>NC_062285.1:84990590-94990590 GCF_902655055.1 Lutra lutra
TGTCTTATCTTAGTTTTCCTATTTTTGGTTGCCCTGTCTCTTGATTTCTCATCTTGAATTTTAACCTTGTTTTATATGTACTTTTTAAGTTGCTTTAAGTTTCCTTGGGAATGAGGCCAGATATAGCTAATAATTTAACACTTATCAGCATTAGATGGGCAGCATAGGCAAAGGGGAAGAGTATTGCACAAGGAATCTAGAAACCTAAATTCTAGGCTGGGCTTTGCCCCTCACAAGATGTATAACCATCCATCAAGCATTTTAGCTCTCTGGATCTTGGTTTTCTCATTTACAACAAAAAGGAGCTGGATTAGCCAGTCTCAGAGAACTCTTTCACCTAAAAGTATTATCACTTTATTCCATTTTTCCCTCTGAAAGTTGTAACTTTTATTTCCAGTGGGACCCATACACTACTGATACCTGTTTTATATGATATATGCAGAGGATATTAGAATATGAAACTGTATCTATCATTAAAATACATTTAAAAATTTACTACACTTGATGGATATTAATGAAAATATATTCAAGGTGAGAGTGACAACACCTGGACATACTATATAATCAGGCCACATTTATTATATCACGTTCTCAGTTACTGTGATTTGCACTGCTTTACTATTCAATGCAGCATCTTTTTATGAGGCCCTGTGTAGAACAGCACAGAGGACATGATTTTTACAGGAAGAAATGGATTCAAATTCCAGCCCCATTGTATATTAGATACAACATCCTGAGTCTGTTACTTCATCTCTGAGATTTGTTTCCACCCCCTGACAATGAAGACACTAACACCTATCTTACAGATTTTGAAAATTAAATGAAATAATTTATATTAAATACCAGGAGCACAATTGGTCCTTAAAAATAGGCTCTTTTATCTTGATATTTACAATTTACTTTTACCAAATCATATTCCACTAACTTGGTTTATATACAAGATATGTATCTCAAAAAAAAAAAAAAAAAAGATATATCTCAATGATACTTCCTGCTAAATGGAAATGTTCAGAGTAGTGCCCAGCATACCTTGCCAGTATACCTATACCAGTATACCTGAATATCTAATTTATCCAGGAAATAATTCAAAAAGTCATTTTTTTAAATATTTTATTTATTTATTTGTCAGAGAGAGAGAGGGAGAGAGAGCAAGCACAGGCAGACAGAATGGCAGGCAGAGGCAGAGGGAGAAGCAGGCTCCCTGATGAGCAAGGAGCCCGATGTGGGACTCGATCGCAGGACGCTGGGATCTTGACCTGAGCCGAAGGCAGCTGCTTAACCAACTGAGCCACCCAGGCGTCCCTCAAAAAGTCATTTTATAGGCACTTTAAGTCTGCACAAACTTTTGGAATCAAAGCCGATCAATTCAGTCCATGGTGACCTTTAGGCAAAAATAAATTGACAAGTATGTGTGTAAAGATATAGGCACATGAATATAAATATCTACACATTTATACAGACATTTATATGCACGTATACATGTATGTGTATATATTTTAAAGGTGCATTAATATACTTCTGTTTACTTGCCCTATTGATCCACTAACAGCATCCATTCAAATACAGTTATCTTCATGCAACAGTAACACTTAACTTCTTTTCTACTTTATGAAAGGTTACATATTCATAGTAGAAATTTTGGAAAATACTGGGCGCCTGGGTGGCTCAGTGGGTTAAGCCGCTGCCTTCGGCTCAGGTCATGATCTCAGAGTCCTGGGATCGAGTCCCGCGTCGGGCTCTCTGCTCAGCGGGGAGCCTGCTTCCTCCTGCCTCTCTGCCTGCTTGTGATCTCTCTCTGTCAAATAAATAAATAAAAAAAAAAAAAAAGAAAAAAAAAAAAAGAAATTTTGGGAAATAAAAAGGGTTAAAGAATCACATTGCCCCATGTCTTACTATTCTAAAAGAAGGCATTTTAATATTTTGGTGTATAGCTGGCCATATGTTTTCTTGTGCATATATGATGGGTGTTATATAGCATATATTTTATGATACATTTGAGCAGCTTAAGGAAAAAGAACAGGGAAGGATCCTAGTGTTTGATATTTGGACTTTTTCATTTATGATAGCATGCTTTTCAAATTCTTTAAGATACCTTAAGCCTTTTTGTGTTTTATTTTATGAGTAGAGTTTCATATGTTAAATCAGTCTTCTCTTGTCAGATGTATAAGCTATTTCTTCAACTTGATATATTACCAATATTATCGACATAATATTATCAACATAATATTTGCAAACAAACAATATTCAAGTATGTGTCAGGATAAATTCACAGGAGCACTGGACAAAGTATATAACCCTTTTAAAGGTTTATGTTATATATTGTTAAAATGCTCTCCCCAACAGTTATACCAATTATTCTCACACCAGAAATTTAAAAGCTATGTATTCCCTTCCATTCACTCTAGCATTGGGAGTTATTATTTAAAAAGAAACCCTTGTCACCCTGAGGGATGAAAGATGGTGTCCCATTATAATTTTTAATTAGTATTTATTTGATTTCTAGTGGCCCTTTGCTATTTCTTCTTTTAGGGAACGGCCTGTTTATGCCCTATGTCCATTTTTCCTGTAGGGCAGTCTCCCCTATTTTATCCATGTTCTACACAGAAAATTAAAACATCATTCAAGGGCTAAATCCAGCCTAAATTCTATTATGATGCAAAGTAGTTGTAGGTTGTTAATGCTATTTACAAAGCATATATCAATTTTATTTCACCATTGAAATAAAAAGTTGCATTCACAATTAAGTCTATCTCCTCAGTAGAACTCAGTCAAGTAAGACAAACACTCCTAAATTTTGACTCTAAAACTGTTCGCATTCTTATTGCTGCAAAATACTATTCTAGTATCATTATTAAAGTACCTAATATATTTCCGTGTTCGCTTCATTTATTACATGCCATAATGGGACTGCATATCTTTAGTGCTGGTTATGCACAATTAGCACTTAGTTATTGTCTTGTCACTTCAGCGCCTACAAGACAAACTTCTTTAATGCAAGAAGTCAGCTAATCTTCATCAGTCAAGCAAAGCAGACAAATTTTGTTACTCTGAATACAGAAGATTTTCAACATAGGAGATTTTCTTTCTACTTTGACATTTGCTGGGGAAATCCTCTCCAATAAAGCCATATGCCACATGAGCCTATACTTTCAGTAGCCAAATTATTATTATAGCATTGCACCTTTTCAAGTGAAACACAAAGCAAACAGGTAATTTATAGGCAGGCACTTTCCCTTAAGCAAACTTTATTGGCATCTGAGACTGTGGTATTATAAATGCTTATGAATTTTATTTAGCAGTCATTTCATCTTAACTTTTAAATCAAAAGATCATTAAGATCAAAAGCATTTCTGAGTATTTGCAAAATGGTAGTAAAAATAACTTTTCAGGATTGGTTGTTTCTTGTATATACCCTCTTCACTGTTTTGAGAGGGGGTATGGCTAAAGATGTGAATCCTGAATTAAACATCTAAGGTGTTTTTTTTTTCTTTTTCTTTATTAACAAAAGCAGAGGAATGTTATTTTGAGCATCTTAGATGCCAACTGAATCTCACTCAGAATTGAAGAATTCTATGTAATAGGTTAATTTCTTAAAGGTGACCAAGCTCCTCCTCCTTAGACAGTTCTGTAAAACTAAATGATGGTTTTACAAGAAAAGGAAAGAACATGTTTGTTTGTAATGAAATTGCCTCAAAGACGTAGAATTGTGTAACACTAAAGAATAAAAGCGCTATGCTAGGCTCTGGAAAGAAAGGTGAAGAAAAACCAGTTTCTCTCTTATTCAGAGCTATGGGAGAGACAGGACATCAAAGACTCACAGAAGAGTGTAATCGATGCTAAACAGATCTATACTGAGGAAAGAGAGGTCTGTCCTTCTTGAAGTCTTAGAGAAGCATCAAAGGGTTGATGTGCTGGGTTTTAAAACAGAACTCCCTAGGACTGGTTGGAATGTAGGGATTGTGTCTGGTGGGGGTTGGGAGGACAAGGAAGCCAAGGAGCAGTGAGGAAAGGGTTTTCCAGACAGATGGAAGCATCATGCAAGGCATGGAAGTGTGAAAGCTTTTAATGTGTGCAGGAAATGAAAAGAACTCAGAATGCTCAGAGATTAGAGAGGGAGTTTGGTCGGGATATGGAGAAGGAAGGAATGGCATGAGGATCAGGAGGAGGTGAAATTTAAAGGTAGGAAGTCAATGAATGGGTCAAAATGAACACGAATTTAAATTATCTATCTAAAAATACCTTTGTTATTTAAAGCTATTTGGTTCTGGGATAAATCTGTCTTAAACTGTATTTACTGACCACCCACCTCAAGTGGTCATGTAATTTATGGTGGTATTTCAGAGGGTTCAAAAGAACTATAAGTCATGGGCCCTTACCCCAGCACTGCAGCCCAGATTGGGAAACTTGTTACCCATTCAGGAGGAAATCTGAAATGCCAAAGTAAATGATATGCCAATAAATAAGTGCCTTGGGAAAGATCAGAATGAGTTGGCATGGCCAGGGAATGTATTGATGGAGGGAATGGAAACTAAATAATTTTTTAAAAGAATTTAAACAGATGAAAAAACAGGAAGAAATAGTCATGGTTAGGGAATGGCTTAAGCAGAGGTGAAAAAAAAATTGTCATTAACAAATAATGATAGCAGAATTCTTCTATAGCGCTGATCATACACTAGACACTGTTCTGCTTTACATGTGCTCATTTAATACTCAATAAAATGAGATACTATTATTGCCCTCATTTTATAGATGAAGTAACTGAAGTACAGAAAATTTAAGTAACTTGCCCTAGAAAACAATGATAGAAAATGGTAGATTCAAAATCTGAACCCAGACAGTCTGGTTGTAGTCTTTTGACTCAGATCTGATATGAGGGCCCTGGACTCCTTCAAGAGAGGTATTTTATTTTCTGACTGAATGACTATAAATGGGAATAGATATGGTGAAATTCAAGCAAGGTAGACTTTGAACGATTTATAGCAGGATTCAGGATGTGGGTATTGTAAGTTGGTGCAGAAAAGGTGATCAGGAATGAAGTATGTAATGACAACTGGACAGTCTTTGGGAGAAGAGAGTAAATTCATTCACGGTGTATAGTGGTGTGACGATGGGTATATAATCAGTACTTCTTACTGAAAACAAAGTACAGCTTCGAAGTCTCCATCTTTAGTAATGGAGGGTGCTACATAGAAGATAGAGACATTTGAAATATGGACTGGATCCCCCCACCCTTTTTAAAGTACTGTGGAGTTGGGAACTAATTATAATTGATAGCCACTGCCCTTGGGGAAATAAGATGACTAAATTAATGCTTTCATTCTTAGAAAGGATGTGAAAAGGTTGCAAATGGAGGCTTCTTTGCAGAATCTTTTGATAACTGCTTAAAACTACGCTAAGCCCCATATAAGGGTGATTAATTAATTGTATTTATTTTCTGTACTTCTCAAGTCTCTAAGACTGCATATGAGTTCAATTAGAATCACTCTAAAATATCTGGAAATTAAATCTATTATTATTAATTCCAAAACATCAAGATTAAATGACTAAGTAATCTGATTGAGCATCTTTTTATTCCTTAACATACTTTTTTTTTTTTGTAATGAAGGCAAAATTAATTGAACTGACTATACCACAAGCAATTAGGATTAGATTACAAGGAAGATTATCAGCTTATTTTCAGGAATTTTAGCATGACCTATTAATATACTTACAGTATCCTCTGGCCATCACTGCTTCTATAATATTTTTTCTGCCAGTGCTAAATCTCAAAAGGAGCTCATAACATAGGAAAACTAGCCTTTCTCACAAAATCAGTTATAGACTATTTTGTTAAACATCTAACATCTGCATTGCTGTTTCTCTAATTTCTTCATGTTTATACATGTATGGAACGTTTTAAAGGAGTATACCAATCCAGGGGCACCTGGATGGTGCAGTGAGTGAAGTGTCCAACTCGGTTTCGGCTCAGGTCCTGATCTCAGGGACATGAGATCGAGCCCCGCACTGGGTTCTGTGCTTAGGGCAGAGTCTTCTCGGGTTTCTCTCTCCCTTTTCCTCTGCCCCCCACCAACATTGTCTTTCTCTCTCTCTTTCAAATCAGTCAATCAATCAATCAGTCTTTTTTTTAAGAAGGAGTATACCAATCCTAATCACAAAGCAATTATAATCTGCTTTAGCCATAGCTTTCAAAGCTGTTTTAAGTTATATGTGTAAGTGTGACATTTCTCACCCACGTTCTGTTTTGTCTTGACTTTTCAGCATAAACCGAAATGCACATAAAAGGTACTTTGTCCAGTTGACAACATTAGCAACAAAATATTTTAGGTAGGACTATTTTAGATGAATTCCATTTATATTACCAACATCTCATTGAATGCTAGGTAGCCTTTTTTTTTAATGTTATGCAAAGGAATAATAGCGATACAAAAAACCCGTATTAACTTCAAAGCCTTATGCTTTACTGTTTCCAGGTAAAGCATGGGTCTTGAGCCCAAAGAGACCAGAGTCGGTTTTCTTCCTCCAACATACACATTCTAGCTATGGGGCACGGCAGGTGTTTTAAAATTCTGGGAGGAAGCCTTTAGGTTTTTCATTTGAAAAAGGCAATAATTACTTTCTCGGTTGAACATAAATAGAAATAATCGTGCATATACATACTTAGCATTAGCACATAGTAAGTACTTTATAGAAGGTGGCTATTTTAATTATCTACACTCCGAAGACTGAGTTAATGCTTTGCCTACTTCATTCTATTCTTAACACACACTTTAAATAGTCAGTTATATTAAAGATAAGAGAAAATAGTTTCATCTTCAATATCATAAGTGGAAGGTTGGGATTTGAACTCTTTTCGTTGCAATATACCTCTCTGCTGCTCATATATTTCTTATTTTAACATCCCTACAATTCAGTGATGTAGCTCTTTTATCGTAACCACATAGGGTTGACTCAGAGAGTATGAAATGGACCCTATAACTTGCATTGGGTAGCATCAGGGCTCAGGACTAGGTCTCCAGGCTTTTGGTTCAATGCTTTTCTCATGATCATTACCCCGAATTTATTAATCCACAAACAAAAATTACCTAAATTTCAAGGCTTCTGAAGGTAAGAATGACATAACTTCACATGACAAAAACAAAAAATATCTTTTGGGGGGTGGCTGGCTGGCTCAGTTGGTAGAGCATGTGACTACCTTTGGGTCCTGAGTTCATGCCCTAAGTAGAGCATATTTTTTAAAAAAATTTTTTTTGATAGTGAATAGAATTTGGGGGCTTGTTAGAAAATTGAAGCAAGGTTTTAGTCAATATAGAGTTGAAAGAGTATTTCCAATTCAGTTGGTTTTTAGGAAAAAAACAAATTCAGTGATATTAGCTAGAACACAGGAGTATTTGTTGAATTTATTTATTTTGATGTGCTAGTCTGTCATTAGCTTATTCAAATTAATTTCAAAAGTAATATGAATTGAAAGTTTTGAGCAGTAATCAGATATATCCTACATGCTATTTTATGTAATCTCACATGAAAGATAAGCATCTAATTTGACTACTAGGGTCTGCCCAACAGAAGAAATAGTTCCTTTTATTCAACGTATCCTAATGATCAGGATAATGTACAAAACCTCGTTTACTCTCATGCCACTTTTTAAGCACAATATTTAAAGTTTGTAGTTTTCAACTAATAAAAAGAAGATCTACTTAAGGTTCAAACTTGAATGTTCATTCTATCCAATAGCCTTGACCGCGAACTCCAGGATTTCAAGATCAGTGCTTAGTCTGTACTTTCAATCAACATCATCAGCAGGCAGTAATCCTGGGAAAAAAAAGTAAATTCCACAAATAAACAGACCAATCTTCCTTTAAGAGGAAAGCTAATTCTTTTCAATCTACTTTTTTTATTACACTATTTTCCCCTCTATCTACTTAGCTAGAATAAGGATAAATTTCCAAAGCTACCCAGTTGGAAAATAAATAGGTTCACTGTTTGTCTAGCATTCCAATCTTTGCAAATGTAAATCAGTCCAACTGCTCCTCATTTAAACCTTCAACTTCACAAAACATTAAAGGGTTGCTTTCACTACACAATTTAATCTATCCACTAAGATTTCTGCTTGAACATCATTCGAAATTGACTATCTGATAAAGAGAGACTACTATCAAAGGTTAGTGAGGTCAACTTGTATAATTACAAGTAGTTTTACTGGGTCAACTCTACGAGACACTGCTGTTTGAAGGTTAAATTGTTACAATTAAAAATATATACAGATCTCCCCAGAGTTACTTTATTGTTAAATGTACTGGAAACAGCACAAGCATTTATTTCTGACCTTAATTGTGTCCAAAGTGTCACTGCTGGGAAATTATACAAAAGGGCACTTATTAAAGACATTACAATCTTGTACATTAAACAGTGCTTTATAAAATAAAATACATAATTAGCTACTGGAAACTAGTTTATTTATCACATCAATATTAAGAAGTTCATTCAGGTTACTCCCTTTGGTTTAATTGGGAGTGGGCTAAGAAATGACATTTAATATTTCATAGTTGGTGAACTTGCCACAAATAAAAGATTATGGCCCAGCATCAGAGTCTGATGCTAAAACAACTTTTCCTTCAAAACAATCACTTCCAGAATACCAGAATTTAATCACATTTTAATAAAAGAGAGCAAAAGGAACTTTAAATGGGAAGCTTTAAAATGGGCCTCTTTCTAATTATTTGATACATTTTAATGCCTTTTACTTTTTTTTTAATAAAGTGAATAAATGGCCACTGGTGAAATCTTCCATAATCACTGCAGTGAAATACTATTATCATTCTTTCATTTATTTTAATGTCTGTAAATATAAATCAGTTATTTTTTTTTTTTTCTTTCCAAAGTGGTGATAAAAATCACTTCTGCTGCCCAAGGTATTTTCCTCGGTTTTCCTGTGCTTTTTATATATAACAGTAGGATATCAAATTTTGTGTGCAGTGTTTCATTAAATGATCTACATAGTTTAATTTCAACAACGAAGGCAACTTTCTAAACCAAGCTTTCAAATTCAGGGAATTACCATGTGACATTATTACAAGGAAAAGAAATCTTCAAATCTATAGATGGGAGTGAAATGATCTTAACACATTTTATTTTTTTAATGTTTTCAGATTTTGCGTTGGAGACAAATTTTTCCTAAAGAATAACATGATCCTTTGCCAGACGGACTACGAAGAAGGTTTAATGAAAGAAGGTTATGCACCCCAGGTTCGCTGATCTATCAACATCACCCCATTAAGAATACAAAGCACTACATTCTTTTATCTTTTTTGCTCCACATGTATATAAGAATTGACACAGGAACCTACTGAATAGCGTAGATATAGGAAAGCAGGATGCTTATATGGAATAAAAGGCGGACTGCACCTGTACGTAGTGAAATTGCCCCAGTTCAGAGTTGAATGTTTATTATTAAAGAAAAAAGTACTGTACATATTGCTGGATTTTTTTGCTTGCTATTCGTTTTTGTGTCACTTGGCATGAGATGTTTATTTTCGACTATTGTATATAATGTATTGTAATATTTGAAGCACAAATGTAATACAGTTTTATTGTGTTACCATTTGTGTTCTGTTTGCTTCTTTGTATGGTTGCATTCAGTACAATCAGTGTTTAAACTTACTGTATATTTATGCTTTCTGTATCTACCAGCTATTTTAAATGAGCTGTAACTTTCTAGTAAAGGATTGAAGAGCAAATTTCACTGATGATACACATATAAAGCAAGTCTATCAACATTAAAATACTTAAAAAAAAAAAGAAACAAAGACACACACAAAGCATTTTAGCAACATCCACTATTCCACTATCATTACCATGATGATTTAGAGTCTATCAGTGTTGTCATTATAACCCCCGATTTTCAGGGGGTTAAAGATCAGCTTTAAAAAATGCATAAGAATTTCATCTTAAAGCACTTTCATTTTATACCAACGTGAAAAGTGCCATTTTTAGAATAACTTTAAAGCTTAGCAGTTATCCTTTTGATGTCCTTTGTGTGTGTGTGTGTGTGTGTGTTCTTTACCTACACAATGGCTTTGTTTGTTTTTTTTTTTATTTTTTGTTTTTTGTTTTTTTTAGCCACTTACCCCTTATGTAAACTAGTGCCTTTGGGTATCATGTAAAATTTTTCCAAAGGGTTACTTGAGACAAGTGTTACCACAATTATGAGGTAATTTTAAAACGATAAATTTCTTGTAAAATTTTGCCCAGATTTCTCCCTAAGAGCTAAGGGTTTAATAACTTTATAGCTTGATAAATTTCTGGCACTGGAAGGATTTGAGTGCAAATCTACTGAAACCATGATAATACACAATGAAGCTGTGATGATATTTGAGTAGTGAGCTTACTTTTTTGATCAGAGCAACATAGTGCTCACAGAATCTTCTAGAAGAAGAGAAACAAAGGGATTGTCAAAGAGCTGAGAACTGGTGATTATATATTTTTCTGTATTTACCTGACACTTATTTTAATGTTCAAAAGTGAAGACTTGAAAAGTTTGACATGTCTTACTGCTTTCTTTAAGTAGTTAACCTGCTCAGATTATATCACACTTAAGGCTGAAATCTGTCATTCCATTTTATAAAGGTGAAAAAATAGTCCCTTACTAACATGATAGATGATAAAGAAGAAAGCTTTCTAGAAACAAATTACGGAGTCCGATTATTTCAATTACAATTAAGGAAATAAAAATAAGACTATGATCCCTTCTTCTAGATTGCTCACACTTTGCTTCTTTGCTTCTGCTCCCTGCAATAGAACTACTTTTCAACAAATCTAATTTGACACAGGCACAGTGAAGCATATTTTTGCTAGAGCAAATTTAGTGCTGTGGGTTTTCTTTTTTCTTTTCTTTTCTTTTTTTTTTCTTTTTCCTTTTGATCACTTGTATAGGAAACAATATTTCCCGGTGTTTTTTGCATACATATTTTGTCCTGCCAATAGATGCATTGCAGATGAAAATGAAATGTGATACCTGAATTCTTGGTTTGGGGCCAAATATTAAACTGAAAGTAATGCTGGTGTGGATTTTTGTTTTAAAACAAAGCTTTATTATGAACATGCATGTGAATCTGGCTATTGCCTCTCATTTTTAAGAAATGGTTCTGTGAAAAGTGAATGATATGTATTTTTACAAATACTTCATGGTTAAGAGTGTTCAAGTCACATGTCCCCCAGATTTGAGATATATCGAAAAAAAATTTTTCAAAAATAGCTATTTGGGGCCCATGAAATAACTATTATTTTAGCCTTGAGGCCTTACATTTGTTTCATGGTAAGACTTGCATAGCCAAAACCAAAACCCAAGCCAAACAAAAGGTGGTGGGGTACGGGCATCTGTGAAAAGTGGTTTTTCTCAAGCAGCCCTGTGAGTCCCCATTACGGGGTGTCTGAAATTCATGTGGATGTCAAATTGTAATTGCCAGTATCTTTTTCAAATGATCATTTTTAGATTTAAATGGTTTTGCCTATGTTTATCAATATGTCAAAATACTTGTAAATTGGGAACCAACTTCTCTTAGCTCCTGGAAGCTGTTCAATTATCCTTGCCACCCAAAGACCAAACAAGTTTTTATCGCCTTTTCTCTTCCCAAATCCTTCGGGAATTAATGCTTACGCTTTTTACTACAAGCAAAATTACTCACCTGGATTAAAGATTAAGGCCTTAATCTCTTTAGATTATCTCTAATCTCCATGAAATTGTGAAACCAGACAGAAATGGGTCATTTTATAGCTAATTGCCCATAAACAGTAGCATTTTTGACCTGAAGTACTAAGCTAATTGTCTTGACTACGCAAAGTCCCTGGATTGTCGTCACCTTTCCTCTTTGTGTTGTGTAGCCCTGACGTCACTTAGCTCGTTGCCCCGATGCCTCCAGTAGGACACCTCCAAAAGAGCTTTGATTTCTCAAGCCGTGAAACCTCCCTTCCTAACATGCATCTCAGAGAGGCTGCCTATGATGAAGGACAGGGCACCTCCACTCCCCCAGAGTGCTGGCTGAGTTTAAAAGCTGACCTGTGTTTGTAATTTCACTTTCATCTTGCTTAATAAATATCTGCTGGATTCTTTCATTCATTTTTTTATATTTGGATTTATGTTTTTAATAAAAGGGGTATTATACTCATTGATTGCACTTAATTGGCAAAATCTAAGATAATATCTAGAAAGCGTTGAGTCAGTCCACTTGAAAAAAAAGAATAAAGTGTGAAAGGACACTTACTTTCAAAAGGTAAATCATAACAAGCATAGACAAAGTACCTCAAATGCTTTCTCCAAATGTTATATTTAAGATCTTCGAGCTAGGTAGTTTATTGTTATTTACTTCTGTGGGGAAAATAAAACTGTCAAAAATGAAGGTAACAATCGCTGGGTGTAATTTTGTACATTTACACAAATTTCCAGTGATCTGCCTGAAAGCAACTCTGTTGCTGTCGTCAGACTCAATTTCAAATTTCCTATTTTCTTCATAATGAATTAAAACAAAACAAAACAAAAAACAACTAAATCCTACATTTTCAGGGAAGAGATGTTGTGCCTGCAATGAAATGGGGGGGGGGGGCGCTGAAAATTATATCTGTGGTAAAACATACCATGTACAAGTAGTTTCCTTTTAACTATCACTTAAAGCAAGCTCCTCTCACCATAGACACTTAAACAATTTCCTAGAAATGGTACAGGCCAAACATGTTTAGCGTTCACCTCAGCAAGTTGCAAAAACAAACTGCATGTTCATTGTAATAGGCCATTAGCGCAGAATACAATTTTAGCAAAAACCTTTTGATTACTACTGTTTCTTAAATACACCATTACAGATATTCCTTAAATGTGATTTTAATGCAAGTTAAGGCAATTGAGAGCAAAATGTTAATATAGGCATTATTTTAATTGACATTTATTGAGTACCTACCATGTGACAGGCCTTGCCCTGAGCATTCAGGGAGCTTCTTATTGGGCTGACTTGGGGTCCTCCAGACGTCAGAACATCTTAGTGCATCTCTGCGCTGGTTTGGGCTCATCTCAAACCTACGAATAATGAGCACAGAAAAGTGAACACCATCTTCTACCTATTCAGCATGTCATTGGTATGGAGAACCCAGAAAATATCTCAAGTAATCAATGTGTTCAGAGAATTATCTCACACAAATTACTCATTAACTCAATAGCACATAATAAAAAAGAACATCAATTAATTAATGAGTCACCCTCAGATCACTGTGATTACAATAGAGCTCTGTTGAAACCGCGGTTATAAATGGAGCTGCCTCTGTTCATTGTTTGCAATTGGCCCATTATTTGGCTGAAACCAGTGTCATATTTAACACATGCCTGTAGGTAATTGTGTGACTAGTATCATAAATGACGAATTCAGGAAGTGTATTGCTTATGGCCTTAGAAATGGTCAGAAAAATAAAGACAACTCTCATTTATACTATAGCTTCTTTTGAGGCCAAGCTATTAGGAGGACATTATCTATCTAAAAGGTATACTTTTACATTTAAAAGACTTCAATGCTGAACATTAAAGATTAGCTACCAAAACACTTAAAAGTAAAATTTACAGTGCTTTAGAATACACATAATTTTGGTAACTTTTAACAAAGACTAAAATATGCATAGCCAGTCGTATAAAAGTTTTGGTACCCCAAAAGGACATTTTTGCTTTTGGAAGGTCCAGCTTGGGGGAGGGTGTGTGGAGATTGACAGCAATAGGGGAAGAGATGAAAAGAAATGCCAAATATTGCATACAAAGTCACCAACTAAAGTTTCCCAACTATCTTGGTAAAAGCCATTCCAAGAAGCTTATAGAATAATTATAACAGTTCCCTTAGGTAAGTAAGAAACATCTGTTGGTAACACATAGCAGGTGTTAACAATTACACATACTGAAATTTTTAAAAACGTTTTTAATTAAAAGAATTCTGTTTTCTGAAAAGAAGAATATGTTAAATTCAAAGATACTCCTGTTTTGAACGTGCAGACCACATACATAATGCACAAAATTGTAAAGCCCAAATCATCTTGGATCAACTAGGTTTAGTGTTTGGTTCAGATCATTGCAATCAAAAGTAAATTGGAATTCACTGCACTTTTTACACAATTGGTATTCTGGGCTGAGGAGCTGAATACTCACGAAATTGGTATAGCAGAGCTGATTAGAGAATATTTTGGCTTTATGGGCAAGGTGGTTGCCATTAACTGTACCAAATTTAATGGACACAGTACAAAGACAAATGAAAACAAGGAACATTCAGAAAATAGATTATCCAAATCTTTTTTTAACCCTACTTCTAAAGAAGACTTTAAATCACCTAACACAGTCCCTTTGTAACATGTAACATTATCATATGACCCATCTTCAATAGCTTTTAATAACAGCTAACATTCACTGAACACTTACCACCTGTCTGGCAGTTCTTCACACCCAAGTAATTCCCACAACATCCTTGTAACATAGTTACAATTACCCCTATTTTGCAGATTTTAAATAAAAGCAGAGAGAGGTTGCCTAACTTGTCTAAGGTCATACAGCTTGTAAGTAAATTAAACATAAGTTTTCTGGCTCTCGGGCTTAACCGCTGTACAGTATCAGCTCTTACAGTGTTGCTGGCATCATCGTCATCATCATTATTATTGTTTTCGAGTCAAGAACTGGAAGTTATCCATGCTTGGTTGAAAATTACAAATATTTCAGAGTTCATGTCATCATTAAAAAATGAAAATTAGGAATGAGAATGATCAGATTTTCCTAGAGGTATCTGCTTGATAGCTCTTGTTTTCTACCACACCATGAAGGAATTTATCTGAGCCACAAGCTAGATAGCTAGAATAGGGGAACCCTGGTATAGAAGTATCAGGAATGGGAGGCAGTCAACATAGACTTGAGAGTAACTCAAAATGGAAAGCTGCAATTTTCTACATCAGGATAAACAGGCCATGGGGAGATGAGGCTAGACCAGTCTCAGAAGCCAAGATAATATAAATCAGGATGTTACATTTGATATTTTATAACTTGCTTCCATGCGATGATCTGGAAACAAAATCAGGATAGCGGTATGTATCAAGCTTTGTGTCCACGGTTCTAAAATACCCACACTATACAGGACACCAGCCTTAGGTCAACTGCCAAATAGTTAAGGAACTCTTCAGTCTCAGAATTACGATGGCAAGCCAGGCTAAAGCCATAGTGGATAAAGCAGTTATCCTTAACAGAAGCCACAAAATGTGATTATTTACCACCTCATATGACCACAGAAAAATTTCCAAGATGTTCTTCCTTCCACTACCTCAACAGCTTGCCACCATCACCACAGCATCACTTCCAGATATCGGGGTCCTTGTGAACCTAAAGCATTCCAGATGAAGTCACCTTAAAGGGAACTTTCACCCCACAAGAGTGTTCCTGTATTTTCAGTATGTAATTAGTACTTAAACTGAAGGGCTTAGAGTGGTGATAGCCACAGAGGTTTATGGACAAATGAGTCGCATAAGCAATGTGCTTGTCCTCAATCTAGAAGGCACAATGGAAGCCCCAGGAATTTTTAGTTGCATGATAGCTAAGGACATCAAGTGTTTCACAGCCCAAGTTTGGTGGAGCTGCTAGGATGTCTGAAAGTTCATCTCAACCTAGAATGCCTATATTCTCCTTAGAGTATCCTCAGTTTACTGTGAATAGTAGCAGGGACTAGAAGACCCAGAAACCACATCTGAGGCAGTAATTGGTACATGAGAAGAAAATATGAGAGAAAAACAAAATATGGGAGAAAAAGTTGCCTAGAAAGAGGTAACTTCATTAAAAAAAAAAAAAATCATTGATCACCAACGATGTATGTAGTATCGTACTAGGCATTTCTAAATTTTTTCTGCTTGAGAGATTTGGATGTCAGAAAAATTTGTTCACTGCTATTTATTCTTTGTTTAATGCCCAATTTATGAAACATATGCAATGTTCTCTAAACATTTGTACACCATTTAAACAGCTAATAAACCAAAACTTATAAATTTAATAAATCAGATCCAACCATTTAAACATTGATTAGAATCTTAGTCAAATTTTTCTAAACATTTCAATAAAATCCAATCTAATGAGCTTCAAGTATTTTAAAACCAGACAGAAATTCTCACATTGAGTCAAAACATTTTTTAAAAGGCTTAAATTATTGATTTAAATTAACATTTCTAGATTTTGTTTTGTATCTTCTTGAGGTTACCTTAATAGTAAGTAATTCCTTTTTAAAAAATAGAGGATACTGTCTCAACTTGAGGTTACAGTGTCAGTGTTGTTGACTCTATGAGCCTTGGATGGGACATGAAAATGAACAGCTCTGTTCTAAACAATTCAAACTTGAGCCAGTGCTTATCAAATCGGCCAACAATTTACTAATCATGCTTTTCTTGTTTTACACCAGTGGAACTTTTTTTTAAGTCCAGGTCTTTCAAATTGATGGTAATTTCCTATAACTTAATGCTTCTCCCCACATTGATGTGTGTTAGCATTATTGGAAACTTGTGTATGCCATTTTATATCCCATTATAAGCTATAGGATCATTCAGAGATTATCTCCCAAGAAATAAGGAATTGAATCCATTTAGTCAGATTTCCTGTTAGGACATTTGGCTAATCCTCTGTCCTGCATAAATTATTGGACCCTCTTTTGAACTGATTGTAACGTATTGCCACCTGCGTTGATTAGTACTTTGCATTTTCAGTATGGTTTGATTTATAATTCTCTACATTTAGTCTTCTCTACTTAGAAGGCAGAGACAAATACAAATTGATAATGTATAAATGTATATACAGTCAGTAGAAGGAACAGGGCAGATAGAGCATTATGTTTAGCTTCTTTGTATTGTAATTCTGTGTAATTTACTGTATAACTTTTCCCCTTTTGAATTTAGTAGTAAACTCATGGCTTTCATAGAATCAAATGCACTGCAAGTGGATTTAGTAGTAGGTTATATCTCAAGTGTGTGTTTTACTATAGGTGTCAATCAAAAAAGTTTGTTTTGAAAGATGCCACCTTAGAAAACCAGAAAGTCAAAAATAAAGAGCTTGAGAGCAAATGCAGAATGCAGTACAAGGTGAGCAAAAGGTGAAGTGTTCCAGAAAGGGGTACTCAACCTGAAAATTATAGAGGTCAAGCAACCGTGGTGTAAAAGCAAAAGTAACAGAAATCACTTAGAGAAAGAATATCAGCACTGTACCTTAGTTGGACATTGAAAGGAAGAGAATAAAGAAATAGAAGGGTAAGTTGAGAGCTGAGACCATGACTTAACACCTCATATCTGGAAGAGTTGACCTCACTCGTCATAGGGAGGTTTGACGAGACCATATTTCTGCTACTTCACTATCATCAGGTTTATGCAGACCTTGATTACTTCTTAGATAAACATGCTTGTTATTCACGTTAAAACATGGTTTTCTTAGTCCTCATTAACCCTTAATTTTTGTTTCCATTTAAGTGATGTCTTCTGTCAGGGCACATTAGGGAAGTCTTCACAATAGGCATTTAAATTCAGTCTTAAAGAATCATTGGAAGATGGAAGGAATGTTGATGTTTTTACAGGGGTCACCCTTAATTTAAGTTCACCAAGCAATTAGTTTCATGATGACTCATCTAGCTGGTAGGAAATAGAAAGCCAACAAAGATCTTCAAAAAACATACAGCATAACAAAGGTCAAATTTCAAGAAGATGTACAGGGTGGAAGAGGGAGGGACAAGAGGGGATGCTGACAGTTCAGTCAGGAGACCTTTGTAAAAACCAAAGAAGGAGAAAAGCACTTACACACTAGAGTGATTAGAGAAGAGAAAGAGTTGGGGCGGGGGGAGCAAAGGAAAAGGTGCAAATGTCACCATGACAGTTGACTAAATGTGAGTAAGAACAATGGAGCAGAATCAAATGTGACTCTGAGATTTGGGGATTTTTACCCGAAATTACTACAGTTAATGTAGCAAACAGACATAGAAAAGAGAGAATAAAAAGAAATGTATGCTCTCTGATGACTCTTTGAATGTTAGGAACACTGTATTTTGTGGGAAAGCATAGAGTTCCATTCCTGCATCAAAAATTCTTTGGGCTTTTAAGGAGAAAAAGAAACATAATACTATGGGTTAGTGTGACAGATGTTGCTAATTTCCCACTCAAGATCCATATTCCCCCTCCATTCTTGCTAACAGCAAATGGGGTAGTAAGGTGCCAAAGCAAAAACACGCATGTCACAGCTCTTTTTGCACCTACGGATGGCCATTTGACACAGTTCTGGACAATGAGATATAAAAATGAGTTGCTGGAAGATTTCTGGGCAACTTCTGGCTTTCCTGATAGTTACTCTACTACTTCCTCCTAAATTGCTTCCTTTGTCTTTCGGCCTGGAACACAAATGAGAGCTAAAAGTGGACAAGCTCTCTAAAGCATAGATGATGGAGAAGGTGAAATTGCAAATCTGAAAGTGCCTGGGCACTGACGAAATTGTGGAGCCACCCATGGGCAGCGGATTTGAACAGACTTGAACTTCAACTTACTTCTAGACACCTAGTCACTGTGGCTGGGTTACCTCTTGTCACTGCGGCTGGGTTTCTGTTACATGCAGTAAAAAACAATCCCTTACTAGGACTCTTGCCTGGGTGGCTTAGTCAGTTGAGCATGCAACTTGATTTTGACTCTGGTCATGATCTTGGGGTCCTGCGATGGAGCCCCACATTAGGCTCCCTGCTCTGCGGGGAGTCTACTTGTCTCCCTCCCCCTTTGCCCCTCCCCACACTCATGCTCTCTCTGTCTCTTTCTCTTAAATAAACATTTTTTTTTTAATCCCTAACTGATATACTTGCTTGCAGTAACTTGGGAAATGTTACGATTTCAGCCTCAGCCTGATTCAGAGAAGGGAAATTTTGCACTGAGTTTATGAGACCCAACATTACCATTTCATTTCCTTCTCCCTCCAATTCAGGTCCTTTCTGTCACATAAGAACCCATAATCCTCTAACAAGAGAAGCAAGAAGGTAAGGTTTCTAGTGTTTGTGTCTTGTGTCTTATTTTCTTTCTGATCTTACCTAAGCCCCAAACTCCACCCTGACTTTTTGACATAAATTTAGCATTTCCATTAGAATATTACAGTGTATCTACTTTTACATACGGTCAGCAGGGAAGGCTGGGTTCTTATTAGATTGTGGTAAAATAATATAGGCAGAAGGATGCAGGGAAATAGCAAAGATATTTTCAAATAATTAGTTGGAACTACAGACAAATCCAAAAGAAAGCCATTGTGCAAATGTCAGGCCATTCAAGGTTATTTCACCTTGAGGAGATAATGTCAGATCCCTGCTTTGGATATAAAGGAAGTTTTGAAAGTCTTTCTAGCAGTCCTAAAATCCTGTCTGAAGATCATTCCCGATCTAAGAAGTTTCTCCCTTGTCCTCAGAAAAAAAGGAAAAACAAAGATAATATTTACATATATTTTACATAACTATATTTACTCAAAAATAGTTCTTTAATGTGATATTTACCTTTCCTCCTTTTGGGGGGACATACAATTAGCCTTTCCTTTATGAAAACATGTGGTGGTAGGTAGTAAGTTTTATTTTTTATTATCTCAGAGAAATAATCACCCACTTCTTCTTGTTTTTCCAATCAAAATATATGTATATATTTAAATATGAATACACAAATTTGTGAAATCCATTAATTTTGTTTTCTTTGGCTATGAATCCAAAATCTGGTTTCAACCTTGTGCCCCTCAAATAAAAACTCTCCATTTTATAACTACCTTCCAACCTAATCTCATGCTTCTCTCCAAGTACTATTGATTCCTCTGTCAGCAGAAAAGTTCACTTAATAATCTACTATTTTCTAAAGCATCATCTCAAGAGTACTTCTTTCCATTTCTTCTTCCTTCCTCCCTGTGCTTCTAGGAACATGTATTTAGTTACTTTCCACACAGCAATCACTGTGTGACATTCGGGAGCAATGTCAGGAGAAGAAAACAAGGGAGGGGAAGGAGGAAAGAAATGCAAAGGCTCCAAGATTTATAAGACATACTTTGTTCTCAAGTAGTTGATTAGTCCATTGAGGAAGCAAGGGAGAATGTCTCCATAGCAGTGTGATGTTATTATTAGAGAATGGACAGGA
Organism: Lutra lutra; assembly: GCF_902655055.1. Lineage (NCBI taxonomy): Eukaryota > Metazoa > Chordata > Mammalia > Carnivora > Mustelidae > Lutra > Lutra lutra. The sequence goes on from NC_062285.1 coordinate 85,010,751, forward strand.
TGCTCTGGGAGAAGAGAAAGGAGGGCCTAACTTTCAGTGAATGAGCCTGAAATTCTGAGGAAAAAGCAGCGGAGTCTTGAGAAGTCAACCTGATTCCAGTAGATTAAGGAAAGGAAGGAAACAGAAGGCTAACTAGAATTTCAGGTTTTATTCATCTTACACGATCCCCAGGACTATTCTTTAATGTCTTCGCTTCTCTCAAAACCATTTCTTGCACTGTCCCTCAAAAAAAAGCCGTTGGGGTATAACTGGATAGAATCGATGATTCTAAAATTTTGGATTTCATTTATACACTTAGCTCTCTCACACACGGGGAACTGCATGAAGTATAATGACATGGTAATGTATCAGTGTTACAGATTACGTAGAGTCTTGCTTCCAAGTCAGAGTATAAAACCAAATGGATAAAATTATTATTTTTTTTAACTCTTTCAATAAAGTGTCCCCAGACAAGGAAATAGTTCACTATATAGATTCTAATCCCGAGGAGAGGACAACTAGTGGATCCCTGGCTTTGAGGTGAGAGCACGTACATAGAGGCCAAGTTCCTGACATTCTACCCAGGCCTTAGAAGGAGACCAAATAACTTTCTCCAGTGGTTGATAGCCTTTTTCAACCAACATTGCTCCCTTCGAGCCTAAATCCTTTGTGTTGCACTTGCAGCCTTGACCCTCCCTTCTGCCTTTAGTGGTCGTAGATAAAAATGCTAATCGATTGTTCTCTGAATAAAGAACTTAACATACTCATGCATCATCGTGAAATCTTTCCTCGTCCAGAATAATCCCCAATCTTTCGGCCTTTCCTCAAAGGTCCTCTTTTCCAAAACTTGGATAATCTTGTCGGCTTCCCTCTGAACACTTTTGATACTTTCACATGTATGTACATTTGGCTGGAGAACTCAGAAGTGGGCACCATAGTCTGCCTGGTGTGAAATGTATTAAAGGCCATGGCTAATGAGCACCACATATTATATTGCCACTTTATGTACGAAGTCAATAACATACTTCTTCTTTTTTTTTTTTTTTCTAATGCAAAGGCAACTTTACTAATTCATGGCCAATTTGCATGATTCCACTATGGGGCCAGAGGTATTTTCCCATGCATTGCTGGCGAATTCCAATGATGTTTGCATAGTCAAATGTTTTCTTCTTTGTCCCAAGTGAACATCTGTGTCCATATCTAAGATGTTAAAATTTGATCCAGCACAATTGGTATGTCTCCTACTCACACTAAGATTCTTTAGAATTCTTAGTATTTCCCCCAAATTGCTAAATATACCTATCTTTTCCAGACTTGTTTTGTCAGCCAGCTGTGCATATTAAACACCAAGCCCACAGACAACCCTTATGAAATCACTTATTAATTGATGACCATCTTTTTGGTATAATTTTCTGAATGCTGCTGGGGGTGAGGGGGAGAACTGGAGGTGAGCTAGGGAAAAATAATAGGAGGTAAGGCAATGTGGGGACTAAAACAAAAGGCAGGGTTTTTTAAATGCTGGAAAATTAAAGAACCGGAAAGGGAACCCATAAGGGAATCAAATCTGAAAGAGACCAGGGGCAGACACTGAGTTCAAGGCCAAAGTCTAGGATCCAGGTCATCAAAGTAAGAGCAGTAAGAACACAGGAGGTTAAACGAGGTGGGGTAGAGCAACACAGGATGATTACCTAAGAACAATTTGTCCCACAAATAGTTTAGATTTACCATATGAGCAGATCTGGTAGGGGTCAGGGATGTGAGAGCCTGGCTTAAAAGGCTCGGGAGAACAGACCAAAGCTAGGTGGCACAGATGAATTTCCCAAGTGCCTGCCTCGAATTCTTTCAGGGGATCAAATGACAGAGAAAGTTCAAGTTAAGAATGGATATCATTTCCCAATGAGTCCACCAAGTCTAGCACTCTCTTTCACACAAAAAGTCATTGTTTAGAAAAAGAATTCAAAACTTTTATTATCCTGCAACTCTATTTCTTGAATTAAAAATCATAGCCTATATCTTCTTTGATATGTGGAGGTTATTTTCTGGCTTTTAAAAAAGTCATCCTTATCCCTGCTCTACTTAATACATAAGGGAACATTTAGCCTCATGTTTCATAGGCCATCCCTTACTATATACAGCCCCCTAGAATACATAATAAAAAGATAAATGAAAAGCACATTAGAAATGCACACTGCAGTGGGAATCCAAGCCAGTGTTGATTGCAGATGTTTTGTTTGAGTCAGTGGCTATATTGTGGGAGAGAAATGCCCTTTATGTAGATGATAGTACTGCCAGCGAATTCTGGGAGGGAAGAACATAAACAAACACCATCTTGATCTCAAATATGCATATCAAATGTATGTATTTCATATTATTTTCTTCTAGGTTATCCTATTTATTACATACAGATTGTCTTTATTTATTACTTAGAGTTACTCTTTTTGGCTTATTTTATCAATACTTCTTTATTAAGTGCAGTAACAAGTTAAAGATAGACTCAGTTGTGTTGACACTCTACTGCCTCAAGGTAGAAAATTCCATAATTTTCCAAACCTGAAGTAATGAAGGTCTTCATCTCCTTTTCCAGACTCATCTTCTCCCCCCTTACCATATACCCTGTGCTCCAGCCACAGAACTTTTCGCTCTTCCCTAAATAGGCATCTTCTGCATTGCCTCCTGTTTCTGTCTCTGCTGATTCCTCTGCCTGGAATGTCCCGACTTTTTTTTCTCTGCCAGGAAAACACCTACTCACCTGCCAAGTGCCTGCTCTTCAGAAATCGCGTGGGGAAAGCCTCTCTAATCTTGAAGGCTGAGTTACATACACCCCTTTTGGTATTCTTTTACTAGAGAACTCAGGCTCCTATAATATAATTGGTTGCAAATGTGTTTTGCAGCCTTCGCTGGATTGTGATCACACGAAGAGTCCAGGATCTGTAAGGACGTCTTGCATAGAATAGCTGCTTAATAAAGACTTGGTGAGTTAATCATTCACTTGAACAATGAGATTTACCATTCTGGAATGTTTACATAATCCTGAAATCTCCAGATCAATAACTCATGGCTAAAGTATTCAATAATGATCCAAAGAGGTGGATGAGCTAGGAGAAAAAGATTTAGGAAAAAATTAATAGAGACTAAAGCAACGCTTAATTTACAGTATGGCTCGTGGAAAAGCAAGCAGATGTTCCTGTTTCCAGGGGAACCCATAGAGACAAAGGGGTGGCTGGGTCTCCCAACAGATCATCCTAAGTGACATGGCGACAGGTGATGCTGATTCCCCAAATCAAGGGTATGCAGCCTCTATTTCACACCCAGAGGCTCTCATAAACTATGCCCACCCTCACCTTTAATGCTTTCCCTTGACATGTGATTTAAAAAGTGGAATGCCAGTTTATCCATGATTCTATAAAATGGACAAAAATTTGAGTCCTCTGTCTCATGTGCCAACTCCTCCTTCATTAAAACAAAACAAAATGAGGCAAAATCAGGAAATCAGACTTGTTTCTTGAAATAGAGGTTAACAAAATCCAATCAGCTCAACTCACCAGCTTTGTTTGCAAGTGTCAGGAAGGAGAGATTCTGTGGAGGCCAAAATTCCCAAGCTATGGTATCACGTTTTTCTTCCAAGTCACCTGAGATTCTGCAAGAAGACATTTCTTATTAGTGTTATTAATCATCTCTTGTGGGATTTGTGGCAGGTCCTGGGTGAGCCACACAAAATTTTATACATTGGGTACCAAAGTGACTCTGAATATTAAGATGAGACAGACATGCTTTAGTTCTTTCAGGATTGTTTTGTAGACAGAAAGCAAAATGAAATGAGCAATGCAGTATGTGAAACAGCAGACTTGTCAGAATGTTCAGGTAGGAACATGCCATGGAAAGGTGGAAGAAACCATTTATCTAATCCACCCTCCAGAAATGGCAGGATCCTGCATTGTTTGGAATAAGAGCCTGCGATGGAGATGAACCTTTGTGGACCCCTAGGCACTTGAACTCGGTGTAGTTAAAATGGCTAATTGTCCCTGATGATAAAATCAACTGTTTATGCTTCTGTTTTATAGCTCACTGCTCCCTTTTCTTCCTCTTGAACTTGTTGAAAAATATCACACATTAATAATCATAAACAAAAAATATTTCTGGTCTAAAATTAAACCCTATAGCTTTGATGGATCATTAAGCCCCACTCAGATTCTTTCCTGGGTCCAATCTGAAGTTTTTGTGGTGAGAATGTTAATTTTTTAACTCTCAGCAACCATTTTAGCTCAATGTCTTTGACAGGGACGCGGAGGGACGCAGAGGGAATGACACGCTTCGCAGGGCTGGCCTTGGTGCTTTTATGCCCCAAGCAAGCAAACAAGAACAAGATTACAGTGGCCCTGAATGGAATCAGAAATGGAAGAGGGCTTTTCTCCCCCCCACAAGAGGCTTCTTGAAGAAAAACAACTTTAAGATGCAATCTGTATCAGAGAAGCCACTCGACACCTGCCCGAAGTTCCTGTGATTTTGCAATCCATCCTGAGTATCAACACCGGAAGATATAGCCGCTGAACTTGTTTCCTCCTGGACATGACTAACTGCCTGGTTTTGAATCCAGGAAGCTGGAGGCACCTAGACTCAATGACAGACACATAGGAGATGCCAAAGGCAGCTTTCAATTTGAGCCTGAAGTTTTACATTTTAAGAAGACAAATGAACAGCATTACCTGTTTACTTCAATATTGACAAAGGAAAAGCCTGTGGCCCCCTTGCACCTGTTAATACTTGCTCCTTATACTGATGTGACCCGTGCAGCTGCTCATTTCAATTAGCCCAGGGCCAGTCTTGGCATTTACCCACAGAAACAATACCACACAAAGAAGTGCCTCTGTGAATTCATACTGGCATTCTTCCAAGTCACACTCAGCTTCTGCACATGTTACCAACCTGTCTCCTTGAGTGCAGGGTCTGGGTATTTCCGTCCCTAAAAACTAAATGCTGGATGCTTAGGTCCCGAACAGCTAAAGGAGTCCTTCTGTTTCACTTAATGATTCTTTCTCATTTTTCTTCCTAAGACATCATTTCTCCTTTGCACCTCGGTTTTCTTTTATTTTTTCCCTCAACCTCCGTTCTTTTCCTTCCTACCCTCACACGGAGAGACCCTCAGAAGTGACATGGTTCTCCCTTTCACAGCAACCACAACAAAACAGATGAAAGAACATGGATGCTAAGAAGTTTCCTGATTTGTCAAAAACAAAACAAAACAAAACAAAACAAACAAACAAAAATAAATAAATAAAAAGTAATAGCCCAGCCTGTGTCTCTTTTGTTTCAGTGTTAAGTTTGTTTTCAAAACTGGGTCCTCGTCCAGAAGGAATTATAAACCCTCCCACCGCAATTCATCTCTATCATCGCTGCGGTTGGGGGGCGGGTGGGGGGAGGCAGGGTGGAGACAATGCTTTTGCCTATACCCAGTGATGAAAACATCTATGGCAGCTTCCTCCCTGAATTACTACTAAAAGCATCACCATTCTCTGCCTCTCTTTGCTAAGCACCATCAGACATTACTTTTTCATATGAGTTATATTGAATGTGCCCTTTTATGACATGCCTAAGAGATGCTTAGAGACATTTCTTTATTCACTTCCTAAGTCTTCACTGTTGCTAGCACTGGAAATTTATCACCTCATGGGCAAAGACCATGCTCTTACTTTTAGTGAAGCTCTAATCTTGCTGAGAGACATTTGATATATGCCCAGTGCTGGAAAAGTTTTTTTTTTTTTTCTTTTTTTCACTCAGATAATGAGGGGTGGGTACCTCCAAAACTGTTTGTCTGTGAGATTGCACACGGATGGTGAAAAACCCTGTCCCCCACAGCGGAGAGTTACTTCCTTTTGCTTCATGATAGAAAATGAGCCAGCTCACTGGGTCTGTCTTGTGTCTATGCAACCATCTGGAACAACATGTCAAGGGGTAGGCAGACATGTTTACCATGCCTTCACCGCTTCCGTAAACTGGCCTCAGTGGGTAACTTCTCTCCCATTTGCCAGGAGATACATCTGCAGACGATCTCGTTTTTCAATCTGAGTGTTTACACATTCAGGAAGAGGGCAGGTTCTATAAAACTCCTATATCTGTATGTATTTGTTTTGCTGTCAAGTTCCCCGTAGTTTTTGCCTGTGCGAGGGCCGAGATTGTAGCAGGTGTTTGGAACAATTAACACAAGCAGGGATACCGGTAGTGGGCAAAGGATGGAAGAATATAAAACAAAGGCTTGACATTTTGAAAAACAAAGACCCTTAAAAAACTCACTTGAGGACGTCAGACTAGAGCGCACCCATAGCATTAGATTGAATCTATTATAATTAAACTCTGAATAGGTGCCTTGGTCATAAAATATTAGCCTGAGTATAAAAACATCACTTTTTATGAATATATTTTATATGATTTCTTTTTAATGCTAAAACCATATTTTATAGGACCTGGAAAGCTTGAAAAATGAGACATATATCAGATCTTTCCATGCAAATGACAGAATCAGTCCATTCTGTTTGCTCTGGGTTGCGAAAACGCACATACAGAGAGAACAACCAGGAATGCTTTGAGCGTTTTTGCTATTTGCAGAAACTTATAATCAGATGGAGGGAGTCTTTTTGCTTCTGTGTGGGTGACTAAGATAGTTAATTGGAGCTAAGCCAAAGAGTCTTTTTCATATCAAAGCAGTTTGGGGAAAATTATATTTATTTGGATGGTTTCACACTTTGAGTTTTGATTTCATTAAAATCAGCATGAATTTACAATTATAGATTTCTAAGTTATTCCATAAGCATAAATGCCAACTCATTTATGTTCTAACAAATAACATGGTCCAAACACTTAGCCTACAGAAGTAGAACTTATCTCAGTCCTCTGTTTCTCCTTATTTTAACAAAGGAAGTTTACATAGATCTTTCTGCTAATAGCTCACTGACCATCTCTTTGAGGACCAGACACCACTAGGGGCTAGGGTTCTATCAGTGGAGGACATTTGGACCCTATGGACAATTCCCACTTTCTTTGTAAAGGCAGGTATATTAAAATGTATAAAAATATAATAATTGATAGAAATGTGGACCAGTTACTCCCACATGAAAGAGTAGCACTGAAGTCCCCTAAGAGGGTCAGAAACAGCCTTGTTGAAAATTAACATTTTAACTAAGCCTTCAAGTATGATTAGAAAGAAGGCATATGGTCAGTAATTTTTCTCTGGGTGTTTGAATTAGCAGAATATCATTGAGTTGCTAAATAAATAGACCAGGGAGCTATAAAGAATCGTGAGTAACCTCTGAAGTGGAACAAGTCATCATTGTCACAGGCGTCTGGATACTCTTGGAAAGACGAAAGCAATTTCGTAAGAATTGGTCAGCAAGAGAGAGAAAGTGAGACACTACAAAGAAAGTGTATCTAAGGTGCCATTAAAAAGGAAAGGCACAAGGTGTCCTAAAATGAGTGGTCATATGTAGAAGGAATGAGTTTAAGTGAATTAATGAGTATTTCAGGATTCAGGTCAATTCTGTCCCGGAACCACCAGGACTAAGAGTTAGCATCGGGCTTTCATCTTCTGGTAGATATTAAGCCAAAATGCCATTCACCCTTCGACCCTATTCTCCAATCCACATTGACTTTCCCTGGGTGCTTTACACATCTATTCCTCATGGCAAACCCCTTTCATTCGAGCATAGAAATCTTCCTGGCCAAGTGATGAGTAGGTTCACATAACGGGCCTTACTAAGTATTGTTGACTAGAATATATTACTAGCACTAAAATGCATATTCTCTACTATCGTTTTACCTAGAGTATCTTGCATTAGACATTGCCACTTATCAAAGACAAAATGACTGTAAAGTAAAATTCATCATCTATAGCTATTAAGCTCCCATGAATTGATAATATCCCCAAGAGAACAGACATATGGCTGGCATCCTAGATATAAGACATTAGAAAAAAGAAAACAATGCTTCATAAACACTGGATATTTTTCTTTCTTGTGTGATAACCTTCTTCCATATAGGTCTTACCTTTAGCTTATTTGGAACAATGTTGTTTCATTTTCATTCCTAATACTTTCAAGTTCTGTAAGACAACTCTCTGTCAGTTCCCCTCCCAAACTCTCCTTCTTGATATTGTAGCTTGAGTCATGTTTCGTACGTGAGGAGATATATACGGTGGACTATGGACAGTGGCAGTGAACCAGACAATGCAGACAGTAAAAATGTATGGGGTAGCCAATGAAATAAAAAAGATAGACATTGTCTTGCCTGGAGAAAACCAGCCAAAATGATCTGGAATTATTTTGTTAATTTGCAATCTGATTAGGTCTACAATACCTACCCATTCTAAAGTAAGCAGCTCTGTCACCCTACCTCACACACTCTGCAGTAGAGCAGAAGAGCAAGACATCCAGAGAAAAGTTACTGACCGTATACCTGTTTATCTCATCTATTTTCTGGCTCTCCAGACTTGGATAGATAACATAACCCCCTTGAGCCTTACATTCCTTTTCTGTAAGTCGCCTTCCTTGCCTACCTTATATAGTGTTTGGAACAATCGAGTAAGTTAGACATGTTGGATAGTTGTGCTGGGCCAGCCCCCAAAGGCTGGTTCCATTTCCAGGAGAATGACCACAACAGAGTCTCTATGCACGCTTTGTAGACAAGATGAAAGATACATGGAGATATGGCAGGATACAGATTCCTGATGATTTCATATTCCCCCTGAATATATTCCTCAAGCTTGGGAGTCTTTGCAAACCAATAGAGTCAGAAGATTCCAGAACTTACTGTGTTTTAAATCATTTAAAGCTGGTGGGAGAGTGACCGGAATGGGTTACACATGGTCAAAGCACCCGAACTTAACATTTTGGTTCATGATCTCTTGCTGCTCTAGTGTTACGTAATAATTTCCTTGTTCAAGTTCTTGGACTTATTCAAAATTTTAAAGCAACAGACCTGACCGTGGCCTATCACATTTCGAAAGAGTTGAGAAATATGATGTCATCGCAAGACACGATGTCTATTAAGTTCATATGGCTCAGACTTGCAAACTCCTGTTGACCCTTGAACAACACAGTTTCGAACTACCCAGGTCCACTTATATGTAGACATTTTTCAACCCAGCACTGTAAATGTATTCACTCTTTCCTTCTACTTGCTTCACTGTAAGAATACAGTATATACTACATATAAAATAATATATATAACATACAAAATATGTATTAATCCACTATTATTGTTGTCAGTAAGGCTTCTGGTCAACAGTAGGCTAATAGTAGTTCAGTTTTGGGGGAGTCAAATATTAAATGCAGATTTTCTACCACAATGGGTGTTTGGGGGGGGTAGGTGTCCCTAATCCTTGATTTGTTCAAAGGTCAACCATATTACAATTGCTTCTAAGTTATTAAAGAGTTAATTGTCTTTGTGGATTATTCAGGACTTTAGGACATTTACTTAGTCTTTTTCCTCTTTTAGTGTAGCTTTGAAAAAGCCATTATATTTAACATATACAAAGAAGCCAGATATATGATAGTGAGCAAAATTTATATTGCAAGAATGGCTGGAACAAACAACACCATCGTAACATGGGGCATTTAAAATGGGCTGGGGGATATTTTTACTGTGTGGGAGGAACCCAGAATGAAGTACCACTATTCTCATCATTTCTACCCTGAGCTAGACAGTCTTCCAAGCCAGGATTCTTCTTCTCGGGACAGATGTAAATGATGACGAATGCAGCAGCAATAGTTAATCATAAATCATGATTCAGCTCTTTTGGAACCCAAGTCCCTGTTCGAGATAGAGGTGGGAGCTGTTAGAGCAACAGTAAAACATGATTTTAGCACACCAACTGCCGCATCCCAGTGCAAGCCCCAGGCTTTGAGATTTCATGACTCATTTTTTCCCAGTTCCAGCATTCAAAACAATTTCTCCCTTCCTGGGCCACCTTTCAGAAGACTCTTTAAAGCAATGTTAGGATTTATCTCTCACTGACTTATGTCCTAAGACCTGGTTGTTATTATAACGACTTTACCTAATTTATGGTGATAGAATGAATTCATATTTATGAGTCAAACATTTGTATGGCCAAGGCTCAGTAGTGAAAAGAAAACCGTGTTTGTACTTTTTAAAGAAAAATGTACTCAGTATCTAAATCTGACCATGTTTAATATGAGTTTAGGAAGATAGTCTTAACATTATTGTGTAGGAAATTTCTCACCCAGTCCGATTTCTTTCAGTGAGGTAGATAATCACAAATGAAAGTTTATGATATCTCCTAAGCAACATACAGCACTCGGGGACTGGATGACAGAGTAGAAATAATATTCCAACAGAGTCAGAGGACCTTTGTTTTAACCTGAGGTTTGGTCACATACCCTTATGTAGCTTCTTCTGGTCTTACATTTCTTAGGAAATGCGTTTCCATGGCCCTAGGGTCTCTTCCCGATCAATTTCGTCATCTGTAAGATGAACATGTAACAGTACCCATCCACAGGATTGCAATGGGGATTAAGCGATATTCAGGACAGAATTTATTGTAAGCCCATTAACAGAAACTCAACAAATTAAACATTTCTATATAATAATTACTTCATTATTTACCCTGGCTATTTACTGTCAAGACTATCAAACCCCCCAGGGTACAAATATGCCTCATAGGCATAATTACTATATGTAAGTATGTAAGTGCTTTACATAATAGTGGTATCTGGACAGTTAGGTGTGAAATATACTGGAAATGAGGACCAAAACGTCGGAGTTAAAATATCTTAGAAGTTAAGGTTTGATTTCGAATGGACCATTATGGTTTTATAAATATGCAAAAACAGCCAAACAAGTGGAACAGGTTTTGTGTTCATTCCTTCTGCTCCGGATTTTTGTGTGTTTCGTATCTGATTGGCAAGGACTGGGGCCTTATGGACCCATGTGGTCAACACCACCAGGGAATCTGCTTGATACGTGGACTTGATGGCTATGGTTCTGGGCCTCAAACATCATTAATAAGCCCGATAGTCTCCTTCAACCTTCACAACTTAGATCCCAAGGAAAGGCACACTTTGGGGAAGCAGAGTACTTTATTTCCAGCTGTTTTCCTCTACAAACATGTTTGGAAACACTTGTATTTTTATGCTGACGAGTTAAGAAAAATATTGGGAGCCAAAGAATTACAATATTTTTCATAAAGATGTTAACCTACACTAATGTTTGTAGATATGGATGTTAATTTGTAAATTCTTATTTTCATGTGCAATTCATATATTCTCCTGTGGGGGAAAATTTATTTCCTCATTTTTTTAAATGCTAACTCATCCTCATCTCTGGTATCAGCTAATGATGAACAAACATACTCTCCCAAATTTCAGTTGATTGATTCTTTAATAGCAACTTAAAAGTCTGAACTGAAGAAAAACTTGAAATGTTTGCAAGGCAAATGTTAAAGATTAACACCACTTTCTTATCTGGAAAGAATTTGTAACTCAGTAGGACAAGGCATATGATGTGTGTTGATAAAGGCGTGAAACTGATTAACAAAACAATTAGGTAAGTATATTCTTATTATAGTAATACTTCAACATTATGTAATAATATTAGTATCATTATGAAATTATTATTATAAAGACAGAAAGTGTTTTCCAAAGTGATTATCTCACCAGACCATAAGCTTATTCTTTATTTTTTTTGTTTAAGATTTATTTTTGTATTCCAGGAGCTGGGGGAGGGGCCAGGAGCAGAGAGAATTCCATGCAGACTCTATTCCAAGGGCAGAACCCAACATGGGGCTCTATAGCAGGACCCCTAGATTACAACCCTGAGATCATGACCTGAGAGGAAACCAAGAGTCAGATGCTTAAATCACTGTGCCCCCCAGGTACCCCAATGCTTATTCTAATGATGGGGATGTAACTACAAGCATTTGAGATCTCCTCCCCTAAAGCTGTGTCAGTTTCAGCAAGAAATTTAAACAACATAGAGGTTTACCTGCTAAGTCAGTTTCAGATTTTCTTACTCACTTTCATTATAAGAATGTCTATGAATAAATCTATACTTTTTAAAAAAATCAAATGCATACTCAAATAGTAGATATTGGTCACCTTTGAGGGTTATTGAAATAGAATGCAGAGTGCAGTCAAAGGTCTTCCTCGCAATATACAGTGATGAAATCTTTTTAAATGCCAGAAAGCATTACCAGAACTCATGTGAAAACAATGTCAAACAAATAACTGTGACTACATACGTATGGTGAGTCCACTGTGGGCAGCAGTAGGTGAGAAAGCTTCATGGAGGAGGCATAATTTGAGCTAGGCATTGGGTGATGGACAGAGACAGGTAAGATGGAACACTGCAAAGTCATATGTCAAAAATTATATATTTTTACATCGGGAAGAAATCCTCTCTTAAACTCTGTAACTGAGGAAACTGAGAGCCAAAGAAATGTTATACCTTTCTCATGAAAATCCAACTGGTTAGAGAGTAGGAATTAGATTTACTAAGAGTTGTTCTAGGGCTCTTTTCATAATAGGAATAACATCTTTCTGTTCAATCAAACCTGCAAGTGGTTTGGAGTATGGAATAGGATTTTTTTTTTTTTATTGAATTAATAAAACTAACAGATTGTTTTAATGTTAAATTCAAATCTGGCAGTATATTCTGTGAACATCTCTACTTTTATTTTTGTTTCCAAGCCTATTTTAAAAGGTTATATGCCTTTCCAAGTGAAAAAAAAAGACCCATTCATATTCTATTAATTTCTGAGGTAACCGTGGGTATGCTCACAAAAACTGATAAAATAACTAACGTTTAATATAATATTGCTACTGTGAGAAATGTTCGGTGTATACAGCTAAGGTGTTGTCTTGAGATATAGCTTGATTACCTTTAAAAAGAAAAAAGAAAGGTGATATAAGGCCAAGTTTCTCTAGGTGGAAAGTAGTTTCTTTTTCTTACAGCCATCAGCACGCTTACAAAATTCACATCTTACGGCAAAAATAGAGTCGAAACTGTTAAAGCTGCTGTAATTGCTATCAAGAAGCCCAAATACGGAACTAGACGAAGCATATCACAGGAAAAAGCCTTTCCTTGGCCTGTGTTATGAAGGGGTTAATTATGAGACCTGAGATAAGGTGTTCGCACATCTAGGCACTTCATCAAGCCATGGAGTCAGGAAACAAGGGAGGATAGATGAAGGTGCTAGGGATAATAATGATGGCAAGTAATGATTTCCCTAGAGGTGAACTGATCTATGGCCACAAGCAAAGAAAAAAGGCTAGAAAGTACCATAACATTACCTTGGAGTACTTAACAGACTCAAAAGCAGTAACCCTGTGTCAAAAAAGGCCCATCATCCTGCTCATTTTAGGTAAAAGAGTTATGCCCAAGTACAAGAGGGGAATGCAAAATTCACATATGAAATTAAACAGCTGAAAGGTATGATTTAACAATGCTCAAAACTCAATAAGCCAAAGATAAACAGCAAATTAGATGACTCAATGTCAGGAGGAAAAAACATCTTCCATCGATCCCATCGTCAAAAATTAATCTGCCTGAGAATGCCCTCTGCTCCAATCCCCGAGCTGATGAAGAGTAGAGAAATAGAGTAAAACCTATGTACGAGCGCTTCACCTTCAGGCTAGACCCTGATTACAATCTCCTGTGAGACATTTCAGCATGAAGGGCCTCTCATGTTGGGACTGCAAAATTAAATTGCGATCAATACTTTACAAAAATAATTGGGGAAAAATGTTCAGAAGTCGGAGCTGCACTGTGTGGCCACAAATATATGAAAGTTATTTTTTTTCTACCTTTCTGGGGGTTATTCTTCAGGATAGATCAGTTCAAAGGTGTCTCTTGACAATAGTGTTCTTGGAATGGTTTCGCTCACCTTGTTAGGGAATTTTAAAAGCAAGGAACATTTACAGCCTACCAAGAGTGGTATCTTATTGCTGTATTCTGGTTTCCTTTCTTTGGAGTGCTAATCTCAGCCCATGAATTCTTCTCGTCTCTTCTCTCTTTGATGTTGATTTCAATTTCTTAGCAAATTAATTCTCATCATTAAACAACAATGACCAAAAAAAAAAAAAAAAGTTATATTCCAACAAAATAAAAAAACGTGCATGCACTCCAAAGGTTTGGTAGATTTTTGAAAACTTTGTTACAGATTTGATTCTGAATCCTTTGATACATTTAAATGTTGAACTCTATAGTTAAATTTAGGTTAAAATGTATTGAATCGAACTCTTCCCTGCTTTGAGGAATGCTTAGTATTCAGCTTTTTCTTCTTGTCTCCCTCTGAATGAGTTCTTATTTTTGGCAAAGATGTACTTTTTAATCCATAAAAAGAGGAGGAAGTGGAAAATGTAAATGCTTATGTGAAATTCTTGCTTTTTCTATAAGTGGTCATTCTGGGTTTTGTTATACAGCAAGTTCAAAATAGTGTACTTTTATAATTGCACTTTTGGAATCTACATAGGGTTTTCTGGGTTTTTATTTGTGATACAATTCTTTGACAAGACAGACCACTGATTTTCCTTACTATGAATCATTTGTTATAACCTGAGTCTCACACCGCAGAGGAAAAAAAGCAGCTGCATTAAGAATACACAGTACAAACCACAGTAAAGTAGGTGGTATGCAACTCACTAAAGGGGAGTACCCAAAGAAGAGTAATCAATGGCTTGCTGTCATTCTGGGGAAGGGGATGCATCGAGTGGTCTCCTGTAGGGCATTGGGACTGGGGGAAAGAATCGAAAAGGTGCTTATTAAGTGTGAAAATGACAACACCTTGGACTAGGTTGCAAATACCTGAGAAGACCTGAATAACATTTAAAGTGACCTTCACCAAGGAAATGACAGCACCCTTCAGAATACGGGGCGAGGGAGAATTTCACTGGGTAGGCACCTCCCAAACAAAACAGACGTCTTGTGTCTTGCAATATAACTATGATAAATTTCAGATTTCAGATCAGTTTCCTTCCACCCTTGTGCATGCTCTTGAACAACCTTTTCACACTGTTATTCTGATCAGAAAGATAGAATGCAAAGTTATCTTAAGATTCACCAGAGGTAAACTTAACAGATGAGGAGAAAAAAGAAGGCAGCAGGATGGGAGAGGATGGGAGGGAGGAGTAGGAGAGAGGGAGAGACACGGATATTTCTCATAGACAACCTATGGCCTAAGCTGCTATTCTTCCACATGCCACACACACAAAATACACTTTCTGATCACTCGTAAGTGCATCTGGAATATGCTTTACAGTAACAGCTGCCTGATGGACACCGACTCAAGTCCTCAACTCTCAGTTCAGACATCTGGTTCTCTAGAACAATTTCCTGAATATTCTCAACCTCATAATTAGGCATTCTGACCCTGTGCATCCATTCATGATGGCATTTATATATTAAAATGAATGTTTCCTTCCCTACTGGATTGTGATATTTTCAATTAAACAGATGGTCTTTTATTTGTCTTGTATACTCAGGCTTTTTCTCTCCCCCAACATAAATAACCTAATTTCTTTACAACATCCTTCCACTGATTTTGTTTTTCAATGTTTAACTTGCCATTTGTGACATTGGACTTATCTACTTGAGGTTTGGACTCCTCATCTCTGAAGTGGAAGTGTTGGACTAAATAAAGTGTCTCAAACGTCCTTTCTGGGTCTAAAATTGCAGGCAATACAAATGATTCCATATTGTGCTAAAAAGTTAATCACAATGCCTGCCCCAGCCACAACCACTCCTATATGGCATGAAATAAGACCCTTTAAAAAAAAATGTGTCATTCTTGACTGTTCATATTCTATATGATGCCACCCCCTCCCCCCGATCCTTTGGCTCCAGCAATGACACCTCATCAGAGGCATCGTACACGAAGTTGTGCCATGTGAATTTGCTAATATCTGTTCATTTGGACACACGTCAACATTGATTTCAGGTGGATCGAACCAACATCTGCCTATCGAGGGAACGGCGCCATACCCTGGTGATAAAACTTGAGTCAGACCAATCGGTACCCCTTTCTAGAATTGAATAGTGAAACAAACCAGGCAGTCAGCAGGATGTGTAAGCTGAGCATACGACTCAGCGGGCATAAAGTTGAGGATAGAGAATAGCATAAAGTTGAGGATAGAGAATAGCATAAAGTTGAGGATAGAGAATAACAGGGAATGTGGAGCCAGGGAGACATAGAGTCGTGGAAGCCTGAAGCTGTAAGGGAACAGAGTTCATTTGTTAACAGAAAGCATGAGGTAATCCAAATATATGTTCAATATAGTAGAAAGACTTAGTAGCAAAAGGAAAACAGAATAGCTACTTGGAGGGCAAGTGGGCCATTTCATGTTGGAGTTCTTTTGTATATATATAGGAATGCCAGCTACCACAGTGCCCACATCCACCTTGGATTCGCCACTGGTTTAAATGAGACTCTGCTGTGATGCAGTGTGTGTCCTTTTCATCTTTCAAGATAGCTATTTCCCATGACCGGCTATAATTTGATTTTCCTGGAAGCAGTCATGATAACTTGAAGCCAGATAAACAAAACAAATATAAAAATGCAACACCAGGCTAGTCTGTGAAATCTTTATAATAATGGCAGCTCCAAATCAATAAGGATGTATCATGTGCCAGTCATATTGATTATACCCTTGCAGGCAGCTCTGAGAGGAAGCATTACAATCCCACTTTACAGAGGAGGAGACTCGTAGACTCGGAATGAATGGAAGGACTTGTCCAAGGGCATGCATCTGGTAAATGATAGAGCTGAATTCAAACCCAGCTTTGTTGGTTCTAGTGTCTGAGCTCTTTCCACTATGGCACACTGCCTCTTTATCCCAGAAATGCAAAGCAATGCTAGAATTAGGAAAGTTTACTTTGAGTTTCTTTGTAGAAGTCATATACAAGTCATCTATCTACCCAACTAAAAACATATGGGAGACGTCCCAATTTAGCCTTGGTTCAGGCATTATTAGCTATTCTGATTCATGTATTCCCTAATGAATCAAGCATTTGCAACAGCCTGAGGCCTCCAAGTAGGAAATACTCCTCTGTCCTGCATAATGTCTATTAGGACATTAGGCTTAGGATTAACGCTATCAAGAGAAGCACAACCTGAACCACTTTATTTTGTCCTAAAAATCAGAACCACTAGAAAATCCCATGGGAATGTCACCATCAAGAGTTCTCTTTGAAATGGGACACTTATGCTAATGAGATAGTGGCCAGAGTATACTTATAAAAATCTGTTATATTCATTAAAATGAGTGTTTAAAATATTTTTTTTTAATTTTAAAAATAAAATGAGTATTTTATATTTTTCAGACACTCTCCTGGGTTTGAGAATACAGCAATAAGCATGACAGACAAGATCCTGTTCTAATGAAATACATATTTTAGTGAGAGGAAAAAAAAATTTTTAAAGAAGAAGAAAAGAAATAAATGCAAACAGTTTGGATAGTAGTAGCTATCATTAGTAAAATGTTTCAAGAATAAATGATAGAGGATATTATGTTAAGTGAGATAAGTCAATCAGAGAAAGACAATTACTGTATGATTTCACTCATATGTGGAATTTATGAACCAAATCAGAGGATCATAGGGAAAGGAGGGGAAAATAAAAAAAGATGAAATCAGAGAGGGAGACAAACAAGAAGAGACTTTTTTTTTTTAAGATTTTATTTATTTATTTGACAGAGAGACAGAGAGATCACAAGTAGGCAGAGAGGCAGGCAGAGAGAGAGGAGGAAGCAGGCTCCCCACTGAGCAGAGAGCCCGATGCGGGGCTCAATCCTAGGACTCTGAGATCATGACCTGAACTGAAGGCAGAGGCTCAACCCACAGAGCCACCCAGGTGCCCCCAAAGAGGCTCTTAACTCTAGGAAACAAACTGAGGGTTTGCTGGAGGGAGAAGAGAAATGGGGTAACTGGGTGATGGGCATTAAGGAGGACAGGTGATGTGATGAGCACTGGTGTTATATGCAACTGATGAATCATTGAACACTACATCTGAAACTAATAATGCAGTCTATGTTAATTAATTGAATTTAAATAAAATAAAATTTAAATAAAAGAAAAGCCAAAAACAAAAAATAAAAAAATAACAAGAACCCAGGGCCAGATGGCTTCCCAGGGGAATCCTACCAAGCTTTTAAAGAAGAATTAATTCCGATTCTCCTAAAACAGTTCCAAAAAATTAAAAAGGGAAGGAAAACTTCCAAACTCATTTTATGAGGCCAGCATTACCTTGATCCCCAAACCAAAGACCCCTATCAAAAAAGAGAATTACAAGTCAATATCCTCGATGAACACAGATGCGAAAATTCTCACCAAAAGACTAGCCAATAGGATTCAACAGTACATTAAAAGGATTATTCGCCATGACCAAGTGGGATTTATTCCAGGGCTGCATGGTTGGTTCAACATCTGCAAATCAATCAATGTGATATAATACGTTAATAACAGAAAGAACAAGAACCATATGATACTCTCAATGGGTGCTGAAAAAGCATTTGACAAAGTACAGCATCCTTTCCTGATCAAAACTCTTCAAAGTGTAGGGATAGAGGGTACATACCTCAATATCATCAAAGCCATCTATGAAAAACCCACAGCAAATATCATTCTCAATGGAGAAAAACTGAGAGCTTTTCCACTAAGGACAGGGACACAGCAGGGATGTCCATTATCACCACTGCTGTTCAACATAGTATTAGAAGTCCTAGTTGCAGCAATCAGACAACAAAAAGAAATCAAAGGCATCCAAATTGGCAAAGAAGTCAAACTCTCACTCTCTGCAGATGATATGATACTTCACATGGAAAACCCAAAAGACTCCACTCCAAATCTGCTAGAACTTGTACAGGAATTCAGTAAAGTGTCAGGATATAAAAACAATGCACATAAATCAGTTCCATTTCTATACACCAACAATAAGACAGAAGAAAGAGAAATTAAGGAGTCAATCCCATTTACAATTGCTCCCAAAACCATAAGATACCTAGGAATAAACCTAACCAAAGAGGCAAAGAATCTGTACTCAGAAAACTACAAAGTACTCATGAAAGAAATTGAAGAAGACACAAAGAAATGGAAAAATGTTCCATGCTCATGGATTGGAAGAACAAATGTGAAAATGTCTATGTTACCAAAAGCAATCTACACATTTAATGCAATCCCTTTCAAAATACCATCTTTTTTTTTTTTTCAAAGAAATGGAACAAATAATCCTAAATTTACGTGGAACCAGAAAAGACCTTGAATAGCCAGAGGAATGTTGAAAAAGAAAACCAAAGTTGGTGGCATCACAATTCCAGACTTAAAGCTCTGTTACAAAGCTGTCATCATCAAGACTGTATGGTACTGGCACAAAAACAGACACATGGATCAAAGGAACAGAATAGAGAGCCCAGAAATAGACCCTCAACTCTATGGTCAACTAATCTTTGACAAAAGAGGAAAGAATATCCAATGGAAAAAAGACAGTCTTTTCAACAAAGAAAAGGGAAAATTTGGACAGCCACATGCAGAAGAAGGAAACTAGACCATTTCCTTACACCACACACAAAAATAGACTCAAAATGGATGAAAGACCTCAATGTGAGACAGGAATCCATCAAAATCCTTGAGGAGAACATAGGCAGCAACCTCTTTGACCTCAGCTTGAGCAACTTCTTCCTAGAAACACTGCCAAAGGGGAACCCTCCTACACTGTTGGTGAGAATGCAAGCTGGTGCAGCCACTCTGGAAAACAGTATGGAGGTTCCTCAAAAAGTTGAAAATAGAGTCACCCTATGACCCAGCAATCGCACTACTGGGTATTTACCCTAAAGATACAAATGTGTTGATCCAAAGGGGCACATGCACCTGAATGTTTATAGCAGCAATGTCTACAATAGCCAAACTATGAAAAGAACCCAGATGTCCATCAACAGATAAATGGATAAAGAAGATGTTTTATATATATACAATGGAATACTACGCAGCCATCAAAAGAAATGAAATCTTGCCATTTGCAATGACAGGGATGGAACTAGAGGGTATTAAGCTGAGCGAAATAAGTCAATCAGAGAAAGACAATTATCATATGATCTCCCTGATATGACAAATTTGAGAGTCAATGTGGGGGTTTTGGGGGCTAGGGAAGGAAAAAATGAAACAAGATGGGATCGGGAGGGAGACAAACCATAAGAGACCCTTAATCTCACAAAACAAACTGAGAGTTGCTGGGGTAAGGGGGTAGGGAGAGGGTAGTGGGGTTATGGACATTAGGGAAGGTATGTGTGATGGTTAGTGCTGTGAGGTATGTAAGCCTGATGATTCACAGATCTGTACCCCTGGGGCTAATAATACATTATATGTTAATAAAAAATTAAAAAAATTTAAAAGATTAAAAAAATAAAAAATAAATAAATGATAGCTTGAAGTAGAGAAAGGGGGCTGTATGGGATAGATTTATCACAGAAACCTCATTATATTTAGGACTCAATCTTGAGCAGAAGAAAGACATAAATATTAAGAAAAAATATTCTCAGGCAAAGGGAGTAGTACGTGCAAAGCCCCTCAGGTAAAGACAACCTTGGCATGTTATCAGAATGGAAGGAAGAACAGTATGGATTGAGTGCCCTAAGTGCAGGGAAGAGTCATAGGAGATGAGGTAGCAGGTAGGTGAGGTAGAAAGTTAAAGGACAGTTTGGATTTTATTGTAAGTACAAATGTGAAAATATTTTACAAAATTAAGCATGGGAAAGACCCAAGAACACATGGATGCTGGGTGGTCACTGTGGGAAGACTATCTGAATGTACAACACGCCTGTTGAAGGCCTCAGTGTGACAATCCTTTGAAAATGTGGGACTTCCTAGTATCTGGTCCTTAGGCTCATAGGACAAAACTTGATTTTTTCCATATATCAAATATCTTGTAGGGTTAAAAACACACCTAATCAAGGACTTAAGGGTCAATGTACAAAACCCAGAATGTGCATATATTTGCTATACTCCCTGACATTTATGTTTACTTTGCTAATGAATCTGGAATAGTGGAAGTCCACTGACTATAACTCACTCCCCAGATAGTACCCAGATGGACACAAGCTGATTTTGACTATGAAACTCTAGATTAGCTTTCTACCTTCTAACGGAAATATTCTTTTTTGTATCTCATGTATTTAACCAGATGATCCCAAGTTGTCTGACCTGGGAGTCATTCGGCTTCCTTCCAATAACTTTGCAGATCTATTTTCAGGTTACATATTGATTTTTCAGTGTAACTCCAATTTCATTCATGTGTAGGTTCCTGGGGGCTCACCCCACCATAGCCAGCAAAACTGACAGCAACTGGAACAAGGGGAATATAGAGGTAAATCAAGTAATCTATTAAATGAGTGTAGACATTCCTGACTCTCAGTGAGTAGGAATGTTCGCTAATGGAAAATTGAAGTATTTTTGAAAGTTGTTAATGGGTTGACTTATCTTCCCCCTTCAGGAATCTATTTCTCGCATGCTTTGACCCTGCCTCAACTACTTTACTATGTTAATTAAAATCAATAGGCTTGGCCCTTACTTATCCTAGACCTACAGCACCTATCCATATATCAGCTCCAGGAACCATTCCTGATATCCAATTCTTCTTTTAGAAAAGCAGCCTTCTGACTGCGATCTCTTACCACCCTGATCCCCTGCTAGGCTATCATCTTTGTGATGTTTCAGGTTTACTCTGATCTCAACCTTCATGATGTAGACTCACAGAATAAAGACTGGGAACCACCCTGTGAAATGTGTAGCCCATTCTCCAAAATTGCAAATGCAGAACTGAGGCCCTGAATGGTTAGAAAACTTTCTTAATTTTGAGACTCAGTTCATGACAGAGGTAGACTATCCAGGTCTCCTAATACCTAGGTTGAATATCATTTCCATAAAATCTTACCAATGCTACCTATTCCCTCAGGACCTTACCAGGTACCTGCGCAATTTATTTGACCTAATCAATTAATGTGAGTTAGAGTCTTAGGGCTGATATTGACTTGATATGTCACTCCTCTTAGATAACACTTTTGCTTAAAGGCTAGACTAACTTAAGAAACATGGTGGGTTAAAGGACCAATAGATTGGGACAGGATATACTAGACATGTCGGACTTCTCTGTGTGAAATGCTCTGGCTAACATCCCATATTGAAGAGGCAGCCCAACGTAGACCTCACAAATCAAACCTGATGGAGTCGGCACTGGCCAACCCTAGTCTGGTTAGGGACTAATGAATGATAAGCCTGGCATTTAAAAAATATAATAATAAGGGGCGGCTGGATGGCTCAGTCAGTTAAAGACTCTGCCTTCAGCTCAGGTCATGATCCCAGGGTCCTGGGATAGAGCCCCACATGGGGCTCTCTGCTCAATGAGGGGCCTGCTTCCTTCTCTCTCTGCCTGCCTCTCTGCCTAGTTGTGATCTCTGTCAAATTAAAAAAAAAAAAAAAGTAAAAAAAAAGTAGTTAATATTTTCCTTTTAAGGAATGCATGAGGGGAAGTATAGACAGAACAGGAGTGAGAAATGAGAGCTAAAACCAACAATAAGTTATGAGGGTAAATTCCACACAGGGAATGAAAAGCTCAAGTTATGAGGGAAGAGACACTGAGCGAGTTGGGGAAGAAGAAATTGTTAGTACACAGAGGACATAAGTTCATATATTTATATACATATATACACAGGAAAGAATGACCTGCTTGATAATGATACAGAGAGAAGCAAATATGCAGAATCTTTTAATCACTGCCCACTGGAAGGAAGCATGAGGCACACACATTGGCTCTGAGATCCCCGGAGATGGCTGAGGTTACACAAGATACTAAACTCCATTTCTGTCTGAGTCCTGGCTGTCAGGCCATAGGGCTGAATGGTTATCATTTACAAAATTCTCATGAGACTACAGTTTCCTTATTCTCAGCTATATCATTTTAATATGGCATTATATAAATAACGGAGATAAATTTCTATTTATTTATATAAAAACAACCTAACCAAAGCTTGGAGAGAATATATCACATTGCTGTATGCAAATTTGCCCTCACTGGAAATGGTTATTTTACTTATGTAATAGACTCGTCTTTTGACAAAGCCCAGTGATGTTGAACATGGCTTCTGTCCACCTCAAGCCACATGAAGGGATCAAACTTGAATGGACTTTTTGTTTTATCTTGTGATGTCATCCAAAGTTTTCAAATTTTCAGGCATCAATAAAAATGTAATTTAAACAAGTGTTTTTTCCAGGGATGAAGACAAATCATTGTAGAAGATTGGAAAATAATTTGAAATAATTAACATTTTTCATTTTGAAGGAGCCTTTATACTGTTTAATAGTAAAAGGTAACACAATGAATCAAAATTCAATGGAAGAAAAACGGTTGATACCAAATGACAGCATCACTCTATTTTCCAACTAAGCAACATATCCGAACTATTTTTAAGTTCAACCGATGGATATTTTTTACTTAAAAAAATGTAGATCTATTGTTCTCCAGAGATGAAATTAGCCACAAAAACTATGCTTATTGGAATTTCTTTCTTTCTTTTTTTTTTTTTAGATTTTATTTCTTTATCTGTCAGAGAGAGAGAGAGAGGGAGAGAGAGCGAGCACAGGCAGACAGAATGGCAGGCAGAGGCAGAGGGAGAAGCAGGCTCCCGGATGAGCAAGGAGCCCGATGTGGGACTCGATCCCAGGACGCTGGGATCATGACCTGAGCCGAAGGCAGCTGCTTAACCAACTGAGCCACCCAGGCGTCCCAGCTTATTGGAATTTCTTATCACTACCAAGTACAAATGTATTACAAACCCTCCCCCATCGTCCATACCCATACCCTTCCCCCTTTGTGTTCTCAGTGCACAGGCCCATGCATACCTTACAAGGTAGGGGATAAACATAGAGGGAAAAAGGAGAGTGAGCAATCTCAAATTACAGTCATTATTTTAGCTACATGCTGATAAAGTGGTAGATTATTTGGTCTTTTTTTAAAAAATAAACCTTGAGGGCGCCTGGGTGGCTCAGTGAGTTAAGCCGCTGCCTTCGGCTCAGGTCATGATCTCAGGGTCCTGGGATCGAGTCCCGCATCGGGCTCTCTGCTCAGCAAGAAGCCTGCTTCCCTCTCTCTCTCTGCCTGCCTCTCTGTCTACTTGTGATCTCTCTCTGTCAAATAAATAAATAAAATCTTAAAAAAAAAATAAATAAATAAACCTTGACCTGAAACCCACGAAAATTCCTGAAATCCAGGTAGCTTTAATTGTTTCTAAATAAAAATTCAGAATGACATAAATACTGAATGGCTCCTGGGCAATGTATCATTGCAGGTTAAATACGTTTTGCTCTGGAGGCTGCAGTTCACAGGGTACAGATAACAAGAGGAATGAATTTGGTGATCCCAGATAGTCCGGAGTGGATATTAACATATATCACCTAACTGTCTCCAAATGTGACCCTATTTCCACTCTCACTTTTTTCTGTCCTCAGGAAATTGTCGCTAGTGAGAGAAGGGATGAACCAAAAAGAGAAGTGAGGGTGTGGTAGTTGATAAGTTGAAAAACTAGAACATTTTCCTGATCTATTCTTTGCAGTCTCTTGCTTTTTTGAGAACAAGGAAGAAGAAATAGCACCTCCTCTCTTAGCCTAAAGGGCGCATAAAGAACTCTGTCCTCTAGGAATGCTAGGACATTTCCATTTTTTCCTCTCTAGTATGGCTGGGTTTTTGTTACTGGGGGGATGGGGGTGGGGGAGAGAATGCCTTTATGATTTTTTTAAGTTAATAAAATCAGCAGTTACCAATTATTGCCAAATTTAGCTCCTCGAAAACTAAGAGAAAGGGGAAAAAATCAGCATAGGTATCAAAGAGAAGACTAGATAGAGAACACTCTAATCCTTTAGGAGGCAAATGAAATCTATATTTTTGTACTATTAAGTATAGTATAAAAAGGCCAAAGTCATGGGCATTAGCCCCATAGGGGCCAGTTAGCTGGACTCAAATTCAAGGCCACAGAATATATATCTAACTTTGCTGCTGGCAGTTAATTATATCAATGACCATCAGGAGAAATAGAAAAGTGTCTTCTCAGTGCCTATTTTAACATTGCCTAACACTTTCGGCTTGGCTGTTATAATTGTCAAAAAAAATTGGAAGCAATTTTAAAATCATATCAATTTTAAATGTAGACTTATGTCCATGAGCTGTTATACAAACATGACATTTCTAAACTACAGCAAGGTCTCTCTTTTGTAGATGGAATGTTCGTATTTTATTTATCCAAAGCTAAGACCAAATAATGTGCTTTTGCCTCCCAGTTCATACTGTGTTTTTTCTCACTGTAGCATTTTTCACTACAAAAGCACTTGTAAATATCATGTTAATGATAAGAGTTAAAAACATCATAACCATGGCTTTTGCTTCTCTTTTCTAAATTATATCATAGCTAAATATTAGTTATTAACTTTCTGGACTAAAAACTTCATCTTTAGAACCAGGAGGAAATACCTAAGACTTAACTTTATCTTCAGCTCATTTATAATTTTCATTGTTTTTGCATAATAAATGTGAACTGATTTTACAGTGTTATAGAAAAATTGGAGCTTCAGGATTAAGAAAATTATCAATAAAATATTATAAAAGAAATGCTTTGCTGTTCACAGGGAAGTGTTTAATATAAGTTTCAAAAATACATACTCAGAGTGGAAAGCCAAGCCTTGCATACTGATAAGGTGATGGGTGGCAATACCAACTGTTGAATCAACTGAATAAAGACAAACATGACACAACATTGCAATGTGTTAAAACATAGCTTTCTCTTTCATCTGTAACTATTTTTGTACAAATTTAAAAACAGTTTGCTAATTACTATTTAGTGAAACTGTCTTCACAAAATACTGTGAAAGGTTTTAAGAGAAAACCTTCCTTTTTTCCTCCCCATCCCCCCTCCCTCCTTTCTTTCCTTTCTCCGCCTCTCCCTCTCTTCTTTCTTTTCCTTCCTTTTCTTTGCCTGGCACTGTTCCCTCCCTTTCTCTTTTCCTTCCTTCTCTTTCTTCCTTCCCTCTTTTCTTCCTCCCTTTAGTATTTAAATAAGATCAAAGCCTACGGCATCTGTGCAGACTAAAGCAGGAAATCCTGGAAGACTGAGGAGAGCCTTGCTGACTACCAGAGAAGAAGTCAGCAGGAAGAGTGGGGGGAACTGAGTTTCCAAAGGTTGAAGCGAGAAAAAAATAGCTGATATTTATTGAGGACTTACTATGTGCCCATACCGTTCTAAGCCCTTTCATAGAGTATCCCACTTAAACTTCATGCTATTTTGTTTTATGTAACTGAAGAAATTGAAGCTCAAGAAAAGTATATTAACTTATCCAGAAGTTTAGTCAGATAATAGTTATTACAAAGTCAGGCTTCATTGTTTATACTGTTTGTTTTGTGAGCGGGTTTGGGCACAAAGCTCTGAATCATTTCTTTTTAAGTGTGTCCAAGGTGAGAGCTCTGGAGACAGGGTATACAACCTAAAGAAGTGACATTTATCCTTGTTCCCTTAAAGTTTATTTTAGGCAAGGAACATAGTCAACACAACCCGACTGTAGACTACATGCTTTTATTCATTTATTTTTAAGATTTTATTTATTTATTTGAGAGAGAGGAGGAGCAAGAGAGCACACAAGCATGGGCAGTGGCAGAAGGAGAGGGAGAAGCAGACTCCCCACAAAGCAAGGAGCCTGATGCGGGGCTCCATCCCAGGACGCTGGGATCATGACCTGAGCTGAAGGCAGATGCTTAACTGCCTCCTCAGTCGAGCCACCCAGGTGCCCCTGGACAACAGACTTTTAAACAGATGTGTAATAGCAGTAAACCCAGATATGGATAAATATAGTTACAAACCAGAGGTACCTGGGTGGCTCAGTCAGTGGAGCAACCAACTCTTGGTTTTGGCTCAGCAATATATGTCTAGTTAAGAACCCGTACATAAGGTCCACCGTCTGTCTGGTTTGCACACTCCAGATTCATGGATATTGATAATGGTTGTCGGCTGGGCTCCAGCCAGTCTGTACATCTACCTCAAACAATACCTAAAAGGGCAGTTTAGCCCCTTAGCGGCAAATGACCTAAGTTATACTGTGAAAAAATTATAAAGTTTACTAAAAGTTTTCTGTGGTTGGATGTGTAAGATTATGCCTGAGTTTATTTTTAATGCTCAGAAGGATGAAATTCGAGATTGTTGGTGACTTAATAAGAGTGAGAACAAGAGGAGAGGCATGTGAAAGAAAAGAAGAAAGATGAAATATGGCAAGATGAAGGAAATATGGGAATCCATAGCAATTTCATTGTTTACATATTCATAGCACTTCTGTCTTCCCCAAAGAAGTGCGAAATAGTATCATAATAATCAATTAAGTTCTACTTCATTATTAACACTGCCTTAAGACATTGGAAAAACTGGAAATATTTTTTAAATTTTAAACAATTATGCTAAAGGGTTAATCAACATTTCCTATGAAAGGAAGGATGATGTTTAGCCAAATGGTTTTTTTTTTAAAAAGCAGACAACAAAAAATAGCTTCAATAATTCATATTAATTCAAGTCCTATGGTTAATGAGGCAAATGGAGTGCTCTCAGAGGGGAGAAAAGCACATAGCAGCAGCATCAAGAATCTTTAAACCACTGCTGCTGGCAAAGGATACTGTAAGTCCAAAATACCCCCTTACCACCTACTATTCATACTTTACACTTGGGAAAAGCTTAATATCATTCTAATTTTGCAGATGGTAGCTAAAAGAGTGCCTATACAATTACAGCACAAACAAGCAACTGTTACATTCTTCTTTGTTGTTATGGTTCTTAGCCTTCATGAACCCATCCAATTTGTCTGAAATGTTCACTATATCAAGCACATACTCATTTGATCAGGCACAGAAATAGTGAGACTAACAGTGATCAGCTCTGGGTGGCCCAACAGTTACACTGATATCAGGGTAAAGATAGATCAAAGTTGATAACAAAATCATGGATTGGATTACCAAATAGGATGATGAATGGTCTAAATTGTTTAGAAAGAGGATTGATTCATCTTAGATCATGTGATAAAGGGTAAATACATGTGCATTTTACCAACAACAATTAGGTAATTAACTATGTGGTATGCATTAGGTACTGTGCAAGCCACTAGGGATAGAAAAAAGAATATGATTTTGCTCTGAGTTCTAAAATTCTCCTGAGGCTGACAGAGACCATCACTTTTCACTTTTATTTAATGTAATAACACAACCTGCTCTAATAATACTATATACTCTGTTGAAAGTAGCAGAAGCAGAGAAGGGGAATTTAACCTCAGTAAGGGGAGATCTCTTTGAGCTGAGCTTTAATGAATGAGTAAGGAGGACCGTGGAATTGCATTCATGCATTCACCAGTGATGTATGCGCATCTTTTAGATACCGAGTTCTGTGTGCTGTTTGAGGAATGTAGCCAGGCATGGTGCCTACCCTCAAGTTGCTTGTCATCTGGCCAGGACTGAAACTCCAAGTATGTGAAGATCTCCTTCTGCTCCCCAAACATGCACACACAGGCACATACACACACACACACACACACACACACACACAGGCATGCTGGATTCAAAGAAAGGTAATAAATTTGATGTGGTTGGAGTATAGGGTACATGAGAGATATAAAGATCTAATCCTACCCACTGGTCTCCTTTCCTTGATGTTTCAGGCTAAACTCCACTAGTCACTCAAAGTCTATCATAAACTTGACCAACTCACTTACCCAGCCACCCTCTCCTGCCTTTTTTTTTGACACTAATGTTTCCTACCAAACAATGGCATCTTCTTCCTCAAATGTTGTCTTCAGCTTCTTGTATCTGGAATGTCTTTACTTCTTTGTGTATCTGGGGAAGGCCTCCTCATCTTTGAGGAGCTCTCCTTTAGAAAGCTTTCCTTACCCTGCCAGCCTACATAAATTCCCCTCATATGGACTCCCATAAGTCCGTGGGGTTACATCTACCACAGGAAAAGAATAGGTCATGCTATATTATCTTCCCTGTTCTGTTGTCTGTGTCCTTCTTTGCACCTGGAACCCATGGAAACAAAGAGCTGCATTTTTTTATTTCATCAACATCTTGTACCATGTCTGATAACATTAAGTCTTCAAAACATAACTATTTAGTTAATAAATAACTTATTGATATGAAAGTTTAATTAAAGTATTTTAGATCACATTAAAAATAATATCCTCTTAAAAAAAACCTACACCAAAAAAATAAAATAAAATAAAATAAATTGTATCCTGTATACTATTGGCTGATAAAGAAAAAGTGGACTTTTTTCTGAAAGGGTAAGATAGGAACTATTTCAACCTTGGCCTCTATTATAGCCATTGCCCTCTGCTGCAGTGTCACAAAAAGGCAAAGCCAATATGTAAATGAACAGACATGGCTCTGCCCAGTAAAATTTTATTTACAAAAAAACAAGTGGCCAGAACATAGCTCTTTGATGACCTCAGCTCTATACCAGAGGCCACAGACACTCCCGCCCTCCACAGATTAGATCTGATTTGAAAACACATTTTTGTTGTTGTTGTTGTTGAGGATAATTCTTCACGGTTCCCCCTGTTCATGCATATCGTGTGAACAGAGCCACTGACTTCCTTCATTGTCTCACACCATCTTTACAAGGATGTTTGCAGAATGAACAGACTTGGAAGATAGAGATAGCGTTTCCTTCTGGAATAGTGGGCAGACAGGTATACTTCCAATTGTTAAAGGTTCAGGTGTCATGGCTCAGTGTTTCTTTCCTATAACACAACCCACTATGTGTGTAGGTTTCTCACAGCCCACTTCATGTCACCCTATGGGAACTGGGTGCCAGGAAGCAGGAAACATGCTGACCCTGGCTATTACTACTACCATGAGTAAACATGTCCTTTGTTTCTCTTGTAATCTGCGAGCATCCATGAAATTATAGTAGGCTAAAATGTAGTAGGAGAAGTATCAGACCACCCCATAGTTCTTTCCTAAACATAGACAGTTTTTCCTAAACCATATTTTAAATAATTAGAGCAAATTATTTAAATTTGAGGGATTTTACTTTTAAAAATCCCAAATTTTGCCTTCCCTTGAAAAAATAAAAAGAAAATATTTACTAATATTGGACCTGAGTTTCTACATGACAACAAATGGCAAGAACCGATGGCAGCTGTCCCCATGGTCCCCATACCTCAGGCTGTTTCCTGACCCAGATTGCTTCACTGATTTATATTTCTTGTCTGGTTCCTATGGGCCTTTGAGTTTGTGACCCCTGCTCAAGGCAATAAGGTGCCGCCAAAAGTATTTAAGCAGGGAATTAGGTTATTTCTGGGTTTTAGAAAGACAACTCTGTTGACAATGTATAGATGAATTATAGTGATGGAAATCCAGAATAAAATCTTGGGGGATAAGTAATATTCCAGAAAAACATATAAAGAAGGCCCGAACTAATACAATGACAAGTATTGTGGATAAAAAAGAAATGATTCTATGGAATTATCAGAACTTGGTAATATATTGGTTTATCTTATGTGAGGAAAAAAGGACATTGGATGATTCATTGGATAGTGATGCCATTACTTGAAAGTGAAATCGAGAGGAATATGACATAGCTTTGATGGCATCCACAGGGAAGGTTAAGGACCTAAATAGCCAACATAAATGTCTAAAAAGGATTCAGTAATGATGTGAGTATGTGAGTAGGCAGTTGACTCCATAGGTCAGGAGTAGGTTATCCATGGATGAGTCTCATGGACATGTAAAACCTGAGAAAATAAATATAAAACTTTGTTTGCCTATTGCCTAGTCATCTTTTTTCTTATTCTTCCTAGGAAAGGTACTAATGCCTCTCATTAGCCTCTCTAAGGGACCTATGATAACTCTGTAGAAAAAAGGTGGCAGGAGTTAAAGATTTGGACTCATCCAGAAAATGGCTGAGGTTGCCCTCTGGAATCTGTATATAGTAAGAAGATAAGAGAGCTAAGGAAAAGTAATTGGAAAAATACATACAAAATAGCTTGTGAAGGGGCCACCAGGGGACTCAGTCATTTAAGCATCTGACA
Source organism: Lutra lutra (assembly GCF_902655055.1). NCBI lineage: Eukaryota > Metazoa > Chordata > Mammalia > Carnivora > Mustelidae > Lutra > Lutra lutra. The sequence continues at coordinate 85,041,822 of NC_062285.1, forward strand.
CTTTTGATTTCAGCTCAGGTCAGATCTCAGGGTTGTGAGACTGAGCCCCTCCATTGCTTAAGATTCTCTCATTCCTTCTCCCTCTACCCACTTCAACCCAGGGTCCCAGCATGAGTGTGCTCTTTCTCTCTTAAAAAAACAGTAACAACAGCAACAGCAACAAAAACCAAAACAGTTTGTAGAAATGGAAACAGGAAAGTTTCAAGAAGTAATACAAAGTCTTCAGAGAAGGCCAGTAGAGTAAGACCTGAGCATCTGAATTGGCAAAGCAGAAGTCAAACTCTCACTCTGCAGATGATATGATACTTTATGTGGAAAACTCAAAAGACTCCACTCCAAAACTGCTAGAACTCATACAGGAATTCAGTAAAGTGTCAGGATATAAAATCAATGCAAAGAAATCAGTTGCATTTCTATACACGAACAAGACAGAAGAAAGAGAAATTAAGGAGTCAATCCCATTTAAAATTGCTCCCCAAATCATAAGATACCTAGGACTAAATCTAAGCAGAGAGGCAAAGAATCTGTACTCAGAAAACCATAGAGTAGTCATGAAAGAAATTGAGGAAGACACAGAGAAATGGAAAAACGTTCCATGCTCATGGACTGGAAAATGTCTATACTATCTAAAGCAATCTACACATTTAATGCAATCCCTATCAAAATACCATCAACTTTTTTTTCAAAGAAATGGAACAAATAATCCTAAAATTTATACAGAACCAGAAAAGACCCTGAATAGCCAGAGAAATGTTGAAAAAGAAAACCAAAGTTGGCGACATCACAATTCCAAACTTCAAGCTCTATTACAAAGTTGTAATCATCAAGACAGTATGGTATTGGGACAAAAAAAAAGACACATAGATCAATGGAACAGATTAGAGAGCCCAGAAATGGACCTTCAACTCTATGGTCAACTAATCAACAAAGCAGGAAAGAATGCCCAATGGAAAAAGACAGTCTCTTCAACAAATGGTATTGGGAAAATTGGACAGCCACCTGCATAAAAAGGAAACTGGACCATTTCCTTACACCACACACAAAAATAGACTCAAAATGGATGAAAGACCACAATGTGAGACAGGAATCCATCAAAATCCTTGAGGAGAACACAGGCAGGAACCTCTTCCACCTCAGCCGCAGCAACGCAGCAACTTCTTCCTAGAAACATCCCCAGAGGCAAGGGAAGCAAGGGCAAAAATGAACTACTGGGACTCCCTCAAGACAAAAAGCTTTTGCACAGCAAAGGAAACAGTCAACAAAACCAAAAGACAACTGACAGAATGGGAGAAGATATTCGCAAATGACATATCAGACAAAGGGCTAGTATCCAAAATCTATAAAGAACTTATCCAACTCAACACCCTAAGAACAAATAATCCAATCAAGAAATGGACAGAAGACATGAACAGACATTTCTGCAAAGAAGACATCTAAATGGCCAACAAACACACGAAAAAGTGTTCCACATCACTAGGCATCAGGGAGATACAAATCAAAACCACAATGAGATACCACCTCACACCAGTCAGAATGGCTCAAATTAACCAGTCAGGAAATGACAGATGCTGGCGAGGATGTGGAGAAAGGGAAGGCCTCCTACACTGTCAGTGGGAATGCAAGCTGGTGTAGCCACTGTGGAAAACAGTATGGAGGTTCCTCAAAAAGTTGAAAATAGAGCCACCCTATGACCCAGCAATCGCACTACTGGGTATTTACCCTAAAGATATAAATGTAGTGATCCGAAGGGGCACGTGCACCTGAACGTTTATAGCAGCAATGTCTACAATGGCCAAACTATGGAAAGAACCTAGATGTCCATCAAGAGATGAATGGATAAAGAAGATGTGATACACACACACACAACGGAATACTATGCAGCCATCCAAAACCCAAAATCTTGCTATTTGCAATGACGTGGATGGAACTAGAGGGTATTATGCTAAGTGAAATAAGTCAATCAAAGAAAGACAATTATCATATGATCTCTCTAATATGAGGAATTTGAGAGGCAGGGTGGAGGGTCATGGGGGTAGGGAGGGAAAAAATGAAACAAGATGGGACAGGGGAAGGAGACAAACCATAAGAGACTCTTAATCTCAGGAAACAAACTGAAGGTTGCTGGGGTGGTAGGCAAGGGGGGTGTAGGATAAGGTAGCTGGATAATGGACATTGGGGAGAGTATGTGCTATGGTGAGTGCTATGAAATGTGTAAGCCTGATGATTCATAGACCTGTACCTCTGGGACAAATAATACATTACATGTTAATTAAAAAACAAAACAAAACAAACCCTAAAAAAAAAAAAAAAAAAAAAAAAAAAAGATAAGGCCTGAGAAGAGCCCTTTAAATTTGGTGGCTTGGTAACCTAGAGAAGGTGTGGGAGCCAAGATTCAGTGGGATTAAAAAAAAAAAAAAAAAAAAAAAAAAAAAGGAAGAAGACTAGGAAGTGGAGGCAGTATGAGGAAGGAAAGAAACATGGCAGATCGTTTGTCTTCTTTGTAATTTGATAAAGTTCTTATGGATTACCATCTCTCTCCTTCTCCCTTAAGCCTGAGGAGAGAACATAGATTGGAAATGAAGGTGGGGAGTGGGAAGAAGAATATTAGGAGTGAAACAAGGCTCAGAATGAAGAGAAAAGTAGGAAAAATACCATTTGGTCCAACTATTCTTTCATCTTTTCCCTCCATCCACATTTACACTCCTGTCTAAGCCACTATTTTAGGGAGTGATAGGGGAGAAGAAAAGGAGAAGATAAAACTTTTCTCCCCAAACTTTCATCTTAACTCCTCCTTCCATTTTCTTATTTTTACTTGGCATGATTCGCTTCACTTACACCCTGGATCCCACGCCCTCCAAGACTCTTTTTGACTTGTTCCAATGTCTGCTCCTTAATGTCATACTATAATACTCAAGATCCTAGAGCTAGCACTAGTGGCTTGGAGCTGGAGAAATTCCATCTCCCTCTGGCCATCACGTAAGAAAAATTCTATAAATAGGACTGCAAAAGGCAAGACACGATTTTGATACCCAGAATTTGAAGTACAGAATTCCTGTGCTCCTAAGCCACATAGTTTCTGCCCTAAATTCTTTCAAGGTTCTAAAGAAGCAATTCATATATGTTCAGACAATAACTGGTAGAATATACATGGGAAGGTAATGAACAAATATAGAGGGTACCACTTCTATTTCAAAGGCCTCTGTTTTCTAATCTTTTAGCAAACCACTATCTTTGTTTGACCTCATTGCTTTTTGATATGTACTTGAAATTTAGCATTAGCCAAGTACCATTATGATTTGGCTTATTTTTTCCCTTTGTAATTTATCAGCCACTGTTTTTAGTTGTATGAGGCTTTAGGAGCTAAGTTCAAGCTAAGTTTATTATATTTTAATTTATACAAGCTGGATATCAAATGGGAAGATATTATCTCAATGAATAGTAGCTATAAAAATCTGTGGGTTTAAACACAGCATATTACAAAATCTTTGAAGTTAATTTAAGCAGAGGGTATAATCCCACACAGTTGCACTTATTCAATAGGGACTTGGATAAGTAATTTCAAAATTTCAAACTGAATTAAAAGCCATAGATTTGTAGTTTGGTCTCAAGTCAGCCTAAATATCTGAAAAACTTACTAGCTTAATAGAATGAATCTATAGAGAAAGTTAACCAGATTTTCTTTCTTTCTTTCTTTCTTTCTTTTTTTTTTTTTTTTTTTGGTCCTGGAGTAAAAATCTCTTCATAACCTCAAAGAAAAGTAAAAAAAAAGCCACATACATAAAATATTTGCTATCATTTGCCTGTGTATTTTTAATTATTTTTGTATCTTGGAACCAGTTTGTCTCCTGCAATCATATAAAATAAACAGCAAAACATGGTTTTTATTTGTTCAGATTTGAGCTGTAGACATTGCTTCTCAGTAATATTAAATAAGTTATTTAATTCACTTCTGTTTAAATATTGATAAAGTTTATTATTTGTACTCCAGATTCTTCCACAACCTAGAATAATTTAGATAATTAATAGAATTTTTGATACATTTTAGAATAATTTAAATTAATATTTAATTCACAATTCTGTTTGATATCATATAAAGTAATGATAAATATGGGTATTTTGGCATCCAGTAATTCTTTAATAACATTCTCTTATGGAGATAAAAATGCTTAAATATTAATTAATTTAGTACTATCAGAACTGCATAGTTATTAGGCATTTCCAAATTTGGAAGAATTTTCATTACACAGTAGCTGAGTAATGAAGAAAGAAAACTAAAAGTCCTCCTGTCCTCCTTATAGGGGACAGATCAGATGAAATTTCCTAATAATCTGGAAATGTTTCATAATTGAACACTTAGTGATAGTTCCCGAAATAGCAAATATAAGGTTTCATTATTGACTAGGATTTTGAGAGTACATCCACGTCTGTCTCTAGACCAAATAGGTTTTCATTACTCAAGTAGCATATGGCAGTAAATGAAGCAAAAAAGAACATGTTGCATTATTTTTTTGCATTAAGTGCTGACATTATCTTTGCCACACTATGTGTGTGGTTTGATGTAATAAGAATCCTTTTAGAGAGAGTTTGGAGGTACATGTTTTGTTCTAGCTTATACCTTTTTGAAGGAGCCCATTTTCAAAGTAGCATACAGTATGTGAATTATGCCCAATCTAATTATCATGCAGTGCCTTGGGAATTTACCTCTAAATGGATGCTATTAACATAAACAAGTCAATTTACATGTCACCGTGAGGTTCAGGTTAACAGAAAATGTATAATGGATTTCTGTATATTTGTGATCTACTGTAACTATGCTTTTATTAAAAAAAAAAAAACAAAACAACCCAGAATGATAAATAGACATACTTATTTTTCTCCATATAAACTTGCTCTTATAATAGCAATATGAACAGTTAACAATGACTTTTGTCATTAGTCGTACATACTTACTGAATACCTACTATGTGTCAACACTGTGTTTGGCAAACGCTTCAAAGCAGATAGTTTTCTGCTCTGGCAAAAACTATTCTAAACTAATTTTGCCCCAAATCTTCACAATAACAACTACAGAAATCTAGAAGGACGAGGCTGTCTGGCACACAAAGCAGATACTTATCCATTTTGAAATGAAACAAAACTTACAATGCAAGTTAGATATTTATAATAAATTTAAATTAAAAGGGTGGAACTGGTTGATATGTGTCACTAAATTGATCAGGTCCAAAAGAAAATAGGCAAGTACAGCACTATGAACTTGAATGGAAAAAAATTGCAACATGAATGTGGAATCATTAACCCAAATTTCCCTTGACCTTTTTCAAATTAGGATGTTTCACTAAGCTCAGGGGAAAAGGCCAGAGGAGAGCTAAAGGATACTTTTAAAAATGGTAAATAAATAGCATAAAAAAAGAAGTTAAATGAAACTTGATGAGTGAGTCAATCTGAGCATAAAAGATATATAGTTATGTAGTTGTAACTTCTCTTTCCTGGCTTGGCACCAGAGCAAAGGCTATATTTTCAGGGAATTTAAATTTAAGTTGTATGGACAGAGGACATGTGAAACACAAAGAAACATTTCCAAATAAGGCAGTAGCACCATCTCCCTTTCTGCAGGTCTGTAGGGAGCTGCATTTTGGTCTTGGCTCTGTCTACCAAGCAGCTACATAAATTTAAAAAAAAAAAAAATTCACTCAAGCAGAAATTAGGGGGTCCTTGGCTAATCTCAAATAACCGCAGTGGTTATTTTTTTTGTAGTTTTATCGTTACTATATAGACATGTCTCTTGTTTTATCAAAAAACACAGGAATGGTTTCAGTTGTGGGCTTTCAAAATCAGAGAACATGTATATGGAATGTATCAAAGCTGATTATGACATCAACTTTTAATTATCCTCTAAAGAAAAACATAGTAGGAGAGAATTTATATTACCTAGAACATTCCCCAGTCGATACTATTACTGGGAGTTTGACCTCTCATCCATTCCTTCATCACTCATTCATTCTTTCAATAATACTGTGCCTTCATAAGGTCAAAGATACGGCCATGAACCAACTCCTTTAAGGAGTCTAATTTACATTCTAGGGCACTATGACAGAGAGCAAAATACAGTCTCTGCCTTCAGAGAGCTCAGAGTCTGATCACTACAAGAATAGCAAGAAGGAGGAAGAGGAGGGTGAGGGAGAAAAGGAAAAAAGGGACGGAGCAATTAATCCTTCTGTAGTATGGCTGGGACTAGCTCTCAGGGTGACGAAAACCTCTGCTTATCTAGTTTATTGCTTGTTGTAGCTTAGCCACCTTGATCAAATATTTTATATTTTCCAACTATAGCGATTACACTTCGTTTAATTTCTAACACATTATTTACATGACATAATTTTGAATTTTTGTCTTTGAACAAAGGCACTACTATGAGATTAAGCTGAACATGTAGTTTTAAGATAGAGGTGAGGTGACGTAGATTTAGAACAAATTTCTCTGGCAACTGTATAATTTTTGGAAAATTATTAACTGTTCAAGAATAAAGTCCAAATTCACTCATGAAATTATTCTGTGTAACTCAAGCCTCCTTGAGATTCTAAGGTTATCCCTTAAAATGGTCAGAAAGGACTACCAAACACTTTTTTTTTTAAAAAAGATTTTATTTATTTATTTGACAGATAGATCACAAGTAGGCAGAGAGGCAGGCAGAGAGAGGAAGGGAAGCAGGCTCCCTTTTGAGCAGAGAGCCCAATGTGGGGCTCCATTCCAGGATCTTGGGATCATGACCTGAGCCGAAGGCAGAGGTTTTAACCCACTGAACCACCCAGGCGCCCCCCAAAACACTTTTTATATTTATTCGTACCTTCCACATTTATTGTTTAAAAAAAAAAAAACCAAAACACCAAAAAACACCAAAACAAAAGAACAACCCTTTTTAAACTTGACAAATGTATTTTTTTAAACCTGTACGACAGAACCAAGGGTGAGGGTAGGGTAAGTGTGTTTCTCTGGTACCCTTAAAAAGAATGTTGTGCTATTGTATTCATAGTTTAATCTGCCAGGATTCCATAGCCAAGAAAAGATGGGTGTCAGATCTCCGCACATAATCTTCAGAACATCCGGAACTGAGAAAGGGAGGTTGAGCAAATGAAAACAAGATAAAACTGAAGCAAGCTTGCTTTAACTTTATAAGAATGTGAACCAAATAGTGCAGGGATCGGGGGCCAGGGGTGGGGGGGAAAGCCCTCATCAGTTTCAGGACTGGGACTGAGACGTTGGATCTAACTGAGCTTCTTGTCTCTTTGCTCCCGGAAGATACTGGTAATGCACCCAACTGAAATGGGAAGACGGAGTGCGGGAACGCCAGAGCAACTTTTTTGGTCCTAAATCAGATTGAAGTGCTAATAGGAGCCGTACTCCGACAAAAAAATCGGGAACCGAATGGGGACAGAACACCCACAAATGCAATCGAAGCTTCTCACACAGTCTTGGTAAAATGTTCTGGATCTGATACCTCTATTGTTATCTCAAAGGAAGGGAGGCGCTGCCTGCACGTTTAAATATTCTTTTATAGGGAAAAGATACGGAAATGAATGCCTGTCACCACATCCTACGTGATTAAATTGAGACTAGCTACTCAAAGTAAATAATTTTTGTGTTTACACGGGGAGTTAAACAAGTAAGTTTTGCATTAGCATAACAAAGACACGTGTAAACAGGGTTGTTATTGTACCCAATCTGAAGAAAATACTGGAATGGCTGAGGTGATATGTCAAAACCTGGAGGCGTCTACAAAATCACATGGAAAGAAGGAACTCAGTTGCTTTTTGTGAAGGATCTTTCCTCAAAGACTCTCTAAATACAAATTTTAAGAGGATTTGAAAAATATTATTTAAATGTATTTTAGTTACAACTCTGAACTTTTTTGTGATGACCCTTTATAGCTTACTATAATCCACGTCCTTCTTTATATCGCCTGAGTCTCCTTTCCATGTCAAACACTGTTTCCAAATTCTAAAGTTGCAACTTAACAATAGTATAACACACTATTTGATTTTTTTAACTCCTTTTTTTTCAATACCTTATTTGAAATTGAGATGGGCAGCTGTGTTTGTAAATTGGGGAGATGTAGGCTTGTTTCTTTTTCCATTAGTTTGTGTCTGAGCTACCCTGGCTTAATCTCCTTACTTAATTACTTACTTGCTTCTAGATTTTTCTTACACGTCACTTAATCATAGAAAGCAGATGTCTTTTTAGAGTATAAACAGTGTGCTTTTTCTTCAAGGGACGAGAATATTCCTTCAAAAGAATGGGACACTTAGCCCTGGCACCCGCTCTGTCTTTCACAGGGATGACAATATACTGTCATAAATCTTACCTGAGAGGAGACCTACCTCCTCACTTTTCTGGGGCTCACTAGTACTCCATAGAAGCCTCAGCTGCATAAAGGCATTTAGGAATACAGCCCGGACTGGGCAATGATGGGGCTGGGGAAGAACCAGCATTGGCAAAGATTCCAACCTTTTGTTTCCTATTGTCACCGTGATGCCAATTTCTTTCAAAGCCCATGCTGCTATAAAAACCAGAGCCTTATAGGTGACCAAGTAATTCCCGTTCAATGGCAAAGGAAGGGTTCCATGGAAAGGTATTAGGGAATGCTTTCTCTTTAGAGTTTTCAGAAAAAGTTACAACTCCTATTTCTGCTCCAGCTGGAGGTCTTCCCTTTACCCCTAATTTTAGATCTAAAAAAATGTTCTTAAATATGAAGAGAGTAATGATGACTCCAAAGTACACCAGAAGTAGAGTTTCCTTTTATTTATAGTTATCTTGGAATTTTTCATGATGATGTTTTATGGGAGAGAAAAGAAAGTTTTATAGGCTCACAGCCCAAAGTTACGAATCTCTGCTTAAGAGATGATTTATTTGTCTTTTAAAGATGAAACCTTTGTAATTGATTTTTAGGTTCAGATTTCTAAGAACGGCCCTTTAGAGATATCCCATAAAGTGTTGTTTATAAATACTATCACCTAGACTAGTGTTGGTAGGAATGCAGATTCCTGGATCCTACCCCAGACTCTCTGGGGTATGTCCAGAAAATTAAGAATTTACTGAGGCAATTCTTGCAAAAATGCACAGATCAAAGTTTGAGAACCACTGCCTCAGAGATTGATAAATCAGAGATATAATGGTTACAACCATAGCTACTAGCAGGTGAAAAATTATGCTTATAGGAAAGGAAACAGTGAGAATTAGCTAAGTTTTACCAAGACTTTACTTAGCCCACAACCTAGTTAAAGCTATCTTCCCTGTCAATTCAGAAAGTAGTTAGAAAATTTTTGATTGGGAAAAGAAATAAAGCATGAAGTGGGATTTTTAAAAAATTGAAATATGTTAGTAAAAATAACTGAAAGTTTCCATTAATTCCAAACTTTGCCCTTCCTTTCCACATTGGGACATATGCAATGTGGAAAGGCAGTAGGCTTGATCACGTCCTCTTTTTGATGCCAGACCATACCTTCAAAGTATTCTTATCACTTGCTTTTGGCTTCTTTTCTACTTGCTGCTGCTGCTCTGTTGGGGTTTTGTTTTTGTTTTTGTTTTTTGATGCTGGATTAACACTACCTTATTTCAATGATGAGAAAAGATCTATTATTTTTTCCATGAGCCTTCTGTATCTCTCAGTGACTATCATCCTCTGTTTCCTTTTTGGGCAGAAAGGAAAATGAGTGTGAAGACTGAGTTCTGACTTCAAAACAAGCCCTTTACAGAAACTTCCTAAAGTGCCAAGTGTTTGATTGCAAATCATCCAGACATCTTCCATGAAATGCTAATTCCTTGGTTCCACCTTTTCCCCCCGCTGGCATAAGATTGAATATATTTTTTTCTTCTAAGAACCCAAAGGTTACTAACAGATAGTAGCTCCTAGGTTATCCCCTTTCCATAATCTATTGATTAATAGTCACTAAATTTTAAAAATCTCTGAGGTTCTAGCTGGTTGTTTTTTGTTTGGTTTTGGGTTGTTTTATTTTTGTTTTTGAGGGTTTTTTTTTTGCCAATACAAATTTATTAAGGACCTGTAGGGCTTTTGTTTTATATTTTTTAAACTCCTGTAAATTTTATTCCTTTTTAAGTTCATTCTCCCCATTTATCAGCCCTCCTCATTCTCATTTTCCTCATTCTACCAAAGCAAACATTCAAATGTCTTTAACACTGTATTCTTTCGTGTGTATGTGTTTTTCAAAATGTGCCTTGCTGTTTTGAATCCATGCATTTCTAATTTGTATAAATAATACTGTGTTGTGTATTACTGCTCTTGTTTTGTCACACCGCATTATGTTTAAGGGTCCCCACATATTGCTGGCTGTCCACCTATCTGCTTCCTTGTTTCTGAAGGCCGCCTAGTAGCAGTGGGCAGTATAAGTCACCACTCCCCTAGAGAAGGACACCCAGATGGCCTCCAAGTTTGCCACCATAAATAACTGACGTTAGCCCCATCTTACAAATCCCCTTCACAGCCCAGTCTGAGACTTTCTCCAGGACACACATCCAGGAGTGAAATGGCTGGGTTGTAGGTGGGCATACCACTGCTTTGGCTAAGGAAGCCAGGTTGCTCTCCAGAATGTGGCTGCCCCAATCCACTTGTGCCTGCAGCACATGGACCTTATAATGTATCTCGATCCCTACAACATTTGGCTTTCTCCAGCTTCCTAATTTTATATTTTGGTGGTATAAACATGAGCAGTACATTGTAAAGGGAAGGAGGCTATAACCAATCAGCGACACGTACTGATTATTGCAAATGCTTGGCAGGGTAATAGATGCTGAGGTTTCAAGGAAAATAATGTATCAATTCTACATTCAAGGAACATGCAGTGTAATAGAAAAGAAGGAAGACACAGGGAAATCTTTGACAGCAGAAGGAATATAGAGTGGGGGAAGCACCAAGGGAGGTCTTGTAGCCCAAGCCGCCAACATCAGGGAAAGCATTCAGCAGAAAGTGACCTTGAGGCTGGAAGGGGTGAGTACATTTCCCAGTGCTTGAGTGAAGAATGATCCCCCTCTGCCTGGAAAGTTTATCTTCCTCGACTGGAAGTGCATTGTTAGTAATCACACCCATAGAACTACATCAAGCCTGGGCCTCAAGGTCCCAGCTCCCCTCGCATTTTAGAAGATGGGTTTGGGTTTGTTATGCTGAACATGGCAGGGGTTTTAGCGGGAGAATAGCACATACAAAGGCTGAGGGAAGGGAATATACAAGATCACAGAGAGCAGCATGGACACCAGATTCGGAACATACTTCCTGCTTCATGGACATGTTCTCATTGAACCATCACACTCTGGGATATTGGCGTTGGTCACTCATTGTACAGCAAGGAAATAAAGCCTCAAAAATAAAATCGTACTCAGATGCCTGGATGGCTCAATCAGTTAAGTGTATGATTTGGCTCGGGTCATGATCCCAGGGTCTGGGTATCAAGTCCCACATTGGGCTTCTTGTTCAGTGGGGAGCTGGCTTCTTCTGCTCCTCTCCCCACTCATGCATGTACTCTCTCTCTCTCTCTCTTTTGCTCTCCCTAACAAATAAATAAGTAAAAGTCATAGAAATAGATAAACTGGTATTGCCCAACACCATCCAGCTAGTCAGTACAACCCAGATACAACCAGGATTTTTAACAAATGTTTGTTTGATTTCAAAGTTAAGACTTTTTTTTTTTTCCTGGTGAATCGGGCAAATAAACATATAAACAGTAAGAATGGATACGAGTTTCCAAAGGAACAGCTGGATTCTGTTTCTCGGTGGCTTACGAGCCAGTTGATAAGGATTAAAGATTAAGGGCAATCTGGCTTCCTGTTTTGATGATGATTTTCACCTTTTCATTAAATTCCAGGCATAAGTTTCTTTAAAATACTGACACATGCTAATAGAATTTGGGGGGCATATTTGGATATCTGGAAAAGGAACATGCAATATATTAACAAATGCTTCTGATAGGAAATTGTCTCCCATTAGTGGCCACACAGGCCATATCCCCTGCAAGGCCCTTGATCTATAGAGACAATAGCTCCATTACCTGCAAAAGGGCATTTTCATGTAATATTACCTGTAGTTGCAGTTAAATACTAATTAAGGATTTTTGTCAATTTCCTTGCAAAAAGTTTTATAGATTAACCTATTTCTATTTGTTAGCCAGGTCTCACAATTTATAAGTAATTGCTAGGAGTCATCCTTAGACTCATGAAACATACAAGGTGTACAGTAAGATATTATTTTTGTAATTAAGGCAATAACTTATCAGATTGTAGATATTGTGCTTCAAATCATGGAGCCTCTCAAAATAAGGTATCCTGAGAATTGGCTATACCAGATCATCAACATGTACTGCAGAGACATCTAATATTAAAAAATAACATTAAAGAGAATCCAGTGCTTTCCATGTGGCATATCTGCATTCATAACTGTGTAAAGAACAGGGTTTTTTTTTTTTTGGTCAGCAATACAATATTTCTTACACGTATACATTTTTATATTCTTTATTGTTAGAGAGCACAATGCTATTATACCATTAACTCACAAGGGATTTCTGACTGTATTTTTATATTGATGACACAGTATCCAGCATTAAGCCAAGCTGAAAAAAAAAAGACACCCTCTTATGTTAAAGTAAATTGGAATGATTTGGATCAAAGGCAGAGATATTCAGATTGAGGGACTAAATCTCCCCCTTGAGACAATCTCTAAAGGTTCTCATCTTAAGCTAGATATTGAAACTAAAATTAAGCAGTTCTTTTAGTTAAATAAAATGTGTTCAAGCTGACATAAAGTTGGAGAGAAGATTCCTGTCCGTATTCCTCATGTTTTCAAAATTCTAATGACTTAAGTCCTAGGTGGAACAGATTCTTCAGTGTCTGTCTTCAAATGGCTACTCGCTAGAAACTAGGTTGTTACAAGGCTAACCTAAGACCAGAGACTCTAGGAATCTCCTGAGAGTATCTCTATTCAGAAGTTAGGTCTTAGGGGCACCTGGCTGGTTCAGGTGGTTAAGTGTCTGACTCTTAACTTCAGCCCAAGTCATGATCTCAGGGTCATGAGATCGAGCCCCACATCAAGGCTCAGTGCTCAGGTGAAGTCTGCTTGTCCCTCTCCCTCTGCTCGTCCCCCTGCTCACTCTCTCCCTCTCTCCCTTTCTATCTCTATAAATAAATAAATAGATAGATAGATAGATAGATAGATAGATAAAATCATTTTTAAAAAATCAGGTCCTTCATGGCCAAGTGAGAATACTTTTAAACCAAAATTCTTCTAATCTATTACCATGAATACCGTGATATTTTCTAACACAATGAAATTTCTTGTCATTATAGTATCAGGACTTTACCAGTTGAATATGGCCAGAAACTCACTTTAAAGTAACAAACCACTTTCCAACCTTTTGTGTATTAGATTTGTTTGGCGGGCCTGTTAAACTTTTGGGCCCCATCGCTAAAGGTTCTGGGTCAGAAACGAGGCTTTCTAACAAGTTCTCAGGTGATGTTAATGCTGCTGCTCCAGGGGCTATACTTTGAGAACCACTGACTTGAACCAGTAAGTAAAAACAGGCAGAAAGACTCATGCAATTTTTAAGTCCAGGGGTCCAGGATGCCTATTGCTGCTTTGGGCCTGGCTGGCCCAGAAGAGGGAACTTAAATACTGGAGTGAAAACTCCATCTCTCCAATGATTAGGCAGATTGTCTTGTAAGCACTAAATGGTCACTGCCGCACCCTTAATCATGTTCTACAGGATTCGCGAATTCATCACAAATAGACAATCTAATCCAGTTCTGGAAGGGAACAATCCTAGGGAGGACTCTGATTGGCCTCTACTTATTCACATGCCTATTTCTGGAAGAAAATTTTAAAAACGGCTGAGCCTAGGGTAATGGTGCATGGGGATTGTGCAGGCGGGGGCCATACTCATTCCCTTGTGCCCATGGAGTTCCTTTTACAGACTTGGTCATTTCACTTTTCTTGCCTTTAGAGTGACTTGTGCCCCTGAAATTCCTCAGTCCTTTACGTGAGTATGGGCCCAGCAGCCCCTTAGCCCACTGACACCTGAAAACATCTCTGGCCCAGACTGGGAATATTGTCCAACTACCACCCCTGGCCTCTATTTTACAGAGAAGTAAAGAGTTTAAATTACCTTAATGACATTTTTTTTTAATATTTAGCAATATTCTAGTTATGACAGTAACAAAATTTTAAACAGATAGAGTCTCTGACAATGTTCTCACCAGTCCAGCAAAGAAAGGATTAAAACAACATGAAAGTTGGAGGATACACATGAACACAGTCTTGTAATTCAACAGTTCCACTGATTTCTCTCCTAAGCATAAGGTAAACTGGGTCACATTCAGAGGCCCTTTAAATGGCATGATTTAATGTGATGGAAAGACGTCCAGACGGCACCACACCGCCCCTACTGGGAGGAGAGGTCGGGCAGCAGTTGGCTTTAACACAAACCCCACTAAAGTGTAGTTACAAGCTGCCGCCTCACGGTCTATCTTTCCAGGCTCCTGTTAGATGAAATAATCAAACTCTGTGACAGTGCTCCCCAGATGCAGGGAAACATGGTGACTTCAACGCGACCCCAAGTGCTGTCAGATACGGAACGACTATTTTTGGAGCGAGACGTTAATAAATTATTACCTGTTTTATTTGCTGAATAAGAAAACTAATATTATAAATACGAAGTGGGAAATCTCATTTGAATCCAGCATCCGAGATGTCGATGTCTTCTTGAAGGACAACATTTAAACTTACGGCAGCGTAAGTATTTATACTCTTAATATATGCCTTTATCCAATGTAACTCATACAACGGCATACTTTAAATAAGGAGAATTAAAAATTGAGCCAAATGACATGGAGGGCTATGCATAAGAGAGCTGATGTTACGGCAACATTCTCAGATCAAACTATGCCTTATAAACTAACACATCCCCTACAGAAAACGACTACTGAGACACTTGCTTTCAAAATACGAAAGACCGAAAAAGATCATCATCAAGAAGAAAAAACTACTGATCATTTATTTCATAAATGAGGCTGTACAAAGTACAGGTGACCAAAGACGAAAGAGACACATTAATGAAACAAAAAATGGCTGCATATAATTCTATCTGTAAAAAAATTTCTAGTCATCTTGAACTTGTGTGTATGGTGTTTGTTAGAAGTAGTCAAACCTATAGTTTCATTTGAAAAGCAAAATGCAAAGTACTTGCATCATCCAGTTCAGAAGTAATGCTTCTTCCAGCCAACAGGAGATAATGGACATGTTCTCCTGTCTCCTCGTTATTTGAGGAAGGGAAGGGGACAATGATATGGCAGAAAGAAGCCTACTATAGAATGAGGGATATGCTGAGACTCATAACACAAACTAGCAGCAGAATGAGAACCAGAATGCAGGTCTTGTCTACCAGAGAATTCTCGTTCTATTACAGCATTCTTTTTCTCTCTCAGGCCATCAGGTTGTGAGCTAACACAAAACAAATAATCACGGTACTTAGAGTTATAAAAGTTCTTCAGAGATCATTTATTTTTAGCTTTCAGTCAATAAGCTGTGAGGGATTTTCAGCTCCATTTTGCATATGAGGTAATTGGGAGCAGGGTGATATGTTAAATATTAAACATCTTGTTGGTTTTGAAAGAAAGACCGTAAGTCAGATCTCCTCAACTCAGATGGCTATTCTTTTTGCAGCAATATAGTGCCTTTCAAAATAACTATGCCCCCTGACTGAGGTTGAGCCACCAACATAGGAATTACATGTAAAGACTTCTTTACACAAATTTTGGTTAAGTCTCATATTATAGGAGATGTTCCAGATGATAAATCAGAAAGTAAGATTCTCTGTATGGATTAGAATCTTGAGTCCAGAAGCAATAAGTAAATGTGTTTTCCATGTTGCTAATTCTACCCTTTTAAGGAATTCATATTTTAGAAGTATGTATTTAAATTGTGTCATTTTATTATGTTTCAAGATCTTCTAAAAAATTGAAATTTGACCCATTAATGTATTGGGTCTCATGTGTTCTAGGATGGATAGAGGGTTTTTGGTAGAGAAGTTAATTACCCACAGTCAAGTATCATACAGCCTAGTTTTAAATCCTGAAACTACCTGCTCTTTACATGATTTTCTTAAGTTTTGGTTTCTTTGTCTGTAAAATAGGATAATACTATCAGCTTCATAAGTTTGTACAAAGCTTAAATGATATAATAAGTGCAAAGTGTTTAGTCAAATGACTGGCATACAGTTATTGCTCAATAAATACTAGCTAGTATGTTATTAGCCAGCATTTGCTAGGATAAGCTACCATAACAAACAATCCAGGAATTTCAGTGGCTTTAGGTACAAATGCTTGTTTTTCACTCATCTTACATGTCAGCTGTGAATTAGATTTACCTTGGCTCCATTTCACGTCTCCCTTCTGGGATTTAAACTGAAAAAATAACCCATAAAGAAGACATGCTGTGCTAGTCTCATAGAAGAAGGAAAAGAGCAATGGTTATAACCAGTGGCTTTTAAAGCTTTTGCACAGACCTGGTATATGTTACCCCTGCTCACATTCTATTGGCCGGAGTAACTCACATAGCCAAGTGGGAAAGGGAGGTAATGGAATGACGTGGCAATGAATGGAGATGTATAATTCTTTTTCATGGAGTCAGCAAATAATTGAGAACCAACGCCAATTCTACCATAGTTAGTGACTCTTTGCACCAAGAGGAGGTGAAAGGGAGGTTATAAAGAGCACTTTACAAAGAGTAAAAATAGGGGCACCTGGGTGGCTCAGTCCTTAGGCATCTGCCTTCAGCTCAGGTCAAGATCCCAGGGTCCTGGGCTCCCTGCCCAGTAGGAAGCCTGTTTCTCCCTCTCCCACTCCCCCTGCTTGTATTCCCTCTCTCACTGTGTCTCTCTCTGTCACATAAATAAATAAAACCTTTAAAAAAAAAAGAGCAAAAAAATTGGCTCTGCCTAATCTACCTTTACTACTTCTAGGATGTTCAACAAGACATTTAATCCCTCTAAATTTTAGGCTTCTAGTCTGTAACAGGATTCTTGTGAAAATTAAGTGATGGAAAGACACTCAGGTAAAGCCCTGGAATGAATAAGACAATGAGAAAAAAAGGTTCTGCCCCTGAAGAATTTGGTGTTATGGAAATTCCAAGCAGTGATGAACACTTTGAAAAACTGACCAGTTGTTGCCCTGGATTGTAAACATGAAAATACAGGCAATCCATATATCTTATTATGAACTCTGAGTGCTTATCAATCATGAGGGCTCCCGCTGAGAGGACATAGGCAAGAGTAAAACCATTTACCACCCAAAAAATCTCAAAAATAAAATAACTCGCCGAAGCTCAACAAAAAAACAAACACAAACTTAAATCTTAAAGATCTTAAAACAGAAATCATGAACCCTCCTACTACACTCTGAAGATAAAGGAGAAAGTGCATTAGAAACTTTCACTGATATTCAATAGCCTGACATGGTTTTCTCAACTCATCATTCATTATTCAGTTGGTGACCCTCATTCACTCAGTAATTACTTATTGTTCCCCTGTTTTGTGCCTAGTTAAGGGGTGGAGAGATAATGATGAATAAAACATAACACATCCAGTATGTTATGGCCCTTGTGTCTAATTAAGTGTCTAATTAAGGAGACCAATATTAATTAGATAATTATATTAATAATGTATAATTACATAATAGGAAATGTGCCATTGAAGAAAAGAATATGATCCCTTGAGAGGGTATGGAATCTAAGCTGACTTAGATTGGGAGGAGGTAGAGACAGAGAAGACTTTTCAGAATAGGTGACTGTGACCTGAGATTTGAAGAGTAACCATTGTAGTTCATGGGACTAAGGCAAAAGGGGGACGGGAAACCTGATGGTGAAAAACGTCTCAGGCAGCAAGGACAAGACTCTGGCAAGGGAAGAGAGAGAGTAAGACCCAGTGAGAAACTGGAAGTTGCCTGTGTCTAGAGCACAGAAAAGAAAGAGTGATGAGAGAGAAGATGGCCTGAGGGGTAGAGGCTGAGTTCTACTGGGTCTTATAAGCTCTAACTATTTATCTTTATTCAAATATCAGTGAGACACCATTAAGTAAAATTAAATAGGAGTTTGATATAATCCAATTTTATTTTTTTAATCAAAGTAATATATATGCATTGGTTAAAAATTAAATTGTGCAGGAAGATTTATAAAGGAAAGCCATAGTCTCTCCACTCCATACTTTCCTAGACTCACTCCCCAGAGGAAAACACTATCAGCCACTCTCTTTAGATCTTCTGTTCATTACTGTGATATTGCTAAATGAATTGTTCAATCTTTCATTTATTTTTTTAAAAGATTTTATTTATTTATTTGACAGACAGAGATCACAAGTAGGCAGAGAGGCAGGCAGAGAGAGAGGAGGAAGCAGGCCCCCCGCCGAGCAGAGAGCCCGACGCGGGGCTGGATCCCAGGACCCTGGGATCATGACCCAAGCCGAAGGCAGATGCCCCAACCCACTGAGCCACCCAGGCGCCCCGACAATCTTTCATTTCTCAACCCATTCACAATAATATACTTTTCAACTTCCTGGTACTGAAGATTGAGATTTAACTCACATTCTTTCACTTCTCATTAGCTCACTCACCAGTCAGTTTTTAAATCATTGTTTGAATGCTTCTGTCATTCCTTTTGTAAGTGTAAATAATGTATTTAAACTTCTATTACGTGTTCCAGGAAATACAGATAGTGTTTAGTTGTACCTCTACTATACTAAGAGGTTATTAGTACCCTTCCACTTTTCTTCCTCTCTTCTCTTTATCTCCTTCCCCATTTCTATAACTACCACTTGCAACTATGTGCATCAGTGAGATTGGCCATTATTGACCATATTGTCCTTATCTAATTTGGATCTCAAAATATGCTATTCTGATCAAAGTGAGTTGTTTCTCTTCTCTGGAAGTCTTATGCAAGAGTAAAGTTATATTTGTTGCTTGGAATATTTAATAGGATCCAACAGCAAAATTATCTGGATTTGTTGCTTTCTTTGTAAAAATGGATTTGATTTCTTTTATTGAAAAACCTATTCAGGGGGACACCTGGGTGGCTCAGTTGGTTAAACACCTACTTTGGCTCAGGTCATGATCTCACTGGGATTGAGCCCCACCTCCGGCTCTCTGCTCAGTGGGGAGTCTGCTTCTCCCTCTCACTCTCCCTTTGTGCTCTCCCTCTCTCTCTCTCTCTCTCAAATAAATGAATAAAATCTTAAAAAAAAAACAAAAAACCTATTCAGGTTTACTTGCTCCAAAGGTGAATGTCCAGACCTCACATACAACTGGTATTCTGGAGAGCTTTACTTGGGAAGAATGCACTGAGGCAAAAGCAGTAGCTAGCTTGTGGTTCTACCCAAGGTATCCTAGAGTAAGACACGGGATCTTGCAAGGCTTGATATAATACCCTCCCCCTTAGACTCCAAGGTTTTTAAGTCACATGATTAGGGAAGAACTAGTCTCTTCTCTGGTGAAATCAGACACAAGGATACAACAGACACTTCAGCATTGGTGGGCTGGAAGAATATTCTGATATGATCGAGAGCTGAAATTCCAGCCCTGCAATGACATTGGTGTGACCAAGAGATACAGAGTTTGTGCCCAGTCCCTTGGCACCCCCTTAGCTTTCCAGATTGGGAAGGGCAAAACTTTTCCCAAGTGGGAGTCCCAAGACTCATGACTCAGCTATGTGATCTGATGAGCCAATGTCCTGATCTGCTCTTACCATCATTCTTCCAGAACTGACTATATTAACCACTAGGTTCTGACCAGTTTGACTTCAAGTCAAACTCCAGGTTTCTGGGAAAGCTAGGCTATTGGAAATCCATTTTGGACAAATTGATCATTACCTCTTAGGTTTTCTGTTTCTTCTGGTCATTTTTTATAACTTAATTTTTTTTTTTCTTTTTCAGAGAAAGAGAGTGTGAGCAGGGAGGGGAAAAGGGAGAAGGAGAGAGAATCTCAAGCAGGCTCCATGCCCAGCACAAAGGCTGACTCAGGGGTAGGTCTCATGAACCTGAAATCATGATCTGATCTGAAATCAAGAATCTGACACTTAACTGACTGAGCCATCCAGGTGCTTCTACAACATTTTTAAAAGAATGCATTTGTTTCATCTACTTTACCAAATTTCTTCAGTTAAAATAGTTCATATTATCCATATCACTTTTTAAATTTCCCCTTTAAAAAAATTAATTTGCCAGTTGTTTTTCAAAGAAGCATTTTTTTTAACTTTGCTTTTCTATTATTGTAGTTTGTTTTTACATTCATTGATTTCATAAACCTAACAAATTTGACTGAACTCCAACTACCAGCAAAGCATCGTTCTATAAGTACTGGAGAAAAAAAAAGTTTGAAAATCCCTTATCTGATGAAACTTAGATTCTAATGTAAAAACACAAATAAATATGTAAATTGCATTCAGTATTAAATGTGATATATTTAATGGAGAAAAGTATATCAAGGGTAGAGGAGTTACAGGATTGTGGAAATAGGATGGCAATTTTGTAAAAGGGAGTCACAAAAGGCCTCACTGAGAAGGTCGTATTTGGGAAAGATCTGAATAAGAATAGGAAGAGAGCCCTGCTGTTCTCAGAGGGAAAGGCATTGTATGTGGTGATGTCAGCATTATCTGGTTTGAGAGCAACATTAGGCATGTTTGAGGGTCATCGAGATCCTTTTGTTACAGGTGTGGAGCAAGCAAAAGAGAAATAGGTGAATGGGAGGGAGAGATTTACTTTTACCTTGTTATTCCTTGTCTTCTACTTTTTTTTGGATTTATTTTGATATTACTTTTCTGATTTCTTAAGTTGAATATTTTATGCAATAATTTTTAGGTTCTCTTCTCTATTGGGACAAGGACTTTGCAAGATGACTTTGCTACAATGCATGTATATGATGTTTTATTCTTATCCTTCAGTTCTAATTATTTTTATCCTTTAATTATTTTTATCCTTTATTTTTATCCTATTTTATTTTTATTCTTTTTATCCTTTAATTATTTTATCCTTTAATTACTTTTATCCTAAACTAAAAGTTTAGTCTTTTTTTTAAAGGTTTATTTTGAGAGAGAGAACATAAGCGAGCATGAGTTGGGGAAGGGCAGAGGGAGAGAATCTTCAAGCAGACTCCCCACTAACCCAGACTCTGACACAGGGCTTGATCTCACAATCCATGAAACCATGACCTGAGCAGAAAACAAGAGTCAGCCACCCAGGTGCCTGGGTTCTAATAATATTCTTTTTTTTTTTTTTTAAGATTTTGTTTATTTATTTGACAGAGAGAGATCACAAGTAGGCAGAGAGACAGGGAGAGAGAGGGAAGCAGGCTCCCGGCTGAGCAGAGAGCCCCATGCAGGACTCAATCCCAGGACCCTGGAATCATGACCTGAGCTGAAGGCAGAGGCTTAACCCACTGAACCAACCAAGTGCCCCTCTAATAATATTCTAATGTCCATTTTAATTTTGCCTTTGTTCTGTAAAGTGTTTGGCTAGAGATATATGGATATATCATTTAATTGTTGGAGTTTAGAAGGAAAGAATATGAGAAGGGGAAAGGCAATCATTGCACATATAATGTCTGTGAACTTTAAAGAAATTTTAAAAGATGATAATCCTCAAATTCAAGATTGGTTAATGAATCCAAAATGGATTAAAATATAATCCACCTCAATATGCTCAGATATTCTATATTTTTATTAATTATTACTGAAACATGTGCAACTGTTGAGCACTTTAAATATGGCTAGTAAATGGACAAATTCAATTTTAAATTTTATTTACTTTCAATAAATTTAAATATTAACACCCATTTCTGGCTAGTGTTAGCATATTGAACATCCAGTTCTAAAATGATGTTAGAAGAGGGCCTAGGAGTAAGCCTTGAGAAAATGGAGCATTTGATGGCCAAGGTGAAGATGATGAATCTGCAAAAGGGACACAAAAAAGTGCTTAAAGAGTTAAGAACAATACTGATAGAAGGTAGTTGCACAGACTCCAAGCAAAGAAAGCATTTCAAGCAGGGGAGAGCCATCAACACCGTCAAGTGCTGCTGAGAGAATCAAGTAATGTTCACTCTTGGTTATTTAAGAATAAAGAAATGTAGGAACTTAAAGCGGCATGCAAAATATCTTACGAGAAACAAGTTCTTCATTGTGCCTTCTGGAAACACATCAAAAGAAAACACACTCTAAAGGTATCCTCTAACCGTAAGGCAATCAGGGTTTTGCCAATTAATTTATTAAATTGCTACCACAGAGGCAATCTCCTGAGCTACACTACTTCTCCTATAATTCACACTAACAGAATCAATGCCTTTGATCCCTCTCCCTGTCTCCCAATTCAGTTCCAAATCGGAGGCTCAGCAGAGTTCCTGCAGTTTTTACAGACTAAATCACCTGGGAGCCTAGCTGCAAGGGAGTCTAGCAACTGATGTTTTTAGCTTGAGGATGTTTTAAATGGCAGATGGAGGATGTATTTAGTTTAGCTATCTTTTTGTTATCAATCTTTAACTTAGTCCCATTGTAGCCAGACAATGCACTTGATATGATATTAAGTTTTTTGAAATATGTTGGTAATTGTTTTATGCCTAGAATGAGGTCAGCTTTCATAAATGATGTTTTCAGCATTCCCGAGAATGTAAAGATATACATTGTGTGTACTCAATTTTGATGTGTAAATTTTTTAAATTTAAAAAAATTTTTTTTTAAATGTCCATTGGGGTGAGAAAGGAATCCATCAAAATCCTTGAGGAGAACACAGGCAGCAACCTCTTCGACGTCAGCCGCAGCAACATCTTCCTAGGAACATCACCAAAGGCAAGGGAAGCAAGGGCAAAAATGAACTTTTGGGATTTTATCAAGATCAAAAGCTTTTGCACAGCAAAGGAAACAGTTAACAAAACCAAAAGACAACTGACAGAATGGGAGAAGATATTTGCAAATGACATATCAGATAAAGGGCTAGTGTCCAAAATCTATAAAGAACTTAGCAAACTCAACACCCAAAGAACAAATAATCCAATCAAGAAATGGGCAGAGGACATGAACAGACATTTCTGCAAAGAAGACATCCAGATGGCCAACAGACACATGAAAAAGTGTTCCATATCACTCGGCATCAGGGAAATACAAATCAAAACCACCATGAGATATCACCTCACACCAGTCAGAATGGCTAAAATTAACAAGTCAGGAAATGACAGATGCTGGCGAGGATGCGGAGAAAGGGGAACCCTCCTACACTGTGGGTGGGAATGCAAGCTGGTGCAACCACTCTGGAAAACAGCATGGAGGTTCCTCAAAATGTTGAAAATAGAACTACCCTATGACCCTGCAATTGCACTGCTGGGTATTTACCCTAAAGATACAAACGTAGTGATCCGAAGGGGCACGTGCACCCGAATGTTTATAGCGGCAATGTCTACAATAGCCAAACTATGGAAAGAACCTAGATGTCCATCAACAGACGAATGGGTAAAGAAGATGTGGTATATATACACAATGGAATACTATGCAGCCATCAAAAGAAATGAAATCTTGCCATTTGCGACGACGTGGATGGAACTAGAGGGTATCATGCTTAGCGAAATAAGTCAATCGGAGAAAGACAACTATCATATGATCTCCCTGATATGAGGGAGAGGAGATGCAACATGGGGGGTTGAGGGGGTAGGAGAAGAGTAAATGAAACAAGATGGGATTGGGAGGGAGACAAACCATAAGTGACTCTTAATCTCACAAAACAAACTGAGGGTTGATGGGGGGAGGGGGTTGGGAGAGGGGGTGGGGTTATGGATATCGGGGAGGGTATGTGCTATGGTGAGTGTTGTGAAGTGTGTAAACCTGGCGATTCGCAGACCTGTACCCCTGGGGATAAAAATATATGTTTATAACGCTGTAAAAAAAAAAAAAAAGAAAGAAAGAAAGGATGAATCCCCAAGTTTTGTAGCAACATGGACGGGACTGGAAGAGATTATGCTGAGTGAAATAAGTCAAGCAGAGAGAGTCAATTATCATATGGTTTCACTTATTTTTGGATCATAACAAATAGCATGGAGGACAAGGGGAGATGGAGAGGAGAAGGGAGTTGAGGGAAATTGGAAGGGGAGGTGAACCATGAGAGACTATGGACTCTGAAAAACGATCTGAGAATTTTGAAGGGGTGGGGGGTGGGAGGTTGGGGGCACCAGGTGGTGGGTATTGTAGAGGGCACAGATTGCATGGAGCACTGGGTGTGGTGCAAAAATAATGAATACTGTTATGCTGAAAAAAAATAAAAAAATTAAAAAAAAAATAAAAAAAAATTAAAAAAAAAATGTCCATTGGGTCCAATGGGAATACTACTGCTCAAATATTCATATTCTTATGAATTATTATAAGAGATATGTGTTGAAATATCCTGCTATGATAATGAAAAGTATCAATTTCTCCTTTGTATTTTTCCAGTTTGCATTATATGTACTAGATTATGTTCCTAGTACTGTATAGATCTTAGTTTGATGTAATCACACTTGTTTATTTTTGTTTTGTTGCTTTTGCTTTTGGTGTCAAATCCAACTAATTACCATCTAGACCTATGTCAAGGAACTTACGACATGTTTTCTTCCAGGGCTTTTGTGGTTTTCAGCTTTATGTTCAAGTCTTTAACTGGTTTTGAATTAGTTATTGTGTATGTTGTACAGTAGTTGTCATGTTTCATTCTTCTGCATGTGGCTGTCCAGTTTTCCTGACAGCATTTATTGAAGATGTTGTCTTTTCTCCATTGCATATTCTTGGCTCCTTTGTCATAAATTAATTGACCATACATGAGTAGGTTTATTTCTTGGCTCTCTATTCTAGTTCACTGAACTATGTGTCTGCATTTATGCTCTACTGCCTTGATTGCTATAGCTCTGCGATATAGTTTAAAATCAGAGAACATGATGTGTTCAGCTTTGCTTTTCTTTCTCAAGACTGCCTTGGCTGTTTTTTTGTTTTGTTTTGTTTTGTGGTTCCATACAAACTGTAGGATTATTTGCTATATTTCTTTGAAATTCCATTGAAATTTTGGTAAAGATTACATCGAATTGGTAGGTCACTTTGGGTAGTATTGACATTTTACGAATATGGATTCTTCTAATCCATGAGCAAGGAATAATTTTCCATTTATTTGTGTCTTCCTCAATTTCTTCATTAGTGTCTTGTAGTTTTTATCTCTTTTGTTAAGTTTATTCCTAGGTGTTTTATTCACTCTGATGCAATTATAAATGGGATTGTTTTCTTAATTCCTCTTTCTGATAACTTGTTATTAGTGTATAGATATGCAACAGATTTTTGTGTATTGACTTTTTATACTAAACTTTATTGAATTTACTGGTTCTAATAGTTGTTGAGGGAGTCTTTAGGGTTTTCTACATATAATATCATGGAAAAAGTTTAACTTTTTCCTTACCAATCTGTATACCTTTTATTTCTTGTTCTTGATTAATTGCTCTAGCTAAGATTTCCAATATCATGTTGAAAAAAAGTGGTAAGAATGGGCATCCTTGTCTTATTCCTTATCTTAGAGGCAGGGATTTCAGTTTTCCACCATTAAATATGATGTTAACCTTGGGTTTGGCATAAATGGCCTTTAATACATTGAAGTATATTCCCTCTGTACCCATTTTGTTGAGAATTTTTTATCATAAATGGATGCTGAATTTTGTCAACTGCTTTTTCTGCATCTATCAAGATGATCATATGATTTTATCCTTCATCTTATTAGCGTGGTATATCACACTGACAGATTTGGAGCTGTTGAACCACCCCTGAATCCCAGGGATAAATTCCGCTGGATCACAGTGTCTGATCCTTTTAATGTATTATTGAATTTACTTTCCTGATTTTTTTTTTGAGGATTTCACATCTATATTTATCAGGGATATTGGTCTGTAACATTCTTTTCTTGGGATACCTTGTCTGGTTTTGGTATCAGAGTAATGCAGGCTTCATAAAATGAGTTGGAAAAATTCTTTCTTCTTCTATTCTTTTTGGAAGAGCTTGAGCAGGATTGATATTAATTCTTCTTTGAATGTTTAGTAGCATTCACCAGTGAAATTTTCTGGTTCTGAGCTTTTATTCGTTGGGAGATTTTTGATTACCAATTCAATCTCCTTACTACTAATTGATCTGTTCAGACTTTCTATTTCATCATGATTCACTCTTGCTAGACTTTTTGTTCCCCAAAATTCATCCATTTCTTCTAGTTTTTCCAATTTGTTGGTGTGTACTTGTGCAGAGTAACCTCTTATGAACCTTTGTGTTTCCATAGTATCTGTTTTAACATTTCTTCTTTTATTTCTGATTTTATTTTAATCTTCTCTTTTTTTCATGTTGTTAAGAGTTGCTAAAGGATGGTCAATTCTGTTTACCTTTTCAAAGAGACAACTCCCAGTTTCAATGATCTTTTCTATTGTCTTTTTAGCTTTTATTTCATTTATTTCTGTTCTAGTCTTTGTTATTTCCTCCTTCTACTAACTTTGGGCTTCATTTGTTCTTCTTTTCCTAGTTCCTTGGTGTATAAAGTTAGACTATTTATTTGAGACTTTCCTTGTTTTTTTTGTTTTGTTGTTGTTGTTGTTGTTGTTTTTTGAGGTAAGCCTATGTTACTATGAACTTCCCTCTTAGAACTGCTTTTGCTGCATCCTATAAAATTTGGCATATTTCCAATTTCAGTTGTCTCAACATAATTTTTTATTTCTCTTGATTTCTTCTTTGACCTATTGGTTGTCCAGTAGCCTGTTTTGTGTGTGTGTGTGTGTGTGTGTTACTCATTTTTAAAGATATTTTCTATAAACTATATATAAATGAAACACCTCCCACTTACCTACTTTTCAACTGGACAGTTTAGTCAACTTACATTAATTATAATTAATTATAATTGTTAATATATTTGAAATAATAGCTAAGATATCATTTTGTGCTATATACCTTGCTCATTTTGTGTCTTTTTATTAAAGAAGAGTTATTAAGTTATTACACTGAACCCCAAGTATTTCACATTATTCATTGGAAGTTCTATATTCTATTAATTTATATGTTTGGAATGAAATTACCATTATGATTTTATCATACATGTTTAACCTGATGTCTAAAATTAATTACTGGTAGACAGAAAGTAGTAATCAATTTTCCCCCAATTGAAGGGTGAGGGATACCCCCATAAACAACAATAAGGTGACTTGAAAATATTTTCCTGTAAATATGCTAATGACACACTAACAGTATTTGCTAGCAGAGCAGTCAGGTGTGATACTAGGTAAGACCTCTGATTTGTATGAATCTGACTTTGACAATCTCATCCTTTGTGTTAGATCAGTTATTATCTTTACCATTTTCTAGAACAATGACCTTCCCTGCATTTGACATTTTTTTTACATCTTAAATTAGACATCCTTTTTCCTTTTTTTCTCATAGCACACTTATTTTAGATTTACTCCCATATTTATAAGTATATTTATACATAAACTTCTCTTGACCTCTAACTTAAGATTATTTTCTTCCTGCCAGAGGGTTTGTTGGTGGTAATCTAGTTTGATTTTCATGAAAATATATTTATTTTACTTCTGTGATTTAAGTCACAGATATAGCTAGAATGCAATTTTATGTCCAACACAACTATATTTTCAGTACCTTAAAGGTATTACTTCATATGCCTTAACTTATATTGTCAATCCACATCATTCTTTTCTAGGTAAAGTGTCTTTTCTCTCTAGCTCTTTCTAAACTCTTGCTTTATGTTCTGCTATTTTTCTATCACATGACTTTTTAAGATTTTTTTTTTTAAAGATCTTATTTTATTTGAGACAGAGAGAGAGAGAGAGAGAATACCAGTGGGGGAAAGGGCAGAAGGACAAGCAGACTACTTGATGAGTGGGGAGCCAGCCATGGGGCTCAATCCCAGGACCCTGAGATCATGACTTGAGTAGAAGTCAGATAATTAACTGACTGAACCACCCAGGTGCCCCCTCTATCATGTGACTCTAAGTAGTTTTTTAGAATTTCCCTGCTGGAGCTTCATTATGCATTCTGAGTATGAAGATTGATAACTTTCCTTAATTTTGAAAAATTTTCAGCATTTATCATCTTGAATATTACTTCCCATACTTCCCTCTAACCTCTAACCTTTCCTTCTGAAAGTACGTTTGGATTATTTTAGACCATCCCACTTGAGCCATCATATATTTTAACCACTATTTTATATTTCTCAATCCCTTTCTCTTTGTGCTTCATTCTGCATGTTCTTTAATCTACCTTCTAGATCACTAATTTCTTCTTTATTCATATCCAATATTGTGAGTTTATACTTTGTTGCCTTAAATATGCCTTGAGAGCTCATTCTTCACTTATTCTTCATTTGCTTCCCCAGGTATCTTTGGGCATTACTTACCCAGATCTACTTTAATTAAATATTTCAGCTTGAACCATGCAGACACTGAAAATCACATAAACACATGTGAAGATAGAGATATTGTTATAAATTTCTAGTTAGCTTTTTTTTTTTCTATTCCTCTTGGAAGCCTAAGCTCTAGGTTAGCAAACTATGACTGAAAGTCAAATCTGACCTGCAGCCTGCTTTTAACCATGTATGCATTTATAAAAGGTTTTTGTGTTTTAACATTTTTAAAGTGTTATGAAAACAATTACACAAATAAAGACTATGTGACAGAAACCATAAGTATAGCCCCGAAAGCCTAAAATATTAACTATATATTCCTTTACAAAAAAAAAAAAAAAAGCTAGTCTCTTTCTCTTTTTGCCAGCAGATAGGTCAAGGAGCTTCTGTTTAAGTGTCTATTCAAATCTTTTGTCCATGTCTTATGTTGACTTGTTTGTCCTTTTATTATTGACTTTACGTGTTCTGTATACAAGTTCATCCTCCAATATGTATTTTGCAAATATTTTCTCCCAGTCTCTGACCTGTCTTTTGATTTTCTTAATTGTGTCTTTCAAAAAGCATGTTTTTATTTTGATCAAATTTAATTATCATTTCTTTTTTTCAATTTTCTGTGTCCTTTCAAAAGAACCTTTGCTAAACCTAATGTTACAAAGATTTTTTTCATATGTCTTCTTCTGGAAGTTTCAAAGTTTTAACTCTTACATTAATTTTATGGTCTATTTTATATCTTGATTTTTTTTTCATAGAATCATGGGGACTTAGAGATATTTAAAAATGTTATGTGGCAGGATTATATGGGAAATCTCTGCTTTCTGCTTAATTCTGATGTGATCCTAAAACTTCTTTCAAAATAATTAAGTCTAAAGGAAATCCTGCACTTTGTAACAATATGGATAAAATCTGGAAGACTTCACCCTAAGTGAAATAAGCCACACATAAAAGACAAATACTATATGATCTCATTTATATGTAGAATCTAAAAATGTCAAACTCACAGAACCAGAGAATAAAGTTGTATTTGCCACTTGTTGGGGAATAGGACCAATGGGGAGATGCTGGTCAAGGTTACAAACTTTCAGTTGTAAGATGAATAAGTTCTGGGCATCTAACATACAGCATAGGGACTATGATTAATAATGGTGTATCATATTCTTAAAATTTGCTAAAAGAGAGTAAATCTTAAGTGTTCTCACCACAAAAAAAAAAATTATAAAAGAAGGTAAATCCGTGAGGTAATGGGTGTGCTAATTAACTTTATTGTGGTGATTATTTCAGTATACATGCACACACACACACACACAAACATGTATGTATATACATATATATTAAATCATCACATTATCCACTTTAGAAATCACATTGTACAACCTAAATTAAATATATATAATTTTAATTTGTCAATCATACTTCAATAAAGCTGGAAAAATTTTTTCAGTAATGTCTGTTAAAACACTGGTGTATTATGAAAAGCTGTTTGCCAACAAATTGGACAATTTGGAAAAAAATGGATAAATTCCTAGAAACATATATCTATCAAAACTGAAGCAAGAAGAAATGGAAAACTTGAACAGACCTATAACCAGCAAAAAAAAAATTGAATTATGAATCAAAAATCTTCCACCAAACAAAAGTCCACGGCCAGATGTCTTCACAGGGGAATTCTACCAAACATTTAAAGAAGAATCAGTACTTATTTTTCTCAAACTATTTCAAAAAATAGAAATGGAAGGAAAACTTCCAAATCCATGATATGAGGCCAGCATTACCCTGGTACCAAAAGCAGACAAAGACCCCACTGAAAAAGAGAACTACAGGCCAATATCTCTGATGAGCTTGGATGTAAAAATTCTCAGTAAAATACTAGCAAATCAAATCCAATAGTACCTTAAAAAGAATCATTCACCACAATCAACTGGGATTTATTCCTGGGCTGCAAGTGTGGTTCAATATTTGCAAATCAATCAATGTGATACACTACATTAATAAAAGAAAGGATAAGAACCATATGATCCTTTCAATAAATGCAAAAAAACACATTTGACAAAGTACAACATCCAGTCATGACAAAAAGCCCTCAACAAAGTAGATTTGGAAAGAACATACCTCAAATCCATACAAGCTATTTATGGAAAACCCACAGCTAATATCATCATCAATGGGGAAAAGCAAAGCTTTTCCTCCATGGTCATGAAGAAGACAAGAATGTCCACTCTCACCACTGTTATTTAACATAGTACTGAAAGTCCTAACCACAGCAATCAGATAACACAAAGAAATAAAAGACATCCAAATCAGCAAGGAAGAAGGCAAAATTACACTATTCACAGATGGCATGATATTCTATATAAGAAACCCAAAAGACTAGACCAAAAAATTATTCAAACTGATACATGAATTTAGTAAAGTCACAGGATACAAAATCAACATAGAGAATTCTATTGCATTTCTACAAACCAATAATGAAGCAGCAAAGAGAGAAATCAAGGAATCAATCCCATTTACAATTGCACTAAATCCCATAAGATACCTAGGAATAAACCTAACTAAAGAAGTAAAAGATCTGTACTCTGAAAACTATAAGACACTGATGACAGAAATTGAGGACACAAAGAAATGGAAAAACAGTCATGTTTTATGGATTAGAAGAACAAATATTGTTAAAATATTTATATTACTCAAAGCAATGTATATATTTAATGTATTCTCTATCAAAATACCACCAGCATTTTTCACAGAGCTGGAACAAATAATCCTAAAATTTGTATGGAACTGCAAAAGACCCCAAATAGTCAAAGCAATCTTGAAAAAGAAAATCAAAGCTAGAGGCATCACAATTCCAGACTTCAAGTTATAATACAAAGCTGTAGTGTTCAAGACAGTATGGTACTGGCATAAAACACACACACCCAGATCAATAGAACAGAATAGAAAACCCAGTAATGAGCCTACAACTACATAGTCAACTAATCTTCAACAAAGCAGGAAAGAATATCCAGTGGAAAAAAGACAGCCTCTTCAACAAATGGTGTTGGGAAAACTGGTCAATAACCTGCAAAAGAATAAAACTGGACCACTTTTTTACACTATACACAAAAATAAATTCAAAAATGGATGAAAGACCTAATTGTGAGACAGGAAACCATCAGATTCCTAGGGGAGACCAGAGGCAGTAACCTCTTTCACCTTGTCCTTAGCAACTTCTTACTAGATACATCTCCCAAGGCAAGGGTAACAAAAGCAAAAATGAACACTAGGACTTCATCAAGATAAAAAGTTTTTGCATGGTGAAGGAAATAATCAACAAAACTAAAAAGCAACCTTCAGAATGGGAGAAGATATTTACAAATGACATATCTGGTAAAGGATTAGTATCCAAAACAAAATAAGAACTTAGTAAACTCAACACCCTAAAAAAATAAACCATTTTAAAAATGGGCAGAAGAGGGGGAGGAGTCAAGATGGCGGAGAAGTAGCAGGCTGAGACTACTTCGGGTAGCGGGAGATCAGCTAAATAGCTTATCTAAAGATTGCAAACACCTACAAATCCAACGGGAGATTGAAGAGAAGAAGAACAGCAATTCTAGAAACAGAAATTCAACCACTATCTGAAAGGTAGGACTGACAGAAAAGTGAATCCAAAGCGACAGGAAGATAGACCGTGGGGGGAGGGGCCGGCTCCCGGCGAGCGGCGGAGCAACGGAGCAAAATCA
Source organism: Lutra lutra (assembly GCF_902655055.1). Lineage (NCBI taxonomy): Eukaryota > Metazoa > Chordata > Mammalia > Carnivora > Mustelidae > Lutra > Lutra lutra. The sequence goes on from NC_062285.1 coordinate 85,074,004, forward strand.
GGACTTTTAGAAGTCTGTTCTGCTGAGGGACATTGCTCCAGAGGCTTAACTGGGGTGAAGCCCAGGCGGGGTCAGCGCGGCCTCAGGTCCCACAGGGTCGCAGAAGGATCGGGGGTGTCTGAGTGTCGCAGAGCTTACTGGTATTAGAACGGGGAAGCCGGCTACAGAGACAGAGCCGAGGAGTGACTCTCAGCTCAGGGTTGCCTTGAACCGGTCGCAGGCTCAGTCAGCTCGGAGCGCGGCCAGAGGCCAGGGTGATGAGAATCATTGGGCGCTGTTCTCTGAGGGCGCACTGAGGAGTGGGGCCCCGCGCTCTCGACTCCTCCCGGCCGGAGACCGGGAGGCAGCCATATTCATTCCCGTCCTCCAGAACTCTACGGAAAGCGCTCAGGGAACAAAAGCTCCCGAAAGCAAACCCAATCAGATTACTCAGCGCGGCCCCGGGTAAGGGCGGTGCAACTCTGCATGGGGCAAAGACGCTTGAGAATCACTACAACAGGCCCCTCCCCCAGAAGATCAACGGGAAACCCAACCAGGACCAAGTTCACCTACCAAGGATTGCAGTTTCAATACCAAGGAGAGCGGCGGAATTCCAGAGGAGAAGAAAGCAAAGCACGGAACTCATGGATTTCTCCCCATGATTTTTTAGCCTTACAGTTAATTTAATTTTTTTTTCTTTTTCAATTTTTTTTCTTTTTCTCTTCTTCTGCTAAATTTTTTTAACTTTTACCGTTTTCTTTTTTAACGCTTTTTAAATAGTTTATCTAATATATATATATATTTTTTCCTCTTTTTATATTTTTTCTTTATCGGCTTTCTTTTTTTTAATAGTTTCTTTCTTTTTTTTTTTTTTTCTTTCTGAACCCCTTTTATTCCCCTTTCTCCCCCCTCACAATTCGGGATGTCTTCTGATTTGGCTAAAGCATATTTTCCTGGGGTTGTTGCCACCCTTTTAGTATTTTACTTGCTCCTTCATAAACTCTTATCTGGACAAAATGACAAGGCGGAAAAAATCACAACAAAAAAAAAAAGAACAAGAGGCAGTACCAAAGGCTAGGGACCTAATCAATACAGACATTGGTAATATGTCAGATATAGAGTTCAGAATGACGATTCTCAAGGTTCTAGCCGGGCTTGAAAAAGGCATGGAAGATATTAAAGCAACCCTCTCGGGAGATATAAAAGCCCTTTCTGGAGAAATAAAAGAACTAAAATCGAACCAAGTTGAAATCAAAAAAGCTATTAATGAGGTGCAATCAAAAATGGAGGCTCTCACTGCCAAGATAAATGAGGCAGAAGAAAGAATTAGCAATATAGAAGACCAAATGACAGAGAATAAAGAAGCTGAGCAAAAGAGGGACAAACAGCTACTGGACCACGAGGGGAGAATTCGAGAGATAAGTGACACCATAAGACGAAACAACATTAGAATAATTGGGATTCCAGAAGAAGAGGAAACAGAGAGAGGAGCAGAAGGTATATTGGAGAGAATTATTGGAGAGAATTTCCCCAATATGGCAAAGGGAACAAGCATCAAAATTCAGGAGGTTCAGAGAACCCCCCTCAAAATCAATAAGAATAGGTCCACACCCCGTCACCTAATAGTAAAATTTACAAGTCTTAGTGACAAAGAAAAGATCCTGAAAGCAGCCCGGGAAAAGAAGTCTGTAACGTACAATGGTAAAAATATTAGATTGGCAGCAGACTTATCCACAGAGACCTGGCAGACCAGAAAGAGCTGGCATGATATATTCAGAGTACTAAACGAGAAAAACATGCAGCCAAGAATACTATATCCAGCTAGGCTATCATTGAAAATAGAAGGAGGGATTAAAAGCTTCCAGGACAAACAAAAACTGAAAGAATTTGCAAATACCAAACCAGCTCTACAGGAAATATTGAAAGGGGTCCTCTAAGCAAAGAGAGACCCTAAAAGAAGTAGATCAGAAAGAAACAGAGACAATATACAATAACAGTCACCTTACAGGCAATACAATGGCACTAAATTCATATCTCTCAATAGTTACCCTGAATGTTAATGGGCTAAATGCCCCAATCAAAAGACACAGGGTATCAGAATGGATAAAAAAACAAAACCCATCTATATGTTGCCTACAAGAAACTCATCTTAAACCCGAAGACACCTCCAGGTTTAAAGTGAGGGGGTGGAAAAGAATTTACCATGCTAATGGACATCAGAAGAAAGCAGGAGTGGCAATCCTTATAGCAGATCAATTAGATTTTAAGCCAAAGACTATAATAAGAGATGAGGAAGGACACTATATCATACTCAAAGGAACTGTCCAACAAGAAGATCTAACAATTTTAAATATCTATGCCCCTAACGTGGGAGCAGCCAACTATATAAACCAATTAATAACAAAATCAAAGAAACACATCGACAAGAATACAATAATAGTAGGGGATTTTAACATTCCCCTCATTGAAATGGACAGATCATCCAAGCAAAAGATCAACAAGGAAATCAAGGCCTTAAATGACACACTGGACCAGATGGACATCACAGATATATCCAGAACTTTTCATCCCAAAGCAACAGAATACACATTCTTCTCTAGTGCACATGGAACATTCTCCAGAATAGATCACATTCTTGGTCCTAAATCAAGTCTCAACCGTTATCAAAAGATTGGAATCATTCCCTGCATATTTTCAGATCACAATGCTCTGAAGCTAGAACTCAATCACAAGAGGAAATTTGGAAAGAACCCAAATACATGGAGACTAAACAGCATCCTTCTAAAGAATGAATGGGTCAACCAGGAAATTAAAGAAGAATTGAAAAAATTCTTGGAAACAAATGATAATGAAAATACAACGGTTCAGAATCTGTGGGACACAACAAAGGCAGTCCTGAGAGGAAAATATATAGCAGTACAAGCCTTTCTCAAGAAACAAGAAAGGTCTCAGGTACACAACCTAACCCTACACCTAAAGGAGCTGGAGAAAGAACAAGAAAGAAACCCTAAACCCAGCAGGAGAAGAGAAATCATAAAGATCAGAGCAGAAATCAATGAAATAGAAACCAAAAAAACAATAGAACAAATCAACGAAACTAGGAGCTGGTTCTTTGAAAGAATTAATAAGATTGATAAACCCCTGGCCAGACTTATCAAAAAGAAAAGAGATAGGACCCAAATAAATAAAATCATGAATGAAAGAGGACAGATCAAAACTAATACCAAAGAAATACAGACAATTATAAGAAAATACTATGAGCAACTCTACGCCAACAAATTTGACAATCTGGAAGAAATGGATTCATTCCTAGAGACATATAAACTACCACAACTGAACCAGGAAGAAATAGAAAGCCTGAACAGACCCATAACCAGTAAGGAGATTGAAACAGTCATCAAAAATCTCCAAACAAAAAAGAGCCCAGGGCCAGACGGCTTCCCGGGGGAATTCTACCAAACATTTAAAGAAGAACTAATTCCTATTCTCCTGAAACTGTTCCAAAAAATAGAAATAGAAGGAAAACTTCCAAACTCATTTTATGAGGCCAGCATCACCTTGATCCCAAAACCAGACAAGGATCCCAACAAAAAAGAGAACTACAGACCAATATCCTTGATGAACACAGATGCAAAAATTCTCGCCAAAATACTAGCCAATAGGATTCAACAGTACATTAAAAGGATTATTCACCACGACCAAGTGGGATTTATTCCAGGGCTGCAAGGTTGGTTCAACATCCGCAAATCAATCAATGTGATACAACACATTAATAAAAGAAAGAACAAGAACCATATGATTCTCTCAATAGATGCTGAAAAAGCATTTGACAAAGTACAGCATCCCTTCCTGATCAAAACTCTTCAAAGTGTAGGGATAGACGGCACATACCTCAATATTATCAAAGCCATCTATGAAAAACCCACCGCAAATATCATTCTCAATGGAGAAAAACTGAAAGCTTTTCCGCTAAGGTTAGGAACACGGCAGAGATGTCCGTTATCACCACTGCTATTCAACATAGTACTAGAAGTCCTAGCCTCAGCAATCAGACAACAAAAGGAAATTAAAGGCATCCAAATCGGCAAAGAAGAAGTCAAACTATCACTCTTTGCAGATGATATGATACTATATGTGGAAAACCCAAAAGACTCCACTCCAAAACTGCTAGAACGTGTACAGGAATTCAGTCAAGTGTCAGGATATAAAATCAATGCACAGAAATCAGTTGCATTTCTCTACACCAACAACAAGACAGAAGAAAGAGAAATTAAAGAGTCCATCCCATTTACAATTGCACCCAAAACTATAAGATACCTAGGAATAAACCTAACCAAAGAGACTAAGAATCTATACTCAGAAAACTATAAAGTACTCATGAAAGAAATTGAGGAAGACACAAAGAAATGGAAAAATGTTCCATGCTCCTGGATTGGAAGAATAAATATTGTGAAAATGTCTATGCTACCTAAAGCAATCTACACATTTAATGCAATTCCTATCAAAGTACCATCCATTTTTTTCAAAGGAATGGAACAAATAATCCTAAAATTTATATGGAACCAGAAAAGACCTCGAATAGCCAAAGGAATATTGAAAAAGAAAGCCAAAGTTGGTGGCATCACAATTCCGGACTTCAAGCTCTATTTCAGAGCTGTCATCATCAAGACAGCATGGTACTGGCACAAAAACAGACACATAGATCAATGGAACAGAATAGAGAGCCCAGAAATGGACCCTCAACTCTATGGTCAACTCATCTTCGACAAAGCAGGAAAGAATGTCCAATGGAAAAAGACAGCCTCTTCAATAAATGGTGTTGGGAAAATTGGACAGCCACATGCAGAAAAATGAAATTGGATCATTTCCTTACACCACACACGAAAATAGACTCAAAATGGATGAAGGATCTCAATGTGAGAAAGGAATCCATCAAAATCCTCGAGGAGAACACAGGCAGCAACCTCTTCGACGTCAGCAGCAGCAACATCTTCCTAGGAACATCACCAAAGGCAAGGGAAGCAAGGGCAAAAATGAACTTTTGGGATTTTATCAAGATCAAAAGCTTTTGCACAGCAAAGGAAACAGTTAACAAAACCAAAAGACAACTGACAGAATGGGAGAAGATATTTGCAAATGACATATTAGATAAAGGGCTAGTGTCCAAAATCTATAAAGAACTTAGCAAACTCAACACCCAAAGAACAAATAATCCAATCAAGAAACGGGCAGAGGACATGAACAGACATTTCTGCAAAGAAGACATCCAGATGGCCAACAGAAACATGAAAAAGTGCTCCATATCACTCGGCATCAGGGAAATACAAATCAAAACCACCATGAGATATCACCTCACACCAGTCAGAATGGCTAAAATTAACAAGTCAGGAAATGACAGATGCTGGCGAGGATGCAGAGAAAGGGGAACCCTCCTACACTGTGGGTGGGAATGCAAGCTGGTGCAACCACTCTGGAAAACAGCATGGAGGTTCCTCAAAATGTTGAAAATAGAACTATCCTATGACCCTGCAATTGCACTGCTGGGTATTTACCCTAAAGATACAAACGTAGTGATCCGAAGGGGCACGTGCACCCGAATGTTTATAGCAGCAATGTCTACAATAGCCAAACTATGGAAAGAACCTAGATGTCCATCAACAGACAAATGGATAAAGAAGATGTGGTATATATACACAATGGAATACTATGCAGCCATCAAAAGAAATGAAATCTTGCCATTTGCGACGATGTGGATGGAACTAGAGTGTATCATGCTTAGCGAAATCAGTCAATCGGAGAAAGACAACTATCATATGATCTCTCTGATATGAGGGAGAGGAGATGCATCATGGGGGGTTGAGGGGGTAGGAGAAGAGTAAATGAAACAAGATGGGATTGGGAGGGAGACAAACCATAAGTGACTCTTAATCTCACAAAACAAACTGAGGGTTGATGGGGGGAGGGGGTTGGGAGAGGGGGGTGTGCTTATGGATATTAGGGAGGGTATGTGCTATGGTGAGTGCTGTGAAGTGTGTAAACCTGGCGATTCGCAGACCTGTACCCCTAGGGATAAAAATATATGTTTATAAAGCTGTAAAAAAAAAAAAAGAAAAAAGAAAGGATGAATACCCAAGTTTTGTAGCAACATGGATGGGACTGGAAGAGATTATGCTGAGTGAAATAAGTCAAGCAGAGAGAGTCAATTATCATATGGTTTCATTTATTTGTGGAGCATAACAAATATCATGGAGGACAAGGGGAGATGGAGAGGAGAAGGGAGTTGAGGGAAATTGGAACGGGAGGTGAACCATGAGAGACTATGGACTCTGAAAAACGATCTGAGAATTTTGAAGGGGTGGGGGGTGGGAGGTTGGGGGCACCAGGTGGTGGGTATTGTAGAGGGCATGGATTGCATGGGGCACTGGGTGTGGTGCAAAAATAATGAATACTGTTATGCTGAAAAAATAAAAAAACTAAAAAGAAAAAAAATAAAATAAAAATCTACTATGTCCATTAAAAAAAAAAATGGGCAGAAGACACGAATATGGGTGTTTCCAAAGATCTTGTATATATGGACAATGGACACATGAAAAGATGCTTAACATCACTTACCATCAGGGAAATACAAATCAAAACTACAATGAAATATCTCCTAACACCAGTTAGAATGGCTAAAATTAACAACACAGGAAACAACAGATGTTGGCAAGGATGCAGAAAAAGGGGAACCCTCTTACATTGTTGATGTGAATGCAAGCTGGTGCAACCACTCTGGAAAACAGTATGGAGGTTCCTCAAAAAGTTAAAAATAGAACTAGCCTATGATTCAGCAATTGCAGTACTAGATGTTTACCCAAAGGATACAAAAATATTAACTCAAAGGGATACATGCATGCACCCTGATATTTTAACAGCATTATCAACAATAGCCAAATTTGGAAAGAGCCCAAATGTCCATTGATGGATGAATGAGTAAAGAAGATATATATATAGATAGATAGATAGATATCTATATATATATATCTACACACACACACAACATGGTATGTGTATATATGTATATGTATATATATGTATACATACACACACACACTTATATATGTGTATGTATATAATATACATATTGGAATATTACTTAGCCATCAAAAAGATGAAATCTTGCCATTTGCAATGACAAGGGTGGAGCTAGAAAAAATTATGCAAAGTGAAATAAGTCAGCCAGAGACAAATACCGTATGATTTCATTCATATGTAGAATTTAAGAAAGAAAACTTATGGGGGGGAGAAGCAAGATGGCAAAGGAGTAAGAGACCTAATTTCATCAGGTCCCAGGAATTCAGCTAGGTAGGTGTCAAACCATTCTGAACACCTACAAACTCAACAGATCAAAAAAAAGAATATTAGTAATTCTATGAACAGAAAAGCAACCAATTTCTGGAAGGTAGGATATGCAGAGAAGTGAATCCAAGGTGGTATAAGGCAGGATAAACCATGGGGGGAGGGGCCGGCTCCTCGCAAGCAATAGAGCAATGGAGCACAAAATCAGAACTTTTAGAAGTCTGCTCCACTGATGGACATCGCTCCAGAGGTTAAGCAGGGGGTGGAGCACTTGTGAGGACAGTGTGGACTCAGGACACTCAGGGTCACAGAAAGACTGGGGGTGCCTGAGTGTGGCAGAGCCCACAGGTATCAGAGTGGGGAAACCAGCTGCAGATACAGAGCCGAGGAGGGGCTCTCAGCTTGGGATTACCTTAAACTGTGATCCGAGGCACAGTCAGACCACTACTTTTTGAGTAGGGACCCCACAAGTGGCAGATCTGGGAAGACTCACCTTCCTCTGGAAGGAGCAGTGCAGGAGCAGTGCAGGAATTGGCTGGGTTTGGAGACTCCAAACGGGGCCACGTGCCAGAGAGAAACGCTGGGTCACAGGCTGGGTGAGCTTCGAGTATGGCCGGAAACCAGGGAGATGGGAGGGATTGACTGCTTTTCTCTCAGGGCTCACTGAGGAGCAGTGTCCCAAACTTTCGGCTCCTCTGGGCAGAGACTGGGAGGCTGCCATTTTCATTCCCATCCTCCAAAGCCCTGAGGAAAGCTTTCAGGGAACAAAAGCTCCGGAGAGCAAACCTGAGCAATTTACTTGGCCCAGCCCCTGGCAAGGGCAGTGCAATTCCACCCCAAGCAAAGACATTTGAGAATCACTACAACAGGCCCCTCCCCCAGAAGTTCAGTAAGAACATCCAGCCAAGACCACATTTAGGGATCAATGAGAACTGCAGAACTTCAGAGCTACCAGAATACAGCACATAGAATTCATGGCTTTTTTCCCCCTGATTCTTTAGTCTTTCAAAGGTAAATTTTTTAATTTTATTTTTTTCTTATTCTATTTTAAAAAAATTTTTCCTCTTTCCTATTTTAACATTTTTAAACTATTTTATCTTATCCTTACTTTTTGCATACATATAAGTTTTTCTTTCTTTAAAATTTTGGGATAGACTTTCTTCTAACAGATCAAAATATACCTTAAATCTAGCATATGGCTATTCCAATCTCCAGCCTGATCACATTCTCTCCTTTTCTTTTTTCTTTTTTTTCTTTTTTCAGCCAACTTCTTATTTTATCAATTCCTTTTTGAAAATATTTTTTAATTTTCATCTTTACAGTCATTCTATCCCTTCATCGGGTTCACCCTTATTTTTGTGTGTATATAAGTTTTTATTTCTTTAAAATTTGGGGAGGAAATTTCTTCTAACAGACCAAAATACATCTAAAATCAAGTGTGTGGGGGGCGCCTGGGTGGCTCAGTGGGTTAGAACCTCTGCCCTCGGCTCAGGTCATGATCCCAGGGTCCTGGGATCGAGCCCCACATCAGGCTCTCTGCTCAGTGGGGAGCCTGCTTCCTCTAATCTCTCTCTGCCTGCCTCTCTCCCTACTTGTGATCTCTGTCTGTCAAATAAATAAATAAAATCTTTTTTAAAAAATTAAATAAATAAATAAAATCAAGTGTGTGGCTCTATTCTATTCACCAGTCTAATCATATATGTGTCTATGTATATGTATATATCTGTATATGTATACGTCTATATAGATATCTGGAGATACATATTTTTTCTTTTTTTTTTTTTTCTTTCTGCTCTCCCCAGTTTCAGGTCTCTTCTGATTTGGTTAGTGTATATTTTTCTGGGGTCATTGCTACCCTTTTAGTATTTTGTTCTTTCATTCATCTATTCTTCAGTGGATAAAATGACAAGGTAGAAAAACACACCTCAAAAAAAAGAACAAGAGGCAGTACCAAGTGCTAGGGACCTAATCAATAAGATGTCAGAACTAGAGTTCAGAATCACAATTATAAATTTGCTAGCTGGGCTTGAAAAAAAACCATAGAAGATACTAGAGAATCCCTTTCTGGAGGAATAATAATACTGGAAATCCCTTACTGGAATAATAATAATACTAGAAGTCCTAGCCTCAGCAATCAGACAACAAAAAGAAATAAAAGGCATCCGAATCAGCACAGAAGTCCAACTCTCACTCTGCAGAATATGATACTTTATGTGGAAAAGCCAAAGACTCCACTCTAAAACTGCTAGAACTCATCCAGGAATTCAGTAAAGTGTCAGGATATAAAATCAATGCACTGAAATCAGTTGCATTTCTATAGACCAACAATAAGACAGAAGAAAGAGAAATTAAGGAGTCAATCCCATTTACAATTGCTCGCCAAACCATCAGATAGGAATGAATCTAACCAAAGAGACAAAGAATCTGTACTCAGAAAACTATAGGGTACTCATGAAAGAAATTGAGGAAGACACAAAGAAATGGAAAAATGCTCCATGTTCATGGATTGGAAGAACAAATATTGTGAAAATGTCTAAGCTACCAAAAGCAATCTACACATTTAATGCAATCCCTATCAAAATACCATCCATGTTTTTCAAAGGAATGGAACAAATAATCCTAAAATTTATATGGAACCAGAAAAGACCTCGAATAGCCAAAAGAATATTGAAAAAGAAAGCCAAAGTTGGTGGCATCACAATTCCGGACTTCAAGCTCTCTTACAAAGCTGTCATCATCAAGATAGTATGGTACTGGCACAAAAACAGACACATAGATCAATGGAACAGAATAGAGAGCCCAGAAAGACCCTCAACTCTATGGTCAACTCATCTTCGACAAAGCAGGAAAGAATGTCCAATGGAAAAAAGCCTCTTCTACAAATGATGTTGGGAAAATTGGACAGCCACATGCAGAAAAATGAAATTGGACCTTTTCCTTATACCACACACGAAAAGAGACTCAAAATGGATGAAGGACCTCAATGTGAGAAAGGAATCCATCAAAATCCTTGAGAAGAACATAGGCAGCAACCTCTTCGACCTCAGCTGCAGCAACTTCTTCCTAGGAACATCACCAAAGGCAAGGGAAGCAAGGGCAAAAATGAACTATTGGGATTTCATCAAGATCAAAAGCTTTTGCACAGCAAAGGAAACAGTGAACAAAACCAAAAGACAACTGACAGAATGGGAGAAGATATTTGCAAACGACGTATCAGATAAAGGGCTAGTGTCCAAAATCTATAAAGAACTTAGCAAACTCAACACCCAAAGAACAAATAATCCAATCAAGAAATCGGCAGAGGACATGAACAGACATTTCTACAAAGAAGACATCTAAATGCCCAATAGACACATGAAAAAGTGCTCCACATCACTCAGCATCAAGGAGATACAAATCAAAACCACAGTGAGATACCACCTCACACCAGTCAGAATGGCTCAAATTAACCAGTCAGGAAATGACAGTGTTGGCAAGGATGCAGAGAAAGGGGAATCCTCCTACATTGTTGGTGGGAATGCAAGCTGGTGCAACCACTCTGGAAAACAGCATGGAGGTTCCTCAAAAAGTTGAAAATAGAGCTACCCTATGACCCAACAATTGCACTACTGGATATCTACCCTAAAGATACAAATGTAGGGATCTGAAGGGGCACATGCACCTGCATGTTTATAGCAGCAATTTCCACTATAGACAAACTACGGAAAGAACCTAGATGTCCATCGACAGATGAATGGATAAAGATGTGGTGTGTGTGTATACATACAAACACACACACATACACACACACACACACAATGGAATACTATGCAGCCATCAAATAACTGAAATCTTGCCACTTGCAATGATGTGGATGGAACTAGAGGGTATTATGCTAAGCGAAATAAGTCAATCAGAGAAAGACAACTACCATATCATCTCTCTGATATGAGGAATTTAAGAGGCAGTGCAGAGGATCATGGGGGGAAGGAAGGGAAAAAAGAAACAAGATGGGACTGGGGAGGGAGACAAAACATAAGAGACTCTTAATCTCAGGAAACTAACTGAAGGTTGCTAGAGGCGCCGGGGGGTGTGTAGGGGAGGGATAGGATGGTTGGGTGATGGACATTGGAGAGGGTATATGCTTTGGTGAGTGCTGTGAACTGTGTAAGACTGATGATTCATAGGCCCGTTTCCCATGGACATAGGGGAAGAAAGAGAGAAAGAGAGGCAAACTGTAAAACAAAGTCTTAACCATGGAGAGCAAACTGAAGTTTGTTGGAAGGGAGGTGGGTGGGGGATGGACTATATAGGTGATGGGTATTAAGGAGGGCTCTTGTGATGAACAGGAGGTATTGTACGTAAGTGATGAATTACTAATTCTACACCTAAAATTCACATTACACTGTATATATTTGCTACCTGGAATTTAAATAAAAACTTGGTTTGGGGGGGGCAGGAGGAGAACCTGAAAAGAAAAAAAATTGTGGTATATACATATAATGGAATATTATCTGTCCAGAAAAAGAAATTAAGTACTAACATGTGCAACATGGATAGACATCAAAAACATATTAAGTGAAAAAAGCTGGACAGAAAAGGTCATGTATTGTACGATTCCCCTTACATCCACTTATATTCCACAAAAACATCCAGAATAGGTTAAGTCCTTAGAGAAAGAACGCAGATAAATGTTTGTCAGGGGTTAGGGGCAAGGGTAATGGGGAAAAACTGTTTAATACTCCAGGATTCTCCTTTGGAAAAATGGAAATATTTTGGAACTAGATTCCACAACACAGTGAATATACCAAATACTACCGAATCGTTCACTTTAAAAAGGTTAATTTTATGTTGTGTATATTTCACTGCAATAAATTTTTAAAAATTTAGGAATCAATTTGAATTCCTTATAAATGTAATTTTTTAAATGTGGTCAAATCTATAAATTTATAAATTTTTAGATATTGTCATTTAACATTCATTTTATATTTAGAATATCCTTCCAGCCTTCTGAAATTTGAAAAAAAAAATCACCAGAATTTTCTTCTAGTAGTTTCATGGTTTAACCAGTCTAAGCAGATTTTGATATAAAATATGCGATTAAATATAAATACAGTAAGAGCAGGCCTTCACAGGAAAAGAATCACATAATTTTGGAAAAAGTGTTTTGGGATGCAAAATAAAACTGCAGGGTGATGAGATACAAGAGACTGTCAAATGGTTCTGTATTATAAACATGTGAAGAATTTGTTTTCATTTTGCTTTATGTTGGACTCTCAAGAGAGTGAGAGAAGAGGTAAAAACCCCAAAAACACTAAGGAAAGCTAAAGCCTGGTTTCCAGAAAATACCTAAAAACAGACACTTTGGGAATTGAGATGTTTAATATTCAATTTTTATAAGGTTATATTGTCAATCCTGTTTATTTCTCCAAAGAATCATTAAACTTGGCTTGCAAGAAGTTTGTCTACCGAAAGCAGGTTGGGGGTACCTGGGTGGCTCAGTTGATTAAATGTCTGGAACTCTTGATCTCAGCTCAGGTCTTCATCTCAAGGATGTAAGTTCAAGCCTTTCGACTCCAAGCTGAGTGTGGAGCTGACTGATAGAAAGAAAGAAAGAAAAAGAAAGAAAGAAAGAAAGAAAGAAAGAAAGAAGAAAAGAAAAAGCAAGTGAGCAAGTGGGGTCAGTTTCATCTCTAGGACAATATAATGAACAGGATAGCAAAATGACTTGTGAGATGACCTACTTTAGAAGAAGCAGAAATCTCAGAGAGGATGTTTCTTCTTACACTGGACTTTCTACTGGACATAAAATAAGGGTTCCAGTTAATCTTTCTTAGATGTTAAGAGGCAGTATGACTTCAGCTTATAGCTGAGCATTAGTTAGGTGTAGATAAGAATGAAGAAGTATCTATCTAGTCTCTAATTATGATTGTTCAAATGCAGTTGCATAGAAAAGCAATTTAGTAATTTGTAAGAAAAAACTCTAAAATATACCTCTAAAATACATGCTTGAAAGAAACTTGTGTGTATTAAACTTTTTTGACACAACTAACATTTAAGTTAAGGAAGATTCCATTTGTATTACGCAGATAGGAAAAAGAAACACAAAACTAAAAACTAAAAAACTGTTTCAGGCATTTAACTTATTTTTGAATGAAATTTTATAGACTTGTCACTTTTTAGGTTAAAAATGAATAAAACAGATGTTACTTTTGAGCTATAGGTATTCAAAGAAAATGACTGATAATCTACTTTGCTGAGGACAATAAATTTTATCTCATGCTCAGAAAAAATCAGGAAGACATTTTTACCAATTTTACCAAAACAGCAGGGTGAACTTCAAACTAATCTTTCTCTTTTAGCAAAACTGCATATAAAAGTGAGTGAATATAAGATCTTAAAATAATTCCTTAGATTTGAATAATATATTTCTTCCAAGAGCTCAAAGCAATTTTGCTTTATGTTCTTATTCAGTTGAGAAACCCTTCTGTGAAGATGTGTATTACAAGATAGATACATATGTATTTTCATTGTCATTCTATAAATAGGAAAATTAAAACTTGATGGATTAAGACTTATTGGCTCAGAATTACAGAGCTAAACTCAGATCTCCAGACTTCCTGACCAAATCTCTTTCCAAAGACTTCACTTACTCTCTGAGCAGTGCAGAAATCCCCTTATCTCTCACTTGATTTCTGTGAATGACCTTAACTTCTTGTCAAGTCAGTCAGGTACCATGCTGTCTTCCAAAAACTCACTTCCATATTTCCACCTATGTGCAATGCTCCTTGTCTTGTTCACGTATTCAAATCCTTCCTTCAGGTCCCACTTCATCTAAAAATTATCCCGGACTAAGGAGACTCAAGTTTAGTTGATTTAAGCAACAAAACAACTTTATGTAACCCATATGTTTAATCAGTCATGACCATGACTTTGGTGTACTAACCATATCAGCATATTTTAAAAGAAAGTACCTGGTTAGTTTGTCCTCTCTGAGGGCAGAAACCATGTCTTGGTTCCTGCCACATAAGGCCAGATACAGTAGACAGTGAGAGTAAATGCTTGCTAAGAGAAGATTGTTGTATGTGGTCTTGTTGATAGATTCTATATGTATATATATAACTGTGTATTAACTTATACTAATAAATTAATAATGTATTAATAACGTATTAATTAACCCGCATACTTTATATTATATTAACTATTATATTAATAACTTATGAAACTTACATTAATATATCTAAATAACAGACCACAATACTGATTTAGTTGATAGCAAATAAAGCTGGCAACGATCACACAACCACGACTGGCTCCCTATCCATGCAGAATGTCTTGATGTCTGTTAACTAGATTTTTAAAAAATATTTTATTTATTTATTTGACAGAGAGAGAGAGAAAGAGCACAAGCAAGGGTGAGCAGTCGGCAGAGGGAGAGGGAGAAGCAGGTTCACCCCTGAGCAGGGAGCCTGATGTGGGACTCAATCCCAGGACCCTGGAATCACGACCTGAGTTGAAGGCAGATGCTTAACAGATTGAGCCACCCAGTTGTCCCTGTCAACTAGATTATGACTTTAAAAAATGTGAGGAGTCTTTTTAATCTTAAGGACTTGAATTCAAGCCTCCCCTTCCATTACACCGTTGTGGGTCTCTCGCTGCAATCGCTGTGGTTATTCCCTTCTCCACTCTTCGGTTATTCTTCACCAGGTCCAAACCTTGCTCATGTATTACCAGATCCTCATGGGCTTTGGAAAATGGATATGAGAGTGGGGGTGGGTGGTGCAGATGGAAGATGGCAACTGAGTAATCGACTTCCTCATTCCAGCCATGGTCATGTTCCCTCTTCACATGTCTCCAACTCTTCCCTGAACTGCCAGACAGAAGGTAGTGTTTTCGAGTTGGGGACAGGCTCTCTGCTTTATCATTTTACTTGTGACTCTCCAGGTACTTAACAACAAATCAGGTATATAGTAGATGCTCAGTAAGTACTAATTAATTCATCAGCCCCCTGCAGAGGCACTTTGGAAACACCAGAAGTAAGAACCAAGCTGACTGATGTCCATAAGAATTACTATTCATCTCAAGAATCAGCAGTAGGATTGCTACTGCCAGTAGTGCTCTTAACCCACAAAAGCCCGATCCAGCAAGCCATGTTTGCATTTCGTTCAACTACTATCTATTCCACTCTTGTCATAGGGGAATAAGACATGCCTTTCAGTTGGGATAACAGAACCATAAACTTCCTACATTTCCAGCTCCTTGGCTCAATGGGTTAAGGAAAACAGAAACAGTATTGCTGTCAACAACAGAGCTTGTAAGAGATCTGGAGATCATCAAAAGCACTGGGATTCATTTATCTATGAATAATTAAGAATATGTAGTTAAAAATACGTGTTAAGGGATAGCAGATCCCCCCACAGCATAGAGACTCGAGCACTGCATTTTAAAAAATCGTGTTCATCAGCTTTAATTTATAAGGCAAAGCCTTCAAACTGAGAACTAATTGATTCTCTCGCTCTTCCTTTCCACTGTTCATTTAAAAAAAAATAGGTGTGGTACTCTCTCACCCATTTTTATTAACATTATTTAACATTCATTAAGCAACTCATGTACCTACCAGGCCTTGTTAGGAATATAGAATTGGTTTTGTGTTTTACATTGTCTTGCAAAGGCACCTTCTGAAACATGATTTGCTACTGTGATCCACAAATGGAACATGATTGCACCCTTTGTTTCACCTTAAGCCAAAAGCAGCTCAAGTTAAATGTCAGGCTTCCCTGAGTTACAAATTTAGAAGCTCTCTGAGGCTCTTGCTCACGTGATGCGTTAGCCTACTGCACTGGTTGATTAGCAATGCTCTCCGAGTGGGATATTGACTTCCGTGTGCACTTATCATTTATCATACTTATGTTCATTTTATTCTTATCCCAATAATGACAGCTTTCGTGTAACACGAAAGGAGAAAATAAGATTAATACCTTCTTAGGACACCTTTCACACCATGCACAAATACGCAGGCTTCTGGATCAAACATGTCTTCTCTAAATTTGTACTTTAGTTTCATCATCATCATCATCATTATTATTATTACTCTCATTCAAAAATGATCTGAAGATAACTATTTCTCATTTCTTTAGGAATGGTCAAGCAATAAAGTTGGCAGTGGGGTAAGGACAGTGAGAGAAAGGGGATACCGGGTTATAGGATTTGCACGTTGAGTGAAGAGAAAAGCAGTGACAATGGAAAATCAGACCAGTCATTTAAGACAATACCCATTTTTAAGCCTAATCATTTGAGACTATATTGAATGTGTGTACTCAGCTTCGGAGTAATTTTGAAAGTTTGTTTTGATGTGGATATCCAAGAGCTGTAGCAAGTTTGAACGAATTTGGACAGGTGTAAACCTTTTTTTTTTTTTTTTTTTTAAACTGTATGTCTATTGGTTCAGAACGAACAGGGTAGATGACAGCTGATCATGAACTTTCTCCTCCCAGGAAATTTAAAATTAGAAATTTTCCCTCCAAGCCTTCACCTGGAGCTGCAAAGACACTTGTGCATGTTCTGCCACTTTAATGACATTTTGCCTTTTTTTGCTCTTGGGCATGAAGTGGTTAAATCGAGGGGGGAAAAAAAACTGAGCAGCTGCAGCAAGTGGGGTGGGGAAGATAAGTGGATTTTTACTGATGTTGTACAAGTAATGTCATAGTGTTTATGTTTCCAGTCAACAAAGGATGCCTTTCCAAGGGGAACTTGCTCAGGAAGTGATCTTTTCTGTGGAAGGTTGCAGAACAAATCTCTCGCTCTGTCCCAGAATGGCACGGAATGCTTGGTTTAGACACAGAGCTGCTGAACAAGCAAATCTTCTATAGGTGTAAGATGACAATGGCTGCTCCTTAAAATGAATTTGAGGCCATTGCATTCCCAGTGATTAGACTTATTTGCAAATACTTATGCAGACCATGAAACTAGGACATGACCAATCAAAACACAGACGACGTTGTGAAGAATGGTGTGGGAGACAGGCATGTCCGCAACACCAGAAAATTAAGGAATTGACCTGAAACATGTAGACGGGCTTTTCCCAGTTCCTTATGAGTGCTAAAAATGGGTCTTTAGAAGCACAGTGTATTACTTCTACAGTGGCGTATGTTTATGTTTAAGCAGTGCCTACAATTCTCATTCCAGAAAGTATGGGCAGACATTTTTACTTCTTCTGGTTGTGCTCCTAATGCCCCTCGTTCAGAACGGGGCTTCTTAACCTTGACTAGTGACATTGTGGACCAGACCATTTTTTATTGTGGATGGAAGGCCCAATACGTTGTAGGATGTGTAGCAGTATTCCGGGCCTCTATTTTATGTCAGTTCCAACGCCACAGTGGGACCAATAATAATGTCTCCAGACATCGACAAATGTTCTGGGCGGGGGGGAGCTATATGGAGACAAATTTGCTCCCTTTGAGAATCACTGACTGAGAGGGCTATATAAACCTTATAGTAAAGTCAAGGCTCTGGTCAACAGATTTAAAAATTGCATAGTAGAATTATGGATGGAGTCCTGGCAAAGTTTATTTCTGACTAGATATGCTCCATGTAAAACACAGGGATTGATTTTTCTGGAAGAAGTATTTGCTGGAAGGAATTTCTTTTTGCCTCAGTGGAAAGGCTAACCTACAAAATACAGGGAGCTAAGAAACTAATTCGAGGATTTCCCAATGTCTTCAGAGCTGGGCTCAAAGCAAACATCCCACCTCTTATTTTAAGAAAGGAAAAGGTGTTGGGGGATGGGGCGGAGTAGTTATTTATCTTCTTTTGCTGTCAGTTAAGTACAAAGCCCAATGGAAATAAACCATTTTCAACTGCTTACCTAGTTAAAGAGCACTTCTAAAACTCATTCATGGCCTAAGCAATGGCCTTTGTTTGTCCTAAGCGCCAACATTTGGGTATCTTTAGTCTTTGATGGTTGTGTATGATTTTATTATCCCCCAATAAGAATAAAAACAAACACTGAAAAAATATCTCCAAAGACACTAGTCATTTCAGGAAGAGCTTATTAAATCAGTAGTTGACACATCAGCACCCTGGGGGGGCGAGAATAATGTGTGACACTACATTTGGCCACTAAGAGTCACCACTGTAAAGCTGAGTAACCAGGCGTACAGGTGTTTACCCAAATTATTTAAAACTCTTGATTTCTGAACATTAAGAAGGTCTAGTTCAAAACAGGTGGTCACATCATTAGTGGTACTTGTAGTATGGTCAGTCCTGTTAATTAACAAATATTCACTTTGACCCTCAATTTTTTTTTCTTTCTGCTTGTGAAGAAGATAAGAAAAAAACAGTTTTATAAATATCTTTTATTGGCCAGGTGAGAAGCTGACTGGCAGAATACACACTATTTATGCATTTATAATTCCTTGAGGGATAATAGCAGTTTTATAGAAGAATGTGCATAATTCATATAATCTCAGAATATAAAATGAAAGTCATTTTATATTCACTTGTGGAGAGGTAAGGAAGGGATTATTAAGGATAAGGTGAAGGCCACTAATGGGTGGGGAAGCTCAGGAATTTTGATATGATCGGAACGTTGGAGAGCTTGTGTATGTGTATGTTTGAGCTCTAACAGTAAGCATTCTGCTCAATGCATCTACCTACAACTTTAGAGATGGATCAAGAGACAAATTTGCCTCCATAATATTTTTTTCAACAACATTAGTGAGTTGTCAAGGAAGACAAAAA
Source organism: Lutra lutra (assembly GCF_902655055.1). Lineage (NCBI taxonomy): Eukaryota > Metazoa > Chordata > Mammalia > Carnivora > Mustelidae > Lutra > Lutra lutra. The sequence goes on from NC_062285.1 coordinate 85,093,039, forward strand.
CATGTAGGCCTATATTCTGGTTAATTCATTAGTCACTCAGAATAAGATTATTCTGCTACTATCAATAGTAAATTCACTATAAAATTAGGTAGTGTTAGATTGTCTTCTGGACCTGAAAACTGAACTTTTGTAGTAAATATATTTTTGTGTAGACTTTGAACAACTAGCCAAAATTAAAAATTCTTTTTTTTTGCTATATAGCTAAATGTCCTCATATTTTCCTCATGCTTAAAAACCATAACATCAAAATGCCAAGTGTTAGTTCCATAAGATTATTTCATATACAGAAATACCAGAGATTATTAAGTTTGATTCAGTACAATGATTTTAACAGAACTGGTTACTTTATTGATTGATAAAAAATAATAATATAAACAGGTGGGGGTGATTCAGTTCTAATATCCCATAGTCCAAGATTACCAACTGAGAAAATAATTATTCCTCTAAAAAATGGTTTGTGCTCATGTTGCATATTTTTGCTGTTTTCCATCGTCTTCAATATTGGCCACTGCCAGAGGCAAGTGTTAGACAAGACAGACAAATGGTCTGATCTAGAATGGCAAATTCTATGTTTCCTTAATACGGTCTCCTGGAATGACAGCAGTTATGTATTTTTAAGTCTGTTCTTCCATTATGGCGATAAATGGTTATTTAAATACAGTCAGGTTCAAATTACACCAGTGGAAAATGCAGCAGGGAAAAGTATCAAAGACAAAGACCTTTTAAATAAATCTCATCTCTTCTCCCACCATATGAGTTAATTTCTCTGCCAGATGGCAGATGTTTACGCTGGCACTTAAAGAAGTAAAAATTAAATGGATCTCAAAACTTCATTGTTTTTAGTTTAAAAATGCTTTCAAATAAAGGAAGGTTGATAGAGATTTCACTTAAAATGATCTCCGAAACTCAGGATCTTAGTAGATCATTCTTATTTGGAAAAAAAAATATTTAACTCTTAAGTAATTGATTACTTTTTCAGTCAATTATTCAATTTCGATATTGTTTTTCAGGGGATTTTTAAAAATGTAACCAATTATTTTTTTTCTAGAAGTGATTGTCAAAAATCTTCAAAGAACCATATTTTCATGTACAATGATTCAATTAGCTCTTCAAAATTGAGCAATAAATGAGGTATTTAGACACTCTTAATCATTATCCATGTCAGTCGTAGTCAAAAAGTTACCTCTCCAAGACTGTTTTATTATGATGAGAATTAACATAACTAACAGAGAGCCTTCCTAAAACAAATAATTGCTACATGAGCAACTCCTGTTTACCCAGACAAAACTGATCAACTTAACAAAGAGAAATCTCTTCTCTTGAAAGCCTAGGATTATGGAGAAAAATTTTATTATTATGACATTTACATTTTTTGCTCAAAAAAGGAAACTTGACCTAAGTGTTATATAGAGATTTTCTTTCTTTTTCTGTAAATACATTAACCCTGCTCAAAAAGAAACCCTGCTTTCTTGAACTAAAATAGAGAATAAAGTTTTTAGCAGGTATTTCTAGAAATTCCAACTGAGGGACAGCTATGAACCCAAATAATACTAGAAGTCACTTGATTTTTTGCTTTTAGAAAACTCCTCTAAATATTTATTTTCATACTACAAACAGTATAGAACGAGGGGTAATTTTGTATTTGGCCAAAGGGAAAAAAAAATTGAAAAAATACTATTTAGATAATAATTTATGACATTTTTTCTAATTATTAGTCATAGAAACTATGAAATCTGTAATATTCTTGAACATCTATATTCTGAACAATCAATTCAACAAATCCAAATTGAGCCCCAAAGATAAGTTCACTCTTTTCCTATATACAAAAATATGATTTCTATGTAAGCAGAAATATAAAACAAATCTTTTTCCTAGATTTGCTCATAATTTTGGTGTGTGTAAACACATAGATGCTTCTAGAAAAAAATAGTTTAAGTATCCAAGGCTAAGTTTCAGCTTTGTTTTTAGTTCTTGATAAAGCCTAAAAGAAATTCCTGTTGAATTTATTTGAGGCAGAGTTACAGATTGTGTAACCAACCAAGGGCAGCTTAGTCTAGTCACCTGTGTGATGCTGCCTTCCCCAGGAGGCAGCGCCTCTTTACAAGGACGATGTCAGCCTTAACAAATTTTGCCCATATTTTACTTGAGAGCAGGCATCCTTCACAGGGTATTCTCCGGTCTTCAACTGGTAGGACACAAATGCTCTTGAAAGTCAGGCCTAGCTGCTTTGTCAGAGTGTCATGGCCCTACTAGAGGACAATGGATGGGTCCATGAAATTCTAGAATGGCACCTATGAAAAAGACCATTCTGCATTTATGTAAGAGAGACAGCTGCCAAAGCGACAGTGGCAAAGATACTCCAAAATACAATCACTCAAATAAAGTAAAACTCTATTTCTCTTACATGTAAGGGTGCAGGGATAGCGGAGATGTTCCTAACTCATAAATAGCTTGACTCCATCTGGATACCTTCTGCCTTAGTTTCTCCTATCCCCTAAGGGTCACTCATCTCACAAGAGGGAAGACTCAGGGCCAGAAAAGATGAAAGAAGTAGAAGGCCACAGTGTCATTGTTAAAGAAATGAGGTGGACCTTGGATGCATAATCTATCTGCTAGCCAGATGGAGAAATGTAGTCCTTAGCTAGCCTGTGTGCTGCTAAAACTGAGAGATGGGGGTAGGAATTCTGTTCTTACAAGAAAGAAGGGGTAAAATAGATACTGGGGTGAGGGGGCAATTAACAATCTGTACCTTAAGCATTTAATAAGTACTTTATAAAATAATGCTTTTGATTGATTTATCCTCCAACATATATTCCCTGAATGCCTACTTTGTTTACAGCATTCTAATAGGGCCCGCAAGGGATTTTAAATATGTAGCAATTTTTTACCCAAAGGGAAGTTCTGATATTTTGAGGGAAATAAGCTGTTTCCACTGAATTCCATCAATAAGAATATGAATGATAATGTTGCTGATAATGTAATATATCAAGGATGCTAAATGAGTGGCGTGGAAGAGGTGTGATATTAGCATTCAGTGTTCGTTTCCTGACGGAAGACAGGAGGAGAGACAGCAGCCAGCCCCTGGATGCCCACTCCTGTTTTGCACTTTTCACCCAATAACCAGGGCCCAATACAAATATGGCCATTTTAAACCATAAGACCTGTAATTTTTATCTTTAAAAATGATACGTACGTATATCTGAAATTTTCTGTATACCTCTCTGGATGTAAATTAACGAAGAGCGTGCTACTTTTCTAAATTTTGACATAGATGTTATGCCTCTACTCACCTTTTAGTTAAACAGCATCCGTTCTTCTTGTTAGTGAGGTTGAATCAATCAACTGCGTTCTCTAATGATGGAAGCAGATGGAAATAGAATGAGCTTCGGAATCTTCCTCAAGGGCATTGTAGAGGATGCCGCACCCTTAACTGAAAATTGCTCAATTTTGCAATAGAGTTGGCCAATGTAGACATAGTCTTATATTTTCCCTAATTTTGAATTAATACTCTAGGAACCAGCAGCTGACAATGAGCCTGAACAGTTGGTTTCACACCTGAGGCCTCTTTTAAAAGACCATTCTCATCACAGTCGAACAACAGGAGGATATATTAGAGGGGGAAATGAGCGCATTTTCTCTAAGACTACTTAGGTAGAGTTTCTCTTGAGCTAATTAAGATTCGATTCTATTTCAGAAACTAATGTCTGAAGCAGACATTCTGTTGGGGAATTATTAATAAATGAAAGCAGGAGGTTCCAGAACACTCAAAATGGTACTTTTTTGTCTGGTGACTGTTTGGTAAAAGTGCCCATTGAAAACAATTAAGGAGAGGATAGTACTTTAAACATATTATCAAATGTTCAAGGTGAATGATTATGGTACATAAAATCAGTAATGAGAACTAAGAACTTTTTAAAAGTAGAATAAGTGACACTCTTGACTCCTGAAAACACCCCTGGTCCTCTTCACGTTAAGGTTGTAGGCTCTTAGAATTCATAGATGTCCGGAAGGAACAAAAGGCTGCAACCTGACTTTTTTTTTTTTTTTTCCAGAATATATTGTATATAATATGAATTTGGGTTCCAAAAATTTGAAAGGAAAAATATTTAAATATACATATTAAATTTACATACTGAATGCAAGTAATGGTTCACGCAGCCCAATTCAAAAAGATCAGTTGGTCTAAACCAGAAAATGCTAATGTAACATGGAGGAAAATATTTTTGCCTGGCAACTTCAATAAGCACTTACAAGTTGTCTGAGTTGCACTCTGCATTTTCCTATAATAAACTGCTACCCATGTAAGTAGGAGGGCCAGAAAGCACTGTCTTGCCTTTCACACAATGCATCTTTTACAGTCTTGAAGGTAGATGTTACATTTACCCTCCAGTGATGATCAGGCTACACGAGGTTAGTGACTGCCAAAGCCCTTAGATTTGTATTTCACATCAGATGACGACCCCAATTTTTTTCCAAATAAAAGAACCCTTTGTGGTGTTTCCTGTCATTTTATTTTAATAGCAGAAATAGGCATTCACGGAAGCCATCTGCCTCCACTATGAAGTCTCAGGGTCGGACTGCCTTTTGCAAGTTGCACGGAACTGGGATTATCCAGGGGAAAAGAAGTGATAGTTCTCAGTGCTACAAAATTGTGGGAAATGTTACATCTTTAGAAAAAAAGGGCAGAAATATCAAAATGTTCAATATTCAAGATTTCAGGGCGGGCACGCTTTTCAGCGCCTGACACAAAAGAGTGGGTGTGTTAAGTGAGAGAAAAAGAGTTAATTACTGAACTCCTTTATCTTTGTTACCAGTTTCCACCCAGAGGAAAAATATGTCTAATTGGGATTCTTGTAGTTTTCAGCAGCTGCTCATTCTGTTCCATGCTGATAATAAACAATATCTTCTGCTGTTGCCCATTTAGACGACTCATTTGTCTCTCATTCGAGTGGCTCATGTCTAGTGATCTCAAAATAGAAATCTTTTCTTCTTCAGCATGGTATCAAAACCTTTCTTAAATCAAGGTTGATGAATTTAAGACTAGAGGACAGAAGTAAACTGTACTAGCTTCTTTGTCATGGCCAAGTTTCAATAATGACTTTCTCTTTATGTAAAACTGTTCTGTCAAAGTCCAGTTACATAAGAGAATCTTTCACTTTTCATCAGTATCATTAATGCTGGACCTGGTCAGCTGTTTAAAAACTTCAGGGTTTCGTGAGAGGGAGAGTAGGACAAAAGTCCCCAACTGTTCATAAAACCATGTCTTCTTTTTCCAGGGCACAAAAATACACCACATACTGCTGGGTTCACTGTGGTCATGTGAGTACTTGTCAATAAATATGCACAGAAAACACAAATGGGAAGTGTCTTTTTTTTTAATGTGATAACTATACTCATCAGCTTATTATACAAATTAATTGTTCTTGAACATACAGCCAATCGAGTCTTTAGGCACAGGTATTTCCGATAAAATAAATTTCTATTTTTACCTCCAGAGAAATAGTTAAAAAAATAAGAAAAATGAGACGTATTAGTAATCCATTCACCAAGAAACCACATGCAAACCAGAGAACTTTAGAGACAGGATGAAAGGCAGGTTTGGGGTGCTTGCGCGGCTCAGTCAGTTAAGCATCCAACTCTTGGTTTCAGCTCAGGTCATGATCTCAGGATTGTGGGATCAAACCTCCCTCTCTGTTCTTCCCTGTATTCTCTCTCTCTAAAATAAATAAATCAAATCTTTTTTTTTTTTTTTTTTTAAAGAAGGAAGGAGGTTGAAGGGGGTAGGAGGTATAAAATCATTGGGAACATAGCCCGTCCCACTTTCCGTATTAATAGCCCCCATCCACTTAAATGTCAATTAATTAAATTTAGACCTGAAAATACAGGATGTGAGCAGATTTGAATCTGGTTGGCCATATCTTCCCCTAAAATGCAGGTCCTTCAGAATAAAATAAATTAGAGGAACAGCTTCATATTCTTCACCTTGCTTTTCATAACTGTTTTGAGTTCAAAAGGATTCCACTTAAGAACAATTCCGTCCAAGCACTCGCCATTCCACCACTCTTCACCAGGCCATTATCCACCATTTAAACCAATAAGGAAAATGTCCAGGCTCAAATGGTGGATACGTCTAGAGAAAGGGCTGGTCACACACACCCTTCTCCACTAGAAGGCAGTGTTGGTACAAGAGCACAGTATTTCTATTGCTGTTCGGAGTCTGTAGAACACAGCGCACAAGGGAAATGAGGCATGGGTCCTTGTAAAGCAGTCAGATTGAATCAAAAGGACTTGCTCTTCCGGCGGTGACTCAGCCGGTTGAACATCGGACTCTTGGTTTCTGCAGGTCATAATCTCAGGCTTGTGAGATTTAGCCCTTGGGGGGCTTCATGACCAACGGGGACTCTGCTTGGGATTCTCTTCCTCTTCCGCTGCCCCTTCTCCCACTCCCTACTCATGCTCGCTCGCTCTCTCTCTCAAACAAATATTTTTTTAAAAAAGACTTTCTCTTTATTTATAGAAGTCATCCAATAACTTGTTTAATGACAACACATTATATCACAGAGGACTACAAAGCTACAGGATGTGGAGGGGCCCCAAGATGGAAGGATCCTCAATATCATAGCCACGACATAAAACCTTGTATTGACTCAAGAACACTGGACTGACTGTCATGTGAGCAGAAACGGGTAACTATTACATTAAGGTGCTAAAATGTTGAGGTTATCCATCGCAGTAATGCCAGTGAAGACTTTTGTGTAGGAAGCAGGGTGGGGGGTGTGAGGGGGTTGGGGGGTTGGGGAGGATGCTCCATGGTTCATGAAGGACTGCTTTGCCTTAGTCTACAATGTAATTCTAACAAATGGTAGCTTGTTAGTTGTTGTTACACTGGCCTTTTTGCAAAACACACACAGCCCTTGCTTAATTATCATCATCGACTCTTGGATTTACATTTTTAATCATATCATTATCTGAAACCAAATCACCATGGGATAAAAGAACTAATTTACCAGAAAAACTGGTACCCATTTTTACACCCATTTTTCCAAAGAAAGGAAAACTTTTTTCTAGCTGCTACTAGCCAGGAAAAAGAAGGAAGATGAATCATGAGAGCTTTTCTTATCTATGGCATTAGATAAAGTAGGAAAAATCACATTGTAATGGGAGAAATGTTTCTTTGTGTTTCTACTGGAGTGTTTCGTGATAACTACCACTGAGCATTCACTAGATGCTGGGCTATATGAGAAGTGCTTTACACAGACTCTTTTACATAATTCTCATGACCTGTAAAGTAGGTAGTACTTTTATGCCCACTTTACAGATGAAACTTGGAAGGGTTAAGTAACTTGTTTACAGTCACATAGTCAGGAAGTGAAGAAACTGGCATTTGAACCCAGGATGAGTCATTGAAATAGCTTATTATCCACTTAGCTTCTGTTGTCCAGAAAGCAATCCCACTTTATTTTCCTTTTTTTTTCTATTACTTTATCATTCCTATTTTGCTTTACTATTAACTTGCTTAGCATCCTCTTCAGCCCTTTATCCTACATCTTCCCCTGAACCTTCTCTTAAATCTTCCCCACTGTGCAAGTAGGCCAAATACTGACCAATACCATATGATTTAAGAGATGCCCAGAGGGCTCCCTGCTTTATAATATCTCCTTTAATGGCCTACAATGGAACCTAAAGGTTCTAAGAATAATCTGTTAAAGTTAAGGGACAGCGTCACCAGACATCTATTAAAATACAAATGACCCTGTGAGTGTTCATGTATTTAATCAATCACTCAATAAACAGTTATTCAAAACAAGCAAACAAACAAACAAACAAAAAACAAAGCCATTGCTATTTAATCTGAATTTAAATGTGAGATCATTTACCAATAGCGGAGCAGAAAGAATGGGTTAGAAGTGAATAAGCTGGGGCGCCTGGGTGGCTCAGTGGGTTAAAGCCGCTGCCTTCGGCTCAGGTCATGATCCCGGGGTCCTGGGATCGAGCCCCGCATCGGGCTCTCTGCTCAGCAGGGAGCCTGCTTCCTCCTCTCTCTCTCTCTGCCTGCCTCTCTGTCTACTTGTGACCTCTGTCTGTCAAATAAATAAATAAAAAAAATCTTAAAAAAATAAATAAATAAATAAATAAATAAAAGCTCGTAGAATAGTAGGCGATGAAATGAGAACTGTTCATACTATTTAAAAAAAAAAAAAAAAAAAAAAGAAGTGAATAAGCTGGAGGTGATGAACAACAAAACAACACCCAGAACAGGAACTCTGTCCCCAAAGAAAGCTGACCAGAATCCAATGCTGTCCCAGGGAGCACAAGGCAGGCTCAAGCAGAGTGGGAACATCACACGAAAGAAGAGATGCCCGGGGGTAGAAGAGTGACCACTTGAAGTCAGGGGCAAAGATCTCACAAAAAAGGTAGGGAGGGGCATGGAAGAGAAAATGTTTAGCAGTTCTGCATTTTGTCTAGACCCACCTAAGTTCTGGAAAGCCCACATCACCTTGTCCTCCATGAACTCTAACCCTCTAGCCAACCACATGGTCCTAGAGTTCTCTCATTGTCTCATTTTCTGATTCTGTCAGCAGAAAATTCCCATGCCATGCTTTTCCCTCAGTTTTTCATTGAGTGATAATTATTGCTTGAGAGGACATTTTATTTTTCATCCAAACCATTGCAAAGGGGATACTATAAGAAACCAAAGCGATCCCAGGCAATCCAGACAATATATCCTCCTAATAATAACTAAACTCTACTGAGAGCACAGGCACTGTACTAGACTCCTTACATGGACTATTTTATTCCATTTCCACATCAACCCTATATATGAAGTGTTTTCTACTATTATCCTTAAGCTACTGAGGAAATAGACACAGAAAGATTGTATAACATTTCCAATATACTTAGCCTTTTATTTCATTAATACAAGTGGGTAAAAAGTGTGATACTCAGATTCATAAAATACGCCTCTTCCATAGTCCACAGAAATCCTTACTGCTGTTTTAGATTGTTTAAGCAAAGCTCCAAAGAGAACTTCCCCATAAAGACAGACATGACCCAAGGCCATTTTTTACATAAAATTCCGCTGGGCTTTATGTAGACCATCAAGACACGAGGACAATGATATAGTTGAGAAACTGAATTCAAGGATTCTTAGAGAGATTCTAGAAAAAACCTGAACCACATCCTGAATCAGGTAAGATTCTCTACCTTGATCTAACCCTTGATCTGACATTCCCTTCCCACTCCTTCATCATTCCCAACCTTGGTTGAATCCACAAATAAAACTCAGCCATATGTACTCTGATTAAATTAATCTTAAATATAAAAATTGGCAGGAAGGTTTTTGATCTCATCTTCCCTTTACCATACTGTGCCGCTTTAAATGGCCCCATGCAATAAGTAATTCAGACACCCCCAAACTCAGGGATTAGCAGGAAGTTTTTTAGATGATGGTGTTATTATCCCCACACTTCTTGAAACTTAAAATTTCGAAGAGGTGGGGAATCCTTCCGAGTTTACTATGCATAATTTGGGAGGGAAGCAAGAGGGAAATTAATGGAAGAAAAAGGAACTGATTAATTTGGGGGAAAATAAACAATGTCCTATCGTCATAAAAGTTTTTTTTTTAAGATTTTTTTATTTTAGAGAGAAAGAGGGAGAAAAAGAGAGAGTGCTAGTGGGGAGAGGAGGGCAGAGAGAGGGAGAGAGTGTCTTAAGCAGACTCCATGCTCAGCACAGAGCCCTTCGTGGGGCTGAATCTCACAACCCAAGATCATAACCTGCTCCAAAACCAAGAGCCAATGTTCAATGTATTGCAGCACCCAGGTGCCCCATCATAAAGTTTTAATAGACTTCTACAGTTTTAACCATCTTATAATCTGATAATACTAGGTAAGCCAGAGTTGTTCCCAAAGCTCTGTAGTGCTCCAGATAAAATACTGTCCCAAATGGCCTCGAACTGTTTGGATTTCTGTTAGAATTCCCAGCCTTCTCTCTCTGGCTCAGCGGGATAGGTCATATAGCTTCCCTAACAAGCCACTACTTACCAGTGAACATGGAGACTTGGAGATGTACTTAACCTTGATGGAGGGAAACCTTGTATCTAATAAAGAGGAATAAAAATTCCGAATTACTGCAAAGCACCGCAGCAGGCGAGCTGCAATTCCAGTCATAGGAAACCTCTGTTTACAGTAAAATGATGATATGAATCACAATGACTCTCATATAAGGACTCAACTGCCGACCTAGTCATATTCTGTATATTTATAATATATAATTTCATTTTCATACAAGCTTATTACACATATTAAAGCAATACTTTTCCTTGTACAGCCAAGATTCATTGATAAAACAATGAAGTGAACTAACACCCTTCCTAAATAAAGTTTCACCAATAGCACCATATGTTAATGGACCTATTTCATTGTTAATGTGACTGACTGCTTATTGATCCTTGCAGGAATCCAGCAAGGGCTTCAGAGTACAATTTAGTTTGGAGAGCTCTGGGTCCAACATCTAGGCTCAATTACAACTTTCAGAAGAGGAGATCAATAAAATTTAAATTGCTTATGGTAATCACAACTTCAAATCATTGCGATCAGCATAAGCAATCTGCTGACCCCAGCCAAGCTCTTAAATTGAAACTTGTAATGAGTGGTCATTTAGTTTGGGTCCATTCATATTATTTTGGAGGCAGGTGATGAACAATTAAAGATCAGCCAGCACCTTCTCCGCACAACATTCCCATCTTTATTCCCAAAGTATTAATATGCAGTAACCCTCGGGTTCACGCTTTTGCACTTCTTAAATGGGTATTCTGTATGAATAAGCAATTATATTTTCTATTAAACAATTTCAGTGTAATTGAATTAGCAGTTATAATATTGCTAGGGCAAGCAAAAGCTTTCCTAGGGAAAAATTAAGTGATATTGGGTAGTGCAAATTAATTTATAGAACTGAAAAATGTAACCAATTAAATAGAATTGCCTTTGCTTCCCCCTCCCCAAATACAATTAAGCAGCACATTGTTTCAAAAAATATGTTTCAGAGCAATTTGTTTTCAATCATAATAGCTGTTTTTCATTCATTATGAAAAGCTGTCTATTATAATGAAAATTTCATAGGCAGTTTTCCTTGACAAAGCAGGTTGCAAGTTTAAACAAAGATAGCCTGCAGATTACTTCCTTGATAAGGAGTCACCTTAGAATTACATTTTAATAAATCATTGAAAATAAATCTTCTGCATTACAGCATGAAGGTTTAGAGAAAGAAAAAGCAAATAGAGAGAAACTAATCAATGAAAATCTCCTACTGCCAATATAATAACAGATGGACCAATGCTAATATATAAAGTGTATTACACTCACACACACAGCCAAAAAGAAAAATGTAAGATAAATATCACGGAAGTCAACTGTCACAAATGAGACTTGAGTAATAATCCCATCTTTACCATTCATCATCTCCAGTGCCTCCTCCAAGCACTTGGCTGAATTATAAACTAGGGTATTTAAGGCATACTTTTAGCCCTAATCAGAGGGCCATCTTGAGATTACCACTCCTACGATTTAAAGCAGCTTACCAAGTTTCTCAAAACAAAGTAAAATGTAAATATACATATGTAGATGTAATGTATATACATAGCACATATAACATATGATATGTATGTATCTATTTTGAAAGGAATTTAAAACTATAGTCAGAACAATTGTAAATATTTAATAAGCATACATTAGTAAGAAGTTTGTAGTAAAAATATTTAGCAATACCAACGTCATTTCTCTTATTGATGCTTGGCTCTGAAAAGCCCGGTGCAGAAGCCGTAAGTCTATCAACATGAATTCCATAAAAAGAATGATTTGGATTCTTCAGAATTCTTTGGATTCTTTGGATAGGACTTGAAAGATTTTCATGACAGCGATGATAAGCCAGGTCTTCAACTGGGACGAAGTGAAGACTGACTGGAGGGCATCGTGGACCGGGGGGGGTAGGGCGTTAGTGACTCCTGCATTAGCACAGGTTAGAAGGTGGGCCTTTGAATTAAGGAACAAGTGGAGAAGGAAATGAATGCCATCAGTTTTCAGAAACGGAACTGACAGAATTTCACATTTGATTGGCTGTGGAGAGGGAGAGGACTTGAGAACAGCTGGAGGTTTCCATTTTGGAAAAACCGGAAGGCTGATAATGCTATTTGTGAGTTAGAGAACATAGAAGGAGGAGTAGGTAGGAGAGGTGACTAAGTTCATGTGTTAATTAAGAGTATTTCCAAAATACTGAGTTAAATTAATGTTCCTCCTGGGCCCTTTGCCTCTACTGAGACAGTCGTGATTGAAAATGGCATTTATTGCAGAAATAACGACTGATTCTTCTGAGGTAAATTTCTCTTTGCATATTCCCCTCTCCTTTTTGATTTAGTCTGTAGGTTAGGCCCATTGTCTGACAGGGTATGGCTTGTGTACCTCAACAGAATTTTCCTTCGAATCTGACTAACATAGCTATCTTTTGGTTAGTACTGAAGTTTAAAGGCATACTAACAATTCTCTCAAAAAAGATAGAAAATATAAGTGTATTTTTTTTAAATTCAGCCTCTGAAATCTAATAAGCATAGCAAATAATGGTTTGAGGCGCAACAAATTTCGCCTAAGACTCAGGAAATGTTTGACAAAAATTTAGACTCGTTTCAAAGATGTAGAAATCAAAATTCTCCAAAAAAAAAAAAAAATAGTAAAGCTAAGTATGTCCAGAGGTCATAAACAGAAAGTTTAACAAACAGTAATTTTTTTTTTATTTTTAAAATATGAAGATGTTGTGGAACCTGGCACAATTATCTGGCACATATTAGAAACTCAATAACACAAAATAAATCTGTTTATATTTGAAACGTAAAGCAAGTAGCTGCCCATTTATTTTAAGTTGTCCATATATTAAGGCAGTTGTTCGTATATTTTAATATAAATCAAATGAAGATATTCTGACATTTAATAACTCAAGGTAACTTTCCATACACTCAAACACACACACATGCACACCCCAAACTAATTCAGCCAGCATCTATTTTGTTTCAATAACTTACTGTTGAAATTTTTGTGATTATACAATATTAATAAAATGGTTCACATTTGAATTTTTTTTAAATAGCAAAATTTAAATTGCAAAATGTATAAACTTTAGGGATAAGGAGTTCTTTCCTTGGGTTTCATGACCATTATAAACTTAACTTTCTTATGCTTATTTCTGAAATTCAAGATCTGATGAGAAACAGCAATACATAGTAAAGTATCTCTTTTTCTACACAAAATTACCTTGTCTATCCATGCTCATGCATAGATTATTCTTTACTTGATGAGGCTTCTTGGTTCTGATGTTTCCTCTCATTCTTTAGCATCATCTACTTTATCCCCTGAAGACACCCCTGCACTAGTCGCATTTCCATGCACCCAATCCTTAATAAAGCACAACTTAAAACTTCAGTTCACTTTATCCAACATTTATTAAATACCTGCCAAGTGCTGTGATAGGTGAAAAAAAAAGCTGAGTTAAATTCCTTCTTGTATCATTTCTTCTTCCTTGGTGATATCTGTGGTTAAAAGTGATTGCTGTGAATAATCCAGTAGGTCCTTTACTGTGACTTCTAAACCTCATTTTCCTCATTTTAAAATGGAGATTGAAATAGTACCCATGCCATAGATTGGTGGAGGGAAAAATACAATGTTGATAAACTATTTATAATGGTCCTGGAAACATAGTATGTGCTCAGTTAATACTGGCTAGTATTCTCCTCTGCATGGATCAATTTTTCAAAGGAGTAGAATAGATTATTACAAGATTATGTACATTTGATATACTTCTATCCAGTTATCATCCTCAAAATCCTATGAAAAATGTCTTTCTATGGCCAATATCAAAATATTAATTCCAATAAATTTATATATACTTTTTCATCATTTCCTGCAAATCAGGCACTGCAGATGCAAATACAAGTAAGACTTATTTCCAGTGCTCGCTTCGGCAGCACATATACTAAAATTGGAACGATACAGAGAAGATTAGCATGGCCCCTGCGCAAGACTTATTTCCAGTATGGGATTAGGTTCAATAAACTCTCTTCCTTCACATTCTTCCTACTGTGAGATATCTGACATCTTTCTTTCCTGGTTTTCTTCAAATCTCCCACCTCTTTGTCTACTCAAATGTATTGATCATTTTTCACATTAACTACAATTTTCATCAATGATTCAACTTTGATGCCTTGAAGTTCTCCTTTACATACTCTTACCTAAGGAGCATTTTTACTCATATGGTGGCCATGTTTTCCAGTAGGAAGATTATATCTAACGTGGTTCATCTTTGATCTCTTCTTCCTATACATCTTTACAGACTATTTTGTGATACTGAAATCAAATATGTGGGACAGCTCAGTGATAGTTGAAAAAGAAAGAACTCTGGGGTCAAATTGAACTGTTTGGTTTCTAGTTACATAACTTCTTAACTGCATGACTTTAGTCAACTTATTTGACATATTCTTTTCCTAATCTTTACAATGTGAATAATTATACTTATCTTTCGAAGTCATGAGGGTGGGGAATAAATGGAGATAGCGAAGTAGAGTGCTTTGTACAATGCCCTTGGAAAGAGAATTGGAGATTAAGTTAGTGCTGTTTAATTATTTAGTATACTGTTCTTGTGAAGCTTCCATAATTTTCTACATAAAAGGTATAAAATACAGTCTCCCGACTTTAAAATCTAATTTAACAATTTAATGTTCCCATCAGAAAAAAAATCAGTTTCTAGATGAAATAACTTATACCTTGTACACTATCAGTAAGCTGCAGCCTGGGTGACGGGAAGCACATAGTGTTTGGATTTAAGAATCTGAATTCCAGGGGCGCCTGAGTGACTCAGTGGGTTGGGCCTCTGCCTTCAGCTCAGATCATGATCTCGGGTCATGATCTAGGGTCCTGGGATTGAGCCCTGCATCGGGCATTCTGCTCAGCAGAGAGCCTGCTTCCCCCTCTCTCTCTGCCTGCCTCTCCGCCTACTTGTGATCTCTCTCTCTCTGTCAAATAAACAAAATAATAATAATAATAATAATAAAAAGAATCTGAATTCCAGTTCCAGTTCTGCCACCAGCTGTGTGATCAGTGGATGAACCCCTTAATTTCCCCAGGCTGAGGTATTCTCATATGGAAGACATATGGATTTCTAAAGTTCCTTACAACTCTAACATTTTATGATACTAAACACTTCCTTTCTTTCAAGTGAAAGCTTATATTATGAGTTGAAGTGGGTCCCTTCAAAACTCCTATGTCGAAGTCCTAATTCCCAAGACCTCAGAATGTAACCGTATTTGGAGATGGGGTTATTGCATGTGTAATGTGAAGATGAGGTCATATTATGCACACAATGTAGTAGATTAGTCCCCTGATCCAATAGGATTAGTGTCCTCATGGAAGGAGAAAATTGGAGATGGACATGCACACAGGGAAAATGTTGTGTAATGATCAAGGCAGAGATCAGGCTCATCCTTCACAAGCCAAGGAATATCAAAGATTGCCATCAATCACCAGAAGCAAGGGGAGAGGTACAAAGCAGGTTCTTCTTCACAGACTTCAGAAGAGACCAAGCCTTCAGACATCTTGAACTTGGAGCCTCCAAAACTGTGGGACAACACATTTCTATTGTTTAAGCAATCTGTTATGTAGTAATTTATGATGGCAGCCCTAGGAAACTAATAAATCTTATTCTGTAATTAACCCAAAAAATGCTGAGCTTCAATTATGATACAAATATATATGCTGATATATGTATTTTTAGTATGTATAAATAATATAAAGTACACTGACAATTCATTTGATTGATTTATTGTTTCAAGTAGACTGTTGGTTGAAATACTGAACAATTAAACACTGGATTCAATTACTGAACACTGGAGTTTCAAATGGAGAAGAATATATTTTAAGGAAAAGTTTCAAAATTATAATGGCTTTTTATATCAGAATGGTCCCTAAATATATTACTTTCTCTTTGAAGTCTAAGAGGATGTTGCTATCTCTAAATTGCCTCTCTCAGTTTTTAACAACTCCCTAAATGGGTTTCCTGAGCAAGTGAGAAGAGTAGAAGACGCCTTCTCGGTCAGCATTCTTGGTTCATATCACACTGGCTCGTGCTTCTGTGGTATTTTGATTCTCTTATGAGACTGCTTTTCCCATTTGCCTTGCATTTCTTTTTGTTTCCCTTTATGAGAATGTGAGCCCTGTGAACTTAAGGTTCAGAACACTTTCATCAAATCTGAGAAATATCAGATTGACCATGGCCTACATAATAGCCTGTTATGCATCCTTTCATCCTAAAGAAAGCCCATAATTGATAATTGGGGTACATTCTATCATAAAACCTTCCTCCACAAAACTACTAGGGGACCACTTCTAATTCAAAAGATCTCAATTTAGGGCCAGAAAATTGGCATGCTCTGTCATTCACCGAAACGCAGTCATAGCTGCTTCTGTTAAGAAAATATCTTAGAATATTTTTAAAAGATTTTTCAGGTTTTATACGTTGACCATAATGATTAAGAACATCGGCTCTGGAGTTAAATTAGACTGGGTTCAAATCCCAATTTTGCAACTTCAATAGCAGGTGGCCCGGGGATCACGATACCACCTCCACAAACACAGTGTCCTTGCAAGGTTGTTGTTGTTAATGAGACAGAGCATGTAAAGTACTTAACACAGCACTTGGAGCAGAGTACTGAAGAGACAATGCTCAATGAGGTCTTCAGGTATATCCTTAGCAGTGATGCTAACATTAACAGCCCTGCCAGTCTTCAGTCATTATGAACATCAGAACATTTCAGTGGGGCTGACTGGGTGACTCCTAAGTGATTATAGGCAACTAAATATCAGAATGCAAATTTGAAAGCATTGACTAGTATAGGACAGGGCACTGCTGCCGTCTACATAAACAGAGGCCTCTCTCTGAGAAAGCCTCATGTATGACACAGAGATAGAAGAGAAGATAAAGACATAAACTGCAGATGATTACTTTCAATTGAGTACGTCATTGGAAGGCAAAGTAAGAACTCTGAAACTCTCTACAAGCCTCGGGATTTTATACACTGCCCACGTTCAGTTGCTCTGTCAGACCTGCCATTTTATGTGTAATATAATACTGCTTAAGGTTATCAATCTTTAAAAAAGTATACCATTGCTTTATAGCCACTCCTGCTTTGCAATACAAATGACATAATTACTTGTTCTGGCTGGAGGGGGTCCAGTTCCTCTAGTTCATTTTTTAAATGCAAATCTTATTAAGTATTTTATCCTAAAATGGCTAATGCAAAAAGGGCAGTCCTAGACTAAGATGGACAACATGCCTAAAAAATAAATACTAGGCAAGTAATGAAACCTGAGTTAAATCAGCATAGTGGAAACCAAATTGATTACTTATTGAAATATGTTAACATGGTGTAATGGGTAACTGCCAAAGTCAGATATACAATAATATTACATGAATCATTGTCAGATAATCACAAAGGTTTATAAGAGCAATAAGAAATTTTAAAACCTTTCTGCTGAAATCTAGATGCTCATAAAAAAATTACAGATAGTGATCTGTACATTATGTAGTTCAGTTAAAAAGACCCTTTTGTTTTTTTACAGGTCCTCGTTTTGTTTTTCTTCAAAATTCATAGGCTTGTTGTCAAGTAGAATAATGGGCAGTTTTTCTATAAAATCTTGAAAGAAACTTTTAGAAATGCTAAATGCTTCATCTCTTCTCAATTCGTTTTAAGATTTCAGCTGAGGAACAAGAAAGTCTTTTTGAAAATTCTTTTTTCAAATTTTGAAATGTGCAATACATACGAAAAGTATATTTTGTATACTTTTGTGTGTACAGTTTAAAGAGCAGAAAAATAAACACCCCACGTACATACCACTGCCCTAGCCTAAAAAAATATAGTTTCTGTCCAGCTACCTGGAACAATGCCTTTTAAGAGATTGCTTTCACTGAAGCTGTTCTTAAAATAATTGAATTAAACTGTTTGGTTGCTTTAAATGTATCCATTGGCTTCTAGAATGTATCCATTTGTACTTACAGTTTTTTTTAAGCCAACTGTTTCAATGTCCAGCTCACACAAACTATTTGTATGAAATTTTAAAAATTGAGATGTAATATTTCATACATTTGTTCAGTGTTAACAATCAGAGAGCACTTCATACGTATTGTTACTCTGCAAGTTATCTATTGTTACTCTGCAAGTTATTTGCTAACTTAAAAGATACAATTCTCAAACAGCACTCGGTTTCACAACATTTAAAAAGCTGTAGGGAAAAGCTGGGGCAGGAAGTCAATCCAAAGGCAAATGAACTGCACTACTTTTAACTTTTAAATTTGGTCCTTTATGCCTCAGTTTCCCCTAAAATACATTTGAAAGACATACTGACTGCCTTCCAGGATTGGCAAGGTATTTGAGTATTTTGTTTGCCTGATCAAAGAGAGCTCAACAAAGAGGGGAAAGCCCATTGACTCCTGCTGGGAAGAAAGTGACTTCATTAGCACATCATAGGGGTGCCCTTTGAAAGTGTGTTAAATTGTGTTAACAGTTTGGTTAAGAGGTGGGAGTGTGACTGGTTTAAACTTGTCTCATTAACATACTAGTGTGATTCTGAGTTGGATTTTGCAAGCCTGTTACAGTATTTCCCCATTCCTTTCCCTCGAGTTCCTCACACTTTCTACTTCTCAGCTGCTGACTGTTATCAAGGCTCTGTTCTTGAGTGATTTCTAGCCCTAGGACTCTTCCTTTGTTTCAGTCATCAAGAACTATTAGGAGCTCATTTTCCCAAGGAAGGGCCATTTCAATGTATTCTGTTGTTTCAGCAGCCCTTTGTCTTCCCCCTTGAAGAAGAAATGAACCACCATGCTTTCCAGAGAGACTGGCATTCAGAGAGGCATATTGCTTTATGTGATGAGAGATGTAGAAGGAGGCCCAAGTGACTGGACACACACACCCTAAGGGTTATCCGTGCAACCAATAATTAAGTTCTTAGAGGCTGATTACTTTCTGTTGCTTAGATGCAAAGCAAACAGAAGTGTCGTACACAGGATAAAAGCCAAAGAGCTGAGTATGTGTAAACCTCTTTTGGAAGATTTATTACATGTCACAATGTGGCTATAACTTATTCTCATCTGTCCCTCTTGGCACTTACCAACGGTGATGAAAATGGAGAGTCTTTACTCAGGGAACTCTTGACTGCATTACTATTAAATTATTTGCATATTGGTAGCACAGAGGAGTCCTAGGATGGCATTTTTCCAAGTTTCATTACCCTAACCCTCACCACTCAATAAGAGTTCCCACAATTCCAATGAGGTAGAGAGAAAGCAGTGGAGCTATCTGCCTTCCGAGTATTTTCACTGTTAACTAATGAAGAATGCAGGTAAATGACACTAGCTAAAAGAATGGAAGGATGGAGGGATAGATGGATGGATAGAAGGACCCAGTTGTTTATTAACAGAGCAAACTGTATGGTTCATGGGGTGGGGGTAGGGGATGGAATTTAAATAGATGAGAACAATTCTATTGCAAAGCCACAGAGCCCCCTATTGGTAACACAATATAGGTTATCTTGCTTATTGCCATTCTATTTTGATGAACAGTATCATCAAGGAATATTTGCTATGTCACAGACAGATGATGGCCATGAACCTTTCTCCACACAGTTGTGTACCTTTTGCTAACTACGAAGGATGCACCTGCATATGTGCTACAGTATACTCACTTTAACTAGACTTACATAGAGTTCAGCGTAGACCCCACAGCATCATTATTTTCTCCGTCTTACTAGGTGTAAAATTACCAGTAATTTTATGAGCTATCATTATCATTGTTAGCTTAACTTTCAAAGACCTAACCTTCCCCTACCTCACTTACAAATGAGATCTAATTTAAAGTGAATTTCTGCCTTTCAGACCAATTAGGGTAATGTTTCCTGCTTTCCTCTTTCATTTAGAATCTTCTACCCTGTTCTTCTATCAACACATTAGTGCATTTCATTAGCAGAACCAGGATGGCTTGGGGTAGGGTTGGAGAGAACCAAAGGTCTTCTGAAATCTTCAGTAACTTCCCAAAGCCACCCCCAGTTAAACAATTAATTATTTCAATAACAAGAGATTAGCAAATGTGTATTTGAAAACTTCAACTCAATATCATTTGTATTGTTCTAGAACATAGACTTCAAATTTTAAAAGTGTATTTACTAAGGAAATGCAGCCTCCAGGCAAGTCTCTTGAATCTGCTTTCAACTACATTGTTGCTCCAAATCTCCATCAACATGAAAATTCCGGAGCTGTTGCTGTTTTTCTTCTATCCTGATATTTCTTTTTGTTTCCTCACATGCATTATGCCAGCAAGGTTTTAATCCTGTTCATGCTTAGCTGATGGCTGAATTAACCCCTTCCTCCACATCTATCCCATTTCATAATGCTTTAATCCAATTAGTCTTTAACTGAAATTTTATTCTTCTTAGAAATTCTTCCTCACTGAACCCTAATCCTTGACTCACCCACAAATCCATACAATCTTTTCCTTGTTATTTTTACAAATTATAGAACAAATTCAATAAGTATTTGTTAATTAATGAAGCACAACAGAATGCCTAGATAAAATATTTACATTTCTATCACTTTTTGCAGCATTTTCTGAATTCTCTTAATCTAGTATCTTATAAATACTATTCTTCCTTAATTTTGTTGTTTTAAAATTTTTTCTCTCTCTGGCCTTATATATCTTCCTTGAAAATCTCAGCAAGTTTTATAGCCTCTTTAAACTACAACCAATATACAGATGACTCAGCATTTCACCAAGATATACCAGAATGTCCTACAATTCAACAAATCTGTTTATTCAGCAATCATTTATTGAGAGACTTCTGGTTCAGCCCGTAATAGAGTACCCAGTTTTGTAATTAAATTCCCATCATAAACAACTAGAAAACTTAGAATATTTATATATAGTCTATGGCCATACCACCCTGAATGCGCCCGATCTCGTCTGATCTCGGAAGCTAAGCAGGGTCGGGCCTGGTTAGTACTTGGATGGGAGAATATATATATATATATATATATATGGACCCGGTTGTTTATTAACAGAGCAAACTGTATGGTTCATGGGGTGGGGGTGGGGGATGGAATTTAAATGGATGAGAACAATTCACACATATATATGAGAACTGTTATATATATATATATATATATATATATATATATATATACACACACATACATATGAGAACTGTTTTTAGGCATTTGACAGCAATTGAGGCAAGGCTACAACCCCTGAAAAAAGGCAGGCTCATGGGTGAGTACCATAACCACCTATCAGGACCTTGGACATCTCCTGATCTTACTCTGAGAGAGCTTCCAGGATATCTCTCTGCCTGAGAGTAGGGGCTGGGAAAGAATAGAGTGCTCAACCAAGACAATTCTGGTATGCCAAGATTAGGGCCCTTGCTGGGAAAGCCTGAACTCTTGACATATGATGATCATCTGCATGGATGAAATCAAAGATTTGGCCTCCCCAAATCCTCTGAATACTTAGATCCAACAGAGGTGGCCTTTTCAATAGCTCTATTTCTGGGGCTCCTGGGTGGCTCAGTGGGTTAAGCCTTTGTTTTTGGCTCAGGTCATAATCTCATAATCTCAGGGTCCTGGGATCGAGCCCTGCATCGGGCTCTCTGCTCAGCAGGGAGCTTGCTTCCCCACCTCCTCTCTCTGCCTGCCTCTTTGCCTACTTGTGCTTTCTCTCTCTCTCTGTCAAAAAAAAAAAAAAAAAAGAAAGAAAGAAAAGAAAAAAAAATCTTAAAAAAAAAAAGAGCTCTACTTCCTACATGTGGGGAAACATTGTAGAGTCCTCTCTCCCACAATGCAACAGGATCACCTTCAGGATTTTCCCCCCTATCTTCTTTTCTGCATTCCAGACCAAAATTTGATTTAAGTCATAGCAAAAGCAAGTCAAGAATATACCAGGCTTGATTAGTGAGGAAAGGGACTACACTCAAAAAAAAAAAAAAAAAAAAAAGGAAAGAAAGAAAAATCTTCAGTAATTCACCAGCTTGTATGGAGAAGAAGCAGAGTACTCACAACTGAATTTTGAGGGTTCTTGATCAAGAAGACAGGTTCCTAAAACTAAATAAAGGAGAGTTTATTAATTTAGAAGCATTCTCTCTTGGGATATGACTTTAACACTTCGCAAGGACCCCAGAGGATGATGCAAATTTGTTGCTATATTATCTTTTAGAAATTTAGAGAGAGTGATGGCCCATGATAATTGAAGTTGCAATGCTTGAATTGTCTTGACAGACAATGGGGAAAAGGATAAAACACCTCGGGGAAAAGGGCATGCTAGTGCTGCTATATTATGTGAGACCAGAAGACCCACTAAAGGATTATATTCCACAGAAACATAACTATGTTCCAGAGATAATACCATTCAACAAGGCCATCAGGAACCTACTGGTCTGAGGGATACCGGAATCAATAATAAGTTCATTGGTGGCTCTGAGGAGATCCTGTCACAGAACTTGGTTTATAAATGATAATGTTTCATAAAACGCATGAGTTCCAAGGAGTGGAAACAAATTATATGGTGATTCGGGACCTGCCAGCTCAGCAGATTTTCTGGGACTTAATCATAAGGGCTATCCCAGGACAACCTCACCAAAGTAAAGACTCTACTGTATCTTACATCACTCACCATAAAGAGGGAAACACAACACTCAGTTGACCTCTTTGGGTTCTGGAAGCAACACACGTTCCACATCTAAGAATACTGCCCTGGCCCATGTAGTAAGGATATAGTGAACTGATGATTTGAATAGGGTCTAGAACAAAAAAGGTCTCTGCAGCAAGTTTGGGCTATAGGAAATAAAACCTGCAGTTTGGGACTTAAAATCCAGCAGACTTTATGATTGCAGAGGTTTTAGCAGTGTAAAATATGCAGTATGGATTTTATGACAAATTCCAGTGGGAAAATCACAATTCAAGCCACTAGAGAAGCCATACCATCCACAGAAAAAAACAAAGTAAGACAAAATAAAACTATACTCCTTTAAAAAAAATAAAAAGAAAAAAGCTTCTGGTATGATACTAGATTCATAATTTATCCATTAGTCTGTCTAAAACTTCCTATGAGCTCAATTACATTGGCCTACCAAGTCAAAGAATCAGGTGGTCCCAGGAGCAATCCAGCATAAATTGAAATTGTATATCCTAGCAGAAGCAGAAGGCATGAGTAAGCTGTGTGAACAAGTTGCCCAAAACCACATGCCACTCACCATGGTTGTATCAGCATCTTTCTTTCAGTTAATACCAAATGGCCATGTGAAAGATGCTATATAATCAGCCGAAGAAGGGAAACGAAGCCCAATGGATGGGTTAACGGGATTAACGGAAGGATTGGCTTGGTGTGTGGTATAAACTGACAATGACGATGCCTGTACCGCAGTTATACTTAGAGGTGACCTTGACAGATATTGGTGAAGTGAAATCTCCCCAGTGGTTGGAACTTTTAGTGCTGCTTATATCTATGCCTGCTTTGGTAAAAGAAAAGGGTTCTGAGTTGAGAACATATAATGAATTCAAAGGCAGTGGTAAATGGCTTGGCTTGCTTGCCAAGGGACTGATGGAAATAAATTGAAAGATCAGTGACAAATGGATCTAGAGAATAGGCTTGTACTATTTAAATATGGAATAGATATAAAGAGAATATTTTTGTAATGAAAGTTAATGCCTACAGAAAACACCAACCATGGAATAGGCACTGAAAAACCAAGTAAACAAGATGATTCAGCAAGTTGTCACAAGTGAGCCTTTGTTATTAGCCACTCAGAACTAGCTCAATGGGCACACAGAAGGACTGACCACAGTGGCAGAGACTGAGATTATGTATGGGACGAATAATGTGGAATACCACTTACCAAGGCTAATATAACTATTGTACCCTGTGACTGATGAACAGCTAGCAACAAGATGGATACAAAACACGGCACTATTTCTGAAGGAGATACCACCACTTGGTGGCAAGCTGATTACTTTTGGCTGCTTTTATCTTAGGATGGCAAAGGACACTTTTACTGGGTATGAATTTGAATTCTGCCCATAGGACTTCAGCCAAAACCATTATCTGGAAGCTTATATATAGAGTGTTGAATTTACAGCTGTGATGATCAGTGTTGTGTGTCAAGTTTGCTAGGCCATGGTATTCAGTTTTTGGTTAAACAACAGTCTAGGTGTTGCTATGAAGGTATTTTTTAGATGTGATTAGCATTTAAATTAGTAGACTTTGAGTAAAGCAGTTTACCTTCCGTAATGTTGGCAGGCTGCATCTAATCTGTTGAAAGCCTTAAGAGAAAAGACTGAAATCTTCTGTGGAAGGAGGAATTCTTCCTCCAGACAGATTTTGGACTCAAGACTGCACCATCAACTTTTCTCTGAGTCTCCAGCCTGCAAATTTCAGAATTGCAAGCCCGCACAATTATGTAAGCCAGTTCTTTAAAATCTTTCTCTCTCTCTCTTTTTCCACACACATACATCCACACATGCACACAAACACAAGATATGAAATCATGGGACCCACTAATCATATCATCCAATGTACCTCCTAGAATTAGCTACCCTTAGTGCTTTGGAATGACCTGCTGGAGGTACTGCCAAAGCACCAGCTTAGAAGCAATACTCCATAAGGAGTATTGCTCCCACCCCTTAAGATGCAGCATCCACACTGAAGCAGATACTTATATAACACTATGTCTCCAAAACAAAACATGCATGCATACATGAACCAAAAGGTAAAAGTAAAAGTGGGTCTACAAACACACCATCATGCTTAGTGATCTACCAGAGGACTTTAAACTTTCCATTACTACAATTTTGGGTTCTGGATAGTTTGAGCTCCTGGTCCTCAATAAGGTCATACCATACTCCTGCCAGCAGACATGTGTAGCAATTGACCTACATCCTATGATTGCCACCTGGGCACTTGGGAATCCTGAGATCAGGAAACAACAGACAAGAAGAAGAGTCATCATCTTGTCAGGAGCAACCAAGCCTTACCAGTAAGATGAGTCAAGACTTCTTACATAATGGCCAGAGAAGAATATTCATGGAATCTACTTGAATGTCTCTTGGTACTTCATTGCCTAATAGTGCATGTGAATGAACAAATGTATTAACTCTATTCTGAGAAGTGTTTTCCTACAAGAAACTCAGACTCTTGGGTCACTCCATGAGTTACGGAAACCAGCCGAGATAGCCACTGAGGGTGAAGGGAATTTAAATTTTTGTGGAAGAGAGAAAAGGAATACCAGTTATGGCTCCAAGACCAAATACAGCAGTGGTGGGCTATAGTTTGTCCCATTAATTCTCTCTTTTTTCCCACCCTGGAAGAGAGGTCCATTGGAACCCTGGAAGAATTATCCCTTAAATGTATAAAAAAGTGGATCCATGTATAATGCAAGAGGTGGATCAGGGTAGTCAGAGTTGTTCCTCTCTGATTCCTCTTTGAGGGGAACTTGTCATTCAGTTATATTGAGTATTGTTAACTAACGGCCTCCACCTGCAATTTTTTTTTTAAGACTTTATTTATTTGACAGACAGAGATCACAAGTAGGCAGAGAGGCAGGCAGAGAGAGGAGGAAGCAGGCTCCTCGCTGAGCAGAGATCCCAATGCGGGGCTCGATCCCAGGACCCTGGGGGCTTGATCCCAGGACCCTGGGATCGTAACCTGAGCCCAAGGCAGAGGCTTTAACCACTGAGCCACCCAGGTGCCCCTCCACCTCCAATGCTTTAAGGATGCACTTCAATATTTGAGCCAAGGCTATGTTTTTGCCAGGTGGCAAAACTAATGACTAAGCAGAGCAGGGGTACTCTGATATGTCCATTTCTTACTAACATGGGATTCCTCAAATGGGTAGAATTTGCTTCAGAGCTCGCCTAAGAGTTAGTCAAGGCTGTGTAAGATTTGTATCAAGGCATGAGGTTCTTCCTGCACAAGTCTTTTTCTTTCCTAATTTCCCCTCCGAGATGTCAGATCAGTCCCATGATCTGACAGACTGGCTTTCTGCCTTTTTATTTTTCCCTCAATAAACACTGCATGTTCCTTAACCCTTTATCAATGTCGAACACACTATGGAGGCCAGAAAACATCTCCAGAGTGCTAAAAGAAACAACCACTAAAATCTAGCATGCTATCTCCAGTGAAATTATCCTTCAGATTAGAAGGTGAAATAAAGACGTTCTCAGACAAAGGGGGAAAAGCTGAGAGGATGTGTCACTAGCTACCCAACATTACAAGAAATACTAAAGGATTTCCTTCAAGTTTAAGAAAAATTAAGCCAAGATAAAAGCAGAGGGGGAAAAAAAATAAACAGCTCTGGAATGGTAAACATATGGATAAATGTGAGACTATTGACTATTTGGAGCAATAATCATGTTTTGTGGGGATTTTTAAATATTAGAATTAAGGACATGACAAAATTAGCAAAAAAAAAGATGAAAGTGTATTAAATGGAATCAAGTGGTAGAAACAGCTTGCATTGTTTAAGATATTCTAAAAGTACTATTTTGAGGTATACTGGAATAAATTAAAGAAGTAATATTTCAGGTAACCATATAATGATAATGATATGATAAAGGAATAACAAAAATATTTAATCAATACAATGGAAACTAAGGGGGAAAAAGACTATGTAACAAATAACAGATGGAACAACAACAAAACCAAAAAGTCAGAATTAAAACCAAAAGATATTAGATTAAGTCCAGCCATGCCATAAATACATTACATATAAATTGACTAAGTATACTTATTAAAACATGGGATTATCATGTTGTATTTTAAAGGATCTAATTGCATGCTATTTATTTGAAGTACACTTTAAATTTAAAAGTAATGATAAGTTGAAAATAAGACGAAGGATAAAAGGTATTTCATGTAAACACCATAAGAAAAATGCTCTTACCATATTAACATTAGACAAAATTGCATTGAATGCAAGAAATGTTACAACACACAAAGAAACACTTTATAGAGATTAAAGTCTCATTCAACAAGAAGATATATCAACCTAAACTTGTAAGGACCTAATAATATAGATTCAAAATGTACAATGCAGGAGTTAACAGAATTAAAGGAATAAAGAGGTATATGAACAATTGCAAATGGACATTTAAACACACCTTTCTCAGTAAATGAGAACATAAACAGATAAAAAAAATTTAGTAAAGATATAAGATTTGAAAAATATCATACACCAAAGTTTTAAATGATATATATAAAACCTTACAAGATTTCAACTAGTTCTCTCAATAACTTATAGAACAAGTAGACAAAAACCCAAAAAGGTAGACTCAGAACAGCCAATATAATATCAAAGGAGAACAAAGTTAGAGGACCAACACTTTCTGACTTCAAAACTTACTAAAAAGCTACAGTAATTAAGATAATGTGGTATTGGAGAAGGAACAGATAACTGATCAATAGAACAAAATAGAGAGCCCAGAAGTAGGTCCACATAAGTACAGTCGACTGATCTTTGACAAAGGAAAAAGACAGTTCAAAGGAGAAAAGATAATCTTTCCAACACATCGTGTGGAACAACAGGACTTCCATGTGCTAAAAGAAAAGAGAGAGAGGAGGAGGAGTCAAGATGGCAGAGAAGTAGCAGCTGAGACCACTTCAGGTAGCAGGAGATCAGCTAGATAGCTTATCTAAAGATTGCAAACACCTACAAATCCAACGGGAGATCAAAGAGAAGAACAACAATTCTAGAAACAGAAAATCAACCACTTTCTGAAAGGTAGGACTGGCGGAGAAGTGAATCCAAAGCGATGGGAAGATAGACCGCGGGGGGAGGGGCCGGCTCCTGGCAAGCGGCGGAGCAACGGAGCACAAAATCAGGACTTTTAAAAGTCTGTTCCACTGAGGGACATCGCTCCAGAGGCTTAACCGGGGTGAAGCCCATGTGGGGTCAGTGTGGCCTCAGGTCCCGCAGGGTCACAGAAGGATCGGGGGTGTCTGAGTGTCGCAGAGCTTACAGGTATTAGAACGGGAAGCCGGCTACAGAGACAGAGCCAAGGAGTGAGCTCTAAGCTCGGGGTTACCATGAACCGGTTGCAGGCTCAGTCAGCTCAGTCAGCTCAGTCAGCGCGGCCGGAGGCCAGGGTGACGGGAGTAATTGGGCGCTGTTCTCTGAGGGCGCACTGAGGAGTGGGGCCCCGGGCTCTCGGCTCCTCCGGGCCAGAGACTCGGAGGCCACCATCTTCATTCCTGTCCTCCAGAACTCTACGGAAAGCGCTCAGTGAACAAAAGCTCCCTCCCAAAAGCAAACCCGAGTGAGCAGATTACTCAGCCCTGCCCCTGATAAGGGTGGTGCAATTCTGCCTGGGGCAAAGACACTTGAGAGTCACTACAACAGCCCCCCCCCCCAGAAGATCAACAAGAAATCCAAGCAGGACCAAGTTCACCTACCAAGGAGTGCAAGTTCAATACCAAGGAGAGCATCAGAATTCCAGAGGAGGAGAAAGCAAAGCACGGAACTCATATGATTCTTTAGTTTTGCAGTTAATTTAATTTTTTTTTCTTTTTCAATTTTTTTTCTCTTCTTCTGCCAAATTTTTTTTAACTTTTACCCTTTTCTTTTTTAACGTTTTTTAGCTAGTTTATCTAATATATATATATATATATATATATATATATGTATATATATATATATATTCTTTCTTTATTCGTTTCCTTTTTTTAATTGTTTCTTTCTTTTCTTTTTCTTTCTGAACCTCTTTTTATCCCCTTTCTCCCCCCTCATGATTGGGGATCTCTTCTGATTTGGTTAAAGCATATTTTCCTATGGTCTTTGCCACCCTTTTAGTATTTTACTTGCTCCTTCATATACTCTTATCTGGAAAAAATGACAATGCGGAAAAATTCACCACAAAAAAAAGACCAAGAGGCAGTACCAAAGGCTAGGGACCTAATCAATACAGACATCTGTAATATGTCAGATCTAGAGTTCAGAATGACGATTCTCAAGGTTCTAGCCGGGCTTGAAAAAGGCATGGAAGATATTAGAGAAACGCTCTCGGGTGATATAAAAGCCCTTTCTGGAGAAATAAAAGAACTAAAATCTAACCAGGTTGAAATAAAAAAAAGCTATTAATGAGGTGCAATAAAAAATGAAGGCTCTCACTGCTAGGATAAATGAGGCAGAAGATAGACTTAGCGATATAGAAGACCAAATGACAGAGAATAAAGAAGCTGAGCAAAAGAGGGACAAACAGCTACTGGACCATGAGGGGAGAATTCGAGAGATAAGTGACACCATAAGACGAAACAACATTAGAATAATTGGGATTCCAGAAGAAGAAGAAAGAGAGAGAGGAGCAGAAGGTATATTGAAGAGAATTATTGGAGAGAATTTCCCCAATATGGCAAAGGGAACAAGCATCAAAATCCAGGAGGTTCAGAGAACCCCCCTCAAAATCAATAAGAATAGGTCCACACCCCGTCACCTAATAGTAAAATTTACAAGTCTTAGTGACAAAGAGAAAATCCTGAAAGCAGCCCGGGAAAAGAAGTCTGTAACATACAATGATAAAAATATTAGATTGGCAGCAGACTTATCCACAGAGACCTGGCAGGCCAGAAAGAGCTGGCATGATATATTCAGAGTACTAAACGAGAAAAACATGGAGACAAGAATACTATATCCAGCTAGGCTATCATTGAAAATAGAAGGAGAGATTAAAAGCTTCCAGGACAAACAAAAACTAAAAGAATTTGCAAACACCAAACCGGATCTACAGGAAATATTGAAAGGGGTCCTCTAAGCAAAGAGAGACCCTAAAACTAGTAGATCAGAAAGGAACAGAGACATTATACAATAACAGTCACCTTACAGGCAATACAATGGCACTAAATTCATATCTCTCAATAGTTACCCTGAATGTTAATGGGCTAAATGCCCCAATCAAAAGACACAGGGTATCAGAATGGATAAAAAAACAAAACCCATCTATATGTTGCCTACAAGAAACTCATCTTAAACCCGAAGACACCTCCAGGTTTAAAGTGAGGGGGTGGAAAAGAATTTACCATGCTAATGGACATCAGAAGAAAGCAGGAGTGGCAACCCTTATATCAGATCAATTAGATTTTAAGCCAAAGACTATAATAAGAGATGAGGAAGGACACTATATCATACTCAAAGGATCTGTCCAACAAGAAGATCTAACAATTTTAAATATCTATGCCCCTAACGTGGGAGCAGCCAACTATATAAACCATTTAATAACAAAATCAAAGAAACACATCAACAATAATACAATAATAGTAGGGGACTTTAACACTCCCCTCACTGAAATGGACAGATCATCCAAGCAAAAGATCAACAAGGAAATAAAGGCCTTAAATGACACACTGGACCAGATGGACATCACAGATATATTCAGAACATTTCATCCCAAAGCAACAGAATACACATTCTTCTCTAGTGCACATGGAACATTCTCCAGAATAGATCACATCCTCGGTCCTAAATCAGGTCTCAACCGGTATCAAAAGATTGGGATCATTCCCTGCATATTTTCAGACCACAATGCTCTGAAGCTAGAACTCAATCACAAGAGGAAATTTGGAAAGAACCCAAATACATGGAGACTAAACAGCATCCTTCTAAAGAATGAATGGGTCAACCAGGAAATTAAAGAAGAATTGAAAAAATTCTTGGAAACAAATGATAATGAAAACACAATGGTTCAAAATCTGTGGGACACAATAAAGGCAGTCCTGAGAGGAAAATATATAGTGGTACAAGCCTTTCTCAAGAAACAAGAAAGGTCTCAGGTACACAACCTAATCCTACACCTAAAGGAGCTGGAGAAAGAACAAGAAGGAACCCCTAAACCCAGCAGGAGAAGAGAAATCATAAAGATCAGAGCAGAAATCAATGAAATAGAAACCAAAAAAACAATAGAACAAATCAACAAAACTAGGAGCTGGTTCTTTGAAAGAATTAATAAGATTGATAAACCCCTGGCCAGACTTATCAAAAAGAAAAGAGAAAGGACACAAATAAATAAAATCATGAATGAAAGAGGAGAGATCACAACGAACACCAAAGAAATAGACAATTATAAGAACATACTATGAGCAACTCTACGCCAACAAATTTGACTATCTGGAAGAAATGGATGCATTCCTAGAGACATATAAACTAACACAACTGAACCAGAAGAAATAGAAAACCTGAACAGACCCATAACCAGTAAGGAGATTGAAACAGTCATCAAAAATCTCCAAACAAACAAAAGCCCAGGGCCAGACGGCTTCCTGGGGGAATTCTACCAAACATTTAAAGAAGAACTAATTCCTATTCCCCTGAAACTGTTCCAAAAAATAGAAATAGAAGGAAAACTTCCAAACTCATTTTATGAGGCCAGCATCACCTTGATCCCAAAACCAGACAAGTATCCCAACAAAAAAGAGAACTACAGACCAATATCCTTGATGAACACAGATGCGAAAATTCTCGCCAAAATACTAGCCAATAGGATTCAACAGTACATTAAAAGGATTATTCACCACGACCAAGTGGGATTTATTCCAGGGCTGCAAGGTTGGTTCAACATCCGCAAATCAATCAATGTGATACAACACATTAATAAAAGAAAGAACAAGAACCATATGATACTCTCCATAGATGCTGAAAAAGCATTTGACAAAGTACAGCATCCCTTCCTGATCAAAACTCTTCAAAGTGTAGGGATAGACGGCACATACCTCAATATTTTCAAAGCCATCTATGAAAAACCCACCACAAATATCATTCTCAATGGAGAAAAGCTGAAAGCTTTTCCACTAAGGTCAGGAACACGGCAGGGATGTCCATTATCACCACTGCTATTCAACATAGTACTAGAAGTCCTAGCCTCAGCAATCAGACAACAAAAGGAAATTAAAGGCATCCAAATCGGCAAAGAATTCAAACTATCACTCTTCGCAGATGATATGATACTCTATGTGGAAAACCCAAAAGACTCCACTCCAAAACTGCTAGAACTTGTACAGGAATTCAGTCAAGTGTCAGGATATAAAATCAATGTACAGAAATCAGTTGCATTTCTCTACACCAACGACAAGACAGAAGAAAGAGAAATTAAGGAGTCAATCCCATTTACAATTGCACCCAAATCTATAAGATACCTAGGAATAAACCTAACCAAAGAGACTAAGAATCTATACACAGAAAACTATAAAGTACTCATGAAAGAAATTGAGGAAGACACAAAGAAATGGAAAAATGTTCCATGCTCCTGTTGTGGAAGAATAAATATTGTGAAAATGTCTATGCTACCTAAAGCAATCTACACATTTAATGCAATTACTATCAAAGTACCATCCATTTTTTTCAAAGAAATGGAACAAATAATCCTAAAATTTAAATGGAACCAGAAAAGACCTCGAATAGCCAAAGGAATATTGAAAAAGAAAGCCAAAGTTGGTGGCATCACAATTCCGGACTTCAGGCTCTATTACAAAGCTGTCATCATCAAGACAGCATGGTACTGGCACAAAAACAGACACATAGATCAATGGAACAGAATAGAGAGCCCAGAAATAGACCCTCAACTCTATGGTCAACTCATCTTCGACAAAGCAGGAAAGAATGTCCAATGGAAAAAAGACAGCCTCTTCTACAAATGGTGTTGGGAAAATTGGACAGCCACATGCAGAAAATGAAATTGGATAATCTCCTTACACCACACATGAAAATAGACTCAAAATGGATGAAGGACCTCAATGTGAGAAAGGAATCCATCAAAATCCTTGAGGAGAACACAGGCAGCAACCTCTTCGACCTCAGCCGCAGGAACATCTTCCTAGGAACATCGCCAAAGGCAAGGGAAGCAAAGGCAAAAATGAACTATTGGGATTTCATCAAGATCAAAAGCTTTTACACAGCAAAGGAAACAGTTAATAAAACCAAAAGACAACTGACAGAATGGGAGAAGATATTTGCAAACGACATATCAGATAAAGGGCTAGTGTCCAAAATCTATAAAGAACTAGCAAACTCAACACCCAAAGAACAAATAATCCAATCAAGAAATGGGCAGAAGACATGAACTGACATTTCTGCAAAGAAGACGTCCAGATGGCCAACAGACACATGAAAAAGTGCTCCATATCACTCGGCATCAGGGAAATACAAATCAGAACCACAATGAGATACCACCTTACACCAGTCAGAATGGCTAAAATTAACAAGTCAGGAAATGACAGATGCTGGCGAGGATGCGGAGAAAGTGGAACCCTCCTACACTGTTGGTGGGAATGCAAGCTGGTGCAACCACTCTGGAAAACAGCATGGAGGTTCCTCAAAAAGTTGAAAAAGAGCTACCTTATGACCCAGCAATAGCACTACTGGGTATTTACCCCAAATATACAAACGTAGTGATCCGAAGGGTTATGTGCACCCGAATGTTTATAGCAGCAATGTCTACAATAGCCAAACTATGGAAAGAACCTAAATATCCATCAACAGATGAATGGATAAAGAAGATGTGGTATATATACACAATGGAATACTATGCAGCCATCAAAAGAAATGAAATCTTGCCATTTGTGTCGACATGGATGGAACTAGAGGGTATCATGCTTAGCGAAATCAGTCAATCGAAGAAAGACAACTATCATATGATCTCCCTGGTATGAGGGAGAGGAGATGCAACATGGGGGGTAAGGGGATAGGAGAAGAGTAAATGAAACAAGATGGGATTGGGAGGGAGACAAACCATAAGTGACTCTTAATCTCACAAAACAAACTGAGGGTTGATGGGGGGAGGGGGGTTTGGCCAGGGGGTGGGGTTATGGACATTGGGGAGGGTATGTGCTATGGTGAGTGCTGTGAAGTGTATGAAACTGGCAATTCACAGACCTGTACTCCTGGGGATAAAAATATATTATATGTTTATAAAAAATAAAATAAAAAATATGATATAAAAAAACAGAAAAGAGAGAGAGACAGAAAACTTAGACACAGACATAACATCCATTGCAAAACTGGATTCTAGACATAAATGTAAAAAACAAAATTATAAACTCCTAGAATATAATAAAAAGGAAAATCTAGGTAATCTTGAATATCACAATGAATTTTTAAATAAAAAACCATAGGCATGAGTCATGAAAAAAAAATCAATAAGCTTGAATTCATTAAAATTAAAAACTTCTGCTCTGTGAAAGGCAATGTCAAGAGAACGTAAAAACAAGCCATAGACTAGGAGAAAAAATTTTGCAAAAAACACATCTGATAAAGGAGTAGTATCTGAAATATACAAAGAACTTTTATGAGTTCTTATTTTACAAATGTGCCAAACAGAAGACATGAACAGACATTTCTCTAAAGAGGACATACAAATGGTGAGCAGACACATGAAAAAATGCTTTACATCACTTGGCATCAGGTAGATACAAATCAAAATCACAATACAAAGATACAGATACAAATCAAATACAAAGATACAGATACAAATCAAAAATACAGATACAAATCAACCTCACACCAGTGAGAATGGCTAAAATTAACAAGTCAAGAAACAACAAATGTTGGTGAGGATGCAGAGAAAGAGGAACCCTCTTATACTGTTGGTAGAAATGCAAGCTAGTGCAGTCACTCTGGAAAACAGTATGGAAATTCCTCAAGAAGTTAAAAAAAGTGCTACCCTACAACTCAGCAATTGCACTACTGGGTGTTTACCCCAAAGATACAAATGTAGAAATCTGACGGAACACTTACACCCCAATGTTTATAGCAGCAATATCCACAATAGCCAAACTGTGGAAAGTGCCTGGATGTCCATCAACAGATGAAGGGATAAAGAGGATGTGGTATATATACACACACACACACACACACATCCCATATATATGTGTCAATATATATAGTTGTATACATATAATGGAATATTACTCAGCCATCAGAAATGAAATCTTGTTATTTGGAATGACAGGTACGGAACTAGAGGGTATCATGCTAAGTGAAATAAGTCAGGCAGAGAAAGAGAATATGATCTCACTCAGATGTGGAATCTAAGAAACAAAACAGAGGAACATAGAGGAAGGGAGGGAAAAATAAAACAAGACTAGCAAGATATAATCAGAGAGGGAGACAAACCATAAGAGACTCTTAACTCTAGGAAACAATCTGAGGGTTGCTGGAGGGGAGGTGATGGGGAGATGGGGTAATTGGGTGATAGGCATTAAGGAGGGCACATGATGTAATGAGCACTGGGTGTTATATACAACTGATGAATCACTGAATTCTACCTCTGAAACTCATAATATACTATATGTTAATTAATTGAATTTAAATAAATAAATAAAGCACCGAAGACCTTAAAAGACAGTTCACCAAAGAAGCAAATAACCATGAAAAACTATTCCACGTGACGTGTCACCAGGGAAATGCAAATTAAAACAACAATGAAATACCACTCCAGACATGTCCAAAATCTGGAATACTGACACCAAATGCTAGCAAGGATGTGGAGCAACAGAAACTCTTTCATTGCTGGTGGAAATGCAAAATGGCACAGCCTCTTTGGAAAACAGTTTGTCAGTTTCTTAACAAAATTAAACATACTCTAACCATACAAAGCAGCGATTGCATTTCTTGGTATTTACCCAAAAGAGTTGAAAATTTATGTCCATGCAAAAACCTGCACATGAATGTTTATAGCAGCTTGATTCATAATTGCCCGAATTTGGAAGCAATCACGACGTCCTTCAGTAGGTGAATGGATAAATAAACTGTGGTACATCCAAAGAGTGGAATGTTATTCAGTACTAAAAATAAAAGCTATCAAGCCATGAAAAGATACGAAGACATTTTAAATGCATATTACTAAGTGAAAGAAGTCATTCTGAAAAGACCACATACTGTATGACTCTATGTAACTTTTTGGAAAAGGCAAAACTATGGAGATCATAAAAAAGATCCGTGGTTGCCAGGGGTTGGGGGGAGGGAGGAATGAATAGGCAGAACAAAGAGGATATTTAAGGCACAGAAACTATTCTGTATGTCATTACGATGGTGGATATATGTCATCATACATTTGTCCAAACCTATGAAATGTAGAACATAGAGTGATTCTTAATGTAAACTGTGGAGTTTGGGTGTAAAGGATGTGTCAGTGGGGGCTCAGAACCTGTAACAGATGGCCCACTCAGGTGTTAGTGGTGGAGGATGGGTGTGTGTAGCCATAGAGGGGATAAAGGAACTCTGATTCCTATTCCATTTTGCTCTGAACCTAAAACTGCCCTAAAAAAAACAAAAATGAAGGATATTTAAAAGAAAAAAAAAGGTTAATTGCCCAAACCTTAAAAAAAAAATCAATAAGATTTGAAGAACTGACAAACCAAATTTATCTAGTTAACATATATAGAACATCATATGCAACAACCACAAAAAGCATATTCTTCCATAGTGCACATAACACATTTACCAAAATAGATTCTGTTCTGTCCTTAAAATACGCCTTGACAGATTCCTAAGGATTTAAGTCACATTCTGATCATTGAAGTATTACATTAGAACTGAATAACAGATAGATGACTAGAAAAATCTATAAATATTTAGAAATTAAACAACATACTTGTAAGTAAGCCTAAATTCAGAGAGTAAATCATAAAGGAAATTAGAAAATATTCTGAGCTGGGGGGTGATGGCTCAGTGGGTTAAGCCTCTAACTTCAGCTCAGGTCATTGTCATGATCTCAGGGTCCTGGGATTGAGCCCCACATTGAGCTCTGCACTGGGCTCCTTGCTCGGGAGATCTTTTTAATAAATGGGTCTGGAGCAATTGCATATGTCTATGGGATATAAACAAACCTCAAACCTTTCTGCACACCATAAAGAAAAATAAGTTTGAAGTGGAGAACAGACCTACATTTCAAAGTTAATCAAATTCCTAGAAGAATATAGAACAGTATCTTTATAAACTTGGCTGAAGTAGAGATTTCTTAAGGGAACATAAAGAGAGCAAATAGATAAAAGAAAAAAGAGTTGGACTCCATTAAGAATTACTCTTCATCAAAAGAAAGGCAAATCATACCTGAGAAACTTTATTCGCAATACATCCAACAAAGGAATTGTATCCAGATATGTAGAGAACTACAACAAATCAGTGGGAAAGACAAACAACCCAATAAAAAGTGTGCAAAAGAATTGAAAAGGTAGTTTACAAAACATGATATCCAAGTGGCCAATACACACATACAAATTAGCTTGACATTACTGGTCATTAAGGAAATGTAAATTCCATCGAAAAGGACACATTGGTATAAAACCATCAAAATGGCTAAAATCAATGTCTGACAATATTAATTACTGGCAAGGATATGGAACAAGTGGGACTGTCATATTTAGCTTTTGAGTGTGTTAATTGGCCCAGCCAATTTTAAGAAGTGCTAATATGTAGAAAAATTAATCCTATACTTATGATCCACCCATCCGATGCCTATGTATAATCAAGGAAATAGTATAAATGTCCATGAAAAATAATAGGTACAAAAACGTTAATAGTTACTTCTTCATAGAAATTAAAAACTAAATAATCCACATGCTCATGAAGAAAAGAATGGATAAAAAAGTCATGACATATTTATGTAATGGGATTCTATACCACAATACAAAAGAATGAACATATAATAGCATGGATGAATCTCCAAAACGTTAAGCCAAATAAAAGAAATCAGACCGAAAAAAGTAAGTATGTTTGACTTCATTTATAAAGTCCGTATGTAGTTCAAAACCAGTAAATTTAATTTATTACATTAAAGTTAGAATAGGAATGACTTCTGTGGTGCGGAGAAGGTGTTGATTAGGAAGGGCCATGAGGGAACCTTCGGGGGAGATGGAATCATTCTATACATGCATCTGAGTAGGAGTTACATAGAGGTATACAAATGTAACAATTATTGAACCCTACACTTAAGATTTGTATATATTACTATATATATATGTATATAATTATATAATTTCTCAATTTATATTTCTCAATTTATTTGTAATAAAAATGAAAACACATATACACATATATGCAAACATATGCAAATGACATTCAATCAGTATTCATCACTTATAATGAGGTTGCCACCATATTTGAAGTCAGAACTCACAAAAATAAATGAACATCCTAGCCTTCTGTCTGGTAGTGGTTGTGAAGATGGTATATTTAAAAAATTTTTTTTGAAGATAAGTATTCAAACAGGAGAACCAGAATACCGTATCATAAATTCTTTCCAGAGTCATTATCATGCTGCTGTGGAAATATCTAGGATGACAACAAGCAAGGCTTTTGAGGCTCATGGAAAAGATTTCACTCAAGAACCAAGTTTAAGCTTGGAATTTTATTTTATTTTATTTCATTATATTTTATTTTTACTTTTTTGAGTTGGAATTTTAAATGAAATAGAAATGTTCTGCAGATAGAGAAAAATAGGATAGGTAAAGTTTGTTATTCCAGATAGGTGGAAAATATATAAAAAGAGAAGATTCAGGAAAATTAAGTAGGGTTCAAAATTGCTAATGTAATTAATGACATGGATTATAGCCAGATTATCAAGGGCTAAATAATTGACATTAGTGATTCCTAGGCATGAGTCAGAAAACTGTGGGCATCTCTAAATCATCTTGGAGACTTCTTTAAAATGCACAATTACTCCAGAGAGTCTTATGTACCTTTTTACCTTCCACCCCTCTGCCTCCACAGTCTCAGGGAGCCACTGCAACCAACAGGTACCAGTGTTTGGGGACAGAAAGAAAGAAAGATTGAGAATCACTGTTTTAAGGCTGATGTAAACCAAGAAAGGAAAGATAGGCTCTCATCAAAGGCAGAGGGAGAATTTTCAAGCTATTTCTGAGTCTGATTGGTGGTTCCAGACAAAGCCACTCTTCCAATTGGGGAGGATATTACTCTGGTATATTTCTGGTTTCCACCTTGTTACCAAATTGGAATAGACACTTCCTGAAACACCTAGTTCTTAATAAAACAAAGTTACATGACTTATAAATCTATGAGAATCTTTCTCAGAATGTATATTTTTAATGTTCACCATGTTCCTCTTTGTACCTGACAAATGCAACTCTCGAACAGTCCTCTGGTTTTGTGGCAGGGTTTCATGCAATCATAAGGGGGATATAAATAGTATTCTATCTGGCTTTTTTACATGTCTTACTTTTTCCCTGCAATTTATGTTATCCTGAGAAGTTGGAGATTCCTCACCTTTCATCTGTGAAAATATTCTGTGTTGTCAGACTGTTTGAGCAGTGCATTTGACAGGCTTTCATGTTCCATCTTTTCCTGTTAAAAATCTGCACCATGAATAAATACTGCCCCCAGTAGTTAGTTAAAATAGTATCCTGCCACCTTTCACACCTTTTGCTCCCAAAGTAATCTAAACCTAACACATTAAGGGAGAGATCAAAGTGATGTTGCTGTTTTATGTACAGTAGGTGCAGCTGGCTCATTTGTGAGTTACCACTCTCTAGGGCAGAGATAAGGCATGCAAACAGTTAGTTGTGGCCTTTCACCCGCAAAATCGGTTCATAGTAAAATATGTGCGATGCACAAAAGAGATAAATGGGAAGAGATGTAGAAATCAACATAAAGAGGGAAAAGAGGGAGAAACTTGACAAGATTTAAACATTTTTCTAGATATTAAAATGTCACAGTATTTATAATGAGTAATTATGACAGAATTTAAATTTCTTTATGTGCACTACCATGGGGAAGAGGCCATATTATCTCTGTCCAACGAACACAGGACAGACAGACAAGGCATAATGTCACCTCTATTCATATGTTAACCTCTAAAACTACCCCGCTAAGCAACTTCTGAAAACTCTTTTCTAAATTTGAACCGGATTTATCTCCCAAGTTATGAGCTTCATCACCAGAGAGTCTAGTTCAAACATCAAACATTGTTCTTCGAAGGAAGAAAGGAACTCCCCCACTGTCAATGTAATTTTGTCCCCGTGGCTAAGGATCACATTTTCCATTGTGGAGCACATTTTGCTCTTCCTTTTGTCCTCCTCTCTTTTTATAGAAAAAAATCACATTAATTCCAGCCAGGATGGGGAATGCAGATGTCCAGCCACTTCAGTGAAATTCCGTGAGGGAAATGGCAGGTCTGACTAAAGCAGGCAATGTACTTTTCTTGCCATATTCCTTTTGAGGATGTCTTCAGGTTTGTGCCACATAGTTGATTTTACAAGCCGTGGAGCATTGCACTATATTTAGCACAATATTGTCTTCCAAGAGCAGGCAAAAGTTTTATTTTATTTTATTTTGTTTTTTTAATTCCATGGTACCACAGAGGTAAAGCCCAGGCGTGCCAAAATAGTTTTAAAACAATGTGAACCCATGAGGACAACCCAGGTCCTAGAGGAAAGACGCTCAGGGATACTTTAAAACATTTGATCTAGGTATTTCACTTTCTATGTGACATGCTACCAACAAGTTGCCTTCTGATAAAACTTGTGGATAAACCTGTGAGGAGTTTATTTCTGTTTATTTGATGTTTTACTGCCTCTTGTTTCTCCACTCACTCCCTTTTCCAAACAGACTTTTTGATCTCTTGCCTCAGAGCACATCTGCAGAAGGATGAAAAGGTATGTTACTCCTCTTTTGAAAATGCCTAAACTTTTGGAAGTGATCACACTAAGTGCCATGGACAGGGAGAGAAAGGGGCGGCTTGCCTTTAAGGATGACCAAAAGGAAGAGGAAGCTATATCCCTCCATCTGAGAAGTCTGAGGTCTCCAGAGTATCAAGAACTTGAAAGTCAACTTGTGCCAACCATTCATGGGAATAAGACTGCAAAGTATTGGGATTTATTCTGTGAAGAATTTCTGGAAGCCCCTGAGCCCTGGGCACAGAGTGACCTTGTTTTGCCAAAAATTCAAGTGTTGCCAGATTTGAAGAAACAGGAGCCAAAGTTTCAGCCTGTCATGCAGGCTTCTCTACCATTTGCTTCGAACAGACTTTTCTGACCATTACCACTGACTCCCAAACAGAGAATCATCCTTCCAGAGAGCCTATGCATTTTTCCCAGAGCATAGTTGTTTGCTGCTTAGAGTCTTTCTACTTTGATTCATAACGTCTCTCTGGGATATGTCCCGCATATTTCTTCCTAACTGTCTTATCTCACTCACCTTCGTGGGACTCTTTTCTGAGTTCCTCTTCCTCCAGGAAGTCTTCCCAGAGTACTCCGAATTTCAGTAATCTCCCCTTTCTCTACTGGAATCATGTAAGCCTTTGTTTCTCATTTCAAAGTCAGTTGCAGTAGCTCTAATTTTAATGTATTTGTTACTATTTAGCTATTTAAATGGCCTGAACTTACATATGATTTTCCCCAGTTAAATATTAAGTCCTTCGAAGGCAGGGACCATGTCATATCCTTCTATATATTACCCACTGAGCTGTGAGAAACATTGTGTGGTAGTCAAGAGCATAGATGCTGAAACCAGACCTCCTGGGATTAAGTTGCTCAACCACTAACTAGTTGTGTGATCTTGAACAAGTTACTTAATTTTGTGTCTGTTTCCTCTTCAGTACACCATAGACACAGCAATAGTAACATTTCAATAGAGTTCTGAAAATTAAATGTCAATACATTTAAACAGAGCAATCCCTAACAAATGTTAGCTATAATAATAATTATTATACTTATTATTATTAAAATTATTCACATTTTCCCTAGAATGCTTTCTTTTCTTGCTTTTAGTTATATGGGTTCAATTGGAAAATATTTCTTGAGTCTCCATTGAATGCCAAGAATTGTCCTATGCAATATGGAGATATAAAAACACATGCAAAATATTTCATTATTTCCTTCTCTCAATGAATTTAAAGTGTGAAGAATACCTATCCTGTAAGAAAAACTTACTCCATCTCTTTGATCAGGTCTTCCTGGAAGCTTCTTCTGAATATGACATATCACATGGCATAGCTTGCCTAACTAGATTATAAAACATTTGAGGACAGAGCCTGCCTTATTGGTGATTTTATCACTCACAGTATCTAACAAAATACTTTTCACATTGTAAGCACAAGGTAAATAGCAACTGATTTAGCCTTATTTGTCGTCATTTCTCTAGTGCAAATCCAGGAAAAGCAAATAATGGTGTATTAGAAATACCTTATTGTTGGAAGAGGTTGAGATTCCATAGTGTTGACCTTTGCAGTAATTCTAATTAGAAGCTCTAATGAGGGACTCCTGGGGGGCTCACTTGGTTGAGCATTGGATTCTTGATCTCAGCTCGGGTCTTGGTCTCAGGGTTGTGGGTTCAAGCCCCATATTGGGTTCCACACCAGGTGTGCAGCCTACTTAAGAAAAAAAAGATGCTCTAATGATTTTAGTGAAGCCAAGGAATTATGAATTCAGTTTTCAAAAGCAACTATATGTGTGGGATGGATATATATATATATATATATATATGATATTCTTGAAAGAAACTAGCTATTTCCACACTGATACAAGAATATATATATATATATATATTCTTGTTCTATGTTTTGAATTTTTCTAAGTAGATCTCATGACTTACGGGCTATTGAAAACTCAAGGCTTTCCTAGAATAGTATCTA
This sequence comes from Lutra lutra, assembly GCF_902655055.1. Taxonomy (NCBI): domain Eukaryota; kingdom Metazoa; phylum Chordata; class Mammalia; order Carnivora; family Mustelidae; genus Lutra; species Lutra lutra. Next base: position 85,135,732 of record NC_062285.1, read on the forward strand.
AAGTAACAATGCCCCTCAGTACAACACATGTACAATTTTTAATTTTCTTATGAAAAGATAAAAATAACATAATCATGTACAACTTTTAATTTTCCACACTTTAGTCTGAGTGGTCTGTTTCTTCTTTGAGATCTAGGGTTACAACTGTTTTCATAACTTTTAGAATTACAGCTCTGATTTGACTACATGCCTTTTTTATTTTTCTACATCCACCATTCAGCATGTAAGAAAGGATTATTAAATATTTGTTGAATGTTGAATGGATAAAACTTTCTTTGGTTAATACTCATAATGTTGAAGAAGAAAAAGATTATTTGACAAAAGTGTTTCTAACATAAAGAAATAAAAATTTCTAGTAATAACTTGATGTAAATTTAGCTATAAATTGGAGAAAATAAAATTGAGAATATAAAATTCAAGGTGCAAGTTTATTTTAGGCACATTTCTGTGGAATTATAAAAAACAAAGCATTTAATAATATTTTCAGAGTATTGCCTATAAGTCATAACTATAAATCAAAGGAATTATGAACAATAATTTATTAATTTATTTGTGCTATTTTTTTCTTTTTTTTTTTATTTACTTATTTGACACACAGAGAAAAAGCACAAGCAGAGGGAGCAGGAGAGGGAAAAGCAGGCTCCCTACTGAGAGAGCCTGATGTGGGGTTCAATCCCACAATCCTGGGATCATGACTAGAGCCAAAGGCAGACACTTAACTGACTGAACCACCCAGGCTCCCCTACCTGTGTTATTTCAATATTCATTCATTTGTATTCGTATTTGAATATTTGTATGTTCTTGTCTCTCATTACTCTTTATTTGTATATTTGAGACAAAGAAATAAAATCAGTATAAAGTTAATTAAATACAAATAACTAGAGTATGCTGTGAAAAGTTACTATGTTGTCTGTGTCCCCAGGTCCTAGAACAGTGCCTAGAACATTCGTATATAATAAGTAAGTGCACAATAACTCTGAGTTGAATTTCTTAAAAAATTAACTTCTTGGTAAAGAGGTAGACATTCTTTTTTGGATATATTTAAAAGAGAATCTAAGATATATTTAAAAATAAACAAAGAAAGAGTTATACAGACTTACCCGATAAAACTAACTAAAAAGATAATTTCTTCTCTAATTTTAACTGTTTATGTTCTTTCAATTTTATAAGAAAATTATTTTCTAAACCAAGCTAATAACAAATGTGATCACTGTTTGTGAGAAAAACCACACAGTGGAAGCTATCAAAGTAGGGTTAAATTTACATTCTGTCAAATCATTTTGCTTTAAGAGTTCTTAGAAGTCAAGCATGCTGGTTAATTCCCCAAAGAGAACCAAATGCTCCAAAAACAATTCAGAACTTCCAGTCATCCCTGTTAAAAGAAAAAAAGAGTGCAAGGAGAGTATAGGAAGTGGGATAAGAAAGCAAAAGTTAAAAAAGAATGGCTGTTTAATTAAGGTGACAGTAAATCTCTGAAACATCTGGGGACTTAAGAAGTCATGGAATAATTCCCTAAGGGATTTTCCTAGTATTCAGCATATAGACACAAGCCAAATCTAGTTGAAGCATGTTAAAATTTGAACAGAAACACACACATGTGCACACACATGCACATATACACACACAAAAATTGAAATAAAATAAATGAGAATTACTTGGAACTATAATGAGATATAAAAAGTGATCACAAGAACCAGCAATTTCTGCTCTTTAATCTTGTGTTTTAAAACTAGAAAGTATTTCATAATGCTTTACAGCTCAACTCTGACAATAATTCAATTAAATGAGAAACTAACAAAATTAAGTAAAAAATCAAAAAGCCCTGGTATATCCAGGAAATTTAAAACACACTACCAAACAACTTTCAGATAAAGTGGGAAACAAAATATAAAATTGTAAGACATATTAAAAATAATGACAATGAAACAAAACATTTCTTAAGGATTTATTTATTTATTTATTTGAGAGAGAGAGTGCATGGGGGAGAGGGGCAGAGGGAGAGCGAGTCTTAAGCAGATCACACACTGAGCACAGAGCATGATACGGGGCTCAATCTCACAACCCTGAGATCTTGACCTGAGCCAAAACCAAGAATCTAATGCTTAACAAACTGTGCCACCCAGGTGCCCCCAAAACAATACATTTCTAATCTATGAGCTCATGTTAAAACCCTTATCAAAGGACAATGTGTAGCATTAACCATCTCTATCCATAAAGATAAGTGAGTTGATAACTCAAAAAATTAGAAAAAAAGAACAACATGAGAAAACTAAATAAAAGAACTAATAAAGATAAAGGCAGAAAAAGTCAAGATGGAAAACATAAAATGAAAAAAAGTAAGTCAAAGTTACTCCTTAAAAATATCAACCAATTAGAAAAACCATTGCCTAACCTAATCACGAAAAGATCAAGAAAGCACAAATGCACAAAATTTTTAAAAATAATGTTAGAGGTATAAATATCATAAGATATTGAGGACTAGATGAAATGAATACTTCTTAGAAAAATACAACTCATCACAATCATTTCTAGTAGGGACACCAAGGATAAACAAGCCAATTACAATAGAAAAAATAAAGAAACAAATATTGAGGCCCTTCCACAATAAACAGTCAACACAGGTGGCTTTAAATGGAATTACTCCCAACTTTAAAATGTCTTAATATTGTACTATTTCAGAGTAGGAGGCAGGAAAATTTCCAATTCATTTTATAAAGGAAGTATAATAATATTTCAAAGTCTGGATGCTTATAGCAAAGAAAAATGAAAAGAAAGACAAATTGCACTTACGAATAGTGAAAACAAAATCTTAAACAAAATACTAGCAAAGAGAATTCAAGAATATATATATATATGTATAATATATATACATATATATATACAATTTTAAAGATTTTATTTATTTTTTATTATTTATTATTATTTTATTTATTTGACAGAGATCACAAGTAGGCAGAGAGGCAGGCAGAGAGAGGAATGGAAGCAGGCTCCCTGCTGAGCAGAGCCTGATGTGGGACTCCATCCCAGGACCCTGGGATCATGACCTGAGCCAAAGGCAGAGGCTTAACCCACTGAGCCACCCAGGCACCCCTCAAGAATATATTCTTAAAAATAGTACCAGTTGGGTGACATCAGCAAAATGGCAGAATAGGAGTTTTCTACTGTCATCCCCTGACAGAATATCTATTTGACAACCACCCAAAGACAGAATACTTTTTTGAGAGTCAGGAAGTCAGGCAGAGAAGTTCTGGAACATCAGTGGAACAAGAGAACCCAAAAATAGATGCATTGAAGAAGGTAAGAACAGTTTTACTTTATCCATGTCACTTGTCTCTCAAAGCAGCAGAGTTCAGTTCTAAGAGAGATTCCCCTCAGCCAATGATTTCTCCTACATAGGAAAATGTGAGCACGGTGAGGAAGAGCCTAGTTTTTCCAGCCAGTTGGGATGCTGTCCATGAAGCCCCACTGCTTTCCCACCCTACTTGAAATGTTGAGGTGATTGGCATGGCTGAGTGATTGAGAGAGCCTGGGGGAAGGGAACATATATTCTGGGAGCAGAAACCTTGGTTCTAAGCAACCAGGGCTCAGAGTTCACCAAAGGGCCATAGATCCTACTAACTACTTTGTGGATTCCATCAGGAAATCCACCCACAGCTGCATGGGACATCTGACCCATGGACAACCTCAGTGCTCTACATGCCTCATTGTGACATATCCCAATGTGGCAGTTTCCTCACGTGCCCCTACAGAAGACAAGTGTGTTCCTTTGCATCTGGCTCATGAGCATACGCAGAAAGCCAGCCCAACTCAGTGGGACTGGGAGAAGACAAACACATTTAAGCATTTTTGGACACCACTCTAGGGAAAACAAACGAAAGGTCTCAGCACTCAGCCTATCTTCGAAGGGTAAAGAAAAAGGACATCATATAAGAATTCCCTCCTGAACATATCTGTTTTGTTTCTTGCCCATTATATATATGCATATATATGTACACACGCAAACATATATGCACACACACACACACACACACACACATATATATATATATATGAGGAGAGGTAAAGAAGAAGCTTTACTTTGGGAAAATATGACTCATGTAGGCTTGATCTGTATAAATAGGGTAATAAAATAGAGATTATATTTCCCTTTCCAAGTCTGAGTGCTGATGGTAGTTTTAATGATGGTGGGAAAAATGACAAGGTGACAGCTTAAAAGGTGAGAAGTTCAATTTGTGCCAGATCTAGCTTTGATGGGTGGCAGTATATGCATATGCCCATGTCACTCAGGCAGGAGCAGGTATAAAACTGGAGCACAGCTGAGAAATTATACTTTGGGATAAAGATTTGGAAACCATCTTCATACTTCATACATATGGTGGAAGCAAGTAATTGAAGAAGTAACAGAGCACAGATTTCAATCCTAGGCCTTAGAGGAATAAACAATTAGCTAGAAGAAAAGATAAAAACAGGACCTCAAATGCATAGGCCTGAAAAGGTGTCCATGAGAAAGGAGAGTTAGCTGTTATCAATGGCAACTTACAGATTTAGGAGTTTTAAGATCACTCAGTTTTGCAGAGAAGTTTGGAGATTTTTGACAAGTGGTATATGAAGGGCTTTACTTCATTCTTGTATATGATCAGGTAGGAAATCCTTCCTATTTCCTCCAAAAATTCTCATAGGTTGATTCTGACTGCTCTTTGGACTTAGGCTATGACATGCTCATGTGAGTAAACAATATATTCTTCACAAGGAAGTTGCTAAAAACATTTGATGATTGATTAAATTTGATACAACATTTATTTAACATCTGCATTTTTCCTTGGTCTTACAGAAGATGAGAAATGAATAAATCGTGGTTCTTGCTCTCCACTAGCTCACAGTCTAGTTGCACCAAGAAATATACCTAACAATAAAGCAAAGCTGGATAGGTCATTTTATTGATTATAAATAGGAAAATTGTCCCCTGGATACATTGTGGGGGAAAAATATGTCAGATGGATTGAGGAGAATCTCAGAGTTAATGGGAAGCTAAAGAACCAGACGAGAGCACCGAGAGCCACCAAGGCAAGAAGACTAAGAGGCAAGAACCACCACAGAGTAGTGATAGCAAGGTCTGGTGAAGCTGTACCTGTTTAGGTAAAATGACCATTTTCTCTACAGGGAAGAAGGATAATATTGGTCTAGCATGGATCAAGTGCCTTTAGAAAGAAGAGTGAAATGAAAAAGCCATCATTTTAATAATTGAATTCATCATTCCAAGAACAGAATAGACCATTAGGAAGGGTCAGTGGATGTTGGGCAGCAAAATAACAAGTCCTCAGGTAATTAGAAGCATAATGAATGTACAAAGAAAATGCCCAGAGAGGGCCTAGCAGAAAGCACCTGTCCCATAAAAGAAGGATTCAATAACCACTGGAACAGAATGATCCAGTCAGTTGATGTTCCAACCAGCTTTGGCCAATAACCATTGCACTGTTGACACAATGGGTTTAAGAATCTAAGATAGTGGAATGAATGCTATGTATGCATGCATCCAGCATGGGCTCATGCACTAAATTTGATCTAGCCACTGCTCCTGAGGCCAAATATCCAAATAGCCAGCCACAGAGATCTAAAGTGATGACAAGAGATGAATGTTAGGTCCAAATATGCCACCATCCCTCAGGGAGATTAAACAGCCACTTAGTATCAGGTTGATTACATTGTACTCTTCTATTTTAGAAGGTGCTGTTATTAATCATGACCAAAATGGACACACATTCCAGGTATGGGTGTGTTGTACTTTTTATGCTAGGCTTACAGTGTTTGACCCATCAGCACGAAATTCCACTGAACGTCACCCCAGATCTGTAAAGAAACCACTTTACAGAAAAGGAATCATGGCAGTGAGTATATCACTAGGGACATGACCATGGATCAAATATCATACCATCCAGAAACTATTGGTTTGATAGAGTGATGGAAGAACCATTTGAAGGCAGAAGTGAGAGAACAATTAGGAGGTGATTCCATACATGGATGGGACAATATCTTTCACATGCAGAATTCATTCCAAATATGCAACATGTATAATATGCTATGCCTTTAATAAGGTATACATGGATCTAGAAGCCACGAACTAGAAGTGAAAGAGTCCCTGCTTGGGGAATTTGTGCTTCTCATTCTTGAAACTCTAGACTTTATAAGTTTAGTGATCTAGTTCACAAAAGGGAAATGCTTTCATAAGGGAATAAAAGAAGAGTCTCATTAAGCTTTAAGCTAAAATGTTACCTGGTCAGACAGAGTCCCCCTGTCAAGAGACCTGCAGAGAAGGAAAGGAATAGTCATACTCTTAGAAGCAATGGATTTTGATCAGTAACTGATAAGGTTACTTTTAAACAATAGGGGTATATGTTTGGTACTTGGGTAACCCACTGTTATTCCTTTCCCCAATTTTATTGATAAATGGACATGAGCAGTAGCCATGGGTATAGTGATCAGAGATTCAGACTCCTCAGGACTGAAGTCTGGATCATCTCTAGTCAAGTAATCTAGACCAAAATAGATGGTAGCCATGAGTCAGGGAAATGGGTAGCAGAGGTTAGTAGAGGAAGGAGACAAGGAATATCAATTGTAGTCTTGAGAACAATTATAGAAATGGACCAGTAAGGCATCCCTAACATTTCTCAGGCAAGTTTCCCCCAGAAGAGAGACCTATCAGAATCCTGGAGAAAGTGTTCCTAGAATTTTCCATGAAAAGCAAATGGGACCTGAGAAACTCAATGTGTGGCCTATAATAGACATGGAGGCACTCATTCCCTCAACTGCTGGGAGCCTCAGCTAATGCTTAATTATTCTCAGATGTGTCCTCTGGTTATTGACAGAAAAGAACATTGTCAAACAAGGTCACCTCCCCTTCACATGGACAGCCCAAATCCCATCACTGTTTGACGAATAGAAAATAAAGATCCAACTCTCAGGAACCATTCCAGTTCCAGTTTTCTTTAGGACCCAAAGAGGTTGTGGTTTTGAATTTGAATTTTGAATTGTGATTGCATCACAATTCAACTCCTCCCTCTGTCATTCCTTGTCTGTGACTCCATCCCACTCCTGAGAGCATGCCTCAATAAACATCCAATTGGAAACCTCAGACTCAAAATTTATTTCCCAGGAAACCCAAGTTAAGACAAGTTTCTATTTAGATTAAAAAATATGGGGACGCCTGGGTGGCTCAGTTGGTTAAGCAGCTGCCTTCTGCTCAGGTCATGATCCCAGCGTCCTGGGATTGAGTCCCACATCGGGCTCCTTGCTTGGCGGGGAGCCTGCTTCTCCCTCTGCCTCTGCCTGCCATTCTGTCTGCCTGTGCTCGCTCGCTCTCCTCTCTCTCTGACAAATAAAAAAAAAATCTTTAAAAAAATACGTTAAAAAATAGATAAATTTTGGAAAAGTTCATTATAAGAGTCATTCTACTGACAAGTGATACAAATTTTTCTTAGATTATGAATATGCTCAAGGTTACAAAATCAAGATGCAATTTGCTCCCTCAATCAAAAGACCTGAAACCGCATTTAGGGTATTTTGCCCCATAAGATAGTGGGCATCTTGATGAGATGGTCTAGGGTATTAAAATACTCCTGACTGTGAGTATTTAAAAAGATTAATATTTTAAGTCACTCATGAAAGAAATGAGAAAAATTATTATTTTGCCTGATCCTTAAAGCCAATACATAAGGACAAATTTTAAGGAAAATAAAATTAGAATAGAAATAAATTGTTAGCATGAACATTTCCTTCTAAATCACCCTTAATCCTTATACTGGATTCAAACTGCTTTCAGCATTAATATACTTTGGTTTTTCACCAAAATCCCTCTAGACAGCCTTTATCAGCTGCCAATATGTCTCCATCACAGAACCAAGTAGTCTGTTCACTCTGATTAGACTGTTGGAGCTAATTTAAAGTATGGCCTTTGTTATGTCTATAGCAGTCTAATCAGCTAGGAAGATTCTCTGACACCCTGGCATCCAATCCGTCTCCATGTCATTGAAGCAGAAAGACAAAGATTATGGCCATCAAAGTATATCTTCAGGCAGAGATACAGCTCTCCAAACCAGTGCTTAGTTAAAACTGTCATATTTTAAAACTACTGCAAAGATATTCAGATTTTTGGGGCGCCTGGGTGGCTCAGTGGGTTAAGCCGCTGCCTTCGGCTCAGGTCATGATCTCAGGGTCCTGGGATCGAGCCCCGCATCGGGTTCTCTGCTCAGCAGGGAGCCTGCTTCCTCCTCTCTCTCTGCCTGCCTCTCTGCCTGCTTGTGCTCTCTCTCTGTCAAATAAATAAATAAAAAATCTTTAAAAAAAAAAAAAGATATTCAGATTTTTGATAGAAATTCCGGGAACCTTAGAAGTGTCTCAGTTGTTTTATCTTGCCTAGGTCTCATTTCCCAAACTAGAGGGTAAGCTCCTTGAAGGAATAGATCATAGTCTTTTCAATGTTCTCAGCAGTATCTTATAGATAGAATGGTTTTACACACATTTGTGTAACAAAGTAATTTATTGGGAAAGTTCCCTGTTACTTTGATGTTTTTCTGATGCTGTCTCACCAGAGCACTCACTTTGGACTAGACACAATGTTAGATTCTTTATATATGTCTCATCTTATTTATCCCCCACAAGCTTAGGAGTGAAGCATTTTCAGTGTTATCTCCCATTGAGACAACCAAAGCACAGAAAGGTTAAGTAAATTGTCTATATATATATATATCAGTTGGTGGCAAAAGTGGTATTTAAATAGAGGCTCTCCACCTCCAAAGCCCAGAATTTTATCTGCCTACTTCTCAATGGTAGCAGAACTCTCAGAAGATTCTCTGAGTGTTAGGGTGTCCCCCTGGGTACAACACAAGTGAGGGAACTGAGTTCCATTCCCGGTACCTCAGGTGGAAAATGATTTTGATCAGAAAGTAACAAGGATTATAAACTTAGCCCTTCTACTGATATATTTGTTAATTCAACAAAAATATAAATATTAGCCCTTCCTGATTTCCACCTTCCCTACTTCACCTTCAGGTGTTTTTTTCTCTCATGTAAAGCTTGCTCTAATCCTTAGAGGTAGAATGATATGCTGCAAAGAACATGAACCTTGGAATTAAACTACCCTCGTTCCCTTTCTGACTCTACCATTGACTATCTGTGCCCTTGGACATAGTATTTAAAATATTTGAATTTAGTTTTCAGTAAAATGAAGACAATAATCTGTACCACATAAAGTTGTTTTAATGATTAAATGACATGACAAACATAAAACTCAAGGCCCATGGAGTATACTCAATAATTGTAAATTCCCTTTGCCCTGCTTTGACTGCTTTATTTTCCTGATGAAGGGATACATGTGCAATCAGCCATCAAGTCTTAAAAGCCTTTCCCTACAGCAAGGAGCAAGGAAGAGCTGCTCAAGCTGGAAATTGAAAATTTCCTATCTTCCATATGTAGAATTGCTTTAATTGAGTAATTAAGAAAGGACCTCAATTACATTTAAATACTTGTCTTGATACTTTAAATACTTGCTTTAATCCTTTTGTATTTTAAAACCAATACCTTTGATGTTTTAGTACTTGTGTTTGGGGATTTTTTTAGGTTTAGAATCTGATCCTTATTTTACAGATGTTAGGGCCCATTACCTCAGATACTGTAGGTTTGCTTTTAATAGTTCTAAAATACCTAGGCCTTTATTAATCTACCATGAGTAGAGGTACTGATTCATTTATATCACTGCCAAGCAATCTTTATCATTTTGGCATTGTCAGACTTTTAAACTTTAGAATTGCTACAGCCTTACAGAAATAGCACTAAACCAGGAGCCATGACAACTTGGATTAACACATTGTCTCTGCTACTCTCTATCAGAAACACCTTGGACAAACAGCTCTCTGAGATCCTCCAGTATGGTACCATTTCTCATCCATTCTTATGCTCAGAGTCCAGCAGAGTACCTAGAATGAGGTAAAAACTACCCAAAAAAAGTCTGTTAAATCAAGAAATATTTTAATCAATTGGACAATCAATCAGTATAGGAACTGTAAGCTAAAGAATCAGCTGGTTACCTTGTGGTCATGCTTTTGACCGGACATATTGTAGTCAATGAAATAAGGAATGGTAATTTTACAAATTTCTAACTTAAGTTTTCAACAATGAACTTTCAAGTTTTCAACCGAATCTCTATAAAATTCTTTCTACATTTGCACCCTCATCTATTTTGTTTATTTTCTTGTGAAGGAAATTTCTCCAAGTTTCCAATCTTAAACAATAGCACTTTGATCCAGTCCAATAGTTATATATTTTTGTATTTATTTTCTAGGTTGCATTTGACCCTTACTCATTTACAACTTTTGAAAGTTATCTTCATTTACATCATTAAAAGACAAGCTTAGAACATTCATAACTAATAGTTTTAAGCCAAAACTTATAACAGTTTTTAAAATAGAAGTGTAAATTGATTTCATAATCACTAAAATTTATAACTCTAAAGTTATTTCTTTTTTAAATGGTTTCATTTCATATCTTGTTCCCAAACTGAAAACTAAAATTCCCAAATTAAAATGAATAGGCCCAGCTGATCCTATGTTAAAGGCAACTTTCCATGGTTGGGTTATGGACATTGGGGAGGTTATGTGCTATGCTGAGTGCTGTGAAATGTGTAAGCCTGACAATTCACAAACCTGTACCCCTGGGGCAAATAATACATTGTATTAATAAAAAGGCAACTATCCAGTTATTATACACAGACAACGGGACTACTAATTATGTGTTATTCTTTTTGTTAAAATATATAGCATGCAAAAAATTTTTAAGTTATTTTTAGAATATAGTTAGCTACAACCATTTATAAAAGAAACTTTACTGAATTTTGTTTGTGAGTTTTCTACTACTGGCACTTGAAGATAAGCAAGTCATTCCTACCATTGAGAATTTGGGCTTCCCTTCACTTCTGTGATTAGGTATATTTCACTCATGGCCAAGCAAATATGGTGAGTAACTCAGAGGATGTACTCAAATATGTATAATTCACAATATGCCTTTCCTCACTATGGAAATTAATTAATTAGCAATATGAAATAAACAATATAAACTCCAAAAAAGTTCTTACATTTGTATCCAAACTGGAAAATGGAAAGAAATACATGAAGAGTAGAATATCTAAAATCTTAATGTATGGGAAGGGTAGCAGAATATGCTATCCCAAAATATGCTGGTTTGGTATAGAGATTATTTTGAGCTGCAGGTCCTTGGAAAATAGTAAATGCACAGATAAGCTTTCTCTGAATCCTCTTACCTGCCTAAAGACAGATCCTCCAAAAAGAACTCAATTGTCATAATTTCCCTCCCTGAGTTTTATCAATGAGGGAAGACTGACTCTTAATACAGGAGAAAAGAAGTAGACATGACACCCACACTTTCTCACAAACTATCATACTTCCCATATATTCTTCTAAGAACCCAATAACCTTTCTTAAAAGCCATTCACACTCCCCTAAGAGTAAGTCTACATCTTGCATCTCCTTTCTCTGTTAAGATGGTATTTCAGCCCAAATCCTAAGCAAGCATAGGGAGTTACTCATTTTCATCCAAGTATCTCCCACATATACATATGTGTTAATAGACTTCAGTTTTCTTTTGTTAATCTGCCTTTAGTACAAGGGTCATCCAAAAACTCCGAAGTGTATAAGGAAAATTATTTTTTATCCCCTACATGTAATTCCTGAAAATGTACATATCAACTATGAAATGCAAATTTGGCTTCTAATGTTCAGTTTATTATAAATGTTTTAACTGCTATAAATGCCAAAACATATAATAATGATTAGAAAATATATATTTTTAAATAACCATCTTGAGACCTAGAGAAATCAGGTAATATGGAGGAAGACAAGAATCTTTCACTTTTTATCAATAGTTTAAACCTAATAAATGACTTACTGATTGATTGTGAGTCTCTGATCTGTGGAGTCCACATTTTAGTCTAAAAAAAAATCATAAATCTGCATACATAAAACTAAAAGGTAGTAGCTAGAATAATTCTCATCCCAAAGGATAATGAGAGTATGAAAACTTAGGAAACCTAATTGTCTTTTTGGACACCAATATTATTCTCTTGGTGGAACTAGCAACCCACCTTCTCCTTCTTTCAGCATATTCCCAAGTTAACCAGAATGTTGTTTTGATTTTTTATTATTTGTACCAGAAAAATGCCATGCTTGTAATTTTCAGAGGCTTTGAAATCTAGATAGGGAGGAGAGAAAAAAGAAATACAACAGCAAACAATATAGGACAGAATAAAAACCATAACATTTGAATCCTAGTTAGCAATTACAGAGTTTTCACCATTTCATTTAACAAAGGTATATCCTTAAATGTTAAATTGCATACTATAGACTTCATGGGTGCAGAGGTCTGGAAAGGAAAATGTCAGTATGAATAGTACTAGTTTAGTAAATCTTCATTCAGAGTAGGTTTTTAAGGGGTCTTGAAAAAAGATAAGAGGATAGTGTTGATCTGGAATATTTGCAGCCCCTGAAATAGCTTAACACTGGCAGAAACATCTTGTAAAAAAATTATTTAGGCACCAGGTTCCAATGTCCACAGTAGGGAGGACTTTTGATTCTACCCGCAGTGGTCCATTTGGTTTTACAAAACACCTGTAAAATGAGACACATGATACACAAATGTTGCCCTGAGTATTAAGCTTGGATTTTGATAGAATCACATCTTGATAAATAATCAGAATCACTTTGGGAACTTTGAAAAAAATACAGGCAACTCTTCAGATCAACTGAAACAAATTCTACATGGGATGAAGAATTTTTGTTTTTTTATAAACCTTAGGTAATTCTGGTGGTTGGTAAGATTTGAGAATTGTTAGACTTGAGGTTAAAGTATATTATTTCATAATTTGTCAAGAAGGTTTTCTAAGATTTGACAACACATGATGAAATAGTGGACAGCAGTTCTGATAGGATTTACTGAACATGGTAGCAACACCCTTGCATTTAAACTCACTCTGGTTCTCTCCTCTTTACAAGGCTCCCTGCACTCTACAGAGGCCTTCAGGAGTGTCCAAGATGAAGGCAAATTCAAGCTTTTACTTGATAAGAAGATGGGAATCCAAAGTGTTTGGGACTGTGTTAGGGCCATTGGGAAAGTGGTATATGATTCTAAGAAGGAAGACACAGATGTATGACTAGTAGTGTAATGAATAAGAACTGACCTTACTTCAATATGATAATTCTCTTTTTTAAAAAACAGTATTTTTTAAATAAAAGAATTACAAAATAGAATGTTTTGAAAGGAATAATACAAGCACATTTACTTCTACTCTAAACAAAATACTGTTTACAAACAACTAGGTTGAACTTATGACTCATTCAAAATTTATGTTGAAATGTGTGGTTCTCTCTCTCTCTACCTCTCTACCATCTTTGTTACACCAAGGCTACCAATTATAATGTTCATATCTTTGTATACTGGCATTCAAATATTAAAATACTTGAAATTTTGGTATAGTAGAATTTCAAGTATCCTGGAAGTGAGAATGAAGAGTATTTGGTTAGAAAAAGACTTCAAAGACACATATGAAAAATTATGCCAAGTAGGAAATACTTTATATTGTTCATATAAGACCAAATGGTCACCACTCTTACTAGGCATATATCATGACACTTAGCTATTGATCCCAGACTTCCAGAAAACTTAAGTTCACTCTGATTTTTAAAGAAATGCTGCACAGAATAAGCCTTAATATTATGTTTACAAGAAGGAAATAATATATACATACATTCATTCATTCATTTGGCATTTGCTAAGAGTCTTCTATGTGCCAGGAATTATATGCTAGAGATGCCAAGATTAAATGACACTATTAATTGCATAGTCTAGAAGTGGAAATAAATGTAAACAAATATTGGCAACATACTATGACAGGTGCTAGAACAACAAGATATAGTGGTTTACCCCAAAATGAGGGGATAAATAACACTTCTTTGAGAATGTGTGGAAAGAATTAAGAGTACATGAGATATTTAAGATATATCTATAAAGATAAGTAGATTCTGCTTATATTACCTGGAGAGAGGACAAAAGGGGATTCTAGCATAATGGCATTTCATCATCAGTCTTTCTCATCCATTACTAAGGCTTAGAGATTTTTCTTTCATCAAATGCTTCACAACAACTTATTTGTTGTTTTCAATGTTCATAAAATGCCCAAGCCATTAAAAATTGGATGATCTGTTCATAATGGGGTTGCTTTGGATGACAGTCAGCAAAATCTTGGGCAATGAACAGATGTCTTTTCTGTTGAAGAATCCATAGGCAACATGCAGGCACCTGTGAATGCAAGACTCTCCCTTAACAGCTACATGAGCAGCTGCTAACAAGATTACTCAACACAACCGCTGGACACGTGACGGTCAACAAAATGGTAACAGAGCATCGCAGGAATCAACTTAACTCTTTTACGACAGATTGAGGTTGAAAAACCACAGTGATAGTGATTTTCTTGAATCCAATTTGTTGGCTTCATCCACTCTCTTTCTTCCTTTCTTTCTAGATGATACTCATTGGCTAACCACACCACTCACCCCCAGATTAATGACTACTATCACCAGCAAGGGTAGGAAGACTGAGGAGTTAGTTACTCTATTTCTAGCTTATTATGATGGCATATACTCTATGTTCTGCGTCCTTCAGAGTCCTATTCTTGAACTTTGAGAACCTTTTCTTCTCACCATAAAAAAACTGAGTCTTCTAAATATTGTTTAGAAGACTGGAAGATATGTCGGGGTTTTTTTATTTGTTTGTTTTCTCTAAATGCTTGTTGTTTACAATTCTAATTGTCTTCAAGTAGTGAATGACTCTGACCAATTCCAACCAGGAAGAGATTGGGACAAAATTAATATTTCTAAATATCTCACTATATTTGTCAGTGTACAAACTGACAAAAATGAAACCTGGGAGATCAGGGTAGAGTAGTTACTTTAGCAACTATATTTCATAAGCTTAAAACGATTCTCTAAGGTAGATGCTATCATGCATCATGTAATAGATCTAGTTGTTAAGATTTAAGGTGTGCCCTCATTATAATTAGTGGGTTGAATTCCAATCCAAGTCTTCTGACTTCAAATCTAGTGCCCTTCAAGTTTGATCTATAAAAAGAAATAACTAGAAATAATCTAGCTTTAATTCTCACATTGCACATGCATGACTTCTTAATGCAAAAATTCAGACATATCACAGGCCAAATAATAAGGATAGCTAACATTTATTAATAGTTTACTATTTAGCAGGCACTGTTATGTACTTTATGTGAGTTTATAGTTATTTTTACAAAAACCTTATGAGATTGGTATTATCATTAATTCCATTTGACATATATGTCAAGCAGGGCTTATAGAACTTTCCAAAAGACCACAGAGCTAAACACAGTGGAGGCTGGGACACTAAGTGAGGGTGGCTCACTTAGTTAAGCATCTGACTCTTGATTTCAGTTCAGGTCATGATCTCAGGGTTGTGAGGCCGAGCTCCATGCTGAGCTCCATGACCAGTATGGAGTCTACCTGAGACTCTCTCTTAACTCTTCTCCCTCTGCCCCTCTTCCTACTCATGCTTTATAAATAACTAAATAAACAAATAAAAAAATTTTAAAAAATAAATACAATAATCAAAATTTTAAAGTGAATATATGGAATTTTGAGTGTATGATATGGATTTTAGGGTAGTTTAGACTCAACTAAAAAGAGATTTGCAAACAAGAGGGAAACCAAGAGCAATTATCCAGAATGAGGCACAAATTTACAAAAAACTAGGAAATATGAAAAATAGTTGAAAAAATATGGGAGAGTGAGATGATCTAACATAGTAAATCAGTTTCAAAAGTAGTGAAAAAAGATGCAAAAAATAATTGATAATATGTTAGCTAAGAATTTTCCAGAACTAATAAAATATATCAAAACACAAGTACAAGAATCTCAATATGTTCAAAGTAGAATAAAATATTTATAGTAAAAGTGCCAAATGCCAAAATAAAAGAGAACATTGTAAAAGTAGTCAGAGGCAAAGATTAACTTTAAAGGAGGAGCATTTAGACTGATGGCTTTCATCCCAATGGCACTAAAGGAAGTGGAAAAGAAATAGAAATGATAGTTGGAATGTGCTTATAGAAAAACATTTATCACGCTGTAATTCTATACTCCTCAAAATATCTCTCAAGAATAAAGGTGGAATAAAGACATTTTTCAAAAAAATAAAACTGCCACCAACATATCTACACTGAAAACAGGTCTATAAGATGTACCTCAGAGCAGAGGAAAGTAATCCTAGTTGGAAGTTGAAAGATACACAAAGAAATAAGGAGCAAATAAAATGGCATATGAAGATGTAAAACTAGACCAGTGACTGAATACAATGGTAATAATATCTCTAGAGTTTAGGGGTACTCGGGTGGCTCAGTTAGTTAAGCATCTGACTCTTGATTTTGGCTCAGGTCATGATTTCGGGGTTGTGAGATCTAGCTCTTCATTGGGCTCTGAGTTTAGCGGGGAGTCTGCTTGAGATTCTCCCCCTCTGCTGTTTGCCCTTCTCTCTCTTTCTATCTGTAAAATAAATAAATATATCTTTTTAAAAAATCCCTAGGGATGCCTGGATGGTTCAGCTGGTTAAGTGTCTGCCTTTGACTCAGGTCATGATCCCAGAGTCCTGGGATAAAGCCCTTTATCAGGCTTCCTGCTCAGGGGTGGGGGGGTAGTCTGTTTGTCTCTATCCCTCTGTCCCTCCCCCCTGCTCATGCTCCCTCTCTCAAGTAAATAAAATCTCTTTAAAAATATATCTCGAGGGGCCCTGAGTAGCTCAGTTATTAAGTGTCTGCCTTCAGCTCAGGTCGTGATCCCAGAGTCCTGGGATCAAGCTCCCCATTGGTCTCCCTGCTCAGTGGAGAGCCTGCTTCTCCTTCTCCCTCTGCTGCTCCCCCTGCTTGTGCTCTCTCTCAATCTGTCAAATAAATAAATAAATAAATAAATAAAATCTTTTAAAAATAAAAAATATACCTCTAGAGTTAAAAAAGTTAAAATAAGCAAGGACAATGGCATGACTGTAATGAAAGAAATAAATCAAACAAAAGTTTCTATGGTCCCTAAAATATCCCGGAGAAGGTTAAAAGTATTGGCTAAACTGATTAAATCCTTAATCAGTTAAGGATGCCTGTGGTAGTTTAAGAATAATATTAAAAAATATAAACAGAATGCATAGCTTCTAAACTAGTAGTGGGAAAAGAATAAATTATCAATAATACAAAGTAAAATAGAAGATTAGGTAAAAACACAAATATATCAGCAGTTACATGGACTAAAAAGGAACTATATGCTACTGTAAAAAGATGAAGATTGTCAGATTGAATTTTAAAAAGGAATCTAATATATGCTGTCAATTAGAAAAAGATCTAACAATTCAGACAAGTTGAAAGTAAAAGATGGAAAAAATGTGCTACACAAACATTAACTAAAAGGAAGCTAGTTATTTTTTATTATGTTAATTATCATGGAAAATTGACTTTAAGGTTAGAAGAATTTCTTGGGACACAGAGGGTCATATTAAAGACAAAAGTTACAATTCAAATATATATACATATATTTACATATATAATTTTGTGTCTGCTTAAAATATGACCTCAAGATGCATGACACAAAAACTGAATTATAAAGAGAAATGAAGAGGAGCCAAGATGGCGGAGAAGTAGCAGGCTGAGACTACTTCGGGTAGCGGGAGATCAGCTAAATAGCTTATCTAAAGATTGCAAACACCTACAAATCCAACGGGAGATTGAAGAGAAGAAGAACAGCAATTCCAGAAACAGAAAATCAACCACTTTCTGCAAGGTAGGACTGGCGGAGAAGTGAATCCAAAGCGACGGGAAGATAGACCGCGGGGGGAGGGGCCGGCTCCCGGCGAGCGGCGGAGCAACGGAGCAAAATCAGGACTTTTAAAAGTCTGTTCCACTGAGGGACATCGCTCCAGAGGCTTAACTGGAAGCCCAGGCGGGGTCAGCGTGGCCTCAGGTCCCGCAGGGTCGCAGAAGGATCGGGGGTGTCTGAGTGTCGCAGAGCTTACCGGTATTAGAACGGGGAAGCCGGCTGCAGAGACAGAGCCGAGGAGTGACTCTCAGCTCGGGGTTGCCTTGAACCGGTCGCAGGCTCGGTCAGCTCGGAGCGTGGCCGGAGGCCAGGGTGGCGGGAGACATTGGGCGCTATTCTCTGAGGGCGCACTGAGGAGTGGGGCCCCGGGCTCTCGGCTCCTCCGGGCCGGAGACCGGGAGGCCGCCATCTTTATTCCCGTCCTCCGGACTCTACGGAAAGCGCTCAGGGAACAAAAGCTCCCGAAAGCGAACCCAAGCGGATTACTCAGCGCGGCCCCAGGTAAGGGCGGTGCAACTCCGCCTGGGGCAAAGATGCTTGAGAATCACTACAACAGGCCCCTCCCCCAGAAGATCAACAGGAAACCCAACCAGGACCAAGTTCACCTACCAAGGAGAGGGGCGGAATTCCAGAGGAGAAGAAAGCAAAGCACGGAACTCATGGCTTTCTCCCCATGATTATTTAGCCTCGCAGTTAATTTAATTTTTTTTTCTTTTTCAATTTTTTTTTCTTTTCCTCTTCTTCTGCTGAATTTTTGTTAACTTTTACCGTTTTCTTTTTTTAACGTTTTTTAAATAGTTTATCTAATATATATATTTTTTTCCTCTTTTTATATTTTTTCTTTATCGGCTTTCTTTTTTTTAATAGTTTCTTTTTTTTTTCTTTCTTTCTTTCTGAACTCCTTTTTATCCCCTTTCTCCCCCCTCACAATTCGGGATCTCTTCTGATTTGGCTAAAGCATATTTTCCTGGGGTTGTTGCCACCCTTTTAGTATTTTACTTGCTCCTTCAAAAACTCTTATCTGGACAAAATGACAAGGCGGAAAAATTCACAACAAAAAAAAGAACAAGAGGCAGTACCAAAGGCTAGGGACCTAATCAATACAGACATTGGTAATATGTCAGATATAGAGTTCAGAATGATGATTCTCAAGATTCTAACCGGGCTTGAAAAAGGCATGGAAGATATTAAAGCAACCCTCTCAGGAGATATAAAAGCCCTTTCTGGAGAAATAAAAGAACTAAAATCTAACCAAGTTGAAATCAAAAAAGCTATTAATGAGGTGCAATCAAAAATGGAGGCTCTCACTGCTAGGATAAATGAGGCAGAAGAAAGAATTAGCGATATAGAAGACCAAATGACAGAGAATAAAGAAGCTGAGCAAAAGAGGGACAAACAGCTACTGGACCACGAGGGGAGAATTCGAGAGATAAGTGACACCATAAGACGAAACAACATTAGAATAATTGGGATTCCAGAAGAAGAGGAAACAGAGAGGGGAGCAGAAGGTATATTGGAGAGAATTATTGGAGAGAATTCCCCCAAAATGGCAAAGGGAACAAGCATCAAAATCCAGGAGGTTCAGAGAACCCCCCTCAAAATCAATAAGAATAGGTCTACACCCCGTCACCTAATAGTAAAATTGACAAGTCTTAGTGACAAAGAAAAGATTCTGAAAGCAGTCCGGGAAAAGAAGTCTGTAACGTACAATGGTAAAAATATTAGATTGGCAGCAGACTTATCTACAGAGACCTGGCAGGCCAGAAAGAGCTGGCATGATATATTCAGAGTACTAAATGAGAAAAACATGCAGCCAAGAATACTATATCCAGCTAGGCTATCATTGAAAATAGAAGGAGAGATTAAAAGCTTCCAGGACAAACAAAAACTGAAAGAATTTGCAAATACCAAACCAGCTCTACAGGAAATATTGAAAGGGGTCCTCTAAGCAAAGAGAGACCCTAAAAGTAGTAGATCAGAAAGAAACAGAGACAATATACAAAAACAGTCACCTTACAGGCAATACAATGGCACTAAATTCATATCTCTCAATACTTACCCTGAATGTTAATGGGCTAAATGCCCCAATCAAAAGACACAGGGTATCAGAATGGATAAAAAAACAAAAACCATCTATATGTTGCCTACAAGAAACTCATCTTAAACCCGAAGACACCTCCAGGTTTAAAGTGAGGGAGTAGAAAAGAATTTACCATGCTAATGGACATCAGAAGAAAGCAGGAGTGGCAATCCTTATATCAGATCAATTAGATTTTAAGCCAAAGACTATAATAAGAGATGAGGAAGGACACTATATCATACTCAAAGGAACTGTCCAACAAGAAGATCTAACAATTTTAAATATCTATGCCCCTAACGTGGGAGCAGCCAACTATATAAACCAATTAATAACAAAATCAAAGAAACACATTGACAAGAATACAATAATAGTAGGGGATTTTAACACTCCCCTCACTGAAATGGACAGATCATCCAAGCAAAAGATCAACAAGGAAATAAAGGCCTTAAATGACACACTGGACCAGATGGACATCACAGATATATTCAGAACATTTCATCCCAAAGCAACAGAATACACATTCTTCTCTAGTGCACATGGAACATTCTCCAGAATAGATCACATTCTTGGTCCTAAATCAAGTCTCAACTGGTATCAAAAGATTGGGATCATTCCCTGCATATTTTCAGACCACAATGCTCTAAAGCTAGAACTCAATCACAAGAGGAAATTTGGAAAGAACCCAAATACATGGAGACTAAACAGCATCCTTCTAAAGAATGAATGGGTCAACCAGGAAATTAAAGAAGAATTGAAAAAATTCATGGAAACAAATGATAATGAAAACACAACGGTTCAGAATTTGTGGGACACAACAAAGGCAGTCCTGAGAGGAAAATATATAGCGGTACAAGCCTTTCTCAAGAAACAAGAAAGGTCTTGGGTACACAACCTAACCCTACACCTAAAGGAGCTGGAGAAAGAACAAGAAAGAAACCCTAAACCCAGCAGGAGAAGAGAAATCATAAAGATCAGAGCAGAAATCAATGAAATAGAAACCAAAAAAACAATAGAACAAATCAACAAAACTAGGAGCTGGTTCTTTGAAAGAATTAATAAGATTGATAAACCCCTGGCCAGACTTATCAAAAAGAAAAGAGAAAGGACCCAAATAAATAAAATCATGAATGAAAGAGGAGAGATCACAACGAACACCAAAGAAATACAGACAATTATAAGAACATACTATGAGCAACTCTACGCCAACAAATTTGACAATCTGGAAGAAATGGACGCATTCCTAGAGACATATAAACTACCACAACTGAACCAGGAAGAAATAGAAAGCCTGAACAGACCCATAACCAGTAAGGAGATTGAAACAGTCATCAAAAATCTCCAAACAAACAAAAGCCCAGGGCCAGACGGCTTCCAGGGGGAATTCTACCAAACATTTAAAGAAGAACTAATTCCTATTCTCCTAAAACTGTTCCAAAAAATAGAAATAGAAGGAAAACTTCCAAACTCATTTTATGAGGCCAGCATCACCTTGATCCCAAAACCAGACAAGGATCCCAACAAAAAAGAGAACTACAGACCAATATCCTTGATGAACACAGATGCAAAAATTCTCGCCAAAATACTAGCCAATAGGATTCAACAGTACATTAAAAGGATTATTCACCACGACCAAGTGGGATTTATTCCAGGGCTGCAAGGCTGGTTCAACATCCACAAATCAATCAATGGGATACAACACATTAATAAAAGAAAGAACAAGAACCATATGATACTCTCCATAGATGCTGAAAAAGCATTTGACAAAGTACAGCATCCCTTCCTGATCCAAACTCTTCAAAGTGTAGGGATAGACGGCACATACCTTAATATTATCAAAGCCATCTATGAAAAACCCACCACAAATATCATTCTCAATGGAGAAAAACTGAAAGCTTTTCCGCTAAGGTCAGGAACACGGCAGGGATGTCCGTTATCACCACTGCTATTCAACATAGTACTAGAAGTCCTAGCCTCAGCAATCAGACAACAAAAGGAAATTAAAGGCATCCAAATCGGCAAAGAAGAAGTCAAACTATCACTCTTTGCAGATGATATGATACTCTATGTGGAAAACCCAAAAGACTCCACTCCAAAACTGCTAGAACTTGTACAGGAATTCAGTCAAGTGTCAGGATATAAAATCAATGCACAGAAATCAGTTGCATTTCTCTACACCAACAACAAGACAGAAGAAAGAGAAATTAAGGAGTCCATCCCATTTACAATTGCACCCAAAACTATAAGATACCTAGGAATAAACCTAACCAAAGAGACTAAGAATCTATACTCAGAAAACTATAAAGTACTCATGAAAGAAATTGAGGAAGACACAAAGAAATGGAAAAATGTTCCATGCTCCTGGATTGGAAGAATAAATATTGTGAAAATGTCTATGCTACCTAAAGCAATCTACACATTTAATGCAATTCCTATCAAAGTACCATCCATTTTTTTCAAAGAAATGGAACAAATAATCCTAAAATTCATATGGAACCAGAAAAGACCTCGAATAGCCAAAGGAATATTGAAAAAGAAAGCCAAAGTTGGTGGCATCACAATTCCGGACTTCAAGCTCTATTACAAAGCTGTCATCATCAAGACAGCATGGTACTGGCACAAAAACAGACACATAGATCAATGGAACAGAATAGAGAGCCCAGAAATGGACCCTCAACTCTATGGTCAACTCATCTTCGACAAAGCAGGAAAGAATGTCCAATGGAACAAAGACAGCCTCTTCAATAAATGGTGTTGGGAAAATTGGACAGCCACATGCAGAAAAATGAAATTGGATCATTTCCTTACACCACACACGAAAATAGACTCAAAATGGATGAAGGATCTCAATGTGAGAAAGGAATCCATCAAAATCCTTGAGGAGAACACAGGCAGCAACCTCTTCGACGTCAGCCGCAGCAACATCTTCCTAGGAACATCACCAAAGGCAAGGGAAGCAAGGGCAAAAATGAACTTTTGGGATTTTATCAAGATCAAAAGCTTTTGCACAGCAAAGGAAACAGTGAACAAAACCAAAAGACAACTGACAGAATGGGAGAAGATATTTGCAAACGACATATCAGATAAAGGGCTAGTGTCCAAAATCTATAAAGAACTTAGCAAACTCAACACCCAAAGAACAAATAATCCAATCAAGAAATGGGCAGAGGACATGAACAGACATTTCTGCAAAGAAGACATCCAGATGGCCAACAGACACATGAAAAAGTGCTCCATATCACTCGGCATCAGGGAAATACAAATCAAAACCACCATGAGATATCACCTCACACCAGTCAGAATGGCTAAAATTAACAAGTCAGGAAATGACAGATGCTGGCGAGGATGCGGAGAAAGGGGAACCCTCCTACACTGTGGGTGGGAATGCAAGCTGGTGCAACCACTCTGGAAAACAGCATGGAGGTTCCTCAAAATGTTGAAAATAGAACTACCCTATGACCCTGCAATTGCACTGCTGGGTATTTACCCTAAAGATACAAACATAGTGATCCGAAGGGGCACATGCACCCGAATGTTTATAGCAGCAATGTCTACAATAGCCAAACTATGGAAAGAACCTAGATGTCCATCTACAGACGAATGGATAAAGAAGATGTGGTATATATACACAATGGAATACTATGCAGCCATCAAAAGAAATGAAATCTTGCCATTTGCGACGACGTGGATGGAACTAGAGGGTATCATGCTTAGCGAAATAAGTCAATCGGAGAAAGACAACTATCATATGATCTCCCTGATATGAGGGAGAGGAGATGCAACATGGGGGGTTGAGGGGGTAGGAGAAGAGTAAATGAAACAAGATGGGATTGGGAGGGAGACAAACCATAAGTGACTCTTAATCTCACAAAACAAACTGAGGGTTGATGGGGGGAGGGGGTTGGGAGAGGGGGTGGGGTTATGGATATTGGGGAGGGTATGTGCTATGGTGAGTGTTGTGAAGTGTGTAAACCTGGCGATTCACAGACCTGTACCCCTGGGGATAAAAAATATATGTTTATAAAGATGTAAAAAAAAAAAAAAAAAAAGAAAGAAAGAAAGGATGAATACCCAAGTTTTGTAGCAACATGGACGGGACTGGAAGAGATTATGCTGAGTGAAATAAGTCAAGCAGAGAGAGTCAATTATCATATGGTTACACTTATTTGTGGAGCATAACACATAGCATGGAGGACAAGGGGAGATGGAGAGAAGAAGGGAGTTGAGGGAAATTGGAAGGGGAGGTGAACCATGAGAGACTATGGACTCTGAAAAACGATCTGAGAATTTTGAAGGGGTGGGGGGTGGGAGGTTGGGGGCACCAGGTGGTGGGTATTGTAGAGGGCACAGATTGCATGGAGCACTGGGTGTGGGGCAAAAATAATGAATACTGTTATGCTGAAAAAATAAAAAATTTAAAAATAAAAAAAAATAAAGAGAAATGAATAGGTCTGTAATTATTGTAGATTTCAAGTTTTCTCATAATTGATATTATAAAGTCAGACAAAAATTTTACAGAATAATTAAATTTTGATACATACAGAATATCATATCCATCAAATACAAAATAATTTCTTTAAACACAAAGGGAACATTTGCAAAATTGACTATATAATGGGCCATAAAAAAGTTTAAACAAATTTCAAAGGACTGAAATCATACATGGCATATTTTATTGCCTCAGTGTACTTAAGTTAGAAACTAGAAACAACAACAAAGCATATAAGCAAAAAAGAGGGAATAAACTAACACATTTAGTATTTAATATAATCTGTGGGTAAAAGACGTTGGAAAGAAAACTTACAACATTTTAACTGAATGATAAAAATCCTAAATACCAAATACATAGGATGCAGTAAAAGCTGTAATTTAGGAAACTTCTAGTCTTAAGTATTTATATTAAAAAGCTGACAGGATATGGGGCACCTGGTTGGTGCAGTTGGTTAAGAATCTGACTCTTGGTTTTGGCTCAGGTTGTGATCTTGGGGGTTTGAGATGGAGCCCCAGGCAGGCCTCTGTGTTCAGCATGGAACCTGCTTGAGTTTCTCTCTCTCACTGTTGCTACCCTCCTTCTAAAATAAATTAATAAATAAATTTTTTTTATCTGAAAGGATAAAAATTATTGAGTCAAATATCCATCTAAAAATAGAATACTTTTTAAAAGTACAAAAAAGGAGAAAATTAAATTCAAAGAACGTAGAAGAAAGGAAATAATGTAATTAACAGCAGCAATTAATAAAAGAGAAAATACATCCACAAAAAATAAAATAAATAAAGCAGAAAACACGCATGTAATAGAGAGGATCAACAATAGAGAAAGTTGGTTCCTTAAAAAAAACAAATAAACCAACAGCAACAGCAAAAAACAACATACAAACATCTGTATAGACTAACCAAGAAAGGCTTAGAAATCACAAGTAAATAGAGGATCCAAAATAATCCATAATATTCAGAGACTTAAGTAAGTTTACTGGATACAAACTGATCTATAAAACTCCGTTACAGGGGCACCTGGATGGCTCAGTGGGTTCAAGCCTCTGACTTTGGCTCAGGTCATGATCCCAGGGTCCTGGGATCCAGCCCCGCATTGGGCTCTCTGCTCTGCGGGGAACCTGCTTCCCCCCCTCTCTCTGCCTGCCTCTCTGCCTACTTGTGATCTCTGTCAAATAAGTAAAAATCTTTAAAAAATAAAAACAAAACAAAACAAAACTCTGTTACACTTCCATGTCCCACCAACAAACCAGGAAAAAAAAAGAAAGAGAAAAAGATACTATTTAAATAGCATCAACAATATTAAGAAACTAGTTATAAATATAACCAAGGATGCCCAAAATTCTATAGAGAAATTAAAATACTTGTGAGAGATGTCATAGTGCATATAAATAAGTGGAGAGATATTTATGATCATGAATTAGAAGAGTTGCTATGTTCAGACGTCAAATCTTCCAACAGGTCTTCTATTAATTTATAGATTTAACATAATCCTATCCCAAATTTTAATGTAGAGTTGGGGGAGTACATTACCCAGCTGTTTTAGGTAAAACACTGTGCTATTTTTGCTAGAGTAGACACATAGACCAATGGAATTGAATATAGAGAGGTCAGAAAAGAACATACACATTTGTGGAAACTTCATACATATTGATATTTAAAAATCCAGAAGAATTTATATATATATAAATTTTTGTATTTCTATATATTATATATAACACTTATATATAAATTACATATATTATTAGGCTTACGTATATATAAAAGCACCAACTACAAGAAAGAGAAAAAACAGTCTTTTTTTAAAGATAACGCTGAAGAGGGTGAGGTAGAAGAGGCTATTCAGAAAGTGGGAAGAGACCCAGGGAAAGTGATGTGGTATACTGGTGATGAGAGGGAGATTTTGAAATGGAGAGGAGAATGAGAATTGCATTATCAATTTTTTCTAGTAATATTTATCTTTTTAAGTTGGGTTAAATGGTAATGCAAATATTATGAACCTGCCTTATGTTTCTAATGTATTCTACTTTATCCAAAATTTTATAAAACTATACATGACCAAGTTTCTTTTTTGATGCATACTATAAAATCTCAGATTTAATTGCATACTCTTTGAAATAAATTCTCTCCTTGGCCATGACTATTAGAGACTTGAAAAGAGAACCATAACAGTCACATCAACCAGGCCCTCAGTTCTAAACATAAATACACAGGAAGAAGAGAGAGGAGAGAAGGGACTAGGGAGAGAAAACAGGTTTATTTCATTTAAGAGGGAAATGATGGACTTTTCAATGAATGGTGATAAGAAAATTATATTTCCTACCTCATACTATATTTCCTTTTTTTCTTTTTCACAGCGTTTTACAGTCACCACCTTTATTAAATTCTACAGCATTTTCACAAGCCCCAAAGAAAACCTCATACTCAATAAGTAGTCATTCTCCATTTCCCCCCAACATCACCTCCCGGAAACCACCTATCTGCTTTCTGTCTCTATGGCTTTACTTATCCTGGTTATTTCATATACATGGAGTGATGCCGTAGGTGACTTTTTGTGCCTGGCTGTTTTCACTTAGCATGTTTTCAAGGTTCATCCATGTTGTATGTTGAATTACTTTTTATGGCTAAACAACTCTTTTGTATGTATATATCATATTTGGTCTATCTACTCCTTCGTTGGGGGACATTTAGCATGTTTCTAGCAGTGGCTCTCCTGAGAAAGAGAGGGGAAACCTTCTATCAAAATTTGGAACTGGGATTTCCAAGAATTTGTAACAGAGAAATCCATGTTCTCTGCAGCTCGGCTTGACCTAACCTATGAAATCATAAAGAAAAAAAAACTGCTTTATTATTTTAATTCAATGACTATTGGCTTAAGTGATTTTCTGCAAACCCACAGGAAACTTAACCACCATCCTCAGCTTTGCTTTTAAGGCAAATTGTGCTTTTGCAATACAAATAACGGGCTTAATAAATGATTGTTGGGACACAAACTGTTGGTGCATTGAGTAAACAAACTATTTCTTTCCAGTTTGTGAAGCTACAATTCTTCCACTATTTCTATAATTGGAGCTGGTTGCTGGGGAAGCCACCGTACTATCACCTAGGTGTCACTATGGCTAATTATTAAAATGAATCCAAGTTCATGGTATTTATCCCTATGCCACCTTTATTTCTTCTTGAAAGTGCAGAATGAACCTTTACAAGATGCACTTAATTTCTGCAAGAAGTTTCAGAAGCTGTAAGAACTCTCATTCCCTCTGCACTGCTATTGCTTCCAGGGATCCCCCACTGTGTCTGTTCAAAGCAGCCGTCATTTGAGATTCAGTGCAGGAGGTCAGTGGAAGGTCCACATCTGACCCAGGGCAGGAGCCCAGAAAGGACAGAGCCCACAGCCCTCTGCACATTGCTTGAGACTTCCGTTCAAGTTTTCCAAAGCTGCCTCAAGCGCCCCGCTTCCTCATGGCCCACCAGTTTTCATTCAAGGATGGAGAACCAAGTCTTACAGTAATGCCTAGGCCAGTGCCACTCCACTTGGGGTTCTCAAACCAGTGCTGGTGTAGGAACAGTCGCTGGTCAATGACAACAGAAATACAAAGATTGAGAGTTGGCGTTGAAAACCTTTTATAATCCA
The DNA here is from genome assembly GCF_902655055.1 of Lutra lutra. Taxonomy (NCBI): domain Eukaryota; kingdom Metazoa; phylum Chordata; class Mammalia; order Carnivora; family Mustelidae; genus Lutra; species Lutra lutra. The sequence goes on from NC_062285.1 coordinate 85,163,870, forward strand.
TTGACATTGCTGCCCAAGGTCGCATCCAAGCGCATAATCAGTAAACTTGTTTCTTGAAGCAAGGAATATCCAGTTTGGATGTTGTCAGACTCTCCTGGTGGAGATCCACGTGATGTGAGTGGCAAGCTAGTCAGGCACTGTGAGACCACGCATTGGTCCATAAGAGATCGGAAGTACAAAAACATATTTTTAAGAGCTGGTTCTTCACCAGAGTTTTAAAAGTTTTGGTTTAAGCTACTGAGAATGGGCCGGGACCTCTATGGAGACAGTCCTGATTTCTATACCACCTCAGACTACTTTTCACGTCATACTTGAAATCAGGTCCTAGGGTAAGATGTGCTGGGGGCCAGCCTGGAGAAGATTCCACTGTGATCTGCCTCTTCAAGGGACTGCAGAGCACTCTCCGTCTATGCAGCCAAGCAGAAATAATTTGCGTGCAGAATGCACTGATGTCCAAAAGAAAAGCCACACAGGGACATCTAGTGGCAATGGGAAATCGCCGAAATGTTCCAGAAGAGGCCAACAATTTCCAAACCACGAGCTGCTTGGGTGCTTTTGGTTCATTGATTGAGCTTTACCTCCTATCCCAGCAAATGAATCACTACTTTGAAGGCAAACAGAAGTCAAAAGGATTTGCAGCCCCCCGAAATGGAGCCCCTGGAATCTTCACCACTCTAGCAAGTAAAGCCTAGCAAGTAAAGCCAAATGAAGCAAAGAAGGAAGACAACAGATAGATTTTCCAGGCCAGTGCATGGAGGAGAGTATAAGGACGGGAGACCCTCCTTTTGTGGGTAGTTCCTTCCATCCTCTCTCTCTAGTTGTAAAACAGACCTGACCCTCGAGAGGCAGAGAAGACACGAAGCTTCAAAATAAAATGATTACATTAAGAACAGTCCTCCGAACTTGCTGATCTCTAAATGAACATCAGCAGAACTCTTAATGAGAGTTACCCATGAGCTTCACAGCAAGATGACAAAGTCAAATCAAAGCCCGCCACCCAGACTGAGAAAACAGAGCCTTCGGAAGAGTCAGGCTGCTCCTGGCCTTTGACAGTAGGACGGAGGCAGAAATGGAGATGTCGCATCAGAAATTCATTGTCAAAAGCCGACCCTTTCACGGGCGGACAGATGTGCAAATAGATTAGGTCTAAATTAGCTGATAAAAATCGTAGTGGATTTTATTATGAGAAAAATACTGGAAGTCTGCAACCACTGGTTTTTTGCCTCTTCTCCGTGTAGCAAGATCAAATTTTCTGTACTACAATTCCCACACTTTAGTACAGCTTTTACAAAAGTAGCTAATTGCCGTAATCTCAAAGGCCTCCCTTCGCCCCACCTTCCCTCAAACTCTAATGAGAAGAAAACTCTTTAATTTGCCCATTCATGCTCACCAACCCTCCTCTTGAGTACAATCATCCATTGCAGGCAAACTCTTACTGCAGTTCCAGTGGTGGTTCAAGCAATTTCTCTTTCCAAGGTTCTCCTCTTCCTCCAAATGAAATTTGGGCACATGAAGAAGTTCATACTGGGGAGGTGGTCCCCAGTTCCTCTGTTGTATTTCTCTCCTAGTTTCTGCTTCTCTGAGCTGTAGTAGTTCCTTCTGCTCTCCGACCTCTGACTGTCCTGTCTAAATCCACCCTGACGGGTACACACTGGTGAAATCCCCAGGCTGTTCTCTCAACACACTTAGTGTCTGGTAATATCCCGCATTCCCACCCAAATTCTGTCCCTTCCCAGTCTTTAGCTCTACTATCCACCAGTCCCTGCAGTCTTCACTGTGGCCATCACCAGAGTCCAGGCTCACTGCAGGACCTCTGTGATAGGGACCTTTGTGATAGGACCACCTGCTCTCAGATAGCCCACCCAGAACATGTCAGAACCTCAGGAAACAGTCTATGAAAGTGAAGTAGGAGAGAAACTCGGGGTCTTATTTCTGGACCTCTCCCTTCCAAAGAATATGACACTGACAGTATCTACTCTCACACTGCCCCAGAGCCCCAGACGATACACTCCTCTCAGAGTTCATGATGAGAAGGAGGGCCTGGGGCACCTGAGTGACTCAGTCATTTGAGCATCTGACTCTTGATTTCAGCTCAGGTCATGATCTCAGGGTTGTAAGATGAAACCCCATCTCATGTTCCGAGCTCATCAGAGAGTCTGCTTGGAATTTCTCTCTCCCTCTGTCCTTCCCTACTCGTGTGCTTGCTCACTCTCTCTCTTTCTCAAATAAATAAATAAAATCTTTAAAAAGAGAGAGAGAAGCAGGGCATATTAGTTTCTTAGGATTCCTGTGGCAAATTATCACAAAGTCAAACAATGGAAGTTTATTCTCTCCCAGTTCTGGAGACAAGAAGTCTGAAATCAAGTTGTGGGCAGGGTTGGTTCTCTCTGGAAGCTCTGAGGGAGAATCTGTTCTATGGCTCTCATCACTTCTGATGGCTCTTCGCAAACCTTGACATTCCTTGGTATAGAGCTATAGAATTCCAGTCTGCCTCCCTATTCCCATGACCTTCTTCTCTCTGTGTGTCTGCTTCTGTTCCCCTGCTCTTCCCTTATGAGGATTTGGTGTTGGATTTAGGGCCCATCCTAATTCAGAATAATCTCAAGTCAAGATCCTTAATTTAATTACATCTGCAAGGAACTTTGGTCCTTGTAAGATCATGTTTATAGGTTCCCAGGGTGAGGACTTGTATACATCTTATTGGGGGGACACTATTAAACCAATTACATGGGACATAGTTCTCACTGGGGCCATATCTTCTCACAAAGGCCAAGGGTGTGTAGGTCCCCTCAGGGGAGCCCAGTAGCATCCCATTCCTAGACCCATTCTGCATGAACCACCTTCTTTTTGTACTAGAAGCATTTCTGCTTCCCATCCCTCTTCAATGAAGAATTCTCCTGTGTTGTATCTTCTGTCTTTCCTACTTCTGGGCCTCTTAGTTCTAGAAGGTATCTACTCTCCTCTTTCCTGGGGTGATAAAGTCTCAGGACATACACTAAGGGGAAAAAAACTGTGTGGTTTAAGAGAGATTAAATTGTTTGTAAACATATCCAAAAAATATTATCTCCATTATATATGTATAGTTGCACAGAGTCTGTTATATTAAGATTTTGTCCCTGCAGGTAACATCTTAACAAAAACTTCGAAGGAGAAATCCAGTTGTGGAAAAGAATATAAAATTTTACTATGGATAAAAATGCTAATCATAAATACCTAGTAATACACCTTAGCTTGTATATGTAATCTTCTTCTTAGAGTACAAGATATTTTTTTCCTTCAGCTGTTCATTTATTTTTTCAATTTTAATTTCAGTATAGCTAACATGCAGTGTTATATTAGTTTCAGGTATACAATATAGTGATTCAACAATTCTCTATATTACGCAAGGCTTATCAGAATACAGAGTACTTTTAAAGTATTCATTCAACAGATTGCATCTAATTTATTTAGAATCTGATAAAGCTATAGTTCTAGGTCTTGGAAGAACTTGCTCATCTCTACCCTCTATGTTTTAATGTTTTATTCTAAAACGTTTCAAACATAAATCAAAGTAGAGAGAACAGTGTAGTAATTCTCCATGAACCTATCACTCAGCTTCAACAGTTCAAAACTCAAGACCAGGAGACCTGGGTGGTGGCTCAGTCAGTTAAGCATCTGCCTTCAGCTCAGGTCATGATCTCAGGGTCCTGGGATCGAGCCCTATGTTGGCATCCCTGCTCAGCAGGAAACTTGTTTCTCCCTCTTTCTCTGCCTTTCCCGCCTGCTTGCTCTCTCTCTCTCAAATAAAGTCTTTTTAAAAAATATTCTTTGATATCAAATCTATAATTATGTTCACAATTCCCCAATCACTTACTAATTTTCACTTTGTTTTTACTCTGTTTTTTGAATTAGAATCCAAACACCATCCATACACGGAGAGATGATGAATCTCTCAAATTCCTCTTATCTATAGGTTCTCTCTTTGTCTCTCTTTCTCTTTCTTTTACTGTCTTTCTTCAGGTTTTTGTTGAAAAAAATAGGTTGTTTATCCTCTAAAGTTTCTTCAGTCTGAATTTTCAATGTCATCCTCATGGTGATTTTTGTCCTTTGTATTTCCTATAAATTTGTATTCAAAATTAGAGACTGTAGAGACTCAACCTGGCTTTTCTGGTCCAGCTTCATAGGCGGTGTCATACACTACCCTCAGGGATAAGTTATCCCTGGTTATCTTTTTTTGTGATGTTAGTAACCATTAATAATCATTATTTAGATCTATTAATTGGTAAGGTATTGAAAAGAGGGGTGCCTGGGTGGTTCAGTTGATTAAGTGGCAGCCTTCAGCTTAGGTCATGATCCCAGGATCCTGGGATTGAGCCCTGCATTGGGCTCCTTGCTAGGTGGGGAAGTCTGCCTCTCCCTTTCCATCTGCCTCTCCACCATGTCATGCGCTTTTTCACTCTCTCTCACACAAATAAATAAAGAAATCTTTTTTAAAAAAAGAGAGAAAAGATAAATTATTTCTTCAATTATTAGCTAGTATGCTTCTACAAAGAGACATTTCCCCCTCAACAGCGACTGGTTAGGTTGAGGTACAGTTTGTCAAAGAGGCAAGATAAATGTGTTGTTCTCTATTTTTTAAGTTTTCACAAAGAATAAGACCCATAACATTCTTCAAACAAGATAATATGTATGCATATATGGTCTCCTATGTGTATTATATATATAATGGGTTTATATGTATATATATTTACATGTATGTATTTGTAAGCATTTTCTTAACTCATGGATTTAAACACATGTTTAACATGTCTTACAATTTACTGCAATCATCCTTCTTACTGATATTGAGGTCAGCCTTTGTCTTTGACATGGGAGTCTATTCATTTAGGCCCCTGAGTCCTTTTGAGATGACACTAGTAGTCTTGAATAGCATCCTTATTTTCTGATGTGACGAGTTATATATACCAGGTTCATCTTATGTTTCCTGCATCTGTTAGTTCTTTTCAGTGAACGTAGATAGAAAATAAGGTTATCTTTGTTTTGTCCTAGATGAATCACATCCTAATTCATACTAATACTTCCAACTCAAAATCAGGAGTACTAACTGATTTACGAACTGATTTCATATCTGTATCTACTTGCTTCCCTGCCCCCAAATCCTGATTTTCAGTGATGTCAATGTGATTACTCGTTTGCTTTATTTCATACCAGGTCTCATACACAAAGGTCTCAGAATAATATTAACACTACCACCAATTATACCACGATGGAAAAGAAGATTTTGTTTGTTTGTTTTTTACATTCTTTGGTCTCCCCAAGGATGTAAGGTCAATCTATGTTGCTTTAAAGTCACCTGGAATAGTTCCTCTGTGGCTCAACAGGATATGCCTTGAGGTTTCTTCTTCCTTTGGCTTTCAATGTTTAGGAATTGCTCTTTGTATTTACTTTTATTTTATTATTATGTAAAATATTTGCATTTCAAAAGTCACATCTACAAAACAAAGTTTTTAAAGAAAAAAAGAGAATAGTTTCTATTCTTCTCCCTTCCACTCTGCTCTGTCCTTCCTCGATTGTCAAATATTTCTTTGAGCCTTATGTTTCGTCTTTTTATCAATTTTTAAAATTATGCATGTGCATGTAAGTATGTGAATGTACACACATTCTTACATCCTGGAGATTATTGCATAGTTAACACGGAAATTTTCTCATTCTTTTCTATAGCTGCATAATAATCCATATGCATCATAAATTATTCAGCTATTCCCTATTGGCTAATATTTGGATTACTTGCAGTATTTTGCCATTACAAATGGTGCTTCCATGAATAGTCTTGTTCACAAGTACTTTCATATTTTTGCACGGTGTATCTTTGGGATGGGTTCCTAAAAATGGGTATCTATGTAATGTTCTTAATCCATACTTTGAAATATATTTTAAAACTCTAACTTAGAATTCTAAATACAATGGTTACTGTTGTCATTTTTGGTAAAGGGTTGGGGGCAATTTTTGAATTTGTGAATTTAAAATTCATCTGTGTGGCAGAGCAATGAGAAGTCGTGATTTTTCTAGTGAAACAATATACTATTTCTCCATAAAATAGTAATAAATTTAAAACCATCAAAGAAACTAGGAGCAATTTTAAAAGCAATAACCATGACTATATTATATGTATGCAATATAAAATCACCAGCATGAGCATAAATGTCCCAGGAAAAAACAAAGATGTTAAATTAGATTTCATCAACTGTTTCTGAGTCTCCCATTTGCTTTCATTTAGCCACAGCTTATTCTGCTCTAGTTCGTGTAAACTAACTAGTGATTACACATTAATGGTTTTAACCACTGTTTCTGGAAAGTGAGTGATTGAACAGTGTTACATTGGAAGGGTCATGATTTCTGTCTATCAAATCCAAGCAAAATGAAACTCTTCTAGCCAAAAAGCATTTAAAACTTCAATACCCCTCATGGTAACATCAGGAATACCCATCTCAGAAAGAAAATTCAACTACCAAGGAGCACACATCCAGGTGAAGAATGTGCTGGTAAGAAGCCATGTTTTCACATGAGTGAATTAATAGTATCTCAATCCTTTAACAATTCAGCAAAAGCTTAAAAGATCACCAAATATCCCAGTATAATCCATACCATGTAGGACATAAGAATTTGGAACAAAAACAGATAACTTGGTTCAAGTATAAGAGGATAAATGTTGAAATAAAGTTTTCTTAGTCACTTTGATTAAATTCAGGCACCAGCCATTAGTGGAAAAGAACTAGAGAAATTTCTGTATCCATTTATATCTTTTTGATTCAGTTATATAGATCAGGGATTAACACACTGTTTCAGTAAAAATATTTAGACTGTGTGAACTAAAGGCAAATTCAACTATGTTATTAGGTACTTATTTTTTTTTTTTAAAAAGAGAGAAAATAAATGTCCACATTTTTTATTAATGAAATTCAAAAGATAACAATAATAATGGAGCACAATTTTGTTTTTGTAATTCAGATCTACTAGGGAGAAGAATGGAATTTTCTTCAAAGGTTACCATTTTGCTTACTTGGGGCTCAAGGTTAGTGTGACAAATTCAAATTCAGTGCAAATGTTCATTAGTTTAAAAAAAAATTAGCTTATGGGCCAAACAATATCAAGTCGCAGGTCAGACATGGCCCACAGGCCATAGTGGACTGAACTCTGACATGGATAATTCCCATTGTAGCATAGGTTCAGTAAGTTCGACAAATCCTTTTGCTTTCCTTTTGCTTCTGTACAAGCCCTAAATCAAAGGATCCCCACTACAATGAAAACTCTGCAAGGCAAGGTTCTTCATTTGTCTATCATTGATGTATACCAAGCACCTAGAACACCACCTGGCACACAGGAGGCCCTCAGTGAATGTTTCTTTCATAAAGCAATGAATAAAACATTTTCTGCTTTTTGACGTATAGATATTTGGACTAGAGGGAAATCACTAACTCTTAGAGTCAGCATTCTGGGAGCCAAGAATTAAAAAGACCAAGGAATCCTATTTCACTTACTTCTGGGCATTCTACTTGTTTGTCCCATAAATACTCACTGCAACTAGTGATTAGTGTACTGAAATGATAGCATGTTTCATGTCTGAAGAAATTTAATAGAAGGAAACCTTAAAAGGGCGGGGTGTGTGTGCCATGATGCATTTTTTTTCCTGAAAATTAAAAAATGATCATTTGGTTCATGCGACATCACACTGGTTATTCAGAGAAAATTAAAGATGAATTCTAAGACATTGAGCCACAAAATGCTGTTTAACTCACAAACTTATCTTCGACCTCATTAATAGAGGCTATAAGCTTTCTACTCTAATTATTCCCACATCTTGTTACTCATATTTTATCACTGGAAAAAAAGAGGAGTCCAACACTTGCCTCCAGAACAAAGAGAACTTCTAGAGTGAGAGAATATTTCAAATGTTTTTCTAATTCAATCTCTTTCTTTTAAATGTGAAAAACTGAAGAGAGCAAGAGTAGGTCATGTGCAAGTGTGTTTCATGCAAGTTAGTAGCAAAACTATTGTTGGAACCAATCCTTGGTTCTCAGGTCTAATTATATGGCCATGAGATGTAAGTTATAAGGAAAAAGTAAATTATATCCCAGTAGTTATCAAGTTTACAGATTTAGTAGCTCACACAAGAATTTAGCACAGCTCTTATTTTCATGATGAATACAATGCATAGAAAGATAATATACAATCATTCCAGCAAATACTAAAACAAAGTGTTTATATTTGGGCCAGTAATATTGTCTGTACTATATTCAACGCACCAATAGTCAGAAATTGATTAATTTTGGTGAAACACTTGGTCGGGAGCAGGGTGCAGATGATAATTCAAGAGAACAGACTGGGCACAGTTTAGGAACCAACTTGATTATGGAGGCAATAAGGCTATCCAAATATTTGTTCCTTGTCCCATCTGTCTCCCTATGCAGCACATTGCAAATGAGAGGGAGAAGGCCAAGTTCACATACCCAGTACCGCATTTTTTATTTAGTTATAACCATTGCTATCATACTGAGTATGTAACAGATTACCACTAATTTGGTAAAATTACGACACAGTAGAATGAACGCTGTTTTAACGTTGTAGGGTTTATAAGATGCTTTACATGTGTTCCAACTGAACCTCATAACAACATCACAAAGTGGGCAGATGTGGTAGATAGATTGGATAAATAGCCTAAATTCTTTCCCTCTCCATGAATCCATGCCCCTTCACCATGTGAGTTTGCAGTTCTCGCTAATGAGGTTGAGTCTGTTTCCTAGCACTTTAATTCTCTGCAATTCTCACTTTAATTCACATGACCTCTCTTTTGGCCAATACCATGTTAGCTGATGGGATGTATGCAGAATCTTAAAAAGGTGCTTACACATTTTCATTTCTTTCGTGGCTCTTTGCAGTGGCCACTATGAACACAACAGGTTAGCCTACTGGAGCAAGAGTCAGCAAACTTTTTCTGTAAAAGACCCAATCACAATTTTTTTTTTTTTTTTTTTTTTTTTTTTTTTTTTGGTTTTCTGGGTCAGGGGGTCTCTACTGCAAGTCTTCAACTACTCCACTTTGCCATGGTGACACAAAAGTTGCCTCAGTAAATAAGAAAATCAATGAGCACAACTGTGTCCCAATAAAATATTCTTTATAAAACCAGGCCATGGGCTAGATTTGGCTGAAGAGCCATAGTTTGCGGACCCCGTATTAAAGGATCAGCCACACGGAATAGAGATGAGTTGCCCTAGTAATCCTAGTTGAGATTATTCGGAATTAGCCAAGCTCCAGCTGATTCCCAGCTATATAAGACAACCAGACACACATCCAGCAGCACAGCCTGGCCAACATGTAGCTTACAGCAGACACATGAGCAATCCCCGCCAACATCAGCTCAACCCTGTGTAACCATCTGCAAAGCCACTGAGTCATGGGTGATTTGTTACAAGGAATTACTGTGGCAGAAGATTATTCATACGGTAGGTAAAGTATTAATTTTGCCATTTTAGAATTAAAGATGGGGCTTAAGGAGGTTAAATACTGTGGTCATTATTTCAGGCAGCCAAAAAATGTCAGAGCCAAGCCTCAGATCTATGTGTTTTCAAATCCAACGTTTTATTCACTATACAAAACTGTTCCGATCCTTTACTTTTCTTCTTTTGTTTGTTTACATGGAGATAAAGATATAGATATGTGCAATTTAAGCTAAAAAAAATATAAGAACTTCAGGCAGCTTCTAACACTTCGCTGCTTCCCCTTTGAGCTTTGAGCTATTAAAAATCATGTCACTCTGGCTTAAAGTTTGGATTATTTTCCTTGGATTGCTAACGCGCATCTCCTCCTCGTGGTGTATCATAGTCTATATTGTCCTGGTTCGTATTTTCCAAAACTCCAGTAAAAGGAAATAACTTAAATGGCCTACTCTTACACACAGCTCCTATTTCTCCATTTTACTGCTCCCATTTTATGCAGGGCTGTCAGGCCTTTCTGAATTAAATGTGACTTAGGGCCTGCGCGTGCTGACTGAGGGGGCTCCTAGGTTCTATAGCTCATCCGCAGTCTTGTACTTGAGCTGTCAAGTGTGAGAGATTGGTGCCAAATTCAACCCAACATAGCCCCTTCCCAGAAGTCTGCCTTTGACAACTCCTCCTTGTCAAACCCAACAGTTTACATAGGATATATAGTGAATAAAATACTCTGGAAGAAACGAATGCAGAGGGGCTGTTTCCACGGATAGCAGGAACACCTATCAGCTTCCCGCAGGGCTGACATTTCAGGCTGGCAGGGGGGAGATGATCATGGGATTTTTGTGCTGCTGTTTCAAAATGGATTGTAGCTACTCCCAAAGCAAACTGCCTCCTGTCTCACCATTTGCCACCAAGAAGAGTCAGTGCAATGCAACTATGCAACACAAAAAACCTTTTTTTTTTTTTTTTTTTGTATTTATAAGGTAGAACCTTCAGGTGAATGGCTTATGCAACCCTTGCAGGAATCCCAAAGCTTGAATCTCTCTGCCTTGAAGTTGAATGCTTTAGGCACCAGAAACTCCATGCCCTTCTCCACACTGCCTGGGAAAACATCCGGTTGTAGAATCATTGAATGTGAAAGCTGGAGGGTAGGTGTTAGCAGAGCTTCGGTATTTCTGGAGGTTCCCATAATTATAAGGAACCAGGTTCCTCGTAATTAGGGGTTGTACCATTCCCTTTGGAAAGTTAATCTCCTAGCTGAACCTACCACAGATATAAGTCGTTAGCTTCCGGGACATCAAGACACAAGAGAGGGACTCAGGGCCAGAAGAGAGATCAGATAGCTAAGGAAACAGGGGAAAAGAAGGACACAGAGATATATGTTGACTGGTTCTGTCTAAGTACCCATGCTGATGAGGGATTTGCATCAGATCAGACGGGTCTTCCTAGTTCCACCACCGAGGCTGTTGCAAGTGTAGAGGTGAATGTGGGATGCTGTAGCCAATGAACTATGAGTATATTTAATCCCATTTATGAGATAACCTCTATTTTGAAATGGACGTATCCGATTATTTTAGTCTTATGCCATTGAACATCTGATTCATCAAACCGTCTTTGGTCTAACCCATGCTCACCAAGTATGCTTTTTCACCACACAAGCCTACCTGTAGTGTGGGGGGTCCAGGGCCCTGGAGTAACGTTAGAACCTCTGGCAGTGTTGCCTCAGAGAAAATCAACAGAGGCTTTCTGTTCATGATTTCAGCTTCCAAGTCACCTTGACTACAGAGGCAGAATGGACTGATCCCTGGGATTCAGACCACCAGACCATGGGACTGAGTTTTGATGAGTTCCCTACCATTCTAATTCAATTGCTGTCCATTTATATTTTGGTTCTTTTTTTTTTTAATTTTATTTATTTGACAGAGAGAGAGACAGCAAGAGAGGGAACACAAGCAGAGGGAGTGGGAGAGGGAGAAGCAGGCTTCTTGCCTAGCAGAGAGCCCCATGCGGGGCTCAATCCCAGGACCCTGGGATCATGACCTGAGCCAAAGGTAGATACTTAACTGACTCAGTCACACTACATTTTGGTTCTTGAAATTCTACCTCTCAGGACCTAATGGCACTCATACCCTGAAAGAGTAAATCTCCAAGCCTTCAAAATAGAGGGACTCATTCATTTGGCATTGATTAGATATCCTTAACCTTTTTTTTAAAGCATCAAAGCCTTTAATATGCATGAATCTCTTATGTCTCACCACCTTTCAACATGCCCAAGCCAAATAAGTACATCTTATAAATAGATGTCCCCACTTGCTAAGAAGACTCTATGTAATATCATATGATAAAGCAATAGCGCTTGTGTCCTAAATAATATAGATTCAATACATATACACAATTATGTGTATAGAGGTTAGCTGCAGAGATTTCCATAAAACCTGCCCCACCCCTCAGCCCCATCTGAGAGTCACTGCACCCTCCCCAACAAAACTCTAAATAATGCATCAATAAGAATTACAGCTAATGATATTCTGATTTCTGCAGAAGGATCTCAACTTACTTATGGTAGAGTTGTTTTAGGGTAAGTGAGGAGAGAGCAAGGCATGAGTGAAGGGAGATGGCAAAGCATGAAGCAGTAACATGTTACTGCATTACTAAGTATCCGTACTTGTTAGTACTGGTGATGGTGCTAGTACTCACGTGGCTATGTGTGAGTGTGGTGTTTCTGTGTACAAGGTGCATGGGTATGAATAAGTTCACGTGCACGTCTGTGTGCGTGAATGAGAACATACATACAAAAATAAATAAAACAAAATCCTCACTTTTGGAGTTCTAGTTAAATGACAGAAACATGAAAATAGTCATCATACCCCTCACAGGTAATAGTGTTTATGTAAACTGTGCACTCTCTTCCCTGTGTCTCTCCAATCACAGGTTAAACTTGCTCACTGCACAGACTTCCTGCACAGCCTGGGCTCTCACATGGCAGGTGAGGAGTCCTTGATGCAGGAGAGACTAGACCAGTGAATATTCTGCCCCTTCATCCACCTGCTTCCATTAAAACAATTCCACTAATAAATCCCCCAACATCTGCAGCTTCTCTTCTGAGGAAAAATGCAGTTAGAAACCATTTAAAATGGTCTTTACAACTATTATTCCAACTTGGGAATGGAAGTAGGTTATCTCTGGGTGTTTTCAGCTCTTCTTAAGTGTGTTCTACACATACACATGGTTCTTACGGCTCTGAGAATATAAAATATAAATGTCCATTTTTATCCCGATAATTGTTGAGTAATGGCTATCAAATATTAGCAGGTGATCTATCCTAACTATTAGGATAGCCACCGTCCCCTCCGTTCCTACCCTGACAAGTACTACCAGGGAAGTAGAAATTTTAAGAAAACAATGAGAAAAGTGATCATGCTTAAATAGAGATCCCCCACGAAGCTAGGAGAAACTCAACTAACTGAATATTTATGACTGGTAGAGTTCTGAAATAACTTTACACACATAGGACAATTTATTGTTTAGAAAGTACTTTTTTAAAATACACACATGGATCATTGGACCTTCAAAAAATCTCACAAGAATTTTGGGGAAACTACAGCTCAGACAGGGTAAATAGGTTATCCAAATCCAAAGAACAGTGTGTGTGTGTGTGTGTGTGTGTGTGTGTGTGTGTGTGTGTGTGTGTTTACTCAGGTAAATCCAATTCTTGAATTCTGGGCTACTCACTTCAAGTTCAGGGTCTTTTCCATTAATTACATAAGATTTTCTGAAACTAAGACCCATGATATGCAAAGCTGCTTTTAACATTAGATTAAAATAAAATAAAATAAAATGAGAAGGAGCAAGATAGCAGAGGAGTAGGCAGCCTAAATATCATTGGGCCCCAGGAGTTCACCTAGATAGTTATTAAAACAGTCTGAACACCTACAAACTCAACAGCAGATTGAAGAGAAGAGTAACAGCAATTCTAGGAACAGAAAAACGACCACTTTCTGGCAGATAGGACGTGCAAGGGAGTGAATCTGAGGCAATATATGGGAAGATAGACCACGGTGGGAGGGGCCCGTTCCTGGCAAGTGGTAGAACAGCAGAGCACAAAATCAGAACTTTCAGAAGTCTGCTCCACTGAGGGATGTCGCTCCAGAGACTAAGCAGGGTTAGAGCCCTCGCGAGGACAGGGTGGTCTCAGAACCCAAGGGGTCACAGAAATACCTGGGGTGTCTGAGTGCAGCAGAGCTCCCAGGTATCAGAGCAGGGAGGCCAGCAGCAGAGACGGAGCCAAGGAGTGAGCTCTCAGCTCAGGGTTACCTTAAACCGGGATCTGAGGCATAGTCAGGCTACTGCTCTTCGAGCAGAGACACCACAAGTGGCAGATCCCGGGAGACTCACCTTCCTCCTCCAGGAGGAGTGGCATGGAAGTGCGCTGCAGGAATTGGCTGTGTTTGGAGACTCCGAACAGGGCTGTGCACCAGAGATAGAAACGTTCAGTCACGGGCCAGGTGAGCTCGGAGCACGGCCTAGAGACTGCTTTTCTCTGAGGGCTCACTGAGCTTCTACAGGCTGGAGACTGGGAGGCCGCCATTTTCATTCCCATCCTCCAAACCTGTATGGAAAGTGTTCAGGGAATAAAAGCTACTGGGAGCAAAACGATGGCAGATTGCTCAGCCTGGCCCCTGGCAAGGGCGATGCAATTCCGCCTCGGGCAAAGATATTTGAAAATCACCACAACAAGCCTCTCCCCAGAAGATCAGCAAGAACATCCAGCCAAGACCATGTTTCCAGATCAATGAGAACTGTGGAACTGCAGAGCTACCGGAATACAGCACGTAGAATTCATGGCTTTTTTCTCATGATTCTTTAGTCTTTCAAAGTTAAACTTTTTTTTTTTTTTTTTAGATTTTATTTATTTATTTATTTGGCAGAGATCACAAGTAGGCAGAGAGGCAGAGAGAGGGGGGAAACAGGCTTCCCGCTGAGCAGAGAGCCCGATGTGGGGCTCGATACCAGGACCCTGAGATCATGACCTGAGCTGAAGGCAGAGGCTTAACCCACTGAGCCATCCAGGTGCCCCCAAAGTTAAACTTCTTAAATTTTATTTTTTCTTATTCTATTTTTTAAACTTTTTCCTCTTTCCTATTTTAATGTTTTTAACTATTTTATCTTATTAATACCTTTTTAAATATCTTATTAAATTTTCATTGTTATAGTCATATTCTATCCCTTTATTGTAGTTAGCCTTATTTTTTATATACATATATGTTTTTCTTTTTTTTTTAATTCTGGGATACAGTTTCTTTTAACAGATCAAAATATAACCTAAATCTAGTGCATGGCTTTGTTTTAATCTCCAGCCTGATCACATTCTTTCCTTTTTTTTTTTAAAAAACCAACTTCTTATCAATTACTTTTTTAGAATCTTTTTAAGTTTTCATCTTTACAGTCATATTCAAAATACCATCAACTTTTTAAAAGATATGGAACAAATTATCCTAAAATTTATATGGAACCAGAAAAGACCCCGAAATGCCAGAGGAATGTTGAAAAAGAAAACTGAAGTTGGTGGCATCACAATTCCAGACTTCAAGCTCTGTTACAGAACTGTAATCATCAAGACAGCATGGTACTGGCACAAAAACAGACACATAGATCAATGGAACCGATTAGAGAGGCCAGAAATAGACCCTCAACTCTATGGTCAACGAATCTTTGACAAAGCAGGAAAGAATGTCCAATGGAAAAAAGACAGTCTCTTCAACAGATGGTGTTGGGAGAATTGAACAGCCACATGCAGAAGAAGGAAACTGGACCATTTCCTTACACCACACACAAAAATGGACTCAAAATGGATGAAAGACCTCAATGCAAGACAGGAATCCATCAAAATCCTTGAGGAGAATACAGGCTGCAACCTCTTCAACCTCGGCTGCAGCAACTTCTTTCCAGAAACATTGCCAAAGGCAAGGGAAGCAAGAGCAAAAATGAACTATTGGGACTTCATCAAGACAAAAAGCTTTTGCACAGCAAAGAAACGTCAACAAAAAACAAAAGGCAACCAACAGAACGGGAGAAGATATTTGCAAATGACATATCCGATACAGGGCTAGTATCCAAAATCTATAAAGAACTTAGCAAACTCAACACCCAAAGAACAAATAATCCAATCAAGAAATGGGCAGAAGACATGAACAGACATTTTTGCAAAGAAGACATCCAGATGGCCAACAGACACATGAAAAAGTGCTCCACATCACTCGGCATCAGGAAGATACAAATCAAAACCACAGTGAGATACCACCTCATACCAGTCAGAATGACTCAAATTAACAAGTCAGAAAACCACAGATGTTGGTGAGGATGTGGAGAAAGGGGAACCCTCCTACACTGTTGGTGGGAATGCAAGCTGGCACAGCCACTCTGGAAAACAGCATGGAGGTTCCTCAAAAAGTTGAAAATAGAGCTACCCTATGACCCAGCAATTGCACTACTGGGTATTTACCCTAAAGATACAAACATAGTGATCTGAAGGGGCACGTGCACCCGAATGTTTATAGCAGCAATGTCCACAACAGCCAAACTATGGAAAGAACCTAGATGTCCATCAACAAATGAATGGATAAAGAAGATGTGGTATATATATATATACACAATGGATACTCTGCAGCCATCCAAAAAACCGAAATCTTGCCATTTGCAATGATGTGGATGGAGCTCAAGGGTATTACACTAAGTGAAATAAATCAATCAGAGAAAGACAATTATCATATGATCTCTCTGATATGAAGAATTTGAGAGGCAGGGCTGGGGGTTGTGGGGTGTAGGGAAGGAAAAAATGAAACAAGATGGGACCAGGGAGGGAGATAAACCATAAGAGACTCAGTCTCAGGAAACAAACTGAGCATTGCTGGGTGGGGGGAGGGATAGGGTATCTGGGTGATTGACATTGGGGAGGTTATGAGCTATGGTGAGTGCTATGAATTATGTAAGACTGATGATTCACAGACCTGTACTCCTGAAGCAAATAATACATTATAGGTTAAAAAATAAATAAATAAAAACTAAAAAATGAAATGATATAAAAAAGAGAAATAGGTACAGAATTCTTTGTAGTCCAATAGGTTCTGTTTGTGAACTTCAGAGTTTTTCAAATTATGAGGCCTAAAACACCACACCATGATTTTCTCTTGTGTGGTAAATCTAAATAAAACAATTATGAGCGACTGAAAGCAATTTTTAAGAATATGTATTTAAAGTTATGAGTAATCAAGAGATAGCAGAATGAATAATTAATATAAATTTAATAGCAGTACAACAAAAATGTTGATATTTTATTTTATTTTTTTTAAGATTTTATTTATTTATTTGACAGACAGAAATCACAAGTAGGCAGAGAGGCAGGCAGAGAGAGAGAGGGAGAAGCAGGCTTCCCGCTGAGGAGAGAGCCTGATGCGGGGCTCGATCCCAGGACCCTGGGATCATGACCTGAGCCGAAGGCAGAGGCTTTAACCCACTGAGCCACCCAGGTGCCCCAAAAATGTTGATATTTTAAAAGTTCATCCTTCATTATAAGGATTTAAAAACCTATAATTCCATTTAAGTCAAAAAAATCTCAATCTGTGTGGATTTATATGTGTTTATAGGTTTGTTTACTTATATATTTTATTAGTTTTTATATTGATATAGTAATATTTTTATGTAGAAACCAAACTGAGCATCATTAGATTCCAAACCCATTGGGTGAAAGTTTATAGGAAAACAGAATTTGTACAGTATCAGTTTGTCCCCCAATACAATTATAAAAATAAAGATGTCTTTACAATAGACAAGTCTGGTTGATAGTATCTTAAGTTGATCAAATTTAATATCACTGATAATGGGACAAACTGATATCATATGCCTATTGATATGTTGTGATGTGAAAGACACATCACCAAAAATGTTTAATCTAAATCTAAGAACAAGAAAACAATAGACAAGTTTAAGAGAGATTAAGGTTCGTTCTGTAAAACAACGAGCAGTATATACCCCTCAAAAAAAGTTAATGCTACTAAAGACAGAAAAAAGAAAGAAAATGAAAGAGCTTTTCCATTTTATTGAAAACTATATAGAAGTGATAACAAAATGCTTGTGTGGTTCTCATTGGATTCCTGGATCAAAAGTTATAGGGACGCCTGGGTGGGAAAGTTAGCTGGGCGACTGACTCTAGGTTTTGGCTCAGGTCCCGATCTCGGGGTCATGGGATCAGGCCCCACACTGAGGTCCATGCTCAGGACAGAGTCTCCTGGAGATTTGCTTTCCCTCTGCCCAACCACTCATGTTCTCTCTCTCTCTCTCACTCTCTAAAACAAATAACTAAATCTTTAAAAAACATTCAGTGATAGAGCAAAAGCAAATATGCAAAAATGTTAACAATTGGTAAATCTAGGTGAAACATATATAAAGGTTCATTTTACTACTTTTCCACTTTCTTGTAGGTTTAAAACTTTTCAAAATACAAATTGGGAAAAATTAAACCAAATAAAACTATTTTTTAAATTCTTTATTTCATACATCCAATTCAGCAATGTTGCAATATAGATTTATCACACATGTATTCACCCTTTTTGTAGATTTCAAATATTAAATGTAGAATGAATGTTACAAATTATAATCAGAATTTACAACAAGATACATAAAGAAGAAGCCAAAAGACTTAAGAATTAGGTGAAATTTTGAGTACAAATATAAAACAAGAATAAAGGGTATTGGTGATGTTAACATTCAGACTGATTGCCCCATCTTAATCTCTCTGCTCCCCTTCCACATAGAATCTAAAAAAGCATTCATTATAAATTGGAGGTACAGAATTCTCGGAAAATAATGAGTTGTAGGATTCTCTTTACAAGTACAATCGGCTTTTCAGCAACCTGTAAGCCATTGAAAAAGTAACTCCATATCCAACAAAGAAAGCCAAGGCCCGATTTGGCTGGGGAAGAGGTGTCAGATACGCGATCGTGTGGTAGATCCGAGCTCCAACAAAGAGTCTGAAGTGCAGGATGGCCGTAGAAAGGTCTGGACCACTCAAGGAATACAGAAGGCCAATACCAAGAAATGGCACAATATTTTCAAGGTCATTCAGGTGAGCTCTGTGGGAAAAGATGATTAGCAAAACACTAAGTTCAAAATCCACAGAAATTGATTCATTTTCCCCTTTCTTCTAAAACTAAATATAATGTTGATGTTAAAATAAGGATTTTTTTTTTCAAATTGCCTTGTTTCTTTAACCCATTTGGCTTTCATTTAAAATGTCTTATTATTTTTGTTTCTATTTTTAGTGTATCTCAACATATAACAAAGAAAACATTTTGCCCTTTCAAGAATATCAAAACTGCATCTCTGTCATAAAACTCACTTCAGTTTTGTAGTTATGAAATATTTTTTCCTCTGAAAAACAATAGCAATTCAAGATTCTTGCTAAAACTCTTCTTTCCAAAAGAACTTTTAGTTATGATCTTTCTCAAGATTCCTTCCTCACTTCTGCCAGTCTACGGCACGGTTACTCAGACAATCCTTGCCCATTCACCCAAACTATTAGGTTGCCAACAATTAATTTCCCAATTCAATACCAACAATCTTATGCTCTCAATTTCCAAAAAGCAGAATACACAAGTAGCCTTTCAAATATGGGTAAGATTTTAGCCAATCTATCCCCAAATTACAAAAAGAATTAGCTAAGTGAGGGAGCAAAGTACAAAAAATATACAAAAATGATAGACAATAGATACGTTTCCTAAATTTAATCTTTATACCACAACTAGAAGATTTCCTCCATTTCATAGCACCTTGGATTTCTCTGGCTAGGACTGTGAACAGAAGGCACATTTATTATTGACTTGATTTTTTTCTGAAGTGCTTCATTTTAAAACCTAAAAAAACCCTGTTTCAGTCTCCAGAATTAAAATGGCTTTAGAATCTAGACTAGAAATGGAGAATTCTGAGAGAGCTTATTAGCTATTGGGTTTAGCTATTAGGTACTTCAAAATGAAAAAAAAATCTGTTTTATGTGATTACCAAAAGTTATTACACATGGCATGTTCAACAATCACCATCTCCCCATTGATTCCTTTCTCCTGTTTTCCATAGGTTGCCTGACAAAGATGGTAACAGCATAAGAGTTTGAAGAAGGTGACAGTAACCTTGATAAGTAATGGTTTTGGAAGATTTAAATAAAAAATGACCTGTTCCTAAGTAAAAGCAAAATACAGAAAGTTATCAGTGTTCCTGTCCCCTCTCCATCATGGAATAGGCCACTGAAAGCAAGGTGGGCAAAAAGGACAAGAACACCATTTCCTATGAAGGAAGGGTCCATTTCACCAATTACACCAAGGCTATCTGTTTTGGTCATTTGAATTCTCCTGCCAGGCCACCGATAGAACTTCACTTCCAATCTTGGCCATGTTAGTTTTCTCCCTCACAACTTTCTAAAAGACTGACATTTTAAAGTTGGGGAAAAAGTTTTAAAAGGGAGACCCCATGGAAAATAACGTCTACTTCCAAGCCTACTTAAGCAACTGGCAAATAGAAAGCAGTTCTAAAACAGAGAAGACAGTTAAGGATAGGTAAGAGGTAAATTGGTTCACTGGGGGTAGAGGGAAGGAAGGTCAGAGGAGGGTTCTTTTGACCTTACTCACCCCTCATTTTTTTTAATTTTTAAATTTTTTAAATTAACATATAATGTATTATTAGCCCCACTATAGCCAAACTATGGAAACAGCCTAGATACCCATCAACAGATGAATGGATAAAGAAGATGTGGTATATATATACAATGGAATATTACTCAGCCATCAAAAGAAATGAAATCGCCCCTTTTTTTCTGGCCTCCCTCTCTTTATCTTATTTCTCATCTTCAATTCTCTTTCCCTATCCTCAGCCCTCCAAGTGATCTTACAGATAACATTGTTCATCGTCCTGGGAAGGCCTATTTTCAACAGATTCTCACTCTTGATGCTATTCATGACATACTCAGTGCTAATTAATGCCATCTATTTAGACCCTGACTGGGGCATACACTTTCCCAGCTCCCCCAGTGAGCAACTGCTACAGTTCAGTATCAGCTGTCCACAGGAACCCTTTCTCTATGCAAACAACAGAGCTCATCTTATAGGCACGGCTTCTTTCATCTTTGTGTCCTTTCTAGACAGCTCCCAAAATCTGTCAGCAGATGGATTTCAGTCTTCACAAGCACTTTGCATCTGGGTCTATCCCCTCCCACCCCGTGATGATTCCTAGTCCCATTTTCCTTTCTCCTTTGGACAGATGCCCCTTGGTACAGGCTTGTTCTGGGGCTGACCTTCCCACCAACCCTTCTCTGTGCTCATGATGCTCCCGTCACACCTCCCGGCCTCAGATCAGAACCACCTGGATTTCAGCATCATCCACCTGACCTGGACCAGAGATGCTACACATTTTTTTGAGAATTGCCCAGGGGTGGCCAAGTACAAAAGGAGCTTCACACCAGACTCTTCCAGACTCCATAATCTCCGCCAAAGCTCTTCATGCTCAGCATAGAGCAGTGTACCCAAACCCCCACAAAGAATTTGTCCCAAATTGCCATGATCTCTCTTCTCTTCCTCTTCCCAAATCCTAATATGCTTCAAGCAATATTCCTAAATATTTTAGGAACTTATACCTTGTCCCCCACAACTTAATATCTAATAAGAGGTTTCTTTATATCATTCTTAATTACTACATGTATGTTGGTCTTATTTTCAAGGGAAAAGTGATAAACCCCTCAAGGGCAGCAATCCAGTCTTAAAGCTCTTTGATAGTACCCTAATAGAAGTGGTGACTGTAATGTAGACACAATGATCTCTCAGTGTATGCTTTATTCAAGCACTGGGGCCAGAAGGGAAGCCATCCACTTCAACTCCTAGCCCTTGCTTTAGTCCCTTGACAGAATCCCCAGTGAGGGTCACCGATATTCCATGAAACACCCAGTGAAAAGGTATTCCCTGCCTTTGAAGGTAGTATATTCTAAACATCTCTCCTTGCCCTACAGACTAAACCCAAACCTTCCTTCTTTTCCTTTTGAATGGTACTCTTTATTTCTCCTGCTGCCCTGATTACCTTGCAACTTTCTTTTCATCTTGTTGTACTGAATGTATATATGGTCTCATATTCTTCCCAGAACATGGCGAGAGGGAATTAAGAAAATGCATATGTAAACTGTTTTCTAATCATTACTGATTTCTGTCTGTCCAGAATGCAAGTCACTTACTTTAAGCCACATATCACAATATGTGATATTTCCACACATATTACCTTGTTTTAATTATTTGTACCACATATGTACATATGAATTTTCTCAATATTGCATGCCTGAAAGTATAACTTTCACCTCATTTGTAGCCCCATTCTGTCCCTGCCATTGGGATATACTAATAGAAACAGCTTTATATGTGGAAGTAATGGGGAAAAAATCCAGGTTAAAAACGAAATGGGGAGATTGTGGAAACTCTTTATTTGAAAGGTATCTCCAAAAGTGAAATGTTACTAGAAACTTTTTGATGGTGTCAATAAGGTCTCAAAAAATACAACTGGAAACTGAACACCTTGTCTTTCTTGGAGACGCTTCTGTTGCCACACCGAAAAGGCAGTGTCAGATCACCAGGGGGCGCTGTGCACACAGTCGCTGCACCTCCTCAAGGACACGGATTCCTTTCAAAACTAAGGTCAATTGTTCACAGCCTGACTAGAAGATCAGTTTCAATAAAGGCTTTCTCCTCTAGAGGTACAGTCTTGTGGGCATGGTGGAGGAGGGGGTATGGGAGGGGAGAATGGGAAAGAATCTAAAAATCTCAAAATAAAATATATTTTGTTAAGCTTTCACACGTGACACTTGGATATTCCCTTCAAACTTACTAATGCTATTCAGGGTCTACTTGTTACCACTTTCAAGTCTGGGCAATGTTATGAGTGTAGGGTCATGATCAGTATCATTTATGTGATTACCTGCTCTACAAGGGGTGTATAAAAAGGTAAAGACAAAGTTTTAAGCTGTTTAATGTCTCTTTGGTGGTTTTGGTAACTCCACAAAGCCGTACTCACCTTTTCTACTGTTTATTCTTTTTCATCATAACACTGAACAATTTTCTGATATTCTTTGAAATTTTCACATTGATTCTTTGTCCTGAAACTATTTTAGATCTGCGTTCTTGGCATAGTTCATTTTTGAGAGTGGCTGATTGACTCGATAGGACTGCTAATTTAACAAATACATAACTAAGAGAAGCAGAAGTTAACATTTTATTCAAACTACCTAGCGTAGACCTCCTCTTCAGAGAGAAAAGTTATTGTTTAATAAGTAACTTGGGGTTAAATTTTTTGCATAATTTTGGTATTGGAAGAGCAGAAGAGTAGTATATTGAGCCAAAGAAGAGCCTGCAAAATGGTGTAATGGCGGGCATTATTTGAGGGGAAGAAGGTGCAGAGCAATTCCCCAGGGAGAGGATGCTGCAGGACACCGTCAGAGCTCTGTCAAACACACAACATGAAATGTTTGTCATAATGGAAACTCTGCACCTCAATTTAGTCGGGTCTGTTTTCTTCAGTCAAGTCACATTTTTTAAGTTGGTTTGTTGAGAGTTGAGGAAAGAGCGAAGTTTTCATCAGCCTAACAAAATCTAGGCTTTGGAAACATGCACATGTGTAGGAACCCGACTGGGAGGGAATCTTGAGATCTTATACCAGAGGGAATCTGCAGAAATCTTGGAAGGGGCTTCGGACTTTCACAGGGAATCAAAAAAAGTTATAATGCAAATATACATCCTAAAAAGTTTAGAAACTCCACCTGGTTCCTGAATTACAGAAGTAAAATTATTTTATTTCAGTATCCAGTTTAGTATTCATACTCACCAAATTGAAACAGTGCATCAAATATACTCATGATGTTTCCTATCTTAACTATTTACCACAAAACTCAATATCTATAAGTTTATGTATGGCTATGAAAATATGTCACTGTTTCTTTAACTTTATATAATTTTACTTATGCCTTGAAATGTGCTTAAACTGGACCACGTTTGGATGAGCATTAGAAAATACTAAATGAGAAGATGGTATATAACTTTGATGTTTCAGATGTGAGAAAAAGGTAACTAATAGATTGGTAATAGAATCCCATTATAAAAAATTCTGCAGGGGAAGAGGGTTATCCAAAATGGTAACACAGGAGGCTCCTGAACTCTTTTCCTCCCACAGCCACACCAAATGTACAGCTACACACAAAGTAATTACCTCTAAAAGAAACCCAGAAACCAGCTAAGTGACTCCTACACACTGAGCAAATATCCACATTGAAGTGGGTAGGAAGGGTTGAGACCCAATCTTGCCATAAACCCTACTTTCAACATAGTGTCATACAGTTGAGAGGGAACTCCCAACTCCAAGCTTCTTTCTGAGGAGCAATGGGGTTGGGCCCCATATTAGTGCCCAAACATTTATGACTCTCACCCAAGGGCAAGACCCCAAAATATCTAGCTCAGAAAATCAATGAGGATTGCATCCCCAAGACCCAGAAGACCTATAGCAAACAGAAGAGAAATTCTTAAGGGAGGCAGTAGACTTGTGTGTCAGCACAGAGGGAGCAGGCAAAATTGTCCATCTCCCAGTCTTTTCCTGAAGGGGATCCAACTGCATACTTTGAAATCTACTGCCTAAGTGTCAGCATGCATGCATCTAAGGTTGGGCTTTGATCCTTCCTAGAAACCAGGAAAGCCAGTAGATATCTTGCCCACCTTCTCCCTCTACCTTGAGGCCAGTCACCAAAATCTCTCTGGAAGGAGCTCATACACCTGTGTACACTCCAGCTTTTGGCTGCAGCCCTAGGGGTGTCTCGATCACCTGACAATAATAGCTAATGTCACTACCACTCATGAGTCCCATAAAAATACAGCAAACAAAGAATCATTCTCAGCAAGCCCAAGCAGTCACTGCAGCTATCACTCCCCATGGCTATATCTAGATCCAGCACAGACAGAGCAGACAAAAATGCTCAAATCTTAGGATCTCCCTAGAAGAGGCTTAACTATATACTTGGCCAGCTGCTACCTGAGCATCCAGCTTCCAATCAGCCTATATCTAGATCTTGACTGTGTTCCTCTCTTTTGAACATGTGACAAGTCTTGGCACACCCAGAACTACTGGGAGCCAGTAGAAACAAAGAAGGCACTTGGACAATCACAAAGGTCTGAGAGACAACCAGAAGCTCAGGCCAGGATGATTGACAAGTTTCATCTCCTACGTGACACCATTCCATCAAAACTTGGAGAAGTAGTTGTTTAATCTAATCCACAGAAACCAATGCAGAGCCAAGGAAAACGAAAAAACAGGGGAATATATTTCAAACCAAAGAATATGATAAAATTATAGAAACAGATCTTAATGAAATAGAAATAAGTTGATTTGCCTAATAGAGAGTTCAAAATAATGGTCAAAAGATGCTCACCACGGTCAGGAGAGAAATGCAAGAATAGAGTCAGAATTTCAAAAAGCAATGGAGAATATTAAAAAGTACCATAAAGAAATCACAGAGCAGAAGAATAAGAAAACAGAATTTAAAAATCCCCTAGAGGGTTTTGACACAGGCCAGATCAAGTAAAAGAAAGGATTAGTGAACTTAAAAACAGGGCAGTGGAATTCATCTAACTGAAGGCACAAAAAGAAAAAAAAATGAAGAGGAGGTCAATTCATCAGATGATATAACATTAGTAAATACTTATGTACCTAACATAGGAACACGTAAATATATAAAGAAATATAAAGAAAATATTAACACATCGGAAGGGAGAAGTAACAATACAGTAATAATACTAAGGGATTTTAATACCCCACTTTCAACAATACGTAGATCATCCAGACAAAAAATCAGTAAGGAAACATTAGACTTAAACTCTACATTAGCTCAGATGAACCCAAAAGACATTTAAAAAATACACCATCCAGCAGGAGGAGTCAAGATGGCAGAGAAGTAGCAGGCTGAGACTACTTCAGGTAGCAGGTGATCATCTAGATAGCTTATCTAAAGATTGCAAACAACTACAAATCCAATGGGAGGTCAAAGAGAAGAAGAACAGCAATTCTAGAAACAGAAAATCAACCACTTTCTGAAAGGTAGGACTGGCGGAGAAGTGAATCCAAAGATAGATAGACCGCGGGGGGAGGGGCCAGCTCCCGGCAAGTGGCAGAGCAACGGAGCACAAAATCAGGACTTTTAAAAGTCTGCTCCATTGAGGGACATCGCTCCAGAGGCTAAACTGGGGTGAAGCACACGTGGGATCAGTGTGGCCTCAGGTCCCGCAGGGTCACAGAAGGATCGGGGGTGCCTGAGTGTGGCAGAGCTTGCAGGTATTAGAACGGGGAAGCCGGATACAGAGAGAGAGCCTAGGAGTGAGCTCTCAGCTTGGGGTTACCTTGAACCAGTCGCAGGCTTGGTGAGCTTGGAGCGCGGCCGGAGGTCAGGGAGACGGGACTAAATGGGCACTGTTCTCTGAGGGCACACTGAGGAGTGGGGCCCCGAGCTCTCAACTCCTCCGGGCCAGAGACCAGGAGGCCGCCATTTTCATTCCCGTCCTCTGGAACTCTACGGAAAGCACTTAGGGAACAAAAGCTCCGGAAAGCAAACCCGAGCAGATTACTCAGCCCAGCCCCTGGTAAGGGCGGTGCAACTCCGCCTGGGGCAAAGACACTTGAGAATCACTACAACAGGCCCCTCCCCCAGAAGATCAACAAGAAATCCAGCCAGGACCAAGTTCACCTACCAAGGGGTGAAGTTTCAATACAAAGGAGAGCAGTGGAATTCCAGAGGAGGAGAAAGCAAAGCACGGAACTCATGGCTTTCTCCCCATGATTCTTTAGTCTTGCAGTTAATTTAATTTTTTTTCTTTTTTCTTTTTCAATTTTTTTTCTCTCTTATTCTGCTAATTTCTTTTAAATTTTACCCTTTTCTTTTTTTTAAAGTTTTTAAACTAGTTTATCTAATATATATATATATATATATATATATATATATATATAAATATTTTTTCTTTATTCGTTTTCTTTTTTTAATTGTTTCTTTCTTTTTTTTTTTTTCTCCTTTCTGAACCTCTTTTTATCCCCTTTCTCCCCTCTCACGATTTGGGATCTCTTCTGATTTGGTTAAAGCATATTTTCCTGGGGTCTTTGCCACCCTTTTAGTATTTTACTTGCTCCTTCATATACTCTTATCTGGACAAAATGACAAGACAGAAAAATTCACCACAAAAAAAAAGAACAAGAGGCAGTACCGAAGGCTAGGGACCTAATCAATACAGACATCGGTAATATGTCAGATCTAGAGTTCAGAATGACGATTCTCAAGGTTCTAGCCGGGCTCAAAAAAGGCATGGAAGATACTAGAGAAACCCTCTCGGGAGATATAAAAGCCCTTTCTGGAGAAATAAAAGAACTAAAATCTAACCAGGTTGAAATAAAAAAAGCTATTAATGAGGTACAATCAAAAATGGAGGCGCTCACTGCTAGGATAAGTGAGGCAGAAGAAAAAATTAGCGATAAAGAAGACCAAATGACAGAGAATAAAGAAGCTGAGCAAAAGAGGGACAAATAGCTACTGGACCACGAAGGCAGAATTTGAGAGGTAAGTGACACCATAAGATGAAACAACATTAGAATAATTGGGATTCCAGAAGAAGAAGAAAGAGAGAGGGGAGCAGAAGGCATATTGGAGAGAATTTCCCCAATATGGCAAAGGGAACTAGCATCAAAATCCAGGAGGATCAGAGAACCCCCCTCAAAATGAATAAGAATAGGTCCACACCCCATCACCTAAGAGTAAAATTTACAAGTCTTAGTGACAGAGAGAAAATCTTGAAAGCAGCCCGGGAAAAGAAGTCTGTAACGTACAATGGTAAAAATATTAGATTGGCAGCAGACTTATCCACAGAGACCTGGCAGGCCAGAAAGAGCTGGCATGATATACTCAGAGTACTAAATGAGAAAAACATGCAGCCAAGAATACTATATCCAGCTAGGCTATCACTGAAAATAGAAGGAGAGATTAAAAGCTTCCAGGACAAACAAAAACTGAAAGAATTTGCAAACACCAAACCAGCTCTACAGGAAATATTGAAAGGGGTCCTCTAAGCAAAGAGAGACCCTAAAACTAGTAGATCAGAAAGGAACAGAAACAATATACAATAACAGTCACCTTATAGGCAATACAATGGCACTAAATTCATATCTCTCAATAGTTACCCTGAATGTTAATGGACTAAATGCCCCAATCAAAAGACACAGGGTATGAGAATGGATAAAAAACCAAAACCCATCTATATGTTGCCTACAAGAAACTCATTTTAAACCCGAACACCTCCAGATTTAAAGTAAGGGGGTGGAAAAGAATTTACCATGCTAATGGACATCAGAAGAAAGCAGGAGTGGCAACCCTTATATCAGATCAATTAGATTTTAAGCCAAAGACTATAATAAGAGATGAGGAAGGACACTATATCATACTCAAAGGATCTGTCCAACAAGAAGATCTAACAATTTTAAATATCTATGCCCCTAACGTGGGAGCAGCCAACTATATAAACCATTTAATAACAAAATCAAAGAAACACATCAACAATAATACAATAATAGTAGGGGACTTTAACACTCCCCTCACTGAAATGGACAGATCATCCAAGCAAAAGATCAACAAGGAAATAAAGGCCTTAAATGACACACTGGACCAGATGGACATCACAGATATATTCAGAACATTTCATCCCAAAGCAACAGAATACACATTCTTCTCTAGTGCACATGGAACATTCTCCAGAATAGATCACATCCTCGGTCCTAAATCAGGTCTCAACCGGTATCAAAAGATTGGGATCATTCCCTGCATATTTTCAGACCACAATGCTCTGAAGCTAGAACTCAATCACAAGAGGAAATTTGGAAAGAACCCAAATACATGGAGACTAAACAGCACCCTTCTAAAGAATGAATGGGTCAACCAGGAAATTAAAGAAGAATTGAAAAAATTCTTGGAAACAAATGATAATGAAAACACAACGGTTCAAAATCTGTGGGACACAACAAAGGCAGTCCTGAGAGGAAAATATATAGCAGTACAAGCCTTTCTCAAGAAACAAGAAAGGTCTCAGGTACACAACCTAATCCTACACCTAAAGGAGCTGGAGAAAGAACAAGAAAGAAACCCTAAACCCAGGAGGAGGAGAGAAATCATAAAGATCAGAGCAGAAATCAATGAAATAGAAGCCAAAAAAAAAAACCAAAAAAAACAATAGAACAAATCAACAAAACAAGGAGCTGGTTCTTTCAAAGAATTAATAAGATTGATAAACCCCTGGCCAGACTTATCAAAAAGAAAAGAGAAAGGACACAAATAAATAAAATCATGAATGAAAGAGGAGAGATCACAACTAACACCAAAGAAATACAGACAATTATAAGAACATACTATGAGCAACTCTACGCCAACAAATTTAATAATCTGGAAGAAATGGATGCATTCCTAGAGACATATAAACTACCACAACTGAACCAGGAAGAAATAGAAAACCTGAACAGACCCATAACCAGTAAGGAGATTGAAACAGTCATCAAAAATCTCCAAACAGGGCGCCTGGGTGGCTCAGTGGGTTAAAGCCTCTGCCTTCGACTCGGGTCGTAATCCCGGGGTCCTGGGATCGAGCCCCATGTCGGGCTCTCTGCTCTGCAGGAAGCCTGCTTCCTCCCCGCCTCTCTCTCTGCCTGCCTCTCTGCCTACTTGTGATGTCTCTCTCTCTCTGTCAAATAAATAAAATCTTAAAAAAAAAAAAATTAAAAAAAAAAAAATCTCCAAACAAACAAAAGCCCAGGGCCAGATGGCTTCCCGGGGGAATTCTACCGAACATTTAAAGAAGAACTAATTCCTATTCTTCTGAATCTGTTCCAAAAAATAGAAATGGAAGGAAAACTTCCAAATGCATTTTATGAGGCCAGCATCACTTTGATCCCAAAACCAGACAAGGATCCCATCAAAAAAGAGAACTACAGACCAATATCCTTGATGAACACAGATGCGAAAATTCTCACCAAAATACTAGCCAATAGGATTTTACAGTACATTAAAAGGATTATTCACCACGACCAAGTGGGATTTATTCCAGGGCTGCAAGGTTGGTTCAACATCCGCAAATCAATCAATGTGATACAACACATTAATAAAAGAAAGAACAAGAACCATATGATACTCTCCATAGATGCTGAAAAAGCATTTGACAAAGTACAGCATCCCTTCCTGATCAAAACTCTTCAAAGTGTAGGGATAGACGGCACATACCTCAATATTATCAAAGCCATCTATGAAAAACCCACTGCAAATATCATTCTCAATGGAGAAAAACTGAAAGCTTTTCCGCTAAGGTCAGGAACACGGCAGGGATGTCCGTTATCACCACTGCTATTCAACATAGTACTAGAAGTCCTAGCCTCAGCAATCAGACAACAAAAGGAAATTAAAGGCATCCAAATCGGCAAAGAATTCAAACTATTACTCTTTGCAGATGATATGATACTATATGTGGAAAATCCAAAAGACTCCACTCCAAAACTGCTAGAACTTGTACAGGAATTCAGTCAAGTGTCAGGATATAAAATCAATGTACAGAAATCAGTTGCATTTCTCTACACCAACGACAAGACAGAAGAAAGAGAAATTAAGGAGTCAATCCCATTTACAATTGCACCCAAATCTATAAGATACCTAGGAATAAACCTAACCAAAGAGGCTAAGAATCTATACTCAGAAAACTATAAAGTACTCATGAAAGAAATTGAGGAAGACACAAAGAAATGGAAAAATGTTCCATGCTCATGGATTGGAAGAATAAATATTGTGAAAATGTCTATGCTACCTAAAGCAATCTACACATTTAGTGCAATTCCTATCAAAGTACCATCCATTTTTTTCAAAGAAATGGAACAAATAATCCTCAAATTTATATGGAACCAGAAAAGACCTCGAATAGCCAAAGGCATATTGAAAAAGAAAGCCAAAGTTGGTGGCATCACAATTCCAGACTTCAGGCTCTATTACAAAGCTGTCATCATCAAGACAGCATGGTACTGGCACAAAAACAGACACATAGATCAATGGAACCGATTAGAGAGGCCAGAAATAGACCCTCAACTCTATGGTCAACGAATCTTTGACAAAGCAGGAAAGAATGTCCAATGGAAAAAAGACAGTCTCTTCAACAGATGGTGTTGGGAGAATTGAACAGCCACATGCAGAAGAA
Organism: Lutra lutra; assembly: GCF_902655055.1. Classification (NCBI taxonomy): domain Eukaryota; kingdom Metazoa; phylum Chordata; class Mammalia; order Carnivora; family Mustelidae; genus Lutra; species Lutra lutra. The sequence continues at coordinate 85,194,654 of NC_062285.1, forward strand.
GGAAACTGGACCATTTCCTTACACCACACACAAAAATGGACTCAAAATGGATGAAAGACCTCAATGCAAGACAGGAATCCATCAAAATCCTTGAGGAGAATACAGGCTGCAACCTCTTCAACCTCGGCTGCAGCAACTTCTTTCCAGAAACATTGCCAAAGGCAAGGGAAGCAAGAGCAAAAATGAACTATTGGGACTTCATCAAGACAAAAAGCTTTTGCACAGCAAAGAGACAGTCAACAAAAAACAAAAGGCAACCGACAGAACGGGAGAAGATATTTGCAAATGACATATCCGATACAGGGCTAGTATCCAAAATCTATAAAGAACTTAGCAAACTCAACACCCAAAGAACAAATAATCCAATCAAGAAATGGGCAGAAGACATGAACAGACATTTCTGCAAAGAAGACATCCAGATGGCCAACAGACACTTGAAAAAGTGCTCCACGTCACTCGGCATCAGGGAAATATAAATCAAAACCACAATGAGATACCACCTCACACCAGTTAGAATGGCTAAAATTAACAAGTCAGAAAATGACAGATGCTGGCGAAGATGTGGAGAAAGGGGAACCCTCCTACACTGTTGGTGGGAATGCAAGCTGGTGCAACCACTCTGGAAAACAGCATGGAGGTTCCTCAAAAAGTTGAAAAAGAGCTACCCTATTGCATTTGCACTACTGGGTATTTACCCCAAAGATACAAATATAGTGATCCGAAGGGGCACGTGCACCCGAATGTTTATAGCAGCAATGTCTACAATAGCCAAACTATGGAAAGAACCTAGATGTCCATCAACAGATGAATGGAAAAAGAAGATGTGGTATATATACACAATGGAATACTATGCAGCCATCAAAAGAAATGAAATCTTACCATTTTCGATGACGTGGATGGAACTAGAGGGTATCATGCTTAGTGAAATAAGTCATTTGGAGAAAGACAACTATCTTATGATCTCCCTGATATGAGGAAGTGGAGATGCAACATGGGGGGCTAAGGGGGTAGGAGAAGAATAAATGAAACAAGATGGGACCAGGGAGGGAGACAAACCATAAGTGACTCTTAATCTCACAAAACAAACAGGGTTGCTGGGAGGAGGGGGGTTAGGAGAAGGGGGGTGGGGTTATGGACATTGGGGCGGGTATGTGCTATGGTGAGTGCTGAGAAGTGTGTAAACCTGGCGATTCACAGACCTGTACCCCTGGCGATAAAAATATATGTTTATAAAAAATAATTTAAAAATAAATTAAAAATAAAAAAAAACCACACCATCCAACAGCAACAATACACATTCTTCTCAAATACATATGGAATATTCTCTAGGACACATCATATGTTGGGCCAAAAAACAAGCCTTTATAAATTTAAGAAGTTTGAAATTATGTCAAGTATCTATTTCAACCATAACAGTATGAAACTCGAAATCAATTACAAGAAGAAAATTGGAAAATTCACAAATATATGGAGATTAAACAACATGCTACTAAACACCAAATGGGTTGAAAATTAAGAGAGATAAAAAAAAAAGTCTTGAGACATAGATAGAAACAGAAAATACCAAAACTTCTGGTATACAGCAAAGGCAATTCTAAGAAGGAAGTTTATAGTGATAGATACCTACATCAAGAAAAAGAGAGATATCAAATAAACAACCTAACTTTAAACCTCAAGAAATTAGAAAAAGGAAAACACATTAAACCCAGAATTAGAAAAAGGAAGGAAACAACAAAATAAATGAAAGTTAGCCTAAAGAGACAATAGAAAAGGCCAATGAAATGAGGACCTGTGTTTTTTTAAAAGATGAAATAAGATATATCCTAGTCTTTCCAAGAAAAAAAATAATGAGGGATTCAAATAAATAAAATTAGAATTGAAAGTAGAGACATTCCAACTGATACCACAGAAATACAAAGGAGACTAGTATGAACAATTACCAACAAACTGGACAACCTGGAAGAAATGGACAAATTCCCAGAAACATATAACCTACCAAGACTGAATAATGAAGAAATAGAAAATCTGAGCAGACCAATTACTAGTAATGAGATTGAATCAATAATCAAAAACCTCCCAACGAAGAAATGTAGGTCCAGATAACTTCACTGTTGAATTCTACCAATCATTTAAAGAAGAATTAATATCAATTCTTCTCAAACTCTTCCAAAAAAGTGGAAGAGAATAGAGCACTTCCAAACTCATTTTACCAGGCCAGCACTACTCTGATACTAAAGTTAGATAAGGACACTATAAGAAAAGAAAATTACAGGTCAATATCCTGACAAACACAGATATGAAAATCTTTAACAAAATATTAGCAAACCAAATACAACAGTTTAATTAAAAGGACTTAGAGAATCATACACCATTATCAAATGAGATTTAATCCAGAGATGTAAGGATGGTTCAACATCTATAAATCAATACCACATTAACAACAAGAAGGACAAAAATAGTATAATCATCTTAATAGATACCGAAAAAGTATTTGGCAAAATTCAAAATTCCTTCATGGCAAAAGCTCTCAACAAATAGGATATAGAGGGAACATACTTCACCACAGTGAAGGCCATATAGGACAATCCCCAGCTAACAATATACATCATACATCATGAAAAGCTGAAAGATTTTCCTCTAAAATCAGGAACAAGATAAGGATGCCCACTCTCACTTGGTTCAGCATAGTCTGGAAGTCCTAGCCAGACCAATTAATCAAGAGCAAAAAAGAAAAGTCATCCAAATTGGAAAGAAAGAGGTAAAACGTCTCTATTTGCAGATGACATACTATACCAGAAACCCTAATTTCACTAAACAACTGTTAGAACTAATACATGAGCTCAGTGAAGTTGTAGGATATGAAACCAGTACATTAAAATCAATTGTCCTTCTTTACACTAACAATGAACTATCAGAAAGAGAAATTAAGAAAAGAATTCAATTTACAATAGCATCAAAAAGAATAAAATACTTAAGAGTAAATTTAACCAAGGAGGTGGAAGATCTATAACTGATGAAAAAGTGTAAGACACTGATGAAAAAAATCAAAGAAGACACAAATAAGTGGCAAGATATTCTGTGTTCACAGATTGGAAGAATTAATACCATTAAAATATCCCTACTATCCAAAGTGAGCTACAGATTCAAAGCACTCCCTCTTAAAATCCCATATTTTTTTAGAGAAATAGATAAAACAACCTTTAAGTTTGTAGGAAACCACAAAAGACCCTGAATAATCCCAAAGCAATTCTGAGAAAAAAGAAAAAGGCTGGAGGTATCACACTTACTGATTTCTAACTATATTACAAGATACAGCAATTGAGGCAGTATGCTACTGGCATTAAAGCAGACACACAGGATCAATGCAACAGAATAGAAAACCCAGAAATAACTATGCATTTATAGTTAATTGATTTTTTGCAAAAGAACTAATAATTTAAAATAGGAAAGTCTCTTTAATAGTCTGTTCAATAAACTGTGTTGGGAAAATTGGATTTCTACATGTGAAAGAATAAAACCAGACCCTATTTTATACTATATACAAAAACTAACTCAAAATAGACTAAAGACTTGAATGTAAGACCATCAAATTCCTGGAAGAAAACATAGAGGGTAAGCTCCGTGACATTGACTTTGGCAATGATTTTTTTGGATTTGACACCAAAAGCAAAAATAAACATATGGGTCTATATCAAACCAAAAAGCTTCTGCTCACCAAAGGAAACCATCATCAAAATGGAAAAACAATCTATGGAGGAAATACTTGCAAACCACATATCTGATAGGTGGTTAACATTCAAAATACACAAGGAACTTGTACTGATCCATAACAATAATGACAATAACCCAATTAATAAATAAGCAAGGACCTGAGTAGTCATTTTTGTCCAAAGAAGACATCAAAAACCATTGATTTGATCCAAAAGTCATCCAAAAATCAATGGTTTTGATTAGCCTCCCCTCTCTTAGGATGGCTATTGTCAAAAGACAAGAGATAATAAATGCTGGTGGGCAAAGATGTAGAAAAAAGGGAACCCTGTTGGTGGGAATGTAAACATGTATAGCAACTATGGAGAACAGTTTGAACATTCTTCAAAAAATAAAAATAGAACTACCAGAGGATCCAGCAATTGCACTTCTTGGTGTATATCCAAAAAGAAAGAAAAGAAAGAGAGAGAGAGGAAGAGAAAAAGAAACCATTATTCCAAAAAGGTATCTGCATTCTCATGTTAACTGCAGCATTATTCATAATAGCCAAGATCTAGAAACAACCTAAGTGTCCATCAACAGATGAACGGATAAAGAAAATGTGGTGGGACACCTGGGTGGCTCGGTGGGTTGGGCCTCTGCCTTTGGCTCAGGTCATGATTTCAGGGTCCTGGAATTGAGCCCTGCATTGGGCTCTCTGCTCAGCGGGGAGCCTGCTTCCCCTTCTCTCTCTGCCTGTCTCTGCCTACTTGTGATCTCTCTCTCTCTGTCAAATAAATAAATAAAATCTTAAAAAAAAAAAAAAGAAAAGAAAATGTGGTATATATGTGCAAACGGAACATTATTCACCCTTAAAAAAGTTATGGGCAACAACATGGATGAACCTGAAGGCACTACACTAGGTGAAATAAAGCAGACAGAGAACGATAAACACTGTATGGTATCATTTATATGTGGACTCTAAAAGGGGAAAAAAAGTTAAACTCACAGAAACAGTAGAAAGGTGGCTGCCAAGGGCTGTGGGGGAAGTAAGGAGAGGTTGGTAAAAGGGTACAAAATTTCAGTTACAAGGTGAGGAAGGCCTGAGGATCTAGAGTGTAACATGGTGACTACAGTTAATAACACTGTACTGTATAATTGAAATTTGCTAAGAGATTAGACTTAAATGTTCACATAAAAAAACAAAGGGGGTGGTAAATATGGAGGTCATGGATGTGTTAATGAACTCCTCGGGGATAAACTTTTCACAACACATACGTGTATCAAATCATGATGCTGTGCACTTTAAATGACTTACAATTTTATTTGTTAATTACAGTTCAGTAAAGGTGAAAAAGAAAGTTGGCAATTTACATGACTTTATGGCAAGGATTAAGAAGTATACCTTTAGAACTAGAATTCAATTTGCTTTTTTAAAGCAGTATATTAATTATATTATTAGGAGGTTGTATGGATGGTGTCTTGGCTTATTGCTTTTCATTGTTCATTGAATTCTCAGTACATTAAATATAATACCTATAAAGGAGAGACAGAAAGGAGGGCAAGATTTCCCACATTCATATTTTGAGTCTTAATGCTAAGTATGTTCAACCTTTCACACACGCTGACAGTCTCATCTCTGGAGAAAACAGAACAAAACTGCAAAAATTCACCATTCTCATTTTATCTTCTACCTGTAATTCTTTTTGAAAAATCCCTACAGAGAACAAAGTCATTAACCCCAACAAAGCAGGAAATGGGCAATGTGTGCAACTGCAGGGAGAGTTGGCTTCTAGATCCCTGGTTTTCTACAATTATTATACGGACTAGTTAAGATGGCTGACTTGTCTCCCTTTTTATGATCCCCAACAACCTCACTGAACTCCTTGACCAAAATTCTTTAATCAAGTAAATAATTTCAGGACACAGCTGGTTTACCTCCGTACACGTTCCACTCTGTCATCTGTCCGAAGATACTTTTTGGCATTTTCTCCTTTGCCAAAGCCAGCACAGTCTTCTGGGTTAGCAAAAACCTATTCCAAATTCCAAGAAAAAAAAAAAAGTATTTCAAATGCCAAATAACATGGGAGTATGGTACCTTGTAAGTTATTTGCATTTTAACAGAAGAAATACAGGCATCCAGGTTGGCCCTTATAAAAAGAAAATCTGGAGCCCAAACATGGGGAGTGATCTATACTTTAAGTTTTTCTTACCAGTACAAAGCAGTTTTAAAGAAAAGCATAAATAAGAACTTAAATAAAAACTAATGTATAAAAATAATGAAAAGAAAGCAAAAGTGAGGGGCGGGAAATGTATTTTATACTTGGTTAGGATATGTGTATCTCTTTTCTTTGGGTTGAATAATACAGTGAAATATAAGAAGCTGAATGGCATTCCTAAAAATACCAAGTACATGTTATAGGGCATATGCTCATTTATTCCTTCCTGTAAATTATTATGCTGCCTGATATGATTTCCCTATCCCTTGAAACTTGAAAAATGTATTTAAAAAATATTTAAGTATGTTCTACTGTTTAATAATTTATAATAAGGAAAAACATGAACTATAAAATTAGCCTAATTTCAGCTTAGAAATCCATAAATATTATAATATTTTTCTTAATGTGACATAAGCATTTATTTCAGATAAAGATGTTGAGAAGAACTGATGGGAAGGGATAGGATACTCAGCTCTTGAGATCAGCTTTGTCTGTCTTGTTTCTAAGTAAATGCTTGGCACATGCTAGATGTTCAATAAGTATGTTTCAAATAAGTAAATAAATGTATTACAATGGGAAGTGCACGTGATTTGAGTTTAAAGCAATCTGAATGAGAATCTCAGCTTCCCTCTATTTTTTTTTTTTTACAGATTTCATTTATTTATTTTAGAGAGAGAAAGAGAGAGAGAGAGAGCACGAGAGGTGGGAGGGTCAGAGGAAGAAGCAGACTCCCCGCCAAGCCAGGAGCCCAATGTGGGACTCCTTGATCATGACCTGAGCCGAAGGCAGTCGCCCAACCAAGACACCCAGGTGCCCAGCTTCCCTCTTTATTGGTATATAACCTTGGGTAAGCTACTGAACCTCTGACTTTTACTTCCTCATCTATAAAATGGGGGGACCAATGCCTATTTCACATGATAATACTAACAATTCCATGACTTCACACGTATAAGAGCATCACATGGCTCCTGGTGCGTATCACAGGCACTCCACACATTTGAGCTCTTTTCTCCTTTTCTTGTAAGCTACGCTTAGCGCAACTCTGTTTATAGAGGACACTGTGGACTCAGAGATAGGCATCCACTCTACAGCCTGCTGCTCTGACACCTGGACCCCTCAGAGACTTAAATATGTTTGTAGGTGCCCCCATTAAAATGCAAATGCCCTTGGGAAGGAATTATACCTCAAGATAGTGACAGGGAAATACCTTAAGATGACTGTAACCTCTAGAGAAAAGCAAGTCTCTGAGGGACAAAAACTCAGGACAGGCTGAAGCACCTGGGTGTTCAGTGGATTAAGCATGGGACTCTTGATTTGGGCTCAGGGCTTGATCTCAAGGTCGTGAGACTGAGCCCCGTGTCAGGCTCTGCCCTGGGCATGGAGCCTGCTTAAGATACTCTCTCTGTCCCTCCTCCCCTGCTCTCTCTCTATTTCTCTCAAATAAATACATAAAATTAAAAGAGAATGAGAAATAGGTGGTTTCCAGAAGAAGTTTCTGACTAGGGACAGGGACCACACCAATGGAAATAGTTCAACTTTATCAAGGTAGCTTTGCTCTACCTGCCTCTTATTTTGTTACAAACCCTGCATGGGTAGAGGATATACTTTTCAAAATCTTTCTAACGCCTTCCTCAAGTCTCCAGTTTAAGAAAACAAAAACAAAAACCATTCTTATGATGCGGGTGTAAGTAGCATCCACTTAACAACTCAGAACTGCACAAAACTCAAATGCTTTGGCCCAGTCATAAAAGGCTCTACTGATAGGGGTGCCTGGGTGGTTCAGTGGGTTAAAGCCTCTGCCTTCAGCTCAGGTCATGATCCCAGGGTCCTAGGATCGAGCCCCGCATCGGGCTCTCTGCTCAGCAGGGAGCCTGCTTCTCACTCTCTCTCTGCCTGCCTCTCTGCCTACTTGTGATCTCTGTCTGTCAAGTAAATAAATAAAAAATCTTGAAAAAAAAAGAAAGAAAGAAAAGGCTCTACTGATAAAAAGGACTTAATTCTCTGTTCCCAAAGGCATATCCTTGACCTGAAATAGAACTAAAAACACCAGCTACCTGTCTGAAAAATGACTGTTTTCTAAACTCTATTTGGCAAAATTAACTTCAAAATCACAGAGTTTTCTTGAAAACTTTGATACTCCAAGAAGCTCACAGACAAAGCGGCCTGATGAAAGGCAAAAGCCACAATGAAAAAACCACTTACTAGCTTCCAGTAGAAAGTACCTGTTCCATACATATATCAGATGCATCTGTACCAAATGATGACATATTGCATTTGCAACTTTAAATAATGTGCCATTGGGCTTTACCAAAAAAAAAAAAAAAACAAAAAAAACAAAAAAAACAAAACCATTTTTTAAAAGTAAATTAAGAAAATTGTTTTCCAAAATGCCAACCCTTAAAGGAAAATATTGCCTCCAAATGTCTTACCTTTCTTGTCAATCTATAGAATGCAGTTGCAGTACTCATAAACATCATTTTTGAAAGAATAATCGTTGTATAGGAAGTAAAGGCCATGAATACTTCATTCTCCATTAGCTCGGTGAGGTCCACCATTTTTTCAATTGTGGTCTGGAATCTTAAAAAGATTTTAGACAAGATAGGAAAAGCAGACATAAATACCTCAAATAACCTGACAGTCACTCAGTGTGCTTGTATTGCAATATTAACCATATTGTTCTTAAAAATATCTTTGGTTATTGCAGGAGAAATAATCTTTTCTAAAATTTCAAAATAAACAATATATTTTTTTCTAGTTCTGTAACATTAAGCTTGAAGATATCAAACAAGCATGAAAATGTAAGGGTATGAGAAGCAAAAATAAACGGGCAAAATGCTGTAAAGATAGACTAAAATCCTATTATAGGATCAGGATGAACCACAAGTTGGACACAAAAGACCAAAGGTCATGGATTTCTCTTTATAAACATTAAACTACATCCATAGTAGCACCATTAATGTTTGATTAGAAATGCCTAAGTTCTGGGGCATGTGGCTGGTGCAGTTAAGCCTCTAACTTTGGTTTCGGCTCAGGTCATGATCTCAGGGTCCAGACACTGAGTCTCGACTTGGAGGTCTGCTTGATATTCTCTCCCTCCCTCTTCTTGTGCCCCTCCCCCCTGCTTGCACACGCTCTCTCTCTCTCTCAAATATATAAAATCTTTAAAAAGGTAAAGAAACGTCTAAGCTCTAATATATGTCCTGCTTTAGAAATCCAGCTTACAGTTTTTTGTCATTTTAATAGTATTTAAGATCCCAGGCTACAAGACCTGAATTCCCTTCCCACTGTTTGGTTGTTAATTTTGGCTGAGAGATTTGGCCTCTCTGGAACTAAATTTCTTCATTTATAAGATGGGACTAGGAATAGTTCCTAACTTACCGGTTTGTTGTCAGGATTTAACTGCAATAACATGTGGAAATACGGAATACACTTATACTTAGCACGGCACCCGGCCCCTGAAGAACCCTCGATAAAGTTTGGTATATCCTTATGATCATCATTATCACCATGATTTTAGTCATTAATACCAAGGCAAGAGAACAAGGAGAGGCAGGACAATGGAAACAAAATGTGGGGAAAATGCAAAGCAAGGAAGTGGTATTCAGGGCACTCTCATAGAAGGAATAACGGAAGGAAGATTAGCTTTATATAGCTCTTCCTGTTGCTTTACCTTCCACTAAATGTAACTGTCTGGAGTTGGAAGCATAATTGGGAATGTACCCAGAAGGAAAGCGAAGGCATCCTGGTGATACTGAAGTCAAAGTGGGTAGGGACTTAGGGTAAAGCTTAAAATATAAATTCCCTACTCTATCAGGTAGCCATTCTTTTTAACACCCCTTGTTCTGTTGTTATCAGCTCTGCTGTCTGCTGCTTCTCTCTCGTGCACATAAGCACACCTCTTTGCTCACACCCAAAGCTTAACTATTTAATGCTATTTAACCTGCTTGTCATGGAGCACGGTCTCTTGGACACAATGTCCATTCCTGCCTTGGAGACTAGACCCCTGTAGGCCACCTTACCAGACTGACACTGATCAAATTCTGATCATTCTATCTATCTACCAATAACCTGTAAATCTGTATCTCTTTTTGTACCCCGTGGCTGGTCATATAGCTACGTATTGCTGTGAGTATGATATGAACAACACACACATACATATATGCTTCATTTTATAAGAGTTCACTCTGTGTCCAGCTATGCCACATACTTTATGTGTTATGTAATCTTTGTCACTGTACTAGGATAGTCCTCATAACTACATGCATTTTACAGATGAAGAAAATGTGAATCAGAGACATTAAGCAGCCAAGCTAGGACATAAACCTGGGTCCCTGATATGGTATCTTCTACACTACACTGCACTGTCTTCTTCAAGAGACTGGAAACTGCTCAACGCTAATTCAGCTAACATTGAATGAATGTCCGCTCTGTGGCCCGCACACCTCACATCTGTTACCTTGTTTCTTCTCCCAACAATGTTACAGGGTAGGTAAGATTGCTCCCATTTTTCAGATAAAGAAACCAAAGCTTCCAAAGTAACCCCTATTTTATTTTTCTGTTTGTTTTTTGTTTTGTTTTTTAAAGACTTTATTTATTTGAGAGAGAAAGAGAGCAACGTGCACAAGCTGGGGGGTTGGGCAGACGGAGAAGAGACTTCCTGCTGAGCAGGGATTTTTTTTTTTTCCCCCAAATAGGGACTTGATCTCAGACCCTGGGATCATGACCTAAGTGGAAGGCAGATGCTTAATCAACTGAGCCACCCAGGTGCCCCAGTCACCCTTATTTTAAAAAGGTGGCCTGAATATGTACTTTGGATTTAAGCAAACAGAAACTGTATGTTCCAGTTTAAAAAACAAAACAGGGAGGTGCCTGGTGGCTCAAGTGGGTTAAACCTCTGCCTTACGCCCAGGTCATGATCTCAGGGTCTTGTAATCAAGACCTCATTGGGCTCTCTGCTCAGCAGGGAGCCTGCTTCTCTCACTCTCTCTGCCTACTTGTAATCTCTATCTCTCTGTCAAATAAATACACAAAATCTTTAAATAACAAAACAAAACCAAAAGCATATGATACATTAATCCACCTCCACAAGTCAGTAGTCTTGAAAGCACAGAATGTGATATAAGCTCTCACTGCAAAGTAATACTTATAGTACCATTTAATGTATCTGCTCTTATTCTGGTAGTGGGGGCAGGGGTTGGGGAGGAAGTCATGAATAAACTGTGCTATCCTTCAAAGCTCATGTAAAGTAATTAGCTTAATAAGGGATCCCTTAAGTACTATGCCTCTGGACAGAGATCTGAAGAAACAGAGCAAGAATGTTAATTTAAAAAAAAAATTAAGAAAAGTTTATCGGATCAGAACCGTTGTTATTTAGCAATAATTTTACAACCAAACAGTTTCTGTAGGTCACTACAGATGTTTACAGAATGAAATGTATTTAGCAATGGAATGTAAGTTCAGACAATAGTTTCCTTTCAGTGAAAACTGGTTTTGAAAATGTAGAGAAAAAGTGGAAGCCTTCCAGAGCTGCTGGTAGGAAAAGAACACGAAGATGTCAGCAGTCGGAGGAAAAGGGCAACGCGAGGTTTTTTTCCTTTCATTGTGAACAACGCATTGAAAGTGCACCTCGCATCAACAGTTTTTCCAACACCAAGAATGTGGCTTAACTCCCCAAGTCTGTCGTTTGGGGAGATGGGCCAATGCTGAGCCTCTGACCTCACATCCTACGGGTCCATGAACCACTTTCCAGAGACCAATGTCTTGCACTTCCAGGATACACCCAAGGGCCAGGTGAGGAGGAGTAAAGACAAGACACTGAGAAACAGAAGTGATCTGGGGGTAGAGTATGTGTTGTGGTGAGCACTGTGTGTTGTGTAAGACTGATGAGTCACAGACCTGTACCCCTGAAACAAATAATACATTATATGTTAATTTAAAAAAAAAGAAGAAGGAGGAGGAGGGAAGAAAGAAACAGAAATGATTTACAGTATGGAATAAGATGGTGCTGGCCTAGACTTTTTTTCCAAAGCTGATTTGTCAGGAAGTTGCCTTGGGCCTACATCACGGCTGGGAACTGCAGTCAGTACAAAATTATTGGGGCACCTGGGTGGCTCAGTTGTTAATAAGCATCTGCCTTTGGCTCAGGTCATGATCTCGGTGTCCTGGGACAGAGCCCCACTTCTCTCTTTCCCTCTGCCCCTTTCCCCACCCCTACTCCTACTCGTGCTCTCTCTCTCTCTAATAAGTAGATAAACTCTTTTAAGAAAAAAATCCCCACAAAATTTCTCAACGCTTTTTACTAGAGAAGGTCGCCAGGAGGGAGAAGAGCAGTGTAGTAGTATTAATAATTAAGAGGGTAAAATGTTAAGTGCTTTGAGTATTCTAGGAACGAGGTATGAATAATCTAAGAAAAGACAAAACATGAAACTTGGTTACGAATTAGAAAGAATACAATGTTACAATGATGAATTATATTTGTCCTAGGGTATCATTCCCTTCATTGTCCACCACTGGTTGGCATAGCAGAGAATACCTCCATTTTATTCACCAGAAAGCTGGACTCAGGCCAAGATGACCGCCTTTGAAGGGACAAAGAGCAGAGTGCGGAGCACATGGAGACTCTAGAGTCAAACTAGAGTCCGGCTCTGCCACTTACTGGTTGTGGTTTAACTTCTCTGGAACCTACTTACCTTATGTGTATAATGAGGTTAATAATATGTCCTACCTCACAGGATTCTTGTTGAGTATCAAATGAGCAAAGTCTAAAGAGCTTAGAAAAGCACTGGGAACTGGCAAATGTTATGTAAGTATTTGGCAAATAAGTTCCTACTCTGGCTCTGTTCTAGGCACAGAGGAGATCATTTGAGGGTTTTCAAAAAGCTTTCCCATTATCTCACTTGATCTAGAAAATTCTAAGGTAGTGGGAGTAAGCAGTATCTGTTTCTGCCTTTAACATAGAAGGAAACTGAAGCCTGAAGAGATAGTGAGTAATGTGACCCAAATTCACAGTGGAGGGACCAACACTGGAACCAAGTTTTCTCAATGTTTAGCTCATGGGCTATCCACCATCCAGGCTAAAAATTCTAGACCACTCTGGTTTTCTGGGAGCCTTTTTCTGTCCAATCTCATATTCCTATTCTGCCCTTCTCACCCAAATACAGCCCCTACCCTCTACTGTTTCTCTTACAGTTGAGTCTTTATCTCTCAACCATGCAATACTCCTCTTCTCTTTATAGGCTCTGAGCCAAAAAAGGCAAAGTTCTCTTATTTATGATGGCATTGCAACATCAATATTGCGAAACACACAAAAAATCTGGTCACATACCCCCGAGCCATGCATGACTCCGCAATTTCATATCTTCTAAAACAAACCTAACACTAACCACAAGATTTAAAAAAAAAAAAAAAAAGGATAGTTCAATGGCCTTGTTGCTGTTCATCAATTCTAGATTTTTTGAACAGGGCAAGGTGACCGCAGACTTGGCCTTCTATGCTTCAGAGCCCAGGTGCTGGGGAGAAAATGCTGGGGCTCTGGGAGAAGGTGAGGTAAGGCTGTTCTCAGGGGCCTGTGCTGACCTCCTTTCCCGTGATTAATAAACTCCACTGGAAAACAAACACTAAGAAAAAATTGTACTTGTCTGCCACCAAGAGCAATATTCAAATTCGGACTGATTTGCCATAAAAAAAAAAGCCCAAAGTCCCCACATAATCCTCTTATTTTGGAAACAGCAAAGGACAGCAAACCCTATTACTATCTTAACTCCCAGTACAGTAACCCCCACTCCCCCCACAAAAGGTATGCAAAAGGTATGTGCAGCTTTGTATTCAAGGCTCTACTTGAAGAACTCTACTCTTAAATGGTGGAAAGGCTACATAAACTGGAGGATCTGGGGAATTTTCCAAGTGACCCTACAACCACCGTTGTTTGATTGATGGATGATTGATTATGACCCACTAGGCACTCTCTTGGAGAGAAAGCAGACAGAGGGCAAAGGAGAAAACAAAAGGGTGCCCTGAAGACTAAGAGGTCTTAGGACTATTTCCAAGGAAGCAAGAAGATGGGAGATTTGCTTGCACCTTCTCTCCACTCTCCCAGGCCAGCCTCATCAGTAATATCTGAGGCCTCCCCTCCCAAATAAGTTTCCCATGACTTTCTCATTCACACTGAGGGGCTGGCTATAGTTTCAGACAGTTTAATCTCCGTTCTCCAGCACTTTGTTATTGTTGTTATATTATTATTATTAAACTTGCTGGTGTTCCTCTTGCCTAGCAAAGTGAACCCCGAGAAGCAAATCCTTCTTGTACTTTTAGCAGATGCAAAGGCCAAATGTGTCCAGACGCGCCACAAGATTCCACACCCTTCGGCTGAGCCCAAGTTGCCTGAACTGTAACGACTTCCTACAGTACTACAATCTGCGCACAGAGCGCCGAGCACACCGAGACCCTGGAGCCAGCCTAGGGTCAGGGTGAATTTGACTCCGCCACGGAAAGCTTGTGATTTAACCTTCCTGGGACCCCCAGAGTTCCAGGGCGGCGGGCGGGGCGGGGGGGGGGGGGGGGTCGTTCAAACCGGAGCTCGCTTGGCTTAAGAATACAAAGTGAGTAACTCACCACGTAAACATAGAAGACTTACCGTCCTAAGTTTTTTCCTGGAGTCTAACATGGGGAAAACTTACCTACCAGGGTACAGGAACTCAACTCCCTTTCAGAGGCGACGGACTGAAAAGCCAGCGTTTAGCAGCTAAAGGGAGCAGAGAAGTTTCACGCCTGCAAAAACCTCTCAAGCCCGCCCCCTGCACCCACTTTGCTCCTCCCCGCCCACCGCCCTCGGCTCACCTTTCCCTGGCGCGTCCCTTCCCGGGCACCTATTGAGAGTCGGAGTAGGGCTGCAGCAGCAGCGAACCTGCCCCAGCCGGCGGCTCGCGCGGGAACCGCGGGGACTTTTACCGCGGCACCGCGCCCACTCTGGCTAATTTCCAGTTAATTCTTTCTCCAGGCTCGCTTCCAGCCGAGCCGGACTCCCAGCCTCGCCAAGCACCTCCCCTAAATGGCCTGATTTTTTCTGTGCAAGAGTAATCACCGCCCACCCGTTCCCTTCTCTGACCCCCTGCGGCGCCTTTCTTCCTGTTTCCACTACTCAGTGGGGCGGGACGTCCGCGGTTAGGATCTGACCTCTGTTTCCTCGGACTTTTCAAGCACGCGAGTGGGAAAGCAAGGAAAAGGCGGTTAACTTTTACTCAGCTGGAAATCATTTTTTTTTTAAGGTTTTAATGTTGAATTTTGAAAGCTTTAGAAGCTTTATAGAATATTTAAATCTCTAGGAGGAAATGTGATTAGAAGTTATTCATAAAATAAAAATAACTGAAAATAACTGAAAAAATAAAATTAAATTTTAAAAAGTCATTCATAAGATTACCTTCCGTTGAACTTCACTCTGCCCCCGGGGCGTGGCAAAGGCAGGCACGGACACAATGTAACGTTTAGTAAAGATCACCTATGGTCTTCCAAACCTGTAATCCCAAGCAACATGCTTCCTCACTCTGTCTCCTCATGTTCAAAGTCCAAAATGGAATTGGAGGAGATTATACTAGATCAGTTCATTACACAATCGGCTTAATATGGTTTTTACAGGGACATTGAGGGCAGTGTTTTAGGAAGGCATTGTTAGTCTAACTTCAATATCTAGATTAGGGATATTTCTAAGGTTCCTCATACCCACAAAAATATTAATGGATCTAGCATCCATGGTTTTATCGAAAACTATTTAAGGATTTATGTTTTCAATCTATGTTTCTTCTCTCCTGGTAATACTTCTCACACATTTACCACCTGCTGTGTAGTACACTTCCTTCTTTTCTTTCTTTATTTGTCCCAATTTTACCTCCTTCAGGTTTTAAGGGGCGGGACTAGCTGTCTAAGATTTGATAGACAAGTCCGTGTTCTACCAAAAAAGGAAGTAGGACTTAACCAGTTTGCCCTAGGAAGTAGAAATTAATCACAAACCTGAGAACAATGCCTGTATAAGCCTATCGGTAGAGTACTGAGAAATCTAGCATCAGAAGATAGTAGTGCTTCATTTTCAGGTCTGTATCTTCTGAAAATTGTATTAACTTACTTATTACAGTAAAGTACTCTGAAACCTGGCGATAACACTAACTGGAATAGGACAGACTTTGAGATGAGTCTATTCTGAATTCTCACTACAGGAGTTTAGTAATTTTAATTTATTATGAGGTGATACAGCCCAAACCATAACATTACAGAAAAAGGTACAGCTATTATTAAATAATTTGATCTACAGATTTCCAGTTGAGCAGTTCTAAGATGTTTTTGAAAAGAATGGAACACCTGACTCATCTGATGCTCTAAGATGTATTCAAACTTAACTAATCAATGAATAAATCCTGAATTCCTGCTATCAATAAATCATGAATAATTATTGCCTGTTATATATATGACAATGTCTGTAGTACAACATTCGCACCCGACAGTAACAAATTTAATTCAAAAGACATTTATGAAGTAAATACAAGGCACTTGGCTTGATGCTAAAATCTGAAACTAAGATAAATAACATCAAATAATTTTGCTCAAAGAGTTTATAATCTAGTAAACATGAAGCACACCCCCCCCCTCCAAAAAAATATGGAGGCCACCAAACTTGAGGAAGAAAATATTTCAACTGAGAAATGAGAATGATAGTTGGGGTAGGAACTAGGGCAGTAAAGAATTTATACTTTCTATTCATCTTTGTTATAAGCTCTTAGATGAATACAGAAGAGAAAGACTTTTTATCCAGCTTGTTTTACTTTGGGTAAAGGGAGGGATTCAGACTTTGAACCCTTCTCCTCACCATCATTTTAAGTCTATAATAAAATCTTTCAGGAAAACTCGACTCAAGCTTTAGGCCAAGTAAGTCCCTAGCAAATATTAAAACAGTTTAAAAGGTCAGTGATACGGGGTGGGAGAGCAAACGTCATTCAGCAGAGTGGTTGGCACAACAAAGAAAAGGGGGATCAGATCAGAAAGGTCTAGAAGAATAAAGCACTTGCAGCCGAGCAGCTCTTGCCTTTTAAAAAACCCACAAAGGAGAAATATCAGAAAGGATTCCCATTACCACAAGGCTTTCTGCAAGTGGGAGGGGATCAGGTGCCCATCATTTCTTGTAATTATCTTAGATCTTTGTTTTTGTTTCTAAATCCACAGAAAAAGTGCCCCTGTAACCTGAAACTAGGGGTGCATATCCTTCTTGAAGATTTGTGTAAACAAGCATGAGAACTTTTAAGATTAAGGGAACCAAAAAGTGAAATAAAAATAAAGCAACCTTCTAAACATACAAATTTTTTAAACGTTTTATTTATTTATTTCACAGAACAAGCAAGTACAAGCAAGGGGAGTGGGAGAAGGAGAAGGAGATTCCCCATTGAGCAGGGAGTCCGATGTGGGGCTCCATCCCAGGACCCCGGGATCATGACCTGAGCCAAAGGCAGACACTTAATTGACCAAGCCACCAGGTGCCCCTAAACATACAAAATTTATTTTAGAATTATAATGAGCTTTTTAGGGCGCCTGGGTGGCTCAGTTAGTTAAGCAGTTAAGCGCTTGCCTTTGGCTCAGGTCATGATCCCAGGATCCTGGGATCGAGCCCCACATCAGGCTTCCTGCTCAGTGGGGAATCTGTTTCTCCCTCTCCCTCTGCTCCTCCCTCTGCTTGTGCTCTCTCTCTCTCTCATTCTCTCAAAAAAAAAAAAAATAAATAAAATCTTAAAAAATATATATATAATATGCTTTTTAAAAGGATACTAGATTGCTTATCTCTCCCAACAATCCTATAACAGAGTTCTTATTTTTCCTATTTTATGTATATGCACTCTGAGATCCAAAGCAATTTGGAAGCTTTACCAACTTCTAAAATAAACTCTGAGCCTAATACCTACAAGAGGTAAAAGAAGCCACAATGAGAGTAACAGGACTAAAATATAATAAGACTCATGAAACTAGCCAGCATAATATGACAAAGCTATAGGATAGACAAGTAGATCAAAAAAACAGAATAGAGTCCAGAAATAAAATTCCACTTAATTGGTCAATTGATTCCCAACAAGGTGACAAAGCGATTCAAAAGGATAAGGGAAAGTTTTCAACCAATGGAGTTGGAACAACTGGATAGCCATATGGAAAAAAAAAAATGTACTTCAACTCTAGTTCACACCATATGTAAAAATTAATCTAACATGGATCATAGACCTAAAGACTAACACTAAAACTTCTAGAAGAAAACAGGAAAATAACTTAGGGATAGGCAAAGACATTTTAGACAAGGCACAAAAAGCATTATCTATAAGAGAAAAAAAATATGAAGATAGTGGACTTCAGCAAAACTGAAATTTTCTAATAAAAAGTATCATTAAGAATATGAATAGGCAAGCACAGACTGAAAGAAAATATTCTCAATACATTTATCTGACAAAGAACTTGTATCCAAAATATATAAAGAATACCTATAACAATAATTAAGAGACAAAAATATACAATTAAAAATATAAACATATGCAAAAGATTTGAATAGACACTTCACAAAAGAAGTTTTGTGACTAAAGAGCAGATGCAAAGGGGCTCAATGTCATTAGTATTCAGAGGTATGCAAATCAAAACCACAATGAGATTCTTCTTCCCAAACATTAGAGTGGTAAGAATTAAAAAGACAAGACAAAATCAAATATTGATGAGGGTGTGAAGCAAGTGGGATTTTTATACATTGACTGTGAGAGTATAAAATGGAACACCCACACTAGGAAAACTGGCTTGTAGTGTCTTATAAAAATAAACCTAGATCTAGGCTATCATCCAACAATTCTACCCCGAGGTATCACTCAAAAGAACTGAGGACATAATAGACACAAAGAGAATTGTTTAAGAATTTTTTTTTGCAGCTTCATTTGTAATTGCCAAAACCTGGGAAAACCTAAATGTCCATCAGCAGAAGAGAAAACAAATTGTGATAACATTCATACAGAAATACTAATTAGGTCTCAAAAAATAGTAAGAAAGTACTGACACATAGTAACATCATTGAATTTTGATACCATGTCCAGTAAAAGAAACAAGGCACATTTCATTTATAGGAAGTTCAAAGACAAGTGAAACTGATCTATGATCAGAGAAATGAGAAAAGTGGGTGGTTGTGGTGGGATGGCGTGTCAATGGGCTGAAAAGAAGCATAAGAAAACTTTCTGGAGTGAGAAATGTCCAGGATATCAGTTACATGAGAATACACGTTTATCAATACTCAGTGAACTGCACACTTAAAATCTGTGCACCCTACTACATACAAATCGTACCTCAATAACAAATGAATTTTAAAACATTTTATGAAATCTACGGAAGGTGACAATGAGCTAAGCCTAAAATAATTACATGTTCACCCCTATCAATTCCATCTTATTGGGTGGAAAGTACTGAAGGAAAATGTAAATATATTTCAGAGAAGCCTGTGAAATCCTAGTTTATTTCTGTTTCTTCCTCTTCCACAGAAACAGTAGATATCACTTGCTTTTCCCAGAAGAGGGATATTCTTAAGGACAATTGCCTGCCAAGTGTTAAGAAGGACATCATCTCTTTCACTGAAGCAGTCAAAGAGCAACACCTAATCTTGCCAAGATTCTCTGGCAAATGTTTCGGGCAAGATGGAGCCATAATTCTCCATTTGTAGGATTAATGTTAACCTTTCCAGCAGATACCACCACTCACTCATGGACCCTGCTATAGTCCCAGGGAAGGCATCCTGACACTCCAACTTAGTTATATAATTCAGATTCATTGAATCAGTCCCTTCAGTATTGATGATATATTGGAGGCTTTAAAACACTGAATTCACCAAAGCAAACCTGAAAATATTACTTCAAGTTCAGAAAATAAGCACTATGCACCATTTGCTAATATCCCCACAATTGCTCTTGTTTCTTTCACGTCATATAAGCTTACTGGCAACAATTACCAAAACGCACCAAGAGAAGTTGCCATCACTTCTATTATGGAGCCTCTTTTAGAAATATGAGAGCCTTCCATGTGCTGAGAGAAATCACTTGGCAAATCTTGTAGAACCTACTTTTTTTCCTGCCAAACCTGTTTAAAATTCTTCTTTTTCTCAGTTTTGATTTAGTAACTTTAGATCTCTGCATTATGTGGTGTTTTGCACAGAGCTATTGACTTCAGCTAAGGAACCGTGAACAATAATTATTTTGCATGACTAAGCTCTAGTACACCATTGTCAGACAGGCACTTTCCAGTACCAGTAGTTTCAAAATTTAGAACAAAACTGTCAAACAAGCAAATGCCTCCACCAAAGACTTCTATTTTCAAGCTACAGGCATGAGTTCTATGATGTGCAATAATAGAGTGAATCTTTGGGTTCTTGTGAACACTCTTGATTTGACAGTCCTGGAAAGAAAAAGCTATTTCTTTCTAGAAGAGATATATCAGTGATAGCAACAATACAACATTTTTAAAAAAGATTTTATTTATTTATTTGTCAGAGAGAGAGAGAGTACAAGCAGGAGGAACAGTAAGCAGATGCAGCACCAGGCTCCCCACTGAGCAGGGAGCCTGAGGTAGGACTCTATCCCAGGACCCTGGCATCATGACCTGAGCCGAAGACTGATGCTTAACTGACTGAGCCACCCATGCATCCCAACAATACAAATTTTTCAGCAAGGCTGAGGTATGGCATGAAGGCTGGAAATTGGAGGCTCAGGCATGGAGGTTATTAAATGCTAAGAAGGACCATATATAGTCGGTTAGGCAGCTTACCCCACACTGAGAACATCTGATTTGGCTCATCATAGCTGGAAATCTTTCTAGACACTCCAGAAAATTTGTATGGGGTTAACCAATTTGTAACAATTAAAATTTTTATCCTAGAAATAATGTCAATCTAATACAAATGTTTCTTCACATTTTAAAAAGCTCAAGAATGGAGCATGTTACAGCAAACATTAATAGTCAGGGACATACGTTTCTATAAATTAAATGTATCTTACCCTTTCAGCACAACCAGGCATGGCCCATCAGGAACACAGGCCAAACAATTTCTGTTTAAAAGTTGACCTTTTGCCCTTTACATTCTTACAACACTTTTTTTCCAAGGGTCTTTTCTTCCGCTGATAGTTTGATTCTTAAAACAACACTTTAGGACAGCAATCACCTTCTTTGCATAGATTTAAAAACTTAAGAACAGAGATTACATGATCTTGAAATGTCCAATGGCCATGAAAAATAAAGGGAAGGAGGAGAAGCATGGCAAAGATGCCTCTTAGTCTTTTTTTTTCTTTTTTTAAAGATTTTATTTATTTATTTGACAGACAGAGATCACAAGTAGGCAGAGAGGCAGGCAGAGAGGGGGGGGGAGCAGGCTGCATGCTGAGCAGAGAGCCCGATGCGGGGCTCGATCCCAGGACCCTGGGATCATGACCTGAGCTGAAAGCAGAGGCTTTAACCTGCTGAGCCACCCAGGTGCCCCGCCTCTTAGTCTTTAAATACTTATTTTTTTATTGACCCAGGTCAGTGTTCAGGCTCTCCAAAATGAAATTCATACTGACAGATTTATTATTGCTGCTTTATAAATCAGAATTCTTATTTATCAAGTAAAAAGAGAGAGTTCTGTCTTTCTATGGGTCAGCCTACTTGGATCTACTCTACAAAGTACTCCCTTACTAGGTGGAAAACCAAATGAGAAATAACAAATTGTCCAAAACAAAGGAACTACTTCACCCAGGCTGTAGTAGAACTAGGAAACTGATCTCCGGTTGCCTTCAGAGTGTCCCTTTCAAGTGACCACAGAGACATTACTACAATTTTTTAAGGAGATTCTCCAATTTTAGCCTTTCTCCCCACCAGTATATCCTATCCAGGGCTGCATGTCTGGACATTCTGGAGCACAGTTCTGATAAGTCATTCCTCTACTAGAAATTCAAGATAGGATTAAAGATACAATGATCTCAACTGTCTACCTTTCCTATCCCACTGCAGGATGCACCAGATGATGGTAAAAGTAAAATTTGGGGAAATGGACTGGGTCTTCCTACCTCATTTGATCAACTCCTGGAGTGAACATCTTGATGTAATACTGAGGTGAGTTGGACCCGCACCCAGCTATAATAGTACCCAAAGGAGTACTTACGTAGCCCTTAATCTCTCTTTGAAAAAAGTATAAAGGATTTGTTGGAAACTGTTAAGCAGACCTTTGAAAACAAACAATAAATCTAATATGTATATGTAAAATTATGAAACTTGTAGTAGGGAAAATTTTTAGTTTACAATTTCTTGACACCCTCAAAAGTAGTTGGCAACTGAAGAAAGAGAGTTTAAGTAACTCTGTGTAAGAGAGAAGAGAGATTAAAAAGTGGAGAGGGTTATTAGAGCAGAAACTTGACAAACCAGAGCCAGTAGTAGGTCAGCAGGAGCCATAGGGCAAAGGATTGAGAAAGATCAGATGGCAGGTGAAGAAGAAGAACTTCAGAGGAAGAACAGATGTGGCTCCTAAGGATTTTCATCAGGATTTCACAGTATGTAATGCAACCTTCCTCCTCTTTCGCTTCCCATATACTCTTCAGGAAAGTATCCCTTCTCTCTAAAGTCCTAAGCAGTTGATTTTCTTTCTGGAACTCCTGAGAGGTGCCGAGCTGGACTCCAACAAACAGATTGAGAATGGAGAGCCCCCTTGAGCACAGTCACGTCTTGGTTAAACCACAAACATACCATGAACATACAGCAGGCTCTGACCATAGTTCTGGCTCCCCCTGGGAAGAAAATGGCAATAATTGGATTCAATAACTCAAAAACTGGCAATAAGTTGATCCAGAATAATTTTTTTTCTTCTGCACATTCTATTCTAGTTTTGTCCTGCAAAACCTATGTGGCATCTTGCTTTAGAAACTTTACCGCAAAGTCTCTCTTTACCTGGGGACCTGCCCATAGTGCGGTCCGTATATATGGCAGTCTACCAATGACCTCTGTGGCAAGGTTTTTCTTCTCAATATGATCTTTAAGCAGTGATGAGCTGCAGACAATGATGTTCTCCATGCTTGCCATCTCTTTGTAAGATCAATTACCATCTCAGCTCTCACTCACAGGGGATAAGAAAGATAGGGATGGGGTTTAAATCCCCTATTGTGATAAAGAGAATTGCCTCCTGCTTCCCATGAGATCTGAAAGCAGATTGCTAGACATCAACAGGGACAGGACACTCTATCGACACTGTGAAACTTCCATCCTTCAGAATCAATGTCAGTAATGGCTTAGGAATTCCAAAATATTTTAATAGCTTATGGGGCCAGTATACAAATATTAATATCTCAAATGTATGTGGAATTCCAGGACAGACAGAAAAAGCAGAAGACTAGGGGGAGAGTCTATATGTATTGCTTGCTCTGGAGTTGGTTCATTGATGGATGTTCCACCTGCTTCCCTTGCTGGACTTCTCCTCTGTTGTCGTATCTGACAATATCATCTTTTCACCTCAGTTTATCTAAAATTTAAGCAGTGTAACCTAGCTTCTATTTTCCCATAATTCTGAGGCTCTTACCAAATTAAAAGTGATTTCCTTCTCTACTGAACTTTAGGAGATTATATTTACCTCCTTTATGGTATGTTTACATTATCTTATAACGTGATTACTTTCATAATATTTTAACACTCCCAATAGTCTATTTTAACTCACCTTTAAATATGTGGTATATAAACATAGGGCCCCAAGTTCACTAAGAAACAATGTGCATGTGCACACCTGTGCAAACACACATACACACACATGCACACACACACAAGGACTAGAAGGAAATAAACAAAATTGTGATAATTGTTTTTTCTGGCCTAAAGGCATCTGTATGATTTTCATTTTCTTCCTTTTACTTATTCTATTTTTGAAAAATGTCACCATAATATGTATTCCTTTTTTAATGTAAAATACAATAATATATAAATTTGATTAGAAATTCAAATATTTGACTTACTTCCCTTGCCAAAGGTACATCAAGCTTTTTTTTTTCCCCACATAATACTCTCAAATGATATCAGTAAAATCCAAAACAGTTATCGTCTGGAGTTATTTGCAGGAAAGAGAAATAATCTTGGTTCTTGTATTCATATAATGAAAACTAACTCTAGTAGCATCAGTTCAAGAGGTTTTCAAACTATTTTTTTAAGTATAATTCTGCTTTTAAATGAAATCTTACCCAGAACCTTACAATTTAAAATAATTTATACCAGGGTACAGGTTTCTCAGATGGTGCTAAACACCTAGTGATTAGGATAAATGTGCATTTCCTTGGTTAAGAAATCCCTAAGTCACTCTCATTCATGACTCTCATTCGTTTCAATCTTGGGGCTCATCTAGTCCAATCCTCTTACTGTACCAGAGAATAAACTGAGGCACAGAGAGGTTATTATATCTGTCAGGATAACTCCATTGGTAACTAGAACCTTCATTTTCTAAATCTAAGGCTCTTGCTGTTATGTCAGACTGCCCGAGTTCCTGACTGCAATTATTTTAGAGCATGACATCTCTCTGACTCAATTCTGGATTGTGACATACATCTCATTTGAATTCTTGAGTCTTTACCCTTAGTCTTCAGTGTCTAGAGTCCTGCTTTCATTCCAGACCTTAGAGGTTTCCCTGCCAAAAATACCTGTTATTTAATGGTTATTTTCTGATTTTTCCAGGGCTTGTCTTTAGTGCCAGGCCTGTTATCTAACCAGATGTTCACTGTTACATTACTCCTTTTTTGACAGACACTGAAGATTTGTTTGAACCTGAAGTTACATCTTTTCTGTCTATTCCACATTTGGCCTGACTTTGAAGTTGAAAGCACTCTAGCTTCCATCTGCCTACCTCTAAACTTACACCCCCAAGCTGAGCAACACATTTAGATTTTTCCCCTATTCTGCTTTCTCTTTCTTGCCCAACCCATTGGGAAAATCCCAGAGTACATTCTATCTTGGTCTTCTAAAAATTATTGAAGTGATATATGTCTTTCTATTTTTCTTTCATACACACAAGTCTACAAAGCAATAGTGTAAGACAACAAATGACTAAGCTTTTCTTTAAGATCAGGAACAATATGAAGGTGTCACACCACTCTTACTCAACATAGTACCAGAAGTCTTAAAGCAGTCAGGCAAGAAAAAGAAACAAAAGTTAACAGAATTGGAAAAGAAGTAAAGTTGTTTCTCTTTGCAGATTACATGATTTTATATAGAGAAAATCCTAAAGACTCAACCAAAAAACCATTAGATCTACTTAATGAATTCAATAAAGTTTCAGTATTCAAATTAATATCTTAACATGTAAAAATCAGAAGTATTTCTCTACACTAATGACAAATTTTCTGAGAAATAAATAAAAAAATCAGTACTACTTATAATAACATTAAAAAAGAATAAAATACTTAGGAATAAATTTAACTAAGGTGAAAAAAATCTCTATGCTGAAAAGTATCAGACATTGATGAAAGTAACTGAAGAAGATACAAATAAATGAAGAGGCATCCTATGTTCATGGACTGGAAAAATTTATATTGTTAAAATGTCAATACTACCAAAAGACATCTATAGATTCAATGTAATCCCTATCAAGATTCCAAAGGCATTTTTTACAGAAGTAGAGGAAAACACCCCTAAAATTTATATGGAACCACAAAAGGCTCCAAGAGAAATCACGAGAAAGAACAAAGCAGGATACTTCACACTTGCTGATTCAAGCTATACTGTAAAGCTACAGTCATCAAAATGTGTGGTACCGGCATAAGAACAGATAAATAGACCAATGAAATAGAACCAAGAGCCTAGAAATAAACCTAAACATATCTGGCCAGCTAATATTTGACAAGGAAACCAAGAACACTCCATGGAGAAAGGAGAGTCTTTCAAATATATGATGTTGGGATATTTGAATATTCCATGTCCAAAAAAGAAACTAGACCCATATCTTATACTACTCACAAATATTAACTCAAAATGGCTTAAAGACTTAATGCAAGACCTGAAACTATGAAACTCCTAGGAGAAAACATGGCAATAAAGTCCCCACCATGGGTCCTAGGAATTATTTTTTTGGATGTGACACTGAAAGCATAAGTAACAGAATAAAAAATAAATAAGTGGGATTACATCAAACCAGAAAGCTTTGCTTAGCAAAAGAAACCATCAACAAAGTGAAAAGACAACATATGAAATGGGAAAAAAGATTGCAAAATATGTATCTGATATGAGATTAAAGAAAAAAATATATAAACAACTCATATGATTCAATAATAAAAATAATTATAGATAACCCAACTTAAAAATGGGCAAAGGAACTGAATAGGCATTTCTCCAAAGAAGATATATGAAAGGCCAGAAAGTACTTGAAAAGATACTCAATATCACTTGTCATCAGAGGAAAACAAGTGAGATGTCATCTCATACCTTTTAGAATGGCCATCTTCAAAAAGACAAGAGGTAATAAATACTGGCATAGATATTGAGCAAAGGGAACCCTTGTGCACTGTTGGTGAGAATGCAAATTAGTGCAGCCACTATAGGAAACAGGATGGAGGATCCTAAAAAAAATAAAAATAAAACTACCTATGATCTAGCAATTCCACTTCTGGAAATATATCCAAAGGAAATGCAAACACTCACTGGAAAACAAACACTGTATGATCTCACTTATATGTGAAATCTAAAAACAAACAAACAAATAGACACCAAACTGATAGAAAAATAGATCAGACTTGTGGTTACCAGACGCAGAGGGTGGAGGGAGGGGAAATTGGAGGAAGATGGTCAAAAGATAGGAAAGTACTAGGGACGTGGTGTATAACAGGATGACTGTTTCTAACACTGTTGTATGATATATGGAAGAGTTAAGAGTATAAATCCTATGAGTTCTTCTCATGGGGAGAAAATTTTTTCCCTTTCTTTATCTTTTTTCCTTTCTTTTTCTTTTTCTTTTTTTTTTTTTTAAAGATTTTATCTATTCACTTGACAGAGAGAAATCACAAGTAGGCAGAGAGGCAGGCAGAGAGAGAGAGGAGGAAACAGGCTTCCCGCTGAGCAGAAAGCCCGATGTGGGGCTCGAACCCAGGACCTGGGATCATGACCTGAGCCGAAGGCAGCGGCTTAACCCACTGAGCCACCCAGGCGCCCCAAGCCCATCCTTTATAATAAATCTATTTATCTTTTATTCTATCATCTATCTATCTATCTATCTATCTATCTATCTATCTATCTATCTATCCTACTAGTTCTGTTTCTCTGGAGAACCCTAGAGAGCTAATACAACTAGTGGGTTGTTCTACCTCCAGAGTTGGGGATGAGAGAGAGCTTTATCCAAATGTTGATTGGGAAACCAGGAATGGTTTTAGGAAGGACGTTGGGAGGCGTGGCTTCCACCAAGACAATGAACAAATATCCACTAGGGTTTAACACTTTTGTTTATGACATTTTGTCCTTTCTGCTTCCTTGTGTAGCTCATTCTTCAGACAAAGTGACTAGGTTTGAATTTCAGTTCAGCCACTTATTAGCTATGTGAACTTTGGTAAGTTACATGACCGCTTTGTTCCACATTTTCTCCTCTGTTTCTCATTGAGAGATAATAATAGTTCGTTCCTACCTCATAGGAATGTGATGAATAAATAAATAAACACATGCAAAATTATTAAGCAGGGTCTGGAACATAGAAAGTATGCTATTACTAATACTATGCTATTGCTATTAGGATTATTTTTATTAATTATAACCTGCTTTGATCCTTACTTGTTCCCTGTTTATCCTATTTATCCTTGGAGTTCCTAGTTTCTCCACATTACATCATTCATTTCTCACTACTGAGCTTTCCTGACCTAGTTTTTCCAGTTCTTTCTGTCTCTTCTGTAATTAACCCATGGCAGTAAGATTTTTATCAATGCGTTCTTTCTGTAATTTACAAAACTGAACAAACAACCTAGAATTGCAGATTTTCAGAACTTGTGGAGATCATCTAGCCCAATAGTTTCCAAAGTAGGTGTACAGGAGTTTTGATTCATTCAGTTCAGGGAGAAATATGTTAGGATTTATATTTTATGTATTTTTAATGAAAAAATTTAAGGAATGAGCTCATTATTTAATGAATGGGTTCATGATACCATGTATTTGTGTGTGTATATACATAGTATATACTATATATATATATATATATATATATATATCTTATAATGCATATATGTTAGTGGGTAAATGCTTTTTTTTTTTTTTTTTTTTTTACTGAAAGGATAGTGTAATCAAAAAAGCTGAAAGACCGGTGATCTCATTTGCTCCTCTTCCTTCACAGAGGGGGCAAGTGACCCCAAAGAAAGAAACAACTTACCTAAGATCTCAACTGTGAGTAAAAGAATCTGGTTTTCAATGGGAGACAGTGTGAGACAACCATAGCTAAGTCATTTAAACCCATGGAGTCTCAGTGTTCTCATTCTTAAAGGGGATATTATGGGCCCTACCAAATAAAATTGTTATGAGTATTGAATGAAATGAAAGTATATTAAAGAGGGTAGCACAGTGGTTGACCCAGTATAAGGGCTCAGTTAATGTTAGTTCTTTTCCTTCCATGTCTCAGGACAGAGGTCTTTTCATTGACCAATAATGCCTTTCACAAACTGGAATAAGTAATACTGTGTTATTTAGTGCTAATAAAGATATACATTACTATGGAAAATTTATGCAATTCAAAATATTTTTTAAAGGATGCAAACACAGTAATAATAATAATAATATCCTTAGTACCACAAGAGACTGGTAGCTGAGGGATATAGGCGTAAGGGTTTCCTCTGCTACCTTGCCCACAGTTCAAACCTTATGGGTCAACACTGCTGTTGGTACCTGAATTCTCCTATTGGAGGAGTCGTGGAGCAGTAATTTGTTTGGAAGCGGAAGCCACGGACTTGTCCTAAAGATGGTTGTATGGAAAGTACACTATTTATCTAACGTATATTTATTTGCAGGGGTATTTTTAAGGGGATTGTTCCCTTGCCCACCGTCATCATCATCACCGGGTCTTGTCACATATGCCCAAGGTCCTTAGCTTAGCAGTCTTTCCATGCCTTCTCAAAATCCTGTGCAAACAATAGTAAATCTCTCTCACATTCATATGTGTTCTAAATAGCCTCTATCTTATGCGAACTCTTCACTTTCAACTTAATAAGTCTTCCCATCCCTAAATCAAAACTAATTAGCTTTGTTTTTCAAATTGCTGACGCTGGGGGTCTTTGCTATAACAAACCTGCGTGTGATTAGTGATATCACGGCTGGTGCTGAGCTTGGGCAAATATTTATAGAGTAATCATATTGGATAGGGTTGAATAACCTCTTGGATTAAGTGAGAGCGTCTGCTAGGCAATGCTGTAAAATTGTGCTAATTTAATGGTACAGTCCATTGTTCTGTCTGCTGATACAACCTCTACAGACCCTGATACAAATATAATCAGGGATATTAGGGCCCAGTATGGTTCCTTTTATTGGCACCCGTGGCAGTAATATGCCAGAAGAATCCAAATACCACTTTGCAAATATAGATCATGTGGTATGTAAATGGAAGCTCACTCGGGGAGAAGATGAAATACACACGCACTTAACATAGTGACGAGCCTAAGGTAAGTAGTTACTGAATAAATGATTGTTACGTTATTTATCTCCTAGCTACCAAGGGACAATGTTGCTTTTATTTACTCTCAGGAACAGTAAACAGATCTGAATTAGGCAAGCCGGTTTCAGTGCTAAAGGAGGATTTCTTCTCTATCAAGCTGTACGATATTAATGCCAACTTCTCCCAGGGACACAGCAAGTACATCTGAAAATATACAGTTAATTCTCGATAGTTGTCCTCAACCTGTAGCCTGAAAGGAGAATCAGACCTTGGGAAGGACAAAATGAAGGCAGTAGTTTTTTAAATCGTACAGTTAAGCCGTGGCCAAATGGAGACTAAAAATCCCATACCAGTGTGTGAACACACTGCCTGGTGTTTTCCCAGCCAGGGCATAGAGACTTATTAAAACAAAATACTATAATCTTGACATACAAATGACTTCAGTAAACTGGGTCATTTCCTTACAAATACGCCTTACTCGTACTGTTATATAAATGTTAATTTAGTAAAGATTCTATATTTGATACATATAGGTAAAAAGAGCTTGCATTTTTTATTTCCATTAATTAATTGCGATTGCACTGATTTTTAAATACAGCTTAGCTATCTTTCTTAGACACTCCAACTGGTTAGCTATATTTAGATGTGAGGAGGAGGCAGAGTAATTCTTAAAGAGTTCTGTGTTTCTTACAACTGACTTGACTGACAGTCCTTAAGTGCTATTTCTTTCAAAGCAAATATGACTCACAGCCCTTAGGTAGAGTATGTGCACAGACTAGAAATATTGATCTGTCCACATCCTAGAAACATTAAGACACAATAAAAAGAATTTTTAACTTAATTCTGAATAATGCAATAGCAAAAACATACGAACGGTACACAATCGACAATGGTAATGTATCTGTAATGTTTTACAATGTGAAGGATTTAATTTAAACTTAAGAAAACAGAAACCGTCTTTCCAACCCAAACTCACCCCCTTCAGCTTCACTGTGACAGTTCTTAGAACAATAAGTGTCTAAGAGAAAAAAAAAAAAAACAAAACTTATTCAAAGATATAAATAAATATGCGTTATTTAAGTCATTGGGTACCAGGTCCCCACTTCATAGTAACTCTAGTCACCAGCTCAAAATTTAGAAATGAGAGCAACCAGGAGGTGGTCTGGGAAGACTTCCCTTCGGAGTTCACTTGATAACGGAATGAGGAAATGGACCCGGTTATTCAGTATCAACACTGGCCAGAGGTAAACGGAGGAAGGGGCAGGTTGCAATAGGCAGCCTGGGACCTGGAGGTCCCCTTCGATAGGTACTCCCCTCCCTGGTGCTTCTTGAACTATTTGGAAACCTCTTTTTCCACATGCCCCTGGCCAGCCTTCTTGCTGCAATTATTTCTGGTTCCCACAGAAGGCAGCAGAGAATAATCAATACTGCTGTGGGTTACAAAACATGAAGTTTTCTCAGTTTTGGCTCCAGTGGTTCTCCCAGCCCCGCGGAGGTGCCAGCTGCTGGATTCTTCCTTCCAACAGTAATTCAATGACAGGGTTGCAGGCTTCACTGCTGTCGCTACCTTAAGAGTCATGTTTTCCATTAAAAGGGGGGGGGCTTATTACATAGAGCTCTGTTTCCATGTAATGAATGTATATAAGACTTCCCCACGGCAAGGGAGACATGCTTGCGCACAAGTGCATTACTTGGGGGAGCAAACAGCAATAGATGAAAGAAAAATGGGTGAGAGGCAGAGAGAACTGCTGAGGTTAGGAAGAAAAAGATGGACGTGTCACCAAAGGACAGTTTCTATGCCTGCTGACTTCTCCTGTTTCCCAAACCTGTCTTTCTACACATCATTGCCCCAGTCTCTCACCCACTCCTTCCCCATACCTCCCTGCAGTTTGCAATGGTGTGCTTGGCTCTCGCCCTGGAGAGCAGAGTATCACTTGCAGAAACGGACACTCAGCCCTCACCTACAGGCTAAGACTTAGCCCATACAGTACAACCAACCCAGTCCTTAGGCAGAAGGAATTTAAGGGTTCATATTTGAGATGATTTATCTCCATGTTTAATCAGTTTGTTTGCTTTCATGACACTATGATGAGTGCAACCAAGTTTCTGCAGGGCTGGGTTCCCATCCCTGTGCCATCTTTATCACCTACCTGGGTTTGTACCTAGTTTGTGCCCCATTCTTGCATGGAGGCTCTTGACATCTACTACTGAATGAATAGCTGTTTCTTTGGATCTCTGCCAGACGTCTCTGTAGAGGCAGGCTCCGTAGTAACTACCTGCTCTGTTTTAGGGAGACACACAAGACTCAGTGTCATCCTACTTCATATGCCAGCTGTTTTTTCTCCTTGGAATCATCTCCCAATTTCAAATTCTCTTTTCATATTCACATCCTTATCCTCCCAAGTCTAGATCAATCATCTGGTTACAATCGTGTTCTAGAAGCTTTGGTGTGACTCTGGACTCGTGGTTCTGACCTTCTTTGGTCTGGTTCAACTCCATACCCCCTGGAAATTCTGATCCAAACCAGTCTAATTCCAGGCAAATGTCTGTATTTCCAAGAAGTTGACTGGTATGGTTATTCGAGCTTTGAAAACACTGCACTAGGGCAATTTTTCCAGAACATAATTTGAGACTGACTAGAATGATTGTGATATCTCCATGTCTTAAATGAGTGAGTAAAGACTTTAACACAGTTTCTGAACTGTAGGAAATGCTTTTGAAGATAATAAAATGTGTGTTTCAGGCAGTTGCTGATTGTTTTAGGGGGAGCGGTGCATTTCAAAACTAGAATCATCCTTTGGCATCTCTGGAAAAATCATTCAAGACAGCCAATAATTAGAATAAGGCAAGATTACAGTTTAAAAATAGGTCAAATGAAGAAGACATAGACTGAGAGCTAAAACAAAAATAAGTCCATGAAACCTGGAAAGGGGGGCACCGAGTTTACTAAGAAGAATATTCTGGCTCTACAAACTATCAATTTGCCCAAAGAGCATTCCAGAATACATTTTGCAGAACAATAACCTGTAAATAAAGAACTTAAAGGAAATTAAAGGTACCTTGTTATCTTTGGTGCTTTTCTTCCCTGCATGTCACCGCCATTCTGCAGCTGTGTTTTTTTCTGGTAATGTCTGACAATATGGTTTGTTACATAAAGCATTTGCAGTCGCTTCTCTCGCTTGACATTCTCCCTCCTCTCTCTGCTGTTTGCAAAAGCTAATCATGAAACATACCAAAGTGTCCAGAAAAAGGCAAGTATCACATATTAATTATATACCGCAGGTTTATGATGGAATTTTCTTTCTCAGGAAGGTGCTGAGAAAGAAACAGAAAAAAAAAAAAAAGAGCAAAAGGAATGAGCAACTGTCTCTAGCCTGGTCTTATCATGAGAATTGGTTCATTAAATATTTCTGAGGACGGCAGAGTCATCTAACTCAATAGAACCTCCTAGATGCTCCTCCTGATGTGTAAATCATCGACAAGCAAGAGAAACCTACAGCGGAGTCGAAATTTACTACCCCAGGACATGGCCCGAGCTGGGTTGGTTCTCTTCCAAGTGACAAACGCTGCCAAACGTTCAAACACCTGCTGTAGTTATCAGGACACATATTCCCTTAGACGATGGAGAAACAACTCATTGAATAAGCCAATAAGTAAAATAAAGGGCCAAATATGTCCTCCGCAGAGGCTGATAAAATAAAACATTTAAATAAATCTGACTGAGTACTTCCAAATGGCACACCTGACAATGAAGGGGATACACAGTGGTGGAAGCCCCAGAGAGAAGAGCAATACTGAGCCATCTTTCTCTAATCCTCAGAAGCTCAACCCAGATCTAACCTTACGCTCGTTGTCCACAGCGAACGGACTTTCTGCCCCCGGGGGTGAAGAAAAGTGAAACAGAGGAAAACAATAGCAACAATAGTAAAGGTTAAAATTACACGTTACAAGGGGCATGGAATAAAGAATGCTGTCCTCCCTTATTTATTTAGGTAAAGAATGATGCTTTTCTCCCTTCCCTTGTTATTTTTTCTTCCTCCCGTACTTAACACCTGTACAAAAGTCCCTGACTTAAGAGGTAGGGCTTAGCTAATGAGGTGTGTCAACACAATTGGAAGCCCATTTCTAAATGAAAATTGCACTGTGCTGCGAGCACAATCCCTTCAGATTGGAGAGAGCATTTATAAAGCAGCAGGGGGGCTGGCTGGTGATTTTTCTGTAAGAAGGGGCCTGTAGGGTTACCACAGCTCGGGGAGAGAGAGCTTGACCTAGAGCTATGGGCGAACGTGATAATTCTTCCCCAAATTAGTCATATTTCTCCAGGTTACCTTCAGAGATAGTGAGGAAAGGCAGATATAATCCCTCTCCTAATTGTAAACCAGCACCAGCCTAATTATATTCCCATTTACCCCAGATACTCTAAAATCATAGGCTTTCTGTTTGCTAATTCCTCTTATTCATGGTTTTATGACTCCAGAGGAGGCTTTGGGGAGTACGAATTGAAAAACAGTGTAGTGAGTTAGTTCCACATAGACATTAACTATGAAAAAGTAATAGAACAGAGGAGAAAAGGGGTGGGAAGAAAAAAAGCCTCAGAGGTAGTTTCAATGGTCTCAGTCGAGGCTGGGGGAGGATGAGAAGACAAGGCCTTACCATGGAAGTGTGGGGGTGAAGGTCATAGACGCAAGAGTGCAAAGCTGTGTTCTAGCCATCCAGCCTGTACTTCGAATCTATTCAACGCTCATTCTGGGATACACCCCACTCCCTTATCTTAGAATGTGTTCATATTTAAGATCTACATAATTGTGTTCAGGAGAGCACGTGATGTAATGAGCACTAGGTATTATACAAGGCTGATGAAAAAAAACTAGAACAAGGTCTTCAGTTTGGTAAAAAGCCTTGTACCAGTGTAAATTTTGTCATTTTGATCACTGTTACTGTGGATATGTAAGCTCTTAACAGGGATGCCTGAGTGGCTCAATCGGTTAAGTGTCTGCCTTTGGCTCAGTTCATGATTCCAAGGTCCTGAGATTGAGTCCCACATCCCGTTCCTTGCTCAGCAGGGAGCCTGTTTCTCCCTCTGCTTGCCAGCACCCCCCCCCGCCCGCTTGTACTCTCTCTCTGATAAACAAATAATTAAAATTTAAAATGTAAATTCTTAACATGAGAGGAGACTGGGTAGAGGGGTGTATGGGAACTGTGTACTAATTTTGCAACCTCTCTATGTTTAGAATTAGTTCAAAATAAAAAATTTATTTAAAAAAATCTATGTCACTCAGTATTTTTATTTCTGTTTATTAACATTAGCTCTGGGAGGGACCCACAGACAAAAGCTTATGGGGTGATGCTAAAAATCATAAGATGTTAGGAGCTGAGAAACAAGACAAAGGGTGAAGGTCACAGTGGTAAACAAGTTTATTTAAGTCTTTCAAGGTACTGTTATCTCCTTGCTCCTTGTCCCAGTCCTCACTCCACGTGGTAAGTGTGGTTAAGTAATGAATGATATGTTGGGAGGAAGCATGTGTGGGGAAGAGAGAGACAGAGAGAGAGATCAATCTATATAATTCTTTATTGAAAATGAGTGCTCTTAACACTGGTTTAAATGCTTTATTCTTCTGTGGTTTTTTGATGCAAATAAATAATGAAAACCTTCCAAGTTATTGCCAAGATCACATAATATTTATCTCTTAAGTT
Source organism: Lutra lutra (assembly GCF_902655055.1). Lineage (NCBI taxonomy): Eukaryota > Metazoa > Chordata > Mammalia > Carnivora > Mustelidae > Lutra > Lutra lutra. Next base: position 85,229,907 of record NC_062285.1, read on the forward strand.
TTCCCAAGGCCACAACAAGAAGGCGATCAGAACACCAGTATTACAGGGTGCCACTCTCATGGAAGGTCTTAGTCTTCAGTTGGGGAAAAGTCCATTGCTGGTTCACCAGAACAGTACTAGCTCCAGGATAGAAAAGGAGGGAAATCAAGGTCAAACAGGGCCAAACGAGCAAACTGCCTGAAAGGGAATTTCCTTCCTTCCAGAAAAAGTGGGCACTTAAGGTAGAGATACAGGACTACAAAACAGTGTGGATCTAGCATTTGATCCTCAACTTCTACAGATCAAGGATTTTAGTGGTCACCTGCCCTAGATGACGAGGAGGCCCACGTTTATACCAAAAGCAAGCACCCTCATTACCTCGTAGGTAAGCTGAGAGCAGGGAGAATGTTCCAACCATCTTCACACCACACCCATAGCCAGAAGAGTTCCTTTCAAAAGAGCTCAAGCAGCATGGCTTGAATTGATAATCCAGAGAAAGTCTAATAATTTCCCAGGAAAATTTTTGCTTTAAAGCAGACAGGTTGTTTGTGTTTTTGGTTTTTTGTTTCTTATCCATGCTAGGAGACACTGAGAAATTGAATTTAAATTCAAAGGTTGCTTGGTAAATATGGAATCAGAGAAATGGAAATCGCATGGCCTCAAGAGATGATATTTTCATCAAACTATGCAGCCTAGTGAGTCATTCCTCTCCACTGAAGGGTTATGTTTGCCAATTTAATCACATATTTGTGTTCTCTAGTGAAGTTACCCTCTTTCTTTTGAATGTCATTCTTTCCCTGGAAACACATTCATTCTCACCCCACTTTTTTTTCTGGATTCCATAAAAATTCTATTATTTGTATTTATTATCACTAAGCTCCCCATTTTTATTTCATCATTTTTTCCCCCAGTCTTTAGAACATTTTCCCAACTAACTTGTTGATTTTTTGAAGTCTAGCTTAGGGCCTTTCCTGCCTCATCTGCCCTGCTGACATTTTCAGGGACTTCAATATCTGATTCAATTTTATATACACGACCATCACACGTAGGGCAATGGATTAAGTTCTGGAGTGTACATAAACATTTATGAGATATGGTCCTTGTTTTCTTCATATCACGTCAGTGTGGCATTGACGAGCCTGTTCGACGTCTTCAGATGGTTAAGGAGTAGGGAGCCCTTGCCCATGGGCTCTGGAACAAGGACTGCTTGGATTCATGCCCTACCCTGTCACTTGCTTACTTGAGCGTCACTTACTCAACTCCTTTGTGACTGTTCCTTCTACTCTGTAAGGTCCTAGTGACAGCTAACTGAGTTCATAGGATTAAATTTCTTGGAATAATCCCTGGTAAACAAACAAAAACAATGTGCTTGAGTTTTATGCTCTGCTTTCTCAGCTGTTAAAACCTTTACTTCTACTTCTTTTCAACTACCTATAGACACAGAGACACTTTGTATTTATTATCGTGTGGGTGGTCTTCTTTGTCTCTTCATTTTCTGACACTGTTGGCCATAATTCTGAAAGTGTTGGGTAATATTTGCCTTTGTGTCCATTCACTCACTCATCCATTTATGAAACGAGTCTTTGTTGTGTAACTTTGTTGTGCAACTTCTAGATGCCAGGCTCTTTTAACATTAGAGATTCAAAGATAAACAAGATAGGAATAAAGCACCTAGCCTCATGAAGCCCTTAGAGAAGAGAGAGGTTTATACAAAGGAAACAATAAATAGTATAATTACCCAAAATATGTGATACAAGAGCTATGAAGAAAATGAAGAGGATGCTGTGGTAGCTATCAGAGCAGGACCATCACTTGTGAACACACGTTTGTAATGCATTGTAAGGTGGGACATGTGGCAGCAATCTACTAATGGAAGAGCTTGGAGGCCATGTTTAGGAATTTGGATTTTGATCTAATCAAAACCATATTCTCAGTATGGTCTCTATATTGAGAGGAGAACAGATGGTAGGGGCAAAAAATGAAAATCAGAGTCCATCAGGAGGTCACTTCCATTGTCAAGGCTGTTTAGATGATGAGAGGTAAAAATTTTAAGATCTATTTTGGAGGGAAAGCAGACAGTACCCCTTCCAAGGAGATGGATGAGCACCATAGCAGGAGAGGCTGCTTTCTCAGTGAACCAAGAAGTGAGGCAGGTGGATGAGAGATTGACTGGGGTGGGAGTCAGGGGTGCTTGGAACCAATTTATTTATTGAAATTATATAATAAATTAATTAAGAGAAAAAAATTGGATCTTGAATTTAAATCCACTAACGAGTGATGATACATGATCAAAAAGGCCGTTTCCAGACAGAATTAAAAAGTAGGTAATGTTTGTCCTTGGCTTCACAATCCAGACTTCAAAAATATTATCAATAATTTTTGAGGGCTTACTATACACTAAGTGCCTTTCAACTGTCTTCTCATTTAATTCTAAATGCCTACAGGCATTTACTATGATTATGCTTAATTTTATAGATGAAGCCAAACTGAATCTCAGTAAAAAATCTTTTCCAATATGATGGAACCAGGGGCAACACAGCTAGAACCAAACCCAGGCAGCCTGAGGTCCTAACCACTAAATAGAAACAGTAAATAGAACTGCTATTTTATACCATTCATGATATCTCTGTCTGTCTTTCTCTCTCTTTCTCCCCCCATCCCCTTTTATCCTCCCCTCCCCCACCAAACACACATATACACACACATACCTCTCTTTACAATAAAAAATCTTCCCTTGGGAAGAATCTGTTACTCTCAGTCTTTCCAAACCCACTAATGACCTACAGAGTTTTGATGAATTACATCTTTCATTTCAATAGCACAATCACTAGTTGTGAATATCAAGCTTGAGCAAGGCAGTAGAGAGATACTTCTCAGGGAGACAGAGCAGCCTTACTGGTTCCTCTGATAGCACATCATAGCCAGCACTGTGGATAAATGTGGACTTAGCCAGGAAAGGATAAATGATACATGATTTGGAAGAAATAAATGACAGGAGTGTTAAAATGTTTTAGGGCATGGGACATTCAAATAAATGCTATTGGATGATTTATTTTCCAAAAGGTGTTATATTCTCTGCTGAAACACACCTATGTGTCTGCCAGAAATGTGGCTGTAAAAAATCTATGTGTATAAAAAATTTACACTGTAGTGAGCTGACCTCAACCTTTCATTTACCAAAGCCACTGCCTTAGCTCCAAGAACACATTTCCAACTTCCTCCTAGACTTCAACACTTGGCTGTCCTACAGCTATCTCAAGTAGAATGGATTCAAAATTCTGCTCATTACCTTCTCTCCAGATGTTTAATATTTGAACTCTCAGTTAATGCATCATTACAGTCGTCACCAATCCTATAAACTTCAGAGTTTTCATAATCGCCTCCTTTACCCTCTCTCAGCTCTCGAAGTCCAGTCCAATGCAATAGCATTGGATTTATTCTCCCTAATCATCTCACACATCTACCCATCTTTGCCATCTGCACTGTGACTCATGTAGTCTGAGTCTTCAACATGTCTCAAGTGCAATATCTTAGCCCAGGTTTTCTAAAAATCAGAGTTTAAGGCAAAGCAAAAACATGAACATTTTATTGAGGAGAAGGACAAGGAGCAAGGAGAAGATGAGGTTGGGAAAGAAGAAAAGCAAATACAAGATGATCTGTTATGGAACTGACACAGCTTCTCAAAGAAATCCAGGGAATTTTTCATTGCATGAGGCAGAATGAAAACATTGCTGGGAAGGATTTATGGGAAAGGATAAGAAAGGCAAGCAGAATCTTCCATCTTTCACTGGCCAAAGTCCCCCTCTTGGACTTTAACTTTCCCACACTTCCATCTTGATTACTGGATCCGTCTGGACAGTCACTAGAGAAGTTGAAATCTCTAAGTGTCCACTCAGTAGGACCTAACACTACAGCTACTGTGATGCCCCCATCGCAATGGGTGGCATGATATTTGTGAGGAAGCCCAGCCCTCATCTCCGGGGGAAGGTGTAAGCAATTGGTGGTGATAGGAACTAAGGCAACCAAGATTGCAGCCGCGCATGATTTGACCTGTTCCCCGGGCAGAAAGTGAGGTGACTCACCAAGGTTGTGGTGATGAGACAAGCTGATGTGAGGACACAACTGACCGAGTGTGATAAAGCTCATTCAGTGCAGCTCAGTTCTGCTTCCATCCTCTAATAATAGATGATCTTACATGTAAACAAGGTATCCTCACTTCTTCCCCCAGAGGGACGTACAAATCTGGTTATCCATGGTTGTGCCAGTTGCCATCTCTTAGAACAACTGGAAGAGGTTAACATCCCAAGCTACATTCCCAGCTGCTTTGGCCAATCCTACAGCCATATTGATATATCATACCTCTCTTCTCTATCCATTTCAATTTTTTTCTTCCTTGACCAGAACTCTAGCTGGTCTGTATCTCTTATCAAGTGGGTGACCAAGACCTTCCTTCTGAAAGAGACTGAGCTCTAATTTCCTTGTCCTTATCCTTGTCCTTTGGTTGTGGTTGCTATGATTGCCCATTCACAATTATAGGGCACACAAGCACCAGGGAAAGGCTCAATAAATCCCCTCAGTTCTACACATGTTCCTTCCTGCTCTCATGTGTAGTAGAAGCTCTGGACCCTAAGAGTAGTTAGAGTCAATCACCCTGCCCTATAGAATAATCCTTTTTCTTTGCCTGATGGTCTACTGCATGGAAACCACATAGGAGCCAAGCAGTGTTTATAGATTTCAGTTCTAACCCCACAAGGCCTAAATTTTCTAGGATAAGAGGTAAGTGTGAGAATGAAAGTGGCATTAAAATAAACAAATCCGATTCCTATCCTTTCATTCTTCATCCTAAATATTTTTGCTATCAGGGACATGGCTCCACCTACTTGTAGGTACAACAAATATACTGGCCTTCCTCCTCAAAAATTGCCCCTAAGCTATTGTCCTAAATATGCCTTCAATAGGCTATGCCATATTTTATCAAGTTTCCTACTTGTGAATTATGAGAAACACACATGGATATCTGGGGAGTGAGCCAAATATTGTACCTCCCTTACAAAAAAAAAAAAAAAAAAAAATATATATATATATATATATATATATATATATATATATATATATCTTAGCCCAAGGCAATATCTTGTGGGATGTTGTGTCAGTGGATAATCCTTTTGGTAAAGGACTGGAATGTAATGCCAGTATCGGTACTGCAGGGAAGAAAAATAATCCCAGTATTTTAGTTTCCTATTGCAGCTATCATGAATCCCACAATTAGTGACCTGCTACACAAACTAATATCTTACAGTTTTGAAGATCAGAAGTCCAACATGGATCTCACTAGTCTAAGATCAAGGTATTGGCAAGGTGCATTCCTTTCCGGAGGCTCTAGGGAAGAATCTGTTTCCTTGCCTTTTCCACTTTCTAGAGGCTTCCAACATTCTTTTGCTCATGGTCCCCTTCTTCTATTTTCCAAGCCATCAATGTTGAGCTGAGGCCTTTTCACACTGCCATCTTTCTGGTTCTCTTGCCCACATCTAAGCACCCAATTAACCTTGGGCTCATCTAGAAAATCCAGGATTATCCAGGATAAAGTTTCATGAGAAACTTTAATTCCATCTGCAATTCTAATTCCCGTTTACCATGTAAGCTAACATATTCATAGATTTCAGGAATTAGGACATAGACATGTTTGGGGGGCGGGGAGCATCGCTCTATCTGCCAAACCCACATCCAGAATAATGCATTTGGTTGAACCACATAAAATTGTCTTTTATGTAGCACAAGAACGGTCACATATTGAAAAATTCATATGCTTCAATCTGTGACCAGTTCTGGTAAGGATGATTCACTGTCTTCTCCAAAATGGAAGGCGCTCAATGTAATTGACCTGTGATCATGTGGCCGACCCCCCAAAATGGTGGCTTATAAGGCATGCCAGTCATAGCTGCTGCCAAATTGTACATTTCAGTGTTAGTTGCTACATTGCCATGGCAAGTGGAAGACTCTATTGTTGAGCTCATCTGAAGACTCCATTGCTGCCACCATGGTCACCCTATTTATAGGTTTATTAGAGAAATACTGGAGTATCAAGGCAGTGCTAGATGAAAGTCGCAGTATAGCACAACTAATCCACCTTGTATTTACATCCTCTGCTATTATAGCGGGAACCAATGGTACATGGAGACTTGGGCTTTGCGGGCAACTCCCCGGGGGGCCAGGTAACACCACCCAAAGTAAATGGGAAGCAACACCCAGAGTATTTTGGCCAAATAAAGACAGAAGATAGGGAAGAATTGGCAGATCAAATGCTTTCCATTGATTTTTTTTAAGACTTTATTTATTTGACAGACAGAGATCACAAGTAGGTAGAGAGGCAGGCGGTGGGGGTGGGGGTGCTGGCTCCCCGCCAAGCAGAGAGCCTGATGCGGGGCTCGATCCCAGGACCCCAGGATCACGACCTGAGCTGAAGGCAGAGGCTTTAACCCACTGAGCCACCCAGGTGCCCCTGCTTTCTGTTTTTGACAAGTTCTGAGTAGAGGTGCTATTCAGCCTTGCCAGTTAGCTGTGGGGTTTTGGTTTTTTTGTTAGACACTATAACCAGCTCACCTTACATTTGCTTAGTTTCGTCTCCTCCTTCACTTTTCTTTTCCTTCGCTCCTACTTTCCCAGGCTCTCGTGCCTCATCGCTACCCACTCCCCCTAAAAATGAAACACCAGCATGAATATTTTGCCTCAGTTTCTGAGACAAGCTAGCTCAGCTAGATGAGGGGTAATATGAGGCAGCAGACTCGGAACAGAATTTTGCTATAGAATTGCCTACTGGTCTGAAGTGTACTTATGAGGATCCCTAGATGCTGGTAGTTTCCCAGTTCTTAAAGTTTATTCCTCTGGTTAACTGGAAAAAGAATACATATGCAAGAAATGTCTGTTATACTTGAGGCATTCATAATGATGAGGATTGTTATGTAGGCTAGTGATTTCTGAGGGCATTGGAGGCCTTAATAAAAGAAAAGATAGCCGTAGGCACCTCCTTACCAAGTTAAAACACACTGTTAAAGCCACAGGCAGCTTGAAAGGAGGTTTGTATCTCACACAGCTATGAAGGGGGCTGACCTTGCTCCAGAGGAGGCCCAGCCAACTGGTGATGTTAGGAGATGAAATGACTGATTGTGGCTGTCAAAGAGGTTCATGAGCCTGCTTAGTGACACTGCTGGGTCAGCTCAGGCCAGGGAGAGAAGCAAATAGTAGAGGTTGGGTTTGGGGACAGATGGAGCCAGGGGGACCTGGGCTGATGCATAAGCTGGGTCTAGTACAATAACCATAACATCAGCCTCCAATGGCCTCCCTTCAAGTCCATCCTTCTGGTCAGAACTGTTTCTGCCAAAACATGTCAATCCCCTACAAGTTTTTCTGAAATGTTAAAACTTTACATGCCTAGAAGCCTACTCAGGTCATTTTCCTAATCTATCTACCTTCCTTAATCTTTCCCCCCTCCAACTCTACTCTGCTCCCCTTTTCCTATCTTTGAATGCAAGACCTGTTGTTCCTCCTCCCTGGAGTTTCCCCCCAATCTGCCTAGTCTGATGGACTGCAAGTTTGTGATCAAAGCAGATAACAAATGGTAGTTTTTCAGTAAAACCTTCTAGGACACCCAGACCAAAGAAGTGACTTCCTCTTCTGTGTTTGTTTCCCAATCACTTAACATGGACCTTAAGGCCCAAGTCTGAGACACCGATTCAGAAAGTGCAGCTGTGATGTAGTAGAGAGGGCACAGGACCCAAGTGGTCTGGGTTGGAGGCTGTATTCATTTGCCAGAGCTACCAAAACTAGTACCACCGACTGGGCAGCTTAAACAACAGAAAGTTATTTTCTTGTAGCTCCAGAAGCTTGAAGTCCAAAAATCAAAGTGTCGGCAGGGTTGGTTCCTTCTGAGAACTCTGAGGAAGAATCTGTGCTATGCCTCGTCCCTTGTTTTTAGTGGTTTGCTGTCTGTCTTTGGAATTCCTTGGCTGATAGAGGCATCACCCCTAGTCTTTGACTTCATCTTCACATAGCGATTAACCTGTATATTTGTGTCTGCTCCCAGTTTTCCCTCTTTTATAAGGACTCCAGTCATAGCAGATTAGGGGCCCATCCTATTCCAGTATGACCTCATCTCCATTTAACTAATTACATCTGCAACAACCCTATTTCCAAATAAGGTCACATTCTGAAGTACTAGGAGTTAGGACTGCAGGATATGAATGAAGGCAGGGGTGTAGGGTCAGGGAGTAGGGAGATACAATTCAACCTGTAATCCCAGAATCCCAGTGACTTTGAGGAAGTCTCATAAATTTTCTGGGCCTCATTCCACTTATCAGTAAAACACAGATAATAATACAGTTATAAAGCCTAGATGCAAAGAAGATCAGTAACTATGTTTTGGAGCTGCTAGGTAGAATAGCAGAGAAAGAGAAGGGATTAAAACAAAAGAAGTTTTGCCTAACTTAGATAACAGTGTCTCTGAACAATTTGCTATTTTAGAGTAGAACCCTGGGGTTAAAATGTTGGTCAGCATATAGAATAGAGCGAGAGTAGAGAGTAGTGAGTTCTCCATTCATACCTAGTTTTTCTTTAAATGGTGAGGGAATAGAGAGCAAAAGCTAGAGCAAGCAAGGAAGAAAATTAGAACATATTACGTGACCTTTCTAGGCCTGTTTCCACATCTAAAAAAATGCTTATCTCCTCCAGGTATGAAAAGAGCACCATGAGTAGTAAGCTAGCTATCTCAGGAAATGGGTTAGTGGATAGAGATTAGCATCATTTATTTGAATGTATGTGTTGTTCTACTTCCTCCTCATGCTTCCTTTTCCTTTTTTCATACATATCTTTCATCATACAAGTACTGAATTCAGATTTTCTGTCTCTATCCACAAATACTCTGCTGTACTCCTAAGTAATTTCCTTAAGATATATATGTATATAAAATATTTCTTTGTAAAATTTTTATTATGCAAGTGGGGAACAAAAAAATCTTTAGGGTCAAATCATTCTCAGAAATCACTGGCATTGAAAATAATTTATATTCATTAATTGATACTGGTGGAAAATTGTATAGTAGAATCCCTAACAAAGGCATTTTGCATTATTCACCAACGTGTAAATGAGGCTGTCAATCTCATTACACAATAAATAAGAAGGTTATAATGGTTTTGCATAGTTGCAGCTATTAATGCTTTTAGCAGAGACTGCCTCATCTCAATTTAAATATTTAGAAGACCCTCAAACACACACACATCTACACACACACACACACACACACACACATGCACACCTACACAGAGAGAAGGAGACAGTAAGAAAGTGAGAGCAAGAGGGATTCTTCCATCAGTCTTCTGGCAGATAACAACTCAACATCTCTCCCATCTCTCCCATCTTCTGCCTGGGATTTTCACGTCTCTCAGTATCAACTCTGTGCAGCACTCAGTTTTATCTTTTGTAACTGGTATTTATGGTCTTATGTTATGCAGACTGCTGTGAGTGTAACTAATCCAAACCAGAGTCCCTCTACTCAAGGCTCAGCAAACCAATAAAAACTGACACTGAGCTTTGGCGATGAACAGAGATAGGCTATTTCTTGCTGTGGCGCCACCCAGGAGAAGGGGAGCTAATGCTTGAAAGTCCCCAACTCTCTGATGACTTGCAAGTGAGTTTTTAAGGGCAAAATTTGGGGCAGAGATCTTCTGAAAAGGTGGAACCCATTGATTGGAGGCCTGTCAGGTCATATTAGCAGATGCTCTGGTGCTCCTTTGTCTGGTCCCTGGAGGTCTTTTCCACCTCGGCAGACTTGGAATCTGAAAAACATCTTCATTCTTTAGATTCAAGATTTCATTAGGTACATCTGGTGACTCTATCTTTAGGGCAGTGTTGATGAACACCTTGGAAGCTAGTGGAGTTCCATTCCTATAGGTTCCTTGATTGATCCATTTGTGCCTGGATGATGTGATCTCTAGGTTCATTCTTTCATCTAAGCTGACAAGATGGACATTGGTGAGAAAAAAAGACCCGAAATTGAGTACAATAAGAGTCTCTTATAATCAAACAGACTGAAGCATACATGTACATGAATAACAATAATGTAAAACAGAAGACACGATAGAAATCAGTTACAGTATGGGCTCAAGTGGGGAAGGATCTCTCGTAGACAGGGCTGAGGGAGGAGCAAGAAGAGTGCAGAGGAGTGTCAGTAGAGGCTGTCCGCGATGAGCAGAGTTTTTGAAAAAGACAAAGGCAATAAAGGAGTCAAACTTGACTAAAGTTGAGCCTATTTATCGAGCAGGGAAAAACAAAGTTATGTAGTTGAAACGTATAAAAATGCCATTTTCTATGAAGATTTTATTTATTTGACAGACAGAGATCACAAGTAGGCAGAGAGGCAGGCAGCGAGAGAGAGGAAGAGACGTGGGCTCCCCGCTGAGCAGAGAGCCCGATGCGGGGCTCGATCCCAGAGACCCGAGGCGAAGGCAGAGGCTTTTAACCCACTGAGCCACCCAGGTGTCCCAAAATGCCTTTTTTTTTTTTTGAGTCAAAATTGCATGTTACCGTCAAACTGTAGAAGATCTAAAAAGCCCAAATAAGGAGACTGGGCTTATTGTCTTAAAAAATCGAGCGACCTTGGAGAAGAGGGCATAAATGGTCAATATTCTGAGAAAAAATGCACTTGATAATTACGAGCTCAGGCTGAAAATAGGGAGAATAGGAAGCCCTTGCAATGCTGAGTGCTAAGTTCCCAAGCCTCCAGCAGACCTCATACCGTTCAATAAGTATCTCCTCTTTCTTGCATCTACGTCCTATTCCCTGTGCTTTCCTATTTAATCAACATCCTTGACCGATTCCCTTGGCTTCCCCTCCTATCCCTGTCCGGTCATAGGCTTCTTGCCTCTCCATCTGGATAAGTGAGCCCAGCTCAGCAGGGAGATGGGGTCAGTCAGTCTAAAACTGTAATCACATTTATCCTGATGCTTACTCCATTTAACCATAATATTTGTTTGCATGTCTCCCTCTTTTCCATGTGAACATGCTCTTCTGAAAGGCAGTCATAACTCCCTGTCTGTGTGCCTAGAACTTAGCAGGGAGATAGGCACACACCAGGTACTCGATAAATATTAGTTCAGTCAGTACAATACCCACTGTATTGACTCAGGGGGAAAAAAGTGCTTATTGTATTAAAATTTTCCCTGACCTCCTAGTCAACATTCTGGCTCACTGTGCTTCGTAAGCCCAGGGCCCAGGTTTTTGGGGATACCCCTAATCTAAGATAATTGTAAGTATCTAAAATAATAAAATATAATCTAATCCCTATGATATGTTTCACAGAGCCTTATTAATGCATTTAATAAATTTTCCTTAGGGTTTGTCATGCACCGTTCTGGGCATATGTACATGCCAATAAGTATTTGTATATTGATTAATTAGAAAGGCATTTTAGAAATATTGATGACCAGTCCCTCAGAACCATCTTATGAAATTAATCTACCATGTAGTCTTACTATGTGAGACACCATAGTAGGTGCCAAGGGGACCTTGGATGGTCTGAGGAATGTACCAGAATCCCAAAAGAAGTTCTTATGGCATCAGCCTGATTGTACCTCTAACCAAATAAAACTTGAAAATTGACCTGATGAGGTGATCTAAAAGTCTCTTTAGACTCATAATTTTCCAAGGCTCATTATACAATTTCACATTAGAGCTTTCAGCTCTTTAGATCAAAAAGTAATAGACCAAAAACAAACTAAGAGTATAAGTAATATTTAGACCACTGTAGGAAGACTCATCCCCCTCTCAACTAATTGACTGAACCAAAAAGCCTAATTAGTGCCACAATCACTTTATCCTGGAAAGCATTCACTGTACATTAGAACAATCTAATGTTAACCAACATTGTACATTAAACCTAGATCATGTTCACTAGCAAGGAAATCATTTTTAATGGAAAGAATTCAGTTTTAATGTTCTGTAATGGGCCATTTATTAGTATACAAGAGGGTCAGAAGAACTAATTAGAGACTATTTGAGCAAGTGTAAGTAATGTGGTTTTCCCAGGTTGCCAATTGGGATTCCAAATCCCAAAGCAGAATACTTACATGCAGATATAATATCAGATTTTACATGCCTGTGGGATTATTTGAGTGCCCCAAAGCTCACTTTAAATGCCAGGTTGTGAAAATTTGTTCAGTAAAGCAAGTTTAAGTCACATTTGTCCTTTTGATTTTTATGGGATCTGAGCAGCTAAAAGCCTACTTACTTTTTTTTTTAAAAATTAGGTTCATGGCATTCTTTTTTCATTTTATGTACTTCAGTATATAAACACAGAAAAGCAAGATCTTTTCTGTTTTTTACACAGTCCAACATTCATGACAATAATTATCTGAATTGCTCAATTCCCACTATGTTGCTGTTTGCATGCAACACACTTTACCAGCATTTCCTCAATGTGAAGCCCTCCTAACAGTTTCTTTTTTCAGCAGTTGTGAGAAAAGCTGTCTGAGGAGAGGGAGTAATTTTGGAATTTGATAGCAAGGCCCCCGAGGATATGAAAACTTGCTCAAAATGCATTGTACAACTGCCTTAGGCAAGTAAGGTATACCCAAGCTATGAACATCTGGCTTGCAACTATTATTTACATAATGAACTCATTCTTTCCCACCCTCAGTATTTACCTCAGGATCCTCCGCTCTCTCCCTCAGGGAGTGTTCCAGAATGCAGCTGAGCCATCCTACACCAATCTGGGCCAGCTGGTAGCCAGCATGGCCCCTACTGCCTTATCTCGTTCTTCAAGATCAATCACATACTTTACTCCTCATGCTTTTCCTTTATGACCTGCACTTTCCTTGTTTCCATCTAAGGTATTTTCTTTTCCTGAATGTACAAATTTCTCCTTGAATCAACAACCAAAACTATTTTCCTTTCTTTTTTTTTTAAACCATTCTTTACTGATTACCTCTTTACTTGCTCTGTTTTATTTTGAATCAAGATTATAACCTCTATAAAACAAAAAAGCATAAAAGTCAGACATATGATAAAGTTACACAAAAGAAGTGTGCTGGGGTGCCTGCGTGGCTCAGTCATTAAGCATCTGCCCTCCCCTCAGGTCATGATCCCAGGGTCCTGGGATGGAGCCCCATGTCAGGTTCCCTGCTCGGTGGGAAACCTGCTTCTCCCTCCCTCTCCCACTCCCTGCTTGTGTTCCTTCTCTTGCTGTGTCTCTCTCTGTGTCAAATAAAAACAAAAACAAAAAATTGTGTTTACCTAAACTTAAAAACAAATTAAGAACAGGAGCCAAAATTATTCCCCAGATTAATCTATAAGAACAATGGAATCTACAAATACAATGGAACAAGATGACAATCTGATTCTGAAGGTAAGATAGAATAGCAAAGAAACAAGACTTTTCAAGGTAATCTTCTATTAGAAGAGGAGGAGGAGATTTGTCCTATCTAACACCAACACTTCTATTAAAGTTATAATAGGAACATGTGGCATTTACATGGGGTTAGATAAGTGGAATAACGGAAAAGGGAGTGTCCTAAAATAATCCCACACAAATAACACAAAGCAGGAATTACAGATTGGGGGGAATAATCGTTATTAAATCAGTGGGTCTAGGACAATTTGTTATCTACATGGAAATTAATTAAATTTGATTCTTAATCCATATCATATCCAGAAATCAGTTACTAGTTGTAGATTTAAGGAAAATATGAAAGGTAAACCTATGGAAATTATAGAATAAAATATAGAACACCTTTGCAACCTCAGAGTCCAGAGATTTCTTAAATGATAATAAAACGGGCACCAAAACTCTTTTCCTTTCTTTTTTTTTTTTTAAAACCATTCTTTACCGATTACCTCTTCACTTGCTCTGTTTTATTTTGAATCAAGATTATAACCTCTATAAAACAAAAAAGCATAAAAGTCAGGCTTATGATAGTAAAAGATTGGTATATTGCTACAGTGAATCGAAAAACTTGAATTCATCCAAAGACATAAGGAGTTAAGAAAAATCACAAAGGGGGGCCTGGGTGGCTCAGTCAGTGAAGCGGCTGACTCTTGGGTACTGGGCAGAGTCTCGATCTCAGCATCCCGAGAGCGAGCTCCTACTTGGGCTCCGTGCTCACGTGCAGTCAGCGGGGAATTCTTTCTCTCTTCCTCTCCCTCCACCTCTGCTCCTCCCTGCGTGCTCTCTCTCTCTAAAACAAATAAGTAAATAAAATCTTTAAAAAAAAAAAAAAAGGAAGACAGATCACAGAACAGGAGAGTTTCCCTACACGTTTTTAACAAAAGATTTTATGTAGAATCAATAAGCAAAAGACAACACGATAGAAAAATCAGCAGACACATGAATGCGCATTGCGCAGCAAAGGCAAATAGCCCCAAGCCTGTGCGAAGATGCTTGTCCTTGGGGCGGTGCAGGGGGAGGCTCAGTTGGATAAGCAGGTTAAGTGTCTGCCTTTGGGGCTCAGGGCTCCGGGTCAGGATCTCACGGTAGGGGGAGGGGGCATAGAGCCCCCTGTAGGGCTTCCTGCTCAGCGGGGAGTCTGCTTCTCTCTCTCTCTCTCTCTCTCTCTCTCTCTGCCCCTCCCCCCGCTCTTGCTCCTGTGCACGCGCTCTCTCTCTCTCTCTCTCTCAAGTGTTTAAAAAAAATCCCTATCCTCATTGATATTCAGAAAAATGTACATTAAGATCTCAGGAAAAAAGTGAATAATTGATTCGTGAAAATTAAAATGATGATAAATTAAAAAATTAAAATTTAATCAAAAACAAAGTGAGAATCTCCAACACACTGCTGGTGATGATTTAAATTGTTACAGCCACTTAGGAAAAAGTTTATTCTGACAGTGCTAAGGAAAATTGAACATAGACATAGCTTATAATTCATCCATTCTATTCCTAAATATATATACCACGGTCTGAATGTTTGTGTCTCCCCCACATTCATATGTTGAAACCTAATTCCCAAGGTGATAATATTAGGAGGCAGGTGATTTAGGTCATGAGTCTGGAACCCTCAGTGATCAGTACCCTTATAAAAGGAACTAGAAAAATCTCCCTTGCCCCTTCTGCCATCTGAGGACCCAGAGGAAAGGTGGCCATCACGAAGCAGGGTCCTCATCAGACACTGACTCTGTTGTCACCTTGATCTCGGACTCTCCATCCTCCAGAACTGTGAGAAATAAATGTTAGTCTATTAGCCACCCAGATGACAATAATTTTGTTACAACAAAATAATTTTGTTATAGTAGCCCAAACAGGCTAAGACATAACATATGTTGGAGAAACTCTTATCTTTGAGAAAGAAGACTCATATATAAGGATATTCTTAATAGCCCCAAATGGGAAATGATCTAAATGTCCATCAACAGGATAAACCATGGTGTATTCACATGATAAGACATAGGAATGAACGCTAATGAGTTGCTAGCATATGCATCAGATGAGTCCATTGGCCCAAGGACCCTTGCCCCAGAATACTGTGCATGTCCTCAGGGTTGGGACAAGATCACCAGTATTATACCCATATTCCAGCACTTAGGAAAGGGGAAGAAGGTGCAGAGACAGCAATTTCCTCTAAGGAAGTGACTGGGAATTCACCGACATCACTTCTAATCACGCTACTAAGAACTTAGTCATATGAGCATACAATGGCTGCAAGAGAGACTGGAAAACATAATCTCTAGCTAGGCAGCCAAGTGCCCTTTTAAACTTGGGTGAAAGTTCTATTCTTACAGAAAAGAAAGGGAGTAATATGATACTGCAGATAGAACTGTAGCCTGCATATAAACTCTACCCAATCCCATTCCCTCTACCCTCTCTCTGAACTTAAACTCTATCCCGAAATTCTTGTTTATCATTCCCATTCCTATGTATGTATCCATGACAATAACTAATTTTTTTTCTAGTTTTTAAACTAAATATGCATGGTGTCACACTGGATATATATTTTGCACATTTTTTCCCCATTCATCCTTAAATTCTTGAGTTTTTTTTTCCTTGCTACTACATGTAGCTCTAGTTTGCTCAATTTACCTGCTGTATAATGTTCATATGTGAATATAATACGAGCTCTTTACTAATTCTCCTGTTGGTGAAAATTAGGTGGCTTCCCATTTTTCTCCCAAGTCCAGAGCTCAGAAAAAAAGTGTTAGAGATGGTCCAAGATGGGGATAACCACACTCTGAGCTATATGCTGTGTCGGTACTATGAAAATTAAGAAGGTGGAGCATATTCGGGAAAAGGAAAACTTGCTTTTAATCTCCTTCATAGGCACTTTTTCTTCCTCATTTTCATAAATGACAGTTGCCCTCAAAGTTTTGTCCTCTTCTTGTTCCATAATCTCCCCCCGCCCGCCATGTAATATTGTCTGCTCCAGTGAATCCAAGTATATAGACAGCCTTTGCAGGATTTCAGACTTTCTCACCTCTTAGAACACCTCGGTACTCCTTCCTTCCCTCCTTGTTCTTCCCTTCCCTCTGCCTCCCTCTCAAACCACCCCCCACACTCCCACAATACACCAATGGAGAGCAGTTCAGCTCCCTACCCCCACCTCATTTAAATCTATCGAATTTTGGGGCGCCTGGGTGGCTCAGTGGGTTAAAGCCTCTGCCTTCGGCTCAGGTCATGATCCCAGGACTCATGATCCCGGAATCCTGGGATCAAGCCCCGCATCGCATCGGGCTCTCTGCTCAGCAGGGAGCCTGCTTCCCCCTCTCTCTCTGCCTGCCTCTCTGCCTACTTGTGATCTCTGTCTGTCAAACAAATAAATAAAATCTTAAAAAATTTTTTTTAATCTACTGAATTTTTTAGAGTGGGACATATTTAAAAGCTAAAATAATAATACATTTGAAAAACTGTATATGGCGGCTTTATTAAGTTCTTGACAAAGGCTCTCTGTCAGTCTAGCCTGAGTACGTTTGCTGTTATTTGTGGCGTGTCTCTTTGGGTTGGGGGAGCTGCACAGGCAGGAGTGGAAATGGAGTGATCACGTTTCTACCTACACACATGAGGGTATCTATTTGGGACATCCTCCTTTGTGTGTGCGTGTAGGAACACTGGCTTTATGTGTCTCCTCTAAGCATGAATTAGCACTAATTGGTTTAGATACCTGTTGTATGTTTCAGCCACTTGCACGCTATGAATCATGGACTTGAATGTAGTTGACAGAGGTAGCACTAATTAATTAATGCTACTTTATTTTGCATACCTAGAGTAGGGTCTTGGATATTAATGCAGATTTATGTAAAAATAACCAAATTAATACTGCTGTGACATTTCTTTTAATGGGATCAGAGCTTATCTCTAGATAGAAACAAGTTAAAGTAAACATCTGCCTCTAGGAACTATTTTTCTTCAGCCAGGGTTGATTTTGATCTGTCTCACAGAGTTATTTAAGGGAAAAAAGTTAGAAAACCTCTTTAAATATAACATGCAACTTAAATGCTAAGGCAGCAAAAAAAACTTTTTTTGGGTGGGAAAACAAATCAGAGAGCGAAAAAAGGATGGATTCTCTTTACTGAATCATAACTTAGCTTGAAACACGATCTAGGAATCCTTGACACCACCAGCTTTTTTTATAGCTCATGTACTAAATACTGCAATCCACTCAGCAGTTCATCCTCTTCTGGGTTTCCGATAGGACCTCAGTCAAACTGGCTTCCTACAGTCTTGGCCGAGACTAGTAAGAAATCCATCTGGTAATGTAAGGCGGGACACTCCTGCTGGGCTCCATACCACACCCACGTCATGAGTCCAAAGAATCCAACGTCTTTTACTTATGCAACAAAGTAAGATATATATAACACAAAACAAATAATAAAGCTTCACCTACGTCAAAAATCAGCCTGGAGGATGATGTAAACTTTGGAGACAGGATCCAGTTAAATGGCATAATGCTTCCTTCTTTCACTTTTTGCTCAACACTCCTGTGCACCTTCAAAACAACACACACACACACACACACACACACACACACACACAGTGCTTCCTTCAAGACCTTAGTTAATATTATTGACTGGTTGATTGTAATTAAGGGGGGAGAGGACCTCCAGAACATATGAGATGACTTTTTATAATGATACATGTACTTATTATTGATGCAAACAGACAAGATTGAGATGCCCCAAATAATATTTGAGGATATAAAAGATACATTGGAAAAAAGTTTAAAGGGATTTGTTGGTGAAGAGAAAACTATTAAGGGATGTGATGAATCATGAAGTGGATAATATTAGCAGTAGCAGTAGTATCTTAAACTTATATGGAATTTTCGATTTAATGACATTTGTGGTAATTTATTAATAATTAAACATAAACTGTACCTTAATTTCCTAACTCTATAAAATAGATATTAAATTTATCCCAGATGTTCATCTACATTTTCCAACACATCCTCATTGATTTACGTAGTAGAATAGTCTTCTTAGCAAGAACTATGGAAAGGGAGAAAGAAATAAAATTTTTATTGAGTGTCTACCATGATACACCACATATGTTATTTCATTTAATCCCCACAACAATCATCTGAGTATTATTTTACCATTCCCAATTTTTAAATGAGAAATCAGAGATTTAGAAAGGCAAATAACATTTTTTTTAAGATTTCATTTATTTATTTGACAGACAGAGATCACAAGTAGGCAGAGAGGCAGGCAGAGAGAGAGGAGGAAGCAGGCTCCCTGCTGAGCAGAGAGCCCGATGCGGGACTCGATCCCAGGACCCTGGGATCATGACCTGAGCTGAAGGCAGAGGCTTTAACCCACTGAGCAAGGCAGAGGCTTTAACCCACTGAGCCACCCAGGCACCCCGGCAAATAACATTTGTAATGTTTCACTAGAAGGTAGAAGAATTGGGATTTGAATGGAAGTCCATCTGGTTTCAAATTCCAGCAAGCTCCCTTTCCCCTGTCTTAAACTCCTCCCTAGTGAATGTAGTATGTAACTGTGAAGAGATTTTCATGGGAAAATTCTCCCCCATGACCATAACTTAATTTCAAGAATTATTTTAATGGAGGAAACTGACATCAAGTCTCATAGCAAAGCCTGCTAGTAGTGAAAACCTTTGGGGAAATTCTTTGGAATACTGATACCTATAGGGAGTTAGGCAACTGCTTTGCATCCCACTACTAAGTCATTCTCAGACTAAAGCTTTCATTGAGATGTGGCTGATTGCAAGTGACTTCCAAATCCAAACAAGCATTTTAGGTCTATTTAATAGATCAATACAGCAATTCACTCCCGGGCCCCCTGAAATCATTTGTTTGGACCTGATGTCTACGTAGTCAGATTGAGGTGTACACATTAGCATGTGCAGGGAATTACACAAATAACTTGCATTGAAAGATGTTAAACCAATTTAGATTGTGTGAAGGAGGCAGTATTTAACTCATTTCCAAGTGACTGGGATTAAATGGGTCATTATAAAGGCAATGCCTTCAATGAGCATCACAAAGGAAAATAAACCTTTCGGCCAAAAGATACACTCTATCATGTTCAGATGCAACCGAGGCTAGCAGAGGCTAGAAAGAAAAAAGTTAAGAAAACCTAATATAAGTTGAAGGTTTTTTTTTCTCTTCTTCTTTTCCTCCTTCTTTTTAATCATTTCTATTTGAGAGTGAAAGACTCTCCCAAGGGAAATAGCAGAGGACCTGTTGCTTGATTCGCTGAAATTCACTGGACAAAACACCAGAGGGGAATAATTTTGCCTTAATTCCCCAGAGGAATGGGGCTATGCGGAACTAATAATAATTTTCCATCTCTAATTTTGATGACACAAAAACCAGAGTTATGTGCTTATTTGATCTAGTGTTGGATTGGATTTTAGCGGCAACATTTCATACCAAGTGAAGTCTGTTAATTATGTGTGCTGGGACACCAGCCAAAAAACTATTACAATAGTCTGAAGGGAATAAAGTAAAAAGTTTTAACATGGATCCTTCCATGAGGAACAGAGAATTGGCAGTAGAAGGAAAATTTCATTACAGCTGAGGTGTGACTCATTTGTCAGGTGTCGAAGTAAAAGAAGATTCTCCATGAGAGAAACAAAAGATATTCCTTTGAAAAGAGAGTTAAAAGGAAGTCCTTTGCCGATCAATGAATGAGCTTGCCCATAGATGTAATGCTGATAGGAGTGAAGCCATATAAACACTCATTCATTTATTCAATCATTCAATAAACAGTTGTCTTATCAGCAAGTACTTTGCCAGATGCTGTCAATTTAAAGAGGTATAAGACTCCATCCATGTCTTCAAGAAAGGACAAAGTGAAGAAAGAAGATATAAATAGATAGTAATAATGTAATATCTTCAAGAACAGTGAAATAGAAGCACAGAGAAAGAGCATGTCACTTGCCATTGACCGAAGCATAGGGACATCTTCCTAGAGGACGGGAAAGCTGAAATATATCTGGAAATGTGAAGAAAACTTAGCCAATTGGAGAGGATAGTGTTGACAAAATAGGAAACTTCATGGGCCAAAGGAAAGAAAGTAAGGCCATAGTTGTATTGGGAACTGTGAGTAGTTCAATGTTGAAGCAGAAAGAGCCCTTAGGAGAGAAGTAGAGACCAGAATATGGTGAGCAAAGTGAGTCTTCTTAAGGAGCAAGGGCTTCATCCTGGAGAGTGACCAGGTAAAGAGGAGACGATGGCAGCTAAACAGAGAAGGGACTGTAATGTCATCAAAGTAGAGACAGGGTAATCAGTAGGAAATCTCTTACAATAATTATGCCAAGGGATAATAAAGGCTGACTAAGTAACACTAAGGATAAAAAAAGAGGAGATAATCTGAAAAATATCTGAAGGTGAAATGGATGCAGCTTGATGATTGAATGGGTGTGGTAGATAGTGAAAGAGGAGAAAGACCCCAAACCACAGAAGTTTAAATGAGAAAGGGGTAGGGGAAAAATGAAAGGTAACTATGCTTAGCCACAGGGCCAGGACATAAGCTAAGAAGAAAACATAATAAAGACGTGTAGGGAGAGACTATCTGAGTAAACCTGGTAAAGCATGCCATTTCCCTGGGCTAATGTCTTCATTTTTACTTGTAGTACTTGCATTGATGACATTGAAGGGATTTTGAGCAAGAATCCCCCAAATCTGGATTATTTTGACCTGAAGGTTCAAATGGAGATCTTGTGGTATTAAGAGAAACTTTTGCCCCTCTTTCCTACCTAGAGGAATATAAATTGGAGGTCTTTTCCAGATTTAGAATTATTACCAGAGATAAATTTTATCAGAGTGACCCATCTGTATGGCAGAGTGAACATCTAATCACCAAACATCTGCTCTTCTTATCGCCCTGTGAATTGCCCTCCTCCCCTTTGAAGCCCAAAGCCCCTATCCCATTCCTTAGCACAGGATGGCATATATACCTCATTTTGCTTTTCTGTTTTGAAACCCTAATGGAAGTAGCATTCCCATACACATGGAAACAAATTTGATTTTCTTTTTTTCTGTTAGTCTGTCTCATGTTAACTTAATTCTTAGACAAGCTGGAAGAATATTTGAAGGGTAAATGAAAAATTTTTCTCCCCAACGCCATCTAAAACACACCCAGGTTTCTTATATTTGTGTTCTGGTGTTTTGTTTTGCTTGGTTTTGTTTTGTTTTGTTTCACTAGGTAACATATATCTGTATGCTACATATAAAAGTGCCTTAGCACATTTTGGTTGATTGAATTTGAATCTCAATCTGCTAGTACTTACTGTTCCATGCCTTCTTCAAAGTCAGATGCCAAGCTAGTTTTGTAATGCTCTTTTAGGCCCATTATTTCCTTCTCTTTTCTTTATTTTTCTATCAGTGTCTCCAACAGACTGAGACACACTGAAAGTTTCTATCCAATCTGATTATCCTGTAGCACAACTCTGATATGAATCAGCATTTTCATTATATAAATTTCAATTTTCAGTTCAAACTCCCTGTGTTTAAGGCATTACATTTGGAAACTCTGACTCATTCAGAGTTTACCTGTAAGTATGACCTCGAAAAATGATAAAAATCAGAACATAATTCTGGTAGCTATTTGAACAGGTGGAATATCAACATGGCCTTTCTATTCTAATTTTTACTAATCTGCCCTGACATATAAATTTTTTCGTTCATTTAACAAGTATTTTTTGAGCACTACTTTGAGGTCATGGGATGTTTCCATGGGTGGTAGGGTGGGGTGGAAATAGCAAAGCATCCTGCTATTATGGAACTTAATTCTACAATAGGGAAATATTCAGTTAAATGTGTGTATGTGCGTGTGTGTGTGTGTGCACACACATGCACATGTTTGTGTGGTATCTGTGCAGATGGATGGATGGATGGATGAATAGGTTAAAAACTTGGGCAGTGTAAGGTTTACTGGGTTGAGGGGGTTTCTAGAATGTTGGACCTGCAGTGTTAAAACAGGAAAAATCCCAAGCAAACCAGGACATGTTGGTCACCCTAATGTATGAGTAGGGAAACAGAAAGCAATTTTAAAGAGGAAGCCCCGTGCATGCTTAATTGGGAAGGTATCTGAGCAAAGTCTTGTTGGAAGTGAAGAAGTTAGACATATAGATATCTAGGGGAAAAGCATTATAGACTGAAGAAAAAGCTGAGGAAAGGGCCCTACATTTGTGACATGTTGGTGTTTACAGACACAGTGAAAATATGTATCATGAACAGACTGTGTCTATAAGGCGACAAAATTAAAAGAGTGAGGTTTGAGCCAGAAGAGCAATATTCAAATCTAGGATCTACTGCTTCTTAATACTCTGATACTGGACATCTTCAAACTCTCTAGAGGAATAATTATACATTTTTTAGAAACATAAAAACAATAAATAGTGATCAGACAAAATCACATTTGTGCTGAATCAACTAAATGAACTTGGACTCAAAATTCATTGTAGCTATTTTTTAATCCCCTTTGAGTCATTTAGACTCTGTCAGTATAAATAAACCCAACATGAAACCAATAGTATAATTTTTCTTCTACATATTTCTGCCTTTGCTTAATAATAAAATATAGGTGTGGAAATCTCAAAATCTTCAATAAATATTTGGTATGATCATAATAACCCCAGCTTTAACCTGTACAAAGACTAAGTTAGTATTTCACTCACACACACCCCTAGAAACTTGCATTTTCTCATCATTTTAGTTCTTGTTGACAGCTTATCTGGATAATTCACACTGAAGAAAATCTTTCGCTGAGAAGGACTTTATATGAATTAGCGCTATTGTTTTCAGTAAACCATGCAATTGTATTAAATTTCGTACTCATTTTGCATGCTGTGGACAGCATTTACCTGTTCAGCTAGAGTAAATACTTCAAAAAAAACTAGATTGACGGATCCCAAATCTTTCCTTCCTGGTCATTTTCTACCCAAGGATACATTTTGGCCTAACATGAACCAAATCACAACAGAAGTCTCTTTCTTTTCATTTTTTACCACATCCTAAGTAATTCCTCCAAAGACTTCCTCAGAGTTCTCTGCAGATGGGAAAGGCAATTCACAATGCAATAAAATTTATAGCTCATAAAATTATGAATAAGCCAAACGTTAAAAAAGAAAAGTTAAACTAGGTTTAAAATGATTTTTATAATATCAGCCACATGAATTGACACAGAAAATGAATTGCAAATGTAAGGGAATGCAACAACTAAATGTTCTGTGCTCTCTGGGTGTTAAATGGAGACTGTCAGCACAGCACAAAGAGATTCAGGAAATAGTCATTGATTTCTCTCAGTAGAGGTGGCCAAAGTATGGCCCAAAGTAGATTCTTTAAAGCAAATTAACTGGGTATGACTATCAGTACACAAGCCAAAAAAAGAGGAGGTATTTGGAAATTAGCCAATGAAGTGAACTGAGTCAACCCAAATCAGCTGTGTGGCTATTTTTGTTAAAAACGTTAAAAATACAAGCAAATAAAGAATTAAACAATCTGAAGGTTTCTTTCTCTCAGTACTGGAAGTTCTTTTTAAAAAGAAATAGAATACTTAACAATCTCAGAATAACCTCAGTCTTTCACTTCACTAAACTTCTTACCATGGATACCCTTGGCAACAAAGACATCAGTATCTAGAAGGATGGCTGATGAAAGCAGGTATTATCAATATCTAATCCAGAGTTGTCAAGCCCCTCACAAGGAAGTGTCCTTGGTGGTCTTTTCTTCCTATATTAATACCTTTCCTGGATCACCTCATCTATTCTCTTCACTCTAAATGACAATCTATACATTGATGATTCCCAAATCAACATCATTAATGGCTCATGTTCTTGTGCTCAGGCCCATTATTTCCTCCATTGATATCCGAGTGTTCCTCAGGAACTTTAACCATATGCCTATATTCAAGCTCAGTATCTGGCCCCAACCTGCTCTTTCTTCCATATTTTCCATCCCAGTCAAACATCATTCACCCAAATGTGTGTGGGGCCCCAGGAAAGAGGGAGTGAAGTCACTTTTTTTGCATCCTTCTGGAACCGATATCGCTGGCCCATTCCAACCAGTCAGAGTATTTGGGTATCAATACAGAAGACATGTCTTTTGAGTTACTCCTCTTGTCCATCTCTATCATTACTTGTTCATTCCATGCTTTTCTCCTACTTGGCTCTGTATCACTGGGGTCTGCCATCTGAAAACTCTGTTTCTGAAGCTCCCTTACCAATTGGCTTCTGCTTCAGCTTGATTGGGGTAAGTGGCACATGTGGAAAATTGGAGGCCTAGAGGAGGGGGAGGACGAGGTTATTCCCAGCCACACAGTGACCCAAATATTCCAGGTTTATCAGACTTCAGGGTTTTGCTCATACTCTGGATAGGATTCTTTTTCACCATTTCCACAAGGCAAGTTCCTATTTTGTTCAGGCCCAGCTCAAATATCAACAGATTGTCTCCTCACCTCCTGTATAAGCATCTTATACAGGCATCAAGTAACATGCCCTGAGCACTTTTAAACACCTTCAGTATAGCACTTAATGTACCAATGAAATTGGTTCCTCATCAAAGATATTAAGTCACATGTTATATTTTATCTCTTATCTAACTTGACATTTGACAATCAGTTCTTTTTACTCTATTGTGCAATCCCACCCCTGCCACCACTCCCATTTTCTTCCTATGTTCCAATTACACAATTCTTTTTCTGTCTTAAATATTAAAATTCTCCAAGATGTTTTGTATTGCCTTTGTTTTTCTCTCCCCATCCTTCTTGAATGGCATCAATCACTTTTATGTTTCCCTCTAGCATCAGTAAATAGATGACTCAATCTGTATCTCTGATCCATGTTTGCCTTCATG
This sequence comes from Lutra lutra, assembly GCF_902655055.1. NCBI lineage: Eukaryota > Metazoa > Chordata > Mammalia > Carnivora > Mustelidae > Lutra > Lutra lutra. Next base: position 85,255,177 of record NC_062285.1, read on the forward strand.
GCTTCAGATATGAATATACTGGATATCTCTTTCTGTATGATCCATAGGCTTCTCCAAAGCCTCCTAACAAACTTAGTTCATTATTTTCTGCAATCCCATCAAGTTTCCCACCACAAAGTCCCTCCACCAAACTGTCTCAGGAAATATCATTGTGAAATTTCTCCAGCCAGAAGCCTGGGAATCAAAATTGATTTCTCCTCCCCCAGCACAAATATTTAAATCAGCCAGAAATATTTGTAAATTTTCACTTTTTAATGACTCACTAAATGTGTACCCTGTTTTCTATCCCCATTAAAACCTTCTTAAATAGACACATGAAAAGATGTTCACTGTCACCAGTCATCAGGAAATTGCAAATCAAAACTACAATGAGATATCACCTTACACCTGTTAGAATGGCTAGAATAAAAAAGACAAGAAAAAAACAAGTGTTGTCGAGAATCTGGAGGAAAAGGAACCCTTGTGCACTACTGGTGGGAATGTAAACTGATGCAGCCACAGTGGAAAACAGTATGAAGATTTCTTTAAAAATTAAAAATGGAGGGACACCTGGGTGGCTCAGTTGGTTGGACGACTGCCTTCGGCTCATGTCATGATCCCAGAGTCTCGGGATCGAGTCCCGCATCAGGCTCCCAGCTCCACAGGGAGTCTGCTTCTCCCTCTGACCTTCTCCTCACTCATGCTCTCTCTTACTGCCTCTCTCTCAAATAAATAAATAAAATATTTTTTAAAAAATTAAAAATGGAGAACAGAATTACCATAGGATCCAATAATTCCACTACTGAGTATTTATCTAAAGAAAACAAAACACTAATTTAAAAAGCTATATGTACCCTTATGTTTACTGCAGCATTATTTGCAATAGCTAAGTCCATCCATAGATGAGTAATTAAAGAAGATAGAATATATACATTCTACATCATATATATACATCATATATATCATATATATATACATCATATATACATTATATATATAATATGTATATATATAATGTATATATATGTATAATGTATATATATATACAATATATATATATGATTTGTTTAAAAACAAACTAACTAACTAACAAAGATTTAAATGCAGAGAACAAACTGGTGGTTACCAAAGGGAAGGTGGGTGGAGGGATGGATGGATGAAATAGATAAAGGAGATTAAGAGTACACTAGTGATGAGCACTGAGTAATGTACAGAAATGTGGAATCATTATATTGTACTCCCGAAACAAATATAACACTGTATTTTTAATAATACTTCAATACGAAAAACGAAGTCTTGGAGATCCCAAAACACACAGCTGTCATGGGTTGGAATGGGGACAGGGAGAATTTTCCACACTGAATGTTTCCACTGCGGTATCTCTCCAGTAGGTCTGGAGGAAATGAAGCTCTTTCCTCACTGAACATACACTGTAGTCCTCCAAAAGTATGTGCAGGTGCTCCCTAGGGCTCAGTAATGGTGAGTTTGCCTGCCCTCTGTTGGCTTTCAGGCTAAGCACAGAGCACTCAGAATTCAGTATTTCAGAGGACATGCGCCCTCTGCCTTCTATCCAGGGAAGTGCAAGATGCTCTAGGTTCACTGGAGGTAGATGTGCCCACACGCAGCCACTAATACTAATATATATTTAATAGCAGAAGAAGAAAAACACTACGCTGAAATGAAAAGCATATTGGTATAAATAGATGTTTTAAGAATACCCTTAGGGGCACCTGGGTGGCTCAGTGGGTTAAAGCCTCTACCTTCAGCTTGGGTCATGATCCCAGGTCCTGGGATGGAGCCCCACATCCGGCTCTCTGCTCAGCAGGGAGCCTGCTTCCTCCTCTCTCTGACTGCCTCTCTGCCTACTTGTAATCTCTGTCTGTAAAATAAATAAATAAAATCTAAAAAAATAAAAAAGAATACCCTTAAATAGAATCTCATCACTTATCACCAAGATTACTTCTCTATTAACCAGTTTCTATGGTCTCCTGTCCATTCTTTCTACTGTTGCTAGAAAAATGTTCCCCATTGCTCCCTAGAATATAGTTCAAACTCCATCAATACATAGGTGGAAACTTTTTATGACATTCTACTAATTACAGAATAAAATCTATACTCTTTATCATGACTAAAGACTCTCCACAATTTCACCCCATCTAATTTATCTTTCACCACCCCTTCTTTTCACTGTGCTCTAGTATTATCAGAATATCTGCAGTTCTCAAACTCTCTCTTTGGTTTCACATACCATTTCCTGTGACTCACTCCTCCCTCTTCCCAGAATGCACCTCCCTTCTTTCTTTCTTTCTTTTTTTTTTTTAATATTTTATTTATTTATTTGATAGAGACCACAAGTAGGCAGAGAGGCAGGCGGGGGGGTGGGCAGGAAGCAGACTCCCTGCTGAGCCGAGAGCCCGATGTGGGGCTCAATCCCAGGACCCTGACATCATGACCTGAGCCAAAGGCAGAGGCTTTAACCCACTGAGCCACCCAGGCGCCCCACTTCCCTTCTTTCTTGGTCTGGATAACCCATTGCTCTTCATTGAGATTTCATCCAAGCATACCTCTTCCAGAGAGCTTTTTGTATATAGTCACATTAAAGTGTATTTTATCTGTTATCCCATAGTGTCCTGTGCATACATCTATGAGAACAGTTGTCACTGTTTTCTAATTTTATTTTTATTTCAATCTCTACCACCAGACTGAATTCCTTGAAGGCCAGATCTGTGTCTTTTTCTCTGAGTCCTCTCTACTTATTATAGTTTTCTAACACAAACAAATATTAAGTAAATATTTCTAGGTTGAATTAAGTAATCTAGTCATAGTGATATATATATATCACTCTCTATATATTAGATATTCCATATATACGTATGGAATACGTATATATGGAGTATGTATGGATATATATGGAATATATATGGAATATCTAAATGTAAACTTATTGGGGGAAATTGAAAGTTAACGATCAGCTCTTACTCACCCTTGAATCCCTAGCATCAAGCAAAATGCAACAAGTATTCAATAAATGTTACATACAACAATTATTCAACAATTGTTAAATTTTTACTGGTCCTAAAGGCTCTAGGCTGAGTTGATTTGGTGCCTGAGTTCACTGGAAAACCACGCCAGTCCCCTGCTCTGTTGTGCTATGCCAAATTATTGAGTAAGTTAGTCTGTCACTCTGTCCTTTGAGGACCTATGTTAAGCAAACATTGTGAAAACCTTAAAAAGTTTGGTCTTTGTTCTCTTGGAATCTTATAATCTAAATGTATACAGAGTTGCATATAAGAGTTTAATACCAGAGTCGGTCATATGGACAAGACACACAGGATCTTACTGTTCCTATAAAATAGTTCAACACTCTCCTTGCCCTCCATGGATTCACAGATAACATTGTTTCCTTTTGTGGATGCTGTTTTACAATACAAAAACTTTTCTACAATCCATATCAAGAGCTAGGAAATGAGTCAGAAAAAGACATCTCACTCTGTGAGATAACTCGCTCTAATTTCCTCATTAGTGAAAACGACATCATCATAAAGAATATCTGCCAACAATCTGATATAAAAATGTACATGCATCATGAAAAATAATTGCTGTTCAATTACTACTAAATTATAAAGCCGTCGTACAGGTGCGATAATGCAAGAGCTTTGAAAGTATGAAAAACTGCTTAGCTTAGGTAATTACATGTGTTCAAACAAAGTCCCCAGAATAAAATTTGCAGAGTTTGAAAAAACAATAAAATCAGAATCAAAGTGCTATTTATAGCTATATATTTTTAAATTTTCTGGTTTTTTTTCCTCTTGTATAAATTTTGAAAGGCCAGGGATAATAATTTTTAACTCTGGGGTCCAGAGAAAGAGAGAGATGCCGTAGCTCTTTCTTTGCCTCCCACCTTCCCCACTTCTCAAATTGGATCCACAGGGACCGTACTACGAAGATAGAAATCTAGCCATAACCAAGGTAATTGTATCTTTTAAAATAGTTAAATCTTACTTATGCCCTCTGCATAGTTTACATATACAAAAGGAAAAATTTATAGGAAGACAATTCCATTACTATTGTGAAAGGGATATATTTCTTGTAAATTTCCAAGGTCTTTAGGAAGGGAAATTAGAATCAGAGAACCAGAAAGGGCCTTAAATCTCATCTACTCCAAGGCCCTTAGTCACTGCTTAAGAAAACAGAGGTCCTAAAAATTTTATTGTACACATTTGTGTAGATAGTAGAAGAACTGGATCTAAAAGAATTTCTACAATATTATAGATCCGATTAAGCATAAGCTCTATTGTTCCAGGTCAGTTTCTAATTTTCAAAATACTCAAACTTCAAAGCCCTAAGACATATTTTTACCCAGCTGCAATGTTTTAAAAATAAAATTAGACTGGCAGCAAAAGGACATGAATTTATGGCAGGACAGGCTATTAATTAGTTAAAATAGCTTAGACTAGTCATTTCACCTCTCAGACCTTCCATTGTAAAACACTGTGAAACAAGGAGCTTGGCCAAAATGCCCTCTTCCATATCTAAAATGATACAATTTTGAAATTAGAGGATAGTTGATCTAAAATTATGAGTGTCTAAAAGGAGATAACCCCAGTCCTCTCCGTGTATCCACCATCTCCAGTCCTCCCCCACCAAGGGTAAGACATCTTCCTTAAGGGAGCCATCATTTCTTTAAAGCACGTCTGTTAACTTATGGCCAAGTTCATATTCTAAGCAAATGATTGGTTTAAGGGCTGGGTGGGGAGGTCGAGGGGGCTTTAACATTCACTATTATTTTAAGTTTTCAAGACCAGTGTTATATCAGTTAGTTATTTCCTCCCGTATATTTCCCCCAAAATTGGTGTAGGCAAAACCCAAATCTGAGATGAATGACAGGGAATTTAGTTTCACCTTCTTGTTGACTAACCTAGTATGTGATCCAACTGCTTTCATTTTTCTTTTAATGAAAATATAATCTAGTGTTAAAATAACAGCCACTTTGTTTAGTTTACTCCGAGAAATAAGTGGAAGTGACTCAAAGAAATTAAAACTAAATTAAATTCGTATTTTGTAATTGATTTTAAAACAACTAAAGCATATCCCTTCTCCTATTTTAATAAAAACTAACTTTTTCTTTAAAAAAAGATTATTGTGGTTCTACAGCTTATGTTTAGCTTTGGCTACAGTCTCCTACAGCCTCCTCTAGGCCCCGTCTTTGGGGTGGCATAGGGCCCCCCAAATTCTCATGAAATGTGAATTAAGAGGCGATTAACTAGAAAGCAATGTTCTAAGCTTTCTTTGCTTTGGGAATGTTTAATATTGTTACACAAAGTTTCATTGGAAGACACCTTTTACTGGGGCTCAAAGCAAGAAGTAACTCTTTCCACATGCACAAAGAAAGCAAATTTGATACCCCTCCTTCCTGGCCTATTGAATATGCTGTTGGGGCCTCAAACTCTGATCTGTCGTATAGTAAATCAGCTTCCTTTACTCCAGATCCCTTCCTTTGTGCTGCATAACACCACGATCCACCAAGATATCTACACTAGAAAGCTGCCCATCATCCTGAATGCCCTTAGTTCTTCATGCCACACATCCAAGGAACACTAAAGCTTCGTGTCTGATTTTCTATCAAATCCTAGTACTTTTTCCATTTATAATTTTTGCCTAGATTACTATATTTGTTCTCTAGGGGTGGTGGTAAGAAAAGAAGTATCTAGAAATTATTGGGTCTTGCCAGTACCTCTTAACTCATGCCCATACTTCTGATCTTGAGTAGGGGGAAAAAATGATTTGATGTCAAAAACTTTAGTCCTTTATCCTTGCTTTTGGTAGAAATTCATTCTACTCAAATTCTGGCATACAGAAGAAAGATGACTTCGAGAACCCGTCAAAATTCCATCTCATAAAGTCATTTATGATCTGTTTTTGTTTTTGTTTTTAATCTTTTCAGCTTCAGCACTCATGTCTCCCCAAATCCCATAGCTCCCTGATCCAGACCTTCTGAATCTGCTCCTGCCTCAAAGCATTAGAAAAAGCTTCTTAGGTCCAATAGTAGGCATTCTGTATTATAGGGAACATGCTCTGTGAGGAGAACCCTCACCTTACACATTTTCCCCAAGCTGAATTCTATCCCTCAAAAGAACCCAAGCAGAGTTATTGCTTCAATGGGAACCCTTCGGTGAACTTGCTGAGGTTGGGATAGAAGCTCTGCTGTATGCTCTGAGGCCCTTTCTTTTTCCTCCATCATGGCGCACAGCTCACTGGACCATAGTTCTTGCTGGATTGTTGATATTCCTTTCTACATTGTAAGCCCCAGGAAACCAAGTCTGGTATTTTGTCTTTATGGGATCTTCAGGGCCTGGCTTCTACTGGGTGCTTAATAAATATTTGATCAGAGTCAGATAAGGTCCCCCGGTATATAGGAATGCTTCCCTTCATAACGTCCCAAAGACATCTCATCCTAAACCATTCTTTCATTTATTCATTCAGGAAGTCAACTACGCATTTATCCATTCAAAATGTTTAAATATATAGGCATCCAGTGGATTTTACCCAGTTATTAGAGTCAAGATCCTAGTAGCAGACTGGGAAAAACTAAAGGAATAACACTCCTTGCAGAACTCTGACAGAATCAAGGTTGTGTCTGAATATGGCAAACGGCACAGCTGTCCTCCGCCCTTGGACACGTGCTGAAACAACGAGTACATTCCAGGCAGTGTGCTCGGCCGTGCGGGTGGAAGGTTAAGTAGGAAACTGCTCCTGTTCTCCACTCTCTCACAGTCAGTGAGGAGAAGAGTTCTGCAAGCTAATTAATATAACATAACACATGTAAAAGAGAGAGAGAGAGAGAAAGAGGTACAGTGTTTAAGAGCACGGAAAAGACTATCTGAGAATCAGAGCCACCTAGACTGAGGATGTGATGCTTCTATTGAGTTTTAAGGAATGAAAAGAGGCTCCCTGAGTGGAAAAGTGTTCCAGGCAGAAGCGACAGCATGTGGAAAGCATGAGAAGATAAAAGAGCATAGCCTAGTCATCAAAGTGTGAGCATATCATCCAGCGCCATGGCAGACTGGCAAGGGAAGGTTCTCGTCACAAGGTGGCATGTTGATCATCAGAGGCCTTACGTGCCAGCAAAGGATTTTTAATTTAATCTCTTAGTCTAAAGGAGTTGTTCACAGACTTTAAGCATGGGAGGAAATGGATCAAATCCAAAATTAAAAAAAAAAAAAAAGTTTCTGGAGGGTTTAGGGAGAATTACATAGAAGATTGTTTCCCAATATCTTGAAAATGGAAATGGTTTTAGATGATACATAGTTTGGACATTAAATAATGTAGAATTTTGTGGGGGGGGGGGAGTGATTTTTTACATAGTATCTTTCCATATTTTTATTATACAAAAGAAAAAGCATCTGTTAAGTGTAGGCTCTGGAGTCAGAGCACCTAGGTTGAAGTCTCTGCTCTATAATTAATTATCTTGAATAAGTTAATTTATTCTGTGCCTCAGTTTCCATAACTGTAAAACAGGATTCATGAAAATAGCATTTACATCATCAAATGGTTTCAAAGATAAATGAATTAATTCTTAGAATGGAGCCTGACCAAAAGAGCACTTAATAAATGTTAGCTATTATTTTTAATTAGGATTATTATATTTATTTTTACCATCTATTATGGCAACTGATGCCATTTACAGTAATAACTTAAAATGTCCTGTTAAGGGGCGCCTGGGTGGCTCAGTGGGTTAAGCCGCTGCCTTCGGCTCAGGTCATGATCTCAGGGTCCTGGGATCAAGCCCCGCATAGGGCTCTCTGCTCAGCAGGGAGCCTGCTCCCTCCTCCCTCTCTGCCTGCCTCTCTGCCTGCTTGTTCTCTCTCTCTGTCAAGTAAAAAAAAAAAAATCTTAAAAAAAAAAAATGTCCTGTTAAATAGGCTTACTCGATTTTAAAGAACAAATCGTTCTAAATAATACTACTAAGGAAATAATATAACATGAAAAAGTCAGGACAGGCAGAGGGACCAGAGAGTCCACAGGCATGGCAAATAGGTGAAAATAATGTACACATGATTGGGGTTGAGATGAGAGGAAGCCATACTGGAGGCAGTGAAAAAGGGAGAAAGGTGAAAAGTTCAAATTTATATCAGAGTAAAAAAGGTGAAGAAGAAAAAGATGGATTTGTGAAATATTTAGAAGATTGAATTGACAGTATTTCCCTGCTCTCAAAGTCTAAATAGTTTTCCTGGCATGTGGTAAGAACTCAGTAAATATTTTCCGTGAATGGAGCGCCTGGGTGGCCCAGTGGGTTAAAGCCTCTGCCTTCAGCTCAGGTCATGATCCCAGAGTCCTGGGATCGAGCCCCACATCGGGCTCTCTGCTCTGAGGGGAGCCTGCTTCTTCCTCTCTCTCTGTCGGCCTCTCTGCCTACTTGTGATCTCTGTCAAATAAATAAAATATTTAAAAAAAATATTTTCCGTGAAAAGGCAGACAAAAGAGGTAAGGAAACAATAAAGAAAAAATCTAAGACATCTCACGGTCTTCCAGTTTGAATATTTGGGTAGGTGGTGATGTTAAAGAAGGTAGAGCAAGAGGAGGAGGACCTGGAAAGAAGATGACAAGTTAGCGTAGGCTGTGATGAGATTGAGTTTTTCAGCAGAAATCTAGACGGAGATGTCCAACAGTTTATCAGAAACTCAGGACAAAGGTCTTGGTTACACATGTAGATTTGGGAGCTCTCAAGTCCATATTCTTTTTTTTTTTTTTTTTTTTTTTTAAAGATTTTATTCATTTATTTGACAGACAGAAATCACAAGTAGGCAGAGAGGCAGGCAGGGAAGCAGGCTCCCCGCTTAACAGAGAGCCAGACATGGGGCTCGATCCCAGGACCCCGGGATCATGACCTGGGCCAAAGGCAGAGGCTTAACCCACCAAGCCACCCAGGCGCCCCAAGTCCATATTCTTTAGTACATCTTTGTTTTCCCTCCATGATCAAAACAGAAAGATAAGACAGAAAAAGAGGGATGGTATGGATGGTGTCTATCAGTCAGGGTTTTCCAGAGAAACAGAACCAAAAGGATACACATTTATACAGTCAGAGATTTATCTTAAGGAATTGGCTCACGTGATTGTGGAGGCTTCACGGGTCAAAATCTGACTGAGGACTCTGGGAGGCTGGAGACTCAGGAGAAAGTTACAGTTCTGGACCAAAGGCAGTCTGCTGGAGAACCAGGAAGAGCCAATACTGCAGGGAAGTCCAAGGGCAATCTCCTTAAAGATCACCTCTTGCTCAGGAGAGCCAGCCTTTTGTTTATTCTGGCCTTCAATTGATTGGATAAAGCAATCTGCTTTGCTTAAAGACAGTGATTAAAATGTAAATCTCATCCAAAAATGCCTTCACAGAAACATCCAGAATATTGTTTGGCCCAATGATCTGGGCACTGTAGCCCAGCCAAGTTGACACATTGAATTGTCACAGAGCACATGTGATAAATCACTCTTCTCTTACTTTATACAAATATACCTTCTATATAGGGTTCAGTGCAATAGCAAAATTCATAGTAGTCATTAGTGGTATGGAAGAAAATCCCCTCAGGAGTACAATGGCCTTCATTCTTAGTTATCCGCAGAAAAAGAAGAATGGAACATGTTCTGCGTACTTGGACTGCATGAGCTATTATCTCCTGGAGTCTGAAGTGATTCTCCTTTATACTAGATAGAAGGATTGGGGTAGAAATACATACAATTGCCAGAGCATCTGTATAATGCAAGAGAAAGATTAACACAGAGAACTTCTTTCCTAAAACAAAACTGCAGCCTGATATGTACTTTTGCATTTCCACTTTGCAGCTTGAACAATGCAACAAAAATTTTACTCCAACAAGTCTTTGATACATCATTTTTAATAATTATAGTTAAGACCAGTCCTTCATGTTCTTGTCAACACTCAAACCAGGTATTTTACCAAACTTCATAGTCAATGGAATAAAATGGAATTAATAGGCCTAAAAGAATAAATATCTTCAAATGACCTTTGTGCTTATCATATACAGAGAATTATTGAGCTAGAAAAGCCTGTCCCTCAAAAAGCTTATTACATGTTGAGAGGACTTATGAAAAGTCAATCCACAAATGTACATAAAATTTGAAAGTGTTACAGTAACACATTGTAAAACCATTTTAGAAACTACTACAGTTTTCTCAAAAGTTATAATCAACTTGGAGATTATAAAAATACTTTATAATCCTTCATTGTTAAAAACAGCCTCCTTAAAAGCAAGGCTTCCATTTCTGGCACATTCCTGCAGCCTTCATGGGGTTAGATCACGGGATCTAATGTGTTCACACTCCAGATGCTTAGTAAAAACCATGGAGGATCATAGTTCATCAGATGAGCTCCTGACTAATTTTCCATATTAAATAAGATCCATTTTCCAATACCTGTAAGTATCGTCAACATTATTACCCCACACATGATGACTTTTGTTTTGCCAATGAAGAATTTTAGTGTTGGGGCAACTGGGTGGCTGGGTGGTTAAGTGGCTCAGGTCATGATCCCAGGATCCTGGGACTGAGCCTGGCATTGGGCTGCCTGCTCGGTAGGGAGCCTGCATCTCCCTCTCTTTCTGCTCCTCCCTCTTGCTTGTCCTTACTCTCTCTCTCTCTCAGTCAAAATAAGTAAATAAAGTCTTTAAAAAAAAAAAAAGGATTCTAGTGTTAAGTATAGCCTTAGCATCCCAAAAACAACATAGGCTTTCCAATTAAAAAACAAAACAAAACAAAACCTGAAGTTTGTATTGCAATTGACTTATGTCTGCATGCCTGAAAACTTCCTCACGTTCTAACTCAGCAATACTGTTATATACTAGTCTACGAATACAACGTGGGTTTCTTAAATTCTACATAAGAGTGAAATCATATGGTATTTGTCTTTCTCTGACTGACTTACTTCACTTAGTGTAATACCCTCATCACATCATTGCAAATGACAAAATTTCATTTTTTTGATGGCTGAGCGATAGTATGTGTGTGTGTGTATATATATATATATGTATATATATATATACATATATACACCATACACACACACACACACACACACACACACACACATATATATATACCACCTCTGTGTGTGTGTGTGTGTGTGTGTGTGTGTGTATACACACACATACATACATACCACCTCTTTATCATTCATCCGTGGATGGACATTTGGGCTCTTTACATAATTTGGTTTTGTGGAAAAAACAAATGATCATAGGGGGAAACAAGGGAGAGGAAAACTAAGAAACAGACTCTTAACAATAGAGAAGAAACTGAGGATTACCAGATGGGTGGGGGGATGGGTATAATAGGTGATGGGGATGGAGGAAGGCACTTGTGATGAGCACCAGGTGTCATATGTAAGTGTTGAATCCCTAAGTTGTAGACCTGAAATGAATATTACACCGTACGCTAACTGGAATTTTTAAAACATGTTAAAGAATGCAATATGGGAACGTGGGAAATTCATGAACATTGTTTATAAGGATGTTTTTTCTTTTAGAAGTGCATTTATAATGAAAAGTTAAAGAACATCTGGCTTATAACTGATCTGAGACTAATGTAACCAACCAAAAATGGAGGAATAGTTAAGTGAGTGATATATCTATTAATACAACCATAAAAATTTATGTTCACAAAGACTTCATAATGGATTGTTAAATTACCTACGAAACGGATAAAAATGCATTATGCCATATTTGCATATAACTATATAATTTAAATATTTAAAGTCTACTAATAAAAAATAGTCATGGGGGAAAATATCAAAGTAAATTCTGCAAAAACTTGCACTTCATTTCTATTTCTAGATATTTTCCACTTTGGGTCCAATGTACATACATTGCTGTTAAAATGGAGGAAAAATAAGATTTTATTAATGGAGGTGGAGGGAGAAAGAGAACAAAACCAAGGTTTGGGGTGGGGGAAAGTTTGCATGAAGCTGAAGGATGCAGAAGCCCACACTCAAGGGCTCAGGTTTGTATAAAGGTGATGGCATTCAATATTCCCTGTCAAGTGTCATTCTCAGGCAGAACTGGTAGTTGTCTATGCTCCCTCTGAGCCTAGTTTTGAGAGATAGCAGTAAAAAAGAGGTGTTTTCCTATTGCTTTATATCTACTCAGCAACTGCTGCTGTTCTCCCTGACTCAATGGTCTCCAAACCACAGGTTGCCACTACCTGCGGCCTGTTTGGGGACAAGGATACACACTACAGCTGAAGGATTCCAACATACCTAGGATCAGGCCCTGGAAAGGGTCAGGACTACCCAATTTATGATACGATCCTGCGGGAGTCCTTTGTCAAGGGCCGACTAAATGCATACCCAGGGGCTCGGGAAAAACATTCCCTGAATCTGGGGCAAACAACAACACAAAGTATCACTTAAGGTTCTCTCTCAACCACAGAAATCAAACACAGCTACTTCAGTCAAACTAAACTTGATTGGAAAGTGAGTCCTTTACAGAGGAAAAACTCATCATGTCTCCTAAAGGATAAGAGCCAGGATGGTACTGAATTTTCCATCAGAAGCTCTTGAACCATCACTTTTCTGAGAGTTGCCATCTGAATGACTTAGCTCCCATGTCCAAACTGGAGTCATTCCGCTCCATGATTAAAATTCTTGGGGAGAAAATGTAAGAGGATGGCCTTGGACCATGTATTGATTCCTCTGGCCAGAAGAAAACCCAACCAGGATCCCATGGCATAGATCGAAGTTATTCCCTAAAGGGAAGACGTATGTTGGGACTTGCCCTAGATGGTCCCAGTTTATATGCGTTTTTCAGGAATAACTATAAATAGCTTCATTTTCACTCACGGAAGTGTTCGAGTTTAGGTAATAAATTGCATGGTCACTCTACGCAAAGGAAAAAATGGGTCATTGTTACCAAAGACGGGGAGGTAATGTTGAGCAGATGAAAATAGAATGAAACTATTAGAAAGAACTGAAGCAAAGTGCTTGCTCCCAATCTCTCAGGTGAAAAGATAAGAATCAGAGTCAAAAGCCCTTATCAGTCTTTTGCTTCTGACTCCAACATAAAATTAACATTCCTATACTCACTCCCTGTGTGTTGAATTATTATGGCTTTAACCCAATAGTTCCATCTCCTTGTCTTCCTATGTCCTTGCAGATAAATCCCTAAATGTTCAAGTGTTCTCTTTTGCTGCTGCTTTTTTAGCTTAATTGGTGCCCTCCTGCTTTCCAAAATAGAATGCTAACATCCATTCACCCAGCTGGAGGAGGGTCAGGGTGATACCAGATCCAATATTCCCCAAAGCTTGTGTAGGATGGTTGCTGTGTTCCTGCTGCTGACTAATAATAAGGACTCAAAAATCACCTTTTGATTCTGATTTCCTCCGAGAGGCTGTTCTACAAGCATGGGGTCAACTTAAAGGAAAAGGGTTTTTGTTTAATATTTTCTCCTTTCATTAGTGCACTTAAATTACTTTCTTGCAAACTCTGCTTGTTACCTAAATGTACTAGCACTTATGTTACCTAATTAGCTTTCTTATCAGAATTCCAACCAAAAATAACAAGAAATGTAATAATGATAAGGTATCCTGCCCCCTCAAAACAGATTTCCTTTCGCGCTTTATCTCTTGGTGCTGTTCTGGCTTGTTTAATTAAAGTATCAGAAATTATTAGACTCAAATTATTTCTTGATCTAGTGCTCAAATTCTCCTGAAAAACTGCTTCTTTTGCCTCAGTATTAAACCTTTATCAGTGTGAGGCAGATGAGTTTCCACATGTATGCAACAGGATTCATGTAATACAATATAAGTTTGGAGGAAGAGCCTAATTAGCCTCTAAATAATTAGACAAGTCAGATTTGGCTACACTGGGCTACCGTGAACATTTAAATACTTGTGTCTCCTCTCCTGTGCTCCCCCATGTTAATGTGCAAAAAAACCCATGAAACTTTAGCATGGAGTTGTGAAATTCAAAGCAAAGATCTTATTTATTTTTTCATTAGAAGGGTGGGAGTAAAAAAAAAAAAATCACTAAGTTCGAAACACTGACATAAGTTGCATTTAAAGAGGGTAGTCATGTCTGTTATAGACTTTAAAACCACGGATGAGAAAGTATCTTTACATCACAGCTGTGAGAAAGAGAAAACTCAAAGACATACTGGTTATTTCGCTTCAACATATGCTGTGAAAAAAATTAGGGTTGGAATCTGTTTGCTTCTGGTGGAGATGTGTGAGAGGTTCACTTTCTTTGAAGTCGTCTGCAACATGATCCCCTTTTGCACTGTCAAGCTTGGCTATCCCAATTACCAGGCAGCCATTTTGAACTTGTGTTTTATTGGAACTTCAGTAATTAGCCCTATGTTTGCGGGATGGCTTGCTGATGTCTGTCTAGGAAGAAACAAGCTGGTATATGCTTGCTTATGTCTACATTTTCTAGGTGAGTATCCTCTTCTGACTGGATCGTTTTGCAACTTAACTGATTTTTGTTAGGATTTTTACTCTTATCCTTATCTTGCTCTGAGTATAAAATGTGATAAATGAAGTAAGAATGTTGTCTCAATTTACTTTGTTCTCTGTATTATTGGAGGGATGCTAGTAAATGCATGTGTGTGTGTGTGTGTGTATCCTTTGATACCTATATTGTTGCACTGATTATATTTTATAATAATTATCTCTTTACATATCTGTCTTCTGTACTCCTTCAAACACCCTCCCTTTCCCCCTTCCTACCCCAAGCCCAAATTCGTGACAAATTCTATGTGTAACATGAAGTTCATCTGCTTCACAACTAAGATGAAATGTGCTAAAAAGGTTTCTGAAGTTCATGTACAATAATTGAAGAATGTTTTCATCTAAAGGTGGTTCTTAATTAGTCATAGAATAATCAAGATTGAATATGGAGACATGATTTCTAGATTATGAACTATGGCTACATGCTAAATAAATGAATGAATTTAAATGCTACACTAAGCTCCTTCACATAGAAAAAAACAAATATATCTACAAAACACTGGGAGTGAAAAATATATCTACAAAACTTTGGGAGAGAAGTGCTCATGAGAAATGGGGAAAAATTAGGATTGTTTGATAAGGTATAGAAAGTAAGTTGATGAACAGTCTAGAATTTTGGGCTAAAAAGTTCAAGTTGTTCTTCTGGACATCAAGGAGTCACTGAAGATATGATGAAATACATCTCGGAAGTGTTTTTCTTCAGTAAACAGGAGAGGCAACCACAGTGAGAGGTTCAATAGCAGTAGACCAGGATATCCCAGGAGGATGGTCTAGGAGAAGTGCCAATCCAGGAGTGAATATGTGAAAAACTATGAAAACCTTGACAACTAAACAAGAGAACAAATATGGTAGAGAAACAAAAATTAACTCCAAGTTTCTGAGCTGAGGAACTTAAGAAGTTAGTATGTAGTTCACCGATACTATGAAATGGAGCGAAAATGCAGGTTGGGGGGGTAGGGGAAGAGATAAATGAGGAAGGGATGGATATCAGGTATTCAATATACCTCCCAGTTTCAGATGATAAATTACCATTCACCATTCATCACTTAGAGTGTGATTCAAACTTATAACTCTTCACTGTGTCAGTTTTGTTAAGTAAAAACAAAGTCTCTGTACAGCAAATATTCACTCAACATTCAACAAATACTCTTCAGTGACCGCTCTGTGGCACGCATTCTCCCAGGATCTGGGAATGCAACAAAAAAGAAAACAGTCTCGTCTCTGTCAAAGGTGACTTTCTGGTGCACCTGGATGATTCAGTGGGTTTGGCATCTGCCTTCAGCTCAGGTCATGATCTCAGGGTCCTGGGATTGAGCCCCACATCAGGCTCTCTGCTCAGCAGGGAGCCTGCTTCCCCCTCTCCCCTCTGCCTGCCTCTCTGCCTACTTGTGATCTCCCTCTCTCTGTCAAATAAGTAAATAAAATCTTTAAAAAATAAATAAATAAATTTTTAAAAGGTGACTTTCCGGTATGGGAAAGAGAAAACAAATGAGCAAATGATATTATGTCAGGTGCTCAGGAGTGTTACGATGAAAAATATAGGAGGGTAAGAGGGTGGAGACAGAGCAGACTAGACAGTGACATGTTTGCTGTTCTGCATCAGGAAATGTTTTCTGATAAGGAGATGTTTAAGCAAGCATATGAATGATTTGCTCTTCCTGACTTGGTAACAGGCCATATCCATGGCACTTGGCAACTTCTTATTTAACATGGCAATTCCTATCAGTCTAAATTCCCATGTAAGCCATCAGACTAAGACTGAGTCCCAATTTTAGAATTTGACAAATAAAAGACCCAAGTCAACTCCATATCCACTCATTTTCTTACTAAAAACTATTTCCTTGTGTCCCCACTCATGGCTGCCATCAATTTCCAACCAGTCACTGAGTATCAGAGGTTCTACCAAAAATGTGTCTTCTGTTTCAAATGCTAATCCTTAGCTCAAAAATGCAGCTTTCTTTTTCTTGACCATTACACTGGCCTACTTACTGGGCTATTGGAGGTCAGTATGACTCCAATCCATATACATTTCTATTTACAACACTAAGGATAAATAAGAATAAATCTATATAGATCTATATAAGTCTATAGAATAAATCTATATATTGGCTTTATTATCTAAAAAACAAAATCCAGTTTAGTACATAAGAATCTTTACAATCTGTCCCAAATTTAACTTTCTAGACTTTTCTCTCAGTATATGACCTCAACCCTGCTGAACTTTTGCTTGCCTCTAATCCCCTACTTCTCTACTGTTACTTATGCATTTTTTTTTCTATGCCTGAAATTGTCAACCTTCCTTTATCTTCCTACCCCATAGCCAAGACTTGAAAAATCCTGTCCTTCTTTCAAGACCCACATTGTTTAACCACATTCTAATCATACCTCTATAATTTCACTTACCACATTAAAATCTAATTTCCACCTGATTATCTGTCCTCTTTGATGGACTTGTTAGCTCCCAGCAGAGGCTATGACACATCCTGGTGTTTTATACAAAGCTACCCTGAATGTGTGCTGAATATGCAGTGCCCAATATAGCACATATCAAAGAGGAGACTTTCTATCATACATGTCATAGACTTGTATTTTCATTACTTCAATTTTACAACAGATAAAAATAAAGTTTTGATCTAATGAAATCAATACACTATGACATTTCCTCAAAAAGATGGAAGGAGTGTATCTTTCTAATTTACACAAATGGACCACTAAAAGTGCTTTGTCTTTAAGCATATGGTTTCTGCAAGAAATAACTCTCTGCCCATCCCCTTTGGACAACCCTTAGCCTCCCCAGGCCTCACATCATACTTCCGGAGATACAGAGGATTGAGTGGCAGGGAGAAAGCAGTTGGTATCATATCTGGCCAAACTTCATAGGAAATGTTTCAAACTCAGTTATATAAAGGGCCCATTCTCATGGTAAATCTATTTGTTACCACATATTGAGTGCATATATTCTTCAGGTTGAAAAAGCCATTGTAAGGGAGATAAAACATTAGACCCTAATTTCTGCCTTTAAGGAACTTATAGTCCAACTGAGAAAACTAACCACATACAGCCGCCATATAAAAAATCATACCAAAAATATGAATGCTTAATTAATAAAATGGAGGACAAAAATAACAGGGAGAAGCCATTTTTCACTAATCAAATTGACCACACACACACAAAAAAAGATGATTTGACCAGTTGATAGGAATTATGAAAAGTAGCAGATTACATCTGGGATACTCTATAACATTGGGCAAGTCACTTAACCTCCCTGAACCTGGGTTTTGTTTTGTTTTGTTTTGTTTTTTAGACTTAGAAGAAAATCTATCTTCTGACATCACAAAGTTTTTCCAAGATGAAATAATAATAATACATAAAAATGTTTTACAGAATTTAAAGAGCTTAGCAAAAGTATGGAATTGAATTATAATTTCTACCGAACAAAGGAAATGTTTAAGTTTACTCCATGCAAGATGGAAGGGAAAAGAGGATCGACTCCCACCCCTTGTCCCTTCCTGTCTTCCCCCTCCTGCTGTCCAGTACGGAATCACCCACCTCACCTTCTCACCTCTGTGTTCACCAAGATGGCTCTGCTCAGTGGCCTCATAAGTGAGAGAAATCAAAGGGCATGAATAGGAGAAAGAGAAGTAGAAAAGGCAAAGAGATCTATGCTCTTGTTATCTCTATGATAATGTTCTCTGTAAAACATTTTCTTTAGGGGCGCCTGGGTGGCTCAGGGGGTTAAAGCCTCTGCCTTCGGCTCGGGTCATGATCTCAGGGTCCTGGGATCAAGCCCCACATCGGGGGTCTCTGCTCAGCAGGGAGCCTGCTTCCCCTCTCTCTCTGCCTGCCTCTCTACCTACTTGTGATCTCTGTCTGTCAAATAAATAAATAATATCTTTAAAAAAAACACACACACATTTTCTTTAACAAGAAAGTTAAAAGTTACTGACAAGTCTGATATCTTTGAGTTTTCTATCACTCTAGTGACTGAGAAAAAATAGCCCTTACTAACAGTGGTTTTCTCTGGGGGGTGAGATTACAGGCATCTCTCGCTTCTTATATATTTCCCAATTTTGTTAAAACGGACGATTTGCTTATATACCCTGCAAGAGAAGATAGGTCAAGTCTAAGGGGGGGAAAACTAGGCCTCTGGATTAATTAAAACACATAATGAAGAAAATGTTCACATTTAGAAAAATTATCCTGTCTCCAGAATTGCAGTGACTAACAAGTATTTCAAGAAGACAATCACACAATGCTGCTCCTTTCAGAGGAAAAAACCTTATTTAAAATGTGGTTTGGTGATTCAGGTGGCCTATGCCATATTTATTCTCCTTTTTTTCTCTGTCTACAGGCACTGCTTTGTTATCTGTGGTTGCTTTTCCCTTGGGAGATTTCTATATAGGCACTCACCATATGATTAACCATATACCAAAAAAGGAGCAGAAGAGGCTGTTTTACACAGCGTTGCTGGCCATCTGCCTTGGCACAGGAGGACTGAGAGCCATCGTCTGTCCACCGGGTGCTTACAGCCTTAAGGAGCATGGATCCCAGAAACAAATGTCTTTTTTTAACTGGTAAGCACCACTGGGTAGGAGTGAAATGAGCCTTACAACATTCCTCTCCCTCCTGGGATTTCTCTTGTTTGCCCTCTGGTCCCATGTTGATGGCAGTAATTCAGTGTTTGTTATTGACTGGTCTGGGTCAAGTGACAATGTGACAGTGCCTTGGACAATGATTCAGCCAGTAAGTGTGGAAGCCCATGAGTCGGGTACAGACGAACGCAGCTTACCAGCACCTTCTGGAAGCACACTGATACATTTACCTTCCAAATAAACCAGTGTGAAGTGGCTTGTCACACCCAACAAAAGGTGGCTTTGGAGCCAAACAGGCCTCAACTCTACTTAACACAAGCTGTCTGACCTTGGTAAAGTTGTTTATTCTCTATAAGTTTTAGTTTAATCATTTTTTTAAAGATTTTACTTATTTATTAAACACAGAGAGAGAGAGAGAAAGAAAGAAAGAGAGCACAAGCAGGAGGAGTGGCAGAGGGAGAAGACTCCTCACTGAGCAGGGAGCCAGATGTGGGGCTCGATCTCAGGACCCTGGGATCATTCCCCAAGCTGAAGGTGGACGCTTAACTGAACAAGCACAAAGGTGCCCCCTCAGTTTAATCTTTGTGAAGGCTTATCATAATCCCTCTTCTTGGGTTTTATTAGAGGCAGTAATATGTGTCTTGCAGGCAGAAAATCTGGCACATAGTAGGGGATTCCCAAATGGTAGCTGTTACTAGCACTGTCTACCCTGTAAGAGGAGAATTGGGCAGAGATTATAAATTCACAGGCAGTGCAGAGAGAAGATAAAAAGGACAGAAAAAGTATTTTACAATTTGTTGAAACATAAACCAGCCTTCTGTCTGGAATCCACTTCACCCTTAACACCTAAAAGAGTTTGTATTCCATGAAAATCAAACCACCTTCCTGGGAATCTGTTTCTCTCCCAGTGAGTTCTTACAGTTTTATGCAGTTTTAAGGAACCAGTTTTTATTATCAAATACAAATTCAAAAAAAATTTTGATCTTAAGGTAGAATATTTTGTTATTATTCATCAGTGAATGTCAAATACATCTGAGATACTTTCTTTTGTTCCCTCTTCTCTGTGAAATGAGTTGTCAACATTTTTCTAAATATTCTGTCTTTACACCAATGTTAGCAATGGAAAAAATCAAGGCACAGAGAGAATCAGACAAAACGTTTAAAGAAAACTCGTATTTAAAGCATTAAATGAAAAAAAAACTTAGCATAAATAATCCCAGTATATTTAACTATCCAAGGCAGTCAGTTTCTTTCTCTCCTACTTTCTTTCCCTCTTTCTCTCTCCCTCTTTTTCTTTCTTTCTTTTTTTTCTTCCTTTCTTTCTTTCTTACTCCCCCCACCCCAATTATATTAATATTACAAAGCACTCAGGCCTATTTTGGATTCAGTCCAAATGTCAGAAAAACAATGCAGTTTTACCAAAGGTGGAAGGGACTCTTTACTTCCTTATAGCAAATTCTGCCTCCTTGACCTGCCCAAAGGAGAAAGAAAAATCCTTCTTTTTTATTCTATTCGGAGGTTTTAATCCTTAATTAGCAACATCATTTTGATTAAATAAGACTCTGGAGGATTAAGACTAGAGAGCAATCAGTTGTTCTGAAAGATAGCTCTGGAGAATTTATTGTACTATGGTCTTAGTCATTCAGAGTTGTGTTTAATCAAAGTGACATTTCTCAGTGTTGATTACAAAGGAGACATTATATGAATGAAATATTTCCTTTGGGAAAGGGGGGGACTCCCAATGGGTTTGTACTTTAGGCCTTTAAAGGGGGGATGGGGAGTGGGGTGAAAATGAATTTCTGCAGCGTGAGCAGCCAGGCCAAATTTAGGATGAACACGTTTCAATGCGGTTTCTTATTATTTCCTAATTTCACTAAAATCTCTAATAAAAAGAGTCAAGCAGGGGCGCCTGGATGGCTCCATTGGTTGAACATCTGACTTGGTTTTCTGCTCAGGTCCTGATCTCAGGGTCAAGAGATCTAGCCCATATCAGCTCCGTGCTCAGTGGGGAATGTGTTGAGATTCCCTCTCTCTCTCCCCCTCTCTTTGAATTTCCCCATCACACTCTCATGCTTTCTCTCTCTCTCTCCCCTAAAGATAAATAAATATATTTTTAGAAAGAGAGAAAGAAAGAAAGAAGAAAGAAAGAAAGAAAGAAAGAAAGAAAGAAAGAAAGAAAGAAAGAAAGAAGGAAAGAAAGAAAGAAAGAAAGAAAGAAAGAAGGGAAAGAGTCATGCAGAATTTTTAAAACCTAAAGTTAAATCACCTCAAAATGTAGGGTGCCTGGTTGGCTCAGGCCATTAAGCATCCCAGGGTCCTGGGATCCAGCCCCACACTAGGGTCCCGGCTCAGTGGGGAGTCTGCTTCTCCCTCTGCCCCTCCCTCTGCTCATGCTCTCTCTCAAATAAATAAATGAAATCTTAAAAAAAAAAAAAAACACCTAGAAATGTGCATGAGGAATCTAAAGTCAAGGTGTCACTCTTGGATGAAGAACTGTCTCGATAGTAAGCTTCTTGAAGGCTGAATCTGGTTGTTTCAGTTTTGGGGTTTTTTCCTAAGTTTATAGTACCAAGCTACAGGGCAATTTCTATGGGCAACTGCTTTTTGTAATTTATGGAAAAAAATATTAACTTTATTGCTCTACATACTGCAGGGGTGGGTAGTTACATGGACAGAGACCTTACAGGGCAGCCTGAAGGCTGACAGGATCCTGGCTCTGTCACAGAAGTTTTCTGCTTTTCCGCAAGTCCCTTAACCTCTCCGGGCACAAGTCCCTCATCCACAAAATGGGACTATGCTGGGTGGCGGCTGCATAGCTCATATATAAAGGATCCTAGCACATCATAGGTATTCAAAATAGGGTAACTATTGTTATTAAATGACAAATCAGCTAAAATTATTGTCTAAGTTCTGAGTGAGAGGGAACCCATTGAGGAGGAGGCCATCTTTAAATAGGCAGTGCCTTCATTTAAAATCTATTTCTCCATGTCAAAAAAATGCCTCTAGAAAGTACAAACTTGGCTAATATAATGAATTGCCATAGTGTCTTTAAAAACAGCATACCACTTGAATCCGTAACCACTCGAAGGCTACATCCAGTTCTATTTTCAGCACAGATGTCAGATGTTCCTAGTTACAGGACCTTTAATGGGATGTGTCATTGCATCTCTACCACCTAAAGCTTCCCAGTGATTATGTTAAATAGTATAGACTGGAAGTCTCGAGCATTGAAAGCACCACTTCTGAGTAGAGCTGCCAAATGTAGGTGAGAAAACCACTCCCAGCCAACATTACCATCTGGTACTGGATCTTCAACTATGTACCTTATTGAAAGAATAAAGCTAAACTCCCTGAAATCAAGAGGCACAATAATCTTCCAACATCCTTGTGCCATTATCTAGATTAGAACCTGGCTCTTCCAGCACTTTCCAAAATCTAAGGTGTGCAATTAAGAGTCACCATGCTAGAGATCATCTAGGTAAATACACCTGTGCAGAATCTTTTCTGGAAGCAAAAAGAAAGGTGGATAATTAAGTCTGTCTATAACCATAATTTTAAATTCTACTGCAATTAACTTCAAATCTTGCTTCCACATTTCTCTAGTTACTTCACCTGGTAATTTGCATCCAATCTGCATATCATAGTCTGTTCCTAACTAGTTACCAGAGTGAATTATACATGATTGAAAAGTCCAAATAGAATATTGGTAGAGTTCTTGAAAAAAAATCTAGAGACTAACTTATTCTATCCCAGAAATTTTGAATATCTGGTACTCAGATTGACTGTACACAATATTTGTCCTACACTAAAATATTCTGATGTTAATACTTGCTTGAACTTAATAACTTTTATCTTAGGGAAACGCTAGAGGTAAAAACTTACTATCCCACGGAATGCTTTTTCAGAAGCTATTTTAATATTCAGTTGAGTGTTGTTCGAAAGCAGAGATTCTCAATCCTAGATTGACATAAAAGCCCCCTGAGGACTCTTAAAAATACTGATTCCTGGGCCTTGGCATCAAAAATTCCATATATATTTGTATGAGGTGAGATCCAGAGACCAGGATTTATTTTTATTTATTTATTTAGCTGCCTAAGTAGTCAGATTTAAGAACTACTGCTCTTAAGCTGTTGTCTGGTTTTGAGAATCATTTACAGGCTTTATTTAAAAATGTTTCCTAGGCCCCACCCACAACTGCCAAGATCAGAATATATTGGAAGCATAGCTGGGGAAGGTTTACCACTTTTATCAAGTGCTTTAGAATTTTGAATATAATTGCAGAGATATAAGAAAAGGGGATAATAACATGGTCTAGAGATAACTTTGAAAAGAAATGGGGGGCACCTGGATGGCTTGGTCATTGGACATCTATCTTCAGCTCAGGTCTTGATCTCCGGGTCCTGGGATCCAACCCCGTATCGGGCTCCTTGCTGGGAGAAAGCCTGCTTCTCCCTCTCCCACTCCCCCTGCTTGTGTTCCCTCTCTTGCTGTCTCTCTCTCTCTCTCTGTCAAATAAATAAATAAACTTAAAAAAATATAAAGAAAAGAAAAGGAATGGAACTGGACATCACTGGAGTGCACATACTGGATATGAGGCGCTTTGGAAAGTTTTGACAATTCATAGCGATTTTTCATCTCACTTGGAAACCTATCTGATTGAGAAATTCCTTGCAAAGAGAAACGAAATATGAATCTACTTAATTCTGTAATAGTAAAATAATAATTTATAAGGTACATTTTAGCCAACAAAATCAAAGCAGTTCACAGAATAATTGTATTAATTCTCAAAATATCATCTGAGTTGCACACTGAGGAATAGCCTGTAAATAACTTTAAAAAAAATCACTAAACCTTCCAAAATTCTATTTGCATGGGCTCTACCCAAGCTTAACAAATGCTACCCACCCACTCTAATAACAACAGACAACTCCTTCTTTACTTTTACCAAAGTTGTAAGCTTTCAGGAAATACACTCAGAATTCCTGCCTAACACATACTTGTGGAAATCAAAGAACACTGAGGAAAAAACAAAGAAAGGCAAATTTCTTATGTGTCTTACTGCTCCTTTTTTTTTTTTTTTTAAGCCCTGCTTGGTCGTTTTTCAACTTGGTAGGTACATGACTAGAGACTTATTTTCATCAATAAACACGCAGTGATCTAAAGACCTTAAATTGAGGAAATAAGAAAATGATATACAGGAATAACTGTTATGGTTGCAATGTTGGGGGAAAAAAAGGAGGAGGGAGGATCAGAGAGAGAAAGAGAATGACAGTAAGTTAAAAGAAGAAGAGGCAAGGAGAGCAAGAGAGAAAGAGTGAGACCTGTTCCCAAATTTCTTAATTAAAAATATACCTTTTCTAGGGGTGCCTGGGTGGCTCAGTGGGTTAAAGCCTCTGCCTTCAGCTCAGGTCCTGATCCTAGGGTCTTGGGATCGAGCCCCGCGTCGGGCTCTCTGCTCAGTGGGGAGCCTGCTTCCCCCTCTCTCTCTGCCTGCCTCCCCGCCTACTTGTGATCTCTGTCTGTCAAGTAAATAAAATCTTTAAAAAAAAAATATATATATATATATATACATATACATATATATATATTTTTAAATCATGCTGTCTATTCACCAAAACCAACACTCTTCTTTTATTAGATGCCTTTTCTTTATCTGTACTGTTGAAAAAAATTACAGATAAAAAGCATCTAGAACTGCAAAATTTCCACTTGCTTCTTTTTTCTCTAAATTCATGGCCACCAGAGTATTCTTTGAAGTACTTCTATGGGTCTATGGTTATGCTGGAAGAAGCAACCATTGTCCACCACGACCCACCAGGAAGTCAGCACCCAAGTGTGTCCTTGACTTTTCTGAACAGTTCAACTTTATCCCATTGAAGAACCACAAATCTCCTAGTCACTTATCTCAAAATTGTTCAATGCAGAATAAAATATTTTCCCTGAACTCTGTACATTGTCTCCTGCTACCATGAAGACCCAAGAGCTTGCCTTCCCTCTTGGCATCTTCTCAGGTTAAGAAAAACCAGTTTAAACCATTTTACCTAAAATCACTGAAAACAAATCTGAAGTATGTCAAAATGAGACAGCCTAAGAGATGACAAAGTGGAAGAGTGAGTTCAATCATGATTACTAAATAAGTAAAGGTGAATGTTTAAAAGAAAAAAATCTCAAAAGGATTGCTGAGATTTGCAGCAACAAGTTTTCCTTCCCTTATTTGTATTCAATACCATAGAATCACGAAGACCAAAAAAAAAAAAAAAAAATTAGACTTATATGTACTCTCAGTTATTTGCAGTTCCCAGTCTGTATTTAAAAGTAGACTAAAGAAACATATTTTTACTGCTGCTTTCAATTTTCCTTAATCACTGGTATTTATTTTGCTTTAGTGCTTTGCTCTCTGACTTTCTGTGTGAGAGGTGCTTTATATACTCAATTTGCTAGTGAGCTATGAGATGAAAGGAGTCTTAATGGTGAGTTGGAAGACTGTGGGTTTTTATTTCTTTTATTTTTTTATAGTTGATACATATACAATTTCACCCTTAATTATCTATGGCTTATCCTGTCCATGGATCAATAAAGACATATATAAAACATGCCTGTACTAAGTAATTCTTCCAGAAAATTACACAATCAAATAGGTTGGATTGCATTTGTTAAAATACATTTAGTACTTGGTGTAAAATCTCTTCCTATACAAAGCTATTCAACACTATAATTCTTTTGTTTCTAACTGCCTTTTACAAGATTGAAGTCTTGGAATAATTCTAATTTTCCTTGACCCTCTTTAGAGCAATTTAGTTTATATCACCATGTGGTGTTCCGAGGAGCCACACAATGTCCTCTTGGATTTTCTCAGCAATATTGAACATTTAAAAAAAGTGTTTCCTACAGATTGAAAGAGCTATAACACTGCTTGCAGCTCCAGCTTCTCTTAGTTGCGTGAGCCGCAACTCAAGTGTGCCCCTTGCAACAGCACGACAGGATGACCCAAGACTGAGCCTAGGAGCTCTATCCAATTGTCCTACAAAACTCTAGCTTTGTGTCTCACTGGCACTGTGACAAGTTTCTGGTGGTGGATTATAGTAAACCAGAGTCCACAGCATGGCCATGTTGGATGTTTGATTACTTTCCTAGGTCAATTATGGAAAATGTTTTTTATATGTTGTTGTTGGATCACGTGGTTTTTGTGAGATGCCATGTTATTCGTCAATTACTTATTTACTATCCCTATATTGTGATCCTAGAACCATGTTATGTCCTATGGAGACAAAGAACAAGGTGTTCCTGTCAGGAAGCCTGACCGTTTGTGAGAAGACAAAACTAACAAAAGTGAAATCATTGCAGAATGGATTATCTTAGAAGTTCAGAGAATTTCTATTCAAGAGAATGTTGAATAAAGGAAAAGAGACTTGACACCGAACTTTAGTTAAGTGAGAAAAGGTATAGGGATGGGGGTGCCTGGGTGACTCAGTTGGTTAAGTATCTGCCTTAGGCTAAGGTTATGATCTCAGGATCCTAGAATCAAGCCCTGCTCATGGGGAAGTCTCCTTCTCCCTCTCTTTCTGTCCCTCCCCCAACTCCTGCACTCTCTCTCTCTTAAAAAATACATAAATAAAATTCTTAAAAAAAAAAAGTTGTAGAGGTGAAAAAGAGCAAACATGTTTATAGGACAGAGAAGGCACAGGGCTAGCTGGGCACATGTCTCCTTTCCAAATATACCTCACAAACCTCTCTCCCTCTCTCCCTTGACTTTGCTAACCGCAGTCCAGTTCACTTCTAACTCTCCTCCAGGCTACAGCCGCTGTGATTCGTCTAACCAGCCCTAACCATGCATAATCTACATGCATAGACCTGACATGATAATCCTTTCTTTTTTTCCATTTAAAAGCACATCATTTCAGCCCCATGATCAATCTCCTTCAAATGGCTTCCCAATATACTAAGAATAAAAACCAAACTCTTTACCATGGACTTCAAGGCCTTGCATGATCTGAATCCCACTTAGTCTCAGATCATGTCTCCAAATGGTCTCTTCCTTGCTCACCATGCTCCAACTTCCTTGCTCATTTTGTTTCTGGAATCAAGATTGAAGAAAAGTGAAGAACATGACAACGTTAGCTTAGCACAGTGCAGCTCCAATGTGTGTTCTCCATTCAGTCTTTACAAGAAAACTGTCTGGAGGGTATGATCCCTATTTTAAAGATAAAGACCCAGAAATCCAGAAAGCCTAAGACACAGATCATGTGATTATCAGAGTTTTCACTCAAATTCATCTCTTTTTTTTTAAGATTTTATTTATTTATTTATTTGAGAAAGAGACAGAGAGAGAGAGAGAGAGTGAGCCCAAGCAGAGGGGAAGGGCAGAGGGAGAGGGAGAGGGAGAAGGAAGCTTCCTACTCAGCTGGGAGCCAGATGCGGGGCCCGATCTCAGGACCCTGGATCATGACCTGAGCCAAAGGCAGATGCTTAACCCACCAAGCCACCCAGGTGTCCCAAATTCATGTCTTTTTAAGCATCATTCCAAGAGAAAGAAACAATATTTATAATTAATAATATATAAAATTTGGCGAGAAGCATGAGTGAAAGGTAATTTCGAATGTTAAAGCTTGTATTAATGAGGAAATGGTGGTGTCATGAACTTGATAATAGGAAAGAAGTGTAAAAAAGACACATAGTCAAGTTAGCCTCTTCTTAGAGGCTGCACCAGGACGAGGGCTCCTACTCATGGCTTTGCAACAATGCAGCTGTGAGAATTCAGTTGAAACCGTAAAGGTCTCCAAGGCTAAAATTTCTTCTCTGAAACAGAGATGGAGAATTTTCGTGATCTTGGGTTAGGGAAAGATTTCCTAGATACAACAATGAAAGCACTATCCTCACTGGGTTGTGGTGTAAAAACAATGAATACTGTTACACTGAAAAGAAATAAAAAATTAAAAAATAAATAAATAAAAGCACGATCCTTAAGAGGGAAAAAAAAATAAAAATAATAGGCTTTCACCAAAATTAAGAACTTAATGCTCAACAGACACTGCTAAGAAGTGAAAAGACAAGCCACAGACTGAGAGAAAATATTTACTAATCATACATTTGATGAAAGACTTGCATCCAGAATATATAAAGAACTCTTAAAATTCAATAATAAGGGTGCCTGGTGGCTCAGTGGGTTAAAGCCTCTGCCTTTGGCTCAGGTCATGATCCCAGGGTCCTGGGATCGAGCCCCACATCGGGCTGTCTGCTCAGCAGGGGGCCTGCTTCCCCCCTCTCTTTCTGCCTGCCTCTCTGCCTACTTGTGATCTCTGTCAAATAAATAAATAAAATCTTTTTAAAAATTCAATAATAAGAAAATAAACAACCTAGTTTTATTTTAAATGGGCAAAAGTTTTGAACAGCAATCTCACTAAAGAAGATATACAGATGGATAAAAGCACATGAAGAGATGCTCAATATCGCTAGTCATTAGGGAAATGCAAAATAAAATCACAATGGGATACGAACACAGATCTATTAAAATGGCTAAAATTTAAGACTGATCATATACCAAGTATTGGCCAAGATGTGGAGGTATTAAAACTCTCATATGCATGTTGTAGTTGATGCAAAATGTTACAATTACTTGAAAACCATTTGGAAATTTCTTAAAATGTTAAATGTTCATCTACTGTATCATCTAGCCCTTCCACTCCTAGGTTTTTTTCAAACCCTAATTATGTTGTTACATGGCAAAAGTGAAGGGATTTTGCAATGTAACTAAAGTCTCTAGGGGTGCCTTGGTGGCTCAGTCAGTTAAGCAACCAAGTCTTGGTTTTGGCTCAGGTCATGATGTCAGGGTTATAGGATTGAAAACCTTGGGCTCCTTGCTCAGCAGGGCGTCTGCCTGAGGCTCTTTCTCTCTCCCTCTGCCCCTTCCACCACTTGTGCACACTCTCTCTCTCCCTTTCTCGCTCTAAAATAAATAAAACCTTTTTTTTAAGTGTCTAATAATTTGATTTTTAAATTAATCAAAGAAGAGATTATCCTAGAATCCTGGATGGGCCTGATCTAACAAGGTTGGCCCTTTAAACCTTAGTGATAGTGTTATGTTCTAAAACTTAGGTCTTATTAGTGTTTACCCAACTGAAAAATTTACCAAAACTCATAAAACTATATATTTAAGCAGATATTTTATTGTATTTAATTTTACCCTAATAAATCCTTTAAATTCATGTTAAGACCCCTCCTCTGCCATGGGACTCTAACAGCCTGGGCTTAGACCCAATGAAAGGATGAGAGATACAGATTATTTCCCCAAAATTACAAACCAGACTACTGCTATGGGTATGTAGTTGTAATACTATTCATCAGGAAGAGTTACTGAAAGTTTTAGTCAAACGACACTCATTTCTTTGGTTTAATGCATGGTCTGGGTATAATCAAAGTATTCCTCAGTTTACCCATACTTTGAAGAGTGGAATAAATAGGAAGATTCAGCTTTTTAACCATGCAGCCTTTCTCAGATTTATTAGGCATGTTTGATTAAGTATTGTTTATGGCTTCTCTAGTGCCACAACACATAGTTGAGCAGTTACTGTAGAATATTTACCTCAAATATTTACTATGAAGCCCTTTGCAGAAAAAGTTTGTCTTTAGATAACACATTCTCGGGGCGCCTGGGTGGCTCAGTGGGTTAAAGCCTCTGCCTTCGGCTCAGGTCATGATCTCAGGGTCCTGGGATCGAGCCCCGCATCGGGCTCTCTGCTCGGCGGAGAGCCTGCTTCCTCCTATCTCTCTCTGCCTGCTTCTCTGCCTACTTGTGATCTCTCTCAAATAAATAAATAAAATCTTTAAAAAAAAAAAAAGATAACACATTCTCTCCACACGTGTTCTAAAAGGAATGAAACAAAGATAACAAAACTGATAAGACTCCATAGTAGATATGTATACATTTATTAAGAAGTCTAATAAACAGGCGTGCCTGACTGGCTCAGTTGGCTAAGTGTCTGCCTTCAGCTCAGGTCATGATCCTGGAATTGAGCCCCATGTCGAGCTCCCTGCTAGTCGGGGAGTCTGCTTCTCCATCTCCCTCTGCTCCTCCCACTGCTCCTTGTCTTTCCTTGTCTCTCCTTCTCTCTCTCTCTCTCTCTCTCTCAAATAAATAAAATCTTTTTTTTAAAGAAGTCTAAAATAATACTGAAAAATTCTAGTTCAGCTAACAGCCCACCACTTCATAGCTTACATCTATATCAAAGCATTAAAATTAACAATTGTTCTCTGAAGTAACTCAATGGTCTTTTTATTTCTGTCTGTCTGTGTATCACAGGTTCTGCTGGATCATGAACCTGAAAGCAACTGTTGTCTTTCTGGGAATATCTTACATCCAGCACTCAGGGGCTGGGGCCCTGGTTCTACTCATTCCCTTTATGTCTACACTTATGGCTTTGACAACCCTTCATATGATGCACTGTGACTTGCTTTATCAGCCAGAAAAATGTAAGTAAATCACACTTCACATTAATTATTTGATTTTGATGGTTTTCTTGATCTACTTGATCTTCTTCATCTTTGATCCCCTGTAACTTCTCTTTCAACTCACAGGATTTGTAGAGTCTGCCAGTTACTACACTTGAGAGCAGCAAAGTCTGTAAGAATATTAACAATCTCTAAGATCTTTTAGGTTTCCCTTGTTCAAATCAGTTTAATAATTGGATGTTTTAAACAAAAACAAAAGTAGGAAAAAAATCCCGT
Organism: Lutra lutra; assembly: GCF_902655055.1. Classification (NCBI taxonomy): domain Eukaryota; kingdom Metazoa; phylum Chordata; class Mammalia; order Carnivora; family Mustelidae; genus Lutra; species Lutra lutra. The sequence goes on from NC_062285.1 coordinate 85,285,977, forward strand.
ATGCACTCTCCACTTCAACTATCATCAACTCCACTCACTCTCTCCCCATCCAAAATGGTGATTTTGAAGCAATAAATTAAGTATAATAGCATTTCTAAATGAAATGATTCAGTCAGAGGAAGGCAAATACCCCATGATCACATCCCTCAGATGTGGAATTTAAGAAAGGAAACAGATAACCAAATGGGAAGGGGGAAAAGACAAAAGGAGGGATGAGGACAAACCACAAGAGACTCTTAAAGATAGAGAACAAACTGAGAGTGGATGGAGGGAGGGGGTGGGGGTCAGGCTAGATGGGTGATGGGTTTTAAGACATGCTCTTATTGGGTTGAGCACCGGGTGTTGTATGTAAGTGATGAATCACTGAATTCTATTCCTGAAACCAATATTGCACTTTATGTTAGCTAACTAAAATTTAAATTTAAATTTAAATAAATAAATATTATAGCATTTCATTTGTGTGCAAGTGTGTAAATGACATACTTTAAAAAAACTATATTCATAATGTCAATATTACATACACACACACAGTGAAAGGGAGAGTAGCTGCTCACTGTTAAAATCTGTTTCCATTTTTGAAATTTGTGTATTTTATTTACTTCAAATCAAATCCAAATAGGTCCATACATTCCGAATGGCAGAAATGCCCCTTACATCATCTATATTCCTCTTTCATTTCTGTCTCTTTTCAATTTTTTTTTTTTTTTAAGAAATCTGAACATTCCACAGAGCATTTCTCGTAGTCTGGATTTTATGGATTACATCTACATGTTGTCACACAAGCGATGTTCCTCTTTCTTAATTCCTTTTAATTGTCTGAAAGACCTACATGCTTGATCAGATTAAGATTTTTTTTAAACAAAACTCCTTTATAGATGCTGTTATGTACTTCAACGAAGAGAAGAGATGTCTGATTATCTGTTTTACAGTATCAGCACCCACTGATGATTTCTGCCTAAGTCCATACTCCACTGTGGGTTACAAGGCGGTGATAGTCCATATTTATTCCTCCTTTATTAGCTGAAATAATTCTATAAAGAGAAATCTCTCCTCAGTAAGTATTCAGTTATACAGAGGTACAGTTTATATAAGAAAAAGAAAACAAATGTTTAATTCTTTTACTCTATTTTTAGACTTTCAGTATCTTCCAGAGGTAGACCTTTTGGTTGATTTCTTTAGAAAAACTATTATTAATAATTTATGGACTTAAAATTTTTAATAAGTTTCAATCCACTGCCGTTATCAGTGCTCAGATTATTCCATTTTTGGGCAGTGAGGTTCTTCTTCGAGTTGGTGTCTGAGTCTTTCGGACAAGCCTCTGTTGTCTTTTGTGGCTTCCTTGCTTTCTGATATACCAGCATATTCTATGGTGATCATTTCTTTCCCTGAACTTGGAATCATCTCTTTCTCCAAAAAAACGGTGTTTCCTTTCCACGGATGTTGGTAATTAGAGACTATAATTTTGGCTATGGGGATGCTCAATGCTACTTAGTCTATCATGGTTCCTAGACTTTTCTGTGGACAAAGCTAGAAAATGTTGGTTTTTTTTTCTTTCTAGAATAACATACATTTTGGATTATACTAATATCTTAATCAAAACCAGTGCTGAAGGATTTTTCCTCATCCTATCAAACTCAGGTCTTTTTCTCTTATTTCCTAGGCCAAGAATCCCAGTTCTCAATGACAACAATAATCCACACATTTGCTTTATCTCAAAGACTCAGCAGTCTTAGCCTGATACTGACGCCCCCAGTATGGTTATCGAAAATAGTTTCAAGATTCTTGCACGTTTTTTTTTTCTTTTTCTTATAATCCCTAGGAATGTACACCAAAATTATTATGTCCTAAAGTTACTCATAGTTTCTCTCTGTGTGGTTGTGTCAGTAACTTTTTGGAAGATTAAATGTATTTATTTCATTTTTCTTTATACTTAGACATATTTTAAAAATTTAATTAAGTCTTGGGAATAGTTTCATGTATCTAAAATTCATGTAGAAAGCAAAGTCTATTTATATTCCTATATCCTCTCCTATTCCCTTAGGTGTCCATTTACATATTTTAAAGAATTATCTTTCCATTTTTGTAATAAGGGAAACTATTAAAATTTTTTATGTGTGTGTGTATATATGTCTCCATGTATGTATTTACTTCCCTCCTTATATAAGCAAGAGCATATTATTCACTCTTCTCACCTGCTTTTCTCATTTAATCTATCCTAGGGATTGCTTCATAATTGTTAATAAAAATATGCCCCATTCCTTTTTATAGCTGCTTGGTTCTTGCTTCATATTGATGTTTATTTTATCAGCCTCATAGTGATGCACATTCAGGTTGGGTTTTTGCTTTTTTTTTTTTTTTTTTGCTTTTGCTATGTTAAGTAGTTTCTAGTGAATAGCCTGCTGTAATCCTCTCTTTGTAGGAATGTTAAGTGAAAAAGTAATTATACACACAACTTTGCTATATTTCAGCTAATTTCCTTCCATAGTGGTTGTACTGTTGAGTTTCCACCAAAAATGTATGAGAATGCCTGTTTTCTCATAGTCTTTCCAGCAAAGTAATTTTGTCAAACTTTTGGATTTTTGACAACTTGAGGGTGGAAAATGGTATCTTGCAAAAGTTTTGACATTTCTCTTATTATGAGAAAAGTTGAACATTTTTTCATTGCTTAGAACAATTTGTATTTCTTTCAGTGAACTACCTGTTCATACATCTAGTCCATTTTTTTTCTGTAGGACTGTGGACTTTTTCTTTTGATTTTTAGAAGATTTCTTTATATTATAGATGTTAAACTTTTATTTATGATAAAATTTGCAAATATTATTCCCCATTTGTCATATAGCTTTTAACTTTGATTCTTGTGTTTTTCTTCTACACACAAGATTTTTAAGTTTCTTTTTTTTTTTTTTTTGATGAGGGGTTATGTTTATAATAAAATATATCAGTTGTCTCCCTAATTACTTCTAGATTTTGAATTATGTTGGAAAGGTTTTCCTTACTCCCAGAATATAAAGATATTCACTCAAATTTTCTTTCAGTACTCATATTCTTTTTTTTTTTTTTATCTTTGCATCTCTGACCCATTGGAAATTATATTAAAATGGGTTTTGGGGCACATGAGTGGCTCAGTCGGTTAAGCCTCTAACTCTTGATTTTGGTTCACATCATGATCTCAAGGTTGTGGGATCAAGTCCCCATCATGCTCCAAGCTCAGCACGGAGTCTGCTTGAGATTCTCTCTCTTCCTCTCCCTCTGCTCCTCCACCTACTCTCTCTCAAATTCATGAATTCATTAATTAAATCTTTTTTTTAAAATAAAACAAAATAGGTTTTAAGAGTGAACTTAATTTTATCTTTTTTCCATGTAACTGTCAAGTTATCCAAACTCACTTATTTCAAAGTCTGAATTTTCCCCACTAATATGAGATGCCACCTTCATTGTACATAGACACTTGCATTTCTGGAGTTTCTACTCTGTTCCTTGGTCAGTCTATTAATCTATCTTTTCTAACTCTGACCTTAATTTTTCATATATTTTCCTTTTACTACTACCACTGTTTCTACTACTTCTCTATACAACTACTACCACTAAGAGTGATGTGATGAGCTGTATTTTTACCAGTTGAGGGTCTTCACCAATGTTACCTCATTTTCACCCCCAGCCTGTGAAGTAGGTAGGAAGGGTACCTTGTAACCTTTTATAGCTCAGGCTCCATATGCTTTGCTCTGCTTCTCTGGCAACTTCAGCATATCATTTATGATGTTTTTAATTTAAATTAGAGTTAGTTAACATACAGTGCAACATTCTCTTCCGGAGTAGAATCTAGTGCTTCATCACTTACGTACAACACCCAGTGTGGAGCTCATTTTATTATAGCACATTTGGAAGTATGGAAAATTTCATCCATAGGAACATCTGCCTCCATTTCTCAGAGCTCTGTGGTCTGTGGATCACAGCTAAGCAGTACACTTCTTCCTGGCAATCTGTGGAATGGGTTCAATATGCAGAAAGGTCTATGAGGGTTGGTCTTTGTCAGCCCCACAGAGCAAAAAAGAGAAAACTATAAAGCATAAAATTTCATGGACAGACAATTTAGTCATTTCTGGAATGTGTAATTAGCAAATAATTCTGGGGTTTTGTGAATATAAATTCATAACTTATCTATATAAATTATAAATTTGCTTCCCAATTTCCTATTTAAAAATATATTTATCTGAATAAAGAGATATAATTCTTCATGTAATACAGACATATATAAGCTACTGTTCACCACCAACCTATTTTAACCCTTATGTTACATATTTAAATACATGATGAAGTAAACTTTCTTTGGAAATTCATGAGAAAAAATTTTATAATTGTAATTAAAAGTATAATAGAAAATGTTCTGGCGTCTTTTACTCTACACAATACTCCATAAACTGAATACTTCACAGTTTTCAGTTTTGTCTTGTTTTGTATTTCTAAGTAATAAGATCACCCAACTACCATGAAGTAAAATGCTGTCTTCCCTCTAGCCAAGAATATAATCCTTATTTTGGCTTCTTCCTCTCTGATGACTAAATTGGAAATTCCTCAAAGCTGTAATTCAAAGCCATAGGTGACCTTAAAGAAATGATTTTTTATATGCTACCTTTTATTTTAAGGTAACTTTTCAAATGTGGACCATGCATTCCATTATGTTTAGCTGTCAAGCAGGGCCTTCATTTGCATTTCTTCCCACTGCTATAATTTTGAGAACTGGCAGGTGACCAAAGAAGAAAAAATGTGCATCTACCATCTAGAGTGCAATGTAGGCTTTTTTTTATTATAATTAAGTAGCATAGATATTCATGATTAGATCAAGGTCAGAGGAGCAGAACATCAGAGCCAAGGACTTAAAGGTACAAAGAATAGAAAAATTGCTTTCTAAAGTTTTTTTTTTAATAGTAATAGCTACAATCTTTAAGTTTTGCAATAAAACATTGAAAATAGCTCATCTGTTTTATTTTAAAATGTACACGCCTGGTGTGTTTGCCATGCACATTTAAACTAGAGCTTGAAGTCTCAGTTGCATTTTCATTCCTTTTTTTTTTTTTCAACTTCCCATTTCTGCTCCCGGTGCAGAAAAGCAATTTGAAAATTATAATGACAATGGATTTTTTTTTAAAGTGAAGTCTACATGACACCCCAAATTATTTGTACGGAAGGTATGAATTTTCTATTAAGTGTAATGGATTAATCCACAGAGGTGGTGTGATGTTTAGAAAGAGATGTTTTCAACAGGGTATCTCTCCTAACATTCAGGGATAATACCCTGGGTTGATGGGGCATCTGCTGCTCTCCTTGGGCAGACAGATGACTGTACATTTCCTTTTCCTGCCCCCTCGAACTAGCTTATGACTCCCTCCCAGGTCAGCTGATCAATTTAGGATTACTACTTCTCTGCTTTCTTTTCCCTCTGACTTAAAACCCATATAGCACACTGTCCACTCCTTCTCAATCTCCTTGATAGTCCTTCTCTTTTCTCCTCTGATAATCTTCTAACTGATGTAAAGCCCTAGGATTCATTCCCTGGACCTCATCTCTTTACACCCTCTTTCCTCAAGTAACCTGTAATCCCACTTTTAATATCAACTATATACCAAACACTCAAGTTCATATTGACTTCACCTTGAAACATACATATCCAATTTCTAGTCAACATTTTTTTTATGGTAGAAAACTTTTATTTTTCAATTTAAAACATTTCTACGCAGTTTACCTCCCCCTCTCCCTCTCTCTCTCTCTCATATATATAAACATATATATATATAGAATATATATATACATATAGATATATATATTTAATGTTACCTTTCAAAACCTCATTAAAATAAAAATACAAGGACAAAAAGGTGTCAGCTTTCAAAAATGAAAAGAACAGAAAACAGGCTATTAGAAGACAAAAGCTTTTCCTACATTTCTTGGAAACATGCATGGACATTTTAACTTGGTTATCTAATAGTCCTCTCAAACTTAACCTGACCAAAACTCAAGTCCTGATTCACCCAAAGGCAACCAAGCCCCTTTCTTGTTTTCTTCATCTCAATGTCTATCACCAACACCCAGTTTTCTAAGGAAAAAGTAAGTAGTCATCCTCAAACTTCCCCATTTCTTCAAGCTCCCCCCATCATAAAATACTGCTGGTTGTTCAAACACACATGCCTACCTGTCCACTTCTCTTCACTGCTATTGCTATGTCCAAGTCACCATTACCTCTTGCCCTCTCTCAGCTTCCCCTCGTTTTCCAAACCTATTATCCACACCACTACCAGACTTCAAGAGTAACTTTTTAAGTGTATACATCCTACAGTTATCTCCCTTCTACATAAAATTTCTTAATGCTTTCCTGTAACACTGAAGGCAAACTCCAAGCTCCTTACTTCAGCCTGTGAAGTCGGATCCCTGACCAACTCTGGGACCTCACCTTCTTCCAATCTTCTAACTGAGGTACTGCCTCAAATTGACCTTTACGGATACTGAACCACTCTCAGATTCTTTTCTTTTTTTTTTTTTTTTTAAGATTTTTATTTTATTTTATTTGAAAGAGAGACGAGACAGGGGGTATAAGCAGGGGAAGGGGCAGAGGGAGAGAGACCAGCGGATTCCCCACTGAGCAAGGAACCTGATCTGGTGCTCAATCCCAGGACCCTGAGATCATGACCTGAGCTGAAGTCAGATGCTTAACAAACTGAATCACCCAGGTGCCCCTCAGCTTATTTCTACCCTGTGACATATCTGGAATATGCTTCCTCCATGTCTTTTGCCTACTTCCAGTCATTCGAGCCACAGTTCAAATTTCAACTCTTTCTGCTGTCTTTATACTCTATCCCATAATGGGTGTCTGTCTTAGAAGTCCATTTTGCTTTCATCATTGAGCATGCCTTATATTTTTCTGCTAAAAAGTGTCTCCCCAACCAGAAATTTGTGGGGAAAACTCAGAAATTTGTGGGTCTTGTTCACTATTATTATTCTCAGGCTCCAAAAAACCTTTGGCATATAGTAGGAACTTAGTATGTTAAATGAATGAATGATTACATATTCACAATTGTTTGGAATCAATTATGTGCCCTCCCTATCCTAGCTAAAATTCTAAACCTCATTCATGCTCAATCATTTCTTGTTCTTAACCATTGTTTTTGTTGTTTCATATCACCCTATCAGATATAACTACTTGTTTAAATAAAATTCATTTTTCAAAATGTGTATTTAGTTGAAGCCAGTGCCACTCAAAGCCTTATTCATAGAGCACTGCTGATCAATGAACTGTTTGTTATTGGTATGCAACAAAATAAATACAGACACTGAGAGAAAACATGTAGAAACATTTACTGAAAGTTAGATTCTATGTCTGTTGAATCTAATAATAAAAATATCAGGACTTATATTATTTATGTCTTTGTTTTATTTTATTCTTTAGGTATTATGTTTTATGGTTATTTTTAAAATGTTTTGACCATATGGTTCAGACTTTTAAAAAAATTTTTTTTAACACAGCTAGTTTAAGAAGCAATAATTCAAACTATTCCTCTTTAGAAATAATATGATAAAGATATTTAAATATTTATTAAGATTGCAAGTATCAATTTACCATGCATTAAGAGCAGATGACAATTCATCTTGCAACAAATGGTGATTCACTCAAAGAAAAACAGAATGATGGGTTCAAAACATGTATTCAATATAAGCACCTGAATTTAAAGAAAGAGAGGGGAAATTGGGGAGAATATCTTTGGAAATAGTCTTTCATCCTATGAATAGTCATCATTTCATCATAAAGCCTATTCAAAAGCATAGAGTAAGTTGGATTAATGCCAGTAATAACCCTTCCATCTACACAGCACTGTTTTGCAAAAGTTGAGCAGAGAACAGACTGATGAGCAACAGAGACAAGTTCATAAAGAAATGTCAGGAAGTTAAGCCTCCTAGCCCAGACCTGTTCAAATTCAGTTTCCAGACTGTTCATCAAGGCATTCTCAGTTCTCATTTTACTAAAGTCTTAAGTAAACTAATTGAAATAGCTAGGAAAGTCTCATAATAGAGCAGTTCTTCCTACAATAATAAAAAGATGTCCCTCTTCTTTCCTAAGAGACGCAACCACTCACAGGGGCTTCTTTTCCCTTGGTGCTCTTAGTCCCTGGGCTTTCCTCTGTGTTCTGGCAATAGTGACTAAGAAGAGGCAATAGTGACCACAGGTATGAGCCCATAGGAGATGCAATTATTTCAACATACTTCCACTTGACCTCAACATACTTCACAGAGGCCGCCAAAGAGCCACTGCTATAATCATTCTTGGTCACTACCAATTTGGGCTGGATTTGATTCAGTGATTTAGAGGTGAAAGGTTCCATATTCAATTACCAGGCCCCCAGCTTCTTCAATTAATCAAAGGCTGACATAATAGGTCTATTACAACTCTTAAAAGAGATCAAGTCAATATAATCACTCTATAACCATAAAAAGAAATATTAATAAATATTCTTTATTTAAATATAAAAACCAATATTTGACCACATTTATATGAATTTGTTAGAATGTATTTCACGTAGAATTTTATTATGGGAAATTTGAACATAAGCAAAATGACCATCAAACTATACTTCAAAATTCTACAGTGGCCTTCCTTGGAGAAACTCAAACATTTTTACATTTATTATACCGTTTATCCTGCAACCATGGCTTGGTGTCTATGTAATTTGCAGAAGGATTGCTTTTGTCGAAAGAGTACTATGAAAAATTGTAACAATTATGGTGGCACAGCTGAACTGCTAACTCAAAGGGGGGGTGGGGAAGTGTCCCTTATCTGTCATTGTATCAGGAAGTCCTAATGGAGTCAAAGAAAAGGTGGATTCTGAAAGATCATGAAAGAAGCAACAGTGAGGTTGCAAATCATAAGCAGTAAGTGACTGCTAACATCTGAGGCAATAAAATGCTTTGGATGCTGAAGTGACAGCCATATAAACCCAGAGGAAACTACTGGAAAAGTCAAAAGCCAGCTAATCCAATCTGAACTTTTAGTGATGCTATCAACATGTATAAAGTCATTTGAAGAGTTCAAAGTTTAACCTTATATCTGAAATTCAAGGATAACGTCAAAGCAGAGAATACATTTCGCTTCATCTCCATGTCAAAATAAGAAACCACCCTCCACCTGACAAGTGAGGATTATTGATGTAACCATTTATATTAAGAACTAGTACTAGTCCTTTGTGTTAAGACTGTAAAAGAAAGTTCTGGTTGTCTTACTCATTAATGAGTTAGACTTCTAAGAGATTGTGGAATTTCTTACTTTGGTGTTTTATTTTGTCACCTTTCTTCCTTTTTTAATATGTTTCCATTGATCTTACCTTTTTCATTTTTTAGTTTAGCTGTCAGGCACTACCTTGGGCTGGTCACCAGGATGCCAGAACCCTTGTCAGAAGCATGTTCCTTTGAATTCAACCCCTTGGGGGCTAAAACCTTCTCAGTCACTTTACTGCCCTTCACCCTTGCAATTGTCATCTTTCTGATGGACGTCTTAGAAAATTGAAGAACAATTCCTTTACTAATACATAATATCTCAAATTACTTGCAGGTTGCTCCCTCCTGACAACCTTTGGGGTGTTTATTAATGCACTGAAAATATGCTGTCTGCGCTATTGCCATCTTGCTGGAGATGTGACAAGTTGGTTAGACCATGCCAAGAAAAAAAATGGCGGTTGCTACAGTGAGCTCCACGTGGAAGATACAAAATTTTTCTTCACCCTTCTCCCTCTCTTCATTTTTCAGCTCCTTTACAGAATATGCATTATGCAGGTAAGGAAGGTAATGAGTACTATCCCACGATAGTAAAGTGATTGTATGTGAACATTACAAGTTAAATATTTATTTTCATCCCATCAAACTCTTCTCATACACTTTGTAAATGCTTCTCAACATTACAGGCTCTAATTTCAAGAGACAAGAGGGGTCAGGCAGAGAGAGGCATACCTGAGGAGAACCTAGTATGTTGTTTCTCTTGTAAAACTGGAAATGTCTTTCAGAAGATGCAGACGATATTTCAGAGTGCATAGTCACAAGGCATTAGAGCAATGCACGAAAATACGCAATCTGTGGGCGATTACCCAACCTTTTCTTCCTCCTTCATTAAAACTTTAAAATCTAGTACTAACACGTAGCTAACTTGACTGATTTAAGTACCACCTCCCCTGCACTCAAGCATATGTTCTAATGAGCAAGAGATTATTTCCTCACCCACCCTTAGTTCCTTGGTGAACCCATCCCTGTGCTGTGGAGAATTTAGAGGGAAAACAGCAAGTCCAAAGTACATTTTAAAACATATGTGATTAAAGAACAATTTTAATATGACAATGGTCAAAGACAAACTTACAAAGAAATACAAGTGACTATAAAGACTTTGAAGAAATTCAGGACTATATTTGCTGCTAACTTGGAAATTAGATGGCTAATGAGTGAGTTAGATTTGTAAATCTCAGAGCAGTAGAGCTGAAAAAGAAACTTAGAGATTAATTTACTCAACTACTTCATTTGCTGAAGAGGAAACTGAGGCTTAGAAAAATTAAGTGATTCTGGAAGGACAGCTAAGTCACACCGTTAATAATAGCTAATAGCGAGAGGGAAGGCAAATCTACCTGCGGACTCTTAGGACAATGCTTGCTCTAATTGACCAGGGGTCAGCAAATTACTGCCTGCAGGCCAAATCCAGCTTGCTGGTTTTTTGTTTTGCTTTGTTTTGTTTGCATTTCCTGCCAGATAAAAAAGAGTTTTAAAATTTTTATATACTTGAAAAAAATCAAAAGAAAAAATATTTTATGACATACTAAAATCATATCAAATTCAAAATTCAGGACCAATAAATAAGGTTTTATTGGAACATAGCCATTCTTGTTTATTTGTCATACTATGTTTCCTGGTGCATGAAAACAGCAGGCTTGAGTATTTGCAATAGAATCAGTATGTGGAAATATTTTCTATCTGGCCCTCTGCAAAAAAGTTTGCCAAGAACCCTTGCTGTAAACGTTGCACGAAGGCAAGGTTAATCTAGCAGATTCGACTTCTTTCCTGACTGCACTATAGCAGGCAGCACAAAAACACAAAAATATTACCTGTGTATATAATCTTTAATATCATAAAGAACATCTTAAAAGGGCAAAATTAATAGTAAGTATAAAATTACTAGGTAGTCCATAGCTAGCCTCGAACCTTCTGTGAAAATAGCACAAATTCCTGACTCTTTATTTTCGTAATGCAGTGACACTTTCTATTTCTTTTGACTAAATTTCTCTTCTGAAAACTGTCATAAATTTTTTAATTTGACATAAATTACCATAAATGCCAATAAACTGAATTTTAACTATCTCACCAACTCTAGATGATGCCCAGGTATTGCAAAGAACAAAAACTGTTATTCATTGATCACCTATATGGTCATAACTCCTAAAAGATGACTTCACAGTATCTAATTTAATCCCCACAGCAAGCTTACAGTGGTTGTTATTCTGGTCCTAAATATGCATCTCAGAGACATGCAGTAACCTGTAATTTGCTTGCAGTCACCCCACTAATATATGGCATCCCAATTCAGTGCTGGTATGAACACCCAGAGTTTACTACCCACAATGTCTCTCTTGCAACTGGGTTAAAAATCCCTGATACAGACCTATAGGCTCCAAAATTATACACAGTAATGTTATGCCAGAAAATTCCCCACCCCCCCCCCAAAAAAAGTTTAGAATGTGCTTCTCAAGAGAGGCAGAGGAAACTTCCAATGGGATAGGCTGAAAGTAGATTTTTACCTTCAGATGAAATACTCACCAGCATAAAGGCGATCAAAGTACCAAGAATAAAACATCCTTGAATTCCGTATTTTAAATTTAGTAGCCTTTATTGACCTTCAGTTCCAAGACATACATTTAAAATATGTTGATATTAAGGCTGATGATGTTGCCATTTGACATTACTGCCCACTCAAAGGTGAAAATGAATCTCTATTGACAGCAATTATTTCTGAATACTCAGAGGCTTGTATGAAATAAAAGTATTTAAAATTTTAAAAGGGGATGATTTCAGAACTTGAGGCAGAAGCAGAAATGATTTCAAGCTTTCAAGACACTGGAGCCTTTTCTTAGATTAAGCAATATATTAATATTGCTTCACTAAAGATTAATAGTACATTCGCCACATTATTAAGTTAACAGGTTTCTGTGTCTGTGATTCATGCCGATAATAACTTTATTCCTATTAACAATAATTCTCATTTGAAATCAGTAACAGAAACTTCCAAGTTATGCTGGGAGCCTTTCAGTCTTCGAGCAGATCCGCTGCCAGCACTCTTTTTTAAAAGCATCACTCATTTTCCTCTGATTGGGGGATATGTGCTTAATAATTTTATGGAAGTGAGGCAGAACTAGCTAATGTTCCCTTCAGTCTTGCCATCTGCCCCCAGCAAAGCAATCCTTGTTTATAATCCTAAAGGTCACATTGAAGACTGGAAGATGAATTATCACCAGGACACATTTTAGACAGATAGAAAGAATGTCTGTGAAAATGTGGTCTATCCCTGGATTTAGGTAGTTAACATAGCAAGAGGCTCATTTTACAAGCGATGGGTTCATTAACTGCTGTGCTTATGACTCGGCTTCTTCTTACACCCTCTCCAATTGTACGACTGATAGCAAAGGAGTCAGTGAAAAGACTCGAAAAGGAAGTGATCATCTGGATGTCTGAGGTGGGCATCTCTCCCGGTATGGCAATAAGGCACAAATCCTATCGTAGTTCACGCACAGCAAGAAAAAAATGGTTTGGTGAATCCATCCCTTATGGACAAGACTCAGGTTGACTTAGCAGTTTTGTGCTCCACTGGGAATTAGAGAAGTACTAGGCTCTGTGACTGCTAATCACGAGTGACTGCAACCACGTTCACAAATAGAAAAGCCAATAGGTGCCCTCTTTCTTGTGACCCTGTGCTTTTTAACAAGAGGAATACTTGAACAGTCTCCAAGTTCAGGTTATGCTTTTAGTTAGGATTAGGGTTATTTTAAAAATGAAGAAATTCTGGCACTACACTGAGGATTTGGGATGTGGTAGAGGTCTTCTTTGTTTGGGCTTTTTGGTTTTGGGGGGATTATGTTTGCTTTTCATTTCTTATCTGTTAGTTTATTATGCAAACCTTTTGCATACAGCTTCCTTTGTGGTCCACTAATGTCACACACTGAGTTTAAAATGAGAGTGTAAACACAAGTATATTTTGTTTCTCTTTTTTCATGTTACTTGGCTCATTTTAAAAGTGAAGCCCATCCAAGGAGCCAACAAAGACAGCCTCTGACAAGTATTGTGTTTCTACCCTGGGCCCCTCTTCTTAGTAAAAATCCTTCCTATCTATTTTGCTACCACACTAGATGCCATTCGAAGGATTTTTTTCTTGCCCCCAATTTTTTTTCATCAGGGTAAAAACAAACATCCTTAATACCTTCTACTGGTTTTTAATTTATTGTTTCAGGAAAAAGTCTGTTTGCTTATACACAGAGCTATATTTTTTCAGTAAGTTATTTGACTTCTTAGGTGTCAACCTAAGCACAAACTTAGGGCCACCTTTACTTTCCATAGGAAGATTAAGAAGTTAGGATGACAAAAGATTCCTCCATAAAGAATCAGTAGTATTGTTGATAGACTCCACAGAGACAATACTGCCCTGTGCCAGCTCATAATTGGGACGTGGAGGATGAGAGGAACATTCTGCTCATCCGTTACAGACAGAGCACTTGCAAAGGGCAAGGCATCTCCTGCAAGATGCTTTCTCCAGAGTTAAACCACTCTCTTAATGCCTGGCTGCTTTCCCCCTCCCCCGACTACAGATTCCTTCAGGCTATTATGTGCAGACCATGAATTCCAACAGGAATTTGGATGGATTTATTCTGCCAGTTGCAATAATGAATGTCGTCAGCACCCTACCATTATTAATTCTGGCGCCTTGTATGGAGTATTTAAGCACCTTCCTCTTTCCCTCGAAGAGAGATGGATCATTTCTGTGGCCATGCATTAGTAAGTACAACTTAGCATCTCAAGTGAACTGTTTGCAACTTTTTGCAATAAAAAAACACTCTGCTAAGATCTAAGCTAGCTATATGTTTTGGAGTAGAGACCCATTTTGACAAGTTGGGAAGAAAATGAATTTGAGAGGAAGAACATCCAGCTCCTCGAGTCTTGACGCAGACATGAGTGGCCCATTGTCTTCCCACCTTTGATGCTTCCTCAGAGGACACAGCTGATATAAAGACCCAGTGAAATTTCCAGTGCTACCAAATGGCCTATCTTTCCTCAAGGGGAGCGGTCAATACTCCCAAGTCAATGCTAAATATGTTCTTGAAAATTAACACAGGTTGGGGCACCTGGGTGGCTCGGTTGGTTAAGCATCTCCCTCAGGCTCAGGTCATGATCCCAGGGTCCTGGGATTGAGCCCCGTGTCAGGCTCCCTGCCCAACCAGGAGTCTGCCGCTTCCTCTGCCCCTCTACCACCACTGTGTTCATGCTCTCTCTCTGTCTAAAGTAAATAAAATCTTTAAAAAAAAATTAACACAGGTTAACAAACCCCCAAAATAATGCCTGACTATACTTGCGAGGTATTAACTTCTGAACCAGTAGCAAATTTACTAAAAATTAGTACTGTGATTCAGTTTCTACATTATACTTATTCATATAGTAAGGTACATAGCAATAATTTTCAAGCATTTTTTTCCAGCTTTATTGATCTTCCAGCTTAATTAATGCTTATCATTGTGGAAATCTGAGGTGTACGATGTGACAATTTGATACAAGTATACATTGCAAAGTGTCACCACATTAAGGTTGGTTAGCACATCCTCAACCTCATGTAATTGGGGCTTTCGTGTTATGGTGAGAACACTAAAACTCTACTTTCATTGTTGAGAGGGGGAAAAATTAGGTCACCTTACTCAGAACACAAGCAATAGACCATAAAATAAAATTTCTCCAGTTGCAATGGCAGAGAAGGAGTTGAAGCCCATTCTGACTACACTCTGCCTCAGTCTGGCAGAGATCCCTCAGACACCGCCATGGACCAGGGGACAAGTACTGATACAGCCAAACCAGGCTCAACCCAATAATCAGAGATCTGGGCCTCAGCCTCTGCTTTGCCACTGAGCTGCTGCTGCATGACCTTGAAAAACCACCTAACCTTCCTCATCTTCTAGTTCCCTTTTTTTGTTCACTGAGGGGCATACCCTCAATCAATTTAGGGTCCCTCTGTTCTGGAAGACTTTCAAAAGCATGCCAAATGATGTCAGTGCCTGGAACACGGTCCAGACACATGGTGAAAGCTCTATTATATTAACTAGTATTGAGCCATCATGTGTAGGACACAGGTCTAATTGGTAAGCATAAATAGAAAGCAAAGGGAATTTGAAACACTTAAGAAATATCGTATAATGATAAACTAATGTCTTACGGTCTGCGTGAGAAATAACTCCGTTGAAATAAGGCCAGGCATCTAGAAGATTCTCTCCTCTTGGTTAACCTGTTCTTATTCTTAATTCCTCCTTTTCAGAGATGAGTAGAGACCATACTGCCTTTTAGTAACCTGTTATTATAGTTTTTTGGTTGTTTCTCTGTAGAAGTTATTTTTTAGGAGCATGCTTCTCGTTATTTACCAAAGCCATCAACCAGATCACTTCTGATCACCTCAGAGGATAGATCTGTTTTTGGAAAGAACTCAAAGTGACTAAACTTACCTCAGTGCATGTTGTTATCTCCAGTGATAGATGCCTTTAGCAAATAACCTTTTTTGATTGAGTTCTTAAGCCTCTAACCCTAACATTATTTATCGTAATTGGTTTAGGTAAACTGTAAATCTTACTAGGTTTTGATAATCCTTAAGTCTTAAAAAGGGCTTTTTGGTCTGCCAATGTAGAAATTCTAAAACCAGTATTTAGTGAATATCCAACACTTGGTATAAACAAAAAGCAAGGCATAGTACATGCCCTCAGCAAGCATACTATTTTTTAAAAGATTTTATTTATTTATTTATTTGAGAGAGAGAGAGAGAGAGAGGGAGATCGAGCATACATGTGGGGAGGGGCAGAGGGAGAAGGAGAGAAATCTCATCCAGGCTCTGTGCTGAGTGTGAGCCTAATGCAGGGCTCAGTTTCACGACCCAGAGACCATAACCTGAGCTGAAACCCAGAATTGAAGCTTAACTAACTGAGCCACCCAGGTGCCCCCAGCAAGCACACTATTAAAACATAATGAATGCAGGACATAATGGGGGTAATTGATAATGCGAAATGCCAAAAACTTCAGCAGTCTTGTACAGTATAATGGAAATCCAATGTGGGCTCCCAAATTATGCTTAATCACTAATTTTTTTTTAATTGGTTCATTTTAGGAAAATATGCTATAGAGAGTGACTGAAAGTACTACATTAGAAGTCTTTCCTGAGAATAAGATACCTTAAATTCATTTTAAATACGGACAACTCTCTCTTGGACAATTCTCCACTCTTACATATTTAAAATCCTTTCTATTCTTTAAAAGAGATATGTTTTTTTATGGATGGAAGAAAGTTAGGCAGAGTTACCTAACATATCTCATATATATGAACTAAATATTCCCCTTCAAGATTGGTAACAGACTTGTTGGACAGGAAAAAGGAAAAACTAGACTCATTAAAAAAAAAAAACTGAGCTATGTTCCTCTGAGTACAGAATACTGAATTCAGTTGTGTCTAAGCCAGACTCCATTCATTTGTTCATTTACATACTTGTTCATTTATTTGCATAATATTTTGCTATGGGAGTATAAAAAAATGTGTGATGATATGCATCTTTTAAAACTAGATGTTTGCTTCACTTCTTCATATTCCATTTACGATTATGGAAGATTAACAAGTTTTATCAGGACATACAAGCACAAACTTCAGGTAGTTTTTTGGTAGTAATTTACATAACTGAATTAGTCCAATATTAAAATCTCCTTTCACTTCGAACCCAAGTGCCTTGAAAATGTGAGAGAAGTATATAAGTACATAAATCATAAATTGTGAACAAATATTTATGAATTCCTAATTTGAACCTAGGCGCCTTCTTATACATATCCCATTTAGCCTCATCATAAACTGTCATTTAATAGGTCAAGGGTCTAAAAGATAGTATGTGTCATTTGAATCAGGTGTTCTCATTCTCAGGTCATTGCAGCAGTATTATTATTATTATTATTATTATTATTATTATTCCACTTACCAGTTGTAAGTGTTAGATGATAGCAGGTAAATAAAATATTGTTAATTTGGAATCCCTACTGTTATTTCTTTTATTATTTAAGATTGTATTTATTTACTTGGGAGAGAATGAGAGAGAGAGCACAGAGGGAGAAGAAGAAAGCACACTCCCCCCTGAGCAGAGAGTCCATTGCAGGGTTTGATGCATGGCTGGATCCCAGGACCCAAAGTTCATGACCAGAGCCAAAGGTAGATGCTTAAATGACTGAGCCACCAAGGTGCCCCCTTCCTACTATTCCTTTCTCTTCCTTTCCCTTCCTTCCCCTTCCTTCCTTCTTTCCTTCTTTCCTTCCTTTTGAAAGATTTTATTTATTTATTTGAGAGAGAGCAAGAGTGAGAGAGAGAACAAGAGCCAGGTGAGGGACAGAGGAATAAGCAGACTCTCTGTTAGGCAGGGAGCCCAACGTAGGACTAGATCCTGGGACTCCAGAATCATGACCTGAGCCCAAAGACAGATGCTTAACTGACAGAGCCACCCAGGAGCCTCCTTACTACCATTTCTAATTAAGGCTCTGCAATTAATGAAAAAAAAATCCTTTTGTCACTACAACAGGCAGTTACTGCTTAGACCCCCCCCCCGCCACCCACTCTCTTCCACATTCGTCATCCCCCTTCCAGGGACTGTCATGTTTCAGGAGGCAGATGGTGCAGATGGTGCAGATGCCTAGTATTTGACATGGATAATCACAGCCCAGGCCAAGAGTGAGGGATGGGGAAATCTCACTGAATTGGTCAAACCTGAAATTTAATAAAGGAAAAAAGAAACTTACTTTTTCTATCTAGCTCATAAACAATGCAACGAGAGAAGAGTTTCTGACTCAAGATATAACAGTCTTGACTTTATCACCTAAAGAAATCAAAAAGCATATCACAGTACCAACTATAAAGAATCTCCAAACCTTCCAGAACTGTGAAAGGCAAAGGCTTGATAGGCTCAGAATTGTGTATCAAGACTGTATTTTCCTAACATTACATGTGAGCAGATTTATCCATTTAAAAGTCAACCTTAATTCACCTAAAATCTAAAATCAGTGATATTGTGATTTATCCTCTGTCGTAATTGGACATACTTTGTTTTAGCCTTTTCCAGTTCAAAAATGTTTATAGTAGGAGTATTTCTTTTCCTCAGTGTTAATTAAAATCATGCAGTATGTGGTATATAGTAGTTAATGCTGACATACACAAGTATTAATCTGACTAAAATTAGCCTAATTAAGATTGTTATTAAGTCTTACATAAAGCAGAAGTGTATAACACAGTAGGTAGCAATTATCTTGGCTTTTAAATAACATTTAAATTAAAATGCAGATGAAGTATATTTAAATATCTCCCAGACCTTCCTCCTTAAAATAAAAACTTGAAGATTCAAATTTTAACCCCAAGTCCTTTACGATAAAGTGACAACCAAGTGTTGGTCACTTTTTACATTACCAGTAACTGTACTTGTTCTAATAATTGACAGTAATAAAAGATTCCTTTATGAGGACACCTGGGTGGTTCAGTCAGTTAAGCAGCCAATTCTTGGTTTGGCTCAGATCATGATCTCATGGGACATGAGAATGAGTCCTGCCTGAGTCTCCACACTCAGTGTGGAGTTTGCTTAAAGATTCTCTCCCTCTGCCCCTACCTCCACTTGTGTGCGCACTTTCTCTCTCTAGTAAATAAATAACTTTTTTAAAAAAAGTTCCTTTCTTGATTAGAGCCAAAGTGTTTGATAAATTAAAAATTGAGTCAGGGGTCCAATCACCTTCATTGAAAATAGGGTTATTTTAGGGTGCCCCAGTGGCTCAGTCAGTTAAGCGTCTGCCTTTGGCTCAGGTCAGGCTCTCAGGGTCCTGGGATGGAGCCCCACATCAGGCTCCTTGCTCAGCGGGGAGTCTGTTTCTGCCTCTCCCTCTGCTCCTCCCCCTCACCCTGCTTGTACTGTCTCTCTCTGTCAAATAAATAAATAAAAATTTGAAGAAAGAAAGAAAATAAGATTATGTTAACAAAACCAGTTTTTTTGTTATTACAGTTTTAGAACTGATACATTTTTTCCAAAAAAATCAGAGTGCACACCCACTGAAAATACCTGATCGAAGGAACTGTAAATACTAAAAGAGGAAATGTGCAAATATCCAGCCTGAATCATTCATTCCTTCAATTGTTCCTTTGTTTTGTGAAAGCACGTAAGTGTTCTCAAATTCTTATTTTTAAAGCGGACATCAACAATGGATTAAATTTGAGGTAAAGTAGACCAGCTAGTACACCAACTGAAGCAATCATTGTATCTGCAAGATACACTTGTTTATCTGATCTCGATGTAAATGAGTTACCTGCTCTATATTTAGAAATTAAAACACCAACCGAAGCTGACTCTCCCGAAACGAGTTCCGGTGGTCTACAGAGAAACAAAAGACTGGATAGGAATAGCTCAGTTCAAATATAGGAACACACCACTAATAGGAACAATAAAAGTAAAAAGCATGCCATTCTAGTAGTGGGTAAGTAATACATTCTGCAAAGGCAGCAGATACATCTGACAATAAAATCATAGCTGTCTCTGTGAGAGTGGTTTATGGACACCCGTGTGTTCTCACATGAGCAAATTTCCTATTCTGGGAACTGACCAAAATCATGGATCATGGCTCAGTAGAATTTCATACGCACAGTTGTGTTACATATCAGAGACTCGTACATCAGACTATCCATAAAAAAACCCATAGTTTTCTCAGTCAGTAAATTTAAGCAATAACTGAAGCATCTTAACATATCTATTTTTTAGGATTAGTTTGCTTCAGTATGAAGTGGCAATGCTTGAATAAATTCTGACTTACCTTTATTTCATTGTGGTCTAATTTGGAAAATTATTACATGGCAGGGTAATAGAATGAACTATAAGAACTTGAAGACTCTTATGTTCTTGGCTACAACCACACAGCCAATATTAAAACATACATTATTTATCCGAATATAATATCTCCTTTGGAACCATGTACTTTATCTTGTAAATACACATCTGCTAGGAGTTTAAAATGTATACATTCTGATAAACTGTGCTCTGCTTTGGACGAGTTACGATCTCATAGAAGTTAAGAATAAAAGCGGAATGTATTAAATTTAGGTTGGAATCAAACTTTGTTTTGAATTTTAAGAAAGTCATTTTTCACTAGCATCAGAGTGCAGTAGCAAATAAAAAGCAAATTATCTAGATCCTTCAGTTAAAAATATGCTTTGCCCTAAAATATCTGGGTAAATGAGTTAAATATTTGTGCTTCACTTGAAATTGTCTGGAGAACTGTCTTTCATTGGATTTTGCTAGATTAGGTCTCATGGTGCTTTATGCTGGAGTAGTACTTCTCAAGTTTAATGTGTACCAGGAATCTCTGAGGCTCCTTGTTTCAATGCAGATCTGAATTCAGTCCTTCTCTGGTGGCACTGGAGACTCTGCAGGTCTAGCAAGCTCCCAGGTGATCCCTGGTCAGGGACTAACTATGCTTTGAGTATCGAGGACAGAGAAAGAGGCCATGAGACTGCTGTGTCATGTTTCATGCCTGTGAATAGGCAGCAGGAGTCCAGGAAAAACTACCACTATTTCTTATCCGGTCAGAGCTACAATTCAAGAGTAGGCATTAAAAGCTGATGGCTAAGCCAGGGCCAAATCTGGCCCACCATTTGTTTTCACACTGCCCCGGCAAACGAAGAATTATTTTCACAGATGAACATTTGCTCTTGAGCCGAGGGTAAGAAGCAGTGACTTTAAACACCAGTTAAGGGAAATTCCATCACTTCCCCAAAAGAATTATTATCTTGAATTCCATCCATAAAAAATTTGTAGAAGCATATTCTATCTCTTGTTGCATAAATTACCTTCATATCTTCAAAATTTTGCCCTTTTGTCCCACAAACTCAAAAATGTTCATTATTGGGCTTTTACAGAAAAAAATTGCAGATATCTTGTCTAAGCTACTGCCTCTAATGCTATAAACTTTTCAGAATAAAATACAACCTTGTTTACATAGTACAAGGTGATAACCAAAAAAAGGGGGTGAAGGGGTGGACATGATGTTTTTTATCTAAATTAGCCTTAATTAGGATGAAGGGCATCGTAGAAGACTCTCACAGAATTCGAATTCTAAAACAAGAAAGTTTGAAAACTTATTCTTACCTACCTCAACACTTTTGTTAGAGTTCATATGATTATCATGGACAATATAGTTTGTCTGATTTGTACAGCTTAATTTTTACGTAATGCCTAAACATACCTTCATCAGTTTGCTCAGGCTGCCATAACAGAATACCACAGACTAAGTGGCTCAAACAACAGAAATTGTTTTCTCACAGTTTTGGGTGATATAAGCTCAAGGTCAAGGTGTGGGAAGACTAGGTTTTTCCTAAGGCTTCTCTTCTTGGCTTGCAGACGGCCATCTTTTTCCTGGGTCCCATCATGGCTTTTCTCCTGTGCATGCACAAACCTGGTGTCTTTTCCTCTTCTTCTAAGAACACTAGCCATATTGGATTAGGACCTCACCCTTCTGCCCTCTTTTAACCTTAAGTACCTCTCTAAAACCTCTCTTCAAATAGTCACATTGGGAGTTAAGACTTCAACATATTATTTTAAAGGAGCATAACTCGCTCAACAGCAACAGTATATGTATGTAGAAATTCATCTCTGAAATTGGGTTACATATTGTAATGGATTGGCAACTCTTTTTTCCTTTCTCAGTGATACATAAAAACATGTTTCTTCTTAGAGTTGAATTCATCTTAGATTCAGGAAACATGTTACGTTAACAAACAAATAATGTTGAAAGCCTTTCAATAGTAAATAATGGTCTCCAGCTCTGGCTTTCTCTGCCATCTGCCCAGAGGCAAATCATTTTCAAATTTTAGGTTTTGTTTATCTAATTCTACTAAATAATATGATTATAGAAATATTATTTAAATTGGCAATCAATCTCTTTCTCTCTCTCTCTCTCTCTCACACACACACACAAACACTCTCTCTCTCTCTCTCTCATGGCAAAACCAAAGAATTTGATTCAATTTTCTCATATAAAAATTTATTTTCTGTACTTAAAAAGTATGTGATTTTTCTCAATTATTTAATTAAAAATTGTTTGTTTTTTAAGTTTCAAACTGCTCTATCAGTTTCCCCATACTATCACTAGCTTTGTCTCAGTGCTAAAATACGTAAGGTCATGTAATAGGGGCTCCTCTGCTTTGGGAGATTTTAAAGACTTTTTGGGTCTTGACCATGGCCCTCTAGACTGGCTGAGTGGTGCTCTTTTGTGTTAGCTCTCTAACAACCTCTTCCTCTTCCTTAACTTACTTCCTCTTTCATTATCATTTATTTTTTAGCAACTTCCTAAGAAAGGGCATATGAAAAGTATAATTTTCCAAGAATTTATATAATTGAAAATCTTTTTACCCTTCTACTTGATTAATTGATTGTACATTGAATTCTAGGTTGACAATAATTTTTCTTCATAATTTTGAAGGTATTAGTCTGATTGTGATCCACAGACTTGAAGGACGGTTGAAAAGCCCAGTTTCCTTCTTCTGCTCGTTTCTGTGTTTATGACATCTTTTCCTAGCTGGAGCACTCTTCCTATCAATGTTATTCTAAGATGCCATGTTATTGTGCCCTGGTAAATGTCTTTTCAACCACTGCACTATTCATGGGTACTCTCACTGTTCTCTCAATCAGAGAAATTTTCTTTTATTTTTAAAATATAATTTCCTCTCCTTCATTTTACCTGTATTTCAACACCTATTGATTATAATAGGGGTTGGACCCTCTTAAAATAATCCAGATAAGTCTCTTTAAAAATTTTTTTGGGGGGAGAGAGAGAGAGAGAGAGCACACTTGTGCGTAAGCAAGTTGAGGGGAGGGGCAGAGGGAGAGGAAGAGAGAAAATCCCAAGCAGGCTCCACCTACAGCATGGAGCCCAGATAGCACAACCCTCAGATGATGACTTGAGCCAAATCAAGAGTTGGTCACTTAACCAATTAAGCCACTCACGTGCCCCCAAATAAGTCTCTTAAAACACATGCCCCCAAATAAGTCTCTTAAAAAAAATGTTGACTCTTGACTCTATTGAGGTATGATTGATCTACAAAATCTGTACATATTTAATGTACACAACTTGATGAGCTTGGCTACCTTTTATTGCATCTTCTTGCCTAATTGTTCTGGCTAGGATTTCCAGTAATAGACTGAATATCAGTGGCAAGTGTGGGCCAGTAAATGTTTCAGAAGAGCAAAGCAAAGGCTCTAAGGTGAGAACGAATTTAAGATAGTCAAGAAAAACAAAAAATGTGGCTGAAAGTGGTTAGAGAGGAGAAAGTAGCAAGCAATTAGAGTGAGAGGATAAGCACAGGCAAGATCATAAAGGCATGTTAAAGATTTGAGATTTCATCTTAATTGTATAAAAACCTACAGATGGAATTTAAGCAGGAGAATTTGCATTTGAATTTGCATTTATTTATTTATTTATTTATTTAAAAGATTTTATTTATTTATTTGACAGAGAGAAATCACAAGTAAGCAGAGAGGCAGGCAGAGAGAGAGGAGGAAGCAGGCTCCCTGCTGAGCAGAAAGCCCTATGCGGGGCTCGAACCCAGGACCTGGGATCATGACCTGAGCCGAAGGCAGTGGCTTAACCCACTGAGCCACCCAGGCGCCCCTGAATTTGCATTTATATAAGATCTCCCTGACTGTTGGGTGCTTAAGGAGGCACAGGTGCATAAGAGTGAAAACAGGAAGACCATTAAATATGTTATTGCACATAGCCTGGGTTAAAAATAATAATGACTTGGACTAGAATGATGGCAGTGGCTATGAAGTGAAGCAGGTTAATTCACAATATATTTTGAAATAGAATCTGGATAACTTAATAATATATTTGGAGATGAGGGAAAGACAGAGGATCCCAGATTTCTGCCTTGAGTAGGTAAAGGTACTGGAGGAGATGGGGAAGAGTGAAAAGGAAGCAGGGAAAGATCAAAAGTTCTGTTTTGTGTCACCACCTCTTTGAAACCTTCCCTTAGAGATTACTTATCTTTCTGACCTTTCTTTCCATGGTTTTAGCTTTTGTCTTGACACCAAATGCAAATATGTTTAAAAGCATTGACTAGAGGGGCGCCTGGGTGGCTCAGTGGGTTAAGCCGCTGCCTTCGGCTCGGGTCATGATCTCAGGGTCCTGGGATCGAGCCCCGAATCGGGCTCTCTGCTCGGCAGGGAGCCTGCTTCCTCCTCTCTCTCTGCCTGCCTCTCTGCCTGCTTGTGATCTCTCTCTGTCAAATAAATAAATAAAAATCTTTAAAAAAAAAAAAAAAAAAAGCATTGACTAGATGTTCTCTTCCCTCACTCCCCATCATTTTTTAAATTTCACCTGACCTTAAATTTCCATTCCTTGCCGATGACTCATTAATCTTCATCTCTTGACTCAACCCACCTTCTGACCTACGATTCACATTTTCAATTGTTCTCTGAGTACTTCTCTTTAAATTATCTTTGTGACTCTACCTCAACTCAAAATCAAATTCATTTTCTCCCTGTCGTGGATCTTCTTTATATTATTGGCACTACCATCTTTCCAGTCACCTAGACTTATGCTCAACTTTGACATCTTCTTCCTCCTTGCTCTTGCTATGGTTTTATCAGTGGAATCTATTGTACCTCATGTTTCTATTCTCTATGTTTTCTGGAAGTGGTATCCATGACTGTAACTTAAGTCCCCAGTATACTTTATCAGGATTATTTTTTAACATCCTAACTATCTTCCCACTTCCAATATCTCTCCCATTCTATCAACCAGCACATAGCCTTCAGAGTAATCATCCCAAATGACAGTTCTAATCATTTCACTTGTGTCTCAAATCTTCAGTGATTCTATTACCTTCAGAGCAATTTACAAATTCCTTAAAAATATATTAAATGCCTCTTATGATCTATCTTGTCCCCCGATTCCCAAATAACTTCTCACTATTCTGAAAATCTGTCTGATTCTTTCACAACTCTGTACTTTTGCTCATGCCAGTGACGCTGCCTTTACCTCTTCATATGAACTCCCTTCTTTTTTTTTTTTTAAGATTTTATTTATTTATTTTACAGACAGAGATCACAAGTAGGCAGAGAGGCAGGCAGAGAGAGAGAGAGAGGAAGAGAAGCAGGCTCCCCGCTGAGTGGAGAGCCCAATGTGGGGCTCGATCCCAGGACCCTGGGATCATGACCTGAGCCAAAGGCAGAGGCTTTAGTCCACTGAGCTACCCAGGTGCCCCTACCTTCTTTCTTTAAAGCATAAAATTATTTCTCTCACCTCTCCAGCTAGAAATAAGTTCTTCTTCTTAGATTCCCCAATAGAGTATAAGTCTGCAATGACTGAGAACAGATATTTTTTAATCTTATATCTCCAACTGTGCCTAACATACTGCCTTGCATGGAACAGGAAGAGAGTAAATACTAAATTGAATTGACATATTAGCTCTTTTTCTGATGAATCTATAATGTGCCAAGTAATCTAAATCAATGCAATTATGTGATGAATGTGATCTTAAAAGTAGATAATATTGAAACTCAAATTTTTTATATAAGCTGTTCAAAGACCCAAAATCTCGACCTCACTAATGAATGAGCCTTCCTGGAACCAAATTTCAAATAAAAATAAATTAAAAATTCCTCAAATTTTCTGTTATTCAGATTTCCTCCCTTTTTTTACACCTTCTATTTCTTAGAGACTCAGTAAAGAGCAGTCCTTACAGATACATTTAAATACTGAGATATAATCAAAAAATTTACCTACCAGTTTCTCTATCAACCAAAACAAACACTAAGCTATTTAAACATTAGATTGATTTTTTTTTGAATTGAAAGCTTTGCCTTATCTGAAATTTTATGCAAGTTAGCAAAATGTGACTATCTCTAAATTTCAAGTAAATTCCATCTAGCTCAAGTTTGCGTCTGCTCTAACAATGGGATTAGTCCAGTAATACGAATGAAAAATTGGGAAATGGAATGGTTGCAGTGGATATAAACTGTAACAAAATCGTGGCAAAATCCCTACTCATTTTCAACCAAAATTTTCTAGATAATTTCTCAAGAATAAAAGGGAAAGAAGAGCAAGATGACTTTTTGAATAATTGCTTCCATTTATACTCTTTATCTAGCTAATTCACCTTTACTATTTTTTTTCTAAACAAAAGTTTCTAGTCCTTAATGCTCTACAAAGATCAGAGAAATGTCCGAAAACTGAGGACTGATAATGCGGATTATTTCAAACCATTTTTAAATGATTAAAACCTTGTGAAGAGATCACTCTATTTTAAATTTCCCCCAAACTATTTTTGACTCCTATAAATCTTAAAAAGTTATCAAAAATAATTTATCTGAGGACAAAAATTCAAAACTATGGCTTTATCTTCAATAATTGCTCCCTATTGCTTTCAGAAGCTGTTATACCAGTACAGTATCTTATTTAAATCTCAGAGTCACCCTACAAAGGTAAGCATTATTAACCCCATCTTAAGAGCTGAGGAAAGTTATCATGAGGTTAACTAATTTTCCAGAAGCCCTCTAAGCAGTAAATCAGGAAATAGGGAGTCCGTGCAGTTGTTTCTTAGAGACCAGAGTCAAAGCAGCATAGTCAGATAACACAGTTAGCTGGCATCTGGGTAGTCTCAGGGCAAAAAATATTGAGCAAACATCTCTGAGTGTCAATGTGTAAAAATGCCATGGACTATTACACTGATTTGGGGCTCTTTTTTCTTTCTTTTTTTCTCTGCATTGTTTTCCTTAAGTCGCTGGAAATCTTTCTGCTGCATTGTCTGTGATGGTAGCTGGCTTCTTTGAAATACACAGAAAACACTTCCCTCCAGTGGAGCAGCCTCTTTCAGGCAAAGTCATCACCGTTTCTTCCATGCCCTGTTTCCACCTGGCTCTTCAGTATGTTTTACTTGGAGTGGCTGAAACACTGGTCAGCCCAGCCTGTGAGTAATGATTTCATCACCTCATGTAAGAGCACACCAAGTCTTTACACAGAACACATCACCTCAAGCGGTTGGCGACCTATTCACTCCCTGGAGATTTCCCACAATGTTTCAGAACAAGCCTATTTATCACCTTCATTTAAAAAACAAAAATGTTTAATTTCTCTTCTTCCTCTGCCAGATACAGAAAAATTATTAATTCTACCTCAATGTAGATGGAAAGAAAGATTTATGAACTTAGTTAAAGGCAGTAACTATTTGGTCAAATACACAATAGGAGGAAAAAAACTGCTAAAACCTAGAAAACAAGTCCAATATACCTACATAAAAGCTCTTCTGTTTTTCTTCTTCCCGCCTCCTGCCTTCTCACTCACTCACAGACAAACTCACATATATACTCCCTCTAAAAATGACATTTATAATGTACCCTGAGAGTATATAAACATGCAAATGAAATGAAAATTTGAGCCAATTTTCCAGATAACTCATTGTCTTTAAATTAAGTTACACTAAATTAAGTGTGATCACTTGTGTTTCATAAGACAGGTTCAAAATAACTTTATTAAATATCAAGGGTTTTCTGGATTATCTAGATTGCTGATATTAATTAAACCAGCCATTTTAAAATTCATCAAGATAGTTCAGTGACTTCTTGCAATACAACAGAGAGAGTGTGTGTGTGTGTGTGTGTGTGTGTATTTATCAGTGTAATCTATTGCATCTTATTTTTTACCTTCTTTCCCTGCAGTGGGAGCCCTGATAGTAACTCAATATACTTTATCGAGATTATTTTTTAACTTCCTATCTTCCTATTTCTACTATCTCTTCCACTCTATCAACCAGCACACAACCTTTAGAGGGTTGATTCAGCTGATCTGGTTGGCTAGGCATGTGTCCCCTTCCTCCCTCACCACTCCATGTGCATCCCTCCCAAAGTGGCACACTAGGTGGAAAAAGATGACTTACTTCATAGAGAAGGAACATTCTTCAGTCAAGGTATATGAGTAGCTACATCCCCATGGTAGAACCACCAAACAAACTCTCAGCATCATCTGTAGAAGAATGTAGGGTAGTCAAGTTTCCAAGACTCCAGACACATCCAAATGAGGGGCTGCATGTGCAGTCTGCCTTTCAAAAAGAAAAAAAGAAAAAAAAATCTATGGAATTATAACTATATATGTCTACTAGACCTCTTTTTTTTAAAGATTTATTTATTTGGGGCACCTGGGTAGCTCAGTCAGTTAAGCATCTGCCTTTGGCTCAGGTCATGATCCCAGAGTCCCAGGATCAAGTCCTGCATCAGCTTCCTGCTCGGCGGGGAGTCTGCTTCTCTCACTCCCTGTGCTCCTCCCCCAGCTCATTTATTTAACTCTCTCTGAAATAAATAAATAAAATCTTTTACAAAAAATAAAAATAAAATAAAAAGATGTATTCATTTTTGAGAGAGAGAGAGAATCTTAAGCAGACTTCCTGCTGAGTGAGTAGCCTGACTCAGGCCTCCATCTTCCAACCCTGAGATCATGACCTGAGCTGAAATCAAGAGTGGGACACTTACCTGACTGAGCCACCCAGGTACACCTGTATTAGACTTCTTTTTATAATTTTAAATCATTTCACTCAATTCATTTTATATAAATAATTGTCTTATGAGATTCCAAGATGAGCCTATCACTGTTTGACACTACAAGAAATACAGAGGAACTATAAAAGAATGCCATTGCACAAATGTTTGTGACTTCCCTGATGTGGTTTCCAGAAAATTGTCAAAATTTTGTAGGCTAGATGTGAAGCAAGGTAACAGTAATGTGGGTGATGAGTGAATGCAATCAGGAAATTCCCAGACAGTTTAGCAATAGTGGTTCAACATACAAAAGCCAGAAAGGGTCTACAGCCATACCACCCTGAACGTGCCAGATCTCGTCTGATCTCAGGAGCTAAGCAGGGTTGGGCGTGGTTAGTACTTGGATGGGAGACAAAAGCCAGCAAGATACTTATAACCATAGACTATTAAAAAGGCAGATTATGTAATATAAACCACTTAGTCTACCCTTCACTGATTTACCCACGAGGAAATCAACATCCAACTAAGTCAATTGTCTTATCTGCTATTATAGATCATGGGGTAGGGACCAGAAGACTTTGTTTCGATTCCCAGCTTTGTCACTTACTACATTTGTGACCTTGAGAATTC
Organism: Lutra lutra; assembly: GCF_902655055.1. Classification (NCBI taxonomy): domain Eukaryota; kingdom Metazoa; phylum Chordata; class Mammalia; order Carnivora; family Mustelidae; genus Lutra; species Lutra lutra. The sequence goes on from NC_062285.1 coordinate 85,315,445, forward strand.
ATGCAACCTCTAAGCTTCACTTTTCTGATCTTTTAAAAAGGAAATAATTAAAATTCTTCCTTAAACCTATAAACTCCCAAAATTGAACCAGGAAGAAATTGACAACCTGAATAGACCGATATCTAGTAACGAGATTGAAGCAGTGATCAAAAACCTCCCAAAAAACAAGAGCCAAGGACCTGACAGATTCCCTGGGGAATTCTAACAAACTTTCAGAGAAGAAATAACACCTATTCTCCTGAAGCTGTTTCAAAAAATAGAAGCAGAAAGAAAACTTCCAGACTCTTTTTATGAAGCCAGCATTACCCTGACCCCCAAACCAGGCAAAGACCCTACCGAAAAGGAGAATTTCAGACCAATATCACTGATGAATATGGATGCTAAGATTCTCAACAAGATCCAAGCAAACAGGATCCAAGAGTACATTAAAAAGATTATCCACCATGACCAGGTGTGATTTATCCCTGGGATACAAGGATGGTTCAACATTCGCAAATCAATCAATGTGATAGAACAAATCAATAAGAGAAGAGAGAATAACCACATGGTCCTCTCAATTGATGCAGCAAAAGCATTTGACAAAATCCAGCATCCGCTCCTGATTAAAATGCTTCAAAGTACAGGGATAGAGGGAACATTCCTGAACTTCACAAAATCTATCTATGAAAGACCCACAGCAAATATCATCCTCAATGCGAAAAAGCTTGCAGCCTTCCTGTTGAGATCAGGAACATGACAAGGATGCCCACTCTCACCACTCTTGTTCAACATAGTATTAGAAGTCCTAGCAACAGCAATCAGACAACAAAGAGAAATAAAAGGTATCCAAATTGGCAATGAAGAAGTCAAACTCTCTCTTGTCACAGATGACATGATTCTTTATATGGAAAACCCAAAAGACTCCACTCCCAAACTACTAGAACTCATACAGCAATTCAGTAACGTGGCAGGATACAAAGTCAATGTACAGAAATCAGTGGCTTTCTTATACACTAACAGTGAAAATAGAAAGGGAAATTAGAGAATCTATTCCATTTACTATAGCACCAAGAACCATAAGATACCTGGAAATAAACCTAACCAAAGAGGTAAAGGATCTGTACTCAAGGAACTACAGAACACTCATGAAAGAAATTGAAGAAGACACAAAAAGATAGAAGACCATTCCATGCTTTTGGATCGGAAGAATAAACATTGTTAAAATGTCTATACTGCCTAGAGCAATCTATACTTTTGATGCCATTCCGATCAAAATTCCACCGGTATTTTTCAAAGAGCTGGAGCAAATAATCCTAAAATTTGTATGGAATCAGAAGAGACCCCGAATCACTAAGGAAATGTTGAAAAACAAAAATAAATCTGGTGGCATCATGTTACCTGATTTCAAGCTTTACTACAAAGCTGTGATCACCAAGACATTATGGTACTGGCATAAAAACAGACACATAGACCAGTGGAACAGAGTAGAGAGCCCAGATATGGACCCTCAACTCTATGGTCAGTTAATCTTCGACAAAACAAGAAAAAATAAACAGTGGAAAAAAGACAGTCTCTACAATAAATGGTGCTGGGAAAACCGGACAGCTATATGTAGAAGAATGAAACTCGATCATTCTCTTACACCGTACACAAAGATAAACTTGAAATGGATAAAAGACCTCAACATGAGACAGGAATCTATCAGAATCCTAGAAGAGAACATAGGCAGTAACCTCCTCAATATCAGCCACAGCAACTTCTTTCAAGATATGTCTCCAAAGGCAAAGGAAACAAAAGCAAAAATGAACTTTAGGGACTTCATCAAGATCAAAAGCTTCTGCTCAGCAAAGGAAACAGTCAACAAAACAAAGAGGCAACCCATGGAATGGGAGAAGATATTTACAAATGACAGTACAGACAAAAGGTTGATATCAAGGATCTATAAAGAACTCCTCAAACTCAACACACACAAAACAGATAATCATATAAAAAAAATGGGCAGAAGATATGAACAGACACTTCTCCAATGAAGACATACAGATGGCTATCAGACACATGAAAAAATGTTCATCATCACTAGCCATCAGGGAGATTAAAATTAAAACCATATTGAGATACTACCTTACACCAGTTAGAATGCCAAAATTAGAAATACAGGAAATAACATGTGTTGGAGAGGATGTGGAGAAAGGGGAACCCTCTTACACTGTTGGTGGGAATGCAAGTTGGTGCAGCCACTTTGGAGAACAGTGTGGAGATTCCTCAAGAAATTAAAAATAGAGCTTCCCTACGACCCTGCAATTGCACTACTGGGTATTTACCCCAAAGATACAGATGTAGTGAAAAGAAGGGTGATCTGTACCCCAATGTTTATAGCAGCAATGGCCACGGTCGCCAAACTGTGGAAAGAACCAAGATGCTCTTCAACAGATGAATGGATAAGGAAGATGTAGTCCATATACACTATGGAGTATTATGCCTCTATCTGAAAGGATGAATACCAACTTTTGTATCAACATGGACGGGACTGGAAGAGATTATGCTGAGTGAAATAAGTCAAGCAGAGAGAGTCAATTATCATATGGTTTCACTAATTTGTGGAGCATAACAAATACATGGAGGACATGGGGAGATGGAGAGGAGAAGGGAGTTGAGGGAAATTGGAAGGGGAGGTGAACCATGAGAGACTATGGACTCTGAAAAGCAACCCGAGGGTCTTGAAGGGGCAGGGGGTGGGAGGTTGGGGAAACAAGGTGGTGCGTATTAGGGAGGGCACATATAGCATGGAGCACTGGGTGTGGTGCAAAAACAATAAATACTGTTACGCTGAAAAGAAATTTTAAAAAATATATGAAAAGAAAAAAAAATTCTTCCTTATATCACAGCAGCAATGTAAGAATCAATGGGAATGGGGACTACTCCTTGAGAATTAAATGACAACATGTGAAGGGTATTTTGAACTGTAAATTGAAGAATTACTAAACAAACAAAAAAACAAACAAACAAAAAGAATTACTCTTCTGGGAGGCAGTACAGCATAGTGGTTAATATCTAAATCAGACAAATATGAGTTTAAACCCAGGGCTTTAAACCTAGTTCTGCCATTGACTAAATGTGTGACTCTAGATAAATTATTCTGCACTTCTGAGCCTTTCTCATCATCTATAAAATGTGGAGTGATTGTTATCAGGACTAAGTGAAATGTTTTATGGAGAGGAAAAGGCAGAGTATCAGTATATGGACAGCACTCAATAATTAGTAACTGTAATGTATGCTGCTAGTATTAGTATTCTAATCTTTCACATGAATGAATAGGGCAAGACTCAGGACTCAAGCACATATATCCTGCTCATAGCTCTTTCTACCACACCTACCATAAGCTGAACACCAGAGACCTGGTAGTGTGAGGAAAATTGTATCTTTCTCACGTGAGTCATCCTACATCACCCCCTTTTTTAAAGTTTTATATATTTGAGTGAGAGAGAGAGACAGAGATAGCAAGAGAGAGCACAAGTGGGGAGGAGAGGGAGAAGCAGTCTCCCCACTGAGCAGTGAGCCTGATGCAGGATTCAATCCCAGGACCCTGAGATTATGATCTGAGCCAAAGGCAGACACTTAACCAACTGAGCCACCCAGGAGCCCTCCCCCCCAATCTCTTTTTTTCCCTTACTTCTCACCTCCAATCCAACAGCAAGACTTAGTCTTTACTCTGAAATATAATTTAAATCTCACCATGTCTCACTATCTTCTTCGCTCTCCACTAGTCTACACTAGTTATCTCACTAATTCTGTCAGAGCCTCCTAACTTGTCTCCCTGCTTCTTCTCCTGCCCCAGGAGTCCATTCTCCAAAACAGCCATCATGCTCTTTCCAAAAGAGTTCCTACCATTCCCCAGCTTCAAATTTCTCAATAGGATTTTGGAGATAAATTCCTTAAATGGTGAATAAGTACATGGTTTGGCCTCTTGTACTGCTCCAACTATATTTTGTAACATTGTTTCCTCTGACCACTCCATTAGAAATTTAATGATCTTCATTCTGTGTTTCTAAAGAGTCAAACTTATTTTCACCCCAAGCCCTTTGTGTTTGCTCTTCTCTCTACCTAGAATCCCCTTTCCTCTGTTTTAAAGTGTCTGGCTTCTTCTCAACATCAAATTTTCTCAAAGATGATTTCTTCAGAGAGGTTGTCCAGGTGATCCTATCACTTTCACTCCATTACCCTCTTCCGTTTTTTCTAATAGCACTTGTCAGGACCTTCAATTATCTTATTTATATGTGTATGTTTACTGCCTGTCTCTCACTATGAGAATGTGCCGTCTTTAAGTCAAGATTCTTATCCTTATTGCCCATCCTTATGTTCTACTGTTCTTCCTTCCTTAAAAGTGCCTGTACAGAGCAGACAACATAAATATACTGAATAAACAAATTAATTAATAAAATCTATAGCTATTTCTATGTGAGTACAATAAAAATATATCACTCAAATTACCGACAATGTCCTACGTTGATGGCATTGAGCAAGGAAGCACAGTGGGTTACTTCCCAAATTTCAGTGGACATTGTTTACCATACTAAGTCATGTTATAACTTGGAGATGATCTACAAGAAAAAACAACACACACACACACACACAGAGAAAAGTTTTCAAATTATGGCTTAATTACAGCACTGTATACCCCAGCTATCTCATAACCTGTGTTTGTTTTATTTATTCAAAAAATACTGTGTTGGTATCTATAATATGACTAACACTACTCTAGAACCTTAAGGTAAATCAATTTTAAAAAAAGGATGAAAATTTCTGCCATTGTAGAACCTACCTTCTACCAAAGGGAGAAAGATCGACCTCAATGAGAAGTAATAGATACACAAAGACTTGAAAAAGTTGAAAGAGTCAGCCACAAGGATATCTGGAAAGCACATTACTGTTAGCAAGGGAGTCATTAAATGCAGAGATTAGAGTGTATCTGGTAATGAAGGGTAAGGAGTCTCGTGCAGCTGGAGGAGAGTAAGGAAGAGAAAAACTAGTAAGAGATGAGTCAGAGTGGCTGTTGTAAAGACTCTGACTTGGGCTCTGAGTGAAATGGGAAAAGGGATGACATGACATTACTCACACTTTTAAAGAAACCTTCTCTCTGCTGTCTAGAACATACTACCCTGAAGAAAAAGAGACATTAAGAATATACTACAATAAGGAAAAGGATAGAAGATAGATGAATTAAGGGAAGAAATGAGTGCCTCAGACCAGGAGAGTAGCAGTGTAGGTGGTGAGAATACTATTCTAAAGAAGGAACAATAGGGTATGAGAAAAAGAGAAGACTTACATCTAAGTTTATGGCCTGAGCACCTAGAAAGTTGCAGTTGCCATCTACAGAGAGACAAAAGGCTACAGGGGGAATAAGGTTTAGGGATAAGATCACCAGTTTCATTTTGGACATGAAAAGATGTCAGATTGAAGTGACAAATAGGGAATTGAATATCCAAGTCTGTATTTTCATATTGAGCTAAGAGATCTATGCAAATTTGAAAGTCACAAGCATATCAATGATATTTAAAGCAAGGGGACTAGTTGAGATCACCAAGGGAGTCAGGGTACACTGGGAGTCAGTGTAGACAAAGAAGAGGGTTCAAGAACTCAACCCTGAAGCATATCACATTAAGACATTAAAAGAAGATGAGAAATCTGCAAAGAAGAGAGAAAAGAAGCAAGAAAAAGCAAAACCAAGAGAACAATATCTTACCACATGAAGAAATGGTATCAAGGAGGAAGGAGTGTTCATCCATGTCAAATGCTGCTAATATGTCAAAAGAGATGAGGACTGAGAATTGACCGTTGGGTTGAGCAATTTGGCAGTTACTAGTGGTTTGGAAAAGAGCTTTCTTGTGTGGGATATGGGAATGCAGAAAAGCCTGTTTAGAATGAGTTGAAGGGATAATGGGAAGAGAATTATAGATAATTCATCTTAAGAATTTTGCAGCAAAAGAGAGCAAAGAAATGGGACAGTAACTGCCAAAGAATGGGGTTAAGAACAAGTTTTCGTGTTTGAGGAAGGAAAGATAATGGCATCATACCGCATGTTGGTGGGAATGATTCAAATGAGAGGGAAAATTTTTAAAAAGAGGGAAAATCGATGGCATTAGGAAGGGGAAAATTACTGCAAGGAGAGAGTTTGAGATCTCATTTGCAAGTTGAGAATATGGCTTTAGATAGAAGCAAGGATGGTTTATCAATGGTAACAATGTGGAGAGCAGAGTGCGTAGAGGCAGAAACTCATGGGTGCATAAGTAGGTGAGGAGATTCCTGTGGAAATTCTCTGCTGGCTGACTGATTATTTTCAGTGAAGTAGGGTGTCAGGCCATGAGCTTTGAGTGAGGATGGAAGGATAGAGTTGGGGGGTGTGAGGAGAAGGGAGAGGTAAGAAATTGTTGTCTAAGACAATGAGAGAGTGAATGAACTCGGGAGTTATAGAAATTGCCAGGGAGCATTAGGAGACCATTTGAGATTTGTGGTCAGGAATTTAAGATGAGTTGGTCAACATGGTTATGGTTATGTGTTTTTCTTCCAGAAACATTAGACTGCATGGATCTAGGAGCAGAGATGGCAGGGAGTGAATTGTTGGGCCAATGAGTCTCCAAAAGCAAGTGAAAGGCAAGGGAATGAGGACATGTGAAAGAATATGATCATAACAATTAACCACGGAATTTAAGTTGGTTAAAAAGAGTAGTAGGAATATAAAGCCATGAAAGAGGTAAGAATAACAAAAAGAGCAGAGCAGTGGAGTGGAGATCCTAAAGGAGTCTAAGCATTTTTGTGATTGAATAGCAGACAGTAAACTGGGAAGACAGAAGGTTGTAGTCAGAGAGGGATGCACAAAGTTGAGATTATGGAATGCTTACAATTGCTGGCCTAGGGCATGGGTTGGCAAGCTTTTTCTGAAAAGTGTCAGATTGTAAATAGGCTTTTCATACCAGCCAGACCCTGTTACAACTACTCAACTGTCATTGTAATGTATGAGCCATCATAGGCGTATCTAATGAAGGAGTGCAGCTGTGTTCCAATAAAACTTTATTTACAAACAGGTAGTGGGCCAAACCTCACCTGATGGTAGGTAGTTCACCATCTCCTGGTCTGAGGGACAAGTTTCAGGGTGTGACCGTGGTAATGAATGGCTAAGGTAGAGTGGAGGATGAGGACATTAGAAAGAAGGTCATGGGACTGAGAAACCAAGATCTAGCAGGATGGAAGTTTTGATAGGTGATCCCTGTATTTGACAAAATTGCCAGGAACTAAGGCAGGACTAGAACTGGAGAATGTGAAAAGGTGAGAGGAGCCGATGACTTCGAATAACAGAGGAAAATGTCCTAGAGGTTGACAGATGACTGCACAAGAGAGAAGTATTAGGTGATGCCATCGAATGATATTGACATAATCAGAAACAATAAGCCAAAGCTTTTTAGGGATGAGGAAGGAATAATGATCTGAAAATGGCTAATAGGATAAAGTTCCGTTTTCTGGGACCGGGATACTTCTCTTACATGTGTTCGAAATAACTTCTCACCAAACATAATAAGCACACCAAACAGTTGATGAACAAAATTAGAGTAAAAGAAATTTTGGCAATGAGTCCCCAGCACCAGGGGCCTCAGGAAAGTGGTTACAGCCCCGCGGTCTGTGATTCCACAGATGCTGTGATGGGGCATCCTTGCAAACACTAACCAGCCTCCACCTGGAGGCACATTTCAGCTCTCCTTGGCAGGACCAGCTTTCACACGTACCGAATATTTTTTACTGTGTCTTCACGGTAAAATGAGAATTTTGGGATAGTGGCAGACTTGTGGATACTATCTCTGCTATTATGTGTGAAAAGAAGTTCCGCAGAGCCTAAAAAATCAGGTTGATGATCACTAAAGTCGAAAGAGATCAGAACACGCAAGTCGGTGCCTGAAAATGGAGATCCGAGGACTTGAAAAGCTAAGTTCTCTAAAAGGGAACCGGAGGCTTTCAAAACGACTAAAATGACACCAAAGAGAGATTAACCAGCAGGCAGAGAGCTGGCAAAGTGTGTTCATGAATTATATACCGCACCAGAAGTTCTAGCAAGAGAAAAGCATAGGATTAATAATTAACTAGCAGAGTAATAATGGGCTTGTACGTTCTGCTTTTTCTCAGTGAAAGAAATCGGCCTACTTAGTCTTTCTGCCCATTGTTTGTCTCCTCATATTTATAGAAAGGAAAGTTCATAAGCCAAATCCTTTTTATAACAGTGAATCATTTCTTCCCAAAGCCTCTTCAGCATTTCTCTCATACGGTCCTCCAGATCTTCCAGGGGGAAAAAAAAAAAAAAAAGCACACACACACAAAAACTTGTGAGCTTGGCCTTGGGCTCCTACGGGGTGATTTGCTCTGCACAAGAGAGCCATGGCACCCATGGCCCTTGACGCCGATATCTGAAGCCCTTCTCCACAGTGTTTTATTTATCACCATCATTATCTTCACTTCCAGTAAGTATTTGTGGTATTAAGAGCCTGTTAATACTGCCCTTAGCATCGCACATGTCTCTCTGCTCTCTACCCTCCCAGAGTGGAAAATCCTGGAAAGATACCCCAGTGCCTGAGCCCACGGTGGGCTTGGCCTCATTACGCAGTCCATTTGCTGAAGCGCAGATAGGGATTCCTCTGAACGTTTATTGGAGGAGAAATAAAAACATGTGCAGGATATGCAGAAACCAAAACAGAAATGTTAAATGAATGCTAAGAAAGTGAATGAATACATTTATAGGATGTATTAGTAAGTTTATTCAAAAGGGCCAAACAAATGCAGTTCTTCTGGGGGGAAAAGCACATAAAACAGGGCTGACGTTTTCCTGAAAGAGAAGGGAGGAGATAGTAAGATCTCTTTCTCGAAAAGAAAACTAAGGGGCGCCTGGGTGGCTCTGTCACTTAAGTGTCCAACGCTTGTGCGTCCAGCTCATGATCTCAGGGTCATGAGATCGAGCCCGGAGCTGGGCTTCCGTGCTGGGTGTGAAGCTTGTTTAAGATTCTCTTTCTCCGGGCGCCTGGGTGGCTCAGTGGGTTAAAGCCTCTGCCTTCGGCTCAGGTCATGGTCCCAGAGTCCTGGAATCGAGGCCCGCATCGGGCTCTCTGCTCAGCGGGGAGCCTGCTTCCTCCTCTCTCTCTGCCTGCCTCTCTGCCTCCTTGTGATCTATCTCTATGTCAAATAAATAAATAAAATCTTTAAAAAAAAAAAAAAAAAGATTCTCTCTCTCCCTCTCCTTCTGTCCCTCCCCTATCTACAAAAAAAAAAAAAAAAAAAAAAAAAAAAAGAAGGAGAAGAAAAGGAAACTGGAGGTTTTTAGCCTCTCCAGTATATTGGTTTTCTATCACCACTTTTCTTTTTTAAACGAATTTTAATGTTTATTTATGATCTCTCACTGTAGACAAATTTGCAATGCAATGTACAAAAGAGTAAGGAGAAGCAAAATTAAAAATCCAATAATTCAACCACTCAAAGCTAACGCTGTTCCCGTTATTTTATGTATTTCCTTCTAATTTTTCACCACACATAACACGAAAGAGAGAGATCAGTGCAGTAAAGTCCTGTGTATTCACATTCCAGCTTCAATAATTTTCAAGCCAGCCGAACTTGCCTCATCTCCATCCTCACTTGCACTCTCTTCCTCCTCGTTGTGTAATTTTGAAACAAATCCCAGATATCATAGTATGATAAATGTTGTCAATATTTTGGCATGTACCCCTGAGGTTGCCATGCATATTTTCATATAGTTAATATCATATGTACAAAATCAGATATACTCATTTTCATCTATGTCTGATACCAGAAAAATTTGGGAGGGCCTTTTTAAATTAACATATCACGTATTATTTGCTTCAGGGGTACAGGTCTGTGACTCCTCAGTCTTACACAATTCACAGCACTCACCATAGCACATACCCTCCCCAATGTCCATCACCCAGCCACCCCGTCCCTCCCTCCCAAACCCCCTGCAACCCTCAGTTTGTTTCCTGAGATGAAGAGTCTCTTATGGTTTGTCTCCCTCCCCCATCCCATCTTGTTTCTTTTTTTCCCCTCCCTACCCTCCATGGGCCCCCACCCAGCCTCTCAAATTCCTCATATAAGAGAGAACATATGAAAATTGTCTTTCTCTAACTGACTTATTTCGCTCAGCATAACATCCTCTAGTTCCATCCACGTCATTGCAAATGGCAAGATTTGGGGATTTGATGGCTGCATAGTATTCCATTGTGTATGGAATGGAATCTTTATCCCACATCATCTTTATCCATTCATCTGTTGTTGGACATCTAGGTTCTTTCCATAGTCTGGCTATTGTGGACATTGCTGCTATAAACATTCGGGTGCACGTGTTGGGGGGGTTTAAGTGTTTATTTGAATTTCAGTTATTTAATATACACATAATATTATATTAGTTTCAAGTGTTTAAACAGTGATTCAGTGAGTTCACACCTCACCTGGTGCTCATCACAGGTGCACCCTCTAATCCCCATCACCTATTTCACCCATCCCCCAACCCCTCCCCTCTGGTAACCACCAGTTTGTTCTCTATAATTAAGAGTCTGTCCAAAAAAGTTATTTGTAACTGAAATTTAAAAAAAAAAAAAAGATTTCCTTCTTGATTTTTTTTCAAACTTTTGCCACCATTACCCCAACAATGACCTGGGGGAAGGAAGATAACCTTTTAGGAGACCCAAAGCTTAAGCTATAGTCTCTCTTTAGGTAACCTCTCCTTAAATAGGATAATTTAAATGCATGTAAAGGACTTTGCCAAGTAGGAACCATGTGACTTGGTAAGATTATTACTGTTAAAAATAGCCAACCTGATTCAGTTCCTACAAGTCAGCATTTTACATACATTATAATATTACATATACATTATAGCAAGTAAGAGCCACAGCACCTCTGCAAGTGAGTGATGATATTATTCCCATTTTGTAGAGAGGAACACTGAGGCTTGGAAAGTTTAAATAACTTACTTAAAATTGCAGAGGTAGTAAATAGTTGACCTGGGATTTTAGCAAAATCTTGTCTCATTCCAGAACATCCTCTTAGCCTCCATGCTAACTTTACATGATAAATTCAAGTTTTCTAGAGGGAAACTAATGATTTATGTAAAAATCACAGGATCATAGACCTTATTACTAGATTGTCATATTATCTAGTACAAGCCTCACCTCAATCCAAAATTAGTAAGAAGTATTCACATTGGGGTGAAATTTGGGTGAATACATTGGGACACTTAAACCACCAAGTAATTAAATTTTCCTTGTAGCTGTTATGTAGAGTATGTTTTGCCATATTTTACTCCTTTACATATTCTTTGCCATATTTTACTCCTTTTAGACACATGTAAATTATAACATCATAGTATGCCTTACTGTAGTAACTTTAACGAAGTCCAACCCCAATTTTGCCTTTATCAGTAAACTTTCTTTGAGGTATGATCAACACTAATTTGAATAATATTCTAGGAAGTATTTTACAGAGAATGTTCTAAATTTTTACTTTCTCTTTTCCTTTCAGTCTCTGTAATACACAGATTTGTTCCAAGTACCATCAGAGGAACCTCTATGAACTTTTTGACACTATTCAATGGATTTGGTTGTTTCATGGGGGCATTGCTGGTGGAGATGGTATATGTCATCTCAGAAGGTAAAAATAGGTTCATGGTATGCTTACATATATATATTGATTTGATGACTAGAGAATTGGGAGACAAAATCTTAAAAGAAGGGCTTTGCCAGTGTAGTCTTTTTTTAATTGATCCACTTTTGCAATTAAGATAGAATTAAGATAGGAAATAGACTCTTGCTGTATTCATTAATTTCTGGGAATTGTTTTTCTTTTGATAGGAGGAGGTAATTACAGAATGTCACTTCTCATGAGACCCTGTCTGCTGTCTTTCTTTAGTGTATTTTAGAACAAATCAGTCATTATATTCTTATTAGATCTTTCAGTGAGGTCATATTCAATAATGCCTCATAACTGGCAGAGATAATCTTCAGGAAAGGTAAGTCCTATGGAAATGTAGGTGAATGGGGTCTATGGATGATCTTTTTTCCCTGTGATTTTCCAGAAATCATGTCTATGCAAACCAAAAGAAACTGTGAATTGAATAGCAAATGGTCTTGAAAAATTTTTCCCATAGTAATTGATCAGGAGATACACCCATCTGAAAAATTTACATACAACAAAAAAATACTACTCATACGTGTGCTGACAGAAAAATCAACAGAATGACAATGATTAGATGTCATGGTGAAATGTCTCTGGCTGTATTTTAAATCCACAAGCTTTTTCCTTTATTTGTTCTAAGATGTTAACATGGCTTAACATTTTTTTTAAATTTACTTTTGCTTATTTTATGAAAATACTACAAGCTTGTTCTCTACCTTCAAAGGTATTTACAGTTGTGCACTTAAAATAATGTAAAGAAAGTGTTGGTTTGGGATCTCCTGTAACAAATTTAATTTACATAGTTTCAAACTATGGAAAAATTAACTTCTATGAATGAGAAACTCCTTTTAACACTATCTACATTCAAAAAATATTTATGGATGACCACTCTGTTCCAGGGACCATGTTGGATAGTGGGGATACCATGACAAGGAAATAAACACTCCCAAATCCTCACAAAATTTCCAGGTGCATAGGGAAGAAGTAAAATTAAGAAGGATAAATTTGATGATAGGTAGAGTAGCATTCTAGGGAACAAATGTACAATCCTTGATTGATTATTAATAAGATGAATTATTGCCCTTGTCTTAGTTAACTGAGAAAGTGGAACAAGTGTGTATTGCAATACTTGCTGTGTGCCGGGTTCTGTCCTACGTGGGATTTGTGAGATATGGTTCCATCTCTCAAAGGATGAAAATTCAAACTGTCATAATAACTCTGTGAACAGCAGCAAGTTGTTGACTGCTCTGGTGTTAGATTCTTTATGTATAAATAAGGAACAAAGCACTGGCATTAGAGTTTTATAGGATAACCAGGAAAAGTCTTACCTATATCTCTACCTAAACATTTTTTGTGTTCAGCATATGTTTATTTTCTTCAATAGTACTCAATGAAGATGTTTCTGAAATTTTGCTTTTTTTTTTTTAAGATTTTATTTATTTGAGAGAGAGTGAGAGTGCACAAGCAGAGGGAGCAGCAGGCCCCCCACTGAGCAGGGGGCCAGATACAGGACTCTGTTCCAGGACCCTGGGATCATGACTTGAGCCAAAGGCAGACACTTAACCGACTTAGCCACCCAGGTGCCCTGAAAATTTGCTTTTAAGAATGTCTATAATCAAACCATATTTGACAAATTCTAGAAGAACTACAAGGTCAAATTACTTTTTTTACAATTACTATCAGCTTATCTTTTATATAAATCTACTTTTTTCCTATGTATGTTTGAGGAACATACCCAGTTAGACAGAGCTTCACAAGACTGTTCTCACTTGAATCATTAGCCACAAGTTCAGAGGTTCCCCAGGATGGCCGTCACTTCTGATAAGCTGGCTATAAATGTGGAGGTCCCCACAGACCCCCTTCGGTTTGACAATTTGCTAGAATGACTCACAGAACTCAGGAAAGCACAGTACTTATGATTACAGCTTTATGGTGGCAAAAAAAAATACAAGTCAGAACAAGGTCTAAGAAGGTTCCAAAAGCGAAACTTCTTTCTTGAAGGGTGCAGTGGCTAGCTGGTGCACCAGTGTGTGACAATATGCAGAATATGGCCAACCAGGGAAGCTTCCTTGAACTTCGGGTGTGGAATTTTCATTGAGTTTTAATGATGTACGCAGGATTGATTGCACCATTGGCCATGTGATAGAACTTAGTCTCTGGCCTCTTTGCTCCCCAGTTGGGCTACCGCAGGGCTCAAAGCCTCAACCCTCTAATCCTGGGCTTGGTGTTCCTGGCTGGCCCGGCCCCTTCTGGGTCATCTCATTAGTATTAACTATCAGGTGGGGCTGGAGGGGCCCACCCTGTATAACAAAGGCATTCCAATTACTCAGGAAACTCAATGGGTTTAGTGTTTACCAAACAGGACCCAGGACAAAGGCCAGGCAAATTCTCTATTACACACAATTATTCGTGTCACCCACTTCATCGAAAACCTACATTTTTCTTGAGAATCTGAATAATATGATAGGAACTCTTACTTACATTATTGCATTTATTGCAGCAATCATATAAAGGCAATGTTATCCTTATTTTTGAAACGTAATCAAAACAGGAAAAAAAAAAGCAAAGTAGTCGTGTCATCACAACTAGTTACTCACAGAGATCTGACCCTTTCAGTATTCTGAAACCAACATCAATATTGCTTTTAATACACCAACAGCTATTACGAGTCACACAGTGTGAGGGCTTTTTAAATGACAGTTGTTAGTTCTGAAAAACAACCTCCTCGGATGGGGGTCTGCATGTTGGATATTACTGATAATATTCTAAATATAATAAAAGATGGATAAACAAAAGTCTATATTATTTTGGTGGAGTTCACCAAGGACAAATGGTGAGGACATCTTAGCCACATGGTTGTGAGTGGAATGCTCTGTGAACTTGCATTCAAGAGAACACCATTTAAATTACTACTTATTATTTCAATTTACTTATTCTTTTAAAGCTTTTTGTTGTTGGTGGTGGTGTTCGTGATAATACTGTGTTACATTAAGTCTTCTCTCAATAAGTTAGAATCTTTTTTTAAAATTTAAATTCAATTAGCCAACATGTAATACATCATTAGTTTCAGTTGTAGAGTTCAATAATTCATCAGTTGTATATAACATCCAGTGCTCAAAAAATATGGAAATCTTCACAAATTTGCATGTCATTCTTGCGCTGGGGCCATGCAAACCTTCTCTGTATCCTTCCAATTTTAGCATACGTGCCGCCGAAAGGGGCACCCAATAAATTAGAATCTTACAATTGGATGTTAACATCGGAGGCCATCTAGTCTAACATTGTACCCAAAACTAGATGTACACAGTGTCACCAAATACCTAGAAAATTTCTCTGCTTTGCACATTACCTTGTCTGCCCATCTGCTAACAACCATGTTCCACAGAATAAGTCTAATTTTCTATCCACATACCAACTCTTCCAACATTTGCTAAGTATTCGGAGAAACAATGAGGTACAGTGTTCAAATCCAGTAAACAGTGTTCAAATCTAGTGAACACATCTAGATATGTGTTCCCGGTTTCTGTGCCAGTAACAACAATACAGAGTTCATCATGCTGTTATCAGGATTAAGTAATTAACACACACAGTAAGTGCTCCATAAAGATGGCTATGGTCTAGTACTATGGCTTCTAGGATTAAACTTTATCAACCTGGCGTCTCTCTCCCTTTCTCTCTCTCTGCATGACAACAGAGATTGTGTTGACTATTTCAGTAGTTGCATTGTGCGTATGGTCCTATAAAACCTGAGGCTTTTTATTTTGTTATCAGTTGCTCTTAGTTAAGTTTCACTCATCCTATCACAATTTTTTTTCTGATTAAATGCAAGACTTTATCCTTGATAAATGTGAACGCACCATCTTAAGTGACAGACATTTTTTAAAACTTGATTCGGTCACCTAGTGAATTACTAATCTTTATTGCCTTACTAGCTTTGTGTAATCTGCAAACTTAGTAAGCAAGTTCCTAGACTACTTCCAGGTAATTGACAAAATTGGTGATTTAGACAGGACCAAAAATAGAGCCTTGTGGAAAGTTCCCACGGACGTCACTCACTGCCAGTTATCAACTAATCTTCCCCTTTTAGATGTAATCAGCTCCCACTTCTTCTAATTGCTATCATTCAGCCCATGCTCTTCTCCACCGTTCCCTGAAAGACGTCACAAGAGACTTTGTCATATGTTTTTCTGGGAGCAGGATATATCTGTGTTTTGATAATCCCTTTAGCCATCAGAATAGAATTCATCAAGAAAGGAAATGATGTTATTTAGAGGATTTGGTTCTTGTGACCCTAACTTGGCTCATGTGACTAATAGGGCCCCTAAAAAAGAGTGATCCTTTGACTTCCGGTAGGTCACCATCTTCCCTAAGACGGTTTCCTCTTATTTGAAAAAGGGAATGCTGCACTCCACTTTTCTCAGAGATGACGAGAGGATAGAATTAAATAGTCCATTGGATCATTTTCAGACCAGAGATTCTTTTAAATAGAAAATTAAGTCATATATGATATAGTAGCCCCTCTGGTTAAAAACAAGACCAGTCTTTTAGTCAAACAACCAGACCAGTTTTTTTGACAGAACCGACCAGAGCGACACCAGCACTGCAACTATGTACTTAAGCCTCCCACACGCCTCCGCATTCCATTTAGCATATAAGATATTTTAAACCTTTAAGGATTCATGTCAGCTGAGCATGTGTGTATGTGAGTGTGTGTAAGTGTGTGTGTGTAAGTGTTGGTCTTTGATTGGGAGAGATGATCGGCTCTCACAGTCTCCCAGTCTCTAAGCCGCATTAGTCATTTTTAGCACCATGATGGAGAATGGTGTGAATGCGGTAAATTCAAAAGATTTCTCAAAACTTGACTGTGCAGACAGATAACTGTTAGAGTGACATTTGCAGTACAAGTGAGAAAACTGATCCTTCGGGGATCTCTAACTCCGAGTGCTTTAAAGGAGAAGATACAAGACTAAACCCATCTTCCTACACTAATCATTTCAGGAATAGTTTCTCTAAAAGTAGCAATGCTAATATGAGGGAATGAAAAAGTCAGTCAAACTGCTTATTTCCATTATATCCCATTAGCAACCAGATCAATGTTCTCACACGCATGGGTTCAAGCTTACCTTTTGACAAAAATAACAAAACAGAGTTCAGTGGAAAGTGACATCTTCGTTATGGACGTGCAGGCGATTGAAAGATCCAAAGCAAAAATGTCTAAGGGAAAAAGAATAATTGGGCAGAATCAGGAAGTGAAGGAATACATCTTCTTGTCCCTGTTAGTCCTTCCGCCTAGAGTTCCGAAAGGAGAGAAGGATTTAGCTGTTTGATTCCCATCAAGATCATTTTAAATTAAAAGTGTGATTGTTTAAATTCCTCATTTGAATATCTGTGATTATTGAGACCACAGACAGCCATGACAGCCTGAATCACAGAGTCACTCTTGAAAGAGGAATTTACAGTGGCAGTAAACTTGAAAGAAAATATTTATACACCTGGAAAGCTATTTAACTGGTTTCCATGGGTCCGTGCTTATTTTCCCAGAGATATTTCTTTCAAATTCATGCCATTGCTTCAGGTCCAGCCTCACCTGGGTTTTGAGATGAGATTTTTAGACCTAAGTGTTGGGGCCAATTTAATGTTAAAACCTATTTAACTGGGGCACCTGGGTGGCTCAGTGGGTTAGAGCCTCTGCCTTCGGCTCAGGTCATGATCCCAGGGTCCTGGGATCGAGCCCCGAATCGGGCTCTCTGCTCAGCAGGAAGCCTG
Organism: Lutra lutra; assembly: GCF_902655055.1. NCBI lineage: Eukaryota > Metazoa > Chordata > Mammalia > Carnivora > Mustelidae > Lutra > Lutra lutra. Next base: position 85,332,902 of record NC_062285.1, read on the forward strand.
CTTCCTCCTCTCTCTCTGCCTGCTTCTCTGTGATCTCCATCTGTCAAATAAATAAATAAAATCTTTAAAAAAAAAAAAACCTATTTAACTATTAGGGTCTGCTTAGCCAGAGCAACTCCATATTGCCTAGGTAGCCATATTGTTGTTTACATCCACGGACTTCATTCCAGGAATAAACGACCCAGTAGTTCCTGGTATGGTTCCAGGTATCCATTCTGGGGTAAACACCTTAACAATAGAAGCCACGTACCTTGCATCTGCTGTTATGCCCTATAAAACCAGCCTGTGAGATCAGGAGGGGGTCGCTCTCTTTGGAGGCAGCCCTGGCCGGTCAGTCTGACTTCTAATGCTTGGCATAGAATAAGGCTTTGCATAACTTTCACTTTGTCTCAGACTCATTCCTTTGATAACAGACCCCAACACTAAGCCGGGACAGCGGCCTGCTACTCCATCGTTTACCTTTAGCTAGGCCATACTCGACTTGCCTATCAACTGGATCAACTGACAGGCCCCTGCTAACTCTCACAGGCAAATCCTGCTCGCTTCCTCAGTCAGAAGTAGATGCAGAATCTTCCGTATGAGGTTATGAATCTCAGATATAACTTATCCTACACCCCCAAACTTTGGCCCCACACAGACCCTTGGAGCTGTACCAAAGCAGAGTTCAAAATACCCTTAGACTATGGAAAACAACTATCCACTGCTATTGGCTCACAAGAAGGAAGAGCAGATTTTTGAGTCAGACAACCCTGAATTCAAATTCAACTCAGCCCTTAACAAGCTGTGAAATCTTGAGCCCATTACTTCTCTGAGTCTCAATATCTCTGTCTCTAAAATTGTGTCACTAAATAACTTAACTTCCAAGATTTCTATAAGGACTAGAGGAAATAGATATAAAGCATCAGGTTAATAAAAGTGCACAGAAATAATGATTTGTATTGTTGTTATTGTAAATTGATTGGGATCTCAACTTTTTCCAAGTGGGCTAGGATTATCATGGATATGATGATCTGCTGTAGCACTCTAATAACTCTTCAGAAAAGAACGTGTTCCATAAATGAGGACATCGGGTATCCTATTCAGCTTTGATTCCAGCTCTGGATTGGGATGAGATGAAATAAAGCAGTACTCTGAGATTCTTCTTGGCCTTATGGACCCATGTCATTAGTGGAGCTTCCTTTGTATTGAAAACATACAACTCTAGATGGAATTAGATATGCATTGGTGCTCACTCTAAGAGTGCCTGGAAATAGTATCGACATTGACACTAGAAGGATGAGTGCTATTTGGCTTGGTGAGCACAGGAGTATTTGTGGCAGAGAGTACCTATACCAAGGCCTGGGGGTAAAGAATTACTAGGCGCATCAGAAGAACTCAAAAATCAGTAACCTGAAAATAATTAGCAAATGGGAGGAAATCGCATGAAGTCAGGTTGAGGAATTAGGTGCAAAATTATGCAGGACCTTGGGCTTATAGGAATTTTTTAAAACTTGAATGCAATATGAAATCATAAAAGCACCAGGCAAGTGACATGATCTATTTGTTTTGAGATCATTGTGAATGCAGTATAATTTAGAAGGGGGAAAGAATGGTTTGGGAGAAGCATACGATTGAACTAACCCCAGCAAGTCTAGAGGAGGGATGAACTAGGGAAGAAATAGGGAGATGGAGAGAAATGAATGGATATAAGCTTGATGTTAGAGGTAGAATCACTAGTGCCTAGTGGAGTCAAGAGGTGGTAGGATACAGGAGAGAGGAATGGTATCAAGGAAGCATCCAGATTCTGCCAAGGGCAACAGGATGGACAAAAATTTCATTTACTAAATGGAGAACACTAGAAGACAAACAGATTGGGAAATTTATCACCTGTTCATTTTTTAACATATTAATTTTAACATACCTGTGAGACATCCAAATAGAAATATCCAGAGCTCCATAAAAAGATCTGCCTTAAATACACAAATATGAGAGTCCTTGGCACAAAAATAGCATTGGAACCCGTAGAAGTGAATTAAATTACCTAGCGTAAATATTGAGAATGAGAGCAAAAAGGAGTCCAGTACTTAGATCTGAAAAGCCCCATATTAGAGTTTAGTTGGAGGAGGAATGGCCTGCCGAAGAAAGAAAAGTAGCAGCCAGAGAAGTATGCATGTATATGCATATATTTATCTACTGAAGATAAAGGAGAGGATTGTTTCAAATAGGAAATGATAAACCAGGTAAAATCCTACTGTGAGATCAAGTAAAATGAAGAATGGAAAATATCTATAGATTTAGCAACAGTATGATCACTGAAAACTTTACCAAGAGTCATTTCAGTGGTGAGAAGGGAATGAAAACCAGTTTGGAGTGGGGTGAAGAACATTTAGGAAGTGAGTAAAAAAAGGTTACCACCTTTAAACAACTTTTTAAAGGAACTTGGCAATGAAGAAGATTTAAGAGATAAAGTGGGGGCTAGATGGGAATGTGGGTAGGTTTGCCGGACTTAGCAGATACAAGTATAGGACACCCAGTTACATTTGAATTTCAGGTAAACAATGAATACTTTTTTTGGTACAAGCATGTCCCATGCAATATTGTGAACATAGTTTACACCAAAAAATTATTTGTAAAATGTTTAAGACACGGTTACCCTAAAAAATAATTCATTGTTTTTCTGAAGTTCAAATTTAATGGTGAGTCCTGTATTTTATCTGGGAGGTTAGGTGGGAGTTCGAGATACTTTTTTATTTCAAGAGATACTTGAGCATATTTTTTTAATATATATTTTTAAAGTTTTAAAATTTTTTTTATAAGCATATAATGTATTATTAGCCCCAGTGAATACAGGTCTGTGAATCGTCAGGTTTACACACTTCACAGCACTCACCATAGCACATACCCTCCCCAGTGTCCATAATCCCACCATCCTCTCCCTACCCCCCTACCCCCCGGCAACCCTCAGTTTGTTTTGTGAGATTAAGAGTCTCTTATGGTTTGTCTCCCTCCCGATCCCATCTTGTTTCATTTATTCTTCTCCTACACCCTTAACCCCCCATGTTGCATCTCCACTTCCTCATATCAGGGAGATCATATGATAGTTGTCTTTCTCCGATTGACTTATTTCGCTAAGCATAATACGCTCTGGTTCCATCCATGTTGTCGCAAATGGCAAGATTTCATTTAATATATTTTTTTATTTTTTTATTGTATTATGTTAGTCGCCATACAGTACTTGAGTATATTTAACTGAGGAAAACATCTGGTGATGGAGAAGCTAAAAATGTAAGAGAAAGAAACGGAGATTAACATCTTACCAGAGGGTGGATCCCTCTTTCCGGCATTCACACAGAAGAGAGGATGGGGAAGATGGGGGTCCCGGAGAAGCAGAGGTGTGGTTCTAGTCTTGGAAAGATGCTGGCCCCTACCTTTCAAGACTCCTGGGTTTCTTTATGAAGTGGGCAGCCAGCCATTCGTGAGAGCAAAAAGGGGTTCGGATGAAAATGAGGAATAGAAAGAGCAGAGAGCTAAGAACGTGTTATCACACCAGCAAGAAAAGAGGATTTATTTATTTTTTTTAAAGATTTTATTTATTTATTTGACAGAGAGAGATCACAAGTAGGCAGAGAGGCAGGCAGAGAGAGAGAGAGGGAAGCAGGCTCTCTGCTCAGCAGGGAGCCCGATGCGGGACTCGATCCCAGGACCCTGAGATCATGACCTGAGCCGAAGGCAGTGGCTTAACCCACTGAGCCACCCAGGCGCCCAAGAAAAGAGGATTTAGAAGAGAAGCATTAAGATTGCCCGCAGTGTTGAAGGCCCAGTTGATGCTGGTAATCACGAAGAGTGATACCAAATGACCAAAAGCATGATTTTGTCCAGTGGTATTCATTCAGATGTCCAATGCAGTTATGAAGCTGTCTGGTAGATTTTTAAATGGCCTAAAGACCCCAGAACAGGAAGAAAAGCACAAAATCTACTCTTGAATTAAAAGAACGTGAAGTGAATCTTATATGCGATTTCCCTCCAAATATGCAAAAGAGGGGGATGGATCTCTTCAAATTCTGAAATAAACAAGTCTATGTCATTAGCTGACTGAAGTTACAAATTAGAGAACACACTGTACAAATAAGCAGATATTGGGCAAAATTAGTTCCTTCTGTATCCATGGTGTTATTTAAACTCACCATTTTACTATTTTAAATAGCTCCACTTTGAGGTTGACTTATAAATTCAGTTCACAAATCCATATTGGGTTCCTACTATGTGCCAGCCCTGGCCAGATAGTGAATTAATAATACCAAGGCTGATGTTTAATTAACAAGAAGAACCTTATAGAAATATTTGACACTCAAATTAATATCAGATATATTCATTTGACTAATGCTATTACAATTACAGTTCATAGCTAATGGCATTATCGGGCTATTATCACAAAGCATTACCTCTCTTCTAAAACTCATTTCCATGATAATTCATTGAAATCATCATGAGAACACACTATCTTGATGGGTTTTTACCTCCCAACGCTCTTCAAGAGAATGAACTCACCCTTATAAGAAAGCCTGTTATCCCAAATATCACCCATGCTCATTCTTTCTGCAGTTCAGGTGAACAATGCACAGCGATTTCTCCACAGTTTTGAAAGACACAGTGTCCCTTCCTGGATACAGCCACCTAACTTCATTTTTATCCACAATTCCCAGGAAGTACAAATGCAAATTAAAGTCTCCACGCAGACTTGTTATGAGAGCAAGGTATCAAGCTGTGCAGATTTGGGGCCCAACTTCAGTTCAACCATTCAATCAACAAATAATTATTCTGTCTCCTTTGCATGACTCCAGGCAAACAGCTCAGCCTCTCTGTGCCTCTGTTTCCTCGTCTGTAAATTGAGGGTAATCATAATTTGGGTACTTATTAGACGAATACGAAAAAGTGGTAGAAAAGCCAAAGTTAGCATATAGTTGTTAGATATCATTTCCTTCAGGTATCATGAAAATTAATGTGTTTTAAAAATTAACTCAGGTAGGAGAGCTATGAATCTCAAATGAAGCATTTAAATCAGGTTACTGAAAGGAAGAAGGAAAGAAATTAACATTTATTAAGTGTCAGTTATATGCAGACCTTGCTGTATGTATTTTGCAAACATATTATTTCATTAAATCTTCACAACAATTCTTTGGGGGTGGATGTTTGTAGCCTCATCATGCATAAGAGGAAAATGAACGGAGAAAGTTATGTAAGTTGCCCTAATCTTACAGCAGGGGTGGATTCCTGATTCCCAAGCTCCTTTTGCTACACCAGAATTTATTTCCCATGGCACAGAAGCACGTCCATCCTGGAGAATGGCTGTTACACGTTTTTAATTACATACTTCTTCGCACATAGGAAGTGAGGGATAGAGTAAGGTATAAAACCCATTTCCGTTCTGTCTCAACAACTTTGGACGTTTGCTAGATCCCCAGCATTTCAAAAAATAACTGAAAGAGGAAAAAAAAAAGATCTAACAAAGTCTGAGGGGGAAATAATGGCTCACTGTGCCCAACAATCGTTTGAAGAGATTCCAAAAGGCACATTTTAATATTTTCAAAGTTCCATTACATTCAAAATAAAACAGTGTTAGTAAAAAGGGGAACTACTGAAACTTCCTCCGAAAAGACATAGCAGAAATACGCCTCCAATCAAAAGCAATATGCCGTAGCCCTTCAAATAATGCATGTATATTTGAGATATTTGGTAAATCTAGGGTTTCAGTAGGGAAATATAGGGACGTATCATGGAAGTGTGAGAATCTTAGGTTTCAGAATAGACTGTTTATTGTTACTTGGGATGTTGTGATTTCCAAAATGATATCTTAGGACAGTTATAGAAACAGCACCTGACTTCTGAACTGGAGCATCAAGGTTGCTATTCAATACCACAGCTGCTGAAAAAGAGTAGGTTGTGATAGAAGACTACCCTTTTCCATTGTTTTATCAAAAACCGAACGTAATTTAGGGAAGTCAGCTTTTCCAAAAGTATGCTTGATGAAATGGTTTTCAAAGATTATTTTTCGCTGTAAAGGTAATATGATGAAATAAATCCAAACTTTAAAGGAGCAGGGGAAAAGACCAGTAAGAGGATGAAAATGACTGCTTGGGTAAATTCTTTCCCAATATATATTTTTTTAATTTGTGTGCATGTGTGCATGGGTATTAAATTTATAGAGATTTTAAATGAAATTGGGGTCTGAATAAACTCTGCTGAATGCTCAATAAAATAATTATATCAAGTTCCCACTTTTTTTCCCCTTACAAGTATTGTGAGCATATTTCCATGTTACTTCAAATTCACACACACAAAAAATCCCTCATTTTTTTCCCCCTAGAATCCTGGAAATGGGATTACTCATTCAAGAAGGATAAACCTTTTTTTTTAAAGATTTTATTTATTTATTGGACAGGGAGAGAGAGCACAAGTAGGCAGAGAGGCAGGCAGAGAAAGAGGGGGAAGCAGGCTCCCTGCTGAGCAGAGAACCCAAGGCAGGGCTCAACCCCAGGACCCTGGGATTATGACCTGAGCTGAAGACGGGAGGCTCAACCCATTGAGCCACCCAGGCACCCAAAGAATAAACATTTTTTTAAAAAGATTTTATTCATTCATTTGACAGAGAGAGAGATCACAAGTAGGCAGAGGCAGGCAGAGAAAGACGGGGAAGCAGGCTCCCCGCCAAGCAGAGAGCTCGATGCAGGACTTGATCCCAGGACCCTGAGATCATGACCTGAGCCAAAGGCAGAGGCTTAACCCACTGAGCCACCCAGGCGCCCCTGGATAACATTTTAAAGACTATTGAGAAGTAAAGACAAATTGTTTTCTAAAGGCTGCATCAATTATGCACCACTGCAGTAGAAGAACACTTGTTTCAGTGTGTAAGCTGCAACCCTGAGCATAATCATATTTTGGTTTTTGTTAATATGATTGGGAAAAATTATATTGCATTACTACTTTAACTTATATTTTTCAAAAATGGAAAATTGAAATTTTTAATGTTATGAATACTTTGATCTTTTCTCATTCATGGAATGCTTGATCATATTCTTTGCCCATTTTTCTTTTTGGTCTATTTGTCTTTTTTCTTTTTGATTTTTAAACGGTTTTTTTAACTTTAGGGATATTATCATTTAGTCAAATTTATTGCTAATATCTTCCTAGTTTTAACTTAACATTTTAATTTCATACATGAGTTTGTTTTGTGCAAGTTTTGCTGATACATGTGATGAAATCTATCAACATTTTCCATTGTGATTAATATCATTGCATTTATCTGTGGTTGTGGAAATTTCAGTAGTTTCATATTTCAAATATAATATTCTCATCCTTGTGGACTTTATTTCTGGGTTAGGTACACACTTATTTCCTTCAAACAACCAAATTTCACAGCATAACTCGATTTTTTTGTGTGAAAAATTAGTTAATCCATAAGTACTCCACAGCCATAGGATAATCAGAATGAAACTAATCAGTAATATATACTTTAATATATTCTTAGTTCTTAGGAGATTCTTGGGCTGTTTCAGGGTTACCTTTCACGTGCCTCTTGATTTATGATATATATTACATATCAACTATTGCTAATCATACCTCACCTTATGGTTAGTCTTCATTTGTAAAAATTTTATTTCCTAGGGTGTATATTTCCAGATGGATTTTAGAATCATTTTATCAGTTTCCCCCAAATCTTGTTTTTATTTTAAAAAAATACGTAAAACTTGTTCGTTAACTTAAAAAAATAAAACTTTTATAATCTTTTGTGTTTCACCTACGTATATAACACAATTTTTTCTTTATTCAATGTTAAATAATTCAGTTCAGTAAGATTTTCTTTTTTTCATCTATATCCTGAACATTTCTTGTTGGACTTACTATAAGCATTTTATGCTCTGCTTCTTTTTGCTGTTATGAACCGACTCCTTGTCCCTCATTACAACTCGCTGACATAATCACTAATATATAGGGGGATTATTAATATTTATGTCTGTGCCTTGCATTCAACTTCTTAAATTTTCTTAGTAAATGTATGAGAGTATTTTAGCTTATCTTAAGTTTACAACAAAATTATCTAATCTTAATTATAATTTCTTCAAATCATTTTTTCCAATATTAACTCTTATGTTTTGCGTCTTTACCAGGACATAGAACTTCAGAGTAATGTCAGTACCAGAAGACAAGTCACATTTTATCCTGTTCATAATCTTCATTTGAATCTCTTTTATTTTTTATTAAGCATATTTGTAGGTTTATCAAGATAATAGTGAAGCGTGTTCTTTATCAATGTACTCTTAATCCCCTTTACCGACTTCACCCATCCACCCACCCCACCTCTGGTAACCACCAGTTTGTTCTTTATGATTAAGAGTCTGTTTTTTAGTTTGTCTCTCTTTTTCCTTATTTATTCATTTGTTTTGTTTCTTAAATTCCGCATATGAGTGAAATCATATGCTATTTGTCTTTGACTGACTTATTTCACTTAGGATTATACTTTCTAGCTCATTGCAAATGGCAAGATTTCATTCTTTTTTATGGCTGAAAAATGTTCATATATATATGTATATAATGTACACACACACACACACACACACCCATCTACTTTACCCATTCATCTATTGGTGGACACTTGGGTTGCTTCCATGGTTTAGCTATTGCAAATAATGCTGTTATAAATGTGGGGCACATGTATCCCTTTGAATTAATTTTTTCTGGTTTTGTTTGTTTGTTTGTTTGGTAAATACCCGGTAGTATGATTACTGGATTGCAGGGTAGTTTTTATATTTAGTCATCTTCAAAAGAAGAGTTTTATCGAGAGACAGTATTTACCAGTGAAGAATGTATGTGGATTCCCTTAGTCTCTGTCCCTTTCCCAATTTTTAATAAAGTCTTCTGTGAAAGTACACCTATTAAAGCCCCAAGTTACTCTCAGGAGCAGACTGCTGGGCTGGAATGAGAATTTTACACCATTTTCTGGTTGTCCAACCATCTGATCAAATGATGTGATTGTAAACTGGTCTCAAGCATACATGACTCTTAGGTGTTCCCTAAAAATCACATTCATGTGTAATGTGTTTCTTGGGGAGCTATGCTACATGAATGCAGTGTGCCTTGCTGGTCATGCTCCCACTACTTCCTGTCTTACGGTTTAATGGGGGTACTAGAAGCAGAGGTACTTGGCGTTGAGTACTGATTAGAATGGAATATGGAAATGCTACTTCTCCTTCCCAAAGCAGTAACTATGCATTAGAACAACAGCAGCTACCAGTATTCTGTTTAGAACTGACCTTGATTTCTGTGTAGGGGTATGTTCTGATCACCTCCTATTCACCAGCTTGGTGTGGGAAAGAGATCCTCAATCTAAATGGGCTAAGATGGCTGGCTGAAAATATGACACCTGATGCTGGGCGATAGACTGACAGCAGTTTATTAGTCATATTATACTCATAGCCCAGGGCAGGAGAATGTGCCATGCAGGGCCAGATGAGGCTGCACTTGGGAGTAGAGTAAATGAGGATCTGCAGAGGGCAGGCTTGGTAGGAACAAAGCAGTGAGGCAGCTCCTGGGTCCTGCAGGAGGATGTGATTGCTTGAATGACATTGAAGGCTGGTAGGGAGGCAAAAGCTTTAGGGCTAGGACCAGTACCAGGCACCTGGTCTGACTAACAGGGGATCTAGCCTTGCGGGGGACGGGGGGACTTCCCACCAGGTGGGGAGGGCATCTGAAAGAGCAGAGAAGTATGTGCTTAGGACTTTGGGGTCCTGTGAGGCTCCAAGACATGAGGGCAGCACATGAAATTTGGGGCCTCACAATGCAAGACATAATAAGGGACAAGGATAAAGTATATTCTCTTTCATACTAGCAACTTTGTGTTGTTTATGGCAACATGATTCTATTAGCATCAGTGGGGGCTTTAGCAGTGCTGTTGTAACAAGATGAGGGTTCTACTGAGCCATGCCTCTACTTATCTCTCTTGCCTTTGCTCTTTAATCGGTAAAATACAAGAACTAGTCTAGATAATTCCATAGTCCTATTGTCTTTAATATGGCCATGATAATTTAAAGTAAGTAGAAACATTTCACTTAGTATGTATAAGGCCTAATACTCCAGAGTAATTATCTTTTTGCATGTCTGCCCTACCAACCTATGAGCTCTTTTTTCTTAAGCAACTTGGAATGCTCATCTCCTGGTACATGACAACTTCTTAGCAAATGATTTTCAGATGAACAATAGATCTAACTGAACAAAAAATATTTGGGGAACTTCTGAGTCTTGCAAAGTATTTTGTGAATGTTCTATTACTCAGTGGCCAAACACTCATTACTAAGTAGGCTGGATATACTATTAAAGTACTCAATGAGGGTTCACCAAGGCACTTCCTGTCCTCCACTGTTGAGGCATGCATGCTTTCTTGGGTTTATAACCTTCCTACCCACCCAAGCTAAGATCTGGGGAAGTTTAGTTTGTTCCATTCTAGACCTTAAGTCTTCTCTTTGTCTCCTTTTGCAAGGATGCCCCAGATTTCAGTCAGCTACTAGAAATGTCTGATGAAAAATGGCACAAATGTGAATTACGACAATAAAAGTTTATAAGCTACTAAAATAAAGTTATAGTACCTAAGAGCTGAGTCAACTGACAATGTTAAATGGAACATTTTACAACCAGTCCTGGGATAATGATTAAAAAAAAAAATGGCACATGAAGAACATGAAGAAATATCTGGTAGGAAATGGGTCCAAGACCAAGCTCAGGCTACAGGATTTTGTATATGCCACTTATAAGGTGTGGTGTGGGTGGTGATAATCTCAAGTTTTGGAGTGCCTCCTCTGTGTCCAACTCTTGACATCTATTATCTCTTTTACTTCTCATAACAGCTCGGTGAGAAAGGCGTTGTCATTTTAGAGAGGAGAAACCGAGGCTGAAATGGTCTGTTTGGGCAAATGCCCCAAAACAAAACTATTAAATAATGGAGACATTATTTGACTTCAAAAGTCTCTCTGCCTCCAAACCCCATGCTCTTTCTTTGTCTCTTCACCCCCAAAGCTATCTCTTTACATAGACTGATAATCTCTATATTAATAAAGCCAATTTTAGGTTTCTGGAACTATCTCTCTGTCCAGCTTGATGCCAGTGTATATTCCAGTCTATGAATTCAGATGATTTTTCTCCTTACCTGAGAGCTCACCTTGTAAATTGGCTACATAGGGAATGTAAACTTATAGCTAAGTAAGGCAAAAATACAGAGCTAGCATGAGGATCAGCATTAGGAAGGAAGCTGAACACTAAAAATGATATTTGAGAAGGACTATAGAATTTGAATAGGTGATATGTCAATCTTTCATTTTATCTTTTAAATACTCCACTCACAAAATGTTTTGTGTTGCTCATAAATTCCCACTACCTTTCCCTAACCTTTCCAACACGACATCCTTCACCCCTCATGCCCATAATTCCAACTCCCGGCACTTCTCATTTGTACCCACCAGAGCACCCCTAGTGACAGTTCCAAGCACATGGTCATGGGCAGGGCAAGCTGGTACCATATCCAGATAGGCTGGTATGTGCTGTAATTGCACAATTTTTTTTTTAGAAATATTATGTTTTACCTTAAAGATCTTACAAAATTTATATTCTTCTCCCTCATCTAACTTTGTTATAATATAAAGATAGACTTTTCAATTACTTATTATGGACCAAAATTCATGCTCCAAGAAAAATTAATGTCATGTTAATTCTGAGGATTCACATACTCTGTGCAAACTCCTCTTAGTCTAGCCAGAGAAACACAGTGATAAGATGGTCTAATCACATCACATGCAAAGTGCTGATGTGAAATGAAAAGGACAGAAATAAGATTGGGATATTAATTCAAGAGAAATAAGGAAATAGGACTGTTTGAATAAGCTTAGCAAGGTGGTTTAGTTCTTCCTGAAAATATGTGTGATGTCATCTCACCTTACCTTGACTTCTACCCCAACTCCCCTCATTCAAGTACAATCAAATGTGTAGTTTCTAAACACACGTGCACACCCACCCACCCAGACACACACACACACACACACACACACACATAGAGGCTACATAGGCCCAGACACAGAGGGAAACATTGTATGAAACTACTCCTGTCAAAGGAAGGCATTATGTCAATATAGCAATAACACTATACATTTCTATTGTAATGGAACACAAATGAATAAAATGGAGAAGTAGAACTTACTGCATAGATTTCAGCTCAACACCACATTTCAGTTATAGGTCCAAGACACAAGCTAATTTTCATGGTTGGTCCAAAATAATAGTCATTGTTAAAGGACAGAAGAGAAACAGCTTTAAATGGGAAGTGGCACCAGGAATCACAGCTGTCATACTTATGTACTTGCTGACTATCAACCCCGAACAGAGCATTTAATTCAAATTTCATTTAAAAGTATGCACTGTCAAGGGAAAGGGCAAGAACCATTTTCTAGTTCAGGAAGCAACTCACAACACATGTACCAAAGATAGCACTGGAGATCAAGTCTTTTGGCACATAGACTGATTGCTCTAGGCCCACACCCCTCTTCACAACCCACTGTAGGAGCTGCTCCTACAAAAAGCAAGAAAATGCCAAAGCTTTGGCATCTGACTGCTCAAAGATTAAATCCTGTATTCATAATGCCTAATTTTTTTGGTAAATATTGTGCCCATTCAGAACTGCAATTGACTATAAGTTCTCTCCGTGAAGATAGATTTGGCCTTTTGAACAATCTTTTTTTAAAATTTTAAAATTCTTTTATAAATATATAATGTATTTTTATCCCCAGGGGTACAGGTCTGTGAATCACCAGGTTTACACACCATAGCACATACCCTCCCCAATGTCCATAACCCCACCACCCTCTCCCAAACCTCCCAACCCCCAGCAACCCTCAGTTTGTTTTTTGAGATTAAGAGTCTCTTATGGTTTGTCTCCCTCCTGATCCCATCTTGTTTCATTTATTCCTTTCTTACCCCTAAAGCCCCCCACGTTGCCTCTCCACTTCCTCAAATCAGGGAGATCATATGATAGTTGTCTTTCTCTGATTGACTTATTTCGCTCAGCATGATACCCTGTAGTTGAACAATCTATTTAACATTATGTGATACTATATACCTGTATTTGTTAATACTAAGATCCCCTTGTTTTAAAAGTACTGCATAAAAATAAGTGTTGCATATAAAATACATTATCTCATATTATGTATTAAATAGTAATACAAACTCACTGAAGGAAAATTGAGAGTGTGTAGAAATAGAGATGATACATAAAAGTATGGATCTGGATATGGAAAGGGAGAAAGAATTATAGCAAAGATCCAAAGCAAAAGTCAAAACTTAGCAGCAAAGTAAAAGCAATTACCTTGAATCCTAAATAGTTTCATATATACTCATCTAATGGTTTTGTATAGAGCAGTTTGACATCATAAGAAAATGGCATTATCTTATTTAGAAGTATTAATTTGAAGGCATTACTTATCAGGTCAAAAAAAACCCTTCATGTCAACCAGAGATTGCAAGTAATTTGACCAACAGGGTCTGTGATGTTACAATAAGGTGAAACTGGATTTACCTAAGTTGCCAAAATAATGTAACATCTGGAATCTATATGTACTATGTCACTAACCTTATAATTAGAATCTGCAACAGACTGTCTGCCTGTGGCAAAAAGTTTTCATTCATTCAGTTTATATTTACTGACCGATTCTTATGTGTCAGGCACTGTTCTAGATACTAGATCAATAAGGATGAGTAAGATACACATGTTCTGTTCTGGTAAATTAGCATAATCAGGGTTACTTTTATAGCTCAGTTCTTCTGAACTTATATTGTGTTATGCAGATTCAGGTTTTGTGACCTTCAAAATATTTGGGGTGCTTTGCTTGTCATTTTACTGTTAATTAGAGAATTAAATGAATTTTAACAATGAGTTTCAGATGAGCTTTTTTGCTTTGTAGATATTACTGAAGCGAATAAATCTCTATGAATAGTGGAATGATAAAACATTCACAGAAACTTATAACTCTGCAGTTGAATAACAATTACATTTTGTTCCAAACAGGCAATTGGTTTCCAAACACATTAAACAAAGGCAATTTAGAAAGCTTCTTCTTCTTTTTGGCATCATTAACGTTGTTGAACGTCCTGGGATTTTGGAGTGTCTCACAAAGGTAAGTGTGTGGTAAGACGAGCAATTTCTGAGCCCATGAAATATTGATCTGGGAACCATCACCGAGCCAACAGGAATCCTGTATGCCATGACTGGACAAATTAGCATATTAGAGAAATTTAACAGATTATGCAGAGCAAGAAATTTCAATTTAGGCTTCACTTTCGCCATTGATCCTTATAATATAATAGTGTTTTACTCGATTCTAAAACATGTTCTGAAGGAAGATATTTTTTCTCCACTGTATAGTACCACTTCAGAATTAGAAATAACCATATTGATAATAAGAATGAATGAGTCATTATCATTAAAAGCAAATATCATTAAACAAATAGCTAGGAATCTAATGATGCTTAAGATCTGGATTCCATTCAGGCCTTTAAATCAGCAGTGACCATTTCAAGGTCAATAACAAACTGCAAAATCATTTAGTCAGTCACCTGAGACCATTCAGTGGCTTAATAGGTATCATCTACTATCCATCCACCGCCAGCCCACCTCTCTCTCATTGACATATTCTTGGATAGCTGTGTACTTTTGAGCAAATTATCTAACCTCTCTGAGTCTCCGTTTTTATACTTGTGAAATAAAATCAAGAATACCAGCATCTTGTGGGCTTTAAGGGTATGAATTTTGGTAAAGGGCTGAGCACCATGTCTACCACATTGTGGAAACGACAGAGATCTTTATTTTTCTCACTTTCCTCCATTCACTTATCTATTTAGTCATATTTTATCCAATCATTTTCACTTCTTCGTTGCCTATTCATTGAATAAAACTCTGTTGGAACGCTGGTCATGTGATGGCCACTGCAATAAACTAGAAGCACACAAAGTCAGTAAGTCTATAAATGTGTATATATGCTCTTGCTTTCATGGAGCTTATGGTACAGTATAAGAGAGAGGCACTTAAATCTCACGCAAGGTGGAACTAATGACAAAAAGCAAAAGTCTGAATTTTTAAATTTCTTACTTTCCAAAGTATAGAAGTTATCGAATTAACCCCTCACCATGTATAGTTTCTCTCTATCTCGTTCTTGGATTGAAAACTAAAGCAGAATATCAGGGAGTCTTGCAGAAAAATCCAACAGGAATGTCCTCAGCTTTGTAGCAAAACAGAGTCATCAGTGAAAACGGAAGGTGAAGGCAACTCATCTTTGCCCTCCATCCGTTGCCTCCAAACACGGAAGTGGTGCCCATCTGCTAAGTCTCATAAACCTGCAGTTTCTCAACTTTTACTTTTTCTCCCACTGTAAGATTGGACCCTTGTCTTTTCATAAAGTAATTTAAAAGGCAATCTTTCAAGTTATCCCAGGTGAATCCAATTCTACAACTTAGCTGTACAAACATGAGCAAGGTATTTAACTTTGCTAAGCCCATTTCTTCATTTGTAAAATGAAATAAGAAGAACAGTAATTATGCCATAAAGTTGTTGTGAGGATGAGAAAATGCTCAAAAATGTTAGCTACAGTAATAACAATAACAATAACAGTAATAACAAACAACACTCGTTCTTTGCCTTATGCCCCCTTTCTTCCTCCTTTTTAAATTTTTCTAGACTCATGAAGAGGTGTGGCCAAGATGACCAGGATTATGGGCTGAATTCATGGACGAAATAGCACTAGACCCAGAATCTATTAGCTCAGGGATTTACTCATTCATTCATTCATTCATTCAACCAATATACTAAGCATTGTTCCAGGCACTAGAAAATATAGAACTGACGAAAGCAGTTCAGTCCAGTCTACATGGAGCTAATACCTAGTGCTCAAAGTTAAATTATTTAAGTGAGATTCTTTCTCTGTGATTATCGAACATGTGATTTACTATAAAGAAGTGAAAGATGGTGGAATGGGGTGCAGAGAAGGAGGCAAGAACAAAATTGTACAAAGCACCAAATATTGGAGGAACCAAAGAGGAGAAGGAACTAAGTGATATAGAAATAAATCAGATTCCTAGCATATCTTCTCTAGTTTCCTACGCTTTCTCCTCCTTTTTCTGTATACTTTTAAGGGAAGGGGGAAAAAAGAGAGAGGATAAAACAAAGCAAGAAGGGAGGAAATTAGTTTTCCAAGTGTTGAGCACTTCTGTATCTTGGGCAGCATGCAAAACAAATAACATTTAATCTCCACCTACGTCGCTGCTACCTAAACCCTATTACTTTACTTTATAAATAAGAAAACCAAAGTGAGAATCTAGGTAAGTAAACTAAGTTCACACACCTAGGATTCAAAACCAAATGTGTTTGTTTATAAACACTTTCTTGTATAGCATGCTATTTCTAAGTGTCTTAGAGGAGCACTGATTCCAAACCTAGGCTCTGCAGACTACTATTCATATAAACCCCAGGGAAGTTATGTAACCTCTTAGAACTTTAGTTTCCCTATCTGTGAAATGGGGATAATTTCATCCTTCCAGGGTTATAATGAGAATTCATTAAGTTAGAGTGAAGATAGAGCCCTAGCCTGGTGCCTGGCCCTTAGAAGACACTCAGGAAAACCAGGTGTTCCTTGGGTCAGGAGTAAAGGGCACACATTCTAGAAAGTTATGCATGGATTTCTTCTTTGATAATGGTGCTTTCCATATAGCTTCAACACCGAATTTACAAATCCCCCATGCACCTGATGAGCCCTTCCTGAGTCCTGGCCTCCACAACGCTATCAAGTCGATTGGGTTTCAGACTTTCCAGTTTGTCTTTGTCACACTCGTTGCAGGTTGTAAATGAGCGCCATCTAGAGGTCTTTATGAGACACCTTAACAGGTCCTAAAACTCCTTTTGTCATTTTATAAAGACTGTTCCTGGTGAGCAGTGCTCTTAAAAAATCATCACTGTTGTGCCAGTATCTATGGGCCCATAATAAAAGGTAGACAAGCACAGGAAGAAAGCAAATGATTTATCAAGTCATCTACATCTGGTCCTAAAAAAAGCTTTCTTTCTTTCTTTTTTAGGTATTGTAATCTAAATCATTTTAATGCCCAGAACATCAGTGGAAGTAATCTTGAAGAAACACTTCTCCTCCGTGAAAAGTCCCTGAAATTTTATGGCAGTACGCGGGAATTTTCTTCAAGTATCCATCTTTGGGAGACAGCCCTATGAAACTATATTTGACTCCACCCGTTTTATGAGCAAAGTAGTCATTATTTTCTTCAGCTGAACATCTTATGCTTTTTAGTTTAAGAACTAATATGTATGGGAGGGACTTCATGAATAGTATCTGTGTACTTTATAAAGACTAATTATGACTCCTCTAGTAAACTGTTGTGCCTTTTGCATTAACACATTATACATTACAGTTAATTTCAAAGTCTGTGATTACTCCATGACAACAAAATGACAGTTTCGTGTGCATTACAATATTTTACAATTTTTTGCAATAATGGTTCAGCCACTAAGAGCCATAGAAATGATATTTGTTAGTTTTAATGTGCTAATATAATAAAAATAATTGTATGTTAACATTGTTTCTTTCTATACGTTTATTGAGCACTTATTACACGCCAAGCTTTGTATCATATACTATGTCTGACTAAATAATAAATCTATATGTCATTATACTGTATTTGATCTTGATGTCACACTATCAAGATATGAAGTAAGGATATTTTCTCTGAGTTGAAAAGCAATGTTAACTAAAATAGAGGTCCTTAACAAAGAATAGTCACATACTGAATAAGTTATAAAATAAAGGTAAATGATAGAATGATTGAAGGAAAAAGGAAAACTGGAGAAGGTGAAATGAGTGTTGAGAAGGTAAGTGATAAATCAAATAGAGAAGATTAAAGCAATTCCCTAGTCTAGGGATGTCTGGGTGGCTCAGTGGTTAAGCAGCTGCCTTCAGCTCAGGTCATGATCCCAGAGTCCTAGGATTGAGACCCACGTCAGGCTCCCTGCTCGGTGGGGAGTCTGCTTCTCCTCTGCTCGCTGCTCTGCCTTCTTGTGTGTGCACACACACACTCTCTTTCTGCGTCAAATAAATAGATACGAAATCTTAAAAAAAAAAAAAATTCTCTAACCCAATTCCCATCTTTTGGTCTTCAGTGCTACCAATTCAGACCCATTCACAAAATCGTCTTCCAAAAGAGGTTCTTCCTATATAAACAAAGAAATGTGGAAACTCACAAAAAAATAATGAATGGGGGCACCTGGGTGGCTCAGTTGGTTAAGTGTCCAACTCTTGGTCTTGACTCAGGTCACGGTCTTGAGGTCATGAGATTGAGCTCCGCATCTGGCTCCAAAGTAAGTGTGGAGTCTGCTTAAGATTCTCTCTTCTTGGGGCACCTGGGTGGTTTAGTGGGTTAAACCTCTGCCTTCAGCTCAGGTCATGATCCCAGGGTTCTGGGATCGAGCCCCGAATTGGACTCTCCGCTCAGCGGGGAGCCTGCTTCCTCCTCTCTCTCTGCCTGCCTCTCTGCCTACTTGCGATCTCTGTCTGTCAAAAAAAAAAAAAAAAAAAAAAAAAGATTCTCTCTTCTTCTCTCTTGGTCCCTCCCCAACTCCCTTCTCTCTTTAAAAAACCAAAATAAAATACATAGTAATAATAAACTAATATAAAATAAAACTCATGCCCCAGTCCTTTGTAGCAGTGCTTGTCAAAGTTTGGTTGAGAGTCACCTGCTTTAGGCAAATTTTCTGGTCCCTCCCAAAGACTGCTTTCACCCAACTCTTTTCCCAGGAACCAGTGGTTTTAACAAACACACCCAAATCATTCTTGTGTTCCCTAAAGTAGAAGCACCACTGCTTTCTAGGACAGTTCATAGTCGATAGGATAGGTGGGTTTATCAGCTGATTGCAAATGGTTCTGCAGTTACGCACCTCCCTTGTGTATACCGAAAATATTTTAGATCTGTAGGATAAAAGATTTATTCAGCTTGATTAGATATGATATGCATTTTTAATTGCAAAAGAGCAGCTGTAAAGCACCAGGTGTTTCTCTTACTCAAACAATTTTTTTGTTTGCTTGTTTGTTTGGTGGACAAATAAAGAGACTAGCTCGTGCACACATGAATTCTTGCCCTGTAACTGTCCCAAATCTTTCTTAATTTTTGTGTTTGTTCTATGGCAAAATAGTGAGGCCAGCCCCTGGATATGTCTTAGAGGTTTTCTCTGCTGCAAAAAAAAAAAGGTTAAATGCCACGTTTGCAATTTGGGTTTAATGAACATCCAAAATATCAAGAAACCTTTAAACACTTCACCTTAGTACAAGCAAGGAGCTCTGGCAGTCTCTCTCACCACTAGAATAAGGGTCTGTTTTATTTTGTTGCGTGTGCGGTTTTTTTTTTTTTTATTTGCCTTCATCTCCCTAATTTCTACATCATAATAGAAAAAAAGTGCTCATTATGCTTTCACTCATCCTTAGAGATAAAAAGAGATCTACAGAATTGTAAAGTTGACCCAAAGCAAACACCAAAAGAGCTTAGAATTCTCACATCGGGGTTGACACTTGTGATTAGCTAAATTGCAGTAACTACACATGCCTCCATTCGGAACAGGACGCATTCACACTGCAGTTTCTTCTCTAGAGCCTAGCAACATTATCATTGAGCACCTGGAATAGTTTAGGCATTAAGTGTAATTGGTTTTGCTTTACATAAATCTGTAGCTTTGTAAATAAGCGAAGCATTTCAGCTTCTATATAACACCAATTAACTTAAAGGGATGTGTTGTTTGCAGAAGCCTGCTGGGTCTGTACTGTATTTCTCGGGTAATATGCTCCGTGGCGGGCAAAGTTCTGTGTCCCTGCAGTGTTCCATTGACTCCCAGTCACTTGGTGCCAAGGGTCTGTACCCAGACACTCATTTGCTCCATTTTTCAGTTGTGAAAGATCGGGAAAATGAAGTCTTCCCTAAGAAGCACTTTCTGTGCTCTATTTTTGTCCATGATCGAGACCTGAAAGACAAGGTATTTGAAAATGTTTTCTGTGACCCGCAGAGCACGGATCTGACCCCATCTGATTCTGTCCACAACTGACAGTGACATCTCTTTCCTCTTCCTTTTTTTCAAGTAACACTTCAATCCAAGGCAGCCAAATGTCACTGCATTGAGCCAGTATACAAAATTAAGAAAACCATAATCTTAGTACATGAATTTGCTAGTGAAGATGTTTCCATCAGAATGACTTTTTTTTTAATAGTACTAAAAAATATGCTCTTGCAAGCAGTAAATTTCCCCAAGCTCCTTGTATATTTTCCCCTTGTTATCTCTTAACTCAACTTAATCCCTTATCTCTCCTATCCCCTCAGGTAATCTTGGTTTATAGCATTCATTCCACCCTGGCAAACCTCTAATTCTCTTGGTTTCTGAAATTGTTTTCTCAACTATCAGAGAAACAGTATCACGCAAAAACAGCTCATGATTCCAAAAAGTTTCCTATTAATACGGTGTGATTCACAAACGGAAGAGAGAGAGCATCACCCCTTCTGAGCACCGTCAGGATTCCTTGTCTTGTGGAAACAGAGCATCCAGCGTGCGTTCCCTGAACCAGTCCGGCAGTGGGCGGGTACCATCTCCACAGCAAGAGAAGCCCGAGTACAATTACCAGTTACAGGCTTACAAGAAAAGCCCTCAAAGAGAATCACCAGCCAAGTGATGACAGCATGCAGGTGCTGCTGAAAGGCAGGTCTGCCTATAGAGAACAGGGAAGCTAAAGGAACCACGAATAGTAACGGCTCACATCTCTGTCCCCCTTTACAGTTTACAGGTTTCTGTCACACATATCATCACATTTGATCAGCACCACCCCTCTGGGAGGTAGGCACATTTTGGCATGCCCGTTTGGTAAATGAGGTATTGCTACTCTGAGACATCAAGTGATTTATCAAGATTCACAGAGAGAGTAGATGTCACAGACAGAACGTGACCTTGGTCTTTCTGTCTCTAAAGTGCCAGAAACTTCTACAAACAGCACTCACAGTGTCCCCAACACTGGCTCATCCCCAACCACTCAGGCAATTCTCCCTCTACGTCATCCAAAAGGAAATAAGAAGGAGGGGGAATATTGTGGCAGGCTTAGAGACCCCGACAAAATGGTTAACAAAAAAAACAAGGATCTTTCTAACATCTCTTCTCTCTCACTCAGCTTTTGTGGAGCTGTGCACTGTCCTCATGTGGACCTTAGGTTGTAAGAAGCACCCCACTGAGAAGAGCCACCCAGAGTGACTGAGGTGGGAGTGGGGAATCTTGGGCTCAAAACATCTTTCCCTTCTCCTTTCAGCAAGATGCTCCCGAGTGCTACAGTCAATTCCAAACTGCCTCGGAAAACAACAATTTGAGAAAAACAAATTTACCCCCTATGATATTAATAATTGTGAAGACTCCTATAGTACTTGCTCAGTGTAAGACACTGTTTTAAGTGAACAGTCTGGTATGTTAGCTCCTTTAATCATCACAATAACCCTATGAGCTAAGTACAATGGTTAATCCATTTTACAGATAAAAAATATGAAGCCCAGAGAAAGGTAATGACTTTCCAAAGATTACACAGGCACTATGGGCAGAGCAAAAGTTTAGGCCTGGGGAGTCTGGCTACAACATCCAGGGTCTAGCCCTCTCTATATACTGCCTCTCAGTAAGCTGTTCTCTACAGCAGATTGTTATATAATTTCGGGGGGTTCCAGGGAAGCCAATACCTTGGCCCAACGAATTCTAATCTTTTTCTGTCCCAACCTATAAGAATATGACTTCTTCCATAAATAATGACTAGACTGACTCTCAACAAGCAATTCAACACCCCTCAGTTGTGCCTCGCATCCTTCCCTTCTGTGAATAATTACTGTCTCCTGCTTAAAGCCAAAGGCATGACTCTAAGGGCAGAATTTCAGGCTCTGTGGCAGTGAATGGGTACAACTAGCCAATAACTATTGTATGGCTACTTTCCCAATGGTCCTTAAATCACAATGTAAGCCACCTGTTCCTCACATAAAGCACTCATTGCTAGGTCAAGATGGGAGTCTGAGGTCAACTAGGCTCTCCACTTCCTTAGCATCTCTGCAGACATTTCCTGGGATTCCTCCAGGCCTGTTATCCAGTACGTGTGTAATTGTCAAAGGTTATCAAGGATAGTGATGGTAAAACTCAATTCTCTGTCTTTCTCTGCCTATCCCTCTTTTTCTCTCTCATTCTCTCTTTCTCTGTCTCTTTCTGCCGCCTCTCCCCACCCCCGGCTGAGTGTCCCATTAAGATTGTCTACAGTAGAATGGATGCTATTTGACAGCCAAGATCACTTCCCCAGGTGATACCCTGTCACCAGTCCACTCGGAGACCTTACTAACTATTAAATAATAATAGCGCCCAAACCCTAATCTATCATCCATCTTAGACAGGCTTGAATCATTTTATTGGCTGGGAATCGGTTGTTTCTTTAGCCTGCGAAACCACAAGTGATCAAATCTTTTATAAATACAGTAATGAGTCTATGACAAGCGTCTATTTCCATGGTAGCAGCAAGTAAGGAGCACATTTACTGACATTTATGCAAAGAGCAAGGCGGTCGTCCTACCAGAGATAAAAGATGGAGAAAAAAACAAAATCGATGAGAGAGAGAAATTTGGCAAAAATCAGAAGGAAGTCACCATCACATCGAAGATACTACCAAGAAAGTGCACACGTCATTATCGTGGGCAGTTTTCATTCCCCCAAGGCAATCTCTTGAAGCAGAGCGAGAGAACGGAAAGGGTATGTGAAATTTTAAAATAAGAGAAAGAGCTCTCTTTCGGAAATGCCAGAGAGAAAGCATGGGCTTCAAAAGCGAGAGCAGTGAGAGGCCATCTGGAAACTCATTTCCCATTTCGGCATAATGGCTTGTGCATAGTAGGTGCCTTGGTTCATCTGAATTGATTATCACCCCTGTGAGAATGCCAGAATGCTTTGCATCTTTTTCCCAAGCCTCTCTTACATGAGTTAAAGCTCTCTGACCAGTTTCCACGGTGTCTCCAGAAATGCAAACTTTTGTTTCCTGTGCAGCTTGTGCAGCTCTGTCTTATTTCACTGCAGCCAACCGTGCCTGAAAGACAGGAGCAAACAAGATGGACAAGTGTGGCAGTGAATGAACCATTTTACTGCAATTAGAAGTTCACGGAGAATAAATTATCCTCTAGTTCAAGCTGTCCAGCAGTAATCCTCATTAATAATAACACTTCAACAACAGTCTGCTTCCCACCACGGCAGTGAGTGCTACAAACTTCAGCATTACTCTTGAAGCAGGAGTCACATCCCAGACGGCTAGCCCAGATCGCCATATGCAGCACACAAGAGAAGGCTTAAATTACAAAGAAGCTTGAATGCATAACTGTCCATGAAGTTCACTGGCTAGATGAGCAGGTGGAAAAAATCCAAGGGCTTCTCTCCTTCCAGCTTTCTCTTCTAATTCATGCTAAATTGTAAATGATTTTTCACATTAATGAGTAAATCTATCTAAAAGGATGCTTTCCTCTTTTGTGGCTGCATTGAAGACATCTCTTTTAGTACAGTATCCTTTTTTCCTACACACGGCCATAGGCTATAGGGAATACATGGTTCATGAAGGCAGAGATTTTTGTGCAGATATACTTTGTGGAGATATATTAACTCCACATATATATGTACATTCATATATATGATTGATATACATATATATACATCATCTCTCTATATATTGTATCTTGATATCTATATATCTGTATATAGAGAGAGAATATATAGAGAGACTACACACACGCACACGCACACATACACACACACATATGTCTGTGTGTATATATGTATACACACACAGAGAGGGAGAGAGAGATTGAGATCCAGCCCTCAGTGGATGCTAGCTATTGGCTAAGAGCCTCTCTTCCTCTCCATGTGTCCTTCTTCATGTTATCTCTCTACATGGGCTACTTTGGGCTTCTTTGGAGCCTGGTGATTGATATCCTGGAGCAAGTATCCCCCACCCCCAACAGATACACAAACAAAAAGAAAGCCAAGTGTAGACCCTATTGCCTTTTAGGACCCCAGGGTCTACACAGCATCACCTACACTGGTTCGGTTTGTTGAGGATGTCAGCAAGTGATGTCTAGATTTAACAAGAGAAGTACTAGGCTCCATCCCTTGGTGAGAAGTAGCAAGATCCTAGAAATTCATTCTGGGACCAGAATTGTCACTGTGGACATTTTAAGTTTAAAGATGAACAGATATGTGTTAGACACACAAAGGGCAGTGGTAGGAGCATTTCAGGTAACATTAGAAAGTGGCACAAGCAAATTACCAAAGTGTGAAACAGCACAGCCTATTCTGAAAACTACAAGTCATTTGGACTTTTGGCTGGAATAGTTGTTTGACTGGAGTGCAAGACTCAAGGGCAGAATCAGATGACAGATTTGTGATTCAAAAAGAGTACTCAGAACCACTCTGGAAAACAATATGGAGGTTCTTGAAAAAATTGAAAATAGAGCTACCCTACAACCCAGCAATTGCATTACTGGGTATTTACCCTGAAGATACAAATGTAGTGATCCAAAGGGGCACGTGCGCCGAATGTTTATAGCAGCAATGTCAGCAATAGCCAAACTGTGGAAAGAACCTAGATGTCCATCAACAGATGAATGGATAAAGAAGAGGTGGTACATATATACAATGGAATACTATGCAGCCATCTAAAGAAACAAAATCTTGCCATTTGCAACGATGTGGATGGAACTAGAGGGTAATATGCTTAGCGAAATAAGTCAATCAGAGAAAGACAATTATCAAATGATCTCCCTGATATGAAGAATTTGAGAGGTAACGTGGGGGGTTTGTGGGGTAGGGAAGGAAAAAGTGAAACAAGATGGGATCAGGAGGGAGACAAACCATAAGAGACTCTTAATCTCACAAAACAGAGGGATGCTGGGGGAAGGAGAGTAGGGAGACGGTTGTTGGGTTATGGACATTGGGGAGGGTAGGTGCTGTGGTGAGTTCTGTGAAGTATGTAAAGCTGGCTATTCATAGACCTGTACCCCTGAGGCTAATAATGCATTATATGTTAATAAAAAATTAAAAACAAAAACAAAAACAGTGCTCAGTCAGAAATACAGAAGAAAATTGGTGGGAACTAGACAAGAGAGCCCAAATTGGTGACTACCTGTAAGTGAATATTGGTAAAGTAATGAGGTCTGAGGTTATAGTGGCAGTACTGGGCATGGGGAAGAGCAAGAACAGAAGAAATTCAAAGGCAGTATATTGGGAAGAACCCATTTATTGGATTTCTACTGTACATTTAATTATCTCATTGTATTTTTGGCAAAAACTCTATGAACTTGGAATTATTATTGTTCATTTTTGTTACACAAGAAAACTGAGAGACAGGGAAGTAAAGTTACATGCCCATTTTCCTACAACCAGAACTGGGAGTTCTAGAGTCTAAGACTGAAGCCCATACACTTAATTACCACATTTAATACTGACTGGACGTAGTGAAGACAAGAGAAAAGGAGTCCAGGATCATCAACAGGTTTCTGACAAGCAACTAAGTGACTATTAATGCCCCTTAATAAAATAGGGAAATAAAGAGATACAGGAGGATGGAAGAATAGGAAAGAAACATGTTTGTACATAATGAATTTTAGGAGTCCTGTAGAAAATTGAGTGGAGATTTCAGACACCTTGCTGATGATCTACACAAGGCACAATGGATTTTGTTCATGTTAGAAATGAATCAAAGTCATTAATCATTTATACTTTAAAAAGACCTTATGAAGTACCTGGATAATTTTTTATTTCATAAATGAGGAAATCCAGGCTCAAAGAGGTGATCCAACTTACTCATAGAAAAACATCTGGTCAAAGAACATATAATCCAATCAAGAAATGGGCAGAAGACATGAACAGACATTTCTGCAAAGAAGACATCCAGATGGCCAACAGACACATGAAAAAGTGCTCCATATCACTCGGCATCAGGGAAATACAAATCAAAACCACAATGAGATATCACCTCACACCAGTCAGAATGGCTAAAATTAACAAGTCAGGAAATGACAGATGCTGGCGAGGATGCGGAGAAAGGGGAACCCTCCTACACTGTTGGTGGGAATGCAAGCTGGTGCAACCACTCTGGAAAACAGCATGGAGGTTCCTCAAAATGTTGAAAATAGAACTACCCTATGACCCAGCAATTGCACTACTGGGTATTTATCCTAAAGATACAAACGTAGTGATCCGAAGGGGCATGTGCACCCGAATGTTTATAGCAGCAATGTCTACAATAACCAAACTATGGAAAGAACCTAGATGTCCATCAACAGATGAATGGATAAAGAAGATGTGGTATATATACACAATGGAATACTATGCAGCCATCAAAAGAAATGAGATCTTGCCATTTGTGACGACGTGGATGGAACTAGAGGGTATCATGCTTAGCGAAATAAGTCAATCGGAGAAAGACAACTATCATATGATCTCCCTGATATGAGGGAGAGGAGATGCAACATGGGGGGTTAAGGGGGTAGGAGAAGAGTAAATGAAACAAGATGGGGGTAGGAGAAGAGTAAATGAAACAAGTAAAAGTCACAAACCATAAGTGACTCTTAATCTCACAAAACAAACTGAGGGTTGATGGGGGGAGGGGTGTTGGGAGGGGGGGTGGGGTTATGGACATTGGGGAGGGTATGTGCTATGGTGAGTGCTGTGAAGTGTGTAAACCTGGCGATTCACAGACCTGTACCCCTGGGGATAAAAATATATGTTTATAAAAAATAAAATATATTAAAAAAAGAAAAACACCTGGTTAACTAGTGAAGCTTCCAGACTTTTGACTCTTAACCTAGCTCAGTAAACCATGGATTCTCCAAATACTTATTATGAAAGAACAGAAGTGTCTATAGTCAAATGCTAGATTTAGCAAACAATTTGGTTTAATTTCCTCAGGACTTCTCAGAAGCTTTATTACATACATTGGGAATTGCTAAGAAAAAATTCCCTATCCAGAGTTTTCTAAATTCATGTAGTCACACAGTCTTTTACTCAGAGAATACTTCTTGACATTGATCTTCTTTGCTACACACTGGAAATGCTGGTAGGGTAAAAAACACATGGGCTTTGAAATCAGGACTGGAACTGAATTAAGTCTCTCCATGCTAGTAGCTTCATAGTCTTTGACAATTCATTTAATTCCCTGAGCCTTAGTTTCTACATCTGCAAAATAGGGTAAGAACATATTCTTCACAATACTTTGTACGTCAGCATGTATAATGCATGTGGCAAAGACCCTCAGACACAGAGATGATGGGTAAAAATGAGTCAGCTACTATTTTTTCCTCCTCTTTAACCAGCAATTATTCACTGGACATCTTCTATATTCCCCCAAACCATTCACAGATATATATTAATTAATATGATTTTCCTCACCATTAATTCAGGAAAACTAAAAAGAGTCTGTCCTTCCTATTTATTTTACTCCAGATAAAATTGTTACCTATTAATACTAATCACCTTGATACCAGACTCTGAATTCTTCCAATTTGAGGTTAGAAGAGATGGAGTAGTAGAAATCTCATTTATCAGAACAAAAAGTCCCTGTTGATTCATCATAACAAGACTTCACTTCATGGAATTTGGAATTTCTCCAGATATACAATTAGCAAGTCTTCACTTCCTTGGTACTCATAATTGAATTATAAATGAAGTTAGAAATTCATACATATAATCAGTATATAAGATGGAAAGAAACTGTGATGGTTAATTTTATGTGCCAACTTGACTGGGCCACAAAGTGCCCAGATTAAACATTATTGCTAGGTGTGTCTATGAGAATGTCTCCAGATGAGATTAGCATTTAAATCAGTGGGCTCTGTAAAGTAGATTGTCTTCCCTGCGTGAGCGGACATCATTTAATCCACGGACATGATTTAATCCATGTTCATAAAACAGAAAGCAAAGGAAGGAAGGGAGGATTCCTTCCCTTCCTACCTGCCTGCTGAGCTGGGACATTGGTCTTCTGCCCTCAGATTGAGATTTGTACCATTGCTCCTATGGTTCCCAGGACTTTGGACTTGGACTAGAATCATTCCACTGGCTTTCCTTGGTCTCCAACTTATAGACAACAGGTTGTGAGATTTCTCATCTTCCCTAATTGTGTGAGCCAGTTCTTCATAATAAATCTCCATATGTATAACCTATTGGTTCTGTTTCTCTAGAGAACCTTGACTAATACAGATTTTGGTACTAAAAGTGGTTCTAGAGGAACAGGATGTTAAGAATAAGTTTTCTGAATTGGTTCCAGAGTTTCTGGAATTGGCTCTCTAAACTGACTAGATGCAAAGATACTAACGGCTCTGTTTCCAATAATAAAGAGAATACTAATAGTCCACAGCATGACCTAGCCAAAACATCTGCATGGGATATTCCTAAT
Organism: Lutra lutra; assembly: GCF_902655055.1. Classification (NCBI taxonomy): domain Eukaryota; kingdom Metazoa; phylum Chordata; class Mammalia; order Carnivora; family Mustelidae; genus Lutra; species Lutra lutra. The sequence goes on from NC_062285.1 coordinate 85,361,437, forward strand.
CAACCCCTTACAAGAATCAAGAAACTAGGTAACTCTGTAATGATATTTTTGAATATTTCTTAAAAAACTAATGAATATAGTGACATTGGCTGGTTACTCCTAACATTGCTGGACAAAGTAGTGCAAGAAAAAGATGAGCCAAGAGGTTTGAATTCCCATTCCAAGCACCCCATAAAGGACCTAAGAGTTTCTTTATGTTCCCCAAAGGAGACCCCTATCTTCTGTACCTGCAAAGATGAAATTGCTGAAAATCAAATGCAGGACCATCCTGTGATTTTGGTGATTGCGTTATAACCCAGTTGAAATCAGGGCCTCGCAGGGTATCTACTATTAAAGTGAGGGCATCGGTTGGGAAAGAATGGGATCCTGTAGGCTGAAACAGGGACATGTGGGAAGACTTTGAAGAAACTGGGGACATTGAAACTAAATTCTGATGAGTCTTTGCCAGCTTGAAAAGTGTATGAAAACTCCATAAAAAACTTTTAGAACTGATAAATGAATTCAGTAAATTTGCAGGATACAAAATCAACAAATGAAAATTAGTTCTGTTTCCATATACTAACAACAAACCATCTGAAAAGGAAATTAAAAAAACAATCTCATTTACAATAACAAAAAGAGTAAGATACTTAGTAATAAACTTAATTAAGGAGTGAAAGACTTGTATACTAGAAACAAAACATTGATAAAAGAAATTAAATAAAACAAAACAAATGGACAGAAATGCCATATTCATGGATTGAAGACTTAATATTACCAACTGTAATACCAATCAAAATTCCAATGGCAATCTTTTACAGAAATAGAAAAAAAATTATACAATATACTAACACAAAAGACCATGAATAGCCAAATCAAACTTGAAAAAGAACAAAGCCAGAGACATCACACTTCCTGATTTCAAAATATATCACAAAACTACAGTAGTCCCACCAACAAAATTGAATAGAGAGGCCTGAAATAAATCCACAGATCTAGGGTCAACAGATCTTTGACAAGGGTGCCAATAACACATGATGGTAAAAGGATAGTGTCTTCAACAAATGGTGTTAGGAAAACTGGATATACATTCAAAAGAATGAAGTTAGTCCCTTATCTAACACTATACACAAAAATCAGTTCAAAATGCATAAACACTTAAATGTAAGACCTGGATCTGTGAAATTCCTAAGAGAAAAACAGGAGAACAGTTTAAATGTCTGTTTTGGCAATGATTTTATGGATATGACATGAACCACAGGCAACAAAAACAAAAATAAATAAGTAGGACCACTTAAACTAAAAAGTTTTCTACACAGCAAAAGAAACTATCAACAGAATGAAAAGGCAACCCACAGAATAGGAGAAAATATAAAAAATAGTCAAACTCATAGAATCAAAAATGGAGTGGTGATTACCAGGGCTGAGAGAAGGGGAAATAGGAAGTTACTAATCAGCATAAGGTTTCAGTTAAACACATGTATATGTTTTGGAGATCTGCTGTAAGACCCTACACCTATAGTCACCGATCATGTACTATACACTTAAAAATTTGTCAAGAAGGTCGGTCTCGTGTAAATGTTCTTACTATAATTAAGTAAAAGTTATAAAAAGAAAGTTAAAAATCCTATCAGTTCCAATGTTTGAACTTATTTAGATCCTGATTCAATATACAGATGTGGGGGGGGGGAGTGAGGTATATTGAACACTGGTAATATTTAATAATATAGTAATTATTATTAATTTTTAAAGATAATTTGTATCATTTTGAATATCTATATAGAATTACAGATGGATGAAATGCTATGATGTCTAATATTCTCTTCAACATAATTTAAGGTGAGGGAATATGGTAAAAATCGAGATCAGTCAAATTTGGCTGTGAGTTAATAAATGTTGGAGCTGGGATTGGGTACATAAGATGTATATTGGATGACCCACTGGCAAAACTAAGGGAAAGGAAATAAGAAAGAAAAATTGAATGTATGCTTGCCCCAGTGAAAGAAGCTCCAGATTTCAAAACATAGTTCAATAATCTTTCACAAATTTAAGATAAAGGACTGATGTCTTCTAACTCCCACCCTTCATGTTGGCTGTGCTGTGTCATTGTGATTAATCCAAGGTAACAAAGATGGAATATTGCATTCACAATGAGAAATATTTGTCTTGACTCTGAGGATGCATAATAACTCTCTGTATTTGGTAACTGATAAAAGGAAGGCATATGTCCAGAGGAAATCCCAGACAACTGGTATTTTTTTTAAATGAATTCTTTAAACTTAAAGAATTTTAGCTTCTGTGTATGCACAGCTGAATTAGATATAGACACAGTTTAAATAAATGGAAATAAGCACTATTCTCTCCCCCACACGTGCTGATCATAGTAGAATTACTTCTGTGCAAATATAGTTAACTAGGTTAAAGACAGGATGGCTAGAAATGTAAAAGGGAAATAGAAATAAAGAACAAGAGAACAAACAAAGGAAGAAATGGAGAGAGGGAGGGAAGCAGGAAGAAAGGAAAGAAGAAAAAGAGGAACGAAGGAAGACAAAAGTTGACCCTTCTTAGCAGAATGCAGAACATTTCAATTTAGTAAGCTTGGTGCAGCTGTTCTCATAAACCCATGAAGAGTGGAGCCAATTGTCCATTAAAGATTTACCAGCCATTCCTAATCTTCACTGTGCAAAGTGTCCATTGGAGATTTCCCTGTCCTAGTTGGTGAGGATTACTCTTCCTTTCAAAGTCATTTATGGTCACTGAGGAATCTAGAGTACAAGAAATGGATTGTTGGTTATATAACCAAAAATTTACATATGATTACTGACTTTGTCAAATCTCAAGTTGTCCCAAGCATTCTAATAGGACCTTAAATGTGTGCAAAAATAAATTTTTTAACTAGCTATGTAAAAAGTTAAATAGGTGGTATCTTAAAACCAGATCGTGTCCTTGAGTTTTGGGTTCAATAAGGAGTATTAACTTGGGAATAGTGACATTTCCCTCTTGACCCACTATCTCCAGATTTGTAAAGATGCAGCCAGGACTAAGACAATAATTCCAGTCGTCTGAGATAACTGAACCACCAAAATCTAGAAAATACCAGTAACCCTCTGAAATGTCCAAATACACTGGTTCAGATAGCTCAGTTATTTACACTCACATTAATTATTTCAAAGACACATATTGGCTGCATATATGCCAAGTACATTTCCTGGTAATATGAAGGTGATAGAAACAGAGAAGACTCCTCATGGAACACACAGTCTAGAGGAGAGTTAAGGGTAAGTCTCATCTAGACCCTAAAAGATAAGAATAATTTAACCAAATAAGGTGGGACACTCGGCAGCCTCCTCAAGTGACTACATTGATACACGAATCCTTGGAGATCTAGAAGTATTCTCACCAGGTTTCTTAGAAGGCCCCTCATCCTTTTCCCTCCATTCCCACTTCAGGAATAGTTTCAAAGAGAGTGCAGAAAAGAAAAGAACCTTTTTTTAGCTTGGGGAATCCAAAAGAGAAAACTATTCCCTACTTCCCTTCTGGAACTCTGGGGAACAGTATCTGCATTCATTCAGTCTGTAGATCAACAAATATTCATAGGGATCCTGTTTATGCACCAAACACATCTTTATATAGTTGTTGTTGTTTTTTTTTTCACGCCACCAAAGCAAGGCAGCAAAGGAGCTGAATGGCTTTGTGGGATGCCTAGGGTACAGGGTCCAAGATTTCTCCCAGTCTGCAGTACTCCAAAAGGAATGGGAGGTACAATGACTCTTTCTCTTTCCTCACCTTTTCAGGATGCAGATGTTAGCTCTGAAAGAGAGAAATAGAGAGAATAAGTGCCCCAAATGGACCCTACAATCATGATGGGGGTGGGGCACAGAAGTATGAAGCAGCATAGAGGACCAAATGAGATAAGTACTTATCCCAGGAGAGACCAGTGCAGGACAGGTAAAGACCAAGGAGTAGATACTATCTCTTCGCTATTGCTATGAGACTGTGAAAACACCACAGCTTAGATTAGACCTAGGAAGAAGCAGAAATTTTTTTTTTTTAATTTATTTGACAGACAGAGATCACAAGTAAGCAGAGAGGCAGGCAGAGAGAGAGGAAGGAAAGCAGGCTCCCTGCTGAGCAGAGAGCCCGATGCAGGGCTTGATCCCAGGGCCCTGGGATCATGACCTGAGCTGAAAGCAGAGGCTTTAACCCACTGAGCCACCCAGGCACCCCAAGAAGCAGAAATTTTGACTTGATGGTGCTTAAACCAGAAATTGAGAAAACTCAGAAGTAACTTAGTTTGTAATGTTTATAACCAGGGAGTAATGGTCTCTTGGAATGTATATTTAGTTGAATCATATAAAGTTATATCTTTTTACACGACCAAGACAACTGAAAATAGTACAACCTGTATGCAAGCTCTGTGCATACTCGTTTTATACATATGTGTTTGCAAAAAGAACCAGATGTACTTGAATATGAGACCCTTCATAAAACCACCTTCAGAAGTTCTACTTAAGGTGTTGTCATTGTTCAACTCTTTCTTAACCCTTCAGCATCACCTTATAAACAATACAAGAAAATCAATTCCATTAGTTCATATCGACTCTCCATGTTTGATTAGCAACTGTACAATATAGAAAAAAAAAAAAGAAAAGAAAAAAGACGACTTGCTTAAATCATGGCTTTATTCACCAAACTTGGCACTTCCAATCTTCTGGCAGTTTCCAGAAATCAGCAGACACATGTTTACTAGCTCTGAAAATAAAGGCAATCCCAAGATGTTTTAAGCAATGCCTACTGTGTTGTAATACATGCATTATCAAGGTGGCTGTTTTGAATGAAAACATTTATTTGGATGTATTAGCATATTTGTGGAAACCAGAATAAAGCCAAAACAAACAAACAAAACAAAACAAAAAAACAAAAACAAACAAAAAAGCCCACCCAGTCAAATTACTTTAAATCAGAGGTATTTAGGACAGTGACAAATATCTCAACTTTGACCAAATGGTCATTTCCCTTGAAATCACATTCTATCACTGTCTCAATTTCTATGATTCCTTGTATTTTCCCCACACTTTAGAAATAGCTTTTTAAAGGAGGCCACAGCATCAGCTCTGTTATGCAAGAAGAAAGGGGAGACTGAGAGAGTCCGTCACCTAGCCTCTACTGTCTCTCAAACAGGTATCTTAGCATTTTTACAAATATTACTCTTAATCTCATTTTTCATTCCCATCTTGCAACTTTATGCCTTCCTATTGATCTAAGTGCTGCTGCTCAGAGACACCAATGAGAAATGCTGCGAACATTCAATAAATAAAAAATATCCATCCACCCCGTACGTGATTCCTCTTTAGAAAACTGTGCAAGTAAAATAGTGTTTTTCTGCTCCTTCTTCGTTCTTGAGACCAAAGCCTATGCCCTGCATGTAGAATTAACTCCAGGGGATGAGTAGAGGATGTTCTAAATTTCAAATCTCAATCCTGGTTCTGCAGCCCAATATTGCCTTAGAGAAGTTGCCTTCTATAATTATTGATTACTTTGCACATACTGTAATTGAAGTCACATCTACAAAGATCTCAGTTTAGATTGTAGCATGTGTGATTTTTCCTGAATGAGAAATGCATGCATTTGCATTACTTCTATAAAAGAAGTTGTTTGAAAATGAGAAAACACTCTTCTGTTGCACATATTTTGCTAGTTTGAATTTAGCCAGGGATCTTGGTACATTTTTGTACACTGGGTACATTTTTCATTCAAATGATCATTTGTTTAAAAAAAAAAAAAGTCGCAAAGACCACCTGAGAGATGAGGTTTTTATCAAACAAGTGAGCCAATTCAGGATCGGAATTGTGCACTTCATCTCGGTACCAGGTATGGGCATTGGGGTTAAGTGTTACTGAATAGAATGGAAAGAATCCTGACCTAGATATCAGGAGATGTGGGTTATAGTATTTGCTTACCCAGCTATCTAGATTTCATTTGACTTCCCCAAGCCCTCATTCTACCATCTACATTCTCATTCTCATGCTCGCATTCTACTATTTACAGAATGAAGGAGCTGATACCCGATCTTTTCTACCACTAGTATTTTCTGAGCTTCATGCACAAAATGTGAAGGTATATTTTCACAAACAGCTGGTTGCATCTTATGGCAACATTGTCTGTCTTTCTTCCCTCATTCCAAGTCTCTTAAGAGCATTAACAATATTTTGTCTGCAGAGAACAGAATACTGAGGTGTAGAAGCTGAGAGGTTGCACTGGGAAGCGGTCTCAATTAGACTCTTTCAAGTTCTAAGTGACCAAAAACCTCCTCACAGAAACCTCCATTGATGGGATGAGAAAACAGCTATTTTACTGCATTTAGGCATCTACTGTATGACCTGCTCACGCCGAGAGTCTGGACATTCAGATAAGGACCTGAGCTTAGGATTCCCACCACAAGTTCCTGCTTTGGTTTTCACAGGACATCTGCTGAAATAACCACTGTGGTTGAGGCCACAAAAAGTTAGCGACCTCTGCCCTTACCACCTATAAGTAATAGGTGCTTGCTTCTCTGCTCTCTGTCTCCTGCTCGCTCATGACCTGGGATGGAGGTCTGCCCTCTCCTGGGCTCATTACACTCTGCTCCACTTCTGGGATTTCTGTGGAATAAATCTTGTGACTTTATTTCTTTTGAATGAGTGTATTGAAACTGCACCTTCAATCAAAATGACTCTGGGGTTACTTCCCCAAACGTGGAAGCTGAAATGCTGAAGAAGTGAACTGCCACCCCACATGTGTAGCTGATGCCCCCTCATTTGGCAGGTTGTGTGCTCTATCCATTTTTCATTTAATACAACAGCTAAAAGACCCCCAATACACTTGACATTTAAAAAAAGGAAATTTATGCCTCATGCCATTGGAAAGCCTAGTTATGGACTAAATCATGGCCCCTCAAAATTCATATGTTGAAACCTTTATCCTCGGTATCTCAAAATGTGACTATATTTGGAGAGGTACTTTAAACAGGAAGTTAAGGTTAAATGAGGTCATTAAGTTAGTGGGCCTTAATACAGTTTGACTGGTGTCCTTAAGAGAAGAGGAAACTTGGACAAAGAGACATACCAGGGGTACACATGAACAGAGAGCCAACCATGTGTAGAGGCAGCAAGATGGTGGCCAAATGCAAGCCAAGGAGAAGGCCTTGGAAGAAGCCAACTGTGACAGCACCTTGACCTTGGACATTTAGCCTTTAGAACCAGGAGAAAATAACCTCTCTTGTTTTAGCCACCGAGTCTGGAGTTTTGTTATAAGAGCCCTAGCAAACTCATACCAGTCCCTCACAAGGCAGGATATAATTTCCAAAGCCTAGTGAAAAATGAAACTGTGGTGTCCGTGGTTCAAAAAGTAACAACAACAATAAGAACAAAATACCATAAATGCTACTAAAACATTAGGCTTTTTTCCCTCTCTTAGTCTCCCTCCAACTTATCATGGTGGTTTTACTGTTTAGGTTTTGGGGGCATTTTTGTTTTTACTTTTTGCTATTTAAGTCATTCTAAGAGAAGAAAAATTAAAATGCTAAATTATTAGCTTGAATTTTACCATTCATCTCTATATTGTGCAGTGCCTGTTTTAGATACAAATATAAGAGCATTGAACTCCTATGCAGGATCACCACAACGGCACTACTCATATTTCATAGCCTGTACGTGCATATCTGTATCAATCTTACAATAGTGGGAAAAATGGAACGTGGAACAATGGAACGTGTGTGTGAACACAGGAATACACGTAAATATGTCTGCTCTCTTTGCCACCCCAGCTGCACATATAGCATTCACGATGAACCAGAAACACAGAATTCCAGGAAACTCCACAACATGTAGAGGCTCTGGAAGATTCCAAGAGAGCACACAGAAAGCCTGCCGTGTCTGTGACTGAGTAGGCAGGGGTGCCGACGGTCCAGGGAATCAGAACTGACTTGGAATGCAGAAAGCAAGCAAGGGCATTCTGAAAAACCACAAAAAACCAAGCAGCCCTGTGAGGACTTTTCTTCCTTGTGTATTACGTCCCTGTATTAGTTAACCATTAGTCTGAAAATGATCACTGGCAGGAAAGGGAAAGAAAGAGCAACTTTTAGTTGCTTTTCCTTTCAGTCGTTCCATGCTCATCAATAATTGTAGGAGGGAGTATTAGTAGAATTTATGTGTCTCAAGAAATGAAATAGAAAGAGTTGAGTTAGTTTCTGCAGTGTTTCCACTATCCCAGAGCCCATCTCTGAAGCTGGCAATTGCAAGTACTCTGAAGTGAAGGATGGGAACAGAAAGTCAGGAAAAGAGTAGTTTGCCAGAGGAAAATTGGGGTATAGTCACCCAAAATAGGGTAAATGGGTGCAAAAAAGCAAAAATAAAATAAAGGTCAGAGATATGTTAGTCATCCTGATCTAGGATGTCAGGGTAGAGAGATCAGTGCAATTAAGAAATTGTACATGATTTTTAACCTGGCAAAGTCACAAAAACTAGGCTGATGATTTTTCTGTTCCAAGCTAGGATCATCAGGTAAGGTTGTGTAGCTCACCATATGCTATGGCTCTTTTCCAAGAAGTTATGGTATTGTGTACAAGTTCTATTCCAGGATATTCCATTTGGATGCTTCTTTTAGCATTTCCCCTGCATTTTATCATTATCATCTGAAATTTACAATCAAATGATCTTAATCCCCCTGAAAGCATTTCTATTTCTGACTATTATATAAGAACTGCTTTCAAACATGCAGTAACTAGCACTGCAACTACTTAACTCAGTTCTATTCAGACTTCCCATGAGAATTCACTTCTGACTGAGTGGTTTTCCGCAGAGGGAACGGGGGTGGTTAGAGGGAGGAGGCTGGTGTGGATGGGTGCTGTCAGAGGAGGAAGAGGGTGAGTGAAAACAGGGGGTCACATTTACACTTATACACCACGTTTGTCCAGTTGTCTCCTGGGCCTGTGATTGGTGGAGCTCCTGCCCCTATTCAAAGTCTTGCCGAAGGGGATCTCACAGGTTCTCATGGAAGAACCTTCTCTACCTCATGTGGACTACTCATTAGTGTGTGATATCTTCTCCATATACACATACTCCCTAGAAAGCCACTCAAGAGGATCTCACTGGCACAGCTTGTACCCACAGGGAGGCCACCAACCATAAGGATCATCCTTCCCAGAGTCCCCAAGACCACTCCAGGTAGCACCACTGCTAATCCCCTTGTCAGAGCCCCTGGGTACCTTGACAGCTCCTGACTATGTAACTCTGCTACAGCCTTTCAGATTCTGTATTCTGATGACCTCATTCTCAGAAACCCCAGTTCTGTTCCCCACCAAAGCGTTTGCCCATTTTGTGTTCCACCCTGTCACACAAATACCAAAGCAGAGCAGCCAGGCACCCTTATGTTTCATGGAATTGTTAGTGGGAACAGGAAGATGAAAATAATGGACACCACTCTGTATTCAAAACCTTTGAGGAGAGCAAGCTTGGGTGCCTACAACTCTGTTCTCCAAGAATTTCTACCATGGACAGAGAATACACAATGTTGACAGGCCTCCAGGCAAATAGGCTTCTAGTGAGTCAGTGACCTCACTGGCTTTGTTTTGCCAAACGGAATGGGTGTGTCCTACTGCCTGGAGTGACAGCAGCTTAGACTCAAGCTCTGGACTCACTAGCAGTAAATAATTCTGATGATGACCTCAGCCAGGAGAAAGGCCAAGCTGGAGATTTTGTTCAAAATTGGGGAGTCCCAGGGGTATGGATTACAGAAGTGTTATTCTATTTATCTTAGAAACTTCTCTCTCTCTCTTTTTTTTAAAGATTTTATTTATTTATTTGTCCGAGAGAGAGGGAAAGAGAACACAAGCAGGGGGAATGGCAGGCAGAAGAAGAAGCAGGCTTCCTGCTGAGCAAGGAGCCCGAGATGGGGCTCCATCCCAGGACCCTGGGATCATGACCTGAGCTGAAGGCAAAGGCTTAACTGACTCAGCCACGCATGATACCTCTCACAGAAACTTCTGTCATAGAAAGTCATCTGGGATTTTTCTTGGCATATGGATTACTTTTTTTTTTTTTTCCCCATCTAGTGAGTGGCAAAGCTGGAACTAGAATCCAGACAATTCTTCCTTTTCTCTCCTCATGGAAAAATCACAAGAACAACAGGGCAAAGATTACTGACACTCTTACAGCTTTGGTATCTACCACATTTGTCCCGGATTATGGAAAACTTGCCCTAATACAATCCAGAGGACTTCTTATTCTCTACTCTCATGAGAAATGTTAGAAAGAAACTGTCAAAATTCTGTGAACTTTGATTGGCATCTATTCCCCACGTTTATATGACAAAGCCAAAGTCTTACATCTTATTTTCCATGGCAAGTACCCTGGCTCTTTCAGGTTTTTTTTTTTTCCACTGAATTTTTTCTCATCTGTGATCCAACTAAAAGGATGTCCTCATCGTCTGAATGATTTTATCTCCCACACTTACTCTACATCTCCCAGAAAACCAAGATAGGACTCTAGAATGCTAATGATTTCATGTCTCTGTAAAACTTCACAGCTCTCTCTGATGTTAGCCTCCCCTTCAAATACCTCCAGAGGTACGGGAGAGTTTTCACAGAACAGAAAACAATAAAGGTTTAGGTCATTTTAATAATAGAGAAACTGAAGGAAAGTTAAGTAAGAGTCACACAAAGACACTCTAGGGACATGACTGGGACACATGTGATCTTGTCCCCAGGCTACTAGACAGAACCTATTTATTATTCAAAGAAAAATCCTGCTGACCCTCTGATCTCTGTGTATAATTAGGTAAAGCTCAGATTCTCCTTGTGTGTGTGTGTGTGTGTGTTGTGTCGTGTTTGGCTCATGGCATTTAGTCCAAATAAACAGTTTTCCAATTGCTTACAATAAATGCAATGCTTCCTGAAAACTAACAATAATCTCATTCAATTCTGCCTTCCTCTTCTTCAATCATGTGACTAAACAAGGACCTATGAGACTATTCCCCAGGTCACCACCATGAGTGATTGAGTTGTCAGCCTTTCTACTAAAGCTCTTACCTGGATCTCAATTAGTGCTAATTATTATTGGGACTCCATTACCCAAGTAAGGAAATGCCTCTCCTGATAAAAGCAATGCTATAAAAAAAAAAAAAGAAATTTAAATTTGCCTGCTTCTGAATCAGAAGTGATCCCAATACCTGACCTGTGAGCAGGGTAAGTGGTAAGACAACTTGACAAGAGTATACCCCAACAGTTCCAAGCCATGAAGACCCACAGAGTGTTAGTAGGAGTATTCTGTAGATAAACAAAGATTACTGCCATTGGCATCTGGCACTGTGCTGATAGGAAGCCCATCCTATTGTTGAAGGACCAGCTCAAAAGGAAAGGAGTGGTGATCTCCCTTGTCCCCAACTCTGCTGCTTCTCACTTAGTACCCAGCTTTACCAGGTCTGCCTCCAGTCCCCAGCCGCACTTCTACGGATCTTACTTCTAGGACAAGATTTCTCCATCTTGACTCAATTGATATTTCAGATCGGGTAATTCTTTGTTGTGAGTGGCTGCCTATGCATTGTAGCATATTTTGCAACATTCCTGACTTCTACCCACTGGATGCTAGTAGCACCCACTACTTGTAAAATCAAAAATATCTCAAGACTTTGCCACGTGCCCCCAGAGCAAGGAACAAAGCTGCCCTTGGTTGACCACCACTCACCTAGGGTCACAGAGAGTGGGGTCAGGAAGAGGTCACATGTAAGCTGGTTCTCAGAGGATGAATTGTTAACCTTTCTGGTATCCCAGTACTCTCCCAGATTTTGTGGGGAAAATTTCTTTTTTTTTCTTAAGATTTTATTTATTTATTTGACACAGAGAGAGACACACACACAGCAAGAATGGGAACACAAGCAGGGGGAGTAAGAGAAGGGAAGCAGGCTTCCCGCCAAGGAGGGAGCCCGATGTGGGACTCGATCCTAGGACCCTGGGATCATGACCTGAGCCAAAGGCAGATGCCTAATGACTGAGCCATCCAGGCACCCCAAGTAGAGAAAAAATTCTTAGCCAGTGTCCACAAAATCACGTAAGTATGTATAGGTAAAATTTTGTATCAGAGACTCCCTCAAGCCCAAGAATTAATGCTCTCAGGTATTACTCTCTTTATATCAACATTAGAATCTTTTCATACAGGACTTTCCCAAAAAGCAAAGCAAAACCAAAATAAAAAACAAATACTGCAAATGTAGTTCAAATACAGACAAGTTTACAAGATAGAGATATCTTATCTTAAAATAACTGAAATCGAGTCACAAAATGGTTTGGCACAATTTAAGAGCTCATAAGCTCTACATTTTTTTTTTCTTCTATTCTGGGTGAGTTTGTTTTCCCAGCTCCACCTGCATCTCCTTTCCTTCCCAGAAAAGCACTGAATTAAAAGCAGGAGTAGTAATAGCTAACTGTTATCTAGCACTTACTAAGGGGCAGGCTTTAATTCTGAGCACTGTTCTGAGCACTTTTCCCGATACTTTTCCACGTCCTCTTATGGGATAAGTACTACCCTCCAAACTATGTGTGGTCCACAGTCCTAAGTGGACAGTGGGAGGTAGTTATCTAATGAAAAAGGAAAGCCATGCATTTCCAGGATGTATGACTTTCACAGTCAATACTACGGACATCTAACCAACTACATTTCCTCTCTGTCCCCTTTCCCCCTCAGTTTTCCCGCTCTTAGGAGGGAGGTAAATCTTTGTTTCTTCATTGCATCCTGACTAGTTTCCAGTGAATTCACATGATTTGGGTATCATCTACCATTGTTCCTCAAAGTCTGGCCCAAGAACCATCTGAGGATGAATCACAGTAGTCCTTACTAAAAATGCAAATTCTTGGGTCCTACCATAGATCCACTGAATTAAAATTTTGGAGGATGATGCCCAAGGCTGTGCTTTAAACAAGCTGTTTAGATGATTCTGATACATACAAAAGTTTGAGCTCAGTTTAGACTTTATGATTGGTTAGCTCAGCTAGTTAGAGCTAATTAGACTGCAGTTCAATTCTCAGACAGAAGAGCCAACTTTGCTTGGCAGTTCTACTTCTACCCTTTCCTTATTTATTCAGCATTCTTCCCAACTAAAAACAGCTAAACAATATGGGGAATTGGGGAAAACAGTCTGGATAGTTAGAGTCAAGTTTATTACCCAAACTGGAAAACTAATTACAGGGGCATTATTTGTATTCACAAGGGGCAATATATATATTTTTTTCCATTGGCATTTCTTGAATGCCTAACAATCAAGATGTAGTACTAGTTTCCAAAAAAGGAAAACATCAGTGAGACTTCCCCTAGGTCTTGGTTAACGCATGTCTGGGTCTTAGGTCCGAAGATCTTAAGGGCAGAAGAGCCTGTAATTCATTCTGTGGAGCATTCTGCAAGGTTACATTGTAGGTGGAGTCTTTCTATAAAATATAGTCCATAAAAGTTCTCAGTGGAGGGGCACCCGGATGGCTGGTTCTGTTGGTTCTGATCAAGTCATGATCTCAGCGTCCTAGAATCAAGCCCTGCATTAGGTTCCCTGCTCGGTGGGGAGCTGCTTCTCTCACTGCCTGTGTTCTCTCTTTTGCCCACTCTCTTGCTCTCAAATAAATAAAATCTTAAAAAAAAAAAAAAGCTCTCAATGGGATAACCAAAGCCAATTTACAAAGTTGTGCCATGGCCATAAACCCTGAGTAATAGTATTTCTTCACCCACCTAACTCCTGAACTCCCAAACCTCTCGGCAGTTTACAATCACTCTCAACCAAACCAAAGCTAATAAAAGCCTTTGAATCTTACTTTCAGTCATTCAAATCAAACAGTATCTCTGAAATAACTTTTACTTACCCTGCCAATGACAGAAATACTATCTGATTTTTTTTTTTTTTTTTTTTTTGGCCAAACTACATAGAAACATTGGTATTATTGTAGAGAATACATAACCAAAAAAAGGAGTCAGCTTCTTCCTTTGAGAAATACTAATTAGTAGCCTGGTAGTCAGTGCTTGGAAGGGAGCACAAGGAAGTGTCTCCCAGTAGAGGAGCTCCAATACTGTTTTCCCAGCAGGAACTGTGTGCCAGGACTGCTCCTTAGTTACAAGCAAGTTTTATTGTTTTCCCTAAACGAAAATAAAATAGTCTGGTGGTAGAATGGAATTAGAGAAACGGGACTTCATTTGGGAACCTTACCAACACTGTTCAGAGAGGGGAAATTCCCAGCTTTCCAGAATTCTCTGAATGTTTCAGACCACGGTTCCAAGACAAATGTCGCAAATTCTACTGCATTTCATCCCCTCAGTTCGACAGTTCGACTTTGACACAGTCATGTGATTAACGGTGCAAACTCCTTCCTTGACTTTGCACAGCTTTCTGTGCTTCAGCTTCTCCTCAGTAAAAACAAAACAAAAAGAAACAAGACAAAACACCTCATTTCACTTGCACGGCCCTCCCTCTCTATAAAAGACTAAGAAGTAATGAAGTATTTACGGTACTTTTTTTTTTTTTTTAAGAGGGTTCTACTTTCCAAAGCCTTTTTTTTTTTAGGTGAAGCATTAAGTAGCTTGCATTAGTCTCCCTCCCTGACACTTTAAAGGGAGAGTTAATGTGGTTAAACAAATTTTCATTAATTCCAAGTAGATCATAAAGTATATTGGAAGTAAAACTAAATCCTTCTCTTTTCCATTTTCGCTAGACCTAGATGTCCTGAAGATGTAAAGTCCTTTTGTAACTTTTCATTGTATCTCAGATTTCTAATATATTTGACATTTATTCTGTAACCACTATGTCCTGGGCTCCTTCATATATATACAATATCATTTAAGCTTCTTAACAACTCTGAAGACAGGACTCCTGTCTCCATTTTACAAACAAGGGCCTGAGGTTTGGAGAAACAAAGCAAATTTGTCCAATGGCACAGAGCCAGATTCAAAGCCTGGTCTCCTAGCTCCAAATTTAAAGTTCAGTCCGTTGTCCAATAGCCATTACTTGGGTAGGTACAACTGCTCAGGATAAATGAGTGATCAAAATTCAGAGTTTCCACTGTGGTAAAAAAAAATCTCTTAATGCTTTCTATCCTGTGCTCCCAGGAGTCAGTTTTTCATGTATTTTGCAAGGTTGACACACTCCCATGTTCTCGCCCTTCCCTGGTCATACCTGTTTCACCTGCGTGAATTATAATAGAAGTATCCACAGACATACTTCTTTTTTAGAAATTTTTAGAAAAGCTAGTCATTGGAGAGGATATGGAAGTAAATATGCATGACACAGAGTGACATGACCCAGAGAATTCCTTCCACTCAATTCAGTCTCTAAGTCACCATTTCTAGGCCATCCTCCTGTTGCCAGAGGCACATAATGCTGCTGCTAAGCACACCAGAACTCTTGTGCGATCTTTCTAAAGGTTCCCTGCAAAATGCATTGTTTTTATAACTGCCAGCTAAGTGATGCCTTGGCCGCATTTGAGGAAGAGTGGGGACATCCAGTGGCCACCTAGGTTGATAACAACTGAATTATCACCACAATGATATGTTACGATTTGACATAAACCCTTGTGCTGTGGAGAATGCTAAAAGATTTTTGGTTTTAACAGTTTTTAAACTATCGTAAGTGGGATCCTTTGGTACCCAGCTACTTGTGTTTAGAGTTCAATGGGCAAGTTTATCTCCATCAAATAAATTCATTTTGGGATACCGGGATCATAGTTCACTGCTCAAAATGACCTACCACATTAAACCAAAGTATGATGTAATGATGACATTAACTGCCAAAAAAAGAAAGAAAAGATTCTGAACATCATAAGCTGTTGGACTCAATCCATTTACATGGATGACCTTTTGGCCTCAGGGTGTGCACGTTATACCAATATTGATGAAGTCTTCCTTTTGGCAGTAGGAAAAGGAACAAAAAAGTTGGAGGGGACAAGAGGTCTCATTGGCCAGCTAGTGCAATTTGGGAATTGAAATTTTTTCAGTGAGGAACGAATGCACGTGTCTTTTAAGTTCTCCAGAATAATATTATTGAAAGGTGTTTGGTATTATTCTGCCATGAGATGAAAGAGTTTGGCCAATAAAAAATATGTTATATTGTTCTCCTGGAATGTGGTTTAGTTATTATGCTTGTAACTTTTCCTGCTGTCACATGCAAAATTTTAAAATCATTCAAAACTCAACATTCCTATCCTTATCTGAATAGAACAGGTAAAGTTGGAGGACAAGGTAAAGAGATCAAGGACAAGGACAAGGGAACTCCTAAGACATAATCTTTGGAACACACATCATTGTATCTGCCCTCCGAATGGCTTAACTCAGGGGCAGTCACCCTCAAAAAATCTGCAAATAGGTGCATGTAGCTTTGGGGTTTCCTCAGTGTTGGTCCATCCCCTGGCTTTCCACAATAGTCTCTATAGGTTTTAACAGGCTTGGCCTGTAAGCAGTTCTCCAGCCTTCCTTAACCTTCTCATCGATCATCAACACAACCGTGGTGTACAATCACAGGACTCTGCTCCCACTGAGATGTTCCTAATCAGAAGGAAATTAATTGAATCTTTGAAAATTTAAGGGTAAAAGACAGATGCTGGCTCACAGTGTTAGTGTTCCAAAAGATTTTTTTCCCTAATAGAAGACAATGTTTTATTCCATAAAAATAACTTGCAGTGTTGGAATGTCAAACATAATGGCAGGTGTTCAAACTCTCCATCTCAGAGTTTTAGTTTTCCTGCCATGCAGACTCTCAGCTATAAATAAAACCAATCCTAATTCTTATCCATTAAAAGTAACCAGAAGGAATGCCAAAAGGCACCCTCATAAAGCTCTAGATTTTTGCTTGACACCAAAAAAAATACAGGTACACACTGTACTTAACCATACGTCACCTACATTCACCTTAAATACAAAGCTCATGTACGCAGACCTAAGGGGTCTTCCAGATACTCCCCTTTTGAAGTCTGTCATCTCTGCTTCATAGTAACATGGTTTTGTATTTTAGGATTGCCTAGATTAAGGACCAAGAGAGTAGTGTTTCTGCTCAGACTCTCCCATTTTTAACCCTGTGACTCCACACTAGTCAGTGCACATTTTGAGCTTGGCTTTCCTATCTGTGAAATGAATGAAACATCCTCTCCTACCATTTCCTTGTGTGTCACCGATCGATTTGTCCAGTGTCACGACGTTACAAAAATCATCGGACACCTTGAGGTCTTTGTAGTAGATTCCCTCCTTCCAAAAGAAAGAAACCACCGAAGTCTCACTACCACATAGAAACTCTGACCTTGGTTAATTACATACCAACACTGGGGCTAAGTGATGTGCGGCACAGAAATGCCCCCAGATCCTCCTGCAAACTCCCAAAGTACTTTATCGCACCTCCTATTTCTGTGCCATGTAGAAAAGGGGAGGATGAAATGAGAACCCAGGACCCTTACATCTCACTTTCTGCTCCAAACAATCATTATAATGATTTCTGAAGAAAGCAGAAAAAATGAGCAGTGTTGCCGCTCACGCCGTGGTTCTCAACAGTTGGCCATAAGACGCATTTGAAGATCTTTCTTATTTTTTTTTCCTGCCAACACAGGAATAGGAGGCAGATCGGTGGTGAGGGATATCACAGGAATTCGCTTTCTCCGTCTTAAGAAGAGCCATTCCGTTTCTTGCCTGAAGTTTAACTTGATTATGCATTCATTAAGGACGAGTGATGGCAATGATTAAACAAAAACATCTTTAAAATGCAGAGTTCATTTCAGCCCATTTGGTTTTGTTACACACAAATTGGATTTGCCTTGCATCTAGCACAGCAGGTACTCCACTTGAAATCAAAGACAGATGCTTTTATGGGATTAAAAAGAAAACCTAGGGGGAGGGGGAGGGGGTAGATATTGAGATAGTTTGCATTTCGGTAATAATGGCTCCAAAATGAAATAGTGATCGCATTGCCGCTTTATCCGTGTAAGTGTTTGGGCTATAATTAAAAGGAAACAGGAACCCCCCCATCATAACTTGAACCGTTGTCACAGAAGAACATTTAATTTGCAGGGAAAAAAATGATTTTTCCTATAAATGTCTAATAATACCTTAGCATATTTGAAATTTAATCATAAGTGGCTTAGAATTAAACCATTTGAATTATTACTGAAACATTTCAAGTGGTGACATTAAATGCTTTGTTTGAAATTAGCCATTAATTCAAAAGTCTTCTCTGGCGCTGCTGTGAGAGTTTAACTCCTTGTCTGTAAACAGAAGTCCCTGGTTCTCACACTGTGTAATTAATTGGCATACCTCTAGAACATTCACATCACTGGCTATTTACTCTGGCACCTCCGGTTAAATTACTCTGGACACTCTAATTTTATAATTGATATCGTTTGCTGTTTTAAAATTTTTTATGTATTTGTCAGCTTCTTGGACATCTGTTGGGAATGCTGTCTGAGTAAAAAAAATGTCAAGCAGGCAGAGCCCCAGTGTGGCTTACCTTTCCATTAGTTGTGAGAAGCTTTGTACAGTGAATATGGTTAATCTCTTACACTGTCTTGCAGAGTGTCTGACTCTATATCAGGGTTATAGTAACATTTCTCATCTATTTGATGGTTGCATCTGGTAGTGGGTCGATTACACAGATGGCCTGAATCACTGGCCTCCCTTGTATCTATGCTCTTTGCAATGCGAATTTCTAGATCTCCCCATGAAGAGATGGGACCTGTTTCCTCAAGTCTTGAATCTGGACTGACCTTGGGATTTGCTTTGGTCAGTAGAATTTGGTGAAAAAGATGATGTTCTAAGCCAACTCTGGAGTTTTTCTCTTGAACCCCTGGTTCTGCAGGGAAAACAAGCCCAGGTTGGTCTGAAGAAAAATGAAAGATACCTGGCCCAGTCACCCACAATACCCAACAACAACCAGAAGCAGAGATATTCCTAGCCAAGACAAAGCTCACCCCAATTACAAGAAGAACTGCTTGGCTGAGTCCAAGACCAAAAAAAAAAAAAAAAAAAATCATTAATTTAGAGGTGCTTGGTAACACAGCCATGGGTAATGGATACACATCTGGGTCAGATTTTTTTTTATGTAGTATTTAACTTGGACTTTAAATGATGAGTGTGTTTCCAAAGCTTCACACAATGTTTATGTCATAGCATGCATTCTTACGTATTTACTAATTCATAGTTGAGTGGAAATTTCTTTATTTTTTTAAAGATTTTATTTATTTATTTGACAGGGAGAGAGAGCACAAGTAGGCAGAGAGGCAGGCAGAGAGAGGGGGGGAAGCAGGCTCCCCACTGAGCAGAGAGCCCGATGCAGGGCTCGATTCCAGGACCCTAGATCATGACCTGAGCCGAAGGCAGAGGCTTTAACCCACTGAGCCACCCAGGTGCCCCTCTATTTTATTTTTTTTTAAGATTTTATTTATTTGAGAGAGAGAGAGCATGAGCAAGAGGGAGGGGCAGAGGGAGAGGGAGAAGCAGGCTCTCTGCTGAGCCAGGAGACCCATGGAGGACTCGATCCCAGGATCTTGGGATCATGCCCTGAGCTGAAGGCAGACAATTAACCAACTGAGCCACCCAGGTGCCCCAGATTTCTCTATTTTAGATTGTTAGTCAATATGTTCTATAAACTGTCATAGCATGGAACTATGCCCTTTTGTACAATGCTTGGGAAACAACAGAAAGAGGTATTGTGTCCCACTCTTTCTCTCACACATGAATATCACACATGAAAAGTGACCCAGGAACAATAGATCAAGGAGTTGGAGAGAAAAGCAAGTCTCATGTGGAAGTATTTTAACTAGCCTAAAAGGTCATGCAAAATCGTACCAGATGGGCTTACTGTTTCAAAATCTTCATGGAAGAGAATTCCACATTCAAGGCTGGATGTCATTTTCCAATGATATGTAAACATTTAAAACAATGTGCTGAATCTACAGAAACACAGAATTGGAAGAAATTTTTGAGATCATCTTGCCCAGCCTCCTACTTCACACAGAAATCTCTACCTCAGTCCTCCAGAAAGGTAACAATTATAATCAGTAGTTAACATTTAATTTACATTTACCAAATGCTAGATCCTGTTCTAAGTACCATTTGTGCATTAGTTCTTCACAAAAGTATTAGAAGGTAAGAGCCATCCGAAAGTTGGGGAAAGTGAGCTCCAGAAGATGAAGCAACATGTCCAAAGTCATATAGCTAGTACGTCAGAGACAGAATTCAAACTCAAGAATCTACTCTCTTAACTATGAACCGGTACTTCATGTTAACAACTAGAGCCATTCATTGAAGATCGAGCTATTCTGTGGTGAGGTGAGTTCTCTCCCTTCCCTAGAAACACCCCAGCAGAAGCAAAACATCTGAAAACTATATAACATAATGGTTTAAACCCAAACCTCCCACACTGTAATTTCTACCCATTGGCTTTGCTTCCAGCCTCGAGTGCTATGAAGAAAAATTCTGTATTCTTTTCTACATGACAGACTTTCAAATATTTCTCCTTTCTCTTTTCAAGCATTCTTCTTCCAAAATACTTTTCATGTTCTTCACTAACCTGATCAGACTTTGAATGGAATTTCTACGACCTCCCCAGTCATTTTAGTGCAGAAACTATTATCTTTACAGTCTAAGATAGTATCTAGATTTTATGTTGTGGTTGGCTGGTGTGCGGTTGATTGATTAAATGATTTTAACTTGAAAAATTAACTCAAAATATATCAAACATTGAACTATTAAAACTACAAATACTTTTCAAGCCATCCTATAAACATTTTGTACATTTGGGCTCTTTGTCTAAATCTAGGATCTCAGTTAGTACTTGGAAAGGTACATGAGTCAAGTCCATTGCCAGATTCAGAACAATTTTATTGTTACCCTATCATAAACATACAGAACCCAGAAGGTGGTACAAATCCATTCCTCTATTTTTCTGGACAGACCCTTCTAATTCACTCAGAGGCTGTCTCAGAAATGTGTCCAGCATCACTTCCTACTACTGGCCCACTTCCAGGTTTCCACCTTCATTTTGGTGGTCCATCTCTCCCTGAGGTAATAACACTCATTCACTTAATATGGTTATGGCACCAATGCATATAAAGGATGTCTTCCAGATTCTTCAAAATGAAGCATCTAAAAGGAAAATAATATGATCAATTAATCTTCAACAAAGAAGAAAAGTACATCCATTGGGGAAAAGACAGTGTCTTCAACAAATGGTGTTGGGAAAACTGATCAGCAACTTGCAAAAGAATGAAACTCAACACCTTCTTACACCATACACAAAAATAAATTCAAAATGGATTAAAGACCTAAATGTGAGACCTGAAACCATAAATATCCTAGAAGAGAGCACCGGGAGAAATGTCTCTGACATCAGCTGTAGCATCATTTTTTAGATATGTCTCCTGAGGCAAGGGAACGAAAAGCAAAAAAAAAAAAAAAAAAACAAACAAACAAACAAAAAACAACTATTGGGACTACTTCAAAATAAAAAGCATCTTCACAGTGAAGGAAACAATCAATAAAACTAACAGGCGACCTACCAAATGGGAGAAGATATTTGCGAATGACTTATCCAAAAAGGGTTAGTATCCAAAATATATAAAGAACTTATATCACTTAACATCCTTAAATAATCCAATTATGGGTGGCTGGCTCAGATGGTTAAGCGTCTGACTCTTGGTTTTAGCTCAAGTCATGATCTCAGGGTCATGAGATCAAGCCCCAAAACAGGCTCCCTGCTCAGCAGGAATTCTGGTCGAGACTCTCGTCCTCTGTCCCTCCCTGCTATTCATGCATGCATGCTCTCTCTCTCTTGAATAAATTTAAATCTTTTTAAAAAATTCAGAGAAAGCATGAACAAATATTTCCCCAAAGCAGACATCCAATGGACACTGAATTTCATCCAATGGACTCTGAATTTCATTCAGAGTGTCCTGATGACAACTGTTTAAGAGCAGGTGAAATACACTTTCATTTATTCATTTTTATATGCAAGACACTTGTTATATAATATATTTATATTATACTACATGTTTATAATTTTTTTTCTCACAGCAATATGAGGCAGGCTTTTTTTGAAGTCAACTATTCTGAGATATAATTTTAAACAATAATATGCATTCATTTGAAGTGTAGAGTTTGATATGTTTCAATAAATGAATACATTATGTAACCACCATCTAAATCAAAATATAGAACATCTCAAAATATTTCCTTGGACCCCTTTTAAGTCGATTCTTCCCCCCTTCCCCATCCAAAGCAATCGCTGATCTGATTTCTGTCGCATGGATTACCTTTTGCCTGTTCTAGAATTTCACTTAAATGGAAACATATAGTACAAACTCTTTTGGGTCTGTTTTCTTTTTCTCGGTATTATCTTTTAAGATCCATCGGTGTGGCTGTATGAGTAGTTTATTCCTTTTGGTTGTTGAGTACTAGCCCATTGTATGGCTGGAGCACAATTATTTTTCCATTCACCTGTGGAGAGATATTTGAGTAGTTTCCAGTTTGGGTCTGTTACCGAAAAAGCTAATATGAGCATTTATGATGAGCATTTTGTGGACATCTGTTTTTATTTTTCTTGGACATATACCTAGGAGTGAGCTTTTAGAGTATATGGTCAGTGTACATTTAACCTTGTAAAAAAACATTAAACTGTTTTCCAAGGTGGATGTATCATTTTACAATCCCACAGCAAAAAAATGAGGTTAGGGTTTTTTGTTTTGTTTTTGTTTCCTGGATTTATTTTTTCTATTGCTGCACATCCTCACGAAAACTAGGAATTACCAGTCTTTTTATCAGTCTTTATCACCCATTTTTACCACTGGTGTGGGTGTGAAATCATATTCATTTCAGTTTTAATTTGAATTTCCCTAATACATAACAATGTTCAGCATCTCTCCATGTGTTTATTGGCCATTCTACATCTTCCTTTTAAAAACATTTTTGTTCAGGGGCCTCTGGGTGGCTCAGTTGTTAAGCATCTGCCTTCAGCTCAGGTCATGATCCCAGGGTCCTGGGATCGAGTCCCACTCAGCAAAAGGCCTGCTTCTCCCTCTCCCACTCCCCCTGCTTGTATTCCCTCTCTCGCGGTCTCTGTCAAATAAATAAATAAGATCTTTTTTTAAAAAAAGCTTTTGTTCAATCTTTCGCTCATTTTGGCGGGTTGTTTTTCTCTTAGTGAGTTGTGAAAGTAATTGATCAATTCTGGATTCAAGTTCTTTGTTAAATATTACAAATATTTCCCCTCTTTTCATTGCTTTCCTCTTCATTCACTCATTAATGTCTTTTGAAAAGCAGAAAATTTTAATTTTGATGTGGTCCAATTCATTAAATATTTTCTTATGTTTTTAGTGTCCTAAGAAATCTTTGTCTACCCAATGTTTAAAAGATTTTTTTCTATGTTTTCTTCTAGGTGTTTTACAGTTTTACCACTTGTCTTTAGATCTATGCTCCATCTTCAGTTTATTTTAGTATACATTGTGAAATAAGGGCAGAGATTCATGTTTTCCCCCATACAGACAACCACCCTTTCCAGCACCATTTGTTAAAAAGACTGCCTTTCTCCCCCATTGAATTATCTTGGCACCTTTGTCAAAAATCAATTGATAATATATGTCTGGACTCTATGCTGCTCCACTGATCTATATGGTCTTATGCCAAGATCACACCGTATTAGTTACTACAGTTTTATAGTAAGCCTTAAAATCAGGTAGCATAAATTCTCCATCTTCCTTTCTCTTTTTCAAAATTGTTTTTGCCCATTTCAGATCCTTTGCATCTCCTTACAAATTCTAGAATCAATTTGCCATTTTCTATAAAAATCATACTCAAAATAAGATTTTTTATTAACACTAGAGTGACTATATTAATTTGAAAAGAATTACTATTAACTGCATAAAGCCTTCCACTCTATGGATATGATATGTCTTTCCTCTTATGCAGGTTTTAATTTCTTTTATTAGTGTACTTTAGTTTTTACCAGACAGGTCTAGCACATATTTCAGCAAAATTTGTCTAAGTATTTCAGGAATTATTAGCTACATTTTTCAAATGAGAGAATAAGATGATCAGAGAGAGAGAGGTTATATAGTTCAATCAAAGCCACAGATCTAGTTGGGTGCCTGAGTGGCTCCATTGGGTGTCTGCTTTCAGCTCAGGTCATTGCCACACTAGACATTCTGGTAACTCATTAGAGAGACAAAAAGTGGGTCAGATGGGTTGCAAAGCTCCCAAGATGTTTCTGCTATAGCCTGCTGGTCAAGAACTACTAAGCCTTCAATCTTGGCATAGCCAGTTTCAGTTGGCCCCTTTTGAAGCCCATCCCACTTGGTTTCTAAAAAGATTAGGCCAGGAGAGAAAGAGTCTGGTATGACTGGAGAGCCAGTCTACCAGAAGCAGATTCATATACAACAAAAATAGGCATTGCACCTATATTTTGGTCTCACCTAAGCTTCCATTCTATGAACAAGTTTATAGTCATTAACAATGAGACACACAATTTAATTTTAAATACAAGTTATGTTTTAAAATCTAACAATTATTTCATTTGTTTCACTTTACTCATTCCACTTTAACCTTCCGCTTTCCATTTCTGTCTATCCTTCTTTAATAAGCTAAATATTTAGTTTTGAAATACGAAGTTTGAAGAATATGAAGAATGGAGAAACTAACAAGAAAAAGAAATGGGATAGTGTATGGCAGATTAGATGAACCACAGGCTACGTAGAGAGAAAAGAGAATCATGGTCATGGGCAACAAGTCAGCAAGGAGCCATACTCAGGAACTTCCCTACCTGCAGAGTTTTGCCATGATTCGCTGGTCGTAGGATCCAGCAGAGAGATCTAGCAGCATGAAAAAGATATGGGTTTAGTAGTGAAATCTGCATGTGTCTATTAGAGAGGGAAGAAATGGCAGCAATTCATGAATTAGCTATTTGAATGGAAAGCAAATTCTAATAGATTTTAGTAGATCTTTTTACTGAAATACTAATAATGACTAAATGTACTTATCTCATCTAGCAGATATGAATACTGTCCTTGAAGCTATAGCAATGAAAAGGGAGAATAAGTTTACTGCTCTCATGGAGTTTTTCACTTCCTAAAGAAGAAAACACATATATGTGTAAAAAAAATTTTTTTTTCAAGGCATCCTGTAGTAAATGCTATTGACTATCCAGAAATAATTTCTGCTCCCCCAGTTCACTCTGCATAGAACCCTGATATCCTGGGACCATGACATAAAGGGTTAATCATCTTATATGAAGTGCCATCTGATGTGGAGTCCCAGGAGCTGAGTCAATTTCCTTGAAATATGGCCTTAGACTAGTGACTTGATTCATCTGAATGTATGCTTTTGTCTGTAAAATGGAATGAGAATAAGTGCTTTACAACTTTCTAATGAGTATTAACAGAGATAATGGGGGAATACTCTGCAAACTATTAACATACAGTTATTGGTGCTAGTGGTGGCAGTCCTTATAGTCATAGTATCATAATCATCATCCCTGTCATCAAGCCCACTGTCTATGAGCCCAACCTCATTTCAATTACTTCTGTCTTCACATATTTTTAGCAACATCCATGATACCCCTTTATCTATACACTCACCCAGCTCCTTAGCTTCCATCCGATGAAACTCCAAGTGTCGTCAGAATACCAGAACCAAAATTCAGATGCCTGAAATGTGACTGCTAGGACCATTCATTGATCTTGGAAGAGGTGTGCTTGTTGCTGGTCAGATTTAGAACCCCATACCTTCAATTACAATTACTTGGGATCTGCCCTACCTCCAAGTCACAGTACTTCCAGTCCCCTTTGGTTTACCTATCTATACAGAGACTTCTGTCTCAACCT
Organism: Lutra lutra; assembly: GCF_902655055.1. Lineage (NCBI taxonomy): Eukaryota > Metazoa > Chordata > Mammalia > Carnivora > Mustelidae > Lutra > Lutra lutra. The sequence continues at coordinate 85,387,268 of NC_062285.1, forward strand.
ATGATTCTAATCACTGGTGTAATTTGCCTCAGGGTACCTGGCATTTTGCCATGACTAGCACTCTTGATTTACCCATTCTGGAAAGTCTATATTGCTATATTGATGGAACTACTTATTGCTAAATGTTGCTCTATAATGTAGAATATTGGGATCATTTTGTAATAATGACTAACATCTAAATAGCATTTCAGATTAGAAACCATTTTCACATCCATCCCCATAGCAAGCTTATAAGAGATATATTATTTATGCCCACAGCAAGAAAAATTGAGACTGGAAAGGTTAAGTGAATTTCCCAGTATCCTACTATATATCTAAGCTAAAACTTAAAACCAGGGCTTCTGACTCCAGCCCCTATGAATTTATCATGCCCAAACTTCTCTTCAGTAAAAGAACTGTTTATTTGCCAACTTGACCAATATACACATTCATTTATTCATCAGCAAACATTTGGTATACTATACACTATATGCATGTGTGTGTGTGTGTGTGTGTGTGTGTGTGTGTGTGTATATATATATGCTATAATACCTTTTCCTTCAAAAGTGTTTCCAGTCAAAGGAGGGCCACATGCACCCCGATGTTCATAGCAACAAGATCCACAATAGTCAAAATGTGGAAAGAGCCAAAAGGCTCTGCAACGGAAGAATGGATAATATATACAATGGGGTATTATGCCTCCATCAGAAAGGATGAATACCCAACTTTTGTATCAACATGGATGGGACTGGAGGAGATTATGCTGAGTGAAATAAGTCAAGCAGAGACAGTCAATTATCATATGGTTTCACTTACTTGTGGAGCATAAGGAATAACATGGCGGACATTAGGAGCAGGAAGGGGAAAATGAAGAGGGGTGGAAACAGAGTGAAAGATGAACCTTGAGAGACTGTGGACTCCAAGAAACAAACTGAGGGTTTTAGAGGGAGGGGGATGGGGAGGATGGGTGAGCCCGGTGGGTATTAAGGAGGGCATGTATTGCATGGAGCACTGGGTGTTAATGTGCAAACAATGAATCATGGAACACTACATCAAAAACTAATGATGTACTGTATGGTGACTAATGTAATAAAAATAAATAAATAAAATAAAAAAGGTGTTCACAGTCTAGCAAGAATACAATTCTATGAACACAGAGGCAGTTCCTTATTCATCTTGGAATTATCAACTCCTGACAGAGTATCTGGCACAGAGCATATTTATTGAGTGAATGAATGGTATATGAATGAATATATTAAAAATTAAATTATCTTTTAAAGCAAATGCTAATACAATGAGAAATTACTCTGTAAAGCACAAAGTGTTACATAAATTTTAAGCATTATAACTGTAGTCAATTTTAGGTGGAATTTTAATTTCAATTAGAATGCCACAGTGAGTTCTTAGATAATCTTAATAATGTCTTTTTTTATCCTATTTAACATTATTTCCTTCATACTCAACATACCATCAGTAGGAAGACTGTTTTAAGTCCCTACTTCAAGAGTTCTTTCATTCTCTGACCTGATTGCAATCACTTCAGCAAATTCACCCACACCCTGATTCTGTCATTGCCAAAATTCCCATATGGAAGGGGAGGAGCCCTCTCAGAGGACTTGGCACAAATCCTTATAATAGCACTTATCACATTTTATTGTAATTATCTGTTGACATGTCTTTTTCACCCTCAAATCAATGCCACTTGATTATTCACCTACTGAAAGTTTTCAAGATCTCAAAACACGACTCAGAATTTTTTAAGAGAAATTTTCTCCTTAAGAAATTAACCCCGAAGAGAGTTCCTTTATATTTAGAAAATATTTAAGAGTGTGATTCTTAAATCACCGTGTGATTCAGTGTCCTTAATATGCACCTTTCACTAACACCTTAAATGAATATGCAATATCCTAAAATGAATATTTAATTTTTGAAATACACACAAGCTAATTTGAGAGGGTAGTTTTGAACTAGAAGGTTCTCTGTTTCCAAATGATGGTCATGTTGGCCAGGTTGATCGGTTTCGTTATTAAAGGTCAGTCTACTCAGTTATTACTAAGTTGCTGGTTAAAATCAGTATCGTGTGGCTAAGAATTCCACAAGGCGCTTCTCAAACAGAAGTCATGAACCTTGTGCAGATTTTTGCGGTAAGATCAATTTAAAGCAGCTTCCTTTAGCTTAAGAAAAATGTTGAAAGATGGGTAAAATCACTGTTTTAATAACAGATGGTCATTACTTCAAATCCATTTTCTTATGCATTACATTTGCTTCTCATTTTATGTAATATTTGTGTACACATGCTCAGAGACTCCAAATTTTGCTAGGATCGGATTGCTATCGATTCCTCAGAAGAAGAGAAGTGGTAATGTTTTGGAAGCTCGGTATCTGATATAGTTGGAAGAGCTCCTAGAGTGATCTGTTACCGAGAACCTTGGAAGGCCAAGATTTTTCTGCTTTACATAAATATGCCACAAGCAGAAGTTTAGAGTTTATGCTGTGTATTAGCACCACCAGACATTTGGATTTGCGTCAGGCCAATGAGAGGGACAAGACCAGAAACAATATTTGACTCCCAGAACCGAGCTAAGTCAGAGTGGATCGTTAATTTTAAGGAAAACTTGGAACAACATTTTACATAAGTTTCATTGTGCACTACCTATGTACTCTTTCTTTATAGAAATTCTAAAACCTATCGCTTCAATACATTACTTTCCAAAATTATTTTCAGAAAAGGAATAGTCATTCCGGGCTACGATGTGGAGAAAGTTCATCTTAATGGTAAAGACCATCACAGATGTAAAACGTTCACGTGCAAGTTAAGGACAAAATTTAGAGTTGGAATATTCTGTCAAAAGAATTCCAGCCACATTGGCAATAGCTCAGTGACAGTGGTGACTCCCGATAGCCTCCTGTCAAAGGCAGGGTTGCTGGGAAATGACTGACACATTTCATCAAAGCTTCCGCTCAGCTGCCTTAGCCAAATGTCGCTGGTAAATGACTTAATCTTTGCTAAACTTTTATGCCGCAAAAGCTGAGCAGTTGAAATGCACCCACATATAGACCTGAAACTCTAATGAGATCATTTGACATTCTGATTGATACGAAATCTACACTGTGTTTTGACTTGCCTGCCACCATTGATATGGTGTATTTCCAGTTTGAAAGGTTCCAAAGTGATAGTTATTTTACAATACATCCCGACTGTAAGGGAGAATGGAGAAATGTGGAAATGAATTAGTTAATTGCCAGTTATTTGTTACAAGGTAAATTTTTAATCACATTTCATATGTACTTTTTTTTTTCGAAGGGAAAGTAATTGGTTAGGAGGACAGAGGGACATAAATATTTTATGTAATCTCCTCCAAATAAAGAGTCGTGTGGGTTCTTTCATGAAAGTGTGTTTATATGCCTTAGGTTGAGGGAATTTATTCATGAATGTTGAAATGCAAGATAATGCCAGTTGCCACATCTGCCGAACTCAATTGTGGATCAGCTCCCCCCACTCTAAGACATCCATGACTTTCTTACGAGGACTTCAGATCAGTTTGTATTTTAGGATAAACCCAGAGGTGTTAGTGTGGCGGTGACTTTTTCCGCTTCGTGCCAATCTTTTCTACAGACCTATGTGGTAGTCTTCATGAGCCGGGGTGGGAATCTAAATGAATTCTGGTTCTGTGCTGCTAAGTCAGAGAAATCCTATTATAACATTTACATGTGAGGTGGGCAGAGAGGTCCGGCATCTGCATTCATGTACACTCCTCCGTTTCCACCACGGCTTGAAAAAGATAAATGGCTATTACCAGGAGAATTAAGAGGGAAAATGTTTGGCTTATGTCATCCAAAGCTTCTTTACCAGGGGAAATCGGCCTAAGCTTGTTAGGCACCCAACATACGAAGGCTCCGTGATCAAAGGCAACAACTTCCAAATTGCATTCTGCCAATCACTGTTTTCCCTTTGTTTTCCCTTCCACCTCTGAAGACATCAGTCCATCTGTTTCTGATTCTGTACAGTTAACTCTGTGAGTTGGTGTGCTCTCCCCCTCCCCACTTCCTCCCCCCTCCTCCTTCTCTCAGTCTTGAGGACCGATTTTCCTTTAACTAGGAAATTTTATCTTGCCAGCAATCAGAGCTCAAATACAGACATACACAAGTTTCAGTCGAAACTCTCAATACGTAAAATTTGAATTGCTTCTAAATTTGGCAAAATGCCTTGCTTTCTCCAAATTCATAAGACAGATGAGACACAAAAGTGAGAGCTGTGATGCGGTCCTGCTATTTCAAATGCCATATTGATATAGTCATTATTTGTGCCAATAAGGCTCACTGTCATCTAATTTTAACCTGTTTCTGTGTTAATTATGCAGAATTTTTGTCTCTCCTCTCTTTTGATATATTATGTTCTTCATCGAGTAGCATCTAAGTTTGTGAACAACTGAATCTTTCCAACAACTCACTGAGTGCCTGTCAGGTGCAAAACACTTACTTGTTATCTTAGGCGGGGGTTAGGAAGTTTTAAAAAAAAATGAACCAGACATGCCTGGCATGTATTATGGGCTCAATAAAACATGTGAAGAACAGAAAGAGGAAAAGGACAGCAAGAGAGAGGGAGGGAGGAAAGAGAAAACAGCCTAATAATTCATTCCATATAGGAAAGTGTATCCTCCATCCCATCATTTCACTATAATTTCTTCATAGCCGATCTTGTTACCTGATATTGTCTTGGTTACTTGTGTGGTTATCTTTCTCCTTAGCCAAAAAGTAAGGACGATGAAAACAAACTTGTTGGTCTGGCTCACGGTTTCGAGAAAGTGTTTCATCTCCTAATGATGACATGCCAAAGAAATGTGAAATTGAAGAAAAAAATGAATAAATCCCCTGCCTTTAGAATGGCAAGAACACTTTTCCATTTTGCCCATTTATCCCCAGTGAACAGCCTTCCTTCCGGAATCTGTCATCCCACCACAGTGAGGAAACTGACTCTGAGTGATCTTGGTCTAGTAATCAACCACAGTGTGTAAACAAATTAGCAGCTGAATTTGTCCCCATTGAATGAGGGATTTTTTTTCTTTTTTTAATGAAGTCCAGCTTGGAAACTGATATCTTGGGATTGGATTCCCCTAGCATGTTAGAGATGGGATCCCTATCCCTCCTTTTTTAGCTCTGTTTTTCCACCGACCCTTTCCTCCCATTTCATATTTATTTGGGTCTTTCTTTTCTTTAATTCTTCTCCATTTGGATTCCAAAATCTCCCCCACCTCTTCCTGGCTCAGGAATTCTTACAGCTACTTTCTTGGGGTCTTATCTCTCTTCCCTCCCACTCTGTTGTATGCCCCCCCCTTTTTTTCCCATACACAGTTGATTTACCACAAATAGTAATCTATGCCCTCCTGGGGAAAGTGTGGTTGCCTCAGAGAACACACTGCTAGCATAATGGAAAGTTCATAGTTGATTATTTGTGCTTAATTTTAGCTCAGATACTCATGAAAATTTCTTTACTCCTCTTTGCAATTAGGTGTAGTGATTAGAAAACCCTATATATCACTCTCCAGTTATCCTTTAAAAGCCCTCCTCTGCTTGACGGTGGTGTAATTGGCTCTTAATTTTATATGGCATAGGTAGATTAAAAAGAGGCAGCTTACCCTTGAGAGATCTGGATGAATCGGTTAAAAAAAAAAAAGTGGATAAAGGAATTAAGACCACACTGCCTGTCGCCCCAAATAGGTCTGGGGTCTCCTAATGATGACTAAATAAATAGCTCCAAACCAAACTTGAGCAAGTGCCTTTGGCAGTGTTCCTGACTGCAAGCTCATTAATTACAACCTCATTTACAGTCCTATAGGTGAAGAATGACGCTTATTATTATTATTATTTATTTATTTGCCTAAATAAGATCCTATATCTTGCTGAAAACTGTCATTTTGTAAAAACATTGCCGTAGGGCGGGCCCCTCCTGAGAAATGGAAGGCTGTGCACTTCACACATCCTTGTGAAATGCAAGTGCCTGTGAACTCTGACAGGCTGTAATTACTGGCAGGCAGAGTTGGCTGTCAGTTACCAGTAGGATTTTCGTGGTCTAAATGCTTCATGCCTCAGATGTCTTCCTGTGTGGCCTTCAGCAGATACCTGAAGTGCCCCTATTAGGCATTTAGATGTTTAGGTCCATGATTCCCAAAACTGTGGGAGTGGGGAGGCACGGAGGCAAGGAGGGAGAAAGGCAAGACGAGAATCTTCACGTAGTTTGGAAAACACACCTAATAGGTCATTGTTCGCTTGCACAGATGCTAGAACTCAATCTCTTGGCTTTATCTTTCTGAGCTTAGAAAATAGAGAAGACCATCGCTGAAAGACACCGGAATTTCACATTGTTGAAGGTAACAGTTGAGGTGGCAAGTTTCCTTCCCTGTGGGCCTAAGAGTAAACGGGAATGCCTTGGGGGAATGAGTTTACGGGCTCGCTTTCTGCAACAGGATCAGCTAGGAGAGCTTTAAAGGATTTGGGAAAGAGGCATCATCGCAAGATCACATTTGTCGCACCTAGAACCTTCTCGCGGCTCTTCTGCGGTCCCACTCAGTCCTCTGGTGCATTCCAGGGCTTCGGCAAACTGTAGGGCAGGTCACGCCCCGCACACCTCCGCACAGTCATTCCCCTGCACCACCTACAGTGTGCGGTGGCTTTCATCCCGCCTCTTTTTACGGTCCTCACTTCCCTCCTTTTCCAGAGGAGATTCCATGATTCATTCTCGTAATCACTCTCTGATGTACACCCCCCACCTTCTCGCCCCCTCTCCGTCTGCCGTGGGTTCACTTGGTTGTGCCAATTACTGTTGTTGCCTTCCGGCTCCAAACCCACCCTTCTCTGCTTTGCTTTGTGATACCGGAGCTTCATTCTGCAGACCTCATGTCCTCTTTGCCGGCTACTCGAGGATGGGCGCTGCCAGTTGAGGGTGCTGGAGGGAGACTGCAAGGCCAGGGAGAAAGAAGGTGCCTTTTCTTCTGGTGTTTTGCCTACCCTCAGACACAAGTGGATTGGCATGTTGGCGTCAAGGCAGCCTTCCTCGGTTCACCAGCAGGTGTCGCTGTTCAGCACACAACTGCCACGGCCTGGGGCCTCCGCAGAGACCAGACTCTCCCTCCTGTATGGCCCTCCTCCAAGTTTCCAGATCCCTTCCCCTCTTCCTGTTTCCTTCCTCCAGAAAACCGGAAGCCACTCTCTGCAGTCGCTACCTCTGTGTACCTTAGAGAGTTGTCCTTTACCCCTTTTCAATAGTTAGCCATCGTTCACCTCGGTATTTATATTGAATTTTCTCCATTCTAGTTCCACGTATGGTTTCTCTTCTGACTCGACGTTCACCCCAGTGCTGGTTAAACTAACTCTTGTCTACTTTGACCTAGAACCTCAAAGCTGAAGTAAAACATTGAATTCTTTTTATTACCTCACTCTAAATCCATAGTCACCAATATTAAGCAACAATTCCACCTTGGCAAGCTGCATGTACACCCCCTCGTCTTCTCGGGGACTATTTCACATCTTCCTATCTCTCCTCAACCCCCAATGCCTTTCTCCTGGTCCTCACTCTCAGCTGATGAGCCTGCTTCTCTGCTAAGAAGAGAAGCCTTCTCTGCTAAGATGAGAAGCCATCAGAAGAGAATGGCCACACACTTTTACTGTCTGTCAGCTTACTTGCATCTAAATCCATTTAGATTCAGATGCAATCCTGCGTCTTTCCCTATTACAGTGGATGAATTTTTTTTTTCATTTTTTCAGAGAGAGAGAGAGCTCCTGCAAGCAGCAGGGGGAGGGGCCAAGGGAAGAGAGAGACAGAGAATCTTAAGCAGGCTCCATCCCCAACATGCAGCCCAACACAGAGCTTGATCATGGCCCTAGTCAAAATCGAGAACCTAAAGCTTAGCTAACTGAGCCACCCCAAACAGTCACCCCAAACTGCATTCCTACTTAAAACCAAGATCTAGGGGGCGCCTGGGTGGCTCAGTGGGTTAAGCCACTGCCTTCAGCTCAGGTCATGATCTCAGGGTCCTGGGATCGAGTCCCGCATCGGGCTCTCTGCTCAGCAGGGAGCCTGCTTCCCTCTCTCTCTCTGCCTGCCTCTCTGTCTACTTGTGATCTCTCTCTGTCAAATAGATAAATAAAAAATCTTAAAAAAAAAAAAAAAACAAGATCTAGGTCTCATCTTCTAGGGCTACTCCAACAATTCCCTCTCTTATCGTCCTGATAGTTTTCTTCCTCTATTGAATTGTTCCTACCAACATAAAACCTGTTTGAGTATCTCTCATATTACAACACCCCTCTCATGTTCCCACAGTCTTCCTCCAGTTACTACTCCAGTTCACTACCTTTTATATTCCAACTCCCTAAACTTCTCTGTGTTTGGTCTTTGCTTCCACTTCTCTCATTCTCTCTTCAGCTCACTCCAGTGCAATGAAACAACTTTGTCAAGGTCACCAGCACTCTCCACATTGCCAGTCAGTGTCAGTTTCCACTTCACTGATCTATCAGCAACATCTGACGTAGTCTGCCACTCTTCCCTTTGCTTTAGCAGCCGGCATCACCCTTGTATCCGCTTGCTAGAGCTGCCATAATAAAACACCACACTGGGTGACTTAAACCAAAGAAATTTCTTTTCTCACTGTCCTGGAGGTTAGAATTTCAAGTTCAAGGTGGCATCAGAGTTGATTTTTGGTGAGGCCCCTCCCCCTGGCTTGTGGAAGCGTGCCTTCTTGCTGTGTCCTCATACAGTCTTTCCACTATGCCCATGCGGAGACAAAGAGGTTTCATGTGTCTCTTCCTCTTCTGATAAGAACACTCATCCTCAGCACCCACTGTTATGACCTCATTTAACTTTAACTACCTCCCTAAAAACCCTATCTCCAAATATAGTCACACTGGGGGTTAGGACTTCAGTGTATGAATTTGGAGTCCATAACAACTTTAAAACTATGGTCTATTTTCCACAGACTTTTCAGAGTATTCCTTTTAAGAAATTAGTCAGATTAGTGCATTCCCTTGGCTGGAAGTTCTCCAGTGGATTCTCATCTCACTCCAAAAAAGCCAAAACTTTACAATGCTCTCCCCTGATCTGATCCCACCCTACCCCCTTATTTCCTCTGATCTCATTTTCTACCATTATACCCCTTGCTCCCCCCACTCTAGCTGCAAGGGACTCCTTGTTATTCTTTGCACATACTCTCAGCTCTGTACTTTGCAGTAGTTCATAAATTTAATCTCATTTTACCCCAATATCCACATCACTGGCTCCTTCACTTCCTTAAACTCTTTGGTCAAATACTATTTTATTAAAGAAACTTTCCATGACTACCCTACAGAAAAAAGCAATTCCCCACTCCCAACTTTTATCTACCCTTTACTTGTCTTATTTACATATATATATATATGCATGTGTGTGTATATAGATATATAGATATAGTTTCTCTCTTCCCACTGAAATATAGTCTTTATAAGAGAAGGACCTTTAAAAACAACAAAAAACAAAACAAATAAACAAAAAAGAGAGAGAGAGAGACCTTTGTTTTGTTCACTCTAGTATCCCCAGCACCCCAAACAGACCTGGGACATAGCAGGCATGAAATTTAGGCACATGAAAGGTGACTTAAATAAATAAATGAATAAATATTCAAGTAAGAAACCTATAAAAGATGGTTTGGAAGTTGCATGAAAATCAATAGGGGGAGGGGAGTTTATTGCTTGAGTAATTGGGTTAATGATAGTATAGTAAACCAAGATAGAGAACACAGTAATAATGAATAAAATGAGTACAATATTAAAATAAAGGGTTTGAGATGCCAGTAAAAATTAAATTAGAGCTTGAATCTAGAAAATGAACCTCATCTGGAGAAAGATGTGAGTAGCATCTATCCACATATGACTTTATTCTAAGTCTTAAAGAAAGAAGTCTTAGAAGTAAATGATCTCCTGTCACACAAAGAAGACCAAGAAAGGGCTTAAGAAACCAATTGTTTATTGACATTGGTGCCAGATGTGTCTAAAACTGGCTCTATGGTGGGATCATGCTTAACTAAGCTCCAACTCTGACTCTGAAACCAGGATAACTCTCTCCAATGGACAACAAACCAATAAGGTAATGCCAAGCCTTCAACATTCATGATAACTACAAAACAAAAAGGAAAAAGGAAAAGTGGCTATAGGAAATGATAGTGTTTCATACGTGCATTTCTTCTGAGGTCCACAGCCCATTTCCCAGAGGAGCGATTTCTGTTTTCCAAGGCGCTAGCAAGGAAAGGTCTTCCAATTACTGCCATGAGATATGGGCACCAGTGAATAACTTAGTTGGCTAATTCCTATTCTAGTTAAATCTGTGTCTTTTGCCTTCCAAGGGAGCTGGGCTTCATGATCTTTTCAACAGGCCTACATAACTGTGTATTACATTTTGTAGACTTTTGGCCATGCATCACCTACTCTCCTTCTGTGATATCAGTGTATCCCCATTTCTTTCGCTTCGCTCCCTTCTCTATTCTCTGAGTATGGAACTCTAATGTAGTTGACCTCACCTGCTAGGCCCGGGGGTGAGCATGCAGATCAGACCACACAGGAAGAAAATTCCATTCTCCTGGCCACAGTGTTTCATTTGGGTGTGAGATTATGACCCTATCTGGGCTGGTAAGTGATAGTCCCAACACTTGTGTCTAGTTTATTTAGTGAATGGACCTCTATTTCTTCATGAGACATGAGCCTTAGAAGATGCTGAGCTGGAGCTACAAGTTTCCCACTGGCTTCCAAAAAGAACTGTGAATGAAGCCAACAAAGAAAGTAGAGTGAAGAAATGATGGGAGAATTGGTCCTGGTGGCACTATTTTCGCCCCTGGATCAAGGCATATCAAGAGTTAATTTTAGCCTGACATTTTGCAGTTCCCAAGCCAATCAACTTTTTTTTTCTTCTGTATAAGCTGACTTGAATTAGGTTTCCTGTAATTTATGTATCAAGGAGTCTGATACATAAAAGATGGTCGAATGCAGATACTCACAGGAAGGAAAATCCAGGCCACAAAATGTAGGTGGTCTGTGGGGGGATCAAACCCCTGTATCATGCCCATAGGCCCATCAGTAACAGGGCTACCCGTGAACTCTGAATCTGCCTTCAGTTTCTTCAGGGTTAAGCTGATGGAGGAAGTCATCTTATTGTTTTCAGGTGCAATTAGCCCTTCAGTCTGCCCTGATCTAGCAGAGGCAAGATTTGTTCAGCTCTCACAGGCCCAGGGAGTACAAGATCAGGATTTCCTTAGAGATGGGAAGACAATTTGAATCAGGTTGTCCAGATCTATTTTGCTCCTTAGAATAATTTGTAGCTATGAGCAATGCCATTGCAATTCCAAGACCTAGGTTTATCTAAGCAAACCTAATAAATTTTTCCCCAGGTTTCCTGCTTCTCAGCTTGGGGGTTTGATTAGTGTCATAATCAATTTATCAATGATCTGGGGCCAAAGGGATTCTGATCTCAATATTATCCTTCTTCAGCCTCCTCTTATTTAGGCAGAAAATTAAGGAAATGTATTGATTAAGTCGGCTTTTAAAATAAATCTATTATCTTTATATACAGATCAATTAATAGCACGTCAACTCAACTTTTACTATACCCATATGGCAAACTACCCGAAGAGGTAACTTTTTTTTTTTTTTTGCTTATTTGTTTGTTTTTGCTTTTTTGACAGGAATAGGAGCTGGCACTGCCTATATAAACCTTGTTCTTTTCATCCTCTGACAAGGATTCCCAAAGGAAGACCCTGGGGGACACTATCTATCCCAGAAGGAAAACAAACAAAAGCCCATCCTGCTTTTGAAGATTATCACTTTTAAAATATTGCTATTATGATGATAAGCCCTTCTGAGATTGGCTTTTTTTTTCCCCCTCATGGATATTCTGATAGTGTTCAAATCGGAGGCAAAACAAAGTCACCTTTGAATTTCTTTTTCTGAGGAGTGTACTTCACTGAAAACTAAACACCTCAGTTCAAGAAGAGACCAACCAGGTAGTCTAGCATTTAGCGCCAAAATCAGGTAGCCCTGGGTAGAGTTTGATGGTCTCTATAATAAGGTCTGTCCAAACTTTAGGGTGCCGTTAGACACAATCCCAAACATAATCTACCAGCAGTGCCTTCCCTCCACTCCTGCTCTTTAGAAAAACATATGTTATAGCTCAGCCCACTGAGAAAATGTTTATTTTCTTCTGAGCCCTCCCAACTAATTTGAAAATAAGAGATAATGCTTCAGGGGGAAGTTGGTAGAGAAGGAATTTCTTACTGCTATTGGAATGGACGTGGGATATTCTTAGCCTTGCCCTAGCAAAAGGCACCCAGAAGAATCAAAGTAGTCTTCTCATACATTGAACAAATAATTGTGGGAGACCCACAATGGTATACACATTCATTAGCCCTCATCCACAAGAAAGAACATCAGGAGTAGTATTATTGACTGAATCTTATTTATCACTTACAAATCCCGTTCCTGTGTTGACATGAGAAAAGTCTGCTTTGTCCTGTTCCCATATAGCCCAGTTGCAATATTTTCATGTAAGATGTGAACGTCCGTGGAACAAGATCTGAGTGGATAATTCATGGAAGAAAAATTGAACAGCCAAAAAAATTAAAAACCATATGAAAAAATGTTCAGCCTCATAACTAATAAAAAAAATCCAACTTTAAGCATCAATGATATATAACCCAATTTAGTCTTCACAGGGGAAAGCCTAAATCCTTCCTAATGCCTTTGAAATTCTTCAGAATCACTTACAATTCTTTATAAATCTCATTCCACTCTGGCTTCCTGAGTTTAGCGCATGGATGGAGCTTCTTGCTGTTTCATAATGCGGTCCTTTTTGCAAACAATGTGCCAGACATAGATCGTATCCTCTTTTCTTAATTTTCACATAAAGGACAGATTTACCAAAGGTTTTTAAGACCAGAGAGGTTGTGAGTCACTATTTTTCTAAGCCTTACCTCCTCCCTTGATTTTCAGAATCCCTGTCCGCAGACTCGACCCACCCCTCCCTTGCTCCTCAACCCATACCCCTCCACCCCTGCCTTGAATCTCCTACCTACATACTTCAAAACTTAACTTCCCTCAATTTTTCCTGCAGTTGTTCATCCCCTACTTGGTTCAAGGCATCCTCAGTCACTGATTTTTTCCTAAATAATAAATCTCTATTCTGTGTCCCCCCGCCCCGCCTTCAGCACAGAAAAACCGACTGCCAGAGACTTTGAAATGTCCTGCCTTGCCTTACAGTCAACTTCACAATGTTCTTTGAATAGAAGGAAAGGTTTAGACGTGTGTTTTCTCATCAATTTGAATTATGCCACCCCTTTTAAAAAGCAAGACCTGCTGCAATCGGTTTTGGCTTTAAGTTACATTTTTTTTCTCTTTCATATTAAACTAAGTAAGATTTTCCCCATAATCTTCCCCAAAATATTCAATTCCAGCGAGGGTATAGTGGTACGGTCACATTCACACATGCATAGTGCATGTACTAGCTGTGCAAATTGATAAAAAAAAATTTTTTTCAGCCAAACAATATAAAAAGAATATTAAAGTCAAGATATTTTAAAGAATCCATACTTTTGAACCTAGTAATTTCACTTGTAGAAATTTATGCTAGAAATAGCAATTAACAAATTAAGTCTCTTATGGAAGGATATTTCTTGTGGTATGGTTTATAACAAGAAAAAAGTCCAATGACAAACAAATAATCAAATAAATCACAGTATATTCATATAAAATACAACCACTAAAAATTATTCTTCTGAGGAAACTATAAGGCAGGGGAAAACGTGGTATTCCTGTTGCCAGACTTGAGCTCTCTATAAACAGGATTAGTTGGTGACTAATTTACATTTGCACCTCCCCAATTCCAGCATGGAGCCTTCCGTGTGCTCCCTGCATGACAGATATTTGTGAAATGATGAATAAATGAATGAATAAACAAGTGAATTTCGACTTGGTGAAATTCCCTTTCTTTTCCTCTAATGCTTTATGATTCTACATGATCTCTTCTGTTCCAGAGCATACAATTTAAATGTGGAGACAAGATAAACCCGGTGAGTGAACAGTGAACCAAAGAACACTCGGCAATGAAGTAAGTCCTGACTCTTGGCTTCCATCCCCCCACGTAAACAGCTTGAAAGTTGCCAGTCCCTCAGAACACAAAGTAAAAAGCTGAACAGACTGAAAAATCAACAACTTTTCTAGAATCTGTTAGAGAGGGGAGGACACAGGGCAAACAGCTTTCCCAAGATTGCCAAGACAGATAGGTAAATAGAGGGGGTCGCAGCTTCCCAGAACACAGGCTCACAAGCAGAAATCATGGGAATGAGTGCCAGGAAGCAAAATTTGAACTGTAATTGATAAATCGCTGGAGGCTCAGTGCAGACAACTCTGAGAGTTATAATAAAGTAGTGAATTATTTTCGAACTGTGGGGAGATGGGAGGGGGCAAGAAAATGTCTTGGTGAAAACTCATAAACCCATCTCCACTGTTTGGATAAACAGATCCAAGTATATTAGCTACTAACCCTTCAACAGTTATATCGTATTCGCAATCAAAGGATAGCACATTTGTCCAAAGCTGTGATCACTGTCCTCCATTCCCATTCCTCTTCACTCCAGCAGTTTGAGGAGAGTTACATAGCTAAGGAATCCATGAAGAATTCAGACTTAACACTTGTAAGCCTCCACAAAGTCTTTTTTTTGTTGTTCAGCTGTTAGTGTTGAAACCAAGTTTTCAACAAAACACGGTCTTTGTAAAGGTACCTGGTTGAATGTCCTCAAATACAATCTATTCAGCAAAGAAAAATTTCAATAGTTTGGGAGAAATTAAAATAAAAGATAGACACTGGATATCTATGTAGGTCCAATAGCCCTTAGGAGGATCATAAACTATAATAAGATCCAATATTTTTTTGCCTCCCCCAAGACAATTCTGGCTCCCTTGGGGGCAATATCATCCCCACTGAGAATGAAAAGCGTGCACCATTCCTATAGAAAACAAACAAACAAAAGCAATTTAACGTGAAATGCTCTTAAAATGCAATGCTGGATCTGTAGGGTTATCTTTGTACCAAAGATTTACAGCATATATAAAAGGAAGCACGTTATTTTCTTAAGCTTTTGATTCAATCAGTTCATTGTTTTTATTTTTTTCCCCCAATCGTTCCTATTTCTTTGAAACTTGAAGGAGGTGGAGTGACAAGTAACGCTTAAAAAGAAAACCAAACTTTGAGAACCGAAAAATAACAAATGATTAAATTAGAGATAAAATCCGCCATCTATGCTAGCACTCCTGACATGTCTTTGATAGACTGCTATTGGCAGTTCTATACATAGTGGCTTGCTTTCTCCCTCTGCCCCCTCCCCATCCTCTCTCCATCATTCATTCTGCATATAACATATACAGCCACATATCTATATTACTGAGAAAGGATCAATCATTTTTTTTCCCCTATGCTGTGGAGACATACAATATTTATCACAGGTTATAGAAAAGAAGAAAAGAAAATCTAAGAATATTCCCTTCAGCGGTGTTTCTGTTGTGAAACCAGGAGCGTCCCAGTCCTCCTCGTTCGGCTTAGTTGTCAGCTCGGTCCAGAACAATCTGTATTGCAACAAAGCTGATAAAGTTAGGTACCCACTGGCCATTGGAAAGAAAAACAGACCTGGTTATTGGTGATCTTCCTCGCTATGTTAAACACATCCCCCATTAGGCAAACTCTCTTCCATTGCTTTAAACCTCTCAATACCTTGTAAATCAAATATTTATCAACTGAGAACCTCTTTTCTAGCTGTCTAATGTTTCCGCTCTGACAAAGTTGGACACTAGCCAATTGGTGAAGAAACCTGTGAAAGGGAATCAGCCACAAGAAAAAAGAAAACTCTATTTCATTTTTATTTCACAGGAACAAACCGCCAACAACTCCGTGCCCCCACTTTTTCCTTTAAAATTTCCCTTGTAAAAACACTTGCCTGAAATCAGCAGGACTAGCCATTCATTCAGTCAACACATATTTACTGAAGGTGTATCAGCTGGGCCATACGTTTCCGGGCCCTTGTCCTCCCTTTTAAGAAGTTGCTAAACTGCTAGGTAAGTAGACGTTGCGACTCGTAAGCAACTCACGGAAGCCTGAGCACAAGACATGGCTACTTAGGAAGGTCGATCAGGATCAGTGCGACAAACCATATGCTCAGGGAGCTATTTATGGAAATCTCTCTGAATGGGGCAAGTCCTGAACCCTGACTTAAAACAGGAGAAGAAATCCATATGGTGAGTGGGTAGAGAGAGGTGACAAATCTACATGAAGGCACAACTGGCCTACTTCCAGGAAAAGTAATCATTCCCACAAAGTTACCATGTAGATGGGCCGCATTTAAGATAAGTCTGAACCACTTTCAGAACTGTTCTTTAGTCCATTTAGACCGGAGCCTAAAGTAACACTACCCGAGATTATCTACAAAATATCTTCAATTAAGAAACTTAAATAGTGGGCATAATCTTGCATCGATGGCAGTTACAGGCTTATTGGCTTTCCAGAGGACACACTCCACATGCTGAACACAAATTTGGTTATCCAGGACCGAAGTTCTTTCCCTATTTTGTTCTAAATTCTGGTATGTGACAGAATGACAAGTGGCAATGTTTAAACATATAGACTCGAGGAACCCCCACGGGAGTTTCTGATCCAATGGCTCCAGGGTCAGAACCAGGATATCTGTATTTTTCGAAAACTCGACAGGTGACCTTAAATTGCACAACAGCAACAAACTAGGGCTCTGCACAGTTTCTTGTTGCAACCAAGTTCCAAAATACCTGCCCTCAGCTTGTTACTTGAGCCATGTTTATATACTGTTTGCAAAGTCAGATCTTTAACTCACTGTGAGTTTTCCATTTTTGAAATCTACATTCCTATTGGGAAAGGAAGTACAGTGACTTCTACTTCCCAGATGCTCCAGCTAATGCTTTCTGCATAATTGTAGTAGCCCCTTGCCCCTAACACTAACATGAAAACTTCTATGTGGACTGAGTATTCAACACTATGAAAAACCTAACGGCTGTCAAAGCCACCGAAGATTTTAGGTAAACATTGTTGCTGGTTTATAGCAGGAATGTGTGTACGTGCGTGCATGCACACAACCACATGTGGTGTAACTAAAGAAGAAAAAAGAGAAAGTTCTGGCTCCAGCTGTTAGGGCAAGTGCCAACTAGGTATCAGAGACCTTGCTGGGCACGGGCCACTGGGTGATCACCAGTTCCATCCCCAACCTTGCCCTTGTGAGTCTTACAGTGCAGCAGAAAAGGCAGAAAATGAACATATAGTTCACTGCATATTACGACTCATACAGTAGGTACTGGGAAGAAAATCAAGAAGGTAACAGTCATGGGAAAGGACAAAGAGCCTTCCCAGACACGAGAGTCAGAGAAGGTCTTTTTAAAGTGATGACATTTAACATTTCACCTTTCAGCTAGCGGGTAACAGGACAATACCCATATAAAGAATGAGGGGGAAAATGTTTCAGGCGTGTGAGAAAACCTGAGGCTGAGAACCTAACTGTCCTGGGCCATCTACAGTTTGATGAAATTGAGCTACATGGTTTTAAATGATACTTCCTGCTCTAAAATTCTATAAAGAACAGACTCAAGTAATTAGTGGGCAAGTAGGGAAATGAAAAGCATTAAGCAAAGCATTTTATTCCAATCTGATAGACAGACTAAAGTTAGAGATGGAAAAGATCTGTTTGTCTAATTCCAATTCCACCAATTGGTTTAATGACCCAGAAATAAGGTTACTCACCCTTTCATATTAGTATAACCAGGAACCTCTACTCACAGATCATCTATATGGCATTTCTTGAAAACATCACTTTAAAAGGGAAAGCTTAATGGACAAAAATACATAAATGGATAATGTAAAAAGAAGACAGGAATCAATTATTCTCATTAATCAAGAAGACAGAACAAGAACTAATGGCTTTTAAGCTATAGTAGACAAAACTTGAGTTAAATAGAGCAGAACCTCACTAATTCTCACTTCAACAATTTTCAACCCTATAATCTCCAGAAAGAAAACTAGTAGACTTAGTTATATTTCAATAAGCATTTAATAACGCAAAGACAGATGGAGCACTCTTGTGAATTAGGTTCCATCACTCTCCAAAATCTGCCACAAAACCATTTGCTAGAGTTCCATGTAATAAGTCTAACAAACTAAGTCCTTTGTCAAAAGTAATAAGCTAAATATAAACTTGGCTATGGCAGTCTTCTGTTCTTATAGAACTGTCCCTCTCATTGAGATCTCATTCTCAAAATCAGTAAATCATTAGAAAGTTTTCCATACAGCAGTATGAATTAAAAATCAGATATTCCTCTTTCCATGAGGACTTCCATGAGGAAGAATAAGGTTCGTTTCATAATGTTTTCCATAGTTTATTTTGCATTGCTACATAGTTCCCATAGAAAGATGAAAATCGTCCTACAGATGAAAATTACCATCTTGCCTATATATTCAGAATACAAAGAAAAACACCAGTTAAAAATGAAACAAAAATTAAATAATTCATGTCTGTTTTAGCACTGAAGATGCTAACCAACTAGAAAGTTCTTGCCTACGTTGGGGCTATGGGGTTATTCACCTCAAGATCGGGGTTCCTGAATCAGTCTTCTGCCACATGCTGAGGGCCTGCCAACCCTCCATAGGCATAACAGCAATCTGTGATCCCAGTGTGAGAAGCATCTGTGTTAAAACTGAGGTTATATACTGTTGTGTGACAAGCAACGTCTTGTCAGATAAAATGCCGTAGTGAGGGGACTACTGGGAGTAAAAAAAACAAAAGGCACAGCATAATAGCAAAGTAGGCAATGCCAAACAAATACCACTAGTCATGTCGGCCAATGTGTCCTGAGCAATCGCTGTGTGCCTGGTGCCCTTGAAACCCTTATTACTTCCTTGAATCTTCACAATAACCCTCAGGGGGTTGTTTGTATTATTACCTTTTTCAAGACCAGTAAATAGAGACTCATAACAAGCAACTTTCCCAAATTCAAAACAGAAAGGGGCAGAGCCAAGGATTGAACCCAGGCAGTCTCACACCAAAGCCTATTCTTTTAACTTATACATTTTAATTCAAGTTATTAGCATGTAAGATTTTTTTTTGTCATATGAAGCCAGTCTACTTGGTTATCTTCGGTTATGCTCCATTCAAAGACATATTAAGGCCCCCATGTTAAACCCATGTCTGGAAGACACAAATCATAGAGGTTCCTTCTAAAATGGAAAGGGCATACGCCTTCCTCCGTTCTCACCTGTCAGTAGGCTTATTGTCCTAAGGTAGAAGGCCCATTTGACACACAAGAAAAACAAGGCCCATCCCTTTCATCCTAAGGACCTGTGGGAAAAATCTGGAAGACTGGTAGAAGAAGAAGGCAGGTATCAGAACACTTTATTATATTCTTCCCCTACCCATGCCTTCTCCAAACCTTGTAGAAGTAGCAGGCTAGGTTCAGGGAACAGTGGAGAAACCTATAGTTAGCTATGTAAGAACACAAGCGTCTCCAATTTGTAAGTCTGGAAAGAAACTGCCTAAACATTTCCTTTTATCTGTGAGTGGCTACAGTAATGTAATCTCCATGACTCATCACATTTCGGCAAAATGAAAACCAGAATTCAGTTCTCCTGAATGCTCTCAGTCTCTGATAACAAGCCAGGGTTGAGAAGCTGGACAGCAAATTTCCCACATGCTCCCAAAGGAAGGCCAGGATATTAGTGGAGTTTTGACCAGAGAGAGAATGGGTCACATCAATATCACACTTTAGCAGAGGACACCATTAGGATAAGAACAGGCAAAGTTGCACATTAGCACACAGGCCCACAGGCAACTCAGGGCAGCCGCCTCTCAGCAGAGACCAGCAAGCATGCAAAAAATAGTGACCCAGTGCCAAGTAAGCAATTACCTTCCTTTATGCACCTCAGTTCCACCTTCAAGGAAAGATGGGTATTATGGTTTCAGTTGTGTACCCCACAAAAAATATGTTGAATTCCTACCCCCCAGTACCCCAGAATATGACCTTACTTGGAAATAAGGTCATTGCAGATATAATTGGTTAAGATGAAATGATACTGGGGGCACCTGGCTGGCTCAGTCGGTTAAGTGTCCGACTCTTGATTTCCGTTCAGGTCATGATGCCAGGGGCATGAGATCAAGCCCAGTGTGGGGCTCTGTGCTGAGCACAGAGTCTGCTTAAGATTCTCTCTCCTTCTGCCCTTTCCCCTGCTTACAAGTGCGTGCTTTCTCTTCTTTTTCTCTCTCTGTCTCTCAAAATAAATAAATAAAATCTTAAAAAAAAAAAAAAAGATGAAGTGCTATCGGCTAAGAATGGGCTCCTGTTACAATTTGACTGGTGATCGTATAAGATGACAGCCACGGGATGACAGAGACACCATGAGATAGTGAAGCAGAGACTGGAATTATGCAGCTAAGCTAAGGAACGCCAAAGGTTGTTAACATATGACCAAAAGTCAGGAGTAGGCAAGGAAGGAGTCCCCTAAACCTTCAGATGCCAGCCCCTTGATTTTGGACTTCTGGACTTCAGAACTGTGAGCCAATACATCTCTATGTTTAAACCACCCAGTTTGTGGTTCTTTGTTATGGAAACTAACCCCGCTGGGAAACTAATATTACACATATGGAGATGGGATTCCAAGATGGAGCTTTTTTTTTTTTAAGATTTTATTTATTTATTTGACAGAGAGAGATCAGAAGTAAGCAGAGGCAGGCGGGGGATGGGGGAAGCAAGCTCCCCGCTGAGCAGAGAGCCCAATGTGGGACTCGATTCCAGGACCCTGAGACCATGACCCAAGGTGAAGGCAGAGGCTTAACCCACTGAGCCACCCAGGCGCCCCAAGACTGAGCATTTTATTTAAGTCTCTACACAAAGGCCAAATTACATGAAGAGACTATTTAAAAGCACTAGAATAAAGTACAGGTGGGTTTTTCAAAAAATAAATCTTTAAAAAAAAAAAAAAATGGCGTGCCTGGGTGGCTCAGTCAGTTAAACGCCCAATTCTAAGTTTTGGCTCAGGTCATGATCTCAGGGTCATGAGATTGAGCCCTGGGTCAGGATCCATGCTCAACAGGGAGTCAGCTTGAGATTCTCTCTCTCTCCCCCTGTCCCTCCCCACCCTGTCTCTCAAATAAATAAATATTTTTAAAAGATAAAACAAAATAAAAATAAAATATAGGTGGGTCCCCCTCCCCCATGAGGGTAGAAAGCTTGTGAGGAACAGATTACTATTGAAAATTTAAGGGGTGCCTGGTGGCTCAGTTGGTTAAATGACTGCCTTCTGGCTCCGGTCATGATCCCAGGGTCCTGGAATTGGACCCTATGTTGGGTTCCTTGCTCAGCGGGGAGCCTGCTTCTCCCTCTCTCTCTGCCTTCTCCTCTGCCCTACTTGTGCTCTCTCTTCTGTCAAATAAATAAATAAAATCTTTAAAAAAAATTAAGAATTTACATTTTCTTTGGATATCTGAGTATATCTGTGATCCCACATCATGTGACTACTAAAATTGTCAGAACGTTGCTTCGTAAATAAATAAACAAGAAAACATGGTCTGGGCAGTGAACAATCAGTCCTATGCTGTTGAATGGCAGCAAGGGAATAGCATGATCACAATGAACATTTTTTTTCTCAGTTTTCCCAATTTTCTTATTTAACCAACTTTTGTGTTTTAATCCCTTTAAGTGTGTTGCCAGAAATTCTAGTATTGCAAAGGGTGTTGACACACAGATATCTGAGAGCCTCTGTTCATTATTTTCTCCTCTGGACATACTGTCAACCAGACTCATTTATTAAACACACACTATGGGTTGGGCACTACAGATATAAAATCAAAAAGTTATAATCGCTTTGTTCCAGAAACAGTCAAGTAAATCATAGACTATAGGAAAGTGTGTTAATCATGTGGCAGGATATTACTTTTTTAAGTAACTTTGCCAAACTGAAGCACAACACAGGAGGAGAGAAGAGATATAGTGAAATCCAGTAGAAATAAGAAAGATTTCCTACCTAGCAAGGCATGGTGGCAGCAGGGGCCTGAAAGGCCCACATGGTTGATGGAGTAGATCCATTTCCCAGGGACTCTATAACTATATACCACAAACCAGGTGACTTAAAACAATGGAAATGCATTCTCTCATAATTCTGGAGACCAGAAGCCCAAAACCAAAGTCTCAGCATGTCCATGCTTCCTCTGAAGGCTCTAGGGAAGGATCTGGTCTGTGTTCTCTCCTAGCTTCTGGTGGTTGCCAGCAATCCCATGTAGGCACATCACTACAATCTCTGCCTCTATCTTCACAGAGCTCTCCTCCCTGTGTCTTCAAATTTCTCTCTTTCTATAAAGGTACCAGTCATTGGATTTTAGGACCTATCCTAATTCAGTATGACCTCATTTTAATTGGCTTTATATCTGCAAAGATCCTATTGCCAAATAAGGTCATGCTTACAGGGGCTGAAGGTTAGGACTTTGACATATTTCTTGAGGGCCACAACTCAAACCAGAACATGGGATGATAGAGATTTAGTAGATGCTGGTTTTTAGAGAAAACATCAAGGATCCTTTCTTCTCCCTCCCCAGATTCTCCCCTCTGACCAAACCTTAGCACCATGCAAGCCCCCAAAATTCAGCCTCTATTCCAGAAAAAAAAAACAAAATAAACCTCAACTTAACAGATATGAAGTGCCCATCTCCCTTGGAAGAATGGGGGCTTAACATATAAATTGAGGTGTAGCAAAAAAGTTTATTTATACTTCTTCCTTCCCTAGGTTGGGAACAGAAATTCAGATAATGCAATGCATGTGATGAGGTATACAAAGTAGTTTTGGACCACAAAGACCAGGGAAACCAGAGGGATGGTCTAGGGAGTATTTATCAGAAGCAGTCTTGAGTTAAGCCCCACAGGAAGAATAAGAATTAAGTACATAGCAACGAAGGACACGAAAAATCCAAGAGGCTTCCAGGCAGAGAACAACATGAGCTTAGGCACAGAGGTAAAAAAGAGTATCCAGGGACTGGCATTCTTTTAGTGCGACTGATGGAAGAGTTGTATAAGGAACAGTAGAAGGTGATGGGACTGGGCTGGGGCCAGACCATGTGCCAGAAGGATGGTGCCAGCAAACACATGAAGGATGATGGAAGAAAGGCACCACTGGAGACAGAATAGTGAGTAGGTTACTGCTGTAAATCTCAATAAAACAGTGGAGACCTGAATGAAAGCAGTAGTGGAAAGGACGGAAAGGAAATATATCTAATCAGAAGAAGAAAGTTAATGTGACTCCCAGGTTTCTCAGCTGGATAACAACTAGATAAAGAAGAGCAGCTCTCAGAAAGTTTTTTTTGGTTTTGTTTTTGGTTTCATTTGTTATACTGGATCCACCAAGAAACATTTTACATTGAGATTCAGGGTACGCACATACATATACACATATGTAGAACAGATGCTGGAGTTTTCTGGAACAACATTTAACCTCACGACATGCAATGCACTATGGTGTGTTCTTTCCTGGCTTTGTTTTTACATGTTGGTCACAAGCCACCCAGTTGATTTTATAGCCCATGAATGGGTCACAATTTAGAAAGTGCTTGGGAAAACTCTTCCTGAGGGGTGGTGATGCTATCATAAGGAAGTAAATACGAGAAGAGGAGAAGTTGAAGGGAAAATGGGAAGGTGAAAAATTAAGTTTTAGATATGTTGCTTGTCAGGGACCAAGACTTGCCCAGGCTGTTCTTGTTGCAATACAGCTGTCTGATGGCCTAAACTTTGGCTTCTATAGCTGACCTTCTGGGGAAGTCTATCTGTAGAGGGTTTGCTGGATGGATCCGAAGGAGGCAGCTCCACACTTCTCATACTTCTCTTGTGTGACTCTGTTGCCCTACAAGCGGAGGAAATAATTTTCCCTGATCTTGTATATGTTTATATTAAATGTTAGACAAAAAGCGAAGTCAATTAATGTTTGATAAATACATTTGAAAATTAATAAATGAACCCAAGGAAGACAATGTGCACTCATATTTTGAATTTCTTGAATTGTGAATGCACATTGATGGCAGAGATTAACTGTTGGAAGCATAATTTTAAACTTCATAGTAACGCTTTTCCTAGGTAACTGATGCAGGTTGTCAAAGAGTCAAGTACATAATGGAGTACATTTGGAGTACATTTCTGTTCACAGTATTAGTCCATTTATAAATGACTGCTAAACAGAAGGATACTCACTGAATATTCAGCAGCTCAAACTGCGTACACGTGCGTACGCACACACACACACACACAAACACACACACCTCTGCATTGCCCTCCTTTTCAGCATCTTCTTCTCTACCTCTCTCATTTTCCCACACTCTGGTCTGCTGCCTCCTGCACACACAAATTTCTATGCATTCTTGGACTCTGAAAGATTCCATGTTTTGCCACCAGCCACCACTAATTGGACCATCCATCTCAGAGTATAATTTATGAAGACGGCTGAAAAGTTATCATCATGGCTTAGACCAGCAGAACGTTTCCATTGAATTCCAGTTGGGAACCATGTGTTCTGGTGCTGATTTTCTTATAGTGATTTTCTTTTGAACACCACCACACAAGAATTTGGTATTCCTCCACAGTCCCACCCTAGGTTCCATTTCTCATTTTATGCATCAGTAGCCATGATAGTGTCAATTACCATCTATGCCTATAAGAGCCATGTCTCTATCTGTCGCCCATACCTCTATTCTGGGTTCCAGACCTATTTCTTAACCCATCTTATTTGTACATGGAGACCTTCAATTGTCCAGATAGAATTCATTTTTCATTCCCCTCTCCCAACCCACTCCTCCCTAAACTGGTTCCATCTTTGGCATTCTTGATCTTAGCTAATTGGAGGGGAGAGCTGTTTTACAGTAAAGAGATGGAAAGTCAAAATAGCCACTGTCCCAGAACTCTATTGCTCTAACAGAAGAGCTGCTCATCCGCATATGAAATGGGGGGATTTGGGACTTTTTATCCAGAGAGTTGGCTTATCAGACACTTACAACAGCAGATCACGTGGACCACCATGCAAAAGCACCTCACCACGCTTACTGAAAGAAATCCTGTGGACTGCCAAATTCAGCATGATCCCTGTCTTTGTTTCCCCTGTTTTTCTATGAGTTCTATGAATCGGTCTGCAAATTCCAGCAGGCCAGATGAGTCAAGTATCTCTGAAATGTGGAAAATGTAAAGTTTCACTGAAGACTTCAAATCCCCTTAGCCTGAAGATAAGACTCTTAAAAAGAAAAAAGAAGGGCGCCTGGGTGGCTCAGTGGGTTAAGCCGCTGCCTTGGCTCAGGTCATGATCTCAGGGTCCTGGGATCGAGTCCCGCATCGGGCTCTCTGCTCAGCAGGGAGCCTGCTTCCCTCTCTCTCTCTCTCTCTCTCTGCCTGCCTCTCTGTCTACTTGTGATCTCTCTCTGTCAAATAAATAAATAAAATCTTAAAAAAAAAAAAAGAAAAAAGAAGGCAAGAAAAAAAAAAGCAATAGTATTCCATCAACCCTGGAAAAAATCAGATCTGTAATCCCAGTGTGTTCACCTAAAAAACACACATTTTAAGCATGTATGTTCTCCATGAAACACCTTGTAGGCAGCACTCAAGGAAAGCTTTTGTTTGACTGTCACAGTCTGATTAGATAAGGCACATCTAGCCTGTTAATTGGTCTCTAGGCTTTATTCATCTATCTCTTATCACTAAACTTGCTGTTCCTAAGGAGGCAACACAGAAAAATTCTCAAGAGCTGGTGAGTAGCTTCATCAGGACTTTCAGCTTTCTGTCCGAGTCTATGACACTTAGCTGCCAGGCTGCACCATAAAGTACCAATGTCTGGCTTAAAAGTATAGGATTATGCGTTGTCTATTTAGTGAGGCAGCAGGCATTTCTTTTTCCCCATCTGTTCCTGACTGAAAGTTTGTGACGCACCCCCAATTCATACGTGGAAATCCTAGCCCCCCCAACCTAATGGTATAAGGAAGTAGGGCCTATGGGAGGTGATGTGTGGGTTTACTCCTGTGAGAGAAGAGACCCCAGAGAGCTATCCCCTACTTCCACATGTGAGGACACAGCAAGAAGATGGCTGCCCATGAGCCAGGAAGCAGGCTCTCAGCAGATACCAAATCTGCCAACTCCTTGATCTTAGACTTCTCAGGCTGCAGAACTGTGAGAAATGTGTTTGCTATTAAAGCTATCCATTCTATGGTATTTTTGTTAGAGCAGCCCAAACTGACTATAACACCACCTAAAGATACCACCTGGCTCAGGGGAATAAAAAGTAATTTTTCACCAAACTCTTAACACTTAATCTGAAAACTATAACTTAGTCTCAATGTCCAATAGTCACTGGAGTTGGTAAAGAAAATACTAGACTATATGGTTTAATTTTCTAAAATGTAAAATGTCTGATGCAGTGCTTGACAAAGAGCAAATGCCCAATACACATTGTTCCTGTCCTTTCTCTCCCCTTCCTTTGCAGCCCCTTCTTTTTCCTCCCCTTCCCATCTGTTTCTTTTACCACCTTATTGTACATGTACTGTACATGTACAGGCATAAAAATAGGCAGATGTGTATCTTATAAACCCAATTACTTTAGTAAAATAGGAAATCCTATTCAAGATATGAATACTTAGAAGTCTTCATTTTTGGGTTTTTTTCCCCCCCAAAATGTTGGAAGGCTAAGGGAAGGGGCACAGTTTGCTGGCCAGGTAGTCCTTTATACATCCTATGGGAGAAAATATTTCTGTATCTCATGTAGATGCCACTCCTAAATCTGAAAACCCTAAGATCTGTTTTTCCTTCAGTAGACTGAATGTAAATGGCCCTATCAGATGAGAGTAATGATTAAATACTAGACAAAGCCTGAGCAAGACCGAAAGTGAGAAAAACTTTTTTTTTTTGCCTTTTTACCCCTCCTCTTAGAGTCACCTTACCCATTCCACCCACCTTATCCCAGGATTCTATTCTGCACCCTTTGTTCTCCATAAAATAACAACTGTCCTATCTTCATTCTTTAAAATCACTGATGTTTGGGGATGCCTGGGTGGCTCAGTAGGTTAAGTTGGATCACCCAAGTTGGGCCCTGTGTTCCGCATGGAGTCTTTCCCCCCTCCCTCCTCCTCCCCTTCCGCTCCTCCCTGCTCTGCCCCTCCCCCTCTGCATGCTCATTCACTAGCATTTGTGCACATGATCTCTCTCCCCACCCCACCTCCCAGAATAAATAAAATCTTAAACCACACACACACACACACACACACACACACACACACCCTCTGATGTTTGCCACAGTACTACTGTCTTGCATCAGCATAAAACTTTGGGGTTTGAGCAGGACTGTAACTAATATTTACCACCGTTAGGCTTCACAACTCTGCAAAGCAAATAAAGTGTTTGTCCCATTTTATGAATAAACTGAAACTCAGGGTTTCAAGATCATATGACCAGAGAGTAAAAATGTAAAGCAGCCTTCCTATTGACCTTAACCAAGACAACAGCATGAGAGGAGCTCTATTTGGAAGGATCTCTACTGAACAGAAAGAGTGAGACATGGCTCCAAAATGAAAGTTCTACTCTTTGAATATTAATCTTTTCTGGAACTTTCTGGTTGACCTTCATGACTTATCTGCACAGCACTAATGTACTGAATTTTGAAAAATTTTTAAACTGTTCCAAAAAATAGACTAGTCCACGATTTAAGTTGGGAACTTGGATTTGTTTTGTTAAAATATCTTCTTAAGCTTTCTCTGAGGTTTATGCCCAGATTCTAACTGAGGAAGTTAATGAATAGATAGGATAAATTCAGTGACTATTCAAATAAAATGACATTACTCACACATACCCTACCTCTTCTCGATCTCATCAATCTAGAAGGAAATCTGGAAGGGAAGAAGGAAAGGAGAGAAGGAGGGAGAGAATAAGAGAGGGAAAGAAAGGGGGAGATTGGGAAGGAGATATGGAGGGAAGGAAGGAGAGGAAAGAAAGAAATCTTTAGCCTTTATCTAAATACTCAGTATTACATAAGCCATTTCAAGTACTAGATAGCAAAGTCAAATCGCTTTTTTGAGTCTTAAAGTAAATTATCAGCCTAGTACAGACCCAGGCTAAGACAGATACAGCATTTAACTTCACGGGTGGCTATAATTTCTGGATTTGTGAGAGAGTGATTCCTGCTTAGTATATTCCAAAAAGGACATGAAGTTTCTTAAAGGCCCTGTATAAATCAATTCACAATCATACTGAGGTAGTTTGACTGTGACTCCAAAATGTCTGAGTTTCATTTTCTCCCTGTTAGAGATGAAACCACTGACATTCATCTTTTATGGACATTTCCAGCTAAAGACTTTTTTTGGTAAGTTAAAATTTGAAGAGCATGAAAGAGAAATTATTCTGATTTATGATGACTTCCAATCAGGACCAATTAAGAGAAAATGAACCAGGGAAATTGGAGTGGGGAAGGGAAATAAGATCCAGCAAAGTGAAAGTATTTAAACCTAAGTTTTCTTTCACTGTGATCCCCTGGGTAGAATCAAGCAAAGGCAGCTTCAGGATCAAGGGTCCCTGTGCCCCCAGCCTCGCCCACATCAGGCTTTTCTACTTGTAATCTTGCTCTAGGCACAAACAACTTTGCCTGGGATTAGTCTACACATGCTCTCCCCTTTACTCAGGGGTCTATCAGATGTACAGAAATGCTTGTTCTTTATTACAGTATTCAAGTAAAAATGTAAAACAAAATTTAATATCACCGTAGGCTCCATTCATTTCTGACTAGGTTCCCACCTAAATACCTTGTGGTTTCAAGCTGAAAATCCAAGGCCTCAAATTTCACACATTTTCTTTTTTTAAGTATTAATGTTAGTACTCCCCTTAGATATGAGCCTAAAGGTCTCTGTGCTGCACAGGTGCTTTAGAGGGTCCCCATAGCACACTGAGCTCACACACAAATAAATGTCTTAAGGACCACACAGGTGCCTCTGTCCCTTGGGATCTGGCCCTGGCGCAGAGCCTTTTATAGTCTAAACATCCAGCCTTATGACCAAGACTGTTAAGACCCCAGAGAAACACCCTTCTCCCCATGCCCCATATCCAGCACACATACAGTGACTTCGTTCACTTGCTGGAAAAGTTTGTGGGTGGTGTCACTGCTGATGAATGGGCCTTGCTCTGGCGTATGAAGAAGATCTCAGTGGCAGAGGTGCTCCAGAGACAAGACAAATTAATTAACCTACCAAATGTTTCCTCAGAGGAAGCATGAACACCAAAGATTATTGCATAACAAAGTATTATTTCCCAGCCATGTAAATGTTTCCTTGACTTTCTTTGTGTTCCAATTCACGGTACTCACAAATTAATACAATGGGTGCCGCCATTATGCTCGATCGCTGAGAAACATTTTATGATCTTAAATGATTCATACTACCCTTACATTTGTGTGTGTGCAATTAATACCCATAGGCACATACACACACATACACATATACACATACATAGAGGTACAGAAGGATTTCTCAACCCCTGAGCTATTTACATGTGGGGTAGGATAGTTCTTCACATTGTTTTTGGTCTTCTGTTTTGTTTTTTGGTGGAGAGGGGGTGCCCCCCTGGACACTGCGAGATACATAGATTTGGTAGCATTGCCGGTTTCTATCCACTAGGAGCCAAGAGTTTCTCCCCAGCCCTACTCGTGACAATCAAAAATGTCTGCAGACATTGTCAAATCTCCCCAGTTGAGAACCCCTAGGCTAGACATTACACACATGGAACATGACACTGCTTCATTACATTTGCAACCTGATGGATACTGAACTCTCAGATTGTGAATAGTTCTGCCTAAAAATATTTAACAAGATTTAATTAAGTATCTTAAAAATTAAATTTAAAATGTCAGCACTACTAAATAATATTTTAAATTTTGATATCCATTAATTATAATTTGTATTTTGCCTTTTAATTTTAATAGATTTTTAATATTTTAGGAGACTATAACTTTTTTTGCAAGCACATATGAAAAAAGTTTTAATTGTTTGTTTTATACATACATTTGAATTTACATTCTTTTTGACAAAAATATATTGCAGTGTACTTTATGGGGATTACATTTTTTTAATCTTTTAAATTAATCGAAAGAATGATAGAAAATACCAAAGCGGGGCGCCTGGGTGGCTCAGTGGGTTAAGCCTCTGCCTTCGGCTCAGGTCATGATCTCAGGGTCCTGGGATCGGGTCCCGCATCGGGCTCTCTGCTCAGCAGAGAACCTGCTTCCTCCTCTATCTCTCTCTCTGCCTGCCTCTCTGCCTACTTGTGATCTCTCTCTGTGAAATAAATAAATAAAATCTTTAAAAAAAAAAAGAAAATACTAAAGCAAATCTTACAAAACAAAACAGAAAACCTAAAAACATAAATAGAAAATCTTTAAAGAGTGGACTGTTAAAATTTTTAAAAACCAGGAACAATGAAAGTGAATAGACATCTGTTAAGTATCACTCACTGGTTTAACCATATCACCTTGAGGGAGATACAGTCAGACCAGATGCAGATCAAGAGAGAGAAACTGGGGCGCCTGGGTGGCTCAGTGGGTTAAAGCCTCTGCCTTCGGCTCAGGTCATGATCCCAGGGTCCTGGGATCGAGCCCGGCATTGGGCTCTCTGCTCAGCAGGGAGCCTGCTTCCTCCTCTCTCTCTGCCTGCCTCTCTGCCTACTTGTGATCTCTGTCTGTCAAATAAATAAAAAAATAAATCTTTAAAAAAAAAAAAAAGAGAGAGAAACTGAAAAGAGCTTACAGTTTGGTTGCACATTTCCCTGAGGAGAACACAGCAGGCCACAAAGGACCACAAAAGGGAAGCAACCAGGTCAATCATGAGACAGAAGAAGGATGTGGGGAACAAGCAACTTTATTGTGGTTTCTGTGGGAAGGAAAGCATGAGGCAGAGTAAGCAGGTTTGGGATTCACTAATTTGAATAAATTCTTCAGGCTGTGGGCAAGTGGGCTGGCTGTCTCTGGTTGTCAAGCATTTGGCCCTAGGGTAATTAAAGCAGGTATATACCGTCCTCAGGTATGCCCAACCCATATAAAGCAGGTGGTTGTGAGTGTGAACTTAGCTCCTCAAGAGGGGAAACGACCAGCCTCTAGCCAGGGCTTCAAACCTAAGTCAAGACAGAATTTTTAAAAACTATATTACCCCACACAGAGAATTCAGAAACAGGAGCCTACAAATTCTTTATTTGATAAAGATGTAATTACTGATCATAACAAGTAAATGAGCAAGAAAGTTTTTTTTTTTTCTTCAAAAGACAATAAATGGAACAGACCATATGAAATCCTTGCAACTTTATCTTCTTTAAGAAGCGAGGATTTCATTACTGGATCGCACAATGTGAAAGAATGTAGGCCTCCTTATGAACTCTTGTTCTGGCTTGGAAAATGTTAGGTATGGATCTAATTTAACTAGATTCAAACAGGATTTGAAATGACTGACAGAAATGCATATATACTAGGGAATAAATGATAAATGAGGAAATCATGCTAAAGGAAAAATGAAGACAGAAATATCTAGAGATAGATCCCTGTTCCCCAGATAACTGACTACCTAAAAGTTCATGTTTTTAGAGCTTAGGCATTGTAGGATTTGTGAGATGGACTACAAATGCAACTTCCTAGTGACCAAAATAAAGAGTGAATCATTATTTGTGTAGGGGCCAAGGGTAGGCTGCCCCAAGATGGGCCACTTTGGCATGAACATTATTTTGAGTTGAAATTAATCAAAACCCAGAAGTTGCAGGAAAAGCTCTCTTCCTGGTCCTCAACTGCCTAAATTTACATTGGAAAGGAGAGCCTATACCAGGAAGAGAAGTATTAACAGATATATCCCCCCCACCCCCGCCTTTACCTAAGGAACTAAAGGCATAATGGAGCAACCTTGTTTTCTAAACATCTCCTTCCACCTTCCTGCTAATGGTCTTCTTCCCCTTTGTATCCTCAGCACCCCCCCCCCTTCTACTTAACTCATATAAGTTTCCTGTGGCCTCATTGTCTTTAGGATTTCTGGGTTTGTGTGGATTTCTGATATGTACACTTATTAAATTTGGCTTTCTCCTTTCATCTGCCTCATGCCAATTTGATTTTAAATCCAGCCAGAAGGACCTTGAAGGGCAGAGGAGTCTTCCTTCCTGACATCTGTTTCAAAGTTCACAAAATATCTATCAGAAAATAAAAACAACTAGTTGCTAAGAAATGCACTTTTGCTAAGAACTGGGAACATGAAAAGAATTGTCTAGATTCTTGGAGCTGAATATCATCTGTTATGTATTTATCACAACTAACATTTGTAGCAGGTGTTTTACAGTTAACATCAGCTAACAGATTCTTTTCACATTATGATTTTCTTTCATAGAAGGCACTGGAGGCAACTGCCTATTGGCTCTCACCCATGTTTATCGTCAACACTACTGGACTTCCCAGATAGTTTTAAGGAGAGAAGTGGGGGAAGAGCTGAGCCAGGAAGGCAGGTACACAGATGCAATCATTAATCAGCAGGAATGCACCTCAACTGGCAACACTGCCTGAGGTACTATGTGATTTCTTTTGCAATACATGCACTATACCCAAACTTTCTCGATCCTTTCCAGGTCTGGACACGGAAAATGACCTCTGTGTTGGCCTCTGTGTGTTAACAGGCATCTTATCCTTGAGCAAATGATGTTACTGTCATAAATTAGAGAAGGAGCCCTCACATGTATACATTTCAAATCTTATATTCTGGTCAGTAAAATTAAATACTTCTATTATCTCTACAGCAAATGTCACAAAATAACAAACGTACTGGGGAAAGGTAGGGTGTATTACCTTACCCAAAAAGAACCACACTTTTATATCCAGTTAAACTCATTGCAGGTGAATATTCCAACAATTCTCACCAATGCATATTTCAAGTTACCACTTCAGTACAATTTGTTTAAATTATCAGTGCTACAAATGGCTTTCCAAATCATGTCCTGGGGAGGCCTGACAAAGTTTTCTGTCAAGTACATACTGTTCCAGTGGGTCAATTTCCAATTTGGCCCCACAACATTACAGGAAGTCAATTTCCAAGTGACACCTGTTGGGAGGAAGAAATCTTCTTCCCTTTAAGGTCCTTCTAGCTGAATTTAGAATCAAATTGACATGAGACAAAATAAGAGGAAAGTCACATTTAATAAGTATACAAAGAGGGAATCCACACAGGCATGGAAATTCTAAAGACAAGGAGGCAATATGATGCCTATATGAGCTAAGGAGAGGGGTAGGGTCTAAGATTACAAAGGGGAGAAAGCTCATTAGCAAGAAGGTGAAAGGAGCTGTTTATAAAAGCAAAGATTACCTCATTGTGCAGATAAGTTTCTTAGGTAAAGGCTCTCTGTTAATAGCTCTCTTCCTGGTACAAACTCTCTTTTCAATGTAAATTTAAGCAGTTGAGTATTAATGTAATTCAAATTTAAAATTGAATTTAAAAATTTAAATTTTGTAATTTAAATTTCAATGTAAATTCAAGCAGTTCCCTGCAATTTCTGGATTTTGTACTTTTGTACTTCTTGTTTCTGTACTTTCCACTCAATATAATGTTCATGCCAAATGGCCCATCTTGGGGCAGGCTGCCCTTGGCCCCTACACATCAAAAATCTCGACTGTATATGCTTTTTATATCGTGTATGAACATGTAAGTCTACACTGGACCACCTACGCTAAGGCTACTTGTTTAAACTCTTGTTTCTCCCAGTTGTGAGAAAATCTTTTAAAGGCATTCATTGATCTTTGATAACTAAAAATCCTCCCCTCTAAAACAAACAAGAAATCCATCTATTTCTAAAAGCTTGATACAAAACAAAACTTATTTTCAGGATGGCTATAATCCTCCCTCTACTTCCCTTAACCAAGCCTAATTTATTTATTGTTTTTTTGTGTTAACAACTATTCATATTTAGTGAGTGCTCTTTCTTTCTGGGCACTCATGATTGCTTTGCTTCCTGTACATCACATCATTTTATATTCAGAACAACTATAGGAAATGATCCCCATTTTACATATAAGGAAACTGAATTTTGGGGCACCTGTGTAGCTCAGTTGTTAAACATCTGCCTTGGGCTTGGGTCCTGGGATCGAGCCCTGCATCAGGCTCCCTGCTTGGCAGGAAGCCTTCTTCTCCCTCTCCCACTCTGCCTCCTTGTGTTCCCTCTCTTACCATTTCTCTCTCTGTGTGTCAAATAAATAAATCTTTAAAAAAAAAAAAAGGAAACTGAATTTTGAATGGGCTTAAAAATTTGACCAAGGTAACTGAAATAAGATAAAGATTTAGAGTTCAAACTGATGTTTCTCTGAACACAAACCTTATATCTTTGACCCTTATGCATCTAAATAATTATGCTAAAACTTAATATTGCAGATGCATGATTTGTTGCTTTAATCAAATATGTGTATGTATACATATTTATATATTTACATATACATGTATACACATATTTGCACTGTATTTCAGGTACATCATGGGTTAAGTAAACTTTTGAGACTAGCCAAGGAATTTTCAACTACGCTCATTTCGATTTTTAAAATAAAGTATGTCAGGGTCTTCAATTTGAACATAATATATACTCATTAGAGAAATTTGGGGATGTGCACAAAAGAAAAAGATCATCCCATTCTTATGCTTAAAGATGCACATTTTCCACTGTCAGGCCCAACAAAATACGCACGTTGTTCTGATTTGACCAGAAGGCTAACACTGCCACATGAAGTTTTAAAAGGAAGATTGTTGTAAAACATACATGTAAATTTTCCTTTCATTTGAAATATCCTCCAGGAATTAGTGGTGCTGCTGTGTCATTTGGTGAACATCAATTGTTAAAATGCTAGATTAAGACATCAGGTGATCTGAATTTATTGATTGTGTTGATTATAGATGTTAAGACTTCATGGATGTACAACAACAACAAAAAATTAGAAGGAAAATAATGTTTCTAATGACTTTCCATGTACCAATTACTGTTTAATATTTTAAACATGATTTTTTATTTAATCTTCATAAAACTATGTGGTAGCTATTACCTCCATTAACGGTCTATGGATACTATATTTAAGAAAGCTGAAATATAGTATCTTTAAAATATCATACCATTTATAAGTCATAATCCCAGGTTTTTCTGCCTCTGAAGTTATTTCCCTTCCAAAATAACTGACTGCCACCTCAGCACCTAATACAAATCATGTCCTTCTTTTTTTTTTAAAAAAAGATTTTATTTATTTATTTGACAGAGGGAAAGAGATCACAAGTAGGCATAGTAGCAGGCAGAGAGAGGGGGAAGGAGGCTCCCTGCTGAGCAGAGAGCAGATGCAGGGCTCCATCCCAGGACCCTGAGATCATGACCTGGGCTGAAGGCAGAGGCTTGACCCACTGAGCCACTCAGGCGCCCCACAGATCATGTTCTTAAATTTAACAGGACTCCATGTAGCTTAGATTTAAAGAATAATTCTAGAATTAAACTTGACTTGGATTTTGAATGTACTAAGAATAGTTAATGGGCATAAATAAACACCAAAACTATGAGATCAAAGATAACTAAGGTGAACTACCCAATTCCTCTTTGGGCAGAAATGTGAAAACAAGGAGCTGTGATGGAACTAGGGAAATATATGGAGATATTGGGGACTGAAAAAATGGAGAGGGAAAAATATAGTGAAGAGGAAGCATTATATACTTCTATGCTGAACTTCTATGGCATTTGGGGAATAACCCTGGGATTTGGAGGCTGAAGATTAAGGTTCAAGGGAAGTAATTTTGCTTTACCTAAGGTCCTGTTGTCCTCTCTGAGCCTGCTTCCTCTTTAGTATAATGGGAATGATACGAATTTCATAGACCAACCGTAAGGAGGTTTTAACGCTATTTGAATTGACCAACAAATGTTAGTTCTTCCTGCCTATGTAGATACAATTGCATGACGGTAGAATTAAATTTTATAAATTATTGTTGCTCAAAAAAAAAAAAAGTTGCAAATATTTTCTTAACCATTTAATTACAACCACTTCATTAGGAAAACAGTCTATGGAAATGTATGTTTTAAATTTTAAAGAACCAATCTAAAAATATTTTTTACAAAAAATGTTAGCAGACATAGGGATCAAACAGACATAGGTCCAAATTCTAGCACTATCAGTTACTGGCCAGGTGATCTTAACAAACCCTTTGACTCCTTCAGCCTGAGTTTTCTTTATTTATTTTTTAAGATTTTATTTATTTATTTGACAGAGAAAAATCACAGTAGGTAGAGAGGCAGGCAGGGAGGGGTGGGGGAAGCAGGCTCCCAGCCGAGCAGAAAGCCCAACACGGGACTTGATCCCAGGACCCCAACATCATGACCTGAGCTGAAGGCAGAGGCTTAACCCACTGAGCCACCCAGGCGCCCCCAGTCTGAGTTTTCTTATGTGTGAAATAAGAAAAATAATTATTCCTACCCCACTGGGACATCCTGAAAATTGAATAAGTCAATATATAGAGTGCTTGGCAAATACTTAGTGCTAGGGAGTAGATGATGGTGGATAATGTAGGAAAGATGATATTAGGGCTCGAAGTTGAAGGCCAAGAAAAAAAATTTTGAGAGTCTTTTGTGCAAAAAGTGATTTTAGTAAAGCACGGGGACAGGACCCTTGTGCAGAAAGCGTTGCACTGGGGTCATGAGGAGTGGTCCATTATATGCTTTCAAGTTGGGAGGGGGTTAGGGATAGCATAAGTCTCTAAGGAATTTTGGAAGCAAAGTTTCAGGACCTTGAGAGGGCTATCTATTGTTGGGAAAAAGTCATTTATTACCATCTAGTAAAACTTCAGTCATGAGACCCTTCAGATGTATATTGGTGGACCATATGCTTAGGGGATGATTGCCAACACATATCTTGGAGGGGGTTAGAGATAAAGGAAATTTCCAAAGCAATTTTTTACACATTAAAGTAGACTTACAGGATCTTGGGGGGTCTTAGTCTAGGATTGTCTTTTACCCTTAGCAAAGTATTAACGTTGAAGCAGTTGAGCCCCTAGAGGGATGTCACTGTTTCAAGGACTTGTCAATGGGCTGTAGGTAGTGAGGAAATTTAATAATTTTTATAAATTTTAACTATTTTTCTTCTGCCTTTGTTTCCCACATCAGTGGACATGGTATATTTTTCTTTACATTATATTACATTTATATTTTTTCTACATTAAGACACATAAGTCAATTAAATAGCAAACCAAAATGCATGGTCAACATTTACAATGAACTAGATAATTAGATTTCTTTATAAACCTCAGAATACCGGCCAGTGAGGATAAACTACCACAGCCACAACACCAGTAAGGCTACTATCAGGGTCTGTGCAGAAGAAAGTAGAGAGAAACAAAGACAAAGCACCATGTACCCATTTGGCAATAGCCACTGAATCCAAGGTTTTAGCTAATCCAGTAAGGGTTGAGTGCAAAAAAGGGTTCTCAAGCTTTCTTCCAGGACAAGTCTTCCTTTTGGGAAAGGGCTCTGCACTACAGAGAAATTGCTGGAATGCAATAAAAATTGAACAGAATAGGCCCAATAGAGACAAGAAAGCAAAGATACAAATCAAAGTGCAGAAGGAAAACAGAAGCTTTGGAAAAGACTTGGAAGTCTTAGAAAACAACAGAAAAGGGAACTCTCTTGAGTTAGAAAAGCTACCCTGAACCAGGCCTTTAAAATTTCAGAAACAGAATTTCTGGAAAACAACAAAAGAGGAAATTCTGTGAAGTTAGAAAAGCTATTCTGAACCAGTCCTCTAAAATTTCAGAAATCTGATTTCATATAAAAATGAGCAGCAGAAAAGTATCGAAGTCAAGTCCTATGCAAAGTTATTATAAGATAAAAGAGAATAAAGAGCAGAATAACATCACTACAGATAATAAAAGCATATCAGAAAGACAGGGACAGATCAAAACTGTAACCTATTTCAAAATGAGCTAAAGCATTAAGAAATGATGCACGATGTATAAGAACAATATAAATCAGAATTAGAAAAACTCGGAAATGAGGTGACAGAGCATAGGAAAGAATTATAAATTAATGAAAAGACATTTCAGAAATGAAGACTACATTAGAAGAAACACAAAAGCAAATAAGCACAAAATACGACTCCAGAAAATAGAAGGTGAAAAGTACAAAGATTTTAAAAATCAAAAAGAAATAAAGAAAGAGATAAAAAGGATTAAAAAGAAGGTAACAGGGAAAGACAGGCAAAGAAGATTCAAATTCCATAATACAGAAATTCCCAAGGAAGAAAACCAAAGCAAGGAAGAGAACAGACACTAAAATAATAGTTCAAGAAAACTCCCCTGAAATTAAAAAAGAACTGAGAAAATGTATTGGAAGAGCACACTACCCACCTGTGTGTATCAACTCAGAATGACCAATGCCAAAGCATATCCTAAAAAATGCATATGGTTTTAAAGAGAAAAAAAATTATTTGAGCATCTAAGGGAAAGGTAAGTGATTTGTAAGGGAAAAAAATTAAGCTACCATCATACTTTACAACAGCAATGTTTTATGATAGAAAAAAATATACAGCAACCTAATTAACATACTGAAGGAATGTCTAAAGGAAACACAAAGAAAAAGATTTTTTTATCCAGCAAAACTGACTTACAGCTATGAAGAGCATAAACAAACTGCTATCAACATGTAAGAATTCAAGGAATGTTATTCCCATGAGCCCTTCCTGAGGAATATATTGTAAATGGTCGTCAGAGTATACTATAAATGAGAATGAAAATCACTAGAAAGACATAGACACAAGGGCTGATGGTAAGGACTAAATATATAAAATATATAGTTCTTACAGAACTAAGATCAAATGAGCATTAAAAGGGGAAAGTATAGGATTAATGGCTACATTCTTAGGCAATGCAGATATAATACAGCTATTAAAATTAATGTGAGATGAGGAAAGTATATGAAAAAACATTTTAGTTACTTTCAGGGATCATATTGGCAGTATTTGTGTATATAATATTGGAACTGTACAAATGAACAACAGTGCGGTATTCTGATTCTGTCATCCCTTGTGTCCTCAAGAACTAAGATTTTTGGTATGGAAGAAAAAAATAGAAATGTAATACAGAAGTTTAGTAAAAAAAAAAAAAAAAAAAAAAATCCTGAATCTAAATCAAGCCTATGGATAGGATCTCATAAAGTAACTCTGTCCACTGAGGAGATCTGGAAACAAGCACCATTCCCAGCAAACACACTGTGGTTTTGAAGTCCTATCACCACCACCGCCACATCACCCCTCACCACCCAATGCTTCCTAGAGAAATAACTATTTCCATGTCTGGGACTGTACATCAACAAAATGAGCCTGGAAACCTTGTTATACCAAATAACAAGGAAGTTATCAAGGAGTCAGTTAAAAGGACTCAGAAGCCACATGTAGAGGATCCTACTAGTCAAATACAGGGCAATCTCAGCTTCAATAAAGACATTTGAATGATGAAATGGGACTAAAATTCCTTTCTTTGCAAAAGGGATCAAATACAAGTCTGGCCAAGTATCTGGATCCAGCTGCCAATTTGTATGGACTACAGAGGAGAGAAGGAAATGTTAAAGGGAAAAATCTAGACCATGAGAAACTGCAGATCTGAGGCCTCAGGTTCTCCAACAGAGAATTTGTGAGAAAAAGAAAGGGATGGAAGGGGAACTGCAGATTAAAAAAGATTTAAAAGACCTACATTTGAAAAATAGGCAAGACAAAATTACAGTTTAGAGATGCATTACTTTTTGAGAAAACTATAAAGTAATGCAAAGAAGCTATTATTATAGACTCAAGATGGTGACTAGTTTGGGGAGAAGGAATGCTGAGATTTGGTTGGGGTACATGGAGGGGTTTCTTGTGAGCTGGAAAAGTCCTATTCCATAGCTCACTAATCTACATATTTTTGTGTGATTTTCTGTATGTGTTCTATTTTAAATAGAAATGCTACACAAGGGCACCTGGGTGGCTCAGTGGGTTAAGCCGCTGCCTTTGGCTCAGGTCATGATCTCAGGGTCCTGGGATCGAGTCCCACATCGGGCTCTCTGCTCAGCAGGGAGCCTGTTTCCCTCTCTCTCTCTGCCTGCCTCTCCGTCTACTTGTGATCTCTCTCTGTCGAATGAATAAATAAATAAATCTTTAAAAAAAAAAAAAGAAATGCTACACGAATAAATAAGTGCTAAATAAATATTACCAATACTTAAAATTAAATGGAAACCATCTTTAAATGTCTTAACATTATAATAAGCAACCAAGTGATAGAATAAAGAGATTCAAAATTAAGGTGTTCTAAGAGTCTCAGGAAATACCTAGATTTGGCTCTAGTCTTGGGAAGAGACTCTAGTGAAGATAAGAAATTAAAGAGTTTTAGTTTTCTCCTGGGTCAGAAAGAGAAGCTGCTTATTCACTCAGAATTAGAGCTCTTGTAAGAATAAAGAAATTAATTCTAACTGCTAAGAACAACCAAAACAAAAGGGAAATAACCTTTGGAGGAGCTGGGATAAGGAAACAAGAACCCTAACAAAGCATGTTCTGGTGCTGAAGGCACTGATGTATAGCTTCGAGCCGTGCGCTACAAGAGTGAGGAATTGACCTTCTCTACATAAGAAGACAAGGACACTCATTCAGACCCATGTGAGCCAAACCAGCCCTCCCAGATTCTCTGGCCACCATTTTTAATTTTTCCAAACACCTGGGAGTCTAGCACTGAACCAGAACCGGGGCCCTTAGCCCAGTTCTCCCTGGAATCTTTTAGCTCTTCAAAGAGAGCCCTCTTATCTATCCAGAAGCATAAAGTGGCACAGAATGTATCCAGTCAGGCTCCACAGCAGGCCAACTCTGACAGAGAACTGCATGCACGAGGTTGATAGGTTGTGTTCATGGGGACCAATGGCTGAGAAGGAGTGAACCAACTGGGTAGAGCAAAGAATGGAACTGTGGCAAAACACAGGCCTCAGGCACTCCTAGGGAAAGCTCTGGAGCTAGGATAGCCATTCAGAGTTGTCTCACCTTGAGGCTAGGGGCAGGGGTGCTTGATCACCACCACCACTGCCCCAGTCAGTGAACGTGGGCTGCTCCTGGAGAAGCAGTGGGGCCTTAGGCTAAATAGCTCTCTCTTTCCTGAGGGTCCCTCAGCTAAGAGCTGTCAGCCACCAAGGTTCCGACGTGTTAGGACAGGCATGCCTCAGTCTTCAGGGGAACTGGACAGGCCACCAGAGCCTCCACTACACCTCACTTCTCTTCCGTCGAGCCATGTATCAGGCAAACTTTGTTTCCACAGGCTTGCATCTCACCTTGCACCTTCAGGACCTTTTGGTCTTAGGTGTTGAAAAAGAGTTTTGCTTCAGAGTTCCAAAGATGCCTAGGAATTTGGCATTTGAAGAATTTTCTTTGTATGTTGAAATCCAATTTAAGTGAAGACTTCGAACACGTTTCTAAGATCACAACATTCTCATTCACTCATTCAACCAATATTTATTAAATGTCTTCTAGGTGCCAAGCCCTGGAAGACAGTGATGAATAGAACAGAGTGTCCTATTGGCTAAATCTTCCTGTCAGTCAGTCAGTCAGTGTTGTTCAATCCTGCGTAACGATGACATTCTGCATCTGTTCAGAGTAATCTCTCATTTCACTTCCATTCTGGGGTTGAATGCTATGGAAGATAATTATGTCATTCTTGAAAAATCTCTAACACTTCAAGATTTTTCTGTGACATTTCTTCTCTGAGCTTAGTAGCTTCTTTGACTTGATATCTGTTTGAGATTGTAGCCAGATGAATTAGGCAGGGGCTTTAGATAGCAATTCAAGATAGTGTTCCTGATACCTTTATAATGATCAGGTTTCACACCCTGGGGCAGTTTGAAAACAAAAATCCTACCACCTGTGTTTGTAATCACTTGATAGTATTTATTTTCTTGCATAAATGCATGGAACATGTATTGGGATATAACTCTCTCTGAATCTTTCATATCTCTGAATGTTTAAAGCCTAAACCTAGTACTTGAGCAATGGAACGTGTTTCTCACTTTATATTATTATTATTATCATCATCATCATTGGGTTGCTTTATTTTCTAATTATTTGCATTTAAACCTTATTCTTTCTGGCCTTTCTCAATATTCTGCCCTATCAATTATTTCTTCTTTTCATGTGTCACTTCAATCATTTGCTCTTCACAAGTGCCTGTCTCAGCCAATAAATATTAAATACACTCAAATTTCCTTCACCTTAAGAAAAAAAAATCTCCTCCTCAACTTATGTTCCTCTTGAATTTATTGCTTTCTCTCTTTTCTTCCTTGTCCATCAGCTAACTTTCTTGGATGAGAAGTACACACTCCCCTGTTTATTTCTCAATCCTTTGATATCTAGATATCACTAGAGCCACTCAACCAGAATTCCTCTGGTAAGTTCGCTAGTCACTAGTTATTTTTCACTGCTGTGATAGTTAATTGTATGTAACGGCTTGCCTGGGCCATGAGGTGTCTGGATATTTGGTTCAACATTATCCTGGGTATGTCTGTGAGGTCGTTTCTGGATGAGATTAACATCTGAATTGGTAGGCTGAGAGTAAAGCAGATTGCCCTCCCCCAGTGGCTGGGCCTCATCCAAACCACTGAAAGCCTGAATAGAACAAAAAGGCCCAGTAAGAAAGAACTCCCTCTCTTTCTCTGCCTGTCTTTGAACTGGGACATCCATCTTCTCCTACCTTCAGACTCAGACTGGATCTATACCATCAGCTGGCCTGGGTCTCCAGCTTGCTAACTACTCATCTTAGTACTTCTCAGCCTCTATAGCTGCATCAACCAATTCAATATAACATATTTCTTCATACTTATTTATATATAAATGTTTTATATTTATTTATTTATGTTTACAAATATCTTTATATATATCCTAGTAGTTCTGTGTTTCTGGAGAACACCGACTAAGACAATCATTAGGTGCAACTCATTTGTATTTCCCCTATTTATAGCATAGGTGGTTTTCACCAAACTCTTCCTCTTCAAACTCTTTCCTCCCTTAACATTTCCACACAACTTTCTGCTAGTTCTCTTAACTTTCTGACTCTAATTCATCGGCTCTCCTCCTCTCAAATGTTCACTAAATTTGATATTTTAAAGCATTTTTTTTACTAGGTACCCCTGGGGAATTTTACCCCCATATTCAATTTTAATTGTCATGTGTTTGCTTCAAAGCAAACACCTTCACCTTTGCAAGTATTTATCCTCCTGATCCACGTATATTCTTCCAGTTGTTTCTGGGAGGTGTTTCTACCTGGACATTTTTACCTACTTCAGACTCAGTACATTCAAGGCTATGCACACTATTCTCGTAATCGTCATCATAATCATCCATCCAGTCACCTAAACCAAATCTCCAAGTGACTTCAACCCTTCTTTTCTTTACCATTATCCTACACTGAGCGGTTACCAAATCTCACTACTTCACTCAAAGGTATCAAATAGGTTCATCCCTTCTTCCCCACCCTTCTGTCTTATTTCTGATTTTTTATGACCATAACCTCCTAGTATACCTTCTTACCTCCTCTCTCTAGTCACAACGCTGCCAACAGAGGTGTTACTCCAAACAAACATATGAGAGTGTCCCTCCTCTGCTTGAATGTCTTCTTAAGATTCCCCCCAAGTCAAAAGAACAAAAGATGCATTCTGACTCAAACTTGCTTTTCCAACTCTGTCTTCTCACTCCACTCCACCAGAACCCCCACATGCAGCCACATCAGGTCCTCAGTACCATTGTTCTTTCATGGTGACTCTGGAATCCCTCTGCTAAGTTAATTCCCCACCAGGAGAACGTCGACTTATCCTTCAAGGTCCTCACTAAAATGTCACTTTATCTGAGTAGGTTTTCTCAAGACCTTTAGGTATAAGGAGTCACTGCCTTCTTAACTACTCACATACCTGATACATTTTCTGGCTCTTTTGTCACAATTGACTTACATGTCGGCCTCCTCCATTCCATTAGGCACTCCTTCAGAGTAGGGACTAACTACATCCTATTTACTTTTTTGCCTCCAGCCCTAAAGTGGTCCTTTGAACCACAATTAATGGAAGGGACTCAATAAGTGTGTTAAATTTTAGTGTGTTAAATAAGTCTGTGAAAATGAATTAAGCTTGAGAATCTGGAACTGCATTATAATGGTAACAGCTATAAGGTTTTTATATACTTTAACACAGCAAAGTCACATCTAAGAATTTATCTTAAATAACCTTAATTGTATACAAATGTGTAGCCAAAATGATGTTTGAGTTTTTGCTTTTGTTTCTATCTTTAGTGCTCTTAGAAACTTGGATAATCCCT
The DNA here is from genome assembly GCF_902655055.1 of Lutra lutra. Lineage (NCBI taxonomy): Eukaryota > Metazoa > Chordata > Mammalia > Carnivora > Mustelidae > Lutra > Lutra lutra. The sequence continues at coordinate 85,431,693 of NC_062285.1, forward strand.
ATTCTCTTTAGTCACTGCACTTCCTGTAATTTAGAGAATATATTTTAAATAGAAAAGGGTTTCCAGGATGCCTCAAATTTCCTTATCTAAACTCAAAAAGAAACAAAATAAAACAAAAACAAAACAAAAAACTTGGCCTTTTAGCAAAAAGGTTAGATATTTATTTAAGTTACTTATGTGTTTTAGTTGTTATTAATACACAGAGATTTAGGAATCTTAGTCACCATATTAATGAACACTTTAAGATGTAATTTTGATCCTTTATGGCACTGGTCTCCTAGTGTACCTAATATACCTTCCCGCATCCTGTCCTTCCCACTTCTAGTCATAACATCCTTAGGTGCACATCCTTATTTAGCCTGTATACCTGTTGGAAGACAAAATTTGTTCTCTTTGATAAGAAGCAAAAATTTTATCACATTTTGTCAAACTTAATGAGGAGGTAGTCTAAAATTGTTCTGTAATACCACTTTACTAGAGCAAGATGGCAGGAGTGCTGCAGAGTAGGGTTCCTTGGGGAGTTTCTCAGCACTAATGAGGGAGAGATGGAAGATCGGAAGAAGGATTGGACAAGCTGGGAATCTTCGTGGACTTCTTGGTGCTCTGTGGCTGCTTTATTCTTCTAGCTGCCTTCTAACTATAGAGAAGTGGATCAACAAAGACTTTCCTAAGATTTCCTGGAAGAGTCCTCTTTCCCTTCCTGGCTTTCTACCCAGTGGATGCCAACAGGGCTGTCTAAATATTTTGAACTTGAGTCAGGTTTAACTGTGTATCAACCCTAATCTCCATTACCACCACCACATGGAACACTTCACCCTAAGTAGAGCTTATGATGAAGACCACATTTGCCACGCCCTCTGCATGCCTTGGGGGTATATTCATAGCCCTAGTAGGAGTGGTGCTGGGCTTTCTTGTATCAGCTACTTCCAGGAGATGACTCTCTAGGAGGAGGTCATCCTTAGTCACACTTAAGAGCAAATTAGTCCAAATTTCAAAATGGCTTCCCGTTGCAGAGAAGCAAAATTCTTCTAAGGAATTTATTTTAGAACAGTGCTAATTAATCTCTAGAGCTAGACAAGGGTGTTAGTTCATGCTATTCCTGAGAGACAGCCTAACTCAGGGCACTAGCATTTCCCTTCCAGCCTCTGAAATTCAAAGGCTTTCTGGAGGAGGCCTGCATGGTTGCGTACTGACTTCACCCTCTGGGCAGAGCCTGAGGAAGCATCCTCTCTACTTCTCTGAAGTAGCTCAGGAGATACCCCCAAAATGGATAGAAATGTAATAGGGGCAGAAGAGAAGGTAGATAGAACGGTTTGGGAATTCTAGAACTTGAGAAAAGTGAACAATTTTATAGGCTCTGAATAAATCAATGCATGTATGCCTAACTTCGATTCTTTTTTCTTTATCCCATGGAACTAGGGGAGGACATTCCATAGTTACAGAGGGTACAAAATCTCAGAGTCATAGCCTTAGGGATAAGTGCACAAGTTTCCGTTGTGTTTCATACTATTGCAGTACAGAGGCCCCCTGTAGCTATAGAAATATTCAGCTGGCCAGGGGTCTCTCTCGGGGAGGAGACAGAAGACAAGAATCGCTTAACATCGTTATTTGTAGGAAAAAGCCAAGAGAACGTGAGGAAAACTAATAAAGCCAAAAATATCTATATTTTTGGCTTTATTAGTATTTATCTATATTTATATCTATATCTGCCAACCAATACTTTTTGCAAGTCAGAAAAAGAAGAAGTGGCCATGGAGTTAAATTTTGAGAGATGAACAGGTACGGAGATGAGGAAGAGCACTTGGGACTAAGAAAACAGCGTGAGGGAAGGTGGAGAAGGGTGAGTGAATGAGCAGAGTTCAGGACATCAGGAGCACTCATACTCATATTGGTGAATAGGGACAGTTACTGAGAATGAGTTACCAGGGGAGACAAGCCAGGGCCAAGCCACCAAGGGTTTCTTTGCCATATTGAAGGCTTCCCTTTGCCTTGACAACTCAAACAGTGGGAACTCAGGCCATCTATGACAGGCTGAGCTGAAACAGAACTAGTAGTTACAGAAATTTAAAAATAATCAAACTGGAGAGAGCCACATCCTCACAAGGGAGTATATAAAAACCCACCTCTCCACTGCCCAAGTCCCAGCTTGTGTTCAGAGGTTCCAGTCCCAAAGCTGACATTTATTCACTACACAAGCAAGTCCCCTAATCTCTCTGAAACTTTTTCATCCTTCAAAGTGAGGCTATTTATATATGTTTTACAACATTATCATGACAATGAAATGAGCCTAAATCATAAGTAAAGGCATATATAACAAAGCCTGGCATGTAATTACACAGTAAATGCTATTTTCTTGTTTCCTTTCTTCTTTTCTCCTTGTACATTTTTATATGCTAGCATACCCCCACTAAAATGAATTTCTACCCCTCCTCCCATTCAAATCTTACTTGACTTGTTTATTCATTTATTCATTAGTCCATTCATTCAGCAATGGTTATTGAGTGCTTGTTATGTACTAAAAAATGTGATGAAGTTGAAGATGAATATGGCAGTGTGTACTCTATTGAAAAAGAGAAATAAATAAATACACAAAGGCAATGTAAGAATAATATGAAATCTTCCTTGACTACTCCAGCTGTAAGTGATCAATCATTTCTCTGATTCCTTATGCCACTTTCATCACTTACAAAAAAATTACCTTGTAATGTGGTTAATTTTTCAAGTGGCTATGATTCATCTCCCCAACCAGATGTAAGTTCCATAAGGATGGGCACCGTATATCTCATCATTTTTACCATCTCTTCAGTGCCTTGGTCACAACAATTTAATAAACACACATTAATGATGGTGATGAGCTAGAGAGATGGGCCCTTATCCACTCACGCACTTGTGCAGGTAAATTCCTATCATGAACACATTAACGCTCTACTCCCCTTTTTTTTGTCTTATCATGGAATTGACGTGAAAGGAAACAAGGCATGCACTATAAGTTTTCATTCATAAGACTGCTGTGTCATTTCCCATCCCTTACAAATGGTCCTATTCCTAAACTTCAGCCTTTCTCAAAAGTCTTCAGTCCTGCAATGCCCCATTTACATTCTGCAGATGGATGATCTAGCTTTTACTTTCACAGAAAAAGTAAAGCTCCTTGAAGAACATTTCTCAAACTTTCTGTCTCCTGTCCCCCACCTACATGCTTTTATATATCCCCACCAATTAGCTCCTTCCCCGCCCATCTTCATTCTTGCTTAACATTACACTCTTCATCTCTTTACTGGATCTAATTTTCTTCCAACTTCAGGTGAATCTTGCTTTCCCACTTATTCGTCCCTAACCCATCCATGCCCAATCCTCAGTACTGTAAGCCTTTCTCTACTGTCCCCTTCCTCTAAGCTAATAAGCATGTTCTGGTGTCTCCAGTTAAAGAGTAAGAAGGAGGATAGAGAAAGGAAGATGAAGGAAACAAAACATTCCTTGACTGATCCTTCCACTTATCTCTGCCCTGCTTTCATAGCCAGGCTTAGTTTGGATGTAGGCGGAATTTTTAATGACTTCCCCAAAATTAAAAAAATGAATGCTTAAGTCTTAGAAAACATACTATATAAGCTTTTTTGTTTCTGTGTATGTATTTCCTTCAATATAACTTTAGGGGAGGAATTTTTTTCATCCTATGACTGAATCATGAATTACCTAACTAATGCCTTATAACTGAACATCAAGGGTATTTCCAATTTTTTATCATTATAAATAATGCTGTGATTAGCATTCATATGTATACATTTTTGTGTATATCTCTGTTATATATCTTTCTGTATATCTCTGGGCCAGAGACCACATTTTGGAGGGGCTTAATAAACTCACAGACAACTTGCCTTCAGAGACTGCATTTAACATTTACACTTCTCTCCCTGACATACGCCCTTCAACCTACTGAAGTCTGACTTCCTGAATCTATTTGATTCTTCCTCTAACTTCCAATTTCTAGATTGACTGCACTAACCCAAAACATTTGACACCACTGTCAATTCCCTCCCACCTCCAAGAAATTTTCCCCTCTCTTGGTTTCTGTCATATCACATCCCTTGGTTTCTTTCTTGCCTTTCTGTGCCCCTACCTCCCAGTTCAGTTTTCTCTGCATTGCTTATGTTGCCAATTAAAGTTATCATACTGTATGACGTTCTTTTCAGTGTATTTGATCTTCCTGGTCAATCCCATCAAACAACATATCCAACTACCATTTAGAGACCGAGAACTCCAAAATCTCTACCTCTAGTTTAGAAATGTCTCTCCTTAGCTCCAGGCCTAGTATATCCAACTACCAACAGGATGTTGCCTACAAACTTGATGGTTCCAAGATTGAACTAATTATCTTTCCCCAGATGTGCTCCTTTGTCTGTATTCTGTATCTCAGTTATGATGATTCTTACTTGCCCAGACTAGAAATCTTAGGTCCATCCTCACTAAATCTTACAGTTTTTCCCAGAGTTCTCCTTTCTTCTGAACCGTGCCTGCTATAACCTGATACATTCATTTATATAGCACTTTGTACTTTGAACTATGGTCAGTCTTTTTTTTTTTCCTATAACTTATTCTGTAGCTTTGGAGTCTATGTCATGTCTCCATGGAGAACTGGCTTTGTGCTATGAATCCATAAGACAAAAGTTCCTTTTCGGCAAGAAAGCGGGCAAAAAATGATAAATTGTTTACACTCAGTAAATGATTGATAATTGGATAAGTAAACAAATGAATAAAGGTATTGCTGCCCCTTACCAAAATGCTAAGGCAGGAGGTACATCTTTGGATCCTGTCTCCCTTTCCTGCAACCCTTTCTATTATTCCTTCCTTTCCCAAGGTATTCAGACCTTTCATCTTGAACAATCTTTTCTGTGAAAGAGGGGGGAAAAATTATCTGATAATAACTTTCACTGTGAGATGCATGATATCTCTCCAGGGATATTTGCAAGTTGAGAGGTCAATGGGATAGCACAGCTTAATGAAAGCAAACAAATGAGAAGTGGATGAAAATTTGGGATTCATCAGATGTTTGCAACCACATCATGTTGCTTAGGTATAACAGAGACAGAATTTTCACATGATGTAGAATTTGATTTGAAAAATATGTCAGGATAGATTCCAGGATTTTTTATGCACCATATAGAAACCACAGTCTTAACTCATCTTCTCAGTTGCCACCTTGGTGACCTGGGCTGTGTTGTGGAAGTCAGTGGAGAGGCAGCCTCCTCCCTGAGGGATAAAAACAAAGCCATATTCCCACTGTCTAAAATGGTCCCTGTGATACATGGTTTTTATGTCAATAAGCCACATAACTCAATCTCAAAAACTGTCATCCTTTATTCAAAAGTTTAAAGGAAAAAAAAATTCTAGACATGCTAATTCTATGCACAGTTCTTATATTAAGTCATTAAAATCCCTTCTTAAAGCTTTTTGGGTATTTAAGTGGATTTAAAAGAAAAGTTCAGGGCAGTTTGTATCCCAAGATTTGTATAATACTAAGTTGGCTTAGTTTGCACCTCCTTTTTTTTTTTTTTTTTCAAACTAACAGCAGCCCCCAGTTCTATGTGGAGAACAACGTGCTCACAGTAATGCTGGTAGGCACAGCGGTCTCCCATTTTTTCAGGCTGCAGGATTCCTCATTACACACAGCTAAAATGATGTTTTACATTGACACACTGGGCTCTCCCAAACATGCCCACATTCACACAATCCATGGTTTCATTGGTGTGGAAGGAAGCAATTTCAGGGTGGGATCAGGGCAGCAAGAGACTGGTCTTTGAAGAGCTAGGACATTATTTCACAAACCGCACATCTCAATCCAAAGATATTTTACACTGCAGACACTATAAATCTCAGCCCACTTCTTTTAGTATCTGCTAAAATAATATTTTCTTTTATTCCTATGAACATATTACCATGAAAAATTGAAGTGTTCTCATTCTGCTAAATAGTAATGCTTCATTTCACTGGCATCTACAGCTGCCACCATTGCTTTCTAAACCAGTAATACCTGACAAATGGCACAACTGAAGGTTTATTCCTGTTATACCCACCAACATGTGGTATGAAAAAAGCAAACATGATTCTGCTTCTTTTCATCCTTTTTTAGTTCTCCTCAGAAGTATCCTTTCCCCACTACTTCATTTATTTACCTGTGTAACATTGGTTAAGTATCAATTATGTGTACATTTATGTCCTTCACCATTATTCAGTGCTCTGAGAGGGCTTTTTTTTTTTTCTTTTGGTGGTGATAGTAGGGGTGGTTGTAATGAAATTCTAAGGGGTGGTTAAGAATGACATAGAGATAGCCACTTCCAGCCAAGATGAAGAACAGTGACCAGACTTACCCTTCTGCTTAAAACAATTTTAAAAAAAGCCAGACAAAATATATTAAAGGAGTGGCTTTCAAGGAATCAAACATCAGAAAATTAAGGACAAGGATCACTGAGAGACAAGAAAGAAATGAGGTGAGCCTTAGGAATGCCCCAGCTCCCTAACTGGGAGAGTTTCCAGGCTGTAGCACAAACAAAGAGAACCCAAGTAGAGCCCAGAGATGTCCCTGAGTTGAGGAAACAGAGCTGGAAGTCTGGGTAAGCCACAGCAGCTTGAATTCACAGGAAAGAGGGAGCTATGAGCAGCATTGTGGAGATCTACAATGGGTTTTCCTGGAGTATAAAAGAATTAGACCCCACAATAGAATTTTCCCCAGAAATCATACAGATGATGGGATTAGTGGACAAAGATACTGCAACAGTTACTGTAACAATTTGATATGCTTACTAAGTTAGAGGAAAGATTGAACATGTTAATTAGAGACATGAAAACATATAAAAGATGCAAATTCAAACTTCTAGGAATGAAACTACTAGTGTCTGAAATGAAAAATGCCCCTTTTGGGAACAGCAATGGATCAGATACTGCAGATTAAAATATTACTGAATTTTCAGACATAGAATTAGAAACCATCCAAAAAGAAATACAGAAAGAAAAACACTGGAAAAAAAAAATGAACAGATCTTCCATGAGTTGTAGAACATCTTCAAATGGTACCCATAAAAGAGAAGGGACAGATAAAATATTTAAAGGTATAATATCAATTCTTTTCCAAATTTGATGAAAGCTATAAACCCATAAATACTAGAAGCCGAACAATTCCCAAGAACAATACAACACACAAAGAAAACTACACCAAGAAACATCATAATTACAAGGCTTAAAATCAGTTGTAAACAGAAAAATTATTTAGGGAGCAAGAAGAAAAAAATCACATTATGTACAGAAGAACAAAGATAAGGAGGATAACAGACTTCTCATTGGAAACAAGACAACTGAGAAGACAGTGGAGCTGCTTCTTGAAAGTACTGGAAGAATAAAAGCATCAACCTCAAATTTTATGTCCAGTAAAAACCCTTTCAAAAATGAAGTCAAAATATTTTTTTGTTGTTTTTTAATTAATTTTTTATTTTTTCAGCATAACAGTATTCATTATTTTTGCACCACACCCAGTGCTCCATGCAATCCGTGCCCTCTACAATACCCACCACCTGGTGCCCCCAACCTCCCACCCCTTCAAAATTCTCAGATCGTTTTTCAGAGTCCATAGTCTCTCATAGTTCACCTCCCCTTCCAATTTCCCTCAACTCCCTTCTCCTCTCCATCTCCCCTTGTCCTCCATGCTATTTGTTATGCTCCACAAATAAGTGAAACCATATGATAATTGACTCTCTCTGCTTGAAGTCAAAATATTTTTTAAAGGCACAAGCAGAAATAATGCATTAGAAACTATGAATAATAAAAGAATCTTTTTTCTTTTTATTTATTATCCTAAAGGATAATTAGTATGTAAAACAAAAATAATACACATGTATTGAATAGATTTTAAACATCATTTGTAGTTAGGGAAATGTAAATTAAAACCCCAATGAAATACCATTACACATGTATTAATATCTCTAAAATTAAAAAATAATGATGGTATGAAGCAGCTAGAACTCTCATGTACTGCTGGAAGGAATGGAAAATGGAACAACCACTATAAAAAACAGTTCAACAATTTCTCAAAAAATTTAAACACACATCTAGCACCCCTGTGAGCAGCAAATGTTTTGGTAAATGAAAATGTTCCAAACAATCATCCAGTAGACCTGCAACCATCCATAGTGGGAGCTGAGTCATAGAAGTTGAGGAGAATTAGTCATTCTCTTCCTAATTCAGAGTAAAATGCTTAGAGAGATACCACTTGAGAGAAATCCAATTTTGCTCATAAACCAGATTCCATTCCACCTGGCAGTAACATTACCTTTGGAAGATAAACACAAATTCTCATGGTTAAAAAAAAAAACATTATTTTGGATCCTACTGTAAAAATCTTGCAGAAATAGTTATAACACAACTATATAATAATAGACCTAAAGTAGTATGATAATCATACATTGTATAGGAGGTCTTTCAAGTTCAACATCCGAAGCAATAATCATTTTTAATTACTATGATTTATTTTACATCTAAATAAGCAATTTTAACAGCAAAACGTTTTTTTAACTAGCCACATACAGAACTATACAAATTAGCTTAAGCCCCCATTTTCCCAAACTCAAGAGAGTTTTGGAAGTCTTGCCAAAGCTCAGACATGGTCTTTGATAGGTCCAACATTTTACCTTCCCTTTCCTCACATTGAAAAAATCAGTCACTGGCCCTAGCAGAAAGAAGCTACTCTAAAATATCACTTCTCTACTCTCTTTTAATTGTTTAAGCACAGGTATATGGAAAACATTCACAAATAGGAAGTTCTCAATGGGAACACAGTCATGTAACTACTTCCCAAGTTAAGAATTGGTACAGTCCTAGACCTCAGTCCACATGTGTCCCCTCCCAATCATAATCCCTATGCAGCCCTTCCCTGAGGTAATGGATATCCTGACATCTAACACCATAAATTAGTTTTGTCTATTCTTGAACTTTATATAAATGGAAAATCATACCCTATGTTTTGCTTGTTCTCCCAACTTTTATTTGAAAACTTTTAAACCTCCAGAAAAGTGATAAGAATGTATTAAAAAATACCCACATATCATTAACCTAGATTTACAAGTTGCAAATATTTGGCCACCCTTCTCAGTATATCTTTCTCTTCTTAAATAGATAGATCACTGATTAATAGATGATAGATAGATAGATAGATTATTAGAAACTAAATTACAGATTATGGACAAGACTCATTTTTAAATACTTCACCATGGATGTCCTAAGAACAAAGCCATTCTGCTATATAACCATAATATGATCACACTTAAGAAAATTAACAATAATTCTGTAATATCTAACATCTAGCTCATATTTAATTTTCCTCCATTTTATCAAAAATGACTTTCGTAAACTCTTTTTCTAAGAAGTATTCAATCAGGCCTTAGTTAGCACATTTGGTTGTTAATTATTTCTTTAGTCTCTCATAATCTCCATGGCATTCCTTTTTTGGAAAATCCACACTAATTTGTCCTTTAGAGTATCCCACACTCTGGATTCATCTGTTTCTCTATGGCATCATTTAACTTATGTCTCTATCCCCATGTTTCTCCCAACCTTACAGATTAGGTCTACAGCCTCACTGAATTCAGGTTAAATATTTTGGGCAAGAAGACTTCATAGAAGCATACACATCTATCAATACATATACATCTATCTATACAATACACTCTCATATTCCTTCCTCACATATAATTTCCCTCCCAATTCTCTGTGGCTATTTCCAAGAAGAGCAGCAGGTAAGCACCAGGAACCATTCAGTAAAACTACAGAAGTTAACAGAAAATTGGAAGAAAAGCATGTCAATGTGCATGGCAGTTTGGCTTAGATGGCTACTGCATCATTTTCATTGAGGTTCAGCTCCCTGACCCTCATGGTGACAAAATAATATCTTAAATTTTCATGTGAAAGGGACAGCATACTTTTTCTTGGTATTATCTCAGAGAGGAATAGCCAAGTCTGTTTTTGCGGATACCATTTATTAAAGACAAATATTTCCTAGCACACTTCATGTCTATCAGCACCAAAAAAGGCAGAGAAAGAGAAGTAAAATGGAATTAGGGAATCAGCAGGGGAACAATGATAGTATTAGAGAGTTGGCTTTGAAACATTATAGACAATGACTTAACACCACATATACACAAGCACATATAAAGTAAAAAAAAAAAAATCATAAAACAATACTTACCCTCCCTATGTGTGAAGGAACCCCAATATTTTCTATCTTAGTCTTACTTTTTTTTTAAATACAAGGATTTGTGTCTTATCTATACAATTTTTTTAACCCCCAATTGTTCGAGTCCTGGGGTTGATGGAAAATACATTAGGTTAAGTGCTTAACAAAGAAATGAGGAGGGGAAGAGGAGCAAGATGACAGAGGTATAGGAGACCTCAATATCATTAGGTCCCAGGAGTTCAGCTAGAGAGTTATCAAACCATTCCGAACAGCTACAAGCTCAACAGGAGAGAGAAGAGAAGAAGAGCAGCAATTCTAGGAACAGAAAATCGACCACCTTCTAGAAGGTAGGACCTGCAGAGAAGTGAATCCAAGGCAACATATGGGAAGATAGACCATGGTGGGAGGGGCTGGCTCCTGGCAAGTGGTAGAGCCACGGAGCACAAAATTGGAACTTTTAGAAATCTGCTAGACTGAGGAATGTCACGCCAGAGGCTAAGCAGGGGGTGGAGCCCTCACAGGGACAGTGTGGTCTCAGGACCTGTGGGGTCACAAAAAGTCATGGGGTGTCTGAGTGTGGCAGAGCTCCCAGGCATCGGAGAGGGGAAGCGAGCTGCAGAGATGGAGCAGAGCAGTGGGCTCAGGCTTACCTTAAACCATGATCCATGGCACAGTCAGAGCACTGCTCTTTGAGAAGGGACCCCACAAGTGGCAGACCCAGGGAGACTCACCTTCCTCCTCCAGAGCAAGCCATGCAGGAGCACACTGGAGGAATCTACTGGGTTTGGAGACTCCAAACAGGGCCATGTGCCAGAGATAGAAATGATTAGTCACAGGCCAGGTGAGCTCAGAGCACAGCCAGAGACAGGGAGAGGGGAGTGACTGACTGCTTTTCTCGGAAGGCTCACTGAGGAATGGGGCCCTGAGCTCTCAGGTCCTCTGGGCAGAGACTGGGAGGCTGCCATTTTCATTCCCATCCTCCAGAGCTCTACAGAAAGCGTTCAGGGAACAAAAGCTCCTGAGAGCGAACCTGAGCAGATTAATTAGCTGGGCTCCTGCCAAGGATGGTGCAATTCTGCCAAGGGCAAAGACATTTGAGAATCACTGCAACAGGCCCCTCTCCCAGAATATCAGCAAGAACATCCAACCAAGACCAAGTTCACTAATCAATGAGAACTGTGGAACTCCAGAGCTAGGAGAAAGCAACATACAGAATTCATTGCTTTTTTCCCATGATCCTTTAGTCTTAATTTTTTTAATTTTAGTTTTTTCTTATTCTTTTTTTTTTCATTTTTCCTTTTTCTAATTTTAATGCTTTTTAATTATTTTATCTTATCAATACCTTTTTAAAAATTTTTTAAATTTTTACCATTATGGACATATTTGATCCCTACATTGCATTTGACCTTATTTTTTGTATACATATAGGTTTTTTTCTTTAAAATTTTGGGGTACCCTTCTTCTAATAGATTAAAATATACCCTAAATCTAGTGCATGGCTTTGTCCTAGTCTCCAGCCTGATCACATTCTTTCCTCTTTTTTTTTTCCTTTTCCTTTTCAACCAACTTCTTATCCTATCAACTCCTTTTTTAGAATCTTTTTAAATTTTCATCTTTACAGATATATTCCATCCCTTCATTGTGTTTACCCTTATTTTTGTATATATATAAGTTTTTCTTTCTTTAAAATTTTGGGAGGTAGTTTCTTCTAACAGACCAAAATACACCCAAAATCCAGTGTGTGGCTCTATTCCATTCACCAGCCTAATATATATATATATATATATTTTCTTTTTTCCCCCCCTTTCTTCTCCCCCCAGTTTCAGGTCTCTTCTGATTTAGTTAGCATATATTTTCCTGGGGTCATTACTGCCCTTTAGTATTTTGTTCTCTCATTCATCTATTCTTATCTGGATAAAATGACAAGGTGGAAAATCATCCCCCCCCCCCAAAAAAAAGAACAATAGGTAGGGCAAATGGCTAGGAACCTAACCAATATGGATATTGGTAATATGTCAGAACTAGAGTTCAGAATGATGATTATTGGGGTGCTAGCTGAGCTCGAAGAAACCATGGGAGATATTAGAGAATCCCCTTCTGGAGAAATAAAATCCCTTTCTGGAGAAATAAAAGAACTAAAATCTAACCAAGTTGAAATTAAAAAAAAAAACTATTAAGAGGTACAATAAAAAATGGAGGCTCTTACTGCAAAGATAAATGAGGCAGAATAGAGAATTAGTGATATAGAAGACCAAATGATGGAGAATAAAGAAGCTGAGCAAAAGAGAGACAAACAACTACTGGACCATGTGGGGAGAATTCAAGAAATAAGTGATACCATAAGAAAAAAATATTAGAATAATTGGGATCCCAGAAGAAGAAGAAGGAGAGAGGGAGGTAGATGGTATATTGGAGCAAATTATAACAGAGAATTTCCCTAATTTGGTGGAGGGGAAAAAGCACCAAAATCAAGGATGCACAGAGAATACCCCCAAAAATCAATAAAAATGGGTACATACCCTGTCATCTAATAGTGAAACTTACAAGTCTCAGTGACAAAGAGAAAATCCTGAAAGCAGCTCAGGACAAGAGGTTTGTAACATATAATAGTAGAAATATTAAACTGGCAACACACCTATCCACAGAGATCTGGCCACCAGAAAGAACTGGCATGATATATTCAGAGCATTAAACAAGAAAAATAGGCGTCCTGGGTGGTTCATTGGGTTAAAGCCTCTGCCTTCGGCTCAGATCATGATCCTAGGTTCCTGGGATTGAGCCCCACATCGGGCTCTCTGCTCAGTGGGGAGCCTGCTTCTCCCCTTCTCTCTGCCTACCTCTCTACCTACTTGTGATCTCTGTCTGTCAAATAAATAAATAAAATCTTAAAAAAAAAAAAAAAGAAAGAAAGAAATGAGAAAAATATACAGCCAAGAATACTATATCCAGTGAGGCTGTCACTGAAAATAGGACAGATAAAAGCTTTCAGGACAATAAATAAATAAATAAATAAATAAATAAATAAATAAATAAAATTAATACATAAATAAATATTTATGTAATAAATAAATAAATAAATAAATATTTATGTATTAATAAATTACAGTAACAGTCACCTTACAGGCAATACAATGACACTAAATTCATATTTTTCAATAGTTGCTCTCAATGTAAATGGGCTCAGTGTTTCAGTCAAAAGACACGGGATATCAGAATGGATAAAAAAAAAAAAAAAAAAACAAGATCCATTGATATGCTGTCTGCAAGAAACTCATTTTAGACACAAGACACCTCCAGATTTAAAGTGAGGGGGTGGAAAACAATTTACCATGCTAATGGACATGAAAGCTGGGGTGGCAATCCTTATATCAGATCAATTAGATTTTAAGCCAAGACCATAATAAGAGATGAGGAAGGACATTATATCATACTTAAAAGGTCTGTCCAACAAGAAGAGCTAATAATTTTAAATATCTATGCCCCTAACATAGGAGCAGCCAATTATATAAACCAATTAATAGCAAAAATCAAAGAAACACATCAACAATAACACGGCAATAGTAGGGGACTTTAACACCCTCTCACTGAAATGGACAGATCATCTAAGCAAAAGATCAACAAGGAAATAAAGGCTTTAAATGACACACTGGACCAGATGGACATCACAAATCTATTTAGAACATTCCATCCCAAAACAATAGAATACACATTCTTCTCTAGTGTACATGGAACATTTGTGAAATAGATCACACCCTGGGTCACAAGTCAGGTCTCAGCTGGTACCAAAAGATTGGGATCATTCCCTGCATATTTTCAGACCACAATGCTCTGTAGCTAGAATTCAATCACAAGAGGAAAGTTGGAAAGAACTCAAATACATGGAGGCTAAAGAGCATCCTACTAAAGAATGAATGGGTCAACCAGGAAATTAATGGAATTCATGGAATTCATAGAGGCAAATTCATGGAAATTCATGAAAAACAAATGAAAATGAAAAATTCATGGAAGCAAATGAAAAGGAAAACACAACTATTCAAAATCTTTGGGACACAGCAAAGGCATTCCTGAGAGGAAAGTATATAGCAATACAAGCCTTTCTCAAGAAACAAGAAAGGTCTCAAGTACACAACCTAACCCTACATCTAAAGGAGCTGGAGAAAGAACAGCAAAGAAAACCTAAACTCAACAGAAGAAGAGAAATAATAAGGATCAAAGCAGAAATCAATGAAATAGAAACCAAAAGAACAGTAGAATAAATCAATGAAACTAGGAGCTGGTTCTTTGAAAGAATTAATAAGATTGATAAACCCCTGGCCAGACATATCAAAAAGAAAAGAGAAAGGGCCCACATTAATAAAATCATGAAAGAAAGAGGAGAGATCACAACTAACACCAAAGAAATACAAACAATTATAAGAATATATTATGATCAATTATACACCAGCAAATTTGACAACCTGGAAGAAACGGATGCATTCCTAGAGACATATCAACTACCAAAACTGAACCAGGAAGAAATAGAAAACCTGAACAGATGCATAACCTATAAGGAGATTGAAGCAGTCATCAAAAATCTCCCAACAAATAAAAGCCCAAGGCCAGATGGCTTCCCAGGGGAATTCTACCAAACATTTAAAAATTCTCCTGAAACTGTTCTCCTGAAACTGTTCCAAAAAATAGAAATGGAAGAAAAACTTCCAAACTCATTTTATGAGGCCAGCATTATCTTTATCCCCAAACCAAAGACCCCATCAAAAAGGAGAATTACAGGGGCACCTGGGTGGCTCAGTGGGTTAAGCCGCTGCCTTTGGCTCAGGTCATGATCTCAGGGTCCTGGGATCGAGTCCCACATCGGGCTCTCTGCTCAGCAGGGAGCCTGCTTCCCTCTCTCTCTCTCTCTCTCTGCCTGCCTCTCTGTCTACTTGTGAGCTCTCTCTGTCAAATAAATAAATAAAATCTTAAAAAAAAAAAAAGGAGAATTACAGACCAATATCCTTGATGAACATGGATGCAAAAATTCTCACCAAAATACTAGCCAATAGGATCCAACAGTACATTAAAAAGATTATTCACCACAACCAAGTGGGATTTATTCCTGGGCTGCAAGAATGGTTCAACATCCACAAATCAATCAATGTGATACAATACATTAATTAAAGAAAGAACAAGAACCATATGATACTCTCAATAGATGCTGAAAAAGCATTTGACAAAGTACAGCATCCTTTCTTGATCAAAACTCTTCAAAATGTAGGGATAAAAGATACATACCTCAATATCATCAAAGCCATCTATGAAAAACCCACTGCAAATATCATTCTAAATAGGGGAAAACTGAAAGCATTTCCCCTAAGGTCAGGAAAATGACAGGGCTGTCCACTATCACCACTGCTATTCAACATAGTACTAGAAGTACTAGCTTTAGCAATCAGAAAACAAAAAGAAATAAAAGTCATCTGAATCAAAGAAGTCAAACTCTCACTCTTTACAGATGATATGATACTTTATGTGGGAAACCCAAAAGACCCACTCCAAAACTGCTAGAACTCATACAGGAATTCAGTAAAGTGTCAGGATATAAAATCAATACTCAGAAATCAGTTGCATTTCTATACACCAGCGGCAAGACAGAAGAATGAGAAATTAAAGAGTCAATCCCATTTATAATTGCACCCAAAACCATAAGATACCTAGGAATAAACCTAACCAAAGAGGCAAAGAATCTGTACTCAGTGAACTATAAAGTACTCATGAAAGAAATTGAGGAAGACACAAAGAAATGGAAAATGTTCCATGCTCATGGATTGGAAAAAAAAATATTGTGAAAATGTCTATGCTACCTAAATCAATCTACACATTTAATGCAATCCCTATCAAAATACCATCAATTTTTTGAAGAAATGGAACAAATAATCCTAAAATTTATATGGAACCAGAAAAGACCACGAATAGCCAGAGGAATGTTGAAAAAGAAAACCAAAGTTGGAGACATCACAATTCTAGACTTCAAGCTCTATTACAAAGCTGTAATACATAAAGACATAAAGTCTTTTTTACATAAAGATATAAAATACATAAATACATAAAGACAATATGGTACTGCCACAAAAACAAGCACATAGATGCATGGAACAGAATAGAGAGCTCAGAAATGGACCTTCAACTCTATGGCTAATTAATCTTTGACAGTGCAGGAAAGAATGTCCAATGGAAAAAAGACAGTCTCTTCAACAAATGGCATTGGGAAAACTGGACAGCCACATGCAGAAGAATGAAACTGGACCATTTCCTTATACCACACACAAAAATAGACTCAAAATGGATGAAAGACCTCCATGTGAGACAGGAATCCATCAAAATCCTTGAGTAGAACACAGGTAGCAACCTCTTAGACCTCAGCTGCTGCAACTTCTTCCCAAAAATATTGCCAAAAGCAAGGGAAGGAAGGGGAGAAATGAACTATTGGGACTTCAAGACCAAAAGCTTTTGCACAGCAAAGGAAACAGTTAACAAAACCAAAATACGACTGACAGAATGGGAGAAGATATTTGCAAATGGCATATACAAAATCTATAAAGAAGTTCTCAAACTCAACACTCAAAGAACAAATAATCCAATCAAGAGATGGGCAGAAGACATGAACAGACATTTCTGCAAAGAAGATATCCAGATGGCCAACAGACACATGAAAAAGTGCTCAGTATCACTCACCATCAGGGAAATACAAATCAAAACCACAGTGAGATACCACCTCTCACACCAGTCAGAATGGCTAAAATTAACAAGTCACAAAATGACAGATGTTGGTGAGGATGTGGAGAAAGGGGAACCCTCCTACACTGTTGGTGGGAATGTAAGCTGGTGTAGCCACCCTGGGAAAGAGTATGGAGGTTCCTCAAAAAGTTGAAAATAGAGCTACCCTATGACCCAGAATTGCACTACTGGGTATTTACCCTAAATATACAAATGTAGTGATTTGAAGGGGCACGTACATCTGAATGTTTACAGCAGCAATGTCCACAATAGCCAAACTATGGAAAGAACCTAGATGTCCACCAACACATGAATGGATAAAGAAGCTGTGGTATATGGACAAGGGGTTTTGGAGGGTGGGAGGGAAAAAAAAATGAAACAAGATGGGATTTGAGAGAGACAAACCTTAAGAGACCCTTAATCTCATGAAACAAACTAAGGGTTGTTGGGTTGGGGGGGTAGGGATAGGGTGGCTGGGTAATGGACATTGGGGAGAGTATGTGCTATGGTGAATGCTGTGAAATGTGTAAGCCTGATGATTCACAGACCTGTACCCCTGGGGCAAATAATACATTATATGCTAATATAAAAAATTTTTTTAAATAGTAAAAAAAATAAAATAATTTTTTTAAAAAAATAAGGAGGAATTGGATTAATGGTAACAGCCTACCAAAGTAGAAGATTATCTTTTAAGGTTTAATTGTTCAAACCAATTGTATTCTTCAGTGATAGAATTATATAAAGATCAATTAGAGTCAAAAAGCACTTGAGTTTGAATTCTTGCTTTACTATTTTTAGCCGTATTACCTTGAGTAGGTCCCTTAGACTTTTCTGGGTTTATATTCGTCCTCTGTGATACGAAGGTAATATCAATAAGTCCCCGGAGTCATTGTAGAGGTTGAGGGAGAGAGGGAATGTGAAAGGCCCAGAACAAAGCAACAAGTGAACACCGTGTTATGGTTCCGGGGAGTGAGCACAAAGACCACAGCACAATTTCCCTTTCGCTTGAAGAAATAAGAGTTAAGTAAATCACATGAGCTTTTGGAATCATCTTAGAGTGCCCCATTGCCCTGATAAACCATCAGTTCTATGTTTCAGACCATCTGCAGAAGAGTAGGTCAGACAGTGAGAAGCATGGGACAAAAGAAAGATCTCAGTCTGTACTTACGTCCTCTCAGAGTGACACATTTCGTGGACCAAGAAATGGTGGAAATTGGCACAAATGACCAGCACAGATGATGCAAACTTCCTGCCAGGCAAAGAGTACCTAAAAACCAGTAAAATTGTTTAAATTTGTGCTGGTTTATTCCTCTAAGCGGATGTGTCTCGCTTATCATTTGTTTTAATTATTCCTGATGTGTTGCCTATCACATCACAGCCTTCTTCAAAGGGAAAGGAATAAGCAGTTGTCATAACAACAAAGCTCTTCATTACCCTGGGAACCTTCGACAGCTTTATTTAAAATGAAGGAGAAAAAAGAACCCTAACCAATTAGCTTTATCAGTCTGATTCATGTTCTTAAACTGATAACAGTGTTTCCTGAAGAACTTACAATTTGATGGGGAATGTGTCATGAATATTTATGGTAACATAAAACTCGGGGAAAAATTGGCTAGCTAATTATCACTTGGAAGGTGTTTCTGGTCAAATTCCTGCCCAGTGATCCATTTGATTTTTTTTAAATGACTTTTATTAAACAAATCAAAGAATTAGTGGGACTTTTGCCACTAACTATCCATTGGTTCGAGAACAGCAGTGAGACCTATTTAGGTTTAAACTTTAAAGCCAAGGCTTCACCCTCAGCTAATTCGATTTGTGTTAATTTTGCATTCAGTTAAACCAGAAATGTTCTTGCCTGCCTCTACTCTTCCTTCTCTGTGCCAGAGATATAGCCCAAGTCCCTAGAGAGTTTTAATTCTGCCCTTCTCTGCAGAATTAAAAAAGCAGATGTTTTCTTCTGGCTGCAGGAGATAAGACTGAGAAGTAATTATTGTTCTGGTCCCAAATCCCACAGGTGTTTTCATTCCTGCCCTGTGACCACAGGAAAAATAAACAGTAAATCTGAGAAGGTCTAGTTGGGGTGTTCTTCTTCAGATCTGAAGCCAAATGTTTGAATATCTCCTGCAAATGAAAAACTGCAGAAGTAGGCAAACGTTTTTGTAAAGAACTAAATATTAAGTATTTTTTACTTTGTGGGACCGAAGGTTTCTGTGGTGAGTACTCAGCATTGCTACAGTTGAGCGAAGCACCCATAAGACAAGAGGTAACCAATGGGCTTGGCCCGATTTGATCCAGCCATTGTTTGTTGACTCAGAAGGGTTCCCAAGAAATTAAATATCTACCACCAAAGGAACAAGTGCATAAGTCCTTTAAATAAACAAAAACGGAACACTTGGAAAGCATGTTCACAAAGGGTTTTCACATACAATATTTTCTTTTAATCCTGAAATAAGGATTACACTAAGAGGCAGGCACATCATCTTTTTATCTTACACATGAGAAAAGTAGACTGAGGGTGCTCAGGTAACTTGCTTGCTTTTCAAGATCAAACAACTGATCTCTTGCTTTCAGTTTCAAGGATCTTTCTACCACATACCCAACTGTCTCATAAACAATGCACTCCAAACAGATCAAACAGGAAGAATTTTGAACTGTAACAATTTCTAAATAATGCTCTATGGGTAAGTGTAGTTAGTGCTCGAGAGCCTGGAAAAAAATTCATCAACACTCCTCAAGTTCTGTTGAGTCCCCCATGATACTCACTTGAGCATTATGCCAAGCTGTGAATAACCACAAAGCCAGAAAATTCTGTGACCCAGGTCATTTCAGGAAATAACTGTCCAGGCCCAGTTCACTCTAAACTGCCTATTTTCCCAAACTGAAAACGAAAAGAACTTCATCAAAGAAGGATATCTCAATATCTCAAAGGATATTGAACTTGGTCAAAGAAAGATATCCATTCAGACACAGTCCATGCTGAATCAAATGCAGGAGCAGTTATCGATCAAGACTGGAACATAATGGAAGTCCACATCTAGGAAAGGTTCTTGTTACCAAAGATTGTGCAGGGAGCTATTACTTAATTATGACAACTATACACAATCAGGGTACTGCATTAGGAAACACAGATGCACCATCTGTTAAGGAAACGTGATTTAACTGATTTTTTTTTTCACTAGATTCTAGCATTAGAAATATTAACTCTACATTGTTCAGCTCAATGAAAGTTTCCATGAAAAATACTATTGATGGGGCATCTCTAAATGATAGCTGCCATCTCCAATTCAATTTAATTCTGTAAGCATTTAATGAATGTCTCCTAAGAGCCAAGCATAGTAAAATAACCTGTGCCTTCAGGGAGTTTATACTGTTAGCAGTAATAATAAAAGATATTGAGATACAAGGCAGAATTTGGGGTAGAAAAGGTTTATTATGACACAGATTCAGAGAAAAAAAGGAGATCTGAAGATAGAGGAGAGAGATCTCAAAGAAGAGGATCAAGGAAAGTTTCAGAGTGAAGTGATGGGAAAATAGGGAAGGCAGTTCTTGGTTCACGAGCTGTCATGAACAAGGAGACTGGGGCAGAAAATTGAATTAGGGGTTGGGGATTCAGTTGGTTTAGAGTTTGTCACAGAGGTTACAACTAGCAGTCCATAGAACATATTTGGCCTGGAAACATTTTATTTTCTTTTGGGGTCTACAGCATTTTTTTAAAAAAATTCCAATCAATTCCCAAGTGGGAATTTTCATATTCTCAAGTGGGAAGTTTCACATAAGAGTAATTTCTGGCTCCTCTTAAAGAATTGAAAGAGCTGGCAACCAAGGACACCATTATTGCATGTCAACAATCAAAATTTTGTAGAGGCTGACCCTTAGGGTGTGTTTTACAGCCATTGGTCTGGCTTCTCCAGATCCACTGACCTTATTTATATTACCTTGATAGACATTTGAATTTGCAACAACAAATCCAGAAGAAACACATGAAATTTCTTCTAAGAACTTGAAACAATGTCAATATGATTAGGAAAGAGCTTAAAATCATTCTGTTCACTTCAAAAAGAAGTGACCAACTATTAAGTTATAAGTCATGAATTATGAGAACAGAAGAGTTGATTGAGTCATCCACACTGCAGAAAAGACTGGAAAAGATCACTGTTGCCCATAAGCTGAAAATTGTTCATTTAATTCAATAAATAATGGTGAGCAATCAGAATTTTTACATAGAGCAGTGATAGGATTGTAGCTACTTCTGGCTTTTTCAAAAGATGGTAATTCTGACTAAAATAAAACGTAAAATGTATATGCTTTATTTCAGGAAATAAACAGGTTATTTTATGAACTATGTTGGAAATAAATGTACTGTGAAGTACATTTATATTTTGATTTGTAACTTGGTTGACCTCAGCTTGAATCATTTGTCTTATAACTTTTTTTTTCAGTGCTCTATATGAATTTCAAAACACTTCCCATAAACTCCAGCATAAATATACATGGAACCACAATCATTAAAATACTTTAGTTTTACAAATTGTGTGTTTGCCTATAATTTTCCTTTTCTTTATATCACTTACAGGCAATTATTTCCAAATGGAAAGTAATTCATAGTGAATATATTCTAGAGTCTATTTATAAATAAAAGGTAATCATTTCTGAGATATATGTATTCTAAAATTCTCCATGTTTGCTATTGGGTTTTTTTTTTTTTCAGTTCACTTGAAAATGCCAAAACGTCAGTTGATTACATAAAGAATGTAAAGTTATTGCTTTTGTAACGTTTCTATATGCATAGTCAGCCTTTTGAATAAATAGGATTTGTAACAAGGACTGTTTTTTATCCTATAGTTAAAACATGCATGTGTTTTAATATATTCATATAATAATACATTTAGTAATTTTTGCCTTATAATATTGTTCTGTATAATTGTTTAATATTCTGTATGATCTTGTTCTGTAAAATTGTTCTGTATAATATTGTGCCTTATAATATTGCTCTCTCTCTCTTTTTTTTTTCAGGTGAACAAGATAAATTTATGCACTTCCTGGTGATAATTCAATTAGTTCAGACTCTCTCACCTTTTCTAAGAAACTATGTCACTGAATGGACACATCTCAGCCTTTGGCCTTTTTTATTTTCCCCCATTTCTTTCTTCCATTCTATTAGCTCTCCCCTCCCAAGGTTATTAGTCACCTCTGCCTTTAAGATAATATATTTATAAAATTTCAAACCCTGCACGTGGGCTGTTGGCCAGGAATAAGTTCAGCAGTGACTACTAGTTATCTATCACCTAGGGTTATTTTTCATTTCTATTGCCACGAGAACCATTTGTTTTTAGAACATAGTCTCCTTAGTTTATTACAAATGAGCTTGAAAATGACAATTGTATGTGAATTGCACACATTTTTATTTCCTGGAGAGGGCTGGCCTGATGAGAAATTTTAAAATAATCTCCTTTTCAAGGTAACGGATTTTACTTAAGCCACCAAATGCTTATCCCTGACAATAGAACGACGGAAGACTATAATTATTTTGATAATCGTTGGGTTTCTGGAAGAGATACTAACATATATGCACATATTTAAGTGGTCGTTGTGCCATTCATACCTCATAAATCAATCTGGCAGTTCCTTATAATCACTTGTGCTTTTCACATCTGAATCTCTTTTGTTTTTCAACGTCTTCCTTATGTTGAAATCCGGAGATCTTGTGTATTATTCCAAAAGTGTTTCACCAAGAAGATATAAACAGACTTGCCTACATTTTTCTTGATCTATAATGTGATTTCTTTGTCTAGTCTACCTAAAGTCATATTGCTTTTTTTTTCCTGCACCCCATTGCATTACATGCTCATATAAATTTGCTGCTGGTTATCACCCAGTCCATTTAGCATTACTACTTTTCATGTTTTTCCTCCTGTGTGAGTGTCTGTGTTTCATTGCACATTTCCCAAATACTTTGGCTCCATTTATCAAAACATTTGATATGTTTGGAACAATTCTCTGTGTATCATTAGTCAGCAAATTTTCTTTTAACGTTTTATGCTCATACACACACCCATAGGAATTTGGTGATGATTTTGACAGCCCCTCTAAAAATAATGCATCAAATTTCAAAAATGTTACCGATAAACTGAATTTCTTTCGTGTAGTCATCTGGATCTCTAACTTACTCCTGCTTAAGGTACTAAGTTCATCCAGTATCATTGAAATAACATGATTTCAACATCATGATCTATAGACTAAAGCTATCTCTAGGTGAAAGAAGAAATTAAAAACTAAATCACAACAGAGATTGATAATGTGGTGTGCTAAATGTGTAAGGGATATATATTACTGATCACATATCATCAACAGCTTTAATATGTATCTCACGACAGTGTCTTGTATTGCCATTCACCTCTCTTGAGAGCAAGGACTGTGTGTGTGTGTGTGTGTGTGTATTTGTTTCTTGGGACTTTCCACGGGTTCTAGCACTACACAATATACACGATAGAGGCTTAGGAATTAAGAAGAAAAGAAGAGAGGGAAAGGGAGAGGAAGTGGGCCACAAACATAAGAGTCCTTAAATAACACTCCCAGAATGGGAAAAGCAGGAGACCCACAGCTTATTGATCATCCCACCAACTCACTTGTCATTAAAATTTCTTTAGGGAAGGGGAGAGGTAGCCCAATCATATACTGTTTATGCTTTTTTGGAATGAAAAATGGCTACTATGGTAGAGAAAGGGAAAATTATCAGCTCTTCAAGAGACTGAAATTAACCAGAAATATAAAGCATGGTAAGAGAGCGGTAGCAGGCTATTCCATGCATTTTCGACAGGCACTTAGTACACAGCAGGGACTCGGCACATGCTTGCAAGGACCCATTAACAGTACTATCTCACCATTTGTATAAACTCAATCATATGCCAATCACAATGCAAGGGCTTTATGTGAATCACCTATTTCAGAAAATTCATCGGATTTATGTAAATGGGTAATAATGCATTTGATATACTTAGGGTACATGATTCCCCTTATTGAATTCTTGCTACAGCGCTATGATGTAAGGACTATTACAGTCTATCTGTATTTGTACGTGTCTACAGATGAGGGCACTGAAGCTCAAAAGGCTGAGTAACTAACCTGAGCTTTTACAACTAGCTAGTAAACGGTCCGGCAGAGTTCAAAACCAGGTGCTCCAACTCCAGTGCTTGCATTCAGGCACTGCTCCGCTAGAACTCCAGGGACTCTCTTATTTAAGTAATATGCCTTATTAAGTCAGGCTTATGCGATTCTGTTTGCATGTTCCTATCCATGCTAGGCGCCACGATCCTAACAGTAATAGTCAAGGGCTATATATAACAATACCCCAAAGAATTAATGCAGCCTGGGGACTTCATTAAGGGATTTCTGGAGAATGCCTGAAGCCATACATGGGAATGAAACCCACCTACATTTTGCTATTCTTAGGTCTGGTTATAGACGACAGGACCATACGCTGGAGAGGACATACCAATTCCTTGTAGGAACCTTAACCTCATTTGAGCAAAAGAATAGATCATCTCTGTTTTGTTCTGGTCCCAATTCTTTTTCTCTGTGCGTTGCCCCAGTTCTTCTACACTCTTGGGCTCTAGGACTGTCTTCTCTTTGTTTTGAGGTATCTGGGATAAAATCTTTGTCTTTTCCTTTACAAATGCTTGTAAGCACCCCCAGGAGCTTACACTCCTCATTTGTGTTTGGCTAATGTCTGTCCTACTGGAGGTCACTCTGCCAGTCACTGTCTGTTTGACAGACTGGATCAAAGTGTAGATTTGAAAGTACGCTCTTGTTGGCAACAAGAAGGGTTTCCTATTTTGAAGACGTATTTCCCAGCATCCCATGCCACGATACTTTCTGTCAGTCTACACATCCTGTTAGAAACAGTGGCTCAGAGACATTACTCTTTGATTATTTCATACCCAGTATCGTGCGAGCTCCTTATCTCCTATGTGACCCACCTTTCGCATACTCAAATTCTTCCTTTGTGTTCCTTAGGACTAGATTTTGCTACTGGCCCACAACAGAGTCCTTTGTTCCTTCTCCATCCTTTGAGATTTCCAGTACTGTGGTCTTAGGCTCAGGAATAAGCCTTAGAATTAGATAAGCCTACATTCCAATCCCAGGCACAACATGCTGTCCATCTCCACTGTGAATAATTCAATGATTCTGTGGCTCCAGTCCTTTCATTTACATTGAGATCATCTTTCATTAATCTTTTGGGTGTTAGAAAAATAGGAAGTGCCCCAAATGCTTTATTCTAAGATGTGAGTGAGAATACAAGTGATCTGAACTAGAGAAGCTATAACTTCAGTCATTCCACAGATGTTTTTAAGAACCTCTATGTACAAGAGAAATGGCAGTGAATGAGACACAGAAGGACTCTGTTCTCATGGAATTTACATTTTATGACTTTGTCATTATTTAATATTTATCAACTACATTTGATATGAAAAACATATGTTTGGTGTTTTGGCCAGCCAGTAAATAACATCTCTCTTCCCCAATTGAATTCAGAACCAATTTGAAGATAGAAGAGATAGACAGATGGAGATCAAACCACCAGCTTTATTACTGTTAAAGCTGATTGGGGAAGGTGGGTTTAGATCTGCCATTATCACTGAATTTAAAAGACTTGTTTCCTTATTCACTGGTATAGTTTGACAGCCATAGGCCATTTCCCCCCTAGAAACAGAGCCCTTACCACATGGAAGAGGGGCCATAGGGTTGCATAAATTCGGTGGACATGCTCACTCTGAAAAAGAGAAGCCCAGAAGGTGCTGGGTCCAGCATGTTTGGTTTCTTCTCTTGAATTCACAAATCAGAGAGCTGAAGGGAGAGGCCGAGAGGCTCATTCTGGCAGAAATCCTGTCACATGGAAACATGGAACCAGAGTGACTTTTTATACAAATAACAATTGAGACTCTGAAAACTAGTTGAGTCAGGGAAAACTTATTCTTCCTCAGAGCACTAAAGATTTATGGGGACTTAGGAAAACTCCCCAAGAGTCATGGATCCATGGGTTAATTAACACTGATTTCGAGAATTTGTACCATGTAATGGTTTCAGTAAAAAGTCTTAGTGCTAATGATGACTTTCATTTTGAAAGCAAAAATTGCAGGTGAGATCAGGAATTGCAAGCTTTCCATTCACATCTGAATTAAAGGAAACAGCAATTTAAAATACAGTCTATGTAACAGTGAAGAGTAATTATGACAGTAATTGGAAGAAATATTTTTAAAGAAGCATTGCATGTAGAGACAAGTTGCTTGAATAAGCTTATCATTGAAAATTCAGTATCACCTTCTTGCAGGTTTGGGCTTATTAAACAATTTTCCACTATAATCTAAGAAGAAACAAATGGTTTTCAGCCATAACAACTAGAGTAATCTCCAGTAAGACCTCAAGTAACTTGGGACGATGGTTCTCTCACTCTGGAGGCTACTGCAAACACAACAGTCAGTCATATTCCAAAGCTGTTGCTTGTTCCGAAGAGATCAGGTCACACTGTTGAGTCTCCCAATTTATTTAAATCTGTTATTTTATTTCAAGTGCTAATTGTCTCTCACAACAAACAGAGACTCCTCTCAGCTGCAATTATTGGCATTACAATAGATAATCAACAGGAAAGCCTGAACACAGAGCGGGAGGAGTTGCCTTGGTTACAAACCCGAGATGCTTTGGGTATTAAGAGTTCGAACTGTGTTTCAAAATTTCCTAAAACACCCCAAGAGCAAAGGGTTCCTTCTTTTCTTCTTTGTGGCCCCTGTAAATTAGTTTTAGCCAATATGGAGTCACAGTCTTATACAGACATTTTTATGAGGTCTCTTCAATAAATAACCTTGAAACACAGGGCTTTCATTCAGAACATTTGTATTGTGTGTTCATGCACTTAAAGAATAATGAGAAGGAATCAGTTATTATTTTGTGTTAGAGAAGCATATTATTATATTTGCTCTATCCACAATCACACAATGCAGCCATTACTCTATATTATACTCTCATCTCTCTTTTTTTTCTAAAGCAAACAGAAAAATAAATCACCTTACAGCCCATCAGTATTCCAGTCCCAAAGTGGAGTTTTCTCTCTTGAGTGCAGATTGAGTAGGGCTAGTAGGGCAGGCCAAAAGGTAAAGCAACATAATAGGGCTCTGCTAGTAATTGCTCTGTTTTGTTGCTTCCTCATTTATTTAGGAAATTGAGATTTTAAAAGTTAAGATGATTTTTCTGATAATGATCTTAATATAAGTAGCCATTTAGAAAGTACATAATCAAATCCATGCTCTCCTTTATAGAACAGCTTGCTGTTTATCAGGCTGTATTAGTGGCCGGTGTGACTATTCCCTTCCCTCATTAATCTTGGTTTCAGGCAACATTTTTATTTGTTTCCAAAATATCACAAGCACCCACAGACGACTTACAGTTCACCTCTCTCAATCATGATATTCAGAAGTACGAATGATAGCTACCATGTATTATGGACTTAATACATGACACACCCTATACTAGTAGTTTTTACAAATATTATACTATCTAATCTTTACGCAAATCCCATCCTGCAGGAATGAGTAACCATATTTACAGAGAAGGAAACTAAGGCTTATTATACAACTTGAAGGGACTTTTTAAATGCTTTTTTTTTTTTAAACTAACAATTCAAAATACTGGAGTAAAATCCTGGTTCTGCCCCTTATGTCTATGGTATTATTGGCAAATAACTTCTCTCTATCACAGTTTTTTGTTTTTGTTTTTGTTTTTACTCTATAAAATGGGAAAACAAAAGAAATAGTTACAGTAAGAACTAAGTGAGTTAACACAGGGAAAGCACTTAAACTACTGCCAGTCACATGTTAATTATCCAGCGTTAACTCTTTAAATATTTGGAATGTTGTATATAATTTCCCAAAGTGATCATGTTTTTAACAAGATTTTATTTATTTATTTTAGAGAGAGAGCAGGAGCTGGGGGAGGAGCAGAAGGAGAGAAAGAGAGAATCTTAAGCCATCTCCACGCTGAGCCCCGAGCCTGTTGCAGAGCTCCATCCCATCACCCCGAGATCATGACTTGAGCTGAAATCAAGAGCTTAATGCTTGGAGTTCCTGGGTGGTTCAGTGGGTTAAGCCTCTGCCGTCAGCTCAGGTCATGATCTCAGAGTCCTGGGATCGATCCCCACATCGAGCTCCCCAACAGGCACTCTGCCCAGTAGGGAGCCTGCTTCCCTCTCTCTCTCTGCCTGCTTCTCTGCCTACTTGCAATCTCTCTCTCTCTGTCAAATAAATAAATAAAATTAAAAAAAAAAAAAAAGAGCCCAATGCTTAACTGACTGAGCCACCCAGGCACTCTGCAAAGTGATTATGTTTTAGTGTTCAATTATGTTAACTACAGTTATTTCTTTTATCTATAATAAGTTTAATCACTTTTACAAGGTTATTGAAGATTACAAAATACCCATGTGGACATAAGGTATTTCCATACCATTCTCTGCATAGTTGGATAGGCAATATAGATTATAAGCACAGATGTATATTATTATCTTATTTACATACCTGCTAGTATTTACAACTAGCTTTTAACCTTTCCATGTTAACATTATTATCTAGAGACATCAAATATCTCAAAGCTGACACTACAAAAGAATAACTTCCTGTTCTCTGTTTACCCTGCTAGAAATTTCATTCATATTCCCTTCTAATTCCATTAAAATCTATCTCCCTAGGTTTTCTTCTCTACCAAAACCAGTTTTCAAATCTTTCTCTTCACAATAAACTTGCTGGTTATTAAGCTACTGTCTTTTAGACCAAAACCCATCCCTCTCTACTCTGTAATGCTAGGGCTCAGATGTGGCAAAAACTGTCTACAGGGATATGTTACAAGATCCCCAGTGAATGCCCAAAACCACAGAGAGTACTGAACCCTATATGTACTATGTTGTTAGACATAAGAAACTATGATAAAGTTACATTTATAAATTAGGCACAGTAAGAGACTAACAACAATGATAATAAAATAAAGCAATTATAAAAATATACTGTAATAAATGTTATATTATGTGGTCTCTCACTGTCTCAAAATATTTTATTGAACTGTACTCATCCTTCTTTTTTGTGATGATGTCAGGTAATAAAATGCCTACATTATGAGATGAAGTGAGGTGAATGACGTAGGCATTGTGACGTAGCTGTAGGCTACCACTGACCTTCTGATGATAAGTCAGAAGAAGAATTATCTACTTCCAAACCAAGTAACTGTGGTAACTGAAACCACAGAAAACAAAACCGAAACCCCAGACCATGGGGGACTAGTACTATAGTTCTCCTAGGTCTGTTAGAGATGACCAATAGAGAGCAGTAGAGAGAAAGAGCATGGAGACTGGCTTTTATATGCCAGTTGTTCCCATCTTGGCAACAATAGCCTCGTGGTAGCAGTGGTCCCCTTTCCAGCTTTCTTCCTCACTCCCAGATACCTAGAAGCACCAGCTGGGAATCATCTTTCCTCCAAGCTCTGAGTCTTAAATCCAGGGGCCACTCCTCTGATTTCCCAAAGTGCTAGAAGCTGCTGAATAGCTCCCCTTTCTGAGAAGCCTGAATTCTAACCTTGCAAAGGCCTCTCCCTCAAGTTTCTGGGTTTAAATAACTCCAATCTCTTTCCTCTTTTTCAGGGCCCAGAGTGGTGGCTACTTCCTGTAATTACTGTCTCTGTGTTACCTAATGTTCACATTTGGCTTTTTCATTTTTCCAGCATTTGTTTAAGTAATGCTTTATTTTGAGTTCCTTCTGTGGAAATACCTAATGTGGTTTCTGATTTCCTCTCAGGATCTCAGCTGATTCAAAAATGCTAAAAAATAACTGTTTGAAATGTTATATTCTTTTCTTTTTAAGATTTTATTTATTTATTTATTTGAGAGAGAGAGCAGAAGCAGGGAGGAGAGGCAGAGGGAGAGGGAGAAGTAGACTCTCTCATGAGCAAAGAGCCCCAAACAGGGCTCAGACCCTGAGATCATGACCTGAGCCAAAGGTTGATACTTAACCCCTGAGCCACCCAGGTACCCCTGAAAGTGCTGGAAATATATCAAGAAAAAAAGAATGAGGGAGAATTTTGAGCACCTTCCATGAAATAGAGAAGACTTTTGTGACGTTAGAAAGAGAGACATTTTCCCTGTCCCATCCTGCCCCCGAAATAATTATACTCTACTGAGCAGCCAGTTCTGCCCACAAGCAGAAGGAATTTTCTTTTATTTGGGAGATAGTCAGCCTTTTTGGTCTAGTCAGGCCTTCAATTGACTGGATGAGTCCCACCCACATTAGGGAAGAAAATCTGCTTTACTCATTCTACAAATTTAAATGTTAATCTCATCCAAAAACACCCTCATAGAAATATTCAGAATAATGTTTGACCACATATCTGTGCCAGTTAAGTCGACCCACCAAATTAACTATTGGATTTGCTAACAAACTAAGTGACCAACTGAGATTTTGTCCACAGTCAACTCAAATAGCTGGAACTGAGGAAGAGAACTTTGGGGTCAGTTAGCACCCTCCACCCTGTTTGGGAATTCTGCCCCTGTCAGCCAGGGTTTCCTGTATCTCTGTCAGCTGCTGGGAAGGTTCCTCAGTGCTTGGACCTCTACAGATCACGAGTGGTAAAAGTCAGTGGCAAAGCACTGAGAAAACATATAAGGAACCAAGAAATATCTCAGAGTAGACTGAATAAGGAGGTAGAAGGTCCCAAAGTAAACTCTAAAAAAAGATTATATTTCTTTTAAATGGACAATGAATTTTAAAAGTGTGTGAGTATTTCCTAAGAGCTATACTTGTTTAGTTACGAACTTCTGGAAAAAAATTAGGCCAGGAATCAGCAATATGGACTTCCTCTTCACTAAGAGTTTTTTAATGACTCTTCCCTTTGTTATCTAATTATCTCAGTAGCAAGCAAAACCCAGGGTCTAGTAGTATTTAAAAATAAATTTTTAAATACTTTAAATACTTTAAATATTTAAAAATAAATTTTAAATTATTCAGAGACCAATTATATATCTTGTGATTTACTATATCTCTTTTCATATCTCACACTCCCCACATCCATTATCATCTCCAATAAGAGTACAGCTTTGAAAAGTGAAATTTATAAAATGGGATCTTTTCAATTCGCCAGAGATGTTAAGGCTACCATGCATATTCCTTAGCTTAGTGGGTTAGCCAATGGTCTTGAGAAAGGAAGGCAAAGCACCAAGGCATGGGAATGAGTTCCTGGAAGAGACTAAAATTAGGCCATTTCTTACATGTAAACTGACTTGCTTACACCTCTGAAGTTTGTCAAGAGAAGAATATTACAGTAGTAATAAAAAGTAAGATTGGAGTATCATGTAAGGATTTTAATTTTCTGTCTTATTCCTATTCCTTCTTCTATGGAAACCTGGAAATTGGATTTAACAGATTGGTTCTGTTCCTGGAAGAGACAGATAATGCTTCCTAATCCAGGGTCCAGGACTGGTGTGTGTGTGTGTGTGTGTGTGTGTGTGTGTGTGTGGTGTGCGTGTGTGTGTGCATAGTGGTCTTTCACCTTTGAAAATGCTAATGTTGGGGTTCCTGGGTGGCTTAGTCAGTAAATCATCCAACTTTTGATTTCAGTTCAGGTCATGATCTCAGGGTCATGGGATCTAGCCCCGAGTCAAGCTCTATGCTTAGCATGGAGTCTGCTTAAGATTCTCTCTCCCTCTCCTCTGCCCCTCCTTCCCGCTCACTCACTCTCTCTCTCAAAAAAAATTAAATAAATAAATAAAATAAAATTGTAAAAATCAAAACAAAGAAAATGCTAATGTTGACAGCATTATTTTTCTTGCTTATGATTATAGCTGAAAAATCTGCCACATTGACACGTATAAAATGTCCTTCAAAGCAATGATGTCTCTTGGCTCAACCACTGTCACTGACTAAGGCTGATTGCTCTTGATCTATTTTCAAACAGAGTTCCTTGCAACACCCACAGCTCAGCAGCAGGTCTTTAAAGGAAACTTCCCAGGATTGATGGAGAAAACTGGAACACAACTTCTCAATTTATCCTGGCCATACCGCTTATGATTCAGATGTGTTTAAGGAGAAGAACACAGGAGAAGGAGCAAAGAAGAAAGCAGGAAGTCCACACTGAAGGCATCTGACTCTGATTCTAAGAAAAGTTGGAAATTAACACTGTATTAGAATCTGGGTGCCTTCCTTCTGAGATGCACATATTTGGAAACATAATCCTGATTAAAATCGGCTCATAATTACCCATCTCCTCTGAGCAAAATGTCAAAACAGGTCCTTTGTGATTTTACCAATGATTTATCCAGACTCATTTCTCCCTGCATTTGCCCAATACCACCCTCCTAACCTCAAAACACTGAATCCTACCGCAGAGTGGTACTAGAACACCTGCCATTACCTTTTCATCTTGTCATGCCCTTGCACACACTCATAGCTCTGCTCGGAAAACCCTTCTACTCTACATACTTGCTAGCAAAGCCCTTCAAACTCAGCTCCAGTGTTCTCTCCCGCAGGAAGCTTTCTGCCCCCCAGCTTGTTCTGGGGAATCTGCATTAGCCAGAGGGTACTGCAGTGATTTTACTTCCTGACCCTCACGCTCCTGTGTGCTCCTTCTGACTGAATAAAGTTGTCCTGTGTAAAATGGAGGGCATGGCCAAATGTGTGACTTTTGAGGCTAAGTCGTTATAAAAATAATAAATCCTACTTGGCTCTCTTTTATCACTTACTCTGGTGGAAGTCCATTTTCACATCTTGAAATCATTCAACCAGCCCTCAGAAAGGTCAGTGTGGTGAAGCCTTGTGCCAACAGCTGTGTCAGCTGCTCATCATGTGAGTGAGCTATCTTCAAAGGCTGTCCTGCAGCCCTAGGTGCACCTTCCAATGTCTGACCCCAGCTGACACCTTGACAATAACCTTGGAGATCCCAAGCCAAAATCATTCCACTAAGCTACTCCCAGATTCCTGATGCATAGACGCTATGTAAGACAGTAAATATTTATTGTTGTTTTGTGTTTTGGACTAATTTGTTATGCAACAATAGAAACAGGGTCTCTATCCTACCCTTCTCCAAAGTACCCTGTGTTTCTGCCCAACAGGGGCAGGAACTCCCCATTGTCTATTTACTTGTCTGTCTCTTCCCCTACCCTGAGGACATCTTGAGAGCTGAGACAACACAGCAATTCATCTTCATCTCAGATGGAGTTCCAGGATCACTAGCAGGGCAATGAAGAGGGGATTTGTGGTTGAGGGGCCAGAGATGATTAACGGGCCCAACCAACTAGAAAGCAGCCTTCTTCTCATGTGTCCACCTATAGGAATGCTTTGTTCACTCTCAGGAAGGCATTCTGTGGACCTGGTTGTTTGTTAGGGTCATGAAAACCTGGTTTGAAGTACTTATTCAGTGTTCAAGAGTCATTATTAGTCTGGTTTGCTTTTGGCAACCGTTGTGTTCCCATGGCTGCTTCTCAGAGACAATTTGTACTACTGTAATCTTGGAGTGATTTGCACTGGCCATGCCTTCAAGCTGAACTTGGTAGCTTCCTGGCACTCCTTTATGTCTCACACACGACTACGTTCCCCTGCAAGGCCATCGATGCCCTATCCCAGTGGCTTCCTTCCCCATGACGCAGCAGCCCATATCCTCAGAGCATTATGTCAGTCGAACACCTAAATACCTTTTTATTACAAATGTGGGTCCTGCAATTGATGTTACATCCATCAATTAAGTGTGACAGATGAAAGATGAAACTTTTCTTAACACTGGATCTGATGGGGACACAGGACTTCTGTCATTTTGAGGCTGACTAGCTCTTGTAAGCAACTTGGCTTATAATATCTGTCAGAGAAGGGTAATGTTTTGTGACATCGAATCACAATAGCATCTCAACTAATAAGGATATAATAGTAATAGATAATTGCCTAGAGTTACCCAGCATGAAACTATGACTTACCTTCTCCTTCTCTTTGTATTATTTCTCTATAAAATGAAATGATAGCATTGCTATAAACACCTAGCAGTCTCTGTTTATCCTGCTGCTCTGAAGAAATACGCTAATTATATGTTGAAGGAAAAGTTCTGTTTCTAATATATGAAGGGCATAATCCATGACTGTTAGTTCAGTCAACATTTATTAAGTCTGGTGAAGCTACAAAGAATGAAGAAGATATTGTAACCTTGCCCTAAAGTAACATACAATCTAATATTTCCTGTCATGATTTTCTGTTGGATTCCATATACCACACTTTTTTTTTTACATTATTTCTCATTTTTTCTATGACACTTTGATATTAAATGAAAGCGGAACACTGGAGAGCTGCACCGTATGACTGTCTGGATTTTGTTGAGCATTAATATCAACAGCCATCTCCTTTATCTCAAGATGTATACCCTCATTTACTAAAGAAACTTGGAAAAGGTAAACAGTTGGGAAGTAAATTTAAATCTAGTTCTATTAAAATGTCTTCGGTAAGCAATTCTTTATCTGCTCGAAAAGTGTCACACAAAACAAAAATCTATAGAGGCTTTGAATGTTTTGCCATATTTCTTGGAGAAGTACGGAAAAACTAAGATTTGCAAGCAAATAAGATGGAGTGGGCCTAATAACCGTTACTTTTAAGAAAAGAAACAGACAGCTCCTATAAATCAAATTTACTCACCAATGATGTCTTTCTACAGAATTTTGAAAATAAGCTTGGTTAGTATTAATCCAAAGACTGTAGTAATGATGCCATTGGTAAAGGAAAGGGGTCAGAGGTATAATGATGATAATAAAAATGACAATTAATGTGAACATTTCCAGAACTCTTTTGGTGAGCCAGGCACTGTCCTAAGCCCTTAGTGTATTTAATCAGAGTTCCCCCAGAGAAACAGAACCAACATGATGACTGATAAATAGTAGGTAGGAAGGTAGAGATTTATTCTAGGAATTAGCTCACATGGTTAATGAGACTCAGAAGTTGCACGCCAGCTGTCTACAAGTTGGAGACCCAAAAAAGCTGGTGGTCGAGTTCAATCCTAGTTTGGAGGCATCATTTTAAGTCACTCACACTTCTTCTGCACTCTTGAGGCATGCAATTAAATTAAAACTTTGTGGTTGATAACAGGAAATGTTTTTGAATTCCAAGGAAGAGTCTGGGACAGTGGTCCTTAGGGCTGTTGGCTGAACTACTGTGATGGAACCGGCCAGTTGATCAGTTCCAGTAACAAATCTCACTGGCTTTTCATGTCACTGACTGGTGGTTTCAGCATTATGTAGAAATGCTCTGGGATGTGGACATTATGGAACACAGCAAAACTGAGGGACCCATTAATTCAGGCTACAGTGAAGACGTGGGATTCTGCCACAAGCTGGTCTTAAGTAAGCTGCCCATTTTGAATGGCAGAGGCTTTCCTTTCAAATCTTTATCATTTGGAGTTATTTTGTACTTTCCGGTGTAGCTATAATTTCGGCACCATATTCTATCCCTTGAAATGATCTCCCCTCCTTTTCTAAGCTTCTGTGTGGTCGAGTTGATGACTATTCTAATTCCAGTCAGTTTCTTAATTCTTATTCTTGCTCTGAAATCTGACATTATACACTCTGTTTTAAGAATTTAGATAACTTCCTGGTTTGTTCTATAAAAGGGAAAACTGCTTTTTTTTTTTCCCTTTGCTAGATGGGTGTCTTTATCCCACCACCTCCCTGAATTAACTTAGCATTCACTTTGTACTGCTTTCTCACTGTCAAAAAAAAAAAAAAAAAAAAAAGCTATTTTTTTTAGTCATTTCCCTCTGTACTGTCACTTCACATTCACAGTTGCTAAGTGTTCCAGGAGCCCACCAGAGGGACTTTCTCATGGTGTGATTTGCAAACTTTGAAATCACACCCACCAGCAGAAGCACCATATGCTCTGGAGTTATACAGTAAACTGACAGGAGCATCTCATTTGTCATTTGAAATTCAGAAAATGTCAGCAATTTTCATACCCGGCAATTGCCTAAATGCCTCTCTGGTTAGCAAAGGGTAACATTTACCATAAAT
This sequence comes from Lutra lutra, assembly GCF_902655055.1. Taxonomy (NCBI): domain Eukaryota; kingdom Metazoa; phylum Chordata; class Mammalia; order Carnivora; family Mustelidae; genus Lutra; species Lutra lutra. The sequence goes on from NC_062285.1 coordinate 85,467,716, forward strand.
GTACATAAAAATATGAAATTTTATATTGTGATTCTAGAGGAATAATAATAGCAAAACCAGTATTAAAGACCCACACAAGTCAGTAAGCAGACAGATCAAATTTCTGCACTCATTCTGTATCATCTATGTGATCTCTAGGTGAATGGCTTTATCTATAAAGTTTATGGCATTTGTACATTTCACATTCTATGACACTGGTGATTCAAATGTGCCTTTTTATGATAAAATATAGTACCAAAGCATGATTTTTAGTCCATTGAAGGCAAATTTAACACAAGACATGAGATATTCCCTTTGTGATTAAGTGGAATTTTCATCCAACTGTCCATTGCCACAACAAAGCCAAGAGAGAAAACTACTTGGCAATTCTTCCTCATTAAAAGATGTTAATTACTGCTAAATACTATATACTTTCTATGTTATAAGGGTTCATCTAAATCAATGTTATTACAATATTAAAGAAATTAATAATGATCTCCAATCTAGTAAGTGTGGTCAAGCTAGACATTAGTGAGTACACATTAGTTCATATTTTTAAATGACTTGCAATGAAATTTCTGAACTGGTATCATACAAAGACTGGGATGTCCATAGTCTTGCACATTAAGCATATCTTTAATGTATTAACCACAGGACATGGTGGTGTGTCTTCCTCATACCTAAATAATGATGACATGATAGATTCAGAGTCAGAGATCATGGGAAGCTGAAGAATGGAACATAAGACTCTAGGTGTTTTTCATTCTGAACTCATCTCTGGCCAGAATAGCCTCCTTGAAATAAAAGGATATTGGACTGAGTTCTCTGTATCTGTAGAGCAGTAGATTATGAGTGGTAGGGATAGAAAAACTAACTGTTACTGAACTCCAGAAGTTTTCTTATTTGATGCAATAGTCTTCTGAGGTCCTATAAATACCTTTTTTTTTTTTTTTTTTTTTTTTTTTTTTGCAAATGAGAATCTGGGGGCTTAGAAGTGGAAATTTCCAAGTTTCTTCAATTAATAAGTGGCAGCCATAAAGTCCAGGCTTTCTGACCTCAGTTCACAGGTTTTGCCCACAAAATCATGCTCCCCGTTATGTAAAGGAAATCTGAAAACCTCATTTTGCTCTTTGAGCCAATATTTTCCCTTCCTTTACCATCTGTCCACAGTCCTGTTATGTTTGAGTTTTAACTCAAGAGGTGACTTGGAAAGGGAAGAACTCTAGCCTTGGATCTGACCTTGATAAAAAGAATAGCCTAGAAAAGTCATTTCATATATTTGAGCCCCGATTTCCTCACCTACAGAGCGAGTAACAACTCCAAGTCATTCTTGGGATTGTGGTGATGATAAAATAAGGTAATGTATTGGGAAAGAATGTATTTAGAAAATACAAAGTACAATAGGAGATAAGGTACTTTAGCTAAGTGCTACAGGGGAAAATGAGTAGAGAGGGTACACCATTTTTGGACTCTTCGTAGCCCACTCAGTGATCATTATTTTTAGATTTCTAAAATCCACAAATGGTTATAGGAAGTTGCATAGCTGAGTTATTACAGTACTGAATAGTTAGAAATATTAGCTCTAGGATTAGACAGATAAACTAAAGTTCCAAGCAAGGCTCTTCCCGTTTCTGTTTGTTTGAACTGAAGTATATTACTTTCTTTTTTTTTTAAGATTTATTTATTTATCTGATATAGAGAGAGAGTGCACGAGGCAGAGGGAGGGACAGAAGAAGAGAGAATCTCAAGCAGACGTTCTGCAGAGTGTGGAACCCGATCTCATGACCCTGAGATCATGACCTGACCCGGAGGCTTAACTGATGAAATCAAAGTCGGAGGCTTAACCGACGGAGCCATCTGGGTGCCCCTTAAGAATGAATATTACATCTCCCACCATCACTATCTCATCTGAAAGTTGTTTTAAAAAATTATGTACTATCTCATAGCCAGGGCCAACTTCATGAACATGCAACCTGAGAACTAACACAGAAGGGCCCCACACTTGGCGTAAAGCTCTGCTGTCACTAACTTGAAATTCTTCATAATTTCATCACAGAGTTCGTGTGTTGTCAGTGAAGTGCAGTGTGACAATGGAGCCTGCGCGGGGGGAGGCGATGTGCATGGTATGTGCCTCGGTGAGTTCCTTGTTCACTCCACAAGCAGATAACAGGATGCCCATGAGCACAGGATTCCAGGGGACCTATCATGTACAGGGGTGCAGTCAGATTCAAAGCAAGAATCAGGTACATGCAATGGGTCTCTAACTGAGTAAATGATGGCACGGACGGACTTAGAGGTATTCCTTCCCTTCGCAACCAAAACCTGTTGGAAAGAAAGAAAATAGATGTTCTAGTTGCAAGGAAAAAAAAAATGTAATTATGTATGGTGATGGGTTTTGACTTATTGTGGTGATCATTTCACAATATATTCAAACACTGAATCATTATGTTGTCCATCTGAAACTACTGGAATGTTATAGGTCAGCTCTATCTCCATTAAAGAAGAGAAGGCAGGGTTTGCAAAGAAGCAGGAACAACCAAGGAACCCTATCACACCCTTTCTTACTTGCATATCACTTCCCTGCATTAGGCAAACACTTACGCTGAAAATTATGAGGGTAAAGGAAAGGGAAAGATAGGGTAGCCCCTAGTTCTTCTTGCAGCCCTTACTTACTCAGCAATCAACCAAATGTAGAGAGTGTTGGTAGAAGGTGCACTTCTCAAGAAGTGAAATAAAAACATTTGAGCTAGTTTCTCATAGCTTCCACTACTCCGACGGGAACAAAAACGACAAAATAAAAAGCAACAAAATACACAAGCAACCCTAGTCGTGTAATTTTAGTGGTTTGGAAGGTAAGTTAAATATTATGTTTGTGTTTAAAATCAGCACACATAAATATGAAGATAAAAGGTAAATTTTACATTAGTAATCAGTAAAAAAAAAATGAACCACAATTAAGGAGCAAAGGGAAAAACACTGTGACGAAGTCAAGAGAGAGACCATGGAAGAAAGGGGAAAAGCTTTATATTTTAGTACCTTTTTGAACAAAAGACCCCAATTTCATTTTGCACTCAGTGCCACCAACTGTGTAGCCAATCTTTGTTTGTGAAATCATTTGGCAGAGTATCTCAGCCATATTCAATACCCAGTAAAGATTGGCTACTAAAGTTGTGATCTTTCCTGAAGTTTTAGGCTGTTAATAGTATAAAGAGGACACGGTGGAGGGCCCAGATTAATGCCCTAAATACTGTCTAACTTGGCAACACATGGTAACTAGACTTCTTGTGAGTATCATTTCTTAACATATAAAAATACTGAAATCTCTATGATGTACACCTGAAACTAACAAGATACTGTATGTCAAATATACTTCAATAAAAAAAATATTAACAGGGTGGCTTAGTGGGTTAGAGTCTCTGCCTTTGGCTCAGGTCGTGGTGTCGGGGTCCTGGGATCAAGCCCCGAGTCGGGCTCTCTATTCAGCGGGGAGCCTGCTCCCTCCTCTCTCTCTTTTGCCTGCCTCTCTGCCTACTTATGATCTCTGTCAAATAAATAAATAAAATCTTTAAAAAATATATCAACAATAAAAAAATAAAGTCTGGAGCACACTGATTCTGTATAGGTTAAAATTCACGTTCTTCAACTTTGTAGCTGTGTGATCCTGGTCAAGTCATTTAAGTAGTCTGGGTCTCAGAACATGACAGTGCAGACATCACGGGATTGTTGTAGAGAATCGGTGGGTCAACGAATAATGCCAGGAGAACATGTAAATGTTCATGAAACTTTTGCAACTATTTTGTTGTTGTTGTTGGGATACAAAGGAGGGAGAAGTTAACTCATTCTTGCCAAAACTCAGGAAACTTTACGGAGAAGATATTTGAGATTTCCCTTATGAACTGCACATTTCTAAGTAAAGTGAGTAGAAAAAAAAGGCCAGCCATGTAGACAGCTTGGAAGGGTCAACACCATTTACCGACTTTGGTGGCCAAGCCAGATTACTCAGAGCCATCTCCAAACTCTCAAAGAACTTCTTGTAGAGCTATTTAGGCTAGCATGCTATTCTCTTTACATGTTGATTTATGCTCCTAGGAAGACCACCATAAGAAAAAATAAAATTCTTTAGAAACACGTAGTTGTCAGAAACAATCCAAGAGCCCCTCACTGGAAGATTGCATAAGAGAATCTCTTAGCAGAATAAAATTGCTCCTAATGTACAGGCGAACCTGGGAATCCATCAGCGGCAGCTCTCGTCTGTTCATTTTATATAGTTGCCCAGTTTGACAAGAAATCCAGAGAAGGGCTGAGCAGTGTTGTCAGCATAAAGATGGGGGAGAAATGATGTACTAGGCTAATAAAAGGACTCACATAGGTCCCTGAAGTCATAAATCCTTCTTGCGGCTTTTAAAATCCGTTTCCTTTGTAGGATTTCGATGACGGAGCTTTGACAGAGTGCCTTTGCTATCCTCTCCCCTGCATGTGGGGAACCGAACTAAGTGCGTGGACAGAAGACAAAATGCAATATAACTTCCTGCCTTAACTACTCTGCTCCTCTTCCACGAGGAGATGTGGCAGCCTCGCTGATGGAGACAAGAACAGAGAGGCGCCGGCCTCCCCTCCCCGCCCAGAAGCCTGCCTCAGTTCCCCTGCCTTCCTCTCCGCATAAACTCCTGACTGCCTCCTTCCCACGCGTGCTTACGGACTGATTCTCTTAGGCACAATCTATATCCTGACATGAATCTGTAGTGCCTTCAATAAGTAGGTGGGTTTCTTTTTGGTTTTAAGTCAGATTCGTCAGGTAAATCTGGCATGGGAAATACTGCCAAGTATGCACTGGGTTTTGACTTACCCCATCCTATGAGCAGTATTCACGGATTCCACAAACTGGTCATCCTGGAGCAGGAGCCATGACCACAGTGTTGGAGGAGGCCCTTGAAGGGCACAGGATGTCGGGCTGCCCTGAGCACTGGCCCCGGGGAATCAGGCAATCAGAGGCTCCCCAGCCCCTTCTCCATCTTTGGAATGTATGCTCCGCCCACTATTCTCAGAGCTCTGGAGATTTCAAGAATACAACCTTGGCTGTATAGTGTTGCCGAGTCCACAAGGGCCATCCACATGGCCCATCTACGTGACTGAGCCTCATTAAGACCTCTATGTAAAGTTTTGCAAGCCTCTTTTTTTTTTTTTTTTTTAAATTTGACAGATCACAAATAGGCAGAGCAGCAGGCAGAGAGAGGAGGAAGCAGGCTCCCTGCTGAGCAGAGAGGCGAATGATGGGGGGTGGGGGCTGGATTCCAAGCCCCTGGGATCATGACCTGAGCAAAGGCAGAGGCTTTAACCCACTGAGCCACCCAGGTGCCCCTTGCAAGCCTCTTGTGTAAGTTCCCTTGCTTATCAAAGCTGCTACCCGCTGGGAGGCCTGGGCGGGGGGGCAAGGCGGGGGTGGGGGGATCCCTCAGTTAAGTGGTCAACTCTTGATTTCAGCTCAGGTCGTGATCTCTGGGTGGTGAGATCAATGGAGCCCCTCTTTGGTCTCTGTGCTGGGCCTGGTGCCTCCTTGAAATTCTCTCTCTCCTTCAGCCCCTTCCTCCCACCACCCCCACAAAAAATAAAACAGAAACTGTCCCCTACCAATTGGGAATGGTTTCCCTCTTTCTTTGGTCTCTCCTTGTCCTCTGGGTCTGGGGCCAGTTTCATATTTCTCTTTGGGAACTCCTGGAGTTGCCAACAAATAGAGCCTCCCTGTTTCTGTATTTAAGATAAACTGCTTTCCTGCAATTTGAAAATACTTCCCGTGTTTATATTAATTCAGGTAACATGCAATTAGGAAAATAAACTGGTAAATGCCATTATAAACTGTACTATCCAAAAGAAAATACTAATGTACTTTTATTGTTGGTGTTTCCATTTACCCATCTATTGCTTTTGTTTATACAGTGTAAATAGTTTCAAGTTGCTGGAGATATATAGGAACATAAATGCCCTCCCCACAATAAAGATATTTAAAACAAATAATAAAAAATACAATACAATAAAAATAATAAAAAAAATTCTACCTTTAAAAAATAAATCTGAACTAGTTTTCCCTTCAACCAACAATGGCAAGCAGTATATTTATTGTAATCTTGCTGTCAGCGCCCTGAATGTGAGGGTATGTTTCACTATGTCTCATTTTCCTCTATCAAGAGACAGGTCTCATCAGTGCGGGTCCCAGAGAGAAGGCATGGAGCAGAGCCACAGCTCGACCCAATATAGTGGGAGCCAGACACGAACTTGAGCCACCCCTGAAAGCAGCATTCCTTCATCTAGTGGAAGAGTCAATGCAGCATTCAGATTTATAGCAGAAATCCCGTCCTACCACTTCATAGCCACTTTGCAACCTTTATTTTCCTTGTGCGTCTTGAACCTACATGGCATCCACTATACGTCTGTCATTGGTACCAAATGATCGTGGGCCATTTTACCAGGTTCGTTTTGCTCTTAGAGGATGAGAATTGCTGCCACTAGATCTCTGTCTACTGCTCCTGGGGTTGATGGAGGCATTGGATGTGCAGTTCTGTATACCTTGGGGTTGGGCGAAAAAATTGTTCCTGGTATGAGGCTGGACCAAAAGAGTTTTCACATGGAGCTACCTGTAGCAACTCAGGCAGGAAAAAAAAAAAAGAATCCAGATGGTGGTCAAGAAGAGCAGTGAGGGTTGCAGTTAAAATTGTGGAACTAATTGTCATGTCTGAATGACAAGATGAGTAACAAGAGACCCAAGATAAGGAGCCTAAGACTTAAGACAATAAAGTGTGAGAGAGTATTTGAGGGGTACTTTTTTTTTTACAGAGCCACAGAATCCCAAAGACATTCAAAAGAATGTTCCTAAGGCTCTGAAGACAATTCCAAAATAGCAATTCCAAAAATGTTTTCATCAGTGACAAAGTGACATTGAAGAAAGTGTATAAACATCCCTAGATGCCTACTTTGGAGAAAAAAGCACCTATTTGGGTGTGTGGATTCTGGCATATTTGTTAAACATCACACATATTACTTTAGAGTGACTCTTTAAATATGCAATATGTTCAGATGTGGGAAAAACCAACCCAGAACACTGGTGTGTTTTATTTCTTTATTGCTAGAGGTCCGATCCTTTTCTTTGTTGTTTTTTTCAAAACACAGTCTTCTTATTTGAAAATATTTATGTGTGTACGAGAGGATAGGAGATTTTTGTACATTGTTCTTTGAAACTTTTTTTTTTTCTACATTACTGCATTCTCACACATCTTTTTCCATGGGGCAGAATGACTCTGGTTTTCTTTATAACCATCAGCTCACAAATCCACAGGGACTCTCCATGGCACGGCTTATGATAACTTTCCAGTTCTCAAAGATTTGGGGGAAAAACTATATTAACTTTATATCAGCAGATGAAGCAACTTGACTTTATTTGAAACCTTTTTTTTTTTTAAGATTTTTATTTATTTATTTGACAGAGAGATCTCAAGTAGGCAGAGAGGCAGGCAGAGAGACGGGGGGAAGCAGGCTCGTTGCTGAGCAGAGAGCCCAATGCGGGGCTCAATCCCAGGACCCTGGGATCATGACCTGAGCCAAAGGCAGAGGCTTAACCCACTGAGCCACTCAGGCGCCCCTATTTGAAACCTTTATCAGCCTGACCCCATAAGGACACATACCTTGGTTTATGGGCTGTCAGTAGATCCGGCGATAGAGCTGATGACTGTGATTGAAGTTATAGTCTAAATTTCACCAGTTTGCTTCGAGATTTGGGCTAAGTCTCTTTGCCTTCTGAAATTGCAGTTTCTTCTCCCAGTGCTTCCCACCCACTTCACAAAGAATGAATATTAACTTCAAAGGGCTTTGAGCACTCCTGAAGAAAGGCACGCCTCCAAATACAAGGTATTAAGTAATCTGAAAGGCTCCACTTCATGATTATCATATAAATAATCAGGAGGCTTACCAAAAGAACGGTTATTTTGTGCTAAAACCGGTTAGGTAATAGTAATAATAAAAATGCACAGAAAAGGCAGAAACTAACACATGTCCTAGAGATAGGTACACGGTAACCCTTCATTCAGCTGGGGTATAAATAAAAGTTAATCAATAAGCAAACTGTAAGGTATTTTATACTGTGGATGTGAATGATTTTTGATTATTGTCATCTCCATTTGACTGAGAACACAAAATTAGCACAGAGGACAAAAATTTGGCAAAATGCCCAACATTGTCGTTGACCAGCAAATGAAACCACAGAGAGATACGTACACAACCAGTCGGATGAATAAAAGTAAAAAGATCGGTGTTACCAAAGATGGGTGAAGATTTAAAGCAATCGGAACACAAATAAATTGCTGGGGGGCGATGTTCATTGGTGGAACTCCTTTGGAAATGGGTATGGGAGTTTCTTAAAAAGTTAAACATAACCTGTACAATAACCCCACAATTCCACTCCTAGGTATCTACCCAATAAAAGTGAAAACAGATGTGCACAACCATGTATAAGAAAGTTCATAGCAAATTTATTCATAGAAGTTTAAACTAGAAATAACCCAGATGTCCATCCATAGGTGAAAATATTGTGGTATAGTCATAAAATTGGATACCACTCCTCAGTAAAAAGGAGAAAACTCCTGATACAGCACCAATAGGGATATAGCTCACAGACATTATCTTGCATGAAAGAAACCAGATAGCCGAGCATATCAACAGCTTGGCAATGACTATTCTGCTATTAGAGCCACAAAGACTGGTTCTCATTTCCACAGCACGCTTATTGTCACACAAACGCACGCATGCACACACACGCACCCATGCGCACACAGATACACACAATTTCTGGCTCGCAAGAATGTAAAATCATTACATTAAGTCCATAAAAACAATTTTAAATTTAGGGGCACCTGGGTAGCACAATTGGTTGAGACCGACTTTTGGTTTAGGTTCAGGTGGTGATCTCAGGGTTGTGAGATCAAGCCCCATGTTGGGTTCCATGCTCATGGCGTCTGCTTGAGATTCTCTCTCCCTCTCCCTCTGCCCACCCCCAGCCAACCCCGCTGGCTTGTGCTCTTTCTCTCTCTAAAATAAATAAAGTAATTAAAAAAATAACTTTAAATTTTTGAATGCTTTCTACATGTGGTAGGTGTTTTATATTCATTGTAACATTTAATGGGTATGGTTCTATTATTATCCCCATTTTATGGACAAGAAAACTGAGGCCTGGTAAGGGCAACTGCTATCACATGGCTAGAAATGAAGAGTTGGGACTTGCACTCTCATCCATCTGAGTCCAAATCCTGTAGGAGAAACCAGTGACCTCAGCTGTTAAGTGCTAGGCTTTGCTTTGACAAAATATGAAACTTAATTCATCAGCACTTACTAACCTAGGTTGATTTATCACACTGCAATAAAGAAGAAATGAATCATGGAGCATGGATTATTTACTATATTTCTAAATTTATCAGGACCTTGTTGTCAAGAAGGAAGAGAAAGCCTTATCCAACCTGGAAACAAGAACACGGGTCGCTTGCAAGGAAGGGTCCACTGCAGAAAGGCGGGCACAAGAGAGTTTCCTGCGGTAGTCACACATATGGACAGGATTCAGGTCATGGGCTTCCAGTTTCCAGAATTCATGTGCCTACTTCTGTTCCTCACTTCTGCCTGCCCCAGAATCTTCGAGTTAAATCCATTCCTCTTATTTCTCACACCGTACTGCCAAGTCACATCATCTTTGTTCTCACTTCACACACAAGGACTCAGATCTCACTTATTCCGGGAATGAAGGCAAGATGTGAGTATTTAAATAGTCTCAACTCCACTCCTCCCACAACACATACACATGCCTATTCATGTACACGTGTGTGTACATGTGCGTACACTTATGTTGAGGAGGACTTAATATCAGTCATTCTCCCATGTACTCTGATGATGACCAAGGGGCTTCCTGAGTCCCTTCCCTGACACCAAGTCCTGGGGTTTGGTGGCCAAAAGGCAATCACTGGCATCCCCTGTGCTACCGCCTGGGATATATCAGCTCTCAGGAATAGGTTGCCACTTGGATCACCCCTGCCCCATTCTGCTCTTCCTGGTCCCCCTTCTTGGGGCGACTAACACCTTGCCTCTTAGCCTCATAAAGGGGCCCAAGCCCTGCTCTACCACAGAGACACCCCTAGTTAGCCATACCTTCTGCTCCCTGACCATAAACCCCACAAACCAGATTCTTTCCTAGGGATCTCTATGCATGGTAGGATACTCTCTTTGAGGATGATGTTCTTATAGTCTTTAAAAATGGATTCTCCTGGGGGGACTGGCTAGCTCAGTCAGCAGAGCATGTGACTCTTGATCTCGGGGTTGTGGGTTGGAGCCCCACATTGGGTGTAGAGATTATCTAAAAATAAAATCTTAAAAAATAATAAAATATTTAAAAAGCAAAAAAAAAAAATCAACTGGAGGTGGTGGGGGCAATAACCCTGATTTATGGTGTTTATCGACTTCTGTGGTAAAGATACTTCCACCAGGACCAAACTCAGGCTACCAACACGATAGTCACTTATCGGAAGCTGGAACAGATGGGCAGCGATGCTAGGTAAAGAGTATTTCTGCTGTGCGGACACCATGGGAGAAAGAACCTCCAAAGCATCCATGATGGTAAAATACAAGGGAATCAGGAAGTAATATATTTGATTGTTTATTACCTTTATTTGTCATATAATTTATTTTATTCATAAAGTCATATAATTTAATTTTTTGCAATGGCTCTGCTTAACGAGATTCCTAAACACTTAACAGTTGACCCTCACAAGTAAGGGTGGCTGGCTTTAGCCCACCACTGCTGGAAGACAGGGCTCACCCTGTTATTCATGACCATAGGCCAACTTTCAGGCACATGTAGGCATCCAGTAACTCTATTATAGTCAATGAGTGAAAACAATGAATAAATAACGTATTTCTGACCCGGGCAATAAAAAGAAGTTGTATGAACAAGCATTCCATGTGAAAAAATACTGTAATTTAACATTTGTTGGTTCCATAAATATTCAGTGAGCACCTACCAGGGGCCATGCACTGTTCTAGGAGCTAAGATAGAAGAGGAACTGGACGGACATGTGACTGTCCTCAAGAAGCATAAATCCAGGGGGACAGTAAGAAATAATTTAGCGGGTTTCCCATTTCCCCTTCTACTATGATCCCTCCTCACCCCCAATCAGAAGCGGTACTTCGCTCAGGGGTAGCTCACTTCCCTTTCAGTCTTTGTGGGCGCCTTCTTTCTCCCCTACAGCCCTCCCCCACCCTATCTGACTCCACCGGAATAATCTAGGACCTCTCGGCTCTTCGCTGTGTTTTTACTTTTCTCTTTCCAAACTTTCCGAAACCTACTTCTTTTATTACCACAGCTCTCTTTGGGAAAAGAAACTCCTAATAATTAAACATATTCTGTATATTAGGCATCTATATATCGATTAATTCTCATTATAGCTCAGATGATGTAATATTATTATCCTCATTCTTAGATGAGAAACCTGAGCTATTTGGGTTTTTCTTTCAAATTATAAAGGTAGGACTTAAGGCTGGATCTAAGTGCCAAGTTCACATTCTTTTCTTTACAGATTTCCTCTTAGCTCTCCAAAGAGCATTACTTGACTTATGCTTGTTTAGGTGTTCCTACCATCTTATCTTAGCTTATCTTTGAGATTATAAGGTTTAAAAATATAAGAGTATTGTTTCTGTATACTTAGAATAATCAGAGTTTAATAAATTTGGTTGACAAATTTTATGTAAGTCTGTTTGATTTTATAAAAGTAATACATGATTGGGGTACCTGGCTGGGTCAGTCAGTACAGCATGTGATTCTTGGTCTCCGGGTTGTGACTTCGAGTCCCATGCTGGATGTAGACATTGCTTAAAAACAAAATCTTAAAAAGAATAAATGATCAAACACAACTTACACAACTGTAAGGAATAAAATAAATCATCTTTTGCTTTTACTACCCTGGGACATTCAATTATTACTATTTATTTCCAAGTTTTTCTATGTATAAATTTATAAGTATAATTGACATAATACTTTATATATACTTTGATTTTCTTACACTATTAATAGTACCAAACTAGTAACAGTACAAATATATGGATACTACATTTTACTATATGCATACAATTAAATACTCTACAGCTATGAAAATTAATATATTATTTTTGCATGCAACATGGATAAAATGCAAAACTATAAATTTGAATGATGAAAACCATACATAATTATATGTATATTGTTTGAATGCATTTAAAGTTTAGCAAAACTAAGATATACTATTAGAAGATAGTGGTTGCATTTGGGGAAGAGGTGTTGGTAGTGACCTAATGTATATTAATTTGCAACTTTTTGTGCCTGTGTGTGTTATCAAATTGGCCTCCTACAAAATTGTGCCAACTTACCTTTCTACTAGCAGTAGATGGAGTGCCCACCTACTCATACAGTTGTCCACATTTGGTATTATTAATCCACTGTTAACATTACTAGGCTGATCAATAGAAAGTGGTAAGTCTTCTATTTGCTGTTTCTTGACTATTAGTGAGTTTGAACAACTTTTTATAAATTTAGCTACCTATGTTTTATAAAGTACCTCTTTATGACTTTTGTCCATTTTTCTACTAGAATGTATTTTTTCATCGGTAAGCTTTTTATACATCAAGGCTTTGAATTTTTTCTCTTCTTGTGCTAACTTCATTTTACTTTAAGAACTTTATTTTCAAATATTTATGGATTCACAGGAAGTTGCAAAATACACTACAGAGTTCCTGTGTACCAAGTTTCCTGCATTGGTAACATCTTTACATTAATTGTAATGTATTATCAAAACCAAGAGGGGTGCCTGGGTGGCTCAGTGGGTTAAGCCACTGCCTTCAGCTCAGGTCATGATCCCAGGTCCTGGGTTCGAGCCCCACATAGGGCTTTCTGCTCAGCGGGGAGCCTGCTTCCTCCTCTCTCTCTGCCTGCCTCTCTGCTTACTTGTGATTTCTCTCTGTCAAATAAATAAATAAAATCTTTAAAAAAAAAAAAAAAAACAAGAAACGGCCATTGGTAAAAAATGGTTAAATGGGTTACAGACCTATATGGATTTCTTCATTTATTTTTAAATCTATTAATGGAGATCTTAAACATCAAGTTTAATGCATTCCTTCTTCTTCTTTTTTTTTTTAGTGATTTACACTTCTAGTTTCTAGTTCCACATATAAGAGCTTGGATGTCACCACTCCACCTTAAGAACAAGGAAGAAGCTGAAGGGACTGAAACATCGATAACTCTTCTTGGATCTGCAAGAGAGAGGAGGACCCAGGGCAAACCACCACCTCCACGATTGCAGAGACAGACAGGCAAATACAAAGAGCTATAGTTTAGGAGAGCCGAGACTCACAAGCGGAAACCACTTCGGGAAGCAGCGCCAGGGTAGGAAAATCCGAACTTAACTGATGAATTGCCAGAGGCTCAGTGCAGACAAGTCTGACTAAGTTAAAAATTCCAAAGGGACCCAGTCATAGGGGAGCCCTAACAATATTTTGAGATTCACCCCTTAGGAGTGCAACCACATTCCCACAGTAAATATAAGAGAAAAATCGCCCTGGGCTTCCAGAGCGGGAGAGGAAAGGAATTACTTTGAAATACCTCAGAGGATTCTCCTTTTAATAAGACCTACCGTCAGGGGAAAGAGTTAACCAGATTCTAACCTAGTCAGGTATTATCAAAGTGTGACTAACCTGAGGAAGGGAAATACCCAATTCCAGCTCGCTCTAACCATCCTGTCCTACTTAAGGAGGGAGAGAAAAACTTAGAAACACTTGTGAAGTTCGGAGTCCACAGTCACAGTCTTACTAAAAGACTGAGACCTAATCATAGGACCATAGAACGCTTCCCCACCCCCACACCTCATCACCACATTACTAAAGGTCTATTTATAACAGTTCCTTTTACCCAGTAGACCATGTTTAGCTATCAAGAAACAATTAGAGGGCACCGGGAAAGGCAAAAATCACAATTTGAAGAGACAGATTAAGCATTAGAAGCAGACAAGGCAGAGATGTTAGAATTGAATTATTATAGATGGGGAATTTAAAACGACTATGAGGGGCACCTTGGTGGCTCAGTCCGTGAAGCCTCTGCCTTCAGCTCGGGTCATGATCCTGGGGTCCTGGGATCGAGCTCCATATTAGGCTCCCTGCTCAGTGGGGCATTTGCTTCTCCTTCTGCCCCTCTCCCTGCTTGTGCATGTTCTGTCTCTCAAATAAATAAATCTTTTAAAAAATAAATAAAATAATATGACTGGTATGCTAAGGGTGCTAATAGATAAAGTAGACAACGTGAAAGAACAGATGGGCAATATAAGCAGAAAGAAATTCCAAGAGGGGGGGAACAAAATAAAATGCTAGAGATAAAACAAAAACACTGCAACAGAAATGAGGTATGACTTTGAGGATCTTGTTCTGGACACTACCTAAGAAAGAACTTCTGAGCACCTGAGTACTACTGATATATAATGAAATAGCCTCTAATATTCATGACATTTTGAGGATTAAAATGCCAAAAGACGTATTAAACTAATAAAAACCCAACAACTGGATTTCAACATTCAATGCATTGTAATGAAGAGACAAAAATCAAAGTATTTCTAAGCCACCTGTCACAACATGTAAAAATGGTAAAAGAAAAATTGGGCTAGAATTAGAAACCTGAAATGTGCACTTTCTCAGAAATAATATCTACAAATGTGGATTCTGATTGTAATAGGGAGGTAACACTCTGTGCTTTCCTTTCTATATGGGAGTGAAAAAATTGCAGGTTAGAATTAGGGGAAAATATTAAAACCTATCAATCATCTGCAAAAGGATTAGGATAAGGAAAAAAAAAAGATTACCCTATCCCCCATCTGTAAAATGGGGCAGTAAACTGGACTTCGTAAGACTGTTTGGATACAGGTGTTTGCACATTATCCACCCACCTTCACCGACACTGCCACCTGTCTAGCCCTAAGCACTATTCCTTCTTGGTGGTCAGTTGATTGCAATGGTCCCTTAACTGGCTGCCCTTGCTGTGGCCTGCTCCACTACAATCCACTCTCAATACAGGAAGAGTAATCATCTTAAAACCTAATTCAGATTGTGTCACTCCTCTGCTTAAGTTCTTATGGGCTTCTCATTCCCTTACCTACTCGAGATAGGTAGAAGAGTCCAACCCCCATACTATAGCCTACAAGGCCCTCCACTCACCTCTTGGATCTCCTCTCTCTCTCAAAACCTTTTCTCACTTATCCTCCTGCTCCAGTTAAAGCCTCTAGACAGGGGCTTTGTTTGCTGTTCTTTCTGGAACACCTTTTCTGTGGACCTTCTAGGCCACCTCCTTCTTTTCATCCAGGTCTTTAGATAATATACCAATAGTATCCTTGAAAACCAAACAGCAAAGAGCATAAAGTCTGAGAAAAACAACAGAATATCCAAGACAACTATACACGGTGTAAAATACACATAATGAGAATACCAGAGGAGAAGAAAGAGAGGAAGGAACAGATGAATTATTTGAAACAATAATGACTGAGAATATCCTCAAGTGATTATCAGACAGCAAACCACATATCCAGGAAGTTTAGAGAATACCAAACAGGATAAATTCCAAAAACAGAATGCCTAGGCTTATCAATTTCAAACCAGAGAAAGTCAAAGGAAAAAATCCCGAAAGAAACCAAAGGGTTTCTGGGGCACCTGGGTTGCTCAGTCGTTAAGCGGCTGCCTTCAGCTCAGGTCATGATCCCAAGGTACTGGGATCAAGCCCCACACTGGGCTCCCAGCTCAGTGGGAAGCCTTCTTCTCCCTCTCCTGCACCCCCTGCTGGTGTTCCCTCTCTTGCTGTGTCTGTCAAATAAATAAATAAAATCTTTAAAAAAAAAAAAAAAGAAAGAAAAAGAAAAGAAAGAAAGAAAACCAAAGGGTTTCCAAAACCAAAATCTTACCTATAGAGGCACAAAGATAAGAAGTACATCTTTCTTGGGGCACCTGGGTAGCTCAGCCAGTTGAGGCGCCAACTCTTGCTTTTGGCCCAGGGCATGAACTCATGGTTAATGGGATGGAGCACCACAACAGGCTCCATGCTCAGAAAGGAGACTGCTTAAGATTCCCTCCCTCTGCCTCTCCCCCGACTCCTGTGTCTGTGCGCTCTCATGCTCTATCTCTAAAAGAAATAAATCTTTAAAAAAAAAAAAAAAACAGAAGTACATCTTTCTTCATTCTGGAGGTCACTAGTAGTCTTTCCATACCAGAATTTTACAAATTCCATATTGTTAGATTACTGCTGGAATTTCTTAAGGAAATTCTAAATGGGCTTGAAAATTCTGGTGTCAACCATGTACGTTTCCTTTTCTTCTTGTGAGAGCAAATCTAATATTATCAAGGGTCATTGTACTCTCACACTAAGAAATCTGCATATTTGCACTATTGTAAACAGAGTCACATCAGTGAATCCTTTGATTAGAACTTGTGTAGTTTATGAAATGTGTTCCTTTATTTAAAAAAAAAAAGTACTTTGTGAAAAACTCATATTTTGGGGTACCTAGGTGGCTCAGATGGTTAAGCATCTGTCTTCAGCTCAGGTCACATTCTCCAGGTCCTGGGATTGAGCCCCATGTCAGGCTCCCAGCTCAGCAGGGAGTCTGCTACTCCCTCTCCCTCTGCTACTCCCCCTGCTTATGCTCTCTCTGTCTGTCTCTCTCTCTCTCAAATGAATAAATAAAATCTTAAAAAAAAAAAACCTCGTATTTTTACATCCTATACACGGCATCAGGAAGATGTAAAATAATTTTATTGTAGGCTTACACAATATTTTGCCCTAGAAACAGTAGCCCAGTAAAATCTGTGGATATAGAACTGTGTACTATTTCTATTCCTGCTGCTTTGCAGCCCTGGGGGAACGATGCCAGCCCTGATTGTCTGGACCCTTTGGAGTTTCTAAGTCTCTCTCTCACCTCAGGGGGAGATGGCTGAAGGCAGTGCAGTTGCATTTGGAACATTATTTGAGCACCGAATTTGACTGAGGATAAAGGGCATGTGCAAACTTTTCAGGAGCCTCTGCCTATTGAAATGTAGCAGTCTCCATCTCATTATAATTAAATAAAGGAATCAAGGCTTAGTCTGGCCCATGCAGTGGAGATTTCTAAAATTGGCAGAACCTAAAACATGTGCACTTAAATAGTTTTATTTAATTTTTTAAAAGATTTTATTTATTTATTTGAGAGAGAGAGAGTGAGCATGTGCACAAGCAGGGAGAGGGGCAGAGGGAGAAGCAGACTCTTTGCTGAGCTGGGAGCCCGATATGGGGCTTGATCCCAGGACCCTGGGATCATGACCTGAGCTGAAGGCAGACACTTAACTGACTGAGCCACCCAAGTGCCCATTTTTTAAAAAAATTTTTAATCATTATGAATGATACTACAATAAATATTAATATATGGTGTTTCTATCTTTAACATTTTTTCAGTTATTTCCTTAGGATAAATCCCTAAAAGTAGAACTTCTAAGCCAAAGAATATGCTCATTTACAATCATTTGGCACATATTGCCAAAACACCCATTTGAAAGCTATACCGATTCATATTCTTACCAATGGAACATAAGAATATTCATTTCCTACATCTTTACCAACACTGGTCATGGACATCCTTTGTAACTATTGAAGAATTTAATGTCTAATATAAAACAGATCATGTTGCTCCTCTATTTTAAAACCTCCAAAATTTCTTCATTGTTCATAGGAGTCACTCTCAACCTTTTTGGTAGCAGGACCTCTTCATGGTTTTAAAAAATTATTCAGGGCCCCAAAGAGCTTTTATTTACATGGGTTACACTTATTAATATTTTCTGCATTATAAATTAATATGTTACTATAAGTTAACATAAACAAAAATTTGAATTTTTAATTTAATACATTAAAAAATAAACCCATTATGTGTTAACACAAATAACATGTTTATGAGAGATAAACTATTTTCAAAAAAAAAAACCCACTAGTGAGACATATGGCATTGCTTTACATTTTTGCAAATCTCTTTAATTACTGGCTTAAAAGATATTCTATTATAGTAGAAGCAGAAGTCTCATATCTGTTTTGGCATTTAATTTGTTGCAATACTGCACATCATGTAGCCTTTGGAAAACTTTCCTGTACACTCAGGAGAGAAAGAGAATGAAAAGTAAACAATGTCTTAGTATTATTATGAATGTACTTTTGGCCTCTTGGACTCCCTTAGTATTATTATGAATGTACTTTTGGCCTCTTGGACTCCCTTAAAGGTTCTTGGAGACCTTAGAGGTCTGCAGACAGTACTTAGAGAACCATAAAATCCAAAGGATCAAGTCCAACTCTAGCATGCCATGAGTCCTTTCTTGATTCAACCCTAAACTTTCAACAATTATTCTATCACGCTCATTCTTACAGCCATACAGAAGTCCCAAATATAATATGCATTTTCAGTCCTATATGTTTTTATAAATACTATTCTCACTTCCAGGAATGCCTGTCCCTGGTGACTATATTGAGATTTGAGGGAACTCAATAAATTATAACCCTCTCCAAGCTCTGAATAAACTAAGAAAACAAAAACAAAACAAAACAAGCAGAGAGAGAACCAAGTATCACTTTCATTACCAACATGGCTGATTGTGAAGGACAGAGCTAGCTTATATTTGGCAGCAATGGGCTTCTTGATACGCTCACCCCAGAACTGCACAGATACACCCACCCAGATGTAGACAGTGCTGGGCAACTGCGGGCCTCCATGCTCCATTATTAAATTTTTTTTCAAATATTTTATTTATTTGAGAGAGAGAGAGAGCATGGGAGAGAGCAAAAGCACAAGCAGTGGGTAGGGGCAGGGGGAAAAGCAGACTCCTGCTGAGCAGGGAGCCCAATGTGGGATTAGATCCCAGGACCCTGGGATCATGACCTGAGCTGAAGACAGACGCTCAACCAACTGAGCCACCCAAGCGCCCCTCCATTATTAATTTTTTTTTTACAGCTTTATAAACATATATTTTTATCCCCAGGGGTACAGGTCTGCGAATCGCCAGGTTTACACACTTCACAACACTCACCATAGCACATACCCTCCCCAATATCCATAACCCCACCCCCTCTCCCAACCCACTCCCCCCATCAACCCTCAGTTTGTTTTGTGAGATTAAGAGTCACTTATGGTTTGTCTCCCTCCCAATCCCATCTTGTTTCATTTACTCTTCTCCTACCCCCTCAACCCCCCATGTGTTAAATTTTGAGAAAGAGAAAAAGGGCTTGCTCCCAAGAGGAGAAAGGAGGAAAGACTTGAGCTACATGCAATCCTGAGTTCCTTATCCCAGAGTCAACAAGTAGGTACACCGCATCATCTTTCCAGAAGGTAGATGACTACAGGGAAAAGCCGGGAGAAACTGAGGGGAGTGGTATCCTAGTGGCTTTCATTCCCATGACAGAAAACAGGAATGGGAATGTAACATACCCTCCATCCCACTTCCACACATACATCCCCCCACAAACAAGATCCCTTATCTATAAACCCTCTTATTGTACTCAAATGTTACCTATTAGATGACACTTTAACTGCCTGATGTATTCTCCCCTCTGCTTACATAACTTTTGCACACTTAAATTCAACAAGTGATACTCAGACTATTACACGAAGACATAAAGAACACAAATACAAATAATGAACTATTTCTGCCTTCCAAAACTTGGGGAAATGATATTTATGACAGCATCTCTGATATAGCTCTCAGATTCTTAGCCCCTACGTTTATTCTGTCAACATATTTGGAAGCACTAAGTACACAGGCTCCCTTTCTCTATGAAATAATTTACGCGTGTCATTGCACCATCTGAAATCTACATCATTTGACCCTCACAAATCTGTACTCAACTTGTGTGATGCCCCTGAAATCTTTCCAAATGACTCTCATTTCCTATCAAGATCTAGCCAGACCAGTGCCACCAGTAATAATCCCTCCAACCTAACAATTCATTTTTTTTTATCCTTCCCATTTCCCTAGTAATTTTATACTTGGGTGCATGCCTTTGTGTGTTTGTGTGTTTTGTATTTATAGCTATAATGGTAGAAACCTGCAGTAGCACAGCTCATTATATAAGGATTTGGAAATAACATGGGCTAAATCCCAGATCCTAAGACCCAGCAGTAAATATAATAAAAGCTTGATATAACATGTTTAACCTATAAGGAGGGCAATGTTTCTGTCCCTGAACAGCTCATTATAGAGATTCCACTGTATTGTTATTTCTCCCCATCTCCACGGCAGCCTGCAGACTCCTTGAGAGCACAATCATCTGCAGAATGGTTAGATTAAATGACCTTTTTTTTGGGGGGGCTGCTTTTACCCCTGAAATTCTGTAATTCTGGTGAGTTTCCCCTTCTTAGAAATATGGCACAAAGGCTCCATTTTACCAAGCTCCTGGCATGTAGTCTGTCACAGTGGTTAGAAGTACAGATGCTAAAACCAAGAGTAACTGGCCTCAAGCCCTGGCTATCTGTGTGGCTTTAAAACAAATTACTTCCTTTCTTTTTTTTTTTTAATTTTTATATATTTTTTAAAGATTTTATTTATTTGCCAGAGAGAGGGAGAGAGAGCACAAGCAGAGCAGCAGGCAGAGGGAGAAGCAGGCTTCCCCTGAAGCAGAGAGCCCAATCCGGAACTGGATCCCAGGACCCTGGGATCATACCTGAGCCAAAGGCAGACGCCCAACCAACTGAGCCACCCAGATGTCCCAGATCACTTCCTTTCTCTATGCTTCCATCGACTCATCTATAAAATGATAAGAATCATATCTGTCTCATAGGCACGTTGTGAAGGTTGAACGGTTAATATATATAATGTACTTAGAACAGTAGCTGCCACATACTTAGTGTATGATAAAGTATCAATTACTAGTTACTACTGGCAAGTATTTGATCAGAGAATGCTACAACAGCATGAATTCTCAGTAACTTAAAATACACATTGAATAGGCACTCAGGAAGTTCTATAGACTGATCTTGGCTCTGATTTTATAGGCTTATCCAAATCCTTTAAAATACCTTGTCTCATCAAAATAAAAGCATTTCAAATTAGAAAAGCAGTTAGTCTTTACTGAGAACTAATTCTCTGTATATATACCAGGCACATACATGCTGAATCTACCAACAAAATCCTATTATAAGACCATGTTTGTATAGATCTATTATATTTAAAAATATTCCTATCCATTTTTAGAGCTTCAATCAAGCCTTTACACAGTATCTGTAGTATCTCTTCTTTGCAAAATCTTGCTATAGGTGTGTCAGATGGTCCAATCAGACCAGAGGTACAGACACTGACTGCAGTTTAAAAGATACTATCAAGGAACATAGTAAATGGTTCCATAAAACTTAGAAAGCAAAGCTAACTTTCAACCACAGGACGGCTCAAGAAGTGGGTAAATTTGGTACATTTGCTCTTAAGTCATTTTAAAAGCATTAAAACATATTTCAAAGATTTCAAACATGCAATTATTTTTTCTGCCACTCAAAACACGAAATAAACATTGCTTTAGAAAGATAAGTGCTTTTTTATCTATCAAAACAAACAACTTAATGAATAAAAATTGTTTTCCCGAACCATTTTTCATACATTTGCAACTCATCCAGCAAATCCCCAGTCTGAAATTACAGAAACCATTGGTGAAATGTATCATTGTTCCCCCAGACTAAAATGCATTAAACTCAAGGTGTGGTTATTCTGTGAAAAACTACTCTAAAAATATTTACTTTAGAATTGCATTCACTAGCGAAATTGCACTTTTGTCTCCTTGGATGGCACTGATATTTTATATTTATCTTCTAGATCAGTATTATTTTATAATCACATCTTCCCCCATATTTATCCGAAGTGATAATTTTCTTTTAAATTAGTAAATAACTCTGGGTCACCTACTCTTTATGTGGTATTTAGCTGGATATTATAAAGGGGGGGATCCAGCTGGTGACAACAGGCTTATTCCTCAGGGTTCCCAATTAGGGAAGGCAGAAAGGTAATGCAAAGGAATAAACGAAATATAAGATTATCTGCTCTGTCCCTGTCCTTTACAAGTTCTAGGCCTACTGTGTCATCATGATGAAGATCAAGAACCTGTCCTAGACCACTTCTGCTTGACTTGTTTGCCACTTGCTTCCAACTTCTTATTCTGTGATCTCTTAGTTTTAAATGTCCCCCTATGCCCACCCCAGGTTGATGCATTTGTTAACAGACACATTTGGAGCCTCATTGCTGACTTGAAGTTATCTCCACTCTTGAACCCCATACTTGCACAGCCCCAGGTAAGAAATCTGCCTGCTGGTCCTGCAGTGTAAGACTGGCCCTAATTAGTTGAGACCCCCCCCTCCATCACTTGGTCCCACTTCTCCTCACAACCTGCCTGCCACAGAGGGGAAATCAGAAAAAAATACTAGACAATAATTTTAGTATAATAATGACATAAAGAATGATAGAAAGCAGTTGTTACATTAAGTTGGAAGAGTGAGAAATGGCTTCTGATTTTGAATCTTCTTTTTTGAGGCTGCTTAGGGATGGGCTTCAAGGATCCCAGTAGGACAAACTAGAGCAGAGGCCTGTTTATACTCTTAAAATGATTAGATTTTTATTACCTAAATAGTACAGTTTTACATGTGTGATTTTCTACCTTCTTAAAAATAATGTCATGATGACGGTGGAAAGAACTAGAACTTTTTTTTTTAAAGATTTTTTTATTTATTTACTTGACAGAGATCACAAGTAGGCAGAGAAGCAGACAGAGAGAGAGAGGAGGAAGCAGCCTCCCGGCGGAGCAGAGAACCCGATGCAGGACTCGATCCCAGAACACTGGGATCATGACCTGAGCGGAAGGCAGAGGCTTTAACCCACTGAGCCACCCAGGCGCCCTGAACTAAAACTTTTTGAACAGTTTCTACATGTCCGGCACTTTCCAAGTCCAGTTTTATTTGTTATTCCTCTCCACGTTCAAACTGGGAATATGGGGAGGGGTTGTGTTTTTGTTTTGTTTTTTTAAAGATTTTATTTGTTTATTTGACAGAGATCACAAGTAGGCAGAGAGGCAGGCAGAGAGAGGGGGGAAGCATGCTCCCTGCCAAGCAGAGAGCCCGATGCGGGGCTTGATCCCAGGACCCTGGGATCATGACCTGAGCTAAAAGCAGAGGCTTAACCCACTGAGCCACCCAGGCACCCCAGCAAGATGTTTTATCTGAGAGTGAGATACTGAGTAATGCCAGCTGCCTTGGGCACTACAAACCCAGCACCCCATTTCTTGGCACTTGCTATTTTGGAATTGCTGTTGCTTCTGCTCCTAATTTCAAAGTGAGTCAGAATTCATATTCACCCCAAACACAATTAACAACTTTTCCTATTTAAATGGAAAATCGTTACAAATTCCAACTAGTGGCCTCAGACAAAGGCAGCAGATCAAAGCAGGTGGCCCATCTTACGAGGAGAGACCCAGAATTTCTGTGGATTGACTGGGATATGTGGTGCATGGACTGGCAGCAGCAGTTTCCCTGGGCCCAGTTTGGCATCAAAGAAAAGCAGGGAAGATAAGGTTAGAAGAAAAATCATGTAGCAACCCAAAATTTGCAAGCAGTAGCCTATTGTTGAGACAGGGCCAGATGACAAGACTGCTCTGTGAGTAGCCCTAAAGCCAGTGATCTCTGGTTGTGAGGGAAAAAGAATTCAAACACACAGTTTTATGTCATAAGGAACTTAGGCATCTGGAAATAGCAAGAACACCTGCTAGTGGAAAACATGGACATGGCATCTCTCCCTCACAAAGCTCCCGCCAGTAGCTGGTCCAGAAAAAAAAAACTGACCTCATTCAAAAATATGCATCCATACAAACTTACTATAGGAAAATAAAAGAAATAGAGATAAAATGGAAGGCAAAAAATATACAACAGAAATGTTTTCTTCCCATAGAACAAATGAACATTTGGGCCAAAAATATTGCCAAAAACTTGAAAGGTAAAAGACCTAAATAGAGGTCCCATACCTATAAAGCAAGAGCTCATATCGGATATACAAGAGCTTGGGGAAGATACTGCAAGTCAATTGGAAATGAAATACAATTTGGCAGGGCCCAGGAATCAAACATATCATTGGCAGCAACCAGATTCTGTTAAAAACATGGAAAGAAACAAGTATGTGAGGAATAGAAAAAGAGTATAATTCAATGAAGTAGAAAAAAATTCAAAAGAATTAGGACAGAATAATAGCTAGACAGGACAGATATAAAAAGGCCTTAACATATGCAGTAACTAATATCCTGAAGAGATTGAAAAATAATAAAATAGGAAAAAATTTAAAGATATGCTTCAAAGTAGCTTTTCAGAAATATAATTCATGACTCTATAGACTGAGAGGACTCACTGAATATATTGAATGTATGCAAAACATTCAACCCTGAATCATGTGTTAATAAAGTTGCTGGAATTCCAAGAAAAAAGCTGTTGTACATTAAGGCAAAAAGTTTAAGTCCGATTGTTACTTTCCACAAAAATGTCGAGTGCTGGAAGACACTGGAGCAATAGTATAATGGCAAAGTCTGCAGGAAATAAAGTACATGATCCAAGAATTATACACAGCCAAAGAGTCATTAAAGTATAATGAAAATGCACATTTTTTGAGCTTGTAAAAACTCAGGTAATATACCCCAAGCCCTTCCTGAAGAAACTAATACAGGCCAAATTCTGAAAAGTAAAGAGATAAGTGGCATACTGATCCTAAGTATTGACTTCATTTAACTGTAGGACTAAAACTAAAATAATTGTGGAGGTTATGGTCACAGAGCAGAATTTAAATGTGATAAACTCTAATGATGTAGAAATAATCTAGCAAAGGTTTGGAGGGGAAGAGGACAGATGGTGGGTAGTAATGTCAATATGCTGATTTTCTCATCTGCTAGAGCAGAGGATAGAAAGATTATTGAAGCTGATAAATCCTGTAATAAAGCTATAAGTACATGTCAAAGTGGTAAGAATATGATATGAAAAATTATATGATCATCAAGAATCAGGTGTGCTGGCGAGGAAAATGGGGGAGGAAGTAGAAAAACTAATTTCATCATTACTCATGGTAGGAAGTCAATATATAGCTGTCTAGAGATATAGAAGTTTAAATATAAGGGGCACTGTCATATATGGCTAATGAGAGTGACTACAGGAAGGACTTCATAGGGCTTCTCCAGCCCTGTTGTGTGGGATCGAGAGAGAAAGGGCAGCTCTTGCAGAAGTCGACTGGAGGGACTCATAAGAAGTGGAAAGACAGCCGAGGGGCAATGAACTCTTTCCTAGCACAAAACATGAACAATCTCTCCAGTGCTACCTTATTATATTGTGGTTGAGAACTATCATGATGAGTGACCACCCAGCATCTTTGGAATACCATGTGTCACTTTCCCCCAAGAAGGCCAAACTGGCTTCCCAAGCTTCCTTTATAGCTAGAGTACAGGCATGTAACCGAGGTCCCAACAATCAGACACAACCACACAGGACTTTCACACCCAAGAGAGCAATGGGAGGAATCCATATTTGGCTACCATGGTAAGTCAGGGACAGCAAAGGCAGAGGTTCTGGTACCAAGCACCCAGTGATGGTAACATTGTCTGAAGAGTGGAGTGGCTCTTAAGAATGGTTTGGGCATTATTCCTAGATGGCTGCCTTGTAGGTAGAGGGGGGTTCTGTTATTTGCAACAATGAACCATGCCTGATAACGCATCATGGGGGTAGAACACACACTTAAAAAGCCAAAAACAAATTTAAAACATCCTTTCATGTTAAAAAGACCAAGCACCTAATGTTTTCATTAGCTCCTGGTTTAGAGATCACTTACATGGTAGCTTCAAATTAAGAAGCCAAGTATCTGTGAAAAGTCCCTTCCCTACAACATGTTATCTACTTTAAATATAAGTTAAAGAATGGGCTCTGTTACAATAGGTCTTAGTTTTAAGTGCAATTACACTGGAATCACTAAAGTCAAAGTATTCCAAATAGGGAAAATCGAATACAGCTGAAATTTACTATCTTGGCTTGCTGAAAGCCTTGGGAAGATTTTATGGATAATGATCCTAAACTCATCAACATGTTTATTCGAGGCTCCAAAGCTTGCCTTTGAGTCCCAAGTGTAGTCAAGTTCACTGCCTACTGTGAATGGGTTAAGGGATAATGTCATTTCCATTGCTCCCTCTCTGGTTCGTGGCTATGAAAAGCAGCAAAATATACACATTCATTCTGCAGGTTAGTGAGAAAGAAGTACTGTAGCTAGCGGATTTTACCAACAAAGAGATGCACTTACTTCAGTCTAGGTATTGAGTACAAGGCATTCTAGTCCAGGGGTTCTCACAGTGTGGTTCCGGAGCATCAACATCATTTGGGAACTTCCTGGGAATGCAAATTCTTAGGCTCCACAGACAATTTACTGACTTTGAGGCCAAGAATTCAGTGTTTTATTAAAACAAAACAAAACAAAACAAAAACTCAGGGTGCCTGGGTGGCTCAGTTGGTTAAGTGTCCACTCTTGGTTTTGGCTCAGGTCATGATCTCAGAGTCCGGGGGTTGAGCCCCACATTAGACTCCATGGTCAGCGGGGTCTGCTTGAGGATTCTCTCCCTCTCTCTCTCTGCCCCTCTCCTGCCTCCTCTCTGTCTCTTTCTAAAATAAATACATAAATCTTCAAAAAGCCAAAAAACAAAAAAAAACTCTCTTGGTGATTTTCATATATACTAAAGTTTGAGAACCACTTTCTTTGGAAGCACAACCAAACCACCCCAATCAAAGGACAATCTACTTCTGAGAATGGAAGAGAAAGATGTACCTATTAAAGGAGTTCTGCCCTAGAATTAACCTAACTTCTCATATAACATACACTCATTTCTTCTGCTACAGAGGGGATATAGGACTCTTGGTTACTGCGAGCCAATATAAAACTTTTCTTGGGCCATTAGACATTAAGTACTCTTCAATCTTCTCCTTGGGCTAAATAATCCTAGTTCTTCTTCCCTTTATTATTAATCACTTAAAAGTCTTCGTAATCCTTGTCAATCTCCAGAATAAAGTACAACCTCATTTTACCATTCAAATAGATTAAAACACACTTTCTGTCATTTGACCATAGAAAATAATGCCCCAAAACCTGGGTCTCTTATATTCCATCTGTTTTAAAGTACAACATGTACTTCTAAAAAAATCAAATTTTAGGTCTGTCATTTCAAGATATTCTGGTTCTTCCCTTTCATCCCTGCTCTTCCTAAAAAAAAAAAAAAAAAAAAAAAAAAAAAAGTTTTAGTTCATTGTAAGGTCACTAAGTGTTCCCACATATATTGCATTAAACATTCTGATCCTCATTTGCCCTATTAAGTAAGATTGACCAGATGGATATTCCTCTGACTCTCTCTCCTGAGCAGGTTTTAGTTAATTAAAAATGATTATTTTTACTACATGTATTATATATTGGCCAGATGTTACCTGTGGTCATTTCTGGAAAGGATCATTTGGTGGTGGTTATAAAATACATATTTTCCTTTGGGAAGCCAGACTCTTGAGCACAATCAGGAAAACAAATGTAGAAATTGATTTCACCTCATACCTTTTTCTCAGTGCCAAAATGGCCATAATGCTTCATTTCCTTTGAAAGTATGATCTATTCAAATTCTTTCTTCTGTCTCCACTCTGGCCCTATTTATGTTGCATCAAAAAATTATCAGGTCAGTAGAAGGAAAATTAATATTGGTTTCTCTCTATACTAGAAGTATAAGTTGTTTTTTCCCCCCAAAAACTAATTTGATTTCTCTAGATGTGGTTTATGTAAGATATCTATGTATGGCCTAGCAAACTGTTCTGCTCTGTCAAGATAGAGACTCTGGGCACAGAGGATGAGACTTCCAGATAAGATTTCTAACAGTTCCTGCTTTTATACAGGTCTCCTTAGAAGCTATTTTTCATGCAAACTAATTTGCCTAAATTTCCTGTTAGTACTGAAATAAACTAAAATGAGGCAAAGATACTGTAATTATGAAATTGTTTTGTGATTGCACTAGTCATTTTTTCTACATTTGTAGACAAACCAGAATCCAAACAAGCCCCTTCTCATTTTTTGTCCTTAAAAAAAAATAACAAACACAATAAAGCAACATTCAACTTTCTCTTTTTAAAAAAATTTCAGTTTTTGAGGTCACCCCAAATTTGCAAAGCCTAATGGATGGAATTAACCACATCATCATCTGGGCTAGATTTAGATGTTTGGTCTCTAAAACACCACTTAGAAGACTTTTTTTTTTTTTTTAAGATTTTATTTATTTATTTATTTTGAAAGAGAGAGAGAGAGAGCATGAGTTGGGGGCAGGGGTGGGCAGAGGGAGAGGGACAGACTCTGTGCTGAGTCAGCTTGATTCCACGCCCCTGAGACCGAGACCTGAGCCAAAATCAAGAGTCAGACACTTAACTGACTAAGCCACCCAGGCGCCCCCAGAAGACTCATAAGAGGCAAAAGTGGGTCTTTTCAAAGTCTGAATTTCTCACATTGACAATTTTAATGTTATATGCGATAGAGTGTATGAACAAGAAAGAAACTTCCAATTCCAAAGCCCTGGCTATGTTTTGTAAACTATTTCACAGCCAAAATATGGACCCAAGTTCTGGTCTCAGCTCTGACTTTCTACATGGTCTTACGTAAGTGACCACCCCATTTGGACTCTTTTCTTTCATAAAGAATGATAGTGATAGTTAGAAATACATATTCCCTAAAGTCTCTTTAAGCCTCCAAATTATATGATTTGTTGTTTAAAAAGTAACTTTAAGGCCTCATATGCTTTAATGAACAATTGGGACAACTGGTACAGGGGTTGCTTTATTGACTCAGCTTTAAACACAGGACACGGCCCTCATTTTCTGATAGCCTAAGCATTTGCTGTTTATGTTCTGAAGTACACAGATCGGCTTATAGTAAATCACAGTCACCTCGAAAATGACCTCTTCCTCTTATGTTTTCATAGCAATCAACATTTACTAGGGTCTTCCTATTAGAGTCATCTGTGTTACATTTGATTTCCAGAGTCAGGTAAGGGGCAGACATTCCTGATGAAGAGCCTGAGAGTCCTTGGATAAATTGTCCCCCAAAATAAAAGATTACATACCTTCAGATCAGGCCATGCTCATCAGCCTCTAATAGGTTGGAGGGACTCACAGTCTTAATTTCCTATGTGAATCTATAATTGTCCGCAGGGGTCAATTTCAGTGGATGCCTCATATAAATCAGAATTGAAGATAATGATGCCTATTCACTTGATCAACTAAAATGACCAGCTGGGTTTAATGGGAGGAAAACAGAAACCCCTGCGAAATTGGAATAGCTTCAAAGGTGATAGACTGCAATTATTTTTCTGCAAAGTTTCTTCTCTAAAGGTGACTGGCCATTGTGCTGTGGGCACCTGGGCTGCCATGTTATGAGGGTGGATGTGGCAATCGGAGCTACTGACCATATCCAAAGGTGTAAGTCAAGAGTCAGCTTTCTGCCAAGGGAATGGGGGAAAGCAGGATTTCTTCTCCTTTCTTATTTTAGTCATTTCCTTTACAGTTGGAGAGGAGCTTTGGGGACTTGCCTAATTGATTCCCGAGAGGCAAATTCTAATTTAGATTGCTACAAAAGTGTTTTCTCTTTATAGCCATAAAACATTTTCTAGAATTTGTTGTAATTATCCTTAGGGTAATATAATTTTAGGTCTGAAAGGACCTTGATAGTACCTGCCCAACCCCTCTCTTCTACAGATGAAGCAGCTGAGGTCCAGAGATGTGAACTGACTGGACCAAGGTCACAGGGCTAGAATGAGGGAGAGGCTGGCTACCATCCCACAATCAGGTGAAACCAAAATGGATGCCCAGGCTGTGGTCTCCTGCTTAGAAGTAGCTGGAGACTCACTCCACAAAAATCCCCACTTAAGAAAACGTGGGTTCTATCACGCAGGAGAGGGGCTAGCAACCAAAATGGCAGATGGGGAAAACTGGGAGGGACAGGGAGCCAAGGAACAAGTAGCCCACAAAGCAGATGACCCTTCCTTAGAGCGGACAGTGAGCTCTGATGATGAGCCTGTGTGTGCTGAGGGACAGTGGTTCCCCCCTTGGGTGACTGTACACATTTGGGAGCCAGACTGTCAGCCTGGGCTTGATTCTTAACTCTGCCGATCGTGAGCTCTGTGGTCCTTGACCAATTGCTTCAACTCTCTGTGCCTCAGTCCCTCATCTGTATAAAAGGGCGATAACATCAGCACTGTCACAAGGATTAAATACATTGATCTTTGTAAAGAGCTTAGCACATATTAAGTGCTATATTACTGTTGGCTATTTTTTTTTTAAAGATTTTATTTATTTATTTGAGAGAGAGACAGTGAGAGAGAGCATGAGCAAGGAGAAGGTCAGAGAGAGAAGCAGACTCCCCGTGGAGCTGGGAGCCCGATGCGGGTCTCGATCCCGGCACTCCAGGATCATGACCTGAGCCGAAGGCAGTCATCCAACCAACTGAGCCACCCAGGCATCCCCTGTTGGCTATTTTTGCCCCTATTATGCCAGAAAATCTTAAAAGTTTCAGGATATAGTTGTATTCATTAACAGTGTTACTGAGGTGCCTTTTGATATAAATATGCAGACTCTATTAGACAGATTCAGAAAGACATTGCTAAAATCTCTATGTTTAATGGATTCATTTTTTAGTAGGTATTGTTACAATTCAAAGTTGTTTTTTTTTTTCAAAAAAATAAACTACAGGGATTTTTTATTTTAAAAATGCAATAGCCATAATATCATGAAACAATGACAGAGGTTCCATTAGCAAAACAATTAATAAAAGAGTATATCTGTTGCAAAAATCAAAAGACAGATTTTCTTGGCAGGAAATTAGTGCCAAGTCAGTGACTCCTGAAGTCATTAGAGTACGGCCAACAGCTCAGGATGCTGCGTTTTCTTTCGCTAAGGCACGTTTCTTGGGCAGTTTAACATTTTTTTCTCCTTAGAATTTAATGTTGTCAAAGCTCTCGTTAATATTTCACTCCAAATTTTTAAGAGAAAATATTCACAAAATTAACAATACAGATCTTCAAGTAATTAGGACTACTTCAGTGCTGCCTAAAAAGAATACCATGTACGGATTAGTTGTTTTTTTTTTCCTTTCACTCTTTGAATTAAATTCAGTGAAAGTTTTAAGGGAAAAAAATCAGTTACCTATCCATTCTCTCACATTTTAATCAAACAATTTTCGCAATTACATAGAAAAACACATTTTAAACATTGCTATAAAGAACTCTCCTGGAACTGCTCACTGATTTAAGACATCGGAAGATCATGATAGGCCGCATATCTTCCAGTCACGTGATGGTAAATCTGTGAGGAAAATCAGAGTTTGGCTGATTAATAATTATCATGCGTCATATATATCAAGTAATAATTATACTATTAAATAATAATAACTGTAATTCATGTTTCATTATAAAGCCCCATATTATTTTGCATTTCAGCAGATTCTCCATTCAACCAGCTTCAGGTGGAAGTTTGCTTGGAAGAAAGCAGAAGTTTGGGTGCAATGAGGTAAATCAGATGAGTTGTTTTCTCTAGTTCTCATAGCACAACAGGGAATTTTTCATTTCTTTCTCAAAAACACACTTGTCGATCTGTCACAAGGACAATGGATTACTACACACCTGTCTCTCAATGTCCGAAAGCAGCGTACTGGCGCCTATTCGAAAGAGTTCTGGCATCAGCCATTCATCGCCCAGCTCTTCCTTCACGAGAGAGAGCCAAGCAAGGGAATCCTTGGCATTGCGGATGCCTCCTGCTGGTTTAAAGCCTACCTACAAGGGAAGGTGGGAAAGAGAACAAGGTTTATTATCACTGGAAAGCTTTAAAAAATGGTATTGCAGGGGCACCTGGGTGGCTTAGTTGGTTGATCTTCCAACTCTTGGTTTCGGCTCAGGTCATGATCTCAGGGTTCCGGGATCCATACCCTTGTCAGGCTCCACACTCAGCATAGAGTCTGCAGGAGAGTCTCTCCCTCTGCTCCTCCCCCTACTCATGCACACTCTTACTTTCACTCCCTATCAAAACTGAATAAAATCCTTAACAACAAAAAAATGTTACTGCGTTAATACAGGATCTCAATTCTCTCTCTCTCTGTCGTCAAAGATTTTATCTATTTATTTGACAGAGAGAGAGACACACAGCAAGAGGGGGAACACAAGCAGGGGGAGTGGGAGAGGGAAAAGCGGGTTTCCTGCGGAGCAGGGAGCCCAATGCGGGGCTCAATCCCAGGACCCTGGGATCATGACCTGAGCCAAAGGCAGATGCTTAATAAGTGAGTCACCCAGGCACCCCAACTCTCCCTTTTTTAAAAGTCTATTTCACTTCACCCAGCACAAGAGCTTAGATCACTGACTCATGCCCATTCACACTATAAAATGACTTTTCCAAAATTAATGGAAAGAATGTCACTGCTTCTAAGGAGACACTAGTGAGCGTTAATAACCCTCATTAACATTGCACTTATTGGAAAGTCATAAACTTCAACCATCTAGACTATAGCTGTGAACTGGGGATAAACAAGAGAGGTGTCAATAAATAAGGAAAACAGAGATCACAAAAGCCCATTCATCCTAGATTTCTACAAGTAAGCCTGTCTAGTCACCTCTCAGCCCTTCATCCCGAGATGCAAAAGACACACTCAGGTACTGAAAATAAGAGAAGAGAATCAGGGAGACCACATGAACCAAACTGGCAGCAATCAGGAAGGAGAGTTGACAGTTATTTTCACCAACTTCAGTGTAGGGACTTTTTTCTAAGTCGTAAGTGGAATGAGTTCTATGAAGCAGCCAGAGCAGTCAAATAAGCACAGTAGAAAAAGACAGTGTAGGAGCTCTTCACAGTTCAGTAGTCTTTGAAGGTGAACATAAAACAGCACGACTCAGCCAATATCTGATGTTTACAAATGATGTCCTTGAGTCCATTAGAAATGGATAAATGTGTTCTCTAAACAGTAAAACCTGCTCATCTGGATTTACTTGTCTCAAGAACTTGAATCCAGTAGAGGAGAGAATCTACAGGCAGGAACAATCGAGAAAACACTGCACAGCCCAAGAACTAAAACTCAGGCATTTGAACCCTGAGAGCCATTGATTCAATAGGTAGCCCCAACATGGGGTTAATGGCTAAAAGAATGCTAAACAAGAGAGACAATAAATGAATGGTCCCATACATGCTTGAAAACTTAGGGTTAACCTGGACGCCGCCATTTTCCCCACTACACCACACCCAATCAATCAACAGTCAAGTCCTCCCAATCTTCCCACCTTAATTTCTGTATGTCGCCCCACCCCCCACACACTTCCTTCATCCTCTCACTTCTGCTGGTTTAGTTTAGACCCTCATTAGTTCTCACTAACATTGGTCAGTCTCTCGTTTGGTCTCCCTGCCTCAGTCACTCATTCCCACACAGCTAAGCAGCAGCCGTCCACTGATCCTAACCCTATCTGCCTATTACCCAGGAGCCCAGGAGGCTCTGAAAGACTGCAGGGACATGGGGTGAGTACGGGAGATACATAGGATGAGACTAGTGTGAATAGGCCCCAAAAATCAATTAGCTGGTATTAGCATACATGTTAATCATAAGCGCATTTCTGTCAATTAGGCTGTGCTGCATGTAGATTTTTCCATACAGTTCAGTTGTGTCAGCAAGTCTGTTTGGCAACATTTCTAAAGAGAGGTTCTAGCATAAGTTTATCCTTTTTTTTTTTTTTAAGGGAGAGAATATGGAAAACATAAATCTGCAATGAAATCAGTTATGAAATATTAAACCTTTGCTGCTCAGAGTGACACTAATCATGGTCTGGAAGACGGCCCATCACATTTTAAAACACCCCTTAAATCAATGATGTAGAAAGTTTACAGTGTAAGGGCTGCCCAGGCAACTTGTCAACAACCTGAGAGGATGCTCCTGATTTGCAGATACATACACAGGTCCTCACTGTGTGAAATCAAATGTGACTCAAATGAATGGGATTTTACTTGCATCTGTCTGTTTCCTAATAAAACTGGGATGAACTTTATTACCTGAGGAAAAGGCCCATACAATTAAAAACAAGCACTGAGAGGCAGCAAAGAGTCCCTTCTTACTACACTCTGGCCTAGAACATGGAGCACTTAAAACTTTTATTGAAATTCTTTGCTTGTTGTCATGAGCTCTCTTGGGAAGGGCCTTGTTCATTTTGCATCCTTGTTAACAGAGGGTAACATGGCACACAGTTAACTACTCAGAACATGTTTGTTGAGAACACAGCAGGACTGTGTCTCCAATGGTGAGTTTTAACCCTGACTACAGAGCTTCCGAAACATACAGATGCCTGAGGATTACTTCTCCTCTGGAAGTGCGAGGGATGAGGGGCCCAGGCATCTCTAAACATAAAAAGCTTCATATTTATTTCGTTGTACTTTTGCAGAAAATAAGAACCACCGGTCTAAACGAATGGTGGTGGTCTCAGCTGAGGGGACCCAAGATAGAGTCTCTTTTTTAACGACTAAACTTTTTTTACTTGGGTCAGTGCAGAAAGGCTAACTGAAAGAAGAGATTACTCAAATGGAGTCAACTGTCATATGTAAGGTCACAGTAGCTATCTTTCCTATTTGTGCTTTTTTAAGACAGGAAGTTTTTCTGAAGGAGAAAATTCTGGAAGGAGTTCACTTCCTCTCAAACCCAGTACATTCTAAAAACGGTCTCCAGTTCCAAAATGAACCGAAGATACAGTCACATCTGAAGTCATCACATCTAGTTGGCAAAGGATTAAAGGTCTTTTTCGGGTTTCCATTTGGCAGAAATCCAGAGATTGATTTTAAAAGATGCCTTCTGAGGAAGGGCAGTCTCATTAAACAAAACAAAACAAAACAAAAACAAAAAGAAAAGAAAACCAAACTACCTTTCTCACCAGAGATGTTTAAAAAAAAAAAAAAATCCTTTGAGATAATTTGCAGCTAAACAAGCAACTAGAAGTGAAAAGGAAAATCCAAACTCATTTAAAAAAAAAAAAAAAAACCTCATACGCATTTTTCTCTTTAACTTCATATGTTTCAAAAAATATGTATTATTTTTCGAAAAGCTGACAAAAGCTAGCACACACCCTCCTCAGCTTAACAGTCTTCCAAAGAGCACATCCAACTGCCATAAAACGCAAAAATGGATATTTAATTCAAGAGCTATATAACGTCTAGCTACCTTTTCCCTGCTGTTTCACAGCATTTCATTATTTTGTTTAATAAGTTCATCTCCTCGAGAATTTTCTCTTCACCTCATATTATTAAAAGTAATAAGTTTTTCTGGACCGGGGGTTTCCCAACAGAAAAACCAATTTATGTGTGTCCTTCAATAATGACAGGAAAAGATTATTTCCCATTATATTGCATACTTTTCATATCACCACCACAGCTTATCATTCAATAAATGTTACTCTGCAATTCTTTCCATTCCTCAAGGAAGTTTAATTTCTGCATTAACCTGTTTTCGCTGGCCAACGCCTTACCAGAAAGCCTCTGTGTTGTAGCAGAATTAGTTCGTTAAAGAACCCATTTAGGAATCTCTTGTCAGTGATAAAATTGTCTTCAGTTAGTAAAAGCACATAAAGTGAGTTTACATCTTGATCACACATACTTACTCCCACACTCACACTCACTTTCTGTTAATCGCACATTTTTCTCCATGAATGTGTTCTTTTGTAATGAAAGGTAAATTAAACATTTATCTTCATAAAGGTAACTCATTCACACCTTCTGCATATAAAGACAGTTTTTGTGGCTGTAACTAGTATTATAAATAACATTCTCTTTACTCTAAAGAAAGATTTGCTGGCAATAACATACCTTGTTTCCAGTTTTCCAGAAGAAATCTCTAATGGCCCGTAGCATTACTATTGCTACCGGGAAAGTGGCATTTACTGTTTCTTTTCCAGTAGAGGTCTTAATAAAATCTGATCCTAAAACAAAAGGGAAAAAGAAAAAAAAAACCCTCCATGTTAATTAAAAACTTATTTTTACACTTTTTAGTCAGTGAAAGAAATGAGCTATGTAAATTTTTTTTTCCTGAGGAGCACAACTTTATATTTTGTTAGTTATTTGAAAAAGGAAAAATAAAATCTCTCTTTGAAATAATTCTGTCCATACTTCCCACCCTCCACCCCCAATTACTAGAAAATGAATGAAATTAAGTACCAATTGGGTTCTCACAGATTCTTGGGGCCCCTGCCTCCATATTTCCACATCATCAATGAAAATCAAGGTGGTTTATTTAATGCATAACTGAGATGAACAGAACAATGTTATGCTATGTGCTTAATATCATATATCACGGCACTTTACTGTAAAACTGCAGTGCTCACGCATTTTCCCCTCATTTTCTTGTGCTTGATGGGAAGTAAGAGTCCAGTTGTGACAACACCAGAAGAATGATTTGTACTGCACTGTTCCTTAAGGAAAGCACTGTCTTCCAATGAGATTCGGAGTTTCACGAAAGATGTCATGCTATTTCATAACCTACAAACACCTTAAACAACTTTCTGTCTCTTGTTTCTCACATGTGTCCTAAACCTGTTGATGTAGTTTAACAGAATAGCACAAGGAGACAAAGAAATTATTATAACCGTGTGCTATACTCTGTTCTAGGTGCTTAACAAGTAATAACTCAGCCACTCCTCACAACAACTGTATAAGGTAAGTACTAATACCCCATTTTAAAAGATGAAATGGAGATACAGAGTGGTTAAATAACTTGCTTGGGGTAACAGTTAAGTGAGGGAGGTAGAATTCTAACCAAAGTAATACAGCTGAACCAACAGGCTATAGTGTCTCCAAGAAACTTACCTAGGGTGACAAAGTCAGGTAGCCAAACAGAGATTCCATCTTCCATGTGGTTACCTACCCCTAAAACGTTCAAAATGCAGACCACAGAGCACAGTATGGGCACCACCAGGCTACCTACTAAAAATGCAGACTGTCGGGTCCTATACTAGTCCACTGAATCAGAATCTGAATATAAACAAAGTTCCCAAGTGAGTCCTGTGCAATTCACAGCCCTAGCCCACCGACTCTGTGGGACCATAGCTAATAAGGCTGACCTCTGAGACTCTCCCCAGGTCCGTCAAAGAAGTGGTCAATAGAAGTGGGGGAAAGATGTGGCTAAAACTTTCCCCATTAGTTTCAAATAGAAAAAATACTTCTACAGCTATTCTGTGGATGGAAAGATTCAAATCAACCTACCTTTAAGTAAATACACTGTGTGTAAGGCACAGTGGAAAATAAAACAACAAATAAGCCAACCCTTGACCTCAAAAGCATACATTCTAGGTGCAGTTGGAGAAGGAACATAAATCCTGAGTAATCACTTGAAGAGCTAGAAGTCAGAAGATCTGGTTTCATCTCCCAAACTTTCATGTCTATAAAATTCATCTGAAAATTCTTAGTTGCTTCATAGCTTTAATTCCTACAGGGAAGTAAAAGCTACAATCTATGTGAAAGCACTTTGAAAACTCTCAAGCATTCATAAATATAAATGGATTGAGGACCTAGGTAGGGTTTCAATCTGTAAATACATGATAGAAATTCGGATTTATGAAAGCAAGTCATCAGAAGCCTTTGGAGGGAGGGGTGTCTGCAGGCCCACTGAAGAATTGGAGACGTTATCTGTCTCGCATACATTCATCTACCAAACATCCACTGAGTGCTTACTATGTCCTAGACTGTTGTCGATACTGAGAAGAGACCACTAAACAAAATAATAAAGCTCCCACCCTTGTAAGCTGATTTTCTAGAAGAGAAAGACAATGAGCAAATATATAATAAATGTCAGACGGAGAGTTATGAAAAAAAGCAATGCAATGAGTTAGAGAGTGATGGAGTTGGGGAAAGGTAGCTATAGTTAAACAGTTACCAAAAAGGCATCTCTCAAGACTGAAATTCAAATAGAGACTGAATGAAAGGCATCTATGAAAAGAACCACAAGCAGGGAAATGCCAAGTACAAAAGCCCTGAAGTAGGCATGAGCTAAACTGATTGATGAATGAGTGAATGAATGAGACCACAGAAGCAAGGCCTGATCCCCACAGCACCAGAAATAAGACAATCAAGGGGATGAGAGCAAACAAGGGGATCCAAACAGATCTTAAGAGGGAGGGGAACATCCCCAAAGAATTCACAATGAGACCAAGATGTGCTTTCCTAAGGTGTAATACTGTCTTCTGAATCATTAGAAAGCTTTTGGGTACAACACCAGCTATCATCTAAATTCTTCCACGCATCTTAGAAAAGAAGATTATTACAAGACCAAAGCTACATTTGGAGGCCCAAGAAAAAGGTATGGTCACTTAAAAAACCACACAATTTAAAGTTAACCAAAAGAGCCAAACTCCTTTGAAAGAGTCCAGAGTTAGGGTAAGGGAGGAGATTCTCCTAACATATTTGGGAGGAGCAAAGAGAACACCTGTCATGAGAGCAACAAGGGCCCAGGTATAGTAACAACAGCCTGCACATCATGTGTTTGTCCCCCTTTCTTACTGTATTTTAGGAACATTTGAGGGCAGGTTCTTTCTAGGAACCAGGTATCTTTCTAGGAACCTGTATCCCCAGAGCATGACATACATTCAAGGCTCAATACATGAATTTTGGATGGATGGATGCATGGATGGATGGATGGATGGATCAAGTTGGTTGATAGATGGATGGCCACAGCTACCAAGAAAAAGCAAACTACAATATTTCCCATCTTTAACTGACTAATGAGAAAGGGAAGGCAGTTTTGAGTTTTATTCCAGTTCAGGTAACAAAACTGGACAGGTGGCTCAGAAGAATATATCATTTTACTTATTTTTAAATAAACTGTAAATTTTGGAGCAGATGTAAAGCTACAGAAACTTCAGCTAGTACAGTTTCCACATGCCCTACACCCAGTTTCCCCTATTATTAACAACATTTGTACATTTGTTATGATTGATGAGCCAAGATAGATATATTACTATTAACCCAAATTCATACTTTATTTAGATTTCCTTAGTTTTACTTAGAAGCCAATTGCATCCAGGATACTCTGATATGTACATTTATAATACTGCCATGGGTTCCTCTTAGTTGTGTCAGTTTCTTGGACTTGCCTTATTTTTATGACCTTAACAGTTTGAGGAGTACCGGTCAAGTATTTTGTAAAAGCTCCCTCAGTTGGGACTTGTCTGACATTTCTCTCATGATTAAACTGGGGTTTTGGGTTTCTGGGGAGGAAGACCATAGAGGGAAAGTGCCATTCTCACCATATCATATCAAGTGTACCTTCCATCAACATGATCCACCACTAGTGATGTTGACTGTACGCACCTGGGAGGTCGTGTTTGCTGGGTTTCTCTATTGCAAAGTCATCTCTTTTCCCTACTTTCCATACTGTCTGCCTTGGGAAGAAGCCCTTATGTGTATCCCACACTTAAGGAATAAGGAATTATAATTTACCACCTTTAGGGGGAATAACATCATAAATTATGTGGGCTTTTTTTGCATGAGAGATTTGTCTCCTCTCATTTGCTTATTTACAATTATTTATATCAGTACAGACTCAGAGATATTTATTTTATACTTGGCTTTATAATCCAATATTACTTTATTTCATTGCTCAAATGGTTCTAGCTTTGACCACTGGGGGCTCTTTCAGTTCCTTCCTATATCCCTTTGACACACCTCCATCAAGTAGAATTTTTGTTTTTTAAAGCACTTCCTTTGGTATTGCCAAATGCTCCAGGTTTATCTTTTATGCTTTCTGCTCTAGTCCTAGAATAAGCCATTTCTCTAAGGAGCCCTAGTTCCTCTTCTTAGAGGATGGTATTAGAACCCAAAATCTTGGTGCTAGGTGTACTCACTGCTACTGTGGGGTCTTGTTTCTCTCTGCTGCCTAGCAAGGAAATCTATGTATGTACACTAACCCATTTATACACACACATCTTTTAATAATTCCACATTTAGCAATCTATATTTGTATTAAACTAAACACGCATAATACTGATGACTCCAACTCTAACCCATTACCGCATGGATCACTCCAGCCCCCTCCCCCTTCTTTACCTGTAAACTTCCACTTCAACAGTGAGAAACCAAACACTGACATCTGTCACTCATTTCATTGTTCACATTCAGTCTCCACACATAACGCTCTCAGAACTGTTACCTACACCATGGGAAACAACTTTATCAAAGCCTATACAGTGCTCATGTGCATCTTCCTGTATCCTTAGCT
The DNA here is from genome assembly GCF_902655055.1 of Lutra lutra. Taxonomy (NCBI): domain Eukaryota; kingdom Metazoa; phylum Chordata; class Mammalia; order Carnivora; family Mustelidae; genus Lutra; species Lutra lutra. The sequence continues at coordinate 85,508,066 of NC_062285.1, forward strand.
TTACAGCCCACACTTGCTTACAGATTTTTTTTTTTTTTTTTTTGAGAGAGAGAGGTGGGGAGCAAGAGCAAGGTGAGGTGCAGAGGAGAGGGAGAAGCAGACTCCCCGCTGAGTAGGGAGCCTGACTCGGGAATCAATCCCCAGACCCTGGGATCATGACCTCAGCCGAAGGCAGACGCTTAACCGACTGAGCCACCCAGGGACCCAGCTGACCCTCATTTATAATGTTATTCAGGTCAGCACCTTTCTTCCTACCTCCTTCAGGGAGGCCGTTTCATATATTTTTAATACAGTTAAAGATTCTTTGCTCACAGTCCACATTCTATCTTGGAATCCCCTGATCATGTAAATGATTTTTCATTTGCATACATTAAAGTTCAGTCTTCACGGAGGTTCTAGTAGTTCGACAAACATATAGTGTCGCATATGCATCATTACAGGCTTGCACAGAACACTCTCCCCACACTAAAAATCCCCCATGTGCCACATTTGTATCTCCCCCCACCGTGCCAACAACCACTGATCACTTTACGATGGCAACCATTTTGCCTTTTCCAGAATGTCATGTGTAGGAATCATCCAGCCTTTTAGGCTGCCTCTTCACTTAGCAATATGCATATAAGGTTTAATACTCATGTCTTTTCATGCCTTGACAGTTCATTTCTTTTTATTGATAAATAATATTCCATTGTATGGATGTACCCTAATTTGTTTAACTATTCACCTATTAAAGGATATCTTGGTTGCTTCAGTTTGGGGCAATTACGAATAAAGATGGTACAAACATTCATAGGCAGGATTTTGTGTGGACATAAATTTTCAAATCAGTTGGGCACATACTGAGAGGGGCAAATGCTAGAATATATGGTAAGACCATATTTTGCTTTGAAAGAAACTGCCAAATTATCTTCCGAAGATTCTGCATTCCCAACAGCAGGAATGAGAGTTCCTGATGCTCTATATCCTCACTAGCAATTGGTGTTATCAGTTTTTGGATTCTATCCAATCTAATTGGTGGACATCTAGATTACGCACATATTTTTGTTGGCTCATACCCAAATAATCAATTTATGGATTGCTGTTATGAATGATAGTAGTTCTGAATTTCAAATTCCCATGGTTTACACTGCTAGTAGATGGAAAGGCAAGAGACCTTCTATATTAATATTGTATCATGCAACCTTGGTAAACTCACTCAGTAGTTTTCAAGAGCCTGTTGGTCTGGGGGGGTGGATTTTTTGCTCTGTGAACAAAGACAGTTTTATATGGTTCCTCCTGTATTAATTTCTTGGGGTGGTTGTAACAAATTGTAATAAACTCGGTATCTTAAAGCAACAGCAATTTATTTTCTAACAGTTCTGTAGGGCAGAACTCCAAAATCAAGTTGTCAGCAGGGATGCACATCTTGTGAAGGCTTGAGGGAGAAATCTGTTCCCTAAGTCGCCCAGCCTCTTAGAGCTGCCAGCGTTCCTTAGCTGCATCACTCAGACCTCTGCCTCCATCTTCACATTGCCTTCTCTTCTGGGCAGAAACTGTCTCTTCCTCTGCCTCTCTCTGATAATAACGTTTGGGATGGCATTTAGGTCCCACTTGGATAATCCAGAATAATCACTTCATCTCAAAGAGCCTTCATTTAATCACACCTGCAAAGACCCTTTTTCCCAAATGAGGTAATAGTCACAGGTTTGCAGGGGAAGGGGGGTTAGGACGTGGTCATATCTCTGGGACCCATTATTGGCCTGCCCCACTTCCCAATCTAATTTCCTTCTTCTGTCTTCTTGCACTAGCTAGGACTCTCCAGTACAGTGTCAAATAGGAACATTCTTGGTGTATTCTTAGGGCAACTTTCTGGGAATGGTGTCTAGTTTCTCAGAGTGTGTTAGTTAAAGGTTGTTGGTAGATGTTCTTTCTAGTATTCCTAGTCTTCTGATAGCTTTTATTATAAATGCATGTTAAAATCTGTCAAATGACTCATCTGTGTAATTTGATAAGACCATATGATTTTTCCCCTGTAATGTACTGATATGGTGGATTACATTACACCGAACCAGTCTTGCATACCTGGAGTATATCCCCCTTGGTCATCGGATACAATTCTTTTTATCCATTGTTGAGCTCATTTTGCTAATATGTTGTTCAGGATTTTTTTTGCATTTATGTTCATAAGTAATACTGATCTATAGTTTTCCTTTCTTGCAATATCTTTATGTGGCTTTGGTATTGGGGTAATGATGGCCTCACAAAGTGAGTACTCTCTTCTTCAATTTTCTGGAAGAGATGGAGAATTGGTAATATTTCATCCTTAAATGTTTGGTAGAATTCATCAGTGATACCATCTTTGGCCAGTGCTTTCCTTAATTTCCTTTTAATTTTTCAATAATTTAATAAATTATTAAATAAATACTAAAGAAAATTATTTTATAATATTCTGGAATTAAAATATAGTTTTATAATAGGTTATAACATAGTTTATGTAAATAAATACATGCTTGTATATTTATTATTATATATAATATTTACAAACTAAATAAAATTAAAATAATTTCCTTAATAGATATGGGCTCATGTGGACCATTTCTCCTTGCAGATATTAATCCAACTTGAAAATCAATAATCAGTTTAAATGTTAGTGGTCTAAATACACTAGTTAAAAATCATAGATTAACAAAAAACAAGGCCCTTCTATATGTTGTTTATGAGAAATCCACTTTAAAAATAAAGATTTAGAAGATTAAAAATAAAGGGATGGAAAAAGATACATTAATCAAAGTAAAGCAGAGTACCCATATTAATTTTGGACAAAGCAGACTTCAGAAAAAGGAATATTATCAGGGATAAAAAAGGGTCTTACATTATGATAAAGGGGTCATTTCTCCAAGGAGACACAATAATCCTAAACATGTAGGCAACTAATAATAGAGAATCAAAATATGTGAGGCAAAATTTGATAGAACTGAAAAACAGACAAATCTATCACTATAGCTAGAGACTTCAAAACCCCTCTCTCAGTAATTGATAAACAGGGAGAACATGAGCAAAGATATATTTAACTTTAACAGAATTATCAGTTATCAAGATCAAACTGGTATTTATAGAAAGTTTTAAAAACAAAAAAAAAAAACAGCAAACTACATATTTTCAAGTTCACAGAGGACATTCATTAAGATAGGGCTCTTTGTCTTATTTTTCTTTCTTAATATTTATACCTCTTTTTCTGCTTTCCCTGGATTTAACTGAACATTTTATATGGTTTCATTTTATCTCCTCTCAGCATATCAATTATACTTTCTTCTTTATATTTTCTTTACTGGTTGCCCTAGCATTTTCAAAATACATTTTTAACAAATTTAAGTATACCTTCAAATAATAGTCTACCACAACACAGGTACTGCAGGTACCTTAAACAAAGTATTCCTAATTCTTCCCTCCTATCCCATCCATGTGGTATTAATTACCCAGTACACTATTGCTATTATTTTAAACAGTTATCTTTTAGGTCAATTGAAAAAGAAAAGTAATTTATTTTTATTCTTCATGTATTCCTTCTCTGACATTCTTTTTTTTTTTTTTTTTAAGATTTTATTTATTTGTCAGAGAGAAAGGGAGAGAGAGCGAGTGCAGGCAGACAGAATGGCAGGCAGAGGCAGAGGGAGAAGCAGGCTCCCTGCTGAGCAAGGAGCCCAACGCGGGACTCGATCCCAGGACGCTGGGATCATGACCTGAGCCGAAGGCAGCTGCTTAACCAACTGAGCCACCCAGGCGTCTCTCATTCTTCTTTTTTTTTTAATGGAGATGAGAGTTTCTGATATATGTCATTTTCCTGTTCCTTACAGAACTTTTTTAAACATTTCTTAGGGGGCAGGTCTGCTGGCAACATAGTCCCTGAGTTACATAAGTCCAAGTGCTTTCACTTTTGAAGGAAAATTTCACTGGATATAGATTTTTTGCTTGGGATTTTTTTTTTCCTTTGAACATTTAAGTACTTCATCTACTCACTCCTTGCTGACATGGTTTCCAGTGAGAAGTCTATTGTAATTACTTCCTTTGTTTTCCATAGGTACGGTGCTTTCTTTCTCTGGCTTTTTTCAAGATTTTCTATTTGTCTTTGGTTTCCTTCAGGTTGATTTTATATATTTAGGTGTAGTTTTTTTTTGCTTGGCTTGGTTTTTTCCATATTTATCCTGTGGTGTTCTCTGAGCTTCCTGGATCCATGGTTTGGTTCTCTGTCATTAAGTTTGGAAAATTCTCAGCCATTAATTCAAACATGTTGTCTGTTCCATTTTCTCTTTCTTCTTCTTCTATTTCAATTATCCATGTGTTACACCTTTTGAAATTGTCCCTCAGTTTTTGTTCTGTTTTTCTCATCCTTTTATCTCTTTATTTATGTTTCAGTTTCGGAGGTTTCTTTGAATTTATCTTCATGGTCACTGATTCTATCCAGTCTTCTAATGAGTCTGTCAAGGCATTCTTCATTTCTGCTGCAGTGTTTTTGATTTCTAGCTTTTCCTTTTGTTTATTTCTTAGAATTTCTACCTCTCTACTTACCTGGCCTATCATCCTTCCATGTTGTCTATTTTTTCCATTAGAATTATTAACATATTAGTCACAATTATTTTAATTTTCTCTTTCTGATAATACTAACATCTATGTCATGTCTGAATCTGGTTCTGATGCTTGTTTTTTCTCCACAGACTGTGTTTTTTCTTGCTTTTTAACATCTCTTGTAACTTGTTGTTGGAAGCCAGATATGACATAGGAACAGAGGCCTTTCGTGTGACATTTTATGCTAATCTGGCCAGGAGCTTGGCTGTGTTTTATATTTGCTGTAGTCACCAGTGCCAAAGTCTTCAATGCTATAGTATCCTTATTTTTTGTCTGCCCTGTTTACTCTAGGCTTCCTACGTCTTCCTCCTCAGAAAGAGTCCCTGTTTTTAAGCTCTGTTAGCTGTAATCCATTAGATTACTGGAGTCCTGTTGGTGCGGTATTAACGAATAGGGGAGAACAAGCATTTCATAATTCTATGATTAAACTTCAGTCTTTCAGTAGACTTTAGGTTATAACCTTCACAAATGTGTCTTAGCTTTTCTATCCCACTTTGATGAGGCAGGAAGAGTCAAAGGGAAATGCTCTCCCAGGTGAGATATGATTCTAGCAAGTTCTTTTGCCTTGGAGAGCAGGCCTTCGTTAAGGAGAATGCTTTGTACATATTTTGCAAAGATTATCTCCCCGCCACCCCTGCCACCAGAGCCAAGAGATCTTTCTCAGCTCTTCACTGTGAGAACCTAGGGTTCCTGAAGGTAAGACCAGCAAAAGTGCTGGCATCACACTCAGCTTCCAACAAGTTGCTACAATTATCACTTAAGTGTTTTTACCAGTTTATGGCTCTAATAGATCTTGGTTGACTCTCAGGAGTCACCATCTCTCCAGACTTTGAAGTAGCAGCTTACCCTGAGACCTAAGTTCTTGAGGAAGCATAAGGTCTGACCACTTGATATTAGTGTTTAAAGACAGTAAATTTGGTGTGTTTTGGATGGGCTGAGGATAACTAAGAGCCAGAGACCACACAAGAGATTAAAATGGCAGTTCAGACATACAGCTTTTTCTTTATGTCCAGGAATAAGACTTAATTATACAAAAGACTTTATATATACATATATATATATATACATATATACATATATATATATACATACATACATATATACAAATCTTATATATACAAAGAATTATACATAAGACTTTAATTATACAAAATACTTCAGAAAGTACATTAGCATTTTACTACTGTCAAAAGAACAATGGATTTTCCAGTGGGACTAAGTGGGCACACACTTTTGTTTTACTTCTTATTTTAATATTGCTTCCCTTGCCCCTCTGCTAAAACAAAATTACCTTAGAGAAATAAATGCTAGATTTCAAATTACCAATATCACAAAGCACCATAAACTCTCCTCAGGGGTCATGTAAATCCAACACTGACCAAACTCACCTCTGCTCAGCTTCAGGAAAAAAACCTTCTGAGAAAATATCTCACAATTAAAACAGCTATCCATTATAAATGTTCCTCCATCAGTGCCCACAATTTCAAGGAAATGACTAAACTAGGAGATAAAAGGCTTGAAAAGTCCAAAGTAACACATTAAATGGACCAGAATTCAAATGTGGTTAGTTGGAATTAACATTAATAATAAATTTATAGTATTATATGCAATTGTATGTTTTTAATTTTCTTAATCTGAAATCTCTAGCACAATACTTTTTTTGTGGTCTAAAGCAACTCAAAGCTTTTCTAAGGTCTGTAATTACAAGTCTCCATGGTACAGTTTCATTAAAAACTTTCATTAAACAACAGCTGCCCTTGTATATGGTCTTCTAATCAATTTGGTCAAACAGAATGACTTCTAATCAGCTGTTGATAAAAATAGAAGATGAAATTTTAATTCTAATAGATTAACCACAAACTCAAGACAGTCTTCAAAATCCATCTAGCTCTATTCTCCAGTGGATTTAATGACTATTCAGCAACTCATTACTAAATAGAACAAGATGAACATTTTCCAGTTCATTAAAGAAATGTACTATGTATTTTTGCATTGTCCTCATGATTCGTTACAGGGAGTCTTAATTACAAGATAATGGATAATGGTTATTAAATGCAGACTGCAGTAATGAAGCTCTATTCATTTGCGAACCTCAGAGACTGCAAAGAGAGGAAAATAAAATTACTAGCTTCAAAAGATTAACGGATCAAATTATTATTCAATTTTGAAAATCTCATTCAGACTTCATAGAAACAAGAAGAGATTAAAAACTAGTATTAAGACCACAGTAGTACATTAAAAAAAAATAATATCTTAAGGCTATTACTGCATAATAAGCTTCAGATGTGATTATTAGAAAAACATATAGCTAACAATGGGAAAACATACATTTTTATTTCCCGAACAAATCTTATTTATGAGATAGGAAGTTACTAGCAGGATCTTAAAGACAGTTGTGGCGAACACGGAAGATCCACAAAAGAACAGCACAATGAAGGTATTATTAACATTTTATACTTTGCTAATGAAAAATAGGATTTAAAATCAACTGCTGCTTGAGAAAGCTTGTCATTAAGCGGAATTCATGCCAACCCTATAATAAGAGCTTTTGGGCACATTATTCATTAGCACCATGTTTTCCATAGCTCTCTAAGAAATTACCGATTAAAGTTAGCAAGAGAGTTTTGCATGGTGATTCTGATACTAATTTATACTTGCAATCTGCAATGGGCCACTTTTTTTTTTTAAACAAATATAACACGCAGAAATATGAAGCCCCAGATGAAAACATTTTCTTTCAGACTATGTTCTTTCATTCAACATAGACTTGACAATAATTTCGGGTGAGATAGAAAGGTCCAGTGTTACAGCTGAAGAACTGGCCAGGCTGAAGGCGGAAGCAGAGGGCCCTGGGGGAGGTAATGGTATGGTGCTAATACTCAATCTGGTGACAATTAAACCACAATGACATCCTTACATGGTCCAGGGATAACAACTAACCTTGTGAAAGGGGAAGTTTTTTAAAAGAGAGAGGAAAAGCTTAAGAAGGAAAGAAAAAAATGAAAACACCTGCTTTCTCCGTTCTTTCCTTCAATCTAGAGAGTGAGATCTGAAAATACTCCTCAGTTGGTCTAGTCCGTCATGTGAGCAAGGCAACAGAGCATCATAATTAAGCAGCAAGGCATGTTCAAGCAGAATGGCAATCAGAAAGCAATCACAATCTCGGAGTTAGAAAATATCTCAAATACCCCAAGGGTAAGATTAGTTCATGATAACCACATTCTTTGCAGTTGCCTTCCCCCCTCAATAAAAATAAAAACGTGGCCATTTAAAATAATGCAGAACAGTATGATTCAAATGGAAAACAAGGTGAGGACTCTGACTATATAATCCTTGGTAATTGACAGTAATGTCCCTGGGAGAATATTCTAAACCATTACGCTAACCATACAAAGATATGTGTTAGAACTGCTTGACGCAAACAAGAGTCCCTGAGTTACCTCTAATGTGGTAAGTTTCCCTTCACTTCTAAAACTTAGGTGATTTGAAATGAGTTTCAGAACTGTAATAATGCTAGAGATGGAGTTTCCAGTCAATGCAAACAACATCTCTTCTAGAGGAGATGTAAATTATTTACTCTTTCAAACAACTCTAAATGTTTTGTTTTTCATTTTTTTTAACAAAATTGGAAAAAGAAAAGGATTATTGAATTCAACTGTTTACAAGGCCATACTGTCAGCCAACTGAGAAACGACAGAATGTTTCCTAAACCTCGCTCGTCTCTTCCTCTAATTTTTCTTTATTTTAAAGAGAGAGAGGAAAAGAGAGTGAAAGCACGTGTGAGAGCAGGAGGAGGGGCTAAAGGGGAGGGAGAAGGACAAGCAGACTCCGTGCTAAGCACGGAACCCCACCAAGGGCTCCATCCCATGACCCTGGAATAATAACCTGAGACAAAAGTAAGAGTCCGAACACAAGCAGGGGAAATAGGGAAGGGAGAAGCAGGCTCCCCACTGAGCTGGGAGCCCGATATGGGGTTCAATCCCAGGACCCTAGGATCATGACCTAAGCCAAAGGGAGACACTTGAGGACTGAACCACCCAGGCGCCCCAAGATGGGATCGGGGCAAACTCAAGGTTGCTGGGGGATGGAGGGGGGTAGGGAGAGGTTGGTGGGATTATGGACACTGGGGAGAGTATGTGCTATGGTGAGTGCTGTGAAGTGTGTAAGCTTGACAAATCACAAACCTGTACCCCTGGGGCAAATAATATATGTTATAAAAATAAAAATAACAACAATAATAATAATAATAAAGCAAGAGTTGGAAGCCCAACCGAGTCACCCAGGTGCCCCTAATTTTTAATATTGTATTAGTGCTCCTGAGGATGTTTGTGAATATCAGTTCAGAAATGAGCTCCGAAAATTAGGCTGCACTTCTGAGTTTTTGGGTTTTTTAAAAAGACTATTTTTTTGAGAGAGAGAGCATGAGAGGGGTAAGGGTCAGAGGGAGAAGCAGGCTCCCTACTGAGGAGGGAGCCAGATGTGGGACTCGATCCTTGGACTCCGGAATCACGACCTGAGCAGAAATGCAGACACTTAACCGAGTCACCCAGGTACCCTGAACTTCTGAGTTTTTACTTCTCTTCTTCTACTCCCACTTTTGAGTAAGGCCTTCAGGAAGGGAAGTTGAGATAAATGAGCCCTAGAAGATTTGCAATTAAAACAAAGGTTCTGGAATTAAGATAATGGGTTGCAAAACTTTGTGAATATACTAAAATCCCCTGAACTGCACACTTTCAAGGTGAATTTTATCTTATGGGAATTACATCTCAACTTAAAATAAAAAAGCAAAAGAGAATGTATTCATGAGAAAGAGGGAGAAAAAAAAAACTATCCAATAAAATTAACTCTAGAGGCACCTGGTGGCTCAGTCGTTAAGAGTCTACCTTCAGCTTGCACCACGATCCCGGGGATCCTGGGATAGAGCCCCACATTGGACTCCCTGCTCAGCAGGAAGCCTGCTTCTCCCTCTCTCTCTGTCCTGGCTTGTGTTCCCTCTCTCGCTGTCTCTGGTGAATAAATAAATAAAATCTGTAAAAAATAAAATAAAATAATAAAACTAACTCTAAGTAAAATTATCAGTAAGTTGACAAATCAAGTATGTATAATCAACTGTACCCTCACCCCTTTCTTGAACTCATGTTTAAAGGCAACACCTAGTCCTCTCTGTAAGTGGTTCCCACCAGCTCCCAAGTAGGACATCCACAATCCAGGCTTCCTCTCTAATTGTCATCAACCATTACAACATAACATTTAGCTGTCATTGCTTGAAATAGATATGCTACCTGTTGACAATGTTTTGCTCAGTAGATGGAAGTTAACAAATGAACAGCACTCATATTCAAAGCACTAACCAACTTGAAGCACTACTTTTGAAGAAAAAATACTTCAACACACTTAACATTATAGTTCCTTGAAAAGATTCTGGAAGAGTGGCACCAACACTGATAATTTCATGCTGGTCAAAGAGAGAGAATTTTAATGAAAGGACCTTTGAGGACCAGCTCAATGATGCCTTCTGGGATTCAGAGAGCACCCTGTGCAGAGTCTGGGGCCATACTGTTCAAGATGGTAGTCACTCACCGATACAGCTACTGAGTGTTGTTGATCCCAACTGGGATGTGCCAGAAGAGCAAAAGGCACAAAGGGATTTAAAGATTTAGTATAAAAAATGTAATGTCAAATGTTTCAGGGGCACCTGGGTGGCTCAGTGGGTTAAAGCCTCTGCCTTTGGCTCCAGTCATGATCCCAGGGTCCTGGGATCGAGCCCCGCATCAGGCTCTCTACTCAGCAGGGAGCCTGCTCCCTCCTCTCTCTCTGCCTGCTTGTAATCTCTGTCAAATAAATGAATAAAATCTTAAAAAAATGTTTCATAAATAAGTTTAAATTGATTACACACTGAAATGATATATATTGGGTTAAATAACATACATTATAATTACTTCCACCTGTTTCTTTTTACTTTACTAATGTAGTTATTACAATTTTTTAAATTATATTATCTCTATTAGACAGCACTAGTCTAGAGCTTCAATGGGACACCAAAGTCTGTAATCACTCTGTGTAGGCTACAATTTGATGTCCTTTTAAATTAACATCCTTTACATGTTGGTTTAAATTTATTTAGGAAAAAAAGGTTGAATTCTGCCTTAGAGGGAGAGTAAGAAGATCCCTGGTGATAGCACTTACCTATTCTCTTATCCAAGCAATTCAGCTCTGCCCTCAAATCTGAATCCTTCACTCAGCCAAACAAAAGCTCTGTAATTAACCAGACCTGCCTTTCTTGAAAAGTGTAGATTATTCATCTGGAGAACTAAGAGCATGTCCCTGGAATATCTCATACCCAATCCCATTCATATACTGTAGAGGAATTCTAGTAACTGCAAAATTCTAGTAACTGCAGAGAAAACCACCATTTTCAATGGTTTCAATATGTTTTATGGGTTAGCACCCTAGGAAATTGGCCAGCTGACCATCCCCTAATCCTGTCTAGAATTGGCCTTGCTTTCAGTTTTCAAACAGACAGGACTAAGTCTAAAACTTCATTGACCATATATGCCTTGTGCTTACAGCTCTGTGCTCAACCCAACCACTCACCTTCTCAACCCTTCCATAGCCACTCAACTAATACTTACTGGCCATCTACTAAGTACCAGTACCATTGTCCACATGTAGACACAGCAGCATGTACAAGTCAAGGCTTTCCTTTACAGGACTCTGTACCATTAGAGGCAACAATGACTTAGGTATAGATGTTATATTCACTTTCTCTTAGTCTGGCTACTTAAATTAAAAAAAAAAAAATCTTTATCTGTCTCCATCACATTACCCTCAGTTTTTCAGAGAGCACTGTGGCAGTGCTGAGAAGAAAAAAATGAGATTCTTGAGATTAGGCTAGTACCCTATGATCAAACAAAAATACCAGAAATACCCACAAGCATTGTTATTGTATAGGTGTAATGGTTTGGATAAAGTAGAAAAGCGTTTCAGATGCAATATAAAGTGAAAACATCAATCTGTAAATCAAGTTACTGATGCCAAATGCCTCAAAATCAAAATGCTTTCCTTTTTAGCCAGCCCCTGCAGCCGAACTTACTGATGTAGGGAATTACTATGTTAAGCAAATATCCTCTATTGATATGGTAGTTTTAAAGTCATCTTATCTTAAAATGACACAAGCATATCTAACATATTCTTTTTTCCCTCCGCATTTGATGGGAGGAAAAAGGGAGATGGAACCTCAGTACAAGGTAAAATGTGATTTGCTATCACTAAACTTTGGCAAAGAAGAGTAAAATGAAGAAGCATTTTAACAAAATAACAAGGTAGATATGCTTCAAACAACTGAATTTCATTTTGATTGTGCTTTCTATTGTCACTAGCAAGTTTGGAATGTATAGTATATATTAACATTAAAAGTCAGGTATGCTTGTGTGGAATCTATTAACTTGAGAGAAAATTACTCAAATTGAAGAAATAGCTGCTTAAAATGGATTTAGAAATACATTTTACTGAACAAAGCAAGCTAGAAAATTAGGCTACTTTATCAGGATTAGAAAGTGCTATGAATTTTAACACAAAGCTTTTAAAAACAATGCAGAGCATATTTGAGATTATCATACCTCAATGTCATCATAAATCTTTTTTTTTTCCAACAATGGATGCTAAGTGTGTAGACTTACTTTCGACAGTGACCTGTCTTTCATAAAAGAAGTTGTGTTAGTTTTTCTGTGGGGAGTTTTATCTCTAGGTGATTGTTTCACTGTACCTGGAGACTCCTATCATATGCTTCTCATTAGCGGATCTACAGATGGGTACACCTTGAAAAGGCTCAGAACAGAAAGTATTTGCCATGTGGATCCTTGGAGTTGGCCCCTGGGGTCACCACAGTTAGCACTTGCCAACCCCTTCCAAAAACAATGCTGCCTCTCTCATACTGTTCACAGTTTTCACGTTAGAATTCTGTCTCTATTTCTCAAGGAGGCATGCCTTCATTTTTAGCTTTCTTCCTCCTTTTTACTCCGCCAACACCAGAGGCCTTGAGTCCTCCATCAAAAGAGGTATGTGCCGGCAAAGGAGAAAGTGCTAGAACCCCACACAGCTCCTCTATGGGGGTAGGGGGGATTGTCTCTAATCAGAAAGTGTCACCACCACTTCTGCCAAGTCGTGTGCCTCACTGGGATATCAGAATCCCTCACGAATTCCTAAAAACACAGGAGGCAAGGAGAAAAGAGGGAAAGGGAAGTCTGTGAACTAGGTAGGGAGAACGGTCCTGACCTAGACTCTGCAAAAGTCATGGACTAATACAACAGGCTTGAGAGCTGGATCCATTTTGCATATTCACTCAAACTCATCTAGGATCTCCCTGGATGTCACACTTTTTTTTTATTTTTATTTTTTAAAAGCACTGCCTTGCCAATGAATATATATGCCTGAATTTCCCTCATAGCAGAAAGGCTATGGGTTCCTTTCCCGGAACTAAATAGAAATAGAAATAACATATAACCATACGGTAATGATGTATATTTCAGACAAACAGCTTACACTACACACTTAATATGGAGGTTTTATCTGTCTCTCACAGAACTTCCTATTACAAAACTAATACGTTTGATTAAAAGGCTATTCATTTTTAGGAGATTCCCCCCCACCAGAAAACAGAATATAAATAGTTTCTTAACATGTATAAGTTAGGTCTTTACCTACCCTCCCTTTTAAACCTACATTTAAAATTCTCGATACATATTTAATGTTTTTAATATTACCTATATAATTGCTTTGAGTGTGGCATTTACTTCCTTCCTCGGAAGTACATGTTATATCACAGATATAATTTCTCCCAGGTATTTCAGGGAGCCATTAAATGTCAAAATCCAAAGTGAACACAGAGGTAACTCAAAAATGTAAAACCTCGGTGAAGAAAAAATTTCAGCTGTTAAAAAAGTTTATTACCAAAAATAGGAAATGGGATTCACAATGATAACCTATAAGGTAAAATGGCATTTAAAAAACTGGGTTAGAGACAGTTCACAGTGTCAACTTAAGTTGGAGATCCATATACTTGTGTTTCTGTCAGAAATACCATAAATTTACTCTTGAGAAAGAAGATTTTCTGAGTTGACCTGGCCCATTTTTTTTTTTTTTATATCTTACACATGGAAACTAAAGAGCACAACATTTTTTAAGTATGAGGAGCTAAAAAGTGTTGTAATATGGAAAGGACAGATAAGACAGGTTTGATCATGGCATTTTTTCATCTCCAACCTTCAACTGCTTAAAGAATAACACTTTAGGATTTCCACTTGCTAGGATCTGAATCTAATCTAGTATTCACTGTTCTCCTGCTACTCACTCACAAGCGTCTCAGACTCCAGGCAACTCTGATGCCGATGATGCCACAGCAGTAACAGTGGTAGAAGTGAAGGAGTAGGTCCCCCTTTCTGAGAACTCACCAGGTGCTTGACTCCAGCTAAACCCTTCATACATCTACCCTCATTTAATCTTTAGGGTAACTTCAAAGACAGGTGCTCTTAGGATCTCCACTGACTAATGAAAAAAACAGGGATTACAGATATTGACCTATGACCACAGTTTTTAAATGTCATGAATGGAATGTAACACAGCTTTTTCTAAGTCCAGCCTCTTAACCACTACACACCCCTGCCTCCTAACCTAGACTAGTTACTGTTTGGCAAAACACCCTCTGCCCTATTAACTTTGTACTCTCTATTCTTTCTCTCTCAGTCAAAATCTTGTCTGGTCGAGTTGAAATGTTTCCTTCAATAAGAAGTGGCACCTTAAATTAACAGATTAACAGAGGGCATCCCTCTCTACAACCATGACACAAAGTATCATCCTCCCCACACCCTCCCATACACATGCTCTGCTCTACCCAGCTGAGGACCCCTACAATACTACCAACTACACTTATCCAGGCCTCTTACTCCCCACTCCACCCACGTTCGTTAATCAGACAGGAGTCTGTGTCCAGCTTAATAAAATGTGGATGGAAAAGTAGCAAATGAAAGGGGATTCAAGAAAGCTGTCAGGAATTATTAGGAAAAGCTAAAAGTGAAAAGCCACAGAAAAACAGAGTTTTCTGCTAGAGAAGCAACCATCTGAGCGACAGTCAATGAAGCATCTACATACCAGTTGTATGAACAAGTTATGGAAGAAACTGAGAGAAAGTAACTGTCTTATCAACAAACAGAGAATATGGGGAGCTCTAGCAATAGTAGAAAATGCAGGAAGAAACTGAGGTACAAGTCTTAAAAAAAAAAAAAAAGCAAGTTGGAGAAGATACGGGGCCTGAATAAGTTGAGAAATTTCTCTATATATCTGCCCTCACTCCTCAGCCAGTGAAGACATACTCTTTGAGGGCCATAACTACCTCATTCATCATGATATTGGTCATATACAACTAGCACAGTGGTCAGAATATAAACTCAATAATGGCACAATCCACATGAATTCCCTATCAGTCAAGCTTTAGTGAAACTTCATGACCATACTGAACACAAATGAACTCTTCAATGATTCCACAGCTGCCTACTTGTATAAACAAATTATTTTTATTTCATTAATTCTCTTTAATCAACACTTAACACCACACTTACCATGTGCTGGACACTGCCCTAAGAGCTTTAAAAATAACCTGACAAATCATTACAAATAAAGCAGTTGTTGGATGCTTCCAGCTGGGAGTGACAGATGGGGAAGACATATCTTTAAGGCTAATGTGCTCAAGAAGAAATCTTGAGAAATCCTTGATGGCAACGCAGGATGATGCTTCCTGACTATGGGCGATCGTTCCTCGACTTATTCTGTCCTAACACAAATATTTGTGGATGACTGCTGTGTGCTCTGCAATGACTAGGAAGCTTTCCTGACTGGAAATGGCTCCATTTTGAGAGCTAAGTGCCTGCACAGAGTGCTGGAGGGGGAGAGACAGTTGGCAAGTACAACTAGGTGCAATGACAGATTGGAGTCCACAAGGTATGATGTGAGGGTGTGAGTGGCTGAGGTTTCTCTTCAGCCAGAGGAACCAGAGGAACAGTGGATGGAGAAAGAACAATTTAGTTCCAGGATATTCTAAATTAGGGTTCCTCACTAATTGGTACAGTTTGGGTTTCAATTATCTGATTTTAGTCCTCGTTTTTGCCAGTTTAATACACCAAATTTATACTAAATGTCTTCTGCTCTCCTTTTCTTTTTTGTTTTTTTTAAAGATTTTATTTATTTATTTCACAGACAGAGATCACAAGTAGGCAGAGAGAGAGGGGGAAGCAGGCTCCCTGCTGAGCAGAGAGCCCAAATCCGGGCTCGATCTCAGGACCCCTGGGATCATGACCTGAGCCGAAGGCAGAGGCTTTAACCACTGAGCCACCCAGGTGTCCTCTGCTCTCCTTTTCTAAGTTACTTAATTATAACATGAACATAAAATATCTTGATTGGCAAGGCTGCTTTCAGCCTAGAGAGAAATTTTTCTCTTCTTTTGGAAGAGTTTCTGATTGGGGTTGGGCAAATGTCCTGACTTCAGGGGTGGGGAGGGAGGACAGGGTGAGGAAGGGTTTGTAACCTATGGTTTCAGCTCAATGGATTTTCTTTAATCAAATATTTTCAAGAAGTCCACACCTAGTTCTTGTCACCTATCAAATAGTTTTGCACAAGTAATGTCACAAAGTTACTGAAGGTACTACTTTCACAGAGATTTAAATTTTAAAAGGCTTAAACTAAAGAATGAGGATCTAACAGTGGAATTTCATATAGTATTTTTTTTAACATTTTATTTATTCATTTGACAGACCGAGATCACAAGTAGGCAGAGAGGCAAGTGGGGGTGGGGGGGGAGAAGGCTCCCCACTGAGCAGAGAGCCCAATGCGGGCTCGATCCCAGGACCCCAAGATCATGACTGAGCCAAAGGCAGAGGCCCCAACACACTGAGCCACCCAGGTGCCCCTGGAATTTCAGATATGAGCCACAGGAATGGGAACACGGGGGCAGTGTTAATAGAGATCGCAAGGGAGGTTTTCTGCAAATGGCCCCTTACAATGAATGGCATGCTTATGCCTCTGTAGCTGCTGTGTTGACTGCAATCTTGTCTGCTTCAAGAGTTACATTTCCACAGACCGCAATCCTCTATGTCTACAGGACCTGACAGAAGCTAATGAGTATTCTTTTACTCTATTCTTTGGTTCAATATTAATAATGGTACATGAGAAAAACTTGGCCTTACTTTGAAATGTTTGCTATGATGGGCTTAAACAAAAATACACAATTTTCCTTTTTGTAAGCCTTCAGGGTCTTTTCTAAATACATGTGCACTAGGAGTGTCTTCCTGGAGTATATATGACACAGCATCCCCAAAGCTGTATGACCAGGAGACCCTTTTGTCAGAGAAGTTTTCACTGAAACACTGTTTCACAGAACATAATTTTGAAATCACGGTTGTAGCTGAAAAACTGTCCCCCAATACACAACCTTCCTTTATTCATTTGGTGGGAGGCAAGCCGGTCTTTAGAATAACCTTTCAGTTCTGACGCTACTTTTCCAGTATTCCAAATCATCCAAGGCCATGTGTTGTCAAGTTCATTATCTGCTTAGCTAATGAAAATGTGTTTTCAAGTAGACTGCATGAAAAGAAAGAAAATAATCCTTCAAACTTCTAAAACTCCTTTTTTTTAGCAAAATTTTATTTGAGCTCTATAGGACATGAAACCAAATCATCATTGCTGTTTCTTCTTTATCTAGTTATTCACAGACTAATTCTTAAAACAGGTTCCTAAATCCCCTTAAATTACCAAAAGGTTTCTAATCCGTTGCACTAAGTCACACACATACGCAGATGATCTTTATAAATCAGTGGTTCCTAACTTTGATTTGAAAACTCCCAAGGGGGGCGCCTGGGTGGCTCAGTGGGTTAAAGCCTCTGCCTCTGGCTCAGGTCATGATCTCAGGGTCCTGGGGGCTCCTCAGGGTCCTGGGATCGAGCCCCACATTGGGCTCTCTGCTCAGCAGGGAGCCTGCTTCCTCCTCTCTCTTTGCCTGCCTCTCTGCCTATTTGTGATCTCTGTCTGTCAAATAAATAAATAAAATCTTAAAAAAAAAATGAAAACACCCAAGGTATCTCCATCTTAATTTATAATAGGATTTTCTTTAATTCCTAAAAAACATTTTTCATAAATATAATCCATGTTAACTTTGAGGGGGGGTGAGGAATGCAACAAAGAACCAAAGTCCCACTAAGTGATTTGTTGCCATTCTATAAAGACTACATTTGCAAACACCTTTTTTTTTTTTTAAGAAGACAGCATACAATTTCATAAGTTACAGTGATTGCTAATAAAAATTTAGGAAAGTGGCTAGTTCTCTTCTTAGGTCAGAAAATAATGCTCCCCCTCTTCCTCATTAACTTCATTTTTTTTCATTTCATTAACAAAAATTGAGAATTGTTGCACTTAAAAGTTATCTTTTATTATTCTAGATTGATACATTAAAGAAAAGAAACAAGATTTGGTGGGGGGACAGCTGTCAGGGAGTGGGTAAAGCTTTTTTAGTTTAGTTTTGCCTCATGTAAGGTCTCTGAAGGAAGTAGGTGTGTTTTTAATTTTTTTCTCTGTATTTGTATTGTGAAGATTTAAATGGCTGGTTTTAGATTTAAATGGTTTTAGATTTAAATGGCTGGTTTCAGATTTAAATGATCTGCATATATTAAACTCTTAGTTGACTACACTGATAAACCAGTTATATTTTTCTACCTTTAATTAGTAAATTGAAAGGTTTCATACACAATTCTCCAATCTAGATATGGATTACATTCCAAAAGTTTGTAAATTCATGGCTGCCTGGAAATCAATCCATGCTTCTCCATATAAAAAATGCTTTCCCTGATAGTAAGTCCCAGGTCAGCCCCCAAAAGCATGAACCTGAGTTCTACTAACCCCTCCTAAGCATTCTGCAGAGCAATTCCTCTAAGAAGGAGAGGCTTGGGGGCGCCTGGGTGGCTCAGTGGGTTAAGCCTCTGCCTTCGGCTCAGGTCATGATCTCAGGGTCCTGGGATCAAGCCCCGCATCGGGCTCTCTGCTCAGCAGGGAGCCTGCTTCCTCCTCTCTCTCTGCCTGCCTCTCTGCCTGCTTGTGATCTCTCTCTGTCAAATAAATAAATAAAATCTTTAAAAAAAAAAAAAAAAAAAAGAAGGAGAGGCTTGGGTACCTCTGACTGTCCATCTCTATTACCCAACCCGCATATCATCGGCCAGCTGGGGATGAGTCACTCAAAGCTTTAAATTACCAACAGGGTTTGCATTTTCACAAGGAATCTCAAGATGACAAGGCAGAGAAGGGCTGGGTATCCAGGTCTGTGGTGAGGGCAGCTCTGAGGAGCAGGGGCATTCCCAAATTCTCTGCCAATGTTCTTCCTACTCCCTGGTCATGAAGAAGAGCCACATTTAAGTCAAGGTTATTAACATTGGGTCCTACCTGGTATTTCTTTCTATATCTGCAATTACTCTAGCAAACAGTTTATGGAGTTTATAATCTTGCTGTTTAAAGTGCCTAGTAAACCATCCTAATTTTATTTAATTGGACCTATTTGGGGCACTAAGGAAAGGGATGTTTGGGCTGAAAAGTCCACACTGAGATCTCCTTTCCAAGCTCCCAGAACACCTACACTCTCTCAATAACTTTGTAGCCAAATGCCTCCCCCTCCAATGTCCCAGCCATGACCTTCTCTGGGGCCTAGAGGCAGAGCGGTCAGTCTTATGTTCTCTCATGACCCTGCCCTCTTAGGAAATTCTTCCTTTAATACCATTGCATTCCTCGCTGCATTCCCCTCTTTGCATTCCCCACCCAACAGACAGAAACTCAGGCAGAGCCTCCAGTGATCGCATCCCTGTCTGGATTATTTGAACACGGCATCCCTTAGGAGCAGCAAATACAACATCGCGCAAGACCGTGAGCCTATGGTTTCAGAAGCGCCTGTCACTCTCTTTGTTTCTGAGCATGACTCTCATTCCCATCCCTATGGGAGTCACTCTTTTCTCTGAGCCAATTGTCTGGAATTAAAACTTTTCCAGTCTAGCCCTGAAAGAACAAACAAAGAAAACAGTTAGTGGAAAGGGATGGGTTTAACGGAAAATTGTACTATGTTATAAGGAGTACCTAATCACTTCATGGGAGTCTGGTTAAAAAGCCAGCAGGAAGAAATCCAGCATCAGCCATGGCTGGGTGTGTGCTTACGGACAGCAGATGAAAATGAGAAACGTACTTCAAAAATACTTTCAGTAGGAGGATATACTTAATAACCACTCAATTTAGAGAATACCATCTATAATGAAAATGTCTCAGCTGTTTTAAGGATTTTTTGGTTTATGTTTTTGAAAGGCCTTATAATATTGAATGCTCTAAAATGAGAACACCAAGAAAGGCAGAGGAAAATCTGCTTTTTTAATTGCCTAAATTACCTAATCTACAATCCCGGGCAGAAACCGCAAAGTCTGCGAATGCAACTAGAGGTAACACTATAAACTCTGAGGTAATTTATATGCTTTTGCTTTTTATTAAAAAATAAACAGGAATATTTTAATTATTCACTAGAATGTTAATATCAAACCAGTGTGATAGCAGCTAACATTCTACAAACAGCCTTTTGCAGGCTTTGTGTGACATGGATGATCTAAATTCTTTCCAATTTCATTGACTATTCAGTGCCTCTTCTGTTGTCCCTGCCCAATTTAGCAGTTTTGTAGCACAGGAAACTTCCTTTCGATGCCCCAGTTGATGATAAATTTTTTACAAAAAGCACACCGTAACACTCATTCTTGTGCCACTAGCAAAACAAAGTATCACCCCGATAATTCAAGTAAAAGCATGCATTTCCTTTTTTCTCCTCTCCGTTTCTCTTTATATGCCCTGTCTTGTTCACGTGTTCTCAGCAGAAAAATAGCCTCTCTCTTTTTCACTGCCACAGCCTTAATCAGATTTCCTTAAAAACACTAAATATTTTTCTCCTTGTTACAAGAACAGAAAAGTAGAGGAATAGGGGTAAGACTTTTGTGCATTCTGCAGTAAGCCAGCAAAGCAATGAACCGGTGGAGGTCTTATCAAAGGGCAGCAAAGATGGGTTTCCAGGGCTGGGAAGAAGCCTCATTTGTCTTGAACTCCCTGCCCTGGGGAAACGGCACACCTTTGTGAGCGACTACATTGAGGGTGTGGACAAATGGAACCATTATGAGTTGGTTTGTCCTGTCCCTCCCCTGCTCAGCCTAGAATCATTCACCAACGCCTATTCGTGCTGTCCCCTTGACGTCTCCCCCAGCTGTCTACTCCTCTTCATCCTTACCCCACTCCCTTAACTCAGCCCCACATGACGTTAACTAGCCTGTAATAACAGCTTCCCAACAGGTTCCCTGTTCTCCAGTCTAAACACAGGGCCCAAAGGCCATGTTCCTAAAATGAAAACCGGGGCGCTGCTCCACTACTACAAAGTATCTGGAGTAACGATATCTTACTGATCTTTACCCTGGGGGTGGGGGTAGGGAGGCTAACCGGGAAAGATTTCAATAAACCCCAGTGATAAAGAGCTGAATGCATGAGCTTCTCAGGCTAGACACTTTCAAGGGCTGAAAAACTTTCCCTACCTGCAAACAGGAAACCCAAATTCTTTGGTGGGCATTAAGCCACTAGCAACTTAGCAACTTCGCCTCCGCCTCTCCTGCCATTTCTCCATTGACCCTCCATCCCAACCATAGCTTCCTCTACATCTATGTGCACCCAAGGACACCTCCACAAATGTCACTTGTTTTGCGAAACCTTCTGTGCCTCTCCAGAGGGTAGCCCTGCTCATGCAGCACTTGGCCAAAGAGTCCCTGTGGGTCCTAACATGTTGCCAATGAGGCAATCGTAAATCTGACCTTTCACTCTCTCTTCGAAGAGGTACAGTTAGTGTTTTAATGGGAGGGGTTCTGTCTGGTTTTTCTCTCCCCTTTCTCCCCTCTTATGCCTCTCCCATGTGCAGAAGAGCATCTGATAAACATTAGATGCTCACTAAACACTTGCCTATAGCATAAGCATATTCAAAAGAAAGGAATGTCCCCCGGCATCAAGATGGCAGAACAGCTTGGCCCTTCTTGACTAGCCTCCTTCCCTCTCCTCTGGCTCCTCAGTCCTCACTGCAGCCTCACCACCCCCTACCCAGACCCCTTTTTCCTTCTTGGCACAGCCTGGAACTGGGGGAGTCCCCACTCAAACCCTACACCTAATATGTTAAAGGCAGAAGGAGGAGAAACCAAGATACTTCTATCAAGGAGATAAAAGGGTTAAACATCTTTAATCCTTAAGTTCTTGGAGACTTAATTAAAAATATAAATTCACGTCCTTCCAAAACCACTATTTCATGTGTTGGTTAGGACCTACAGAACTACTGATGTACAGCTGACCATTTATGATCTTGTTTCTATGGGCGTGCAGGCTTAGTGTTCCAAACAAGCAATCTGGAAAGGAACCAATCACCAGGACAATCAGATTTGTTAACTGTGAGCTGTCTAGGCTCACGAAATTTTGGAAACCCCTAGAATTTGAAATTCTCTCTCTAAATAATTTCGAAAATACCAGGGTGAGTGGGAAGAACTCTTGTCTTAACCTTAGGAAACCTGGATTCCAAACCTCCTGCCTAGACAGTAGGAACACTCAAAAAAGTTTTTAAAAGTACCAACTCTCTTGGTTCCAGTTAGTACCAATTAAAATCAGGATCTCTGGTGGTGGGACCTTTTAAACAGGTTATTTATGAAGCTCTTCAGGAAATCCTAACATGCAGCTTGGGCTGAGAACCTCCTTCTAGACTGTTTTGACTTTAGAATATTTGTCCCTGGGTAAATTCCTTGTGAATTTGACCCTTCTGGATCTTGGTTTTCTCACCTGTAAAATGAAAGCTTTGAAGTTAATGAGGCTTCTTTATACCTTATAATCCTTTCTGGTTTTCAAAGCATTTGCAACTTTTACAAGTTAACTTTTAAATGTTTAGTAGCTCTGTTTCTCTCGGCTCCTCTGACAATGTACAAATCAAGAAAAAACAGAGATGAATTTGTAAAAACCTTTTCGTGACTGAGACAAAAGGAGCTGCAAGCAAAATTCCAATTTTACAAGTGTGTTTTCCACCTACTTAACTAGTTCCTGGGAGGACACAAGTTACCTACACAATCACTGAATTTTATGGATTGTTTCGAGCCATTATGTTAAAATTTTTAAAATGGAAATGAAGAGAGAAAAGTTCCATACTAGAATATTTCAGTGCCTCGGATACATAGCTTCTCATCATCCTAACAATGACTTTTTTGTATATGCTTCCATTAAAGTCATGACTGCAGAATAAGCTGATGATTTCCAGAACGCCCCCTCACTCCTTAAGTCTTTTTACTGAATAGCTTGCTGAGCAATTTAACACACAGGGTCCCTAATTTCTTTATACTAGTGATGGCAATATAACCTTTGTCTTGCTTCAACCAATTTTTCTCTCAGCTAGCACATCTTCCCAAGTTTAAAAAATATATATATATTTTTCATTGATTTGGCTTATAAAGTAAACCTAGAAATCTGCAAATACTTTTTAAAGAGCAAATAAAGAAATATTCACCCATGCAGAAGAAAACAGAACACAGGAGAATCGCTTGCTCCATTTTATAATATTATGGTACATTGTGTAGTCTTCTGTCGGTATTTATTATCAGTCATTTAGTTTATGATAGAGAATAACTTTTGATTACTGATGCTTGTAGTATTACTCACTCTGTCTTGGACTGTTTGAAGATCTGTATTTTTATTACAAAGTCCAATAAAAATAAAGTGAAAAACCCATAGGTCCCAAAACTGATTCCTGGCTTGTGCTGTATGTCACTCCTTTCCAATCTAAAAAGTATTTCCTTCTACTGTTAGTCTCTGTCTCTTGCTCATAAGCAAATTTATCTCCTAATGCCTCATTCTTTATTTTAGCCATTAATCTCCCATTGAGAACCTTACCAAATGCTTTTTGCAGATAAAAATATTTAATATCTACTAGATTTCCCCTATCCACAAAACCATCCAACATTGCTTAGAGGGAAAAATCAATCTTTTGTACCTGAATTTAAGTTTGCTGGTTTGACTCAAAGTATTTTTTCTAACATCTTCAGGTCTTTACGGGAAACAACAGAAACACAGCACAAGAACCCTATTTCTCTTTGTTATGGGTTGAATCTTGCCCCCTGAAAAGGTATGTTGAAATTCCAATCCCCAGTGCCTTAGAAAATGACCTGTATGGAAATAGGGTCATTGTAGACATAATTAGTTGAATAAAGACAAGGTCTTGCTGAGTAAAGTGGGGTCATTAAGTGACTGGTGCCCTTGTAAAGAAGGAAGAGACACAGACAGAAATGCACAGGACCATGTGTTGATGGAAACAGAGAATGGAGTGTTACATCTACAAGCCAAGGAATGCCAAGGATTGCCAGCAAACACCAGAAGCTAGAAAAGGCAGGCAAGAATTCTACCCTGCAGATTACAGTAGCAGAGTGGCCCTGCAGGTACCTGGATTTCAGGCCTTTACCCTCCAGAACCATAATACACTTCTGTTGTTTCAAATCACCCAACTTGAGGTGGAAACTGAGGAAACCAATACACCCCTCTTTTCTCATTATTTCCATATTTGGGGCCCTGCTTATACTGGATTATAATCTACACTGAAATATCTCACGTACATGTAATAGGGGTGTGTGTGTGTGTGTGTGTGTGTGTGTGTGTGTGAGAGAGAGAGAAAGAGAGAGAGAGAGACGGTTTTTCTCTCCTGTAGAGGATTCCACCGAGCTGTGAAAGGCGGAGCCTCTCTAGCGCACGCTGAGTGTAACGTAGAACAGCAGCTCCATCAGGCAAACCCAGTCTGTGTTTCCAACACCTCCCACCTCCTGTGGCGGCCCATCCAATTTCTGGAAAATCTGGACCCTCACTGAACTCTGCCTTACAGCAGGCCAAAATCCATCCTCCCATAACTTCTAAGAGCTGGGTCCCAGTCCTCCTACCATGGGTTCATCAGGAACAATCATGCTTTTTCATCCTTTTTGGATGCGTGAATACAAGTATTTGAATACAACACCACAACCTCAGCGACTGCCATCTTCCCAGCTAAGGTGTCCACTTTCTTCCTGATCGCTCTTCACAGGAAGTTTTCCATGTCCCTCATCCTATGCTGGGACATTCCTCCACATAGGCTCCAATGCCATTACCATGGTCCCAAACCCTTTTAGGTCACCCTCTGTGCTCCTTCATTCTCAGACTGCCCCATCAGGAGGATAAGAGAAAAGTCCACTTTCCGGATCACTTCCTAGCTATCCTCTCAGCACTCAGGAAGGGAATCTGGAAATAACCAAGAACTTCAGTGCAGAAATCAAGCAGCGACCGTGAAGTCATGACCCCACAGAAGTTCCCAGAGTGTTGTCATGGGATCGTCAGCAGAGCAGGTAAACACACACACACACACACACACACACACACAGTGCAATCTTTCTGAGGCGAGGGTGCTCTTGGCACCCTTCTTTTTCATTCCAACAAGGATTTATTGCAGGCCTATTATGCATGGGCCCCTGGCCTTGCTTTCACAATTCTCTTTCATGTTTACTTCATGTCTGCCACCCCCTATAGTTTTTCTCTCTCTATTGTCCTTATTTCCTCTATATTGTCCTCACTTTGCTTGTCAATAAAAAAGTATAGGTCAACATATAAATCTCATTCAGGGACTCTAGAAATACATCTGTGCCCCCAAAGATTACACATAGCTTATATATAATATTTTAAATACAGAGCAATTACAGGGTGGAGAACAGGACTGTGTATAGAATCCAGAGTCAAGGGGTGCCTGGGTGGCTCAGATGGTTAGGCGTCCGCCTTCAGTTCAGGTCATGATTCCAGGGTTCTGGGATCGAACCCCGCATCGGGTTCCCTGCTTGGTGGGGAGCCTGCTTCTCCCTCTCTCTCCCCACTGTTCCCTCTGCTTGTGTTCTCTCACTCTCTCTGTCAAATAAATAAATAAAATCTTAAAAAAAAAAAAAGAATTTAGAGTCAAGAAGTGCTTCACAATGTTGCCACTTCCTCAGTGCATGGCCTTGGTCTCACTTGGTCACTTAACTTCCGAGCATCAGGTTTTCATCCCTTTGAAGGTGATAAGGTACCTCCCCTAGTTCCCTCTTAAGACAGTAGCCAAAAGAATCTGTGAACTGGTAACCTCCCGTGATTTATTATCTTATTCATTTGCTCATTCAACAAAATGTGTACCAAGTATCTACCCTGTGTGATATGCTGAGAGACCCATTCAAGGATTCCGCTTTCCCAGCATTTAAGAGTTTGCTAATAGATCCGTAACTATCCAGCACGGACATTAAAGAATAAATAATGAACATGTTAGAAATCAAAGACAAATGAGTCACAGAATCTCAGAAACATGATCCAATAGCTAACAGGTCTGGCCTCTATGTCATGTATCAGAATTTCACCGAGACATGAAAATAAAAAGTCCCTTAATGTTTCTTTTAAAGCAAAATAGAGATTCATTTAAAAGACTGAATTTTCCATATGTTGTTTATGACTATATCTGTTGATGCCCCATACCTGACAACTGAGCACTTCAACAAGCACTTCCTAGGCCCTTACATGTGTTAGCCTCTGTGCCCATAAATTCCTCTGAGCAATCTAGGTCTGGAGAAGGTGTTGCAAGATTTTAGAATAAGGTGGGTTACATTTTCAAAAATCTCACACAGTAAAATTTTATGCATACTAGTACACACCACATACAAAACTATGTTCACAAGCTGCTTCTTTTTTTCCCTGGAAGTCCAGCCATGAAGAGGCAAAGAAAACACTCTGTGTTTAAATGTATAGTGATTTTCTTAAGAACAATATACCATATACCAAAATGGACCATCAGAGGTTCCTGTAGGGCTAGGAGGCCAGAAAACATGGCAGATTCTCTCTCCCACTAAGCTCTCTATTTTGCACAAAACAAAGGATGGGAAAGAGGGTAGATGAGGACGCAGGTTGGGTGGGTGTGACGGGGTAAGTCTGAAAGTTCTGCTCTCATGGTGGTGGGCGGGGGCTAAATTTAAATTTGCTCCCTGAATGAAATGGCAAGTTAATTAGTTTTTACCCTAGAAGTGGTTTAATTCTCAGGGCTAGTTTAAGGAACTGTAAATCAATTTATGCTTTAGATCCATTAACTCTTACCCCCAATACACATCTATATTCTTAATGCTTTCCGCAGTGGTGAACTTCCAACTATAGCATACCTTTTCATAAATTAAATGTTCTTCCTATGAAAGGCAAGATATTATTTTTAAAACCCCCCCAAATGAGAAAAACCAGGCTGGATCACCACAGGGGTCTAGATGTGCCATCTGGATCACTACTTCTTCAGTATACAAAGATAAGAGCCCAAGATGAAGGATTCAGTGTGACTGGTGACAATCTTTCGAAAAATAAATCTACACTGTCATTTACTCTACCATTTGACTCCTATTTAAATTTTAAAAAATGGTTTTTTAAAAGTCTTAGATGTTAATTTGCTACTAATCACAGCATTTCTTTTAGACCTTCGGTTTTCTTCAGTCATAACAAGTTTCCCACTGTTTATTTTCTGCCCTTCGTTTTATTGCTTTTAATGGCTTCCCTTCTATTTTCTTTTATTTCTCTGCTTCATCTTATTGTTTCTGAATTACTCGGATCTTATTGGGTTGAATTTCAAATATCCCCTCCCCTGGTTCCTACTTTTTTCATTTTTGATTTCCTATACATTACAAAATTCCAGCCAAGTTCAAAACTCATTTTGCATTCCTTCAAGGTCTGCTTTTCTCAAACCCCATATTTTTGTGTTCGTACTCTACCCACAGATCTTCATCAGCAATTCAAACCTGATGACATTATGATTGCATCTTTAGTGCTTTTCTACTCCAACCTTATTTATCATGCCTGCATTATTTCCAAAGATAAGGTCTAGAATAACTTCAGAGCAGAGCTTGTTAGCTGTTGCGTGTGTGTGAACAGTCCACCGCTACTGAAAGATAAAGCCACTTTTCTACATTCTGGCATTATTCTTAATGTGGGCGTTTGCGGGGCTAAAATCCCTTAGCGGGAGACGGACCTGCCTTAGACTACTCTTTTCTCTAAGCATGTTTTCCTTTCTATCTTACTTCCTATTACCTTGTTCTTGGATTGTGTGATGAAAAAATATGGCTCTCGTTTCCCTCTCCTGATTATATTCCCTTCAAATTGCTTACTCCTACCTCCGTTTCTCCTTTATTTGCATTGCTCTCACCACACTGACAGGAACATGAAAGTCAGATCCATTTTCTTTGACCAAAAAGCCAAGGCAGAAAGTTGTCTTTAGTTCTTTCTTAGCCCTAGAGCCCCTTCAGAATTCTCACAAACCTTTTATATGTCATACCACTGCTTAGGTCATCCAAACAATGCCTCAATACATAATCTCCTTGGCAACAGTATAAACTATCTTTTTGTTCAACTGAAATAAAATTTTGCTCTTAACATAACATGTCCAAACTCTACAAGGTTGTGGCTCATGTGGAAAGATGAGTCTAGGTATTCAGCTTTTACTTTGCCTATTTTTACTTTTCCTTATCTCTTTCTTTCTCATTTATCCATCCATCCTTCCATCCACTCATTCATTCACTCGTGTATTTCAAGATATTTTCTTAGGCTCTCTTAGATAGCAAGCCTAGTAGTAATTACAGAGAAATATAAATAAGTTACATACAGTCCTTGGCTCAGGGAGGTTCACAGTTTTGCAAAAGACTCAACAGGTAAAACAGTGAATGATGATACTGTATGACAAATGCTACTGGTATTTACAACTGTGCTAGGAGCACAACAGTATGAACAAATAACTAAGTCTGCCTCTAGAGGATCATGGAGAGATTTGACAAAGGATGAAAATTATATTTAAATCTTTAAGAACAGCTAAGAGGAGAAAAGAAAGCAATAACAGACAGAGGAAATGATGTAACAAAGACAAAAGTATCTAGAATGTTTCCAAATATCAATAATGACCATGGAGAATTGCAGCAAAATTCCTTTTTAACTGATGTTCCCACTTTGTTACAGGAAAGTACCTACCTCAGGGAGTCACTATGAAGGTTAAATGTAAATATATGTGAAGCCCTAAAAATAGCCCCTGTCACATAGTAAATGCTCAAGAAATGTTATTGTCTATCACTACTGTTGTACTATAGATTATACTATATATACTTCATCTCTCTGAAATGTTTTCTTACTTTTTTTCCTCCTGGTTACTGGCTTGGTTCTGGATCATTGTGGTTGCTGAGTAAGTGATCTCCAATTAAATATTTTATTCTGATACCCATCTAAAGAGCTAAGGTGGCTGCAATATTTCCCAGAGTAAAAGAACTAGGAGATATGACAACCATAGCGGAGAAGTGTGGCATAAAAAAATTAACTGGGCCACATCTAACGTGATTCTCAACTAATCAGATTCTTTTGAAACTTTTATTTTTTAAGACAGAGCCAAAAGTTGGCAAAAACAGTTCCTAAGATTCATGAAACAATCCTACTAACATATTAATAAGCTTGGAGATCAGTACAGAAAGGAATCCAGCTCAATATACTCTATCTCCTGCAGCTACACCAGATGGTTCTAAAAAGTGATAGTCTGAATAATGCCTTGTAATAGTCTAGAAAAAAAAAAGATTCAATTATGAATCCTTCCTGAGGTAGGATGGCGTAGGAAGGTATGCTGATATTTCTTAACAACTTGCAGAGTACTTATTTCATACTTTATAAATCAGCCATACACATTACTTCTTTGAATTGATAACCAGATTAACTGATCCACTTAAAGTCATAAACTGTGCAAGAATGAATAGGAATCCTGGTCTTCTAATGCCCATGACCTATAGCTCTTTCCCCTAAAACATTCTTAAAGATTCCTAAAGAAAATTAAACCAAAAGTAAGCTAGCTAGTAAACATTTAGTGGACCAAAAAATGCAAATACCTAGGTTAACTTTTTACTTACAATGATATGTGATATCAGACTAATAATAGCTTACTCTCCAGAGAATTGTCTTGCAATAACCTAAATGCCTATCAATATTACAAGACAGCTATTATGAATGTAAATGATAAAACACCTTTCCTTTTCAGATTTTCATGCTAACTTAATAGGAAAACAAAAGCCACAAAGACACAACAGAATAAATGCACCAGATTTACCCTCCTGCTACAAACAACCATACAGCTGAACAAAATATAAAAGGCAACTGTTTTCAGGCACTTGAAAACTGGCAGCTCAAGAAACAAACCCTGAGGTATTCCAGATATATAAATGAGCTGATAAAAGACTTTTAACCAACTACAATAAACATGTTGAAAGACTTATAAGAAAATATGAGCTCAATGAGTGAAAAATGTTGAACATCAGCAGAGAAATAAAAAAAAAAAAAACGTAAAAAAGAATCAAATGGAAATTCTAAAACTAAAAATGTTTAATAGCATAAATTTCACTAGATGGACTTAAAAGCAAATTTGAGATGGAAAATAAGGGTCAATGAACTTGAAGATCCATGTAAATTAACCACTCAGAAGAACAAAGAGAAGAAAAGTGATTAAAATTAAAATGAACAGGGGAATGCCTGGGTAGCGCAGTCAGCTGAGCATCAAACCCTTGGTTTCAACTCAGGTCGTGAGATCAAGCCTGGTGTCAGGGTCTGCACTCAGGGAGGAGTTTGCTTGAAATTCTCTCTCCCTCTCCTTCTGCTCCTTGCACTCACGCTCTCTCTCTCGCTCAAATCAACAAATAAATCTTTAAAAAATAAAAATAAAAAAATAAACAGGACCTCAGTAACCTGTGGGACAATATCTAACATTCATGTACTTGGAATCCTAGAAAGGACAGATAAAATGGGGTAGAAAATATTTGAAAAAATAGTTATAAAATGTCCCAAACTGGAAAACATCAACCTACAAATCCAAGAAGCTTAGCAAACTAAAAGCAGAATAAATACGAAGAAAACCATGGTTCGGCATATCATGGTCAAATTAGTGAAAAACAAAGATAAAGAGAAATATTGATTGACCAAAGCCAGAGTAAGATGAAACATTACTTATAGGAAAACAAGAACAAACAGAATTCAAAGAAATGGCGTAACATGTTTAAAGTACTGAAATAAGAATAAAACTATAGGGCCACCTGGGTGGCTCAGTGGGTTAAGCCTCTGCCTTCGGCTCAGGTCATGATCTCAGGGTCCTGGGATCGAGCCCCGCCTCAGGCTCTCTGCTCAGCAAGGATCCTGCTTCCCCTCCACTCTCTCTCACTGCCTGCCTCTTCGCCTGCTTGTAATCTCTCTCTCTCTATAAATAATAATAAATAATAATAATAAATAATAAATAAATAAATAAATAATAAATAAAATCTTAAAAAAAAAGAATAAAACTATAACCTAGAACACCATATTCAGCAAACAATACTTGAAACATGAGTGTAAAATAAAGACATTTTCAGATGAACAAAATCTAAGAAAATTAGTCACCAGCAGACTTACAAGAAGGAATAAAGAAGGAAATGATGTGCATGTGAGAAAATACAGAAGACTAGTTTTGCTGAGTTTTCTTTTAATTTCTTTAAAAGACAAATGACTGTTAAAACAAAAATCACCTCATATTAAGGAGTTTATACATAGGTGGAAGAAGAATAGTAAAATAATTCAAAGGACTAAGAAAAGCGTAAACACAACTGTTGTTAAGGTTTTTACTTTCATGACACATGAATAATATGAAATCTATGTAAATCGTGCTAAGCTAAAGATGCATATTATAATTGAGAAACTCCTTGAAAAGTACAAAGAGGCTGTAGATAAAAAGTCAACAGACAAAAAAAATAAAATGAAGTGCTCTCAAATATTTAATGAACCCAAAGGGTAGCAGGAAAAGACAAAACAAAAAATGGATCAGAACAAATAGGGAACTAACTGCAAGATGACAGACTTAACTTCTATCATATCAAAAATTGTGTGAAATGAAAATGAACAAAACATTCTAATTAAAAAGTACAGATTCTCACAATTTGATTTTAAAAAAGCCTACAAGAGAGAGCTTTAAATATATAAACAAAGATGGGTTATAGACTGCATATGTATGTGTGTGTATATATATATATATATATATATATTCATAAAAAGGGATGGAAAAAAGATATGCCAAGTATACATACTTAAATATCAAAGCTCCAAAATACATTTAGAAAAAACTGACAAAACTAAAAGGATAAGGAGAAAAATCTACAATCATATTTGGAGACTTTAACATCCTTTTCTCTTGGTAATAAATAGAACAAGTAGACCAAAACAAAATAAAATAAAACCGGATCTAAAAAATATGATCAACCAACTTGACCTACTTGATATTCGCAGAATACTACCACTAATATCTTACATGACAGTCTAAGATGTCAAATACTAACATGATGTTCTTTTTTTTTTTTTTAAAGATTTTATTTATTTATTTGCGAGAGAGATAGTATGAGAAGGGGGAGGGTCAGAGGGAAAAGCAGACTCCCTGCCAAGCAGGGGGCCTGAAGCGGGACTCAATCCCGGGACTCCAGGATCATGACCCGAGCCGAAGGCAGTCACTCAACCAACTGAGCCACCCAGGCGCCCTAACATTACATTCTTTTCAAGTGCCCCTGAAGTGTATACTTAAAGATAGAAAAAAATGGGCTATAAATCTCTTTAATTTCAAAAGACAAAAAATTCTTACAGTGGATATTCCCTGAGCTTAACAGAATTTTAAATTATAAATCAATAGCAATAAGATATCCAAGAAGCACAGAATACTTGGAAATTAAACATTCTGTTGATTTCTCTTTATGTCCATCAATATTTGCTTTATGTATTTAGGTGCTCCAGGGTAAAGGTTTATTCTAAATAATACTCTAATAACATTCTAGACATCAAGAGATATTACAAGGGAAATTGAAAGTATTTTTTAACTCAATGACAATGAAAAAACCAAGCAAGCAAAAAATTGGCTCTTTGAAAATATTAATAAAATTGGCAGACTTCTAACAAAACTCTTTCCAAAGAAAGAAAGAAAGAAAGAAAGAAAGAAAGAAAGAAAATAAGTAATAACAGGAAAGAAAACAAAAATGACAACACCAGAAGTAAAAAAAGGAGGTATAACTACAGACCCTATAGACATCAGAATATTATAAACTTTTTATAAGTATGGCAACTCAGTATATTTGTACAATAGAATGTCCCTAAGCAATGTCCCTTATACATAGAACAACATGGATAGATCTCACAGCTATTATCTTGTGGGTAGAGGGAAAAAAAACACAAAAGAGTACCTATTGTACAACTTAAAAACTGGCAAAGCCAATCTATGGTGATAAAATCATTGCACTGATTGCAGCTGGGGCAGAAGTAAAAAGAGTAGAACTGAAAGCAAAGGGGCACAAAGGATATTTCATGGGATGATGGAAAATACACATTGCAAAAAGTCATCACACTGGACACTTAACACCTCAATGTATATAAATTTACCTCAGTGAAGTTGATTTTTAAGGAATAAAATCAATAAAAATGCCAAAGTAGAGCTATAACTTATATAAGTGTAAATTTAGTTCAAAATTTTAAAACAATTCTTCAAAACATACCTCATTTCTATTATATACCTTCTTAAGAGAATAGGAACCAGAAACTATGGGTCAGGAAGTATGCTGGATGCTTTCACTTATTATACCTTGCACAGACTGTGTATGCCTTTAACTCATTATAAGGTCAAGCACAGTGCCCTGGGAGACAGTGGTGTTACAGCTGAGAAAGCAATAAATAACTCTGGAGCCAGAAGGCCTGGGTTCAAATAATGACTCTATGTGATCCATTAGCTTTGTGACCTTACAAAAGTCACCTTTTAAGTTTCTTCGTCAACCACAGGGTTGGTGTGAATATTAAGGAATATTATTTTAAAGAATCTGGGAAAGCACACTACAAATACAAGTTTTATTACCCAGAGCAAGTACTCAACAGACACTGCTTAAGTGAAGAAATGCAAGAGATAAGCATGGACAGGGATACAAGTAGATAGAAGAGATGGGGAGAGCATGTTCCTACTCACATTTTTCTTCTGTGGATGGATGGGGTGGAGGACAGAACGGGCTTCTTGGCATGATGACTTAATACCACGTTCCTATGATGAGCAGTAGGTGCAGAGAGGACGATAGGGTTGGCCGACCTCCCAGAATGAATATACTTTCACTGTGACCTGGATCATAGCACTCTAGGCTAACAATCCCTTGTCCCAGAGAGGAGCATGAAAAGGGAATTGCCCAGGTACTTAGGACACCAAGGGGTTTCGCCCAGGCTCATAGGAGCTACAGCGAGGCTTCTGTTATTGCGGGACTTTGAAATGCCAACATAACAGAGGACCCACTGTTTAATGTGTTCCATTCCTCCTTATCCTTAGGTTTTCAGAGATTATGCTTGAAATGAGACAACCAGAGCAGAGATCATCTGGATACAGGAGCAATGAGCAGAGCAATAGCTCCGTGAGTGCCTAGCAGGCTGATTTTCAGTAGCGCTCCAGGGACTGATGTTCGGTCTGACAATACTCAAAAAGTACACGAGTCTAAAAATCTAGAGGGGGGAGTGCTCTCTTCAGCAGCACGTATACTAAAAGTCTAGAGGGGGGACTACACTAGAGGCCCAGACTGAAGACCTGAGAAGTCCTCTATCTTCACCCATGTATGGAGCCACTAGTAAGGCACCTCAAAATTCAATACTTGATCACACAATGGTGTGCTACGTCACCTGGCAGAGGTTGCAAAAGAATGCTGTGGGGGCACACAGAAGAGATATAGAACCAAGTGGTGAGGGGGGAAGCGGTATTGGGGAAATGGTCTTGAAAGAAGGGACACCTGTGCTGAAGTCAAAGAGGTGAAGGAATTACTCGGGCAAAAGGTATTCCAGACAGGGGGTGTAGCATGTAGCAAGCCTTGAAAGGTCTGGATGGTGCCATCTGCAGAGAACTACGGGGAATTCCATAGAGCTGGAGCATATGGTGTGAAAGGAAAATGGGGAGGCACAGGCAGAGTGTTAAGAAGGACCTTTTCTTAAAATCAGGCTGAAGGAATTTACATTTTACCTTGATGATGAAGGGAAGCCACTGAGGGATATATATATATATATATTTTTTTTTTTTGAGTGGGCAGGCCAGGTGCTCCTTGGGGTGACCCTGACTCTCTGACAGTGATGGGAGTATGGGGGGTATAGGGGGTGGAGAGTGCAGCTTCCGGTGAAGACTTTGTGTGCATGTTTTGTTTCTTGCTCATGGAAGTGAATTATATTTCCCTCACATCTTGCTGAAGAGAAGGTCACTCCCTCTGTCACCTCTCTCCTCATAGGCCCTACACCTTCATATTTTCTTATGTTTTAAAAGAATCATTTGGTGGCAAGATTACTTAAAGCCTACCTGCTTCTGAGGTGCCCTGCTGGCAAATATCAGCTCGAGTGGACAGATGCACAGGTATGTTCCCTTGTTTCCAACTGGGTCTGGAGGCAGTGCAAGCCACCAAAGGATTTTAAACAAGCAGGACCAAAACCCAATTAGCATTTTTAAGGGACCATTCTGGCAACAGTGTGGGAAACAGACTGGAAGGGAACAAAAGTGGAGACAGGGAGAGTAGCGAGGAGACTGAAGTGATCCGTGTGGGGTACGGCAATGGCCGGAGATGGCTGCACGCAGGATGGAGAGATGCATTAGATACAGTAAAGAGGAGGTAGAGCTCTCTGGACTCATTCACTGTTTATAGGAAGGTGAGGAAAAGAAGGAATCCAGCCTGACTCCCAGGTTTCAGGCTTGGATGTCTGAACGGACAGGTCTGCTGTTCAAGGAGATGAAGAGGAAGTCAACCTGCTTTTGAAAGTATAAAAAGCAACGACACGGCGCTACCTTTAAAAAGAAAAATTAACACAAACAAAAGCACAGGCTGCCTGAGCCGGTACAGATGCACATCTCTGAGAAAAATCAAACACTTAAATTCACAGAGAGGAATAAGTCAGAGTCAAAGAAATTCCTGTCTAACATATGTTGATGAATGAATAATCAAAGAAGAAGGCAATTCGCTAACAAGAGAGCCATCTACTGCCTTGTAAGGATAGTGCAGCGAGGAAATGCCACCAAAAAAACGTGCGAGGAAGCCAAGTTTGTGACCAATGCACACTGCAGTGTATTCACAAAATAGCTGAGTCCTCCCACCCAAATTTCCAAGTGGTTAGCCCCTTTTCGCTAATAGCCAAATCTTTTAGCTTACTTATTTCTCCCAAAAACATCAATTCCATAGCTATCGTCATGTGAATATAAACACTTACCTGCCATCATTGCTATCATACTGGCTTTATAGACATTAGTAAGAGATCCAAGTTCTCCTGTTGCTAAGATGGTTTTCAGATGAGCCTCCCCACAGGCCTTGCGAAACTGACGGATCTCATCATACAGGGCTGGGGGAGGAAATAATTGAAGCAGTTACAAAGCAGGCAAGTGATAACATAACTTGGCAGCCATGTGCAGCTGGTAGAACCCATCTTGGATTTAGGAAACATAAAACATTTGTCACTTTCTAAAAATCACCCCAATTTAATATCGCCTAAAGCATTCTGCCGTTCGCATCCTGTTACAAGAAGTGCTTGGTTAGCTACCGTGGAACTTTCCACGCCCCTGCCCAAGGTCCAGAGCCACGCAGCTTTTTAAATATCATTATAATGACATGCAAATGACAAATAATTTCTACCTCTCCCATATGTTGGTTACTTACAAGAAAAAAGACATTTATCTACCATATACGGGGGTGTACCATTTTGCAAACTAAAGGAAAAAAAAATCCTCAGGTCCTTATTAGTTCTTCCATTCACACATAGTAAGTTCTCTTGTGAGATTATAAAGCAGGCCCTTCCTGAGAGCTCTGCTAATGACAATAAAGACATAACCACCTTCCCCACGATCTGTCAGGGCATGTCTCTAAATATCTGACAAGAAAGCATTGAGCCCAGCCTGGTATGCTGGATGTACGTGCACAAAGCCAGTTGGAAAGAGACTCACAGGTGCAGTCTTGACTCTATTAACCCCTGAGCCCAGTGGCAAATCTGGTTTTTGAGGGCTCCACATAGCACCCTGAAAGCAGCTTGGTTAAAAATACACATAAACAGGGGCACCTGGGTGGCTCAGTGGGTCAAGCCTCTGCCTTCGGCTCAGGTCTGGAATGGAGCCCCACATCGGGCTCTCTGCTCAGCAGGGAGCCTGCTTCCCCCTCTCCCTCTGCCTGCCTCTCTGCCCACTTATGATTTCTCTGTCAAATAAATAAATACAATCTTTAAAAAAAAAAAAAAACAACTCTGGTCATTTAAAAAAAAATACACATATACAAAAAAAAAAAAAAACAAACGAAAAACAAACCTACACTCAACAACAACAAAAGAATCAAGGGGGAAAACATTTCATATTCAAACTAAGTTGACAGACTTTTAGTGAACAAAATTCCTATGAGTATAAGATTTTTGAAAAATTACATAACACAGTCTTCTGTCATGATACCAGTGATTTTGGCTTTGGCCCTGCATCAGGCCAGCTGCTCTTACTCCTTGAACTTGGGCTATTACCACATTAACAGGACTATGGGGCTTTTTTGCTCCTCCACATATGCATATATTTTGTAGGATATAAGCATATGGACAAAACCAAGCAGGAAAGAAACATTCATAATAAGGGTTAGGGTTAGGGTAAGCAGTTTTCAATGCAGACATGAGACTTCCTGAATTCATAGGCTTCCTAAAGTACATGTAAAAGATTAAAAATTAGTTACAAGTCAGCAAATGCAGTCAAAACCATGAAAACTGTAACAAGGTGAAGAAAACCCGGCTTCCCAATCCTGGAAAACCTGAACGTAACTTGCAGCTCAAAGTGAAAATACAAATAAAAGCAAATATTCTCTTACAGGATGCTTGGTAAATTTTAGTGTTTGTCACTGTCATGAGCTGGCACCCACAGAAAGTTTTTCAAGAAAGGACCGAGTATTTTCACAAATCCCTAATAATCAGTGGTTTGGAACATTAGAGATGATCTGAGATCCCACACTACCTACCTCACCCTGCCCATCCTCCAAAAATCGTGAGAAGTCATCTCATCCATATATCCAATACGACAACATGTGTGGGAATGGTATAGACAGCAAAGACTAAGTGGCAGTAGCAATTTATATTCTTTTAACTCAGGGAACGAATCTTGGATGGAATGACATTTCTCAAGTTACTGAATCTAAAAACAGAAAGTTGTTTGCTAAGAACCAGTGACAAGGAAATCTCTTGATCTGAAAATTCAAGAATGCTAACCCAGAGTTAACTCGCGACTTAATTAATGATTTTTCTTGCACAGAACAGCATTGCCATCAAAAGCAGGCTCGAGCGTCAGACAAATGCGGATTTAAAACCCAGCTCCATCCCTTCCCGCACGACCTTGGGCAAGTTAGTCTCTCAGCCTCAGTCCCCTCCTTGAAGTGTCAATAATAATACTTACTTTGTAGGGTTATTACGATAATTAAAAGGGAAGATATATACAAAATACTCTGATTGTAAGCGCTCAGAAAGTTAACCATGATATTTAAGCTCAGAATTCTAGTAAAGTGAGATTCAAGTAAGTGTAATAAAAGCCAAATCTTATTCATGGCCTGACCCAACTTCTTCTTCTTTTTTTTTTTTTTTTTTTTTTGAAATTTCAGGCAGACTTTTATTTATTTTTTTAATAATTTTTTATTTTTTATTAACATATAATGTTAATTATATGTTAATAAAAAATACAGGGGTACAGGTCTGTGAATTGCCAGGTTTACACACTTCACAGCACTCACCATAGCACATACCTTCCCCAATGTCCATAACCTCACCACCCTCTCCCTACCCCCCTGCACCCAACTTCTTGTACTGTACCAAAACCTTGTTCTATGGATTAGCACTTACAACCAGTGTGTCATCATATAAGGCTCGACAATGTTTTATTACAACATTTGTTGAGGTGAAACCTGATCTGTATAAAATTCTTAAAACAGTGATCCCGACCACATTTTTGAATGAAATTACCAGCCTTTTTCTAAAGAGTATTACCTTTGATATCCAGCCAATATTTTCCCCTACCGTGAAAATAACCGCCCCCCCCCCAAAAGAAAGAAAGAAAGAAGAAAAGAAAGAGAGATGTATTTTATGACTCAATCGTCAGCCTCCTGGAAGTGATGCTCTGTAATCCATGATCCAAATTGGCCACTCAGAGCATAATTGGATTTAAATGAATACGTAACCCAGTGCTTTCTCATTCTCTAACTGCCAACTCCTTAAATCATTTTACTGACCTATTTCATCACATAACAGGCTCCAGTTTTTCTGAGCAAGTACTTTAATCTTTAGGGTTCCACACTGGGAAGTTGGTCATTTTTTTTTTTTTTCTGTTACTATTCTGCCTAGAATATGCCAGAGCAATTCAATCAAAGAGCATACCAAATCTGTCCTTCGTATAATGTGACCTGGGCTCCATCAAGCAAATGCTTCTACCTGGGCCTCTGGATCTTCCCAAGCAATGCAAAGGTGACAATGTAGGCAGGATGTTCCTTAGTGTTACTACTTAAGCATCACCAATGGCAGCACATCCAAGAGCCCCATGACCCAGGGCCACCTGCCAGCAGTGGCAGCACCAGAAGTGGCCCCAGAAGCCCTCTTCCCATGGCACATCTGGCTGTATTCTCTGCTTCCCAGTCTTTCATGGTCCTGCTGGTTTGCCAAGCCTGGTTCTCCAGACTTCTTTTTTTTTTTTTTTCCCAGTGTTCCAAGATTCACTGTTTATACACCACACCCAGTGCTCCATGCAATACATACCCTTCTTAATACCCACCACCAGGCTCACCCATCCCCCCAACGCCTCCCCTCTAAAACCCTCAGTTTGATTCCTGGAGTCCACGGTCTCTCATGGTTTGTCTCCCCCTCCGACTTCCCTCCCTTCACTTTTCCTTTTCTTCTCCTAATGTCCTCCATGTTATTCCTTATGCTCCACAAGTAAGTGAAACTGTATGATAATTGACTCTCTCTGCTTGACTTATTTCACTCAGCATAATCCCCTCCAGTCCCATGCAAAAGTTGGGTAGTCATCCTTTCTGATGGCTGTGTAATATTCCACTGTATATATGTCCAGGCTTCTTACCGACTCAGTGAGCTATACTCTATGTCCTCCCAACAGATGCCTTTTCCATTAAACTTAATCTGAATTGGTTTCATTAGTTTCCAACTCAGAATTTTAATATAAAAAATATTTACTGAGAAGTCTGCTACAGTGTGGGACAACAGTATGGGTGCCCCACTACCTGGGTTCATACCGCAGTGCCAAAACTCATTTGTTTTTTGATCTGGACAATTAACTCTTAAACTTTGTCTCTGTCTCCTTTTCAATAAAATGGGGATGATAGAGGTATGCACACCTCAAGGAGTTATTTGAAGCATTAAATAGGCTCATATGTATAAAGTGCTAAGGACAGTTTCTGGTATATAGGTTAATGCTCAAGGAACGTCAGCTACTAGTTTTTCTGCTGCTGGCCTTGGTGGTCATTAATGCTGAGTGCTTATTAGGTTCCAACAGAGAGGGACTTACAAAAGCAAGGGATACTGTGACTTACATTTCTTAAAGAACATAAACACAACCTCTTTGGAGCCTTGAAAGCAGGCTGGGGGGAAAATGTTTACTACATCAAAAACATTTTTAACTTGGAGCCCATGCTCCCAGATTTCTGGCATAAGAGCTTTGCTATTTGCTAGTTATGCAAATTTATAGGAATCATTCAATTTTCCTAAGCCTGATCACTTAGAGAGCCCCAGTTTGCTCACATATTTTTGTGATAATTAGATACAATAATATATATGGCTAGAACAGAACAAAGGCAGTTAGTTAGGTATTAATCCTTCAATACTAGATTTCCAAACTGTTCCTTATATACTTCCAGAAATGCAAAAGTAACTTTGAAAAACAAAACAGAACAAGCACTGTCTTAATACTCATGCAAGCATAATCAGAATTTACAAATTTAACATGTAAGGAAAATAGACCACTTCACTCCAGCACAAATCATGAAAGCCACAAACAAGCATTATTAGTGTCTAGGTAGTTTTAAGCACCTTGACATCACAGTGATAGATGACACATGCAAATCCAAGTGACCTGATGGCTGAAATGTAACCTAGACAATCTCAGATCATAATGTCCTCTAACGTACTCAACTGTCATTTTCTTGCCAATATAGATGAGCAAAACAACAGAAAAACAAATGGATGGATTTTCCTCCACATCTGCAGGAAAGGACAGCAGCAGGATGTGGATTTATATAATTGCTACTGGAATACACATGTGAAGGAAATTACAGTGGAATTAACAGGTTCAACAGATCCTCTTTCCAAAAAACTCTTCATAAGGAGCAGCTACTGAAAAGAATGAGAAACCCCCTAAGTCTTCCAAGCATCTTCCTTCAAAAATGCTCAGTGTTTTCTATGCCTCAGTTAAATATCCCCATGGGGTGGCTGGCACTTACCTCCACATTTCATATGCAAAAAGTGAAATGTAGAGAGATGAATGACTTGCCTAAAATTTCCTCACACTTTTCTCTATCCCACCACAAACATACATGCAGGCAGGCACACACATGCTGTTGTTAAAATATATTCTCAAGAAAATAAACTGAAGAACTTAGTATAATAGTATAATCGAAACCTGGAACCTAAAGGGATGTCAACTCCCATTAAGTTCAAATTACTAACATCACAGACGAGCATCACAACCCTAGCACCTGATTTTCATTCTTTCAGGGAAAACAAAGCAGAGGAAATTGAAGTGTTCCAGAATAATTCAGAAACATAAAATAACTTAATTTTGTATGATTCAATAAACTAAAAAAAAAAAAATCTATGAATTGTTCTATGAGCCGTCTGGATGGGATGAGAAGAGCACATTTGTTGTAGTGAAATTCACTTGTCTGAATCAGGACTTTCTGCACTTGTTTGCCCAATAATTAGTTGTGTGTCACTTGGGAAAGTTACTGAACTTCACCAAGCATCATTTTTCTAGTCAAGATTGGATAGGAGATCTTTACTTTTGGAGCTCAAAGACATCTCAAATCCAGGGGATAAATGTAAAAGTAATTACTTAAATGAAAATGAAGGTAATCAATTCACTTTTTCTCTTGGATCCACCTTTAATAAGAAGCAGCTATAAAAATGAAGATAAACTTTGATTGGTTACAAAACATTACATTGGTACAATTAAGACCAAACAGCTTTTTGTTATTGGTTTAGAAAGACAATTTGGAGCTCTACTTCGTGGGAGCTCTCAGCCAGAGAGAGGTGGGGGACCTGAAATACTCCCAGGTGCACACCGCCATGAAGGGGGAGGCAAACTTGGAAATGGCATGTCACGGGGACCTTGGGAAACTCTGGACTCATGTGCTGCCAGATTAGGGTTAGGGGGTGATATCCTCATCAGTGAGGGCTGGGAGTTCTGGAGGACTTGTGAGCTCAACCAGCCTGAGTGCACAGTACTAGACTAGGGAGACAGGCTCTCTGGTCAAGAGACTGTTACATACAAGGCAACTGATCAAATAAATAAGTATATTGAGGATAATGGGAAAAAGATTTCTTGTGGGAAAAAAAAATTCCACATACAAGTGAAATCATAAAAAAAAAAAAAAGATTTCTTGTGACAAGAAAGAGGGGCATATAGAGAGAGAAAGGACAAGAATAACCATGTGATATCAGCTTGTAAGGAAGTCATCAGTGTGAACTCATAGTTTCTGATATAGATAGATGACAGAAAGACAGACAAACAGATATAAATGCATGTGTGTTTATATGTGTTCATCGTGTATATGTGAACATTCATCTGTTTCCTAGATCTATCCACTGAGAAAGAAGGTCGAGAAACCACAGCCTTGCAGCAATGAGCACACTGAGCGCCCAGATCTTGGTTTCTAAATACCAGTCTTCAATAAAAGGAAGCAGAGCTCCATGGAAAAATGGCTGATTCCAGAGCTCGGGCCGAAAAAGTTAAAGGTAAGCCTAAAATATCTTTGATAAGAATTCAAGGAAGTTCTCAATGAATACTACAAACATGTCAGAAGGGCAGAACAGCCATCTAATGCAGCTCCCACTAGCCAAATCTGGAATAATCTGAGTACCAAAATAATAATGATAGTGATAGATTATAACCAACTGAGTAAAAAAGAACTCCAGGAGTTCTTACAGAGAGGAAGAAAGTGGGGGAGGAGAAAGTAATGCTAACTAAAAAGTACAGAAGAAATGACAGAATTAGAAAAATCACTATTTGACAACTACCAGAGTAATAACAGAAGAATTACAAACGAATGCTAAAACTACTGAATAAAAGTTAGATGAGGAACAGGATATTAACATAGTCTTGAGATACCTTCACTCATATACTATATTAATTACTTCTTAAAACACAAAATACTTACTAATTTTACAATGAAGAAACTTGCCAGACAGCATTTTAGCCATTTAAAAATTAACATCATCCATAATGGGAAAAGTCAACATTTTATAACTCCTAAAATAATGCACTGAGGAAAACTGAGAAATATTTCTGTGGTATTTCTCCCCAAAATATATAACTTAAATCTAATCATGAGAAAAACACCAAACAAACCCAAATGGAGCATATTTTACAAAATAATATGCATCTACTTTTCCAACTAAATAAAAGATTGAGGACTGTTTCAGATTGAAGAAGACTACAGAGACATGTAACAACTGATCCCAAAACTAATAAAGAACATTACTGAGACAGTCTGGAAAATGAACAAAGTCTGTGGATTTAATGGTAGTATGGTATCAATGTTATTTTCCTGATTTTGATGGTGTACTGTGACTTGGTACAACTGTTCTTGTTTTTAGAAAATACACACTGAAATGTTTATGAGTAATGGATTGACAGGCCAGCAACTTAATCTCAAATAACTAAAACAATTACATGTACATAATTTTATATATATGCTCATGCACGCACACACATATATACATACACACAAAGAGACAATGAAAAGGCAAATGGTAAATGGGGCAGAATTTAATAACTATGGAATCTCAGTGAAGAGTAAACTGTTGTATATATGATTTTTGCAACTTTTCTATAAGTTTAAAATTACTCAAAATGTTAAAAAGACACATTTCACATATGCTGCTGTAATTTATTTAGCATCTAGATATTTTTCTTACAAAAGGGCTTTTGAGATTATCAATCATTCCGTTTTTTATTTTTATTTTTTTTAAGATTTATTTATTTATTTGACACAGAGAGAGAGAGATCACAAGTAGGCAGAGAGGCAGAGAGAGAGAGAGGGGGAAGCAGGCTCCCTGCTGAGCAGAGAGCCCAATGCGGGGCTTGATCCCAGGACCCTGAGATCATGACCTGAGCCAAAGGCAGAGGCTTAACCCACTAAGCCACCCAGGTGCCCCTCATTCCGTTTAAAAAAAAAAAAAAAATGATTGTTTGTGGTACATACTATTTGGTAACCTGCTTTTTTCCCTTCGAAATATCACAGATATCTTTCTATATTAATAAATATAGGTTTGTAACAC
Source organism: Lutra lutra (assembly GCF_902655055.1). Taxonomy (NCBI): domain Eukaryota; kingdom Metazoa; phylum Chordata; class Mammalia; order Carnivora; family Mustelidae; genus Lutra; species Lutra lutra. The sequence continues at coordinate 85,552,373 of NC_062285.1, forward strand.
AATTTTTAATGGCTGCACAATCTCCCACTACATGGTTATAAATAATTTATTCAATCATGTGCATCCAATAATACTTAAGGTTTCAGATTTTTTGCTATTACAAACAATACTTCAGTAAACGTCCTACCGTTACAGCTTTTCATGACCTTATTCCCTAGAGCCTTTATTAATTTTTCTGCTCCCATACTCACATGTTATCCATGTTCCCTGTTAAAAATTCAAACATTACAGAAACTAAAAATTCCCCCATTTAAAAAAGAGAAAGACTAATTCTTGCACATAACAGAAAAATAATAATCTGGAAGGCCATTATAAAAATGACTGACAAATGAAAATGGAATTCAAACACCATGACTGCAAATTAGTCAGAATAATGCAAAATATAACAAAACACATACACCAGAGAAGTGGCTGGCATTGTGATGTCACATTAAAAACCTGATAATAAATGTTTTGACTTATAATGAGGTTTTCAGGAGTAGCAAAAGTGGGTGTACTAGAAACCCAGGATACATGACATTGTAGATGCGTAATCAATAGGGCAGCAGCCAGCAGAGGAGCTGTCTCCTGTCTGTCCCCCCAGCATCCCTCCCACTAGTGCCACACTGAGCAGGAGAAATAGAGGTCATAGCCTGACCTTCTGCTCGTCATTCCCAGCTAAAAAACAAGGGAGGCTGTATTTATGGAGTGTGTTCACTGACATGAATCAGAGAACCTAGCCACACTGGGAAAGACCTGTGTGATGAGTATGTAGATCCAGGGAGCAGAGGGGGTCACACTGCCCCTGTTCTGGACAGCATCCCAAACGGTTGACAACTGGTGCTACCTTCTGCCTCCCTGTATCAGCAGACACTTGCTTCTATAGCATCTCACTTTTCTCTATTCAAAATGATCTTATTTCTTTCCAGCTTCCACCTCTAAAGAAGGTATATTCTTAATCGTGAGGCTCCTGGCAATCAGTTAGTTAGGTTTTTCTGGAAAAGCACTGCTGTAGACATAGAAAACTATGTGATCAGTAAAGCTTTCATGAATATAAATTATGATTTTAGTAAAAATTCCAGTGTTTAAAGACCATGTTTCCTATCTAAAAGTCATAAAGTAGATTTCCTTTTTATATTTCATGCTATTCAAAGACACTTAAAAAGTAACTGTTAATGAATATATCTAAGCAATTATTTTTTGAGTACCAGAAAGATGTTCAACACTGCACAAGAATGGCCAGAAAAGATAATTATATGTACAGTAAAACACTTAATATAAATTGTACAGCAACCTTTTGAAACTTAAAAAGTCACAAAATGTTCAAGAACAGTTTTCATCCACCAAGGTAACTAATTAATCTTGTAAGACTAAAACAGAGAAGAGCTAAAACACCAGGTAGTAAAATAACCTACAAGAGATAAAACACACACATTTTGGTCAATAGTATTGGAAGTTTTAAAGAATCATAGCCTAAAAACAAAAACTATAAAAGCCTACAGCTGCCATAAGTATCTCCAGAATTTTTCTGTTATAAACAAACCCCCAAACAGAGAAAGCACAGATTATAGATTATGTGATTCCTCCCCAAACAGTGTCTATGGATTTAGAGATTGCTTTTCTCATATTATGAATAACAGCTCTAAAAAATGAAGAAAAATTCTAATTTCTTTTAAGAGATGTTCCTTCTACCATCCTTCCTATGCAAAATAAGCCAACAAGAAAAATAAATTTTTGCCCAGATGCACGATTTTCAGGATCCACTTCCTAAGACACAATAACAGACACGATTGCATTGGCCCAAATATTTCATTCTCTCACCCCTGAAACTCTTAATAGTGTGAGGCACGTACTCCACAAACGAAGTTTAGGAGAGCAAGTTGGGGCTGAGGAACTGAAGAGGATAAACTAGGGCTCTGGATACAGGACACAAACAATATTCCCAAGTGTGACACCGAACACACTATGCTGGAAAATGTCACGGAATTAGCCACCTTTGGGGTCATGTCTGATGGCGCTCCGGTATGGAATGGGTTTCCAAAGACTAGTAAAGTCAGCTCTAGGTCCTGAGCTCAAAGAACTGGGAGAATCTCGAACGAGGCAGAATCTGATACCATTTCCATGTCGCTGGTAATGTATTAAGGTAAATGTATGCAGCAGAGAGAGGTCATAAAAAAGTAAGAAATGAGCACCTCTATATTTACAGAGCATGGGATGTATTTAATTTTCAAAACCAGTTCAATAAGATTTATGAGATGATGAACCCCTTCTGGTGAATGCTTTCTTCAAAGAGCTGTTTAAGAAATGCAACGTAGATGTCGACTTTAATATCATCATGAAAAAATACTGTATTACAGGTCCTTATCAAGGGAATAATAATCCCACACAATGAAAACACCAAATATAAAATCACAGGCCATTATAGCTCTAAAGGACTATAGAAATCATTAAGTTTTATCCCCTCACTGGTAGCTTATTTAAATGGAGGCAGAGAGAAGTGAAGTGTTTGCCCAAGGACTAGGTATAAATTATCAAAATTACAAAGACTAAAATCCAAGTCTTTTAGAGTTCTACTTCATTTACTCAATACATGTACTATTATGGTTACTTCCCTTGACAACAGACTATCGCACCAGAAGGAGGAGAGGGGAAGAGAAGAAACCGCAGCTGGCATGGAGGGATTCATCTGGGCCAAGCAACAGGATGACGGATTTACATACATTATCTAATTGAATCCCCTTTATAACCCTGGGAAGTAGATGCCATTATTCTTATTTTGAGGAGAAGGAACAGAAGACACAGAGAAGTAACTTGCCTAAGAGAAAACAGCTACTAATGGTAGCACCTGGATTCCAACCAAGGTCTGTCTGATGCAAAGATGTGCTTTCAGCCCTCTAGTCTCCCAGAGTTATTCTCCCTTCTAGTAATGGTGTACATTTCTGTGCCCAAATAGAAAAGATGGAGGGAAGTACAGACAGGGAAAGACAGTGTGCCATAATGAGCAAATCAGGATCTGGTGGTAAAAAGCTTAATAGTAAAGTGCCAGGCAAAACAACACTAACAAAAATGCTTAAATAAAAAGGCATGTGAAGTCAAAAGGCACAGCAGCCTGAACTGTTAGCCGGGGGCGGGTCATCTTGGAGATTTCCACAGCCCGGGGAGCGTTACTGTGCTCCAGGATAATGCTGTCGTGGATACCACAGTTCTGAAATTAAATTGTATTTAAGAGAAAGTGTTCAAGTCAAATATTTTTTTAAATTTTAAAAAAACTTTTATTTATTTATTTGACAGAGAGAGAGATCACAAGTAGGCAGAGAGGCAGGCAGAGAGAGAGAGGAGGAAGCAGGCTCCCCGCTGAGCAGAGAGCGCTATGTGGGGCTCGATCCCAGAACCCTGAGATCATGACCTGAACTGAAGGCAAAGGCTTTACTCACTGAGCCACCCAGGAGCCCCAGTCAAATATTTTTTTAATAGATTTCCTTCTAAAATGGCTAGATTCTCTGATTTGATCAAGAGTCACTGGTCTATGTATGTAAAAATGATGCATGAGGGGCACATAGGTGGCTCAGTCGGTTAAGCAACTGCTTTCCAGCTCAGGTCATAAGCTGGGACCCAGCCCTGCATTGGCTTGAGTTCCAGGCTCAGTGGGGAGCCTGCTTCTCCCTCTCCTCCTCCCCACTGCTTGTGCTCGCTCTCTCAAATAAATAAATAAAATCTTTTAAAAAAATTATAAAATGATGCATGAAAAAGCAACATGTTTTCAAGAGCACACATTCTGGAGTCTGGTGGATGTTGGTTCTGGTGCTCAGGAGGTTTTGTAGTCGTCAGCACACGGTGTGGCTGAAATCAGTGAAGACAGAACATTTCCAAGGGAGAATATGCAGAGTCTGAGGAGAAGTTTGAGAGTTTGCTGGGACAGGACGTAAGGACTAACAACACCTCCAGGATGTTGGGGGAGGCAGAGTAGCTTGCAAACAAGACAAAGGGACACAGGAGTAATGGGAAACATGGAGGAAAACCTGAAAATTTAGTCACCAACGCCACGACAGGAGAGTATCTCTAGAAGGAAGACAGTGCACTGTGCCGAATGCTGAATGGTAAAGCTAGACAAACAAATGACGAATATTCCCTGGGCACAGAAAAATAAGAGGTCATTAGCATCCTGGTTTGTGCAGATTCAGGAGAAACAAGTAAATATGACTCTTTTAAGAACTTTAGCCATGAAGGAAAGAACAGAAAGGGAGACTTAGCTGGGGATGAGGGGGAATGTTGGAATGTGAGTTTGTGTGTGTGTGTGTGTGTGTGTGTGTGTGTGTGTGTGTAACGGTTTAATGGATAAGAAGAGCTTACATATGTTTAGATGCTGATGGGAATGAGCTAGTAGAGACAGAAACTAAAGACACAGCAGAAAAAAAATGGCCAACAAATGGAGTAAGGTCTCCGGAAATGTGGGAGGAGATGGGAGCTTCCACAAAGGGACCACACTTAGGAGGAAGGAGAAAAGAAGAAACAAAGGAAAACAGAGCCTGCTGTAAGGACCCTAAGGGAGTTCCTCTCTAGTGGTATCAGTTTTCTCTGAGAAGTAGCAGCTCCGTCTTCCACTAAGAGGAAAGGAGCCTCAAGGTGGGTGGGCAAAAGAATTAGAAACTCGAGGAGTAGAGATTTCAAATTGTCACCAGGGAGAATTCAAGAAGAGGAGTACAAGCCCCTCTTCCAGTCTTCTCTTTGAGTTCACCCCTGAAACTGTGGACCCTGCGACCACAAGACATGGTTAGGATACACTCTGAATGGTCAGCTTTAAAATTGGGATCCTTTCTTTCATGCTTCAGCCACTGTCCTACACTCCTCAGTGCACAGATGAGAGGGACCTGCATTTGAACAGGTATTAGCCTGAGACATTTCTGTCTGCACATTCCAAGAAATCAATTTTAGGCTCATATTTTAGTAAACAGCTAATATGAAAGCGTGACACTGAAAAATATATAATCAAATTGAGGCAAATTAAGAAAAATACTGCAGTGAAAAAAAAGGCTTCAGTCATTGCAGGTTTCTATTTAGAATTAAATTTCTAGTATTAAATGTTCCTTTTCAATTTGTTTTGGGTCAAGAGGTTATTAACACCATAAAAAAGTTAATAGAAAAGTATGGTCTAGGACAAAGATGTGTTATTATATTTTGCATGAATGCCTGTTATTAGGAAATTATCAGTTCCTAAAAACAACCATTCCTAGTTCATTAAGGGACAATTACATCAAAACCCATCTCCTATTATATTTTATTTCCCAATTAGTATTCTAGAGACAAGAGCACAAGTTATAATAGAAACTATACTTCTATGTCTACAACTGTTTAATAAAAGACATACAGGGGATATAGTTTTTTTTTTATTTAACTAAATCACATAGTCTATTTCCAAATTTGTTTTCAATATTATGCAAATTCATTTTTTCCCTCTAATTCTGGCCTGAAATCTATGACTAGAAGGAAACAAGAATCAATATATAGGGATAAAGGGTACCCATTTAAAATACGCCTTTTAAGAATGATTGCAATCAGCCAAAGCTCACATGAACCATAAAAAAAGGGAACAAAAATCAAAAGCACAAAAAGATATTTGTGGACTGTCAAGAATTTAAACTGGGTAAGGATTAAAAATGCTACTGAGTACAGCTGGGAGTAGGGCAACAGGAACGGCTTCAACATTTCCTTCTAGATCATTCAGACTGTGGTATAGGTGATCGTGATGCTCTCGGAGCTGCTGAAATCTCTGGGGTGACCTGCCCCACAGCTAACAGCTGTGCCTTCTGACTTCTTAGCTCTTCTCATTTAAATTTTGCTGTTATTGTGGTTTCACAAAGCCCTTTGCTATTAAGGATTTTACTGTCAGACCCCACTTGGCTCTTCATGGCACACTGTCCTTCCATGCTAGAACTCCCCTCAGTCCTTTCCGTCTGGGCACAAATATGTGCCCCATCTAACTTACTGAGAATGTACAGGAACATAGTTAATATTCTAAGCTAAAAAACTACATTTTCTGGCCTTACTTGCAGCCACGGTGGCCACGTAACTTAGTCTGAGCAAAAGAGATGGAAGCAAAAATACTGTGGGAGGCTTTTAGGATAGGACAGTCCTTCTTTCCTGTTATTTGGGAGATGGCATCAGAAGCGACCTCAGACAATGGAGTGCCCTTAAGTACAGGAATAGAAGCCACACACTTTGGGAGTGGAAGATCCAAGTAGTGTAAGTGACCAAGGACTTTGTGGGGCTGCCAAAGTACCCCTGAAATATCTACCTCCAGACTTTGTAGAAGAACATAAATCCTTGAGGTTTAAACTACTGACTAAATAAACAAATAAATAAATACACTACTGACTAAATTGTTGCTATTCTGTAACCAAAAGCAATTCTTAATGGATAAACAATGGAATTAGGATTCACATTTGACAATCTAGATGGATTGATGAATGAGAGTCACAGAAAGATACCCATGAAATATTGGCAAGTGCAATAAATAGATTAAGAAATAAATACATTAAGCATAATCTTACTTTTTATTTAAACTTTTAAAAAAGGGCATCAGTTGCATGTGTGTATATGAAGAGAAAAAAGTCTGAAAAGTTGTGCATTATACTGTTATTGAGGTTATTTCTAGCGGATGAGTTTATGTGGGGCATCTACTTCCTTTATTACAGATTAGAATTTTTGTCTTTAACAGCAAGCAGGTACAACATCTGTAATTAGAATAAAATATACCATGTATTTGATATTCACATATCTAAAGAGGTAACATATTATTCTGGCTTTATCTTATGATTTGATTAAAAAATTTTTAGTTGAACTACTTTTATACTGATTTGGTAAAGTAGAAAATTGTAATTATTTTAGCTATCAACAATCTCTAATATACAAAATATATTTAAGGCACCAGTCAAATCTATTTTTTAATATCTAATTATAAAAACAATAGCTAGTTATTGAAATGGGTAATGTTTTATCATAATCGGTGTGATAGTAAATCATGAATCTCAAAGGTAAACATAAAATAGTATCCATAGGAATTATGTGTAAGAACAGCAGGAGTAAAAATAGACTTAGCAGACTTATTACTAATCCCACATTCTCAAAATCCACAAAGATTAACATTAAAAAGGGGAAGTTTCCTCCACCTATTAAAATAAACTTTGCATAAATGACTTGCCTAGAGTGATTTATGCATTGAGTCATAAAATAGTAGAGAACAGAAAAATTAATAATCTAGTGCATAGAAACAGCCACTCACCTAAGCACTCGAAGGGATCTAAAAAGTTCACGCATGTGGGCAACTGCCAAGGATTGATGAGGGGAACAAGCCATGATCAATACCAGCCACATTTTCTCTCAAATTTACCCTCTGATCTGGTGACATGTAACCTAGAACAATGACTTCCAAAACATGCTGCCTCTTTTCCAGTCCTCACCATTGATTTCCACAGGTAGCACTATGTCCCCCTTTTAGGTAAGGACTTGCACATACCTTCCCACTGGCCCGTCAGCACCAATGTCCTGTTAATCACCACATCGATTTCCGTAGCTCCATCTTCCACAGCCAATCTGATCTCTTCTAATCGTGTTTTTAAACGCGTCTGTCCAGCTGGAAAGCCAGTGGCCACTAGCAGAGAGAGAAGAAAGGAGGGAAGGAAAGAAGAAAAGGAGGGAGGGAGGGAAGGAGGAAGACAAATTTCAGTCGTTGAGTATCTCAATAAGGAACCTCATACAAAAAAAAAACAAAAATGAAAACAAAAACAAAACAGTATTTTGACCAAAGCATTAATGACACTAAAGAGCTTCACGCCTGTCTTACAAAGTGAAGTCTGAAGAAACAGAATGTCACCTCATATGGTATTGGTGTTAGGACAAATATTAGTATTTTATAGTTTGAAAACCTGAAATTAAGTTTCTGCAGAGATGCTCATAAGAGGGCTTTAAGTAAACAGAAACTAAGAAAATATGTATCATCATAGTGACAGTCATAAAACACAGTAGCTAGAGCCCTGTCTTGATGGACTGGTTAATTACGAATTCTGCTCTTAATCAAATTGGTTACCACTGTAGTCTTGATTTACTCACTCACATTTATGGCTGTTGCAACCAAATTGCAATATAGGTTCTTCCCATTGCCTATCTTAAAATAAAGAGCCAAGCAGATGAGAATAAAGGGAGGAGACTGCAGGAGGGAAAAGGACCTAATATTGTCCACAAAACTGGGGCAGGGGCAAGTTGGGAAGAGCAAGACCAGGTGTAAATTAAAAAAAAAAAAAAAAATACAGCTATACCTCTGAAAAATCATTAACATTTTTTCCATGTGCATCATTAATTCCATTTCCATTACTAAAGATAACCTTTTGTATTTCCTTGATGTTATTAAATTCCTTGGGTCTGCTATCTTAGAGGAAAGATGTTTCTCTGTTGTGCAAAAGAAAAGCTGAACTGAATGAGGCTGATGAAAAATTTAAGGTAGCTGCCGAACACTTTCGGAATCTTCACAAATAGCTTGTATATCAAAACCATGTGTTTCTTTGATGTCTCCCTAATAAAATAAATTAATCATCTTTTTAGACTCCTCTTCTAAAGCACTAAGATATTCCTCTTAACATCTTCTAAAAGTACAATCTAGTTTTATATCTATCCTTACACACACACACACACACACTCACTCACACTCACACACACTCTACACCCTCACTTATACAGAAGATTTAAATACTCTTCTTTCTTTCATGCCCAGTCCAGTCCTCCTGAGTCTATCTCAAGTGAATGACTCCTGAACATACCCTCTTGTCTTTACTAAACTCCCAGGTTTTAGGGTGGCACTCCTCACCTCACACGTGGACTGTGGTAAGTCTCCCTAACTCCCTGTCACCCCACTCTACTGGACCCACAACCACCCCTCAACTCACAAGATCATGCAGCTAATCATGACATGTCTCTGCTGAAAACCTTGCAGTATGTTCCCCAACACCAGCATAGACCCTGAATGCCCTCACCGGGCCATTTTCCCCTATGTGATCTGGCCCAGATCTACCATCTCTAGCTTCAACTCCCAGGGCACCCCCCGCCCCAACTTCATCCCAATTTAGATCTGACAATGACAAACCACTTGTGGTTCGGTTCCCTGAATGTGCTTCTGTGCCTTCCCACAGGCTAGTTCCTCTGTTTAAAAGGTCATTCCCTGTCTCAGCAACACCGCCAACTCCCCTTTCCCTCTAAGACCCCCCAACACAGTATCATCTCCCCTGTGAATACTGTTACTCTCTGAGCATCACCAACTTCCGCAAAATAAATCACTCTCCACTCTTGAGTTACAACTGTACCTTCTGTGTATCTTTATTATCATCTTTTACACATATATACTACTACATATCCTGCATTATGACGTTTTCAACTTGCTTATTCCTCCTAAACAACCAAGTTTCCGTAAGGGCAGGGACACGGTTCTGTATTCTGGGGAATGAATGTGGTCTGCTACTTAGGAGGCAAGTAGATATGGAGAGAATGAGTAAATAGAAATCATTAAATATATAAAGCTAATTAAAATCATAGTATAAAACTGTATACAAAACCCTCAGGGGGTGCCTGGGTGGCTCAGTGGGTTAAGCCTCCGCCTTCATTCAGCTCAGGTCGTGATCTCAGGGTCCTGGGATCGAGCCCCACATCGGGCTCTCTGCTCAGCGGGGAGCCTGCTTCCTCCTCTCTCTCTGCCTGCCTCTCTGCCTCCTTGTGATCTCTCTCTCTGTGTCATATAAATAAATAAAATCTTAAAAACAAAAACAACAACAAAAAAAAACCCTCAGGTGTCTGAGTTGAAAACTGGAAACAGGCTGCAAGACAAGAGCAAAAGCCACAATAATCTTACCTGAAGCCACGGGGATGGTACAGCCTGCGGCCTTCAGCGCTTTAACTGCATCACACACCCTCGCAGGATAAACACAAACGGCCGCGGTCGTGAGGCCTGGGAGAAAAGAGATCGTAACAGCCTACTTCATGGGAAGTTCAACTTGCACAACAAGCTTTTCATGATTTACACCACACCCTGGCAGAACTCGAAATGAGAGGAGAAATAACTCCCCTAAGACACTGCAACGAATGAAAAAGTTTTGACTCCCCCACATTCCTTTCCAGTCCTTGACAACAGGGATCATTTGCTCCTTGTTCAAGTCACGGAATAAAATAATTGTGGGGCACCGGTCTTTGAGGTCAACATAATGCCATTTTTTAAAGATTGCTAAGCGATAAACATAACGGGCTTGACTCAATGAAAATATTTTATTTCATGTAGGTCACATAATCCAGATTTGTACAGCTAATAGACAGTGGATGAAGAAAGTGGATGAGAACCTGACAGGATAGTATAGCAAAGTGATATTTAACTAATCCTCTTCCCTCTCTTGCAAGAAATAATACAATCTGGATCTGGAGCCCTCATTCAGAGGAATAAGCTCTTAAATTTAAAGAAATCAAATAAAAATCAAATAGCCACTATAAAACAAAGCAAGAACATAGACTCCTACACAGTTGCCCCATTTTTCCCCAGCCTCTCCTCCAAAGTTGTTACTTGAAACAATCTTGTATAACAATGCTTATACGTAGGTGGTGTTTTTATTGTCAACCCCAAAGACACATATTTTCCAAAAGCAGTGGAGTTGTTTAGGTCTATAAATTATCTTCAAATTGTTTGGGATAAAATACCTGCATTGGGCCAATGCCACATTTCCAGTTGCATATTTATTACCGATAGGCACTTTGGAATCATGAAGCATCCCTCCGCCAAAAGACATGGCTCCTAAAATCAGCCCAGTGAGTCCTATGGCACATGGTCTTGGAAATAACCTTTAGCCTTCCAGACCTTGGTTTCCTCATTTAGAAAAAGGGGATCAACTCTCAAAGGTCTCCTCCATTCCTAAGATGTTAAGATTCTAAACTTATGGCAACTTTAGAAAGTCCTTCCTTTCATGCATACTAAAAGCGTGAATGTAACTTTTTTTCAAAAGATCTAACCTAATATACGAGCATGCAATATTCCCCATTTGCATTTTATTCTCAAATGTATTTCATTTACTCACAGAAAATACTTTATGTATGAGATGTGATTATTAAGTAATGAGACTGGCTTTTTGCACGTGTGGCTAGGGAATGAGAATCAGTATTTTAGAGTCACTAGACAGAAATTTCCCACACTGAAGAACTGGAAAGAAAAATAAAGAAACTCTCTACCAGCAACTTTAATCCAGGATGGAAAGAACTGACCTAAAAATGAGACTCAGATTCTCTCCCTGCTGTTTTTCAGAGAAGAATCTCAATTATTTGCCTATGTATACAATTCTCCCGTGGATTTTATTGCTGTTACCATTTTAGCAGCTGAATCTTGTCTCAAATCCTCTTAGATTTAGTAATTAGTACTGTAAAGACGTAAACAGAGACAGATTATACACAACAATGTTACCTTTATCATGCATGTTTAAAGTTTTTAAGAGATCTTCCCGGATTGGATACTTGGCTTTATAACAGAGCCTTTGAACGTTGGAAGATGTGTCATCGCCTGCAAGTGTAGTAAGATCTATAAAGGTAACAGCTTTCAGGAGCCAAGCAGCCTGGTTTAAGAAAAGTAAAAGCAAGATTAAAAAAAAAAAGTCATCTCCAACCCAGTTACTTAGTAGGAAATCATTAGACAAACATGGGTGCTAAAATCTGACATCTATACTGTTCTAAGGCATGTCCTTCTCATATGTGATATAAACATTGCTCAAGAGTGACCAATAAGAGGAACACTGCATAGAATAAAATAAAAGATGATTACAGAGTAGCCTTAAAAATTATTTTTCCCGGGTGCCCGGGTGGCTCAGTCAGTTAAGCATCCCACTCTTGATTTCAGCTCAGGTCATGATCTCAGGGTTGTGAGACTGAGCCCTGAGCTGGGCTCTGGCTCAGGAGGGATTCTGCTTGAGATTCTCTCTTGCCCTCTGCCCCTCCCCCATGCATGTGCACACTCTCTCTCTCTCTCAAATAAATAAAATCTTTAAAAAATTTTTTGCCTTCCATTGGTATCCCAAAGTGAAATCCTAATAGATTAAGCCTCCCCACACCAGACCTCTCCATCTCCTCCACTAGGAGCCCCTGAAAGCTACCATATGACAGAACTTGGGAAGAAGAGGATTTCTGTCTGATATTTTACCTCCAGCCTTGGGATCTGGGATAAGACATTTAAAAAAGAGTCTCTAATTTCTTTGATGTTGTTGTTTTTCACTCTAATTCAATTCCATTTCTAAAATAATACTCAGGACGCCTGGGTGGCTCAGTTGGTTAAGCAGCTGCCTTCGGCTCAGGTCATGATCCCAGCGTCCTGGGATCGAGTCCCACATCGGGCTCCTTGCTCGTCAGGGAACCTGCTTCTCCCTCTGCCTCTGCCTGCCATTCTGTCTGCCTGTACTCGCTCTCTCTCCTCTCTCTCTCTGACAAATAAATAAAATCTTAAAAAAATAAATAAATAAAATAAAATAATACTCATACTTCCTAACTCATTCTAATGAATTTCCTTTTATCTTTCCATTGGAATATTCCCAAGGATGAGCAAAATGTAAAATGTCATCCTAAAGGATTCAATCACACTATTTTGCTTCACTTGTGACATGAACTCTGAATTCCTCTTAGTCCTATGACACACAGCTCACCGTTGGTCAGTATATACTGAAGGGTATGCTGACCACTAGTCCCTTTGAAACATCACTTTTCGAGTTTTGGAAAATGCTTTATGAAAATTAATAGTAAGGTAAACACAATGGTCAAAGAAGGTCAATGCTTAGGCCTAAGGGCCTCAACAGCAGACACATCAGGTTTCGATGTTACGGCTTAAAAATTAAAATAGAAGACAACCAAAGAAGGTATGTCTAAGGAGCTGAATAAATGTGTTGAGGAAATGTGCCATTTAATTCACTCATGAATAAAGATGCCTCAAATTCATTTGCGGCTTTGCCACTCAAGAGTGATAAGATTTTTAACCTGTTTGGATAAATGTGTTATCTTTCTCCAACCCATCATCATCACATATGAATTATTAAAATAAGTCATGGACAGCAGCAATCTTTTAAGTTTAGATGCATCCTGAGCGAAATTCAATATTGTGGCCTTGAGGGAAGAGACCAGGCATTGTACACTACCGGGGCAGAGTGCTCAAGAAGCAACCTTACCTGCCACTCCTTCTTCACGGTTCTGCGAGCCTGGATTTGTTCTGCACGCCTCAGAACTGCGGGTTGATTCACCTGTACTTTGGAGATCCAGCTAAGGTCTAAATGGGAAAGAAAAACACTTCTTAATAAATATATTCACCTATACATGGTCCTTGAAAAGATACATCATTTTGCATCAAAGCTCTTTTTAAAGCTTATGCTGCTTTTTTGCACAATTACAAATAAAGAACCTTGTTGAAAGAAACCCAGTCATAGAAAGGCACTCTTCGTGTAAAACCGAGTAGTACGCTGGGAACCAGAAGCATATATAGCTACGTCTAATGGGAGGAAAATGTTATGTTACCCGTGCTGCGTGCCTCACTTCTGACAGCAAAGACTTATTTGTAAGTGTCCAGTCCAGGAGAACAAATGATTAATAAATACTTAAGTGAATTAATGTTGGGGCTTAAAGGAATCCTTGATCACTATCCCCCTTACTGACAAGATTTATATCTACTAGAAGCGAGTATGATGTAGCCCATTCTTTCCTCAAAAGGGACATTTTCAGAATGTATTAGAAATTACAACATTTCAACTTGAGTTGTAATGTATTTTGGGGAATCAGTTCACTACAAATTGTGACTATAAACATTGTACTGTAAATGTTTTGTAGTTTTCCCCCAATAAAATTTTTGGGAAAAAGCAAAAAAAAAAAAAAAAAAGAAGAAGAAGAAGAAGAAGAAGTTGTTACAACATTGACAGAAGTTAGAAAAAAGGGAAAGGAAAAAAAAAAAAACAAGGTGTTCAAAATTCTGGGAGTTATCTCTATTGCTTCTGTTTTTGAAATGCTCTTCCCTACCCTGATCCTACCCTCCATCTCTCTGAGTTAACTGTAATTTCTATTTTAAACCAGCCCTTAGCTTTTGTGAAAAACACTGCCAGCTCCCCAGATAGAGCTAACATCTGGATACAGCTGTACTACACAACTTGGATTTAGTTCATCAAGGAGTTGTGGTAGAATGGTCTCCTGTCCTCACTATATTGTGAGTCATGATCTTATCTGTGAGTGACTAACACCAAACACAGGGTGTATCTCCATGTAATTCAGTTTTATCCCCCAACGCTCTACCACATAGGTGACTTCACAGTAAACTGAGCACCTAGCCATTTACCTCCTATAACTAACTTCATTTTTATATCCCTCTAGCACCTTCTTTTTAGAAGAGCCTTAAAGAACTACTGTGGAAGAGGAATAGGCCCCAGTTATCCACGATGTTGCTTTCCACGGTTCCGGTTACCTGGGGTCAGGTGCAGTCCAACAAGGGATGCTCCTCCTTCTGGGGTATCAGAAGTCAATAGCAGCCTAACACTGCATCACAATGCCTATGTCATTCACCTCATTTCCTCTCATAAGACAGGCATTTTATCATCACGCCTCACCACAAGAAAGGTGACGGCAATACGATCAAGTGTTCCAAGAGAGATCACATTCATGTAACTTTTATTATACCATATTGTTATAGCTGTTCTAGTTTATTATTAGTTACTGTTGTTAATCTCTTATGTGCCCCATTTATGAATTAAAATTTATTATCGGTGTGTATGAATAGGAAAAAACACAGTATGTATGTAGGGTCCAGCACTGTCCAAAGTCTCAGACAACCCCTGGGGGTGCTCTTGGAACACATTCCCCACAGATAACAGGGGACCACCATACACATTTCTCTCTAATATGGGGGGGAACTGCTGACTGCCTACTGTACTATGTAACAACACAAATAATAATCATAATAATAATACAGTATTTGCATCCACCACAAAAATAAGACCATGTTTCTACAAAGACATTCTCTCTCATTTCCAAATGACTCTTCTTATCAATATTAATATTGTAGAAATTACAAGTCAGAGTCTGAGTGATTAATAATGATACACTTATTTAAGTATCACTGAATAAGGAGCAGAGTCTGGGAGCTTTTTTTTCCCTAATTAAATTATTTTGTTATCCGAAATCATTTAACGAAACAGATTTTTTTTTAAGATTTTATTTTTATTTATTTGACAGAGATCACAATTAGGCAGAGAGGCAGGCAGAGAGAGAGAGAAGGAAGCAAGGCTCCCCACTGAGCAGAAAGCCTGATGCAGGGCTCAATCCCAGGACCCTGGGATCATGACCTGAGCCAAAGGCAGAGGCTTTAACCCACTGAGCCACCCAGGTGCCCCAGCAAAACAGATTTTTAACATTTCAATCCATCTGCTCCTCCAAGACACTGTATGGTTTCCTGCTCATCTGCTGAGCCAACATCACAGTCTAAGGTCAAGCAAACGTTATCTGTCTCTTCTTCACCATCCAAAGATGGGTTCTAGGTAAAGCCCAAAGAAATAAGACCAGACTCAGCCTAATTTATAAGACCTATAAGAACCCCTCTCTCAAAGAAAGGGGAAATTTTGTTCTTTTTCTTTTATAAAAAACTACTAATAAGAGTGATTAGGTTTATGGTAAAGATCATTTCAGACAGACAGTAAAAATCAGTGAGGCAGAGTCGTGTGAAATATAAGACTCACCACCAAGCAACTGTTGACAGTGGCCAAGAGAGGGAAGCCTATGCTGCAGGGGGCCAGGGCTCTGAGGGGCCATCCTTGATCCATCACATGACCCTTTCTGGAAGCCCCTCTCCACCTCCTCTCTACTCCCCACCCACACGACCACCACAGGAAGCGTGGCTACTGGAGAGACATCTCTGGCAATCGCCAAGACCTCACCACCTGGCTCCCTTTGACCTGATAGGACACCTCTTCTCCCTCTCTGCCCCTCCAAGCCTGTGCTGCAGCCTTTCTAATCTACCAGGAGTTCACGGGCAATTATGTCACATTCTGTCCTGGATCTATATGTGCTGGTCGTTCCTTCTGCCCCTTGTTATCCTGCCAATAGAGTGAACTCCCACCACCCTTTAAGACTTAATTCAAATGCCACCTTCTCTGTAAACCTTTTCTGAATCATACAGGTTGAGCTATTCCTTTGCTTTGTTGTACTTAATTCAACTTTATAGTCTACCTTTAGTGTAGTCCCCTTATTCTGAATGCACTGATTGGTCAAAATGTTTAGAGTCCCAACAGATTTTTAAAACTCTAAGCAAAGTGCCCGACTTGTGGGTGGCATTCAATAAATAAAATAAATGGGTCCTCAAGACCAGAAACGATCGGGACGCCTGGGTGGCTCAGTGGGTTAAAGCCTCTGCCTTCAGCTCAGGTCATGGTCTCAGGGTCCTGGGATCGAGCCCCGCGTTGGGCTCTCTGCTCAGCGGGGAGCCTGCTTCCCTCTCTCTCTCTTTCTCTCTGCCTGCCTCTCTGCCTACTTGTGATCTCTGTCAAATAAATAAATAAAATCTTTAAAAAAAAAAAAAAACAGAAACGATCAAATTCTGGGTAATATCTTCCCACCTGCTTTCTCTAAAAAAAAATTTTTGTTGTGTTTACTTCCATCACCCTAGTATTACTGAGGTATAACTGACAAACTGTATATGTTCAAGATATACGTCTTGAGGGGAGGTCTGGGTGGCTCAGCTAGTTAAGCATCTGCCTGCCCTGACCTACTCAGGTCAGGATCCCAGGGCCTGGGACTAAGCCCTGCATAAGGCTTCCTGCTCAGCGGGAAGTCTGCTTCTCCCTCTCCCTCTGCTGTTCCCCCTGCTTGTGCTCTCTCTCTCTCTCTCATAAAAAGAAAAAAAAAAGGTATACATCTGTATGGTGGATGAAATAATCACCACAATCACGCTAATTAACATATCTACCACTTCACCCATTATCCACTTTTTTTTTCCTTTTTTGAGTGGGTTGAGAACATTTAAAGTCTACTCTATCAGCAGATTTCGACCAAACAATACAGTATTGTTAACAACCGTCACACTGGGGGGGCCTGGATGGCTCAATCGGTTGAGTGTCCAACTCTTGATTTCAGCTCAGGTGATGATCTCAAGGTCATCAGTTAGGTTCCACGCTCAGCACGGAGTCTGCTTGTCCCTCTCCCTCTGCTCCTCCCCGGGCTCACTTTCACTCGCTCTCTAATAAGATCTTGTAAAAAACATAAAACAATAGTCACGGTGCTGTACATTATATCTCTGGAACTTATTCACCTTGAATGATGGAACTTCGCACTCCAATGCTTCTGATTAAAGAACTTACAGATCTCCACAGGAGAAGCTGGGACTCAAGCACGAACGGAAAACCTGAGGGCATCCACCTTAAAAACTAATTTTTAGTACAACTCCCCACCAAAGGTTAGAACCCACCAGGCTGGCTCTCACACTTCTCAGACACCACTTACCAGAGGTCCCCACAAACTACCTCCTGGAGGATGTAATAGGATTACTTCTCTTGCAGTATCAGCCTCTACTGTTAAAAATATCATTAGCGGTCATAAAATTATCCGGCCCCATATTTAATCCAGCCACAGAATTTGCCTCTGTGACCTCCCATGGTAATGAATTATATAAGTGACTATCTCATTTTATTAGCATTTAATTTGCTACTCTTTAATTTCATCAAATAACCCTTGTTCTCATATTATGGGATCTGGGGAAAAGAAAGGACTGATTGGCCTTTGTTATGTCCTTCATAATTTTTAATATTTTATTCGAGTACCCTTTAGTGTCTCCTTTCCAGGAGAAGTGATTCTAATACATACAATCTCGTCAGTACCATAGAATCTTCTCTTATGGGGGCCAGGAAGGGTTTCAAGTACACGTGCCTTTGGGGAAAAGAGACATGAAGCCATAATTGGAAGGCGATAATACTCTTTTCTCAAAACTGTCCCATGAAAAAATATCCTATTGTGTCTCTTAGTATGTCGTTTAGATGGCTTTTGGGCTCTTCTGTCAGTTATAAATTTGTTCTCAAATACTCTTCTCACAATTTTTTATTATTATTATTGTTCCTACATCTCAGTAGAGACAAATCACTTTCCCTACAAATCCACCACATGGTCTTCCCGTCACATCCACTGATGCTTCCATGGATGTTCTCGTGCTTCCTCACAATAGTCCTAAAACACGTAACACAAAACGATAACTCCATGAAAGGTTTATTTTGTATTTTGATTTTACCTCTGTTCTTAATGGAGAAAGATAAATTGTGATAGGTTATCAGAGATTTTTTTTCTCCCAAATTTGAGGAAAGAAAGGTTAAATTTCCCATGTTTTCTCTTTTCATTCTTTCCACTTATCTTCAATTCTAATTTGCAATGTCCAGCCACAACTTCCCATCCGTGCAAGTGCCCAGCATAGAAACAGTTGCTCAATAAGCCCCCTGCATCAGAGTACATTTATTTTTTTACCTCAGACACTGAAACCAGTGAAATATCAACCTGATCATGTCTGGCCTTTCAGTCTTAGCCTGGGAAAAGGTTAGCTGGGTGAGAGAAAAGAGCACTGGATGCTACTGCATGCCTGATCCCTCCAGGCTCAAAAGATACTCAACTTCTATAAATGAGCAGACTCAGCCTTGTCCAGTTCTGACCAAAGACACAACCAGACAGAGACCATGCCTGGAGCTTCATCTTTACTAACTGGTAGAAACAAGACTTCGGGGGAGCCTGGGTGGCTCAGTGGGTTAAAGCCTCTGCCTTCAGCTCGGGTCATGATCCTGGAGTCCTGGGATCGAGCCCCGCATCGGGCTCTCTGCTCGGCGGGGAGCCTGCTTCTCCCTCTCTCTCTGCCTGCCTCTCTGCCTACTTGTGATCTCTGTCTGTCAAATAAATAAATAAAATCTTTAAAAAAAAAAAAAGAAACAAGACTTTGTTTTCTTCGCCAAGTCTAGTCTACCACCCAGTAAGCCCCGGGTGAGCTCTCAAGGGCACCCATGCCCCGAGTGGACACGAGCCAACTCTTCCGACATGGTACGGTGTAAGCCCAATCCTTACAACCCAGACAGATGGTCTAGAAACCAAGATACCAACAACTAGACACCATAAATTGCCACTGCTCAAAGAGCCTTACTACTACAACATCTCCCCACAGCTACTCTGACCTGATCTCCAGCTCCCATCCCACATACATTCGCCATCCCTAACCATTATTTAGAATACCAAACCGATGGAACTAGAATTTATGCTTAGCAAAATTAGTCAATCAGAGAAAGACAATTATCATGTGATCTCCCTGATATGAGAAAAGTTGAGAGGCAATATGGGGGGGGGTTGGGGGACAGGAAAAGAATAAATGAAACAAGATGGGATCGGGAGGGAGACAAACCATGAGAGACTCTTATTTTAGTATATGTGCTGCTGAAGCGAGCACTTAATCTCACAAAACAAACTGAGGGTTGCTGGAGGGAGGAGGTAGGGAGAAGGTGGTGGGGTTATGGACATTGGGGAAGGTATGTGCTATGAAGTGTGTAAACCTGGCAATTTACCTGACCTATACCCTGGAGCTAATAATACATTATATGTTAACAAAAAAATTTAAAAATTAAAAAAAAAAAAAGAATACCAATCCAAGTTCAGGTGAGCGATGAGTTTACTACGCCCTCTGAAATACTTCAATGCAGATAATGTGGCACTGAGCTGAAGGCCAGCGGGGTCTGCTCACTTGTTCCTTCGGTGCCAACATTGAATACTCTCTGCTTACACTCCTCTTCCCTCTGGTGGCATTTCCAGTATGTCTTGTACCCACAGCCACGAGGGGTACAACATTCTCTCAGAACACATCACCACAGCGGAAGAGAGTCTGAGTTCATGTTACAAGACATGTGTGCTCTTGGACCTGGCTTCCCCCAGCAGCATCACAAGGGGATTTTAAGGCCTCCCTCCTTTCTCTTACCCTTCATCCCTCCTTGAGCCATGAGCTCTTTCCCAGCAATCGCTGCTCACTGCTCTTTACCATTCAATTTCTGTCCATTATTCTCCTTCTCGATCATCTGCTAATGTCTGTGGATTGATCGAGGCCCTAGAAGGAGAACCTCATCACTTATTCTGGCTTCTGCATACTGTCCCTTGCGATGCCCAGGTTGCCTGTTTCTGTCCCCAGCCCCCAAGGTTCAGCAGCAGGTGGTGGCTGCGGTTATGCAGCTAGAGAGCCACAAGCCGTCTGGCGGAGGGAGGGGCGCATGTGCAGTCCTACCACCTCTGCATTTAGCCTTTCTGGCGGGCAGGCTCTGTGCGGCACAATGGGAGACACAGTGGCCTGACATAGGTTGCTGCTGTCATGACAAAGCTTGGGAATAATGCCCCAGACTGGGGAGAGCTGAATAATAGGAAATATAAGCCAACACAGCGGGACACAAAGCAATGCATCTAACCAACGTTTCCAACCGGTTCCACTGGTCACATCAGTCAGGAATCATAGATTAAAAATGAGGAAAACCGACTTCGGTGATTGGACCAAAACGGGAAGGATGTTCGTAAAAGCTCAGAGAACTGAGAAGAGATTGGAGGAACAACCTCAGACAACAGACAGGAACTGAAGACCACAAGACAGGGACAGAGCTAGAAGAACAAGGCCAGCAAGGAACAGCAACAGCCTGGCCAAGATTTCACAGCCCAGCTGCAGACACCACCACTGCCACCCACCCCAGCTCACTCAGATCCTCCCGTTCCAGAGGAAAGCATCAGACGCCTGACCCATGCATGCCTGAGCGGGGCAGGGAAGAGGGAAGGCCCACTCCTTCCTCTGCAGCACCTCCAACCTGTTCTACGTAGGACAGATAGAATGACCCAACACTATGATGAGGACACGTGTTCGTTGCTGGCCAGCCAAAAAAAATGAAAGGTTTCCACTACAACGAGCAGTGAGCTTGGGACATGCTAGATGGGTTAGCTTCTCTCGGAGATGCATAAAGCATTGAGCACATGAGACTATCACAAATTCCCACAGGAAAGAAATCTCTTGAATAGTCTTTAATTCAGCATTTCTCAAACACTTGACCACAAATGGCTTTTTCCCCGGAAGTGTGGTAAGCCAGCTTACCATGCTGGCTGGACAGTAAGTCAAGTTCAGAGAAAGGGAAGGTCAGAGGAGGCTCATTCAGTTGGCTAAAAAAAAAACTCTTAGTAGATGAAGTGGAGATGAGAGATTGACGCTACGGCGGAGGTTCTCAGTCTGGAGATGTCTTTGGCTGACGGAGCTGGCAGTGGGAGAGGGCCACTCACACCTGGTAGGCAGAGGCCACGGATGCAGTAAACACCCTGCAATGTACAGGTCAGTCTCTCAACAGTGTAAGTGCCTGACATTAAGCTTTGGATTGCTGACGCATCCATTTCAAAGGACATCCATCCTGAATAAACACATGGCCAGCGGTATGACACAGCTACTAACAAACCAACCAACAAGGAACTAGACAGCTCCCACGCACAAAGGTTCCTCTTTCAGAAAGCCCTGGGTGACTGAAAGAACTGGCTGCTTGAGTGACCCTGCTTCCCCTTCACATGCCCCAACCCCTGCTCTTTTGCTTTAAATTAGCCAATAAAGAGTTAACCCCCCAAACCTTAGACATCCCACTCTCAGACCCTAAGAAATACTCAGGTCTTTGCATGTGTGTGCCTGCTGGCTCTTTCTACCCCAAACCTCACAGCACAGCCCTCGGGCATGTCAAGCACTCTCCAGGACTTGTGAGGAGGTCATCCTGATCCTCAGGGTTCCCTGATGGTTTGTGCTGAACTGTGTGTCCTGGAGTCACACTAAGAACCGCAAGAGACAGCCAACCCATAAGTAGGAGCCTCAGTAGGGGAACTGTCTATTGAATGTGCCACAAATGACGGCCCAAGTGAGCACCACAGGCATTCCTAATCAAGGGTGCTGCCTTCACCTGGCCCCCAAAGTCAACAGTACCATGGCTGAGAAACCTTCCCAGAGGATGGGCAGGATTCAGGAAAAGTAAAGAGGAAGCTCTGAAAGTTTATGGGGAACAGGAGTGTCAGAGGCAGAGGCAAGTTGGCTCTATTTGATTCACTGTGGCTTCTTTGTTAAAATTCTAAAGTACTAGGCAAAAGAGTCTAAGATCTGTGCTATCCATCAGTAGTCGCTGGACACATGTTACCATCTGAGCATCTGAAACGTGGAACCGTCCAATTTAAGATGTGCTTTAAGTGTAAAGTACTCCGCAGATTTCAAAGATTTAGTACAAAAAAAAAAATCTGTGTAATTATGTTTCTTCATTTTGGGGTTTCTTAAAGCCCAGCATGGTACCCAATGCAAGGCTTGAATTCACAACCCTGAGATCAAGACCTGAGTTGAGATCAAGAGTCAGATGTTCAACTGACTGGGCCTCCCAGGCTCCCCTCTCTAGTTTGTTTTGATATTGATTATACACTAAAAATATAATATCTGGGATATATTTGGTTAAATAAAAAGCTAATAAAATTATTTTCACCTGTTTCTTTTTATCTTTTATAACGTGCACTCTAGGAGATGTTAAATTACTTTGTGTTGCACATTATATTTCTAATAGACAGCACTGGTCTAAACTTTATCCCATAAGTGATCAGAGCCACTGAAGATTTCCAAACTGGGCTGTAACAGAATTAAAGAAGTATTTTCTAAAAATAATCAGCATACAGAATATGTCCCACAGAGATGCTTACACAAATATGCAAGTGCAAATATGAAAAGGTATTTATGGTAGCATTGTTGTAAATGACACCAAGATCCATGATTGCTTCAAATAGAGCAGATCCATAATACAGAATATGACCCAGCTATTTAAAAGAATGAGGTACATCAGTAAGTACTGTCATGGAAAACCGATTATGATACTTTACTCAGTGCAAACAAGTAGCCTGCACAGCAGTGAATTTCTAAAATAAAACTGTTTATAAAAACAAAAATACAAGTATAAAACATATATCTGTTGGTACCAGTGCAAAATATAATAGAATATATACCAAATTGATAGAAGAGTTTCTCTTCAGAGCTAGAATTACATAAGATTTCTACTTTCTTTCTTTATATAGTTCCATAACACTGAAAATTTTTACCAAGAGCATGCATCACCTTATTGAGCAGTAAAAACAAAATATACTTAACTCTTTTGAATTGAGAGGCATTGCCAAGCAGCAATGTGCAGGATAGGTAGAAAGAGACTACGGTAGGTAGACCAGCAAGATGGCTATCGCTGTGGTCCAGGCATCAGCATCGTACAACACTTCCCTGAGGCATTTCACACCCTAAACCTGTCATGACCAAACTCTGCCACTGAGTCCTTCCATGAGCCCAGCCTGACTTAACTGCATGATGCCAGGCAGAAATGACGACCGCAGAACGCCACCATCATTGCTCCCATAGAAAAGATCAGTAAAACATTAGCACCCCAGACCACCAGACAGAAACTATTATATAATTCCTAGATGAAACAAAGATCACACCTGGGAGAGATAGGCCCACACTGGCCTACCCACAGCAATGCCCTTCCCCATTGTTAGGGAGTCTATGGAGCCAAAGGTCCAGACTTTCCCTGAGATCACACTCTCCTTCCAGTCCAAGTGCAAGGTGCACAGGATCCCAGAATTCCCAGACCAAATGGCGTTAGGTCTGCTCACAGAGTCTCTGGGGGTCTTCAACCCAAAGTCAGTACCTTACACTTAAGATATAAGAAAGGTTAGGGACGTTGCTCCTAGAAAGTTTGGTCAATACACATCTGTCTATGAATTACATTTATTTGTTCATTCAACTAATAAAAAAAGGGATACCTACAATGGTGACAGCAATGCTCTAGGCTCAGTGGGTTCAGCAATGAATGAAAAACCGAAATCCTTACTTTCACAAGCTTTTTCTCATGAAATGAGACAAATAAACATGTAAATATGTGTTGAATCTATTATGCAATACCTGTAGGCTACAATGAAAAGTTATATAGGATAAGAGAATGGAGAAAGTAGGGATGGGCACAGTCAGGGAGTCTCCGATAAGAAAACAACTGAACAGAGCCCCATATAAAATAAAGAAGTGAGGGGCACCTGGCTGGCTCAGTCGGCTAAGCATCTGCCTTCAGCTTAGGTCATGATTAGGGGGTCCTGGGATGGAGCCCCAGGTCAGGCTCCCTGCTCAGTGGGGGAGGGGGTGTCTGCTTGTCCCTCTCCCCTTTCTCCCCCGTCATGTGCTCTCTCTCTCTCTCAAATAAACAAATAAAATATTTAAAACAAAAAATAAGGAGGGGTGCCTGGGTAGCTCAGATGGTTGAGTGTCTGCTTTCAGCTCAGGTCATGATTGCGGAGTCCTGGGATCAAGTCCCACATCGGGCTCCCTGCTCAGCAGGAAGCCTGCTTCTCCCTCTCGCTCTGCCATTCACTCCGCCTGTGCTCTCTGGCTCTATCTCTCTATCAAATAAGTAAAAGAAAATCTTCTAAAAAATAAGGAAGTAAGCAATGAGACCACCAACCTGTGTTCTAGGCAGAGAAAAGAGCAAATGCAAAAACCCTAAACTAAGAGTGAACATGTCATATTCACGGCCAAGCAGGGACACAGGTGTAACTGGAGGACAGTAAGCAAGGAGGACTGGACGTGGTAGAGATCAAGTCAGAGAGGCAGGGCAAGGACCAATCAGATAGGAAAATGCTCTCCAGACTCTGAGTCATGACCCATGGACATGTCACGGAATCAAATTTGTCAGCTGCAACTAGTACTTTTCAAAAAGAAGAAGAAACAATAAAATGGAATATATTAGGACATCTTATATGTAATACAAGTAAGGGTCACTTACAAAAATCTTGTTTCAATTATACATACATAGGCCTGTATGGTGCTGCAATATAAAATACACGGAGGGCACCTGGGTGGCTCAGTGGGTTAAGCCTCTGCCTTCAGCTCAGGTCATGATCTCAGGGTCCTGGGACGGAGCCCCATATCGGGCTCCCTGCCCAGCGGGGAACCTGCTTTCCCCCTCTCTCTGTCTGCCTCTCTGTCTAATTGTAATCCCTCACTCTGTCAAACAAATAAATATATTTAAAAAAATTAAAATATAAAAAAAAAATACACGGCCTGTTGTGAAGCAGGGCCCTTAAGGTTTGAAAGCCCCTCAAGAAGGACTTTTTTAGCATGGAAAGGACATATGTGAGACAGGAAGTCTTCAGAGAACCCTGTGCAGAGGAATGAAATGATCTGATTTAGATTTACATTTTAAAAAGTCCCCCTGGCTGCTAAGGGGAAGCCAATTAGGAGGCTCAAGCAACAGCAAGTGGTAGCTTGAACCAGAACAATAGTAGTGGGGAGGAGAGGACGGTCAGAACCTCATCAGGACGGTCAGAACCTCATCAGGACACTGACTGCAGCATATGTACTCCGCCTTCAAACAAATACGAGCTGCTCATTCTCTGGTCTGGAGAGTAAGCAGTCTGGGAAAAGCTGATATTCCAGAAGCAGCTTCAAGGTTCACAGAGCACAAAATTCAAGCAAGAGCCCCTTCTGCTCAGGACCCACAAATATGCTCAGGTAAGTCTCTGCATGGAAGAGTCCACAGACAGGGACAAACCATCAGGGCCAATCCCTCTGCCTCCAGGCCCTGACCACTGCCATAAAATCGACCACTCTTCCCAGTCTGGTCCCATCTGCTGAGCTTCTGGTCCTCACTACGATGACCCCCATCACCCTGGTTTACCCAGGTTGTGCCCCACTTGCCCTCTCCTGTCCCATCCAGTTTAGCATTTGCTTCTGTATTTCATTTTTTAATAAACAACATAAATCAGGCTGGGTTTCACAGACATTTCTACCACATTCTCCAGTCTAGAGTATAAGAGGAAAGTGCAGTGAACAGAGACTTCATTGGAACATGTGATTCACTCAGTAAGGAAAAAACACAATTCTTCCCCATCTCCCAGACATAGCAAAGCTAACGCTTCACATGGAGGGCCACTCACTGACACCTGAGGGTACTTGCAATATTTGTGGCTAGTGACGGCTGACTCCTCCCAATCTTAGGTGGTGGTAGCAGTATGCAATATGTCTCTGAAGACATTTGAATATCCCAGCCAGTCGTGCCCTGGCCTGGGCCCAAGCCCCTCAAGAGACACAGATGCACCACGCCACCAGGTAGGACATGAGAAGTGGGAGAACCTGTAGGTAAGGTGACTAAGCAGTACGTGTGGGGAATATCTAGATTCCTAGAGGAGAACTAACTGAAAGCAATGCTTTTGTCGTTTTTATATCTTATAAATCTAAACCTATTTAGGGTTACCCTTTCATTTTAAGGGGAAAAAAAAAATCCATTAGCAACAATGAGCTCCAAAAAAGAGAACTTAATGAAATATTAAATTCTGAATTTCCATTTCTCAGAAAAGTTGATGATCTGTAATTTGCACAAAATGCTTTTCAACATTTATCACGTGCCAAAATAGCTCTACAGAGATATCACTGACTCCAAGACCCAAAGCTGCTAACAAGCATCTTTATACACTGCAAAAATTAGCAGTTAAGAAGCCTGCGCTTAAAGATGGCAATTCAGAAGATGTGGTTACAGAAGGCTCTGAAGCATGACTTTCCCGTTAGATAAAATGAGCATGGATGGTCCCCAACTTATGATGATTCAATTGACAACTTTTCAATTTTACAATGGTATAAAAGCAATACACATTCAGGGGCACCTGGGTGGCTCAGTGGGTTAAGCCTCTGCCTTCAGCTCAGGTCATGATCTCAGGGTCCTGGGATCGAGCCCTGCATCGGGCTCTCTGCTTGGCGGGGAGCCTGCTTCCTCCCCTCTCTCTCTGCCTGCCTCTCTGCCTGCTTGTGGTCTCTCTCTCTGTGTCAAATAAAAAAAAGATTAAAAAAAAAATCTTTAAAAGCAATACACATTCAGTAGAAACCAGAATTCCGGGGCGCCTGGGTGGCTCAGTGGGTTAAAGCCGCTGCCTTCGGCTCAGGTCATGATCCCAGGGTCCTGGGATTGAGCCCCACATCGGGCTCTCTGCTCAGCAGGGAGCCTGCTTCCCTTCCTCTCTCTCTCTGCCTGCCTCTCTGCCTACTTGTGATCTCTGTCTGTCAAATAAATAAATAAAATCTTTAAAAAAAAAAAAAAAAAAGAAACCAGAATTCCAGTTTGGAATTTTGACCTTTTCCCGGGCTAGCAACATGTAGTGGGATCCTCCCTCATAATGTTTGGCAACAGCAGTCACAGCTCCCAGCCGGCCATGAGGTCATTGTGGGGAACCACGGATCCAGTGACAACCATCCTGTACCCACAACCACCATTCTGTTTCTCTCCGTCAGTACAGTATTTAATATATTTTATATATACATATATATATATATATATATATATATATATTTAATATATGAGCTACTTAACACTTTACTATAAACTAGGCTTTGTGCTAGATAATCCTGCCCACTTGCTAAGGTAAGTGTTCTGAGCATATTTAAGGTAGACTCACCGAAGCTATGATGTTTGGTGGGTTACTGTACTAATTACATTTTCAACTTACAATATGTTCAACTTATGACAGGTTTATTAGGACGTGACCCCACCATTAAGTCGAGGAAGATCTGTCCTCTAAATACAGTTCATTTTTACATCCAAATTTCCTAGTATATGTATACTAAAGATTACCACTTTTCTATCAGAGGCACAGGTCCTTCAAAGAGAAAATCTGTTAAATTAACTCAAATACTGGCTCATTTTAAAACTCTAATTTATCAAATCAAAGAAAAATTTCAGAAGTCTATTTTGTTGGAGGTAAACATCTGACATCATTTTGACTGCCCCTGTAAATTCAGTTAAAGAAGTTGGTGTTGAACATATAATTATTTGATTTTGAAATGATAACATGGATATGGATCAAGATAGTATCATGATAAAAACAATTTTCTTATTAAGAAAGTTACGGAGCAGAAATATACTTGGATATGGTTGTGACAGATACATAATTTATCATTTCATCCAAATAAACTTCCATACTGTAACGAAGTGCAAGCTGTAGATGTTAAATTTTAAATATTTTATATACACACAAAATAAGTGAACTACCTGATCTTTGTGAGAAAGCTGATGTCTAATTAAAATTAAATACTTCTTCCTGGAAGTAGGTACTATCTCTTTACTGATCATCATCAGTTGAGTATTAGAAAGACTCAACTCTTAAAAGAACCATTTTGTCAGTCAATCTAAGCTGATGTACAACTAGTCCTGAACTATTTGGCAAATCAGACCTTTAAAGTTGGCTTTATTGTTTTTGAAAGTCAGTTGAAAATCTTTTTTTTTTTAAACCTGTTATGTAAATAAAACACCAAAAGCCTCCAGCTTTTGAAACTTCATGAACCACAATTACTGATGACAACTGTTTGTAAACACCGCAAACAGGAAGACACTAAAATGTATCCCCACAGAAGTAAAGACAAGATTTTAACAAATTAAATGAGGGCATTTCAACCAGTAAACAAGGCTTAGTTTCAAAATTCTAAAATTGCACTTTGGAACACCACAACTTATCTGTTTTGACGATCCACTGCTGTACAACAAATCACCACAGAATGTCCCGGCTAAAATCAGCAACCCCTTTATCGTTTGTCCTGATTCTGTGGGTTGCGGGAGGCTGGAACATGCAATATGGCTTCACTCTCATACCCAGTGCCTTGGAGAAAGCAGCTAAATGACTGGGCTCTGCTGGACGCTAGGTGTCCTTCTCCTTCTCCATGGAGGACCAAAACCTCTTGAGTTCCAGGTGCCTTCTTCAACAAGGTAGCTGAACCTCTTACAAGGCAGCTCAGGGCTCCCAAAATCATACAAACAGCTGTTAGAGCCTCACCTCTGCTACACTCTATTGGACAAAGTGAGTCAAGGGCAGCCTGATGCTGTCAGGGACGACAGTCCTAGAGACCTGGTCCATCTCTGGAGGCTAGTTACCACCAACTTCTATTTTAAATGGGATACATTTATATTCTGTACTGGGAAGAAATGAAATTCAGGCTTGAGATTTTACAGTATTTGGATTTCACAAAACAGTCAAAAGAACCTTAAATGGAGACATTTTATTTGACAAGTTTCATCTTATAAAAATACATATTATTTTGCCTTGGCATAAAGGAGAAATACATTAGCTGTGAAACAAGTTGTGCCAAAATATTTATACATTTCAATTTTTTAAAAAACGAGAACTAAGAACAACCTCTACTTAGAGAATTAGGTCTAAGCTTACCGGATACCACAGCATCCATAGAGAAAATATTTTCTCAATTAGAAATAGTATGTTCCATAGAGAAGAATCGATTGAAAATGTCAAGAATTTCAAATTCAGGGGTGCCTGGGTGGCTCAGTGGGTTAAAGCCTCTGCCCTCCGCTCAGGTCATGATCCCAGGGTCCTGGGATCAAGCCCCGCATCGGGCTCTCTGCTCAGCAGGGAGCCTGCTTCCTCCTCTCTCTCTCTCTGCCTGCATCTCTGCCTACTTGTGATCTCTGTCTAATAAAAAAATAAAATCTTAAAAAAAAAAGAATTTCAAATTTAAGAAACTTAAAATGCAACTTTAAAAAAAATTGACAAACATTTTAATTATTTGAAGAATTTTTTCAATGTTCTTCAAAAAGATACCAATGACATAACAGATTGATAACAGCTCAGAAACTGGCTAAAGCAGAGCAATGACTCAACTTATGTTGTTTTATGTGTTGAGATAAATTAAGACAAATACATTATTTTGGCTTTGATGTACATGACTGTATTTTTAGAATGAAGTGGGTTTTTTAAGTTTTTGAATAGAACTATTTTCTCTTGAATAGGTCACTACAAATATAAAAAGAATTTGTCAGGCAATAAACAAATATTTTTGATATCATTTTAAGTATTTTAACTCTTCTTTTCACTGTCCAAAGTATTCTAGTTTGCACACGATGTCACCCCTATCAAAACTCCTACTCTATGTTACCCTGAGCAACTTACCCAAGCCTTTCAAACATAAAACCTTCCTCTGGGCTCCACTGGAAGCTTAATAGATAATATACAGTTTCAATTCTTACCCAAATCAGTCGCCAAATATTTAGGTGTTTACTATGTATCACGCACCAGCCCATAATCTAGTGGTTACCTTGCACTGTTTGTTGAACTATTCTGATGTTGCCAACACGAGGAGCTTCCTCAAAGCTAAGAGACTCAGACCATTTCATTAATATACAAATTTCTACCTCCCCAAGCCCTGCTCTCCATCACTGCACATAAGTGACATGCAAAAAAAATGATCTATAAACATTTGAGGAACCAATGATAAAAACATATAGATTATAGGGGCACCTGGGTGGCAAGTCAGATGAGCAGCCAACTCTGGATTTCAGCTCAGGTCGTGGTCTCAGGGTTGTGAGATCGAGCCCTGTGCTGGGCTCTGCACTCAGCGCAGAGTCTGTATACGATTCTCTCTCCCTCTTCCTCCCGCCCTCCCCGCTGTATTCTTTCTCTCTCAAATAAATAAATCTTTTTAGAAAACGTACATAGATTATAGAGAAAGGGGACTGACAGTTTGAGGAAGCCTTGATACAATAGAACAAAAGAATTACAACCATTCACTTAACCAAGATTCATGACACAGCTACTATCTGTTGAGAAAACTTCAGAAGGAGGAGACCTCTGGGGACAGGGAAGAAGGATTCAAAAACAGCAAAGACTGTGGAAGAGTACTGGCATCTGAGGGGAAGGGAGAAGAAAAATGTGGGACTTAACACAAAGAATCAAATTAAAACAAACTACATTCTTTTGCCACACTTAATGAAATAAGTGATACAGGTAATATCTGCTGGGACAGTAAATCTCTGCGTAGGACCAGAACTTTTCCTTTTCCAAGTGCCCTCCCCAACAGGGTAGCTGAACATCTTACAAGGCAGCTCAGGGCTCCTGAAATCATACAAACAGCTACTGAAGCCTCATTTCTGCTGCATTCTATTGGTTAAAATGAGCCAAGGGCAGCCCGAAGCAATGCTGCAGGGGAAATTAATCCCAGAGACCTAGATGCAAAAGACCCTGAGTGAAAAGTTTGTGGGGAACCCAGATATTCACACGGTATGGAAGTATGACCGCATACATTACTTGCAGGTTAAAAGGGGTAAAGTGGAGGGGCGCCTGGGTAGTTCAGTCATTTAAGTGTCTGCCTTTGGCTCAGGTCATGATCTCAGGGTCCTGGGACTAAGCCCAGCATCCAGCTTCCTGCTCAGCGGGCAGCCTGCTTCTCCCTTTCCCTCTGCTGCTCCCCCTGCTGGTGCATTCTCGCTTGCCCTCTCTTTTCTCTCTCAAATAAATAAATAAAATCTTTAAAAATAGGGGGCGTAAACTGGAATTACACGATTGGCAGATGCAGCTATAATCTCCTTAAACAAATGATCAAACTTAATATTACAAATAGTGGGATAACCAGACACTCAGTATGACCCTCATGATATAAAAGACACAGCAACACTTATGAAGTACTCTTACCAAAACTGTTTAATCTGAATCTAATCAGGTTTTAAGTACGTGATAGCTAATTTTATATGTCAACTTTGGGCCACAGGATGCCCAGGCATTTGTTTAAACATAATTTCCATGTGTGTCTTACAAGAGTGTTTCTGGGCAGGATCGACACTTGAATCAGTAGATTGGGTAAAGGAGGTTGTCTTCCCCAGAGTGGCTAGGCATCATCCAATCTGCTGAAGGCCTGAATAGAATAAAAGGCTGAGTAAGAAAGCATTCTTTCTGCCTCACTGTCTTTGAGCTGGGACATTGGTCTTCTCTTGCCTTCAGACTTGGACCTGGATCAGAACTTACACCATTGACTCTTCTGGTTCCCAGGCTCTCAGACTCAGACTGGACCTTACACCATCTGCTCACATGTATCTTAGACCTTTGGACTAGGACTAGAACTGATACCATCTCCTGGCTCTCTGTCCTTCATACTTGGACTAGAACTGCAGCATTGGGTCTCCCAAGTCTCTAGCTCACCAATGGCAGAGCTTGGACTTCTCAGACTCCATCATCATATGAGCTAATTCCTTATATTAACTCTCTTCATCTGTATTTGTCTGTCTATTCATATATGTACTGATTCTAGAGAACCCAAACTAAGATATGACTTCCAAATTAAATACAGAAGAAGAGAAAAAAATGAGTTAAATGACATCACAAGGCAATAATCAGATAAATCCTAAAGTTGGGGCAAGCTACAAGTTAGATAACTCCTAATCATCAAATGATGGCAGTGAAAGAAATGAGTATTATTCCCGATGAAGGGAGACAAATACAACAATTGAATATAATGCATAGTCTTTACTTAGATTCTGGCTTGAACAAACCAGGTACAAAATACACTTTGGGGACAAGTGAAGAAATGTAAATAAAGACTTGGTATTAGATAATATCAGGGAATTATTTCAGATTTGGTTATTGTGACAATGACAGGATAGTGTAAGAAAATGTTTACTCCCTAAAGACACAAACAAGTATTTATAAATGAAATGTCACGACATCTATAATTTTAATTTAAAATATCTCAGAAAAGAATCACCAAAGCAAACTGAAAACCACTAACAGCTATTATGTCTAGGAGACTGGTATCTATTGGTGATTTTCCATGAGTTTTTCTGCTTTTCAGAATGCTTGAAATTTTTAGTAACTAAAGGAAATGGTAAACAAAGGCAAGCTAAAATGAATAACATAATGACTAAGGGAAACTGTGAGAGTCTCCAAACTGCCTGCAGTGACCCTCCTCTCCTGTATTCATGCTCCTTCCACAATGAAGAGGACTGACCTAGGTGACCATTAAGATACTCGGGAAATACCAATGTGTGACTTCCAACATTTGGTAATAAAAGACCTGGTGTGGCTCTTGCCTTCTGTTCCGTATCACTCTCTTTGGGAGAAGTCAGGTGCCACATCACAGGGACATTCGGGTAGCTCTAGCATGAGGTCCACATAATGAAGAGTAGAGGGCTCTGACCAGTCTCCAGCACTAACCTGCCAACCACAGGAGGGAGCCACTTTGAAAGCGGAGCTCCAGCTCCAGGCAAACCTTCAGATAACTACGGCCTTGGCTGGTCACTTGATTACACCTTTGTGAGAGACCCCAAACCAGAGCCACACAGCTAAACCACTCCCAAGTTCGATCCCCTCAAACTGTGAGGTAATACATGGTTATTGTTTTAGGTTACATGGTTATGTTTTAGGTAATACATGGTTACTATTTTAGGTTGCAAATTTTTGGAGCCACTTATTTCATAGTAATACGTAACATACAAAAACCAATATGGAAAGTTGCCAGTAGCAAACAGTGTCACAAGTATAAAATGGCAGACTAAGAGTTATTTTTCCCCCAAACTTTTTTTTTTAAGGATTTTATTTATTTATTTGAGAGAGAGCAAGAACAAGAGAGAGAAAGACCATGAGCAGGTGAGAGGCAGAGGGAGAAGCAGGCTCCCCGCTGAGCCAGGAGCCTGACACAAGGCTCCATCCTGGGACTCCAGGATTACAACCTGAGCCAAAGGGAGACACTTAATCGACAGAGCCACCCAGGCACCTCTTTTGCCCAAACTTCAAATTACACTGAAACTGTTTGTACAGGAATCTATACATTTAGATTAGTACATCTCACCATATATATATATATACAGTATGAATGCATGTTTATGCATTTCCCTGACACACACACACACACACCCCTACAAAAAATGCATATGTTGAAACCTAATCCCCAGTGTAACAGTATTTGAAGGTAGGACCCTTAGGAATTGATTAGTCATGAGAATGAAGCCCTTAGAATGGGATTAGTGCTCCTATTAAAGATGCCCCAGAGAGATCCCTTGGCTCTTTGCCATGTGGGATTATAGAGAAAAGACAGCCATTGACAAGGAAGTCAGTCCTCATCAGAAGCCAGATCTGCTGGCACCTTGATCTTGGACTCACCAGCCTCCAGAACTGTGAGAAATAAATTTCTGTTGCTTATAAGCCACTTGGTCTATGGTATTTCTGTTACAGCAGCCTAGACAGGCTAAGACATACTTCAATTAAATGTCCTTTCAAACACTAATGAAACTCTAGATGTGGTGGACACACATGTTTTTAAATTTAGCCTAATTTATTTACAAGGCTTGTACGTTTTTTTAGCTTTTCAAAACTTGATATCCATCCATTGTTTTTCTAAACTGTCTTCCAAAGAGTTCTATTAGCACTGAAAATATCATGCACTATAATAAAACTGGCGTCAACCAATGACTGACCTCTCCGGGGAATGAACAGCAGCTTTTCACGGGCATTTTTTTTTTTTTAAGATTTTATTTGTTTATTTGACAGAGAGAGATCACAAGTAGACAGAGAGGCAGGCAGAGAGAGAGAGAGGGAAGCAGGCTCCCCGCTGAGCAGAGAGCCCGATGCGGGACTCGATCCCAGGACCCTGAGATCATGACCCGAACCGAAGGCAGCGGCCCAACACACTGAGCCACCCAGGCGCCCGGGCATTTTTTTTTTTTTTAACTATTGTTTAAATATGTTCAAATCTATGAAAAAAAGCAATACTTTTTACTCTGTTGGCATTTTTCTTAAACTCTTAAGGGAAGCATTATCAAAAGGTTTTTCAGAAACTAAGTATTTCTACTAGGTTCCCAGTATGAAGCATTTCATTAACTATTTCAAAGAACTCTTAACCTGCCAGGTTGGAACACTATATAGTTTTTCTCAGCAATTCACATATCAAAGCTATTTCAGAAATGTACTCTTGGCTTGAATCAGGAAGTGAAAGAAAGAGACAATTAAACTGTCCAATAGTTTCCCACCTGTTTCTTTTTTAATTTACTATAGTACCAAGTGAGTTTACAGTAAAACTTCAACAGTACAGTGGTAATAACCCAAACCCACTGGCTATCTGCTGGGGCCTAATGCTGGACTGGCAACCATGGAGATTCACAGGCTCCTGGGGGTGTCAGCTCTGGGTACACAGCACTACCCTGGAAAAAAGGAATTCCACATTCTGGCTCTGGGATATGCGTCATCATTGAATTTGGAATTGGAAAACCATGGACAACTGTTAATGATGCACCAATCCCATGCCAGGCACTCAATAGGTGTCCTTCAAGGTCTTCTCCCAGTTTAGCTAATTTAACAATGTAGGTCTTCTCTGATTGCTTTAACCACAGGCATCATTCAATCAACTGAACAGCAGGCAAGACAGTACAGAGGGCATGACAACGCCGAACAAGGCAAGAGACCAGGTGCTAGCTCCAACTCTGTCATTACGAGAACTCTAGGCTGGCCAGAGGTTTCAACAAGCCAACTTGACCTGAGAGATCAGTAGAAATTAACCACAGGTCAAGGAGAAGGAAGATATTTCAACTACTAGGTATAGTCTGAAGGAAGACCAATACAGGAATGGTTATAGCCCGTTCCCAGAACACTAATAATGGCAAAAAAGTGTCAGAGTAAATATATGGTTGCCCAGGTACAGTGGTACCAGGTCACGGAGAATACTGAAATTCAGACACAAGACACTCCAGACTTGAAATACCAGACCAGTATTAATTTATTTGGGCAGTTGGTATATATGGTAGAATGGAAAAAGGGGAAAACTGTAGTCAAATTTCTCCCGGTTCTGTATAATGAACACTTACTTCTTTAAAAACATGGAAGGGAAAAACTAAAGCTTAATTTAAAATGGTTAAAAGAGGGGTGCCTGGGTGGCTCAGTGGGTTAAGCCTCTGCCTTCGGCTCAGGTCACGATCTCGGGGTCCTGGGACTGAGCCCTGCATTGGGCTCTCTGCTCGGCAGGGAGCCTGCTTTCCCCCCCTCTCTCTGCCTGCCTCTCTGCCTACTTGTGATCTCTCTCTCTGTCAAATAAACAAATAAAATCTTTTTATAAAATAAAATAAAATAAAATAAAATGGTTAAAAGAAGAGCTCCAGGCTGTCTTGGTCAGAAGAGCATGCAACTCTTGATCTCCGGGTTGTGAGTTCAAGCCCCATGTTAGCTGTAGAGATTACTTAAATAAATAAAACTTTAAAATAAATTAATTAATTAAATGGTTAAGAGAAAAAGGTAAATAAGGTAAAAAGGTAAGCCAAATGGGTAGGCTCTTTTGCCTTTGATATCAAATGATAATGTCAAATGAAGATATAAATAAAATGGGGCTATCCTGAAGGGATATTCTGAACAACTGTAACTTAGAAACCTTACATGCATTCTCTAAGGTAGGGATGGTGGCTGAGAAGGCAAGAGCAACATTCTAAGCAAAACATTGAGGGGAAATAACTCAAATTTAGTTCAGGAATAATAAAAAATTTTTTTTTAACATAGAGACAGAACAAAGGCTGAAAGGCTAGGATCATATCATGAAAGGTGAAGACTGGAAGATTAACACTAGATAGAATTTAACAAAATAGACAAATGGAAGAGATTGAAAGTTTTAAACCTGGAAAGTATAATACTAGTGCCTTAGTATTCTAAAGGTAAATTCAAAAGTTCTTCAAGCCATCTAAATACTTAGGTAGAAGCAATAGCTAATCTAAGTTTCACTGTCTACTATAGTTGGCCAGATTACCATTATGAAACCAAAAACTTGTGATATCTGGAAGGCAAAGTCAACAAAGAACTCAATAAAGATTAACAAGAAAATATATGACTTATCTAAATATTCAACTTTTCATGAGAAGTCGAATTTCACATACCCAGTGTGGTAAGTTTAAATCCTGATTTCTGGGGTTTTTTTTTGTTTTTTTTTTTTAAGATTTTATTTATTTATTTGACAGAGAGAGATCACAAGCAGGCAGAGAGACAGGAGGAAGCAGGCTCCCTGCTGAGCAGAGAGCCCGATGCGGGTCTCGATCCCAGGACTCTGAGATCATGACCTGAGCCGAAGGCAGCGGCTTAACCCACTGAGCCACCCAGGCGCCCCTAAATCCTGATTTCTAAACAAAAATTTACTCTAGGTCCTCAATGCCTTTATTACATATCTGGAAAAGATATGGTATTGGCTAGTTAACATAATTAACCACCAACAGAGGTATTTCCTTCAGTCTACAAACTGTCTATGGTATTATATCCCTGGTACTACTTTTCTGATTATATGGACCATTTTAACAAACTGATTCCTTCCTTGCTCCTCCTTCCCAAGTAAAACTGACACATCTGTTCAAATTAATTTACAAGCCCTCTGCCTTGAATACCATTCCATTCATTCTCACCTAGCTAGCTTTCTCTGCCCACCTATGGGTATCCATTTAAACATTCTCTATGAATCCTTCCTTGATGCCCCATACACATTAGGTGTCCCTATTAATGTGCTCACTCAACACCCTGTATTGCTTCTGCCGTCAAGACTATTATAGAGAAAAATAAAAGGAATAAATGAAAGTCCGTATTCAGTGCTACTACCCTCCCCTTACTCAACCAGCAGTTAGGTTTATGCTAGCCTAAGCAAAAGACTGGAGGATTCAGTTCTGCAAAAACTGCCCAGGCCGAGAAAAAAGATTCACAGACACTGAGCTTGGAGTCTTTCAATGAAACGGCCCAGCAAGATCACTCTATGGTTTATAACCCCATCAATGTACAGAAAGGTTCAAATGAGCTTCTTGCTGCTACAGAGCTTGAAGGAAATGTATAAGACAAGGCTCACTCCTGATACCAACTGCAAGCTTGTGGGGGACGGATCCCCAAGACCACCTCAGATTTGATCATTTACAAGAAGGCTTACAGAACTCACCAAAAGCTAGAAAACTGTTATCCTCATGGTGATAGTTTATCTCAACAAAAGGATATGGATTTGATTCAGCTAAGGGAAGAGACATGTGAGGCAGAGTCCAGGAGAGCTCCAAATGCAGAGCTTCCAGCTGTCCTCTCTTGGTGGAGCAACGGACAGCATTAACGCCTCCTGGTAGCAACGTGTGAGAATATGAGGAGCACTGCCAACCAAGGAAGCCCACCTGAGCCTTGGTGTCCCAAGTTTTTGCTGGGGATTGGCCACAAAAATGCTGTCTCCAGCCCTTAGGGGTAAGAACAGATACCACTTGACCCAAAGCATTCAACATGAACCACACTGTTAGACTATCTGTCATGGTCCAAAGCCCCCAAGTAAACAAAGACACTTCTACATGGCAGGACATTTCAGAAGCTTAAGATTAACACCCATGGGCCAAGGGCAAAAGAGACACCTCTTTGGACAAGATTAAATTCTTTACCACACAAATGCCTCATTATTAAATATAAATGGACAAAAAGGATTACCTGTTACAGGAGGAAAGCTTCTAATGAGAAAGATGCAGAATAAAAACAAGTGGAGGGGAGTCGAGATGAGGGAGTGGAGGGTACTTAAAGGAAATAAAACGTTGTAGGAAGCAGAAGAAAACTTGAAAATGACTATAAGTAACATCCTCATCCACAAAACGAGAAAAGGGAGCTATTAAGAAAAAGAAACATTTCCAGTGCCTGGGTGGCTTAGTCAGTTAAGCGTCTGCCTTCGGCTCAAGTCATGATCCCAGGCTCCTGAGATCAGTCTCTCTGCTCAGCAGGAGTCTGCGTCTCCCTCTCCCTCTGTTCCTTGCCCCTGATTGTGCTCTCTCCATTCCCCCAAAAATAAATAAAATCTTTTTTTTTTAAAAAAAGAAACATTTCTCCAGAGAACATACACAGATGGCCAACAAACACATGAAAAGATATTCAACATCACTCATCATAGGGGAAAATGTAAATCAAAACCAGAATGACATACCTACCACCTCACACCTGTCGGAATGACTAAAATCAAAAACAGAAGAAACAACATGTGCTGGCCAGGATGTGGAGAAACAGGAACCTTGTTCACTGTGGTGGGAATACAAACTGGTGCGGCCACTTGGAAAATAGTATGGAGGTTCCTCAAAAAAGTAAAAATAGAATTACTACATGATCCAGTAATTCCTCTCCTAGGTACTTACCCAAAGAATGCTTTATACACCCCTATATATACTATATACATATAGTATATACACTATATACATAGTATATATGTATATGTATATAGTGTATGTATAGTATATGTATATGTATATAGTTGTATATATACATAGTATATATATACATAGTATAGTATATAGTGTATGTATATGTATAGTATATGTATATGTATATGTGTATAAACTATATACACCCCTACATTTACTGCAGCACTATTTACAATAGCCAAATTATGGAAGCAGCCCAAGTGTACATCAACAGATTAATGGATAAAGATGATGTGGTATATATATATATAATGAAATATTATTCAACCATAAAAAAAGAATGAAACCTTTCCATTTTTGACAACATGGATGGAGTTAGTATAATCTATGGTCAATAAATACATATATATATACTTATATATATACATACATATACACATACACACATATATGATCAATAAAAATAAAATAATATTTTAGAAGGGAGGAGAGGGGAAGCATTTTATAATTAATCAAGATAATTCCAACAGACTTTATGTTTTACAACAGAAGGGTATGGAGAATACCTGTTTACAGGGTATGGAGAAATGTTTACATTTCTCTTGTTCTCTGAAAGGGATCTTTTTGAGATCTTGAGAGTTTGAGCCCAAGATTAAAACCAAAGAGCCAATCTCTCTTCAGTGTTTATAAACTACTGGATATTAACAAATTCGTTTATGACTCTAATAATTCCCCCAAGAGATTTGCTGCCAGGGCCACATCCAACATTAAGGGTCACTGATTGTCTCCCAATAATTCTCTACGTTCTGTTCTGCTACTTAATTTTCCCTCTATTTCAGCAATGTCATTAGAAACCATTATATGCCTAAATGAGGCAGCTTTTCCTTTCTTACCGACCATGAGGACTTACATTTAAGACTTAACATACGGACTTACACCATGACTGAAATATCATTACATTTCAGATTATTTGCTTTATAAGGGTAAGAGAAAGTATCTCAGAAGCAAGAAGACAAAAAGTTCTTTACAGTTTGTTTGGTTTTTTTAAAGATTTTATTTATTTGAGAGAGAGAAAGAGACCATGGCGAGAGGGGCAGAGGCAGAGGGAGAAGCAGACTCCCTGCTGAGCAGGTGACCTGATTCAGGGCTCTAACCCAGGACCCCGGGATCATCACGACCTGAGCCAAAGGCAGACGCTTAACTGACTGAGCCACCTACGTGCCCCTTGACAGTTTCTTTTACTGTCTAACTGGCCTATCCTTCACCTTTAAGAAACGAACTCACTCTGTCCACCTAAGTCAAGTAGTGGTTATTCAGCTTCTATCTATGCCTGTGACTCTGCCAGGCAAAGCAAGTTGGGATCTACATGGATTTCATACATGCTTGTCAAATTTGAAACACACACACTCACACACACATATTTACATACCAAACACTGCTGAGAATTAATCCTTAAAGTGACAATACCCTTTGAAACTGTAACCTAAAAATCACTTCTTCCATGCTTTTGGTCAAATTAATATCTTAAATAAAATTGCTAATAGACAAAATTTCCCACATCACAAGGCATTTCATTGCCCAGATCTTGGTTTTACTCCTTTACACTTTCATGAAGATACACCATGTCTGGATTTCCAAATACACAGCCTTTCAATTTAATATACTCCAGGAAAACTTCTGATGAGAATTCCCCCAAGCCCCTAAATGTGCCTAGTGTTCAGAAAGAATCATTAGACCTCAGAGAAATTCACCAAGAAGCTAGACAACTGTGGCCCCCTGTTGGGTAAAGATCTAACTCTCAATCCTTTGAGAAGATTTGATCAATTATTCCAGGAGTTAAGAGCTGCCAAGAAAATCTATTTAACTCTTTCCTCTCAGTGAGAGAGTTGATGACAGACCTTCTTAAATTAAAATTTGAAAATGTCCAAAAATGTGGATACTAAATACGTTCATATCATA
This sequence comes from Lutra lutra, assembly GCF_902655055.1. NCBI lineage: Eukaryota > Metazoa > Chordata > Mammalia > Carnivora > Mustelidae > Lutra > Lutra lutra. The sequence continues at coordinate 85,593,337 of NC_062285.1, forward strand.
AGGCAATTGAAAAGATTATTCATAAAGCTACTACCTGTGCCAGATGCTGTGCAAGTCATACAAGTTAGAGTCTGCAAGGATACTGACATGCTACAATGAACCTGCACACAGTTCACCCATGGAAATATCAGAAACATAATTTAAATGCTACAGAATAGAACTAACAATAATAAAATCTATTTCATTTAAATTTACCTAAGGGGGCGCCTGGGTGGCTCAGTGGGTTAAAGCCTCTGCATTCGGCTCGGGTCGTGATCTCAGGGTCCTGGGATCGAGCCCCACATTGGGCTCTCTGCTCAGCGGGGAGCCTGCTTCCTCATCTCTCTCTGCCTGCCTCTCTACTTGTGATCTCTATCAATTAAATAAATAAAATCTTTTTAAAAATTTTTAAAAAATTAAAATATAATAAATTTAACTAAGTAGATTAAGCTCAAGAAAATAAAGAATAACCAGTTAATGAAACCTAGAATTTATATAAAACTTATTCTTATTTTTACAGCACGGTACTGGCACAAAAACAGATACATAGATCAATGGAACAGAGTAGAGAGCCCAGATATGGACCCACAACTCTATGGTCAAATAATCTTCGAAAAGGAAGGAAAAAATATCCAGTGGAAAAAAGACAGTCTCTTCAATAAATGGTGCTGGGAAAGTTGGACAGCTATGTGTAGAAGAATGAAATTCGACCATTCTCTTACACCATACACAACATAAACTCGAAATGGATAAAAGACCTCAACATGAGGCGAGAATCTATCAAAATCCTAGAGGAGATATAGACAATAACCTCTTCAACATCGGCCATAGCAACTTCTTTTAAGACATGTCTCCAAAGGCAAAGGAAGCAAAAGCAAAAATGAACTTTTGGGACTTTATCAAGATCAAAAGCTTCTGCACAGCAAAGGAAACAGTCAACAAAACAAAGAGGCAACCCAGGGAATGGAAGAAGATATTCGCAAATGACACTACAGACAAAGGGCTAATATCCAAGATCTATAAAGAACTCCCCAAACTCAACACACACAAAACAGATATTCACGTCAAAAAATGGGCAGAAGACATGAACAGACACTTCCCCAAAGAAGACATACAAATGGCTATCAGAAACATGAAAAAATGTTCATCATCATTAGCCATCAGGGAGATTCAAATCAAAACCACACTGAGATACCACCTTACACCAGTTAGAATGGCCAAAATTAGCAAGACAGTAAACAAGTGTCGGAGAGGATGTGGAGAAAGGGGAACCCTCTTACACTGTTGGTGGGAATGCAAGTTGGTGCAGCCACTTTGGAAAACAGTGTAGAGATTCTTTAAGAAATTAAAAATAGGGGGTGCCTGGGTGGTTCAGTGGGTTAAGCTTCTGCCTTCGACTCAGGTCATGATCCTAGGGTCCTGGGATCAAGCCCCACATTGGGATCTCTGCTCAGCAGGGAGCCTGCTTCCCCCTTGCTCTCTCTCTGTGTGCTGCTCTGCCTACTTACGATCTCTCTGTCAAATAAATAAATAAAATATTAAAAAAAAAAGAAATTAAAAATAGAGCTACCCTATGACCCTGCAATTGCACTACAGGGTATTTACCCCAAAGATACAGATATAGTGAAAAGAAGGGCCATATGTACCCCAATATTCACAGCAGCAATAGCCACAATCACCAAGCTGTGGAAAGAGCCAAGATGCCCTTCAACAGATGAACAGATAAAGACGATATGGTCCATATATATATAATGGAATATTACACAGCCATCAGAAAGGATGAATACCCAACTTTTGTATCAACATGGACAGGACTGGAGGCGATTATGCTGAGTGAAATAAGTCAAGCAGAGAAGATCAATTATCATATGATTTCACTTACTTAATGGAGCATAAGGAATAACATGGAGGACATTAGGAGAAGGAAAGGAAAAGTGAACTGGGAAAAATCAGAGGGGGCGATGAAGCATGACAGTGTGGACTCTGAGAAACAAACTGAGGGTTTTGGAGGGGAAGAGAGAGGGGGTTGGGTGAGCCTGGTGGTGGGTATTGTGAAGGGCATGTATTGCATGGAGCACTGGGTGTGGTGCGTAAACAATGAGTCTTGGAACACTGAAAAAATAAAATAAAATAAATAAAACAAAAACAAAACAAAACAAAAAACCGAGTCTTTTTTTTCCTGAAACCTATTGCCCCATTTCCACTACCCAGTACCTCAATATCCTTCTCACCATACAGTGTCCTACCTAAATCTCATATTAATGGTCATTTGCACTTTATTCATGATTTTAAGGTAACAGATGACCTTTCCCAGGAACATTTACTTTTAAGTTTTACCTCTATGGTAAGATATACTAAACTATGAATGACAAGTTGTATAAAGGATGTTAAATTATTTCCAAAAGTTTGTGAATTTATATTACTTCTGATATTTAACCTTTTAGGCAAATATTTTTTAAATGACCTACTGAGAATCACTACAATTCTGCTACTAAAACTTGTATATTTGGGGCACTTGGGTGGGGTGGCTTAGTCATTTGAGCGACTGCCTTCTGTTCAGGTCATGATCTTGGAGTCCCAGGATTGGTCCTGCATCAGGCTCCCTGCCCAGCGGGTGTCTGCTTCTCCCTCTGACCCTCCCCCATCTCATGTCTCTCTCTCACTATCTCTCTCAAATAAATAAAATCTTAAAAAATAAAAATAAAAACAAAATTTGTACCTCTGAATTTTGAAACCCATGCCTACTTTTACCAAAAAAAATTGCTATTCTAGTTGAATGGCATAGAAGTACTTGTCTATGATTATTTACCTAACATGGCCATAGAGTGACACCAAGGAGACTGACCTGAATGAAAAACCTACTCCATAGTCTGGGTATTGATCAGTTTCCACAAATGCTGATGGCAGAAAAAAAAATTAGAAAAATAAAAGAATATGGGATGAATAAATTACCATCTGGCCAAAAACAAACAAACAAACAAAAAACAAACACCCCAGTGATACCTACCTTCTATCATATTTCGATATGAAGGAAAGCGAATCACTGTAAAGGTATTGGGTACATCTCTAGTTTCAACCCCATTACATTCCAGCAAACACTGGGGCTCCAACTGCCCTAGGTCCTTTGAATCTCTTCCTCATAATCCCATGTTACAGTCTAGTCAACAAATATCCTTGTTCACAATCAGTTATTCGTTGGCTTTAAGGTCAGAACTTTCCACCATCCCTACTGAATCTGTGTAAAGGGAAGAGTAAATAATTCTCATTGTAGCTTACTACGTTCCAGGCACCATGCCAGCTGCTCTACTTATAATACCTCATTTAATCTTCGCAATCATTCTACGACCTAGCCTTTATCCACCACCTTATTTTAAGTGTACAAATTCAAAAAATCACAGATGGACGAATCACGATCTGAATCCCAGGCAGTCTGACTTCAAAGTCCAACTTCCTTTCGCCCCAAAAATCTCTATGTAATTAAATGGGTAACCATCTCAAGCACAGATGTTTGCAGAAAATTTTAATCCGGGTCATCTAGAACTAAAGAACCAAATTCTCAAACTTGAACAAAGAGTTCATCCTTAAACTATGTGAATTGAGCGAACAGCCAAAGTGAAATAAGTTTGGAAAGAAAAAGAAAAATTTAAGAAAGAGAAACATTTCTGGTAGAGCTACCATATGTATTACACAAGCCTTAAATCACCTCCTCCGTACCCTTTGATTTGCAGAAAATATCAAATGCTTTCCAGATCCCTACTTACCACCGTCTCATGCTCTCTGGTAATGTCTTTATCTGTGTTCAAAAATATATTTAAACACACGCAGAAGGAGCTTGGCATGTAGGTGTACCCCTTAAGCAGCAGGCATCTAACATGTGCTAAATACCCTGCCTGTAAGCAGACAGGGCTCGAGTTGATATTGTCTTCCAAAATAAACAAACAAACCCCCGCTACATTATGGAGCACAGTGATTGCCAACACTGCCTGGGAGTATTTGTTCCAAACTGATTCTGAGTGGTATTCACCACCTGCTGGGTGCTGATTCAAAACACGGCTTCCCCCAGCATCTCATCTCCTTCTGCAGTGTCTCTTCAGCAAGTTCTTTCATGGCACAGGTTTTGACAAGGTGGCTGATTTTCCCGGTGCTTTCAGATGCTCTGTGACAAGTCATCAGAAACTTTAAGCCCCACCGCCCCTCCTTACACAAAGTCATTAGATGTGCCAACTCCGAAGTTGGTCTGAGTGAGCTCCAGGATAACACGTGGCGGCCACGTTCATCTGGAAGCATTTCCCCCTGGAGGTGCACCCCAGGTACCCTGGGCTTCCCGTAGCCAGCTCTGGGGGCCAGGGGGACCCGAAGTAGCTGTGGAAGTCATGCAACTGTGTCAGCTCTCTAGGGAAGCTGGGTCTTGTCCTGTTTTCCAGAGAAGGCTACTCCTGTCTGTAGGCAGAATTTAACAGCTGGAGAAGGCTGAGAGACTTGACTTAAGGTCGACTCGACAAAACACAGAGTGGCCAGAAGAGAAAATGGTGGGATTTCAGATATAGCAAGAAGGCCCCGCCCCCATCACCCAATATTCCCTAAGGGTAAATATTTCAAATTACAAAATTAAAGTATCACTCCTTGGTACTTATTAAAGCTAGCTTTCCCAGGTACACGTAGCTCTTGATGCCATCAGTCTCTCAAACATGAGTGCGAAGTGTACTTTCTGTTCTCCCAGTGTTTGTTTGTTTATTTTTTAAAGATTTTATTTGACAGAAACACGGTGAGAGAGGGAGCACAGGCAGTTGGAATGGGAGAAGGAGAAGCAGGCTTCCTGCTGAGCAGGGAACCTGATGCGGGGCTCCATCCCAGGACCCTGAGATCATTACCTGAGCCGAAGGCAGACACTTAACGACTGAGCCACCCAGGTGCTCCCTCCCAGTATTTAAACAAGGAGAAGGGTACCCTGAAAGTAGACCCCTCAGAGGTGTTTAAGATGTGCAACAAGAGGCTTGTGCACCCAGAGGCAAAACGTCCCCTGCTTCATAAGGAGTATCCCCGACACCAGCTGACTCAGTTACTCTGGGATTAATGATCCAAACAGGTGGATCTACACCCCTGGTCTTTTCCCATTCTCACTGCTTACCCATGGCATGTCCAGCATATAGTCCAAAATGTAGTTCTGTAACAACAGAATGTTTTTCTAGAGATACACATCAAAGCTGTAGGGGCAAAATGGCATGATGTCATTTTGAGTTTTAAGTTACTACAGCAAAAAAGGAGGGCGAGTAGAGCAAGTATGGCAACATTGATTTCTGTTGTAACTGGGGGACAGGTATACGAGTTTATTACACTAATCTCTCCACTTCTGTGAATGTTTGAAAACCTTCATAATTAAAAGGTTAAAAAGAATCAATTGGTCCATCAATATATATTTATTAAGAATCCTCCAGGAGCCCAATATAGAACTGGTGACATGAGATAACAGTAAACCACTGCTTAGAAATAAAAGCAGGCAGGCTTCAAATTTACCTTTCTGGCATGTTGCCAGGAATCAAAGAGCAAGGAAAGGAAAGGGCTCTGATCCATGAATAGGGATTTCACAGCATCCGCAGATGGTGTTCATGCACACCACTCGTTAGGAGAGCCCAGCAGCATTTCCCAGACAAGGCTCCTCATCTGGACCAGAGAATTTAAAAATGATCTGAATGACTATTTTCTCATTCTGCCCCATGGAGAATACCCTTCTGGATGCACCAGAAAGAACTTAATATGTGATGATATAATGGATGCCTTAGGGCAGTAAAGCTCAACTCTCACGCAGAACCCCAACTGCAGAAGGCTACTAGAACCTCCTCCAGAACCCTCCTGCTCTTAGTTTATTTATTCACATTTCTACTAGCCCTGAGGCTCTTGTCTCAAGCACATTAGAAAGAGCAAACAAATCAGAAGGTAGGAACCTTTACAGAATAGTGATCACAGGAAAGAAATTTAAAAGTTTTTTAAAAGTGCACTCAGTGAACCAAAAAAGCAAAGCAGCCTCACCACCTAATTAGAGGAAAGTAGCTCTAAAAGCCTCATGAGTCCATTTATGCCTTTTATACTAGAAGTTAGTATTTACTGAGTACTTACAATCTGAGAACTCACAAGGAGTTACATGCTTGCAACGATGATCCTCCAAGCCCCCCAAAACTCTTAAATTCTACTCAGTGTATTCTCCATCACACAGGAACGAAACCTTCAGAGTTCTAGTGCTCCATGGGATAAATCTGGGGAATTTTTATTTCCTTCTTTATATTTAAGAATTTTCAAAAACTTGTATAATGACTGTGTATTGCCTTTGTAAGTAGACCAAAACATCTTTTAAAGATACTTAATTTTACAAAAATTTCATCCCAGGTGACATAAGTTTTAAGCATGTTAAATACTCCACAGTGATTCATTCTCCAAAGTTCACGGCTAGGTATGCATCTTATATAGTAGTTATTGTCCTTGGTGTTAAGGAAAATGTGATAAAAATGGTGAGAAGAAAACTTATAGAGAAAAAAAATCAAAATAATTCAGGGTTAAAAGATAGCTATCAAACAAGAGGAGTAAGTTTCCATAGAAGGGGGCAGAGAATCGGGCTTGACCTGGGCAGGGGCGGGTAGAGGTAACAGGAACAGGCCAAATGACCCAGGATCCTCAAAGAAAGAACAGAAGTGTTGGAATTTGCACACCAGGCGATAAAAAACCACAGTAAGTTCCTGGAAAGGGCAACAATGTTTCTTCATTCATTCCATTTAATAAACGCTGATTAAAAACAAATTACATCATGAAAAGTAATTCTTCCTAAAATACTGTTTGTTTCTAAGTGCAAGGAAGGATACAGAGACCTAACAAACACAGATCCTACCCTCAAGCAGCTTATTAATAAAGTATCATGACAACATATAAACACAAGATGGAAATCAGTAGGTACCAGAAGAGAAGGCAGAGCACCTCAGCAGACGGTGATGAACAGTTCGATAGAGGAAACAAAGACTCTTCGGGGAGAAGATAAAATAATGAAAACAGTATTTTAGGGCTGCCTGGGTGGCTTAGTCATTGAGCGTCTGCCTTTGGCTCAGGTCATGATCCCAGGGTCCTGGGACAGAATCCTGCATTGGGCTCCCTGCTCAGCGGTAAGCCTGTTTCTCCCTCTTCCTCTCTCACTGCTTGTGTTCCCTCTCTCACTGTCTCTCTCTCTGTCAAATAAATTAATAAAATCTTAAAAAACAAACAAACAGTATTTTAGGAAGATTACTGGAATAATGGCTACCATCTATCAGTCACTTATCAAGTTAAGGGTGATCCAATAGTATTTCTCATTGAATACTGACACTAACTCTGCCATGCAGGCATTAGTTCCATTTGACAGATGAGGAAACTGACACTCAGAGATGAAATCACTTGTCCAAGGTCACTCAGGACACGTCAGGGCTAAGATTCAAACACAGGTCTCTATGATTTTATACCCAACTTACTTCTAGAATGTTATACATACAATCAGTAGAGTCAGGAACACATTTACTTAATTTCAACTATTCGACATATACCTTTAACGGAATTTAACAGACATTTCTATTTCCAGTCTTGTGAGACGTCCTCTCTAGCTAAACCCATTCACTACTTCCTGAGAGCACTATTTTGCTGTCCCCACTAACTCAAGTATTTCCTTTGACTAAAGACAGGTTATGTTAATTTGATTAAGTAGGAGTATATACTTCTCATGAAATGGAAGTACATCTCAAAGAAGCCAAATAATCAAAATAGAAAATCTAAGAAGATAAATGTAATTTGTTCTGTGTGAACAAACAAGAAAAAGTTGAGCTGAATATAGATTTTTCCTGGGGCCAATAAGACAGACCAGATGTGGAGAAATCAGCTAGGAGGCCACCATTGTGATTTAGATATGTCACAGAACAAGCCGAGCATAGGAATAAAAGAGAGGAAAAAGGGGTGAATCCACAAGATATTTTTTATGGAAGATACAGTAAGACTATAATCAATATTCTGCCATGCAGAGGAATAAATACAAAATAAAAGGCTCTGCCTACATAAAGATTTATGAAGTCAAGATTTACACTCATGAAACATCTAGAGAGAAAGAAAATATGTATTCAATCATGTTCAATCATCAGAGAAAGGGGGAAAGGGGAATGTAAAACAATCACTGGAACTCGGAGCCTCAAAAGCCAGAGAGGACTGTGATGGCCAGGGGAAGAATAAAAACGTATGAATTCCAAGCACAGGGAACGTCATAGACCTATGATTCCACAGAATAGTAATTCTAAGTAATGACCAGAAGATTCAAAAGTTCAGAACTGGAAGGATTCTCAGAGATGTGTCTGATTTTTTGTTTAATTTTTTAAACAGACTTCATTATTTTTTAAATTTAAACTTTATTTTTTCAGTGTTCCAAGATTCACCATTTGTGCATCACACCCAGTGCTCCATTTGTTAGGGAAGTTTAGGTTCACAGCAAAATTGAGCAAAAGGTACAGAGACTGCCCATCTCCCTCTGCCTCATACATGCACAGCCTACCACCATTATCAACATTCCCCACCAGAGCTGGACAGAGGTACAACCGAGGAGCCTCCATCATGTAAGCCAGTACACTGACATCCCCTGCCCGAGATCACAGGACCAGATGCAGAGGTAGGGCAAAATGCTGAGGTCCCGATCCTACATTCTTCCCAAATAAACCAAAATGCATTCAGTGAGGCATACACAGCCAAGTAGATTCCCACCATTCATCCCACAAGATACCAAATTTCAACTTGGTCTGTAAAAGTAACCACGGTCATATGCAAAAACAACTTTGTTTCGGGAGCACTGTTAGCATCGATGGCTGTTGCCTAGATGCTTCATGCTAATTACTTGCCCCCCCCCCCCGTTTCTCTATATTATGTTATTACCAAGGGAATACCACAACCAATCAAACACAGTATCCATCTATAGATTGAAACAGATTTTTTTTCTTCCTGAAGCCAGATCTATGGAGGTGTTTTTCACTCACAGAAATCTGGATCAGATCTTTGCCTATGTGAATAGATTTCCCACAGTATTTTAAAATGATAATCTAAAGGTTAATAAGCCAATGTTGACTGGTTCATCATTTGAAACAGAGCAGCTGCATACGGTGAGGACGAGCAAAGTCGCTATGGGAATAGCAGCGAGCTTCCCCAGTGACTGTAGTTTGATTAAGGGAAGTTTCTCAAGGGCAGGGACTCCTAATTTCTACTGCTCTTGTGCCTTTCACAAAGACATGAAAAGTACAGAGTATACAGGAGGTACTCTCTCTCTCTCTCTCTCTCTATATATATATACATATATATGTACATATATGTGTGTGTGTGTGTGTGTGTATACACCTGCTGAATAAAAGAATTTGAATTATAATAATGATTGTATCCTGAAGAGCCAAACGTTGGGAAATAAAGAAAAAGGAAAATAGGGGCGCCTGGGTGGCATAGTCGATTAAGCATCCAACTCTTCATCTCAGCTCAGGTCTTGATCTCAGAGTCCTGAGTTCAAGCGTAGCATGGGGTGCATGCTGGGCGTGGAGCTTACTTTAAAAAAAAAAAAAAAAAAAAAGGAAAATAAACTCTGCTTATTAAGACAGAAGACTAAGATATGTTTCTTGTTTCTCCTTCGGAAAACTATCAGAAGCACTGAAGTTTCTCCCTATATAGTAAAAGAGAAAAAAATCTCTCTCAACACATCAAAACATACAGAGCTTGAGCTACTTGGCCAAATACAAATATAACGAGAATTGTCACAACCTACCTTCCCACCGAATTCACAATACAAACTTAATTAATAATCTCCAAGGAAACATCAATATTTTCTTTTCTTTCCACCAACAAATTAACTAAATCACTCTTCCTGGTAGATCACCTTGCATCTCCAGGTAATGAGAAATGTTTAGGTCTGTCTGCTCCAGTGCCTGAGAACACAGAGAAGATACACTCAGGTCAACTTCCAAAATCACCATGAAAAGCACTTATATTTCCCATTAGTCATTGGCATTATTTGAATAAAATATGCTCCTTTTCAGACACAGTGCACTTTCAGTTAGGTGCAACCATGTACCTGCCTAACCCCCTTGATTTTTCCAAAATGCCTTCATGCTCATTTCTTCAATTCCTGCAATCAAAAAATAAAAGGCTAATTTCTGCTCAAACTTGCTTACAGAAATGTTGTTAGCCAAATATAAAAAATATGATAAAGTAATTAAATGTAAAAAAGTGACAGAGGATTTGTCAAAAATGATTTAGAGTAACTGAAGATTCTCTGACTCTGTAATTAATCTGGGTTACTCTACAATTTCCTTAAGGGTTCTGAATCTGAAGTGTTCACAGGAACCCTCTGGGGAGCTTGGGAAAATGCAGATTCCTGGGCTTCTCCCCCTGCTGTGGATTCTTAAAGCTACTGAGGGGCTCAGAAATGTTCATTCAAGGATCTCAACATCTGAGATGAGGGGTCTGCATACCTTGAGTACTCTGGACACCTAGTTTAGTGTCAAATATTAAATCTGAATGAAACTTCACACACACACACACACACACTCCTACCCTGTGGCCATGGGGACAGGAGTGTGTCCAATAGGTGTTCAGTTGAAAAGCTTATCCACATCTGGATTACAAGAGTAGTTAATTCCGATATTCTTGCCAGACTCCAAAGACGGCAATCTTGACATCATTAACCACATTCCAAAAGAACCAAAGCACCAGTTAAGTGGCAGTCTTTCAGAAAGTTATTACCAGAAGCTACTCTTATCTCAGACTTTGCTTTAGGGGAGGAAGACCTGACTATACAAAGAGAGTCAGAAGCTGCAGCCAGTGTCTCAACATTTTAAAAATTCTGTAGAGTTTGCTGGAGCTGAGATGAAACATTTATCCTTCTCTTGCAACCACTTTGGTTTCCAGGGGACTGACTTACAGCTGAGGCAAGCTGACAAGAGGTACAGCCGTTAGACACACACACAACACGCACCAAAGTTAACTGAAAAATTTCAAAGTGCCTTTTTATGCCTTTAACTCAAAGACGAACACATTTCAAGGTGACCCAATCCTCAAGTGACAGACAGTGTTTTAAAAGGGCAGAGCTCTCCACTTAAACAATTTCGAGTGACATGTTTAAATCACATCCTCAAGGGCTCTATCTGCTGTCCTATTTACTAGTCTTTCTTTCCTGGCAGAGGCATCCCATTTTAAGTGAGCGCCTAAAGTTCATCTTCCTTCCTAACAATTAAAATCCACAGGGCTTAGATGCTTAAAAAAAATTTTTTTTTTAATTTTAAAATAACTGCCTTGGTTAATAAAGGCAGTTTTTTTTTTTAAAGATTTTATTTATTTGACAGAGAGAGATCACAAGTGGGCGGAGAGGCAGGCAGAGAGAGAGAGAGAGGAGGAAGCAGGCTCCCCGCAGAGCAGAGAGCCCGATGTGGGACTCGATCCCAGGACGCTGAGATCATGACCTGAGCTGAAGGCAGAGGCCCAACCACTGAGCCACCCAGGTGCCCCCCAAAATTTTTTTAACTTAAGAGGTACCATGGAGGACTTTCAATTATTTAATTATACAACCAACCCCGATTATTACTTTATAGTTTTTTTCCCCATTTATCAGAACAGTATCAGAATAATAAAAGACAACCTCATCAACACTCACAAACAGTAGAAGACTTATAAGGTAAAAAAGCATTCAGAAAAGGATGCCCACTTTAAAATCTAAAAATGTACATAATTGTTATATTGACTGTGTATGTATTTCATACACAGAAGAGGAGGGATTATTTTCTTTCTTCACTAAAATATTACTCTTAGCCCTTATAAGAGAATGAGAAGATTACACTAGAAATCTAAAAATTGCGCTCCTACAGGTAACGAAATACACCATACTGGTTTTACTCAATCCCTCTGCAGAAACTACTCCCTGTCAAAAATATCCCCTCCCCTAAACTCTCTGTGAATTCCTCTGTATCTCTGCAAACTGACTACTTCTCCGTAATGATTTACAGGACTGTCTCCCTTAGTTGACTGGGAGCTCCAGGAAGAGCAGAGAACAGGTAATGCTTACTTTGAAATCCCAGCCATTACTATAAGCATCCAGAAACAAGTGCCATGAACAGCAGGCACTCCACATATTTTGTTTTTTTAAAAAACTAGAAATTTATAATATATAAGAAAATTTTTAAATAAATAAATAAATAAATAAATAAATTTAAAAAGTGTATTCTTGTCCCCCCTTCCCTTTCTGACCATTGTTTGGAGAGGGCGGGGTGGGGGGAGGATAAGCAAGGTTTTTATTATAGAGAGAGATATAGATAGATGATAATTAGATAAATATAGAGTAATGTGTGTGTGTGTGTGTGTGTGTGTGTGTAGTACATACATTCTCTAGCTCTGCCAAGTGGGAGGCTTGGGAACAGAGACACTCCATTTACCATGAGCAGACCAACTGCCCAGATCTTGGCTTCTAAATACCATTATCCATCAGAAGAAACACTCCTTGGAGAAATGGCTGGCTCTGGTGCTACGGCAGGGAAAGTATAAAATAAGCCTGGACGTGAAGCTGGAAAATGAGAAAGTACTTAAAAGTAATGGTCATGGGGCGACTGGGTGTCTCAGTGGGTTAAACCTCTGCCTTTGGCTCAGGTCATGATCTCAGGGTCCTGGGATCAAGTCCCGCATTGGGCTCTCTGCTCAGTGGGGAGCCTGCTTCCCCCTCTCTCTCTGCCTGCCTCTCTGCCTACTTGTGATCTCTCTCTGTCAAATAAATAAATAAAATCTTAAAAAAAAAAAAAAAAAGTAACGGTCATGTCAAAAAGAAGAGAGAAGCCAGGCTGACGGGGCTCCCATTACCAAAATCGGAAACAATCTGAATATTAAATAATAACAGTAATAATTATGACCCATTGGGAAGATATGAAACCTCAAATACATACTAATATAAACAAACAAACAAACAAATTGGAAGTTTGCAGAGACAGGATATTTAAATAGTTGCAAAGCATCACCCCACAGGGAGCCTGGGTGGTTCAGCAAGTTAACTCTTGATCTCAGCTAAGGTCTTGATCTCAGGGTTATAAGTTGAAGACCCCCATTGGTTAAAAAAGAACAATAACAACAAAAAGTACACCCCCACAAAATACATATTAATCACAAAGGTTAAAAACGAACTTTACTGTGGGAAGGCTAGCAGATACCACCTTAACGGAGTGATCAAAATGAGCATCATCTATAATGAGACAAATCAAAATTGTGTGCTTACCTAAGAGCATGCAACAAGAAGAACACAGATCTGTTCTGTGATATTCATACCAAAAATGCATAACCTACATCTAACCACGAAAAAACAATGCAGACAGAAACTTAGGAACATTCTACAAAGCAACTGGCTTACAGATTGCAAAAATGTGAAGACGCTTCAAGTCAATCAAAGACGAATGATTCCTTACTGAAGAAGACTAAAGACACAGGACAAAGGCAACATGCGAATCTGAGCTGGATTTTTTTTTTAATAAAGTACCTTATTTGAACAACTGGCTACACCTGAATGAAATTCACGGACTGGACAGTAATAATGCATCAATGTTAATGTTCTCATTTTAATGGCTGCGATGCCGTTGTAGCCATTGAGAAACAGATCCTTGATGAAATACTCAAACGTCCAGAAGTAGTGACACATCATTTCAGTCGGCCATTTTTCTCAAATGGTTCAGAGGAAAAAAATCTTTCTACTATCCTTACAGCTTTCCTAAAAGCTTGAGGCTGTTTTAAAGTTAAAAGAAAAAGTATAGCAAAAAAAAAATTTTTTTCTGTTATTCTGGTTTATATTCCATATTTAATGGGATAATAAATTCATCATTACCAATATCATAATTACATAAAAATAATTACTTTCATGTTATCTTTCTTTCCTAGCACCTAGAATACTGTGAACACGTGCACAAGCATACATGTGTACATGCACATGTGTGCGTACAGGTGCCCCCCCCACACACACACGCATGAAGCTATGGTACAAAGAACTTTCAACCAGAAGTTCTGGATTTGAATCATGACCTCAACTCTTACTATGAAACATTAAACAACTTACTTATGCTCTCAATGCTTTAGTTTTCTCATCAATGCAATAATTAATACTTTTCCACAAAGGATTACCAGAATTAAAAGAGAAAATGTTTGAGAAATTACCCTATTAAACCTAAAAAATATATACATATGTTAAGTATTAAGGAGAAAAAGTAACTGGATTCAGATATAAAATTCACACCAACTTAAAATATTGTACAAATCAATTATAATGTTAAAAAAATCACAGGTTAACTCTACTTGGGCCACTCTCTGCAGAAATCTATAAATTTTTAAATTCCGTTCTTACTTAACCTGAGCTACAGCCAAATTTTCACATGCCATCTAATAAAGAATACGCTACCCTACTGTTTTTAAGCAGGGATTGGCTTTTGTAACTCAAAGAAAGATTTTAACATCCTTCCGTCTCACTAACTAGCTAAATGGAATTCTTCAAGGGTGATTTATGCCATTTCTCCCCTAAAATCTATAGATGCCTTAAACTGTTTGCCTTGTTTACAACTAAAGAGACTTCAGTTCTCAGGAAACTATAGAGGTCTCAGAAATCGAAAAAGCAAAATGAACAAAATTCATTTCAAATCAACAAAATAAAATAATTACAAATTTTCAGTATTTTTTTTAAAGATTGTATTAATTTGACAGAGAGAGAGAGCAAGCAAGCACAAGCAAGGGGGGAGTGGCAGAGGGGGAGGGAGAAGTGGACTCCTCGCTGAGCAGGAAGCCAGAAGTGGGACTGGGTCCTAGGACCCTGGGATCATGACTGGAGCTGAAGGCAGATGCGTAACTGACTGATGCCCCAAATTCTCAGTATTTATTTCTTTATTTTCTTTCCTTCTTTTTTTTTTTAATCTTATTTTCTTATTTTTTTTTTTAATCTTTAGATGATATCAAGAGACAGGACTGATTCTTAAACCCAGCAAGCTAAGGTACACCTAAAAAGAGCTGGAGTTTTATAAAAATACAGAGACAAGAAAAAGAAATAAAAAAACCTAAAACCTCTTTACTCTGATCACTTGGCAATTACTGCCAGGTCCTCACCCCATGATGCCCTGAGGCACATCAGCATACCTACATAAAGAATTCCCAGGAGTACCTGGGTGCAACAGCTCGTGAGCATCCAACACTTGGTTTCAGCTCATGTCATTATATCTTGGGTCGTGGGATCAGGCCCCACCTTGGGCTCCATGGTCAGCGGGGAATCTGAGATTCTCTCCCTCTGCCCCCCCTCTGCTCTCTCTCTCTTGCTCTCTCTCTCAGATGAATAAATAAATCTTAAAAAAAAAAAAAAGTTCCCAGAGAAAGGCTGGTTTTAACATGTCATCCCAGAAAATTTCTTACTCAGTAACATGTAAACCTACTCTCCTAACATGCCAAAAACTGGATATTTCCATTCTCTCTGAAGATAAACTTCATCTTCTCTGAAACAAATCTCAGTGGTTAAGATGTGGATTACTGGGGGGGGGGGGGGGCACCTGGCAGGCTCAGTTGTACAACACTTGAGTCTTCATCTTGGCATCATGAGTTCAAGCCCCACATTGGGCACAGAGTTTACTTTTTAAAAAAAGGAAAAAAAGAAGAAAGAATGAAAAAGGTTAAAAAAAAAAAAAAAAGGGGGGCGCCTGGGTGGCTCAGTGGGTTAAGCCACTGCCTTCGGCTCAGGTCATGATCTCAGGGTCCTGGCATCGAGTCCCGCATCGGGCTCTCTGCTCGGCGGGGAGCCTGCTTCCCTCTCTCTCTCTCTCTGCCTGCCTCTCTGCCTACTTGTGATCTCTCTCTGTCAAATAAATAAATAAAATCTTTAAAAAAAAAAAAAAAAGATGTGGCTTATTGTAAGAAAAGACACAGGCAAAAGCTAAGAGAGTCACCAGCTGTTGACTTGCCTTCTCTTGTATTACAGATTGAGTGCCCCCAACTAGCACCCAGAGACCACCTGTGGTGGTGAAGCAGGCAGTGTCAGCACCAAACCACCTACGTTTGAATTCTGGCTCTGCTGCATCAGCACTGCCTAAGCTCTGCCTAACTGGTTTTTGGCAAGTTACTTAAAACCCTCTGTGCCTCAGTTTGCCCATCTGTAAAAAGGGCATCATAATAGAATCTTCACAGGGCCGTTGTGAAGAGTAATTGAGATAACAAAAAAATGTATTTAACACAAGGCCCGGGCACATAACTGGAACTCTATGTTAACTACTATCTTTGTACCTAGCATCTAGGCACAGTGTCTGGCATATGGTCGGTGTTAAAGAATTATTCTCAAGCATCCGGTGCTTGGCCTAACTTTAAGATTTAAAATTTCATTCCAAATATTTTTTAAAAAATTGTTTAAAGATAACTTTGCAGTGGAAAAAAATCACTATTACCAAAATCTACATTCTACATCAAAGTTATGCTTTATCAGGAGGGGCAAAAATGAGCTCCCTATATTCTTGGTTCTTATCTAAGTTCCTCAAGGGAAAATAAAAGTTATAATGTAAGAAGACAGAACACTTGGTTATCACAACCCATTTAAGGTACAGTTTAGGCATATCTATCTGATTTCTTAGACAAAAATAAATGAAAAATAACTGCTTATCACATTTGCAATCATTTTAATTGTAGCTCTGGCGTGATGCCCAGCTCCTGAATCAGACCCAGGTCTGTGAAAGCAGGAACTATCCTTGTCCATTTTGTATCCAAGGTAATACTACCCGGGGCACAACGGGTACTCAATATCTACTTTTTGAATGAATAAATATGCTTCATAAAATACAAAATCCATCATGGTTCTTGGTTTGGCAACTAGCCAAGGCTAATCTCCTTTATTTGTGTTTTAAACAAATAAGCTACCCTTTCTATTTGTTCTGACCTGCACTACATAGAGGACCTCCACAGAGTAAAATAATCTTCATATTCCTCAGGAATCATGGTCCGTGGTCATTCCAACTGAGGACATATGCCTAAACCCATCTCTTGTTAATGCTATACAGAAAAGCCAGAGAATTGTCTCTATCCCTCCAAACTAAAATTCAGCTTGCAATTACTTTTTTTGTTATTGTTTTTCAGAGAACTTTGAAATTTTTCTTTCTGTACACAAGAGCTTACAGATATACAGATACCCAGTAGGGAGATCCTTAGAAGTCACCTAATACAATAGCCCCATTCTCCAGATGCCTCCAAAGAAAATCACATTTGAAAGGAAGCCACATAGTCAACATCCTTCATAAGCCTCTTGACACAAAAGTAACAAATTTAAATTTTAATAATATTCAGAAAAGAGGAAGGTGTTCATCCACCAGCACCTGCCTACACAGAAGGTCTAGGTGGATGCCCCAGTTCTCCTAAGCAAGGAGTAGTTCTAAATTCATTTGTTCATTCAATAAACATGTTTGAGGGCCTCTGGTGTGGTGGACACTATTCTAGGTGCCTGAGACACGTCAGTGAGCAAAAAGAAAGATCACTGCCTGCGCTGTAGCTACATTTTAGGCAAAACTCTGGAGGTGCCTAGGAAAATAAAGAACACATAGAATTAATAGAATACATAGGGCAGGAAGTGTTCCATAGCACCATGAGATCATTAAGCTAGTGGTTCTCAAACTTGGGTGTGCTTCAGAACCCCTCAGAGGGCTGATCAATACTCAGAAGGCCCAACCCCACCCCAGAGCTTCCGATTCATTAAGATCTCAACAGGGCCTGAGAATTTACATTTCTAATATGCTCTCATACACTGTCAACGCTGTTAGTCCAGGAAGCAAACTTTGACAACCACTGACCTACTTGGAAACAAATCAAGTAGCTTGGCCAGAGCCAGAGGCTACTCAATACCAGACCCAGATTTAGGGGGTTTTCCCCTCTTCTGACTCCAAACTGATTAAGCTTTTATGAGGATACAGCTGTCACTTATCCACTTAAGGCAAACACTGCCCAAAGAAAAAGGTTTTTTAGCTTTATGCTTGAGTTGGAGAAAATCAGAAAAGAATGTTTTAAGTATAAAACACGTTAAGCAGACAGCACTGATCCTAAACACAGACATAAAAATTAACATTAAAGTTAGAGGATTTGTTTTCTTTCACATATCAAAATGCCATGATAAAAGAATGTTTTCCCTAAAGGGTCTTATCATGAGGGTGAGATTCAGTCTCAAATGAGCCTATTTATTTTAAAAAAGTCTATTAACTAGAACTATATACACTAAAATATAAATAACTGATTGGATTAGTAATAATATTAGTCTTTTTGTGCTAATTGTATTTTCTAACATTTTTACAATAAACATGAATTCCTTTTGTAACAAGGAAATACAAGTTAATTTCTTTAAAAAAGTAGTGACCATGTTTATTCAAAAAGACTTTTAATTAGAAAATTATAAAAGGCATCAGTTAATATACTGCATAAGTTAATACTGAATGATTTTTTTCCCCAGTACATAAATAATTCAAATAACTTATTTTACATTTTAGGCTAAACCTCTGTCTGGATTAATGATTAATACCAGAGAAGGAAAAAATCCTTGAAATTTATCTGATTTTATTTAAACAAAGAGAATAAAACAAAACTATGATCCTTTAAATAGTTGCATAAAAATCAAATTTACTATTATTCTATATAGCAATTGTTTTTTATCTTTATTGCTACTTTAACAAATGTAGGGATATGATGCTAATTCTAATAAAGAAAGCAAAATGTCATGTGTCAATTATGCCAATTAAAAAAAAGAAAGTAAAAATGGGGGCGCCTGGGTGGCTCAGTGGGTTGAAGCCTCTGCCTTCGGCTTGGTCATGATTTCAGGGTCCTGGGATCAAGCCCTGCATCAGGCTCTCTGCTCAGTGGGGAGCCTGTTTCCTCCTCTCTCTCTGCCTGCCTCTCTGCCTACTTGCGATCTCTGTCTGTCAAATAAATAAATAAAATCTTTTTAATAAATAAATAAATAAATAAATAATTAAAAATTTAAAAAGAAAGTAAAAATGGCTTCAATTGTATTTCTTGAAAAACAATAAACAGATGTCTAAGTTTTGGAAAAAGAGTGGAGTGTCCTCAATCTGTACAAAGTTAGAGAGCCATATCCCTGAAAATACCAAGGTAAGACCTACACTCAATTCCTGTGCCCCATTCACTATATTTCTGGACCTCCTAATCTAGGGAATACTCATTTATTACCAAAGTCCACATTTCAGGGATACAACTAGAATTTAAAACATAATCTGCTAAAGGGCAATGACTAAAGGAGAATCAATTTGGTGAAGAAATCAAGTGTATTCATAAAGACTCATGGTCACCATTTAACAAAAGTTCTGGACTACCTCTTGAAGTGTAGACGATTTCATCAGGATAGTCACTTTCAAAGGGAAAAAAAAGTGCCTTGTATGTATTATATAGAATCATAACTAATTTTCTGAAAATCAGGACTAAAACCAGAATTCTATACCATACTATTATTAATTAACTCTTCCTAGTTACCCACAAAGTACCAAACACTTTAAATCCTCTCATTTGATCTCCAAATCGCTCTTAGAAGTACAACCATTTTACAGATTAAGAAATTTAAGCACAGAGTGATCAAGTAATTTGCCCAAAGTCACAGAGCTAAAATAAAGATCCAGGATACAGATATCCCAGCTGTAATACTTAAACTGAGAGCCTTAACCTTTGGCTCTGATTATGGGTCTCAAGTTTGAATTACAAAGTTTTTACATTTTAGGAAATCAGAACTAAATTTTTCTTGCCAGTCATATTTGATAATATCAGTAAAATGAAAAATGATGAAATAATTCAGGCGCTTTCACAAATCTCTGTACTTCTAAAATCATACACAATTTACAGTGAGTTATACAGCACAGCGATCTGATAACTTTTCCATTAGCACGGACGTTTTAGGGGTACGGCTGTGGTAAAATTATCTACGGAAATCCAGCATTAAATCGCACAGGGGTTCCATTGAGCGGGTAAAGAAGGTTTTTATCTTGTTTTATTTGCGTTGGGGTTTTTTGTTTGTTTTGGGGTTCGAGGGTTTTGGGGTTTTGTTTTTGGAGTTTGTTCTTTGCAACCAGGGAGCTAGAAGGTGAACGACTTAAGCTGGAAAATGAGAAGTCGAATCCTTTCCTATGTCTTCCGCTCACCACACAAGGCCTGGGCGCCAATGTGCACAAGAGTTCTAAGTCTCGGCGGACCGGCCTTTGCTCCGGGTGGGGGCGGACCGACCCGGCGCCGCCGCCTCCCGCCAGGGCGAGCACCCCCGGCAGCGGACCCCAGGGCACCGGGCGGCGGCGAGCCCCGCGAGCGGCGGACGGCGGCGGCGGCGAGAGGCGAGGGAGACGGGCGGGGACGACCCGCGGGGCCCTTACCCAGCTCCGTGCCCCGGTTGCGCGCGGACATGGCGCGGGCCGCTGCAGCAGTCGCCGACTCCTCTCCGCCCAGTAACCCTGCGGCCAGCCCTTCCTGCTTCCCGCCCGCCTCGCGGCGTCGCTGCGCTAGCCCCGCCCCGCTGCCTCTGGGGGCAGGGCCGTGGACCTCGGTCCCCACGTCCAAACTCGGTCTCCGGGTGCGACCTCGGTCCGCGGCCCTGCGGGGTGGTCCTGCCGCCCCTCTCCTGCCCTCTGCCCGCAGCTGTGGGACTCGAGCACTGGCTCCCGAAATAATGCTACCAAAACCCGTTTTAAAATGTTTGAGGTGCCAAATGCACTGAATAAATACGTTTAGAAACTTTATAGTGTGAGATTAAATAACGAGAGGGGAGAGGATCCCTCCCAGTTACTGTCCAAGTGCAGAACTCTGCAGCCCCATACGTGAAGGGCAGCAGTGTAAGGGCGGCCAGCGAGAAACAGGGGCCCAGAGCACACTGACTTCCAACCTAGACAGGAGCAGCAGTTCTGTTGCCTGGCAGCGGGAGCCCGGGGCGGGGCGGGGCGGGGCGGGGGAGACACCCAGGCGCGAGAAGTCAGGTTTCTCAGCATAGCACTGATAGTAATTAAGTGGGACACTGGGCACATCAATTACCTAAGCTTCACTTTCCTAATCTCTAAGAAATGACCTTGACAATTTCTTGGAGCTCTAACTTCCGAATCTGTGATACTAACATTTTTTTCAGCCTAACTTTTCTGTAACCAGAGGTTAAAATTGTCTAGTCACTCAACATAGACTACTAGTCGATTCATCTCTACTCATAATCAGAGGCACCTCCACTTTGCTGGGAGAGGGAAAACTTGGTTGTGGCTTATCCACCACGAGCCAGTCACTGTGCTTGGTGTTTTTAGATACATGATAGCATTTGAGTCTCGGAACAATCCTGCCAAGTACGCATTATGTCTCTATTGCTACACCTGCAGACACCAAGGTTCTGAATAAAGAGGCATCCTGATATAGTGGAAACTGAGTAGGTTCCAAAAGGTTCAAATCCCTTAATGTATCAGCAATTCCACTTAATAAATAGGTGATTCTAGGAATGTTACTACTCGTCTGTAAAATGGGGAGATCAAAATCCATATGCCTTGCAAAGCTGTTGAATGTGTGTAAAGCCCCTAAGAAACATTATTACATGTAGTAGATGCTCAACAAATGGAAGCTGTTACTGTCATTGTCAGGTTCACACAACAACTATGGGGCTAAATAGAAAAAGTAATCCCAGTCTTACTCCCCTACACCGAGTTGCCTCTCTGCTTTCTCAAGACACAGCTGTTGCTCAGTATTCTGAATGTGTCTAGATTCTACTCATTCTTATAATAGCATTTTTCCTTTATTTTTATTTTAACCTGGAAAAAGTGAAAAACAGGCCTTGGCAGACTGGAGTCCTTGCAGCTAGACCACGGTACTCCCAAGTGGAACATCAACAACTTCACAGAATATCAACATCATCCAAGGTCACTGTAACCATGATCAATCAACAAAAATAAGACCACGCGTACTCCAAAAAAACCATGAACCTGTCCAAACCACAAAAATGACAAAAACAGTTCCTATCCTGGCTAATGTAAGTAACTGTCACTTCTTTATCCTTCAGCTTGAACATAACCCTATAATTCTTGTATTTTAAGTAAGAATTAAGATGCCCTGTCAGGGTATTATCACTTCCTGCCAGTATCCAATCCAGAGTAATGTTCTGCTTCCTTGAACCTTCTCCAGATCATGTAACACGAGCTCAAATCCTATGTCATTTCAAACACTGTCTTACTGAGATATCTCACATTTCCACATGGTGAGTGTTCTTCCGTGTCCCAATAAATCCAATAAATCAAATAAACCTAATGTATGCAACTATAGGATGGTTCCTGTGGTCTTCAACTAGAAAGCACTGACGTCCCTAAAAGATACAAAGACAATAAATTTTGCTTTTTGGGGCAGATAGAACTCTAAGCCGAATTATAAGCCATTTCTTATATATCCACATATAATGTAAACTTACTAAAACAAATAAAAGCTGTGAAATCCTAACTTAGTTCAAACACCAGAATCCGGGTAGCCTCCTACAGCTGACATATTAGCAACATATCTGACAAAAATCTCTCAAGGACTTTTTCTAAAATTGACCTGTTGCTAATACTAATATGTAATTAATCTCTGTAGTTTGAAAATAAGTTAAATTGTCAGGATTCAGGATAGTAGGGATAGAATGCAAACGGTGAGGGGTTTTTTGCTGTTGTTGTTGTTGGACTTATTTGTTCCAAGTAAGCTCTGCCCAACATGGGGCTTGAACTCACAACCCTGAGATGAAGAGTCACATGCTCTACCAACTGAGCCAGCCATGAACCCCATGGAAAAAAACTTAATGGAGGAGGGCAACTTTCATTTTGTGAACTTCCCTTTTAAACTTACTGCGTTCTGAAACTTTTGAAGTATCCCTAAGGCAAGGCTTCTCAAAGAATGATCTGTAGTCTACCACGGCTACACTGGAACTTCCCAAGAGTTTTTCTCCCAAGACTAATGCAGTTTCTAGGCTTACCACGGCCCTCCTGAATCGGAATCTCTAGGATCCTGGAATCCATATTTTTAACAAGTTCCTTCACATGATGTTAATGTAACCTAATTGTAAGGAATCATCAACCCAGGGGCAGAGAAGAGTAAACTATGCATGCCAGTCTGGAGTTATGGCCAAAACTGGTTCTTACAAGAGTAAAATCCTTTCAAGTACTAAGTATTATTTTTCTAATCCATGCAAATTTTCTTACTTTTTTTAATATAACTTTTAAATTGCCAGATAGATTACTTGCCTTCCCTTCCCATCCCCATTCCTTCAGTTAAAATTAAAGCTCTAAGGATATATCACATTTATCTTGAAGCCTCAAGAACCTACAAGACCTGGGAGTTAGGAGTAATTCAACTGTTAACTTCCAAAGGGCATGGACCGTTTGTGTTTGGCTCTTGATAGGCCTAAAGTCTGGTGGAATCATTGCCCCATAGTAGTCACAGATGTATATTTGTTAGATGAACGATTGCATATTTCTAGCGGGGCTATTTTTCTTACAGTGGTAACAGTTTTATCTAGTCCAATTCCATTTGCCCATGATTTCGAAATGCATGCACAGATTCCTTAGGTAAATACTGACTTGGACTACGGATTATAACCAGTTTTTCTAAGTCAAAAGAGGGAAGGTGTAGAACTAGGCAAAAGTATGAATGTGAGAATTGACATACTTCAGAACTGGAAGGACATTTAGAGAGTATCTAACTTCCTACCTCACAGTGAAATAAGATAATAAGAATTATATTGAGTCTTTTATAGAAGCTAAATTTATTCAATTTAAGTAACAGTTCTTTATTCTGAGACTAGCTCTTTCACTACCAACTTGGATTTTTAAAAATCTTTTCTCTTATGAAGACTGTTTGTAGGGAAAAAAAATGTTAACCACCTCACTTGCCAAGTTTAAAGATTTTATTTTTTATTTATTTATTTGACAGAGAGAGACACCACAAGTAGACAGAGAGGCAGGCAGAGAGAGAGAGGGAAGCAGGCTTCCTGCTGAGCAGAGAGCCCGATGTGGGACTCGATCCCAGGACCCTGAGATCATGACCTGAGCCGAAGGCAGCGGCTCAACCCACTGAGCCACCCAGGCGCCCCACACTTGCCAAGTTTAGAAGCAAACCATTCTATCTTGCCCTGATCTATTCCTTTTTTTCTTTGATTGGTCCCCAAATCCCAAAGTTAGAGAATCACTGATAGAATAAATATATAATACTAAGTGCTTCCTACGAGTTAAGTTCTTACACTAATTATCAGTGTTTCAAAAAACTGTTAGGTATTTCAAAAGAAAATCTATGTGTGAGACCTACCATCTCCTTTTACAGAAAGAAACTAAGGCTCAGAGAAATTAGTCTAAGTTCTAGAGGGTGGTTTAAAATCCAGGCAATATAACCCTACAGACCATACAAGTGCTGTTCCCACTATCTTGTTGAAGCCAAACTCATTAGACCAGCCATCTAACCTCTGAAAGTCAGGTTTTCTGTATATAAAATGGGTGATATCTTACCTTCATTGGGTTATTGGAGATATTTTGATGTTCTATTCTATTATATAAAGTGATTCAACCTGTAAAGTATTATTACTGTTCATTAGCTATCATTTAGAGGCTCTGGCCTTGTTTCCACAGGTGAATTTGTTAGATGCCTCCTTTGTGCCTTCAGGAACTCTGTTGATTCTCAACTAGTCTAGGTGGAACTCTACCCACTGGCAATTGTGCATGCATTCTTGTAAAGAGAGAAGAGCTAAACCACCTGAGAATGGTCTTGCTCCAGTTATTTTTTTCCCTTAGGAATCCCCCTAGTATAAGAGTCAACAGGTACACTAACTTATATGGCAACTCAACAGGAATCACTTTTTGATTCAAAATATTAATCCTGATGTAAAACATAGGTAGCTACTAAAGAAATGTTCTCCCCTAGTCTGGATTTTCAATTCCCATTTTGTTGTTGCTCCTCCTAGAAAATTACATCTGTGTGCCCCACCCCTCTGCCCTTAGTCTCGAAGAAGAAAAGGCAGCTCAATTAATAATTCCACTGAAGTTGAACTACTAAAAATGTAACATCTTAAATTATAAATCATGGCATATATTTACCATACTATTTTATAGCCATTAAAAAGAATGCATTGAACTTTATTTACTGATTGGAAAAATTCTCAAGACAATTTACTGAACACACTCAATCCTGGTGTTTCTTGGGCGAAACCTCTGGATGATACTACAACTGAGAAGTAATGCCTGTGCTCTCGCTCTCTCTCTCAAATAAATAAAATCTTTAAAAACAAGTCAGCAGACAACTATTAAATGCTGCTGAAGGTTTAGTAAAACAAGAACAGAAAAGTGATTGGGTTAGAAACATAAAGAACAGTGGAGACTTTGACAAGTGCAACTTAAGTAGATATGTGCTTGACCTTTTTGCTTAATTCTACTAGAAAATTCTACCATTACATAGTGTGATAGGCAGACTAATGGCTTCCCAAAGATGTCCATGTCCCACACGCAGACACAAAAAAATTGTCCATGTCCTAATTCCTACAAATATGATCTTATATGGCAAAAAAAGTTTGCAGATGTCATTAAGAATCTTGAACTGGGGAAATTATCCACGTAAGTCCAATGTAGTCACACATATCCTTTAAAGTGAAGGAGGGTGTCACGAGAGTCCAAGATTTGAAGATACTAAGCCGCTGGCTTTGAAGACAGAGGAAACTTACTGTTTGCTTGGTTATTTCTTTTAAGGAAAGTTATCAAGGGTCATTCACAGATGAATAAGGAGACAAAAAGCAATTTGACAGAGACGTTATTCCTTGGTCTAAAGTATTTCCATTACTAGTTTAATATACCCCTCAAGTGTTAAAAAACAAGTACAAGTCTAAACCCAGTTGACCCACTTTATTAGAAGGTTGGTAAAAAGGTTTTTTGAACGCCATCTGCACTTGAAAGATAAAGTAAACATTGCAGAGCTACAATTATCCCAGTTTTATAAAATATTTTCTAACTGCATACAGACATACAGATACACAAAAGGGCCATTAATGCTCACTGAATTTTAACAGATTTGGGGGATGGTATGATTTTAAGTGATTTTCCTGCTTTCAGCCAATTCTGACTCACCTTATTTTTTTTCTTATAACTAGGCATGTGTCACTTAAGTCATTACTCTGAAAAATTTTTTAAGAAGCAGGTCAAGCATTTCTGTCCAATATTGGAGGAAGGTTTAAGTGCAAACCCAGCAAAAAACATGGAAATTTTAAAAATCCAGTACAAGTAACTGAATTTCAAAATTAGGAAACAATATGTTTACTAAAGATTGTTTAACCATATTGTCTTTTGATATAGTTATGATGAAAAAAAACTTCTCTGACAATTTCCATTTATAAACTCAAATCTGTATTTTTCCCAGGAAACAAACATTGTTTTGTTTTAGAGGCATTTTATTTAGACAACTAAAACAATTAGATGTTCAGAAGCAGTGTACAATGAAAGAGAAATCAAACCAATTACTTTATCACGTATTCCCTCTTTACAACTAAAGCAAAAAAAAAAAAAAAAAAAAAAAGGGCTTTCTGCTTTAAGGGAAAAGTCAGAAAAATAGGCCAATATATTTTTCTTCTCCATAATAACATAAACAGCTACAAGAACTCTAAGTGTAATAAGAGAAATTGGTTGTTGGCTCACACATATTCATTAAAAAGACAATAGGCCACCATCATACCACAAGGGCCTAATTCCACCTGCCTTCATCTGATACTCTTGCCTTTTCACGTACAGGTAACACCAAGTTAGTTCCAGCACTGGAGCTATTCATATTCCCCATTATTTACTGCTCATGTTTGCCTTAAGCAGAGAGTAACTCTGGGAGGCTGATGCTTTTCTCTGCTTGTTTGTTTTAGTCCATAACTTGTACATTATCTGTGGCATATGCCCAATGCTCAGGCCTTCACTTCAGGAGTTGAACTATAGATGGAATCTGAATTCTCTGAAGCAATTTCTTCTGTAATGAAAAAATAACAACAACGATGACCACATTAGTCAACTTAATAAAGAAAATTTCTGTGTAAATTTCTGTGTTAAACACATTTCTGTGTAATGAAGGAATAAAAAGATTTTTTCAGTGTGCTGGTGAGGGGAGGCAAGAGAGAACAAGGGCACATACCATTCATGACTAGACTCAAGCCACTGAAAGTGCAATGAAAAAATAGTTCATCTTTTCACCCATCAAACTCTTTTACACCATAACTTCCCAGGGCCCCCTTTTCTGGGCTAAGCTTTCAGTGATTCCAACTATCTAATAAGCACTGAATTGAAGTGATATCTTCAAAGATTTGGCCCCCTCCTTTATTTATTCAAGTTTCAAACAATATTTTATGATCGATGTATCTTACAATCTGTAATTCTAGATCTGGGAAACAATACTTGGTACACAGTAAGTGCTTAATAAATGTTAAATAACAAACACAACTGCTTTTTTATCTTATCAAATTTGCTTTTTTATCTCAGCGACTGCCTCCTTAAGTTAGACTCCAAGTACTGTAACGGTAACCACCTCAGATCCACACTACATCTCGACCGCTACTATGCAGTGGATACTTATTTATTTTATAAACATGCATATAAAAATATACATATATAAACTTCCCATTGTTTAAGTATGTTCATGTTTAATAAATTTCTTTCGCCAACAAGTAAAACTCACCTAACACTTCAATTTTTTTTTTTTTAAGATTTTATTTAGTTATTTATTTGACAGACAGAGATCACAAGTAGGCAGAGAGGCAGGCAGAGAGAGAGGAGGAAGCAGGCTCCCCGCTGAGCAGAGAGCCCGATGTGGGGCTCAATCCCAGGACCCTGGGATCATGACCTGAGCGGAAGGCAGAGGCTTTAACCCGCTGAGCCACCCAGGCACCCCCCTAACACTCCAATTTTAAAGCCCCCAGGACTCTACAAAAGTTCATTCATTGGTATTTACCTAGCTCTTCTTCTGGTGTCTCTGGAAAACTGATCTTTGGCTTTGCCAGCTCACCACTATCTTCTTCTATGAAATGAAAAGCGACCATGATTACGTCAATTACAATATTATCAATAACTTCCAGTATTTAATTAGTAAGAAGAGTACACCAACACTATTCTAAGCAATGAGCTACCAAACCTAATAAGAACCTCCTCTTTTTTAATAACTGTGATTCTAAAAGAGTATGTCTTTCCTCAAAGTTCACTTTTAAGTTCATACCAAACTACTTTGGGATCAATAAGTATTTTTATTAAAAACATGTCCACCTTATTAGTAAGGATCAGTGAGTAACACCACAAATTAAATACATTTACTCAGAAATTCTTTATATTGTCCTCCAGCAAATTTTGAAATAGGTCCACATCATTCATCAAATGATCTAGTATAAAAAATTCAGGAACAGAAAATACACATACACACACAGAACAGAAAACACAACAAAAAAATCTAACCAAAGTAACACAGTAGCCAATTTATAATTATGGGCTTCTCTGTTTAAACTGTTATTATGTAATCTAAATTAAAATCTATACAGGACAAAAACAGAGAAATAAAATTAATGATGAAAAATGACATAAAACTATGAAGCTTAACTCGATACTTTTTCATTTATTTATTTATTTTTTTAAGTAAACTCTGCCAACATTAGGCTTGAACTCACGACCCTGAGATCAAAAGTCACATGTTCCATCAACTGAACCAGCCAGGTACCCCCTTAACTTGATAACTTTGAATACAAATTCTTACCAGGAAGTACACATTTCCAAAGGCCGTATGTTTTTCCTACCACAGTTTGCCATAGTCTCAATGTTCCATCCTCAGAACCACTGGCATAGAGTTCTCCATCAGGACTAAATCTCACACAGTGAATAGGACCAAAGTGTCCTTTGTAGGATTCTGAAAAAGAGAAGGGCTATTATATAATTTAATACTTAAATGTTGGTTAAGTATTGATTGATACACTAAGGAAAATACTATCTGTACTATTTGGAAAATGTGAAATCCTTAAGTGCAAACTCAAAGAACTAAACTTCATTAAAAATAAAGTGATTCTTTTTTTTTTTTTTTAACATTTTATTTATTTGACAGACAGAATACAAGTAGGCAGAGAGGCAGGCAGAGAGAGAGAGAAAGGGAAGCAGGATCCCTACTGAGCAGAGAGCCTGATGCGGGGCTCGATCCCAGGACCCTGGGATCATGACCTGAGCTGAAGGCAGAGGCTTTAACCCACTGAGCCACCCAGGCGCCCCCCAAAATAAAGTGATTCTTATCACAAAGTGGTACATAACATTTCTCTGTAAAATTACCCTCTTCCAACTGCAGCACATATTACGATGTCATACTGTCCCTCTTTAAAAAAAAAAAAAAAAAAAAAAAAAAAAGAGGTTTCACATCCAAAAATGGGTGAAGGAAGGGAGTAAATTCTACAGAAAGCAGATCTAAAGTCTGTCAGTTCGATCCCAATTTCCACATCCAAAAATCAAGGCCTATTTACCAGGGAACCAATTCTTATTATGACTACAGAGAGCCACCAGATGGAGCTCTTTTACACACTCTGCCTCTTAATTTCCTACCAGACTAGCTAGGGTCTATTAGTCATTCTGTCACATAGAACATGAAGATACAAGATCAATGCCTTAAATATTTTGTTGAAGAATCAAATGAGAAAATGTACAGATCAGTCATAGTGTTGTTCTGTTTAAGTCATATCTTTATTTATAAACTTTCCTCTTCTATTTTCTAATGCCTTATCACCTTTGTAGTTTTCCAAGTCTTTACTATTTACTAGACCAATGGTTGCTTCTATTCTGTTTTCAGGTCCATTCAACTCAAGGACCCTCATCTTTCCGCACCTCTGTCCAACCAGTGCATATCAAGAGAGTATTATCACAAGAGTACAAATTTTCATGCGAGTACAAAGAATGAGAGGTTTGGTATAGTGTTCACCGTGACCATAGAGCTCAGGCAAATAATTTATTTCTTTTTCAAAAAAGATAAAAAAAAAATGGCCAAAATATTCTGAAACTTTGAAAACTGACATTAAAGATAATAAAACAGGTCTCTCATTTAAAAGTCTCATATTCAAACAACAAAGGATGAACCATAAGCAATTATAATATATTCCATATGGCCCATTCACCAAACTTCCACTTCTCCAACCCAAATCCATTAGTTTCCCAAAGAAACAAAACATAAGGTTGCCTTTTGTTTTTTTTGTATATAATTCTAACAAGCTAAATTTCATTGGGTGATAAAGCAGGACAGCTAGACAAAGCAGCAGCTTACAGAAAAAGAAATTATAAAAACTAAATATAATAGTTCAAAAAGCAAATTCTGTGAAGGGTAGAAGTAGATACCAAGAACCATGATTATGACATACCTAGTCAATCAGATAAATGTAAAATTAGGATGTACATTTACTTCAAATTCATCTTACATGCACTTCCCCTCCCTTTATGAAGGACTATTATGAAAGTGAAACAAAAGTCAGATTCCAAAAAAATCCAAACAAAATCCCCTCCAATTCAGATGCCTAAGGTGTCCCTGTAATATACCATAGCTGTTACATATATACCACTATTACATACATGTCCACACTATTCTCTACAGAGCTTAGAGATTCTCATATTGGCAAAGAGGGGAGCCAGGTAGATGGGCTACATACCAGCACTACATTTCAGAAAGAACAAATACCCTTATACCTGTTTAGCAAGATTTTGATGTAAGAATGCCACCTCCTACCGCCAATAAATATACTGCACCATTGTACAGACTATCAGAATACAATGAACTTACATTAAAAGGACAAGGGTCTGGCATTGAGGGTCTGGCATACTTTGTTTACAGCTCTATAAATATTTCTACCGAAAGTGGAAAAAAATCCTCTCCTTTTTTCACTTAGAAATAGCAAGCTTTAGTTAGTGAGCTGAAAAATTTGCTAGGTGTTAATTACTGAAACCCAGCATTTGATAAATGTAACCCATATCATTTTAAAGAAGGAAAAAGAGAACTCACCTAATTCTTCTCCACTATTATAATCATACTTATAAAGTTTAAAGTCTTCACCACCTGCAACAAGAAATTCTTTCTCAGGGTGAAGAGATGCAGAATTGATGGTTGCAGGAGCTTCAAAGGACTTAATTGGGTCCAAACTGGAAAATAATTTAAATAATATTTATAAATTTTGAATACTACATAAATAATATCAGGAAATAATCAGTTACTTTTAAACTCTTCCTAATTTCTGAAACCCAAGAAATAATTGTATCTTCATCTAGTCAAACATAAATAGTGATGTTTAAAAAACAAAAACAAAAACAGAGACAAAAACAAAACAAAACAAAACCCCTCTAAATAATATTAGCAAATAATGTCCAGAAAGATACTATGCCCAAGTGGAATTCATTTCAGGAATACAAACACACTTTGTGCAGTGAATGCTTTCCTGGAAATGACTGTGCTGGCTAATTAACAACAGTTTGGCTAATATATGCAGATTTTTGCATTTTAAGAAATTTAATTCTGTATTGTTTGATTTTTCCATGACAACCACACATTATCTTTAAGAACAGAAAATGTTTTATAGTAAGTAACATAATGTATTATTTATACATTATTCTCAATTGCTAAGAATTTATAAGCTTCTACAACAAAACCATCAATACCACAAAAATATAAAACTGCTAAAGAGGATTCTGTTTTTACAATTGAACTTTTTTTTTTTTTTTAAAGATTTTATTTATTTATTTGACAGAGAGAGATCACAAGCAGGCAGAGAGGCAGGCAGAGAGAGAGGAGGAAGCAGGCT
The DNA here is from genome assembly GCF_902655055.1 of Lutra lutra. Classification (NCBI taxonomy): domain Eukaryota; kingdom Metazoa; phylum Chordata; class Mammalia; order Carnivora; family Mustelidae; genus Lutra; species Lutra lutra. The sequence continues at coordinate 85,625,159 of NC_062285.1, forward strand.
CCCTGCCGAGCAGAGAGCCCGATGCGGGGCTCGATCCCATGACCCTGGAATCACGACCTGAGCTGAAGGCAGAGGCTTTAACCCACTGAGCCACCCAGGCGCCCCTACAATTGAACTTTTGAAAGAATAACCAAATCTGAAACTATAGCTATATAATAAAAATCAATGCATACAAACAGCTTCACATGAACATCAATGAGTTTGGACATCAGCTCTTTTCAAGGAATTTGATACATAATTTAGTAAAACCAATAATGCAATATGCCAAGCAAAAATATTTTCAAACAACTTTTAATAGCTAAGGATAGTTTAAAAAAAATTAAAATTACAAAGTCCCTAATAACTGAAAAAAAAAAAATACCCATACAAATATACACATATAATGTTACACATGTGCAACGAAGAAAAAAAGACTAAAGGAAAATACAACTACCATTAACATTCTGGCATCTATGGTTGAAGAAGAGTGGGTAAATTTTTTTGAATTATCTTTTTCAAATTTTCAACAAAGGCATTTAACTATATTTATAGTCACAAAACAAATTAAACCTGCTTTTAAAAAACATCATTAGGTCTACACAAACTTCGGAATAGAAGAAAAAAGTCACTATTTCTCTGAAATTGTAAAGGGAAAATTAAGAAGAGAATCAAGATCACTGTGGCTTTATACAGTGATGAACATTAATTATAACACCAGTCTAGGGATGCTTTTAAGAAAAATATAATTTAAAAAGAGAAAATTTTAAAGTTACTAAATTTACCAATAACATCCCCTAAATATTGGAAATTAACTGGATTAATTTCTCAGTATATCAAATACTTAAAATATACATTATTAATGATATGGAAACATTTTCCCCATATTATATAGTATAGGCCAAGATCTGCCTTGTTAAAGAGTTAAATACCTTTCACATGTGCCTTCCTATTTTTAAGTTACAAAAAAAAACAAAAAAACAAGCAAAAAAAGGTATTTCTTGGACATACCTTACTGCACTATGAAAAGCAATAGATCGTCCGTAAGTTATTACCAAGATCTCTCCCTCAGGAATATATTCCATACTGCTAACAGACATATTAAAATTTAGAGATTTCACTTCTGTCATGGTAGCATGATCCCAAAGGCTGCAAAAAAGGAAGAGGAAAATATGGTGGTATTTACTCATTCAAGAAAAAAGCTTAATTCCTAATTATATCTATAGATTAAGCAATGAAGAATAATCACAGTTGTAATAAAATCTCCTCTATTCCAACTCATACGTTATAGATGACACAGAGAAATTTGCGGTTCCTATACAATATTAAATGTATGAATCTGATGATGGCTATATATATGCCCACAGGAAAAAACATCAGGTGCCAGCATACAGAATTGTGTATACAATTTCGAGAATTTCATGGACCTCTCTGTAGCCAGCTTGTTCACTGAATCAGGTTAAGAGCACAAGCTTATAAAGATGTAATTTTAATTGTCTTGTGGATTCTGCTCCAGGTTTTCAACAGTAAATGGTCAGCATCTAAAAAATGAAACCTATGTGCAGCTTAAGTTTCAATGTTTAGAGATAATTCTTCCTACATACAGTTATGAGAAATATTTAAAATATAAGCACTAAGGTCAAATATTTTTCAACTTTAAATTACTAAAGAAAAATTACTTACCGGACAGTTTTATCATCAGCTGAAAGAATCTGTTTATCCTCACTGCACCACAAAGCTTTTTTAATACCAGAGGTGTGACCGCTGATTTCCTTAGGTTCTTAAAATGAAACAATTTAAAATACATTTGTTAATATTTGTTTTTTTTAAACTGAGCAATACTGGAACAACTAAATATGTAAAAAGAAAAGCACACTTTAAACTGTAATTTTTCAAAGCTCAACACAATAAAAACCTACTGTTTCCAAAGAATACAGTAAGTTTTTCTACACTGGAACAAAAATTTATCTGCATGACAAAGAACCCAAGAACAATGCTGCTATATGTATCTGGGAGTAAATACATCACTCCCTCCAGGCTCTGTTTCTGCTTTCAAAAGCATTATGGAATAATGCAATGAAATAAAAGAAGCTAATCCAACATTATCACTAACACTGGGACCCTTGTCCAAGCCACTATTGATAGAAACAGGAAAAAAGAGGGAAGTAGAGGCTGAGAGGAGAAAACAAGAATAAAATGCAATGCAGTAATTCCCAAGAATATTTCTACATTGACAGCAAAGAATTAAAACAAACAAAACAGGAACTTGTCTCTGTTGGAGACTTTCCCTTCAAAGGATTAAAAAAAAAAAAAAAAAAAGAACCACCATTCAGTGTTATCTTTGGGCAAAAGCAGATGCTGGAGGCAAAGCCATTCAACAACTACTTTGATTTTGGGCAAGTTACTTAATCTGCTGAAGCAAAGGTTACTTAACCCTTTCATTTCTTCATCTGTAAAAAGGGATGACAACAGTTACAACACCTCATAGTTTGAGTATGAGGATCAAATGAGAATACACATCGAGGGGCACCTGGGTGGCTCAGTGGGTTAAGCCGCTGCCTTCGGCTCAGGTCATGATCTCAGGGTCCTGGGATCGGACCCACATTGGGCTCTCTGCTCGGCGGGGAGCCTGCTTCCTCCTCTCTCTCTACCTGCCTCTCTGCCTGCTTGTGATCTCTGTCTGTCAAAATAATAAATAAAATTTAAAAAAAAAAAAAAAAGAGAGAATACACATCAAAGGGTTCTAACCTGGAGTCTGACATACAGTAAAAGCAGTTAATTGCTATTATTTCCATCGCCAGCACAGTGGAAGAGCCACTTTCAGAAAGTAGCTGAGAAAGGCAAAAAATGAAAAATGTCTGCCCAAGGCCTGAACTGCCTTGCTGAGTCAGAAAAACACACTGATGGATGTCCGAGGACTTTGTTATGTTTTGGCACAAAGTTATCAAAGAGAATAAAGAGAAATAGCTCCAGGTGCCAATGAAGAATCATCTATAAATGTAGTCTGTTTGCTCATCTCAGAAATGCTTTTAGGAAAGAGCCTATCTTGAGAATAACTGCTTAATATCCAATATAGCTTTGACTTTCCTACAAACTTCTGAAGTTCAGATTCATGAATAAATAATACCCACGATACAAAATGTAAGAACACAAAATAAAAAAGACAAAATCCTGCTCATCATAATCTGGTAGCTTCTGAAATATGTATTATATGTTATGTGTCTAGAAAAGCATTAAGATACCACAAAAGAGATGAATATATGGACCAGGAAAGAAAAGGCATCTTTTCCAATTTCTGTGCAATAATAGAATTCATAAAGGAAATAAATTTCACCACCAAAAACTTACTAACAAAATTTAAAAGCAAACAACAAATTAGAATATAATAAAGAATCTTAAAACCAGAAGAAGATGATGAACATCACAACAGATAAATTGGCAAAGGGCATAAATAGACTATTACAAAGAACACACTAAAACAGTAGTCAACAGTATTTTAATCTCATGAATAATTTTTTTTTCAAGTTCACATTAACATCACAGAATCATTTTTCTCCTATTAAATTGGAAAAGACAAAGTTAGCTACCAGTGTTTGCTAAAACAGGTAAGGTACAGATATTTATTTTTATACTTTGGTATTACACTTTGGTAACACCTACCAATGTCTTCCAAGTACACCTCCTTTTTGTCCCAACAATTCTATTTCTATGTAGTCATTCTATAGAATAATCGTGGAAATATCTGCAACTATAAGGCAGTTAAGCATAACACCGCTTATATTTAATATTTGTAAACAGCCCAAGCAGGCCACAGTAAGAGACTGGTTAATCCATTTGACAGAATATTTAAAGACATGAAAAAACTGTAATTTTTTTAAATTTTAAAAATTCTTCTGATTAGCTAATATATTCATATGGTTCGAAAATATGAACAAAATATGCACACACTAAAATTCTCACCCTTCTCACCTTCTACAGACAACCATTCCTTCTTGCCAAAAAGTAGTAACACTGTCATACCTTTTTAAACTTAAATGATAAAAACTTAGCAAGATAAATTTTGCATTTTTAAGATAATGATACAAGCGCAATGTAGTAACATTAGAAAAAGATAACTGCACAGAAAAAAAGACTGGAAGACTATGAACCAAAAATTAAAAGATATTAATAGTGATTAATAATGGATGATAAATTGTTTTCATTTTTCTTTGTGACTATCTTTAATTTCAAATTTGAGTACTGAACATGATTCCTTTAATCAAGAAAACGTATTTAAATTAAAAGAAAATATAATATAACACATATAAATTACACTTACCTGCTTCAGGCTTGTTCAAATCATATATGCGTAACAGCTTATCCTGTCCCCCAGTTAACAAGTAATTACTATCCTGAAAACACACACAAGCCAACTGTTAGCAGAGTAAGCCATTTTAATAGCTATTATTTCTTTGAAACTTCAACACCAACTAAAATACAAATAAAGTTTGCAGACATCACAAAGAGATGCAATAAATGCCAATTACTTCTGAGAGAATACTAGAGAACATTTATCTTTCTTATAACTGCCAAACCTTTTAAGCTCTACGGTTCAAATGTATTACCCACCGGTTCAAATGTATTACCCACCTACAACAAGAATTTTCTCCATCTGCCCTGCTCCTGCCCTGATCCCCTACCTTCTAAGTAACACTTCTTTGATGATCTCAAATATATCCTCTCTCTTCTGAAAGTAGTAAGGAAACATTATCTGCACATTTTAGATGCTTGTTGCTACTTATGGAAAAGTGATCCAAGAGTTCCATGGTATTTTAGGAGTAACCAAATAAATCAATTTGTACAGCTTAATTTGCAATTAAATCATATATAAGCCATATACACCTTCTATCCCCCACCAAATATACAAACCAATCAAATATACAACCATTATTACGTCCTATAATAACAGCAATTTAACTCCCTAAAATAAATTCTATTTTCTGATACCTGCGTAAAATCCACAGTCTTGACAATGTGTTTATGAGCCAGGGTCATCAATTCATCTCCTGAGACAGCATCCCACACTTTGCTGAAAGCAAAATGTAAAATTAAAAGATAAATATAATGGCAATTTTGATAACCAAATAAAGTTAAGTATACGAAGTTATACAAATGACTAAGTCTCCCATTATCTCTAACATCCCTCATTGTTAAGATACACTTGACTAAATATTTCAATGATTCTAAAGGAAATTTACCTGTAGAAGTCATATAACAAATCTTATTTTGACAATGGAAAAGACCTACAAATTTAAGTAAATGAGAACCATGAACCAGCCCATCCTTACTTTTAAGCCTACAGCCATAATATCCTTTTAGCAAGACTGTAAAGCATTTTTTTTAAGATTTTGTTTATTTGGCAGAGAGAGAGATCACAAGTAGACACAGGGGCAGGCAGAGAGAGAGGGGGAAGCAGACTCCCTGCTGAGCAGAGAGCCCAATGAGGGACTGATCCCAGGACCCTGGGATCATGACCTGAGCCGAGGGCAGAGGCTTAACCGACTGAGACACCCAGGCACCCCAAGACTGTAAAACACTTTCATCAATTTTAAATTTCATCTTTCCAATTTGTTTCTCTATTCTCATATACATGCAAACAAAAGAAAAAAGAATGAAAAACAAAAAATCCTAAAAAAAAACTTATAGGAGAATGAAAGGCCCTAATACAGGTTACATAAAATTTTAAGTCAAGGCAGTGATGAAAAAAATATTCTCCCCATCTCTTCCTCAAAGTTGACTCTTAAAATTCTCAAATTCTAATCCAATTAACTTACCCCCAAAATATCAGCCTTTATTATATAATGCTAACACAGGATTTTTAACCTTTCAACTGTTTTTCTGACACCCTCAACCCAAAATCTATGTGTGTCTATACACATACATATGTATGCATTACATCAGGGGATAATGATTAAATAATACATTAGAAAAATACTGTAAGGGGTTCTCCCAATAAAAAAGACTAAAGAAGAAAAAAAATGTTCATTTTATAACAGAAGAGGTAACTGAAAAATAAACAAGAAAACTTCACTTACTGGGAAAAGAACTGTTAAGAGTGAACAAGCTATACTCCATGAAGATTTTCGTTTTAATATAATTGGCATTTATTTTTTAAAATAAAGGGAATAATAAAGAGGGGTGGGGGAGCACATGATCAAAGTAGTATCATCCAGGAGGGCCCAACAGATCTATAGCCTTTTCCCTCCTATTTAGAAGCACTACTAAAACTGAAGAGAACACTCTGACACAGCATGCTCCAGTCACTTATACTACTTTGTACTTTGACATACATTATTCACACTTAAACACTTAAGAGTCCTAAAAAGAGCTTACAGCCCAAAAAATATTCTGGAATAACCTAAATGTTTTCAATCTCCGGGCATGAAACTGATATTACCTAACTGTCTGCAGGGCTCAAATCAGGACAGTGAGGCATCATTAACAGTATCCTTTCCTCAGGTAACCCCGCAGCATTTATCTTCTGCACAACTCATGAAGTACTTGTCACCTCCCTAAACTACTGACCCATCTTATATCCGGTTTCATGCATGTAATGATTAATGCTATCTGTTCAATACTTTTCATATCCTGAGAACAGACTTATCTCAAGTCTCAAAAGAGGAGCTGCTTAACTTTTTTAAAGGATTAACAAAAAATTAGGCTTTTCTGGGTGAAAAACATTGCCTAGCTATTGTAACATGTTGACTAAGTCATCAAAAACACCACCTTCAATTTATCAACAACCTTATTCAGAGAAAAATGGATCTCTCTATGGTCTTTTAAAAGAAAGAAAAGTGATCATACTCTTTGGTTACCTATAGACTTCAGGGTCCAACTCCAGATCTATTTAATTATCCTCTGGAACAGAGCACAATAATCTCTATTTTGGCACTCCCTCTAGATGATTTTAATGAGATGAAAGTGGAGATGCTAAGAAGAGGATCATGAGAAATAAAGCTTATATTAGCTTCATAAATTTAAAGATAGTAAGAGCAGGGAGTTTCATACAATAGTGTACTACTTATCACCTGACTCAACTGCCTGAATTTACCTCAAGATAGCATTCCCAACTGACCCACAGAGCAGCTCTGAATATATTTGCTCCATAAGAGCAAAATTCACTTCTACATAAACATAACATTCATGAATTCTCCAGGAAACATAAGAATGGGGGAGGGGGAAGAACTTCCTAAAAATTATTTATACCAACTACAAGTCATCAGGTTAAGTTGAGGACGCTATTCTTTAGCTGGTTCAAGGTCCATAACAGCAAGCTCTATATAAATCGTTATAAGAGAATATACATAACACTCCCACTCCTAAAAGAGAGACACTGAACAAGTGAGAAGTAAGACTCTGCTACTATTTACTGAGCAGCTACTATGCAAAGATGCTATGCTGGACTCCAAGGATGTAAGTGGAAAAAGATCTCTCAAATCCTCTCAATAACCATGTGGTCTTACACCCATTTTAAGATACCAAAGCCGAAGTTTTAAGAAGCAACCCATGACCAAACTAGAAACACAAAGCATAGCTAGCACATCAACTCAGGCCTAACCAAAGTGAATGCTTAAATCTTTTCACCATGATAAAGCAGGAAATAGTGGGGTGCGGGGAGGGGTGACCAAAAGCATTTCCTCTTAATATTTAAATCTACTCAACCTTCCTTGCACAAAACCAGAACATTTCATGGCCTTAGCCACATAAGTTCCAAAATGACAAATACGAATTTGATCTAGTGGGAATGATAGCTATCATCCTTACCTTACACACATAACACTTACATACTCATTAGATTTTAGGTAATGTTCTAAATATTAGAAATATTTTGGGGCGCCTGGGTGGCTCAGTGGGTTAGGCCGCTGCCTTCGGCTCAGGTCATGATCTCAGGGTCCTGGGATCGAGTCCCACATCGGGCTCTGTGCTCAGCAAGAAGCCTGCTTCCCTCTCTCTCTCTCTCTGCCTGCCTCTCCGTCTACTTGTGATCTCTCTCTGTCAAATAAATAAATTAAAAAAAAAAAATCTTTAAAAAAAAAAAGAAATATTTTAATTCATTTAATATTCACAACTGACATTAAAGTACTATTTTTTTTTTTGATAAGTACTATTTATATTCTTATTTTTACAGATGATGACACTAAGAGGTTAAATGAATTCCCAAGGTCATAGGATTTGAGTACAGAATCAGGATACAGGGCTCACACTCACACAGGGCTACTTATAAACATAGACACTGAGACTAGAAATGTTAAAACAACACTGAATACCTACCCAGAGTCATGTCCTGGAATGTGGGACTTGGGTTATTAATGTTCTGTAAGTGACCTAAATAAAGATAACTGTTCCTCTGGCAGTAAGATACAATGCTGACTACTCTTCCCCAGACTCAATATATTAAGTATTTAAAGTGCCATATTTTTCCACCCCTTTTTCACTCTCCATTTCAGAGGCCGTTATCATATGCAGTAATTTTTGTCTACTTCTTTATCTTCCCAAGGACTGTATTATCACTTGATCAAACGTACAAACCAAAAGTCTTCACAGATTTTACAGACACAGGCATCTTTCCCAACAAGCTTTTGTACAAGTCTCTTAAAAATCAGGGCAAGACCATGAGGCAGGAGGTGACAGAGCATTCTGCTCAAGTAATTAACACTGACAGGGCCCAGAAATAAGGTTAACAAAAATGTATCCTTTCAGAATTGCAATTCAAAAGCTTGTCTTTTTTTAAAGCTGTTTATAGCATCTAACATCTTGTTGCATTTAAAACCTAATTATATTTAATTTTAAATACCACTTTATTAACTACTAACTTATCACAGCAGACTGGGACCTAGTTTCAATAATGATCAATGTATTTTTAAAACCTACCTACCAAATAAATAAATAAGTAAATAAATAAAATCAACCTACCAAACCTCTGAAATCTAGAGTTGAAAATCCCGATTTCTACCTTTGTTATAGAATCAATGACATTCATTCCCAATGATAATGTTCCTACTAGAATGAGCAAAAAATAAACTTTGGAGGAGATGAAGGGGGACAAAAAGCTAAACTCATGGGTATCAGATGCCAAGTGTTCCAGAAGCAAAATGAAGATCTATCATTCACCCATTCTTTGCCCTGTAGTTTAGAAAACTTCTAGTTATTTACTCAACAAACATAAGGTATTAAATAAGCCAGAGAATATAAAAAATAGAACCTGACCTCAAAAAGCAAGAACACATAAATTAAGTATTATAAAAGTGCTAGAGGGGCACCTGGGTGGCTCAGTGGGTTAAGCCTCTGCCTTTGGCTCAGGTCATGGTCCCAGGGTCCTGGGATCGAGCCCCGCATCGGGCTCCCTGCTCTGGGATCATGATCCAAGCCAAAGGAAGCTGCTTAACCAACTGAGCCAACCAGGCACCCCCCCAGGCCAGTGATTCTAAGGCTTAACATCAGAACCCACTAAAAGAACTTTAGGAAAGAAAAAATGATGTTCGGGATTCCATCCACAGGCCAATTAAATCAGAATTTGTCAGACACATGCATCTGAGTATTTTAAAGCTTCTCAGGTTATATTTGGGTTCACTCAAGGTCATGAACCACTGAAACTGCAGAGGAAGGCCAGAAAGATCATTAGAGAAGTGACATGAAATTTGTTTTTAGGAAGACTATTGAAGATGAAAAGACGGAAAGGTACTAGTGGTAGAGACATAAAAAACATCATAGGAGACACTCTGCTGGTAGAATCAACGTAGACATAAGAGAAAAAAATCAAGAATATTTAAATTTCAACCTTAAAAAACTTAGAAAATAAAGAGTAACTGAGTTTAGGAGTTTTAAATATGGGTAAAGCCAGTTAACAAAACCGGAGTGAGAGAAGGCTAAAATCTAGGCCATCAGCACTAGGGCATCACAGAAGAGTGTGACACCACTCAGGAAGCACATGTTGAGCATTTTCAAGCATGACCTCCAGGATTCATTATGTAGACTGCTTGTCAATAAGGCAGATTCCTCGGTCCCAATCCAGACATACAGATTAAGTCATTTAAAGTCTCTGAAAATTGATGAGAACCACGGAAGAGGAACAAAAGCAAGAAGGACCAGAGTAGAATTTTAGTGAGGTCAAACATCATGTACTCTATATGGTAGGCATTGGGGCAGAATTTTATGAATAACTGAGGCTGAAGATCTGAGGACTTCACAACACAACCCGTGGAGATCTTCCAAACTGGCTGATTTGGCTATACTTACGCAGTGAAATCTGCAGCTGCTGTAGCTGCTTTAGTGGCATCCTTATTCAATGTTGCACCCCAAACAGCACCCTTATGACCCAAAAATGTTCCAATCCAGTCTCCTGTATCTCCCTGGCGGAGCATAGGTTTCCCGTCTAAAACACATTTAAAAAGACGTGTGATTTAGAAGTTCGAATCACTTAAAATCTAAGACTCAAACATAAAGTGATCGTGTTAAATAACAAAGTGTTAAAATGCTTTTGTTGTGTAAGTGTTCTCATCCACTGGGGTCACTAAAAAACGTCCAGAAATAAATTAACTGAAGAGCTGAGCCAGACATTCTCATTGAAGCATTTGTAATTCGGTGGGAAGAATATTGATCTGCATCAAAATAACCTAGATTTGAGTCTTATTTTGGACAAACTTCTTAACCTGAACCTCGGTTTCCAACTGAAAAAATGGGGTTAATACCACAAAAGAATGTCCAGTAAAATAAAGGCAATACCAAGTCTGTAAAAAAAGATAAGATACTACTTCGCCTGGCCTATTTTCTCCATTCCCCACATCCTTGAATGATTATTTACAGTATATGATGGCTGGGGCGTCTAGGCAAGGGTACAGTCCCGCTTCTCCAGGGCCAAAAAGTAAAAGTAAAATGAGAGGCTTAAGTTGGGGGCAGTACTTAGGCTCGTCAATCGGAAAAGCCTCCCTTGGCTCCAGCTGCAGAATTCCCTAATACACCGTTTTCCCCATCAGACCCCTGTTGGCCCGGATCTCAAAGACTGAGGTCCCGCTTCCGCACGGGGAATACCCGCCACTCTACCTTCCGGCCCAGTCCTAGCCTTCAGGGACCCGGATCCAGGGGCCCAGCTCACCTTTGCAAGCGCTGATTAAGAAATAGCCATAGGGCGTGATGCCACTGAAGGCCAAATCAACCACAGGCCGCGTGTGGCCCGAGCAGGTGAGCGGCGTCTGCCTCATTGCCATGGCGGCAGCGAACCGAGCGATCCCGCTGCGGAGCCGAGGGTCGTCTCGTCTTTTCTTTCCTCCGCCGCAGCCTCTGGCTCAAGGCCCCCGCCCTGACACTGGCGGCTGGGACTGGGCCAAAAAAAAAAAAAAAAAAAAAAAAAAAAAACAGGAAAAAGAGACCAATCGGGTAGGACCGAGGTCAGGAAAGGGTTGGGGATGGGTCAGGGAGTCTGCGACGGGCGACCGACAGCCGCCAAGGGAGGGAGAGGGAAGGAGGGAGGAAAGTAGGGAAGGGGGAGAACCGGAGAACCGGCGGCCACGACCCGCACCGTCCACACCGGTACTGGCAGGAAATGACGATCCCAATGACGCCAAGCGTCCGTCGGAAGTGACGATCTAGCGAGGAGGCAAGTTAGCCCCGTCGCAGAGCGCATGAGGACAGCAGCGCGCAGGCGCGAAATCGGCACACGTTGGGCACGTGACGCTAGGCCCACGCCGGTTACGTCTGCCTGGAGGAATTCTAGACTCTCGGGTGGGCGCCCCCGTGCCCAGCTCTGACAAGCCACAAACGGTCTTTCTGTCTTCGGGCGGAGTTTGGTGAGTGCGAGAGTGACTGCGCGTCTCAGACCCTGGACCTCGCGGCTCGTGTGGATTAGGCGCCCAGCAATCCAACTAGCTGGACTGTGCTTGTTATCTGAACATCTAGACAGAACAAGCAGAGCTGTGCCCAGGGCGGCCCAAACCAGCAGACATCGTTTGAGAATTTTTGGTGGGTTTTTTTTGGTGTGGTTTTTTTTTTTTTTTTCCAGTTTTTATTAACAACTACAAAGGCAACCCCTCGGGTTGTCTACAAGTTAAGGCCCGTAAGAAAACAATTTCTCCAGGCACTCTATAGAAATTCCTGTACTGCTCGCGTTTTAGACGTGTTCTGTGACTTTAAATACAGTTAAATTTAAATCACTTTCCCTTTTAAGGAGTTGGAAGGACTCTAGAACAGTGGTCCCCAAACTTTTTTGATAAAATACTCCCATCAATAAAATTGAGTCTGCATTCTATTATGGAGATAATAATGAGTATGGTAAACACACGTACTTTATAATTAGGCAAAAACACAGTAGAAGAATCTAAAAACTAAGTATAAATAGAAACTTTGGTATTATCTTCCTGCAGCCAGCCCACATAGAGTATGGGTTTTGCTGCTCTGTGTAACAACAGGACCTCTCGGTTGTCTCTTCATACAAAACCTTTGTAAGCAGGAAACGTCCTTTCTGGGGCAAGTTGTTTCTTTCCTTTGATGTTAGAATGTAAACCAGAGACAGAGATTTTTGTGATTCCTTCACTACTTTAGCCCCAAGACTGTAATATTTTAGCACATCTAATAAATCACAAATGACTGAATGTTTCCTTCTCCCTCATCTTTTTTGTAATAAATGTATCATATTTCAAAATGCAAGTCTTTGTGGGGACTTGAAGTACTTCCACATTCTTTTTTCTTAGCATTTTGTTCATCTGTATATAGACTTCCCATATGCGTTGTCCATTATCTTTGGTTCTACTTCCTCTGGGCCAACCTCACCCTGTGATCCTAAAACACACGGAGACTCCATTCACTCACAAAATTATGAGCTTCTTAATGGCAATGGTTATGGCTTTGGCATCTTTGTACTCTAGTTCTGAAGAGTGAATGGCATTTAGTGGAAGCTCAACAAATGTTTGTTTACTGATTGGATAACCGCATTACTGAATCAAATAAGACAAGTTAAAACAGCTAATCAGTAAAATACTCTTATATATCCATTTGCTGTTCATTGTGTGTAGGTAAGCATTTAACTGATAAACTACCTTATCTCTAAAGAATGTATATGACTTTATATCGTGACAGATGGTAACTATCCTTATAGTGGTGAGCATTGCATAATTCACCGAATTGTCATATCACTATGTTGTACACCTGAAGCTAATATAACATTGTACGTCAATGATACTTCAATTTAAAAAAAAGAAAATAGAGGGAAAAACTGGTTTTGAAAAAGTGTACTTCCTCCTCATTTGGATTCTGATTTTTGAGAGTATTATGTATCCTGATCAATGGTGTGGACTTCAAGGGGAGTTTAATATTAGAGGACAGATTAATGCAATTAGTGTAATATCATTCCAACATAGTATTCTTTTTATCAGATGTTTAGAAAACCCAAGAAGGCATAAGTGTTGCAAAGGAAGTTATAAATCTATAATGATTTAAAGATTATTTATGGAAATTATATATAAAGAAAAATGTTTTAAAGATCTAACATATATTTTTGGAAGTAATGAAAGTTTTTGCAAAGTTGCTGGATTTAAAAAAAAAGTATTGCAAAACTGATTGCATTTCTATAACTAGCAACAAACAAAATGTAATTTTAAAATGTGCCGTATAGGGGCGCCTGGGTGGCTCAGTGGGTTAATGCCACTGCCTTCGGCTCAGGTCATGATCCCAGGGTTCTGGGATCGAGCCCCGCATCGGGCTCTCTGCTCAACAGGGAGCCTGCTTCCTCCTCTCTCTCTGCCTGCCTCTCTGCCTACTTGTGATCTCTGTCTGTCAAATAAATAAATAAAATATTTTAAAAAAATGTGCCGTATAAAATAGCATCAGGACATAAAAAGTACTTGAAATTAAATCTGAAATTAAAGTATGTTTCCCAGCAAAAAAAAAATGTGGCACACTGAAATGTAGAAATTGAGGAGAGGTTAATGAATGGATCAGTTTACTAAGATATACTCAGGATCAAAAGTAACCAATAAGGGAACACCTGGTGGCTGAGTCACTTAAGCCTCTGACTCTTGATTTCGGCTCATGTCATGACTTCAGTGTCTTGAGAACAAGCCCAGTGTGGAGCTCCACACTGATTTTGGAGCTTGCGTAAGGTTCCCCCTCTCCCTCCCCTCCTTTATCCCTTATGTGTTCATTCTCTCTCACTCTCAAAAAAAGAAGGGAAAAAAAAGTAAGCAACAAGGAATGGTGAAACCCAGGGAGAAGATGGGGTTCTAACCATAAATTTGAGTGGGCAATTAATTGATAGGGAGCTGTTATCTGAACCTGAATTCCCAGAGCTATGACGGCAAGAGAAGGCTAGAACTGCAAGACTCAGGAGAGGAACACAGCTGCATCCAACCATGGTGAGTTCAGTAATAGACAAGCAGTGAGGGAATAAATACTCAGATCTCCTGTCCATGCTTCTCACTAGCTAAACCTATTCAGAAGTCAGGAGACAAGGAAACCTTTTGATGGAGTCCATAAATGTCAACACTCTAAGACACGAAACATAGTGCAAAATGAAGGAATAAGGATCTGATGAAGTAAATTGAGAATATTCAACAAAATTTTTAAGACCTCTATGGGGAAAGATAAATTTTACTGAAAAGCATTAAAGAATATAAAAATAAATAGATGGATACATTGTGTTTATGAATTGGAAGATTCAATATTGGGAAAATGTCAGTGCTCCCCTATTACAAACTAAATTATGCCTCTCTCTCAAATTCATACCTTCAAGTCTAACAACAGAACATGACTATATTTGGAGATTTGGAGGTAGGGCCTTGAAAGGGGTAAAGAAGATAAAATGAGATATGGGTGAGCTCTATTCCAATGTAACAGGTGACTTTATTAGATGAGTATACAGACAACACAGACCAATGGATGACCACATAGGAGCAGGCAGCCATCTGCAAGCCAAGGAGAGAGGCCCAGAAGAAACCAAACCTGTAACACCTTGATCTTGGACTTCTATCCTCCAGAACAATGAAAAAGATAAATTTCTGTTGTTTTAGCCACCCAGTCTATGGTATTTTGTTATGGCAACCCTTGAAAACTAATACATTTCCAAATTGATAGACAGATTCAATAGAATTCCAAATAATAGTCCCAATTGTTTAAAATGAACCTCTACATACTAATGCTAATAGAATAGCAAAAGACCAAAAACTAGTTGACACACTCTAAAAGAAGAAAAACTGGCACCTGGGTGGCTTAGTCCGTTAATCATCCAACCCTTGGTTTCAGCTCAGGTCATGATCTCAGGGTCATGAGATCAAGCCCTGAGACAGGCTCTGTGTTCAGCATGACAGAGTCGGCTTGAGATTCTCTCCTCCTTCCTCTGCACCTCCCCTCTCCCTTGCACACTTTTTTTCTCTCTCTCTCTAAAATAAATACAATCTTTTAAAAAATGAAGAAAAACAAGGGAGAAGACTTCTTTAGATATCATGAATATTTTTTTTCAATTTGAAGTGTAGTAAACATTATGGCAGGACACCTGGTGGTTAAGTGTCTGCCTTCCACTCAGGTCAAGATCCCAGGGTCCTGGGATCGAGTGCTGCATTGGGCTCCTTGCTCAGTGAAGAGCCTGCTTCTTCCTCTGCCTGCTGTTCTCCCTGCATGTGCTCTCTCTCTCTCTCTGACAAATAAATAAAATCTTAAAAAAAAAAAAACCACTGTGGCAATGGCACCGGATAAAAATAGAAAAAAAGGAACAAAATAATAGTCCATATATAGAAAAATCTAATTAATGACAGAGCGACAGTGTGGATTAGGGAGGGGGGAATAATATTAATAAAGTTCTTGAGGGAGACTTGATACAGATATGTCTCTAGTTCAGCTTCCAGATGAGTAAACAGTGGGCCCACAACCTGATTTCAGCCTTTACAGATTTTTTTTTTTAAGATTTTATTTATTCATTTGTCAGAGAGAGAGAGAGGGAGAACACAAGCAGGCAGAGCGGCAGGCAGAGGCAGAGAGAGAAGCAGGCTCCCCGCTGAGCAAGGAGCCGGATGTGGGACTGGATCCTAGGACCCTGGGATCATGACCCGAGCCGAAGGCAGCGGCCTAACCAACTGAGCCACCCAGGCATCCCTGATTTCAGCCTTTAAAATAGTGACCAGAAGTCCCAGTTAAAACATGCTGGACTCCTAACACATAGAAACTGTGGGATAACAAATTTGTGATATTTCAAGCTGTTAATTTTTAAAAAGATTTTATTTATTTGATACAGAGAGTGATAGTAAGAGCCAGAACACAAGCAGACAGAGGAAGAGGAAGAAGCAGACTTCTTGCTGAGCAGAGAGCCCCATGTGGGGCTTGATCCCAGCACCCCAGGATCATGACCTGAGCCAAAGGCAGATGCTTAATGACTAAGCCACCCAGGCACCCCTCAAGCTGTTAATTTTTAAAAATTGAGGTATAACTGACATACAATAGTTTCAGATATATAATATAATGCTTCAATATTTGTATGTATTGCAAAATGATCACTTTTGAATATGTAGTACAGTATTATTAACTATAGTTGCCATACTGTACATCACATCCCCATGCCTTATTTATTTTAGAAGTGGAATTTTGTACCTTTTGACCCCATTTTGCTCTCTCCCCCCTTTCCTCACTCTCCCCGTCACCATCTTCGAACACCACCAATCTGTTCTCAGTATCAGCTTGTTTTGCTTTGTTAAATTTAGATTCCACATATAAGTGAGATCATGGAGTATCTTTCTCTGCCTGACTTAGTTAGCATAATGCCCTCGAATTCCATTCGTGTTGTTACAAAATGCAAGATTTCATTTTTTATGGCTGAATAATATTCCATTATACATATCTACCGCATTACATACATATCACATTTTGTTTATCCATTGATCCATGGATGAACACTTTGGTTGGTTCCATATCTTGGCCATTGAAATAATGCTACAATGAATATGGGAGTACAGATATCTCTTCAAAATACTTATTTCATTTTCCTTGAATATATACTCAGACATGGGCTTACTGGATCATAGACTAGCTCAATTTTTTTTTTTTCTTTTGGAAAACTCCATACTGTTTTCCATAGTGGCTATACCAATTTACATTTCCATCAACAAGGCATAAATGTTCCATTTCTTCCACATCCACGCAAACACTTTGTATTTTTTTTCTCTTTTTGATGATAGCCATTCTGACATCTTTTTTTTCAAGATTTTATTTATTTGACAGAGAGAGAGAGAGCAAGTGCATGCACAAGCAGGGAGAGTAGCAGAAGGAAAGGGAGAAGCAGGCTTTCTGCTGAGCAGGGAGCCCATTGTGGGGCTTAATCCCAGGACCCTTGGATCATGACCTGACCTGAAAGCAGGCACTTAACAGACTGAGCCACTCAGGCATCCCAAATTCTAACAGATTTGGGAAATAATATCTTATGGTCTTGATTTACATTTTCTTGGTGATTAGTGATGTCGAGTACCTTTTCATGTACCTGTTGGCCATTGTATTCCTTCTTTGAGAAAATGTTTATTCAGTTCCTCTGCTGATTTTTAAATTGGGTTGATTTTTTCTGTTGAATTTATGAGTTCTTTATATATTTGAAGTATTAACTCCTTATCTGATATATGGTTTGCAAATATGTCTCCCATTCCATAGCTTGCTTTTTCATTTTGTTATTTCTTTTGCTGTGCTGATGTGTTTTAGTTTGATGTAGTCTCACATACTGATTTTTGCTTTTATTGCTTGTGCCTTTGGTGTCATATCCCAAAAATCATTGCCAAGACCAAAGTCCAGGAGCTTTGTCCTTCTTTTTTCCGGTATTTTTTTTTTTAAGATTTTATTTATTTATTTGAGAGAGAGAAATTGTGTGTGGGGGGGGACGGTGGGGAGAGAGAAGCAGACTTCCCGCTGAGTAGGAACTGAGCTTGGGGCTATATCCCAGGACTTTGGGATCATGGCCTGAGCCAAAGGCAGATGCTTAACTGAATGAGCCATCCAGGTATCCCTGTTTTTTTTTTTTTTTTAAAGTTTTATCACTTAGTTCTCATGTTTAAGTCTTTAAACCATCTCAAATTAATTTCATTATTCTGCATATGATTACTCAGTTTTCCCAACATCATTTACTGAATTATCTGTCTTTCCCTTATTGTCTATTCTCAGCTCCCTCATCAAGTATTAGTTGGCACTATATACAAAGGTTTATTTCTGGGCTTTTGATTTTGTTCCATTGATTTATATGCCTGTTTTCATGCTAGTACCATACTGTTTCGATTACCATAGCTTTGTAGTATAGTTTGAAATCAGGAAGTTGAGTGCCTCCAGCTTTGTTCTTATTTCTCAAGACTGTTACCTGTATTGGGGGTCTTTTGTGATTACATACGAATTTTAGGATTTTTTTTTCTATTTCTATGAAAAATGCCATTGGAAATTTGATAGCGATTACATTGAATCTACAGATGGTTTTGGGTAGTATGGACATTTTAACCATATTAATTTTTCCAATCAGTGATTATGAAATATCTTTTCATTAGTTTGTATCTTTGCAACTTTTTTTAAAAGATTTTATTTATTTATTTGACACAGAGAGAGAGATCACAAGTAGGCAGAGAGGCAGGCAGAGAGGGGGAAGCAGGCTCCCCGCTGAGCAGAGAACCTGATGCAGGGCTTGATCCCAGGACTCTGAGATCATGACCTGAGCCAAAGGCAGAGGCTTAACCCACTGAGCCACCCAGGCGCCCCTTGAATGATTTTGAAAGGGATTCATGTTAATTCTTACTTAAATATTTGGGGGGCACCTGGGTGGTTCAGTGGGTTAAAGCCTCTGCCTTCAGCTCAGGTCATGATCTCAGGGTCCTGGGATCGAGCCCTGCATTGGGCTCTCTGCTCAGTGGGAAGCCTGTTTCCCCCTCTCTCTCTGCTTGCCTGTCTGACTGCTTGTGATCTCTCTCTCTCTCTCTCTCTCTCTCTGTCAAATAAATAAATAAAATCTTAAAAAAAAAGTATTCATTCAAAAAAAAATTTGGTATAACTCACAAGTGAAGCCATCTGGTAGTAGGCTTTTTGCTGGGAGGTTTTTGAATACTGATTCAATCTCCTTGCTCCTAATATGTCTATTGCAATTTTATTATTTCTTCATGATTCAGTCTTAGTAGGTATGTTTTAGGAATTTATCTGTTTCTTCTGGGTCATCCAGTTTGTTGACATATAAATGGATAAATGTTCAAAATCTCTTATGAACTTTTTTATTTCTGTGGTATATTGCAATGTCTCCTCTTTTACTTCTGATTTTATTTATTTGAGTCTTCTCTCATTTTTCTTAGTCTACTTAAGATTTGTCAGTTTTGTGTATCTTTCAAAAAAATCAGTTCTTTGCTTGCTCTTTTCTGCTTGCTTGCTTGCTTGCTTGCTTGCTTTCCTTCTTTTCCCCGCTGGGATTTTTGTTATTTCCTTTCTTCTGCTAACTTTGGACTTATTTTGTCTTTTTTTTTAGTTCCTTGATGTACAAAGTTAGGTTTGTTGTTGTTGTTGTTGTTGTTTTTACTTGATGTCTTTCTTTTTCCTTTTTCTTTCAAAGACTTTGTTTAGTTATTTATTTAGAGAGAGCATGCAAGCAGGGGGAGGAGCAGAGGGGAGAGAGGGAGAGAATCTCATGCAGACTCTGTACAAGTATGGAGCCCAATGAGGGGCTTGATCTGACAACCCTGAGATCATGACCTGAGCTGAAATCAAGAGTCAGAAGCCTAATCAACTGAACCACCCAGGTGTCCCAAGATTTTTTTTTTTTTTAAAGATTTTATTTATTTATTTGTCAGAGAGAGAGAGGGAGAGAGAGGGAGCACAGGCAGACAGAGTGGCAGGCAGAGGCAGAGGGAGAAGCAGGCTCCCTGCTGAGCAAGGAGCCTGATGTGGGACTCGATCCCAGGACGCTGGGATCATGACCTGAGCCGAAGGCAGCTGCTTAACCGAGCCACCCAGGCGTCCCCCAAGATTTTTTTTTTAAGTAATCTCTATACACAGTATGGGGCTCAAACTCACAATCCAGAGATCAGGAGTCATGCTCTACTGACTTTGCCAGCCAGGTGCCCTTTTATTCTTTTGTTTTCATGTTTTTATAAACTTCCCTCTTGGAACTGCTTTTGCTGCATCTCATAAATTTTGGTCCAGCTTTTCTCCTATTATTTATTTCCAGTTTCATACAATTGTGGTTGGAAAAGACACTTGGCACAATTTTAATCTTCTTTAATTCACTCTGATTTGTTTTGTGACTTATGTGATCTCTCCTGGAGAATGTTCCATGTGCTCTCTGAGAAGACTGTTTATTTTGTTGCTCTTGGATAAAATGTTCTGTATATTTCTGTTAGGTTTAAAATATGTTTGGTTTAAAATATGGGTCAAGGGGCGCCTGGGTGGCTCAGTGGGTTAAAGCCTCTGCTTTCGGCTCAGGTCATGATCCCAGGGTCCTGGGATCGAGCCCTGCATCGGGCTCTCTGCTCCGCAAGGAGCCTGCTTCCTTCTCTCTCTGCCTGCCTCTCTGCCTACTTGTGACCTTTGCCTGTCAAATAAATAAATAAAATCTTTAAAAAAATAAAATAAAATATGGGTCAAATCCAATGATTCTTTGTTGATTTTCTGTCTAGATGATCTATCATTTGTTGAAAGTAGGACACCTGAAGTCCTCTACTAGTTCTGCATTGTTTCCCATTTCTACCCACAGATTGGTTGGTATTTGCTTAATGTATTTAAGTGCTCTGAGTTGAGTGTATATAAATATATTTATTAAGATTTTTTATTTATTTATTTGAGAGAGAGAAAGTATGAGAAGAGAGAAGTCAGCGGGAGAAGAGGCTCCCAGGGAGCCTGCATGTGGGACTCGATCCCCGGACTCCAGGATCATGACCTGAGCCAAAGGCAGTTGCTTAACCAACTGAGCCACCCAGGTGCCCCAAGTGTATATATATTTATAACTTTATTTCCTCTTGATGAATTTATCCCTTTATCATTATATAATGACCTCCTTTGTCTCTCATTATTATTTTTGGCTTAAAGTCTGTTTTGTCTGATGTAAGTTTAGCTACCCCTGCCTCTTTTGGTTTTTCCTTGCATGGGACATATTTTTTATATTCACTTTGAGCCTGTGTGTATGTAAGGACTTACTGATGCCATCTTATTGTTTTGGAACTGTTCTGTAAGTCTGTGTTCTTTTCTTCCTCTCTTGTTGCTTTCTTTTGAAATTGATGATTTTCCATGTGATATTCTTTGGTTTCCTAGTTTTTTCCTTTGCCATTACCACAAGGCTTACCGAAAACATAAATATAACAGTCTATTTTAAGCTGATAACAATTTAAATTCGATTGCATACAAAACTCTCTCATTTTATTTTTTTTAAAAAGATTTTATTTATTTGACAGACAGAGCTCACAAGTAGGCAGAGAGGCAGGCAGAGAGAGAGGAGGAAGCAGACTTTCCACCAAGCAGAGAGCCCGATGTGGGGCTCGATTCCAGGACCCTGAGATCATGACCCGAGCCAAAGGCAGAGGTTTCAACCCACCGAGCCGCCCAGGTGCCCCTCCCATTTTATGTTTTTAATGTCACAGTTTATCTCACCTTTGTGATATGTATCCATTAACAAATTATTGTAGCTATACTTATTTTTTAATGCCCTGGTACGTTAACCTTTATCCTAGGGTTAAGTGGTAAACAGTCCCTCATATTCCTGACTGAGGCACTAACACACCTCTACCAGGGTTGTATGTTTTTATGTCTGTTGGCTAATTAGCATCTTTTTGTTTCACCTTGAATAACTCTTTTAAGCATCTTTTGTAAGGTGGGTCTAGTGGAAGCAGGTGTAGGCCTGAAGGAACAAAGAGAAAAACTTAGAGAAGGAGCCCTGGGGGTTGAAACCTAGACTTCTGGGGAGCAGACACCAGCCAGTTAGTGCTGTGTCTATGGAGGCTGGTGATGAGGCTCGTTCTGTGAGTGTAAAAATTGCGAACTGGATTCGGCGGCGGCTACAGAATAGCGTGACTGCTACAGGGGTGAACAAGTACAGCCAGAGAGATTTTTAGTAGAACCCTTAGCAGATAGGAAGCCTCCCAAGAATCAAACAGGAAAGAGCAAATCCTTTCTTCCTCTCGTATTGTAGATTTCCTTTCTTGCCCCTGCTGGAAGAGCCTAACATGCGATTTGTGGAGTCCGGGTGTCCCCCACTGCATAGGAGTGAATTAAAGAGTGGGTGGAGCTAAGAGGAATAAGCTGGCCCAAGGATTTATACTAGGGAAAACAGGAAATATATCCAAGTGTGTTTGTGTCACTGGTGATGAATCTAAAGGAAGATCCTACCCTCTTAATAAGCTCCCCACTTCCCACATATGTGCCCAGTTGACTGTATTTCCTGCTGACACCATCATTTACCAAGGCACCATCAGAGAATAATCTTTGATTCCTCGTGTGCAGTTATCAACTTATGCTAGTTAAATAACTGCTGTGTGTGCTGTCACTCATCCCGTTTAGGAACACACCATTTTTCACATGATCTAATGTAACACCCTTTTAAGTGGTACTTCTATATCTAGTTTCATCTCTCTTTAGTCTAGAGATTCTCACCCCATGCTATATAATAATACCATCTGGGAAAATTTATAAAAAATCTCATCCCCAAGGATCCTGATTTAACTGGTTTGGATTGGAGTCTGAGGATCCACATTTTTAAAGCTTCCTAGGTAGTTCTAAAGTGCAGCCAGCTTTGAGAACCATTATTTCAGTCTGCCCTCCGTATTTAGTATCAAATTATTTTATTATTATCATATGACAGACAAATCCAATAATGTCGGTCCATGACCCAAAATTCCTCAGCAGTTATCCTTAGCAACCATGTATCCAACTGGCATGCTCCTGGTGCCTGGTCCATACCTCTCCAACTCCTGTTAATTCTGCTTCCTAACATTCTCACTGAACTGTAAACTTCTCACTTTATTTTCCAACAGCATTGAGCCAATTGCAATTTCTAACATGAGATATTCTTTCACTTCTCCATGCATGTGCATAATTTGTTCCCTACAGGAAAGGAACCTCATTCAGACCACAGCAAGTTTTAATCACATGGTTAAAAACACATAATGTAACTTTAATATTTTAAAGTATCCCTCAAAATAGATTACTTTCTGGGATGTCAATTATATGAAAAATTGTGAATGCATAGAAAAGGACTTGAACAAAAGTAATGAAAATGTTGACTATGATTGTCTCTAGATGGTGGGGTTATAGACTTTTCTTTCTTCTCTATAATTTTCCGTAGTTTAGAAATTTTCTATATTAGCATATATTACACTGTTAAACAGAAAAAAAAATTATCAGCAAAATCATTTATATATTTAAAAATACAAGATATATTTATTTATCTGAACGTCTTTAACTCCTAAAGATTAAAGTGTTTGATTAATAAAATGTGATAATGGGGAAATACTAATGTTTGCTTTAACAAGTTTTTACCCCCATCCCACACAAAAATAATATTTTTTCTTTAGCCACCAGATGGCAGTCCCTTCACATGTGTTGGCCCATTTATAACCTTGACGCGCCTTTGTAGGGATTGTGCAAGGTTTACACAAAGATTTTTATTTTTCAACTAACAAATTATAATATATTTATATTTAGAAGATATTGCAATACATGATAAGAAAATTGTGGGTTTTATGATCTAAAATTTGTCTTTTTCTTTTTTTATTTTATTTATTTGACAGGGAGAGAGATATCACAAGTAAGCAGAGAGGCAGACAGAGAGAGAGAGGAGGAAGCAGGCTCTCCGCTGAGCAGAGAGCCGGATGCGGGGCTCGATCCCAAGACCCTGGGATCATGACCTGAGCCAAAGGCAGAGGCTTCAACCCACTGAGCCACCCAGGCGCCCCTGTCTTTTTCTTTTTAAACACCTCACATTTATTGGTATCCTCACAAACAATTGTAGTCTAATAGTCCCATCTCACTACTTAAAAGAAGGCAGAAATTCCTTTCATGCTTGAATTTCCTTTTGCTTTATTCTTGACTTAGACCTTTAGACTTAAGGATGATACCCACAGGAATTACTTTGTCTAGCCAATGCTATTCAGGGCTAGGAGACTATCAACTCCATGTGCGCAGAGACCTAAATATCCAGTCAAGCTTCCCAAAGTCAGAGAGCAGTAGGTGAAGGGATATTCGGTGAAGAATGTCCTAATGACACGTAACTATGGCAGAATGATTTAAAATCTTCCCTGAGATAATATAGTCAGGGGTATTGATAATATTTATTTCTAAGATGTTAGAGGATACCAGAATTTTAGGCATGATTTTAAAAATTAGGGACACCTGGGTGGCTCAGTTGGTTGAGCGGCTGCCTTGTGATCCCAGTGTCCTGGATCAAGTCCTACATCCGGCTCCTTGCTCAGTGGGGAGCCTGCTTCTCCCTCTGCCTCTGCCTGCCATTCTGTCTGCCTGTGCTTGCTCTCTCTCTCTCTCTGACAAATAAATAAATAAAATCTTTAAAAAAAATTAATTATTGCCCATTTCTCACTGCTGTTTGCATATAGGAAACTGCAGGCATCAAAGAAGTCCCAAGTCCTCTCCGGCTGTTTTCTCTTACTCTATCCCTTTCCTTCCATGTCCAGTTGCTTGTTAAAAATGATTCCTGTCTATGCTTCACTTTAGTTAGATGATGACTTATCTGCCTGGCATTCCATTTTCAATTTACAATAAACAGTACTCAGGGAATAAGTCAAATTTGGAAGACTTGGAACTGTTTTTCAGATCGACTGAGAAGAAAAATTAAAATCACTCTTAATTTCCCCACCCAGGGAAAGTATCCCAAAGTATAAGCCCAATTATAAGGGCTTGTATTTTGAGAAGTAAATCTGTATCTCTGCATTCTCATCATTTTGCCCAGTGACATTTTCCTATTTGGAGTTTCATTGCTGTTGTGAATGATTTTAAAAACCATAGCAAAAAATACAGCGCCTTTTGGTCTCAAAATAGAGGTCAAACTATATTCGAGAACAAACCAGTTTTGTTAATTATTAACAGCTTATTTTCTTTGCATTATGTGTGAGGTTCAATATTTTTCTCATTTTATATTAACACTTGAGGCTACAGAGGAACTCTGTGACATGAACCGGAGCTATTGGACAGAATCTTTCCTAGGCTAACAGGAACTCTGAATGCTGTTCTTGCTATTCCATGATTTTCTGTGGGGCCTCAGCAAGTTAATTATCTTCTTTGTGTGTTTAATCCTCTTAGAGAGCAGCCCTCATCTCTTTTGCTTGCTGTAATACTCGATGAGGATGAATGTTTTTCTTTATCCTCTGCATATAGCAATGGGGAAAAGGAGAATTCAAATAAGAGAAACGGGGAGCCTAAGTTTTGCATCAGCCTAAGAAATACGGCTTCAGTATCTAGAGAATTAAAAATGTCTGCTTCAGTCCTTCTGTGTGTGGCGGAGCATACTTTGAATTTTAAAATAAGAAGATGAGAAGTCAATATTCAAAATGAATATGCGTTGCTCTTCAGTTATTTTTCTCATCTTTTCAAACAAACAAACTTAAAAATAACACCATCTGTGCCTATTAATTGTGATTTGGTGTGAATGTAGAGAGATTTTTCGAAATCAGTGCAGTTCTTTTA
Organism: Lutra lutra; assembly: GCF_902655055.1. Classification (NCBI taxonomy): domain Eukaryota; kingdom Metazoa; phylum Chordata; class Mammalia; order Carnivora; family Mustelidae; genus Lutra; species Lutra lutra. Next base: position 85,650,779 of record NC_062285.1, read on the forward strand.
AAAACCTTTCATATTAATTCATCCAAAGAACACTGTAGATCACAGGGATAGACGAATAAGACATAGCTTTACATAGAACCTAGTGAAGGAGTCAAAAAAAAATGTAGAATTATAGTGTATGAAAAATACAGATTTACAGTGCTGCTGTGTTCCAGGCAGTGTCTTTAAGACCAGGCTAGAGCAGTGAACAAAACACACAAATATTTCTGGGTTGTTTTGTTTGTTTGTTTGTTTGTTTAAGTCGTCTCTGTGCCCAACGTGGGGCATGAGCTTATGACCCTGAGATCAAGAGTTGCGTGCTATACTGACCGATATATGTGGGCACCCGCATTCTGCTTTCATAGAACTTACATTTTAGTGGGGACAGAGAGAGTAGATACATAATCATGTAATATACACAGTGTGGCCCATGGTGATGAGAGCTGAGGTGAAAAATAATGGGCTACAGGGAGTATCATTGATAAAGTCACATTTTATCAAAGTCATTTCAAATCAAAGTCACATTTTATGCAAAGGAAATAAAGGAGTAAGCCATATGGATACCTGAGTGAGAAAATTTCAGGGAAGAGAGGAGCAAGGAGGCCACCAAAGTTTGAGTGTAGTTGTCGAGTTGGAGGTTGGTAGGAGATGAAGTGAGAGAGATGGAGGCAGCCAAAGGGAAGGTCATGCAGGTCTCTCAGAATGTTGCAAAGACTTTGGCTATTACTTAGAGTGAGGTAGGAAGCCAACTGGAAAGTTTTGAACAGAAGAGTGAGATGATCTGAGGTTAACAAAGGGACACTAATTAGTAGCATACTGCAATAATCCCCTGGAGAGATGATGGAAACTTGTATCACTGTGGTACAGTGGAGGTGGTAACATGGTGGTCAGACTCTAGGGTGTTTTGAAGGAAAAGCAGACAAAATATGTTAATGGATTGGATGAAGGCAAAGAGTCAAGGTTTGTTTTAGTGAAAACATTCACATTTATTAAATGCCTATATTATGCTTTATAAAATACAGCTTCTCTTCTGCTTTGACTACTGTTTATTCAAGCAACTTCCTGAGGTTGGTTTTTATTTTTATTTTATGGCTTTAAGTAGGTATTTTTTGGTCATCTATTTTATCACTTATTTGTCTAGCTAAGTCCTCATCCTACATCAAAATTTGCAATTCCAATAGAATGCAATTGAGAATATGGACATGTAGCTTCTGTCAGAAAAGGCAATATACTTTAAAATCCTGACTTGCTAGATTATCTCTGGAAAGCAATTAAACCAATTATATTCTCATCTTACATCCGGTATTACATAATAAACTTTGAAGGGCCTTCTTTTCATGTTTCTCTCTTTCTTTTTGACTGAACAAAGTTAAAGCAGTTTTATTACGGATTATAACAGAGCCTGTGATATTCTGATTCACACATAACAAAAGACCAGTACAATGTATGCATTTTCCACCACATATGTTTGCTCCTGGACTTCCCTTTTTTCCCCACAACCTTCTTGTAGAACTAATGTTTGCAAAACATACTTAGAAAAATTTTAATTTCTAGGAAGCCACCCTGGTTCCCCAATTTTTAGTGTCAGTTTCAATGTACTAACCCTGAAATTGTAATTTACATCGCAGCTATAGTGATGGTTAAAAGCATAAATGAAAGCAGAGACAAAATTGCAGTAAAGATATTTTTTCTTTTGTTATTAAAAATTCGAAGTAAAGTATAGTTAAATAGTTCACTTTTTTTTAAGTTTTTGTTTAAATTCGAGTTAGTTAACATATAGTGTAATATTGATTTTGGGAATAGAATTTAGTGATCCATTATTTACATATAATCCCCAGCACTCATCATAACAAGTGCCTTCCTTAATGCCTGTCACCCATCTAGCCCATCCCCCACCTACCTCCCTCTATCAACCTCAGTTTGTTCTCTATAGTTAAGAGTCTCATATGGTTGGCCTCCCTCTCTCTTTTTTTCCCCTTTCACTATATTCAACTGTTTTGTTTCTTAAATTCCACATATGAGTGAAATCATATGGTATTTGTCTTTCCCTGACTTATTTCACTTAGCATAATACACTCTAGCTCCATCCACATCATTGCAAATGGCAGGATTCCATGGTTATTTCTATAATGTTCACAGAAAAGAACATGCCCCAGTGTGTCTTTCTTTAATCTTATCTCAGTAACCCATCACACCTGCAAATGCACTGAATCCTTCAATAAAGGATAACCCAGCCGCTACAATAAATTCTCCAAGAACCAAACCATCTTTGTGCCTCTTTTACCTTGAAGTGAATGCCGTGCTCGGAGGAAAATTTTATGATGTGGTTGATTTATACGTGGGGGTGGCAGCATGTAAAGGAACCAGTGTTTGTTTCTTTGGGCCGCCATAGCAAAGTACCATACACTAAGTGGATGAAAACAACAGAAATCTATTCCCACATAGTTCTGGATGCTAGAAATACAAAGATCATGGTGTTGGCAGGGCTGTGCTCTCTCTGAAGTTTCTAGAGAAGAATCTGTTTCATGCCTTTGTCTTCACTTCTGGTGTTGCCAGCAATCCTTGGCATTCCTTGGCTGTAAATGCATCACTTCAGTCTGCCTCTGTCTTTGTGTGGTGTCCTCTCTGTGTTTAAAATCACTGGTTTATTAAAAAGCAGGAACAGCCAGATAGAAGAGATGCTTAGGGCAAGGTATGTGAGAAAGGATGGTGGAGTTTCCACACCCTCTCTGAGTGTCCTACTCTCCCAGCACCTCTACATCTTTACCACCCTGGGAACTCCAGAGTCAAGATTTGTGGTCCAAGTGGTAACATTCTTAGTTGATGAGACTCAGCATTGATAATTTTATACTATGACATAGTCCATGTAATTTCTTTAACACTACGGTCATAGATTTCTGCCAAAAAGATTTGTTTCTTTTCCATGCCCTAAGAGACACCATGCTCCGTATAATTGGTTAGGCGTCCTGTAATCTGCAGTCAGAAAAAGAATAAGAAAACCTTGTTCTGTAATGACTCTCAGGCTTCAACACTATTTCTACCAAAGATCCTGCCAGATCTTTTGGATCAGTTTTCACCAAGTTATTGACCAGACCCCGGGAATGAGCCAAGTGGAAGACCCATCTCCATTCACTATCTTTAATAATAGTGACTGAAAACTTTGTTTGCATCATTCAAATGGTGTCATGTCCTTGCTCTTTTCTGGTGAACCAGGCTCTTTCATTATCTATGGTAAGAGGCAGTACTTGCCTGGGGAGCGTTATCTGGCTGATCCTTCCATGTAAGGAAAGTTGGTCTAACCCATTCAGGTATAACCAAGGCCTTAGGAACTCTGTTCCAGTCATGGCTCCAAGAGCTGCTTGTGGCTTTCCTTCTTCATGCTAAGATTGGTTTGAGAATTCGAGTTTAAACTTGAAGGTGGGGTTCTCTGTGAGCAGAAGCAGCTGGCAATGACAAAGGCAAAGGAGGTGAGGCAGGGACTGACACCTCATTCACAGTTGTTCCTGAGTATCGCTTTTTTCATATTCAAAAGTCATCACCAACTTTACTAGTTATTTAAATAAGGGTCCCTGGGACTCATCACTTTTGCTGCCATTGTCATACCTGGCCCTTTGGAGGTGTAGAGATTTTTTTTTTTTTTTTAAGATTTTATTTATCAGGGGTGCCTGGGTGGCTCAGTGGGTTAAGCCGCTGCCTTCAGCTCGGGTCATGATCCCAGGGTCCTGGGATCGAGCCCCGCATCGGGCTCTCTGCTCAGCAGGGAGCCTACTTCCCTCTCTCTCTCTGCCTGCCTCTCTGCCTACTTGTGATCTCTCTCTCTCTCTGTCGAATAAATAAATAAAATCTTTAAAAAAAAAAGATTTTATTTATCAATTTGAGAGAGAGTGAGAAAGATGGGAAAAGGTCAGAGGGAGAAGCAGACTCCCCATGGAGCTGGGAGCCTGATACGGGACTCAGATCCTGGGACTCCGGGATCTTGACCTGAGCTGAAAGCAGTCACTTAACCAATGGAGCCACCCAGGCGCCCTGTAACGATTCATTTAAGAAATGCTTCCTGAGGGACGCCTGGGTGGCTCAGTTGGTTGGACGACTGCCTTCCGCTCAGGTCATGATCCCGGAATCCCGGGATCGAGTCCCACATCAGGCTCCCAGCTCCATGGGGAGTCTGCTTCTCCCTCTGACCTTCTCCTAGCTCATGCTCTCTCTCACTGTCTCTCTCTCAAATAAATAAATAAAATCTTAAAAAAAAAAAGAAAAGAAAAGAAAAGAAATGCTTCCTGAATACTTAAATTGACACTTAAGTCTTGGTGCTAAGAATTCAGTGGTGAGTAAGGGTTCTGCTGTCATAGTGCTTGCATTTTATCAGGACAGGTAAGTAAGTACATATGTCAATTAAATAATTTCCCAAAATAATAATAAAAAAAGAACAAGGTAATAGAGTTACTTTGATAGGGGGTGGGTGGGATCGTGGAGGCTTCTTTAGAATGAGTTAACAGAAAGTTGACATTTGACACGAAAACTGAAGGATGAAAAGGAACCTGTCATCTTAACTTAATAATCATTCATTTAAAGTCTAAGATATAGGGGCTCCTTGATGGCTCAGTCGGTTAAGCCTCCAACACTTGATGATTTTGGTTCAGGCGAGCTCTGCATCTGCCTCTGTGCTCAGCAGGGAGTCTGATTCAGATTCCCTCTCTCTCCCTCGCTCTGCACTCCCCCCTCCATGCATTCTCACCGCATTCTCTCAAATAAATAAATAAATATATATTTTTTAAAGTCTAATATATATATATTAGACTTATATATATATATATCTCTTAGAGATATATATATAAGATATAAGATATATATAAGATCTCTTATATATCTATAAGAGATATATATAGATATATATATCTATATATATGCCTGGTATCAGGTATTGGAAAAGGTATACTGAGAGAAAAATGTAAAGGTGAAGACAACATAGACCTTGCCCTTTGGAACCTGATATCTAATGAGGAAGACAAACATCTATGTTAATATATGCAATAGAGAGGAGTATAAGAGAGATGTAAGCAAAATGCCAAAGGAGTACAGAAGGAGAGGGATAGTTCTCATTAAAGTATTTGGGAAGGTTCAAGAGATGAGCTTCACAGATGAGGTGACAGCTGAGCTTGGCAATGATCACAATAGCTCAGAGTCATCAAGTCCCATCTCTGTGTCAGCCACTATGCTAATGAGATTTACAGGGAATTTCTCATTTAATCCTGCTAACCCTAAAAGGCAGAGACTATTAATCATTCTCATTTCACAATAAATATATGAACCTGGCCTTGAACCCAGTTAATCTAAATATAAACTCATTCTGGTACAGATACTACACGACTAATTAAGAATCAGTTGGTTCACTATGTTTTTCTCTTTTTAGCTTATTCTTTTGGTGTTGTGTATCCTCTAAACAACTCTTACCACATAATTCTGATTCATAGTATCATTCCCAAAATCTGTGTATGTAAAAAAACATTTAAGACTATGAGGAAGATGTTATAGCTCCCGTACTTAAGAACACATAAGTTATTAAGATAAAGTGCATCCCATGTGTCTTGGTTTGTTGTTTCTTTTTTTTATATATATATATTTTTTTATTTATTTGTTTGACAGAGATCGCAAGTAGGCAGAGAGGCAGGCAGAGAGAGGGAAGCAGGCTCCCCGCTGAGCAGAAAGCCCAATGCGGAGCTTGATCCCAGGACCCTGAGATCAGGACCTGAGCCAAAGGCAGAGGCTTAACACAGTGAGCCACCCAGGCACCCCTTGGTTTGCTGTTTCTAAACAGAATTTTATTCATTTCACATGAAACTGATAAAGTAATTTTTCCCCAGACCATCAGGCTAAGAACGGCAAGTCTGTAAACCCATAAAACCAATAAAAGATCTATACTCTGCATAGGGTTAATGAACAGAATCAAGACTTTTACTGAAAACTTAATAATATATGAGCTTTAGATTCAGGCAAGTGTTTTCTTTGGAAAACAAGATATTAGCTTGCATACTCTGTATTTGGAAAGAAATAACAAAATAAAACATTATCTCTTCCTTGCTCTCTTTTGTCTTTTATGAAAGAGTAATATTTTGGTGACCCTGGAGATGTAGGAATGTCGCATGTTGGTTTATTTGTTATTTTCTGCCTGTGATAGATGATAGATGATCCTAAAAGTTACATTCTGCTATGTGTTAGGTAGTGAAGCTGAGTTAAATATAAGACTTCATCGCATTTTTTAAATGAGACATTAAGTATTAATTTTGAAGTTCTCTAGTTTATGTTTACAAAGGTGCCAACTATAGTTTTTTCAGTCTTTTAAAAATTATGTTCTAGGAGAAATAAATTAAGGAGACAGTTCATATTCTAGGAAATTAATGCTTCTTCTAAAAATTGGCCATCTGGCAGAAAGGACATAAATTGAATTTGACTGTCTATTTGACTATCTCACTTTTGTAGGACTTATTCTTTGATGACATGTTCAAAGGGCTGTTTTTATTTGCTTGTTTTACTTTCTAACCTCCAGAAGCTGGGAAAAAGAAAGATGACACATGGCGAGTATAGACTTATCAATCAGCATTTAACTTAGATGCTACTGTGGGATCTAATTTGATATTGTAATGCATGAAATTATTTACATGATATGCATTACTACATTATGCAATCATTATATAATCCATATGTATTATATATAATACATATATGTAATACATATATAGTGTATGTTATGTATTATATACATAGAATAGGTTAATAGATGATATTATAATGTGTAACAATTTGGCAACATAATGTATGAAAGCAATTTCCTACTATCTTTAAACACTTGGGGAAAGCTAGACAAAAAGTTGTACTGATTAGAATTAGAGAGGCATATGGGTTAGCATTTGAATTATGTGTATAATCCAGAAGTAACCTAAAGAGACTGACTTGGCACTTTAGTCACTGTAGCAGACTGTAATTTTATTTTATATTTTATTTATTTCTAATTTTTTAAAAGATTTTATTTATCTATTTGACAGACAGAGATCACAAGTAGGCAGAGAGGCAGGCAGAGAGCAGGGGGAAGCAGGCTCCCCGCTAAGCAGAGAGCCCGATTCAGGGCTTGATCCCAGGACCCTGAGATCACAACCCGAGCTGAAGGCAGAGCCTTAAACCACTGAGCCACCTAGGCACCCTTTATTTTATTTTATTTTTAAAATTTTTAAAATTTATTTACTTTTAAATTTTATTTTATTAAACTCAATTAATTAAAATATAGTGCATTTTGGTTTCAGAGGTAGCGTTCAGTGATTCATCAGTTGCATATAACACCCAGTGCTCATGTTAACACATATATCATGTGCCCTCCTTAATGCCCATTGCCCCAGACTGTGATTTAAAAAAAAAAAAAAGTTGTAGTGGTGTCTCCTACCCATTTGCTCTTCAAGACCCATGCCCCCACCCAAAAACTGGAGTCTAGGTCCTTTACTTTGAGTTTGGGAAGGCCATTGTGACTGCTTCAAATAAAGCAAAGTCATGAAAATGTCACCCACATCCCGTTGTTTTCTTGGGATACTCACTATCAGAACAACAACCATGCTATAAAGAAACACAAGAAATCAATGGAAGGACCCATGTAAAGGGAAACTGAGGTCCCTGGCCACAGCCACAGCTGACTCCCAGCTGACAGCCCTCTCCAACTTGCTAAGCATGTGACTGAGCCATATTGAAACTGGATCCTCCAGACCCCCAGTCAAGCCATTCCAGCTGACTGGCACTACAGAGAGCAGAAATGAGCCACCCAGCTGAGCCCTGTGAATTTGTAAGCCAAACAATTGCCTTGTTTTAAGCCACCATGTTTTGGTGTGGTTTGCCATGAGGCAATAGACAACTGATACAGTAACCTGAAAGTCGCATGAGAAGATGAATCTGGAAAGGAGCTCTCTTTTAGTCCCTGAAAATGGTAGCCAGTGAATAGCAAAGAATTAACTGTCTCCCATGTAGATAATATTGTTTGGATCTTAATATTTTGGCAATGATAAATTGTTCAAGAATTTGTAACCAGGGGCGCCTGGGTGGCTCAGTGGGTTAAAGCCTCTGCTTTCAGCTCAGGTCATGATCCCAGGGTCGTGGGATCGGGGCCCACATCGGGCTCTCTGCTCAGCAGGGAGCCTGCTTTCCTTCCTCTCGCTCTGCCTGCCTCTCTGCCTACTTGTGATCTCTGTCTGTCAAATAAGTTTTTTAAAAAATTTAAAAAAAAAGAATTTGCAGCCATATTTTAAAATCTTCACATCCATGGAAAAGACAATGGAAGCTATTGAAGAAGAGAAATCACCTGAAGTGACAGGAATTTGTAAGAAAGGAAGACCTAGAAAAAGTCACAAACAGCTTGGGTTTTTGAGGGCTGGTAGAGGAGAAGGAATCGGCAAAGTTGGCAGAAAAGAAACTGCCTGGGGAGTAGCAGGATGAGCAGACTCTGGGTTCATGAAGAAGCCAATGGGAGAGTGTTTTGCAGTGAAACATCTGTCCATGTTGATCATGTTTTATTTTTGTTAGAAGTGAGAATTAAAAATAAAGAGGCTGGGACGCCTGGGTGGCTCAGTTGGTTGAGCAGCTGCCTTCGGCTCAGGTCATGATTCCAGCGTCCTGGGATCGAGTCCCGCATCGGGCTCCTTGCTCAGCAGGAGCCTGCTTCTCCCTCTGCCTCTGCCTGCCATTCTGTCTGCCTGTGCTTGCTCTCTCTCCCTCTCTCTCTGACAAATAAATAAAATCTTAAAAAAAAAAAAATAAAATAAAGAGGCTGTGAAGAAGATGTTATACGTTACCAGGATCGAGGTAAAGTCAAATGTTACCTATGAGAGATAATTTTAAAAAGGTAGCGTATAAGCATATGTAACTTTTAAAGTTTGCAAGCATAGTTGAGAGATGAAATATACAGATAATGGCAAACAAGTAAGAGGAAAATAGAATTAGATTTGGGGATATATGATAGTTCAAAGACCATTAAAAATTATCTTAATAAATTTGGTTAGAGGTGGGGCTTAAGATGTAGTAGTTAGAATGGCAGAGAGCAAGATAGGGATAGGAGGATGGATGTGGGTAGGAAATGCATGTAGACAAATAGCAATTGGGGGCAAGGGAGTTAATATTATCACCAAGGAAAAGTACAAGGAATAAAGATTTGTAGGGAATTGAAGAGCCTGTAGAATAACACCTAAGGGAAGGCTTGAAGACAAGGTAGTCTACTGCATGGTAGTCTATCGAGTAATTAGAGAATGTAAAAAAAAAAAAACAAAAACAAAACCCTAAAAAGAGTTGAAACCTGAAATTTTACAGAGAGGTCATCTATAATATCCAAAGGTAGTGTACACTAGTGAGAGATGCCTTATTTCCAGAAACAGTTATTTTAAGCATTTCAGTATCAAATACAATAATTCTATTGTTAATGAACCATCAAGTTTGAGCAGCACAAGACCAAATATTTGGGTTTTTTCATGGCAGTTTTATATGATCCAAATTTTCCATGCAATCATTCGACCCTTTAATTGTGCATATATAAAATTTTACAGCCTTTTCTAGCAGGCGCTAATCTTAACTTTCCATTCATTTTAACTGTGAAAAAAATCAAAGGGTATTAATTTTTCTAAGTCTAGCCTTTTCCCATGTGTTCCATTTCTTTTCTAGATGTCAGAACTAATCTTATTGTCCTTAAGTTTAGCTCAGGACTGGGCTGTGATCCCACGATCTGTCTGGCCGAGGAAACTCCAAATTCATTGGCTACTTTTCAAAAGATCAACAGATGTTCCTGCTAAGATTGTTTGTTAGTCTCCTGAGTCAAAAGGCATCCAATAGAGACAGAATTAACAACATACTAGATTTCTAAACCACAACCTAATGCAAAAGAGAAAGTAAGCAATTCCTAAGAAAGTAAAGAAACCCAAGTCCTTTGAGTAAAGGCTTATCCATACACTGTTTTCCTCAAAGTTAAATTCTAATATCTGAAGAGATACGTTACCCATATCTGTAGCAACCAAAGCAACAATTTTCAATTTACATTGGCCTTTGGAATTCTCACATAAATAATCCTAAAAATTATAATAGCTTAAATGATTCAGATGCTAGCCTAATTATTATATTGACTAAGCCATTTGATTTTGATTGATTCTAAACCACGTCTTTTTAGAGAACATGGATTTTGTTTTGAAACATTGGTATAAGAGAACCCTTAAAATTATTCGCTGCCTACAGTCAAAAAGACCTTCAGTGTCTGCTAAACTTACTGCAATATGCTATAGTGGTGATAAGTTAATTTTTTAATGTATTTATTCACCTCATCTATCAAATACATATATTATCAGAATGTATTTTTTAGTATTAGAAGCAGTAGTGTTGCTCAAAAGCTTTAAAAAGTAGCAGTAGAGTACTGAAGAACAACATAAATGGAGGTACATCTTTCTGAATACTGGGAAAACAATAAATATTAATTGTCTAAAGTTTTGCTTGCTGAAAGGTCACTCTTGGGGTGCCTGGGTGGCTCAGTGGGTTAAGCCTCTGCCTTCAGCTCGGGTCATGATCTCAGGGTCCTGGGATCCAGCCCCGCATCAGGATCTCTGCTCAGCAGGGAGCCTGCTTCCCACTCTGGCTCTGCCTGCCTCTCTGCCTACTTGTGGTCTCTCTCTGTCAAATAAATAAGTCTTTTAAATAAATAAATAAATAAATAGTCTCTCTTATTTATGATTCCAATTCAATGATTCATAACTTGGGGATATTTGTTAAAGGTTAATACATCCAACAACTAGAATTTTTTATAATGATTCCACCTTTCCATTTAAAGTAACCTCTTAAAATATAAAGAACATCCTTACCTAAAGCTATAACCTACTAAACATAATTTTATGGTTTATGAGTTAAATTTCATTATTTAACATTGCTTTAATGATTCAAGAGTTTAGAAAATTTTAGCATCAGTATTTTGAACATTAATTCTAATTATGCAAAGTGACATATGGAATATTTATCATTTCTTTTCAAATAACTGTTGTGTTAATCTAGGTGCTTTAAGAAGCAGATGCCGAGACAGCGTTAAATGGGGAAAGAGTTTATGTGGGTGTGAAACAGAAGAGTCCAGAGAAGTTGAGAGACAGGTCTGATCCCAAGTGAAGGAGAGACAAAGAGAAGATTGGGAAGAGGGAAGTTTGGGTAGAAGCCCTGTAGAGCGAAAAGAAGGCTCAGCAAAGCCCTTGGTGAGTCCTTGAGCTCAAGTTCGTCAACAAAGAAATCCTTTGTCTTCTTAGGCTGATCTGCCTTGGTATTCTGCCGCACCTGCTCATTGGCTGGAGCCACCGGTGACATGCATGTCCTCAGCTCAAACCGTGAGGGGAGTTTAAAGTCTAATAGCTGGAGCCTTCAGTTAACTACTTTCCCTGTGGTGAGAAGTTTGTCGGATACATTCACACGGCTGGCTGCCACAACCATGAAAGCAGCATCTCCAGACGTGGAGATTTTTGCTTCTAAATTGTGAACCGCCTATTGGAAAGCTCCTTGGAAATGATCTGGTGACATGTCGGATTCAGTGATTCAGTGCTTTCTAAAATGAGTGCATTCGTTCTGTCCTAACTCATACCACCATTCCCTCAAGTACCAAGGGCAACCTTAGTCTCTTCTCTCCTTTGCCTTCCAGATCCAAATAACTAATGAAATTTGTTGATTGACTCTCTACCCCATTTTTTCTTTCTGCTCCTTCTATGGGCTCCCTGTGTTACTGCTTTAGTTTAGATTCTCATTACTTTTATGCTACATTTTCTGTATTGTGATCCCCTCTGCAGGAGTCCCCCATCTCCCCGCTCTCCTTTCTAATACTCTTAAAGTGCTGCTGCCAGGGTAATCTTTTCGGAAGGGCACCCTTCACTGTATTATCAACGTACATAAAATACAAACAAATGGGACTCCTGGGTGGCTCAGTTAAGTGTCTGCCTTTAGCTCAGGTCATGATCGCAGGGTCCTGGGATCAAGTCCAACATCAGATTCCTTGCTCAGCTGTGAGCCTGCTTCTCCCTCTGTCCGCCATTCCCCACTGCTTGTGCTCTCTCTCTTTCTGACAAATAAATAAAATAAAATCTTTAAACAGAAAGACACCTCCAATGGCTCCCAGTTTCTCACAACATGAACATCTGTATCTATAACCTGTCATTCAGGGGCTTCCATGATCTGGCTCCAATCAGGCTTTTCAGTTTTACCTCCTAAAATTCCTTTTACACACACTGATTTAGTCTTCTTGAGTTATAGCAATATCACAATTATGCTCTCAACTTTCCTACCTTCATGAAATTTCCTCACAAAGTTGGTTTCATTCTCTGTCAGTCTTGTCTATCATAACGAACCATCTATCACAACCCTGCTTAAATGTTATTTCATCTATAGATCTTTCCCCAAATCCCTTGACTGGGAGTACTCCATTTGCTGCCATTTATTGGTAGGTAAAATATATTACCAGTTTATAATAAAATTTGTGTTATGGTAATGAGTGGATATTAGCAAACATACATTGAAATTGGTTTTGTGAGGAAACATGTATTATTTGTTTTGTGTAAATACTGAATACTATAATCCAACAGGAAGTCATAAATTCTGGGTAGGCAGAACTTTTAACCTTTAACCCTGAAAAATGGAAATCACTCATTTCAAAAGAAATGTTTTGATGTCATGGAATACTGGCGTGTGTCAGGCAGGTACACAGTAAATTTCCTGACAATTGGAAATCACACAATACAGGAAAGCAATGCTACTACAGTATTTTAGTGAGTGTTTTAACTAAATATGAAGCCACAATGAACATAAACTGTGGCCGAATTACTGTATAGATAGCTTAAGTATATGTAGAAAAAGATATTTCATTAAGAACCAGAACAAAATATAAAGCACAATAGCAAACTTGAACAAATTTCAGTATCATGTTTATTTTTTAACATCTTAATTTTATTTTTTTCAGTGTTCCAAGATTCATTGTTTATGCACCATACGCAGTGCTCCATGCAATATGTGCCCTCCTCAATACCCACCACCAGGCTCACCCATTCCCCCAACCCCCTCCCTCCAAAAACCCTCAGTTTGTTTCTCAGAGTCCACAGTCTCTCATGGTTTATCTCCTCTTCCAATTTCCTCCAGTTCACTTTTCCTTTCCTTCTCCTAATGTCCTCTGTGTTTTTCCTTATGCTCCACAAATAAGTGAAACCATACAATAATTGACTCTCTCTGCTTGACTTATTTCACTCAGCATAATCTGCTCCAGTCCCTTCCATGTTGATACAAAAGTTGGGTATTCATCCTTTCTGATGGAGGGGTAATATTCCATTGTATATATGGACCATATCTTCTTTATCCATTTGTCCGTTGAAGAGCATCTTGGCTCTTTCCACAGTCTGGTGATTTTGGCCATTGCTGCTATGAACATTGGGGTACAGGGGGCCCTTCTTTTCGCTGCATCTGTATCTTTGGGGTAAATACCCAGTAGTGCAATGCAGGGTCATAGGGAAGCTCTATTTTTAATTTTTTGAGGAATCTCCACGCTGTTTTCCAAAGTGGCTGCACCAACTTGCATTCCCACCAACAGTGTAAGAGGGTTCCCCTTTCTCCACATCCTCTCCAACACTTGTTTACTGTCTTGTTAATTTTGGCCATTCTAACTGGTGTAAGGTGGTATCTCAGTGTGGTTTTGATTTGAATCTCCCTGATGGCTAGTGATGATGAACATTTTTTTTTATGTGTCTGTTAATCATTTGTATGTCTTATTTGGAGAAGTGTCTGTTTGTAATGAAGCTAGTATCTGTCAGGGCACCTGGGTGGCTCAGTCAGTTGAGCATCAGACTCCTGATTCTGGCTCAGGTCACGATCTCAGGGGTTGTGAGATTCCCTGGAACTGGGCTCTGAGCTCAGTGGGGAGTCTGCTTGTCCCTCTCCCTCTGCCCCTCCCCTGGCTTATGCTCTCTATCTCCCTCACTCAGATAAACAAATAAAATCTTTAAAAAACAAATAAGTAAATGAAGCAAGTATTTGTTGACTATTAGCACCTAGCAAAAAGCAGTAAAGAGAATTAAGTAAATACATTAGCTTATGTATGATGTTATAGTAATGCCTTTGCTGCATTTAGTAATGGTTTTTGTTGGCAATAAATTTAAATATAAAATGTTTAGGGAATAAATGAAACTCTACATTGGATCAGTCTATGGTCTGTGGTTTTTATATTTGCTAAGGAAGATGTCAAAAGGTTGCAAAAGCAAAAACTGCCATTTTATTTACTTTTTAAAATAAAGATTTTATTTATTTATTTGACAGAGAGAGAGCACAAGTAGGCAGAGAGGCAGGCAGAGAGAGAGGGGGAAGAGAACAGACACTTATACAAATAAGACAAAAAGGCAGCTCTCCCCGTTGAGCAGAGAGCCCGATGCAGGCCTCCATCCCAGGACCCTGAGATCATGACCTAAGCTGAAGGCAGAGGCTTAACCCACTGAGCCACCCAGGTGCCCCAAAACTGCCATTTTATTTCCTTCCTGAACTGCTACTTGTACCCACCTCACCCTATTATAGCTCCACTGAACTCCACTAGGATACAAGATTCTTATTTTTTTAAAGATTTAAAATTTATTTATTTGACAGAGAGACACACAGCAAGAGAGGGAACAGAAGCAGGGGAGTGGGAGAGGGAGAAGCAGGCTTCCTGCTGAGCAGGGAGCCCTATGTGGGGCTCAATCCCAGGACCCTGGAATGATGACCTGAGCTGAAGGCAAACGCTTAACAACTGAGCCACCCAGGTGCCCCTAGACTATAAGATTCTTGAGAGGCTATATGTTGATTCAGCTTTACATCTTCATAATTACTTGCACATGGACAAATAAAGGAGATGAGATCCACTGAAAAGACAATCGGGACAAATAGAAGGAAATGTAAAGGCTGATCGTATGGACCAGGGGAAAAGGGAACTGAGGGTAGGCTGAGACAAGAGCATGTGAGAAAGGCATCAAGTGTGAGAAGCACATTCTGCCTATGGAGAAACTATGAGGAAAAAAAGCTGAACTGTTCAAAGCCAAATCATGAAAAACCCACATATCATGCTGAAGAGTTTGGACTTTATTCTTTAGGTAATGGGAAATCATTCAAGGAAGTGAAAAGACAAGACTTGTATTTTAGGAAGATCATTCTGGCGCTGTAGAAATTGGCTCCGGGTGTGAGGGGGGTAGCCATGTGACAGCAGGGACAGGGAAACCAATTAGAAGGAGGCTGTTACAGTGTTTCAGACAAGACGTGCCTGGGGTTGGTCTTAAAGCCAAAGCGATGGGAATGAAGCAAAGGGGAGGGATCTGAAAAATATCTGGAAATTTTAAGCAATAGGAGCTGGTGATCGTACATAGGCCGTGAAAGAGAGAGTCTAGGACAACTCTTAGATATTTGACTGGTGGTGCCATCCATGACGGCAGTGCTGTAGGAAAGATAATGAATTCTGTTTGGGGACCCAAGAGGTAGGAAAATAATGGGGCTTGTAAAGCAAATAGAAGAAATTCGATTCAAGAGGTAGCTGGAGAACCGAGAGAGTTATTTATAATACTGCGCTTTCACTGGGCTTTATCTTTTCATAGCTAGGGCCATGATTCTTTCCTTCTCATCATTTGTTCAGGCTTTCAGAACCTCTCAATATACTGTGTGTGGAAGAGCCCTAACAGAATCCTCTCTTTTCCCTTATATATAAGGACCCCTTGATCTAGTGTATGTATGTTCCCTGTGTTTTACTGATCCTACAGTACTACTCCAAGGGTAAGATTTAGGAAGAGAGCTACTAAGCCCCTAGGTCATTATAACAGGAAATTACTTTTCAACATATAATAAGAACGTCTTAGACATTCCAGAACCCTTAAAGAATGACACTTCCCTTATACTTTTTTGTATCAGATTGTAAGTAAGACTTTTTGGTAAGCAGCAGTATTAAATTTATAAAATTGAAGCAATAAATTCTTAAATACTAGTAGAATCCCTGAAGATAATATTTTCATAGGCAAAAGACGTCATGCTCCTTTGGAAAAAAAAAATGAATCTACTTTTCTACAGCAGTACATTGTCTTTCAAAACAAGCAGAGTGGGGAACCTGGGTAGCTCAGCTGGTTAAGTGTCTGCCTTAGGTCATGATCTTGGGGTGCTGGGATGGAGGCCCAAATCAGGCTCCCTGCTCAGCAGGGACTTTACTTCTCCCTCTTCCTCTACCCTTCCCTCCCTCACTTCCCTCTCCACTGGTGCTCTCTCTCTCTCTCTCGAATAAATAAATAAAATCTTTAAAAAAAAAAAAAACAGTTATTCCTAAGGGCAGGACTACAAGGTAGCAAAGTTAGTTGATCTTTAAAAATTTAAAAAGGAGGGGCATCTGGGTGGCTCAGTGGGTTGAGCCTCTGCCTTCAACTCAGGTCATGATCTCAGGGTCCTGGGATTGAGCCCCACATCGGGCTTCTCCTTCTTCCTCCCTCCCTCCCTGATTCTCCCTCTCCCTCTGCCTACGTGTCTTCCTACTTGTGATCTCTCTCTCTCTCTCTCTATGTGTCAAATAAATAAATAAAATCTTTTTTAAAAAAAATTTTAAAAGGAGGGACGCCTGGGTGGCTCAGTTGGTTGGACAACTGCCTTCGGCTCGGGTCATGATCCCGGGGTCCCGGGATGGAGTCCCACATCGGGCTCCCAGCTCCATGGGGAGTCTGCTTCTCCCTCTGACTTTCTCCTCGCTCATGCTCTCTCTCACTGTCTCTCTCTCAAATAAATAAATAAAATCTTAAAAAAAAATTTTTAAAGGAGAGAGGAAAAAACACTTTTTTAACTGAGTATTGAACCATTTCTCCATTCAAAAGCAAAAGGGTCTGCTTTAAAAAATGAAATAAATATGATAAACTCACAACCAACAAAGAACAGATCACTGTCTCAAATACTTTACTTTTTCTTATTAAGAATACATTTATATCCAAGTGGACCATAAGTAAATTTTTTTACATAAGTAAACATTTGGGGACATCTCACCCCATACTTCCCTTTACCAGCACAACCTTGAAAAGTAACTTTGTTCATTGTTCAAATGTGTTTCTAACAAAAAAGAGCTCTTTATAAGGTACCTTCTTGTAGTGCTCAAATGTCAATTGTAACCTTGCTAAAATCAGCATGTTAGATGCTGACTCTCTCTACACTGTCAAAGAGTGATTTTTATTTTTTTTATTTTTTTATTTTTTTTTTTAAAGATTTTATTTATTTATTTGACAGAGAGAGATTACAAGCAGGCAGAGAGGCAGGCAAAGAGAAAGGAGGAAGCAGGCTCCCCGCTGAGCAGAGAGCCCGACGCAGGGCTCGATCCCAGGACCCTGAGATCATGACCTGAGCCGAAGGCAGCGGCCTAACCCACTGAGCCACCCAGGCGCCCCAAAGAGTGATTTTTAAATGCACTCATTTCAATCATCATTCTTGGAATCTTGAAACGGTCAGGATCACTTACAAATTTCAATATCCGAGGGGCTAAAATGGCTAACAGACATATACATGAGAATCATTTATTTTTAACCGTGATATGAAACTACCCCTGGGGCCAGACACGTCATCTCAGATTGTACCAACTTGATGCATAACATCTCTTAAAGCAGAAAGTGAAAAGCTTTAAACTATAGGAGAACTGCTCAATTTCAGACAACACATATGTACCCTGGAATCGATCCCCGAACCCTGGAACTGATATTCAAATTATCTATGATACATGGGCCAGAATTTAAGCATTTGAATTCTCAGCACAGAGATCTTCTTACATAGACAACAAACAAATTCACAGCTGCCAAGTTGTATGATTCAGTCAGAACATGATTTCTTGACATTTTTTTCCATGATCTCAACATCTTCAGACTTTAGAGAGTGAATGGCTGGAAGCTGGAGAAATAATAAGAAGTATAATAACTAAAATATGAAATACTTCAAAGTCTATTTTCCTGAACCAGCACAGTAACTTGGATTTTCTGTACCCGAGTTCTGAGATGAGCAGGTACAGTTTACGGACTTTTATTTTCTTTGTTTTGGTTCCTGAGAAATTGTAGATGTCCACAGGATAGTTTGGCTGTGCTGTGTTTCCGTAGACGGTTGTATAATATTTTTCACTTGTTCTTCGTGGTGAATCTTTTCTCTTGCAAATGTTACTGGGGATCACTGACAATGAAGGAAGAAATTCTGTATTTCAGAGGCTCACTAGGGAAAAACATCCCACAAATATTTACTATCTTCTGTATTTCAGGCACTGTACTGGGTTTTTTCACTTTTATTTACTCAAAATGCCTCAATTTATGTCAGTTTCAAACATGTACAGTGTATTAGTTTTCTACTGGTATGTAACAAATTAAACAAATTACCACAGATTAGCAGCTTAAGACACCTAGCGTTTATTAGGTCACTGTTTATAGGTGAAAAGTTTAGTGTGACTGGATTTTCTGCTTAGACTCTTAAGTTGCTAAAATGAAGGTGTTGGTCAGGCTGCATTCTCGTCTGGACCTCAGGGTCCTCTTCCAAGCAGAATTCAGTTTCTGTGACTATAGGAATGAGGCATGCATTGCCTTGCTGTCTGTCAGCAAGGAGCTACTCTCAGTTCATGGAGATCTCTGCATTCTTTGCCATATGACCCCCTCCATCTTCAAAGCCAGTGGTGGAGAATCTACTTCGGGTTGAGCACTCTCTACACTTCAGATCTCTCAGGGAAGGTCCTAGTCCCTTTTATAGACTCACCTGATTAAGATAGGATGTCTGATTATCTAGGATAATCTCCCTGTTTTAAAGTTAACTGATTTGAGATCTTAGTCACATCTGCAACAACCCTTCACAGCAGCACTTAGGTTAATGTTTGAATAAACTGGGAGAAAAGAAGTGTACACCAGTGGGGAGGGGGAGTCTTGGGGACAATCTTAGAATCCTGTTTATCACTCTTATAAGAAGGTAATCAGGGGCACCTTGCTGGCTCAGTGGGTTAAAGCCTCTGCCTTCAGCTCAGGTCATGATCCCGGGGTCCTGGGATCGAGCCCCACATTGGGCTGTCTGCTCAGCAGGGAGCCTGCTTCCCTTCCTCTCTCTCTGCTTGCCTTTCTGTCTACTTGTGGTCTCTGTCAAATAAAAAAAATAAAAATAAAGAATATAATCAAAGCGTCCACTTAACTGTATTTCATCTGGAAGTTTGACTGAGGAAGAATGTGCTTCCAAGCTGATTCAGGTTGTTAGGATTCATTTCCTTGTAGCTGGCTGTATGATTGAGAACCTTGGATTTTTGTTGGCTGTTGGCTAGGTGACACTCACCAGTGTTAGAGGGTACCCTTTGCCCCCTGCCATGTAACCTCCACAGGCAGTTCACAACATAGATGTTTGCTTCTTGAACACTAGAATACCTTTCTCAAGTCTGCTAAAACAGTCTTCTCTGATGTAATCTAATCATGGGAGTGACATTACCTTTCCCATATGCTTAGCTTTTATCCAACACTCAAGGAAATTATGCAAAGGTGTGACTCACTGAGAGTCACCTTATGGTGAGTCTGCCGGAAAAAGTATACTCAGAGTGACTGTGGAAGAAGTTCAAATCAAAGTGGTTTTTAGTTTTTTTGAGTTCAGTGAACAGGGCCTGGGTGGGGAGGAGGAGCAACTTTAGGTATGTTGAGTATGTAGTAGTTACCACTAGAATGTCAATCCAAATGGATAAAAGCATGTCCTATCTTCAGACCCCAGATCTTATGTCAAACTGTGTGGGTTTGAATCCCAGCTCTGTCGTGGGTTAACTGTGCAACGTTACCTCTGTGCCTGTTTTCTCCTCTGAAAAAT
Source organism: Lutra lutra (assembly GCF_902655055.1). Classification (NCBI taxonomy): domain Eukaryota; kingdom Metazoa; phylum Chordata; class Mammalia; order Carnivora; family Mustelidae; genus Lutra; species Lutra lutra. The sequence continues at coordinate 85,670,612 of NC_062285.1, forward strand.
AAAGATGATAGTACCCCCACTCAAGCATCATTATGAGGATTAAGAAGACACCTTTTACATGGAGCCTGACACAATGTAAGTGCCTAGTAAATACTGGACATTATCTTATATTCTATATTCCCCTCTTGGTGATCTGTAGTACATCTGTCATTCATGAATTTATCTAAATCTAAATTCTTAATCCCATGTATTTTTGTGGAGGATTTTGGTATACCCTGTCCAGTCTCCTCAACTTTAAGAGCTCCTCCTTACTCCTTTTCATGGAGTTGATGAGGTCGTCCACATTGATTCTCTGTTCACATATTATGGTGCTGATTATACTTTAACAAACATGTTTCATTTCCAAACTATTAGTAAGTCTCTTGAGAGAAGGAAATCTTAATGCAAAATTCATTTAACATATTTGGATTATATATGTTGTGTTCTTCAGTTGAGGTTGAATGGTAGACTACAGGTAAGAGCTGATAAAATCTTGTGAGTGTTGGTAGTTAAAAAAAGAAAAAAATATATACAGTTTGTTGTGGTGGGTAAAGAGCTGTGTGTAGAGATGCTCACACACATAGCCAAACATCCTGGGAATTTACACAGTCTGTATTTTGGGGGGAAGTTGACTCGAATTTACTGAATTAAACTGAGTAGCATCAATTCCGTGCTCAGCTCTATACCAAACTCTCTACAGGAAAAAAAAAATGGGATAAGCCTCATTTCCTATTCTGGGGCTTATAGTGTTGCTAAGGAAACAAAGCTAGTACATATTAGACAGACATAATACAAGATTGCATGGGGTTGCGGGCGCCTGGGTGGCTCAGTGGGTTAAGCCGCTGCCTTCGGCTCAGGTCATGATCTCAGGGTCCTGGGATCGAGGCCCGCATCGGGCTCTCTGCTCAGCAGGGAGCCTGCTTCCCTCTCTCTCTCTCTCTCTCTGCCTGCCTCTCCATCTACTTGTGATCTCTCTCTGTCAAATAAATAAATAAAATCTTAAAAAAAAAAAGATTGCATGGGGTTGCATTAAAATGAGATAAATGAATATATGGGTATGAGTGATAGAGGATCTCAAAGGAGAGGAGATGGATCGAGGAGGGTTTCCTACAGAGGCTTGAGATTGGTTTGGGTTACAAGTAGAATTTGGATTATTGAAATGAGAAGTTATCATTGTTCTCATTTTGTCACAGCAGACCTTAAGGTAACAGGGATTAAAATACCCATTTGAAGCATGGAAAATAAAATGCCAAAATACGAAGTGACATGATCCATGTCATCCTGCAAAGTGTTAACATAGGATCCTTTTGTCCAATTTTTTTGTTTGTTTTAAACAGAAAACCCTATTAATTTTTTCACTATCTCACAACTTGAAAAAACGTGAGTAGCCTTACATGTAATTGCATATTCATATCAGAGACAACAAAACAGGATATTAATTCTTCATCTAATTAAAAGATGTCATAAAGTATAAAATGCTCCATCTTGTCTTATAGTTATGTAAGTTGAAAAAGTACTTCCCAGTCTGCACTTTCTTTAGATTCCCACAAATCTTTGACTAGAAAGCATGGTTTATAGCTGTGTACATTCTATGTAATAACCTATCTACAGAGTTATATTTCACTTATGTAATGGGAGAATATATTTTAAATGGATATTTATAAATTGCATTAAATCATACCAGCAACATTATTAGTTGAGAAAGCTAGTACTTGAATGTTATTATCCAATTGTTTATGACCTTATCATTTTTCAGAGTCTCTCAGAAACCAATTTTCTACAGTGAGCACTATTGGGGTAAGTAGAAAGATAGTTAGAGATTCTTATAAGCTGAAGTCTACTTCTCCCAGCCATAAATTCTTTGTCTAGTAAATACAAGTTCATCTTGTGCTCGTAAAGCAGGGCACTACACTTCTTTTCAGCTATTTTAGTATATCTTGAATGTGTTTCCTTTTTAACCGAACAAAGAATTGTGCTCGTAAATTCTCCCCGAATTCCTGAAAGTCAGAGTAAGCACTGCCTACAGAGAATCCATTCAAGTAGATAGCCCTGGGATCAATATTGATAGTGACATTGAATAAATGGATTGGATCTTCCCTTTTAAACACTCAAGGCTACAAGTAATGCAATCTCAAGGAAACAGATGAAGGAAAAATAGGCATGGGGGTGGGAAATCCAGGCTTATGTCTTACTGCACCAGAAAATAAATTGTCATTTGAAACCTCTATCTATTTTCAAGTCAAACAGGAGAGAGGGATAGGGCCTCCCACATTCACTTTAAAATAGCTAGAGCCTGAGGATTTCCTATTTTGTTTGTTTGTTTGTTTGTTTTACTGCAGGGTGTGTGCTACCCAAGGGCATCTGGCTAAGGGGGCAAGTGGGTTAAATTCAGTTCTCACTTAGCTTGCCAATCTATGTGCCTACATGGGAATATAGGATGATATTGGATGAAGTTGGCATTCTTATAGTAGATGGCCCTACTGAAGTTCACCCTCTTGGTACCCAAGCAAATGTATCAATTGTACCTGGAGAACTTGACTTTTCCTATTCGAGTTTAAAGTGTGTGCCTTCCTTTCTCTGTGTGAAGACCATGTGAAGAAGAAGAAAATTTTCAACTCATAAAGACAACTTTCAACTCTCTTCATTAGAGAAAGAGAGAAAAATATTCCAGCTTCATAAAGGGCTATTGTTCGTTAGTTCTACTTTTCTGTCATGACAGCTCAAAGAAAATATTTAGCTCTGAGATAAAATATAATGTCACCAGTCCCTTATGTGAATTCTTATCACCTGCTAAACAGTTCTACGGTGTGACTCACAAACATAACGTAATTCTGTAGGTGATATTTTACCTCAATCTCAGAAAGCTCTCTTTGTCTTCGCTGCCCTTCAAAATTTCTCTTCCTCCATGTTTCATAGCTCAGGACAAGGTCTACCTTTTCTAAGAACCATTTTACTTTTCTCTATTCTATGCTAGAATATTCCTCTATTCTATCTGTTCATCTCCATAACATACAGTTGGATTGACACAGCCCAGACTCCAGGCTGTAACAAAAGACCTCCTAACTCCTAAGAAGATGGTTTGGGTTTATTGATGGTGGAGGGGCGGGGAGCAGCAGCCACAATGGTAAGACAGATTTGGAGGAAAGGCAAAGTTGGTGGCAGTAATGGTACTGGGCAATGCCATAGAATCGATGAGAGGAGGCATTCATCAAAAAGAACAGCACCACTTCCATCTTTAGACTCCCAGCAGAGACTACTGTCATTAGCATACTCATGGGCCAACATGGAGAGCTCTTGATCCCTCTGATACTGCCTGGGAAAAGAAAGGAAATCTGGGTAGCTAGGATAGATTTCACCTAGTGAGTACTCATTCAGAGACTCTGTGGAGTATCTCCTATTTTATAATTCTGATACTCAAAATCCCTTGACTATCTTCCCTTAGGCCAATGAATGGGGAATCCTAGTATGCACAAGCACCAACAAGCTCAAATTGCCTTTGGGCAACTCTGCTACACCCTTGAGCTATTTCCTGCTTTATTTTACTGTGTATTCTCTTCCTTTCCCATCTCCATATTGCCTTTTCTAGCATATTAGTTTTTTCCCTAATATAAGGATTAGTCTTTGAGTATGAGGATAATGTGGTCAAATAGTTCTTGTGAGCAGAGGAGTAAGTAAGTAGCTGGGAACCTAATAGACAGAAGCACACCAAATTAACCTGTCCACACTTTCTGAAATGTGCCCTTATGTTTCTTCTGATGTCTTAGCTCATACCAGTCTCTCAACCTTAATTAATTTTCTCACTTTCTCGACCTATTAAAAATCAAACCCATGCTTTAATATTTAAGTCAACTAGCACTTCTTAAAGTATTTCCTGAACAATGGATATTACTTCCTCCTGGTATATACCTTACAGATTTAGAAGCAACCTGAGGCAGGCAGGATGAGAGTCAGGATGTCAATGGTCTTGGACATCAAGTAGGGATTTAGGGTTGGAGAGCTAACATAAACCACCTCTAGCATGTTAATGATAAAAATGTGGAGCAAGGGGGAAAGCCCATCAGAATCCAAAAATTGTAGCCAAAATTTTGGATTAATTAGAGCATTGACACCAATGTGAAGAATCAGTGGACGATCTGGGGGTCAACATGGAACAAAGCATGTTCGAAAATATTTTGAAGTTCACATCAAGCTCTAAATGAATCTTTTTTTCTTAAAGATTTTATTTATTTAATTATTATTATTTTTTAATGCAAGCAAGGGAGAGGCAAAGGGGGAGGGAGAGAATCTCAAGCAGACTCTGTGTTGAGTGCAGAGCCTGTCTCAGGGCTCGATCTCACAACCGTGATATCATGACCTGATCTGAGACCTGAACCAAAATAAAGAGCGGGCCACTTAAACAACTGAGCCACCCAGGCACCATTCTAGATGAATCTTTCTTCCTGCCCAAAGGGTTAGTGCTTCTGAGGTAGTTTCAAAATTTTCCATCCTTGGTTTTTACTTCTCTTATGCTATACTTTGAAATGCTCATCCCCCTTACTATCTTATAAGCTTCTTGAAGGCAGACACTGTGGCTTACTCTTAAGCATCTCATCTGCAATGTCTAGGGCAATGCCCTTCACACAGGCTGACAACAAATAACTTTTGAATTGTATTTTCGAAGATGAGCTGAATTAGTGGAAACTATTAAGAATTTAATACATGTTGAGATAACAGACTTCCAGGGCATCCAATGGGAAATATCCTGCCATGATTTGGAGTTGAAAGACTCAAAGGTCAGAGGGAATGGATGGAGGAACAGATTAATTTAGATGATTTCCATATAAAGGTGAAAGCCAAAGAAGTATGTATAGAGATAAAAAAAAAAACCTCTAAGTTGAGGACTAATTAGAAGGGATACAAATTCATTTATTCAGTCAATATTTATTAATTATTTAGAATGTTACAAACACTTAGCTATGTTTAATTGTACAAATATACTTAAAGGAATAAGAAGTAGTCTCTCCAATCAAAGATTTTCAGTCCTCCAGTGGGGGTGACAGCCTGATAAGGAGATGGTTGTGATATACATTAAGCAGAGAAAGAGTATTAAAAAAGGTAGGTATGACTAGCGACGGCTTCAAAAAAATGAAGACTAAAAGATATGCGTGGGTGGCTCAGTCAGTTAAGCATCTCCCTTTGACTCAGGTCATGATCACAGAGCCTGGGATCAAGCCCCACATCAGGTTCCCTGATCAGTGGGGAGCCTACTTCTCCCTCTGCCCCTCTACCCACTCACGTGTGCACACTCACCCACTCTTTCTCTCTCTCAAATAAATAAAATCTTTTAAAAAAGTGAAAACAAAAGGAAAACAATTTTATTTGCCCATAACGAGATCACTGATGATTGCAAATTCTGTTTCTAGGCAGATGTGAGGCAAATCTGCTTCATGTTTGTCATACTGGTTATGTGATGACATAGAAAATACATATACATTTTATAAAGTCTTGCATTATTATTTGGTACAACACCTGGTAGAAAATTTACCTATCTCCATGTTTCTTTCTCTTCCAGCCAGATGTGATGCTCTGAATAATCTAAATGTTTTCTTTGACATTCATTCATAAAGATGGGATTTTAATGGTCATGTTAGTCTAAATCTTATGGCTCCCAAATCCTATAAAAATGAATTGCTTAGAGAAAGAGTGATGGCGAAAAAGTATAATGAGCTTATCTTCAAAGTCTGATTTTATTCTCTCTACATAATAAAGTACTCTGCATCTTCAACATAATCTTAGTCATCTAGAGAAGATTATGCAGGAAGATCATTTCAAGGCAATCACCATATTTAAAGATTTGGATTAAATATTGATGATCCATTTTGCTCACTGAAGTTTTGTTCCAGTATTATTTATGCCTCTGTTGGTGGCTTACAGTTTCACATTATTTGAAATGAAAAAGAAGTTCTTTTCAGCTAAAACAAATTCTACAACATCTCACCAGGAAAAAAATTTAAAAAGTTGCCTTTCCCATAAATTACCAAGTACTTAGAGAGGTGTGGAGCCCACATGCAAAAAGGATTGCGACATATTGAGGAAAATACAATGAACCTGTTATGGAGACTTAACACTGGCCGTGTGTTGTGAAGAGATTATGCATCAGTGTGGATATGAAAGTACATAACACAGAGACCAGTACACAACACATGCGCCACAAATGTTAGTTCAAGTCTAAACTGCTTTATTCTCTGGCATATCAGGGAATAAAGACTCAGTTGAAAGGTATCATTAATCAATGGGTTTTCATTTTATTGACAAGTCAATTAAAGACACATGTGAGAGGATTACCCCTGAGGTCTTAATGGAAAATAGCCTCAGAGAATCTGAGAACAAAGCTTTCCGTGGGAGGGGAAAATGAAGTTGTTTATTTATCTAAAGCATCCTATTCTGGATTCTGGTCTGGATACAATGAAAAATTAATACAAAAAAATTTTATTAATTTTATTAATATTTATTAATCATTACTCATGGTCTTCATAAAATGCATTTTTATATTAAACACATGAATTTAAAATATGATACATAATTAAGATTTTGATACTTTTTCTCAAATATCTTCAGTAACTAATTAGCACATGATTTGACAAATATTCAGAAATTATTGACAGCATTTCTTCTCTTTCTTTCTACCGTTCTTTTGCTCTTTTGTTCTTTCTTTCTAATTCCAGTGTAGTTAACATACAAGGTTATATTAGTTTCAGGTGTACAACACAGTGATTCAACAATTCCATACATTACTCAGTGCTTATTAAGATAAGTGTACTCTTAATTCCCACCACCTTATTTCACCCATCACCCCTCCTCCTTCCGGTAACCATGTTTGTTCTCTATAGTTAAGCATCTGTTTTTTGGTTTGTTTCCCACACCCCGCCCCTTTACTCACTGTTTTGTTTCTCAAATTCCACATATGAGTGAAAACGTATGGTATTTGTCTTTCTGTGAGTAGCTTGATTTCACTTAGCATTATACTCTATAGATCCATCTATATTGTTGCAATATTCTTTTTTATGGCCAAACAGTATTCTGTTGCATATATATACCACCTCTTCTTTACCCATTCATCTATCAGCACTCGGTTCACTTCCAAAGTGTGGCTTTTGCAAATAGTGCTTCTTTAAACATAGGGGTGCACTTATCTCTTCGAACTAGTGTTTTTGTATTCTTTGGGGAAACACCCAGTAGTGCATTCACTGGATCTTAGGGTAGTTCTATTTTTAAATTTTTGAGAAACCTCCATACTGCCTTCTACAGGGGCTGCACCAGTTTGCATTCCCATCAACAGTGCACGAGGCTTCCTCTTTCTCCACTTCCTTGCCAGCACTTGTTTCTTGTGTTATTGATTTCAGCCGTTCTGACAGGTGTGAGGTGATAGCTCATTGTGGGTTTGATTTGTATTTTCTTTTTTTAAGATTTTATTTATTTATTTGAGAGAGAGCGAGAGAGCACAAGCAGAGGGGAGGGGGAGAGGGAGAGGAAGAAGCAGACTTCCTATCGAAGGGAGCCCAACATAGGGCTCCATCCCAAGACCCTAAGATCAGGACCTGAGTTGAAAGCAGATGCTTAACCAACAGAGCCATATAGGTACCCCTGATTTGTATTTTCTTGATGATGAGTGATGTTGAACATCTTTTCACGTGTCTGGTGGCCATCTGAATGTCTTCCTTGGAAAAATGTCTGTTCATGTCTTCTGCCCATTTTTTAAATTGGGATTTTTTTTCAGGTATTGAGTTTTATTAGTTCTTAATATATTTTGAGTACTAAGTGTTCATGGGATATGTCATTTGCAAATGCCTTCTCTCTTTCAGTAGGTTGTCTTTTAGTTTTGTTGGTTGTTTCCTTTGCGTTTGATGTAGTCCCAATAATTTATTTTTGCTTTTATTTCTCTTGCCTCAGGAAACATCTAGAAAGATGTTGCAATGGCCAATGTCAGAGAAATTACTGACTGCCCTCTCTTCTAGGAATTTTATGATTTCAGGTCTCACATTTAGGTCCTTAATCCATTTTGAGGTTTTTTGTGTGTGTTTGGAATAAGAAAGTGAACCAGTTTCATTCTTTTGCTGTAGCTGTCCAATGTTCCCAGCACCATTTGTCAAAGACAGAGTGCCTATTTTTGCCTCCTTTATTGAAGATTAACTGACTGTGTAATTGTGGGTTTATTTCTGGGCTCTCTCTTCTCTTCCATTGATCTATGTCTTGTGTGTGTGTGTGTGTGTGCCAGTACCATGCTGTTTTGATTACTACAGCTTTGTAGTATAACTTGAAGTCTGGAATTGTGATGCCTCATTTTCTTTTTCTTTTCTTTTCTTTTTTAAATATTTATTTATTTATTTATTTATTTGACACAGAAAGAGAGAGATCACAAGTAGGCAGAGAGGCAGGCAGAGAGAGGGGGAGAAGCAGGCTGCCTGCTGAGCAGAGAGCCCGATGCGGGGCTTGACCCCAGGACACTGAGATTATGACCTGAGCTGAAGGCAGAGGCTTAACCCACTGAGCAACCCTGGCGCCCCTCATTTTGTTTTTCAAGATTATTTTGGCTATTTGGGGTCTTTTGTAGTTCCATTCAAATTTTAGTATTGTTTGTTCTAGTTCTGTGAAAAATGCTGCTGGTATTTTGATAGGGATTGCACTAAATCTGTAGATTGTCTTATGTAGTATAGACATTTTGACAATATTTGTTCTTCCAGTCCATGAGCATGGAATGTCTTTCCATTTCTTTGTCTCATCTTCAATTTTTTTTATCAAAGTTTTGTAGCTTTCAGGGTACAGGTCTTCCACCTTCTTGGTTATGTTTATTCCTAGGTATTTTATTATTTTTGGTGCAGTTGTAAATGAATTGTTTTCTTAATATCTTTTTCTGCTGCTTCATTATTAATATATAGAAATTATCAGCAGCATTTTTTTAAAGAATTTCTTTGTTGTATTTTTTTTTTAAAGATTTAATTTATTTATTTGACAGGCAGAGATCACAAGCAGGCAGAGAGGCAGGCTGAGAGAGAGAGAGGGAAGCAGGCTCCCCGCTGAGCAGAGAGCCTGATGCGGGGCTTGATCCCAGGACCCTGGGATCATGACCTGAACCGAAGGCAGAGGCTTTAACTCACTGAGCCACCCAGGCGCCCCATCAGCAGCATTTCTTAATAGAAGTTGCACTAACTCCATTTGATTTGAATTTGAGCAGCAAACACCTAGCATGATCTTTTAACCAGGAATAAATTATACGCCATGGGATTTCACAAGAATTTATTGACTTAGTGCTCATAAATGAGGTTAATAGTGAGATAAACCAAATTTAAATCCTCATTAAGTAAGGGACTCATTTAACAAATAGAATGACCCCTCTGTGCTGGGTATTATTCTGGGTGCTGGGACTAGAGCTATGAGAAACTGTGTGTGAAGGGTCTAGCATTTTACTCTACTGTCAAGCTAGTAAGCTAGCCTGTCACCGTGCTGTGTCATGATGCTGGCAAAAGAGAGGAGACTCTTGAGTCAGAGAAACAGGACTTCATTGCTCATGACACAGCAAGCAGAATAAGCTTCGTGTTTGCTTGTATCTATTTCTAACTCCCCCCAAATGCTACTGGGTGACACGGGGAAAATAAGTAAGTGCCCACACACCCATTGGATTACATGACATGTGAAGAACACTGCCCTTGGAGAATCTATCAATTTCAGAGTAAATGGTAACAAGCCTGTCCTTTGTCTGGGAGATGTTGCTTCTTCCCTTCAAAGTTGCCGGATACTAATGTAATCCTGAAAAATGGCCCAGGTAAAGACCACTGAGGGTCTTGTATTCTTGTCATATATAGCCAGGCTGTGCAGGGATTCTCAGGGCCCACAAACAGATTGTTCCTCCCCACAAAAGCCCTAGATCCTTGCCCTTACAGAGCTTACATTCTGAGGTTAGGATTCTTACTGGTTTAAAGGATTTCATCCTATGCCATTTCACTCAAGAACTACTGTCAACATTACCTTAAGCTTGCACTGGTCTCTTCCTCATTTTCAGTTTTCACACTCCCTGTTGCTCCACTGTCTGTGGTTATTTATGTCTTAAGTCTCATGTATTTGTCAGATTTTGCGTGTGCCTATACCCCAGAAGCCACACTGCTGTCATCAAGACTGGATTGAGTTCCTCCAGGTATAATCCCAGGCGATCTCCTCAAAGCCTCACTACCCATTCAAAGTAACTTTTTGTGTAAAGCAATTGTTCCTTTTAGGCCTGAAGACTAGGTCAGTCAGAGTTTTGCCCAGGCCATTGCTTAATAGCCCTGAGTTGGGCCTCAAGACTATGGGTCTGTGTATCAGGTATGCCCAGCTAGCTGTTACACATTTGTGGTAGGAGAGGGCTCCCTGTTCTTTGCCCCTTCTTCCTAGCCTCAGCTCTCGTTCTTCATAGCATGATTGTGCACTGACATTTTGTTTTGAATAAAGACCAGTATTAGAAAGAGAAGGATTTGTTTATGTTAGAGTTGTTCTGCTCTGGAGAATCTAGAGAATCTGAAACACCTAAGTCTACTTTCTTTTTTTTTTTTTAATTTAAGATTTTATTTAATTATTTACTTAGTGAGGGGGAGGGGCAGAGGGCAAGGGAGAGAGAGAGAATCTCAAGCAGACTCTGTGTTGAGCGCAGAACCTGACACAAGTCTCAGTCTCCTAACTGAACTCCCAACCTGATCATGGCCTGAGCTGAAATCAAGAGTTGGGCATTTAACCAACAGAGCTATCCAGGCATCCCCTAAGGTTACTTTCATAAGTCCTTCATAAAGGACTCTACAGAATCATAAGTGCATCTTTGGTCTCCAGTGTTAAGATAGAACCAGTGTTATGGGGTGACAACAACAATGCTGAGAAATAAAAAAGAAATGTGATTTCTTAGAAGAAAGGGTAATTTGACAATGCCCACAGAAGGTTTATTGTGTATTCTCAAATGAGATGATGTAATATAAAATTAAAGAAATATTTTGCATTACCATGTAAAGTCTAATTGTGTTTATTCCAGTAAAGCACTTTCATCTGAATGCTCTTCCAAATAGTTTTGGGCACAGTAATCAGGTTATCCATCAGTACACCATGGTCCTGGTGGTGACAAATAAGGTTAAGGAGAAAATGGTAGTGTTAGAGATTACGGCTGTATGGGTAGGCCCGTGTTGTATGTCTAGATCAGCAACAGTTAATGTAGATGTATGACTATGTATGTGAATGAGTCTGTATATAATACATCGTTTAAAGGTAGTTGTGTATTGTAAGTGTATCTATATACACACACACTTATATATGACTGAACTGACTAGCTCATAGCATGTTAGGTCCAAGATATTATCATGGTTTTAAAAGACCGGGGTAGTTATCTCCTTATGAGTTTCATTATGTCTTATAGAAATACATGTTCTGCATAAGAAAGAAATGTTGTACAGGTGAGGGAATTTGTATGAAAAAGATATAGAATGTCTGAAAAAGACTCAAAATCTGTGACTAAATGAGAGAAGGAAATGATATTGCAAATACACTGCCCTTGCCAGGATATATTAGAGAAAATTTATGTCGTTGACTAGCCAAAGAAAGAGGCATTTGGATTCTACTGACAGTTGATAAAATACGTATGTAGAAATGAATTTAAGTGTGGGGGAAAAAAGGAAAGAGAAAACTGAGAGAGAACAGACTACAGACAGAGAACACCAATACAAAAAATAAAATGCTTAGCCATATGTAATGATTTTAAATATCATCACATCAGATACACAGTGATGGATCTGTGCTGACATGGTGTCTAAGATTTGCAACCAAGTACTATGTTCTCTTTGGATTAAAATCATTACCCCAGACTTGAGCCAAGAGCTTCCTCTGTCATGGAGACTCAGCTGTTAGGCCGGTGGAGTATAGGAGTGTAAGTTGGTCAGGCAGAAGTCCTTCTGGTTTCAGAATAAAATGAGAAAGTCATGACACCCCTGTGAAGATGGTGCTGTGTTCGGAATTGCAAATATGGGCTTAGGATGGTTTCAGGACAGAGTTTTAAGAAAAGAACCTAAGTGCTATTATGAGTTAAATAAATTAAGGAAATCTACAAATGTTTCATAAAGTTGCAGAATGGGAATATATCTTTTTATATGACCCTCCACGAATGCCTTGTTTCTTAAGAAATTGCCCTCTTTTTGGAAAATGAGACACCTTTTGGATTCATTCACGCCATCGTCTTGCCTGAGTGCTCCAAGATATGGTTGTGACTATATCTTGCCATGAAGTAGGCTTTGGACCATTGGTAGGAAGAACTCCCTCCCAGAAACCAGAAAAATTCCAGAGGGATCTAAGAACTATGAGTCATGTTTGGAAATACCAAAAAGTGCTGCTAAAAACGTGGACCCTGGAAGCCAAGAAATGAAGGAGATTAAGTGAGAGTCTGTATCGTCCAGCATTGGGGATTATTTGAATAAAATACACTGAGCTCAAGTGAGCTTTTGATATAAACTTGATTGATGAACTCATTGATTAAATCTTCTCTAAGTATTTCCTATCCCTCATGAATTGTGGAGGCTAAAACCAGATTTGGTGTGTTGATGTCATTATCATATATGTATTCCAACACTGAGCAAACAATTAAGTAACTTGTTGGTAAAACATAAAATTTTTTCTAGGCGGTGTGAATAAAAAGAAATACCAGAAATGACCCTATTATTAAGGGCTTATACCTTGGGAGACAAGACAGATCCATAAAAAGAGAAATAATAATTCAAGATTGCACCAGATTAGTTTTGAACATATTTGTTTCCTCTCTCTCCAGAAACTTGAGACGCATAGCTTTACTCCTTTGAACTAGTTTCTCTTTTCCTTTATTCCTCTCCAATCATCCTTTCACCATCGTCGTCAGTCCTGAGAAGCTGGAAAATTTAGATCATTTATAAGTTCTCATCATAGCTTAATTTGAGAAACAGTGTAGGCAGTAATTGAGGAAGAGGAATAAACGTGGCAGTAAGTGTGGGGCATGGTGGTTGCTGGATGTTTTACAGAAGGAGTGGGGCTTAATAACTGGAGATGTGGACTGGATATCTCGGGAAGGAGAAGAGCTCAAGCAGCCCATGTTTGAGGAATAAGTGAGTTGATACTTTTTGCTGAAATAGGTAAGATAAGTACTCTGGGAAAGAAAAAGATGTTGGAGAGATATGGGACAGTAGGCAAATTGTGGCAGATCCTTTAAAAAAAAAAAAAGATTTTATTTGCTTAAGAGAGAAAACATGAGCAAGGGGAGGGAGCAAATGGAGAGGGAGAAGCAGACTTCTCACTGAGCAGGGATCCTGACGGGAGACTTGATCCCCATACCCTGAGATCATGACCTGAGCCAAAAGCAGACACTTAACCAACTGAGCCACCCCTGTGAAAAACTTTAATAGGAACTTGTTTAACTTGTAAACAATGAAAAGTCAACATGAATTGACATAAGTGTGTAATATATACAAAGCAGATTTTAAGAATTCTGAATTGACATATAAGATAGATTAAAGACTTCAGGAGCTAAGATTTAGACAGACTACCCTAACAAGAGCTAGAAATGAATTAAATAATCATCTTATTCAACTCCCTCCTTTTCTGATAAGGGGTGTGTGTGTGTGTGTGTGTGTGTGTGTGTGTGTGTGTTAGGGTGGAGGATAAGAATGTTTGGAACAAAGGTTTCCTCAGGTCACAAGCTATGGTGAGAGTCTGTCAAGAGACAAACTGGGACTTAGGTGTCTTCACTCACAACTTAGGACTATTTCCCCTATATCATGGTTAGGAATCTATTGCAACATCCGATGCTCACAGATGAAGGCCTGAACTAGATACTGCCGTTTGAAATTGAGATGAAAAAGACATTTGAGAGGAAGTGTAAAGTAAGAACTAATGAAGGTGTGAGTGGTGATTGGATAGCATATTCTTTTCTTATTCTGCTCTAACAAATTATCACAAACTTGATGGTTGGCCTAGACCAAAACAAATTTATCATTTTACCATTCTGAAAGGTCAGAGGTCCAAAATGGTTCCACCGGGCTAAAATCAAGGTGTTGGCAGGGCTGCATTCCTCTCAGAGGCTCTGGGGGTAGGTCTGTTTCCTTGTCTTTTCCAGCTTCTAGAGGTTGCCAGCCTCTCTTGACTTGTGGCTCAACTTCTGTCTTCAAAGCCAGAACTGGCCTGTTGAGTGTTTCTGAAGCCAAGTCACTCTAACACGAACTCCTCCATCTCCCTCATCGCCACTTCAAGGATCCTTGTGATTACATGGTGGTTCACCCATACAAACAGGATGATTTCCTTATTTTAATGTCAGATTAACAACTTTAATTCCATTTGCAACCTTAATTTCCCCTTGCAATGTAACAGAACATATTCACAAGTTCCAGGGATTCAGACACGGACATTTTTTTGGAGGGTCTTTTCTGCCTACTGTGTGTAGATTATATGGAGGTAAAATAAATCAAGCGTAGCTCCAAGATTTTGAATCTGGAAAAATGTAAAGAAAATGTTACCAATGTCAGAAATAAGGCAGCTGAGAGTGGTGACTGGCATATGGGCAAATCATCTTGAGAAATGTTGAGTTTTAAATAATGCTATTATTCAGATGAAATTTCCTAGCAGGCTTTATTGAGGATTTTTTTTTAATCAGTATTAGAAAAGTTCCTGTTTGACACTGCTAATTACTACTATGGTAAGACTACTACTATGGTAAGACTTTTTCCATGTTCTTAATTTTTCTACCTGTATGTTTAAGTATACTCAATAATTTTGAAGTAATACTTCAATATAAGGTACATATGGATATTTGTTATACACCATAAAACTCATAATGATTACTATGTCTTATTATTCCAGAATTTGGTTCTTTTGCTTTTAAAATAATTTTCCCATTCACAGTTTTATATTATATATGAAAACTTGATGGGGCACCTGGGTGGCTCAGTGGGTTAAGCCTCTGCCTTCGGCTCAGGTCATGATCTCAAGGTCCTGGATGGAGCCCCACGTCGGGCTCTCTGCTCAACAGGGAGCCTGCTTCCCCTTCTCTCTCTGCCTGCCTCTCTGCCTACTTGTAATCTCTCTCTCTGTGTCAAATAAATAAATAAAATCTTAAAAAAAAAAATCGAAAACAAGGCTCTAATGTATTTCTCATAGATCCAGTGGTTTAATAGAGTTCTGTGCACCTTTAGATGAAAATCCTTTGCCACAGTAGATACAATATTCAAGGTCCAGAGGCAGATGGCCATGATTCAAAACATGTTCCAATAGTTGCACATATCACTAACAGGTACCGCCGTGAATTATTCCAAACAACATTCCAGAATCAATGCCAACATCTTATCATTTTGAGAAATTTATTTCCCCAAATATTTTGTTTTACAGGTTTATAAGTTTATTATGTAATTGGTCAAAGCAATGCTGATAGGGTACAAGAAAAAATAGCAAGACAGCAAGACTTAGGGGGTAGAATAATTAAAATGGCATTGTATTAACACAAGAAAAGACAAATAGACCAAGGGGAAAGAATTAATAATCCAGAAATAGACAAAAATCTATACAGGGAACTTCGTTTATAACAGTTATTAATCAGAAAGAAAAGGGTTCTAGCATAAGTGGACTTTAAAGAAAAAAGAAAGAGTATCTACTTCACACAATACAAAAAATAAATTTCAGGGGGATTAAGGTTCATATATGAAAAGTGAAACCTTAAAACATTTAGAAGAACATATAGCACAGCACATTCATGTCACTAAAAGCACCTGCCATAAGGAAATGGATTGTTAAATTTAATGACATAAAAATTTAAAAATTGCATTTGACAAAGACGTTATTTAAAAACTTAAAATGCAAGCCAACATTGAGAAAAATGTTTAAACTAGATCTAACGTACAAAGAATTACAGGCCAGAATACATGAAGAGTCCCTGTGACTCAGTAAGACTAAGACAAATAACTCAAGAAGAAAATAAGCAACAGATAGAGAAAAAATATAGAAACAACATCCAAAAAATAACAAAGACAGAGATGTTCAATCACACCCAAATTCAAGAAAAAAATTTGGGTGGCTCAGTCATTAAGCATCTGCCTTTGGCTCAGGTTCATGATCCCAGAGTCCTGGGATCAAGCCCTACATCGGGCTCCCTGCTTGGTGGGAAGCCTGCTTCTCCCTCTCCCACCCCCCATGCTTGTGTTCCCTATCTCACTGTCTCTCTCTGTCAAATAAATAAAATCTTTTTTAAAAAATTAAAATACAATGATACATATTTTTTTAAAGACGTATTTATTTGAGAGAGGGAGCGAGTACATGCAAAGAGAGGGAGCGAGTACATGCAAATATGAGACAGCGGTGGAGCGGGGGAGGGGCAGGAGAGAAGCTCCAGCAGACTCTCCACTGAACTCGGTGCCTGATGCAGATCTCAGTCTCACAACCCCATGATCATGACCCAAGCTGAAACCAAGAGTAGGATGCTCAACCAACTGAGCCACCCAGGTGGCCCAAAATATCATGGTATATTATACTACCACAATCATGCTGGCAATAATTTGAAATGATGATAATACCAAGTAATGGCCAGGGTGAATTCATATTCTCAATGAATTCATATTCAGGAATTCATATTCTCAAATTCTGTCAGCAAGGATGAAAACTGACACAAATGTTTTGGAAATTAGCCTAGACATTGTTTAAAGTGATCATAAACTTTAACCCAGAGACTTGTGACATTAAATATATACGTCTTTTTTTTTTTTAGATTTTTTAATTTATTTATCTGACAGACAGAGATCACAAATAGGCAGAGAGGCAGGCAGAGAGAGAGGAGGAAGCAGGTTCCCCGCAGAGCAGAGAACCCGATGTGGGGCTCGATCCCAGGACCCTGGGACCATGACCGGAGCCGAAGGCAGAGGCCTCAATCCACTGAGCCACCCAGGCGCCCCAAATATATACTTCTTGATAAACATTTGTAAACATGTCCATTAGAAGCATGTTCAAAGAATGTTTGTTCCAGTATTTTATTCAGTAGCAAAAGTTTGGAAACAGCTTAAATTTTTATCGCTGAAACAACGGGTAAATTAATTGTGCTATTTTAGCACAGTGAAAGAATTTCTAGAATTTAAATGGATGAACTGTTTACATATGTATACATGGATACAGTTTTACATTTCAAACACCATGCTAAGTGTAAAAATGCAGGCTTTGAAAGCTATTTTTATTATACCATGCATGTAAAATGTCCCAGCATTCAAATCAGATACATATGTAATTTATGGATATACACATAAGTAGAAAAGGATCAAATATGCATGGGAATAATACATACCAACTTTATGAAACTAATTATTTTTCAGGTGACAAATGTGAAGGCCAGGGATTTCAAGTTCTTTTGTAGCCTTCTGTTTCTTAAAAAAAATTTGGTACAGGGGTGCCTGCGTGGCTCAGTCGGTTGTGTCTGCCTTCGGCTCAGGTCATAATCTCAAGGTCCTGGGATCGAGTCCCGCATCAGGCTCCCTGTTCAGCAGGCAGCCTTCTTCTCCCTCTCCCTCTGCCTGTTGCTGCCCCTGCTTGTGCGCACTCTCTCTCTCTCTGACAGACAAATAAATAAAATCTTTAAAAAAAATTGGTGCAAAAATGGCCAAACAATGTATTTTGAAATCTTGAACATGTGTTTATGGGTCTACTATGTATTATGTGTGTAATATGCAGGGTTTTTTTTTCATTCTATGTATTTTCTATCATTTTTACTGAAATGTAATTTGCATACCATATATCTTCACCCATTGAAATTATACAATTCAATGATTTTTTAGTATAGTCACAGACTTGCACAACTATCACTATAATCAATTCTAGGATATTTTCAGCACTCCAGGATGAAACTATGTACCCATTAGCAGTCATTCTTCACTTCCTCCAAACCCCCCATTGCCCAACGAAAGCACTAATTTCCATCCTGTCTCTGTAGATAAGTCGCCTATGCTGTACATTTCACATAAGTGGGATTATACAATATGGATCTTTTGTGGTTAATTTCTCTCATTTAGCGTCATGTTTTCAAGGTTCACCTGTGTTGTAGCATGTATCAGTACTGCATTTCTTTTTAGGGCCAAATACTATTCTATTGTTTGGGGATATCATATTTGTTTATTCATTCATCAGCTGTGGACATTTATAATGTTTCCACTTTTTGACCAATGTGAGTAATGCTGCCATGAACGTTTGTGTACAAGTTTTTCTGCGGACATGTGTTCGCATTATCTAGGAATGGAATGGCTGGGTCATCTGTTAATTCTGTGTGCCACTTTTTGAAGACCTGCCAAACTGTTTCCAGAGCATCTGTACCATTGTATAGTCTCACGAGTAGTGTGTGAGGATTCTCATTTCTCCACAGCCTCACCAACATTTGCTATCATCTTTAGTTTTGCATATAGCCATTCTACGGAGTGTGGAGTGGAACGTCACTATGGTTCCAATTTGCGTTTCTCTAATGGCTAATGAAATTGAGCATCTTTTTATGTGTTTATCATTTCTCCTCCTTTTTGAATGTATGAAATATCTTATAACTAAGAAAATTGACAGTAATCCTTGCAAATTAAATCTTGACAGGGAGGCTGATGGCCTATGAAGCCTATTAACACTGATTTGGGTAAGTGTTGAAAAAGAATAATGCTTTAAGTATTTTTTCAGATACATATTTGGGACAAAGCTGTACAGAACATAAAGCAAGAGCAATATTCAACCAATGGTGGAGAGAAAAGCTATTAGTTGAGTATTAATGTAATTATATTAAAAATATAAAACCTCCACTTCACAACTAGAAGAAAAGGGTGTAAAAGGGTGTCAACATGATTGACGAGTCATTATCTGTATCCATTTTTATGCAATAAAATACTAACAAAATAATTTGGAACTAGTGGGTGCTCTTCCTTGATAATTTAAATTAGAGAGATCGTAAAATCTGGGACAGAAACTTTTAGTGAAAACAGTCTGTTCCATAAAAATATATTAAGTTAAAAAGCAAATGTTGCTCTCTGTTACAGACTGTTGAAATTCAGATTCATTTAAAATTTGATGAAATTTATTATTAGGTCAAGGATCAGAGCAGTGCATTCTTCTATTCCATGCATAGGATGACAGTGCCAGAAAAATGACAGGATGGTGAAAAACTTCTTTACAAAGACCTGTGAAATCATAGTTGGTATGGATTGGGAGAATTAATCGAATCTTTGTTTCCTGAAAGAGAGTACTCATTCATTTCAAATACTGTGCCTTGTTAAGGGGAAAGTATATCTTTCTTCTTCCCCTCCTCCTCCTTCTCCTTCTTCTTCTTCATAGTGAGAAAGGAGTATTAAAAGTGTTCACTGTGAGAAACTCTACTTCGTGAGCACACAAAAGAAACATAGACCTCTTTTAGCAGTCCTTTTGGAAGCAATAAATAATATACCCTTATTTTAAACATTTGGGGACATTCTAAGTATCATCAATGTAATTCATATAATACATGAAAAAATCAGTAATAACCTTCAGTGAATATAGGAAGGAAGGAAAAGAAAATATTGTCAATGTTTTCTTCTTAAGTTCTTTTCTGCTCTCCTCACTAATTTCAATCTTGGTCAAACTTACTTGCACATTAAATGAAGAACCAGCCTCCAGCTCACATGACTTTCAAAGAAGTAATGGTACATGCAAATTTCCTAGGACTAGAGCAGGGACTACAGCATACCAAGAGGATTACTGACCGTTCATTCACTTAACAAATATGACTGCATCCTGCCTATATCGGCCAGGCACTCCAGGAGCACCTGGTATAAAAAGGAAGCAGATAAGTAAACATCCTAACAATGCAGGGTGATGATATATAAGGCTTTGTAGGGTTCTGAGAAGGAATAGAGGAAGCTAGGTACCTAAGCTGAATTCTAGTCAGGAAAGCCTCCTTAGAAAAGATAACTCTTGAGCTGTGCCCCAAAGCTTGAGTTTCAGAGACACAACCAGGTGAAGGGTTTGGGAAAGCAAATTACACACAGAGACAGTATCATGTGTCCTGAGGTAAAAGAAAGAAGAGCATATTTGGAGAAATGCTCATAATTCAATATATTTGAGTTTGAGGGCCTGTTGTGTGGAGGCAGAAGGCTGATAGGACAGGACATGAGTAGTAGGGCTGTTCATGATTTGCCTGGTTTCTGCCATGCTAAGGAACTTGAGTTTCCTTTTGAAGAGAGCAGGGAGGTACTAAAGGTCTTAGAGCATTAATATGATTAATGTGGGGGAGCCTGGGTGGCTCAGTGGGTTAAATCCTCTGCCTTCGGCTCAGGTCATGATCCCAGGGTCCTGGGATCGAGCCCCACATCGGGCTCTCTGCTCTGCAGGGAGCCTGCTTCCTCCTCTCTCTCTGCCTGCCTCTCTGCCTACTTGTGATCTCTGTCTGTCAAATAAATAAATAAAATCTTAAAAAAATATATGATTAATGTGATTTTAGAGGTCTCAGCCTTAACAGCTTATGGCTAAAAATAAGATCATACTGATTTTCAGTGATCGAATTATGTTGATCGTAATGACAGATATTTATATAATGTTGTCCGTGTGGCAGCTGCTCTTTTTTGTAGACGTTGCTGTTTATTTATGTGTTAAACCCAGCTTTCTCTGTTTTGTATCCGTAGGATGGCTTCTGCTGCCTCTGACCCTCATGAAATATCCGCCTTCCCGGGCACAGCCGCCTTCTGTCCACTGCTTCTGCAACTCTAGGGAATTAAATACAACTTCTGTACAAATCCCTCTTCTTGGCCCCCTCTTCTGATCAGGCAGACCCCCTGATTAAATCTATGTGTGGGGACCAGCCCATCAATGTCCACCAAAGCCATTCATATGGTTCCTTGACTGGGAGTGAAAGTAGATATTTTAAGTCACGTGTTCTTATTTGTATTTTGGGGACAGTCAGTCTGGCAGTGGTTTGTAGGATGGCTTGGAGTGAAGCTAGGGCTACTTTGACCTAGAAGGAGACCTTTGTAATGATCTAGGAAGGAAATGAGGGCCTGAAATATGTTAGTAGTCATGATAATGAAAAGGATCTGGTGAAGGTGAGTGAGTGAGTGAGTGTGTTTAAAGATCTATTTATTTATTTGACAGAGAGAGAGAGACAGCAAGAGAAGGAACACAAGCTGGGGGAGTGGGAAAGAGAGAAGCAGGCTTCCCTCTGAGCAGAGAGCCCAATGTGGGGCTCGATCCCAGGACCCTGGGATCATGACCTGAGCTGAAGGCAGATGCTTAAGGACTGAGCCACCCAGGCGCTCCAAGGTGAGTGTGTTTTTAAGAAGAAATTGACCCAAGTACCTATTGAGCTAACGGATATGGGTGAAGGGGAGAAACTCAAACTATTTAGGGAGATGGATGATTCTAATTTGGGACTGATGAGTTGAGAGTCTGTAAAATGTACAGATAGAAATGTTGGCTTATAGGTGTGGAATTCAGTAGAGAAGTTTGGGCTAGAGATATAAATATTGGGAGCTGTGGTCAGGAAATACAGAATTATAATAGAAGAGGACCAGGAGCAACATTGCAGATAACAACACTTTTCAGGTAGAAAGAGGGACTATCAGAGACTGAGAAGAAGCAATAGAGCTGGGGGATGGGGTGAGGTGGGAGCAACTATTGTCAAAATGTCCAAGAAGGAAGTGGTCTTCTGACTAACAGTACTAGAAACTCTGAATAGTTTATCCGAAGAAGGAAAGACATTACCAGTTCAAATACACACCATTTTTTTTTGTTTGTTTATTTCTCATTTTATTGCTTTGACTGCTCATGCCTAACCTGGCACATTGTTGTTGAGGAATAACTGACAAGCAATTTTAACGATGCCTATAAAACTATGGAATAGAGTTTTCCCACAAATAAAAAAAAAAAACCATTCTCTTCAGCAGCAAAATAATAAATAGAAGAAAAACCTATAAGATTTGTCATTTACTGTATCATGAAATCTTTCAATTTCTATAAACTCCAACTCTATCATCCTCATAAAAATAAGAAGTTAATTGAAAACTACCTAAGTGTGCCTTCTATTGAGTTAATACTATTTTCTCACTATAAAGTAATAATTTTCATTTATTTATCATCAGAAGTTATCTGCTATGTTCTACATAACTCCATATAGATAAACTTCCCATTCTAGTTCACTTACTTATAATTACATATCAAAATAAAGTTTTAGAATATTTAACAGATTCCATAATTCCATAATTATAATGTTTCCTTTTAAAAGGAAAAAATATCCAATTAAGAATTATTTAATTAAGGGGCGCCTGGGTGGCTCAGTGGGTTAAGCTGCTGCCTTCGGCTCAGGTCATGATCCCAGGTCTTGGGTTCGAGCCCCACATCGGGCTTTCTGCTCAGCAGGGAGCCTGCTTCCTCCTCTCTCTCTGCCTGCCTCTCTGCCTGCTTGTGATTTCTCTCTGTCAAATAAATAAATAAAATCTTAAAAAAAAAAGAATTATTTAATTAAAACAAAGACATATAAGCAAGGAATATACTTTTAGTCATGAGCACCATATTAAATATTGCTTCATGGTGAAAATTTGGCCAATTTTTTGAGTAGAGTAGAAAAGGTTGGGTACTAAAGTTGAGTCCTGATTCTGTTGCTAATATTTTTAATAATCTTGAAAAAATTAATTCACATAAATAGGATTTTTTTTGTCTAAAAACATGTGATATGCTTATGTGATAAGCATAATTTTCCCAGCATATGTTATAAGGGTAAAGGTGATATCAACAAAAAAGACTTTGAAAAAAATTGGAGTTCTATAATTAGAAATTTTTCTTAATCTCAGTTCTGCATGAGAAAATATTTCCAAATATCTAAAAAAAAAAAATCAAGCTATGACTCTGTAATACTCAAAACCCAAAGAAATTATCTAAAATAATACCTACCATTAGCATAATTTATAAAATATAAAGTATACAATTTAATTTTAGATATCAGAAAATACTGCTGTTTCCAGTTAAAACTTTAATAGAGAATATTTTTAATGCCCCAAATTATGGTATTTCTATCCTTAAACTCTGCTCTATTTTCATTGTGTTTTTTATTTACAACTCTGGGAATCTTTAAGGTTTGTCTTTACTATATTATAAAGAATAGAGAATTTCCATAGGAATGAACCTTGAAAAGAGAACCAGATTCTCCTTCTAGTCTATGGCAATTAAAAATGGCCACTTTTTTCTTCTCTTTCTTTCTTTTTCTTATTTTGGGGGGTGTGGGGGGAAGGACATTCCTCTCATTAGAAGGAGAAATTTATGTTTGCTGGCTTTAAATCTGGGTCGGGTTTGTGTGACTAATAGAATACAGCAGAAGTAAAAATGTGACAGTTTCTAAACCTAAGCCATAAGATACCAATAGTTCAACTTCCTTTTGAAATATTAACTTCTGGAAATATTAGTTTCTGGAATCTGTTTGCCAAGTCATGAGGAAGCACAAGCAGTCTTGCGGAGAGGCTCACACAAAGAAGCTCATCTTTAGAGGACCCACTGCACCCAGCCAAAAGCCCCAGATGAGTCTGTGCTAAGCAAGAACAACTTGCTAGCTGTGTAAGTGAACCATCACGGAAGTACATTCTACCCCAGGAAGCTACCTCAGCGGATGCTGGCGTGAACAAAACATGCCATTCTGACTAAGACCTGCCCAAATTGCAGACTCATGAGCAAAATAAATGATTATTTTGTTTTAAGTTACTAAGTTTGGGGTAGCTTGTTATGCAGTAATAGATTACTGGAATATAGTCTTGAAAATATCACAACGTAAGTGAAAAAGAATCCTTAAATAAAATCATTATAGTGAAGCTTTAAAGTTACATGATGTTTAAAAAAGGTTATATATATATATATATTTTTTTTTTTTTTTAAAGATTTTATTTAGTTATTTGACAGACAGAGATCAGAAGTAGGCAGAGAGGCAGGCAGAGAGAGAGGAGTAAGCAGGCCCTCTGCTGAGCAGAGAGCCCGATGCCTGCCGGGCTCCATCCCAGGACCCTGGGATCATGACCTGAGCCGAAGGCAGAGGCTTTAACCCACTGAGCCACCCAGGCGCCCGGTTTTATATATTTTTAAAGATTATTTATTTATTTGGCAGATAGAGACAGTGAGAGAGGGAACACAAGCAGTGGGAGAGGGAGAGGGAGAAGCAGGTTTCCTGCCAAGCAGGGACCCTGATTCGGGCTCAATCCCAGGACCCTGAGCAGAAGGCAGATGTTTAACAACTGAGCTACGCAGGCGTCCCTGTGTTTTTATTTTTATTATTTTTTTTAATGGCTGAAATGTTCTGTCATTCTACACGTAGATGACAGCAGAGTTACCACCTTCCATGTTTGGACTGAGTGAAGTAAGAAGTTGGAACTCTGGGTAAATATAAGAAGTATAAGAAACTAGCACAATAAATTCAAACGGAGTACTACACTGACAGATACAATGTTTTCACATATGTTAGCAATGCACTTTTCTCTGACATTCCTGTAATAGCTGCACACGGACCAGTTTTTATTACCTAGTTGCTAGTAGGAACGCTCTCAGCAAAATTTTCAGGTCCCAGTTTGGACCAAATGACAGAAGAATTAATTAAAACTTTACCTAAATCACTATTCCCATCTATACAATACTTATTGTTTCTTGCTACTAAAATAAAACTGATATACGTTTGTGGGACTAGACTGTGGCCATGGTTGACAAATAGCAAACTAGTGTAATAATTCTATTAAGAGCAGTCATTATAAATTCTATTATCAGTGCAAACATACTGCTTATTTCCACTGTGGTCTTGGGAGATAATGAGGAGGAAGTTCACGGGTGGGGTTGGGGGGTGCGGTTTACTGCGTCATAGCAATCCTGTTGTCCTTCACCATTGATTCCTGGGGAGAGCATGTGAACCAAGTCAGGCCAAAGAGAAATGGGGGATGTAATCCGGGACCTCTTGGAAAAGATTTCCTTCCCTGTAACAGAAAGTCCCTTAAGGATAATACCTCCTTTCTTACTGCTTTTGCAGGTTTGGGGGACTGCACGATACTGCAGAAGATCCTCCAGTCATTGTGCAATCACATAATTGGCAGAGGGGAAAGATGGCGAGAACCTGTGTGTTTCGTCCTACTGAGACTCTTGTCCTATTTTCAAAGAGCCTACACCCAGACTTTGTTTTTGAGTGAAATAATGAAATGCTTCACTATTGTTTTGTCAGATTGTAATAGGATATTTTACTCCATAGAGCCCAAAGCAATCTTAATTCATTAAGGCTGTAAACCGTCTACAAAGTAGCTGAAAAATAGCATGTGTTTAAAAATTTTGGTTATTACTCCTGTAAGTAAAGCTATTTGTGTGGAATGAATTAATAATTAAGGCAATGTATTTAAATTATGTAAGTATGAAGAAAAGCAGGCATCTTAATTTCTAGGGAGAACTGTACCTTTGAGGTGTGTGTATATGTAATTCAACAAAATAACACAATAATGACTAAACTTCCTGGTGGTTTATTTCTGTTTTTACTTTTGGACCTTATCATTGAATATAATTTTAATCCTGACTTCAAGATGGAAGTTACATAAGGAAATTTAAAGCCATTTGTGTGTCTCAAGTAGGATTCCTCTCAGGAAGTAAAGGATAGGTCAGTCTAGTCTCCCGAAGTTTCACTGGAGGTAGAAACCAGGTTCCTGCCAAGGTGTTGCCCTAAACTTTTATTCAGCTCAATTTAAGCTCATTTCTTTTTTCTTTAAAAAAAAAAAATTATTTACATGAGAGAGAGAGAGAGAGAGAGTGCACATGCACTCCTGAGCACAAACAAGGGGAGGGGCAGAGGGAGAGGGAGAAGCAGAGTCCCTGCAGAGCAGGGAGGTTTATGCAATGCTAGCTCAGTTGTAAGACCCTGAGACCAGGACGGGAGCTGAAGTCAGATACTTAACTGACTGAGCCACCCAGGCCCCAAGTTCACTTTCTTTCTTCCTTTCTTTTTTTTCTTTTTAAAAAATTTTATTTGTCTAAGAATGAGAGAAAGAGAGAGAGAGATCAGGAAAAGAGGGAGAGGAAGGGGCACTCTGAACTCGCACTGAACAGGGATCCCAACTAGGAACTTGATTTCAGGACTCTGCATTCATGACCTGAGCCAAAGGCAGATGCCTAACCCACTGAGCCACATAGGTCCCCGATCCCACCCCCACCATTACCACCACCAAGTTCACTTCTTTTGATTACAATAACTGCAGTGATGTTTTGGCCATAAAAATTATAACGAGGTAATTCTAGACACTTCTAGCTTTCAATGTTAGGGAGGAATAGTTACCTACTAGGCAAGAAGAAATGAGATACCAGATTTGATGAAGGGTAATTGGACATTAGCATGAGGATAGCTGAGGATAGCTGAGGAAACAGATCAAGGCACATAGGCTCACAGTGAGGGAGGGAGTGTCCACAGCAGAAGCTTTTTGGAGTTGGTTGGGATGGATAAATCAAAAAGTTTGAGCACCAAAACCTAGGTCTTGAGGGGAAAGAAAAAAATTGAAGATTGATTCTATTTTTAAAGTTTTCCTTAGGATCAGCTACAATAGAGAGAAATGGGAAAGAAAGGAGTTTGTCTGGGTCGTGTTTATTTTTTATGTTATCCAAAGAGACTACCTTTGGACTTTAATAATTGGGAACCTTCTATCTGTGTGCATTTGGGTAAAGTATTTCCTTCCCTTCCTGAGTTTCTGTTTCCTTGATTATAAAATGGGGGTAATAATACCTCCTCCACAGAGTTTTGAGAATATTACATGAGATACATACGGTGTGCGTGTGTGTGTGTGGGTGTGTGTGTATATAAATACACACACACCCACACCCATATATATATATGTAAAATTACTTAACATAGTGACCTGGACATAATACCATCCCATCTCCCCTCCAGAAATGTCAGATTTATTTAACCAATGGTAATTTCATGCCTATCAGCTGTTCTTCTCTAGGCACTGGTCATACAAAGGTGAACAAGATGAAGTCTACATCTAGGGGATAAATTTAAAAAGTATTAATTAGAAATGACTGACCAACTTCAGTGTTTAAAAGATACTGAGCCTGGGTGGCTCCATGGGTTAAGTGTCTGCCTTTGGCTCAGGTCATGATCCCAGGGTCCTTGCTCAGTAGAGAGCCTGCTTCTCCCTCTGCCCCTCTCCCCAACTCAGGCTCGCTCTCTCTCTCTCTCTCTCTATCTCCGCCCCTCTCAAAAATAAATAAATAAAATCTTTTAAAAAATAAAATAAGATACCCAAAACAGATTCTTGATGTTTGGAAACTTACGTATAACATGAAATAAAGAGACATATAAAAGGTTAGCAAATCTTCAGAAAGGGAAATACATACTGAATTTTAATACACAATAGATTTGTTCTGTTTTATTTAGAATTTCCTTCTTAAACATTTGCATTTCTGGATTATAGTGGACATGAGAGTATCATCTCCTGGAGGATTTTGTGAAGAAGGAAGGAGAAAAGTTGAGTAGAACTCATAAATGAAACTAAAACATAGAGGATTTAGATTCAAAAGGATTAGGAAAAATAGCCCAGAGTGAAGTCAGTAGGTAATAAAGAGGCAGAAAAAAGGAGTATTGTTTGACAGTGGATCATAGAAGAATAGGATAAAAATAGTCTATTTAAATTATGCAAATATTAAACAAACAAATCACACTAACAAAACATAGCTGGAAGCTAACTACAAAGAATGGCCAGGGTAGAAGCTTCCTAGTGCATAAAATAGTTTTCATGCATTAGAAACCCTTAAAGAAATGCACATCAAATATGTGCTGGACATACTCATATGTTACCAGGATATCATTTACACAAAGTCGACAAAAAAGCTGGGGAAATGACAATGACGCATAGTCTAGCAGTAACAATTCCTTGCATTGAGAAAAATAGGAATGATTTTCTATTCACACTATAATCCTTTCAAAGAGATTACATGGATAAATGCCTGTGTACATGTCTTAGGAAAAAAATCTATAGAATGCCATTGATCTGAGGCCACATCTAAAATATCTGGGTTTTATGAAGTAGTTAAGAGAAACATTTTTGTTTTCATTTATGTCACAGACCCACACATTTTCTTAGTAAACCAATTTTTGGACCAAAGAAGACCAGAAAGTCTGCAGATGTTTAAGCTTTTAAAATATCTGGAAAGTTATTCCAGCAACTAGAGCCAAATCCATGAACAAAACAGATGTTTTCCACTGCAGTGGGAAAACACAACTTTGTTGTATGTACTGCATATGGTCCAAATCCACTTCAGAAATAAGATTCTGTCTCTCAAAGGGTCTTAGAACCACAGTACTCTCCTAGACTCTGCTGATAAAAGCATGGCCGAGGACATTTAGGTGTTCGAAGGTCAGTATCTTATGATAATCTTTTAATCTCATGTTTTATAAAACAAGAGGAACAAGTTATAAAAATCTAGGTTGCTTTTCCAAGACTGCAGTTAAAAAGTTGGAATTGGATTAAAACCAATTGGCAGGACCCCTGGGAGCTAAGAGTGCGGAAGGACAGTAGGTCACTAGAAAAGAACAGAGGGGAGTTCCGCTGGCCTTTTCCCCCAGAGAAAGCAAAGAGAAGTTCTTCCCACTGACCACTAGGACAGAGTATCAGAAGCTCTAGGAGCTTGGTCTTGTCAAAAAGTCAGAAACTATTTTGTCCCAGGAATACAGGAAATGGATCCATGCAGAAACGCACTTAGGGGAAATTGTTCTTTTCACAGGTGGATCTCACATATGGATGAATCCACATTATTGAAGGGCATGAAACACATATTCCAGGGTTTGTTTGGTTTTTTTAGCCTCTTAAAAGTAGACATAACATTTTAATAGACAGAAAACATCTGCCCTGTTTATTTGCCGTTTAATTGTTTTAACCTAAAAAGTTCCATATTCCTAGCCGATGTAACATTTTCCTGGTTTAACACTTGGTTTCTGCTCCCCCCTCCCATGAAGAAAAATCAGAAATAAGGAAAAATAGAATGAAGGAATTACTTTTTATTGTATCAGATAATATAAAAAAATCTTTTTTACCAAGAGTAAAATGAAGGCTCTTATAAGATCTTTGTAAGATCTTGTAAGAAGGAAAACTTGCCCAATCAAGTTGATTAAATTGGTTTAGAATCATCAGAGTTGTCAATATTCAAAAATGTTGCTTACTGTATAAAAAAGTACTTGGGTTACCCCAGATTATTGCTGACTATTCTAAAATCTTTTATAGTTGCAAAACATAGTCTATAAAGATAAAGAGTGCAAATCATTATTTGGATTCAGAGCTATGAAGATTTTTGCTATATCTAAAGTATTGCCTGCTATCACAAGATGTTGTAGGTCTTTTTATAATGAGGTGCTATCATGGGACAGGCTACAGTACTGACAGAGATTCTTTATCTGTGTTCCATTCATCTTTGCCAGGTGCAGAAGTCTGCCAAAATAACTACTATTGCGAATGATGGGATTTGGATTCACATGTGTCAAGGAAGATGTGAATAGTCAATCACCGATACTAGACAGACACTTCTTATTTTCCATTTCTTATTAACATTATAACCTGATTCACTTATGATATCATTGCCATTTCTGTTTACCCCCAGTCCTGTCTGAAGCTAGCTCATCAGGAATTTTTGAGAGAATGCCTTTGAACCTGAAACACTTGAATTATCACCTTGCTCTAGGGAATTGCGAGCTAGAAAGATGCCATGTTTTAGAGAGGAAAATGAAGATCTCTCTAGGAAGATTATTTGCATTTGTCTAGGAGATAACCTTATTCACCCATTGTATGGAGGGGTGCCCAGAATAGAAATGAGGAAGGAGCAAAGATTTGCTAAGTGGACAGCTTCCTAATTCCTTTTGAGACATGCCTTCCAAGGATAGCTTTACTTTGTTTGAAGTGTTGTGATTTTTCCAAAAGTGGGTATATACCAATTTTGGTAAGTGTGAAAACACATCGGAGAGCCAGAAAAGAAATGAGTTCTATATTTTTTTTTATAGCCAATCTCTCCCCCATCTTACAGACCTTCTGGTGGATAATGGAAAACTGACATTGTGTGGCTAGGACAAGGAGCAATCAGAGATAGAAAGGTTGTACAGAGATAGGAAAAAAATTACAAATATGTATAAACTGAAGGGTGTGTGCTGAGAAAGGGCTTTGTGCAAATGAGGGTAGAGAAAAAAAGAAGGGCTAGTATAATTTCCAGAATCAGCATATGTCTGCTGCAGTCAGTTACGGCAGGAGAAGGAAAAGAGAAGTTTAGCGTAAGAGCTGGGAGCGGAGCTGAGGTGTTTCAAGGGATACAGTAGAGAGGGAATGACAGGAAACCACACTCATGATGCCATTAGGACAAATTGTGAAAGAAACAATATGGTTTTTCTATAACTTCTTGCATTCCATTTTTTTTTCCTGTAGAAGGAAGTATACATCACAAAAGTGAAAAGCAATGGAGGAAAAGAATATGAGCCCAGATGACCTTGACTCCTTATTTCTTGAGCTTCGAAAAGAAAGCAAAAAAGTATGTCATCCGGCCAAATCCAAGGGCAGAAAAAACTTCAAGCCTCTCTCATCAGGATAAGAAGTGTCACAGACCAGGATGGTAAAAAACTAAGGAAACTCAAATAAAGAGGCAGTTAGGTTTCTATTTCAATCTGTCTTTCGAAGTGTATGAGATTATTTTTCCAACTAATTTTATTGAGTGAAATCTTCCATCTGGCCGCACTGAGAGAGAATTTCAGAGTTGTGGAATCGTAGACTCAGAGCGGGAAGTAATCTGCCTGTCTTTTCCTCCAGCCCCCTCATTTTTCTTCTAGCAGTTCTGAAGTGTGATGTAAACAGAATTGATCAAGACCACGTGATCCAGACTTGATCATTAAGCACAAAACAGCTTCTGCCACTCCGGTGTTCCCTTCCAGCTCTTACTCCATCCCTCTTCGGAGCTGAGCTTCTTGTAAACAGCAGTCTGCCTGCATCTGCTCTCCCCCCTCCCTCACCTTCCTTTCACCTCCCCAGGCCACAGAGCTGCTACTGTCTGGAAACTGGCCTCACAAAGTGTGTTCATAAAGCCCCCTCCTCCGTCTGTGCAAACGTGGGCTCTGGAGCAGGAAGGCTGAACTTTAAATCTTGCCTTTGTCACTTGCTTCCTGGGTCAGCCTGGACAGCACGTTCACTTCTCTTGGCTTCATTTTCTCATCCATAAAGCGGGAATGATCATCATAATCTCTACTGCACAAGGGTGTTGTGAGAGTGGAAGGTATCAAGCCATGCAAATTGCCAAAAATGGTCCCTGGCATGTTACAGTTCCTTAAGAAAATAAATCGGAATTCTTAGCTATCGTTATCTTTCTCGATATTTTGGAGTATTATTGTTAACCAAGTCTCTCCTTCCAAGCTTCCTTCCATCCCTCCCTCTTTGCTTACTTCCCACAGGCTCATCTCCTAATTGTCCTCTTTCACTCTGTTACTTGCTTCTCTGTTTTCACTGGAGTCTCCTTTGCTTCTCTCTGCCTCTTGACCTCCTGAATTATCCTTAAAATTTGTCTTCTTACTCTAATACATTTAGAGAAAGGCACCCATGTTATTCTAAACATGTCTCTGCCTTGACTTCCCTCATAGTTCTACACTTGTGACTACTTATTAGTTGTTGCCACCTGTTACAAAGATAACTTCAGTCCCAAGATGTACAACACAGAATGGATTACCTCCCTTTTCACCAGACCCGGTTTTATCTTACAGTCAATGGCACCCCTTCCCCCCCAATCTGGTTACCCACATCAGAATCCTCTTCCTTCCTTGGCTTCTTCTACATTCAATCATATGATGATTTTACTTGCGTCCCAAGTGTGGTCTCTCTTCTCTATTCTCCTTTCTTAGTTCAGGCCTTCATTATTTTTTCTTTACTGAAGTCCAGCCTTCTAACTTGTCTCCACTTCCTACCTTCTATTCCGCCAACCCCTGCTCACATATTTCCTCAGATAAAAACCAGATCATTAATTCAATCACATATTTGCTCACTCATTCACTACTCACTTACGTATTTACTTAATAATAACGTTTAATGAAAACCCTCCTGCCCTGAGTACAGATCATTGCACCCCATAACACATGCATGCTCGTGCATGAGCCTGAACACACACACACACACACACACACGCACACACATGTACATTGTTTCTCTCTTAACCCCCTCCACAGTTGCCTTGCAAGGCCTTTTTTTCATAGCACTTAACACAATCTGAAATCATCTTGTCCAATTCTTTATTGTCTGTTTATCTTATATAAATTCTTTGAGAGCAGGGATTTGTAAGTTGTATTTATTACTGCCTCCCCAGTGCCTGAGCAGAAATGAATGAATTAATGAGGAAAATTTGAGCTGAGTTATGAAAAACATGTAGCCGTTTGTCAAGGGAACTTGGAGTGGGAGGCTGGGAGAGCGGACACAGAACATAGATAGGCACAAGGATAATAGAAAGGAGTCAAGGCACTTTGAGGAATTTAGAGGAAAATAAAATGATCTGTACTTGGCACACAGTGGGTTTTCATTACGTGTTATTAAGCAAAAATAAGTGAGCGAGCCCATAAATGAGTGAGCGAATGCACGACTGAATTAATGATAGGTTTTCCTCTTAGAGAATATGTGAGCATTGATTGGTGGAATGGAAGATAGGGAGTAGAGACAAGTTAGGATTTAGATAGGGTAACTGGTCAGAGAGATCTTTTCTGATGAGGTAACATTTGAGCTGAGCCCTGAATGAGGTGAAAGAGTGAATCGTGTAGGTATCTGGAAGGAGAGCTTTACAGGGGATCGGAACAGCAGGTGCAAAGGCACTGTGGTGGAAGTGTGTCAGAGTGCTCAAGCAAGGAAGATGGAAGGTGGTCAGTGAAAGGCCATAGAGCAAGTCTCTATGATGCCAGCCTGATTTTCCAGTTTTTGTTGGGCATCCATTTCTCTGTGCTCAGACAGTACTTGGTGTTACATTGTGCTGCTATGACAAGGCATATGGTGGTTACATTATGTCTATTTAATTGCCAAAACTGTAAGCCCTCAAGGGTGGGGACCATTTTGTACTCCTTGTTTTATCCCCAGGGCCTACCCCTGTGCTTGGTAGGTGTTGGAACCTTTGCTGAAAAGATGAATCAGAGGCCCTTAAGATGCTTTCTCATGTCTGAGTCACATGAATGAGTTTCTGGGTTCCCTATGTTTTCAACACTCTTCTTTTCATCACCTCATTCTCTTAGCATCTGGTAGTAAACTACCAGCTTTGGCTACTTCCCTCCTGACACCTTGCATCATGGACATTCCTCTATTGATTTCTAGTCACGACCTTCTACTCCTCCCCAGGTTTCCAACATATTGCAGTTATAAGTGTGGCATGTGTGGCCAAAGAGCACTGATTATTGGAGCTGTGGGAAGGCTCACCAGGGCACTGATAAACGAATAGAATAACATGATAAATGAAAAGAATAACATGGTTTCATAAGATATCAGTCCCTGTAAACAGGTGACATCTATAAAATGAAACTTTTTTTTTAGAGCAAGAAGTTTGAGCTAATTTGTAAAGGATAAGAATTTCGATGATTGTGAATATAAATAACAATCATCAGCAAATAAAACAGCCTCCAAATTGTCAAAATACGTGTCATCAAGAACATGAGCAAAATGTATACATCTTATCATAAAGTAACTTTTGATTTCCCTATGTAAAACCTACTTAGTCTAATTTCATACACAATTATAATAATTTGGTTGCCCATTGTCTGGAGTAACAGCGGACTAAACGTAATAAGTCACCAGGGCAGAAGATGGTAGAGGAAGTCACAGCCACAAAGTGGTTGGAGGGATGCCCAACTGCCCAGAAAAGACAGAAAGACTTAAAGAATCCGACTTCAAGGACTCAAAGTTATAGCTATCGAGGACAACAATGCAGTTATCCTTTGCGGCACCCACATACAGATGCGTAAGACTTAATCTGCAATGTTGAGTTAAAAGATTCCAATTTTTAAAAAAAGATTTTATTTATTTATTTGACAGAGAGAGACACAGTGAGAGAGGGAATGCAAGCAGGGGGAGTGGGAGAGGGATAAGCAGGCTCCTTGCTGAGCCGGCAGCCTGATGTGGGGCTCGATCCCAGGACCCTGGGATCATGACCTGAGCCGAAGGCAGACACTTAACGACTGAGCCACCCAGGTGCCCTGAAAGATTCCAATTTTTAAAAATAATTACTTTTTTATTTGCTTTTCAAATCTCATCTGCTGATAGAGCCTTCCTTGACTTGTACTTGTTTGCCCCCGAATCTGATATGAACTGATAGAAGATTACTTACAAACTTTAATTCCTGTGAATATGTTTTCTGCAGAAATAATGTGTTAATTACAGACCCTGCTGGGGTTGTTAGAAGTATAAGAAATAAGCCCCACGCAAGATCCTATAAAAGTTACCTGTATCTTCAGAGTGCCTTCCTATGATTTAAACGTCTTAGTTGCAAGAGCTTTGCATAAGGAGGGGTTGTGCACCTGTGTAGTAAATTCATGAATGCGTGCAATGATACCTATGGTTAATAAGATCAGAAATGCTGTGCTTAGCGTGGTAAGAGAGTGTGGGAAATGCTTTGAAAGCTTTGTAAGTGTTCATTAGAGGAAAGGAAAGTTGCAAGTGTATTTGGAAAGTCAACAAGTCTTAATAGTACATTTTAGAGGTTTTCCTTTGTGTGTGTGTGTGTGTATTTCCAAGTCTTTTAAGAAGAAATTAGACATGGAATCTAGGGGATATACTTGCAGTGATGAAACATGGACTTATACACTTATCAGAGAAATTATCCTTAAGGTTGTTGGAGTTTTCTTGAGCACCAGGGATATCTGAGTGAGAAAGTTATTCAGAGATGTGAATTTGCTTTTTAAAACCTTCCAAATTTGTAATAGGTGTTTTCATTTGTGTTTTATTCCCTCTACTCCCAGATTCTACTGCTAATGAAGAACAAATTTTGGGTGCCAACTTAAGGAAACAGAGACTGTGTTTGCAATGCCAATGAGCATACCCAAAGGGAATTATTAAAGAGTTTGAGGGTTATTATAGCTCAGTGACCTAAAGACATAAAAACACAATTTTGGACATTAGGGCTGAAAATTGGAAAAATCTAGATGAGTTATAGAAGGAGTAAAGAATTCAGAAATACCCAAAGTTCACAATAGATAATAAAGTATTATTATGCTATTTTCTCTGCTCCCAAATAATATAGGTTTATAGTTAGAAATTCAAATATTATAGAAATATGGTAGCTGAAAGAGTGGAACTAACTCCTAGCTATAGTGTCACCTGTCTCCCCATAAAAATGCTGTTAAAATGTTGACTTGTATTTCTCTTACATTTTTAAATATGAATTAATTAATACTGTATAGGGCATTGTAACTTGCCTCCCCCATCCCCACTAAAAAACTATATATCTTTTTCCTTTTTAATTTTTTATTTGAGAGAGAACGAGCTAGCACACAAGCAAGGGGAGGGGAAGAAGGAGAAGGAGAGAGAATCTCAAGCAGACTGTGCTGAGCACAGAGCCCAACTCAGGGCTTGACCCCCGGATCCTGAGATCATGACCCCATTGGAAACCAAGACTTGAATGCTCAATGCACTGAGCCACCCAGGTGCCCCAACAACTATATATCTTGATATCCACCCAATTAAGTAGTTAATTACCACCTCACTCTTTTCGATTATAAGATAGAATTCCATTTAAAGGCTATACTGTAATTTAAAATTGACGATTGGGGCGGGTGGGTGGCTCATTTGTTAAACGTCTGCCTTCGGCTCAGGTCATGATCCTAGGATCCTGGGATCCAGCCTTGCATGGGTTTGGGGGGGGGGTCCCTGCTCAGCAGGGAGTCTGCTTCTCCATCTGACACTCCCCCCCACCTTATGTTCCCCCCTCCCCCTGTGTCTCTGTCAGATAAAAAAATAAAATCTTTTAAAAAAATAAAATCGATAATTATTTACTTTTCCCCCCTGGTTATTTTACTTTTCCCTTTGGAATCTCTTCTGTTTAGACACGCATAGGAAAATAAAAAGCCTAGTTTGACCAGAAAAAGTGGCAAATAGTGAAACAAGTGCTATTTTTGAATGGCAAATTTCCAGTTCTGTGGGATAAGCATACAATAATCTCAAAAAGATAAAACAAACGATGTCTGCTTTGCATTTTAAAGAAGATTCAGAAATAAATAAAAATAAACAAAAATAAGAAATACTCAGGTGTTACTAGTAAATGGATCAATCTCTCTCAGATTCAAAAATTAAATTTCCCTCAATTGTAGAAGCAGAATTGCTGGGCAAAATCAATTGTACTGTAAAAATCAACTTTCACATTTAAAATTAGGAACAGAGTATCTGTGATCCTGCTCAGAAGGAGAGCTCTATCTGCAGAGCTCTTCATTGAATGAGTCATTGAAAGGTCGGGGGTAATAAGGAATGAGGGATTCTGTGGACCTGTGTTCAGGTAAATAAAAGAACAGTAACCGGATCACTTGCATCGCAGATCAGACAATTGTCTTATCCTTCTGTCGTTCTGCCTCATCTCTCTCAGACCTTCCGGAGCTATAGCTGTCTTCGTGCATTAATGTCCTCCCTGCTGTATGCAATTCAACAATCTTTTCCTCTTGCAGGAGCAAGGACAGTAAGTAAGGTGAACACCGATGACTCACTGTTGCCAATTTATCTATGTTAGCCTTGCTGTTCTATCTCCCTTCTTGTCCCTCAGAGGTAACCACTGTCTTGAATCTTACGATTAACATTTCTTTGTTTACACACTAGTTTTAAACAAATGCATATGTGTTCCTAGATAACATATCATTTAGTTTTGCTTGTTTGTAAGCTTTGTCAAAGGGCAGCTTGAACAAAATCTGTGAACTCCAGTCAGTGTTATGCCTCCAAGAGTTATCTAGGCTGTTGAACATACCTGCTGTTTCCTCATGTTCCCCATTATAGAGTATTTCATGATCTGGATATATCAAAATTTATTTCTCTTTCATTCTCTTAAATTTTTATTCTTGATTTCTTCTTCTTCTTCTTTTTTTTTTTAAGATTTTATTTATTTACTTGAGAGAGAGAGTGAGAGAGAACATGAGAGGGGAGAAGGTCAAAGGGAGAAGCAGACTCCCCATGGAGCTGGGAACCCAATGTGGGACTCAATCCTTGGACTTGGGGGTCATGACCTGATCTGAAGGCTGTCACTTAACCAACTGAGTCACCCAGGTGCCCCTTGATTTCTTCTTTGATCCATGAGTTATGTAGAAGTCTATTTTAAAATCCCCTTTATTTAAATTAATCTTTAGAAATTAAAATGTACTATTACTTGAATTTCAAGTTAAATTTAAATCTTTAAAAAAAATTGCCTATTTCTAAATCTATTGGGAGATTTTAGTAGAGATTACAGGATCTAAATCAGTGATCAACAAACCCGGTCTCCAACCTGTTTTTCTACCCTAGTGAACTAAGAATGGTTGGCATATTTTAATTGGTTGAAAAACACAGAGGGTAATAGTTTGAGGCAGGTGAAAATTACATAAAATTCAAACTCGGGGGGCACCTGGATGGCTCAGTTGGTTAAGCTGTTGATTTGATTTTGGCTCAGGTCATTATCTTGGGGTGGTAAGATTGAGCACCAAGTCTGGCTCTGTGCTCAGCACAGTCTATTTGTCCCTCTCCCTCTGCTCCTGTCCCCCCACCTGCTCTTCTACACTCTTTCTCTCAAATAAATAAATAAATATCTTTTAAAAAATTCAGATTTAGTGCACCTAAATAAAGTTTTATTGGAAAACTCAGTCATGGTCATTCACTTAATTAATGACTATCCTTGCTCCTGCAGGAAGATAGGTGAATTGCATAAGCATATTTTCTATGGCAGCTTTCATGCTACAGTAGCAGAGTTGAGTAGTTGCAACAGAGACCTGCAAAGTCAATGTACTTACTGTCTAGCCCTTTACAGGAAAAGTTTTCAACCCCTCGTCTAGATAACACAAATTCTTTGAAATGTATTAAGTATGCTGGTTAATTTATGTAAATATTTCTTTTCTTTCTTTTTTTTAAGATTTATTTATTTATTTATTTATTTGTGTCTGCATGTGGGGGGAGTGGGGGAGGGACAGAGGGAGAAGAAGAGAATCCCAAGTGGACTCCCTGTGGAGCACAGAGCCCAACAAGGGGCTGGATATCATGACCCTGAGACCACCGCAGCAGAAACCAAGATTTGGAAACTTGACTGACTGAGCCACCCAGGTGCCCCAATTTTTGGAAAAATTTCTTATGGATTTGATGAGAATGTCCATTCTCTAAATGTTATATATCTATATATCTACATCTGTATATCTATAACTATCTATATACATGGAATTATGAATAATTTATCAATAAGTAAGAGGCTGTTGAAATAACCCCCCATAATGATGGATTCATCAATTTCTCCTCATAGATTTATCACTCAGTGGTAACCCTGTCCGTCTCCAATAATATTTTTTTTTTATCTGAAGTCCACTGTGTGTGATATCAATATAGCTACACCAATCTTCTTTTCAATGTCTTATACCTGATATAGTGTATGTTTTTAGTTCCTAGAGCATCAAAACAATAACAATAGAAACATTAAAGATCACTGGTTACAGATCAGCATGCCAAATATAATAACAACAATGAAAAAGTTGTAAGTATTGCAAGGATTACCAAAATGACACACAGAGATATGAAATGAGCAAATGCTGTTGGAAAGAGGTACTGACAGACTTGCTGGATGCAAGATTGCCACAAACCTTCAATTTGTAAAAAAACAAAACAAAACAAAAAAAGCAAACACCCACCCAGTATCTTTGAAGTGTAATAAAGCGAAATGCAGTAAAGCAGGTGATGCCTGTATACCTTTTTTCATTTATCCACAGATATGTTTTGCATTATTTGCTTTTAAGACTGCCCATAAAGACTGCACACAGCAGTCCCTAAATGATATTCAGGGG
Organism: Lutra lutra; assembly: GCF_902655055.1. Lineage (NCBI taxonomy): Eukaryota > Metazoa > Chordata > Mammalia > Carnivora > Mustelidae > Lutra > Lutra lutra. The sequence goes on from NC_062285.1 coordinate 85,709,595, forward strand.
CTAGATTGGGGGACTGGAATGGGGAGGGTATTTGAAGGATATATTTGACTTTTCAGTACTTTAGATATAGCACCTAGTGTTGAGATTACATACATTCAGCCGCTAAAATTTCTTCACATTTTCTGTGTCTAACTTTTATACCCAGCTGTAGACTTAATCTGTTCCTCAAGTTTTGTCACTTCACTCCACATCTAAAAGACCCTATTAATTCCATACTTCTTCATTCTGTCCTGCATTATTTTCAAAGCCTATTCCAACATTAACACATGAGATTTTTAGAAAGGGGAAACTTGTAGATGGTGGCACTATAAGTAGGCAAATTTGCCTATTTCTCAGCAAAAGTATAAAAGAGATTATTAACACTGGTTCTAAACCCTTAGAAAAAGTAATAGGGATCATTGATACCAGAATGGGTTATTTTGAAAATGGATCCTGGGGGCGCCTGGGTGGCTCAGTGGGTTAAAGCCTCTGCCTTCAGCTCAGGTAATGATCCCAGGGTCCTGGGATCGAGCCCCATGTCGGGCTCTCTGCTCAGCAGGGAGCCTGCTTACCCCTCTCTCTCTGCCTGCCTCTCTGCCTACTTGTGATCGATCTGTCAAATAAATAAAATCTTAAAAAAAAAAAAAAAAAGAAAATGGATCCTGTTTAACTAGCTTTGGATTTTTTTCTTTCTTTCTTTAATACATACTTGGACTGGTATATTTAGGGATGCTAGAGGCAGCGAATTTTCATTTCAGGAAAGTATTTAGGAAACCATTCATGAAATTCTTTTTTTTTTTTAAGATTTTTTTTTTTTTAATTTTTCTTTGACAGAAAGAGATCACAAGCAGGCAGAGAGGCAGGCAGAGAGAAACAGGAGGAGGAGGCAGGCTCCCCGCTGAGCAGAGAGCCCGATGCGGGACTCGATCCCAGGACCCTGAGATCATGACCTGAGCCGAAGGCAGAGGCTTTAACCACTGAGCCACCCAGGCACCCCCATTCATAAAATTCTTGTTGGTTATAGTATAATTGTATGAATTAAAGTGCTTGATCTCGAAAAGTGTTTGTTCATAAATTATTATTAACTTGGAGATTATTTTTGGTGGTGGGCTACAAGACTCTTTTCTAATCCTGTTTTATATAACTTTATTAGACTTCAGTGGAGACAAAGAAGCCATGTTCATTAACTTTAGAGATACCGTAAGTTAAAAGTTATCACTAATAAGATTTTAAAATCTGAAATTCTGTCTTAAAACAAACAAGATGAAATTTAGTATGGATTAAAGGCAAAAATTGGGTTTAAACGTGTAGAATTATAGAAACATAGACTATGTAAGGTGGAAGCTATGGTTTAATTATAGTTCATGTAAAATAGACTTGGATATTTTATTCAACTCTAAGTAATATGTTTGCTAAAAGAAAAACCTAACAGAAGTTTGGGATGCCTTATTGACAGGGTATGCTTGGATCAAGGGGCTACTGATCACTCTGTAACAAAGTTCTTGGCCCACTGTATTTGCGTGTTGTGTTCTCCTTGAGTGCATGATTTAAGAAGGAAAAGGAAAAGCTGAAGGAAATGCAAAGCAGGGTAAAAATTGTGGTTATGAGGGCTCACCATTCCATTTGACAAATAAAAGGATCTAAAAATTTTGAAAAATATTACCAATTCTGATAGTTATTTAAGTAGTTTGTTTCAAATATTTCAAGGCTTGCAACGCCTATAAAGAGTGAGATTAATTAATTCCTAGCGGTCAGAATCAGCAGAGTGGTGCTAAGGGAAGTTGAATTGATGTTTACAAAGCAAATGATTATGGATCTTTTAAGCAGAGCTGGGTTTTAATTCTGGCATCAGTAATTAGCATTAGAAATACATCAGTAATTAGGATTACAAATAATATATAAATATATAAATATTAGAAATAATATATAAAAATTGCGTAGGTAAAAATTGAATAATCATGATTACACATAATAATAAATATAAAGATTTCCAACATAATAAAAGTTTAAGTGGATGATGGTATGATGGAAATACTGCAATGATGATTTCTACTTAAGATAGGGGACTGGACTTAAGTTCTATTTGAACGTTTAGCATAATGGTTTTAATTTCCACCTTGGTGTGAAACCTTGTTTTCCCCTGACTGCGCTGTCCTTTTCCTCGTCTCACAAAGCAAGCATGTCCACTGCTTTAACCAAGTTTATCTTTGTTGATTTCTGAGAGTCACTTGCCTTTAAAGAAGTTGGAACAGGAAGGGGGCGTAGCTATGACAAATGAGTGTTTTTAAGACGAAGACTACTACAGGGCTTCTCATTTAGGGGCTCAGTGAGCTACTCAAGGAGGAGGCAAGGATTAGGAGGTTTAAGTTGGGAGAGGGATTAAGTGAAGTAAGTCTCCACTGCAAACCACATCAGGCTCTTGGCAAGAACTACGTGAAGAATGGGATCTAAGGCAGGCTTGCGAAGCGGGTCTGGGCTTGCTGGCTGGAGCTAAGGACCGCATGGAGGTCCTTGGGTGCCACCAGTTGATGGCATGAATTGAAACAAAAAAGCGCAGAGCGACAAAAGGGGGAAAATAGGCTGCAGGACCGAGAGAAGGAAGACGAAGGCGAGCGGGTCGTTGGGCGCGGCGAGCTTTGTGCCCAGGAGTTGTGCTCCAGGACCCGGGGCGCTGTATCTGGGCGCTCCTATGGCCAGGGGCATCAACCTTGCCCCAGGGTGAACCTTTCCACATGCTCTGTTCCCCTTCCCGCGTATCCCAGCTGCTAGTCGGTCCTGCTAGGGCACTTCTCGAAACCTGTCCGTAGCTAGGAACCCTGGCCCGACTTTGATGGCCTTGATAACTTAGCCCGGCGCCCTGACCTCTTTTCTCCGTCTCACTCCCACCCATTCGGCCCCACTGCCCGGTTCGCCTGCAGCGCTGGGGTCGACCAGATACTCCGCGGCTCGGCTGCCGCCAAGACCCGGAGAGTGGAGCCAGCTCCAGCCGTGCCGGGGGCGCGCGCGCGTTCTCGCTCCCTGCTAGCAGGGGTAGTGAGCATGCGCAGCGCGCGGCTGGCTTTGGCGGCGAGCGGGTGAGCAGGCGGGCAGCTCCAGACTTCACAGGCGGCGGCGGGCGCGGCGGTCTTGCCCAGCGCGAGACCAGCGCTGTGCTCGCCCGGGAGATCGCTGCTCTCCAGCCGGGCGCCGACCGCCGCTTTGAGGCTCGCGGGGGATTGGAAGGGCGTGGTCCCGGTCGGGGGCTTTCTCCCGGCCGCCGCCTGCCTCGTCCCGCCTCGAGGGGCCTCCGGGGAAAGCCACGGCCCCGAGGGCGGATCCGAGGTAAGAGCCCCTCGGGCTAGAGGCGCCGGCCGGGGGTCCAGCTGTTTGAACTCAGACTGGATTTTAAAAATCCGCCTTTGTGTGCTCGGATGGAGCGGTGCCAGGCGCCGCGTCCGCTTCCATTCACTTTGACCGCTTTCAACTGGTGTCGGGAGCCAGGTGTGCCAGGGCGCTGCTGCCGGAGCGCGTCGGTGCGCCCGGCGGTGGAGCGCCGCCGAGCGGGTGCCGACCTTCGGCCGCCGGCCGCCCCGCGCCGCCCGCGGAGCCCGAGGGAGGGGTGGGCAGAGAAGATCCTCAGTGTCCTTGTAATATTTCCTGGTAACCTGAGCTTCCGCACATATACACCTGCGCCTGTCTGGTCCGTGGGGCGACTACGAAAGCGGTGTTCTCACGGCGTATTTTAGGCTCGGGGTTTCGAGAGCTACCCTCCCCACGCTCAGATGGAGGGGGTCTTTTCAGATGGATAGTTTGGCGCAAGGTCCCACCATCGCGTACCCTCTCAAATTAAGATAGCTCGTTGTTTTTGAATAGTTGTCACTCCTGATTCCTGTTGACTTTCCGTTCTTAGTTTGTTCCACTTTAATCCCCATTTTACTTTTGGAAGATGGCCTTTCTGGTGTCTTTGTCAACTAATGCCTTTGGAGTTGATTTCTCCGCGTATGAAGAGCCGGTTCGCTTCTCCTGTGGTCACTCTTCTTTCTTTTCAAGGATTATCTGTGTGCAGAAATCTTTGCACGGATCGTTCTCTTCCTTTGCATTGTTTCTCAAATCCTTCTTTTCCCGTAGACCCATAGTACTGCTGGAATCTCTTTGGGGGTAGGACGCCTGTGGTATTAGGATTTGAAGACCATAGACGTCTAGGGCGGTAGAGCATTAAGGATTGGAATTCTCCTTTACAAAATGTATTTTAATGAAATGCATTACTGCATTTCTTTTGAAGATTTCATTTTTTTTTGTCTCATAAGAGGAATAGTAATATTTTAAGAGTTCAGATAAAACTTGGTTTCAGATGCATATGAACAACTTGATTTTGGCTTTGTTATTCTTTTGCGAGATAGGAGAATTAGGATTCCCAGGAGACTTTACACACACATGCATATGGAAATACACGGAACAGCAAAGTAGTTGTGTTGTGTGTTGCTTCTAATTTATTTGTACCGAGAGGATACCATTCTGAAGGGACTTGGGTTTTGCAAACGGTACACTAAATGTAGATCGTGTGGACATTGAAATTAAAGTCTGTGTCATCCTGTCTCATAGATTTCCAGTTTGGATTCGGAGTTCTTCAGATAGATTGTTATAGTTCTTAAGTTGCTAGTGTGAAAAAATTTTGGTCATGGGTTCACACTTTGACGTATAATTAGAAAAATAATGCACTTTATACAATTGCCACTAAAGGGTATCACAAATGTAATAACATTTTATAGAAAGCCTTTAGTGCAGAATTCATAGATTAAAGCTTTTTAAAATTCCACAAGTCATTCAATCCACAGCAGAAAAAAAAAAAAGAAAACTTTAAATTCCACTATTCTGAAATAACCACTGTTCACAATATTTGGTACCTTCTCTTTGAAGTCTTTTTTCTTCCCACTTTCCAATGCCATTGAATATCAGTAAGTAGTAATTTTCAGCCTTTTATTAATGATGGGAGAATACTTGAAGTTGAATTTGGGGTGATTCTTCAGCATGGTTTATTCTGGATTGTTTTCTATCAGGAGTCTAATGTCTAATTTTAAACCCTTTGCTTGTTTCAGGTCAAATGAAAATATTTCATTTTGTTTCCATTTCTGATTTTTTCCTCTTTTCAATTTTTTTTATTAAGATTTTTAAAAAAATTTATTTATTTGACAGACAGAGATCACAAGTAGGCAGAGAGGCAGGCAGAGAGAGAGAGAGAGGGAAGCAGGCTCTCCGCCGATCAGAGAGCCCGACGCGGGGCTCGATCTCAGGACCCTGAGATCATGACCTGAGCCGAAGGCAGAGGCTTTAACCCACTGAGCCACCCAGGCGCCCCTCCTCTTTTCAATTTTTTACCTACGCTGATACTTTTCAGTTATCAGTCCTTTTCCATGCTATAACATAGGCTTTGTATCTTTGCTTTCAGTTTTTGATAGACCCCAAATGCTATACCCTTCCTTTTCTTGAGCTATGCTGCATACATGTTCACTCACTGCTTTTTATTTTTCTGCTGACTCTATTCTTTTCTTCATTTACCTATTTTAAAATTCTGCAGGAGCTCACTAAAACCATGGTTTGTATAGGAGAATATGGTATCCACAATAAAAGATGATAGTTTTTCTCAAGGTCACTCGTTAAATGCTTAAAGTTTTGCTGGGTGAGTATTTTAGCACTGATTTCATTTATGTAAAATTTAAGTTAGCTTTGGTGAGTTGTATTAAACAGATTTGGATCATCACAAAACAACCTAAGTTAATGATAGGTTACGAACTTTCAGACATCTGCAATGGTATGTAAGGGGGAAAGTGGAATTTTAGTTAAAGTGCTTTAGCTATAGTACATCCCTGCTGGGAATTACTGCATGAAATTGTTTGCAGCTGTTAGTGATTGAAAATATTTTCTTAAGGAAAATTCTGTAACAACATAGTTGTCAACATTTTAACTTTAATGTATGCAGGGAAGGTGTTCGGTGTTTCAGTACAGCCTCTGCAGTGTTTTCTAAAGATTTTATTTTTATGTATTTATTTGACAGAGAGAGGGATCACAAGTAGGCAGAGAGGCCTGGATGGAGGGAGGGTGTGTGGTGCAGGCTCCCTGCTGAGCCGAGAGCTGGATGGGATGCGATGCGATGTGGGGCTTGATCCCCAGGACCCTGAGATCATGACCTGAGCCGAAAGCAGAGGTTTAACCCACTTAGCCACCCAGCCACCCCTCTGCAGTGTTTTCTAGATATATTCTTAGATAATATTTAAAAAAATATATTTTCCTTTTAGACCAGTTCTAGATTTACAGAAAAATTACAAAGATAGGGCAGTGACTTCTTATATACTCTGTTACCCAGTTTCCTCTCTTATTACATCTTACGTTAGTATTTGTGATAATTAATGAAGCAGTATTGGTATGTCATTACTAACTGAGATTCACACTTTATTTAGGTTTCCTCAGTGTTTAGTGGATATCCTTTTTCTGTTTCAGGACTCTACCATCTTAGATACCATATTACACTTTAGTTGTCATGTCTCCTTATGGTCCTTTTGGCTGTGACAGCTTGGTAGACCTTGTTTTTGATGACCTTCACGGTTGTGAGGAGTATTGATGAGATATTGGGTGGAATGACCTTCTATTGGAATTAGTGTGACTTTGTTGCCTTGATCAGACTGGGCTTTTAGTTTTTTGAAAGGAAGATCACAGAAGTAAAATGCTGTTTTTATTACATTATATAAAAGGTACAAGCTATCAACATGACTTATCACTGTTGATAATGATCTTGATCGCCTGCCTGAGTTAGTGTTTGGTAGGTTTCTACCCTGAAAAGTTACTCTTCTTTTTTTGCTGTACTTTTAGAAGAAAGTCATCTTGCACAGCACACATTTAAGGAGTGGATAGTTTTACTTTTCCTCCCTGAGGGTGGGGTATCTATATAAATTATTTAGAATTCTTCTGCATGGCAGATTTTTCTTTTCTCCCCATTTGTGTATTTACTCAGTCATTTACTTATATTGGTCTGTAGTCATGGATATACATTATATACTTTTGGTTAATCCAGTACTACTTTATTTTGTTGCTCAAGTTGTTTCAGCTTTGGCCTTTGGGAGCTCCTTCAGTTGGCTCTTGTGTCCCTTTGACATGTCTCCATCAATGTGAGGTGTTTTTTTTGTTTTTTTTTGTTAATAATTTCCTTACTTTCTGACATTAAAAGATGTTCCAGGCTCATTTTTTATATTTCCATTACCTGTCCCAGTCCCAGAATCAGCCAGAAAGAATCTGTTTCATCTTCTTGGGAAATAATATTAGAAGCCAAGATTTGGGTGCTAGGTTCTTGTTGCTACTGGGGTGTCATTGCCTCTAGATCCTCTTATCTACAGAACAGGAAACATATGTATGTATGCAAAGCCTGTATATACACCTATCTATACATATTTCTGTACATAATCATATGTATCCATGTTAAGCGAAATATGAGTTCATATGGATATCTACAACCTTACCTACCCTGTTACCACTTGTGTCATTCTGGCCTTCTTTTGTTTATCTGTAAACTCATCCCAATCATGAAAAGAAACCTGGCTCCCACCACCTGTCATCCATTTACTTAATTGTCAATCCTTTTATATACTTATACCAGTACTGAAATTGCTAACTTGTGTTTTCTTTGCAGAGAGTGGGAAACAACTTTATCAACTAGAGTACAGTTCTTATGTACAGTTACTTTTGGTTTTAGTTTAGATTCCATTCCTTTTTCCCCATCCCACTTAGTGAGATAGTTGCATGCATTAATAATAGTGTCAGATCCTTTTGTCACAATTTTTGTTCCATTCTGGGATCCTTCTGACCTTCTAAATGATTTTTTAAAAGTTTGCATACACTGAAGTTCTCTCTTTGTCCTGTAAAGTTCTCTGGGTTTTGAAAAATGCATCATTTCATGTATCCTTTATTATAGTATCAAAGTATCATACATTAAAAAAAAAAGAAACCTGTGCTTCATATATCACTCCCTTAATCCCCCCTCTCCTTTTTCCTCCTCCCCCACAACCACTGATTATTTTTTTTTAAATTGTCCCTATAGTTTTGCCTTTTCCAGACATCATATAATGGGAATCATACAGCCTTGTCAGACTGGCTTCTTTCACTTATGAATATGCATTTAAGGTTTGTTATGTCTTATTGTGATTTGATAGCTCATTTCTTTTTATTACTTGGTAATTTTGCAATTTATGGGTGTTATCACAGTTTGTGTATCTATTCATTTATCGATGGACATCTTTGTTACTTCCAGTTTTGTGCAACTATAGACAAAGCTGCTACAAATATTCATGAGCAAGTTTTTGTGTAGACACAAGATTTCACATTATTTGGGTAAATACCTAGGAACATGATTGCTGGATCATATGATAAGGTTATTGTTTGCTTTATATGATTTTGCCAAACTGTTTTCCAGAGTGCCTGTGCCATTTTCATTCCCATCAGCAATTAACGCAAGCTCCTGTTTCTTCTCCTTGTCAATTTTGGATATTGTCAGTTTTATGGATTTTATGTATTCTAGTAGATATAGTAATATCTCATTGTTTCTTTAATTTGCCATTCCCTAATGACATTTAATGTTAAACATCTTTTCATATGCTGTTGTATTCTGTATATTTTCCTTGGGGAGTTATCTGTTCTGAACTTTTGCCCATTTGTTAATAGGGTTGTCAGTTTTCTTATTGTTTTAAGAATTCTTTATGTCTTTTTCATACCATCATTTTATCAGATATGTATTTTGCTGATATTTTCTTCTAGTCTGGCTTTTCTTTTTATTCTCTTAGCAGTGTCTTCTAAGGGCAAATGTTTTTAATTTTCATAAAATCCAACTTGTCAATTTCATGGATAAACTTTTGGTGTTGCATTTTAAAAACTCATTGCCAAATTCAAGACCATCTAGATTTTATCATTTTTTTTTAGGAGTTTTATAATTTTACTATTAGGTCTTTGATCCATTTTTAGTTAATTTTTATGAAAAGTGCAAAGTCTGTGTCTAGATTCTCTTTTTTCAGTTGTACCAGTACCAAATAAATGAGATTTTTAAGTCAACTAGATTATAAATTGAAAAGAAAGTGTTTTTATTTGATTTTTAAAAGCCTTCTGCAAAATTGCTTAAAGAAAACAGTTGAGAAATGACTTGGAACCTAAAATGTAGTAATACATATAGACTGTGTGTTGAGATTAGTTCCTGGGCATTTGTGGAAGATGGAATTTTTTTTTTTAATAAAAGATTTTATTTGTTTTTATTTAAAAAATATTGTATTTATTTATTTATTTGATAGCACAAGGAGGAGGGAGAGGGAGAAGCAGGCTCCCCACTAAGCAGAGAGCCTGATGCTGGGCTCTATCCCAGGACCCTGGGATCATGACGTGAGCCAAAGGCAGATAGACAGTTAACCGACTGAGCCACCCAGGTGCCCAGAAGATGGAATTGTTAATACAGAGTGATATCTATCAATTCTTTCAGATCTAACCATAAGAAATGATTATTAAGGTTTTCTTTTTCACAAAGAGGATTTGAAATAAGGGTATTGCAAGGTGTATGCTGAGAAGAGGCAGATGATGTATTTACCATCTAGAAACTTGATATGTAACTCTATGGTCTTGACTCTTATCCCATGCCACTCTTCTTGCCAGAAAGAAGTAGCTTTTTTTTAAAGTACCTTTCTTTTGATATGTCAGTAACACAGTTAATGACATTGGGACCAGAATTTTTAATATTGTTATGCTACAGATAGAACCATTAGCTTCCAAAAAGAATCTAGTGAGATTTGACATAGTGAAAGTAGCAGCTTTGGTGTGGCAGGTGTTACATACATTATCTTTTTAAACTCTTACAAAAGCTCTTTAAGGCAGTTCTCCTTATTTCCATATTGCAGGTAAGAAATGTGTTCAGAAAGATAAAGTGACTTGTTGGTGATCCATATGGGGAGAAAGGGACAGAGTTTAGATGGGAACTTTGATCTTTTTGATTCCAAAACTTTCCAGTTGGTTGTGTGATCTCTCATAAAAGAAAAAGGACAAAGATTGTTAGTATCAGATGTCCTTGATTTTATTCTTTTCTTTAAAATTTGTACATGTCTTAAATGACTACTGGGTTAAATGAGAATGGCTCAGAAATTTTGTTTTTGAGATACATGGAGGTTCTTTTAACCTTTTTCTTTTTTGCTTGTTGACAGATCTGCATCTTAGTAGCTCTGAGGTGTGAATTATTGGAAAATGGTTATAAAGAATGAAGTTCCTTTAAAGAGAGGAACTTGGGTGCCTGGGTGGCTCACTTGGTTGAGCAACTGCTTTTGGCTCAGGTCATGATCCTGGAGTGCTGGGATGGAGTCCTGCTTTAGGACTTTAGCTCTGCGGGGAGTCTGCTTCTCTCTCTGAGTTTGCCCTCTCTCATGCTCTCTCTCTCTCTCAAATAAATAAATAAATAAAATCTTTTAAAAAAATAAAAAAGAGAAGAACTTGTGGGGCTTAGGAAAAATAAAACACATAATAGTAAAAGTAGCTAATTGTTTATACCTTTCCCCCACTGAATTGTAAGTTTCTTGAGGGCAGGGAACTAAACTCAGTTATCTTTAAGCACAGCTTAAATGTGTCGTATATGTCATATATGATATACACAAAATGTTTTCTGAATGAAATAAGCACTTACTAGCATACTCTTTATGGAAGAACATTTAGAAGGGGAGGAATTTTCCTCCCAGAGTAAGTTGAACATTGTTACCTTTCATTTATTCATTTATTCGTCATTTATTGAGCATTTCTTGAATATCTGTTCTGTGCCAGACCCTGGGAATACAAAGATGAATGAGACAGGATCTCTGCTTTCTGTCTTCAGGGAACCCAGAGAATGGGACAATTATTTTAATAGAGTATAGAACTCATGAATGTATGCATTAAATGAACAAGCAAGCAAGCAGTGGACTTTGAAATCAGAAAGACTTTACCTGCCTTAGTTTTCTTATCTAGGAAGTGGAAATGATAATAGTACCTATTTGACACAGTTGTTGGGGGTAGGTTAAATGAACAAAAATTATATTTATATCTCATCACATAGACAAAGGGAGAGGCCCACTGTGGCTGAGGAATCAGAAAAATCTTTACTGAAGAATGTGACATTTGAGTTTTATAGAATGAATTTTTGAGGCCAAGAATAAGAGTATGAGGAGGGACTCTGGGGCATTCCAGGCAGAAAGATGAATATGTTTGATGTGAAGAATGGTAGACATGACAGGAGTAATGGGAAATTCTGTACATTCTCACAGAGCCTATAGGGATATTAGAAAGAACTGAATAATCAGTTGTTTTTCATTTTTGTAGTAACAATACAATACAGTATTCATTGCATCATAGTAGGAGAGGATGCAGATCCCAAACCTGTTTTAATTGCATGAATCTCCTCTTCTAATCCTATGACTTTCTAAATATAGTCCTTTATATAGTAGATAAATTCTTGTTTTTTGTTTTTTGTTTTTCCCCAGTCCTGTGATACTCAAGTGATTTTTATTAAGAAAGAGGACTTGTGTCTTTTGGGGTAAAATCAGAGGTTCTGTCTCAAGCCATGCTTATATTTAGTAGCATAGCAACATTAGAAATGTAACATCCTGTAAAGACACCATCTAGTCCTGTTTGACCCAATCCAGAATTCTAAGAGCCATGAATGGTTTCTGAATAGAACCTGAACATAATACTTAGCAATATGCTAAAATAATTTATTAATTGTTTGAATTATGTGCTTGTTGGGGGTTAGAGTTCTACAGCTGAAAAATCATGTTTTTAATATAAGGGGAGAAGAGAAAAAGGAAAGACAAAATAGAAAATAAATGAACATTAATAGAGGAAAGAGAAGTTTATATTTAAAGAGAGTGGTGAAAGTCCAGAACCAGACTATTTCACAGTTACATTTTACCAAACATTTAAAGAGGAGTTAATACCTATACTTCTCAAACTATTCCAGAAAGTTTTAAGAGGAAGAAATGTTTCCAAATACATTCTCTAAGTTCAGCATTAGTCCGATATGAAAACCTGATAAAGACACTACAAAAAAAAAAAATTACAGACTAGTATCCCTGATGAACATAAATGCAGAAATCCTCAACAAAATCTTGGCAATCCGAATTTGATAATACACTGAAAGGATCCTATACCAGGATAAAGTGGGATTTATTCTGGGGATACAAAGATATTTCAATATCTGCAAATTAGTCAGTGTGACAAACCACATTAACAAAATGAAGAGTAAGAACGTGATCAACTCATTAGATGCAGTAAAAGCATTTGACAAAATTCAATGTACATTTATGAAAACACTTTATTAGGAGGGAACATACCTCAACCTTATAAAGACCCTATATGACATACCCACAGCTAACATGATATCGAACTGTGAAAAACTGAAACAATTTCTTCTAAGATCAGGAATAAGACAAGGTTGCCTATTTTCATCACTTTCATTCAACATAGTACTGGAAGTCTGGCCACAATATTCAGACAAGAAAATTGGAAAAAAAGAAGTAAAATTCACTATTTGTAGATAGCATGCTACTATACTATATATGGAAAAACCCAAGACTCCATAAAAAAAAAAAACAACTGTTAGAACTAATAAACAAGTTCAGTAAGATTGCAGGATACAAAATTAATAGACAAAAATCAGTTCCATTTCCATATACTAACATCAAGCTGTCTGAAAAGGAAATGAGAAAAGCAATTCCATTTACAATAGCAACAAAAAGAACAAAGTACTTAGTAATGAACCAAGGAGGTGAAAGACTTGTATAATGAAAACTACAAAGCACTGATAAAAGAAGTGAAAGAAACAAATAAATGGAAAGACATCCCATATTCATGGATTAGAAGATTAATGCCCATTAAATGTCCATTAAAATGTCCATACCACTCAAAGCAATCTTAAGATTCACTGTAGTTCTCATCAAAACACCAATAGCATTTTCCACAGAACTAGAAGAAATAAATCTTAAAATTTGTATGGATCCACAATAGATCCTTAGTGACCAAAGCAACTTTGAGAAAGAACAAAGCTGAAGGTATCACACTCCCTGATTTCAAACTGTACTGCAAAGCTGTCATACTCAAAGTAGTGTGGTATTAGCACAAAAAGAGACCAGTGGAACGGAAAAGACAGCCCAGAATTCAACCCACACTCATATTGTCAATCTATAACAAGGGAGGCAAGGATATACAGTTGGGAAAAGACAGTCTCTTCAGTAGGTGGTGTTGGAAAAATTGGACAGCTACCTGCAAAAGAATGGAACTAGACTATCTTTTTATACCATATGCAAAAATAAACTCAAAATGGACTAAAGAGCTAAATGTAAGACCTGAAACTATAAAACTCTTAAAAGAGAACCTAGGCAGTAAGCTCTTGGACTTCAGTCATAGCAACATTTTTTTTGGATTTGTCTCTTCTCAAGGAAGGACAACAAAAGCAAAAATAAACAGATGGTACCACATCAAACTACAAAGCTTTTGCATAGTAAAGGAAACCAATAAAATGGAAAGGCAACCTACTGAATGCGAAGGGATATTTACAAATGCTATGTTCGATAAAGGATTAATATCCAAAAATATAAAGAACTTAGTACAATTCAACCCTGGGTGCCTGGGTGGGTCAGTCTGTTAAAAATCTGCCTTCAGCTCAGGTCATGATCAGGGGTCCTGGGATTGAGCTCTAAATCAGGCTCCTTGCTCAATGGGAAGTCTCCTTCTCCCTCTGCTCCCCCCATACCTGGCCTCTGGCTCATGCACGTTCTCTCTCTCTGTCTCTCAAGTAAATAAAGTATTAAAAAAAAAAACAAAACTCAACAGCAGAAAACCCCCAAAAATCCAAATAAATAAAGGGCAGAGGACCTGTATAGACATTTTTCCGAAGTAGACAAGACATGTGTCCAACAGACACATGAAACAATGCTCTACATCATTACTCATACACTCATCATCAGGGAAATGCAAATTAAAACCACTGAGGTATCACCTCACACCTGTCAGATAGCTATTATCAAAAAGATGAGAAGTAATAAATGTTGTCAAGGATGTGGAGAAAAGGGAATCAATCCTCAAACACTGTTGAAGGAAATTAAATTAGTTCAGCAACTTTGGAAAAACAGTATGGAGCTTCCTAAAATAATTAAAAATAGAAATACCTTATGATCCAGGAATTCTATTTTATTTGAAGAAAATAAAAACATGAGTATGTACTCATATGTTCTTTGCAGCTTTGCTTACAGTAGCCAAGATATGGAAGCAACCTAACTGGCTGTCAATAGATGAATGATGAATGAATAGATGAATGAATAAAGATGATATAGTGTGTGCATACACACACACAGGAATATTAATCAGCCATAAAAAAGAATGAAATCTTGACATTTGTGTCATTGTGGATAGACCTAAAGGGTATTTTATAAGGGATATAAAGCAGAGACAGACAAATACTGTATGATTTCCCTTAAATGTGGAATCTAGAGAACAAAGGAACAAACAAAACAGAAACAGTCTCTTAAATACAGAAAACAAACTGGTGGTTGCCAGAGGGGCGTAGGGAATGGGAGTATGGGCAAAAAGATGAAGGGGATTAAGAGGTATAAATTTCCAGTTATAAAAGAAGTAAGTCATGAGGATAAAAGGTACAGCATAGGAAATAGTAATATTGTAATAACGATATGGTAATGGATGGTAACTAGGCTTACTGTGGTGATTATTTCATAATGTATGTAAATATTGAATCCTATGTTGTATACTTGAAAATAATAAAATATTGTATATCAACTATTCTTGGACAATAACCAAAAAAGTTAAAAAAAAAAAGGGAAAACACATTTTTTAAATCCCTCTTAAAGGCTATTGACATGAATTTCATTTTATTTAGAAAGTCTTTGATTAGCACCACTAAGATGTTATATTTCTTTTAGAATATTACTATTAGAATATTATTCCTTATTCTAGAAATATATGTGTATTATTGGTATATTATTTATTTGCTTAGTGCAACAATAGAATGTTTCCAGTGTCTGAAATATAAAGTTTGTGATCATTAAACACTGTAATTTTTTTTTGCTGATTCTAGTTTTTGTAATATTTTGTAATATTGTAATTGTTTCTATTTTTCACTAGAAAATAAAATATTTTATATTTTAAAAGTGCAAGTAGTGAAACAAATCTGTAAAGAAAAGTATATGTGAAATTTGTCATTGAAGTCCTTGAATACAATGTTTAGTCTTCTATAATAATTTTGACATTTGAAGTTAATGCTATCTTTAGACATGAACATACAGTAAGGTGATCTTGAATATCTTGACTTTTAAATTTGAAGAAAGATATACTTGTGATGTTAGAGAATATACATTAACTTTGATAAATGGAGGAAAATAGAACATTACTATATCTCTGTATAGTTGCCCCCCCCTTCCTCCAATAGTATGCTCAGCTTGTGTTTGTACATATGTGTGTAGGTAATTTCCAATTTCCTTTCCAGTGTATTTTCCAAACTTTAACTGTTTTATGACCAACCATATATTGGGATTTTAAAATATTACTTTTTAATATAGAAAAAATATTGATTAGAAACTCTACCTTTAGGTTCAGTTGTTTATTTTAGCATGTTTATCTTCACTGTTAAAACTTGTGATGTATAATCTTATTTTTAGGACTGTATACCACAACTCATGTTATTTATTTATTTATTTATTTTTACATCTCAGGATCATTTTAGTCAAGAGAAGACATTAATTTTATTGGTAGTACTTTTATTTCATTCTTTTTTGGGGCCTTGTTAGGTTCTGAATAATTTAAAAGCAACGGAATTCTTTCTGTGATAAAAATCTAGTCATTGGGACAAATCCTGTAGCGTTTTTCACGTGATGCTCATGCATGTAAAGGTGTGGAATTAATATGTATGTCTAAAGAATTTATATGAAAGAGGTATGGTTAATTATTGAGGAAAGGAGCCCTTTAAAGATTTTATTTATTTTTTTTCCTCTAAAGATTTTAAATAGATTTACATTAATTCACAGATTTGTTTAATGTCTCATCTCTTCTTTTATTTTTAAAGACTTTATTTATTTTGTATGAGAGAGCACAGGCAGGGGGTGGGGCAGGGAGGGCGGGGTCAGAGAGGGACACGCAGACTCTGTGCTGAGGAGCCCTGTGTAGGGCTTGATCTAATGACCCTGAGATCCTGACCTGAATGGAAGTCAGAAGTTGGGTGCTTAACTGCTGAGCCACCCAGGCACCCCTCATCTCTTCGATTTTTAAATGACTGATCCATGATAGCCAAGCTTGAATAATAATGTGTAAAGAATAATAAAACAAAATTGTGTAAAAAATTAAAACCTCATTTAAATTTAGGAATGATCAGTTCTGTGTTGTTTGTATATTGGTATATTTGCTATCTTTGTGAATTACAGAATAAAATGTTTAAAGCTTCAACTTTTCTTTTCATATTATTTATTTTTTTTTATTGTTTCTTATCCATATAATTGAAACAAAAAGTTTTAGCATCATTTACTATAAGATCTATGCGCTTTGCCATGTTTCACATATTTCAAAGCTATCTTAAGACTCGTTACCTTCTATGGTCTCATGAAGAAAATAGTCATAAAAATTCTGAAGCAGATAAATGACCATGTGGGTTTTTCCCTTGATAGGCCTTCTCCATCTTGCTTCTCTCATCCTTGTTTTACCCCATCCTCTAGCCCCAGTGTCTGATAGCTTTTTTTTTTTCAATCCTCAGATGACTTAGTTGAAACATGTATCTTTCATTACTTTGCTATCTTTCCAGTTACTCTTGTAACTTTTTCTCACTGCCTGGTGAGATCTCAGTCATGGAGACTGAAGTCTGAATAAAAGAGGCATTCATGGCGGTTATGACAGTGAAGGTTAAGTTGAGGCTGCTAGAGAGTTTGAAACAAAGGAGTGATTCAAGGCCTCATCACCTTCATCTTATTTGGGTAGTAAATAGATTATTTTGGAAGTAGTAAGTCTCATTATAAAGATAATGAAATCCTGTCCAGACTGAATACATTAACAGTGATTAGCTTCAACTGCAATACATTTTAACACCAGTTTTTATAGTAATTAGGAAAGACCCACTATGGTAGTTTTTATATTAGAATATATGCTACTGGCTTTCCGCTCCCTCCCTCTCTCTCTCTCTTTCTTTCTTTTTCTTTTTTTCTTCCTTTTTTACATTTTGTTTTGTAGGAGCTCCTTAACACTGTAGGGAATTTTAGAATTTGAGTTCAAATATATCTCAAGTAAAGTCATATAATATAAAAAATAATTTTACAATCGAATACTCCATGGCTTTCTAAAGAGTCTTGGAACTGGAATAAAAGTCTCTATCTTACCTCCAAGACTTCCTGCCCTTCACCTATATCTGTTACCAGTAGTTATTTCCGTTTTCTCACTCTGCCATGTAGTTAATGGAAATAATTGTATATTATTGGGAGATATTTATTATAGAATAGAAGACCTGACAATAGGGGATAACTTAACCTAATGGTTACCAGTTATATTTTGTTTTGTATTTGTGGTTTTCAAAAGTACTTATATGTTCAAACTGAAAGAAAAATTCCATACTAATGGATAAAGTAGTAAAATGATTGGGAAAACTAGTGATGGTAGTATCTGATCATAGAGATAGTTTGGTGTGACAAAAGTAGAAACACTAAAATTTCACAGGAACATATAAACCATTTTAACCATCACTGTGCTGTTGATGAGCTACGTCTGGGGAACTCTGTTTAAATACATTGTAACAATGTATTATGTAATAGAAATGTATATTAAATATTTACTCAAACACAAAATAGAAGACAGACATTCTTAATATTGCAAGATTTGACAGCTAGATCTTTCTAGCTAGCATTGATTCTGTTAGGCTAATGTGGACATTAATTGGATCTTAGACATTAGGTGTAACAAATGCTTACTATATGTGGAGGCTGATGTAGTTACATAATCTTGAGAGAAGGACATGAATGTGAGGGTAAAAGCTTTTTAGATTAGGTAGCTGATCCAAGCCTGCTGAGTTTTTCTTTTTTTCCAATGGAGGACAAGAGCCTGTAGATTTTTGCAAGGGATTGATTTGAGAACACAGCTTAATTTTTAAGGTCAAAGAAACTAATTCAGCTCAGAGTGTTTTTGGTTTTGTTTCTGGAAAGAACTTCTAAAAACTTATAGCTATGATCTTTCAGCTTCCTATTCCTCCCTCTCTAATTACTCTTAGCAAGGTTTTGCTGTCAACCCTAGCAATCATTGGGAAGGATAATACTGGGGTGAAATTTCTTTTTTTTTGAAATTTCTTTTAAAAGAAAATTGTGCAAGAGGAATGTGTACACAAATGAATACTTAATACAACAAAATGCATATGGAACTGTCCTTTGTATGTGATGGTGAGTTTTGTTTGTTGTACTGGTGATAGAGCTTGTTTGATCCATTTCTACTTTCTCTGGTAATTCTTCTTGTGGTATGTATATATGAGTTAGTTATATGAGATTAGGGATTTGGCTAAACTTAGCAGAGTCATTGGTTTAATTCAACTCACTTTAATTTCTTGATCTAATAGTCTTGGACATATACAGCTTTATTTAATAGAAAATAGCTT
Source organism: Lutra lutra (assembly GCF_902655055.1). NCBI lineage: Eukaryota > Metazoa > Chordata > Mammalia > Carnivora > Mustelidae > Lutra > Lutra lutra. The sequence continues at coordinate 85,728,220 of NC_062285.1, forward strand.
GTTTCAGTTAGTGGAATTTATATGTCAATAAAGAAGTAAAAAAAATACTAAGTAAGTGCCTATTAAGTGTTAGATGTATTAATAATAAAGATGCTGCAATTGAGACAGATAAGATTTATATCCTTACTGAATTTACAGATGTCAGAAGCCTAAATTAAAAGAACCATAAAAACTTAAGCAATCAGATTCTAGGTAAATGGTCAAAAATTGGAAAATAAAGAATAACTTTTCTCACCTTCTCTCCCTCCTTCTTTCTCTCTAACTTCTAAGAGAGTAAAGATAGTCACCAGTAAAGATAGTCATATTTTGTATTATAATTTTTACATGTAGTGATATTGTAGATTTATGAGTACTTTGAAATTATGAGTCATTTTACAATAATTCCACTACAGGAAGATTTATTTATGAAGAGCTTTGGTAAAAATTATAATACAACAGTACTCCCTTTGAAAGATACTCAGCAGTTAAGGTTAATTTAAGATCAGATTAGACAAGCATGGTTTGTGTTATTTTTATAGACACTATTCAATATTTTGTTCTTGGAAACTTTTAGGAATGAAGAAATTGTTATTTGTAAAATGAAGTCATGCTGAAGACTTAACGCTGGTTGTAAAGTGTTAATCTTTGGAGAAGGGGAAATATTTCTTATCTTGAATTTGGAATGTGGGTAACTTTAAGGCTGCTGTATGAAGCAACATTGCCTTTGTATTTTACTTACAAGAGAAAAATGTGTACTCCTTTAGTGGAGCAAAGCACTTTCTGACACACCTCTCAAATTACACACCATTGAAATGATCCCCACAATGTGTTTGGCTCATGTGGTTCTAGTTAGCTACTAAGAATGAAAGATTCATAACGACCTATTTCAAAAAACATATTTATTTCCATTGCAAAGACCTTAATTGTTTGGAAACAGGATCAAGAATTGCTTTCAAGTTGTAAGTTGGCATGTATAGGTTGGGCCATGATTGGCATTGAACTTTAAAAGACAGAATTTCTGTGCAAAGAAGGTTCTCAATAAATATTTATCGAAGCACTGATTGCTATGTTGACTGTAGAAGGATGAAAGTGCCTGAGTTTTCCCACATTGTTAGTGATGTGGACCAAATCTTTTTGTAGCTATTATAGAAAGGCCTGATAACCTTTCCCTTATCTTGCCTTTTGGGCAGTTTATAAGAGAATCCCAGGGAGGAGGAAGTCATACAAACTTGCCAGACAGATGATTGGAGTCCCGGTGGCAAGCTTGTGACCTAATTTTCCAAGCTCTGTCCATGCAACTGTAGAGTTATGGCTATATGCTGTTATCTTGAATAACACTAGGCTTGTATACAAGTTTGGGGGTTGGGAAGAGAAGGAAGGAGGAATAGATATATAAATCTCTCTCTCTAGTTTTGCCAGATCCATAACATAGAAGCCCTTTTGTTAAAAAAGAAAACTTAATTCATTATTTCCTCATTTTGGTTATTCCTTCTTCTGTGGGTCTCAAACAAATAATTAATAGAGGATCTTGTTTGTTTTTTAAAGATTGATGGCATACTCAGTTATTTTTGAAGTTTGTTTTGAACACTTTTTTTTTTTTTAAAGAAAAAAAAATGTAGTATGAGAGTGTGTTGGTTAAAGATGGAATTGTTTCTGTTTTTCTTGTGCAGTAGATTAGTATGTGCATTTCTGGTAGCAGTTCCTTTATGGTCCCAAGATGATAAGACTGTTTTTCTCTCATTAAGCAAACATTTATGAGTACATGTAGTTATTATGTTTAGTAAAATTACATAAGATTTGCAACCTTTGTTATAACTTTTACAAATTGCTACTACAAAGATGAGAATTTTAGACACCAGTATGAGGTAGTTTTATTAGGTCATACACCTGCTTTCTGCTTGCCATCTTGCCTCTATAATGTTAGCTAGACATGGATAAGATCTTTCTTTTTCTCCTGGTATGGATATAGTTCATGTCATATGCTATTTTGAAATATGTTGAACCAGCTGGGATGATAAAACTGACACAGACTTATGTCAACTGGACCTACATAAATCACACTATTTTTTCTAGTAAGTACTTAGAATACTTATTTGCTTCTATGACATCACTCCCCACCCCCAACACTTTCTGATTTCTCTCTAACATCTCTTGAAGGGGCCAGTAAACCCAGTACTAAAATAGTGTATGCATCTCCCTTTACCAGGTAACTGGTCCCATACATATCTTTAATACCCAATTGCATTGAAGTATCTCCTTCATTTTCCTTCTTTCTTTGATGGGGGGAGGTGATTGAATTTCTTTGATCTCAGGATTGTCTTCTGATTGCAACTTGACTTAAACCAAATTGTGATAAGAGAGAGAATCATTATTAATCAAAATTAATAACATTGGAATGTAATTTTAATAATTTAGACCTCTGTCTCTTGTAGAATGTATTATGGAATCAATTTAAAATGTTATTCTTCTCTGTCTTACGTGTATTTGTCTCTGTCAGACTCTTTATATTGTAAGCTCCTAGAGTCCATGTGTCTCTTAATTCTCTTGATGTGATGTTATACATGTTTGAAAGTTATTTTCTTAATGCCCTCTTTCTGCTGCCTTATTTCTGTCTTGTTCCGAGGTGAGATTCCTGAGGAGAACCTTATTACCTGTTGTTTCCTCTTCCTCACTCTTCCTGCAGTTGTCTACCCACTGTAGTCTAGTGCCTGAGCTCATCATACCTCTAGGTCATTTGTAGTCTTGTAAAAAGCCATGCCAAAAGGCAAATGTTTAGTTTTTATCTTGATTTTGCTGTAGCATTTGCTGCAAGCTCTTAGAGGACATGGGCTGTGTTTTGTTCACTATTGAATTTTTTATTGCTTAGAATTTGTACTACTTCGTAGATTGTCCATTTACTGAATGAATGTATGCTTGTAATGATCACTTTTTTCTTTTAAAGAATGTTGTCTTCTTTTGGCTCTCATGGTGCTTTGCAGTTCTTTTCTGCTTTACATCCTACCTCTCTTTTGTTACTTATTTGCACTTAGACGTTCCTTCAGGATCTCTGCTTCTAGGAGTTTAATATGTAACTAAAAGTTACTGGGAGAGTTGCGAAGTGGTAATCTCAAGAAAATTGTAACTCCATCTGTTGGTAGCAGAGAAAGCCAGTGCTTTTTTTTTTTTTTTTTTTGGCTCTGTTCATGGTTTTGTTCATAATCGGAACACTTACAAGTTGAGAAGTTTCATCGTTTTCCAGAATTCTTTTCTCAGCTCTCATCTCATTTCATGTTTCATTGTTTTCCAAGATGACTTCAGCACTTCACATTGTTTTCATTAGAACAATGACTTTCAATTTTTTATCTCCTGCTGGTAACAGTCCCCTAAACTCTAATCCTTTGTTTCTGACTATACCTGAAGTTTGCACAGGCCTCCAAGACTTCACATTTACCAAAATATATTTATTGCATTTTCCCTAAACCTGTTCCCCTCTCTTCTTTTCCCGTTCCTCTAAATGGAGCCACTATTACTGAAATGGTAACATTAATGGTATGTGCATCTTTCTGGACTCTTTTTTTGCCTTATGCACCACTCTGTCCCACCTTTAAGTGATCAGTCACCAAATCCTGTTGATTCCTGTTACAGAATGGCTGACAGGCCATTCTCTTCTTCTCTTGATCATATTATTACCTTGCTTAGAATTCTTCAGTGTTCCCCATATGCTCGTTAGGAAGTCCACTTCCTCTTTATAGTGGCACGAAATGAAAGCCCTCTATGACACAATCTCTCTAGTTTACTTTCAGGTCTCATTCTTTGACTCTTTTACTCCACAAATGCTTTAATAATTGAAGTAATTGAATACACTTAGCTTCATGCTTCCATGACTTCACACAAGCTGTTCCTCGGCCTGGAGTTTGCTCTCTGTCAACCTCATCATTTAGTCTATATTATTTTCCACTTGGCTTAAAGGTTACTTTCCTAGAAAAAATTAGTCAGTTCCTTCTTTGTGCCCAAGTGGTATCTTATACTCACTTTAAAGTAGTAATTAAGTTGCATTTTATGGTTTATTTACTTGTTTTTCCGTTTAGTCTCAACACTTGGAGGTAGAAAATGTGTCTGAGTAATCTTGGTCTTTCATGTGCCTTAGCACAATGCTAAGTGTACAGTGTGTCCTCAGTTTTTGTTTTAATACATATTCAAGGAATAAATGTTTAAAATGCTTTTTGATGTTAGTGAGATTTCAGTATCTGTTTGACATGTAAACAACGTATGATAGAAAAACCAAGCAGGGTTCATTTGTTCACTGACTGTTTCACGTTTTCTCTCTACCAGAGTGTTCTGGAGGTGAAGTTGAAAGGTAGACAGAGTTTATCAGCAATATCATCCCATTTCTTTATCTCTTGTCATTCTTCCATATTTTACCATAGATGTCACAAGTTTGTCCAACAGCTGCCCAAGACACATCACTGTTCCCACCCCTCTACCTTTATGAAATTTAACATTCAGTTTATATCCAGCTCAGCCTGTGATTTATAGGTAAAATGAGGGGATTGGGCTAGGATGGGAAACTTTAAAATTGAACCTTTGCTTCTTGCCACCACCCTTTATAACCCTCCTTTCCAGTAAAAGTGGACCTACAGTATTTGCCACTAGATCAGGATTTAATCAAAATGCCTCTCTGGAGGTGACTTATTTTATAATCTTACTTATTTAAGAGAAAAGATTATTAGTTACCAGAATAGATGATAAAGAATCTTAAAATGTATGATACATGAGATATGTAAAGACTGTGTGGTGTAGCTATCTTATGTTGCTAATGAAGAAAGTAAAACCAAGGCAGACCAAATGATTTGTCCAAGGTCATACAACTAGTTCATTGAAGAGTTAGTTTTAAAATCTAAGCATTCTAAGCCTTTGTGTGACTGTACTGATGCTCTCTTGAATTTGGTCAGGAATTTGAAAATTCTTTTTTTTTTTTTTTTAAAGATTTTATTTATTTATTTGACAGAGAGAGATCACAAGTAGACAGAGAGGCAGGCAGAGAGAGAGAGAGAGAGAGGGAAGCAGGCTCCCTGCTGAGCAGAGAGCCCGATGCGGGCCTCGATCCCAGGACCCTGAGATCATGACCTGAGCCGAAGGCAGCGGCTTAACCCACTGAGCCACCCAGGCGCCCTGAAAATTCTTTTACTCAAAATGTTTATCAGCTCTATTTTTCCATCTCTCTGTATTAGGTATAGTGCTAGGCACTAAGGATGGTAAGGTATAAGGTAGCCTACGTAGCTGGGACTAAATCATGGAGAGAGGCATAAATAATTACAATAATATAAATGATCATTCATCTTCTCCACAGGTACAGTACTTGGGCTTTTATTTAAAATTTATTTATTGAAATTTTAGAACTAATTTGCTCAGCTTATTTCTAGCTCCCAGAGCAATAAAGTAATAGAAGGTTATGATGAGGTTGTAGAGTAGTATATAAATAGCAAGGGAAGAGACAGCTGAGAGGCTGGTAAGAGAGGGAGGAAAAAATGCCTGCTCATATTATGTACTATATACTTTATATAATATATATATGTGTGTGTATATATATACATATATATAAAGTAAAAGAACCCAAATCATTATAGATTAAGTACATTTTAATTAAGGGGAAAAACTATGTTTCACACCTCAGTATACTGTAAGAATGTTATAACACATTATGGTACTTGATATTAAAAATGTCAACCATAAAGTGACCATTAAGAAATGATTCTAGGCTCCAACCATGGCAGAATGCTGGTGGGTGAACTCCTCTTGTGCTACTGAAGAATGATGTTATCATTATGGTGGAATAAGAGGTTTTTTGTTTTTTTTTTTTAGGTTTTTCCATTCTTCCCTCTCCCTCCTGCAAAGAACACCAGTTTTGACATTGACAATCCCTCATGGACAGTAGTACCCTTGTGAAAGCCTGGGAATCTAGCGGAGGTGCCAACAAACATATCATTGGAGGAAAAAAAAAATCTGAGATTGAACACAGTGGAGAGGGTAACGGGCGATTTTATTTTACCTGTGTTGCCCCTCCCCCAAGGCATAGCTCAGTGCCAAAATAGAACTTCTTGGCCTGGGATTTTTCCTGTGGGGGAATGTGGAGAGTATGTGAATGAGTGTCCAGCTTCCCCAGTATGTGGGATGCCACCAAAGAGACCTACTTCTTTTCTGCCCCATCCACAATACCAAGTAGTGACTTGCATGACTGGGAAAACAGCAGTTGGGGCTCAGGGTAGAATGTATCAAAGGGCTGCAGATCCTGCTGACAGCTTTGTAGACTGTATTAGGAAGCCCATCCATGAACTGTGGGGGGATGCCTCCCCTGTGGATCTCTACAACTGGCCCCAGCTCCCCTCCCCCCCAACACTCCATGTACCTTACCCCTGCTCTTCCCCACAGGGACCCCATAGCAGGCCAGCTTCCGTGTATGTTCCTGAAGTAGTAAGAATGAACTTTTGCAGAGAGTGAGCACTTGCAGAAAGCCGGCTTGACTCTAGAGAATTGGGAGAAACTACACAAGCTTGAGCATTCAGTACTGCCCTAGGGAAAGCAAAGGAAGGTTATCAGCATTTGACCTGACTTGCAGGATCCACAGAAGGTGTACAATCTTATGAATTCCCCTAGAGAAGGGAATAAGAAGTATGCAGTAAGGATATCCATAGAAAAGATCTGGGAAAGCCTCAGAATCTTTAACAGGGCTGAAGGGAGGTTTTCTCTCCTGAAACCAGTCAGTATAGACTAGAGAAGGTGACTCTTTATTCAAATGCAAAGACAGCAACACAGAACTTAGAGGAACCTAAAAAAAATCAAAGAAAAATGATACCACCTAAGGAAGACAGTTTTTAAGTAACCGATACCCTTTCCCCTCCGGAGGGTGTTTTCAATTTTCCTGATAAGAGAATTCAAAATAGTTACTTTAAGGAAGCTCAGGGAACTACAAACAAGCAACAAAACCCTGAAAGGACAATTCAATGAAATCAGGAAAACAATACACAAACAAATGAGAAGTTTAACAGAGATAGTAATTATAAAAAAAGAACTGAAAGAATTTTGAAGGTGGGGAATATAATGAAGGAAACATTATGTGCAATAGGAAAGACTTGGAAACCACCTTAAGGGTCCCTCCATAGATGAATTGGTAAAGAAAACGTGTTGTGTGTTTGTGTGTGTGTGTGTGTATACACACACATATATATGAATCTACATATATGAATATAATTCTTATGTATTATCAGCCAGTGGAAAGAAAAAAATCCTGCCATTTGTGACAATGTGTATAGATTGAGGGCATTATGCTAAGTAAGTCAGAGAGAGACAAATACTCTATGATTTCACTTATATATGGAATCTGAAAAAGCTGAACTTATAGAAATAGTTCAGCCTTGGCTGGTTGGTAGCAAATGGAGAGATAGATGTTAGTCAAGGAGTACAAACTTCCAGTTATAAGGTGAATAAGTATCTTATGTAAGTATCTTATGTAAACACCACTTTGTGACTTTAGTAATAGTACAGAGTTATATCCCTGAATGTTGCTAAGAGAATAGATCTTAAATGTTCTCATGACACAGACGAAAATGGAATTATTTGAGGTTTTAGAGGTATTAACTAAGGTTAATGTGGTAATCATTTTGCAGTATACAATGTATTAGATTATCACATTGCACACCTTAAACTTACATAATGTTATATATTAATTATATCTCTGTAAAGCTGAAAAAAAGAAATGGTTGTAATATTCAAAATTCTCTGTGGAAAGATTGACAAATGGAAGCATGAAGAAGATTGTTTAAATGATTAAGTAAGAAAAAAATGCTGTAAAATATATAAATTCTTATAATAAAATATATTTTAAACTTTTATACAAATAGAAATAAAAGTAAAATAATTTAAAAATTACTTTAAGAGGTACTCTTATCTAGAAAAGTCATGTATATGGAAAAGCTGTATGTTATAATTGAAATGAGTTGAAAAGTGATCTATTTTATCATTTGTGATATTGAGAGGCTATGTTTGTTCACTTATATTTATACCCCATTAGAGGTATACATATAACCTTTTGAAGAGTAGGAACTTTAAAAAGAACTTTCTTGCCTAGTGCCAGAGTTAGAGTTGGGTTTCTTGCATAGATTATAAATGTGTTGACTGAGTACTGAAATAAAGTCTCCAGCTTGAAATTATTTTCCCAAAACATTCTGAAAAATGTTATATTCTCAGGTGAGATTGCAGAAGTTTATTTAATCCCCAGTAGAGCTGATTTATAGGGACTACATTTTCTGTTTTCCTAATAGGAACAAGAATCATAAAATCCATCTGGGAAACTGAGAAACATATTCTATCTTTATTGTTGCCAAAACCTCTTGAATAATATTCTTTCCAGCCTTTCTCATTTTTTTTTTAAAGATTTTATTTATTTATTTGACACAGAGAGATACAGTCAGAGAGGGAACAGAAGCAGGGCAGTGGGAGAGGGAGGAGCAGACTTCCTGCGTGCCATCAGGAAGCCCGATGTGGGGCTCTATCCCAGGACCATGGAATCATGACCCGAGCCAAAGGCGGATGCTTAACATCTGAGCCACCCAGGCGCCCCTTTCTCATGTGTTTAACCAGTCTGTTCCACCCTGCACCCCCTGACCCCCTGTCCTCATGAGAGAGGTTTTCATCTCTTCTTCCCCTTTGCTAAGCCAGGGTAGAAGAACTTCTTTTGCCAAAAGAAGATACTATTTTCTGAATGGTAAATGATTAAGTTGGTTTATCTCATTTCAGCTCTTTTGCTCTTAATTTATGTTTATGCTATTTAAATCCTCATTTTGTGGATACAGTTGGCTCTTGAACAGTATGAATTTGAACTGTACCCCACTTATATGTGGACTTACTTCTATAAATACAGCATAGTATCGTAAATGTATTTTCACTTCCTTATGGTTTTCTTAATATTTTCTGTAGCACTGTTTATTGTAAGAAAACTGTATGTAATATATATATATGTGAATGCAAAATATGTGTTGATCAACTTTTTATGTTATTGGTAAGGCTTTGGGCCAACAGTAAGCTATTAGTAGTTAAGTTTTTGGAGAGTCAGAAGTTATTTGTGGATTTTTGACTCTGTAGGGGTTGGTGCTTCTAACCTGCACATTGTTCAAGGGTCAACTTTCTTTTGTTTAGCATCCAGACTACTCCCCAAAGTCTCTAACATCCTGATAAATTGATATTTTCCTCCTAGATCATCTACTAGGCTGATATAGCTGAAATTAAACTTTGTTAGAGACTGGTGGTAAGATATTCCAAAATTAAAGCATTAAAGGTAAAAGGCTTGAGGGACAAAAATTTACTCAGCCATATTTCATGGGTAATTTTACTCCTTCTTGTGACAATGTGTTATTTTAGGTTGCTTGGGCTAGGACTTGTCTTTGGTTGATGTCCACAAGTTAAGCTCCCTTGTTTTGGTAGGGAGTGGATCCAACTTCACGACTTTCTAGAAAATGAAGCTTTTCCACTCTGAAGTGCTAACCCTATGCTTGTTCTGACCCCCACTTGGTATTTGGGCAAAGCTTACTCTTCCATTCGGTGGCTTCTTGCCTACAGCTTGAAAAGAATGTTACGATTGGATAATACTTGTGTTTTATGTTTCCTTGTCACTTGAATGACTTGTGTATGATGGGTATGTTTTCTCTAACTCATTTCCAAAGGTATAAAAATATAAGGCAGAGTGAAGCAAATGTGGACAGTGTAATTATGATCTCAATAGAGTTCATGATGAAATTGTACAAAATAAATCCCCTCCCTTTCTTTGTATTTTGAAATTCGCTCTCAGTACTGGCACAAATAATCCTTACAGTGAGTTAGCTCCAGGAATAGTTCAATTTTAGGGAGAATTTCTAGCCCGTTAGAAGAACATATCTTTGACCACTTCTTTCTTTGCCGTATCCGGCTGGTTGCCAAGTACTGCTATTTTCACTTGAAGTTTATCCTTGTTTTTGCCTTATTTGCCCTACTTTCACTATTTTAGGGCCACATGACTATTTTCTTAAACTATTACCTTCTAAGTGGTCTCTACATCTGCCGCCATCCTACTTCAATTTATTCTTAAGTACTACTTCTAAATCAGCTTTGCTAAAGCTGAGTTTAGGTCATGTCGGTCCATTACTTCAAACACTGCCAACAGAAGCGGGTTCAATTTCGGCCCTCCATAACCTGGTGGCTTCCCTTCGTTTTAAGTTTAGCCCGGCTACTTTCTTTCCTATGAATTGCTGATTAACCAAGGTGAAGTACTGAGCACTTCTCCCCATCCACCTCAGTCTTTCCAGTTTCTCTGTGTTTAGTATCTTTCCTCCCTCTTTTAACTGGAATATGTTTGACTTTATCTTCATATGCAAATGAATCTGTCAGTAGGCAAATTTATTCTGAGCCATGATGGGATAATCTTTATGTTCTCTGATTGTTCTCCTCATATGTTTTCTCAGGATCCTTTGTCATTTCTTTTTAACATGTACTGTATATATATGTCTTACCTTCTAGCAGATATTAAGCTTCTCCAAGAGAGGTTCTGTATCTAATTTCTACTTTGAGACAACCAAGGCCCAGAGTGGTGATTTTGTGTGTGATAGTAACTCAGTATACCTGTGTTAAATGATGAAATAAATGATTTCCTGTCTTGTATATTCCGTTGTGAATTTTGTATATTCCATTGTGAGTTTTATACCAGTAACACATCAACTCTCAGTCTGAAAAGGAAAAATGTAATAGTGGCCATAATTTTTAGTGAGCCTAAATTGAAATACTCTGAAAAAGTTTAATCATGGAGGCAATCAGAATGTACTCTGTTATTTAGAATAAAACCTCTGGCAAACATGCCTGTTTTTCAAGTTCTTATAAGGTCTTTTAAATGTAGGCTATGATTATTCCCTTTAAACATCTTAAAGATTTAATAAGTTAAACCATTTGTTGTCTTAAGGTAGTTTATAACTTACTCCCTGGGGAAACGGAACTGAAATAAAAGGCCAGCAAAGGTGAGAGTGTTTCAATTTTACACCTTCTCTTCCTATCCATTCCTGTCATTAGAGTAGTTTTCAAGGTTTGTGTAAAGTAACAACCTATGAGTAAGACAATGAGATCTTTCTATTTTCATTTAAAAAAAACAAACAAACAAAACCACTCATGAAAAAGTCCTCAAAAGCCATCCTTTAGCACATTGTTTTTATCAGCTCCCTAGTAATTATGAATTTTTTTAATAGTATGAATAATGCTATCCATTTTTTTCCTGCTCTTTTTTAATTCCTTTTGTACATTTTCTGTGGTAAAGTGAATTAGATTCACTGTTGTCTATTAGGGTATTATTAAGTGATTCTTAGTCCAGGTTTTCATAATGAATCAAATCCAATTAAAAATATGAAAATTATAAATAATTATGGCAGTGGAACTATTTTGGGTACTATTCAGCTGCTCGGAGTAAAACAAATAAAACCGGAAAAACCTTTGAAAAATAATGAAATATAGCTTTGGTCAGCATGCTCAGGAAATTTTTTTGTACTGTGTTCAGTTTATTTTGCTGTGTTCTCAGATTCTGGAGAATGCTAGCATTAGACAAAGGACAGAAAATATGGTTACTATTTAGAGATGTTCATTGTTTAAGGAGAAATGGAACAGAATCTTGAATATTCTCATGACATGTATGGAATAATTTTATAGAGACAATTTTAAATCCTAAGTGCCTTTTATATATTAATGTCTTAAAATGTATCTTGTTTTCAAGATATGATACTTAAGATATTTCTGTGGGAATGTTTTGTTTTAATTTTTGCCAACAATAATGTCTTCTACCATATTTGTTTGAACTTTTGAAAGTTGACTGATAACCATAAAGTTAATTTGCTTATTTCACCTGATTTTTTTTTTTTTTTTTTTTTAAGAGAGAGAGAGCATGAGCCAGGTGGGTAGGGGGCAGAGAGAGAAAGAATCTTTTTTTTTTTTTTTTTTAAGATTTTATTTATTTATTTGAGAGAGAGACAGTGAGAGAGAGCATGAGCGAGGAGAAGGTCAGAGAGAGAAGCAGACTCCCCGTGGAGCTGGGAGCCCGATGCGGGACTCGATCCCGGGACTCCAGGATCATGACCTGAGCCGAAGGCAGTCGTCCAACCAACTGAGCCACCCAGGCGCCCCGAGAGAAAGAATCTTAAGCAGGCTTCACACCTAGCATGGAGCTGGACGCAGGGCTCAGTCTCACAACCCTGAGATCATGACTTGAGCTGAAATCAAGAGTTGAGTACTTAACCAACTGAGCCTCCCCCATTGACCCTTTTAGCTGAAATTTTGAATGATTCCCTTAAATAGTGCCACAAAAATACATTTTTCATTTATTTCTTGTTGTATGTATTTTAATGAGAGTCTCTGGATAAAATTTACAGAAGTAGAATTGCTATTTTGTCTTAATGATGGAGGAATGACTTACAACATGTACCTGATTATATCTCTTATTTTGTGTGCTTTTTGATAAGTACACACCAATTTATTTTACCAACATTATTCTATAGAAAGATCACTCCTGTCCTTCTCTTTTTGGTTCTTGGAACATAAAGTAAATGTTTGGTTTAACTTGAGGGCATATGGTAAAGGAAATGGGCTATTTCTTCACAAAGAATTTAAGAATCTTCCAGAGAACTATTTGCTGCTGCAATTATGATCAGTTGTAGCTGTGTCTAATTTTTATTTTCTACTTTAAATGCTCAGATGATTTTAATTTCATCTAAAATGTTTGAAGTATACTCTGATTAAAATAGTATGTGTCTAAGAAATGGTTTTGGTCCATTTAGTTTCTTTTTCCTTTTTCTTTTTCGAGCTAATCAAGAGGTCTGTGAACCTAGAAAACCTGCAGAGTGCCAGGCCTTCTCTCTTGTCTTTTTTCACTATTGTATCACATTTCCCTGGGTATCATTGTTAAGATGACTTCATGAGACAACTGTCAATATTCTTTAATGTTAGCTATCCACCTATACAGATAGGAAAAAAGTTTTTTCTTATATAGGTGTGTGTGGATAGACAAACCACTACTATGATAGAAAGAGATTACATTTGATTGATATTAACATTAAATTTTTTTTCTGCCCTTTTAGAAAATTGGTTTCTGATAATTTTGTGACTTAAAGTATCAAGAATCCAACTTTTGAAGTGTTTTTTTTAAATTACTATTTGGTAACTACTACATACCTGACTTGGTGTATTTTGCAGGGAAACTGCTGTAATCTCTTTTAAAATTCACAGATCCCAATCTTTCCCCCAGGATATTATTCAGTAATTAATTGTAAAACCCAGAACAGTCTTTAAAAAGTTGGGTATCTCCAAGATTTCTTCCCAGCCCTAATATTCTACAAGTCTTTCATTTTAATCTATGTCACTTCTCAAATACAGTAGAAGGGTAGCACTATTCTAATTTTTTGGATAATGTTTATCATTTCTTAACATTATTCTAAATCTAATGGAAAACTTTGTTTGTAAAATAACAACCCCAAAATATGTAACTTTTATTCTCTGGGGAAAGGTAATTCTGTAATATATTTTTCTACTTGATATGTTTTTACTTTGGGAGATCCATGGGAAAAATATATTTCCAAACAGCTTGAAACTGACAAATGGACATTTTCCAGCATTCCTGGAAGGAGAGCTATAGCCACCAATCTTTTCAATTTCCTTATTACAGCAACTATGTTTAGTAGAGACTAAGACATACCACAGTTTGAAACAAGTATTTGGTGTTGGGGGGGGTGGGTGAATATAAAACTTTCTTAATGTATTAGAAAAATAGAGCATTTAGTGTACTCTTATGAAGACTAACGAAACTCACAGTGTTGGTACAAAGTACCTTTTTATGGACCGAGCCCGATTGTTATTGTGAACGTTTGTGTTTTCCATTCACTAAGATGTTCCTCGAGAAGGGTTTTGTTTGTACCACTCTTCTCTGTCATTTGATGACCTTGTCCTGTGTACAACATGTGGCTTTAGAACAGAAATCTTCAAAGTAAATTTTATAGCAGAAACAAATTTTGTTTTGTTTTGTTTTTCATAAAATACAACTGGTAAGCAGTATTCTCCAGATATCAGTGAACTAGAAATAGAACTAGTCTATTTCTACAAAATTAATTTGTGTGAAAAAAGTGGCATGAACTCCCTTGGTTCTATATATATCTCATCCTCTTTCCATTTTGTAAGCTCATTAGTATGAATATATATTTTAAATAACAGTCTTTAAGTGGTCCTTCACTGTATAAATACACTGTTATTTTTTGAGTGGAATACAATAAGTAATCATGCAGTCTCTTGTTCTTCGCCGAACACCAGACCTTAGCTGCTGCCATTATATTTCTCCATCACCATCACCACCACTGGCATGGTCCCCTTCGTCAAAAACCAGGGATTGCTGTTTGGTCTGTAGGATTTGAAAAGTATAAATCTGGGGGCGCCTGGGTGGCTCAGTGGGTTAAGCCGCTGCCTTCGGCTCAGGTCATGATCTCAGAGTCCTGGGATCGAGCCCCGCATCGGGCTCTCTGCTCAGCAGGGAGCCTGCTTCCTCCTCTCTCTGCCTGCCTCTCTGTCTACTTGTGATCTCTCTGTCAAATAAATAAATAAAATCTTTAAAAAAAATGAAAAGTATAAATCTGGGAATCTTAAAATGTGACCTGGTCTTTTAAAGTTAGAGGAAATTTTATGAATAGCTACAACTTAAGACAAATTCCTTTTGGTAATAATAATTGAATAATTTTCCCTATTTCAGAGAATCAAGTCAGATGTATATATGAATGACCCTGTGGGGTCTTATTTTGCATGTTTGAGCCTAGATGAAAATCAGTTTCACTTAGCTTTTTTTTTTTTTTTAAGGTTTTATTTATTTATTTGACAGACAGAGATCACAAGCAGGCAGAGAGGCAGACAGAGAGAGAGGAAGAAGCAGGCTCCCCACTGAGCAGAGAGCCTGACATGGGTCTTAATCCCAGGACCCTGGGATTAAGGCAGCTGAAGGCAGAGGCTCTAACCCACTGAGCCACCTAGGCGCCCCTCACTTAGCTTTTAACTTTGACAAGGGTCTCATGGTCAGTATCACATTCTTTCTTTCTTAAACTTCTTTTTTAAATACCAGAACAAATCACTATAGAGTATTCATTCCTCTGTTAACCAAACTTTTCTCCAAGTGTAGGCATTTATTTAAAACAAAAATACTTTATGAGATTTATCTTATTTATATGAGATATTTGTAATTTCTCTCACTCCCTCTAGACAGGTTGAAAAGCACTTCTTTGTAATGCTAATGATCACACTTCCTTTTTTTTAAAAATTTATTTATTTTTAGAGAGAGAGCGTGCATGTGGGGGGGGGGGAACGGAGGGGCATTTGGAGAGGGAGAGATTCCCAAGCAGATTCTATGCTGAGCTTGGAGCCTGATGCAGGGCTTGGTGTTGTGGTCCTGAGATCAGGACTTGAGCCGAAATCAAGAGTCAGTGCTTAACCACTCAGGCACCCAGATCATACTTCTTTTCTGAAGAAATTTGTTTCTTCAGTTTTTATTTTTGTTGGCCTCCTGTTTATTTCAACCTTTCCCCTCCCCGATAATTTCAGCATCTCCTACTTTTTCCTGCTTTGTCACATCGAAGCTTTACTAAATCCACAAAATACAACTTTTATGACTTACAGTGAGTCATAGACTTAAGAGAGAATAGGTCTTCAAAGGCCTTCCTAAAGTTTTCATACAGTCAGTCAGTCCTTGGTCCTGATAGCTTTTATATGATATTCATCCTCTTTCCTACTGATTTCTTAATTTGCTTTTGCCTAGAACCATGTTGATTTGAATAGATTGTCTCTTGACCTCTCGTCTAGCTACAGCTAACTTTTCTGACAAAATATCTTTTATACTCTGGCATTGTACAAATACTGTATTGTTCTGCACAAAAAAACGAATAAGTCATTGTTTCACAGTAACAGGGAAGCTACTTGGAAAAGAAATAATTTTGTATACTTCAACAAAAAACTGTAGAGACATAAATAAGTAGAGGAGCCATGGGATAGGTATGTCCTAAGTGTGAAATGTGTCTGGAATTTGTGACTCTGAAGTCTAAACTAGATCAGTGGCTTTATTGGTAGAGCCACTTGGAAGTGTTGGAAGAGCCTCACTAAAATTTAATGCCAGGCTAAAATGGGACAGAGGAAGGAGGGTGCCGTGTAACATGTGCCTGTGTAGCTTTGTGAATTTATCTTTTTTTGTTTGTTTGTTTTAGCATCTAGTTGAGAGGAG
This sequence comes from Lutra lutra, assembly GCF_902655055.1. Lineage (NCBI taxonomy): Eukaryota > Metazoa > Chordata > Mammalia > Carnivora > Mustelidae > Lutra > Lutra lutra. The sequence goes on from NC_062285.1 coordinate 85,744,481, forward strand.
CATCATTACCTTTACAAAGTCACTTAAGAGTTTAGAATCTTTGAGTGTTTTCCATTAAGGAACAGAGGCCCCTTGTTGTAAATCCAGCGCCGTCACTGGGGTGCAAGGTGGTAGGTGGCCTTGCATGTCAAGTCTGTTCCTGCCTCTTATTCTCATGCCCTAAAGATCCATTGTTGGAAGACTAAGGCAACCGTCGGGCTATTTCTGTATTCTCTATTGGCTCAGTCTCTCATTTAGTTTGAAACTGATCCAGATGTGCCATCCTTCCGGGTTGTTAAATATTAAATTCCGCATTTCATTGCCTTCCTCGTTTTTATAACCAACTTGGAAAGTTGGGTGTTTGAACCCGGCCAGATGTCATTAGCATACATAACTATTCTTCTTATTAACCAGCTATGATTATGACTCAAAAAAAAAAAAGAAAACTATTTTAAAATATGTCTATATAAGAAACATCTAATTATAATTTTATAGTGAAAACACAACATGAGATTTAAAAGAGCTTGAGAGCTTTTTTAGTATATGGAGACTTAATTTGCTGATGCTCATATCTTTTTTTTATTTACATATTTTTCATTTCAATATAATTTTTTGTATTATCTTAATTGACTTGTATTAAATACTTTGGGTCTTTAGCATTTTATTTATTGTGTAAAATCATTTCTGTGTTGAATCAGATCAACATTCTGAAAATATACTAATTGTGACATTAAAAACATGACATAACTAGGATGTTAATTAGACTTAGCGTGGTGATCATTTTGCAACACATAAAATATTGAATCATAATGTTGTATACCTGAGACCAATATAATGTTATATGTCAATGGTACCTCAGTAAAAAAAAAAAATATCTGGAAATAGTAAAAAAAATTTTTAGAAAGCATGATGTATCTTTATTTGGCAGGGAGTAATTCTGCTTTTCAATTGAATTCACAAATGTTCCTTTTTCATTTTTTTATTTTTAAAGTGATCTCTACACCCAATATGGGGCTTGAATTTACAACTCTGAGATCAAGAGTTGCATACTCTACCTACTGAGCCAGCCAAGGGCCCCCCTACAAATGTTCGTTTTAAAACTTAGTCAATCAAAATATATATATACTTTTAAAGAAAATGTACTTATTTATTTAAGAGAGAGAGAAAAAGAGTGTGCATGTGTGCACGAGCTGGGGAGGGGCAGAGGGAAAGGGAGAGAGAAAAATCTCAAGCAGACTCCCTGCTCAGCACAGAGCTCGACATGGGGCTCTATCCCAGGACCCTGAGACCATGACCTGAGTGGAAACCAAGAGTTGGATGCTTAACCAACTGAGCCACCCAGACACCCGTCAAAACATATTTATTAGGACATTTTTGGTGTGTCATAGCACTCTGTTGGTTACTATTGAAATCCATTGAAAATGTAGGAGTTATACAGTACCAAGTCATAAAATATGAAACCATAGCTAATTTTGATAATACAATTTATATAAGAAGTATAATAGGTATTAGAGAAAAAAGAAAACTTAATTCCCCTACATCTTTCTGTTAAAAACTTTTTAAACCAATGGAAAAGTTGAATGAATAGTACAGTAAGCACCTACCCATATGCTTCATTTACATTCCCCCAATTGTCAGCATTTTACCAACATTCGAATTCATTCTTTCCTTTCTCCCCCCATATATATGATATATGTGTCTTTCTGTGTATAGATACATATACATGTATGCTCCCCCCCAGTCATTGCATTGTAAGCTGTAGATGTCAAGGTGCTTGATCACTGACTACATTATATTATCTTTGAAGAACAAGGATATTCTCCTACATACCCACTATACCACTTTTTTTTTTTTTTAAAGATTTTATTTATTTATTTGACAGAGAGAAATCACAAGTAGGCAGAGAGGCAGGCAGAGAGAGAGGAGGAAGCAGGCTCCCTGCTGAGCAGAAAGCCCGATGTGGGGATTGAACCCAGGACCTGGGATCATGACCTGAGCTGAAGGCAGCGGCTTAACCCACTGAGCCACCCAGGTGCCCCTATACCACTTTTATTATAAAAAATTTAACAGTGATTGGGGACTATCATCAATTGTATAGTCCGTTTTCTGACTTCTCCAGTTGTACTAAAATTGCCTTTCTTGATTTTCCTTGTTTGTTTGAGCTAGGATCTATCAAGGCAAATGCATTATAGTTGGTTATCCTGTCTCTTTAGGACCGGCCTCCTCTGATCTATACATGTGCTGTCCAGTATGGTAGCCACTAGCTGTATGTGACTAAATAGATTACAATTTAATAAATAAAAAATTTAGTTCCTTAGTCACACTGTGCTGATTTCAGGTGCTGAGTAGCCATGTGTGGCCAGTGGCCACTCCCTTGGACAGCACAAATAATTTTTCCATCATCACAGAAAGTTGTGTTGGACATATCAAGGACAACACATCATTTATCTTTCATGAAATTTATTTTTTGAAGCATTCAGGCTGGTTGTCTTGTTGAATATTCCACACTATGAATTTGCCTTATTTGCTTCTTAGTGACTAGATTTGGTTGTAGCAGATTATTTTTCACGTTGTTTTCTTCCTTCCTTCCTTCCTTCTCCTTCTTCTAGAGAGAGTGAGACTGTGTGTGTCCCCACAGGTGGGATGGATGGGCAGAGGGAGAGAGAGAATCTTAAGCAAACTCCATGCCTAGTGTGGAGCCTAATAGGGGGCTCAATCTCACAACCCTTAGATCATGACCTGAGCTGAAATCAAGATTCAGATGCTTAACCCACTGAGCCACCCAGGTTCCCCCTCACATCCTTTTCTTAAAATGTGACTGACATTCTTCACCTGAGAGGTGGAGTCTTTGTTCCCTCCCTTTGGGTGTGGGCAAGGACTTGTGACAGCTGACCACTGAAGTGAGGTGGAAGTCATGCTCTGTCCCTTAAGTCTCACTCACTCAACCTGGGATGCTTACCCTTGGAACCCAGCCAGCACATTGTGAGGAAGCCTAGGTCATCTGACAGTTACAGTTAAGGTCTCAGCTGACAGCCTGATGTGTGAGTGAATGGGCCTTCTGATGATTTAATTCTGCTAGGTCCTACATGTAGTAAAGATACAGTTCTGATTTAATTCTGCTAGGTCCTACATGTAGCAAAGATAAGTCCCAGTGGGGTCTGTCTGAATAACTGGTGCACAGAAACAGAGAGCGCTAATAAATTACTATTTTTTTTTTTAAGTGTTGGAGAATTTTCACACAGCAGTAGATAACTTCACAGGTTAGATGATTTCGTAAGGTACTCCATGAGTGATGGTGTGAATTTCCCATTGTGTCACATCAGGAGGTATGTCCGTGTGACTGACTGGTGATATTTCATCAGGTGGTCCTGTCTCTCCATCATAAATACCTTTTTTCCTCTTGTAAGTAGCAAGTAGCCTGAGAGAAGGTTTAACTTTGCAAATAATATAAGCTTCCACCAAGTTCCTTGTCAACATGTCATGCTATGCTACTGTTTTGAGTGGATCTAAAAATGGAAACAATCTTAGAAATCATTTTACTTTTGTCATTTTGCAGCCTGATTTAATAAACATAATTAAGTTTCCATGGGAGATACTGCCTTGTAACGAGGGACATAGAAATATAGGAAATTTGATTTTACTGCCTTGAAACATGTGGAGGAAAGCTAACATGACTGGAATTCAAAAGGGTCTGACTGGGTGATACTACATTTGTGTTCCAAGATGATTTAACGAAGACATTTTCTTTTCTAAAAGAGTAAAATGATGTCATTATGGTAACTGTATATTGTAGTTTAAGACTAGGGGCACCTGGATGGTTCAGTCTGTTAAGCTTCTGATTCTTGATTTTGGCTCAGGTCGTGATCCCTGGCTTGTGAGATTCAGCACGGAGTCTGCTTGGGATTCTCTCTCCCTCTCCCACTGTCCCTCCCGCTCATGCTCTCTCTCTCTCTCAAATAAATAAATCTTAAAAAAAAAAAAAAGAAAAGACTGGTCAGTGGTGCTGTCTGAATTATACTTTTATCAGACAGAATTGAAATTAAAAACAGGCTTTTTTTTGGCTTCTGTTTTGTTTTTTTTGAGAGAGAGCATGTGGGGGGAGGGGCAGCAGGAGAGGGAGAGAGAATTTTTTTTCTTCTAAGATATAATTTATTTGAGAGAGAGAAAAAGCATAAGTAGGGGGAGCAGCAGGGGGAGAGGGAGAAGCAGACCCTGGCTGAGCAGGGAGCCTTGAGTAGGGCTCTGTCCCAGGACCTTGGGGTCATGATCTGAGCCGAAGGCAGAGCTTAACCAACTGAGCCACCCAGGTGCCCAGAGAGAGAATCAAGCAGGCTGCCTGCCAGCATGGAGACCAAAGGGGGCTCCCTCTCATGACCCTGGCATCATGACCTGAGCCAAAATCAGGAGTTGGTTGCTCCACTGACTGAGCCACACAAGTGCCCCACAGACTTTTTAAGTGCACTTTTATATTAGAATATCTGAGTCCTGTATTTTAGGGATTTGAATATGTCTTTTTCTAAATATAGAAATGTATGTGTTTTAGAACATCCATCATAGCTAAAATTATTTATTAAATAATTAGTAAATAATAATTATTAATTCAAGACTGTAAGGGTAGTGTTGTATGATATTTAAAAAAATATGGGGAACAGTGGATTAAGGAATCATGGTAGTATCTAATATAGTGCCCCTTATAGTTGTTGAGTGAATTCTGTACGGAGGAACCATACTTTACAATCCCTGTTACTTGATTTTGACTAGAATACATATAAATTAGCTCTATGGGGATTTAGAAGTTTGTTCTGCCCATAAGAACTCATAATTTTCTTATAGTTGTTTGTTTATTTTGTTCTGGGACATAAGAATGATAGAAGCACTTTTTGTTTAGGTTTGATAATGGTAAATTTACAGATCTATGTGTTTTGAGTTCTATTTAAAGTTCTTGGTAGGATATATAATTTAATATAAATGAAAAGGAATAAATCCCACACTTTAGAATCCTGGGATCTTAACTGGGTTTTTGATAGGTAAGTAATATAAAAAAAGTATGAAATGTGCCACATAATGTCTTGTGTAATCAGTTTTACATGTGTTTATTGAAATTGTGTTAAACTTTCCCCAAAGGATGACTTCATCCCTCTATATACTGTGAACACTAAATATATATCCTTCTGTTGTGTATAGATTATGAAAGCTCATGGATTTGAGATGTTGGGATTTTCTGAGTCTAAAAACACTTCTCGAAGTCCTGCAATAAGTTTTGATTTCAGCTACTTATTGTTTTCATCATTTTAATGTATCATTATAGGTTTACATAGAGCATTTCATTGTTGTCTTTTCCTGGTGAAACTCTGTTGGTTAGACTATGTTGCTAATGTTATGAGATTCACAATATTTAATTCCTCTGTGAACTATATAGTTTCACTTGTTACTTGCTCTAGGACTGAATATTTAGCAACATTTTCTTCCTTGTAACTTTGGTTACAGGAAAAATTCTGTGAGAGAGTGAACTGATCAATCAACAATTTAGAGAAGGATATGCGAGTACAACTCTTGCTAAGTAAAAATGGTATATCTTTAATAGAGGGGAAATGTGATTGGAGCTAGTTCAGAATCATCTAAAATATACGAGTAATGGTATTTAGCTGGGGAAAGAGCAATCAAATAGAATATTGCCTGGAAGTATAAAATTCTAAGAGGCATGTGGTGATAGGAAGTCCTCACTCTGGGAGAGTGAGATAAATGTGCAAGAACATGGGATTTTTTAAGAAATGGAGGAAAACTGCAATGTAAAGAGTCAGTGGAGGGACAGGGAGAGATCATTAGGTTAAGTGTGGATGTTGGCAGACAGGAGGGGAGGAAAGGGGAGAGTAAGCCTGTTAAATTTTGAAGTAGAGGTGTGGGTTTGGGTGCTTAGGAAACAGACAGTAGCCTTAGGATTTGCTGAGCAGGAAACCCATAGAACAAGACACTTCAGGTGGTGACAAGGTGAATCCTTTTAAGTGTCTGGGTGGAAGAGCTGGTTTTCCCAAATCTCGAGACAGAAAGCATTGGCCGACAGACTTAAAAGGCTCTGAAAGTGTGCCTACATGTGAGTGATGGCCTCTCCATGAATCTTTGGTAGATGTCATCCATAAACAGTTACTCTCCTGACAGCTTTAACCAGTAGGAATAAGCAGACCTGATCTAGGAAACACCCTTTCTGGGTAGGTGCACGCAGGGCCAGTGAGATACTGTGGTGGAGAGGGTATTGAAGTGAGGAACTTCGGCCTCATGGGCTTAGGCTTTCGGCAGGGAGCACTCTTTCCCTTCAGGCGGAGAGGTGGAAAGGAGAGTGGGTGGCAGGGAACACCCAGGGAGCCTAGTGATTGCCCTGGCCTCTTCACGTCACAGGATCCCATTACACATTGCTGAGCCAGCCTGCACCCCTGTCTCCAACACATGGGGAGAAATTAAAGCTAGTTTTGTTGCTCATTGAGATTTTTTTGGGGGGTGTGTGTGTGGTTCTTTCACATGTTTCACGCACATTTTTAGCTAAATCTTGTTGACAGTTTGCTTGGAATATAGGGAGTTGGGTGTTCAGGGACAGGAGTCATCATTTCCAGTTGTGGAAAAGAGTTTGAGAGTTATTCGGGGATGTCTCTGTCTCTGTTAGCACACATGACTGGTACTCTGTTCACCCGGGCCTACACCTGAACACCTGTTCACTCATTTACTACCAAGCCATACCAACCACTAGATCCTCAGATGAGCTACTGAATAAAACAGGAATCTGTTATTATGTGCCTCATCCTTCTCTTTCTCCCCTGTCTTCCAGATTTATAATGATACGGTGTGGAGAGATTCAGGATTTCCATTACTGTTTTCCCTTTCCTGCCAAGCTCATGAGCCCTGCTAACTCCATCCTTTCCCTCATTTGCCTGCAGTTTTGTTTCGGATTCTGGACTCTTTGGGATAGAACAGGAGCCATTTAAACTCCTTTTTTCCAAATAGGACAAGTATCTTAATTGATACTTGATAATTGATACAGGCCAACAGTGACTGTGACAGAATCTTCTCCTCATCTGCCTGGCACAGGGGGAGAATTCATACAGTAGAAGAATGGCATGAAACTGTGCCTCCTAACAGTGTCCATTGGGATAAAGCTAATGCCCATTTGGGACACACAACACAGTGACTTCTTTTGCCAGGCTTGATTGTTCTGCTTGGTCCCAAGCCAGATGGCAACCTGGTGGGGGAACCATGGGCTCTGGCCTTTCCCCAGCCCCCTCATGTCTAAGATAAAATGCCCAGCTGTTCCTTTGCAGCCTTTACCCTGTGGAAACAGTAATTGCTCTCACTGTTACATGGTATTTACATAATTTGGTTTAAATTTGTAACTATAGTACTACCAGTATGGCTTTATTAGATTGCTTGCCAGAAATCAAGAATGGAATCCATTTAACACCAGGCTGTTTAAGTATTGAAAGAGCTTCTGGAGTGAGCGTGGGAGAGGAAGTGTGAAGACTGGAATTATGGAACTAGTGTAGCTCATGTGCTATATATAGTTATTTTGATCACTAGAAATACTTGTAGCAAGGTTTGGATTAGTTTTAGTACCTTTTATCTTTTTGTCACTCTCTGACATATGTAAGACAGAAATGAGCATCCAAGGTCTCCCTCAAGTAGATGTGTATCTGCTGAATCAGATGGTACTTAACGCTTTTGTGCCTGAGTTGCAGTATAATATGAAGTATGCCTCATTTGAGTAGTGGTAATAGAATGCATATCTGTTATGATTTGTTTTAAAGTTTCAAATGGAGTTGGAGGTATATGAAGAAATCAAGAGAGAATTCCGAAAAAGAAACAAAGACCTGGTCATTTCATAGAGATGCATCTGCATGGATCTTCCATTTTAACTCTAGCTTTGCTTCCTGAAATTATGATGCATTCCTAATAGCATTCTTAAATTACATTTTATTTAATTAAAAAAATCTTTTTGACAGTAACAGAGAAAACCCAGGAATTTTATTGATGTTTCTGAGACATGTAAATGTTTCTAAACAAACCTAAGTAATTTGGTAGATTTAGGGGGAAAACACTTATTCCTGTTGGCCTACACTGGTGTCTCTTGTTCACCACTGGATTTGTAGCTCTAGGAAATGTCCTGATTTCATAAGGATCCAATTACAGCCTGAAGCACATTTCTGTTAGACATGTTACAAATGAATGATGCTTATCCTACAAATGCTTTTTCTAACATAACATCACTGAAATGATGTAGCTAATATTGTTGATGTCATTAGAAAAGTAATCATTGCCTTGCCTTCCTCGTAGGATTTGATGAAATGAAATACAGTAGTAGATTCAAGTCTTTTTTAAGATTTTAGGTGATCAATAACTATAAAGAGACATTATTATTATTATTATTACAATTTAACTTTTCTACTATTACTTTTATCACAACCAACATCACTGTTAACATCTTCACCATTGGAGTATAATTTCTCTGACCCATCTTCTCTATTTACTGACTAAATTTACCAGAAAAGAGAAGGCACATCATGCCAATTGATAATCTGGAATTTCTAATTGGAGACTTTTTAATTGTTTTTCTTGGAGAATCTGAGGCCTCACTGTAATAGTAATCTTGACTCTGGACCCCTAAATTTCTTCCCCCCCTCTGCTGAATTTAATTGAGGTATAATTGATAAATAAAAATTGTATGTATTTAAAATATACAATGTGATGGTTTGATTACATTGTGAAATTATTACCATAATCAGTTAACACACCCATCACCTCACATAGTTAACTTTTTTTTGTTTTTTGTTTTTGTTTTGATGTGGCAAGAGCAATTAAGATCTCTACTCTCTTAGCAAATTTCAAGTATAGAAAACAGTGAAATCAGAGGGGAAGACGTACCATGAGAGATTATGGACTCCTGGAAAGAAACTGAGGATTTCAGAGGGGAGGGGGGGGGGAAGGGTTACTCTGGTGACGGGTATTAAGGAGGACATGTATTGGCTGGAGCACTGGGTGTTATACACAAACAATGAATCATGGAACATTACATCAAAAACTAACGATGTACTGTATGGTGACTAACATAATATAATACATAAAAAAGGGAAAAAAAAGAAAACACTATTACTGAGTCTAGTCTCCATGCTATACATTAGATCCCCAGAACTTATTTGTCTTTCAACTGGAAGTTTATATCCTTTGATCAACATCTCCCCTTTCCCCCTCACTCCCCAAGCCCTGGCAAACACCATTCTATTTGCTGGTTCTATGAGTTTATCTTTTTTTAGATTTCACATATAAGTGAGATCATACAATATTTGTCTTGTTTTGCCTGGCTCATTTCACTTAGCATAATGTCCTCCAAGTTCATTTATGTTGTCATAAATGGCAAGATTTCCTTCTTTCCATTGGCTGAATAATACTCCAGTGTGTATATATGTGTATATATACATATATATATGTAGCACATTTTCTTTATCCATTCATCCCTTGACTGACACTTAGGTTGTTTCCATATGTCGACTATTGGAAATAATGATACAGTGAAAATGGGATTGTATCTCTTTGAGATACTGTTTTTATTTCCTTTGTATATATGCCCAGAAGAGATTGCTTCTGGGAATGAGATTGCTAGATCACATGGTAGTTCCATTTTTAATTTTTTGAGGAACCTCCGTACTGTTTTCCATAATGGCTGTACCAATTTACATTCCCACCAACAGTGAATAAGGGCTCTCTTTTCTCTATCCACTTGCCAACACTTGTTATCTCTTGTTGATGATAGCTATCCTAACAGGTGTGAGGTGATATCACACTGTGGTTTTGATTTACATTTCCCTGATGATTAGTGATGTTAAGCATCTTTTATGTATTTGTTTGCCATTTGTGTGTCTTATTGGGCAAAATGTTTATTCAGGTCCCTTGCTCATTTAAAAACCATTATTTTTTTTCTATTAAATTGTGTTCCTTATATATTTTGGACATTGACCTCTTATCAGATATACAGTTTGCAAAGACACATTCCCTTTAATTTCATTCCCGAGAGTATTTGGTTTCTGTTTTAAGGCTTTGTCTAGTCTTGAAGGGCCAAAGTTCTGTCCTTTGGAGACTTTTAAGAAGCCTGACTCATTAGCTTCTGACTTGATAGCAAATATTGTTGCTGTTGATTCTGTGTTAACTTTGTGCTACAGTTGGTAATTGGATTTCTGTCTTGCTTGTATGGTAATTATCTCAGACCTAGTCACAGTTTTCCTATATTGACTCTTTGTCTCGGCCTTAAGAACCTGCCCAGAATCCCTTAATTCTCTTTAATTTCCTAAATTTAGCTGACCACCCTTCCCAACCTTCCCATACCCACACACAGATTTAAGTCCTGTTTGAGTCTCCCGTTTCTTCACCAGCAATCCAGTTCACATGTTGTCTGAACTATGGTATACATGGGATTTGGTAGGACTGGTGCTAAGGAGAAGGGAAGGTGTCCACAAGTACAAAGAAGGGGAAAGTGACATGAATATAGCAGAAAAGTACAAAAAGACAGATACATTTCTTCATTCACAAGGTTGTGAACTTTGCAGAGGGAAGAAATCTTGTCTCCTTGTTTACTGCTCTATCTTTATAAAACTATCTAAAACTGCCCAGCATTTAACCTGTGCAGTAAATACTTGCTGAATGACTGGGAGATTCACTGAATTGACTGGTTTGCCCGGAGGGCACTTTAATGTGAACTTTTAGGGACTGGGATCATTTTAACCTTGTTTATCACTAGAACTCCAGCTATTTTTGTTGAATGAATAAGTAATAGGATTACTGGAGTAGAGGCTAGAATGCTCAAGTTGATAATGCAAAATCTTGAATGTCATGCCAAGGATCTGGTGGTTCTCATGACAAGAAAAAGGTCAGAATTCAGGATCTTACTGTCCACATCTACTGCCTAATGTAGTAAGAGTTTTACTCTCTAAGTATACTCTTGAGCCAAAGGGTTCAGAAAGCAAATCCTTTTGATGCTGAGGAAAGAAGGGTTATTTTTATATAGGATATTCATTTTTGAGTTAAGTCTAATATCTAAATAGGTAGATATGTTTCCAAAACATGCTTTTAAAAATTGCTTGTATGAATAGTTAACACTTTTATATACATTAGTTCCAGAAATATTTTCTTTTTAATGTCATGTGAATAAAGCTGTGCTTTCAGGGACTCAACAAGGTGATGAAAGGCATCCACTGTTTTCATTCTTTCTGGTCTCTTTTGGCATTCTGTGGTGTTAAGCAAGTATTCACTGCTTCAGGCTCCTTGAATCCGGGTGCTGGAGTGAGTGTTTCTAGGTGTCAAAATACACCTCTTCATCTGCCTTTATCTCTGGACACTCTCATGAGCCATTTTAGGCCATAGGTTTGTATACTTTCCCAATACTATTACTCTGGAAAAGTGAAACCTATCCAGCGTACAAACTAAAGGTTTTATTTATCCAAGAGGAGGGCTTATCTTGATAGATGCACTTAAAGAAATTTCTTCTCAATTGTCTTATCTTCATTGAGTGCTTGTACTGCTTAGGGGATGATAAATATTAGTCTTATGTATAAATAGGAGTATTTTTTCCCTCTTTTTTTTTTCTTTTTGTGCATGTGTGTCTGCCATAGGATAGTGTGTAAAGCTAGGCTTGCTAAATGAAGAGTAATTGTTTCTGCCAGGTAAACCTAAAACCGGAGTTGGAATTAGGGCAGGGCTATGGCAAACGCACACTGAGCACCGGAATGGCAGGTGTGTCCTCAACAGGGTAGGGGATCACTGTCACTCTTGGCTCCCTGCTTTCTCCTTTCATCATCCAAGCACCCGGCAGGCTCAGAAAGATAGAGTCCAACTCTCCAGGCAGTTGTCCTCAGCAGGAGGGAACCAGGGAAAGTTATTATCTGAAATCATGGCTTTAGGGGGCAAAAGGCAGGAAGCTTGAGGTTTTTGAAATGTAAATATTCTTTGGCAGGTGATCAGTTTTTCTTTGATGAATTATTCTAGTCCCTCTAGATCCTTGAGTATGGATTCTTTTTAGGCTTATTGTTGTAGGATATCACAAGTAAAATCTCCTAACTAATGTTGGAAAACCTAGAAAATAGGAAAATAATGATCTATAATTTTAATATACAAGGACAATTGCTTACTATTTCTGTATTTGATTTTAATGATGAACAAATGCTTGCTCCGTGTTATTTTGATGAGGATAATTTCTTTTTCCACCACTACTACTGGCATAATTGTTCTTGTCTTTGTCCTCCTCATCAGATATTTATTAAGCAAGGAAAGTTCTAGGAAGAGGTGGAGAGGATAAATAAGTGGAAGATGTGACTTCTTTTTTTAAAAGGAGATGATTTTTTATATTTTGGACTGAACATATGTCCTAAGAAAGTAAAATTAAGATACATGATTTACTCATTATGTAAATGATCATTAAGCTCCCTTATATGCTAGGCACTGCCCTGAGTATTTGCTAAATAATGTTGAATAAAATAGAGTTTCTGTCCTTAAATTTAATGTCTAGGGGAGGTGATGGACAAGCAAGTAAGAATTTCAATTAAATTGTAACATGTGAATTGTCAGTGAAATGCCACAGAGAGTGCTTGCTATAGGAAGATATTATATTAAAAGATGTATGAAATAGCATATTGAACAGTTTGGAAACCAGAATAAAAACATTTTTTTGGCCTGGGTGGCTCAGTCAGTTAAACGTCTGCCTTCAGCTCAAGTCATGATCCCAGGGTCCTGGGCTCAAGCCCCAGGGTGGGGCACCCTGCTGGGTAGGGAGTCTCCTTCTCCCTGTGCCTCTCCTCCCACTTGTTCTCTCAATCTCTCTCTCTCCCTCAATAAATAAAATCTTAAAAAAAACCCTCTTTTAAGTCTTTATTTCTTACATTGCCCCTTAGTAAGAGCCAAGGCATAACCTTAAATAGTCCAGTAATAAAACATTCTGCTAACAATGAAAGTGATATAGTTAAGGTACATTACATTCATCTCTTCCAAAGGAACACAGGCATGGATCTTGTGAAATTTGGTTAAATGGGTTTTAAATTCTTTCTAGCATCAATTGTGTTAATATTTGCTTTTGTCAGGAGTTTAATGATAACATCTGAGAAAGTGTGTGAAGTACTGATGTTCTGTGGTATGGATTAAAAAGAAGACCTTGTTTTATATGCTAGGTTGGCGAGTGTCAAGGTTAGTATTCCATTATGAAATTTAAGAAACCTGATCTGTATTTTTTTTTCTTTTGTTTAGGCAATGTATGTTTTCACCTCTGCAAGGAGGGATTTGTTGAAAGAGAGAAAGCTTAGGTCCATCATACCTTGGATATTTTGTCTCTATCTGCCATAAAACTCATTGTAGAATAGAATTTTTCTTAGCCAATTACTGTTTTACACCACCTTTGTGTGTTTTATTTTCTTTATGTCAGATAAAAGAAATCAGAACTTTTTTATACATTGAGTTGTTCAGTTCCAGAGGGAAAAACACCAAGAGAGCTATGGAATTTCTCTCCCTAGAGATCTTTAAGAAAAGGTGTTCAGACACTTAACTGTCTGAAATTGTTTATGTGGAGTTATGTGTGTCCTACTTTAAAAAGCAAGACATATAAAAACCCAGACTTAGAAAATTGGTATCATTAAGGATGATTCTTCTCTTATCATTTTAGTTTTCCTGTTAGGTAAATTTATTTGATAATAAATACTTACAATTGGTGAATATTTGATTTATGAATATTACTTACATAATGTTTTAATTTGCATTGTGAAGCATTTTTTCTGTTATGGGAACACTTTTACATAATTGTGTTATTTGAGTCTCAAAGGTCTTTTTTTTTTTTTTTAAGATTTTACTTTATTTATTTGACAGAGAGAGAGATCACAAGGAGGCAGAGAGGCAGGCAGAGAGAGGCGGGAAGCAAGCTCCCTGCTGAGCAGAGAGCCCGATTCGGGACTCAATCCCAGGACCCTGAGACCATGCATGACCTGAGCTGAAGGCGGAGGCTTAACCCACTGAGTCACCCAGGCACCCCCCTGAATCTCAAAGGTCTTATGTAGTAGACAAGGCTGGTATTATGACAATCCCCATTTTGCTGCTGAGATATCTGAGGACATGAGTTTGTGAGACTTTCCTGTGGTGATATGTTAGTAAATGGTGGGTTTGGCACAGGCCTTCTGAGAGCACATTCTTTGCTCTTTTTAGTATGTTAAGGGGCACTGATTTTTTTTGGTAAATGAGTATTGGTTCTGTTGTATGTCAAAAATCAGGTCTGTGTGGTATCTCTGGGTCCTTGTTTTCTCCTTTCGGTAAGCTGAATGATCCCTGGGGGGAACTGAGAGCGTGTTTGGCCTTCCTTCCCAGTTATTATTTCATCAACTGGCATTTTCTTGTTAGTGCGGTTTTGGAGAGGGTAATTGGGGGTTCTCAGATTAGCTCATAAAAAATAACTTACAAAATTACTGAATTGATATGATTGGAACTAACTTGCTGCTCATAAAATAGTATGGTTTGGTGTTTAAATATTGGTTGTTCCTTGGAAACGGAGTGAATTTTGTTGATGCTAAAATTAAGTACTTTCACTAACTACGTTGATATCCACTTCATCTGAGCATTGATAAATTAGACTGTGCACTTCAAAGAACCAAAATAAAATCAGTTCATTAACTATTGAGTCCTTTAATGGGGGCCACAGCTTAAAGGTTAAATTTTAGAGTTAATGGGGCCAGATGCGTACAAGGAATAAAATCTCTAGGAAGAAAAAGGACATATTATTGATAATTACTAGGTAATTATCACTAGACTTTGTGTGTTGAGATATTTTTTCCTTATAGCTCTGGTTTGGGAATCCCCCTACCCCCCGAACATTTAGTGCATACATAATACAGAGTGTAAAAAATTTGCAAATGTCAGAAAAGGACAAAGAAGAACACAATTCCTTGTAACCCTTCTGTTTGAGAATGTTTTTGGTAAGAGAAGGGTGAGGTCATTTTAGAAGAAGGAATAAGTATGGCACAAGCAGGACTGACATATTCAGGAGCATATAGACAGTAGCTAAGGGTAGGAGAATACTTGCTGGGGGATAGTTGTAGATGAGTTCAATTAGCTCCGTTACGTTGGACCATGAATTTCAGGACAAGAGATTTGTTGCTCTCAAAGTAAGTGATCGCAGAGTTCTTATAGCCTAGGACTCATGTTTTCTAGCTAAGGAAACCAAAATGATCATTCAAGTAAGTGGAGAAATTGGGGCTAAAACCCAGCCTTCTTGATTACCAAAGTGAATATTGCTTCTATTAGGTGATCTTATATGTTGCCATCTTTGGTTCTGGGATAGAAGAAAGCAAAGTAAAAGCATTGCTTTTCAAGAGTGAATTTTCAGTCTTAGAAAAAGGATTAGAAGGAGAGGTTAGTTGAAATAGGAAGACCAGTTAAGTATATTTTAATAATCCTGGCACGAGGAGATCCAGAGTGGAAAAGATGGAGAAGTCAGTAACAACGAGAGCTTCAAGTTGAGTGATCAGAAAGTTGCATTAAAATAAATGAGTAAATTTGGAGAGTAAACTTGTTTTGTGGGGAAGATCAAGTTCTATGTTGAATAAATTAGGAAATCAGGGAGAAATGTTTTATTGGACAAAAGTATGGGGCTAATATTATAAATGTTAAATTACACTTTGCAGATAATGAGGATTGACTAGTGGGATAGCATGTATTATAGGGCTAATCTCTTCACACGGTAAAACCGAGGGCAGTTTAATTCCAGAAAATCTCCCTAAGGCTGTTGCTTCAGGAAAGAGTAACTTGGTCTGTTAGATGTGTCACTGAATGAAACATCTGGTTAATTAACTGGTGTGGGCAGGCTCACCTCAAAAAGACCTTTACTGGCTCGATTGTGTGATGCTTCTTCTTCTCTAATAAAGGTATCAGGTGGCTATGCAACTCCATGTAAAACCTGTGTATTACAGAAAACGGCCTAACCTTTTAGCCATTCATTGCCAGAGTGGTTCATGATATTTTAGATGTGATCACTTTTTTTTGTCCTGATTGTAAATCAGTTTAATAATGCCAACTGGTTTCATTTGGGCAATGCATTGCCCTAATCACTCACCATTTATTGTTTTTAAACTTCTTTGTATGAGCAAAACCAAATGTAACAACTGTTGATGTCTCTGCTAAGAGGTAGTGAACCTGAGCTGTTATCTATATGGCCCCTGAAGGTTTTAAAGATGGGGCCCATGTCTTTGTTTACCTTCTCTTTGTGTATTTCTAAGGATTTCTAAGACTTTAAACCATATTTATTTATTTGTTTATTTTAAAGATTTTTAAAAATTTATTTTAGAGCATGAGCGTGTTGGGGAGGAACAGAGGGAGAGGGCAGAGTCTGCTGTGGGTCTCGATCTCCCAACCCTGAGATCAAGACTTGAGCCAAAAATTAAGAGATAGACGCTTACCCGACTGAGCTACCCAGGTGCCCCTAAAATATATGTATTAACTGGACCTATACCTAACTGATTTACTTAAATTTTGGGGCCTCGATGTTCTCATAACTGGCCTTCCAGCATTTATCACATTATGTTATCTATCTGGGTTTGAGTCCACCTTCACTGCTTAGTGGCTCAATGGATTTGCAAGTTATTACAGTTCTCCACGCTTTTTTTCTTTTTCTTTTCTTTCTTTTTTTCTTTCTTTTTTTCTTTCTTTTTTTTTTTTTTTTTTTTTTTTTTTTTAAGATCTAACAGTATTACTGCCTACCTTGTGGCCTTGCTGTGAGAATTAAATTATTAAACATGTCAAGCACTTGAAGAGCCTGGAACACAGCAAACTCTCAGATCCTGGCTATTGTTACTGGTACTGATCTGTTGCCCTCAACTCTCCTGTGAACCTTCATGGTTCATCCTTGTGTGCCATGTAATTGACTAAGAAGGGAGGCAGAGGGAGGTGTCACAGGGTTTCTCATAGGATGAAACAGGAAGGAAGAGGCCAGCCTTTTTGTTAGAAGAGCTATTTCCATTCTTGCTCGCCTCTGCTCTAGGTGGAATTGTTTCCTTACTTGTCAACAATGACTGTACTGATCCCAACTTGGTGTTATCAGGAAAGCAGTTTGGTTAATCTAAGTTGGGAGTGGTTAATAGTTTCCCAGGGGCTTTTACCCTTTAGAAGGTATGCGCAAACCAGGGTGCCTGGCAGGCTCAGTGGATACAGCATGAGACTCTTGATCTTGGCGTCATGAGTTCAGACCCCACGTTAGGCATAGAGCTCAGTTAAAAAAAAAAAAAAAAGTATATGCTAACCACTTTTTTTTTTTTTTTAAGATTCTATTTATTTATTTATTTGACAGAGATCACAAGTAGGCAGAGAGGCAGGCAGAGAGAGGGGGAAGCTGGTTCCCTGCTGAGCAGAGAGCCTGATGTAGGGCTCGGGGCTCAATCCCAGGACCCTGAGATCATGACCTGAGCCGAAGGCAGAGGCTTAACCCACCGAGCCACCCAGGTGTCCCTGTGCTAATTATTCTTATTGCTTGTCCTTGAAGCCTGCTCTGGTGAAGAACAGTGTTTTTAGATATACCTATATGGGTGGGGAGCCCCATGTAGGCAGTCTGGTTCTACCTGGGAATCTAAGCCTGAGGACAGCTCAGTAATAGTTTCTTTGCTGCTGCTGCTTTTGAACAGATGTACTTAGGTTAATGGCTTTGGACAACATGATGTATTAATGGTTTTTCTCATGATTTTGCTGTACAGGAGGTATTATTTCTATTTTACATACCTGGAAACTGAGGCTCAGTGTAGTTGATAAGTACCTTTCTTAAAGCCATGCAGTCATTCTCAAAGCTGAGATGTAAACTTGGGAAGAACTGTCTTACTCATTAGCCTTTACTGTTTTACTCTAATGAAAGTTTCAGGGTCAAATCTACATTACTCCATGTACCTTAGGAAATCCCTGTTTAGTGGATTAGTGTGTGTATTTTTATGGGCTTTGTAGCTTTTAAGTTCTATATAGATGTTAGTCATTAATAGCGATCTAGTCTTTTATACAATTAGATTCTGCATCTCTCCTTTTCATTATTTTTCTAGTCTTGTTCACAGGATTTCTAGACTGCTCAGATTTTTTTCTTTAAGCATGATTTCTATCCTAAACTCTGTCTGCTGCTGTCTTAGAGTAGCTTCTGTTGATTAGGGTCCCTGTGTGTCAGAAAATGTAAGAGGAAAAAATGAAGGACTCCCCAGAGGAAACTAATGTTGCTTTCTAAAGCTTATTTAAATCTCAAGGGACTGTCAGAGTCTTTATTTGAAAAGTTTTGTTTAATAGTAGTCTTCTGGTCAGGGAAATCAGTGATTGAGAATGTGGACCACATTCAGACAGCCCTGGCTCAAATCCTTCGTCTGCTCTATGACCTTGGGACTTTGGATGTATTTCATAACCTCTTTAAGCCTTAGCCTTCACCTGTAAGAGAGGAATAATACTAATACTTACTCCTAGGATATCATAAAGATCACATGAACTTTTGGTAGAGTACTTTTCGCAGAGAGTGTTGTCAGTGGATGTTAGCTGGTGTGGCAGATTGGAGGCTATGCTTGGAAGAGGAACCCAGGGATATGGTCTGTGTTGAATTTGAATGATCTGAAGTAGATGTGCCCTCTGCAGAATAAGGGTAGGATAAGACCACAATGGAAGTCTTTCTAGGTTCTGGTCTCAGGATTGGTAGGCTCAGTCCCATCATGGAGTGTTTAACAAGGGGGTACTTAATGATTTGATCCAGAAGTCCTTAGGGAAGCAAGTGTATACACTCGTATGTGAATTCATCAAACACATGTTAAGCAGTTGCTGTTGCCAGGCACTCTCTATGCTGATGGTAACCCCCCCCCCCCCAAAAAAAAAGTTTTCCTCTGTCTTTTTGGGGCTTATATTCCAATTATGGGACTAGTATGTAAAGCAGTGAATGATAAAACAAGTTATGACAAAAGAAAGCTTTAAGGTACATGGGAGATATGCCCTAGGGCCTCAGTTGAGTTGGAAGGAAGGTCATTCTTATTGCTACTTTATCTTCAAGGGTAAGAATTTTCTTACAGAACCATTAGTCCAATGAATTACTTTGGTATTTTTAGGGTAGACTTAACCATCAAACACCAAAGATAAATTCCAGATATAACTTACATTTGGCTATGTGACTGAAAGCAGCCTATCTTGAAACATTTGTAACAACATTATTTATCCCAAATCTTTACAACTTAGGTGAATAAAAGTTATAGGCAAATTCTTGTCCTGCTGATTACATAAACGACACTCATAGCTTCAGTGTATAAAGGGGTTTCTTAGTTCATCAGAGTGGATATGTTTTCCAAATTATTATTTATACCAGTGGAGAATATTGTTGACATTTGGAGAGAAGTCAGTTTATTTTATTTTATTTTATTTTTAAGATTTTATTTATTTATTTGACAGACAGAGATCACAAGTAGGCAGAGAGGCAGGCAGAGAGAGAGGGAGAAGCAGGCTCCCCGCTGAGCAGAGAGCCCGATGCAGGGCTCGATCCCAGGACCCTGAGACAGTGACCCGAGCCGAAGGCAGAGGCTTAACCCACCAAGCCACCCAGGCACCCCGAGAAGTGAGTTTAATATCAGGTGACATAACAGTACTATTAGCTATCAGAATAATGATTAGATATTGACAATTGGAATATTAGCTACTGTGAAACACTAACAAAACAGTGCTAGGAAATGTGTATGTGTGTGTCTATACTGGCACTTTTGTAGTTTATATGAAAAATTAAAATATATTTCATCTTTTATAATATATCAAATCCACATATCACAACACTATATGGAAGAAATTATTTTTTTCATTTTACAGATAAAGGAGTTGGAACTTGCTTGACATGATGTAAAACTTAAGTGAGGGATCAAAAATTGTATTTCAAAGCCTTTGTTCTTTTCACCTTTTTGTGATGAATTCAACTGTTTCTCACTTAACAGGATTCATCATACAATAAAAATTACATATGTATTATCCATATATGAAGAATTTGAGCCAAACTGTGCACCCCAGTAGTTCACCATGTGTCTTCCTAGTGCCAGCTGACATGAACAAAAAACTTTGGAAGTAAAACATTTAAAGTCTGGCAGTTTGCTTATATTTTAAAAATCACTACTTTTCCATTTTCAGAGAAATTGCTGTTTTCAGTGTACTAGCTATACTTAATAAAGACTTCGACCGTTACTTATATACAGAATATAACATTTAAAAAAAATTTTAATTTTTTAATTAACATATAATGTATTATTCGCCCCAGGAGTACATGTCTGTGAGTCTCCAGGTTTACATTTCACAGCACTCACCATAGCACATACCTTCCCCAGTGTCCATAACCAACCACCCTCTCCCTACCCCCCACCCCCAGCAAGCCTCTGTTTGTTTTGTGAAGGTTAAGAGTCTCTTGTGGTTCGTCTCCCTCCTGATCCCATCTTGTTTCATTTATTCCTTTCCTATCCCCCAAAACCCCCACGTTGCCTCTCAACTTCCTCATATGAGGGAGATCATATGATAATTGTCTCAGAACATTACATTTTAGTTAAACAATTAAGACACATATCTACTAGTTCAGACATTAGTTAGAATTATTATTTTGTTATAACATAGGAACATGTAGTTACATTTTAAATTCTTAAAAGTACTTCTGTTACAAAATGTAAGTACCATTTATTTTGATTTATTTTATACTTCATATTTTTTTAAATTGTATTTTGGAAACCTTCAAATATACAAGATAGACAGAATAGCAGAATGAACCCCTATGTAACCACCATCAGGCTTTAGCAGTTATTAACTCTGGGCTAATCTTGGTTCATCCATCTGCCCACTTCTTCCCTCCCTTGTGAAACAAAGCAGATCTCAGATACCACCATTGTGTATGTAATAATTTCAGTATGTTATTTGTTTTTTTTAAAAGATTTTATTTATTCATTTGAGAGAGAGTGAATGAGAGAGGAAAGACAGAGAGATTGAGAGCATGAGCCCAGGAAGGAGGGGCAGAGGGAGAGGAAGAAGCAGACTCCCCGCTGAGCAAGGAACCCAATATGGGGCTCAATCTCAGGACCCTGGGATTTTGACCTGATCCAAAGGCAGATGTTTAACTGACTGAGCCACACAGGAGCCCCTCAGTATGTCATTCTAAAAGATAAAAACCCTTTTAAAATGTTGTAACCATAATTGAATTATCATACCTGAAAATAAAAGTTATTTGAGTATTATTAAATATTTAGTTAATAGTCGATTTGCCAGTGGTTTCATAAGTCTTCTTTTTATATTTTGATTCAAGGTCCAAATAATGTTCTTTATGGTTATTGATATGTATTTTGCTAGATATTGCTGATGATGTCTCTGTGGTATAGTTTAACATGTACTTCTCTCCTGTGTATTTTTTATAAAATGATAGAAGGATCTAGAGGCTTAATCAAATGCAGATTCCCTTCCTTCCTCTCTCTATCACTCCCTCCCTCCATCACTCCCTCCCTCCCTCCCTCTCTTTGTTTCTTCCTTCCTTCTTCCCTTTCTCCCACCTCCTGCTCTCTCTTCCCTTCTTTTTTTTCCTCCCTTTGTTCCCATGTTTTGTACATGAATGGTATTTCTTCTTCCCTCCGGAGATATAAAATATATGGTGGCTTTTCTTTTTTTCAAACTATTAGCTATTTTGCCTAGATACTTTAATTCATTAGGAGTTGCAGAATATGGTATTTTAATTTCTACTTTATGTTGATTTATTATCTGGAATTGTCTGTAAAGAAAAACTCTCCCTCATCTACTACATCTCCTATTTGTTTAGCTAATTGTACAGTTTATATTAAGAAGTTTGAGTTGGGACATCTGGGTGGCTCAGTCCATAAGTGTCTGCCTTTGGCTTGGGTCATGATCCCAGGGTCCTGGGATTGAGTGCCACATTCCGTTCCTTGCTCAGCGGGGAGTCTGCTCCCTCTGCTTGCTCTGCCTGCTGCTTTCCCTGCTTGTGCTCTCTTTGACAAATAAATAAAATATTTAAAAAAAAGTTTGAGTAAATGCTTGATTCTATATCAGTTTCTTGAGTTTTTATAATAAGTAGGAGTCATTGGGGGAAATTTTGACATTTTTATGAAAAACATCTGGAGACATGAGCTGAGATCAAGAGTCAGATGCTTACCCAACTGAGCTGCCCAGGCACCCCTGATAGTAGATCTTTTTAAAACAATGTGTGATGCTTTGAGAAGTACACATTCTTTTTTTTTTTTTTTTAATTTTTATCTATTTTTAAAATTTCTTTTCAGTGTTCCAGAATTCATTGTTTATGCACCACACCCAGTGCTCCATGCAATACGTGCCCTCCATGATACCCACCACCAGGCTCACCCAGCCTCCCACCCCCCGCCCCTCCAAAATCCTCAGATTGTTTTTCAGAGTCCAAAGTCTCTCATGGTTCGTCTCCCCCTCCAATTTCCCCCAACTCCCTTCTCCTCTTCATCTCCCCATGCCCTCCATGTTATTCCTTATGCTCCACAAATAAGCGAACTCATACAATAATTGACTCTCTCTGCTTGACTTATTTCACTCAGCATAATTTCTTCCAGTCCCGTCCACATTGATACAAAAGTTGGGTATTCATCCTTTCTGATGGAGGCATAATACTCCATTGTAGATATGGACCACATCTTCCTTATCCATTCGTCCGTTGAAGGGCATCTTGATTCTTTCCACAGTTTGGCAACTTTGTCCATTGCTGCTATGAACATTGGGGTACAGATGGCCCTTCTTTTCACTCCGTCTGTATCTTTGGGGTAAATACCCAGCAGTGCAATTGCAGGGTCATAGGGAAGCTCTATTTTTAATTTCTTAAGGAATCTCCACAGTGTTTTCCAAAGTGGCTGCACCAACTTTCATTCCCACCAACAGTGTAAGAGGGTTCCCCTTTCTCCACAACCTCTCCAACACTTGTTGTTTACTGTCTTGTTAATTTTGGCCATTCTAACTGGTGTAAGGTGGTATCTCAATGTGGTCTTGATTTGAATCTCCTTGATGGCTAGAGATGATGAACATTTTTTCATGTGTCTGTTAGCCATTTGTATGTCTTCATTGGAGAAGTGTCTGTTCATATCTTCTGCCCATTTTTTTTTATATGATTATCTGTTTTGTGTGTGTTGAGTTTGAGGAGTTTTTCATAGATCTTGGATATCAACCTTTTGTCTGTATTGTCATTTGCAAATATCTTCTCCCATTCCGAGGGTTGCCTTTATGTTTTGTTGACTATTTCCTTTGCTGTGCAGAAGCTTTCGATTTTGATGAGGTCCCAAAAAATCATTTTCGCTTTTGTTTCCTTTGCCTTTGGAAACATATCTTGAAAGAAGTTGCTGTGGCTGATGTTAAAGAGGTTCTGCCTATGTTCTCCTCTAGGATTCTGATGGACTCCTGCCTCACTTGTGGTCTTTTATCCATTTCGAGTTTATCTTTGTATGTGGTGTAAGAGAATGGTCGAGTTTCTTCCTCTACACCTAGCTGTCCAATTTTCCCAGCACCATTTATTGAAGAGACTTTTTTCCACTGTGTATTTTTTCCTGCTTTGTCGAAGATTATTTGACGATAGAGTTGAGGGTCCATATCTGGGCTCTCTACTCTGTTCCACTGGTCTATGTGTCTGTTTTTATGCCAGTACCATGCTGTCTTGGTGATCACAGCTTTGTAGTAAAGCTTGAAATCGGGCAACGTGATGCCCCCAGTTTTGTTTTTCTTTTTCAACATTTCCTTAGCAATTCAGAGTCTCTTCTGATTCCATCCAAATTTTAGGCTTGTTTGCTCCAGTTCTTTGAAAAATGCCAGTGGAATTTTGATCGGAATGCCATTGAAAGTATAGATTGTTCTAGGCAGTATAGACATTTTAACAATGTTTATTCTTCCGATCCATGAGCGTGGAATGGTCTTCCATTTTTTGGTGTCTTCTTCAATTTCTTTCATGAGTGTTCTGTAGTTCCTTGAGTACAAATCCTTTACTTCTTTGGTTACGTTTATTCCCAGGTATCTTATCGTTCTTGGTGCTGTAGTAAATGGAATCAATTCTCTAATTTCCCTTTCTGTATTTTCATTGTTAGTGTATTAGAAAGCAACTGATTTCTGTGCACTGATTTTGTATCCTGCCACATTACTGAATTGCTGAATGAGTTCTAGTTGTTTGGAGTTGGAATCTTTTGGGTTTTCCATATAAAGTATCATGTCATCTGCAAAGAGAGATAGTTTGACTTCTTCATTGCCAATTTGAAGACATTTTATTTCTCTTTGTTGTTTGATTGCTGTTGCTAGGACTTCTAATACTATGTCGAACAAGAGTGGTGAAAGTGGGCATCCTTGTTGTGTTCCTGATCTCAGAGGGAAGGCTGTCAGCTTTTTCCCATTGAGGATGATATTTGCTGTGTGTTTTTCATAGAAAGATTTTATGAAGTTGATGAATGTTTCCTCTATCCCTTTACTTTGAAGCATTTTAATCAGGAACGGATGCTGTATCTTGTCAAATGCATTTTCTGCATCAGTTGAGAGGACCATGTGGTTCTTCTCTCTTCTCTTATTGATTTGTTCTATCACATTGATTGATTTGCAAATGTTGAACCACCCTTGTAACCCAGGGATAAATCCCACCTGGTCATGGTGGATAATCTTTTTAATGTACTCTTGGATCCTATTAGCTAGGATCTTGTTGAGAATCTTAGCAAAACTGAATCAAGAAGAAACTGACAACCTGAATAGAACCATAGCTAGTAAGAGATTGAAGCAGTGATCAAAAACCTCCCAGGGGCACCTGGGTGGCTCAGTGGGTTAAAGCCTCTGCCTTTGGCTCAGGTCATGATCCCAGGGTCCTTCGATCAAGCCCCGCACCAGGCTCTCTGCTCCACAGGGAGCCTGCTTCCTCCTCTCTCTGCCTGCCTCTCTGCCTACTTGTGATCTCTGTCAAATAAATAAATAAAAAATCTTAAAAAACAAAACAAAAACCTCCCAAAAAACAAGAACCCAGAACCTGATGGATTCCCTGGGGAATTCTACCAAACTTTCAAAGAGGAAATACCTATTCTCCTGAAGCTGTTTCTAAGAATTGAAGCAGAAAGAAAACTTCCAGACTCTTTTTATGAAGCTGGCATTACCCTGATCCCCAAACCAGGCAAAGACCCCACCAAAAAGGAGAATTTCAGATCAATATCCCTGATGAATATGGATGCTAAGATTCTCGAGAAGTATACTATAAGACATCACTAGACATTTAATTCCCTCTTAGGTATCTAGTGGTGAAAAGCATAGATTCGAAAGCCAGACTTCCTGTATTTAAATTTTGTTTCTTAGCTAGTATAACTTTGGGCAAATTATTGTCTGTGTGCCTCCATTTTCTTATTTTTAAACCAGGAAAATAATAGAACCTTCGTCATACGGTTGTTGCTGAGGGTTGAATGTGTTCAAACATGTTAGGCTCCGAGAGCAGAGCTTAGAACATAATAAATTCTCAATAAATGTTAACTGTTGTCAGTAGCTTTCTTTGCTACTACAGTAAAAAAGGAGGGAGGGAATTTTTTTTTTAAAGATTTTATTTATTTAATTATTTGACAGAGAGAGAGAGATCACAAGTAGGCAGAGAGGCAGACAGAGAGAGAGGGAGAAGCAGGCTCCCCACTGAGCAGAGAGGCCAAGGTGGGGCTCGATCCCAGGACCCTGAGATAAAGACCCGAGCCTAAAGCAGAGGCTTAACCCACTGAGCCACTCAGGTGCCCTGGAGGGAGGGAATTTTTGATGGCTCATTTTTAATACGTGTCACAGAGTTTTACTTTTGATTTATCTTTTCTTGTATACTTTATATGTTCCAGCCTTTTTAAGGTCACACTTACAACCCTTTCTAAATTAAAGTGTCTAAGCATTGCACATCAACATTTGAGAGACAGCCAAATATTATATGTCTCTTACTTATACCTCTATTATACAACTAAATAGTGTTAAAATTTATTTATATATATGGTGGCATTTTCTGTTGAACTGTGAACTTTATGAGGGGAGAGACTTCACACTATTGTATCTAATATAGTGCTTGGTCTTAATTATACGGCGTAAGTCCTCTGTATTTGCTCATTTAACTACATTAGCATCTCATTTATTAGGTTTTACTAGTAATATCCTTTTCAGATTCTCAAACAAGTGCATTTCCTAGCTATCTACTTCTTGAGTTAAAGTATAATTCTTTATTTTTAAATTTATTTTATTTTTTATTAACATATAATGTATTATTTGTTTCAGGGGTACAAGTCTGTGATTCATTAGTCTTACACAATTCACAGTGCTCACCATTGCACGTACCCTCCCCAGTGTCCATCACCCAGCCACCCCATCCCTCCCACCCCTCAAGTATAATTCTTTACATATTAGAAATTTTAAAATTTATTTTTAAATTATTAATATGGTAATTTTTCTTCCCAGTATCAAGTAATTTCTTGTCTTCTTAAATAGAATATAATTTATCACTGTGCATACTCTTTATTTGGATTATAATATGGGTGTAATATAGTGCATGGTCCTGTGGTTCTATATCAAATATTTTCAGGATGCCTTATGATTTTTTTCTTCCCATTGTATGTCATATTTCTCTTGTTATTATAATCTATCAGTTTCTCTCTGCTCTTTTCTTTATGTACCTCCAGCAACCCTAGCTCCCCAAATTCAGATTTAATGAATCTGACCAGTGCTTCTAAACTGCTGTGGATTGATTTGATTGCCAACTTCATTTGAACTTTTTCTAAAATGAGATTTTAAATGATCTAAACTGAGCTTGAGGGCATTTTCTGAGTAAAATGGAGAAGTTTAACACATAGACTTTGTGGCATCTATTTAACTAGCCGTGTAACTTTTTAATTTACTCTGTGACATTGCTGAGATTGTCACTGATGTGTGGCCTTTAGGCAAGTGAGATAAGATTATATGAGGATCTGAACAGAAGAATGAATTGCCGATCTTCAGTATTTCCATGCTGTTACAGAGTTGGGATTCAAATTCGAACTCCTGTATTCCAGAGTCGCTTTTCATTGCTCTTAGAATCATGTGACAAAGAAGTCCATACTGCAATTATTAGTTCTTAAGCATTATACGGTATTAGTGATTGTTTTGATTTTTTTTAATTTAATTAATCTTTTTAGTGATCTTTTTTTATTTAAAGCACAAACTCTTTGTCTTGTTTAACTTTAAAAACATTTTCACACATATGGATTCTTTATCTAATGGATAGGTGCCTACTTACAATATATTACAATATTGTAAGTTACACAGATATGTCATTTAAAAACAGGCTCTCAGGGCGCCTGGGTGGCTCAGTGGATTAAGCCGCTGCCTTCGGCTCAGGTCATGATCTCGGTGTCCTGGGATCGAGCCCCGCATCGGGCTCTCTGCTCAGCGGAGAGCCTGCTTCCTCCTCTCTCTGCCTGACTCTCTGCCTACTTGTGATCTCTCTCTCTGTCGAATAAATAAATAAAATCTTTAAAAACAGGCTCTCATAGTGTGGGTCTGCATTGTAAATACCTAGGTTACTATGTGTGTTTGTACACTTTGAGCTGAATATACAAGTCTAATTATATATAGGAAAAAATTGAATATTCCTATTCTATAAATATAGTTTGTGAAATGCTAGATAAATGTGAAAAGATGCAAAATAAAGTAACTCTGAGGTATGGGTATGTTCAGATCCTAGTATAAGTCTTAGAAGTTTAGTTTGTTTGGAAGTTAAGTACTTCTCAGAGTACTGCAAGGATTCATCAGATGGCATGTTAGTGTGCTCATTGCAATATTTGGTACTTTATGACTTCTTTCCTCTTTATCTTTTCCATCCATTAAATTTTTAATCTACATAAAAAGAAAACAAAAAATTTAAGTGAAAGAGAACAAATATACATATTAAACAAGAGCAGGTACTGCTGTCATACCTCAAAATGAGATTATATTTTTATTCAGTTATTTTTATCCACAGGTCATTTTTAACACTGCTCTCATTGGACTGAAGTAGAAGCATAAGAATTGGAGCATATTTTCATTTTTAAGGTGGGTCCATTTGTAGAAAAATTTAGCTACTTAAAGCCATCTGCTGTTTCTTAGGAAATTTTGACATTTGCATGTATTCTGAGAAATACTATGGTTATCTGTGACATGCCGTTAGTGTGAAGTTTTGGGAGAGCCCCAGGCTGAATCTGGAGCTCCCCCCACCTTCATGCCCAGTCCTGGTTACCTGACTTCTCTGTGCCAGTTTGCCTATTTTTTTTTTTTAAGATTTTTTTTATTTATTTGACAGAGAGAGTAGGCAGAGAGGCAGGCAGAGAGAGGGAAGCAGGCTCCCCGCTGAGCAGAGAGCCCGATGTGGGACTCGATCCCAGGACCCCAAGATCATGACCCGAGCTGAAGGCAGAGGCTTTAACTCACTGAGCCACCCAGGAACCCTGGTTTGCCTATTTTTAAAATGGGAATGATGGGCCTATGGACTCTGCTTACCTTCCAGATTACATGTTGTGAGAATAAATTGAGATCATGGATATGTAAGTGTCTTATTAAGAAAAATGTAAGGTGGAGATATTAGTACTGTGAACTGTCAGTGAATTAAATGGGAATTAACAGTTATGTGCAGAGAATCTGTGTAAGTATGAAATTTTTGGATGTAACTGTCGCTCAGCCACCGGAACGGTAGGAAGACTGTGCCGTCTTATCTATTGTTTCTGAGAGAACTGGCAAGCACAAAAGAAGAGGGGAAGTAAGAGGAGGAAGAAGTGGCAGAGGAAAGAAAGCCAAACCTATTAGATGGCTCTGAAAATATTGGCATTTTTAGAACTAAAAATTTCTTTGCTTATTAGGATGTATTTGAAAAGATTATTAATCTATGGATTACAAAAAATGCATTTTCTTTTGAAAACCTGTTACATTGGGGCACCTGGGTGGCTCAGTTAAGTGTCTGTGTTTGGCACTGGTCATGATCCCAGGGTCCTGGGACAGAGTCCCAGATGGGCTCCTTGCTCAGCGGGGAGTCTGCTTCTCCCTCTACCTGCCGCTCCCCCTACTTGTGTCCTTTTTCTCTCTTTCTTTCTGACAAACAAATAAAATCTTAAAAAAAAAAAGATGACCTGTTACATCTTTTCAATACTTTTATATTCACTATTTTACTTTCTTGCTGTGGGAAAAACATCTAATTCTGATTTTTCTCTTCCCTGGAGTTTCAGCCATTCATCTGGATGCCTTAGTGTCTGAGGCCTGAATAAAACGGAATAGGTATTTGTTCTCACTCCATCGGTTTTTGTTCATTTGTTTTGTTTGTCTTCTTAATGTCCTCTATTTGTCTTGTTTTTCTTCAGCTCACCCGGCCCATGTCATGTCTTACCTTTTTCTGGGCTTCAGTGTTGGCACCTAACCTGGTATTCTGGGTCTCCTAGATTGTACTCCGAGGCTTTGCAAAGGTGCCAGGATACTATTTAGCAAATGTGATTACTGTTATTTCTTTCTAGTAACTATGTTTTGAGAGTAATTTACTTATGTCTTGGGAGAGAAAGATAGTAGTAAATCGGGAAAATGGTAGTAAGTTTCCTGTCTTCCTGCACTCTGTCTTTGGGTGTCATGGATTCTGGTGTGATGGTCATGACTGTAGCTAGATGATTTGGTCGAACGTTGCCACTGCTATCTCTGGGTCTTAGTCCAGAAGAAAATGTGATGTTTTTCTCACACAATGGACTTATTCTTTCTTTGTGGAGTGACTGAGGAGGCGGTGTTCAAGGTCCTTCCCAGCGATCAGGGACTGTCTCTTAATCTCCAGTGCCAGCTCAACAGTTTTAATTCTCCTGCTGCTACTTTCACCTCTAATTTATTGTTTGGCAAGTCATCTGGCAACTACTTCTGTGTTCTCTTAATACAGTTGCAAGGCATATTCTTTTGTATTTTGTTTCTTACTTAGTAAATAAGTGGCTTATTTAGTTCCACTTATAAGTCATTTCTTTGGTTTCCCAGAAGAAGTAATTGACCAGTCTAAAGAAGCATAATTGTAGGGGGATTTTACCAATTGCTTTTCTTTTTCGATGGTTGTTGTAGGCTGTAGGAGAAAGCCTGTTCATAGTTGTCACCATCTGACATTAATAAAATTTTATGAAGTGTCCTCTTGAGCCTCACACTTCATGGTTGTAAAATGGGTATCGTGTTACTGACATTATAGGATGGTTAGGATTAAAGGAGATAGCATGCAGACAGCCGCACCTGGGGCCTCAGTTGGGGAAGCCTCTGACTCTTAATTTTGGCGCAGGTCATGATCTCTCAGGGTTGTGAGATTGAGCCCTGCATCTGGTTTTGTGCTCAGTGGGGAGTCTGATTGAAATTCTCTCTCTCCCTCTCCATCTACTCCTCACCCCCCTCTGTGATCTCTCTCTGCCTTTCTTTCTAAAATAAATAAGTAAATAAATCTTAAAAAGGATAAAAAAAAAAGTGCCCAGTGTGGTATGGACACAAATATGTGCATGGGTAATTATTGTCATTGGTGATTTATCCTCTTCCCTCAATTTTTTATCATTGTCATGGTTGTGAGATAAAGCCGGAAGGGACTTATGGATAGGTTAGCTTGTAATGGAATGCAGTGTTGACAGATCAGGTCTCTTGTTGAAGTTGTGTGGAGTTGTGGATTCTTTGAATCATTACAAGTCCAAGCTTAGAGATAGGTCAGCATGTCTGACTCAAGTTACTGAGATGGTTAATTGGTCACTATTGAGCTGTTTTGGAGAATAGTGTTAGAGTTTTTTTGAAATGCACAGTTTAGCTTCGGATTTAATTACTCTCAGGAGTAGGCAGTCATTTAAACTATCTTTGCAGAAACAACACACAAAAAAGTATTAAGCACTTAAAACATTTACCTTTTCAGTGTGTATTTCTGTTTTATGGATATGATGAAAAATTCTACAAAATCAGATTTTATTTTATATTTTTTAAAGATTTTATTTATTTGAGAGAGAGAAAACTAGAGAGCACAGAGGGAGAGGGAGAAGCAGACTCCCCACTGAGCAGGGAGCCTGATGCGGGATTTGATCCCAGGACTCTGGGATCACAAACTGAGCTGAAGGCAGACACAACCTACTGAGCCACCCAGGTGCCCCCAAAATCACATTTTAAAGAACAGAGATATATAGTGATTAATCATTCATTTTCCTTTTGCCTACACAGTGGCACACTTTACTTTCTGTCTTTCATCTTAGAGTGTGAGCATATAGGCCATAGGGAGTAGAAAACAAACGGCACACCCAGTGACTTCTTGCTGTCCGTTTGGGGATGATTGAAGACAGTGATGCTTACATAGAATGCAATGAAATCTTTTTATGCAAGAAAAAAGATGTTTCTATTTGGAAAATATCCTAGCTCTTTCGATCTTCAGTGTAAAGTTTGCATGAGGTGAAAAAGACCTGAGTGAGTGAAATATTTAAAATGGTGAAAAGTGGGGCGCCTGGGTGGCTCAGTGAGTTAAGCCTCTACCTTCGGTTCAGGTCATGATCTCAGGGTCCTGGGATCAAGCCCCGCATTGGGCTCTCTGTGCAGCGGGGAGCCTGCTTCCCCCTCGCTTTCTGTCTGCTTCTCTGCTTACTTGTGATCTCTGTCTGCGAATAAATAAAGAAAAATCTTTAATTAAAAAGAAAAAATATAAAATGGTGAAAAGATTATCTTAAAAGTTTTATATTCTGAATTTAACCCTTAAAATATTTTGCAAAGAGAATAAATATTTCCGAGAGCACAAAGATTCTGTTTAGGGAATTTGATTAAATCAGTGAAAAACTTGGATAACAAACATTTTGATTCTTCTATCCAAAGAGGATTGATTAATAGATGATGTAAAGATGTGACTTTAAGGTCCTATAAGGCATATTGTTGACTGAACTTTCTGCTTCAGATACATTTCTGAAATGAGTAACTGGAATATTGAGACGTCATATGGAAGCTTGTCATTTGTCAATCCATTTTAAAAAAAAATACTTATCTAATAGGTCTTCTGTACTATTAAACGTTTTCTTTAAAAAAAGATTTTCTTATTTACATGTAGATAAGGAGCTCATGTGGTTTCTATTTTTTAGTTACGTGGGAAATGTAATTATTTTCTGAGGACGGGTGATGGAAAAGTAGAGCCATGCCATATTATGACTTGAGAGTATGGTTACTATGGAGAATTTATTGTGGAATCAACAAGATGATAAAGTGTTGATAGCCAACAGTCAGAGACCAACTAAGACTGATAAAGATTTATACAATGTCTGATTGTCAAGTTTATAATTCTCCTTAGTAACCCAGGAAGCATATGTAAAGAAGGTTGAGTAATGTTAGGCCACAGTAAAGCCTCTGCCCTCAAAAACTTCATAGTTTCGTTGACCAATGTTCTGTTTTAAAGCCTCTGAGTTTCTAAGCTCCTTGTAGACACGAGCAGCTGAGTTCTAATTTATCTTATCGAATCTGTGTTTCTCAGATCATTTCCAAGTACCGAGCCCAGTGTTTGGAATATATATTGGTTAAGTGAAACTGTCAATATGGAATCAAGTGCTAGCGGGAAAGGCTGTGCTTTTATTCTTAAGAGTGGCTAACAGCACATGAAGTAACTTACCTATAGAGGAATTACACTGGTTTTCTCTTCAAAAACCATGTAGGCACGAGGGGAATAGAAAGTGAAATACTTAAAGTTATGAGAAAACCACACCTCCAACTACCAACCTAGAATTCTGTATCCTCAAATTATCTTTCAAAAATGAAGGAGACATAAAGACTTTCTGAGATAAAACAAGGACAATACCAAAAAATCTTTAAAAATAAAAAAACAAGGACGATACCTCACTGGGAATTTGTCACCCGTACACTTGCCTTGAAAGAAATGTTAAAAGAAAGATGATTTGTAAATATTCCAGTCCATGGCTTGTCTCTTTTTTTTTAATTGTGTTTTTTAGCATATTTTTATTGGCTTAAATATTTTGCTCCCAAAACTTGATTCCAAAATATATTGTGCTTTAACTATTTCTGGAAATCTTATCTTTGAAATGACTATTTTCAGTAAAGCTTATTTAAAATCTTAGATATGACATGAATAGGCAGGGGGAGAAATCAGGTTACATTATAAAAATCAGTGACACAGACTGCAGGCAACCACCTTGAATTTTGGAGCAAAAATGGCCTATAAAAGTTGTCCTGCACTGGACTGAAATGACCAAGTATCTATACCCCCACCTTGATCACTCCTTGGTTGTGGGGCTCCCTGGGAATGGTGTGACCTTCAGCATGGTGGCTTGCTGCCCCTGAGGCAGCCCCTCAAAAGGCTGATTGCTCAAGGCTGTTGTTGACTGTGCTGCCAGACTCTCAGGCAACAAATCATTCCTTTCTTTCTTTTTTTTTTTTTTTTTTAAAGATTTTATTTATTTATTCAAGGGAGAGAGAGAGAGGGAGCAGAAGTGAGAGAGGAGAGAGAGCATTAGTGGAGGGAGGGGCAGAGTGAGAAGCAAACTTCCCGCCAAGCAGGGAGCCCAGTGCAACTCAGGGCTCCATCCCAGGACCAGGAACAATAACCTAACCAAAGTCAGATGCTTAATAGACTGAGCCACCGAGGTGCCCCAACAAACCACTCCTTGAAAGGGGTATCTGGGTGACACATCTCCAGATTCGCCTCAAATCTATAAGCCTGGGATCCATTTTGTGGTAAGAGGCCCCATAAATAGGGGGGCAGAGGGCTGTAATGAATCTGCATATGTGGACAAACCTGATTTCCCTTACAAGAGCCACCTGCAAAGCAAAGGGCTTGAAAGCAGAGCTCAGGGGAACAGGCAAAAAAAAACCAACCAAACAAACATATAAAGTCTTAGATTTTAAGGTTCTTTTGTATTCAAGTCACAAAGTGTAAATATCAGACTTGTATTTTCATGCAGAAGGTATATGCTGTCCTCAAGTAGATATGGTACTGTTAGGAGAAATGCCTGACCTATTGAATTCAGTTAATGACTCCACACCCTGGAGAATGCCTCTGATTATTATTGTTTTTTAACATCCGCTATGGTTCTTTGCCTGAGAACAGATTACCTTTCTATGCATTAGCAGTCAATATTATTAAAAGGGCCACTGCTGTCATTTCTTTAAGCTTCATCTCTTGGACTGTTATGAGTTTGGCACAGGGTACTGTATAAAGTATATATGTATGTTCACCCCCAAATAGCTCTCTGGTTTGAAAATGGAATCTATGAATTGGCTTCTGTGTCTTTTTTAAGAGTTATTACCATGGGGATGAATAGTCTGCTTATTAGTTCTGTGGTTGGTGTAATTCTTCCAGGTTGGGTCACCTGAGTTTTCCTACTACCCCGTTGCCCACACTTTCGGCGACAGTTAAATTTTCACCACTAAAAAGCAAGTAGTTAGAATGCAAAAGTAGTTATTTAGTAGAATTAGTTACATCAGTGCTTTTAATCTGTTGATTATTTCCTTTTATGCTAACTAGCAGGAGTTTATTCATTTCACAGTTTTAAACTTTTCCATTGCAATCAGAACTGTGGGGGGTTATTATCCTGTACTGCAGTTGTTAACTTTTCATCATTTGTTGAAGCATTATGGGGGAGAGAGAAGAAAACCAACAGAAACACCATGATGAAGGAAACTAGGCTTATCCATTCTTAATTTTACTGAGGCAACATTGCATGTGTTGCATATAGTTTTCTTTACTCTATTTACATAAGCAAGGAATCAGTTGTCAGGAAACCTGTAGGTTTCTACAGACATTAAAAGAAATGTTAAGTTGTTTCAGGTAGGTTTACAATACAACACAAGAATGAGGAGGGGTGAGTACAGAGCAGAACAGTAAATTGGGGGTAGTGATTTGTTGATTGGAGATGGATACATGTACACACACACACACACACACACACACACACACACACACACTCTCACCATGTTTTGCCAAATGTCCAAACTGGATATAATGAGGATTTCCTACTTGGAGTCAGTGCTCCTATAGCAAACCCAGCTTTAGGTGTTTAGAAGTTAAATCAGCCCAGAAAATAGAACACAGGTGCCACAGGCTTTGTGAGATTTAAACAGTAAAACTACTTACTTGTGTGTAATTCAGATTTAACTATACAAAATGCAAGATTTCCTGAATGGAATGATGATTTAAGAGAACTTAGTAAATTTCAAACCCTGAGGAAAATATCACTTACAGAATTACAGTCTTTCTTATCGATTTAATAATTTATATCTAAGAAGTCATAGATGCAACAAAGTTTAAATTAGTTCTGGTTATATGTCCCTATGTCCTCTGTAACCTGTAACTCTCAGTAATCGGAAAGATTTTCCATTTAATTAGTTTGAATTGAAGAGCTTTTCTCTCTTTTACTTCTACATTATTGATCTAATTATAATAATTTCTGCTCCTAGGAGGACTGTGTGATTTCATTTATACCTAATGTAGTACATATTACATAATAGGCACTCAGTAAATATTTATTTTTTCTTTTAGGAGACAAGGAGTGGCAGGATGGTTAATCACCAACTTATATTAAATAAATTGAAAGATAAAGCTTTACATTGTCACTTCAAAACCTGCCTCTTACTGCCATTTCACTGTTGGGAGGAATGCCTACTGTATCACTAATGTGTGTCCAGCAAGAAAGCATCTTGTGTGTGTGTTTGTGTACTGACGTACATACATATGCATTTCTCTTCACTCATTGCTGTCACTCCATAGACAAACAGGCTTTTGACAAAACCTGGCACTTCCCTCTTGACTGTTTTTCATAAATCCTCCTGGCATGTATCACTGTAGAACTTTTGTTCAAGTTCTTTTCCTGGACTTTGGCACATATTTGAATTCTACTGAGCCAGTGCTGCCTTCTTCAGGTGATTTGTTTTTAAGATTTTTTTTTCCTGCCAACCACAGGGACTGAAGTTTATATCCCATAGGTAAATATGAAATTCTCAGTTCCCTCCCGAAACCCATCATTCTGTCATCCCCGGCAATGAGGATCCCTCTTGTTTCTTGCTGTTTTCTGTTTGTATTCTTTTCAACTTGTCTTTCGTGTGACAGAAACAATCCCTCTAGGTTTATCAGGCTCTTTAATTTTTATTGTGGCGTTATCTTCAGATAATCAACTTCCCACAAAGCCTTTCTATCCTTACTGGAAAAGAAGTGGCAATTCGCTTCCTGAAACCTTTCTTTTTATTCAGTTTTTATGACTGACTGACTCCTCACTGGCTATCATATTAAAGGCTTCTGATCTTTTATTTATATGTAAGTATGATTTTATTAGATTTATGCTGTGTTCAATGTCTATACATATACCTGTGTTACTTGTATGCTTTTAGTATATGTATGTAGATCTGTAATACAGATTAATTTCAAGGGCAAACTCTATTTAGTATGTGTATCTATATCTCTAATACAACCTAAAGGGAAAATTCCCTATTTTTTATGAACCAGTCAGCCTATTGAAGGGTTCAGGGCAGGCTGCCTCAAAATATGCTGCTTTGGCATATTGATTATTGTGAATTAAAGTGACTTAAGAAATAGCCCATGCAAGAAGGACACTGACTCTCTTCTCTTGCTCTGAAAGCAGGAAATAAATTCCCCATGTGAAGAAGGGCACCCTCCCTGCACCTGGAGGGTAAAAAGCATCCTTATTGCCAAAGAGAGGGAATTCAAGTCTGAGAAGGCTCCAAAAACAAACCTTGTTACTACTTCTTTACTAATTTCCTATCCTAAGCCCAAACCCCTTTGTCTTATCACTTCCTCACAAATACATTCTTTCTTTGTCTAAAAGATATAAAAGCCGCCTGTTTCTGGTTACTTCTCTGAAACTCTTATTTCTGTGAGCTTCCTTACGTAAGAATTAATTTTGTTATTCTCCTGTTCATCTGTTTTATGTCAGTTTAATTATTAGACCAGCCAAAGAACCTGGATGGGGACAAAGCAAAAGTTTTCCTTTCCCCTTCACTACTACGTGAGACGAACTTCCAACAAAAGTTTAAGACACTGTTGACAGAGCTTATGAATTTTTAAAATTCATATTTCCCTCCTCATTTGTATTTTTTCTCCTCATCCATCTCTCTGTTCTTTGGTGGTGAGTCAGTGAGCTGTTGCAGTGAGATTTCTACAAATCTGATGTCCAAGGTTAGTACTGATTAGTGGTTGAGGCACCATATGACTAAGAGTCACTAGTGTAACCCCATTGAATAATTTTTGATAAGGTAACAAAAGTATAAGAATTAGGAAGAATAATGCAAGTGAAAGTGCTATGTAAACTATAGCATGTGTGCGTACACACACTCTATGGGAGTGATTTCAGTCCTTTCAAAGCTAGTGGTAGAGATGAAACATGTTGCTGCTATAATTACTGACAGTTCCCATTAATGAATACAAATTGGTCTAGAGATCTAACATGCAAGTAGAAGATCTGCTGGCTTATCATAATTTATTGGCATGGATCCTTGGGCTGGTGGTATTCTAACTGAGTGCAGAATACTGTCTGTTCTTGAAGCGAACAAAGTATTTTTCATGTTCCCTAACAGGATACCTAAGTGATCTTTTGTTTCAATATTGAATTTTATTTCATTGTTAAATGAATCAAAATGATACAAACGGAACTAAAGACTCATTATTTTAATGCATCTTATGCTATTTTAATTTTGGGGGGGGACCTTGAGGATTAGATTAATAGGTTTTAACAAGAAAGCAATATCTATTACTTGCAGATCCTGAGTTGTCTGTAAACAAGCCCTTTTACAAAATGGAGCAATGCCAGCAGAATCTGTGTGGGAGTTATGTGTATGTATGTGTCTTTCTAAAAGAACTATAAAAATCTGAAAATCCATGTAAGTGACTTTTTAATATGTACTTACTATAGCACAGCAGCCAAATTTTAAAATAGAATTATAGTTGACTTGAATTAATTTTTGCATTTAAAGATATAGAAAACTTCTGACAAAATTTATTAACAAAAGAAGCTGTCTTGTTCTTTCTGCATCTTAGTCTTCCCTACTGTTGAAGTCCATTAATGGAGACTTTTTGGTGGGATTTAAAATATATCTTATATGTCAAGTGCACAGTTGATCCTGGGGGTCTGAGATGTGGATTAGATGTTGACATCAAGTTCTGAAAGTTTATAAACCTTAGGGACTGACTGACTCATGGGTTATATTTTGATTTCTTATTAAGAAGCCATAGAACTTTTTTGTTGTGAGAATGAATACTGTAATACTCAAAGTCAATAGGAAATAAAGAAAGAATGACAATAGGAATCCTTATATAAATGAAGTGATGCTTTAATATTAGCATAGTCAACATATTGATTGTCTTAAAAACTAAATTCTGTGTTTGCAGTAAAAATTAAGGTGTGCCCTCTTTAAGATGGAAAAGGTGGCATTAGGTTAATATGTAAAATGATCTTAATTTGGGAGTTACCCAACAGGCACTTTTGGTTTTGGATTAAATGTAACTAGTATAGGGGTGCTTGGGTGGTACAGTTGCTTAAGTGATCTTAGGGTCCTAAGATGGAGGAATCGGGCTCTTCACTTGTCCTGGAGTCTGCTTGAGATT
Organism: Lutra lutra; assembly: GCF_902655055.1. Classification (NCBI taxonomy): domain Eukaryota; kingdom Metazoa; phylum Chordata; class Mammalia; order Carnivora; family Mustelidae; genus Lutra; species Lutra lutra. The sequence continues at coordinate 85,783,047 of NC_062285.1, forward strand.
CTCTCTCTCCCTCTGTCCGCCCCCCCCCCCCCCCCGCAACCCATGCATTCTCTCTCTCTTAAATAAATAAAGCTTAAGGAAATAAGTATAATTAGAATAATCTAGGTAGGTATATAGAAAGCATTGACATATGTATCAGATTTAAAAAAGAAACACAAATGTGGTTGTTAATTTAAGGAATAATGTCTGACATTATTGAGAGTACTGACAGACCTAACCTGCTACTTTTTTTTCTTTTAAGATATAGCTTGAGAATAGGTCTACGTTATGTTTTCTAAGTTAGAACTTGACACTGACAACATAAATGCAAGGTGTTGTTTATTTTGGTCTAGAGGAAAAATGTATGTTTATGCCTTATACAAACACAATAAAAAAATCTATTCCGACAACTAACAGAATGAATCCTGTTGATCTAGAAGAAAAGAAAAAGGTGAAAAATCAGCAAGAAAAATTTGAAGTTATGGGCAAAGGGTTTTAATGAGGGATCCCTGCTAAACTAAGAATTGTGTAAAAAAAATTTCTCTGTGAAATTGAGATAGATTTTTACAAGCGATATACATGCAGCTTTTGTGAGAGTGAAGTGTAGCGTCTGTGGAGTGTAGGGGCGGAAAAAGTTTACCTGAACCTACTTAGGTCTCTGGCTGGATCTGCAAATTAAACTGATAGAGATTAATAGGAGAAAAGAACATAGATTTATGTAAAAAGTTTTTCATGAGATAGGAGCCTTCATAAAGAAACGAAGGAGTCCTGAGTATTTTTATCTATGTTTGATGAAGAGTGGCAAATCATGGAGGAATATGCTAAAACAAAGCCGTAGGGGGTAAGTATAGTAAACTGGGGGAAACTTAGCAAGACCTGTTTGTTCTGGTTCTTCTCAGTGTCCCTTGGTCTTCAGAGAGAAGGATACTCCTATCTTTCTGGTGAATGGAGGGTATCTTTGACACGAGGATTTTGTGACTTGTTTCAGGAGAGAAGCACCAGGGAAGGTCAGAATGACCATCCTGTCTCAAACCCCTTTACCTTAAAATATTCAGTTTGCCGAGGTGCCATATTTTGGGGGTGGTATGTCCTGAACCATGTCATTTGTTCGGTCTGAAACTTGGCCAACTTCGATCTAGAAAATGATATAGTGGATTATCCTGTAGCCCACTGAACCAGTTTCTCCATCCTGGCCATTTCTGTGGAGACAAAAGAAAAAAAAAAAGGTTAATGGTTAATGGTTAGAACAAACTATAAACATGGTTGAGTCCAGAGGGCAGTTAGTCATGAAGAATATTTATAGATATTTGACTCAAAGCATATATAGATAGCATGAGGGCAGATAGTAGTAATCTGGCAGGTTTTCCTGGTTTGTAGTGTGAATGTCTCTGTGATGTTATCAGATGCTCTGGTGAACTTTCTGAGTGGCCCATAGAGCAACAGGCAGGAAGGTTGTGATTTCTTTGAGTACGATATCAGGTTGTCCAGCTTCAACTTACAGGGCTTTGGGAAAGAGGCAGTTTTAATTTTTAGTGATTCTAAGTCAGAAGGGTGGGAGAAAAATTGGAAGCATTAGTTTGGAGAATTGTGGCTAGGAAAATGGAAGAAATCAGGGTCTGGCACCTTTTAGATAGATAACAAAACCTTAAAGACAGTGAAGAGAACTAGAATTTAATACCTGTGGGGATGTACCCTAGTTTTCCATTGAAACTTAATTTTCATGTCTGCCATCACCCCCATTTCAATCAAAGTTAATTTAAGTAAGACCGATTTGCAAAATAAGTCTCATTTCATTAACTTGACCTGGTTATTTATGTCAGTGCTCAAGAAGAATGATTTACCATATATGCTTTTTAAAAGTCATATTTGCTGGAACTTCTAATGAGGAATCCAAGATGTTACTTTTAAGGCATGTATGGCATGGAGCACTGGGTGTGGTGCATAAACAATGAATTTTGGAACACTGGAAAAAAAAGTAAAAAAATAAAATAAAAAAAAATAAAAGCCTCTTGAGGCTAGGAGACTAAGTCAATGACCCTTCGTCAGATTTTGCCTGCAACACTTAGAGATGTGGGTGAATTCCTCTCTTCTTGAGGTCCCCCAAATATCCTGAGGTTCCTAGATTCTGCTAGGAAGTGACCTTCCTTACTTTCCTATTAGGTAGAAATCCTATAAGTAAGCCACTGGGCAGTTTTTAGAAGGGACGCTTTATAAGCTTTGGTTCTTTAATGCCAACCTTATTTCCTTAAAGCTGTCCAGTCGTATCAGATTCTGCGCATGTCATTCTCAAATATGGCATTCCAGTCAAAGTCTTTCTAATATAACCAATGTTTACAATGGTTTCCTGTTACAAGGAGGAAAGACTCTTATTGAACTTATGCAAATAACTATAGTGCCATGAAAATAAGAATAAGATGTATCTATAAACATATAACTGGTGAGTGTTTATCACATTTCTTTTTTTGACAGTCTTTCCCATGTAATTTACCATACCAAATAAACCTAATTATATTAACATCTCTCTTTTATAAGAGGAGACACAAATCCTCTGAGATTTTCTGAGGGCCCCCTGGGAAACTTAACCATCAATTTGACCTCAAAGACTTTGGGAATTTTGTCAAAAATACCGAAAGGTTTGACTAAATGGGATCACAGATGACTGTACAATAATACTTAGTTATCTATTTAACAAAAGTGAAAAAAGATTTTAAAAACAAATATAAAAAGTTTCTCCATTTTAAAATGGAGAAAACTCGGGCGCCTGGGTGGCTCAGTGGGTTAAGCCGCTGCCTTCGGCTCAGGTCATGATCTCAGGGTCCTGGGATCGAGTCCTGCATCGGGCTCTCTGCTCAGCAGGGAGCCTGCTTCCCTTCCTCTCTCTCTGCCTGCCTCTCTGCCTATTTGTGATCTCTGTCTGTCAAATAAATAAATAAAATCTTTAAAAAAAATGGAGAAAACTCAGTTTTCTTAAGTAATCAAAGATCTGATAAAGACAACATGAAGCACAGGGAATTATTATAAGACAACATACGAGATAGATTACTTAAAAGGTAAAGAAAACTCAAGAAATAATGGTGTTTTTTAAAGCTAACTGTTTATTACTGAACTGCTTTTTTATACTATCCTGTGTCCTGTACATGCATTATTTCATTCAGTGTCTCTGAAGAAGACACTATTATTTTCATTTCGTAGATAAGCGAACAGACTTCGTAGAGTCACTTGGCCAAAGTCATTTGGGCTGTCAGTAACAGCACTGGTATTTGTACCAGTTTTACATATGAATCTGGGTTGTGTACACCTATATTCTGTGGCCTGCATTAATGATTTGCTTCAGGTCATGTGACTAAACTATAGAGGGGGAGAGAAGTTAAGCTTTTAGGTTTCCAATCCGTGGCTCTTTTGACCATCACATTTAACCTCTTGACATAAGTTTATTGGATCTGTTTTCCGTGGCTCCATGTCCTGAATACAAAGGAATTAGATACTAGTATTAGAGTTGTCACTGCAAGGTCTTGAAACTCCACACTAATCAAAGATTGAGAATAGGTTTGGAGGATCAATATTTCATTCACTGAAAATAAACTTGAAAGTAATTCTTAATATTTTGCCCAACCAGGGTAAACTTTCATTGTATTAACTCTTCAGCCAAAGGTGCCATATCGTTATATATTCTTTTGCCTGTGCAAACTCTAGTCCAGTGATATTTATCAAGTTAAATCACTTTTAAAATGGATATAACGTCTGGCAATTTCCTATCAGTGTATCACTGCGACATTCAGCTTCAGATCCTGTTGTAGGTTTGCTGCAGTGTCTTGTCTTTCTGTGACTGCAGTTCTATGTGCAGCCTAATGTAAGTGTCCTCTCCCACCCCCACTTATTGACAATATGTGAGCTTCAAGGATCACTGGATGTGCAAATTTAATTGCAGGTTTTATTTTTGAAGGATGACATAAGCTATGTCATTCTAACAGCTATTTATACAGCTTTTTCTAAACTGCTGCTCTGAAAACATGTATTTCATTCTGTCTATTGTCATGCTTCCCGATTTAATTTTTCAAGGCGGCTTGCTCACTTAGCTTGCTCCAGTGTATATATGATGATTCTTTGCAGTATTTCAGTAGGTAGATGCTTTGAAATTAAACTTGAGCATTTCTCCTGATTTTCTGTTATGATAGTACCTCATGAGTGTTTGGAGTTCATGTTCTGTATTTGCTGATTTGCCCCCCACCTTCCTCCGTGACTTTCTTCCCAGTGCTGTAGCACATGATTGAACTTTTTAGGAGTGGGTAAGTCTCATTACCTAGCTGATGTGATAATTTCTTGACTGTATTACAGAGTTATGATTAAAAAAAAAATACTCTGGAAAGGATTAGTAATCTTAAATGAAATGCCTTTTTCTTTCCAAAGGGCACTTAAGTATCAGAAGCAGCCCATGATTTTAATAAAACTAAGTAGTCCTCTCATTTTTTTTCTCTTTTTGTAGAGTTTGACTTTTTGTGGACAGCACAGGTTTGGGAGATGATATTTTAAAAATTGGTGTTTTACAGGGAACACCCTGTCCGTTCTTTTGATGTGCATTCATTGAGCCAATTGGAATGCTGGCACCTTCCGAGTCAGGTGAAATGAGGAAGCTCTGAGTGAAATCTTAATAATGATAGGAAATACTGGTACAATATGCTGGAAGTTTCTATTTTTCCTGCCTCCCAGAAATTCTTTTTACTTACTGTGCTTTGGCAGAGTTCGTTTAAATCAGAATTTTTCAGCATAAATTGAAGTTTCTATGAAAAGTGTTGTTTCATAATTTGTGATGTGAATTGACAATGTTCTCATAAGCAACTAATACTTTTTCCTTAGTTATCATAGATTTCCTGACTATTCGGTGATTTTGTTTTTCTGAAAATTTACCACTTTATGTTGAAAAGTGTAAAACTGCCACTTACTATGTTTTAGCCAAAATCTAATTAAGTAGATTTTCTGTTTTTAACTTTGAACTATGTAAATGTTCTAGAATAGACCTGAATGAGAGCTTACAAATTTGTCTCATTGATCTCACATTTTTACAGGTAAGGAAATGGAGGCTAAGAGAGGTTAAATTACTTGCCCAAGGTTACAGAGCTATTAAGTGGCAGACTTGGTACATAAACACCAGCCTTCAGTTTCTTAGTATTGAGGTCTTTAACTTTTCTACTTGTCTTTGGTTTTAGGACATGAACAGAAATGAGAAATCACTTTTTTTTCCACCATTAATTTTTTTTTTTTTCTTTTTGAATGTGATTGCCAAATAAGAGTGTGACTTACTGGAACTGTGTGGTAAATCCTGGGTTGAAAATGACATTTAAAATCCATAAACAAATGAATTTCTGTGGTGTTTCCCTGAGTATAGACCTAAATTTTGCCAGTTTAAGGTAAAACTACCATTTACCCTTATTATACCTAATTTTGCAGTTCATTTTTCTCAAAATTAGTATTTCCCTAACTTAAGAGACTCAAGCCATCTGTAGGCTTGAAAATTTAATTATGCTACCACTCTTCTAAATAACTTATGTTAATGAATATTGTTGGTCCTACTGTGTATATTTATTCATTCCAAGAAGTGTCCATTATATTTTTTTTTGTTTTTTTTTTTTCCACCTTTAATGCAGATTCTGTGTCCAAACAGTAGCTCCAAAATGATAATGACTCATTCAGTCTTTTTTCATAAGAACAGCTTGGTTCTTCATCTCATTCACATGTCAAGCATATTTGTTCTATTGCCTATAATGTATTAATAATTTTATATTATTCTCACCAAATACGAATTATATTGCACTGCTACTTCATCTCTAGGTAATTTGTTAAAGTATTTGGTTGATTGTTTAAACATATGAATTTAGCTAGCTTAACTTGTATGTAATTGAGATTTGGCAATATGCAATTTAGAATTTAGAAACTTCTTTTGGATTCTCATATTAGTAACATACTAGTTTCTTTTTTCCATTAAAAAAGTTATAAAGCCGGAAAGAGTAGAAGGAGTGGTTTACAGAAGACGAAGCAGATAGTGGTTCTTAGGAGAGGAAGTAATGAAAGGCAGCTGAGGAACTGTGATTGAACTGAAGATGTACAGGAACTGAGAATGAAGGAACTGAGAGTGAAGTTCTGCTATATTTCCAAGGTGAATGTATTGTGACGCTGTTGATCCATTCTGCTTGCCTGCCCTAATAACATATGTTAATGACTTCCTGTCATTTCAGATCCAGTGGTCTTACTTGACACGTTTTGCTACAGCTTATCTTGTCTGCCTCTGTATTTGTGGTTACAAAGTGTGGAATGTAGGACAAGGTTACCAGTAGCGAGGTGTGGGTGTCTAATTTCCAGCTTCCTTCAGTAGTTACAGGGAAACCGGCAGCAACCAAAGCTACTGTGTTCCAAATATATTTCTCATAGCTACGTCTGGTAAACTGCCCTATCATAGAAGGGTGAGACGATCAACAAATACTCGTGAGCCTTGCTTAGATTGGTCCCACGTCTTTGGCATCCTCGGTGTGCCTGTGAGTGAATGTGGTTTTAGTCCATTCAGTTTTTTATTAGTATTCTTTATAATAATTAGTTATATACCAACCTGAACCAGATTGATCTTTTATAAAGCTGTCATTAACATCTTTACTGATGGTTTAGAACCAAAAGGTATATCAAAATTCTGTTACTTGGACCATGGGACAAATACAAACAAGGCTCTTGGATATTTGTTGATTCCCTCACTGTTCTGAGAGAGGGAATTTACCAGAAGTAGCCATAAGAAATATTATATATTTCTTATATATAGATTTGGTTGCTGCACATTTTTCTAGGACTATTGAAGGAACCTGGAAATTGCATACATACATCTCTACTGGTAACCTTGCTCTCCAGCTGGGAATTAAATGTACCACTGAACTTATTATTAGGAAAATGATTGTCTTAGAAGTATAAATGGCCTGTGTTTAAGCAGCAACATATTTGGCACTTAGCAAATCCATGGACCTAAGAAATGATATCCTTAAAAAAGATGGGTCAGAATCGGGATACCCCGTAGGATCCCTGTTGGCTTTCAAGTTCAGCGAGACAATTGAAATGCGTTGGAATTTTGTGATTATACTGTTTATTTTGAAAAAGACTTTCCCTTGTGCTGCTGATCTCACCAAACAAATATTAGCACTTTCCTGTGTTCTCCTCATTGGTTTCAAAGCTTTATTATTTTTCTCTTCTCACTCCTTTAATAGTGTTGCCCCATATCCTGTCCTTTTTGTTTATGATGCTCTTCTGTTGCAGTCTGGGGTTCTCAGGATACAAACTCTGAGATGGAAACTAGTGTGCCAGAAGTTTCTTAGAAAGTGCTCTTTGGATCAACCCCTGTGGAGGGGAAGGGAAAAACCAGTATTGGGCAGAAGGAAAGTTAGGCTATTGTGCAGTGTTTTTTTGTTGTTGTTGTGTGTTTTTTTTTTTTTCTTTTAGTTTTTAAAATTTATTTGTCAGGGGGAAAGAGAGAGAGAGAGTGAGTGCACAAGCATGGGGAGCAGCAGGCAGAGGGAGAAGCAGGCTCTGCATTGATCAGGGAGCTTGATGCAGGGCTCAATCTGAGGACTCCGGGATCATGACTTGAACCAAAGGCAGATGCTTAATGGACTGAGCCACCCGGGTGCCCCTTTTGTGTTGGTCTTCATGGAGATCTGACCCAACGGAGAGTTCTGAAGCCCAGTGGCTGTTCACCACTGTCTCCAGTTGGGGAGACAGAGCCAAGTCTTTATAGTCCCCATGTCAACCAGTCTTTGGATGTGGGCTCCATGGGAAGGGAGCAAGAGTTTCTGTGAGGAGAATCTTTAGCCAAGACTGTTCTCAAGAGAGCTGATCGCTGAGGGCTGTCTGCTGGCAGCTGTACAGCAGGGGAATAAATCATTCAGTCCTGAAAGGGGATCTGGGTGGCACATCACAGTTTCCACCCCATCTTTTTTGCAAGGGTGCTGGAGATGGTTCACAGTGGCTTGGGAATGGGTCAGAATTTCCAGCAATAAGAAGTTGCAAGGGCAGAGTGGTCAGAAATAGCAGACAGGGAAAGTTGGTATGGAATCAATGCTACCATATAATTGAATTCCTGCATTGATTATTGTTTTTCTAAGTAAGTCTAAAATTCTATGTATCTATACCAATACTATTCTCTTTTTTTTTTAAACAGACTTTTTTTTTTTTTTAAGATTTTATTTTATTTATTTGACAGAGAGAGAGAGATCACAAGTAAGCGGAGAGGCAGACAGAGAGAGAGAGGAGGAAGCAGGCTCTCCCCTGAGCAGAGAGCCCGATGTGGGGCTCGATCCCAGGACCCTGGGATCATGACCTGAGCCGAAGGCAGAGGCTTTAACCCACTGAGCCACCCAGGCGCCCCAGTATTCTCTTTTTAAGTTATAAAACTCAATGAGAACTCTGGGTGCTCCATGCAGAGAATGTGTATATCTTTACACATAAGTTCTGTATGGTTTTTGTAAAACCTACTTTGTTTTTCAGTTTCCTATTCCTTAAAGGCTTTTTTTCCTTCCTTCATTTCTTACTAATAACGCTTTGTTTTGTCTTCCTATTATAAAATTAGTTGAGTGCTAAATTTTCTTTTTGGTATACTTGTTAATGCCCAGTCACAGGAAATCATTTTCTTACATATTTTGTAATTTCTCAATTATAGGCTCATCTTCAATGGGGATTGTTTTTCGGTTTTGGTTTGGTTTGGTTTTTCTAGCTTGTAGAGATCCCATGTGGCCTTGTTTATGGAGTGTTACTCTAAAGTGGTTTCATGTTTGTTTCTTCCAGATACTCCAGGGATATCATAAGCACAGAACCCAGTTTTATCTTAATTTCTTAGCTTGAAGATTCTCATATGAATTCAGACTTCAAAACTGTTGTTACACAGGCATAGGGATTTTAATTTCTGGTTGTAGCATTTCCTCTGCACTTCTATCCAGATTGTCAGAGACAAGTTCCCTTGAAGTCTTATTAAGACAGTGGGTGGATTTGTTCTGTTCTCCTCATCAGTTTTTAATGTGATTGCAGCCTTTTGAAAATAGCTCTGGTTTTATGAGAGGGACCTCACCATCGACTTTATGCTTTGTGTGCCTGAGATCTCTTCTTCTGTTCGTACATGGCCACTCAAGTACAGTTGGGTAGGTTGTATCCCATGTTGAGAAAAAGTAGGGCCAGAAATCTAGCCTAACTCTTCTCCTGAGAGAGTACTTTCTTCTGAGCTCCTTACTTGAGGGGACATCTTCTTACCAATCTCTGTTAGACTTGCATACTAAAGAGATAGCCATGATCCTTCCTGGAGGCCATAACTGGCGATATTTGCTTTTGTGCATACCACTTTGGCCATTGGTTTTAGATTTGGTTTAGTACCAGCAGATTTTGTTTATTGTAAGTAAAGCTGTGTATTTATTTTAAAATTTTGTTATACTCATTTCGTCTTTTTATGTGTCTCCCGTGGGAGGTCTTCTTCATTAGTTCATTTCACCATATTGCCATATTTGAAGTTCCTACAAGTTAATTATTAACCACTATTCCTGAGATTCCTCCTCTTTACAGTGGGCATAATAATAGTATCTTTGTGTATAGTATTAGTTTGGAGCACATAATAATTTCTCAGTTAGTGTTAGCCATATTATTTGTACCATTTAAAGCTTTATTTTATCACCTTAGGGAAGAGTTGGACATGCAGTAGTGGTTGCCTTTACTTAGTTAACAAGAAGAGGAAATCTTAGTTAACGCCCTAGAGAAACCAAAGGAGAAACTTTGTTCGCTGCAGTACAATGCTGAAACTGAAGCTTAGAGTCCCACCCTTTCTGTTGATATGCCGAAGGTCACTTGGCACCAAGAGGGAACTGAGAGGAATGTCCTCTCAGTATTGCCTGGAAGATCGCTTAGAGGAGTCTTGTCTGGATTGTGTGAGTAGGTAAGTTGAGTTTGTGAATATTTACTTTGCTAAGGAGGGCTCTCAAAGGCATAATTATTACAGAGGATATTTGTAGACCTTGAAACATGCAGTAGTACTTTTAGTCCCAGTTAGCCTTTGACAATATTTTAAATTCCCTTTTGGTACTCCAAGTGGATTCTGAACTTGTTGAAATTGGTACCTCAGCTTGCTCAGAGTCCTGCCTCCTGCCTCTTGGGGATTTAAAGGATTTCCTTCTCTTAGGTCATGTGTTTAAGAGAAAAACTCCCCTTTCCCCCCTAGATTAAGGTATGAAGAAATCTGTTGACTAATAATAGTTGGGGAAGCACAGACAGAACATATCAAGTTTTCTTAAAATTACTTTTAAATTACTCTGATATGCAAAATACTGTGATTATACTATAAATCTTAACTGCTTTGGATTATTTATACAATGTTAGTTGTACTATGAGAATTTGCTTATTAACCAAGTTCAGTTTTCTTAGGTTGTTATTGGCTTTGAGTCCACAGACTTAACATTGCCAAATTTCTGTGTAAACATTTTGCTTGGGACCTAAAATGTGGTGAATATGTGTATTTAAAGGTTTTTTTTTCTTCCCCTAAACCCACGTATATTAATGGAACTTGTAAACATTTAAATAGTCAATTAATGGAAATTTTTAAGGAACAACTCTTTTAAAAAATTCAATTATATAATTATGCTGTTTTAAATATAAAATTTGAGCTTAGCGAGAAATTTACATAATTCATACATAGAGATCTATTTTTTGTAGCTCTTATAGATTTGTTACATTTAATTTTATTCAGGAGGAGTCTTTTCTGTTTTGTTCTGTTACTGGTGATTAAATGAGAGGTTAAGGTTTATACTATTTAAAAATAAGAGTTAATATTGTATCATAATAAACTAGATGGAGAACAAAAGTAAATAACTGGTTACATTCTGATTTGGTGCTGGGGAATGTAATGCATTCTTGAGTTCACATGCCATGGTTATGCATGCATTGATCCTTTTTGAAGTACCTTCTTGGATATGTTGATTTTCCTCTAATGTGTCTGTTTTTGTATTAGGACTACACCATAAGGAACATTATTAATTTATACCAAAAACTACCCATGCAAGCATCATGTACGTAGCTGTTTGGTAGCATACATAGGTGAGGTTCCTTGGAATGTTTATGGCTTGAGTTATTCTTAACCTTGTTGCAAAGCCTTGGTCAGCTTTATAGGCCAAATTCTAAATCAGGTGTCAGTGTTGTGTTTAGTGTAAATTTCGTATGTGCTCTGGGAATGTTACGCATTTTGTTCTTTGACCTGTTCTCACCTTAAGGAGGATATCCCTGCATCTCTTGTACCTGGGGTGTTTTAAAAGTGGTTTCTGTTTTTCTACAGATAAGCTTGGAAACACTTTCTTCTGTTTAAGTAAATTATGCATATGAGAAAATGACTTTGGAGAGGATAAGATGTTTATACTCATTTTCTATATAATTCTGAAATAAATTGTGTAGAGAAGTTTCCTTTTCAGTTTTTTTTTTTTCAGTGAAATCATCTTTCTTTAATTCATCAAGCTACTGCCTTGGAATTTTAAGTGGACAAAAGTTAGCTCATTATATTTTAGATTTTAAATAATAGTTTACTTGAATTGTGTAAAATTTTTGTGCAGATGATATAACAAAGTAGATTTTTTTCTTTTTCTTTTTCTTTTCTTTCTTTTTTTTTTTTTTTTTCAAAGTAGATTTTCATATAGTCTTTTGATCATTTTCCCTGTAGGATAATTCTAATTTAATTAAACAATTATTCTTTAAAAATTCTTAACTATTTTAAGCATGCCTGGGTGGCTCAGTCATTTAAGCATTCAACTCCAGATTTTGGCTCAGGTTCTGCCTGATCTCAGGGTCCTGAGATTGAGCCCCACTTTGGGCTTTGTGATGGGTTTAGAGCCTCCTTAAGATTTTCTCTCTTCCTCTCCTCTGTCCCTCCCCATTTCCCTTGAATCTTAATCTCTCCTTCTCTTAAAAAAAATTTTTTTTTCTTAAATTTTAGAGTTCAGGTTTGTGTATTTTTAATTTTTCATGAAACATTCTTTTGATTTTTCCACTATATGAAAATATATATATTTTTTAGTTTTTTTAAATTTAATTTTGTGTGTCTGTGTGTGTATTCCAAAATTCATTGTTTATGTACCACACCCAGTGCTCTATGCAATACATGCCCTTCTTAATACCCACCGCCAGCCTCATCCAACCCCCCATTCCCCCTTCCCTCCAAACCCCTCAGTATATTTCTTATTTTAGTTAAAATTTGTGATATTTCTGTCTTATGTATAGACTTTATTAACTAGATTTAGAAAAAAAAGGAAAACCCAAAAAAAGTAGATTCAGGACTATGATTAGAAGAAACTTGTGATAGTTTTAATTCTTAATATAGTTTCTAAAATTTTAAAGCAATATGTGATATACTATCTCTTTGTATTTAGCAAGGTAAAATCTGATCTGCAATGGAATGTATATTTAAGCTTGCCTTAGACCTTATATGAAGTTTTATCCAAGAAGGCTTTGCTTTGGGGAGCGTTGGTTAACAGTTTCTTTAGGGTTAAAAATATGTTGTATCAGCTATGTAGATGTAATTCATAACCAAATTATTTAACTTTCCTAATTACATGATCCTAATGATCAGATTTAAATATCTGATAATATTATTATTACTATTAGATTGCCTTCTATTCTTTTATTCCTTCATTGTTTCTAAAAATATACTTCCCTCTGATTTTGCAGGTAATTTCTTTTTATTCCACTATTTTATATAATTTGCCAGACCAAATGACACAGTTAGGATCCATTAAGTAGAGCTGTGAATATCAATCTTGGACACAAAGCTGGGGATTGTTGTTAGGGAAAGCCCTCCTGCTGCTCTTGCTTGGCATTCCAAAGACTCTGAATGAAGTCTCTTAACTTATTCAAAGCCTGGATTTGTGAAAGCCAGTTGGGCTCCCTTTTGCCCATTCATAACTGATGCTGTACTCTTCTGGTTAAAAATTGTCAGTGGCTTTCCCATTTCCCATCAGATAAAATTCAAAGGGTGTTATATAACATTTTTTTAATATTTATTTTAATTTTTTTAAAGATTTTATTTATTTGACACAGAGAGAGAGAGAGAGAGAGAGATTACAAGTAGGCAGAGAGGCAGGCAGAAGGAAAGGGAGAAGCAGGCTCCCTGCTGAGCAGAGCCCAATGCAGGGCTCTATCCCAGGACCCTGAGATCATGACCTGAGCTGAAGACAGAGGCTTAACCCACTGAGCCACCCAGGCACCCCCAAAGTGTGTTATATAACTTATTATTTGTAGTTTGTAGTCGTGTATCTTAATCCCTGAGCTACTTGATCTTCATGCTTTTATATATCTCACATTTTCTGCCTTTTTCTTCACTCATGCAGCAATTAGAAAGTCTTTCCTTCATAATCAAAATTCACATCATCCTTTAGGTCTGCTAATCACCCCCATTAAATTTCTCCCAGTTCCTTCTAACAATATTGAAAGTAATCTGTTTTTTGTTTTTCCTACATTTTCTTAAGGTGCTTCGTATTATATCTTTTGTTAGTTATTTTTACATATGTTGTTTTATTCAGATATATATTTTATATTTTTATAAGATTTTTATTTATTTATTTGTCAGAGAGAGAGACTGAGAGCACAATCAGGCAGGGCAGAGAGAGAAGCAGGCTCCCCATTGAGCAAAGAGCCCGATGCGGGACTTGATCCCAGGACCCTGGGATCATGACCTGAGCCGAAGGCAGCGGCTTAACCGACTGAGCCACCCAGGTGTCCCTGTTATAATATGTTTTTTAAAGATTTTATTTATTTGGGAAAGAATGAGAGAGAGACAGCATGAGGGGGAGGGAGAGAGAATTTCAAGCAGACTCCCGGCTGAGCTCAGAGCCTGATATGGGGCTTGCTCTCCCAACAGTGAGATCATGACCTGAGCAGAAACCAAGTGTTGGACATTTAACCAGCTGCGTCACCCAAATGCCCCAACACATGTTACAATATTTTACAACTCCTGTATAACACTGCCTGATTTCAAATGTTCCACTGAGTTAAGGCTCTTACTCTGTTACTAAGATGGGTGTAGCTGGTTTCGTCACATTTCTCCTATTTCTCCTTGTATCCAGTAATGCTCATAAATATTTGGTGACTGAATAAGTAGAATGACATGACAGTGAGTTATTGACCACCAGACATTTTATTGCTCTGTTGGTATGGACATGTGGGGAACAGGGAGAGCAGTTAGGGAACTAAACAATTATGGCATGGCTGTCTGAATCTGAGCTGTCCCCAAGAGCGAAAGCTGATAAACCTCAAAGATGCAGTTAAGAAAAAATTTAGATCATGTTTAATGGCTCACTACTGATAAAGAAAAGAACAATCTTTTGTAGATAAAGACTTTGGGTTGATAGGAAATTGAAGAGTAACACTGGCCTTGTAGATCATGACTATAGTTCTGAGTCAGAGAACATCTGTCACGAGTTCATAGTTTGGGAACACATACAGTCAGTTTAACTCTAATGCTTGTTTTGAAAATGGGAGTTTCTTCCTATGTTATGGGTACTGGAGAACAATTTGAGGATAATGTAAATTTCACGTTTGTTATATTTGATTTTATTTGAGAAACAGGAGGTGACAGAGAGTGCCCCCTGGTTGGACTGAACCTCATAGGAATACATAAGATGCGTGTGCACAGACCTCAGACATCCTCCAGCCACCTAACTTCATTTCACATTGTGAGCCACAAAGACCTCTATCTTGTTTTATAATTTTCCCTCCACTTTCAGATAACCCTTTATCCACCCTTTCACAATAATTCACAAGCTTTAATCCTTTGGACAGCCAATTCCACAGGCAAACTTCAGATCTTTCTCAAGGTCAGATGCCATGTTTATTGTAGTTTTTATTGATTTTCTAACTACTTAACACATGTAAAACTGTGTTGTGATATTTATTAGGTTCTTTTCTTTTTTATGAAGTGTCACTGACAAGAGTTTTTGAGTATTGTGCTTGTAACCCCATTTTGTCCATAAGTCCTGTGATTTTTAATGATGTGATTTTTGTATAGCATCATAATCTTTAGGAATATGTATGTTCATTAAAAGAGAACTGGCTTTACTAATTGCTAACATACAGAGTGTGAACTGATGGTGCTCTCTCTCTCTCTCCCTTTCCTTCATTTCCACTCTTTCTCTTCCCTCTTTTTTGATTGTGGAAGACACTAAACTGTCCCTGTAAGAAGAAACACAGCACAACAGAGCAAAATGCCAAAGGACTTAAAAAAAAAAAAAGGACATAAATTTACTGGTGGAAAAAATGGATAGCTTCAAAAGCATGTAGAGACCAAGAAGTAAATATAAAAAGCCTGTGGGCTCTGGAGTGAAAATATATCTTTACTTTAAATAATAATAATAATTATGTTTAACATGTTTTGAGCCTTTACTGTGTGCTGGGCACTATGATAAGTGCTTGCCATGGATTATGCCATGTAATCCTCATAAAACCCTATAAAGTATGTTATTACTGTATTTTACAGATGAGGAAAATGAAACTTAGAAGGGTTAATTATCTCGCCCAAGGTAGATAACTCATAAATATAAATGGCAGAGCCAGTTCTACAGGCAAGTCTGACTTCTGAGACTTACGTTTTAGTGGTCTTTCAGAGTGCATTATAGATGATAAATTAATAACCTCTACAAGTGTTATTTCCTCGACACTTAACTGTGTCTGATTGGCATCCCACGCTATTTCAACCCCTGTAATAAATGAAGAAACAAATGTGTCCAGGCTAAAAAATGCACAGATTGTCAGAGGCAGAATAATAACAGAAATTAATTCTAATACCTAGTTCAGGGTTTTTTTTTTTTTTTTCTGGAGCTTATACATAAAAAGAAAATTTTGATAATTAACAGTAAGGTGAACTGAACTGAGTAGGAGAAATGATTGTGTTGGAAACTGGAATAAAAGGGGATGAATTTATAACATTATGTCAGAATTGAAAGGAAGGAGCCTTTTTTGGGATTTTTGTATGGCATCATAATCTTTAGGTACAGAGACTCTGTGGTACAGAGACCTCTAATTCTGTGGTACAGAGACCTCTAACTCTATGGTACAGAGACCTGTAACTGTCTGTGGTACAGAGACCTCTAGCTCTGTGGTATAGAGACCTCTAGCTCTATGGTACACAGACCTCTGACTCTGGTACAAGAAGCCCAATCAGATTCTCATAAAGGAGCTAAAACTAGCACCCATTTCAATATAGGGTTATAGTATGAGAAACCTGAGGTCTTGAGCATAAACTGGTTATACTGTAAATCCTGATTAGTAGTATGCTCACAAAACAAAACAAAAAACAAACAGAGGGAAGAGAGGTGACACTAGAGGAAGAATTCCAAAGGCTTTATTCTGGAGGGGGTGGGAGGAGAGGCTTTATTTGTACTTCTTTTATTGCATGTCCGATCACTTTTTGTTTAGGGGGCCAGTCACCTCCTGGGGCTTTACATAAAAACAACTAAACAAGTGTTTAATTGATATTTGTTAAGCAGAAACGTTGATAAATAGTAGAGAGAGTAGTTCTTCAGTTGAGTGTTGATTAAAAGCTAAATATTATACAGGTAATAAGATAAATAAGGGTGGAACCAATGAGTATTTATGTATTTAGAGCAGGGGATTAGCAAATTCTGGCCAGTGGGCTGTTTTCTTTCTACAAGCCAAGAATGATTTTTACATTTTTAGTAGGTTATTAAAAACAAAAACAAAAATGAAGAATATCAGCAGAGACCATATTGGGACCCACAAACCTCAAATATTTACCACTTGACCCTTTACAGAAATTTTGTCAACACCTGACCTGAAATACTGTCCAAAAAAAAGTTAGACTTGTTCTCTGAGGAAATCAGATTTGGTGATGAAAACTGGTATTATAGTTCATAAAGGGCTACATTTTTGAACTTGTGCCTTTCTTTCCTTCCACATGTGGGAAGGAATTGATATTTACTTTATATATTTTGCTAGGGGCTTTGTATACTTTATATTTATTTCTTGTACCCTTGAAAGATATTACAACTACTTTAAAATGAAGAAATGAGGCTTATAGAGGCTTAAGTAATCAAGTTTCACACTTAAGAAATAGTGGGATTCATATATATTTGTCTGGGTCTCCCAGATAAGAAAATGGTGAAAGTTGAGTATATATCATTCAGAATTCTGGCTTGAAAATATCTAAACAGGTATCATATGTAGACATTTGTAGTAACTTAAGTTAGAATCTAAAAATATAAACAAAACATTTAAATTTTACATACAAAAATTAGAATTTGTTGGAGAATTGTAATTATAAAATTTTCTTTTAAAATTTTTTAAAAATTTTTATTTATTTGACAGACAGAGGTGACAAGTAGACAGAGAGGCAGGCAGAGAGAGGAGGAAGCAGGCTCCCTCCTGAGCAGAGAGCCCGATGTAGGGCTCGATCCCAGGACCCTGCGATCATGACCTGAGCTGAAGGCAGAGGCTTTAACCCACTGAGCCACCCAGGCGCCCCTAATTATAAAATTTTCATATGAAGGAAGATCTTTGGTTAAACTGTGGAGTTACAAAGATAAAGAAAAAATTCAGGACTCTTGTTAAAAACTAAAAATAATATTCACCTAAAAGAAAGAGGAGACTTAAAATGTTTTGAATAGAAAATAAAAAATAGGAAAGTTTATTCTGCTTCAGTAGAAAGTGCACCAGGCAACAATTTATTTTTGAAAAGCCCATGTTAGACAAATATTAGCCCATATGTTAATTATAAAGCCTTAAGAAGAAGAAGATTTCAAGTTTCTGTGAAATCATATAATGAGGGATCTAATAGTATAGATTGGAAGGTCAGGACAAGACTTCCCAAGAGAGGTCATTTAAGCTGAAATATAGGAGTTAGGCAAAGACAAAGAGGATAATTATTCCAGACAGATAATGATAGGCCTTGAGGATGGTAAGAGCTTGGAATCTTCAAAGGAATATCAAAGAAGGTCATTGTATCCCCTGAGAACTCTGAGGACGAGAATTATATCTGCTTTGTTTACCCTTGTATATCCAGCTTCTTGCATATAGTATCTGCTGGCACATAGAAAGCCCTTGGCAGGGTTTATTGAATGGACAAAGAATGAATGGACACTTCACTGGGAAATTCATGGTATAATTGTGAGTACAGGGATTGCCCAGATGAAGGCTACTACCCTCTCTCTGAAGCCTACCTAATTACATTAAACTACTCAGATTGTTGGTAATCCAGATTACCCTGGATCACTTGCAGCTGAGGTGTCCCAAACCTTGGTAACCACTGTCAAAGTATCTGAATGGAGCTTTGACCTAGAGACAGTCCGCACAGAAAAAGCAGGAAAAAAGAACGTGGACTGTTCAAGCTGGATGTGATCCTGAGAAGGAAAGTGAATTTGCGTTATTACAATGTCAGGAATGAATCTGAGGTGGAATGAACATAGCCACTCTTCTAAAATACAGGATAGTACAGGAAGGGTGTCCTGTACTAGAACATACAATCCCTGGTTCATGAGTGATCACTGGTGCCCAAATAGCACATGAGCATCAGGCTTTTAGGTTTAAATTAAGAAGTTAAGTACTCAAATACTTATTATTTGTGGAGAATATTTCTTCAAACTCATATTTGGACTTTTAGATAATTTCACTTATTGGCTTGAGCCCATTGAGGAATTGATAAAGTAGAAAGAATGAGGAGAGGATTGCATATTTGCCAGGTCTGTGAAATAAAGTTATAGCAGCCATGGAAGGACTATTTTTACAAAGTATTGACTATACAATGGGAGTGAAGTAGAGGTTTGTAACAGTCAAGGAAAGAGAGGATAACTTTAGGTGGGAAGGTAAATGAGAATTGGACAACAAAGAAAACATTTTAGGGTTATTCATGAATGATGGTCTTTGAGTTAAAAAAAAAAAGTAGCCTCTAAGTGGTAAAAACAACATACATAGAATTGATTATACAAGAATTTAATGGTGACAATTATATATGCTTTACTTAAGCTTACGCTTCAGAGGACTTCCATCTAATGGTATCACATTGTTGGAGGTTTCCTGTGACATTTGAGGAATTCCTTACTGGATGTCATAAATCTATTTCCTTACAAAAAGAGTAATACTGGCCAGCAGATGAGGTAAGTATTTACCAAGAGCTCTAAGTTTTGTTTCTGTCATTGAGAAAACAATTACTGCCCCCCTGAAGTAATATATGGTTTTCAAAGGGTGTGTTTGGAGGTGGGGTTGGTGGTACTGGCATGTGAAAAACTCTACGTGTTTATTTTATTTTTTTTAATTTATGTATTTATTTATTTTAAGATTTTATTTGAGAGAGAGAGAGTGTGTGTGTGTGTATATGTGTGTGTGTGTAATCAAGGGTAGGGGCAGAGGGAGCAGCAGATTCCCCACTGAGCAGGGAGCCTGATGCAGGGCTCAGTCCTAGGACCCTGAGATCATGACCTGAACTGAAAGCAGACACTTAACCAACTGAGCCACCCAAGTGCCCCCTCTTAGGTGTTTATTTTAAACAGATGCTTTCTTGAGTATTGAAATTAGTGAGTTAGATATTTGTATGTATTTACACCCTTAGGAATACTGATGTATTTTATTTTGTTCAATGCATGTTTTCCTCAAAGTTTCTATGCCCTTCAGATTGTTTAAAAGCTCAATAAGAAAGTGAAAAATGGGGGCGCCTGGGAGGCTCAGTGGGTTAACCCTCTGCCTTCTGCTCGGGTCATGATCTCGGGGTCCTGGGATCGAGCCCTGCATGGGGCTCTCTGCTCAGCAGGGAGCCTGCTTCCCCTCTCTCTCTGCCTGCCTCTCTGCCTACTTGTGATCTCTCTCTCTCTCTGTCAAATAAATAAATAAAATATTAAAAAAAAAAGAAAGTGAAAAATGCAGAGAAATTTTAAAGATCTCTTTAACCTGTTTCATATAGGTCAAGTGATCCTTTTGTAAGGAACATGTCTATTCCAAATTATTTTAAATTTTATAAGTAATTGTATGTATACATTGTCTTATTTTATCCACTCTGTATACTCTGAGATTGTGTGTAGGATAAAACATAGATACTCTATTTGACTGGTGAGAAAATGAAGGATCAGTGAGAAATGGCATTTGCAAGAGAGACTGCTAAATAATGTTAGAGATGAACCTAAAATCGAGAATTGGTAAAATCTTGATCAGGGCTCTTGGTTTCCCCCCCACAGTTTAATTCACTGTTTTTATAGATTAGGGATTTTGTGTCTTGATTTATACTAAACTGGAGTATATGATCTAGTTTATTTCAAATTAAAAAATATATACACACACATTTGTACATATGGATAGGTACATAGACACAAACATAAAACTGTAGGGATGGTTTTAACTTTAATTTTTTAACATGTGTATTTGCCACAGAAATTCTTTACACATCCGATACTCGTCCTTGACAGCCTTCACCCTGGACCAGGTGGGTGGTCATACTTGATGGGCTTGCACACATTCAGTAGTCCATTCATTCCTTAGTTTTTTTTTTTTTTCTTTTATTATCATGGTAAAATATAGATGATATAAAATTTACCATTTTCATTGTCTTTAAGTGTACATCTTCATGAGCTGAAACTGAATCCACTCAATAGTAACTGCCCATTCTTCCCTCCCTATCAGCTTCTGGCAACCACCGTTCTACTTTCTATTCTTAGGAGTTAGACTACTCTAGGTCTTCATATAAGTGGAATCATACAGTATTTGTCATTTTGTGATTGGCCTGTTTGACTTAACATAATGGCTTTAAGCTCCTTCCATGTTGATGCATGCATCTGAATTTCCTTCCTTTTGAAGGCCAAGTAATATTCCATTGTGTGTATATGCATTTTGCTTATCTATTTACCTGTCAGTGGACACTTGGATTGCTTCCAGCTTTTTCTGTTGTGAATGATGCTGCTGTGAACATGGAGTCTAAGTATCTGTTTAGGTCCCTGCTTTCAGTTCTTTTGGGTATATACCCAGGAGTGGAACTATGGGAATATATATTGTAATTCTGTGTTTAAGTTTTTGAGGAACTCTGCCATAGTTCTCCACAGCAACTGCATCATTAAAGGAATGTTTTTTCACTGACAAACAAAAAACTACCTTCAATTCTCTTACTTTCTGGATTTTTAAAATGAACTTTTCTAAAATAGGATGAATATCACTTCAATGGATTCCTTATGGAACCTGTAACTCTAGAAAATGTGGGCTGTGTCCTTGTAAATTATTGGTAGACACATTTTAGTTAAACTATCCTCCTGTTTCTCTTTGGAGAACTCAGAAATTATGACATAGGTGAGTCTTAGTTTTTCCAAAAAATAGGTAGAGCAAAATACAATTGGGATACTTCCCATAAGAATGGAAGAAACCAATACAATTTTCTTAAAATTACTTAACTTTGATTCCTTATTCAGTCTGCCTCCAGCATGCCCCCATAATTATTTTATTAAAAATTGGCAATATGACTATTAATCCCACGGTTGGTTTACTGTTTGCATAAAAATTAAACCCAAATTTCTGTACATGTTCTATAAAACCACTCATATTCTGGCATCAAGTTTTTCTCAACCACATTATCTTTTTGTATACGCTAGATTGTGGCCACACTGAGTATCTCACTATGCCCTGAAACTCATGTCCTTCCATGTACTACTCTTTGCATATGCCTAGAATGTTCTCTCACTGCCCCCTTACACCTACTGTTTGACACACTGTGTCTTTCATCTCGTTCTACTGTTACCTCTTATATGAAACCTTCCAACAATCTACCCTAGGTGGATGCTTCCATAGCACATTGTTCATACCCTGACCATAGCATTTACTAAGTTGCGTTGTAATTACATCTTTGCCAAACTGAATGCTCCTAGGAGAGAGCAGCCGTGTTGTTTATACGTCCTTGCTGTGAAGCCCACCACCTGGTAGGTGTAGGCAAAAAAAAAAAAACTAGATGACTTTCTTAGTCATCCTTTCTTAGTCATGTTCTCTTGGTAACTTACTACTGCTCTATTTCTATACAGATTTCTTACATTAATGGGCACACTGACTTCATAGCTATTGTCACATTACTTTAAATTCCTCCTATCCTAGTAGAAAGTATCTGGTAATTCATACTTATGTCTCAATAATACAATATATTTTTACTTCTAGAAGTGCTTGAAGTTTAAAAGTGGTTCTTAGGGGTGAAAACACTTAATTCAAACTAATAAATTAATTTCCAGTGGTAGAATTTCAATTACTGTGTCACTTGGGTAAATGATACACTTTAATAAAGCAGGATGACTCTATCTTGGCCCTAAAATCACCCTGGGCAGGCCAGCTTCCAACAGCACCTCTCCATCTTCAGCACCTCCAGAGTGGTGTTGACCCTGGGAATATTGTATATCCATAGGCTGCTGCTGTAAGGACTTCACACTCTGGGAAAATTGGCCCTTCTTATATTGCTTCTTAATAATCTGAAGGGCAGAATGGAGGGGCTTTTTTCAAAGTGTGTATTCTGCCTCATTAAGTAGGAACTTTTTTTCAAATGTTTAGAACTAGAAATATGCAGCCATTTGGTATTTAAACTATGTTCTGTGAACCAGGTATGGATATGAGTGAATACTTACTAGCTGAATTGGCATCTTAAAAGATGGTCTTTCTACTGAAAGCAAAATATTGCGAGAATCAGATATTTGAACTCTTTCCAGTCTAGATTACTCAAGAGGAAACAAACAGCAAGATTCAGTTTAATTGCTTGTTATTTTGAAATAGGAAATGTTATGTGTATTTTTCTTCCCCAAGGGCTGTGTCCAGGACAGTATCATTTTGGTGTTTTTGTAATTCTGTGAGATGTTTCCAGTGTTTTAGAAATAAAAAACAAGTGAGAAGGACATAAATGTATCTGGAAAGTGCAGTGTTTCAAAGCTTATCTAGGTAATTATTCTTCTAGGTAAAAGACTATATCATCGATGTAATAGTTACATTAGGAGTTAAAAACCAATGTGAGAGGACGTAGGAAATTTTGGCACAAATTATGTAAATGAGCTGTTTATACAGGTATGTATATGTTTGCTTATATGTGTGTGTTGTGTGTGTGTGCTAGAATGCTTACCAGGCATCCTAATGGAAGGCATGTGGTCACACAGCAGAGAAAGAATTTGGGCTCTTGAGTTGGTCTAAAGCCTATTTGAGACTTTCCTATGTACTAGGTGTCATGGGGCAAAGTACTTCATTGTTCTGTGTCTCAGTTTCCTCATCTGTAAAATTGAGATAATAATTGTACCTACCTCTTAGAGGGGTTGTGATTATCAGTTGAATTAATATATGCTAAGAACCTATAACAGTGTTTGGCACATATTTAGTGTGCCATATTTAGTAAGCCTTTAGTAAGTATCATTTATTCTTTTTGTAAATTATTATTAAATATTGGCTACAGAGTTGATTCGGAGAGGGAAAAGAATTACCTTGAAAAAAAAAATGATTGTTTTGAAGCCAAAGACATTAGTTAATTTTGTGGATTAAAATCATAAGGTTGTTTCTTTATCATTAAGAGATTATGGTATAAAGAGGGATATGTGTACGTAGTCAGTGATTTATTCATTGTAATATACCTGGGATTATTCCTTTTTCACTGTGTTTAAAAGCTTCCCTTTATGACCAGATAATATATGTTTATGGAATGGTCTACTTTGAAACTTGTTTGGCTTTGGAAAATATATGTCTTTTTGTCCATTTTGTGTTAGACTTCAATTTTGTCTAATCAGTGTTTGAATGAAACGGCACTTGTATAGACTTCCTTCCAAGAAAAACATTGGGTGTTTCAGGAAGTGGTCTTGATGAGTCAGAGGATAATACTTTTTCCTCTGAGTCAGTTCTGAGCCTCCTTGATATAAATAGGCTTACTTTTACCCAAAGTTCTGCTTTTTAGATCATGTGTTAAAATCATTGATACATGACCACACCGACAATAGTACTTTTATTGGTATTTCCATTCTTACCTAATTGTGATTATTGAAATTCTGTTAAATAATGTTTTTAAAAAAAAGTTTAGTTTTTTCTGTACTTCTAAACTAGTTTTTATTTTGCATCAGTTTTACCTCAAGCTCTTTTGTATCAGGTAGTCATGTGTAAATGTGTAAATGTCTTTGATCACTACAATTCCAGGTCTCTTCTTTTAGCATAGGTTTGACTTTAGTAGAGCATTCACTTTGCAGAAGATTTTACTAATTCGCCACACCCCAGAATTGTGTCAGAGATACAAAGGAACAAATAAAGTTCTTCTTCGTAACTACATTAAAAAATACTAAACATGATAAATAGTTGTCAAAGGACTAGATACTGTTAATGTCTGGTCTGGGAAGACTAAAATGTAGGTAGGTACTAAGAGTGGAATTGAGCAGTTGCTAGAAGGGAGGTATGAAGTGGCAGGAAGAGCATTTAAGGTAAGAGCAGAGGCTTGAAGGTGAATCAGTGCAAGATATGCTCAGAAGAGAGTGAGACGAAGTGAAGGTTTATAGGTGGGAGTGCTAGAGAGAATATGGAGGACTGGAGAAATTATTGAGGACAGAATGTGTTAGGCCTGGAATGGTAAGCAAAGGAAATTTCTATGTCTCTCTCTCTCTCTGTGTGTGTGTGTGTGTGTGTGTGTGTGAGAGAGAGAGAGAGAGAGAGAGAGAAAGAATGTTTGGTAACATGTTTTTGCTCTGAGGATCTTGTATTTCTCTTGAGTTGTATCTGATTGATTGGAATTGGTTTTTACTTCAGTGAATCTCATTTTTAAAAATCCGTATTTAAAGAGAACCTCTCCATTTCTATTTCCCTCCAATATACATTTCTTCAGGAAAATAAAGAACTAAGAGATGTAGCTTTACGTAATAAATCTTAAGTGACCCACGTGTGCTTTTTTGTCTCTTTTGTCTTCATGGTATGCTCTTTTCACTGTCCCACGGTACCACAGCACAAACATTGGAGTAAGTTTTGATTGTTTCCAGTAGCTCTGAAATAGCGCCCCAAAACCATTTTTTTTTTTCTTGGCAGAAATACTATTATTATTTTTTAGGAATTGGAAAGTGGTCTTTGGATGCTGGGGAATTGCCTTATGTGCAAGCTTGCTCATGCCCTCCAGCGGGTGCAGGGAAGCAGAAGGGCTTTGTTTTCTGATTCAAGCATTGCCATTTGAGGCTTTGTAAGCTTGGCAAGGGCAGCCAAATCCATGCTGTGGATCACCTGTCCTTTGCCCACTTACATCAGTAGATTATTAGTCGGTCACTTTTCACTTCTTCTTTCTTAAGCGTCTGGGCCTAGATCAGGTGGATTCTTTGATTTTCTATCTTGGCACCTACCACTGCTTCTGCAGTAGGGCCACTTTGCTTCATCCTACTTCTTTCATGGCAGGGAAGCAGCCACATGGCTCTTGGCAAAACTTGCCTTCCCCAAGGTGACAACAGTGGCAGTTAAGATTAAGTACTACTCTTGTAAACATATCAGATCTCATAAAATTCAAACACTTGTTTCCTAGAAACATTTCCTTTTTTAGCATCCCAGAATAGAGCAGCTTCGGTTCTTGGGAGAACAGGGACATTCATCTTAAATCTTATTCTTCCTAGCTAACTGAAGTTGGAGGAGTGTGCTACTCTGTGCGGCTATGTGCTGTTCCCAGGGCTTCTTACCAGCTAAACTGTAAAAAAATAGATCTTTTTATCTACAGGTATATAGATATATCTACATCTATATATATCACAAGCTTTCTTTATAGGCAGTGTAGGTAAGCTTTAGAGGTTGTGAGGGTAACGTATATCAAGTCCTCAAAGTTACCTATGTTAACTCCCCCTGACCTCTCCCCAGAACCATGAGAAGATACGATACTTTCTTCCATTTCTGTTTTGTCAGGTGATCCTTAGAGTGAATTTAGTTGACAAGAAGTACACTGAGCCAGTGTGCTAGCCTCTGTGACTGATGTCACCGAACTAATGTACTAGACTTTAGAGCTTCAGAGAACTCCTGGAAATACCCTAATTTCCAGCTTAATCAGTACTAATGAACATCCCATGAGTTTAACATGTCCAAGGGCCCAGAGTTAGGAATAGTATTGACAAAGCAAGGAATAGTATTAACTTTGGTGTTCAGTGTTTTCTAATCTCACAACAAACCTAAATCAAGTTGGCATCCAGGATGTCCCAATGGCAAGTCTAGGAACAGAATTTCCTCACCTCGCAGAAAGTGGTTAGATTCCGGTAGGACTGATACCATCAGACAAGGGGCAGAATTGCAAAGGTGAGAGGATATGGTTAGATGAGGATTTTTTTTTCCTTTCCATTTGGGAAAAATAAGGAAGGTGGCTGGTGGTAAGTGAAGTCAAGATGGAAAGGCAAGAGGAGGGAGATGTGTATTTTACAGTGTGGACAGGGTAACGTAGAGGGATTTGGGCATAGTAGTGGACCATGCTTGCTGTTTTCCTTGAGTGGCTTCTGTTAGAGGCTGTTGGTGCTAAATATTGTCTGCTTTTAACTCTAACTAAAATAGTTCCTGTCAGTTTTTCTTGCTTTTAGAACATAGTTTCATTCTGTTTTTTCTTAATAAGATTTGAGATAAACGTCTTAATTTGGCCAAGTAAAAAAATAATTGTTGGCGTAATGTTTTTCATTCATTGAATACATTTTTACTGAGAACTTACTATGTATTAGGAACTCTGCTTCACACTTTGTGTTTAATAAAATTATTTAGTCCCTGCCCTCAAGAAACTTACAGTCCTATATACAAACAACAAAAGTAGGAAGTTACTGTAGGATGCTAAGTGCATCTTCATGTTAGTCTCAAATATAATGGGAACACATGAAAGAGACATCTCTCCATCCTACTTTACAGAAATCAGGGAGGACCTCTCTAGATCTGAAGTTTGACTGGCCAGATGAAGGTGGCAGGGAGATTTTTGGGTGAGAGAATATTCCAGATAGAAGATGTTACTTGATGGCAAGAATCTTCAAAATGATGTATAGTCTGCCTGTGCAAATATAGGGAGGGTTCAGGGTGGAGGAGTGGTCTGGGATGGAACAGGGGAGGTGGCAGGAAGGCAGAAATGGCGGAAAGGAAGCTTTATTTATTTATTTATTTATTTTTAAAGACTTTATTTATTTATTTGACAGAGATCACAAGTAGGCAGAGAGGCAGGCAGCGAGAGAGAGAGAGAGAGAGAGAGAGAGCGAGAGAGGAGGAAACAGTCTCCCTGCTGAGCAGAGATCCTGATGTGGGGCTTGATCCCAGGACCCTGGGATCATGACCCGAGCTGAAGGCAGAGGCTTAACCCACTGAGCCACCCAGGTGCCCCGAAAGGAAGCTTTAAATGTAAAAATCCAGTAAAAAAAAAAATCCAGATCAGAAAAGAGTACTATGCTAGCTAATTGAATTGGATGCTTTCTGGAGAGCAGTGGGGAAACATTAATTGGATTTAAGTATAAGAATAATAAATTTAAGGGGCGCCTGGGTGGCTCAGTGGGTTAAGCCGCTGCCTTCGGCTCAGGTCATGATCTCAGGGTCCTGGGATCGAGCCCCACATCAGGCTCTCTGCTCAGCAGGGAGCCTGCTTCCCTCTCTCTCTCTCTGCCTGCCTCTCTGTCTACTTGTGATCTCTCTCTGTCAAATAAATAAATAAAATCTTAAGAAAAAAAGAATAATAAATTTAAATTTTAGGAGGCAATAATATTAGATTGATTCAAATTTTATCACAGAAGCTTCTGAAATGATTCCAGTTTAGCTCATCAAATGATCACTTAAGGGGCACCTGGGTGGCTGTCAGTTAAGCATCTAGCTCTTGATTTTGGCTCAGGATTGTGAGGTTGTGAAATCAGGCTGAGCCCATCATTGGGCTCTGTGCTAGACGTGGAGCCTGCTTAAGATTCTCTACCTCCCTCTGACCCTCCACCCCCAGCCCCACTAAAAAAAAAAAAAAAAATCACTTAATATCCTGGCAGTCCTCTTATTAATAGATTTTTACTGCTTACATGACACAAATATATGGAGTTTGAAAACTACTTTAAGAAATAGTACCAAATATAAAAAAAAGTTTTATCAGAAATAATCATGTATTCTCTTATAGTGTAATATATTGAAATGAGTTTGCTGAGTTTAAGCTATGCTGACACTTAGTTTAGTAGCTTAAGGAAAACTTAACTCCTTTCCTCATCAAATTCAGTAAAAATATGTAAAATTATGTTAGGAAAATCAGCAAATGTTTTTAAGTTGATTTGTTGAAATTTCTGAGAAAATATATTTTCCAAAGAAGTCGGAGGAAAATCACCCACTGTATATACTTCTGCTTAATAGTGATAAAATGGATTATTCCTGCATTTTCATAGAGGCTTTTTTATTACCTTATTGCTTTATTTCTGTTACAATAATTCATATGTTGCCATGTTTGTAAAAACATATGCTAACTTAGGGTTGAATATAAAAGTCAATTCTAGTTTTATTGATTGCTATTATACAATTGGAAATGTATTCCCATAGAGAAATACTCTGTTATAGGCAGGGATTTTGCTGATCAAAAGTCAAGGTGATGCCATGACCTTTTGGAATTTTGTAGGCATTTGAAACTCTAGGTTGCATTCCTGATTTTGTCTTGCCTTTACTTCATAAGCATTCAAAGCCATTCCTTTTCTCTCTTCTTTATAAGTAAAGTTACACTGTTAGTTCTTTTCTGTACAAATGCGTGTACTCTTATTATAATAAATTTATAGCAACACAAAAAATTCTTTTAGTTCTGTTTAGATGCTATGTGATCATGTGATTTTGGGCAAAAACCAACTCTCTGAACATTGTTTTCTTCTGTATGGCAAAGTGGTTAGATTCTTTTCCATATGTACTCCCTATTAGCTCTTGGACATTGGGAATTTGATTAAAGTCAGTCCCTAGCTTAGTTCATCTGTAAAGTGAGGCTAGTAATGGTCTTTACCTCATGAGGTGGTTGTGACAAATATATTTAGAGCACTTAGAATCGTGCCTGGCGTATAGCGCTATCTGAATGGCAGCTCCTGCTCCTCCTCCTCCATTGCTGTTAGCACTTACACTTGGTAGTTCAGTTCTCTTAGTGCATTGATTTTATAAAACAGTTGGTTTAAAATGGTAGACAGCAATTATGCCAGCTGAATTACACCTAGTTTATTTAATACAGAGCTGGAATTAATTGGGGAACTATTTAGAATTGCTAAACTTATTCTTCTTATGAACAACACATTTCAACGAAATCAGGTCATGCTTCTCCCCCAGTTTTACTTATCTCAGTCTATGGACTATTCTAGTAGCTTAGAGATGGGAAAGATGGGAAAGGTAGAAAATGCAAATGTGGCATTACTAGCGCTTGTGCTAATTCCCTCTTCAAATTTCCTCTTCCCTTTGACTTGAAATAGCCTACTTACCCAAACAAATCTATCTTAACTTCCCAAACAAAAATCCATACAATATGATCCAGGAATATGAAGGTATTTGGTGATTCTCCCTTCCTCTGCTGATCCAAGCACCTCTTTTTTTTTTTTTTTTAATTTTTTTATTTTAAGCACCTCTTTTTATCTTATTAATTTAATATATAGAGTTCTGTTTGCTCTATTACATTTCTAGGTGTTCAAATCTAGGAATGTAATTTCCGGAAAAACTTTTTTTCTTTCTTTTCTTTTCTTTTCTTTTTTCTTTTCTTTCTTTTCTTTCTTATTGACACTGGCCCAAAAGGACTTGTTGCCGTAAAAAAGTTGCATTTCTTTCCAAGTGGATAGTACGTCACTTGTTTTTCTCTCACTTCCTGATCCCTCAAATTCAGATTCTTAAACTTGGAGTATCTAAAGTTTGCATTTTATAGGTTTTACTGTTTTATTTTTTGATTTCTCTTTCCTACTTTCTTTCAGTTTATTTTGTTTAAATTCAAGTTGTTTTTCTTTTTTTTTTTTAAAGATTTTATTTATTTATTTGACAGACATATCACAAGTAGGCAGAGAAGCAGGCAGAGAGAGAGAGAGAGAGGAGGAAGCAGACTCCCCATGGAGCTGGGAGCCCGATGCGGGGCTCGATCCCAGGACCCTGAGATCACGACCTAAGCCAAAGGCAGAGGCTTTAACCCACTGAGCCACCCAGGCGTCCCTAATTCAGGTTGTTAATAGGATAAAAAGAAATTATCTTTATTCAGAATTATTTGTACATAGATTTCTTTGCTCACAGAACACTGTTTCTGTGCATCAGTCTTAAAACATTGAAGGCACTTTCAAAAAATGCATCAGCTCTTTGTTTCAGTGGTTCACTAATTATGCTGGATTTTATTTTATTTTATTTTTTTTAAAAGATTTTATTTATTTATTATCAGACAGAGATCACAAGTAGGCAGAGAGGCAGGCAGAGAGAGAGGAAGGGAAGCAGGCTCGCCGCTAAGCAGAGAGCCCGATGTGGGGCTCGATCCCAGGACCCTGGGATCATGACCTGAGCGGAAGGCAAATCCACTGAGCCACCCAGGCGCCCCTATCCAGGATTTTAAATGAGGAAACCCTGAAATAACATTTTCAGCATGAATCTTTTAATCCTATAGTTTTTAGCTGTTCATTGCTAGATGTGACTGAGTCTGACTTTATATCCTTATAAATACACCTTTTCTATTCTTTTCCTTCTAAGCCAGTAACAGAAACTGTAATATTTATTATCATTCATGTTGGCTTTCTCACTAGACTGTGAGCTCCATGAAATTGGGAACCATGTCTGCCAACTGGGCTCTCAGTATCTAGAGCTCTCCTGTCTAGTATGATAGCCATTGGCTAAATGTGGCTATTTATATTTAAATATAAACTAATTTAATTTTAATTTAAAAAAAAACAACAGCAACTCCATGCCCAGTGTGGAGCCCAACATGGGGTGAGAACTCATGACCCTGAAATCAAGACATGAGCTGAGATCGAGTTGGGTGCTTAACCAACTGAGCCACCCAGGTACCCCTAAGCTAATTTAAACTTACTAAAATTAAAATTACAGTTTTTCAATGGTACTAGCCACACTTCAAGAGTTCAACACTTGTGCTCAGCTACTGTATTGGATAGTGATGATATCACACATGTTCAGCATCACAGGAAGTTTTATTTAACAGTGCTCATCTAGATCACTGATGGGCACATAATGGTTACGTAGTAAATGTTTGTTGAATGAGTGAATGATTGAATAAATTAGTACCTGTATTGGCTGGTGACGATTACTATTGAATGGATCTTATTTGAACTTACAAAGGTCATTTTGGCTTTTAATTAATCAGTGTTGACATATCCCTGACCAATTTAAAAATACTGGATTTATCAATAGTTAAAGGGAAGTATGCGATAGTTAAAAACATGACTTGGTAAACCTTAGCCATGATACGTAGATGTCATGGCCAAGTTATCTTTACTTAGAGCTTTTGTAAGTCCCAGATTCCTCATTAACACAGGATAATGATGAGGCAGGAGGGAAGGGAGACTAAAGAGACAAGCTGACCAAAGTAAAGCCATTTTGGTTTTAGGCTGACCCTTAACCTAAAAGTGAGTATCATAAACAGAATCACAAGATTCAACTCATGGAAAATTATGAGACCCCATTCCCTCCAGGAATAAAAGCTACAAAAGGTGGACATTCTTAAAAATGCTCACTGTGGGTAATTCCATAACCCTAAGACAGTGGAATAACTAACCACCTAACGTAAGTGATAAATCCAAAGTTAGAGTAAGCCCCCTCCCTATAGGTTAGCTAATTAAAAAAAAAATAAACAAAAAACCAAAAAACCTAATAAAATCCTTCTTTAGAAGTGAAGCAGGGGTCCTCTTTCTTATGTGGGAGGAGAGACCGCTTCTTTGTGAGGTAGCTCTATTCTTCTGTACTTAATAAATCTTTGTCCTTTTTCTCTAAAATACATCCTCTTGAATTCTTCCTCCTACAAGGCCAGGAACCCTCTTGGTGAGGGGTCTTGGCCTGTCTGGTATAAGTAAGCTCTTACAACCTCATAAGGTGGATAAGAATTAAGTAAGATAATGTATATAAAGTGCTTACACAGTAACTCACACACTAAATGCTTAATAAATTATCTTTTTTTTTTTACAGTAGCAAACAGAAATATGTCTAGATTTATCCCAGTTCCTGGGTAATTTGAGGCTTATGAAGAACTGTGCTCCTATTTTTGAGTGCTTCTGTTGTTAGAATATAGTAGACATTTTTCAAGGTTAGTATTATACATAGCCAAAGCTTGTATTTACTGCCTTTACGTATGAAATTTAGTAGTGTCAATTATTTTTTTCCCATTGGACTTAAAGTTTTATCTTCTTTAATTTTTATGTATTTATTTATTTATTATTATTTTTTTTAAAGATTTTATTTATTTATCTGACAGAGAGAGATCACAGGTAGGCAGAGAGGCAGGCAGAGAGAGAGGGGAGGAAGCAGGCTCCCTGCTGAGCAGAGAACCTGACATGGGGCTCAATCCCAGGACCCTGAGATCATGACCTGAACCGAAGGCAAAGGCTTAACCCACTGAGCCACCCAGGGGCCCCTCTTCTTTAATTTTTATGACTATGTAAATATCTAACCTCCTAATAAAAGAGTTTCACACTACATTTATGGGCAACTTGATTTTAAAACTAATGCACAGATATCTCTGATTTCTCTTTTGGGGAGCTGACAAAGAATTCATTCCCACCTGTATTCACTAAATAAGGCTTCTTGGGGTGCCTGGGTAGCTCAGTTGGTTGGGCATCTGGCTGTTGCTCTTGATTTTTTCTGAGGTCGTAAACTCAGGGTCATGGGCTTGAGCCCCATGTCTGGCTCTGTGGTCAGCAAGGAGTCTACTTGAGATTCTCTCCCTCTGCTCCTTCTCCCACACACCCTCTCTCTCTTTCTCATAGATAAACAAATCTTTAAAAAAAATAAGTAAATAGGACTTCTCTTTGGAAAAAAAATCTGAATAAGTCACTGATTATTTATCTAAGTTTCACTTAGTCATCTAACTCTATTGTGCATTTAAAGGTATGACTTAATTTCTAGAAAAACAAGGCATTTTTAAAATTAACAATAATCCCTGATTTAGTTGGGTATATTGCCTCACTTTTAAACACTATAATTGTTGTTTCTTTCCTGGGATTTGAAAATAGCATTTGTTGTTATATATAACAACAGGTAGTTAAACATACACTACCAAAATATCAGCTGACTTTATGTTAGGTAAATTTTCTTCATTTTTGTGTTGCTTTCCCTCTGGCTGTCCTAGTCTTTTTGTTTTTAGTATAAACTTGTGCTCCTATTTCATAGTCCATCTTAACCTCTCAAGTTCATAGTGGAGGTGACTTGAATTTTTCTCCTAAGGTTTTCATTAATAAATATTTGCCAGTTTTGACAATGAAAATATGTTACAGGAAAAGGCAGATCAAACACAGATTTATTCCATTCCTTCCAAAACAGTGACAGTAAGGGGATTCAAAACCGGTAGAAACCCGGTGAGATAAAGTGACTCTGAAAAGCCCATGGGTGATGGTAACTGACCTACAAGTACTAAGAAGCTGGAACCTGAGCTGCTAGGGAGAGACACTTCAGAATCTTAGAAAGGCTTGACAACGAGAGTGACATGAAAACAGTGGTAAGTGTGTTTAAAGTGAACTTAGACCTCAGATGCCTCCCCATACTCGAGCAACACTGGAAGTCAATTCTCTGGAGAATGTGAGCTAGAGAACTCTTGAGTGGGGGATACCAAGGTACAGAGGGAGGGTAGGAAATTAAATGAAACACTAAGTAGTGAGATGCCCCCAGTGCACATTCTCCTATTTATCTCCAAAAATTTGGCAGTCAGTTTTATATTCTCCAGATACTCAGTTGGAAGATGCTTCTTTGAAGAATCTGATGCTTCTGTGCAAAAGACCTGTGGATACCAATGGTTGGTGGTCTCCCAGTGGAATAGCCCAAGGAGACCGTTCCACAGTGAAGCCTACCTTTCTGCAAGCCCCACTCACCTACACAGACTTTCTAATTGGCCTTTTAGTATTTCGTGTTCAGTGTGAATGGTAACCAATGATCGCTAGACATTTGAAGAAATTTGGAGACCAAAACAAGCCTGGAGAAAAAAAAAGAAATTGACAGCAATAGACATAAAGGAAGAAGGAGAATATTATCTTCAATATTTTCAGGAAGATCAAAGAATACACTGCAATCTGGGAGTAAGAACAAGTATTATTTTTTAAGAAAAGCATAAAAATGTGCTCCTGGAAATTGAAAATTGATAGAAGATTTGCAAAATTTAAAATGATTTTTTTGGAGATGAAGTTAAGGAAGCCACTCAGAAAGTATAACAGAAATACCAGGAAATGACAAACAAATGCGAAAAGGCAATAACATTAGAGACTCAGTCCTCAGAATAGAACAGTAGAATTCTTTAGAAAGGCAGAGTTTTAGAAAGCGTCGTGAAGAAATGCTCAAAGAAAGAACTCAAGAAAATTTCTTAGAATTTAAGGACAGTGATTTTCAAATTTGAAAAGACCTCTTGAGTTTCTAATATATTGAATTTTTAAAAAACAGCTATAGCGGTATATTCATGAGATTTCAGAAAAATCAGGGGGAGAAAAGTGAAGGTTCCCAAACTCCAGAATTGCAGAAAGAAAAAAAAATAGGTCACTGAGAAACAGAATGGCACCTAACATCTCAGCAGCGACACTGAAGACGGATCAATGGCTTCAAAATTCTGGGGCAAAAATAATTTGTAATATAGACCCGGAAACCAAGACAAACTACTGGTCTTCTGTGAAGGTTGAATTAAACATGTTTCAGTCATGTAAAGCTTTAGAAATTAGCTTTCTTACACTCTGAAGTATGTGCCCTCCCAAAAGAAAAGAGTAAAAGTAAAGAAGAGGGAGTTATGGGATCCAGGAAACAAGGATCTGAGACAGGAGGAAATGAAAGTAATGGATAGGTTAGTGTTGATTTTGATACCACAGTGAACACTGTACATGAGGCAATGCATAGAGATCAGGGAGAGATGCCTGCAGAAAGACAGAAATGAAAGTGGAATAGATTATGTTTAAATGCATTGAAAGGAAACTTCACTCCTGGTGCAGAGGGAAGGGATGACATTAATGGAAAGGAAGGAAAAAAAACTAAGGTTTGAAGCAATATCTTTATTCTAAAGATAAGAGATTATACAAAGAAAGAAATGTAATCTTAATATTTATTGTGAATAGCAATTACACAGACAATGGTTAGTAAACATGGATTTTTGGTCTAACAAAATTTGATGTAAATTAAGTTTGCCCCCTGTGAAAGGCAGTGCTGTTTTAGCTCCCTCATTACTTTCTACCTCTTAAATTATTCTTCAGTGACTCTGAACTGCTGGTGGTTTCCTAAATGTACCATGCTGACTCTTGTCTTTGCTCTTCTCAGCTTACTCAGCCCATGCATCACAGCCTGAAGGAAGGCTTTTATTAACTGAATGCCCTCCCATGCCCCGCCCCCAAGCATAAGGTGCCCACTTTGCATTTCTCTCTTTCTCCTTGCCACATAGAACTAAATGATCCTGATGATGGCTGCCTCCCCTCCTCTTCTATACATTTCTAAAGATCTTTATGTTGCCTTCTTTGATTCAACCCTTCTTTGGGGGAGATTTTCTTTTCTAGATCCACTCCTAATCTAACTTCCCTTAAACTTGATACTATGCTGTCCTAACACTGCCTGTAATGTCTTCTTTTCCTAAATACAGCTTTTCTTTCTTTCTTTTTTAACCTAAAATTTCCAAATAAGATGGGAAAGTTTTCAAGGAAGATTTTGTTAGGGTTTGTTTTCTTAGGAGCAGTACTGACTGATGATCAGTTATTTTTATATTCAGCCAAATATAGATAATTACTGGAATTGATCTTTGTTTTGACTGTTCTTTGTCAAATCACTTTCTAACAGCATATTGGGACTGCCTCTGTTTTTGAAGATAAGTGAAGAGTAGTATTTTGAAAGGAGTCCATTTTTATCTTTGTCAACAAAATGTTAAGCAGTGTGGAATAATAGGAAAAAGGGTTAGTTAAGAATGATTGAAGAATTTTACCTTATTAGCCCAAGTCATCAACTTCCTGTTGACTTACAAAGTTATGGATGTTAAACGTGATACACCTGCCCCCATATAACCATTATGCTCACATTTGTATCTCTAAAACCATATCTTGAGACAAATAGAACAAATTGAAATAATGAGTAATTATTGATATGATACCTCTGTGTCCTCTTACCAGAATAACCAATGTTTGAGTAGTATGTCAGACAAAAAGAAATGAGCTTGAGATGAAAAGTAGCATCTTTTAATAAAAATATCTGGGAAACGATTTGAGGGTGATATATATTATAATACAGTAGAAAGCTTTATTTAACCTTCATTTAAACAGAATTGCATTGCTTAATGTCCTGTATAGTTTAGAAATTAAACATTTCTTATAACCATGAGTGGATGTATTTATGATTTAGAAACGCAGGATGACTTGAGTATAATCATTTCTTTAAGGTGACATTCGCCACTCTGTAGGTTGTAACCATTTACTGTAACAATATGTCGTACAGTTTGTAAAACCATAGATCGACTTGAGGAGCTGTACTAAAAATGCAGAGTAAAGCACCAGCAGTGTTTTGTTTACCTCTTCATGTCCTTTGCTCGAGGTAAGACAGAGAAAGGTAATCATGTGGCAACAGGGTAGTTAAATATTAAAATGTTATATCTCATCCGTGGGTTAAAACTCTTCTCACTGTACCTGTAAGGTTTTATGATTTACTATTTTTAGAGGCCATTTAATACGTCATAATAAAATTTGAATTCAAGAGTTTCCATTTCATTAAAGATGATTTCAGAACATAACTTTCCTTCTACCAGGTTGGGTCATGTCTGGCCCACATACTCTATCTGTTTGCCTTTGTAAAATATGTTGAAATGTAAAAATTTAGCTTGTGGCACTACGATGGAAAAACACTGTCTCACAATAAAAATACTCCTATGAGTATTTCCTCAGTAGCTTTTGTTTTGCACTAGTCAGTGACACAAACTTTCATTTTGGAACCTTTCCAAAAGGTTCATAGAATGTCAATGAATACTAACCCTTAAGGGTAATTTTCAAAAAATAGAGATTTGAAAAAAAAAAATTACTGGGGGTGCAGGGAAGAGACGAGTTAGGTGAGATGGTTTTCTTTACTTCTTATTCCCAAATGTTGTTCCATGATATGTGTTTGGTTGAGAACTGATCTGGCAGGAAAATACTTTTATTCTTTTTTTGTTCTTATTCTGTACTTTTATTCTTATTTTGGAAGAAAATGCCCACAGGGAATATTCTTCTACCTCTTCTGAGAATCTGCACTCAACAGCTTTTTGCTTCTGGGAAGATCTGATTCTTAGATAATGTTTACTTTTTAAAATTCCCTTTGTCTTTTGGTGGTGTTAGCCAAGGTTTTGTGTTAAAGGCTATGATCTCTCTCATGCCTCAATTTCTCTCTTTTCCTCTGTCACTCAACACTGTGCTATACCCAGTGCACAATGGAAGCCTAACTCAGATCTCATCTGAACCACCCGAGATAGGAGTTTAGCAGGGGATGAACGATCAAGAGTTTCTATTTGATGAATAAGATCCTTTCTTGTACAGTTTTCTATCATTTCTGTTAATTAAAAAATAGAATAAATAGGCAGGTAGTGGAAAATACACAAATCTCCCATACAGAAGAATTCTAAATAATTCACGCAGACATTCCCTCTCTAAGAGATGGAGCTTAACTCTCCACCATGTAAGCGTGGACTACATATAGTGACTTCTTCCAAACAGGTCTGTAGAGTGGTGGGGAGGTAGGTCACTTAATAATGGGGAGACATGACACATGCTGCTTTAGTCAGTGAGCAAGGTTAGCATAAGCAGTGTTGTCATAGCTAACAACATGGACTTTGGATATGATGTGGCTAGAGTGGCACATATCTTTATGGTCTTCCTCCTCCAAACCTTTAACTCCAGCTTAATCATCAAACAAATCCCAGTTGCGAGACATCCTAGAGAATATCAAAATACAGTACTCCTCAAAAGGCAGGCAGGTTCATTACTGCAGGTTGAATTGTGTCCCCCAGAAAGATATGCTCAAGTCCTCCCACTCTGTACTTAATAATGTGACCGCATTTGGACACGGTCTTTGCCAGTGAATCATAATGCGGTGTCCTTACGAGAAGAAGGAAATTTGGAGATAGATAGACTCCCAAGGGAGGCCATATGAAGACAGAGCAGAGATTTGAGTGATCCATCTACAAGCCACGGAAAGCCAGAGATTACCAGCAACCATCAGAAGTTAGAAGAGACAAAGGAGGATTTCTTCCCTACAGCCTTCAGAGAGAGCTTAGCTTGATTTAGGACTTCTAGCCTCCGCAACTATGAGAGAATAAGTTTCTGTTGTTCGAAGCCACCCAGTTTGTGATACTTTGTTATGGAAGCCCTAGAAAACTAATATAGTCTTCAAAAGCAAGGGGCGTATGAGAAATGGTCACAGTGGGGAGGAGCCTAATGAGACATGAGGAGTAAATGCAATGTGGTATTATGGACAGGATCCTGGAGCAGAAAAAAAGCATTACATAAAAAAGTGAAGGAAGTCTGGATAAAGTATTGATTTTAGTTAATAATAAAATATTGATATTCTTCATTAATTGTCAGAAATACATCATGCTAACGCGAGATGTTAACAATAAGGAGATAGTGTGCAGATTATGCAAGAACTTTGTGTTCTGTTTTCACAACTTTTCTGTAAATATGAAGTGCCTCAAAAATAGAAAAGTTGATTACAAGAAAATGTAAAAACCCCAAATTTAGCTTCAGTTTTTTTTTTAAGATTTTATTTATTTATTTGACAGACATCACAAGTAGGCAGAGAGGCAGACAGAGAGAGAGAGAGGAGGAAGCAGGCTCCCTGCTTAGCAGAGAGCCTGATGCGGGCCTCGATGCCAGGACCCTGGGATCATGACCTGAGCTGAAGGCAGAGGCTTTAACCCCCTGAGCCACCCAGGCGCCCTAGCTGTAGTTTTAATGAGCCCTCCATGACATGTGATGGAGTAGATGACAGTCTGTTTAGGGGTGTGGCCATGATGACCAGGCACTGAGGGCTGTGTTTGCTGATTAATTATGTCACAGAGTGATTAAATCAGGAACTTCCACTGATAAAGTATATATTTCTTTAAACGTCAGTTTATTGCGGCAGTCATTATTTAAGGCTAAGTGTAAGTCCATTATGAATTGTGG
This sequence comes from Lutra lutra, assembly GCF_902655055.1. Lineage (NCBI taxonomy): Eukaryota > Metazoa > Chordata > Mammalia > Carnivora > Mustelidae > Lutra > Lutra lutra. The sequence goes on from NC_062285.1 coordinate 85,822,283, forward strand.
AAATAACACAATCAGGGAGATAAACATTTTGATAAAAGATTTTTTTCAAGCCTATGTAGACAAGGTATATAGAAAAAAGGAAAACTCATACATAAATAAGTATGTGGAAATTTCAGTTAAAATTCCTCATGTCACATAAAATTTAATGGACACTTTGCTGAGAAATAGTTCAACAGCCAACCCTACCACCATTTCTCCCAGAACTCAACCCCAAGGTATGCTTCAGTGGGATAGGGGATAGGGAGCCTGGTAATAAAGAAGGGTTAAGACAGTTTCTTCTCTCTCTGAATTTTGTTCCCTGTCCTACCGTATTTTTATTTTTGTTGGAGGATTCCAGCTAAATTGGAGACTTATTTCTCCCTTCCCTTAATATGTATTTAATTATAATGGAAGAAATGCAAATGATCCAGGTAAATAAATGGGTATCACGTGCTATTTACATGTGAATAATGCACTTGGAAGACCTACTTTTATACACTTGATCCATGAACAACATGAGGTAGTTAGGGGCACCAGACCCCTCGCAGTCAAAAACTATCACATAGCACTTTTGACTTCCTCTTAATAGCTGATTGTAGCTTTGACTTACCTATTAATAGCTGATTGTTGACCGGAAGTGTCAGCGATAACATAAACAGTTGATAAATACATATTTTATATATGTATTATATACTCTATGCAGTACAATAGAGTAAGCTAGAAAAAAATGCTACTAAGAACATCATAAGGAGAGAAAATCCATTTACAGTACTGTACTGGAGTTACCGAGATAAATCTGCATCTAAGTGAACCCATGCATTTCCGGTTCTAGCTTCTTGTGTTACCCCCTTGGCAGGTGTCTTAACTTATTTTAGACCGACATCTCACCTACAAAATGGAGCTAATAACTACCTCAAAAGGCTGTTCTTTTTTTTTTTTTTTTTTTTTTTTTTTTTTTTAAGAGAGAGATCAGAAGTAGGCAGAGAAGCAGGCAGAGAGAGAGGAAGAAGCAGGCTCCCTGCCAAGCAGAGAGCCCGATGCGGGGATCCCAGGACCCTGGGATCATGACCTGAGCGAAGGCAGAGGCTTTAACCCACTGAGCCACCCAGGTGCCCCTCAAAAGGCTGTTCTAAGGATGCAATGAAATGAGGTTTCTAAAATGTCCTATGAAGTGGGGCTCATCAAATGTCATTTTCTTTCCCTCTTTTTGTTCTCTGCTTATGATTATATCTGATAAAGAAACAGCACATTACTCTTTTTTTTTTTGTAATGATTTTATTTATTTGAGAGAGCAGAGTGAGTGAGTGAGCAAGAGTGAGAGCATTGGGGTGGAGCTGGCACTATGAGGCAAAGGGAGAAGCAGAAACCCCCACCCTGCGGAAACCCAGAGGGGGGGGGCCCATTCTGGGTAATCCCAGGACCCTGGGATGATGGCCTGAGCCAAAGACAGATGCTTAACTGACTGAGCCACCCAGGCACCCAGATAGCACGTTTCTCTGTAGTCATTCATGGATCTAGATGATTTTTAAAATTTCAAAGGCACATGCAAATGGCATGTACTCTCTTGAGCTCAATGTCTTCATCTATAAAATGAGAATGGAAAATAGTACTTCATCAAAAATTAATGTGACTATTAAACAGGATAAGGGCTAGAAAACATTTAGCACAATACTTGGTACAGGTTAAAGTGTCAATAAATAACAGTAGTTGTTTTTAAAATCAGCATATTTTCCCAGATCAGTAAAGTATCGACAGTGTTCTTAAACTGAGATATTAGTTATTTCCCATGTATAAGATCAAGCAGTACGTGTGCTCTGATGATGCCGTCACAGCAGCTAGAGTTGGAGGGAAATACTCAGATAGCAGTGATAAGGTATATATATATGGCTTGTCTCTGTATTAGGTTTTCTTATGAAATCTATCACAATAGCCTACATACAGTTAGTACTAAGATGCTTTTTAGTTGCTTATTAAATTTCTGCAACAGGTATTTTTCTTCAGCTAGTTGTTAAGCCAACAACTTTCTGGATTGAATATAGACTGGCTGCCAAATCGTCCTAATTAGTAAACAGCCTAAGAATTTTCTCTGCACTATTAAAGAAAAAAAAGAAATCAAAATAATTATTTTAAGTGATTACGATGTATTGGTTTAAAGGTACAGAATTACTCTTGATTGATATTGAGAAAATACTGTACTTCTATTTTAGTAAGACTTGAAGGTTCCTCTAAACTATATATATGATCTACATAGCTATAATTTGGATATGTCTTTTAAAAGCCTGAGGAAAAACCAGGCATTTGTAATTGTTTTCTTTGCAAGGTGTGCACTCTAATTTCTATATTTAAATATTTGAAAACTCCATATTGCTACATGAGCATCTGTGACAAGTGACACTATGATTGCCAAATAGGAAAAGTTTCTATATTTAAAATTCAATTTAGCAAATTGACATTTTCTATTCCCTTTTCTAATATTCTCTTATTCTGACAGATCACTGTTTTAAAACAAAACACAAACCATGCATTTATTTGACTGTCATGAAGAATTAAACATGAAAAGGATGAGATGCTGTGGCTATCACTTTTCATTAAAACCAGCTGCTGGGGTTTTAAAACGCAAACCAGATCAAAACCAGTACAAACCCTGGGGGTTTAATTTATATACTGAACGAACCAGCTTGTTTTGAAAGAGTGCTTTAAAAAAAACTTGAGAAGAAACTTATACATCCATCATTTGATTTTTCACTAGCCCTGTGAGTTAGAAAGACCCAAGAATTATCTCTGTTTTACTGTGAGAAAATTGAGACAGAGGCTTAATTGACTTGTGTAGCTAGTTAGTGCCAGAAGCAGAGTTCCAGGCTTCTGTGAATGACTGTGTCTAGCCGTGGGCTCTAGATCCAGAAGGTGATTCCAGGCCTCTGTCCTGGCCCAAATTCTAGAATAGAACAATGATGTATTCTGTTTAGATCTTAACAGGCGAATGAGAACCAATTGTGAGATATTTAGGAATTTTGTAAGCTGCTATAGAAGTATCACTAGCTTGAGATGGGCCATAGTGGAATTATTTATACTATGGAAGTCAGTAAGCACTACAAATCAGGTTTAATTTTTCCCCAGGGAACTGGTTTACCTGCCTATAACTGATCATATCCAAGTATAAACTGAAGGAGAACAAAAAAAAAAAAAACAGTAAAAACAGAATATAACAAGGTAATATAAGTGTAATGTTATTTTGTAAATGTAGTAATTTGTGAATTAATGTAATACTGTAATTTTGTAAATCAAGGGGAGAGGCATTTCTTTGTTCCTTAATTTAGAAATTTGCTTCTAAGCTGTGAATAAATATGGGCAGGACTATTGGGAAATCTTGAATTAAACTTGAGTGTTTTGAGGACCTTTATAAATCCTTAACTATTCTTTAAAACTAGGTCAGGTCTCACTCCTTCCAAAAATTATGGCAGTCAGCCTGGCTTTTCCCTTTGAATCTCTAGTTGATTTAAAATTGAGCCACACACACTGGGACTTATCTAGTATGTGTTCCATTTGAATTGATTTTGCATTGTTAAGAATGCAGTAAAGTTTTTCAAAGGTGGGACCTGGACTTCCTTCTTTTTTTTCCCCCCTTTCTTTGAATAAATATTTAATTAATACCTATTCCATGCCTGGTACTGTTCTTACTGCTTGAGAAACAGCATTAAACAAAAGTCTCTGCCCTTCTAGAAATTCTAGTCCAGTGAAGAGTCAGGAATTAAACAAATGAAAAATTGTAACTGTGATAAATACTTTGAAAAATTGTTTGTAGTTGGGGAAAGTACTTCGACAAACTAAAAAAGTTTATAGTCTGAGAATGTCTGATAGTGGGCTTTTCCCTATTCAGGGAGGTCAGTTAAAGCTTCCCAGAGGACATTGTGATTGAATTGAAAGCTGACAAAGGAGAGAGAATTAACTTGAAGTTACTGGTTTTGAATATAATTTCTTTCTGTAGGCTTTCTGTGGCCTTCTAATCTGAATGAAGTTCCCTTTCAAAATGGACCCCCATATCACCCTTTGTAATAGAAACAACAATTTTTAATTTCATATTTATTCACTGAGTGACTGTTTTTCCCAGTAGATTATTGGCCCAAAGCTGGGACTGTGTTTTGTTCACCTTGGAAGTATCCATCGTATTACTGACATATAATAGTCACTCAGTAGTTGTTAAATTTCCTGCTCCCTCTGCCTTTGTTTTCTAATAGTGCTGGCATGCGCCCTACCAACCTCTTCTTTACTGAAAAGACACAGTAATGTAATGTGTACAAAGAGAAGTAAGATAAGATCCAGAATTGTGTCACAGAACACAAGAAGGAGGAAGTGTCGAGGGGTAAATAGAAATAAATCAGGTGTGGGGCTCCTGGGCGGTTCAGTCAGTTAAGGATCTGCCTTCAGCTCAGGTCAGGATCTCAGAATCCTGGGATCAAGTCCTGTCTGACTCCGTGCTCAGTGGGGAGCCTGCTTCTCCCTCTAGCTCTGCCTGCCACTCCCCCTGCTTGTGCTAGCATGTGAGCCTGATGATTCTCTTTGTCAAATAAATAAATAAAATCTTAAAAAAAAAAAAGAAAGAAATCAGGTGTTGTCTCAGAGAACAAGGAAAGAAAAGGCCATTGGATTTAACAAGAAAGAAGTTTTGTTTATTCATCTTGTTTGAAAGAATTTGTTCAGTTTTGTGAAACATATTAAAAATGTTTTCTGAAGTGAAATATCTGGTGATAACTTTTGAAATTGCTTTCTCACAAAAGGTGAAAAGAATGTGTAAATGGATACCTTCTTGGAAAAAAGGTATATCCAAGTGTGTGTATACACAATGTTGTCAAATGTGCTTTGAAGGAGGGAGAAAGAAGAAAAGTAGATGCAAGAAAAAGACTGGAGGGAAATAACAGGATTGTTAAATGAGAGTGCTCTGGGTACTGCTTTTCCCCTTTGTTCTGTATTTTGCATTTTCTCAAGTTTTTAAAGTTAATAAACCTATAGTACTTCCATAATGAAACAGTAAACAAAGTAACATTTCATAAAACCAAGAATCATTTAAAGATTTGAGCAGAATATACAGTTATGCCTTCTATATGTAGAGGACTCAAAACTATATTTTAGATTTTTCTTTAACTTGCCTCAATTTGCTTACTGCTCTAATAATTAATGTTAAAGGCCAGTTGAATCTTTGTTTATATGTCCGTCTGCACTTCTGGCGCCAGAGCTCTTTAAGGATGGAGATCTTTATCTTTGTGTTTCTGTCCCAGCAGTGACATGTGTATGTTGAATGCATAACTTGAAACTGAAATGTCTTGACCTTTTTATTACCTTTAATCTATGTGCCTTTCTTTTTCCAGAACCCAGGATTGAAAACCACAATGAATGGTCATATTTCTAATCATCCCAGTGGTTTTGGAATGTATCCAGCTCAAATGAAGTAAGTTGGAAGGTTTATATTTAATTTGTTGGGGTTCTTTTTTTATGATTTATATGTATTTTTTTAGAGAGAGAGGGAGAGACAGACAGAGAGTGCATGAGCCGGGACTCTTGGTCGGGGGTGGGGGTGGTAGAGGGTGAGGGAGAGAACCTTAAGCAGACTCTGCTCTGAGTACAGAGCTCGGCGTGGGGCTCCATCCCACAACCCTGAGATCATGACCTAAGCCAAAATCAAGAGTTGGAAGCCTAACTGACTGAGCCACCCAGGCACCCCTGTTGGGGTTCTTTTTGGATTTGATTTGGTGGCTTTGTTTTATATTTTAACTGAAAAGATTAACTGCCAGTTCTTTATGTAGTTTATTCTTCATTAATATAAAATTTCTTTCTAATTCTAAGCTATGATTGTATTAAAAAGTTTACTGTGTCTGGAAAGAAAAAGATGGTTAAGTAATATCCGCCTCAAGGACAACGACCTACTAGAAGGCAGTTTCTTCTGTTATTTTATGTATTACTGCTTTCCATGGTGGAATGTATACTTCCGAGATTTCCATTTCTCTGGAATATGCTATTACTTTTATTTATAAAACACTGGCATTTGAGGAGAGTTAAATGTCTTTCAGTCCAATCTGTCAAGATACTTTTCACTGTGTAAATCAAATAAAAAGTCAGGCGAGCAAACAAAGCAATCCCTGTGGCTCCAGGTAGAACTTGAACTCAGGTCCCTGACATAAGTGGCTGTCCCCTTATTCGTTGTAGATAATATTGTAGTTACTTTATGTTGGCCATTGTGGTCTGGAGTTTGCTCATCATTTTTCAGAATTCATAGGTTATTCACGATGTAAATTGTATCTTGTCCATTAGTTATTCAAGCCAGAAAGTTTGACCACACCCTCAGTCTTCCTCCCTTTTCTTACAATAAATATCCATTTAGTCATGAATGTGTGACATTTTCTCCTATAAAGGAACTCTTGATTCTGTCTCTTCTTTCTTTCTTTCTTTCTTTCTTTCTTTCTTTCTTTCTTTCTTTCTTTCTTTCTTTCTCTATTTATTTGACAGAGAGAGATCACAAGTAGGCAGAGAGGCAGGCAGAGAGAGAGGGGAAGCAGGCTCCAGGCTGAGCAGAGAGCCTGATGCAGGGCTCAATCCCAGGACACTGAGATCATGACCCGAGCCGAAGGCAGAGGCTTAACCCACTGAGCCACCCAGGCACCCTGTCTCTTCCTTCTTTCTGTTCTAGTTCTACGTAGGGCCTTTTTTCTACCATAATTTTTGCAGTACCCTCTACCTGGCTACCTTGCCATTTGGATTATTTTCTTTAAAAATGTTTTTGATCATGGCATGTCTTTGTATAAAAATATTTGCTGCATCTAGAGAATAAAAATTCAAAATTCTTATGCCCTCTATTTGCCTTCCCTATGTCTGAAGCCATTCCTCTCTTCTAGGCATTCCCCATTAGATGCATCATTCCCCTGGACACCATGCTAGTCACTGAGCCAGTTCCTCACGCCTTTTCCTCACTTAATTCTCCACCTGTCTGTACTTCTTCCCAGTCTTTTCTATTCTGCGGAAATGCCAACGTGGCAATGAAGACTTTCTGCACATCCTGATAAAAATTGATCCTTCTTTGATCTCACCTGTTATATCTATTAGTTTTATCCAGATGTCACATTCTATTGTAACAATTTTACTTACTTGTTATATTAAAAGGATCATCTCCCCTGCCATATTCCTTATTCTAATAGGTTTTTGGGTTTAATGTTTACTGAATATTTTTTTTTTAAATTCACGTGATATGTTTACTCCACCTCCCATTATTAGTAGCAGGAGGTTAGAAATAGGGCAAAGTGGGTCCAATTAATGATAAAGTGTTATTTTACCTTTTAAGTTTTTGTGAAAATATGTCTATTCCATGATAGGTTCAGTCATCAAGTACTTTTTTTTTTTTTTAAAGATTTTATTTATTTATTTGACAGAGAGAAATCACAAGTAAGCAGAGAGGCAGGCAGAGAGAGAGGAGGAAGCAGGCTCCCTGATGAGCAGAAAGCCCGATGTGGGGCTCAAACCCAGGACCTGGGATCATGACCTGAGCCGAAGGCAGCGGCTTAACCCACTGAGCCACCCAGGCGCCCCAAGTACTTTTTATGACTGGATCACTGCTCTCAACTCAATTTAGTATGGCACACTTAAACTCTTCTGAGATATTTTGAGCCTTATGGACTTCCTTCTTATGAAGGTTCTCACTGGAGTTTGAGAGGAGGCTGTGATTTGCACCTACCTCAGTCCAGACTGGGGTGCTGTGGTTTATATTCTGTTTCTTGACTAGAGCAGGGTCTGTCTCATTTTGACAAACCTAAGTTATGTTTTTTAAAAACACATGGTGATTGTGGTACATTGGAATTTTTATTTGTAGTTTTGAATTTTTATTGCTTACTTTGGACTTTAACCGAGCACAATGACCTTTATTTATTTATTTTTTTAAATTACAGTGGCTATGGAACATCACCCACCTTTTCCCAAATGGACAGAGAACACAGTTCAAAAACAAGTGCAAAGGCCCTTTATGGTATGTGTGTTTATTTGACAAAGTGTAATTCTGTTTCTAACCACATATTACAAATTATGTATTCAGAGTCGTCATTTGAACCCATGCCTTGTTTATATTATTTGGAGTGACATAGTGAGAGATAAGGATTGTTTAAAAAAGTTTTTATAAAAATCTACTAAGCTATGACTTCTGCTTACCGTCGTATGATTTGGAACCACGGATGTATTGCAGTGTTTTCTAAGGAGTCTTTTAAATGGAGTCAATCCCTTAGGTGGATTTTCCCAGCTAATTATTTGTGATATAATTGTTGATCTTCATGAATGATCCGTTTCATTGTGGGCTGACAGTTCACAGGATTTCTTCCTTATAGCTCTTGAACTTTAGTAGTGTAATAGTATCATTTCTTTCTGTACTGCAAAAGTAGCAGGATTTCTCCTTGATTCTTCTTTAATTTCCCTTGTTCTTTCTAGATTGTCTCATGTCTAAATAATGTATTTTTAAACTTTAATATAAAATAGAAGTCATTACTAAAAAGAAGTTAAGGACTCCTGAAATATACCCCATATGTCTGGAAATGTATTTTTTTCATGGGGTCTGCATGGGCTTTGATTATTGTATAATAATGAAGAATAATAATAATATTATGGTTAAAAGACTCAGAACAGTATTGTGGTTAAGAACAAAGACTCTGGACCCAGACATCCTGGGTTCAAATTCAGTTCTATCATTTACTGGCTGAATGATCTTGGAGAAGATACTTGTACCTAATTTTGCTTATCTCTATAATGTGGGATATCTCACAGAGTTGATATGACAATTAAATGAGTTAGTACATGTAAAATGCTTCATGTAGTGCCTAGTAGTGCCTGATAATCAGGAAGTAGTGTATACATTTGTTGTTATTGTTGGGAGTATCCTTATTATTATCTGTCATAGGAACTAACATCCTTTTATAAATGTGGAATCCCCCCCCCCTTTTTTTTTTCATTATCTGGATCCACAGTGTCTTGGCTGTGGTAAGATGGAACAATTCTAGGGTTTTGTGACTCTTTCTGCCTGTATAGTGAGTGACAAGGCCTTAGGACTCAAATCATACATTTATAAAATGGATTTTATACCGTAACGGATAGATTTTCATATGGCTTTGTCCGTCTGATTAGTGTTAGTTTCACATTTCTCCAGTACTATATTAAGACATCCTTACCATGTCCTAGTAGTTGTGAGTTGTAGATCTAGAGAATATATCCAACAGATGCTTATTTTGTAGATTAATATGTGCACAGAATAGAGCTAGTAATATGTGGTTCTTGACTGTAAGGGACTTGCAGTCTAGAGAATGACTTGAAGAAGCTGAAAAAGATGAAAGTTGTTTGGTTTGGTTTGGTTTAAAAAAAAAACAAAATGATTAATTCCTTCAGTCTTTCATTTCTAGGCAGATAGTTATTAAGTACTTCTGTGTGCCAGGCCAAAGTCTTCATAGCCTCTGTTTCCATGACAATCTAGTCATTCCAAAGATGAACAAGACATGGTCCTTGCTTATGCACTGGTTTGGTGAGGTAGACTAGTAAATGCGTTGTTATAATAAATAGCTATGTATGGGGCGCCTGGGTGGCTCAGTGGGTTAAAGCCTCTGCCTTCGGCTCGGGTCACGATCCCAGGGTCCTGGGATCGAGCCCCGCATTGGGCTCTCTGCTCAGCCGGGGGGCCTGCTTCCCCCTCTCTCTCTGCCTGTCTCTCTGCCTACTTGTGATCTCTGTCTGTCAAATAAATAAAATATTTAAAAAAGAAAAAAATAAAGAGCTATGTAAACTTGGATGGCAGTGTCTGAGGGGCAGTGGGGACAGTCAGTTCTGTGTGGTGGGGCTGGGAGTCAGAAGGGATTTCATAGAGGAGCTGAGCATCGAGCTGAACTCTGCGGCAGGCATTTAGGAGGTTGGTGGGTGCTGTAAAGAGCAGTATGAACCCTTTATAAACGAGACTGTGAGCTCTGTGAAGTTGGGCCATGTCTGCCTTGATTACTTCAGGATCCCCCAAGCATAGCACAGCACAGTGGCTAACATACGACATACGCTTAGTCAATACTTGCAGAATGAATATATAATGAATGAATGAACTGCACACAGTTTGGTCTTAACTCGAGGGTGCAAGGTGGTGCGTTGGGAAGTAAGATTAGAAATCTAAACATGGATCACAGTGGGAAGAATCATACTAGGGAGTTTGGACGTTGTTTGCAGGAAATGCCTAACCATTGAGGTTTTTTAGTCAGTTTTTTTGTCTTGGGTCACTCATAGCAGTATTGAGGATGGTTATGATTAGTACGAATGGAAATAAGTCAGTCAGACATCTAAGTAATAGCCTTAAGACTTTTGTTAAGACGAAAGAGTGTCTATCATCTCACAAATATCATAGATCCAAAAATCTGTTTTCAGAGAGCTAAGAAAAGGGGTAAGGGATAAAAAGTAGAAGTCATTTGCAAATTTTAATGTTTACTTTGTGTTAAGAGCATCTTCAAAAAATCATAGATCTGAGGATTGAAAATCAGCAGCCTATAAGCAGGAAATTTCTGTTTTCCCCTTTTTACATATAGAACAAGCTGAGGTTCCTTTCTAAGGTGAGATGATTTGTCCGAGTCACATAACTTTACAAATCTTCATTATAAGAAAATGTGACAATTTTGTATAGTCACAAAAATGAATGGTGTATTGGTAAAACAGAGGATACAAAGAGAGGGAAAGAGAGGGGCAAATCCAAGAGACATTTATTAAGAAGAAAGAAGACTTAGCAAATGTATTTGGCTGAGAAGCAAGCAGGTTTTAAGTTCCTTGAAGTTGCAGATAATATTTCATTCCTTTTTGTATCTAATCCTCCCCCTTCCCTCCCAAACTCTCAGTCAGTGCCCATGGAATGAATGGTGTGAAAGATAGGGAAGAAATACATTCAGATTTTGAATGAACCTTTGCAGTAAGCAAGTTGTAGTTGAAGTTCCAACTGTACTTAGTTAGCTTTGAGTGTTTAGCCTCCCAAGTTTTCTTTTTTTTTTTTTTTTACTAAGGAATTGGTAAAGATTTTTAGTGTAGTTTATCACAGTGTATCCATTTTCTTTAAAATTTCTCCTTTCACAATGATTAAACCAGTTGAATAAATCTTTCAAGAATTAGTTTCTTTCCTGGATGGTACATGAACTTCTTTGGCATGTGAAGATACTATTTAGTGCACTGGAACATGAGTTTTATGGTAATGATCATTGTTTTTATACACTGGCCATAGGTTCGATACTGACTGCCTCTAGAGTTTCACGCAGCTTGTCTTTTTCATGAGAATGCTTTTCAGGTCTGACACCATCATGTCCCCCCCACATTCCTTCAGGAACTCAGTAACTTCAGTCTCGGAGAGGCAACATGGGTTCTGGGGGCCAAGCAATTTCGGGTTCAATTATGGCCCTTCTACCAGAGGACTGCCATTTTGGGCAAGTGATTTTACCTCTTGGCCCCAGTTTCCTCATCTAAAAAATAGAAGTGATAATAATATTGTGGTAAGTTTATATGAGAAAATAGAAGTAATGAGTCTGTCATGGCATTGAGGAAGAACATAGGAGAGTCACTTTTTGTCCTTGGTCCTCAGATTAATCAAGCCCCTCAAATTTAATATTTTGATGTTACCTCCAAATGATGTTATATGTGTAATCTCAGTGTGCTTGGACAGGTTCAAGGGTAATCTTCATCATATTTTTAAGCTTATATTCCAGATATTACCGGAAATATTTTTTTGTACTGTGAACTATACAATTATGATGATATATTTGCTTCTTTTGGATATGTGTTCATTTATTCAAGGAAAGTAGTTAAAATATACTGCAGTTTAATAACCCTGTTTTGTCATTTCTTCATTATGATACACGAAATTTCAAAGCCAGGATGTGAGAGGCTCTACATCACCAAAGTCCCTGATAACATAAATAAATAGGGAATAAATATTAATTTCATTTTCCTCCACATACCTCATGACAGTAACATTTCATTTGGCTACTGTTATTGAGGAGTTGAAAATTTTGTATTTTTCTCCAGTGAGCCTGCTTGTCAAAGTCTTTAAGCACTAAAATTTAATATCATTTTTAAGGAAGTACTTGTAAAATATATTAAACCTTCCCTTCCACCAGGGCGTGGTGCCTGTAGTCTCCCGTCGATGACTCAGATGGTCATCAGTGCACAGGAGCTCGTGTGCTGTGATATGCTCAGAGGCTGTATTCTCTACATTTATACCAAATCGTTCAAAATCTTTTCCCTTTTGAACATTTGTGGCTACTTTTTCCATATGGCTACGTCCCAAGCCTGTTTCTTTTGCCTGTTGTCAATGTGCCTCCTTCTACCATTGCTTCTGATATGTACAGGCTGAAAAACTAGAAGGAAGATCTTTAGTAGAGTAAGCTGTAAGTGGGGAATCAAGAGTCCCATTAAAGTCTGCATATTAAAATGTGCAAGTTTCAGTGTATAAACTTGTGACATCGGTCTGCCATTCAAAGGACTTTAGTGTGGGCTCTGCTATGTTCTGAATAGCTGAATTTCCTAGAAGAGTAACTTTTCTGTAAATTCAATATTGCTGAATTTGTAATACAACCGTTTATACTAATCAGCTGTTTAAAGTCATCCTCTATCCAGAAAAAATCAGGTTTCACAGACTTACCAGTTAGCTGTATATATATATATTTTGTCATTACTGACATTTATAGTAACTATGAGATTTGTTTTGTTTTATTGGTTAAATGTGATAGACAAGTTCTCTCTTCATTCAGCCTTAAGTTGGAACTTTTTTTAAAAGATTTTTTAATTTATTTGACAGAGATCACAAGTAGGCAGAGAGGCAGGCAGAGAGAAAGGAAGGGAAGCAGGCTCCCTGGATCATGACCTGAGCTGAAGGCAGAGGCTTTAACCCATGGAGCCACCCAGGCGCCTCAAGTTTGAACTTTTTTGTGAAGCCAGGAAGGAGAAAAATATATTTGTGTTTTTCCTGTTTTTCTTTTTTCTTCTTAAGGAGGGACTAGTAAGAATTGAGTATAACTATTCTGTAAACCATACAATTCATTTCTATATAATTGACTTTACAATAAAGTTTTCTTTATTTTTACACAATGCTTGACTTATCTCATAGGAATATTCCTGAATATAGCACTTTTCTTAGTAGATATGTACCCCACATTTTATTTACTTATTTTATTTATTTATTTTTTGTACCTATCTTACTTCTCTTCCTGTCCCTTTTTATCTTCTGAACTTGGTTGGGAATTAATCTCTTTGTGTATTGTCAGATTTGGAGCCCAAGCAATCTCTTACACATTCAGGTGGCATTCAGGAATTAAAATCCATTTCTCTTTTCTCTATCTTCATTTACAGTGAATATTTTACTGGAGAAAATATGTACATCTTTTTTTTTTTAAGATTTTATTTATTTGAGAGAGAGAGGGAGAGAGAGAGAGACCATGAGAGGAAAGAGGTCAGCGGGAGAAGCAGACTCCCTGCCAAGCAGGGGTCCTAATGTGGGACTCGGTCCCAGGACTCCAGGATCATGACTGAGCCGAAGGCAGTTGCTTAACCAACTGAGCCATCCAGGCACCCCAAATCTTCTTTTTTAAGAACATTTTTTTTAATTCTTAAGAAATAAATGGCCCGTGATTATATATTATCAGGCAGTTAGGCCATGTTAGAGTCACAGTTCAGCTTCATAGAATGTGCTGGTGTTTTATGACTCAAGAAGACTGGCAGTGTTCACACCTTACCTGAGAATTTTAAAGCTGCTTTTCTCCTCATGGGATAAGCTGTCTTAACAATTTGTTGAACAAGCAAGTAAAATTAACTCTTAAATAATTTAGTTTTGTAAAAATGACCTTGTTTGTCTTTAAAAACAGTATCTTAGTTTTGATACTGATTTGTCAAACTGTGATTGTGGCGGCCTAGATAATGAGAGGCTGTTCTTACCCCGCAGTGCTCCCCTGAGTCCCATTAAGCACCTCACCTCTGTGGAAATTATACACTAAAATAGTGGGAAAGGAATCCTCTTTTACTGTGCTTGAAAGTCTAAAGTAATTGGAGCAGTAGCCCATTGTTTTATTTAGAGAGAGAAATAAATACTCAGCAGCTACTTTTATGTTACTTTTTTTCTTTTTAATTGCCAAATCCTTATTTTGAAGCTATGCTTTATTTTCAGAGAAAGAGAAAATAAAATTATCTTAATGTTAGCTCTTTTCTTTTTTTAATGATTTGTTCATTTATTTGAGAGAGAGACAGAGTGTGGGGGAGAGGGAGAGGGAGAATCTTTAAACAGACTCCCCGCCGAGCACGGAGCCCGATGTGGGGCTCTGTCTCAGGACCCTGAGGTCATGACCTGAGCTGAGCTGAAACCAAGAGTCACACACTTACCCAATTGAGCCACCTAGGCACCCCAAAACATACATTTTTAAAAAATTAAGACTTGTAGATTTAGGTTCGTAGCAAAATTGAGGGGAAGCTACAGGGATTTCCCATGTACCACCTTGCACACATATAGCCTTCACTATCAACAGCCCACACCAGAGTGGTATGTTTGCTGTTACAGTCGATGAACCTACATCGATACATCACAGTCACCCGAAGTCTTCTGAAACCTGAATTTAATGCTCCCAGTCTAGAAGGGAATTATCAAATTCTGCAGCATCAATCCGATAATGCGAAAATAATCTGTAAAGGATTTTCATCATTGGTTACTGAATTCACCTTATTCCATTTCTTTGGGTTTGTATATTCTGGTCTGTGGTATAAAAGTGAGTAGGAAAAATCAATTCAGATTGAGAGAGAAAAGAAGATAGAAACTGAGGCTTTTGTGTGAGCAGTTGAGCATCCTATAAAGTGAGAAACCCAGAACTCTGCTGCCAGATTTCTTCAGTGATGATTGAATACACTATTTGACCATGATTTATACTCTTGATTTGGAAAGAAAGATTTTCTTTTTTTTTCTTTTTAATTTATTTGACAGACATCACAAGTAGGCAGAGAGGCAGGCAGAGAGAGGAAGGGAAGCAGGCTCCCTGCTGAGCAGAGAGTCCGATGTGGGGCTCCATCCCAGGACCCTGAGATCATGACCTGAGCTGAAGGCAGAGACTTTAACCCACTGAGCCACCCAGGTGCCCCGGAAAGAAAGATTTTCGACTTCAAGGAGTAACATGTAGTAGATGAGTTGGCATTTGTACAACTTTTGGACCAGTGGTTTTCAGTCCCGACTGCACGATAGAATTGGCGTTTATAAATTCCAGTCCCCAGACCTCATCCTGAACCAGTTACAGTAGAGTCCCTAGCAGGGGGGAGCCAGGCACCATTTTTCCAAGTTCACTCTGGTGTGTGGCCCAGGCTGATGACCATTGTGAAAGCAGGGAACATCATTAGAGGCTTTATCTTGAGTATCACTGAGACTTCATTTAGATTTCTCATGCTTTTTTAAGGCTTTTGGTGAGATTTTCAGCTTAAGAGTGTAATTACTATTTACAACTGTGCTTGAGAGTACATATGATTCTCATAAAAAAGAAACGTACCATAATTGCCTCTTAGGAACTTTCTTTCAAAATTTTCGTATTAAGATGTTAATATTAACCTTTGTTTATTCATTGGCTTAAATCACTAGGACTACTAGCTTATTTATAAATCCATTTTACGGCATTTATATACTGCTAGGATCTTTAAAAGGTAATTTCTTATAACACATGCCTCTTATTTATTGGGCTACATTGGAGAGAAAGCAGGTTAACAGTTTCTAAAATGGATTCTGCATTTGGAATATTAGAAATAACACGTATCTTCTAGGCATTCAGTGATCAGTGAATGTCATGTTCTTTACAAAGACTATCAAACAGGCAGTGTTTTTCTCTTGTACTTGTACAATACGTTTCTATGATATTAAGAAACTATATTAGAAAATGTGGGAAAACACATTCTTACTACTTCATAATGAGAATCTTTAATTACAAAACATACAGTTGAGCTTCAGTTGTGTTTACTGGCCACTTATCTGAAAGACTCGGTGAAGCATTTGAGTGTCCTGGGGTTCCCATATCACAACTGGCTACCATGGCAACCACGGCCATTTCTCTTGCTGTGCTGGTCAGACCACAGGAAACAGAGCCACCTCCATATCCTGTGTCTGCCATAGAGAGTCGTGCTGGAAAGCGGTAGACCCATGATCCTGAAATAGTGATTATTTCTCAAAGTGCTTTTGTCAGATATGTTCCTCAGTTTTATATTGCTTGTCACCAGTTCTCCTGAGAACAGTTTTCCATTTGTTACTATCTCACGTTGATTAATGCTCAGCTAATAATCAGAAAAAGTCATGGTTGTTTATTTATTTTTTTTTGGTATGTAGAATACAGTCATGTAAGTGAAGCTTACGTACATTTTGTTATATTGAAATAGAAAAATTTAAGGCGAAACCAGATCTTTCTTTTTGATCACATTATTTTGGTAGGAACAGATGGATCATACTTCTTCAGGTCATCATCCAAACAAAAGAAGAAAGGTAGAAGATACTGAATTTTGTAGTGTGTCTGTTTCAGTTACATAACTTAATGCTGCAAAAGCAAAATAGAATATATCGGAATAATATCAGACTGATATAATATGAGGGCTATGGATATTTTTCATCTAAGTTTTAAGGAAACTATAAAAGATGATTACTACTGTATATATTGTGAAACAATACTATATTGGAGTTTTCAAAAATTCTGTTAACATTCCGAATCTGTATATGTACTTTATATACATATATATATATATATATATATATATATATTTAAGATTTACTTATTTGTTTGACAGACAGAGATCACAAGTAGGCAGAGAGGCAGGCACAGAGAGAGGAAGGGAAGCAGGCTCCCTGCCGAGCAGAGAGCCTGACTCGAGGCTCGATCCCAGTACTCTGGGATCATGACCTGAGCCAAAGGCAGAGCCTTTAACCCACTGAGCCACCAAGGCGCCCCATACTTTATATTTTTATACTTGGTTTGCTTTCATGCTCCGGAGAACTTTTCAACTTCTGAAGTTGTAAGGAGATCTAAAAGTTTCTATATTAACTGAAAGAAACATGTTTATATTTGAAAGCAGTTAGATATTAGGAAAGCTGAGGAGCGTGTGTGTGTGCCTGTGTGTGCACACATGTGCATGTGTGTTTGTGTCTGTGTGGCTGAATGTTAGTGCTGTGGGAGTCTTGAGGTCTGATCTTATTTCAGTGTTTCATTTTACAAGGAGTGCTGAGGTCCGGAGCTAAGCGTCTTGACTTAATTGAGCATCCTACTTAGTGATAGAGCCAAAGCTAGAGTCAGTAATCTTCTGGTTCTCACTCAGGGTTCTTTTTCATCATACCATTCTGTTTTAGAAAGAATAGGCAGCTCTGAATCAACAAATAAGCAAGTTACCTGACTAGAGAACAACAAATACAAAATATTGCCTCCACATATTTTATATTTTGGTTTTGCAGCATTTTACGAAAGAAAATAACGGTTTATTTTTGCTTTTTCTGAAGTGTGGTGCAGTAACTTTCTACCTGACTCTCATATTTTCTAAAAGCCAATGTCTACAATTCTGAGTATCACATTTGTTTATTCTGTAGCTGTGTGGAAACTGTTAAAATTTAATGGCAATCGGTATGATTAAATCATGTTTTGAATCTCCTCTGACACTCTCTGTAGTTTGGATGTTGTGAAAGGAGATGTTCCTTGTAGTGGCCATTCTCTTGATAACGTAGTCTAACTCCTAGAATACAGTATCTATGACGGTATTGGGCAATTCTGTTTTGTTCTCTGTACACTAAGAGAAGAGAGTTATAAGCCAGTTTTTATGTGTTTAACCAAAGAATACGTATCTGATGAATAAAACCCGTACACTAAATAACTCTTTTTCTGACAACATTGATAATCTAGATTTACTTTTGGGATTCTGAAAATTTGTATTGGGTCAAATTGTTCTTGCATATCATTTAAGCTTTCTGTAGGCTTTTTCATTTAATGTGAATAATGAGTGTTTTCAGATACACCATACAATGGTGACTTGTCAGCTACTGTATTTATATGTGAGATAGACTCATTTTAGAGATGGCCACAAGACACTGATACATGAACTTCAGCCTGTTAGTGGCTAAATAATGACTTCTTCAACCTCTCTTTCAGAACAAAGGAAGAATTATGCTCGGGACAGTGTCAGCAGTGTGTCCGATATATCCCAATATCGTGTCGAAGTAAGATGTTTTGTTGTTTGCTAAAATTTAGAATGAACCCTGAGGGACATAAAAATTGGGTAGTAAAATCAGAATTATGTTTTATTTTATTCTTGTGATGTGCTGTGAGTTGTGTCGACCTTTTATTTCCGATTTTTGTAAAACTGAGATGTAAAATAACGAAGTATCTTGTTCGTCTGGGGTCCGTTTTCACAGAGAATAAATTAACCACTTATTTATCATTGGCAGCCTTATTTTGGTTAAAAACAGGAGAGGTGCTTCTGTTTTATATTTTAGAATCTTTTTTTGAAATTACACCTTTGCTTTCACCGAGTGGTTTAGTTTTAGTTTTAGTTTTACCTAAAGTCATGATTAGACCTATTTAAACAACGGTTTTCTTGTTTGATTTTTCCTGTGTAGTTATCTTTTAAGATATATTTGCTCTTGATTGGAATCTACATAGGTGACTTTTGCTTCCTATAGAACATATTTAAGTAGGAAGTAATTTTTAAATTGCTCTTATTTTCTGTTTTCTACCCATAGCAAGCATGCTTCATGAAATGTGAGGTTTTGTTTCAGTACTGTGGCGAGTTTGACAGTTACTACAGTGGTAGCTGACTACCCAGTCCTGTCTACCCGTGTCTGTTTCTAGCCGCAGTGCAAAGGGCCTGTTGTGGCTCAGCACCTAAGTAACCAGCATGGAATGATGTGGGAGGGATCAGTCTTAAGAGAATGCTTTTAAGCTGTTCAGAATTTATGTTCTATTTATGTAGCTCAGCATGGCTCAGTATTATACAGATTTAGCTATTTTATGACTCAAGGTACCCTTTCCTCAATTCAATAAAAACCTGCTTGACTTTCTTATCTTAATAAGAGAGCCACAAAGTTGGAGGAGACCTTGTGTTGGCTCCTCCCTGCTCTGCTCGCTGACTTTGATTAGGTCGCTGTGGCTTTCTTTCAGAAAACGTGCACTAAGAGAATGTGTGTGTTATAAATACTTTTTTCCTTCTTGTCAATCGTAAGCACTTGACTACCTTTGTTCTGGATCGGAAAGATGCTATGATAACTGTTGATGATGGAATAAGGAAGCTGAAATTGCTTGATGCCAAGGGCAAAGTGTGGACCCAGGATATGATTCTTCAAGTGGACGACAGAGCTGTGAGCCTAATTGATTTGGAATCAAAGGTAAGTCTGTAAAATTTAGATGATTTCACTTCCAGGAAAGTTCCACAGGTATTTATGTTGGCACACAGGTCATATTGTTTAAAAGGGGATGCAAGTCTGACAAAATAAAGTATTTGTCAGTGAATTTAAAGAAGAAATACACTACTGCATAGAAATTATGCCCACAAAAATCAGTCCCTGAAACTAGAGATAGAGGGATACATGTTTTTGTTTTTTTTTTTAAACCACAAATGATGAGATGGAGGAAGTGAGAAAAAAAAAATTCATAACACTGAAATAAGGCCCCAGTGGAGCCTTATTCGTTATGACATATATTAATTATATACTAGACAAACCGTATCCCAGTCACTGAGTAACCTGGGATGAAGGGTGTGTGTGTGTGTGTGTATTAACTTTTCACCAGCTCTATAGCAGGCACCTTTATTTTGCACAACCACTGGTAGGTACGATGCTGGAGCTCTAAATACAGGACTTTTCTGAGCCCCATCATCTGATAAGCATTTGAGTTGCTAAGATAAAGAAAACAACGGTCCTTATCATCTTAGACTGTTCTGATAGGACTCAGAGTAAGATCTGCCCTTTGTTTTCTCAAGTCCATCTAGACAGTGAGAGAACAACAACTGAGTGCTTCTCTCATCCTCATTGTTTTAAGTTATTATATATAAAGGAAGGATAGTACTTAATTTACTTTTTCAAAGAAAGAAAATTTGTTATTTCTGGTCCTCTGATAAATTGCATTTTATTTTGATGGAACCCAAATTTGCCTTTGCTGGACCTCAGGGGATCAAAAGTTAGAATAAATTGGGGCGCCTGGGTGGCTCGGTGGGTTGGGCCGCTGCCTTCGGCTCAGGTCATGATCCCGGGTCCTGGGTTCGAGCCCCGCATCGGGCTTTCTGCTCAGCAGGGAGCCTGCTTCCTCCTCTCTCTCTGCCTGCCTCTCTGCTTACTTGTGATTTCTCTCTGTCAAATAAATAAATAAAATCTTTAAAAAAAAAAAAGTTAGAATAAATTCATGGTATGCTGTATGTGTGTATATGCTATCTGTAATCAAAGTTGCTGCTTTTTTCCTTTTATTTGTTCTTTATTTAACTATTTTCATTTACTGGAGATATTGTATTTTCTTTTTTTAAAGATTTTATTTATTTATTTGACAGAGATCACAAGTAGGCAGAGAGGCAGGCAGAGAGAAAGGGGGAAGCAGGCTCCTTGCGGAGCAGAGAGCCCGATGTGGGGCTCGATCCCAGGACCCCAGGATCATGACCCGAGCCGAAGGCAGAGGCTTTAACCCACTGAGCCCCCCAGGTGCTCCGCAGATATTGTATTTTCTTTATTAAAAAAATCAGTTTCTCTCATTAATTCATTATGATCCACTCACAATTTGTATAAAGGCATTAGTATAACAATAAGCATTTTAAATATATCTCATTAAGTATAGAATTCAGAAAGCTCATAAGTATCTGTCAGTATTTTATTTAGGTAGCTGTTTATAGGTTAGAGAATATTCACTTTTATACTAACAAACATGTTAATTACTTTGAAGAATGTATTTTTTAGTGAGATCCTTCTGGCCCAGCTGTTTAACATTTTTGGCTAGAATGAATGAATATATATATATAATGAATTTTTTCATTTGAGAGAGTCATTGAAATAAAAAAAAAAGTGTGGGGCGCCTGGTTGGCTCAGTCCTTAAGCATCTGCCTTCAGCTCAGGTCATGATCCTGGGGTCCTGGGATCAAGCCCCACATGAGGCTCCCTGCTCAGTGGGAAGCCTGCTTCTCCCTTTCCTTCTGCCTGCCATTCTGCCTACTTGCGCTCTTACTCTCTTGTCAAATAAATAAATAAAATCTTTTTAAAAAGTATAAATGATGGGGGCGCCTGGGTGGCTCAGTGGGTTGGGCCGCTGCCTTCGGCTCGGGTCATGATCTCAGGGTCCTGGGATCGAATCCCGCATCGGGCTCTCTGCTCAGCAGGGAGCCTGCTTCCCTCTCTCTCTCTGCCTGCCTCTCTGTCTGCTTGTGATCTCTGTCTGTCAGATAAATAAAATCTTAAAAAAAAAAAAAAGTATAAATGATGTATTATTTTTAGCCTAACATTTGGGATTACTGAAGGTAGAAATGAAAAGAGTATGACTGTTCAATGTTCAAGTAAAAGGAAATTCTGACACTATATAGCCAGAGGGGGGAAAAATGCCATTTAAAATGGTGAATCATTTTGGAAAGAGGCCTCACTTTACTTTTCTCTTAAAAATATCATCTCTACTCCACAACCTGAGGAAGTCAGTAATGCTAAATTCAGTATTTCTTCTGTTTATTAAGAACATAACTTCATTCCTCTGCTAAATATTTCCTTTTTGTTGCTCTTTCTCCCACTCACCTTCTAGCCCCATCTCGTTTCTCTGTTGCCACCTTATATCTACTCCTCTTCCACATCTGCAGGTTTTACTAGTATTCACGGTCAGTGTGGGCTTCAGACTTCAAAAATTATTTGTACAGTGTCTAGAGCTCTTTGTTCAGTAGATTTTAGATATACAATAAAAATTATGACAAGTTATATTTTTACCTTGTTTACAGAATGAACTAGAGAATTTTCCTTTAAGCACAATCCAGCACTGCCAAGCTGTGATGCATTCCTGTAACTATGATTCAGTTCTTGCTCTGGTGTGCAAAGAGCCAACTCAGAACAAGCCAGATCTTCATCTTTTCCAGTGTGATGAGATTAAGGTAAAAGAATGGCAAATTTTTTTCCCCTTTCAGTTAGATGTTCTGACAGCTATTGGATTATCCACTTTAGTCACATGACCAGTGGATTTCTAGATTCTTAGGATTTTGTAAGGAAAACAAATACCTTAATATCTTTCCGGCAGTTCCAGTAAATAAAGAGGAAATAGAATGGTATTTTAAAAAAGAAAGATGCATTCTATTAATTAAACAAAAGGCATAGGTAATATATTAAATTCTTCATTGAGTTACTTGGACTTGTATAATTAAAAATTGATTCTTCTAAAATCATGCTTTATGGACAATAAGTAATCATGCCATCCTATTTTATTCTGCACTAATCACATAACATGGATTATTGCAATGAAACCCTTAGACATTTTCCATGATACAGATTTAAAGCTCACCGTTTAATTACGTGACTTGAATAATTGCTCAGGATAGGTAATCCCTAAGTAATAATGTGAAAGGAGTTAAGCACAGTTACCAGTAAAAACATGCTATATCCTGAAGATTGGTATTCAGAGTACACCGTGATTTTCAAATGCTTATCACTTGTGGTGCTTTGTTGGACATTAGAAATTATCATCAACCTTGAATATTTTTAGGTGATGAGTTGATTTCTCCAAAAGGGAAATCATTTTGGGTTGAGTTGATTGGTGCTTTGCCAAAGCAGTGACTTATCACTGTGACTATATTATAAAACATACAGGTAGTTTTTATTTTATAAAGAAATGCTGGGAGATTAGCATGAAATGTCATTTGATCTTTTCTGTATTTCTTTGACATTAAAATATGATAGATTAATTAAGATTGACTGTCAACAGTCTATTTCATAATTTTCTTTTTCTTGCTTTATGTATAGATGACTTTATAAAAATTTTACTTGAAAATAACTGTGGTATTTACATAGTTTACATAGTGATGTTCATCAGAATTTTATGTAGTACATTTTGAAAGTCAGGAAAGGTATTAAGAATTTTGCAAGGTTAGATTTGTTAAGTATTAAATAAGTATTAATGTGAATATTTTTTTCTGAAGATATATTGAAATTTAATTAAAATATTTTTAAAACAGAGGACTAAACTAAAAGACATTTTAAATCTGGTGTTTGCTTCAGTGCTCTAAAACTTAGCATGAAACTAAGAGTTACTATGCTGAGTAAAGTTTCTGGATTTCAATGTTGAGAATAAAGGGCTTGTTTTATCTGATCGGGGATGGTGGTATTGATGGGTCTGAAACAGATTTACTGAATTACTGTTTTGTCTAAAAACTCAAATAACACTATGCAGCTCTGTGTTTTTGCTCATGAGTGCTATATTCCACATGAGACCTTTTTTTTTTTTTTTTACCCTTGACACATTGAGAATATAAACACAATGAAATATGATGTAGTTTCTTTTATATGGGTCATGTTGCAATATCACTTTTGAGTTTTGAAGTTTCTTTATTACGGGGTTTTACACAACGCTCCTGCCCACCTCTGTAGTAAAATTTTCCTTAGAAATATGAGCCCAGCAAGTTCAGGGTTCCTAAGCGTCTTCAGTTTTATTTAATATTGCACATAACAGAGTCTTTGACATGATGTTTATGATGTCTTCCTGAAACTAAGATAGTTTTACAGAAGTAACTCTGAACTAGGGTGCATTACCCTCACATTTAATTAGGAATGTGACCTTGGCGAAGCCATTATATGAGTATTCTTTAGTTTCATTAATTATAAAGCAAAGAGGACAGATTAGATAATCTTGACATCTCCTTTCAGCTCTAAAATGTTATGATTATCTGTGCTTATGGTGAAAGAATATGCAGTATACATATTTGAGAAAAACATACATAATGACAGAGAACAGGCAGGAATGAAAATAGAAGGTAAGTACATCCCAGCAGGAATTTAATATGCAGTAATAATCACTGGCCATAAATAAACTTCATACCAAACAAAATAAACTTAAGAAGCTGCTAACTTCGCTTTGTTTCCCAAGAAGACCAAATCACATATTCTTGTTGGAAAAGTATTAGAGAAGTTTATTGTTTGGAGAATGTTAGCTTTTACCTGAAATGACAAAATAAAGTACATATCAAAGAGGGTACAACATAGGGTTAGGGTTCATCCCATGATTATATTGTATCTGTCCCAAACTGGGAGTGTCTGCTGGGACTGAGTGATTTGTTCCAATAGGTTAATGGGTGCCCCCTCCTGGAGCCTGAGGATGAGAAAGGGGAAGGAGCTCTGCTCTACAGGTGTGCACTTCTAACCCCTTCGTTTCTTTTTAGGCAGACATTTTCTCACAGTTACATTTTCCACATATACTTACATTTCCAGCATATGCAAATCCTTTTCTCTTTGGCTGTATGCAGAGATAGCTTTTGTCTAAACTAATGGGATCTGGATTAAATAATCTTTGAGCATTTCTTCAGTGTTTGAAATTTGTCATTATAAGAGTCACCACCAAAAAACTGCCAAGAGTCATGTTTTGAAAGCACATTTTCAAAAAAGAACACTTTTCTTTTGCGTCAAGACACTTACTGATTCAGACAGGGAACATAATCCCTTTTGTTGTTGCTGTTTGAACCGATACATCAAGACAAGAAAAATCTATGACCTCCCGGGTAACTTGTCTTCCATTGCAGGCAAACCTCATTAGTGAAGACATTGAGAGTGCAATCAGTGACAGTAAAGGAGGGAAACAGAAGAGGCGGCCAGAAGCCCTGAGGTAAAAACATTAAAAGAAGTTAAGGGGTAGAATTGTTTTAAGGTTTTTTTATTTGTGTTTTTCTTTTTGTTTTTGTTTGTTTGTTTGTTTTTTTGGGGGGTTTGTTTTTCTTGTTGCTCCAAGGACTTAGAAAAATCATCTTCAGTGGAGGTCTGTTTTACAGAATACAGCCTGTGATTTCAGCTCATTCGCTCTTCCCGAGTTTGTCCAGTACACATGTGCACCTTTCTCTCTGTGTTTTCTGGTCTTTCTCTGAGAAGCCTTCTCTCATATGTGTAGTCAGAGTCAGGACAGATGAGTGGCAGTTTAAGGGAAGGTAGCCTGGGGGAGTACAAATAGGTATAAGGAGACCTCTCCCAGTCACGGGAGACCCAGAAAAAAATTAAACCTAATGTTCAGTTGAATTAAAAATTTTCTGTGTTTTTGTATTTCACATACACTTGTAAATATACATAATATGAAATGGTTAGGAAATCCTTTTTGTCCTCCCCCTTGACATTGTTCTTAAGGTTGAAGAACTAATACCATAAAATGAGAATTGATAGACATGGAGATGGTAAAAATTCTATTTTTTTCATCTTTTTTAGGATGATTTCCAAAGCAGACCCTGGTATACCGCCTCCACCAAGAGCTCCTGCCCCGGTGCCCCCTGGGACCGTTACCCAGGTGGATGTTCGAAGTCGGGTGGCAGCCTGGTCTGCATGGGCCGCTGACCAAGGGGACTGTGAGTATCTCTAGGGACTGTTGTTATTTAACATTGACTTTGGGTTGTGACATAATTCTTGCTCTCAAATTTGGATACTGATTTCTGAGCTGAAGCTTGAGGTTAGCTTTTTTTAATAAAAAAATACCACACTTAGATGAAGGAAATTTAAGTGTTGGACACTATAAGACTATTATATATGAGGGTTCAGATCAGTCATTTAAATAAATATGGCATTAGGATTACAGTCTTTTTTTTTTTAATGTGATCAAAAATAGGAAGTTTGACTCAGCTAACAAAAAGATGGTAATACATTTTATGCATTTTTTATATACAAAAAAATTTTTTTTTGCAAAGACTGTCCTTCAAAATTCTTTCCATCATTATTATCTTACCACTCTCCTGTTTGGAAAATTGTTGTGCTTACATGATAAAGGCTATCAGGGCAGTATTAGGACAAGAGTAAAAGCATCTCCTTCTTGCTAAACTTGTCAAAGGGGCCCTCTGTGTGCATCATCATTTTACCTTGACACTTTTTTTCAAAGAAAAATAATCCTAGCATAGAACTTAGCATAACTTTTTATATGTAAGAATGTTGGTTTTATTAATTTTTTTTATAATCTGAAATTTTTATGACTGAAAATGCCTTCAAATATATTTGGTCCAGTCTCTTCATTATGAGTAAATAAACTGTGATCCAGTGAGTTTGAGTTTGATGAAGACTAGAGCATCACTCTTTTGCCCTATTGTTCAATGGACTTAAGTCACTTATCCTTTATCTAATAAGGCATTATTCATGCAGATAACTGAAAATGTAGTTAAAAAATAGAACTTGGTGGCCATCAGTGAGTGACTCTGGACATTACGTCTGCTGAGTCAAAGGCTGGACCCTGGAGTAAGACCAGGATCTGCTGTGTAATAACCTTGGACAGTATTTCTGTGTGTTTCAACCTCACTTGTAAAGTAGGAATAATAATTCATGGGTTGTTGTGAATCTGAAAGCAAATAATGTCTACAGCAGTCTCTACTGCAGTGTAATACACACAACATGTGGTTCATCTCATTTTTGTCAAATCGAGTTTTTTATTTCTGAATTGCTTTCCATTTTACTTATATTTTTTGTATCCTTGAAGTTATTTTTAGAGATTTGCACTTAAATCCAGCCAATCAGATGAAAGAAAGAAATCTCTGAAACATCCGTTTATCAAAAATGAAGTAGCAGAATACTTAACTTTATAACAATTTATTTTTAGAAATCATACAAATTTCTGTTGATCCATTTTTTTTCTGTGAAATTTTGTGTTTAAGAAAACTGATTGGAGTTTATAATGTTTCCTACTTTTTGTGTTCATATGGTACTTTTGTTGTTACTACTGTTTTGGTAGAAGAGATGTGGGTTTTGAGAGGGATCAAAATAGTCTTCCTTGAAGCTGAGGAAATATTTTAAGAGGAGTTTATAAATATTCTGAGTAAATTTGTGAAAACATCTGTAAAACCTAATAAAATTTACAAGAAAGAGAAAATTTTGTTTCTGGGATGTTTCTGGGCTCTAATTAGATTTTGTCTAAAAAATGCTGTGCAAGCTTACCTACTTAAATGAGAATAAGAATTTTCAGAAATTCTTATTTTCTACTAGGCCAAATAGAACGTAACACTTATCATGTGAGGCTCTGTCTGGATCCAAGCCGGTTTTTGGTTGGAAATCCCCCCCAAAAGGAGTATCTTTCTGGTCCCTTTGAAGGCTCTGGCTAACTCAGACTTAACATTTCCTTTGAATCCTTGACATACACTTCCCCTGACTTCCAACAGTGAACTCTGTAGAGTAGTGGCAGTGGATTCCTAGTGGTGCCACAGACTGTGAGAAGGTCTTCCCTTACCTCACCCTCCAAATGATATTTCGGGGCTAATCTGGAATTCTTACTAGCTATATTTCAAGTTCAACATATTGCTTTCTGTAGTATACTATACCCAAGGAATCCTCTAACTCCATGTAAAACAGCATTTAACTGGCAAGATTTCATAAATATAAATTCTAATTATCTTAAAGTACTTAAGAACCACTAATTAAGTTTCATAAGACTCCATAATTTCTTCTTTTGGGAGCCAGTATTCCATTTGTAGGGAAAGGCATAGAAGAGGTATAGCAATACAGAATTCTCAGTATTTTTTGTAGTTTTCTATATTGAACATCATGAGTAATGATGTAGTATGAGTTTTTCCATTATTGATCTTACATTTTTCCTGTTTCATCTGTACAATTTTTCTTTTATTTAATCTACTGTGAAATATTTCTAGAAGTATCTGTTTAATGGTAGTATTAACCAGAAGGGAGTTCATTATAATAACCTTATGATTAACATCATGCTTTAGCTAACTGAGCTAACTTAACAACTTGAATGCTCTTAAGATATGTATTACTTAATTTGCAAATCCTGTAGGTATTTATACTTAGAAAGTATAAATCAGTGAGCCCAACATTGTGGGTTTTAAGCTTAATGACAACTAGAATTTTTAAAAAGTACTTTAATGTCAGAACCCCCCAAGCTTTGTTGTATTCACAGTGGTGGAATGTATAAACTTGGGAGGTTGCATTAGAAGTTAGTTGACCACTTTTTGAGGAGCAGGTGCTTAAATGTGAGTTTATATTTCTTTCTTGTGTAGGCATTATAGGGTGAGAAATTAGGGTTGGTTCTACAGGCAGCTGTCATTGAGAAGAGGGAGAATAGGGAGGGAAGTTACAGGGTAAATAGACATCATAAAGGTTGAAGGCAAGCACATCAGCCTGGCCAAGTGCTTCTTAGTGAGGTCAAGAATTCATGTCATTCATAGATGATGAGCAGTTTTGATTTTGTGTCCAGTGAAGGTGTTCCCTTTTGCAAATGGCACTCTTTTCTAGCTAGTTTTCATGTTTCATTACCTAGATTGATCTTGCTTAGGTAACAGGTTGAAAGACTTGTGATTCTTCTTTCTTCAGTTGAGAAACCAAGGCAGTACCACGAGCAGGAGGAACCACCTGAGATGATGGCGGCCCGAATTGACAGAGACGTGGTAGGTCCAACATTCCTCTTTAGGCCATTGCCTTTTTTTTTGAAGAGGAAAAAAATATCAGCAGAGAAAACAAAGTTGATTTAAATAAAGATGTTTTGTGGATACTGTATTTTCTCTTTCCATTGGTGGTTATGCCCTTTGAACTATTTTTTCTTAACCATTTTTACCTTTAGGCCAATATTTAGTAGGATAGGGCTCTGGTAGAAGAACTAGCATATTAACTAGTTTATAAAGGAATTTAAGCTAAATTATCAGATTTGGGGAACTTTAACTTTTTTCATAGTTTGTAATTCATAATTGAAACGTCTGCTAAATATCTCTTCATGACATTTATTAAAAAATGTTTATAATGCCTGAAACATAAAAGTTAAGTGGAATTTTTAAAAAGTAGATATGCAGATTTTAACTCTTTATTAAAAATAAAGCTGTATTTATTTTTATTAGCAATAAAATAGTAATTTACTTAACAGAATGACAGTGCCCTGTGATGTAATAATAAAATATGATCTCAATATAATTCCCATTTATGTTATACACCTTCCTAGCTTGTTTGGAAACAAATACAGGAATTTGAAGTTTGGGATTTAATTTTTCTATTACACCGTTATTTATTATACTTAAAAGTTTATTTAATCCCAGTTTCTAGTCTTTTGAATTAGAAGAATGTCAGGTTTCACACGTACTTGAGAAAGTCACCTAAGACTATAGTATGTCAGATAATCAATACTGATCCAAGATTCAAATCAAAACCACATTGAGATACCCCTTACACCAGTCAGAATGGCCAAAATTAACAAGACAGTAGTAAACAACATGTGTTGGATAGGTTGTGGAGAAAGGGGAACCCTCTTACACTGTTGGTGGGAATGCATGTTGGTGTAGCCACTTTGGAAAACAGTGTGGATTCCTTAAGAAATTAAAAATAGAGCTTCCCTATGACCCTGCAATTGCATTACTAGGTATTTATCCCAAAGATACAGATGTAGTGAAAAGAAGGGCCATCTGTACCCCAATGTTCATAGCAGCAATGGCCACAGTTACCAAACTGTGGAAAGAACCAAGATGCCCTTCAACAGACGAATGGATAAAGAAGATGTGGTCCATATACAGTATGGAGTATTATGCCTCCATCAGAAAGAATGAATACCCAACTTTTGTATCAACATGGACAGGACTGGAAGAGATTATGCTGAGTGAAATAAGTGAAGCAGAGAGTCAATTATCATATGGTTTTGCTTATTTGTGGAACACAAGGAATAACACGGAGGACATGGGGAGATGAAGAGGAGAAGGGAGTTGGGGGAAATTGGAGGGGGAGACAAACCATGAGACACTGTGGACTCTGAGGAACTAACTGAGGGTTTGGGAGGGGAAGGGAGTGGGAGGTTGGGTGAGCCTAGTGGTGGGTATTATGGAGGGCACGTATTACATGGAGCACTGGATGTGGTGCATAAACACTGAATTCTGGAACACTGAAAAGAAATTTAAAAAATAAATAAAAATAAAAAATAAAACCGTTTAAGGAGAAAAATAACTGATCCAATAATCCCTGAAAACAGTTCACCATGAATTCTATTTTACCACATGGAAACTCTAATTAATAATGATTCTAGATTATCTGTGTGTTTATTTGGTTATCACAACATTCTATAAACTTTTAATTCCATGAAATAATATTGTTGGCACATTTATTAGAAAAACAAAATTTCTCATTGCTCTTCTAACAAGGTGTTTCTTCAGATTTTTTCCCCCTAACTTTATGTGGGAGAACACCATGAGAGAATTAAAGTAGTTGAAAATAATAATCTAAATAGATATTGTGAATGCTTTCTTTATGGTATTGAAAATAGAACAAAATTAAGCTAAAGAAAAATGTCAGACTTTAGCTGCACATATAGGTATATTTAGTTCAATTCTTTTTCTTAGAATTAGTGATAAACTTGAGATTTGCATGTGGGAGGTTTTTTTTTTTTTTTTAAAGCTTTCTGATTTTCCTTTACTGACTAACAGTATACAGTCAAGGCAAAAATGGTTTTATTTTGGCTTATATTTTGTTCTCTGATTTCTAATTCCAGCAAATATTAAACCATATTTTGGATGACATTGAATTTTTTATCACAAAACTCCAAAAAGCAGCTGAAGCATTTTCTGAGCTTTCTAAAAGGAAGAAAAGTAAGAAAGGTAAAAAGAAAGGACCAGGAGGTGAGTTGGATTTTCTTGATCTTCTGAAAACCATTCAGAATTCCAGTGTTAGGCAGAGTTTCTGCCCTTGGGAACTGCTTAGCAAAACTCCATTGACAGTGGGCCAAAAAGTCCCGTTTCTAGTGTTGGGATTGCACCTGGGATTCAGGCAAAGACTAAGCAGAGCCCAGGGAATGGTCGGTTTTGGTTCCAAGTTGGCTACGGTAAGAAAAGACTCTGGGATACTTAACCTAAATCACAGAGACTCTGAGATTCAGCCCTTTCGTTAATGTCTGTTAAAATCATAGCTCTGTTCCTACCATATTTTGATTTATTTTATTATAGAGAACCTCATTATTTTGTTAAAAGGATTGATTTTTCTCATTAAAATAGTTAACAAATATCAATAGATTTGAATTTTTTAATCACATAACTCCCAAACAATATATCCAGGTCATGTGCAAGCAGTTTTGGGGTATGCTGTAGGTAGTTATTTAAAATTCCTCCAAATGTATAAACTTATAATTGTGGAGCAAATGAAGTACATCAAAGAATAGTAAGTAAATATCCCTTTTATGACACATGACCTCCCAGTCTTTCTCTAGCTCATGTCTACATTCCTAAGCATGTGACCTGTAAACTTTTCTTCCAGATGTGTACATCTGGATATACCTCACCTCCCTATAGTCTGAAATTAAGTATTATTGCTTCCTTATGTCTCAAACACTTATTCCTGCTGTATTCTGTGTACTATATGTATACTGTATTCAGTGTACCATCCTCTTGGTCATACACATTTAAGACCACAGATTCTTGCATGACTTCATTCTCCAGCGTGCAGCCAACATCGATTTTAGTTTCTCAGTGTGTTTTTTTTAAGATTTTTTTTTCTTTTATTTGACAGAAATCACAAGTAGGCAGAGAGGCAGGCAGAGAGAGAGAGGGGGAAGCAGGCTCCCCGCAGAGCAGAGAGCCCGATGCAGGGCTCGATCCCAGGACCCTGAGATCATGACCTGAGCCAAAGGCAGAGGCTTTAACCCACTGAGCCACCCAGGCGCCCCTTCAGTGTGTTTTATATCCAGTTGTTTCCCTTTTCATTTTCATAGCTAACGTCTGCTTCAAGCTGTCATCATTTTTTACCCAGCTCTCTAAGAGTCTTCAAGCCTTCAGTCTTTTATTCTGGGAGGACAGTTGTCTTCGGGCTCTAATGTAGTCACTTCATTCTTCTGAACAGCATGTTAATTCCATGTTCTATTGATTTAAGTCTACTCCAACCCCCTGATTGTCATGGTCACCCCACAATCCAGCCTTGGTCTACTTTCCCATTCTCAGGTTTCTGTGCTTTGGTTTTTCATCTCACATACATGCAGTTTTCTTTCCCCATGTGTTTTTTTTTTTTTTTTAACTGATGCTGTTATATCCAACTATGACATTTCCTTATCAAATTGCCATGTAACAGACCTTTCAGATCCTATTTTAAAAGCTACTTTCCCCTTGAAACATCTTTTAGGTATCCATTTTTCCATTTCCCAATCCGGTGCAATTTCTTTCTACAGCACTTCCTTGGTGTATCTTTTTATGTACCAATTCATGTCTTCTAAAGTTTTTAAGGCCCTTCAGAGCAGGGTTTATAACTCACACATTTTTATAGTCTTTGCGATGATAAGCATAGTCATTGGAACATAAAAAGGATACAGCATACATCTATGGAATTGATGAAGAATTAGTAGTGCCTAAGGGGAGAAGGGTCCTTTTGAAATGTTGAATTGTCTTAGTTTGTTACAGTGAGTCTATGAGATGCAGTAGAGTAGCTAAGAAGCGCAGTATCTGGAATGATAGAATTTTACAGACACAAATGTGGCTTTTTACTTTTTCATTTAATAGATTTTCTGACAACTTTGCTTTCATCTGTCCCGCTTCTCATTTATTTCTTTTAGAGGGTGTTTTAACTCTACGAGCAAAACCTCCCCCTCCTGATGAGTTCATTGACTGTTTACAAAAGTTTAAACATGGATTTAACCTTCTGGTAAGTGAAATTTGTTTGTATATAATTAAAAGAAACAAATGAAAGAGATCAAATTCTAGCCAGGATATTCCTGATTAAATGAAGAGATAAAGTTGTTGGAGATTTTTTCGGTATGTGTGTCTCGATTTGCTTTTAGTTAGAACAACAGATAATAAAACCTGTGTATCCAAGTGAATTATCAAAAAAGAACAACTCCTGGGGTCCTGGGTGGGTCAGTGGGTTTTAAGCCTCTGCCTTGGGCTCAGATCATGATCTCAGGGTCCTGGGATGGAGCCCCACAAGCCCCGCATCGGGCTCTCTGCTCAGCAGGGAGCTTGCTTCTCCCTCTCCCTCTGCCTGCCTCTCTGCCTACTTGTGATCTTTGTCTGTCAAATAAATAAATAAAATCTTTAAAAAAATTTTTTAAAAAAAGAGCAACTCCTAACTTTTTTTAAACTAAATTCTTTTAATCTGATTTACCTAGGCTGATTCATATCTCACAAGTGAAACTAGTAGTAAAGAACTCTTGCTTTGAGTCTGTGTTGGACCTTTATGAGCATCTGTTTTTTGCTTGATGACATCATAGTAATCTGTTCATCTGTTTTCTTAATGCTACAGTCCAAACTGAAGTCTCACATCCAGAATCCGAGTGCTGCAGATTTGGTTCATTTTTTATTTACTCCATTAAATATGGTAAGACTGTTAATTTAAGTGTCTGTCTGACGTATCTCGACAGTTTTCCTTCATTACCTTGCATGGTTATGATTTCCCTTGGCATCTATGTCAGCATCGAGAATGTCCAGTTTGAGAGTTTGAAAGAACCTTAGAAATCATCCTGTTCAAGTGCCTTACTTTATAGCTGAGGAAACCGATAGCTGTGACAGAGCAATGAAGATGAAAAGAAACATTTATCCGATGCTCATGTTTCAAAATATACTAGGATATAATACAAATGGCTATAATAATATAGAAGTTTTTCTCTTTCTCCCAAAATAGGCTAGGCATGAGGGGATACTGGTACTGTATGGAGGGCTTTGATCATTTATTTATTCATTCAGAAATACTCATTTAGAGACTATTATTATGTGCTTAGCATTATTAGTATCTTATCAGGAATAAAACAGACGTAAGTTTTTACCCCCTTGGAACCTCTTGCAGTATGGCGGGGCAGTCAGTAACCTGAATATACGCATAAATAGTACCTTTTGCTAAAAAGAAGTGTTATTTGACAAAATACAGCAGGGACACAGAAGAGGGAAGGTTTCCAGTGTATGCTCATGCAAGCATAAACACGTGTGTGAGATGGAGTATTAGCCTTTGTGAATAGGGTTGGTTAAGGTGAGAAGGTGTCATTTCAGCAAATGAAGTGAGGAATGAGTCATGCAGATTTCTGAAAGAAGACCATTCCAGACAGAGAACAGCTATTGTGAGTGCTCTGGGATGGTAACTGCAAATTGTGTTCTTGGAATAAATAAGTATTGTGATTTGAACAGAATGAGGGAGATCTTAATTAGGAGATGAAGTCAGCAAAGCAAAAGCATCATATATTTGTTGGTCTTTATAAGTGATAATGAAATCTTTTAAACTTTTGGAATATTTTCAGCAGGGAAGGATTGCTCTGGCTAGAATACTTAGAAATCTGGGGGAAGAAGGGATTGGGGTGGTTATTAAAATAATCCAGATTGGAGATGATGGTGTTTGGACCTGGTGGCATTAGAAATTGTACAAAGAAGTCGGATTTTGATTATAAAACACAGAGCAACATTTGCTGGTTGATTAGATGTGCTATGCAAGAGCCAAGGGTATCTCCAAAGGTTTTGGCCTAAGAGTGGAGGGACGGACTAATTACTAATTGAGATGGGGAAGACAATAGATAAAACAGATTTTTTTGGAGGAAGATAAGGATTCAGTTTAAGACATGTCAAAATTTTGTTACATCTAGATGGAAAAATTTGATTTGGTAGTTGAGTAGATTAATTCAGTTCAGTGGAGAAATCAAGGCTAGAGATACATATTTGAGGATCATCTGTATATAGAAAGCATTTAAAGCCATGACATTATCACCAAAATAGTAATTATAATTAAGAAGAGGAACAAGGACTGGTTGAGCTCTGGGCAATTTCAGTGTTAGGAGAACAGAAAGAACCAACAAAGAAAATTGAGAAGAAGCAGTTAAGTCAGGAGAGGAAACATAAGAATACTATAGTATTCTGGAAACCAAATGAAGAAAATGTATCCAAGAGAAGAATTGAGCAACTGTGTCAGCTATTTCTGTGGTGGAAGCTGATTTACCTCTGTGCCCTTGTCATAGCTGTACAAGGGCAAAGAAAGATGATTTATCTTTCAGGAGGTGACTCTGAATTTAGATAATTTCTACCTTTGCCCATTTGGCCTGAATGTTTTCATGGGGCCATGCTGAACACCAGAGGAATATAGTCTTCAACTGTTTGGCTGTAGGTTCATCTATAATGTAGGGTCTTCTCTTTCTAGAAGGAAGAAGAAGAGAGTGGACACTAGGGAACAATTCGTAGTCTTTAGCATGCTCACTCTGTGCCAGGTCAAGTGATATACATATAATACATTTTTTCCCCAGAAAACTCCCTTCTCATACATGTGTATTTTTACCTAAGGTATAATTTTTGAAACTAACAAAAGGGTGTGTTGAGAACAATTCCCTTTGTGAAGGAGTTGGAGGTTCCTATGAATTTATCCAGCCCAAGGTTGTACCTCTTGTACCATAGGCCAGGATCCAAGATACACATCTTCATTTTCTAGATTTTCAATATGCAGCTATGTTCTTTCCTTATATAGTATGGTAATATACTTCCCTTCTTCCCATTATATATTTCTTATATCTGCAAATGGTGTAATAGCAACTTTTCTAGGCTGACATTATGAACACACTGTCTTGTCCTACAGGGCAGTTGGGAGAATTTACTGGAATATTTAAGAGAACAGAACAAAAGAGTACAGGGATTTGGGAAAAGTGTGCGGCAGAAGGTAGATGGAACAATTGTTGCCCTCACATACAGACAGATCTGAGAAGAGAGTAGGTGACAAATCACCCTTTTCTATAATTCCACCAATTAGATAGGTCATTCCGGTTTTTGTGGGAGGACAAGTGAATGAGGAGTGGAAAGAGAGTGGAATCTCTTTTAAAAACTTCGAGGAGGACAGAGTTTCCTACTTTCTGGGCTAAAGCAGGCATGGGTGGAGTGGTTGTGAATGGCTCTCCCTGTCAGAAGAGCAAATGATTCCTTTGTAGGATGACAATAGCAGCAATGATAATTGTTAGTAATGTGTGATTATCCAGTGTATAATTTCTGTGTTTGTTTTTTTAAAGAGTAAGAGCTGTATGAAATATATAAATTTCATTAATTTTGGTTTAGGGCATAGGAACGCTATGGTTGAAGTACTCTGATATTTATTGAAAATGGAGCAAATTCAAATGCATTTCCCATAGGTTTTACTTGATTATCAAAAAAAAAAAAAAAAAAAAAAGAGAGAGAGAGAGAGAGAGAAAGTCCAAGTAACGAAAGGGATAATAAATCTCCTTCTTTTCCCAAGGGCAACTAGACAAGACCTGAAGTAGAATATAAAATGAATATTGCCTTACCAGCATAGGAATGAAACATCAGCTAAATGTCAGAACTGGGCAATAAGAGATTAGAATATGAAAGTCCAAGACTACATCAATAATTTATGAATGCTTCCATATGTTGTTGCTACGTATAGAACATCAGATTTTTACTTGTCTAGTTACTGTTGAATAATTCTTGCTTTATAAGCTCTTTTAAAAATTAGATCAAGGACATTCAGATGCAAAGAAGCCCATAGTAGCTAATTAACAAAATTTATATTCCTTATTCTTTAACACATTTGATACTGTCTTAGTTTGAATATTAGGAAGTTTTGACTCTAAAGCTGTTTTTGCCACCTCCTCATTCTCGGCACACGCTTTCACACATCATAAGTAGATATGTAGTCATTACATAAAGGAGAGCTATAAAATAATGGGACTGGTTTGGTTTCCTTAAAATGTAGAAATTAGCCTTAATGATCAAGCTGTGTATCTGAAAATAGGATTTTTTTTTTCATCAGAAATGACTCCTTATTCATGGTCTCTCCAATCAGAATATATCTGTTGCTTCTTTTAATGTTCTGCCTATAGAACCCCAGACATATTACTTGGACAAGAGACATGGAAAGGAATATTTATTTAGGGCCTACGACCAGCCACACCAAATCTGTGGTTTTAAACCTTGCAAGACCCGCCCTCTGCCCTCAGCATCTCCACACACAAACCCACCCACAGTGTCTATATATGCATATGGGCTTAGCATCCATTCTCTAGGGGGAACTACATCTTAAAAGCTTTCTTTTCTTTACATTTCTATTTCATTCCCTCTTCCCACTGTGAAGCCAAAGATTTTAAAGTTCCTCTACTCCTAGATTTTACTCCTGTACTTTTCCCTCTTAATCATCCCAGCATATTCACCAGAAGTGCTTATGGGACTTGGATGTAAGAAAATTACTGTACCAGGCTGTCAGGGTAAATTTTGTTCTCAAGTAAGACTCAGCCTCCCTCCTTATTTCTCATCTTTTCTTTCACTGATTCTCAGTTATCCCCCTAAGGCTTATGTCTTCTGCAATTGACTTGGTCCAAGTCCTCATTGGAGGGAAAAGTATGAAAAATAAGCCATAAGTTAAAATGTAACATGTTACTTATATGCATAAATTGTTCCGAGGACACTGAGGTGCCTTAGAGCTATGGTTTGGGATGAAGGAGGGCTTCTTGAAAGAGGTGGTAATGGAGTAGAGTTGTGAGTGATAAAGGAAGGGCCTTCTGGGGAACTGGGAAGCAGCACATGCAGATCCACAGAGGCATACAACATCACAGTGTGCTCAGAACACTTGGATGACTGGGGAGAAACTGAGAAACTGATCCTTGGTCTGGAGCCATTAAAAAAAAAATCCCTTTTTTCTTGTGCCATATCTCTGGGAAGGTGAGATTTTTATAAAAGGGCTCTGGTTTCTGCTCTAGGAGATAACTACGTTCTTTAGCCAGGAAAGAGCCTCTGAGAAGGCAATTTGGAGCAGTTTCCAGACATGCACTTATCATCATTTTGTTTATCAGAGAGTTGCACCTGCTTATTTGTTTCTGCTAATCATTAAATTACCCATTTTAAATCAGGACAATTTCCTAGAATTAAATTCTGGAGAAAAATATTAATAGATTCAGAGTACCAGTTCTCATTCGTCGCTCACTTTTCTCTCTGGATCCTTTTATTTTTGTATGTCTTTATAGGCATAGCCATAGACCATTAAGTTGAGCCTTATTTCTCTCTGTAGTATTCATTTATAGAACCATATTTTTCAAGCTTGGAATAATAGATTTGCCAGGAAAAATACATGTAATTTTTTAAGCAAAAAGCAGAGATAGTTAAACCACCTGACTGAGAATTCTCTGGATAGCCATTAGTATTTTCCAGGGAAAAATACAGTCCTGTGCAGCCAATAGACAGATCCTGTGAAAGTTGTTAAACTACTGACTTTTCATTCTAGATTTTTAGTCATGATTGGGCTGGGCAGGTTGACTTAATAAGCTGTTTTCATCAGGAGTACACCGTACCACATCAAAATTTGAGTCTATAAAAACAGTGCTTGCTTTTGGCATGGCTTTTACATATTTGGAAAATATACATTAATCATTATCTTCTTGCTAAAAAATGATTTATTGTCATTTTAGGTGGTGCAGGCAACAGGAGGTCCTGAACTAGCCAGTTCGGTACTCAGCCCCCTACTGACTAAAGACACAATTGATTTCTTAAATTATACTGTCAACAATGATGAAAGACAGCTGTGGATGTCACTGGGAGAAACTTGGATGAAAGCCAGGTAAACGTGTAGGAGTTTAATACCTGTAATACTCCAAGTATTGTTCTTTTTATTACTTGACTCTAACGAGACATTTATTTAGCCTTCTACTTATAAAACTCTAGGCATTACAGATGAAAAAGCCTGAACCCTTAAAAAGCTAGTCTGGTGGAGAAGATACAAAGTATAAGAGATATTAAGTACCAGGAGTGACTCATAAACTGCTAATGTTTGGCAATGGGGAGCCATGAGGGAGAAGAGTTGATGGGGGGGTTCGGTGAGGGGGGTAGTTACCTTTCAAAGAAGAGCTGGCATTTAAAAATCAATAGATAATAATACTAGTCTATTATGTAATATATATGTACAGACTATACAGATAGTGTTTGCCAGGCACTCTTCCATGCTTTACATAAGTACTATTGTTATCCCTATTTTACAGATAACAAAACTGAGGCCTAGAGTGGTTAAGTAATTTACTCAAAGCCATGTAAATCTTTAGTGGCAGATCTGTGATTTTTACCTGGCAGTCTGGCTCTGGAGTTGATGTTCTCAATTATTTCGCTGTACTGCCTTTCAGCAGGATGAGTAGGATTTCCACAAATACATAGTTGGGAAGGGGCCTTCCTAATAGAAAGAGAAGCATGAATGAGAGCATGAGGCGGGAAGTCAAGAGAATGGAGAATGAAAAATGGGTTTGGCTGGTATATCAACTTTGGGTAGCAGGCGCTGGTGGGGAACAGGGCGAGGAGGGATGGTGTTAAATGAGGTACATGGAAATAAGCAGGTGGGCTGTGGAGAACCAGTAGCTTTGTGATGAGGGGATCATTTTAAAAATTGTATTTTGTCAGTAAAGAGATTGTGGAAGACAAATCATTTACATTGATTGCCTCATTTAACATTGCAGTGTTAAAGTTTCCTGAGCAAGGCAAAAAAAAAAAAATTCTCATTTTATGATATGCAAATAAATAATTTTGCCTTCCTAACTTACTCCGATCATTTTATTTCTCTATTTAGAGTGGGTCATTCAGTGTGGTCACTTACAAGCTTTTCTTCCTAATGCTTTTGAATGGGCTAGCCTGAAAGTAATGGATCAGTTCATAATTTTTTTTTCTCCTCCTTTTCTTTGGTTGAAACACATATAAACTGTGTTTATATACAAAATATAAAACTTATATTTTGGACTTAGGCAACAGCTTGTGTTGGAATACAATTTACATATTGAATGATTTACCAAGCAAAAAATTATTTAAAAGCATCAAAGTTGATTTTATATTGAAAATAAGATTTAAATTTATTTACATATTAATATAACCTACTGTATCATGCTATTTGTATATTGTACTTGGCTAAATAGATTTCTTAAATCTATTGGACTTTCATAGTTTATAATCTAATGATAAGCCTAGGTAGGATCTTTTAGTATTTTCCCATGAAACTTACTAAATTAATCAGATCTCCTAGTATAAAAAAAGCTCAGACTTTCTAATTTCTTAATTTTGGGTCATACCTCAAAATGAGAAAATAAATGATTATTGGAAAAACTACATCAAAAGGAAATATATTGTTAGCTCTTGACAAGAGAAAAAGTAATTTTAAAATCCTAATTGTTGAGAGTATTAGGAAATGGATATACTGATTTAAAAATTCGTAAAGATAAAAAGATCATAAAGGTACATAATAATCTGAATAAAATGGCTCATTTCATCGTAGTAGAAATATAACCTGAAAAATTAATCTTTCACTTGTGAAAGATAAAACAACACAATATAGCAGAAATGAAGCTATAATTTCTGTCCCAGTTATTTTTGTGGTTCATGAGTGATTAGGAGCTTGTAGAAATAAGCCTCACTTAGAGTCATTAAATAATGAATGGGTAATGATTGCGATTTCAGATTAGTCCTAACTTTATTTTACTGATTAATGGCTCGCTGATAAATTTAATTTATAAAATTGGTAATGTTTCATTTAGGGGACTTTATAACTTAAAAAATCATAAATGTTAAGAACATTCTCTGTTGTTTTCTCTTTCGAAAGATGTATCTGATACCAGGAGCGTTCATACCGTTGGGAGGGAGGGAAGAGAAAGATGAGAATCTCAAACTACTTTAGATACAAGAGAAGTTCATGTTCTAAATACTTTTAACACTTCTAGCCTCATGCTCCCTTTCCAAATTTTCAAAACCTGTATCCATGTTACAAAATTGAGTTAATGGAGAATTGAGGCAGTGTACTGAAAACAGATCATGAAGCAGAATTCAATCTCTCTTTCCTTTTGTTGGCATTACAGACTATTATAAGCATGTCCATTTTCCCTTTTTGAGTGGAGAGAGGGCAGATTAGGTATGCTTTGTTTTTGTTTGTTGCCATGTTTTGTTTTGCTAACCTTGTTGAAAGTAATTTTGAACATGGATACATTTCTTAATTTTGTGTCTTAATGTCCCTCTACAGAGCAGAGTGGCCAAAAGAGCAGTTCATCCCACCATATGTCCCACGGTTCCGCAATGGTTGGGAGCCCCCCATGCTGAACTTCATGGGAGCCCCAATGGAACAAGATCTTTATCAGCTGGCTGAGTCTGTGGCAAATGTAGCAGAACATCAGCGCAAACAGGAGACAAAAAGATTATCCACAGAGGTAGTTTTTTAGCACCACTTTTTGTAGAGCGTGCAATAACATGTGCATTCTCTTGTAATTCTGATTGTGAGTTCTCATTTTATTGATCTGAAGATTGTTCTAGAACTAATGAATAATCTGTCTTGCTGCCATTGGTTACCTCTCACTTCTCTGTCATTGCCATGACCGTTGTTTTGTTTCCCTGTGAAGCCTAATGCCAGCCTTAGAATCCTGTTAGCTCTCACCCCTACCCACCTGCTGGTGTTCCCTGAGCCCGGTGATC
This sequence comes from Lutra lutra, assembly GCF_902655055.1. Lineage (NCBI taxonomy): Eukaryota > Metazoa > Chordata > Mammalia > Carnivora > Mustelidae > Lutra > Lutra lutra. The sequence continues at coordinate 85,863,800 of NC_062285.1, forward strand.
CTGTCTCAATTTTTGAGTGCCTGCTTTCTCCCCTTGTAGAGAATTGCCCGACTGCTGCTCAGCTTGTTCTGTTTTTTCTCTCCATCATCACACCCTTAAGACAGTTCCTTGAACCTAGGTCCCTGAAGCCTGTCCCAAGCAGCTCTTTCCCAAATGTCCCATTTCTTCCCTCCTTCCTCCTTCCTTCCTGACTTCCTTTTTTCCCTCCTTCCTTCCCCCTAGTTCTAAATTCCGAAACCTCTGCCTGGCTCTAGAAGGCCAGAGTTTCTTCTGGACTCAGTCCCTAGGCTCAAATGATCATTTATAACACTAACATACCCTGAGGAGATCACAAAATTTATTGTGCCTTTTAAGTATTTTAGTAAGCTTTAGAGTATAACCTACGTGGGGAGCAAATTGAGGCATTGAAATTAGGTAAGTTTTCTCTGCACATTTCTTAAAAACGATTTTCCTGTGACTCTTCTTGTCCTGTCAGAAAAGAAAATCAAACATTGCTTAAAGCTGAATGAAACCAAATAGAAGGATCAGAACCCAAGGAATTAGATGAATGAGGTCTAGTTTGGAGAAAAAAACAGTAAATGATGACTAGATCCTCCTTGAAGTCCGGTTCATTTCCTTTATTTAATTCCATAGATTAATTTTCTCAGCATGCTGTGGGTATTTGTAATAAGGCAAACATGATATGAAGGAATGATTAACAAACCAGAGTAAATCTTCATTTTTTTTTTTAAGATTTTATTTAGTTATTTGACAGACAGAGATCACAAGTAGGCAGAGAGGCAGGCAGAGAGAGAGAGAGGAAGGGAAGCAGGCTCCCTGCTGAGCAGAGAGCCCAATGCAGGGCTCGATCCCAGGACCCTGAGACCATGACCCGAGCCGAAGGCAGCAGCTTAACCCATGGAGCCACCCAGGCGCCCCTAAATCTTCACTTCTAAGGAAAAGCACATAAGTTAAATTTTTAAAAATCAGTCCCTTGGACAGTAACCATAATATTATAGAAGATTGGTTAGATTTTGAAACTGTAGAGATAAAACAAATGTACTGATTTGAAGATATATATTTTTTCTAACATAATTGCTTTTTCCTCTGGCTCATTGAAGGGTAGAGTCTCTGCTCTTTCTTCCAAGTGATTAAGTAGATGACCTCACAGCCTTTGCACTGGTTGGCAGTCCCTCTCTGGACCTTAGCACTGTGGATTTTATAGTTCAGACCTCATCACTGTGGATTTCCTTTCCTCATAGAGGGCAGCTTTTCTAGAGGAAAAAAAAGGTGTAATTGGACATGAAATTATGACACACTTGTTGCTATAGTTACAGCCAACTATTTTGAAATCACAGAAATTTCTAGCTTACAGTCCTATATCTTAAATGGGAAAATACATTCACTTAATAATGTATTGCCTCAGAAATTCACTTTCGTACATTCTTTTCAAAAACTTACGTATTTAAAGAGTGAGTAACGTGTTCTGGGCTTCCAGTGTATAAGTTGTCTACCCTCACTGAAGAAGTAATATTAAAGGAAGAATTATTGAGAATCTTTCCTAGAAATGAGTTATCACTTTCCTGTTGTAAACTATTTTCCATTTTATTGCCTAAGTACTTATTCAGAGGTTTAAAAAAATGAAATGAAAAGTGCCTGCTAGCTGTTTTAGGGGATTTTTATGCCTTAAGAATTTGTTGGAAGAGAGACCAACTAATGGTGATTTAAAACGCATAAAAAAAATGCAATCATCCCCAGAAGAGGAGCTTTATTATACTTGATTGCTACTAAAATAAATACACTCAGGATAAGACCTGGATGATTCAGGATCTGGTGGTTTTGTGTAGAATCGAAAGACATAGGTGACATGGTGTGTCAAACATTAGTGGCAATACTCAACTTCTTTCCTTCCTCTGAACGAGCAGCAGACCTAAACAAGCTTGTGTAGTCATCACAGTTAATCACTCGGCATCATTCCTCTCCTCCCTTGCAATAATTTCGGGCACTCTCAGGACCCGGTGATCTCATGCTGACTGACCACATTCTCTTCTGTTCGGAGTTAGCCAAAGGTGAGGGTGATTCTTGACAGGTTCTTACACTGTTCCCGTCTATAAAACATTGGTAACCATCTAGGGCCTCTCCTCTCAACTAGGGAAGTGAGAAACTGAATTAATTAAGCTACGTACTTGTCATTTTTAATTTCAGCTTTATTGAGGTGTAATTGACAAAATCATGAGATATTTAAGGTGTTCATCTGGTGATTTGTAAGGCATTGTGAAAGAACCCCCCCCCCCCGCCCATCTAGTCAGTTAGCGCACGGACACATCTGTCGCCTCACATATTTATCTGTTTTTCTTTTGGTGAGCACATTGAAGTTCTGCTAGCAAATTGTAATTGCACAATATAGTGTTATCAGCCATCTTCACCATTTCACATTAGATCCTCAGACCTTATTCATTTATAGCTAATAGTTTGTACCTTTTTACCAACTGCTCCCAATTTCCCCCAGCCCTTGGCAACTGCTTTTCTACTCTGTTTCTATGAGTTCAGCTTTTTAACATTTTTTTTTTAATTTCACATATAAGTGATACCATGCAGTATTTTTCTTTTCCTGGTTGGCTTATTTCATCTAGCAGAATGCTTTCAAAGTTCATCTGTGTTGTTGGAAATAATATGATTTGGTTCTTTCTCATAGCTGAATAATATTCCATTATATATTAATACCATATCTTTACCCATTCATCTGTTGATGGGCACTTAGGTTGTTTCCATATTGTGAACAAAGCTGCAGTGAACACGGAGATGGAGATACCTCCTCAAGATCCTAAATTCATTTCCTTTAGTATTACACCCACTAGCGAGTCTGTGGAATAGTATGGTAGTTCTAGTTCTGATTTTTTGAGGAACCTCCATACTGTTTTCGTTTCTTTTTAAAATTTATTATTTTTTTAATAACAGAGAATCCCAAGCAGACTCCCTGCTGAGCACAGAGTCAAACACAGGCTTGGTCTCACAACGAGGAGATCATGACCTGAGCTGAAATCAAGAGTTGGTTGCTTTAACTGACTGAGTCCCCCAGGCACCCCCCTCCAGATTGATTTCCATAGCCCTACTCCAGTTTACATTCCTACCAACAGTGTACATGCGTTTCCTTTTCCCCCTACATCCTCACCCACACTTGTTTTATCTTGTCTTTTAGATGGTAGCCATCCCAACAGGTGTGAGGTGACATCTCATTGTGACTTTGATTTACAGTTCCTTGATGATCGTGATGTTGAGCACCTTTTCATGAACCCATTGTCCATTTGTATGTCTTCTCTGGAAAGATGGCTGTTCTGTTGCTCTGCCCATTTTTTGACTGGATTGGGTTTTTTGTTTATTTGTTTGTTTTCTCTTGAGCTATATGAGTTCTGTATATATTTTGGATTTTTAGTCCTTATCAGATACATGATTTGCGAATATTTTCTCCCATTCCGTAGTTGCTTTTTCATTTTGTTGATGGTTTAAACCAAGGTATTTAAATGGTGAAAATTGTTTCTTTGTATTTATGTGTTAAGCCTATTCTAAAGGAGTAATATAGTGTGGGTATTTTGACATCCACACTAGCCCATTGGAGAAACCTTACCTATTTACTCATCTGTGTTTAAACACATCCATACCCCTGCCAACTCTGTCATTAGGATGAACTATGGTAAACATGTATCTAAGACTTTTCTAAAACATTTCCAGTTTCAGATATTTTGCCCCAGTGAGTTCATAAGCAATTTAAATAGCCAAGGACTTCCAGTACTTCATGGTCTGTTGTGCCTTCTCCATACTTCATTTCACATAAAGAAACAGCTACAGTCTTTACATGATTTTTTTTTTTAATCTTTGTTTCTTTGTTTTTTCCCCATAGCTTTGAAACCATGGTGCTCACTGAGGCCCATAGACCTCAGTTCCCCCTCCTGGTAGCTCCCAGTGGGCTCATGTTGAAATTAGGTTAACTACAAAAAGGAATTACTTCATCGTTGTCTGACCCTGTATTGACTGTTAAGGTCAATGTGTTTCTGTCTTTCTGTATTTTCTTCTTTCTGTATTTCCCTCAATAGTAAATCTGATAATAGTGGCTGCCATTTTTTTAAAAGTAAAAAAAAAGGATCTCTGTACCTTTAAAAAAATGAGATTGTAGTATGATTTTAATGCACAGAGTTTAAATGATTTTCATGTGATATTATTTACTTTGCTAGAGTGGTAAGGGTCTGTTTCTTAAACATAGAGAGCGAGTGGGCAGAGTTTTATTGTTATTTTTAAACCAGTTTTATGTAAACTGTTAAAGTCTACCTACTACCAAAACCACCTATTACTGAAGTTCCCGAGGAGAGAATTTATCATTTGTATACCCACTTATTTTCAGATAATTTAGCTTTTGTACCAATGACTTTTCCTATTATAAATAGGTCTTTGACAAGAGTGTATCACCCCCATTTCATAACTTGTTAATAATGGTCAAATACTTGAAAATGAGAAACATCACAATATGGTGGAGGATTTTGTTGACTAATATTAGTTGTCATTCCAATAGTCTTAGCGACTCTTTAATCTCTCTTCCTTCATCTTTCAGCAGTCCGGTGTGTCAGAGTATCCTCCAGCAGATGGGTATGCATTCAATAACATGTACACAAGAGGGCCCCATCTGGACCAAGGGGAAGCAGCTGTGGCTTTTAAGCCAACTCCTAATCGCCACATAGATAGGTAACATTTCATGGTCACCACTTGAAGAGCGGCCGATACCTGTCTCTCATTTAGTGCAAATAGAGGTCCCAGCGTCTGCATTGTTCACTACTTCTTTAAACTTTCTGTCTGTTAATTGTTTAATGAAGTTTCAGTTGTTCCTTTATAGAATCGGTTTTGATAAACACAGCCTCTAGTCTATAATTCTTACTGGAAAACCTCCAGCCTATAACTCTAATTTAGTGCAGTGCCTTTGGATGACTTCCCCTTTTTAAAAAGATGCTATGACAAAATCTGTGAATTAAGAAGAGAGAAGAATTGTTTTGAAACTCTCCTTTAGTTTATACCAGATGGTCTCTAAGGATCCTTCTAGCTCTGTAACTTTTAAAGGAAATGATTTCCATCTTTCTCTTCCCCCAACAAAAACAAACCTTCCTGTAGATAGAGCTGTTTCTAAGTATAAACTAAATATTTAGAAGGACTCAGTGCCTTATTTGCCATTCTTGTTATTTCATCTTATTATATTGTATTTTCACATTCCAGTTTTATATTTCATTTATTTTCCCATAATTTCACTCTTGAAAAAATTCAGTGTGGGCAGAGAGGGAGATTGGAGATGGGGGAGAAATAAAGGCACTTTGGAGTAGGTTTACCTCTTCAGTCTTGTTTTCCAACCTGTGCAAATAAGGACCAACCCCTCTACAAAAAGGAAAGAAAAGGAAGTGAAAAACATGTGGGAGAATGATCATTCAGATGAAGTAGGATAGAGAACTTGCCCGGCTACCTTCCTATCTCAAAGCCTCACTCACCATTAGTGTTGCAGTCCCTTTCCTTCTTCTCACTATACCTTTTTCTTAATAGAATCCAAAGAAGATGGGATCTAAAATGTGTGATTTTTGTTAGGAATGATAACAGGTAATATTAAGTAACTGGTGTGGAAATTTCAGATATTACTCTAAAGACACCTGTAACATATTATATTGAGTATAAAGTCAGCAATGAGTATCAGTGATGAATAATACATTTTGAAAATGCCAACGTACAAAATAAGTTTTAATTGTAGATTCAATTTTTAGTAAATAATACATGAACGTTATTTTCAGAAGTTTGAAAATTATTTCATTGAAATTCTTTTTGACTAACCTATTACTCATCCTAATATTTTCTTTTTCCTTTTTTTGGAATTTGCTTTTATAATTATTTTTATTACCCTAAATTCTGTTACATGCCTGGAATACAGTAAATGCCACGTGAAGTATAGTCACTCTTCTGTGAAACTTACCATGCCATTAGGTAAACTGCCTATTGAATATAGAGCCCTCACCACTGTGGGATTATAGTTTACTGCTATCCAAAAGCAGTTTCCGTTTTAGAGATGTCTCTGATCATTGCCAACTCCACGTCTGCTCTCTATCAATTTCATTTTTTAAATATTTTATTTTTTTTCAGTGTTCCAAAATTCATTGTTTATGCACCACACCTGGTGCTCCATGCAATCTATGCTCCTTAAGATCCACCACCAGGTTCAAGTGCATATTTATTACTTCAAAACCATACGTTTTGATACAGTATAGATCTCTTAAGAAATTTCATATATCTGAAAAATTCCAAAATATGATTTTCAGATTGATTACTGTGGTCCATATCATAGCTACATTTAATCTGTAGAGGATGAGAAACTGAACCATGAAGATCTGTACATTCTAAAGCAATTTACAAAGTGCAGTCACCTCTGAGACACTCGGGATCACCAAGACTTCAAGAACTACAGCAAACTCTTCTTTTTAACTGGCTGGTTCAGATACACAGTGGCAGCGAGTTACTCTACCCTTTGTTACAGTGTATTCAACTCTATTATTAACAGTGATTGTTTTCTAGATTATTCAACTCTATTATTAACAGTGATTGTTTTCTAGATCATGGAAGGGCAGAACTTGAGGGAAGAGAGATAGGAAACTGAAATTACTGCTTTTCTGACTTTTGAAGTAGTTGAATTTTTTTTTCCCCAAATGAAATCTAAGTAGAATGTAAACATATAAACTAGGGAATAGGGGTGGAAAGCCCATGGAACAGTTTTTAAGTTATTATTATTATACAATAATTATTTGGCTATAATGTTACTTTTCTCCCTTTTTCCTATTTTTTTTTAATATATCAAAAATGGCCAATTGGTAGCATAGCATAGGAGCCATCTTTTTCATTGTCCCTTAACTCTTCTGGAGTTGCTAAAAGGTTGCAGATTATCTGTGACCACAGGATACATTGTGTCCACAATTGTAATGCTGACCATAAGGTGATTCCAGAGGACCCTGGTAGGCCACTTGACGGGACGATGAACAAACATCTTTAGTTCCTTTCTGCTTTTTCTCTTGTAGAAATGAGTAAGGAAATGTGGAAAGATAAGTGAAGGAGAAGAGGGAATAAAATTAATTAAAAAAACAGTTATTTGATTATTGAAATGAATAAACTATTATAATAGCCAAGTTTTATTGTATTATGTATAGAAGTATTTTTTAAATTATGTTAAATCTATTTATGGTCATTTAATGATTGAAGGAACTATTTGGTTCTTTAAGGAAGTTTTCTTTTTTAAAAAAACATACGACTCTTGGGCCTGTTCTTACTATTAAAATAAGTTTATAAGGAATTAATTAACTAGGATGTGTTATTAGTCTTGTACTTAATCTATACCTTCCCTTGCAATTTAGAAACTGGACAAAGCTTTCCTAAAAATTGACACTTAGTCATAATTTTTAATATGAATTGAAGACATTGCTTGAATTAGTGAAATCAACATATAATTTAAATTACTGCTATGGAAATTATGTTCCGTCTCCTTTAATTTTATAAAAAAATGCTAACATTGATCTTTGACCTAGTTCTTCCTTGGTAGAGATGCTAATTAACAAAGCAATACCCCAGTATATTTAATGGACAAAGAATTCATAGATTTGCATTCTAGATTCTCCTTAGTACCCATTAACCTTGTGATTTTGCATTATTTATTTTTGCCCTAGGCATAGTTTGCTCATTTTAATAGAAGGACTCCAAAGTTTTTTGTTTTTTTTTTCTTAGTTCTCGTATTCTGTGTAATGTGATCAACTAAACTGCTATTGAAATAATTTGTCAGGATGTTTTCTTATAGGAATTAGCTTACCTTGATGTTTTACTTCTGTTTTCAGCCTATAGGAAGAGCTAGCTGAATGATATTTTCTCTTTCTTTTTATAGAAATTATGAACCACTCAAAGCACAACCCAAGAAATATGCCAAATCCAAGTATGACTTTGTGGCAAGGAACAACAGTGAGCTCTCTGTTCTAAAGGATGATATTTTAGAGGTAATATAATTTTACTTTTTTAATACTCTTAATAAAATGGATTTATTGTATTTGGTATATATCTAAACCTTCCTCAAAGAAATGAGGAGATCAAGAAATTATTCTTAAAACAGTGTTATTTTATCAAGGATATAGGTTTATTATAGATGCCTATATCTAACTAGGAGGGGGAGCTGCTTTTTCTCTTTTTCTGCTCGTTGGGTTTTTCTGGGGGAGGGGGTGGAGGACAGAGATGGGGATGTGGAGGACAGAGGTTGGATTTCTTGGCTTACTTTGTCCTCTTTCTTCTTCTGGGCTTTATGCATTTTGTAACCGATGCTAGTTATGTAGATGCATCATAATATTTTAATAAGAACACATTTTTTTTCTTCCTGTCCTAGTACCCTTGCAAAAATATACCCATCAGTGAGTAAGCTAATGATCCTGGGAGTAATTTACTATGACTCCCAAATCTCTTTCTTAGGCCATAATGGAGAGTTCCTCTTCTGTGGTAAATAATGTCAGATAGTCACATAGTTTTTGTGAAAAATAATGGTTTTTATACTGTTCCTTCCTATTCAAAGGATATAGGCCTCTCCAAGCAAGTCATCTTAGTCATCTGTAAGTACTTTTGATAATGCCAATAGTTAAAAATTCTTGGCAGGTAATGAGAACCTCAGGTATATTCATGATAGTGGTGGTTCCATGCCTGTCCTATACCAGTGATTATGATTATTAGTGTAACTCCTGGGAATCATTCAACCCACAATATGTTGATAGTAAGCCAGTTTATTATAAGTGAAAAGAGCTTCTTGGTCTAAGGAATAAAAATTGAATTTCTTTTCATAGATTGGTTTTGGTATGGAATGATGTCTCTATCTTTTTGCATGATGACAGATCCTTGATGATAGAAAGCAGTGGTGGAAAGTTCGAAATGCAAGTGGAGACTCTGGATTTGTGCCAAATAACATTTTGGATATTGTGAGACCTCCAGAATCAGGATTAGGGCGTGCTGATCCACCTTACACACATACCATACAGGTATTTATGGCATTTTGGCAAAATTTAATTTTTTTAAACTTTCAAATTCATCACTTTTCCATGGGGTTTAATTATTTATTTTGTGTATTAGTTATTTTGAGATTTAATTTGTTGTACAATTTGTATAGATTTTTTTCCTAGGGTAATTGAGGGGCAATGGTTACAGATATAGGGAAGAATTATATAGATGTTTTTCTAATGTATTTCTTCAGAAAGTTGCTCAAACTGTTTGCCAGTAAGTGTTCTTTCTCTGAATGCTATTTTTCCCCCATCCTACAATGCTTCTTACATGTGGGGAAGTAGTATTTCTGCCTCTTCACTCTTGCCCAGAGCCTTCCTATCCAGTGGCTTCCTCTTGATAGAGGGTGGCACTGTGACAGTGGCTGGAGTGTCCAGCAACTCATCGTCACTGTCCTTTGCCCTCATTCTCTTAAATGTTCCATCCCTGACTAACCTTGAACTTGCACTCTTCTCACCTTACACTAGCACATGAGTATTCCTTTGAACTACAATATTTCTCCTGTCTTGGTTTTATGATTAAAATATACTTAAGATATAGGGTAGTAGGTTGTCTCTCCTTGATCATAAATAAGTTTTGAGTGATATGCCACATTTTCAGAACTTTGGTGACCCTGGTTATCCCATTCACCCTGATATCTGAACTCACTCATTATTAAAACTTTGGGATTTTTGACCTATGACAGGATCTCTAGAGTCGGGTCTGCTAGCAGAGGGAGAACGGAGGGAACATCTCATGTATAGCCTTAAATCTGTGGTGGCTTCTATACTGTGCCCCCAGGAAAATTTTAATTTTCAGAATCTTGAGCAAAAGACCACGAATGACCCCATAATAATGTCACAAGTATGAGTAGAAGCGACATAGAATAAATATGCAGTGAAATAGTTCATTTTCATGCCAGGTCTAGGCTTAGTAAGATACAGATTGACCAAACCTAGAATGGTGATCATACTCCTACTGCCATGACCATTCATTAAGTTACTTTTGGCTCCTCATAGCATTCGAGTGGAGTACCAGTCCTCTATTTACCTGGAGTGACCCTCAGCCTTATTAGAATCCAAGAGTCAAGCAAATTTTAAAATAAAGAATTCCTGTACAATTTATGTATCTTGATAACTTACAGTGATGGCAGTGGGAATTCTGTTTGCTTGTTTTAGCTGGTCTGATGTGCGGATGTATCATGTACTTAATTTATGTTCATCATTTGTCATTAGCTGTTGATGCCAAAGAAGGAGTTTGAGTTATTCAAGGTATGGTCTACTCCATTCCCTGTGGATTTTTGAAGTGAATTTTCTAACTCGGTCTGAATACCTTTTTGTTTCCTAACTTCTTTTCTGATTTTGAGATGTGGTTACCTGACACAACGTAGGCTCCTGCCTGGTTTATAAATGCTGTTGTTTACATTCTTTCCTGTAGAGATTTAGACCAAATACCTTCAACAATATTAAAGAGTATATGCTTGAAATATATGCCTAAAATGGTATAGAGTATATATTCTTTGAACTTATGGAATATTTTTAGCAATTAACTTGTGAGAAGCAATAAGAAACACTGTTCAGAGAGGCTATCGCTAGATGCCTCTCTATGAGCAGGAGCCAAGATTTATATTTTAGAGTTAAAAACAGTTATTCAAGTTTGGTGTATATGTGTGTGGGTGCGCACAGTTGCTAAGAATAAGCAAATCCAATACAGACCTAAAACTTACAAATAATATCAATTCTAAGTATTTTCTCCCACCTGAGATTTCCTAATGAATTTAACCTCTTCTCCTTCATCTATTTATGTACAGTCTTATCTTTATCTTCAATTCTGACCCTTGGCCTGAGCCATCAGTTGACATTTCTGTTTAATGATTGCTTCTGTTTAAAACTGAAGCAAAACTATTAATACACATCCAAGGTAAGGAGAGTACTTTCTGAGAACATGAACTCTATCCTTCTTTCCTTGAACAGAGCCTCATCTTATATTTTCGTCAACCTTGGCACAACCAAGACATTTTTTAAGTGCTCACAAGTTTCAGGAGTTTGTTTTGCTACTTTATGTAAATAGAAATGTGTGGATATTGCCTGTTTGGGCTGTTTTCCTTTTAAACTTTTCAACACGATTTGACTGTCTTCTAAAAATTTCTGGATGCAACTTTGAATACAGTGGAATGCATGTGGAAACATTATAGAAGCTGTGTGTGTATGTGTGTTTAGGTTAAGAGCCCTACTTTTAAAGGTTTTATTAAAAACAGTTTATTTTTTAACAGCTCCTGAAAACTTTGGGCTGAGCCCAACAAAACCACCAAAATCTTGTAAAATTTTAATAAGTAGGTTTGACAGTCTGCTATCTGGCATAAATCCTACTCTAAAAGAATTCCTGTTTTTCAAAGCATTTTTAACAAGCACACAATGACTAGATAAAGTAAGCTGGAAAAGAAGGACATCCTTGGAAATGCATGCCAATCTGTTACCTTTATCTACAATATCTAAAGAAAAACTCTGTGGCTTATTTCGAAATGATAATAAAGGTCCCACAATATCTATGCTGATTCCAGTGATCTAACTCCCTAGCCTTTGAGAACTCCACTGGATTACAAACAAACGAAAAGCAATTCTGTGTCTTACTCATCTTTTCGTTCATTCACCTCCCAAATATTTATTGAGCACCAGGATCTTGTATTTGATGAAAAGGAAGACAGAAAACCTAGCACTGAGCAGATCTTCCATAAAAGCTTACTGTCTGGAATCAGAACCTCCAACCCGTCTGTCACAGCTTTGCTCCTTTGTGCTTGGAGTATGATGAGCAGTGACCCTCTCCTTAGAAATGGATGACATACTTTTCCCCTGGTATCTTCAAAATTTGGAAGGAATTTAAAGAAACTACTTCTTGCAAAAACATTTTAGATCCCTGGACAGGGCTGCAGAAAGATATGTAGTGGTTAATTGCTTCATTACTGGAGGTAATAGTATTACCTCCAAAGTAGAGCATGCCAGGGGCCAGTGCTCATGCCGTGGGCCAGGCATTGTTTAAGGACTTCACAAATACTCATTCATTGAATTCCCACCACAAATCTAATGGAGTTAGGTACATTTTATGGATGAAGAAACCAAGGTATGGAAAAGTAAGTCACTCACGATTACACAGCTGCGTGAAGCCAGGACTGGGACCCAGAACTCTGGATTCAGAGCCTGTGGGGAATCAGGCTTAGGAAAGATTATTTTCTCATTTTTAATATACATATGGTTCTCACTACATGAATGCTTCAGGGACATTTTCTCAGAATAGTTTTACCATACATTGTACTGTTTTAAAAGTTAATCTGATAGTTACCATCCTCAGAATGGGATTTCTCCCTTATCCATCAATTCCTTGGATTTCATCAATTCTTCCTTTTTTTTTTCATCATTTAGGAAAATAATCCAAGTTACACAGTTTACTTAGAAACTAGACATTTTGTGAGTGGTGGGAATAAGGGAATTAGCTGTAAATTGTTCCATGTAGCATTGACAAGTCACCAACTTGGTGGAAATGCACAGTTGTGACTCCTCCTTTTTCATAACCCCGTGTGTCCTATGAAGACTCATGGCTGTCCCCGGGGTGGGGGTGGGGGGCACAAGAGCAGCACTTGCCTTTGTTCACACACTTTGGGTTGGAGATTCTCTTCTGATAGCAGGGATGCTAGTACCTGGCAACAGAAGCCAATAGGTGTTGAATTGCCACCTGAGGTCCCCGAGCGTCTAGGTTATTTAATATCCTCACATTTGGAGTGATTTTTAACAGCTCTGTAAAGACTGCCATTCCCACCAAATGTGTTTCCCCCATGGGTTCCACAAAATTTTAAAAATCAAAAGGTGGGAGGTAATGAAGAATTTATGAAAGATATGGTACATTAAAAAGATTTAGTGAAACCACAGGGAAAAGGAAGTAGGTGCTTATGAGAGATTATGGAGAAATAGAGATAAATGACATACCTCTTGATAACATTTTTGTTGTAGAGCATTCTAGGACTTTGTTGTATTTTAGCTGGTCAACAGATCGATATCCAGGGTGCTTTCTCCCCATCTGGAGTCTAGTTGCCACGTAAAGTTTCCTGATAATTCTTTTGACTTGATTCCCAGACCTCTGGCACTGTGACTGTTGAGCTGCTAGAGTTACCTTTTGCCCATGTAGGTTCTCAGCTGTATGGAAGCAGAAACTAACCCCTCCCTGCTATTATTGCTGGTGTACTCAACGCCTGGACTAAAGAAGTCTTTCATTTATTATTATTATTATTATTATTATTATTATTAAGTCTACATGCTTATTATTATTGTAGATGCTCTTACTCTATGAAGGGGCAAAGAATTATGATTATCTGGTCATTATGGTCCTTAATTGAACAGAAAGCTTCTTGTCTTCTCTGTTTCCTAGCAAGAGATACTGTGATAATATGGAAAAAGCCCCAATCTAGGTATTGATAGTCCAGGATTCTGGTCCTGGGTTCTCTCACTGGCGAGCTGTGTGGCCTTAAAGAAAACATTTTATTTTTCTGTGCTCCGGTGTGCTCAGCTGTGACGTGGAGGGGGTCGACAACTTTCATGATCTCCACAATCCAGTCTAGATATAAACCTTTGGTATTTTTCTCTATGCATGTTTAAGTAGCCCTAAATTAGAAATGGAAATATTTTCTGTGGGCGACTTTTAAACCACTAGCAGCACTAACTTCACCCCATGTTATGATTGCTCTGTTTTTCAATCTCAGTCCGGAAATTCAGATACTGCTGGACAGACAGGGACCATTTTACTAAAGATGTTTCCATGTTCATTCCAGCAGACCAATTTCATGATAATATTCATTCAGTTCTTTAAAATGTGTTTTTAAAAATTAGGTCATGTAAAAAAAAATTACCTTCTTCTCAGGGATCCATACCAAAATACATACAACTGAAATTAATTGATGTCAAAGATTTTGTTTTTAATTTGACAGAGACACAGTGAGAGAGGGAATTCGAGCAGGGGGAGTGGAAGAGGAGAAGCAGGCTTCCCGCCAAGCTGGGAGCCTGTTGTGAGGCTCGGTCTCTGGACCCTGGGATCAGGACCTAAGCCGAAGGCAGACGCTTAGTGACTGAGCCACCCAGGCACCCATCAAAGATTTTCTTTAAAATAGCCTAGCAATAAAAGAAAAGGAGGGGAATGGATAAAAACAGATTGACAAAATGTTGGCAATGAATATTCATCACAGTATATGGTGTACTATACTATATGATGTACTATATATTTTATATTAGTATATTTTTAAAATTTTTCATAGTAAAAAAGGTTTTTTTTTACCCCCAAAAATGTGTTTTTAAAAATTAATGTCAGAACATTCTATTCATCTATTAATTAGAGGCACGGTTTTTAGATAAGGATGCTTACTCTTCCTCTGCCTTACGTGTTGACATTTTCTCAAGTATTTCTTGTAACAGTTTGAATAGTCTTCTCCCTCTGTCTGTTGCGTGCTGTCTCTCTATAGCTCTGTACGTGTTATGTAGGTACAGATGATCCTATATGGTTACTATTTGTATATAGTAATGCCTGACCAACATGCACATGTACAGAATTATAAAATTTTATTTATACCGCTTACAAGCTTAAACCTAAAGCTCACTAAAACACACCATGATGTATATTTCCTTTTGTAAAGTCAGCTTTTAAAGAGGAATTAGCCTTATATTTAATCGGCTTTAATTGTATTCTTTATAAGTTGTAAGAGTAAGATGAACCTATCTTAATATTTTAAAAATACTCTAATATATAAATAGTTACTGAAATACTCTATAGTGTTTATACTGTAGCATGATTCTATGTAATTAGTTTCCACGGCTAGATAAGAATGATGGAAATTAATTATATATTTACAAGCATCTTCATTGGTTGATTTGCGGGCAGATAATTTTACTGTCAAAAACTACTTGGCTCATATACTGTGATATCTGATGTGAACTGTAATTGATATTATTTTAGTTCCATCTCCTGTGTTAATTTTCTCATTTGATGTGATTTGCTCCATTTTCCTAATAGCAATTACTTGGCGAGCTGTCAGAGGTAACCCACATTTGTTCCCTCATGGCACTTCTTTTTAATATCATAGTTTGGATTCAATTTGTGGACTTAACACCCTCCAAATGTTCCAGCTGTGCCTTTTTTTTTTTTTTCCCCACTGCAGAGTTCCAAAGAAACCAAATTTAGAGGAAAAATGTTAGGTTAAATTTTTAAGAACAGTTCCATTTCAATGGCTTTGTTGGGCTTGCTTGCATAACTTCCCCTCTGAAGCAGTATCTTGCATGAATCAAGAGCTTATCTCTGAATAACTTTCTTTAATCCTAGAAAATTTCAGCTTTAGTGGCTAAAGAAAAGTGACTCATTCTACCTTAATTATCAATAAGAAAGTACATTTGCCATGGGGTCTAGTAATTCTGACTCCTTTCAGAGAAACAGAAGACAAAGAGATTTTGTTTTAAACAGAACTTTAAATATATTTCTGGGAAATGATAGGAAAGAGTTCAGAGGGTGACAGTCCCTGTACAGAAGTTGGTCCCCATCAAGGTGACCAGTCATGCCGGTTTGCTTCCAGCTGAGGGCTTTTAAGGATGGGGGATTTTCAGTGTAATACTTGGAAAGTCCTGGGCAAACCAGGAAGAGTTTGGTCAAGATTTTTGGGGGTCAGGATGTAGAGCTTCAGCACTCGGTTCAGGAGAAGAAAGTTCAGGGTGTAGTTCTGCTCTCCAAGACTTCCCATATATTGAGGAGCCATTGATTTGGATCTACCTCCAACCAAAAATAACCAAGAGACAAATAATGAAGGGGGGAGCAGTAACTGGGTGGTAGGCAAAGGGGAGTGAAGGATTTGGAGGGACACAGAAAAGTGATTTCAAGAGTCCACACTGACCTTCTACTTCCTCCGTGCCAAGAATGAGGAATTCCACAGAAAAGCCTTGGTTGCTGTTTCAGGGCAGGATCTAATGATCTGAGGAAACACTTGCCTCCCCCTTTCATTCCATGGGTTGGAAACATGAGGCAGGAAGAAAGGACCAAGAAAAGGGGAAAATATGCAAGTAAATTCGTGACAAGTTTTCATATGGTTTCTCTTTAATCAAATATGTATGTTTTAAGCCTCTTGTTCTCTTAGGTTACACAGCTAAAATTGCATGATACAGCAATGCCAGAGGAATGAGGCACAAGATTTGGTGAGCCTGTCTCGAGGCTCAGTGGTGACAGTCACACACAGCATACCCCGTTTTTCACAGTTTTATTGATGGATGGCAGAACACTAGTGGCTCTTGTTTTTACGAATGCAGGAAAAATGGAATCCTATCATGGAGTGCGGAGCTGCTGGCATTGTTTGTTTGTTTAAGCTCTAAAAACAGTAACTTAAATGGATACTTTTGAGATCCTAATGTGAGAATTCACTAACCTTTTATGAAATTACATATGCAAAGGATATTCTTGTCAAGGGAACATTGCATATACATTAATCAGATGACTTTGGTGTGTGCTAAGTATGATATTTTGGTGATCTTTGCTGTACTTTGGTTGTTCTTAAATATCTTATTGGCCCAAATATAGGAAAGTTGTTTTATGGGAAGTAATAATAATTAAAGTCTATTATTGAATATATTAGGAGTGTTTGTAGGCCTTCAGTGCTGAGTGGGTCAGTAGTCTCTGTTTCTATCCCATCTAACTTCATGGAGAGCGCTTAGGAATCTTACCCTCTATTACTTCCCTGCCTCTTCCCTTACCCCTCCTGTCCTCCTCTCTTCAATATCTAACATCTTAGGAAACCCTTCTTTCACTTCTCCTCGTGCCTGTTTCATACCTTTCCGACTTTCTTCACCCACTGGCTGGCAAGTGGTAGCTTTTAAAGAAACAGCAGAGAAGAACCAGGATTTCGTCCCATACCGGTTTCCACAGGTGTTACTCATTTGCTGTGAAGACAGCTACAATGATGGTGTGATTTTTGGTTGTTTTTGTTTGTTTGTTCTGTTTTTGAGTAATGATTTGATTTTAAAATGGTGTGTGTGCTGTGTATTTTTATATTTTTCATCTCTGTGGAAATTGGGGAGGCATCTTCTAAAATCAGTGTTACCTTATATTTGGGCCAATTTAGGAATTAGAAGTAAATACTGTTCTAACCAAAGGACCAGATTACCAAAAGGCCTGTTAATTTTGAATATTAGCATAACTAAAATTGTGCTAGTGCTGTATCTAAATTTCACCTGTATATTTGATTCTACTAAAAAACAACAAAAGCAAAAAATAACCAAAAGCTGCCTTTTGGGAATTTGGAACTTGTTACAATGCAATTATGTCAGTTAAAATTATTTTGTTTAAAGTTTTAACTCTTCTGTGGAGTTTAATAGGGAATATACAAAGATTACAGTTTTCTAATACCCTAACAATTGTGATTTAAAAATTACTGAAAGTTATTGTGTATTTTGACACATTCACCTTTCAGAAAGTATTATGACTTGAAAAAATTAATAGCATTTAAAAATTACTTATTTATATTAAAACATAGTCCTTTTATCTACTGAGATATTATCCTTTTTCTTAACAAACTACACGGAAACAGCATAATTAAACATTACTTAATCTAGCATACTTTAAGGAGTAAGTAATGCTTTATGTTATTGACATTTAAACTTCCAGTGCAATTAGAGGTTAATATTGATAGAAATTATAAAATAATCATAATCTTTGACCTACCCTGGTCTTATGTGATTCCAAGTTCAGATTTTATTTTTTTTTTACATTTATCACTATTACTAATACTACTATTTGCTATTGATATATCTTTTGACTTATTAATTTGCATTTTGAATTTAAACAAATATGTAGAATATTTAAAAGATTATTTTTAATGATCATTGTATCATAAAAGGTCGGAGGGTGTGCGCACACACAAATTATTATGGATTTGCAGGTGAGTTTACAAATAAATAGCCAGCAATGTCCTGTCAAGTATATACTGTTTCCTAGCCTAGGCTTTATAATTTTGCAATTTCAAATTAATGATTTGTCTTTATAGAAACAGAGGATGGAGTATGGTCCCAGACCAACTGACACTCCCTCTGCTCCATCACCTCCTCCAACACCGGCTCCTGTTCCTGTCCCGCTTCCTCCTTCCACTCCAGCACCTGTTTCTGTGCCAAAGATCCCGGCAAATGTCACCCGTCAGAACAGCAGTTCCAGCGACAGCGGCGGCAGCATCGTGCGAGATAACCAGAGACACAAACAACTTCCCGTGGACCGTAAGTTTCCAAGGGAGGCAACAATGTGCAGTTTCTCCCGTGAATGAAAAGCACCGCTAAGTAAAATATTGTTGGTTCTACGGTACTAAACATTATTAAATATAAATACTGGTCCTTTATACCTGCCCTCTACTTCATAGATTGCAAACACTTTCATCTAGTTTCTTGTCCTTCAGGTAATTCTAAGAAGCAGGAACTTCTCTCCACTGTTTAATTGTGTATATTCCTACACATATTCCAATCTATTGTGGTGGTTGAATATGGATTCTGGAGCCAAACATACTTGAGTTGTAGAGTGAAACACCACTTAGGGCCACTGACCTTCAACAATTTAATAACCCTCTCTCCACTTCCATGTTCGAACAGTGAGGGCAAATGATGGCATCTTCTTCATAGGATGATTGTGAGGATTTAGCGAGTTATAGTACATATAAATCATTTAGATCAGTCGTTCTCACCCAGAGATGGTCATACCGCCTTCCTGGAGGGAACATCCGGCATTGTCTGGAGGAATGTTTTGTTCACAGCCGGGTGGATGCTGCTGGCATCTAACAGGTAGAAGCCAGGGCTGTTTAGCAACATCCTACAAAGAACAGATCAGCCCCCCACAACAGAATTATCTGCTCCAAAATGTCAGTGATGCTGAGATTGAAAAACTTTGATTTTTGACCAATATGACCAATAATGAGCAGTTCAAATATTTGCTTCTATCATCATTGGAATCATCATCATGGTTTTCCTGCTCCTCTTCCTCATATTTGCGACACACACACACACACACTCACACTCACTTAACACAATCAGCCTGCCAATACCAGTTTCAAATTTTCCCTCCAAATTCAGGTTTTATTCGATTTAGACTTCAACTCATATGTTCGTAACATTAAGTGTGATGTGTTATATAAATGATTTCTGTGAAAACCAGATTTTAGAAAGCTGAAAGGACGCTGTGGCAAACTTTGGATTATCCTTGTTTATACTGTTGAACAGCAGTGTAGGAAATTAGAAATTTGAAGGGAATTCTAAGACAATTTTTCTTATTTTATCTTCAAATTATGTTTGTATATATATTATAAAATTACCTTGCTTTACCTACCCCGGACATGTAAACATTCTTGGAAAATTAGAGCCAGGAAGATAACTTCTTCAATACGTGTGTATGCACGTGAACGTGCGGGTATGCATATGTATAAAGCATGTCTTTCGGTCTTTCAATGTGGCGTCTCCTAGGGCCAGTTCTGGATCTTCAGTTCTGGGTTCTTCCCTCCATATAAACTTACTTTTACTGTCAGTGATCAATCTATTTCCACCTCTTTTAATATTGTCCATATTGATAGAGAAGGAATGACTCCCAAATTTGCCTTCTTATCAAATCTCATCTCTGCCATTCAAATACAAGTATTGAACTATTATTTTTTTAAAGGTTTATTTATTATTTTAGTGGGGGGAGGGGTAGAGGAAGAGGGAGAGAAAATCTCCAGCAGACTCCCCCTGAGTGCAGAGCCTGAGGTGGGGGTCAATCTCCTGACTCAGAGGTCATGACCTGAGCTGAAACCGAGTCAGCTGCTCAACCCACTTAGCTACCCAGGCACCCCTGAACTATTAACTTTAAAGCTGACATTGGATGGTTAGATTCAAAAGTAAATACCGAATCTTTTACTTCCATTTTCATCTGACATTTTTCTCATCTCAGTAAGTCATAACTGCATCTATTCAGTTGTGGTCATTTTTTGATAAATGTTTAAATTTTAAAAGAAGATATGTGTATTACTGTTTAGTTGTTCTAGAAATTCTGGCTAAATGCAGTAAGCATTAGTCTACTTTTATACCTTATATTCTTCTCCGAAATAGAGCTGATTTATCATCTTCTTATCCTATTCCAACCTTGCCAGAAAGTAATGGAAAAGTGAAGCTTTAGAGAAATGATTAATTGTGCAGCAAAAGCAACTGTGTGTGTGAGAATGTGTAAGTGTGTAGAAGTAAGCTGTGCTACTAAATTTTCTTAAATGTTTGTGTATTTTTTTAAAGATGTTTTTATTTTTTTCAAAGACACTTAAAGACATAGTTTTGAGATGAGAAAGTTCTGTAAATATTTTTATTGATTTCCCTAAGGAAAATTTCCCTCTCAGAAATGACTGTTCTTTTTTTCATTTTTACCACAAGTTTATAACATCTCCCTTCCTTGATACGTCAGCACAGTAATCTTTGACACTGCGGTACTCTTTCCAGGCCTAGATCAGAGTTCATAGGCATCTAGTCCCCGTTTGGAACAGTCTGTGGGTTGGGACAGTTTGTTCTTTGTCCCAGTCTAAGAAACTAAGAATAACCTAATGGGAAAGGGGCATAGTTTGAACACTTCAAAGATAGAGAATTCTCCTGATAATTGTGACTCATCGTTTTTGAATCTGTTTTTCATAAGTAAAAGGGTAGCATTGGTATATAAAACATATATATCTCTCCCTGAATTAAATCTGTACTTGTTTCTTTGTAACAATAAAAGTTTACATTTCCCTACACAAAGTTCCCTTTTAAAGATAACTCAGAAGCATAGTTTCATATTAACTAAATGTATTTCTTTTTATAAAATGCTTATTTTCATGATCACTTTTTCCTGAGCAAGCACGTTTTTGGAGAACGGTTTTTCTAAATGAACATAGGGGCTTCTCAACAGTCTTTTAGAACCAAACAGACATATTTAAATGTACATTTGTCAATTGCCAGATTTCTCTCAAAATAAGCCTTTTAGACTTCCTACATTCTCTGCTTACTACGTAGACTTCTGGTAAAAATAAAATGGAAGGAACTAGAAAGTGATACTTACTCAAAAAAAAAAAAAGTGATACTCCAAAGAGTTACCAAATACCTTAAAAAGGGAAAAAAGGCAACATGCCTGTTTTTTAAAATTTAGCAGGTAGGGAGAGAGGCGGGGAGTGTGGTGGGGGAGAGGGAGAGAGAGAGAGAGAAACAGAGAGAGACAGGTCTATTCAAACTGGCTGCTTGGAGCCATGAGTCATATAAGCTATTCAAATTGGTTTCTCACAGGATTCAAAAAGGTTCTCTTATCACTTTTGAAGATACCAATGCTTCAGGTATTTTGCATTTCTTCCACTTCCTTTGAAATGTTAGTCCTTTGATTTGGGTTTAATCTTTTGTAATCAGAAGTGTTATTTCAGAAAGAGGTGTAAAGTCACTCTGGTTTGTTATTGTGTGCTAGAACATTGCAAATGGAAACTAGAAGCCCAGAGCACAGCGGAGGAGGGTTTTTTACTCTTTGGAAAGTTATGCTGTGAACTAGAGGTGATCATGCAGTGTCTACGTTAATAGATAAGAAAATAAATCTTTTAGTGTGGTGATACTCTGTCCATTTTACACCTTTGAGACATCCTCGTAGTTTGAAGTGAATTAAAAAAGCGAACTAGTGGAATGCATGCTGTGTATTACTTAAATGAACCAATTGGCAACGTTCCCTCTCACGGTCTCTCGCCCCTTTGCTCGTCCTCCCTCTCACCCTTCATATCTCCTCTTGCTGTCATTTGACTTCTCCAGGTTTCCTGATTATCTAAGGCCTTAAAAAATTAGACTGAAAGAACTATTTGGTTATTTCACATTTTTATTTATTTCTCAAGGACACCAATCACTCTGAAATATTCTCCCTGAAAAAGAAAAGAAGGAAGGTTGGGGCGCCTGGGTGGCTCAGTGGGTTAAGCCGCTGCCTTCGGCTCAGGTCATGATCCCAGGTTCTGGGTTCGAGCCCCACATCGAGCTTTCTGCCCAGCAGGGAGCCTGCTTCCTCCTCTCTCTCTGCCTGCCTCTCTGCCTACTTGTGATTTCTCTCTGTCAAATAAATAAATGAAATCTTTAAAAAAAAAAAAAAAGAAAAGAAAAGAAGGAAGGAATGAAAAGAAAAAAGACAAAAAAGATCATGAAAGAGTAGTCACAAAAAGCTCCCTTAGTGGCCTGGTCATTGCCACTTGCCGAGTTAATTAGTTAACTGAATTACTGTATCAGTTCTCTACTTAATCCTTAAAGATTATATACAAATAATGTGTGTGTGCATATATATAATATTATGTATGTAATTATATATAATGTGTATGTGTATATATATGTTTTTAAATATACAAGTACATTATTCTCTTTCCCCTACATTAATTTCTTCCCCATTTTTCTCATAAAGATATTTGCATATACACATCTTTCCCATAAGCATAAAATGGGTTGGGGAGAGCAATAATGTATAAGTTGATCGAAGGTAGTTTCAGTGACTTTGATCGTAAAGCAGCCGTGAACTGAAAGACCGGAAATTGAGTTCTAACTAAATTCTGCTAATACTGTGATTTCAACAGATCTCTTGTGGCCTCCATTCTCTTTGCTCTTTCTTTTAGGGGTTTGTATATGATGCTTTTCAAAGTCTCTCTCACTGAAAACCTCAGCAGAATGCCTTAGTCATTCATTTATTCAGCGAGTATTTATTGAGTCCCTACCCTGTTCTGGGTATTTCAGGTAAAGCAAACAAAGCAGCCACAAATCTGTTTTCTCTTCAGGTATAGATTTTGATGAAAGGAGAGAGGTACATGATTGAGTTGATAGGGAATATTATAAGTGGTTTTGGAGAAAAATAAAGCCATGTGGATAGGAAGTGCTGATCGGGAGGGAGTTGCAATTTTAAATGTGAAAAGTCTAAAGGAGGGAAAGAGTGAGTCAAGTGGATTCATAAGGGAAAAGCATTCTAGGTACAGGCCCTTAATTTTGAAGAGCACCAAGGAAGCCGTTAGCTAGAGCAGAGGTCTTCAAGAGCAGTAGAGTTACCTCAGAAAATGGTCATCTAAGGTCTTTTACTGGGAGTACTTTGTATTACTTGGAAAGGCTTAGAGCTGGAGAGTTGCAATATCTGACATACATTTCAAAAAGATCATGTTAGCTTTTCTATTGAAAACAGAAGAGCAAGGGCTGCTGTGGTCGAGAGTAGAAGGAAGGCCACCTGTGACTAGGTTGGTGGCTCAGACTGAGCTAGTCACAAAAAAAAATGGAGTAAAGTGGCTAGGTTTTTGGTATGTTTTGATGATAGGCCTAATAGAGTTTGCTGATGATTGGGTGTAACAGAGGCCAAAGAGGAGTCTAGTAGAGCTCCGTGGCATTTTGCCAGAGGAACTGAAGAAATGGAATTACCATCAACCGAGCTGGGAAATACGGCGTAAAAGCAAGCTTCAGGAAGTAGTTCAGATTTGGACACATTCTGTTTGAGCTATCTAATAGACATCCGAATGAATATATCAAGTAGATGGTTGGCATATATGGGTCTAGAGTCCTGAGGAACGGTCTGGACTGGAGAAATAATTTGGGGACTCATCAGCTTTTAAACAGCAGAGCGATCATTAATGGAGTGAGTGCTGGCAGAGGAGAGGTCCCAGGATTGTGCCCTTACTGGGCAGAAGAGAAGAATCAGAGAAGGATACTGAGAAGGAGAGGCCAGTGAGACAGGAAGAAAATCAGGTGAGTGTGGTGTCCTAGAGGCCACAGGAAGAAGGGATTTTAAGGAACGATCACCTTCGTCATATGTTGCCAGTAGGTTAAATGAGATGGTGACTAGGAACTGACCATAGGAATTTAGCAAAATGTGGTGGAGGGATGGGGCCCAAAGCCCATTTTTTTAGCCACGAATTCAAGAGAAAATTGGAGAACAAGAATGGGAGTTAGTGAGTATAAACAACTTTTCATGGAGTTTAACAAGAAAGGGAGCAGAGAAATGGGCAGTAGCTGAGAGGGACATGGGGTCAAGAAAGGGCTTACAGGGGAGAGGAAAGATATCAAAATAATACAAAATATATTTGCATGCTGATGAAATGATTCAGTAAAAGAGGAAGATGGATAACCCAGATAAGTAGAGAAATTACTGTTGAAGTATTTAAATAGGCAGAGGAGATGGGAAATATGCACATGTAGAGGGGTGGGCCTTAGGAGTATAGAAACAGTTGATCCATAATGTAGTAGGAAGGGAGGGAAGGAAGGAAGAGGAGGGAGGCAGAGCGCATGGGGAAAGTGTGGGTGGTCGAGGAAAACCGCTAAGGGAACTTAATGGAGGTTCTCTTCTAACTTCTTTATTTTGTTCAACATTAGGAAAGTGAGATCATCAGTTCCGGGTGGGAATTGGGGAATGAGTGTTGGAGGTTTGCAGACAAAGAAGAGAGTACATGCACATCTAACAGGGGCAGCTATGTGGTCTAGGGCTGATTCTCGACCTGAGTCTTGTGGACACGGGGCGGTATAATTCTCTGTAGTAGGAGACGCGTGTACCTCAGAGAATGTTTTATGCAGCCCCAGCCTCTACCCACGACATGATGGTTGCGTCCTTTCTCCTCCTCCCCTCTACTTGTACCATCCAAAAGTGTGTCCAGCCATTGGCAGATGTCCCTGGGGTCAAAATTACCCCCACTTGTTACCATGGACCTAAGGAAATGCAGTCTGATTGTCAGGAAACAGCAGCCTGGTTGAGGTTCATATTCATGAATTTAACATGAGATCATTCAGCATTGTTGTGTTATACTCACTGTGCAGGTGCAGGCACAGAATAAGTAGAAAGTTTGATTTAACAAGGGTTGGCATTTTGCCAGGTGAGTACAATGAAGAGAGAAGAGAAGAGCCAAGGAGTGATTTTAATAATTGATCATGGAATTTGTTCTGGGTGAGGAGGACAGTGAGGAAAGATGGCAGGAACACTAGATTATAAGCTCTTCTGGGGTCAGAGGATTTGGGGCATTGGGGTTCTACCAAGTGTGACACATGCTATGGGTTTTCGAAAATAACCTACCCTGTGCTGATGTGCAGGAAGGAAATCTCAGATGGAGGAAGTGCAGGACGAGCTCATCCACAGACTGACCATCGGTCGGAGCGCTGCCCAGAAGAAGTTTCACGTGCCACGGCAGAATGTGCCAGTTGTCAATATCACGTATGACTCCACACCAGAAGATGTGAAGACGTGGTTACAGTCGAAGGGGTTCAGCCCTGTGTAAGTCTCTCTGGAAAGACTTTGCATTTCTGTATGTAACATATGCCTTACTTTCAGTTTGGTGGCTAAGATGTCACACATGACTCTTTAAAAATGTGGGGAACCCAGACTGCATTTGTTCCATGCTCAGGAAAAAACTATATGTATTTGTAGCTTAAAAAAAAATGGAAGAAGCAGTTGTAGCTATAATTTGGTGTTACCCTGTTTTCTAGTTAATAATGACTACATACTGGTGGTCCCTTAAGCAAACCATCAGGAGCTTTGAGGCAGTAGCGTTCTTTCCCCCTCATTTGGTCACTCAGGGTAGAACTAAGGTGTTAGCTGAACTCCCCAGATATTAGAGGGCATATAGCAGAATGTTCTGCTGCAGGATATAGATTCTCAACCAAATAAAAAACAGATAAATTACCTATTACATATTATAATGTAATAGAGCTTTTCCCTTAGTAAGCCCATGGCAATAATTCAATTTATCTATAATCTAAAAATCTGAAAATACTTTACGTGTATTTGATACAAGGAACTATTTCAATCATACATATTTAAGAGAATTTTATAAACTCATATACCCACATGACTGAAAAATGAGATATATTGATTAGTCAGTTGCCTGGTTACTAGAAAGTTATGTGTTCCCCCTATGCAACACCATATTTCAGGGAATTGGTACTCCACAATAATGATACTAAATACAATTGGCTCCTTTTTGATACTTCATAATCATCTTTATAGCCTCAGGGTCATCATCATGAAAGTCCTTTGTCACTGCTCTGAATAAGCACTGTGGTACCAATTTGTAAGAGTTTTGTTATTTGGAACACTTAGAAAAGAGAGGTTATGGCAGGACCAGAAACTTTCTTCTTTTGTTATATATATGTACATATATATATATATATATATATATATATATATTTAACTTTTATTTTGAGAGAGAGAGCATGAGCTGGGGACGGGGAGGGGCAGAGGCAGGCTCAGTAGCCCAGTGCAGAGCCCGATGCTGGACTCAGTCCCCTTATCCCGAGATCATGACCCGACCCGAAATCAAGAGCAGGACACTTAACTGACTGAGCCACCCAGGCACCCCTATCTAGATAATATTTTTAATGTTGTATTTCTCTTTCTTTCTCCTGTGCTTTTCAGGACTGTCAATAGTCTTGGAGTATTAAACGGTGCACAACTTTTCTCTCTCAACAAAGAGGAATTGAGGACAGTGTGCCCTGAAGGGTCCAGAGTCTTTAGCCAAATCACTGTACAAAAAGCTGCATTAGAGGTATGACTTGTCAACCTAAGTTGGTGTTTGCATTAATCAAGAGTGTGGACTGCAAATTGAAAGCTCTGAAATCAGCTGTTTATGTCCATAGTTGTCAATTTCCCTTTCATACAGAGCTGAATTAAATTTGACTCCACTTTTGTAATTGATCACTGGAGACCATCCATGACCATTTGCAGTAGATTAATTTATCATAAATGTTCCTGTAACATGAAGCTTGGAGCATATGCTTTTGGACATTTAATGAAAAGCCTAATGTTCTCATTTTATATGCATTAACTACTTCTGTAGGAATTTAAATTTTGACACAGTAATGGACATTCACTTCTGAATGAGTAAATGCCTTAAGAGGTCAGAATTTTTGCCTGTT
Organism: Lutra lutra; assembly: GCF_902655055.1. Classification (NCBI taxonomy): domain Eukaryota; kingdom Metazoa; phylum Chordata; class Mammalia; order Carnivora; family Mustelidae; genus Lutra; species Lutra lutra. The sequence goes on from NC_062285.1 coordinate 85,890,772, forward strand.
CTTAATATTTAGTTTGGAGATCCTAGTAGGCCAGTGGCTACAAGGTCTTAAAACCCTGGCTGTGGGTCTTAGGTCTTGTTATATATCTAAATAATCAAAGGGAAAATATTAGGTAATATTCATTGAAAAGAGAGAGTGCTGAAGAATAATTATTTAGTCATAGTTGTCGGTGGGAAAGGACGAGAGGAAATGTTTTCTAGATGGAATATCCTTAAGCTTCTTCCTCCTACTCTTCTTAAAATGGGCTCTGTAAGGGTAGTAGTTTCACTGTTATATCTCATAGCTCTTAATCGCTTTCATGAAATTATACTTCCACTCAACTGAAAGAATATTGGCTTTGGTGTAAAATTGATACATAATTTCCCCTAGCCAGTATATCCTCTAAATTCAACAGTGAAATAACTCACAGTGAAATAGCTTCATGCATGCAACCTTGTAACCACTCTCAGGAGAAAGTTTATTTCCTTGGAAATTTGTCCTATAACATTGATCTTGGGAGTTCTATATTAGGTGGATCTTGGGCATGTCCTGGATCAGGCTTTCCATATATTGAATATGAATAAGGATTGTATCTTTTCTGAGACAGTTTTTTTTTTTTTTTACCATTATACATTTTAACTTTATTGAGAGTATATAAATTTCCTTCTCAAGGGTATGAGAGTAAGTTCCAAAACTCCTGAATTCCTTTGTGTCAGATTACATATAATTTGCCCTCACCGTCCACTTCCTCTTGGTCTCTTCCTTCAGTTCCTCTGGATATGAACCAGGGTTCTTTATCTTCCTCAACTGCCCTCCCACCACACCCTTCTCTTGCATCTAGTCCATCTTTTAGATGACTCACCTGGCTTTCCAGAAACTTCCACTGATGAGAGCAGAATAATCAGGGTGCACAGAGTTAGTAGGTAGAGTGTGGCAAGGAGAAAAGCTGACATGAGGTCAGAGGGTCAGAGCCTTCCTGTATTCTGGAGGGAGCTTGCTGTACCCTGAGCCCAGTCTTTGAGCCTAATTTAGAATCTCCTAAGGGCAGATGAGTATCTTGCTCGACTTCAGAAGGTTCTTTGATAATTCGCCTTCATATTATGCTTACTGTACACATATCTTATTTCTCCCAGGGAATCTGGAGCATTCCACATACATTATTGATTTATTTTTATCATGGCCAAGTGAAAGGCATGGTGAATGAATTGCCTTAAGACACAATTCGTAAATGAAAAACGATTACTGTGATGTATTAGTGAAGTCCAGAAGCATCACTTTATAGGAAGGACAGCCTTCTTCTCCCCAAGAGATAGTTGGAGAAAAACAAAGGACTCTTACCCTGACCCATTTCATTACATGACCCTCAGCCTGCACAATCCCATAACTGTCTTGTCTGAACCATGTCTATTTTTCAGGATAATAGTGGCAGCTCCGAGTTGCAAGAGATCATGCGAAGACGGCAGGAGAAAATCAGTGCCGCGGCCAGTGATTCAGGAGTGGAGTCTTTTGATGAGGGAAGCAGTCACTAATTTGTCTTTAAACTCCATTTAAATCTGTGGCATTATTCCAATGTGCTTTGTTTTAAGAAGCCATGAAGGGAATATCAGATTCTTACTTCTTGGAATCCCTAAGTTATGGTCATAAAGAAACAATGCAAACATAAGTAAGCAGAGGCCCATTATTTTTATTAAAACTGAATAATTTTAAATAGATATTTTGCCCTCGGGGAATATTTTTGCCTGCTTTACCAAGGTGAGGGTTCTTTTATTGGATTAATTATTTCACCCCTATCTCAGTGTGTAAGCAGGCACCTTCTGACAGTGGTGAATTTATTTACTGCAGCAAAACAAAGATATTTCCTGTGATTTAAAAATCTAAATAATTTGAGTTTTGCCCATGACCCTGGTGTATCATTCAGAGCACAGCTTACTTTAGAGTAGCCTCTGCTTACTGAGGTCTCTTCTTTGACATACTCAATGATAGAATATTTAGATTTATTTAAAGTTCTTTATGCCAACCGTTTTTAAAAAAAAAAAATCAAAATGTTTAATGAACTGTAGAATACAACAAGGCCTTGGACATGCAAATACAGATTTATGGAGCATTCCCAAGACAAGTCACTTGTCATGGCTCTGTTGATCACAATTCCTTGTATGGCCTGTATTTTGATTTAGTTTATGTTCTGCTTATTATCTATACTGTGTTCTTATATATGAGAAAGCACAAGTGGAAGAGAGGTCAGATGCAGTCAAAATGTGTCCCAGAAAGTAGCCCGCATTGGTGTGTGTTACAGTATTTTGCTTAATGAAGGCCTCAGTTCTGAATATTGATAAGAGTAGTTAAATGGATATTGGGGCCACTTCATGTGTTTATCTGTGTCAAGTTTTTCTGGTAATAAGAAACACTTAATTTACACATATTTTAATCCTGTGAAAGATTCTAGATAGAGAAAAGAAAGATACTTAACCTTCAACAAATGTTATTTTTGGAAACACAATTTTTGTCATTAAATGTTATATTATTTCACATATATAAAACAGATGTTATGTAAGAATGTTGTATATTTTAACATAAATCCATTTAGAGAGATTATCTAGATTCATTAATTTTCATAGTGCCTTTTTCACATGAGTCAGCTGGAAAGTCTGCAATAAACAGTATTTGCTGTATGGTAATAAATGGCTTCTGTCTTATTGGCAAAAGGGATCTTTGGTATGTAGACTATGGACTAGGGTTGTGCGGAATGGGGAAAAACAGAGGCCCACTCTTTTTTTATTTTTTATTTATTTTTTTAACTGATTTCTAGTACAGTTCAGCATCTAGTAAGAGCTGGTCTCAGGGTAAAAACAAATGTATGACAGCACTTAGGATTACTAAGTGCTTCCACAGAAATGCTTCCTTAGGTATCTATAGTAACTGTGAGCTATATTTTATAGACACGGAAACGACTTCCTAGGGTCTCATTTCCCCCCAAATTATGAGAGATACGGGAGTTGCTAATCTTCCCTAAAACGATGCCCCTCGGACAAAGTGAAACAAACATGAGAATGATGAAGGTCGCTAGATCTTTTCCATGTCCTAAGCACTGACCCGCATTTATAACTTAGCCCTTACTGAAAGTCTCTGAAAATGTAAGGATAAGACAGAAAATAGAAGAGTTAAAATAGCCTGAGTGAAATGTGACACATATGATATTAAAAGAATTGATGTAATTTATAAAGATGCCATTACGCTATGAAATTCCAATGGAAAATAGCACAGTGGTGGCGATTACAGAAAGCAGTTGCTTCATTCAGGGCTGTGGGGACAAAGGGAAGAGATGGGATTCTCAGAATTTAGAATCTCGAGGGAGAGGTACTGCAGAGTTCAGATCCAGACATCTGGGGAGTTCGGTCCCTGGTACCTGAGAAGTTTAGAAGAAAGACCCCAGAGCTGGTAAAAAAACCTCTGAGGAAGCATGGCCTTTCTAGTGCTGTGACCTCAGGAATTCAGAGAAGGATACAGACCTCGGGAGACCATGCCAGCCAGCTGATACTCACACTTCTGTGAGGGCGTGATGAGGCTGCTCTGGGGAGTGCCGGAAAACACGAACTGGTAACTGGAGCCTACTGGGGGTCAGTTGCTACTTATGGAGTGAAGAATTGTGATTTGGGTGATGATAATATGAGCCGGAAGTAAGACCGAAGGGAGCAGGTGCCTTGTTCCTCTCTAGCTTCCCATCTCCCCACAGCATACTCTTTGAGCAGAATCTATTGAGAACACACCTGACAAAGCTCCAGATCACAAAGCTGAGAATAGAAGGATGGATTTGAAAAAGTTCAGTAACCAACCCATTCTAATTCTGGCTACTTAGTCTGATGCTTTAACTTTTCTATGCGTATTTGAGATTCCATACAGTCCTCTTTAAAACTTCATACTTTGGCCTAACGAGAGGTAATCATCCTTCTCTGTTATTAAATGGCATTTAATTTAGACTTCGTTAAAAAGGCAAAACAAAACAAAACAAAAAGCTGAAATATCAGAGAGGTAGTCAGGATAGGAAGCAGCCTCCCCTCCTTGGGCTAGGGGAGCAAAGGGATGGTTTGGTTTTATCAGCGTGTTAGAAGCCTGGGGGAAGGGCCCTAGAAAGCTTGGACCCAGAACGCTGGGGGAAGTGCTGGTGTTGGTGCTGGTCTCTCAGGAGCACAAAGGAAAGATGCCCTGAGGAGCGGGGACAGAAAACTTTGAGGAGAGGATTCTGGACCGTTGATGCTGGTATCTCTGAGAGGGTGTCCTGTTGCTGGTTCTGAAAATGTAGGGGGGGTAGAATCACTTGCTTCTCGAATAATTGCTGCTGCCAAAGTGGAGAGCTCTTCACTGGTGTGAAGTCATTTGGATGATGACATGACCTTTGTGTAATTTTCTTCTTGTTTCTTGGGATTGTAGGATTACAGTTTTTATTAAATTAGGCAAAGTGTTGAGCAATTATTACCTCTTTTGGTCTTCCCTGCCTTTCTAGCATTGAAAGGGTCCAATTGCATATGTATTAGGCCATCTGAAGTTTCCCCAAGTTCATTAATGCTCTGTTAATTCTTCGCCCAGTCCTCTTTCTCTGTTTCATTCTGGGTGGTTTCTTTTGCTGTCTTCAGGTCCACTACTCTTGTCTTCTAGAATTTCTAGTCTGCTTTTAGTCTCTTTCATTGTATTTTTCATCTCAGACATTAGAGTTTCCATCTCTAAAAGTTTGATTTGATAACTTAAAAACCTTCCATGTCTCAATTTGTTCAATAATTCTTTGACTTTATCGATCAGAGAAAACAGTTAAAATAATGTCTTAATATTCTTGTTTAAAAATTTTATCATCTTGATAATGAGTAGGTTATTTTTTATTTTTATTTTTTCTGTATTATGGGTCTTGTTTTTTTGCTTCTTTGTATGTCCAGTGGTTTTTAATTGGATGAAAGGCATTGTAAGTTTTACCTTGTTGAATACTTTTGTATTCTTATAAATATCTCGTGCTCTGTTTTGGGATGCTGTTAAGTTACTTGCAAGGAGTCTGGTTCTTTCTGACCTTGTCTCTATTAGTGGAACTTGAATAGTATTTGCAATTCAAATTAGAAAATTAGGTTTTATATAAGGTTTCACCTAATTTCACCTCACTATTGAGACACAACCATTTTGAGTACCCAAGATACTGTTCTATGAATTAGGATGTTTTCTGCTCTAGCTGATGGTAAGAAGAACTATTCCTGGTTCTGTGTGATCTCTGACAGTTGTTCCTCCAAGCATTTCAGGGCTTTCTTTCCTCAGCCTTGGGCCATTTTCTCATACACTTGTACAGATACACACTCAGCATAAGACTATGAAGATCCTACGAAGATCTCCAGAGCTCTCCCCGCAGCTTTCTGCTGTCATTCCTCTGTGCTGTGAACTTTAGCCCCTTTGTCCTTGCTATACTGTAAGCTTTGTGTTTTCAACTCAGAGGGTCTGCTTAACTCCACGTGGGCTCTCCCTCCCTGCACTGCAGGTTGGACGCAATCTCTAGGCAGAAAGCTGAACAATTAGAGGAATTTTTCATTTGATTTTCCTCTTTAAATGATCATGGTCATTCAGTGCCCAGTGTCTAATATTTTGAAACTGTTCTTTCATGAATTTCATACATTTGTTTTTTAATTGTTTCAGGTTTAAATCCAGGTTCTCTGAGTCCATCTGGGCCCAGACTTGGCATTACCTTGCTTTTTAAAGTACACATTTCACGGAATACAGAAAAATAGGTTGCCAGTTTTTATTCTAGAACTTTAAAAGTGTTATTCCACTGACTTTTGGCTTCTGATCAGTCAGTCATCATTCTTGCTTTTCCTTCTGACTGTTTTCAAGAGTTTTTTTTCCAGTGTCTTTCATTTTCAGCAGCTTGATTATAAAGCTGAGGGATGTAGTTTTCTTGGTATTTATCCTGTGTGGGATTTAATGACTGAGTCCTGTTTTCCCATTATTGAAGCTCGTTTCCTTCTAATACTTTTTTCTCCTTTCTCTTCTTCTCCTTGGCCTCCTATTACATGTAGGGTAGACCACTTGATATCATCCCAAAGATCTCAGAATCTCTTAATTTTAAACAAAATTTTCCCATCTTTAGATTGGAAAATTTGTTATTATGTATTCAGGTCACTGGCTCTCCTACCCCTACCCTTGTGATCTTTTTTGCAATATGCTGTTAATACAAAAAAAATTTTTTCAGTTATTGTATTTTATTCTAGGATTTACATTTCATGCTTTTATTTAGCTTTCATTTCTCTGCCAAGACTATTCACTCATTTGTTTTATTATCATAATGTGTAAAACTTGCTTTATAATCCTTATCTACTAAATCCAACATTGGGGCCATCTCAAGCTCAGTTTCTGTTGATTGCTTTTTTTCTCCCTCCCCACCCTGTGAGTTCTAGTTTGCTCTTTCTTTGCATGTGTAGTAATTTTTTATGATATACTTGGCATTGTAGAGATGTCTCTGATACTCTAGAATATGTTTTCTGTCTTTGAAGAATATTTATTCTTGTTCCTACCAAGCAATTCTGCACTGGCTGCTCACTTTGAACTTGTATGGCTTTGGCTTTATACTTTGCTAGGATGGTCATGATGGCTCAAGTTGTTACACAGTGTCTTCTGACTTGATGAGACTTTATCTACAAACTCTCTCTTCTGCATATCTGGCCAGTGCTTAATTTTCGGCTTTGTCTGCACCTGTCAAGAGTAGTTTTTACTGTGGAGTCCTTACTTCTAAGGGATTTTCTTTTGGGGTTGAATTTCCAGGTTATTTTTTATCTCAGATGGATTCCCAAAGTATTAGAAGGTGTTAAACAGGTCCCTTCACTTTTGCTGGGCTGGACCGCTCATGTCCTCCAACATTGCTACTTCTGGTCGCTTTCCTGGACTCCCAACCTTGTAGCGGCCACTCTCGGCTACACACTGGGTGACGTTGCCCTGTGCAAACCGGTGCCTCCTCTCTGGTGCTCTTCTTTAGAAATTCTAGCCACTTCCAGTGCCCTGACTCTGGTCTTTGCCTCCTCATTTTGGTAGGACTAACGAGCTCTACTTGGAGCTACCTTGCTGTACTGCAGTTGGGGAATTATCCCTGAAGAGCCAGTGAGTTTCCTTTTCCCAGTGATTGTACTTATACAATGATTGTACTTGTACTGCTTATAAAGGTGAGCCGTAAATTTTCTCTTTATCTCTCCTCTACTTAATAGGCACTGAGTCACAGGAAATAAATGAGAGAGATATCCTAGTTACTTAAAACTCTTTCTTTCGTATTTTTCTCTAAGAAAATATATAGGAAATTGAGATTCGTTTGTTTTCTAAAAATAGATTTATGGAGGCTGCCCTAGGGGTTATGTAGAGATCTCTCTGGGGCTGGGTGTGCTCATTTTCAGCTCAGTGCCTACACTGAAGACTGGAATAGGATTAGAAAGTCCAGACTCAACAAAGGTGTTTCTATAGAGACTGATTGTTTCTAAGCAGGAGAAGACACTGTTCATTCAATAAACATGTATTGTCTACTTGAAAAATTAGATATGGAGGAGAACCCTAGATACAGACTCTGGCCTCAGGAAACGTAAAATCAAAAGGACTGTGCAGCTTGCATTATTGATCCCAGGAGCTAGTCTTACTGATCTCCTGGGGGCTAATGTACACCCTAAAACCAGCAGTGCGGGGGGTCTAGAGGCTGTGATTTTCTGCTGTGACATTAAGTTTTTCCCAAAGGGCATGCTTCCGAGTTAGTCTAGTCAGAGATCTTGGTAGAGTTATGTAAGGGGCCCCTAGGAATAATGTGGGAGGGGCAGGCAGATACCATTCTACCCTGCTTCTCTGGGGGCTTCTTTTCCTTATTTAAAACAAAACAAAATTTAAAAAACAAAAAGCTGCAGTTGTTATAGGCAACACCCAGAGAAAGGTGGTATTTCCAGCAGTCCTGGGTCCCAGACAGAAATGGCAGTCTGGACTCATATCTTTCCCCTCTTCACCCATTCTCTCTCCACCATCTTGTTTCCTCGGTGTCCTCTTGGCTACAGGCCTCTACAAGATCTACTCCCAAAACCTCCTTTCCTGGCCCCTTTGTTCCTTTCTGTCCTCAGAGTAGAGGACAGGAAAGAGACTGAAGTAGCTGGTGTTCGGAACTCAGTGTTATGGGAAGCTCTCAGGGTTTTGGTGGGGAAGGAGCATAGTTACCAGGCAAAGAGTATCTTCCAGTATCCAAATATTTGGGTTTACCTCATCAAATTTGAAAAAGAAAGGTGATAAAATAAACAGCTAGTAAAAATCTGATAAGCTAAAAGGAATTACTAAGAACTACATTGGGTAGTGTCTAATCTGAACTGGGGAAAGATACGGCCATCAATTGCTCTGAGAGGACTAAAGTCCTAAATCTGGATTTCTGTATCAAAGGGGATATTTTAATAGCTGAGGTGTTTCCTGAAGAGCCTTAGGCATACCGCCTTTGCTTTGGTGTGGGGACAGGGTAGGCAATGAGTCAGGGCTCCTGCAGGGCCCAGATGGTCCTGGTCCAGGCTGGTCTCACGGGCTCTTTCCTTCCTGAGTGTAATCCCAGGCTCTTGGCCCAAATTCCTGCTTCTTTTCTTATCCCTGAAGCCTGGCTGTGGAGTAAAACATAATTTGTCCTACTTTAGTTAGTCCTATTATCCCCCCCAAATGAACACAGTCTCTTTCAGTTAATGGGAAAACAAGGAATAATATACTCACACGATGAGAAATTAATACCTGTACCTGGTCCTGCTTTAAAGTTTCTTACTTTAAGCTGATATCATATGCTAAGGCTTTCTTTTCTGCCTCCCATCTAGTCTGAAGGAAGGGGAAAAAGAACTGAAAGAACTGAACTCAGTATTCTAAGATCTTTCGCACATAACCCCACTTTACAGATGGGAAAATTGAGACTCATACATGAGTTAAGTAGCATGTACAAAGTCACACAATATGTAGAAAAACTAAATTTGGATTCAACTCTCTTAGACTTCTGTAGAGCCTGCAAATCTTTACTCAGATACCAGAGGTCAGTATACAAAAAAATTTAAGCTTACGAAGCTTTTCAAGACCTGAAATTTTATGTAGTATACCACCGTGTCAAATAGGTAAAATCAGAGTTTCTCTCACCGAAGCTGCAGAGAGGAGATTTGCAGCCTCCTTTGGAAATCACTGGCCCAGATCCCATAGATTCCCTCCTCTACAAAGACCCTTGCAGGTGAACTTGAAGGGGGATTGGAAGCTGATCATCCCATGGCCACAACTAGGCTTGGTCTCAGCAGTCATTTACGTCTTTGAGAAATTTCAGGTGGCTGACTGCCCCTCCAAAACAGCACTTTATTTAGACAGGAAAATTGCCTTTGGACATCCTTTCTTAGTTTGTTTTTTTTAAGATTTTATTTGTTTATTTGAGAGAGAATGAGTGATGGAGAGGGGGAGAGAGAGACAGAGAGAGAGTGTGTGAGAAGCAGACATCCTGCTGAGCCGGGACCCCGATGTCCTGGGATTCTGACCTGAGCTGAAGGCCGCCGCTTAACCGACTGAACCACTCAGGCGCCCCCTCTTAGGTTCATACTTATGCTTTGAAGTAGAAATTATAAAAGATGCCAATAAATTGACAAATATTATCTGATTTTGGTCCCAGTTTTTCCCTGTGATAGCCTGAGCAGAGCCAGAAAGAGATTCACACTTGCCTCTATCAAATGGATAAAATCTTAAAAAAAAAAAAAAAAAAAAGAGAGATACACACTTGCTGCAAGTTAATCTGTGGTGTGCTTTATGCAGTAAACAGAACAACGGCAGGGTCTTCTTCAGCTCCTGGGAGTCATGTGGTAAAACAGTGTGATTTGCACCAGGGAAGAGATGAAAGTGGCAGAGTCATTGCCCACAGGCTAAGACGACTGCCGTGATCTGTTGCTTACAAAATACAGCCCTTTGCAAGGCGAGGAGGTCTACAGCATGAGTAACTTGTAGCAACCCACGATCCTGCAGCTAGTGAGGGAAGAGACTTTTTACATTAGGAAAACAGCACAGGGAAGTTAGTTTATTACCTCCTCTCTACAACCAATCTAATCATAGGGCAGAATTTAGACATTTAGGTAATTCATTTATTTGTCTTGCAGCAATAGGAAAAAAAAAAGGAGGAAGGGACTATTGTTAGTCTATGCCTTGGGGACAGCACAATGGATTTACAAAATGCAAATTAAAACAGCTATCTGGAATGGCTTGGTTGCTTCTCACCTGCCTCTTGTAGCAGTTGTCAAACTGAGTCTCCCACAGCCCAGTGGGACGCAGAGGCGAGTGTGCAGATGAGGCAGAAGCCTGTCTTACAGACTTGCTGGCTCCAAGTTGAGCAACACTGAACCCAGAGGGTTGTTCCGGTGAGTCTAGGGAGCAGGCCTCGGGGAGGGCATCATGTGGGAAGTGCGCCCACAGGGCATCGCGGAATCACCTACACATGTGCACTGGGGAGAAGTCGCGGGGCTGGAACTAGTGGCAGGTTTGGCCATCTGGACGTGCCGAGGGACTTGGGGAATTGGACAGCCTTTGTTCCGTGCCAGCTCTGTTAGGCCCCGGCTGGTCCTTTACGCAAACACAACTCCACATGGTTGGTATTACTTTGCTTTTGTGGGGGCACTTCAGCTTAGAGATGGGTAGTCACATCTCCAAGGGCTCCCTGCTACAGCATATCCGAGCACAGGCTGCCCTAACTCCCAAGTCCCTCCTTGTTCAGCGATGTCCCTCTGCCTCCTTAACCTACCAGGCACCAAAGCAAAGGCTTTGCATTGAATCTTCAACACAACACTATAGAGGGAGCTCTTCTTACTCCCACTTAGGCACAAGCACTTGGCAATAGAGAATCAGAGCAGAAAGGCAGGCGCGGACAGTCCAGGACTCTGATCTGGAGGGTAGGCCCCTGCTTGGAGACCCCATCCCTGTGACACAAGAGCCCACACTGCGTCACAGGCTGCACCTCCCTTGCATGCTGAGCTGAGTGACTAGGTGTAGTGGGGGTGGGGGTTCACTTGTCACCCTGGGGAAACTGACCCAGCCCAATTCAGGGACCAACTTCTCTTATCAAATTTATTCAAGAGTTCCCGTTGGGGGAATGGCCCTTGGGGACAGTGGGCTGTTGGCTCGTCCCAGGGAGCCAAGCAGTATGCCGTGTTTGTCCAGGTATTGCTTTTCGTCCCACTACATGTTATTGTATCTTCTTGAAGCCCTGTGCCACCATAAAGCCACCATCACCATGCCCATTTCACAGATGAGACAATTGAGTTACAGACAGCCAGAGTCTCTGCTCAAGTCTCTCTCCATCCATTGTCTCTTGTTCTGAACAGCCCTGCTCTGCTATACTGCTGGTCCCTCGGCTGACCTGCTTCCCAAGCTCCCTCACGGTTGAAGGGAGGATGTGATCTAGTTCGGCTTTGGACATAAAGGAACCCTTCTAAGACCATTCTGTTTTGTAACTGTAAAAGCAGTAGTGTTTCCAGTGAACTTCTCCTAGTTTAAAGCCCTTGGACTTTTTGATGTTCTTAGAAGTGAACACAAATATTTTGTGTCCGCTGGCTTTGAACTCCTAGCCACTCCTAGCCACTGCTCTGAAACTTACTATAACAGACACATAGCGAAGGATTACTGAATATCAACAGACTTGCCAAGCCTCACGGCCTCCTGTACATTTGGGCTTTTATTGAGGTGAAGCCACAGTTGGCCCTATTGTTCGTAGGAATCCAGGACTTTGATTCAGAGCCAACAGCCCCACATAGGGCTAAAGAATTCAAGTGGGTTTCCCAAGTAATGGTCTTCTTATGATAGAGTTTAAGAAGGGATAACAAAGAGAAGGAGAGCTCTAACACAAGGGAAAACCACTTCTGGAGAAGAATGCATATATGTCCATAGAGAAGTTTATGAAAAGAACCATCATTGCTCCTGTGGCCTTTTCCTGAGCACTTGTTTGCATTGTGGGGTAACCTTGCTCTGTTCTGTTTCGTTTCTCACCTGCCTTCTGGGAATTTTATTGGGAAGTACACAGCACTGCTCTGGAAATCTCCCATGGTAACAGAGGCCACACACGGTCATAAAGTATATCCTTGTGCTGCTGTATTTGTGCAGAGCAGCTTGACTGCCCAGGCTGGCCATACCAGCATCACTGTGAGCGCATAATGGAAATGTGTTCCTCAGTCCCATCATGGGCCTGCAGGCAGGTACTCCTGCTCTGGGTAGTGATTCCGAGAGAGAGACACACAGGCAGACAGAGAGGCAGAGATGGAAGGTTGCTCCTGGGTGATTTTCAGGGGTCACAGGCCAGGGGGTAGAGCTGACCATTTCTGCCAATGTTCCCTTGGACATCAGGAACTGTAAACAGCTGGAAAATGCAGGCCTGATGCTCTCTGCTTCATCAGCCATAACAGTAAATCCACTGGATTCTGCTGAATAAACACCTGAGCTAGAGGTGTCTGTGCAGGTTTGGAAAGAAATGGTCACTTTGGAGTCAGCTAGAAAGAAAAGTCAGTTAAGTGCTAACCTCCATCCAAGTTGGGGGTTAAGTTGCCCGTATGGGCCCTGGTGATAGATACAGTGGGTTTTACGAACGCTTGCTGAGTATAGGAATGAGTGTACGTCATGAGTCTTTCTTAATGGGGCTCTGCAGTCTTTAACTCTTTTATTTGGCAGAGTAGCCTTTTTTGACCCTTGTAGAAAAAAATCACCTGTCCCGCTCTTGGGCCCAGGTTGGGTGCTTTATGTTTTCCTATCACAGCGCCTGTAACACTTCGTTGCCTTTAGTTTCTCTTCTAACTTCCCCTAATAGAACAGAGATTCCTTGAAGCAGGAACCTTGTCTCATCCATCTTCATAGCCCCAGTGTCTCATAGGGGATGCTGAGTAAATAAATGATTTTTTTGAGAGGGTTAGAAGTTGACTGTTTCTCAAATTTGGCCTCTTTTGAAATTTTGAAATTAGGCCTCTGTTTAGAGCAGCTCTGAGCGCGAGCGTGCCTACACAGCACCTGCCCCTTTACCAAAATGAGGACATGATTTGGGCTTCAAGCCTGTAACCATGAGCGGTATAGACTCAGACATTCTTAATGTTAGCAATAGGATGGTTAGATGTGTAAACAGAGAAGGAAATGCTTTCTGACCAACGAAGGGACGGGCTGCCTGGTGAGGGGGCAATTCTGCATGCTGGAAGGGCTCAGTACAAAAGAACTCGCCACCTACCAGGGCTATATATGGTTGAGGAGAATCCTGTTTTGAGGAGGAGAGGAGGCTGGTTTGGTGATTCTCCTCAGGGGACAGGGACCTTGTCAGCATCTGTGGTGACGGAGGAGCCCCAAGAACAATGAGAAAGCTAGTGTGGCTGTTCTACAAGCCATAGGGGAAAGGAAGGCCAATACCATTATCTTGATTGGTAGGCACTGTGGAAAATACACTGTCAACATTTTGAGATTTATAAGTGAAACATGGTGAAAAAGACTTGACTACTGTTTTCTCAGTCCTTCCAATAACAACCAAACAGATTTCATGGCACATTTTTGAAAGTAACCATATGGCCCCGCTTGTGTTTCTCATGGTGCCCAGTATATCCCAAGTCGTCAAGAAATCTTTCACTGGTCAGTGGTTGATTTGTTCAACAGGATTCGATCAACAAATATTTGTTGAATTAATGTTTGAATAAACAAAGGATTCTTCCTTTACTCCAGGCTTCATGGCCCCCTTCTCTCTAGTCTTGGAACTTTGACCTGCTGTTTTCCACATCACTAATGGTTCTGGATGGCCTTCAGTTTCTAAATGTCATGTCATGATCCAGCTCCTAGAGCCGCACATCACACTCCATCTTTCATCGAGTGACCCACCAGGATCAGGCCTGGCCATCAGCATTGGCTAAAACCAAAAACAAAACTTCAGTTTTCTGAAAGGCCAGGCATCAAGAGATGTCATAGCTCAAGTTTTGTTTTGTTTTTCCAAATGCATCCAAATGGGGCTGTGAAAAACGAGGGGTAGAAGTTTGCATGTGTTGTGTTTTTGTTGCTTTATAACCCCTTTGGCCAATGGAAATGTTACATTTAGTCCTGGGCATGGCCTCTGGACTCTGAGCCTGTGCCAAGCACCCGGCTAGAAAGCTGTGGGCCAGGAAGCAAGCCAGCGTATTTGAAGCACATTACATCAGACATTTCCTGAGGTGGAAAGGAAGGCCTCCTTGCTAGAAAGCAGGGAGGATTTTGGCTCTTACAGATTGGATTCAGTAACTTTAACTCCTTGGCTAAGGGCCAATCCTCTAGCAAGCAGCTATCATATGGTCTGCAAAAAATTCAGATCCAACGTCTCCAGACCCTGCCTTCTGTGTTGACACCACAGCCTTCTTTGAGAGATGTATCACCTTTTGGGGCAGTGAAGGGAGCAGAGAGTCGGGGTAGGAGGGACAGCTTTTAGAAAAAGACTTTAGAAAATCTGATCAAGGATTTTATAAGAGATTAAAATAATCTTACTAACTTCTCTCAATTTGAGGGGTCACGTTGACTTTGTAATGGAAAATGATAAGCCTTGAATTAAAATGCTGTCCAAAAAAATGTTTTCATCCATCACTTTTTTCCCTTTTCAAGTTAAATAAAATCATATAATAATGTGTAGTGAAGGATAGATTGGTATTAAATATTAACCTTATAAATTAGGCCCTCGTGGTAGTTTCTCAATTAACTTTAGAAATTGACTTTCACAGTGAAGAAATTGGATCTCCACACACTGAAAGTCAAATATTTTGTGATTCCAAAGTCTTCTCTCTTTCCATGCACCATGTAGGCTCTCATGACCTCTATGTGCTAGCACCCATGTTCAGAACCTTGTAGCACTTCTCAGATGATTACAACAACAACAACAACAACAACAACAACAACAGCAACAAAACCCTTATTAATAATACAGAGGCCCTGGGAGCCTCCACTCTGAATGCTCACATTGCGTCCCGGAGGGGAAATAAAGCTGATTAAAGCGGTTTTAGGGTACGTGAGAGACAAGTTACAAAGCACAGAGTATTCCTACTCATGCTCTTACTCTTTATCTATGAAAAATCTGGAGCTATGGTAGGGCATTCTACAGTTCGTGAACAGAGACTCAGGAGGGAGAAGTCCCAAGGCATCTGTTGGGATGAAAATCCACGCCTTCTGACAGATGGATGCTTTCCTCGCTATAAATTCTGCAGCCGCAGGAACAACCGTGTCCCTGTGAACAATGGGACAGCCATGGAGAGCCCTGAAGGAAAGACTGGTAAAGTGCTTTTGTGGGAACTTTCTGTGCTCTCAGCTCTGAGTCTTCAGTCTAAACCCTGGATACTTCAACATCTCTTTTGGGAAATTTGATCTGGTACCATTTGATCCCAACACAGAAGGGGTGCTCAAGAAAAACATGAAATATTCACGAAGTGCTTTAAGTTTCAGGGGGAGTAATATTCCGGTCTGCAAAACCGAAATGAATTCCAGCTTACCCACGCATCTTATCGGCTCCATCTGAGGTGGCCAACGTCGCTCCGGACCTGTCCTTGTGTGAAAATCTGAGAATGTCACACATCCATTTGCCACCTTTCTTTAGCCCCTGAGAATGGAGTGATACATTATTCACATGTCCAAGAAGGGAAAGGAACAGGAGGGGTGAGAAGAGGAGGTGGGAGCAGGGAGGCGAGAAGGGGAGGAAGGGAGGCGAGTGGAGAACTGACAAGGCCCGCCTGAGGAGCCCAAGCTGTTAAGCCATGGGGTCTGGGCGTCCTCTGCCACTCCCCCTGCAAGGTGAACCTGTGGCTCACTGGCCCGCTCTTGCAAAGCACCGTGCCAAGGTCTGCCGTGGCCAGGCCTTCTCAGTGACAAGAGCCGGTGGGGTGCGGAGCTGCTCTCTTGGCATCCTTCACGGCCACTAAGGTCACTGATAAATTATTAAGCTGCTCCTAGGTACATGGCTCCGTGAAGATGATCGGGAGTGAAGGGAAGCCAGGGCAAGGGGTAGTGATCAGATACGCAGAGAACAAAGCCTCCGGAAGCGCACGCGGGAAGGCAGGACAGCCACAGTGAAGCCATCAGCTTCTGTTTACTCTCAGCCACGAAAGCTTTCCTTGGTGTATTCATACCACCAGCTCTTATTTTTAAGGAAGTGACACAAAGTAACAGGCTTCACAGTGCTGTCAGTGTCCCTCTTGACAGCCTGTAGATCACAATACACAACCATGTACTGTAATTATACAAAATCCAGAAGAAGAAAATGTTACTAGTTACACGGGTTAAAATGAAACTGACAACCCAAACGAAAACAAAACCAAAAGAAACTTCCGTTGGAGTCCATAGAGACAACAGCCAACGTTTTTGACAGTAGCCAAATTATCGTCCTAGCATGCTTGCAGTTCGTTGCCCTAACATCATAAACCCCCAGCTCTTCGGAGGCGGGGAAGGGAAGGAAAGTGCGTTTTCACAGCCTATGTAGTACTCAAGAGAAATAGCTTTCACATGTATGCAGGTCCACAGAAAAAGGAATGCAAACTCTAGGCACCAAGGTTGCTCAGACAGCAGTGGAGTCTTAAGAGTCCTTCTTCAAACTGCTCCAAAACAGATCTGGTTTGGTGAAAAAAGAATCTGAACAGTGACATTAGTTCAAGAAGGCCCAGGGGAAAACAACACTTAACTGTTAATAAGGAAGAAAACCATCAAGAACTAGAACAATTAAGACTTAAATATTTTTTCTACTCTACTTTGAAGCTGAATTACAGCTTTTCATATTTGGAAAAGATACGCAGTTGATCTGTGGGTAGAACCGTTCTCTCTCTCCACCCCTCCACCCGCCCCGCTCCTGGTCCAGCAGCTTAATGCCAGAGGACAGATATCGCTGGTTCAATTTCCTTGAAGTAGAATTAACATTTCCTCATGTGTGGCCAGGCCGCTTTTTAACAATGAGGTACAATTTGATACTAACAATTCCTGTTCCCTCTTGGGCTACGGGCTTGGATGGTCATGTGGGTAGAAAACGATTCAACTTCCTGATAAAATCACACATACAAAAATTATTGCACTTAAAAACAACAACAACAAAAAAACTCAGCCCAACCAGCCAAGGGCCAAGGAAACTCTCTGGAAGTGCTGTGCTCCCTGCCCTTTGCAGAGCGCCTGGACCTCTGTGGTGTTCCGTTGAATTTGGTCCATTATTAAATGTCCAGAAGTGAAGGAGTCCAAAAGACACTGTAGGCTCTTTAAGGCTAAGTCTTCCCGGTGCTTCAGGGAGACCGATTATCTCCTTGGCCTCATATGACAAAGTAGGGGCTCTTCTTAGCAAAATGGCCAGGAGGGCCCCTAAAAAACTCTGGAAGCAAGGGAGGATGGGTGCACACCATGTCCTGTCCTGCACATGAGAGAGAGAGAGAGAAAGAGAGACAGTGAGCAGCCTGGCAGGGACAAGCCACATACTGACAGGTCTGGGGCTAGAAGTAGAGCATTTTCCTCCTGAATCCCCTGTTTGCTCTCTTTACACTCAGCCCCATCACCCATGTGGACACAGGCTTATCTGTGCATCTTTCCTCCTTTAAGTCCTTTTTGTGGATCTAAATATCTTTCCCTTTTTGGCAAATTTGTCTCTCAGTCTTTACCCATTATGAAGATAGAATACTAATCCTATCCTGTTATCCACTGATCCATATGCTCTTTATCCTTCCATATGAATCCTACAATGCACGCCTGTCCTCTCCCAACCCTGGGAATGGTCCCCCCACCTCATTGTACTCAGATACATTTCACACTGTTTACTGACTTGAACTGGCATATTGTTCCTTCAGCGAAGAGTATAACAGCTCCAAAATACGATCTCCTACTTAAAGTTGAGCACAAGGCATTGAATATGTTACTAATGTTTTCAGGAAGTTCTCAAGTAAGTGTTCACATAATGGATGGAAGCAAGGCATTCCTCCACTCCACTATTCCGAGACAAGTGTCAATTTTTTTTTTCCCTTTAGGATGTGTACTCCAGCTCATATGTCCTTTGTAACCCCTTGTATGACCCTCATTATCAATAAAATATTTGGATTTTAGATAAATAGAGTGGGACGGCAGCATCCTGATATCTCAGACACAGATCCAATTTCAGGACAGCTGAAGGTTCGGGATGGAGGGAAGAAAGGTCGAATCCTAATGGGTTGCCAAAGCTCCAGCCTGTCATATCCCCCAGCCAAGTTGCGCAGAAGCGCTAAGATCTGCACGGTAGTACCATCTCCCTATACATTTGGGGGTCAGAATCAATACAGCTGGTGACTGCTGTCTTCTGTTATATCCCATCATGTCCCCTCCCATGGTGTGAAGACAGAGAGTGGATGATGGCCTCATCTCTACTTACCGCTCTGGATTCTGAACTAGGACTTGCTAACGTTCTCATAGATGACATCGCTGATGCAGAACTGCTGCTTCTTCTTCATCCACATCAGTTGCACACACTGATGGATGAAAATGTACTGCTCCTGGAGCAAAAGACCAAAGCAGGGCTCAGAGCGAGGTATTGTGCGAACACATGCAAAGATATACTGCTTTCCTATTTCAGTGGGGTTAGATACTCTGATCTGATGTCAAATGTTCATTATTTAGTAGATAACTTTATAACTAGAAAATCCAAGAGAATCAACTGTAAAAATATTCTGATTAATAATAGAACTTAGGTCATCACAGCTTATGCTAAAGGCAATGACTATCCAATCAATAAATCATCGGCCTATTTTGAAAAAAAAATTGTGTATCATCTTATAGTACACCAAAATGAATTCTGGAAAGGTTTAATAAATTAAGCCTTAAAAAAGGTTGGGGGTTGCTGAATACAGGTTAGTTTTTCTTTGATTACTTTTAGGAAGGACTTTCTAAACTTCAAAACAAAGTAGTAAATTACAAATAAAAATTTCAAACTACTGTATATAAAACAAAGTAAAATGAATAATATAAAGGGTAAATTGGAAGCTGGGAAGGAAAATTATTTTCTAAAATTGTGACAAAATGTTGATATCTTTAAAAAAAAACACATTTATTCAGTATAAAGATCAGACATTTAGCAATCAATAGCATGGGTGCAAAAAAAGTCCAATTAAAACACGTTGTTGGAATGATTTACACTTTCTACAGAACAGAAACTAAAATGACCTGTTATACAATTTGTCATAGAAACAGTCCTCGAATTTTTTGCTCATGCACATGAGTATTGTCTAAAACACGTCTTCTTTGTAGCAGCGAAGCCCTGCCACCACTGTGCTTGGCTGAGGTCACAAATGGGTTGTAACCTGTAGCTTCTCTGGCTCTCCTCTCCGGCTAAGCCTTGTTTCCTGGAAGTAGTGAAAACCTTATGACACTGCCATCACTACTGCTGGAACCGCCATAGCCACCTGGTTTCGTGGTTTGGTAAAGTATTAGCTTCCACCACCACAGGGGCCAGAGCTGCTGCCTCCAAAATTTAGTCCTTCCATGGGTCCCAACTTTGAAGATTGATTGTTGTAGTGCCAAAATCATGACAGCTTCTCCTTCCTCCAAAATTGCTTCCATCATTATCAAATCCATGATAGCCATCCTCACCAC
This sequence comes from Lutra lutra, assembly GCF_902655055.1. Taxonomy (NCBI): domain Eukaryota; kingdom Metazoa; phylum Chordata; class Mammalia; order Carnivora; family Mustelidae; genus Lutra; species Lutra lutra. The sequence goes on from NC_062285.1 coordinate 85,910,332, forward strand.
CACCACGTATCCACCACCTCCTCGACTACCACCGAAGCCAGCTCCCCGGTTTCTTCATGACCACAGTTGTCATTCCCACAAAAACCACCTCCGTGATCACCACCAAAGTTTCCAGAACCACTTCGACCTGTTTGGATGCATGAAGCACTAACCATCTCTTGCATAGCTTGGACTTTCCTTGCTTCACAGTTGTGGACATTGACGGTGTGGGATTTTTGAATGACAGTCTTGTCTACAGGATCATGGTCATCAAGTGTTACAAAAGCAAAGCCTGTTTTTGCCACTGCTTTGGTTGGTCATGATTTCAATCACTTTGATTTTCCATACTGTTCAAAATAATATCTTAGATGACGTTCTTTTTTTTTTTTTTAAGGGAGGTTTTTTTTTTTTAAATTTTATTTATTTATTTGTCAGAGAGAGAGAGCGAGCAAGCACAGGCAGACAGAGTGGCAGGCAGAGAGAGAGAGAGAAGCAGGCTCCCTGCCAAGCAAGGAGCCCGATGTGGGACTCGATCCCAGGACACTGGGATCATGACCTGAGCCGAAGGCAGCTGCTTAACCAACTGAGCCACCCAGGCGTCCCTTAGATGACGTTCTTCAGTGTCTTCTTTAATGCCACCAACAAAAATCTTTTTCACAATTAAGTGGGCACCAGGTCTTTGAGAATCTTCTCTTGAAAGCCCTCTTTGGTTGCACATCTCTTCCAACCCCCTTGTGTGGCCTTGCTTCGTGGCTGCCTCCACTGCCTCCACGGGGCCATACTTCACAAACCCAGAGCCTCTGGAGCACTTGGTGTTTGGATCTCTCATGACCACACAGTTGTGAGCATTCCCCATTGCTCAAAAATGGCTCCTCAGCCTCTTATCAGTTGTTTGATAGCTCAGATCTCTGGTGAAGAGCTTTCGCCGCTGTTTAAGCTCTTAGGAAACTGACTTAGACACAGTGGTGGTGGGAAGGGAGACTTTAATGATGCTTACTTGGTGGACATCCACAGGCAGAAAGGGATAATCTAACAAACGTATCTCGATAGCTTTATTTTTGTTTAAAATTCCTTGACTCAGTGACACACACACTTAAACTGACTGATAAAATGTATCGGCAATGAGACCAAATACTCCTGGAAGGGAGGGACTATATCTTTTTATTCCTCATGCCTAATACTCAGTGCGTTTATGAAGAGTTTTCTGAAGTAAACTGAGGAAATATTAAAACATATGCAAAAGATGGGGACATAATAAAAAAATGTAAGTTGAAACAATTGTGTCTTGTCCATGACATGAGCAAAGCTAAAGGAAAATGGTAACGCTCCCTGGTGGCTTGAGTTTGTTGAAGCTGTCATTTTTATCTATTGTTGGTGGAGGTTATTGGTGGAGGTTACTAACGTGCTAGTAAATGGTCTTGTGGACACAGATAGTAAACAAGTGGGAAAGGATTCAATTTCATGTCCTATAAAAAGGAGAATGGCTTAAATAAGACACAGCAGATTTATATGAAAAATTATTCAGTCTTTAAAATGAGATTTATAGAGTTTTGGACAATTTGGGATGATATGATAGCAAAATGTTAAGTGGAAAATTACAGTGTAAAGTTAGTAGATGTACACATAGCATATAAGGTGTAATTGTATAAAAATCATACTTGAATGAAGATAGAGGTGAAATACATCAAAATATTGAGCGTAGCTGTCTTGGTGCCATGAAATCAAAGTAACCTCATGACCCTTTACCTTTTTTCTTTATTTCCTAGAGCTTCTCTGTAAGTAATACCATCAGAAATAACCTTGACAAGAAAGTCAGTCACGATATTCACAGGAGTTAAGGGTCTTTTGTATGACAACTTTATAAAGGTTAGGTTAATACTTCAAGGTTGATACCTCAGCCTAATCTGTATTTTTCAACAAGCTTTGGAATAAGTATATTACCTTATTTTGTGATAGTATCCCATCCAGAACTGACCACCTCTTCTCATTATCACACATCACCCCGTTGGTTCTGGGCGTGTGTCAAGCACTGGGCACCGCCAGACCAGACTGTGCCTTGTTTTTCTTTCTTTCTTCCTTTCTTTCTCCTTTCTTTCTTTCTTTCTTTCTTTCTTTCTTTCTTTCTTTCTTTCTTTCTTTCTTTCTTTCTTCTTTTTTTTTATGTTTGAAGGCTTTTATTTTAATTCCAGTTAGTTAACATACAGTGTTATATTTGTTTTGGGTGTATAATGTGATTCAACACTTCTATACATTATGAGGTACTCGTCACAGGTGTCCTCCTTAATCCCCATCACCTGTTTCCCCTAGCTTCCCATAGTCCCCCTCTCTGGTAACCATCATTATAAAGTTTGTTCTTTATAATAAGGAGTCGTTTCTTAATCTCTGTTTTTCCCCTTGCTCATTTGTTTCTTAAATTCCATATATGAGTGAAATCATTTGGTATTTGTCTTTCTCTGACTTACTTCACTTAGCATTATACTCTCTAGCTCCATCCATGTTGTTGTAAATGGCAAGATCTCATCCCTATTTGTGGCTGAATAATATTCCATTGTAGGTATATCTTTTTTTTCTTTTTTTTAGAGCGTGCCTTGTTTTTCAATTCAGCACTAGACAGTGGCCAAACTTTGTGTCACGAAGAAAAAAAAAAAAAGAGCTGGACCCCAGGAAAAGTAAATGCGAGACTATTTACAGACGCATCCCTGAGAGCCCCTGAGAAGTCTAAGCCGCTGATCGGAATGACGGCTGCTCAGGACAAAGCCCTCACTGACCTCCAGGGAAAGCCTATTAGAGGAAAATCAAACAAAACCTTTGATAAAAATAGAAGAGAAGCTAAGAGAGGTGAATGCCACTCCATATAGAGCACTTTATGGTTTCAAAATGCTTGTCTAGATTCTACTATTCATTTAATGGATACACGACAGCTGTTCATGAAGGCAATGCTTACATTTTACACATGGGGACAGGGAGCTATGAGAGGGGAAGGGGGGTGTATGGCGGCCGTAAGTGGCCCAGGCCGACTCACAGAGTCTGGCCTGTGGACCCCCACTTCCTAACTACCCCTTGCTGCTCCTGGGGAGAAGCTCATAGCCTGTGCCCTGTCAGTTGAGAAAAGAGAAGGGAACACGTCAAAGTGCAGCCCACGCAGCATGTTGCCATGACCGGAAACGTGCGTCTCATGACAAACTGTTTCAATCAGTTAGTTCTGCTATTTCTGGAGTGGGGCAGGTAGAATCGAGATGACGGGCGTCTAGAGGAGGCAGGAAAATTACAAAACCAGCCATGAGAAGGAACCTGGTTCATAGCACACAGGTGGTTTATATAATTGGAAATCAGCTGGAGAATCACTCCCGTCTCTTAAAAATCACTGGGGTGGGATGATAAAACCAAAGAAAATAATTTGTTACTTTGCTCCTTATTTGTTAACATCAGTAAAGTCAAAGGCAGCAGGACTGGGGTATTATGAATGGGCTCAAGGAGGATGTTAGGAAAACCCTAACATTCAGAATCCAGGTTGAACCATGAAGAGCACGGGAACCAGGAAAAATAAAGGTAAATGAACAAGATGTTCCAGATATAACTAACAAAACAGACATAAATAAATAGCTCAAGCTAGAGAGCCTTCGCTGCAGAATCCCGAGGGAACTCAAGAGTGAAGCTGGAACAGTTGGAAAAAATCAGTAACTTATGGTGACCTCTGCCTCTTTTGCTGACTTTGAGTTTTCCCACCAGAGTTCAGGGAAGGGCTATTGCCCTTTAAAAAGACAGTTTCCCTGGAGATGTCAGCCTAAAAATGCTGCTGGAAACAACAAAGCCAAACAACCAAGATTTGGGACCAGAAAGTTAGGGAGAACGCAAAACACTTCCTCAGCTCTGCCAAGACACACGGGCTGACTGCTCTAGTTCCGTGCCATTACCACACTTGAGAAGAGATAAATGGTGTTGCAAATTGGATGGAGGGTCTGCCATGTGAAGGTAGTTTTTAAAAAGGCATTAGGATTCTGTAATTGGGAAAGCCAAAGGCAAAAAGGCTATAATCAAAGTCTATAAAATTAAGTCAACGGGGCAGACACTTCATCACATCCAAAATACTTAAAATAAGGAGTGGCCCTTTGAAGTTTGGGGATTAAAATACATAATGGGGAGTTTTCACCACATATTAGGATGTAAATTTATGGGAGTGAAAACCAAAAATATGGACCGATTGATAAAGCACTGTTTAATCACTAGGTAGTGGGCTTCTCTGGGGAAGCAGAACATTTTGAGCTTACACCAACGAGGTAATGTTCGTGTCCCACTGCTGTAAATTAGAAGGCAGCTGGGCTGGGATGTGAGTGGGCTCAAGGAAGTGAGCAAACAAACACATCATCAATGAGACCTGCATGCGAATGGGTCACTCTTTCCAAAGTGGTATGATCTTGGTAAAGTGCAGAAATAAATCCCTTGGGTCGGCTGTACTGAGCCTTTGTCAGATGGGAGTGAGGAAGCAGGAAATAAAAGTAAAGAGTTGGAGAGGAGAAACCAGAAGCGTGGGGAGAACTGAGATGGCCTTCAGCAGAAAAATTGATAAAGAAGATGTCATCCATATATAAAGTGGAATATTATTAAGCCATCAGAAAGGATGAATACCCAACTCTTGTAGCAACATGGACGGGACTGTAGGAGATCATGCTGAGGGAAACAAGTCAAGCGGAGAATGTCAATTATCATATGGTTGCCTTTATTTGTGGAACGTAAGGAATAGCATGGAGGACATTAAGAGAAGGAAGGGAAAAATGAAGGCGAGGAAATCGGGGCGGGGTGGGGCGCGGTGGGGGCGGGGTATGAACCATGAGAGCCTGTGGCCTCTGGGAATCAAACTGAGGGTTTCAGAAGGGGAGGGGGCAGAGGGAATGGGTGAGCCTGGTGGTGGATATTAAGGAGGGCACGGATTTCATGGAGCACTGGGTGTTATATGTCAATAATTAATCTTGGAACACTACATCAAAAACTGATGATGTACTGTATGGTGAATAACATAACATAGAAAAAAAAAAAGAAAGGAAAAAGACAGAAACCGGAAGCGTGAACCGAGAGCTGCCATTACTACAGGCTCTTTGAGTTATACTGACACCTAGTGGTGCTTAGTAGGAAAAGCATGGGGAAGACGAAGGCAGCATTTCATCTCTTGGAACTTGAGTAGGTCAGGTCAGGTTGTTTTCTACTCTACAAGCCTTCCGCCCCCAAAATCCCTGAGCAAAAAGGATTATTGTATGCTCCAAGCTGAGAGGTCGCAAGTACCGCACGGTAACGAGGGTTCTGAACCAGCTACTGTGCGTGGGTTTCGGTGGCACCCAGGAGCCCACACGCTGCTGCTGGGAGGCTGTGTGATGCTGTGCGCCGGCAGCAGCCCAGGGCTAACCACTCGGGCCGAAGTGCTTTCAGAGGCTTCCAGGCAGGAGAGGATGGGATGGAAGAGGAGGAAGAGGGAGCACACAACACTGGTGGGTATTTCTGGGGATGCTCCCATGTCGTTACAATGGGTATTCCTTTAGATTAAGGACACTGGCAGCACTGCTCCGTTGGGAGCTGGAAATCCTTAACATCATAAGAGGGACAGAAAGCATAAATCCAGCCCCTGATCATCATCCAAAGTGCATTGGGACAGATAGTCACATAGAGGACGAACTAATGCCAAACTTATTGAATCACATCTAGCATTTCAAATATAAAAAATCACGTCAGTTCCACGGTCTCCTCTTGGTGGCATTTACCCAGATCGGCTGTCATCTTCACTGAACTCGGTCTGTCCAAAGAGGTTTTATTCTATTACACATATTGTAGATGCATCCATGTGCCTTGGATTACTAAAGGGCATAGGACACCAACTGCAGAGCTAGCACTATACACTGAATGGATTCCTAGAGGCTAATATCTATTTTTTTTGTACCTTAAACAGTTTGAACATGCACACTAAGAAACTGGGAAGAGCAGAGGCAGGAAAAAAACTGAGACAATTGTTTTGAAACATGAGACTGAATCACGAGAAGTTTCTCAGTCCAGGGCATATTTGAAAATACATTTTTGATTCCGCTCCTACCTCTGTCTGCACCATAGACATCCGGTATGATCGCATTTCCGACACCAGCCCTAAGATGTCGACAAACTCATGATCCCGAATGTGCTGCAGGAGCCTGTCCAGGGCAATGAATGTTCCCGTCCGGCCGACTCCCGCACTGCAAGAGAGTGTCCAGACAGCATGTTCCTCAGACAGTGATTTTATACGGTTGCAAACAATTGGCCACTAGAAAATCCCCCAAACTACAGGTAGCACCACTGAGAAAAAGGAAGAAATATTCCTGAGAAAATTTCCCTAATTTGAAATACACGATTGTGGTTGGTGGTTTTGTTTTGTTTTGATTTGAGAGAGAGAACTCAATGGCGGGGTTGGGGGGATGGCTGGGAGAGGGAGAAGCAGACTCCCCACTGAGCAGGGAAATGCACGCAGGATGCAGGACTTGATTCCAGGACCCTGAGATCATAACCTGAGCTGAAGGCAGACTTAACTGACTGAGCCACCCAGGCATCCATTAGTGTGTCTTTCAGTGTCACATTTCTGTCACATTTTTGAATTGCCCTGTTGCCTCCCTCAAAGAGGTGTGGGGCCCCCTGTTTCCTGAGGAAGATAAGGAGTCCAGAGGGAGCCTGCTGGTGACTTGCTTCCTGGTCTCAGGGAGCTGATACACAAAAAACAATTCCAGTCTTCCTTGTATCCTTGGAGTTCAGTCACACCCCCTGCTGGAAAGTCGTCTTGAGAGACCACACACTAGCTCTAGCTCTGGGGTGACAGCCATTTGCAGGAGGTCAAGAATATTTATGTTATTTAATGCTGTGATTAGTGATTTTTAGTCCCACATTGTGTTTGGCCATGTTATAAACCACTCAGAATCACTGAAGGCATGGATTTGAGCCCTAATCCCTCCCCATTCCAGCTGCATGAATTTACATGAATCCCTTCACCTCCCCACTTCTCGGGTCTTTTTTTTTTTTCTTTTTTTAATCTGAAAGTGAGACTAATAGGATCTACCTCATAGACTATGGGGAAAAAGAAAAGCCATATTATAAGCAAATCACGTATCTAGTAAGATATCCGTTAACTGTAAATTTTAGAAAGTCAGAGTTCATGTCATGGCGAATTCAGTGGGACCGAGGTATATGGGGGGCTGGGCTCTTGGCTTTGTAAAGCAGAGCCTGTGGTACCACCAGGGAAGACACGGCTGATGAGGTTACCTGCAGTGCACGATCATGGGGCCTTTGCTCTTCGTAGCTTGCTGTCGAACCACGTGTACGAACTGCAGGATGCTCTCGGCCGCATTTGCTGTGGGTACCCCGTGATCGGGCCACGCCATGTAGTTGAAATGCATCACATCCTGTGTCTCATCCGCCTTTAGGAGGAAAAGCCAACACAAGCGTGAGTGTCACAGTGTGCCCGCCAGGTAGCCTGGGCTTCCCTGGCTTCAGAAGTTAAAGCCCGTTCCCACCCTGGCCGGTCCCTCTTCCCTTCCCAGCCCTGTATCTGGCACAAAGCGTGCCCTGAAAAAAAAAAAAAAAAAAAAAAAACTAATTGTATAACACTTCAAAGAGTAGGGTAAAGAGGTGAATCCATGGCTTTATAGAGATAAGAGCTCCAATGGATTGGGGTTTGCTTCCCAGCTCGGCCTTTTGGCAACTGCATCAGCGTTGGTCCATGAATCCCATGGAAGGTGCTATTGGTTCCTTCCTGCCCCCGGATCCCCTTCATCAGGCTGATGAATCCCTTTTCTAGCTGCTGCTAACAGCATATGGCTGCATCCTCCTCATGGCTAACTTCTACAAAGGGACGCGCCTTGCTGGGGTATGCCCAGGGAGATGTGTTTTTCTGAGGAGGGTAGCCCACAGCTGAGGAATGACGGATACTGGGGTACAAAGCACCTGCTCCCTCATGTCAGGGGGTAAGCTAACAGCACGGTGCCATTCACTGCCCTAGCCATCTCCATGGGATCCTGCTGAGGCCAGAATTCAGAGTAACCCACTGCTGTGTGTATCTCCTTACCTGCCCTGTCCTATCCTGCTTACCTGGCTCCCTTAGAGATTTTACCCAAGATTACACTTTCAGAACCTCACCAAGGGGACAATCCCTGTCTTGTGCTCTGACCCAAGAAAAACTTGCTGAACATGTTTTCTCATACCTAAAATGAGCCCTTTTAGATGTTATAAGATAAAATACCCCATCACAAGGATGGTTGTGAGAATTAAGTGTGCTCATGTCTGTGAAGGATGGGACCTGGTAGATATGGTCATCACTACTACCTAATTACCACCACCCTCTCCCATCCAGCTCAGCGTAGGTATACGGTTGGTTCTGGGAATCCCAATGGGTTGGTATGTTTTGTATATTTATCTCATTCATATTAACCCATATGTCAAATACATTCTTGTCCCCTCAGAACTGAGTAATTGTCAGTGAGGGTATGGGCCTTCAAGATTCGCTCTTCTTTTCTTTCTTCTTCTTCTTCTTCTTTTTTAGATTTATTTATTTGAGAGAGAGAAAGAGTAGGGGAAGGGGTAGGGAGAGGGAGAGAGTCTCAAGCAGACACTGCACTGAGAACAGAGCCCCATTCAGAGCCCGATCTCACAGCCCTGAGGTCACAACTTGAGCCCAAACCAAGAGTCTGATGCTTAAAAGACTGAGCAACCCAGGTGCCCCAAGACTCACTCCTTTTAGTCTCTACTAATTTGTAGGCATAAAGATTTATTCTGTTCTTACTATCAATTGTCACAAATATTCCAAATCCAGGCCTCACAAAGATCTAATTCTTCCCCCTTCCCTCAAACATTCTAAAAGCCTAGAATCCACTGGGTGAATGGAATACTTTTTTTTTTTTTTCACTTCTCCAACAGATTTATTAAAGGAATGGATTTTGAGGAGAAAAAACATGGGGCAGAGGTATGGAATAGAAAATAAATACAAATGTAAGCTGTTTTGCTAATTGTTTTATAACCACAACAATGTGCCATAATTTGGCAGAATTTGGCCTGGCTATGAAACTAAAGTTAGGTTTAGGTATTCAGGAGAAATGAATTCCTAAGAATCAGTAGTCTTGGGTGTAGTAAAATGTGTATAATGTAAGTAAATACATAAATAAAGCATATACATGTAAGATCTGTGCAAATAAATAAACCAGTGCCCCACCTGCACCTCCCCCCATCCCCTCTGTAGTAAGACTCTCCATCCCCAGCCACATGCAGTCCCTCCCTCACTGCCTTCAAGGGCTCCTTCTCAGACACAAGGAACATGCATGTGCAGGTCTGCAAAGATGCTGGCGACTCTCACTGCTGTTTCCAGGAGGTATGGCCAGGAAGTAACCCAAGCATAATAAATTGTGCAGAACGACTCCATTACCCAGCACCATGAGGACTGAAGCACACGCAATCACTAGATAACCTTGGTTGCCCAGAGAAACTCCCCCAAAATGTTAGCTCTTTTCAAAGGCTGATTACAGGCTTCGTGCAAAGACCTGCACGTGGTAGGCAATATATACGTATGTGTGTGTGTGTGTGTGTGTGTATTATTATACATATTTTTTTCAGAAATTTTTACATATATATATATAATTGATCTGAAAATATATCCAGCTAAAATATGCAAAGTGGTTCAAAACTAGGAAACACTTAAATTGTCACTAGTCTCTCTATAGCTACAAGACAGAATTCTTCATGCAAGGGTGATCCCTGTCAGCTGAATAGCAAGGCACGCATCAATGGGAATGAACACATGTTTGCTGGTTTTAGTCCCCAGTTCCTACTCAGTTCAGGCCAAGTTTTCAAATTTCATGTTATGGTCATTTTCCTCCTTTCTTATTAAATGAGAAAACCATCCTTGTTACATCTTAGCCATTACAAAATTTCTCTTACTCCGATTTCCTCAATCATGTGCTTTTATCTGGTTGTACGTTGAAAGCTCCCATGTGTCGGTATGAAGGGAGTAAGGAAGAATGTGAACAAAAATTGAAACAAATAGAAAAACATCCATTAGCACAGCACAATGTTCTTTTGCAATACACCTTTCATCCAGGAAGCGTAAAATTTAGATTCTGTGTTTATGGCCAAAAGGGGGCACTCTTGGACCAAACGTTTGTAACTACAGTCTACACATCTTACCAGAAAACACTATTATTCCATGTTTTATTTTAGTGTTTTAAGACCGTGACACGATTATCGTTGAAAGCTAGGTGACCATTTAAGACCAAGGACAAGAAACATAGTACTGACCAGACACTGATCTATGTGACTTTTCTCTGTCAAGGAAACAGGCATGGAACAGACCCTATTTTGCGCTTGGCACTCTCTTTTCTCCTGGATGCAAACCTGGGGAATTATTTGTTCTACCTTTACCCAGATGTTTACCCTGTCTTTCTGGCTGAAATAGGCAAGAAACAAAGCAGGATTTAAAGGGCACTCAGGTTGTCAAATATTTTTCTCTGAGGAACGTCTGTGAGCTTTCCAAGCGTTTCACTATTTTTGAAATCATTCATTCAGCCCCTCATTTATTCATCCCACAAAGATTTTTATAAGTGGCTAAGGGTTGGGATTACAAAGCTTATTAAAACAGGGTACTTGCTTCCCACACCATTATGGATGAAATGGGAAATGAATATGTTCAAAGTAGGATTTATCTTTTTTTTTTTTAAAGATTTTATTTATTTATTTGACAGAGAGAGATCACAAGTAGACAGAGAGGCAAGCAGAGAGAGAGAGGAGGAAGCAGGCTCCCTGCTGAGCAGAGAGCCCGATGCGGGACTCGATCCCAGGACCCTGAGATCATGACCCGAGCCGAAGGCAGCGGCTTAACCCACTGAGCCACCCAGGCGCCCCAGGATTTATCTTTTGAAGAAAGCAGTGTTGCAAAGTGTGAAGAGCTCACAGTCTGACATGATGGTGGGTTGGCCTCTGACATGTGGGCGTCCCCTCAGCATGGGGACAGCACCTGAACGTGTGCTTCATGACTTACATAGTTAATCCGGAAGTGTCTGCGGGCCCAGTCCTCCCGCTCTTCCTCCGAGATCATCTCCACGGTGATGTCTCCGTAAGCTATGGGCTCTTCCGTGAACGGCCAGTAATGGTCGCATTTCACCTGAGGAGACAATGGCACAACCTTTCAAAACAAACAGGTGATAGAAGAAAGAGCCAGTGCTCACTTAGGAAAAACAGAAGTCCTTGTCTCTGAAGAACTGTGTCGTACTATTGTGAGGATGAAAATGGAGCAAGTGGAAGTCTCTGGTACACAGTAAGCACTCAAGCCATGGCCACAGCTGGTATGGGTTGTGCTGTCCCAGTGGGGACACCCCCACCCAGGCACTTACCCTTCTTTTCTCATTACACTGCGTGAGCATGACAATGATCTGGGACTTCTGTTGTAGAACCATCTTCCAAAAGTCATTTCTGGTCTCAGGCAGTGGCCCCTGTGTGGCAATATATTCCTGGGACGAGTTGTATCCCTGAAGGATGAAGTGAAAAATTTGTCACCTAAGGGACCACTCTCAACACCAAACCCTGCTCCCCACAAAGGAGGAAAACCTAAGAATTTACTGGGGATCAGTCTGGCAAAGGATCACACAGCCTGGATAGTGTTCTCTCCCTTTTTCATCAAAGAGGTGATTAGAGTAACGGACCTGCTCAGGTCTGTGTGATTGGAAGCCTTGTTCTCACACCTCTTTTACGGGAACAGTCACTGTTTTTAAAGCACAGGGGCTCGGTGGGGGTGGGGTGGGGTGGGAGCCCTTGGAGTTGAGTTGCCGAAATCGAAGTTTATACATGAGAAAGGTGATTTAGGGTGATTATTTACTTTCACTTTCACCAGATCTTTACTGAGAAAGCCAAACATTACTCATCTATAGGCTCCCCCCCCCATTCATTATTCTGAAGAGGAATAATGGGAACTGTTCCTGAGAGCTGGGGTTCCAGGTGGAGAACGGCTCTCTTTACAACAATTGGATGCTTCCCTGAATAGTCCCCTTCTTGCTGAGTTAGAATTGGGATGCCTGATTTTAAAACATTTTTGTATTTTATTTTATTTATGGTCTTTTACTTACAGGAATGTAGTTGGCATTGATATAGTCTGTGCCTTCCTCTTCATTCATGGAGACTAATCTCACACGGCTAAAGTCATCTGTAAAGAACAACAAGAAGAGAGATTAAAAATGGGAGCAGAAAGAATTGTCTTGACCTTCTCTATCCAAATAGCAAGTCCGATCAGCCCGTGACAGGGTAGGTCGAGTTTAATTCACCCTGATATTTCAACCACACCTCAGTCTTAGTTTCTTGTTTAAGTATAGAAACACACCTCAATCAGTGTTTCCTCTCCATCAGCTCCCCTGTCCTTGTCTCTGGGCTGTGGGGACATTATGCAGGATCGTTAGAGGAACTAAAATATCAGGGAGGTTGTATAGAAGGCTAGAGGATGTAACCTGAATCCATGATTCCCATGTCACCCAGCACATCCAGAAAATCTACTACCTTTCGGAAACCTAGGCGTTGCTCGGACTTTGTGTAAACAGACTTCAGATGAGAAAAGTACATTCTGGAATATGTACAGATGTAAAGTGTTATAATGTGACACTGTGCAATTTCATCAAGAAGACTGATTAAGGAGAGAGTTCTCCTTCTAGAGCTTTTTCAGCTATCCTCCTCCCCGGTCTCCATTTTTCCCAGCACTACCCCCTCCCCCCACCTCTAGCCAGTGTGGCAGAGAAGAAAGTTAAATCTACATAGTGAAGTATTTTATTTGTCCAGTAAGTGCTTCGTATTACTTTTTTTTCTCTAATGTTGCTTTTATTACAAAATGTTAAGCAACAAGAAAACCTGCCGGAAGGAAGAAAGAGGAGGCATTTTAGTAGATCGGTCTCCTTCCCTTGTCAGGGAGTTGATTGAAAATAGTTTATGATAGCTCAGATTATCTTATCCTAATTTGGCTAAGATTTCTGATCTCCAAAGAACCAAATGGTCAGTCTTTCCTGACCATCAGACACAATTCAGTTGAAAGCAAAGAAATTCAATATTCCTACATAGGATGGGATCTAGCAACATCAAAGCACAAATGGGACCAATGCAGTCACAGAGATGGCCTAGAGGATCTCGAGGGCAGCTGGGCTTAGCCAGAGATTGCTGAAAGTGATGAATCTGCAGTAACAGTCGGTCAGCCTTTGAGAGACATGAATAGGAGAGGCTCTAGTGACAATCTTACACGGTAGGATGTTTGTGTAACGATTTTTACATCGGTTCAGTGGAAGGTCTGCTGCAAAGTGCGGAATGTCCAGTCCAATCAATTTCAACTCCTGCAAATGACAGAGAACAGAGTTGAGATTTCGGTATTTGGTGTGGATTGGATTATCGTTCACACTGGATTATTCCTCACTCCCCATCTGTAATAGAATCATCACACCCCCTCTTCCACGCGAGGTTCCAGTTACTCCCTCTTGGGACAGAGCGCACTTCTCCACTCCACTGTTCTCAGCTTGTTTTGGCCAATAAACCTGGGTAGGGATCATTCTGATCAGAAGCTTTAAGTGTACTTGCTCAGCTGGGTTTTCCCTCCTGTGCGACTACCATCTGTCGTGAAAAGGACATGCCCAGGGAAGCTGGTGGCCCCAGAATGAGGAGAGGCTTACAGCAGACCTGGTTCTGTCCTACAGACCCTTGAGGGACGAAAGAAATGTTGTTGTGGATCCCTGAGATTTTGAGATTTACCCTATAGGATGCTTCCATATTTATTGCAGGAATAGGGTTAATAAAATACGTAAATATTCTGAATCGCTCAGTGATCACATGGAGAAGGTAAGAATTGTTTCAAAAACTTGAAAACCGAGACATATTTCAGAGCTTTGGAGGTATATATTTACTGAAATGTACACACTATGTGTAAACCTTTCTGTTCTATGGGGAAATGTAGGTATTTCTCCTACAGGCAATAGCCTTAGAGAAAGTAGTAAAAGAATGAGTAACAAGTAGGGAGTATTCCTCATGTTATAAGAAGTAAGACCTACAGGCACTAAGTATCTGGAAATAAATCGGACAGTAAGAATGAATCAGTAGTGGATAGGCAAAGCTTTCAGTGAAAATAGGAACAACCAAGTGCGTGCCTTTAAGTACATATCTACACTCCTATAAATCCTATAATCAAAATGTGCATTGGTAGGGCAACTTTTGTATAAACAGACAACCATCACACTTCAACAAGATTATGTTACAGGCTAGGGGGGCCTCTAAGCATTCATCTCATGTGTCTTATTGGAAACAAGCAGTTATGGTCAGGCCACCTGGATTTCCCAGGAGTTGTTCATACTGTGGTTGGTGTGAATAGCTCCCTGGAGTTGGGCAGTGCACAACCAGTGCAGCAGATCTGGTTATGTTTCTGTACAAAGTTCAGGGAGCTATTAGTGAAAGGCATATACAACCATCTAGAAATGGAATGATGTAGATAGTATGCACCTCTCTGTGAGCCTACTAATGGAGGCAGTAGAGAAACCATTTGCTGTAATTTTTTTTTTCACTCAGATAGGATGTTAATGTTGCACACACAGTTTACTCTTCACAATTCCTTCCAATTTTTACTCCAGTGAATCAGGAGTGAGAATACATATCTGGGGGAAGAGTTTGGGAGCATCTTTGAAAGACTTCTGAAGGGGGTTGGGGACTTTGGTGATGTTCTGAGAGACTGAAGAGGCATATCCCTTTCATGGCTCTTCTGTCTTGATTTGAATGTTCTTTGAAAAGCATATACTTTAAAGAGACCAAGTTCTTGGGTCTTTGCTGCATCCACATAGAAGTTCCTTGTCAACTTACTGGGATGCAAACTGCAGTCCACATAGATGGACCAACCTGAATCACTCAGCTCTCTCTCCTCCCTTCATTCTGCAACACTTTGGGCCTTTTAAGATCATGAAATCCCGAGCTCTGGGGTCCAAGTTGAAGTCAACTTTAAAGAGAGGCTCTGTTGACTTTGATCCTCAATTCACAAAGGGAGTTTTTCTGTCTCAGGCAAAATCCTTGCTTGCTAAAGGCCTTTAACCAGAAGCATGTCACTGTTACTTTATAAGTGGTCTTTCCATTTTAAAGGGTTTTCAAAGACTGACTATATTCTTTTAAGTAACAAAATTTATTTTTAGCAAACTCCAACTGAATCAGTGTTATGTTTAGGTTGGTTCTTTGGCAGCTAGAAGCTAATTTAAATGATGCTTCCATTGCTTAAAATCTTTTGGAAGTCTACCTCCTTTAGAGAGTATCTTTAGAGATAGTTGGTCAAAACATCTGGCTTCTTTTGGTGTACCACTCATAAAACGTAGGGTCTTGGAAAAGTAGCTCAACACTTGGTAACATCAGTTTAGTTATCTGTAAGATAAGGCTAACAACTTTCCATCCCTCAGTCCTGTAGAGTGACTCTCCAGGGGAACAATGAAACGCAACACATGTGAATACAGCACTCCTGATAACGGAGGGGAGATGCTTCTGTTCAGATTCTTTGTTTTGCTTTGCCTGGACGTGTAACTTCTCCCTCCTCTGCCATTTGCACTAACAGACCCACAACCTTCTCCTCAAGTCCCCTGCTTTGAAGACAGACTGATGAGCCACAGGAAGAGGCCTCGGTGACGAAAGAAAAGTGTGGAAACAGATTGGAGCTGGGAGCGGGAGCACATATGGAAGCCGACTAACTGATAGAACTTTAATTGTGTGTTGCCTCCCTGCTGTAAGTGCCCTAAGCTGGTAAGAGAGGTTTAATTGGCTCAACACTGTAAATGTAAATTGCCTCTGAATCGAGGCAGAGCAGGAACGGCAGGGGTGCACAAAATGCTTCCCGATCTTTTGTAATTTAGCCTGTCACTAAGTGGAAAATCAAATACTAAGTTTCCCGGTTCAGTAGCTTTGCAGTTATTCTCTTTCCAACCATATGGAAGCTCCGGAGGCTTTAATCTTCATAAAGGCAAAGGACGACGTGATGGCCTGAAACCAACATAAATCATTTTTGAATTTTCATTTGCCAGTTTGGTTTCTGTTATGATTTATGACGGTGTGTTTCTTCCCGGGGGCCACAGAGTCATCCACAGTGGGTAGAGTGGTGGCTCCCCAAAAGATGCATCCACACGCCAACCCCCAGAACCTGTGAATGTGGTCTTATTAAAGAAGAGGCTTTGCAGGTGCAGTTAAGTTAGGGATCATAAGACAAGATTATTCTGCATTATCTGGGTGGGCCCCGTATCCCAGAGAGAAGGCCATACAAAGGCAGAGACATAGGTTGGAGTCATGCAGCTGTAAGCCAAGGAGCACCTGGAGCCTCCCAGAAGCCGGAGAAAGCAAAGAAGGATTTTCCCCTAGAGCCTTCAAAGGACACATGGCCCTGATAACACTTTGATTTTGGACTTCCGGCCTCTAGAACTCTGAGAGAACAAACTCTGTCGCTTTAAGTGACCAAGACTGTGGTAATTTGTTATGGCAGCCCTGAGAAACTACTACAGTCCCCAAAGCCCAATGGCAATCTACGTTGGGTTGGCAGTCTACTTTGATTTTGGACTTCCAGCCTCTAGAATTCTGAGAGAACAAATTCTGTTGTTTTAAGTGACCAAGACTGTGGTAATTTGCTATGGCAGCCCTGAGAAACTACTACAGTCCCCAAAGCCCAGTGACAGTCTATGACCCCGGGGTAGGTTGGGGACAGCAAAGCACAAACATATTCACTGTGTTAGTCCGGTCCAGCTGCCCGCAAAGTACCATAGACTGGGTGGTTTAAATAATGGACATGTATTCCTCACAGTTCTGGAGGCTGAGCAGGCTAATATCAAGGTGCTGACAAGGTAGTTTTCATTCTGGGGCTTTTCATGACTTGCATGTGACTACCGTCTCACTGTGCACTCGTGTGACCTTTCTTGCCTAACCCTACTTACCTTCCCAAGCTTCCATCTTGTCCACATATCAATTTTGGGAGGACACAGGCAGCTCGTAACCTGCGCAGTCACCTTCCAAGAGGACTGCAAACTCTATTCCGGCTGTAGAGTCTGTAAGAGTGTCAGCAGGGTCTAAGTATTTGGGACCGTTTGGACCACAGAGTCAGGTGAGTTTGATTACTGGACTATGGAACAAGTGGGGAGACACAACGTCACTGGTGGTATTGACAGTGGTGGAGCCATCTGTGGCAGATGCAGGGCTTGGTGGAACTGGGCAAGTTCTGGCTGGTTTTCAGATAAATGCAAAAGGAGCCAGGATTTAGAATGAGGTGTTTAGTGAGGCTCTGTATTCATTTCTGAGGGCTGCCTTAAGAAAGTACCACAAGCTGAGTGGCTCAGAGCAACAGAAATTGTCTTATAGTTCTGGAAGCTGTATGTCTGCAGTCGAGGTGTTAGCAGGGACTTCTGACGTCTGTCATTTATGGAGGAATATTAGGGCATCCTTCCCGTCTCTTCTTAGTGTCTGATGGTTTGCTGGTAACCTTTGATATTCCTTCACTTGCCACCCTATAACTCCAGTCGCTGCCTTTGTCACCACATGGTGTTCTCCCTATTTGTCTCTGTGTCTTCACACAGCTCTGTTTCCATAGGGACACCAGTCTGACTTGGAGCCCACACTGCTCCAGAATGACTTCATCTTAACTAATTACATCTGTAATGACCCTGTTTCCAAATAAGGTCATATTCGGAGGTACTGAGTGCTTAGTGCTTCAACATATCTTTGGGGGACACAATTCAACCCAGGACTGATACTCTAAAGGAAGAATGGGGTACAGTAGAAATGGATGTGTTGGGGAGGTGATGGAAGACTGGAGGAGAAGGACGCCAAGTTCAGGGAAGTCTGGCAGAGCCCTGGGCACTAGGATGGGATTTAGGGGTCATGCTCCAGCTGCCGGACAGATTGCTAGTATAGGCACCTGGAAATAGAAGATTAGAAACAAGAGGAGGGAAGATTAGAAAGATTGAAAGATTAGAAGATTAGAAACAAGAGGAGGGAAGACTCAGGTCTGGGAACCAAGCAAAGACCCCTGGAGTAAGAGAGTTCAAGGTGACTTATTTTAATAATGGCTGCATGTAGGTCTCCAGTGAATTGGCCCAGAACACAAGTAAGAAGAGCTGCCACTGGGAGCTACCAGCAGAAATCCTGGCTCATCTATCATGAACAATGTGGCAAGGAGTGCAGTTTGTTTTGGCCTTTGGAACCACGTTTCTGAACAAAGATGGCGAGGGCTTTTGCTAGCATCCTGATTAAACAAATACAAAACACAGAAATTAATGGCAGAATGAGCAATATATGGTAGGTCTCATGGGCTCTCCAACTTCAAGCTCTAAATTCTGGCTCTTCAAAACCCTTCCGTATGAGATATACGGAAGGAGGAATGGAACCTAATCCCTGAGTCCCAAGCCTCCTTAAGAAATGATGCACATTTTCATCAGAAGGATAATCAATCTTCCCAGCAGTTCTAAAATCAGATGCAGAGTGAAAAAGAAATGCATTTAGTGAGTGCACCTTAGCAAGTCATATAGCTTCATGTATGACTTATAGCTGTATTGGTTATATATGCAAACCCAGACATTCATTTCAATTAGTATAATGCTTATAAATGATGTAATTTCTCAGTATGAGTGTGATCTTTCAACGTCAGTATCCAAATGAATACAACTATTAAACATTCATACAAACAGAACAAATAACTGTTCAGCTACTGAATTTAGCTAAACCAGCTGATTGGGCCATTTTCATACCCTCCTGGGTTCTTATTAGAGCAGGAAACCTTTTTTTTTTTCCTTCTTAAGTTTTGATTAATTACCAATTTCAGGAAAATTTGACGGCTGCCGTGTGAAAGGTCTGACATACATCATAAAATCAGGTATGGGTATGAGTCTTTGAAAACAGATGAGGGTACCCAGACATGGAACCTGAGGGGTCAGCAGCAGGGTGGGGTGGAGGCTGGCGGTGCCTGAGAGCTGGTGAATGAAAAAGGAAGTGAGTCAGGCCCATGGGTCACTGCTTGGGCAAATATTAGCTCAAATATCACTGCCTGAGCCTGTGACTTAAAGCCGACTTCTGGAGAATAATTTGTATTTCCTCACCAGAACAGGGACACACTATCAGGACTTGGCACCAATCAAGTTACATATAGGATCAACAATGTATTGAGAACAACGATATATGGAGAAAAGCTTCGGAGAAAATAAAGATACCAAACAGTCCTTCAAATCATGGTGTGATCGGTAACTTCAGGTGTCAGCTTGGCCAGGCTAGACAGTGCTTGGTCAGACATCAGTCTAGATGTTGTGGGAAGGGTTTTTGTTTGTTTGTTTGTTTTGTTTGTTTGTTTGTTTTTAAGATGTAATTAACATTTAAATCTGTAGGCTTTGAGAAAGCAGATTACTCTCCATAACATGGGTGGGCCTCATCCATCAGGTGAAGACCCTAAGAGAAATGACTGAGGTGCCTTGAGGAGGAGGAAATTCTGCCTCCTGCTTGCTTCTGGATTGAGCGGCAACATCAGTGCTTCCCTGGGTCCACACCCTGCCCTGTGGTTTTCAGACTTGTGAGCTTCCACACTGTTGTGAGCCTGTTCCTTAAAATAAGACTGTCTCTTTATCTATATTTCTTCTATTATATTATTGTATATAGGATATACATACTATAATATATAAGGATTCTCAATTGTATAAGAAGTATATAATGTAATGAACTTATGGATGAATTAACTTATTGTATTGTATTAGTGTTTATATATGTATAAATGTATATATTTCCTATTGGTCTGTTTCTCTCGAGAACTCTAATATGCTTGAGTTAAAAAGCTTGGATGTGCCCTCCTCCCACACTTAGCCCAGTGTCTGTGAATGGAATACTACTTGCCTAGGACAATTCTTTATCGTGCAGGACTGTCCCACTCATCGCAGAGCATTTTTCATCCTTGTCCCTTTCTCCATTGAATACCACTAGTAGCTTCTTCCCAAGGCATTATGAAAACCAAAAATGCTCGCACACACTCCAAACTCTCCCTAAGGGGCTGCCTGGTACTGGCCCAGTTGAGAATCACTGATTTAGTTCAAACTTCTCATTGAATGGATGAACAAATTGAGGAGCTGAGAAATTGTGACTTTTTTTTCAATATTAATAGCTAAACAGTCATGAGAACTAAGGGGTTTGGATTCCCGCTTTAGTACATTCTTACCTCCTTTATAATTCTTACAGAATAAGCCTGAATGTGTTCATTTATATATTGAATGTATAAAAACTCTCAGCACGGTATAAATTAAGCATTTAGCACATAGAATTTATTATTCTACTTTTCACATTTTTGAAACATCTGAAGCTAGGATGTAATCATTAATTGCTTGATTCTCCAGTGTCCTTTCTTTTTGGGGGAATAGTGTTCCCCACTGGTTTAGCTAAGTGGTTCCAGTAAGAGCTGTCCCGTTCCTACGTGACTCTACCCTCTCAGGCTGCAACTGGCTTGAGTGGACGTCACAACCAAGGCCAGCCCATCAGTTATTCTCTCCTGTTAATTTTTAAACTCTGAATAAGGAGAGTCAACAGTTCCTTTGGAAACTCTTGGATGTGATGCCCAGGGGTTGTGGGTGGTTGTTTTCCACTGTGAGAAAGAGGTTGGTTTGCAGTAAAAGTACGAGAGGTCAAGACAGAGAAAGAAGCAGAAATGAGAAAGGGGGGATGGTCTCTGCAGGGGTGGGGCCCTTGGTTCCAATCATTTCTAAGACTGAGCTGCTCCCTTTCCTCCCTGGAGTCTGAATGGTGTGTCATTCACAACTAAAATCATCTTTTCTTTTTACCAGAAAATGACTCACTGAATTTTCTTTATGATGATGCACTAGAGAAGCCCAGCAATAATCACACTGGGGCTTGATGGCATAACCTGGGAGGGACTCCTAATCCTCCCAGTGAGGGCAGTGATGTTAGTTATGTCACCAAGGTGACATCATTGTGTAGGGAAGAGAGTTGGAGGCTTCAATGAATTTGAAAGTGTACATCCATCACAATTTTCATCACCATTATCAGAATCATCCAGACCTCTATTTTTTTTCCTGAGTTTAGCATATGTGTCCTTATAGAAAGTTTCCTTTCTTTCTGAAATCCCATCCTTGCCATAGATGTCCAGTTCACACCAAAGTTCTTTGTATTCTTTGAGATACAGCATTTGGTGTGACAACTACAACTTCTTGCATACTTGACATGCAACAGGTGACTGAGCTGGGCTCTGTGTGGAATTTCTGATCACACAGGTGGGTAGTATTAGGGGGTTTTGTATTTGATCATGGGTGAAGTTCTTCTCATCCTTATATTCCCTCTTAGGATATCCACACAAGGACTCCTGCTGCTTCTTGCAGACCTAAGATATCCCCAGCTGATGAGGGACTTGGCAGATTGACTGATTGATTGTTTGTTCACCCTACTACCCACATTTGTTCTCTCTTCTCCTCCAGTGGTGCCACCCTAGCCTGACGTGCAAAGGGTGCACGTCCTCACTCTGCACCAGCCAATGAGACACCACCATGCTGCCCATGATGAATCATATTGCAAGCCCAGCGAACTGGGAAATGACACCAGTCCCCATATGCCAAGACCCATGCCTCATCTACCACAGAAGGTAGGAATTACTTGATCTACTCACCTCGAATTGAAGAGAAAATTTATAGTCAGAGTCTTTGGCCATATCCTTGATGTAGGCGTCAAAGTCATCCAGTTGAACTGGGCTTTACCAAACACAAAGAAATATATGTTTTAAAAATCTGGTTGGCAGTTATCTATACTGTTTAATGTCATACTTTTCAAACATGAATGATTTTCTTAGAGAAAAAAGCATTTTTACTTGCTCTTTTGTTGTTAAAGTAATCAGTTCCTAGTATGTTGTGATTAAAAAGAGGACATATATATTATACTCCCTTGAGATGGGAAAGAGCTCTAGAATTTCAATCGGCTCTAACTCCAGCAATAAAATATTATATATATGGGATGCCTTGGTGGCTCAGTTGGTTCAGCGTCTGCCTTTGGCTCAGGCCATGATCTGGGAGCCCTGGGATCAAGTTCTTCCTTGCTCAGCAGGGAGCCTGCTTCTCCCTCTGCCTGCTCTGCCTGCCACTCCTGCTGCTGTATTCTTTCTCTCTCTGACAAATAAATAAATAAAATCTTTAAAAAATTATATATATATGCATGCTTACATACATACATGTATATATGTTGTTTCTAGAAAATTCTGATTGATGGGAAATCACAAAGGATTAGAGTCTGGAGAACTGTTTGAGATATGGTTTTATTTTACTTACTGTGTAATCATGGAAAATTGAATCTTGTGAGATTCAACGTTCTCCTCTATAAAATACTATGGTCATACTTACCTTCCAACATTGACACACAGTATATTAAAGAACCTTAGAAATTTAAACAGCTTTACAAGTATAGGCTCTGTACTGCTAGCTACACTGTCTTCTCAGGGCAGAGCAGGGTCAATGCAATGAAGCACATATCCAGAAAGCTTCTAGAGCCTCATTCTTTGAGAGCCATGTTTAGAGGCTTGTGTGTCTATAAAAGTATCAAAAAGGGTCAAAGGTATAATCAAGTAATGCATCTGAGCTTATGTGTCTGTATCTCCAGCCGAAGTTCTCACCTCTTTCCTTCTTTTTTTTGTGAATAAGAATTATATTTTATTTCCTGCAGTTTTCCGTAGCTGCTTATCTTTCCCGGATTTTACCTACACCAACCTGCTCTCTAAGCATCACACGATGCTGAGCTCTGGCAACTAGTCCAAGCCTTTCCACTTTGGCAGGATCCACAGAGAGACCTTTCCCTTAGTCTTACTGCAAATTTCTCCACTGTATCCTCTACCTGTGGCCTTATGTACTATTAGCAAATGCATAGTATTATGAATAGCTGTTTGTTTAAAGTTGTTGATTAACCAATATGACAGATTATGTTAAGATTTTAGTAGATTTTAAAGATTTTTATTTATTTATTTATTTGACAGACAGAGATCACAAGTAGGCAGAGAGGCACGCAGAGAGAGAAAGGAGGAAGCAGACTCCCTGCTGAGCAGGGAGCTGATGCGAGGCTCGATCCCAGGACCCTGGGATCATGACCTGAGCTGAAGGCAGAGGCTTTAACCCACTGAGCCACCTAGGCGCCCAAGATTTTAGTAGATTTTAAAGGGCATTACACCTCCCAGATTACACTTGAATTTTAACTGTTTCACTTAATAGCATTAATGACTTGGTTCCATAAAACACACCCCAGAGCATACATACTCGCATATGTTTTATTGCTTGGTTGATCCCTGAAGTAGACAACTGAAGACAAGTGATCCCTGAAGCAACATCAGCCCCATGCTTCAAGTGGGACAGCCAAGGCTAAGTGAGTAAAGTGAGTAGTTCAAGATCACATGGCTCCTCAGCAGTGGAATGCTGACCGGCTCCGCAGGAGAATGTTTCTGGTTAAAGGACATCCCCACGTCAAATTTGCCACCTTCCAAGAGAATGACTACAGGTGGAGCTCCAGTCCTAGAATGAATTCCCTTAGACCTGCCTTCTCTGGCTGTTGTCTTTGAGCAGTGCATTGACCTTAAGGTTGGGTTTAACGATTCTAGCTTTCATCCCGTTACCAGGAGAATGGAAGCACAAATAGGGAAGGCAATCTGAGAAAATATTTATGGGTTAGAAAAAGCAAAAGGAAAAGAGAGACAGAGGAAGGGCCAGGAAACAATAGAATGAACATCAGGGAGAGGGGAAGTGGGAAGTATGGTAAAGAGGAGCAAAACAAGCTAGGAGTGAGGAGAGATCAGGAGGATAAAGGTTTAAGGAGAAAAGGGAGAAGAGAAGGTAGAACAGAGGACTGGTAAAGTGAGAATAGGTAGAAACTGGAAAGGGGAGCCACAGGGACATGGTGGGGTAGGGATGGCTCTGGGAAGGGAAGAGAAAGGGTAAAGAGAAAACAAATAAAAATGTGGGGCAGGGGCTCCCCCTTTTATTTTGTGTGTGTGTTTTTTTAAGATTTTATTTATTTATTCGACAGAGAGAGAAATCACAAGCAGGCAGAGAGGCAGGCAGAGAGAGAGGGAAGCAGGCCCCCCGCTGAGCAGAGAGCCCGATGCCGATGCCGGGGCTTGATCCCAGGACCCTGAGACCATGACCTGAGCTGAAGGCAGAGGCTTAACCCACTGAGCCACCCAGGTGCCCGGGGGTTCCCCTCTTTTAAAGGGGTTTTTAGAGAAGGCTTTTGGAGAAGGAGGGAGGACCAGAAAGAAAATGAGAAAAAGGAAGGAGGAAGCTGATTTGACATGACGTGATGTGACGTGATGTGGCTTGTGGGCAGGGTCAACCACAACTGTACTTTACCCAGACTTTGGTCCATGTCTTGCTTTCTGTCCTTCCTTCCAGGTCTTGGGAGGAGCAAGCCTGACAGAGTCTCCCATTTTGGTCCAGAGACCCTGTCTTCTAACATGCCTCTCCATCTCACTTAACAACCCAACCAAAAATTTTGGGCAACAAAGTCTTTCTGTTCCTGTCAAAACATTCTAGGTGACAGCTAGGTGACGCTAGCTCTCTTCTATCTTGGTTGATGTTGTCTCTCCTGCATCAGTTGATATATGCCAATGGAACACACACTGATTTGAAATAGATTTAGGAAAAAATTATTCTGTTATCTATCTGTACCTGAAAAAATCTGTATGTCACTCAAGGCTAAATAGAAATATTTTGCAACTTTTTTTTTCTTATGTACTCCACTAGCGTGAATGCCACAGATTTTTTTAATTTAAAAATCATTTTTTTTAATGTTTAGTTAGTCACCATACGGTACATCATTGGTTTTTGATGTAGTGTTCCATGATTCATTATTTGCATATAATACCCAGTGCTGATTATAACACATGCCCTCCTTAATACCCATCACCCAGCTACCCTATCTGTCCCTTCACCTCCTCCCCTCTGAAATCCTCAGATTGTTTTCCAGAGTCCATAGTCTCTCATGGTTCTTCTACCCCCCTGATTCCCCCCACTTCAGTTTTCCCTTCCTTCCCTGAATGTCCTACATGATAGTCCTTATGTTCCACATATGAGTGAAACCATATGGTAATTGTCTTTCTCTGCTTGACTTATTTCACTCAGCATAATTCCCTCCAGTTCCAGTCATGTTGATGCCAATGGTGAGTATTCATCCTTTCTGACAGCTGAGAAATATTCTAGTGTATATATGGACCACATCTTCTTTATCCATTCATGTGCTGAAGGTCATCTTGGCTTCCTCTACAGTTTGGCTATTGTGGACATTGCTGCTATGAACATTGGGGTGCATGTGCCCCTTCTTTTCACTACATCTATATCTTTGGGGTAAATACCCCCTAGTGCATTTGCTGGGTCATAGGATAGCTCTATTTTTAACTTTTTGAGGAAACGCCATACTGTTTTCAAAAGTGGCTATATCAGCTTGCCATTCCACCAACAGTATAAGAGAGTTCCTCTTTCTCCACATACTTGCCAATATTTGTTGTTTCCTGCCTTGTTAAATTTTGCCATGAATACCACAGATTTGACTGGAATCCCTAATTGCCTCCTATTAATTCATCAATATTTTATCCTAGGCAAATATCAAGGATAAACTCTAGGTATGGAAATGTTTCACTCTTTATATGCAGAGTTTTAACTAATGGCCTGGAGGTGACAATTTAATTAGACCTTTGAAATCAACTGATGGGTAATTTTTTGCTCCAGAATCTTAATTCTTATGATTCAGCAATTCAGTAGATAAGTGAAACCAAGGCTAGCTACAATAATTATTCTTTTCTATTTATTACAAAGACTTCCTGAGACAGCATTTCTCAAAGTACTGATTATAATATCAAATAGAGTAAAAGCCTTTCCCTGCACTAAGCACAGCATTTCAAGTATAAAATGGCAAAGATTTTGGTACAACTTTGATTTAGCGAACTATTAGAGGTTTTCTCGATTTAGAATGGCAGACCTCCTCCTACAAGACTTTTATAATTCCCAACAGTGCATTCTTTCTCAGTTTTCATATGATGACAATTTTCCTTATTCTTGACCTGTTTTCTGTGATATACTTTCTTAGTGGCCTCTGCCACCCATACAAGTAAACACCCCACATGTAATGGTTTAGCTGTTGAAATATACACTTGCTTCTTTTTAATGTTTTCTTTCTTTAAGTAATCTCTATACGCAATGTGGGGCTTGAACTCACAACCCTGAGATCAAAGTCGCATGCTTCTCCAACTGAGCCAGGCAGGGGCCCCTACATTTGCCTCTTTCTTTAGCATCCCTCCTATTGGAAGACAAGCAATCATTTTGATTTGCGAAATGAAGATCACTGGGAAGAACTTTAAAAATTTTTTTAAAAAGAAACAGTAAGAAAAACTTACCATATTATATACTTCAAAGTTTCTAAGACTAAACTTTAATGTTTTCACCACAAAAAGAAACAGTAATTATGTGACAGGATGGAGGTGTTGGCTGAATGCTACGGTGGGACTCATACTGCCTTATATCGGTGTATTAAATCAACACATGGCACACCTGAAACTTACACACTGTTCTAGGTCAGTTATATCTCAATAATAAAAAAGCAACTTACTTAGTCAGTTTCCTCTTCTTTAAACCATTTTTACTCCTGAGAATTAAAAAAAAAAATAAGACAGCTTTATTTGGGCAAAAGAATCAATTGACATAATGATGAAACTTCAAGAGCTTTAAATAATTACATCAGACACCTCACTTTTATTTAATTTTCACTAAACATACCTCCAGTTTGTTTAATTACTTTTCCTTAAATGAGAAGATGATAATAATTTTAGATTCACTTCTTAAAGAGTCTATTAGATTACAGGAACATACTTGTACTTTACATTTTGGGTTGGCCAAATACTAAATTCTAGAAATAAAATCTCTTGCTACTAGGGGTTAAGTGGCTGAAGTATTTTATAAATAAATAGAAATATATGTTGCCTAAAAACTCAAAGATCTATAGGTGAGAAGGAAAGAATTGGGGAATAAAAGGGAGACCCACATGTCTGGGAAGGTGGACATGTTGGTTGTCAAAAGACTCAAAGAACCTTTTCAGTATCTTCCCTGGGAATGTGACTTTGCACTCTCCATGTTGGAATGTATCTTTTTAAAAAAAAAAATTTTAAGATTTATTTATTTATTTGAGAGAGAGAGAGGGTGTGTGTGTGTGCACAAGCAGGAGGGGCAGAGGGAGAGGCAGAGAAAATCTCAAGCAGAATCTGTGCTGAGCACAGAGCCTTATGCGGAGCTCGATCTCATGACTCTGAGATCATGATCTGAGTGGAAACCAAGAGCTGGATGCTTGACTAACAGCACCACCCAGGCACCCTGGCACGTATCATAGAATTCTACTATGGCATTGTTCTTACTCAATTTTGAGGTATTTTTTTAAGCTATCTGAAGAATTGTACCTATTACTTACTAGTTCTTAATTCATTGTTATTCTGTAAGATCAAACATGGGCAATGTCAATGCATGCTTCGGTTAATTACATTTTTAGAGGGTATTTAGGGTAATCATTTTCAACCAATAAGAGATAACTGACCTAAGTTAGTGAATGCGACTATGGTCTCTGCTGAAACACTCCATTACTATATTTTTATTGTTTTATATAAATGACAAATATTGATATGATTATGAGTAACAGTTTTTACAAATAGTTTCCCAAGGTCTTTAAGTATTGATAGAAGCACTCAAACTTGCCGAAAATAAGCCATCTGTAGTAAATAACCAGTGTGATCTGAAGACTCTCATGTGCCAGAATATTTATTATATTAAAAATTGTGGGGGTGGTTAGGTGGTTCAGTTGGTTAAGGAACCTGACTCTTGATTTCAGCTCAGTTCATGATTTCAGGCTTGCAAGATTAAGCCCCGAGTCCGGCTCCCTGCTCAGCTCAGTCTGCTTGAGAATCTCTCTCCATCTCCCCCTCCCCCTGCTCATGCTCATTCTCTCTAAATAAATAAACAAAATCTTTAAAAAAATAAAAATTAGAATTGTGAATATCCGAGTATCTTCATTTCTAGAAAGTCTGTAGCACAATGGAACACTGCTTCCTCTGTGCTCTTGTAGCGTGTTGTTCATGGACTGATTCTTCCAGGGTCTGTCAGTTGCTTCTGTGCTCCTTGCTACACAGTACTTCCCCTGCCCCCCTACAAGAGCTGAGCACAGGTAATAGGACACACTGTGGTGCTCAATAAGTGTTTCGTGAATTGGGTTGAAACAAAATACCTTTGCTGTGTTGCCCCCACAATTTTACTTAATGATTCAATGAGGAGTTTGATACTAGTCTCGGGAAGTGGAACTGGTGGATGGATAGGAAGTTACAAAGGGCAGGGAATTTAGGGGAAATACCCATTTAGGCAAGTGGTGTTTCTGGTTCTCATTTCCTGGTTGCAGGCCGTTTTTATTTCTTCCTACTTCTGAGTGACAACAATCCATTCCATAGCTATTTGTTCTCCCTCATCTTCTGTCTTTCACGTTTGGGATATAGAGGGAACAGACATTCCATTTTTTATTTTGGCTCTCCCTCATCCCCTCAAAACGCCACTGTGATGTTGGACAGAGTTGTATCATCTAGGCATTTGGGAACCTAAAAGAACAGCTTTTGAATAATGTCTACTCAGCTCTTGTGAGGGCAATGTGGTTAACTTTAGGAATCCCATATTCACTACTTTGTATCATGGGAGATAAAGACTTTGGTGCTTTATGACAGAGGAATGTATGCTGAGATAACTAACAGTTTGGTGAAGTCAAACCAACATGTTTGGTGATTGGGAGTGGGAAAGAAAAAAACAAACCCCAAACCAAACTTTTCCTATCCAAACAGACTTTAAGGGAAACTAGGAAGAAACAAATGTATGTAGGAGAGTGACACTGAATAAATTCGGTGCTGAAATATTAAACTGCTACTATTCAACAGCTGTGTAGAAACCTGATTCCTGGAAGACAGTCACTTTTTTTCTTTAAAACTCATTCATTGATTGAATTTTACATAGAATGTAAAATTCTACCACATGTTTTCAATAACTTAATGCCAAAAGTGTATGTTTAAGTGTATGTCTTCATGATTTGAGTACAACCTTTATGTTCTGCTTAGATTTTGCAGAATTCCCAAAGATTCCAAATTCTCATATCCTTAGGCTATGGGACAAGGACAGGACTGAATTATGAGACTCCACAACCATGGGGATGGAATTTTCCTACCTTTTCAATTGTTGTGCTAATTCTAAGACTTAAATTAGGGGACGATTCACTTTTAAACATGTAAATGAAGGTTTTGCCAGCCATTTGGACATCAGGACTTTATGGAAAGAGCTAGTGTGTGTGCCTGTTATCGTGAACATTTGAGGTGATGTTTAGGGTGTCATCTTGTCATTGCAAAAGATTTTTTGAGTCATTGATAACACGCATAGACAAACAGCATACAGGCATACACGGTCATGCACATCTGTTAATTTTCTCTTTTAGTTTTATCAGCTAGGGAAGGTTCAAAATCTTAATGACTGCAAGAAGTTAAGATGCGTAAGTCCTTCATGGTTATGAGATATTGGAAAGCAGGACAGACAGGAATTCATTGCGAAGGGGAATACGAAAAGAGGCAATGGAAGAAGGGTGGGATTTGCAACGACTAAAAACAAACAAACAAAACCACCCTGAAACAACTCTAACTGTCTCCAACTTCCCAAGTGCTACTTACTTTTTCATGAGCTAACTGGACATCATCCCCAACTCTTAAAAAGGCGTTTAGAGTTATATCATTCTCTGAATAAACTATGCAATAACCAGAAGGAAAGCTGAGCAGTTTAAACTAAATGTTGCTTCACAGTTAAAATGACAACTGTGGCGGGTTTCAAAGCAGGCAGATGGATACTTCAGCAGAGCAGGAGGTGACTATGGCATTAATAAAAAGAGTAGTAACAATGAATCCAGATAGAGCTGGTCCAAAAGAAATGGTTTTCTCTGACTAGGAAACCCGAACTGAGATGAGGGTAGCCAGAAATCCTGGCAGAACACCATCTTAAGACTAAGCCACCTCGGGCACTGGTGACCAGCTCCGGTTTTGCTATTACCCTGGGAGAAGATTCGAGCAACATGATGAGAGAGAAAGCGTCTCCTGATATCCACACGGACCACTCATCAGGAGGATTTAAAAAAATTAATGGGAACATCTATTCCTACAAAGTTGGCAGTTTAGAGAAGAAATCAGGCTGTGTGTGAGGAAGGAGGTGGGTGGGTGGCTCTGTTTCTAATGGTTGTTAACAGACGAGGTGAAATATGAAGTAGACGCATCTGGAGGAGGTTTAAAAATGACTGTCTAGGAAATGAAAGCAGGGGGAAACATCCACGTGCTACTAGAGGAAGAGAAAAGTCGCCAACAGTAGGGACCTCAGGTGGCTTTGGGAGTGCTAAGCTAGCTGTACCTGAAAAAAAAAAAAAAACAAGGATCGTGTATTTTCCTTTTGTTATATCTGACCTAGCACAAGCCTAGGGCTGAAAACAGAGTTGATGTTTAGTATATTCTCATTGGTTTCTATGTGTATGCCTTACTGAAAGTGACAGAAAGCCTGGGGCTCCATGTTTTGCTCTCTCTTCTCACCTGGAGATAACAATTTACAGTCTCAAGACCCTTCTTCTAAAAATGACTGAAGGTTTTTTTTTTTTTTAAACAAACAAACAAAAAGACTCTAAACAAAAAACAAACACAACTAGTGAAGGGTTCCCCCCACTAAGTTGGGTCTCATGCTAGTTGATCAGTACTATAAATAGACCTTGAAGGGGTTGTTAAAATTTGAAGATGTGTGCATCAGGGGGACCTATTAAGAAAGACATGCAAAAAAAGCATAGGCCTGATAAAAGGGTAGAAGCTACACTGTGGGAAAGTCAGAGAATTAAGCAGAAAAATTAATACAATAGTATATGCATCTTTCTTGTTTGTGTTTGAACTGGAATCGTGGAGGGTACTTTAAGGTATTGGGTACAAGTATTCTGATGATAGGTAGAATACCTGAGAATGATTAGTAGGTGTCAAGTGAAAAGTGATGCATATTTTTTTTTTAAAGATTTTATTCATTTATTTGTCAGAGACAGAGGGAGAGAGAGCGAGCGAGCACAGGCAGACAGAGAGGCAGGCAGAGGTAGAGGGAGAAGCAGGCTCCCTGCCGAGCAAGGAGCCCGATGTGGGACTCAATCCCAGGACCCTGGGATCATGACCCGAGCCGAAGGCAGCCGCCCAACCAACTGAGCCACCCAGGCATCCCAGTGATGCATATTTTGAAGGTCAAAATGGAATTTCAGCACTATTCGTACCTGAATACTATCTGATGTCAAATACTTAAAATACCGTGTTGGCTATTGTAAAGCCCTATACTCAAAACTGTTATTAAAACCAACTTGGAGTAACAGCGAATGAGTCCTCATCATCTAGGACATTCTTCTGATTCCATTACTTAGCACATCAGTGTCTACCATGTTTCAACACCTTTCCTCTGTTCTCTTCTCAAAAAAAAAAAAAAAAAATCAAAACAAAACAATCCCCCCCATGCTGGTATTAATCTCTTTTGTGAGGAAGTCCTTTTTGGTATTTCTTCCATTGCAACTTGAAATCCTAACCTTGCCGACTGTGTTTATTCTGTCTTTGGAGGAGCTGAGGAACATTTGATCAACTGCCTTTTGGAATAAATAACTCTATAGATTGCTTTTCATCTTTCACTCTCCCCCCCACTCTCCCCACTCAGGCGCCATTTTTTCCAGTTCATGAGCTATTTTTTTTTAAAGATTTTATTTATTTATTTGACAGACAGAGATCACAAGTAGGCAGAGAGGCAGGCAGAGAGAGAGGAGGAAGTAGGCTCCCCTGCTGAGCAGAGATCCCGATGTGGGGCTCGATCCCAGGACCTGAGATCATGACCTGAGCCAAAGGCAGAGGCTTTAACCCACTGAACCACCCAGGAGCCCCTCATGAGCTATTTTTATTGCTTTTTTCTAAGTCCTTCTGGACTTGTCCATATATCTGGATCTATCTGTACATAATTTAGTATCTAAACACCTTGGATACTTCAGGACAATGATCTTTGTTTTTGGTCAGGAAACTACTACCTTTTCTCCTGCAGCTCAGTAAAGGAAACTGTCCTTCTAGATATGTTAGTCCCAGATTTCGAAATTATTGTTATTAGATTTTATGCAAACTGAAAAGGATACTATTTGAGATTTGATTACTAAAATGATTTAAAAGTTAAGAAAAGGAGAATTTATTTTTATTTTTTTTTATTTAAAGATTTTATTTATTTATTTGACAGAGAGAAATCACAAGTAAGCAGAGAGGCAGGCAGAGAGAGAGGAGGAAGCAGGCTCCCTGCTGAGCAGAAAGCCCGACGCGGGGCTCGAACCCAGGACCTGGGATCATGACCTGAGCCGAGAGCCGAAGGCAGTGGCTTAACCCACTGAGCCACCCAGGTGCCCCAAGAAAAGGAGAATTTAAAGAAGCTGCTTTTTATGGAGAAAAGAATAGATTTTGCAGACACTGGGGATTGGAACCTGGATTCTCTATATAGTGGTATGATGTAAGATAATCTCCTTAAGCCTCTATTTCCATGTGTCTAGGATGGGGCTGTGCAGAGTTGTGGGAACAATTAAATAAGATAATTAAATAATGAAGCTTTGCACTTAGTTGCTCAATATCCATTGAGTTAACATTACTATGAAAACATTTACACCGCAAACAAATAGTATTCTGCACTTCTCTACCTAAATGCATTTCTTCTGTTTTGGAAATATGAGGCTCTCTAATGGATTGAGATGGTAAGGAAAATGGAAAGCATCATTTACAAAGATGAGAAGCCAATGCATTGACTGAATGAAGAAACAAATGACTAGCAATAAATGGAAGAAAAGTTTGCCAAGAACATCCCAAGAAGAAAATTTTAATTGGAAAAACATTATAGTTAGTTAGCATGTTGGTACCATAAACTCTTTTAATCCATTTCAACACATGATTAATAATTTTAGATGCAGCCCAAACACATCAGATAATTAAAGAGAATTTTTCCTTTCAGTTTTACTTCTGGAGAGCTAACTTTATAGACTTTGTGTTACGTAAACAGTAAAAAAAAAAAAAATCACTTACCAAGGATTAATATAAAATGCCAAAAGATAATCAGTCCAAAGACATGAAGGTAGCAGGGTTAAGAAAGCAAATATACTCCTACGCCTGTGAGCATTAATAGATATAACAGATGTAAAGATGAAAAAGTGGCAAGAGTTAGTAACATAAACTGTGAACAGATATCAGTAAATCACCTACCGGGATCAATTAAAATGACAAGCATCTTAATTACAATTAAATATTATTCCATCTGAAACATGAGGGTTTACGTGCTCTCATATTGCCAACACCAGTTTTATTCACACACAACCATACAGTAATCAGATATATTCCTTTCAACTTATTTTGTGTCGATTAGTCTGCTATTAAGTGATTACATTTTACATTCAGTTTAAAGAGACTCTTAAATGCCTCATTAATTATCTCGTCTTATTCTTGGATATTGTTATCTCTGCCATGCTTGAACCTATTTTAAGGAACCATTATAGCATCATTTGATCACTAACAGAGGCTTGTGTGAGGAAATATCTACCAAAGCTCAATTTCCGCCTATGCTGATTCTAGGAAAGACCTCAAGCTTCTGGGGTACATTCTTATAAAGTTGCACTCTCAGGTTGACTTTCTATATTACTTTTAGTTTAAGTAAATTCACCATCGCTGAAAAATAACTCTTAAAACAGAGCTATGGGAGGATGCTCAGGTATCATTGATTCAAGACAAGTAGCTCATGAACCTGCCTGGTCCGTAATATGACTAATATTGAGCTGAGTGAGAAAAAGAGTATTTCGTCGTACTTTGTTTCTAATTCAGTCTACTGGTCTAAAAAGTGGGGTGTGAATGAAACTTCAGGTATTTAAACCATGTGCAAAATAGAGCATTCATTAATGTTGATTTTAAAATAGCTTCTGTCTGAGTCTATAGCTACCCTGGGAAGTAGGAGGAGAAATGCTGTCACTTTGTCACTTTAGTCACTACAAGTTTCACTGAGAAATCTATTCTGTCAGCCGGAACAGGCTGGTGCTGGCAAAACTGTGTTTGCCAAGAGCAGGGGGAGAGTTTTGTAGATTTTCTAGAAAGGTCCTGAAGTGAATTTTGCCTTAGCTCTCCCATAACTGGTGTCCCATATTCTATCAATTGGGACTGAGTGTTCAGTTAGTCAATACATAGACAGCTGTCCTGAGTCACAGGTATGATTGGGTAAATTTCTAGATGGGCTGTTCTTCCTTGCTTTGTGACTGGGCCTTTTTAAAGGGCGAACCAGACAAGGATCAGTGAATTAAGTTTCTTAAACTTGGCAAGACTGTTAATATATTTGAAGAAACCTAGAAAGAACTGTTTACTAACTTTTCACCATTGAGGGGTTATGAGTTTTCCTTCTTCACAGTTGGATTAGTTGTAGTTAAATAGCAAAATTCCATTCAGGCTAAAATTTAAAAATAGTACAATATATTGTCTTATTAAAAAGAATCCTATTTCAAGTAGACTTTCCACTGCTAGATGCCCATTCAGGGAAGCAGAAGTTATATTACCATTAAAGCCCTCCCTTCTTCATGGATTCTGTAAAGTTTCTAGTCTCACCTATCTATTTCTTGAAGATCACCATTTTGGGGGATTAGGAAAACAAGAAAAAACAAAGACCATTTACCAAGGATTAACATGAAATGTATCCATTTAAATTAATATGCTTTGCATTGTGGCTTGCAGAAGAAACCAACCTGATCATGTAAGCAGTGCTGGCTTTATATTTAATGATGACATCATTAATAGTTTTGTTGGGTACCCATTGCAGTGCACAACGGATAGGATGGTTAATTCTCACATATCAGTGTTAAGGTATAATATCAAGCAATTTAGTCTTCTGGTAATGCTTTCTTAATTCTCCAAATACCTCCTCCTTTTAGGTCCTTAATACTCACGCATGGGGAAAAAGATAAAATAAGGCCAGGTTTTCCCATGGGACTTTACTGCCTTTGCTATTTATTTACCTGTAAGTGTAAGAGTCGAGAGCCCTGGACTGAATATGTCTCCTCAATTCTGAACAGAAGTGGGGGCTCATATTCTCAGGCACTGAAATGTCACTTGGAAATAGAGATGCTACCCTGTCTCCTGCTGCCTCGCTGGGGTCTGTCCTATGCCTTTGTCACCACTTACTCCTTCAGTGTGACTCCTGCATTGAAGCCCTTCTTCAGCAAGGTTTGGGGCTACATCCATGCCTGTGTTAGTCCTTTGTTTAATATAATGAATACTCAGCAGACTAAGACATTTTCTTTACCTCATAACATAGTAAACCCATACAAACTAATATATTCAGTGACGAAAATCTAACCTTGGAAGGTCCACTCTTTCCAAAGTTGTGAAAGCACAATCAGACAAAGCCATGTAACCCTCCAAAAGAGTAAAATAAAGTCTGGAGCACACACACAGCATAAATAAGCTATCTAGAGGCTTGTTCCAAAGTGGTGCTCACCAATTGTATGGAAGCTTTCCATCCCGCTCCAAAGACGCAAAATTGACAAAGGTTCCTGCTCCGCATTCCCTGTTTGAAAGGAACCACAAAATCAAGGTTACTGCTTGACAGAGCACTCTTTTACCTTGACATAAAAGAAAGCCTCTTCTGGCTTATCATCACAGCATTAAATTATGAAAAATATAAGCTAATATAAATTCCATGTGTTCCTCTTTTGCATGCAATGTAAAATAGAAAGATAAAAAAGTTTTTCATAAGGTTGCACATGCCCTAATCACGTTATTTGAAGCCAAGAGGATTTGGTTTACAATCCTTTCCAAAGGGCACTCATGATCCTAACATAAATCTTGGAACTATTTGGGGTATAATATTTTTCACAAAGCCTCTAGCTTGAGGGTTTTCTGTTTTTAGCACATATTCTTTGTGGGGTTGTTTTTTTTTTAATTAATTTCTTATTTTTTCAGTGTAACAGTATTCATTATTTTTTGCACCACGCCCAGAGCTCCATACAATCCGTGCCCTCTCCAATACCCACCACCTGGATCCCCCAACCTCCCACCCCCCGCCCCATTTTGATTTCTTCTCTAAAATGGTGGTAGATCAAATTGGTTTTTTTTTTTCCTCCAAAATGTTCCCCTCATGTCAGGATGCCCATGAGATTCATCACTTGAGGTGAGAGGAGAAAGAGTGAGACATACTGAATCAGATTGGCTCACACGGAGCCTCTGATCCAAAAGGTTGCTTTTAATCTGTCAGCAGAAAATATTGTTAAAATTTGTTTTTTTCCAGAAGTGGAAGGCAAAGTAATACATATTCTCATGCTTTTTTCACCTTTGGCTAATGTCAAGGATAAACAACACAGCTCACCAGCACTCACGCATCTCATTCCCCCCCCCCCCGCCGACCCCCGATGAAATTGATGGACTTACTCAGAATTGAAGCAGAGATTTTGACACTATTGACACATCTGCTAATCACTTTAACAATCTCCCTGTTCTTATTACCATGTTCTGAGAACCGTTTTCTTCTTTGAAAAATGCACTATATTGTTATATCATACTGTTAAAAATTACACATCAATTCATTTTCCTTTGTCAATTTTCCATATATAGGAATTATTTTACCCTGTAATCCAAAGGTTCTTATCTGGGTTTCAAGGATGGAATTTAGAGCTCCATGAACAGAGCAGGGGAAAAGTACTCTTGTTTTCACAACCTCTAACTGAGATTTAGCAATTCTTTTAATTACTAAAATAGGCAACAGGCCACAATAGTATCATCAGTACTGGTGAAATTGCTAACCACAGAAACTACAGATGTTTTTCTATAATGAACCTGCGGCAGATGTTGCAGTATTGTTCACAATCATCACTCTGATGAAATTATGAGAGTTATTAGACATCCTACTAAATATTATCTAATATATTAATAAAGTAACATGCAATGCATTTGTTTTTTAAATGCATTACATGCATTTTCATAGAATTAATTTCTTTTTAATTCTATGTATTTTATTTTTTGCACTTAAAAAGAAAACATTATTCTTGGAAGAGCGCCACAGGCTTAATCAGATTGCCGGAAAGGATCATGACACAAAAAATGTGAGGAATCTCTGCTCTAATGGTCGGCAGGCCGAAGTAGAACCACTTCTAATCATCTTGCTGCATGCACCAAGAGGGCTCCTGGAATGGTACCTGTCACCACACTTAGTACCAGCCCTGCCACAGTTTCTATTATGAGCTCACATTTGCTGCGTGCTTTCCAATTACAGCGTTCTTGCTCCTCACCACCACTAACATAAGGGCTATCCCCATCTCTTCTCCATAAACATTCTTCCCCCTGTTCCCAGGCTCTA
This sequence comes from Lutra lutra, assembly GCF_902655055.1. Classification (NCBI taxonomy): domain Eukaryota; kingdom Metazoa; phylum Chordata; class Mammalia; order Carnivora; family Mustelidae; genus Lutra; species Lutra lutra. The sequence continues at coordinate 85,947,786 of NC_062285.1, forward strand.
TACACTTTGCTATAAACTTTGTTACTTTATACACTTCGTTACTTTTCCTTGAACTCCACTAGATGCCTCTGGCCAGTCAGTCTCCTGTGCTCTTATCTTTTTTTTTTTTTTTCCTCCCCCGAAATCTTAGTATTACATTGTTCTGGGGCTTACTTCAAGGCCTTCTTCTTTCATCTATGCACTTGCCCTCGGTAAAGAATTTCATCCGGTCTATCGCTTTAATACCACTTACATGCTAACAACTCCCAAACTTGTATCTTCAGGGCAGACTTCGCTCCTGAACACCAGACTTTTATGTTCAGATGCTGACTCCACACCTGCACTTGCAGTCGTCTCAAACTTAACATTTCCCAGACAGAAGTCTTGTCGCTCCCACAACTCTGGAATCCTCCTCTGGAATCCTATTTCCGATGATGGCAACTCCATCCTTTCAGTCATCTTTGACCCTTATTCATTTCCATTTCACGTGCGATCTGTGAGCAAATCCCCTTACCAAATGCCTCTATTTTCAAAACATATCCAGTATCTGATCATTTCTCCCCACATTCATTGCTGTGACCCTGGACTAAAGCACTACCATCTCTCGTCTGGGTTACTATAATGGCTGCCCCCGTTAATATGCCTGCTTCGCCTCTATACAGACTGTTTTCTCATGTAAGCTGGCTTTTCTGCCCCGAGTCCTGCAGTAGCTTGACTCAGAATAACAGCGAGAGTCTTTACAACGGCTTACAAGGCTCTGTGTGATTTGACATTATCTTCTGCTGCTCCCCCCTTCATTTCCTCTACGTTAGCTGCGCTAACCTTCCCACTACTTTGTGAACATGTTCCTGCCTCAGGGCTTTTCCACCGGCCCTTCCCTCTACTGGGCATACTGTTCTGCCAGAAAACACATGGCTAACTCTCTTATGTCCTTCACATGTTTCCTCAAGTACAATCTTTTCAGTGAGACCTATCCAGCTCCCTGAGCTCCTGTCTGTATACTCCAGACATCTGTACTCCTAATTTCCCTTATCTGTTCTATTGTTTTTCTCTTACTGTCGGCTCACAAACCACACAAACTTTTTACTTATATCAGTGTATTTATTGTCTACCTCCTGTGCTAGAATAGGAGCTCCATGAAGGCAGAAATTCTTGTCCATTTTATATACTGTCATATCGCAAGCGTCTGGAAGAGGCTGACACATAGCGGGTGTCCATTAATATTTATCAAAATAGCCATTAATATTTGTTCATATTAATGGATGAAGTTTCAGTGAACTGCACAAGGTCATATAGATTGTAAATTAGGATCTATTCCCAAGGAGTGTAATTTCAGAGCTCTCTATATGAGCCCCAGTGTGGTACCACCTTCCTGCTTATCCTTCTAAGATTAGTTTAAATGCCATCAGTCATAAAGCTTGATTTTTATATTCAGAACCAATCTCTTTTCTATATGTTCAGGGAATTCCATTTTTTTAAAAGATTTTTTATTTATTTATTTGTCAGAGAGAGAGAGAGAGCGCACGAGTGAGCACAGGCAGACAGAGTGGCAGACAGAGGCAGAGGGAGAAGCAGGCTCCCCACAGAACAGCCCGATGCGGGACTCGATCCCGGGACGCTGGGATCATGACCTGAGCCGAAGGCAGCGGCTTAACCAACTGAGTCACCCAGGCGTCCCGGAATTCCATTTTTTAAAAAGATTTTATTTACTTATTTGACAGAGAGAGACACAGCAAGAGAGGGAACACAAGCAGGGGAAGTGGGAGAGGGAGAAGCAGGTTCCCCCTGAGCAGGGACCCCGATGTAGGACTCTATTCCAAGACCCTGGGATCATGACCTGAGCCGAAGGCAGACGCTTAACTGACTGAGCCACGCTGATGCCCCAAGGAATCCCTTTTTTATCTCCTTTCGGGGTAGGTCAGTTTATACCTTTAAATATATTTCTTTATGTACATATCTGCAGCCATGTTCTCAATTTCCTAGTAGACAGCTTGGATGTCTGATTTTTATTTAGTTATGCCAGATAAGACACTGATTAGATCATTATTGGATTGATAAGTTTATTTATGACTAGGCAACTGATAGAACTCTGAGAAAGAAGTATGTTGATAGACAATTCAGCAGGCTAACACTGGGTAAATATAAATTTGAACCAAATTTCCCAAACCCAGCAGTATTCGAGGCAACAATTTTTAAGAGAATTGATGGATTTTTCTGATAATACAGGGGACCACTGAAAATACTTGAGAATGTGCTTTGATAAGATATGCATCAGTGGTCAAAGGAATAGGGAATCACTAAAATCATAAATCAAAAGTCTTTTCTAGCTGCAAGAAAAATGAAAACTGCCTGAACTCTGAGTAGTAGGAACAAAACTAATAGGGGACCTCCAATGGACCTAATCATAAACTCTACAAATGTTTTCTGATAAAACAGCTTTGGCAGAACTGATGAAGAGAGGGACTTTTTTTCCTTTCTTGTGGTCTCTTCATATATTCACTCTTCTCATGAATCATACTGAGTAGCCAGAGATCTTTATTTTTCTCCAAAGTATATTTGAAAGTATCCAATGTCATTAGTAGATCTCTTTGCATGGGTCTCTTAAAATCACAAGACTGATAGTGAGAGGTCTGGATTTGTGTAAACAATCCTTTGTTTTGTCATTTCCATGATTATGTTTTCTAAAATAACTTTTAAAAGTCTACTTCAAGGGACGCCTGGGTGGCTCAGTTGGTTAGGCGGCTGCCTTCGGCTCAGGTCATGATCCCAGCATCCTGGGATCGAGTCCCACATCCGGCTCCTTGCTCAGCGGGGAGCCTGCTTCTCCCTCTGCCTCTGCCTACCACTCTGTCTGCCTGTGCTCATGCTCACTCTCTCTCTCTCTCTCTCTAATAATTAAATAAATAAAATCTTTAAAAAAAAAAAGTCTACTTCAAAAACACAAAACAGACACTGAAAACCAAAATCAAACTTACCGCTGTGCAATTAAGTACTAAAGTATTTTAAATTACACATTAAAATATTTTGATATTATTAAAATAATTTTAAATGACATTTATAAATTAAATTATGAGTTAAAATACTTGAAAGCCCTGCTGTACAATTTTGGTCTGCAAAAGCAGATCTGTAAGATAAATTAAAATATTTTAAAGCCCTTGTGTAAAAAAATCAACCAAACTGACCTTACCTTGCCATCTGGAGATGCTTTTTCCTCAGAATGATAAGGGTCACGAGCAGCAGTCCAATTAACAGAGTGCTGAGGATGGCCAACACCGAGATGACTACCACATTAGGGTTCATCTCTGTAACTAAAGAGAAAAGCCATGCGTTTTCATTATAACTTCCATTACATGAAACTAACCCAACCACTCATCATTTTCCATTGATTTTTAACACCACTGAACATAGAATGATGACAACAACAGCAACGGTGATATTTCCCCAAGCCTACAATGACCTCCTCGTGGTCAAATACAACCTCGTAAAGTAGGTTGACAAATGGCATTCAGGTGCGTGGCAGGATGTGTCCATCTCAAAGCATTACATCCCGAATGTTCTTATCCAGGAGAACTGTACAATGTGAATGGTGCCTGGACCATAGTTTAAATTCCTTTGAAACCAAAAAAAAAAAAAAAATCTAGATATCATCACCATGTATTATGACTGTTTAGGATTTTCAGAAGTTTAGAGAGTGGCAGATTTTCATTTTATGCCTATGACTTTAAAGTCAGAAAGCACAACTGTATATTATGCTCACAACTAAGAATGTATATGAAAAAGGCATTAGCAAGCTACCATCTGCCGCAGCACTTAACACATCGCTAGAAGCAGGCATTCTGATGATCTGTAACCATATGTTGAGAGGTTTTCCATCTGCACAACTCAAGAGATTAAACCTATTAATAAGGCATAGGGTCCTTAAGAACAGGGCTATGTCCCTTCCCTCTACTTATATGGAGGCTGTTATGGCACATGCACATCTGAAGTGGGAATATATTTCAAATGTTTTCATAAAACTTAACCAGAGAAGGACCAGAGCAGGGGAGAATGACACCATCCTCTGCATTGACCATAAAATCACAGAACTGGGGGCGCATTCAGTTCCTATATCTCTGTGTGTTTGCCACTTCCCATTTGGGCCAGCAGGACTCCCGCTCCGGGGCAGAGCAATTGCACAGAAGGAATATTAGACTCATGATCAGGAGACCTTTTTCAAGTTCATTTGACTACTAGCTGCCATTCGGAGAAGCTATTTTATCTGTCTCTCCGGGCTTCACTTTCCTCACTCATAAATAAGTTGAATAATACACCTATTTTACCGGGTTGCTGTAGCCATGACAAGGAATAGTGAACAGGAAAGGCTACTTGGAATGGTGTCCAAGCACACAGAGGTGAGAGACTATTAATATCCTTTGTGGGTCCATTTTTGGTCCCCTTTTCTGGAAAAATAAAAATTTAAAACAGAAGACAAACAGAAGGTGACTCTCGTCATCTCTGAGTAGAAACACATACAATGAATGCGACAGAAATGGAAATGCAGCCAGTGAAGGGATCACGTGACACTGAGAGCGGTACTATTACACAGGTGTCTTTGTGGGTGATCTTGGACTGCTGAGTCAGCCTCCAACAACAAGGCAGTGACACCCATAACTCAGAAGGAAAAAAAAAAAGGAAGCACCATTTTTCTAGAGTTTTCATTATTTCTAATTCCACAATACCAACAACCCCCTCACCTCCCCCGCCGATAGTTTGGCTTGATTGGGAACTTGCCCGCTTTGTTCCAGGAATTTAGTAACATCATCGCTTGACCAGGAATGACTGAGGGCCCAGGAGGCCACAGGAGAGCCCGAGTGGATCAGGGTACTGTGGCCACCGCTGGGGAGGAGGATGAGGCCCGTGGAGTGGACGGGAGCAGCTCTCAGCCACACGGTGGATATTAGGGCTTTCAGTGCTTCATTTCTATGTGTCAGTACAGCTCAACAAGGGACGTATATTATGATTGCAGTTTTGCAGATGGGAAAGCAGAGGTTCCTAGATGGTCAATATCTTTCCCTCAATCATACAGGGAGTGAGTGCAGTGATGGGCTCCCTGTCCTCAGAGCCTGAATGTTTCAACAGAAGGTGGTTCTAGTAAAAGGATAGACTACCTATATTTGAAAAGATAATGGAAGGAAAATCTAGAAAGATAGAACTTCCAAAGACACCAGATTCCACAAACGCAAGTAATTACCCATTGTTGAGACGGCTATGAATGTGGGGACACTGGGGCTGTTGTGACTGAAGCTGGTGACACTACAGTTGTAGGCAGTGGCGGGAAGGAGGCTGGAGATGGTCACAACGTGGGAGGAAACAGCAATTGGTTCCTGGAGATGCAGAACATAAGATGAGTGTCATATTATCTTCATCTGTTTTAGTCTGTTCTTCAGAGTTGAGTGGGTAATACATAAACAGAGTAAAGCGTTTAAAAGATGCAAAAGGACAGCAGTGAAAAGTAAGTTTCCTTCTTTCCCTACTTTCTATCTACCCAGTTCTCCTCCACGGAAGGTGCCATTGTTGTCAGGTTTTTTTTTCCTTCCCATATATATTTTATGGATGTGAAAACATAAGGTACAGCTAAGCAAAACCTAAGTGATAACATGGTTTGCATATTTTACCTTGGTTATAGGTATATTTTGGTGCCCTTCCCACATCAGCACAGATATAGCTGATTCATTCTTCTTAAGGGCTGTGCAGAAATTCACTGAAATGACCTACTTTATTTAACCAGTCCCCTCTTGAGGAATGTCTCAGTTGTCTCTGATTTTGTTACTATTACGAACCATGCTACAGCAGACAAATTTTAAATTATGAGAACAAACATATATGGACACACACACGCTTAATACACATATGTGTATATGCATGTACACACGTAGAGATTCATACACAAAACCTGTGTGTGTGTGTGTGTGTGTGTGTGTGTGTGCAAATGCGTGGATGTACATACAGATGTGGGTATTCATTTTGCCCCCAGCTGAATGATGGGCCCATAAGTTGAATATTTTTCAAAATTTTGAAATCTATTGATAGATTGTCTTCTTTTAAATTTTTCATTTTTTGAAGATTTTATTTATTTATTTGAGAGAGGGAAAGAGAGAGAGCATGACTGGTGTGGGGAGAAGCAGAGGAAAAGGGAGAAGCAGACTCACTGCTGAGCAGGGAGCCTGATGCAGGACTCGATCCCAGGACCCTGGGGTATGAACTGAGCCCAAGGCAGACACTTAACTGACTGAGCCACCCAGGTGTCCCAACAAATTCTCTTCTATAGGCATTTTCCAAGTTATCCTGCTGCATGTGATGCTGTGTGACAACATCTCTTCTCCTAAACTCCTTCCAATCTATCTGTAAACTCTTTGAGTTTTTCCAACCTAATTAGAGGAAATTGCACCTCATTGTAGATTCATTTTGCATTTCTTTTATTGTGAGTGAACTTGATCATCTTTCCATGTGTTTAAGTGTCTTTAGTGTTTATTTCCTATGAAATATTTGTTTTGGGTTATTCATCTGTATTTTTTTCTATTTTTAGTTGCTCTTTGTATATTAAGGACACTATCCCCTTTGTCTGCATTCCCAGCTTTTAAACAGCATCGGCCAAAGTCACGGCAACTTTGTGTTCTCAAAAACATTTAATATTAACGTATTCTTGAGTAGAACAAATTGTTAATTTGATGGGCCAACGGTTAGACCAGTGACAACTACCGCAGTACAATATGAAAATTTGAGCCAGCATAATATTCTTTTCCCAAACAGGGATCTGAAACACTCCTGCCTAAAGAGATGAGAGCCATCAGCACTTATTTCCAATTCCACCTCTTTTACTCATCTATAAAAGAATGATTCTAAGGAAAGACTTTTGCTAACAAGACTGTTATAGTAAGTAGCTGCATAACCATTGTTTTCTTTTTCTTTTTTTTTTTTAAAGATCTTTATTTATTTATTCAACACAGAGAGAGAGAGAGAGATCACAAGCAGGCAGAGAGGCAGGCAGAGAGAGAGGAGGAAGCAGGCTACCCGCTGTGCAGAGAGCCTGATGCGGGGCTCGATCCCAGGACCCTGAGATCATGACCTGAGCCGAAGGCTGACGCTTAACGCGCTGAGCCACCCAGGCGCCCCTCTTTTTTTTTTTTTTTAAGATTTTATTTATTTGACAGACAGAGATCACAAGCTGGCAAAGAGGCAGGCAGAGAGAGAGGAGGAAGCAGGCTCCCTGTTGAGCACAGAGCCCAATGCGGGACTCGATCCCAGGACCCTGAGATCATGACCTGAGCCGAAGGCAGAGGCTTAACCCACTGAGCCATCCAGGCACCCGATAACCATTGTTTTCTTAAGGGGAGGCATTACTGTAGGTGCAGAGAAGAAAATCCGCTAATGGCAAAGTAGTTATTTGCAAAAAGGATTCTTAGAATAGGGGAAAAAAAAAAAAGATGAGCACTTCAATATAGATCAAAAAAGAGATAAGTTTGTACAAGAGAATATCAAAAGGAGAAAGAAATCAAAGCAAATTATCTTAACACTCACATGAAAAGATTTCTACTCCCAGAAATCCTTTCTTCTTTTCAATCTCATGAACTGCATTATTTAAAAAGCATCAATTATTCATGTTCACAGAATTAGTCTGTACACTGCGTTCTGTGACATCCCTCACAAACTTGACTTTTCCCTTCCATGTCTGGCTATAAAATGCTTTTTTTTTTTTTTCCCCTGTGGCTTTATTACCCTTGGAGCTACTGGTTCTTCTCTCTCCTTCCCTTCGGTTTGACCTGGTGAATAACTCAGCAGTCATTCTCTCTGCTATTTGCGATTCTAAATCTTTAACAATCACCTCTCTCAGCCTTCATTTTCCCAAGCAAAATTGTCCTCCTTAGTAACTAGAAACAGTCCCTTCTTTAAACTCTCTTAGTAGAATGGACCTCTCTATGGCACCTGCATTTTAACTTAATTATTTCTAGACTGATGCAATATCCATAACTACATGAAAACAATTTTAAAGTATTAACTCTACCATTTGTATTGCACATAGTGCCTTTCACATAACTGGCAATCAGTTCATATTTGTTAAATTATATTTTATATGGCAGTGTCTATCCCCTTGATCAATTTATTGACAATAGGAAAAATGAACTCCTTTCAGTTTACAGTATGACCCAGGGCAACTAAGGATGAGGGACAAAAGATACATGCAGAGATGAAAATCAACACTGCAATTTGGCAAATTGGTTCTAATTTTTAAGGCTTGCCCTAAGCTGACTGTTAATTTCTATCACTGAAACACAAAAATGCAGATGAACTTTTGTTTTTATTTTCTATAGTTTCAACAAATACAAGACTTTAATTTACTCAGATAATTAGCCTTAATCAAAATGAACTCAGACAAGGACAATCAAAAAGCACAGTACCTGGAGTTTTGTTTCTTGACTTGAGCCAACTTGTTGACAGAAGACTTCAAAGAAATCAGCTACTCCTTCTTCCACCCACAGCAAAGTCACTGAAGTCTGGGTTTTATTCACAGCAAACAGTGATTTCGGAGGAGCTGGTTCTGAGCAAAGGCAGAGTTTAAAAAAAAAATTCATTTAATTTAATACATTCTTCTTTCACCAATTGGCAGGATAAAACAGGCAAAAAAAAAAAAGTCCCAAATACAGGTAGTTAAGAAATGTTATGTTATTGTTATTGTAACAATAACATGATTTATTGTAATATCGAAATTTTATTTTGAGTTATTGTAACATCGAAATGTTACATTATTCTTTTTGAAATATGTCCCAACACAGTTGTCATCTAACTTGGAAGGCAGAATAATTTGCCTTTTTCCCCCCCTTCCATTTTATACTTCCCTTTTTAGAACACTTCTGTTTTCTACTTCAGCTTTATTATATCCATAACCTATTAATAGTTTTGGTGTCATCTGCACTGGAGGTAAGCACTGCCTTGGTAGTAAAGAACTTTCTGCAGGAGAAACAAAAATCTATACTTGAATGGCTGAAAAAAATGAATGAAAGTGGTTTGCTCCCATCTAATGGAGACATTCAGTCTGGTACTTAGCCAAAAGCCTGTCTTCCTTTTCTGGAGACTATTTGGAATAATTCAACCCAAGGAATGGCTTCTTGAAAATTTAGTTGAAAGTAAGAGGGGGTAAAGCTAAGTAGATAGGGTTTTTTTTTTTTTTTTTTTAAAGAAGAGGGTTAATGGAAGGGGACTGGATAGTTAATAAAATGTTAGAGGACTGGTTTCTTTATCTTTTTCTTTTAGACATTTAATCTTGATCTATAAATTAATCCATTAGTCAAGCAAACTGTACCCCTTCGTACTCATTTCCAGTAAGTGAGTCACGGGATTTGTTGGCTTGAGACCAAACCCCTGCCTGTTCTCCAGTTTTAGGAAGTGGTCTTGTGTCTTGTTCCCCCATACCTGAATCTCTCCTACTCTCCTCCCTGTGCCCTGTCATTTGGGTGTTGTCTTTCTCTTGAATTCCTCTAGTGCTCAAAGCACTACACTTGAACCCAGGTGCTTCAGCCAGAGTCCTTGCTACCCTCTGTCAGTATGTCCTTGTTTGGACATACTATGGCTAGCTGTTGGGTTCAGAGAACATCATACTCTGCCCATGTGCGTGCCCTGTCAGACAACTACACACGCTGCGTGTCTGTTACTTGGATTCCTTTTAATTATTTGTCCCATGCTTCCAAGTCGGTTCCTTAGCTCCTGGATATCAGCAGTGCTTGAAGAAGCCCTTGGAGGCCACTCCACTCCTTTGAAATGTATGTCCATGATCTCTGCGTGGGAAGGTCTGGACCTTCTTTCTACAATATGATCATCGTGGCCCTATCAGAAGCCTGTAGTATGTCAAACCATCCTTCCTGTGATTTATCGCAGGCAACTTAAATTTGTGTCCTACTAAAAAGAAGCAATTTTCTTTCCAGAGACAACTCGATGAGGTTTGGCTGAAGAGTTGAAGGAGGAGAGGGTGCGGGGGTTGTCTTGTGAAGGCGTAATTCACAACAGATGTCAGGACCCCTTTCTCGTTTGCAATGAGTCGTCCACTCCCCAAACATTGTACTGTGTATCATTTCACTTCCCCTTTGATGAAAACTGTTGATGAAATGTGGGGTCAGCTTCCACTGCCCACATCCTTTATAGCTGTCACTGTGAAAAGGGATGAGTCAGAGGGTAGGTCCTCCAGTGATTCTGACTCACACAGAACTTGAATCTTTGGAAGCAAGTGTGAGGTTGTCTGGGGCAGAGATGGATGATTTTTAGGCTGAACCTTGGTTGTTTCTCTTTCCAAAACACACCCTCACAGTGAGTATCCTGCAATGATTATATTCCCTAGGACATCTATGTATTTTTTTTTTCCTGATGGGTAGATAAACTCAGGTTAGCTATCCAATGTGAACAATGCCCAAGTCCTGATCTCCAGCTCCCACCTTTTACCCATGTACTTCCAATCACCTACCATCTGTGTTTCCTCCATGAGCAACCCCATTCATTCCCTTGTTGGGGCCAACAATCTTGAGGCTCTCCTCTGGCTTCTCAAGTTCAGAGAACATATTGTTAAATTCTTGTCATCTCTTCCTTGTGTCTATTCTTTTTATTATATTGCATGTTCAGGCTTTTGTCATCACACTTGATCAATCATTACAACAGCCTCTTCATTCTTTTTTCCTGCTTTTAATCAGTTCTTTCTTCATTTGTCAACAAGGGCTTAAATCAACTTGAAATACCACTTTGCTCATGTTAAGTCCTATCCGGGTAATCATCTATTGTGATTGACGTCTATTGCATCAAATTCAAATATGCCAAGTTTTTTTTTTTTTTTTAAAGATTTTATTTATTTATTTGTTAGAGAGAGAGAGCATGAGCACAGGCAGACAGAGTGGTAGGCAGAGGCAGAGGGAGAAGCAGGCTCCCCGCTGAGCAAGAAGCCCGATGTGGGACTTGATCCCAGGACGCTGGGATCATGACCTGAGCCGAAGGCAGCCGCTTAACCAACTGAGCGACCCAGGCGTCCCAAATATGCCAAGTTTTAAAGATCCTACTTACATGGGCCACAGGCCACATGTTACCCATTCAGCTTCACCACTGTCCCCTGCCCACCTGGTACAGCCAGTTTTCTCGCTGACTATCATACAAGCAGTACTCTTTCTCAACTCAGTATACCTTTTCTTCTGCTTGGATCATCCTAAAATCAGGAAAAAGACTTCTTCTCCTTGAAGTCTTATCTGTTGACTCTGTCTCTTGATGATCTATACCTTCTCTGACCTTCAATTACCCTATAGATCTATGTGAGGAAAGGCCTAAGTCTCCTAGGTCCTACTAGATGCTTTAAGAACAGGGGCCATGTGTTATAAGTTATTTTGTTTTCACCTTGAACTAGTCACCTGCAATTGTTCAATAAATCTTCTCTATTGGCTTATTTAAACCATAAGTCAAGATTCATTTATCAGAGTTATTAGGATTTAAGCATCAGGCAAGACCAGGCACACTGGGGCTATAGTTTGATGTTCTCTGTCTTTTTACAGTGATCATATTGGTAAAATTATCAGCTGTCAGTGTCATGAATTACAAGTGTTCCCAGTGGTGCAAAGAATATGACTTGGATACTGGAGTAGCGGTTTCTCTGGGTCTGGCTAAAAAAATGTGGATCTAGGTGATAAGTAGGATCCTCGGGAAAATCTCCAAAGGGTCTGGGACCTTTACCAGCCATGTAACAAAGTTTTCTTTTCAAGTGGTATATAGGGGCAATGGATTATTCCAAGGTCACTGTACCCATTATCACTGTATCCTTTTCTGAAAGACATATGCATTTTAGCTCCTTAGGTCAACGAGTAACATGCACAAATGGTCTGCTTAAGGGCAATTTAGGATCTCTGTGACAGGTATATTTCCTTACATGTACTGGGGAGAAATTGCACCAACTATTCCAAAGGAAACAAAGAAAGTCATTGCAATATTTCATAAGTGGAGGTGTAACTGGATTGGGAAGGGCTTCTAATTAAGTTTCACTACTCAAGACAACATCTGCCCCAGGAAATGTATTAAAATCTTAGAACTGTACTGTGCAACACAGTAGCTATTACCACATGTAGCTATGGAGTACTTGAAATGTGGCTAGTCTACACTGATAGGAGCTGCAAGAGGGAAATACAGATTTAATATTGAAGATTTAGTATAAAATAAGAGTAAAGATATTTCACATATAATTCTTTATATCAATTCCATGTTAGGATGATACTGTGTTGATGTATTTGGTTAAATAAGGTATATTAAACTCAATGACACCCAGCTCTTCTTAGTATTTTTTAATGTGGCTACTAGAAAATTTAAAATTACATCTTCGGCTCTCATTGTATTTCAATTATACAGTACAGGGTTAGAGCATTCCTTCCTGTTTGGTAGAGCAGAAGTGTGGAAATTCTTGGCAGAAGCTGGTTGGAGGTTCCTCCCTTCTGTTGTCTAGCTCCTCTCCTAAGAAGGCAAAGTCAGCTAAACTCTGTAGCCAAACATGACTTAGATGATTCCTCTTTCCCATCCTCGGGCACAAGACCAGAGGGGAGTCGTGGCTAAATATCATTTTTTTAAAAGATGTTACTTATTTATTTGACAGAGAGCGAGAGAGCAAGAGAGAACGGGCACAGAAAGAGGGGAAGCAGCAGAGGGAGAGGGTGAAGCGGACTCTCTGCTGAGCAGGGAGCTTGATGGCGGGGCTCGATCCCAGGACCCTGATTATGAGCTGACATGACAGACACTTACCTGACTGAACCACCAGGCACCCCAGCAGTGTCTAAATATTGCAAAAGCCTTTTTGTTGGTCTGTGTCTCTGTTATGGGATGAATTGTGTTCATCCAAATTCCTAGGTAGAAGTCTTAAGCCCCAGTACCTCAAGAATGTGAATGTGGTTGGAGATAGGGCCTTTCAGGAGGTAAGTTAAAGTGAGGCCCTTAGGTGGACCTCAATCCAATCTCACCATCGTGCTTATAAGAACAGGGAATTTGGATAGACAAGGAGAAACCAAAGACAAATGGGAACAGAGAAAAACCATGTGAGGACACAGCTGGAAGGTAAGTTCACCTGCAAGCCCAGCAGAAAGGTCTCAGAGAAACAAATCTGCTGATACCTGCATCTTGGACTTTTCGCCTCCGGAACTGTGAGAAAATAAGTTGCTGTCCATTGAGCCACCCAACCTGTGACATTTTGTCAGGGCAGCTCTAGCAAATGGACACAGTTCTCTTACTCTTCAAAATATCAAATCCAGCCCAGCTCATAAAAGGGAGGGAGAGGAAGGCCTCAATGATGTTATGAAGAGTAAATGAGCTTTAAGATAACACACCCAAAGTCACTTTTGAGAACATAGAGAGCCAGGAAGATATGACTTACAGAACATCCTCTGGCTAGCACTTTCTACTTCTCAAAATGACATCTTAACATTAACTACTTCAAAATTCCCAGGCTTCGTAATGTCCGATTTCCTTTTGTTTAAAATCACTCGGGAGTCCATGATATTTGATGCGAGAACCATCAAAAAAAAAGGAGACAGATGGACTCTTTTCAAAACAAGGTACAGATATGGGGTTGTTGGCTTTAAAATATTCTCTAAGGGTTTTCTCACTTTGCTTTCTAACATACTCAACTGTTCGGCCCTCTTCTTTCCTTCTCTTTCCTTTTCAATTCCTCTCCTATTTGAGTGGGGAATCCAACTTAATTTTATAAAGAAATTAAGTACAAGGCACAGAACATGGGAAGAAAGGAAAGCTGTAAGGCTTTCTCTACATTTAATTTAGATTGGATTATGAGAGGCTCAAGATGTTCCCTAGGATCTCGGTGCGGGGAGGAGAGGTAGTGAAGGTGACCTTGGGTAAAGGATGAGCTGGGACCTGACTCTTATTCTTTGCTCTGGCAGCAAATTCCTTCCTTTCCTAGGAAATCCCAAAGGGAGTCAGGTTGTAATTTTTTGCGTTGGAACAGAAGAGAACGTGTTTATTGTCTCAAATCCATCTTTTGCTGACAATTATTACCTTGTTTCTTATTTTAATGGGATCCATTAGTTTAGCTGCTGATGGAATGATGTTAATGAGGCCAAGATTATATCCACAAGGGCCCACTAGTTTCAATCTGTTTGTAGTTTATACCTCTAAACCTGGTGAGTCCTTTTACAAATGTGTGATATTGGTGATAAGGGGAATTAAATAGAAAAAACACTATAAAAAATGATCGATATGATAAAATCCATTTTCAATTCTTAGCATCACTGACAGGAATAGGCTAGTGTACTCTCCATACACAAAGGATGGCCTTTAACATTTATATTATTGTCCATCTTTTATAAATAAATCTATTTTTTATTTTCCTCAAGGCAAGCAGTTCTACCTTAAGGAGTGTAAGCCTAACATATTCAACTTGGTCAAAGAAAATATTTGTGACTTACACAGTGCAAGCCACATAAATTATGTCCAGCTTGTTCAAAAACAACATCAGCAAAAGACAGCATAATTTGAAGAGGAAAAAAAGTGTTAGAGAAATCATTCATGGTGAGATGAGATTGGTAGGCAGTGAAATTAAGAAAATGAAAATTTATATTAAATAACAGAAACCTGGGTTAAATTTAAAGTTTACTAAGCCTATTCTCCTTTAAATTCAGAGAGATTCTCTTAACAAGTAATGGGAAAATTTAAAAACAACATGGGAAAATATTAAAAACATTCAGGCAAATATTATAGTGTAATCAGGTCCTTTTCATATGCAAAACATAGGATTTTCTCAGGAATTTAAAATGCCCGTGATTTCTATTACATTTTAAATAAAGTCTTTATGGCTCTATGATAGCAATTGTAATGACCCATTCTGTGAGTCATGGGGTGTTTCTATGGTTTTACCAGCTCTAGTAACTTCTAAAGGTTAGAATTTTTCAAAGAAAGCTTTCATTTAACCTTACTTAGTTTCAAAACAACATTTCTGACTTCCTCCTTTTTTGGTTCCAAGAATATGGTTTTTTTATCTAGCATTTTTATTTAACTACAACTTATTTTTGCCAAATTCTTAGAAAAAGGTCACTACTCTTATTGTATCATTAGCCTTGTTGCCTTTACCCTGAACTCAGGTATGAACTACATTCTAAAACTGGAAGGGATATTAAAGGTCATTTTGTTCATTTTAGACGAGGCCACTAAAACCCAGAGGCCCTATCCCACTTTCTAAGGTAACACAGCTTGCCTGTGAGAGCAAAAACTGGGATCCAGATCTCCGTATGCCTAGTTAAGGGTCCTTTCTACACCCAGATCCCCCCCTGCCAAATGTGGGTATTTGACATTCATTTCCATGTAACTGAGGATGATGGAGCCTCCTGGAAAGTTCCTCTTTCTAAAAGACCAACATTTTCAGGGTGGGTGCTTGCTTGTACATGGAGATCGGTGCCAGACATCACAGTCATGGCCCTATTCGTCCATCATCCAGATTTGAACAGAAACTTACAGACTCTGCAAGTCGCTTTATGGTATACAGGAGAAGTGGTTTTAGGGAAGTACTGAAGTTGTGTGGCTTGGCTGTGGGCAGCTGACAAATGGCAGTGAAACTCACAAGACCACAGTGAGACATGGGAGAGAAAGAGATTGAGAAGGGGCATCAGTTAGTCTTGGGACGAGGGACAGAGCCATGAACAGTGGCATGTCTGATAGTTCAACCCAGAAGATAATGTTGGCATGAGCCTGCTGGCCCTGAAGGACTCTACAAGAAGGGTAGCATGACAGTCATGATCTTCTGAAAACCTAAAGAATACATGTTTGTAAGAAATCAGTAGAAGTCCTCCACAAGCTTCCATCATCACACCCACCTGGCTCATTACCCCATTGGTGCCCATATACTCTCACTCTTCCTAACTACAGATTCACTCAGTCTTAGGCCCCCCTTCCAGTGGCACCCAGAGTCCTTCCACTCTGGGCCCAAGCAAGGACATCAATTAATGAGTGTCACCTCTAACCATCCAGCCCCATTAATTTTCCCTGGTCTGTTGAATCATTCTGATTAGCCCACTGAAGAGCCGTTTCCACCCACTTCAAAAAATAGAAAGAAAAAGAAAGAGAAAACAAATCCAACCAAACATATAAAAAGTCTTGGATTCTATCTTTAGCTCCTGCTCATTTTCTCTCCTCTTTGTAATCACACCCCTAGAAAGTTTTGTTATTCCAGCTGTCTTCAGTTGTTCTCTTTTTATTCTCTCTTGAATTACTTTTAATAACGTATTTTGTCTTCACCACACTCCACCCAAATGCCTCCTCCCCAAATCACCACTGACTTCTGGGTTGCTCACATCCCCAGTCAATTCTCATTCCATAACTTCCTTGACTTTCCAGCAGGCTCAACGAGTTTATCGATCAAGAACTTTCTTTGCTTGGCTCTTTGGACATCACACTTCTTTGTGTTCCTTTTTACTTGACTGGCAACTCCTTCTCAGGCTCTTTGGCTGGTTCCCTCACACCACCTCCATTTCTTAAAGCTGGAGTGTCAGGGCTCAGTCCTTGGATAGCATTCTTTTTCCTTCATTCATCCCCTGATAACCTCATCAGGTCTGTTTCCTGACTACTCTCAAATATATACTTCCCAGGTCTGAAATCTTGCAGATTCTGAGCTCCTTTATCTCACTGCCCACTCAACATCTGTTCTTTTTCTTTTTTAAAAAAGATCTATTTATTTAAACATCTGTTCTTTAATGCTTAACAGGCACCTTCAAATGTTGATGCATCCAAACCTCAGCTTCTGGTTTTTCATCCAAATCTGCCTCTCTCATTATCTTCCCCATCTCAAAATATAACAGCTCTGTCCTTCTAACTGCTCAGGCCCCATATCTTGGCATCTCCTTAGACTTACTTTGTTCATTCTGAATTAATTTTTTAAAAGTATAGTATCTTCTTTTATTAGCCTTTTTTTTTTGACTGGCATCTATAAATAGGTAAGTAAATAATTATAGATAGATGGATGGATGTACAGAATGAATAAGCATATTTTCTTTCTTCTTTCACTTTCTCCTTCCCTTCCCTTCCATGCACTCATTCATCCTTCTTTCTTTCCTTTTCTCTATGTTACATTGATACAATTTATTCACATTCTTATCTTATTAAACTCATCTCTTTTTGGTGGGGGGTGAGAGGGATAACAAGGCAGTCACTTACTAGGAGAGCATCCAAGAAAAGGGCCCGGGGGGATAGGGAGGAATACTTTAGGTTTCAGTGTGATTTGACTCACAACACTTCACTCACTTCCTGCGAAAAATAAGGATTGCATATATCCAAGCAACTATTTCTAAAATTGTGAACTCAGTGATTTCAACATAAGAATAAACAAATTTCTCAACTGAGAGTGAGATCATAAAGGACAGTACTACGCAATAGCTTTTATAAAGTCAGAAAATATTTTTCATCAAAATGTAAATAATTATTTTTAATCTACTGAAATATTATGGGGGGGGGAGAGAGAGAAAGCGAGATTGTAATATGCCCAAATACCCAACATCTGAAAGTATTTTGATTCTTTTTATCTATAGTAAAACTATGTTTTAAAGATTTCTAATCTATATAAAACCTTTCATGATTGAGATTAAGATAATGAAGTTAATGTTATTAATACCCAAATTCCAAAAGAGGAACAGAGAAAGCCACCCAAGTGGGTGTGAAACTCCTCCCTTCCCTGTTAGAAGTGTTCACCAAAAAAAAAAAAAAAAAAAAAAAGTTGTTAGAAAAAAAATACACTCCAAATCTAGGAAAACATAAGCAGCAGATTAATAAAAAGGACTGAAACACTCTTTCTCCACCCAGACTCAACGTGTAAAGTCGGATTTCTCTAGATCCCCAGTTGCTCAAATGAAGGCATTGTACTCAATTATCTCCAAATCTCTCCTAGCACTGCGAAGAACTGAAGTTATCGGGATTCCTTATCTTGAACCTGTCTGAACACAACTGTGGTCAGGATACTGTAGAAGTTTGACAATGGTGCTGTATACATTCTGTTTCTGTTTTTATCTGACCTTAGTGGCTGTACCTTCCCAGCCTCTCTTGCTGATGACTCCTCTGCTCAGTGTCTAAATGCTAGAGTGGTTGTTTTCTATATCTACTTACTAGTTGTTGATTTAGAAACTGCGAAATTTATATCTCCAGTCCAGAATTCTCCCTGATTTTGTCTCTAGACATATAACAATAATCATTTTATTTGACAGCTGTACTTGGGTGTCCTCTAAATTTTTTTCTGTCCAAAGAAGAATCTATGTTTCTCACCCTACCCCTAATTTACTCCTCTTCTAGTTTTTCTAGTGATTTGTACCACCATCCACCCTAGTTGTTTAAGAGCAAAGCCTAGAAGTCATTCTTATTTTCCCTTTCTTTTATTTCCTATTTTCACTTCACCAGAAAGCTCTGTGGACAGAAGCTCCAAAATAACTCCTGAATTTTGTCAAATTTGCCATCATTTCCCATGGAAATTACCAAACTAGAATGCCGTTTTTAAAGATTTTTAAAGATTTGTTTATTTATCTGAAAGAGAGAAATGGAGGGGGGCAGAAAGAGAGAGAGAATCTTAAGCAGACTCCACGCTGAGCATAGAGCCCAACATGGGGCTTGATCCCACGACTCCAAGACCATGTCCTAAGCTAAAATCAAGAGTTGGCTGCCCAACTGACTGAACACCCAGGTGTCCCTAGAACATTATTTTTAAGCTTAGTTCCCATGATTCCTTAATTGATCTCCCTGTCTTCACTGCTGACCTAACAATTGTTCCTCCCTTGAGCAAAAAGAGGGATTATTTTAAGTAGGTTAGATTGTTTATTTTTAGTTCTTTCCATGTCTTCTTATTGTACTCAAAATAAAATCTCAATTCCACCTTATAAAAATCTTACATAATCTGATCTCTGCTTCTTCCCTCTGCTTAGCATGCCCCTTCCCAAACTTTACATGGCAGATCCTTTCTTGTTATTCCTATCTCTCACCACTGCTTCCTCAGAGAAAGGTCTTGCTGCATATGCAATCTGTCCCACATTATCCTGTTTTAATGCGCTATACAAAATTTCTTACCATCTCCCCTTTAGTAGATCATAAGCTCCTTGTGAACAGAAACTGAAAGTAGCACTTTGAATTCATTACTGTAAGTAGTCTGGCATCTGGGCAATTCTTTTTTGTTTGTTTGTTTGTTTGTTTTTGTTTTACAGTTATTTTTATTTTTATATTTTTATTTATTTTTTAAATTTCTTTTCAGTGTTACAGAATTCATTGTTTATGTACCACACCCAGTGTTCCATACAATATGTGCCCTCCATAATACCCACCACCAGGCTCACCCAACCTCCCACCCCTCACCCCTCAGATTGTTTGCATCTGGGCAATTCTTAGAAGGTTCTCAGTATGTATTTGTTAAATGAATGAATGAATGAATGGATACTCCACAACCATAGAGCTATTTTGTGATATGCCCAACACTTCCCATCTCTATTTCTTTCCCTTTCTTCCTTTTTTTCTTAAATGGTTGATCATCAGATGTTAACTTAACCAAATCCTCTTAAAGTTGGCCAGAGTTTTATGTGGGTTCACCAAGACCAGAAGTTATGACTGGTGGCTGGTTGAAGCCACAGTTGCATATCAACCAATAAGTTCTTTTAAAATGACATGTCTTAGTGGAGATTTGATTGACATTTGTATGGACTGCCAAAGCAGCTCTCATCACACACTACCATGGTACCGTGAGACTGCTGGCAACTTAAAATTCTTAATTGCCCTGCCAACAGAACCACTGTTGGTAGATGTTTTCTCGTGGATGCTATTGATGACATAATAGTTGAAAATCCTTGGGGCACCTGGGTGGCTCAGTGAGTTAAGTCTCTGCCTTTGGCTTGGGTCATGATCTCAGGGTCCTGGGATTGAGCCCAGCATTGGGCTCTCTGCTCAGCAGGGGACCTGCTTACCCGTCTCTCTCTGCCTGCCTCTCTGCCTGCTTGTGATCTCTCGCTCTCTCTCTGTGTCAAATAAATTAAAAAAAAAAGAAAAAGAAAGAAAAGAAAATCCTTGCCAATTGTTTTGAGGGTTCTCTACTCTTGCAAATGCCCTCTTGGATTAATTTATATTATACTGGATTCATCAGTAGCCTGGTTTCTTCCCACAGATGTTAAATCTGCCCTCCATAATGGCAATTAGAGCCACTGAGAAGAGGGTTTTATCACAGAGAAATTGAACTCAAGGTAAGCCAGCCAGTTTGTTTGTTTGTTTGTTTGTTTAGAGAGGGAGGGGGAGGGCAGAGTGCCAGGGAGAGGGAGAGAAAGAATGTTAAGCAGGCTCCACGCCCAGCATGGAACCCAGACACAGGGCTTGATATCCCCACCCGGAGATCATGACCTGAGCTAAAATCGGGAGCATGACACTTAACTGACTGAGCCATCCAGATGCCCCAGCCCAGCCAGTTTTGGTCCCAGGTCTAACAACATCATTTGGATTCAAACAAGCCCGAATAATCTGTGTACCGAAGTTGTATGTTTCTGTAAAGTAGAATTAATATCACTTCTCTGTATGCCAAGTGAGTGCTATAAAGAAACATAAAGTGACTAGAATGAAAGTTCTGTGAAATAAAAAAACACCTGCAATCAGTTATTACGAAGGTGAAATGTTATTTTACTTCTCTGAATGGTAAAACTTACAATATTATTTTCAGTTCTGAGGTCTGTGGTTGCAGTGTGGTTTTATAAGTATCTATTGAGCATCTAACGTAGGCACGGCCTTGTGTGTTATGGAAAATTGGAAGAACTGAAAAAACACAATAATGTGATTAGTAGAATAGAAAATAGATTTTTAGACAAATGGATAAAAAGTGAAATTATTTAGTTTTCAGGGGGAAAAAGGCTGAGTTGAGGCCCATTATATACACATTGTCTTATTTTCAGAAGGGAACAATATAGAGGCAATATTTCATCTGCTATTTAGTTCACAAAAGGGAAAACCTTACTGACTCCAAGAAAGAATTTCTGTGGAAACTTGCATTCTCTTCTTGAAAAGTTTAAAGGGTATTTCTAAACTGGTTTAGGTAGTTCAGTCTGTTAATAGGGAGACATGGAGGCTCAAAGCTCATGAAAAATTTGGAAACTATAATGGTTTTTACTCCTACTTCTACGTAGTATGAGTGTAATTGTACCAGCTCATGATTTTAACTCATATTCCTGATCAAGATATCAGCCATAATGTCAAATAAAAATAACACTGAAACTTGCAATAGGTTCACTGAATGGCCCTTTGGTAAGACCTACCTTTGAACTTCAAGGGAGACTTAAAAAACCCAAAATGAGTTAGAGAAAGCAGCTAGGACCCCAGAAACACTTACAGCTTCCTGTGATCATGAAGGTGGGGAAAAGAAAGGCATGGAAAGGGTTAGCATAATCTTTAAGTAAATTCTAGTTACCTGGAAACAAGTTTTGAACTGATTTTTATATCCACAGAGGACAAAATCAGACATAACAGTTGGAATGAATTGGCAGGCAATTTTAGAAAGATCATACAAGCTTGGAAGCTGGTGATCTCTGCCTTCCTGGAACAGAAGTAAAGATAGCTGAGGAAGAAGATCAGATTGCCTGCAATGAATGAAACTGAAGTTGTGGTTCACAGTGAGAGGGTGTTTGCAAATTTGTAGGAATATTTTTAATAGTCACAAGGAAGTTTGCTAACTGCCCTTCTGTGGACAGGAAGCAGAAGTGCTAGATGTCCTGAAATGATCAAGAAAGGTCCAAACAGAAAAACTGTCCCACGTCCCGCATCCCACATACCTTTGTAATGTCACACCACTATAGATCCACTGTAAAGTACTTTACCACATGATAATATTGGAAAAGTTTTTCAAGAAGTTAGGTAAAATAATTTAGAAGAAAGTTGTCATGAAGAAGAATTAAGGTGTTATTTAGAAATTATTCAATAATTTAATTTTTCTGCCCATAGTATCTATTTAATGTGTTATGTATTTCCAACTACCTATTTAATTTTAAAGGGTTCCAGTGCAAGAATTTAATTTTTGCCATGGCAAATATGAGACACACACAAAAAGATTTAAGACTTAGTGTCTTATGTGTTGAATTACAGAGATATACAACTATTGGGGAAACTAGAAAAGACTGTGCTTTGTTCTGTTTGGGATTTTCTTTTTTATTTTTTTAAAGATTTTATTTATTTATGTGACAGAGAGAGAGATCACAAGTAGGCAGAGAGGTAGGCAGAGAGAGAGGGGGAAGCAGGCTCTCCACTGAGCAGAGAGCCTGATATGATCCTAGGACCCTGAGATCATGATGTGAGCCGAAGGCAGAGGCTTGACTCACTGAGCCACTCAGGTGCCCCTTTTCGGGATTTTCTAAGAGTTTTCTAAAGGTACATCACTGCCAGCAATGCTACTCAGGGCGTATAAGCTGCTTATAAGACACCCTGGATCAGTCTATTTTTCTTTTTTCTTTTTTAATTTTTTTTATTTTTATTTATTTATTTTTTTTTAAAAGATTTTATTTATTTGTCAGAGAGAGAGGGAGAGAGAGCGAGCACAGGCAGACAGAATGGCAGGCAGAGGCAGAGGGAGAAGCAGGCTCCCTGCTGAGCAAGGAGCCCGATTCGGGACTCGATCCCAGGACGCTGGGATCATGACCTGAGCCGAAGGCAGCTGCTTAACCAACTGAGCCACCCAGGCGTCCCTATTTTTCTTTTTTAAAAAAGATTTTATTTATTGATTGATTTGAGAGACAGAGAAGGAGAGAGAGCACATATGTAGGGAGAGGGGCAGAGAAAGTGGGAGAGAATCTGAACCAGACTCCATGCTGAGTGCAGAGCCCAATGTGGGGTTCGATCTCATGACCCCGAGATCATGGTCTGAGCCAAAACCAAGAGTCAGATGCTTAACCGACTGGGCCACCCAGGTGCCCCTCTACCTGGATCCATTTTACTTAAAGCTGCACATCTGAACATGTGTAATAATGGTGAAAATTTGACATTCTTATGACTAGACTTAGATACAGAGTCTAAATAAGCAGACGTCTGAAACAGTGATGTAAGTTGCATTAAGCGTTTTGAAAAAGGAAAAGGAGATCTCTGCCATGAGAATGACACATTGACGTACATTTCCAGCTTGTCCCTTGGATACGGAGACTACCCCACAACTGTCTGCCAATCTATCCTTTTTTGCCTGCTGCTGATTATGGAATATTATCTTTGAGGTCCCTTTATGTATCAGAAACTAAATGTATACTTCACTACATGGAAGATTGTTGAATGTAGAAGATGCGTTCTGTGTTAAATAGTGTCACTTCCTAGTTGTATTTCATAAGATAAATAATTATTTTGACACTATGCTACACAATAATTTCTAGCTCATTTGCAAGAATATTATACTTTCCTCATTTTCCCTCATCTACAGCCCATTATTTTTCTTGGCATGTTCTCTTTACTTTAATTAAGGTTATTTTCCTCTTTCTCTCATCATATGCAAATACATCTAGTCTCTTATTAAAATAACGCTAGGTTTTAGTCAAGGGTCCACCTGTAGTTATGCTTGCTCAGTCATTTTATTCACTCCCCCATTTACTTTTTTACTTGTCTGGAAGGACTACTGATTTCCTTTGCATCTTGTAAACTCAAACTTTTTCATTTTGATTAAGTGTAGTCATTAGGCAATTTCATTATGACTTACAGAAAAACTGTATCTGAACAAATACGCAGGAGATCCATACAATTTTGTTTTACATTTTTTTCTTTTATCTTGGTTTTAGATTAGAGTTAGGAAATTATGTCAACTTAGAAAATCAATATGTGGGGGGCGCCTGGGTGGCTCAGTTGGTTAAGCAACTGCCTTCGGCTCAGGTCATGATCCTGGAGTCCTCGGATCGAGTCCCACATCGGGCTCCCAGCTCCATGGGGAGTCTGCTTCTCCCTCTGACTTCCCCTCTCATGCTCTCTCTCTGTCTCTCAAATAAATAAATTAAAAAAAAAAAGAAAATCAATATGTGGATGATTTGTGTATGAGTTTCAATTTGAGGTATTAAGGAGGACATCCCATAATGCTCCTATGAGAAGGGATTGGTGTCTGGCACCACACTAGATAACCTCTGCAGTCTTGTCTCCTCTAAATTCTCAGACTCCTTGGTTTCTCTAATCTCACTAAGGATGGTGAATACTCTTGCCTCTCAGCAGAGTAAACATTCCATTCACAGAAACTCATATTAAGTTGAACCTAACTCTTTTAGTCATATACATGTTTATTTTGCACTTATAAAAGAGAGTGAGCCATATTTCCATTATTTCACTGAATTGAGAAGACCATGACAAATCAACGGATGCAAACACCAGTTCTCTGGACATGACGATTTTCACACATGCACACACACACACACGCACACACACACATACTCGTGTGCATTCTTCTTACCTAACTTGACCAGGTGGAGCATGGAGGTATTACTTCCTCGTTCTGTGCAAGCGGTTACTGAGAGGTTGTAGATATCTCCTGGAGGCAGGCTGAGAATTGCAGTCATGACATTGCGTGTGACC
Organism: Lutra lutra; assembly: GCF_902655055.1. Taxonomy (NCBI): domain Eukaryota; kingdom Metazoa; phylum Chordata; class Mammalia; order Carnivora; family Mustelidae; genus Lutra; species Lutra lutra. Next base: position 85,972,332 of record NC_062285.1, read on the forward strand.
TGCAAGACCCATCAAAATCGGGGTTTAAACTTCTAATGAACTTGAACTAGAATACGGCTCCAGACAACTACGGGGCTATAGCAGGCATTCCCTCTCTGTTCTGTGTAATCAATCTACAGTTGATTACAAGCTAATGGATACTTTATTTCCTTTGAAAATGATATAAATTCCTCAACTGAGCCAAATGCAAGGTAGCTCTAAACATGCATAGTACGTATCAGAATATTTTCTGCAATTAATTTTCTATCTGGAATATGTATTCCTTTGATATATTTCCTCATCTTCACAGCAAATTTTAGAAAAGGCATTTGCTAGGTTGGTACTGATGTGTACATTACTCAGCCTTAGCTGGGAAGCTCAGAAGAAACCTAGTCATGTCTATAGCTGCTTGGCTTCTTATTTCCCAGTCTCCCTATAGGTAGAGGAGACTATGTGACCCACCTCTGACCAATCAATTGTCAGTGGAAGTCACATGGGCAGCTTATAATTCTGTTCATGCTGGGCTTCCACATTTTCTCTTTTCCTCTCCCCGCAGGCTAGAATATGGATCTAATGACTAGGAAGGTTCACCTATGCAAATGAAGACTACACCATGGTAGATGGAACAACAAGATAGAAAGAATCTGGAGCCCTGGATGATTGATCCCTTACAGCAGAGGTGCCCTGATCATCCTGTGCTAGCATGAGAGAAACAAACTTCTATTTTCTTTGAGCCACAATCTTTGTTGTTCTTTTTTTTTTTTTACAGTAATGTAGTCTCTACCCTAACTAATGCAATTTCAAAAAGTTTAATAAAACAGAAGAAAAGAAATCAGTCTTTCCAATATACCCAAATATTTAGGCATTTTTGATATATAGAGAAAATATCAAAACATATTAAATGTGGTTTTCTTGAAAATGTTTGCCATCCTGAAGGAAAAGCTCAAATTGTTAACTGTAAATGTGAATGAATTACTAGTTATAACTATTACAGCTCAGTATTAAAGATTAAAAGTGAATTCTATGAAAGGAAGAATGCAATTTTTCTTGATTGTCCTTTCTCCATTGTTCTCTCATGGTACCACCTCACACCTGTTAGAATGGCAAAAATTAACAAGGCAAGAAACAACAAATCTTGGAGAGGATGTGGAGAAAGGGGAACCCTCTTACACTGCTGGTGGGAATGCAAGTTGGTGCAGCCACTTTGGAAAACAGTGTGGAGATTCATCAAAAAATTAAAAATAGAGCTACCCTATGACCCTACAATTGCACTACTGGCATTTACCCCAAAGATAAGAGATGTAGTGAAAAGAAGGGCCACATGTACCCCAATGTTCATAGAAGCACTGTACAATATAGCCAAACTGTGGAAAGAGTGGAGATGCCCTTTAGCAGACAAATGGGTAAAGAAGCTGTGGTCCATACATCCAATGGAGTATTATTACTCAGCAATCAGAAAGGATGAATACCCAAGTTCTCCATCAACATGGAAGGGAGTGGAAATTATGCTGAGTGAAATAAGTCAAGCAGAGAAAGTCAATTATCATATGGTTTCACTTACTTGTGGAGCATAAGGAATAACATGGAGGATATTAGGAGAAGGATGGGAAAAATGAAGGAGAGAAACCAGAGGGGGAGATGAACCATGAGATACTGTGGACTCTGAGAAACAAACCGAGGGTTTTAGAGTGGAGGGGAGTGGAGGGATGGGTTACCCTGGCAATGAGTATTAAGGAGGGCACATATTGCATGGAGTACTGGGTGTTATATATAAACAACGAATCCTGTAACATTATATCACAAACTAACAATGTATGGTATGGTGACTAATATAACATAAAAAAAAAATTGTTCTCTCATGGGAGCCTAAAATAGTGCCAAGAATCATAAGACATCTGTTTAATGTTTCAATAAATGTTTGCTTAATGGTTTTCAATAGTTTACATTAAAGAATATTCAGATGCCCCATGTTGGGATTCAAAGAAACATACACTCTTTTTAATTTTCTTCTTTCCTTCTGCAACAACCATCCAGTGTAACATTCTAGAATGGGAGAGGTCAGTTGTGTCATCACCGTACGTCCAACTGATGTATAACAGACTGTTGTAATACTCCACAGATGTGATTTCTGGAGCAACTGGGGCTACGAGGAAAAAAAGAGGTGCGCTTTAGTTTAAAAGACTAATAATAATTAAAGTACTTCTCAACAGAGCATGAAATCTCATGTAGAGTTAGTTTAGAGCATTAAAGTTCACACCATACGATGGTCCCGGGGATCCCTGAGCCGCTCAGTAGTATGGCGCAGGTTGGCTGTAAAAGGCAGATACTTGTTTTCTGGGACCCTACCTTGTATGGCTCAGACACAATGCAGCCAGACCCATCTGTACCTGAGGATATCAAGTCTTTTATACCAATTTCACAGCTACAAGATTCCAGAAATACTCACTTCTTTGAGTATACTTGCTGCATCAATAAATTAATAGTGTAAGACATGGCTGAACTTATTTTCCAAGAGTACTAAAAAATTGGGGATCCTATAAAAGCAAATTTTTTCATTGTGGTGCAGCAAAGTGTGTATGGAAATAAAGGACCGCAGGGTCAATACTTAGAGGGACAGAAAATAATTACTGTTTCTATAAAATAACAAGGCAATATCACTGATCGTGTCTAACCAGTGCTTTGCAAAAAGCAGGCTCTTAATAAATGTTGCCAGAGCAAGTAGTACGGGAAGGAAAAAGGGCTCTTCGCTAAATTCTAACACTGAGCTTATTAATTCTTAAAATTTTCTTACACATTTAAGTTTAAATTATTTCTAGAGGGGAGGAGAGTTCATTAAAAGCTTTATGATATATGAGCTCTGAAAGCATATTTGAATTATTTTTAAAACTACCTGATAATTCTGAGGATTTTAGGAAACACGTACAGAGTTGAATGTAAAGTCCATGTATGTGTGTGTTGGTTTGAAGACAAGCAGGTATTCCATTCTGAGAGACAGCACAAAACCAGTTGAAAGACTTGGAGGAGAATTTCCATAAACCATGAAGATTCATCTTCCTCAAGATGCTATTAGTATTCATAATAAGCATTCATAACTATGCTTTCAAGAACAATTCTTCACTAAAGAGATTTGTAGTGCACCTGGGTGGCTCAGTGGTTAAGCATCTGCCTTCGGCTCAGGTCATGATCTCAGGGTCCTGGGATGGAGCCTCACATCGGGCTCTCTGCTCAGCAGGGAGCTTGCTTCCCGCTGCACCCCCTCTCCCCGCCTGCCTCTGCCTACTTGTGATCACTCTCTCTCTGTGTCAAATGAATAAATAAAATCTTTTAAAAAATTTAAAGAGATTTGTAATATATAGAGTAAAAACCATTTCTGTTTCAGGGGTGCCTGGGTGGCTCAGTTGGTTAAGCGTCTGCCTCAGGCTCAGGTCATGATCCCAGGAACGTGGAATGGAACCCCGCGTCAGGCTATCTGTTCAGCGGGGAGCCTGCTTCTCCCATTCCCTGTGCTCTTCCCCCTACTTGTGCTCTCTCTCCCAAATAAATAAATAAAATCTTAAAAAAATTCTGTTTCATGTGAAATTAGAATAGTATTTCTATAGGTTTGACAATAAAATCTTGAAATACCAATAATGTATCTAACAAGTAACACAAATCTGCATCTTATTTCAGAATAGTCTAATAAAGAAAATAATATTTTTGGCTTCTTTTCTCTTAATTTATTTCTATGTAGTTCATTATATGTATGTATGTATACTTGTATTTCTTTGAAGGATATTTTCTCATGTTTTAATTCTAGTAAGGACAAGAGATGTATATAAAATTGTGAATCCAGAAGTGGAAAGCTCCCCCTCATGGGTATTAACCAAGTCTTTAAATTTTTATCTGTATTGTTGCTTTAAAATGCAGCATATTGCTGAAAGGCCACAAGATGTCACTCTTTGTTTATTAGACACTATTTGGTACACTAGCATAATTACTATGCATTTGACTTGCAGACAAAGTTGCCTAACAAAGACAGGGGACCTGAGATTCTAATAAATCACATCTTACTCAGATATTTTATTCCTACATCCTTTTATATCACACAATTTGGCATTTTGGCTCACAACTAAAGCAGAGGTAAGAGAAGCATGTTTCGTTTGCTTTCAACTTGAAATGAAGGAAGAAAACCAAAATGAGACAAGGCTAAATTTTCAACTGTTTTTTAAAAATAAGTATAAAAATAAAAGTCAGCCACCAGATATATTTTAATAGTGATTTATATGACATAATTTCATTCTGACACTACCTGTGAAATTCTTATGCCCATTTTAGAGATGTGAGAATTGAGACTGTGTATTTATATGCTTAGATGAGACCGTGAACTACCAGGGTCAGAATGACTTAGTAGATTGTCCCAGGAAAGGATAAGAAATTCCCAGAGACCCAATTTATTGGAGATAATAGCTCACCTAGGCAAGTAGCTCACCTATTAACCTTATAACTATCTAGATTTGCTAGGCACATAACCTTTGCCAGATCCTGGTTCCCAGCTTTGAAAGGCACAACACAACCACTTGAGTCCAGAACTCCAAATCCTGTTACTTTTTATTTCTGTTGTGCTCCTTCAAAGACACTGCAAAGAACCTACCAAGGCAGTTTCCTGCCTTATTGCAGTGAGTTCTAATACAACTGGTTTTGCTCTATTAGCCAGTTGTTAGGTAGCATTTTGAATTCTGCCAATGAGAAGAGAGAAGTCCAGGATCACTAAGATAATTTGCTCTGGGTTCAACAGCTAGAGAATTTTGCAAAGCTCAGTCTGCTCAACCAAGTGTTCAGATGCAAAGTCTGGGCTTTTTCCAGACATCTGCTCTGTCTGAGAAGGAAAGAGTATTCTCAGAGAGGCAATGTCAATAAAGTTAAGCCTAATGAATTATTTATACAGTAAAATTTCATTAAAATTAGGTACACAATCATTTTTTTAAACGAGTTATTTATTTATTTATTTATTTATTTATTTATTTATTTATTTAACAGGCAGAGATCACAAGTAGGCAGAGGCAGGCAGAGAGAGAGAGAGGAAGAGAAGCAGGTTTCCCACTGAGCAGAGAGCCCGATGCGGGGCTCGATCCCAGGACCCTAAGATCATGACCTGAACCGGAGGCAGAGGCTTTTAACCCACTGAGCCACCCAGGTGTCCCAAGTACACAATTATTAATATAGTCAAGAAACTAACACAGTACTTGTCACATAGCTGGTATTTTCTAACTTTTTGGTATTTTTTCATTTTTCTACTCTAGTTTACTGTTAGCATCTAGAATATAAGGAGCTCTTGTATTCTATTGTATTACTATTCTATTGTATTACTATTGCTGGTAAAGGAAGGAGACGTACTGTATACATTGATAGTGTAAGAGTTCACATGACTAATTTCTTTTTTTAAGATTTTATTTTTAAGTAATCTCAATACCCAATATGGGGCTTGAACTCACAACTCCAAGATCAAAAGTCACATGCTCTACCAACTGAGCCAGCTAAGTGCCGCCACATGATTAATTTCTTTCCATTTTCTTTCATTTTGATAAAGTTTGATAGAGTAAAACTAAATGTCCAGATAAGAAAGCATTTTGCTAACATTATTTTTCATCTAGACATGTTTTTCTCATTTCTCCTCTTAACATAACACTAATAATAACCTTGTAGTCCAACCAGAAGTTCCTGAAAAACCTTTGTTCAAATAGGATTCAAAAGGGTTAGTGTTTTTTTGATTAATTTCCCCCTTCCATTGCCATCTCTGACCACCTCTGCTATCTCTGTTATACGATAATGAGCTAACAGTTGTTTACATACTAAAACTTTCTGCCACATATTTTGCTTTTTTTTTTTTTCTTTTAGAGAGGAAGAGAGAGTGGGAGGGGGTGGTGAGGGGAAAGGCAGAGGGAGAGAGGGAATCCCAAGCTTGCCCCATGCCCAGAGTGGAACCCAACCCAGGGCTTGATCTCACAACTCTGAGATCATGACCTGACCCAAAATCAAGAGTGGGACCCCTAACTGACTGAGCCACTCAGGTGTCCCCTAAGTGATGTATTTAAATGGAAAAGAATAATAGATACCATTATCATATCCATTTTACACTTAAAAAACTAAGGCTTAGGAAAGTTAACACACACAGGTTGCTCAGGGTAGGTGGCAGATCCGGATTCAAACCCAGGTCCACCTGCCACCAAAGCCCATTTTCACTGCTGCAATGGACAACACTGCCATCAGCCTGTGACCTTAAAAATGGCTTATGTAATAAGGAGATGGAGGCACTCTAGCAAATATAATCATCGAATGGGTACAATCAATTCATCTCAGTGGGAAGCTGAAAGCTCTCTCTGCTACAATTTGATTCTCATCAATTCTGAATGGGGCACATAAATAAAGGACAGTAAGTCAGGATAAAAACATATTTAAATTTTTAAAAACCATCATTTGAACAAATAATGAATTTTTAGAATTGAGCGTACTGCCGTTGGTGAAACGGATGCTCAATCAGTGCCCGGTGAACAACTTGAAATTTCTGGAGGTGCATCTCTTCAGAAACTCCTCAAAACAGTCTTCTCTACCCCCAGAAGCAGTTCCCACACACCACTCACCTGTTATGAAGCTGATGGTGGAGCTGTCACAACAGCTCAATTCCGGGTCTCCCCATGTTACCATGGTAACTCGGAAGTTGTAGTACCATGCTGGCAACAGATTGGCTATCCTCTAAAAAGAGCAAGGAGACAAAAGACTAAGGGGAAGAAAATCATGTTTTTGGAATTAAGTTACTTTTATTAGGTCATGAAAATAATCAGTAAGTAGTCTTTAATTTTATTTCTGTGCCTTTTTTAGTTCCCTAACTTTCCATTAAAAATTCTGTCTGGACTGAGGTAAGGTGTAAATAGAATGATATGCAAACATAATTTTTAAAAGATTTTATTTATTTATTTTTGAGAGAAAGAGAAAGAGAGAGTACAAGCAGAGGGGAAGGGTAGAGGGAGAAGCAGGCTCCTTGCTGAGCTGGCAGCCGGACCCATCCCAGGACCCTGAGATCATGGCCTGAGCCGAAGGCAGATGCTTAACTGACTGAGCCACCCAGGTGCTCTGCAAACATAATTTTAAAAAAGGGATACATAGGTATAGAGTCAAATATTTTCAATATTGGTTTTGTTTTGCAGTTTCCTAAGTTGTCTTACACATGTGAAATAGTACTAATTTGTAAGTGATTGTACATACGCATCCCCCTATTTCTAAGAAAATTGGCCTCTCACAACTCCATATTCTCCCTATTTGGACTATAAATGTTCGTCCTTGTTGGGAGGCAAATAAGTACTTCATGCGGGACCTGTAGATCCTGCACTTTAGAAAATATTCCAGTCTCAGAAAGAGTAATCTTTACCTGCTCTCTAGAAAAGCATCCTCTAATGGCTTGACATGAGAGGTGTTTAATGGATGTGTGGATGTTAAGAATAGTCATCATTAGTGTTGAATGGTGTCAACGCATTATTGAATGACTAAAGCAATTTTTTTTGTGTGTTTTCCTCCTCAGGAGCAGAGAGAAACAACAAGCACTTGATAGCTCTACTAAAATGTGGATACGCTCAATTAGGGGTGAAAGCTTGTTTCACATAATTACTTCTCTCCCCCTTTCTTTTTCTTTCTTTCTCTCTCTCAATCTCTCCCCAAAACAAAAATAGTCCAGAAAGCAAAAACAACTAGAAAACTCTTGAAAGTAGCAAGCCCCCCGTGTGTATCTATAGGTAACTGTATCTGACGCATCTGGCATGGGAAGGCACGTCTGTTTACAGGGAAGTGTGACAGCTACTTACCACGGACGCAGTCAAGGAGACAGTCGCTGCAATTTCATAGTACGTTGTCCACTCTGATGTCATTGTTGCGGGGTTGAAATAAAACATTTCAACAACGTATTTTCTGAACACACCTAAGTAAGGTCTGCTCCAGCTCAGAACCACGGCTGTAGGACCCAAGGGGTAGAGCATCAAATCCTTTATCCCTGTTGGAACTAGGAAGAAGTGGGGAGGGATGAAAAAAAAAAAAAAAGAGCCGAGAAGGAATGTTTAATATCTTAGCAATGGCTTCAAACTTCTTCTTAATAACTAGGGTTTTCACGCTTTTGATACGATCATTGAATAAACTGTATTTGCCTCTGATGTTATTTTTTCTGAATCGTATATGCTAACCATATCCTTGTGGTATACAATGATAGTCATTTATTCCTCTGGATGTAAAATATTGGGTGAATAAGTATGGTCCCCCATATATGATGGTAATGACTTGGACCTGGGCATTGGACCCCCACCGCCCAAAAAGTACCCTGATAAAGTTATTCTCGGGTCTGGCAGCTTACCGATAGCAAATGTGACAGGATCTGAAGGTGGTCCAATCAAAGGGCCTTTTCTTAGGTACATCACGACCTGGTACTGGGCACCAGGAACCAGATTTTCAATAATAGATTTGCTTGAGTTCACCTTTAAACCAAACACCCGATATGATTTATTTAGAGCTGGGCTTTTATAATGTGACACAAAAGCTGATATCACATTCAGGGACTCCTTGTGGAGCCACAGATGCCTTTGAAATCCAGAAGCCTTTGCTCGTTCTGGGGAAGGTCAGATTTCAGAATTAGGATGATTTATAGTTTATGTGAACACTGAAGGGAACCCAGAACATTCAAATTCTATGGCTCGATTTAATAAGCCCCGTGAACTGCTTTATACCCATCAATGTCAGTTTTAACTATGTACACTGGAGACACATCAGCCTCTAACCATAATCAAATCAGCAATACCATAAGGGGAGTCTGACATCCTAAACTGTAATGTCAGCTAAAAACATACAAAGATCAGTGCAGCAATGTCTTCAGTCTCTCTTCACTTAGAAGCATATAATATCTAATTATAGAGATGGAAATAACCTCAGAGATTATCTGCTCCAAATCTCTCATTTAGTAGATCAAGAAAGTAAAGCCAGGATATGGCCAAGGTCACATAGTTAGATTCAGTGCTGGGACTGGAAGCCTAGTGCTGTGACCTCTGAAGGCTGCTACAGGCAAGTCATGGGACTAAGCATGGAGGGACGGCAGTAAGTACTTCTCCAGGCTATTGTGACCCCATAAAAGAATGAGGTAGGAAATATTTCTCATTTAGATGAGCTCTCCTTGCTGTTCTTAAAAAAAAGAAAGAAAGAAAACTCTTGGTTTGACAACAAATGTAATATAGAGAACAGAACAGGTAGATGAATGAAATATTCTTGCTAAGGTTAAATGTTGGTGTTCCCGAGGATTGATGCTTTAGCTTACATGTCAAGGAATGTGTGACTTTGACCTTTAGAACCTCTAATGTTGAAGACAGTCTTGCTTAGTAGAAAGAACACAGGCTTTCTATTCAGACTGCCTGAAGTAAAACCCTGAGTCTACTTCCTTGTAAGAATGGGAATTTATCTATAATTTATTTTTAATGCTTACCTTGGCTTCTTGATTGGTAAACTATAGATAATACTATTCTATACCTCACAGAGTGGCGAGGATGCTTAAACTAGAGTATCAATAAAGTCAACTCATTACTCAGCAATTTTTTGTCCTCTAGGGTGCATAACATGTAATTGCTATGGAAAGAAGCATAAATCAATGGAGAATAGTACCATTGACAGCTTACCTACGCTATAAGGCTTTTAAAAAATATTATTAAGCTTCATTATGATTTTAAGAAGAAACAGAATTGGTGATATAATATGAATTTTAAGTCTTTCCAATACCAGAAACTGATTGTACACAATAGAAATTGTACAATTTGAATTGGTAGAACTTGCTCTAAATGTTAAGTGTGTGTGGAGGGGGGGAATTGGCATACCATAATTTCTTTACCAATAACTTAGGCAAAATAAAATTAAGTTGGATGAATACATCAGCATTTCCCTCCTATCTTTCCTATTTACATTCATATGAGAACTTTTTGCCCATGTTTTTGAAGGTGAATTCTGCTGGAACCGTCTAGGCAAAGTTGGCCAACTCTCCTCATCAGACAGAGCATTTCCTGAAGAGACAAACTACGAACAAGACATGTATATTGTGCAAAACTAAGTAATGCTGTCTTATTTCTTTAAAATCAGTTCCTACGTTATAAACTAATAATGTTCATTGTGGAGATTACTCACACAGTAGAAGAGCAAATGAAGTAAATTGGCAATTTTTCTGTCCTCCTCCCCTCATTTCCAACATTTTAGTGGGCCATTTCCAGGCCCTCCTCCACACAGATATACATAAATAATATGATATTGACTCATATACATGTTACATTATTAATATCGCTCCGAACTTTTCTTTAAAACTTAACAACACATCAGACAGCTAAGCATTCCTGCCAATGCTAACTTAGCTCATTTAGGATATTTAGAGTAACTGGACAGAAAAAGTGTAGGCTGCTTTAGGGTGGTGTTAGTTTCTTTGATTGGATAATATTTTAAGCAAGTTGTTGATTCTGATTATGCAAATGATTATGTGAAATCAGAGCCACTTAAATATGCCATCATATTTAATACCCTGAGAGTACCATGCTAGTGAAATAAGTTGGAGAAAGATAGATACTGTATGATTTCACTCTGTGGAAAATAAAAAGCAAAACAAATGAGCAAACAAAATGAAACAAAACTCATAAGTATGGGGAACAGGATGGTGGTTGCCAGAGGACAAGGGTTTTGGTTGATGGATGATATGGGTGAAGGGGGTCAAGAGGTACAAACTTCCGGTTATAAAATAAACAGGTCACGGGGATGTAATGTACAGCTCGGTGACTATAGTCAGCAATATTGTGTTGTATATTTAGAAATTGCTAGGAGAATAAATCTTTAAAATTTCTCATCACAAGAAAAAAATCGTAACTTTGTGTGGTGAAGGATGGCAACTAGGCTTATTGTGATGATCATTTCACAATGTACACAATGATTGAATCATTATGTTGTACCCCTGAAAATATGTTCTACATCAATTATCCCTCCATACAAAAAATATGCAATTGTAACAAATACACCCCAGGGACATTATACTTGTTTTTTAAAAGGTTTTATTAATTTATTTGAGAGAGAGAGAGAACATGGGTGGGGTGGGGCAGAGAGAGAGGGAAAGTAGACACCCCACTGAGAACAGAGCCATCACCTCCTACCTGGAGCTCAAGGCAGGGCTAAAGGTGGGGCTCGTCACAGAGCTCCATATGGGGTTCCACCACAGGACCCCAAGATTAAGACCCGAGACGAAGTCAGACGCTTAACTGACTGAGACACCCAGGCGTCCCTACTTTTTTTTTTTTTTAATAAAGAAGAAACTACATGTATATACATCAGACTATTTTTAAAAAATGACCTTGGTAATAAATAATAAACACCAACTCCTTCCTGCCACCTCGTTTTTGAATATTTGCTGAGCCACCAGCCTGCATCTATGTCTACCCCTCCATGCCCTTGTATATATCCCAGATCACCTTGGGATAAATAGATTAAAGGCAGGCAGGAGAAATCCTCCTAAATACTACTTATTAAGTAATATGTATTTTATTCCCCAGAGGATCATTTCACATCTCCTCCCCCAATTTTCATCCCATCTTTGCATTCCACTATTTCCTCTCTCCCATTTCCAATGGGCTTCGTCTCCATTCCAGAGAATTCAGTTCTGCCCAATGCTCTTCTGATGAGGCACCAGTCCTGTTCCTCCCCAGTTAAAGAAATAGGAGGAAAGATGTCTTAGCATAAGAAATACCTGACAGACTATTAAATTGCAGGTTATGTACATTGTCAGAGAACACACAGGGGCCAAAGCAGATCACATATAAAAATAAATATACATGTATTAGATGGCTTTTTTAATCCTGAAATTTATGATTGTGTGTGAGTCTTTGGAGACAGTATTGAAAGCACATTTGCTTTGAAGAATTGACCAGGTCCTTTATGTTTAACATCGATGGAGCCCAGACTTGATGTTCAACATATATTTATTAATGAATAGCACTGAGATGGTTCTTAGGAGGCATACATCACAAAATACCCTTTTCTACAAACATCTGCAAGCAAACTATACACAAAACAAGAACCGGACGTGGAGAGCATATACATAATGAGGACAAACTCAAATTCATGGGTACAATGTACCTACAGGGAAGGCCAGACCCTAAGCATCGTGAACTCAAAGTTCAAGTCAAATTTATTTGATTTCTAGGACGTGACACAGGACTAGCCCAGCACCCAGACATCAGGACTGGTGTCAGGAAGACTAATGGTACTAACATTGGGTCTCACAGATGATCTAGGTGATACATAAAACAAGGGTCCTTTGGTATAGTCAGTCATAGAAGCAAAATAGGGAGCGTGAAAGTATAAAATAGTAAAACCTTATATTAACTGTTAATACAGTAGTCCCCCCTTATCTGCAAGGGATTTATTCTAAGACCCCCCCCCCCAGTGGATGCCTGAAACCCTAGGTAGTACTGAGCCCTATGTGGACTGTGTTTTTTTTCCCGTACAAACATGCCTATTGTCAAGTTTAATTTACAAATTAGCGGAGTAAGAGATTAACAATAACCAGTAATAAAAACAATTATGACCATATATTGTAATAAAAGTTATGTGAATGAGGCCTCTCTCCAAAGATTTTATTGTACTACACTTATCCTTCGTATGATGCTGCGAGATGATAAAATGCCCACATGATGAGAGGAAGTGAGGTGAATGATGTAGGCATTGTGACTTGTTGTTAGGCTACTGTCAACCTTCTGACTATATGTTGGAGGAGGATCATCAGTTTCTGGCCACGGTAACCCTGGGAAACTGAATCCATGGAAAGTGAAACCATGAATGGGGGGGAGGGGGCACTACTGTATGTGTTTGGCTTTAGAACCACTCTTAGTTTTGAGCTACATCTTGAATTTTTAAAAAATTATTTTTATTAACATATAATGCATTATTTGCCCCAGGGGTACAGGTCTGTGAATCGTCAGGCTTACACATTTCACAGCACTCACCATAGCACGTACCCTCCCCAATGTCCATAACCCAGCCATCCTATCCCTACCCCCCACCCACAGCAACCTTCAGTTGATTTTGTGAGATTAAGAGTCTCTTATGGTTTGTCTCCCTCCCAATCCCATCTTGTTTCATTTCTCCCTTCCCTACTCCTGACAATCCCCTGCCCTGCCTCTAGAATTCCTCATATCAGAGAGATCATATGATAAATGTCTTTCTCTGATTGACTTATTTCACTCAGCATAATGCCCTCTAGTTCCATCCATGTCATTGCAAATGGCAAGATTTATTTCTTTAGATGGCTGCAAATAGTACCCAGTAGTGCAATTGCTGGGTCATAGGGTAGCTCTATTTTCAACTCAACACCCAAAGAACAAATAATCCAATCAAGAAATGGGTAGAAGACATGAACAGACATTTCTGCAAAGAAGACATCCAAACGGCCAACATACACATGAAAAAGTGCTCAACATCACTTGGCATCAGGGAAATACAAATCAAAACCACAATGAGATACCACCTCACACCAGTTAGAATGGCTAAAATTAACAAGTCAGGAAATGACAGATGCTGGCGAGGATGCGGAGAAAGGGGAACCCTCCTACACTCTTGGTGGGAATGCAAGCTGATGCATCTTGAATTTTAATGCAATCACAGTACCACTGAATATAGAATTAAAGAAATAATATTATTTTTTCTTTTTGGATAATGGTTACTTTGGGAAATAAACCCAAATCAGACCAATACTGGTGATAATAATCTTCTGGATTCTTTTGATTAATGGCCATATGACTGCAGGCCAGTTTTTAAGATTTTTTTTTTAAGATCTATTTGTTTATTTGGGGGAGAGGAGCAGAAGAAGAGGGATAAAGAGAATCATAAGCTGACTCCATGCTGAGCGAGGAGCCTGATGAGGAGGCCCCATCTCACAACCCTGAGATCATGATCTGAGCAGAGACCAAGAGTTAGATGCTTAAGCAGGCACCCAGGCACCTCTGTTTTCCAGATCTTTTCAACTGATGAGTTTCCTTATCTAAATGTGTGTGTGTGTGTGTGTGTGTGTGTGTGTGTGTGTGTGTAGTGGGGCTATGGATAATGTTGGTGTAATAACAAATCTTCAAAATGTTCTTATAATTGAGATAACACCTCACACAGTGGTCTAGATCTTGCCCTCCACTTTAAATATTGGTCTCTGTGCCTACAGTCCTTAAGAGTTTCATGTTTGCATCTCAAGAAGGCATTTTCCAAGTGCACTGAAACCAGCCTTCTCTGGCTCATTTATAATTTACAATTTCTATCTATCCTGTTAGCCTTTGGCTTCTATGCAAAAGATATGTAATTCGTACTTTAGATGAGGGGTGAAGAAATGTACCTGGGGGCAGTCAAGTTCTGTGTCATGTTCTGTAAGAGAAACACATTTTTCTACCAATGTAATGAGTGAACTGTCTTTCCTATGCTCAAGAAGGGAAGCTACCAAGCTTCATGGTGAGTTGTGATTACAACTTAATTGGTTTAGCATATTTACTCCTTACTTTAATTCAAGTCAAGGGGTAGCCTTATCAGCAAGTAAAGGTTTATCTCAATACTCTTAAGCTTCTCTAGTCCTCCAAAGGCCGTGATTCCTGAATTCATCTTATCAACTTAAAGTTTCTCACTCTTTGAACTCCATTAAATGCCTTATTTTCATGGGATAAATGAAAACATTCCACAAAACTTTCATATAGCAAACGTTGTTTTCAGTATTATATTTCCGGTATATGACACAAGAGTTGATAAATTAATTTTCTTTGCTTTTAGAGAAGTAAATATTGTGTTTGCAAGACACCAGGAATCAGTAAATTTGATCTTATGAAAAAATAAAACCAGGTGTTAGGAAAATAGTTCTGGGCTCCAGTCTCCATGTGGATACTCAGGGTGATGGAAAGCAAGGTCTTTCCTGGGGCCCATGTGATAAGCTTTCACTTGGGATTCGATGGGTGTGTGCATGAGCTCATTCTGGTAGCTATTCCCAGAACTACTCATTTCCACCCCATTTCTGCATGCTCCTTATGCCCCCTTGCATTCAGCTAACTCCTATTTATCCTTCAAAGCTCTTCTCAGTTGTGATTAGTGAAAAAGGAATTTTTTACTTTAGTTCTTTTAAATTTTTTTTAAAGATTTTATTTATTTGTTTGACAGAGAGAGAGAGAGAGATCACAAGTAGACAGAGAGAGAGGGGGAAGCAGGCTCCCCGCCAAGCAGAGAGCCCGATTCGGGTCTCGATTCCAGGACTCTGAGATCATGACCTGAGTGGAAAGCAGAGGCTTAACCCACTGAGCCACCCAGGCACCCCAGTTCTTTTAATTTTGGGGGAATAATTTTTTCAGTGAGCATGAATTACTTTTATAGTTTGAGTAACAAGAAAAAGAACAGAAAAAGTAAAACAAACAAACAAACAAACAAAAACTCCTTAGAACTAGGGGGAGGAGCAAGATGGTGGTGGAGTAGAACTAAATTTCACCTGTCCCAGGAATTCAGCTAAATAGTTATCAAAACACTCTGAACACCTATAAACTCAATAGGAGATTGAAGAGAAGAAGAGCAGCAATTTTAGGAACAGAAAAGCGACCACTTTCTGGAAGGTAGGACTTGCGGAAAAGTGAATCCGAGGGGATATACGGGAAGAGAGAGCATAGGGGATAGGAGTCGGCTCCCAGAAAGCAGCAGAAAATCAGAGCACAAAATCAGAGCTTTTAGAAGTCTGCTCCACTGAGAGATGTCATTACAGAGGCTAAGTGGGGGTGGAGCCCTCGCAGGGACAGTGTGGTCTCAGGAGCCTTGGGGTCATGGAAAACAGGGGCTGCATGAGTGCCACAGAGCTCCCAGGTATCAGTGGGGAAGCCGCTGCAGAGATGGAGCTGGGGGATGGAAGGCGGGGAGGGTTCTCAGCTTGCAGTTACCTTAAACTATAATCTGAGGCACTGTTAGGCCACTGCTCTTCTAGCAGGGGTCCCACAAGTGGAAGATCTGGGGAGACCCCCACGTGGGGTGTGAGGCAGGAATCTGCTGGATTTGGAGACTCCAAACGGGGCTGTGTGCCAGAGACAGAAACGCCTGGTCACAGGTTGGGTGAGCTCAGAGAGCAGCCAGAGATGAGAGTGATTGATGGCTTTTCTCTGAGGGCTCACTGAGGAGTGGGGCCCCTAGCTCTTGGCTCCTCTTGGGCCAGAGATTGGGAGGACGCCATTTTCTTTTTCTTTTCTTTTTTTTTTTTTAAAGATTTTATTTATTTATTTGACAAAGAGATCACAAGCAGGCAGAGAGAGAAGAGGAAGCAGGCTCCCTGCTGAGCAGAGAGCCCGATGCGGGGCTCGATCCCAGGACTCTGAGATCATGACCTGAGCCGAAGTCAGCGGCTTAACCCACTGAGCCACCCAGGCGCCCGGAGGACGCCATTTTCATTCCTGTCCTCCAAAGCTGTATGGAAAGCGTTCAGGGAAGAAAAGCTACAGAGAGTGAACCTGAGCAGATTGCTTAGCCTGGTTTCTAGCAAGGGTGTTGCAGTTCCTGCTGTGGGCAAAGACATTTGAGAATCACTGCAACAGGCCCCTCCCAGAGAAAATCTCAAGAACATCCAGTCAAGACCAGGTTCACCAATCAATGAGAACTGTGGAACTCCAGAGTTAAGAGAATGCTGCACATAGAATTCATGGCTTTTTCCCAGTGATTCTTTAGTCTTTCAAAGTTAACATATTTTAAATTTTATTTTCTTCTTATTCTATTTTAAAAAAAATTCCTCTTTCCTATTTTAACCTTTTTAAACTCTTTAATCTTATCAATACCTTTTCAAAAAATCTTTTAAATTTTCATTGTCATAGTCATATTCTATCCCTTCATTAAAGTGAGGGGGTGGAAAACAATTTACCATGCTAATGGACAGCAAAAGAAAGCAGGGGTGGCAATCCTTATATCAGACACATTAGATTTTAAGCCAAAACTATAATAAGAGATGAGAAAGGACACTATATCATACTTAAAGGGTCTGTCCAACAAGAAGAGCTAACAATTGTAACTATCTATGCTCCTAACATGGGAGCAGCCAACTATATAAACCAATTAATAACAAAATCAAAGAAACACATTGACAATAATACAATAATAGTAGGGGACTTTAACACCCCCCTCACTGAAATGACAGAGCATCTAAGCAAAAGATCAACAAGGAAATGAAGGTTTTAAGTGACACACTGGAACAGATGGGCATCACAGATATACTCAGAATATTCCATCCCAAAGCAACAGAATACACATTCTTCTCTAGTGCACATGGAACATTCTCCAGAATAGATCACATCCTGGATCACAAATTAAGTCTCAGCTGGTACCAAAAGATTGGGATCATTCCCTGCATATTTTCAGAGCACAATACTTTAACTAGACCTCAACCACAAGAAAGTTGGAAAGAACTCAATACATAGAGGCTAAAGAGCATCCTACTAAAGAATGAATGGGTCAACCAGGGAATTAAAGAAGAATTTAAAAAATTCATGGAAACAAATAAAAATGAAAACACAACTGTCAAAATCTTGGGGATGCAGCAAAGGTGGTCCTGAGAGGAAATTGTATAGCAATACAAGCCTTTCTCAAGAAACAAGGAAGTTCTCAAGTAACAACTTAACCCTACACCTACAGGAACTAATGAAAAAACAGCAAAGAAAGTCTCAACCCAGCAGGAGAAGAGAAATAATAAAGATGAGAGCAGAAATCAATGAAATAGAAACCAAAAGAACAGAAGAACAGATCAACGAAACTAGGAGCTTGTTCTTTGAATTAATAAGGTTGATAAACCCCTGACCAGACTTATCAAAAAGAAAAGAGAAAGACCCAAATTAATAAAATCATGAATGAAAGAGGAGAGATCTCAATCAACTCCAAAGAAATACAAATAATTATAAGAACATATTATGAGCAACTGTATGTCAGCAAATATGACAATCTGAAGAAATGGATGCATTCCTAGAGACATATAAACTATCAAAACTTAACCAGGAAAAAAAGGAAAACCTGAACAGACCCATAACCAGTACGGAGATTGAAGCAGTCATCAAAAATATCCCAATTTTAACAAGAGCCCATGGCCAGACAACTTCCCAGAAGAATTCTACCAAGCATTTAAAGAAGAATTAATACCTACTCTCCTGAAACTGTTTCAAAAAATAGAAATAGAAGGAAAACTTCCAAACTCATTTTATGAGGCCAGCACGACCTTGATTCCAAAACCAAAGACCCCATCAAAAAGGAGAATTACGGACCAAAATCCCTGATGAACATGGATGTAAAAATTCTCACCAAAATACTACCCAATAGGATCCAACAGTACATTAAAAGGATTATTCACCGCAAACAAGTGGGATTTATTCCTGGACTGCAAGGTTGGTTCAACAACTGCAAATCAATCAATGTGATACAATACATTAATAAAAGAACGAACCAAAAACATGATGCTCTCAATAGATTCTGAGAAAGCATTTGACAAAGTACAGTAGTCTTTCTTTATCAAAATTCTTCAAAGTGTAGGGATAGAGGGTACATACCTCAAAATCATAAAAGCCATCTATGAAAAGCCCATAGCAAATATCATTGTCAATAGGGAAAAACTGAGAGCTTTTCCCCTAAGGTCAGGAACACAGCAGAGCTGCCCACTATCACCACTGCTATTCAACATAGTACTAGAAGTCCTAGCTTCAGTAATCAGAAAACAAAAAGAAATAAAAGGCATCTGAATTGGCAAAGAAGAAGTCAAACTCTCACTCTTCGCAGTTGATATGATATTTTTTGTGGAAAACCCAAAATATACTCTGCTCTAAAAATGCTAGAACTCATACAAGAATTCAGTAAATTGTCAGGATATAAAATCAATATACAGAAATCAGTTGCATTTCTATATACCAACAAGACAGAAGAAAGATAAATTAAGGAGTCGATCCCATTTACAATTGCACCCAAATCCATATGATACCTAGGAATAAACCTAACCAAAGATGCAAAGAACCTGTACTCAGAAAACTATAGAGTACTCATGAAAGAAATTGAGGAAGACACAAAGAAATGGAAAAATGTTCCATGCTCATGGACTGAAAGAAAAATATTGTGAAAATGTCTATGCTACCCAGAGTAATCTACACATTTAATGCCATCACTATCAAAATACCATCAACTGTTCTCGAAGAACTGGAACAAATAATCCAAAAATTTATATGGAACCAGAAAAGACCCCGAATAGTTGGAGGAATGTTGAAAAAGAAAACCAAAGTTGGTGGCATTACAATTCTAGACTTCAAGCTCTATTACAAAGCTGTAATCATCAAGATAGTATAGTACTGACACAAAAACAGGCACACAGGTCAATGGAACTGAAGAGAAAGCCCAGAAATGGACCCTCAACTCTATGGCCAACTAATCTTCGATAAAGCAGGAAAGAATGTCCAATGGAAAAAAGACAGTCTCTTCAACAATGGCATTAGGAAAATTGGACAGCCACATGCAGAAGAATGAAACTGGATCATTTCCTTAAACCACACACAAAAATAAACTCAAAATGGATGAAAGACTTCAATGTGAGACAAGAATCCATCAAAATCTTTGAGAAGAACAGGCAGCAACCTCTTTGACATTAGCTGCAGCAAATTCTTCCTAGAAAAATCACCAAAGACAAGGGAAGCAAGGATAAAAATGAAGTATTGGAACTTTATCAAGAACTTTATAAAAAAAAAATTTTGCACAACAAAGGAAACAGTCAATAAAACCAAAAGACAACTAACAGAATGGGAGAAGATATTTGCAAATGACACATCAGATAAAGGGCTAGTATCCGAATTTATAAGAACTTATCAGGGGCACCTGGGTGGCTCAGCAGTTTAAACCTCTGCTTTCAGCTCAGTTCATTATCCCAGGGTCCTGGGATTGAGCCCCACATTGGGCTCTCTGCTCAGTGAGAAGCCTGCTTCCCCTCCCCCCATGCCTGCCTCTCTGCCTACTTGTGATCTTTGTCTGTCAAATAAATGGATAAAATCTAAAAAAAAAAAAAAAAAGAACTTATCAAACTTAATACCCAAAGAACAAATAATCCAATCAAGAAATGGGCAGAAGACACGAACAGACATTTCTGCAAAGAAGATATCCAAATGGCCAACAGATACATGAAAAAGTGCTCAACATCACTTGGCATCAGGGAAATACAAATCAAAACCACAGTGAAATACCACCTCACACCAGTCAGAATGGCTAAAATATTAACCAGTCAGGAAACAACAGGTGTTGGCGAGGATGTGGAGAAATCCTCACTGTTGGTGGGAATGCAAGCTGGTGCAGCCATTCTGGAAAACAGTATGGAGGTTCCTCAAAGAGTTGAAAAGAGAGCTACGCTATGACCCAGCAACTGCACTATTGTGTTTTTACGCTAAAGATACAAATGTAGTGATCCAAAGGGGCCCGTGCACCTGAATGTTTATAGCAGCAATGTCTACAATAGCCAAACTATGGAAAGAGCCTAGATGTCCATCAACAGATGAATGGATAAAAAAGAGTGGTGTATATCTAGAATGGAATACTATGCAGCCATCA
Organism: Lutra lutra; assembly: GCF_902655055.1. Lineage (NCBI taxonomy): Eukaryota > Metazoa > Chordata > Mammalia > Carnivora > Mustelidae > Lutra > Lutra lutra. Next base: position 85,992,942 of record NC_062285.1, read on the forward strand.
AAAATGAAATCTTGCCATTTGCATTGACATGAATGGAACTAGAGTGTATTATGCTGAGTGAAATAAGTCAATCAGAGAAAGACAATTATCGTATGATCTCATTGATATGAGGAATCTGAGAAACAAGACTGAGGAGCATGGGGGAAGGGAGAGAAAAATGAAACAAGATGAAACCAGAGATGGAGACAAACTGACTCTTAATCTCAGGAAACAAACTGAGGGTTCCTGGAAGGGAAGGGGTGGGAGGGATGGGGTGGCTGAGTGATGGACATTGGGGAAGTTATGTGTTATGGTGAGAAAAATAAGTAAATTAATTAACTTAAACAAATAAACTCCCTGAACCTTCTGCTTGGTCGTCTCCTCCCCTGGGTAACAATTTTCTGGCCAGTTTCTAAATCCTCTTACTCCAGTCCATATCTCCTCATGCACAGTTCTTTCTTTCTGTGAATTCACAGGGTTTCTTGATCAGTTACTTGTAGCCTAGGCCTTATTTCATACTCTGCAGTAACTGTATGCTCTCTTATGCATTGTTCTCACTAGATTATAAACTCGGCCAGAGGCAGATACATAGCAATTATCTAGAATCCCAGCATCTATCCTATCCAAGTACCTGGCACATTGTTAAGTGTCTTGAATGAGGACTGAAAATAAAAGAGATGCTAGTGCTCAGAGCAGGGGGAGGAAGACTATAACTGAAGAACCATGCACACTCGTTTCCTGCTCACAACACCAACCCCCTAGGAGGACCCCCCCCCCCACCTGCCATCTGCTTGCAATGACCTCCTGGCTCTGCCTGCTGTCTGGGATGCAGGATGTGAGTGAGCAAGCCCTTCAGCGTCTCCCCCAGTTCCTTTACCTGAGTACAGTACTGCTTTTCTAGCCTCTGGCTCTCCTTCTGTTTCTGGCAGGTAAGCGACACCACGGACACGATGGTGCCATTGTAGTTCTCCTGGGAAGATGTCCAGGACATCAGCGCAGTCGTTGAGCTTAGGACGTGGACACTCACGTGCTGGGGCTTCTCAGTCAGTTCTTCGATCCACTCTCCTGAAGGGCCTGAACATTTCAAATAAAAGCACAAGGGAGGTTTCATGCTGAGCTGGTGGAGATACGAGTTGAGTTTTAAAAACTTGTTTTTTCCTTTCACCCTTACACACAGAGTCAAGGTAAGACTGGCGGCTGGATGGGCACGGCCCTCTGTCCCCTGCCTCTGAGGTTCTTCCAGAGAGAATCGACTTCTCTTTCAACGCAGAGTAGGTGTGGTAGTGGGGGCATTTCATCAGTGTTTAGAATTCCTCTGCTGTTAGGATCTTCGGTCACTAGAAATAATGACTTTGAGATTTAAATTACCCTCAATTGCCATCATGGGAAAAGATTTCAAATTTGGTAGCAGCGGGATCAAAGAGATGGTGTGCGACTATATTGAGAGAAGAAATAGGCAACAGGCGGGCTCAGTTACAGAAGCTGCCTGAGAGCTGAGTGATCATTTGAGGGACGCGGTGCATTCCTCATTATAAAGTATCTCGTCAGAAGTGCCCACCATTAGCTTTGTTCTCTTAAGTTTCTCAAGCGGTTATTAGCACCGTGCCTGACCCGCGGTAAGGACTCAAGAATTGTTGAGGCGGTTATTTTCTATGGAAGTTCCTTGTTGAAATGCACATGTGCAATTTTCCTTTATTTGCTTAGGATACAGGTCTCAGTGTCTTAATAGGGAGCTGTATTCCTTGGCTGGGATCCCGGAGAGGGAAAGGAACAAGTGGCTCTCCCTGGAAGAGCCATCTTGGGCTCATAGCCAATGCGGTCAGGGAGAGAATGACCATAAAAAAAATGACAATAATAATGATGGCAAAGAGACAGAACACTCAGCATGTTCTAGGCTCTGCTTTAGTATGTGCTTACATATGTTACATATGTTAACCCTTTACTTTTCATAACAGACCTATGAGATATGTACAAGTATTTTTTTTTTAAATTTATTTGACAGACAGAGATCACAAGTAGGCAGAGAGGCAGGCAGAGAGAGAGTTCGAGGAAGCAGGCTCCCTGCTGAGCAGAAAGCCTGATGCAGGGCTCAATTCCAGGACCCTGGGATCATGACCTGAGCCGAAGGCAGAGGCTTTAACCCACTGAGCCACCCAGGTGCCCCTGATAAGTACAAGTATTAATTCCACTTTCAGATGAGAGTGCTGAGGCAGAGGGAGGGTAAGTAGATTCACCCACAGGAAGGCTGGTTATAGAATCCATGCTCTTAACCCCTGCATGAAACCTCTGGGGGCACTTGGAACTGTCAAAAGCACTGGTTTAGGGGCGCCTGGGTGGCTCAGTGGTTTAAGCTGCTGCCTTCGGCTCAGGTCATGGTCTCAGGGTCCTGGGATCGAGTCCCGCATCGGGCTCTCTGCTCAGCAGGGAGCCTGCTTCCCTCTCTCTCTCTCTCTCTCTCTCTCTCTCTGCCTGCCTCTCTGTATACTTGTGATCTCTCTCTGTCAAATAAATAAATAAAATCTTAAAAAAAAAAAGCACTGGTTTAGAGATGGGAAAGTTGACCAAAACTCGGCTTTGACTTTGACCTTGGACAAATGTATAACTTCTCTGAATCTCTGTCAATGCACGGGCTAAATGGATTAAACCAATGAAATGTTAGAATTGAAAACTTGAGAGATCCAATACCTCACTTAAGTGATGAGAAAACTGAGGTCCAGAGATGTGTATGACTCTCACACAGCTAGTAAGTGTCTGGGGGCCAACCTAGACCTCTGGTCTCCTGGATCAGTGCTTTGTGACAATTTATCATGATGCCATCAATCGCTGAGATCAAATGAGATCACAAGTGTTAGAGAACTCTGTAATTGTGAAGTGTGTTCATTGCTGTTAGGAAGATTACTGGGGTAGCTGGGGCACAGAGAGCTGAAGTGGGAGGAAGCAAAAGCAAAACAAATTCACTTGTTCAGTGATTTTACATTAGGACTAACTCTGATAATCAAGCCAAGGTCATGGGTCACTGCATGCTACATGGAAATGGACTTTGCTATCAAATATTCCTGGGTTCTAGACCTCATTTGAACACTTGGGAAAGTCACTAACCTTTCTGTGCCTTGGGATTTTTTTCCACCTGAAACATGGAATCACTGAAATGTAAAGCTGTTGGGGGACGAATGTAAATCTGTACCTTTCTTCTCATCTCATCATTTTGAGGAAAGCCTTCAAAACCACAGAAATACAAATCATAATGCAACAAGAGAAACATAAATCTTAATGGAATTTAATAAATATTAAATGTCATAGATTAACACCAGAACAATTTGGTCAGGAAAATGGGCCGTGAATATCGTTCGGCTGATATGAGCCTGTACTATGTTGAGGCGGCTTAGTGAGTACCAGGATGTTATTTGTATCTATAGTTTCCAGTTTTAAACTAAAGACGCATATGCAGTACCCCTGAATAACTCATTACTGCAGATCAGAATAGCCTAAACACTAAAAATATTATTCTTTTAATGCGAGAGAAAAAAACCAGAATTTTCAGTGTCTTATATTCTTCCAGATGAATATTAAGATACATCTCTTTGAAATAATCATATTTTTGAGCAATTCTGACACAGTCTCAATTTGGATACTCTAAAGCAGAGTGCCTGACACATGAAAGTTGTTCATTTGTTGAAGGTACAACAGAATTAATAAATTAGTAGTATAACCCCAGAGTAGGAGTTTATAATTTGGCATGCAAAATAAGATGTACACGAATAAAACAAATCTAGAAAAATATTATACACAAATAAGCTCTGTATTTTGTGTGTGCACTATGAAACACAATAGAAATTCAGGGAAGGAAAGGACTAGCATATGCAGAATAGCTGAGGGGGAATTCTCTAGAAGCCTTGACACTTGGGGTGCATCTCTACTGAGGGACACGAAACCTTCTGGTGAATGAAACATTTTAGCTTCACAGGAAGAACTAAATAGTAAATTTCATTCTCATTCTTGAGTGACTAACTGAATGCCATGCAGGCAAAATCATGACTATTCTTTCTGTATACCTCATGGGTCTTTAGGCCTCTTACCAATGGCAACATTTTTTTTTTTTTTTGAGATTTTATTTATTTATTTGACAGAGATCACAAGTAGGCAGAGAGGCAGGCAGTGGTGGTGGGGGGAGCAGGAAGCAGGCCCCCTGCTGAGCAGAGAGCCCGATGCTAAACTCGATCCCAGGACCCTGAGATCAGACCTGAGCTGAAAGCAGAGGTTTAACCCACTGAGACACCTGGGCATCCCAACATTTTTGGCTTCTTAAATAGAAATGCTACAAGGGACCTTTTCAACATTTTTCAGCTGTTAAATAAATGGATGTCTTCCCTCTGTCCTCCTCATTCTCCCATCCACCCTTTTGAAGATTATTTTCTGAAAGGTGATATTTGCCTTTGGAGAAGTTGACAAAGTATGTGGTGGTCATCTTTTTTGAAGAGTCATTTTTTTTTTTAAAGATTTTTTATTTATTTATTTGTCAGAGAGAGAGGGAGAGAGAGCGAGCACAGACAGAATGGCAGGCAGAGGCAGAGGGAGAACCAGGCTCCCTGACGAGCAAGGAGCCCGATGTGGGACTCGATCCCAGGACGCTGGGATCATGACCTGAGCCGAAGGCAGCTGCTTAACCAACTGAGCCACCCAGGCATCCCTGAAGAGTCATTTTTATCCATTGCCTTCTGGTTTTTTCTTTTGGCAGATGGAAGGCACATTTAACTGCTGATAAACGAGGTAACTGATTTTTGGCCTTGAAACCTCTGGTGAGCATATTCCGGTTAGCTAAGAACATTACAGACTTGCACAATTGGTGCAGCTTCTGGAGGCTAGTTATTTGCTCCATTATTGCCCCTCATGGAATCAGGGGAAGCCACTCGAAGACTTGAATTGGGGCTTTTAGAATGCTCTAGCTTTGTCTTCTTGGGCCAAATTTATGGTGACCACCTAGGTCCCACAACACTTACATCTCTGGTTTTCTTCTGAGCTCTCTCAGCTCAATATTCTACTCAGACTTTTCCCTCAGTCCAACAATATCAATTTTCTATACGGCCTCAAACGGAAGTCACAGGTCCTAAACAGGGTGTCTGTGTCCTTGGAGGGTTTGGAGGGTCTGTTACAGCTAGTGTGGGATGTCAGCTTAATAAATGTTCAATTATCACCATAATAAAAAAATCCGTAAGTTAAATCTCTGGGTAGGTTTATCACTATGAAACATGCATATATTTCTTCTGCTGTCAAAATCTCATGGATCGGAGGAGTCAAGATGGCGGAGAAGTAGCAGGCTGAGACTACTTCGGGTAGCGGGAGATCAGCTAAATAGCTTATCTAAAGATTGCAAACACCTACAAATCCAACGGGAGATCAAAGAGAAGAAGAACAGCAACTCTAGAAACAGAAAATCAACCACTTTCTGAAAGGTAGGACTGGCGGAAAAGTGAATCCAAAGCGATGGGAAGATAGACTGCGGGGGGAGGGGTCGGCTCCCGGCGAGCGGCGGAGCAACGGAGCAAAATCAGGACTTTTAAAAGTCTGTTCCGCTGAGGGACATCACTCCAGAGGCTTAACTGGGGTGAAGCCCAGGCGGGGTCAGCACGGCCTCAGGTCCCGCAGGGTCGCAGAAGGATCGGGGGTGTCTGAGTGTCGCAGAGCTTACCGGTATTAGAACAGGGAAGCCGGCTGCAGAGACAGAGCCGAGGAGTGACTCTCAGCTCGGGATTGCCTTGAACCGGTCGCAGGCTCGGTCAGCTCGGAGCACGGCCGAGGCCAGGGTGACGGGAGTCATTGGGCGCTGTTCTCTGAGGGCGCATTGAGGAGTGGGGCCCCGGGCTCTCGGCTCCTCTGGGCAGGAGACCGGGAGGCCGCCATCTTCATTCCTGTCCTCCGGACTCTACGGAAAGCGCTCAGGGAACAAAAGCTCCCGAAAGCAAACCCAAGCGGATGACTCAGCGCGGCCCCGGGTAAGGGCGGTGCAACTCTGCCTGGGGCAAAGACGCTTGAGAATCACTACAACAGGCCCCTCCCCCAGAAGATCAACGGGAAACCCAGCCAGGACCAAGTTCACCTACCCAGGAGTACAGTTTCAATACCAAGGAGAGCAGCGGAATTCCAGAGGAGAAGAAAGCAAAGCATGGAACTCATGGCTTTCTCCCCATGATTTTTTAGCCTTGCAGTTAATTTAATTTTTTTTTTCTTTTTCAATTTTTTTTCTTTTTCTCTTCTTCTGCTAAATTTTTTTAACTTTTACCGTTTCCTTTTTTAACGTTTTTTAAATAGTTTATCTAATATATATATATATATTTTTCCTCTTTTTATATTTTTTCTTTATCGGCTTTCTTTTTTTAAATAGTTTCTTTTTTTTTTTTTCTTTTTGAACCCTTTTTTATCCCCTTTCTCCCCCCTCACAATTCGGGATCTCTTCTGATTTGGCTAAAGCATATTTTCCTGGGGTTGTTGCCACCCTTTTAGTATTTTACTTGCTCCTTCATAAACTCTTATCTGGACAAAATGACAAGGCGGAAAAATTCACAACAAAAAAAAGAACAAGAGGCAATACCAAAGGCTAGGGACCTAATCAATACAGACATTGGTAATATGTCAGATATAGAGTTCAGAATGATGATTCTCAAGGTTCTAGCCGGGCTTGAAAAAGGCATGGAAGATATTAAAGCAACCCTCTCGGGAGATATAAAAGCCCTTTCTGGAGAAATAAAAGAACTAAAATCTAACCAAGTTGAAATCAAAAAAGCTATTAATGAGGTGCAATCAAAAATGGAGGCTCTCACTGCTAGGATAAATGAGGCAGAAGAAAGAATTAGCGATATAGAAGACCAAATGACAGAGAATAAAGAAGCTGAGCAAAAGAGGGACAAACAGCTACTGGACCACGAGGGGAGAATTCGAGAGATAAGTGACACCATAAGACGAAACAACATTAGAATAATTGGGATTCCAGAAGAAGAGGAAACAGAGAGGGGAGCAGAAGGTATATTGGAGAGAATTATTGGAGAGAATTTCCCCAATATGGCAAAGGGAACAAGCATCAAAATTCAGGAGGATCAGAGAACCCCCCTCAAAATCAATAAGAATAGGTCCACACCCCGTCACCTAATAGTAAAATTTACAAGTCTTAGTGACAAAGAAAAGATCCTGAAAGCAGCCCGGGAAAAGAAGTCTGTAACGTACAATGGTAAAAATATTAGATTGGCAGCAGACTTATCCACAGAGACCTGGCAGGCCAGAAAGAGCTGGCATGATATATTCAGAGTACTAAATGAGAAAAACATGCAGCCAAGAATACTATATCCAGCTAGGCTATCATTGAAAATAGAAGGAGAGATTAAAAGCTTCCAGGACAAACAAAAACTGAAAGAATTTGCAAACACCAAACCAGCTCTACAGGAAATATTGAAAGGGGTCCTCTAAGCAAAGAGAGACCCTCAAAGTAGTAGATCAGAAAGAAACAGAGACAATATACAATAACAGTCACCTTACAGGCAATACAATGGCACTAAATTCATATCTCTCAATACTTACCCTGAATGTTAATGGGCTAAATGCCCCAATCAAAAGACACAGGGTATCAGAATGGATAAAAAAACAAAACCCATCTATATGTTGCCTACAAGAAACTCATCTTAAACCCGAAGACACCTCCAGGTTTAAAGTGAGGGGGTGGAAAAGAATTTACCATGCTAATGGACATCAGAAGAAAGCAGGAGTGGCAATCCTTATAGCAGGTCAATTAGATTTTAAGCCAAAGACTATAATAAGAGATGAGGAAGGACACTATATCATACTCAAAGGAACTGTCCAACAAGAAGATCTAACAATTTTAAATATCTATGCCCCTAACGTGGGAGCAGCCAACTATATAAACCAATTAATAACAAAATCAAAGAAACACATCGACAATCATACAATCATAGTAGGGGATTTTAACACTCCCCTCACTGAAATGGACAGATCATCCAAGCAAAAGATCAACAAGGAAATCAAGGCCTTAAATGACACACTGGACCAGATGGACATCACAGATATATTCAGAACATTTCATCCCAAAGCAACAGAATACACATTCTTCTCTAGTGCACATGGAACAGTTTCCAGAATAGATCACATTCTTGGTCCTAAATCAAGTCTCAACCGATATCAAAAGATTGGGATCATTCCCTGCATATTTTCAGACCACAATGCTCTAAAGCTAGAACTCAATAACAAGAGGAAATTTGGAAAGAACCCAAATACATGGAGACTAAACAGCATCCTTCTAAAGAATGAATGGGTCAACCAGGAAATTAAAGAAGAATTGAAAAAATTCATGGAAACAAATGATAATGAAAACACAACGGTTCAGAATCTGTGGGACACAACAAAGGCAGTCCTGAGAGGAAAATATATAGCGGTACAAGCCTTTCTCAAGAAGCAAGAAAGGGCTCAGGTACACAACCTAACCCTACACCTAAGGGAGCTGGAGAAAGAACAAGAAAGAAACCCTAAACCCAGCAGGAGAAGAGATATCATAAAGATCAGAGCAGAAATCAATGAAATAGAAACCAAAAAAACAATAGAACAAATCAACGAAACTAGGAGCTGGTTCTTTGAAAGAATTAATAAGATTGATAAACCCCTGGCCAGACTTATCAAAAAGAAAAGAGAGAGGACCCAAATAAATAAAATCATGAATGAAAGAGGAGAGATCACAACGAACACCAAAGAAATACAGACAATTATAAGAACATACTATGAGCAACTCTACGCCAACAAATTTGACAATCTGGAAGAAATGGATGCATTCCTAGAGACATATAAACTACCACAACTGAACCAGGAAGAAATAGAAAGCCTGAACAGACCCACAACCAGTAAGGAGATTGAAACAGTCATCAAAAATCTCCAAACAAACAAAAGCCCAGGGCCAGACGGCTTCCTGGGGGAATTCTACCAAACATTTAAAGAAGAACTAATTCCTATTCTCCTGAAACTGTTCCAAAAAATAGAAACAGAAGGAAAACTTCCAAACTCATTTTATGAGGCCAGCATCACCTTGATCCCAAAACCAGACAAGGATCCCAACAAAAAAGAGAACTACAGACCAATATCCTTGATGAACACAGATGCAAAAATTCTCGCCAAAATACTAGCCAATAGGATTCAACAGTACATTAAAAGGATTATTCACCACGACCAAGTGGGATTTATTCCAGGGCTGCAAGGTTGGTTCAACATCCGCAAATCAATCAATGGGATACAACACATTAATAAAAGAAAGAACAAGAACCATATGATACTCTCCATAGATGCTGAAAAAGCATTTGACAAAGTACAGCATCCCTTCCTGATCAAAACTCTTCAAAGTGTAGGGATAGACGGCACATACCTCAATATTATCAAAGCCATCTATGAAAAACCCACCGCAAATATCATTCTCAATGGAGAAAAACTGAAAGCTTTTCCGCTAAGGTCAGGAACACGGCAGGGATGTCCGTTATCACCACTGCTATTCAACATAGTACTAGAAGTCCTAGCCTCAGCAATCAGACAACAAAAGGAAATTAAAGGCATCCAAATCGGCAAAGAAGAAGTCAAACTATCACTCTTTGCAGATGATATGATACTATATGTGGAAAACCCAAAAGACTCCACTCCAAAACTGCTAGAACTTGTACAGGAATTCAGTCAAGTGTCAGGATATAAAATCAATGCACAGAAATCAGTTGCATTTCTCTACACCAACAACAAGACAGAAGAAAGAGAAATTAAGGAGTCCATCCCATTTACAATTGCACCCAAAACTATAAGATACCTAGGAATAAACCTAACCAAAGAGACTAAGAATCTATACTCAGAAAACTATAAAGTACTCATGAAAGAAATTGAGGAAGACACAAAGAAATGGAAAAATGTTCCATGCTCCTGGATTGGAAGAATAAATATTGTGAAAATGTCTATGCTACCTAAAGCAATCTACACATTTAATGCAATTCCTATCAAAGTACCATCCATTTTTTTCAAAGAAATGGAACAAATAATCCTAAAATTTATATGGAACCAGAAAAGACCTCGAATAGCCAAAGGAATATTGAAAAAGAAAGCCAAAGTTGGTGGCATCACAATTCCGGACTTCAAGCTCTATTACAAAGCTGTCATCATCAAGACAGCATGGTACTGGCACAAAAACAGACACATAGATCAATGGAACAGAATAGAGAGCCCAGAAATGGACCCTCAACTCTATGGTCAACTCATCTTTGACAAATCAGGAAAGAATGTCCACTGGAACAAAGACAGCCTCTTCAATAAATGGTGTTGGGAAAATTGGACAGCCACATGCAGAAAAATGAAATTGGATCATTTCCTTACACCACACACGAAAATAGACTCAAAATGGATGAAGGATTTCAATGTGAGAAAGGAATCCATCAAAATCCTCGAGGAGAACACAGGCAGCAACCTCTTCGACCTCAGCCGCAGCAACATCTTCCTAGGAACATCACCAAAGGCAAGGGAAGCAAGGGCAAAAATGAACTTTTGGGATTTTATCAAGATCAAAAGCTTTTGCACAGCAAAGGAAACAGTGAACAAAACCAAAAGACAACTGACAGAATGGGAGAAGATATTTGCAAATGACATATCAGATAAAGGGCTAGTGTCCAAAATCTATAAAGAACTTAGCAAACTCTACACCCAAAGAACAAATAATCCAATCAACAAATGGGCAGAGGACATGAACAGACATTTCTGCAAAGAAGACATCCAGATGGCCAACAGACACATGAAAAAGTGCTCCATATCACTCGGCATCAGGGAAATACAAATCAAAACCACCATGAGATATCACCTCACACCAGTCAGAATGGCTAAAATTAACAAGTCAGGAAATGACAGATGCTGGCGAGGATGCGGAGAAAGGGGAACCCTCCTACACTGTTGGTGGGAATGCAAGCTGGTGCAACCACTCTGGAAAACAGCATGGAGGTTCCTCAAAATGTTGAAAATAGAACTACCCTATGACCCTGCAATTGCACTGCTGGGTATTTACCCTAAAGATACAAACGCAGTGATCCGAAGGGCCACGTGCACCCGAATGTTTATAGCAGCAATGTCTACAATAGCCAAACTATGGAAAGAACCTAGATGTCCATCTACAGACGAATGGATAAAGAAGATGTGGTATATATACACAATGGAATACTATGCAGCCATCAAAGGAAATGAAATCTTGCCATTTGCGACGGCGTGGATGGAACTAGAGGGTATCATGCTTAGCGAAATAAGTCAGTCGGAGAAAGACAACTATCATATGATCTCCCTGATATGAGGGAGAGGAGATGCAACGTGGGGGGTTGAGGGGTTAGGAGAAGAGTAAATGAAACAAGATGGGATTGGGAGGGACACAAACCATAAGTGACTCTTAATCTCACAAAACAAACTGAGGGTTGATGGGGGGAGGGGGTTGGGAGAGGGGGGTGGGGTTATGGATATTGGGGAGGGTATGTACTATGGTGAGTAGTGTAGTAGTAGTAGTAGTAGTAGTATGCTGTGAAGTGTGTAAACCTGGTGATTCGCAGACCTGTACCCCTGGGGATAAAAATATATGTTTATAAAGCTTTAAAAAAAAAAAAAAAGAAAAAAGAAAGGATGAATACCCAAGTTTTGTAGCAACATGGATGGGACTGGAAGAGATTATGCTGAGTGAAATAAGTCAAGCAGAGAGAGTCAATTATCATATGGTTTCACTTATTTGTGGAGCATAACAAATAGCATGGAGGACAAGGGGAGATGGAGAGGAGAAGGGAGTTGAGGGAAATTGGAAGGGGAGGTGAACCATGAGAGACTATGGACTCTGAAAAACGATCTGAGAATTTTGAAGGGGTCGGGGGTGGGAGGTTGGGGGCACCAGGTGGTGGGTATTGTACAGGGCACGGATTGCATGGAGCACTGGGTGTGGTGCAAAAATAATGAATACTGTTATGCTGAAAAAAAATAATGAATACTGTTATGCTGAAAAAATAAAAAATTAAAATAAATTAAAAAAAAAAATCTCTTGGATCCGGGCCTCTTCTGACCTTGATGATTTCTCAGGGTCTCTGAGGTTTGATGAATAATTGATGCCTGAACATCATTAATCTCCCCAGCTCTCTTGTCCTAGCTCCCCCATAAGTGCAAAATAATCTCTTTTGGTACTTACTGATATAAAAACTGAGTGATTTTGCTGACTGGCTTTTTCGAGTTTCACAAGATCCTGAGGAGCTAAAGGTCGTCACAGATAACTTATATTTCCCAGGCTCCTTCAGTTCTGCGACAAATTCGTGTGCTTCTTCATCCACTGTCAAATATTCAGTAAAGTTTTCTGCATCATATATAAAAAAAGAGAATACATATGAATTGAAACCTGGAGGGGTCTTGAATGTAGACAAGTCAATACAAAAAAATTCGTAAAAATTGTGAGTTACAAGACCCTATTTTCCACAGAATATACTGTGGAACAGAAAAAAATAAAAGACAGATTAAGGGCAGATGAAGACAGATATCTTTTATACAAGTAATGCCAGGTAAATGTGAAGACTTTTGACTCAAATAATTGGAAATAGCAAAAGATTTCAATTTTACATATTATTTGGGTATGGTAGATTGTTCTATAATCCAGGGTAGAGGAATCCACAAATTTTGCTGTCTTATTTTTAAATACTTTTTTTTAAAAAAGATTTTATTTATTTATTTGACAGACAGAGATCACAAGTAGGCAGAGAGGCAGACAGAGAGAGAGGAGGAAGCAGACTCCCTGCTGAGCAGAGAGCCCAATGCCGCTTGATCCCGGGATCCTGGGATCATGGCTTGAGCCGAAGGCAGAGGCTTTAACCCACTGAGCCACTCAGGCGCCCCTTGGTGTCTTATTCTATAAAATAAAATAAGGGCAAACAAGAGGCACTCTATGATGTTACCTGATACTAGTGTCCTGCCCTGAAAATAACACTATCATATGAACTTCAAATTTTGACAACTTGACATTTGCCACTCAAATTACTAGACTAGAAAGTATAAAATGAAGTATGTTATTGAAAAAACAAAACAAATAACAAATAACTATAATAACCTGCCAAATGACCATTTAGATGTGATTCATGACCCACGCTGACTGCAGGCCAGGGCCCTGTTTTTCATGAGTTAGTGGACTAAAATACGAAGAAGAGCTCTGGGATGTTAGGTCAATGACCATGGTCCAGGATACGGCAGCTATGGTGAAAATACTAGTTGCTGTGCATTTTTTATTTTATGACCAGCATCTCTTCAGGAAAATGTAGAGTGGTGCTGGTCTCCCAGGGGCCCACCCTGAGGCAAACGAGAGTTGCTAGATGAGCCAGACCTGGAGATGGCCCCCTTGGGAAGGCAGCCTTCTTGTCAGAAAGATTGTTTTGCTACATGTTTCACAAACAGTATACTAGGAAGTAGAAAATTTCTCCAGCATATTTTGTAATTTGGCATGGTTAGAACTTCAATTCACACTCTTTCCAAACAGAAGGTTTTCCTCAGTGGCCTAGGGTACGTGACATGTTGGGCAGTGAAAGGTAAGCGAGTTGTGAATACGCGAAACTTAGAAACTACCTAAACCTTGGATTCTGATCCTACCTATTTAATTGTGTTTTCTAGTGTTAGGGAGCATTGCTACTCAAATTCTTCCCTTTCTTGACCATTTTTTCTCTAAAGAGTAACTGTCTCCCATCAGTCTTTCTTCTTAAATATTTTAGTTTTAACATATGTCAACATATTTAACAATAACAATAGTTTTAACAAACTTTCCTTTGTGCATCAGTTCTTATTTTCGTTGATTTCCTATCACTTTACCTTCTCTTTCTATGTGGATATGGAACCCATCGAAGGCAGTGGGTGGTTTGGGTGGTAACCAATTCAGGATCATTTGTACAGGAAAAAATGAGAGCGAGCCTGCTGTCGATTTCTCAGTCTCACTGAGCATACTGTTATTTTCATATTCCATGGGAAGGACACTGACAAAGTCATCTTCACTCTCGGGGGTGGCGGGGGCGCTGCCCCACCAATAGGGCTGGGATGTAGTCTCGTCGTCGCTGCTGTTGAAATCGGGCCAACCGGAAGAAATGTTGCCAGAGGGACTTTCAGAGGCTTCGTCCGTGAAATGGAAGAGTTTGTCTTTTCCCACCATCCCTTGTGATCTAATGAACGATTCCTCTGGGAAACTGCCACTCTGTTCTTCCCAATTGTTTTTGTTCAAGTTTACAATACGAACCGAGATATTTCGAGGTGGATAAGGGGCTGTAAGAGAGAGAATTTTTATTTTCCAGTAATTTTTAATTCTATTGTAGTGAATACTTCATCTATTAGTGAGTCAAATACACAAGCAGATGTACAAAATAGAGGTTAGTTTTACTTCTACTATATAAAGATAATCTACATCAAGAACTATTGTGGTGTCAAGTTCCACATTTGTCTAAGATTTTGTATGCGCTGTGTACACATGGGTATATTACCACTCATACTTCAAATACATTAACTAGTGATATGATGCTTGTCCAAGTGGTAATCTAACCATGTCCAAAGTAGAGTTTCACAAATATTCTTTAGCTTATCAAAATCTCCTTTTTAAAAAACCGGAGTCTCTGCCACTGGATCTTTTTTACAACAAAGCAACTACAGTGTACTCTAGCTATCAAGATAAAAATACTGCCTGTTTTGACAATTGCACTTAAGAGAGTTACATATGTGCCTTTATTTTTTTTTTATTTTTTAAGATTTATTTATCTATTTGACAGAGAGAGAGAGAGAGAGAGAGAGAGAACACAAGTAGGCAGAGACCAGCAGAGAGAGAGAGAGGAAGCAGGCTCCCTGCTGAGCAGAGAGCCTGATGCGGGGCTTGATTCCAGGACCCTGGGATCATGACCTGAGCCGAATGCAGAGACTTAACCCACTGAGCCACACAGGCGCCCCAAGTTTTCTTTTTTCTTTCTTTCTTTCTTTTTTTTTTTTAAGATTTATTTATTTATTTGACAGAGGATGAGAGAGAGAGATCACAAGTAGGCAGAGACGCATATGTGCCTTTAGAAACATTAACACGGATGTTGGAAATACGGTTTCACTCCTCACCTCTCCAGAATGAAACATTTGAGCACAAAATCAATGTATGGATTAGGGAAGCATATCTTTCTATGGGTAGAAAATTATGAAGGCACACTGTCTGGTCTCTACCTGCAACTGTTTCTATCTATCCTTTAAATAGCAGCTGAAATATCACATCTTCCATGAACTTCGAAAAAAAATTAATCTTTCCCTCCTTTGTGCAGTTACATAACTTTGTATCTCTTAGGACACAATCAGTTCTGCAATGTGTGATTGCCATTTGTGTTATGCCCCTACCATTTTTGAGGACAGGGAACCTATTCCACCAGACTCTGTCTTCATCTCTCTCATACTTAGAACAACTTCCTGGTAGAAGTCACTCAATTGATAATGTTTCCTTACTTGAATTGAATGATGAAAAATACAAATAGAGTCTTAGATGTTGCCATTATGTGACTAACTTATTTAGCTGAAATAGTTTCTTTGTCTTGTCTTACTTAATGAAAATCATGACATCTTAGAATTCAGACTGGCAGGGTCTCAGGGGTGATCTATTACAATCCATTCCCAATGTTCATATGAAAGGCATCTCCAACATTCCTAAAGAGTAATTTGGGTACATTAGGCATGGGCAGTGTCAATTACATTGGTATTGGTGACAGGCACTTAGTAGGTATATAATTATTTCTATCCATTCTTCCATTTATCTACCCATCCATCCATCCATCCTGTAACAGTGCTACCTATTAGTGATGCTACTAAGATTAAACACTGCAAGTTTAGACACATCTAAATTCCAATATTTTCTTTTAATAATCTGATATTCTGTCCTAGAACATCTCCTGTCATTTTTATTGTCATATGAGAATTTTGCCAGGTTATAGAATAACCAATGTCTACTTGGTCAAGTTAAGTTAATTATAACTTTTGGTAGTATCACGTAGTTTTTTTTCCATTCAAAGATTATAAATCTATGATAACATTGATGTATTTTATTTTATTTTTTAAAAGATTTTATTTATTTATTTGACAGACGAAGATCACAAGTAGGCACAGAAGCAGGAAAAGAGAGAGGAGGAAGCAGGCTCCCTGCTGAGCAGAGAGCCTGATGTGGGGCTCGATCCCTGGATTCTGGGATCATAACCTGAGCCAAAGGCAGAGGCTTTAACCCACTGAGCCACCCAGGTGCCCCTACATTGACATATTTTAGATTTTTCTTCTGAAAATTTTACTCCGTTCCTTTCCCATTGATAGAGAATTTGTTTTAGACTATTACAAATATATATTTATTTTATTTCTTAGCTCTAGCACAGAATTTTTTTCACAATGATAGAAAGTATACATGCAATAAGCATATAGTTTAATTGTTTCTAAACTAAATTTGATTCTTCAGAAAACTTACCAGTTCTATGCTGTTTGGGCTCATGACTGACACCACTGTACTCCACAAGAGTACTTTTATTAAAAGTTGCCTCAGATACCAGTTGAAAAGTGATGTTACTATAACATATTCCTGGCAGCCAGTGATTAAATACTGTTTTTCCCTTAAAGAAATCTGAGAATAAAAACAATTATATTAACATTTTGATCTCCTAAATGCCACATACTTCTAGAAAGTCCTAAACAATTATGATTAAATAACTGTAAGGTATTATTTCCTGCAACTTCTGGCACCCTCAGTAATACAAAATTGGCCTAATCAAGATTAAAGATGAAAATTTGGATCTTTATATCCAAAATCCTGAAAAGCTTTTTCTGCAGGAATTGGATACAATGGAATTAAATCTTTATTATAGGAACATTTTGTGTATTAAATGGAGAAGATAACGTGTGGAAATTGCAGAGATTAGGTTTATGCTAGCCATTTATTTTATGATAAAAATCAAAGATATTTTGCCACCTTATGACTTAGGAAAAAGTGATTTCATAAGACATGTTTTCACTAGGCTTACTTGTAAAAACTGGACTGTTTTTGAAGTAGAATGGTTTATCTGCCAGTTGGCAGCACCTGATTTAAGAAGGAAGGAAGGAAGGAAGGAAGGAATGAAGAAAGGAAGGAAAAAGGAAGGAAGGAAGGAAGGAAGATTGGGATTTTATTTGAAAAACATTAAAGAAAATAATAAAATTAAGATTCCAGTCCAAATTAGAAGGAAATGTGGAAAAGAAACCAAACGTACCACTTATAGAACTAAAAGCTGAAAATAAATTTAAAAATTAATGAACTTAAAAAGGAGAGCATATTTATTGATTTATTTTAAAACTCCTGGCTTTTAGTTCCACAAAAATTCCAGATGCTTTTCAATCATTCATGAATTTGTATTTGCATGTCATCCATAAGCAAATAAGGCCCATTTATTAATTTGCATTGAAATTAATGCAATTTTTCATTGAAAATTTAAAAATGCATAATTTGTGGAGTCTATGTTTATATTTATTTGATGCTTTAAAGCTTCAAAAAATATAAATTCGTTGCATTGTTTTAAACCATGTCTCATAAAAATGAAATCCATGGAAGAGATGAGTTTATGAAAGCAGAAAGTCAAAATGACACTTAACTGGATACCATGACCTGTGTGCCTCAGTATCCCTTTTTCATCTCACCAGTACCTATTTCCAGTTACAACCAGTGAACTTTGCTAACCATCTTCTAAGCCCTCACAGAGAAATGTTATAGTTTTGTATCCTGAGAATATCCAAGTTTCTTTCCTTCCCAATTCACTCCCAATGGAGCTGAATGCCCTCCCTCCTTTCCTCTTTCCTTCTCCCCTACAGTCTACTCAGAGAAGGTGACCAGGTTCTTTCGAAATGATAAATTCCCATAGGATCTTTTTTTTCTCATCTTCCCACAGGGTACCAATGAAACCAATTTTTGTATATTAATGCAATCATTTAGCTGGCCATACAGATAAACATATCCAAAGGAACAAAAAAGCATTATCATTTGCATTTGAGAATAATCTTGGATTACCTCCAAGCAAAACTTGGTAGAAGGTGCCTTTCTAGCTTCGTTGTTCTAGAAATGCCTTTCTAACACACCCAGAAGGAAATCGTTAGGTGAGGTGTTTCTAAGTTTATGTTTGAATTTATTTCTTGTATCAGACATGCTGCCTTTGGCAAGACTAACATACAAGTGATAATAATTTGAGTATTTCTTATGCTTATGCATTGCCCGTGACTAGCAAACCAGATGTTCTAAGATTCCTCATGGCAAGATTTTCATAAATTAATAACTATTTTTAATGGCTCTTCCATGGTCAGATAGCGAATCATAAGACCTCTTTAGAGCAAGACAGAAGACCGTTTGTCAAACATCACATAAAAAAGGGTATTTTAAAGGTGATATTTATCACCCTTCCTTTTGCTTCTTACCTTTATATAGCATTGTTCGGAAGTCTTTCCCTTCCCAGTAGCTTATGTTTACTCTTGTGAAAACATTGTATTTTTCTGGATAATGAATTTCAAACAGGACTCCTGTTTCAGGAGAAGGTTTATAGTCATATATTGAAACACTGGTTACAGGTAGGGGTTCTGCAGAATGGAAGTAAATGGACAAAGGGGAAGTGGAGAAAAAGGGAGAAAGGCCATTATCAATACTTGGAAGTACCAAAAATTACATCTATCAGAGCACTTTCCACACTTTTATTATCCATAAGCACTAAACACCCCACACTCATGAG
Source organism: Lutra lutra (assembly GCF_902655055.1). Lineage (NCBI taxonomy): Eukaryota > Metazoa > Chordata > Mammalia > Carnivora > Mustelidae > Lutra > Lutra lutra. Next base: position 86,011,718 of record NC_062285.1, read on the forward strand.
TTGACTGATCTCCAGAGAAGTAATTAACAAAGTACATTTATATGGTGTTGCACCTTTCAAAGAAATTTCGTATTAATTTTTTCCATATGCTTTTTGCAATAACCCTGAGATCTGGGATGAGAAAATATGAATATTGCTATTAAAAGATAAAAATAATGATGATGTCTCAGAGACTTTAAATTATTTGTCAAAGGTAACTTAACAAGTATGTGGCAGAGTCTATATCTCCAAATTCCTAGTTCATTTTTCTTTTTTTCCAAGCCAAGAAAACTTGATGTTAATAACAGACCAGTAACAGAAAATACATTTTGGCTTGGACCAAGGATAAATGTTTATGTGATCATTTGTTTCTTTGTATAAACTTAACATTTATTTTTCTCTATTAACTATAAAACTGCAAGCCACACTGTGTTGAGATAAATTAGAGTTTATCAAACCACTCTTCCTGCAGAAGTTTAAAAAAAGTTTATTTCTATTTTGCTTGAGCTGTTAACTCATTACAAAACTTTTTAAACACTCATTTTAAAAAAAAAGATTTTATTATTTGTTCATCAGAGAGACAGAGGGAGAGGGAGAGGGAGAAACAGGCTCCCCACTGAGCAGGGAGCCCGAAGCCGGACTTGATCCCAGGCTCCTGGGATCATTTTTTAAAACTGGAACTCGATTCACATCTGCATCTCCTCTGTATCCCATTCTTCAGCAAAATTCTTGTAAAAATGACTGAGCTCCCTCACCCTTCTGAAGGGGCTGTTGGATCAGTTTTATATACATTCATTTGATTTGAGAAAATCATTTAAAACTTTGGTTTGTAGTCAACTATTGTATTACAGACAAAAATAATTTTGATTCAAAGTCTTATCATTAGAGTATTCTCAGACATCATTTACAGCCTAAATGAAATCAATATCTTTGCTTTAAATTTTACACTTTTAAAATTTCAAGTTTCAATACCCAAGGACACCAAAATCTGATTTAATTTATTCCACAAATATCAAGGACCTACTTTGTCTTAATCTGTAGGTAAATATTTTTCATTTTGCCCTCCAGGATCATAATCTATTTTTTGCTTTTGCTTTTGATTGAAGAGATCCAGGAAGGACTAAAGCAACATATTAAAGCTTTGATTTTTTTCCTGGAATTTTCTTAAAAACCAAGCTAATATCTAGCAAAAAAAAAAAAAAATCAAGAAACCTTCAGATTACAGTATATATTGTGATCATGTCCAGGTAGACTACATGCTGTATCCTCTGGTTAAAATGTTTCTAGTTTATCTTTGATTTGTCCTTGGTCTTCTTGCTTAAAGGTAACATCTACAGAGTGAACTCACTTGTGTCATGTAAACCAACCACCCAACCAACCCACCCACCAATCCAGGAAGACTCTTGTATTTCTCTTTGATTAACTTCCCCACCCCCCACCCCAAATTTTGAAGATCTTTCTTTCAACCCTGTCTAATTACTAACCCACAGAGTCTACCAAATCCACCTGCTGCCTCTGTATCTAAGGGAACCAAGATGAAAGCTAACAAAAAAAGGCAGGCACAGAGCAGGGGCTATTCTACTCCTGCTATCCAGTATCTCAGTCTCACCAGGGTTCTGTCCTACTGAAAAGAGAAGTGAGAGGTCCACCCATTCTTTCATTCCCTGAGGCATGGCATCTGCACATCAAAGACATAGTCTAATTTTGAAATTCAAGAGATGAGGATTACAGCATAGCTATTTTATTTTGTGATTTATTTATTTATTTATTTTTGCTGTTGCAAGCTACTTCACTTTAAACAGATTTTTTTTGAAATGCCTACATGCCTGTTTGCTTCCTACAGTTCTCTTGGCTTCAACATAAGTAACCCAGGTCAGCAGCAAATTCTAAAGTCTAAGCCTGGGCATTACTGAGGCATATTCAATCCAAGAATTACTATTTTCAATAGAACTCAAATGTACTCTCTAAAAATATTTTACTGTCTCTCCAGTGACTTCCCTCATTATTTTTCTTTTTAGAAATTATGTGAAGGGCTATAAACCAGAGCTGTTATTACTCAAGTGTTTTTCAGTGATGACAAGGTTAAATCTTGATCTAATTCAATTTTCCTTTCTCTGCCGGCTACCCTTTACTCTTCCATTTCTTGTCTTAGGCACCAGGCAGGACTGGAGAGAGAAACAGAGTTGTTAGAAAATGTGTCATTTATTACTTTTGTTTGTTTATTCCTTTTTTGTCCTCAGGTCTTTTTATTTTTTAAGAAATTAAGTGTTACAAAATATATTTGAAACTCCCTCATATAATTCACTCAGATCCCATTTGCCTCCCATGATGGCTTAAGGTAAATTAGTAGTCTGAATTTGGTGGTTATCTTCTGATGTGCTTTTTACTTTTGTATTTATGTGTCCCATTACCATATGAAATCTTATTTTGCATTTATATATTACATGAATGGTATATTATATGAATCATTCTGCAGCTTACTTTTATCAACTATCACTGCTTTTGAGATTTGTCCATCTTGACGCAAGTATCTTTAGAAAATTTGTTTCAGTGTTCACTTTAGAATTAAACAAACTATACAGTTTAGCTGTTATTTTGTTAGATTGTTTTCAGTCATCCATTTTTTGTAAGTAATGTTGCAATAAATGTCTTGAGACATGTTTCTGGACTATCCAGATCTTGGATAGTAGGGTATGCACATCTTCCATTGTGAGATATTGTGAAAATGTGTTCTAACCCTATGTCAATTTACATTTCCATCAGCAGTGTATGATAGGTTGTCTTTCTCCATATTCTTTTTTCAAAGCTTGCTCATATCAACCTTTTTAGTTTTTGCCACTCTGAGACATATGAAATTTTGTCTCTGTTTTAATTTCTTATTCACAAAGGAGGTTGATTATCTTTTCTTAGGTTTATTGGTTATTCAGCTTTCATTTTCTTAAAATTGTTTGGTTCTTTTGCCTGTTTCATGGGTTCTTTTTCCATATTCTCCTGCTAATTTGTAATGCAATTTTTGTCATCTATTGCATTCTCACTGTCATTTTTGTGTGTGTATGTGTCCTATGCCTTCCTTCTGGATTCACCTTCCTTATTAAAACATATCACTTAGTTATTTAAGTTAAAGTCTAGGTGTTAAATTCTCCTAGGCTTTTTATTCTGGAAAAGTTCTTTATCTTTAGTCTTTATTCTTTGCTTTTTTAAAAAAAGATTTTATTTATTTGAGAGACAGAGTGCATGAGTTGGGTGGGAGCAGCAGAGGGAAAAGGAGAAGCAGGCTCTCCACTGAGCAGGGAGCCAGATGTGGGGCTCGATCCCAGGACCCTGAGATCATGTCCTGGGCCGAACACAGAGGCTTAACCCACTGAGCCACCCAGGTGCCCCTAAATTTTAGTATCTTTAAATAAAGTTTTATTAGAATGCAGCCATGCTTGTCACTTACGTACTGCCTATGGCGGCTTTTGTGCTGCAACACTAGAGTTGAATAATCCCAACAGACTGTACAGCCCCCAGAAGCTAAAACTCTATCATCTAAGTCTTTACAGAAAAGTTTGCTAAGATTAAAGATTTAAAAACTGAGATTTAAAGAAAGTTATGCTACACTAATGGTTTCTAGATTACCTTGTTGGCTTTAAAGTTCATACTTTGAACCACTACTCAAAAATACCTGCTTGAACCAAAAGACAACTGACAGAATGGGAGAAGATATTTGCAAACGACATATCAGATAAAGGGCTAGTCTCCAAAATCTATAAAGAACTTATCAAACTCAACATCCAAAGAACAAATAATCCAATCAAGAAATGGGCAGAGGACATGAACAGACATTTTTGCAAAGAAGACATCCAGATGGCCAAAAGACACATGAAAAAGTGCTCCATATCACTCGGCATCAGGGAAATACAAATCAAAACCACAGTGAGATATCACCTCACACCAGTCAGAATGGCTAAAATTAACAAGTCAGGAAATGACAGATGCTGGCAAGGATGCGGAGAAAGGGGAACCCTCCTACACCGTTGGTGGGAATGCAAGCTGGTGCAGCCACTCTGGAAAATAGCATTGAGGTTCCTTAAAGAGTTGAAAATAGAGCTACCCTACAACCCAGCAATTTGCACTACTGGGTATTTACCCTAAAGATACAAATGTAGTGATCTGAAGGGGCACGTGCACCCAAATGTTTATAGCAGCAATGTCCACAATAGCCTAACTATGGAAAGAACCTAAATGTCCATCAACAGATGAATGGATAAAGAAGAGGTGGTATATATACACGATGGAATACTATGCAATCATCAAAAGAAATGAAATCTTGCCATTTGCGATGACATGGGTGGAACTAGAGGGTATTATGCTGAGTGAAATAAGTCAATCAGAGAAAGACAATTATCATATGATCTCCCTGATATGAGGAAGTTGAGAGACAAAGTGTAGGGTTTGGGGGGTAGGGAAGGAAAAAAATGAAACAAGATGGGATTGGGAGGGAGACAAACTATAAGAGACTCTTAATCTCACAAAACAAACTGAGGATTGCTGGGGGGAGGAGGGAGGGAGAGGGTGGTTGTGTTATGGACATTGGGGAACGTATGTGCTATGGTGAGTGCTGTGAAGTGCATAGACCTGTCGATTCACAGACCTGTACCCCTGGGGCTAATAATACATTATATGTTAATAAAAAAATTTAAAAAAATGCTTGATAATTTGCCAATTGCAATGTAGACTTCAGGATACTATGACTTACAGCTCTGAGAAGGAGCTTTCCTCAATAAAATCTTATTATGTCATTTCTTTGTATCTGTCACCATTCCTCATCACTTATGGATTAAAGTCTAAACTCTTGTGAGGTAGTCATGTTCCTCCCAATCTTTCTAGCTACCTTTCTTATTCTTTTCTGGAAAGATATGTGCTAGATACGTTAACTCCTTGCAATTCACAAGGAAGTCCACTCTTTGCAAATATGATTCCCTTTGACTCCGTTGTAACACTTTCCATTCTTTATTCATTTTCACTACACCGTCAATGATTATATCTTCTGAGGTGCCTTCCCAATGTTCGCTAAGGAAGGCTGGGCAATCTCTTTCACATAATTTTCTTAGAGCATTTATCATGTTTTTGTAGTGGTTTTTTTATTTGTCTTTTATGCTATAATATATCATCTTTCAATGTGGGTATGAAGGACATGACATACAGAATGTGCACAATAAATAAAATAAAAATTCGTGGATTATTTTATTTATAATACATGAATTTACATTTGCATAAAGTATTAATGCATGTTTATATTTATACAATATGTTATAGAATACATGAGATTCTATTCATAGAGTGTCTCTAAAGTGTTCTGCAATGTTTACAATTAGTACCTCTTATTAGATTTTACTAACACACAAGACAGCAGTGGGTAATAACATTTCTCCCATCTGCAAGCAATTGTTTTCATGTGTTATTTTATCTATGAAGAAATGACTTCTCTCTAAAGTGCAGACAATATACTGGAAATTCTTAATCAATTAAATATTAATCAGATGTCAGAGCTTAAGGGTTATGAAACTCTTTTGAGCTGGCCAAATGTCTTCTTTGTGCTGAATTTATTTTTTGCCATGTTTTGCAGCATTCTCTAAGAGCACCAGACTCAGGACAGCCATAGAGAACTGTCAAAGGATGGCCCTGGAGCCAATTACTTTGTCACTGCTTGTTTCATCGAGACAAGTGTCTACCACACAAGAAATGACTGCACCAAATATACCCTTTTATCCTCAAGAGTAATGTGTCATCTCTTTGAGCAGATACTATTAATGTTCCCTAAACTTTAAAAAAAGCTTCCCATTATAAAAATAAAGATGGCAAAATGCATCATTCACTGACAAATAGTGGTGATTTTAGAGCTCAAAACTAATCTTAGTCATCACGTACTTCAATTCCCTCTTTTTTAAAGGAGGAAGCTGAAACTAAATGTCACCTAATGTCACCTTATGCATAAGGTCACAGAAATATTTGCGCCTTAATTGCCAATTCTTATATTCTGAACCTAATTTCTTTTTTAAAATTGAGGATGATGTAATTGAGTCTTTAAAAATGAGATACAGTAGGAGAGACAAGAAACCATCATTAGTTAGTTTTTGCTTTTTAGAAATCAATGCAGATTTCCTCTTCCACATAGGATGTAGAAATTTACAAGTCAATGTCACTCTCTCAGCCCTCAACAAGAAGAAAAAGCCAAATAATCCATGAGATCATGATTTTCCTTGAATCTAGCAGAGATCTGAGATTACAAGGCAACCAAATGAACTAAATACCCAAGAGTGACAAACCCCCTGCAAACAGAAGGGACATTAACTGCTTCACCTCTGGCAGAGCATGGCAGGAGGAGGGAGGCTCAATTAAAGCAAGAAAGAAGATAGATTTTGATAAATTCATAAAGGCTGGATGTGTTTTCAATGACAGCATAGAACTGTCTGTCCAATAAAATAGCTGTTAGCCACCTGTGGTTATTTTAATTAAATGTAGAATGAATCAAAATTAAATAAAATTAAAAATTAGTGGCTACTGGGGCACCTGGGTGGCTCAGTGGGTTAAAGCCTCTGCCTTCAGCTCAGGTCCTGATCCCAGGGTCCTGGGATCAAGCCCTACGTCAGGTTCTCTGCTCAGCAGGGAGCCTGCTTCCCTTCCTCTCTCTCTGCCTGCCTCTCTGCCTACTTGTGATCTCTGTCAGATAAATAAATAAAACCTTTTAAAAAAATTAGTGGCTACTTAGCCCAGAGAGTTCCAAATAAGAAAAACTGAAAGAGATCCCCTCAAGACACATTATGATCAAAATGTCAAAAGTTAAAGAGAGAATCTTAAAAGGAGCAAGAGAAGGTACATACAAGGGAAATCTCATAAGAATATTAGCATTTGGGAGCCTGGGTGGCTCAGTCAATCAAGTGTCTGACTTCCACTCTGGTCATGATCCCAGGGTCCTGGGATCTACTCCCGCATCAGGATTCTTGCTCAGCAGGGAACCTGCTTCTCCCTCTGTCTGCTGCTTCCCCTGCTTTTGTTCACTCTCTCTCTCTCTCAAAAAAAAAAAAAAAAAAAAAAAAGAATATTACCATATTTTTCAGTAGAAACTTTACAGACCAGAAGGGGATGGCAAATACATTCAAAGTGCTGAAAGGAAAAAAAATTTCTAACCAAGGGTATTCTATCGGCACGGTTATCATTAAGATTTGAAAGAGAAAAAAATTTGCAGACAAGCAAAATCTAAAGGAATTCATCACTACTAAACTGGCCTTACAAGAAATGTTAAGAGACTCTCTAAGCTGAAAAGAAAGGACACTAATTAGTGATATGTCACTATTATATTACTAATTATTAATATTATCATCAGAGAATCTAACTAGACATTTTTCCAAAGAAGACATGCAGATGGCCCAAAAACACATGAAAAGATAGTCAACATCACTAAGCATCAGGGAAATGCAAATCAAAAGGGGTATCGCCTCACACCTGTCAAATGGTTATTATCAAAAAGACAAGAAATAACAAGTATTGGTAAGAATGTGGAGGAAAGGAACTCTTAAGCACTCTTGGTAGGAATGTAAACTAGAATAGCCACTATGGAAAACAGTATGGAGATTTCTCAAAAAATTAAAAATTAATTTGAAAAGATGTATATGATATATATATGTATGTGTGTGTGTATATATATATACACACACATGTTTATAGCAGCATTATTTACAATAGCCAAGATAATGAAAACAACCTGAGCATCCACCAGTTAATGATTGGATAAAGAAGAAGTGGTATATCTATGAGGAATGGAATACTACTCAACCATAAAAAAGAATCAAATCTGCCATTTGCAACAACTTGACAGAACTTAAGGGTATTTTGTGAAGTGAAATAAATTAGACAGAGGTAGACAGATACTGTATGATCCCACTTATATGCGGAATCTAAAAAACAAACAAAGCAAAGAAAAACTCATAGAAGCAAAGAACAGAATGGTGGTTTCCAGAGGAGAGAGGGGTGGTGGGGTGGGCAAAAGGGGTGAAGGGAGTTGAGGGGTACAAACTTCAGTTATAAAATAAATAAGTCATAGGGATGTAATGTACAGTATGGTGACTGTAGTCAATAATGTCGTATTGCATATTTGAAAGTCATCAAGAGAATAAATCTTAAGTGTTTTCACTGCAAGAAAAAAAAATTGAGACTGAATGGTGACAACAGTAACTTGACTTACTGTGGTGATTGTCTTGTAGAATATACAAATATCAAATCATTGTGTTTTGTGAAACTAACAAATCATAAAAATAATCTCAAAAGTGTAAAGATGAAAAGCTTCAAACTTCATGGAAATTTCAAATATGTAAAGCATAAACTAAAAGAAGTACAAAAGAAGAAGTACAAACTAAAAGAAGTAAACTAAAAGAAGTAAAAGAAAAAGACAATAGATATATTTGGAGATTTTCACATACCACTAACCATCATTTTTAGAAAAAATAGAAAATCAGTAAGGGTAGAGAAGATTGAACAACCAACTTGATCTAATTGAAATTCATCAAAATTTCACCCAACAGCTGCCCACAGAATACACACCAAGACATACCATATTTGGGGCCATAAAACAAACTGCAACAATTTTAAAGTACCTGAAATCACATAAAGTATGTTCTCTGATCACAACAGAGTTTACCTAGAAATGAATAAAAGGATCTCTGAAAAATGGCAAGATGGATATTCAGCAGCACACTTGCTAAGCCCACATGTTGAAAAAGAAATCACAAAAGAAAATAAACAAATATTTTGAATACAACTCATTGCACACACTAAAATGTCCAGGAGATATAGTGGAAATCTCTTATCATGTGCCTACTTACCATTTACTTATCATTAGCTTACTGGTCAAATGACTTTATGAATCATCAGCTAAGGGTCTGACTGTTGGAGCTTTTTCTGGTCTGGAGTGGCTAAACATATGCTAATGAATGTTAGGTCAACAACAATAACTACACTTTTATTTTGCTTTATGCCTTAGTCTCCCCCCACCCCCGCACCAGTTCTTTCTTCTATTACTTGCTCAACTGAATTGAATTAATATTTATTGAACACTTATTAAGTGTAAAGTTAATGCTAGGTGCCTATGAGATTGTGAAGTTGGTAAGGCACAGTTTTGGATTTCAAGGAATTTTATTATCTCCATTGTTTACCTACATCTGCTACCTGGACCTATTAACGCCCAGTTTACCTCTCTCTGCAACATGTTTAAAACGGTATTTTAGAAAAGGTAGGTTCTTCCTTTAATTCTACTAGGTCTTAGATTTACTCATTGTATTTATAAACCTTGAAGGTCTTGGGTTTATGTCATTCCACTCCTAATTTTTTAGGATTCAATACTGATTCTAGGACTCTGTGAAGGGAAACATTAATTAATTTTTGACAGACATATTAAAAATATGTCTTCTAGCTTGATTCTGAGTTCTTGCTTCCTGATGTTTCTTTTTCCTTTTATCCCAAGAGAAAAAAAATCACTATGTCCTTTTCCTTGTTTGTGGCGAAAATGACTTCAAGTAGCTGGCATTTAAGAAAATCACAGCCACTGGAAAATTAGCACTGAAGGATAATAAGCAAAAAGAACTTTACTGAGCCATTAAATTGCTCTAGTGGTAAACTCTGCCATCTTATAGATAACATTTCTTCTTCTAATCTCAATTTGAGACTTGAGATGTTATTAGAAGATAACATTTCTTCTTCTAACATATTCATCAACAGATATGATAAAGTTATATCTCAATTTGAGATCAATATAATCTCAATTGAGATTATATCTCAATTTGAGATAAAGTTCCAGAGAGAAAAGTAAAAATCACATATAGTTAAAATTACTCCTAAAAATTCTTAATGTCAGCATTAATGGTTTAAGACATGAACTACTGAAGGTTAAAATGCCAATGATTTGAGAGGTATTTTGGTATTTTTCTTGGGCATGGAAGCCAAGGCTTTTTGGAAGGTGAGGTCAAGAATAGAAACCGATAAATAACATCTTTTTCTCTCTCTCAGCTAAAAATGTATAATTAATTTTGAGAAAGCTAAATATGAGTATAAATTCCTTGTCTCAAAACCCAAATGGCTTAATATAAGAGTATGTGTTCTGGAAAAAAATAGCTTAGTTATAATCATACTATTCAGTTATATATCAAAAAATTACATGGTCTAATCATGAATCTAAAATTAATATTCAACCTGAAAATATATTGTCTTATTGCGGTTTACTTTTTTGGGTTTGAAACAGATTTTTTCTTTAACAGAAGGTAACAGTTTAATATTATCAAATGCTGGCACAAAAACGTATTTTCAACAAAAAGCAGAACTTTGAATTTATGCCGCTCGACTTCAAGGTGATTGGACTTGCCATCCTGGGCTGACGTTCTTTCAGTGAGGGCCCCATGAGAATACACCCAAAGAAGAAACACAGAGGACAATACCACAAAGGATGCTTACTTGTTAACACAGTGATTGATCTGGATGGCTTGGTAACCACATTTCCATTTACCACTACCAGAGTGATTATATAATAAAGACCATGGTAATTAGCCTTAAAGGTAACAGGAGGAGGCAAAGTGCTGTTGAAGTCCTCAAATTCGAAGAAGTAATTTTTTGATTCCCCAGTTATCTTCACAACATACACAGATGACGGGCTCGTGACATCTGGGGCTTCTAAAGACACAACGATGCTATTATCATCTTGAACAGTTACATGGAATGTTGTGGCATTCTGTTTAAGAAAAGAGAAAAACAAAAGGAAATGAAGGTCACATTGAGATCGTGAGCAATAAAATTATGCTGAGCTTGTTTTTCCAAAACTAATGTTTGTGAGAAGCATCACCCAGGTATTTTAGTGTTCAAGGAAAAGCAGAAAGAGAGAGCTTAACCCTCTTATGACTACGGATCTACTCAGGATTTTATTTTTGATTCTTCTCCATTGAAAATCTGCTCCCAGTTCCTGGATTGTGTCATGTAATAAACACAAAATGAGTGGAAATGAATAAAGAATGAAATGAATGAAAATCATCTTGGCACTCAACTTCCAGAGAAATTCTTGGTTTCAGCTCTGCTGGAGAAACTATACAGATGGAGCACTCTGGAAGGAGTAATGCTGTGGTATCCTAGGAGAATTCTAGAAGAATGTTGCAAAACAGTTATTTCCTCTCTCACTTTTCACCTGTCAGTTCTGAAAATAATAATAATTTAAAAAGTCAGGACTGAGAATCCTGTGATAATCCTCCTCACTGGAGGTTAGCCAATCTTTAATCAGAGAAGCTAACAGGGTGTTTGAAGAAGGAACCAGACTGAGGATAACTGGAAAAGGCAGCGGTCAGGGGAATGACAACCGCTCTAAGGGTTCTAGATCAATGTTTATGGACAGTATTTGAAAAGCCATGGTGTGGTTGGCTTAAATACCCCTTCCTGATTCTTTCCCATACTGTACAGCAGAATAGTCCTTCTGCTCTCTGGTCTCCCACAAGACTCACATACTTTGTATCATTGCTGCTTTGCTTTTAATTCATCTTCGGGGTATATGGTGTCTGGGAAGTTATTTCCCTGCTTTGAGCCTCAGATCTCTCTTCTGTGAAAGGGGGACAGAACAATTGCTAAAACTTGGTTAGGACTTACCAGGATCCAGATACGAAGCTAGGTAGGTCTATAAACACAGTCATCTCATTTAATACGCAAAATGACCTGATGAGATAGGTACTTTTATCAATGTCAGTTTGTAGTTAAGGAAACCGAAGGTCAGAAGGATTGAGTCGCCTGCTCAAGGTGACACATCTAGTCTGGACTAGTACCGAAACTGAGCTTCATTATGTCCACATGTCTGTTTCTCTTCCCCTCTTGACTTGTTTTCCTTACACTCAGTCTGGTAAGTCTCTGTTAAATGAATGAAGGAATTGCTGATTGCATTAAAATTATATGTGGACATTTGCCTCTTAGAATTAACCTAATGGTACTGCCCATATAGTCAGTAGCCAAATCAAGCCTACAGTACATATCAGTATCAGAAAGGAGGCTCTAAGTGTACCTAAAAAAAAGTACTGATTTTTTCCTATTATTTACTCGTTCTAGAAAACTAATTCTTATAGGTCCTAGTATTTGTAAAGAATACCGACCATTAACAGAAATTTATTTCTATGTTAACATTTAATAGACTTAATTGTGTTCATGACATTCTAACCATATGAGACCTTGGGTTCTTTAGGGGCAGGGGCTGTATCTTATTTCTGGCTGCACCTCTAGCTCCAGGACCACTGTCTGGCATATGCCAGGTACTTTGTGGTCTGGATGGTCCTAGTCAGAACTCTATAATACGGATCAGTCAGTATGGATTGACTTCATATATATGTGTGTGTGTATATATATATATATATATATATATATATATATTTAAAGATTTCATTTATTTATTTGATAGAGACACGGTGAAAAAGGAAATACAAGCAGGGGGAGTGGGAGAGGGAGAAGCAGGCTTCCTGCTAAGCAGGGAGCCTGATATGGGACTCCATCCCAAGAACCCTGGGATCATGACCTGAGCCGAAGGCAGACGCTTAACAATCAAGCCACCCAGGTGCCCCTGGATTGACTTTTAAAATGTACTTTTTTGGGGCACCTGGGTGGCTCAGTGGGTTGAAGCCTCTGCCTTCAGCTCAGGTCATGATTCCAGGGTCCTGGGATCAAGCCACGTATCGGGCTCTCTGCTCAGCAGGGAGCCTACTTCCTTCTCTCTCTCTCTGCCTGATTCTCTGCCTACTTGTGATCTCAGTCTGTCAAATAAATAAATAAAATCTTTTAAAAAAAAGTCCTTTTCTCCTCATTGTCTTTCATCGTCACACACATGGGTAGGTTTCTAAAATTTTGTACTTTTGAAAAACATAACAAACATACAGAAAATGTGACCCACTGTTATTGTCAGCGATCCAGGTGAGACTGAGAAGCTAAACCAAGCATCCAATATCTAATAACATTGAACTCTGGCTTTTATTCATTATTGGTTACAGAAATGGATTCACTAATTCAGAAAACACTTAACTGTACAAACATCAGGTTCAGAATTATTAAGAATTTTATGCTCTATGTTTTAATGGCCAATAACAAAAAAATTTGTGATAATGAAAAGAGGGGTACATAAACTCCATTTTGCCAAGTGTTTAAGAGATACGTATCTAGTGGGTCATGATGCTTCATAGACACAGCAATCTTCCAGGGAAAGGGACTAATCTTCCAAAATCTAACGACAGCTTTGGGGATGATCGTATCAGCCATGAATATAAGCATTGGCCCATGTGCTCCCAGGTCGCCAAAAATAAATCAGGGTAGGCTAATCAGATTCAGTCGGTGGGACTAATGAGAATAAGGCAGCACGCCAAGTGAGTCTAGGCAGTGAGCCTAAAGAAATGTCATTACAGCATTTCTTCTCTGTCCTCTGTGCTTCAGCTTTTCCTGGAATCTATATTCAGGAGAAGATTCTGGATGCTTGCTGCAGGCACAGAACCCTTGCTGATATGTAAAGCAAGAAGAAAGAGTTAAAAGTTACAGAAATGGATTTCAACTTAGGCAAGGCCAGCATGGATTTATTTGGTGGATAGAGAAGTATTTAAAAAAAATTTTTTTTTTGAAAAAAAAAAAAAAAGTATTGCTTGACTCTGCAATGAAAATATTTTTACTGAGATTTCCTCTGCATAATACAATTTAATATAGAAATTTCTCTGCTCCAACACTCTCATTTTACACTTAAAGAACAACGGTGCAAATGTCACCCAGCTAATTGATGTCGGAACAAGGTCAGGATCCAAACATCCTTCTGTCTCCCAGTAGTTCTCTTTCCCGAAGGAGAAGTAGGCTGCTCGAGGCAGCAAAGGGAGGCAGGGTGCTTGGCTTCATCAAGGAAGGGGGAGCCCAGGAACCTGTAACCTTCTCTATGGCCAGTCCCACGGGACAGAAGCTACTAGAGAGAGAGTGGGCAGCGTTAAAGAGGAGAAAAATGCCCGATGAGTACCTGGAATGTGGGACAAGAATAGAACTGGTCTCACATACTCCAGTCTGACATCATAGGACGTCTTCCACCATCTCTGACAAACATAGCAACTGTTAGCTATCTATCCCCTAATCTAGACCATGCTTTGCACTTGGCGTTTTATATCTTTTCCTTTTTTCCTTACAACAATCTTTAGAAGTAAGTGTCTTTCTCCCCATTTTACTCAGAGAGGTTAAATAATCTGCTTAAGAACGCAGCTATAGGCTTGGAATCAGAGGACCTGAGTTTCTACTCCTTTGCTGCAACATATTATCTGACAACATGGGAAAACGCAAGGAACTGCTTACTTTCTTTTTTTTTTTTTTTAAGATTTTCTTTATTTGTTTATCAGAGAGAGAGGAGAGAGCACAAGCAGAGGGAGTGGCAAGCAGAGGGAGAGGGGGAAGCAGACTGCCCGCTAAGCAGGGAGCCCAATGCAGGGATCGATCCCAGGACCCTGGGATCATGACCTGGGTCAAAGGCAGAGGCTTAACTGATTGAGCCACCCAGGCATTCCCAACTGCTTAATTTCTAAAATAGGGGTGTTTCCTACAAACTCATGGGATTTGGGTAAGAATTAAATGGCTTTTTAGAAAAATACTAATAGGATGAACCCAGTAAATATTACCTGTATCTCAAAGATTCTTGTGTTTTAGTTAAGTTGTGAATCTCTCAATGACCTGTCAACTAAAGAAGTTCTATAAACATTCATTTAACTAAACTTCACAACTCTATGGAATTCTGTGATCATATTCACTTGATGTTATATTCACATTGGAGAGCTATCCATTCTATCATTTCAACAACAAATAAACATTAGCAGAGAGCAAACTTGGCATCAGGTATTTTGCTGGGGGTTAGCGACAGGCTTTGAGTAAGATGGCGGACTTGACCTCCTAGAGCTCAGATTAGAGTCAGAGAGGCTCACCCAAATGCATAATTATAACAGCATGTTGAGTGTTACTATTTGCAGACTTAGAAAAACTGTTTGATGCCTGTTTTTGCTGTCTGTATGGGATCCCTTGATTATATCTTCTTGTTTTGGAGCACTGCTTCTTTCCCACCGTAAGGCCAAGAAGGAATCCTGATGGCGGTTCCGAATAGCAGTGCACTACTCCCAGATGAGAGCAGGAGGTACTTTGACTCAGTCAGGGTGAATCCTAGTGCCCAGTTCCCCCTTCATGGAGAGAGCCGGGGGTGCTACTGGGGACCAAGCTAGTAAATAGAAGGCTTTATCTGAAATTTTATAACTGGAATTAGTGGGGAAGAGTTTTTTCTCCTCTGGCTCCAAGTATGTATGGATGCAAAACTGGAGAAGTCAGTATCTATCATTCTGTCCCACAAAGACAGTTGCTTGAGGGAGCATCCCTGATGTGGTCTGAGGCTCTGGTTCACTCACCCTAAGGCTATGCCCCCGTGCAGTTTGGGGCATAGTGAATAGTGAATAAATCCCAGTGAATAAATCCCAGTTGATGGCTTATGTCAGTTAAGCTGGATTTCCAAAATTGACAGCCAAAAGTCCCAGTCAACACAAAAGAATTGTTCAGTGCTCTAGACATGTAGAGAAGAACGCAATTAATTCTGCTTCTGCAATGGGTATGAGGAAAGATTGCAAGTTGAAAGTGATGCTTGAAAAATTCTCAGGAGTTTTCCAGGGGAACAAAGGTCAGTGCATCATCTGAAGAAATGGGAAGAAGGCCCCACAGGCCTCTGGGTGGTTAGATCATGGTAGCACTTTCAGAGAGGAGGGTTGATAGGCTAGTCCAAGATGTGAATTTAGGTGTTTTTTAGGCCAAAAGAAATCATGGTCTGTTTTAATACAGGAATGTGACATAATCAGGTCACAGCTTACAAAGATCAATACAGTTAGGAACATGGACCAGTATAGTTAGGGATTGCCCGAGTGGGCCCACCTAAGGCCAGTAGACTATAAGGAGGCTGTTGCAACCTTTCAGGTAAGACCTGATGAAAGTCTGAGCCAATGCTGGTTAAAGCATATCTGCCTGTGTGACGTGCACTTAGAACATTATTAATGCGTCAGCTTGCAATCCAATCAATGATTAGACATATTAGAGGACATTTTAGAGGGAACAATTAGGAAATTCTGCTGTGCTAAGGTTGCCACATAAGAAGTAATGGGATGCTCGATTCTTTTCAATAGTGATATCAACGGTGTCCGGTGTTTCTATAGCACTACGGTCATACTTCTCTGCAGATGCTGTGGAATTCATCCATTTCGCCTCCTGTCCAGCTGTGGGAAAAGTTTTCCAGCAAGATCTTCCTTCCTTTCAGTTTCTTCAGGAACATCAAGTGACCAGGGCTGTCCTGAGAGGGCAGAGCTCCCCCTGACACTTTCTCAGAATTATTCACAGCTCTCTTTCAGAAATTGTCAGGACAGAATTTGGATGTTGCTGTCAAAGGCTAGGGATGGTGGCCTCCCCCTCATTTTCCATGACATCTGCAATCTTCAGATACTGAGCAGCCAGCACATATCAGAAATTGTGCCAGAGGCTGGGGATTCACTCTATTTAGGAGTAAAGAGGAAGATCGGTATTATGTGCCTTTGTCCTTCCTAATGTCCTGTCTAACCAATAATAACGATGATGATAATGATGATGATGATAAGGAGGACACTATCATTGTAAAGGACACTAACTTATACAGAGCTTATAATGAGCTGCCAGAAACTTCTCTGAAGCTCATTCAGCAAGCTGTTGATGCATGCCTGCTGAGCGAATATAGTTACAATTGGCTGTGTAATACAAGACTTCAATATAAGTGTCCTAAATGTATCTTTTCAGGTAGAACCTATGGGTTTCTCTCTGTGCCTTGGTCCACATCCACGCCGGGTCAACCTTTCATGTTTTAGATGCTTAAATACACTCACTTCTGTTTTTATGACTTCATGATAGAGAATCCTCTTTTTTTGGCTCTTTTTGGTAAAGAAGTCCAAACTCACCTGTCAGGCAGGTCATATAAATGAGAGAAGCAATCTAGGGTGACAGGATTGATTGATGAAATAGTTAGCCGATGGGAGGGTGCATGCACTGCCTAAAAGCATCATTAAAAAGCAAAATTATAACAAAATAAAACTATGCTGGCCGAAGAAAACACCTTTGCAGGCCAGTCTCAGTCCAGAGGCTGTCAGATTACAACACCTGAATTTGTTGCAGTGTCATTTCCTTTATCAAACATCTTATCTTTGGACCTTCAGCTTCTGACCATACTCTTTGCTCTCCCCAGCCAGAATGCAGAAATGATAACTAAAGTCTGTTACTCCCAATGCATTCATTTACAGTAAATACAGAAGGCATTTACTTATCAGTTACTGGGTGTGTATATATGTGTGTATTAAGTGGCATTTTATTATATATATTAATGCAGTAATTATTTCCTGATTCTTAATATGGGCTTGTACTACAAGCTCTGTAGAACTCTTAATTCTGGAGATTAAACAAAACATGCTTAAGGAAAGAATTTAACGTGGCATTTTTAAATGAGAGAAACGCTCTGCTGGAGAGATGTGCCAAAATTCAATGTGCTATTTAGGAATATAATAATAGTCATGTATCACATTTTATATTTTTTAAAGCACTTTTGAATTCATTTTCTCATTTGATCCTCAAAACATCCCATCAAGTTATTATCTCACTTCACGGGTGAAAACACTGAGGTGTGAAGAAATTAAACGGGTTTCTCAAGGCTACTTTACAATGATGTGGAGGACTTAGCACTGAAGGCAATTCTTTAACTACAAATTTTATGACTCTATTATGCTCCTCTTCCCAGATGATCAGATCCTGGAGCCAGAATGATTTCCCAAATGCTACTTTTCATATCTGTATTTAATTGGTGGTGAACTCCCTCAGCACAAACCGTGACTTATTCCTCTAGGTTATGACTGATAGATGCTCCAAAAGGGTGGTATCACAAAAAAAAAAAGACAATTTTGAGAGATAAAAAGAAATTCTGGGACAGCTGGGTGGCTCGGTAGGTTGAGTGTCCAACTCTTGGTTTTAGCTCAGGTCAGGATCTCAGGGTCCTGGGATCAAGGGAGCCCTCAGTGGGCTCCACGCTCAGCAGGGTGTCTGCTCGTGATTCTCTCTCTCTCCCTCTGCTCTGCTTCCTGCTCACACTTTCTCTTTCTCTCAAATAAGTAAAAAATCTTAATTCCTTAATTACCTAATTAATTCTGGAGACAGGCACACCTTGGTGCAAGTCCCACTTAAGTGATACTCTCTCATTTTGAGTCTGAGAGCCTCAGTTGCTCCAGGTAAATCATGGAAACACTAAAATAACTAGGTTTTTGAGGGGAAACAAATGAGATCTATGTGTGCATTACTTAACACACTACAAAATATTTAGTAGATTCTCTGAATGCAATACCTGATTGTTACTGCAAAATTTATGACCTATGTTTTCACATTGATTTTCTTTAGGACATGTAGGTTGTAGAAGTCATATCTTTTTAGGACACTAACACTGTGATTCATATATGGTTCAATAGCTATTCTGTCTTTCAGTCTGTTTATACAGTAATCAGTATCACCCGTTTTTGTGGCATCACGAACAAGAGCATCCAGTATTTCTTGTTCTATTATGCCTGCGTACGACAGCCTGAGCTGCCCTATTTGACTGAGGGTTACCATGGGAACAGTTTCCAGGACCTACTGTGCTGAGTAGCTTCGAGACCTGGGAAGCTGTGCCTGGATGATGACTAACTTGGGGGGAGGGGGGATCATAGTCCAGGAAGCCACAAAATGCATTTGTTCTCAACAGTTCAATGATCAGGCCACTTCTAAAAATACGCAACATTCTGGCTTAATGTGTTATGAAAAATAGGGGTTCCTGGCAGGTGAATTCTGTCTGTGAAGTAAGTGTTATTTTCATAAAATCAGGCCCTCACAAGTAGAATTTTGCCTGAATGTTGTATCCCCCAAAACTTTTCTCTATCCTTTCCAGTATTTCTAGTTTTAAAACAGTTTTACCTCAGAAACATGCGTAGGAAAATGCAGCTGTCCCACTTCTTGAAAGCTAATGATGATGGTGCTAATCATTTATTTTAGAATGGACGAGTTCAGTCAAATTTCCCCACAGGCATCAAGTGTCTCTCCAACTGTGACACCAGTTAATTAAATCCTGATGATAGTTAACAAAGAGGGCAGTCAAGTTACCAAACATGTAGTTCACAGCATATTTAGGTGAGACCCTCGTGACCTTCTGTGTGCACTGACCTTTAACTCCCCTGAGTTGTTAACATCCTCAGCAACAAAACCACCAGATCTTCAATGCGTATAGTTTCTTATGCCCTCTGCCATCACTGAGACTTTATGGTTTTCCTAGAAGATCATGCCAGATAAATTCAAGCCCAGAAGTTTAGGGAGATGAAGTGTGATACTTTACATACAGACTTTGCTCAATGCTTACCTTCATGTAGTTTTTAAAAACTGAGTGCTTACTGTATGCTTGGTGCTAAGGATAAAATGGTTGAGAAAAGAAATTTGGTTGCTGTCCCAATGGTTTTTGGGTCTACAGCAAAAGAAAGGAAATATACCATTTTAGATAATTAAATAATTACAAGTGGAAAAGGCATTGTTGAGAAGACCTCAGCAGGAGGATCTAACCTGGTGGAAGTAAGAGTCTAAACATGTAAGGATAGGCATCAGTAAGGGTTAGCCTGTTGAGGAGCTGAAGAATCGGATTTCTGAAGAAAATGTATTTGAAGACCTGGAGAATAGAGAAAGCACAGTGTATTTGAGAAACCAGAATGGTATCAGAATGGCCAATACTAGAGACTGGATCATGGGATACTTTGTAGGTTCTTGTAAAAAAGAGTTGAACTTTATGCTCAAGGCAATGGGAAGCCACTTATAGGTTATTAGGGGCATGAAATAATCAGATTTGCGTCTGTAATAGAAGTAAGATATGTTAACTGCTGGCTCTCAGAACTTTTAATCTAAAAGTGCTTGATAATGAGCCACTTGGGATAGAAGGGAATCCTCTAACTGGTGTGAGAAGAATCATCTAGGGAAACAAACAAAAACAGGAACAAAAAAACCAGTCAAACTAGTATTCGAGTTACAAAGAAAAGAATGGCTTTATTCCAGAAAGGAAGAGGGAGAGATAAGAGAGGGGCTAGAAAAAAAACACAGAAGAGCCAGCAAGATGGTGTGATGCTGGGAGAGAGAAGGGCAATCAGCCAGTGGAAATACCCAGATGGAGGAGGTCGAAGAGCATTTTAAAACTGGAAATGCCTAATTTTCCATTTGAAGTTAGCATTTTGAATAGTAAACACTTATCCATCTTCCCAAATGCCAACCTTTAATAATATTTGCTAGACTCACGAATGCTTTGTGTGAGTGGGTCATTTGTGAAACTTGCTAAATGGGCTGCGTTTCACGTCCAAGTTTTGGGGCACAGAAGCGCTATTTGCGGATCTTGACATCTGGGGAAGAGGGAGTGAGAAGGCAAACGTCCTCCAAATTGGCAAAAATGTGGACTTCCATCGGAGATGGTAAGGGATTTAAGGCCAATTTTATTTAGGTCTCAAGGGTGCAGGAAGGTCCTTCTGGATATAGTGCGGAGAGCTCCTTGGTGAGGATAGGTGGAAGCAGGTGTAATCGAACTAGAATAGGGAAGAAATGAAGGTGGTTAAGACCAGGGTGATGTCAGCAGCAATTCAGAGGGTACGTTTCCCAGAACTCAGCGACCTGAGATTTGAGTTCACTGTGAGCTGGTTGTGGTGCTGATTTCATGTGGTCCATGATTTCATTCATGTGTCCATGAAATCATCATCATCCTCTCCATCATCATCACCATCATCATCATCATCTCCAGGAAAGACGACAGGTATTACCAAGGTCAGGAGAAGACTGATGTGTACCATTCATTTAGTTCATTTTGGTACCTAATAAGTATGAGGTGCCTGTGGGACACCCAAATGCAAACGTCAAGTAGGTGATAAGATACACGGATCCAGAATTTAGAAGAGAGGTCTACACCAAATACTTGGAACAGATTATATCACAGATGGCACCTGGGATCTGGAAATCAAGAAAATACCACACTACAGCTGCTACTATTACTAGAGCTTACTTTTATTTAAAAATGTACTTTGTGCTAAGAACTTTTTAGGCATTACTTCACTTAATCTTCTTAGCCACCCTCTGAAATAGATATTATTATTTGCATTTTCCAGATTGGTAATTGAGCCTCAGAAAGATTAAATAACACATCTAAGATCACATAGCTTTTAAGTGGTAGACAAGAGAATTCGATCCACATTCCTTTGATTCCAAAGTCTGTGTTACTGCCATGATCTGCATTTCAGACTATCTTTTACTTAATTTCTTTGCAACCAAGAATCATGAGTGTCACTTTAAGTAATAGGAAGAGTAATGACATAATGGCAAATAAAGTTGAACATTGAATTCTGTGCCATTACACACAGAGCTCTCCGAACCTTAGTTTCTTTTTCTATAAAATGGGAAAAGGATACTCACCTTACAGTTTGTTATGAGAATACACTGAGAAAAATGTAGTTAAGATACTTGCCATGTTTTATGCCTTACACATACTAAGTGCTTTATTTTGGTGGATTAAAAGATGTGGAAATTACAACTAATGAATCTGGCTAAGGAAGCTCTTACTAGCTACATTGCAAAGGTTTCTGATTATCACAGGAAACCTAACAGACCATGAAAGGGATTTAATTTCGCACTTGTGTTAGAGCCCTCAACATCATAATAAAATCCTAAATTAATAATCATGCAGTTTCTCAGCGTGCATTTTTCAGGAACAATGGTAGCTCAGATTTGATTTTACTTGATATATGGACAGAATTGAATGATTCAATTGAATCATTCATTGAATCAATTGAATGATTTCAATTAGAAATATTATTTCTTATTGTTTTATTAAAATGACTTCTAAACTCGTCTAACTTTCTCCCATTTTCTCTCTTCTCCAAAATACCAAATTATGAGGCTCTTGGGTGGCTCTGTTGTTAAGAGTCTGTCTTTGGCTCAGATCATGATCCCAGGGACCTGGGATCAAGCCCTGCATCCGGCTCCCTGCTTGGTGGAAAGCCTGTTTCCTCCTCTCCCACTCCTCTTGCTTGTGTTCCCTCTCTCGCTGTGTCTCTCTCTGTCAAATAAAAATATTTAAAAACAAAATTCCAAAGTATGAATAGTAACAGAATTGTGAAGTTACAAGATCTTGGTTAAACAATAAAATCATGAAAATAGGATTATGAAGAGTAAGGGACATAAAATTCAGTGTAAAAATGTTTTGCTTATCAGACTGTTGAGCATGGACAAGTTATGCAGCTTCTCTGAGACAGCTTCTCCTCCGTAAAATGGGCTTGCTCATCTTCTTGCAACTATTCTTTTGTGGTGACTCTATTGGGTAATGTGTGTAAAGTACCTAGTGGAACTGGGTGCTTTCTGAGCACCCCCATGAGAGCAGGGTTCAGATCGTGTGAATGTTCTGGGTTAAAAACTTCGGGGAAGAATCCCTGGGCTTAATATTTGCTACCAAATTAGGACCGGATTTCTTTGCGTGACACTCTCCCCCCTCCACAGTCTGTCTCAAATGTACTATCCCATCTTACCTGCCACCACTTTTCTGTCAGGAATTCTGTGAGCCCCACACATTTGGCAAATTCCCTGCTCCATATGCCCCAGGCACTTTCTTGCCTCTGTGTTTCTATTTTGTATTCCTTCTGACTAAAATATCCTTTCTCCTACTTCAAATATCCAGTTCTATTTGACACCGACATCTCTATAAAATGCCACCTTTTATTTGTTTGTTTGTTAATTTATGTATGTATTTATTTATAGTTTCAGGGGTAGAGTTTAGTGATTCACCAGTTGTATACACCACCCAGTGCTCATTACCTCAAATGCCCTCCTTAATGCCCGTCATCCTGTTACCCCATCCTCTCACCCACAGCCCCTCCAGCAACCTTCAGTTTGTTTCCTATAGTTAAGAATCTCTTATGGCACAGCAAAGGAAACAGTCAACAAAACAAAGAGGCAACCCACAGAATGGGAGAAGATATTTGCAAATGACAGTACAGACAAAAGGCTGATATCCAGGATCTATAAAGAACTTCTCAAACTCAACACACACAAAACAGATAATCATGTCAAAAAATGGGCAGAAGACATGAACAGACACTTCTCCAATGAAGACATACAAATGGCTATCAGACACATGAAAAAATGTTCATTATCACTAGCCATCAGGGAGATTCAAATGAAAACCACACTGAGATACCACCTTACACCAGTTAGAATGGCCAAAATTAAGAAGACAGTAAGCAACGTGTGTTGGAGAGGATGTGGAGAAAGGGGAACCCTCTTACACTGTTGGTGGGAATGCAAGTTGGTGCAGCCACTTTGGAAAACAGTGTGGAGATTCCTTAAGAAATTAAAAATAGAGATTCCCTATGACCCTGAAATTGCACTACTGGGTATTTACCCCAAAGATACAGATGTAGTGAAAAGAAGGGCTATCTGTACCCCAATATTCATAGCAGAAATGGCCACGGTCACCAAACTGTGGAAAGAACCAAGATGCCCTTCAACAGATGAAAAGATAAGGAAGATGTGGTCCATATACACTATGGAGTATTATGCTTCCCTCAGAAAGGATGAATACCCAACTTTTGTATCAACATGGACGGGACTGGAAGAGATTATGCTGAGTGAAATAATTCAAGCAGAGAGAGCCAATTATCATATGGTTTCACTTATTTGTGGAGCATAAGAAATAACACAGAGGACATGGGGAGATGGAGAGGAGAAGGGAGTTGAGGGAAATTGGAGGGGGAGATGAACCATGAGAGACTATGGACTCTGAAAAACAATCTGAGGGTTTTGAAGGGGTGGGGGGTGGGAATTGGGTGAGCCTGGTGGGGGATATTATGGAGGGCACATATTGCATGGAGCACTAGGTATGGTACATAAACAGTGAATTCTGGTACACTGATAAGAAATTAAAAAAAATAAAAAATAAAAAAAATAAAAAGAATCTCTTATGGTTTGTCTCCCTCTTTGATTTTGTCTTATTTTATTTTTCCCTCCCTTCCCCTATGCTCCTCTGTTTTGTTTCTTAAATTCCAACTATGTGTGAAATCATATGATATTAGTCTTTCTCTGACTGACTTATTTCACTAAGCATAATACCCTCTGGTTCCATCCACATCATTGCAAATGGCAAGATTTCATTCTTTTTGATGGCAGAGTAATAGTCCTATATATTTATCATATGTTATATACACATATGTTATATACACATATTTATATATACATCTTCTTTATCCATTCCCCATGTCCTCTGTTGATGGACATCTGGGGTCTTTGGATATTTTGAGTATTGTGGACATTGCTATATAAACATTGGATGTAGGTGCCCCCTTCGGATGACTGTGTTTGTATTCTTTGGATAAATACCTGGTAGTGCAATTTCTGGGTCTTATGGAAGCTCTACTTTTAATTTTTTGAGGAACCGCCATGCTGTTTTCCAGAGTGGCTGCACCAGCTTGCATTCCCACCAACAGTGCAGGAGGGTTCCCCTTTCTCCGCATCCTCGCCAACATCTATTGTTTCCTGAGTTGTTAATTTTAGCCATTCTGACCGGTGTGACATGGTATCTCATTGTGGTTTTTATTTGTATTTCCCAGACGATGATTGATGTGGAGCTTTTTTTTGGATGCGTCTGTTGGCCAAATGCCACCTTCTTTGAGAAACCTTTATAACCATCCCTGAAAAATGGTCTCTCTCTTCCCGTCACCTCACAGTCCAATATCTACATCTCTCCCAGGACACATCACTTTGTACATAGGATCAGACACATCTAGTAGCAGGTGGATTGTTCCTACAAGAAGTAGAAATAATTTCAAATGGCTCTTCTTTTACCAAGATCCTGCTATCCTCATGTTAAGTATTAATAACATCTACTTAAACCATTTGAAGTAACATTTCATATATTCATCTTCATTTCATGATGTTAGCTTTAAATTGTCACCATTTCTTACTTTCCACAGTGTGAGTGATATGTTCAGCCAGCACTAAAGCTATTTTGAATTACAAGAAGGCTATAACAACAGTCTGATATTTATGTTTTATAAATGAAGCTCAAAAATATCTGTGTCTTTCAGAACAGCTGTAAAAAGACAGTATGCAATTTACTGCATCAAGTGAAAGGATTCTATTCTTTGGGAAAGATGGCATTTATATAAATGATGCTGTGCTATTTGGTAAGAAAATAGCATTGCTTTTACTTGACATACTGCACTTGTTGCTAATTGGTTTTTCATCATTAAATATTTTCTTGTTGCTGTCTATAATATGTATCTTAAAAGGTGAAAAATAGAAATACTTGCATCATTGAGATAATCTTGAAAAGTGGTTTTTACCATTAGAAAACTTCAATGGTAGAGAATCTAATGGCAATGGTGAAAATTTTTAATAAGAATCTTTACAGAAATGTTTAGATTTCTTTCCACACCTTTACCTATTATTTTAAGGTTTCTCTTCTTAAAGGCAGAAGCTGTTCTTTGTCGCCTGACACATGTACCTTAGGTCAATTTATAATAATCTTCATTATTGCCTTAATAAAATATCTTTATGTGCAAAGTGTTTATTTAATTCATAGTAAAGATTTAGTAAAGTCATAGCATGCAGTACTTTTATTAAATGGCTGAGTGTGGGGTTTATATGATTTTTATTAATTTTATTAATTAATTAACTAAATGATTTATAGAGCACACAAGTGGGGAGGGGTGGAGGGAGAGGGAGAGAGAGAACCTTAAGCTAGCTCCATGCCCAGTGAGGAGCCCAATGTGGGGCTTGTTCTCATGACCTGGAGATCATGACCTGAGCTGAAATCAAGAATCAGATATTCAACTGACTAAACCACACAGGTGCCCCTGAGTTTTAAAATTAATATCAATGTATTTTAAGTTCTGAAACATGCCTTTCTTATCTTAAATACCTTGAAATATAATACTTATGGTCAACATTAATTTTCCATTTACCAATTACTCTATTTCTATTTCCTCCTCCCTGAATAATATTCCCCTTCTCTCTTATTTTGTATCACTTTTTTAAAAATTCCTTATTTTCATCTCTTTGTATGGCTTCTTATGGTCTGCTTTGTGCTGTGTTCAGTTAGTTCTGTCTATAAATTTCCACTAGATTTTAACTTTCTAAAGACAGGCATTCAGGGGCACCTGGGTGGCTCAGTGCCTGCCTTTGGTTCAGGTCATGATCTCAGGGTGTTGGGATCAAGACCTGCATCAGGCTCCCTGCTCAGCAGGGTGCTTGCTTCTCCCTCTGCCTCTACCCCTGCTTGTGTTCCCTCTCTTGCTGTGTGTCTCTGTCAAAAAATAAATAAAATCTTAAAAAAAAAAAGACAGGCATTCAGATTCAGATTTCACTTGTTATTTATTGCAGTGTGTTACTATTTGGAACTTAACAGATATTTGTAAACCTAAATCATCCATCCACCTAATCTACAATAATGGAGACTTTGATGACATATTCTTATGTGTCTGTCCAGCTTATTCTTAATATGTCTGAATATTTTTAATGATAGTCCAGTTTCTGGATTATTAAACCAAAATCATATCTTTGCACTATAGAAATAAAAGAATATTTGGCCAAACCAAGAGAGATATTAGGGAAATAGTCAAGGGGGCAGGTGGAAAGAAAGGAGGCGTCAGATGAAGAGGAACGATTAAAGAAACAGAAGGGAAGAATGGGTGGGAGACAGTGAAAAATATTTGTAAATTGGGAAAGAGTGTAAGAGTGAACAATAAGCCAGTCACATAATAACACTCATATTTGGATTTTTGCTGGTCGTGACTTCTACCTCTGTCATTATTTAATAATTGACAGAGAAAGAAAATCTAAGCTAAATTTCTATTAATAACTCTATTGTTTCTTTATCCATTGTTCACCTTTCTGTTCCCTCCTATGACTACACTACTATCTGTTTCTGATTTGCAGAGAATATATTCTATATACTCATAGATAAACCATTAATAAATGCTATGTTACTATGGGAACTAATAGAGATTTAATGGTCTAATTGCTCAAGCAGAGGCCGTCCATCCACTTGGCAAGGACGGTGCCATGGAGATTCAAATATGGGATGGGAGATTGGACTTTAGGACCCCTTTCAATTCATAACTTTGAAGAGTTATAAATTAATAAAGGCTGAACCAATGAGTAATTTCTAAGAATATTAAGAGACACATGCCAGATTTCCTTTTACGTTTTAAGTATCCAGGATCTGTTTTCTTCAAAATGGCAATTTCTCCCAGGCCTTTTCCATTAGCTTAAGCTTTGAGGAAGCAAATCATACAACATTTACTGGAAGAATTTAATCATAGTTTATGATAATTCATTTATGATAATTATTCAGTTATGATAATTCAATACAATATTTTCTAAATATATTGCTGCATAATTTATAATAAATTTGATTAATTATATATATTTAGTACCTAACAATATGGTTCTCTATTTCATTGGAATAAAGAAATACCATTAATTTGATCCATTTGTGTAGCTGATTAATATGTCTACTTCTTTGTCTATTCCCTTTAGCATTCAAAGTAAGAAAGAGATTTTTAGTTATCAGGTAATTATAATTAAGCCCATACTAAGTGCTATAATTAAATAAAGAAGAGAATAACGATAGTAATAGTGTATCTTAAGTGCCTAATATATGCCACGGTTTATTCTAGGTGCTTTAGATTAATTATGCCTCATCCTTAAAATAACATTTAGAATTCATTATTATTATGATTATTTGATCAATAACTAAGAAGTATAAGAGTAGGAATTCAAATAGGAATAATTCAAACAATAATTCACAGCACTTGCTTGGTGTTAGCTACAAGATCATGATTGTGAGCAGGGAAGACTGGTTTCAGACCTCAGGAGGATTCATTCTAATGAGCAGTAACAATAAGCAGCATCAAATACTATGACAAAGTATTCCAGTAACAAGGACACCTTACCCAGTGATGGTGACGTAGACGCTTGG
Organism: Lutra lutra; assembly: GCF_902655055.1. Taxonomy (NCBI): domain Eukaryota; kingdom Metazoa; phylum Chordata; class Mammalia; order Carnivora; family Mustelidae; genus Lutra; species Lutra lutra. The sequence continues at coordinate 86,039,808 of NC_062285.1, forward strand.
ACAATAAACAGGACTCAGCTGGTAACGAGGCTGGAGGGCAGGGGATATTTCAGGCAAGAGGGACTGGAAACTGGGGTAGAGGACAGCACAGCACCTTCAAGGAACAGGAAGGGCCTTGAAGGCCACATCCGGTGTTTGGACACTACTTTGGAGCCATTGAAATCTGGTAAGCATGAGATGGCCATGAGTAGATTTTCTTTTGAGAACAGAGCTAGTGGTGGTGTGGACCTGGACTGGGAGAGGGCAGCATGAAGCAGGAGATCAATTAGAAGTCCTAGTAATAACTGAAGCAAAACTGACCTGGGCTTCTCAGTGGTGAAGCAGATGAGGGGGACAAGGAAAGATGTAGTAAGGAAGTAGTGGTAGAGTGCCTACTAGTGTTTAGAATGGGAAAGAGCCTTAGGCTAAGTTGTGATCCAAAATTAATAAAAATGAGGAAACCCAAGGCCCAGAGGTGGGAAGGGGCCTGCCCAATGCTATCTGGCTGTTTAGAGGAAGACAATTTCTTCTGCGGTATAGTTGAAACACAATGCTCGTTCATTTCAGGTGTACAACTTAGTGCTTTGACAAGTTTATACATGATGCTAAGTTCACAAGTGTACTTACCACCTGTCCCCAGCACATCCCCAGCTATTACGACATCAGTGACTATGTTTCCTCATGCTGGGCCTTTTATTCCTGTAACTTCTTCAGTCCATAACTAGCAGGAGCCTGTATCTCCCACACGCCTTCACCCATTTTGCCCAACTCTTCTCTCTCTTCCCATCTGGCAACAAACAGATCTCTGTATCTATTGCTCTGACTCTGTTTTTTGTTCATTTAGTCATTTTTTTTTTTAAGATTCCACTTGTGAGTGGAATCATATGGTATGTGTCTTTTGCAGGCTGACTTATTTCACTTAGGGTAATATCCTCTAGGTCCATCCATGTCATCTCAAATGGCATGATCGCATCCTTTTTTATGGCTGTATAATAATCCATTGCATGTATGTGTGTGCACATATGCATTTATACACACCATATTTTCCTTATTTACTTGTCTATTGGTGGATGTGTAGACTGGTACCATATCTTGGCTGTTGTCAATGATGCTGCAGTAAACATAGGGGTGCAGATAGCCTTTTGAATTAGTGTTTTCACTTTCCTTGGGTAAAGACCCAAGAGTGGAACTATTGGATCATATGGTATTTGTTTTTAATTTTTTTGAAGATTCTCCCTCCTGTTTTCCTCAATGGCTGCACCAATTGACATTTCCACCAACAGTAAACAGAAGGTTCCTTATTCTCTACATCCTTACCAACACTTGTTATTTCCTGTCATTTTAATTTTAGCCATCCTTACAGGTATTAGGTGATATCTCATTATGGTTTTGATTTGCATTTCCCTGATGATCAGTGATGTTAGCATCTTTTCATGTGTCTGCTGGCCATCTACATGTCTTCTTTGAAAAAATGTCTACTCAGGTCCTCTGCCCATTTTTTAATCAGGTTGTTAGTTTTTTTTTCAGTGTTGAGTTGTGTAAGTTCTTTATATATTTTGGATATTAACCCCTTATCGGATATATCATTAGCAAGTATCTTCTCCCATTCAGGAGCTTGTCTTTTAGTTTTGTTGATGGTTTCTTTTGCTATGCAGAAGCTTTTTATTTTATATTGAGGTAGTGCCAATAGTTTATTTTCTTTCTGTTTCTCTTGCCCCAGGAGACTTGTCCAGAAAAATTTTGCTATGGCCAGAGAAAGACTCCTCACATGCACAACTTCTTGAACCCTCGCTGGTGATATTTCCATTAGAATATTTTGCCCTCCAAAACCATATTGGGTCTTTACCCGAGGAAAGTGAAAACACTAATTCAAAAGGCTGCAGCATCATTGACAACAGCCAAGATATGGTACCAGTCTACACATCCACCAGTAGACAAGTAAATAAGGAAAATATGGTGTGTATAAATGCATATGTGCACACACATACATGCAGTGGATTATTATACAGCCATAAAAATGGATGCAATCATGCCATTTGAGATGACATGGATGGACCTAGAGGTATTACCCTAAGTGAAATAAGTCAGCCTGCAAAAGACACATACCATATGATTCCACTCACAAGTGGAATCTTAAAAAAAAAAATGACTAAATGAACAAAAAACAGAGTCAGATCAATAGATACAAAAATCAATTGATTTTTCTTTTCTCTTTCTGCCATAAGAAAGCTGACTTAGATGGGCTTTCTTTGCATGCTGCAGAGGTCTAAGTCAAATCTGTCACTCAGGTGGTGAGGCTATTGTAAACAAGGGAGTGCTTTCCAAGAGGCAATGAAGGCTGTCTCCAGAGTTTATAATTTTTTATAATGATGAATAAATTAAAGAATAAAAACCAAGCAATTGAGAGTTTTTTGATTGCCTTCAATCACAAACATACTAAAGATATTTCTATACCATAAAGGAAGTATCTTAAATGCATATGGTGCCCTAGAGTACTTAAAAGTCGTAAGAGTTCAGATGGTCTGGGATGAGACCCAAGAGTCTGTGTTTCCAAGAAGCTCCTAGGCAGTGCTAACGTTGCTGGTCCACAGTACACACTGCAGAGTAAGTCTTAGTTTTAGTTTTTATTCACTGGTAACAGGCATGAATAGTTAATCAGCAAAGCCAAGAGCACCTAGGTTAAGCAGAACATCTGACTGGGAGGCATTTGCTGTGTGAAACAGCTCCCTGAGCAGACAAGGCAATTTGCTGATATTCCATTCTGAAGCCATCTTCAGGAAAGAGTAATTCCCACCCCTGGAGCAACACAGAGATGGGGCTCAGAGGCTCGCAGTGAACCAGGGGAAGAACTAACTAGTCATGGGCCACCACAGCTGACAAATTGACACCCTGGGTGTCACCCTTGGAGCACTAGGCTCTGCCTTAGGTGCCTGTTACTGGCTTTATGACCTACATTAGCCCATTAAAGAGTTTGAGCCTTAGTTTTACTTGATTTTGTATCTTACCCTTCTGTTTTTGTCAACTTTATGTTTAGAATTATTCCAAGAAGCTAATAAGAAAACATGCATGGAAACTGTTAAACAGTAGGTGTTCAAAGCATTAGAGGAATGTGGGTTTGGAAATCATGGGAGTAAAACTTTAAGCCTTGGAACTAAATAGCCTTTTCCCCATTCCAGTTCTGGAAAATTCATCAGTCATTCTGTATCAGATAGTTAAATATAATTCTTTACGTATGGCAATGGCCTATCAAAGAGTCAGAAAACAGGGGTGCACCTGTATGTTTCCAGGGATATATGGATTATGAATCAGATTTAGATCTAGAAAGAGCAGCAGGTAAATCTGATGAACTCCATGTAACAGAGGCAGAAAACTTTAAGAACTCAATTAAGCAATTGAGTTATTAAACTCAATAAGCAATTAAACAGACAGAAAGGCTTATAATTGGTGTATTTGGTGCAACAGCAAAATTTCTGTAAGGCAGTCACATCATCATGGTCAACATAGGCAGAAGGGCTGAGTGGCCAAGGCAAGAGAGGAAGTGAATTAGGACCAGAAAACAGCCATCTCCCTGAGCTACTTTGGGCAGAGGGCTTCTAACACACAGGAGAGGAAAAGCTGGTAAATAAGCCATCATATAAAACTCCCATATTGGTGGGAATTTTGCTTAGTACTCACTGCAGTTCAGTAATTAGAGACAATATCCTGAAAGCCAGGTACTGCCTTGGGGCTGTAGGAGACACAAGGTGAACCAAAGGAGGCATTGCTAAGAGAACTTGCAAATGCAGCAGGGGATACAGACAAGGATACAAATAGGTAATATAAAGACCATGAATGAGCAATAAGAGCAGGGAACAAAGCCAGAGAGATTATATTCAGCCTGGGGAATCGAAGAATGTTTCAAGCAGGAAGTAGTACTTCCTAGAATCATAAATCATTACATTTAAAATTAGAAGGGATCTTAAAAGTAATTTAATCGAATCCTTTGGGCTGGTGAAAATGGTGAGGAGAGTTTGTTCGAGACAGTGTGAAGAATAGGACATTTTCAGGTAGAGTCCAAGGTTTTATGCAGTGATAGCACTCGTTATGTGAGAATGAGAGTCAAGGCAAAGGGCTAGATTAGAGCAAATGAAGACAAGCCTTGAGTGCCAGGCTAAGAACGTGAACATTGTTGCCAGGAAACCATTCAAAGAAGTGTTTGATGAGAACCTACTGTTCAAGAACTACCTGTATGTGCAAGCAGATGGGCCAGTTCTCTATTCCTTTCCACGGTTCCTGCATAATCAGAGGGGGAAGATAGAATACACAAAACTATGACCCTGGATGGATCCTTTTACATATGCTCCCATGAGGAGCATTACTAGTATAAGAAAACATCCTTTTTAACATATACAGTAACCAAATTATATTGGGATGGATGAGCAGGGGAAGTGTAGATGCATGTAATGCTTTGCATTCCACTATCTTACAGGTAAAGAGATGAGATAATCATCATGTTTCAGAGAAGTTCTATATTTCTATGGCATGGCTATAGATCTGTGACTCTACTGTTACTCTTGCCACAGGTGAACATAATTTGGAATTTCTGAAAACTGAAACCACCCTTTATCTCGATGACGACAGAAGCAATTTTCACTCATTTCTGCGAGGCAGCTCAATTGGAATTATACTTCAATACAAAATAAGTATTTCCCAAGAAGACCTTCACGAAATCCACAAATTCTCCCTTATAAATCACAATCCTTTTGAAATGAACCTGACATAAGATATTGAATCATGAGTTTCAAAAGAAACAGAAATCCAATATATCTATAATGGTCTTTTTATGTTTGAAGACATTAAGATGCAACTCACTCAGGTAGCTAGCCAGTTCAACTCTCAAAAATTGGGTTTCCTTCATTTGTGGAGATATAATTGTTATGAGGCATAGGTTTGTGGCAAATTCATAAATTGAATTTCTGAATGCATCCCTCAGGAATTCCACTAGGAATTAATTCATTAGCTGTTTTTAAGTTTAGTAATTCCTTCATGGTGGGGTGTGTTATTTTCTTCCTAGGGTTAATTCCACATCAGTGCTGTCTTGTTCATCCAAACTGTCCCCATCTTTCTGGATGGAGGTTAAGTGAGGTCCGGGAAGGCCAATGATAAAACAGCGAGACTCATAAATTCAGTAGCATTTAAAGCTAAGGTGGCAAATTCCAGCTCAGCCTGCTATCCTGCCTTTCACTCACCTTGCTTTGTCTTTTTATTCTCGGCAAATGGGCTGGAATTGAACAATAAGAACCCGCTGTGGTTTTTTTTTTTTTTTTATTATTATATTTACCTAAGCACCATTTTGGACCTGAACGTTCATTCTTTTCTGACATTTATATTTTCCACTGCCTTTCTTCCCTGAAATCTATTAACACAGAGAAAAGCACGGGCACTTGATGTTATTCCATTTCATTGCCATTGAGAGTTGTGGGGTAAGAAGCCGCGTCAGTCCATAAGGCTGGTTCTCTCACTAACATCTTGGGCTTTGTTGGCAGCTCTCTGTGGTGGACTTGATGAATCACACACTGAACACAGGCTGCAAGAAGCAAATATCAAAGGAGTCAATAGAGATTGGGCCTTGGTGTCAACACCTGGGCAAGTCGGGACCAAGTGACGCATGGTCATTGTGCCAAGCACGAGTAATGCACGATCCTTGCAGGGGTTCCTCTCTGGGGTGGTGGTGTTATTTTTGTCTTCTTATGGTTAGAAAAAGAAAAAAAGGGAAGTGCAACTTAGCCTGCTCTTTCCAAAGGGGAGTCCCTTCCTCAGACATCTTGGGGGCACCTGAGGGGATCTTTTCTTACTTTGCTTTTGAGCCCCAGTTAAATAAGAGAGGGCTGCATGATTCTCCCACTATTTTAGCTAGTTCGGTACTTGTGGAGAGCTGGCAGCCTTGGGGACCTTGTGGGCCCTCTTTGCCCCTCATTTCTTTAGTGAGCAGGGGAGGAGAAAAGAATGTTTCAAAAAGCAAATACTATATTTGATTCTGCTTCTTCTAATAATGCCCTTTACCCTGAGTGGAAGCCTTTAATTACAGATATGGGGGCATCTTCATAATATTGAAGCCTCAAGTAACATAATCTTCTATAATTTAAAATACAAAATCCCAAAGTTTAAGGGAAAAGTTCAGGATAATTTATTCCTTTTCAAGCCGAAGAACACTAGAATATTCTACTGAGGAGGCGCACTGCTTTTATGCATTGTTCTGGAGAGCCTGACGCCATATTAATAAGGCATTAGAGGGCTAGAGGATTCACTATTTTAAAAACTTATGCATTTAGTGCCTTTTATTAATATGCCACAAGTTCCACTTTGCCAATGTCAATTTCTTAAGTGCTCTCTGTCCCAGATAAATAAATTCTAAGTTGGATTTGGCTGATACGTTTCAGTTGAGCTGTTTCTGTCCCTCCTATTTTGACATTTGGCTGAGTTTTGTTCCAGACATGTCAAAAGCCTGCCCTAGGGAGATAAGGATTAATTTATTGAAGAAACCTTACAATGCAGAAACCAAGAAATTTGCAAAACCTATTGTTGATGTCAGTCCAAGTTGGTTCATTTTAGTGAAACTTCTTTTTCCCCCTAAATGGCGGTACCAAAGTATATTTTGTGAAATAGAGAAAAGTAACAATTATCTATTTGTTATGGCCATGTGATCAATGGTAAGTCAGAAGAGGGTGAGAGGAAAACCTGCTTAGATATAATTCCATTTAGTGTTAGGTGAAGCCCTATGAAATCGCTACTCTTTAACCAAATACATCTTTGAAACTAGATGCTATGAAAATAAAAACTCCAATTAACTTCAGCCCTTCCATTTGGGCACCTATATTTTGTCACCTCTATGACTGTGTCCCGTATTTACAGGGGCCTCAAGCCAGCCACTTTCGATGGCATATTGAGACACAGTAATAGACCTGAATTGAAATTCAAAAATACTGAACAAATGGACAAACGGTAAAAACAAAACAAAACAAAAAAACAAAAAAAAAGCATCAGTTCCATGAGTCTTAATATGTTAGTAAAAGACATACATGATCCCGATACCAAAATGAGGTCAAATAAATAAGAAAACTTAAACAAAGGAAAAAAATCAGTCATACGTCTATCACCCAGAGGTAGCCACTCTACACTTGCTGACTCTTTTCACTGTGGAGTTGTTCTTTAATAAAAATGAGCTCATTCTGCTTTATGACATGCCTTTCTGAATCAATACATGGGAAAATCTCTGTCCATCAATACATATTCTCTGTCTGCATTAGTTTTAAGTCACGATCGTATTCCGCTTTCAGGTGATTGAAACTTTAGAGTGTTTGCCAATTACAGAGTCCAGAGTGAAACTAGCTGTCTCAGGCATCTTGGTCATTACCACCCAGAGTGGTCTGTAGACTGGGCCAGTCTGAAATTGTGTATTAATAATCTGGGACAAAGAAAGCACATTAGTTGAGGGTAAACACTGAAGTTGTTTTTGGCCCAAGGATGGTGTATGTCTGCTGACATGTAATAATAAAAACCAAATCGGGGCTTGATTTTATATGTCTGCTTTAATGTAATTCTTCACATGCTTATTTCTGGTGAAATAGTGGTTCATGTAGATTGGGGTCAGGGAAGGGGGTAACCTTGGTCTTTTACAATCGATAACTCAAAAAACTGAGCCCAATGTAGGTAGTCTGACTAGAACTTCCTGGGCCAGAAATCATAGTCTGAGCCAATGGCTGGCTGATGAGAATATTTTCCATGATATATCAATGAAGATAAGGGGTTATATGGGTTAGTATTTGGGAAACAGGTATATGGCTACTCGTGTGACTGAGCCATCATTTCTCACTAGGGCCTGGTTATTTCTTCTAACGTTGGAATGCTGGTTACTCCAGACCAGGCTTTCTCAGAAATTCTGAATCAGGAGAGAACAAAGAGTGGTGATATAAACGTAAGGAATATAAGAAAAAGAGAAAAGTTGATGGAGGTAAAATAGAATTATGTCAAGAGATTGCCAAGAAGAAAAAGAGATGCTTTGCTATTCATTCCCCAAGCAACTATAGTCAACCTCAGCTGAAATTTCAAAAGAACAACAGATATATGCCCCATGCAGGGCAAAGCTGCATTGGTGTTGACGTTAATAAATAAATTCTTTTTGAGAGAATGACAAAACACTAACCAAGCAGAGAATGAATGTGTCATGTCAGTTGGGAGACACACAAATTTTTTGTTTTTCTTTGCATTAGTTTTTAAGAGAGCAGAAAGCTGTGTTTTGTAAAATTATCCCAAATCATAGCAAATCATGCCTTATGAGCCATTATTTGAATGGCTAAGTTCACAGACTTCTGAAAGGTCTGTTATATTTTTGATGGTTACAGTTACTCTTGTCCTCTCATAGTTGAGAAGATCAATAACCTCATTTCAGCTTCACATCTACAAGTTACGAAGATGGGGGATGCTCTGTGTATGTAGTGATTGAACAAACTAATCAGAGCTTCTCATCTTAGGGCAGGCAAGTTGGAGAGAGCTGAGGAAGTCTGGTTTCCTTGCTATCCAAAAGCACAGCATGCCTTTGAAACCTTTTGCAACCTGAAATCATATAGAGTGGAGAAGCAATTAGCATTCATTTATAGGGAAAAAAGTTTTTTCAGCATTCCCGGACCAAAATAACCTCTCTTAGGCTTTTCTGCAACCTCAGGACACATCTTGCTAATGGATGCACAAAATAAAGGGAAATGCTCACAGACACAGTTAAAGCTCTGTTGGCTTGATGCTGAGATGCTCAGGGTGACTCCTGGGGAAGAAAGTTGGGGGGCCCCTGCTGTCTCTACCAACAAACACCGAATGCTATTTTTGCTTTCTACCTTTCCCCGTAAGAGTGAAAATTCTCTTCAAATTTCTTTTGGTTGGTGAAAACAGGTACTAATGTAGGTCTTTTGTAAAAGCAAAGGGGCAATGCGCGAACTTTTGAAAAGCAGGCGATACCAGTAATAGCTTTTATGTTTCTATGAACAATGCTTGATGCTCAGTGGATTTGCAGACCCCTTGCGAAAGGTTTCCCCCTTTTCCCGGAAATATTGATCTTTGTGACTTTACTATTTACTTGAGAGAACATAAAGCACTTCCTTGCCCTCAGTTGCTTTACCATTACTTGAAAGATATGCCACCAAAATCAATTTACATTCAGCTACTTTGTTGCTTATGAATCAAAACCCAAATGCAGAATAGAGGCCAACATGTATTTTGAAATTGGATTTGAAATGGGCAATTCATGCATTTGAATATAAGGTATTTAATCTGGGGCTGCATCTGTTTTCACCTGATAAGGCAATAATTTTTCAATTGTTTGCAGTCTCTAGCAGTTATGCTAAAATTTCATAGGATTTGTAGTAGAAATAAAGGGAATAATTCTGTGAAGGACATTTTTACCAAAGGACTCATTTGCAAATAAACAATTTTTGTGCAAACTGGTGAGAAGAAGGACCCATAGTCCAGGCACACAGGGACCTGAGCCAAGACCAAGAGTTGGGTGCATAACTAGTGCCACCCAAGCACCCCAAAATAAATAAAATCCTTTAAAAAAAAGAAAAAAAGACCTATCTTGTTGAATGATAACAATTATTAGAACCATTACAATTGTAATTGCTTGTTAAAATAACTATAGGTCTTAGTTTAGCAGTTATGTTGCTCACTCACTAAAATATTTTAATTATAAGAAGGGATCACTTAACATGGCTCCTTATTGTAAAAAGGTACAGTTTTTGAAGCCAAATTCTTCCAATGTAAGTGAAATAACTAATTAATCCCTTCTGAGATGATGAGGGATGACCGTACAATCCCCTCTCTCAAACCCAGTTCCACTCTTTGGGAGACTGAAGGCAGTTTTAGTGGGTCCTAATTTTGGTTTTTAGAGTCTCATGTGTTATCCAGTGTCCCTGAGGGAAAAAAAAACACTTTTTTAGTCAAGATCCAACTAGTAGCTCTGAGGCCAAACACCTAAGTCATCTGGCCCTAGGACTGGAAACAGTAGCCATTTGTCCCCCTGAGTGACAGGAAATTCATAAATTGATTAAACATTGTGTTATTGAAACCAACATCAAAATACTGAGTGGTTTAAAAAAAACTAATGACTTTACTATTTCCATTTATTCTGTGGAATGCAATCCTCAACAAAGCTAAGTCTTTACTAGGATCATTGGAGAATCATCTTCAGAGTGGTCCCCAAATTAACACAAAACACCCACCCCCCACTCCAATGAGTTGAAGAGGTATTTGTCACCCCTTATCCTTGCAGTAACATTTCAGAACCCCCTTGTCTGAAATTTGACTTTCTGGCCTTGTCTTCCTTGACCCCTCCGCAGAATGGGATTCCATTTAGTGTTCCCAAGTGCTCCTCCATTGGTTTCTACCACACTACAAACTTCTGACTCAGCTTCCACCTGCCCAGCTACTCCTCTGTCTCCTTTGCCACACTCCTTTTGCCTGTTGTTTGTGTTTTTTTTTTTTTAATATTCAAGCTCTAAATTCTCCTGTTATCTCTGCAGGTGATCTCATCTGGGATTGTGGTTTTGTTACCAACTATCCGTGTGCCAAACACTCTAGAATCTGTTTCTCTAGTCCTGACATTTCCTCTGAGCACCAGACCTGTATATTTAACTGCCTCCCTGAAATATCTGTTCAGATGTCTGAAAGATATTTCGAACTCAAGGCTCTTAAAACAAACTGGAAATCAACACCTTGCCCCAAATGTAATCTTTATTTGGTATTTCCCTGTGTCAGGAAATGTCTCACCATCCATCTAGAAATGTACAATCTGGAAATGTGGGGTCACCTTCAACTTCTTTTCTCTCCTCACTCTCCCTCTCTTACCGAATCTAAATTATCATGTCCTGAGGTTTTTATCTCCTGAACATGTCTTGGTTCTGCCCAGATTTCCTTCTCTCTTATTTTGCATGGATTTCTAAAGTTTATTATCTTCTTGCACTCTTCCAAAAATGTTGTGTACACTGTATTCAGAAAGTCCTTCTAATTATTAAACTGATCGTGTTGCTCTCTGCCTCAAACCCTTTGTGGGATTCCTATTATACAAGTAACTTTATGGGGCTGCCTTAGTTCCCACATTATTTTAACCTTGATAATCTTTCCAGCTTCTTCTCCTCCCACTTACCATCTGGCTTTCTGCATTCCAACCAGACAGATCTTTTGGTTTCTTAACAGGGATATTCTCCCTCCCACCTTGAGACTTGTACATATGCTCTTTTCTCTAATTGGTCTTTCTGCTTCAGCCCTTCTTTGAATAATTTATCCTCACCCATCCTTTAGACTTTAGAATATGTGTCCGTTCTCATCGTCTTATCTCAAATCCTAGTGCAGTGCCTGGTACATGTTAAGCACTCAAGAGATATCTTTGGAATGGATGAATGGATAAATGAATGGAAGTTTCAAGAGATTAAAAAAAAGAAAACCCATTCAGATGGGGTGTCAGCTATACCTCATTATCCTCAATATCCAATTTCTACAATAACCCCTGATTTTTAGTGAGTGTATGAATGTGGAGAAGTAAGGTTGTGTATATGGTGCAGCCATATATGGTTATAGGACCAATTCCTCGTTACTGGGATGTAAGAGGAAAGTGCAACTATTTGAAAGTGTTCTGAAAGGAAAGGAATTGCTTTTTTTTTTTTTTTCTTCCAGTTATCTCCTTCCTTTTGGCTGAGATGCCAGAATTCCAGCATTTATCTTGGCTCATGAGGTGACTGGGAAAATAGGAGCCATGAATGGAGAAACAAGACGGAGGAGTCTGCATTCTTGGCAACAGGAGGCGCCATTCCAGGCTCAGATGGGCACACCTCTGTGAGTAAGATGTGAACTTCCTGCTTATTTGAAGCATTAGCACTTTGTGTTTTCTGTGGCATTAAGTCAAACCTAAACCTAATTAAGTTTTTCTTAGAGCCTTTGATATAAAATTTTTTTATTATGACATAATTTTCACTCATATAAAGGTTACAAGCATAGTATAAAGGAATCCCAGAGACTGTTTACTCATATATACCTGTCGTTAACATTTTGCATTTTGCTTTATTTGTTCTGTCTGTTTATTGTCTTGTTTATTTGTTCTGTCTGTCCATCTTTATCTATCTTTATCTATCATTATTATCTTTATCTATCAATCTATCCATCCACTTATATAATCTTATTATATATATTTATTATCCATCCATATATGTATAATTTTATTACAAAATGCATTTTTAAAAAACTTTAGCCATTTGAGAGTAAATTCCATAAATCACAACCTCTTTCACTTCTTAACATGTGCATATTTACTCAATAAGAAAGATATTCTCTTATATAACCACAACATAGTTATCAAGTTTAGGACATTTAATATTGACACTATACTATTATGTAAAACTCAGCCCATATTTCAGTTTTACCCATGGTCCCAATATTTTTTTCTATAGTAAATTATTTTTCAAGTCTAGAATCTTATTCAGAATCACACATGCATTTAGTCCTCATGTCTCTTTAGTTTCCTTGATTCTGGAACACAGGTCATTGATTTTGAACTGGGGACATAGACACCTGGAATAAGGACTACATTTCCCAGCCCTCCTTCCAGCAAGGTGTGCCATGTGACTAAATTCCTTTCAGTGGCAGTAAGTTCAAGGTAGATATTGAGAAATTTCCTTAAAAAACAGGCAGCATGTGGCCTTCATCTTTTTCTATCCTTCTCCTCCCCTTTGGTGCTTAGAATGTAGAGTGATGGATAGAGCTTCATTTTGAACCATATATAGGTGGGACAGTCCTACCCTACGGATAGCAAATAGAAAGATGCAAAGTTTCTCCTCTTTGACATTGCAAAGAACCATCTCTGCTTCAGATACATACTCAGAATGTATTTTGAATTTGAAAATGTTGTTTAAAAAAAAGACAAAAACGAGGAAGGAAAGTAGTTGCTTGAGATAAAGAAAATTTAAACTTAAAATATTTTGTGTGTGTTTTAATCCTCAAGGCAGGTAATCTGCACCATATAGTTTAAAAGTGTGGCATAATCCAACACTTTGATAGCAAAATATTTGAAAGTGCAAACACAGTTTTTTCAGAACTTTGGCTCTACTTCCATATGTAATCCTTTTATAAGAAACTGAATGGTATTATAGTAGGTTTCTGTATTTTCAATTTGACCACTCATTATTTTCTGTTGAATATCGAAATAAGAGAAGAGATTCTACTCCTACAGATGGAAAATAGCACCATGCATGATCCATTCTGCCTTCCCCTGTCTTTTGCAGACAATGCTGGGCACACAATGAGTGTGGCTAAGGATCACTATGTTATTTTAAGAATCATGCACCCTGGCAATGCAATCATTTGTAGTAATGGCTCCAAATCAACTTGTTCTAAAAACAGTGTTGTTGTTTTCTTAAATTTCAAATGGTCCTTTGTTAAAGCTCTTGATCTTAAAAGTGCTACCCCAGAGGAACACTTGCTTTGACAGTAATCAAAGGGTCCAACTTTTCTGCCTCCTCCTGCTTATATAAGGAAAGAAATCCACCATCCCCAAACCTCATTTCCAGAAACCCTAAATTTCCCTCTCCTATTCAGGGGAGAGATTTATTGCAAAGCAGGTTTTTACAGCTATTGTGAGAACCACTCTTGTTACCTATATTGATAAACCCAATCCTTCATTTACAAACATGAGTGTGTATAAATAAGAATGGATAACCAAGGGCTACCAGAATTTGAGGGAAACCAACGCCTTCATGTATAAGGATAAAGCTGATTAAACAGAATTAATCCTGGGGGAATCCAAAATAATGTAACAAAAGAGAATTTATAAAGTCACAGTAGAAGAACAAATTACTATGACAAAGGAATAATCTGAGATGAAGAAAACATTCTTAGAAATTAAAACCATGAAACTAAAATTTAGCATTTTAATGGAGGGTCTAAATGATAAAATTAATTTTGCTGACAACATCTCCCAAAATAAGACATAAAAGACAAAAATATAAATTTAATAGAAAAATTATGGGAAATAGAGAATTAATTCAGGGTATTCAGTATCCATTTTTTTTCCCCAAAAACAAGAACAGAGAGATTAAAGGAAAAACCTCCAACCACCCACCCACCATTCTGGTTCTGTTCTATCATGTGAACATCTAAGAACCTGAGATACACAACCAAATTAAGAACAGCTTGTCTGGGGGATAAAGGTAACACTATATTCAATATACCCAAGGATTTCAAGAACCAATTTTCTGACACAGTACAAAGTGTCAAAGATATAATAAAAAATACATTTCTCTGAGCTGAAAAAGACTTTAGTTCAAAAAGACTCGCAAAGTGCCAAAGAATAATAAAGTAAAAATAATAATAATGACAATAAATATTCTGCAAGGACCGTTAGATTTAGCAAATAAAAATACATTTGAGACAGAGAGACAGAGTTTTAATTCATTGTTTATCTGAAATTGTTATTTTTTAAAAGATTTTAAAATTTATTTATTTGACAGAAACACAGTGAGAGAGGGAACACAAGCAGGGGCAACGGGAGAGGGAGAAGCAGGCCTCCCACTGAACAGGGAGCCTATGGGTGGCTCTCATGACCTGAGCCGAAGGCAGATGGTTAATGACTGAGCCACCCAGGCACACCTGTTTATCTGAAATTAAATTACCCTGGGTGTCTGATCCTTTGTCTAGCCACCTTAACTCCCAATCTACATAGGTTTAGATGAAAGGTAAAATATTCGAACTCCAAGGATAAAACAATTCTAGAAGCTAGCACAGAAAGCTGTGGTGAACCACAGTGGAATGAGTCTCACATGGTATCAGATTTCTCCTCTGAAACACAGGATGCTACATTTGGAAAGATCTAAAAAGTTGAGACAAAGGACTGGGAACCTGAAGTCCTGGACTGGATAAAGTGGCATTTAAACGTGAGAGTGGATAAAGTACTCCAGGAATAAAAATGAAACTTCTGTGTAAGAACATCTTAATGATGAAACATTGGAAGCATTCCAGTTAAAACCAGGAACTAGAAAATTAAGAATATTATCACCAAGAGTTCTCATTATATACATAAAAAAGGAGACAATATAATTAAAAAATAAAAATATGGTAGAGGAAGGATAAATGTAACAATTTTCATAGGTATGACTAAGAAAAATTCTAATTAAGAAACTACTAGAGCTAAGATAAGAATTTAATACAGTGATTATATATAAAACATGCAAATATTAATAGTTTTTCAACACATCAGCAGCATCCAATTAGAAATTTTAATGGAATTTAAGATTTCATTAAAAGTGGAAAACAGGGACGCCTGGGTGGCTCAGTTGGTTAAGCAGCTGCCTTCGGCTCAGGTCATGATCCCAGCGTCCTGGGATCGAGTCCCACATCGGGCTCCTTGCTCAGCGGGAGCCTGCTTCTCCATCTGCCTCTGCCTGCCACTCTGTCTGCCTGTGCTCACTCTGAAAAATAAATAAAATCTTAAAAAAAAAAAAAGTGGAAAACAGTGAAAAAAACTCAGCAATAAGCTTGGCAAATATTGTGTAAGACCTTTCAGAAGAAAAGTATAAAAATGCTGTGATGTATAAGAAAGACCTCAATAAATGGAAAACCAACGTATTGTCATATGAAAGGGATAATAATTTTGATGATGCCCGTTGTCTTCAAATTAATTTAAAAGTACATTACATCACAAGTTACGATCCACCCCCCTCCAAAAAAAAAATTTCTAGAATTGAAGAAGCTGATTCTCTACATTTCTTTGGAAGGGTAAATGCATGGGAAGAGTGACAAATATTTCAAAAAAAGGGACACTTACTCTAATATTTAACAGCGCCGGTGCTGTAAAGTCACAATTGGAACAATGCGGTAGCAGTGAAGGAAGAAACAGAATCAAGGAGCTACAAAGAAATTATGTAGATACAACATCTATTTTAGAATAAGTTTATTATTTCAAATCAGTCCGGGAAAGAGTGGCCAGTACAATAAATGATGTCACATTCGAGGGAAAAGACCTCTAATTCAGACTGTGCACCAAATGAATTGCAAATCGATCAAATTTTAAAGAAAGCAGGATAGCATAGGCTCAAAGGCTGTGTTCTGGAACATTTCCTGGACTCACGCACACCAACAAGTTACTAACCTCTCATGATGTGGCTCAGCCTCCTTAGTTGTGATCTGGGGATATTCGTACCTTCCGCCTAGAGTTGTTATGAAGAGTAAATGTGTTAACATTTTTTCCCCCAGCACACCTGGTTTTTCCTTCTTTATTGAATATTTCAAGATAAAATTGTGGTTGAAGGAGAGGAGTCAGAAAGAAGAGGTGCGTTGAAGGCACAAGTCTGCTTTTAGACTCGTCTGGGCTCTAGATGGGTGGCAGGAGAGGAACGAGGGCTAAAGAGGGCAGGAGCTGCGCAGCTCGTGGGGCTGGTGAGGCATGGCCCACAGGAGGGACCTGTCGTAGTAAGTGTGTGTTCACCACACTGAGAAAAATAAAGCACGTGCACAGGATAAAATCATGGACAGACTAACAAACAAGCAAAATGCTGGAGAAGCACAAGCCAAACATAAAAATGGCAAATGGTGATGAACACGACTTGTAAAGAGCTTCTAGGTGTCAAAAAGCAAACAGCAATTTGGGGAAAATGGATGAAATAGATATATCAAAGAAAAATGAAAGCCAAGTGGTCCGACCTTATTATAATCTCTAGTGATTGGGAAAATGCAAACTTAAACATGAGTGAAATGACTGCAGCTTCAGAAGGAATCCCTTGCTGAGTAGGGGAGGAGGGACACCTATCTAGTCTCCCGGATGAGACCAGAACCTGTGACAATCATTCGCATGGAATGGTCTGCCCAGTTGGGCGCGTGTTCACCTTCACACCCAAGCTGCCCTGGCCTAGCCACCATTCCCTAAACACTCCACATACTTCCTTCACATCTGTGGATGTCTCCTCCGGTGGAAATGCCCTCTTTCTGTTTCTTCACCTGGCAATAGTCTCTGTTATCTTTCAACACTCAGCTCAGATGTTTTCTCTTCTGGAGTACCTTCCTTAGCTCTCAGAAGAGAGTCCCCTCTTCCATGCACCCATTATTTTGTCGTGGTGGTGTTCATATATCAATGATGGGTTGCTCACCATCTTCCTGTTGTTTTATCTTTCTGTGTACGGATCTCCCAAAAGACTGTAAGCTCCTTAAGGAACAAGGCTCTTCCTAGTTTATTTTTCTACATGTGGTAGAGGCCAGAGCATTGTAGAGACTTAATGATATCTTTGCTAGTGATGACTGAATACTTATTTTAAAAGACTTCCTTTCTATTTTCATGGATAATTATAATTTGATTCCACGGTCTTTAACAAATCCATTCCTACTGCAGCAATAATCATAGAATGTAAAAGCTGTTGAATATTAAAAGAAAATAGGATATTTTCACCATCAATCAATGTCACTTTTTAATATTTCTGTCTTTATACTCTGGTTTGGAAAAGCTTTTTCAGAAAAAAAAACCTATCCTGTCAAATATCTGAATGATGATCTTCTATAAATATAAAATTTAAAATAGAGCATGATGTATATAAATAAATAAGAATACATTTCACTGAAAAGTTAATACATATGTTCTACCCTATATTCCTACAATATTTATTTAAGAATATTCAGTTACAACTTAAAGCGTCAGAAAAAAATGCTGATAATCGGAGATGCTGTCCAGCAAGTCCGAGGTGCTTCTTTTTGTAGGTTTTCTGTTCTATGAGGCTGTCATATTTTAAAAGGCTAATGAATTCCCTTTTGATGACCAGACTGCTCTAACTGTGCCCTTAAAGTCTCAGCTGGAGGAAGGGTAAAAGCAGAAAGACAGGATGGAACTACAATGAGTTGTCTCCCTGGTATCATCTCTTAGCATCAGTATTCATGGCATTGGCTCTGAGTCATCTAAGTGGGTTAGAGAAGTAATTAGGATATTGACAGGCAGAAGCAATGGATATGAGTGAACCTATGATTATCCCATTACTTTCCTTTACTGGCATGATGTCGAAAGCAAAGAAGCAACTCTAAGACCAAATAAAGCTGAGATGTCCTTGCACGCTTGTAAAAACAAAGTTTTTACAACAACAAAACAACAAAAGTTTGTTCTTACAAACAAACAAAAAAAGTTTGTTCTTACAACAAAAGTTTGTTCTTACAAACAAAACAAAAAGAGTTTGTTCTTACAAACAAAGAACAAAACTTCTAGCTCCCCCAAATTTTGTTATAGATCTGAATGAATCAAAATGTTTGCACTCATCTTAGCGCTTCAGCAAGTAGTAAAATTGGGTGTATATAGAGAATATTGAATAATATTTGATTTTACAAAAATGTTTAAGTATTTAGTAATTTCCAGTTTTTGTCATGCTCTAGTCCAATACTGGTTTTACTATAACCCATCTCTGTGTCCACTTTTACAAGAAATAAACTATAATTAAATAGAGAAAATTTTTCCGATCACAAACTAATGTTTGTGTTCTACCATTTTATTTCTTCCATCTTAACACTTTGCAAAGCACAAACTTAAAAGATAATTAATGGTCTAATTTTACAAGATCAATAAATTTTAAAACTCTAGGAAACTTGGAGAGCATCTAGTCTAGCCATCTTATTTCAGATAAGTAGAATCAGAGGCCTCTGAAAGGAGAGGGATTTACCTGAGGTTCACAGCAATTAGAGGGAAGTGGGTCAGGAGCTGTGCTCTCCTGTGTCCCAGCCAGGGGCACTTTCCACCAGGTGACCCTGTCTTCCACCGAATCTTTGCTTCAAATTCTCTAAAATGATCCTCTCCTTGAATGTGTAATATTTTCTCTTTCTTGCTGCCCCTTTTTGTTGTCAAGCAAACAAATAATAAATTCCCTTTGCTTTTCACTATGAGCATAACCTTTTAGAATTTATAAAGAGGATGTACCATAGGGTACACAAATCAATGGATGGTAATTATCTCATTATTACATGGAAGAGAAATATTCTTTGGTTTTATGTAACACGGGATTCATATCTTTAATCCACACGTTCTGCTAACACAGTGGCAGGCTTTGTATTACCTTTGATTAATCACTAAATATTTACCTTCTTTTAAATATTTAATTTTGCCTAGCTTCTCATTTACTATAAGAAATATTTCTTACATGTTGTATTATTCACATGACCAGGAAATATGCAAAGGATGTTGAAATTAGCCACTAATGAGATGATCCCCAAAGCCTGGGCTTATATCCCCATGCTGTCTCTTTATAACCTTGTGGTTTTGGCAAGTCACCTAATCTTTCTAAGCCCCGATGTCCTTTGTGGGGGGTGGGGAGAGAATGCTGTGATTTGGAAGAATGGAAAGATGTATTTAAGCTGAGCCTTATTCCATGGCCATTTTCTTAGATTAAAAATGTCAAATATTGGCAGTGTTACTTGGTTCAATCTAATATATAAAATAGTTGGCACATAGTATACACCTAACTATAGATAATACAATTAGTATAATTCTTTTTCAGGGTACTTTTTGCTATTACATTCATTATAAAGTCACATTTGTACCAACCCACCACCTTAATAACTATGCAGTGGGTCCATGGGTAAGGTGTTGATTGCCTCAAATGCCTTGAAAAATAGTTAAAAAAAAGTTTTTTAGAAAAATGAAAATCCATTTCATGTGGTGGTGATTTCTTCTCTTTCCTCTTTGCAATCACATTAGACAGAAGTAAGAGTGAATGACAACCAACAAGTATTTTAATTCCCTGGTTTGGCAATATCCAAATCTGACTCCCTGGGGTAAGTTATTTTAGAATTGCTGCAAGATTTGTTTAACAACTTCTGTGGCACAAAAAGTATCTTAAATTGAATCATTCTTAAATGGAAATCTTCACATTTCTTTCATTGTTTTCTTATAGCTTGGTAGTAATAATATCAGTCAAAATTAAAAAAAAAATCACGAATCAAGTATGGTACTAAGTCTACCATGTATGTATTCTCAACAATCCCATGAGGTAGGTGCTGATACTTGACCACTTCAAAAATGAACTGAGGCACGGAGGGTATAAGAATGCTGATAGTACTGACTCCGTCTTTGACCCTCCATCTTGTTCATGTCTGTGTGATGACTTGCCTCAGGGTTACGTGTTCCAGGCCCCTCGGAGGTTCATGTACGCCCTGACCAGAATGCAGGAAGGCTCACTCTGGTCCTCCTTCAACTTCTTTAGATAGTTAGTAGAGGTAACATAGTTTCCTCGCTCACCTTCCTGGCTCACAGGTGGCCCCACAGGTCTGTTAAGTGGTAGACCCTTGGATCTCACCACAGCGCTCTCTGCACATGCTTCGCTCTATAAAATCTGTGGACTGAGGGCTGGACTCTGTGGAGAACAGTTACGCAGCATATTAACTGCCCAATCCCCAATCCATAAGTTACCTTGAAGAAAACTGTAGACTCTATGGGTTGTCCTGCTTCATTTTCTGCTCTCCAAGTGCCTTCTCAGTTTGGGGGATACTTTACAACCCCTCCTCCAACTTCTGACAGAAAGTGACTTGCCAAGATCACTGAATTCAAGCTAGAATTCGATTCGAGATGATCTGATATTTGAAATTTGCACACTCTTTTCTTCACACTAGATATCAAAAAGCACTGAATATAGTAGTCCTTCAGTAATGATAAGTAATATAAATTATTGGAAGTGGGAAACAGACACAGATTCCAGAATAAATACTTTGGCACCATGGTGATAAAGAATAACACACTCTTTTATTTTTGTTTTCTTCCTCCCTACCTGGCCCAGGCAATGAACTAACAACTTACCTGCAAATCAAACCTTCTTATACATAGGTTTTTTTTGAATCTTTTCTTTTGGACCACAGTGTTTGGTTCTTACTATTGATTAGGCATTACCTGTACTGTCTTGTATCTTTTAACATCAACCATCTTACATTGTTATGTGAGCCATTTTCCTTCCTTCCTTCCTTTTTTCCCCTCCTCCCTCCCTCTCTCTCCCTTTTTAAAAAGTGTATTTATTGAGCTCCTCCTATGTTCTAGTCAGAGAGCTAGAATCTAAAGTGACTCAAGCAGAACCACTGTTCACAAAGATTCAGAGCCCAGATGGAAATACAAGAAAACAATTAAGTTCAATGAAAGACTGTAGGAACTACAAAGATGTATATGGAAGGTGTGGGGAGGGTGAAATGTATTATGATTCTATTTAAGAAGTAGTCATTTTTTAGGGAAGCATTTGAAGGTGAACTTATATGATGTCTGGAATTTGCTTTAACTTACTCTAGGGACAATATCTAGACAAAAGAGGGGTAGATAAATGAAATAATAATGGCAAACTTGATCACTGTTAGAACTGGGAGCTCATCACATGGGCAATCATTATATTATTGTCTCCAATTTTCTATATATTTGAAATTTATGGTAAAAATGTTTTAAAAATACATCACCAGCATAATTAACATTTACAGAATACTTACTAAGTGGCAGGTACTAAATGCTTTTCCTGTACAAACTTATTCAACTCTCACAATTACCTGTGAGGTAAGAGCTATTATTGTACCTGTTTCACGAGTAAGAAAACTCACACAGAGAGGTTCAGTAAGTTATCTAGTTCCACAGAACTAGTGAGTAGGGGAGCTGGGTGGTCTCTCCATATCACATCATTTCTCAGCATAGAGTAACTATTGTAATACATAATGATAGCTATTTAGTATTTATAGGAACTATGCTAAATTCCTTACATATAGTATTATATTTAATCCCTGCAAAAATATAAGGACGCTCAAGGATCCCTTTTATGGTGGCATGGATTGGCCAGGAAATGTGGTAGGATGGGCAAGAAATGATGCCTGAGTTGAGTTGCTATAGCTGAAAGACTATCTTCCAGGATGGAAAGGATGTGATCCCATTCTAGGCAGTGGGAGAATCCTAACCCCACAAAGATGTGGTGGTTCACACTGATGCCTGCTGAGGAGGAGAATTAGGTGTGAAGTGAGGTATAAGAGTTTGGCAAGGTTGGATAACTAGGAAGAAGTGGGATCTGGAGGTTCTCATGACTTGGTAAGCAACTGGGGCACCATTCTGAAGTTATGAAAGAAACACTATCAAGTTATAAGCAAGAAAGTGACAATACCAGATTTAGTTTTGTAAAAGTAAACTAAGGGGCCCTGACAGGTGTGAATCAGATGGGGCAACGTGCAATACGTGACCGATTCCATTGGTTTGTTTAATGGATGCTTTGAATGCACATTTGGTCATGCTGATGAAGTCTATGCAATGTTGGGTTACTTCTCTAGTCCCCGAAGACAAAAACAAAACAAAAGAAATAAACCACACTAGCTTTCACTTTTTCTGTGCCTTTTCTCTCTCATGCACACAATGCCTACTTAAATGATAAGCTCTCAAAGGGCATTAAATAAATGTGGTGCACCAAGTCATTTTCTTACCGTAGTCCATTTTTTAATTAAAAGAAAAATGAATTCCCATAGGTCAATCTTTGAGGTCACCACTCTTTATTCTGTGGCTTAGATGGCTTGAAGTTCATCTTAACTATTAAGAAAATGATTTTGCTTTAGCTTCATTAAGTATGTGGTTACATCTCTCATGTGTAATAAAAATATTTATTTCCAGGGATTCTGAAAGAGGAGGAAATCTAAATTGCTTCATCCTCTGGCATGTACTCTTTTCTCACAGTTTATAGATGCTATTTTTAATAGGCAGCTTTACTACCACATTGACCTTTCTCCAAAACTCCTGGGTCTGAAAAAATTATATCTCATCAATTAGTCTCCCTGGAGCATCTTAAAATGATAAATGACTTGTTGGCACGAAAGAAGGGAAAGGAAGCTTTTCTCAAGGAGCAAAGGAATATCTGCTAAAAAAAAATCATAGCTAATCTGTGCCTATTTAGTTTATGCCTTGAACTCACCCTTCTTCTTTCAAAATTGCATCTATTTTGATCTTTGGGGTACTCTAGCTCAAAAGTCTGATTTAATATGCATTAGGAATGCTCTAAATTTTACATCGTAGAAAATGTACCATCTGCCATGCAAGATTTTACTCTTGAAGCTTCCAAAACTATCACAATTTTTCTAGTTTTATTGTAATATATAATACTTTTGTATGTGTGTCTAGTGTGACTGGTCCCTACAATCACTTCTGTTGAAGACCCTTTATGCAAGACTAACCATATCTATACCAAACATCGGTAACTCAGGAAGCTCACAAGACAAAGAAAACAATAATAAGAATGACAGAAGTTGAGCTGGGTAGTTCATTCATTCAACAGATCTTTATTGAAGACCATGTCTGGGCCAGGTATTGAACACAATAGACCTTAGGGAGTTATGGTAAAATTAATCTATATTAGCAATTAATTTATGCTATAATATGAAGAACTTGGAGTGTTTAAGCATGTTCACATTTAGCAAGTAGAGGCCCTCTGCACTGAATTTCTTTGCTTATGCTGCTCCAAGTTCTTACCCACAAGGAGGACCATGAGCCTGACCTGAATGGAAGTCAGCACATGGCTGCCTTCATGAAAAAGTCTTTCTAGGAAAAGAAAAATAGCTGAAATGAACAGAATGCCTAGTGATTAGATAATTTACATTCTGGTACAGTCTGCTTATCTCATCATGCACATTCTACCAAGGTCCTAGTCTTGCTACAGACTAGTAAGAAACAACTTATAGGTGGGCAGGTAGTATTCTCATCTCACTTGGGATTGCATTGCTCTTGACTATATTTCTGCTTTCTTGAATTACCAAGTGTAGACTTGATTCACAAAACCTATAATTTGAATGCATGTTCCAGGAAAGACTAACTCTTAGAGTTAAAGGTCCTGAAGAATTTTAGTTCAGAAGGAGATTTTGGGTGCAACACAGACACAATTGAGAATGTAGAACAGACCCATGTTCCTGTCCTTCAACTGCATTCCCTTCATCACTCAGGTTAAGATTCTACCATCAGTTCCTTTGGAAGAAGAAATTGGAGTACAATCAGTACTTACTATGTACTCATTGAAGTAGCTTCTCAAACGTAATGTGCATACCATTTCCTGGAGACCTTGTGAAGAATACAATTCTTATTTAATAAGTCTGGGGCAGGACTAAATTTCTACAGTTTGGACAAGTGTCCAGACAATTCTAATGCTGTTGGGACAGTGGGCCACACTGAGTAGGGAGGATTGGGGTTTGAAGTATTTCCAGTTCATTGCACAACCACTGCAGAAAACCAGACTTAGTCATTCTCAATATATTCTTTTGCTGTTTTAATACAGACAAGAATTAAAGATCCTCTATCTTATGTCATATTCTAGTGTTATTGAAAACTTGTAACAAATATGCATAGATTCACTCATTGCTTTCTCTTAACATCTATATTTGCATAGGTATTAATAATTAATTTTTTAACCTATACTCGGTACTTTTGCATAAAGTTGGACTGTGTAGGAACAAAGGATCTGACCATTTCCAGAAAGTTGTTCAGATGGCTCCACAAAGCATGGGAATCTAGAGTTCCGCAGCTCTCAGGAAGTTACAAATAGGGCTTGGGTAAATAAAAATTAGAGAATCTTTCAATAAGTTCCTGTAGAGACAGGGAATTAATGTAAAATTTGTATCCAAGCCACTTTCCCACTTCTTCTCATACAGTGTTATTGATTTTCTATTACTATTTGTCTCTGGCCAACCACTGACACAAGGTCAAATTCATAAAGGTAATGAAGAGAAAACCAGGGAACTCGCGTGTTGTCGTTCCCAACCTGGAGAAATCTGCACAACCCCACTTAGTCACGGAGAAGATTATTTCAGTTGCCAAGAGAAGAGGAAGTGGTGAAACCCCTGCCAGGAGATAAAAAAAAAAAAAAAAAACCCTCTAATTTCCTAACAGAGGGCTGTCAATAAGGATCTGGGAAATTGGATTAACAGCAAAGAGCTGGGATTTGGCTTGACCATTAATCATGGTGTGTGGGAAATGTTAAGTAAGCTTGAGACTCACAATCCAATTATTCATTCAACCTGACAAAGACAGGGCATTGCAAAAAATTCTGAAATTATTTTTTCTCCCAAAGATTGATTGATTGATTGATTTGCCAGAGAGAGAGAGAGTGAAAGAGTGAAAGAGAGTGAAAGATCACAAGCAGGGGCAGCGGCAGGCAGAGGGAGAAGCAGGCTCCCCACTGAGCAAGGAACTCCCAGCAGGACTTGATCCCGTGATTATAACCTGAGCCAAAGGCAGATGCTTGACTGATTGAGCCACCCAGGCGTCCCAAAAGTCAAAATCTCAAGTGTGTGACTTTTAGTACTTCTCAAGAAAACTTGTTCAATGAATGTGAACTAGACACTGCGCTAAGTATAGGAGATACAAAGTTGAATAAGATATAGTCCCTGTCTTCAAGTGGTCCACTGTTATGGGACTCACAGAGAAATAATTATAGACTAAAATACGTGAGACCTATTATCCCATGTCTGTTATACGATCTCTGAAGTTAGATAGGAGAATTTACTGGTTTAATAAAGCTCTTTATCATGTGATTAGTTCCTGTTGGCATAATTTTTCTACAGCAAAAAGGAAACTTTTACTCTCTTTTTCATGATAGCCTTTTAATATTTGAAGCTGGCTATCATAATTATATGTAGATACTTCTTCAAACTAAACACTTGTTTCCTGTTGAAAGATTAACAGAAAAAAAGTAATAAAAAGACATATAGTTCATTCTCAGCACATTATTTTATTTCCATAATCAATTGAGTGTATAATAAATTGATTTGAACCAACCAAAGCACTGATTTTTATAAGAAAAAGTGGACAGAAAGAAGGAAAAGCTGGGGACAACTTGGAACAGCAAGTTTTGCTCACCTTTTCTTGAGCAAGTTGCTGATTAGCTGGGAGATTGCAAAGAAACCCTGTAGGGTATTTTGCCCTTGGGCAGCTGGGTGGGTCGGCAAGGGAAGCAATTTAGGTTATTTACGGATTTTCCAAAATGTGAGTATTTTTCTATGAAGCTTGCATGGCAGCTGTTTCTGTATTTGTCTCTGTGTTCTTTCTTAGCCTCTCCATCTTTGCTACATCAGCTCTGCACAATTTTTCTTCTTAGAACTTCTCATGCACAAATGCCTTCTAGATTTCACACCATCTTGGTGGAGTTAGCTTTCGAAATTACTCTTGAAGAAATTAATGGAAGTTTTGGCCTTGCACTCTCTATGGTAACATTGTAGGCTTAAAAAAATAATTGGTAGATTTAGACCAATTTTCCATGCAAAATCAAGTACAGATTTGGAAATGGTATTTTCCTAAGTGGCTATATTAGATGATTGAATTTCTTTTTTCAAGAATAAAAATAATCACAGCCGTTTCCCCCCCTTTTCTGGCATTTTTAGGAATAAAATGTTGGTCAACACTTTCTTGTTTCTTTTATAGGGGTTCAGATAATTGAGTTTCTGGCCAAGGTAACTGTGAGAAAGAGAAGCCATCCTAAAAGATAATTTATGATTATAATTGAAGCAGCTAAAGGAACTAAAAATTTGAAATAAAGACTGTCAAAAGCATGAACCAGAACTTTATGACTCTTAGAAAGATACTCAACAGAAAGGGCACATCTCTAGCGAAACAAGCTTAAGTCCCCAATTTACCAGGAAAAAATAAAACAGCTTCCATGCTGAGGACTGAGTTAGGGCAAGATAGAATAAAGGAGGGAAGAAAAGGAGAGGTTTTATGCCAATATGCCTCGCTAGCTTCTGACTGAGAAATAAGCATTTATTGACAACCTGTCAGACGCAAGGCCCCGTGTTAGGATTTTCAGGCTTTTGGAACATTTTGTGTATGGCCTACAGAACCATGGCATTAGCATTATTAGGGATTCTGTGATAAATGAATCTAAACCACACAAAGGCAAATGAACAGAAAGATCAATTGTTCCCCTTCTCATTACTTTGCAATTCATGTTTTGTAGTTTTTAGATACATGGAAATAGTTATTCAGTATACAGACCCTTAAACTTTAATTTTCAACGTTACTTGATCCCAAGTTGGTAGTTTTAAACCCTGTTTCTTTCAGTTATGGAACTCTTTGCTCAAATGAAATCTGTTTCCCACTTCAAAAAAATTTGTTTAATCATTTAAAATCTTCTAAAATCTTTTTTCAAATCCCCAAAAAAGTGTGATTCTAAAACATATTAGTGCAGTTTTATTCAAAGCATATAGTCACCCAGTGTAAAAAATCACACCAGTCATTAACTGTATCAAGGACATCTATTCATTTGGGTTGTATTTTTCTTCAAGGACAAAAAGGTGGGTTTGTATGCCTGTGTGTGAGTGTGTGTTGTTTTGTTTTTGTTTTTGGCTTATAACAACACCCATTTCTTGTCTTAGAGTTCTGGAGGTCAGAATTTGAAATCAATTTCACTGAGCCAACATCAAGATGTCCCAGGGCTATGCTCCTTCTGGAGGCTCCAGGGAGCAATCAGTTTCTTTGCCTTTTCCAGCTTCTGGAGCTTGATTAGGTGCATTCCTTGGCTCTAAGCCCCTTCCTCCATCTTCAAAGTCAGCAACACAGCATTGGCCCCAGTTGTTATGTTGTCCTCCTTTGTTCTGTGGTCAAATTTTTGTCTCTTTCTCATAAGGACAGTAACTCACTAGCTTACTGTAAAAGGCTAGAACTCAGGAACAGCCAGATGGAAGAGACACATAGAGTAAAGTATGGGGAAAGGGGCTTGGAGCTTCAAGGTCTATCCAAGAATGACACTTTCCCCAAATCTCCACGCATGCATCATCAAGAACCTCCACTTAAGGTATTTTGTGAAATGTAATACTGTTTCCAGTAAGTAATAGCTAGCACTTGGTAGTATAAATCTTTGAGGAGAATGTAAAGATTTGTCAAATATTCATTTATAAAAGAATTACAAAATACAACATTATCCAAGACAATTACTTGGGTTTGTTTATTAAGTCAATCTCTCTCTTTTTTTCAAAGATGTTACTTATTTCTTTGACAGAGAGAGAGAGAAAGAGCACAAATAGGCAGAGTGGTAAACAGAGGGGGAGGGAGAAGCAGGCTCCCCGCTGAGAAGAGAGGCCAACAGGGGGCTCAATCCCAGGGCCCTGGGTTCATAAGCGGAAGGCAGATGCTTAACCAACTGAGCCACCCAGGTGCGCTAAGTCATTTTCTGATAATGACTCAACTAGTTACAAACTGGAGTTAAAAAAAAAAAAAAAGAAGTTACAGGAATGTTAATTAAGGGTTTTCTTTGTTCCAAAACAGGAGCAGCTAAACTCGTGTCTTAACAAACAGAAAAAATAAGGAATTTTTGGTTCCTTATCCAAAGAAGCCATGAAAACGTCTCTCACAATGAAACATTTTATTTTAACAGCCAGAGTATAGAACTGTTAATAAAAAAGTCTTACTTCTTTGAAATATATATAAAATGTGGTAGCTGACATTGCACATTGATTTCAGAATGTACAACATATTGGAAAAAATCTAATTTGCAAGAATTGGTTTTCAAAAAGAACAGTATCCTGTCGGGCAGGAAATAATAACACTGTGTTTGAAAATATCATAAGGCATTTTTCAGATGCTAGTCCCACCAGAAAATCTGGCATTTCCAGGTTAAGAATTCATAGTTTCAACCATGTGTGAGTGACCCCAAAAACATTTCATAATTTTGCTGACATATGAATCTGAGCCTAGTGAGTGAAAACAATAAACATGGTAGTAAATGATTCTGGCAGAATTTCCAGCATGCTTCTCTCAAGGAGTCTTGATGGCTCTCTCTTTCCTTATTCAGTGATAATTATTTAGATTGCTTTTAGACTGCTTGAACCTTGTTGCCTAGCCAAGATAATTTATTTTCCCACAAATTGTAACAGGGCTAGGCTAAATACAGTAAAATGACCCCGAAGAATGCTCTGAGTCTTTGTGGTAAATCACAGACTATTTGAGGATTAAGCTCTTTTTCAAAAGTGGAATAACATGAAATCACTTTCCAAGTAGACTATTGTCTAAGTTAAGCATCAAGGTAGAATTTAGTATTGTCTTTTAGACTCTCCACGTTAAAAATCAAATGTGGCCGCCAAGTTCTAAGGTCAAGGTTGAATGTGCTCAACTGCTCTGTTCAGACTTCAGGCTAGTACTGAGGATGCACTGGAACATTCTGTTTTGAATATGGACCACTGTTGATTATGTTGAGATCTTAAAGACCTACTGTTTTTTGCTTTTAGCTTCTCCGTAGGCACAGTCATCTTTTCTGTTCCTTTTCCAAGGGTGACATGTATGCAGGAGGCGGAAACAAAGGAGATTATTTAAAGAAGTTTAAAAAAACAGAGTCTTAACTATAGAGAACAAAGAGATGGTTACCAGAGGGGAGGTGGGCAGGGCGTGGGTGAAAGAGGTGAAGGGGATTAGGAATGTGCTTATCATGATGAGCTCTGAGTAATGTGGAGAATGGTAGAATCCCTATATCATACACCTGAAACTGACATAACACTGTAAGTTAATTATACTCGAGTTTTTAAAAAATTTAAAAACTAAAAAATATGTTAAAATTAAAGAAGTTAAAAATAGGACTGCTTCCTTCGAAGAAAACTTACTTCGGTCACCAGGAAAAAGACTTGCATATAATTCTTGACTTCATTGTCACATGAAATAACAGCCTACATTTTGTGTATAGCCAATGGAAGCAAATTTCCAGAAACATTGAGACCATAGCTAATCTCTGAATAAAACAAATTAGGAGACAGTGGGATTAAAAATCTGAATAACTGGGGCGCCTCAGTGGCTCAGTGGGTTAAAGCCTCTGCCTTCGGCTCAGGTCATGATCCCAGGGTCCTGGGATGGAGCCCTGCATCGGGCTCCCTGCTCAGCGAGGAACCAGCTCCCCCCACCCCCGCCTCCGCCTGCCTTTCTGTCTGCTTGTGATCTCTGTCTGTCAAATAAATAACTAAATAATTTTAAAAAATTCTGAATAATTGCTTTGATTGACTCTGGAAATAAATGTACCTTCTGAATTAACAAACATCCTTCTTCTTAAAATAGGTAATTTTAAAAATTACTGAATGACGATTCTCTTTAAGATACAGTTCAGATACCAGTTTTTATAATAACTTCTTTTCTCATAACAGTTTACTTCTTCAGACTTTAATTTAGTGAGCAAACATTTCCTCATTACCAAAAATACTGCATAATTATCCATGTAATTTCTTTAGGAAGATAATTGGGTAGCATCCAGATCTCAGTTTGGAAAATTAGCTGTCAGGCACAGAAAATTTCTGTGTGCCAAGATTTAAGCCACTATCCTTCTGATGTTATCGTCAAATATCATGAGCTCTATTGGATGTAGGAGTCAGTAATAAATCGCTCCTTCAATAAGAAACCTATGGTGTCCCCAACATGAATTACCTTGCATTTCTTTTTTTTTTTTTAAAGATTTTATTTATTCATTTGACAGACAGAGATCACAAGTAGGCAGAGAGGCAGGCAGAGAGAGAGGAGGAAGCAGGCTCCCCGCTGAGCAGAGAGCCCGACTCAGGGCTCCATCCCAGAATCCTGGGATCATGACCCGAGCTGAAGGCAGAGGCTTTAACCCACTGAGCCACCCAGGCACCCTTACCTTGCATTTCAATCCCACCTACAGTGTTCTCTGTAGTACTGCTTACATTTCTATTAGACACAATAATATTTTTACTATTGGCAGGACTTTTCCACCAACTGATAAAGAAAAACAGATTTGAATCTGATTTACAAAGTACAATTATTTATGTGAACAAGTTAATCTTCGTAATTATACCTGGAAATTATTCATACAAATCCATTTCATCAGAAGTACCAGTAATGTATATAGAATATACTGGATCATTTTAAACTTCCACTTGGTTTCTAGCACATTTTTTGCTTTTTTCATTCTCAGTCTTTTTCTATTGGTAAAAAGGATCTAAAAACACCTATCCCCACGAACTACAAATAAATGATTTACACAGAATCGCTTTTGTATATTTGGGTCATGAAGATATATTATGTATGGAGAGTCCATAAACCCATATGATGTAAATGATACATAAGAAACAATACATATAATTATTATTTTGATAATGCCTCAGTTTAATTAATGGATACTGATACCTGATGCTTACATTGGAGATGAAACTAAGCAAATATGATTGCCTTAAGGAATCTTTAATAGTGAAATGTTATTTATGAACCTTTCTTATTAATTATTTCAAAAACATTACCATGCCCCCTCCCCCACTGCCCTGCTTAAGACCTAACTTGGTTGCTTGTTCAAAGAAAGGCTTTATGTACTATATTTTGTCTCTAATGTCGACCATAGCTATTTTTTTCCCTGTAATTTAGATGGATAAATAAATTTTTTTCCTAATCCACCCTTTTCGGGATCCACGAGCCTTTGTTTTTTGGGGACATCACTCATACTCCAATCTGGAAGGCAAAGAGTGACAGGTCTGTACCTGGGGCTCAGGGTGCCCCCGCCATGGCTTCACACTCAAGGAAGGCAGTCCTTACATTTCAGAGGCTGTCAGATTCCCATAAAAGAGATGGTTCTAAATATGAAGGTTTTCAGTGCTGTTTTGCTTGGTATCAAATGTCCTCCAGAAGATGATCCTCTGGTTCCTACCTTAACCACACAAAAAACACCACCCACCCAGCCTCAGCATGCTGTGGACACCAGTAATCTTTTGAGGGGCTCCAGGGACATCCCATCTGCAAGGTCCTCCACTTCTCTTCCCAACATCGGGCCTTCTTCCTTCCTTCCCTTTTCAGGATTCACCTTTCTGACACCCTCCCAGAGTAGGCTTCCTTCATAGCTCTTCCAACTCTGGAGCTGTCCTTCAAAGCACTAGCCCAGCTCACCACCCCATCCAATATGATTTGGTACCTCTCAAATAATAAGCAAATAATCAAAATGCTTAATGTGATTATCAGCCTTTAAGTCCAAAACTTCTATACAAACACAACACAAGACACCATCTTGAATGCCAAACACTGCACTTTTCCTTAGAAATGTTCTTGGCCTTGATTAAACATTTAAAAATCTCCATTATTTGGGGCGCCTGGGTGGCTCAGTGGATTAAGCCGCTGCCTTCGGCTCAGGTCATGATCTCAGGGTCCTGGGATCGAGTCCCGCATCGGGCTCTCTGCTCAGCAGGGTGCCTGCTTCCCTCTCTCTCTCTCTCTGCCTGCCTCTCCGTCTACTTGTGATCTCTCTCTGTCAAATAAATAAATAAAATCTTTAAAAAAAATAAAATAAAATAAAAATCTCCATTATTAGTTTAGGATATTGAGGCGCAGTAATTTGCCTCTGACTACACACTAAGAAAAGGAGTGGGAGAAACTTGATTCAATTTCAGGACCATCTTTGCTCACATACTTGGTTCTTTTTCTTTGCCACAGTGATTTTCGATGGTGAT
This sequence comes from Lutra lutra, assembly GCF_902655055.1. Taxonomy (NCBI): domain Eukaryota; kingdom Metazoa; phylum Chordata; class Mammalia; order Carnivora; family Mustelidae; genus Lutra; species Lutra lutra. Next base: position 86,072,220 of record NC_062285.1, read on the forward strand.
TTATTCAACAAAAATTCTATTGTTAGAATTAGGCACCAGTGAGGAAAAAATGGTCATGGAGTTTAACTAGTTTGTGCCAAATCTGATTAACATTTGCCCTCCTATTGAAAAAGGCCAGAGATCATGTTGCATTAGGGAATTATTTTTCTTATGTGTTTCACAAGCTGTGTCTATTGATGTCAGACTTGTGGTGTCCTTTTCATGCAAACTTTTATTGCTTTTCTCTACATTGGTAAATTTCCCTCCTTCTTTCTACCTATCTGTCTCTTTTTCCCTCCATTATCCTTTAGCTAGTAACTCTTTATTAGACCTTAATCAGGCAGGTGTGATTACCAGGAGGTTATATTAAGCTCGTCGAATCCAGTGGTCCCTACTCTGGGAGTAAAGGGGAGAGGAACAGATTCTAAGAAGCTGATGAAAGGACACTTTTCATGGGTTGTCACTAAAACATTACTTTTACACTCTTGTCTGCTGCTTATCAGAAGTGTTAATGCTGCTTTCACAAACGAAAGCAAAACACTGCCTTGGCTTGTGCTCCTTCTAATTAACTGTAAGTGGCAGGGGAAAAATTCCTTTGTAAATTCACGTTTCTCAGAGAGGCAACCAACACTGGGTCTATGAAGCTGGCAAGACCTCTGAGTCCTTTGTTGTCAGGCCTCTAAAATTTGGAACATCCTAGGGAAATTAAATTGGCACAGTGAGAGACAAAACCAGGTTTTGAAATTAGCTACAGTGTTTTGACACAGTTGTGATATTCATTGGCTGACTCTCATTTGTTTCTAGAATCTGGTAAGCGGATGACATCGATCAAGCTAGTTATCATTATAAAATATTATTTTTAAAGTCATACCTCTAGGAGGTTAATCTAGAAATCCTATTTATTCAAGAAAACAAGGAAGTGAAAATATAATTGAATTATCCCCAACTTTTCTTGAGAGTCTCCTAACCACAAAGCACTCTGATAAATAGGTCCTAGAAATACACAGCGGTGTTGTCATTCCTTATCTCTTGAGGTTTACAATCTATCTGGGGAGACTGGACAAACATTTAAAAAACTAGCATAAGTACGAAGAAGCTTATGTCAAAAGACAAAATACAGACAAGTGTTTAGAGTAAGTAATGATTACAAAAGTTCGCATTTTCAGGTAAAGTTTTCTAGAGGGAACTAGGACTTGAACTCAACTTTGAAGAAAATGAGACTAAATATTAATATTAATAGCAGTACCATACATTAGACCCTTTTGTGTCAAACCTGATGCTTTCTAAGAATCCACCACTTTTAACAGCCCAAGGAGGTTGATATCAGTATCACCATTTTCACATAAAGAAACTGGAGCTAAGAGAAATTACACTGTATTATATGACTTTTTAGAGTGGAAAATCAGGTGCATTTTTTAAAAATTTCACACCTCAAAGATAATGTATGTGAAAAAAAACCTATATAGCAAGTCTGACTACCATCAGGTTAAAAAAATTTTTTTTTCAAATGACATAAATTAAAAAGGGAACCTCTCAGGCACCTGGGTGGCTCAGTGGGTTAAGCTTCTGCCTTCAGCTCAGGTCCTGATCCCAGGTTCATGGAATTTAGTCACAGGATTCCTTGCTCAGCAGGGACTCTGCTTCTTGCTCTCCCTCTGCCTGGTGCTCTGCCTGCTTGCACTCTCTCTCCCTCTCTCTCAGTCTTGAGGGAGAGAGAGCATGAACGGGGTGGGGGGGGGCAGAGGGAGAAGGACAATCAGATTCCTTGCTAAGTGGGAGCCCAACTCTGAGTCAAAGTGCTTGATAAATTAAAAATTGATTCAGGGGTCCAATCACCTTCATTGAAAATAGGATTGTTTTAGGGTGCCCAGGTGCTCACTTGGTTAAGTGTCTACCTTCAGCTCCGGTCATGATCCCAGGGTCCAGTGATGGAGTCCTACTTTGGACTTCCTGCTCAGCAGGGAATCTGTTTCTCCCTCTCCCTCTGCTCCTTCCTCTGCTCATGCTCTCTCTCTCTCTCTCTCTCTTTTGCTCTCTCTCTCTCTCTCTCTCAAACAAATAAAAGAAATCTTAAAAAAAAAATAGAACCTCTCATGACAGATCCATTCTCCAATACTGTGGCTGTTTTGTCAAACATAGGATGTCTCTGATTTTTTTCTTTTTAAGATTTTATTTATTTGTTTCAGAGAGAGAGCACAAGTGGGGGAGACAGGCCAAGGGAGAGGGACGGAGAGAAGGAGAAGCATGCTCCCCGCTGAGCAGGGAGGCTGATGTGGGACTCGATCCCAGAACCCTGAGATCAGGGTCTGAGGATGTCTCTGATTTTTATTTGGGGAGAGATACCTGACAACACAGCCTTCTATACAGTATTAAAGTTAAAATGACTATATGTATCTGTCTTTTTCTAATGTGAGATAATGAAAAAAGAACAGTGATGATTCTAGAACAAACGAGTAATTACAAACACCATTGCAAATCCTGCCCACACATCCTGCCCCGGGTCTTGCACAGGGAAGCTTCCAGGCATATCCAAAGGATGGAAGTATTCGAAAGGTTAATATAAAATCTGTATTCTCTCTTGGAACAATAGAATCTCAATTCTCGAGACCAAAATTAAATAATGGTAAAAGAGGGTACTTAAAAAAATACTACTTAAGAAAAGAGGGTACTTAAGAGAATAATCTTGAGGTAGAGTCTGGGATTTTAAGGAAATCAAGTGAGTCCTTTCCATCAAATTCCCCATCCTGTCCCAGCAGCGCCTGTTTTCGCTCCTCATTTAATTTCCTCATCTTGTAGGAGCAGTCAACTTTGAAATTGCCAGGAAGGCAAAGAGAATAAGCCTGATAAATAAATAGATGGTTGCAAGTCTCTTACACAAAGATCAAAGACAAATTTGAAGGAATGGTCATCTCTATGCTTATTCTTTGTAGTTTTCATTTTCCCCTCCTTTTTTTTTTTTTGAAATCCTATAAGATATAATTTTCATATCTGATGAACATAATCAAATGAAAAAAAGGAAGAGAAAGTAAAAAGGTGTTGGATTATTAAAAGAGAAAAGTTAGGAACCCCAGCTGTAACTGCAGGGTAGGAAGTTCATCATGGGTTATAGTAATAAGTAGTAGAGTTATGAGCTATAAATTATGTACATAGAGCCTGTGATCATTAATCGTTCTTCTTTGGTGCTCCAAGGAGATGGTAAGCTACCTGAAGGGAAGGAATGTATTGGATGCTCTTTCTGTTTCTCTCACAAGACCCAGAAGAGCTCAAAGAATGATATCTTGAAGTTCCTTTTGGATGAGACACCCTAGTACTACATTCCAGGGATTCAATCAATACTTTCAGGTTTGGCGATCAATTGAATTAGGAAAAGAAACTGGTAATTTTGTGTTTATGAACAAAATGAATTTCCATGAACCTTTGAACAAACTGGATTATGACTACAGGTTATATGAAGGACTAGACTGACATTTGTTCTTAGATTTCTCTAAACAATGCTGAGTCAAAACAAAACAAAACAAAACAAAACAAAACAAAACACCAGAGTGGAAGTCAGAATATAATTTCAACACTAACTGAGAGATGAATCTCATCTTAAGGCAAATGATGAGGGGACCTGGGGTCTGAGGTAGGTTGAGGAATTGTGGCATATAATCCAAAACTCAGGGAAATCACTCAGACTGTGACAGAATTAAATAGTAGAAATAAAAAATGACTGCAAAATACTTTATGTACCCAAACTATTATTTCTACCTCTTCATTTTAATTTCTATTTCTTTTTTTTTTAAGATTTTATTTATTTATTTGAGAGAGAGAGTGTGTGTGCACGAGTAAGGGAGGGGCAGAAGGAGAGGGAGAAGTAGATTCCCTGATAAGCTAGGAGCCTGACTTGGGGGCTTGATACCGTAAAACTGGGATCATGACCTGAGCCGAAGGCAGAGGCTTTACTGACTGAGCCACCCAGGCATCCCTTAATTTCTGTTTCTAATCAAGACAGTCTATTTACTATTTATTCTATACTATTTGATGTTTAAGTTCCATACTATTTTCGTGACTAGAGAAAAATCAGGAAAAGGAAAATACTGTGTGGTTTCACTTTCTATTAGTGCAAAATTTGCTCTTTCTATGATTTTTTTTTAATTCTTATTGTGTCAAGTGTAACCAAAAGTCAGAAAGTTAACAAAATATTATATGATCCTTTCTGAGCCTCATCATTTTTATGTGGCATTTTAGGCACTCTCTAAACACAATTATATCAGGACACTTTGAATTTACAGCACTTATTTTTTACTGTGACCTGATTTCAAACCCTTGAGAAGACATTCAAAACTAAATTTAATCTAAGACCATGTCATTATTACCTTTGTTTAACCAAGAAGGCTCACTGGAGAAAAAAATGCATATAAAACAGCCTAATGAGAAAGTGAGCAAACAGAAGGGCTTATAATACCAAAGGAAGAAGATTAAAATCTGTATCTATATCGCTTTCAAAAATGACAGTATTTCAAGGTGGACATTGCACATAAGACTACAAGAAAAATTGATGTTGATTAAAACATGTTCTCGGATTGAAGTTGCAGGGTTCATGATTGATTTTGCTGTTCCAGAAACAAGAATTTCATTTGAAATTTCACGGCTCTTTGTGTCTTTGCTGGGCTTACAGAAACCATTTCCCTGCACGTACCCCTACATGTGTCATGCAATTTATTTTAATAGTAACCATGTACGATGACTGTGCTCACAGTGACCAGTAGAAGATGGATGGTGTGTGTCATCATTTGTGGTAATTACAAATCCAACCACATCGGAGTTAAAAATAGCGAGTTATGGTTACAAGAATATTATAGTAGACTCAGGTGACCCTTGAATTCTGGTCCCAACACTGCCACTAACTTCTTAGGGCACAGTAAGCAAAAGGCTAATACTAAATTGTATAATGAAAATTTAAATGAAATGACTTTAATATCTTAATCTGAAATAAAGTTTCCTTTAGCAACAACACAAAAATATTTGGAATTTTTACTTGATACCACAATTGTAAGCATCATGTTCACTTCCTTTTCTACTTTTTTTTCACTGTACCTCGTGTCTTACTCCTTTCTTTCTGCTCCATTGTTAAGACAGTATACATCCATCATTCTTAATAAAAGAGAACTGTTTATCACCAACTCATCTTCTAGTATGAAGAAAGCGTGTCACTCAGGATATATTATTTAGAAGAGTAATAATTAATTGTCTTACAATAAATTAAAAATGAGAAATAGTTACTTTAAAATCCTTGGTCTTCAAGTGTAATACTCTGTGTCGTCATATGAAAATAAAGATGATCTTGGGTAATGGCTTACAAACTTTTTCACCAAAAAGAATACCATTGATTTTTTTTCTCTCTTCATAAATTTTGTATTATTAAACATTTTTATCTACCTAATAGTTAATTAGAAACTAAAGCATTTTCCCATTTGTATTAACCAGGCATATAGGACCCTCAATTAATTTCTAATTAATATGAAATAGCACTGTTCGGTGGCAAAAAAATTTGGCCCAATGCTCAGAAACATAACGGTTCAGTTGGCCCACACAGTCTTAATGCAGGCAAGTGAGCAATTTCCATTAGAAACACCAAGACAGTCTTTCTGAAATTGGGAATCCTTGGATCTTTAGATCTTTCACTAAATCACATTCATGATATATTCATGTGAATGTGACAAAAAAACAATCAGACTTATTTCTTCCCTTAAACGCATGCACTGAAATATAGATTGAGTAACTATCTTCTGCCAAGCATTGAGACATATTGACTCTCTATGAAGACTCTCTGTACACAAGTCAGCTTCATGTAGAGTACAAAAAATGTGAATTTTGAGTTCAATAGATCATTTTTTTTCTCCCCAATTTTTATTTAGATTCCAGTTAGTTAATGTACAGTGTAGTATTAGTTTCAGGTGTAGAATGGAGTGACTGAACACTTCCATACAACACCCAGTGCCCATCACAAGTGCCCTCCTCCAACTCCATCACCTACCTAATGCATCCCCCACTCTGGTAACCATCACTTTGTTCCCTAGAGCTCTCTTTCTTGGTTTTTCTGTCCTCCCCATGTTCATTTATTTTGTTTCTTAAATTTCACATATGAGTGAGATCATATGGTACTGATCTTATTAAAACATTTGTAAATTTTTCCTTAGTTTCAGATTATTCACTTATGAAATGATTAATAGCATCCACCTGAAAACACTGACAACCTTCATGTTATAAAGTATTAGGCACAAAAAACATGATAAAATAACAAAAGCCACATTTCTGTAATACACAAAACAGTTGAGATCAATGTCCTGATTGTATAAATAACACTTACAGATATATTAAAAGCTTCCCTAAAAGAAAAGTGGGCAAAATATACAGATTTCACTAACAGAGAACACATATGGCCAATATGCATGTAAAAATGTCCAATGCCATGGGTAATCAGAGGCAAATTAAAAAACAACAGCATGTTTTATTTTGTTTTGTTTTAACTGATTAAATTAGCAAAGATTTTTAGACAGATAGAACTGGAGACTAGTGAGGGATGAATTTTGTTATTCAGTCAAATACTATTTAGTGTATGTACCAAGCACTCTTAAGATATGGGGATAAAATGGAGAATAAGATGATGAGGTCACGGTGCTTATGGACCTCACATTCTGCAGAGTGTGTATGTGTGTATGTGTTTGGTTTTTAGGGGAGTTAAGCAATAATCAGGTCAAAAAAGTCATAAACTGAGCTGACTACAATGAAGGGAATGAATGGGGGACTCTGATAGAAAATTATGGTAGAGAAGATAGGGAGATGAGGGAAGGGTATATTAAGTTAAAATTGGAACGATTAGAAGTAACTAGCTTTGGAAGTGCCTGGGTGGCTCAGTGGGTTAAGCCTCTACCTTAGGCTCGGGTCATGATCTCAGGATCCAGCTCTCTGCTCAGCGGGGAGATTGCTTCCCCTTCTCTCTGCCTGCTGCTGGGCCTACTTGTGATCTCTGTCTGTCAAATAAATAAATAAAATCTTAAAAAAAAAAAAAGAAGTAACTAGCTTTGTTACAAGCCTTAACAAGCATCCAGGCAAAAGAAATGCCAAGTGTTCAAAGTGATGAGGTAAGAGAGGGCTGAGTGTGTTTTAAGAATTGTCAGAAATGCCGGTGGAGTTAGGGTACAGCGGTCAAGCGTGGTGTGGTCAAGCACGGTGTGTCCAAACATAATGTGACAAGATGGGAAGGGACCAGGTGGGAAGAGGTCAGATCATTCTGGGCCTTACAGGTCATAGTGAAGGGTCTGAATTTTATTCTTAGTTTGTAAAGTCCAAACAGATATAAACTCTCAAATGAGTAAGAAACTAAATGTTTCCTGTGCACATAGAATATAAAATAAAATCTCACCAATCCACTAGAAATAAAACTACAAAACCTCTAACTTTTTTTTTAAATTAACATATAATGTATTATTTGTTTCAGGGGTCTGGGTCTGTGATTCACCAGTCTTACACAATTCACAGCACTCACCATAGCACATACCCTCCCCAAGGTCCATCACCCAGCCACCCCATCCCCGCCAACACCCAGCAACCTTCAGTTTATTTCCTGAGATTAAGAGTCTCCTATGGCAAAACCTGTAAGTTTTAAACTGTCAACATTGATTTAATGTGGCAGATGATGTTTGCTGACCCCAGGTTGCATTGCATTAAACATGTGTTTAATACCAAGTGTGACATGTCGGTTCTTTTTAGTAACACATATTAACACCAATCTAACTTTGGTGATTTTGCAACTATCCTTCACTTTGCTTACTGTTTATGTTCCACTTGGCTTGACTCCATTCTCTTTCTCATCCCTAACTATTTTCTTTATTCCATATATCAATCCTTAGAATAACTAGACAGGCACCGCTTGGTATCAGTGACATAACAGACATGGAGACCTCTAGGGGAGATTAAACACTCTGATGGTCACTGCAGTTACTCACGATGGCCAAGATGCGGAAACAGCCTGAGTGCCCACGCACACGTGAACTGATACAGAATGTCCAGTATATACGCACAATGGAATACTCTTCAGCCTTTCAAAAGAACCCAATCCTGCCCTATGTGACAACAAGGGTGAACTCTGAGGATACTAAGCTAAGTGAAATAAACCAGATCCAGAAAGACAAGTACTGCATAATTCCACTCAGATGAGGCATCTGGAATGGTCAGTTTCATAAAATCAAAGACTGACAAAGTGGTGATGGGTGGTTACCAGGACCCAGGGAAAGGGTGAAATGGGACATTATTAATCAAGGCGTAAAGTTTCAGCTGAGTGAGCTGAAGAAGCTCTCATGGTGTGTTGTGCAGATTCACACCTCCAGTCAACAATGACGTGTAGTAAGAGGATGGATCGCATGTTGAGTTCTCACCGCAATAAAATTTTAAAAAGAAATAGATAAAAGTCAGACCTCAAAGAAATGTCAGCATGTATCATTCTTATTTTCTAGAACTTTGTTATATGTACATATATTCATTTTTATGCATATCAATTATTAAATCAGAAAGTAACATTTAACTGTTTACATAGGAAACTCTCAGTCTTCCAAAAGTATGTCCAGAGACTCGAGGTAGGAAGTACTGCTCTAAAACAGGACCGTGGACTTTCAGAGAAGGGCTCATAAGTCTCAGAATTTAGCAGCTGAAAATCCTACTAAGCAGAGGCAAACAAATTACACAGAAATCTTGTATCTCAAAAGAAAGAATTCCTAATGGATTTTCTTATTGCTCTGGCTAATCTTTCTAATTTAAGTTCCCAAAGCTCCTTTCTTACTCTAAATTTAAGACTGAATTCAGTCAAACAAATACCAAATCCCTATCTGGGCATCAAAATAATCCTGCCAGTTCTCCCACTTCATATTGAAATAAAATGCTAGACCATTTCTGTGTTTAAGAAGCATGACCCACAGTTAGAATTCAATGAAATTATGAGATACAATTTATACTCTAATGAATTTTAATTAATTTTTAATTAAATATAGGAAATTGAATGTTCAGGCAAAATACAAAATTAGAGTTGGCAAGGAGAACAAAATCTGCGATAGATCTTTCTTCTCAGTCAATCTGCAGGATGTGTTGAAGTCTAATTTACAAAGCAGTGCAAAGAAAACAGCCATGTGAGCCAGTCCAATGAAATCCGACCTATGAGGTATTTTATAGTTCCTTTGAAGAATCTATTTTTTAAAAGATTTTATTATTTATTCAACAGAGAGATAAAGAGCACAAGTAGGCAGAGCAGCAGGCAGAGGGAGAGGGAGAAGCAGGCTCTCCGCTGAGCAGGGAGCCTGATTCGGGTCTCGATCCTAGGACCCTGGGATCATGACCTGAGCCGCGGGCAGCTGCTTAAACATCTGAGCTACCCAGGTGCCTCTGAAGAATCTATTTTTAATACATAGTGAATTCTCAGCTGTTTGCCTATAGGATACCTACTTTATATTTTGGGCAGAGCACTTTTGTCATTCCTTATTGACTTAAATCAAACGATAGGTAGATAATATATGAGGAAGTAAAGCAAACTCATTTTATCATTAGCTTAATCTATACCTACTGTGCCCATTGTATGAATACATGTATTTTATAGAGAAATTCACACAAGCCTTTTATCTGTATCATAACTATTCTCCATTGTTATTAACTCATATTTTCCTCAAATATTTATGAAATTCTCTCTGTGATAGTCAGTAGAGATATCTGCCAAATAGTTTTGGTTCTATCCTTCGGCCCTTTGAAGGAAGATACGGCCAGGTGACTATTTTGGACCATGAGCTGTAGTGGAAGTGTTTTGTATGCTTCTGGGCTAGAGTATTTAACTCTTGGTTGAACTGCTGGTTAGAACTCCGGAGAGTTTTTTTTTTTTTTCTTTTTCTTGCATAATGGCTGGCAATATTATTATGAGACCCCAGTCACACAGAATGATTAAAAACCTGCAATGCTTTAAGCCACTAAAACCTTAGGCCCTTTGTCTCCCTGCCATTATTTAGGCTACTCCAACTAATACAAACTCCATGCAACATGTTGTGGTTGGTACTGGGGATGCATCAGTAAACGAGGCAGAATAATCACCGACCACATAGCACTATCATCTTATTGGAGGAACTTAGCCTTGCACACTAGAATGCAAACTATAGGAGGGCAGGGGGTTTTGTATATTTTGTTTCTGGCTGTTTTTAGGGCTAGAAAAGTACGCAGTGCAAAGTAGATGCTCATCTACGTATATATGATAATCAGCTGGAGAAGAAGTGGAATGAGCTCATTACAATATCGATACTTTCCACAAAGGAAATATATAGTGTGATGACAGTCTGTAATGATGCAAGGTGTCCAGGCTACGGAGGTGGAGGAGAGATGACAACCACAGAGAATGGCTTTTGAGAAGCAGCAATTAATGAGATAAAGGATGGGGAGGGGAAGAGCACATTCCAGGCAAATGGAATGGCATATGGAGAGCCACTGGCATGAAGAACAAATGAGGGTGATTTAGCCTAAGGAAGAGAAGAATAGGTACAGGGGTACAAGGTGTGGTGGGTGAGACCACTGGGAGGCGGAGGAAGAGCAGATTACACAGGGCCTTGTAGGTCTTATGAAAGATTGTAGGCTCCGGCCTAAAAAACAGGGAGATGGTGTTTAAAGAGATTCAAAGTGACACTCAGGTGACTGTGAGGAAAATAGCCTGAGAAGAGTTTATGGGGGGTATTGTTTCAACTCATTGTTACCTTTAACTCAGAGCTACATGCAAGGATTTGGCGTTTAGCAATCGTACCCCAAGCTTCTCACTAAAACTAAGCACTAGCTGGTTACAGGAGAGCCTGCTGTCTGCACAGCTCCTTCCTCAGTAATAAGGCTCCTGTGATGCCTTGGTCTCCTGTTAAGAGGCTATGTAGAAAGAATGCACACAGAAAGTTCTGGATGACATTGTTCATTTCCTTAGCAGGGTCTCTTTTGAAGTTCCTTGGAAGAGCTTTCTTCCTGGTTTAATACTAAGAATAGATTTGCTTCTCCTTAGAAATACTCCTTTTATATCTTAAAGACAGGTAAAATTTTACATTGATCAGTTTCCCTCTCCCCTGTGCCTGTGGAAAAGCTTAGGTCAAATGTGTGACCCACTTGAAGTAACTACAAAATTTTATGTGTATTTATATGAACCTATCTCCATGGTATGTCTCTGCCCTTGGTTTTGCTTTTTGATTTTACTGACTTCTAATTTAGGTCATCCTACCATGAATACTTACATATTCATGTTATGTCATCTTAAAGGTTTTTTGGTACTAATTATAGTATAAATAAGCATTTAGCAACCACTACCTCTAATCAGATAAGTAATAATCTGGATATAAAAGTTAGCAGCCCACTTTTCTGTGGTATACCTTTTTTTTTTTTAAAGGATTTTATTTATTTATTTGAGAGAGAGAGAGAGGCATGGGAATCAGGGGGAGAAGGAGAAGCAAGCTCCCCATTGGGCTCAATCCCAGGACCCTGGGATCATGACCTTAGCCGAAGGCAGACGCTTAATGACTAAGCCACCCAGGCGCTCCTTGACTCTTTTAAAAAAAAGAAAATTCATTTATTTATTTGAGAGAGAGAGAGAGAGCACGCACACAGCACCAGGACAGGGTACAGAAGGAGAGGGAGAAGCAAGCTTCCCACTGAGCAAGGAGCCCGATGCAGGTCTCAATCCCAGGACCCTGAGACCATGACCTGAGCTGAAGGCAGATGCTTAGCCATCTGAGCCACCCAGGCATCCCTCTGTGATATACCTTTTAAAAGACATGAAAAATAGGAGCCAGATTAACCTCCATATATTAAAAAAAAATCATTCATTCAAAGATGAAGTAAATAAAAAGCCTATTATGTGTCAGTTACTGTAGATTCAAGGATGAGTATAAGCATACATGGTCCGTGCCTTCATGGAGCTTCTGGGTTAGTGGGACAAACTCTGAATCTGTGAGAAATGGTATTGTCCTGTGTGCAGTCTTTATACTGCATGCTGGTTGGATTTGGGCTGGACTCCCTGGGTTTGAGTTCTAGTTCTGTCACTTCTTTACTTGACTCTGGGCAAGTTATTTAACTTTTCTATGCCTTAGTTTCTTCATGTATAAGACAGTGACAGGAATAGTACCTATACTTCAGAGGATTGCTGTAAGGATTAAATGAGCTAGTGTGTGTCAAGAACTCAGAACAGTGCCTGGCAGAGTTATATTATTGTTAGATGGTTTTATTATCTATAAAGAGAATTTGGGATGAAATAAAGCTTGAAGTGTCCCTGTGAAACATGTAATGGGAAACAGAAAGTTCCTTTTTCTGACTTGTTTCTAAATAAAGCATCGTATATTGTTTCGAATTATGAGATCATCAAGAAAGAGACTTTTGAAGTCATCTTGGACAATTTCCAACTAATTTAGAAATCCCTGCCATTTTCTACTTTCTTGATGGGTGCCCATTCAGCCACTTTGTTGGCATTTGTGGAAATCTAGCTCTTATCCCTGAACAATCCAATCCATTTTATTGTGGGTCAGCTCTAATGGTTAGAAAGCCTTTGGAGGGTTGAAACCTATTCTTAAGGAAAAAAGAAGACACTAAGAAAACTGGGTTTCCATCCCTAATTAATACACTAATTTGATATGCCTAATAATAATTTGCAATAATTTTATACACTAATTTGCTATGCCTAATACATGATAACTATTATGTTATATATACTGACATTCATTAAGTGTGTTATCCTGAAAATACTTGAAATACAAAATGTGAACATTCAATCCATAAGAATTTATTGAGACCCCACTTTGAGTCAGGCACATGATTAAAAAATAAAGTTTCTACAAAGGATCACATATTCTAGGAATCAACTAAATTTAGTAAATGCCTACTTATAGAGCAGACAATTCAAATGTTATTTATTTCCCAAAACCCTATATAGTACATGTTACTAGTTTTATGGTAAAGATGAAGTAAATAAAAAGCCAAGATTCAGAGAGTTATTTTTTCTGAAGAAATATAGCTCTAGCTAGTACATAAATTACCGGATCTGGAACTAGAAGCCATCCCTGTCCATTTTTACCCCCACTCCACCCAGAGTGTCAAAGACTAAAAGTAATAAGAGAAGGCAAAAATGCACATGGCAAAAAGAACGTTATTTCAGGGTACTAAAGAACCATTATTTAGAAATAGAGGGAGGAGGTATGGTAGTCCATTGCCATAATACTGCATGTTCCCAACTTCTGCAAGGCCTACCTTGTGAGAATTTAAGTTGTCAAATAGGTATGGTTTTGGTTATATGAGTCAATTGGTATTCAGAGCTTTCTGGTATATTATGTGCATTTTTTCCCCCATAGAATGCAATGGAATATAAGATCCTTGAGCCTTGGAATTTTTTTCTGCTTTGTCTCCAGCTCCTAAAATAGTAGATTGCACATAGGTGTTCTATAAAGTTTGGTTGATGGATGAATACACAAGAACAAAGACATAAATTCTATCTCCTCTGGGCCATTTGATCTTCTGAAGGTACTGTCCTCAAGGAGTACATATGTGTGTTCTCACTTAGAGGTGACGTGAGCTTATAAAATCCAAGTTCAGAAGTGTGGATGTTTTGAACACTGGGCAATTGAGGACAATTCAAAACACTCTAACTGAAGGAAGTCTGCATTTCCTCTGTCAGCTTGAGGCAGAAGCTTTTCAGTCAGGGAGATCTGGCTTGTATTGTCGGCTGAATGGAAATAATGATATTAATCTCTTAGGGTTATTATAAGGAGTAAACAACACATGGGAAAACATATTTCACAGTAATTGGCACATAGTTGTTGCTTAATGAAAGTTTAGTTCTGTTATTCCTTTGTATAAATAAAACACAGTTGTTGGAGATATAAACATTATCAGTTGCTTGGATCTTAATGGCTAAGGAAAGCAAATCTAATTAGAAAGAAATGTAATCTTTGAGTTACAAAGTTGGATGGTAGGTCAGTGACTAAAATATTATATTATTTCAGTATATCACAGTACCTCTCTATTGAGGACAAACGCTGAATGGTCTTAGAATTTAGCGATGCATTAGAAACAAAGGAAGAATATCCAATAACTCAGGTGAATGCCAAGTTCTTGGACGTCTCAAAATGGCACCACTCCCAGAGATTGCCTTAATTACATCATGTAACTCAGCCACTTCCTGGGAGAGTACTCTCTAAAGATACTTTGTCTTACATTGTGTGTGATCCTTCTATAATTCCATTTGCTTGTGTTCGACTTCCCATGGGAAGGCAAAGGATTAAGTCTGCTTTATTGTAAATGTTTGAGGGGAAAGACTATGTTAAGAGGAGTAAATGACTTAATAAAAATGCTTCCTTGACTTCCATTTTATTTTCTTCCTCAAAAGAATCATAAAATTCACACAATGTTATAAAGTGAGCCTGTGTTAGATGAAAAATTAAGTAGCTAGAGCTTGAGCCTGTAGATAACTGACCAGTCTCATGAATTTCTGTTTCGGGATTCTTTGTTTGATAGAGTTTCCTTTTGTTTGTGTTTTTTTCCCCACTAATTAGACATTATTATCACATCATGTTAAGAATCATATCTTGGATCTAGAATTTTAGGGTTAGCTCTTAACTATAAAAAGAGTGCTGACTCAAACCAATCTTTCCAGTAACTTCAATTAAAATACAGAGTAATTCAATAATGTTTAAAGCAACAGAATTATTTAGGATACATGTGTTTTTCTCAAAATTAATCATAAACACCTAATCGAATTATTTTCGCACATTTTAATTTTAAAGTCACAATTGAAAACACAAGTGTGATTCAAATGAGTCCAGCACGTATGGTGAAGACTTAATTGCACATGCAAACATAGAAATATACACACCCAAATATACACATTTACATATATGAACCTGTATATTTATGTGCAAATTCACACATACATTTTTATCTCTGACATCACGTATATTCAGATGCATTTCTATGGGAATGCATCCCAAAAGGCACCCAACTTATAAAGAGAAATTAAAGAAGTGAACTTTTATAGACTACAACACCCTCTAAAAATGGTATACTACACACACCCATGCGTGATCTGTGTTCTCAATGGTAAAAGGACTCATGAGGAATTAGACACCTGCTTCTGTTTACAACCTTAAGTAGTCCCAAAGGCCTGATTACTTTGAAACAACCATACACTTGTCCTGGTTCATTGCTTAATCAATCTTTTCAGGCACACCAGAATATCCCATTTTCCGATACAAGGGCTTTCATCATCAGCTTGTGTGATCTTTAATTCTGCAGTGCTGTCATATATTAAGAGACAATAAAATTAAATAGGCTGTTATCTCTTAAAAAGCACTAGTAATTTAAATTTGGACAACTTCAATTTGGGCAAGGTAATTGTGGAAATATTCCCTTCCTTCTCTATGCTGCAGTCTGACACTTAATGGTTTAGCAAATCTTACTGTACTAAGCTACAAGCAATAAGGAAATAAAATTAAGATGTTGGTCACTAAATTAGCCAATATAAGAGACTAAAGATTCTATTCCAAGAAGGGGCTGGCTATGAGATTTGTTATTACCCATGGGACTGAAAGAATTAAGGCTTTCAGGGGAAAGAAGATTCTTTTTTTTTTTTTTTTAAAGATTTTATTTATTTATTTAACAGAGAGAGACACAGTAAGGGAAGGAACATGAGCAGGGGGATGGGGAGAGGGAGAACCAGGCCCCCCGCCAAGCAGGCAGCCCAATGCGGGGCTAGATCCCAGGATCTCGGGATCATGACCTGAGCCAAAGGCAGATACTTAACAACTGAGCCACCCAGGCATTCCAAGAAGACTCTTTTTTTACTCTCTTGTATCTTTGCTTTCTCTTTGTCATCTTGACTAAAACTTCTTCATGCTGTCCCAATCTTAAATAACAGTGACAACAGTCACCACTTTGTTCTCCTTCTTCCTCTCCTCCAAGTCAGCATTCTATCACTTTTGCTCTTTTCAGGGGTTAACTTACTGAAATAGTTTAAACTCAATGCCTCAGAGTCCTTAGTTTCCCTGTAGTTCTCAAGTCCCCACCATCTGACACCTGCTTCTGTTTTCTGCCTAAATTGCTCAAGCAAAGGTAAACAATGTTGTCTTATATTCTATGTCTATTGGCCCTATTTCATTCTTAATTCCTTTGTGATGCTTGGCAATATTTTACATTGATGACCACTGCTTGTTCCTTAAAATATTTTCTGCCCTAGGTTTGTTGCATATGGCTGTCACTTCATTCTTCTCTCTGACCCTCTGTCTCTATCTCTTTTGCTTCAGGTTTTCCTCTGCCTCCCTCCTAAATATTAGTGTTACGAGAATTCTCATCTGTTCTATTATGTACAGTTTCTTTCACTCCTGTGGGTGTGTTCTCTAGGTGATAGACTTTGGGTTCAAGGGCATCTCAAATGAATCTAGTGGGAACGTGAACAAACCCTGTGATTATTTCCCCAGGCTCCTGAAGGTATAATTTGGATGGCTCTACTTTGCACTTGGAAGAGTTTTCACACTGGCAACCTGATTAGTGGGTTCCAGTCAGTACGGTAGGGAAGGTAAAGTGAACTGCATCCCCCCTCACCACCTCCAGCAGAGACAGCAATCAGAAATTTTACATCGTGCCCAACAGAATCTCAGTCATTAACACCACTGCATAGCTGAAAAACTTAAGTTGCCATCATGGAGATTCACCTAATAATGCCATTTAATTAATTTGACTGGCCCTTGAATAAATGAGGCTCAGAGCACATGACAGTGAACTACCAAAAATGAACCAAGTGGAGTCCTAGTCACCACATGTTGGAGGTGGTACCTTTTCAGTTAGAGCCTCTTGTACTTGATACTTGGCTACAACAGATTTGGTGAATGTGCTCTACTCACCTCCCTATGGTAAGAGAAATCAAAACCAGATGACTTTTACGGGGGAAGGACAACAATATACATTCACTGTCTTGCTTCACAGCAGGACATTAAATCTCCTCTCTGTCACTATATCGTTGGCAGGGACCTTGATGGTTTTTATATCTTACAGCATATCATGTGGGTTTGCTATATTGGTGACATAAATGGTAATTTGGCATGATTAGTAAAAAGTGGCCAGTATTCTAGTCATCTTAAACTGCTTATGTGCAAGAGGGAAAACCTCAAGAGAAGACTCACAACAAAAACCCCTAGGCTATTACAGCAAGCCATTCCTCCTGCAAGAAAGAGTTACATTTCATTTGGAAAAAATAATTTGTGCCATGATTCTAGATCCTTAGAGCTGTGTATTCTCTAATCCATTGAATCATAAGGTTGGACAGGAAGAGTAGAGGTTTACTATGAATGCAGCCTTCAAGATTGGGCAGGCAAAGTTCCAGAAGATACAAATAAATTACAATAAATAGGTGGCCAGACACCTAAGCCAACTGTGTGGTATTAGTTCTTATGACACAACTCTTATGGCTTATTAAGCATGGCCTCTTAGGTTTCCTTATGACTAAATGGCAAAGGAAAAACTGAGGCCTGATTCACAGATAAGCTGGTACAAATTGTTCATGTTTGCTTTACTGGATAATTAATTGTTACACTTGAGGTTTACATAGGGCTAACTCTAAAGGACAGGAGAATGGGATAGACCTTCAAAGATAGCATTTGGAAGTTCCCTTTCCATGGAGTTTGGGGCACCTGGGCTGTGGTTCCAGGACTCAGAAGAAAGAAAACTTGAGGATGAGAGATAATGAAATCTTAGGAAAATGGACACAATTGGATCTCTAGAGGTGGGTACAAAATGTGCATTGGTCTGTCTCATACTAATGCCCACTAGAGAGCATCTACCTCAGAAGAGGAACTCAATAACCAGATAGAAAACTTGTCCTGTAGATGTTAGCAAACATCTTTCTTTGGCAATCCCAACCCTAGCAGAATATGACCAGTTCCATTAAATAATTAATCAGCTTCACCTTGGTTCAACCTTATAGTACCTCATTTTGGGCCGAGACAATGGGACCCTTCCTGAATGGGACTTCTTGGCAAATTGGTGTGAGATATCCATGGAACCCTACTTGGCCCTCATGCTTGCACAACCAGAGATGCATTAGTTAAGTTGCAACCTTAATAATGGGGATGGGGACCAATGAATGAATTGCTTCCCCCTCTTGCCTAGGTCATTATTTCTCAAACATATTTCATAAGGCTCCTTAGAAGGTCCTGTGAGACTGAATAATGGTTGCTCTGGAGGCAGCTCACAAAAGCACATTTTCAAATTTCCTCTTTTCCTGTTTAAAACCACTGCATCTATGCTTGTTCTCTAAGATTATATTCCCAAATAAAATAAATGACATTGACATAAGCTTTGGTCTATGGCTCTGCCTTTAGGGGAAACCTAGATTAAAACAGAACATGAAAAAAATTTTGAGAAAAGTATTTTGAAGGGAATTTTTATTTGGAGACTCTAGAAACATGAAGTAAATGGATAGCTAACTCTTTTCAATTTCTTGAACCCAGATAACCAACTGGTGGTATCAACGGGAAACAGGCAACACTGGGAGGAGAGCTACTTTGGGGGTTGGGGAGATGAAAAATTTAATTTTAGATTGTGGAATTGAATATGGAATTCACCCAGAAAGCACTTGGCATTGAAACATGGATCGAAGGTGAATGGAAGGAATTGGATGATAGATAAAGCTGTGAGAAAGGATAAGTATAGATAAAAGCAATTTCCTAAATGTGACAGTAATATTTGGGAAACACAGTATCTTCCTTAATAAATGGAGCTCCCTGAATGTGAAACTTGAGAAAAAATTGTCCCGAATGTCATTTTTTGCTTTCACATTCACTGTAACTTTCACTCTGAGAATTCTTGTTACCTGGCTATTTAAAGATTCCCTGGAGGAAAAAAAAATACTGTCAAAATAGAGCTTTCTTTAAGAAGACAGAAAAAAAAATAGGATTTTTTTTTTTTCTTCAATCAGTCACTGAGAACAAGGGATGAGGTCAAAAAGTATAGATGTTTTTCTAGGATGGAAAAATGAATGAGCATCTCATTTGGGTTTCACTTTTTTAAAGGATATATGTGCTTATTAAGCATGAAAGCCTTCCAGCCAGCCATGGCAACAATTTCAGAGAATACAATCATTTAAGGAGTTTTATTATTAATACTTTATGGATGTGTTGACTGATCAAGACTTTTTTTTAGTTCTCTGAAACTAATCAAACAGAGCATTTTAGAGAAACACACTAATATTACCACTAAATTTACATTAAAATTGGACATGTTGTTATCTACCCTACTGAAAAAAGCACATGGTATATCTATCAATCATTGTTTAATGTTGAATCCTAATATATGAACTTTTTCTAATTAGAGGGCTATTCAACTCAGACATTAGTACCTTATCATCTTAGGTGTTTCATTATTCTTTTGGCATTTGTTAATGGCAGAACTTTCTGGCTATTACCAAAGGCCTTTCAAATCTTATAATTTCTGAGCAGTTTTAAAAAATGGGAAGAAAAAGAAGCTCAATGTGTTTTTAATTAAAAACCAGATTTTTATGATAAAACTATGGGATGGGTTGGTGGATATCTCTTCTATGTTATCCAAAAGAAGTATAAAAATTATATATAATATTTATTCTTGTACTTATATATTTTCTTCTGGAATTTGTTTTAAGATTTAAAACTTTCTTGGGTAATCCACATATTATTTTCTCACGTGATAGAAATTAATCATACTTCCACTAAGAAGACAAGCATGCATATTGCTTTTTATCGTTAAAAAATCATTTGTGCTTGCAAGAAAAATCCATGATTTCCTTTAGCATTCCCTGAGCACTTCCGCATTGGCCTAGCTGGAGGTTGTTATATAATGAGCACTCTTTATAGCTAAGTGGATCTCCTTTGGCTTTCCTTATGTAGTGCCATGATTCACATAAATCAAACTGTGAGATCAGGGAACTAATCAGCCCCGGTATATGTACAACTATAGTCTCTGGAAGAACCAGAAAAAAAATCTTTGAATTCTGGAAGAGTAGCAACATAGAAAGTATTCTCTGAAGACAGGTATCATCAGGGAGATATACTTTTGAGTTTGAAAACCACTGTTAAGGATTCTTCTAGTTTGTTATGCAGTAAAATATTAGTGTTCCAACATTATTTTCCCTTATCTAAGTAACTTGCATTATTGGCCCTTTATTCCTTTGTCAGTTCACTCATTCATTCAGCAGAAATACACAGTACCAGTTATGTTGTAGACACTGATATACTCAGATAGCAACACCCTCCCCCCCAAAAAAGTGAATCTGTAGCCTAGGAGAGAGGCAGGGAGAGATATAAATAAAGTACTAGGAAAGTATAAAGCAAAAAGCATCAGATTCCGCCGAGGATGTCAGGGAGGTCTTCACTGAGTAACCAACATTTGAAAGGAAGGAGTAGGTATCGCCATGTAGGTCAAGGCACGACATGATGAAAGTCATGGGGTTCTAGAGCAAGTAACCATGTGTGGGAAATTAAGAGTTCTGTGGGGTAAGGACAGCCCCCCTCCCTACTTTTTGCTAACAACATGCTAAAGAGTTTGGGGTTTTTCCTGGGGGCAGTAACATTTTTTACTGGAGTAGGCTAAATCTCCAACTTACTTTGGAGATGATAATGATGGCCTTGTGCTAGATGCTTAGGTTACTGGGGTGTAAGATTGGAAATGAAGGCTGGAGGCATGTTTCAGAAGAATCTGAACATTGAAGAAAGGAATGTAGAATGCACCACGTAAGCCATGAAGACCTTTGCAAGTGTTTGAGGGGTGTTGGCATGATGAAAGCAGTGTACACATGGAGTAATTTTCCTCTAGGTTGCTCACGTTCTTTTCATTCTGAGATAGATTTGGCTTGCGAGAGTTTCATGGAGTATGTGATTTGAAGAGTTTCCTAACTGATTATTTCAAGCCCTCTCCAATCTTCATCTTAGAGCAATCTAATATCAGGCATCACTAATACTTGGCAGCGAAAATAAATAGCCAAGAGGCCACTGCTATTTCTGCAAGCAGATTTTGGAGAAATAAGAGCCTTAGATCTAGAAACTTGCCTGTTGGGGGGAAAATGGGGAAACAGAGGTGAAGGTCTGGCCAAGTCAGGTCAGTATTGTGCATCACTACATGAGCATTGCCAAGCTCTGTAACCTCGCGTGGGGGTTCTGCAATCCTGAAGAAATGTTACTATCATATAGGCTCCTGGGTGTGAGACAGAATTCTGAGAATCCTTAGGGAAACAGAATCTTTTCTGCCCTCACATGGAAAGACTGTAACATAGAGGGCATCTTCAGCCAAACATGAATATGTAAGTTTAACCGTTATAAAATTGCCTGTATGCAGCTGTTTTTGACACTTAAAATGGCAATTTTATATTGTTCAAAATAATAAATATGCACACACACATAAAGTTATATATATCAACTTATACCTGCATATCAAGTTGTATGATCAGATTTCTATCTATCTAGTCTTTATATAGACAGACAGACAGAGAAAGACAGGGATACAATAGAGGCAGAGAAACAGAGAAAGGCACTAAAAATTGGCTTGAGTCTCTATTGTGAGAGTATTTTTATTCAAAAAAATCAAATGTGTTTTATAATAATAAATTCAGATATAATTATTAGATTTTTCCAACTCCTAACAAAATGATTCTTATATTTTCAGAATAGTGGAATAAAAGTTTGTTTATATTATGACAAATATTCTATTTCAGAATTGACTCCTTATGGGAATTTAATTAAATATTTATTGAACTGTCTCCCTCTGTCCTTTTGTGCTTCCCATAGCTGTGTTCTCTGTGCTACATTCTTTGTACTTTGTTCAGATCCATTTTATCATCTTTTTGTCAGTTGAATGTATTCTGCCAGTTAAGTCCTCCGTTTAATTTTTAATATTATTCATTAAATTTTCTGATATGTAGAAATTCTTTTGGTTCTTTTACAAAGAATGAATGACCAGTTTTAATAACCTCTTGCTCTTTATTTTTTTTATTCCTGCTTTAATTTATTTAAACACATCATCTCTTCTTATTGTAAATTCTAAGAAGGCAGCTGCCTATAAGCCAGGAAGAAAATTTTCCCCAGGAACCAGGAATTGGCCAGAACTTTAATCTTGGACTTACCAGACTCTAGAACCATAACAAAGTAGATTTTTGTTGTTTAAGCCACCCCATCTGTGGTATTTTTGTTTTGTCAGCCTGAGGTGACTACTACAGTGAGCTGACAAAGAAAAATTAAAACACATACAAAGGTTTATAATGAAAGCCAAAAGTTGTGCTTAGTTGCGATGTCCTAAAATTTTTTAATTTTTATGGTCCTTTTGAAGTGGGCATAATCAAACCTTTGTATGCTTTTCCCCAAGACCAGAGCAATAGCATATTTGTTCCTGCCTGTCCCTTGAACATGGAGTCAGTGCTGCATTTCTATACAGAGGCTCTGGTTTGAGGGCTGGCAAATCCAAGGCTTCCATGCCTCATCTCCTGACCTGTTAGCATCACTTGCCGCTGAGGCCTCTGTCGCTGCAGCCACCAGCTCCACAGGGGCTCCGAAGGGCTTTGGGTTGTCCTGTTCTCTCTCTCCAATCTGTGCCGTGGGATTCTTCCCTCTTGCCCTCGAGCTTCCCTGTTGGTGCCGAAGCATGTGATATCAGGGTTTGCAGAGAGCCCAAGCACAACTTACTGTCCCTGAGAATGAGTCTTGGAGCTTTGGGAGATGGGAGCTAGCTGTTAAATTCTTCTCTGTTCCTCTTCCCAAATGGGCTGTCCTGAGAGTCAGTGATTTATCCAGTCCCTTGAAAGACTGTCAAAAATCTGTGCAGTTTGCTTGGTCCCAAGTGGTGACAGGCTTTGTGATCACACCTATATTGTTGTCAATGCTACACTATCTCTCTTTTTCTTGGCCCCTCTTTTCTTGCCTCCAGATTGCGTTCTCTGATAAAATAATTGCCTATGAGCTTCGGTCATCTGGTCTGTTTGCTTGAGAATCCGGGCTCAGAAAGATGGTTGTAGAAATGATAAGAATATTTTTAGATGTTTCTAAATTATTTTTCTCAGTTTACCTTCCACAAAAAGCTATTGTCTATTTTAGAGATGAGGGAATTTTAAATTCACAGCTTAAAAATCATATAAAGTTAGAAAGCCATGGAACTCTCATTAAATGTGGACAAATGTTTTTCCAACTTAGACCTTGAAGCTTAAACATAAACCCCATTTGAGAGTTCTTTTCAATTTAGGGGAAGGAAAGGTAGAAGGAAGTTAAGCCTATTAAGTATATTTTTGCCATTAACAAGTCAAGCAAGTCTTTTATCATATATTCCATGGGAATTCAGAGAAAGAGGAACTATGTGCCAATCAAAGCAGGGAGAAAAACTGTTCCAATAAATATGACCAAATTCTATCATGAAGTAGCAGCAGAATACCATGGGAGGTTGTTGTCTTCTCACCTTCTCAGTCATCTGTAAAGCAACAACTGGGGCTTGCAACTGTCAGGGGATTAATGGTGAGAACAAACCAATACACAGTCTTAGAAAGGTCACTTGACCACTGCTGATTGAAAATACACAACATGGTGAACATTAATGGCTTTATACTGTTGTGTTATATAGAGGATATAGAAAACAGTCACAAAGTCCAGTTTCTGGTAGGAATGTTACTTAGACTAAGTTCTGAGCAGTGCACTGAGAGGGCAGGGCATTGAAAGAAAACCTTTATTAAGTTTGAAATGGATTTCTTCCAATATTGTTTCTGCACCTCCTTTTCTCTCTTCTGCTCTGCGACTCCCATTATGCATATGTTGGTATGGTGGTTGATGTCCCACAGCTCCTTGAGATCCTATTCCTTTGTCTTCATTTTTCTTTCTGTTCCTTAAACTGGGCAATCTCAATTGACCTACCTTGAAGTTTGCCAATTTTTTCTTCTGCAAGCTTGAATCTGTTGTGAACTCCTCTAGTAAATTTTTCATTTCAATCATTATACTTTCAATTCTAGAATTTCTTTTATTTTAAATTTTATTTATTTTTTAAAGTAGACTTCACACCCAACATGGGGCTTGAACTCACAACCCCAAGATCAAGAGTTGCCTGCTCCACCAACTGGCACCCCTCAATTCTAAAATTTCTATTGGCTCTTAAAAAAATTCTGTCTCCTTATTGATATTCTTTATTTGGTGAGGCATTACTGTCATACTTTCCTTTAATTCTTTAGATATGATTTCCTTTAGTTCTTTGACTATATTAACAATTGCTGATTTAAAGTCTTTGCCTAGTTAAGTTTAAAATCTGGCTCTGATCAGGGACAGATTCTATTGATAACTTTTTTCCCATGTTCAAGCGTAATTTTCATGTTGGAAAGTGGATATTTGAGATCATATAATATGGTAAATCTGGAATTCAGATCCTTTCTCCATGATTTGTTATTGTTGTTTTTTTTGTTGTTCTTGATGCTGGGTTTGTTAATTAATTAATTAATTAGGGGAGAATTGTTTAGTGACTTTCTGGAACTAATTCTGAAGTCTGTGGTGGTCAGCCACTGAAGTCTTTTATTAGTTAAGTGGTCAGAAAATGATTGGTCATATATTTTCTTAAATGCCTTGAACCAGTACGTCTTCAACCCTTTGTCAAGAAACCCTTTTTGAGGAATTCCATGAATGCTCAGGGAATGTATAATTCTGCCTTTGCCTTTACCTCCTGCTTGTACAGGACCTCAAGACCAACCAGAGATGAGAGATTGGAGCTTTCTCGTCTTTTCTCACATGTACACAACCCTGCTTATATATGTGGCCTTCCAAATCCCTGGCAATATGTCAGGCCTTTTCAAAGACCTATAAACCTCTCACTGCCAGGCCTTCCTTTTATTTTTCTGTCCACATTCTTGTTTGTCCCAACTGATGCTGTAAGTAGCTGTGATATTAAACAATTTCTGTTGGTTGTTTTCCACACATACTCTGGAGGTAGGGCTTTGAGCTCTGATCAGATTAAATAATGACAAAGCCTTTTGAATGGGGGTATTCTAAAAAGCTTTGAGATAGATCAAATGGTGATGATGCCCTAGGGATCTTGAGGAACTCCAAATTTGGCTTACTCCCATGCTCCATGGCTGTTCTTTCACAAGGCTACTGAAGAACTAGGAGAAGGGCATGGGGGTAGGTCAAGTACAAAAGCCATAAATCTTGTTATTCTTACTGGGGTGCAATAATTTCTTTCTTTTATGGGGTCGGGGGGAATAAACACTCTTCAGATTGTTGCAAGTTGTTAATTTTGAGTTCGGAAGAAGTTGACTTGAATAATTCCCCACCACCCTCCCCCCTTGTTTTCATTGCTTTTATGAAGGAGTGGATTGGTGGAAGTTTTTACTCTAATATCCTGGACATTCAAACTCCCTTCATTAACTCTTTTTTTTTTATTAATTTTTTTATTTTTTCAGCATAACAATATTCATTATTTTTGCACTACACCCAGTGCTCCATGCAATCCGTGCCCTCTACAATACCCACCACCTGGTGCCCCCAACCTCCCACCCCCCACCCCTTCAAAATTCTCAGATCGTTTTTCAGAGTCCATAGTCTCTCATGGTACACCTCCCCTTCCAATTTCCCTCAACTCCCTTCTCCTCTCCATCTCCCCTTGTCCTCCATGCTATTTGTTATGCAACACAAATAAGTGAAACCATATGATAATTGACTCTCTCTGCTTGACTTATTTCACTCAGCATAATCTCTTCCAGTCCCGTCCATGTTGCTACAAAACTTGGGTATTCATCCTTTCTTTTTTCTTTTTCTTCTTTTTTTTTTTTTTTTACAGCTTTATAAACATATATTTTTATCCCCAGGGGTACAGGTCTGCGAATCGCCAGGTTTACACACTTCACAACACTCACCATAGCACATACCCTCCCCAATATCCATAACCCCACCCCCTCTCCCAACCCCTTCCCCGCATCAACCCTCAGTTTGTTTTGTGAGATTAAGAGTCACTTATGGTTTGTCTCCCTCCCAATCCCATCTTGTTTCATTTACTCTTCTCCTACCCCCTCAACCCCCCATGTTGCATCTCCTCTCCCTCATATCAGGGAGATCATATGATAGTTGTCTTTCTCTGATTGACTTATTTCGCTAAGCATGATACCCTCTAGTTCCATCCACATCGTCGCAAATGGCAAGATTTCATTTCTTTTGATGGCTGCATAGTATTCCATTGTGTATATATACCACATCTTCTTTATCCATTCGTCTGTAGATGGACATCTAGGTTCTTTCCATAGTTTGGCTATTGTAGACATTGCTGCTATAAACATTCAGGTGCACGTGCCCCTTCGGATCACTACGTTTGTATCTTTAGGGTAAATACCCAGCAGTGCAATTGCAGGGTCATAGGGTAGTTCTATTTTCAACATTTTGAGGAACCTCCATGCTGTTTTCCAGAGCGGTTGCACCAGCTTGCATTCCCACCAACAGTGTAGGAGGGTTCCCCTTTCTCCGCATCCTCGCCAGCATCTGTCATTTCCTGACTTGTTAATTTTAGCCATTCTGACTGGTGTGAGGTGATATCTCATGGTGGTTTTGATTTGTATTTCCCTGATGCCGAGTGATATGGAGCACTTTTTCATGTGTCTGTTGGCCATCTGGATGTCTTCTTTGCAGAAATGTCTGTTCATGTCCTCTGCCCATTTCTTGATTGGATTATTTGTTCTTTGGGTGTAGAGTTTGCTAAGTTCTTTATAGATTTTGGACACTAGCCCTTTATCTGATATGTCATTTGCAAATATCTTCTCCCATTCTGTCAGTTGTCTTTTGGTTTTGTTCACTGTTTCCTTTGCTGTGCAAAAGCTTTTGATCTTGATAAAATCCCAAAAGTTCATTTTTGCCCTTGCTTCCCTTGCCTTTGGTGATGTTCCTAGGAAGATGTTGCTGCGGCTGAGGTCGAAGAGGTTGCTGCCTGAGTTCTCCTCGAGGATTTTGATGGATTCCTTTCTCACATTGAGATCCTTCATCCATTTTGAGTCTATTTTCGTGTGTGGTGTAAGGAAATGATCCAATTTCATTTTTCTGCATGTGGCTGTCCAATTTTCCCAACACCATTTATTGAAGAGGCTGTCTTTTTTCCAGTGGACATTCTTTCCTGCTTTGTCGAAGATGAGTTGACCATAGAGTTGAGGGTCCATTTCTGGGCTCTCTATTCTGTTCCATTGATCTATGTGTCTGTTTTTGTGCCAGTACCATGCTGTCTTGATGATGACAGCTTTGTAATAGAGCTTGAAGTCCGGAATTGTGATGCCACCAACTTTGGCTTTCTTTTTCAATATTCCTTTGGCTATTCGAGGTCTTTTCTGGTTCCATATAAACTTTAGGATTATTTGTTCCATTTCTTTGAAAAAAATGGATGTTACTTTGATAGGAATTGCATTAAATGTGTAGATTGCTTTAGGTAGCATAGACATTTTCACAATATTTATTCTTCCAATCCAGGAGCATGGAACATTTTTCCATTTCTTTGTGTCTTCCTCAATTTCTTTCATGAGTACTTTATAGTTTTCTGAGTATAGATTCTTAGTCTCTTTGGTTAGGTTTATTCCTAGGTATCTTATAGTTTTGGGTGCAATTGTAAATGGGATGGACTCCTTAATTTCTCTTTCTTCTGTCTTGTTGTTGGTGTAGAGAAATGCAACTGATTTCTGTGCATTGATTTTATATCCTGACACTTGACTGAATTCCTGTACAAGTTCTAGCAGTTTTGGAGTGGAGTCTTTTGGGTTTTCCACATATAGTATCATATCATCTGCAAAGAGTGATAGTTTGACTTCTTCTTTGCCGATTTGGATGCCTTGAATTTCCTTTTGTTGTCTGATTGCTGAGGCTAGGACCTCTAGTACTATGTTGAATAGCAGTGGTGATAACGGACATCCCTGCCGTGTTCCTGACCTTAGCGGAAAAGCTTTCAGTTTTTCTCCATTGAGAATGATATTTGTGGTGGGTTTTTCATAGATGGCTTTGATAATATTGAGGTATGTGCCGTCTATCCCTACACTTTGAAGAGTTTTGATCAGGAAGGGATGCTGTACTTTGTCAAATGCTTTTTCAGCATCTATGGAGAGTATCATATGGTTCTTGTTCTTTCTTTTATTAATGTGTTGTATCCCATTGATTGATTTGCGGATGTTGAACCAACCTTGCAGCCCTGGAATAAATCCCACTTGGTCGTGGTGAATAATCCTTTTAACGTACTGTTGAATCCTATTGGCTAGTATTTTGGCGAGAATTTTTGCATCTGTGTTCATCAAGGATATTGGTCTGTAGTTCTCTTTTTTGTTGGGATCCTTGTCTGGTTTTGGGATCAAGGTGATGCTGGCCTCATAAAATGAGTTTGGAAGTTTTCCTTCTGTTTCTATTTTTGGAACAGTTTCAGGAGAATAGGAATTAGTTCTTCTTTAAATGTTTGGTAGAATTCCCCCGGGAAGCCGTCTGGCCCTGGGCTTTTGTTTGTTTGGAGATTTTTGATGACTGTTTCAATCTCCTTACTGGTTGTGGGTCTGTTCAGGCTTTCTATTTCTTCCTGGTTCAGTTGTGGTAGTTTATATGTCTCTAGGAATGCATCCATTTCTTCCAGATTGTCAAATTTGTTGGCGTAGAGTTGCTCATAGTATGTTTTTATAATTGTTTGTATTTCTTTGGTGTTCGTTGTGATCTCTCCTCTTTCATTCATGATTTTATTTATTTGGGTCCTCTCTCTTTTCTTTTTGATAAGTCTGGCCAGGGGTTTATCAATCTTATTAATTCTTTCAAAGAACCAGCTCCTAGTTTCGTTGATTTGTTCTATTGTTTTTTTGGTTTCTATTTCATTGATTTCTGCTCTGATCTTTATGATTTCTCTTCTCCTGCTGGGTTTAGGGTTTCTTTCTTGTTCTTTCTCCAGCTCCTTTAGGTGTAGGGTTAGGTTGTGTACCTGAGACCTTTCTTGTTTCTTGAGAAAGGCTTGTACCGCTATATATTTTCCTCTCAGGACTGCCTTTGTTGTGTCCCACAGATTCTGAACTGCTGTGTTTTCATTATCATTTGTTTCCATAAATTTTTTCAATTCTTCTTTAATTTCCTGGTTGACCCATTCATTCTTTAGAAGGATGCTGTTTAGTCTCCATGTATTTGGGTTCTTTCCAAATTTCCTCTTGTTATTGAATTCTAGCTTTAGAGCATTGTGGTCTGAAAATATGCAGGGAATGATCCCAATCTTTTGATACCGGTTAAGACTTGATTTAGGACCAAGAATGTGATCTATTCTGGAAACTGTTCCATGTGCACTAGAGAAGAATGTGTATTCTGTTGCTTTGGGATGAAATGTTCTGAATATATCTGTGATGTCCATCTGGTCCAGTGTGTCATTTAAGGCCTTGATTTCCTTGTTGATCTTTTGCTTGGATGATCTGTCCATTTCAGTGAGGGGAGTGTTAAAATCCCCTACTATGATTGTATGATTGTCGATGTGTTTCTTTGATTTTGTTATTAATTGGTTTATATAGTTGGCTGCTCCCACGTTAGGGGCATAGATATTTAAAATTGTTAGATCTTCTTGTTGGACAGTTCCTTTGAGTATGATATAGTGTCCTTCCTCATCTCTTATTATAGTCTTTGGCTTAAAATCTAATTGATCTGCTATAAGGATTGCCACTCCTGCTTTCTTCTGATGTCCATTAGCATGGTAAATTCTTTTCCACCCCCTCACTTTAAACCTGGAGGTGTCTTCGGGTTTAAGATGAGTTTCTTGTAGGCAACATATAGATGGGTTTTGTTTTTTTATCCATTCTGATACCCTGTGTCTTTTGATTGGGGCATTTAGCCCATTAACATTCAGGGTAAGTATTGAGAGATATGAATTTAGTGCCATTGTATTGCCTGTAAGGTGACTGTTATTGTATATTGTCTCTGTTTCTTTCTGATCTACTACTTTGAGGGTCTCTCTTTGCTTAGAGGACCCCTTTCAATATTTCCTATAGAGCTGGTTTGGTATTTGCAAATTCTTTCAGTTTTTGTTTGTCCTGGAAGCTTTTAATCTCTCCGTCTATTTTCAATGATAGCCTAGCTGGATATAGTATTCTTGGCTGCATGTTTTTCTCATTTAGTACTCTGAATATATCATGCCAGCTCTTTCTGGCCTGCCAGGTCTCTGTGGATAAGTCTGCTGCCAATCTAATATTTTTACCATTGTACGTTACAGACTTCTTTTCCCGGGCTGCTTTCAGGATCTTTTCTTTGTCACTAAGACTTGTCAATTTTACTATTAGGTGACGGGGTGTGGACCTATTCTTATTGATTTTGAGGGGGGTTCTCTGATCCTCCTGAATTTTGATGCTTGTTCCCTTTGCCATATTGGGGAAATTCTCTCTAATAATTCTCTCCAATATACCTTCTGTTCCCCTCTCTGTTTCCTCTTCTTCTGGAATCCCAATTATTCTAATGTTGTTTCGTCTTATGGTGTCACTTATCTCTCGAATTCTCCCCTCGTGGTCCAGTAGCTGTTTGTCCCTCTTTTGCTCAGCTTCTTTATTCTCTGTCATTTGGTCTTCTATATCGCTAATTCTTTCTTCTGCCTCATTTATCCTAGCAGTGAGAGCCTCCATTTTTGATTGCACCTCATTAATAGCTTTTTTGATTTCAACTTCGTTAGATTTTAGTTCTTTTATTTCTCCAGAAAGGGCTTTTATGTCTCCCGAGAGGGTTGCTTTAATATCTTCCATGCCTTTTTCAAGCCCGGGTAGAACCTTGAGAATCGTCATTCTGAACTCTAGATCTGACATATTACCAATGTCTGTATTGATTAGGTCCCTAGCCTTTGGTACTGCCTCTTGTTCTTTTTTTTTGTTGTGAATTTTTCCGCCTTGTCATTTTGTCCAGATAAGAGTTTATGAAGGAGCAAGTAAAATACTAAAAGGGTGACAACAACCCCAGGAAAATATGGTTTAGCCAAATCAGAAGAGATCCCGAATTGTGAGGGGGGAGAAAGGGGATAAAAAGAGGTTCAGAAAGAAAGAAAGAAAAAAAAAAGAAACTTGCAGAAAGTGGTTGATTTTCTGTTTCTGGAATTGCTGTTCTTCTTCTCTTCAATCTCCCGTTGGATTTGTAGGTGTTTGCAATCTTTAGATAAGCTATTTAGCTGATCTCCCGCTACCCGAAGTAGTCTCAGCCTGCTACTTCTCCGCCATCTTGACTCCTCCCCCTCCCTTCATTAACTCTTATTTCACCTACTCTCTTCCCAATATTTTAATGTTCCAGTTTCTATTTGGGAAAAGAAAGTCCTCCCAATGGTTATTAATCTTGTCTTGGAATTGTTCTGTGGCATTCTAAAACTAGGAAATAAAAATACAGTGCTTTAAAACATTTACAAAATGTAATTATGGACAAATGTCTGTACCAATCAGCATATTCCTTAACTTATTTGCGATCCTCATTCTTTTTCTTCAACCCATCGTTCTTTACATTTTTGTAGTGATAGAATCTTTGGGAAAAATGATGTATAGTGTGGATTCTCACTCCCTAAAATGTATGCACATGTGAGTACAAAAATAGACATTTTTTTCTAATTTATTCACAGGCCTGAATCCCTAAGATCTCTCTGGAACACAGATTAAAAAAAATTCCCGTCTTAGAATTTCATACATTTGGTTATAATTATTGTTCCTATATTTTCTAACATCTTTGCATCTGAATTTATCCTTGCTAGTAAACAACAAAGATGAAATTAGCATTTATTGAGTGCTGATTAAATATATCAGTTACTGGGGTGTCTGGGTGGCTCAGTCAGTTGAGCATCTGCCTTTGGCTCAGGTCATGATCCCAGGGTCTTGGGATCAAGCCCCGCATCAGGCTCCCTGTTCAGCAGAAAGTCTGCTTCTCCTTCTCTCTCTGCAACTTCCCCTGCTTGCACTCTGTTGCACTCTCTCTCTGTCACTCTCTCTCTCTGTAAAATAAATAAAATCTTTTCTTAAAAAAGAAATACATCAGTTACTAAGTTACATAAAAGTATTTGCACACAATAGGTGTTTAATAATTACACTTTGAATAAGTACTACTTCATCTATTCTTATTTTAGCCTCCTTAACTGTTTCCTCAATTTTTGACAGATACACATTGCTCTCAATAGGGAACTAGAAGAATTTGATAATATATTATACTCATAAAATAGAGTGGGTAGGAAAAAAAGATGAAAAGGTGCTGCTGAATTTGAGACTAAGTTCAAAATAGACTTTGGGAAACTTTAGAAATCTCTCAATTTCTACATTCCTACTCTCTTCCTCTCCAAAATAACCTTTGGTGTGAAACAATATAAAACAACTGATGAAGATTTGTCCTGTGGGCCTCAATTGTGACAGCATTCCTAGCACCCAAATGCCCTCCTTCTCTTATCCCACTATGTATTTCTCACAGGACGATTCGCCATCACCGTGCTGGTAGTCACCGTCCAAGGCAGCAAAGCCTAGGTTCAACTTCATGCTCCATAATTACGTTTGTTTCTATGAAGCCCCTGTGTCCACTTAGCATTTTAGATATGGATCCAAATGTGCTAACTGCTTCTCATAGGTACTGTAATTACTTCTGTTTCAGTTTTTTTCCATGTGTTTTAACTAGATTCCATGTAAAACATCTGGAGTCAGTAATTATTGCCTGTCCTATAAATTTACACTCCGATTTGCCCCTGTGACAGTCATGTCATTAACCGTTCAGAACCAACTCTAATTAATCAACTGACAAATATAGATGGTCCACCTGCCTGTACCAGTCTGCATCTGAATCCAGCACAAAATAATATCCTTGGCAACACTGCCCGTGAAAATCCTGGGCACTGATAAGACAGTCTATTTTTTTTCCCCCTCAGGCTAAATTACTGAGGAAAACTGACTATTTTCGTATTTTGAAATCAGTGTCTAGCTTATCTTCAGGGGTGGGTTCAAGTCACAAGTCACGAGGGAGAGTCCTGCATGTGCTTCTCATGCCCATCCCCCACACCCAACAACTGATTCCCAGAGCTAAGTCCTTGCAGCGTTATCCCACTTTCAAGTAGTTAGCTGCACTGTTTTGGCTGCATTCCAATCTGTGTAATTATACTGTCCTCCCTCTCAAAGAAAAATAAAATACCACCAAATCATAGTGGTTTTAATTAGAGAAGTTATTTGTTACTTCCTCTTTTAAGACAGACGAGGAGCTATCAAATCGTATCTCCACAGCTATATAGCAGTCGTGGTCACACCAGAGGGGCTGGGTTTCACAATAGCAAGGAATCTCCTAATCAGTTCCATAATGGACTTTAGAGTCTCTTCCATGAAAGGCATTATGGAAAGAGAATGGAGTTTTACTGTACGAATGGGTACTGCTATAGACAGAAAAAAGTGAAGTTTTGTCTAGCTTGTTCTCCTTGGGCCCCAAGATTCATGTTAATCAGGGATTTCAATTTTTAAATTGCATCCCAACGTGCTAAGAAGGCAGAAACCATTCTCAGCACACGTGATTGAGTGGTTCATTAGGAATATATACCAATGTTAATATATCACAGGTATTTGGCCCACAGAATTCTTAAAGAACATTTAGTGAACAGAATGTCTTTTAGGGGAGCTCACAATTTAAAGAATTTTGCAAAGTGAAAGTCCCTTAAAAGAGTATTTAAATGTATTGCAAATTAATAAATTTATTATTTACTCACCATTCATTAATTAATACTAATAATACAGTCTGTTAATAAAATTAACCAATAACATTTGTTATTAGTTGAATTAATAATATAATTAATAACAACCAATAATTAAATGATTTTATTTATTATATATTAATTTATTATAAAATCACAAGCACACATACATATAATGTAATGCCTGAGGATTATTATTTTCCTATCTTCAGTGTTTAAAAAAATGTAAGCTTATAGGTTTTGCTACTTATTTTACATTAAGAGACTCCTTGCTGGTTGTAAAGTATTACAACTTTTACAAAATACCCTTTCTTTCTAATTATAAATATAATACTCCTTGTGTAAAACTTGGAAAATCACTATTGCACCAACTTGAAAAAGCTAATATGAATACATTAGTGAAGATGTATCTGTAATCTGCATCATAATAATCTGCAATATAATAAGCATCAACATTTTCCAGGTTGATGGTATCTTGTGCAACATTCTTGTTTATGCTTGCCAAGCATGAATATGTCACAATTTACAATCTCTGGTTGTTGAAAATGTAGGCTTCTTGAGTTTTTCAATATTCTTTTTTTTTTTTTAAAGATTTTATCCATTCACTTGACGAGTTCACAAGTAGGCAGAGAGGTAGGCAGAGAGAAAGAGGGAGAAGCAGGCTCCTCCCCACTGAGCAGAGAGCCCGATGCGGGGCTCGACCCCAGGACCCCGAGACCACGACCCGAGCCGAAGGCAGAGGCTTTAACCCACTGAGCCACCCTGGCGCCCCAGTTTTTCAATATTCTAAGTAGTGTTTCAATGAACATTCTTCATATGTATCATTGCACTCACCTTTGACAAAGGTTTTGTGTCATCTTTGATTAATCCCATAGGTTAGACTCCTAAATGGAATTACTAGATTAAATGTATGTATATAGGTGTGTGTGTGTGTGTGTGTGTGTGTGTGTATATTTGGCTTTTGATTTTTAATGCCACTTGTTCTTAAGAAGTTTATAGAATTTTTGCCTGTATCACTGCCAATAGAGAATTATGATTTATTTTCATCTTTTTGTGACTCTGAAAGGCAAAAGAATGGGGTTTTCTTTTTTTTTCAATTTGTGCCGGACTTTTAAAATCAGGTTTTTAATTTTAACTCCAGTATAGTTAACATACAGTGTTATATTATTTTCAGGTGTTCAATAATAGTGATTCAACAATTCTACACATTACTTCGTGCTCATCATTTTAAGTATACTCTTAACCCCCTTCATCTATTTCACCCATTCCCCCACCCTCCTCCCCTCTGATAGCCTTTATTTTAACAGAGTACCCTCAGTTAAAGTTTTTTTTTAACAAGAACATTTTTTATTTAAAGTATTATTATTAAAGTATACTTAAGAATACATGGCTTTAAAAGATATATATAAAATAGTTCATCCAAAAAATAGAATACACATTTTCTTATAAAGAACTCATGAGTTTCTTCATAAATTTCTATAATATTCCCTAATATTTTTTCATGTTTTTTTCCCATTTGTACTTTCTATTTTGGAATCACTTATTAATTCCTTTGCCTATTTTTCTATTGAAGTATTCCTCTTTTTAATGATTTACAAAAATGCTTATGTATTAAAAGTACCAAGGATATAAAAAAATGAAGACTCCTGTCATTCGTGTATAGCATAGCTTTTTAAATTTATTTATAATGAAATTTATTTATTTATAATGAAATCAGAAAAACAGAAAGTTAAAAAAATTATGCCTTTAGAATTATGCTTTGAGAAGTCCCCTACGTGATATAATTAAATTCATATTCAATATTATTTTAAAAAATTATTTAACAGTTTTGATTTCATGTAAGCCTTCAACTACTTCGGGATTTATTTTGTTATTACAGATTTTTTTCACCGAATTTCTTATAACAGACCTGAAGTTGCTGTTCATAGAGCTGTTTCCTACTTACTGTTTTTTTTTTTTTTTTAGTCACTGATGGGTTCAAACATAAAGGAAGCTGGGATTTTAGGAACGAGGGGCAGCCATGTGAGAAACATTCCCATTTTTCTTTAAAATATTTTAAATGCTTATACTAGTTTTTGTGAAGATCTCAGTTTATACAAAGGCTCTGTCCACAAGAATTTTTGAAGAACTTCTGTTAAAATATGTCACATAATTGAAATAACATATATACATATATTCATCTTTAAAGAGGAAATAAACTTAATTTTTTTATTGTTGATTTGCATGCCTCAGTTTTTACTTGTCAGAATTTCCCAAATTCTGTGGAGTTATTCTGGGCAATATTATCAATACATAACGAAGGAAACGTTAAAGCTTGAAAGTCACCTTTCATTGAATAAATAGCTTTGGTGTATCCAGTAAGCTAATGAGGAAAGAGACATGAGCTAATATAATGAAAATCTTATAGTCTATGTTAGGTTTCAGATTAATAATGCAGTAATTCCAATGGAATATTTAACTAACCCATCAAGTTTTTCCAATTTAGGAAGTCTTTCAAAGGAGATAACATTGGATGAATTGTTTAAATAAGCCACAAGAATGTACTGAGATTTCACATCTTTCGTGGTAGGTTTACACTAAGCTTTGAAACTTTGAGTGTTGGCATATCTACACAAGCAGGTAAATGGGAAAATCAGAGTTGAAGTTGAAAACTTCAAAGAGAAAAAAAGACTACTCTCTTCCTGTCACACTTTTTCAGTTGTGAGATGTTTTTAATTATAGGGTGGGTCTCCTTAATACACACTAACTCAAAGAAATCTTCCTTCTCATTGAAGATTACGTGTTCACTGAACCCTTCCAACGAGGGATTTCTCCTCTTAATTTTCGTTTTATAAAACCATATTGACTGAAAGTGCAATTAAAACTCCTTTCCAGACGTACGGCAGTCCCCTTCACACCCATGGGGTGGTTAGAGAATTAATGAAGCAGTACATTGGCAAACTAAGCCTCATCTATCTGACAGGCTTCTTTAGTGAGACAGAATTTACCTCCTCAGTGCTTCTCCTCCCCAGGATTTCATGGTCCCCAAGAGGGTTGCCCATAGAGGAGAATGTGAGGTTGTTATCTCTGTCCTCTCCCCTCCCACCCCTCCAAGCCCCCACAACACATTTACTTTATTTTCAACCAAGGGATAACCCTCTTTGTCATCTCAGAAATATAAGTCTACTTAACTACTTGTAAGAATTAAAGGTGTAAGGATAAGCCAGAATTATAGGACTTACAACATCCTCGGTGATTAATCTTGGAAGACACATGTTCAGAGAAACAAATATGATGGAGAAATTTACCTTGAGGCTAAATCCAGGCTCATTAATAAAATGCATATTCATCTATGCTTCCTGGCATTTATTCCTTCATTTCCGACAACATATTCACTCAACAGTATTTTTTTTTTTTTTGAGTTCTACTCTGGGCTTTTGTACTGTTCTAGGTGTTGATGATGTAGCAGCAATTTTTAAAGTGCACAAAAATACTTACATTGTGGAAATAGACAAAACATATTAAATGTTGAAACACAGCAAAAGTGCTAAGGAGGAAAGTAAAACAAGGAAAGAATGGGGTAGCAAGTGATGGGGAGATGTTGAACTAAACCCTTATATAAAGTGGGCAGGTGAGGCCCACTGAGAAAATTTGAATTTGAATAAATAGCTAAATATGGTTTAGGGATCCACTCTGGGCTGAGAGGAGGTGCAGGGGGACATTCAAGGTAGAGGGTAGAGCTGGTGTAAAGCTCTGAGTGGGGGCATACTTGGCACATTGGCGGAACAGCAAGAGACCATGAGTGCAACAGAGCCAGGTGTAGAGAAGGGCATTTAGGTCAGAAAGGTAAGAGGTGTCCATGAAAGGGCTCATGAAAGGTGTCATGAAAGGCCTCATAGCTGATTATAAGCACTTTGCCTCTAATGTGTTTTACTGAGACGTGTTCAGATGATTGTTGCATTGGTTGATCGACTACGGAGTAAAGCAAACAGTCTTTATTGGCTCCTCCATCACCCTTGGACCCAGAAAGGGAGGAAGGACAGGCAGTGTTGCCTGGGGCAGAGTAGAGTTATGGCTCTATCCACTGCTGGCTTGGCTCAGAGCATGTAGTTATAACTAGAGCAGTCCACCAAGCAAACATACGTTCTGTGTGCTTCATTGCATTCGAGGTGGGGTTGGGTACTGTGGGGGTTGGAGAGCATGAAAGGTGTCAAGGAAGATTCGAAATGTTTTACCTAGCCAACTAGGAGGATGGAATTGCCACTGACTGAGATGGGGAAGAATGCAAGCAAACAGGTTAGACATCCAAGTGGAGATACTAAGCACACAGTTTTATACATGAGTCTGGAGTTCTGGGAGAGACCTGGGGTGATTAACCTAGGGGTCTTCAATTTATAGACAGGACTGAAAACCATAAGACACAGTCACTGTTAACTGAGGCCTGCTCATTATGATTGACAGTTGGACTGATTGTACCTCTGTACACACTCTGTCAAGTAGCTGTGAGTTAGTTGAAGGCAGGAGCTATGTTTATAAGCAGCTCTTGTCCCCGCATCTGATGGGTGAGGATGCAGGATTTACACTATCCTTAACATACTGAAATATTGCCATTTATCCAGTAACAGGCGCTGCCCTTCATAGCCCTTTGGTGGCATGGCTGGGTACACACTGATCCATCCCCCAGTTCTGGTTCTGCCTTTCTTATGCTGACGACATGTATTTGTAAGCAGGCTAAGGGGCATGTGGGTGTCTCAGTCGGTTAGTGTCTGCTTTGGGCTCAAGGCATGATCCCAGAATCCTGGGATTGAGCACCAAGTCAGACTCCCTGCTCAGCAGGGAGCCTTCTTCTCTCTCTCTCCCTCTGCTCCCCCTCCACTTGTGCTCTCTCTTTCTCAAATACATAAATAAAATCTTTTTTTTTTTCAAAAAGCAAGCTAATTAGGTTGAAAAGGATGTTTTTTGTTGATGGAATGGAGAAAAAATAACTGTCCCATTTTATTAATTTTTGATAAAATATTTCAGATAAATAAACTATTTTATACAATCAAAGAATACTCCACAGTAAAGTTTCTATAGCCATGGAAAAATCCAGAAAACAGAGGCTGGGTCTAAACGGGACAAGTATTTCAACATCCTTTGTGTTGTGGGTTTAAATAGCATTAATTTATTGGTAGTCTTACATAGCCCGCAATAAAAAAAAAGTCACAAAAACTAATACACTTTACTAATTTCATTTTCCTCCACTGTGAACTCCAGTTCAGGTTACTGTCTTTAAATTTCTTTGGAAATTTATAGCCTAATGGTCCACTCTGCAACTTATCAACTGTGTGACCTTAACTCCCGGTTCCTCAACTTCTTCCTCTATAAAATAAGGATAATAATAAAGGTCAAATTTGGGAGTTTAAAAAATGTTTTTTGAGTTAGAGTAAATAAACCACAAGAAATAGTAGGGAAGATGTGAGAAGGGACAGGAAGTCCAATTATTGTAATGTGAGAAGGGACGGGAAGTCCCATTATTGTAAGCAGCACAGAGATCAAGGACAAGTAGAGATAGGAAAGGTAGCAAATGTCTAATTCCCCCTGAATCTTACTCTGAGGACGCTGTTACTTTTCCTGCCTTTCTCTTGACTTTGTCTCAAGCTCAGACTCTGTGCTGAAATCTTCCCATTCCCTTTAGTGAAAGGACAAAATCAGTAGTCACCACATGACACACCCAAGGGGCCAAAATTTTGGCACTTGCCATTTTCCACTGAGAGGGCTTTTCACTCTGGGCAGCAGCTACTTTCAAAACCTTGAGAAATGGGGAGTACAGTTAGGAATCTGGTGGAACTTGGACCCAGAGAATGAGCATCAAGTGAATCTCAACCATCCAAGGGTTTGAAGCTATTTGGGGCAGTGTCTTGCTTAATAAATTTTCCTTAAACAGTCTTTTTCTTTAATGTAAATGTATTATTTAGATAAGATACAAATTCCATCTGCTCCCATTTACTTAAAGTCAAGTCTGACTTTTTCTTTTTTTTAGAAAATCAGTTATTTTCAAATCAGATTCTCTCATCACGCAAAGGGGAAACCATGTGGCAAGGAGCAGAGTTTTGAATTCCCAAGGATCCGATACATTTCAAACAGTAGGAAACAATAGCAAAGCTTTCTATACTTTTGTTCGATACCTAAATTAAATGATCATGTAAATCGGCCAGCTTTGGAGGGAGGGCCAGGTGCATAGATGGAGGGTAAGAGACAAGGGTATCCAGAGTCTAGGGTTCCTTAAGACCACCACTGGTGATAAGGGGATAAGAGATGTGGCCAGTGTAGAAAAAGCAGTGGAGATAAAATTAGGTTCAGAATTCTTTGCAAAGACAGAGGCAAATGGTCTAAGCCGGGGAAGTGATTTGGAGCACGGACAAAGTTTAATTTTAGAAAGGAAAAGAAGTCAAGTCCAGAAAAGGATAAATGTAATGGACAGGTCAAATGTAGAAGTCAAGAGATTTGGTAATCAACACATTGACAATGTTACTATCTCTAGATCCCAGGCCAGGCATCTCTAACTGCAATGAATTGGTATTAGAATAGTGAAATGTGGTATATTAGTCTTTTCAAAGCACATGTCCATATTGTTCAATTAATGGGACCAGTGATTCCAGAATTCCAGTGTAAGGTTCAGCAATATCACCTATACCACCATTGCAGAACAAAATTATTCAATGTTTTCTTGTTCCGCCAAACACATACACTTCAAAAAAATTCACAGCAAGTTTTGGTGCAGGTATGCAGTGTTGTTGCTAAGACTTAATGAGTCCTGCAAATCATCGCACTCCTTCCCTGTCAAACAACGATAACTCCCCTATAAATTTAATTATTGTCAAGAATGTGGATTGCTGGGCTGGCATGTTGGAATGTGCTCTTCTCCATCTAACATGAACCCTCCTGTGTCAGCACTGCCTTGACCTGTCAGGATAGAGTAATAGGAAACTCAGCAATTACAATGAAATAGACAGAAAGTTGGTAAATGAGGTTTTGGACTAAAGCATTTAGGAACCCACAGAAATCAATTATGGTAAATATTTCCAGAAAGTTCACCTGACACTCTTCTGAGAGATTTTACTGTAGTGATTTATTTGTAGTGAAAGAAGCCAAGAAAACACTTTTTTCCCACCTGGGAAATGCACCAATTCTATAATAATGAATATTTACATAGATTCTAATAACCTTGCTCTTTTACATATGCTTAGAGGTTTATTTTATCTCCTGGCACACGCATCATGGTACACTCTCTATGTTCTGGAGGGAAGCCTCAAAAATGTATCATATGTCAGATTCCCAGATTTTTTTGTGATTTTCATGTAGATCGTATTTTTCCTTCTGTGTTGTACAATGGTCAATTGTTGGTGTTTTCCAGAATTATGAAAGTAAAGTAGACTTAAAAAGTGTGATGTGAGTTAAAGGGATAGTGTAATCTCATTTTTGCTACACCTGGTTTCACTGATTTATGTGCAGTGTATATGCTAATATCTTCAGATACATAAGATTCTGGTGCCACCAAGCATCTACAAGTTTATGAATGATGTCAGAAGGGGAACTCTTCTAGTTTTAGTAAAACTAGCAAAATGAACATTATGTCAGTGCAAATCTTTCAGTCTCCGTGTGAAGAAACTTTAAATAGCCAGATTTGTTTTTTTGCTTGTTTGCAACAAGCCTTAAGTTCATCACAATTACTCTTTGTCTGTCGGCCTAAGTTAGGTCTTAAATTATGAATCCTTTTACTTATGTTGCATGAGTCACATTAATTTTTTTGGTTAATCAGTTCAAACCACTAATTCATATTTAGCTTCTTGTTAAGTAAAGCTTCTAAATTAATGTGTTTCCGAATCCACTCAGCTCTTCCTTTGCTTTTAAGCCGTATCTTCCCCACTCTGGGTTTGCTCGCTTGGATTCTTGGACCCAAGTAGAAGATCTTGCACTTATCCTTAATAACTTTCATCTTATTTTCAGCCTATAACTCCAGCCTATTAAAATCTTTTGGAATTCAGATTCTGTCACCCAACATACTCATTATCTTTTAAATCTAGGCAAGTTGAAGGAGGTGTGTTTAATTTGTAGCCTGGCCAGAGTTGCACAGCTGTTCTTTGAAAAATAGAGCATGATTAAACACCATGTGGAGGAGAGGTAATTACTTTCTTTTGTCCCTGGAGAAGATAGTTTCAAAGTCTTGCAAAACCAAGATATTGAGGAAGCTCAAGGAATTAATCTAAATATTTACTTTCATTCCATATTCCTTTCAAACTTCACGCCATACAGAAACTAAATTCTGGTTTATTTTGTTAAGAGAATGCCAGTTTTCCTCCCAGATATACTCAAGGTCAGCAGAGAAATTAAATTTCCACCATCTTGAATTTATAGCTATTCCTTCTTGTAAGTTTCATTCCAATCCCATATTGCAAAGTGTTCCAAGATTAGTTTAAATAATAACAGGTGAAAAGCTCAAGTAATAATAAACACCCACATATAATGTTTTAAAATATTTTAATTGAAAATATTTTTGGTAAATAAGTTTAGCTTTTCTGAGTTGGTATTAGAAAGTTCTGTATGTATAAGACCATAATAATGAGAATACTTAACCCAGATTTACATTTTTAAAAAGTTTTCATTTTTATGTAATTTGTTAACATCTGTTGAACATGCATGTCATAATTTCATTTTTTTGGAACTAGAATTTATATTATAGTTAAAGCTACATCTAGATACATCTAGATTAAGAGGTTACTCCTTTTGGTGCCTTGGTTTCTAATTTACAAGACCACACTTGTAGTTCCTAATTCATTTTCTAGTGATCTCTTAAAGCTTTATCAACTATATCATAGAGAAAAGGGCATATGATAATAAGATACAGTAATCTGAGGAAACACTTTGTAAACATCAGCTATTTCCTATTTGCTGTTTTCTCTCTAAAAGTCTGATATATTCAGAGTAAATCTCACATAAAATATTTAGATAAAATATATTTAGAAACATTTAAGAAAAGCTGAACTTTTAATACTGGAATTGCTTTGCATTTATAAAATAAAATAAAAGTAAATATGACGCTACTGTACAAAGCTTAACCTTCATCTCTGATGCCTGACCAAGAAACAATGCTTCTGGACTCAAAACCCAATTCCTTATATATTGTCCAACCAGGGTTACACTTCATTTTGCATTGTTTTCTCTCAATAGCCTCTGGTATCTTTCACCATTCCTGGTGAATCTGTAGTCCTCAGTGACTTTCAGGGTTGCTCAGAAGCTTGGAGAATGGGATACCATGGGAATGCATATTCTAGTAATAGCAACACACATGGAATCATCCCCATAAACGGGTTCCACAGGATAGTTTGTGCTTATAAGTTATGCTGTTCCAAAGGAGCTTGGTATGAGAATAGGGATAATAAAGGGAAAATTATTCTCCACATAAAAGTTTGACTTAATGTTGAACATTAAGGGCTATATCATATACTCTAACACAGCACGGCATCCACATCCTGACAAACCTCAAGAATTTTGTTTTTTCTACATTTGCCAAACCTCCACACAACTAACTTTATTTTTTTAATTCATTCACTCATTTGATCATTTGGGCTCTTCAATAAAACCAGACATGCTGCTGATACTTGATCTATTTATTTAACACACCAGAATAACTTTTTTCCCTATGGCAAATTCAAGGGTCATTACACACACACACACACACACACACACACACACACACACACACACGTATGTCTGAAAATAGGACAAACTTTTTAAATCCTGGGTGCTAATAGCATGTTAATTTTTTTTTTTTTATTGTTCCTGCATACTACCTTGAGACAGCAGGTAGAACAGAAAATTTGTAATTTTTCTTTGGCATGAATATTCATTATGATTTTATATTATTTTTTTGACAATGGATACAAACTATATTATTATATGTTTAGAAACATATCTTCTATGCTATAACTTGAGATCTTCTATCATTAACCTTAGCTCTCTCTTTCTGTATTCTTATTTTTCTGAGTAGCTACGATTGTCAGACAGAATTGATTCTGGGGGCAGAGAAGACAACAGTGAACCACACTGGTAAATTCTTTCCCTGCTGAAACTCGTATTTTGATGTAAATACATAAGTAAATAAAAATACTTCCAGCTTGTGATACACTTTTCAAAGAATGTAAAACATGATGCTGGTGATTTCAGAAAAGTGAAATAGAGGGAGAGCCCACTTTTGGTCAGAAACAATCTCCCTGAGAAGGTTCCATGTGCACTTGAGAAGAATGAGTATTCTGTTGTTTTAGGGTGGAATGTTCTGTATATATCTATGAGGTCCATCTGGTCCAATGTGTCATTCAATGCTCTTGTTTCTTTTTTGATTTTCTGCTTCGATGATCTATTTCTGAGAGAGGTGTGTTAAGATCTCCTACTATTAACGT
Organism: Lutra lutra; assembly: GCF_902655055.1. NCBI lineage: Eukaryota > Metazoa > Chordata > Mammalia > Carnivora > Mustelidae > Lutra > Lutra lutra. The sequence goes on from NC_062285.1 coordinate 86,116,322, forward strand.
ATTCATATCAATATGACTCTTTATCTTGATTAACAGTTTTCTTATGTAATTGGCTGCTCCCATATTGGGGGCATAGATATTTACAATAGTTAGATCATATTGGTGGATGGTCCCTTTAAGAATGATGTAGTGTCCTTCTGTATCTCTGACTACAGTCTTTAGTTTAAAATCTAATTTGTCTGATGTGAGAATTGCTACCCTGGCCTTCTTTTGAGACCCATTGGAATGAAAGGTGCTTCTCCATCCCTTCACTTTCAGTCTGGGTCTACCTTTAGGTTCAAAATGGGTCTCTTGTAGACAACATATGGATGGGTCCTGTTGTTTTATCCAATCTGCAACCCTTTGCCGTTTTATGGGCGCATTTAGGCCATTCACATTGAGAGTGATTATTGATAGATAGGTTTTTATTGACATCGTGTTACCCTTGAAGTCTTTCTTTCTGTAGATTGTCTCTATATTTCATTTTTTTTAAAAGATTTTTTATTTATTTATTTGACAGAGAGAAATCACAAGTAGGCAGAGAAGCAGGCAGAGAGAGAGAGGAGGAAGCAGGCTCCCCGCTGAGCAGAAAGTCCAATGCGGGGCTCGAACCCAGGACCTGGGATCATGACCTGAGCCGAAGGCAGCGGCTTAACCCACCGAGCCACCCAGGTGCCTCTGTCTCTATATTTCTGTTCAATGCTATTCTTAGGATTTTTCCTCTTTTATAGAACCCCCCTTAATATTTCCTGCAGTGTCGGCTTGGTGGTTGCATAGTCTTTTAAGCCTTGCCGGTCTTGGAAACTCTTTATCTCTCCATCCATTTTGAATGTCAGTCTTGCTGGATAAAGTATTTTTGGCTGCATGTACTTCTCATTTAGTGCCCTGAATATGTTGATTTTTAAATGGAGTCTGGAAAGATAAAGACAAATGAGCTAATCCCTCCAAGAGCTGAAGACGCTTGAGGCACAGGAAACAGGAAAAACAAAGGCTCTCTGAGTAAGGAAAATGGTTGGAGAATTCTAGGAACTATTTAAGGTCAGTGTGGTTAAAGCAAAGCTGGGGGGAGAAGATGAGGCCTGGAAATTGAAAGACAAACTCTTTGAGCCAAAAAGAGTCCTGCTATGATGCTAGACTCAGGATCACCTTGCTGACAGCAAACTTGCTTTGGACGACAGCCCATTTTCAGCCGAGGTTTTAGATTACAGAACTTGAACAAATTCCGGAGACACCTAAAATTCAGTGTGCGAGTACATGCAATGTATTTGATCATTTTGATCTCATTCCATAGAATGTATCAGGAGGGAGTAAATGAAAGTGGTCCAAAAATAGCACGGGTCTTTGAGAAAATTCATGTAAACTGAGCGTAAAATCCCAAGCAGATGTAACAAAAACTGAAAAGAAGTTCTGGCAATGATGAGCTTTCCGCATTGGCCTGGGATTTGTACCTCCACCGACAACTTCTGTTCACATTTTATCAGCAACATCAGGGACGTAAGCTAACCAGCAAAAGATACAGACAATGAAGCGAGGCAGAAAGCATATTAGATCGACAGATGGGAAACCTGGATTTTTGTCCTGCCTTTGCTTTGGCTACTTTGAGAACTTGGATCATTCATTTAGTGTGGAGTTTCTTTCATTGATGCAACTTGGAAACCAGATCAGAGATTCTCTAAGACCTCAAGCTTAACTGAGCAGAGTTGACTGCCTGCAGTAGGAAGGAAGCCAGATCGTGGTTTCTGGCCTGGTCTGAAATGTGTGGAGACCTTGGGGAGGAGGCAGGAATAAGAATGGTGTTAGACAGTTGTCTTCACCAACATCAGGTAAGTTGAACTCACAAATGAATAGATTGTCTTAACTAATCAAGGTCTGTGACTGTTCCATTTTCCCATAAACAGAGTCGATCTACCATGAACATCTGCTGGTTTGAAAATATTTTCTTAATGCTCATTTTTATTTCGTTGAGGCCATTGGCACATTGAAATGAATCAGCCCAGGAACCGCACATACAACGCAGGGGGGTGAAGGCAGGATGGGGGGGGAAGAACCCCCTTGAGCACAGTCTGAAACCATCACCCACAGCCATCAGTTGTTGACAGTAGCAGTCAGAATACGTTGGCATGCAGTAATTAGACATGGAGAGGCACAATTTCAACGAACATGTTCTATTATTAGTGTATTTCAACAGCAGAGCTCCAAGAGAACAAAGGCAATAGCTTATCTGCTTATAGTGAATTACTTGCGACAGCAGAACCTGTTTATACCCTGCCCTTGGCCGATGTTCACACCACATGTGCTGCACAAAACTGTTGTCACCAAGGTGACAGCCGCCCCCACACTGCCTGAGTGGAGGGATAAACAGGGGAATGGAGACAACAAGAAAGCTGGAAAACAGCACTTATCCGCAGCCTCGACCATGACTCCAAAACCACATCCCTTGTCTGCCTAACACTGTACAGAAAAAGAGGAAAAGTATCTAAAAGAAAAGGATGATTTAGAAAATCATCACAGGAAAAGAAATTTTTAAAAATAACAGTTTGAATAACTACTACATTTAAGATTTAAACATGAATTAGCCCATCTCATCCTTGTAGAAGAGCGAACTGATTTTCAGAGACGTTTTAAGTATTCGCTCAGGGTTACAAAGAAGATAAAATGTGTTGTTTGATGTAAAGCCTAGTGAACATTCTGTTGTACTACTCAGCTGGGAAAGGTAGACAAGTGGAACAATGTTCCAAAGAACAAAGTGTGACTTCACTTCTAGTCAGTACTGTCTTGCAGGCATAAACATTCAGAGGGGAATGAACCCCAGGGCCCAGGGATATGATCTTTCCATGGATGGGCATTGCTCTATACCTTGAAACCAAAAATCATCAAATTGAAACTATTTTTTTCTTCATTATTAATAGAGCACTCAGGATAAGCACTTAAATTGGGACTGACTTCTTTGCATGGAATGGAGTGGAAAATTGGGAAAAAATAATTTAATTCTTAAAGGTATCTTTAGAAACTTATATGTGCCATACATATATGGCACACTTCTTTCTCCAAGACAAAGTCCCATGCGTGAAATACTATTTGGCAAAAAGTTGGTTATTGTGTGCCATGATGTCTCTGTATACGTTACACGGATTTTATTTACATTTCCTTGGGGTGATTAAAACTCTGAATTTTTGTTTTATTTTGGTGGCCATTAGCATCTATAAAATTTTGACGCCAGAAAAACAAAAGGTTACTTATTAATTCAATGAGTCTCTGAGCAATGTTTTCGCCTGTAACAGTATCAGGCAAGGCTCCAGTCACAACTTACGCCTGTCATTTTCTGTAATTAAAAGTACACAGTCCTATTTATGCATTCTGCCTCCTAGCAGCTGCAGTTAGATTAACCCTGAACAAAGAAAACATTTTGACACAGTTAATTATATTGCCGCTCTCCTTTGCTAGCAAATACCAGTTACCTTCTCAAATGAATAAAAGCACTTTTTTGTTATTTTTCTTTTATATAATAATATGAATAGCCACAGAAAACTTTGGTTTATACTTACAAGGAGTTTTAATCCCAACACTTCAGTCTAACACACATTAAACTATCTGGTAACTTTCTTTTTTTTTTTTTGACAGAAAGAAACAGCCAGAGAGGGAACACAAGCAGGGGGAGTGAGAAAGGGAGAAGCTGTCTTCCTGCTGAGCAGGGAGTCCAATGTGGGGCTCGATCCCAGGACCCTGGGATCATGACCCAAGCCGAAGGCAGATACCTAACAACTGAGCCACCCAGGTGCCCTATCTGATAACTTTCAACGAGGATATATGATTATCAGACTAAACAGATCTGACTCAAATGTTCTTTTGTCAAGCAAGATTGCAAGATTGCAAGCATCTGATTTTTTAACCTCAGATGAGGAGAAAGATGAGAAAAGGATTTGGTTTCACCTTTGCAAACCTGTTGGAGATCAGAAATAAATTTCTAGGGGCGCCTGGGTGGCTCAGTGGGTTAAGCCTCTGCCTTCAGCTCAGGTCATGATCCCAGGGTTCTGGGATCAGCCCTACATCGAGCTCTCTGCTCAGCAGGGAGCCTCCTTCCCCCTCTCTCTCTGCTTGCTTCTCTGCCTACTTGTGATCTCTCTATCAAGTAAATAAACAAACTCTTAAAAAAAAATTTCTACATCCTTTAACCTGTTCATGAGAACCATTTTGCTTCTTTGGAAGCTTCACTGGGCAATACAGGTCCTTACTGGTGGTGTGTTCTTAACAGTGGGAACTAAAATTCCCAGGCAAGAAATGGGCTATTCCTGGGCAGAGAAAGGGAGTTTGCTGATGAGTCATCAGCCAAAGATGGGGAAGTAAACATGGATATCAGTGGGAGAGGGAGAGCAGAGTTACCGTGATTCCACGAAACCCAAACTGAACTGTGAGCAAGGATGAGAAAGATCATTTCTGGTTGTTACCTTCAGCCCTTTGTAGGAAAAGAGTGCTGGAGGTGAAGTAGTGAGACTGGGGAACCCAACCAGCAAGAGGCCCATCTCCTGTGGCAGCACTGGAAGGAGGCAGAAGGAAATGTCACCCAACACGAGTTGCAGTTACCTGGATTTCTACATTCATTGTAATCTGTGTGCTTCTCTCTTCCTTTCTCTTCCCCTTCATCCTCCCTTTCTTACATTCCTTTTCTGCTAAGAATTTCAAAAATAATACAATTGAGTGGATCCATATAGACTCAGGGGCAATGTATTGAGGAAAAATATGCAGAACAGTGGGATGATTGTGCCTTGTAACTACATGCATAGAGGATTTTGGTCTTTTGAGATCCTTTTATATAAAGTTCCATGAAAATACACAGCAGTGTAACTGAAATTTACTTAGCGGATGCGAGAATGGGCTTTGGAGTCAATCCTATTTGCTTGGTCATTTCACATCTCTGAGGACTGTTTTTCTCCTCCAAATATAGGGTCACTTTACTTGTCTCATGCTGCTGTGAATATTCAGTAAGACAATGTATATAAGGTGCTTACTATGGCATATAACAAGCCCTCTTCAAATGGTCTCTCCTATTATTACTCAGTAAGAAATAAATGCATACTTTAAAATGGAAGAGAAACAATGCATAAATGTGATTTAATTACAACAAATGACACGTGTAAGTTGTGGCTAACCAGAGCGTTGCCTGATAGTTACCCCTACAGTTCAGTAAATGCTTATAATTCCCTTAGATGAGTGAAACTACTTAAACTTTAACATATGTTAGCTTTATGCTGGGTGTTTGTCGTGAGAAACTTCTGTGTCTGATGGATTTTGTAACCTGCATATGAATGGGAGTATTAAGGTGAGTGTCTGGAAAATTAGTCATTATATGTGAGAAAACACACATTGATAGTGATGCCAAGAATCAGACCATGCTGAAAGCAAACAATTTCTTCAAAAATCAAATTCCTCAGGAAGTAGATCGTAGATATTTATTCCTGACACATATTTCTGGATGACTGATGGCAATCTAGTGCACAGAGAGATGATTAAGCTTCTGTGCGGACTCACTGGGATGTTAAATGAAGGTAACTAAATCTGTTTGTGTAAGCTCTTTCTCCAGTTCATGTATATCCAGGCTGAGTTTCATTTCCTCCGTCTTTGGGATGATGGCAACAGCACAACTTCACAATGGCAGAAGATGCTTGATCTCTTCTGGGCTTTCCCACTTCTGAAAATCCCATCCTCGACGCCTCTGTCCTTGTTGTTCACTTCTCCGCAAATAGTGACTTCTGTAGCTACTACAAACCATGAACTGTTCCTTTCTCTAAAAAATTGCACTCAAACAGTTTGGGGAGAAAGGATTCAGTGATGGTAGCTGGTCAAGTGGAATGAGCCCTGTAACACGCTCTCCCTTTTGCCAGATCCATCACCGGGGCTCCGTGCTGGGCTCAGCCTCTGTCAGGTGCTGCACTGGGCAAGAGCCAAGACAGTGAAATGCTTCCTCAAAGGGCATCCACAAGGCTTCCTCTTTCCCTATAGAGAAGAGACGTGGAGATGCTGTGCTTTACAATCATTTTTAGTGCACAGAGTAGCCACAGTAATTTGCAAAAGACATATTTCCCTTGTGGTTATTTAGGAAAGTTTCGGTATGTATAGAGCTGATGTTACAAGTGTGTGAATGGGATGGAAGAAGTACATTTTAGGGGAGATAATCTTTAACATGAACAGGTTTTTTTTTTTTTAATTAAATCTTCATAGGCTACAAATTATAGAGACTGGACTCAATCCAGTTTAAGAATAAAAGGGATTTATTTTCTTTCATATTGGCGAAATCCAGTCAGGCATGACTGGATCCAGGTGTTTAAATGATATGATCAAAAGTATTTTTTCTTTAATATCTTTGCTTTCCTCTCTGTTGGCTGTATCATTTGTCAATTTCCTCTAAGTGGTAGAGAACTGTCCCCAAAGAGCTAAAAGTTTTGTTTCCTTTCAATTCCTGATCTCAGGAGTCTCCACTTCCCTGTGCTCCCTTCATCTTTGAAGTCACTTACACTGATTATCTTCCTTTGGTTCCTATGCCTACCTCTGGACCAATGTTTCTGTCCAAGGGAATTGGATACCCTGATTCCCTTGTCTGACATGTAACCATATGGTGGGGGCGGGGAGGAGTCTTGCTACTCCCCACCAGAATCACTTGGACTAGAAAAGCAACCATTTCTATACGAAAGAAGATAAGGGACATATTAGTGACAGATTTCAAATATTTCTTGGAACAGGTGACTTGCAAATTAAATTTTAGACTTGGAAATTTTCTGGGTTCAAAAGTTGTTTCAAGACATATTTTGCCTTTATTTCCAGGGTGACTGGAAAGCTTAACTGTTAGTCTGTACCCTGGGGACTATAGCACTTCCACAGAAAGATTTTGTCAAGTTTTTGATCCAAAACCCGGAAGGTCTCAGTCTCTCCAAGTCCCTCCTACAATGAGGGGATCCGTGAGGCGAGTAGTGTCTCTGGTCTCCATTTTGTATTTCCAGGCTAAGAAAATGAGGAAGAATGAAAAAAGAAATCAAGAACTCTTCTCAGAGAGCTCATGTGCGAAGAGATCCAGTTCTGAAGTTGTCATAGTGAGCACAAGAATGCCAAGCCTCGCAGCTCCGTAGGCCAAGTTCTCTTCCAGCCACATGTCTGTAGCTTCCACGGATATCAATGGGAGTTGTGTGTGTGTGTGAACTGAGCACAGAAGCTGGCTGTGTATAAATAGCTCAGCAATGGTGAAAATCTCTTCTTGTGTGTCTGGTACAACAGAGGTAGTCTTTTGCAGTTAGTGCCTGCTTCCCCCTCTAATAAAGTAACCCGGCAGTTTCAAGAAATTCCATACCAGAATATTTGACGGTAATTATTTCATTTAAAAAGATTCTTCTCAGAGAACAGGGAGCAGTGTTTGTCTTAAATTTCTCTCATTTTCCACTAATGATCTCAAGCCAGATTTAACGATTCTTTGCAAAACCAGCCTTCACTATTCCTTTGGCTGAGCTGTCAGTCTATTAATGGACTGATAACCAGCTAACTGGCGGGGTCGGGGGGGGGGCAGGTGGAAGTCAAAATGTTCTTTAAGGGGTTAAAATATTTTCTAAAGCAAAGTGCTTACATTCACACTGGCTGCCAAGGCACAGAGGGTCAGAGCCCTATGGCATAGAGGGTCTTTCATGGGAACGGGGCTCTGACCCCATCAGGCAGGACACATGGGTAGGATCCCTGGACCATTTGTCCTCTGCCATTCTGCTATGGGCCCCGGTCTGACATGGAGCACACTGATGTGAGGCTGAGCCATCTCCTACCCTGGGTGAAAATTTCTTTCGGAAAAGAGTTAAAGATAGACTTGTTCTCTGTCCATTAGAGCCCGCTGGGTCAGTCAGCAGAGCATGCCACTCTCAAAGAGTTAAAGATAGGCTCGTATCCTGTCCCTTAGAAATAGGAGATTTCTCCAAGACTTTTATATGAAATGTTCTAGCTTATGAAATTTACCTACAGGTAGATAATTTCCAAATGTCACCTCAGGTCCCTGTCTTAGTTCTAAACTCCAAGCTTGTGTCTACCTGGCTTCTGGAAATCTCTATTTGGATATCCTGTTCACACCTTAAATTAAAATTAATCCAGGGGCACCTGGGTGGCTCAGTGGTTGAGCCTCTGCCTTCAGCTCAGGACATGATCTCAGGGTCCTGGGATCGAGTCCCGCATCGGGCTTTCCCGTCAGTGGGGAGCCTGCTTCCTCCTTTCTCTCTCTTTCTGCTTGCCTCTCTGCCTGCTTGTGATCTCTCTCGGTCAAATAAATAAAATATTTAAAAAAAAATTAATCCAAAACTTAACTTTTATCTCAGCCCACCTCTGTCCCAGAACATTTCTACTATGGCCTTTGCCCTAGTTAACAGTGCCATCTTCAATCATACACGCCAGAAAACTTGTAGTTGCCCTACTTTCTCTCTTCCTTGTCACATATCTCATCAGTCCAAGCCCAGTTGATCTTACCTATTAAATTTCTCCCCATCTTCTTATTTCAGTCCCCTGCTCCTGCCATGAAAACTGGATGATTAGAGTGCAAGTTTTAATTCCACTAATGCCAGGGTTTGAATCCCATTTTTGTTACCTCTTTGGGGGGATGCATCATTTTTTAAAAAAGATTTTATTTATTTACTTGACATGGAGAGAGAGAGCAAGAGAGGGAATACAAGCAGAGGGAGTGTGAGAGGGAGAAGCAGGCCTTTTGCTGAGCGGGGCTCGATCCTAGGACCCTGGGGTCATGACCTGAGCGGAAGGCAGATGCTTAACCAAGTGAGCCACCCAGGATCCCAGGGATGCATCATTTTGGAAGGAGCCTTGTTTTCTTCATCAGTGAGATGGAGATAACATCTACTTCACAGGACTGATTAATAAAGATTAAATTAGATTATATACGCAAAGTGTCAATATAGTTGCTGACACATAATAAAATTCTGGGAAATGGCAGACACTTCATCCTTTCTTGCTAAGAATATCATAGCAAACTCCCTGCATACAATCTTGCCTCTTTATTCTGTACACTGAGGCTAGATCATACTATCTAACAGCATAACTGCTTCCATCTTATTTATCCAAAACCAGTCTGTATGATAAAGAAGTCCCTGCAATAGCTCATCTATCTACCCCATCTCAAACCGTAACCCTTCTTAGTCCAACATTTTACCAACAGGTGCTGTGTCTTTTCTCTATCCATTCAATTAGAAAACTAGTTATCACTTAAAAATCCATATTAAAATTTCCTCTTCTCTGAAAATGTCCCTGACCCTACTCCAAATAGAGTTGGCTCTTCTTTAACTCCATCACTATTTTTAAAGTATAAAACTCATATATTTCTATCATAGGTTTAATTACACTGTAATGGTACTATTTGTCCATACATCTGTTTTCCTGGCCAATTGTTGTGCGGTCCTCAAGAAAGCCTTGAAGAAGAAACTATAATTGAGAAAATATCTTGATTATTGTTCTCTCTTGAGAGTTCGATCCAGTACTGTGCTAGTTTTCTACTGCTGCCACAGCAGATATCTACATATAGAGCCACTTAAGACAACACAACTTTATTATTGTACAGTTCTAAAGGTAAGAAATCTTGTATGCATCTCACTGGCCTAAAATCAAAGTGGTTGGCAGGGCTTCCTTTCTGGAGGCTCTAAGAGAGAATCTTTGTGCTCATTCAGGTTGTTGACAAGATTCAGTTCTTCACATTTGTAGGACTGAGGTTCCATTTCCAGGCTGGTTGTCAACTAAGGACTGTCCCCAGATTCTAGAAACTGCCCGCACACCCTGGCTTGTGGTCCAAGCCAGCAAGGACTGAGTGTCTCTGAGTGTATCCTGATCTATTCTACTTTGTACTTGTTTTAAGGACTCCTGTGATTATATTGAGCCCAACTGGAAATTCCAGGATAATTTCAGTCTTGGTAATGCCTTCAATTTTAATCACATCTACAAAGCTTCCTTTATCACACAAGGTAACATATTTATAGGTTCCAAGATTCAGGCAACTCTGGAGACCATTATTCTTCCCATCAAAGGAGCCTCACATATTTTAGGTGATCGGTAGTGCGTGTTGAATGACAAAATAAATGTATGTAGATGACAATAGGTATGTAGATCTTTTGATTATATTAGCTGATTTTATAGGGCCATAGATTAATTAGACAATTTGATATTCTTATCTGATTTACTTGCTATAACTTTTTATAAGAATCCTAGATACTATGTTTTCTAGATCTTCACCTTTCATGGGACCATGGCAAACAAATTATACCCAAACAGACCAAAGGAATTTTTCTATAATCTCAGATTTATCATAAATCATAAACATTATTAGTAAAGGCTAATCAAGGGCCATCAACAGTCTCTTTCTTGTCTTTTTTGTGACTACTTACAGAAAGATTTATCATTTGTATGAAGTTAATATGAATGCACACATTTATTTTGAAAGTATTTGAATGTCTGTATGTGCCAGCCTTTGTGAATGGTAAAGAAGGGTGAGCAAAATACAGTTCCTCCCTTACAGGGCTTACTGAGTAATTGGGAGACAGATAATTAAAAAGTAATTACATGTCTAGGGTGAACAGACAAGGAAAGACCAATTTCGGAATACAAAGATAATAAAGACACGGTAACTACTCTGGAATTAAAATTTCAAAAAAGACCTAATATGCTCTACGACAGTCTCCTCAAGAAGCTAATAACAGCCTTGCCAGGAATACAAATACATGGACAAATATTGCCACTACAGTACAACTAAGCCAATGGCAGACATATCTTCATGTTACAGGGGTGTATTAAGGAGGAAGGAGTCCACCACAGTTGGAATGTGGCTGGAATGGTTTCAAAGAAGTAAAGATTTTAAGTTGTGTCTTGAGGGAAAAAAAACAAGACTTTTCCAGACAGACATAGAGGAATGGAGTAGGGGGGAATTCTAGGGAGAAGGGAGAAACTTAGGCTCTTCTCCCAGTCTGGAGGAGAGAGAGAAAGGAATGGATTTGTGGATAAAGAGTCATCTTAGCTGGGACCTGGAGGATGAGCATATGCTTGTTGCATTCAGGGGAGAGTATGGGATAAAGGAATTTACTAGGCAGAGAGAATGCACGTTCAAAGGACTGGAGGATGGTGAGAATGAGTGTCAAGTGTGAGAAACTGAGAAAAATTCAGAATAACCACAGCATAAAGAGTGAAGAAATTGAAGAAATGATAGTAGAAGTGGTCCCAAATTACATCAAGAATTTGAGCCCATGAAGGAGTGTGGATTGTATCCAAAGACCTATGGAAAGCCATTTATGTGTTTTAAACAGAAAAGTGAGATGATAGATTTTCATCTTGCCCAGTTCCATTGGTAGTTGGTAGTTCTCCCACCACCTGCTGAAACTAATCTCTTTTCTCTGTATCAAGAGTTTCCTCTTTCATTGATTATCTTATTTCTTTTTTTCTCCACAACAAATAGAACATGGATGATTCCTGGGAAAGATTGGCTGATGCTCTTCTAGACTGAAAAATCACACCTGGAGGGGCCGTTAAGCTTCTTGCCTGGGATCTGTATCACATTGGGTTGAGCAAAGGCTGTTCCCTCAAGCTATTCTCGTCTCTGGGAGGGTGTGGACAATTTCCTATGGCTCTATGTCTGAGAAAAAGAGAAACAAACCTCCACAGATACAAAATATGGGGGTATGCTGTTGTCATAGCCATGCTGGGGACAAAATGAGAGAAATAAAGTAACACCTAAGATATCATTTTGAAAACTTAAGTCAAAAGGAGATTTGAAATAAGGCTCCTGGAGACAAAGTTCTTATGTGATATGGTTTGTGCTCACACTGGTGGCACATCCGTGGCATTCAGCCACTGCTAAGTGAGAAGAGTAACATGGCAGGCACTTAGGCTCATTATTCAAAACATGGACCTGGGGATATGGGCAGTTTCTATGTCTGTCAGAGAATACAGAGGCGCTAAAGCCTGAAAGTCAAGAAAGAGGAAAGAGAGTAAAAAAAGGGGAAGCTAAAATTGAACATGTTAAAAGAAAGGTGTTCAAGGCACCAGAGAAATAAGATCTATCATATTTGTGGACATTTCTGAGTCACACTTATTCTTGAATACCAAAGGGCTAGAAGAATTCATAAAATTTATGAGAGGGCATTCAGAAGACAGAAGTGGAGAGGGATGGGAGAAGAAATTGAAGTCAGATTTGATCTCTAAATTGGGGGAAAAAAAAAAGAAAGAAAAGAGCCCTTTCCATGTCCTTGCTCTTCATAACTTGTCTAGTGCCTCCCTGATATTTATAAAGACAAAAGGAAAGTAGAAAGGCCTTGAGAGCCACAGGCAGTAACTTTAAAACATGAAGTTATTTTATAAAATGACACAGGCAATTAAATTTCTTGTTACCATATACAAACAAGCTGCACTGTAGATTCAAGACGATATTACCTGCTCCCCACTCTCAGAACCTAAAACTGTGTAGTTATTTTCTGATGCTTTAATGTATATTTTCCAGTGGTTTATATATGAGAAGAGAAGAGGACAAAGGAAGATTCTCTATATAAAGTGTAAATAATAGAAGTTTAGACTAGGGAGTAGAGAGGGAAAGATGGGGCAGAAAGAGAAATTGTAGAAAGATAGGAAAATGGGAGGCTGGTGAGTATACACAGTTGGAATGAATTTTTCTGCGTCTTAGAACACTTCAGCACTGGTGGAAATCATATCCAGTCTCCACCTGGAGAAATGAGGACACTGGTGAATGGGCCCTTAACGCCACGAGCTGTGGAATTCTTCCTGAGCAGAAACGTTTTATCAGAACATTCCAGGATTTATCATGGAGGTATGGTGCCATGGAAGTGAGAGGTTGGTCTGCTAGGCCATCTGGTGAGAAGCGACTTGTCAATCTCCCAGATGGTTTGTGAAAAGAGAAAGACTTGATATTGAACTGAAATCAGCATATGAAAAGAGCCATGAAATCACAAACTTAAAACCCATTTTTTTTTTCACATAGTATTTTTGAAAACTTCATTAAGGAAATTTTACATGAATTTTATACGTTCCGAAAGCTCATATATAGAAGTTTTAATTTATAATATAAAACCATTTCAATAACATTTGCTACATTTGCTTTCATCTCTTTTAATAGGTGTTTTGTTAATCTTAAGTTACTTAGTTAAAAGGACGAAATTGATATTTTTTCATTGACTGATTTGCACATATCCAAGTTTTGTAAGACTTATGTAGAAGGAGGTCTAGTAGGATTTGGCTCTCCTGAATTATTCCTTTGGATAAGTACGCTCTAGAAAAATCTGTGCCATGTTTGTGAAATACTTGAAGATGATCTGCTCTTTGAACTTAAATTTCAAAATAAGTGTATTTTAGAACCACTTGGGTCATGCCCACTAATAACTCTTAAAATGATGTAATCGGCAAGCATTACACTTAAAGTATAACACATTTCCCATATTTCCATAACTCTGGGATTTTTAAAATATTAATAATAACCAGAAGTCGGAACTTCAAAATGGTGTAAATTTATTTTTTTTCCAAGAAATAAGCCTGGTTTTCACATTTTATTTATTTTATTCTATTTTAATTAGAACATGATAATGATTATATAGACCCACATAAAATTCTCCTTCAATTTAAGATATGTTCATGTGAACAATAAAGCATATTTTTTTAATTTATTTTTGAATTCATGTAAAGTGGCTACCTGGACGTTTAATAAAACGCAAATACTTTTGAGATAAATAGGGCTTTTAACAATTTGCAATATCCCAACCATGGAGGAATTGAGAAATAAATACCTGGGGCAGAGTATCCAATAGAAATTAAAGTTTGACTTTGTATCTATTTTCACATTCAATTAAGATGCCAAATTTTTTTAAAGACCATAAAAGAGAATGTATTTAACATAATCTTTCCACATTCTTTGTAGTTAGGTTGTCTTCATGTTTGTCTGTTTATCTTTCTGCATGCTATTAAGCATTTGATTATCTCACTGTCTACCAGTTTATTTGACTTGACTAGAAAGTAGACACAGTAAATGTGAGACAGATCACATTAGAGAAGTAATTTTTGCTACTGTTAATGTTATAGGATGGGGATGGGGAGTCAGATCTCAGCTCCTGTCTCAATGGAATTCACACATGCTTGAAGGATTAGTGGGACAGGAATTCCAGAAATCCATGGGCTCACAGCTGACAGGCTCTGAGAGGAAAAACAAAAGCCAAACACAAGCTTGACCAAGTAAGAAATCCTCAGTTATCAAGGGGGTAGAAAATGCTGAGTGAGGCAGTGAAGGTGTTGGGATTGTGGGAGTAAGAGGTACCCAGTGGACTCAGGGAGACGTCTAATAGGCAAATGTAGGGCCTGTAAGGGTGGAGGGGGTACCAAGAGGAACTACGGTTCCATAGCAAATATCCCACTGGATAGTCTGAGAAATACCCAAGTGGGCCCTTTATAGGAAGAAGACTGTGGCCTCATGTGTACTGATGGGGCCAACTGCTTTATACTAGGAGTTACTGTAAATATGTATCAATTTATACCCACAGATGAGTGAGAACTGAAGAAACTGAATGATTAGCATGGGATCTGGCATATAATTGCTGCTCAATGAATGTTCATGGAAAGAATGAACAAATGAAGGTTCAATGTGCCATATGAAAGATGAGTAATGATTATATACATAAATGCTATACGAATAGAATACTTGACAGTATTACATGTACAAAGTCTGGTTAAAAATTCTTCTTTCTTCAATGATCTGATCTGTAGATGAGAGGTAAAGCTGACATGAAAATATTTTGCTATGAGACATGTATATGTAATCAATTTTGTATATTCAATCTTACCAGTCATATAATCAAGCTGTGATTATTGGCAAACCAAAATTAACTTGGGTAGGGTTAAACTTTATTTTTTAAAAAGCAAAAGCATGTACTATAGTATTAAGTATAGCCCAGCAAGACACGCACTCCACACATGGATGGATACACATAAATGAAAAAAGAAAACCTGTGTGTGTCAGAGCAAATGAAATGGGATACAATTGTTTTTAATAATATAATATCATATATTTAAATTGTGTCTTACAATTTATGAAGTCCTTTCAGAGATTATCTCATTTATGTTGCACCGTAATCCCATGAGGTATAAGTGATTACAATTTTCATTTTTACAGAGGGGTGAAGTGAGTAAGTGATTGTGGGCAAGTAATCTTTCCTTTAGGCTGCCTTGTTCCATTGATAAACCCTAACTTTTTTCTTTTTCATCAGATATTTGGTTTTCTTCAACTTGAAAACCGTATTACATCGTATTAAATATTAAAAACTTAGAAAAAGTGCTCATTCAAAAATCTTCCCATCATTTTGCTTCAACTTGATAGAAATCTATAAAGGCAGGACACCTTTAATAATAGTACAGCACATTTTGTCATGAGCAGTCTGTTCCCTCAAAAATTATCATAAAACAGATTGAGAGCTAAATATGAAATGCTGAGCTCTCCAGTTAAAGCACAGACCTCATTTCATTCAGATCAACTCAAACAGATGAGACAGAAGAAATGGCTGAACAGTTATTCTATTTTATTTTCAGCCCTGGTAGTACACTTCCCAGCTCAAGGTTCCAGTAATTCAGGGAGCGGGTAGTATGGCACAGTGTGCTTGGCTAATAATTTCTTGGCGGGCCCCATTCCAAAGTGTTAATAGCCATGTTCTGGGACCTTCCCTCTCTGCAAGCATCATCATTTTTTAAAAGATTTTATTTATTTATTTGAGAGAGAGTGAGCATGATGGGGTGGGGGAGGAGCAGAGGGAAACAGAAAAGCAGGCTCCCTGGTGAGCACAAAGACCAATACCTAGGGCTCCATCCCAGGACGCTGGGATCCTGATCTGAACTGAAGGCAGATACTTAACCAAATGAGTCACACGGGCACCCTAAGCATCATCTTTTTTTAAACTTTCATATACAGAGCTTAGCATCTCATAACCAGACAGAAAAATGTAAAAAAGCAAAAATAACACATCCTTGGGCAAATGAAGAAAGCTCCTTAAAATCATGTTAGCAGTTAATGTTTTTCTCCCACATCCTTTTTCAAATACTCTAGTAAATTAAATAAAAAGAGAAAAGACAAACAAAACTCTTATCTTCAGGTAGGCTTTTTCTTTCCAAAAGCAATTTCACAGAACAGTCAGATATGTAATAATGAGTGTCTTGGGGATGTAATTTTTTATGCGACTTGACATGCAAGTCATGAGTAATTAATTATGTCTTCTATTTACACTTTGTCAGATAAGAGTATTAAACAGAAGAGCTGAGAGGAATACAGAACACTACCATTAATCTGTTTAATTTGCAAATCTAATGCAATCAAAAGGAAGACATTAGTGTTAAAATTGTTTTTGTCCAGGTGGTATCTTTCATGGAGGGAAAGGCCTGTCTAAGGTGTAAACGGTACACAAAGACAGCAAGGCACAGAAGCTTGGGTAGGCTTCCAAAGCCAGGGCATCAATCTTCCTGGGTGCTTATATCATCGATTCTAAATGCTCTGTACAAAAATTAAAGTATGAGCTTTTCTCATCAACTCCCGGGTTATATTCAGCTCTGTGCAATTATCTAGCCAAGGGAAGAAGTCCCCGATTCATTAAATTGAAGGTGGAACAGGGGACTGACAGACTGATCGATAGCAAGGAGAATCGCAAGAAAGATTTTTGGGTGAGCAGGAACCAACTGTCCCCAGCAGTAACCCATACCCCACTTCTTTCCAAATGGCGGTCCTTACCAATGACTTAAAAACTGATTCAGTTCTCCTGTGTCGCAGGATATTTCTCTCTTAAGAGGAAGAGACAGAAAATAGAAGTTAGTGAATGAGAAAACAGAAGCCACGTCTGAGCTTTCGCATGAATGGTTATGATGGAGTGTGCAAGTTCTATGGTTTCACTCCTGATGCCTTCAATACCTCCCTGAAACTCAGCTGACTCATTATTAAAATGGTGATGATGATTACAGGATTATAGAACGATAGAGTGAGGTCATGTACAGAAAGTCCCTGAGGCAGTCCCCAATAACCAGCAGCCCCTCAATAAGCGACCACCATCCTTTCTAGTAAGCCAATGAGTTTTACAAGAACGTATCTCTCATTTCTGCCAGAGATACTTGTACTGGTTGCTTCCTTTTGTATATACCTTATAAATAAATGTGGCACTATGGGTAGGACCTTGATTGCTGCATTGGAAGGATGTTTATATATATAACAGAGAGATTTAGATCCTCTATTCAGTTTTGTCTGGCAGAATGTAATTTTTACTTGTAGTTTTAAAACTGTAGGAGAAATTCTACAAGTATGACAGAATATGTATGTTAATTATAATTTTTATAATAAACATGGCAATTTTTAGTCACATGCAGAGGATATAAATTTGAAAGTATGAAACTAAGTAAAAGAAAATCTCATTCAAAATGGAGGTCTTGGGCTGCCTGGGTGGCTCAGGTGGGTAAGTGGCGGCTCGGGTCATGATCCTACGGTCCTGGGATCGAGCCCCACATCGGCCTCCCTCCCCTGCATCTGCTTCTTCCTTTCCCTCTGCCCCTCCTCCCTGCTCATGCACGCCCTCTCTCTTTCTTGCTCTTTCTTTCTCAAATAAATAAATAAAATCTAAAAAATAAAAATAAAAAAGAGGTCCTGAAGGGGGAGCTCTGATGCATGTACCACTCCTTGCAGCTTACTTTACATAACTTGATAAGAAGTAGCTTACTTCACTACCCCAGCAGGAGGAGGGCAGATTTTCTCCTGGCCCAGCAACAACCCAGCCAATGAGAACCACCACAATTCAGCCAATGAGAAGTTGCCACAACCCCAAACTCTCACTCACCTCCTGTAGACAAATAGCCTTTCCCAAATTTCTTTTTTCCTCTATAAAAGAATACTTCTCTGTTCTCTGTTCTTGCCTGTGGTTTGGTAGAGTTTGCATATCCCAAATTGCAATTCCTCTGCTATTCCTGAATAAACTTGTTTTTTGGGTAAACTAACCAGCTATTTTATTTTTAAGGTTAACAAAAGTATGCTGACAGTTACAACTTGCCTCTGAAAAAATCCACTTATTTTCTATTTATCTCTAAGAGTGCATACAGATTAATGCATAAACAACATGATCCAGGGGAGTTTAAGTCTAGGGACTAATTTACTGAACTACCCAACCAACAGAGGATTATTTTATCTAATTAAGACAGAGCGCACGTATTTAGAATTAAGCATTTTCATTTACCAGCAAATTCAGAATTATAAAAGCAATTAAAGCTAAAATGAGGTATGATAATTTTTTTTCCTGCACACCACTGCTGAGCTAAAGCTCATTTTAATATTTGCCTTTGTAGCACTATTGTACAGAAGGTTGTGAATAAGAAGCTCACAGCTGGGCAGAACCCCTTTCCCACCTAGCTTCCAGCCACTCAGCCTCCTTAGGACCTGAATCCCCATCCACCCTGTTTTACTCAAGCCTCCTAAACAGAGCCTACATTTTCTCACATTCCTACTTTTGTTCCTCTGTTTCTCCAACCTGGGATGCTTTCCTTAATCTCATCTATCTATTGGGCAGTATTGAACCAGATTCAGATTAAACTCCGTCTTCCTTCATGAACATATTGCTCCTTCAAGCCTAAGTGCTTTGTCCCTTATCTGAAGGCAAGGGCACTTTGCTGCCTACAGTCCTCTGTCGCATTCATTTGCAAATAAATGTATTATAATTTCAGGAGTCTCTTAGAGTAGTAAGTCACATACTGCTTTTTAACTTGCTACATGTTTATATTATTTCCCCTTATATTACGGATTTTGGGGGGGCATAATAGTGTCTTAGACTCTTAAAAATGATGAGCACAGCACCTCTCTTAGATGTTTAATATACACTTGACGATTGATTGGTTGAAATGGTGAAAAACCTATTCACCTTCATATATCCTCCATTCACCTTCCCTGTTTTACTCAAACCTCCTAAGCTTGTTTTACACTTTCTATTTCATCTTAATTTATTTATCTTATTCCCAGATATGTTACTTAATAACTGCTAAAAGAAAGGAAGAATGCTATAACTTAATCAATACAGTCTTTTGTCCTCCTCACAATGTAATTTCTATCACTCCGTCTTTAACTATTTTGTGAAGAGTCATTAAAATGTTGTCTCTCACGTTGGTGTTATGGGAATTATAAAGGACCAATAACTTATGGTCCTTTCCAGAACTCAGTAGATAAATCTTGTAAGAATGTAGTTCAAGGGGCACCTAAGTGGCTCAGTGGGTTAAAGCCTCTGCCTTCAGCTCAGGTCGTGATCCCAGGGTCTTGGGATTGAGCCCCACATCAGGCTCTCTGCTCAGCGGGGATCTTGCTTTCTCCTCTCTCTGCCTGCCTCTCTGCCTACATGTGATCTCTGTCTGTCAAATAAATAAATAAAATCTTAAAAAAAAAAAAAAAGATTGTTGTTCAATACCCAACCTTCCTCATAATGCATTTCAGTCTGCGCTAATGGTGCTTTACTGAAGTCCTTGTGTATTTTCCTGATATTTTTCACATTTGCTTAGATATCTTTACATTCCCTACAAATATAGCTATTGTCTTTCTGAAACAGTCCTCATAAGAAAGAGGTTCTGTCAACTAGCCCGTTAAAATATTTAACAGAGTGCCAGGCACAAAAGAAGAAAGGAAAGGAAAGAAGGAACAAAGGGAGGGAGGGAGGGAAGGAGGAAAGAGGGAAGGAGGGAAGGAAGGAAAGAAGGACTTAATAATGTTTTTTAAACTTTTTCTTTGAGAAAATTATAGATTTATAGAATGTGGCAAAAAAAAAATGTACAGGAAATTCTCATGTACCCTTCACCCTGCCTCCTCCAAAGTGGACATCTTGTATACCCAAAGAATAAAATATCCAAACTATGAAATTGACATTGGTACAATCCATAGAATTTATTCAGATGTGGATGAATCTGAATGGACCTATACACCTTTATCATAGGGAAAACTTTATGTAACTACCATCAGGATCAAGAGAAACAGCTCCTCCACTGTCACAGGGCTCCTTTTACCTCTCCCCTCGTCACCTAATCTTTGACCTTTGGCAACCGTGAGGGTGTTCTCATCTCTATAATTTTATTATTTCAAGGATATCCTATAAGTGAAATCTTACGGTGTGCAACCTTTGGAGATTGGCTTTTTTCACTCAGCATCATTTTCTTGGGGTTCATTCAAGAAATGTGCGTGTGGGTAGTTGCTAAAGAGTATTGCCTGGTATCGATACATCACTGTTCGTTTAACTATGCACTTACTGAAAGCCATTGTGGTCATTTTCAGTGTTAGGCCAGTACAAACAAAGCTGCTATAAACATTCCTGCACACACAGTAGGTTTTGATGAAGATGATTCTAGTTCCTTGTATACAGCTAATTCAATGTGGTCAGGTCGACCATTGGTTTTTCAGAAATGGGTGAGACAGGTGAGGAGCTGGTGAGTACATTCTGCATCAGACATTTTTGTTAGTATGTTCAGGAAGGAGTAACCACCTGTCCTGATTTTCCTAGAACAGGCCGACTTATATCTGCTATCCTGGCATAATGATCCCTTCACTCTCGCAAGTGCCCCGGTTAGTATGATAAATTGTATAATCACTCTGTTTCAGATTACTTAAAGATTCCAAGCATTGTCATTATGCCTGCTTGGCTACAATGGTATTGCACTGTAGTAGACTGCTGTTTTGTAATCTTTCTGAGTATGTGTGGAGTGACTAGAGTCTCAGAGATGAGGTAGTCTTGCAAAGACAGATAGTCTTTTTTTTTTTAAGATTTTTTATTTATTTACTTGTCTGAGAGACAGAGAGAAGGAGACAGCATTAGCAGGGGGAGCAGCAGGCAGAGGGAGAAGTAGACGCCTTGCTGAGCAAGGATCCTGATGCCGGTCTCAATCCCACGACCCTGGTATCATGACCTGAGCCAAAGGCAGATGCTTAACTGACTGAGTCACCCAGGTGTCCCAAAGAAAGATAGTCTTGGGGCGTTTGGGTGGCACAGTGTGTTAGGGCCTCTGACTTCAGCTCGGGTCGTGATCCCAGGGTCCTGGGATTGAGCCCCTCGTCAGGCTCTCTGCTTAGCAGGGAGCCTGCTTCCTCCTCTCTCTCTGCCTGTCTCTTTGCCTATTTGTGATTTCTGTCAAATTAATTAATTAATTAATTAACAAAATAAAATTTAAAAAAAAAGAAAGAAAGATAGTCTTGCTGAAGTCTCTACTATTCCTCTCTCCTTTTCAGTCAAAAAAAAAAATCACTTATATGTGGAATTTAAGAAACGAAACAAACAGGGGCGCCTGGTGGCTCAGATGGTTAAGCATATGCCTTTGGCTCAGGTCATGATTCCCAGGTCCTGGGATCCCTGCTCATCGGGGAGTCTGCTTCTCCCTCTCCCTCTCTCCTCCTCTCGTGCTCTCTCTCTCCCAAATAAACAAATAAAATCTCAAAAGACATTTAAAAAAGAAAAAAAGAAACAAGCAAAGGGGGAAAAATAAGAGAGAGAGAGACAGAGCAAGAATCAGATAATTATAGAGAACAAACTGATGGTTGCGGGGGTGAGTGAGATAGGTGAAGGGGATTAAGAAAGGCATTTGTGATGAGCACAGGATGATGTATGGAAGTGCTCAATCACTATACTGTGCACCTGAAAACTGACCGTGCAGTGTATGCTAATTGCAGTTTAAAAGATTTTTTTATTTTTATGTATTTATTTGACAGACAGAGATCACAAGTATGCAGGGAGGCTGGCAGAGAGAGAGGAGGAAGCAGGCTCCCTGCTGAGCAGAGAGAGAGCCCAAAGTGGGGCTTGATCTCAGGACCCTGGGATCATAACCTGAGCCGAAGGCAGAGGCTTCAACCCACTGAGCCACCCAGGGGCCCCGTTAATTGCAATTTAAATAAAAACTTAAGAAGAAACTACACTGTTAAAAAAAAAGGGGGGGGGGGGTCTTTTTGTGAGTCAGTTTTATGATTGGGGACAGTTTCCAAGCTCCTGTCTTAGCTCTGTATGTCTTAGCTCCTGTCATAACTCTATAACCAAGAGGAGAGGACTCTTCCCCACCATTCCCAGTTTGAAAATACTTGCAGGGATAGCTTCTGATAGGTTTGGCTTAGATGAATGCCAGTCTCAAAGGTGACGATCAGTGAGGCACAATCCCCAGATGGGCCTGGGGTCAGGTGTTCACCCCCTTAACTGATCACTCTGTCCAGGGGCCAAGTAGGATGATGGTATCACCTTTCAGAATACTCGAATCAGAACGAGGTTTCCTTTGAGGAGGACAGGTCGGGGGGAAGATGGCAGACGTGGCCACGGAAGGAATGGTGATCCAGACAACCACTGTAATGTGTGTCTTCTGCGAAAAGATCAGAAATTCTACATCTTTTTAACTAGAAAGCCTGTATTCTTAAATTTTTTATACATAGTATTTAGCTATGGAGAAATGGGTAACAAATACAGCATCTGACATTTTTCTACGTAATTAATTTGTTATAAGATTTATTTATTTATTTGAGAGAGAGAGAGAGAGAGTAGTGGGGAGGGGCAGAGAAGAGGGCAAGAGAGACTCTCAAGCCGACTCTGCGCTGAGCATGGAGCCCCATGGCAGGACTGATCTCAAGACCCCGAGATCATGACCTGAGCTGAAACCGAGAGTCAAGACCCTTAATGGACTGCACCACCCTGGCACCCCTCTATGTGATTAATTCTGAAGTAGTCACACTATCGAGAAACATACATATAAGGAATGATCCTCAACATTTTGTGGTCATAATCGATATGTATAATCATCCACATCCTTAACTGTTGCAAATACAATTGGGAGTTGAGTACAATTGACCCAAAGGCCTACAGCCCAAGGTCCTAAATTGCAGAGGACTGAAAATGCTTGAAAAAAAAAATTATCATAGTACATTTAAGTAAAAAGAGTATGTTAAAAATAGGATAGTTTGATACTTTTTTCTTTTTACAAACTCAGATACACAGACATTAGAAAAAATTTGGAATGCTATAGCCCCAGATGGTGGTTATTTTGGAATAGGGTGTGTAGGAATGACTGCTTTCCTCTTTTTCTGCATGCTGTATTTGACACAGTTTCCTCAGTGAACACGTATTCGTTTTCAAAATCTTAATCCATTATTATAAAATTCTTGTGTATGGTGATGCACACCTGATTCATACTGACTTAGAGATTCCAAATTAAGAACTCCCTTCTTTAGAGCCTCCAGAAGGCATGGAGTAAAAGGCTAATTGAAGGCCTCGGCACAGAAACAAGAATTTCAATAGAAGGAGTCTCATTAGGTTCCCAATTAGCCTTCAAAAAATAAATAAATAAGAAGATGGTGCATCAATCAGATGAAAAAGGACTCGAAGACACAGTTGTCTTTTGTTAGTTGCAAAAATGCAAAAAATGAACTCAAGGAAGCAATGTGGAGCACCTCTGAAGAACGGCTGATTTTTAGCAGATTTAACAGTTTCAGCTAATTAAAAAGAAGCAACTGATAAGCTGTTTTTAGGATTAAGTCCATAATACTTCATTCTAAGCCCTTGCAATCATTTTAACACAGTTTTGACAACACCAGAATTTCCATATTATAAATCCCAAGTATCCGACCACTTTGAGTGAGGCCTTTAGTCATTTCCGAGAGACTAATTAAAAAGTATGAATTAGCTAGGGAAGACTGTAGAGGAATTTCTCAGTGATGATGAAAAAAATGAACCTGGCTACATCCCATCACTGTATCTATATGTAAATAACCCTATTGTACTGATACATTTCATGTGTATATAAAGGATTTTTCTATAATCCTTTAAGGGAGGATCACATGACTCATGTTTAATAATACATTCCAGACAATATGCAATTCCCTTGGCTTTTTATTATTCACCTTATTAATCAACTTATTCAGAAACTTAAGAAGCCAATTTCTCTTCCTAGATAAAATCTAGGAATTTTAAGTACATCCAAGTAATAAGGCATTTCTTATGGTAATGGCATTGGCACTTATTGTAAATATGATGCTTTTACTTTGCGGTATTTGGCAAGAACACTCCCCTTTTATGGCTACACTTTAGTTTTCAACACAATGTCAAAGTAAATAGAAATGCCACCGCAGTATCCCTAGGATGTCTATTTTACCGGCCATCAACTTGACTTAAATAAGAAATTTCTGGTTTATCTGAGGGAGAGGATGATGTAGTCTAATTAGTCTAATTCTGATGCAGCCACTCAGAGACAGAAAGAGACTCCTATAAATGTGTTCTTGAAGATTTCCAGAAACCTTGGTTTGATATTTCAAAAAAAAGCAGAGTATTACATTTAAGGAAAATAATTTATTAATCACAGAATTGTAATTAATAGCCATGTATGAGAGTATATCAATGTGTGATCACAATTTTCTCCTATTTTCAGTTATAAAGAATATTAATTAATTGACAAACAAAACCAAAATTGAATTAATAGAAAAAAATTACAACTAACCCAAACTTCCACACTTTACCAGCACAGTAATAGGCTATAGATATAGATTGGTATATAACAAACTGATGTAATAGCTTTTGGTTCTCTAGTGAAATACTGATTTACATAACTAAGAGCATTTGTTTTAATCATACTTTTGTATTTTTGTCATTTGAAAACATGACAGTTCAGGCTTTGGTATATATATATATAAATATATATATATATATATATATTTTTTTTTTTTTAATGAATGCAACACTAATTTGATCAACCCATTTAACTGTCCATATTTGGATAATGAAATATTTATTTATTTATTTATTTTTATTAAAGATTTTATTTACTTATTTATTAT
The DNA here is from genome assembly GCF_902655055.1 of Lutra lutra. Lineage (NCBI taxonomy): Eukaryota > Metazoa > Chordata > Mammalia > Carnivora > Mustelidae > Lutra > Lutra lutra. The sequence continues at coordinate 86,141,145 of NC_062285.1, forward strand.
TTATTTGAGGGAGAGAGAGAGTGGGAGCATGAGTGGGGGTAGGGGCAGGAGAGGGAGAAGCAGACTCACAAATGAGTGTGAAGCCAGGGCAGCAGGCTCAACCTCAGCATACTGAGATCATGATCTGAGCCTAAGTCAGATGCTTAACCAACTGAGCCACCTAGGTCCCCCAGATAATGAAATATTTATTCATGCATGGCGAGAGGAAAATGAGGAAAAACATTGTTTATAAAATTATTTTCAGTTCTATGTTTTCCATTTTTAAAGCCAAAAGAGAACATACTTTCATATTTTAAGAACTCAGAAGCTACTTGTTTTAGAAGTTAAAGTAAATTATACACATACTGAATAAGATAGAAATAAGTGGTCAAAAAAATTCAAGTTTTTACTTTACTACAGATGAGAATTCATCACACCAGGGAACCTGTCTGTTGCTTAGCCATACACATCCTTTGTCCTTGGTGGTTTATTCTCACCTAATAAAATCCCAGAAAAAAAATACCTGAGGAACCTTATTTGGGTGTCTAAAAGAGTTCATTTTCACTTATTACAAAGCCTTTGCTTCCTCCACAAGATAAACAAAGCAACATTTTCAAACCATTTTTCATTCTGATTCCCCTCCCTCCCAAAGCCCACTCAGCACTACTGCCTGACAGACCCTCCCTCTGACTTCATCTTGCTGTCCAACAGCTACCTTCTGCCCGGGCAAGCTTGCACACTGCTCTTCCTCTTGAGTCTGTCCCATAACTTCTTCTTGACCTTCCTCACCCATTTACTCTTTGACATTCATTCATTTATTCAACAAGTATTTATTGCACATCTACTGTGGTCCAGGATCTCTTCTAGCAGCTGGGGGTACAGCATGAACACAGTGGATCAAGTCCTTGCTACATCATGAAAGCTACAAGCCTTCCAATGGAGGAGTAAGTCATAATAAAGATCTAGTACAACATCACGTGGTGAGGGATACATTCTCTGAAGAAAATAAACCTGGGTAAAAGTGGTAAAATTTTCAGGAGACTTTTTTTTTTTTTTAAAGTAGGCTCCATATCAAGCATGGAGCCCAACACAGGGCTTGAACTTATGACCCTGAGATCAAGAGTCTGACGCTTAACCAACTGAGCCACTCAGGGACCCCTGATGAGGAGGTCCTGGATTGGTCGTTCATGAAAGCCATGTTGAGGAAATTTCTTTTGAAAGGAAATTGGAATAAAATAAAAATCTGCATTTATAAAATGCTTATTATGGACCACGCATTTTTCTTACATGAGCACTCTCAAACCCTTATCATGGTTCTTCATGAGATTCTACTGGGAAGAATGAGAGTTCCTTCCACCCAAATGGCTATTGAAGCCACGAAAAAGAAGACAGTGTAACAGGCAGAAAATGTGGACTGCTATAAGCCGCTTAACGTGGTATGATGGACAGCTGAGGACAGGACAGAGAGATGACAAGTTTCTCACATTTTATCTTTATCACCTGTCAGGTCTGTTGGCAAGTAGTTATTCAGAACAAGCAAGAAAGCAGGAGCAGTCACAACATAGTGCTCTACTAACGTGAAACAGAGATAGTAGTAATGTGTGAAAGCTACAACCAGAAATAGTTCATCTCAAAGCCAAACCAACCAAACGACGAAACGGATGTCTAAAAGTGGAACAGCCGCCTCTCAGCTGATAGTGATTTCACCATTTATACCCAACTGGCAGTAATACTAAAGACAAATAATACTGAACGAAACATATTGTTCTCTCAAGTTGTAATTTAAGATAATTACACTGAAGAATAAGGTTAAAATGAATTTTCCATTTTTAATAGCCAAAAGCCAAAGAATCCTTTTGTACGTAAAGTTACCAAAACTAGAGTTAGCATAATCATAAAATAAGAAGAATATGCACATTTTTTTTCTTCTAACAGTTTCCTAAATATCAGCCCTGATAAAAAAGTTGGGAATCGTTGCTTTCCTTCATGCAAATTCCTCTGCATGAAGGAAATTCATTAGAAAATGATTTCTACAGTCAAACTTGAGAAATGCTACATGCTAGCTCTCCCTTCTGGAAAACATGAAGCATATTAACATAATAGGGGTTCTGAGAAGTTCTGATACAAAAAAAAAATAATAATCATTGAATTAAGAGTACTTTAAATAAAGTTAGATTATTTCCCAAATTCATGCTATCACAGAATAACATTTGTTGACACTAAGAGTCTCTCATGTCCCATGGAACACATTTTGGAAGATGCTGCTCTAGACACATTTTTATTGTTCTACCTCTCTGCCTTTGCTTTAGCTATTTTCACCATCCTATTTCTTGCTTTCTTTCTTTCTTTTTTTTTTTCTACATAACACTTACTGAGTGTTTACTGTATTCTAGGCACTGTTTAGAGTCCTTTCAATTATCCTCTGAGGTAAATACAACAGATTGCAGAAGGGGCCCCCACACAAGTGAAAGAACTTTCTCCACATCCTGCTTGTTGGTAAGACTGAAATCTGGTCTCTCTGATCTGACGCCTATGTGCTTGACAAATCAGTGGCTGGTCCTCTACTCCTCAGCATCTCCCAAGCTCCACAGAGACCAATAGCCTTCTGATTTTCCCATCCAAAGATGTTTTCCAGATATTAGCTTGTTGGGTCCCCAATGTTGGGTCCCCCAATAATGGGTCCATGGTCAAAGGAGCGAGACTGATACAAAGCAAAGGTCAAGCAAAGCTTTATTTCACGCCAAGCATCAAGAATCAAACCAACCGTCAAACAGACCAGTCAGGGCCACCCCTTACAGAGAGGGCGACCCCTCCCTGCCTCACAGACTAACTTTTATAGAGCAAAGGCCATGTGGTTGGGCCTGGCCACACACAGGTGGCGAATGAGATTGCAACACACAGAGAAAGCTGCACAGTCATGCTAGGTCACACACGGGTGGCCAACTGAATTACAATTTACCCTATAGTAGACATTGGAACTAGCCTATTACCTTGGTCAGAATTGGTGCCCAAAAGGCGGGGCCTACACTCCTTGGTAGCTAGGGAGACAGTATGCGCGCTCTACTGATTGGATGTCTCCACCTGACCCGACTCAGCCCTGCATTCGGGCTGTTATTTCCACCTGACCTGACCCACCCTTGTATTTGGGCTTTGTTACCTGGGACTGGTTTCCCAGACTTGCTTTTAAGTAAGTTCCCCTGGGTGGGGCAGGGTCAATTTAAGTTTTACTTGCATAAACAACAAAATGGCTGTTCAACCGAGGTGGGGCCCCTCTGGCTAAATAGGCCCTTACAAGCTTATAGGATCTTCCTCTTGCATTTGACGCTGTTGGCCAATCCTTCCAACTTGGAATTTCCTAGACCTGGGATTTCCTTGATTCTGCTTTCCTCTTGTCCTGGTTCCTTATTAAATGTTAGTGCTCCTCAAGGCCCATTGTGGCCCACTGCCCTTCTCCACCTTGCTCTCTGCTGGGACATCCCCATTCGCATCTCCCGGTCTACCATCACCCCTGGACATCAGACTTATATTGAAAAAGTACTTGTGTGGCTTTTGGGGCTTCAAACTCAAGATGTTTTCTGCTAAATTCATCATGTCCTTTATCAGTCAAGGTCCCAGTAGAATACTCAGGGGAAATCCTAGCTAGTTTAATCAAGGGACTGTTAATAAAGTGTGGAGCAGGAACAATAGTACCAAGCATGAGGGCAAAGGGGGTAGCTGAGCTGGAGGAAAATGGACACTGTCCAAGACACATCATTAAAATTGCAACATTTTGGGTGGGGGCATGGATGAGCCTGGTGGTGGGTATTAAGGAGGGCATGTATTGCATGGAGCACTGAGTGTGGTGCATGAACAATGAATCTTGGAACACTGAAAAAAAAAAAAAACTGCAACATTTCAGGCAAAGGTGTCAGTTACCTAGAAATTAGCATGAATATTACCTTCTCCCCAGTCCCAAACCAATCTTGTCAGTTTTGCTATTTTTAACATTGTCTATCTTCTTTTAGTGTCTTTCCCCAACACCCTAGGGTCAACATTTGCTGTCTCTTAATTGGACCATTATGATATCTATGATATGCTCCTAGCAGTTGACCTGCCTCCAGGTCTGCTCCACCTCCTGGATAACCTTTTACTTACAGCCAAAAGCTCTCTTTGAAATGCAAATCTTACCCTGCTAAGCCTTGGCTAACCCTTCAATGATCCTCTTCACCTAGAAAATAAAGACCCTACTTTTTGGTACAGCATATAGGAGTCTCCTGATCTGGCATGTACCATTCCCTTTCCTTTTGTACACACTTGTATTTTCCTAAACACTGCCCTGCTTTTTACAACATTGGGCCTTTGCTCATGCAGTTTTCTCTTTGTGTCCATATTTCTTTCTTTTTTTTTTTTTAAAGATTTTATTTATTTACTTGACAGAGATCACAAGTAGGCAGAGAGACAGGCAGAGAGAGAGGAGGAAGCAGGCTCCCCGCCGAGCAGAGAGCCCAATGCGGGGCTCGATCCCAGGACCCTGAGATCATGACCTGAGCCGAAGGCAGAGGCTCAACCCACTGAGCCACCCAGGCACCCCTGTGTCCATATTTCTTAACCTAACTCAGGCCAAGCTCAGTTATCTTTTAAGAAATCATCTCCTAACCCATGAGATATAGTTTCCTCTAGCATTTTACCATGGTTTCCTCTAAACAAACAAACACAAAACGTCACTTCATACTACATTTTAATGACTTTTTTTTAAAAAAAGATTTTATTTATTTATTTGACAGAGAGAGAGAGAGATCACAAGTAGGCAGCTAGAGGGAGAGAAGCAGGCTCCCCGCTGAGCAGAGAGCCTGAGATCATGACCTGAGCCGAAGGCAGAGGCTTAACCCACTGAGCCACCCAGGTGCCCCTTAATGACCTTTTCTATGTCTATTTCCACTATGTCATTTGTGAGGATTCAACTGAAGGTTATCCATTCCTGTACCTACAACATTTGGTACAATTCCTGGCACATAATAAATATCCAATCAATGTTTGATTAACTGAATGGAATTGGACTGCAGTTTTCCCTATGTTCATTTTCTTACAGAATTATTATGCATATTTATAATTTGTAATTCAATTCTCAAACCAGAGTCCTAGTTCTAATTCTGGTTTCTGAAGCATTTTCCCAAGCTTTTATCATTTTCCCTTCTTTCATCTCAATTTCCTGGCAAAAAGAAAAGGACAAACCTTTCTTATCAAGAAACCACTACAACCTTGCTTCAAACATTCTGTTTGTTTGGTGGTTTTAATATTTTCAGAAATAAATGGAGTTGGCCTTTTAGGTAACTGGAATGTCTAAGAAAGCAGACATCTTTTACTGGAGAATGAGATTCTAAATGAAAGAGTTGAGAATGATTTTCTGACACAGGATTAAGATATGGTCATACTTACAGAAATAAATTGAAAGTGCCATGTGGAGATTGGAAAAAAAAAAGCCAACAACTAAGGATCAGTACTTTGGAGATCCAGGACAAGCTTGTGAAAGGAAAAACTTACTAATTAGGAGTAATTAGTGGTTGTAGATTACATGAGAGGTGCTTAATAAGGTTATTTACATATTGTTCTGAATAACTGGTAGAAACAATATGGAACCTGTTGGAGCCAATAACACCAGGAGAAAAGAGGATGAGAGGCTATGTATTCCGCCTTTCGCTTCATCCCACACCATTCACCCTCTTGCTCATTCTACCTGTGCCATATTAACTTTGTTTTGGCTCTTCAGATTAAGGGCAAAGTGCACAAAGCAGTCTCTCACATATTTATTTAAGCAGAAAGAGCTGATACCAATGGGCCTTTGAGGCCATCATAGAAGAGTTCTTTAAGGCTTTGAGTTGCACTCTTGGATTAAACACTACCATAGACAGAACCAAGACTAGGGTGTAGAAAAGGCTTCATCTCTCAAGGGCCAAGTTATGGCAAAAATTAGAGAGATTTCTGTTGGAAGCATGCAGAAATCTTTGTCAGTTGTAGTTGGTAGTGGTCACAGAACAATGATGATATGGAAGAGGAAGCAAGAACATGACCTGCATTGCTGGGCGTTGGCTGAAGCTACAGGTCACATATAGAGGTAATGAAAGGTATTTCCCCTATTATTTCAACTCTGTTTTTTCACTGATGATAGCACATAGCAGCTGAGACAACACTGGTGCATAAATGAGCAACCAAGAGTGCTATATTTATGGAAAAATAACACATTGGTATTTTGATTTATAATTTTTAATAAGTTCTTAATATGGAGAACTGGTAACATTTTATTATTTTTTAGTGTAATGATTGCATTGAAATTATAATAATTTAATAATGATAATAATGATAATGATAATTTTCTCATGTTTTCCTTTAAGGTGTGTTCACAAGTTAGTATTATGGTATTTAACACTTCTGAGGCAGAAACTGTATAATGTTGCAAATTTTAATTCTGTTTATGAAGCTTCTATTCTTTGCCTAATTCCAGATCCTAAGCACAGTGGAAGACCAAAAAATTACAATATACTTTCCTTTATTTCAGAAATAAATGTATTTGGAGTAATAAAATGAGCATATAGGTGCTTTCTAGTAAAGCTCATCATTGCAGGGGGGCTATACTTGTGGGAATGTAACAGCACTGGAACTGTGCACCTGAAAGTATTAAATTAGGAAGAAAATGAGAAATAAATATCTGTAGTCATTCCTCTTAGCCCTTTAGTGTGCCACACTGCTACCTATCACAATGGTCTAAGTGAGCGCACCAACTGTATCTAACCTCAAATGGACTTTGCAAACTCACAGGACCCCAGGTGGAATTATATTGATAAAGTTCAGGAGTCAAAGTGCTTATAAGTTTAAATACCTTTAAGCTAGTTATTCAGATGTTAGAAATAGTGCTACATTTAAAAACAAAGTACAACTCTTATGTCATTTTTAATTACTTATCCATATAGATGTGTATTTTCTCATGGACCAAAATGTGGCAGAGGTAAGGTGTGAATTTTTTATTCTTTACTATAACAATAATCTTTCACACAACAAAGAACAAGGGTAAATACGCAGTAATGGAGGATTATTTCTCAATCCCCAGTAGAAGCCCAGCCCAGTGAACACTCTTCAGCTTACTGGGGATATCCTATGTGGAAGGGTTTCTTTAAAAGGTTAGCAACAACAACAAAAAAAAAACCAAATAAGATATGATAAAAATAAAAGGTTGGAAACAACATTTATCAAAGGAATCAGTTGACAGAGGAGTTAATAATGCAAACTTCATTGTGAGGAGGATGGGTTAGGCTGCTACAGAAAGATGAAAAGATTATGGCTCATTGGCCAATATTGTAGAATACAGAATGTGAATGACACTCCCAGGTGGAAGTGAAACTTCTGTGTGTGTGTGTGTGTGTGTGTGTGTGTGTGCGTGCACACATGTGAAAGAAGGGTGGGAGAGGAGAGAGGGAGAGATAGTGAAGTGCAGAAAGGCAGACAGACCTTGGTGAGTGGATATTTCTCTTGAATAGAAGTACCATGGCCTACATCATAACACTCATGCTTTATAAAATTAAACCTAAACCTCTTTTCAGGTAATATAATTAGGGCCTCTTTCAAATTTAATGTTCTTTGATTACATATCAGGTAAGAGCAGACCAAGAAGAAAATATAGAGGAGGTGATGGAAAGAAAGAAGGATTCATGCCAAGACTATGAGTTTAGGGAAATATTCCACTTGACTACTAATGAGCACCATTTCAGGGAAGGAAGAATTAAAATTCCTATGATGTCATATTCTACAATTTGCTTCTTAGTTGACAAAATACTGATACCGAGTGAACTGATACAGGAAGCAATTTTCAGGAAGAGGTTTAGTAAAGATAGGATAGGTGAAAGAAATTACATTTTTTTCACTGGGAATGCTGGGAAGATGCACAAGAGGGAGACTCATCAGATAAATACTCCATTTACATTCATATGTGGGTAGAAGATTTCCCGATTGGTAGGCTCCCAATATACCTGATAATAGAGTTCCACTTTTATTTTCTATTTTTATATGTACCATCAATGTTGATAGGAAATTTTAAAATTTCATAGTGAACATTGTGCATACGCAGATATTAGCCTCATAACATACAGTGGATGATTTAGACAATCTGAGATGCTTGATTAAATGCTTCTGTCACTTAGTAATGGATAAGGAATGATGCACAAAGACTTCCATGGCCAGGCACATTTAGGCTATCTCAATGAAACTGCTTAAAACGAATCACACAGATTCAAATTTTCGGACTTTCCCATCACTTATACCTAGCTGCTAACTCCTAATTACTGGAAGAGATAAAACTATAAATCAAGCCTCCCATTTTGGTTTCTCTAACTTTATGGCTCTTAGGAATTTTCATTCTTATATAGAAGGTATTTCATATGGAGTAGTGAAAGATTTGTTGACATAATGAGAGCCACAGAGTTTTTGGGAGGTTGGATAAATGGTTTGTTTCTGACTCAGCACATAGATCTTATCACTGAGATTCAACCAACAATGTGCTATTTAATAATGGAATCGTTTTCAGGTCTACTTTACCGACACTTATTCAGGAAATGCAAATGTACAGGCAAATATATTTCTAAATTATGGAGAGATTATATGATGTACCAAATTTATCATGCAATATACTATTCCCAAATGTAAATACATTATCCTTTGTGCCCAGTTTAACACTTTGGATATTACTTGTCAACTGTAACAAAATAAGATTAATGAAATAGCATATGGGAAATATCTGGAAGACAGACTATCACATGGTAGATATTCAGTATATATACATATATACTTTTTTCATCTGATACATTTTATATCCTGGTCACACAAACACTGTACTTACATAAAATGAAGGGTAATGACTGGTTCTACAAAATTAGTTGTCCCATTACAATGTTTATTTAAAAAATTTTTTTTTTTGACAGAGAGAGAGATATCACAAGTAGGCAGAGAGGCAGGCAGAGAGAGAGAGAGGAGGAAGCAGGCTCCCTGTGGAGCAGAGAGCCCAACGCGGGGCTCGATCCCAGGACCCTGGGATCATGACCCGAGCCAAAGGCAGAGGCTTAACCCACTGAGCCACCCAGGCGCCCCATGTCAAGCCTTGTCAATGTATTTATTATGTGATGCAGTTAACCATAATTGACACCAATCTGCAAACGTACAAAAATACACCTGTTGTGAGGCACATGGTGAAACTCTCTTACAGTCACTGAGAATACCATTATACCAACATTGACTGCATTTTCTCACATCTATATCAAGTTTTCATTAGAAGTTTTGCCACAGTTTTTACATTTTAATTGCAGCACTCTACCCCCACTCTCAAATCCATTATTTGAGCATTTCTGAAATTCTCCCTCCTTATGAAGAATTCAAATAAAACCCTGCAGTTGTGTCAAAGGTTAGGTTTGGATCGGATGTCATACATGTAAGTCTTAGTTGTTACTTAGAAAAATGTGTGATGATCCAATTTCCCACTTTGGATTCATCACAAGTGTTGCATAGACGTAATCATGATGACAGAATTTAGCTAATAGAAAAATTAACAGGAAACTTAAGTAAGTCTAATATAATTAGTGGTATGTGCTAAAAGAACAACCTCCTATAGTGAAAACACATGACCAGGCTTGTTGTTTACCAGATTTTAAATAAAATTATTATTACCAACTTAAGAAAAATGTAAAAACATATTAAATATAATTGCGAATTTTATTTATTCACTCTGGTGCTCATTCTCCTTGAAACTATTTTTCCTGTTTTTCATTAAGATAAATAAAAACATAGAATATTTCAGATTGATGGCTGTTTTCAATCCACTGGTCCTGTTCCACTATCTCCTTGTCAAGCATTCATAATTAATGGTGCATGTAAGCAAAAAGTGACTCTTTGGTAAGGAAACATTTGCATCCATTAGTGTTCCGTCCATCTCTAAGGTAAGTATCACGGTGGTGCTGAAAGGACAGCTCCGGGTCACCTGTGGACACACTACTTTGCCAGGAAAGGAAAGGAAGGACCTTGACAAAACTAAAGTAGACACACTGAGGACACAAGTGGTAGACAATTACCTCACAACTTCACACTACTTTCCAAGCAAACATCAAGCTGAAATTTGTTTTAAAGATTTTATGTGCAGTATAGCTGTCAAACTAGGATTAAAACAAAAAAAAGCAGACCCCTCCCTTTCACTTTTCTCAAAATAACAGCCTAAAGCAGCACAATCCAAAGAAAACTCAAAAAAGTGAATTTTACAGATTTTTCTGTCTTTTAAATTGAGAGGTGCCAGCTTTTGTAAATAAGGTGGGGAAGTGGGGAGTGTAAAGATTTTGTAAAGGGAATTATCAGGTTGAAGATGAAGACTCGGGGGAGAAGAGTCTTCTCCAGGCTCAAACTGACACTCCTTATTCAAAGAAAACCATGCTCACGACCCACCCCGGCAGTCTTTTTGAGGACAGGCAGCTCAGCCCCAGGTGTATAATTCCAGGAGAAAGTAAATTAAGACAAAGCACCGCACATACCATTGGGGAAAGAGCGGTAAGCTTAAACAGCATCGGGGTGCGGTAGTGACCAGAGGGAAAAGTGACCTCATTTTGCCCCGCGAAACACTAATTAACAAGCCCACGTTTGATGTGGATACCAGCGGTGGTAAAAGAGCACAAAGGGTGAAAGCTGGAGAGAGCAAACTTCCCGGTTCTTCCCCGCTCCCAGCCCTCAAAACCGCCGGGAGCAGGCACACGGAAGAACAACAAAGCTTGCGTCCAGGCTGTACAGCCGGCGCTGCCCGCGGCGGGGCCATCATCGCACCCCGGGGCGCGCCGCTCCCCCGCGGCAGAGCCCGGGCGTCCAAGCGCGGACAGGACCGCCCGGGCACGAGTCGGGGGCCGGGGGTATGCTCCCCTACCTTGAGCAGCACAAAGAGCCACAGCAGAGACAGGAGGCTGCGGCCGCCGCGCGGTCTCGTGGGCAGGTGCCCCATCACGGTGCCGAAGGGGACCCGGGGAGACCGCGGCGCGTGCGAGCTCCCCGGCGGCAGCTCACAATGGCGAACTGAGGCTGCCGCCTCAGACCGTGGGCGCCGAGGCTGCTCCCGGCTGGCGCATGCTGCCGTTCCAGTCCCCTTGCGCCTGCTCCCTTTCCTCTTCTGCGCCGGGGGTCCTCCCGGAAGGTGCCAGGCGCTGCCGTTCTTTAACAGCTAAGGATGGAGAGGGTGGGGATCGGAGTGGGCGAGGCTCTGCAGCCGCCGCCACCAAGGCTGCGGGTGGAGACGCGGGTCCGCGTGGCGAGCGAGAGGCGGGTGCCCTGCACCCAACCCGTGGTCTGGCAGCCGGATACTCTCACTCTGCGCCTCGGACTCGTAAAGTGACAGCAGCCTCCCAGCCCCCCACAGGGGTCCGCCTGCTGCCTCTTATCGCTGGACAGCCCCCTCTGTAGGCTCCGCCCCAGCCCTTTCCACAGTCTTGGGGACTGAGGAGTAGTGCGGGGTTTCCCTGACTCCTCTTGAGCAACTTGGGGACCCGATCCCAGTCTCCTCTCAATCTTCCTGCATTGGCTCTCAGTTGCTGTACATAAGTACAGAAACACTTGGAGGGAGCTGGTGGTTGGGATGGGAGTGATGGAGTGCGTGGTGCCCGCTTGTGTGTTTGATGGGGGGATTCCATTCTCTCCAACCCACTCCTAACCCGGGAGGAAAGAGTATAATTACATACTCTTTCCATTTGAAATCAGCTCTTACAAATTTCAGGGGCTGTCTTTTGATACCAAAATCGGTCAGGTTGCCTGAAGTGGAATGTAAAAGCCAAGGAGGGGGGGATCACAATATACTGCATATATTTATAAACATATACTTGAAAAATGTGTAATTATTAAAGAAACTGTTGAGCCTTTCCAGAGTGGTATACTATTCTACATTCTCACTAGCAACAGTTGTGGGGCGGGGACGAGGTTGGTAGTTAAAGAGAGGTAATACGAGGAATCTTTGTGGTGATGATACAGTTCCAGGATCTTGATTGTGGTGGTGGCTACACAAATCTGCCTAGATGATCAAATGCATAGAAACTTCATGTGGCCCAGAGCACACACATACAAATGTCTGTAAAACTGGTGAAATTTGGGGGCGCCTGGGTGACTCAGTCAGCTAAGTGCCTGCTTTGCGCTCCGGACATGTTCCTGGGGTCTGGGATGGAGCCCCTAGTCAGGCTCAGTGGGGAGCCTGCTTCTCCCGCTGGTGCTACCTCTTCTCCCACTCATGCTCTCTGGCTCCCACTCTCTCTAACTCAAATCAATAAATGACATCTAAAAAAAATTGATGAAATTTGAATAAGATCTGTGAACTGTACCAATGTGTTTCCTGGTTTTGATACATACTGTAGTTAAATAAAATGTTACCTTTGGAGAAAGCTAGGTGAAGGATAAATAGGACAGTCCTGAACTATCTTTTTATTGAGATATAATTGACATATAGCATTATATTAGTTTTAGGTGTACAACATAATGATTCAATGTTTGTATGTATTGTGAAATGATCACCAAAACAAGTCTAGTTAACATGGTCATCACACATAGTTACAGTGTTTTATCTTGTGATGGGAACTAAGATCTACTTTTTCAGCAACATTCAAATATACAATATTAACTACCGTTACCATCCTGTAAATTACATCCCCTTGACTTATTTAGTTTGTAACTGAAAACTTCGAACTTTTGACCCCCTTCACCCATATATTTTTTAACAAGTGTGAATTACTCCTGAATAACTGATCTGTGACTTTTTAGAAGCTCAGGCAACTACTTCCTAGCTGTTATGTGTAGTTTTTGGAAGATGTCTGTTAAAATAAACTGCGTGTACTCTATTCAAATACAAATCACTCCGGGGTGCTAGATGACTCAGTGGGGAGTCAAGCATCTGCCTTCTGCTCAGGTCATGATCCCAAGGTGGTGGGATTGATCCCCACATGGGACTCTGCTCAGTGGGGAGCCTGCTTCTTCCTCTCCCTCTGCCTACAGCTCCCTCTACTTGTGCTCTCTCTCTCTCCTCTGTCAAATAAATAAATAAAATCTTCAAAAAATATGTATATATATTTATCACTCTTTATTGTCATGTAAATGACCTTTGCTGTGCCTTGCCAATAATGGAACTTCCTATTTGTCTTTGAGACATGCTTCAGCACCAGGAGACAGACAAGGTGACCTTGGTGATGAATGTAGGAGTTTGCCTCAGACCCACAGTTAGGGAGTAGTGGCATGAAAAATGACCCGGGGCTATGTTTACTCAACTTTTGCTAGATAACTTAATGACCAAACACAAATCACTTGGTTGGTACGTATATGTGTGCCTAAGAAAGATTTAGATTGAATATATTTACATGTGTATGTATGTGTACTAAATGCTCAAAGACGTAAAGAATAATGGTCTGAATTTATGTGAAAATACTGCCTTTTGTGTCTTCCTTTAAAAGCATCTTTTGTTGTCATGTTCTTCCCCCTCATATGCTCACTTTTAGTGCCTTTATACCCTCTCTTTGTTGGCCTGGACCTTTTCTTTCTCTTGGGAAAAGATTAGCTGCTTTTCCCTCCCTCTGGATCAGACTCATGGGCTACCTGAAAATTTTGTTCTTGGGACTGGAGCTATAGAGGCTTTGTTTTGATATGTTTTCCTTTTAGTTTTAAGCTCCTGAAAGCAACATTCTATTCCCACACTCTCTCAAAAGTGGCACTAAAGTGATTTAATGTCTAGAACTAAAGATATGTTTAGACCAGTGGCAAAAGCTTACTCAGAAGTTGTGAATAATTCCTCCTTTGAATCGAGTTTGATTTTAAAGTGTTATGGTTTGCATATATATATATATATATATATATATATATATATAATCTTTATATGTGTGTGTACATGTATGTGAGTGTATGTGTGTAGATACACAGGTATAGGCTTAGCTGATATATATAGGGCAGTAGAAAGCAATTCTATTGATCATACAATCATCCTGTAAATGCAAAAAGAAATTTCATAGTGATGTATATTTTTACAGAATCATACTTGCTATGTTGTCTTTCTATTTTTTCTTCCTCACTTACACCACAATTTGTTTAGCCTTTAATGCCCTCATACATGGGTACATATGGACCACTTCTGGGGAACAATAACAGTAAATGGTAACCAGCAAAACTTTCCCCATTAAAGTATTTATAATTAGCATTATTAATATTCCATTAAGTACCACCATGATTAGATGGCCTGAAGACTGACAGTATCATTTCATAATCACAGAAGATTTTCTCTCCAGAGAAGAGTGTTTTACTTAGTTGCTGATGATAAAGGAAAAAAAAAGAGTTTCATTTGTTTTTATTGCACTTAAAACAGTAACAGTCTTGGGAATCTTCCTAGAAGGAGCTCCCAAGAAGAATGTGAAAACTAGATCATCAGCAGTTTGGGGTTTTCAATCTATAGGGCACGCTCTGTGCCTCTTTTAACTATCAACTAGTTTTCCAGTGGAATACTTCCAAAGTATGGTAAATCTTATGCTAGTTTTCAGGCTCCAAAGCGGCGGGAACTGTCATGGGCGCGTATAGTACAAGCAGTAATGTGTGTTTCACCGATCCTTTCAAAATGTTTGTTCTGATTTCATCATCCCGACAATACTTATTGGGTAAAGAAGACACAGATCATTATCACCAACTATTTTATCCCTATGGCCGCTTTTCTTGGAGAAAAGATATATGGACAAAACAATCTGTTATGTGCTCTCAGGCAGGTGTTTAAAAAATGAATTTGCACAAATTGAAATAAAGGTCTCTACAGCCTTCGCAAGTAATAATAACGTTGCTAATGAACAAGAGACTGGAAGATCTCTCTAAAAATCTGTAAGAGGCTTTGTTTTTGTTAAGCAAATCCATCTTTTCCCAAACATGTGAAAATGTGCCAATGCCTGTGCGTTCACATCTCTCTCGTCTATGGAAAGAGTAGCGGTAGCCGCCACAGAGAAAGAGCTGTAATCCCTCGGAGAGGTTTAATGAGGAGTCAAATGGAACCCTTACAGTGCTCTTGCCAATGAAGTTCAATTCTGTTCTCCAGGGACCAACTCTAATGCAGTTCAGTGTGTTCAGCCCTGGCTTCCACGACTGAAATCGCCTATAAGGTTGTCATCAGTTTTGGTATTAAAGTCGTATTTATGGGAGTCGCTCAATGACAAATAGTTTACTTTAGATAGAATGCAGAAAAAAAACAAAAACCTGAAGACATTGATCTCAAGACAAAAAAACAAAAACTAAACAAAACAAAACAAAACAAAACAAAACTCAAGACATCGACATTGAAAAGCACAGTCCTAACCATGCAGTTTGTCATCCGTATCACACATATGACAATTGTTATAACATGCAAACTGGAGCCTATGTGTAATATGTGCTTAAGATCCGGTGGCCAAGCAACATTCTGCTTTTCAATTTGTTTGAGCATTTCTTTTAGTTTTTCTCTTCACGAACACTAGTTTCTCACCTCCA
This sequence comes from Lutra lutra, assembly GCF_902655055.1. Taxonomy (NCBI): domain Eukaryota; kingdom Metazoa; phylum Chordata; class Mammalia; order Carnivora; family Mustelidae; genus Lutra; species Lutra lutra. The sequence goes on from NC_062285.1 coordinate 86,156,637, forward strand.
AGACATGTTGACAACTCATAAATTCTGTCTTTCAAAGTGAGAATGATTGACAGCCCTCATGTGGATAGCGTGTTCCAACTGCTGAGACGTATTACTCTTGCCACACTGGAAAAACAGTGAAACTCACCATGGAAGGTCATTTTTGCTTCTCCATGGAGAATTTTTTCCCCATGGCCTTTTTTCCTTCTTAAGTAGTTCCTACTCGGGGCTTTTTCTTTTACTTGACTCTTGCATGTTTTTAAGAAAAAACAAATCAGAATAGTGTATTACAAGGTACAGGTTTTATGACACAAGATCAGCTGCTCCAAGGAATTAAGAAAACTTACAGAGAAAAAAAGAAAAGAAAACTTACAGAGAAACAAGAGCAGATATTTAACATTGGACACAAACTGCAGGCTATAGAATGAAGCGTCCTAAATGAAGAAGGTTGTCACTTTTAGAAACCCTCCCTTCTTTCAATTATATTCTAGGATTACTGTGTGTTGTTAACATTTCCTTAGTTGCCTGGAAATTAGAAAAAAAAATAGAAGATACTAAACAGCCTTAAGTTATGCAGTTTTATCCTGTATTTAGTTTACAGGTGATGCATTAGCTAATAAGCTTTTATAATATTTGTTTTCTGAGCTTCCCCAGACATTGTTATTATCTATTCACTTAATTCTCTTTCATTAGTGCATTTCTCAACTAGTTATAATTTAAAGCATTAAGATCCTACATGGGAGGATTCACTTTAGCTTGGCAGAAAAGCAGGGCTTAAACTTGAATCTACTTTACAGATAAAGCAAGACGCATTATTTGTTAAGTGACAGTGGTATCTGCTGATCTTTGCTTCCTTTCATTCTTTGCTTCCCTTCAAATTAAAGATGCAATGCAACATTTACTGTGTTGTAGTCTACAGGTATGTATGCCTCATACATAATGTGTACGTATGTGTCATTTGAAAAGTGGCTGCAAATATATTATTATTTGGTCATTTGGTCATAATGACTTCAGGTGCTGTGTAGAGACTATGAGAACATTAATCACACATTTTGAAAAGGTGCTGCCTTAACTGCTAAGGATTTTACCAAAAGGCACAATAATATTGCCTTGACAATTTTACTTTAAATCAATCACACCAAATCAGTCTTTACACAACTTTAATAATATTGTCAAATCTAACTGTGAGAGAAGGGGTAAAGGTGACTGTCATTCAAAGAAGAGTAGGGGATGCCACTGATGGATCAGTGTCATTATCTGTCTTGGCAGAAGGATCTAGAAGAAAAATTCTGAGGAAGGCCTAAATGTTGCGGGGAAAATTCCAGTATCCAAGGGAAGGATATCCTCCTCATAAAGGGACAGGAAGAAAAGGTATAATTGTGAAGCTGTGTATTTCTAGGTAAGCCTGCTTGAGTACTACAAGAGGAGCAATTTGGGAAAGGGAGTTGAATGTACAAATTCCAGCTGTTTTGTTTGGCAATCTAATAATGTTGAGAAATTATAAGGGTAAGCATTGAACATATAGAGAAGGACAAAGGATGATTTTAATGAAATCCAAACAGGGATCAGTATATGTCAAGCCTATGGTGGTTCTCTGTTAACTCACTGTCTTAAGCAATAATAATTTCCAACCTTTTCTACTCAGCTCAGTTATCGCACCCTCTGCGCTACAGACCCTTTCAGTGCTTTGACATCACCTTCTGCTGTACAGAGGAAATACTGGCCTTCAGATGACCACTTTTTTGTTTTCTCTAACAGTAAACAGAATCCCAGAGCTTTCTTGTTAAAAACAAGGAGCTCTCTCTGTCTCTCAGCAACCATTTAAGGATCATTCTACTACCTATTTTCTAGAGCCCATTTCTTCCAGTCTTCCTTGCCTCTATTTTTAACCTCTTTCTGTTAATATATTCTATTCCTTGGCTTTGGAAGGCAGCTATGCTCACCACTATACCACCAACGCTATTCCTTGGCTTTTTAACGATGTTCACATCTTTACAATTGAAGGAAAGAAAACCTTCACCAAAATATTCGTGCTGTCAGTTGCTACCTTTTCTTTCTCCTCACTTTTCACCTCCCACCACTGCCCCTTCACAAGAATATCTTAACAAGTGCCGTGCATGTTTTCTGCCTCCACTTATTTTCAATACCTATGTATCTTAAACCACTTTGGTCCAGCTTCTGCTCCCATCATTTCACCAGCACTGGTCTCACCAAGGTCACTAGGAATCTCTTGGGAACATATGTTCTGTTGGTTTCTCTTCACTTCCTGAAACATTCTCAACTCTGACTTTCCATAACCCTGCATAACCCTGGGTTTTTCTCAATATCAATGGGTGTTCTTTTGAAATCTCCCTTTCTGGATCATTCTCCGCTTGTCCTTTAACATTGCAATTTTCAAAGCTTACTCCTAAACTCTTCTAGTTTCCTCTGTTCTTGTGCTTCCTAATCAAATCTATGGTTATGTTTTCAATCCTCACCCATGTGGATGAGCCATGAGGTCATGTAGAACCTCTTTTGACCCATGCAGACACATAAGGCTCACTTCATATTTCAAACTCCTTTTGAATGTTTAAAACACCCCAAACTTTAAAAGTCTGAAACCGAACTCACAAAATTACCTCAGAATTTTCTATTTCCATAGATGATATCCACACCAAACCATCCACAAGGGCCAGAGACCAAGGAGTCACCCTTGATGTTTCCCTCCCTTCTCCAAAAGCACCATATCCAGTTTGATTCAGTGTCTTATCATTCTATTTCAGAAATATTTCTCATGTCAGTTCACTTCTCTCTGTCCATCCATCTTCATCCTAATTCAAACTGCTATTATTTCTTGTCTGAATTATTGCAATATTTTGTTAATTGCAAGAGTCCACCTTCCACCTCTCTAGCTCCTTCTACTTTACTTTGAAACCTAATAGAAAAATACGTCTATCATATGATAGTTGTCTTTCTCCGATTGACTTATTTCGCTAAGCATGATACCCTCTAGTTCCATCCACGTCGTCGCAAATGGCAAGATTTCATTTCTTTTGATGGCTGCATAGTATTCCATTGTGTATATATACCACATCTTCTTTATCCATTCGTCTGTAGATGGACATCTAGGTTCTTTCCATAGTTTGGCTATTGTAGACATTGCTGCTATAAACATTCGGGTGCATGTGCCCCTTCGGATCACTACGTTTGTATCTTTAGGGTAAATACCCAGCAGTGCAATTGCAGGGTCATAGGGTAGTTCTATTTTCAACATTTTGAGGAACCTCCATGCTGTTTTTCAGAGTGGTTGCACCAGCTTGCATTCCCACCAACAGTGTAGGAGGGTTCCCCTTTCTCCGCATCCTCGCCAGCATCTGTCATTTCCTGACTTGTTAATTTTAGCCATTCTGACTGGTGTGAGGTGATATCTCATGGTGGTTTTGATTTGTATTTCCCTGATGCCGAGTGATATGGAGCACTTTTTCATGTGTCTGTTGGCCATCTGGATGTCTTCTTTGCAGAAATGTCTGTTCATGTCCTCTGCCCATTTCTTGATTGGATTATTTGTTCTTTGGGTGTTGAGTTTGCTAAGTTCTTTATAGATTTTGGACACTAGCCCTTTATCTGATATGTCATTTGCAAATATCTTCTCCCATTCTGTCAGTTGTCTTTTGGTTTTGTTCACTGTTTCCTTTGCTGTGCAAAAGCTTTTGATCTTGATAAAATCCCAAAAGTTCATTTTTGCCCTTGCTTCCCTTGCCTTTGGTGATGTTCCTAGGAAGATGTTGCTGCGGCTGAGGTCGAAGAGGTTGCTGCCTGTGTTCTCCTCGAGGATTTGATGGATTCCTTTCTCACATTGAGATCCTTCATCCATTTTGAGTCTATTTTCGTATGTGGTGTAAGGAAATGATCCAATTTCATTTTTCTGCATGTGGCTGTCCAATTTTCCCAACACCATTTATTGAAGAGGCTGTCTTTTTTCCATTAGACACTCTTTCCTGCTTTGTCGAAGATGAGTTGACCATAGAGTTGAGGGTCCATTTCTGGGCTCTCAATTCTGTTCCATTGATCTATGTGTCTGTTTTTGTGCCAGTACCATGCTGTCTTGATGATGAGGGAGAGGAGATGCAACATGGGGGGTTGAGGGGGTAGGAGAAGAGTAAATAAAACAAGATGGGATTGGGAGGGAGACAAACCATAAGTGACTCTTAATCTCACAAAACAAACTGAGGGTTGATGGGGGGAGAGGGTTGGGAGAGGGGGGCGGGGTTATGGATATTGGGGAGGGTATGTGCTATGGTGAGTGCTGTGAAGTGTGTAAACCTGGCGATTCGCAGACCTGTACCCCTGGGGATAAAAATATATGTTTATAAAGCTGTAAAAAAAAAAAGAAACAGAAAAAAGAAAGGATGAATACCCAAGTTTTGTAGCAACATGGACGGGACTGGAAGAGATTATGCTGAGTGAAATAAGTCAAGCAGAGAGAGTCAATTATCATATGGTTTCACTTATTTGTGGAGCATAACAAATAGCATGGAGGACAAGGGGAGATGGAGAGGAGAAGGGAGTTGAGGGAAATTGGAAGGGGAGGTGAACCATGAGAGACTATGGACTCTGAAAATTTCTGAGAATTTTGAAGGGGTGGGGGGTGGGAGGTTGGGGGCACCAGGTGGTGGGTATTGTAGAGGGGCACGGATTGCATGGAGCACTGGGTGTGGTGCAAAAATAATGAATACTGTTATGCTGAAAAAAATAAAAAAAAATTAAAAAGAAAAAAAAAATTAAAAATAAAGAAGTAAGGGAAGCAAAAAAAAAAAAAAAGAAAAAAGAAAAATACGTCTATCCATAGCCAGTTGGAACCAGTTTTTGAAACATAAAACTGATCACTCTGACTTCCTTACATAAATCCAACCAGTGACTTCCAAAGACTTCTAGGATAGTGATAAATTCCTCAGTCTGGCCCATAAAACCATCTATCCCTTATCAGCATCTCATCTCTTGTCATACCTTCATTTCTTTGCTCTCCAAACTTCTAAAATTCACACATAGCGTGTTCCCTCCTGACATGGAAACATGTGTCTATTCTCTGTTTCTGGAATGTTCTCCTCTCTTTAATCTGATCTCTGCTCAAACTTCACTTCCTCAGACTAATCCCATTGTTTAATGTGTCATAGCCCATCTAGTATTTTTTATTGTTGATATTCTATTTTAATTTTTATCACCCTATACTTAATGAGCATCTCTTTCATTAGACTGCAAACTCTGTGAGCCCAGGAATTATGTCAAGTATTTTCTTGCCATTCTCTCCAGAGTACTGAAGTCAGTTCCAGGAATAAAGTAGGTTATCAGGAACTATTGGTTGAATGAATAAAGTAGCATAATTGCCAATGATAATTAGACTATCAAAAAACATGAAATATTTATGTTACCATTTTGGTTTCATTGTTCAAGATGGGAAACTCTATTCCAGATCACTCCCGCTTCTTTAAAGAAATGACAAATAGGGGACAGCAAGGTAATGACATTATTTGCACATGAATTTCCCTGGAGAACCTTGTGCAGTACCTGTGATTGGTGAGTTATCAAAGAGAGAAACATAAAAGAGAAAATAATTTTCATTAGGATAAGAATTGTACTCAAAATTCAGGCAATCCCTCAATGTCTGACTGGAGAAACAAGGCATTATATACCCAATAAAGTATTACTCAGGAATAGAAACGGATGAACTATTGATAGGTACAGCAACATGAATGAATCACAAATGCATTATGCTAAGTGAAAAGAAAGCCTCAAAAAACCACACACTGTATGCTGTCCTTTATTTGTCATTTTAGGAGTGGCACGAGTATAGGGGGAAAAATGATTAATGGTTTCCAAGAGCCAGAGGGGATGGTAGGGTTGACTGACAAGGGACACAAAGGAACTTTGAAGGGATGAAAATGTTCTAAAACTTGATCTTATTGGCAGTCACATGACTTAGGCATTTGTCAAAACCCTTAAAATGTACCCTAAAAAGGACAAATTTTACTGTATCTTTTTATTTTAATAAAGCAAATAAAAAATATTCCAGGCAAGAATTAAGTATTATCAAGGCATTCTGTTCCACACAAAATAGTTTTTTAAGAGACAATATTGCTTTGTGTTTGTATATGTAAGCAGCAACATTTTTAAGAGCAGTTCCAAGTGTTTAACAATAACAGTAATTCTGTTTGGCGATTATGTGATTGTGTGATTGGCTTTCCCCAATTATCTCATGATAAATTCTCAGAATCAAGTTTTTTAAGTTACTTAATTCTTCTCCCTTTTATCTCCTTTCAGCTGAGAGGTTTAAACGGATTATTCATTAAATCATTCAGCAAATATATAGTTTTCAGCTCCTCCCATTTTGGGCACAGCTCTTGGCTTCTGGGAGCTTGCAACCTGGTAGGAAAGGCGGTTCTCTAAAAGAACCACAAACAAGATAAAGAAGATAAATTTAGTAGATAGGGACACCTGGGGGGCTCAGTCAGTTAAACATCTGCCTTTGGCTCAGATCATGATCCCAGATCGAGTCCCACATTGGGTTCTTTGCTGCCTGCCACTCTCCCTGCTTGTGCTCTCCCTTTCTCTGACAAATAAATAAACAAGATATTTTTTGTAAAAAGATCAAATGTATTAAGTAGAAGCAAAGATAGAGACAAATGCCAAAAGCACTTAAGGAAGGGAGAGATAATTTACATAGGTAACAATCCAGGAAGCTGGAGAGCCCAGGGTGTGCCCTGAAATATGAGCACAGTTAAAGGAAATGAGGTGTTAAGATTGGCAGGCAGCAAGTCCTTTGCTCACCTGTTCCAACATCTTTCTTTTATTCCTGGGAACACAGGGCTACACTCCATTTCCCAGTTTCACTTATGGTTAAGGGTTGAGCTAAGTCTGAGTTATGACCCATGAAATGTGGCACAAGCATGTATACCTTCAGGCCTGGTCTGTAAAAACCTTCATGTACAAACTCCACTCTCTTTTTCTCATCCTCAGAGTAGCCTAAGGACCCAAACAATAGAGGAACCTAAGATGGAAGGAGTCTTGATCCCTGGGCATCTGCAAAGAGAGAGAGAGAATGAGAGTGAGAACACCAATTTCCAAATACTTCTAGGATAGTAGGATTGTGATAAAATTCCACCCTGGACCATGATCTAAAAACTGGAAAGGTATATTTAGGCCAGGAGATCATCACAGGTCAGGTGAAGGAATCTGGGTCTATTGAAGTGTTTGAATGGAGGAGTGACATGATCAGAAGTGGATCCTTTAGGAAAACTGGTCTGACTACAGTTTTTAGTGAGGTGGATTGGGAGAAGGAGATCAAGGGAATAAATATTCTAGGAAAAGTATGATTAAAGTGGTAGTTGTTGAAATCTAAAGTGAAAAAGGACACAAGCAAATACAGGAAAAAAAAGAGAATGTGAAGATAGGACAAGCTCAAAATTTCTCTGAACTCTTACCTTGCTACTCACATAAAGCTGTGCCATAGACAATGCTCTGGCCACCTGTTGGCACAAAGAGAAACTTCCCAGTTTCCACCTCACCGCTCTAGAAACCACTTGCTTGTTAAGGTTTCAAGTTGTCTTATATCTGCCCATTACCTTCACACCATCCCTCATTTTGTTTGTCCACTTCCTCTCTCTCCTTTGCTACTTCACTTCTATGCATAGTTCATGTCACCTTGAACTTGATGCCCACAGTCCAATCCCATACCCTCTCCCTGAACTCCTGAACAAAATTTAACAAGAGTGAAGAAGGAAAGGTAGGGATAGGGAATTGGCTGGCAGATAGGCAATCAATCAATCAATCAATCAATAAACAAACAAACAAATAGATAAATATGCCTTCCCAACTAACATGGGTATTGTTGCCAGGATGTTTGGCTGTAAAACCAAAATATCAAGTTCTTAGGTCCAGGTTTCTCACTAACCAACCATGAGTTCTTGGTCAACACCTGATAGTCTCTTGAGGTTTCCTCAGTCATATCATATGGGCAAATGACTATTTTTAATCAACAGACTTATTTTTTAAGATCAGTTTTAGATTGCCAGAAAACTTGAGCAGGTGATGCAGAAAGATCCCAGATACCTTACCCATCCCTTCTCCCCTATTGTTAACATCTAGCGTTTGTGTAGTACATTTGTTACAATTAATAAACCAACACCAATACACCCTTATTAACTAAAATCTATAGCTTTCATGAAGATTCACTGTTGGTGCTGTAAAGTTCTATGGGTTTTCACAAATGTGCATCATGTATCCACTAGTATAGAATTATACAGAATAGTTTCACTGTCCTAAAATTCCCCCGTACTTCACCTCTTCATTGCCTCCATTTTACCCAATCCCCTAGTTTTGCCCTTTCCAGAATGGAATATAGTTGGAATCATACTGCATGTGCCCTTTCAGATGGGCTTCTTTCACTGAGTAACATGCATCTAAATTTCCTCCATGTCATTCTGTGGTTTGATAACTCTTTTCTTTTCATCACTGAACAATATTCCATTCTGTAGATGCACCACAGTTTATTTACCCATTCACTATTGAAAAACATCTTGGTTGATTCTAGACTTTATCAATTACAAATAAAGCTGCTCTAAACGTTCATGTGAAGGGCTTTGTGTAGACATGAGTTTCCAGCCTAATTGGATAAATACCTCTGAGCATGATAGCTGGATTGTATGTTTTACTTTCCCACCAGCAATGAATGAGCATTCCTGTTGCTCCATATCCTTGCCAGCATTTGGTGTCATCAGTGTTTTGGATTTTGACCTTTGTAATAGGTGTGTAGTGGTATTATTGTTGTTTTAATTTACAATTTTCTAATATTGTTGATCATCCTTCCATATGCTTATTTGCCATCTGTATATCTTTAGTGAAGTATCTGTTAAACTCTTTGGCCCCCTTTTTAACTGGGTTATTTGCCTTCTTACAGTTGAGTTTTAAGAATTCTTTGTATATTTTGGAAACAAGTCCTTCATAAAACATGTGTTTTGCAATTACTCTCTCCTGGTCTGTGGCTTGTCTTTTCTTTCTCTTAATAGTGTGTCTCACAGAGCAGTTTTTAATTTTAAGAAAGTCTAACTGGTAAGTTTTTTTTTTTCTTTCATGGGCCGTGGTTTTCGTGTTATATCTAAATCTCATCATCTAAAGATCTTTTAGATTATTCCACTTAATATGTTATTATTAATTATGATAGTTACTTTTTTTAAAGTTCCAATTGTTGTAATTTAAATTATCTGACCCCTTTCAACATTATTTCTGGGTCCTTTTATTTTTTATTTTTTTTTAATTTTTTTAAAATTTTATTTATTTATTTGAGAGAGAGAGAGACAGTGAGAGAAAGCATGAGCGAGGAGAAGGTCGGGAGAGGAGAGGGAGGGAAGGAGAGGGAGAAGCAGACTCCCCGCGGAGCTGGGAGCCTGCTGCGGGACTCGATCCCAGGACTCCAGGATCATGACCTGAGCTGAAGGCAGTCGCTCAACCAACTGAGCCACCCAGGTGCCCTTTCTGGGTCATTTTAAAGACCCACTGATCTTTGAGCACATTCTTACTTTCTGTACTATACGAGCATTTAAAAAATATGTCCTTTTGATAAAACAAAGAATTAACATGGGTCTTTAATTATAATTCATTAAATTATTTGACAAATATTTATTGTGCACTTACTATGTGTCAAGCTCTGGTTTAGTGCTCAGAATAGGAACAAAAGTTAGAAAGGCCCTGAAGTAGTGTAATTTTTGATGTGCTCAAGGAGTAGCAAGGAGGCCGGGGTGCTTGACGTGGAGCGTGTGGGGTAACATTGGTGGTAGAGGAGTGTGGGGATGTTGGAAGAAGATTGCATAGTACTGCAAAGATCATTCTAAGGACTTCAGCTTTTAACCTGAGAGATAGGAAAACAGTTCAGAGGCTTGTGCAGAGGAGTGGTGTTATCTAACTTCCATGCACACTTAGTCTTTGTGTTGAAAATATGCTCATGGAAGCAGGATTAGAAGACCAGTTGGAAGGCTTATTAGAATGCTGGTAAGGAATAATGTATAGTAAAGATGCTAAGAAATCTGAGGGTACATAGGTTACTGTAAGCAGGGATAGTTGGAGGTGCTCAGGAATTAGGTATGAATTAAATAGAAGGAGAAAGAGAGAGGAATCTAGGATGACACCCAGGTTTTTGGCTGGTACAGGAAAAAAACATACTTTGCCAATGTTTGGAAGAAAGAAGACTGAAGTGGTGTGGGTTTTGAGGGAAGATTAGGAGTTCAGTTTTAGACTTGCTAACTTTGAATAGTTATTAGATATCTAATTAGAGATCTTGAATAAGAATTAAACAAATCATTCCACAAGTGAAGGGTTAGGTCTGGACTGCAGTAACACATTTAAGCCTCTTCTCTATATAAAATGGTATTTAAAACTCTGAAAGCAACTGAGATCACCAAGGAAGAGGGCATATACAGAAGAGAAGAAATCTAAGGACTGAGAATGTTGGGTTTTTGTCTTCTGTTTGGCAGGATGCAGCAGTATCTGTCTTAGAAACAGATGAAGAGGAAGTCTTCCTTCTCCCCCTCCATCAAGATGAGGACAAATGGTCCTCAAGTGCATACGTCTGTGGAGAGCTTCTCTTCAATAGCTATGTGACAGTATAAGCAGTTGATAAAGGAAATATCATAATCTAACTTAATGGGGAGCAATCTGAACATATACATAGAGATAAGCACCAAAATAAAAATTTTTAAGTGCGTATATGTTTTATTAAACATTTTTCAATATTGTTTTCATTCTTCTTTGAATACCTAATTCTTTTTTTTTTTAAAGATTTTATTTATTTATTTGACAGAGAACGCAAGTAGGCAGAGAGGCAGGCAGAGAGAGAGAGAGAGAGAGAGAGAGAGAAGCAGGCTCTGCACTGAGCAGAGAGCCCGATGCGGGGCTCGATCCCAGGACCCTGGGATCATGACCTGAGCCAAAGGCAGAGGCTTTAACCCACTGAGCCACCCAGGCGCCCCTTGAATACCTAATTCTTAATTAAACAAAATACTTCACTCATCTATTCTTTTATTCAATAGGTATTTACTAAGGGTCTGCTATGTATGAAGTAGTTTTGGCTAGATGTCGTGACTATAAACATTGTTACTTTTAATTATTTTTCTACTCCTTACATTTTGAAAAACTCGCATTTGGATTTTCTAGCAGAAAGCAAGTGTGAATATTGTTATTTTTAGGGAGTTGAAAATAGATATGCAAAAATCGAATATATATGCATCCCCTCTGTTTTACAATCACAGCAATATCAGCAGAATTTCATGTTCAGAAACTGTTATAAAAAACGATGTAGAAAAATCCCACTACTGGTACATTCAAAGATTTTATAAAGTCTACTGCATAAAATTGCTTTGAGTTGGAGAAGCCAGTTAAATATTGCAGTCATGGGTCCTTTGGCAATGACCTTGAAGAACTGAAAAATGTCCTGGGAAACTCACTGCCTACTCCTTCTTGTAGGTCTCCACTGACCCGTATCAACTACTGTTGGGCTCCTGGTCCTAAACTAAATATATAGGCCTCTCTTTGGGGCACCAGGGTGGTTCTTGATTTTGGCTCAGGTCATGATCTCAGGGTCCTGGGACTGAGCTCCGCATGGGTCTCTGAGCTCAGCGGGGAGTCTGCTTCTCTCTCTCTCTCTCTCTTCCCCTACTCCTTGGCCCCTCCTTCTATGCTTTCTGTTAAATAAATAAATAAGCAAGCCAGCCTCTTCTTGATGTCAAGAATCCTGGTCATTTTCATTTATTTTAATAAAAACCTCAATGTTCTTTATAGTTTTGGGTTTTTTTTGTGTGTGTGATAACTGTAAGGTAAGGTCAACTTTAAAAAAAAGCTGCAAAAGATTTATTCTAGATAAATTCTAGATTTTACAATTATATTCCAGATAATTTCTAGACTTCCAGGGTCTCACAAATTCCATGAACATATTCAGTGAAAAGTGACTCATTCACACTGGTAACATGTCCCTTTGAACTTTAAAATGGTAGCAGAACTGGATTGATATTGGATTACTGTCTTACAAAATACCTGCAGGAGCAGTGACTAAACAACCTACATTTCCATTTCTTAAAAATGATGATCCCAAACCACTCAAAGTTCTTCATAAAGCATGAAATTACCCCCTGTTACTGAGTCACGAAATGGTCCTGGAACATAAAATAAAGGTGAATAGCCGTGTGACCGTGAAGAACAGGTGTCTCCTTACAGATGTGCAAAGAAAATCTTCAGCACATGCCAGGCCCTGAGAAAGCCCCCAAACTGTGAAGAATATAGTCAGAAGCCTCATGCTTCTAGGCAATGGAGTTTAGAAAGCCCTAATATAGGAAATTTCTGCTACAGAGAATACAAATCAACCCAGAAAAAAAAATTCTAAATGTCATTACTTGCACTCAATGAAAAAGACATATTTAGAAATGCCAAGAGATCAATAACTAAATGCCAGACTTTCCCCGAAACATTCATGAAAATTGCATCTATTCACTGAACTGTAGAAAGTAACAAATGTCTTAAAATTTGCTGCTCTGAATTTTAGTGTTATACAAATATTAAAACAATGAATTTTAGAACACCGAAAAAAAAGAAATTAAATTAAAAAATAAACCTCAACGGGTAACATGTGCAGCTTTAAAAGTTAGCAAACGTAAAATAAAATGATACCAAAGAAAGTTTAACAAGACTGTAACAGATAAACAAGCAAATACAAACTAAAAGGTTATTCAAATGATGTATAAAACCCATACAAAAACAACACAGCTTAACAAGATGCAAGTTAATTTGGTTTTTTTTTTTTTTTTGAGAGGACTAATAAAAGACCCAACCTTTTGTAAATTGGACTATGGCTAAAGTAAATAAAGGTGGAAGTATTGAAAATAAAAAATGAAGCATGGTTCTTGATGCCCAAAGTTTGTTTTAGAAAGGGATATTATGAAGAAATAACCTGTTTGTCAGTTATATGCCTTTTAATTTTCTAGTATATTTTTCTATGTCATGACTTTCCCTATAATTTAAATGTGCCTCACAAGTTATGGTATTATCACTAAGTTCAAAATAATTTGCAGTTTTCATTATGATATTTGGACTCATAAATTTATGTAGAGGAGGACTGTGTTTTTGATTACTGAGTAATTTACAAACAAAATGCTCAGATTTTAAGGATATGATGTAATAAGTTTTGACACTCATGAACCACTATTCTGTTCATTATACAAAGCATCTCCAACACCCCACTAATTTCTTCTATCCTCCTTTGCAGTTTAATATCTCACCTTTCTCCTAGTGACAACCACTGTTTTGCTTTCTGCCAAAATATAAATGGATTATCAAGTATATGGCTTTTGTATCGGACTAATTTTGTTCCAAATAATTTTTTGAGTTTCACCTATTTCGTTTGTGCATCAGTAGTTCATCCTTTTACAGTGGTTAGTAGTAAATTCCATTTTATGAATGAATCTTGGTTTGTTTATTCATTTTCTTGTCAATGAACTTTTGGTTGCTTTGACAATTTATGAAAAAACGGTTTGAATATTCTTGTACAAATCTTTTTGTGGACGTGAATATTCATTTCTCTTGGGCCTTCTCTGCTCTTGCCTTTTATTTGGTTGTTTTTGTTGTAGAACTTGAAAAGTTTGTTCTACGTTTTTATGGAGAATTATAGGACTGAGAATAGACAAAATACTTAAGATTAAGAAAGGAGGAAGGAGAAGAAAAAGGAGGAAGAGGAGGAGGAGGAAAGGAAGAAGACGATGAAGATGAGGATGAAGACGAAGATGAAGAAGAAGAAAAAGAAAAAGAAGAAGGAGGAGGAGGAGGGGGAAGAGAGGGGGAGAAGAAGAGGAGGAAGAGGAGGAAAAAGAAAAAGAAGAGGAGGGAGAAGAAGAAGAATAAAGAAAGGAGGCAAAGGAGTAGAAAAGTAAGAGAAAAGAGAGGAAGAAGAAAAAGAAGAAAAATTCTTATTAGATATTATAAAATGTGAAGCTATAAGAATTAAGAAAATATGTTATTGAAAGAGGTATAGACAAATAGACTAGTGGAACATAATAGAGAGCCAAGAATCAGGCTCTCATAAAAATGGGTACTTGGAAGACACAAATCACCAATATTAGGAATGAACCAGGGGTGTCACTATAGATCCTATAGCCATTACAAATATAAATAAGGGTATACTAGAATAAGCTTTTCAGGTCCTACCCCTACCCAAAATAGTGGAAATTTACTTTTGCCACTGTGAGCTAAAGAGCTTTTCAATACTTAAAGGTCTTTGGTAAGATCAGTGACGATATTAAGTATTAATCTTTTGATGTTATATAAATATATATTCAATATCTGGAAGATCTATATCTCTCGATTAGCCAGTAGGTTCTAAATGATCAAGAGCAATGATACAAAATCATACCTGGATCAGGATTGATGAAAAAACACATGAGGGACCAATATATTTTAGTGTAGTAGAGTATGAAAGTACAGTTATAGCTTCATGTTCCATATTACAGCTAACGTTTTTAAAAAATGTATTTATTCATTTATTTTAGAGAGGGTATAGGGAGGGGCAGAAGGAGAGGAAGAGATGAACCTCAGCAAGTTCCTGCTAAACTTGGAGCTGGGTATAGGGTCTGATCTCAAGACCCTCAGATCATGACCTAAGCTAAGAAACCAGGAGTTGGATGCTTAACCGACTGCACATCTATTCACAACTAACTTTTAAAATTAAAAAAAAAAAAGAGACTTGTCAAGTTTTGGTATAGAAGCAAAGAAAGATTTTACAATTACCTGAAAATTGTATTAAATATCCCTCCCTTTTCTAAGTATACATCTGTATGGGACTGGATTTTTTTCACATATTTTAACCAAAACAACTTATTTCAAAAAAGCAAATGCAGAAAGACTAATGATTAATTCAGGTGATTTCTGTTAAGCCAAACATTAAAAAGATATACAAAAATATAAAATAATACCACACTTCTCACTAACTTCTTTGTTTTGAAAAATTCAGTTATTTTTCTCTAAACATGTTATTGACACTAACATGTAATATATTTGCTACATTTAAATAAATTAACAAATGAATATTTTAAATTTCCCTCTGTTTAAGTTTCTAATTTGATAAATGCTGAAGGATATTACCCACAGAAACCAAAATTCTTTGAGTTCTCCAATTATTTTCAGAATATTAAGAAGTCCTGAGATCAAAAAGTTTGAGAACCACTATCCTAGGAAAATATCCATATAAATGTCATTGCACAAAAACGCTCATCACACCCCTATTGTAACAGTTAAAAAACTGTCAACAAACCAAATGTCCACCAACAACATCATAGGTAAATAAGTTATGATATAATTATGTACATACATGCCAAAAGTTAATTCTGTTGTGCTGTGGTGAAAATGAATGAATGATAGCAACATTACTGAATCTCAGCAAGAAAATGTTAAATAAAAAATGCATGTGGCTGAAAAGTACATTAGTATGATCTCATATGAAGTTAAAATAAGCAAAACTAAAAATATTATGTAAAAATATGAATATATTTGGTAAAATGATAAACATAATCAAGGGAGTGGTAGACATACATTCAGAATAGTCTTTCCCTGGGAAAGGAGCAGGTGATTGACATTGAAGAGGGGCATACGAGGGATTTCAGAGGTAATAATAATATTAAAATGTTGGGTCATATATGTGGATTTTTTATGTATTGTTATTATCTATTTCTCACCCACACTTAGAAATATTTAAGAGAAAACTGCAATCTGAGAGAATATATTTGCAATAGATTTAACGGCACATTACATTATGAAAATACATAGTTTTTCAAATAAAATAAGAGAACAGGCAATCAAATAAGAAAAAATAAGAATGGATATACACAGGAAACTCATAAAAGGAGTGGAAAATGATAAGAAATTTGACCTAGGGAAAATGTTAATTATAATGTGTGTGTTGGGTATGCAGTATATATCTTAGAGATATAAATATTATACAGTGTTTCTAAGGGTGTAAAAATGTCATAAAATATTGGTTGTAGTATAAATTTGGAAGAATGAATCAAAATGTGAAGTGTCCGTACTCTACCTCAGTTAATCCATATCTATGAATCTATCTTCAAGATCCTTTACATGTACACAAGAAGGATAGAAAGGAATGATCCCAGCAGTGTTGCCTGTAAGAGTAAATTAGGGAAAGCAGCTCAACTTCTGCCTTAGGGAAATGATCAAATACTTAGGGGAATAGCTCACATTATATGACATACTATGATCATCTCTTGAAAAGGACCAGGTGCTCTTAAATGTTCTGAAACGTAAAGATATCCAAGATAATGTTAAGGATAAGATGCTATTTGGAGGACAATATATATGATGTGAACCTACTCATCAACAAAAATATGTATAAGTGGGTAGGAAAGCCTGCCAGAGGTATTGATTTCTGAAGAGGGCAGTTCTGTGTACAGGTAGATACAGAAATGAAATTTTATTCTACATGGCTTAATAATTCTGAAAACTTTTACATTGAGTCTATGTTTGATGAGCCATTGACTTCATAGTACATGAAAAATTTACACAAAATCATAATACACAGAAAGGCCACCAATTAAAAGAAAGATGTGGACCAAAACAGATTAACTTAAAAATGGATCAACGAATAACTAAGGATAGGAAATACCCGGGCTATAAGTGGGAACACAATGATTGTATTTGAAACAGAAGTAGCGGGAGTAATCATATACTATTTTATCAGAATAAATGTCTGTCGAAAAAAGTCCCTCAAACCCATGAAATTCACTGGCCAAATTCCAGTTCAGCAACTAGGACAAAGTGCAAGTGTAACAATGACCAAATTTTTAAGTTACAAATAAGCTATTCTCAGTCCATGTTTTGAAAACAAAATCAATATTACTGTAGCATATTACACTGGAGTGGTGAGAGGTCAGAGAATATGTGTTATTCTACATAGCATCTAATACATTTAATGCCTCACCAGCCCTTCAGAATAAATTTCTTTCCATACAATATTATTAATTCTGTCAATATCAGACATTTGTGCTGCTTAGTATTCTGCAGTGAGACGGGAAGATCCTTCAATGGGTTTAACTTTCCCTCAGGATTATGAATTTCATTAGAAACTAACAGCAATTAAAATATATTGGAGAGGAGTTAGTGATATCTGTATCGAAATACTGGAGCCAGAAGATGTCTCCATTATCCTACCTTAGTTGCAGAGATAAGGATGATAGGAAAACAAGAAATCTATCTTGGTCACTTCCCTTCACACACACACACACACACACACATTCAAATCTTTTACATGATTTGATTCCAAAATATAAAGGAATAAAACATCTTTTATATTTCTGACTCAAGCAAGCACAAATTTTTACTCCAGGGCATTTTTTTTTTTGTCACTTATCCTTTCTGATATTCTAAATCTCAGAACATGATAATTTATTCCGTCACAAAGAGAAAAAGGTATTCATTTATATGTACTCTCAAATTATATCAGAGAGAATTCAAAGCACTTTGGTATCTCCATATTTTATGTGAAATGTTTCTAAATAATTAATAAAAGGTTCTGAGAAATCAGTGTCAAAGACTGAAAGCCTGTGTGGTAACAAGTGACATGGAGACAAGTATATCTTTAAAGAGAAATAAATTTTTAAAAATTCTTATGTGCTGTGTGAGTCACGATGCTGAAGCTGACTCCGTTTTCCTAGCAGATGAAGTCTCATACGCCAGTGCCCAGTTTATAGCGTGGGTCCTGGAAGCTTGGAGCTGAACAATGACATTTCTGGTTTTCTAGAAGTAACTACAGTCAAACTCCCAAGTGACCTTAAAAATAGAATTCAGTAGAATTGCCATAGTTGGCCTTTTCTCTGTGACAGGCCAGCAGTGTGTGTGTGTGTGTGTGTATAAGAAATGACATCAGACATGAAGCAATGTCAGAGTCCAAGAGTAGAGCCATGGCTTCCAAGTTGAAACAATTTGAGGAGTCTTTTTAAGGAAAAAGAAAAAAAAACTGAAAATACAAAATTCGGTATTAAAATAAATACTTAGGATGGGAAGAAACCAACAAATGACAAAATTTCAAGCTAATAATTGTCACAAACATCATCAAAATCCAGAACACTAACCTATACTTTCATCAGCCGTATCTTTATTATAATTTTTCCTGTGGTTTTGGTGCTTATTCCAGTTGTCTCCTTGTCTGAAAATACTATTGCGATGCTGTTTTTGACAAAAGAGTAGAAATCCAGTTCAGCTTTCCCTCGAACATGGTTGATCAAAATTTAGATTTTATTATTATTTGGCATGCATAAAACTTTTATTCCCCACATATTCACTTTATGTGTGTGTGTGGTTTTATTTGGATCCTAAAAACACAGAAATCCTGATTCCAATTTGCTTAAGTCCTGTCAAAAGGGAAAAAGCTATGATCCTTACAATTGTACCCGCTATATTTTAAGAATATCTCTGACAGGAGAGAGCATCCATATTAACAAGACATTGAAGATAAAATCCTCTCCTTGCAATTTTAATGTCTGATGATTGAAAGAACTTTCCAGATTCCACATGTGCTCATGTATCGAGTACCGACCACTATGTGTAATATTTCTTTCTGGTGCCGTGTCTTTGTGTCATGATGCCAGATTGTCAGGACAGTGGACATTAAGGGGTATTCCTGGAGGCCAATGACAATAACTTTATATTTCACGGAAGCGACTTTGACCTACGTGAAGATGTTTCTAAACCCAAACGAAACATCTTTCCACCTCAACTTCTCCTTTAGCCGGATCTCAAAAATGCCTGAGGCTTCCAGCCTTCCCAGAGGGAGCCAATATGTATGATGGAAGGAGTGTCACAGGGAACCAGAGCATGAAGAGACAGATGTTATAAGTAAACATGTTTTAAAATCTTACTTTTACAAATTTTATGAAAACATGTGAGCATAACAGGTCACCAGGGCCCATCCCAGAGTTTTGGAAGTGGCCTTGGATCTCAAGCTTCCTTAGCTCTGTAGTCTCTGCCAGAGACGCCATGCCTGTGGTCAGCCCAGGACCTTCCCTTCCTTCCCCATGGATGGGAGCAGGCTGCCAACCTACAGCAAAGCCTTCCTCTAGCCCCCTAAGGTACTCTTTGTCTATAGACCCTCCCCACTTCAGTTTTCTAGAAGAAATGTTGGTAGGGTTAGGAGTGGTTTGCAAGCAAGGGCACAATGGGGGCAGGATCATAGGTGATTTTTTTTTTCTCCAGGACTGTTCCCAACCATCATTTAAAAATCTAGATGGCATTCATCAGAGCTACACAGAGCACATCACCTTCACTACTGCAACCAATCGTCTCCTCCTACGTGTGCTTGTATGTTGCTTATATTCTCATAACCTGTTCTGTGAATACACTGCAAATGGTTATTTATTGCAAGGAAAGGCTGAGTGGCACTGAGCCGTAGTGAGGGCATTCCTTAATTAAGCTGAATAATAATGATCACTACAACTTTAATCAATGCCAGGAGTAGTCTTAACTTTAGATTTTTATACATTATTTTTTTCTTAAAATATTTCTGCCTGCTACTCTTTTATGGCTACCGTGTAATGAATGTGAAGTCAAAGAAAGCCTGAGATATGGCTATTAGAAAGCTGGATAAGGTGAATGCACAAGACAAGACATGAAACCACACACCATCCATTTTTAGCTAGCTCTCCAATGAAGAGGTCACCCTTTCCACCAGAGAAAATGAACGGTATTTCTGCTTTACCTTAGCCTAATAGAAAAGTCTCAACCTGCAGAGAATAGAGAATATGTTGACAATGATATAAAGAGAAAAAGTATATATATATATAAATATATGTGTGTGTGTGTGTGTGTGTGTGTGTGTGTGTGTGTGTATATATATATATATATATATATATATATAATTTCCCCACATATATATACATATATGACTGAGGACATTTGGATCAGAGGAAAAGAAACCAGTCCTAGAGGACAAGGTATGGAGGCTGACTCTCACGTTAGGAGCCATCAACTTGCCACCAGGTGGCAAGTTCAAAGTGTGGATAATGGTGCCATGTGACTGAGTGCTGAGCTCACATGGTGGGCAGGCTGGGTGCTCAGCAGTGGGGCAGGAGCGAAGTCAGCCTTGGTGAAGGGACTGCGGGGTTGTTCGGGCCATACATATGTTGCATCCCTGATGGGTATTATAAAAAGAGTTCCTTGTATTGTTCATTGGTTGGTTGAAGACATAGACCATATTCCAATAGGACAATATCCCAACAACTAAGGAGCTGTATGCCAGCTGGTGCCATAATGAGTCCTTAGCTGCTTGGTTCTGGGTGATGAGATACACAAAATATCAGTGAATTACGGTCCATTGGTGCATTTCTTAGGCAATAAAGGTATCCTGGTTGGATGTGATATTGGATAGGATGTCAGAGCAGTGAATAGTATCAGAGCAGTGAATAACAGTTTCTTTAAGTCTGCAAATGGGTATTGGGTAGAAGCCTGCAGACAGGAAAGGCATTTCCATATCCAGAACAACTACATTCCAGGAGCCAAAGTCTCTAATAAAGATAGCCCATTCTAAGCACAGCTGTGATTGGCATCACTTCCTGATTAAGTGTGCTATAATTCACTGTCATTCTCCCAGAATCTGTCTTCTACACTAGCCAGACAAACAATTTAAACAATTAGAATTACTGCCCCCTAGAAGCTATGTTAGAACACAGATGCTCCTGGTGCTCTTAGCACTTAGGAATAAACAAGGGTTTTAGGAACATTGTGTACTCTCTCCAACCCTGTGAGCATTAACTCTTGTTCCTTTTAATATTTTCAGTGGTTCTTTCCTGGCAGTAGGCAGTGACCTCACACACATGCTCTGATAAGTGTTCTGATCGCTTAAGTATGTATCTTTCCAGATCTCTGGGACTCTCTCGCTCTGCAGCTCTCTCTTCTCTGGTACTCAGTCCAGCAAACTAGCCACTTGGGTCATCCAGCCTCTGCTCTCTTCCTCCAATCAGTGAGTTCACTTGGTCCCACTTAGGTTTCCCCTTCTTGAGTTGCTGCCAGGAAACTCTCTTAAGGCAGCAAGCTGAGACAACCACAAGATTATCTTTCTGTTTCCCATTTGTCATGAATCACTCTTCTTTTTTTTTTTTTTTAAGATTTTACTTATTTATTTGACAGAGAAAGACACAGTGAGAGAGGTAACACAAGCATGGGGAATGGGAGAGGGAGAAGCAGGCTTCCCACCAAGCAGGGAGCCTGATACAGGGCTTGATCCCAGGACCCTGGGATCATGACCAGAGCAGAAGGCAGATGCCCAACGACTGAGCCACCCACGTGCTCCCCACTTTTTAAAAAAAGATTTTATTTATTTGAGAGAGCTAGTGCACAAGCAGCAGGGAGAGGCAGAGGAAAATGGAGAGGCAGACTCCCTGTAGAGCAGGGAGCACAACATGGGGCTCCATCCTGAGCTCAGGGGATCATGATCTGAGCTGAAAGCAGACGTTTAACTGACTGAGCCACCAGGTACCTCAAAGAACGCTGTTCTTTATGTCTGAATTCCAGTGTTATAAAAACCGTTGTTTAATTTATTATGTCTATTTAAAAAAAATTAGACTGGAAGGTAAATCTATTTACTATTACTCAATTTTTGGCAGGAGTGGAAATTCTTAAATTCTGTTTATTTTAAAGTTTGATTTGAATGGCTGTCACCTCAGAAAAACACACCTTCAAATATATATAGATCCCAACAGATGAAGTAACAAGGTTGTCTGCATTTATTGTATCATGATACGGCTTCTTCCATTTCATCCATCAATTACACAGAAGTTTTTTGTTAAAATGCAGCTATTTTATTTCCATCAACCCAAATACTGGTCTTGAAAATAAGTGGAAATACGTTGCATTTTTATATTTTTAAAAAATGGCTCAAAATCCATCAGCCCTATTTATTTGAAAATATTTTGGAAGAGCTTAAATAAATCCCTGATCATATTCTTAAGTGCGCAGATATGAGTGATTTCATGGATGACACACGCACATCATTTTCAGCAACAAAATCACATAGCGATGCCAGCATTAGCAGATAGCAGTTGTCAAGTGCCCTGTATGACCAGGAGCTCTTTTTGTGAGCAGATGAGGTAGGGAAACTGAAGGACTCTGTAAAAATCTGCTTTTTGTTCCTTTTCCTGCTTCTGTTCTTGCAGGAACCTGCACCCCGGCCCCATGTTGCACTTGCCTTGTAATGCAAATAGTATACATCCTCCTTGTAAGGAGCAAGGAGTTAGTGATTTCTCTAGCATAAATAACATTTGAGGAAGGACCAGGTAAGAATGACCTGAAGAAGCCATCCTCTGTGTATCAGACCATGTATCAGACCACCAGCGCTAGACTGCTCAATCCCAAAGCCCGGTTCCTAAAGCCTGAGGGAACGCGTCCACCAGACCACCCTACTCAGTTAAAAACTCCCAGACCCTGAACAAAGATGAGATTCTCTCCTTTCCTTTCCAAATCTCTGGATTCTCCCCCTATCTCCCTCTATATACATCTTCAGTAAACTTGGTTTTCACCTCCTGCTGGCTTGCCTTTGATTTTCATCCTGCGTGAAGCCAAGGACCCTCTTGGCTGGTCCCATGGAGAGCCCCCCCACCCGCCTCCCCAACGCACACACCGGGTCCTCGGACCTAGCCCTCGGACCTAGCCCGGCTGCCTCACAGGTAGGTTTTCACTCTGTTAATATCTCACCTTTACCTAGAAAGGAACAGATGAGATCTGTTTATTTAGGGCAACACATCTTCTGCGTAACCTATTACTAATAGTCACTTGTTCTCCCTGAAAAGGTCACGAAATTGGTTTTCATGTCACTTGAAACATCAGTGGGAAAAAATGGAAAGGTGTATCTGCATTTCCTGGATACTTAGATTGTAGATATCCTACCAATGCTGATGGTTCCACATTCTCATTAGCTAACATCTCAAGGCAAAGAACACACCTCATGTGAGACTCAAATGGCCTGGATAATTTTGAATTATTTTTGGCTTCCCTCTTGTCATATCTGATTACACCTTCATTGTTTTTACCCCTTGATGTGCTTGATAAAAAGCTCAAATTAGGAATAGAAATGACTGCCAATTTTTGTTGTTTGCTTATGAATTATTGGTATTAGGTTTAGACCAAGTTGGTTTTTTTGTTTTTGTTTCTGTTTTTTAACAAGATGGCCCATGCCTCTGGCATGAAACCATCACTATTACTTCCTCTGCAGTTAGACCTAATACCCTTTCCCCAGTTTACCTCAGTTACCAATGTGACACAGGCCTATCTTACCTACAGACTGAATTAGGGCACCCATATCTACCCATATATGACATGTTAGTAAAGCTTAATTTCTTATTGTTTTAATTTAAAATATATACCTAAAAGTTCTGATATTTTAATTTACATCCCTCAGCCCAGGGAGGAGTGGGTTGTCTTTAGGGAATGGTGCTTACTCAGCTAAATTAGAAAGCTCCAGGGAAGGCCATAACTATTGAGTGATGGGAGCAAAGAAAACACTCAAGACAACTATTGCCACAATTAAAAGGCTGCAGGAAAGACAAAAATCTACCCAGGGTTGAAGTCTTAATACTGAGGGCATTTCTGGGAGTGATCAGATACACAGGGATCATACTAAAAAAAATTAAGCTTATGTGCCCACTGGAAAGTAAAAAACAGATCCTTTGTAAAAGAAAACTCCTTGCCACTTCAAGATTAAAAATCAGGATAAAACCGAGATTATATGTTTTCTTGCACCAGGAAAACCCATAGCCAAAAATAGATAGATCAATGGAGCTGAAGTTCACCTGTCAGGGGAACTTGTCATTCAATGGGGCCTGCACTGATGGATAAAAACATCAAACACTACTTTTTTTTTTTTAAGATAGGTTTTTATTTTAGAAAGAATTTTAAGATTCCATGGAGTAGGAACTCTTTTATCCAGCCTGTAATCGTTCCCCTGGTCTATAGGTGCTACTTTTTCTCAGGCTGTAATTTTTAATTTATCCCATCAGGTTCAATGTGTATGATTTTGGTAATCCTTGCAAGTGTGCAGAGCTTGTTTTCAAGATGTTGCAGACCTCTGGCTTCTATCCCCTCAGTACTAGATCATTCCAGAAGGGATGTGTGAATAATGCGTAGTGGAGAAAGACCATTAGGCTGGAGATGAGAGGCAAAATCCTGACCACCAAGGTAGTTTGTTAATCATTGGTTTATCACCTTCCATATTGAAATACTCTCTTTCTCAGAGGAGCCATTCACGAACCCAAAGTCAATACAGTCAAGATGGGAGAAGTCAGGAGGAAAAGCCATCATCTGAGGCCCTATGTTATCTGCATGCCTTCATTTACCCACACCTGTGGTAAAAGTGTCCATACCGCATGTCTCTGAAGATGGTATCCTTGACATCAGTTTCCATTTCAAGGAGCATGGCTCTGAGTGCTCATTCTCATGGCATCGCTGCTGCTCAGAGAAAAAGGCATATGATGTCAAGAGGCATGTGCTCTGCCACCAGCAACATGAGCAGGTGGTTGTAGATACCACTTCCTCCTCCGAGAAAAGCATCTGAGCTTCATGATGTCATATTATCTTCCTAGCAACAAGTGTTCCCAGTTTCCGGAAGCTCTCCTTTCCTTGTAAGTCAGCTTCAATTCCATCATTAAGTGAGATGTTTCTATGTGACTAACATGTCAGACGATCACAGAAAAATTCCAACACTGTTGATAGAATGCAGACACCAAAGGATTTTTTAAAATTTTATTTGATTTTTTCAGTGTTCCAAGACTCATTGTCTATTCTCCACACCAGTGCTCCATGCAATATGTGCCCTCCTTAATATCCACCACCAGGCCCTCCCAACCCCCAACCCCTCTCCCCTCTAAAACCCTCAGTTTGTTTCTCAGAGTCCACAGTCTCTCATGGTTTGTCTACCCCTCCGATTTCCCCCAACTCACTTCTCCTCTCCTCCACCCAATGTCCTCTGTGTTATTCCTTATGCTCCACAAGTAAGTGAAACCAAAGGATTTTTAAATTACTTCTGTTTCTTAAAAAGGGATACTTTTTCTTTCTTTTGTTCCACATCATGAACATCTCTCTTAGGATGACTGGTAACATCGGGGGTTAGGAGGAGATTAAAAAGTATTTATTGAATTTTTAAAAATCAGCAATAAATTATTCCATAGCCAATATAAGCACAGCTGTGCAGTAGCACTATAGACAAGTAACAGTTACAAATCAAAGAGAAACACTTTTCATTTTATCGTGTTTTTAAAGATGTGGTCCATTTACAAATGATACAAATCCATTTACATAGTGACTGATGAAACGAGATTTAGATAAATGTATGTATTTTTCCATGAATTAAAAATTTAAATAGGGGATGCCTGCATGGCTTAGTTGGTTAAGTGTCTGCCTTTGGCTCAGGTCATGATCCCAGGGTCCTGGGATGGAGTTCCAAGTTGGGTTCCCTGCTCAGTGGGAAGTCTGCTTCTCCCTCTGCCCCTCCTCTTAGGCTTGTGCTCTAAATAAATAAATAAATCTTTAAAAAAATTTAATTAGCACTTCAAACTCAGGGTTTCAGAAATATTATTTTTAAGGATAAGGTTAGTTTTTCTTTTTTTTAGGAGTAGGTTTGAAAACTATTTAAAAACAACCATTAGGTAAATAATTGCATAAATAATATGCAAATATGGTAAAATAGTCCCTGCCATATGTGAAACCCTGAGGGTTTGAGAAACATTGCATCGTGTTGCTTATAGGGCATAACCATAGGGTTTTTGTTGATGAAAGATCTTCCATGCTGTTTTAGCCTGTGTTCCTCCAAGCAGAGCCTGAAGCAAGGATTTTTATACAGGTGATTTACTGAGGGGGATGCTTTCAGGAAAAACCTGTGTGGGAGGAAAGCAAACAGGATAGGGCAGGAGGGGAAGCTAGGCCAGTTGCCTTTTTTTTTTTTTTTTTTTTTTTTGCCAGTTGCCTTTTTAGGAGAATCTGAGCCTCAGTCTGACCACCGGGGGTATTTTGATGTATAAATGCAACGGAAGAGTTGCCCTTCACAGAAGCAAGGAGATTGAGCTGTTATAACCGTATTTCAGTTTGGGGGAACAGTACAATTTCCAAGGCATCAGCTGGCAAGGTAGCAATAGCAATCTTCTGGAGAAGAAAGTGGTAGTCATAGAAACTGAAGGACAGGTGCTCTGACCTGGTGAGGGGAATCTGGAGGGGACACCAAGAGCGTCAGCCTCAAAATCTCAGGAGGAAAGAAAAAAGACTCGAAACAATAATAAACACCTGAAGTACACTGAGATCGCTCACTGATGACCATCTGGGGAGATCTTGAAGTACCTGGAAAGGATGATTATACATCATTTGTGGGAAGTTCTCACAGAAAAGGAAGCTCATCAATTCTCAGAGTCATTGTGACCTTCTCCATACTGGCATCCTGTTTTGTATCCCAGCCCCCTTCGGCCCAATGGCCATGGAAGCCATTAGCAGTGCTGTAACTGCCATCCGTTGGGGACTGGCCTTGGCTGACGGGTACCCAGCTAGCATGTTCCATGCACGTGGTCCTGCGAGCTTCTCCTCGGAATTTCTGTTCAGTTATCACAAGAAAGAAATAGCTCCTCTTTGTTAGAGAGTCTATTATATAGGGATAAAATGTGCAGAATCAATTAGATGTGTGGCAGGCTCTCAGAGGAGAGAAAAATGAGGTTTCAACTTGCAAGAGGCCTGCCTTCCGGCGATGGCTGGCCCACTTCGGGGCATGCCAATTCATTCGCAGTTGACCGTAGATTTCCACCTAATATCCCATGAACATAAACCGGATGCATCTGACTAAGTGCTCCCAGCTCTGGCTGGAATCAGTGGCTCCCTGGCAGCGGGCCTCCCTGTAGCTATTCTGGGCTCGGGGCTTGGAGCTGCTGAAGTTTGGCACGTGCCCCCCAAGAGGCGCTCTTGGCTGAGGCCAGGTGCCTGGCCGGATTCCACGGCATTCTTTCATTCTTTTCCACTTAGCTTCTTCTTTTCTTCCTGCCTTTACCCTCCACGCCATGCCTTGCGGGGCACACCTTGCCCCTCTCTGTTCTTGGATGCCACTCTTCCTTGGGGCTGGATGCCTAATTGAGAGCAGGAGAGAAAGCTCCGTACCCAGATCAGCTGGAGCTCATGCGGAGCGGGAATGTTTAGTGAATGGGGTCAATGGCAGCCACTTTGGGTCCCCGGCCAATGAGCCTGTGCAATGTATTTCCTGTTGGACATAATGATCTATGGGTTAGTGACTAACAACACAGATGCTAGAGACAGACTCAGGGGCATTTTGACAATGTCATTTATGGGCTGTGCTACCTCGAACAGTGTATTTACTTTCTCCCATGCCTCAGAATGATCATCTACGCAATGGGAATAAGCTGCTTGGTGGTAGATTACTCCTACTATGCCTACACATGGCTCGCAATAGTTCCCGGTACCTAGAAGCATGCTGATAAAGTATTAGCAATTTTTGCTATTAACATTATTTACATTGCTAATATAATTTATACTGTTTGCATAGCTTTGCTGTTCTAAGCACCCCGAGGCCTCCAAGAGCTTGGCTGACGGATTTTCACCATAACCCTGAATTATGTTGTATCTTGTCATTAACGAAAGTAGAACACAAAGAAATCTACCTCATCTCATACTGAAGTATTAATTTAATGAAGCAATGAGAAAGAATGAGTTTGATTTATTTCTAATGAAAGTATTAATTTTATGCAGCAATTAAGAATGAGGCTGATTCATTTCTAATGATTTGGAAAGATAAACAAGACAAAATTAAGGAGTAAGTGGAAGTCGCAAAGCAGTATATATAACTCTATGATCCCACTTTATATTAGAAAAACACATTCAGGGATGCCTGGGTGGCTCAGTGGGTTAAGCCTCTGTCTCCGGCCCACGTCATGATCTCAGGGTCCTGGGATCAAGGCCTACATCGGGTTCTCTGCTCAGCAGGGAGCCTGCTTCTGCCTCTCTGTTTGCCTCCCTTTCTGCCTACTTGTGATCTCTCTCTCTGTCTGTGTCAAATAAATAAATAAAATCTTAAGAAAAAAAGGAAAACATTCATATATATAAAATTATGTACGTGATTACATTCATATAAACACTGTAATATGGTGAAAATGATTAATCTTTATAATTATTGGCACAGGAATCATTTTATAGGAAGAGACCATCTTTGGTGAAAAGAAGTTTTGAGAGGACTCCGAACCTTTAAGAAAGTGTGTCAGCCTGGGGGGTCAGAGTTCATGGGGACGGGAGGCGAGAAGCCAAGCAGTAGAGACAGGAAAGTGGGCAGGTTCTGGGCCCAGTGCATGTGGACGAAAGCCAAAAAGAAGCAAACCCCCAACTGGTGGTTGTGTGGTGGTGGAAAGAAATTTTAAATGCCCCCTGGAGAAGAAACCATCCGTAAATCCCCAGTGCCTCCTAGAAGTGAATTTCCTTTGTCTACACTATGGCCAAAAACTACGTTCAGCTTCCAGTTCAGAAAGGAGGGAAGTGTGGGGTCTTTGCTTGGAGACGCCCAGCATCTGGGTTGCAGGTTCAGAGGCATGAGGAGATTTATGCACCAAATGAGATCCCCACAGTTGGAAGGACACAGCCCAAGCCTCCATGTGGCTACTCTTGGAAGAGGGCCATGAGATTGTGGAGGAAGGAGGGTTAACAGTCAACCCTCTCTGCCTCTCTTCATGCCCATATTTCACAAGGAGCCTGCATTCATGTTGATGTTAGCGAGACAAGTACACAGTTTGTTCCCAGGTCCCCTTAGTGAAATGCTCTGCCTTTCTCAGGCTCTCTGGACATCACCATCCCCCTCATCGCAGTTACGAGGGCTGAGCAGGAGCAGGGGGCTTGGGGTCAGCGTGCGTCTGCTTTGGATGCCTATCATGGGCGTCCCTCGCCTTCCTGATATCTCCTACCGACTTTTGTAAAAGATCTGACCGAGAAGGAAAGCCTCTGATTTCCTGAAATCCACTCTTCTCTGCCAGGCACACTCACAATTCACCTTTGGTGGTCCTACCTACTTCCTATGTTAGTCATTGCAGGCTCCATTTCACAGATGAGGACAGGGTGCCCAGAAGGATTTGACTAATTGCTAAAGATCACACAACCAGCCAGCCCTGGGCCACTGTGAAAACCCAAGTGTTGTGTTGTTACTCTTGTCATGTTGTCTATTTCTTGCGCCAGCCCCAGGGTCCTTCTCCTTCCATTGGGACCCCGGTCAGCTTATGCACACTAAATCCCCAACACCTCCAGCATGACTCGCTTTCTAGCCCCCTAGTCTATCTCCTAGACCCCTTTTCTTCTTGTTAATCCCTGCCCGTGTCCTCCTTATTCTTTGCCTGTTTACAGTTTGGCCTACTTCTTTCCCGATTATTCTGTAGCTCGTTTTCTTTTTGTTTGAGCCCAGTTGCCATGGGGAGGTTTTCCTTTTCTCGGTATCTCTAGACAGAGTCCAACAGACTAGCTTTCTGAAGCTGGTGCCGTGCTTTGTTAATCTCTCCATTCCTAGGTAACTTCATACTGTCTTATAATCAAATGTTTTGAAATAGGATTGGACAGGTGAATGAATGGATTCATACGGCAGATCTCTGGTGGGTTCATGTTTTTCTGCTCAGCCGGATCCACTTCTTTGTCCACACTGCAAGGGCAAACACTCCCCTCTCTCACAACCTTTGTTCCTACCATCAAAGCTTGCCTCCCTCCCGTTCTCCCTGTGTTATCCCCTGGGAGCTGCAAACACTGGGTGTCGGCAAGGCAACATTGCTTACTCCCGAGAAGACTTAGCAAAGGAGAACACCAACCAGGTCCTTCCCAAACCTCAGCCAACGAGAGAGTTGAGAGACCATTAATAAGTAAAATTAGAGCCTTTCCCTAGCTTTCCATTTGTGGATGCCAACTATATTACGTGAATAGCTGACTCTTGACATTTTAAAGCTATAAAACATAAGTCGTTGAACCGTATTTGTACATTTCATTTATAAGAGTGTGAAATCTCTTGGGAGGAGAGAGTCAAGCCAAAATTACCAGCATCCATTAACCCTGCTAGGGAGGGGATGCAGGCTGGCTGCAGGAATGTGCTGAAATCCTGCCATCTTGTGGCCAACTGAGACACCTCATTTGTTCTAAACTAAAACTCTGCACTGTGGAGCAGCAAGGGGCCACACGTTGGCTTTGGAATCTTCTTCACCACCACGCAGGGTGAATTGGCCTGTTTTCTTCCAGCTCTATCCTTTGATGTTCAGCATCTCTTCTGGATTTTACTCTTTCCAAATACATATCTGTCCCATGGAAGGCGAGACCCTCAATGCGAGTACCCAGATGAATTTTGTGGCCAGAAGGTACATGATAGGCTCCCCCCACCCCACCCCAGAAACACATGAGATATTTGGTTTCTCTGACTCTTAGGAAACAAAAGCAGGCAATCACTATCTCACATGTGTTTTCCTTCACTCTTCCTCCCCTGGGCCTGGCTGCACTCTGGTTGAACGTATTTCCAAACACACAAAGATGAGGCAGGATCCTAACCAACCTCTAGCAGACTTGAAGGTAAACAAAAGATTAAATGGTGAGATGGTGAGTTGCAGAGAGCCAGATGGGATGAGCTCCTGGATCTCAGCAGGTGGGAAAGCCAGGCTTAGTGGGAATCTTCCTGCTGCTCTCATCTCCTTTGCTTTAGTTCTGCCCCCAAATAGGGGGAAATTTCCCTGCAAGCCACTGCAGTACACAGACCTTGCAAACGGAGAAAGTGAAGAGGGACCTGCTGATTGAACGTGGCAGCCAGGAGGCAGGGTGGCAAAAGCAGTGGGACTGGCATACATTTATCATCCTCTAATTAGAGATTTGGGTCACTTGCACGGGTGCCCTAGAAATTGGGTTATTAATACTTTTTAAATATTACAGTGGAATAAAAGTGAACTGTTTATCTCGCTAATTTTTTTTTTAAGATTTTATTTATTTATTTGACAGAGAGAAATCACAAGTAGGCAGAGAGGCAGACAGAGAGAGAGGAGGAAGCAGGCTCCCTGCTGAGCAGAAAGCCCGATGTGGGGCTCGAACCCAGGACCTGGGATCATGACCTGAGCCGAAGGCAGCGGCTTAACCCACTGAGCCACCCAGGCGCCCCTATCCCGCTAATTTTTAAAACAACCTTAAACTTGGTCAGAAGAATCAAAATCTTTCTAGGTATTTCAAGTTCTCCAGTAGCAATATCTCAGCTGTCTCCTAAAAGCAAATTCTTAAATGCAATGAGAGAGATTGTGACTTGTTTGGAGGGAAATTGTTGTCTTCTTCTTCTGTAATTTATAGCAGTAAAAACATTCGGAGGTTAGGCAAAACCAGAACCCCAGTGAAACATATTTTGTGGGCAGGATCATTGTTCTTGGTAAGAACTCTAATTGCTGGTACTGGATGTACTTTGTAATAATGACTCACTCTTGTGAATCATAATTCTGTAAACACCTGAGTTGATTAGAAAGAAAGTAAGAGTTTCAAGAAAGTAAGTGTTTATAGCATACATTAGAAAGAATATACTTTCAGGGCACCTGGATGGCTCAGTGGGTTAAGTGTTTGCCTTTGACTCGGGTTGCGATCCTGGAGTCCCAGGATCGAGCCCTGCATCGGGAGTTTTTCCATCTCCCCTTTCCCCTTCCCTCGCTCATTTTCTCTTTTCTCTTAAAAAAAAAAAGAGTATACTTCCTTACTGCTGAAGTGGGGCCCTAGGGCCCCTGTGTCAAGATGACTGGTGCTTGTGTCGATAGATTCTTGGGCCCCATGTGCCAGCCCTCTGAGACCAGATTTTGGGGATGTGGCCCTGGACTCTGCATTTTTTTTACAATCAGGTCAGGTGATTCTTTTGCTCACCACAATTTGGGAACCTAGACTCTAGAACAGTAGATCTCAACTTTTTAGAGATCACACACACACACACACAGTAGATCTCAACTTTTTAGAGATTACACACACACACACACACACACACACACACACACACACAGTTTATTTATTGTTTTAATAATGCCTGGTCCTACCCCCGAAGATTCTGAATTAAAATTGGCCTGCATTCTGGCATGGGCACCCCGATTTTTAAAAGTTCCCCAATGATTGTAACATGCGACCAAGATAGACAATCCACGTTCCAGGACAGAGATTGGCAATTTCCTGCCAGATAGTAAGTATTTTCGGCTTTGCAGGCCATAAGGCGTCTGCTGTAGTTGTTCCATTCTGCTGTGGCAGCTTGAAAGCAGTCATCGGTCATATGTAAACAAATGAGTGTGGACTGTGTCCCAGTAAAACGTTATTTACGATAACAGGGGTGGGCTGGATTTAGCCCGTAGGCTGGAGTTTGCTGACCACTCGTGTCCACTTCTGGCAGATGCTCGTGACCCATCTGAGGCTCACTGAATTGGACTATACATTTTATCATCTGTATGCACATTAAAGTTTGGTAAGCATTGCTTTAGAAAACAGCATGGTGTAGTGAGGATATGGTAACTATTCATCACACCCTATACCCCACCCATAGCAGATATTTTAATAAGTCATGATTATTGAGAATGATTCTTAACACAACATTCCCAACAATATCACCAATTGCCAGCATAATATGGGACATAGCAATTAATATTCCTGTTTTCTCATCTATCCAATGAGAAAGTCTAGAAAATTTCTAAGCTCTTTCCCTCCTCCTGCTCCCATGTTCTTTAATTCTAAGAGTGGCATAAATACTTGATGAAAATAAGCCAAAAAAGAAAAAAATTAAACTAGTTGAAGTAAAAGCCAAAAATCATTTATTTTAGAAATTAAGAAAAATATTATAGTGGCTAATGATCAGAGGACATTAGCATGTTTGGAACACAAGGTGAAATGTAATTCCAATCTCCTAGAAAATAGTACTTGACTGTCAGGAAGGAAATAAAAGAGGATGGTGGAGTCATTTTTTAAAATATCCGAAAAGAGCTGTTCCAATGGGTCAAAGAGAAGAGGAAAATGTATATATGGGTGAAATGACAAATTCCCCAGAAATGTGGAAGGAATTTGAATGCATTAATTTAACTTAAAAAAGAAAGGTCCTCCCACCAAATATGATAGAAATTCACTGCTTCCACATTAAAGGGTCACTGTTATGAAGTTCATTGATTTATGGCTCCATAAGCAAGCACATTCCCTGCTCTTCAACTGTTTGGATTAGAAACCAGACTACACAACGCGCCTTTGAGTTTTAGTTTATTTTGACCCAGGTCAAGGCTGTGTGGTGATTCCAGGCAGACTAAGGTTTGAAGAACCAACATGTGAGCTCCAACCTAAGAGCTAACTGTCTATTCAGATTTAGGTGGGGCTTGTCTTACAACTGCTCTGACTTCCACAGGGTGGAGGATAGAAACAAAAGGACCTTGTTGTCAAAATCGGATTACATTTGAATCCTTTTGCCCTTAGCAATGCTGAGACTTGGGCCAACTGGCTCGCCATCTTGAAACTTCTGTTTTCTCAACTGTCAAACAATGACATGCCTTGGGATTACTGTGAGCATTAAAAAGAACACAGAAGATATTTGCCCAATCCCTAGTATACAGCCATAATTATTAGCTAGCTTCTTGGACCTCTTTTCTTCCCCTTCTCCTCCTCCTCCTCCTCCTCCTTCTTCTTCTTTAGTTTTTCAGAGAAATGAAGCTTTTTCCCCCAGGTGGGTATCTAATGATGAATATATTATTTATACAAATTTGTATACCCAGCAACGGTGGAAAGAGAGTAATGCCTACAGGTAACCCACTTAACGAATGAGCTGAACTGTAAAACACACCTTCAATGTAGATTCACATTTTATTCCAAACACTGGTTTCTGATTTGCCCCATCTTATTCTTCTTTGCTGTCCCTTCATGCTATCATGGGTGATTCCACAGTTTTCTAGTCACTTTTGGGTATTATAAAAATATTATTATTTTCAGGGGCACCTGAACAACTCAGTCAGGTAAGGGTCTAACCCTTGGTTTCGGCTCAGGTCGTGATCTCAGGGTCATGATTCCGGGGTCTTGTGATCCAGCCCCATGTCAAGGCTGTGTCAGCCTCCCCGGTCAGTGTGGAGTTTGCTTAAGGTTCTTGCTCTCCTCACCCTCTGCCCCTCCCCAACTCTCAAATAAATGAATAAAATCTTCAAAAGTATATATTATTATTTTCAGGGATGAAATGCCCATGCAAGTCTAAATAAAACCTTTAATCTCACCTTCAGTCCAAAGCTGGTTTCCTTCTCCCAACTCAGCCCCGACTCACAGTGTGGACACCTGCAGTGGGGAACAGATGTGATGGAGGCCACGCCTAGCACAAAAGGTACCATCGGGTGAATTTTTAAGCTGAGGCAGCTCCCACTCAAGGTAGGTTAAGAGGAGTGTTGGCTGGATTGCAGCCACTATTGGATCCGCAATAGTGGACCATGAAGTTGAATAAGGTAGTGTTGATGCATTTTTTTTCCTCATTATTTATCCTGGCTCTTTCATGCCTCCTTGGTTTTCTCTTTTGCTTCTGGCTCCCTGGAGTAGAAGGGAAAGTGGATGGTGTGTTTGCAGAAAAACACAACTAGTGTATTCAACAGATGATGCCGTCTGTGTCTCAGCCATCTAAATATTGCTTTTTGGTATGGTGCTTTGATGACTATTTGGAAGACTCTGGGCCCCTCAGGCACAATTCCAAGTGCACTAGTCTCTGAGGATTCTGACTGAAGTGATGCACACTCTGTAGATCCCTCGCCTGCAGCAGGACACCCTCGGCCTCTCTCTACTATTGTCTCCTTAAAGCAGGACGCCCTCTCTTTATCCTCCAAGAGATCTCACTGGTCCATGGGAAAATATGACCTCCTTGTCTTGACTGATGATTGAAGTGCAGAGACCTTTCCCGTCACCACAAAGTGTCCATTGGCCTCCTGCCTTCAGACTTCTCTAAGCAAGATGCAGGCACTGCTCTTTGTTCACCCATAATTGAGGGGCCACATGCCAATTTATCCCAAGAGCTCTCTCACTAAGGTCCACTCTGGTGTCAAAAAGAAACAAACCTGAACTTTTTGCAGCTGGAGACTTGTTTTAATCACCCCACCCCACCTCTCTGCAGTAGTTCTCCTCATTGACTTGTGATGGTGTGTGTGGGGTGGGGGGGACCCTATCCTCTTC
Organism: Lutra lutra; assembly: GCF_902655055.1. Classification (NCBI taxonomy): domain Eukaryota; kingdom Metazoa; phylum Chordata; class Mammalia; order Carnivora; family Mustelidae; genus Lutra; species Lutra lutra. The sequence goes on from NC_062285.1 coordinate 86,191,851, forward strand.
TCATAGGGAAGTAACGACAACACTCACTCAGCTTATCATTGCAGTGATTTTTCTCCAAGTCCATGTGGCATTTGTGACGGAGCTGACTCTACCCCTGACCCCTCTACCCCTTCAACACCCCAGGGAGATGTGAACCAGGCTAATCAGTAAGGGGCTCATATTCCCTGGAACAGTGATTGGCTTAGGGATAATGAACTACCCTAAACCAGGGCCACCAGAACGAATCGCGGGGTTTTGCCTGATATACTCTATTGGTCGTCATCCTGCTACCGTGAAGAGAAAGTTGATCTGAAAATAAGATTAATACAGACAAAAAGCATAAGAGATGAAAAAGCATAAGAGATGAAGAAACTCTTGACAATATCTTATTAGTACTTGGTTCCATCCATGTAGTAGCTAAACTCCCTTATATTTCCCAGTAACATTACTTCTGGCTAACACATACTTCCATGGTAGCACTGACTGAATTTATTGGAATTTTATCTAGGTACATGTTTTTCCCCTTAAGAGACTGGCAACCCATCAAGAATCTAATCTAATTCATCTTTGTATTTCCCAGTAGCCCGTGTAGTGTTTTCTACTCGTTGGGAATTCAACATATATTAAATAAAAATGTTTACATCTAAAATACTGATTTGAGTAACACCAAAATGCTCTACTCTTTCAAAATTATTACTTTTAGGGTCACTTTTCTAAAGCAAAGGACCTGCCTGCTATCCAAAAGATAATAAAGATGTAGAGGTGGGGTGGTTATTTATATTAAGCTCAGTTAAAGCAAGCCTATGGGACAATTTTAAAGGGACATAGACCATTATGACTATCAGTATTCTTCTTCCTGCCAGTGAAGTGAGACCTCCTAAAAGATATCCAGATCTCGATATCTTTTCTTACTCATGAGTTGGTGAACAGCATGAAGAGGCTAATATCCTTCTTCTCTGAAAGCACAAGGTTATTGACAAGTCTGAAAACCCCTCCTTCATCAGCCCCAACACACACAGTAATACTGATGGATGTAACTACTCTTATTTGTGAACCATAGCCTAGAAGAGTCTTTCAACTGTGAAGTAGAGGAAAAGGTTTTATATATCAAGGTATAAGACCCTGAACACTTGGGGTAACACTGAAGAGTTCTAAGTCACATGGAAACAGATGTTAGAGCTGTGCTCCTGACCCAACATTATACTGAAGGACTTAACTTGGCTTTCCCCACTTTATGTACTGAGAGCCTTTGACAAATTGTGACAAAGGTTCTGATACAAGAAAATGGCATCACAACACAGACCAGCTGAAGACAGCATAGGAAAACTGAAGAAAACTCAGTATCCCTCAGAAAGCAGAGGGGAAAAAAAAGTCAAATCAGTGAGTAACTGAGATCTTCTCTCTGCCTCCTTATATTTTTACTTGTTTCTGACTTATCGGGAACAGACTATTTTTTCAAAACATCACTATATATATCATTAATATATTTACAATATAATATAGCCATTATTATAACATATCATCATTAAAACCATGTACAATTTTTGAAAACTGACTCCATGAAAAGCCTTCTAGTAATGAGGCACTTTGAGGGAAACAATACATGTAGTAGTAGGAAAGTGAATATACATATATATCTGGACTATTTACTCCTTACTCCACTATTAAAGTCTAATTCTAATACAAGCAGACATGAAATTGACACCTAATGGAATGTTCTTATAACATTGTATCATTCTTGCTAGAATTAACTACATTAGTTTTGTATTGCTGCTGTAACAAATTACCACAAACTCACTGGCATAAAACAGTAAGACTGATTATCTTGCAGTTCTCTAGATTAGAAGGCTGACAGAGGTCTCACTGGACTAAAATCAAGGTGTTGGCAGGGCTGTGTTCCTTTCTGAGGCCTCTTGGGGGAGAATCTGTTTTCTTGCCTTTTCCAGTATTTAGAAGCTCCTGGACTCCTTGTTTTCTTCCTCCATCTTCAAAGCTGGCAAAGCCAGTCTGAATCTGGTTCATGCTAACGTCTTTCTGGTTTTCTCTTCTAATTTTCTCTTCCATCTTTAAGGACACTTGTGATTACATTGGGTCCACCTGGATAATCCAGGACAATCTCTCTATTTTAAGTTCAGTTGATGAGCCACCTTAATTCCTCTTTGCCACATAATATGCCATATTCACAGATTTCAGGGGTAGGATGCAGACATTATTCTGGAGACCAAAACACCATAAGGTATTTTTACATTTTATATTTGCATGAGCTTCAAATATAGGAAAATGATACAGACTAACTTCTTCAATGTGAATCTCGTTGAGTTTTTTTTTTGGGGGGGTTGTTTTTTGTTTTGGTATTTTTAAGATTAGTAGGTGAGATTTTCTTAAAATGGCAGCGATGGCATCTGGACTCTGGGGAATCGAGTAAAAGATTCTTCTGCTTCTCTATTTGTACCCCAGCTCATCCAATATTAATTATCCTTTAAAATTTTAATTTATTTTAGTTAATTGTACCCAAGATCAAGATTCTTAAATGACATCTCTAAAAAAAACAACATATAATGTTCATGGAAGATGATGTTTGAAAACCATAGTGCCTGAATACTTTTTCTCATCCGACATATAACATTTGACAAGTTAAGGAATAGGACAAAATAGGAAAGCTGACTAAGTAACAATTAAAAAAAATCATAGACTTTAAAAATTCATTTTTATAAGTATATAATTATTCTCATGCAAAAGAAGAGAACTTCCATGATCTTATCTCTTATTCTAGTCAAAGAGTATACAGCAGGCTGACTTCCAGCATAGCATAACCAAACAAGAATCATTGTTGAGGGGTGTCTGGGTGGCTCAGTGGGTTAAAGCCTCTGCCTTTGGCTCAGGTCATGATCCCAGGGTCCTGGGATGGAGCCCTGCATCTGGCTCTCTGCTCCGCAGGGAGCCTGCTTCTTCCTCTCTCTCTCTGCCTACCTGTGATATCTCTGTCAAATAAATAAATAAAATCTTAAAAAAAAAAGAATCATTGTTGATCAAAGATCCAAGGAGAAAACAATCTAATTAAAACTATGAAATTAGTTGATTTGTAAATTATGCTCAACGTTCTGTTTTTGCACATCTATTTAATTCTACAAGCAATTTGAATTCTGATTCTATGCAAAGTCTTTTAGGAAAAAAGCACATTGGAGGAAACAAAGCTCCCCGGTAGGACGTGAGGTGGACAGACATAAATCATTTTGAAATGAACAACCTGTGATAAATGCTATGAAAGAAATAAAGAATTCCACTAGAATACAAGATCTGTTAAGGCAGAAGTTTCTAACTCCAAAGCCAAGAAATATGCTCAGTAATATGAAAAGAATGTACTATGGGAATATACAAAAGGAACACAAAGTTCCATAAAATTTAAGGGTAGAAAAAAGGGAAGCTTTAGACGCCACGATTTCCATGTTTCTCACCTTAACGCTTAAGATAGGTAATAGCGTCATTAAATGGAGCCTCCACCCACGCTTCACTTCTCAAAATGTTATTACCCATCTTTAACACGAGGTGGCACTGCAAATGCAAGTATTGGCACACATTTCACAGATTGTGCCTACCCACTTGGAATGGGGTTAATTTGTCTCTTCTGTGGGACTTTGTCGCAGTTAACCTGAACTAGAGGAAGAAAAATACTGAAGGAAGTAACACAGATGGGGATTTGTGCAAGAACATAAGTTCTAACTAATACATGGGTTTTAATCAATATTTCTTTGGTCCAAGTTAGCATTGAAAATTAAATTTTCTTAAGACTTTAAGTTTGCCTTGGGGCGCCTGGGTGGCTCAGTGGGTTAAAGCCTCTGCCTTCGGCTCAGGTCATGATCCCAGGGTCCTGGGATCAAGCCCCGCATCGGGCTCTCTCCTCAGCGGGGAGCCTGCTTTCCCCTCTCTCTCTGCCTGCCTCTCTGCCTACTTGTGTATCTCTGTCTCTCAAAAAAAAAAAAAAAAAAAAAAAAGACTTTAAGTTTGCCTTATAGGTTTCTTTTATTTTCTGACATACAGAAGTTTGGGAAAATGTTTTTTTGAATTGACATATCTGATACAATTCTTTTTTAAACATCTAACATCATTACATATTTAATCAAATTGCCTTGGGCATGGTAAACTACAATGACGATTATATCTGGATTAGCTCAAATATTTAATCTTCTAAGACACAAACAGATTTTCTTTTAAATACCCAAATACAGATTAAGCAACATCTTGCTAATCACAGAACTTGTAAATCAAATAAATCAGACTTACAAACATCGTAGATCAAATTCTAAGCATGTCAAACAGCTTGAGACCCAGACCACACATATAGCATCATAATGATTCCCTCCTAACTGGACTAAGCCAAGTAATGTTGCTATGGGCTCCTTTGCATGGTCACAGTTCTGACTTTCATGTGAGCAGGAGCTTTCTAAAATTCTTTTTTCCTCCCAAAATAATTAGTTACTTAATATTATATGACTCGCCCTCACCCCCCTTGCCTTTGCCCTAAGTAACTGGTCCCTTAAATTGAAATGGGATTTTCACGTCCTCACATTTACAAGCCTTTTCTGTAATTATAATGTGATATCCTCATGGAGGTCTAGTGTGTGCTGATGGAATGAGAACCTCTTCCTTAGGCTGGGATTATATCCCTCTTGCTTTCATAATTTATGTGCCTCAGTTTCCCACTTTCCATTGACACCAGTCTGGTGCCTCTCTTTCTCCAAGACAAAATAAAACACCTCCATCTCTAGTAGCGTTCCCAACCCTAGACACTGGAGTCAAAATATGTAAGCTTGAGCCTTTGGTCAAACTTGCGCCAGACATCAAGTCTCAATAGTTGATCATGGAATATGGTGAGAGCCAAATAGATTCCTTTAAGTTACAACTCACTTCTTTCAATTTGAAGTTGTCTGTTGGTCCACTGTAACTAGAAGTGTCAGAGAATTTTAGCCGATACCAAAAGTACCAGGTACTGTTGGAGATCATATTCACTCAGCTCCATAGTTTCTGAGGTTGACTTGCCCAAGGTCAAGTAGTTGGACAAGGGCAGAGCTGAGAGGAGAACCCAAGAATCTTCCTCTTTCCCTACTGTACATGATGTGGGTTTACGATAGGGGTAACCTTTATCTTATGAGTTGTAGAATAGATGGAGTCATTTTGTTCAATCCACTTTATAGAAGAAGAATTGATGACCCCAAGATCACAAAACTCGTGACCTTAGAAAATGACTATTTCATAGACTTCAGTGAAAGCTGCTATTTATTGAACAAGTATAATGTATGAGGACTGGAATTGCTGTTTTTTCATGTATAACAACACTCTTGTAGGGAAGGTATTATTAACTAATATAACAGACGAGGCAGCAAGACTAAGATGTTAAGTAACGTCTTCAGAGTTAAATTTAAAAAATCATGAATGAATTTTAGAAACGCCTGTTCCCAAACCACTGTTACTTCTCTGGTACTGGAAGGACTCTTCATTGCCAGCATTTGTCTAGGTTTAGTTTTGACCCACTTTTTAAAAAAGGTCTGACTTACTAGGATTTAAGAGTTCACTAAGAATTTATTTCAAAATTGCCTTTATCTAGGTATATTCCTGATTTTAACTCTAATTTCAAATGATTGTTGCTCAGTGAGTTACAGAACATAGGGTTCTAGATAGAACCCTACAACAATGGTTAGTGTTCATCTCCCTGTAGGCAGAGAGAGATCATTTGGTGGTCCTAATACTTCTGGAAATCCTTAATCTTAGGGATTCAGCCTGTGCAATTGACAAGTGTGTCATGTCAGGGGCCCAGAGGTTGATGGTCCCAGGCTAATGTAGCAGTCTGTAGTATGTGTGTGTTTGCCCTCATGCTTGATGCTTCAGAGAGGAAGGATACACCTGCCGGCATCTTCTACCCTCCATAGAAGGAGAGGGTCCCGCTGAAGGATCCCCATCCAGCAGACTTGCATGTGTGTCTCTCTCCACTCACAGGAGACCATCCTTAAACAGAATGATATTAGGGAGAAGAGGAGTGTGGCTCGGTATCATCTCAGACAACCCGCTGAAAGTGAACTACCAAAAACCACTGTAATTTAGAGAAAGAGTGGCAAGGGATGGAAATCCAACAACAAATCTTGAAAAATATAAGCATGTTTCTATCCTCAGGATTTTGGCAGAGCCAGGAAAGACTTCAGGGCTGCCATCCTTCAGAGCAGTAGGCCAATTTGGGCGAAGTGCTATCTCCATAAAGCAGGACAGTCTACATCTATCTCACATCGGGTTTAGTTCTAAGCTATGAAAACTTTCTTTTGAAAACCCTTTAGAAATGAATTAATGACTGACACATTGATTCTCAGCAACTTCAAGGCAGCAAATGTCTACTTCAAGTTTTGGGATAGATCGCCTTTTTTTTTGATGGACACACCGACGCCCCGCCCCCCACACACATAGAATAGTAGGCCTTCTTTCTGCATATTGTCTTACCAAAAAATTACATACCTTTAAAACTATAATTGCACTCAAATATTTCAAATGATGAAGAGCACATGTGCAGCAGACACTTTAAACTCCTTACCAAATACCAGTTTTCTTCTTTCTCCTCACGCAGAATCTCACTGTTGCTGTCATTGCATTTTTGCCTTCTCAGGCTGCGCAATTAGGGGTGGCCAAGTGACTCATTCCTACCTAAATACTGAAGCTATTCAGTGGAACTCTCCCCAAAGTGGAACAAAACCCCAGATTTTTAAAATGTGAGATGTAATTAGAAAAAACACATTATATGTAATTCAGTTTAATAAATAATTACGAAACAGACATCTGGAATGACCATATCTATCTGATTTTTAGAATTTTATCTGGGATAGTCATCCATGTTCTTGTACATAGCGGAAAGAAATGTAGTTCGTTTCTTTTCATTGTCGCAGGTTGTTCTGTGGGGTGAATATACTCTGATCGTTTTCTTTATCTTTGCTGTTTCTGTCAACATCTAGTTTCTCATTTTGCTTATTTCTCATTTTTAGGTATGTATCCTGGTACATGGAAATCACTATGTGCACTGATTAACCACTCTGGCATATACCTGACAGCAGAATTGCCAGGTTAAGGAATTATGTACATTTAACTTTATTTGACAATAACAAGTCATTGTCTCAAACTGTTTTGAAAGTTGTTGTTGGCAGTATTGTATGATAGTCTTACTGTTCTATATTCTCACCATCATTTGGTGCTGTTATATGATTGTCAATCTAGCTGGTTCATAGAAATAGATCAGCATTATTTTAATTTTCTTAATTGCCAGTGTCTAGGTTTTTTGAGCACATGTTGTTTTCTAGGGTTACTCGAATAAAGTTCCACAAACATAATGGCTTAAGGAGAAATTGTTTGTCTCATGGTTCTAGAGGCTAGAAGTCTGAGATCAAGGACCAGCAGGGTGGTTCTTTCTGACAGTTGTGAAGAATAATCTGTTCCATGACTCTCTCTTCTTCTGGTGGTTTGCTAGCGAATCTTTGGCATTCCTTAGTGTGAGTATGAATCACAAACCACCTGCCTCGATGTTCACATGGCTTTCTCCTTATGTGTCTCTGTCTCCAAATTTCTCACCCTGCTCCAGTAGGACCTCCTCTCCACTGATTACATATGCAACAACCTTATTTTCAAATAAAGTCACATTCTGAGGTAAGCTAGGTTTACTTTTCAACATATGAATTTGGGGGAGACATGATTCAACACATAAGAAGCCACTTGGATCTCCTCTTTTGTAAAGAACTGTTTAAGTCTCTTTTGCTCATTTTTCTTTCGGGTGGCCTTATATTTATTAATAATTTGTGGGATTTGTGCGAATATAGAAGAGCTTTGTTCAAAATGTATTGGGCACATGATTTCCTTTTCTGTAGACTATCCTTTAACTCTAGAAATTTTAATGGATGAGATATGTTTCATTTGAATGTGGTTGAACTTACAAATCTTTCGTTTACATTCAGTAACTATTGTATATTGCTTAAGAAATATTTCCCTATCCTGACTTAATGAAGATATTTTCTTACATTATCTCCTAAAAACTTATAGGTTTTCCTTTTACCTTTAGGTTCTTTATCCACCTAGAAATGCCTTTAAAAATAAATTATGTGGCCAGCTACTTGTTCTCATTCCATTTGTTGAAAATGTACCAATTCCGCACTGACATACTATACCATCCCCATCATGGATTACATCCATATGTGTGTGGGCCCGTTTTTGAACTCCTGATCTCTTAAGGGTCTATGTTTTTTGTCTCTGTGCTAAAGGAACATGGTATTAATTACTATTGCTTCAAATAAATCATGGTTTCTGACAGAGGATTTTTCTTGCTTAGTAATTTTCTTTTTTTCAGACTGTCTTGCCTATTCTGGGTTCTTCATATTTTTATACAGATTTAAGAATAGAATTATAAGGAATATATAGATCAATTTTGATAAAATTGATGTCTGTAAAATATTGTCTCCACAAATCTAGCATATCTCTCTTTTCATTTTGGTCTTTCAAAATATCCCTCAGTAAAAGTATAATTTCCTCCATAGAGATTTTGTACATCTTTTATTTATTCCTAAGAGTTTGATATAATTTAATGCTCTTATAATTCCCTTTTTTATTATTTTATTAAATATAATGTATTATTTGCTTCAGGGGTACAGGTCTGAGAATCATCAGTCTTCCACAATTCACAGCACTCACCATAGCATGTACCCTCTCCAACATCCATAACCCAGCCACTCTGTCCTTCCCCCGACAAACCCCTAGCAACCCTCAGTTTGTTTCCTGAGACTAAGAGTCTCTTATGGTTTGTTTCCCTCCCAGGTCCTATCTTGTTTCATTTTTTTCCCTCCCTTCCCCCCACGACCCTCCACCCTGTCTCTCAAATTCCTTATATCGGAGAGATCATATGATAATTGTCTTTCTCTGATTCTCTTATTGACTTATTTTTCTTAGCATAATACCTCCTAGCTCCATCCCCATCATTGCAAATGGCAAGACTTCATTTTGATGGCTGCATTATACATACACACACACACACACACACACACACACACACACACACACACCACATTTCATATATATATATATCTATATATATATATATATATAGATAGATAGATCTATATATATATACCACATTTCTTTATCCATTCATCTGTTGATGGACATCTAGGTTCTTACCATAGTTTGGCTATTGCGGACATTGCTGCTATAAACATTTGGGTGCATGTGCCCCTTAGGATTACATTTATATCTTCAGGGTAAATACCTAGTAGTGTGATTGCTGGGTCATAGGATAGCTTTATTTTCAACTTTTTGAGGAATCTCCATGCTGTTTTCCAGAGTGGCTGCACCAGCTTGCATTCCCACCAACAGTGTAGGAGGGTTCCCCTTTCTCTGCATCCTCCCCAACATCTGTCATTTCCTGATTTATTAATTTTAGCCATTCTGACTGGTGTGAGGTGGCATCTCACTGTGGTTTTGATTTGTATTTCCTGATGCCAAGTGACTGAGCACTTTTTCATGTGTCTCTTGGCCATCTGGAGGTCTTCTTTGCAGAAATGTCTGTTTATGTCTTCTGCCCATTTCTTGATTGGATTATTTATTCTTTGGGTGTTGAGTTTGATAAGTTCTTTATAGAGTTTGGATACTAGCCCTTTATCTGATATGTCATTTGAGAATATCTTCTCCCATTCTGTCAGATGTCTTTTGGTTTTGTTAACTGTTTCCTTTGCTGTGCAAAAGTTTTTTATCTTGATGAAGTCCCAATAGTTCATTTTTGCCCTTGCTTCCCTTGCCTTTGGTGATGTTTCTAGGAAGAATTTGCTGTGCCTGAGGTTGAAGGGGTTGCTGCCTGTGTTCTTCTCAAGGATTTTGATGGATTCCTGTCTCACATTGAGTTTTTTCATTCATTTTGAGTCTATTTTTGTATGTGGTGTAAGAAAATGGTCCAGTTTCATTCTTCTGCATGTGACTGTCCAATTTTCCCAGCACCATTTATTGAAGAGACTGTTTTTTTTTCCATTGGACATTCTTTCCTGCTTTGTCGAAGATTAGTTGACTATAGAGTTCAGGGTCCATTTTTGGACTTTCTCCTCTGTTCCATTGATATGTGTGTCTGTTTTTGTGTCAGCACTATACTATCTTGATGATTATGGCTTTGTAATAGAGCTTGAAGTCTGGAATTGTGATGTTGCCGACTTTGGTTTTCTTTATTAACATTGGCTATTCGGGGTCTTTTCTGGTTCCATATAAATTTTAGGATTATCTGTTCTAGTTATTTGAAAAAGTTGATGGTATTTTGATAGGAATGGCATTAAATGTGTAGATTGCTTTAGATAGCATAGACATTTTCACAATATTTGTTCTTCTAATCCATGAGCATGGAACTTTTTTCCATTTCTTTGTGTCTTCCTCAATTTCTTTCATGAGTACTTTATAGTTTTCTGAGTACAGATTCTTTGACTCTTTGGTTAGGCTTATTCCTAGGTATCTTATGGTTTTGGGTGCAATTGTAAATGGGATTGACTCCTTAATTTCTCTTTCTTCTGTCTTGTTGTTGGTGTATAGAAATGCAACTGATTTAAGTGCATTGATTTTATATCCTGACACTTTACTGAATTCCTGTGTGAGTTCTAGCAGTTTTGGAGTGGAATCTTTTGGGTTTTCCACATAAAGTGTCATGTCATCTATAAAGAGTGAAAGTTTGACTTCTTTGCTGATTCAGATGCCTTTTATTTCTTTTTGTTGTCTGATTGCTGAGGCTAGGACTTCTAGTACTATGTTGAATAGCAGTGGTGATAGTGGACAGCCATGCTGTGTTCCTGACCTTGGGGAAAAACTCTGTTTTTCCCCATTAAAAATCATATTCACTGTGGGTCTTTCATAGATGCTTTGATGATACTGAGGTATGTGCCCTCTACCCTAAACTCTGAAGAGTTTTGATCAAGAAAAGATGCTGTACTTTGTCAAATGCTTTTTCAGCATATAATACTCTCTATTGAGAGTATCATATATTTCTTGTTCTTTCTTTCATTAAGGTATTGTATCACACTGATTGACTTGCAGATGTTGAATCAACCTTGCAGCCCAAGAATAAATCCCACTAGGTTGTGTTGAATAATCCTTTTAATGTACTGTTTGATCCTATTGGCTAGTATTTTGGTGAGAATTTTTGCATCAATGTTCATCAGGGATATTGGTCTGTAATTCTCCTTTTTGATGGGTTATTTGATTTTGGGATCAAGGTAATGCTGGCCTCATAAAATGAGTTTGGAAATTTTCCTTCAATTTCTATTTTTTTGGAACAGTTTCAGGAGAGTAGGTATTAATTCTTCTTTAAATGTTTGGTAGAATTCCCCCTGGGAAGCTGTCTGGCCATGGGTTCTTGGTTGATTTGAAGATTTTGGATGACTGCTTCAATCTCCTTACTGGTTATGGGTCTGTTAAGGTTTCCTATTTCTTCCTGGCTCAGTTTTGGTAATTTTTATGTCTCTAGAAATGCATACACTTCTTCCAGATTGTCAAATTTGCTGGTGTATAGTTGCTCATAATATGTTCCTAAAATTGTTTGTATTTCTTTGGTGTTGGTTGTGATCTCTCCTCTTTCCCTTGCGATTTTATTAATTTGGGTCTTTTCTCTTTTCTTTTGGTAAGTCTGGCCGGGGGTTTATCAATCTTATTAATTCTTTCAAAGAACCAGCTCCTAGTTTCGTTGATCTGTTCTACTGTTCTTTTGGCTTCTTTTTCATTGATTTCTGCTCTCATCTTTATTATTTCTCTTCTCCTGCATTGAGGCATTCTTTGTTGTTCTTTCTCCAGCTCCTTTAGGTGTAAGGTTAGGTTATATACTTGAGATCTTTCTTGATTCTTGAGAAAGGCTTGTATTGCTATATACTTTCTTATTAGGAACACCTTTGCTGTGTCTCAAAGATTTTGAACAGTTGTGTTTTCATTTTCATTTGTTTCCATGAATTTTTAAAATTCTTCTTTAATTTCCTGGTTGACCCATTCATTCTTTAGTAGGATGGTCTTTAGCAGCCATGTATTTGAGTTCTTTCCAACTTTCTTCTTATGGTTGAGGTCTAGTTTCAAAGCTTTGTGGTCTGAAAATATGCAGGGAATGATCCCAATCTTTTGGCACCAGTTGAGACCTGATTTGTGACCCAGGATGTGATCTATTCTGGAGAATGTTCCATGTGTACTATAGAAGAACGTGTATTCTGTTGTTTTGGGGTGGAATGTTCTGAATATATTTGTGATGTCCATCTGGTCAGTGTGTCATTTAAAGCCTTTGTTTCTTTGTTAATCTTTTGCTTAGATGATCTATTTCAGTCCATTTCAGTGGGGGGGTGGGGGGGTGTTAAATTTCCCTATTATTATTGTATTATTGTCAATGTGTTTCTTTGCTTTTGGTTTATATACTTTTGGCTTATATAGTTGGCTGCTCCCATCTTAGGGGCATAGATATTTAAAATTGTTAGATCTTACTGGACAGACCTTTTAAGTGTGATATAGTGTCCTTCCTCATCTCGTATTATAGTCTTTGTCTAAAAATCTAATTTTTATAATATAAGGATTTCCACCCCTGCTTTCTTTTGATGTCCATTAGCCTGGTAAATTGTTTTACACCCCCTCACTTTAAATCTGGAGGTGTCTTTGGGTCTAAAGTGGTTTCTTGTAGAAGGCATATCAATGGATCCTGTTTTTTTATTCATTCTGATATCCTGTGTCTTTGGATTAGGGCATTTAGCTCACTTGCATTCAGGGTAATTATTGAAAGATATGAATTTAGTGCCATTATATTTCCTGTAAGGTGACTATTAACTGTATGTTGTCTCTGTTCCTTTCTGGTCTACTACTTTTAGGCTCTCTCTTTGCTTAGAGGACCCCTTTCAATATTTCCTGTAGGGCTGGTTTGGTGTTTGCAAATTCTTTTAATTTTTGTTTGTCCTGGAAGCTTTTTATGTTTCCTCTATTTTCAATGATAGTCTAGCTGGATATAGTATTCTTGGCTGCATATTTTTCTCAGTGCTCTGAATATATCATGTCTGTTCTTTCTGGCCTGCCAGGTCTCTGTGGATAAGTCTGCTGCCAATCTAATATTTCTACCATTGTATGTTACAGACTTCTTGCCTTGAGCTGTTTTCAGGAGTTTCTCTTTGTAACTAAGACTTGTAAGTTTTACTATTAGATGACGGGGTGTGGACCCATTTTTATTGATTTTGAGTGGGGGTTCTCTGTACCTCTTGGATTTTGATGCTTGTTTACTTCCCCAAATTAGGGAAATTCTCTGCTATAATTTGCTTCAATATGCCTTTTGCCCTTCTCTCTCTTTGTTCTTCTTTTGGGATCCCAGTTATTCTAATATTGTTTCATCTTATGGTATCACTTATCTCTCGAATTCAGCCCTCATGGTCCAGTAGTTCATGTTTCTTTTTCTCAGCTTCTTTATTCTCCATCATTTGGTCATCTATATCACTAATTCTCTCTTCTGCCTCATTTATCCTAGGAGTAAGAGCCTCCATTTTTTATTGCACTTCATTAATAGCTTTTTAAATTTCAATTTAGTTAGATTTTAGTTCTTTTATTTCTCAGAAAAGGGATACTCTAGTATCTTCCATGATTTTTTTGAGCCCAGCTAGCACCTTGATAATCATCCTTCTGAACTCTAGTTCTGACATCTTACTAATGTCAGTATTGATTAGGTCCCTAGCGGTCAGGGACCTAACAACTGCTTCTTGTTCTTTTTTTTTTTTTTTTTTGAGGTGAGTTTTCTGCCTTGTCATTTTATCCAAATAAGAATAGATGAGTGAGAGAACAAAATACTAAAAGGGTAGCAATGACCCAGAAAAATCATACACTAACCAAATCGGAAGAGACCCGAAATTGGGAGGAGAAGAAAGCAGGGAAAAAAACGATTAGACTGGTGAACAGAACAGAGCCACACACTTGATTTTGGGTGTATTTCGGTCTATTAGAAGAATATGCCTCCCAAAATTTTAAAGAAAGAAAAACTTATATATATATAGAAAAATAAGGGTAAACACAATGAAGGGACGGAATATGGCTGTAAAGATGAAAATTTTAAAAGATTCTAAAGAAGGAATTGATGATAAGAAGGTGGTTTAAAGAGAGAGAGAAAAAAAAGGAAAGAATGTGATCAGGCTGGAGATTAAAACAAAGCCATGCACTAGACTTAGGGTTTATTTTGATCTGGTAGAAGAAACTGTATTCCAAAATTTTAAAGAAAGAAAAACCTATATGTACACAAAAAATAAGGTTAAATACAATGAAGGGATAGAATATGACTATGACAATGAAAATTTAAAAAGATTTTTTTAAAAAATGTATTGATAAGATAAAAGAGTTAAAAATGGTTAAAACAGGAAAGAGGAAAAATTTTTTAAAAAAGAATAAGACGAAAATAAAATAAAAATAATTTAACTTTGAAAGACTAAAGAATCATGGGGAAAATGCCATGAACTCCGTGTGTTGCTTTCCCCTAGCTCTGGAGTTCCACAGTTCTCATTGGTTTGTAAGCTTGATCTTGGCTGGATGTTCTTGCTGATCTTCTCCAGGAGGGGCCCATTGCAGTGATTCTCAAACATCTTTGCTCCAGGCAGAATTTCACTGCCCTTGCCAGGGGCTAGGCTAAGTAATCTGCTTTGGTTCACTCTCGGGAGCTTTTGTTCCCTGAATGTTTTCCTTACCACTTTGAAGGCAGAGAATAAAGATGGTGGCCTCCCAATCTCCAGCCCATAGCAACCGAGAGCTCGGGCCTGCACTCCTCAGTGCACCCTCAGAGAAAAGCAGTCAATCCCTCCTGTCTCCCTGGTCTCCAGCTATGCTCTGAGCTCACCAGACCTGTGACTGAGGTTTCTATCTTTGGCACAAGGCCCTGTTTGGAGTCTCCAAACCCAGCAGATTCCTGTACCACTCCTGTGCCACTCCTCCCAGAATAAGGTGAGTCTCCCTGGATCTGCCACTTGAGGGTCCCTGATGGAATGGCAGTGGTCTAACTGTGCCTTGGATCACAGTTTATGGTAACCCCAAGCTGAGAGCTCACTCCTTGACTCTGTCTCTGCAGCTGGCTTCTCCCTCCAATATCTGGGAGCTCTGCTGCACTCACACACCCCTGGTCTTTCTATAACCCTGAGGGTCCTGAAGCCACACTGTCCCCATGAGGGCTCCATCCCCCTGCTTAGCCTCTGGAGCAACACCCCTCAGTGGAGCAGATTTCTAAAAGTTCTGATTTTGTGCTCCACTGCTTTACCACTTTCCAGGAGCCAAACCCTCTCCCAGTGGTCTATCTTCCCATATATTACCTTGGATTCACTTTTCCACACATCCTACCTTCCAGAAAGTGGTTGCTTTTCTGTTCCTACAATTGCTGCTCTTCTTCTCTTCAATATCCTGTTGAGTTTTTAGGTGTTCAGAATAGTATGTTAACTATCTAGCTGAATTCCTGGGACCTGACTCCTCTACCATCTTGCCCTGGAAATCCCTAATTTAATGCTTTATAATTCTAGTTTGGCTTTTACGAATAAATATTGCTCTGAACATTTCTGTTCATGGTTTTGGTCAATATAACCATTTATTGTTTTCAGGTATGTAAGCCAAGAATACCATTGTTGTGTCAGGAGATACATGTGACCTTAGCGTTAGTAGTAAAAACTGAAGAGTTTACCGGCATGGTTGTGCAGATGTGCACTCAACATCAGAATGTATAAGAGTTTCAGTTGCTCCATAATTTTGTTAACACATGGTATTATCTATTATTTAATTTTAGCATTTCCTGTGGCGATGAAAAATGTCTCACAAGGTTTTAACTTTTATTTTCCTAATGACTAATGACCATCTTTTCACATCTCATTTGATATATCTATTTTTTGATGAAGGATTTGTTCAAATCTTTTACCTGTTTGGATGGGGGTGGCAGAGAGATTGTTTATTACTGAACTTTAAGTCCTCTTTCAGATAGGTGTTTGAAAATACTTTCTCCCATGGTGTGGCTTGTATTTTCATTGTATTAGCAGTGTCTATCACAGAGGAGTTCTTGCTTTGATGAAATTTTTAAATGGTTTGGTCTTTCATGTTCTAAGAAAACATTGCTTAAAGCCCAGTTATAAACATTTTCTCCTGTATTTATTTCTAGAAATTTTATATTTTCAAGTTCTACATTTCAATCCATGATCCTTTTCAAAATTGTTTTTATATTCAATATGAGGATCATAGTTGATTTTTTGCATTGTATTTTCAGGTGATTCAGTGACATTTGTTCAATTATCTTGACACTTGCTGAAAATCAATTGAACACATATGTGTGGGTATATTCTGGGCTTTCTAATTCTGATCCATTTTTCCATACATCTGTCCTTTGAACAATCCATTTTGTCTTGATTACTACAGATTTTTATATTAAGCCTTGAAATTAATTAGCAGAGGTTCTTCAAATACATTCCATTTCAAATGTTATTTAAAGTGTTCTAAGTTCTTTGCTTTCCCAAATAGATTTTTGAATCTGCTTTGATTTGGGTTTGATTGCGCTGAATTCCTATAACATAGGAATAAACATATTAACAGCATGGAGTCCTTGACTCCTTGAACACCTTATACCTCTCTATTTGAGTAGATCACTAACTTCTCCCATCCATATATATTTTTTTAAATTTTCAGCAAACAAGTCACACTTGACTATGATCCACCAAGTTATAGTGTAACCTGAACTGTCCTTCATGAACTGGGTAGTATTTGACCCACCAAGCCATAAAGTTGGCTGCAGAGTTACGCTCCATCATCAAAGGAAAGTGGTGAATATGTGATTGGGGCTGAGTAGGCTCTAAAGGCACACATAAGTCACATGGAGAAGTAGCTCAAATGCCTATGGTCACTACTCTTGCCATGCTGCCTTTTCTCTCCCAGCCTGCACTTGCAGCTCCACAGGGCAGTCCTTACTACCAGATGACAGAGGAAGACAAGACTTCAGTCTGGCTTACAGGTGGTCCTGCATGACATGCCAGCTCTAAATTTCCTCTCTGGGACATCCCCAAAAGACAGTAGCAAAGAGAAATCTCTCCAGTGGGCAGATTTTTAAGCAGTGCACCTGCTTATTCACTTTGCTTGGAAGGAAAAATGGCCAGATGCGCAGTTATATGCTAATTTATAAGTTGTGGCCAATAAGTTGGCTGGATGGTGAGGGACTTGGAAGCAATATGACTGAAAAACTGGTAACAAAGGAATTTGAAGAAGAGGTTTGTGGCTAGACCTCTCTGAATGGGCAAGAAATGTGAAGATACTTGTGTTCCATGTGAATGTTCACCAAAAGGTGACCTCGGTGGAGAAGGATTTTAATAATGAAAGGGACAGATTGATCTGTTTTGTGAATACCAGTCAGCTTCTTTTCCCAACACCACCCTACACCCCATCACCCAGTGGGCTTTTGAACAAAGTAGCAGGGATAGAGTCTATGCATGGGTGAGTCCTGGCCATAGCTACCACTGAGTGCCCAGTCTGCATGGCAGAGCCCAACACAACTGCCAATATGACACAGTTCCTCAGGGTGGCAAGCCAGCTACTGGTGGCAGGTTACTTACATTAGACTGCTTCCATCATGGAAGGGATGGCATTCCTTTCTTACTGGAATAGTCATTTACCCTAGATGTGTATTTGCCTTCCCTGCACATGATGCTTTTACCAAAACTACCATTCATGGACTTAGTGAATGCCTTCTTCATGATCATAGTATTCCACACAGCATTGCTTCTGACTCAGTAACTCACTTCAGAGAGAAAGAAGTGCTACCATGGGCCCATGCTTACAGAATTCACTGGTCTTACCATATTCCTCACCATCCTGAAGCAGCCATCTTGATAGAATGTGGAATGATCTTTTGAAGACTCATTTATTATGTCAGCTATGTGACAATACCTTGTAGGTCTGGGATACAGCTCTGCTGTGGGTTGTCTGTGCTCTGAAATCAACATTCCATAGATAGTGTTACTTCTCAAATAGCTGGGATTCATGGGTCCAGGAATCAACAGGTAGTAGGGGGTGGTACCACTCACTATTACTACCTGGTGGTGGTCTTGGGAAACCTTGATATACTTTTAATTGTTTTTCTTCCAAGAACCAAGTTTTAGTTCTATTATTTTTCTTTTTAAAATGCCATTGAGGGTGCCTGGGTGGCTCAGTGGGTTAAGCCTCTGCCTTCGGCTTGGGTCATGATCCCAGGGTCCTGGGATCGAGTCCCGCATTGGGCTCTCTGCTTGGCAGGGAGCCTGTTTCCTCCTCCCTCTCTCTGCCTGCCTCTCTGCCTACTTGTGATTTCTCTCTGTCAAATAAATAAATAAAATCTTTTTTAAAAATGCCATTGAGTTTCACTCTTATTTTTATTATACCCTTCTGTCTTTTTGCTTTGGGTTTAATATTCTCTTCTTTCTTTCTTGTCTCTTAAAAGGTTACACTGTTCTTTCAAAAATAGGCATTTAATATTATATAAATTTCCGCTTAAGCACTGCTCTAGGAGAGTCTCATAAATTGTGTTTTCATTTTCATTCACTGAAAAATATTCTTAAAATTCCATTGCTTCTTTCTCTTTGACCAGTGGGTTGGTTAGAAGTGTATTATTTAGTTCCACATATTTGGGCTTTTTCAGGTTTCTTTCTGTTACTGATTTCTATGTTAATTCTATTTAGTCAGATAACATATGGCAGGTAAAATAGTCTCATTTAATTATCTTAACTGTGTTCATGTTTATTGTATGCCTCAGAACATGGTTGTTCTTGGTAAGAGTTTTATGTGTATTTGCAAAGAATATGTATTGAGGTGATGTTGGGTAGAGTGGTCTATAAATATTAATTAGGTCAAGTTGTTGAGGGTGTTATTCTGGTTTTTATGTCCTTACTGAATTATTGTCTGCTTATTCATATAGAATGTTACTAAAACAGGAGTGTTGACATTTTCAGTTATGAATTTTTCAATTTCTCTTTGTAATTCTATCAGGTTTTGCTTCATGCATTTTGAAACTGTATGGTTTAACTCATATACACAGAATTGTTCAGTCTAACTGTTGAACTAACTATTTTATTATTATATAATATCCTCTTTCACTCTGGCACTATTCTGTGTTTGGAAATCTACTTCATCTGATACAAGATAAGGACTCCAGCTTTCTTTGATTAATATTTCCATACTATATCCTTTCCTACCTTTTTACCTTCTCATCTCTGAATGTCTTTATAATTAAGTTAAATTTCTTATAGATAGCCAGCAGTTGGAATCTTCTAACTAATCTATCCATCATAGTCATTTGACTTGGGTTTTTTTTTAAGACCATTTGCATTTGATGTGCTTTTTAATATATTGTGTTTATATTTACAATCTTACAAGTTACGTTTTATTTGAACCATCTGTTCTTTTCCATTTTTCTTCTTTTTTGCTCTCTTTTGGATTAACTGAATGCTTTTTAAACTGGTTTCATTTTTATCCTCACTATTGGCTTATTGTGTGTGTGTGTGTGTGTGTGTGTGTGTGTGTGTGTGTGTGTCTGATCTATACATTTAAAAAGGTACCATTAAATTACTATGATATACCTTGAAATAATATTATACCATTTCATTTAAATGGTGTAAGAAGTGCATAGCAGTGTACTTCCAGTTTCTTCCTACATCCTTTGTGCTATTGCTGTCCATCCAATTACAGTGAACAGAATAACTGGCTGAACAATTTAGTTTTACATGCATTTTATTTTATTTTATTTTATTTTTTTTAAGATTTTATTTATTTATTTGACAGAGATCACAAGTAGGCAGAGAGGCAGGTAGAGAGAGAGGGGGAAGTAGACTCCTTGCTGAGCAGAGAGCCCGATGTGGGGGCTCGATCCCAGGACCCTGAGATCATGACCTGAGCTGAAGGCAGAGGCTTTAATCCACTGAGCCACTCAGGCGCCCCTTTTACATGCATTTTAAATCCCATAGTACATTGTTCATGTTTTTATTTTATACATTCAGTTACTTAGTAAGATAATTGAAAAAGCAATTAAAATATCTATTTTGGTGGTCCTCATGTTTACCATTTCCTGCATTCTTCATTTCTTTGTGTAGATTTAAGTTTTGGTCTGGTCTCATAGTCTTTATGCCTTAAAGATCTACTATAAGCATTTTGTTTTGTTTTGTTTTGTTTTGTTTTGTTTTGAACACAGTTCTTCTGGCAATGAATTTTCTCAGGTTTCTTTTTCTAAGAACATGTTCATGTCACCTTTTGACATTTGTCTTATTTTATTTTATTTTATATTTTAGCTGGATATAGATTTCTGAGTTGACAATATTTAAATATGTCCTTTCTCTGTGTTCTTCGTATAGTATAGTATGAGTACAGTATAGAATCGTGTAGTTTTAATATTATAAGATAGCTTCTTGTGAGAGTCATGCTATAATTCTTTTTTAAATTAATTAATTTATTTTAGAAAGAGAGAGAGCATGAGCAGGTACAGCAAAGGGAGAGGGAGAGGGACTCTCAAGCAGACTTTATGCTAAGTGCAGAGCCTGTTGCCGGGCTCTATCTCATCACACTGAGATCAGGACCTCTGCTAAAATAAAGAGTTGGACACTTAACCAACTGTGCCACTCAGGAGCCCTGAGACCTGCTGTAATTTTTATCTTTGTTCTTATAAGTGATTTTTACCCTTCTCTGGCTATGTTTAGAATTAACCTGTTTAATCTGGTTTTCAGCAGTTTGGCTATATACTTTATTCTAGTTTGTATCTGTGTGTGTGCTTAAAAAAATTATTATTACTGACATTTTCTGAGCTTGAGTCTATAGTCTGTTCTCTTTCATAATTTTTGGTAGATTCTAAGCAATTATCTCTTCACCTTTTTTTCTTCTCTGTCCTATCTCTCTTCTCATTCTAGAACTCCCATTTTATACATGTTGACTCTTTGATGTTGCCTCACAGTTCTTGCATCTCCTTTCTGTTGTTTTCTTCCCTTTCACTCTATTTTCTCTTTGTGTTTTAGTTTTAATTAATTAGTTAATTAATGAATTAATTTTAGAAGGGGGAGGGATAGAGGGAGTGGGCGAGAGAGAATCTAAGCTGGACGTGGGGCCCCATGCAGTTTTCCACTTCAGAACCTGAGATCATGGTCTGAGCCTGAAACAAGAGTTGGTCACTTAACAAACTGAGCCCTATTGATTGGTTACACAAAAGGAATTCTTCACGTCTGACATTATTATTTTTTAAAAAGATTCTAGCAGTTTTATCTGATTCTTGCTTAGAGCTTCCATCTCTCTCTCAATATTCAAAAGTGGCCATCATGATAATGTCTGGATGCAGTTGCTGAAGTGTTGAAACAAAATCGTCTGACATCTTGCTACTTTGAAAAGACCAAAAAAAAAAAAAAATCCATACATTTCAAAAGAGCAAAGTAATTTTTATGAAAAGGATATTAGCATGTAAGCTTTCTAGAAACATGACTTTTTCTTTATTTAAACATAACAATATTAAAGCCATTACATAAGAATGCAAGGATCTTCCTGTGTCAGGCATGAAACAGTTTTCTACCTGCCCCAGAGACTTAGCTCTTTTTTTTCATAGGAGAGAAGATTCCAGGGAAGCGGGTGATCTGTGATTGATCCCAGAAGCAACCATTTACTTCCTGTGTAACTGTACCATTAAGGGAAGAGGGAGAGAACGAGGGCGGGCAGTGAGGGCAGCAGGGAGGTTCTTCAGTTTCTTCTCTTCCCCCAACTTTTGTCATGAGCACTAGTAGAGGGCCATGGAAAAGAGCTAGCAAGTGTGTATAAATTTATGTTTTGTTTGAGTCCTCAGGTTGTTCCAAATTGATATGCTAGCTGCATTCAGCATAATAAATAAATCGAGGCACCAATAATCAAAACCTACTTTCCAATTAGGGTAAAATCATCTATGATAAAAAAATTTGTTCTCCTCTTTTAAAATGTCTTTTTCCTAGAATGAGAAATTATTAGTCCTGATTTTATATACAGGTTCAGTAATAACAATACTCATTTATTTATTCATTTATTTAAAAATGCATTCATTTAAAATTTATTTAAAAATTCATTCTCTGGGCACCTGGGTGGCTCAGGAGGTTAAGCCTCTGCCTTCAACCCAGGTCCTGATCTCAGGGTCCTGGGATTGAGCCCTCATCAGGCTCTCTGCTCAGCAGAGAGCCTTCTCCCCCCACTCCCTCTCTGCCTGACTCTCTGCCTACTTGTGATCTTTCTCTCTCTAGTGTCAAATAAATAAATAAATAATCTAAAAAAAAATTCATTCTCTACCTCTTTTGCATCAGGCACTGCTCTCATTGCTTGGGATCCTATTTCCAATATGGACATGGCTTGCTTCTTTAGCTATTTCAAGTCTTTTACTCAAATTTCACTTTCTCACTGAGATAGTCCTTAGCTCTTTGTAACTGCCAACTACCCTACTCCTGATTCCCTTTTCTTCTTCCATGTTTTTTTTTTTAACAATATTGCCAATCACTTAATATCTTGAGTAATTACTAATTTTTTATTGCCTATCTTTTCCTTGAGAATGTTTGTTCCTTTAAGAAAGAGGTGTTTATATGTTTGGGTATTGCTGTATCCCAAGGGTGGTGTATGTGTGTGTGTGTGTGTGTGTGTATGTGTGTGTAAAAGATTCTGTAAGACCTGGTAGTTCATTGTAAGGGTCTTGGATTTTACCCTCATTAGATGAGGAACCATTAGAGAGTGTTGACAAAGGAGTGACATGATCCGAGGTAAGTTCTAAGCAAGTTGCTTTGACTGCTTTATTGAGAACAAATTGCAGTGGGCCAGGAGAACGCTTAGGAGGCTAGGGCAATAATCTATGGTGAGAGATGGCAGTGGTGTAGACCAGAGTGATGGGGATTAAACAGAAAATGGAGGTGATGAGGTGCGTCTGGGTGACTGAGTGGGTTAAAGGTCTGGCTGAGTGGGTTAAGGGACTTAATTTCGGCTCAGGTCATGATCTCTACTTGGGATTCAGTCTCTGCCTCAGCAGCCCCCCTTCCTCTCCCTCTCTCTAAATAAGGAAATAAAATCTTGAAGGAAAGAAAGAGAGAAAGAAAGAAAGAGAAAGAAAGAAAAAATGGACACGATCAGTGGATAGATTGTAAGTACCAACAGGATTTGCTATGGGTATAGAACAGGGTAATAGGTGATGGAGCATAAGAAAAAGAGAATTCAAGGCTAGAATCTTCCTTAATGCAAATAGAAAGTTGGAGTTGTCATTAACTGAAATAGCAAAGACTGTGGGTGGAATAGATTTGGGGAAGGAGATATGCCAGTTAGTCATTGAGCTCATTTTTATTAAAAATTTTATGAGAGGGCACCTGGGTGGCTCAGTCTGCTAAGCATCTGACTCTTGATTTCAGCTCAGGTCATGATCTCAGGGACCTGAGACCCAGCCCCACATAGGGCTCAGTCCTGAGTTCGGAGTCTGTTTAGGATTCTTTCTCTCTGTCTTCCTTTGCACCCCCTCCTTTCACTTGGACTCTCTCTCTCCCTATCAAAAAAAAAAAAATTTTTTTTTTAATGAGATATCCCAGTGGAGCTAGAAGTAGAATATAAAACTCCAGAATTTGCGACAGAGGTCAGGACTACCATGGGAATTGTCAGAATAGAGATGATATTTTCAAGGAATGGTACTAGATGATTGTAGAAAGCAGAGAAAAAAAGAGGATAGAGAAGAAAAAAGGTCTAAGAACTTAAGCCTTTAAGTAGTCTAAGAATAAAAGTTAGGGAGAAGAGGAAGAACACCAGAGAAAATACAGCCAGTGATTCAGGAAGAAAAGCAAGAATGTATGTCCTGGATGCCAAATGGGCCAAATGAAGAGAATGTTTCTAGGAAGATTGACTAATCTATGAGTTGTTTCAAATACTGTTGATAGCTTAAGTAAGATGAAAACTGAGAATTGGCCATTGTTTCAATTTAGCAATATAGAGGTCATTAGAGAGAGGATTTAGAAGAAAAAGGAAGAGAGGAATTAGACATCATGATAAAAAAACAACCCCTTGGGGAAGTCTTGAGAAAAAAAATGTAGTAGAGAAATAATATTTTAAGGTTGGTGAGCGTTTAATAATTTTCAAAGTAATTTCCCACTTCTTGTTTCCTTGAAACTCTCCTTAAGACAGGGCAGTGATTTTCCATTTATAATTAGGAAATGAAAACTCAGAGAAGTAAAGCATCTTGGATATTATGGAACTAGCAGGTGTTGGAGCTGGGAACAGAATGCGTTTCATATACTTCTAGCTCAAACTTCTCTAGAATGCACAATGCAGATACTATCCATGATGAAAATAAATGCTGTCTGCCTAATGGTTCTGCTTGGGGCCATGCTCAGCTGGTTCATTGTGGCTCAGTCCACAAGCTGAGGTTTGGCAGGTTGATGAAGTAATTTGTTTGTTTAGCTCCAGGAACCCTGTGGGTGTTCAATATGTGTTAATTCATTGATTGATTCTCAGAGGAAAGCTGTAAATCTCAGCATGTTTTCTTTATTGAAGAATATAATCACAATTCACACATAATCACTATAATCACATATTTACTCCTCAAACTAAGATCCTTTTGATTTTCTCAGTGACAACTGGGGACCTCATTTCAGTTGATGTTTGTAATATAGAATCATCCATAGGGCCATTATTGTCATAATTAGCATATAAATTTAATCTAATGTTTACAGCAGCAGAGGAAATGATTCAAACACATAAAATTCTTTCTTGGCCTCATACAATTTATTTTTATAGATAACTATGAGTTAAGGCCAAAATAATAGCCATCAGATTTGGGAAGGATATTTTTCCAGAGATGTATGTAAATACATGTTTATATTCTTATGCTATAAACAAGGCATTTATGAGAGTCTATCAGACTACCAAGTGAACTGCTGGCTAAATTTCTGGATTGCTCTACTCCAGCATGGACAGGAGAAGCAATACATTCCTGAAATGGAGGGGTCAGTAACACAGGAAAGAGTGTTTAAAAATGATAAATGATGATGTTATAGAAAAACAAATAGAATTATCCCTCAATCTCTCTCTCTCTCTCTCTTTCACACACACACACACACACACACACACACACACACACATTACTAAATAAGGGGAATAAAGAATTTGAGAAAACACATGTTGAAATCTAGCTGTGACCCTGTAAGTTCACAGTTGCTGGGATGCGAGTAACTTGGATCTTGCAATGTGGTACAGGCTTGTAGTGTACCTCTGAGAATCAAGGTAGCAAATATTTCAGATGGAATTGCATGACGTGTCAGGTCAGAGAGCTTAAAGCGAAGAATTTTTCTCAGTTTCTAATTATGTGGACAATTAAGAGCACAAGTATTAGAATTCTGCAAACAGGGGCGCCTGGGTGGCTCAGTGGGTTAAAGCCTCTGCCTTCGGCTCAGGTCATGATCCCAGGGTCCTGGGATTGAGCCCTGCATCTGGCTTTTGGCTCAGCAGGGAGCCTGCTTCCTCCTCTCTCTGCCTGCCTCTCTGCCTACTTGTGATCTCAGTCTGTCAAATAAATAAATAAAATCTTAAAAAAAAAAAAAAGAATTCTGCAAGCATACTAGTTCAGGAAGAATTCCTAAACATGAGTGATTCTCATGACACTTAGAGGGAAGACAGACATTTCTTTGAAAGGGTTCCTAATTTCCACACGCAATCCACATGGAATGTTTATGATTGTTATATAAACATATACTTATTTATGAATATGTATTTCTTTTATTACGTGAATCTCTTTATATCCATAATACTTGTAAAATAGGCATGAGTTTCACATACAAGAAATGTCACATTTATTTTCCTGAAATTAATTTAAATAAATTCAACTTTAAACTCCTATGCCACCAATCTCTCCTCCTAAACTCTGAACAGTCCCCCAAGATTATGCAGAGGTCCTGAGGTTTAGAGCAAAACAAATATTAGGGAAAGCACATTCAGTAGGAATTCACACTGCAAATTTGGTTGTCTTCCTTCCTTTTCTTCCGGGGTTATAGGGCATGGGGAGGAGAAGGAGAGGAAGGATTCCAAGAAGATAGAAAGTGAGCATAGCAGAGGGGATGGAAAGGTTCAGAAAGTTTATATATTCAGTTATTTGCTAGTGAAATCCAGAATGTTGCTATTAGAACAGTGAGACTGAACAGCTTGCTTTCATTTCCTTTAACAATGCCTTTTCAGGAGATAAATGTTAAGGAGCAAGGGGGAGTGGAGAAAATTAAAAATATTTCAAAATTGGAAGATGAGGAAATGATAAATGTTTTAATCTCTTTAAATCTTTTGAAAGAAACTTTCTGTGAGCTGTCTCTCTGTAGCCTTCCTCCTCCTCCCCCCGCTTCTAGATTTCTCCTCTCTTCTCTTCCTCCTCCTGCACACATACACACATACGATCTCTCTCGCTCTCTCTTTTTTAAAAGATTGTATTTATTTGCTTGACAGAGAGAAAGAGAGAGGGCACAAGCAGGGGGAGAGGCAGAGGGAGAGGGAGAAGCAGGCTCTCTGTAAAGCAGGGGAAGCCCGATATGGGATTTGATCCCAGGACCCCAGGATCATGACCCGAGCCAAAGGCCCAACCAACTGAGCCACTCAGGCATCCCTAATCTCTCTTTTTAAAATTATTTTTTAAAGATTTTATTCATTTATTTGAGAGAGAGAGAGAGAGAGAGTGAGAGAGAGCATGAGAAGGGAAGAGGTCAGATAGAAAAGCAGACTCTCCATAGAGCTGGGATCCTGATGCCAGACTCAATCCCAGGACTCTGAGATCATGACCTGAGCCAAAGGCAGTTGCTTATCCAACTGAGCCACCCAGGGGCCCACACAATCTCTCTTTGCTCTTATCTTCCCTGTTGTACTCCTTTTTGCCTGTATCTTCTCTGATTTCTAGAACCTTCCATGTGTATTAAGTACTCATAATTTCACTGTAATGTATTTCTGAACGTTAAACTATTTTTTTTAATTAAGTTATAGAATTCCAAACACATTTTCTATTTTCTATGCTTTTGTTTTAACCAAATCTTTAACCAAGTGGATGGGAAACCCAAATATAAGGACCGATATATTTCTAGATTTTGTTTTATTATCTTGTAAACAAATAAACTGGCCTATTTTCTCCAGGTGGAGAGAAAACTAGCCCTAAACTAACATCGGTGGAAAGCCAAATGTGATGGAGAAAAGTCAACTCTTTAGTGGATCCTTAACGAAGTATTTTCCTGTTGGTGTATATTGAGCCGTTATAATCAAACTGAGATAAACCTGGCTGATTTTAATCTGCTTATCTTTATTGCTTGATTAGGAGGGTTTCCAAAAGATTGCATGCAGAAAAATGTGTAACGGCTCTACTGCGTAAACATCTTACTCCTTGTGTCTCGGTGCTTGGGTTTCTAATGCAAACTGATTCACTAATCATGATAAACAATTTTTTAAAGAAAGAGGTCTTACATAACCTGTGAAATGTTCCAAATGAAAAGGTGGGAATGCGGTTCCATAAACTGGAAGGAAATTTAGGCACAAGTCAATAGGGCATAAAAAATGTCTTGAGGGGGCGCCTGGGTGTCTCAGTGGGTTAAGCCGCTGCCTTCGGCTCAGGTCATGATCTCAGAGTCCTGGGATCGAGCCCCGCATCGGGCTCTCTGCTCAGCGGGGAGCCTGCTTCCTCCTCTCTCTCTGCCTGCCTCTCTGCCTGCTTGTGATCTCTCTGTCTAATAAATAAATAAAATATTTAAAAAAAAATGTCTTGAGGATCATGATCCATTACGGGACATGAGAGCATTTTCACTTAGGAACTATAATGTATATTCATTTTAGTTGAAACAGCATCTCAAGGAAAATAATTGAAGAAAGTTGTGATGCTTGGCAGTATGGTGATGAGGAAATTGGCCAGGTAGGTGGGGAGGAGAGTAGGTGCATAGAGTTGGTTGGGGTGGGAAAGAGAACATCAGTGGGAGGGAGGGTGAATTATCAGTGAAGAGAATCAAACTTGTGGAGTTAAGTGATTATATATGTATTTATTTTATCCTCCATCCTTATCCTTTATGTAAGGAATTTTAGGCAGTTTTCCAAGAACATATAATACACACTGGTGCAGTAATTTTTTTATTTTTTTCAAATATTTTAATTTTTTTATGACTAGACCCTGATTCAATTACTTATTTTACTATCATTAGACATTTGGATTATTTTTAGTTTTTTGGATTTGGGTGTTTTATTTTGTTGTTTTTGGTTTTTTTGGGGGGGGGGTTGCAGAGGGAGAAGGAGAGAGAGAGAATCTCAAACAGGCTCCTCCCCCAGTGCAGAGCCTGACTTGGGGCTCAATTTCACAATCCTGAGATCATGACCTGAGCTGAACCCATGATTTGGAACACTTAACTGACTGAGCCATCCAGGTGCCCCTGGTGCCGTAATTCTTAAACTACTTGTGCTAAAGATCCAGCTTTCTCTCTCTATTTCTCTCTTCCTTCTTTCCTTCTCCCTCTGTTCTCTTCCTCCTTTCCCTCCTCTCTCGTTTGCTCACTTTCCTCTTTCTTTCTTTTTCACTCCATCACAGATTGATACTTTTAAGAAAAACATAAGATTGAATCATTAGGAAAATGAAATATAAAAAAAAAAAAAATCCAAACTGACCTCTTCCTTTTCAGCAAGATGAGTTCACTGATCACATGTCTGGAAGTCGAATTGCTCCCAATTCTAAGTGCTTACTCTCAATTTCTGTATTTATTCTGTCATCAACATGTTTTTTGTAGCACTGTGCTATTCACACATAAATTGCAACAAAACAAAACAAGACAAGCAAACAATAACCCGCAACACGGAAAGCCACCTATGAGAATAGAAAGTTCTCCTGCTGAGTCTGGTCTAACACTTAGCCCTTGGCTTTGTTTGCATATATATAAATCCCCGTGCTCTCTAATGTGTAGTCTTCAACATGTTCTGATTCGTAATCGATAGAAACTGAACGAAATTGGCTTCAGTCGGAAATGCATTTGTTTACAAAAACTAATACAGGAACTTTGTTCTAGGAAGAAGAGTTAGAACTTATTTCCGATCCTTTAGGAACCTGGAAATGTAGTTATTGACTAGCCCCATTTTCTTTCCCTCATCCTTCCTAAACAAGCTCCTGACCCATTCGAGGTTCCCAATTTCTGAGATGGGAAGAACTTAGATCCCACATCTCCCTGTGGAGTTGATGGAGGTTTTGGAGAAAGGATGGAATTGTAGGCTTGTCAGGGCTTTCAGGTGGAACAAGAGGTGTGAGTGCCATAAAAATTGCATGTGGGGCTCCTGGGGCAGGATGACGGGCAGAAGACACGGTGGCACACTAAGAGGGACTGTCAATGTCTGGGGACCACCTCAGGTCACGAACAATGAGCTGGAATAGTAGTTACCAGCGAGCAACAAGATGGCCATGACTTTGAAAGGTAGTTACAAGGAGAGCACTCTGTCAGTGTGGTGACTTCTTACCCCAGATCCAGAGAGGTAAAGAACTGAGAAAAGCCCAGCTTCCCCACTTGGAGCCATTGAACTTCAAGGGGAGTGCAGACTGCTGGTATGGGGAAAACAGCTGAACTGGGTATGGGATTAAAGTGTTCAGGTAGGATGCCTGAGTGGCTCAGTTGGTTAAGCATCTGCCTTGGGCTCAGGTCATGATCCCGGGGAACTGGGATCGAGCCCCACATCAGGCTCTCTGCTCTGTGTTACCTGGTGTTCCCCTGCTAGTGCTCTCTCATTCTCTCTCTGTCAAATCAATAAATAAAATCTTTAAAAAAATAAAATTAAAAAAAATAAAGTGTTCAGGTAAACAGGTCTGAGTCTTAGAAACTGAATGGCCAACTGATAACAAATGAGTGGAAAGTTAGGGAATTGGGGTAAGACCTTGCCCAGGAAGACACTACCTAGAGGGAACCAGTAAAGAAAAAGAAAAAGAAAAGCCTGCTTTAGGTTTATACCATGGGAGTTGAGGCACTTTAATAAAATGGCTACAAAGTTAATCACTGTGAATCCTACGTTGATAGACTGAGAGAGGACCGCCATAGATCTGGGGAGATCGGATAGAGGGTTATCTTTGTGTGGTCCAGGGAAGGATGACTATGCCATGGACAAGAGTTATAACAAGAGCTATGGGTCAATGAGAATGGATTTGTTATGCAATTGCTGATAGAATCAACAGGACTTGCAAAAATTTAGATGATCTAGCAGAAGGAAGGGGATCCCTCCTGGTTTTCTGGGTTGGCCGAGTGGATGGGTGATAAGGCTTGTAAAGAGATGGAAAATGCTGGAGGAAGAGTCCAATTCCACTTCCGAGGGGCTTCAATCAAGTTTTGGATCTGCTAAATTATAGATGCTTAGAAAGCATCTAAATACAGATGTCATGTGTTCAGCTGGGTATTTAATTCTAGGTATTTAATCCTTGGAGGCTTTCACCTCTGGATGTAATATAAAACTGGAAGAATCTGAAGCCAATAAGTTGAAAGCAGAAAGCAGCTTTGTTTACTCTCCCTAGCCTGTCTTTTTAACTCCTTTCTGCTGACTTGTTCTTTCTTTCCCCTCGAATGAGGAAAACTCATGTTTTTTCATCTCAGTATCAGAAAACCAAAAATCTAGTATGACTCCCAAACTATTAAAGTTTCAGGTACTCATCCAATTTAAAATCTCTGTTCTCCCCCAAGCTGTCCTATAGTTGTTCTCTGAGGATCACAGTGGTATGTGCCCTCAACGTTTCTAGAGGCTTATGATTGTTCTGAATCTCTGCAGGACTTGGAAGACAGGACAGAATAACTGATATAAATAAAGTATGGCAGGGTCTCAAGTGGGGGACATTTTGACCCTAGGGACATTGGCCAATGGCCGGAGACACGTTTGAATGGCACAATTAGAGGGAAGGAGGAGAAATGATGCAACTATCATGTTGTGGGTAGAGGCCTAAACTGCACAAAACATTCTACAACATACATACCAGTCTCCTACTTCCCTTCCTTCCTACCTTCCTGTTTATATGAGATGATGGATGTTAACTAAACTTATTGGGGGCGGGGGGAAGATGAGAGGTGTGTTTTCCCCTCCTTCAAGGCTGGGTGGAGAACATGGGGGGCATGCACAGTACATTGACAATTTCCTGTCAGGAAATCTGTGCTATTGACTTCTGCAACCTTCTAGTGGATCTGCTGCCTTCCCTTTAAATTCTGAAGGCAGGCAGCAGGCTAATGCTGCTGGTGCTGGTTTCCCAGTCAGCATGGCCTCCCAATATGAGGTCAGCCTCTTCTCTGGGATGTGGAGGTCCTTGCACTGCTCTCAGTCTTTGGGTCTCTGCCCAGATATGAGAAAGTTCACAGTTACAGTTACTAGAGAGCTCTGTAAATGTAGGCATCATCTGCACACAGATAGCATTTAAACTGTAGGACTGCCTGAGAAAATTTAGGAAGAAAGAGAAAAGAGAGAGGGGTCCACCTCATGACTCCAAGGAGCTCCACTATTCAGAGGTAAGATAGAGAAGGAACTTGCAAAGAAATTTAAGGAGGGATGAAGACAGAGATGAGGGGGAAAATAGATGCTGTTATGACAGGATTTTGAAGAGTTAAAGGCAAAATGTTACCACGTGGATCCTTCTCTACCAGAGATGAAATTTGCTTTTGCTGTGGTTCTTTGACAGACATAAATCCATTAGCTAATGTTGGGATGTACTGCAATTTATAATAAGATTAAAAGCATTGGTGAACCAAAATATCATGAAATGACCTTTTCAATAGAAGTAAATTGTTCTCAGTTTGTTTGATCAGTAGCAGAATCTAGTAAATGGAAAGCACCAGGGAGCACATTTCAGTTTTAAAGGTTTGTGGGGCATGGAAGAGAATGATTTTAAATAAAAAAACAAAAAAATGAAAACAAAAACAAAACAAAACAAAACAAAAAAACAATCAACCAACTAACCAACCAAAAAACTATTAGGAAAGCAGCTAGAATTCATCTTCACACTCATATCTAAATGCAAGAACATAATTGCTGGCTCTTTTATTTGATTTAAAAAGTTGGTCTTTGACCTGAGATATCCATTTTTAAATACCCACTTTTAGACTGAAGAATAAACATTATATACTGACATTTTTTTAACTGTCCAAATACATTTAAAATCAATAGTCTTAAAACTTTTTGTCTGACATGAGTGAATATATAATGGGATTAAAGAATGTATGTAATACGCACCATACAAGCAGTATGAAAAATTTGAGAATGTACAGAAAGTCCAAATAATATGTTCTCCATTTGTGTTTCAAGCAAGGCATCATGTTCTAGTTGAGGAATGTGGTATAACTTTTCCTAATATAGCCTATGCTTTAAAGTTTTTTCACTTACAAGTTTTGTTTTTCCTTTGTAGTTCAAACTATTTTAACTTCTAGTGGAGACAACACTTGCTTATATAATTTTAAAGGGAGGTTTAGCCATTAGGATTAAGGATGAATTTCTAATTTGTTTAGTTGCTTTCTCTCCCTAAAACAAGAGAGAGAGAAAGAGACTCAAATGTAAGGCAAAAGGATTTGAACAATATTTTATGTATCACTGGAACAACACTTACTGTCTGTGAAACCATCTTGTTCTGAAAGATAATTTTTAGCATTTTCTAAACTTTAGTGAACAACTTTAAACATTGAAATCTAGAAAATTCAACTAATGCATCAACTCTTTGTGTGAGCAGTGATAATTAGGACTTCACCAAGTAGGAAAGGGGCTTTCTGGCACAAAGATAGGCCTCCTTGATCATATAAAGCAGTGATCATTACCATTCAAGGTTATTTTTAAGTTGTTTGCACCTGCTTTCAAGCTTGTGAAAATCAATTCTAGCCCTGGGAAAGTGTGACCTAACTACATAAGCTGGCATAAAAATCACTAGTAATTTGCTTAATAAACATGAATTGGAAAAAAAGTGATTCCTGTTTCCTTTAAAATCCTCAACCATAGAAATTCACACTTGGAATTTCATGATTTGTTCTCAACTCTCTCATTTGCCAACCATACATCATGGCTTACTTCTGCTGATTTCCTACATGTGTGCTGCACTGGAACCAGTCATCCAGAAAGGCTGGCTAGACTTTCAGTCTTGGGAGAGTAGATCCAGGCACAAGTGGTAAATTTGAGGTGGGGGCGTGGGAGGGGGGTGGGCTTGGTTGGTCTTAGTCAGTCTGGATGGCTCAATTTCCAGGAAATGGGAAAGCAGAACCATGTCAAAGAGTCGTTTATTGGCAATGGGCCCCGGGGGCAATGTTCCTTAAGGTTGCCAGGAGTCACTACAGTTCCAAGTCGAAGGGAGTCAGGAAGGCTACTAATGGCTGCCAAGAGTGTGGGCAGAAGGTCAGCTCTGAGTTTTCTCCCATCTGGCAAAAGAGCAGCAGTTCTCAAAAGGCTATGTTATCTCCTGATATTTTTTGTGGTTTTACTTAAATTTAAAATTTTTACAGGTAATTATTTGGGCATTATAAAATATTCAAGATATAAATGGGTACATAGGGAAAGGTAAATATTTCTCCAAGCCTTCAGTTCCCTTCGCCAGAGGAAACCACTGTACCAGTATCCTCCTTCTAGGGGTAGACTATGTATGTATGAGAACTCATGCATGTGTATAACGACAATTGTTTTGTAAAAATACAAATTGGATCAAATTCATTTGCTGTTTCTTTTTCATGTAATAATGTGTCCTGGAGTTCATTGCTTGTTGATACATAAAAAGGTTATTTCCTTTTAAAGGTTTTCTGTTGTCTTTTAATTCTGGTAGTTGGGCAGCCTGCTTAACTTTACTTCATCTAACTCATTTCACTTACAGAAACTTTGCCTTAAATTTAACTGGAAAACAGATGCATTAAGCATCTACAAAAATATTTGACATAGAGTGGGATCTTCCACTTCTATTTGTGTGGCATTGAGGAAATCTCTCAACCGTCTCTGCTACGTGAGGTCATCTACGTGTTGATATGGCCCATGTGGCTGGCCGCCAATCAAACGTGTGCTCTTTCAAACCACAGGGCTATTGCTGGGAAGAGGCTGTGTAGGCGGGGCCTGCATTTCCCAGCTCCCTGTACATCTGGTGTTACCCTGGAACTTTGTTTCGCTAATGGAAGATGAGAGGTAGTAATAAGTGTCAATTAAAGGCCAAGGCAATTAAAAGCATAACTACACACTAAATCATATAGTCAGGGTCAAGATTAAATTCAGTAAGGTAATATAACATAAAGGATTAAGGCATAGTAGTATCTAAGTAGCATCTATCATTATTAATATTGTCACCCATATATGGTTTTCCAGAGGAAAAACCCATAGCTTTTTCTGTACCAACTCTAATAAAGACTCAGTACTCGGTCATGTGCTCCAAAGTCAAATGCACTTTAGAGAAGCACTAGGAGCAATCAAAATTTTAATTGAGGGAAATAAAAGAGTGAATTTACTTCCATACCTCATAGCAAACTTCTTAATAATCACCATTAGATTTCTTTT
Source organism: Lutra lutra (assembly GCF_902655055.1). Taxonomy (NCBI): domain Eukaryota; kingdom Metazoa; phylum Chordata; class Mammalia; order Carnivora; family Mustelidae; genus Lutra; species Lutra lutra. Next base: position 86,226,333 of record NC_062285.1, read on the forward strand.
TTCTCTAAGAGTGATTCTTTAGCCAATAGGTGTCTTTCCTTTTTGATGTTTTCTCTGTACATTTCTAAATTATTTTCTACTGTCCTAACATATTCAGATTTAACACCAAACTTAAATGACCTCACTTAAAGAACTACTCAGAGTAAATGGACCCATCCTCCTTTTTTTGAATTGAAATATAATTGACACATAACATCATATTAGTTTCAGGCATACAACATGATGATTTGATCTTTGTATATATTGTAAAATGACCACCAAGATAAGTTAACACTCATCACCATCGCATTTCTTGTGACGAGAACTTTCAAGATCTACTTTCCTAGCAATTTCAAATATACAATGCATGTATTATTAAATATAGTCACCATGCCATGTATTACATCCCCAGGACTTATTTTATAACTGAAATTTTACATCCTTTGACCACTTTCACCCATTTTTCTCATACCCTCTCTCCCATAAAATTCTCCATAAAAGGCAATTTATCAACAATCCAGTGTTACCAAGTTTGTCTTTTGAGAGTCTTGGCTTTTCTCCAATCATATTAGTGAGATATTTTCTCAACAAAAATGGATATTTACCTAGGAGAGGATTTTTCTGTCAGGAAAAATAAGATTTGCCTCAATCTCCTAATTGTGTTGAAATTATAAAAGAATTTCTCATTTGGTGCCTAGTTGCATTCGGGAGATGGACACTATTAAGGAATACTCTTCTCTCTTGGACTGGTGTAGGTTGTCTCAGAGAGTTCTAGGGAAGCCTTGAGGTACCTCAGTGAAGGTAGTATCTGCCAGGCAGCTCACCTTCTGGGCCACAACTATCCTTTGGAGATTCATTATGATCTTTACTTCTGAGTCTGTCTTGGCCACCCCTCCCTGACCCCCTTCTATTGAAGATAAATTACAGAACTGTCCCCACATTTGCTATGTAATTCATGAGTCTGGGTTGTTTTTTTTTTTTTTTTTTTTTCCAGAGAAGTTACCACCCAATCAGTTCCCAGCATATCTGGGTCTGCCAGTACCTTATAGAGCACAACAGGCAAGTGGAGAGATGTATACCATATCATATGGTACCATATACCAGAATGAGGGTGCAAGTGTGAATAAAACTCCTCAAAAGTATTCCATAAAAATAAAAACTTATTTAATAACTGCCTACCCCCAACATAAATTCTACAGATTATGTAAATCTGTAGGAAATGAACCAGGTCTGTATTATTCCCTAAAATATCCTCAGAATACAACATCATAACTTGGGGATATTAGGGACTCAATAATGTTTGTTAATGTGAAGAAATGATACAGATAACCTAGAAGTGAGAGATTAAATAGTCAAATATCAGTCACATATTTTATAAGACAAAATTCATATTCTAATATATATATGACACTAAGTAGTGTCTAATAATCGCTAACTTAGTATAGTTAGACAAGGTACTCTTGGGGTCTTACCCAATTTATCTCTACAATGAAGCTATTTATAGTATGAAAGAACTGAAAATGTCATAGAAGTGCTATCTGAATGTTAGAGGTTATTGTTTTTACTCATATGGGTAATATGAAGTTGATAATCTAGTTGTTATCGTCTGAGAATATTAACCACCTGGAAACCTATTGCATTATAATAAAAGTAATGTGTCTCAGTGACTTTATAGGAGCTCATCTCCTGGCTTGCTGCCCTGACTTTTTGGGCATGAGAGACAAATCAGTTATTTTTTTCCTTTATCTTAAAAATGAGAACAATGCATATCTGCCTCTTCATTGGGTTGCATGTATTAATTTAAAGGTTTCTAATTTACTGTGTATCAGTTGATCTATCCTAAGATATTTCTTGCTCATGGAGTAAGCAAGTATCCATGGTTTAAAGAAACTGTTATTTTAATCCAATTGTTAACAGTATTTCAGATTTTAAGCCTGCTGTTAAACATCAAAATGTAGAAGCAAACAACTGTTAAAAACTTTGTGATGTTTATTTAATGCAGGGATGAAAATTCAAATTTAAAGAGTTCCATATTCCGTTCTTGCTGTTAACAAATCCTTGCAATTAACTCACAAACTATTCTCTGAACCAAAGGTAACATAAATACATTGTCATAAAACATTAAAAGCAAAATCTTGCAAAGCACCAAAGGATAGTTTTTTTCTATACAGGATGGGCTTGAGGAGTCTTCCATAACTTAATAAGTAACTCCAAAGTGAAGGTCATTTCACTATCAAGTGAAGGCTTGGATAAGTAATGGACCATATCTTCTGGGAGGCACCCAAATTCAACTCTTCTTATCTCCCCAAGGTTGCTAGGGAATTTCACATCAGTGAAAGCCTCTCTTCACCATAGCTGTGGAAGGGACAGCAGAAGGGACAGCCTCCCTCCCCAGAACAGATGAAAACTTCGTAGAAAAGGAACACCCTAGTCACCTAAGACTAGAAGTCATTCCATAGGGAATGCTTCTAGGTAATGGAGAATGATGAAAGGCACATTCTCGAAGTGTTTCTTGAATGCTGAAGATCCAGAAACATAGTTATGTGATAGCTGAAAGCAGCAAGCTGGGCTCTGGATGGAGGCCAGGGGCACCAGCATCCCTGACTTTAACACAGAGGAGAAGGATGGCCATTCTAATTCTGAGCTTATTTGTAGAATAAACAACTATATACCATCTATAGATTCAGTGATTATTCAATATGTGCAGGAATTTTCTTTAAAAAGTCATTAATCTTGAGTTAATAGTGCCTCCCCATAATAAAGGGATGCTTAGTGAAATATGCCATAGAAAAGGGGCAATTCTAAAGTTGGTATCCAGCCTTTACATCATGGAGTGATCACAAAAAGCCTCCTATGTATGCAAGCACCACCAAGGTGTCCTGGAACATTTAGGAATAAGGGAAATAGTTTTGCCCTCCAGGAGTTAAACTAGTGAAATCTGTATTTGTAAATTAATGACTAATAGAAGAAACCAACAGATTTTCTATAACTGGATGATGGAGAGATTTTTAAAAGTATTTCAACTTCAAACTGGGTGTGGAATTGGATTATAATTTAGTACCAAACTACCTAATCAAAGTAATTTCATCCTCTCCAGGAAAAGAGAACAAAAGAGGCAAGGAGAAAAAAAAGAGAGGACAGGTCCTTTTTTTCTTGGTATATAGTGTATTTCCGATATGCAGAGAAATTCCTCCCATTTGCATATACATCACTGGTACCTATTTTGCAACTTAATAATAAAATATATTAAAAATGACTATAAATTAGAAAGAATGAATACAATTTGCCACAGTCTACACCAGATGACATGTTCTTCTGTGCCCATTTTGTATTATTTTGAGCCCTAGTGAATATTATTATGCTTTCTTGATATTCAAGAAAGAGGGTGACCAAGAAAGAGGGAACACAGACTTTCCAGTCACAAGAAATTGATGTATGTTGTTAAAATTTAGCCACCTGATGTATACACTTTAATCTCTTATTAAGTTTAAGGAACTCAAGTCAGATGGGCTCAGTCAGTTCTGAGAACCAATATCCGAAAGCTGAACCATGGTTTATTATAAATCAAAAAGCCTCTTCCTAAGCCGATAACTAGAGTTCTTTTGATAACACCTCAACTTCACTGCCCCGCTTTTACCTTTATAAACACAACGAGTGTTGATCAGTTTCTATTACTGGCACCGACTAGCTGACACAAATATTCAAAGTCATATATAAATCACCAAACTGAACTGAGACCCCTGCTCGATTCTTCTCCTAGAGAAGCCTGGTTTGGGAAATATTCCCAATTTCCCTAGGCCCATTAAGAAGTAAATGACCGAGAAATGGCTTCCACTGTATATTCAAAATCTGCGTGGAATATTGGATAATGTAAAGCCACCTCTGACAATCCCTGCCAAATTCCACCATCTCGCCCACCTCTTAACAGCTTTCCCAAGTTGGGAACCCTGATCTCTTCATTTGAGATTTTACTTCTCAGTTTCCAGTCTATTAGCATCAGCATATGCTGTATCTTGAGGCAGCTGCCCCATCTCTTAAGTGAGAAGCTGGTTTTGAATTCAGGGAGTTAGTCCAGACTTTCTCATTCTATATGATGTTTTTCCTGAAAAGCCTGATATTTGGGACACCTGGGTGGCTCAGGCTGATTAAGCATATACTTTTGGCTCAGGTCATGATCCTGGGGTCCTGAGATCAAGCCCCGTGTCAGGCTCCCTGTTCAGCGGGAGCCTGCTTCTCCCTCTCCTCCCTGCTTGTGCTCTCTCTGGCTATCTCTGTCACTATCTGTCTGTCTGTCTGTCTGTCTCTCTAAAAAAAAAAGAAGCCTGATATTTGCTTTGGGAGCTGATAACCTCTGTGAAGTCACTCCAATCCATCAGTCAATAACTTTCAACTTCAAAGAGAATGAGGTCTAGTTCCTTTTGCCATTCTTCTCTAAAGGGCCCATTTGCCTGTATTTTAAATCCATGGAGGCAAATAGACCTGTAGGGGGATGATTCTTTATGTTCCCTGAGGACAGTAGCTAAACCCCAGGCTCTTGATTAGCAAAAACAAACTCACAGCAAATAAAGGAACTCCCCTCCTTATATTCTTTCCCCGCAACAATGCCTTGCCTTCAGTCTACATAATCCAAAAGGATCTAATGTCAGTTCGTCCTAGAACAGAAGGAACTGCCCCCACTGGATTCTCCGCCTCCAGAAACAGAAAACTGTTAACAACCTTAAGTGTGAGCTCTGGTTTCTACTCCTCCAAAAAGTGACTGAATACTGTCACCATCTAGAACCCCGTGTCATCACGGATCTGATGCAGTCCTCGCAAGAACCTTATAAAGCAAGCATTCTTATCCTCGTGTTCCAGGCATAACCACCTACCGCCCAGGCACACAGCGATTAATTAGCAAGTGGCAAAGCGTACATTCCAGCCTCTGCTGCTCCTGATCTTTTCCATGGTGCTATTGCCGCCAGTGAACACTTAGCGGGAATTAATTTCCCAAACTGCTTCTGTCACCCTGACAGAACCTAAGAGAAAGGAACAGGGGCCAGTACCCTTGGTGGAGGTATAGACAGTGAGGGAAGGAGGACAGATGGAGCTGAGCGATGCCTGTTTTCCACTTGGAGAAGGCAGCAGGCTCAGGGCATCATGGCGGGGGAGAGCATGGGGGACATGGGGGGCTCAGGCATCTGGGAGATGATGGGAAACAGGATGGAATGCCTAACTAACCAGTTATCAAAACAGATGTATTTATTACTTATTTACTTCCTACCAGCTTTTGGTTCTGGTTCTCTCCCGACCCCAGATTCTTGCTTCTGTGTTTTGACTTGAATGAAACTGGCCTCTCTATGTCACTTTCATATGACAACTCCCGAGGCTTTAACATTCGCATGTTTCCACCCAGGCTTGTGCCACCAGCTCTTTGGAACCCCAACCCTTGCCACGGTCCTTTGGCTGCGGTGGCACGTCAGTTGATGTTAGGCGGACGTTTCTGGAGCTTTTTGCAGGATCCTATAAGAACGGATTCACACTCTAATGGAAGAACTTCTTTCCGATAGTTGTTCTCTCCTCTTGTACCAGCCAGGATCAGCACACTTGAAAGCCTCGAAATACCCAATTTGTCCTCTCTTGCTGGGCAGTTCTCGGACTGTATGACACAAAATACAACGATTTTTTAAATAAAATAAATAACATAGTTTTGATAAGAAGTCTGCTTACTCGATTTGCAGAATCTTTTTTTTAAGTGTTAAAAAGAGAGAGAAGAGAGAAAGAGAACACAAGCAGGGGGAGTAGCAGACAGAGGGAGAAGCAGACTCCTCTGCTGAACAGGGAGCCCCATGGGGGGCTCGTTCTAGCCCTGGGATCGTGACCTGAGCCAAAGGCAGATGCTTAACTGACTGAGCCCCCCAGACACCCCTCGATTTGCAGAGTCTTGATGAAATGGCTAGGTGGGGTCTACCCAATCTAACCTGAGGAGGTTAACTTTAACTTAAGACTTTATGAGAAGGACAAGAATATATAATCTGAGAATGATTGTTTTGTGTTGTGAACTCAGGAATAACTACATACATTTGTACATACTACACAATACTCTTTTGGCATTACAATATGTCCCTGTCAGAGAACCAGGAAAAGCCTTGGTGGCAGCTGGGAGGACAAGCTCCCTGCTCGGTGGTTCCAGATTTGTTTCATTACGTAACCCAGACTCTATTGATGCTCTTCTGCCAATCTTAGGTTATTCTTGTCCCATTCAAAGCTGGGACAATCGCTTCTTTGTATCAGAATGAAAGAATTCTCAGTTCTTGTATTAGTTAAAAGCCCAGTTTAATTACCAATCTTTAAAGTTACTAAAATGTAAAGGAAATTGCTTTCTTCTAACGTTTTGCAAACACCTAGAAATAGATTTTGAGTTGTGTGTTTTATATTCTGAGCTCTGTGTCTATCAAAGTGTCAGTTGTGAATTTTGGTGTTTGCTTTTCAATAAGCTCCAGCATTATTATCTCCCAATGTTACCATCTAACTAAAGGGGAAAAAAAGAGTAAAGGCTAACTATGTGTGACAGTTACAAGAGGATGCCATTAGTGAGGCAACCTAAAGGTGACTTCGCTAGAAGCAGACTTTGATAAAAGTGAGCCCTTTGTGCACGACGTCAGCCCTGCGGTGGCCTTGACACTCCTACCCCAGCCTGGCTGGACCAACAGCAGCATAGCTTGCCTGCAGACTAGCATTTAACATGAATGGCGGCATCTTCCAGTTGACTTTAATGCTTTCCCATTATCACCATTCATGAGCAAGCTGGCTAAAATATTATTCACAATCCCTGGAGAAAAGTGTCTGAGGAATCTTGGCAACACTCTTGTGAGAGATAGAGCTCTACAGAATAAACCTGTTTATTCATGTTTGCATTGAGGATTTCACTGTAGATGAACCAATTTTCCTTGACAGGCTTTTCCAACAATGTCCAGAATTCAGGTATGAAATTTTAGTTAATATTTTCTTTATTTTTTTAAGCAAAAATAGAGTTTTTTCATTTTCTAACTGATACAACATTATATCTTCATTATAAAGTTAACTAAAGAATGAATTGTTGAAAACTGCATCAAGAACTAATGTACAAAATGTTGGCTAATTGAATTTAAAATTAAAAAAAAAAGATAAACTAAATAAAACAAATTAAAACCTTATAGGCAAGCCTACCACCTTTACCTATAGCAATCCTAGATGCCTCCCAGAGGTTACCCGCTTTTGAAGTGGGAGAGCTAGGTTCTTGTCTCAGGCAGTCGTTGAAGAATCAATTTTGAGGACAAAAGAGGGTGAGTAAAGTGATTGAGTTTTATTCAGTGAGGATCCAGAAAAAGCTCTCAGGAGTGAGAGGGGTCCCACAGGGTGGCTATTGAAGGCCTTTAGGGTTGGTCTTTTATTGAAGGTTACCCAAGGAACTTAAATCCTATTAATATCTCTAGTAATGGCAGCATTGAGTAGGGACTAGTGATAATTCCTTCAATGGCTTACTTCCTTTTTAGAGTCCAATAATTCTTTCTTGCCCACAAGTACCTGTTATAACAAGGACCCACTGCTGACACCTAGGACAGGATGGTCTGGGTTCCCTTATCTCTGATTTCTTTACACCTCCACATTTATGGGATTTTTTATGAGCCTGATCCCACAGTCCCCTACTTATCTCTCCCACTCTTGGCCCGCCTGTCCCTTACCCACTTTCATCTGTTTGCTTTGCATCCTTCATACATTTACTACAAAGTCATGTGTATATGTGTGTGTCCACATAGAAATTATATCAGTTGGCTTTTCTATGTAAATGATATCACATTTTATATATTACACCTTTTTTTTTGTTGGAAATATCTCTGTATCAATATATACAGATGTATTGCATTTTTAAGATAATATTTCTTATTTTAAAATGTATTCTTTTGGTGGTTAAATACATAAGTTATATTCCGTACAATAGTACCTTAATACCATGACACGGTTAAAATCAATGAGGCATGTACATGGGCGGTGACAAGAAAAGATCTCTAAAATATAGTGAGAAAAAGAATAATTTATAAATTACAGTCCAAAATGTAAATTTATTTTTTAAAAATATATGTTTTGGGGTGTCTGTGTTTCTGTCTGATAAGGTGGAAGAATATGTCTTAAACTGTTAAAGTGGTTGGTTTTATTTAAGTGTTGCTTTAGGTTTTGGTGTTGGTGGGAGTTTTCATCCTCCTTAATTCTTATGTTGCATATTTTAGTTAAACTTTCAGAGCTATTTAGCCAGGGACAAATACCCAGATGAAATATTAAACCAGAAATTACTATGCATTTATTTTAAGCTTAATTATTTGCAGACTATATACTCTCTTTTATTCCATCTATTTTGTTCAACAATAACAAAAATGAGTTGAATTTTATCTGTGCCAGGAACTATGCGAATAGCCATGGAGAAATGGTGGGAAAAAATTTTACTATTTTTCTCACCTTCTAAAGTTTTCTCTGCGTTTGCTGCTTATCTGAATCTGTTGGTGACTGTTCTCAAACTTCAGAATTTTTAGTAGCTGGTGAAATATTCTTAGGTCTTCAAGCCCTATTCATGCACTTTCTTATTTTGCTATTTTCCCATTCCCATTCACAACCGCCTTATCAACTGGATTCATAAAATTACCATTTCATTTAAGTATAGTGTCTTGTCTTGTATAGGAGGCAGAGCAGCTAGGGAAATGCCTCTGGTGCATATGGGTTTTTTAACATTATTTTTAATCACAGATCATATGTCTGATTATTCCATCCTAGTTAGTGAGGTTTAAAAAAATATTCCAGCTCAGAATTGTTTTCATGTATCATCAAACAAAGTTAGTGAAAAATCACGTGGACTTACCTAGGTAAATAAGTTTAACATCTCATATTAACTCTGTAGTTGGCCGATTTTTATTATTAATATGTCAGTTCAGGTCCCACAAATTGTCAGAACTCCATGAATATGTTTCTAATTTCCTGCCAGTTTATGAAGTAGAGATCATCTGATATCATCTGAGCAGTATTAACTTCCAGTAAAATCTTTTACTATTCCATCTGAATGTATCAAATTCTTTGAGTCCAGCTTATATACCTGTAGTGGTGATTAAATTGCATTATGAATTATGATTATTATTATGATTGAATTGCATTATGAATTGCTATGAATGGATAGTCTCCCCCTTACCTATCCCCCCCCCCCACACACCTTTCTCTCTCTCTCTCTCTTTCTCTCACACTACTGTCCAGTGAGATATCAGTAAAAGCAAAAGCAATAAGAATTCCAATTCTGCTAGACAATTTAATCTCCAGTGATCTGGAAAAATAGTTAACAGAGATGGACTCCTGAAAGCTAAATTTAGTTCAGGGGTTATGGTTCAAAACTCTGCAGAATTAGAAACTTGCTTTTGTAGCCTCATATGGGCATTCACAGTCTGCTCTCTTTCCTAATAAAAGGGTATGTAGTTATAACACCCTGGTCCACCAGGACAGGGAGGGGGGATTTACGGTGAGACTCCTGTGCAAAAGAGATACAGGATATTAGCCATAGCTTATATTTCTCTAAACATGTTCATTTCAAATACTGTCATCATGCTCAGCTTAGCACCGCTGGAGAACCAAGAGTGGGAAAGTAGAATGGAGGGAATCCATCTTGACCAAGGCAGAGAAATCTTACATACAGAGATGAGCCCAGCAGTATTAAAAAGTGGTAAAACATAATGCTTAAGAACAGGGGCTTTGGTTGACATTCATGTAAGTAATGGTATAAAATGAAGCTCAGTTGCAAAATTGCCCTTTCCCCCTGATTAGTATTCTCATGGCACTCCTTTTCTTTTTTTCTTTTTTCTTTTTTTTTTTTAAACTCTCAGTACTCCTATGTCTTTAAGATGTATTTTTTCTGTAAAAAACTTAAGATCACATCATTTTAACTCAATCTGACAATATTATCGTTTAATTAGAGTATATAATACACTTACATTTAATATAATCACGAGATAGCTGGATTTAACTCTACAACTAATTATTTGCTATCAATTTGTACCATCTATGTGTTCCTTTATTCCTTTTTTCCTGCCTTCTTTACTACAGTATTTTAATTGTATTTTATTCTATTATAATACTTTTGGAATCTTTTAGTGTTTTCCTAGGAATTGCAAAATGCATTCTTAAATTAGTAGTCTATCTTAAATTAGTAATTTTGCCATATCTCAAACTATGGAAGAACTTTATAGCAGCCTAACTTCATTTATACTCTCCCATCTATTGTCATAGACTTTTCTTCTAGATATTATTTTATCCTCATAAGACATCTTAATGCTTGTAGCTTTTAATGGCCAATATTCATTTATTTTCATCTCTATATATACCCTATCTGAAGTTGGTGATTACTACTTGATTTTTATACTTCCATCTGGAATCTTTATTTTCCCATTGTTTTGCTAGCAATAACTTTTTCAAATTTTGTTTGTCTGAAAATTGTTTATTTCAGAAAATATAGGATTCTAGTTTGGCACCTTAAAGATGTCATTCTATCTTTTCATGTCTTTGTTTCTTTATGTCGAGGTTACTGCTCATTCTTGCTTTTTCCTTTGTTTTTTAAAAAATATTTTATCTATTTGAGAGAGAGAGAGAGGAGAGAGAGAAATAATGTGCACTAACAGTGGGGAGGGACAGAGGGTAAAGCAGAGACTCCGGCTGAGCAGGCAGCCCAATGCAGGGCTGGATCCCAGGACCCTGAGATCATGACCTGAGCCAAAGGCAGAAGCTGAACTGACTGGGCCACCCAAGTGCACCTGTTTTTTTCCTTTAAAATTATGTCTTTTTTGTCTTCCTGGCTATTCTTAATATTTTCTCTGTAACCTGGTTTTCAGTAAGTTGCCGTGGTGTGGTTATGTCTAGTTTTGTTTTTATTTTGATTAGGGTTCATGGAGCTCTTGAATTGGAGGATTACTGTTTTTCATCAGATTTGCAAAATTTTCAGGCATTATTTCTTTACGATTGTTTGCATCTCATTTTTTCCTCTCTTTGTAGAACTCTAATTACATGTGTGTTAGAACCTTTTTACCATGTTCTACATTTCTCAAGTTCTGTCATGGTCTTCCCATTTATTTTTCTCTCTGTGGCTCCTTTTGAATGTTTTCTAATGATGTATCTTTGAATTCATTAGTCCTGTCTTCTGATCTTTCCATCTACTGTTGAACACATTGAATGAGTTCTTAATTCCAAGTATTAAATTGCATAGTTCTGAAAGTTTTTTTTAATCATTTTTATAGTTTTTGTTTTTTGTTGAAACACACAAATGGATGAAAATACTTTATGTTTTCATCTACTTTTGTCCATAATTCCCTCTATAGGCTTTAGCACAGTAATCTTAGAAATTTTAAAATTCTTGTCTATTCACTTTAGGTCATCTAGTGTTGTTTTGCTATTGACTTTTATCTCTTTATTATTGGTAATTTTTTTCTTGCCTACCTTGTAATTGTTATTGGAGGTATTATGGGCTGAATGTTTCTGTCCCTCCAAAACGGATAGGTTGAAACCCTAACACTCAATGTGACTGTATTTGGAGACAGGGCCTTTACAGAAGTAATTTAGGTTAAATGAGGTCATAAGGATGGGGCCCTAATCTGATAGGATTAGTGTCTTTATAAGAAGAGATACCAGAGTGTTCTTATTACCTTTCCTCAGGTGCAAAGGTATGCTTATACCTATGCTTATACCTGTGCAAATGTACTCATGTGAGTACACAGTAAAATGACTATTGCCTACAAGCCAAGAGGAAAGACCTCAGAATGAAATTTATTTTGCCAGGACCTTGATCTTGGATTTCCCAGCTTCCAGAACTGTAATAAATAAATTTCTGTTGTTTAAGCTATCCAGCCTATGGTATTTTGTTATGGTAGCCTAAGCAGACTAATATAGAGCACTTGACATTATAGATGATAGTTCTAGAGGCTCTGGATTATGTTATCTTTCTTAACAGTGTTGCTTTTTGCTTTGGCAGGCAGTGCATTTACTGGTGGGTTAGCTTGTCCCTGTCCAGGCTTCATTTTAATTTCTGTTCAGGGGAGGGTCAGATTTGCCATTACTCTTAGGCTATTGCCCTCATTTCTAAAGCGTGGTCTTATAATCTTTCTGAGTCCGTAGTTGAATGTCAGAAAGTACTCTAAACTCTCGCTAGCCTCAACTTTCATGTCTTCTGAGGACTTGGAGGTCTCTGAAATCTCCACCTAGCTTTCAGACCCTAGGCGGCTGTTCTTTTACTAGGTCTCTGAGAGACTCGCCAGACAATGCACAGCCCAGGAAATGGCCAAGGTCCCAGGGGCTTCTGTGGCTATCCTCTGTGGCACTTTAACCCTCTGAATCCAGTGGCATTAGTAGCCCTGAACCCTGCTCCAATTGTTGTCTGGACTCCAATTTCATGGACCACGGCCCTTCAAATACCCCCAAGGAGAAAACTTGGATGACTGTGGGGCTAAACCCAAGTGTATTCCCTCCTGTCAGGGATTGGCACTCAGCCTTGGTTGTTTTCCAATGCCTCTAAACAGCTATTTTGTACATTTTGGTTAGCCTTCAGCATTCTCAGTCAGAGGGGAAGTCTAGTTGTGGCCACAGTCAGACTTGCCCTTGCCTAACATCAAGCTAAATAAACAATAACAATAATAAAATAACCCTTTAAGTAAAAAACAAAACAAAACAACAACAACAACAAAAACATTAGCAGCAAAAAAAAAAAAAAAAAAAAAAAAGCAAGAAGAAGGTTATGATTTCTTTCCATAAAACTTCAAAATAAATCCTCTCAGGAAATAAAAGATAATGGTTGTAGACTGCCCTCTCTCCAGAAGCAGTATTAGTGAGTCATCAAATCCTGGGTATTCTTTTTCACCAAGAATGAACACCTCTAAATTTGGAGTGAGATGAACTAAGCAACTATCCTTTCCTTTTCTGACAAGAGGAGGGGAGAGAGTGAGCAGTTGTCATTGAAATGGCTTAAGAGAGAGAGAGGAGGGGGCTCTAAGAATGAAGGGGGTGAGCTCTTTGAAGCCTGAGGAAATCTTTTCTGTGGAATGATATCTGATTCTGACAGCCTGCACTGAATCTTGGTATGGGGTCTTCAGTAAAACCTCAGAAGTAAAGCAGAGTGTGTAAACTTTAACAGAAACCGCACAGAAACTCAGATGACCTCTCCTCTTGGCTTTATGTTCCCATCTCAGGATGGTAGATGAAGTAGAACACTCAGCCCTCAAACCATTGCTCTGTAGAGAAAATAAACAGGTCTCCGATAAGGTAGGTACAGAATTAGAATTCATTTATTATGTATCACAACCAATATGATGTTTGATTTTTTTTAAAGATTTTATTCATTTATTTGACAGGCAGAGATCACAAGCAAGCAGAGAGGCGGGCAGAGAGAGGAGGAAGCAGGCTTCCCGCCCAGCAGAGAGCCCAATGTGGGGCTCGATCCCAGGACCCCGAGATCATGACCTGAGCCGAAGGCAGAGGCTTTAACCCACTGAGCCACCCAGGTGCCCCTGATGTTTAGATTTTAAAAATAAACAATATAAGAACTACAAAATATGTTACACAGGAAGAAAAAGAGGAAAAGATCATGTAAACCAAAGTAGGGTAATTACAAAATAAATTGAAAACGGGGAAAGGAAGGGATGGGTATTTTCAATTATATGATATAGCATCTATAAGACCTTCTTGAAAACCTTGCTTAATGAAGAAATGAAAGGACTAATCAAAATAAAAAGTAAGTAATAGAAAAATTATGGCAAAACAATTAAATAAATGTATCCCATTTAAATATAGAACTAAATTGAGATCACTCTGGGAATTAGAAATATAGAACAAAGGCAAATATTATATATCCTGACAATAAAAAAGTACAGAAATAAAAATATAGAAAGAAGGAAGTGGAAGTGAGAGACATAAGAGGACAGACAGCTAATTTCCTCCTTTATTTATTTATTTATTTATTTATTTTTAAGATTTTATTTATTTATTTGTCAGAGAGAGAGAGAGCGAGAGTGAGCACAAGCAGATAGAGTGGCAGGCAGAGGCAGAGGGAGAAGCAGGCTCCCTGTTGAGCAAGGAGTCCAATGTGGGACTCGATCCCAGGACGCTGGGATCATGACCTGAGCCGAAGGCAGCGGCTTAACCCACTGAGCCACCCAGGCGTCCCTATTTATTTATTTTTAATTTCCTTCTTCTTAAATGATAATGATATTGACTAAAACAAATAAATGGTTAAATATAAACCATATAAATATATAAATATGAAAAAAATAAAAATGAATATATGGTTAAGCATAATTAATTCAGATCTCATTCTGTGTAGTTTTAACCTCAGAACAATCTCAAACATAAAATAACTTGTGAGATAAGAAAGCATCTGAAGCCACCATTTAAGGGTGGCTTTAATTTCTTTATCTTCTGCTTTATTAAGTGTATTTTTAAATTAAAAATAGCACTTATTTATTTGTTAAAAAAGAACAGTAGCACTTAGCATAGCTGTAATGCTATTTGATCCATCTCTGTTCTCTTATGGTAACAATGAGGGTCCTCTCATAGAAAAGGCGGTTATTTCTGGATAGTGTGATTTTGGGGGTGATTTCCTATTTCTTTGTATTTTTTCTACTACTTATTTAATCTACAATAAGCATGATTACCATCTGCACACACACACACACACACACACACACACAATTCCAGTTTTTATTGTGTTTTGGGTTTATACTGACAATTCATTTACTAGTTAGATGTTAAATGTTTTAGCTTAAGCCAGGAGCCAGGCTAACGGACTTAAGTATGAGAAGACCTCTCCTTAGCAAGGAATATGGAGGATTTGTAAGTGCAAACTGTCCTCTGTCTTTCTTACTGATTCATGGAGCAAGAATCATAATGGGGAGTGGCTCCGTTTTTCTGCTTTTGAGACAAAGGAAACACTCCCATTGAATACAGGCATCACACCGAAGATACAACACAATGGGTTCAGGGTCCAGTTAGTTATTCATCTCTCTTGGTATAGTACATCAAGAACTGGAAACACGGAGGCAAGAGCTCCCCTAGTTGACAGAGGAGCGCTGACCTATATTGACTAAGTGGGAAAATGGTGAGAAACACTTTGCATAGACAAGATCCCAAAGAAATGCTTCAAAAAAGGCGTAGTTCGGGGACTTTTCAATTACTCCATTCAAGAAGGGTGGCAAAGTAGACATTTCAACTTAAGTCTGCAGAAATGCACACACACACACACACACACGCACACACAAATACACATATATACATACATGTTCAGGCATATAGAACTTGGGGCATATAGGGGAAGAATGTAACATGTTAGCCCTGAACAGAAATGCCACGAAATTCCATGTAATTGGGTTTCTATAAAATTCTATATAAGCTAGAGAGACAAGTCTTTCCACATCCCAGACATCATAAAAACTTCCTGTATGCCAAGATGATGAAATCTCTTTCTCAGCCTTCTTTACGAAACTTCAGGCCCATTATACATTCAATTTTTATCACTATTCTATTGCAAACTATGTAAGAGAAATCAAACATATCTGGTCACAACTTGTTCTTTCTTTTCATTCACTCAACACCTTGTCTCTTGAATATTCACGAGGCTCCAGGCACGCTGGTAGAGGCTGGAAATCCAGGGATACATACAATAGATCTCAACATTCAGGAAGTTCAGGTTTAAAGGAGAAGATGAAAGAAAAATGAGTACGATGCAACGTGATGACAGATAACAGGCTATAAGACCCCAAATTGGCTCATCTTATCCAGGTGTGGGTTGTGGGGTCAGCACTGGCCTTGGAAACTGCCTCCATGGTTACATCTCTCCCACCAAGTACTCCTGCAGTGGGTACTTTCTCATCTGTGAAAGGCTAATAATTATACTAGTGCTTACCCCAAGGGAGGGTGTAAATATCAAACGCGAGGAGAGATGAAAGCAGGTCGAGCACGGCATCAATATCAATCATTTTCGTTAGGTCTGGAGGACTGTGGAGTGTGACTTCTATTCGAACACTACAAAGACTGAGCATGTAAGGAGAAGACGAAGGCTTTGGAACTTTGTCAAATAGAGAGCTATACATTTCAGTCGAATTCAGTATTTATATCGCTCCTAGCATCTCTCAGCTTCCAATCCGGCCTGGATTTCATTCCAACCATTTACTAGCCTTGGACAAGTTATTTATCTCCTCTTTCAATTTCCTGTTGGGTAACATGGGGAGAATCAAAGGTACCTCAAGGGGATGTTGTGAGCATCATCAGAAGGAAGGAATGGGAAACCCCACGGAGCGATGCTTTCACACGCAAAGTTTTAACAGAGAGAGTCCTTCAGCGAGAACCTAGGGGCCAGGGACCAGCAGGGGAAAGGGAAGGCAGCCCTGGGGCAGCACGCGCGCGCGGAACGGATGCGTCTCCTCTCTCCCGGCGGGGAGGCGGTGTCGCGGGAGGAACCGGCCTCTGGCCCCAGTAGGGGGCGCCGACGCGCCGCACTGCAGCATCCTGGCGGCGGAGCGGCGGCCCCGGCCGGGCTGAGCTCCCGTCCTGCCGCAGTCCCTCCGCCGCTGGTCCTGGAGAGCGAGAGCGCGGAGACCCCGTTACCGGTCGGTCGGTCTTCGCAGCTGCTGCGGCGGCTCCCACGCGCGATCGCGGACCCGCGCCTCGGAAACGCAAGCCGCAGACTGGGCGGCGCGGCGTGGGAGGGCTTCGCGGTCCCGGGGGACCGATCCTGAACTTGCAGGGGACCGCGGCTCTCCGGGGCCTGGAGAGTGTGAACAGGTGAGTGTCACGCACGTGCCCAGGTGGCTCTTTCGGGACGACTTTCTGCAGACCCTTGAGAGCCCCTGAACGCTTGGCCTCTGGGTCGGTTCTCCTGGTCCCCGCGTCTTCCCACGGCGGCTGCGGGGTTCGCTGGGAGGGGATGTGAGCGCGGAGCGCAGGGCTTGACAGCGCCCTCGGAGCTGAGACTGAGAATGCCCTTTTTGACTTAGGCTGCGTTTCTCTCCAGGTTGAGAGCAAGTGACCTGCAGTCCACGATGGGCCTGTTGATCATTCTAGGATACCTGTTGCTTTTGGAGCTAAGCTATCACCAGGGTTCTTGCACGATTAACCTTGTCGCTGTGGGTGCTGCGTTGCAAGATGAGGGAGCGTTCCCGGTAGCCAGAAGAGGAGAACTTGATTTCGGAGCTAGGCAAGAGGCTCTCATTCCCATGGCCAGACTAGATGCTTTGCTTGCCTGAATGGCTGTGCTTTATTTTGATGATAAATACAGAAGTTAGAAAAACTGTTACCTTATAAAGATGCTTGCTTTTTTTTAACTCCCCAAAGAGGAAGTGGAAAGCAGGAATTTTGAAGTATAGTATTGGGAATTATGAATGAAATCTTTCTTTCAATAAATGTAAAAAAAAATCAGGTTATTGGTGTCTTAAATGTCACAGGTCTAACAGATCATAAGCTCCTGGAAGGTAGCCACTTTTGTCTGTGCTTAGCACAATTGTGGAATGATCAATGAATATATTAGTAATAACATAGTATGGAGGCCAGCTCCTTTTTTTCTTCTTTCTAAGCTTACTTTTAGTTCCTTTATGTTTAGGGGGGAAAAATCACTATGCCTTAAATCTCTTAAATATCTATGTGTGATTTTAGCTTTAGGGGTGATACAAGCTCAGAACTTTTTGTCTTAGTAAAGCACTGTCCACATAATAAGTAAATGGCAACTTCTAGACCCAGCCAGAATATTTCCATACAATAATATTAAAACAAATGTTTTTAGGTCCATGTTATGGAAGGTCTTGGATTATAAATTATTTTGAACATCAGAAATTGGCAAAAGGTCACTTATTACAATTTACACATTTATCTTTGTTTTATATCTTTGTCAAATGTAACATCACATTTTATATGTGAAAAACAAACTGTTGAAAGACGCATGTCAGTTTGTGTCTTCCTTTAAGTGATTTTTCTAAGCATAAGGTTGACAATAAGCATCTGTACCTTCATAAGTGAAAAAATTGCCCTACACAATTTCTCTTTCTTATGTGAAATTCCTATACCTCTAAGGCCATTTGGGAGTTAATGAAATATTTGACTTAACAAATGTTTTTTAAAAATCACATCTGATGACTACTTTCAGGAACTATAAATAAGATAGATAATTACTTAGGTTTTATGTGCATGGGAATGAACAATTTTGCATGAAGTAACAAACTGTTGTTTATACAAGCTCCAGACCCTTGCATGGTCTATGTTTCAAAGAAATGCTTGTCATTCTTATTTAGAATTTATGTAGTTATATATCTCCATATATTATGCTTTTGTGATGTTCTGAAATGAAGCACGGAACTTTAAACAAGGGCCTTTCCATAGTGAATACATGTAAAATGACAAATAAGGAAATTCTTTTATCTTGAGCCAAAAGTATGGGCCTGGACAAATTGCAGATGTTAAAGCTTCTGGTTTTCCAACTATAAATGATTACAGAGAAATTTTGTTGTTGTTGTTGTTGTTATTGGGGGTGAGGTAAACAATAGCGAATGTCAATGTTGACCTTTTTATCCTTCAGAGGAAGTTCTCACCCTTTGGAAATCAGCAAGTACAAAATTCGTTAGGTACAAGTTGATGGCTAAGATGCCTAATGAAGAAAACAATTACATGTTCACGTCTTTGTAGAAATCCTTTTTCAGCAGGATTTTTACTTTTTTCTTTCTGTTGAGACGCTCCTTTGAAAAGTTGTAGATGACAAAACATTGGCAGGAGCCGTTTACACATTTAGATAACAGATTCGTGTTGTAAAAATATCTTTGCAGACTGAAAAAAAAAAAGATGAAATGAATGAATCACTGATGTGATTAAGTTTAACAAGGATGAGAGTCAAGTCTTATATATAGGTTTCAAACACTAACTACAGAAGTTCAGAACGAGGGAGTCTGCAGTTCCTGTGAGAGTTGTGAGTCTTGCTGTGAGTACTTGTACAGCCACAATGCCAGCTAAACAAAGAATGGGGAGAATCTCAGTGAACCTTGGTGGGTGAGTTTGTCAGGCCCTATCTCAAGGAGTGAATGCAGTGGATGCCATGTTTTTAGTGATTAAGAGGCGAGTGCCAGCAAAGAGGGCTCCATGTGGTGAAGAGAGAAGGCGAGAGTCAAGAACAAACCAAGACAAAACAAAACCGTACAGCTCATGAGGAACAAGGGAAGATGCCAGGTCTCATTTTCTTAGGAAGTAGTAGCCTAGGATGGGGCCAAGGGTCCTAATAACTGTTAGGCTACTTGAAGGCTTCTGGCTGAACATAAATAAAAAGTTGAAGTAATGTCACCAGCTCTGACCTCAGGTATCTGAAAGTGGCCAATCAGACACAAGGTGTTGTCTGATCTCAAGGAAGGATTCTGGCCATGGCTGGAGGATTCCTTTGGTTAACCCAAGGCTGTTCCCAGCTTTACATATTCATGGTACTAAGAACCTAGGTGTCATTCCTAAAGCACTGCCCCTATATCACATATGCTTACATCGTATGCAATGTCATTTTCTAAGTGTTAGAGCAGTGTTGAGTGTTCAGGTTGTCATAGAAAAGGAATCCGAGGTTGAGTCATGGCATTTATCTTTTGTATACCAGGGGTGTTGTGCCCAGAAAAATATAAGGAGATAAAGTAGATATTGTATATCAATTCCTGGAACATGGATGTCTGTCAGATGTCTCAATCATGGGACCTAGTGTGAACTGAGCTAAAATTTAACCTTGAAGTGCAAATCCAATCATTACAGTAGGATGGATGAAGATGAATGTATATTATTCAGCCCTCAGGAAAAGAAAGACTTCTAAATGTGACTTTCCCCATCCCGTTTGTTGCGTATTGGGTATGTATAGACACATGGTAAATACACATATTCACACACTTCAACTATTTGTTATCCATTAGTGATCCAAAGACAATGCCTTCATAAAAAACACCTTAGGCAATGCTGTTGGGTATGAAAATGCATATGTTTTAGAACCAAAGAGATCTATGTTCAGGTCATGGATCTACCACTTATCAGTTGACTAGTTTGCAATAAATGACTATAACCCTTTCACGGGATTGCCGTGGAGGAAGATGATGATAAAGTGAGTTGTGGCTGGTAGGGAGAAGGTGCTTCACAAATATGAATTCCTTTCTCCAGTCACTTAGGAATTCCCAAATCTCTTTGGTTTCAGGACTGCAGATTTACAATGATATGGTGAATCCAAAGGCTGGAGCCAAAACGATTTTCTCAGCTCCTCAGTGTGCACGACAGTGAATTATCTACCAACACTCAGCATGGCTAAAAGTGCAGAGGTCAAGCTGGCAATATTTGGGAGAGCAGGTGTGGGCAAATCAGGTAAGTTTTTTTGTTGTAGTTGTAGGGGATGTGTGTGTGTGTTTCTTTGATACTGCCTCCTAGAATTAGACAGAAGGGTGGTTGGCATTTCTCGTAGTGTCATGTGTTGCTCTTTTAGATGAAGTCTCTCTCTTTATCTAGAACTTTCCTTTTGCATGACCAGTTTTATTTACGTTTCTGCTTATTGATGATGACAGGTCTGCTGATGATACACAAGGCAATGGATATATCATAGGTTTTGGTATTCTGAGGAAGGGTATAAAACAAACCTCCAAAGAAATCAGATTGTGGAAACGAAAAAAGTATTTACATTTTCTCTTGTTCCTCTTTACAAGATGCCAAGGGGCCAATTTTATATCTCATTCATCTTGACGTTTGCAGCACCCAGACCAATGTCACGCATGTTTGGTGCTTTAAAAAAAATGCCTGTTGAATGAATATATCCTTTCAAGAAACAGAATTGCATTATTACCCAACACTTCTAAAATTGGGGGGAGGGGTTGGGGAAAAGGTAAAATGCATGAGCTCCAGCAAGACAGCTCTTGCCAGCACCTCTGGAGTGAATTTAAATGATCTATTGTGGTATATACTAATTCAGAGACAATCTTTTTCATTCCTCACCTAAGAAAAGTCTTACATACCTTTAAGATTAAGGGGGAAAGGATGGATATGAAAATGTATCTAATCCAGTTTTGAAAAATGTATCTCAGACTTTATAACTAAAGAATAATGCTGAAGCCGATGTTGTTAAAATCTAAGGGCAACATGGCTTTTCAGACCACGTTGTCTCACTGTCTTCCTGGAGGAAAGAACCATAATTGACTTTGCACACAGGGTTCATGGTTCTCAGGAAAGGACTCACACAGATATCTAGTAGGAGCACCTTTGTAGAGGGAAACCCATTTGGGTCATCCAATGTAATAGGTAATCCACATAATCTTAAATAAACACACATGAGTAGCTTTTAATTCTGTGACCAACCACTCTTTCCTAACTAGCTCTCTGGTTTAAGTTCAGCAGTAAATCTTCCCTATTCTAAGCCTCTCTCTCTCTCTCTCTCTCTTTTTCTTTTCATTTTCTAAGAGTGCTCTTTTCTGCCATCACTCTTCCTTCTTATTGCTCATTCTTGCCTGTGGCAAAAACCAAGCAAAGAAAATAGATAGTTGGCAAGGCTTTAAACGTGCCAGGCTTCACAAGATTGAAGATAGTTGAACTCCTCCCCATCAATCTCCTCAGTGTTTCCCAATGGCATGAGAACCTAATTTCCATAGCTGGTGGAAGGATCTGGAGAATGAGAAAACTTGTTCCAGTGAGTGGAGGATGAAGGGAAGGGCATGTGTGGGAGACTGTGCTGCCAACAATAGCTTGTCTGAGTCCTTCGTGAGTGGAGGGTCTAGGCCTGGGGCTCCCTGTTGATTACTCATTCATTCAAACCTTAACATAGGCAGTCAAAGAAGAGAATTTTTAGAACTTTGATCATTCACCAAAATAAACTCCACATGGCTGGAAAAGTTAAGCATAAAAATTAAAATTTGGTTGAAGAACTACCTAGTTGTATTATAGCCATCCCTTTCCCATCTCTACTGTCTCTGTAAGCTCTGTACACCCTCTTTTCAAGGTTCATCTCTCAGTCTGACCTCTACCCAATTCTTTCATCTTCCCTTATGTTGGTTTGATGACTGCTTCAATTATTCCTCTCATGCTCTACCAACTGTTTTCCCATAAGGATTTCTTTGACCACTGTACCATCTTTTTCTTTTCTCCAGGCTTGTGGAATGTGGGCTGACTTACTATCTTACTATCTTAAGTTCTATCATACTATTTTACCTCTCATTCTCTTCCACTATAATCATGAGCCTGAAACTGCTTTTGCTCAGGTCACCACTGATCAATAACGAACAAATCTAATGCATATTTCCTAGTTCTGATCTTCTTAGGACTCCTTTTACCATTGAACACAACCACTCAGTCTTTCCTAAAATTCCTTCCCTCCCATGCTCTCATGACCTCATGAGCTTCTTGGCTTTCTTGCTACCTCTCCATTGCCCCACACCAGCTGCCTTCATGGGGGCTCTTCATCGACCTGCCTCTCAAAACCCAGGGCTCTCAGGGTCCTACATACCCATTTCATGTCTTCTCACTCCGTACATTCTCTCTAGGGGTGATGCCCAGAGCTGAAGATATACTTACACACACAATCCAAATTCCGCTAACCCTGGTTTATTTTATGTAAAATGCAGAAGTTGGACTTGTTCACTAAGGTCCTTTCTAAATGTAATGTCCTGTGATTCTTAATGCATGTTCTTTGGGCTGGCTTCTTTATCCACTTCACACACATGCTACCATTTGTATTTATTTTCATGTAGGTGAAAATGACAAGGATAGACAGCATGCCTTAAACAATTGCCTGTTTGTCTGTCATCGATACAGTGTTTTCCTATTTCAACATTAGACTGTCTCCCTGAGAACTGGTAACCACACCTCACGTTAAAGGTAGTACCTGTTTGACTGTTGCATGGGAGACAATTCTGAGACCTTTTCTCATAGTTCTGTGAAAACAACCACAGAGTCCTTCATATCCATCAACTTTGAAACCTGGCTATGGTTTCATATAGCAATGTTGAACTCATGTTTATTCTAATTCTTTATTAATATGGAAATATGATATCTCTGCCTAGTTATTACACCACATGCTTACTTTTCTGTCCTGTAGTCTGTATTAATCTTTTAAGTAATTTGGTTTTTTGTTTGTTTATTTGTTTTTAAGTCTGTAAAAAGTTATACCTGCTAGAATGTCACAGCAGCTCCTCATTTTCTCAAATGCCTCTTGACAGAAGGTCATTCCTGGGGAAGGCAGCTTGAGATCTGGGGAAGTTAGAAACAGAGGGTCTCTGATTGCACTGTTTCAGAGGCCTCTAGGCTTACCTGTATGATCTACTTTTCCCCACACTCACCACAAAAGTGGAACTGGGGATAAGCAAAACCCTGTTGTCCCCTTGCTAACAGAGAGCAGCGTAGTCTGGAGTTGAGAACAGGAGATCTGGGAGTGTCACTGTTAGGTTTGACATCCAGTTCTACAGTTTACTAGCTGCAGGAACATGGCAATTTTGGCAAGTTACCAAACTTCTCAAGTCCCTCAACTATAAAAAAGAATATAGGGGCACCTGTGTGGTTCAGTCAGTTAAGCCTCCAACTCTCAATTTCAGCTGAGGTCATGATCTCAGGATTGTGGGATTGAGCCCCCAATGGGCTCCATGGTCAGCACAGAATCTGCTTTTCCCTCTCCCTCTGCTTCACCCCCTACTTGCATGCTCATGCTCTCTCTCTCTCTCAAATAAATAAATAAATAAATAAATAAAGTCTTAAAAAAAAAAGGGTATAATAGTGCCTATCTCTAAGAGATGTTGTTAGGATCGAATGAGCTATTAGATGGAAATCCTTTAGAACAGCACCTGGCACAAAGTAAGTGCTCCAGTATTAGCTTATAATAATATAGATTTCTGAGGTATGCTCATTTTAATTAGTAAGTTTTCTAGTGAAAACATACAATAAAAGATACATTTACATTCAAGTGGACATTTGGGTTTTCATTACAACCAGAAAGTTTATAAGATAAAAATTCTATATTGCAACTCTGCATACCCTAAATGTATATACGTGTGCGTGCACACACACACACATGCACACACACACACACATACACCCTCTTTCCTTTTCTTTTGAAACCAAAGTCTGGGTAATGTCAATTACAGTTTGACTACTGGTGATCACAACAATACTTCTTGTGGCTCAAATCTTGGGAAAACAGCCAGAAATATGTTGGTGTGATCAATAAATTATCACCCTTAAATTTGAAAGTTCTTCTGGTATGTGGTGGACAGCTTCTTAAGCCCAGGTAATAGACAAGCCCTCTATATTTAAAACAGAATTTAACATTAACCAGAACTCTTTGGTTGACAGGTTGACCATAGAAGTGTCAGCACAGGCAGAATTTAATAATGTGTTATTTATAAAGGAACCCCAAAAGAACATGTGGTGTGTGTGTGTGTGTGTGTGTGTGTGTGTGCATGTATATGTGTATCAGTATTTACATGGTCTTTTGTGTTGGGAGGATTCTTTCCCTTTCTGCCTAATGTTACCTTGAAGTTCTGTCTTCAAGGGACCTTGGTTGCTGGCTCAGCGTGGTGAGCACTTTGGGGGATGCTGCAGACCACAGAGCCTGTATCCCATCCCATCCCATCTTCTCTTGCCCAACAGGGTAAACATTTCCCTTCCTGGCTGAGGGTAGAGCACTAATAACATGGCATACGGGACATAGATTTCCTTCCTTGTGTGTGTCAGCCTATAATTTGACAGACTCCGAGTGATTAAAGCACCACCACCTGCAATAAAACCTAGAATGCACACCCAATTTATTTAAATGCTTCCTGGCTTCATATTATTCAAATCTGTAGTAAGTGTGGGAGGAGTTGAGAAAGAAACCACTGAAATTTTAAATTTAGTTTCTCAGTTGACATTCTCGTTTTGGAATTGAAATATTGTGTGTCATAGCTAAATATATTTCTTGAAAGGGCTAGTCTCAAAGTTAATTGAGTTAATGCTATCCTCTAAATCAGAAGCTGGTTCATGCACTCATCCATGAAGTCTTAAGCTCATAGATTCAGATTTCTGGGCTACAAATTGGGGGCTAAACACAAACAAACTTGTGATATATTTTTCCTAGGCACAAAGAGAAGTAATTCAATTTCCCCTTCTTTTCCTTGCTTCCTTGTTCTTGTTTGCTTTTCTCCCTCTCTCTCTCTCAACTATAAAAAAGTTTGAAAAGCTTTTTTCATTTTATTTTTTAGTAGGACAGGGACAATTCTGATTTTAGATATGACTTTTCCAGTAAGTACCCAATACTGCTTTAACATATATGCGTGCTTTATGGCTGGGGTATGTTCATGAGATTTCACATACGTGGAATGAAAACAGCAATAACAACAGTTCCTTGGGTAGGTCAGTTTCCTTATGCTGCAGAACCAAACTTTGTATTTTATTGTATTTTAAAGATTTATTTATTTGAGAGAGAAAGAAAGAGCACCCACACACGAGGGAGGGAAAAAAGGAGAGGGAGAGAATCTCAAGCAGAATCCCCATTGACTGTGGAGCCCAATGTGGAGCTCGATCTCATGACCTTGAGACCATGACCCGAGCTGAAACCAAGAGTTGGTCATTCAACCAACTGAGCCATGCAGGTACCCCTCAGCCTTCATATCTTAGAACTTTTTCTCTATATGTAGCTATATGCCAGTTCATTCCCTTCATAGAGACTTAATGGTATAGTATGATGCTTTCTTGAACATTGTTTTCAAAGGACTTCTCTTTTTTTTTAAGATTTTATTTATTTATTTGACAGAGATCACAAGTGGGCAGAGGCAGGCGGGGGGTCGGGGGGAAGCAGGCTCCTCACTGACCAGAGAGCCCGATGTGGGGCTGAATCCCAGAACCCTGGGATCATGACCTGAGCCAAAGGCAGAGGATTTAACCCACTGAGCCACCCAGGTGCCCCTCAAAGGACTTCTAAAAGAAGATGACAGAGATCTAGGTGATTTGGAGTGTGTAAACATCTCATTATGATCATGTAATTATTTTGCATGCTTATCAACTTCACAAAATACATGCAAAATTTAATATTGCTCTGTCATATATCTATGTCTGATTATAAAAATGATACCCCCAGCCAGCTAGTAACTAAAATGGACTCATTGGAAGATGTAGCAAATTGATCTGTGACTTCAATAACCCGTAGGCTCCAGGTCCAGTTTGAAAACCACAAGTATAGGAAATGGCCTCAGCTGGGCATGTGACCACACACTGACAACAGTCCTGTACCACAGTTTTTACCTACTTACATTCTCAATCAGCTCTTCAAGTTCTTGGTCATTCTTGTTTTAAAATTATGTAACCTGAATGGTAAATTTTCTTTCACAATTTGTCTGTGTAAGAAGAGGAACAGTTGGTGTTTCAGGTGGTTCAGAACTTTCACACCTCCTGAGTTTAAGTGTGTGCATGTGTGTGTGTGTGTGTGCATTTCCTAGGTGGTTGTTGAATTTGAAGGATTACCAGAAATGAGGCCCATTGGTTCTTTGTATGCTTGGTGGTTAGAGGAATAACTGCTTTTTTTTTAAAAGACTGGGCAAATGGGAGGAAGTTGGCATTGAGACAAGTTTGGATGCGGCTAGAAAACTAGCTCTTTTCCTGTCATAAAATGCAATGATATGGTTACCTGTGGCTTTCAAGCATATATACTTTCTTTTACCTGTAAAGATAGAAAAGCCAAAAGAGACAAACAGCCTAACTGAGTCAATTTTCATTTATTTCTTCCATGAGGAACAAAAGGGTATTTTCAAATTGGTGGTGTATGCTTATGGATATGTGGAAAAGCCGTACCTCGGTGCAAGCTATAAGTCACACTGACGTTTATTGTATGCCCAGGAAGAAAAGCAAAGATGGAGAATGGTGAGGACTCAGAAAAAGGAAAGAAAAAGAAAAAAAGGAAAAGGAAAGGAAAAATTAAAATCAAAGTCAGTTCATTGGTGGGTAGTTAAACATTCTGTAGGTTGGCAATGACCAATTCTTAGACTTTTCTTAAGGAAAATATAGTTAGGGAGGAAACAATACTAGAAAACACAACAAAACAAAACCAAAACTTGTTTTTCAAAGCCAAAACAAATCTCTGTCCCTGCTTCTTTCTACTGAAATATATTATTAAAATTGGAGTGTCCCTTATTTTTAATTTATGGCCAATTTATTCATTGAAATAGTTTCCTGTAGTTAATTGTCAGTCATCACTTGGTTCCATTTTGATCTCAACTTGTTTTCTTGGCAACTGACAAGGCCTAACTTTAAGGAAAGGGAGTGAAGAAAATTGTAAATCATCCATGTAATTCCCCTTTTTATTCCTGGTATTTCTCCAACTTATGGGTTTGGGGAAATCAGCCAATTTTTCAAAGTGGTACTGTCCTTGAAGCCAAAATTCCAGTGCAAACGCATCTCTGTTGCTACAGCTGCCTTTGAAAATTGATGTGGTTTCAGAAAAACAGCCATAATTTCTTCCATCCCATTAAAAATGAAAGCAGTTATGTTATAAAGGCAAAGCAGTCTGAAAAGGTAATTTCAGCATTGAGTAAGCAAATATGTAAAGTTCCTCTACGTACCTACGAGAGAGAGAGAGGTCATTACAGACATCACCCAGCTTCTCGGTGCACAGCCAAGTCTAGGATCCTAGTTTATGACTCATGCAAGTTTGCTACTACATGTTTTCATTTTGTATCACCACATTCTTTTCCACATTATTTTGATCACCTTTTCTTAGGAAATGAGGTGCTCATTAGGATTTTAGGATATGAACCCTGTAAAACATGATGAGTTTTGTTTTTATGAGAAATTTCCAGTAATCAATAAACAACGAATACATAATCAAGCCCCCTGGGACTCCTGGACTCCTGGGTGTGTTGCCAATCAATATGGCTACGTATGAAATTCTCAGCAACCTGTGTATGTAAGTTCCCCTGTAATGTCGTATTTCAGTTCTTTTTTTTTAAGATTTTATTTATTTATTTGACAGACAGAGATCACAAGTAGGCAGAAAGGCAGGCAGAGAGAGAGGGGGAAGCAGGCTCCCCGCCGAGCAGGAAGCCCAGTGTGGGGCTCGATCCCAAGACCCTGAGATCATGACTTGAGCTGAAGGCAGAGGCTTTAACCCACTGAGCCACCCAGGCGCCCCTATTGTATTTCATTTCTTAACAGCATTGGATCAAGTGTAAGAAAACCAATGAATCATCTCCTCTGTAGAATAAATTTCTCATTGTTTTGTTTGTTTTTTTAAAGATTTATTTATTTATTTGAGAGAAAGAGAGGGAGGGAGAGAACACAGGAGTGGGAGAGGGAGAGGGAGAGGGAGAGAATCTCCACAGACTCTTCACTGAGTGCAGAGCTGGACATGGGGCTTGGTCTCAGACCTTGAGATCATGATCTCACAACCCTAAGATCATGACCTAAGCCGAAACCAAGAGTTAGACGCTTAACCCACTGCACCATCCAGGCACCCCAAATTTCTCCTTGCTATCAAAAGAACATTTTACACTCTATCCTATCAATATGATCTAATTATTATAATTTTTTTTAAAGCACTCAACTCTACTAACTGGAAGGATTGGGGTTAAAACTTTAGTTTCATCCCATTCATTTCTATTTTTATTCATCTGTCAAATGACACACATTTGCTGGCTGGCTAGCTTGCTTCTTATTTATTTATTTATTTATATAGCAATACAGGTAGGATGGGCTTTGAAGGTACTTTGAACAATTACAAGTGTGATATGAATTTAGTCTTTCTACTATGATGCTCTTGTTATCAAAGTCCATGTAGTTCTTCCTCTATGTTCCTTAACATTTCTGTTTGGACAAGCAATATGGTGAATTTGCTAGCTATCCATTGTGAAAGACCAGACGAACAGGCTCAGTCCAACAGTTGGCTGTTAGTCTTCCTCCACTCGGAACATAGCATTACAGACTATTCAGAGATGGCAGGTTTCTAAGCCTTGGGAGTTATCCCTTTCAAATAGGTGAAATGAATAAATATTGAGTTGGTTTTTTTCTTTAAGATTAGTGTGTAAGCTGTCTGGACAGGAGGAGAGTTTAGGAAAATAATTCACTCTTATGCATTATTGGAGAAGGAAGCATGACATGAAGAATTTTTTTTTGATGATCGAGTCTTACCCTTATTAAAAAATTCAAGTGTAAGACATGAAAATATTTTTGATAGAAAGGTTTCTCAAACATTATTTAATATATGTATCTATGTATTTCCCTATGATCTTAAAATATGTTTTCATTCAATTATTATTTCAACAAGTATCTGTTGACCATCATGTTTGTGTTCTAGAGTAGTTGCCTATGTTACAGGACTCAAGTACGTTCCAATAAGGGAGAAGAGCAGATATTTCTACTCATCATTATGTCCCCAGACCCTCACACAGTATTTCACACAGCCAGGATCCTCAATAAAACTATTACATTGAGTTAGACTCAGTGTGTTCTATACATGCTTTTTAATTTTATTAAAAGGCATATATTCTAATGGTCTCCTCATTATAACCAACATAGTTTCCTTGCCTACACTTGCATATCTCTAGTGATAGGAACTTAGCATGACTGGACGTAGACCATTCTGTCCTTGGACTGTCAGTCATTGTTCCAGAGAAGCAGAACCAACAGGATGAGGACACACACACACACACACACACACACAGTTTGTTTATTTATCTGTTTGTTTATTTATACTAGAAAGACTAAAATCTGTAGAGCAAGCTGGTAGGCCTGAAACTCGGGCAGAATTTTAATGTTGCAATCTTATGGCAGAATTTCTTTCACTCTGGAAACCTCAGTTTTTGCACCAAAGGTCTTCCAGTAATTGGTTGAGGCCCACCCACATTATTAAAGCTAATCTCCTTCACTTAAAGTCAACTGACTGCACATGTTATCCGCATCTACAGATTACCTGCACAGTTATTCCTACGGTAATGTTTGATTAAATAACTGGGCAATGCATTAGCCAGCCAAATTGGCACACAAAACTATCACAACAGCTCTTCCTGTGTGTTACTCTACCTTTGGAACCAGAGGTGGTTCATTAGCTTCTGCTCGTTGCTTTTAAGTTTACCCTCAGAGTTACACAGGACATTTTAAATGTCTCTTCCTATGGTAGTCCTTAACACATTTAAGATAGGGAGCATGCATGGACCCATGCTGAATTTTCTCTTCCACCGTCTAGTTACTCATAGTTACTTCATTTTCCCTGCAGAGAGTGTGATTTCTTGTCATGGCACCATCTTGGCTGTCTTATATGATCTGTGCGTTCTATGCACTGGGGGGCCTGGAAGTGAAAGCAGACATTTCAGAGCAGATCAGAGCACAGCTGTAAATCTATGAATATACCCTGCTTTTGCTAAGACATCCTGAGATCATTGTTGCTTTCCAGGGGACAATGGACGCAATGTTGGCTCATGGAGAGATTGCAAGTAAAGGTTTTTTTCATTGTTTTGTTTTGTTTTTTAATATATGCTGTTGTTATGTCAAATCTCCCCAAACCTATAG
Organism: Lutra lutra; assembly: GCF_902655055.1. Lineage (NCBI taxonomy): Eukaryota > Metazoa > Chordata > Mammalia > Carnivora > Mustelidae > Lutra > Lutra lutra. Next base: position 86,256,831 of record NC_062285.1, read on the forward strand.
TTTGTAAATGCTTAATCCAGGTGTAGAAGTTTATTTTCATCCTCTTAAATACTGTTCTGTTAGATTCATCTATTCTTCTGGTCTATCCTGAGACGTTTGGATTTACTATATGTATCATCCTTCTCTATTTTCTGTCATCTAGAAGTCTGTTGGTTTTGGAACATTATGGGCCCTTGACACTCTTACTCAATCATAGAATTTTCCACTTTGGTATTATAAAGCTCATTGGAATGATTAAGAATCCCAGTGAGTTTTTTGGGTAATTTATAGCCAGTAAAGAAAAACAAAGGTCTTTGGCTCTAAGTGTGGGGACATTAATAGCATATCACATTACTTCTATGTTCATTAAATCAACTCTATTTAGATTTGCCTTAGAAAGAGTGAGCTGGGAGGACATTTTACAGTTATAATCCCTTGTTTAATATTTTATTTAACATTTCTTGTTTCTGTCTCACATTCTTACCTTAGGATTCAAGGTACATTGCTATATAAAGTACAGAACCGTAATCAGCTTTTATTGGTCCAAGTATCTATTCCGAAAAAGTTGTTTTTCAGGGGCACCTGGGTGACTCAGTCATTTAAGCATTCAACTCTTTTATTTATCTATTTATTTATTTATTTATTTATTTATTTTTTTTAAGCATCCAACTCTTGATTTCAGCTCAGATCATGAACTCAGGGGTCTTGAGATCAAACCCCACAAGGGCTCCATGCTTAGTGGGGAGTCTGCTTGAGATTCTCTCCATCACCCTTTCCCTTTGCCAAACTTGAGGGTGAGCACACACTTTCCCTCTTTCAAATAAATAAATAAAATAAATCTTTAAAAAAAGAAGGTTGCTTTTCAGACACTCTTCCAGGATTTGTATGTACAATTCTGTACTAAAATGGCTGAATTTATGTAATTTGAAACTGTTGCTTCAAATCCCAGCTGAGTTTGGTAAGATATTTTTCTTCCTTGGGTTATACCAGTAGCTAGCACACTTTAGCCTACCTCAGGATCACCTGGAGGGTTTGTTCAAATACAGGTTTCAGGACACCATCCCCAGAGGCTCCGGTTTAGGAGGTCTGTAGTAGAGTCAGAGAACTTGTATTTTTCACAAGGTCCCAGATGATGCTGATGCTGCTATTGTGGGGACCACATTTGGGGAACCACTGTGTTAAGTTTGCTAAGTACTCAATTTCCATTTGAAATAGGTGTTTTCAGCTTTGAGTCCACACACAACTCTCCAGCTACCTGTCAGAAACTGTGAGTGCCAACCACTGCCCTGAGTACTGGTGATACAGTGGTAAATAAAACAGATGGGATTTCTGCCCTCATGAGGCTAACATCCAAGTGGGAATGGATCAGTTGAGCCAGAAATACTCTATGGGGAAAAGCAAATGTGAGGTTTTTCTGAAGTTCCTTACAATTAGAATTTTTTACTCCCATAGCATGGTAAGTTTTGTTAAAAAAAAAAAAAAAGCATATGCCTCAACTGTGATATGTTGAGCTTTGTTTTTGAGATGAGATGTTGGGCAATAGTAAGGGTTGGTTTAGTTACACTGTAGTATTAAGTGTCTGGGAATTAAACATATAGCCTAAAACCATGGTTCTGAACTTTCTACCGAGAGAAAGTAAACAGACCACATAGGAGTTGAACCCATAACCGTGAACTTTTCATTGACACCAAGCTCTACTCCCTGTCAAGTTAAGGCAAATACAGAACCATATTAAAGTAAGGTAGTTTTCCTTTTGGAACAATGATTTGGAAAAATGATTTCAAATTGCTCTTTGACAGTGCCATTTATAAAACTTATGCAATGGTATGTAGAACTGTAGTATTGACAAAAGTTCATAAGTTTCCACTGTTTGGGGTAGAAAGATAACATCTTTTTCTCAGTGATGCATTTCCTGGTTTTTAAAAGTATTTCTAAAAGTTCTTTTTTGTTTTATGCCATTGGGCAGTAATTTAAGAGGTGAAGCCAAAATAAAAAAAAAAAAAGATTGAAAAATTGTGAATATTTATTTATTTAAAACAGTTTGACTTTTTTGTGTATTATGAACCCCATAAATTACAACTGAATCTAACAACTGAGCCAGCTCCCTAGTCATTTGGCAACATACGTTGAATTAGAGGTTTTAAAGGAAGACTCAACCACGCATGATAGTATGAGTAATGGTTATCTGTTCCAATGTCTGGGACATTTTTCCATTCAGATGTTTTTTTATCTTGAATTAATTTCTCTACCATGTTCCAAAAGAGGTGAAAACAAAAGCATAGCAACCATGCGTTTGAATCCTTGAGTCTCAAAAATTAACATGTGCTTTCTTATGTCTCCCACTTATCAATTTACAAATGTTTATGAAATTCCTCCTATGTTCCCAACTCTTCCACTCTCACCATCCTCCCATCAGTAATGTCAATATTTGTGGGGGAAGTCCAGAGAACCACATCATTGCCTTCATATTCAGGGACCTTGGTGTTTTGTTGGATATGTATGACTTACAATTAGAAATCAGTAAGAAATAGTCTGTGTTCCAGCAGGACGATTGACTTTTACAGTTTTTTTTTTTTTAATCTTGAAATATTAAAAAAAAAAATTGTCAGAGTTGCAAAATGGTACAGAGAGTTCTTATGTACCCATCACCTAGCTCTTCCCTGTGATAACATTTCACAAAACCACAATGACTTATCAAAACCGGGAAATTAACATGGACACAATGCCAATTGCAGGGCATGGATACATCTAAGCCACAGATCTTAGAATGATTTTTTTTTTTTTTTGGAAAGACAATTGGGGAGGGATGTAGAAGGAGATCCTCTGAGAAAGGATGGAGCTCTTCATGTGTTCTCAACTGGTGAATCTGATAAAGTACTTATTATCAAAAATTTATACATTAAGCTGTATGCAATTTAGCAATTTAAATCACACATAAGATGTTCTAACAGTTTAGTTCAGGCCATACATGCTAGAGGAATTGAGGAGAGGAAGAGAAATCAGTGAAAAATACTTCCGCGAGACCTTGAAAGAGGCAGCAACACTAGAATCCTGTAAGTTTGATGAGATTTTTATGGTGAGGAACAAAATGACTTCCCTCTCAGTTCTTATCTTTCAAAATTATGTTTTCCTCATACCAATCCACATATGTCATTGATGTTGGGAATTAGAAGGGGGGAAAGGACAAAAAAGTAAAAAAAGAAAGAGGAACTAAATAACAGGAAGGGAGAAGAGCTTTTGGAATTTTGCTGATCCAGTCCCAGGAAAGGTCCTTTTAAAGGTGCCCAGAGATAGCTCAGCAGTCATCATTCCCTTCAGTGTAAGAGCACAGGCTTGGAGCCCAAGAGATCAGGAGATCATTTACTCATTGTGTGTGTGTGGGGTCATCTTTCTTACTTTTGGGAAGCCCCAGTTTCCTCTTCAGTAAAATGCAACATTTGATAATCATCATCTTATAGGGGGGCTGTTGTGCATCCAAACCAAAGGAGCTCTAATAATAATCAGCAGTCGTAATACCTACCTAATGCTTATAGCATAGATGATAAGCCAACCACTGTTACAGGACACGACACACATGAACCCAAATAATCATCACAGTTACTCATAAATTTAGCCCTATTACTGTCCCTCTTTTGCAGACAGGGAGCTTGAGGTCCCAAAGAGTAAGTAATTTGCTCAGGGCCAACAGGTAGTGACTAGATGCTGGCAGAGCTTAATTCAAACCTAGGCAGTTTGCCTTCACTGGCTGTCCTTTTATCCACCAAACTGAAAGTTTTTAACAAAATGCCAAGCACAATACTAGAAATACCCAATGAGTGTTTTCTTCCCCTCTAGCCCTTTGTCTTTTCCTTGTGACTTGGGAACACTCATTTGGATCAATCAGTATCTGTGAAAAGTACTTTACTTCACTTGATCCATTACTAGAGGAAAAGGAGCAACTGAAACAGAGAAGACGGTGATTCCGTTACTAAGAGATCTTAAGGCCTTATAGTACATTTTTATTCTGCTCCATTTTTAAAATAATATTTCTATTCCAAATTCTGTCTATGATTTCATGCTGAAGCCCCTTATTTGGCTTTTGAGGCCTAGTAGTATGTGAAGGAGGTGCTCGGGGAGGAAGAAGGAAATTATAAAGAAAGACAGAAGAGCCTAACATTGAATATGTGAAAAATGTGAAGTGCGTTAAATATTCTCAGTGGAAAGGGAGGATACATTAATAAATTGACCTGGAGGAGCCCCAAAAGTAAACTCAGAAGTTTTTTAAAGACGTGAAAGTCCTAGCATGTCAACATTAAGGAAAATATATAGTCAAGTCAAAATTTTTAAATGATGTTTTGTGTTAAAAATATTGGATTGCAGAGATTTCCTCCATTATTTATCACAATAGGAGAGGGTTGTTTTTCTTCACTGAAATACAAGATGTTCTTACGAACCAAATAGCTGAAAGAATCAGGCTCCTACACAGGGCAAAATGCCAAAAGGCTTCAAACATTTTGTGAGGGCAGATTGGGTAGGATTGGATCCCATCAGATAACTCAAGATCCTTTATCTGCTATGAATAATTCATGATTAATTATTGCTGGAGACTTCTAGGTCAATAAATATTGTTGAAGTTTATGATGCTTCTTGTGAATGCAGAGGACCACTATCGTTTATTGTTGCCAATTATTTTTGATCCCATAACTGATTATTCAGAATTACATTGTGGTGGTGCTATTTTGGATGAATAATTGGCATGAACAGCTGTGATGTCAGAGTGGAAACTTTACATATAGTTTTTTTCAGGTCATTGTTTCAGATTCAGTAAAAAGGAGGTTTTGTTCAGTACGAACTAAGAAATCCCCAAACCAACCACCATGAGAAAACAGCTTTGGTAAATGTATTTTATTTAAGGTATCATGAAATAAGACTTCTAAAAACTATCTCTTATTTATGCAATGTTGCATTGTCATAGTTAATAAGTAAACACGTCTGTCTTATTTGACTCCCTTTAGAATATTCACCAGAGTCTCCCAAATTCCTTTGTTTGGCTGCTCAGTCAAGTTTATAGTATACACTGTTGATGGGTTCATTTCTGACACATTGTGGTTTGAATGACCCAAAATTTACTGTAATTTTATGATCGTGAAAGGGATTTGTTTTATTGAAGAGCAAATGCAAAAATAAAGAAAGCAGTTTTCAGGAAATATTAGGTTTATTTTAATCTTGGAGTATTTTTCTATAGAGATATATCAATAAAGGTGGAAACAAAACTGAATTCTAAAGATACGGGGCTAGCCATTCAGTTAAATTAGATAATTTTCAAATCTTCACTCTTACTTGATGCATGTGCTATGTATGTGTATGCGTGTGTGTGTGTGTGTCTTGACTAAGAGTTTTACTCCAAAAACTCCAAACCAAAACCCACTATGAAGAGTAGTATTTCCTAGGTTTGAAACATCAGGAAAATTCTGAGATATGAATGGGCTTAATATCTAGTCTCTGTTTAGTCTCATGTATAGCTTTTCCCTCTAGTCAAGAATATGGGAGTATAAGAAAAAAATGTGACTGCCTCTACTCTGGGATAGAGGGCTGCAGACAGAATGGAGAGGCTGAAGTGGAATGCTGTAGATATATGAGGATATACATACACAGAAACAAAACAAAATGAAAAACCCACTCATGGTCTTTTTGAATGCCATCACCAAATGGAAACATTTGACAAAATGTGTTAACTCTAGAAAGACTATCAGTAGTGTTATTTTAAAACATTCGCAGTGGGAAAAGACTACCATGTATTGCCACCCAGAGCCTCCTCCCCCAAAGCTGGTTTATATGAGGTAGTTAATGAGATTTGAGACTTTGGTGCTGGTGAGATTAATGGGAGCTTTGGGACCATGAATAAATATAATGGTCCATATAACCTAATCTCAAGAACCTGTCAGTATATTATCTTAATGGGCAAACAGGATTTTGCAAATAAGATTGAGGTTATGAACCTTGACATCAGGAGGTTATTCTAGATTGTCCAGGTGAACCTATCTTAATCCCATGAGTCCTAAAAATTGAAGAACCTTCCCAGGCTGAGGTCAAAGGCTGAGGCTGGAGGGAGATGTGACTAAGAAGGAATGGTCACAGACATGTGATTGTGTTGGCTTTAAGGACAGAGAAAGGGGACCATGGGCTAAAAAAAAAAAAAATCCGGGTGAACTCTGGGAGCTAGAGGAGTCAGGGAAATGGATTCTCTCTCCCACAGCCTCCAGAGAGGCCCCAATGACAGTCAGACCTCTCACCTATAAAAGTATAAGGTGGTAAATTTATGTTGTTGAGCAGTAAATGCCTAATAATTTGGATTCTTACGCATGCAAACTGAGGCTCCTAGAAGCTTTGGCTACGTACAGTGAGAGACTGCTGAGAATTAGTATATTCTACCCAGCATAAGTTCTCTGAGTCTGTGTCTAGATTTGCCCCCTTACCCTGAAGTTCAAAATAGCCCGTGAAACCTCAGGAATGGAGTCCAAGTAAGACTTGGTGGAGATGACGAAAATCCTGAAGAATCACAACTAGTCCATTTCCAAGTTCAGGGCATCACAGAGTGTGATCATTTGAATGAAGCATGGCCTGGGTGGACTAGAGTCCTACATCCCTCTTGGGAAAGAAGGGGCTGCCTTTGAGAACAGTACATGTAGGAGAGGAGGCTCTACCTACAGTAGTTCAAACCACATGCATATCTCAAGGGACACATCCTCACCAAGGGAGAAGACAGTGGAAGAAAGAAAAGGGAGAGCAGAGAAAATAGAGCCAGAGGTTGTGGGCTGAAGAGAATGAAAGCATTGGCTATGGGGTCCCAGGCCAAATAAAATCCTCGTGGACAAAGCAGCTTACGATTTTCAGGCATCTCGGTTATCTATGGGCCCTAGATAACCTGGGCTTTCTGAGGGCAGGCACCGAAGCAAAGCTCGCGGCAGATGATAGAAATCGGTTGCCCTGCTAACGGTTGCTCAGCCTCTGGGTCAGGCTAAATGGGGCCGAGTGTGAAGCAGCCTCTCCTTTCTCTCTGCACTGCCCTCCCTGCTGCTCACACCTGCTAAGGACAGTGTGCCTGGGTCCGGATGGTCAGGCATTTACACGGGGCGGGCTCACATTTCTAAGATGACTTAAATGAGCTTCAGGAGAACATTCTGTTGTCTAGCTCTGAGGTCGCATAAACAGTAAGTAATGAAAATAGCTTACTTCTAGAACACCAGGCGTTTGACAGAATACTTATAGCATCTCATTTAATGGCTCACCATTATACAGCAATTTCAGTCTTGTTATCATCTTTACCTTACTGATGAGTAAGACTCATGAGTAGACTCATCAGAGACTCTGAGAGGTTTAACAACCTGCCCAAAAGCAGAGATGGAGGGAATGGCAGAGCTGGGACTGGGTTCCCGGGAGCACTGACTGCAAGTGTTACCCCTCTTCAGGTTTAGGCCCTGCTCGGACTGTTCTAGAATAGGTCAATGTCAGCAATCCAGCCGTACCAGTCAGAGAACGCAACTATCTCCTGATGGTTTTACATTTAACTCTTGGTGATTTATGAGATTCTCATTGGCCTCCAAAAGAGGCTACGTTTTATGATACCTTGCTAATAACTATACTAATTCTACAGCTTGTAGCCAGACTTCTTGGACCCAAATCCTGGCTGCACCACTTCCTGGCTGCGGAAAGCAGGCATTTTTGTGTGTCACAAGCCGGGCAGTGGCCCCAGCGGCCAGACTAGTGTTTGCCACACCGTAGTGCTCCATACATACTTGCAGAACAAAAAATGCCTTGATCGTCACTGTAAGTATTGTGTAGACCAATCGATGAGCACGCTTAGAATGGTGCCTGGAGACTTGGTAATGCTCGGCAATGTTAGCAGTTCTTGTTCTGTGTGAGATTGAAGCCCTGGATCTTGTTTTAAGATTAGAACTTTTTCCCTTGCTCCTGGCCTTGCTTTCGCTTCTCTTCTTGTTCTCACCTTGGACTAGTCTGTTTCAGCGGCAGCAATTAAGAAAGATGATGCAGTATTTATAAAATATAAAGCATACAATGAAAGCTGAAGATGACACTTTCCTCTCCAGTACAGTGATGTAGAAAGTCCCTTTCTTTGAATGAAGTACTGACAGCAGCTGGGGAATCATCTCTTCTGCAGGGCTTTAAAAATGATGTCTCAGCCTGGAGAGGTGGCACGGGTTGTGTTTTCAGTGTAAACAAAATAGTCACCAATCACCAAAAGCAGCTTCTTCACTCATGTGTTTCCTCGAGTTAGGTCAGCATGTTTTGGGTGCAGGGTCCATAGTCTCGTAAGAAGAGGAGATCTGATTGACCTTTACACCAGGTTTAAAATCCAAGTGCAGTCTCTCCTATGAAGCCTGTGCTTCAGTTTGCGTCTGCTTGAGAAATACTTCCTCAGGGGAAAAGAACGATTAAGACAAGGTGTCATTTTCTAGCATGTCTCTGCCAGCCTTTGTAGCAAGCTGATCGTGTCAATTTTCTTCATCCAAGAAACCAGGGTCCCCTCTTGAGGCAGAAGAGCTGTGCCTGGGTAGAACAAAACATTTTTCTTTTTTCCATTAATAAAGAAAAACTTGGCATCCACACCCTGTCCCGGGATGGCTGTTGTGCCCATCCATCTCTATGCCTGTGCTGCTCTCTAACTTGACTAAAATGGATCCTGTCCCACAACTGTTGACTGCAGAGGGCTCACTGATGTAAATTGTGGAGGAATAGGCAGCTTCCCAGATTTTAAATGCCTTGAAGGGAGGAGAGAAGTCCTTGGCTCATATCCCTCAGGTAGTTAAAGGTCACACTTGGAGGGTGTTGCTTTGGGTGAAGCTTGCAGGCAACCCACTGAGCATGCTGGGTAGACAGCTCTGTCCCTTCCACATGCTTGTCCCTCCAGCTTATTTGAAGTATCTCAAGATACATAAAACACCAAACCATCTGACTGAGTGGCTCTCCACTGTAAGTTGTTCATACGTCCAACTGAAGTATGATTTGGTGACAGGAACCCAAGATGGTAAGCGAAGCTGCAAGCCTTCTTGGGAGGAGAATGGCGTGTTAATAGCGTATTTATCATCTGTGATGCAACTTCTAGGTATCTGCTTGCCTCTGTTTGGTGCCATATGGCAGCCAACGCTGATTTCCTCCCACCTTCCTGAACTGATTTTCTTTTGACCCCTGTTCAATTTGAGACAAATAAATGCTGATAGATTTAACTAAACCAACAGGTTAAAAAAAAAAAAAAAACAGCCAAACTTGTTGTGCGTTAAGAAAGTAAGTAGAGATTTTCCATGAGTGGTTTCAGAACCAGGAGACACAATCATCCCCAGAGCCGAGCAAAGGTCACCTACTTAGCAGGAAGAAAATGAGTGGGCAGAAAAGACTGAGAGATTAATAATGACCTGTGTCTCATGATCCAACTCTTCCTTTCTTAATTAGGGACCCTTGGCGTGTGGGGTAGTACCCCTTGTGTGTAGGGTGGAAAGGAGAGGTGAAGTGTTCTCATAGAATTTGTACCTCGATCCATCTCTACTGCGTTAGGCTAATCCTCAGCCATACTGGCCCTTACCCAGAGCCAGTCCTCTTGAAGGCAGTGTGGGAATCCCTGCCATCCTGCCACCATCTCTGGGTGGTCAATTAGAATCTATCTATCTGCAGTTACTGGTTCATTAGCCACAACTATAATGATGTTCAGGAGGGCTTTACCCAAGTCACTTTGCAAACATTAATTTAATATTCTCTGACTTTCTGGGGAGTACATTCAATCTTTGAATATTACAAGACAAAAATGAAAATGCTTAAGAAATAAAACAAAATCACTCTCAATTTCTGACGCATGTTGAAGGGCTGTACCTTTGACGTAAGTTACCCCATGCCATCTGACAACCTGGACATTGGTCTTGCCGAAATGGGAGATATTGAGATGGATGTGGAAATTGTACCTGGAGAACCTGACACTACCAGTAAGATTTTATTTATGAATTTCATCAAGTTCTCAGTGGTCAGACCATCAACCCAGTACTGTGCAGCAACCAGAGGGTGAAGCATGGACACAGCGAGAGGTCCTGCTGTGGTCAACCAGATTGCTTTTAACCAATAAAGCAAAATAGAACTCCTTTATTGGCAGCTGTAAACTGGACATCATGTTAAGCATTCCTGGAAGAGATGAGCTCCAGGCTTTTAAACAACACCAAGACTGTATATATAGTGCGTGAATCTGAGATAATGGAATGCTAGTAAAAGAGCGAAGCATTCCTAGTACAGATTTTACCGAATACCATCCTTTTTCAAAAACTCAGGCTTCTTCTTTTTTTTTTTTTTCTTAATTAAAAACATTCAGCCTAATAAAAGCTGTTTTCAAAAGCATAGGTTCTAAGGGGAGAACATATGTATTTTGAGACCTGAGGAGCAGCCCATACACGAGAGAGTAGAGAAAGAGTGCTTCCAAAGATAAGTTTCCAGTGACTTCTAAATGATCCTTTACGATCGTACTTTTAGATGGCTCTAGCCTTCGCTCCCTTAATAGCAGGCCTGGAATGTGCTGTTGAAGGAAGTCACTGTTTGTTGTTCAGAGTCCGGCCTGGGTCCTGTGAATGTGTGTCATGCGAGCAGAGATGTTCCACAGCTGCATTCTCTTTTTCACCCTAAAGCATATTATTTAGCATAATCCCCCCCGCAAAGTGCTCAAAACAGGGAAATGATCTTAAATCCTTGCACAGAGTTTGTGAGTCATTGTTTTGATTATTCTTGTAAAGGTAATTAATTTTTTTTTTTTTTTTCCTGCTGGCCAAGTGAAATCTCAAATTCAAATCCTTTTGGGGGGAGGGGTGGGAAAGTAGAGACTAAAAAGAAGCCGGGCGCTTTTCACTGATTCACTCCTTTTTGTAGTATAATAATAACCTGAATCCTTTGCCTCCCATTGAAATTTAGGAACCTGAGAATGCATGTGGGGAAAATAATAGCCAAGGGTTCTAAGGCAGCTTTCTCTCATTTGCAGTGATATTTATAATTTCTCTTGCTTACAATATCTTTTCTGTCCAAACCAGACTCAGAGTTAACAAGCCAGATTATCAGAAATGTCTTCCAGCTCTAAATTCGGCACACTTTCTACTCTATTGTATTGCCCTATGTCCATTATTATGTCATGGGCCCTTACAGGTTTCTAAAAGGATCATAGTAAGGGGAAACAGAAGAGAGAACTCCAGTGCAGGGAGTGTGGGAATGGATGTAGCGTTCAGACAGGCAGGTATAATTCTCTAATCAAAGGAACCAGGATTCCTTAGAGAAGTAGTCAGTTCTAGGTCTTGGAAAGGCAAAGGAAAGATGGGCCTGGGATATCTTGTGGTGTCAGAAAGTAAGGAAGTACTGACAAATAGAAGAGCTTGGAGGCATGTCTACCAACCTGAAAGGGCTCCCAGTGATGAGAGATGAAACCATTTGAGCAAAATAAATATGAACATAAATCCAATAATAGTATTGATTATAATCCAAGGCGAAAACATGGATATCCTTGAGTTTATATTGACAGAAGCAAACAAGTGCCTAAATAAATAAAAGAGGAAGAAATGATAAGCCTTCCTAATAAAGCAATCCCAATTAGTGAAGAATGAACAAGGAAATAGAACCCTTGAACACCATGGTAGGAATTGTTACAGTCAACCATGGATAGGTGTAGTGGGTAAAAGTTCAAGCAGAAACAAGGTATTTACATAATCTGAGTGTTTCACCCCTAAAATAAACATTTATTAATTATAAAGAGAACAGTGGCACCTAGGTGGCTCAGTTGGTTGAACATCCGGCTCTTGGTTTTGGCTCAGGTCATGATATAGGGGTCGTGGGATCGAGCCCCACAGCGGGATCTGCACTCAGCATGGAGTCAATTGAGTTTCTCTCCCTCTGCTCTTCCCCCTGCTCATATTTGCACCACATTCTCTCCCTCTCTCTCTCTCTCTCTCAGATAAATAAATATTTTAAAAATTTGTAAAGGAAACAATAGTAACTATACAGTGAAGAAACCTTACAGATACCACCTTCGCCAAGTCCTAAAGGTTAGCATCACTGGGAAGAAGGCATAATGCCATTGTGATCTGATGCCCTCAGAAGGGCACTTCATCTCAGGGACATTCTTTCTAGTAGCTCTAGTAACCTCATATCTGATCGTGGATCCACATCAGACAAGCCCACATTGAAGGACATTCTACAAAAGAGCTGGTCAGTAATCTTTAAAAGTGTCAAGGTCAAGGAAGACAAAGAAAGACTGAGGAACAGTCACAGATTCAAAGAGACTAAGGAGACATGACAATCCCATCCATAGCAGAGGATCTTGAATTATATCCTAGAAGGGGACAATAATGGGACATTATTGAAAAAAACTAGTACAACCCAAATAAAACCTGTAGTTTAGTTAATGGTATCATACCAATGTTTATTTCTTAGTTTTCATCATTGTGCTACGGTTACATAAGATATTAACATTACATGAATGTGGGTGAAGGGAACAGGGAACTCTCTGTACTATTCTTACAACTCTTCTAAGTCTAAAATTATCTCAGTGTTAAAAAGTCCTTGTGTACGTGATGTCTAGTTATCTCTCTATACTTTTCAATGCTAGAAAATAAATGTAAGGCATTCGAGACACTGGCAAGATAACTGCTCATCATAAAATGCGTCATTTGTTCATTCAACAACTCTCAGCAGGAACTAGGTCGAATCACTGTTCGTCTTAGGGATTTAGCAGGTAAGAAACCAGGTATATTCTGAAATAGCAACAAGTGCTGTGAAAGGGAAAGGGAAGTACATGGTTCTCTGGGGAAACAGAAGTAGCACTTAACATAGGCTTGGGGGATCCAAGATCATAGAACTAAAGATGAATACCAATTAGCAAGTCTGGATTGTTGGGGAGAGAGGAGGCAGGAGGGGCATCGGGATATGTTTCAGGCAGAGCAAGAATGGAGGCAAGAAAAAAGAGGACACTTTTGAAAAAGCAACAAACTTAGGTAACTTCAATGGATCATGGAGTTCCAGGGGGGCTAAAAAGATTAAGGAGAAACCAGAGTATGTTAAGAAGTTTTTTTTTTTTTTTAAAGATTTTATTTACTTATCTAACAGACAACTAGGCAGAGAGGCAGGCAGAGACAGAGAGAGGAGGAAGCAGGCTCCCCGCGGAGCAGAGAGCCCGCCGCAGGGCTCGATCCCAGGACCCAGGGATCATGACCTGAGCTGAAGGCAGAGGTTTTAACCCACTGAGCCACCCAGGTGCCCCTGTTAAGAAGTTTTTAACAAAAATGTGAGGGCCAGCCAATAAAGGGCTTTAGTTGGGGAGTGATGTTATCATATTTATATTTTAGAAAAATCACTCTGGCTTCGTGTGAAGAATAGATTATAGAGGGATGGGGCAGAGGCAAAGGTGGAGGAAGACCAACTGGGAAGCCTTTCTATCAGTCCCAGCAAGGCATGGCAATGACCTTGACACATGGTGAGCTTTATGGAAAAGTGGACAGATTTGAGAGATTTCAGGGAGGTCTGATGAACAGAAGTGAATGTTTCTTTGTGTGATGGTGGTGAGGGAGAGGGAGCACCTACGGTTTAAAGTGTTCAGTTCCCCATCTAGAATCTGTCAGTCATGTCTTAGTCTACACATAGATCCACGCTATCGTATATGGTAATGGCAACCTGCGATTCAAACATAATCATCTGGAGATTTATGATGATGCTTGTGTGGGTGTGGCAGACACACCTGGAGAGCACCTCTAATGAGTCATGTCCCTTTTCCGGGAGTTTGGGCAGAAACCATAACTTGTTGCTAACCAATAGAAAATGGCAAAAGTGGGATATCACTTCTGTGATGAAGTTACATTACGTACGACTCCGTCTCAGCCTACTGAAGTGAGAGACCCCTGGGTTGGCTCTGAAGGAGTAAGACACCATGTTGTGAGAGGGCTGCATGACAAAGAATGATGGGTAAACTCTAGGAGCTGATGGTGGCCCCTGGCTGATAGCCAACAACAACAACAAAAAAGAGCATCCATCCTACAAGTACCATGAACTGAATTCTGCCAGCAACCTGAAGAGGTGTGGAAGTGGACCTTGTTCAAGTCAAGCCTCTGATGAGACCACAATCCCAACAGATGCTGTAGTCTTTGTGAGACTTGTGACCCAAGAAACTATGAGATAATTAAGGGTGTTATGAGCCTCTAAATTTGTAGCAATTTGTTATGCAGTCACAGAAATGGAATCTATTTGCTCTGATGCCTTTGTCCTATTTTGTATTTTCTATCTTTAAATCTGTCCATTATTAGCATCTTAAATCAAAGGTCACTCTTCTTGTTTTTATTCTGTCCTTAGGTTTTCAGGTATTTAAGCCAAACTTTCTTTGGTTCTAGTATTGTAAGTGGGTTAATTTACAAACTAAGCAACACCTTACCACCTTTGGATCTCTCTAGAATGATGATGTGTACATACCCCATTATCAATGGCATTGGTTTTCAGGTATTTGAATATCCCAAAGGTGTTCTCTCTGTTTAAACCCTGAGGACCCACCATAGACCCCCGCTGGTTCCCTGTTCTCCTATGTCCCTTACTAAAGGCACTATGGACCAAAGGGGTATTTGGGGTTTTTTTTGTTGTTTTTTTTTTTTTTGTTTGTTTTGGTTTTTTTCTTATTTGACAGAGAGATCACAAGCAGGCAGAGAGGCAGGCAGAGAGAGAGGAGGAAGCGGGCTCCCCGAGAGAGCAGAGAGCCCGATGCGGGGCTCGATCCCAGGACTCGGAGACCATGACCTGAGCCGAAGGCAGCGGCTTAACCCACTGAGCCACCCAGGCGCCCCGTATTTGGGTTTTATTAAAGATATTATCATTAGCTTTAACTCTTATAGTTCTTTGAACCCCCTAATCTCATCCCTAACCTGGACTCTATGGAGTGTATCCTCAACTCCTCCCTGTCTTACTGTTGCTAAGAACATTAACATTTTAAGTTAATACCAAGAAATGGACAAATTCTTATGAAAATAATATATTTGAGGATGCACACTGCCTAAGAAATTATAAAAATTTCTTGATGTCGAGCTTCCTGGTTCGTATCCTTACTGAAATTCGTGATAACTAGAAGGTTTAGCTTTCTGCTTTTCCCATGAACTTCTGACAGAGGAATTCACCAAGCTCTCCACTTCTTAGTTCTCATTTTTGGTGCAGGTCTTGCAAATTCCCCCAGAAGCTCCTTCTTCCTGAAATTTTAGCTTTAGAATCATTTATTTAACCAATGTTTATTTACCACCTACTCGATACCAGCCACAGTCCAAGCTCTGGAAATACAGCAAGGAGCAATATAGTTAAAAACAATGGAATTTGCATTCTAAAGAGGAAGAGATTAATAAGAAAACAAATATTTACAATGGAAATTATGTCAAATGATGATGGCTGTAGTGGAAAAAAATAAAGATGGGACTAGAAATAGAGTTTTGAGCATTAGAATCTTAAAGAGTGATCAGAGAAGATTTCAATGAGATGTCATTTAAGCAAATATCTGTAGAAAGTAAGGGAGTGAGCCTTGTGGTTGATTATCTGAATAAAGAGCATTCCAGACAAAAGGAACAAAAAGTGCAAAGGACTATGTATGCAAGGACACTGAGGAGGGAGGTCAATTTAGTTGGAGAGGAAAGGAAAGAGGTCAGAGAGATTCTTGAAGGTAGTGAAACCATATAGGTTCTTATAGGCCGATGTAACGACTTTGACTCTTACTGCAATGAGATGGAAAGCCATTAGAATATTTTAAGCAGAGCAGTGATATGATGTGGTTTATATTTTAAGAGTACTACTCTAATTTTTATGTTAAGAATACAATAGGGTGTGTGTGCATTTAGGGCAGAGAGATTCGAAACAAGGGTGAGACGGAAAGAGTTAGGTGGCTATTTCAATAATTTGGGTTGGACAGTGCAAACAGAGAACATTTCCATCATCACAAAAAGTTCTATTTGACTTACCAGGAAGAGGGACAATGTAAGAAACTAATGTCAAGGAAACAAAGGCTCTCTCTCTCTCTTTACACTGAGAAGACATGGTGGTCTGGGGTGTTCTCTTAACTCCTGCCAGTGGTAAGTAGAAAACTGTGGAAGGGGTAATATGTCCTTCCTTCTCTATAACATTTATTCCTCTCTAATGATTATCATTTTGGCTGGAAAAGCTCTGTTAAGGAAGAACAAGTAAAATCTTGCTATTGATTATACATGCTAAATACAATATTACATGCTAAATACAATTTTAATACAATACTGGTAAAAACACACATTATGTGTATCCTTTATGTGTTACATACAATTATCTCATTTTTAAAAGATTTTATTTATTTATTTGACAGAGAGAGAGAGAGAGAGAACACAAGCAGAGGGAGCAGCAGGCAGAGGGAGAGGGAGAAAGCAGGCTCCCTGCTGAGCAGTAAGCCCTACTCAATCCCAGGATCCTGGGATCATGACCTGAGCCGAAGGCAGCGCTTAACCAACTGAGCCACCTACGGGGCCCTACAATTATCTAATTTTTATCTTCACACTAACATGTAAAATATATCTCCAGTACTTGGTAAAGCCAAAGTTTAGAGAAGATAAATTAGTGTAGGAATTAGTGTTGTGGTAGGAACGGGTCCCAAAGAACATTCCATTTTCATCAATACACTGTCTAATTTCTGGGCATTTCTTCATGCATGATGATCAAAGAACAACAATAATAGATTAGAAATCTTTGTACATGTGTTTGTGTAACTTCCTTATTATATCTGTAGAAACACTGTGACCTTTTCTAACTGACAGTGCTTACCCAAGCTTGGATCTTTGAGCAGAGTGTGCTTTCTCGTCCTTTGACGAAAACCTATTCTATTAGAGAAAGAAAGATAAACATCTCCTCACCAAGGAGACATTAAAGCTGACCATGTGAGAAAAAGAAAATACTGGTTGGTGGAAGTACATGAATTTTGGATTGGGTGGGGGTGGGAGGCACAAGTTATGGTCTTGACTTTGCCACTGATTAGCCTTGTGACCTTGGACAAGCAAGTAATCCATCTTTCTGGATATCTAGTCCACATCCTTAAAATAAGACTACTGCTTGCCTAAGAACCCATTCTAGCTCTGGAACTCTATGACCCAGCTTGTCATCCTCTAATTTACGCTGGTGGGAAGAAATTTTCTAGGTCCTGGTGTCTTCCGGATCTGTTTATTTCCTGAAAATGCAAAACAAAACATGATGTAATCCTATAAAAGAATAATAAAGGCTTACTTCATTGTAGTCCTAAGACAATTAAAAGGTCTCAGAGTATTTAGTTTTGCTATTTAAAATAGCCAAATGACCAAGAAGAAGCAGTAAATTTATTTGGCTTTAATTTGCATTTGTACCTGACATTGTCACACTTAAGAGCTAAAGGTGATAATAGTTGTCACTGATGTCTTAGCCAACTAGCAATGGTGCTAAGACCCCAGACCTAAGGAACTTTCTGGCTGCCAGTCAAATCAAGTTTAAATTTTGTATTACCATGTTAATATTTAGCATTTGGTTGTTCTGAATATTGTTTTTACTCTCCATACACTGTAAGCCTTGTTCTCCAAAAAGAAATCTGTGTTTTTCTTGGGGTTCATCGTGGCCTTAATACTACTTGACCTGAATGCCTGTTCTACCACCTTTTAAAAGCTCAATGTTTGTAACATCTATTCTTCTGCCCTTCTCACCTTTTCAAAAATTATCTTGATCCTAACTCGTGGTTTAGCCTGGGGTAATGGAGAAGTTTTTATCCATGGTTAAGAGACTTGAATAGTGAGAGAGAAACTAGATAGTCTAATTATCTCTGTAGGAATCTTAATTGAAACCAAACTATCCCCTGTGTTAATTTTTCTTTAATAGGAAAAAAAAAGGAGAAAACAAACTGAGCACCAAGGTCCTCCTCCATTTTCTGCTTAATAGCAGAGTTAACAAGAGGCTTTTCCTGGGTATTATTCATTCACTGGGATCATTTCGGCTGTCCCCAGGGCCATCGACTCTTCCCAGCTGCTCCATTAATCTCTGGGAAATCCCCAGTGCTGCAACTGTCACTGTATAATTAAATGCTTTGTTATTTTCTGCATGGTCCTGGACTTTGGCAGCTTATTTTCATTAATAGGAGGGCCTGTTCTTTGTCACTTGTCTCATATGTCTGTGAAGAAGTAGTCTCAAAGTGGTTTTTTTTTTAATTTCTTCTCTCTCTTTTTTTTTCAAATTTTATCTTAGAAAAAGAGTGAGTATGTGAGGGTGGGAGAGGACGGGCAGAGGAAGAGGGAGAGAGAGAATCTCATGTCTGCTCCACGCTCAGTACAGAGCCCGATGGGGGCGGATCGGGGGTGGGTGGGCTCGATCTCATGACCCTGAGATCATGACCTGAGTGGAAACCAAAGGTCGGACCCTCAACGAGTTGAGCCACCCACATGTTCCTTTCCTCCTTTTTCTGAATCAAGCAGCTCCCTCCTCTTTCTCCTTCTTTTTTTCCTTCTCTTCTTTTCTCCTCCTCTCTCCTCTTTCATCTCTCTGACTCAAAGCCAGATTCTCCCATATATCAGATGGCTATCGACTATTTTTTTAAATTTTCCTTCTGATGTCTTCTAATTCAGAAGAAGATATTAAATTTTAGAATTCAATATGCATTGCTTTTCATTTTTTTAGAAGATTTTATTTATTCATTTGACAGAGAGAGCACAAGCAGGGGGAGCAACAGAGGGGGAAGGAGGAACAGAATGCCTACGGAATGGAGAGCCCGATGTGGGGCTTGATCCCGGGACTCTGGGATCATGACCTGAGCCAAAGTCAGATGCTTAACTGACTAAGGCCCCAAGTGCTCCAACATGCAGTGCTTTTAAAGGTTTTTTTCCCACACAGGTTAAATCCTTGGCTTGAGCACACGGTCCAGCAAATACCCAGATGATATGGATTGCTATAAAAGCTGAATAGGGAAAAAAATAAAGAATTTAACTGTTTGGCATTGCCATCGTGGTAGTAATTTCTTAATTGTGATCATAAGGACCACACCTTGACAATACAGGAAGGTATTGAAAAATCATTAGATTTCTCCAGAGATCCCAACTTCAGAATTTTCCCTTGATGCCCTCCCTATTAATACTGAAAACAGATGCCATTGCTTTCACATAGATTGAGAGGTTCTTGGCCCTAAACGAGATGTCTTACCCTTGCAGAAAGTAGTGTCATCTAAGATCTCAAGCAGAATTAGGGGTTCTAAGAGCAGGTGGTCACAGAACTGAATTGCAGGCTCCCTAAGGAGCTTCCTTACCCATGCTTTGCATCTCTTGTCCATTCATTCTCAGCCTTCAATGCACATTAGAATTATGTGGGCAGGGGCACCTGGGTAGTGCAGTCAGTTGAGCATCTGACTCTTGGTTTTGACTCAGGTTATGATTGCTGGGTCATGGGATGAAGCCTTGCGTCAGGCTCTGTGCTCAACACAGACTCTGCTTAAGACTCCCTCTCCCTCTGCCTCTGCCCCACCCCCCCAAAACAAATAAAAATGAATTTTTAAAAAAAATTATGTGGGGGAGCTTTTAAAAATCTTGATGTATAGGTCACACCCAAGCCCAACATGAGAGGGAATTATTATGGGGGGAGATAATTAATTTAATAATCTAAAGAAGAAATAGATGATGAAATATAGCAAAAAGTTCTCATTTGAGGCCGTTATTACAGTTATGTATTTGGCATCTGCTTAGCTGTCTCACTTTTTCCTCAAAAGGGACAGTAGAGGGACACCTGGGTGGCTCAGTGGGTTAATCCTCTGCCTTCGGCTCAGGTCATGATCTCTGGGTCCAGGGATAGAGCCTTGCTCAACAAGGAGTCTGCTCCTCCTTCTCCCTCTGCCCCTACCCCACTCGTGCTCTCTTTCTCTCTTTTCTCTCAAATAAATAAAATCTTCTTCTTCTTTTTTTTTTTTTAAAGGGATAATGGTCCAGGAGCAGATGATGCTTAGCTTCTGGAGTCTGACTAAGTAAGAACTGACCACTGCTATTAAAACCTGAAACAACACTCTTGGCCTCTCTAGGCCTCAACTGTCTTGTTTACACATGAGAATAATTGTGTCTCATGCATACGTGTGCCATGAAGTTTAAATAAGAAAATACTTATAAGGCATGTAGACAATGCACGACTCTTGTTAAGAACCCAATCAACCATTCAGGTGTTGTGTAGCGTGATGACCCTTTTCCACACCTCACTTTTGTTTTTCTGCTTCCTCTACTCCCACAAACTCACCATGTCTGGGGCAGTAGTCACAATTATCTTCCACACACCCCTATTTTTATACAGGCTTTTCATTCTCACCACAAGAAGCTACCCGCCTGTGTTCGCTCAGCAAAGTAATATTTGTCCTTCAAGGATTAGCTCAGTTTCTACCTGTGAAGCATTCTTTACTTTACCTGATCAGACTGTCCTCCTGCACTTTGTACCCACCTTGACAAGGGGAAAGGTATGTTAATGGTTTGAAGCCCCATCTCTCTTCCCATTCAATCCTCTGTTTTTAAGCACACGAGTGAAATCTTTGGTTTCGTATCCCAGTGTCTAGAATAATACATGGAACAGAGTGGGTGTTTATAAATACTGTTTGAATGAATAAACAAATGTATCCTTTTAAAGTCTTTTTCACACACACACACAGAAGGTTGGAATTGCCCAAAACCCTGTCAGGAGTCAGAAAGGAGAGGAAGAGAGTGAGGAGAATTAGTCTTGCAAAGAAGGAGGTGACCTGGTAGGCAGAGCAAAGAAGCATGAAAGATGAAAAGGGGATCTTCGAATACCATTAACTTCTCAAGGAAAAGTGTTTTGATTGTATATTGAGAGTTCAAAATTAAATTCATTAAACTGAATTGAACTGTAGGCTTCCTGGGAAGCTTTCCTGCATGTAGCTTCCCTTATATGGCTCTCCACCTGTAGGTGCATATTGGAATTATCTGGAGCTTTTAAAATCTTAGAAAGAAACCTTGGGCCACATCCTAGCCCCAGGCACTAGCATTTTGTAGTTTCCCTAGAGTTTTCACTGAAAAGCCAAAGTTGAGAGCCATTGCCCATCCCATAAAACTTAGGTCAGCTCTTTGTTCACAATGACATCTCAGAATCTGTTCTCTGGTTGTTATAACTGAGTTGTCACTCATGAGCCAACTCCCTCATCATAGCTGAGAAGGAAAGTGAATTTCAGTGTTTTCCAAACACTGAATTCATCAGCCCTTCAAGTCTCCAAAACAGACAGAAGCGACTAATTTGTAGCTTCAGGAAATGAGTCATTGTTATTACTATTTTGTTGTTGTTGTTGTTGTATGTTCATCTTTACTGTCAAACTAATATATTACATTCTTGGAGCAGTAAGACAACTCCAAAGCTATTGTGACAGACGGAGAAAAATAGAGTAATAGCACCTCTGTTTCTGCCAGCTGACCATTCCGGTGTCCTCTCACCCTTCCCAAAGCGAACAGGAAATTCTCCACGTAGACAGTGGCTGTTCAGCATATAACAGCAGCTAGAACGTTCCCCCAAGCTGTTGCTCTGAACTTCATTGTTGGTTTAAAGTGTAGAATCGCACAGCATCCTATGGTAAAGGGAAGAATTCGTGAAGATCAAGATTTCTTTCACCCCTAAAAGCCCCCCCAAAAAAGTGTTTATTACACATTTGAAGGGGAAGGGTGAGAGGAGAGGAGGAGGAGGACTGTTTTTTTTTTTTTTTTAAGATTTTATTTATTTATTTGACAGAGAGAGATCACAAGTAGACAGAGAGGCAGGCAGAGAGAGAGAGAGAGAGAGGGAAGCAGGCTCCCTGCTGAGCAGAGAGCCCGATGCGGGACTCGATCCCAGGACCCTGAGATCATGACCTGAGCCGAAGGCAGCGGCTTAACCCACTGAGCCACCCAGGCGCCCAGGAGGACTGTTTTAAACTCTGACTTGCCTTACCATCTTGGAAGTCAAGAAATACTGACTTCCCACCAAACTTCAGAGCCTCTGGTTTCGTGTTGAAACGTGTAATGCCAATATGTTGCCGGTTGCTTTTGGAACACTTGCATGCCATGGAGAGAAACTGTTAAAAGCTCATCTTTCATCAGCATTCCTTGAGGGGGTGGAAAGGCTGTTCCTTATAGATTGGCACAGATGAATATCATTAAGCAGATTGCCTTCGCTGTGTTCAGAAGTGCATTACCATAGAAAAGGGAGTTTTGCTCTTTAATCTGCACAGATGTTTAATGTAGTAGCTTGTACCTTGTGTGCTTAAAACCCATGTATTGTAGGGGCGCCTGTGTGGCACAGTCCGTCTAGAATCCCACTGTTGGTTTCAGTTCAGGTCATGATTTCAGGGTCATGGGATTGAGCCCCGCATCGGGCTCCATGCTGGGCATGGAGGCTGTTTGGGATTCTCTCTCCTTTCTCTTCTGCCTCTCCCTCTTGAGCTCTATCTCTCTAAAAATAAATATTTTTTAAAAAACGCATATATTGTAAAGATAGATGCATCTTTATTAGTTTTCTATTGCTGCATAACAAATTACTAAAAATTTAATGACTTATCCCAGCTCTCAACTATTATCTCACAGTTTTCATGGGCCCGGAGGCAGACTGATTATAGGTGGATTCTCTGCTAACGGTCTCAGTTATGGTATCAGCCAGGTGCATCCTCATCTGAAGGCTTGACCAAGGAAAAAATCTGCTTCCAAACTTATTTAAGATTTAACAGAATTCATTTTCTTGCTGACAGACAGTGACCTCCCTCGGTTCTACAAGTGACCACAGTTCCTTGTCACATAACCTCCTCACAACATGACCACTTACTTCTTCAAAACTAGCAAGTAAATCTCTCTCATTCCAGTCTGGGTAACAGGATAGAATCATGGGAGTGACCTCCCATCACCTTCGCCTTCTTCTATTGGTTAGAAATGAGTCACGGTTTCCACACTCAGGAAGAGGTGTGAAGGGAGGGGTTTACAGAAAATTGTGACTCATTGCTATGACCCCACTGGATGTGTTCACCACCATATTCTAAGCAGGCATTTTACTGAAGTTGTTAATGTACTAGAATCAACTTGGTAAAGATGGCGTAGTGTAGAGTAAAAGAAAGAACCCTGGGATTATGTGCTCTGCACTTGTGTAGCTACATGGCTTTAGACTACTTGCTTCAATTTTGAGACTCAGTTGTATTTTCTGTAAAATGGGAACAACTAACATCTCCCCTGTGAGTTGTAAATATAAAGTTACATATGTGTCTGAAAGTTCAGGTAAGCTGTTCAGTAAATCTTAATTTCCGTTGAAAGCAATGATCAACAGAAATCATTTTAGTATGTCTATATCCTTTAAACCCAGGATCAGGTCATTGAGATTCAAGATCTCTTAGTTTAACTCAACTTCTTGAATTTTAGCAACGAATCTGGAAACAGTACTTTATAACTTATTTTCTCTAGCCGGTATGAACTGCTCTGGCAAGATCAGGCTCCAGCTGAAACCTCCAGGACTAGATTATATAGAAGGAAAAATGATCAGACAAATAAGAATATCCTAATAATAACTTTAGACATTTCCCCCTTCCTATGAAAGAGATGAAAGAGCCACATTTTTTTTTTTTTTGGAGAGATAATGAAGTTTCTAGAATCTCATTCCAGCCCATTCTATTCCTTTTTAGGGAATGTGTTTGAGGTTTGGGTTATCAAAGGACAGTTTTGGGAATATAGACCCGTATCTCAGAAACAAAGAAACTATAATGTGTTCTATATTCTAGTTGTTGAAACATCACAGAATTTAAGTTCAATTTATGTGTATTCTGGCAATTGTGGCAATCAACATAAGATCTAAATATTTTGGGAGGAATTAATATGTAAACAACCGTCAGGAAAAAACAAAAAATTGTAGGCCTAATGCTTCCCTAAGAGATTGTCTTCTTACGAATGTAGTAAATGCTGGAGAATCACATGGAGGTTATCTGTGTAGTGTTTAATCTGTGTTTGACAAATTACCAGAGCTTCTTTGCTGTCACGTTCCATCAGCATGTTATATAAGGTGAAGAACAAAATTACATGGAAAACAGAATGTCCTTCCTTATGCTTACCCCCACTCCTTCTCGTGGTCTTTCAAGTCATGGCATCTAAGAGAGACTTTCTAAGCGCCTCAGTTCATATTCCAAAAGAATTCCTAAGGGTTGGCCCTTTAAGAAGTAAGAATTACAGGAAAATCATACAGTCGCCCCGACACAGTCTCGGTGATACGCATTTTCCACAATTCTTCTCAGACTGCTTTTATGACACACTGTCTGTCATTATGATTTGCTGTCATTGGATGCTCTTAAATTCATCAGTTCAAACACACTCTGTTCCCACGTTTACAGCTTGTAATAATGATCTGGGTCTCTGTGAATTCCTGATAAATTAGGCCTGAATGATCACATAACTGGTATGGAGAAGGTTTTCTAGATTAAAAAAATTTCAAGCATTCTGGTTTACTATATCTCCACTAAACTTAAAAAATAAGTTTATATTCCTTTTTAGAAAAGATTTTACTTATTTATTTATTTGAGAGAGAGAGAGAGAGAGCATGAGCGGTGGGGAGGGGCAGTGGGAGGAGCAGACTCCCCACTGAGCAGGGAGCTGAAAGCTGGGCTCCATCCCAGGACCCTGAGATCATGACCTGAGTTGAGCCAAAGGCAGAAGCTCAACAGACTGAGATATCCAGGCGTCCTTATGTTCCTTTTTTAAAAAGAATCAAGCCACTAGTTTAGGAAGAGCAAATGACACATATTTGAGAATAAATAAGACCTGCTTCGTACAAAACTCCTCTTATATACAAAGGAATGTCTTTCCCTTTTTTTCTGACTAGGCCCATTTGGATTAACTCTGTATCACTACCATGCTCAGGTATTATTCACATGATATAAACCATAAAATGTAGACATTTTTAAAAGCTGAGATTAAAATGAATAGAGGGGCACCTGGGTGGCTCAGTGGGTTAAGCCTCTGCCTTTGGCTCAGGTCATGATCTCAGGGTCCTGGGATTGAGCCCCGCATCGGGCTTTCTGCTCAGCGGGGAGCCTGCTTCCCCCCTCTCTCTCTCTGCCTGCCTCTCTGCCTACTTGTGATCTCTCCCTGTGTTGAATAAATAAATAAAATCTTTAAGAAAAATAAATAAAATAAAATGAATAAAAACAGAGGTTGGAATATGTGCATCTTGCCTCCCTTTGGAGAGTACTGGTATGGATGAAAGATGAACTAAAAGGTGTTAACCTTCATGTTCTGACTCCTGAGTGTCATCGGATTTGACATGTGTGTCTTGCTTGCAGGATCTGGAGGGTGATATCAGGATAAAGTGGGTTTCCATAAATTCACATCACACATGTTACTTTTAGAAAAATTACTTGGCTTCCTGCAAAGACTTGATAGGAAGACAGAGATATTAAGTGTTAGCTTACAGGCTCCCCATTATACTCTTAGAGAAGCTGGAGAAATACATAGTTCTGATGAAACTGGGCATTATTCCCAGCTGGGTTTGTGGCGGGCTGAAATGTGTGAGTTGAGGGTTAATCCGGATGAGCTTTTGCTCTCTACACTATTCAAGGGCTTGTGTAAGAGCCATGCTTTTTATGGATTCAGGATAAACTATAATAAAATGATTTCTCTAAAATAATACATAAAAACCAGTTATTTGAAGAGAAGAATATATCTTAATAGCTTTCTAATTTTTGGACATCCCAGAATGACAGATTATAAAATAAATATGCTGTGCATAAAAGTTTACATAACACCAAGGAAAGTATTCTTTCTGGGTCAGAAACTGCACATCTGAACTAGAAGTTTGGATCAAATATGATATTTTATGCCTTCATTGGCTTTCTTTCACTAAAAATTAAGATAGATGCCTGTATTTTTTGGCTGCCAGAAAGAAAGACTTTTATTTATTGGTATATATTTCAGGAATGTGATGCAAATTTTTGAGTTGCAAAAATGGCGTGGAATGAATATACCATTACACATTTAAATTTGTAAACAAAATTATTTTTATTTGGCATTTACTTTTTCAAATTCTCAACTGAGTTGATTAAGTCTACTTCATCACAGATTATTATGCTCTCCTGCAAGTCTGAAGGTTATATGTTAAAACTTAACTGATATCCTGACGAAAAAGCAGTTTCTAAACCTTTAAAGATGATATGATAATGTTATTAGTCCATTGTGTATGATTACATAATATTATATATTCAGATTATTATCATTACATTCATTGAACTTCAGGTCCTCCATCCCATACCTCCCATCACTTTTTCATGATGCTTGGGCAAGCATCTCCCATTAATACCTTCTTAATGAGATAATGTCTATAAAATATTTTGAGATCATCAGGAAGTGAAAGATCATTATTATTAAATCAGAATATAGAGATGAACCGTCTATATCACTTGATGTTGGTGTCATCCTGGAATCAACACGTAGGAAAAAAGCACATGTTTTACAGTGTAGCAATTGGCTCATCCTTCCTAGAACTTATGTATCTTTAATGGCTATAGATGAAAAGAAGTAAGACATGTATTTTATGTGCTCTTATATCTTTGAGTCAATATTTGATTACTTTTAACCTCCAAAACTCTTACTAGCCATTGTGGTCCCATTCTGTTTAAGACGGGAGAGGAATTACTTGGTGTCCCTGGATAGTTCTTTTTGCAAGAGGCCAGAAAACCCTCCTCAAGTATAGTCTGCCAGTTATTTTATTCTTCTGAGATAAAATTGTCTCATCAACCATAATTTAATTCTTCAAAGTAAAAAAGAGAAAATGACTCCTGCCAATCATCATAATGACATTCTTCCAGAACTTACTCCGAATAGCAAAGCCATTCATCCACACTTTTTGCAATGACCTTACAGGGTGTTTTCCACCTAGCTGTGGGTGTGCCCGGGCTTCTCATTTTCTTCTCTGTTCTCCACTCTCTTCTCATTGATAGAACCTTAGAGGACTGCCCTAGTCGACTTCATAGTCATTTCCTTTCTTCCCCTGTGGGATGGAGAGCGGGTTCACCGGCCATAATAATAGAATCTAACACTTATCAAGCTCTCCTGATGTTTCAGGAATTGTTCTGGACATTTTACATATATTAATTAATTTCTTTTTGTATTACTTTCTTAACAACCCTATGAAAGAGGTAACTTTACCTCTGCTTGCAGATGGGGAAATTGGGGAGAAGAGGCTAAGTCAGTGGCACAGCCAGGATTCGAAACCTAGTGGGCCTGGCTACCAACAGCCTACACTGTGTTCTGACAAAAGCTGAAATTGCTTACTCTTTAAGTCTGCAAAGCCCAGCTATTAGCTGTCTTGACGAATGGGGTATCTGTGAACACAAACCAGGAAACAAACCCCATCCAGCTTTTGAATTGGGATATGGAATTTCATAAAAGTATTCTAGCTTAATACTTCACATATTGTTCGGATTATTAATATTTTTCAGGACGAAGAAGACTAGCTTCCTGGCTGTTGGGACTCGCTCAGGGCCTCCACTGTTCTGGGAGGGGCGAGGGCTTTATTTAGAATGCTCTGGACATGCTGGTTCTAAGTGAAACCAGTCTCAGATGCAGAAGGTGAACCAAAACCAGATTTCTAAAGCTATTGATGTCTCTGTTCGGTTTCTTCCCGGCTTAGAGATGTTTGCCAAGAAAACAAAATATAAGTGGAAAAACTGAATGGTCTGGATGCAATCGAATTGTGGTTATTAATCATTTGTATATGTATTAGAAGAATCGAGACTGAGAACATTTAAAGTATCTCCATAACTCATGGTCTGCTTAACAATGGGAAGCAACCTGGCTGTGTGGTCTTCTTTTCCTGTTGAGATAAAGAATACTAGAAAATTCTGCTTTCCACTCACAAAGTTGGGAGCCCCTGCTTCCATTCCTTAACATGTCAGAAGGGGAAACTTCATCCTCATGGAGTCAGGAGTGAGGCCTCTATCCTCTAAGTGAGGCTGATAGATCCCCTCAGAGAGTTCTTTATCAGTAGGGCAAGGAGTGGATGGTGGTTTCCAAGTACCTCGTTTGTAGCAGAGAGGTGAGCTCCCCTTCATTCCTACTGACTTCAGCCCGTGTGACTCCAGTCTCAAAGCTCAAGCCTCGAGTTAGAGGGTGCTATGGATGATTTATTGGATTTGCCTCAAGGGTGTGGGATTTTATGTTAGAACATTCTTGGCCACGGTTTTCAGAGCTACTGCTTGCAGGAAGCTTGGCTGTTGGGGCTGTGCAAAGGCCAGGCTCCTCCTCATGCCAGAGCCATAGCCAGTAGCTTAGGCCTTTCCACCCAGGGCCCCAGTTCTCCTACCTCTGAGGCTAGGAAAAGAAGGAGTGGTTTGAAGAAGGGTCCTGGTGGATGAATGGCCCCAGGGCACGGGCCCCCAGGACCTGGGAATGGGCCTTATGAGTTCATTTCACACTGGAAATAGGGCTACATCTTTATTTTTGATTTTATAATTTAAAAATTTGGGGATGCATGGGTGGCTCAGTCAGTTAAGTGTCCGTCTTCAGCTCAGGTCATGATCCCAGAGCCCTGGAATCGAGTCCCGCATCAGGCTCCCTGCTCAGCAGGAAGCCTGCTTTTCCCTCTCCCTCTGCCTGCCACTCCCTTTGCTTATGCTTTCTCTCTCTGTCAACTAAATAAATACATAAAATCTTTAAAAAGAACTTTATTAATTTCCTATGTCAGGCCTTTGCAGTAAAATTTCAAAGTCTCTATTGCTTATATAATAATAACCTTCTCTGTTTGAAAGGACTGTATTACATTCTATTTCTTGACTTACCAGCCAGAAAAAGTTCAACTCCTAGGTAAGGAATACTGTTATCCTAGCTTTCTTTCATTTTCTTCCACTGGAAACCTCCTGAGGTAGCATCCTGTATGTATGCATGTCATGACTCTTCCTCCTTCTCAAAACTGCTAAACTCAGCCCACCTGCTTTTCATCACTGCTTTGGCCTGGCCACGGACCCTGATCTCTGTGTCCAAGCTTGTGAAGTGCCATGCCACATGCTTCATGCGAAGTCCAGACACCATCACTTGAAGCTCCCGCTGTGCGACCGGGAAGCCGCCATAAAGCATGACTATAATGGGAGCTGCCCACACTATCCCTCAGGGTCTCATTTTGCTTTCTCTTAATTGGTAGTTTTCTCCATGAGAAGTAGTGAATCACCATGTTGTGGCTTTCGGGAACAGCAATTGGAATAAGAAACTATACACATTTTCTCACGCGTCTCTTAATGCCTTGATATTTTTGGATGTTACATGGCAGCGAGCAAATGTTTCCTAACAATTTTTTCTTTTTCTTTCTTTCTTTTTTTTTTTTTTTTTTGGACAAAGATGCAATCCAAGTATGGATGATAATGCATTTGGGGGAATAAACCAGATACTTCAGGAAATTTTGGTGGAAATTCAGAAAATCTATATTTTTCATTGCAGCAGTACAGGGCGGGAGGTTGCTTTTAAGCAGGAACAGAACTCTCATCCTCGTCTTGAATAGTGATTGATGGCAAAGACCTTAATGCAGTTCTATAGTTCCATTTAGATAGATAAAAGCAGTTTGAAGTCCTAGCTTTTAGCCTTTCTCCAAACTGCACTGGTTTTTGAGACCCTTTTATCTAAACTGCCTTTGAGATTGCAAAAGTTATGGCCGATCACGTAAGGAGAAAATCGCTTCTGTCTTTAGAAGCTTTTGTATTAATTAAAGGACAACAGAGGGTTTAACTCTGTTCCAGGATTGTTAAGAAGTGTCTCCCCTCACCCAACCTCCCGACACACATTCCTACTACCCACTCTTCCTCACCCACCACCCCACATAAGGACACATTCTCTGTTGCTCTTCCCCTTCCCTTCCCTTCTTTCTTTTACTTCTACATTTCTGATGTCTAAAATTTTCATTTAACTGGGATATGGGGAAACAGTTGTGATTTAGGCAACATATCATCTAGAGAAAGTAATAAATTATAATTTCAACACAAACTCTTGGTAATTAATTTGGAAACTTTTACTGTAGGTACTCACTTCTTGAAACTGAGATAAGAGTTATAGCTGAGCTTTAACACAGCTGTAACTCCAGAAAACAGTTATATCCTGATAGGGGAGATCTCTTCAAGGAAGCATTTTTTTTTTCTCACATGTCTAATGGATGGTCCTTTTATGGACTCTCCATGTAAATTGAGAAACTTGTCCTGGATGAATGTCTTTGAGGTTTATAGGAGTCCGACTTTACTTTCAATCCAGTCATTTAATTTATGTTTATGATTTGGTTTGATTCTCACAACAGGTTTTATTACCTGTCTTTTACAGATGAGGAAATTGGGGCTCAAATATAATAAATAACTTGCATAAGGCCACACAGTTAGTAAGAGATGGATCTGGAACTCAAACGTAGGCCTCCATGAATCCAAAGTATATTCTCTCCCCAGATAAAAGAGTGTTCTATAAAATTAATGGAAAAAAAGCCTGATGGATATTGTCTGTTTGTCTTCCTTGATAGTATATTGATTACTCTTGCTACTTTAATTTTGCAGAATTTCAATGAAGTCCATTCATTAGAGCCAATATCCCAGAATTTGTATTTTTGCTAGGGACCCAGAGAAACATATAATAGTAAATATTGCAGAAATCCCAATGATGTCATTTCAAGTGGGGTGAGGGTAGCATGCTTCAGCCAGAAGAATGACTGAAATGAATAATAAGAAAATAGACGTTTCTAGACAGCTTCGAGATACGCTTGAAGTTATTTCATTATAGAGTCATGTTCTTCTTAACACATAGCCAAAATGAGACTAGCAGAATATTACTCCATTATAGCACTTCTCTTTCCCCTTTCCTGCTCCACTTCAGCAATAAAAATATGAAATCTGTTCCTTCATTTATTCAGGGAAGGATTCAACCTATTTGGGAAAAAGGCTAGAGGGAGGTTTGGGGACTATAACATTGAGATGTCTAAGTTTATGCTTCCAACTCCATTGGTTTCATGTGCTCTGTGCTTCTGGTTAATGGCACAAGTAGTAAAGTGTAATTTCATGGTTATAAGCAACACAAATAATTTAATAGATGATACATGTTGAAATGAAAGAGATGAAATCAGAGAGATCCCAATTTTAGTCTCTCATTAGTCTCTCAATTTAGTCTCTTGCTTCTTCATTCCTCATGTCCTTCATAGGCTCCATCTTTCAAAAGCTTTTTTTTTTTTTTTTTTTTTTTTTGTCTTTGCCCTAGACTTTTAGGTAAAATCTAGATCTTTATAAGATAGAAAGTTGAGGACAAATGTTCCTATAAGCTGACTGCTTAGGTGTCTTCAATTCTAAAACATAGTGTGTTTGTGTGTATATGTGTGTGTGTTTTGCTGCTTTTTATGTTCAGACTTGAGGCCATTAAACTTATTAGAAAGAAATATACTTTGAAGTGTCCCATTAAGCAATGGTATGAATTTCAGGAGAAACTCATAAATAAGTCTGCTAAATTATAGAGGGAGAACTTTTCTGGGTGAGTTTTAAAGTTTTTAAGAAATTAGAAGTTATTATACCAAAAATATATTCTTAAACTTATTTGGAAATAAACAAAGGATTATGCATAACTGTGTATAATTTAGATATAGAAAAATTCAGGAAGGACATTTTCAATAAAATCAATGATATTCATACATATGATAACATTTTAATAAGATGTCATAAAGGTCTAATGGCCAAATAAATTTGTTTACCCTTTATGTATTCTTGTTTTTTAAGTGCGTGTGTGGTTAGCTAGTGGTAACGAGTTCTTTTATTGAAAGGTCAACATTAGAAAGGTATTATAAAGTAATGTATTTCCCAGTAGAAGATACCCTACACTATTCTAGTATTAAAATATATGTATATATACACATATATTATATATATATATTTATGTGTATATATATTTGTGTGTATATATATATATCTCCACAAAATAAAATACCAAGTAAAAATTTCTGTGCTCTGGTGTTTTTAAATTCATGATTATCCTTGTAGTTATTAAAGATGGATGGAACTTTTTCTCTCCATTGATTCTTAAAGAATTTATAGGCATCATGGCAGGCAGTTGGAAAACTGTGTTTCAGCAGACTAGCCTTCTAGCCATTTTCAAATTCCAATGTACCCGAGTTTCTGAATTCCAATACAGAAAAACTAACCTATCTGCATCTATCTCACAATTTTCATTACCCAATCTTACTTATATGAATCTGTGTAGATTCATGTACTCAAGCAGGTGTATACACTGATAAGCAACAGCAATATAAACATAATATCTATAACTGGGGAAATGAAAAAGTCCTATGTTCTGCAAAGGTCTGATTGGTGAAGGAATATGGTGTTTTGTTCTGGGTACTAATGGTAAGAAAAGCATAACTAAAATAGCAGGAATAGATAGGAGGGTCACTTAGGAGATTGAATATTTGATATAATGTGAGGAAATATGTATATGAAGAAGGAGCTGAAAAGAAATAGAAAAATTTATGTTTCTGCCACATGTCATAAATTCATGAATTTTGAGCTAAATATGTAGCCACCTAAATAAAATTGATGAAAATGGAGCTGAAGAATCATGTATAATGTATGAAAAATTCTAATCAATTTTCCTTTCCCTTTAAGAATAAATAATGGGGGGCACCTGGGTGGCTCAGTGGGTTAAGCCTCTGCCTTCAGCTCAGGTCCGGATCTCAGGGTCCTGGGATAGAGCCCCACTTTGGGCTCTCTGTTCAGCAGGGAGCCTGCTTCCCTTCCTCTCTCTCTGCCTGCCTTTCTGCCTGCTTGTGATCTCTGTCTGTCAAATAAATAATAATAAAAATCTTTAAAAAAAAGAATAAATAATGGTAGGAGACTTCTGGAATGGTACAATGAGGACCTCTGTAAATTTCCCTTTCCATAAAAACAATGAAAGTGACAGAATCACCAAAATCAACTTTTTAGATCATTGACAATTAACCAGTCCTGTAACAATCTAAAAAGAACTTATTCAGGGAAAACTGCTATACCTCACTGAGGACTATAGTGTTTGTGGCATTTTAACTTGATTTACTATTATCACTCTTTCCCCTCTGTAGTAGGGGAAACCAGCAGCCTCACAACCTGATAGCTGTGAAAAATGGCAGCCTTGCAGTCACTGGAGGGGCCGGCGGATCAGATTTGCAGCTCCACAAAAAGTTCCATCTGCAGAACATTGTCACTATTTGACTTATCTCACAGCCTCTGCAAAAGCCCATTCAAGGTGATGGTGTTATTTGATCTGACTCAGAACACCTGCTGGAGGAAAAGCCTATCTTTAGGGCATGTGTCAAAAAACATCAGTGGTGATTATTTAACATCACAGATAAATAAGAGCCTGGCCAGAAACTTAAAAGGAAGTTAAGGGAAATATGATGTCCATAGGGGGTTTTGAAAAGCTCTAGCATATTCCTGGGGACCCAGAAGGCTGCACTCATGCACAAAGCTGTATGCATGCTCAGGAAAGACCTGAGAAGTTTCCAGTCTCTCACCTCTGGCTGACCTTGAATCTTTGTGGAAGCAGAAAATAAAATCTAAGACAGAGTTATAAACTGACTACCAGAGCATTGAAATCATGCCCTAAAACATATACACAGCCTGACTGCAAAGATTTAGTTTTTCAAGACATTTAACGAAATCTCTGACCAAGCATTGGCTGATTAATAAGGTAACCAAACAGAGACTTTAGAAGTTACACACTACAAAGAAAATAAACTTTATAGGATTGGTCTAGAAAGTTACAAAACACACAGTACCACAACAACAATAAGAAGAGAATAATAATAAAAACAATAAAAACTTGGTTGGGAGGGGATGGTCTAATTGCCAAAGTTTCCACATTCTATTACTTAGAATGTCCAATTTTTAAGAAAAAAATTTTGAGACACACAAAAGAATAATAGAGTATCATTCATACACTGGAAAAGAAGCAGCTAATAGAAACTATCCCTGAGGGATCCGACTTACTAGACCAAGACTTTAAGTTAGATTTTAAAAATATGTTCAAAGAACTAAAGGAAAATAGCCCAAAAGAATTAAAGGAAAATATGACAATGAAAGTCACCAAATAGAGAATGTTGATAAAGAGATACAAATTATAAGTAAAGAACAAAATTAAAATTCTGGTTTTGAAGTTACAAGAACTAAAATTAAAAAGTCACTAGAAGGGCCCAATTGCAGATTTTATCTGGCCCCCCAAAAATAATAATAATAATTATTGGTGAACTTGAAT
Source organism: Lutra lutra (assembly GCF_902655055.1). NCBI lineage: Eukaryota > Metazoa > Chordata > Mammalia > Carnivora > Mustelidae > Lutra > Lutra lutra. The sequence continues at coordinate 86,291,069 of NC_062285.1, forward strand.
ATAGGGCAATTAATATTATACAGTATGAAGAACAGAAAGGAAAAAGAAAGAAGAAAAAGAAACGGCTTCATAGACCTCTGAGAACAATTAAGAATATCAATGTATGTATCATGGGAATCTCAGAATAGAAGAAAAAGGAAAATTATTTGAAGAGAATGACCAAAAATTACCAAAATTTGATTAAAAAAAAAAAAAACCATTAATCCACATATCCTCCCAAACTCAAAAACTCTGGTAGGATAAACACAAGAAGATCCATACCTACACATTAGCATAGTCAAACTTTCAAAAGACAAAGAGAGAATCTATAAAGATGCAGGAGAAGCATCCATCATATATAATGAATCCTCAGTAAGAGTGACAACTGACTTCTCTTCAAAAACAACAGAGACAAGAAGGCAGTAGGAAGATATGTCCAAAGTGCTTGAAAGACTCAACTGAGAGTTCAATATCCAGCAAAACTATGCTTCAAAAATGGGGAAATAAAAACAGAAACTTCTCAAAAAATGAAAAAATTTGTCTCTAACGTATCTGTCTTACAAAACACAGTAAAGGAAATCTTACAGGCAGAACTGAAAAGATGCAAGGGAGTACTTGACTCTGCATGACGGAATTAAAGAACATCAGTAAAGATAATCACATAGGTAAATATGAAAGGCAGTAGAAAAGTATTTTTTTTTAAAGATTTTATTTATTTATTTGACAGAGAGAAATCACAAGTAAGCAGAGAGGCAGGCAGAGAGAGAGGAGGAAGCAGGCTCCCTGCTGAGCAGAAAGCCCGATGTGGGGCTCGAACCCAGGACCTGGGATCATGACCTGAGCCGAAGGCAGCGGCTTAACCCACTGAGCCACCCAGGCGCCCCAGTATTTTTTTTTTAAATAAAAGGCATCTAGATCAGAAAAGAAGAAATAAAACAATCTTCATTGGCAGATGGCCTGATTATGTATATAGAAAATCCTAAATAATTCACAAAAATACCCATTAGAAATAAGAAGTTCATCAAGATTGGGGCTCCTGGGTGGCTCAGTCATTGGGCTTCTGCCTTTGGCTCAGGTCATGATCCCAGGGTCCTGGGATTGAGCCTAACATCAGACTCCCTGCTCAGTGGGAAGCCTGCTTCTTCCTTTCACACTCCCCTTGCTTGTGTTCCCTCTCTCTCTGTCAAATGAATAAATAAAATCTTTTAAAAAATGAGTTCATCAAGGCTTCAAGATAAAAAGTCAGTTTACAAAAATCTACTATGTTTTTATACATTAACAATTCTAAAATTAAACAAAGAAAACAATTACATTTACAATAACATAAAAAGAATAAAACTCTTAGGTATAAATTTCACAAAACAAGTGCCATACTTATGCATTGAAAACTGCAAAATGTTGCTGATAGAAATTAAAGATCATGGGGCACCTGGGTGGCTCAGTGGGTTAAGCCTCTGCCTTTGGCTCAGGTCATGATCCCCAGTTCCTGGGATGGAGCCCTGCATCCGGCTCTCTGCTCAGCAGGGAGCCTGCTTCCCCCTCTCTCTCTGCCTGCCTCTCTGCCTACTTGTGATCTCTGTCAAATAAGCAAATAAATAAATAAAATCTTTTAAAAAAAAGAAATTAAAGAACACTGAAGTTAGTGAAAAGACAGCTCATGTTCATGTATTGGAAGAATTTCTATTGCTTAGATGGCAAGATGGCTATACTCCACAAATTGTGCTATAGATTTGGTGCAATCCCCATTAAAATTTCATCTGGCCTTTTTGCCAACATTTATAAGCTGACCCTAAACTTATATGGAAATGTAGTCCAGAATAGCCAAAGAATCTTAAAGAAGACCAGAGTTGGAGACCATAGTAGGAAGATAAATTTCAAAACTTACTACAAAGCTACAATAATCAAAACAGTGTGCTACTGGCATAGTGTAATAGAATAATCAATATAATAGTATTCCGGAAGAATTAAATATTCTTTTAGTGTATAGTATATAGTATAGTCAATAGAATAGAATTAACAGCCCAACAATAAATCTATATGTATAGCTAAATGATTTTTACAGGAGTACCGAGACAATTCAGTGAAGAATGGATAAACAGCTTTTCTAACAAATGGTTCTGGGTCAACTGAATATCCACATGTAAAAGGATGAAGTGGAGCTTGTACTTCACACCATATGTAAAATCTAACTCAAATACATTATAGATCTAAATATAAAAGGCAAAACTCTAAACTCTTAGGAGAAGAACTAGGAGAAGATATTTGTGAATCTGGATTAGGCAATAGTTTCTTAGATATGAATGAAAACTTGTGACAAAAGAAAAAAATAGATAAATTGGACTTCATCGAAATTAAAAAGGACATTATCAAGAAAGTGAAAAATAACTCATAGAATGGGAGAAAGTCCATTCAAATCAAATATCTGATAAGGGACTTGTATCCAGAATTTATAAAGAAACTTTATGTTAAATGACAAGTATATGAATAATCCAATTTAAAAAGTAGAGAAAAGGAAACCCTTGTGAACTGTTGGTAGCAACATAAATTGGTGTAGCCATATAGAAAACAAAATGGAAATTCCTTGAAAAATTAAAAATAGAACTATGAGCAATTCTACTTTTGGATATTTATCTAAAGAAAATGAAAACACTAACTCAAAAAGATATACACACCCCTGTGTTCATTGCAGTATTACTTACAGTAGCCAAGATATGGAAGCAGCCTAAGTGTCCATGGATTGATGAATGGATACAGATGATGTGAGGTATAGATATATACCACATATGTATACATATGATGGAATATTACTCAGCCATAAAAAATAATGAAGTCTTGTCACTTGTAACAACATGGATGGACCTGGAGAGTATTATGCTAAGTGAAGTCAGTCAGACAGAGGAAGACAAATATCATCTGATTTCATTTATATGTGAAATCTAAAATACTGAACAAACAAACACAACAAAACAGAAACAGACTCACAGATGGAACAAACTGATGGTTGCCAGAAGCAAGGAACATGACGGGATAGGTAAAATAGGTGAAGCAGGTTCATAGTTAGAAATTTGCAGTTATGAAATAACTAAGTCACAGGGATGTAATGCACAGCATAGGGAATACAGTCAATAATATTGTAATAACTTTGTGTAGTGACAGATGGTAACTAGGCCTACAAGGTGATCATTTCATAACATAAAAATATCTAATCGCAATCTTGTACACATGAAAATAATATAATATTGTATGTCAATTACAAATCCATTTTGTTTGTTTGTTTATTTATTTATTTATTTATTTGACAGAGAAAGAGAGAGATCACAAGTAGGCAGGGAGGCAGGCAGAGAGAGAGGGGGAAGTAGGCTCCCTGTTGAGCAGAAAGCCCGATACAGGGCTCGATCTCAGAACCCTGGGATCATGACCTGAGCTGAAGGCAGAGGCTTAACCCACTGAGCCACCCAGGTGCCCCTGCAAATCCATTTTTAAAGTGGACAAAAGATTTGAATAGACATATCTCCACAGAAGATATATAATGAACAATAAACACAGAGAGAGATGATCAATATCATTAACCATTAGGAAAATGCTAATGAAAATCACGAGATAGTATTTTTCACCTACTTGGGATGGCTATAATAAAAAACACAAACTGTGATGAGTGTTGGCAAGGACGTGAGCAAATTAGGACCTTCAAACAAGTTGGTAGGAATGTAAATTGATGTAGCCCTTTTGGAAAAAAGTTGGCAGCTCCTCAAAATGTTAAATAAAAAGTTACTCTGTGACCAAGCAATTCCCCTTGTAGATATATACCCAATATAAAGAAAAGATAGGTCTACACTAAATCTGGTACCTGAATGTTTATAACAGCATTACTTACAATAGCCCCCAAAATGAAAACAACCCAAATGTTCATAAACCAATGAATGGGTAAACAAAATGGTATATTTATATGATGGAATATTTTCAGTAATAAAAAGGAATGAGTAGTCACACATGCTATAAAATAGATAAATTTTGAAAACATCATTTTAATTGAAAAAAGCCAATCACAAGAGATCACATATTATATGATACCATTTATGTGAAATTTCCACAATAGGTGAATATACAGATACAGAAAGATTAATGAATGGTTGCAGAGGGCTGGGATAGAAAGCAACTGCCAGTGGGTCTGGGGTTTCTTCTGGGTGATGAAAATGCTCTGAAATTAGATTATGTTGATGGTTGTAAACTCTGAACACACTAAAAACATCAATTTGTATGTGTTAAATTGATGAATGTTATTTTTTATCAGTTATATCTTTTTAATAGACCCATTTTTAAAAAGCTATAACATAGCTTAAAAAGAATAAACAAAAAGTAATAGGTCTAATACATCTTAAAATACCTTATTTCATGAAAACTAGAGGACTGCATATCATAATTCTATTAATTGTTAGATAATTTTTATTACTAGGATGTGTAACTGATAACCTCTATTGTTTTAGATAGGTTGCACTCTTAGAGTGTTTAATTTTTTCTTCCATGGAAATACATCACTTACAAAATACTCTTTTGTGTGACCTCAGAGAAACTGAATAATTTAATTTTATTGAAATTTCAAGGCCTTTTCTGGTTAACCTAAAACACATTTCAAAATAACTGGGTAGTGATATAAAATAAAAAGAAAGAATAATTGCCTTGTAGGTATTCCGTTATTTACTTTGACTCAGCACTGCTGATCACATTCTTACTAAAGTGAACTTGATTGTATTCCTGCCCCACTCAGAAACCTTCAGTGTCTTTTCTCTTCCAAGCTTCTCTGCCAACCACTCAGGATCTCCCACAGTTTAATTGCAATCCACAGGCCAGCCTTATGGGCTGCTCCTACATAAATGCTATAAATCAATCAAATTACTTGGTGCCTGAACTCACCTGGCAAGCATTCATTCATTCATTCATTTCACCAATCTTTAAAATATTTGTCCAATGACTACTGTGTATCATAAGTACTGTAAATTTAAGGTCTTTGTGTGTAGAGAGAAATCAGAAGGCCACAAGTTACAGTAGAAATTAGTCAGTTAGTCAACTCAAACATACGTGGCTAGGTCAAACACCAGCTCCAGTCACCAGCTCTGATGATAGCTCCCTAACTAGGTGGGTACACATGTCTCAAAGCAAGCCAGGGACATCACATCGTAGAGCTTTATATGCACAGAAAGTAAAAGAGAAAAGTAATATCTACTTCCCCTGGTTGTTATGGAAGTGATTTAGATTTTTAAAAAGTGGTTATTTAGGGTCATTTTCTCGTTAAGGAGCTAAAGTTGTCAGGAGGCCCAGTGGATGGGAAAAACAGGTGGCTTCAGAGAGAGCTGGGAATGTCATTTAGATCCAGAGTGTCTTAACACTGGAGAATTCCACAGGTTTCCTTATAATGTGGCTGTCCGTTGTATGTTCTGCAAAATATGTTCATTCAGAGCAGAGGTCTATGACCGAAAGTTCAACTAGAATCTAGCCTCCCGACCAGGATATTGTACTCAGGTTAGAAGCTACTGGCCCCTGCATGTTTGTAAGAAGCGCTTATTAGCAAGGATTCTGAAGACTACAACCCCAGAAAGTGTGTCTTTAAAAAAATTATGAATGTTTCTTTTTTAAAGTACACCTTCTTTTTTAGAGTAGTTTTAAGTTGACAATTAAGTTAACAATTAAGTTGAGTCGAACGCAGAGTTCCAATACAAATTCATCCCTATCAATATCCCACACCAGAGTGGTACCTTTGTTACTATGAATAAACCCACAGTAACGAATCATTGTCATCCAAGTCCATCATTTGCGTTGGCACTCCCTCTTACAATATTTATTTTAAAATAATTTAGAGCACTGATTTTATTTAAGTAAAATTGTATCTTTTGGTGAAAGTGGTCCTAAGTCTTACTATTATTAAAAGAGTTGAATTCAGTTGTGAATGCTAATTCTGTGAATGCCTATCCCACTTACTTTAAATTTGGTGAGTTTTATAATAATTAACAATACAAATACTTTGCCAGCTGGGTCTTCATATCTGTTTCCCCCAGAATTCCCTCACTGTAGATCCCTGATACACACAACATACACAAACACACACGTACGCACACACGCACACACACACATTTCTAAGTGGATGATGTGTTGATGGGTTCTCTCCTTGAATCGTTCGTGTTGTGTCTGGCCTCTCTTAAAGTTCCCACATCCTGCTCTCCATAAGAAGTGTTGGTAAATTATTAAAAGGGGAAGTTTACTATACTCCAGGAATTGGTGTCCCATGAATGCCTGGCTGGAACACATAGAAATAAGATTCTGTACACAATGGGGAGGGAGCCCTTTCTATCTAGAAGGAATGCTACAGATGTCCTTATGGGTTATCTCTCAGAGAGCCCATTGTGAGCTGAAACCATTTAAACCACACCATTTTAAATCTTACAGGTTTGGGGCCCCTGGGTGGCTCAGTCAGTTAAGTGTCTGCCTTTAGCTCAGGTCATGGGTCCTGGGATCAAGCCCCGCATCAGACTCCCTGTTCAGCAGGGGGCCTGCTTCTTCCTCTCCCTCTGCCTGCTGTCTGCCTACCTGTGCTCTCTCTCTCTCTCTCTGTCTCTCTCTCTGTGTCAAATAAATAAAGCTTAAAAAAAAAAAATAAACCTTACGGTTTAAGTTTGGGTTTATGGCTCATTTCACTGGCAAGCCGAAAGAACTCCTCATCTCTTAACTTATTTTCCTTCCTTGGGACCCCTTTGTTGTAAATTAAATCAACTGCCCCCAAGTCATGAAAACAATGTTATCATACAAAGAAGAAAGCTTTAGAGTATCAAAAAGCACACTCTTTATTTGGCTGTCCACCCTTCGTCCATCTAAGTATTCTCTATCTGCTACATATTACCTACATACCTATCTTTTTATTTATTTAAGTTTTGCTTGCCAGAAGAGAACCATCTTAGAGATGGGAAGACCTTGGACTTTCTGAGAGGGCTAGATTCTTCCTCTGTCCTTTGGAAAATGGATAATCTGCATCTTTGCTTCCAGTCTGTAAATTGGGAAATTAATGGTAACTGTACAGGGTTTTAAAAGTTAAGAGAGATCATGTATTTAGAAGTGACTTTATTATTTATTCCACAGTGAAGAAATGTTAGCATTATGGTGACGGTGAGTGGCGTGCAACCCCTCCCCCGTCTCGTCCATCCACAAGTAGGATCCAGCAGCAGAAGCTGGGGCTCAGGCTGGGAATGTGCACCAGGGCAAACTCACTGTCTATCACTGAGAATACACTGTGCCTCTTACTTGACACCAAGAAGAAGGAAACTTTGCTGATTTTCCAAAGCGCTCTCACTCATGTTATCTATTTTTTTTTTTTACTTGATCCTCAAAACAACCCTTTGAAGTAATCCTGGGGCATACGGGGCCCATTTTACAATTAAAAATGTGTGGGGAGTCAAGGGCTTCCTCCAGGTTCTGGAAGCAGTGAGCATTAAAGCTGGATGGGGGCTCTGAGTTTTCAGACTCAGACCCAGATGTGCTCCCACCATTCATGTGGAACCTGAGAATGGCACGTACATCTCAGGAAGTGTAACAACAAAGGTTAATTGATTAATTAGATGAGAAGCAAGCATAAGCCAAACTTGTAGGTGTCACGAAGGAAAAAACTGAGGTCTGAAATTGACCTTACCTTCTCTCAAGCCATAATTTCTACTTATTATTCAACTTTCAAAGGATGAATTTTAAATCCATGTTGCCAATCCGAAAGCCTTTTACCTTGATTTGGGCAGAGAACCCATTAAAACTTAATTCACTTTTCTAGTTAGGGGGAAGGGTTAAAGAAACTGACAAAAGAAACAAAAAAAGATGATTTTGTGTCTCTATAAAAACGTTAAAAAGAGAAGTCTACATGAAAAAGAATATCTATTTAGATGTAATTGATCCAACAAGATTACCTATTTTTAAAATTCATACTCATTTTTAAAAGCGCCTTATTCTATTACAGCTTCTATCCGAAACAACGCACAAGATGGCCAGTTTTGGAGGCACATTGAAAGGGTTGTTTTAGATACCAGGGCCGTGTATTGGCTCCTCCAGAATAGTGATTGCTCAGTGTGTGGTCCTCAGACCACGACCATCAGCATTACCTTGGGAATGCAAATTCTCAGGCTCCATCCCAGACCTACCACACTGGAAACTCTGCACGTGGGGTCCAGGAATCTATGTTACAAGACCTCCAAGTGATTCTGATGATTTTAAATTTTGAAAATGTCTGTTCCAGAAGAATCAGGGGTTGACTTGGCGGTGGGGTTCTCTCAATGCAAAGCCTTAATCCCTCCTGATTTCACTGTGGAACACATAGGAAATCCAGGCTAGGTCTATTCTCAGAGAAATCTTGGTGTGCTTCGTCCTCCTAGCAGCCCCAGTTGGGAAAGCCAACTCAGGCTGACCCACAGAAATCTTTACACATCCTAAACTAGGTAAGAAAATTTATCTTCTGCATCTGGTAGCAGGGTTAGGCAAGTCTTGCTTATACATTATTTCCTTAGTAAGATCTGCCTTACTTGCAAGACAGTATATTTTCATTGGTGTTTTGAACTTAGATAGTAAGGGATAATAGATATCTTAGGGATTTGGGTTAATAGAATCTTGGGGTCAGGAGGGTTCCTAAACGTCAGGGTCCAGCCCTTTGTCAGGCAGTATCGTGATTATTTACAACATCCTAAATAATAATGATGATGATGATAACAGCAAAGTCCTATATCTTTTATAATTTCATACATGGAAACTTACTGTAATTTCCAAATCAAATAACCTGTATATTTGGGAATGTGAGTATCACCACCATCATCATCAGGAAACTGAAGCTCAAAGAACCTGAGTCCCATAATTACATGGGAGAATTCAGACTGAAAAAAAATCACATTTTCCCATCCCTTTTACATCATACTTCCCTAGGATCAAGGAATTAGATTAAATTGGATGAATTGTACAAACATGATGTTTTATTTGTAAAAATTCTCTTTGCAAGACCACGACAGTGGATATTCCTTTTCAATATTTTTTGGACTGTAAGAAACCCTGGGATCACTAGCTCCGCCTCCTTGCTCCTCTGCCCTTGGAAGCCGCTTCCCTTCATTGCCTCTACTACACACCATTGCCCAGGCAGGCAGCTGGGCAATTCCTCAGGCTTTTGAGGGGTCAATAACAATAGAAATCATCTTTGGGATTCTTGCTCAAGTCTGAAATGATGGTGCTCATGAAGCTAAGTCCTTTAGCCTAAGCATACAGAAATGGACATCTTAAATTCTCTCTAGTAGTGGTAATGATTATACACCACCGACATATCCTGCCTATCCCAGCTCTCCTGGACCTCATGACTTACACTGAGGAGATGATCAGGGGAGGTCATTATAGTCCTGGAGCAGACTGTGATCCAAGCACCTCCTTGCTTTCGTCCTCCTATCTCTAAAAGAATGGGAGGGAGGGAGGGAGAGGCTAAAGCTCTAAGATCAGCAAATTCTGGCTTATGTCTGGGGGGTTGGAGGGGGGTTAGGTGAGGCTTGAAAGCAGAGCTGACTTTCAGAGAATCTAACAGCGTACTATGCGGAGAGTGATACCATTGTCGTTTTTATTTTTTAAACTTCTCAGATCTCCCTTGAACCAACTCCCGCGCACCACCGTCTCAGTTTAAGAAAAACACCCCACTCCCGAAAGCCTTCCCAGCACATCTGGGTAGGACTGTCATTGAAAGCCTCTCCAGTCACTTCCTGTTGCAAATGGAGGCAACTGGGGCACGGTAACTCTTACCACCCTCCACAACAACAAAATCATTGGCCCAAGAGTGGGCGGTGCATGAAATAAGGGACCCCAGGACCCCACGGCATGCATTCTACAAGATCCTTTAGGGAAGCCCAGAGTGTGTTTTCTAGAAGTACAGTTTATTATGTTGTTTGAATATGTTACTCTGAGCAACAGATGTTATTTTTGGAGTCTGAGCAACTTTATTTTAGTGAAAAAAAAATCTTTGGCAGAAGTTAAAAGATTGTTGGCTAGAAGAAGCGGTTGGTATACGGGGTTCCAATCGAGCCTCCTCAGTTGTACCGTAACGGTTTACACGCAGAGCCAGAAGTCAGTGATTTGCCGTCTTTGAGTGGCTGCCGCCCTGTTATGACTAATGTCACCAGGACTCTGCAGGGAAGCAAGGAGACATCCTTTCACCTTCAGCTTTAAAGTGCAGCAGGGAGAGGGGAAAATGGTCAAACAGCTGATGGAGTCCTCAGAATCCACTAGGGTTTCAGTACACTTCATTCCCCTGTTCATTTAGCTCGGAGGTGGTTCTAGAGAAGCAGCTGAAGCCTTCAAGAACAAGCACAGTCCTTTGCGCCTAGAGGATTATCTACAATTTGCTCTTAGATTTAAGTTTTTTGAGCAGTGAAGAGACCACTTCACTGGAAAACTTCACTAACGCTCTTTTAGATTTTCTCTGGGGGGGCAAAGGTCAAGTTTCTAAAGCAAATTTTGTTTTATTTCTATCGTATTCTCACACACCTTTGACTATTTTGTGCTAATTAACATCTTAGATGGGTGGCAAATTACTGAAGGAAAGTTAAAGAAGGAAAGCTCAATTTCACTGTTTGACAGTCCTGTGGCCCCCAAGGCTGGCAGCCTTCCGATGACGGCAGGTGCTGTTGACCCGATCAAGGAGGTCCAGTCCGGTGGGTGGGGACACGGAGTCTGCAGACACTCACTGGTGCCGTCGAAGGACGTCCCGCTGAGGGCTGCACTCAGTCCATTTTGGATCAGTATCCTGGTCCAGATTTGAGAGTTCAAGTTTGCGTGAATCCCTTGGAAGAGGGAATAAATAAGAGCTGCTTAGGGTCAGGGTCTCAGGAAGACACAGCAGGTTCGGAACAGACTCCTGTGGAGAGCTGGAGTCTAACTTCCTGATGGTCCGAACACTTTAAAGCTTGCCAACTAGACGGCGAGTTTGGAGTACTTCAGAAGCACCAGAGAGGAGGATGGACACATCCAGACCCCGCAGTCACTGAGGTCCTAAAGGCAAACTGGCCTCAGTCAGGATTGGCTCAGAGATCAGTGTAACAGCAAACTGCTGGGGTCACACTACATTAAATGTGCTGGATTCTGATCAACTACCTGGGTCATTTTGGATTTTTTTTCTGCTCTTTTCTGGCTCTTCTCTGTTTCAGAGGGAATTACATTTTCTAGGCTCCATTGCCCTTTGCTTTACCAGTATATTTGGCCAATGCAAGGCAGTGGCAGAAGATTGAAGGGTAGGAAGGAGGAAAACCACAATATTTGTCCCTCTTTCTCTCTCTGCTTCTTTTTGTGTCTCCTGTGGTAGCTTCTTTTCCTCTAGAGTTCTAATTACCTCAAGAAAAAAAAAATGCCCCTCCCTCCATGATCCCATCTCTTGCAAGCAGTCTCCACTGAATCCATCTCCCTCTGGAAGGTGCCAGACAACTAGGCCCTGATTAGCCGCCCCCTCCCATTGTCCTTTCAGCTCTAGTTAGCGTTATAACTTTCTGCTGTTGCGTCCTCATCTCCTAACTGGACTTCCAGTTCTTCCATCCTCTTGAATAACAGTTTCCCTCTATTTAACGCCCTCTGTGTGAAAGACCTAGAGTGGTATTACATTTTCCTGGCTAGACCCTATGACACACTCCCACTGTACAGATCTGAAATGGCATTAGAAACCATCTGACTATTAAATTACTTCCTTTCCCCATTCGAGATGCATGTCCTAGTCCCTGTTGAAAACAGTTCTTCTTTCTAGCTTGGTTCTTCACATCCATGTTGAATTTTAGTTCTTTTTTTTTTTTTTTTTAGGATTTTATTTATGTATTTGACAGAGAGATCACAAGTTGGCAGAGAGGCAGGCGGGGGTGGGTGGTTAGCAGGCTTCTGCCAAGCAGAGAACCTGATGCGGGGCTCTATCCCAGGACCCTGAGACCATGACCGGAGCCGAAGGCAGAGGCTTAACCCACTGAACCACCAGGCACCCCTGAATTTTAGTTCTTTTGGGTAACCTGTCCTCTTAACAAATCAGTGTAGTCATTAAAAAAATTAACTGGTGTCCTTTGAACACCAGTTCAAAGGCTATAATCTAGGAAAAAACGACCCTATGAGTCACAGAATGAAATTATAAACATCAGCCCTCATCCCATCTTCTTCCCTCCAGTCTGAGTCATCAACTTTTCCTATTATGCTATTCCTTTCTCATTTGTGAGTATCAGGCCACCTGGCAGGGGTAGTCTCTGCTCAGGTTTGTGTAGTGCTTCCGGCATTGCTGGCTCTCAGCAAAAGGAAAGTGTTGGTGATCTCCACCCACATCTGTCGTATTTCAACAGAGGGCAGAAAGGCCACGTCACCATGAAGCTGAAGGATCCTCATTAACACAACTAAAGGTCCCAGAACACATAATGCTTGTGTTGCTTCAGCGAAGTTTGTCGAAATTCTTAGCAAAAATTTAGGTTTACCTGAATATCTCTCTATATAGCTACTGATAATGGTAAGAATCTAAATTGTTCACAATACAAATATATATTACAGGATTTCAAGGTCTGGAACTACATTGTAAGGAGACCTGTGCCAGTCAGTAGTTATGTGGCCAGATGCAAGACTTTTCCTGATGGGTCCATTTTCACATTTGCAAAGTAAGGGAGTTTGACTAGATGATCTCTAAGAGCCTAGAAATATAAATGTATAACTGTAGGGTAAATTTACTTGTGCTATTTTCTATTCTTCATACTTTATTTTCCCTCCTTAAGAACATAAGAGATCTTCTTGAGCAAAGAGAGCAAAATCTTGCTTTTCTTTTCCCCACTCTGATACCCCTATCCATATTACCCCCCAGCACTTTGATCAGTGAAGCATGCCGAATTATCCCTTTGCCTAAAAAGCAGTGCTTTAGCAGATGGCTCTAAGAGTGGGAGAAAAGACTTTGGAGTCTGTGTTTTCAGTTTGTGTAGTTAACATTTGTATGCCCAAGCTACCCCCCTCCCCGCCCCGCTTTTGCTGGAGAATTAATTTGGTTTGTTGGAAGACTAGATCTCATGATTTTTTTCCCTTATTCTGATTGGTCCACTCCATGCTTTCTCCTGGTGGCAGTGCCCTTTCTGGGCTGTGTGCATGCCTGGGTCCACTTGGTGCCTAACAAGAGTAGGCAATCATTTCCACAATGAGATTTGAGTTCTGACCTCACACATTTCTCTTCCCGTTGCCCTACCATTGTCCTGTGTAAGGACTTTGAAAGCTTCATCAGACACTCATTTTGATGAAACAGTATCTCATCTTTCAAGTCTTAGTTTAGACAACACTTCATTAGGAAAGTTTTTCATCTCTACCCCTAGGATGGGTTAGCATATGTTTCTACAATCCTCTCTACTTTCTTTACCAAGAGTACAGAGACTGAAGCCAAAACTGGGTTTAACTTCTGCCTCTGCCAGGTAGTTACAATGTAAAAGTTTCTCACACTTCCCAAGACTTATTTTTGAAATGGGAATAACAACAGTATATACATCCATGTTTTGGGGCAGGATTTTTCATTGAAACACTTTGAACAGTACCCATAATTAGTAAGTACTCAACCATATGGTTTCTTGTTATTATTAGATTGTTATTGACATTACTGATTAATTATGTCCATTTCCAAAACTTAAGGTGATCTCTAATGTTCTCTTCAGTCTTATATGAGCAGTGACATATTACAATTTTCCTCCCTTGTGTAGGGCCAAGATCCAAAATGTCTTTCTTTCTTCAGACTCAAGAAGACTTGGCTAGAATTCTTTGTTGTTTCTTTTGTTTTGAGTCTGACCTACCCTTTTATCAAAAAATATAAGGAAATAGCTGAAATCTATTTGGCTAACTAAAATAAAGAAAACCAAAAATCCTGAAAAGCTAAATATAAATTTAAAAGGAATATATATATATGTATGTATGTGTATATATATATATATATATATATATATATATATATATATATATTTAAACCAATCATTAATCATTATTCTCCTTCCTGTAAAAGTAAAATGAATCATCTTTATGTAAGAACTAAAGATATTTTTGTACTAGCAGGGCAGCAAATTATGCAAAGGAGTGAAATACTGTCATGATTATGCTCAACAGATGATGGGACCTGTCAAAAGGGCACAGGACAGGAACTAGCTCAAGAGGACTCTCAGGGGCCAATACTGAGACAAAATCAATACTGACAGTAATGGATTACAACCCCTTGAATAAAATGAGAACACAGGAGTCCATGACAATATAAACAAAAACTTACAACAGAATATCAACTAGGAAGAGCAGAAGGAACAGCAGATTAAGAGAACTACCATCTGGGCAGTGTTACAGTCCTAATTGATTCAGGCACGTCGTTGGTGGTTGTGAAACTGATGGGTGACAGTTTGATGAGGATCATGGTATTTACATAGTCTCAGAGTATCTTGCCCAAATTATTTATTAATTGCAAATGGAAAAATAATGAATTTATAGTGGAGAAACCTGAAAATTGCCACCTTCATCTGGGGAATAAAGTTAGCATCACCAGTGATGAGACAAACCAACAGCCTGTGTCTCCTGGTATGATTTACTGGGAAGGACACAACGTCACTTCTCTGGCATTTCTGCCCCGAATGCACAAGCTAAATCTAATCATGAGGAAATATTGGACAAACCCAACTGAGGGACATTTTAGTCTGTCCCTCTTCCAAAACTGTATACTCTTCAGGATGCTTTGTGCTCTTCAAAAATGTCAAAGGAAGGTGCCTGGGTGGCTCAGTGGGTTAAAGCCTCTGCCTCCGGCTCGGGTCATGATCCCGGGGTCCTGGGATCGAGCCCCACATCAGGCTCTCAGGGAGCCTGCTTCCCCTCCTTCTCTCTCTGCCTGCCTCTCTGCCTGCTTGTGATCTCTGTCAAATAAATAGATAAAAATCTTTAAAAAAAAATGTCAAAGGCTTGGGATGCCTGGGTGGCTTAGTCAGTTAAGCCGCTGCCGTTGGCTCAGGTCATAATCCCAGGGTCTTGGGATTGAGCCCTGCATTGGGCTCCCTGCTTGGCAGGGAGCCTCCTTCTTTCTCTGCCTCTGCCGGCCACTCTGCCTGCTTGTGTACTCGCTCTCTCTCTCTCTGTCACATAAATAAATAAAATCTTTTTAAAAATTGTCAGAGGCTTGAAATATTTTTTTTTTTAAAAGAAGACTGAGGAAATATTACAGTTTAAGAGAGGAAAGATAGGGGCAACTAGATGGCACAATCAGTTGAGCATAGACTTTTTTTATTTTTAAAGATTTTATTTATTTTTTGACAGAGAGAGAGAGACAGTGAGAGAGGGAACACAAACAGGGGGAGTGGGAGAGGGAGAAGTAGGTTCCCCGCTGAACAGGGAGCTCTAAGCTCTGCCTGACAAGGGGGTTCAACGGGAGCTGGGGGCACTCAATCCCCTGAGCATACACTCTTGATTTCAGCTCAAGTCGTGATCTCAGGGTTGTGAGATCAAGCCCCGAGTTGGGCTCTGTAGTGGGCAGGAAGTCTTCTTGAGGATTTTCCAGCTACCTATGCCCCTCCCCCTGCTCATGCTCTCTCTCTCTCTCTCAAATAAATAAATAAATCTTAAAAGAAAAAGAAGACTGAGGAAAAATTACAGTTTAAAAGATAGTAAAGATATATGACAACTAAATGGAATGTTTGCTCCTGGATCAGATTCTGAACCACGGGGGAAAAAAAAAAGAATTGTAACATTATTGGGACAATTGAGGAAATTTGAGTATGAACTATGGGTTAGATAATACTGTATCAATGCTAAATTTTCTGATATTGGTAATTGTATTGACATATTATAAAATATCTTTATTATTAAGTATACATACTAAAATATTTCGAGGTAAGAATGCATAGAATCCCCAATTTATTCTCTAATGGCACAGAAAAATGTGAATATATATAGATTCCCTCTATGTGTAGCTATATAGTGAGATTTGTATATGTATCTATTTCTCTATCTATCATCCATTTGGTATTGAGAGAAGTGAGTGAAGGATAAAATAAATGGGGCAAAGTGTAAAAAATGAGTGGATCTCAATAAAGAGTATATGAGAGTTACTTATTCTATTTTCATAGATTTTTTCTAGGTTTGAATGTATATTCTCAAAAAAAATGACCAAAAAAATATGGGAAACCAAAATTCCCCTATCAGCAGACACAATTATCTGCATCTCACCAGGATAAGAAAGAAAATCCTAGCTTCCTGAAATAGGCAGTCAAAACTCTCATTTCCTAATCATCAGTTATCTTTGTGTCTGTGTGTTTTGGAGTGAGAGTTCTGTTTTGCTTTGTTTTTAATCTTTGCGTCTTTCATTATAAGGTGGGAACCAAAGGGGGTTAAAATGGGACACTCCTGGTAAGTTCAGCCCTATAATTTTAGGGACAGGATAGAGCTGATCAGCTTTAGTACCATATCGTCATGAAACAGGAATACAGTTGTTTCCCAAGAATGGCGATAAATTACATTCTTCAAGTCAGCCCCAACTGATGGGAATTTGTATGAAAAATTACTTGCTAGTTCTCAAGCTCCTTGCACGTCCCTCATGACATTTTGGCAAAGCAAAACTAGGGGTGGCTGGATTGTAAAATATTTCCCAAAAATCACAAAATATTTTAGAGCTGATACCAGACCTAAACTCTTATCTGCTGACTACACATAATTTTAAGCTATTCTGGGATGCCCTGAGTGTCTGTCTTATGCAATCTAAGGGGCCGCTTCCATTTCTTCCTGCCATTTTAAACCGAGGAGACTTCAGAGTCCAGAATGAAAACCAGAGCACACCCACCGAAGGGGAGAATATAGAGCAGGTCCAAGAAAAGAAGCTAAAAGAGAAGACAGGCTGAGATGTTTGACAGATCTGTGGCCAGGCCTCCTCTTCTCATTTCAAAACAGGCGAGGGATACTCTATGATTTTATCTCATTTAACCCCTTAATATTTTTGAGGTAGGCACTACTTTTATTTCCATTTAGCAGCTCAGATAACTAAAATTTAGAGAAGTAAAATGACTTGTCTAATGTGAGTGGCAGGGTTGAGGCTGGAAAGAACTTCAGCATAACTTCGGAATCTCACTAAGCTTGAACTATTCTGTTTTATGAACTGTAGCGATCAACACACTCTACTTTTTCTCCTGCAGACTCATAGCACAATGATAACCTCATCCACTCTTGCGTAATTTTTGCCTATTGTGATTTAGAGAGAAAGCACCATCAACTGTGATAGATTTTCTGACCCCAACAATTTCATTCACAAGCATTCCTCCCATCTCAAGGCCAGCAGCATTTGGGACCCACAGTGCTACTTGGGCTTGCTGTAAGATTTTGGAATGCTTTCTGAATCATCAGAGAGCTAGAGATTAAACAAACACTTGTTCAGAGTGGATAATCATAATACAACTGCTTGAAAACTGATGTGGTGGTGTCATTATTCATGTAAACTTCCTCATCAGGGTGAGTAGACCTCGACAGCGGTTTTTAACCTGAGGTCCAGACTCACCGAGCAGCCAGCAGATAGATTTCAGAGGGCCTGTGAACTTGGATGGGAGTACATTTCCTCTTAATTTCCACTCACTTTTAAATTTTATTTAAGTGGGGGTGCCTGGGTGGCTCAGTAGGTTAAAGCCTCTGCCTTCGGCTCAGGTGATGATCCTGGGGTCCTGGGATCGAGCCCCGCATTGCTTTCCCCTCTCTCTCTCTCTGCCTGCCTCTCTGCCTACTTGTGATATCTGTTAAATAAATAAATAAAATCTTTAAAAAGAATTTTATTTAAGTGAAATTTAGCACTGCCTTCCACTGTGAATGTCGCTATAAATCACAGTATTGTTAACAATTCCCGTGACTTTGTGATCAATAGAAATCACAGATATTTTCAATCCTATCACTTGTTGCTGATATTTCAAAATGTCATTTATATTCATAATTAATTTGGGATTATGGAGGCACCTGGCTGGCTCAGTCAGTAAAGTATGACACTGTTGATCTAGGGGTTGTGAGTTTGAGCCCCATATTGGTATAGAGATGACTTAAAAATAAAATCTTAAAAAAAAACCTTGACAAGACAGTATGGTACTGGCACAAAAACAGACACATAGATCAATGGAACAGAATAGAGAGCCCAGAAATAGACCCTCAACTCTATGGTCAACTAATCTTCAACAAAGCAGGAAAGAATATCCAATGGAAAAAGACAGCCTCTTCTACAAATGGTGTTGGGAAAATTGGACAGCCACATGCAGAAAAATGAAATTGGAGCATTTCCTCACATCACACATGAAAATAGACTCAAAATGGATGAAGGACCTCAATGTGAGAAAGGAATCCATCAAAATCCTTGAGGAGAACACAGGCAGCAACCTCTTCGACCTCAGCCACAGCAACATCTTCCTAGGAACATCATCAAAGGCAAGGGAAGCAAGGGCAAAATGAACTATTGGGATTTCATCAAGATCAAAAGCTTTTGCACAGCAAAGGAAACAGTTAACAAAACCAAAAGACAACTGACAGAATGGGAGAAGATATTTGCAAATGACATATCAGATAAAGGGCTTGTGTCCAAAATCTATAAAGAACTTAGCAAACTCAACACCCAAAGAACAAATAATCCAATCAAGAAATGGGCAGAAGACATGAACAGACATTTCTGCAAAGAAGACATCCAGATGGCCAACAGACACATGAAAATATGCTCCATATCACTCGGCATCAGGGAAATACAAATAAAAACCACAATGAGATACCACCTCACACCAGTCAGAATGGCTAAAATTAACAAGTCAGGAAATGACAGATGCTGGCGAGGATGCGGAGAAAGGGGAACCCTCCTACACTGTTGGTGGGAATGCAAGCTGGTGCAACCACTCTGGAAAACAGCATGGAGGTTCCTCAAAATGTTGAAAATAGAGCTACCCTATGACCCAGCAATTGCACTACTGGGTATTTATCCTAAAGATACAAACGTAGTGATCTGAAGGGGCACGTGCACCCGAATGTTTATAGCAGCAATGTCTACAATAGCCTAACTATGGAAAGAACCTAGATGTCCATCAACAGATGAATGGATAAAGAAGAGGTGGTTTATATACACAATGGAATACTATGCAGCCATCAAAAGAAATGAAATCTTGCCATTTGCAACGATGTGGATGGAACTAGAGGGTATTATGCTTAGCGAAATAAGTCAATCGGAGAAAGACAACTATCATATGATCTCCCTGATATGAGGAAGTGGAGATGCAACATGGGGGTTTTGGGGGTAGGAAAAGAATAAATGAAACAGGATGGGATCGGGAAGGAGACAAACCATAAGTGACTCTTAATCTCACAAAACAAACTGAGGGTTGCTGGGGGAAGGGGGGTCGAGAGAGAGGGGTGGGGTTATGGACATTGGGGAGGGTATGTGCTATGGTGAGTGCTGTGAAGTGTGTAAACCTGGCAATTCACAGACCTGTACCCCTGGGGATAAAAATACATTATATGTTTATAAAAAAATAAAATAATTTAATAAATTTTAAAAAAGAGAGAGAATGAAAAAAAAACAAACCTTGAGAGTGTGATAATTTTTAGGCAATTATTAAACTCATTACTAGTTCTTATTTAAAATGTTAACAAGAAAACATGTAATTGCTAGATCACAAATTTGTTTAAAAAACATTTGTATAATGGTATGTCAATATTTTTGAATATTTTAATAGTGGTATCACAACCTAGTTCATTTTATTTGTAATTATATGTCTTTTATTTTTTTTTAAAGATTTTACTTATTTATTTATTTATTTATTTATCAGAGACAGAGAGAGAGAGCACACCAGCAGGGGGAGCGGCAGGCAGAGGCAGAGGAGGAAGCGGCTCCCCACTGAGCAGGGAGCCCTATTTGCTTGCAGTGGGGGTGGGGCGGGGGTGGAGAATGGATCCCAGGACTCTGGGATCATGCCTGAGCAGATCATGACTGCTTAACTCACTGAGCCACACAGGCATCCCAATGTTACTTCCTGTATATTATTATTTGAGAATTGGCTTATAGCCAATGCCAGAATGGTACCTGGTACAAGAATGGTTAACAATTCTGCTCTGGAGCAGAAACCCTTTCATTCCTTTAGTGGGACTAACAACTGGCTGCTTTCAGAGTCCCCTGGGGCATTGCAGTGACCCACGCAGGAATAGAGAAAGGCTCTAAATGCTGGACAAGAGGGGCGCCTGGGTGGCTCAGTGGGTTAAAGCCTCTGCCTTCAGCTCGGGTCATGGTCCCAGGGTCCTGGGATCGAGCCCCGCGTCGGGCTCTCTGCTCAGCAGGGAGCCTGCTTCCTCCTCTCTCTCTCTGCCTGCCTCTCTGCCTACTTGTGATCTCTGTCTGTAAAATGAATAAATAAAATCTTTAAAAAAAAAAAATGCTGGACAAGATAATTGTTAGGTACTATTACGGATGTCTCAACCAGTACTTCCCGGTAAAAGGAAGCAGCAGCCCCCTCTCCCCTCCCTTGCCCCAAGCCCGTCCAGGACCAGAAGCCTGGGCAGTTCCTCTGCGCAGCCCCCTTGCTTGTTCTCCTTCCTGCTCTACTTTAATGAAAGCAGATCTTCTGACAGCAGCTCCATGGACCCCAGTGCTCTGGGGAGTTGGGCCTGTGTTAGCAGGCCACCGAGGTGGATTGGAGCCAAGGCTTTTGTGATTCTCTCCACCCTCATTTGCCTGTGAAAACACAGCCCAGAAGGACTATGCTGGAGGGTGGATGATTTTAGCTATATTTTTGCACTGCTGGAAAATGAAGTTGTCCTTTTATGTGTCATTTTCTCGAATTTCATTTTTTAAAAATCCTTTATTTTCCAACAGGCAGATCCTGGTCACACCTCCCCAGGTGGCACCAGGTGCATGCATATTTTTCTGATAGTTACAATGCATCATAGACCCTTACCGGAAAATGAAAGATGAAAAAACTTAATGGTGTTAGATTACTTTAGATATTCTATTATTATGCCTGCTTTCCTTTTTTTTTTTTTCCCTCTTTAGGTTTCCTTGTTTGGTCTTCCTCCCCCACCTGAACATCTCTTAGCTGAGTTTCTTATCACAACTTATCATTTTAGACATCTACTATTCCGTGTCTCTCCCCAGTCTCTCTGTGGAGCAAAGATCAAGAGAGTGTGGCACTAGCATGTATAACTTACATTTCAAAAAATGAAAATGTAATGATCCTATAATCTCATTTAAATTAGCTCCTCTAAAGCTTTTTCATCAAGTATCAGGACAGAGGCATTCTTGAAGCTTAATATATTTTAAAGCTTGTAATCGTAAAAATTCTGTTTGCCTAATGGTTCTTACGACATCATCTTCCCTAACACACAGAGGTGACATTTATAAGCATGATCGCTGAGCATGACTGGGGCAAATTTTCACCTACAGTGATTACCTCATTGGGTAGGAGTCCAAATGGAAGCCTTGCTGTATGCTCTTTGGTCATTGGTGGATATCATGGTGGCTTCTGGCTAATCCCAGTGTTTTGTTTTTGTGTTTAAATTCTGCTACATTCTTATTAATCAGACTACTCCAGCTATTTGGCCAAATTTTCCTGGAAGAAAACGAAATACAATCAAACTTTGATTCTCCTCTGATTGTTGAGGCCACTGCTTCCTTTATGGGGACTGATAATTAACATAGAATTCATTTAGTGTCCCCAGGCAGTAGGTGACTTTTCACAACAGATTTGCCCTTCTAATTGTGTCGGTCTGGCACATTTTAAAAGGAGCTGGCTTTATCTGGGTGGCAGTGTGATGTGGTTAGGACCGGATCAGGTGGCTGAATCTAAGGGCAGTCTGGACACAACGTCTGTGCTCTTTTTGATTGCCAAGAAGGCTGGGCAGCTCAGTGGGAGGCCCAGAGACAGAGATCAAGGATCCATGTCTATGTTTGTTTTCTGGAGCTGTCATGACAAAGAACCACGAACTGGATGGCTCAGATAGCAGAAGTATATGATCTGACCATCCTGGAGCATGGTAGTCTAAAAGCAGGCGTCCGAAGTAAACAGAGCTCTCTCTGAAGCTGTGAGGCAGCCTCTGTTCCAGGCCTGTCTCCTGCTGCTGCTGCTCTCAGGCACTCCCTGGCTTGTAGATGGTGTTTTCTGGTGTCTTCACCTCATCCTCCCTTTGCACATATCTCTGCATTCAAATCTCCTCTTTTAACAAGGATGTGGTCATGTTGGATAAGGGCCCACCCTAATGACCTCATCTTAATTTGATCATCCGAGGAGACCCTATCTCCAAATATGGTCACATTCAACGGCCCTGGGGGTTGGGACTTCAATATCAGTATTAATTCAATATCAATTCAACCCATTACAGTATCTATCTTTAAAAATCACGAGAGAAGATCATTACATATTCATAAAATGTGAATCACATAATTTGCCTTCAGCAACTTTATTTATTCCAGATGTCTCATTTAAATGATAGAATGCCAAAAGTAACGTACCATGAATGTTCTTTTTCTATAAATTATAAATGCTATCCAGTTACTCCTACATTTTCCATGGAGTGTGATTCTTCATTATTTCCTTCTAGGTCTTATTGGCTTCTTCCTGAATTTCATGGCTTTCCCTTCATTTATAAACACTAGATTCTGCCTCTTTTTTTATCGGTAGCATGCCTGGTGCCCTGTTATTTGGGAAATTTAATTCACTTTCATTTGTTTCAAATAGTAAAAGCCTATGCCCCTGGCTTACATTTTCCTCTGTTCAGAAGAGTAACCTTCACAGTGGTTGGCTGTGTTCTTTTCAAGTGGCAGACAATTATAATCAAGTCTACAATTAAGCATCCATCATAACTTCCCCTGTTCTTCCTTTCAAGAGAAACTGAAGAAGCCTTGGGTGACACTTGGGTCTCCAGAACGGATGGAAAAATACTGACCCAGAAAATTAATGTATAACAATCTTTTCCATTACTGAATTGTGGTGTTATTTTTTTTTTCTTAATCTCTGGACTAAGTGTAAATATGTGACTCACTCGAACTACCTCATTCTTAGGCCATAAATATGAGGAGTGATGACTTATAAGGAGGTCATGTTGATGTGTAGTGAGTAAATGCTTGTCTGCACATACTAATTTAACAAGAAAGTAGCATTTTCCTAAGTAGCATGACATGAGAAACAGCAGAGAATTCAATATAAGTAAAAAGTGATGATCATTTTGAAGAAAAGTTATTATGACAAAAGAATCTTTTTTTTCAATTAACAATAATGTAACTAAGTCGGGTTTTGCTTTTTTAAAGACTTTGTTTCTAAGTTTGTCAGAGAGAGAGAGAAAGCACAAGCAGGAGGAGTAGCAGGCAAAGGGAAAAAAGCAGGCTCCCTGCTGAGCAAAGAGCCCCACACAGGACTCGATCCCATGACCCTGGGATCATGACCTGAGCCAAAGGCAGACACTTAACCAACTGAGCCATCTAGGTGTCCCTGTATTAGGCTTTAATACCTAAAGACATGTATACTAGGTCTTGTTCCAATAAAAAAAATTTCAATTAAATTTCAAATGCTATGTGAAAATTAACTTTTAAAACATATTGTTCGTAGCAATTTTCAATTCCTAGTACATGGGATACCACATGGAGGTGTTTCAGCTGGATTGGTTCCCTCAACTCAAGGAGTCAGTGTCAAACTTTGCTCCTAGGGCACTGCCACATGACCTGAATTTTCAGGGGTACAAGCGGGACAGTGCCCTGTGTTCCCTCTTTTTAGAGCAAAACCCTACTCCAACCAGGATCAAGCAGGACAAAGTGAGGGTCTGAGTTTCCAAGAGGTGGCTTGCCTCAGAGTCTACTCTGTTATGGAAACAAAACACAATCCGCGATGGATAACAGTTTCAGAAAATATGAAAAGCCCACCTACTATGGTAGGGGGCTCAGAAATATCACCCAGTCTCTAAAGCAGGTGAACTGGTACATTTAAAAGTTTTCCGCGGCGCCTAAGTGGCTCAGTCTGTTAAGTGCTGACTCTTGATTTCAGCTCAGGCCATGATCCCGGGGGTGGGGGTGTGATCCCTGTGGCTCCTCTAGGCTCCACCCTCAGCGGAAGTCCACTTGAGGATTCTCTCCCTCTGCCCCTCCTCCCACTCGCCACCCCCCCCCCCCCTAAATAAATAAATAAATCTTAAAAAGGTTTTCCAAATCCATGTTCAGACAGCCAGTGATATTAAATAGAGGCATTCGTTTTTCATAATAATGAAATTTCTACTTCTGTGACTTTCCTGGTGCTGGTTTCTGTTTTCCTCTCTGCTTAGTCTAGTTGCACGTCTTTCTATACCCTTCCTCTGATTGCTTTCCAAAATGACTATGGCCAATATGTTCATCACTGAGCAATCGCGTTTAGCAGTGTAATGCCAAATACCGTAGATCTTCTCTATGCGATGGTTCATGGCTTGTCTCAGGTGCCCCCATAGTTTTCCAGATGCCCTTTATTTATCTCTGACCTGCAGGCAAGGAGGCAGTCTGGTACCTGATTGGTACCATCATGGTGACAAGCTCAGCATTTAGCTCCTGAGAGATACTCAACATTTATTGTAAAATTGCATTTTTACAATCAAATGGTTTCAGCCATGTAAGAGAGTCATAATGGTAAGGTTAACCCAGAGTCCATCGATCCCTTCATGAGGAAGAAAAACCTTACCTGATTTATGCAGGAAAAGCAAGCAGAATAGAAGTGGAATTCTGTTGACCTAATCATATTGGTTTTCTCTGGTCAGAACTGGGGAGGGGAGTGGGCTGTTCAACTTTTCCGGAGAAAGTTTTGTACGTACATACCGGTACTGCCCTCTAGTGGACGGTAGCTGTTCTCGCACCATTCAGTTCCTGGACATTCCGTTTGACCAGAAGGATTTATACATTTTGCTACCACTTCTTACTTTGTCCCCGCCATCTTGCATCAGTAGGGTTTTCTTTCATAGTGACTTGGGATGCCACCATCTACCACAGATGTCACTGGTGTGTGGTTTGTGAGAAATATTTAAGGTGAATTCAACTGAAGCGACTATCAATTTTTACCACCACCCTTCAGTCATCCAGTTGCCAATGTGGGTGCAATTTAACTGTTGCGTGCAAACCCTTGGCTTGGGTGTGTTTGTGTAAATGGTTCAAAGCCGTGGACTGTGTGTCTGGCAAGCTGCTTCCAAGAAACAAAGGAGAAATAGGCATGTTTTCCATTTAAAAGACATGTGGTTCTTATTGCCTTACAGAAATTGGTTTTTGTTTTCACTTCATTTTATTTTTAAAGTGAGTTTTCCACTGTGAAAGAAAGTGTGTTCATTATAGAGGGAAAGAAATCACCCACAGTCCCCACCAAAGCCAACACTGATTTTGGGTAGAGCCTACCAAGGTAGACTGCTTCCCTGGAGTGTCTCCTAAGGGAGCAGGTTCTAAGGCACCGAGGGCCAGCATGCCATTAACTTTCCGTGCAGCTGTTTTATGAAGTGCAGTGTTAACATTGCATTTATGTACTTTCATTTTCTGCCTCCAATTAGGTATGGCAATTGCATAATAATAATAATAGCAGCCATTTATTTAGTACAGATTTTCCAAACCCCACCCTCCAGTTGCCATTTGTCTCCTGGAAAACAACAATTTAGCTCACACTCAATTCTTCCCTATAACCTCCCACATCTCTGCCAGGATTTGTTCTCGTAATACTAATAACTGCCATTTAGTAGGTCCTTATTACACAAGATAATATACTGGGTAAGTATGTAGCCTGATTGCATTTTAATTCTGGCTTTTCCCCCTAATAGCTGTGTGTGATCTTGGATGAGTGATTTAAAGTCTGGGGCTTTGTCAAATAAAAGCCCTGCCCCACAGGATTTTTAGGAGAAAATTAAGTCCCTGTAACAGAACTGGGTACATGGGAAGTACCCTATAAATGTTAGCTGTTATTATTAATATTTTAATGACATATTAGACTTTATACCATGTCCTTTCTATTTTTCATGCCATCTGGCCCTCGCAACAGTCCTATGAGTTAGATAGTCTCATTCTTGTCTCATAGAAGGAAAATGAATCTGTGAACCTCAGAGACCCGTCCAAGTCACATGGCGAGTTACCCTGAAGGGCCAAAAGCTGGCCAAATCTGATGGTCCATAACGCCTGAGCTCTCCATCTATTTTTGGATGCGATGGGTTAATTATTAGTTAACTTCTTTGATTTTTTATTGATGGATAAGATACATCAAGAAAAATGCATGCAGAAAAGAAAAAGGTGCAAATCATAATTTTAAAGCTGCACACATTTTCACAAGTGGAAAACACCTGAAAAATCAGCGGGGCCACTTTCCCAGACCCTCAGAAGTCCCCCTTGTCCCCACCTGCAGTCACAACACCTCCAGCTGTCACCAGTGAGCCCATTTCTAACACATAGATGGTTTGCCTGTCTTTGAACCCTAGATACACAGAAGCAGACAGTATGACCCTTTTTGTGTCTGACTTCTTTCACTTAGCTTTATATTTGCAAGATTTATCCAGATTCATTCATTTTAATTTCCATACAGTGTTCCATTAGTGTTCTATTGAGTGTCGCATCACAACATATCTGTTTTACTCTGGGAAAATTGGGAGATTTCAAATGTGGGACTATTATGAATATTGTTGCAGTGATAATGCTTGTACATGACCTTTGGTGGACATACATATGCCTTTCCACTGGGTGAACACCAAGGAACCCAACTGCTGGGTCGGGGCATAAGCATATTGTTAGGTTTAATATGTTACTGCCATATAGTTTTCCAAAATAGCTGTACCAATTTACACTCCATAGAATTGCGTTTTAGCCAATATGAGGGAATTAGAGGCCATTTTTTAATTTTTAAAACACATTAGACCAAAAGACATAGTTTGATCTAAATCACTTTTGGATTTTAAAAATGAAATGTGGGGACACTTGGGTGGCTCAGTCAGTTAAGCATCGGCCTTCAGCTCAGGTCATGATTCCAGGGTCCTGGAATGGAGTTCCGCATTGGGTTCCCTGCTCCGCAAGGAGCCTGATTCTCCCTCTCCCTCTGCCTGTCACTCACCCTGCTTGTGCTTGCTCTCACTCTCACTCTCTCCCTCTGACAAATAAAGAAATAAAATCTTTTTAAAAAATGAAATCCAGGATGCCTGGGTGGATCAGTTGGTTAAGTGTCTGCCTTCGTCTCAGGTCACGATCCCAGGGTCCTGGGATTGAGCCCCACGTCAGGTTCCCTGCTGGGCAGGAAACCTGCTTCTCCCCCTGCCTCTGCCTGCTGCTCCCCCTACTTATGCTCTTTCTCTCTCTCTCCGTGTCAAATGAATAAATAAAATCTTTTAAAAAATGATATCCATTAATAATTATTAGCTCCCAAGAAGCACTTGAGTTTAAATTTACTTACACAATAGAAATGACTCATCTGTAACATAGTTAAATTCTCTATAACATGAATGAGTTATTAAGAAATCTAAATTTAAAAGGATAAAATTAAGAGTAAGCAAGGATGTGGTTATTTCTGGCAAAGTAATTCACGAACAGAATAGTCTGTTTGCTTGAGCTCTTGTAAGTTTTTTTCTGAGTCATTGTTCTGTAGTCATCAGAAACTGTGTGACCAACAAGTTGTTCAATATCAAGGATCTTGTCCTTATCTATTAGGGAGATTATGAGTCTTAAGGGTTTTCAAATCTTCATCAACAAATCCATTGCTCCAAAGAAATCTGAAGAGCAAAATGTCTGGCAGAGGAGCTGCTGTGAGAAACCTCCGATCTCCACATTCTCTGCCTTCTGCTCACTGCTCCTAGCAGCCCCCAAGAGCGTTCCTGGACCCAGGGAGCATGGCACGAGCATGAGAGCCTACATCCTGGATAATAAAATGTACTCCTCTCTGCCACTTCAGTAGCTGGTGGCAACTCCCAAAAATAGTATGTCAAGAAGGAAGGATTCTAAGAATATGGTGAAAACACAGACTACACCATGATCACTTAGAAATGTCTGTCACAGGCACTGGGAGGGTCTACAGGCCAGTCCCAGATACAATCTATATATATCCTTTCTTTGACATAGGTCATTTTCTGTGAACTCCAAATCTAGTATAAAGGTGATTGTCATGTTGGCACATCAAGCATCTGGCTAATTGTTTAGTACACATAGGCAAAACCCTGCCCTAGGAATTATCTTGGTACATATATCTGCTTGCATTTGGCCAATATATCTTTTGAGATAAATTACTACAAGTGGAATTCCCACCACTGGAGTTCAATCTCCATATTCTTTTATAGAATAGCACTCTGCCCCTCCAGTGTGTGGCATGTTGTTATTACTTAACAACTGTTTCCCATCAGAACTGCAGAGTCCTGGAGTTTCAGTTCTGTCTTGTGCTCCTGGGATTCATTCCAACCCTGATGATCTGATGATGATGACTGACAGTGCCTGACGCTATGTTGCTTTTTTCCACAGTAGGTGTGGATACAAACTTTTTACTTTAAATATAAGGGTGTGTGTATGTATGTATATAAATACATACATATATATGTGTGTATATATATATATATATATACACATATGTGTATATATACTCATATACATATGTATATGTAAATATAAGGATATATACATATATATACATATATATACATATGTATCCATATATATTCATATACATATGGATATGTGTGTATATATATAATATACTGAGCCACCCAGGCACCCTATATTTTTAATATTTTAATACATTAAATTTTCTCATTTTTTTTTAAAGCTAAGAATTAAGTACCAGAACTCAGCTTATATAAGGGAAGCCTGAGATGAAGTAATAAAAAATAAGAGAAAATTCTCTTGAATTTAAGAAAGACCGATACACACAGCTGTTTTTCTCAGTCACTATTAGGGACAACATTAACAGTTAGAGGACTGCTTATGAATTTAATGGAACTATTACCCAAATCATTAATGTTAGAGCACAGACCAAAATTTAGCACTAAATGGGCACACTAATAATGGAGCTGGAATATTGGAGTATTAGAAAAATCTCTAAATGCCTATGGAACAGGTAGTTTTAATTCAAAAGTGACCCTCTCTAATTCACTTCATGTTTCTTCACTGCCTTTGCCCTGGGCATCAACAGCTGGTTTATCCATTCATCTCACGTAAAACTTATTCATTAGTAATTAATACTCTTGGGGGTGTCTGAGTGGCTCAGTTGGTTGAGCGGCTGACTTCTTGATTTTGTCTCAGGTCATGATCTCAAGGTTGCGGGATTGAGCCCTGCGTCAAACTCTGCACTCAGCATGGAGTCTGCTTGAGATTCTCTCTCTCCCTCGGCCCCTCCCCCCACTCACGCATGTGAGTGTGCTCTCTCTCGCTCTCTCAAAATACATAAAATCTTAAAAAAATAATTAATACACTTAGATTATTTCTTACAAAGTGTCTTGTGCTGACATGGATAGAAATATTTTTCCAGGGTCCTTAAGTTTGATTCTTACAGTACTCAGCCCACATTCTTCCAGAAAACAGGAGTTTCACTAAAGCAGACTATTACTGGCATTCTTCATTATTTGCTGTTTGTTGTTGGTTTGTTTTTTATTTTTTTAAATTTCTGCATTCTTTATTCACCCTTTCTTGTTTTATTCCAGTTGGCATTTCCAGTGATCTTTTGGGAATCCTAACAGTCCCCACAATGGTCAGCCTGTTTAACCTTCTGCATGTTCTTTGACTTTATTACCTACAACTCACTTATAATTTATTTTGAATTTATTCTCCATATGTTTTTTTTCCCCCCATCTCAGTTCACATTATCTCAGAATGTATTACAATCACTCCCTAGGCTGTAAGTCTGCCTTCGACTTTTGCAGTGTTTTCTTGGATTTACGTAACCACACTCTCTGTGAGTGGAGATTCCAGATCCAAACACTCCTCCCTGTCATTCTGAGGAAATGTGATATACTTCACGTATGGGTTTGACATTTCATGTGCACAGATTACTGTTATCCATCAAGATTCACAGCAGTACTATCTGGTCCCTGAGATGGCATTTTTTATTCTATAGAAATGGTAGAAGGATTAACCCCAATTTTATAAACCTGCATTTTCCCAAGTAGAAAACAATTCACCAGTCTCTCTTTTCTTGCTCATCATCTTAATAAATGAATTTCTCATGATCTGCTTTCTACTGCATTCAGATTTTATCTGAGTCTGGGCTAATATTTTGTTTGGTGTTTAATGTTCCTAAGTAGTTCATCACATGTTGATAGATGTATCTGAGTCAGTGGACACAATTACAGGCTGTGTATGTATGTGCACTTTTTAAAAAGTTTGAGTTTGCCCCATCTTTTATCAATATAAGATGTTCATTTATGCCCTCGTGATTTTGAAAAATAAATATATCTGCATGATTGCAGTTAAAAAAATGATTCCCTTTTCCTCTATTTTTTTTAAAGATTTTATTTATTTATTTGACAGAGATCACAAGTAGGCAGAGAGGAAGGCAGAGAGAGAGGAGGAAGCAGGTTCCCCGCTGAGCAGAGAGCCCGATGTGGGACTCGATCCCAGGACCCTGGGATCATGACCTGAGCTGAAGGCAGAGGCTTTAACCCGCTGAGCCACCCAGGCGCCCCAACTTTTCCTCCATTTTTAAACTGGATTATTTCAGCCTAATTAACTAAAGATCATTCCCCTAAATATCCATTGTATTTACAAAGACAGTTTTAGTTAAAGAATGTTACAAAATGCTTTTTCTGCTTAAAGCAAATTTTACACTAGAAGTAACCTTCACTTTCAGATCCAGATTTTAATCTTTTTGATTTATAATATTAACTTAAGTTCACATAATTCTGTAAACTAAACCCAGAGAGTCTTTCTGGTCACAAACATAATTATAACTTTCATCCAGTGTTTACCAGGGAATAGTGAATTCATTTTGTTAAAATGAGATCTGGTATGAACCTTATCCAGGCTTAACTGAAGCAAACATAGCTTTTTCTTTCCTTCTTTCTTTCTTGTCTTTTCTGTTCCTTTCTTTTTCTTTTTTGTTAGGTTTCACTAAATTAGATTTACAAACTGGACACAATTAAAAGCTTTAGAACATCAAGGAAAAGGCAGCTTTGAGAGAGATGTAGATTTTTCTTTTAAGAATATTTGACTAAAACCCAAATAAAAAGAAAAGAAAACTGAAAAGGGGATGTTAGTATAGTATTTCTAAATTGATTTGCTTAAAGCTCATCTGCATGCTTTTGTACTGTTTGCCAATCCAATGCAAAGGCCAAATCGCTAAAGGTAAACAGGAGTTGGGAAGCTGCCTGCTCAGGGATTCAAGGATTAGCCTTTATTCCGCCCTGGACCTGCGGCTGTCAATCCAAATGGGGTCCCACCCTCTGTGCCTCCTAGAAACTGCTTCAATTAACACACACGTGGCTCTAATGCAAATCAAGAGTAGTATCGCCAGTCAGAGAAAGACAAATACCATATGATTTCACTCATATGTGGAATTAAGAAACAAAACAAATGAACAAACAAAAAAGCGAACTTAAACAGAGTGAATAAACTGGTGGTGTCTGGAAGGGAGGTGGGTGGGGGGAGGGGTGAAATCGGTGAAGGGGATTAAGGGTCCACTTACCTTATTTTTTTAAAGATTTTATTTATTTATTTTTGCGAGAGAGGAGAGAGAGAGAGAGAAAGCAGGAGCAGGGGGCCGGGGCAGAGGGAGAAGTAGACTCCCCACTGAGCCCGGAGCCCCAAGTGAGACTTGATCCAAGGAACCTGGGATCAAGAACTGAGCCAAAGGCAGTTGCTTAACTGACTGAGCCACCCAGGTGCCCCCAAGGGTACACATATCTTGATGGGCACTGAGTAATGTGTGGAACTGTTGAATCATTATTTTTAGACCTGAAACTAATAGATTACTGTATGCTAATTATGCTTCAGATTTTAAAAAGGGAATAAAAGAGTAATATTGTACCTTACCTGATGGTACAGGAGATAAAACAGCCTGACTCTTCAAGTTGGTGGTAAAGCAACTTTATATATATAAAGTATATATATATTATGACATACTGTATATTAAATATAAAAATATAATATAAAATATGCATAACATTCACTGTAATACAAGGAGCCTGGTACATTACAGCACCTGGTATGGGTCTCTCTTTACCCTTTATTTTGGAACATATAAAGTTTATTGAACACTTTTACATATAGTGTAGCATTTTATTTATTTTTTCTTAAAATTTTTTTTAAATTTGTTTATTTGACAGACAAAGATCACAAGTAGGCAGAAAGGCAGGCTGTGAGGGGGACTGCTCCCCACTGAGAAGAGAGCCCAATGTGGGACTCGATCCCAGGACTCTGGGATCATGACCTGAGCTGAAGGCAGAGGCTTAACCCACTGAGCCACCCAGGCGCCCCTAGCATGGCATTTTATAATCACAACAGTTTTGTAAGGTATATTTACTTGTCCTCGTTTTATAAATAAGGGCACCAGAGCCAGAAAGCATCATTACCTTGCTTGAAATTCTGGGGAAAGAACAGAGCTGGGATTCACGCCCAGTTCTTAACCAGTCCAAGTGCGGAGTGTTGTACTTGCCTCTATCACAGCTTCTCCCAAAGAGCTTGTAAACACGTTTCCTGTGTGACTGTGGGCTCATGTCGCTGGTATACATTTCTCTAAAATGACCTAATTTCAATCTTAAATCTTATTCTGTGTTCCGACATGAACCTAAAATAGCCAGTTTTATGTGAGTTTCATCTGAAAGTTGAGGCTTTCCTTAGTGGATTTTTGGTCCCCGGTAGGGTTTTGCTGCCCCCTCTTCACTCCCGGGGTTTCCATAGGAGATACGAAGGCTTATGCGAAGCCTGGAAGAAGCTCTTTCCCACCTGGGCCGGCAGATGTCTACTGGCCGGTGTACAGGCATCGGTATCCAGGAGTGGCCAGTCCTCTGTGTAGCTGCACCACTGATGAACTTGAGCACAGTTGCTGTTGAAATTGCTTTGTCAGGGGCACCTGGGTGGCTCAGTGGGTTAAAGCCTCTGCCTTTGGCTCAGGTCATGATCCCAGGGTCCCTCATTGGGCTCTCTGCTCAGCAGGGAGCCTGCTTCCCCCCCCTTCTCTCTCTCTGCCTGCCTCTCTGCCTACTTGTGATATGTGTCTGTCAAATAAATAAATAAAATCTTTAAAAAGAAAGAAAGAAAGAAAGAAATTGCTTTGTGTGACTGTTGCATGTGTCAGGCCCACTGGCTCTTGATGGCACACCCTGGGCACTTTCTGAGCCACGGAGCGAACTTTTGGAATGCCCTGGGTCCTGTTAGGACAGTGGTTCTGAGATTCTGTTTGAAATCCATCTGCTTGGTCAGCCCATGAGGTGCCCCTGCTTCCTGAGCC
This sequence comes from Lutra lutra, assembly GCF_902655055.1. Taxonomy (NCBI): domain Eukaryota; kingdom Metazoa; phylum Chordata; class Mammalia; order Carnivora; family Mustelidae; genus Lutra; species Lutra lutra. Next base: position 86,324,428 of record NC_062285.1, read on the forward strand.
ACGGGGCTCTGTGGGCCAGGGCGGGCTGTGGAGGAGAGGTTCCCCTTGTTCTAAATCCACTAAAGCTAACTGGAAATTCCTCTGCCCTTTTCTCCAACCCCAATCTCTGCCTCACCCTGAGAGGGAGGGGATATAAGTCTATATCAAAATTTTCATTTGCTTTTCTCTCTGCTTTTTTTCTCTTCATGTTGTGGAAACAGTGTTTATCTCAGGCATTGAGGATGGGGTGTTTGGGAGTTGTGGGTAGACCAGGTTCTGGCTGCAATCTAATTACTAATGCCAAGATCTTAGCTTCTGGGTGCTCAAGTCCAGGAATAAGTATCTGGGAAGAAAGAATGGGGGGAAAATTTTTCTACTAAAAAAAAATCCCCCCCACATACACTTACGTAAATACTTCCTCTCTTATCTTATAACTTTCTGTCATTTTGTTCTAGTCTTGTTGCTATAGCATTACACATTTAAACTATATTTGGTATACTGCTAAATAGTAGCTGAATATATCATTAAATTTGTGTGATTCACAATGTTATTTTCAAACAAAACGGTGGCTGATAAATGTTTAAAATGGGCACGTCACTGTGAATGGTTACGTGATTCAGAGCCATTCCATAAGAGCTTAACAGCCTAGATTTACTTCTCCATTTCCTCCCCTCTGCATGCTCTTGAGCCCACTCCAATCAAGCTGTCATTCATACCATTCCATCACCAACGATTTCCCACAGCGAAATCCAATTCATCCTCCTCTCACTTATTTTCAATTTTTGAAACGGTTGATCAATCCTTTTCTTCACAAAACACTTTCTTTGCATAGCTTCCAGGATTCTGAACTCTCCTGTTTTCCTCCTACTTACCTTTCTAGTCATCTTCATTGGTTTTTACCTCAGCAACCCACCTGCTAAAAAGGTTAGAGATGCCCCATCATTCAGGGAGCTCCTGTATCCATATTGTCTTCAGGTGACTTCATCCAGTCTTGTCTTTAAATACCTTTGTTGTTCTGACATAGATTCACATCTCTAGCTTGAATCTCTGCCCTCAGCTCCAGATTTTTACATCCCATTGGCTCCTAATGTTCCCCCATTGCATGTCTAAAAGCTATCACACTTCATGTGTTTGGAATTGACTCCTGATCTTTCCTCTACAATCTTTGCTACCTGTAGTCTTTCCTTTTCTGAGCAAATGGCAGTCCATGCCTCCAGTTTCTTAGACCACAAACCTTGGAGTCATCCTTCACTGCCTCTTTCTCTCTCACACTGCATCGCCAGTTCCAAAGCAAATCTGATTTTTCTTACCACGTCCTCTGCTCTTCCCTGGTCCAAATGCCATGATTTCGATGACCACCACCACCTCCTAGTTGCTTTCCCTCTCTTTCCCTTGCCCTAGCCCTCATAGTGATCAAATCACATCACTTCTTTCCTCATAATGGTCTGATGTTGCCCTGCCTCCAATCGACCTCTGTAAACTCACTTCCATGACTCTGCATGACCCCAACACCCTTTACTTAACTTACCCCCTCTCCTTCCACTCTCCCTTTTGTTCTCTCTGCCCAGTCACGGTGGCTGCCTCCTGTTACTTAACAAGTGCCTTTCTTCCTCAGGGCCTTTACAGGTGCTCTTCCTTCTGTCTGAAACATTCTTTCCCCAGATAGGTAGTTGGCTCACTCCATTACCCACTTTGGGTCTCTGCCAGGATGATATCTCACCAGTAAAGCCTTCCTTGATCACTCTTTTTTTTTTTTTTTAAAGATTTTATTTATTTATTTGTCAGAGAGAGCGAGGGAGAGAGAGCGAGCACAGGCAGACAGAATGGCAGGCAGAGGCAGAGGGAGAAGCAGGTTCCCCAACGAGCAAGGAGCCCGATGCGGGACTTGATCCCAGGACGCTGGGATCATGACCTGAGCCGAAGGCAGCTGCTTAACCAACTGAGCCACCCAGGCGTCCCCCTTGATCACTCTTTTTAAAATAGTACGCCAGTCCAGGCCCTCCACTCCCCCCTGCTTTACTTTTCTCCATTGTACTTATCTCCATATAACACACTATTTATTTACTTGTATTTTATTTAATATCTCCCTTTCTGTACTGGAATCTAAGGACCACAAAGCTTGTGGGATGAGACTTTGCTCTGTTTGTTTAAGTCTCTAGACCCTAAAGGAATGTGGCACATTGTGGTTGCTCCCTAAATATTGAATGAATTAATGAACAAGCAAACTCAGGCCAGTACTGTTACTCAGCAGCGAGCTCGATGACGTACACATAATAGTTATCAGTAAAAATATGTCCCATGGATGAATGAAATGGGTTAAACCTATGAGAATTTGCCTTGAACTTAGATCCTTAATTTATCTTTTCTATAGTTTTTGTCTTCTGAGATTTTCTGTGGAAGGAACATTAATTACTACTGAACTATCCTTTACTGGGTTTATGTACAAACCTGGTGCATATACAGGGTAAGTGCCTTTGGTAATAGCTACCAGCATGACTTTAATACACCATCTCGAGTGCCAGCACCAACAGAGCTTTAGAAAGCATGTGCTAAAGAAGATCATTGAACCAGATCCCTTGGATTTGAAATTAGGGTTCTGTGAGGTCACTTTGTTCTGCATCCAAATGTATTCCCTGCTATGGTGCAGATTGCTTTTTTATCCCACAAAGAAAAATGGGCTTGGAATAGCTAGAAGAGAGTTGGTTAAGTTGTGTGCTTCTGCCAATATATGCATTGAATTTGTGCCAATTATTTCAAAATGAACGGTAACAGATGACAATATAGTTTTAGAAAGTGTGTAAAACATATGCCAGTGAATTTTTAAGTGGTTTAACTTATCTAATTACAAGAACTAGTATTGCATTTTTCATTTTTTCCCCTCCCACTTGTCTTCTCTTCTCCTAGAACCCAAAATATTATTATTATTCAGAAAAATGTTAGAACAGTAAGAATGAAAAAGACTAATTGATAAATCACCACCTAGTAATCCCCAATTGAGACTCAAATCACACCACATGAGCCTTATCAACCATATATTCATCTTAGGATAATGTATATAATAAATAAATGAACATGACAATGATTTGGTGAGCTTTTATATTAATTTATTTCAGAACAAAGGAACAAAACAGATAAAGTGAAATCTTTTAGAAAATACTCCAGTGACGGACATGGAAACTTTACTCTATGTCTATAAATTTTTAGCTGTCAGATTTTAGTTTTGTCTGACAATTTACTCTTAGAGAAATTGCTAACAAGAGACTATGCTTGTGTCATTTGTGTTGAAAAGAAAATAATATCAGCAAACCGAGTCTGAAATGTAACTTTTCAATTTGAATACATCAATGGCTCTGGGACTATTAAGGCTAAGACATAACACATGTAAAGTTATGAGTCTATGAAAAAATTTGAACACACTCTTATTTATTAATGGAGAATAACCAAGAGTTTGTGATTATATATATAAAAATATCTGTCAACTAAATGCTCTTGTATAATATGTAAAGTTGGGTAAATATGAATAATTTGAAAAAGTTAGTAATTAACTAAATAATACTAATGATGGAATATTAAATACTTGTCAATTGAGTTATGTTTCCAGGCCTGTGGTGTTGATGTACATCGCTGAAATCTGTCTTTACATTGCACATTTAAAAATATGTGAATAATGCATTATTTTAAAATGCTAGAATAAAGATAATGCATGGCTGAGTTGGAAGAGTGAGAGAATAGTAAAGAGGCAGAAATAACAACAGGGTGAGGGAGTTCTGGACCTGCTTATGTAAAAAAGCTGGACAAACTTCTAATGTCAGCCCTGAAATGTAAAGAGGTTCTAAATCATCACTCCTATACTTAAAACAAGAAAAGAGCTAAACAAACGAAATCAATTACTTTTTTGGACCAGAAAAATGAAGCTTCTGGGCAATCCACCATATCCTAAAATCTGGAGAGAAGCAAATATTGAAAATCAAAGCCAAGTTTAGCTTACCTGGATAAAAACTAATGGAACCATGACTTGTTCTCTGTGAACTGTAGACAACACACAAGAATAGATTTAAAAATGTAAACAGAGATGGAAACCTTATGAAAGAATCAGAAGAATATGCTGGAAATGGGAAACTATGTAAAAGAAATGAATGCCTTTGATAGATTCATCAGTAGACTGGGCATAGCTGAGGAAAGAATCAGTAAACTTTAACATACATCAACGAAAATTTCCCAAATTGAAATGGGAAGAGAAAAACACAGAATATCTAAGAACTGTAGGATAATCCTAAAAGATATAAAATACATAAAGTTGGAATACCATAAGGAGTAGAAAGAGAATGGAGCAGAAGAAATATTTGAGATAAAGACTAAGAGTATTCCAAAACTAGGAGCAGACACCAAAACTATAGTTCCAAAAATCCCAGAGAACACCAAGCAGGGTGAATACCAAAAACGGTATATATAGGCATTTCATACTCAATCTTTAAAAAAAAAAAAAAAAGACAAAGAGAATATCTGGAAAGAAACTGGAATGGGGTGGGGGTCATCTTACCTGTAGAGGAGTAAGTGTAAGAAGTATACAATTGACTTCTCATCAGAAACCAAGCAAGAAGAGATTGTAATGAAATATTTAAAATATTGAAAGAAAAAAATCCCCACCAAATTGGAATTTTATATTACAAAGGATATAGAAATAGAAATTATCCTTCACAAGTGAAGAGGTGAAGATTTTCTCAAACAGAAACTGACAGAATTCATTACTAGCAAAGCTTCCCTACCTGAGAAATATTCAAAGAAGTTCTTTCTGAAGAAGAAAAATTATATAGATCAGAAACTCAGATTTACATAAAAAAGAAAAGCATTGCAGGAAGAATAAATGAAGGCAAAATAAAAATTTTTATATTTCTTATTCTTAATTGACCTAATAGATAACTATTGTTCAAAGTAATAATGGTAACAATGTATTGGTAATTCTTTTTTTTAAAATTTTTTATAAACATATAATATATTTTTATCCCCAGGGGCACAGGTCTGTGAATCACCAGGTTTACACACTTCACAGCACTCATGTATTGGTAATTCTAACATATGGATAAGGGAAATGAGTGACGTGATGCTATAAGAGATAAAAGAGAGATATTGGGAACATCCTGATACAAAGTAACTTACATTACCCGTGAAACAGTATAGTATCATTGTAAAGAGGACTCGGTCATAAATTTATATTGCAAACAGTAAAACAACCACTAAAAAGAAATTATTGATAAGCTAACAGAGGAGCAAAAATGGAATTGCATGAAGTGCTCAGTGAAACCCAGAGAAGCCAGAGAAAGAGGGGAGAAGAAAAAAGAAGCAATAATTACAACAGAGAATGATTAGAAACATGGTAGATATTAATCCAACTATTTAAATAGTCACTCTAAATGTGAATGATCTCCATACAGTGATTGAAAGAGATTGTCAGAGTGGATAAGAAAACCAAAACAAGGAGGTGTTGTCTACAAAAAAATGTATATACCACAACCAAGTGGAGTTTAGCCCAAGGATGCAAGGCTAGTTCAATATTCAAAAATCAATTCATGTATTCATCGTATCACATGAACAGGCAAGAGAAGAAAAGTGACATGACCATAATAATGGATGCCAAAAAAAGGCACTTGACAAAAATCTAACAGCGATTTATGATGAAGACTCTTAGAAACTAGGAATAGAGAGGAACTTTCTCAATTTGATAAAGAACAGCTGAAAAACCTATAGCTAAGGTTATAATTCATAGTGAGAAACTAGAAATTTCTCCACTAAGATCAGGAACAAGGATCAGATGACCCCTGATCCGCCACTCGTTTTCAACCTGCAGGTATAGAAAAACTGATCCTGAAGTTTACATAGAGAGGCGAAAGCCCTGGAAAAGCCAACGTAATATTGAAAGAGAGGAACAAAGTTGCAAGACCAAGAGTACCTGACTTCCCAAAATGTTCTATAAGCCGCAGTAATCAAGACCATGTGGTATTGGCAAAGGAAGAGACAAATAGATCTATGTAACAGAATAGAGATGCCAGAAATAGACCCACATAAATAATATCAAGTATCTTTGACAGAGGAGAAAAGGCAATGCAAGAGGCAAAGATAGTCTTTTCAACAAATGGCGCTCGAACAACCAGACATCCACATGCAAAAAATGAATCTTGACACAGACCTTATACTCTTCACAAAAATTAAGTCAAAATGGATCATAGACCTAAATACAAAATACAAAACTGTAAAAGTCATAGAAGATGATGCAAGAGAAAAATTAGGTGACGTGGGATAACGCAGTGACTTTTTTGATATACCACCAAAGGCATGATCCATAAAAGATATAACTGATAAACCGAACTTCTTCAAAATTAAAAACTTCTGCTCTAAGCAACACACTGTCAAGAGAATGAAAAGACAAGCCACAGACTGGGAGAAAATATTTGCAAAGGACAATCTGATGAAGAACAATTATCCAGAATATACAAAGAACTTTTAAAACTCAAAAATAAAAAATATAACTCAGTTTAAAAAAATGGATGAAAGATCTGAATAGATACCTTGCCAAAGAAGAGATACAAATGCCAAGTGAGTATATAAAAAGATGTTGCACATCATATATCATTACAGAATTGAAAATACAAACAACGAGTTACCATTACACATCTATTAAAATGGACAAAATCAAAACACTGACAACACCAAATGCTGATATGGATGTGGAGCAATAAGAGCTCTCATTTGCTTTTGATGGGAATGCAAAATTGCACAGCCACTCTAGAAGATGGCTTGATGGTTTCTTTCAAAATTAAACATACTCTTCCGATATAATCCAGGAGTCACACTCCTTAATATTTCCCCAGATGAATTAAAAACTTATGTCCATACAAAAAGCCACACATGAATGTTTATAGCCACTTTACTCACAACTGCAAAAATTTGGAACAATTATCAATTACCAATCTGTCCTTAAATAACTGAATGGATAAATAAACCACGCTACATTCAGACAATGGAATAGTATTGAGTACGAAAAAGAAGTGCTGTATGAAGCCATGAAAAGACACGATGAAACCATAAATGCATGTTACTAAGTGAAAAACACCATCTGAGAAGGCTGCGTATTATATGATTTCAACTACATACCATTCTGGAAAAAGGCAAAAGTACAGAGACAGGAAAAAAATTAGCGATCGCCAGGATTTTTGAGGGAGGAAGGGATAAATAAGCAAAACATCTAAAACTGATCTAAAAAATAATCTATTTCTTTAAAAAATGGACGAAATATCTGAACAGACACCTTACTAAAGAAGATATACAGATGGCAAAAAAAATCAAATAAAAAGATTATCAATATCATGTATCATTAGAGAATTGCAACAAACATACAAACCAACAACGAGAAAATAATGCACGCCTGTTTGAAAGACAAAAATTTTTTAAAAATCAAAACAAAATGGACAATATTAAATGCTTTCAAAAATAGGGAGCAACAGCAACTCTCATTCATTATTAGTGGAAATGCAGAATGATACAGCCACTTTGGAAAACATTTCGTAGTTTCTTATAAAGTTAAATATAATCTTATCATAATCCAGCAATTGTGTTCCTACTTATTTACCCAACTACCTGATACAAATGCCCTTGTATGGGGACACCTGGGTGGCTCAGTGGGTTAAAGCCTCTGCCTTCGGCTCAGGTCATGATCTCAGGGTCCTGGGATCGAGCCCCACATCGGGCTCTCTGCTCAGCAGGGAGCCTGCTTCCTCCTCTCTCTCTGCCTGCCTCTCTGCCTCCTTGTGATCTCTGTCTGTCAAATAAATAAATAAATATTAAAAAAAAAAAACAACAAATGCCCTCTTATGAATGGTTATAGCCAAAATGTAATTAAGATAATTGCCAAATATGGAAGCATCTAAGATGTTCTTTGATTGCTGACCTGATAAACCAACTGTGGTTTACAATGGATTACTCAGCAGTAAACAGAAATAAGTTCTTGGGCCAGGACACAAACATAGAAAAACCTTAAATATATATTGCTAAGTGAAAGAAGTCAGACTAAAAAAGGCCACATACTGTGTAACCCCAATTATGACTCAATACATTGACTAGTGGATAGGGGTGAAGGAGAAGCCGTGTGGTTTCACTTTTTCTTCTCTCTTAGTACTGGAATTTCTCCCCTCTTGGTCTTCCTGTCTCCAGCCTTGCCTGCATCCCCCTTGTTCATCTTGGCACTGAAACAGCAGTGCCCTTGATAAAACAAAAAGATGATCAGGGCATCTTTGTGTTTATAATCACTTAATGGCTTTCTATCATCATAAGCATAATTTGAAATTTCTTAGTTTGGCTTATCAGCTTTTCAGAACATGGGTACTTTTCTAGCCCAATCTCTCACAATAACTCTCTAGTTCTCCATACACGCTGTGACTTTTTAAGTTTCTATTTTTCTTGTTTTGTTTAATGAGGCTGTAAAGAGAGGATTGGTGTAAGGGCTGCAAATGGAGATGGCCTATTGCTAGAGGTAACCCCTTTGCGCTAGAGTAATAGGCACAGCCTATTAAACCTGTATGTGCCCACATAGGCAGGAAGAAAACTGAGTCTGGGGCAGAGGGCATGTAGGAGCAGAGTAAATGGTAAACTCCCCAGTTCTTAAAAAAGAAGGAGATTAAATGAGATATTCCTCTGCTTCTCTGGGATCCTTAGTGACTCTGAATCACTTTTATGCCCCAACAAAGTCTGAATGTTTTCAGTTGTCCATTTCTCACACGCTCTAACAAAATGAGCATACAAAAAATTCAGACATTAACACCATATATATTTCCTTTTTCAGAAAAAAAGTTAAAAAAATACAAATTTTATATCTAAATACCTTGAAAATTTAGAAAAATACACAATACAGTACAGGTAATTCTGTTTAAATATGATGCCTTGGTAAAAATATTATTTGTTTATTTATTTATTTTAAGATTTTATTTATTTGCAAAAGAGAGCACAAAGAGAGAGTGAGAGGGAGAAACAGACTCCCCACTGCAGATGTGGGTCTTGATCCTAGGACCCTGAGATCATGACCTGAGCTGAAGGCAGATGCTTAACCGACTGAGCCACTCAGGCACCCCTAAAATATTATTTTTAATAAAAAACATAATAAATTACAAATTATTAAGTTAAAAACTCTGGTTTGGAAAATTTAGTAATTTTCTTTCCTCCTTACTTTCTTTCTTTCTTAGAGAGAAGACACGTGAGTAGGGTTGGGGAGAGGTGGGGAGGGGCAAAGAGAGACAGAGAGAGAGAGAATCTTAAACAGGCTCCACCCCACTGCATAACCCAATGGGGCTCAATTCCCTGACCCTGAGATCATGACCTGAGCTGAAATCAAGAGTTGGATGCTTAATCCACCAAGCCATCTAGGCGCCCCTAGTAATTTAATTCTTAAGCATTACTTGTAATTAAAATGAATAATAATTTTCAACTTACATAAAACTGGCTTGAATTCTTGGGCACAGAATCCATAGCTCTAGGTTTATTAACCTTTATTCAAACAGAAAGATAAAGCCAAATCAGTTGGCTACCATATCCCAAGTTTAATTCCTCTTGTTTCTACTTTCAGTTTAAATTCAGGAAGAATTTATTGTTATTTAGTCATACAACTTATTTTTTAAATTTAAAATAAAACTTTTTAATTTTACATTCTTCATAAATATCCCCTAACCTCTGCTCCCTATCAAACATGTTAGGAATTATAAGTCATGGTTCTGCTATTTTTCCCATTCTCATTTGTCATCCTAAAACCCAGTTATCATATCAAATTAACCCTTACCTTACTAAGACTTGGAATGCACTGAAGCTAGACTTCCAGGCTAGGTTTTCAGAGACAAATGTTTGCCTCATAATTCTTGGAGAGTATACCATTTATCTTTAAGAAATTCCTTGTGAAGAGAACTGACATTTATTCCGTAACTCTCTCTCAGAGTGATATTTTTGTCAGAAAGCAGGACAAGTCAAAATTTTCAAGCTTAAACCTAATAACTTAAGAGCAACCCCTAGACACCCATCTGGAACTAATTTACATCTCATTTTAACTTGTGGTATTATAAAAGCACTCATTTTTATATTGCACTAATTTTAAATTTCCATTAAATTATTCCATTTCTATGTTTTCATTTGGCCTAAGGGTTTTTTGGTGTCAAATTATTTTGACCTTCATAGGGAGTAGAGCAAGGCAGGGAGGGGAGGTGAGAGTGGGAGATGGACTGCTTCAGAAACTACATTTATATGAACAAATTTCTGTCCCTTGCCTTGATCTGTCAACTTTTGTAGTTTAGCTAGAAATTTTGAAGAGCTGAGGTAGGAGAAATCATAGGAAACAAAAAAAGATGATCACGAGATGAGGCTGAACATAGGGTTTTGTGCTAAATCCTCTTTTCTTGCTTTAAACTACCTATGTGGGGCATCTTATCCATGCCCATTGCATTTAGAAATCACTACAGTGTCACTGTGGCAGAGATCATTTCCTCCAGCTTCAGAAGTATGACGTCACCCTCGTGATAGTGTCAAACAGTGTCTGGGACATGATAGATATTTAACGAATATTCAACGAATATATGTTGAATGTGATAGATGAGTAGATGAATGGAAGAATAGAGGATAGACGCATGGATGGATGGATGGATGGACAGATGGATGGACAGGTGGAACTTCTCTATCTGGATGTTCTCATTAATGTCTCATATTCAACATGTTCAAGCCTAACCTCACTTACTCTTTTTTTTTTTTCCTTACTTGTTCTTATATCATTTCCCCATTAAATTCTACCTCAAAGATTTCTCTGCCTTACTCTCTACAGCTGATCAATGAACAGTTTCTATAGATAACCAGTTCATATCGAGCCATCCCCCTACTCAGATGACTGTCTACTCATAGACTTCAGAGTAAAATCCAAGCTCTTCAAAGTGACATATGAGCACCTTCCTAGTCTGGTGTCCAAAGAACCTCACAAGCTACCCTCCCCATAGCTCCATCCTCACATCCCTCAACCTACCCTGAATCACATGTATTTCCAGACTAAACCAGGCTCTTCTATGTCTAGGCTTTTGAACATTCCTCTTGGAATGCTCCTCCTAAATTCGTGAACTTCAACTCACCCAAGATTTAGCTCTAATATGAAGTCATTTCTAATATCTTGCTTAGGGAATCCGCACAGTCTTGCTTTCTTTGGTGCCTAACACAGTGCTCAATAAATATTTATTGAGTAAATGGATGTGTGTAGAACTTACAGGGAAGTAGGGAGAAGCAAAAGAAGAGTCAAATGGATATGCATTTGAAAATTATTAAGTCTAGATATCCATATTTCTGAAATCTGAATTCTGTGTACCTGTCTTTACTCTGAGCCCCTCTCCTTAAGATCTGACATTTTAAATACAGTTTTTTGATATTTCTTTCTAGTCCATCTCCACAGTTCAGAAAGGGCTTTTACCCTTTACCACTATGGGTCCTGAGATTCCAAACTGCACAGTCTTGGTCTCAGCTGTCACTGACAGTTGTTAAGCCAAAACTTCAAAGAGTTGTCCTGGCCCCCACATAACATGACCCTACTAGACAAGGCTCAGGGCTGAGATCTCCATAGTTGACTTTGATTTTAGGCACAATGGCCCATGTTCCTTAGAAGAGGCTAGAGTAATCAGGAAAAGAGGGGGCTGCTAAAAAGAAGACTATGAACTTGAGGGTTGGTGGTTGAGGAAAGACCCAGGAACAAGGTATGAAGGACCAGAAGTATCGGACCCAGGAGGTGGGAGAATAGGGAGATTCAATTCATTTTTTCTTTTCTTTTCTTTTTTTTTTTTTTTGAGTCCTGATTTAACAGGAGGATGATAGAGGTCTAGGTGATAAAGGAAAGAAGGTGAAACTGACTTCCTCTTATATTTTAGGTAAATCTCTGGTTTGTTGTCTGTAAGATGGGACAGAAGCAGTTATAGGCTTGATGCTTTAAACATACTATGAGGATTTTTTCTGTTACATTTTTCTTCCAGAAAACACAAGGTTTTTTTTTTTTTCTTTTTTCCTTTTCTCTGAGGCACTAAAGTCAGGTGGACTCATCTGTGTCTGGTTTTCCTTCTTTTACCAACACATCATAAAAGGATTTAAATTAGAAAATTATTCTACCTGTGAATCTTTTTATTTTTCCTGAAACATGCAAAGCCACAGACTCTCATCTCCTCAAGAATAGAAACTTACTTTCTTTGCTGTTTCCTTCATTGCCTAAAATGGTTCCTGACATTCTGTTTTTTGTTGTTGTTGTTGTTGTTGAATGAACTTGCTAGTGTCTGAGGAAACCAGTAAGGAAATAGTTACTTATCACATTCTACTTTATGTCTATATCATTATATACTTCTTTTCTTCTTTGTTGCATCCTTAAGATCTGCTCAAGAGAAAAACAAAAATTTTATTTATATAAGAGGTTCTCTTTTGAAATTCATATTCTCTTTCTGTGTTGCCATGGTTTCTGGTCATGGATATTCCTCCACTAAGGATGAAGAAATTTAGTGATGAACAAAAAAAAATGTGCTTTTTCAAAGCATGCCTCTCCATAGAAGTATGCTTATCTGGAAAACAATGTCAACCATTCAGAATTATATTATGTCCATAGAAATAATAAAATATAGTGGTGTGTATTCAATATTGGACAGGTTTTTTTTTTTTCCAATATTCAAGGTTTAAAGTAAACAAAACTGGGTTTAATCTCAGTTCTGTCACTTCTCTGCTTTGTAAAATATACAAGTTTATTTACTTTTCAGTTCAGGTTTCTTACACGTAAAATAGAAGCATTAATTCTTACCTTTAAGAGTGTTTTGAGAAATGAATAAGCTTGTAGTCAGGATTCAATACAAACTCCCCTTCTGATATTAGCATTCCAAAATTCCCATTCATGTTTTTAGTTAATACATGACCTAATGTAACCTCCCTAATGAGCTTTTTGAAGAGTACACTTTTAATCCAGTGCTAATATCATTAATAAATGGAGTCTCCACAAATGTATTTTATTCTTCAATAAACTATCTCTACAAATATAAAGTATGATTCCCTCTATTTTTGTAAGTATGATTATTTTTACTTTTGTGAAGCTTTTTACCACTGCAGGGGTGGAGTTAAACCTAATTCTGCTATTAATATAAGATCAGGGATCGTGGTTCTTCTCTGGCGGAGAAGAGGAACGGGTGTCCCGCCCTTTTCAGTCGGTCCTGTTTGCAATGGACATGCGAACGAGGCATTGGACCTGAGAAGGGGTGTTATATATTCAATGGAAGTTACTTTAAAGAACACATATTTCTTAAATAATAAAGACACCCTAGAGTGCAGACCTGAGTACATTGGTAATATGGAAGCCAAATTATTTATCCAGTTTTTCATTGTTTTCATCTCTCAAATATTTACTGAGCACATGCACATGTATTGGGCAATGTGCCAGCCCCTGGAGATGAAGAGGACATGGCTTAATCTATAACTCCAGAATCTGTAAGACATACAGGAATGTAAATTAATATTTACAAGGCAATTGTCCCTGTTCTATAATAGAGAAGAAACAAATGACAATGTCATGGCCGAGAGGGAGTGATTCATGGCTTGGGAAGGCCAGGGAAGACTTTAAAAGGGAGGGGATGCTTCCCTACTTAACCACAGATAGAAATGCTCTGTGGTGAATAGTAACGCCATCTATGAGTCTGTTCCATTCTAAATATATCTTTCTTTTCCTCTTTCTTTGATTTAGTTCTATATTATTACTTAACACGCTGACTAGTTTTTAGCTTATTTGAACTTGCAAGGATGCAAAGTTTTAAAAAAAAAATGAGCCCAAAAGTATTTATGGAGCCCCCCAAAGAAGTTACAATCTCTGCACTCTATTTAAAATAATAGTAATAATAAACTGTAAAAGACACCTTAAAGAAACAGTGAACAACATTAATATGAGGAAGCAAAATTGTATCATGAGGAGGTCTACAGTGTCTTGTGTTTATGTCTTTATACACCCTGGATTACAGAATGAGAAGAATAGTGTTAGTGCTCCACATGGAGAAAAGAAAAGAAACTCATGAATGTTCAGAAGCTTATGTCTGCAGAGTCACTTTTTTCCTAGAGACATTACAGGGTATTAATTCTTTTCTTTTGTATTGAAAGCAGTGTTGTGACTACACAGTGTATATTCTTCAAAATGCACCCTATATATAAAATACATACAATTTTCACCCCCAGATTTTTCCAATGAAGAGTTTAGTAGCCTCAGGGGAGCATATCGGCATGACTCGTCAGCTGTCTGATGACAAATTCCTCTTCTGTAGAAAGAGGGGATTCTGCTGATTGAGTCAGGGTTGATGGGCACTGAAAGGGGGTCATGCATTTCAGGAAGAAATGTAAATAGTCTGAGCTTCAATGTCTTCACCGGCGTGCACAGATACATGTGCATAAGCATATGGATACACATTTATATCAACTCTGTGCTGTAGGGCAGTGAAGGGTAAAGACATGCAGTTGGCCCTTATCGATGTGGGGGTGAAGGACACCAACTTCCCACGCAGTTGAAAATCCACATATAACTTTTGACTCCCCCAAAACGTAAGCAATAGCTTAATGTTGACCAGAAGCCTTACCAATACCCTTAACAGTCCATTAATACACATTCTGTATGTTATGTAGTAGATACTATATTCTTACAATAAAGTAAGCTAGAGAAAATAGAAAAATCGTGAGGAAAAGAAAATACATTTATGGTACTGTACTGTATTTATTGAAAAAAATGTGCATATATTGGTGTGCCTGGGTGGCTCAATCAGTTAAGTGTCTGCCTTCAGTTCAGGTCATGATCTTGGGGTCCTGGGATCAAACCCCACATCGGGCTCAAACCCCACAGTGGGGAGCCTGCTTCTCCCTCTGCCTGCTGCTCCTCTTGTTTGTGCTCTTTCTCTCCCTGTCAAATAAATAAAATCTTTAAAAAAAGAAAGAAAGGAAAAGAACAGGAAAAGTGTGCATATAAATGGACCCACACAGTTCAAACCTATGTTGTTCAAGAATCAACTAACACCTGACCTAACCGTGCACACTCACTGAAGGAAGGTGGGTAGCAATACTAACAATACTGCATATATTTTTAAATGCTTTCCCACTCTAATTTTCATGATATTGCTTAAATTGATGTGTTTCATTACCTGAGAAAACAATTCTCAAGTGGTATGAAACTCTCTCATCCTTTTTTTTTTAATTATTTTTCAAATACTTTACTGGGACCTTTACCTATAGTTCATAAAATTCAAACTGAAAGCAATTTAGTGTTGATTTGGCCACCCATGTAGACTTGGGATGACATACCACTGCCTCCTGTTCTCAGCTGGCCAAGTAATCCCATTATAAGTCTAATGGGAAGGGGGAGAAGAAGAGGGGAAGGAGCTACTCGATCTCCTGGCTGTGGCCTGATTTTGAGAACTTTCACAGTTAAGGCACTGTGTACATTTATTATAATATCTTCACGTAATTTTCAAGCATTAAGAATTCTATTTAAACACTGAAAAATGCTGTAAAAGAAGAGAACAATGATTTGGATAACAAGCTGTAAGTATACTCATAACCCATAGTGGACTACGGTTGTGGCCGTTTTAGCCACGTTTGCCTTCTTTTTCTATAACACAAAAAGTTGTTTGTTTTTCACAGAATAATTCAAACTCTGGGACGTAATTGTTCTGAACTTAGCAGACTCTCAGTGGAAGGTCATTAAAGACATTAAATATCTCAAAGCTATCTAGTCTTACAACTTAAAAGTAACCATTTTTTTGAAGGTCCTGCTGGTTACAGAATAAAAACCATACACATCACTTAATACATATTTATAATAACTTTTCATTATGATACGAATGTGGGAGATAAAAAGCACCATCTTTGAGCATATATAAAACCAAGGGTGTGTTAAACAAGATATAGGCAGAATTCAAGAAGAAGTCAGGTGAAGAACAATGTTCTTTGGAGTGCCTGGTGGCTCAGTCCATTAAGTGTCTGCCCTCAGCTCACGTCATGATCCTGGGGTCCTGGGATCCAGTTCCACATTGGGCTCCCTGCTCAGTGGGGAGTCTACTTCTCTCTCCCCCTCTTTTCTTCCCCCCTGCTTGTGGCTCTCTGTCTCTCTCTCTCAAATAAATAAATAAAATCTTAAAAAAAAAAAAAACAGTGTTTTTTGAAGTACCCTTAATTGACACAGAAATTCTTTTCCTGTCCTAAAAAAATCTGAACTGGCCATTTGAAACACGGTTAGCTGGCTTTTTCCAGAACAATCAGTTGACCACAGTTCCATAAGCACATTATAATTTTCCCATGATAAATGCTCACTGTTACATGCTGCTGAGTTTGGGGATATATTTAATCAACAGCAATAGCTAATTGATACAGAAAGAAAGGAAGGGTTTCACAAAGGACATTATATTTGAACTAGATTTTGAAGGGTGATTAGGATTTTATTAGTTGGATAAGGACTTTCAAGGCGGCAGGGACAACACGATTAGATGCATGAAGAGATGAACATGCATGATATTAAGTAGTACAAGCAAACTGGAGGGCCGTTGTAAGCATCAGGAAGTGATTGAAATTCAGGTTGCAAAGGTATATGAGGATCAGGGGAAGCAAGGGAATCACTTTATATTATATAGCCATATATTATATATAATTATATATAATGTATATTATTATATTATATATAGTACTATATTATAACTATATATAGTACTATATTATAACTATATATAGTACTATATATATAGTCTGCTAATTATTATATATATTATGTTATATATGTACTATATATAATATATATTATAACTATATATGTACTATATATAGTCTAATATACTAATATATATTATATATAATATACTATATAATTACTATATATTAAAGATGAGAAAGCCTAAGTTTGAAGTGAACAGGTGATTGGAAACTGCTTTAAGTGATAGAGCATTCAATACACCTCAGTCAGGAAAGTTCCCTTCAGACAAAGGACTAGATTTTTATATTAAGGATACTTCTTTAACAGACCTGTAGAGAAGAACAATAATCACAAATATTTAGGAGGTCATACATGCTTAATGATCTACAAAACAATTGTATTGTAAACATTATTAATCAGGTTATTTCATAAACCATATAGGTGAAAAATAATGGCATCACAAGAACTGTTTTAAGACTATAAGCCTAAATAGTTTAACATTTGAAACTTCTGTCAGAACTTTCAAAAAGTTCTGAAAGTTCTGTCAGAACTATACTCTCCTGAGTATATTTAAAAAATTTTTAAGGCTAGCATGTGTGTTAGTTTTCATTTACCTTGAAAAATTCATTTCTTTCTAAAAGTTGATTTGCTATACAGATCATGTCCAATCAATTTTCATAAAATATTATTCTGATCATTAAAGTTGGTACTTTTGATGTTTTCCTCATCTTGATAAGGACATCAGAACTTATTTTGAATAACTAGCCCCAGACTTGTTAATTTTTTAAAATGGCATAACTATTTTAACATAGAAATGTTGCCTTTTAGCATTTGCTTATAAATGAAATATTATCCTATTGAATTATTACGTTGATGTCACTTTAAATAATATTTCCTTGGCTCAAACTCTACTTAGTGAATTTTCCATTTTGTTAGAAACCAGCTTTCATAGATAATCATGAAATTCAGTTCCAGTAATATAAAAAATAAACCACATATAATGAAGAGTTATTCAAGTAGGTAATGTATTGAGCAAAATGTTCTTCTCTAGATTAACTTTTAGACATGTTTGGCTTATTTAGTTTCAAGGTACTGGGAAGAAAATAAGATATTTCAGAAAGCAGAACTTGCTTGCAACCAATCAAATATGTCAGGCCTCAAAACTTCAGGGAAAACAAGATCATACATCAGAGTGCTAGCAAAAGTAAAGGTTACCAATACCACCAATTTACCTCAAAAGAAAAACCTTTGCTCAGGATAGTTAGGATGGAGAGGACAGGTGTTCAAGAGAAAATTAAATCAATGTTGCATTAACTAATTAAATAAATTACAGAAGTATAATTTGTAGAAGGCTTTTGAAATACCCATTAGATGGCATTTCAGAGTGTATATTTATATAACCTTTCAAGAAAAAGCTATGGAAACGTGGCATGGTTTTGTTATGAATTCTCTTGCCTTGTTTGTGTTGCTTCTTCTTTCAATGCCTGGTTATTATTATTTCACTGCCAAGAGAGTGAACTGGGACATGGATTGATGGATCTTTTCCATCCATTCAACAAGTATTTTGCAGTCTACTATGTGTCAGACACTGTTCTAGAAACTGGAAGACAGTGATAAATTAAACAAATGTAATGTCCTCACAGACATACATTCTAAAAAAAGAATCAAGTAAAATCATCATCATCATCATAATAAATAGAATTTCAGTTGTTATTATTATTAGTGGTGGTGGTGGTGTTGATTAACAGTAGTAGAAGTAGTGGACTGTGTGGCTAGGGGAGTGGCAGGAAATGACCTCATCCTCAGCTACACTCATTATTGTTCATTTTGCCTTAGGCACCCTGGCCTGCTTTTTGTTCCCTGACCATATCAAGCACACAGTCCTGCTTTAACGTGTTTGCTTGCATTGGCTATCCCCTCTCCTTCAAACACTGTCCCCCCAGGGATCTTCTCATCTGTTTCTTTTTTTTTTTTTTAAGATTTTATTTATTTATTTGACAGACAGAGATCACAAGTAGGCAGAGAGGCAGGCAGAGAGAGGAGGAAGCAGGCTCCAGGCCAAGCAGAGAACCCGATGCGGGGCTCGATCCCAGGACCCTGGGATCATGATCTGAGCCAAAGGCAGAGGCCTTAACCCACTGAGCTACCCAGGCGCCCCTTCTCATCTGTTTCTTATACCACCTTTCCAATGAGGATTATCCTGTCTTAAATAATAACTCTTACACCGTCATCCCCAATGCCAAATCCCCTTACCTTGTTCTTTTATCCTATAGCACTTACCGCCTCTAATGTATTATAGTTCTTATTTCTTATTTTTATTTTTTATCTGTCTCCTCCTAGGAGAATATAAGCTCTGTAAGGTCAGAGATCTTTGAATTGTTTACTGGATTATTGCAAACCCCTAAAACGGAACCTGATACCGAGTAGGCACTCAATAAATAGTTATTCAATGAGATGAGGTCAGGGAGAATTTGAGGAAAAGATGTGGCAGGAGATGGTTTAAGTTTTAGCAGAGACATTATCTGTGTGAAGAGTAGTTTGGGGGAGTTTTGAGGGTGCAGCTGAAGGAGGGACCCCACTGAGGAAGCAACTGTATTATCATTGACAGGTGAAATCATGTGATGTGAGTGGTAGTGGGGGAGGAGGGGAGACATGGCAAGATATATCCCCTATGAAACTTATAGCTCCTAATAAAATTATAATCAAATTTGTGGGTAAGTAATACTAAGGTTTTATGGTTCCATCAGTAAATGGTGAATGTCAGCAAGCACCTCAGACCCAGTGGAAATAATAGAGATTTAACAGATAACACTTCCACAGATGTAAGGTTATTTTCATTCTTTAGAATAATAATTTTAAGTTAAAATATTTTTGAAAATAAAAATATAGACAATGCATTTGTCTTTTCCATGAATAATCTGTGTGTGAGGAGATAAAAACGTGTCTTTTAAGAATAAACATAAGGGGGGCACCTGGGTGGCTCAGTGGGTTAAGCCTCTGCCTTTGGCTTAGGTCATGATCTCAGGGTTCTGGGATCGAGCCCCACATCGGGCTCTCTGCTCAGCGGGGAGCCTGCTTCCCCCTCTCTCTCTCTGCCTGCCTCTCTGCCTACTTGTGATCTCTGTCAAATAAATAAATAAAATCTTAAAAAAATATAAACATAAGGCATGTCAATTTTTCAATGTGGTTTTGATGTTTTTTTATTGCATTTGAAATAGACTGAATTTCAGGCGCCTGGGTGGCTCAGTCAGTTAAGTATCTGACTCTTGACTTCAGCTCAGGTCATGATCTCAGGGTCCTGGGATTGAGCCTCACATCAGACTCCCCACTCAGTGGGGAGACTTCTTGTCTCCTTCTCCCTCTGCTTGTGCTCTCTGTCTCAAATAAATAAATAAATCTTTAAAAAATAGATTGAATTAAAAAAATATGATCCTATTGTTAAAATAACCATCATAAAATAATGTGCAACTCTTAAAAAATATTAGAAATGTTTAGATTGATTTCATTGATAAAGCCTAGCAACATTGCCCCATTGGAAGGTAGCTCCCTGAACCTGAGCCAATAACCCATCAGTGAGCAGGAGCAACTTCTCAACAACAAACATGACATCTCAAAAGTCACCAGAATCCTGTTTATATTCATAGAACAGCTTCCTTAGAATCCAACCCCAGAGCTACTTTAATATGAGAAAAAATTCTAACAAGCTTATTAATATGGCTTATTGGTCTTTAGAAAAACAAAAGTAACAAAGGAGATTCCAGTGGGTTGGTTATTGGAGGTGGTCTTGGGTCCCAGTGACTGTGGCGAAAAGAGAAAGCTGAGGGTTCCTGGGTGGCTCAGTCAATTAAGCGTCTGTCTTCGGCTCAACTCATGGTCCTGGGGTCCTGGGATTGAGCCCCGGGTCACACTCCCTACTAACGAGGAGTCTGCTTCTCCCTCTCCTTCTGCCCCATCCCCCTTCTCATGCATGCACTCTCTCTCTCTCTCAAATAAATAAATTTTTAAAAAAAATCTGTAAAAAACAAAGAAGAGAAAACCATGGTATTTGAGGGAGGAAAAAAAGTATGTGTGTGTATGAATGTGTGTATTCAAAAGCTGAACTATTTAAAGCCCTAGCATTCCAGAATTGTGTTGCCTCGACCATTCTTACCGTGTAACTGCACAGGACGCTAATCCAGGTTGTTCACTAAGATTGGGACATTTTTAAATGATTCAGTGTTATTCCATACTCAGTTTGGAAGGGCAATCGAGTGTCAAATACATTTTAGAAAGATTTCTTTGAGAAATAATTGAACTTTAAATGGTCTTAGAGGGGCGCCTGGGTGGCTCAGTGGGTTAAGCCGCTGCCTTCGGCTCAAGTCATGATCTCAGGGTCCTGGGATCGAGTCCCGCATCGGGCTCTCTGCTCAGCAGGGAGCCTGCTTCCCTCTCTCTCTCTGCCTGCCTCTCTGTCTACTTGTGATCTCTCTCTGTCAAATAAATAAATAAAATCTTTAAAAAAAAAAAACTTTCTCTCCCTCCCTCTCTCAAATTAAAATCATTAGTTTAAAAAAAAATAAATGGTCTTAGAATTGGGTAAGTTCAAACTTCAGTTACGTGAAATTTTATGAATTTTACTACCTCATTGCTTAAGGATGTCTGGTAAGTGTATTTTTCAGGGTGAAACTTTTAGAGTTAAAACTACATTCTCTAACAATAGGTGAACTCTGAAAAAGGTCAGCAATTATGTTTACTAACATGCTAATTTAAAAACAGGAAAATATCTGTCTACTGCTTACTGCTTCTTACACGCAAAAAAAAAAAAATGCATTCTTGAGAGGGTGAGCAGTGACAGACTCTGAAAATTGCAGATAAAACCACAAGTACACTCACTGTGGGAAGTATTATAGGGTCAGTGGCCTTGCTACTTTAGGCACTGCAAATATTTTGGCTTCAATTCAGACTCACACTCTGTAATTAGAAAGAACATTGCTACTTCAGTCTCCAGCCAAGCCACATATGTTTGTGGTCTGTTTTATGAGGTTATCATTGCAATTTGCCTGTGATCTCTCCCATAAGACACTATGGTAGGGGTGATATACTTCTCTGTTGATCCTACAGTGGCAACAAAGGACAGACTAATAGCAACTTCCAACTAACTAGTTCTATTTCGTCAAGGAAGAAATAGCCTACTACATACAGGACATTTTGGTAAAAATAAAAATATTCTAATAATAGATATTTTAAAACTACAAAATACAATAGACATTGATTTTCTAGTTAGGGTCAGTGGGATCCCAGGAAGACCACAGGTCTTCAGAGTCCTCATTAGCGTGTTGAAACTATCTGCCAAAATATATGTATATACATTTTACCAGGGAAAAGAGTCCAAGCTTTTGTTCTATTTTCAAAGTGTCTGTGACATCCCTTTTCAAAAAAAATTTTTAAGGAGCTTAAGAACCACTGTTTTCAATACCTCTATAGGAAAATGTCAAGCATGTATCCCACTGGTTTTTAAGGACAATGGAGCCCATGCATTAGGCCAGTTCTCCTCCTGTCACCAGCTTCCAGTCAAGTATTATCTGGAGGGCCTGGCCTTAAATTAAGTTGAGAACAGTGGATAAATCACAGGCCTTGGAAACAGACTGCTTGAGCTCAAATCCTAACTTGGTCACAAACTAGGTAAGTGACTCAGTGAAATTTTTTGAGCAGTCAGAGCCTCAGTTTCCTTATCTGAAAAATGGGAACAATCATAGTATCTGCCTCATAGGGATGAAATAAGGGTTGAGAGGATCATGCAAGTAAAGTGTTTCCATGGTTCCAGACCCTACCTCTGACTGTACTATTTCATCAGTGTCACCTCTAATGAGCCTTAATGAGTCACTAATGAAATCTGTAAGTTTAAATATCTGGTGCTTTTTTAAAGATTTTATTCCTTTATTTAGAGAGAGACAGAGAGCGTGTGTGCATACACATGAGTAGGGGAGGGACAGAGGGAGAGAATCTCAAGCAGACTCTTCACTGAACGTGGAGCCCCATACGGGTCTTGATCTCACAACCCTGAGATCATGACCTGAGTGGAAATCAAGAGTCAGACACTTAACTGACTGAGCCACCCAGGCGCCCCTTAAACATCTGTTTCTCTGATAATACAAATTACCAGCTAGTGATCTTTCCATTGCAGATAAAAATCATTGTGTTTTCAATTCACTGTTGTTAGTCATCAGTATTCAATCTCTAGACACCTGTATTGTGATACTTTATATCTAAATTCATTGTTTTGCTAAAAATGTTATGAGTGAGCATTTTCACATTATGATGTCTTTCTTTGCTTGCTTGTTTTAACCCTGTAACTAAAGGAACAAATCAAACCCGTTCATTAATGCATCATTAAGACTTTGCGCCAATTTTTAGAACACCATATGAAATTGAAAAAAACTCTTGAACAAACATGAATAAATGCATTGGGTGTTTATATGCCAAGAAATGTAAGGCACTCTAGTTGTCTGGGCTACTTCTCTTTCTGTGCAAAGATAAGAACCACAAGAAATTAACAAATTTGTTTGAAATGTTGCTCTTTTTTTTTTTTTTCCACAGCTCTTGTAGTGAGATTCCTGACCAAACGATTCATCTGGGAATATGATCCCACTCTCGGTAGGTCAAATTTTATTTCCTCCTTTCCAGTGAGAGTTTATGAGCCAAAAGAGGCAATGACTTTTTCTGTTGCAACATTTTGAAGCACCTACCAGCTGTTTGGGAAGTATCTCATCAAATCAGGTAAAGAAGCCCTTCAAGAAGCTGGACATGTATCTCAGACTGTCTGTGCTTGGAACTGCACAGGATTTTCATACATAGAGGAAGACCAGAGCCAGGAAGGAAGTGGGTACAACACGATGCCCTCACGTCAGAAAAGGCAGCATCATTCTAGTGGGAGAAGGAGGACACAGTGGCCAAGGCTAACCTGGCGTGGAAAAAACTGGCACGCTGAGGGGAGTATCACAAGAAAATAAACCTTCCGAACACTGATTCAGGGAAAATATAAAAATAAACTCTATTTCTGTCCAAAGAATTTGATTAAAGTCTATTTAAAAAAGAAAAAAAGAGGGGTGCCTGGGTGGCTCAGTGGGTTAAGCCTCTGCGTTCGGCTCGGGTCATGATCCCAGGGTCCTGGGATTGAGCCCTGCATTGGGCTCTCTGCTCAGCAGGGAGCCTACTTCCTCCTCTCTCTCTGCCTGCCTCTCTGCCTGCTTGTGATCTCTGCCTGTCATATAAATAAATAAAATCTTATTTAAAAAAAGAAAAAAAGAGGCAACAAAAATTGGTGTCTGTAGAGCTTGAAAGCAGCATAATATTGTATGAAGCAATCGTCAGGTTTTTTAAGTAGTCAAAACGAGTGCTTATTAGATAGCTGCTTAGTCCTCATCCTCAAAACAGTGTCGACAATCCAAGGGTTCTAATTTAAGCTTCAGATTTTATTCCAAATTAATCCTTTGAGTTTTTGTTCTTTATGCTTCAGGGACCCCAGCTGGGTCTGTAAAGGGCAACAACTTTGAATCCAGAGGAGGCTGGAGAAACATACGTCCTTCGTTTCATTACTAGGCCCAGAGTCCAGGCTGAGCTGGCCTTACTCAGAAGAATGAAAAAGGCAAAGATTATTCCTTTTTTTTTTTTTTTTAATTTCATTCTGTTTGGTTTAGTTATGACTCCAAGCTTACATACTTCACGTTAAAAGGGAGATTTCTTCCCCTTTTTGCCTCCTTTCATTGCTTTTATTCATTCAGTCAACAAATACTCTTAAATGCCTCCTATGTGTCAGATCATTGCAGGTGCTGAGGATAAACCAACAGACAGAAAAAGTCTCTGGCTCTTTTGAGCTAACAGTTTAGTGAAGACAGGAGAAGAGTCAATAAACAAAGAGAGGTCAGATAATGATAAGTACTACAACAGTGGTGAATGCAGAGCGACCTTAGAGTTTATTTAATTTATAAATTTGTAATCTGGGACTTGTTTTTGTGAAAGTGCACACGGCAGATTCAACAGTGTTTCCAAATAGTTGCCAGACCGTCCTGCTATTATTTACGAAATAGTCCCCACTCTGCCCAGGCTACTGCCAAAGCTGTTTTTTGTTTGCTTGTTTGTTTGTTTTTAATACATTGAATCATTTACCCTCGGATATGGCTCTAGATTTGCCTTTTATATCCACCCCCAGTTCCACATTCTTCTGATAATGAGCTCTGTGGAAATTTTGACACAGAGTAGAGAAAGTCCTTTTTCTCTAACTTTCTGCACAGTTATCTTGGCTAGGATTTCTAGTTTATCCTTCCAGTCCAATTTTTAAGACTCTATCACAACATGACATGATTTTGATTGGAATTGCATTAAAACTACAAATTACTTTGAGAAGACTCACATCTTTACACTATTCAGTTTTTTTTTCAAATCTAATAACATGCCTCTACATTTATTAATCTTTACTTATTTGTTTTTGCTTTTATTTTTTTAAGGACTTTATTTATTTATTTGACAGAAAGAAAGAGAGAGATTACAAACAGGGGGAGGGCAGAGGGAGAGGGAGAAGCAGGCTCCCTGCTGAGCAGGGAGCTCTGTGTGAGGCTTGATCCCAGGACTCTAGGATCATGATCTAACTGAAGGCAGACACTCAACCAACTGAGCCACCTAGGCACCCCTGTTTTTGCTTTTAAATAGTTTTCAACATTAACAATTTTTTAACATTTTTAACATAGCCACAATCTAATCTTAAAATGATATATTTGGATCAAAAATACACCTGGTTTTAAAAAATCATTTGCTATCTATTATTTGCTTCACATAAATACTCTCCTCTTATATTTTTCATTACTTATCTAAGCTTTACAAAGTTCCTGAGAATCTTAATGCTTTATGGGAGTTCAGTAGAAAAATCCTGATTTTTACTTAGCAATCCCAGTATATCTCAACAAAATAAGAAGCTTATATAAAATGATCTATTTTTTTTTAACCTTTCTGAATGTGTTCAAGTAACCAGTGTTACTATTTTAAATCAGTTTTAGGTGAACCATTGTCATCGTCCCTTTTGTTTTATTCCTTCTGAAAAACAACTGCTGTTAATAGAAATCTGCCCGCATCAGTTATCTATAATACAGGCTTCCTTCACTAAGAACAATGAAAGTTTATTGAGTGACCTTGTACCGTACTGCTTAAAAAGGATTACTGCTGCTAAGCAACAAGAGCGCTGATCAGGTGTATGACTCACTTGCAGGTGAGGGTTTCATTAACTCACCCTGGAAACTGGTGTGTGTGTGTGTGTGTGTGTGTGTGTGCGCGCGTGTGTGTGCGCGCGTGCGCGCGCTGAAAGTCACCAATATTCTAGCCTACAGGAGTTCCCCATCTATTTGACTTAAGATGAATCAAGATTTCTGGGGCTTGACTTCATACTATCACAAAGTTTCAAAACCACCACTGAAAGGGAAAGCTCCCATTAAAAAGCTAAGTGGCATATTTGCAAAAGCCAGTCTTGAGTTCTGAATTCAGAGCCTTCCTCAAAAACATACTATAAAACTGTACGTTAATTATACTTCGATAAAAGATAGGAAGGGAAAAAATTTTCTTAATAGTTCAGTGCTGTCAACTTGTGACAGAGTTATTGCTCCTTGAGAAGCTGAAGACTATGAACACCATTTAATGTTTCAAAATTGGAGTATCTATATCTACCACTCTGAGGTAAATCTGTGAAGGAAGTTTGCTACCATGATAGTAAATGATTCTCAGACTCTTTGTTTGGTGGGTTTTGCTCTTTTTTTTTTTTTTTCATGGAGAAGAACTACCATTAGGGATGCAAGCACAGGCGAGAGAGAGGGTGAGAGGGAACAAAACCCACGGTCTGTTTGCACTTGTGTTTCATAGAAGAAGCAAATATTTTGCACATCCAAATGGTTTGAAGGAATTAGCTAAGAAAAAAACATTTAATTCTTTACACTGGGCAATTTTAGTTTTCCTTACATTTTTCTCATTTCACTATGGACCAGTGAAATGTTAGTCAGAGACCAGAGGTGGTGTCTGAGTAGCATTTGAAAACCAGAAGTGAAGCCTGTGAGGTTTAGGGCTCACACCATCTGAACAAGAAGCCCCCGATGGTGGTGAGGGTAACATTCTCATTGTAGAACAACAGGGTCCATGTTCTGATTAGATCCCCAAGAACTGAATCCCTGCTTCTGAGAGTCCTATTCCCCTTAGAGAGTGTTGATCATGGCAGAGAATAGGGACAAAGGCTTAGATGGTGCTAGTTGTGCGTCCGTGTGGAGGGGGGGGCATGCGCGTGCGCATGTGTGTGTGTGAGAGAGAGAAAGAGATGGATGTTTGGGGAAGAAGAGAGCGACCACATGTCAGCACTTACCACTACTACCACTATATTGGAAGCACCATACTCTGTGCTTGAATGGATAATGGAGTCTCTGCTTCATGAATAAAGATTCAGACAGGAACAAGGATAGGAACTGGGAGACAGATCCACTGGCACTTGGGGTTTTTGATTTGCTCTTCCTTCCTGCATAACAGTACCCTCTGTTTGGAAAGAAAGTCTTATACAAGAGAGAGACACACCCAGAATAAATTCTCTGAACTCGAAACTAAAGCAGAAGTGCTTAGCCAACTCATGGAACCAATCAATATCGGCACAGCAAGGAACATTGAGATCGTCCTTTGATGAATAAGGAAATAAGTCCAGCAAAGTAAATTTATTCACAATTATGTGGCTGGTTTGTGTTTAGACCAGTAATAGAACTCAAAGTCAGTACAATTTTCACGGTAGCATAAATCAGCATTACTAACTGCTGTTGTTACTGTACCGGCTAAATGTCCATATTAATATGTTGAAATTTGCAAAAAAGCTAAATCAATAAAAGGATTAACCATCTACAATATCCCTTTGAGCATCAACTTCTCTTAGCATATACAAAATCTACTACTACTTATAAAAGTATTACTGAATACAAGTTTTAAATCACGCATTCTCATACACAGTAAAATTCGGCATATTTTTATTTTTTTAAAGATTTTATTGATTTATTTGACAGAGTGAGAGTGAGAGCAGGAACACAAGCAGGGAGAGTGGGAGAAGGAGAGAAGCAGGCCTCCTGCGGAGCAGGGAGCTTGATGCGGGGCTCCATTCCAGGACCCTGGTATCGTGACCTGAGCCGAAGGGAGACACTTTAATGACTAAGCCACGTAGGCCTCCCAGTTCGAATTTTAAAATGTACCAAATTCCATCTTGAAATTAATATTGGTCTTATAGTGTATATTATTTTGTTTCATTTAGATATATGCCTTAAACAATCACCCCTCTTCCCTTTAAAAAGAAAAAAGAAAAAAAAAAAAAGACTCCGAATCTTCATTTCAGGTTAGTAAGAACAAACTAAAATATGTGTCCACTCTCCACACACATACACATTTTCTCTTATGTTTTGGAATGAATAGTAGAGTTTAATTCCAAAAAGTGCTTAGTACATTTTTTCAAATTAGCTTCGTTAAAGTTAGCACACGGAGGCACAACATTTTGCCTGTGTGGGCTATATATTTCCACTGTTGACGTGAAGATATGGGTTTCTAATGAGAGAGAAGAGGCTTAAAGAGAAAAAGCTCAAAATGGCATGAAAACAGTACTTGGCTTCGATGAAATCACTGCTGCTCCCCGCTGCTATGTCTGTGGCAGACATTCCCTCATTTCCTGCATTCCTTCATTTTTGTTTCAGTTAACAAACAACCAGAGAATCACACAACTTCATACAATTTTCATTATATTTTATTTCCCCCCTACTGTGGCCTTCTGTGGTTGAAATACATATCCTATTTATCATGGAAGCAACAGAGAAAAATGTCCTTGTCTGTGAGACAACTTTTGGTGTAAAGAGATGGAAGAGAGCCCAGAACTCTGTTTTCCAGGCCCCAGGGCTGATGCCAGCCCCTTTAAAAAGGAAGGTAGTGCAAAGGCCACCACAGAACGGGAATGGAAGAAACAGAAACGGCATAGATCCTAGCTGGCCTGCTGCTTCTGGGCCTCTCTCCTCCTCAGGCTGGAGGACTGAAGATGCAAAAAGAAATAATTGAGAGAACATTTAGAGGTATTTAGAGATAAGAAGTTGCTATACATCGTACTTTAGAGTGAAATTATACAAAATAATCATCTCCCCTTTCACATAAAGAGTAGGGGGATAGAATGTTCTAGAATTGAGAATCATTGTACATACCACAGACAGATTACCTATTCTAACAGAATGACAGTACTGCGAAAATATGTTTATTAAAATATATTGAACATAACTTCCTTTTTAAATTTTGCTGTTCAGAAAAGACTTCAGCCGTGCATCATGCCTGTGGCAATGATCGTGACACAGCTTATAGCAGGTAGAAGGCTAGGTTATGCTAGTTAGCTAAGCCTCCTTTCTGTAGTTTGTATTTTAGGTAGAAGATTATATTTGTAGCAGAGTAATAAAAAACTGTGGTAAAAAAAAGAACTGTAAAATAGTTGATGAGATGAAGAAATGAAAGAATAATGAACAGATAAATAAAAGGACCGACTTACTGGTCACCCTGTTGAGACAAACTTGCAGGTTTATTTGGATGGTTGGTTGGTTGCTTGGGGATTTGGGTAGTTTAGGTGTAAAGAATTAAGTGAATCATGTTAATCTATCCACAGTACCATTCGTGTGCTTATGAATCCTTTATATCATTTTTATTACATTTCTATTATTTTGCATACTTATTTCTTTTATATTATATATTTCTATTACTATTATCTATATTATTTATATGATTTCACTTTATTTTTCCTGCATGCCCCATTGTGACACCATTGGCCTCCTCTTTCCCATAGGTATATAATCTAATATGTTTGATTCTTAGCATAGTGGTATAAGCCCCATTCCAAAGTCAATCTTCCTTAGATCCAATGTCAACTCTACCACTTACCACTTACTCTGTCTGAGCTTCGGCAAGTTATTAAATGTTGTTGTGCCTCCATATCTTTGTGTAACAGGAGATAATACTAATATCTACTGCAGAGATATTTGTGAGGATTACTCATTATATGAGTAAAGCATTTAGAACAATTCTTGTTCAAATAGTAAGCAGTATATACTAGGTATTACATATTTTTTGAAAAGGGTGTTTTTCTGTGTATCCATAAACCTTAAACTTATATAAATTTCATTATGCTATAGATCTTCCTATAAAGGTAATCATGTGATGTTTTTTTCTTTAGCACTTTTTTCACATTCAGTGCTTTACTGTATTAAACTTCATTAATAGAAACAATATCCAAATTATAGAAAGAGCCCAAGTGTCTGACGAATGGATAAAGAGGTGGGGGGTATATATATGTAATGGAATATTACTCAGCCATAAATAAGAATGAAATCTTGCCATTTGCAATGATGTGGGTGGAGCTAGAAAGTATTATGCTAAACAAAATCAGTCATAGACAAATACCATATGATTTCACTCATAGGTGCAATTTAAGAAACAAAACAAATGATCATAAGGGGTTAAAAAAAAGAGAGGAAAACCAAGGAACAGACTCTTAACTATAGAGAACAAACTGATGGTTACCAGAGAGGAGGTGTGGGGGTTGGGGGATGGGGGAAATAGGTCATGGGTATTAAGGAGGGCACTTGTGGTGAGCACCAGGTACAAAACTAACTGGAATTTAAATAAAAATTTATAAAAATGCATTGATAGACTTTAAACGCTCTTTGTATTTCCGAAAAAACTTGAACTGATCGTGATGTACTTTTCTTTTTACACTAATTGAACTCAATTGGATAATATTTTATTTAGGATTTGTGTATCTACGTTCAAGAATAAAGTGAGCCTATAATTTTCTTGTCCTTTTCCTCTTACTATTCTTATACTACTTCGTATTAGAGTCACATAATGCCCCACAAAAGGAATTGGATGATTATCCTTTTTCTATTTTCTAGAACAACTTGTTTAATGTTAATAGAAATCTCCTTTAAAACCAATCAGATGCAGTTGCTTTTTATGATCAGAAGGGATCAACAACATCTAAGTTACTTACCAATTACTGACCGGGTTAAGTGTTCCAGTTCTCACTGCGCCTGTCCGTACATGTTTCAATATGAGAATTTATCAGGGTTTGAAATTTGTTGGTATATAGCTCATAATATTATTTTATTTTCATTTCATCAGAATATGTAGTTATTTCTTCTTTTATGCTAAATTGTGCTTGATTGCTCCTTCTTTTTTAATTTATGAGTCAGTATTGCCAGATTTTTTATCTCTACTCCCACCTTTTTTATTTTTAAATCCCTTCAAACCCCATGCTTTGGTTCTGTTAACCTTGTGTCATTCTTTCTTTTGTGGTTTTCTCTTTTACTTCTTACCTCGTATCTTTTTGGATTTATTCTATGTTCCTTTTCTGATTTGTTAATTTCAATACTTAAGTCACTTCTCCTTTTGCTTTCTTATGACGTCATTTTCGGGAGTAGGACACCTACATTAACTCACTCAAATCTGCCTCTTGTCTCTCCCCACCCTGCCCACCCCAATGTATTGGTATCATCGAGAATTATAATTCTCAATTGCTTTTGATGTGGTTTGATTGCTTTGTTTTACACCACTGGGATCTCCAGTCCAGTGTTGCTGGTGAGAAGTCTAATGTCAGTCTGAGTCATGTCCTTCTGTAGGTGATGTGCTTTGTTTTGTATGTCCTTTAAAATTTTTCTTTATCATTGATATCCCTAAATTTTGCTGTGATTATTTTATATATGGGATTTTCTTTGTGTGTCCTTTAAGTCTTTATTTTTTTTAAACAATGGTGCATCTTTTTTTTAAAAGATTTTATTTATTTATTTGACACAGAGAGAGAGAGAGCAAGAACAAGCAGGGGGAGTGGCAGACAGGGGAGAGGCAAGCTCCCTGCTGAGCAGGGAGTCCAGTGTGGGGCTCCATCCTGGGACCCTGGGATCATGACCTGAGCCAAAGGCAAACGCTTAACTAACTGAGCCACCCAGGCACCCACGTCCTTTTGAGCTGAACTGTTCCAAGACCTTTCATCCTGAAATGTCTGTTTTTTTACCCTCAAGTATTTTTAGCCCTTATGTACTTTATTGTCTTTGAAGCTCATTGTATAAGAGATAATAACATGTCCATTTCTATCATCCATCTCTCTTACATTTTACTTTTTACAGTTTTATTATCATGTACTTTATTACATGCCTTCTGGAAGAGCTCCTCAACCCGACCTTCATCAGCTCTGTCAATCATTTATTGAGCTTGGCATTTCAGCTGTTCTAGTTTTCATACAGAGCAGCGCCAGTTCGTATTTATTTTAATGTCTGGTTTCCATTTCATGTGGTGAAAGGCACACTCAGACCACGCAAAGTTCTTGCATCTACTGACTTCTCACCCCCATAGAGCTTGGGGACCACCCTGATATTAACCTACCAGCCTACAGCTGGTACTGAGCAGTTGTCATTTTTCTACCCTGAAGAGGGAACATGAGCAAGAGAACTCTGCTTTGTTTCCTCTCCCTCCATGTGCCCCAGCCCTCCTCTGCTTCCCACACAACCCCCAAACATGGGACCCAATGGCCTATGTGGCCTACCACCATGAGGGTCTCTCATAGCTTTATGTGGTCATTTTTTACATGGATGGCTATCCACCTCCTCTAATGTCTGATACAATTCCAGGGTTGAGGTCTTGAAGGAAATGAACGGCTCCTGTTTATATGTCATCTTGTCAGGGACAATCATTAGCAGTGACTTCCTGAAACTGGGTTCTAGGAGTATCAAGATACCATGCGTTTTGTGGGAAGCACTTTCTCAGTCTAGGATGTAGAGACCCTATTTTATACACCAGGAAGCTGGCCTCCTGGAAGAATAAAATGAGCAAAGAGACATAGAGATTCTCCCATGTTATGTCCTGAAAGTCTGTGGCTCCCACATGAGAACCCAGACTTCCAGGAGCTCAGAGAGTACAGAGATGGCACATTCTTGCCCGTCCATCCTCTCCTGCCTGGGATGCACATTCCTTTATGCGATACAAACAGACATACTTCTGTGACTACTTTGTCATTTAAAGATCAAATTAAATCATGCACTAATTTACTTTTTTACCTTCCTTCTTTGCTCATTCCCTCAGAATCAACCTACCGACACCAAGCAACCATTGATGATGAAGTTGTCACCATGGAGATATTAGATACTGCTGGTCAGGTGAATAAAGGGTTCAGTTAAAATGTTTTCTGGATCAAATAAAAATGAGATGTGTACATGCATACTATGAACAAAATTAAGACACTTTACTCCAATTAACTAATGATGCCTAAAGACTTTTCTCTTTAATTATCTAGTTATTTATATACTAACATATTTGAAAGAGCTTATGTGTGCATCCTTATATAAATTACTGGGTACTTCGGTGGGGTGGGGGGGATTGATAATACTGTAACATTGACATGACATCATTTAGAATTACCCACATGTATTTTGGGGAAATAGCAAGATATTAAGAGGTTCATGGTTAAGTATTCTGAAATGCTCTGATGGAGTTAAGCATTTCTTTTTACTGGGGAATTTCTCAGAGACTTACATGCCCATGTATAAGATGAATCTTTAAGAATCTCAGTATATATTATTTTCTAAACTTATATAACCCCAGAATCACTTTTTAGAATGCTGTATTATAAGAATCTTTCCTGTAATATTCTTTCCAGACATCAACACATCCTATTGAAAATTTGAACCACATAATTGTACAACAAACAATCCGTTACAAAGGAAACTAATATAAGTTTGCCCTGATGGCAGTCAGTTCTGAGATTACACATTGGTTTGTAGAGAGGCTGAGTTCTCAAGAATAAAATGATCACTAAGAATGAAAGTTAGGGATGTTATGCCCAAGTTTTCACGTCTGAGAGACCACCAAGGAGCCAAGCACCGATGCAATCACACGAGGGTTTATTTGACAAGCTTAACCTTGGGCCCAACTATACCTGACACAGCGGAGTAGGGACTTGGACCCGGAACCAGATTACAGTCAGAGTTTTTAAAGGCAGAGAAGGGGTGGACTCGGCAGTGGGTGAGGACAAAGGGGATTAGGGATGGCGTCTAAGTCTCTAAGGACTTTCGGAAGCAAGGTCTCCAGGACCTTGAGGGGCTAGCTATTGTTGGGAGAGAGGTTATTTATTACCAATAATAAAAATCTTCTCGTGAGACCCTTTAGATGTGTATCAGTGGGCTATATACTTGGGAATGATTCTCGACACTATCTTGGAGGTTTAGAGATAAATTTTCCTAAAGGAATTGTTAAAGTCGATTTAGAGGATTCAGGTCGGATCTGTCGGGGTAGGGGGTCGGTCAGGCTAGGATTGTCCTTAGCAAAACCTCAAGGTGAGGGCAGTTAAGTCCCCAGGGGAGAACCACTCTGTCTGTTTCAAGAGCTTGTCAGTAGGTGAGGAATTTTAATGATTTTCTTCTGCCTCTGTTTCCCACATCAGCTAAACTTGAGGTGGGATGGCCTTAATTTTCTCGGCCCACATTTCCCCCTGAGCAATTTTGACCCTTAAATCTTTAAGGTTGTTGAAGGTGGAAGGTCTCATCTTCTGTAAATTCTTCCTGCTGAGTAGGGGCGTAGAGTTGTCCCTACCTACTCAGGTCAACATTGATCAGTTAAGGAATGTGCAGGGGAGTTACGAAAGACGGAGGCAGCTGAATCCAGAGGTTAAAATCAGTCATTAAAGGAGAGAGAGACTGTTTAAAGTGCTAACCTGAGTAGGTCAGAACCCAAGAAATATTTTGTGATGATCTAGAACATCAAGGTGGCTTCACTTATGTCAGGGCTAGAATCAAGGTGGGTACAGCCTTGTTTTTCTTGGCCTCCACAAGGGAGCTGAAGGATTTCATGGTGCTCTATCAGTGACCTACGATCTGAAGAGGACTTTAAGCATTTAACCCAAGAAAGACACTTTTATTTCTCATCACCACCTCCTTCTTATATGTGCTTCCCCTGGCACCCAACCCTGATTCTAGAGAGGGGTGGCAGGGACTTGCATGCCTGCAAAGGTTATTTGAGCCCATGAAAGTGGTGCATTTTGAAATCTCGTGTGCAACTTTCCTAGGAAAGAATGATCACCTCTTTTGAAAATCACTTAAAATGAGTTTCTACCATTATTGGGACTTTATAATATTTGGGAGGTGTTTAGAAAAAAAAAAAAGCCCCTGGATTTGAGATTGACTCTCTCTACAGTTTTTCCCTGTTTTTCTGTCCCTGGTACCCAACTGTCTAGAATCTGAAGGCAAAAGAGATTAAATCAAAAATGAAATCAAAACCATTCACTAAGCTGTGCCTCTTAATCTGATCTCTAAAGGGTGTTGTGAGGTCTACTTGTTTGTTACCTACTCGCCAATTCTTTGTGATGAAAATCCTTGGAGGCAGTGTGCCCAGCTAAGATGATTTCTTTATACTTCTTGTAATTACGGATTTAATGATACAGCAAGAGGAAAATCAGAAGCAGAAAGTTAAAGGTCTATGCAGTTAGAACATTTTTAGTTCCCTGACATATCCTGCTATGAGTAAGTAATACTCCTATTCCAAACTGATTGAGAAAGGAAGCTTCTATAGGCAATCAAGAAATTTTAATGACACAAATATAAAGAATAGTAATTAAGGACTCATTATTGGCATGAAAAGCAATATACATTGTGATGACTTCCAACTCCCCAACTGCCATTGTTTCCTTGTCAACAGGAAGACACCATTCAGAAAGAGGGACACATGCGATGGGGGGAAGGCTTTG
Source organism: Lutra lutra (assembly GCF_902655055.1). Taxonomy (NCBI): domain Eukaryota; kingdom Metazoa; phylum Chordata; class Mammalia; order Carnivora; family Mustelidae; genus Lutra; species Lutra lutra. Next base: position 86,359,935 of record NC_062285.1, read on the forward strand.
CGCTGGTCTATGACATTACTGACCGAGGAAGTTTTGAGGAAGTACTGCCCCTTAAGAACATCCTGGATGAGATAAAAAAGCCCAAGAATGTGACTCTTATCTTGGTCGGAAATAAAGCTGACTTGGACCACTCCAGACAGGTTAGTACTGAAGAAGGGGAGAAGCTGGCCACAGAATTGGCTTGTGCTTTTTATGAGTGTTCTGCCTGCACTGGAGAAGGGAACATCACCGAGATATTCTATGAGCTGTGTCGAGAGGTGCGTCGCAGGAGAATGGTCCAGGGCAAGACGAGGCGACGCAGTTCCACCACACATGTCAAGCAAGCCATTAATAAGATGCTCACCAAAATCAGTAGTTAAGTGGCTCTGTTCTTACAAAGGCCCAATGGAGGTAGGGGAGGTAATTGGAAACACTTTCTTGCCCTTCCCCCCCCTTCCCCTGCCCAAAGTAAAAGAAAATACTCCATTCCTTGTACTGACTCTGGGAAATGTCTGGGCTTCCCATTGTTCCCAGGTCCCCATATGTTGAGAAGTTATAGAGTGTTTTATGCAATTTTAGTGCAGACAATTTCCCCTTTTCCTGCTTGAATAAGATACACTCTATTGTAGTTTGAACCTGTAATCACCAGAGATTCTGAAATGGCTGGGTTCATATTAAGCTATTTTTAGGCATCCTCACCTTGCTTGAATAGGTTGAAGGCTTTTCTAAGGCATTTTGACATTCCATTCCTTGTCAAAGACTTCAAATGATCATCTTAAAAGTGGAAAGTAATAGAAAATACAGTAAAAATCTGGGAAGAGCCGCTGAGATACTGGAGCAGGGAGTAGAGCCCTAGTTCCTCTTTGAAATGAGGATTTTCTTAATTATCTCAAATTGTCTAGTTTTTCTTTAACTCTTATTTTGTTCTTAAATTCGAGCACATTTTCACAAAGTTTTCCACTGTAGTAGAGTTCCATTTCAATTTGAATGGGTTCTCAATGAGCTCTTGATCACTGTACTCTGATTCTTCTTCTGTGGCTTCAACAAGATTTCATTATAAGAGGCAGAAGGATCCTTCAATTCAAATCCTGCTAGGTCATTTCTCACCAAGCCCCGGGTAATGTAAAGACATTAAGAGACTTTTCACCAAACTCTGACTTCACTGAATGCTAACAGAGGATTTAGAATTGGAGATGTCTGATTCATTTCTCTGTCTCTCTGTTTATCATCTTAGCAGAAAGACAACAGTCCAAAAAACAGGAAAATTAAGAATGAAGCTAAATTTCCCTTCCATTGGGGAGCCAAGGCTCTAATGCCAGGCACAGTAAGAAAAATTAGTCTCTGATTCATTAAATTGTCTACATGACTTCTTCTATTATTTTGGGTAAATTAATTCACTTAGAATTTAGAAAAGAATGAGTGTTTGAAGTTCAGTATCCCTGAATAAATGTGTATAAAACAGATTCCTAGATTGTGAAAGTATAGTCTGCAACTGATTAAACTTCATGATTTTTTTTCCCCTATTATGCCCCCATATATCAAGATTTGGGCACTTTATTTTAGAAGAAAATATATATCTTTTACATATGTGTGTATTTATAAATGCATAGATATATGTATAAAAATTTGTAAGAGCTGGAAGCTTTAATTCACCAATGCATTTGGACTACTTGATGTAACTATTTTATGTGATAAAATAAAAAGCATAATTTTCACATTCTGTCACATTTGAGCAGTCTTTCTTGTGATGGCATGAAAAGTTTGTAATTTTAGGAGAAACTTGAGTAGATAATCAAATTGTAGAGTTGACAAAGCAGTGAATGTGATATAAAAAATGAGCTCTTATTCCTAATAACAGCTATTTCTGTAGCATGCTTAGGTGCTATTTTAGGCACTTCATGTATTATCTCATTGAATCCTCAAATACCCTACACAGGTGATATTGCTATGCTCACAATTGCAGGGATGAAGATATTGAGCTACAAGGAAAAATGACTGCATAGCTATTTAGTGGGTAGAGCCAGGATTTGAACCCAGAGAGGCAGTGAGATGTAGAGCTCATACTATATTAGTAGACTGACATATAGCTCTTGTTCTGGAACTGTGGGGATGAAGATACAGGAAGGAGAAAATTTAGGGAATATTTCCTTCATTTATGCTTTCATTCATTCATTTGGAGATATTTATATATAAGTTGAGCTTAACTTAAAACAACTTAGTACATTCGATAGTGTCTTAGCTGAACACTAAAAAATACATACAAATAACCCAGGAAAGAAAGATGGTGAAAGTATTCTAGCCAAAAGGAATAGCATGGAACCAAAATATGGAGACATGAAAGGTGATTGTGAATGCAGTAACTAAAAACAGTTGAGAGAGCCATTTATATCATTCTTCAGGATAAAAACAAAGCAAAACAAAAACAAAGACAAAACAAAAAACTGGAAGACAGAGCAGAGGGAAGGTATTAAAAGAAAGGAAAAAATAAGGAATCTGAAAGTAAGAAAAAAATGTCAAAAATTCATAATACTGCAAATTTAGGTAACTACATATTACAGGACCAAGTAGGTCACCTGGCTGTGATTCATTTTCAGTAATATCTAGACAGGGTTTGGAAGGGGAAAGCAGGGTAAAACTATTTTCTGAATATTGCCACCTTCCAGAATCACAGCCTCTTTTACTGTCTCATACTTCTACTTGCAGACAACTTCAGCCAATTCTTATAAAGAGCAAGCTCCTAAGGAAGCATAGTGAAAAACCTGGGCGCAGGTTTGGGTCAAACACTAAGGAAGGGAAATTCACAGTCAACAACACCAGCAACTTCCCTAGACGTATATGTACAAATCCAGACACGTTAAAAATTCAAAGAACCACGGGCATACGTGCCAACGGATAATTACAGAAGAACATGAGATTGCACAAATATAAATTAGTTATTCCTCTCATGCCCCAGGCTTCTCCACAAATGAAGGTTATAAATAAGTTGGCTTTTTTAATAGAATATTTTAATGATGGAAACCTGTGTGTTCTTGAATAATAATGGGTTGTTATCACCACACTACCACTACCAACATTTGCTGTTTGTAGTTGTTTTTCTTCCAAGATTCAAAAAACTTTATTTCCAAATACTGGGTTTGCATGCCTCACAGCGCTGGGGAGGAACCCATAACTCAGGATCTTTCTTTCAAATAACATGTGTAATACTTACCTGTACATGGACAAACAAAACAATTGATGTTCAAAGGATAGTGCCAAATAAGATTTCTTCTTAAACCAGCTTATGTCCACTTTGAGGATCATAAGGAAGTGGACAGTTCATTGGGCTAGATTTAATCAGAGTAATGTTGAATTGAGCTGTCCTGAGCTAAGAAGTTATTGGAGGATTCTGAGGGGGAAAAACGACATAAATATATTTTCTCCATAGATTTGAAATGCTATGGTTAGCATACATATATGTCTGCTTTTGAACTGTCCATTTCATTAGTCTATTTGTCTATTCATGCTCCAGAGGCATGATATTTAAAAATTGAGCCTGATAATATGTTAAAATAGCTCCTATTAGGTGATCAACATTAAGAACAAGTTTTTACAGACACATAGATCAATGGAACAGAATAGAGAGCCCAGAAATAGACCCTCAACTCTATGGTCAACTCATCTTCGACAAAGCAGGAAAGAATGTCCAATGGAAAAAAGACAGCCTCTTCAATAAATGGTGTTGGGAAAATTGGACAGCCACATGCAGAAAAATGAAATTGGATCATTTCCTTACACCACACACGAAAATAGACTCAAAATGGATGAAGGATCTCAATGTGAGAAAGGAATCCATCAAAATCCTTGAGGAGAACACAGGCAGCAACCTCTTCGACGTCAGCTGCAGCAACATCTTCCTAGGAACATCACCAAAGGCAAGGGAAGCAAGGGCAAAAATGAACTATTGGGATTTTATCAAGATCAAAAGCTTTTGCACAGCAAAGGAAACAGTGAACAAAACCAAAAGACAACTGACAGAATGGGAGAAGATATTTGCAAATGACATATCAGATAAAGGGCTAGTGTCCAAAATCTATAAAGAACTTAGCAAACTCAACACCCAAAGAACAAATAATCCAATCAAGAAATGGGCAGAGGACATGAACAGACATTTCTGCAAAGAAGACATCCAGATGGCCAACAGATACATGAAAAAGTGCTCCATATCACTCGGCATTAGGGAAATACAAATCAAAACCACAATGAGATATCACCTCACACCAGTCAGAATGGCTAAAATTAACAAGTCAGGAAATGACAGATGCTGGCGAGGATGCGGAGAAAGGGGAACCCTCCTACACTGTTGGTGGGAATGCAAGCTGGTGCAACCACTCTGGAAAACAGCATGGAGGTTCCTCAAAATGTTGAAAATAGAACTACCCTATGACCCAGCAATTGCACTGCTGGGTATTTACCTTAAAGATACAAACGTAGTGATCCGAAGGGGCACGTGCACCCGAATGTTTATAGCAGCAATGTCTACAATAGCCAAACTATGGAAAGAACCTAGATGTCCATCAACAGATGAATGGATAAAGAAGATGTGGTATATATACACAATGGAATACTATGCAGCCATCAAAAGAAATGAAATCTTGCCATTTGCGACGACGTGGATGGAACTAGAGGGTATCATGCTTAGCGAAATAAATCAATTGGAGAAAGACAACTATCATATGATCTCCTTGATATGAGGGAGAGGAGATGCAACATGGGGGGTTAAGGGGGTAGGAGAAGAATAAATGTAACAAGATGGGATTGGGAGGGAGACAAACCATAAGTGACTCTTAATCTCACAAAACAGAGGGTTGATGGGGGAAGGGGGGTTGGGAGAGGGGGGGTGGGGTTATGGATATTGGGGAGGGTATGTGCTATGGTGAGTGCTGTGAAATGTGTAAACCTGGCGATTCACAGACCTGTACCCCTGGGGATAAAAATATATGTTTATAAAAAATAAAATTAAAAAAAATAATAAATAAAAATAAAAATTAAAATTAAAATTAAAAAAAAAAAGGAAAAAAAAAAGAACAAGTTTTTAGGTTTGGGTATTACTATGCCTTGATACTATACAACTGTTGGTTCCAAAATGGAATTTGAAGGAAAATTTATTGGTTATGCTTGGAAACCAGTGCCCCTTTATTTCCAGCTTTATTGAGATGCAGTTGACATATAACATTGTACAAGTTTAAGGTATACAACACAATTGTGTGGTACATGTATGCATTGTGAAATAATTACCACAATAATGTTCATTAACATATTCATCACTTCACATAATTACCTTTTTTTTTTTTGTGGTGAAAGTATTCAAGATTTACTCTCTCAACAACTTTCAAGTATATAATACAGCATTGTTAAGATAGTCATCATGCTGAATATTAGATCCCCAGAGCTTACTCATCTTATAATTGGAAGTTTAGAGATTTTCACCAGCATCTCCCCATCTCCCCTAGCCCCCCCTATGATGAACATTATTCTATAATCTGTTTCTATGACTTTTTTTTTTAGTTTTCACATATAAGTGAGATCATATAACATATGTCTTCTCTATACGACTCATTTAGCCTAATGCCCTCAAAGTCCACCCATGTTGTCACAAAGGACAGGATTTCTTCCTTTTTTTCTAGCTAAATAATATTCAAATATGTATATGTATGTATCTATCTCACTTTTTAAAATAATCTATTTATGGATTGATGAACACTTGTTTCCACATCTTGGCTAATGTAAATAATGCTGCAATGAACATGGGGGTCCAGCTATCTCCTTGAGATAGTGAATTCATTTCCTTCTGATATATACACAGAAATAGGATTCCTGGATCATATGGTAGGTCTGTTTGAAATTTATTGAGGAAATTCCCTACTGTTTTCCTTATTGGTTGTATCAACTTACATTCCCACCAACACTGCGCTAGGGTTTCTTTCTCCACATCTTCACCAATACTTGTTGCCTCTTGTCTTTTGGACAATACCATTCCAACAGGTATGAGGTGATATCTCATTGTGGCTTTTATTTGCATTTCTGGTGATTAGTAATGTTGAGCATCTTTTCATGTACCTGTTGCCCATCTTCATGTTTTTTGGAAATTTTTCTATTCAGACTCTTTACGCATTTTTTATTTGGATTATTATTTTCATTTTATTTTTGCTATTGAGTTCTGTGAGTTCCTTATATATATATATTGGATGTTAACACTTTATCTAATGTATAGCTTGCAAATATTTTTTTCCCATTCTATAGGTTGCTTTTTCTTTCTGTTGTTTCTTTGGCTGTATAGAAGCTTTTTAGTTTCATGTAGTTCTACTTGTTTATTTTTGTTTTTGTTGCTTGTGCTTTTGATGTCATATCCAAAAATTCATTGCCAAGAGCAATGTCAAAGGGTTTTCTCTATGTTTTCCTCTAGAAGGTTAATGGTTTCAGGCCTTACATTTAAGTTTTTAATCCACTTCAAGTTATTTTTATGAGTGGTATAAAATAAGAGTTCGATTTCATTCTTTTGTGTGCGAATATCTAGTTTCTCCAATATTATTTATTTAAAAAATTTCTGCATTTAGGGCCATTTTATGATCTCTAGAGGCCCAAATTGGAATTTATCCTGCCTTTCCTTGTCAGCTCCCTGTGACACAGGTAAGAGGGAGCTTATGCCTAGTATTGGGTCCTTTCAGGACCTCCAGGTATGCAGGTGGGAGTGTCTCCAGCAGGGGCCCATGGACTAGCTGGGATGGGCTGGACCCCAGTTACAGGGCCACTTCAGAGTTTTCAGTCTGACCATATTCGGTGGGCTTTACCTCCAGGGGTTCCTAGACCATAGCTGAGAGGGGCTGGAGACTATTCACAGGGCATGTCAGGGTCCACAGTGGGCACTGAGGTCTGTATGTCTTTACCCAACACACAGGTGTCTGTGACTCCTCCTGGGTCCCTTAGCCTATATTGCGGATGATAGACTTTAAAACCAAAGGGGGCTATAACTGAGGTGTGTGGAGCCTGTTTCTGTGTAACTGTAGTTGGCAAATCAGCCACCTGGTTGTGAGCCTGTCTTCTCAAAATGGCCGTCCTCAGTCTTAGACTGAACTATGATTTCCGAATCTCCTACCCGGTTTTCAAAGTTCCCACAAAGGCACTTTGTCCATGGATAAATGCCAGATTATTGCAGGGAGGATACCTATGAAGGAGGTCTTATTCAGCCATCTTGCTGATGCCACTCCTAAACAAGTTAAGACTACTAGTTATTTGAAGCTGAGCTTCATTTTCATGACTGAATGAAGCAAGATTTACTTTGCCTCAGTAGGAATAGAATTTTATTTTTGGTGTTAAATTTATAGCATTCATTTTACCATGATGGAGTAACAGATACCAAATTTACCCTTACATATTAAACAAGTCAAAACAATCAGACAAAATATATAAAACAATGGTTTTCAGATTTTGAACAACAAGCATTATAGTGATCCCAGAGAGAAGGGAAAAAAATGAGGTAGACTGAAATCATGCCAACGTACTGCCAAATGGCAAGTTGCAGGAAGTAGTATATACCCAAACAGAGCCTGGCAGTCTCACTGAGTTGAGGAGACAAAAATCAGTTTGAAGAGGCCAAGCATTTCCCAGCAAACTAGGACTAGGGGAGAACTTCTTCACTCTGAAAAAACATAGCTTCAAACTTTTTGAAGCTGACATCATACTTAATGTTGAAAGAATGAAAGCTTTTCCCCAAGAAAGGGGACAAGGCAAGTATGCATATGCTCAGCATTATTCTATAGGTTCTAGATATTGCAATTAGGTGAGGGAATGGAGAAGTAAATAGTTTTCATTTCATAACATTTCATAACATGACCATTTGCATAGAAAATCCTAAGGTATCTTCAAATAAATGCAGAGATATGCCATGTCCGTGGGTTGGAAGACTCAATATTGTTAAGATGTTAGTTTTCTCTAATTTGATTTACAGATTGAACAAAATGTCAATCACAATTTTATTTTTTTAAGATTTTATTTATTTATTTGAGGAAGAGTGAATGAGAAAGAGAGTGTGAGCTGGAGAAGGGGCAGAGGGAGAGGGAGAAGTAGACTCACCCCTGAGCAGGGAGCCCGATGCAGGGCTTGATCCCAGGACCCTGGAATCATGACGTACACTTAAGGCAGATGCTTAACTGACTAAGCTCCCCAGGCACCTCACCAGTCACAATTTTAGCAGGCTATTTTGTAAGGTAGACAAGCTGATTCTAAAACTGATATTGAACCAATATCTAAAGACCTAGAATAATCAAAATGATTTTTGAAAAGAAGGAAAATGTTAAAGAACTTAAACTACCTGATTTTAAATGCTTATTATAAAGCTATACCCATCAAGATAACATATTATTATTGTAAGGATAGACATATAGATCTATGGAACAGAACAGATCGAGCAGAAGTAAACCACCCCGTAAGACTGATTGATTTTTGGCAAAAGTTACAAAGATAATTCAATTGAAAAAGAATATTGTTTTCAACAAATGATGCTAGAATAATGGCATATCTGTCTGCAAAATACATAAATAAACATTAACCCATACTTTGTATTATATAAAAAATTTAAATTCTAAATGGATCTTTAACCTAAATAAAAGAACTAACGCTATAAAACTTCCAGTAGAAAACATAGTAGAGGGGCACCTGGGTGGCTCAGTGGGTTAAGCCTCTGCCTTCGGCTCAGGTCATGATCTTGGGGTCCTGGGATCGACCCCCACATTGGGCTCTCTGCTCAACGGGGAGCCTGCTCCCCCCGCCCCCCCGCCTGCCTCTCTGCCTCCTTGTGAGCTCTCTTTGTGTCAAATAAATAAATAATAATAATTTTAAAAAGAAAGAAAACATAGAAGAAAATTTTTGTGGCTCTGATTTAGGCAAGGATCTCTTAGAGCACAAAAGCACAAATAAAAACAAAATTAAAAAGTTATTATTTTGAGAAACTTTAAGGAAATGCAACAGCAAGTCAGGTAAGAAGAAAAATATGGGAAATACATATCTCACCAACGATGTATATCCAGAATATATGAAGAACTCTCAGAACTCAATAATAAGACAGACATTCTGGTTAAAATATTGGTTAAAGGTTTTGAATAGATAATTCAGCAAAGAAGATATACAAATGGCAAACAATTGTATGAAAAGACGTTCAACATCATCAGACATTAGGGAAGTACAAGTTAAAGACACTCCATTACCTGTACACACCCACTAGAAAGGCTAGAATTTTTTAAAAAGACTGATGATACACATATTGGGGGGAATGTCTACATCCTGGAACTCTCATACATCATCAGTGGGGATGAACATGGTCCAGCCAATCTGGAGAACAGGCTGACAGTTATTATAAATTTCAACATGTACTTACTCAGCAATCCTTTCCTATGTCCCAAGATAAATAAAAATCTATGTCTACATAAAGACCTGTCTGCTAACATTTACAGCAGCATTATTCATAATTGCCCCCTCAAAAAAAAACCCCACAAGCTGGGCAACAAGTCCACTTTCTATCTGCGAGTGAATGAATACACAAACTGTGGTGTATCTACACTGTGAAATGCCATTCAACACTGACCACAGCAAACTACTGCATGACTCTCAAAGCATTATGCTGAGTAAAAGAAGCCAGACACAGGATACTGCATATGGTAATAGTGCATCTATACAAAATTCTAGAAAAGGAAAACAATAGTAAAAGCAGATCTGCGGTCACCAGAGTCTGAAGGTAACAGGAAGAGAGCACCGAGGGACTCAAGGGAACTTTCTGGGGTGATGGAAGTATGTTCTATTATAAATGTAACAGTAGTTATAGGACTTTATACACTTTCTAAAACTCATCAATTTGTAAATGTGGAATTGGTTAATTTTTTATATACAAATTATATCTCAAAAATTTAGAAAAAGAAACCTGTCTTTCATTTGGGAATTCAGCAAGTGGATCAAGTCAAAGAACACCCTCCTGAAGTTTATTTAAAACAAATGTTCAACATCTCAGAATAGGTTTTTAATTTACATCTTTTCCACTCCTAAGAAATGGTCAAGATTTTACTTTTAAAATAATGGTTTTGTTTAAATTCTACATACTCCTATGCCATTTCAGCCTCCTTGGCTGAATAACTCCAGTCAACAGAGGCCCATTGCACGTGAATGTCCCATTCTATTCTAGTGAATCAAAACATCATTTCATTTTTTTCCTTAGGAGCCTGTGAAGGAGTGTTTGGGCTTCCTGAGTTTGAGAGAGTGCATATGTGCATATGTCTGTCTCTTTCTGACATTTTTTATGAGAGAAGAAAATTATTTAGTTATTTTATGAAGGGGTAGTTTTAAGAATAAAAACCTCACTATTTAGTAACCTAGGGATGTGTTTGACAATACTTCTTGACACCCTTTAATGATTTATGAGATCCAATAATCATTGTCATAAAATACACATGTTCTGTCATTCTTCCCTTCTCCTCACTGTTTGGGAAAGCAAGGGACATACTGTGAGAAGCAAGGTATTGAAGTAAATCAAGGATATTGATTGCTTTTTTTCCCTGAGCTACTGAGTCAATCTATACTCTGGTAGTGTCCAACTTACATTTTTTGTTCCTAATGTTTGCTTGTAAATTGGCTTCTTGGAATGCTGGATGCAATTTCCCTGGAAAGCCAAGTTATAAATCATATTTAGGTTCCCCAGCTATTCCATAGCAGCCTGCTTAACCCATAACAGCACTTTTCTTGGTGAGAAATACATTAAACGTAACATTTCAAAAAGGAAAAATACCTTTCAGAATCCCTCACTTCTCCTGCTGCCTTCCCACACATTATGGTCCTCCTCTCCACCCCTCCCCACCATCTTGAACCTTTGACTATATACCTTCTTTGGGGAGTGGGGCAAATTAGGAATTCTTTAAAAAGGGTGATTGATAACGCAAGCACACCTAACTGGTAATATTTCAAATCACCTAGAAAAGTGAAAGAAAATAATTTATGTAGAAGAGGGGAAGGCTTTTTTAGAAAAGAAGCAAGCCTACAAAGAAGTAAGTACAATTTGTAAGGGATGAGCCTCTATAAACTGCTTGTAAACCCACAACAGACAAAAGGGGTTTAGGGATTATCTAATCCAATAGCATGTCCCATAGTAACTTTTTTGAGTCTATAGAATGCTACCAGTTATCATTTAAAAATAAGAGGATTGTTACAGATGAATTTGTGGATTCACATGAAAGAAGTAGCTTTCATTAACCCGGTGACTTAAAGTTGAGCTTTCATTAGGCTAACGAATCAGTAAGTGGGGCACAGCGTTGCTTAAACTCACTTGGCTATGGTGATATGCCTCACATGACTAATGAATTATACTTTTAGAAAATAATGTTTTAATCTTCAAACAACCTCTTCTATATTATTAAGGCTGTCCATGAGTAACAGGGAGAGTTCTACGATCTTCTGGAGGGTTCTTTTGTAGGATATGCTATCCCTTTAGAGCCGTGTGTCCAATAAAAATATAATGTGAGCCAAAACTTTTCTATTTTAAATATATTAGATCATTATTAATTGCCTAAATTTAAATTATTTAAATTTTTAGGTTCAAATTAAAAATTAAAAAAGAAATACATGGAATTTATTTGAATATGATTTATTCAATGCAATATTCCCAAGATATCTTTGCAACATATAATCAACATAAAAGTTATTAATTCATGAGAGATTTTACAAGATTTTGCAGTAAGTCTTTGAAGTCCAAAGTGTACTTTACACTTACAGCGTGCATTGATTTGGACCAACCATATTTAACATTAACATGTGGTTAGTGGCTATGGGAATGGATGGTAGAGCTTTAGAATACTTTAAGATCTGTTAAGTCCTTTTTTTTTTTTTAAGATTTTTTTATTTATCTATTTGACAGAGAGAAATCACAAGTAGGCAGAGAGGCAGACAGAGAGAGAGGAGGAAGCAGGCTCCCTGCTGAGCAGAAAGCCCGATGCGGGGCTCGAACCCAGGACCTGGGATCATGACCTGAGCTGAAGGCAGCGGCTTAACCCACTGAGCCACCCAGGCGCCCCAAGATCTGTTAAGTCTTAATCCTCCTTTATTTTGAACAAAGGCAGTCACTGAAAACTTGAGATTAGAATCCTGAAATTTTAGATGTGAGTGTGTTCTTAGAAATAATCTAATACAATCTTCTCAATTCTATAGCAAAGTCATGAAATAGTGATGAGATTGGAATACAGGTCTCTGGATGGCCTGGTGACGTTCTCTTGGCCCTTCATATATGATACTGTTTTCAAATGGAAACGTTAGGACTGAACTTATGAAGAGAATTGATAGCTTTCCTTTAAAAAACAATCACTAGAGGACAACCTCCAGAAAATTTAATATGTGATTTTTTAAATAAAAATTGCAAACATGTTTTCCAGACTTCAACTACTGCATAAAGTGATGCCACCTGCTTATTTTTAGTACCAAGCTAAAACAGAGCATATTTTGTATATTATAGAGCAACTCTTCTTATCTGTTGGTACATTTTCATTGTATGAAGCACATATAAGAAAGTCAGCTACCATAACAAAATTAGTAATATGCTAGTCCTCTATTTTTCTGTTGAGAAGGGGTATCCAGCTCTCATTTATCTGCTCAGCTTTTGTCTCTAAGCCTAGTTATATCACATGCAACTTGAATCTTAAAATTCATTTTGCTAATTTTTCTAGCCAACTCCTCCTATTGGACCTAGGGAAAAAACAGAAATATGAAAAAATTGGCAAAGTGAGATTTACTTATCTACACAACATTTACCAAACTATTTTTCTATGGAAAATTGAGACATTGCACATCCACATTGACTTTTCACAAAAAGCAGATTTCCAGTTTGCAAGCTTTGCTTTACTACTCTAATTCTAGTTAATAGTAAATAGTAAATAGAAATAGTAAAACTAATTCTAGTTAATATGCACTCAAGTCAACCAGAATACTAAGGGAAACATTTTACAGAAGAAAAGGAATACAATCAAAGGACAGGTGAGAACGAAGCAAGCAAAGCACTGTCCATCCAAGTATCTTCAGAACAATGACATAAAATGACACAGGACATTGGCTGCTGTGGTTCTCTTCCCAGCTGAAATTAATTAACAGTGAATCAGCATCCTATCTCCAGCTACCACCTTGGCCAGAAACAATCTGTTAAAATCACAGCTCAGAGTGGGGAACAGAAATTATGCTGAACAAATGTAGGAGTCTGATAAATGACCTGACCGTGATCATAAAGCATCATGAGCAATTAAAGCAGGTTTTAACTCCTCTCACCAACTGTAATTCCTGGGCGCCAGCCCACAAATGGTACTGAATTCTGCTTGGCCAAACACTAAGCTACACTCTGGACTGCCAAGCCGCCAGATGTTACTTCCATGTTGCGAATCATGTCCTTGTTAGAGTCAAGGGTAAAACCATTGGTGGGGGCAGGGGGGATCTGAACCCATAAGTAAATAGCCCTTTCTCCTCCATCTTTCTCCATCTTAGTCAAAACCTATTGGAGTACTAATGACAAAGCACCTTATTCCCTTTCTACACAGCTGGGAGGGACTGTAGGAATCCCTGGGGTATCATGAAACAACTGACCATTCTATCCCTTAGGGCAATGTTTCTCAAAATATAGCCCAAGGAACACTTTCAATAGAGTGATCTAGGAAGCTTGTTTAATATTTATATCCCAGACCCACCCTCGGCCTACTGAACTGGTATACATGGGAATATTGCCCAGAACTCTGCATTTTAGCAAGATTCCTAAGTGGTGATTGTATACATTAAAACAACCTCTTCTGTTGGGCCAAAGAGCACAGGAAACCAATATCAAATATATCTATTTTCTGAAGAATCTATGACTTTTATGGGGCAGGGAAGTATCTAAATTGTTATTGTTTCTTCCTACCCTGTAAAGGGATATGTCAAATCTTATTACTTTTCGGGAGCCAGGGTTGTCCAATGTTCTTAGAGTTACAACACCTTTGAAAAAAGCACCTGGTTAATTTGCATAGTTCTTAGAGATGGAATGAAGTTGAGTTTCTAATAAAGCCTCTCACCTCCAACTTTATAATAATACTTGTTTAACTGAAATAGTAAAGAGAACTCAGGCTAACATCACAAATCTGAATACCAAAGTCCCTATAATCATCTTGTTTTTATATCCAGAATAGAGAGTGTCTTAAAATAGCTTGCCATCAATTTATCAGTTTTCTTTAATGGGCAGTCCTCACTTAAATTGAGCAGAAATATATCCAAAAAATGGGGATAAAAAGATAAATATATTAATTTCTGATGCCTGTGAGGCAGCATCCCAACAGGTCAGCTCCTCTCAGTAGCCCATGAATGATTAAACTGCTAAACAACCTCAGTAATGTCAGAACCAGGACAAAGACTTCTGTAATATATCCTGTGGGGAGAGAAAGGAAGCACTCCAGAGCTTGTGAGGAGGTGTGGAGGCTGAATCCTGCCTGGACAAGATGGTGATTTGTGCTACAGCCTAAACTTATCAAAGGAAGAGTGAAAATTATTTAGCCCAGGTGTTGAGAAAAACATACTGAAATTATTACAAAAGCTACATGAAGCTTTTCCCATCTCCAGCATTCAGATTATTCCGCATCATTGGAAAGAATGGAGATTTAGGCACAAACAAGTCAAAGTCAAAATCTAGAAAGTGTTGACCATTTGGAAGGAGGCTTAGACTTAATACTTCTTAGTATGCAAGAAAGCAAAGGAAATTTATAACCACTTCACTGGGAATGAGAAGGAGCACTTTCTGGAAAAATGTCAAGAGAAATTATAGCAATCAAAGATAGTATATAGAAATTGATATCTATATTAAAGTTTACTTTAAAATCAGTAACATTATATGTATTCAATGTTAAATTGCTTGATTCCTGTGAACTTAATAAATACTTGTAAGTGTATTTGACCCTCTAGCCTTGTTTTTGTTAAACAAGGTCCATGAACTTTTCCAGGGCTAGTTCTGTTGTCGTGGGGATTTTTGGTAACTTGAGCCTAAGTGTTCAAGAAGCAGTGCAATACAGTGCAATATATTTTATTTTCTTCCTTCTCTTCAGAGTTTTCCATATAAATATTGCCTTTTATTTAACAAACTCATTTCTGTGGCACATAAGAAATACATGACCTGTATTAGTCAGTACATTTTTCGTCATAGCTGACAGAAACTATACAATCTGGCTTAAGGATAAGTGGGAAGGTCAAGGATAAGGGCTTCAGGCATGGATGGATCCAGGGAATTAAAACAAAATTAGGATATGGTCTCTCTTCATTCTCTGTCAAGAAAAATAAAACCAGCCATGGTCACCCCAGGGAAAAGAGGGCTGGAAAAAACCCTACAGACCTTGATTGTCCTGATGTGGATATTAAACCTATCCTTAAACCATTCACTGTGGTCAGTCAGTTGGGTACTCTAATTGCTCAAGACCATGTTTTTTTCTGACTCCTCTTGCGGGAGAAAAGACCAGCTCCATGCAGTGGAGCCTGATAACATGCAGTGCGATTCTAGTTCTAGGAGAATGGGGATCTACAACAGGGTATTTTTTGTTTGTTTGTTTTTGTTCTTTTTGTGTCTAAAACATTAAGGCAAACAAAACAGAGCTCCACATGAAACTGCTAATGTGTCAGTGGACATATTTCTCTCTGCTGCTCTCACCCAGAAGTAAAAGGGGGATCATTTCTGGCTAAAAAACATAGACTGGCTTGGTGTTTTCCTCTCATTGTGGCTGTTACCAGGTGGTAGTAAGAACTGTCAACTTTCCATTGCTTGCGGATGGGTTGGGGCACACTGATATTTCCTGACCTGGGAAGAGACACCCCAGAGATACTCAGATACTAGATCTGAGGTGGTTTCCTGCTACGAAACAGCCAAGGCCACCTCCCTATTAAAGTACTACAGAAAATATTCCTAAGGTTCTTCTTGTGATTCCTCTAACGAAAAGGAACTGCCTCAAGGACCCACTCCTGGATTGTTCCAGCTCATATCTCTTCTTCTTTTCCCACTATTTCGCCCCTAGAAAAAGAAGATCTTTTTTTAGATTCTCTGTGTGAATTTTGTCTGGTGCCTCATCATTAGCTCTTCCGTTATGTAATTTTTGAATCAGAGCCTCTGGTACTCTGTGTTTAGCTATCTGGATTCTCTGTATTAACAAAGTTACATAATTAGCAGCTTCCCCCCATTCTATCTTAAAATCACTTTTGGCTTATAATTCACAACATTCTGCCCACCCAGATGAACTATAAATTTCCTCTTTCTCCCATTCAGAAACATCTGACCTCTCTAAAATGTTTAGAATTTAAAACATACTCACAGACTTCTGCTTTATATTTGTTTTCATATATAGAGAACTCCATGTTCACAGACTAATATAGGACCTATGTGAAAATTCAGCTCTACATCTACAGTCATCCTTCTAGATGAAGTGTATTTTTTTACAGTTATTTGCACAACTGGAGAAATAGCCTGTTGTGATTATGCTGTATCTGAAACAGTATTTCTATATCCATCCCTGTATACCTTCAAGAGTTTATACTAAAGAGACAATCTCCAGAAAATGATATATATAAAAACTATGCATAAAAAGAAAGACTGAGGGGCACCTGGGTGGCTTAGCAGGTTAAGCATCTGACTCTTGATTTTGGCTCAGGTCATGATCTCAGGGCTGTGAGATCGAGCCCCACATTGGGTTCTGTGCTGGGAATGGAGCCTGCTTGAAATTCTCTCCCTCTCCCTCTGCCCTTCCCTTCTACTCTCACTCCCTCTCTCTCCTTCTCTCTCTCTCTCTAAGACTGAAATAAAATGCTAAAGTGCTTGTCTATTACTGGATTATGATGTTTTGGTGTTTGTCAAATAACCTGCCTATGTATAACTTTTAGGATAAGAAAAAGAAGCTACAAACTGTATTAAAAATAGTTATTACCCAATCTCAAATATTAATCTTAAATATCATCAGCTTAAATATCATCTTTTCAATGACCCTTTCACTGACCTTTCTCTTTTTCCTTCTTTGTAATCACAGATTACTTGGCTTATAATGATCATTTTTTAACTTGCATTGTGGTGATGTATGTTTTTGTCAGTTCCATGAACCAGATCATCAATCATTTAATTATAGAGTCATGCCTTGTTTTGATTTTGGCTTCCACAGCTCTGAGAACAAGATCTTTTAAAACCATGGTGCTCATTTGCAGTATATTATATTAAACCAAAGGCATAAGAACTACAATTAGTTTTCCTCACTTTCCTATAGCCTCTACCTCCTATATTAATGAACCTCTAAGGATCTTGCTAGGGACTTAAAAAAAATAAAACCAGCATCTGGTCCATAAATAAGAGACATCAGCTACCAGCTACCCAGACCCAAGATCAGTCTCTGGATGAAAACTGTCATTGTTTCCAGGAAAAGAGTTGGGGGAAATAAAGGACAATGTACAAGAATTAAAATTATAGCCCAAAGACTAAGCCAAAATTTAAAACTCAGGAGCATATAATCTGTGATCTTTGTCCAAGAAGAAAATGTCACTTTTTACTTGATGTGTCTGCATCCACTCAGTCACAGTCAGGGCTTGGTTCTGGTCCCTGATTCTGGCTGTGATGATGGAGCCAAAACCATCAGCTTAAAAATGTCCCTTGGTAAAGCCAGTTACTGGTTTCCATGAGACCCAAAATAAACCAGTTGTTAAGACTTTTTAGAATCCGAGGTTACCAAAATGATCTGTGGTCTTGCCTTGCCTAAAATATGACCTTACATGTGAACTCCAAGTAGCTGAATATGGATACAACAAACTCATGTTGCAGGGTCTGACCCCAGGCAGAATTCTAAATGAGCAGTTTGTCTTGTCTTCTCTTTCCCCACTCACAGCCACACCTTTCAGTCTCTCTCTTCCTCTCTCAATGTCTGCTGTTTTGTGATCCTAGCTTATAAAAATTTGCTGTATAGCAAATAGGCTCATCACAAAATCCCAATCTCAAAATAATAATTTCTTAGTGTATTTCTTAACATTTTAAAGTAAATACACAGTCCACAATCATTCAAAAGTGAAACAATAATATGTATTTAAATCCCCTTACTTCTTTTTACTCCTACAGTAACCCCTCTGGCACATTTCTGCTCAAATCCTCAAAAGAAAAACGAAAAAGCATCCCCATGCTTCCTCATCCCATCTGCCCATTTCTCCAGATTCTGCACTGTAAAAACTCAAAGGACAAACCTAAAAGTGAAAGACCTTTCTTTTTGTGGGCAATCAAGAGGAAAAAAGTGATAGAGGAACGCTGACCATCTTTGGTAGGCAGGAAAAGAGGAGATACCTGGAAAATGCTTCCACTTTTAAATTTGCTCACCATGTTTGGTTCCCATAAATGTCTATAGGTCTTCACATAGGAAAGAAAAAACTAACCTTTATTAATTGTTATCAATAGAAATTATTCTTCTTTCCCATTTTCTTCATAACAGCCATTTGGAAAGCTGAAGACAAAATATAGTAACAAAAGTTAAATATTGAGTGTTTCATTTATGCTAGACATTGTGATAAATGTATTCAATGCATTATTTAATATTGAAATCAGACCTCTAAGTTGGATATCATCACCACTTAACAGGTGAGGAAGAGAAGGTTTATATAAGGTAAAACTTTCCCAATGTCACTCAACTAGTAAATAATAGCAGACCAAGGGTTAAACCCTGATATCTTTGACCAGAAGGCCCAATTCTGAACTACTGTTTCCTGCTGTATGACTACACCAGATCAAAGGATAATATGTATTAGTTATCTCTTTATTTTCCATGCATCAAGCAGGTCTGGCTTCTACATGCCTATTGGAGAAGAGTAACAACAAAAAAATTCATCATGTGTACTCCCAAATTATATTATCAGTTTATTTTACACCAATATGTTCTGTCTTCAAGAATATTAGAATATGCTATTAATAATCTCAGTATCAAGTTTAGTATCTAATAGATAAGGACCATGTCTAGGTTTCAATTTTTTTTCCCCATTTTTGGCTAGAACAGTCAGAGAAAATTATGTCTTGTTGAGTTAAAAAAATGTGGTAGTCATTGTGGTACATATAGTAAGTATACTTATGTAGTAAGTACAGAACTTGAACCTGGAAGTTAAGAAAGAACTATATAAATATAAATATAAAACTATATAAAAAACTATAAAAATAAAAGGGAATCACTGAGGGAAAAGAAAAGAAAATATAAGAATTTTACCACAATATAAGGAGAATTTTGATGATCAGTCATTGTTTCTCATATGGCTATAGAATAAAAATAAGAAATCTTATTGATTGTAGTATTGTTACTCTCAAATAGGAAACCATGTATTAAATTTTTACAACCAACCTCTTAAGTTAAGGGCAGTGACAATAATTTATCCATCCAAGAATTGGCTCAGAGAAAATGTGTGCAAGGGTACTGTGGCCAGCACAATAATGGCCTCCATTATTGTGAACCAGTGAGTATGGCACCTTATGTGGCAAAGGACACGTGGCAGATGTGATTAAGTAGAGGACCTCAAAATGGGGAAATGATCCTGGATTGTCCAGGTAGGCCCAATCTAATCACATGGCTCCTTAAAAGCAGAAACTCTTTCCTGGCCAGTATCAGAGCAAGAGATGCGACAATGTTAGAAGTAAGGTCAGAGACATGTTGAGTCAACCCACCATCGTTGGCTTTGAGGATGGAGGAAGGGAACCATGAGCTAAGAAACTCAGGCAGCCACTAGAAGCTAGAAAGGACAAGAAAATGTATTCTCCCCTTGAGCCTCCAGGAAAGGAACACAACGTGCTGGCTTCTTGATTTTAGCCCAGTGACACCCACATCAGATTTGTGACCTCTAAAACTGTAAGATAATAAATTAGTGTTCTTTTAAACCACTAAGTTTACAGTAATTTGTTATTATAGCAATAGAAAATGAATAGAAGTATATAGTTAATAAGTGGCAGAGGGAGGACTAGAATCCTATTTTTGCTAATATTTGAGCACTGCTATCTATCAGTCACTATATTATCACTTTACATATTATTATAGCTATTCTGTAAAATAACATCTTAGATATCATTCATATTTTTCAGATCAGAAAGGTAAGACTTAGGATGGTTACCTTAGTCACCTGTATAACTACTAGTCAACAGAGCTACCTTTGCCATTGACAAATCCCATATGTTTCCAGCATCCCATTCTACCTTTGCAGCTCAGAGTTCTTGACCTATAACACAAGCTGACTTCGAGACTCGGCCTGTTATTAGCAAAACTATGAAGTTTATGAAGTGTATTCCAAACATTCCTGGGTGTGCAGTGCCCTTAAGCAGCCCAGAGATCCTCAGAAGTAGGACTTATAACCCACATATGCTGTTATGAGCTGAATTATGTCCCTTCCAAAATTCGTGTGTTGAAAATCTTAACCTCAGTACCTCAGTATGTGAATGTATTTAGAAGTGGAGACTTTTAAAGAGGTAATTAAGGTAAAATGAGGTTATTAGAGTGTGCTTTGATCAAATCTGAGTAGTGTTGTTAGGAGAAGAGGAGATTAAGACACAGACAATGACACAGAAGGATGACCATGTGAGGACAGAGCAAGAAGGATCATCTGCCAGCCCGGGAGAGAGGCCTCAGAAGAAATTGAACCTGAACACACCTCACTTGTGACTTCAAACCTCCAGAGCTGTAAAAGAAATTTCTGTTGTTTGTCTTCCAGTCTGTGGTATTTTGTTACGGCAGCCCTAACAAACTAATACACAGGCCCTCCCCAGAACAAGGCTTCACCCCCATCCCGCAGAGACAGATTTAGTTGGTCTGGGTGGAGCTTAGGCACCAGGTTTTTATTTGCTTATTTGTTTTAATGTAGATGACTTCTGTCTGTGCAGAATATAGAGCTAGTCCTTGATAGATGAATAAGATTTTAACAGATGGAGAATAATTTCCAATCACTCAGATATATTCACAAAATGTTCATTTGACCATATATAGGGCAACACTAGCTTTTTTAATAGTGGAAAACTTGCTTTACCTAGTTTCCATGCAAATGTTTCTACTGAGAAATTTTTATTATATCTGAACTATGGAAGATATTTACATAAAGTTTTGTTAGCTTAGATGTGGAGGGAACAGTTTGATTTCGGACTTTGATCCTATCTGGGTAAGCTTTCGGTCCACCTTATTTTTCTGGCTCCCTATTTCCTTCAATATTATACCCTTTACCTTTTCCTAAAAGTTCAGACAAAAAGGAATTCAGTGACAGATTTCTATGACTGTCCTAAAGTCATTGAACACAGCCTCAAAATTTACTACCTGGAATTTCGCAAGACACACTTTGTTTCCTTCAATAAGGAAACTTGGTATTTCTATTTCTTGCCTAAAATTCTACACATAGGAATCCCTTTCACAGTGAGAATCTCCTGAATGGTTTAAGAAAAGTAACTTTTAATGACAGTTGCACGCATGAAAAGTAATAGTTTCTACTCTAGCATAAGTAAATGGAAATAGAAAAATTACTCTTTGTGGATGCCTGGGTGGCTCAGTCAGTTAAGCATCGAACTCTTGGTTTTGCCTCAGGTCATGATCGCAGGGGTGTGGGATTGAGCCCCAAGTTGTGCTCTGCACTGAACATCTCAAGCAGAGATTCTGTCTCCCTGCCTCTCCCCCCGCTTGCTCTTGCATGTTCCCTCACTCTCACCACTGTTGTTCAACATAGTACTAGAAGTTCTAGCGACAGCAATCAGACAACAAAGAGAAATAAAAGGTATTCAAATTGGCAAAGAAGAAGTCAAACTCTCTCTCTTTGCAGATGACATGATACTCTATATGGAAAATCCAAACACTCCACCCCCAAACTACTAGAACTCATATAGCAATGCAGTAACGTGGCAGGATACAAGATCAATGCACAGAAATCAGTTGCTTTCTTATACACTAAAAATGAAAATATAGAAAGGGAAATTAGAGAATTGATTCCATTTACTATAGCACCAAGAACCATAGGATACCTGGGAATAAACCTAACCAAAGAGGTAAAGAATCTGTACTCGAGGAACTATAGAACACTCATGAAAGAAATTGAAGAAGACACAAAAAGATGGAAGACCATTCCATGCTCATGGATCAGAAGAATAAACATTGTTAAAATGTCTATACTGCCTAGAGCAATCTATACTTTCAATGCTATCCTGATCAAATTCCACCAGCATTTTTCAAAGAGCTGGAATAAACAATCCTAAAATTTGTATGGAAACAGAAGAGACCCCGAATTGCTAAGGAAATATTGAAAAAGAAAAACAGAACTGGGGACATCACTCTTTCTGATTTCAAGCTTTACTACAAAGCTGTGATCACCAAGACAGCATGGTACTGGCACAAAAACAGACACATAGACCAGTGGAACAGAGTAGAGAGACCAGATATGGACCCTCAACACTATGGTCAAATAATCTTTGACAAAGCAAGAAAAAATATCCAGTGAAAAAATGACAGTATCTTCAATAAATGGTGCTGGGAACATTGGACAGCTATGTGTAGAAGAATGAAACTCAACCATTCTCTTACACCATACACAAAGATAAACTTGAAATGGATAAAAGATCTCAATGTGAGGTAGAGGAGAATATAGGCAGTAAATCCTAGAAGAGAATATAGGCAGTAACCTCTTCAAAATCATTCACAGCAACTTCTTTCAAGATATGTTTCCAAAGGCACAGGAAACAAAAGTGAAAATGAACTTTTTGGACTTCATTGGGACTTCATCAAGAACAAAAGCTTCTGCACAGCAAAGGAAATAGTCAATAAAACAAAGAGGCAACCCATGGAATGGGAGAAGATATTCACAAAGGACACTACAGACAAAGGGCTGATATCCAAGATCTATAAAGAACTCCTCAAACTCAACATACACAAAACAGATAATCATGTGAAAAAATGGGCAGAAGACATGAACAGACCCTTCTCCAAAGAAGACATACAAATGGCTAACAGACACATGAAAAAATATTTGTCATCACTAGCCATCAGGGAGATTCAAATCAAAACCACACTGAGATACCACCTTACACCAGTTAGAATGGCCAAAATTAAGAAGACAGGAAACAACATGTGTTGGAGGGGATGTGGAGAAAGGGGAACACTCCCACACTGTTGGTGGGAATGCAGGTTGGCGCAGCCACTTTGGAAAACAGTGTGGAAATTCCTTAAGGAGATACCCTATGACCCTGCAATTGCACTACTGTGTATTTACTCCAAAGATAAAGATGTAGTGAAAAGAAGGGCCACCTGTACCCCAATGTTCATAGCAGCAATGGCCACAGTCGCCAAACTGTAGAAAGAGCCAAGATGCCTTTCAACAGATGAATGGATAAAGAAGATATGGTCCATATATACAATGGAGTATTATGCCTCCATCAGAAAGGATGAATACTCAACTTTTGTATCAACATGGACGGGACTGGAAGAGATTATTTTGAATGAAATAAGTCAAGCAGAAAGAGTCAATCATCATATGGTTTTACTTATTTGTGGAGCATAAGGAATAACATGGAGGACATGGGGAGATGGGAAGGAGAAAGGAGTTGGGGGAAATTGGAGGGGGAGACAAACCATGAGAGACTATGGACTCTGAAAAACAAACTGAAGATTTTGGAGGGGAGGAGGGTAGGGGTGGGGTGAGCCTGGTGGTGGGTATTATGGAGGGCATGTATTGCATGGAGCACTGGGTACAGTACATAAACAATGACTTTTAGAACACTAAAAAAAATTAAGTTAAATTTAAAAAATAAAAAATATCTTAAAAGAAAAAAAGAAAGAAAGAAAGATTACTCCACCTAGGAAGAGAAGATAAGAAAACTAGAAGCCGCCCCTCTGCTGATGCCAAGTTACTTGCATGGTCAAGGCTAACTAGCTATCTTCAGCCTGCCGGGAACATGGAGAGAAAAATTCCATCAGTTCCATGCCTCTCTCTGTTTTCAAATCTTCCTGAGGGGAAAGGGGTTTTTAAGATTTCCCAGCCTGTGTTTACGTACTCTTCAGTGGGGTAGGTAACCTGAAGGAAGACAATTCTGAAACTGATAGCTATTTGGAGTTTTCAGAATGGCTTTACTTAAAGCCAGTCCTATCAATCACAATTCCTTCTCATGTTCTCAGAGCATTAGTTACTTCGACCTCTTCCTCCCTTTGTCCCCATGGCCAGAATTTCTGGAGAACAACTTCATTTCATGTGGAGTGAAACGGCCCTTAAGTCTGCCTAACAGACTGGTAAATAAAAAGGAGATTCTGGACTGTGCCTGCCATTTGTTTAATTGCCCTGCCAACTGGGCAGCCGTTTGTTCTAGCAATTGGCATAAGTGCTGCCAAAGGGTTGACATTCGGCACAGAAGCACAGAGCACGGGTATTTTGCACACCATTTGTGGGCCCAAAGAGCAGGCAAATCCTGGTTTCTACCTCTTAAATGCCTCTAAAATTTTATAAGTCTTACGTTCTGCAGCACAACCATATATCCCGTTTATTATAAACCTACATTTATATAATTGCCTTGCATTTCTTTACTGAACTTTAAATTATTTTTGTTATATACTCTAGGGCCTAAGGCTGTACTAAGAACAAAGTTGGTGCTCAATATTTCATTTACTTGACAGCAGAAATGTGCTTGTCAGAATATAATTTTATGACAAATTTATGATGTCTATTGATAGTGGGAGGTAGTATCTGTGACTTGAATAGACAATGAGCAAAGTAGATAATAATAAATGTAAATAGATAATGAACAGCAGAGAGAAGGACGCTTTTATGAGGAAACTTTCTACTCTTCCATACATAATGGACCCTCTTAGCTGTAAATATCACCCATTACAAATCTTCCTTTTCCTGAATAATTTAAAAATATTTGCTAGAATTTATTTGAGCTATACACAGCAATAATAATAATTCAAAATATATTTAGTATGGATATTAAGTCATTTTTTCCAGGTATATAAACAATATAATTTCCAATCATCACTGACAAAATGACGGGTGTCACCAAGTTGTCCCATCTTGCGTTTCATGTCCGTTATGCCTTCAGTGTGTCTACTAAGGACTCTCTACGAATCAGAGGCTAATTATTTGCTGAAGTCAATGCCAATTGTTATCCCAATGTTATAGAAATTATAAGCACACAAGGAATCAGAAGATGTTTCAACTTACTTCTTTTTTTTTTTTTAAGATTTTATTTATTTATTTGACAGAGAGATCACAAGTAGATGGAGAGGCAGGCAGAGAGAGAGAGAGAGAGAGGGAAGCAGGCTCCCTGCTGAGCAGAGAGCCCGATGCGGGACTCGATCCCAGGACCCTGAGATCATGACCTGAGCCGAAGGCAGCGGCTTAACCCACTGAGCCACCCAGGCACCCTACAACTTACTTCTTTAATAAACACACAAGAATGTAGTTTTTGTGAGTAGGATTTATACTTGCTAGTAAATTAGATGGTAAGATGTTTACCATCCAAACTGAAACACTTGGGATAAAAAAAAGGAGCATTAGGGGCGCCTGGGTGGCTCAGTGGATTGAAGCCTCTGCCTTTGGCTCAGGTCGTGATCCCGGGGTCCTGGGATCGAGCCCCACATGGGGTTCCCTGCTCAGCAGGGAGCCTGCTTCCCACTCTCTCTCTGCCTGCCTCTCTGCCTACTTGTGATCTCTGTCAAATAAATAAATAAAGTCTTTTTTTTTTAAAAGGAGCATTAATAATAAGTTTGCCAAGGAAACAGACATAAACCAAGACTGGCTGAGGCAAAGTGTCCTCTATGATCATCCTACTCACAAATACACTTTTGCCATAATATCAAGGAAATGTACTTTGTATCTGAAAGTACATTATGGCTCTAAGAGTACCATGATTTTCACGAAAATTTTGCAGTCTGTTGCTGTCTGCATCATTTTCTTCTGCCTGCTGGAATCCAAACTTCACTTCAATATATAGAACTTACAAGGATGCAAAGCAGAAAACTCAAAATTAGAGCTAACATCAGATGTGATTCCTAGATGCTGCACGAGTCCCTTCTACAAGGCATGTGGTAGTTCACAGATAAACCATGCCAAACTTGCAATTCAATTCCTTTCAAAGCTCAGTCTATCCTATACAAACAACAGAGTGAGAAATATAATCAATTTTGTCTAGACAGTATCAATCAATGTCAACCATTGGAAAATGAACAGGCTTGGAGATTAATGGCAAGAAAATAAACTTGAAGTGTTCAAACTGACTGAATTACATATGTATCATCATATGGAGAAGCTCAAAATTAATGGTTTAGGCCTTGTTTACACCTTCAAATTATGTGACTATTATACATCTTCAAACCAATTTCTGCGTATGAAGAGCTGCAGAAAGGCATTCTGAGTCTAGAGAATTTGAATCTTTTTGGAAAGGGAATGGAATAAAAATATTTTTATCACACGTGGTTGATTTTCAAACATGAACCTTGTTTTATAGCAGAAGAAAAGATACTTAATTTGAAATGCTTTTGCTTTGAGAACGGGGGGAGGGAGGTAGTTATTTCATTCACTGTGGATGACTGTTCTAACCAAATCAAGGTATATAGGCACCAAGAGCTAAGGTGGCTCCTTGGGTACAGACAAAGAAGACCACTGATCCATTCTCCTGTGTAGTCTGTCCCCATGTGATATGGAAGGGGAGAGACTAGTCCTAGTCCAAATCAAATGCATTCAATATCTTTGTACTATTAAAGGTGTAAAAGATTGATCAAGGTCGAGTTCTGGTTTTCACTATTCTTATTTTTAGTGTGTCACTTCTACAGAGTCTGGCTGGTGATAGAATATTATAACAAAAGCTTCTGGGGTGAAAAAGTAACTGAATCACTAGGACTTAGTTAATGCTCTTCATATAAGGCTTATACACTTTCAATTCTCTAGCGAGTTTTCATTCTAGTAAAACTGGAAAGAGCTTGCAAAATATGAAAGTTATCATGCACCCTTCATAAAAGTACAAATAGACATGGTTTAGCACCCCTGAGTGGGTGGCAGAGTTAAGGAGGTACAGTGTGGGAACTGCTGCTTTGTTATGCTACAGGGCAGTGAAGGATATTTTAGGCATTTCAAGAACAAAGTGTTCTTGCAATGTTAGGTGTGAAGAGCACTCCGTATGTTTAAATCACCTCGATCAGTGGTTCAAAGTATGATCTCCAGATCATCATCAACATCTCCTGGGAACTTGTTAGAATTGCAAATGTCTTGGGTCCCACTCCATATCAACCGAATGAGAAACTATGTGGAGCTCCCAAAATGTTTTAACAAATCCTCCAGCTCATTCTGAAGCATGCTCAAATCTGAGAACTACTGATCTGGTTGTTTCCCAGAGTCTCTATGTTTGGCAACACATTTAGAATATTTCCTCCCTGGCCCTAATTTTTAAAAAAAATACTACAAAATCAAAATATATCTGATCATTTATGGCCCCAAACAGGTGAGAAAATAGCTTAAATTGATTAATTTATTCATTTCATTCATTCAAACTGACCAACTGTAAAATTCATCCTATAAAATCACTTGCCTGTTTCAGAGATGAGAGAAGAAGAAACAAAGAATGTATAAGGTATGATTCTATCCTTCAGGAGCTCAAATATACCAAGAAAGTAAGAAACTGCATTCAGCATTACTTAGAAAGTGGCACTTGGTAAACGTTTCTATTGTCTACTAATTAACTGAGACCCTTCCTGCCATCAGATCCAGGTAAAATGCTTCAAAATTCCTACAGCCCTTGGAAGTCTACAGCCTTTTCCCCAAGATTAACACAAACTGTTCTTGTGGGCACATCCATCTTCTGTTACTTGATCTTTCTCATCCTTACTCTTTTGTTCTCAATGTGAAACAGAATCTTCTTCAAATTCCAAAGGTCAAAGTAAAACAAAATACAAAACAGTCACCTAAATTACTAAGGAATACAGCCAGGTTCAACTGGAATTCTTTTTTTTTTTTTTGACAGAGATCACAAGTAGGCAGAGAGGCAGGCAGAGAGAGAGAGGGAAGCAGGCTCCTCGCAGAGCAGAGAGCCCGATGCGGGGCTCGATCCCAGGACCCTGAGATCATGACCCAAGCCGAAGGCAGAGGCTTTAACCCACTGAGCCACCCAGGCGCCCCTCAACTGGAATTCTAAGGGTGATAAATAATGGTTCTATACTGAAGGAAGGCAAACAAATTCCAGTCAGAGACAGGATTTTTTTGTGTCCCTATAAAGTCCTTATGGTTTCCCTCTGACTTTGTCCCTCACAACCAGCCCTCCAATCTCCTGATTCCTTACCTCAGTCTTATACCCCCTTTCTTTTTTCCAAAAGAAAAGGTCTCTGTTGCTTATCTTCTTGCTTGACACCATGCTTAGGAGTTCCATTTCTTGACCCTATGCAATATTTTATTTTTCTGTAAACAAATAAAACTCCTCTAAGAGATATATTTGTGTTAGATATTTGTAACAAAATATTCACCCCTAATAACCATAGAAATAACTCAAAATCTCATTGGTGACTAACAGAACAATTTGTACTTGAGATAGTAATAGGACTTTCAGTAGCACATGAATGATAAGCACTTACTCAAGAGAATTTTTAAACTGTGTCCAGAACACTGTAAAATCTATGTAGCTGAGTGGACCTGTCTTTATCTTTATAGAACTTGTGAACTAGTAAGTTCTTGAGGGGGAAGGATGTGGGAGGAAGAGGGATTCCCAAATGTTGAGTAAATTGCTCTCAATTTCCTATGAAATGACATCAGAAATGTTCATCCCAATACTATTTCAGTAATTCCATAACTCCAAAGAAATCAACATTTAAGGCATGACTCTGAAAGTTTAGAGTTGCAACTCTAGACCAGAAAGATCATTTGCTTAGTGGTTGAAGCCACAGGATTTGATTAGAACAACTAGGGAGAATAGAGAAAGAATATGTTCTGAGAACAGAAACTGTAAATATCTACAAGGTACATGAAATAAAGTAGTTAATAAATATTATCAGAAAAATAAATACAAAATAATACAAGGAGGAAAATATTAAGAATAGTGTGGTTGTTACTAATAAAAAGTGCTGCAGAGGTTAAGGAGATTTTGAAAGTTGAGATAAAGCAATTGTCTCAAATGAACTGAGTCATTGAACTTGCAAAAGATACTGTAGAGTGAAGAGGTTGAAAATCAAATTGGTAGGGCCAATGTGCTTAAAAACTCAAAGATCAAGTTTATACTATTTTGCCCATTCTTCCTTTCAACATTCTTGGGAGAGAAGGTGATCATCTAATTACCTAAAACACAAAGATAATGAACTTCACATGAAAAGGATTTTTTTGATAAAAACATTTTGAAAGAATTCATATTATCAAAAGGCAAGAGGGATTAGCTGGCACTGGGCTTATCATCTTGCTATGAATAGTTAAGAGTTAGAACATAAAAACAACTCTGCAAGCACTGAACAGCAGCTAGAGCAGAGCTCCAACCTTGAGAGAAAGAAAGAACACAAGGTGAACCTTGTGTTCTCCCTGGCTCTCATTGAGGGTATCTCCAAAGCTCAGTGCAGAGAAATAGAGTCCAAGCAAAGAGAAGTGGATCTTGCTAGCAAGAAGATACACGTCATTGTTTGGGGTTGCCAAGGCAGGTAAGATTTGAGGGTAAGGTCCTGGAGATGAGAACAATAATGTAAAAACTCTAAAAATCTGTGTTTGAAATTCCCTTCTGGTCATTGGTTGACCCCTAAAGTATGTATCCACAAAATTAGAGCAAAATTCTAAGAAGCACAGCAGAGAACACTGCATGGCTCTGAAGAGACAGAAGTTGGAGTTTGGGCTAAACCAATGTGCAGAAACATTGGCAAACCATCTAATCTTTGGGTTCCAAACCCAGAAAATGTCACACCTAGAAGTAGGTGCAAAACAAAACAGACCTGCTGTAACAAAGCTTAAAATCAAGTTTCCCTATGATCAGAGTTAACTGCCAATAATTTAACTGTCAGAACAAAACTCATGACTCTTTACAGAAAACATCATAGTGTAGAGCCTCATAATGTATCATTCAAATGTGATTAAGCAGGAAAAAGCTAATAAAAGAGATTTAAAACTTAATGAAACCCAGAGATGATTCACATGCAGAAGTTAGTATGTAACATAATTAAGGTGTAAAAAAAATAGAGGAAATGGACAAATTAGATTTAAAAGATGAAATGTTTAAATGCAGAATTAGAATTAAAAAAAAAAAAAACTTACTGGGCATTCTAGAACTGCAACTTTTAATACCTGAAATGTAACTGACGTGAAGAACTTGGGATAGGTTTAACAGTAGAGCAGCTCAGAAAACAAGATTGGTGAATGCAAAGGCCATTCAATAAGATATATCCACACTGAAGTACAGAAAAAGGATAGAAACAATAGAACATGCAGACCTCCTCTAGAAGTCTAATACCTTTCATTAGAGTTCCAAAAGGAGATACAAGAGAATGAGACAGAAGGAATATTTGAGAAATATTGGCAGAGAATTTCTCAAATCTAATGAGGGATATCAACATACAAACTCTAACTCACTGAACTCTTATATGGAACAAATACAAACAAAATCACACCTACACACTCTATAATCAATTGCTAAAAATCAAATACAAAAAGAAAACCTTAAAAGCAGAAATAGAGGCATAGCACTCTCAGAGGTCCTGGAAGAAGACTGACTTTACCCAACTTCTATTTCCTTCCTGCCTCTTCATGTGCTGGACAGACCAACACTTACCATTCTTTCATAAGCAAATAGTTCTCTGATTTTATTTGTCCTGCTACGCTCCCAATTTGAAAGATGTTGTCAAAGACAGATGGACAGAAAATGAATATTTCTGGACTAAAAAGTTTCAGTACAGATTACTGCAGGTTCCACAAAAGCAAATATCATATCTACTGTGCTCATAGAAATTTACCTAGGACCTGGGACAGTGTGTGCCACAGGGGAGTAATTCACTCAAACTTTGAATAAAGAATCAATGATAAAATATTGAAATCTAGGAATGCCCACGTGGCTCAGTCAGTTAAGCGTCTGCCTTCCACTCAGGTCCTAATCCCAGGGTCCTCTGATGGAGCCCCGTGTCAGGTCTCCCTGCTTCTCTCTCTCCCTCTGCCATTCCCTTTGCTTGTGCTCTCGCTCTCTCTCTCTCTCTGTCAAATAAGTCAATAAAATCTCTGGAAAATCTTTTTAAAAATATTTAAATTTATAGACCGTGGACCAAAAAATATGAACAAAAACTATACTATAAACCAGGAATATATTTTAAATTTTATTTAATGTTAAAAATATTAATTAAACATTATATAAACACTATCAAGCAATATTTATAAATACTATAAATCCATTCAGGAAGACTTATTTGATAAAGAAATCAAGAGTCCTAATAAGATTGTATCAAATATGGAAATTATTACTTTGTTTTTGGTACTTGCACATACTACAAAAATCAGTTTCTTAAAAATCAGGTTTTTATAATTTATTCTTTTAGACAATCAAATTTCAAGTGAGGCAAATTGTTTCCTAGATATCTTTCATACACTCAAAATTGCTTTAAAATCTCCTTTCATCTTAAGCCAAATCACTTGGCAAGGCACATTCTTTAAAGTTAAAATGAAAAATGCGAAGGGGAGAGGTAGAATGGAAAAATAATTTTAAATTGAAGTTCTACTCATGGTATTATAATGGCCTTTAATCTTGCCCTCAAGCAATAGGGTTTGAGAAAACATCACTAGAGAACATAATTTGGAAGCTTAATCTTAAAAGAATAGAGTTGAACACAAATGACATGAGTATCAGAGAAAAGAAGATATTTCACCATCTCATGCTAGTAGTATTTAGTAGCCATAGTGTCACTAGCAATCAGAGGGTCTCAGAGTAATTCCCATTATAGGCACTGAATTTGGAACTACTACAGAGAATACATTGGTCTAAATTTCTGAAGGTAAAGCTATAGCGTCCTCTTTCTTTTATTTATTTTAAAGATTTATTATTTTTTTAATTTTAGAGAGAAGAGGACATGCAAACAGGTGGAAGGGCAGAGGGAGAAAGAGAGAGAAACCTCAAGCAGTCTCCCTGCTGAGCACGAAGCCCCACGTGGGGCTCAATCCCAGGACCTTGAGATCATGACCTGAGTCAAAATCAACAGTTGGCCAGTTAACCTACCAAACCACCCAGGTGCCCCAAATGTAGTCTTTTAGAATCAGTCCAACATTCCTTTTTATTTAAAGCTAAGTCGGCATTCCTCCCCCAACAAGCTCTATAGTCAGTTTTTTTTTTTAAGTTGAAAACTTATGTTACAATAACTCATTGTTAGCTTTTGTGAGATTGCTTTTCTGATAATCTCAATTTATTCTACCAGATATTTCTGTTTGTCTTCTGTGAAGACACTTAAGATACCTCTGTGTACCTTAAGTGCCACAGGTATATACATAAGAAAATGAGTGGTGTGAAAGTTTAACTTTCTCACAATTTCATCGTTTTGATGTTCCCTCTGGACAAAAGTGTTATTTCTGGTAATTTATTTTATTTATAAATCTCTTACCATGTGTTATGTTGACCACAATGCCATATATGGTACAAAGATAAATGAGACAAATTTCTGCCCTCAGAGGTCAGAGCCTACTTGAAAGGAAAGATAAATTATAACATTTTCTCGGTATTGATGTAATGTCATGCTCTGATAGAAGCAATTTATACATAAAGGACCAGATCCACAGGGCAGGATGGGTGTGAGAGTGACTCAGAGCTTTGTGGCAGAGAATGCACACTGGGAGTGCATCTTGAAAGCCAAGCAAAAGTCAGATCAGTGTGGGTGTTTGGAGGATGAGAAGAGAGCAACTAGTTCAAGAAAGATCATACCAAAAAAATGTGCAGAATGAGAATGCAGACCATCCATCACATTGTATGTGTTGGGAGCAAATTATGGGACATACAGGTAAAGCTGGTTTGGCATAGAATTTTATCATTGTTAAGTATAAATAGTTATTCCTGAAATGATACATATCCCTAAGTCTACACTGGCCAACCAAAGTATAAGTCTAGTAAAATATGATTATAGCACGGTAAATTTCAATTAATAAAACTTTCAGATTCATTGGAAGTTTTTTCTCATCTATCTTCTTTTAAAAACCTGTGACAGAGTTTTTGTCCTCAAATTATGATAAATATTCCTTTTATCTAGTAACACCTTGTAACTACACCCCTTCCCAAAGGAAGAGGACTGCAAGTACCCTGTTCATTACAGTATATTGTGATACAGATATTAATGATTATAAATGTATAGAAGGAAGTATTTGCTATTACTATTTCTCTATAGTCATTAGGATTGTATCTCTTGAGAACCAAGGAGACATCAATTTCCTCTGTAGTTTTCCTGAGTGATAAGATATAGCTCCATTTGGGCCTGGCTAACAACAGAAGACTACACAACTTCCACAGACTCTCCCTGTGTCCCAAACCACTTTGTTCTAGGATCACATATGCATATTTGAATTTGACAGAAAGCTGTTTTATTACCAAACAGTGTGGGAGAAGATAAACACTGCTTTCTTGCAATAGAAAGAAACAGTACAACCTCTATCAGCCATTTAATTTTTTTTTTTTTTTTTTTAGTAGGCTCCACACCCAGCATAGAGGCCAACATGGATCTTGAAATGAGGATCCTGAGATCAAGTCCTGAGCTGAGACCAATGGTTGGACATTCAACAAATTGAGCCATCCAGGAGCCCCAACTATCAGCCATTTTTACTCATAATGTCCCTTCCATTCTCTATTTACTATTTACTCTATTTCATTCTCTATTTACTCATTAATCAGGTTAAAAAAAAACGTGCCGGAATAAATTAGTAATAGAAGGGCATTGGATAAGGTCAGGAGTGAGAGATATTTTATAACCTAAGATGATCAGTGAGGCATCTGGGCGGCCAGTCAGTTAAGCACCTGCCTTCCACTCAGGTCATGATTCTGGGTTCCTGCAATCAGCCCCACATCAGGCTCCCTGCTCAGTGGGGGGTCTGCTTCTCCCTCTCCCTCTGCACCACTCCCCTCCCCCCACACTTGTACTGTCTCTCTCGCTCTATCTCAAATAAATGAACAAAATCTTTTTAAAAAAAAATCCAACTTTTAATTTCAACTCAGATCATGACCTCAGGGTCTCAGGGTCCAGGGTTGAGACCCAAGTTAGGCTCTCCCTTAGCAGGGAGTCTGCTTGAGGATTCTCTCTCTCTCTCTCTCTCTCTCTCTCTCTCTCTGCTCTTCCTCCCACTCACTCTCATTCCCAAATAAATAAATTAAATTTAAAAAAAAAGATCTAGCACTATTTAATACTAGTCACCCCTGCTGGGGTTTAGGATAGTTTATTTCCTTTCTCTGTAAGTTCCTCTACCATAATCATGAGCTCCAAATGGAACCAGCTCTTAGTTACATTTTATATCCATAATTAAGTATATCTAACAGAGAAATGACAGTTACATTTTCAGAATTGGTAATTCTGAAAATTACCAGAGAAAGAAATCAAGAGTCCTAATTACCAAGAAGGTAATTCCTTCTGGTTTGAAGATTGTTGTTGTTTTAAACAAAATTAAGAAAGGAAGAGGATACATTTGAAGTCTAACATAT
Organism: Lutra lutra; assembly: GCF_902655055.1. Classification (NCBI taxonomy): domain Eukaryota; kingdom Metazoa; phylum Chordata; class Mammalia; order Carnivora; family Mustelidae; genus Lutra; species Lutra lutra. The sequence continues at coordinate 86,394,586 of NC_062285.1, forward strand.
TTAGCATTTTTATTCAAATGCTCTTATAATTTCTGAAGTTAGTTTTCATAAAGACGTAGGTACATTCAAATGATCACAGCTGTGCCAGAAGCATAATAGCATATCAGTGAAAATCAAAATATAAGATTAAATATCAGAAAGTATTTAATCAAAATCCTTAGTTTATAAGTGAGGACACCAAGACCAGAAAGGCTATGTGACATTCCTAAAGATGTCTAATGCTAGATGATTCCATAATCTAATCTTTGAGCTAGTTAGACTAACACTAGTTTACTAATAGTGGTTATTAGAAATAATATTTAGCACTGAATTTACTCTTTCATCATTTACTTTTTAATTCTTCTGAAAGATTCAATGACATACACAGACATTTTATAAAGGAGGAAATTAACAGACATAAAAAATAAATTTAAATTATATAAAGGCCATTATACCAAATGTTCCTCACTTCTTTTATAACCAATATCATCTGAATCAATTCTATTCCAACCATTCTTTCAGTGTTTACAAGAGTTATATTGCATTGTAGTATGTTTTGTTTTACTGAATTAATTTTACATCTTTCCCCAGAGGCTGAAAAATTCCAATAGCTTTCTTTAAGTATCTCACAGGACACCACTCAGGAGAGTAGAGGTAATCAAAATAATGTGGAAAATATTACATTTATCTCTTTTTTTAAAAAAATTATTTTTTCATATAAATACTTTTTACCATCAGAGCAAAAATGAATAGCTACTATAATCCTATCAAAAACTTAATTTGGGAGGGGAGTTCTTTTAGCAATAAGTACAATGTATCTGGCTGTTGCTAGCTGATTTGATAGAATTCATTTCAAGAAATATACAAAATCCTGTATGTGAGTGGTAGTAATGTCAGTATCAGACACTCATCAGCATGTTATAATTTTCATAGAAAAGAAACTTCAGTTTCCATTGTAGCAGTCAATTATATTTTATGAATCCTTGTGATACCAATAAAACCTATGATTCCACTCCTGAGAGTTCATTTAACAAAATTGAGTTTAATCAATCCAAAAAAAAATTAACTTTGATAACCAAGGAAACATAAAAACCAGTCTTTTCAAATAGGAAAATGAATACATGAATTTATAATTTTACTTAGCAATTCAAAATGAAAGGTCAAACCGTGTCCCTGGGCCAGCAAGTAGGAATGACTATTGTTAGACAGTAATTTAATAAGTGAATGAATGGGTAACTAATCTTGCAGTCATGGTAACTGATTTCTCTGTGACTGTACTGAAAACACATTCATCTAAGAAAGGAAAAGCTCTTATTTTATTCATACAGCCTGGTTCCCATACCAGAAAAAACTGAGGCATAAACAAGTTTTGCTGTTAATATTTTCAATATTCACTGTTAAGAAAACGATACCTAGGATGTCTAGCAATAGCAAACATTGGTTATATATGATATACTCTGGTTATTTTCATCAAAGTGGAAAATATGCATATATTCAATTGCAAAGTATAACATTTTTAAAGAAAGATCCCAAACTGTTTCTGAATCTGCTGATAGGAGAAGCAAATTTGTATGATAATGTGTCTATCTATAAACAAAGTCTTCTTGTTAGATTTAGAAAAGACAAAAGATGAAAGGTAGATTTGGACAGGAAGACAGTTCACATAGAAAGAGCAGTAATCTTCCCAAGTTTTAATGACATCTAAACATATATTTTTAAAGTATTTTATTATATATTAAGGTATATAATAGTTAAAAATATATCTTCCTAAATTAAATATATAAAGTATAAATATAATTTATATATAATTATATAAAATTTTATAAATATAATTTAATTATAAGTTAATTTTTATAATATATAAAATTATACAAATAAATTTATATGAACAAATATTTATATTAATACACACTCATATAGGTGTGTGTGTATACATATGTATATTTGCCAGTAACAAAGGTATGAACAGATAAATGATAGCAAAGAATGAAATTCTGAGGCTATAAAGTTAGTAGAAGGACACTAAATATATAACTTGGAAAAAATTTACAATCAGTTAGGGTTCATAATGGAGATTCAAGACAAGGGTCATGCTATGGATTCAAAGGCTTGCATCCTTTCCTCTTTTAAGTAAGTTTTAATGGAATGCTTGGTAGAAAAAATATTTTTTTGACCGAAAAATGATCTACTTCTTGGAGTAGTGGGGAAATATGAAGTTAAAAAAGAAGAAAAAATTGAAGATATTGAAAAATCTGGAAGGTCACAGGAATATTCCAGGCAAGAAGAAGAAATTTAGAATGCAGAAGTGGGAATGAAGATGCAAGAAAATTGAGAGTAAACAGTTTTCACATAGGAAGGACCCAAAACATCATGCTTATTTTTCAGATAATGAAACTGAGGTTTAAAAGGTTTCATAAGGGGCGCCTGGGTGGCTCAGTGGGTTAAGACTGCTGCCTTCGGCTCAGGTCATGATCCCAGGTCCTGGGTTCGAGCCCCACATCGGGCTTTCTGCTCAGCAGGGAGCCTGCTTCCTCCTCTCTCTCTGCCTGCCTCTCTGCTTACTTGTGATTTCTCTCTGTCAAATAAATAAATAAAATCTTTAAAAAAAAAAATAAATAAAAGGTTTCATAAGTTCCCCACAGTAATTTAGTTTAGTTCCAGAAAGGCCCACCATACAATCCTTGTTTGAATATGCTTTCAATAATATTGAGCAAAAGTTTCTTACCTTCTCAGTCCCTATGGCCCTACTTCTGGGGCAGGAAAGCAACTATATCCAGAAGCATTCTTTTCTACAAAAGGGCTTGGTCTAATTACAAAACTCAACTAAAAGCAAGAGTCTCATTGAAATGGAACTCTCCCCTCTGCCTACTTCAACCTAACAGGAGTAATAAAATTTAAAACTACAGAGATAATGCTTCTTTAAACAGGTTTACTCCAAAAGGAAACTATCAAAGTTTTTTAGTCAATTTTTTTTCTACTTGAAAGAAAAAGTGATATAATTCTATGAAATGAAATAAATAAGAATCCCTTAAAAACACAAGTTTTCCATATTCAAAGACACCTTGAGGGAAGATATGTAGGTCCTTCAGAATATAAGGAAAAAGAATTGTGCTAAGAAAATGCAGACAAACATGGGATCCAACTATAACACATGTACTCAAATTTTTTATCAACATTAGTTTGTGAATTGAGTAAATATGAGGCACATTTCATGGAACTTAAGGAAAAGCCAACAATCTGTCAAGTAACTAGAGTAACTAGAACAAAGGATGCTACTATGGAGATATATAGGAGGATACCTGACAGGGTAGTGGCTAAACTTTGCGGCACATCAGAATAATCAGGGGCTTGTTAAAGAAAAACACAGACAGATGGTCCCCAAACCCATAGTTTTTTGTTTGTTTGTTTTTAAATATTTTATTTATCCATTTGACAGAGATCACAAGTAGGCAGAGAGGCAGGCAGAGAGAGAGAGAGGAGGAAGCAGGCTCCCCGCTGAGCAGAGACACCCCCCCCCCCATGCGGTACTTGACCCCAGGACCCTGAGATCATGACCTGAGCCAAAGGCAGAGGCTTAAACCACTGAGCCACCCAGGTGCCCCAAACCCATAGTTTTTGATCTAATAGGTCTTGGATAAGGCTACTAAATTTTATTTCTAATAATTGCACCAAAGATCCTGATGCTACTTGTCTAAGACCTACACTTTGAGCACCATTGTTCTAGGGAAGCAAGAAAATTCTCCTAGATGTTTAAGCTTATTTTTTTAAAGATTTTATTTATTTATTTGACAGACAGAGATCACAAGTAGGCAGAGAGGCAGGCAGAGAGAGAGGAGGAAGCAGGCTCCCTGCCGAGCAGAGAGCCCAATGGGGGACTCAATCCCAGGATCCTGGGATCATGACCTGAGCCGAAGGCAGAGGCTTTAACCCACTGAGCCACCCTGGCGCCCCATAGATGTTTAAGCTTATTTATTAAAGAAGAAGGAGGAGAAGTTAAAGGAAGAGGTGGAATAGGAGAAGGATGAAAAGAAGTTTAAGTTTATTTAAGTTATGTGATGTGGGAAAGATAATTACAAAGTATGATTAAACATCTATTTTAACCTACTAATAGTTAATAGGAACAAAGTTCCTCCAAAAACAATCAATGATTAAAACTTCTCTTCTGGAGAGAGTCAATTATCATATGGTTTCACTTATTTGTGGAGCATAACAAATAGCATGGAGGACAAGGGGAGATGGAGAGGGGAGTTGAGGGAAATTGGAAGGGGAGGTGAACCATGAGAGACTATGGACTCTGAAAAACGATCTGGGAATTTTGAAGGGGTGGGGGGTGGGAGGTTGGGGCACCAGGTGGTGGGTATTGTGGAAGGCACAGATTGCATGGAGCACTGGGTGTGGTGCAAAAATAATGAATACTGTTATGCTGAAAAAATAAAAAAAATTAAAAAAAAAAAAAAAAAAAACTTCTCTTCTGCCCATTAAAGATAGCCACTTCTGCTCATGAGGAAGTAACTGGTACCTAACTGATGTTTCCAAGGTAAGCAATTGTAAGATAGGATCAAATATATGAGGAATCTATTTTCAGATGATGGACCACAGGATGCATAGGAATGTGATCCCTCAGAGAGGAAAATCGATGAGATGAGCCCAGCAATGACCATGACTTTTTGACTGGGGGTACTTTCCTGCCTGAGGTACATGCAAGGAAGACTTCAAGAAGGCTCCAATGGTCTCAATAAGCTGGTAAGGCAGAAATCAGACTTTGATGTTGCCACATTGGCTGAAATTTGTAAGGCAGGCTACCAGAGACAGCAGAACTGAAAGAAAGAGAGAAAGAAAGAAAGAAAGAAAGGAAGAAATCTTCATGACTCCTCTTAAGATTTTAGCCAAATACTAATATGCACATGCATACAACAATGATAAGTGAGATCGTCCAGGAAAGAGATGTTAGGAATTTAGAGATGAATGGAAATCCTAGAGCTATACAGTGAGACATAGTAATTCTGACCACCAGAATGGAGAAACCTCACCAGATACATATAGGGCTAAAGTGAAGGCTACTCAAGAAGCACACTTAAGCAGCTTAAAAGCAAACCTCAGAAAGATCAAGCTTATCTATCAGCAAATTAATTGCCTGCCAAAACAATATGAAGGGTGATAAATCCAGATACAACTACAGAGCATCCAGAATGTACAATATACAATAAAAAATTACTAGACATGTAAATGAGCAAAACGATGTGACCAAACATCAGGAGTACAAATATAAAAATATGTAGATATAAACAAAGAGATATAGCTAAATAGCCAATGGAGGAGTTAAGATGGGATAAAAAATGATTAATCTAAACCAGACAAGAAAGGAAGAACTGAGGGGGAAAAAACACAAAATGGTATTAAATCCCACCACACTGGGGGCACCTGAGTGGCTCAGTTGGTTGAACAACTGCCTTAGGCTCAGGTCATGATCCTAGGGTCCTGGGATAGAGCCTTGCATTGGGCTCCATGCTCAGCAGGAAGGCTGCTTCTCCCTCTCCCACTCCCCCGCTTGTGTTCTCTCTCTTGCTGTATCTCTCTCTGTCAAATAAATAAATAAAATCTTTTTTTAAAAATCCCACCACATTAATAATTATGTCATATGTATTATTGGAGAGTCTATGGAGAGTCTAAACTCTCCAACTAAAAAAGGAGAGATTGTCAGACTGAATCAAAAAGCAGGTCTCAACTAAGTGCTATCTCTAAGAAACACACTTAACATATAAAGACACTGACCGATTGAAAACAAATAGATGGAACAATGCACACTGAAAAGAGTCAGCATACTATTTCTGGAGAAGCTATATTAATAGCAGATGAAACAGATTGGCTTCAAGACAGAGAAATTTATTTAGTATTAATAAAAAGGTCAATTCAATAGAAGTCATAATAAATCATAAATTATAAATGTATGTGTGCCCAGTATAACAGAGCTTCAAAATACATGAAACAATACATTGATAGAATTAAAGGAAATCTACAAAAATAGTTTGATACCAACACCTCACTCTCAGCAATTGATAGAACAAGTAATTATATAAAACCGAGTGGTAACCAGAAAAATGATTTAAACACCATAACCAACTTGAACTAATTCATACTTATCACTATTACAACTGAATTTTATACATGCATATACTCTCTTTTTAAGATTTTATTTATTTGTCTATTTTAGAGAGAGAAAAAGAGACAGAGACAGAGAGAGAGCGAGCGAGCATGTGAGGGGGGAGGGGCAGAGGGAGAGAGAAAAGCAGACTCCATGTTGAGCATGGAGCCTAACGCAGGACTCAATGCTGCAACCCTGAGATCATGACCTGATCGAAACCAAGAGCTGGGTGCTTAACTGACTGAGCCACCCAGCCACCACTATATGTATATATTCTCTAAGTTCATATGAAATATTGACCAAGATGAACCATGATGACCAAGATCTATGTTGTACCATAGAACAAACTTCGATCAAATTTAAAGACTGATATCTCATGGAATACATTCTTTAAGCACAACAGAATTAAATTAGTTTCAATAAAGATAAGATCTCTCAATATTCTTTGGGCTTAATTTACTCACCTAGGAGGTAGAAGAAAAGAAATAAAAAGCTGAAATCAGTAAAATAAAAAGTAGACATACAATACAAAAATAAAAGCCAAATTGTTTCTTAGGAAAAACAATAAAATTGGAAAACCCCTACCAAGGGATTTTCAAGGGAGGGAGAGGGGAATAAGGGGGAGGGGAGAGTAAGGAAGAGGGTGGGAAGAAGGAAAGGAAAAGCAGGAGGGGAAGGAAAGATGAGAGGAGGAGAAAAGGAGAATGCCGGAGAAGAAATGAAGGGAAGGGGAGAGGGAGAAGAGAGGAATGGGAGGGAAGAGGAAGGGGGATAGAGAGAGTGAGAGAAAGAGAGGAAAGAGGAGGAGGAAGAGAAACAACAGGGGCAGAACAGAAGAAGGGATGGATGGAGAGACCACAATTTACCAAAACCATTAATGAAAGACACAATAGCAGCTACAGATGCCACAGATATTAAAAGGAGAATAAGGATGCACCATGGATAACTTTATGCTGATAAATTTAACAACTCAGACAAAATGGTTAGATTTCTTGAAAGACAAAACTTAATCAAAATTGAGAAAATATGAAATAAAAAATCTGAATAGACTTATTCCTACTAAGGTAACCATAATAACAAACAAACAAATTCTATGAAGAAAACACCCCACCTAGATGATTTCCCTAGTGAATTATATTAAATATTTAGGAAAGAAATAAAATGCCCTTCAGCAGAAGGAAGGAGGATGGAATACTGCCCAGATTGTTGAGGCCAGCATAATTCTGATACCAAAAGCCAGACAAAGATATAACAAAGAGGAGAAAACTGCAGACCAATGTGCGTCATGAACATACAGGCAAAAATCCTTAACAAATTTAGCATATTGAATTTGGCAATATGTAGAAAGAATAAAACATAATGGCCAAATAGTGTTTATCCTAAGAAGGCAAGTTGGCTTAACATTTGAAAATCACTGTAAGTCTGCCCAATGACAGGTTAAAGGAAAAGCCATAGGATTATCTCATCTAATAAGAAAACATTTGACAAAATTATGTGCCAGTCTTGATAAAAGTTCACAACAAATAGGAATAGAATGGAATTTCCTTACTCTGATAAGGCTATTTATTACAAAAGAAAAAGAAAAAGAAAAACTTGCAGTTTACTTAATGATGTAACACTGAACACTTTTTCCTTAACATCAGGAAAAAGGCAAGGATATCAGTTTTCAACATTTCTATTTAACAGTATAAAGAATATCTTACACAGTGCCACAGAGCAAGAAAAATACAAACTACATAAAAATTAGGAAAGCAAAGTCTTTATTTGCAGATAACATGACTGTTTATGTAAGAATATTTGAGGTCATTCATGAAACAACTAAGAAAATTATTAAATTCTCCATACAAAGTCAATATGCAAAATCTATTTCTATCTGTATACTTGCACCATACAATTAAAACATTTTAAAAACTTAAATTTAAAATTCTCTTCACAATAACATCAACACAAAATGCTTACCTATAAAATTAGCAAAATAGCTTAAGACCTGTATACTGAAAACTACAAAGCACTGCACAGAGAAATTAAAGATCTTGGTAAATGAAAGATATATTAAATTCATAGGTGAAACACTCAATATTGGTAAACTGTTAATGCTCACCAAATTGACATGTATATTAGAAAACAATCTAATTATAATTGTAGCAGGATTAACTAAAATTAATAAGCTATTTCTAAAATTTATTTTTTAAAAATTTTAAAAGATTTTATTTATTTATTTGACAGAGAGAGAGAGAGAGAGAGAGATCACAAGTAGGCAGAGAGGGAGGCAGAGCGAGAGGGGGAAGCAGGCTCTCTGCTGAGCAAAGAGCTCCATGTGGGGCTGGATCCCAGGACCCTGACATCATGACCTGAACTGAAGGCAGAGGCTTAACCCACTGAGGTTAAGAGGCACCCCAGCTATTTCTAAAATTTAAATGGAAATGCAAAGGACCTACATTCATCAAAATGATTTTGACAAAATCATTAAAAGACACCACCATATTTCAAAATTTCCTATTAACCTACAGTAAATAAGATGTGTGGTGCTGGCATATGGATTGGCAAATAGATTGATCAAACAGAAGACAAGGCCCAGAAATAAACATACTTACATAACTGACTTGAAAGATGATAAAACTATTCAGTAAGCCCAATAAACATCTTTTCAAGGAAAGATTCTGAAACAACTGGCTATCTGTATGGAAAATAATTCATCTCAATATTTATCTGAAAAATTAACACAAAATGGACATATGAAAATGCTAAACTTACATACTAAAACATAAAATCTAAGTGTATAAAAAATTTAGGAGAAAATATATCTTTGCAATGCAGGATAAGGCAAACACTTCTTAGACAATACAGAAAGCAATAACCACAAAAGAAAAAGTGTTACATTTCTGTTCATTAAGACAAACTTAGAAAAATAAATTGGCAAGCTGCCAACTTAGCATATTCACAAGACATATATCTGACAAAGGTGTATATCTAGAATATATAAAGAATGCCTACAACTCAATGACAAGACAATACTACTTTCAATTGGGGGGGAAGGGAACTGGAACACTTCACTAAGATAGATTCAAGAATGGCATATAAACACAAGAAAAAAGCTGAACACATTAACCAAGGGAATGGAAAATAAACCTCAATGAGATTCACTACATGCCCACTACAGTGGCCAAAATTTAGAAGACTGACAGACAACAGTAAGGATATGAAACAAATAGAATTGTCATAAGTATTGTTGGGAACACAAAATAGTACAAAATGATACCCATTGGGGAAAACCTTGGCAGTTTCTTTCATTCCCCATCATCTATCTTGTAACCTACCAATTCTCACAAGAAAGAAAAAGGAAAAGGAAAAGAAAAAGAAAGAAAGAAAATGGCTATCCACAAATTTATACACAAGTGCTTATATCAGTTTAACTTTAATAATAGCTAAATTTCAGAAATAACCCAGATACTCACCAATAAGGGAACAGATGAACAAATTGTGCTGTACTCAAGCAATGGAATAGTACTCAGCGATTAAAAGTAATAAAATACTTATGTATGCAACAAAGTGGATAAATTTCAGACAGTGTGCTCTGTGTTAGAATTAGCACACAAGAAAGTATCAGTTATGTGATTCTATTTATAGTTAGTATGTGTTAGGCAGGGCAATATGTACTGTGTAAGACGGATGAATCACAAACCTGTACCCCTGAAACAAATAATACATTATATATTAATAACTTAAAAAGGTAATTTAAAAAAAGTCTAGGCAAATCTATGGAAAGAAACCTATGGAAAGAAAAAAAATCACAACAGTGATTGCCTAAGTTGGTGGTTACATGGGAAAGTCAGGGAATGTTGGGGAAATGAAAAGACTCAATATCTTCTTTGGTGTGTTGGTCATACAGGTGAATGCATTTTTCAAAGTTCAAATTGTACACTTAATATCTGAACATTTCACTTAATATAAAATTTACCTTAAAAGCAACTAAAGTCATAGGTATAATCTGTGTGGTATCATATGTGAAAGAACCTTGCCCCATGATCTAGAAAAGCTGAGAGTGAGTCCAAACTCTACCTTGTGACGTTAGAAAATCATTTTAACTTCTCAGTGCTTCAAGTGCCTATTTTTAAAAAGACATCAATATCTACACTTTATTCAGTCAATCTTTAAGAACCTACTGCATGCCAGGGGCTTAATAAGTGATTCTACTCTTTCATAGCCTTATTATAAAGTTCAAACGAGAATATGAAAGTGATTTACAAATGGTAAGACAGTATACAAATGTTATGATTTGTTACTGGGTTAAGTAAGAGAAACCACCTCATAGGAAAGAAAAAAAAAAAAGATGTATTTAAGGTTTCAAGGTTTCAAGTTGGAGACACATCTTGTATATAGCAGACACTAATTTCTGCCTTTTTAACATGAAAGAACATGAGAGATCTTAGATGAATGAGAATATTTTAAAAAGCAAACTACACACAGCCTTTTTGGTTTATGATCACAGAAAGGACTCATTTGTGCAATTAAAGCCAGTTCCCAAGGGAAATAGCAAACCTAAAATCAAAAGCTTAAAGATCAAGAATTTAAATCCCTGAAGTAGAACAGTTGACCCAAAATGAACCAGAAGGAAAAGTTCTAAACAAAAAATAGAGGTAAACCCAGAATTACAATAGATCAGTTTTATTCTCATTTTAACTTTATTCCATATGTACAGTAAATTAAAATATGAAATTCTTTAAACAGGAATAATCAGAGATTTTTAAAAAATTGTTTAAAGTTAGAAAATGAATGGTTTAGATCTACAGGTCATAGAAGATAAATAGTCCATTACTTTGAAGTTTAAGTAGCTACTTCCGTTTAGCTCTGAAATTTAATTGGAATATCAACTAAGTATCTAAAATGCAAGAAACAAGCCCCACACAGTGCTAAAATGTCTTAACAAATTCTCCCAAATTTGGCTCTGTGAGATCTAAACTAAGTTTGTAAAATAGTTTCCTCACTCAAGTTAATTTAATAAACTTTATTTTAATGAAGACTCCTTTCCTTTTTCATTCCAATCCTAATAAATATCTTGAATAATTTCAATTAGACATAAGGCAGTGGTGGAGACAGAATTTATTTCAAAATGGAGAGTGGAATTATGGAGGTAGTAGCTCCCGTCCCTGGACTTTGTTTGCTTTTTTCTTATAGTAAATATTTCTAATGTAAATGCAGGTGATAAACCCAACAAGAAGGTACATTATTTGTATTTCTATACACTTAACTGATATTTAAATCTTGTTTTCTAAAAGGGTGGCAATGCCAGTCATGAGATATTCTATGAATTTAGGAAACCAAGAACCATTGAATAAAGATCCAACAGAAATGTCAGCCAACTTATTAAGTTAAAATAAGATAAACTATTAGAAGTTACCCAAAGTCAATGGGACAATACCTCCAATGAGTGTCTTACAGAGAAAGAGGTTCTGGAGAATTCCATTTGAATATTAAATATCCTTATATTGGCAATGTAACACATCTTACAAGCAAAATGGCTGACATAAATAGTTTGAGTCTTTTTATATATTTTCAGAATGATGATAAGGCATTGCTGTGTGTTCAGTCAATAAGGAAATACAGGTATAGGTTCTTCCTCCAAGACAAAACAAAACAAAGTTGCAACCATCCTAATGGCAAGAAGAGGTTCATAACACCCATGGAAATTCATAAGAGGTATTGCCTTGCCTTTGGGGCTAATTAAGACCCATTCATAGGGAATCAACCATTATTACTTTTGTTATGAATTTTGGAAATCTATTTCATTGGATGCATGGATAAAAGTAGGGGGTATATAGAATCATCATGATGGTGATAGTAAGTAGATTAAAGAAAATTTAGGACTCTATAACCTTAATAGTAGTATCTATTTTTTACTGATGGTCTACAACATGCTTACATTTCACATGCTTTATTTTCTTCCCTCCTTACACTAGTTCTCAAGGAATATTTTTATATCTCCATTTAAAGAAAAGAAATGGGCATTCAAACTTTAAGTAACTTGCCTAGAATGAGATAACTACTAAGGGCAGAGGGAAGATTTGAACCTAAGTCAGCCAAACTTCAAGACTCATGGTTTGTTGTGTTTTTTACCATATCCACAACTGAATTCAATTTTTTCACCTATCATGTTTATAGTCTACCCTTTTCCACCTCATAAACAATTCATTATCACAAAGTAAAGGTACCCCATGACACCTTAACCAGCTCCAATGGATTTGGTCATCTATGCATGGCAGTATTTTTCCAAGTGACTGATAGATCACATGTAGCCAGGTGACTGAAAAGCTCTTCTACCTGCATTTCAACATAATGATTCAAAATGTATATTGTCTTATCTTTCTAATCAAGGCAGCCTCAACTTAAGGTTGAAAAAGAGTCCTAAAATCCAAAAGAAGCTGGTTACTATTGAGATAAGACTAGTGAATACGTTGTAGACTATCAGGTACCAAAACACAGATGCTTTCCAAATGTTAAGTTGAAATAAGAAAAATTTAGTCTGTGGCCATTCTTAGTACAAGTGAGAATAAATGAAAATTAAATATTTTGAATAATGATACTTAGTTGGGTCAGTCTCCCGTAGCAAGACATGAGATAGGGCTCCAAGGGGGTTGCTGATACTTTGCTAATTTCCTTCTATATGGCTTTTATTTGGCAACAACAAGACATGGAAACAAACACATCACTTTTAAAGAAACAAAGAGATTGTTTAAACTTAAACAATGAGTAGTTAGTTACTCCATCCTTGTTTTCCATTAAGTGGATTTTTTTTTCATTTCAGCATCATGGACATTAAGAGTTAGATTATTTCTCAGAGGGACATATCCTGTCCTTGCTTATATTAAAATGGTTTTTGGTTCCAGCTAATATTCATTCATCCTCAGCAATCTTTGTGGTTCCATTTTCTTTTTTTTTTTTTTTAAATATTTATTTTATTTATTTATTTGACAGAGATCACAAGTCGGCGAGAGTCAGGCAGAGAGAGAGGAGGAAGCAGGCTCCTCACAGAGGAGAGAGCCCGATGTGGGGCTCGATCCCAGGACTCCAGGATCATGACCTGAGCCGAAGGCAGCAGCTTAATCCACTGAGCCACCCAGGCGCCCCCTGTGGTTCCATTTTCTAAAAGACGACCAACTATTACTTGTCCGATAACATAGGGAGGTCTATGCTCTTTCAAAGAATTTTAGAAATAAGTGAAAACAGGAAATCTTTAAGCAAAAGAATCATATGGGCAAAAATTAATTCTGGGCTCTGTCCCTTCTTTTCCCATCTTTCCTCTTACTCAACTGAAAGGTTCAAATATCCTGGCTGTTTACGTGTTTCTTAATCCTGCCTGCACAGGAAGCAATCTAACTTGCTTTTGTTTGCAAGTTGTCATTTTCCCAAAAATAATTAGTAAAGGAAGAGGCATTTAGAACAGGAGGCCAAAGGGGGATACTTTTTGGACAGAGGGAAAAGGTTGCTGGTGTCCTTCAAATCACACAGCATAAAAACATAACAGTGTGAGCCCAGCCCTGAACAAAAAGGAAAATTTCTACCATAATCCTAAACTTTGCAGCTTATGTTTGAATATTAGACATCTAACTACTTGGCTGACATTTAAACATATGGCTAACATATGCCAAATTTGTTTAAAGTTGTGTCCAAAAGTTCAAATGTGGAAGATTAAAAGTCCTTATTCATGTTTTCTTATTATATTCTCCTGAAGATAAATCAGTGCCAGCATGTTCCTGTGTGTGGCGGGGTGGGGGTGGGGCGGGGAGAAATGAAGGAAATTTAGGGAGGGGGAGACAATCCTTCTTTGTTTTTCCTCCTTCCTCAGCAAATGGGAAAATAAGGCAGAACACTGTAAGTCTTGCAGTAAAACAGGTCTTTGTGACCAGTAGAATATGTGTTTTCCATGATAGCTGAAGATAGAGCACAGTTTATCCAGAAGAATGTAAAACTACCCAAGTTCCATGAATGGGAGAATAGAATGGGGTGGATTTTAAAAATATATAAACAAATATGTAAAAGTGTGTCAGGTTCATTTAAAGTATTACAGTTATATTTAGCCTGTGTAGGAGCAAGTTTTCAGTGTAGAAAACATATTAGAAAACCAAAAATGTCACCTGAACTATAATTACATAATAGTTTGTGTTCCAACTTGTGCCTCACACTTTTTAAGAAGGCATGTATTAATTATTTAAATCTCTCAGAATAGCAAGAAGGTGGCTATTTATTATCACCTCCATTTCAGAGGAAATGATACAGATGCACTGAGAAACTAAATATTTTGACCAAGTCAGAATTGCGGAAAATGGTGGACCTAGGATTCAAACTAAGGCAACGTGGCTCCAGAATTCATAGCCTTAGCCATATCATATTGATGTTTTGGGCTGAAGAGGGCTGAACTGATCAATCCTGCTACTATTTCTTTGAGAGAGCAGGAAACAAGTTTCATCCTTAGAAATCTAAGGATTATTTTAAGTTCTTCCTATATCCTTTTATCCATCTACCCCCATGCAGTTATTAGGGGTAAAAAGATCTAAAGAACAAGATGCCACATGTAATGTATTACAAAAGAACTATATTTTATCAGCAAAGGGAAGTAGGCAGCCCCATATGAAATACAGAATGAGCTCTCCAGCATCATTAGAAGAACACACAAAAGTAGGTTGATGGAAGCAAACAGTGACTAGTGAAAATATGGTCCTCAGCCTTCTACCATTACCAGAAAAGGACAATTCCAGAAAACAGTATTAATTCATACTATAAACATTTAACAACAAAAATTAGAGGAGATATGCTCTTAAAGTATACTAAAGAAGCATCTTCAAAATGACTTCTGTGTCAATGAATAAGATTACATCGAAAGGGCAAGTACATTTATCAATGGATTTTTCTTAAAAGGGATCTGAAATTGAACACAAATCTTTCCTCCAACTGACATATCGACTTATTATTTGTGATGATATCTAACATTCCTGTGGCAATACCTTTGTTCCTGTCATTCCCATATGACAATAATCTTGCCAAAACATCTTCTTCAAGGCTTTTCCTTCAAGCCATTCCTTTCTCCTGAAGACTTATCAGACTATATGTCTTATCTTTGAAAATTGTGACATCGAATATTTATACTGCTATGTATATTGTCTGTATTTTATGTGTTACCTTGTTACCTAAAGAGTAAATTTATAAAGGCCCGATATTCTGACTGACTCAAACTGATATTATAAGCTTATGAAAAAGAGATACTCACATCTGTGATTTTATATCTTTATAATTGCTATGAAATATTTTAAAAGGTGACCGAAGTTAGAAAGATTGATTATAAGTTAATAGCTAGAGCCCCAGGTAATGACCTGTGGTGCCACCAAGTAGATTTGAATAATTTTACTAATCACAGGGACACATTGGTACTCTTGCCAAAATACATTTAAAATATTCTCAAGGGGAATTCACATCACTCCGTGTTACAGTTATTAACCTCACATTTACTTTTTAAATCAGCACAAGGAAGCTGCAATTAATACAACTTAATACATTAATAAAATCCAGGTAATTAAAAAATTAATACAACTTGCAATTAATACAACCTATCAGCCACTTCTTGCTGATTTTGCAGGCAACGATTGGAGTCATGAAGTTGGCCAACAGAGGCTCTGTGGAGACTTTCAAAGACTCTACCTCAAAGCACTGGCATGTGGCCATTACAGGTTTTGAGTTTCTTAAGCCACAATCCTCCCTCAGGGGCAGAGTCACAAATATTCGGCTCATTCCACAAGCAACAAGAATTTGTTAATTCTGCCAAGGCCCATGAGTTTTCACACCTGTAGTCAAATTAGTTTTGGTTTGTGTTCTACTATAAAGTAAAAATATTTGGGTAGCTTTCAATACCTTTAGCCAAGAAAACATTATTTAGGCTACTAGACTTAAACAGCAATGGCCTGAAGGGATTAAAAATGAGAAATGGGGGTAAGGCCAAAGACGGAGCATAGGTAGATCAGTGGAAAACCTTAGGACACAACATCTAAAATCAGTACCTAAAACCAATAACCCAGTGACACTTAATAGCATTAACACTTAACATCATGTGAAAAGCACTTAAAGATCATAAATGACCGTTCTCTAAATATTTTAAGCATTATATTGTGGGAAAAAAATTTCCTTCACTTTACAGTCAGGAAATAATACATCTAGAGTTACGGAAATAAACAAAATGATATTAGTGCCAGGATTCAAGCAAATGCTCAAAAAATGTTAAAACCCCTTTTAAGTCTTTCAGTGAGCAAATCCTTTTAATAGGGGCTAGAATTGACCTATCTTATTGGGTCTTCTACTCTGATGAAGGTCATCAATGTATCAACATGGAACTTTCAGGTGTTACTAGTTCAGATATTAGTCATCAAATATTCATCAACACCAAGATAACAGCTGACATTTTGTCAATTAGGACTGTGTTCTCAACCTTTAATTTATATGAATATGTTTAATTTTCAGAACAAAGCAGAAAGTATCCCCACTCTCAGGATGGAGAAATTGAGGCATGGATACATTAAGTAAACTTCTCAAGGTTACACATATATCAGGGCTAAGGCTTGAAGGCAGTGCAGTCTAACTCCAAAATGTTTGCTTTTTTAATTACCAGCCTATCCCTCCTCTGGTACTTGGAGGGCTGCAGGTAATAATCACAGTAAAATTTCATCCTTGACTTATAACTAAAGATAGTAGTAAAGCCAACTTTAGACATTCCCCTTTCTTAGAACAGCTGCAAATAACAATAATTTCAATAAAGATATAACACTGACATATAAACTTGAAAAACTATGTAGCAAATAAGTCTGAAAATAAAATAATGCTGTAATTCAAACTGACCAGTGTTCTAATCCTATTTTTCTTATCAGTCTTACCAGTGTGGGCTTGGGAAATGATTTTACCTTTAGCTTTTGATTCTTCAATAAGATGAAATTACGGCTATTATGGTAAGAATTAGACACCTGAGTCCATGCCCTTTACAGCTCCTGGAACACATAGAGTCTATAAATTAGTAGTGCCAGTTCTTCCATGAGGACACTAGGGTGAGGGAATGGGAGAAGAAAAATGAAGCCTTAATTAAAATAGCATTCTTATTACTGAGAAGCCATGTTCCTTGCCTGCTTCAGGTGAAGTAAGAGCACTTGTTGTTCAGCTTCTAATTTTATTTAGGTCTCAACCCTGCTGCATTTTAGAAATTCCAAGAACTTTGTAGAAACACTGATGCTAGGACCCCCAAGTCAGTCCAATTAAATCAAATCTCTGGTGAGCAGGGCCAAGCATCAAAATTTTTTAAAATGCCCCAGGAGACCGTAATTGAGGATCAAGCCCCACTTTACCACAGACCCTTCAGGTATGCCCAGGGAAGTTCCTGCAGATGTGCATGGCAGCCACAGGTACAGTGGCTCAAGTTATTTTTCTAGCTTTGCCAAAAAAGGAGTGGTAAGACTCACCCTCCCCATAAGAAAGAATAGGAACAAAGATATTATAGCTAGTGGAACTCAACATGTCAGCTTTATTTATGGTTAGTCAGGTGATCATTTCTCTCCTAAAGTGCAGTGTCCTTTGGTAAGACTGACTTCAACAACATGAAAGGCCATTTTTCCCCTAATCTCAAACTGAAGACATCAAAAATACACAGGGCTGGCTTGACTTACTGATCCAGGCTAACAAACTGGAATAGAGAAAGCAGAGACTTCATTGGCTCTTCCAGGTAAAGTCTTTATCTTTTTATTTTTCTCAAGGGCTCTAGAAGAACAAGATAAGTCAACTGCCTTTTTGACCCAGCAGTGTCATTTTCCTAGTTGTAAAGCAAAGTACTCTATAAACTAGTAAAAAGCCATGACCCGATAAATGCACAGACTCTCATTACTCATCCTCCATCTGAACAGGAGAACAAGGATGTGAGGTAGAGGTTAACACTCTCTTATTACCCAAGTGTGATGGAAAATTGAAATATCCTCCCTTCTGGGCCAAAATAGCAATGTAGTGTCATGCAGTGTCATTAAGATTTCACAAATTTTTGTACTGTCATAGCCAGCAGACTGTACAGCCAAGCATCTTGTCAACCAAGAGTGTGAATGGCCCTCTTGGCTGTCCTTCACAGGGCCATGCCATACCATGTTCAAGGTCCTGATACATTCTCCTGAAATTCATGAAATGGTCACTCAGAGGTTCCCCCAAGAATGATCTGATGTGGGTCAGAACAGAACATTAACTAAATCGAAGTTATGCTGTCTATACAAAAAGTCAACTTTTTTCTACGTCTCTTTTCCAAATTATGCTCAATATTTTAATCCATTATAACTCATGCAAGATTATAGGTGATACCCAATGACAGCATAAATATTATCTCTAAATGATACAATGTGATGAAAATTAATAACATATAGATCTTCCATGTATGAAGTTGCCAGAGAGAATTAAATTTTTAGATAGAATATCCTTCTTATGCATAAAAAGTCAAAGTTCAAAATCTGTTTTCTCTTTAGCTCAACACAGAGGACACTCATTTAATCTGGGTTTCTTCATCAGCTGTTGTGTCCTGTGCTGTCCCCTACTGGTGCCTCCCAAATTGTTATTTCTACTCTAAAATTGTTGTGTACCTCTTTTTCCAGTCCTACTGAAAATGATATAGGCTATTATATCACTGCCCTCATCTCCATTAAATTTATAACACACAATTTTGGCCCCCATGGCCAAATTCGTAGGAACAAAATTATTCCAGAACTCAAGACTACCCATACCTATGAAGGTGTACCAAGGCAAAAGCTTGATCTTATCTTGGAAAGAACGGGAGACAGGAAGTATAAGAGAAAAAAGGAAAAATATATCTTGCCTTCAGTGAATCAGGATGCCATTCATTCTCTGAACAGTAGTCTGAAGCTTGCAATCTGTGAGATGAAACTCATTTTCAAGAAATCTCCCAGTGGGAGGTAAATCGTCAAAATATACTTCCCCTATCTGAAGGAAAATATATATATATATATATATTTATCATATGCACTGCTTTATCACTTAGTCAGAGCATTTAAGACATTCCAGTCTCCATGAGCCTTCTTTTTGCCTTTTGATCCTACATATTTAAAAAGTCTTAATTTCCATTTTCCCTTTGAGCTCTATGTACTTAGCACTCTAGGCATGGAATTTGTATAAATTATTTCTCACGCAACCACTGGTGCTTCTTATAAGTAAATCTCCTCTCATCTTTAGCCTGCAGCTTCTCAAACACTGACTGCCCTTCTTTCTTTGCAGGCTTTTAATCTATTTCTGCCTCCCTGTAAGATCCCAAGGCATCCCAGCCCTCTGCTGTATGTTGCCTATGAATCCTGTCTTCTAGGAGCAGTTTCCCCATAGACCCCACATACATGCTAGCTGGAGAAATACTCTCAGCCAATTCTAGAAATGAAGTTGCTGGTGATGCTTCCAGAGCCCATGACTTCAGAGGTGCAATGAGGTTCAGTGCTTTCCCTCACCTTCTGAAGTTTCTAGATATATTAAAAAACTAAACAATTTAAAAAAGGGCCAATTGTTGACTCCAGGAGAAATTAAGAGTTATACAAAAAAATGTAATCATAACACACCAAGTGCCTCAGTGAACGATACGTGCATAGTTCTAATAAGCTAAACCTAACACTGATTTCACCAAAATATGTCCAATAAATACATTGGAATGATGGCAAAGCAGAGGTCATGAAAGCAGGGTATAACACAGAGGAGCAAATCACCTCCCCAAGCAGGAAGCCATCACAAAATAGCCTAACTTGAAATAAATCAAGAAATAGCCAATAAGCGTACTACTCAGAAATATGAAAGTAAATACTAGGAGCAGTAGCTAAGAATGCTGAAAAACAGTTTTCCCTGGGAAGTAGGACTCCGGACAAGAGGGTGGGTCATGGGACTGCTCTGTGCCTGTATGTGTGTATGATTTGAGCCCTTGGAACTACTTGAATTTCTAAACCACCTACAGGGACTAAAATGAAAATTGAAAGTTAGTGTGCAATATTATACATACCAAATTGAGGGGCCCCGTTTTTCTAATTTTTAAAAGATCTTATTCATTTATTTATTTGAGAGAGAGAGAGAGAATGAGTAGAGGGGAAGGATAGAGGGAGAGGGAGATGCAGACTCCCTGCTGAGCATGGAGCCCTATGTGGGGCTCAATTCCACGATTCCAGGATCCCAGGATCCCATGCCCCCAGGATCATGACCTGAGCCAAAGGCAGACACTTAACTGACTGAGCCACCCAGGCACACCTGACTTTTGTTTTTGTGGAGCCACATCACATCGTCACCTTAATACACAAGAAGTGGAGCAGGGAGGGTTTGATAGTTAAGACCACACCCCCCAAATATGTATATACTGTACATCTTAATTCTAAACAAAATAAGGACAGGCTGATTATTTGGCTTCCATCTCTCCCTCATTTTTTCTTCTCTGTTGTGTGTAATTCTTCTAATTCTTAAGCACAAGAAGCTACATACACTTTTCCACTTCCATGAAGCAAAGAAATAAAAGCTATCCTGAAAACCCTATACACTTTGAGGAAACTTTACTCGCTTGGGCTTCATAGTACCTTGAAGTTGGAAAGTATTGGGGCAGGGGGCAAGAAAAAGAGATGAAGACGGGTGGTTGAATGCTCCGTGGTGGAAGATGTTTCTGGATTTGAGCAAATGGAAAGCTAACATGCCATGTTTGGAGTAGAGACAGAGGCTCCACCTTTGGAAGAGCCAAAATGCCATATGCCAACCCAACTGATAAATCCTGCTGAGCCTGACAAGGACTTTTCACAAGCAAAAAATGTCTTCTTCAAACTTCTGTGTTCCACTTTAAACAAGAGAGGGGAATAAAAGACCATTTCCACCTCTGGATACAGGACATAACCTTGCACCTGTTTCGCAGACAACTTTGCTTTGTTGAAAATGCCCATGTTACCTGAACCACTGCCTTTAGCTGCAGGCTGATTCCACGCCCCATCCGTCCATATGACACCTCTGACTTCCATTTAATGTGCACAATTCTTACCCTTTATTGAATTCTTGTATCTATCCTTGAAGCTTTACTGATATTTATATGGTATTTTGCTGTGCCCTGGAATTGAAATTTAGATCAGGAGACTTGAAAAGAAGAAAAAGAAAGGATTAGAAAAATAAAACAGAAGAAAAGTCTAATTTTTGAATCTGAGTGCAGGGTTGAAAAGTAAATTCGTCATGTATTTCAGCATATAAGAAATTATTAGAAGGTGATAGCATGAAGCACCTGGGTGGCTCAGTCATTAAGTGTCTGCCTTTGGCTCAGGTCACGATTCCAGGGTCCTGGGATCAAGCCCTGCATTGGGCTCCCTGCTCAGCGGGAAGCCTGCTTCTTCCTCTCCCACTTCCCTTGCCTGTGTTCCCTCTTGCTCTGTCAAATAAATAAAAATCTTAAAAAAAAAATAAAAGAAGGGGATAGCCATCAAAAATGTTTTTGTGTCATTGAATGAATACTAGAAAAACTGTAACTTGCTTCAATCATAGATTGAATACATAACTATTTGTTGATTTCATTTTATCTTGAAACAATCCGACAAGGACCAAGCCTCATGGTAAGCTTGCCAACATTGTCTTTCTGCCTCCAGTTATCTGGTCTGTTGAGACCAGGTTTGGCCTCGTTTCCAGTGATAACTTCTGCCTGGAACATTGGCATTCCCCCGTGTTCTGCTGCCTCTTGGCAGCTGTCCCCTTCAAGCTCTCCCTGCATATATAAAATGCTAGTTATCTGAATATCTCCTAAGGATATTAATATAATTCTGTGCTTTATTCTACAATAAACATATAATACTTTCCAAAGAATAATGTAGTTTTTTGAAATTAACAATAAAGTATTCAATAAAGTTAAAGATTTGTTTCAGTTTTTAGTCCTTAAGTTATACATAGCTGAGGATTTATAATCACAGTACTAGGTTCTAAGATCAAGCAGAAAAAAAATCTCTTCTTTGTAAGGTTTTTCCACCAAATTAATATATGGTTATACTCATTTGTTGCTGTTGTTTTCAATTCTCAACAATACCAAAGGATTATTTTTCTTCATTATTTAACTACATTACTATGTAAGCTATTTACATAGTTCTGACTTCAGAACTCAGTGAGGGATCTCAAAGAATTCTTGCCTTAACTCTACATTTCCCTTCATTGTTTCCTTTTGCAAACATGTATGTTTTGCAAATTATATATATATCTTTTCCCTCTGTTTCTCTTTCTTATACAAAAAGCTAACCTCTATACATATTATTCTGTACTTTGGTGTTTTTTTCACTTAACGATATATTTTGGAGATGATTATAATGTATAGCGATCCCTCTAATACCTTTATTCATTTTTACCACTGCATAGTAGTCCATGGTGTGATTGTGATGGTTATTCAACCAGTTGCCTATTAATAACCATGCAAATTGTTTTGTTCTCTCATTATTACAAGTAATGCCACAATGAATAATTTTGTATATATGTCACTTTTTATTTTTGAAATTTACATTTGTGATAGATTTCCAAAAGTGAGAATCCTATGTCAAAGGAGAAACTTTAGTGGGAATTCCACTAACTGTGGTCAAACTCTCCTCTATAAGAGCTGCCCCATTTTGCATTTTCACTAACAAAGTGTGAGAGTGCCTGTCTTCCTGGATCCACACCAACAGAATATTCTGTGAAACCGATGGTAAGAAACAGTATGTCGCTATGGTTTCAATTTGCATTTCTCTTATGATGAGAAAGATAGAGCAACACTTTTTCATATTCATCATTCATCAGGGTCATTGTCATTCTTTTTTGAAAATTGTCTGCATTTTTGTCCATCTTTAAAATCAAGTTGTTTCTTATTGATATTTAGGATGTTGTTACATATTAGCGTTTTTAGCCAACAGTTTCTCCCCAGTGTGTCATTTGTCTTTTTTTGTTTGTTTGTTTTGCTACGAAGAAGTTTGTTTTTGTTTTAATATGACCAAATGTATCAACATTTATTGCTTCCAAATTTTAAGTCATAATTAGGAATTTTTTCCCTGTACCTTGTCAAAAAAAGGAATGCACATGTGATTTCTTCTAGACATTGTACAATTCCATTTGTATGGTGCTACTCTTTTTGGAATTTTTCTTAGTTTGTAACCTATAATCTGGATAGAATTTTGTCTTTTTCCAAATGGCTAGCCAGTTATCGCAAAACATTTTATTAAAAAGCCTGTCTTTCTGGGGCACCTGAGTAGCTCAGTTGGTTTAAGCATCTGCCTTGGGCTCAGGTCATGATCTCAGGGTCCTGGGATTGAGCCCTGCATTGGGCTCCCTGCTGAGCAAGGAGTCTGCTTTTCCTTCTCCTTTTCCCTTTGCCCCTCCCCACTGTTCCTTGCCAGAGCTTTTTTTAAATAAATAAATAAGATCTTTTTTTAAAAAGTCTGTCTTTCCATCCATGAATTTGAGTTTCCAAATTTATCATATACAGAATTACTATATTCATGGTCTATTTTTTTAAAATTTCTTTATCCTATTCCATTAGTTTTCTATGTATTCAAAATATCACACCCCCTTAATTATAGAGGCTTTATATTATGTTTTAGCATATAACAGAACTAGTCTCCCTCAAAGTATTTTTTAGGTATTCTGACTTATTTACTCTTCCAAATGAGTTTTTTAATCAATTCGTGTGATTTGAGAAAATAAAAACTCATTGGCATGTTATTAGAACTACATTAAATACATAAGTTAGAAAGAGCTGGCAACTAAGTGATATTAAATTTTAAACAGGAGCTTGATATATTTGTTTAAGTCAACTTTTATGTTTTTCAGTAATGTTTTAAAACTTTCTTCATGAAGAGATGATTTACTTTCTTTATTATGAGTATAGATGGATTCTTCTCCTTGATTATATTGTCTAACTGATTATTGTCTGTATATACAAAGGACAGGTAGATAGGTGTTATTTTTATATTCTACTTTAGTAAGTAGTAGTAGTTTTGTAGTAGTTTTTCTATTGATGTGGGATTTTCAGATATATATCATCTATAGATACAGTTAGTTTTACCTTTCCTTTTACAAATCTTATGTCTTCAATAATTTTTAACAGTCTAATTCTGTTAGTAATACTTCTGGTGCAATTTTAAATAGTAGCAAGGATATAGGAAATTCTGTTTTGTTTCTGACTTTAGGAGGAACCTGTGGGGTATTTAAAGCTCTCCTGTCAAATAAAATGCTGGCATCAGAGTGTGAATGTTATATTGTTTTATTCTTTCATCATTGATTTTATTTTAATCAGGAATAGGCATTGATGTTTGTCAAATGCATTTTCAGAATCTATGGAGATTACCAAATAATTCTTCTCCTAGAAATATCAATGTACAGTTTAGATTAGTGGAACCCATAATACTAAACCATCCTTGCATTGCTGAAATAAAATCTCTCTGAATCCAAAGTTAGTATATATTTAATTCTATGTGCTTTGTGATTTTATAAGTGATTATTTTGCATCAACATTTATAAGCAAAATTAATTATTCTTTTGTGAAGTTTTCATCTGATATTGGTCTTAGTGTTATATTTACATTACAAAAGAACTTGGAATTTTTTTCTCATGTACTGGAATAGCTTAAACAACACTGGGGCTATCTAGATTTTCATAGGTTGAGTAGATTTTCCCTATGAAATCATCTGGGCCAGTGATTTTATGTAGGGGAAGCTATTATACAACTTTCTGTATTATTTCAATAGAAATTTGTCTGCTTGGATCTGCTATATCAACTGCATTTTTAATAAAGTCTATTTTCCTAGAGACTTATTCATTTCATTAACACATTTATTTGTAAAAGTACATAGGGTCAGTTATATGATAACTTAAAATTATTTAACTTTGCTATTTGTTCCCTTTTGTCAACTTATTATTGTATTTGTATATCTGTGCCTACTTTTTTAACTGGACTAAAAAAATACTTTCCATTTTGTTGATAATTTCATAAATATGATATGTTCTTTATTCTGTCATTTTTGTTTTTTAACTCATTTTTTTGTTTTTATCAACCACGCCCTTCTGCTTGTGCAAAGTTAATGTTGATGTTCTTCCTCTAAGCTTATGAATTGGCGGTCTGGTTCACATATTTTCAATGAGCTATGGCTGTCTTCCACCCCAAGTCTTGCAAGAAATGTGCTCAGGAAATTGCTGTAAATTTGCAAATCTTACCTGTTGTATTTTCTATCTTTGAAGAGTTGATTCCCTTGACCCTACATTTGGTCACTTTCCAGGTCCTTCAAGTAGTTGTATTTTATTTAATATACAGATTTTACAAATGTCATCTTAGAAGAGTTCATTTGACCAAACTATTGTGCCAATGCCAAAAGCTAGAATATCTGCCTAGTTTATGGAAAAGAGATTGGGAAGACTAAAAATCAAAACAAAACTATTCTGTTTTCTTTATCATATCTCCCTAAATCTCACAGACTCTGAGTTAAGCAGAAGCAAAAGGAAGTAGGTATACTTCATGTAGTGTGATTTTCACAGGATTTTGAGAGCACATGTGAGATGATAATGGCTTGCTCTCAGGGAAATAAGATTGCCCTCTGAGCCTTAAAAAATAAAGTAAATTTACAATATATTAGAAAGTAAATAAACAAAGTTACCTTTCTGAGAATGAAGTGCCCTGCCATGAAAAAGAAATAACTAATATAGTAACATATTTAAGAAAAATCACATAGATGTGAAAGTCTTAAATAAAATAATAAGTTCCTATAATTGAACAGGTTTATTATTTAAATTTTAAAGTTTAAATCTTAAAATTTTATTGTGAACATTTTCAAACTTCTAGAAAAATAGAAGTAATACTAGGATCAGTCTCCTTCTACCTCAATGTTTCTTTATCTTTTTAATGCATGATGGTAATGTAGGGTTATAACTCAGAAATATGAGGAGGTAAATATAAAAAAAAAAAATCTCTCAAAGTAATTCACCACATTATAGACTTAAAAGAGAAAAATATCAAAAGATTTTCTAAAATAAAGCCTGCTGTAATGTTCAAGATCTATTAATAATAAAATTATTAGAAAATTATGATAGAAGAGAACTTCCTTAATCTTATTACTTTCTCCCAATCATTTTTAAATATATATCTAAAATATATTTATATATATTTTTATTTAAGTATGTATTTAAATATATATAAAAATTTTTGACAAACTTTATTCAAATTTAGGAGCCAGACAAGAGTCTTTGCCTTTTTACAAGTGATTCCTCAAAAAAGTAATGTAGGTCTTCCTAGTGAAAAAAGGCAAAAAAGAAAAACTTAATAACAAGAAGATATTATTTATTAATGATTTTATTTATTAATGATTTCATTTACAGTGAACCCCAAGAAAATTACTGTATAAACTATAAGACATATAAGAAGTTCAGAGTGTGAACTTCCTAAATAGAACTTATTCATAGAATTTACTTAATAAACCATATAGAAGAATTAGTACTAATCCTCTAGTCCAGTAATAAGCAAACATATAAAATATTTTACAAAATTTGCAACATTCCTAGTAATTAACAAAGAAAGCATAAGATGTTTATAGAGAAAATTTTTAATATTCTGTTAGAGGATATAAAAGAGTATGGATGTCTGTATGTGTATGGTTAACAGCAGTTCACTTCTAAAATTATTGATAAATTATACACTCCATGAAATTCTAATCAAAATCTCAGAAACTTCTGAAAGGAGGGACCTTCATAAATTAATTCAGAAGTTAATATTAGTTAATAAAAGATCCCTACATAGCTAATACATTTTGAAAAAAAGAAGAGCAAAGGTGTTTGTGCTTAAGCAACATTACAAAGACAAATATTCAAAATTGTGGGGTGCTAGAACAAGAACAAATAAATAGACCAGTAAAACAAGTGGAGAATTCATAAATGGATTTTTGTATACATGTAACTTTTATATGTATCTGAGAGATAACTGATAATGATGTGGTCAAATGTACATACTTATTTTTCCTCTATGGTTTGTACTTTTAGGATGTTAAGAAATAAATATATACATTTGACTACAACAAAACTGAAATATCTCTTCGATTAAGTACATCTTAGACAAAGCAAATGGTTAGAAGACAAACGGGGGAAAGTATTTGTAATTTTTAAAACTGACAAGCGTTAATACTGAGAATATGTAAGAAACTCCTAAGATGACCAAGAAAAAAATACCAAAATCCCAAAATAAAACTTAGGTACGTATATTTTTAATGAGCTAGAAAGCTCAATCAAAAGATTGAGGACACCAGAATGTTCACATAGCACTGCTTGTGGTAACAGAGTTGGAAATAATCTAACATGATCATCACTAGTGGAATGGCCAAGTCACATCTTATATATACATAGGATGGAACTGTTATTGTAGAAGTCAGAAGCCATAACTGGACTTCCTAACTTGTTGGTCATCAAGAACATAATGTTGTATGAAAAAACATAGGAAAAAGAATGCAACCGTAACTTTTATTTTACAGCATTAAATTTATATGTATATTAAACTGACAAAAATCACACCTCTTATTTTACAAAGATTAAAACATGTACGGAAGGTGGATTGGAAGAACAAATACTAAAGTGGGTGCTTACTGAGGAGATAAGGAAATGGAATTGAGCCTGGGGACTGGCAAATGAAAAAATAATAAACATCACAAAATAAACATGAAGTCTTGGAATGCTGACCATAATTAGCCTGAAACTGAGGAGTGTGATCAATTCTATTCTCCTAAAGGAAGAGAAAAATGCTAATCAGTGGGTTTTTAGGAAGAGAGGCTGTGGTGGTCAGCAATAACAGCAAAAAGTAAGAAACACTGACTTTATTATTCACTTTCCAGGGATGAGAACATCCTGAAAGACTGACTCAAATGTCCCACCCACCTTGCAGACTAGACTGGTACTCAGCAGGAATGCACCATTTTGGCAAGACTGCCTTGGTCTTGAGTGTAAATTAAGAATGTTGGTATTAAGGGTGCCTGGGTGGCTCAGTTGTTAAGCATCTGCCTTTGGCTCAGGTCATGATCCCAGGGTCCTGGGATGGAGCCTTATGTCGGGCTCCCTGCTGGGCGGACATGGGGTGGGAGTGGGGAGCCTGCTTCTCCCTCTCCCTCTCCCCCTGCTTGTGTTCCCTCTGTCCCTGTGTCTCTCTCTGTCAAATAAATAAATAAAATCTTTAAAAAAAGAAGAATGTTGATTTTAGTTAATTTTTTATAATACAATGTCTAAAGACACAAAGTTCAGGATGAGAACCTAGATCATGATAAATTCATCAAAAGGAGATTCCTTTTATGTTCCCTTATTTCAAAAATTTAGATGTTTGTTTGGATTTTTAAGAATGTTTCCTAGTCCCATTTCAATATTTATGAGGAATCTGAATTTGAATAGTTAAAAATGGAATTCCCCAATAAGTTTTCATTGTTGAGGGAATCTTCAAATTAACAACAACAACAACAAAAATTGTATTACCTGGATCACTGTTTGAAGTAATTCTAAATTGTTATAAGATGATAACCAAGTTGCCCTAGGAATGGATATATAAAACAAAACATGGCTCCCACCCTTACCTTCCAAAATATCTCATAAAAACAAGGCATGGTATTTAAAAATCATGTGCCTTCTTCCTTTTAATACCCTCTCAGAGTTGACATTTTAATTACACATTTCAACCATTTATTTTTTAGTCCTGCCAAGAAAAATTTATGTGGTTCTTTGCCATTTGAAATACTCACAAACTAAGGAGTCGCTGAGTTTGAAATCATCTTTCCCTTTTCCTAGAGAGAACCCCCTTGACCATGTGTGACTTGCCCTCTCAAAGAGAGGTAGAACCAAAGAACGTTCAACCCTTGTTATCTAAAGAGTATCTCCTGGGAAATACAGCACCTCAGTTCCCACCCCAGGTCTGTTGAATTAGAATATCCATTTTAGCTAAAGCCTGAGTGAATCACATGCACTTTAAAGTTTGAAAAACTCTGGTTTCCCCAAATCTGGGCAATCATCAAAATCACAGTAGAACACTTTGAAAACATTTAGTCTTGGATCTCGCCCATGGAAATTCTGATTCACTTAGTTTGGGGTGGGTCTAAATCTGTTTTTAAAACTTCCAAAGCTTGGTCAAATTCAGGAACCACTGTTGAAAATATTTTCATCAGTAGTGCCCAAAGATTAATTCCGCCAAGTGTACGTAGCTGGTTGCACACAGGAAATTGCTGTCCTCTAACATGAGAGATGCCAGTGAAACTCTGAGGCACCTAACAATGTATCCCTTGGAGGTAAATATTTTGTTCGACAGAAAACAAAATTGTAGCTAGGGATATGAAGTGATTTATTCAAAATCACATTGTTAGTTATTCTCAGACCAGGGAATTAACATAAACATCCTGCCCCAAAATAGAGGAATCTTTCCACTATACAAGAACTCTCCGGGCGCCTGGGTGGCTCAGTGGGTTAAGCCGCTGCCTTCGGCTCAGGTCATGATCTCAGGGTCCTGGGATCGAGTCCCGCATCGGGCTCTCTGCTCAGCAGGGAGCCTGCTTCCCTCTCTCTCTCACTCTCTGGATGCCTTTCTGTCTACTTGTGATCTCTGTCAAATAAATAAATAAAATCTTAAAAAAAAAAAAAAAAAGAACTCTCCTTCCCTACATCTTTTACAATCATGGAGCCTAGATTAAATTTTTTCTCTTACATTTAGCGGAGCCCTAATTGTGACTGCCCTCCAGCGGGGCAGGAGTGTGAGGAGGTGGGCAGAAGACCCCACAGTGAGTCTTCTCTGTTTCCTACTAAAGCTATAAAGTATACAATTTACTAAGCTCCACACTCTAAATTTGAATACTATTTTCAAAATTCATGGGGAAATAAAATCCCATAACGTCACCACCCTACCACAACTTCTATTGTTAGATTGTCCCTTCTAGGTTTTGTATTATATATATTATAAATGACATATATAACATATACATATTACATTATATGTATTTACCTAGTGATAAGTACTAAAGTTTGAGCTCCAAGAATGCCTCAAAATCTCCCTCACTCCAAAGCAGACTGTGGTGACCCCAAAATCACTGGATTCACACTGGTGCAGGAGGATAGCAGCAAAGGTGAGGAAAGGGAGTATGGAGCTCACAGAGAGAACTACCGGTTTTCAGGCAAAACTCAGATGCGGGGCGTGTCTTTCATCACAGTGACGTCAACATAATGTCTGCATAGACATTCTCCTTCTTCAGTCCTGCCAAATATTCTGTTTTATTTTGGTTTTAAAGGTCATTCGAAAGAGGTGATATTAGCATTGATTCTGATTAGTCTGCCATGTCCAGATTTTGAAAACTATGTAATTTTAACAAGAACTTGTCTTACTTGAATATTTCCTTGCCCCTTCAACAACCATCCTAATATTTTTCAGGAGAAAATGGGTTCAGAAAGTGGTTTTTAAACTGTTGGCAGAGAAAATTGTGTTGGTCTTGAGTCTCCCCCACCCAGCCATCCCACTTTTTCCAGAACAATTCAGATCTATATGTTTTATTTATGTTACATATCCATGTTAAAATTTAATAAACAGGTTTCTGTGATTTTTAAACATTTGGAGGATTGGTTCAACAATGAGGTTTGATGTAGTGTGTGTTAGTAAGGAGTAAGAGATAAGAAATACAGGGATGGGGTGTCTGTGTGGCTTAATGGATTAAGCCTCTGCCTTTGGCTCAGGTCATGATCTCAAGGTCCTGGGATCGAGCCCCGCATTGGGCTCTCTGCTCAGCAGGGAGCCTGCTTCTCCCCCATCTCTGCCTGCCTACTTGTGATCTCTCAAATAAATAAATAAAATCTTAAAAAAAAAAAAGAAGAAGAAATACAGGGATAATGGGTGGCTAAGAGAAGTGTCAAATGCCAGATATTTCTATGTGTTGCCATTCACAGTAACCAAAATTAGAGGCTGTCTGTATCACTACTTTTCCCAAGTTTAAAACCTGCAGATGTATTTTTTTCCCATGGGTGTTTTGCATTTTAAACTGTTTATTTCTTTTATTTGTTTTTTTTTAAGATTTTTATTTATTAGAGAGAGAGATCACAAGTAGGCAGAGAGGCAGGCAGAGAGAGAGAGGGAAGCAGGCTCCCCACTGAGCAGAGAGCCTGATGCCGGGCTCAATCCCAGGACCCTGAGATCATGACCTGAGCCGAAGGCAGAGGCTTAACCACTGAGCCACCCAGGTGCTCCTTAAACTGTTTATTCTAATTATAGAATTAAATAATTTGTTTCCTCATAAAATTTTTTAATTATCACCAAGCAAGAGAAAATGTATGGTAAGACTCTTTCCAGTATCCCAAAAATCACATTTCCTCACAGAAGTAAGACTGGCTGGGCCTGAGAGACAATCATGAAATCTGTTTGTCATAGATTCCAAATATCTGAAACTCTCTGATCCTAGTGAGAAGCAGAATTCTGGGAACTCAACAGAATTTTAGCAATCAATTCAAACATTATATAAAAGAAATAGTACATCACCACCAAATAACATTTATTCCACATACATATGCCGGTTCAATATTCAAAATTTAACCAACCTAGTTCACACAACAATCGCTAAAGAAGAGAAAATCGTAAGATATCAATTAACACAGAAAATTCAACACACATAATTCAACTTTCATTCATAATAAAAAAAAGCTCCCAGTATACCAGGAATGGAGGAGGACTTTTCTAATCTCAAAAAGATCATCTACAAATAACTTACAGCTAACATCATATTTAATAGTGAAAGAATGCTTCCCCATATGATCAGAAAGAAAGCCAGGGATATCCTTTCTCACAACTTTTATTTAACACAGACCTGGAAATTTTAGCCACTATCATAATTAGGCATGAAAAAGAAACAGAAGATGTATAAATTGGAAGGAAAGAAAATGACATCTATTTGCAAATGAAAATTCCAAAGAATCTACAAAACAAACCTACTAAGATAGTCTAGAGAGCACAAGCAGGGGGAGTGGCAGATGGAGAGGGAGAGGGAGAAGAAGAGGGAGAAGCAGGCTCCCTGCTGAGCAAGGAGCTGGGATGTGGCCCTTGGTCCCTGAGCTGAAGGCAGCTGCTTAACCAACTGAGCCACCCAGGCGTCCCAACTGTATTTTCTGTATATTGACAATGAACAAGTAGAAACTGGAATAAAGCATTTAGTACCATTTGTAATTGCTCAAAAGAAAGTGAAATAGATATAAATGTAACAAAATATAGTGAATCTGTAAAAATTATAAAACGCTATTTAAAAAAATCAGGCTTAAACACTTGGAGAGACTATGCCATGATTATGGATTGGAATATGCCACCTAGCAAATATATCAGTTCTTCCCAAATTTTTCTGTTTATCAAAATGCTACTAAAAATTTTAATTTCATGTAGACATAGACAAATTTATTCTAAAATTTATATGGGAAGGGAAAAAGTTCTAGGCCTTTATTTTTCAAAATAATTTTGAAAATTAAAAATAAAGTAGAGGAATCATTTTTCCTAATGTTCAGGCTTTCTGCATAGCTGAAATTATTGAGAGAGTATAGTACCAACAGAAGGATACAAAGATCACTAGAATAGAATAGAGAGCCCAGAAACTGACCTACACAAATATGTCCAATTAAATTTTGACAAATGAACAAGAACAATTCAATGCAGGAAAGATTGCTTTTTTAATAAACAGTGCTGGAACAATTGAGTATTCATTGGCAAACAAACAAACAAAAAACCTTGACCTCTATCTCACACATTATACAAAAATTAACTTATATAAAATTTAACTTATACATGAATGGGTTATGGACTTAATGTAAAACTATAAAATTTTTAGAAAAGAACATAGGATAAAACATTTGGGACTTTGGACTACTCAAAGTGTTCTTAGACTGGACACCAAAACACAATTCATAAGAGGAAAAAAATTGTTAAATTGGATCTAATCAAAAGAAAGAAATTTGACCTGCAAAATATCCTGTTAGAAGACAAAAAAAAAAAAATTATAGACTGGAAATATATTTGTTAAATCCTATACTTGACAGAGGCCCTATATTCAGAAGCATATGAAAATATGCTCTACATCACTAGCAAGCAGTGAAATAAACATTAAAACTACAATGAGATATCACCTATTGGAATGGCTACAGTGAAAAATGGTGACAACACCAAATGCTGGTGAAGATGCGAAGAAACTGGATCCCTTAAATTTTGCTGATGTGGCTAGGCAGTGATAAAGCCACTCCGGAAAACCATCTGGCAATTGAGGGGGGCCGGGGAGGGGATTGAACATGAAACTGCCAAAAAGCTCAACAGTTGTCTCCAAGGCTTTTATTTCGGAGAAGTTAAAACTTATGTTCACATATAAACCTATGCACAAATTGGTCATAGCAGCTTTATGCATAATAGGAGGAACTAGCAAAATTCTAGTGTCTTCCAACAGCTGAATGGTTAAACAAACTGCATTGCATTCATACCAAACTACTTAGAAATGAAAAGGAATGAACTACAGATACATGCAATTTGAATAAATTTCCAGAGAATTATGCTGATTAAAAAAGATCCAATTCCAATTGCTCTTAGATGTAATGCTAATTAATGTTAAATCACAAATAAACAGTATTTTAAATAGAAAAAAAAATCCAATTCCAAAAGGTTCATACTATATGATTACATTTGTATAATATTCTTAAAATGGCCAAACTGTAGAGATAGAAAACAGATCGGTGATTGCCAGGGGTTAAGAAAGTGGGAGGAGGGAGGTTAATTTCAACAAACCTTTCAACAAAGGTTAATTAAATTTTTAAAAAGAGGTCTTCTGATATGACCTCTGATGCTGAGAAAACGCAACCAATTACCACACTAGGCTTCTCCATCCAAGAATAAGAATTTTCTAAGCCTACTCTTTGAGTACTTCTCTCCCACTCTTGACCTTTGCTGGAGATACTGCGATGCAGACTGTCAGCACTCACCCACGCCCCGTATGATTGTATCATTGGAGTGAAAACCAACTAATTTCCAACTGGCTCTGGGTTTTCTCTACGGGCTGGAACCTGCATGAACCTGGCCTGAAGTGCTGAGGAATCAGTTTCCCCTTTGCACAATCTCTGCAGCCTCCCCAACCCTCATCCCTTGGAGGAGCTAACTAAAAAGGACATTTTCTTCATCAATTCCCAGGGAGTTCCTCACTAGAATTAAGATCCAGTAGCAAACAGTGGTAACTGGCTTTGATCATGCATCCTTTATTGGCTGGCTTCTCTTCCTTTTCTTGGTTTCCCACCTTCTGTTTTCTTCTTGAAAACACCACCTCCCAATCAAACTTCTTGCATTTAAATCCTTCTGTTTGGGTCTGTTTCGGAAAAACCCCCAAACCAGGCTCTTCCCTTCACAATTCTAGGAGTGAATGTTGGTGGGCTTGAGATGGTCTCCTTTCTCCTCTGGTTTCTGCACTTCTCACTTCTGCACTTACCTGGACCCTGAATGTGTGTGAGATCTGAGGTCCCACTCTTTTCTTCTACTTGCTTTGGATTATGAGCCATGAGTACCATAGCTGTCCAAGCATTCCCGGTCCCAGTACCGTTCTCACTCCTGGATTATTAGCTCCCTGAATTTAGCCAAGACAAAGAACTTCGCTGGGTCTTGTTTTTCTTTTTTTCTTGGATAAATAAGGATAACAGTACTTGCCTGAATGCTGTCACAAATTCGTCATGAGGATAAAATGTGAAAGTAGCTGGGAAAGAATAGAGCATAATGAAATGCAAAGTCAGAACATTTGCACCTTTGTTTTCACAGGGAGATTACTCTTTGAAATCCCACTGCCCTGGTGTGACAGGAAGGAGAGAGGCTCTGAGTCATCCATTTAACCTTCTCCTTTAAGGCTTTCTCTGCCTGCCACCAGCACCAAATGGCTTTTGTTAGCATTGTCAGTCTGGTTGAGTTCTATCTTGTTAGGAACATCAAGATATCCAATTCCCTTTTTCACAAATCCTGGTCCAACGTTCTTTCAGGTTCGGCCTGAGCCAGCAAAGGAGCTTTGGTTCTGTAAAAAGCACTTGTCTGTTCAGTTCGTTGTTTTGTGTGAATCTCTAACAAAGCCATCTGAGTTTTTTGCTTTTTTCCCTCTCCACAGTCATAACAAGGATATGTTCTTTTCCCTCTTTTTTTAAATGCAGAGAGATGGGGTTGCCCAAGGCAGAGAATACTTACCAGATACCCATTTTTTTCATGTAGCTTTCCTCCTGCTGTGGCTTTAATGTAGACATGAGGAAGCTAAAGCTCTCATATAATCTGGGTTTTAAATAACTGCAACAGAAGTCTCTCTCACACTCCTTGGCTAATGTGCTGCAGAGCTTCTGAAATGAAGGAAAACTTAAGGGTCAAGAAATGAGATATGTTTGGTGGGTCCAGTTTGAAGCTTTTTCCCAATTCCAAATCCTCTGTTTCTACATTCTCTTAGAATCAGTAGTACCTATAATACCAAAGAGGCTTTTACATTATACTCTTCTTTTATAGCTGCGAGCCTTCAACAAGAGATTTAACCGTGTGAGCCTTCCTCTGAAAAATGGGGCCAGTAATGATGGTACCTACCTCTTTGGCCAAATATTTAGTTCCTAGCTCCTAGTGGGCTTCCGGCAAATGTTCACTGCTCTTATCATTATCAGCATCATCGGTAATATTAATACTCTTTTTTCAAAAGTAGCTCTATGATCATTTAGGATTTTTTTTCTTAGAAGATGTGTAGCTGGTGACTAATACTTTTTCTTTCTTTAAATGGCAGATTACCCATTTGCTTCCAATGACATAGAAGTACTGGCTTGCTTGAGACTCTATCCCACTCCATAGAAAGGAAAAATTTTCACTGGTATCCTGAGAATCACCAGTTCTTCCCCTGTAATGCTTGGCACGAACAGTCAATGACCAGGGAAGGTGTCTGCCTGGGTTGCACTAATACCATGTTTACTTTAGTTTCTTAAGGTTTTCATGCTCACTACCATCAGGTGTGTGAAAAAGCAGACATAGATGGTAAATAAGATCATTACTTGTCTGTTTTCAAGCAACTACTTTTTAAATCTATAACTGATTTTATTTCTCTCATTAGAGGTAGTTTTAGGTTAATGGAAAAATTGAGCAGAAAGTAGAGAGTTCCCACATACTTGTGTACCATTAAAATAATGAAATAATAAAACAATAGTTATGAGCTACCTACAACTAAGACTCCATATGGCTAAGAAAAGTACATTCTTGGGCACCTGGGTGGCTCAGTTGGTTAAGCAGCTGCCTTCGGCTCGGGTCACGATCCCAGAGTTTCTGGATGGAGTCCCACATCAGGCTCCCAGCTCCACAGGAAGTCTGCTTCTCCCTTTGACCTTCTCCCCTCTCATGTTCTCTCTCTCACTCAAATAAGTAAAGTCTTTAAAAGAAAAAAGGAAAAAAGAAAAGTACATTCTCTTATTAAAAAGTACATTCTCTTATTAAAAAGTTTTTAAGGGCTTATTCCAGCCAAAGGAAATAGTAAGCAATGGCACAGAAGGGAAAGCAAGGATGATAGAGTCTCAAATTAAAGAGCAAGTTTGCTAAAGGATAGAAACAAAGATACTATAAATAAGAGAAGGTGCTTGAGAAGAGGACCAGGAGAGAACCCAAAAGACCCTGAGAAAGTCCTAAGAATCTAACAACACACGTAAGTCCTAAGATTTCCAGTGAAGTAGGGATCATGGAAGTTTGTCCATCCATTTTGTGGATATCCTTAACACAGAAGAAAGCATTCTTCTTATCAGGAATCATTCAGTGATAGGGAACCCACTAATTCTGAGGGTGCCCATGGCACTTTTCTATACACCTCTCCATCAAAAGCTACAATACTCTACTCTCTATACTAATCTAGTGATACATTTATTAAAATCCTAGAATTTGACAGACATCTAGGAAATATCTAATGCCAGTTTAGAGCACTTTTTTTTTTTTTCCCTTAAAACCTTGTAACATTCTCTAAGTCACCTTTGCCTTTGTGGTAACCAGCCATTCTATTCCTTGTATCATTAAACCATGGTTTCTTATTAACCACCCTCCAGGAGATGGCTACAGTAATAATGCTCACGTAGGTTAAGCTTCCTGGTTTGGGAAAATGAAAAGAGGGAGAAGTATAAAAGAGGAGGGTTAGAATCTGTCCCCACAGACCAAAAACAAAGGAAAAGCAGTCTGGCATCTCAGCTGCTACCTCCTACACTACTAGATTTTACTATAATTAAGCTCTCAGCTTCCAACTCAGTATGACTGTAGTTTCCAGCGGCATTTCAGATATAGAAAGCCTAAAACACATTTCCACATATTTTTATTTATAGCTTGGTTGACAGAAAGTTTGAAAATGAAAATGAAAATTTGAAATGGTGTCTAACTTTCTACATAAAGAGAAGGTGGGGATAATCCCATCACTGTGCATGTATCTATACTTCTCAATTCGGCCACACATGGTATATTCCAGTAAGAACTGGGTTAATCTCAGCTGATGTTGTTTTTCCTTTTGGCCTGGTACAAAAGTCTAGACTGCTGAGGGCAAACATGTTTAGTTATTTTTACTAGAGTTGAGCAAATAAACACTAAGTCTTGCTTAAAACTTGAGCTGATCCTTAATAGAACCTTTTAGGAAGTTCCAAAAGGTGTTGTTTTTTGACCTGGTGTTTTCACTTGTTCTCCTGTCTACTAGCCAATCCTAGTCTTAAAAAAAAATATATATATATACACACACACACACACACACACACATATACACATATATGTGTATATATATGCATACACACATATATATGTATGTATGTATATATAAATTTTTTTAAGAAAGATTTTATCTGCTCCCTGTATAAATGGGATATAAGTGAGGAAAAAAAAATCCATGCTTGTTCTGCATACA
This sequence comes from Lutra lutra, assembly GCF_902655055.1. Classification (NCBI taxonomy): domain Eukaryota; kingdom Metazoa; phylum Chordata; class Mammalia; order Carnivora; family Mustelidae; genus Lutra; species Lutra lutra. The sequence continues at coordinate 86,432,647 of NC_062285.1, forward strand.
GAGTTACTGAAAATATCTATCTAAATTTTTGCTAGCAAGTATTCCCTCCACTATGGAATACAAAGAGTATGGATGTAGCATGATCTTATTACAAGATTTAAGATTTCCTTTTGGGGAAGACTTATACATGTACATCGAGATTAATAGAAATTCCTTTATATGGTAGATGCTAACAGTTGAATTTTACTCTCCAATCTACTCAGATTTAACTGTTCACTCTTGGATGCCCTCCGTAACTGCTCCCGAGCCAGGAGTCTGGGGGCAGGTTATGAAGCATGACCTTGGTTTTTACGAACCTACATGATTCTCCCATCGGATGGATTTGACTCCCTCTACCCACAGGTCCTCCACAGTTTTGAGTTACATGCTCTCAGCCTCCCAACTTATAGGTGAAGCACAGCTATGCAAAACTAATAATTCTTGACACTTTTGTAGGAAGCACAGTTACAAGACATGTTCTCATGTATTACCTTAACACAACACTGTGAGATAATCAGATCCAGAAACAGAGACACGTTTCAAAGATGAGGAAACTAAGCATAAAGCCGTGATCTAAAGACTAACAGGTGAGCAGAGTGGAGACCAGATTCTAGGTTTTCTGACTCTTCATTGTGGTTTTTGCCTTCTGGTTATCTGCGTAAGCCCCACAGGAGAAGGCATATTGCTCTCAATATTCTGTCTTCCTTTCAGTTGTCTTTCTTTCTGGCCCTCATCCTTGTCTTCTCCTCCTCCAGTCTGCTGTGGTTCTCTGGAAGTTTCCTCTGCCTCATAATAGCCAGTTCACTTTTACTGTGTGTAGCCACTTCCTACAGCTGCCTGAGCTGCTGGTTTCCTGAGCTCCAGAACATCTCATTCTCTCAGTTCTCTGCTAGGCTCTTAGAGTCAAGTCCCATGGAATGAATGAGAGATGAGAGTCCAGTGCAGTGGTTCTCAATCAGGGTGATTTTGCCCCACAGGGGAGCTTTAGCAGTGTCTGGAGATATTCTTGTGCCACTGGTTTCTAACTGGTAGACGCCAAGTGCTGCTAAACACCCTGCAATACACAGGCCAGCCCCCAAGACAAGGAACTACCTAGCCAAATGTTAATAGTGCCCCAAACACCAAGGTTGCAAAGCCTTGGCTTAGAGTGATAACACATCCCATCCCACCATGTCTATTACTAGCATTTACCCAGAAGAACTAGCTAATGTCAAGTCTTTTTATCACCATGGTGGTGGGAGAAGATAACAGGCTTCAGCAGAGGAGGTGGGGTGGTGGAAGGGGACAGTGGTGTTTTCAGTAAGGTCACAGAACTAATAACCTACTTAGACTGTGTTTACGGATAACTCTTGACACCATAAGGCCACATTAAGTTTGCAGGTTTGCTCTGTGACAACATAACAGAAACTTGCTGTGAAGGGGAAGAAGAAAAGCCAATGACCCGGGAGGTCTCTGTCTCAGAGACAATGAAGGTTTGTTATGATTATGCCCCACACTGGGCCTCCTGCTTCTGAAGGTGGGCTCTTGGCAAATGAGTCCCCAGGAACCTTGTGAGATGAGTATGTGATGGGCAATGCCTTGAGCCTTGAGAATTAAAGGACAAAAAATATCTTTAATGTAGGATCCCATGGTGAGGAACACATTACAGACCAATTACAGAGTTTGAGTGTGAGATCCACATTCTGCCCTTACTGGATCTATCAGAGCCATTGGTCATCTAATTCCATTCCATCTGTAGAATAAGACTTTAAAAAAATACATTAATTCTGGGACCTGTGCCATGCACGTTTCTAACCAACAGTGCAAAATTCCATTTCATCTCAAGGACAAAGAACAGTTCGCTCTCAGCTACAGCTTCCTTTCGTCCTCCTCTGACGTCAACTTTATTCTTGGTTCCTCCTCTCTAGCCTCACGTGGAACTAGCTTAAAGGACAGAGATGTCCTTTGACCCCACTGTCCCTCCACTTTCATGTTCATGACATACATTTACAATATTTGAGTGGGTGATCATCATTTAATTCTAACACATATTTTGAAAGAACATTTTATTTAAACGTTTTACTTTCCAAGTCCGACTCTCTCAATCTCAAGAATTTCTCCCTTCCCATTGAGCCCCTCTTTGTTATCTACTTTCAGGATCCCAGTCTGAAATTTGACACTTTTCTATGTTTTCTGCTTGACCACTTTCCAGCCTCAGCTGCTGACGTCCTTGATTTGTATCTAATTGCTTCTTTCTGTTTCTTATTGTTTCTTTCTGTATGTAACATTACAGATACCTCATTTCTTTTCCTTCCATGTGTGCTATAGGATTGGAGCTAGATGATAAAGTAAGTTCTAGTTGCCACTACATGTGGATAACTGCATTTATTTTGAACCTTTCCTCCTAATTAATGGTAACCCGCTAGTTACAGGCTAATTCGTCTACTGAGATAAATGGGCTTGAGCTCTATTAACGTTCCTACTTTCCACAATCAGTTTTGAGAAAAACTACATGCAGGGTGTGTGCTTTTATGTGTGTCACAAAAGAGAAAGTAGGAAATTATTTCTAGACCTTTAAAGGTGATAGAAGTTCTTTTTCTTAAATAAGATTCTGTCTGTGGGGCACCTGGGTGGCTCAGCTGGGTAAGTGTCCGACTCTTAATTTTGGCTCATGTCATGACCTCAGGGTTATGAGATCAGTCCCCACATCCAGCTCCACACTCAGTGCAAAGTCTGCTTGAGATTCTTTCTCCCTCTGACCCCCAATTTAAAAATTAATAAAATAAAAATAAAAATAAAAAAGATTCTGTCTGTGACATTGGCTAGTGTAGTGCATAACACATAACATAACACAACTTCCCCTGATTCTTCCATTCAAGATTCAAAGTACAAGGAGAATGCAAAGAAAAGAGGGATTTAGGACTGCATTAGTTTCAGTTCTCTATAGGAGTCTCTTCCGATGGTTGACCCTTATTTTTCCTCTGGCAAGGACAAATTTTTGTTCTGCTTAGAAAATTCTTTGCTGTCGGTAGTGGTAGGTATTTCAAAGAAGGAAGAAATGAAGGAAATGGAAAGAACTATGTGATAGAACATTTTCCTTGAGTTTTTCCCCTCCAAGTAGAAGAATGGGGGGATCATTTAGGATGAGAAAAATATGTGTTTTTACCTCTTTGAAGTAAACACCATATTATTTTGTCTTCCCACAGAGCCGTGTTAAATTTCTATAACCACTGAGTGTCAGGAAAGTATTATTATCTAGCTGTTTTTGTCCTAGAAATCTAATAAAAATACTCTGGGGGTGCCTGGGTGGCTCAGTGGGTTAAAGCCTCTGCCTTCGGCTCAGGTCATGATCCCAGGGTTCTGGGATCCAGCCCCTCATCAGGCTCTCTGCTCAGCAGGGAGCATGCTTCCCTTCCTCTCTCTGCCTGCCTCTCTGCCTACTTGTGATCTCTGTCAAATAAATAAATAAAATCTTTTTAAAAATACTCTGATAAGAATTTCATGTCACAATACATATTTTTCCCTTTATAATAAATAACTGTTCAGAGAGTTAAATGAATCCACTCCATGAAAGAGTACATGTGGCTTTAAACCTTTCCATGTGCTGCCCCCTAGTGAGCATTTGTTAAAAAGACAGCTCAGCCTGAACCCTGTCATGGGCACAAGCCCGGAGACCCCCTGTCAGGGACCAGATAGGGGGTGGCAGTGGCCAAGGTGGTGGCCTTGTACAGCAGAGATCAGGAGACACCAGAAATCCACCAAGGAGCCTGAGACAGAAGATCAGAGACATGAAATCCAAGGAGCAAATCTGGGTGTTCAATAACTACTCATCAGAGGCATCTCTGCACTGACATTTTGCGGACTAAGTCAGACCCAGGCCTCAGCCAGAGAGAGTCCAGTGATGACGTAGGTACTCTCTTGTGCAAACCAGGGACTGATGGGAGAAACTGAGAGGCAAAGAGCAAGAAGTTGGAATCCAGTTGGCAGTAAAATAAACAAACAATCCCCCTGAGATTCACATATGCAGTCAGAATCCTGTCTGAAAAAGCTACCTGAGTACTCAAATACTCCAACCGCCCCACCTTACCATCTCCTTGTGAGTGGAATCTTCTCACCTACTTCTAGTCTTCATACTTGCCCCACCTACACAAAAGAATTATTGCAGTAAAGATGGAATTTGTGCCATGTTGGGGGAAGGGTTGGATTTGGGTCCCGGCAGTTAGCAGACCCAACACTGGCATTCTGCCAAACATGAGTGTGGGTAAACTGAACCACAGCTTACAAAGGATGAGGAGTATGGAGGTTTGACCACCCCAATAAATACGAAATCTTTTGTTTCAGCATTCTGTGGTAGCCTACAGTCCCTTTCTTAAGTGTAGAATATAGGATTAACTTCTTTAAAAATATACAAAGGTAAAGTACATTTTAGAAGGCATCTTCTTATATATCAGCACCATTCCCTTTGACATTATTGTTATTATTATTCAAAACATATGAGCTATTATTTTTGAATACCTACTATGCCTTTTTTAAAAGTTTATTTATTTTTTTAGTAATCTCTAACACCCAACATGTGGCTCAAACTCACGACTCCATCATCAAGAGTCTCCTGCTCTTCCAACTGAGCCAGCCAGACGCCCCTACTGTGTCTTTCTTTGATCTTAATAATAACTAATCCTGGATGCACATTTAATTGTCCAAGAGATTGCTGCTAAGAGAGTTGCCCATGATTAGGAAACTGGTACATGGCATTACTGAGAATTAAATGTTTTGTCTGACACTAAAGACACTATGCTCTAGTTGCTTGCTTGCTTACTTTCTAACAATCATTTCCTTCTGAGACATACTTAATTCTGTTGCTCTTTGGAAGATAATTAGTAAAGTGGATGAATTAATCTGACCAAAACTAAGCCTCCTCTTCTCCTGAGTAACATGGGCACTTGTTACAATGGCTTTGGAGATGACATACGGACCCAATGAGGTCGTTGGACATTTCCAATCGGCCATAAAGGGAAACTGAAACTATGACAAAATAGTAGAAGCAGTAATTCTGGGCAGATAAAATCCTTACAATTCCTCTGAAAATAAACCAATATTTATATGGATGAGTAGACCTTCCCTCCTTCCTTCTTTTATTGAACCCATTGTACTGGATTGAATAGTGTCCCCCATAATTCACGTCCATCGGGGGCCTCAGAATGTGCCCTTATTTGGAAATAGGGCAAAAAAGAGGCATAATTAGTTAAGAGGAGGTCATCCTGGATTAGACTGACCCTTAGATCCAGTGACTGGCGTCTCTGTAAGAGAAGGAGAACAGGCACCTGGGTGGCACAGTTGGTTAAGCATCCATCCCACTCTTGATTCCAGCAGGTCAAGGTCTCAGGGTCGTGAGCTTGAGCCCCTTGGAGCCCTGCACTGTCTCCACTCTGAGTGTGAAGCCTGCTTAATATTCTCTCTCTCCCTCTCCCTCTGCCCTTCCCCACCAGCTCACACATGCTTGTGCATGCATGCTCTCCGTCTCTCTCTCTCCCTAAAATAAAAAAAGAGAGAGATAGAAAGCGAGAAGGGAGAAGGAGAGGGAGATTCAGACACGGAGACGTAGAGGAGACATAAGGAACAGAGACTGGAGAGAGGCAGCTACCCACCAGAAGCTCAGAAGAAAGAAGAAAGTTTTCCTCCCTCGCATCCTTCAGAGGGAGTGCAACCCTGCCAACACCTTGACTTTGGACTTCTGGCTTCCAGGATGAGAGAGAATAAATTTCCCATTTTGTGGCACTTTGCTATGACAGCCTTAGGAAACGAACCCACCCATGGTCACAAATTGGTTTATCCAGGCAGTTATCTCCTTGAACACTTGAAAAAAAAAAAAGCATAAAATCTGAAAGAATGAAATAGAAAATAAGGACGTTTCAGTGGCTGTCAAAAGCACAGGAGTGAGACATCCCAAGTGGCTCGAGGACCAATATGGCGATCTAGGAGCTGAAGAGACAGCAGACAAGATGGAGATGATGGGTCAAAAGTATGATATGGAGGTGGGACCACCTGCTGTTCACTTTCACCTAAGAGTTCAGGTTGATGACAGTCAGCCCTGCCCATGTCCTAAATCATTTAGGAAAATTAGCTTGCTTATTTTATGTAAATAAAGCCAAGTTTCCCAACAAAAACATTGAATGAACTTTGATTGTGGTATGCTCAGCCAAAACATACATTTTTAGATAAATGAGTGATTTTTCAAAATAAATAAACTTCAAAAACTGATATTCACATGAAGGCCTTCCTTAAGTCAACAGGCAATGTACGTTTATATTAGTTCTAGCCAGAAAACTCTTTCAAAACGGTATTTGTACAAACAGTTCTTTGCTTACGATTTCATAAAACCCTTAGTGAATACTTTTTGAGGCTCTTTAGAAAAACAAAGTTGGAGTTAAAGTTGATTGCTTTCTCAGAATAAGCAAGCGGGAGTCTTGGATGGAGTGTGGAAATCCCTTCTAGTCCCATTCATTACTAAGGAAAAAACAAAAAGACTTCGTAGTTTAATAAAAGGAGCCTTGTGCCGAGAGTCAGGAGACTTCATTTGAACTACAGCCCAGGCTCTGACATTCATTTACGTATGACTTGAAGGCAAATATGTCATCTCCTGATATCCCAAGTTCCAACTTAACTTTTTTGCTGTGTAACATTGGACAAGTTATAACAATGCTCCACCTCGGTTTTCTCATCTATTAAATAAGGCTGACATATTCTGGTGGAGTTACATTGACGATAAAATGAGTTCATATGTGTAAAGCACTAAGAACAATGCCTGGCACTGAGGACCTAATATTAGTAACCACAGTATTACACGGCTTCTCGCCCTTCTAAGCCCTAAGCTTCTTGAGACTGGGACTCCCATCTTATTCATCTTGGTACCTCTCAAAATACCTAGGAATATATCTTGCACACAGTAGCTGCTCAATAAATATTTGCTATTTAAACTTCAAGGACAAGGACTATACATTATCTAGCTCATTGGGGTTGAATTCATTAATTCTTTTTTTAACCCAGTTGTCTGGAAATAGAAAAGAGAGCATCTTTTGGGAAAACATCTGCGAGCAAAGCATTCCCGTGAGAAAATTCCTATCAGGTTGGAAAAATACTTGAACAAATCTTCTCCTGGTGACGGCAGAAGACTTTAGCTCTTCTAGGCACCAGTCTCTGCTCTCTTAGAACAGCCTGGAACATACTCACTGTCTGTTTTTCTCTAGATCCCCTTCTCTTCTTTCTACTTTCCCCTTCCCAGCCCATGCTTCAACCCAGCCTCTGTCCCATTCTGCTGGTGACCTCCTACTCCCAGGAGAACTAATAGTAAATTCTTTATTGCTTTGGCTTGTTGCTTTTAGCTCTGGAAATTGTGTGCGTTCGGGCAGTAATTATATTTCATGTGTAAATATTATCTCTAAGAGAAGAGCTAATAGCTTTTTTGTAATGCTATCTGTAATTCTGTAGCTGTTAAATTTATGTGTCAACCAGAATCTTGAAGTAAACAAAGTTTATAAATTGATTCCTGCAGAATGATGTAAGATCTTGCTAGACTCCACTACCGCTCAAATAAGAACAACTGAATTCGTCAGCTAAGCCAGCAGTGAAATTAAAGTACAACTGAACGTTCTCAGCAGTCTGAGAACTGTTAACAAATTAAAATAAAACCAAACAAGTGAGTGTCAGTTGCTTTGTAAAGAAGTCAGGTTACAAGTAAGTATGCAGCCTGGGAAACAGCCTTTAACCTTCATAGCAAAGAGTTCAAGAAGAATATCAATTACAGGGAGTACTACTGACCTCTCTATAGGGTCAGTAGATGGAAATCCTTCTGGAGAAGAGGTTAATATCCACTCTGGTGTCTTGGCTGTCAGGACAGTGTCATGGTGAGGACAGGATGGTAGCAGGATCCTGTCCTCACACAGGGCTCCTAAGGAAAACTGTGCAGTGGTCTTCTTGACGCTAAGAAGTATTAAATGTTAGCATACATCTGCATAAAATGATTAAATTCACTTTCTCTGGAGAGGTAGCATTATGTAATGATAAATTTGCGTAAGATCTGAGAACAGAACTTGATGGGTTTATATAAAAAACTGAGTTGGGGGACCCCTGGGTGTCTCAGTCAGTTGAATATCTGCCTTGGGCTCAGGTCATAATCTCAGGGTCCTGAGATAGAGTCCCTGTGACCCCAAGAGCACCACCCTCCACCCCTACAGGCCTCCACGCACACCAAGGAGTCGACTTGCCCCTCTGTTCCTGCCCCCACTCAAGCACACAGGCACCCGCTCTCTCTCTCTCCCCGTCTCTCTCAAATAAATAAATTCTTAAAAAAAACAGCAACATAGTTTGGCTATTGTAGACATTGCTGCTATAAACATTCGGGTGCACGTGCCCCTTCGGATCACTACGTTTATATCTTTAGGGTAAATACCCAGCAGTGCAATTGCAGGGTCATAGGGTAGCTCTATTTTCAACATTTTGAGGAACTTCCATGCTGTTTTCCAGAGTGGTTGCACCAGCTTGCATTCCCACCAACAGTGTAGGAGGGTTCCCCTTTCTCCGCATCCTCGCCAGCATCTGTCATTTCCTGACTTGTTAATTTTAGCCATTCTGACTGGTGTGAGGTGATATCTCATGGTGGTTTTGATTTGTATTTCCCTGATGCCAAGTGATATGGAGCACTTTTTCATGTGTCTGTTGGCCATCTGGATGTCTTCTTTGCAGAAATGTCTGTTCATGTCCTCTGCCCATTTCTTGATTGGATTATTTGTTCTTTGGGTGTAGAGTTTGCTAAGTTCTTTATAGATTTTGGACACTAGCCCTTTATCTGATATGTCATTTGCAAATATCTTCTCCCATTCTGTCAGTTGTCTTTTGGTTTTGTTCACTGTTTCCTTTGCTGTGCAAAAGCTTTTGATCTTGATAAAATCCCAAAAGTTCATTTTTGCCCTTGCTTCCCTTGCCTTTGGTGATGTTCCTAGGAAGATGTTGCTGCGGCTGAGGTCGAAGAGGTTGCTGCCTGTGTTCTCCTCGAGGATTTTGATGGATTCCTTTCTCACATTGAGATCCTTCATCCATTTTGAGTCTATTTTCGTGTGTGGTGTAAGGAAATGATCCAATTTCATTTTTCTGCATGTGGCTGTCCAATTTTCCCAACACCATTTATTGAAGAGGCTGTCTTTTTTCCATTGGACATTCTTTCCTGCTTTGTCGAAGGTGAGTTGACCATAGAGTTGAGGGTCCATTTCTGGGCTCTCTATTCTGTTCCATTGATCTATGTGTCTGTTTTCGTGCCAGTACCATGCTGTCTTGACGATGACAGCTTTGTAATAGAGCTTGAAGTCCGGAATTGTGATGCCACCAACTTTGGCTTTCTTTTTCAATATTCCTTTGGCTATTCGAGGTCTTTTCTGGTTCCATATAAATTTTAGGATTATTTGTTCCATTTCTTTGAAAAAAATGGAGGTTGGGGGCACCAGGTGGTGGGTATTGTAGAGGGCACGGATTGCATGGAGCACTGGGTGTGGTGCAAAAATAATGAATATTGTTATGCTGAAAAAAATAAAAAAATTAAAAAAACAAAACAAAAAACAACAACAACAACAACGAGTTGGGCAAGCTGTATCAGGTTTTTTGTTTTTTGTTTTTTGTTTTCCATTTGTAAAATGGGTTGTCACTGGGAACATTAACTGAGTTAATACAACTAAAGGACCTGGCAGGCTGTAAAAGACCAAAAAGTGTTTGCCATCACATATTACTATTGTTACTATTTAGAACTATTTTATTTACACTAATGATTAGGGTTATTCAATTTTGAATTATCACATTATTTAGAATTATTATTTAGCTCTCTCTTCACTTTTGCTATCTTAATTTTAGCTCAGGAACTGCCGAGCAGATGCCACCGATTTTACTGACCCGAAGAGGCATTCTGACAATCTTCTTTCTACGACAGCCCCAGACAGGATGATTCTAAGTAGCCCTGTCAGGAGGGAAAATCGCTTTAAAAACAAAAAAAAAAAAAAAGTAAAGGACCAAAAGAGAGTAAAAACAATTATAGTCCAAACAGAAAGATCATACAGTCATTGCTCCTTATCCATGATTTTGCTTTCCAGAATTTCAGTTAACTGCGGTCAGTCATGGTGCAGGAAGCAGATAAGCCTCCTTCTGAAGGTCACGAGTAGCCCAAGGCTGCCCCCACCGCCTCTGTCACTCACCTCACGTCATCTCATCACAGCAACCCTGGGGTCAGCTCACGGCATCACAAGAATGATGAGTACAGTAAGACATTTTGAAAGAGGCAGCACCTACATTCACATAATTTTTATCAGTATATTGTTATACTTGTTCTATTTATTTGTTATTGTTGTTAATCTCTTACTGTGCCTCAGTTATACATGAAGCTCTATCACAGTTGTGTATGTCTAGGAAAAAACCTCGTGTATCTAAGGTTCCGTACTCTCCACGGTTTTAGGCACCCAGTGGGGGTCTTGGCATGAATTCCCTGCAGATAAGTGGGGCCAAGAGCACAGAACACAGCATTTCAAAGTGGCCTCTTACTACTTCTAAGGGAACCGAGGTCCCTGGGAACCCTCTGTAGTCCTTGGGGGCCCTCTACTGTTGGAAGCAGAATGAATTTAGGTAGTTTTCCTCTCCTCCTCTGAGCTGGGGCTTCTGTTTTCATCTAGATGGATGCTTTTTCCTCAAGACTGGTTTCAGAGGGAATCATAATTCTCCCTGACCTTTTCCACTTTGTGCTATCTCCCCAAATTAACAAACAACACTTTTTTATCCAATGATTTTATTACTAATTACCATACAGTTAAAGAATGGTGCTAAAAAAATTTTTTAACAAAAAATAAAATCAGAAGCTACAGAGTTCCCAAAGTTCTTATGGATGTCTGGGATTTTGACTCTGAATGCCTTTCTTGGGTGGAGCACAGACCCCACTGTCCTCCAGTTCTTTCCTAAGTCTTAAAGATGGAATTTACTGAAATATCATCCATTAATAAGCTTTCACCAAATCCTTCTCTTTTTGAAAACTCTTCCAAATAGGAACAAAGAGGTAAATAAGTTGGATTAATTAAGGTCTTCTCAAGTGAGTGACTTATACTGCAGATGAATCCCAGGCATACATTTCTTCTTTGGGGCTATCTCCATGTTCCTCCACTTCTGTACATGGAAAGGTCACTGGGTGGAGCTAATTTATTTCATGAGTCAGTTTCCAGCCTTTACTCCAGTGGTTCTCAAATTTTAGTGTGTATCACAATGGCTTGGAGGGTTTGTTAAAGCCCAGATTACTGATCCTTGTTCTTAAAGTTTCATAGTCAACGGGACTTGGGACAGGGACCGAGAAGTTGCATTTCCAACCAGCTTCCGGGTGACACTGATTCTTCTGGAAGAACTCTAAGAACTTTTGACTTACGGTCCTTCTCTCCTGGTTTTCCTCTTCGGCCGAATGTGGAGTGTTTTTTCGTAGAATGAAGTCAGAATCAGAGACATGCCCTGATTATTAAAAAATTATTATACATATAAACTTATTAAATAATATTACATATAAAAATTTATTAAATAAATAAATCATGGTAATAAATAAATAAAGAGAAAGGAAGGGTGATCGGGGAGAAATCTAAACAAGACTGTATAGCTCTGTGGTCCATCGGGGTCTAAAGCCAACTTCGACACTCCATTTCCCAGCAATACATTAAGAGTTAAAAATATGCTCTTTGCTAAGCTAGTGTCACTTGGGTTTATGCCACTTGCCACAAAAAAAGACACAGCCAATATAATCTCAGTAAAATGCAGTGTCATAGAAATGTCCACTCGAAAACATTTCTCATTGTTCCTGTAGATAATCAGAGAAGTAATTTCTCCCCATCCCCTTAATCAGCTTTGTCACCAACAAATATCCATTAGCAACTTGACGAAGACTCCGTGTTTATTTATGGAGATCCGATGGTGGCTGAAGCAGATGGAAATTCTCCCAGGTGGATACAGGCGCAGAAGGCGAAGTCGAGCATATGTTTGGCAAGCCTAGCCTCATCCATCCATTTATTTAATAAATATTTGTTAAACCCCAATTCCGTGCTCCTCGCAATGCCAAGTGCTGGAATGAAAACAGTGAAAAAGACGTCTTCAGGCCCGTTACTCCTCAAGTTGGGGTGACAGAAACAGTCAGCCACAACAGAGCTGGATCATTGGTCTATGGGCATCCCACGGTACCCTCGGCTCCGGAGTGAGCTAACAGGGCCACGGGGCATCACGCATGCGCTCTGTCAGCCACTGCTCTGACTCAAGTTTTGGGCAGTGGTATGATGCCGCGGACTCTGTGAAGGCTCATAGATTTTAGTGCTTCATGGAACAGGCTTTGGGCTTTGGGTAGATTTGCATTTGAGGAACTGCCCCGCCATCTAGTAGTCTAGCAGTAGTCACCTGCTCTGAACAAATGTACGGCATGTGCGAGTCCCTATGGGGGCCCAACATGGATCCAGAACACCTGTTTGAAACCATCTCGCAAGCCATGCTGAATGCCGTGGACCCGGACTCAGTGTCGGGCATGGGCGTCATCGTGCACTTCATTGAGAAGGACAAAATCACCACCAGGACACTGAAGGCCCGCATGGACTAACCCTCTTTTTTTTTTTTTTTTTAATAAATAAATAGTTTTTCATACATTTTCTCTCTTGGTTCTCCACAAACCTGGCCGGAAAGATCAACACGGCATGAGCAAGGGCTTGACATTGAACAATTATCTTCTAAGCTTCAGTGTCTCTTATTTATAAATTGGGCTATTCAGTATTGCCTATTTTAGGTCATTTTGTGGTAAGAATTGCACCGTAGCATCAAACATATACCAAATATTCGTTCAATGTTTGCTAAAGAAAATACCCCCAAATTACATAATTTTAGAAGAACAGTAAAGGAGGCTGCCATCTTCTGCTGGAAAACTATTCACAGAGCAAATGTGAAACCTCAAGTTCTAAGGACCAACGTGATGTTAAAATTAAGGAAGGAATTTTTGAGTGATCAATAGCTTCAGATCTGAAACTCTGAGGGACATCCTTAGACCAATACAGATGCCATACAATTTATTGGAAAATGTAAGAAATGGCATAATATCTGCTTTTGAAATGGAAAAATAATGCAACTAAAAAAAGAAGTCGTGAGAGACATAAGTCCTTTGTGGTCTTCATTAATAAAACCTAGGGGAAAAGCCCCACGAGATGATATGCAAAGGCACACTATCTGTGATAGTGAAAGGAGGGAAAATAAAAAGGCACAATGGCAGATTTTAGACTTAGACTTGACCGAGGACTAGCTCCACCACTTTCTAGTTGTTGGGAATTAAATTCTGGGCTCAAGAATTGTGATAAATTCTGCCATCATAACATTTACAACACAGGTTTGTGGAGAACCAAGAGAGAAAATGTATGAAAAGTGCCTACAGTTACGCTTTGTATCGAAGAGGCACTCAGCAGAGGGAAGCCATAGAAATTGGAGAGAGAGAGAGAGAGGAATGCTTTATGCCCTCTCCACAGGTCAAGCCATTCTCTCTACGGATGGCTGGAACCTTCCCACTGCAAAAAAAGGTAAACATTTTGCAGAATACAAGGAAATGCTGTTATTAGCCACGTAAGGGGTTGCTGGACCTTAGGTGACAATTCTGAGGCACAAAGCCTACTGTGAGATGACACAGAATTTCAGCCTCTGTAGAAGGCATTTTCTGTCCCTATGCTGACCCCCATCCAGGGGTCCTATTGAGCTGTTCGGGAGCTGCTGTGACTCTGACCCAGCAGGAACTTATGGTTTCCTAGAATTGGCTTCTCAAATTCTATGTACCTGCATCCTTCTAGCCATGAACTGGCTCTAGCAGGAATGAGCAAGAGGTCTGTGGTGATTAGGCCCTTCTGAAAATCACTCCAATTATTCAATCTGAAAAAAAAAAAAAAAGAAAATTTTTTTTCACCGATCTGGGGTTAGGATTATGAACCCACAGGAAGTTCTTCTCCCCTCCTATATCGTGGAAATATATGACGATGATGTCAGAATTTATGGACCATTCGTAATTTTTTTTAATGGTGTACTTTTTTAAAAAGTTGCTCTTAAGAGTAAAATATATGTTGATCCAACTGAAATATGTTAAAATGGATAAATAGAATGATGGCATTTATATTGTGTACATGCTTCCATGTATTTTATGTAGTTAAATAACCATCATCAGAAAAATATTTTTGAATTAAAACAAATCCTGCAATTATAATTAAATTAAATTTTTAAAAGTTCTGCAAGTTTGTGGTTAATTGTTAGAGCTTTAAAATACAGAGTTTGTCAGGGCACCTGGGTGGCTTGGTTGCTGGTCGACTCCTGATTTGGGCTTGGGTTATGATCTCAGGGTCCTGGGACCAGTTGTGTCAGGCTCTGCACTCAGTGAGGAGTCTGCTTGTCACTCCCCTCCCCTCTCTGTGCCTCAACCACCCTCCCTTTCTCTCAAACAAAGAAAGTCTTTTAAAAAATAAATAAAATATAGAATTTGTAGAAACACGTGTAGCTTTAGGATAAATAACATAATCAATCTCTTTTTTGTCCATTAAAGTCCAGTGTAGGAAACTGGAAAACATACTAATTATTTAACAGACAGAAATAGTATAAATTAATTATAATCAATTAAGGAATTTCCTAAATAAATGTTAGAGGGTGGAAAGTGCAGAAAGGAGATATTGAGGTAGGGGATACAGAGAAAACTTCCAGAAGTTAGAACCACCGTAGGGAAAGTGCAGTAGAGGGGAGAACATAAGGATAGAGAAGGGGCCCTTGGAGCTCACCAGGCCTCTGCAGAGAAGGCACTGCTTGGCTGGTACTCACAGCTTTGCAGAGGTAGGGGGAGTGTAGAGCGACCTGGAGAAGGGAATGCAGCAGTGACTTCGACCGAGAGAGCAGCTGCAGCTGGGTGTGCAGTCCACAGGAACAGGAACTTCTCTTTCTCTCTCCTTCTATCTGCCCCAGGGCCTCATTCTCCAGGCAGCCCAAACTGTGTTTCCTAGCCTCTCAACCCGGCATCACAAAGCTGAGGATAGAAAGCTGGGTTTGGGATAGAGCCTAGCTTCATGAATCAACACAGTATCTTCTTAGCAACCTTTTCACGTAAACCGAGGCAGTCACAAATCACACCAAGGGCTTCAATAGGCACCTGAAGTTTGCAAACAAAGAACAGCATTGAGGGATGCCTGGTGGCTCAGGCGGTTAAGCGTCTGCCTTCAGCTCAGGTCATGATCCAGGGGTCTTGGGATCAGGTACCGCATTGGGCTCCTTGCTCAGTGGGGACTTCTTCATGTATTTATTCAACAAGAAGTATTTATTTGATGTCCATTTCTAGGCATTTTTCAAAGTTCTGGGATGGTTGTAACAGTGAGTAAGACAGACAGATTCCCTGTCCCCGGGGAGCTCAAGTTCTAACAGGGTAGACGGACAGCAAACAAACACATAACCAGTGGCCTTAGTGCTAGGACCATGGGGGAAAGGAGTCTTCAATCCACTTCCTTTTTGTTATGTGAGGAACACATGAAATATTTCATAAAAATAACTCATCGGGGGCGCCTGGGTGGCTCAGTGGTTAAAGCCTCTGCCTTCGGCTCAGGTCATGATCCCAGGGTCCTGGGATCGAGCCTCACATCGGGCTCTCTGCTCAGCAGGGAGCCTGCCTCCTCCTCCTCTCTCTCTCTGCCTGCCTCTCTGCCTACTTGTGATCTGTCTGTCAAATAAATAAAAATCTTAAAAAAAAAAATAACTCATCGCTCCAGTGCCCCTGGATTGGCATGTTACATTAACTTTCTCTCTCTCATAAGCGATCAAACCTGCTGAGTGGCTCATATGAAGCATTCTGGCTGACAACACGTCTCTGATCAAACAACAAGACCTAAGATTTGCTGCCTCCTGGAAAAAGTCAAAGACGCACACGCCAACTCAAGCCTGCACAGTGCGATGGTTGGACGCAGGGACACTCTCTTGGAGGATGTTTTAGTGCCCCACAAATACCCCCCAATGCCTGACATGATCCTTTCCAAGAGATTTAGTGAAGAGCTCTGGGCACAGCTTATGAAGGAGAATTAACACCCAGAGATGTTTCAGGAACTTTCTTTAAAGCTTTGGTGGCAAATCACCTGTTGGTAGCTTAGTGTACAGTGAGTTGCCTACCTAAAAGTACTGTAAAATGGTTATTCTAGCTCAGTTATATTTTTACTCTGGGCAAAATAAATATTACAGATGTTTTGTTTTGCTTCCTCTAGGCACCATGACTATGAAAATATGGAGAATATTACTCAAATCTGTGTGTGTGTGTGTGTGTGTGTGATGGTAGCTTATGTGAGGAAAAGTAAGATTCCAGTATACAGTTACTGGTCCTTAATTAATTTAAACTCTATAAAACATCTTCTGGTTATATATTCTGTTTATTTTTAAGAATTTTTAAGTTTATTTTTGTGAGAGAGAAAGAAAGAGAGAGAGCACAAACAAGAGGGAGAGGGAAAGGGAGAAGCAGGCTCCCCATGGAGCAGGGAGCCCAGGGACCTGGGATCATGACCTGAGCTGAAGGCAGACGCTTAACTGATTGAGCCACCCAGATGCCCCTATACTAACTATTTTAAATGCTATAAACATAAATTTTATTTCCAGAGGGATTAAAAAACTCTTCTCACCTTATTCCTTCTCACAGCTGACACTAACAACTATATTCTGACTCCTTTTCTGAGAATCTGGTAACACTAGCGCTCGATTTCCTATGGCCGTTCTTGAAGACGACCTCCAATGCGAGCACGCTGTCCTGGGACACAACCTCACAACCTCTAGTCCCGCTCAACCTGCTGCACCCAAGTCCATCACCTACTGGCCTCTGAAGACATTGAGTTTTACAGACTCTGTACTCTACTGAATACCTCAGAAGAGATATTAAACATCTTTAAGAACCTAAAAGGTATGGGTAATAGAATGAGGTCCTACAGGCCTCACGCAGTGTTGGGTATTAACCCATTGCTTTCTGACTGTGTAGAGAAGAGGCTAAGGAGCAGGAGTGTGGGGGTCATGTGAGGAGCTCAGGACAGTTACGTACCTGCGTTATGTACCTGCGTTATGGAAATATCAATGTCTGGAGAAGCCATCCAGTCATATTGACTGAATATCAGATCGAGGTGTGCATTCTTTAGCTGAAGGTTCATGAAACTCCTTCATGAATTTAAGGCAACTATTGAGAGAAGGAAGATACCGAAGGGAAAGAAGACATGGAGTGAAGAAAGAGAGAAAGAGGTTAAGAGCTCTTCAGGTCATAGAACGGGAAGAAAGGTAGAGAAAAGTATGTGTGTGCGTGCACGTGTATGTTTACCAGAAAACCTACGGCAAGCCCGTAGAGCTTAGACAGAATATTGTTTCCAAGGGCCTAAGCATCGGGTGTACAAGATGTTAGATCTACAGAACGTCTGAGATCCTATTTTAAAATGGATAAGAAGGAGCATCTGGGTAGCTTGGTCATTTAAGCGTCAACTCTTGATTTTGCTCAGGTCATGATCTCAGGGTCGTGGGATCAAGCCGTGTGTCACCCTCCAAGCTGGGCATGCAGCCTGCTTGAGATTCTCTCTGTCCCTGCCCCTCTGCCCCTCCCCCACCCAACTCGTTTTCTCTCTCACTCTCTCAAACAAGTAAAAATAATGGAATAAAATAAAATAAACAAAATAAAATAAAATGGATAAGAAAGCCAATGATTCCTTTGTCCCATAGGCCTAAATAATGGAAGAACTAAGGTGACAGGAGCCTCTATCTGATCCCTTTTCCCACTTATCTGTTTCTTTCCAGTGGACTGAGAGGTTTTTTTTTTTTTTTGTCTTTGTGTTTCCCGGACTTAAGACAGTGGCTGGCACACAACGCCTCCTCCCGGTGCCTTCCAACTTCAAGCTGATTTAGGTGTTCTCCCTTCAGTTCTAGTTTATCTGTCTCATCTGGAAGATCCCCGAGGGAAGACTCTGTGTGTTATTTACTGAACATTGAGCCTAGCGCCTGACTCAGAGTAATACATTTGTTGAATAGAGAAACAGACGAATATCAATCAATAGGTGATCTTGGCAAACAGCTGTGGGGAAAATCTGTAATAGGAAGCATTTATTTGTTCAGAGTATGACGCTGATTTTATGACGTAATCGGGCAGACCTCGATGACTGACTCCCCAAAAGCCATTCCCCGCCCCCTTCATCCTTATGGTCTCTTTGTACAAACCTGGGACTCTTTCTGGCCTCCTTTGCTTAGAGGTAACCATGTCATACAGTTCTGATCTCAAAGCAGGGGTGTGCTGGGGTGGGGACCAGAATAGGTGTTGTACTCTCTGGCTATTTTAGCCTCTTCTCCTATCTCCTTCATGTTCACTTGAACAGGGATGTGATGACTGGTGCTAAAACATCTTGTAGTATGAAAAAAAAAAAAAAAGGACCTGGAAACCCAGAGGTACCTCCTATGACATGTTTTAGCAACCGTGACATCTTTGAGCAATTGAATTGTCTCTAGCACCTACACACTTTTGATCTCCTTTCTCATGATTAAAAAAAAAGTGAAGGTTTAAAAAAAAAGGTTTAAACCAACAGATTTCCTGTTACTTGCAGCTAATCAATAAATCTCAGGTGTTCAAGTTACCCGATTCCAGAATATAGTTTCTCTGATAAGCATGTTGTGGGGATGGAGACTGTAAATGTACTCAGAGTAACTTGGATCTTAAAGAGTGAAGTGTTAGAAACCAACGTATATTTTTCCAGTGTTCTCTACAGTCTTCAGACGATTTCCCTTCTGGACACACACTAAGAATTAACCTATCCTGATGGAAAATTAAAAAAAAAAATAGATTTAGACATGTACTTCTCTGTTTTTCTGGAATAGATGCTGAAGTCCCTTATTAAGCTCCTTCCCACTGTAGAGAACGGTGGTTAAACTTAAACTTGGTGTGATTTCCTTCCCTTTCCTGTTTCCCAGTGGCCTTTGCATCTGTTTGATCAGCAAACAGTAAGTTTCACCCTTTCCAAAATCCACAGTCCCTCTGTATTTTCACGGTAAGACTGTCTTAGTAGGAAGTGCTTTAATACCTTGTTACAATGTTACAAAGCCAATTACAGTGGTGAAAACTTGAATCATTATATTTCTATCCACTAATATCTGTCTTTCAAAAACTAATGAATATTGATGATCTGTTCTTGCCACGCAGCCGCAGCAATCTGAGAGCTCCTAGATCTGAAATAGAATAAGTCAACCACTCTAAGCACTTCTCACTGTGATTCTTGAATAACAAGTTATAATCGTTGGAAGGAGGCTTAGAGAGCCTAACGTCTTTGTTTTACAAATGAGAAGACTGAAAGACCTAAAATGAAAGACCTAAAAACCTGTTTTTACGTCTGTGTTCATGCTTCTATTAACTGCATCTATTTATATAAACAGAAAGGGGAAAGGATTGCTTTCCCTGCTGTACCCATCCAGCGCCCAACACAACACCTTGCTTGCACACAAGGAGATGCTTAATTAGTGTTTACTGACTAAAGAAGCGATTCCACACATTCGATTGGGTTTTGCTTCATTCATTAGACCAGAACAGGGTGACCTTCGCTGGGTCCTCCGACTGTGCCTTGATCATTCCCATCTGCCCACCTTCCCTCCGACTGTGGTCCCACTCATGCCGGCTCATCTCCTCGCTCCTCTAGGGAGACGTCCATGCTGTCTCCAGTCTTCACAGCTCTCACTCTGGCTGAAAGAGCTTAAAAGACAATCGGCTTATTTCATACAATTTGGGACTTAATTATATAATCTCTCTCTCTCTTTTTTTTTTTTTGGATTCTTGTTTTCTTGGAAAGCTTTGTCCCTGCCATTACCACTTATATTCCTAGAAGGCAGCAACAAACTGCTATATTTTTATGTACCAAAGTGCATATCGTGTTTCAGAACACACAGAGGCCCTCAGCCTGTCCTTGGTTTATTAATTGGAAAGAACAGAGACTATTTCCCATTGTTTCTTTGGAAATCCTTACTCAGCAAAATAGAGGTGAAATAATTCCTCTGTCATGAAACCAATATCATAAACAAATGCAGGTCCAACCTGTGCCTTTAACCTGCTCTTACCTCCTCCTGAGCTTGGGGTGAGCACATCGCTGATGTATCAAAATGACTCACCAAAAAATAAGGGTGACCCGTCATTTCATGCTCTGTGCCTCAAGTTGTCCTTTTGTAAGATGAGGGCATGCAGTGAATAATGTAAAGTCTGTTGCACTTTTAACATTTCCTAAGAATATTTGTGCCCATTTATGCATTTGCCGACACTAGACTATGAAGTTAAATATCCACTAGATGGCAGTCCAGTTCTAGAAAGAGTGTGCTTTCTTTTTTAATTCTCTTCCTGGTAGAATTTCCAAAGCACAAACAACTAAGAGCAAGATTTTGAGGAAAGGCTCAATCAGGCCATAAATACTATTCAGAGACAGGCACACTCCCCGCATCACTTCCAGCATCACTAAACCTCTCCCATAGTGTGGAGCTACATTAGGGCAGGTCTTTGACAGCCTGAACGTTAACATAGTTTTCAAAATAACAATCCCCAAACTGTGTACCTCTGGTTTGGACTTCCACTCCCACTGTGGGAAATTCAATCTGCTGCTCACTACTGTAACCTCTCCAGTTACTTCTGAGATCTCTGGCAGGAGTTTCATCAGCCAAACCTCTTAGCACCTTCCCTTCTGCACCGGTCAGCCTTTTCTGCCAGAGAAACAGAATGAGTAGGTTAGAAACATAAGACATTTTTATTAAGAAATTGTTGTATGTGGTTGTGGCGGCTGGCTAGGCAAGCCTGAAATCTTAAGGCGGGCTGGGAACTCTGAAGCAGAAATTGGTGCTGTCGTCCACAGGCCGAACTCTCCTACAGGGAAACATCAGTTCTGCTCTCAAGGCTTGCAACTGACTAGATCAGGCTCACCCAGGTCCTGGTGGATAATCTCCTTTATTTTAATCGATCAAGTGTAGACCTTAATCACAATTACAGAGTTATCTGCCTAGCCTATTAGCTCACGTTTGATTGAATAACTAGGCACGATAGCCTTGCTCAGTTGGTACATAAAATCGGCCATCATGGTTTCTTCGCTATTTTCTCTTTTTCTTGCTCAGGCTTTTTTGGGGCAATGCTGGCTCCCAAAGATGCAGATGCTGCTGGTGTTGCTCTTGCATAGTGTTTCTAGAACACTCTGAACCACTGAAGGGACAGCTACCGAGGCTTTGAATATCCTCCTGCTCCGTTGTGTTCTCAGTGCTTCTCCCAGATTTCAGGGACACAGTCCCTGACTACAGCCTCTCTTGCCTGGGTTCCAGGACACTGGGTAACCTGGGTGGGAAGAACCCAGGATATAATCTGCTACAAGCACACCACCAGCCACTAGCTCTTTTCTTTGGAGTAAACTTGAGCCCCTTGGCTTTCTCGAACGTTCTCTTAGGATGGGTGAATAAAGGTCTAATTCTTGGCATGGCGTACAAGGCACATGGTCTGACTCCCGCTGCCTCTCCAGTCTTGTCTTGTAGTGTTTCTCCTGCATCCTCCCTATACTCCTCTTCTCACAGTCTTTGCTCAATTCCTTGAACTTCCAGGCTCACTCCTCCCTGGGCCTTGGAATGTGCTCTACCCTCTGCCTGGTATCTTTCTTTTCCCATATCTTTATACCCCATCATCTAGATGATGAGATTTTTCCTTCATATCTCACTTCAGTTGTCATTTCTTTGAGAATGTCTACCCTAGCTGCCTTACCTGGCTATTTCTCCATTAAATACACTTACAGTTTTACGCAGCACAGATGATCATAAACCGAGCCACAGTTGAAATTGTGTCTTTCTGTATGTCATCTTGTTTATTATATTTCTCCCCAACTAGAGTGTACGTGTCACAAAGGCAAGGATCATGTCTGGTTTTGTTCTTTATTATGTCTGCAGCACAGATTATGCCTGTGCAAGAGTACTTGGCACAAATGGGTGCTCAAAATATTTGAGAAATGATGGGGTGCCTGGATGGCACCGTTGGGTAGGCACCTGACTCTTGATTTTGGCTTAGGTCAGGATCAGGGGGTCTTGGGACCAAGCCATGCATTGGGCTCTGTGATCAATGTGGAGTCTGCTTGAGATTCCCTCTCTCCCTCTCTCTCTGTCCCTCCCCTCGCTCAGGCACGCAGTCTCTCTCTAAAGTAAATAAATCTTTAAAT
This sequence comes from Lutra lutra, assembly GCF_902655055.1. Lineage (NCBI taxonomy): Eukaryota > Metazoa > Chordata > Mammalia > Carnivora > Mustelidae > Lutra > Lutra lutra. The sequence continues at coordinate 86,454,867 of NC_062285.1, forward strand.
GAATGGTTAATGAATAAATCATTAGCTTTTGTATCCCTTTCAAGACCTAACAGAGTGTATTAATTTCCTACTGTAAAACTATAACAAGCCAATTAGGGCGGCTATAGCAAAGTATCACAAACAGGATAACTTATTGGGAATCTTTTCTTTCACAATTCTGAAGTCTCATATCTGAAATGAAGGTACTGGCTAGGCCGTTCTCCCTGCAAAGCCTCCAGGGAAGGATCTTTCCTTATCTAATCCAGTTTCTGATAGTACCAGGTGTCTCTTGGTCTATGGCAGCCTACCTTCAATCTCCATCTTCGTCTCCACATGGCCATCCTCCCTGTGTGTCAGTGTCTGTGACCAAAATTCCCTTTTCTTATAAGGACAGTGGTCATGTTGGGCTATGGGCCCACCTTACTTCAATATTATCTCATCTTATTTTGATTACATCTACAAAGACCCTATTTTCAAGTAAGGTCACATTCAGAGGTACTGGGAATTAGGACTCTCACTTATCTTTTGGGGGAATAAAATTCAACCCATAACACACAGTTTTAAAAAATAGTTGATAATGAAAATGTTCATTAAACTTATGTAAATGTCTCCAGATTTCAAGCAGAAATGTCATCACATCATTAAATATGTTCTTTTTTTTTTTAAGATTTATTTATTTATTTTAGAGAGAGCAAGAGCACAAGGGGAGGAGAGGCAGAGGGAGAGAACCTCAAGCCAACTCCCCGCTGAGCCCAGAGCCCGATGTGGGCCTTGATCCCACAACTCTGAGATCAACACCTGAACTGAAATCAGCAGTCGGTTGCTCAGCCACCTGAACCACCCAGGTTCCCCACATAACTGAGTATGTTCTAACTGAGGCCATATATATCTTATTCCCAGAATACCTCCAAACTACCAGGGAACTGGTCATTTATACTTGAATGTTCAATGTAGTTTAAGTCTCTTTTCATCCTGTACAAATAGTAGGTGTAATGAAAAGAACTTTTCAATTTGTCTTTTAACTCCAGCATCTCAATCAGAGTTCTGCTATTTTAACTGTGCTAGATTTACTCTCCTATAGTGTCATGTGCTACTAACAACGCACGTCTTGTGTTGCTATTCTCAGGACTAAAAGGAGGTAATCTAAGTCATCAGATACATAGGAAATGTTATATAAATATCCATTTCTTCTTTCATGTGTATGACAATTTTCTATTGCCTCATCTGAACACACACACACACACACACACACACACACACGGGTATTATAGGTACAGTATATGTACATGTGCTTATACAGTGTGTATATAAATATATACATTTGCTCTGTCCATGTTTGCTATGAAGAACATGGGAAAATCCATAACAGGAACTAACCCATCTAGCCAGGAGTTATCAGCTCCCAGGTCTTCACTCAAAACCCACCCTTAGCTTTTCTGTGATTCTAGTGGACATTATTCACTGTCTCTGGACATCAGATGTAAGATGAGACATCCCACTTCAAAGGGCAGATCTGTAGGACTACATAATTAAAAATGAGAATAATTGAGCATCAAGGCTCAGACACTTAAGTGGGAGACAAAATTGGCCACCACAATGTTTTCTTAAGAATGTTTGAGAGTATTAGTAAAAATGTTGACCAATAGATACATAAAGGCCAAAACCAGAAATTTGGTGAATTAACTCCACAATTAATTATACCCAATGCCCTTCTCTCCACCTCAGATGGAATATTAAATAGAGTTAAAAATAGAGCTAATAATAGAGCCAAAAACAAAAGCTAACGTTCTCTAAAACATTGTGGTCTTTAATAGAAAACAAAATGTTCATTTACTCTACGGAGGTGTTTAAAAAGCATAGATCAATAGAATTCTGCTAAGCCAGTGAAGGATATGCAAGCAAGGTGCTAGTAGATATGCCTTTAATTGAAATTTCTCAAGAAGTTTCTTGATTTTTAGGAAGAGAGAGAGTGTATGTAGAAATTTCAGCTGAATTTACAACATTGATCCTACAGACATCTAGGTCAGCATAGTATTTTGCCATTTTTGCCAAGTGCCCTCTCATTGATACAAGGTGAACGTGAAAGAGACTGCCTAAGATAGGAATGTTAGGGCCAGAGTATTTTAGTTCATTATTTATTCATTAATTCAACAAATATTTATCGAATGCTTACTGTCTGTCTGACTTCATGCCAGTCACTGAGAACACCGCTGAGAATAATACTTCAAGGTCACTGTTCTCACAGAGTTTACGTGCTAAATTCTGGGGGAAAAGACACTACAGCTGCGGTCTAAAGGATGAGCTGGGGGCAGGGGCGAGAACCAAAGGATTATTTGAAGGTTGTTGTAATAATTCATCCAGAAGATGATGGAAATGAAGAGCAATAGCATATTCACCCAAATTACTACTCTTCCTAACTTCACTTCTCACCCCCTCTATACACATAACATCCCCCAGTACTCGTATAGCTGATGACTCCCTTCGGTGTGATCTCCTATCGAACTTTGTCCCTGTGCTAAGCGATAAGCACCTTAAGAGCAAGAGATTCATAATAATAATAACAAAGACAGTAACAATCATACTGTGATCACTGAACATTTACTACGAGCTCAATGCTACACTCTTATCTCATATGACCTTCAAAAAACCACTCGCATCAAATATCAAATATCCCATCAAAAAAACACTCCCATCAAATGCAATTTTCTCTGCTTTAGAGATGAGAAAATGCATTTGGAGAAGCAACCCATTTATCTCTGTGGTTCCAGAGCTTTGGGTCTGACCCATAATAAGTCTTCAAAATTGTCGAGAAACAGGTTTATTGGATTGATAGAACCAAAGCATACTATTTGCTTCTGCTTCCGGTTCTGATTCCTACCGTCCTTGCTTGTATCTTACAACCTTCCACCGTGACATCATTGAGATCAAAAACGTTATCTCAAGTTGAGAGGATTGGAAAATAGAAAGATATATACATATATAGAGAGAGATAGATATATAGATATATAGATACAGATATATTCTTTTGGCAAACGTCATCTCATTTTCAAAAAATAACTTAGTCTACTCAAGTTCAGCACTTTTTTTGGTCCAACATTTTGTAAACAGACATAATACCTTTCAAGAAATAATAAAGGAAGTCCTTCATGTGAGAACAAAAGGACCCTAAACAGCCACACAAAAGCATAAGAAAATATAAAGCTTATTGGTAATATAAATATATAGACAAAGAATATTGTAATATTGTAATGGGGTTTGTTAATCACTTTTTTAAAAAGACTTTATTTATTTGAGGAGAGGGAGATCACAAGCAGGAGAAGGGTAGAGGGAAAAGCAGACTCCTCACTGAGCAGGGAGCTCCATGTGGACTCGATCCTGGGACCCTGGCATCATGAGGATCATGACCTGAGCCAAAGACAGATGCTTACCGCTTACGCAACTGAGCCACCCAGGTGACCTATGTTAACCACCTTCATTCTAGTTTAGAAGTTAAAAGACAAAAGCAGAAAGAAACTATAACTATAAAAATATATTCAAGGATCCATAATATAAAAAGATGTAATTTGTGACATCAATAACATAGAAAAGAAGAGCAAAAGTGTAGAGTATTTGTACACCATTGAAATTGTTATCAGCTTAAAATGCATTGTTATCATGATAAGATGTGTTATGAAAATAACATAGTAACTAGAAAAAAATTACCTATAGATGATGGGCAGAAGAAAATGAGAAAGGAATCAAAGCATATGACTATGTAAAATCAATGAAATACAAATGAAAACAGCAAGAAAGGAAGATAGGAGCAAAAAAGATACAAGACAGACAAAAAACATTTAATAAAAAGCAATAGTAAGTCCTTCCTTATCAATAATGAAAGTGGATTGACTTCTCCAGCCTAAAGACATAGAGTGACTGAATGGGAAAAAAAAATTAAAATATCCTATGTTCATAGATTAGAAAATTTAATATTGTTAAAAGGTATGTAGTATGCAAAGCAACCTATAAATTCAATGCAATCTTTATGAAAATCTCAATAGTCTTTTTGACAGAAATATAAAAAATAACCCCAAATTCATAAAGAATCACAAAAGTCCCCAAATAACCAAAATGATCTTGAAAAAGGGCAAAGCTGGAGACCCCAGACTTCCTGATTTGAAAACACATTTCAAAGCCACAATTATCAAAACAGTTTGGTATTGGCATAACCACAGACATATAGATCAATGGAACAGACTAAAATGTAAAAAAGTAAACCCATACATATACAGTCAAATGATCAATAAGGGTGTCATGCTTCACAATGGGGAAAAGACAGTCTCTTCAAAAAACACAAATGAGATTACTTCATACCTGTTAGGATAACCATTAAAAAAAAAGCAACCAAGTAAAAAAAAAAACAAAAACAAAAAAACAGACCCAGAAAATCAGTGTTGGCAAGATTGTAGAGAAATTGGAAGCCTCGTGCACTTTTGTTGGAATGTAAAATGGTCCATCTGCTATGGAAAACCCTATGGCAGTTCCTCAAAAAATAAAAAAAGAAAATGGACCTATCACTGGATCCAGCAATTCCACATCTGGGTATATATCCCAAACATTTGAATCAGGATCTCAAAGAGATATTTGCACCCCCATGTTTATTTGCAGCATTATTTACAATAGCTAGAAGGTAGAAACAAGCTAAATGTCCATTGATAGATGAATGAAGAAAACAGAGCAGATACATCCAATGAAATATTATTCAGCCATGAAAAAGAAGACAATATTGTCATATGCTACAACATGGATGAAATTTGAGGATATTATGCTAAGTCAAATATGTCGGTCACAGAAAGACAAATACTGCATGATTCCATTTAATTTAAATAGAATGGAGGTTGCCAGGGGCTGGGGAGAATAAGAAGTTGTTAGTTAATAAGTATAGTTTCAGTCATACAAGGTGAGATGTTTCTAAGAATCTGCTGTACAACATTGTGTTTATAGTTAACAATATTGTACACAAAAATTTAAGAGGGTAAATTTCACGTTTTTTTTTTAACCGCAATAAACAATAATTCCGAGATAATTTTTAGGAGGGTTCATGTGCAGGATGAGAGTGGAAGGAGCTAGACAAGCTGATTTTTAAATTATAAATGAAAAAATAAATATACAATAATATACAGAAAATATATGACAGAGAATCATAATGAGACAATGAGTTTTGTCAGATCTTACAACATAGTCTGAAGCTGGTATCTGTTTAAAAATGGACAGATCAGTGTAAAATGACAGAAATAAAGCCACTGCGATGAACGTAGAGATTCAATAAAGTAGTGGGAACACAGATTATGAAATAAATAAATTCTCTTGGGATATATGGCTCTTTACCTGGGAAAAATATGCTCTGCAACAATAACTTTCAAATGAATCCAAGATTTAAAAGAAAGAAGTGAAAGAAAAATTGGGAAAAATGTAAAAGCTTTTTTTTTTTTTTCAAATTTGGAATGGGAAAAACCCAAGTAAAACAAAAATACACAGAAGTCATTAAAATTTATAAATATGACTACATAAAATCTAAAACATCTACATGATAAAAAATAATATAAATGAACATAAAAAACTAAGAAACCAAATAGGAAAAGAAAATTACTACACATAAAAAACAAATATTTCCTTTCAGACAGATAGAGAGATTGACAGTTAGATAGAGATGAGTATCTTACAGTTCAGTACAAAGATCAAACATCTTATCAGAAAATAGGCAAAGCATATAAGAAGACAATTCATAAAGATATAAAATTGATTTTTTCATAAAAGTGATTTTTAAACATGAAAACCTGCTCAATCTCAGGCAAAATAAAAATTTAGTAATATTATACATAGACAAGAGTGTTAGGAAAAGTGTGTGTATATAGATAGGTAGATGGATAGATAGATAGATAGATTATATATATATATATATATATAGTACATGAAAATGTACAGACATGGGGCAATCCCCAGCATAAGAAGGTGATCAAACGGGGCGCCTGGGTGGCTCAGTGTGTTAAAGGCTCTGCCTTTGGCTCAGGTCATGATCTCAGGGTCCTGGGATCAAGCCCCGCATCAGGCTCTCTGCTCAGTGGGGAGCCTGCTTCCCCCTCTCCTCCTGCCTGCCTCCCTGCCTACTTGTGATCACTGTCTGTCAAATAAATAAAAAACTCTTTAAAAAAAAAAAAAAGGTGACCAAGCAGGTATGGAAGTGACTACAGTACGTGATTGTCATGCAAAGGGAAAGATGCATGCACGTAAGATCGTCTCTGGCAGTATTCACACCAGACTAGTAACTAGGGATTGCCTGAGAATGGGCGGGAGACAGAGGGCAGTGGGTAAAAATGAGATTTACCTTGTTCCCGTGTATATTCTTTTAATGTTTATCTCAGGCACGAATAAGCATGCACTTAATACACATAAATACCCATGGAGTACAACAACTGAAACGGGTCAGTGAATGGGGACAAATTCAGAACCAGCTTCATGGATTTACAAGTTTTCCGATAGAAATGGTTTTCCAAGTGTCCGTGAGGTGCTCCTTCATTACAGCAGGTGGTAGTATTATACTTGAAAAGACCTGGGGACTCAGTGCCTTAGGTCTTCTGGCCAGAAAGAGAATGGTTTGTTCATGGTTGAAATGTGCCCAGGTCTATTACTTGGTTTCTAGAATTTTATACTGCAAGGGACCCTCGCTTCCTTTGGTATTTAGTCCAATATCTTTGCTCTATTTTCGAACACTGAGCCCAAGATGTCCAGCGGATCGTAGGCAGCACAGCCGGGCAGAACTCACCCCTCCTGATTGTTTGGCTGTAAGGGCATGGTGAAACTGATGTGGATTTATGTTTTAGGTTTACAATTCTTGTTTTAAACTCCAGTTTCCATCAGTCTGACTCTGCCCTTAAAAAGTAAGAGGAGAGTCAAATAACTCATTTGGAGTTGCAGAAAGCATTATGCTAGTTTATACAAGCACGCAATTTTGGTGGCCTATGCCTTTCCCTCTGGCCTCTTCTAAAATATAAGTCCTTTTCTGTTTCTCTCTTTAAAACAATGCAGGGTTATATTTGCTCAGTTGTCATAATATTAGTTGTTGTGTTGATCAGTCTCGACTGATTTTCCTCTTATGCAGAATCTTAGTCTAACTGATTATCTTTCTCTATGTGTGTTTTCCCCTCACTTCTTTAGTTGTTGAGAAAATACTTTCCTTCCTTTCCTCAGTTTATGGTGATTCTTGTTTTTCTCATTGTGCAAAGGGAAAAAATAGAGGCAAACTGCATAGTTCGAATTGTTTAATAATAGCTGCATTTGTTTATCTGCAGTGGGGCACTCTGGAGGAGGATTTTCTCCTTACACATGATTTTCTGCTTGGATGGTAATGCTCCTAAGCTCTAGAATTAGGGTTGGTGCCTATGTCACCAGCACTACCAACCCCAACTTCTATCCAATAATGTGAACAAATAGAAAAGGGGTGGAGAATGAAGGAGGGACACTGTCTCCCCTGCTGGGACAAAGCTCTCTCCCTCCCCTCGTCCCCCCTACTTCAGTCAAAGGAGGAAGATGAAGACAGGGAGAGACATAGGCTACAGAGGAAGGGTGACCACCACTCAAGACAATGGCAAGAGGTTCACCTAGGAGCCATGGTGCCTGTTTGGCCCTACGTTTTTTGGAACTGCTTCAGTCTAACACTTACATTCCAAACTCTCTGACATTCTGTGCAATTTGAGAAGCATTTAAACTGGGTTAGGTCTGAAGTCGTGAGGCATGTCTATTCTATCAATCTAAGAGTCGGGACACCCAAATGTTAGTTTTTGTTCTCACATCAATTGCATACGTTATGAGGGGCACATGGACCCTATGTCAGCACCCAGACCCACCCATCGGTCTAGGTGGCAACGGGAATTCTCTAATTCCTAATGTTCCCAAAGTAGCCTGAGACCACATCTGTGTTTTCAAACAGACACAACTTTAAAAGAATACCCTGGAGCCCCCTCTTGAAAATAAAAGATTTGAGATCTCACCCCTGCAGAATTTTATTCAGAAAATCTGGAATGGAAACAAATTCTGTGTTTTTCCCAAGAAATTCTCAGTGGTTATTATCATCAAGTAAGTGTCAGAACATTTCCACAAATTCTCCAAACCCTTAAATACTATAACTTCCTCTTGTGATTGTTCTCTTTTGTCTATTGTGTTCTCCTATCTGACATTGCCCTTCCTTTACCTTCGCAGGTTTCACACATACCCAGGCTTATTTCCCAACTCCAACTAACAATCGCCGGTGGACAAATGACATCTGCTCTTGCTTACTGTGCCCCGCTGGATAGTCCCCATTTGTCCCTTCGCTCCCCATTTTGGATAGTCCCCATTTGTCCCCACTCTCCACCCTTCTCCACCTGATCCCTGCTGTTGGAAATGAACTGTAGACCACATCAATGGGCTCCTTTGTCTTCTGACTTCCAACTGAGTTTATCCAATGGGAGGCATCAACAGGAGAGTAGAGAATGGGAGAAGAATAACACTGAGTTGTCAATGAGCCTCTTCCCCACCCCCTTCTGATGACTCACAGGATCACTGTGGGTTGATCACTGTGATCACCGTGGCCCTTCTGGGGGCCTTTCTTATAGAGAAGACCTACTGGGATTCCAGTCAGGTGTAAGGTTGGAAGCGTTGTAGCCCCAACAGTGTGGCTAGCCCCGTGTTACTGTCCTACCTTTTATAGATACACTTTAACCTTTCCCAGGATTTTTTTAGCTTATTCTTTTTTTTTTTTTTTTTTTTTTTTTTTTTTTTTTTTTAAGTAAGCTCTACACCCAATGTGGGGCTTGAACTTAAGACCCAAAGCCAAGGGTCACATGTTCTACTGACTGAGCCAGTGAGTCACCCCTACCCCAAGCCTTTTTAAATAGTCCCTTTGTTTAAACTTCTTCAGTTACTCTGAGTGTGGCATCTCTGCTGCCAGGACTTTGATGGGGACCATGATTTGCCTTTATCTCTTTCCTAGGTGCCATTTATATAAGAAGGGCTTTCTTGTTTCTTATTAGAAATAATAGAAATGGTAGATGTAGAATTAGAAATGGAAAGAATAGGATTCTGGGATTTGAATGGCTTTCAATTTATCTGTTCCAGAGTACTGCCAAATGCCAGAATACTTCATAAAATATATCTACTTCATCCTGATCATTACAACTTCTCAAATATTTGCTGGCAATGATCATTTCCCCCCTCTAGGCTAAATATTATCCATTCCTTCAACAGTTCTTCATGTAGCAGGGTTTCTAGATCCTTCTCCAGCCTGGCCATTGAGTATGTTTCTCTGGGTGCATCTTAAAATGTTTAGAGAAACATTTGCAGAGTAAGCCAAATGTGGACCAGAGTCTCACCTAGCTGGACAAGAACCAGGACCTCCATCACCAAGAGGCATATGGTAATGAAAGAGGGCAGCCCGGGGCCCTGGCTATCAAATGGAACCGTCACCAGGTAGAAAACAGGGACATGGGCAGAGGCTGGAGTCCCTCCTGGAGAGGGAGGCACACATCCAGGCTACACTTCCTGCACGTCACGGTTCTATTCTTGAATTTATACTTTATTTTTTCTTCTGTACTTTTTCTTTTCTACTAAGGGGTGGGGGTGGGGGACAGAAATGGAACTCTAGTCAGGCCAAGAATTAAAAAAAAAAAAAATAGGAGTGCTTTAAATTCCCATGGTCTGGAAGGCCACAGTATCCTTTCCCCACACTAATCTAGATGCCTTCCTTAGGCTTCTAGTCTTCTGGCTAGAGGTCAGTAGGTCATTTGTGCAAAACGGTGTGGAGCCTGTAGCACAAGACATTTTCTTGAGTGTGAGCTCCTTGAATTCTTTTACTTAGACTCTGCAGCACAAGACATTTTCTTGAGTGTGAGCTCCTTGAATTCTCTTACTTAGACTCTGCAGGCCTCAATACCATAGAATTATCACCACCTCAAACCTTATATTATCTGATTCAGGCAACCTAGAGGATCCAAAGGGAGAAAACTTTGTCCCAAATTACAGAGAAACTTACTGGTCAAGTCAGGATTGGAACCCAGATCTCTTTCCTCTCTATAATCCCGCCTCTCCTTTCAGTTAATTTACTCCATTCTTTCACCACAGATTACAAAAGTGAAGTGAAGAAATTAATACAGCCGGTACCCAAAGCATCCAAGTAAGACAGAGGCAGGCTTTGAATTGCACAATTGCCTTGAAAGTATTGGGGAAAGATAGCTATGTGCACATTACATTTGACACAACCTCAACGGTGAAGCAACCCATCATTTTATCTAGAGGATTCAACCACCTATCCTTTGCATCTAAGTCTAAACTTTCTAGCATCTAAATCTTTTCAATCAGCTGAGCCAAGGCAGGGAGAGGAAGGCTCACATTATCAGATTCCTGAGTTTGAATCTCCAGTCTTCCATCAAACATAAGGCTGTCCAATTTGTACAAGCTGCTTAGGACCTCAGAGATGACCCAGTTCCATAAAATTAAGACCCAGAACGTGCACAATTTACAAAGTTACAAAGCAGAATCAGGGTTTGACTCTTCTCCCACACTCTTTCATATGCCCTGTGCTTGTTTCCTGGAGGACCGCCCTTCTTTGTTTAATTGACTCTCAGAACAGGGTATCAGATATTTGCATACAGCATTTATACTACAACCGCATCATCAGATTCAAGGTCAGTATGTCCTTTATTAAATGAAAAGGGGAAGGGAGTGACATAAATGTTATCTTTAAAAGCTGCTACTAACTGCAGGGAATGCCTTCAAATAGATTTGAAGGACTTCGCAAATAAACAACATTTAGAGAACTATCAATGAATTCTAAGCAGCTGATAAGAAAAGGTGGTCAAGTTTGAAATGACTGAGCAAGTCAATCTGCATCCACTATTCTGAGCTGAACTATATGGCAGGAGAGGGTCTGACGCTGAGAGCTCTTCGCAGCAATTTAGGGGAAATGACTGTGTCAGCGGAAGAAACCACTTCCTAACAGCTGAATTTCAAGACTCTGGCAGATCAATAGGGCAAAAGGAATCAAAACTACAGCAGCTGCTGTTGAGAATGGCAGAACCTCTGGTGCCTCAGATGATCCCAAACTGAGCAAGCTCATGCAGTTCCAAGTGGCTGAACGCCTCCCAGGGACAAATCACCGTGATGTCTGCAAGAGAAGACAAGGAAGAAGAGCTTGTAAGCCAGCCTCACTGCCCCCGACCCCCAGAGCCTCAAGAAGCCTTCTTGTGCTCCAGAAGACATCCTTTGGCCGGAAACACCTCAATCCTCTCTCCCATTCGTTGTCTCAGTAACCAGAAAGTTACCTCTAATGGCCCTTAGCCCAGGAAGGATTAGATTGACAGCCTAATTAATCCCTTGCACAGTTCTGATGCCCCCCCACCCCAGGTAGGTATCTCCATTGGTTTCATTCTGTAGCTCTTTGGAGAGATGACCCAAGGCTTTTGACTGGAGCTAGCCTGAGGGGGTGCAGGTCACCGATCAAACAGGGTCTCCTCAAAGCACAACAACTATGGAAAGAACACAAGTGGAATTCTAGTCAGGCCAAGGGTTAAAATGAGAAATAGAAGCACTTTAAATTCCCATGATCTGGAAATCCAGGGCCTTCGTACTCCCTGCCCATTCAGATGCATTCCTTGGGCTTCTCTGACTCACTCTAGTTCCTTTAGATTTTGAAATGCCTAATATATCCAGTTGCATACTGAGAAGTAATCTCAAGGCATCTACTAATCCAATTTTTTGCTTCAGGCAATAAAATGCTATTATCCCTGAATTATGGAGAAGCTGACTGGAACCCAAAGAGATTAAATACCTACAAAAAAAAAAAAAAAAATCAGAGTAATAGAGATGGGATTAAAACCAAGCCAAAGATCTCAGATTTCCCCTCAGTATAAAGCTCTTTCTAGTGTTCCAAATACGTTGGCAGAGTTAAGCATATCCTCCAGAGCCCAAAGGAAATCTGCTGGTCTTAAATATGTCTGGCCAAAATACAGAAGCAGTTGATTTAAGAGAATAGCAAATGAGATTTAGAAAATAGCTGGAAAATGTATTTGAGCTCCCAGGAGTGACATTTGACTGTAAAAAGCAAATACACTGAGAATTGCCTGGTAAGGACACTGATTACTAATCACACCATTTATCAAAAGTGTATTGGATGAGTTAAAAATACCTTCACTCAAAAACCTGCACAATGGGGCACATGGGTGGCTCCGTCGGTTAAGCATCTGCCTTCAGCCCAGGTCTTGGGATGGAGTCCCACATCAGGCTCTCTGCTCATTGGGAAGTCTACTTCTCCCTCTCCTCATCGCCCCCCCCTTATGGTCTCTCACTTGCTATCTCTCTCAAAAAAAAAATAAATAAATAAAAATCTTTTTTAAAAAAACCCTTCACAGTGGTGTTTATAGCAGAATTATTCATAATTGCGAAAATTTGGAAACAACAAAATGTCTATTTTTTTAAAAGATTTTATTTATTTATTCGACAGACAGAGATCACAAGTAGGCAGAGAGGCAGGCAGAGAGAGAGGGAGAAGCAGGCTCCCTGCTAAGCAGAGAGCCCGATGTGGGGCTCGATCCCAGGATGCTAACTAAGATCATGACCTGAGCCGAAGGCAGAGGCTTTAACCCACTGAGCCACCCAGGTGCCCCAAAAATATGTCTTTTAATAGGATAAGCAAATTGTGATACAGCCATAGAATGAAATATTATTCTGTGGTTAAAAAAAAAAGAAGAAGAACTATCCAGCCATATAGGACATGGAGGAACCTTAAATGAATAAATATTGCTAAGTGAAAGAAGCCAGGCTACAGAATTTATATACTGTATACTTCTAACCATATGACAATCTGGAAAAGGCAAAACTTTTGAGAGTAAAATGATTTGTGGTTGTCAAGAGTTTGTGGAGGGTGGGAGAAGGGATGAGCAGGTAGAACACGGGGGATTTTTAGGGCCTCTATTCTGTATGTACCTGTAGTTATGGATGCACAACACTGTGCATTTGTCAAAACTGGACAACACAAAGAATGAATCCTAATATAAGCTATGAATGCTCACTAATAATAGTGCTTCCAACACCAGCTCATCATTCACAACAAATGTACCACACCAATGCAAAACGCTGATAATAGGGGAAGCTATGTACAGGCGTATGCAGGAGCTCTACACTTCCTGCTTAAGGTCTCTGCAAACTCAAAATGGCTCTAAAAAATAAATTTTAGTATTTTTAAAGGGAAGATCCAGTCATTTTCATTCATTATCCAACAAATCCAATTTTTCTAGCCAACTGAAAAATCTTGGATTGGGTACATTCAGTGTGTAGGCCCTGTTCTGGGTGCCAGAGCATATGTAAAAAGAGGAAGGTGGTTAGGGAGTGCTTTGTCTGGTAGTGTGAAAAAGTTCTCCAGGCTCCTCCCTTGCTTCCAATACCTCACTCTGTGGCCTCCTACTGTCACTTCATTCCTCTTTGTCTCAGATTTTTCTTTTGAAGAAATGATGAAGTTGGGATAGACAAACCCTGAGAATCTTTCTACCATTAAAGTCTACAACTTGATGTCCTCAAGCATTGAGGAAGCATGTAAAGAACAAGAGGATTTAGTATCTTTGGACCTTAGCTTAATTTCTATTAGAGTTTTTGCCTCAGGGCACATGTGTATTTACTGAGGAGATTAAACTAACCCCCACACTTCTATGTCTTCAAGGATCTGCTTGCTGCCTTAGCTATTTCTTGTAATTTTTCACTGCCCTTTGAGGCCTAAAGAATGGATAGTGGTGAAATTCCAAGTGAAAGTCCATGTCTTGGGAGGCTCACCTGTTCCTAGCCCCTCCATGCCTGGAATGTCATCTCCAAACCTATAGAAAAAAAAAGAAAAATTAGCTGACATCAGAGTGAAAGGATCCTAAAATGTCTCCTACTGACAACTTCCTGACTAAGGGGGCAGAAAGAGGTTTAAGTTTTTGTCTTTGAGAAATATTTTATTTGCATTGACCTAGGGAAAAGACAAAGTGACTCAGGCTGGTTTCAGACAGTGTGTCTCTGTGGTGAGATTTGCCCCTCATAAAAATTTAGCCTAAGACAACTGAAAGCTAACTAGAACTATCCTTGGGGAAATTTAGTCAAGCTCCACTTTTAAAAATAGAAAATAGAATGGAGGCTCCTGGGTGACTCAGTAGGTTGGGTTTCTGCCTTTAGCTCAGGTCATGAGCCCAAAGTTCTGGGATGGAGCCTCACATCAGGCTGCCAGCTCAGTGGGGAGCCTGCTTCTCCTCCTTCTGCTGCTTTCCCTGCTTGTGCTCTCTTGAGCTCTCTGTCAAATAAATAAATAAATAAAATCTTAAAAGGAAGGAAGGAAGGAAGGAAGGAAGGAAGGAAGGAAGGAAGGAAGGAAGAAATTGGAATGAAAACACAGTATGAAAGACATTAAAATGATTAATTCATCTATTTGGTTAGCTATACAAAAGCATTTATCAAGCATTTACTATGTGACAGGCATTGTATTAAACATAGAGAATTAAGAAAAAAAATGAATTTTCTCTGAGGAACTTCAATCTCAGAGAACAGATGTAAATAAATAAATGTAATGTAAGGCAATACAGGTTATCACAGCTGAATGTATGAAATGCAAACATGGAAGTCATGATCACATTTGTCTAAGAGAGTCAGTAATGGCTTCAAAAGAGAAATTAACATATGAATATATGTTAAAGAATAAATTGGATTTTGCCAAGAAGAGAAAGAGAAAAATAAAGAATTGAAGACTTAACCTTTGAAGCCATAAAAATAAACTCTGCATTCTGGAAATGGCCTGTGTTTTAGTATTCCAAATTAAACCATAGGGTGTACTGGTGAAGAGGAGTGGTCAAGAAAAGTCTGGAAGGTCAAGTCAAAGGTTGCTATGACCATCTCCATTTGTCGTTTTAAATGTCACCACAGACCTGGTGGGTGAGAGAGAAAGCATTCCAGGGCTAAAAATTAACTGATTCCATAAAGACTGTGGTAGAGAGGAAAATAGAAGATGGGGTAGAAATCTTTCTAAGTCTATTTAATATTGGGAGCATTAGTTTCTCAAAACCAAAGCAGGATTGTGGGGGGAAAAAAAAGAAAGTCTTCTTTTTCATTTTGGTCTTACCCTTTAACACCTTTCTTAGGAGGCTTGCTCTTGAATTGGCGAGTCTGTCTCTGCTTAAACTTGGGGGGCCCCTTGCGTGGGGTAGTGGGACCCTGGTTTGAAGCTGGAGGAGCCAAAGTAGTGTTGTCGCTCATTCTGATGTTGTTGGGTGTCTGATGGTTCTCTTTCAGGTTCCTTAGATGGTGAGAGGGAAAAAAAAAAAAAAGATTCTCAGGGTACAGGGACCATTGCTTCTTAGACCCTCACTGGAAAAGTCAGAAAAGCTCAGGACTTTGTCTTGACACAAAAGGGAAGAATCAATCATCTTTTAAAGAGATTTTCAAGAAAATATGGTATAAATCAATCACTCAATGTAGTGGAATGCAGACTGACAACAGATAGATTACAAATGAAAAATCTAGATAGATGTGTTGTTTCAATAAATTATCACAAGCTTTCCATGTGAATCTATTATGATAAGTACTTCCCATTTTGTGATCATCATCTGTGAACACAGGAAAATGGACTGAATGCTATCTATAGTCTTTACAGCACTGATATGTTCTTTAAGTTTTATATATTTTTCCACCCTACTACACAATAACCTGACTCTTAATGTTTATTGCCTCACATTTTATGGGCTTTCTATTTTACAGTACCTTACACTGTTTAAGCCTTGTGTAATCAAGATACTCCTCTCCTAGTTCTGGGAGATAACAGGGAGAGCTCTGAACCAGGGACACTAACACCCATGTAGTATGAGATACATCCCAGTACACACACACACGAGAAAATCAATGGAGGATGATTCAGTAGTAGGTTTATGCTTTAACTCCATATTCAGACATGAGGTTCTTTAATCACCCATTTCTCTGAAATATTCAACATTTTCTCCTATCCAAATCATGGACTTATCCAATATAATTTTCACAGACTGATTTTAGCCAAAGAAATGTACATTGTCATTCTTCAAGTACAAATAGGGATGTATTAACAAGATAAATTTTAAAAGTAAATATGCTAAGCTAAAGGATGACTTTTCTTCTTTCTCCTTTCTATCACAAAAGTTGATAATACTTCTCCTAGGAAGGAAGAGTCTAAAAAACTCCAAAGAACTTCTAAGTACCCCTAATCTCTTACCCTGAGCCAAACACTTCCATGCTCTGCTACATGGAAGATTTATTTATTTATATAATCTATAAATTATAGACTCTATGCTAATATTCTTAGCTTCAACTCTCCCTGACCATCTTTGGCCCATGCTAATCATCTTCCTCTTTCTCCACCACACTGAACATTCCTCAAATTTTATATTGTATGACTTCAAGTTCATCAGCTTTTTCTTATTACTTTCAAAATCAGTTTAAATTATTATCCTGGCCTAAGAGACATTTTTTCCTTATCTTCTTTTCCACAATTACTATTTTCACTTTCTCCTGCTAGTTCTCAACTTTTTCCATAGAAACGCATTAACTAATCTGTGAGTGGGTACCAGGGATGCCAAACCTGGCCAGGTTTACTTGCTTATGCCACGGATCTTGTCTTATTTCCCCACTGGAATGTGCTCCAGTGAGCTTCTTTTTCCATTTTTGTTCATTTCTGTCAAAACCTAGAACAGTGTCTGGCACATAGCAGGTGTGCTGTATATATTTGTCTAATCGTTGAATAAATAAATGGAAACATTGAACTACTACTTTAAACTTTGGGTGATGAGAGCCAGAGCCTGTGATTTCTCCACCAAACCATAAAGAAGGCATCAGTTGGTCTTCACTTCACAAAGCTCTCAGTGGCTTTAGGAAATGGGCTGCCTTTTCGCCTGTTCACTGAACCCAGTTCTTGTGCTGTGGACCCTCTCTCGCCCTGGTAAACAGGCAAAGTTTTTGTCTCTTCCAAGTGTGGTTGGGACCATGGAAACTACTACTAGGCAACCAAGAGTAGCATTGTTCTCTGAGTTTATACCAGTAGCTGACACATCCCAGCTCTGACAAAGCCACAGAGGAAAACTAGAGAATTTCTCTCCAATAAAGATTTTTGGACTTCTCAATTCTTTCAAAATAGTAAGAAAGCCCAAATTTTCCTTCTCTCATCTGGGGAGTTTACTAGGATTAGGATTACTGTATTTAACAAATAAGAATGCACAACACCCAGTTAAATTAGAATTTCAGATAAATAACAAATGGGGTTTTTATTATAAGTATATTCTAAATAGTTCATGGTACATACTTATAAAAGAAAAATTATTTGTTATTTATCTGAAATTCTAATTTTACTGGATGTATTCTACTTTGATCTAGCAGTTCTATCTAAGATTCCACTGTGTCAGATTCAGAGTTTATAATATGAGGGTTTAAGGTAAACTAATCAGTCATATTACCCTTTGGGGGCAATGCAATGTAAAGACTATGTGTTTTAGATTCAAATAGACATAGTTTCAATTCCCTGCTCCATAAAAACTGTCTATGTGACCTCAGATAAATTGCATAACTTGTCTGGACCTCATTCCATCTATAAAATTAATCAAATATACCTTCTTCTTAGAGCTATGGAGAAAAGTAAAAGGCATAATGTAAATAAGTGTTTGGTGCAAAGTGCTCAAAAAAATAATAACTATGTAATAGACCTTCTAGGAAGCCAGCAAACAAATCTGTGATTGGGACACAGGTTCACCTGCCCTCCCTATACACTTTCTCCTGGGCGAACGGTTGAAGAGCCCTTGTCACATACCAGAGAAATGACTGTCATCAGCACTTGTTGGGTCGTCTTCTGTATCCCTCCAACACCCTATTAATTTATGACTGGTCTTGAAATTCTGCCGTAAGCTTGGATTCCCTTGACATCCCCAAAAGCAGCCCCAAAGAACTTAAAAATCACACTTGACTTCCATCTTTCCTTGATTATACTTCCCCTTTTCTCTTGTAAATTTCTTTTGCATATTTATATATGTAATTTTGAAGTCACAGGCTCAGATGGCATTCCCATTCCTCTCTAGGTATGATGCATTATACAATGGTATTCTCTTCTGAAAGCCTTATAGAACAGTTGCCTCGTTCATCCCTGGATCCTCCTGATCCTCAGGGTTTGCACCATGGGTAAAAACTTTGTATTTATTATGCATTTCATGTATAATATTTCATTTTTTAGTAGATAGGACATTCTAACTCGTAGAGTGTTTCTGTCATGGATGTGCCCTCCAGTTCTCCCTGTAAAACCATTTGGGAGGAAGAGAGCAAATATGACCCTTCCCTGCCTTGGAAGTTAGTCTTGTCCATGCCGCATATCACCAGAGGCTAAACTTATCCTGGCCATGCTTTCCTAGGAATTAAAAGAGCATCCCCTGGCTAAATAATCCTCCATCCAGTGTCAGACTTACTTTCAGCTGTAGGAAGAAGATGTTTCACATTTTTGTCTTCCAAAAGTGTCAAGAAATTCATTCATTCCTTTGTGAGATGGAATGGCTTTCTATTTTTAAAGCAGTGTCAGCTTTAAAGTCAAAAAGTCTTCCCTTTTTGAAGAGTAAAAACTGTTGTTCTGCAGAAGGAAGTGGATTCAGCAGAACAGTACGTCAAAGCACAGTTTTGTAGGGAATCAGGATTAGTGTCACCTTGGATGCAAGGCAGCAGAGTTCAGAGTAAGAAGCTATGGAGGATGATCACCCATAAACCCCAGCTAAGGCAGAGCAGTATCAGAAGGTCCGGAGTCAGGATCTCTGATGCTGCTATCATCACCCCCAGTCTCCCTTTCTTGGCAAAGATATAGGCAAATAGACAATGCTATTGTTGGGGGGCTAAGAGAAGGGGTGAGGAGGAGATAGGTGCAGGAGTGGTCTCCCTGCACTGATGGGGTTGGGCCAATAAATATCACCAGGGTCCTGCTGAGGCAGAGAAAATCTAATAATCTGGAGATCCAAGGAAGACCCTAACCAAAGCCATGAAAGGGAAAAAAAAAAAAAAAGTCCACAAGTACCTTCATTCAGATCAGAACAAACAAACACTTTGGCCTCAGAGCGAGAAGGCTAAGCCACCCACAGAGCACTGGGGTCATTCTGGCTGCCTCTTGACTCTCTTTATCCTTATCCTCACACTCTCATGTCCCCCCTCTTGTATTTTGGTCTCTTTCAAGGACACCCTGGGAGTAAAGAGCTGTTTGCTCTGTGGTCACTTAGTGACCCAGATCCCTCCTTTCCCAGAAAATTGGGAGCCACAATAAAGAAGGAGTCAGTGTGGGGTTCTTTCAAAATGAGTTGAGTAATCAAGTTTTGCAGCAACCTCTCAGTAATCAAGTTTCACTTATTAGCTGGCTGCATGACATTATAAGGCAATTTGGATGTGTTTCCTTCATGTTTTCTCCCAGTTTCATTCCCAGCCCCAGCCCAGGCCTGCTGGTTCCATTTCTTTATTTTAGAGCCAGATCAACCCTCCACCACCCACAAAGCCTTTCAATTAAAACCTACTTAAACACCAGAAGTTGAGAAATACTCACAGAGTTGAATGTTGCTCCCATAAACCGCCCAGTTGCCTTCTTCAAGGCAGATGAGTAAAGGATCTATGCCTCCTGATTTATCTCCCTGTAATACCCACATGCCTCGTAATCCCACTGTTAGGAGCTTAGAGCACCAACCCAGGTACAAAGAAGTTCGAAGAATAAAGGGTGAGACTGGGACAGGCTTAGGAGGTTTCTGACAACTGAAATACTCTCACAGAACTGACTTGGGCGCTCTCCTGTCAATCAGTAGGTGTTGAAACTACAAATGCACACAACGTGCTGATATCCAGGGGCATATTCTTAGTTTGTGATTCGCAATCTCTAGTCTTCCTCCATTCCCACCAGTGTCCTTGTTGTCTCCCATTCCATCCCGTTCCCTGACACACACACCCCTCCAGTCATAAGTCAATCCCCACCACACAAGCATCATGTCATAATTCTTATGGGAATCTAGATAACTGGAAAGAGGAAATAAAATCATAGTGTCCCGTGCTGCAGTGGGGACACTGGGATGCTGATTGTGTGAGCAATGACATTGAAAAGTATACGATATCTCTCCCTAATAAGTTCTGGATATATTTCCTCAGTAAGATAGAACCACAAATCAAAAATGACACAAAATTCAGTGGTACTTGACAGAGAAAGAGCCCAACTTATAGCTGATAACTATTAACTGATGGCATTTATTTGAAAATTGATTGCTGAATCTTACATATCAAAGGCCTCAGAGTACAGGGCTCAGGCTACAATTCAATTCATTGGTACCCTTGGCTGCAGTCTTTCAATTACGTTGAGCCACTAGTATTAATTTGTACATCACTTTATATAGACCTTGGTCCATAGGCTGGCATCATGAAGTTCTTTTGAGAAATTTGTCATAGAGAAATAAAGTGATTTACTCCAGACTGTGTATAAAGTTAGTAGTGAGCCAGGATCAAGGCCTAAATCTGGAAACACCTTGCATATTCTGCTATCTTTCTATTATATTATAGCAAAGCAGAATAGACCGAGATGCACATGTTGCTGGTCTCTCTCGTGCTTTGCCAGTGAATTGTAATGTACTCTCCCTAAATTGTTACTTGTTAGAGAATTGCACTCCATAAGGTTATAGAGGAAGAAGGTCAATTTATCCTTCCCAGGCAAGGATAGATTCTTAACTGACAGCCCCAAGCAGATTACATGGGCAGCTAAAAAGCTTATGGGTTTTTTTTTTTAATGAAAAAATAATAATAACCTTGCTCTTCACCAAAATTAGAGGAATTTTGAAGCAGCAAATGCAGTGCAGAGCCAGTAGAATATTTAGTGTCTGGATGAGTCTTTCCATTCCCCCTCTGGTCTCCATTATGATTCAGACCTCCTCTACTCGTAGAAGGCACATAGATATTGAGATTCTTATCTGTGAAACCCTCACCCATTCTCTATTTCTTTGCTGAAGGACTACAATTCATATAGGCAGTGAGAAGAACAATAAGCCAAATGTTCTAGAGTGTTGCTACTCAAAGTGTACAAGCGTCCATACCACCCGAGCGTTTGTTAGAAATACGGGACCTCAGGGCCTGCTCCAGACTTACTGAACCAGAAGCTGCATTTTAATAAGGTTTCAAGGTGATTTGTTTGCACAGTACTGTTGTAGACCCATGTGTAGGCTTGATCTCATCACATCTCTGCTATGTGACAAGAGTGCCACCTCCTCCAGTCTCAGCTTCTTCATGTCATATACCATAATGTGCCAAGGTTCTCAATTTTTTCCATCCCAACACACTTGAGAAAGATAAACCACATTGATTAGTAAAAGGATTTCTAACCAGTGATTCTCACTGTTAGAGGAAGGAGGAGGGTGTTGTACCATGACACTTCTTTCCCAGGGAAAGCCAGAAGAATGGAATATGAGGAATGAGATGTACAACCAAGTATATAGTTGGAAAAACTCTTCTAAAGTGATTTTAGGGGCACCTGGGTGGCTCAGAGGGTTAAGCCTCTGCCTTTGGCTCAGGTCATGATCTCAGGGTTCTGGGATCAAGCCCTACATCAGGTTCTCCGCTCAGCAGGGAACCTGTTTCCCTCTCTCTCTGTGCCTGCCTCTCTGCCTACTTGTGATCTCTCTCTCTGTCAAATAAATAAATAAAAACTTAAAAAAAAATAAAGTGATTCTAATTTAGCTCTCAAGGATTTATGATTAGAAAATCCTCTAATTGCTTTAATGACTTAAAAATTTATTTTCCATCCAGTTTTGGACCAAGATGGAGTAGATATGTTTCTCCCCATTCCTGTGCTAAGTACAGCTAAAATTCCTAAATATTATATATAGAACAAACATAAGAGTATTTTAAAAGGTCAAGAGAAGAAGAGAGACCAAATAGGGAATTTAGTGCTCTAGGACCAATGTGGCAGTAAATTCCTTGAGCTCTCTTTTAGTTTTGTACATCCTGAACTAGTGGGAAGAGAGGCAGCAACACAGAAACACAAGCAGGAACAGATAAAAAAAAAAAAAAATCGGGCCCCTGGGTGGCTCAGTGGGTTAAGCCGCTGCCTTCAGATTGGTCATGATCTCAGGGTCCTGGGATCGAGCCCCACATTGGGCTCTCTGCTCAGTGGGGAGCCTGCTGCCCCCCCCCGCCCCCCGCCTGCCTCTCTGCCTACTTGTGATCTCTGTCTGTCAAATAAATAAATACAATCTTTAAAAAAAAAAAAAACTCTCAAAAAGCCTACTCTTTGTAGACAAATGACCAGAAAAGATGTAATCTAGTAAGACAGAAAAAAATTAGACAAAAATCACCCTAAGCCATGGGGAAAAATCCAACCTCTTGTTGGGGTAAAAAAGGCCAGTTTCAACCCCATCAGCACAGGTTGAGCATTGAGACTTCCATCCAGGCCCAGCTATAATTAGGTAACCCTACCCCACCCCCACTTAAGTAGTATCAGAGAAGGCCATATAGGGATCTTAGACTTTCAACTCCAACCAGTGCTAACGAGGCACCCTCTTCCTTCTTACCAGAATGGTGTCAGAGGAAGCCAAGTGGGGAATTTTCACCACTATTCAGCAATAACAAGGTACCTAAAGAAGAACAAAATGAACATTTTAGACTAATACAATAACAAACACAAAAATTCAATGAATGGGCTTGACAACAGAAAGAAGAAAAAAAAAAAAAGAATCAGTGAACCTGAAACTAGAACAATAGAAAGCACCCCATCTGATCAAAAGAGAAAAAAATAAATAGAAAAGGAGGAGGAGGAGGCAGAAAAGGAGAAGAAGGAGAAGAAGAAGATGATGATGACGATGACAACAAATAACAACAGTCACCCGAGACCTTGGAAACTAAAAGATCTAACATTCATGTCATCAGAGTTCCAAGAGAGGAGAAAAGGATGTGGCTAAAATGTACTTGAAAAAATAGGCTGAAAATTTCCTAAATTTGATGGAAGACAAAAGCCTATGGAATCAAGAAGCTATCAAACCCCAATGGGACAAACCCAAAGAAATCTATGCCAAAGCACATCATAATCAAGTGACAAAACTAATGACAAAACAAATTTTGAAAGCAATTTAAAAATATATATATATACTACCTTACCTAGAGGTGAAGAAATGGAATGATGGAGGATTTTTCATCAGAAACCATGGGGCCAGAAGAAAGTAGCACAACATTTTTTAAGTCCTGATAAAAATAGAACTGTCACCTCTGTGAATTTATCCTTCAGGAGCGAAGGGAAATGAAGACATCCTAATAAAGAAAGACTAAGACAATCTATCACCAAAAAACCTACACTAAAAGAATGACAAAGGAAGTTCTTAAAACAGAAAGGAAATGATAATTTTTAAATCCAAAAAAAGAGGAAGTGTGGGATATAAGGGGATGTGTGGAAGACAGGAAACTCAACCACATTCGGTAGGTTTGTGGAGACCTAAACATTGTTCAAGACACTGTGGAATTCTAGAGATCTGGTCAGTTTGCATCTTCAGGGACTGTACCCATTGTTCTCTGTTCCAAGTGGTTGTTCTTTCTGTTTCTCTACTACTCCTGCTGCCACTGAGTCTTAGAGGATTTAAGTAGCCAGGCTAACCACCAAGAAGTACACACTGCCTCTGGGAGACAGAAGAGTTCTACCAGCTTACTTAATTGGTGACTTGCTAGCCTCTTCAGGGCTGACTTTTGATCAGCTATCTATCTCTGATCGTACAACCAGGTAGTGGAGTCACATGGCTCTGAACGAGGTGATTGATGATCAAGAAATTCCTGTGGATGACCTTTGGTTGCCCTGGACACTCCAAGATTTCAGAGGCATACGAAATAAAGCCAGCAGAAACATTGCTGGGAAAAGAAAAAGAATTATTGGTATATGTGATGACATCAATAAATATTAGGAAGCACATTTTACTAAGTGAAAGAATCCAGAGTTGAAAGGTCTAATGGTATCTGATTTAATTAGTGACATTCCAAAAAGGAAAAACTATGAGGTTGGAGAACTAATCGGTGGTGGCCAGGGATTGAGAGAAGTCGACTGCTTGTAAAGGGACAAGGCAAGGGATTTTAAAGGGTGGTGGAATTATTTGGTATCATGATTGTAGTGGGGGATCTGTAACTCCAAGGATTTTTATTGTATGCAAATTTAAGAACGAAATATCATAAAAATGCTTCTAAAAATTATGTTTCATAGTTCTATAATCCTTGGTTCTTGATACTTTCTGACAGATGGGAAAGTATTATTAATCACATACAGAGAGTTAAAGGGCAGGCACTAAGTAATTAGAAAGTAATCAAAATTTTAGCTGTCCTATAAGCTCCTTACACAAGCACTAATCTCTAATCCTTCTTTAGTGCTTCTTAAAATACCTTTGAGTAGGAAGACACACATCAGAGACACATTTCCTCTACGTTCAGATTCTCCTAGACCAGGATTTTCACTCTGATGAATACACAGTGGACCCCAGAGAGGAACCCCCTAAATGTGAAGAAGGAAGGTACAAGGCTCTCCCCCATCTTCTTCTAATATCCAATAATATTTATGCCTTTTCCAGAACATTGTTAATCTTGAAAAAAATAACTTATTAATTAAAAATACAATACTTCCTTTCAGAAAATAGGGAAGTGGGAACAGTCCTAAATTCATTTCATTAAGCCAGTTTTACCCTCACAAAATATTTTAACACTAAAACCAAAGACAATAAAAAGGAAAAATACTGATCAATCTCTCATAAATTTAGATGTAAAAATCCTTTTTTTTTTTAAAGATTTTCTTTATTTGACAGAGAGAGACAGCAAGAGAGGGAACACAGGCAGCGGGGAATGGGAGAGGAAGAAACAGGCTTCCCACTGAACAGGCAGCCTGATGCAGGGACCCTGAGATCATGACCGGAGCCAAAGGCAGAGGCTTAACAACTGAGCCACTCAGGTGTCCCTAGATGTAAAAATCCTTATCCTTAATGAAATAATAGCAAATCAAATACAGGAATGTGCAAAAATAATAATGCACCATGATCAAGTGAGATTAATTCCATGTATGCAAGACTATTTAAAGCCTAATCAACTAACATAATGCACTATATCAACAGCCTAAACAAGAAAAATCATATAACCATATCAATTGATATAGAAATGCACAGAAAATGCATTTTGCAAAAACCAGTGCCCATTTATGATAACTCTCAGCAAACTAGAAATAAAACTGAACTCAAAAAAAAATCTTCAAAATAAGCCAGCCAACCAAATAAATTAAAAAAACCCTACAGTTTACTTCATACTTAATTGTAAAAGACAATGCTTTTTCTCTAAGGTCAGGGACAAGTCAAGGATGTGTGCTCTCATCAGTCTTATTCAACATGGTACTGAAAGTTCTGGCCAATGCAATCAGGCATGAAGAAAATAGAAAGCATATAATTTGGAAATGAGAAATGAAGCCACTTCTATTTACAGATGACATGATTATCTACATAAAAAACCTTAAGGAATCTTCATTTTAAAACTATACTATAACTAATAACTGAGTTCAGCAAGGTTGAAGTATATTAGACTAATACAGAAAAATCAATTGCATTTGTACATTAACAATGAATAAATGAAAACTAAAACTTAAAAAGTAACATCATTCACAATTGCTCTAAAGAAAATGAAATACTTAAGTGTAAATCTAACAAAGCATGCACAAGACTTGTATGATTAAAAACTACAAATTCTAATTTTCTAAAAACATTTTATGATTTTATTTATTTATTTGACAGAGAGAGAGAGACATCACAAGTAGGCAGAGAGGCAGGCAGGGAAAGAGGGGGAAGCAGGCTCCCTGCTGAGCAGAGAGCCCGGTGTAGGTCTCGATCCCAGGACCCTGGGATCATGACCTGAGCCAAAGGCAGAGACTTAACCCACTGAGCCACCCAGGTGCCCCTAAAAACATTTTTAAAAGAGAGAGTGAGTAAGCACGAGCGGGGAGAGCAGCAGGCAAAGTAAGAAGCAGGCTCCCCATTGAGCAAGGAGCCTGATTCGGGACTCAATCCCAGAACCCTGGGATCATGACCTGAGCTGAAGGCAGACACTTAACTGATAGCCACCCAGGTGCCCTACAAAATCTAATTTAAAAGAAATCAAAACAGACCTAAATAGTTGAAAAAACACACCATGCTTATGGATTAGAACACTCAACATAGTAAAGATACCAATTCTCACTAAATTGATCCATGTTTATTACAATTCCTATCAAAATTCCAGCAAGGTTTTCTGTAGACATAGAAAAGTTTATTCTAAAATGCATGGCCAAAACAAATATTGAAAAAGAAAAAAGTAGGGTGAGAGGGAATCACTCTTCCTAATGTTAATTAAAGCTTACTACATAGCTATGGTAATCAAAACAGTGTGGTATGGACTGAGTAATAGACACACAGATCAGTGAAACAAAGTAAAGAACCCAAGTGTAGGTCCATAAAATATGCCCAGTTAACTTGTGACAAAGGTGCAAAAGCAATGAACTGGAAGGGGGACAGCCTGTTTGACAAATGGTGCTGGAGAATGAACATCTAAATCCTGGACAAATGAGGCTGAGCATTGACATTTTGTCCATGGACATCAGAAATAAAACAAAACAAAACAAAACAAAAAAAAGTGAATCTCACACCTCACACTTTATGTACATAAATTCCACACCTAACTGCCACACATTGTATGAAAACTAGCTTAATGTGTATCACAGACTTAAAGATGCAAAGTAAATCTATAAAGATTTAGGGGAAAAAAACTAGGAGAAAATCTTCAGGGCCTAAGTCCTTCAGGACAAGCAAAGATGTCTTAGACTTGCCAGCAAAATTACTTGACAGGGAAATCTGATATATATGACCTCATCAAAATTAAAACTTTCACTCTGAAAAACCCTGTTAAGAGAATAAAGAGAACAATAATATGCTGGGAGCAAATATTTGCAAATTACACACCCAACAAGGGATTTGCCTCTAGAATATACAAAGAACTCTCAAAATTCAATATTCAAAAGGCAAACATGCCAGTTAGAAAATGGGCCAAAAATACAAGTAAACATTTCACTGTAAGAGAATATACAGATGGCAATAAGGACATAAATAGATGTTTTCCATAATCCTCCATTAGGGAAACACAAATTAAAGCCACAATGAGGAAATGAATCAAGTATGGCTCTCTGGGAGGAGAGCATTCCTGTAGAGACAACACCTGCTGAAATGGGAACCTACTTCTCCTGTAAGGATTAGCAGGGGACAGAGAACAAAAGAGAAGGGAGAGGAGTCTGGAGTGGTTCGAGGGGCACCAGTTATCGAATAACATAAAAATTACCTCAAAATTTGGCAGCTTATAAAAGTAAACATCCGTTATATCCCACGGTTTCTGAGGGTCTGTTCAGGAGTAGTGAAGCTGGGTGGTTCCTGGTCCGTCTTTCATGAGGCGACAGCCAGGCTGCTGGGACTGGTGGGAGGGTTCACTTCTTACATAGCTCACTCGCACAGCTGTTAGCAGAAATCCTCATTTCTCACCATGTAGACCATGCTGCATTGTCAACTCATACGTCACTTTAGTGTCCCTATGACATGACACCTAGCTTTCCTCAGAACCGCTGATCCAAGAGATCAAGAGAGAAGGCATGATTCTTTTATAATCTCAGAACTGACATAGCATCACTTCTGCCGTGCTCTATTGGTCCCACAGACCAAGCCTGATACAATCTGATCAGGGTTGATAGCAGGATCACTGGGGCCATCTTAGAGGTTGATTACCATAATAAGCCCACCTGCAGACCATGGCAAATGCTTCCATTTTATTGTAGATGGGTAAAAAGGTCCCTAGAAGTTTCAGATGGAAGGAATGTTCTGGTCACGAGTGTGCTTCTTACTCTGGCTACTCTGAGGAGAATAAAGCATGAAGCTATTACAAAAGTGGAAAACATTCAGAGACTGTTCTAAAAGTATCTGAAGGCATGGTGAGGGTAGGGCTAGGCTGCTAGCAGAGGAGAAGGTGAGAAGTAATCAACAGGTTATATTTGAAAGTAGAGCTTGCACAAGATGGGATTTTCCTAGATGTCAGCAACTTCTCTTTTTATACTCTCTTGGGGTGGTCTCATCCATTTATGTGGTTTAAGACAGTGTTTCTCAAACGTCACAACTTACCTGCAGAGTGTTTTAAAGCAGATTCCTGACTCCAGCCCTAGAGATTCTGATAGCATGGGTCTGGCGCTGTCCTGATAATTTGCATTTCTAACAAATTCCTGTGTGAATTCCATCTGCGGAGCCACAGACCACACTTTGGGAAACCTGGTTGAAACTACTATCCATAACCCGATGAATCAGTAGTTTAGAGTTGAAATTCAGGATTATATATCTTTCTGTCAAAAATCACCTCCTAGAAATGGCATGATTGTTTTCAAACTCAACATGTCCAAACTCGAGTCATAACCTCCCCTGAGACATCTGTCTTTTCTTTCGTATTTTCCAAATCAGTTAGTGATACCACCACGGATCCTGTCATTCTTGCAGAAATCTGTTAAGTCCTCCCTCCTCCCCGTCCTCATCCTTCACATCCCTCCAATCACCAAGTCATGCCAACTTCACCTGAGTATTTTTTAGAGCTGACCCCCTCTGTCTATCCCTACTATGAATGCTGCTCTAGTTCAGGCCGAACAGGCTGCAAACTGATTTTGTTCCCATCAAACCCATCAACACAGCTACCAGAGTAAACTATAGAGTAAAACACAAAACTCTTCATGTATCTCCTTTACTTTCAATGGCTCTCCATCGCTGACAGGATCAAGATCAAGTTCCTTATTTGCATAGCATGAGAAGTCTGCTGTAATGAGGACCCTGTGCCTATCCTGCGCAGACACATTTATTATCCTCATCTAATATTCACTTTGAAGTCCAGCAACCTCGAGCTGCTCCTTTATAATTCCCTGCACACACCACACCATTGTAGGACGCCATGCCTTCACTCATGGTTTCCCTTTCCTCAAATGCATTCTCCTCCACCTCCAACCCTTCCCATGTCAAGTAACCAACTTTCTACTCTCCTTTGTAGATTTAAAAGTTGGAATCGCTTCCTCCAAGAAGCCTTTCTTGATGTCCTTACTAACTTCTCTTGATACCTCCCGTACATTGCTTTTCCTAAGCACACACCAAAAATTTAATTTGTTTATTTCTGTCTTCCTCATTACATTGGTAGCAACATGAGGTCTAGGACTGTGCCTTAGAAGTGGGTTTATCTCTGACCTTGTGCACAGGTCCTGGAATATAGCTGGGTGAGAATTCTTAAGGGCTTGTTGAATTTGCAAATGAACCTTTATGCCAAGACCATGAACCCCGTCAGAGTGTAGTTCAATATGTCATATATATATGTATATATATGTAAATGTATACATATTTACAGATTATGTAATTATTGTAATTGTAAAAAAAATGTACTATTACATATTACATATATTTACATATTACATATAAATATTTACATATATACATATACATGACATATTGAACTACATTTATCATATATATATGATGTAGATTCCTTTCTTATATATGACACAGAAAAATTGGTCTCAGTGACTCCTATGGATAATGACCATACTCATATTCCATTCTTTCTTCCCCAAGGCAACCTACTAACCAGAGGAAAGAGATGGAATGGGGGTGCAGAATGTAGTCATTTCTATCTTATTTAGACAGATACATATCTACTCGAGAACTTTCCTCAATTTCTTGCATTATTCAGCCAAGTATCATGCTAGCTGCTCCAAGGAATACAAGACAAATAAGACACGGCCCTTTCCTCACACATTTTACATTTGGATGGAGAAATAACTCTACTATTCAGAAAATAATCACATAACACAAAGCAGTGCCTACTAAAGCCCTAAATTATATTGTACAAGTAGCGCACGCTCTAGCTCAGAAAAAATATAACACGCTTGTCCTGGATCAATGCTGGAAAGAAGAAGAAGGTAGGTGCCTGGGTGGCTCATTTGGCTAAGCATCTCTTTTTGGCTCAGGACATGATCCCAGGGTCCTGGGATGGAGCCCTGCATCAGGCTCCCTGCTCTGCAAGGAGCCTGCTTCTCCCTCTCACTCTGCCTGCTGCTCTCCCTGCCTGTGCTTGCTCTCTCCCTGTAAAATAAATAAAATCTTAAAAAAGAAGAAGAAGGTAATATATAAGGTATATATTTGAGTATGGTAGGTATGGTATTTGAGATGTGTGTAGGCTGATTGAGAGCACTTAGATGAAAATGACTCGCTCTTAGTCAATTTCATATGTGGTCTGCAGTAATAAGCATCAGAATGTCCTGTGGAATTGATGATGGTGATGATTTTCTTAGCCTCGAGCATTTACTGAGTATTGAGCACCCTGCTGGACACTTTCTCATACATCATTTCCAACCCTTCCAGTGATGCTGAAGGTTGATGTGCCTCTTTTACAGATGGGCAAACTGAGGCTCCAAGAAAAAGAACCATGGCCCAGGGATACACTGATAGGAAGACACAGAGCCAGGACATCTGTCTAACTGTAGCTCCCCACTCCCCACGCCCAGCCTGCTTTTGGTGCCCGGTGGACACATTTCATAATGGACAGCTTTCAGGGTGGAAAGTCTTCTCTGAGAGTTTGTTGTCTCAACTTGGAGCCTCAAAGAAATACATCTGTGCAAAAAGGGGAAGTGTTAACAGTCGGCCCCAGTCTTTTCTCACTTTTTGAGGTTCATGGTAAAGGCACCGCCCCATGGAAGAGTTGTCCAGAATTTACCTTTCAGTCATATGCTTGTAACAACAAAGAAAAACTGGAAAATATTTCAAAGTTTTGATGATTGTTCCGGAAACTCTCACGTAGGTTTCCAAGTTCTGTTGATTTCATTTGGCAGCACAGGACTAAGGTCCTTGGAGTAAGAGCTTCCTTGCTGCCGTGACAGGCATTGTCCTGCATCTGAAGAAGCTTAAATATGGGGAAGGGAGTCTGGGTACATAACACATCTTTGTTATGTAAGCAGAGTGTCTCCCCTCATGGGTCTCTTCAAAGAGTCTCTTCATCTGTTTCCTCTGCTGATAAATACAGGTGCACAGTGAATAGTGATGGAGGAAAAATGAGAAATGGGAATTTCGGGGCGTCCCTGCTCTGACTGTGATGTCAGGAAGTACTTTAGGAAAACATGGTAGTTGTCCTCCAACTTATGAAAAGCCCATGACTGTATCATCAAGAAGAGACTTTCAATGAGCATTTCTTAATCCTTTCGAGGTCATGGACTCCTTTGCTGGAAGTTATGAATGCTCTCTCCTCTCCCAATAAATACACACATACTGCACACATATCTAGTGATGTTACAGACACTTTCCTTCCAATGTCCGTGCCCAATGCAGTGCATTGAGAAAAATTGTGGAGACACGTTGGGCTTGACAGAAGAAAAAAAAAAAAAAAGCCTTGTTTGACGAGTGACATCTTCCCTAATAGCATGGGAAATGGGGAGTGGAATGTGGACTATGAATCTACCATTCCCAATTTTCAAATCCTCTTTGTTCTAAATAATTTATTTTTACCTATGTTATTTTTTCATTGTCCCCCCTAGAACGTAACTGCCACAAGAGAGCAGAGAGTTTTGTAGTCTACTGCTGTTTCTCTGGCGCCTAGAACAGTAGCTGAAAAAATAAAGGTGCTCCGCGAATGTTATTGAGAGAAGAAATGCATCCCCTCTTGGGAGCACCAGGTTACAAAATTTACTCTCTCCCATGTGAATTAGTGTTTGCTTTGATTTAAAATGTGGCCAGATGCGTTCAAGGGCTATCTTCTATCTTAGCCTTTTAGGAAATTTACAAACGAAGTCTGTATTGGGTTTTCAGGACTTTTGCTAAATTTAATTATATACTGTTTTCTTTTTTTTTAATTTGCCTAGATTCATCTCTTTTCTCCCACCAAATAACCATCCTCTCGGCTGTTTCAGTTCCCATGACTAAAGATGTATTTGGTGGCATCAGTTTACGAAATAAAGGGAACAAGACGCAGCACATTCAAATGACAGCAAAATAAATGTCATTTCTCCAACTATATTTGCTTGGTCAGCTCTACACATATCGAAACAATGTAAATACGAAATATGGACGTGTTCGTATAAATAAGCTTTTTTTTTTTATTGACAGCAGCTATGGAGTGTATGAAATCAATGTGGCTGCACTACTTAAGAACTGCTTGTTCCTTTAAAGGGTTTAAATATGGCCCCTGCAACTTGTTCCCATTTAAATGACTTCACAAACCATTTCCCTAAATAGGGTACGAAGTCGGTTTTCGTACTTGTTAAATTACCACAAATTCTGTGTTACAAGACTGAATTAATGAAGTCTTAAGCTATTTTGTACTCCTCATTCCTAGGTTTAATCAAAAACAGTGCTTTACTTCTTTTTTAATTAAAAAAATAGTGAAAACTACAAGTAACATTTGATTGTGCTGCAATGCAAAGCTACATTTTGAAATTATAACCAACAAAACTCCAAAAAACCTGTTTGAGGGCCAAGTATATGCAGTTAACATTTATAATTCCTTAGCGCTCTGCATTGGCTGCCAGCAAACTTTCAAGATATCTGGCCGATAAGAAAGCTGGCAGAGACCACACAGGAACAGAAGTCAGTGATACGAAGTAAAGCTCATGCGAATTTACTGCTGCTGGTTTTCGGCTACTTGCCTCAGTTAAGCTATGCACTGCAACGACTTAATTTGTTTCAACATATCTGCACAATGATCCTCAGTGCTCAGAGGCTATGGCCTCGATGCCCTTGCACAAGCACTCACGCATATCCACATTCACACTCACACGGGCAGTCATGCTCACACCTGTGCCATTACTTGACAAGAACAGTGTTCAGTTGACTGATCAAGAGATACGCAGTGCAAAGGAACAGGATTTGAGACAGCCCAGGGTTTCCTCTTCTAGTAGGTTTAAAACATTTTTTTTCCTCACTAACTTCCTTCCTGTTCTAACTGCCAGAACTCAGAAGTCAGAGTGAGAGACAGAGGCACCCCAGAGAGCCGTGAGCCACTGAATGTAAGTTGAAATACCTCGGGGTGAGGGAGGCTATAGGTGGGCACAGCAAATGCAGGCGATCTCTCAACCAGGCGACGACCCTCTCCAGTTTATTTTTTTAGATTATCTTTGAAACCGATAAGAAAGTACTAAGGAGGCGGTAAGAGCAGTTTGCAGAGAAGGGGAAGTCAGAGCAGGGAATCTTAGCAATGACTCAGGGGAGAGAGCTCAGCGAAGGAGGGGAGGGCGCGCCCTGCAGCAGCCCGGGGGATGAGATCCTGAGTGTGTGGGAAAAGGGCCATGAGTGTAACTCCTGAGGAGTGCCCGGAGGGGTTTCCTACAAGGTAGGGGTGGGCATCCAGCCAAGTTCAGAAGCGAAAAGACTGTGGACCCAAACTGGTGTGGAACATGCTAGTAGATGAAGGGTTGCTGCTGGGGTGGAGATATGTGGTTTCCTGTTTTTAAGTAGATGTAAAAAGACTGATTGAAAGGAAAAAAAGATAAAGACTCAAAGCTGTCAAACATTAAACTGTTTTCCCCTAAAGAATTTTTCTGGTGATATAAGAGAAATGCATAATGAAAGCCTTCCTTTGAGTACTATGGGATTTAACAATCAAAGGGGAGGTAATGGTAGAACATGTTGTTATTTACTCATTTGTCACAGTGGAATCAATTTCTATCACTAACAAAAACCACTTATTAAATTCCTACAGTCAGGGGCACCTGAGTGGCTCAGTCAGTTAAGCATCTGCCTTTGGCTTGGGTCACGATCCCCGGGTCCTGGGATCGAGTCCCGAGCCTGCTTCTCCCTCTGCCTGCTGCTCCCCTTTGCTTGTGCTTTTTCTCTCGTTCTGTCTCTGTCTCTCCCTCTCTGGCAAAATAAATAAATATCTTAAATATAAATAATAATCTATATATGTAAATTCCTGCAGTCAGATGGGCAGAAAGTTCATTCCTGTTATTGCTAAAAAAAAAATCTTTACATCCAAGAGGACTAAAAGCAGAGAAGGCACCAAATAATTTATTAAGAGATAGGTTCTACAAAAATCCAATTAGCCCCTCTAGGATATCTAAACCGTGAGCCTTCAAATTGTGAAGGACTGAATTTGGCGACCATTAGAAGTGCCTTAGGCATGATCTGAAATTCTTCCCTTCAGAGGCGGCCCCAGTCAGCATGTTTTATGAACCTAGTCTGTTATTACACTCTAGACTTAGTTAGGGTTACTTGTGGCCTGGGTCTGATCAACCCATGGCTGTTCTTCCATGCACGGTCCAGGAAGGCAGACTGCTCTCCCAGAGAGATCTGCCCCATAGTCACCCTTTCACATGGAGAGTCACCAAAATCTGCATTAGTGTGTTGGAGCCTCCCTGCAGGAATGCTCAAGCAAGGGAAATCCAGAGTTCGGTGCCCAGGCAGACATCGCAGATCTTTGCCATCGCTTTGTTTTGTTAAATGTTCAAGAAAACATCCCTCCCAAATCCAAATGTGACACAAGCGTAGTAATAAGATCATCTTACTCTTTTGTGAGATGGGCAGAGAGTTCTGAGAGAAGAGTTCCTTCTCCATTCAGGATGCTCAGACCTGGCACGTGTGGAATCGCCGTGCTCCAGCTGAACCAAAGCTAATGGACACATTTGGGCACATTCCAGGGATGGGGGTTTAGTCCTTGCTTGTTTGGGAGAGCATGAATTTGTCCCTAGGGAAGTAGGCTGGGAGCACCATGGAGGTTCTGTTGTCAGTGGAAGGTCACCACAGCGAAGTCATTCTGACGGGAAGATCAGCCCAGGCCAATTTATGGGAGCACAATATAGCACAAATTTCAGCTAGCAGCCCCAGGGACTAGAAACAAAGCAGATAAAGAAAAAGAACCGACATCCATTGAGTACCTTCTCTATGTCAAGCCTGGTGGTAGAAACTTTCCAATTTGAATCCTGAGAGGACAGTAAGGCTCAGAAGTGTTCAAATATTTGACTAAAGTCACCAAAAAAAGAAAAAAAAAAAAAAAAAAAAGAACCAACAGCTGCAATGCCTTAGAAGGACATTTTAAGAAATGTCCCGGGGGGGCGGATTTTCTCTAATGCCACATTCTGGGCGTCCTTATTCAAAGGCAGTGTTATGCTGTCCGGGGCCCTGGATGAGAGGCCATGCCCAGGGGTGGCTCTCATGTTGAGCCTAATACTTCAACGTTTATCCCTTTAGTAAGCACTTCCCCAATCACTCTGGGCCATGTCACACTCTGGTGTCCACAGCCAGAGCTAATTCAAATTCACCTGAGCTTTCTTCTCAGCACCCATGGTTATAGATGGTGTCTTTACCCCTTTCCATGCTGAATGTAAAACTTCTGTGACTGTCTCAAGTTATGGCAGTCTAGTCTTTTGCTTAATAATGGCGTCCTTGCTGCAGTTTTCATCGAGGATTATTTAAAATAAGTATTTGTGAAAATACCCAGCGTGGTTAACTTCACAGGGCAGACACCCAGCAAGGTTGAATGGGGCCACCGAGTTCTCTCTCCTTTTGCATAGAAATCTGGGTTAGAAGAGTATACTGTGAGTGTGCCGGGAAGAAAGAATGTCTCGTTGCTCCCACCCAGGGAAATGTTGAAGAATTCTGCTTCTAGTCATGT
This sequence comes from Lutra lutra, assembly GCF_902655055.1. NCBI lineage: Eukaryota > Metazoa > Chordata > Mammalia > Carnivora > Mustelidae > Lutra > Lutra lutra. The sequence goes on from NC_062285.1 coordinate 86,490,576, forward strand.
GTATCGTTCTCAGGATTGATTTTAATGTCTATTTTATCTAACAAGACACCATCCTCTCAGGCACCGAGTTGGTTCTCCTCACTCAGCTTTGCTCTTTCAGATGGTCTTCACAGAGCTAACAGGGTAGAGAGCAGCCCTGAGGAGCCCAGGAGGCACCAACCCTCCATGTTGCTAAGGAATACTGAGAAACCACAGAGGACTCCAGAACCAAGACAGCTTCTGGTGTCCCAAGGGATCAACTTGGAGTCCTAGATAAGCCCAGTAACCAGGCAGGCAGCAAAGCAGACCCAAATCCTTGACTGGCTCTGACATACTTCAGGGATGGTCCAGCTCTAAATGGCCCGCTATCTAGAGCTGCAGCCCCAGGTTTAGTGAAAGTGGGACATATCCTTGTCAGCAGGGAGAGGACATGACAGGGTGACAGAGAATACTAATGCTTGCATTAGCACTTCTCTGATGGAAATCCCCCTACTTCTAGTACTTCCATATTTTGCTGTCCCTTTGTTATCTCCACCTCTTCTCTCTCATATTCATGACCTGTGCATCTAGAAGCATCATCTAGCAACTTTGGAACACGAGATCGGTCTCCACATAATTTTGCTCCAGAGCCAAAGGATATTCTCTCCATTGGCTGCGCCTGTTGTCTTTTGTCATTTCTCATCATTCACGGAGTCAACTCTGGCTTCAATTAGGAAAGGGAGCAATAAATAGAATCTAAAATTAAGTTGTTCATGAGGAAGCTTTTTAAAGAAACATAATAGTGATATTCCCATTTTAAGCTTGATTCAGTTAATAAACAGTTCTCGCAATTCCCAGAACTTCTCGTGTCTTCTGTACTCCTCAAAGAAACAAAATCTATTTTTAAGATGGAAGGAGTGGACATTGTCAACACTGCAGCACCAAGGGAAAGCATTCGGTGCCCAGGGAGCCAGTTACCTCACTTCACAGAAGCTGTGCGACAGGACAGACCATCCCACAGGGCAGGAAGCAGAGGAAGAGAACGTGTAGTTTAGTGAACATCTGTTATTGGCCAGGATCGTCTGAAAACTTTTCATGTGTTTCCTCCAACTCTTCAACTCCATGAAGAGAGATCATTATTTCCACACTACTGGTGGAAAATCTGGGGCTCGGCAAGGCTGATCATTTGCTTAGTTAGGTCCTGTAATAAGGCAAAGCTGAACCACATTGTGAATCTCTGGCCCGCCAGACTCCAAGTCCAGATCCTAGTAGGCCTTGAAAATCACCTTTCTTTGAAGTAGCCAGGTAATCTGTTTCATCTAAACTCAAGGGTTTCACCTTTTCTTGCCCTCCGCTTCTTTGGAACTGCATCACTGAACCAGACAAGGGTGCTCTATCCTGAGATTGGTGCAAATTCTTAAGTTCGGTATCTTGAACATTTCACTGGATTTGCAAGCAAAACCACCATTTTGTGCTATGGCATAGTCATGCCACGAGTAACTCGTCCTAATTTAATGTGGCATTTTAATTGAGCCTGAGAGGATTAAGTTCCTATCTCAGCACACCTCCTGCTTACACTGCCTGCCTGCCTAGCAAACAGGAGGGTGCGAGGGGTTCACTGTGAAAATTCATCTGTGGAGGCATCCGTGAAGCAGGAGATAAAGATAATGAGTAGTAAGCACACACACACACACACACACACACGCAACCAATATGTACTTTGGGTCTTGATGGAGTGCACACTAACCTTGTTCAACACATAATTCTTGAGTCTCCATTTCACTTTTACTGTGTCAAAAAACCAATGTCAAAATAACCTCCAAGCAAACAAAACACCTCTGCTTTTTGTGGAACAGTGGGTGAGCTGCAGAGGAAGGTGAGAAAAGGCCAGCTAGAATGTTCTGCATAGATGAACTGGGTTCTCCCCAACCCCACCTCCACTTCCTCTTTTCTTTTCTCATTTCAGAGGCTTCTTTAAATAAAGGAGCATTCGAGTCATTCAATTAGGAAGAGGCATCAGAGGTCCTTCTAAGGCAATGATTTCATTTTACAGAGGACAAAACTGGAGCGCAGAGAGGTTCAGGGACTTGTGCAAGAGTACACGGGACAGAGTGGCCCTGAAACCCTCTCTATGTGATGCCTCACTGCCTCGCTAAAGCCTGCAGAGTCTTGCAAAGAAGCACATTTCCTACTGCCTGTGCACTCTTAGGATAGATTCCCAAGATGACTAATGGGTTCTATAATTTCATTTTTACTTCTTACTTAAGACAGCTGGAGCAACAGAGCATAGCACCTGCAAGCCAAACAAGATGGCGGAGACGGCAATTCTGCCCCTTACACAATAGGTCTTCTTCCGCAAGCTTCTCATCTGAGCTTCAGTTTACTAACCTGTAGAAGAGCATATGACCATGCCCGCCCCCGAGGCTGTAGTGAGGAGTGATGAGCTAGTCCTCAGGACAGCATTTAGCGTTATGTATGATAACTATTATAATTATCATCATCAATAACAAAGCCGGTTGTTCTTTGGATGATACTCGAAGGTAGTTGTGGAATTTCCATAAAATGCCCATTCTCCCTCTCCTAGGCATATCCCACTGTAAAATGAGGGGATAAAGAGAGAAGACTGATATGTATGGTCAGGATATACATAGTTTACATGTATATTTATATATTCACATGTATAACACACACATAGTTTGGGAAATCATTATCAAACTCCATAAGCCATGATGGCTGAGGCATTGGCAGAATCCATGGTTCCTCAGAGATGAACTGTGAAATTTAAAATGCTGTTTCTTTTGGGACTTCAGACAAATTTGAGATAATGAAACAGAGATTGGGTAATTCTCTTCTGTACACAAGTGAAATAAGGTAATCGAATGTGTGCAACTCAGCTGACGCATGCCCGCAGGGCAGAATGAATCTACAGATGGAGAACTTAGAAAGGGAAAGCACCTAGAGGTGGTCTGCTCCAACCCCCAAACCTCAAGAGAAGGAGAATAAGCACCACAGTCGGTAAACCAGTTGCTCAGGGTGTGACAGCTGACTAGTAGCCAAGCCAGAATCAACACTTGTGCATGGTGAGAACTAGTTCAATGAAGAGATAATTATCCAAAATCAGGTAGATTGACCTCAGAACACTTTCCCTCAAGAGCTGTGCCCTATGCACCTTTGCTCCTCTGCCAGGCTGGGTGTTCATATTCTCTCGGATACAGATGTTACCTGATATCTCCTGCTTTTTCATATCCAGCATTTGGGGTTTGATAAACATGATCCTTGGCTGGAAGCTAGTTTGGGTCACTGATGCCTCCAGGCCTCCAAAAGAAGAAAGCTTCCACTGTAACAGTCAACTCTCTGCTTCATGTTTCCAAGAAGTCACAGTTTCAAGGTCATGTTTCTAATCTTGGACTCTAGTAAAGTCTATGAGCCTCTGGATTGCATGTAGCATCTCATGGGCATATTCTTTTTTTCCTTTTATGAGGATTGTGACTTTCACCAGATCTTTAAAAAGATGTGTAATTTCCAAAAAGATTAAGAATCATCAGTCAAACCATGGTGGTTGTCCATCCCACAGCTCCTTCTCCACTTTGGAGAGTAACTTAAATACCAGTAAGTGGTAAAGCGCTGAGCCTTATAAAGAGTAGGTTCTCACCAAATATTGTGCTTTAAAGAAGCTTTCCTTGAGAATTGCTTTTCCAGTTCCTTATTTGTTGCATTACTATATTTTCATCTTTTTCTAATCTGCTTTCCAGATTGAGCTGGTTTGGGGTCATTTGGCTTCATATCATTTTTTCATATGCTATATATTTAAATCAAATTATTTTAATGTGGTCCTGAATTTCCTTCTCTTTACTGCAATAATTTTATATAGAATCTCATGTTATCTTCTGCTTTTACCTGTCTTTTAAATAAACTTACATTTCATTTGTATGAACCAATTATTGTATATCTGTTTCTAATGAATCAAGGAAATTTAGAATTGACAGAAGTCTCAGAATTACTAATAAGCATATCAAGATCTAGATGACTGATAAATTGACTTGCCAATGATCCCACAGATGTTGTTGAATCCTGTCTTAGATCATGTCTTTGTCTTTTTCTCTACCTTTTTCTCCCTCTCTCTCTCTCACTATCCTTTCAAAATTGAGATTTCATGGTGCAGAATAACAATTTCCTGCAGGTTATGGAAATCACCTTGAACTAAGTAATGGGTGGGTGTGATGTTATCTTCTGATGGTCAGACTTCAAGCAGATGACTTGTTAGAACCAAGCGATATATTCCAGAGAGTCCTAAGAGGGTCAAGACATCCTCATGTATAAATAGGTTTCCTGATGATCTGTTCACACATATTTTTGAAGATTTTATTTATTTATTTGAGAGAGAAGTGGGAGGAGGAAGAGAGCAGGAGGGAGAGAGACAAGAAGATTCTGCACTGAGCGTGGAGCCAGACGTAAGGCTCAATCCCAGGATCCTGACATCATAATCTGAGCCAAAACCAAGAGTCAGACACTTAACTGACTGAGTCACTCAAGCATCCCTGTCCACTCTGGGTATCTGGTCAGATTCCTGGGTGTCACCAAAGGAGAACCTCTCTCTTCTGACTAATCTCATCTGGCTGCTCTTCATCTGTCCCTTAATGATTGTCCTCAAGCTACCCACAACCCACTGCATTCTTCATTATTTCTTCATTATTTTTCCAACCAGTTCATTCACTCTCCCTGAGTGTTGTTTGGAATATGAGTTGAGCTGGTCATGATGTTTATTATGCTGTTCTTGAGAGGCTCAGTTATGAATGGCGTTGAGTTTTCTGCTGAGACAAGAGTTGCCATAGGAACAAACCTGCATGCTTCCTTCCTACACAGGAAGTGGACCTGGGCATTGCAATGCTATTTGCAGACTTGATCAAGCTCATGGTGTTTGGCTTGTTATTTTGTTAGAAGAGGATTGATGAGCCAAGAGATATCATTTCTTTTTACTCTCTGTTTTTTCCTTCTTTTTCTGTTAAAATTGTTTTTGTTTCACTTTACTTCCAAATTATTTTTCTTTCTGATGCCAGTGATGGAGACTTTGAAACTCAAAACCACAGCTGATTTTGGCCAGAGATAGCTTCACTCCCTGGGGGACTTGACAGAGGTTTGCAGAGTCACTGAAGATGAGATGTGCTAGATATTGTCTAGAGTTGTGCCACTTAGGAACAATGTAGTCTTTAACCAAAGGCAGGGAGGACACTCTTGAGGGAGGACTACAGGAAATCAGGAAATTATCTCCTTGCCCAAATACCTCCCATGTTTCCCCAAATAGTTCCATTGCTACAAGCCACAGTCCTGAAATTCTTTCAGTAGAGACTCCTTCCTCTTTATTAAGACACTGCAACTCATCCAGCTATGATAATTTGGGCATTTCTCTTAACCTCTGAGTTTCAGTTTTCTCGATGATTCCATAATGGGTTGGAATATCTCACCTCTATGGTTTCTTTCTGCTCTGAAAAGCTCTGACTATACATGGCCTAAAATGAGTAATTTTTAAACCCATTATTCAGTCACTAACAATTAAGTGTGAATCATTTTATTAGAATCTCCCCTCAATATTTTAACACATAGCAAGTAAATGTAGATAATGAGAGAAGACGACAGACTCCAGGGTATGCCAGGGTGAGGACTTAGAGCATAAAATCACTAGTCTTCTGGCAGGGAGAGGGAGATACCAAAAGGGAAAGGGACCAGAAAAGGGAGATCAGTGATAGATAAAAGTAAAATAAGGACAGGTTAACCCTTCCCATTTTGTCTGAAGGAATTTAAAGAGTCTTTTGTTATTTTTTATGTCATCTCAAAGGAACAGAAGATCTTTAGATACAGAGATAAATAAGCCAAACCATGAGGGTTTATAAAATGCCTAAACTATTCAGTTATGGGAGATTCAAGAGAAGCACAGAACCTAGTGCCTGCTGCCCTCAGGGAGTTATTAGCAGTGTTGGATGGGAACCGTTCAGACACCTCAGGCAGGTATCATGGCAGTCTACAGCATTGCATGACTTACCTTTGAAGTATCTCAGGAGTTTAGGGGAAAGATTCAATTAATGGGAAGAAGCCATCCATTTCTTTGGTTACATGTGTTTTGAAACCATCACAACAGGGATGGTACAATGCTAAGAACTTGGACACTAGAGGAATGGCTGGATTTAGAGGAGTGTAGTTATTCCTATAATTGTTTGAACTGGGGCTATCTGTTCATTATTTGGGACTTTTTGTGTTATGTTGTTTCATTTGTACATTATTCATAAATGAGCTATTTCTTTCTGGTCCATTTATTCAGTGAATAAGAGATAATTGGCCACAGTTCAGAGAAATTCAGGAAGGTCAGAGAAAAGACTAACGGCATTATATGCTTATTGCATGAAAAATAAAGAGATTAAACTAGGAAAAAATATCCTGGAAAATCACTGACAATTACAGAAGCCTATTATGGCCAGGATGGTGCTACCAGCAGCCCCACAAACCTTTTTCATATCCACTGACTTTTGGCTAATGGACTATCATCCTCTCTCTCTCTCTCTCTGAAATAGATCAAAATGACTGAAAAGGATGCAGAAACACACCTGGAGGAGGATGTCGATGAGCTGGACAGCAAGCTCAATTATAAGCCTCCACCTCAGAAGTCCCTGAAAGAACTACAGGAGATGGACAAAGATGACGAAAGTCTAATCAAGTATAAGAAAACACTCCTGGGGGATGGCCCTGTGGTGGCAGGTGTGTGGAGGGGCATGGGGGGCAGGTGGAAGGCATACATTTCAGCAACTCAGGAGCAGGTGCAGAAGAAAGACTACCCAGTGGTTGCCAGGGCTAAGCAAGTGAGGCACAATCTCTATATGCTGCGTAAAGTTACAGACCATAGGATGAAGTCTTTTTTGGAGATACAGCACAAGTCAGCATGGCAATAGGCAAAAATTACATATGGGGATGATTTAGAAAGAACCCCAGACTCCCACTTAGAATTGTATTCTCTCCATGCTCTCACATTTTCTCTTCTTCTTCTTTCTCTTCCTCACTCCTCCCTTGCCTACCCATTCATCTCTTCCACAGACACAACAACGGAATAAGATAGAGAGGGGCAGTGCTCATCGAGCAGAGGAACTTGACCATAGCCACCCAGGAAATGTTTGCTGTTGATAACAAGGCGGACCTCCAAGTCCCGGAAGCAGAACTAGCACCACTCTAATTTATAAGGCCGTCGAGACCAGCATGGGGAACCTGCCACTTCCCTTTCTATTTCCACTCCAGACAGAGATACCACTTTTCTTCTTATGTTCCCGCTCTCCCACTTAAAATGTCCACATGAGAAGACACTGTACACACGTGTCTCTTCCCTAGGCTTACATTCTTTTTTGAATCCTGCAGACCCAACAGCCCCCAATGTCACGGTCACCCGGCTTACCCTGGTTTGTGAGAGCGCCCCAGGACCCATCACCATGGACCTCACTGGTAAGTGGACACAACTGTTCTGTTCCAAGGGGCCTAGTGATATCATGGGGAAAACTTAGTCTCTGCCCCTCTCCTGGCAAAAGGAAGCACTAGTAAGGGGAATCCCAGATACAAAATGCTGAGACCAGTTCACAAATCATTGCTCTCAGGGTACACAGTATTTACGACACCCGATGAAAAGCCCACTCTCTGTCTTTAACTGAAGATGGTGCAGTCATAAGTAGTGGGTCTATTTACTTGTATCATCATATTTACCTCTGATTTTTATCTCCATGCAGCAACAGGGGAGTTATTATTCATGTAAAATGACTTGATGGAAATATTACAAAGCAAGTTGTATACTTCTGAAATGTAATATTTATACATTTTAAACTTCAGAGAATATTGATCTTATATCAACTAGAGAAATTCCATGAAGGCAAGAAGCCATCTAAAAATCTTTTAATTAGTGCTGGGAATTCTACTATTAAATACATACTAGTTTAAAGCTCTGATTCTTGTAGAAGGGACTTCCCCCACTAAAAATGTACAAATTAAGATGTTATTTCCTGGGGCACCTGGGTGGCTCAGTCGGTTAAGCGTTTGCCTTCATCTCAGGTCATGATCCCGGAGTCCTGGGATTGAGCCTTGCGTGGGGCTTCCTGCTTCCCGGGAGCATGCTTCTCCCTCCCTTCCACTCCCCCTGTTTGTACTCTTTCTCTCTGCACCCCCCCAAAAATTTATTTCCTTTCCCCTTATTGTGACAATGGTCAAGTCCTTTCCTGACACTTGAATATTGAGGAGAGAGAGCTGAGAAGGTGGGTATTATAGGGGAAATCTGCATCTGAGAGGAATGAGGAAAAGGGCCGCAGAGTCAAGAGGTTGGAGGCATCCAAGGCAGCTCTTCAGGGGAAAAAAAATGATTCCTGGATTCAAAAGGTGGACTCATGAGACAGAGTAAATGTGACTCCAGAAGGGTAGGCTCAGCAGCTAGGTGATTCCCCTCTCACGGGGCACATCCACTCTTTACCTTATATGGCTTTATTTGTCTGAAGGAGGAAATCAGAGGCTGAGAAGACACACTTCCCCTTCAACTGAAATTATTACAGCAGACACAAATTCACCTACCCCCACATTCTAGCATCTCTCTAGGAGAATACCTCTCTCTCTCTCTCTCTCTCTCTCTCACCAGGACTCAGGCCTCTTCCTGTGTGAAATTGTGTAACACTAGCAGGTACAACCGTTAATTTGTGAGATGAGGTCTAAATTAGCGCTCAGGAAATCTAAGGGCCTGACCACATTGCAGGGAAAACTCAGTCTCCTTCACTTTCCTACCATCAGGATGCCCAAATTTGGTTTTCTGTCACCAAGAAGTTCCTGAGGTGAATCCCAGCATGAACACACACACACACACACACACACACACACACACATAATACACATATAGTTTGTGTAGAAAATATATAGTATATATTATAAGTGTATAATATACATACATATATTATGTACATATACACACATATATAGTGTGTATATGTACATAAATATACATTATATATACATATAATAAACCTACAATTATATACAAAATATATATTATATACATATAGTATACATACGTACTACATACATAGTGTGTGCATGTATATATATATATATACACACACAGAATATATGTGTATATAATACACATAATATATAGTGTATATAAAAATATATGGTATATTATATACATACTATATACACATAGTGCATGTGTAGATATATAGATAGAGATATAGTTCACACACATATATATGGCATGAAGCACATGCACAGAGCATACAAAACACACACACATGCACAGACACACACACATATACGTTCACCCCAGAGTGTCAGATGATACAGGATCACACTGGGAGAAGAACAGAGAGTGATTACGTCTCTAACCAGAATACAAGAATTAGAGTCATATCCTGGTTGATGGAGCTACTGTTAGCAGAAAAGCCTAAAGCTTTTATCACTTAAGAGACTTTCCTTAAGAAAAATAATATGAGATTACATATGCAAATGTAAAGTACAAAAGTGAATATATATTCAGAATGGTAAAAGGGAGCCAAAACAGGTAAATTTTTTAAAGCTAGGAAATGCCACAAACATCACCAAATCTACAAGAACAAATAGCTAGTGCTCTTACTTATTTTTCTTATTTATTGAGGGGTAGGGACACATTCTTTAATCATCTTTTTGTTTGGCCATATATGTCATATCATTTTCAACAGAGAAAATAGAAAGGTAATTCAGATTTTCCTCTAGGATGGCTGATTAAAACTTGTTTTTATTATTGACAATTTGAAAAGACATTGTCAGGGCAGCTGGTTGAGCATGCACCCCTCAGACATGATTTCAGTCATGATTTCAAGCCCATGCTGGGCATGGAAACTACCTTAAAAAAAAAAAAAGACATTGTCATGCATAACTCGTTGCTGATAATACCTTGTATATTTTAGGGCTGTCATCAAATTTGGGGGAGAAAGTGCTATCCCAGTTTTTTTCATATATACCTGTAAGATTTCAGGCATTGCAAGTGCATGTGTGTGTGAGTCTGTGTGTATGTGTGCGTGTGTGCGTGCGTGTAAACTCTGATATTCTTTGAATTAAGGGCCATGTGGACCACGTTATTCTGACAGGCGCAGCAAACAGCTCTGGAGTTTAAACTCCCATCATCTCCTTGTGTTTCTCCTGAGGAGAATAAACTCTTTCTAAATCTACTTATACAGGAGATCTTGAAGCTCTCAAAAAAGAAACTTTTGTGCTAAAGGAGGGTGTTGAGTACAGAGTCAAAATTCACTTCAAAGTAAGTATCTTGCCACGTATGTTTTTATAAAGTCTGCATTCTTCCTATAATCAGAGAAAGAAAAAATCAAATGTCTTGCATTATCATGTTGTCACAGTTTTTGTTTCTTTTTTTTCTCTGGATCTCGACAGTCCTCTCCCCAACTCTGAGCTCTATCTTTTGAGGCCCACCCCTGCTTCATGCCTTTTCCCTACCAGGACCCTCTCCTGAACTCCCCGTTGATCACTTAGCCAACAGAAACCCTCTTTCTACGAACTCTGAAAGCTCCCAACCATAAGCACGCCCTGCTTTATATTGTACCATTTTTGCCATTTCTTCCTTGTACCACCCAAGTACCCTGAGAAAGGGGAAGATTATATTCTCTTCTTTCCAACATTTTACACAAAACTTTGTGATATTTTGTGAATATGTATTGAGAAATTAACACAGGAATGAATTGATTAATAGTAAGAAATAGAACAATTAGAGCCTCAGTTCTAACTGCTCGGTGAGGATATACATCCAGAGAGAGTGGGCCATGGTAAATAATGGGGAATTACAATTATAGTTTTGGAAAGAGCAAGACTAAACAGGAGATAAATTGACATATAATGAATACACACATACCCCAGTGAACGGCCAAAAGCAAAAAGAAAAATAATCTTAGCTGAAACCAAGTAAGTCAGAAATGTACTGTTTGCTCTTAATTACCTGTATTTGCCTTGGTTGCCCTTCTCAGCCATATCCTTCAGGGTGCTTCAGGGCCACCAAGGAAGACCCCATCTGCCCTCTGTGTCTGAACACTGGGCTCTTCTTTGCCCCTGGTGCAGGGTTGATTGAGGATCTAGGAACAATCACTATATATCACACATAAATATGCCTCAAAATAATTTCATTCTGAAAATTTTTATTGATGCCTACTCTGTAATACATACTGAGCTATGCTTCACTTGCTTGTTTTCTATATATTTATTATTGAAGCACCTGCGAGTTTGATATTGCATCCAAATATGCCTAGAATTATATGCAAGGCATTGTATCCAAATAAGCTTAGAATGCATTACGCATTAGCTGAATTTTTAATTATTAATGCTACTACCTTAATTTATCATTTTGGTAAGCCAGTTTGTACCAAATGAAACAGAAGAGGTTAATTTTGATGGGAATAAGATCAGAAGGAAATGTCTGGGGCATGGGCTTCAGCTATGGGTGGGAAGGCCGAAGAGAATGTAGTGGTCGGTATTACATATCAGGGTGATGGAGGAGGGGCACAGAAAGGGGTTTTCAAGTCCCATCTGCTGCAGAGGCTTAGCATTTTCTCACACAAGAGAAAAACCACTCTCTCTGTGTAACCCACACAAAGTTTAACCAACCTGTCCCAGCATGGAGCTACCATTAGCAGAAACACCAACCCAAAACTGGAAATAACTGAGAAGCAATTTAAATCTTTAGTGACATCTGTTGAAAAACACCCAAGAAGGTTTGTTTTAATAACCACAGGAACACATCCTAAAATCCTCTTGCATCATCTCTCTCTTAACTGTGCTCCGTGTTCTTCTCTTTCTCCGCCCCCCCTCCTCCAAAAACTTCATGGTTCTCTCCAAAACCTGGCCTGGGATGTTCACCTTTCTGGTTTGTACACCTTTTCCTTCTGCCTCCCAAGGAAATGTAATATCTTTGACTTCCACAGGCTTTTTCCTCCTGGGATGAGGGGAAGCAATGGGGAGGGACTTGCAGATGGAAGAAAAGAATATTCATATTTTTCTCTTACCCATCTCAAATACATTTATATTAAATGAACCCTCAGGGCACCTGGGTGGCTCAATAGGTTAAGTATCCAACTCTTGATTTCAGCTCAGATCAGGGTCTCAGTGTCCTATGATCAAGCCCCATGTCAGATTCCAGGCTGGGCATGGAGCCTGCTTAAGATTCTCTCCCTCTGATACCACCTTAAACCAGTTAGAATGGCAAAAGTTGACAAGGCAAGAAACAACAAGTGTTGAAGAGGTGGAGAAAATGGAAACCTCTTACACTGTTGATGGGAGTGCAAGGTGGTACAGCCACTTTGGAAAACAGTGTGGAGGTTCCTCGAAAAGTTAAAAATAGAACTCCCCTATGACCCAGTGATTGCCCTACTGGGTATTTACCCCAAAGATACAGATGTAGTGAAAAGAAGGGCCACATGGACCCCAATGTTCATAACAGCAATGTTCACAATAGCCAAACTGTGGAAAGAGACAAGATGCCCTTCAACAGACAAATGGATAAAGATGTGGTCCATATGCATTTGGAATATTACTCAGCCATCACAAAGGATGAATACCCAACTTTTGTATCAACATGGACGAGACTGGAGGAGATTATGCTGAGTGAAATAAGTCAAGCAGAGAAAGTCAATTATCATATGGTTTCACTTATTTGTGGAACATAAGGAATAGCATGGAGGTCATCAGGAAAAGGAAGGAAAAAATGAAGGGGGGGAATCAGAGGGGGAGATGAATCATGAGAGACTGTGGAGTCTGGGAAACAAACTGAGGGTTTTAGAAGGGAGGCGGGTGAGGGGATGGGTATTAAGGAGGGTATGGATTGCATAGAGCACTGGGTGTTACACACAAACAATGTATCATAGAAAAATACATCAAAAACTAACGATGGACTGTATGGTGACTAACATAACATAATTAAAAAAAAAAGATTCTTTCCCTCTCCCTCTGCCCCTCCCAATTCTATAAATAAATAAATAAATAAATAAATAAATAAATCCCTCTATGCAACAGCAGAAAAACAGCAGACTCTGATTTGAAGTCCTTATCGCTGAGTAGCAATCACCATTCCCGTTTTTCAGACTTTTTGCTACCAGACCACATCTCCCATAAGGCCCAAAGGAAGATCTTAGAGACTTCTAGAAAAATGCATTCACTTTTTTTCTATAGGCATGAGCCACATCTGGCAGATGCAAGAGGATTTTAGGATGTGTTCTGACACCCAAAAAGTTTGGGTGTCATTTTTAGCACCATTTCTTCAATGAAGCTATTTTCATTCTGCTTTTGAAAGATTCGTACCATAGATTCTGTGGAGTGACAGTCTCAAACCTAAGCTAGCCGTGCTCACTGCTGTGCCGCTTTATCACCAACGCCACGAAATATAGCACTGATAAATCGGTTTAATTACTCTGTCCAAGACAAAAAGGCAGCCATAATTACCATGGGGAGAAATTATTTAAAGATGTTTTCATTCTTCATCTTGGCGAACAATTCACCAGGCTCCCCACCTACTGACACAATGTCCACTTTGTTTGTATAAACGCGAGCACTGTATAAAATTAATGGACAACCAGTTCAGTCCTAGGTACAATGAATCATGGAAAAACAAAGTGCTTTGGCTGTGTATATTTTCATCCTGCTTTAGTGACCTTTCTTTGAAAGGCTTGGGGAAGTGGTGACATCTCAGAAAACATCTGTAAAGAACAGCCATCCAAAATGCTTGCCAGACACAAGTGGATTTCACCCATTATTTATTTGCAGGGAGGATGCTTCTGTGGGGCAGAAACTCTTCATCTTTAGACTCCAATCTCAGCAACATTAGGGGCACAACCCTCCTCTAGACATGATTTTCCATTACAGCTTTGCTCCTTGTTGTTTGTTTTTCATGCTAGGTGGATCATTTCTGAGGTTAGGGCTTTTGGACACTCACAGAACATTTTCCATTGGTACCTTTGTAGCTTTTCCTAAGACAAGGACGGTGTTCTGGCCAGTAGTATTGGGAAGAGGAGGCTCAAGATCATTCTTTGGACCTTTAGAGGAAGGAGAATTGTAATGAAGAATATCGAGACAGTGTTTAATTAAGCACCCCCTTTCCCCCCTAGCAAACAGCACAGTATTCAATGATTAAATCGATGATTAATTCGTCGATTTAATCATTGGTTGGCAATGTTGACTCTTGGGACCTCCTCTCTCCAATCTCTGTTTCGCTGTCCACACTAAATGATAATAGTAACACTTACTCTGAACTAAATCTTAACCTTCTTTCATCCTCAAAGAAGACTCAGCTAGATAGGATAAGCATGAAAGAAAAGGGAGAAATGAGAGACCGTTTTTAATCTGAATTGCTTGGATCCTTCCCACCTACAGGTGAACAGGGATATTGTGTCGGGTCTGAAATATGTTCAGCATACCTACCGGACTGGGGTGAAAGGTAAGGGACCCATACTTCACACTGTCCCAAACTCTGTCCCCCACTGATACTTAAAATTCTTCTTTTTAACAATTTTAGTCACAGACTCATTTAAGAACCTGACAAAAAGCTTTGGATTCTCCCCCTAGGAAACAGCACACATATACTTCTGTCTAGACACTAATGCCAAGTCCTACATTCAGAGATCTAGTTTACACTGGGTCAACCACTAACTTTTAGCCTTAGGCCTCTGTGATTTATTATTCACAAAGGGGAAGAGTAACCAAGATAAATTTGGATAAAAATGAAGACTATTAAAAAAACTCTCAAAAGTTAAAAAAAAAAGTAGTTCAGAGGTATAAACCTAAGGGTCAGCAAAATCCAAGACTGGAAGTTTCTATGGTTCTATACAGTGGTGTGTGTGTTTTTTGGGAATTAGAGTTGGAAGTAGCATGTGGGCAGGTGTGGAGTGAGGATGGGGGAGCAAGGGGCTTTTAATTTTTAAAATTTTTAATTTTTTAAAATTTTTAAATTTTTAAAACAAAGAAACAGAATTCTTTCTAGAATTAAGAAAAACTATCACAGAGACATAACACAGCATTATCTGGTCTTTAGTTGCCCTTGACAAGTTGTACCTAAACTGTATGTGCCTTGGGGAACTGCCTTAAGTTTCCTTCCGATGCTACGGGCAGGGTGAAATGAAACTTGGAAAGGTGATGGAAGTACTGGTACATTTCCCATTGACCTTGGGGGCTCTCTTCTTCCAGGGTTGGGAAACAGTAAGGCATAGGTCAGTTCCCCGAAATTAATAAAGGGTTTGAGGGGATATTGTTGGACAAATCTGCATGACTTGGGCAACCACTCAATTACTCAAATCCCACAGAAGGTTGTTGACCTGTAAGATCCTAACCTGTCTTTCCAGGACCAAGTCTCATTGAAAAAACAGTTCAGTTTCCTGTTTTCCTTTGGGTATAGAGATTATGTTGCCTCACTTAGTCAAGAGGATAATGATATGTCTGTAGCTGTTCCTCCAAACTTACAATATTTAACAGCCAACTACACATTGCCTGCCTGCCTCTCCTCCTGCCTACCTTTAGTTATACTTTCTAATGCCCTCTGTTTCTTAATATATGTCCCAGTTATTCACCTATTAATAACTTTGGTTGGCTATTTCCAACATTTGTCCCAGTTTTTCACCTTTTTTTTAACCAAATTATTGATTTTCCCTTTCTATGCAATTCTTCCATCCATGATTTCTGTTCATTCTGATCACCGGCTGTTACCCGACCTCCGCAACGGATATGTTCATAGAATGATAGTTTATAGGTAGGAAGTCCTTAACATTCATTATATAGAGAAAGAAACAGAGGCCCAGAAATGTCATATTGATGTAAGTGGTTGCAGAGATGAGACCAGAACTCGGGTCTCAATTAATGAGGGATTTTTTAACAAGATTTTTATTTATTTAACAGAGAGAGAGAGAGGAAACAAAAGCAGGGAGAGTGGGAGAGAGGGAAGTAGGCTTCCTGCTGAGCTGGGAGCCCAACATGGACCTGGATCCCAGAACCCTGGGATCATGACCTGAGCGAAAGACAAAAGCCTAACGACTGAGCCACCCAGGTGCCCATAATGAGGAATTTTTTTTTTTTTAAAGATTTTATCCATTTACCTGACAGACAGAGATCACAAGTAGGCAGAGAGGCAGGCAGAGAGAGAGAAGGAAGCAGGCTCCCCGCTGAGCAGAGAACCCAATGCGGGGCTCGATCCCAGGACCCTGGGATCATGACCCGAGCCGAAAGCAGAGGCTTTAACCCACTGAGCCACCCAGGCGCCCCAATGAGGAATTTTTTAATGGTATAACCTGCTATAGCTCCATAAAAGAAGAGTCTTGATCTCCATAGACTTAAGGTGCTAATTTCCCGACTCTCCTGATAGCAACAGCTGTGAGGCTTCCTAAAAGCACTGATTCTTGGGGCACCTGGTGGCCCAGTTGGTGAAGCTCCTGCTTTTAGCTCACGTCATGATCCCTGGGGTCCTGGGATGGAGCCCCTGTATTGAGCTCCCTGCTCAGCGAGGAGTCTCATCTCCCTCTCCCCCCACCCTCCCGTTGCTTATGCTCTTTCTTGCTCACACTCTGTCTCTCAAATAAATAAATAAAATCGTAAATAAATAAATAACAAAATAAAATAAAAACACTGATTCTTGACACTGCCCATAGCAGATTACTGATCCATAGTTTCTGAGAGCGAAACTGTATTATTAAAAGGCACGCCAATAAAATACACACACACACACACACACGTGTGTGTGTATATATATACATATATACATATATATATATATATATTTTTTTTTTTTTTAAAGGCAAAAAAAAAAAAAAAATGCCCAGGTAAATCTGTTGTTTAGCCCGGTTTGGAAACTATGGCTTTTGGTTTTGGTCACTGTAGGCTGTGCTCCAAATTTTCCAGTTTTCTGTGTTTGCTTTTCCTCTGTCAGACGCTTACCCTAATGAACTTGTCTTTCTTCCTAGTGGACAAAGCAACATTTATGGTTGGCAGCTACGGGCCTCGGCCAGAGGAGTATGAGTTCCTGACTCCAACTGAGGAGGCTCCCAAGGGCATGCTGGCCCGAGGCACTTACCACAACAAGTCCTTCTTCACCGACGATGACAAGCACGACCACCTTACCTGGGAGTGGAACCTGTCCATTAAGAAGGAGTGGACAGAATGAGCACATCCACCCATCCCTTTCCCTACCTTGCCATCCAGAAGTACCCTCTCAGTCACGTTCACCACCCTGGCCCTCCTCCCTGTTCACAGCTGGATCCCTTCCCCAATGCACCCCACATTCTATTACCAACACATCTTATCCTGCAATGTCTCTCAAAGTGTTCCCTAGCACAAGAAGCTTAAAACCCAGGCTTTAATCCCGCCCATTCCTTCTGGGCCCCCATTAAGGCCAGTTCTTCAAAATTCTTCATTTCAATACCTAGTCATTTAATATTTCCTTCTACGTTTCCCATGGGAGCAGCTGGAGGCCAGGAAATAGGCAAACCATCATTAACAGTCCTTTTGCCTTGGGTTACAGTAGCTCATTCCCACCCCTGGATTCTTCTGTGGTTGCTGCTGGCTCAGTGAAGGTCCCTAATCACGTTCCCCACCACTGGAGGTTCTTCTTTTTCTGGGAGACTGTAAACAGCACAAGAGAGTAAATAAAACAATTATATGATCTGACTGAGACCCTCATTTCCCTGCTTTCTTCCTTCGAACAAATATGATAACTAAATTGTTTACCTTTGTGAGTTTCCTCAGAGGGCATGTGGGCTGGACACAGGAGAAAAGGTATTTACATCACTGGGAACAGTTTGGTCTCCCTGTTCCAGTGCGATGAGCAGCGGATATTCAGAATATGAGTAGTAGAAATCTTGAGTTATTTCACCTTGTAATAGTTCAACATGGAACTTTCTCCCGAGCTTGAGACCTCTGTAACCCAAGGCCTACGGAAATCCCATCTTGGATATCCAAGGGCACCTGTGAGCCAAATCAGACACCACCTTTTTACTGCTTATGATTTTTCAGCATAATCCCATCACCTAAAGAATAAGGTCCTATACTTATTATATAATGCCCCTTACAATCTGGCCTAAATTCAATTACTAATAATTCTCTCACACATTACGTTTTCATCTCCGTTTTTGGCTCTTTATACAAAACTCTCAGTCCACCTTTGTTGTCTGACAACAGCCTATTTATAGAGGACTTTGCTTACACATCCGCTGTAGGAAGAAAACCTTCACTAAACCCCACCACTGTCCTAAATGTCCTTAAGTCTGTATTCTCATAGTATCCTATGGGTTTCTCAATTTTTCAGTCACATCTTGTTTTATATTTAAATGATCCACTTGTCCATCTCTCACACTAACAGTCTAAGCTGGGAAAGGCTGGATTGGATCATACTTACCTTTGTATCCCTAGTGCTTAGATCAATGCCTGCAAATATTTTTTTTTTTTTTTTTAAATCCGTATGAACAGACTCCACTTTCTTCTGGTTGGTTATGTTCTGAGATCCTGTCACAGAACTTGGTCTTTTATCTCAAAAGTTGAAGGTTCCCATAGAGCCAGCTGCACAGTTCCCAGAGCACTAACACCACAGCCAATTACCAGGAGTGGGCTGCCCTGAGTTGGTCTCCCAAAAGACAAAGTCCCAGGCTTGAAGAAGGAGCAGGAAAAGAACAATGGAAGCTGACCAACCCAGACTCCTATTTCTATTATTTCTTTTCACATGGCGACTGTCCCCAGAAGTTGCTGCAGACGTTCAGGAATCATCAGGTAAAAGAAAAGCACTTGGGTGACCATATGGTGAAAATGTTGTTAGGGGAAGGGAAGGGAACATGGGAGTGCCCTGGGTCCTTTTGCTCCAAACAAAGAACATTTCTAGGAAATGGAAAATGGATAAAGATCTGTGTTGCCCAGTGGAGAAAAAAGAAATCTAGAGTTGTCCTTCAGAGAGAAACCATAAGGTGGGGTCACCCTCCATATGTTAGTAAAACAATAAGGCTTTGGGATAATGGCAGTGCCCCTAGAGACCGTCATCTTTTTGGCCTTGGTATAGAGAGAAAAAGTAGAGATGCCCTCAGCACTTAGAACTCCTCCTCTCCCACACCTTCTGCTTCTCTCTCTCTTCCCTCTCTAGATGGTTCTGCTGCTTCTCAGAAACCCGTGTCACTCACAGATGTCCCAGCAACCATGGAATTCATTGCTGCTGCTGAGGTGGCCATCATTGGTTTCTTCCAGGTTTGTCCAGATACCCTGTTTCTGTTCCCATAAAGAACCAGGAGCTTCCTGGCCCAGAGCAGCCATAACAGTCACCTGCTGGCCAGATGATCCTGCACTAGAAGTCAAGGGGTACAGAGTCTGTACCTCTCAATCAAGACCTCTCAATTTCAAGACATTCCCCGCCTCTGAATTATGTCTTTCTCATACTTGCTTCAGGAGTTCTGAGGCTCCTCATTATAGGAGTGCTCTGAATCTTAAATCCTGTATCGGGACTGCTGAGGCAGGAATCAGAGTAAATCCAGCTTCTATCATCAGGCCACACAGTAGCCAATGGTTAATCTCTGTCTAAAACCTTACCAAATAGGGAGTCCCTCATCCTTCTATCTCTCTGTTTGTTCTGAAATGTTGAGAAAGGATGACCTTTTGAATATTGAAGTCGTTAGCCACCATCTTCCAGATTGGCTGCCTGGCTAATGAAAGCAGCCATACATGAAAGGGCATCACTCCGGCATTTTTATCTTGCTTTGAAGGTAACATCTGGTTATTCTCATTGATCAAGCCCCTGCTCTTATTGCAGACCTTCTTATCCATTTCCATTAATTAGTTACAACACGCCATCACCCTGGCAATTCTGGGTACACGACCGGAAATGGCTGCAATGACATGCAGGTGGGGAGGAAGGTGGGGAGCCCATTTCTTAGCAATGAGAAATCCGAGCTGGAGACCGCAACAGCCACCCTCGGGAAGGCAATGAAAGTGGGAGTGGAGGAATTTGCAATAACTTAAGCAGCCACCAGATGCCATTGGTCATTTGATCCATGAGTAATTCCATGCTAACGAGAATTAAAAGCGGGGGGCTAGATTAGCACTTGTTCATAGCCTCGAATGAACTCCATACACCATCTCCAAGGAGCAAGATACCAACTCCCTCTGCTTGACCCCAGAGGCAAGGCTAGTCAGTGTCTTCTTTTTTGCACTTCCCCTCCTTAAGGCCATAAAGATGTCAGGAAAGGATATTCTCCCTCCTGTTCATTGCCTGGAGCTGCTCTGGGCAAAGGTCCTCTGACAGCAGGGAAAATGATGCCAGCTTGTCATGGAAGGGCTGGAATCCTTACTCAGATGTGGCTTCCCTGCTCCCTCCTGCAGGCCTTTCTAGAGTTGGAACAACACAGGAACAGTATCTTCATGGGCACTATCTCAGGCTTAATGCAGGGAAAGATGACCATTCTTCCACATCCCACACAAACCTTTGTTAATAAAACTTCTAGGCTTCCATTTTAATTTCCTTTATGCTTTTTTCCCCCCTTTTTGGCCCTTTGACAGCACCTATTTCTATTTTTGCATTTCTTCTTTCCTCCACAAATTGTTTCCAAAACTTTTGCCTCCTCGGGTGGTCAATGACAATGTAGGAAAACTCTGCAGGCCTGTATGATTTGTGGGTCCCTCTCTGCTAATAAACTACAAGCTTTATGATAAGGCCAGACAGGAGTTTCAAGCTGAGCTATAGTTTTGTAGCTACCTATTAGCCCACTCAGCCTGGGAAATTCAACAATCCCACTGTGAATTGAGCCTGCAGTCTTGGAGGTAAGTGCTGTTTCACCTGATACGAAATCAAGTCTATGATTTTTTTTTTTTTAATAAGAGTGAGCACATTTATTCTCTATTTCTCTCCTCTCCAACATAATCCCTGTGGGTTTTTTTTTTTTCTTCTTGTTCTTAGGATTTAGAAATACCAGCAGTGTCCCTATTCCATAGTATGGTGCAAAACTTCCAAGACGTGTCCTTTGGAATCAGCACCGATTCTGAAGTTCTGGCCCACTACAACATCACCGGGAACACCATTTCCCTCTTTCGCATGGTAAGTTGGGTGGGCTGCTGGAGGCTTCTTCCTGTTTTTCCTTAGGTTATGGATTCATGAACTTGTGAGCCTAGAAAGGGCTCTTTGCCTTTAACACTAATGAGGGTGCCAGGGACCAAGGAGTCAGGGACAACAATGACAAAAATGGCGGCTCCACTGAAGTTTCCCAAACAGGTGCTGTCATGAGGTGGAAGGAGGACTAGACTGATTGTCAAGGGGTAGGATTGCAACATGGTTTTGTCACTGACCAGCCAAGTGACTTGCACAAGTCACTTGACATTTTTTAGCTTCAATTCCTTCATCTGTAAAATAAAATAGTTTGACCGTGTCATCTCTAAGGTCATCTTGAGATCCAAAAT
This sequence comes from Lutra lutra, assembly GCF_902655055.1. Lineage (NCBI taxonomy): Eukaryota > Metazoa > Chordata > Mammalia > Carnivora > Mustelidae > Lutra > Lutra lutra. The sequence continues at coordinate 86,511,975 of NC_062285.1, forward strand.
TTTATATTTTTATATCCTTGGGAGTTCACATACATTTACCAAACATGTATTGAACAACCACTGTGCCCTCTGCAAGATACTGAAAATAAAACATGTTAAATATGTTCTCTGTTCTCATATGTCTTAAAATATAGTTGAGAATGTAAACATAGTTTACAAGTATCTACAATGCAAAGTCGTTAAAAGGATAAATGAAATGTAGGGATTCTGGCAAAAAATAAAAATGATGAAGGAGAAAACTGAACTGGGATTTAAAGGAAAGATAAAATTTGGACAAAATAGAGGAGAATTCGTGTCCAAGGTGGGAATAACATCAAACTTAGGAAACAGTGATCAAGCCAGTTTGACTGGATCTCAGGGTAAGTGTTTAGAGAAAATAAATATAAGAAGTTTGATTAAAACCATATTATAGAGAAATGTGAATACCAGGTTAGTGGGTTTACATTTAACTTGGTTGGCACTGTAAAGCCTTTAAAGCCTTTAGATCCGGGAGTAACATGAACAGGAATGTGTTTTACCAAGATGATTTTGGCAGTGATGGCTAGGATGGATTGTTAAGCAAAAACACAAGAGTAGAGAGGACTTTTGTTAGGTTGACAAAATCAACCATGTACTAAAGGTTGGAGCAGAGGGGGTCTGCAGTAGAGTGGGGACAAAAGAAAGTGAAGAAAAGGAGGACCTGGGTGGCTTAGTTGGTTAAGCTCCTGCCTTAGCCTCAGGTAATGATCTCGGGTTCCTGGGTTCCTGGGATCAAGTCCCACATCAGGCTTCCTGCTCAGTGGGAAGTCAGCTTCTCCCTCCCGCTCTGTCCCTACTCCCTCCCCTCCTCCTTCTCCTCCCTTTATTCCCTCCTCCTTCCTCTTCTTCCTCCTCCCTCCTGCTCATGAATGCACAAGCATGCTCACATACTCTCTCTCTCTCTCAAATAAATAAATAATTTTTATTTATTTTATTTATATTTATTTAATTTATAAAAATAAAATAAAATAAATAAATAAAATAATTTTTAAAAAATTTAAAAAAAGAAAGTGTAAAAAAAAAAAAAGAAGGCAGGTCCTTCTAATGGTTAAACATGAAATTTCTGGATAGGAGGCAAAGTTTAAAGCCAGAGTATGTAGGAATAGTGAGAGCATATACAAAAATAGGGCATTAGTTAGTTGTAAAATGTGTATTATTGGTGGAATATTAAGATAAAGATGTATATAATCTACTGGAAATGCAAAATTGGGACAAAAGATAAAGTTATCAAGATCTCTGTACAGTCCTTTCCCTTCTAGCTTCCATCTTATATATTTCAATTCTCATCCAAATCTCTTTTAAATGTATTTTATATTCAGTGCCTCCAATTTTCTTCAAGCTCTTAAATACCCTGCTATCTGATCTATGCCCCACACTCCATTAAAACTGCTTTGTTCCAGGTCAGCATGGTCTCTATATTTCCAAACCCAATGAACACTTTAAGTCTTATCTAGGTAAACGTCTCTGCCATATTTGACATTGTTGACTCTCTAACATTCTTTCTTTCCTTAACTCCTAGGAGCCTACTTCTGGTATTCTTCTTTTCTTAGTCTCCTTGAGACCTCTGCCTCCATGTACACTGCTTCCTAACCCCAGTGCTCTCCCCAGTCTGGATTATAGAATTCGTGTTCCATAGAAGCCCGAACTATTTTGTTTACTACTTCAATGACAACCTTAAAAAAGTGTCGGTCATGCAACAGGTGACCATTGTTTGTTGAGTGAATCAATGAATGAATGAATGTATTTTCCTTAGGTAATACAATTCTTTTTGTTTGACTATTATGTGTCTGCTGAGGATCTGAAATGTTTTATCTCTAGACTGGAACCTCTCTCATGATTCAAATGCTTGCTGTATATAACTATTTGGGATATTTTCTTTCAGCGTTACAGCCCTAACATGTTCAAAACTGAATTTATCATCTGCACCTGAGTTACGCTCTTTCCTTTAAAATACTTTTATTGAATGGCTATGTTCATTTGGTTTAATTTTTGCCAGCTGTACCTCAAATCTAATTGAAACTATATTCCCCTTCACTCTTTCTACTTCATTCCTCTTTAGGCTCCTAGCATCTTTGGCATAAACCATTTCAATAGCTTCTTAATTATCTCCCTTTGCTACTTCGTATCCAATTTCTAGATTGGTATCACAAAGATGTATTTAAAATGCAAAGTGGATCACAACACTCCCTTCCTAAAAACTCTTCAATATTCTCCATTTCTTACAGAATAAAGCCAAGATATTTAATGGTACATATAGTCTTTTATGACCTGGCCACTACCTGCTTCTCTAGTCCCTTTTCTAGCACATCCCGTGGTTGGTTTTACCCTACCAGAGTGTGATGATACAATTCCATGACTTCACACAGGCCCCTGCGTAGCATGCCACCACCCTGAATGCCACCACCCGAGTCACTTAGCTTCCAGCGGCAAACTCCTCAGATCCCGGTGAGTCAGCTGAGGCATTGCATCCTTCACGAAGCTTCTGTGGAATCTTCAAATCAGCCTACCTATGCCTCTATATTTCCGTATCTCTATTTACATTTACCACTTTATAGAGCATGTTACGTTTCTCCGTGTCTGTCTCACCTAACAGTGACATTAGACCATGAGCTATCCAAGGGCAGGGACCACGACTTACTCACATTCATATTCCAAAGCTCCACAATATGCCTCTGGTCATATAGACACTCAGAAGGCTTGAGAAACTGAGTCACCTCCCAAAGTCCATCTGAGTCCCTAATCCTTTGCCCACCTGGACGGTAGCTGCAGGTTGTTCTTTCCACCATTGTGAAATAGGATTAAACCAAGCTCTTTGGTGAAAAGCTTTGGTAAGGCAGGTATGGAAGGTTAGACTAATGCCTTTCATGTGACTGCTGAACCCCTGGGAGTAAACCTTCCATAGGAAAATGCTAATCAGCTACATGTCCACAAGTTCTTCTTTTCCCAGTTTGTTGTTTATAAATCTCACAAAGGCCTGATACAAAAGTCTTAGTACTAAAAAAAATTTTTTAATTAAAAAATTTAAATGAATAAATAAAGAAGTCTTCATGCTACCAAGATACACAAGTGGGGAAGAGAAACCAGTATGGTTGCTTCCAATGTCTCTACCGGCTTTTCGATCTCTAATGGGTGCATTAGCCTGACTTTCAGTGTATTCTTTATAAAGGCCTGTTGATGACTTCCCAGGGCTGTTACAGGTCTTTAGCAACAGTTTTTTGTTTACCACTAGTGTCGAACCTACTCTGAATGAACTCCTGGGAACCCTGTGGATGAGATCATTGATGTACCATACCAAAACCAAACACACTGGCTCCTGCCCTATTCCCTTGGCTTGGTCTGGGAGAGGTTCAACCTATGCCATGCCAGCTTTTAGATAAACGTATCTTTCTCAGTTTACACTTTCAAAACTTTAGTCCGTATTCTAACAGAATTATTATTTAGGAGTTTCGGATGACTTTTTCTTTTTCTTTTCTTTTTTTCAAGGAACATCAACCAAAACTATTTTTTAAATTGAGAAATGTGAGCCTGTTGCGAGTATCTTCATCTTAAATGTACAGTCCCTTCTGTATGTTTTGTTTCTTTGTTTTTAAAAAAAAATTTTTAAGATTTTATTTATTTATTTGACAGACAGAGATCACAAGTAGGCAGAGAGGCAGGCAGAGAGAGAGGGGGAAGCAGGCTCCCTGCTGAGCAGAGAGCCCGATCCCAGGACCCTGGGATCATGACCTGAGCAGAAGGCAGAGGCTTTAACCCACTGAGTCACCCAGGCTCCCTGTTACTTTGTTTTTAGTGCCTAACTTATGATAGCACTGTGCTAGGTTTTTCAGTGTTCTATCATTTAATTCTCAGAAGAATCCAATGAAATAATTATTATTATTCCTGCATTATCAGTAAGGACACTAAAGATCCGTATTCTGTATTCTCACAACTATGGAATAAACCGACGTCTGATTCATACCCAGCTTTGCTGTCTCCAAAACATGCCATTTCTATGATACTGTAGTGACTTTCTGAAGTACTTAAGCCTGACAAAAATCTTTCTTTTTACTCCTAGATTCTATCAGGCTCATTCTCCAGCCTATTTATTTAAACCTTCTCCTAAACCATTTCTCTATCTCCCCTGGAACTACTTAAACCCTAGGGTTATTTCTCAGGATTTAATCTGGACATTACATATTTTGGCAAAGAAATCTCAGGATGTAGACAGAGAATTTTCTCTTTTTTTTTAAGATTTTATTTATTTAATTGACAGACAGAGATCACAGTAGGCAGAAAGGCAGGCAGAGAAAGAGGGAGAAGCAGGCTCCCTGCTGAGCAGAGAGCCTGATGTGGGGCTCGATCCCAGGACCCTGGGATCATGACCTGAGCTGAAGGCAGAGGCTTTAACCCACTGAGCCACCCAGGTGCCCCGAGAATTTTCAATTGTAAGAACATATTTAGAGATAAGCTGGAATCACAATAAGTGGAAAAACAGTAAGACTGTAATGAGTTGACATGACTGGATGTTTTGAACTGTTAGAGCCGGGGCGCCTGGGTGGCTCAGTGGGTTGAGCCTCTGCCTTCAGCTCAGGTCGTGATCTGAGAGTCCTGGGATTGAGCCCCACATTGGGCTCTCCGCTTGGTGGGGATCCTGCTTGCCCCTCTCTCTCTGCCTGCCTCTCTGCCTACTTGTGATCCCTCTCTGTCAAATAAATAAATAAAAACTTAAAAAAAAAAAAGAAAGAAAGAAATGTTAGAGCAATACGAAGCCAGCAAATGCTATATTGGTGGAACACATCACCCTCCAGAAATAGTGCGGGCCAACTATATAAATGGGATCAGAAAGAATTTAAGTCAATGAAACAATAATAAGTTGTGTATGACAACCTGTTTGGTGTGTATGACAGCTTGTCTTTTGTGAGTGTGACTGCAGGCAGACCCTCTACCCTGACAGCACCCTCATTGTTGCCTTAATGGAGATGTAATCCTGGGTTGAATAAACCATGAGCCTGTTCTAAAATGGAATCTCAGATATTATTTGAATGTTTATCCTGCTTTGGGTTTCCTCAATCACCTCTATTTTAAGAAATATAATTAGCCTAACTTTGACCCAGTGGGATAGTAATGGAAACACAGTGAAGGCATTCTTTCATTCCTTGGACAGTTATGTGCTGGATTCCTATTATAAGAAATGCACCTTGCCAACAAAGAGAATCAAAAGGAACTAGTGCATAAAAATAAGCTAATAAATGTAAGAAGTGATATCTATCAAATTATTAAGTATTTTTTCTCAAGTATATGTATTACCAAATATATGGTGAGCTAAGCAGTTTGTAAAAACAAACCCAGGAACATGAGGGTATTTGTCTCACAAATGATTTCTCAGTGCTATTCAAGACATATAATATTATAACTGTGGTGTAAACTAAGATGACTTTAATACATTTTATGAAAAACTGGGTTCTTAATTAGAGAAATACATAGGAATTCAGAGGAATATTGCTGAAGTACCAATGAACAGGAAAAACTAATCTGTTGTAATGATACAGTGTCTAAAACATTTAAAATAGCCCACTTCAAATACTCTTGGGAAGATTCAAAATTATATTTTAAGGTGGCAACCCCTCTGGTATACTTTTTCTGTTTTTCTTCTGGTGCCTCTTTTCTTGGGGAGAGAAAGAATATGATATCTCAAGTAAAATTCTTTCCAAAAACTGGATAAATATGTAAAAAAAATTTTTCCCCAGCTCTTGGTTTCAGGGTCAGATTTTCTGTCCAGTGCATTATACAAATAATTCCCTTTACAGAAGGGAGATTTCCTGTTCAAATGTTGTTTCCAGGAACCCTACACATGAATGTTCCAGAGTTTATTAGTTTAAGACATGGTGAACTAATCCGCCATGTTTCATTACAAGAAGCACTACAAACTGGAGAGACTTCAGAAGACTGGTTTTTATTAAAACTCTTCGCTACTTAGAGAATGTTATCACCCCTTAACATCCTTGGCCTCCAATATACTGCATTCCTGAAGTCCAGAAACACCTGGAGCAGCGGGCACTTCCTGTTCTCCCTGTTCTGGGAAATGGTGAGGGACTGCCTGGAAAAGAGCAGAGAGGGAGGGGCTCCTGGCCACAGCACAGCTCGGTTAGCTGAGACGCAGCCACTAGGCCTGCAAGTTCCTAGACAAATAATCAGGAAATATTTAGACACATGAAATATTAAAAAGGCTCCGGCTGGGATTATAATAATGATGATTTTGATGTTTGCAATTAGCAAAACCTTAAGTGTGAAGGAGACATGCCAGCTGGCAAAGCAGCAGCAAAGAGACTGCTCATTCTCTTTCTCTCCTGACTCTTACTGACTTGAAGAGGAGGATGGGAAGGGAGGGGTTGGGCAAAGACCACACAAGAAGACTTTTCTCTTATTTGCAATTTCTGCCCCAAGCCTTCTACTCAGAACTTTGTGAATATTAAAACAATTAAATATACGAAGGGAGTTCACATTTTGTTTAAGATTTTATTTATTTGGCAGAGAGAGAGAGAGAGATCACAAGTAGGCAAGCAGAGCGGGGGGGGGAAGCAGGCTCCATGCTGGGCTCTATCCCAGGACCCTGAGATGATGACCTGAGCCCGAGGCAGAGGCTTAACCCACTGAGCCATCCAGGCACCCCAGGAGTTCACATTTTAAAATATCCCATGATTTTGATGATTTTTTTTCAAAATTCTTATTTTGAAATACATTTTTTGCACCTCAACATTTATTTGTTTTATAACTTTGAATTGAGAAGAACAGTCATAAAGTAATTACTCTTTTTTAAGATTTTATTTATTTATTTGAGAGAGAGTGAGAGAAAGAGAGTACGAGCAGGGTGAGGGGCAGAGGAAGAGGGAAAAGCAGACTTCCCCCTGAGTAGGGAGCCTGATGGGGGACTCCATCTCTGAACTCTGGGACAATGACCCGACCCAAAGGCAGAGGCTTAACTGACAGGTGTCCCAAAATAAAGTGATAAAATTGCTATTTGAGTGGGGGTGCCTGGGTAGCTCAGTTGGTTAAATAACTGCCTTCAGCTCCAGTCATGATCCCAGAGTCCCAGGATCAAGTCCCGCATAGGACTCCCAGCTTCTTGGGGAGTCTGCTTCTCCCTTTGACCTTCTCCCCTCTCAAATAATTCATTTACAAATGTATTTTAAGAGAATGACTGGGTATATCAAGAATTAGTATTGTTAACCATAGAGTGCACTGGGCTTCTTAAAGGTGCATATTGCTTTTAACTAACCTGGTGGGAGACCACCTTGAACAAAAGAAGAGAAAAATAGGCAATGGGAATCATCTTGGGAATGACAATAATGAACAATATCAGATTCCTACAATTTAGTGATTTCAATTTATCTATGCCTGGATTCCCTCCTGCATAAACTATAATGAGACTTACCTCTGACTTTGCTGGGTAGACTGGGAGAAAGTATCTTGGGGCCAAAAGGATGGTTCTAAGGGAAGATCAGATTGGGTAGGACCTATACTAGATAGCAGATCTAAGGGAAAGGGGTTGAGATGTCCAAGTGTTGGTAGCCCAGTGATCTCAAACTATTTTAGGCAACAGAACCATTCAGGAGCTAACATTTGTAGGCATAGTTGCTATGGGTGATAAAAGCATTATCTTGTGCCTTTATGGGCCTGAGTCGATTGGAGGAGGGGAATGGAAAACTCTGGAACAATGATGGACAATATGAAGTCCTATGTTTTAATATATCTGAATATGGTGGAAAGGTAGCTCTAAAATGCAAATATGGGATAATGGACTAGGTAACTAGGTAACCCTTCCACCAAAACCAATTTATTTTAAAAGCCAGGCAAGTGGCAAAGGAGGGCGGGTGGGTTTGGAGAACTAGCAAAAGAGAGAGAAATGTCTAGAGTAAGATTTAGAAAAGATGAAAACCCAAAAAGAAAGTCCTGCATTGGGACTGTTTTTTGTCTGGGGGGCTTTTCCTACCAATTCTTGAAGCAATGAAGAGGCTAAGACATTTATTAATTTTTTGAGATCTTCAAAGAGCCAGAAAAGTAAATAGTGAAATCCAGAGCCCAGAAATGAAGTAGGAGGTAGATTTGGTAAAACACCCTTTGCCTCACTTTGGACCCTAGAGAGCAGTACCCTAAGGATAAGGATGTACCATAAGTAAATCAGCTCTTGCAAGGTCTGCAATGGATTTAAATCATCTCAGTCCCTGAAATTGGATTAAGATGACCATATATGAATATATAAATTATAAATACCCATGCATACATGCATATATGCAGACACACATATACCTCTACACATACATAATTATACATGTATCATACAATCTACCCTTAACCATGCTATAGTATAATAGCTGAAAGTCAAAGAAAAAGAGAAAAATTTGAAATCAGAGAAGAAATTGCCCTGAGAGTAATCTCAAAGGGTAATACTAAATTTCACAGATAACTTCTCGGTGGAAAGAAAGGAATGCTACATATAAAGAATTATATCTTGCAAAAACTGAAAGAAAGTAACTGTCAACTTAGAATTCTACCTCCAGCAAAAATAGCCTTCAAAAATAAAGCTGGAATGATAATATTTTAAGCAACCAAACTGAAAAACTATGCCACCCAACAGATCTTACTCATACTAAAAGTCATTCTCTGGGCAGAGGGCAAAACATCCCCGATGGAAGCTCAAAAGTGCAGAAAGAAGTGACGAGAAACTGAAATATAAGAATGTGTGTGAGTGCAAATATATACTGACTATATAACAATAATAATAACATCTTGTGAGATTTAGAATTAAAATGTGCAATAATAATCACCAGTAAGTCTTCAGTGTGGAATCAGGGAATGGAGCTGGAAGGAGGAAACCTGTATTAGAATGTTCTAATGTCTGCATTGTCCAAAAGGAGACAAAATTGCCAGTTAAAGTTAGATTCGGATACCTAAAGAACGCATGTTATATACTGTATGCTGGTGAACCTCGAGAGTGACTCTGGCATGTGTATCTTCTAAGCCAACAGAGGAAAAGAAGGAATAATATAAAGTGCTCAATCAATTCAAAGTAGTCCAGAAATGAAAGAAAGTGGGATTTGGAACAGGCAGAACCAATAGGAAATGCTGATGGAATTAAATGTATGAGTGAGTATATAAATACAATGCAATCAAAAGGCAAAGAAGACTGGATTAAAAAATACAACTCTGCACTTTTTACAAAGGACAGATCATTTTTAAACACAGGAACACATTTAAAATATCTAGGTTAGCTTAAAAATAAAGGGATAAACCCTATGATCCAGCAATCGCACTACTAGGTATTTACACAAAAGATGCAAAAGTACAGACTCAAAGGGGTACATGCATTTCAGTGTCTGTAGCAACATTATCAACAATAGCCAAACTATGGAGTGAGCCCAAGTGTCCATGGACTGATAAATGGGTAAAGAAGAGGTGGTATATATGTATATATATATCACAATGTGCTATTACTCAGTCATCAAAAAGACTGAAATCTTGCCATTTGCAATGATGTGGTTGGAGCCAAAGTGTATTATACTAAGTGAAATAAGTCAGTCAGAGAAAGACAATACCATATAATTTCACTCATATGTGGAATGTAAGAAACAAGACAGATGAACATATGGGAAGGGGAGGTGGGGGGAGAGAGAGAAACAAACCATATGAGACTTTTAATGATAGAGAACAAACTGAGGGTTGATGGAGGGACATAGGTGGGAGATGGGCTAAATGGATGATTGGGATTAAGAAGGGCATTTGTGATGAGCCCTGGGGTATTAAATGTAAATGATGAATCACTAAATTCTACTTCTGATATCCAATATTACACCGTATATTGACTAACTAGAATTTAAATAAAAATTTTTAAAAAAATAAATTCCTACCTAAATAAAAAAAAAAAAAGTGAAAGAATAGAGCTATCCCATGCAAATACTTCCAAAAGAAAGCTGATTTAACATAATAATGTCAGACAAAGTAGTCTTTTAGGCAACAAGAGATAAAGAACGATGTTTTATAATGAAACATATATTTCAGTTTGGCCAGAAGATGTAACAATTCTAAATTTGCATTCATCTAATACATGGCCTGAGAATATGTAAGCAGAAACTGACAGAATTATTTTTTTTAAATGGTTAAATTCACAATCAAAATGGGAGATTTTAATACTACTCTCTTGATAGAATAAACTAGCTAAACATATCAGTAAGAATACAGAATAATTCGGATTACAAAATTAACCAAGTGAGCTGCTAGTATATACAGAATAGTGTATTTGAAAGCTGCAGAATATACATAATTTTAAGGACATGTATAACATATAAAGAAGTTGCAAACTATATAAATAAAATGTAGAAATTAATAACAAGATTAAATTAAGAAACATACTTCTAAATAGCCAATAGTTTAGAGAAGTAAGAATAGGAATTGAAAAACATTTTGAACTGAATGATAAGAAATCTACACATAAAATTAATGGATGCATTTATAGCCCTGTAAGGGGGAAATGTGTAGATTTTAATGTATAGTTTAGAAAAGGAAGATGATAAAATCAAGGCTCTAAGCATCCATTTTATAGTGAGAAAAATGAGTTCCAGGTGGATTGCCTATCCATTGTGAAAGATAAAATAGTAATGTTTCTAAGAGAAAATATAAGAATATATTCATGACCCTGGTGTAGTCTAAGATTTTTAAATAAAACAAAACAAAAACACACACCAGCTATAAGGGAAGTGATTGATAGCTTCAACTACATTGAAACTACCTTCTGTTTCTGAGCAATAACATAAATTCCCAGTGAGGAAAGATAATGCAATATAGAAGTAACAAAGGGCCGTATATAAAATATATTTTTTAAAAAATCTTCAAACCAGCAAGAAAAAGAGAGACACTAAATAGAAAAAATAGGCAAGTGATTTGTATAGACACTTCATAAAAGAGAATATACAAGTGGTTACCCAGGGAAATACAATTAAAACCACAATAAGAGACACCTGAGTGGCTCAGTCAGTTAAGTGTCTGCTTTTGGCTCAGGTCATGATCCCAAGGGTCCTGGAATCGAGCCCCTGAGCCCCTGCTCAGTCAGGAGTCTGCTTCTCCCTCTGTTTCTGCCCCTTCTCCCCACTCATGCTTGCTTTCTCTTGCTTGCTCTCTCTCTCTCAAATAAATAAATAAAATCTTTAAAAAACACACACACAATAAGACACCACCCCATATTGACCAAAATGAATACAATTAGAAAAGCTGATTATAGCAAATGTTGGCAAGGTTGTGGAGCCATGGGAGCTTTCAAGCAATACAGATGCAAGCATAAATCATTATCTACTTGAGAAAACAGTTTGGCATTTTTGGTTAGTTGAAAATACGAATGCCCTCTAATCAAAAATCCCAGTCCAAAGTGTATGGTCAACAGATATTTACCATGAACAAGAGTGTTCACTGAAGCATTATTTCAATAATCAGAAACTGAAAACAGCCTAAATATCCATCAGTAGTAAATGAATAAATAAATATTGCATATTTATACAATGGAACATTAAATAGTAAGGAAAATGAACGAATTTCAGATGCATGCAGACAGACAGATGACTCCTAAACAAAATGTTAAACAAAGAAATGAGGTACACATACCAAAAACACACTGTTTGTCTCCACTTACATAAATTTTAATAAAAAAAACTGAACCATAGGATCAAAAGATGCATCTTTAAGTGGCAAAGCTATAAGGGGAGGATTGAAAATGGTTCCCATAAAAGTCAAGAAATGGTCATGTTTGGCAAAAAAAGAGAGAGAGAGAGCAGATTATGGTTTAGAAGGGAAGACAGAGGGCCTCAGGGATTCTGGCAATATTCTATTTCTTTACCCAAGTGGTGGTCCCACATTGTTTGCCCTATAATGATTTTTACAACCTGATTTTTTTATATTTTCCATTTTGTGTTTTTTTCTATATGTGTGTATTATTTCATATTAAAAGGATACATGCATACATACCTCTATGCATACATACATAAAATCTGATTATGCAAGCGGATCCTCTTGCCTTCCGGTTAGACTTTAATCTATTTACCTCAGCTTCAAGGCCGGAAGTTTACCCCAGCCTACCCCACTAACCTTGTCTCTCTCCTACTCACACTTAACATCTACTGTTACAGTCACAGCAAACTAACTGCAGCTTCCAGAACATGGCAGCTCACATCTTTCTGCCTTTTGCAAATACTGTTTTTTAATTTACTATTCTCTCCCCATCCTCACTCACCTGACTTTTCAAGAGTTGCTTCTTCCTGGAAGTTTTCTTCTCTTCCTGTAGGTGATATATGGGCCTGCAATTCCCCTGTGATGACATTTCTGTTCACTTCTTTGATTCCCACAGGACAGTGTTCTTTGAAAGCAGAGAATATTTCGTATGTACCTTTATGACTTTTGAGCCTTAAGTCAGTGCCTGACGTGTGGTAGATGGTCCAGAAATATTTACCAACGAATGAATAAAAACAACAGTGACAATTTTATCCTTTCTGTGTTACCCAGGTGGATAACAAAAAACTGGATTTAGAGAGCAAAGACATTGAAAGCATTGATGCCACCAAATTAAGCCGTTTCATTGAGATCAACAGCCTCCACTTGGTGACAGAGTACAACCCTGTGGTAAGCAATAGCACTTGTCTCCAGACCCTTAAGTTCCTGTGTCAGAGAGGGTACTTGTCTCCATAGCAGAGATCCCTTCCTCCAGGAGTTCTAATCATTTGACCAGTAACTGCCATTATTGTCGTTTATGGTGCTATCCTTACTACTACCCTTTATGCTTGACAGAGTTGTCCCTATTCAAAAAAGAAAGAAATGGGGTTAAAAAACTTTAATACCCATCAGGGGATGCCTGGATGCCTCACTTGGTTGGATATCCGGGTCTTGGTTTCCGCTGAGATTGTGATCTCATGGGTTATGGGATTGAGCCCCCATCTTGCTCTGAGCTCAGCATGGAGTCTGCTTGGGATTCTCTCTCCCTCCCACATGCGCTTTCTCTCTCTCTCTCTGTCAAATAGGCAAATAAGTCTTTTGGAAGGAAGGAAGGAAGGAAGGAAGGAAGGAAGGAAGGAAGGATAGAAGAAAGGAAGGGAGGACGGACCCTTAAATACCCATCAGATGACTAGTAAGAAAGAGAGCCAGAATGCAAAGTCAAGATGACGGATTCAAAAACTTCTGAGTTTTGCTGCCTGGGAGGGCTCACTAAAGGCAACTCATCCAAGCAATCCTCTAGAACACACTTTTCAACAAAATCGCAATCTCTGCTGAAGGTCCACGTTTTTCCAAAAGCATTCAAGACCAATACGTTGGTAAAATACAATGAAAGTAAATTAATAGACAAAATATTAAAAAATAAGGCCCAGTGATCACATATTTGGATGTCACAGCAATGTAACATTCTATAAAAACTTTTAAAACCTTCCCCTACCTACTAGTGGACCAGTAACTGACAGCTCCCGGCCTGGTACCTCCTGCGCATGCCTAGACCCTCCCCGTGGTTGACTTTCCCTCTAGGTTTGTCTTCTTCCGGTGTTGCGCGCTGCATGCAAACCGGGCGAAGGTGAGGATCCGTCTGTTCTGATCATCTTCTGCTCTTCTAACGCTCTACAGCCTCTACAGGTACCTTCTATGCCCGGTCTTTTACATTCCCTGAGGCAGATAGTAAAGTGATAGAATATTAATTTCCACTGACTTCCTCAGTTCAGAAATGCTGTATGTTCTCTACTAACACGACTTGAGAATGCACGTCTTGAGTTTTAGAACTCCCAAAGCCATTTCACACCCATTTTCTCATTTAATCTTCATGTTGCCATCTTGAGGTGGGAGAGAGAAAACGATTATGCCCGTTTTATAGAGGAGCACATTTAAGATCCAAGTGACGTGTCTGGGATCCCATAGTAAGCAGGAAAGGCACTGTGGAAGGCAGGAAGTTTAGCTGACACATTAGTTTCTATTGTCTATTTCCATTTTCCAGGAGAAGAAAACAGGGTTCAGAAAAGTGGCCTAACTTCCTCAGGGCCGTATGACTAGCTGTTCAAACTTCAGACACAGCCCTTTGCACTTGTCCCTGCTTTTTTTTATGACTCGTTTGTCTGACTGAATCCTGTGGTTTTTCCTTTGCCCCACACAGCCTTCAATAGGAAACACCCCTTTTCCTGTTGACTAAATTCCTGTCCACCTCTCACACCACATTTGTCTTCATGGAGTGGTGACTCCATTTCCACTTTTGCTAAGATTCCAAACACATGCACCCCAGGGGTGTTGGCAGCAATAATCAAACAGTAATTTTTCTCCTAGACTGTCATCTTTCTCATGATTATGTCTGTAGAGGTCAGAATTCCTGGGTTTCTGGCCCCAGGGTCCTGGAGTTCTGTACACAAATGAAGGTAGGGGCGAGGACTGGCCTTCCTGAGCTCTTAAGACTGGGCTGTCTCATCTCTTACAAAATACTGACACTGTTTTTACAATCCACATTAGTAGTGAAGGCAAATCACATCAAGAAGAAATTAGATAAGAATTTCTTTAGAGAAGCAAGTCCAACTTTTACTGTGACTTTTTCATTTCCCAAAAATGATATTTTTCTCATTTGGATACCTGCCCCCACTACTATAGCTATTTCTTACCTGCTGATGATGCAGAGGTTTGCACAGTGACAACGATGGGGCAGAATTCATGACCATGTATTAAGCTGGCTCTATGTTATTTTTTTAAAGATTTATTTATAAATTTGGTTGGAGGGGGTGGGGCAGGGGCAGAGAGAGAGAGAAAGAGTCTTAAGCAGACACTGCACTAATCATGGAGCCCAATGCAGGGCTTGATCTCACAATCCTGAGATCACAATGTGAGTTAAAACAAAGAGTCAAAAACTCAACTGACTGAGTCCCCCAGGCACCCCCACCCCCAGCTGTATACTTTGAATGCATACACTCAATACTTGGTTTCAGGGTGAAAAATTAGACTGTGTCTATTAAGATTAAATTACTCACTTCTGATTAAAAATTCAATTTAATTTAATTTAAAAATTTAAATTAAATTAAATTAAAATTAAATGTCTTCTGCTAAGACAGCTGTACGTTTTGACTCCTTAGCTTTGATTTCTTGAATTCCCAAAAATATCCTCCATCTCTGCCATGGGAGGACAGATGCATACCTTACATTTTAGTAGCAGGACTTAGTAAAACAAGAGATGGCTGTTTAACATCCAGTCTCCCAAATTTAAAATCTAAGAACTGGCTTTGAACTCCAGGAGAAACTTTTGGGAAAGAACTCATTGAACTCTCCTTGCCTACAGGTTGGCCAATAGAGCTGGATCACTACAGAGCAGCGTGTAGCTTCCAGAAGCCTACCTAGCTGCTGCCTTTCCCATCATTCTGGAACTCTGCCTTGACAGTTCATTAATCTTCGGCACTCTCCCTCTTCCCGTACACATGCCAGTTTTACAGCAGCACTTTCTGCATTTAGGAGGGAGAAGTGGGGAGGGATGGGATTTGTTTAAAACAGAGACACATGGAACAAGCCAGTGCCATTGTTTCACGCTCTCTCCTCTCCTCATCCTGGCGTACAGCTGTCCTGCTCCCCTTCATCACCAACAACTTCACAGGAAATCACCCTCTCTCATCAGCAAATAAAGGGCCAATGCTTCCAGTCTCCTGAAAGGCTTATCTTTTTGCCAAGGTTTGAGGTAGATGGCTTCCAGTGGAGTCAGTTTAGATGGGGTGTTGCAATGAGCTATATGCATAAGGCATATCCTGATGGTCGAGAGCCTGGACTCTGGAGCCAGACTGCCTGGTGTGACTCCCAGTCTGCCACTTATGTGACTGGGAGAGTTTGTGCCTCAATTTCCTCATTGATAAACCTGAAACTTTGAGGATTCCATTAGTTATATATAAAGACCCAGAAAAAGTGCCCAGCACTTGATAAGCATTCAAAGGTGTATGTGACTGCTCTTGGAACAGGAAGAGGGACTGATAAAAGTAACCGAAGTGGGACATGGTGTATTCATTGTCCATTGATGTATAACAGATTGCCTCCAATGTATCAGCTTAGAACGTAAAAATTGATTCTCTCCCACAGTTTCCGTTGGTTAGCAATTTGGGAGTGGCTAGGTTAGGGGCTTCTGATCTTGAGGCTCCTGCCATCCTGGGTCAGAGAGGCAGTCATCTGCAGGTTTGACAGGAGCTAGGCGATCTGCTTCTGGAGGCTGGTAAGTTAGAGCTGGCTGTCAGTGGGAGGTCTTAGCATTGTGCTGTCTGGGTCTCTTCGCAAGACTGCTTGATTTCTCACACTGGGACTGGCTTTCCCCAGAGTGAGTTATAGAAGAGAGAATAAGCAGAATAAGGCGGAAGCCCCTACATCACGTATGACTTAACCTTGGAAGTCACGCGCCATCGTTTCTGCAATATCCCTATGGTTATTCGCTCAGCCTTATCCAGCGTGAGCAGTAGGGAGCTACACAGTGGCATGACAGCCAGAGGCTGAGACCTTCTGATGGCCAAGTTGGAGGCCAGTTACCATTTGTGTTATGGGTGGACAGCTCTCATTCATATTTCTGCCTACTTATTTACTGGGTTGCTACTAATGTGTCTCTTTTTTCTCTTTGTCTCTTTCATTCTACTATAATACACCTCAATTTGCCAGACAGCAATTGGTCTATTTAATAGCATGATCCAGATTCATCTTCTACTGATGATGAACAAGGCCTCCCCAGAGTATGAAGAAAGTCTGCACAGATACCAGAAGGCAGCCAAGCTCTTCCAGGGAAAGGTAAGTCTGAGATGGGAGATACCCTTCTAAGTACTCAGTATCAGGACAGAGGACACTGAAAAGGGGGAGATGGGTCCAGGGAGATTAGGTAAATGAGGAAAGTGAGTATTCTTAAGAGATAAAGTAAGAATGGGGACATAATGAATCACACTACTCTGATTTAAAATTAAGGGTCTATTTTATACTGTTAAAGACCTATATAACCATATTTTCCCTTGGTGGGAAGTCTACATTTTTTTCCTGCATTAGGAAGTGGAGAGAAAAATAGAGATCCATAGAGGCTGAAAATAAACAATCCCCTATTGGTCACAATGTACTTATTCTTTGCCACAACCTCTTAAAGTTTTAGACTCAGGACTTATTTCTCATGTAAAGCACCTATCACGTACCCAGTGTCTACTAGATATCCAATAAATATTTAGTTCTGTTCCTTCTCTACCTTGTGCAGCTCTATTTGGTATCACTGAAATAATAAATCTTCAACCGCCTCAAAGCCACTTCATTAAACTGGAACTTTTCAATGTTGACAAGTGTCTGGTAGTAACATAAGCTGGCTTTCAAGTGACTTTCTCTAACACTGGAAGTTTTCAGTGTTTCTGAATGTAAATGATCCTCTAACAACATTCTAAAGGTTTCTATTTTGGGTAGAAGATTTGATTTAATTATGTTAAATAGTTGACATTTATCAGGCATTTATCAAATGCTGAAAACCATGCTGGACATATTAAATGGATCCTCTCCTTTAATTTCCCCCAACAAAAGCCTGTTTTGCCAGTGAGAATACTGAGTCTCAGAGAGGCTGAGTAACATGCCAAAGTCACATAGCTAGAGAGTCCCAGAAGTGAAATTTAAAATGTATTATCTGCTTCTAACCATTAGGCTATACTTGCATATTTAGCTAATCACTAAAGCTGTTTCCAATTCTGTGTTCTTAAAATTAAATAAACCTGATCAAAGGGATAAAACACCAAAACAGAGAAACTCATTAAAGAAGAAGAAACTCGTTAAATTATAGGGCACAGACCACATGTTCAGTCAGTGTAAACAGCAACAATTATGAGGTGTCTCTTTCTCCTCTGGACCTCAGATAGATTTTTTTTTCCCCCTTTCAAACCTCTCCAACTGCAGATTCTTTTTATTCTGGTGGACAGTGGTGTGAAGGCCAATGGGAAGGTGATCTCATTTTTCAAACTAAAGGAGTCTCAACTGCCCGCTTTGGCAATTTACCAGACTCTGGATGAGGCGTGGGATACACTGGCCATTACAGAACTTTCTGTGGAGCGTGTGCAAAACTTTTGTGATGGATTCCTCAAAGGGAAACGGCTGGTAAGTGGAGACTTCAGGTACAGCAAGCTGAGTTTTCCTCTCTGTGTCCTCTTATTTCCTGTTAAGTAAAAAGTCTTTGAGCTTTACTGGTTTTGATTAAGAGCAACAGTACATGGGGATATATGATAGTGAGGATCGGGATGCTTGCCAGGGTAGAGTCATGAGAACAGAGCTACACATGCGTCTTTGAAAACATCTCGCATATTCGAAGGAGCTAAATTTGGGGTTTTACCATTCTGTTGACATTATTAATGGGAAACAACCCAAATTCCTATATACTAGAGTTCATGAGATAAAAATTAAGGATGGATTTAGGACTTCCAGGAGTTCATTAAATAGCTCAGTTTGCTAATCTCGGAGCTCAAAACCAAGTGTGGGTTCCAAATCTAAGTAACAGTGTCATCATGTTTTTCAGAGAGAAAATCAGGCATCAGAAGAAAAGACTCCAAAGGTGGAACTCTGATCTCTCCCTGATACTTCTTCATACTACCAAGTATTTACATGAAATTAAAAAAAAGGCAACTCGAACCTCAGAGACACGAAACGACAGGATCGCCAAGCCTTATACACACACATATGCACCCACACACAGCTCTCTGGGTTTTTTCTTCCTTAAAATCTCATTTATCTCCTTATCCTTTCTTTTAAATTGTCTACACTCTCTCACTACCCATCCAGTCTTCTTCTACGCATTCACACTGTGTAGTCCCATACGCCGCAGCACACACCACTGAATGGCACCTTTAACAGAACTCCTGTGATACCTCTTTGAAGGGGAGACATTTCTGGAGAAGGTTTTTCTGATTTGTCGCTTCCTATTGAATCTGCACACTGCACAGGTCTTACACGCATCATAGATTCTGTCCTTTTATGGTTAGTAACGGGTAGAAAACTCTCTTCCTAAGCACATGTCCCTTTCTAACTCAGGGTCAGGAACAAAAGGACGGTTTTAACCACCTTTCTGGAATTGTCTTTTTGCCAGAGTCAAATGATGTTTCCAAGTCTCCAAACTCAGCAGAAACAGGCTATGTAAAAAAAATCCTATGCTTGTTTAGCATTCTTAACTCTCATGTAAATCAACAATCGCCCAGTAAATAAAAAGCAATAATGTTATAGGAGAAGACTGGCATCTCTTTGCAGGCTGAACCTTTGGTAAATACCCAGCTGCCCAATTAAGCAGTAGGTACCTCCCCCTTTGGTGCCCACTGTTTAGTGTCCGGCCAGGAGCCACTAATGTGTTATTATTGTTAACTCCGTGGGTGGGATGGGAGGTGGGTAGAGACCATCCTGCGTGAGGATTGGTATAAATGTGGTGAGAGAGCTGGGAATCAACTTAGGTCAAATGTTGGGGACTAGGTAAGGAAGGGGCCACTTGGTGCTGGGGCCGGCTGGGGCTAAGGGTGGATTATTGCAGGTGGGGTGTGCAGGGCGGCCTATGTGAGGGAGAGGGAGAGTCTGGCCAGCGTCTCTGGCCCCCAGGCTATTACTGTCAACACACAGACACTACATTGTTCCCAGGAGGCCCTTGGCTCTGAAGGAAAGAGCCTAAGTGCTGAAGATCTGAAAAAAAAAAAACAGTGTATACCTAAGGATTGGTCCAAGGGACGAACAGGGAGTGAAAGACTTAGTTGTTTCTTTCTGCGGGAAAAACTCCACAGCCTCTGAGCTGGGAGTGGGCAGCTGGCAGAGGCTGTAAAGCAGGAGTGCATGGCACACCTCTCAGCAACATGAGACTGGTGCACTGTGGGGAGGCCATCCAGCCCATCCTCGGGGCTGCAGGAAACCACCCAGTCTCTTGCTGGAGGCTACAAAATAGTCCTAGGGTAGGCACATCCCAGAAGCCTCCCTTTGATCCTGAGAACCAGTACTCTTGACATTTACGGTCAGGAAATTCTTCCTGATACCCAGCGGAGGTCCTCTGGCCACACAGACTCGTTTCTTCTCACCTGTTGCCCATGGAAATTCGTAACAGCAGCCAATCACCACCATCTCCAAGTGACACCTCCAATGCTTGCTGGTTGCCCTTGACCTCCTGATGCGTCTTCTTTTCTCCATACCGGCAGCCAACTTATTTCCAAGTCACGTGATTAGCTTTCTTATTTTTCTCTCTTCCCTCTTTCTCAACTTTCCTTTTTCCTTCTTATTCTTTTGTTTAAAATGGAGGATTCTAAACCACTACAGGAATTTGGTAAATGTTAAAAGACAAATTCCCAGGAGCTATAGTTTGTTCCACACTGGGTTGATTTGTCAAATATTTTCTTTAAAGTATTTCCCCCAATAACTATAGTCAACACTGACCATGTCTTTATAGGGCATTTTGCTGCTTGATGACATGTGATAGCAATTTTATTACATACTGCCTTTTTTTTTTTTTGGCTTATTTTTATCTTTATTGTATTGAATTGAATTGTTCCTTCAGTCTGTGGGTCCCCAAAACTACAGGATAGTTTTCCCTGTCTTCTTCACAGCTAATCTGTTCTTTGCTCTGATGACTCATGACCAAAGAATGGAATTCTTACAGAAAGAAGAGATTTCTAAAGTTTCTCATTCATTCACTGAATATCAGATTTAGGATTGTAAAGTGCTTCAATTTCTAGATCTTCTCTATCTTCGAGAAATGTCTTTCCTAAGATTCTACCTTCATTTCTCCAAGGCCATGTTATTGTTGAAATACCTAGGTATATCTTAACTACTTTTCACTATGGACTCATTTTTTTTTTAAAGATTTTATTTATTTATTTGACAGAGATTACAAGTAGGCAGAGTGGCAGGCACAGAGAGAGAGGAAAGGAAGCAGGCTTCCTGCTGAGCAGAGAGACCAATGCGGGGCTCCATCCCAGGATCCTGGGACCATGACCTGTACTGAAGGCAGAGGCTTTAACACATTGAGCCACCCAAGTGCCCCTGGACTCATTTTTTTTTTTTTTAAAGATTTTATTTATTTATTTGACAGAGAGATCACAAGTAGGCAGAGAGGCAGGCAGAGAGAGAGAGGAGGAAGCAGGCTCCCTGCCGAGCAGAGAGCCTGATGCGGGGCTCCATCCCAGGACCCTGAGATCATGACCTGAGCCGAAGGCAGCGGCTTAACCCACTAAGCCACCCCGGCACCCCTGGACTCATTTTTTTAAAGTATGAAGAAATTACCATACTTTAAAGTGTGAAGGAAGCCATGATGTTCTACAACAGAACTTTGTAAAAGATACTGAAGGATTTGGAAGACTTTGATAGAAGGCATAGAAACAGGGCACGATTCAGAGAAATCACAGGAAAATTGATGTTTGAGTCTCTTCTCTTCCATGTATGTGGTTTGTGACCTTGGAAAACACTGTCTTTGAATTTCAGTTCATTGAGGATAAGAAAATGACAGGATTTTTTAAGATCCAAAGTTGATAATACATATGAAATAAAGTCTGTCATTACCTTTATTTTTTTAACTTAATACTACTCTGCCTTCTCTGGGTAGTAGCTATTTCTACTAGCTACTAGTATCAGAATATCAGAACTTCTAGAAAAAGAGAGGCTTCCCTCAGTAGAGGCCTCACACTTGGGATTAGAGAAGTATTTGATACAACTATTTTAATGTTTGATTAATTTACTTAAATTTAACATATTTATTTAATAAATAAGTTTACTTATTTAGTAATGATATAACTAATTTAATTTAATTAGGTTTTATTATTACTCAGACATGGTGAGGCCAACAGATCAGGAGGCAATTGACATTGAAAAGATAGTTTGTTACAGTTTCTAAGAGGAAAGATCGTGTCATATTTTGGGGAACCACCAGGATTTGTCAGGAGGCAGAAGGAGCAAAGGGAAAATATAAATGAGAGCCTTTATTGTGCTTTCTGTGGGAAGGAACAGGCAAGACCAGATAAGCAGGCTTAAGATTGGCTGCTTTGAATAATATCAGCAGGCTCTGGGGCAGAGGAGCTGTTCTTAGTTGCCTGGACCCTGGCCCTGCGGTGTTTAGAGCAGGTGCATAGTGGCTCAGAATGTGAAAGCCCAGTGAGAACTTAGTTAAAGAAGGTTTTGGGGATATGAGCTCTGGCTTGGTTAGAATTGGCCAGCCTTAGGAAGAGCAATCTCTCCAGGGTCTACAAGGCCCCAGATGTCAAGGCATCAGAAACACAAGTTAACACAATACTTTAACACCCATCTGTCAGGGGACTCCTCTCCCGACTCACCTAGTTTGGTCCTGCTACAAAGGAAGGCATGCTGTTTTCTTCAGGTTCCTGTTAATTCACGTTTTCCTTGGGTGGGTGAAGGCTAGGTGGGTATTAAGTGGTATATTATGAGGGAACAGTTTATTGATTCGTATTCTCATCCATTTATTTAAATACTTACTAATCAATTATAAGTGTGCCAAACAAGATTGCCTCCTAAATGAGCAAAGTTAGCCTTGGATGAAGATGCTATAGAAGGGGGCATTTCAGTTACCATCAGACTGACCGTGGGTCACGGTCAGGGAACAACAGAACAAGGAAAGCTGGATGAAGAAGAGAGTCACTGTGGAGAGGGATGGACAGGAGGCTGGAAACAAACCACAGAGGTCTCAGAGTTAGGGGAAGAGTAGCCACAGGGAAAATAGTTGACTGCAAAGGGAAAGAGGCTCATCATGGACAAACTATTTCACAATGACTTTGGAACCAGCCCTATTTATTTTACCTTTCTGAAAATATCTGGTTTTCTAAGCAAAGAAAAATAAAACAGGGAGTGGGATGTATCAGAACCATGCCCCTAATTACAGCACTTTTACATTTTGAGAGAAGAGAAAAAAGTGGAAGTAAAAACCTCTTTTTAATTTGAACCTTTGGAGAACAGGTATTCTAGAAATCAAACAAACAAATGAATTTTAAAGTCCTACTCATATAAGTTTGAAAGAGAGTGCCCCTCTTTCCAATTATTTCCACAAGAGGCCAGTGTGTCCTTCTTTTCTTTCCATTCTGTCATTGCTCCCATGGGTTTGACAATGAAATGTCTGAGTTACATCAGGAGTAAAGGTAAGGAGGGGAGAGTGAGGACAAGCGGTTAGGTTACTTCTACAGGTTATGAAAAGTGTAAAATCCAGACATTAATGCTTCATTGTCCAGATAGTTTCACTAGTCTTTTTTTAATTGAAGAATAATTGACATACAATAATATTGTTTCAGTCTCAGGCATACAACATCACGATTTGATATTTATATACATTATAAAATGGTCACCACTACATATCATCTGTCACCATACAGAGTTATTACAATATTATTAACTATATTCCCTATGTTGTACCTTATGTCCCATGTCTTATTCATTTTCTAACTGGAAGATTATGCCTCGTAATCCCCTTCACCTATCTTGTCCATCCTTCCCATCTACTCCATCTTTTAGATTTAGAGAAATGAAATTGAATGGTATCTGTTTCTCTCTGCCTGACATATTTCACTTACCCAATACCCATTAAGTCTATCCATGCTATTGTAAGTTGCAAGATTTCATTCTTTTTTGATGTCTGAGTAATATTCCATTATATATACCATGTTTTCTTTACCCATTCATCTATCCATGGACAACTGGGCTGCTTCCATATCTTGGCTTCTGCAAATAACATTGCAGTGAATATAGGGGTGCATATGTCTTTTCAAATAAGCGCTCTTATTTTCTTCAGATTAATACCTAGAAGTAGAATAGCTAGATTGTAGGGTAACTCTATTTTTAATTTTCTGAGGAACCGCCATTCTGTTTTCCATAGTGGCTACACCAACTTACATTCCCACCAACAATGCATGAAGGTCCCCTTTTTTCCACATCCTCCCCAACACTTGTTATTTTGGTTGCACTCAGTCTTAATAGCAGGATTCAATTTCTACATTAGGCCCACTGGTCTTAATATGGGAACATGGTGTTAGCCTAGGCTTGAGGAAGAAAAAATAGACAAGATATGACATAATTCTAACCGTGGTGAAGTAAGAATTTTAAAATTCACAAACATGTTGTGTCAGAGGTTATGTTTCCCAGGAAGAAGACTCTGAGACTAAATTTCCTTGTGGGAAGTTTATTGGAGAGTACTCTTGGGACTGTGGGGAAATGAAGAAAGTAGGATTGGGAGGAAAAGTGGGCTATGACATAGTCACAACTAAGGTTTAGATTACCCCATAGGGATATTTAGTGCTGAGGTGTCCTTGCTTGGAGTTGTCTCAGATTGGAGAATGGGGACCAGGCTTTTTTACCCTTATCCTGTTATCTCTCCTTCCTGCTCCTTCCTCCCTCTGGCACATCAACATTCTTGCTAATAATTACTACTCTGCGGTCCATCCTTTATAACTTTACTACCAATTCATGGTCTCTGTCTCTACTTCTTGCTCCATCTTCACCTCATCTGAGAAAGTTGCTCCAGGTCACCACATGGGGCAGAGGTTGAAGCAGGTTGAGTTATGCATCAGGGCTGTGCAAAAGATTATGGTCAGGGAAGGAAGTATGGAAGGAAGTGGTATCCATTGAACAGTGTATTGAACATCGTGGCCCTGTCCTGAAGTCTCTACACTACATCAGGACCAGGAGACTCTCACTGGTCCCAAAGGGCATTCAACCACACTTGGGCAAACATGCCACAGAATGAAGATAGGAAATAATTACTTGTGCTCTAACTCCTTGGACCTGCAGCGTCTCTTGGATTGACTCATTCTGGTCACTCCACGTGTTCTTTTCCTTCGACGCCACAAACTATATGCCAGGGCTGGAGAAGGGAAGAGAGGGGAGGACTTCCAGGGTCAATAAGTGGAAATATTGGGTGTTCACAGCAGGCAGGTAGTTTGTGGGAAGGTATTTACATGATTGTGAAACTACGGCAAACATAAGAATGGTAATGTTGATTTGTAGGATGTGGGCGAAGGGTCAAAGAGCCACTGCTTTCTTGGGGCCAGTTGGTGTTTAGGAAAGACTGGTAGCCAGCGAGGTTAAGGCTGGATATAATTATGGAAGCCAGACCAAGTGTTAAAATGGCAGTTTACTAAGGGCTACAGTTTTAGAACTGTCATCAGCTTATGACCTTCTAGTTCTCCTTCTACCTTCTCATTTTCCAATTTGCTAAATTATAGAATATTCAAGTCCACCAGGGTTTCCTGAAGGAGAAAATTCACCATTTTCCAATCTGTGTGAGTTTAATTATATCTTCGTGTCTTAGCATAATGATTTCTGGAAAGCTCAAGTCACAAAACACAATTTCCACATGGCTCTCAAATGTTTGGTTTTAAGCACAGTGTTTTCAAGTTCCAAGAAGAGATAGAAATTTCAAGAATAAATTTAAAAGGACCTTGTCATGAGATAACAAATGAATGAAGGAGGAAAGCTATGATAACCATCAAGCATGATCTTAAAAAGGAAGCATTGGAAAGAGGCCATATATTAGTTACAGTTCTTAGTCACCAAACAGAATACAACCCAAACCACAGCAAAGGCTGTTTTGTTTGCAGAGCTAATATTAATTTCTCATGCACCTCTATGAATTCTTGGCCATGTTTCTGTAAAGGACACATCCCTTAAATAAACGGATTCCAAAAAATCCATCAAGATTAAAGCCTTCATTTTTTTCCCCTTAAGAGAGGGCAAGCATCTAAGATTGGAGCAAAGTGGCCATCATTGTAGGAAAGAGAAGAAATGTCAAGGGAATGGGAAATCTTAAGGAAAAATCCATTTCTCCAAGCAACTGTCTCTTCCATCAGTTCTCTGCTTTGCACTTCAGAGACTGTTACAAGGTTTCATTTATTTAAGACATCTAGTCTTTTAGAATGTGTCATAGGAAAATGTCCATGAGAGAAGTCCAGCATGGTATACAGTTCATCCCCAAATGCCCGATGAAAGGATTTGCCTCTTTAGACAGGGAGAGTTAAATTTTAAAGTAATGGGACCCCCCCAAAAAAAGTGGTATATGGGTTCCAAATGCCACACATCTCTTCAAAATTAGCCCAATGTGTTGAAGCAAATTAACTAGAAGCATTTTCTGTAAAAATGAACATAGAAACACAGATACCTCCCAGTGTTTATGTATCATACAACTTCTCTAAATCAAACTAATGGAGGAATGGGGGGAGAGTGTGGCCCTACTCTTAAGAAAACTGAAACAGTTCCGACTTCTCCATTAAATTTAGCATGTCCCCTTGGGAACGTCCCTGTGTCTCATTTTTCCCTTTCCCATCATCTTCCCTCACTTTCCCATTCCATTAACATGTGAAGTGGAGTTAATTTTAACTTTCTATCTCCTTGCAAATAGAGAGCAAAGATAGCATGAAGTGAGGAATGGGGAAGCATTCTGATTTGTAAAAATACACACTGACTCTGGCCTGGACCCAGAAACTCTTCTGAGCAAGCGCACTCCAACCCCTCCATGCACACCTGCGTGGGATGCTGAAGCACCACTAAGGACAGACCCACAGGGCTGAGGAGAGGGGAGGAAGCTGGACAACCGCCCACACAGTCTATCCATTAATACAGTCAACTCTGGATTTCTGCTCACACGCGTGCCAGATGAACTGTCTCCACATTCATCTTCCCAACACAGAAGAACCAAAATGGAATCTCCTCGTTTGCAGGAACCATCCAGTAGTGTAGCGACACACTGTTCTAATCTAATGCTATTCAGGGGTGGGAGGCCATCTGACGCCTCAGAGTCTCTGTGTCCTCCATCACAAAAAAAAACATGATGAAGAAAATGGCCATAAAATTTCTTTTCAACTCCAGTACTTGAGGTTTTGAAAATTGGAGGAAAAGAAGGGCAGAACTGACCAGTTCATGTGCTGGGCGCCAGGCCAGACATTCTACCTCACCATTGTCTCCTCATAATGAAAATAACTTTGGTTCAGTTAGGGCCAATGCAGGCTCAACCTCCCACTGGTTTGAAAATCAGTCACTAGACTCAACTCAAAAGCAGCTGATTCTATTTCTGTCTAACTTTTGGTGCCAAAGCTCAACCCCCAGTTTGTTTGGTTTTAATAAATTTATTCTGTTGTTGCGGACATTGTGTAAAATGGAAAAAAAAAAAAACAAGTCTAGACTGGTTTGAGTTCAGGAAGTTAGGGGAGGGTCTCTTTATTAAAAATAAACATCCTCTTTCTTGTTTCTTTTTCACTCTTTCCTCACAAATCTGCTCCCAAAGCTTTTGGAATCCAGGCTCCACTGCGTGATTATTGCCCCAGATCCCTGAAGAACCCCTGACCACTTCATGAATAAGAGCTCCAAGAACACAAGAAGGTCTTAAGGGAAGTTAACAGTAATAAAATTTGGACAGGACAAAAAATTAATTAACTGAACACTGGTAGGATCTTTTATCTTCCTTTTATAAAAGCTGGCACATTAATCCCAGTGAGTGAGACCCATTTTTATCTTCATCTCCCACTCTGTTTTTGGCACTCACTAGCCTTCTAGCTTGAACTAAGGATGCTGGTCTTTATCATTTCCTGTCCCAGATTCTATCGTGAGATCCAGGATTGGGTTCAGCCCCTTCTTTTCCACCTTTTAGGGGTTTTCCTTTCCTTGTGAGTCTGTCTCTTCCTTTTCTCCCCATGAATTTTGTGAAGTGTTATTAAAATATAGGGGTTTATGATTAGTGAGGTTCACAAGTGACTTGCAAAAGACATCATACTAATAATTATTTCTTTAAAAAAAAACAAAGATTTTATTTATTTGTCATGGAGAGAGAAAGAGAGAGTGGCGGGCAGAGGGAGAAGCAGGCTCTCCAGTGAGCAAGGAGCCCAACATGGGACTCGACCGCAGGACCCTGGGATCATGACCTGAGCTTCATTCCTTAATCCCAGACAATGGAATAAGGCAGACACCTAACTGACTGAGCCACCCAGGAGTCCCACTAATAATTATTTCTAGTTCTTCAGCAAACATTTGGAAGGGCCTTGTAGAAGGTAATATATCCTGGTTGTTAAGCACACAGGCTCTGGGGTCAGACAGTATGATTCTACCATGTATTAACCGTGTGTTTACGAGTTTCCTAATTCCTCTGTGTCTCAGTTCCTACAGTTCAAAACGGGAATGATAACAGACTAACATCATAGGTTTATTGTGAAGAGCAAATGAAATAGCACATGCTGAGGACTTGGAACACCACTTGGCACAGAGCAAGCATCAATTCTAATCCCTGAGGAATACCCCAAGTGGTCAGACACACACTTCACAAGCTTTCTTTGCTTTTCCTCCCCACCCCTTCCTAGTTTGTACTAAGGTACTAGGTATTCATTCTACATAGAATATCCACTGCACCTTCCCTGGTTGGCAGCTCCTCATTAGCCACCTAGGGCCACGCTCAGATGGGTCTTTCTGGAGGTCCCCTTGGGCCTAAGGGCTCTCCAAGTACATGATACAGGGGTATATCAACTAATACAGCAGTGATCATATCTTATTGCCCCTATTATTGACAGACATGTCTAACTTTCTTTTAAAAACATATAGCAAAGGTACACCTGGGTGGCACAAGTCAGTTAAGGGCCAGACTCATGGCTTCAGCTCCGCTCATGGTCTCAGGTTGTGGGATGGAGCCCTGAGTCAGTCTCCACATCCAGCATGGAGTCTGCTTGAGATTCTTTCTCCTTCTCCCTCTACCCCTCCTGCTTGTGCTCTCTTTCTCAAATAAATAGAAAAAAATAAATAAGCATATAGCACACAGGAGAAGTCATTACAAAGTTTAGCTATCTCTTGGATCCATCCAAAAACCTGTTGTCAATCATTTCTTTCCACCACATCTATGCTAATCTGAAAATACATGAGCATGTGACAGTGACCAGTCAGAAAGAGACTGCCCAGAGTTTTGTCTTTTTAGTGTAGAAAACTAAGTTGCCTCCAAGAATAAATTTGCTGGAACGTGCTGATTTTCTTCTCTTAGAAAATCTCTCTCTCTCTCTCTCTCCCTATATATATATATATTTCCTCCACCCCCTATCCTCCTGAGGAAGACCATACAAATCAGCCCCTGCTAGACAAGTTAACTTTTTGGAATTTAGCTATGTACCTAAGAGCTTTTGGAAAATTATACATATAAATTGGACATTTTACCGATGGAAAATTAAATCAGGGAGGTGGGAGAAAGTGTTGAAGTATGATATAAGAAAACTCTTTTTTTTTTTTTTGAAGTAAATGTGGACAAGAAAAAGGAAAAAGAATAAGCAAAGGCCAAAAAAAAAAAAAAGAAAGAAAGAAAGAAAAGAAAAAAGAAAAAAGAAAGAAAAATGAAAAACCAAAAAAGAAAAATGATATTGGAGGTTTTCCCATGCGAAATGAAGAGGCACAAAATGTGGTCCTATTCTGCTTCTCTTTCTATCTATCTATCTATCTATCTATCTATCTATCTATCATTTCTTTCTCTCTCTCTCTGGTTCCTGTGTCTACTGGCTTGATAGATGGCCACAGAAGCCCTAGGAGATGGGTCACATAAACTCTGTAACCAACAATTCAGGTTAACCAATTCAACAGATATTCAAAGGCAGTCTAGAATAATGGAAAACTCAAATCTGAATTTTGGTCTCAGCTCCAGCATTTACTCGTTCTTTGAGGAGGTTAGCCTTTCCAAACCCAGAACGGGGATAACATACATACCTGGGAGGGTTTTTATGAAAATTAGAAATAATATAGTGAAGTATCTCAAAATAACAAGTATTATTGTTGTTGTTGTTGTTGTTGTTGTTGTTGTTATTATTACTAAGTAATCTCTATACCCAATGTGGGATTCAAACCCACGACTGCAAGATCAAGAGTCTTATGCTCAAAAAAAGAAAAAAAAAGAAAGTGTCACATGTTGTACAAACTGAGCCAGTCACACATCCCTATTATCATTATTATTACAAAGTATATAAAGCAATATAAGTAAAACATGATTCTTACTCTCAGAAAGGTTTATAAGCAATAAAACCAGAAAAAAAATTTCAGAAAAACTTTCTGAAAATGTTGAGGAAATGAGAGCAAAATGCTTAAAGACACATAAAAGGTTGCAAAATTTACCCCCCAAAACAAACGTACTGCAATGATTTGGCATTTTTTTTTTTAAAGATTTTTATTTATTTATTTGACAGAGAGAGATCACAAGCAGGCAGAGAGGCAGGTAGAGAGAGAGGAGGAAGCAGGCTCCCCGCTGAGCAGAGAGCCCGATGCGGGGCTCGATCCCAAGACCCTGAGATCATGACCTGAGCCGAAGGCAGCGGCTTAACCCACTGAGCCACCCAGGCGCCCCTGATTTGGCATTTTTATTGGGAAATAGATTTTTGCCTGGTTATTCTCAGGCTAATTAAATACTGTATCAGTGATCACGTGCCACATAGGACTTGGACTGGTCCAAAGGAAACAGATAAGATTTAGATAGACAGAGGGAGAGGAAAGCATTCTAAAAGACAGGAGTAGTGTGCAGCAAAGGGACACAGGTGTCTGAGATGATCCTGAGCCCTCAAACACAGCCCAGCCACCATGGGAGAAAATTTGCCACCCTTGCTTTATTCAGAGTTCCATTCTGGAACTTTTACTCTCATATCCTTGCCCAAGGCTCAGAGACCTACAGCTGATCTCTTGACTGGTTGCTGCATTTTCCATGTAGAGCCTGGAACTCTCCCCTGGGACACATTTAACATTGTTCCTCCGGTTCTATCCCATGCCTTCCCTTTCCTTGATAGTAACTTAAACTTGACCAATAAATAGCAACTTTTTCTGGTCTATCCAGATGATTATTCAGCCTGATCGCATGAGGCTATTACAGCCAGGATTCATGCTGACTGTTTGGTCCCCAGAGAGGGAATGGAAAAAGACACGGAAAATACAAGATATTTGCAAATTAATTTGACTGAGGAAAAGCATTTAGGAAGAAGAGTGGGTAAAAACATTGGCAAAATCTTTTACAGAATTATAGAGTTCTTTCCACACTGCTTCTCTCATAAAACACTTCCTATTTGCCAAATTATATTAGCTGAGAAGGCCCATGGCCCACCAAAGGCTAAGTGACAGACTGAAACTTTGGGTCTTAGGTTACGCTAGGTCACTTGGACTGTGTAGCCAAAGTCAACCTCTCCAGAGAGGGAAGGGCTTTCTCTTGTCTTCTTGTCTTGTCTTATTTATGGTCATAGTCATGTTTTTTTTTTTTTTTTTACAACAAACCCAATAATAAGCCATCATTAAAAAAAATGATTTAGCAATATTTTAGTGTGACTTGTTCAAACAACAAATATGTATCGAACGCCTACTCTGAGCAAATCATCCCGATGAACTTGTGTGTTTAAACCCTCTCTGTGTAACTCTATTTGTTGATATTGTACAATATATTTATTGTTTGGTTTTATTACTATAACCTGTGAAGGAGATAGGAAATAGTAAGCAAAAGGATTTGACAGTATTTATCTCCTTCATTCATTCCTGGGTAACAAGCACCTTGTTCTGTGGAGGAGAGCAGCTGGGAACACATTTAGGGAGAGATATATTTTTCACTTATTTTGAAAAATAAATGTGTTTCGTTTATATGGGCTAATGACTCCCAAATTTGCATTTGCAGATCAGATACTGGACACCAACTGCATGCTCTACATTTCTATCTAGAGATCACAAAAACATCTCAACTCATTTTCATTTCACTTTAAGACTGTGAACTGCTTTAGATCAGCAACCCTGTATAATCCAGAAACAAAGGACCCAGTGCTTTTGTTCCACACTTTACCTCTACATTTACTGGTTCAACATTACCTTCTAAGCAACTTTATATCCCTCCTCCTTTCCTTCTTTTCAATATCATCTTAGATAAAGCTACCATCACCCAGCACTGGGCTACAACAATGGCCCCCCTAACTGTTCTTCCTACATTACCTCTTGCTCCTTTTCAATCTATTCCCTATTTGGCAGCCAGAGTCATGTTTTTTTGAAACAATATTTTATTATGTCTCCCTCCTCCTTCTTAAAGTTCTTCAGTGGTTTTCAATTAGCTTTAAAACTTAAAAATTTTAGGGGGCCCCTGGATGGCACAGTGGGATAAATGTCCAACTCTTGGTTTTGGCTCAGGTTGTGATCTCAGGGTCATGGAATTGAGCCCCATATCAGGCTCTGTTTTCCGCAAGGTGCCTGCTTGAGATTCTTTCTCCCTCTCCCTCTGCCTTTCCCCATCATGTACTCTCTCTCAAATAAATAAATAAATCTTTAAAACAAATTTTTAAAATGTTAGATCTTTGGTATTTTCACATAGTCCTGCCTAATTCCCAAGTCTTGTGGTTTTATTTTTCAGTTTTATTGAGGTATGATTGACAAATAAAAATTTTATATATTTGGGATGTACAATGTGTTTTTAACTTGTCCAAGATGATGACTTAAATGTACATTGTGAAATGATTACCATAGTCAATTAACATATCTATAACCTCACATAGCTACCTTTGTGTGTGTGTGTGTGTGTGTGTGTGCAGTGAGAACACTTGAGATCTTGTGTCTTTGAACACACAAAGCCTCATTCTACCTTACAATGTATACAGTGACTGTACCTCAGTTTTTCTCCTCCTGTTTTTACCACCCCCTTTATAAATTTAATTCTTATTTATACCTCAAATTGCAGACCAAACATTCTCCTTCAAGCAATTTTTTCCTAACCTCCTAAATCAAGTCTGGATCCGTTGTCACATACTTTCCTAAATTGAAGTATTTTTCCTTCATCATATTTATTAAAGTTTATAATTATGCATTTCCTGATTATCTGGTTCAACAAGACTACATGTCCCACAGGGTAGGGACATAGCCCCACACTTCGATAAGCATGTGTTAGGAGTTTCTCATTAGCATAGCCCCACACTGCAATAAGCATGTGTTAGGAGTAGATGGGGTGAGCTAACCCAAAGGAACATTCAAATATAAAGAAGTGAGCTGCAGATCATGCTGTAAATAGGTGTAGACCCCCAAAGTAATCCTATAATCCTTCCATCTCTTCTTAGCATTTACCACTAGCTCCTATGAAATTATTTACTTACTTTTTATTAGTTCACTGTTTGTTCCCTCTGCTACCAAGACCTACACATAGTATCAACTTGATGAATACATGGTTTGAAAAATGAATGAAAGTGAATGTCACATTAAAATGAAAAAAAAATGCATGAATCAATTCAAAAGAAATAACTCATGTCATAAAAATGAGTTTGTGCCCCAGGGAAGAAGGAAATTATGTCTATAATTAGAAGTCAGTATAAATGTGTGAGGGTGGTCAGTGTCTAAGAGTAACATGTATGACTGAGAGTGGGAACGAACACCAAGAGAGGGAGCCATGGAGAGAACAGCAGGCATGGTCACATGATTACAGTCATCAAATGCATCTCTGTAAACCTCTGTTTATGGGTTTTTTGTTTGTTTGTTTATGTATGTATTTATTTATTTATGAGAGAAATAGAATGAGTGGGAGGTGAGGGGAGGGGCAGAGAGAGAAGAATTCTTCCTGAAGCAGACTCTTCGCTGAGCCGGGAATCCCTTGCAGGGCTCACCTCCAGGCTCAGTCCCAGGACCCTGAGACCATGACCTGAGCTAAAATCAAGAGTTAGCCACTCAGCCCCCTGAACAACCCAGGTGCCCCTGTCATTGCTATTTTAATAAGGGGTAAAACTAACAATGAGCAGACAGAATAAGAAGTTGATAAATCTTGTATTCACCCCATGTAAACTCTTCTGTGAAGAATGAGACTTAAATATTGGTTCTACCGCTTTATATATTCTAAGCAGCTGAAATCATGAAACCCTCACTATCTATGGCAGACCTATGAACTAGGAGAAAGTTTGAGGTCGTTATTCTAGGCTTGGTTGAGTTTTGGGGGTTTTCAGAGGCTAGAAAAATGAGAAGTACAGACTGACCAAGGTGACTCATGCCAATGAGTCATTCATTCTTTCCATTGAGAAGTGTTCAAAACAAAGCAAAACACCTTCCTTGTTCTGGAATCCGAAGTAGAAAGTGTAGTGTCTGTGCCTGGCGCAGGCTGAACCTGGCTAACTCCTGAGGAGGTTCTACTGTCTCAAAATGCAGGAATGCCTATATTTTTGCTACTGTTACATTTGAGTGACTAACTGAGCCATTTTACATTCTGGGTTGTTTTGAGAACTGTAGCAGGTACATCTTTGTATCAAAAGGAGCCAGCATCTAGCACCGTGTATAGCACACAGTTAATATGCAATAAATGCTATTGGATAAATGAGTTAATAAAGGGCCAGAAAGAAATTCATCCAGCAGCACAGAGAGATTACATGAGTGATTGTTGGTGTCTGTGTATTTAAAAAAAAAAAAAAGTCTCCCATGAGAAATCAAAAAGTTAGGCTTACTCTGAAGATGGGTTTGAATTCTAAATATATACCAACTTTGTATTCAAGAACTCTCAAGTTGATAAATTAGCACAAAATTCTGTCCCCTTGGGCACTTGCATAAAAAGCAGAACAATTCTGGACAATCTAATGACATGGTTGTTTAGGATTCCCACAAATAGCAGCCTAACTAAGATAAACTCATTATCCAGAGACACAAAATATATGAGGGAACTCATCAATGTAAAAATCAAGAAGAGAAAATTGGTGAATAGGAGAAAATATTTTAGCAAACTACTCAGAATTCGGTATGAAAGAGTATTAGGACACATGGAGGATAAAATGAGAAGGTCCAACACAAATTAGTAAAAGCTAAAGAAAGAGGTGTTAAAGAAAGTGTGGCAGAGGCAATATTTGAAGAAATGCTGTCTTTGAAAATGCATGAATGGAAGAAAGACATGAATTCATCACATTACAGAAGCACAGTCCTGAGCCATGTAAATAGAAACCTAGCCACAGTTACCCATACCCTAGCAAAACATGGAACACCAAAGAATTATGAGAAAAATCTTAAAATCACTAAAGAGAGAAGGCAACTGTTAGACTGACCTCAGATTTTACAACAATGTCAGAAGAAGCCAGAAGATAATGGAAAAACATTTTGAAAGTACTAAGGAAAGCAAATTTCAAACTAAAATTTTTATTTCTAAGTAAACTATCACTTCAGAGGAAGGACAAAATAAATATATTTTTAGATTGATTTTATTTATTTGCAAACGGGGTGGGGTTGGGGGGAGCAGAGAGAAAGGAACAAGCAGGCTCCACACGGGGCTCCAACTTATGACCCCAAGATCATGACCTGAGTTGAAATCAAGAGTCAACCACTTAAGCAACTGAGCCATCCAGGTGCCCCAAAATAAATATATTTTTAAACAAACACTGTAACTTGTTAGTAATGGATTTACTTCAGAAAACTGTACAAAGAGAAGAAACTAAAAGCAAGAAGTTTTGTAAACAAGTGTGTAAGTCAAAACAAACAATAGCTGTATAACACTTTAATGGTAACAGTGACTAATGGTGAAATAACTTAATAATCAAGGAAAGTAGAGTAATTTAATAAGGCCAACATTAGAAAATCTATTATTGTAACTCACCATACTGAGAGATTAATGGAGAGAAAAACAGTGATATTACAACAGATGGAAAAACATTATATATAATTTAACACCCCTTGGTTTTAAAAATAATAACTCTTAGAAGATTAAGATTAAAAGAGAATATTTTTCTCCTGATAAAGGATACTCACTTAAAAATCTATAAATATATCACATTATAATCAAGGGCAACACAAGAATCATCTCCTTTCAAGTCAAGAACAGGGTAAAGATACCTGCTATCTACCTTATTTCTACCAATGCAATAAAACAAACAAAAAATATAAAATATATTTTTGAAAAGAATACACAAAAACAGCATTATTGATATTTACTGTTTATATATTTTCCTACACAGAAAATTAAAGGAATCTATAGAAAAATTTTTTTCAATCAATATGGGAGTTCTATATGATTACCATGTTATAAACTACAGGTTTTTAAAAATCCTCAGTGTTCCTAAATACACCAGTAGAGAATATATATAAATGTAATTTATTAAATGCCACCCACAAAAACACTGAAAGTCATAATAAATCAAAAGATATGCAAGATCTTTGCATAAAAAATGTAAAATGTTGATGATAAATATAAAGCAACTAAAGAGATTTTAAAACATGTCATGGTCATGGGTGGAGAGATTCAATTTTCTAAAGATGTCATTTCTTCCCAAATTCCTCAATGAATATAAATGCAATTCCAAGAAAAAACCCAAGAAGATTTTAAATAAAATTTGGCAAGCTAATAAAAAAAAAACATAGAAGCCAAAAGCCAAGCATAGCCAAAATAATTTTAAGGAAAGGGAAAAACTTAGTATTCCAGATAGCAAAATACTAGTTGTCTTGGGAAATTGGATTTGCTATGGCTAGGAAAAACAACTATCGAACAGAATACAGAAACTAGAAACAGTTCCTCTTTAATGGGAGCTTAAGAACATTGCAAATCAATGAGGAAAAGATGACCTATTACATAAAAGGAACCAGAACAAAAATATTTCTGATGGATTAAAGATCTAAATATGCCTCCATCAGAAAGGATGAATACCCAACTTTTCAACATGGAGGAGATTATGCTGAGTGAAATAAGTCAAGTAGAGAGAGTCAATTATCCTATTGTTTCACTTATTTGTGGAGCATAAGGAATAACACAGAGGACATGGGGAGATGGAGAGAAGTGAGTCGGGGGAAATTGAAGGGGGAGACAAACCATGAGAGACTGTGGACTCTGAGAAACAAACTGAGAGTTTTGGAGGGGAGAGGGGTGGGGGTTTGGTGAGCCTGGTGGTGGGTGTATTAAGGAGGGCACTTATTGCATGGAGCACTGGGTGTGGTGCATAAACAATGAATTATGAATCAATAAAAAAATTAAATTATATTTTTAAAAGATCTAAATGTGAAAAATAAAAATGGAATTTTTGAGAGATTATCTTTATGACATCTCAAAATTTACAACTGGAATTTGTATTGGGATTGCATTGAGTTTATAGGTAAAGTTCAGGAAAATTGATATGTTTATGGTGGGAAATCCTCCTATCCACGGGCATGGAAGTTACACCCATCCATTTAGATTATCTTCCAATTGCTCTTGCTGGAGTCTTAGAGTTTTCTTCACAGAGAGTCTATGTGTTCTTAGTTAACTCAAAGATATGCAACAGTTCTTGTTGGCATTGTGAAATGTATCCTATTTTCATTATTTTTTTCAGTTATTGCTGATGTAAAGAAATGGTACTTTCTCAATTGATCTTTTATAGGCAAATTTGCTAAGCTCTCACTGATTCTAACAGTCTGTTGGATGGATGATTATTTTTGTGTTTTTTAGATAATATTGTCTCAAAACAAGGTTCTTCATCTTTCTCTTCCCTTTCAGTCCTTGTTTTACTTCTTTTCTCTCTGTATAACCCTGGTCAGGCTTTCCAGTCCTATGATAAATAATAGTGATAACAATAAACATGTTTTTCTTATCCTTAGTTTTAAAGAAAATGCATTTTATTTTTTTAAGATTTTATTCATTTATTTGACAGACAGAGATCACAAGTAGGCAGAGAGGCAGGCGGAGAGAGAGGCAGATAGAGAAACAGAAGCAGGCTCCCCGCTGAGCAGAGAGCCGGATGCGGGGCTTGATCCCAGGATCCTGGGATCATGACCTGAGCCAAAGGCAGAGGCCCTAACCCACTGAGGCACCCAGGCGCCCCAAGGAAATGCATTTTTAACTTTCTCCATTAAGAAGAAAGCTTGCTGTGAGTTTTTGGCATATGACTTTTACCAATTTAAGGAATTTCCTATCTCTCTCTAATTTGGATATATATATTTAGATGTAAAATTTATATTATATTTGTATTTCTAAATATATAAATACAAAACTAATGCATGAGATACATATAAAATTAAAAGATATACATCACCAGCGACTTTTTCTCCATCTATTGAGACAATGACACGGTTTTTGTCTTTTGATCTATTATTATGATGAATAACACTGATATATTTTCTAATGTTAAAAATGCTTGCTTGTACTTGCATTTGTAAGTACAAACCTACTTGATCAGTATGTAGACTTTGTAATATTTTTCAGACTATGTTAACTACTATTTTATTTAGGATTCTAGTATCCACATTCATAAAAATAGGCCTGATAATGTTTTCTTCAGTAGTTTTTATCCAGTTTTACAACTTACAGAGTTCACTTGTCTCATAAAATGAGCTACATATCCTTAACATTTTTAACAACTTACATAAGATAGAAACTACTTTTCAAAGGATTTGTATGTCTGAACTAGAAAGCCATCTGCACAGGGGGTATTTTGGAGGAGAGGTATTTTGTTGCCATTTTTATTTCTTTGACGTTTAATGATCTGTTCAAATTTTCTACTTCTTTTGCCAGTTTTGGGTTTACTACTTTTTTTTTAAAAGACTATTTATTTATTTATTTATTTGACAAAGAGAATAAGCAGGGGGAGCAGGAGAGGGGGAAGCAGGCTCCCCACTGAGCAGAGAGCCCGATGCGGGATGCGGGGCTCGATCCCAGGACCCTGAGATCATGACCTGAGCTGAAGGCAAAGGCTTAACCCACTGAGCCACCCAGGTACCCCTGGGTTTACTACTTTTGCTCTTGCAGGATTTTCTCTTATTTATTTATCTTTCAAATAGTAAGTTTGTATACATATCTACTACATTACATTTTGTTGTGTGTTTCAGCAATATTTTTATTGTATCTTTATTACTTTGTTCCTTCTTTTTTTTGGTTGTTTCTCTTGTTCTTTTTCCAGCTTGGGTTGCATGCTTAGCTCACTTGTTTTCAACTTTCCTTTTTTCTGATTAATGTATAAATAATGTGTTAATTATTAATTATTTTCCTCTCAGTACTACTTTGATCACCTCTTACAAATTTTGATATGTAGTGCTCTCCTTATTATTCAGATCTAAGCATTGCTTTATGTCCTTTAATCCTTTATTTCATTTCCCCCCCTAAGGATTATTTGATAATGTATTTTTGATTTCTAAATATTTTGCTTTTTTTTTAGCTAACATTTTGACCTTAAATTCTAATTTTATTGGATCATAATCAGAAAATGCAGCCTATCTATAATATCAGTACTTTGACTAAAGCTTCCTTTGTGTCATGAGACATAATATTGAAATGAAATATAACATGATAAAGAAAAAAAATTTCCACAGAACATAATTTAAGGGATGCCTGGGTGCCTCATTTGGTTAAGCGTCTGCCTTTGGCTCAGGTCAAGATCCCAGGGTCCTGGGATCGAGCCCCGCATCAGGCTCTCTGCTCAGCAGGAAGCCTGCTTCCTCCTCCTCCTGCTTGTGCCTCTCCTCCCTCCCTCTCTCTCTCTCTCAGACAAATACATTAATAAAATCTTTTTTTAGAAGAAACATAATTTAAAGCTTAGTTTACTACGTGTCGTGACCTATGTACATTTATTTAGAGAATCACTGCAATGTCTCCATATCTTTTCCTTGCTTGATCTTTTCTTTCAGGATACTTAAAATGCCTTAGGGTCCTTCAACTGTCCTGTGTTTGGGTAACTAATCTTAATGCCATATGGAAATCATTCCTACAAGCAAGCCTTGCGAAATCTACTCATGACAGCCTATGTTGTTGCTTTGTTTGAGGCAACAGAGAAACATGTTGGGAAGAACAACGAGTCTGCATTTTTACTTAATCTTTGAGCCTTCGCAGAAAAAAATGCAGCCAGATGAACTCTGTCCAGCCTTGGAAGCAGTCAGTCCAGGTATAGAGCACAATATGAAGACCAAATGTGGGGCCTGAGAAATCCAAGTTAAAGTTGCCAGACTGGCTAGGGTTGAAAGCCTCCAGTTATTCCAGGAACATTTTTACTTTTGCAGCATTGTCCATTTTTTTCTGGCACAAAAAATATTAAATATTTTAAAAACTGCTTTTCTGGAAAGTAAACAGCCTAGAGAACAGCCAATATCTGTAACTCAGTTTCTTCTTGTCCCCAAGAATCTTTGGCCTCAAAACACAAATCCCCACAAATCCTCCAGCCCTGGCTTGCTGACCTTGTGAGAAAGTTCATAGGTCATAATCATCTGAAAATGGGAAGAAAGTGCTGAAATTCATTCCAATAAATACAGCACAGCTTCTGGGAAAAGGGAAAATGATACAGAAGTGCCTTCCTTTCCAAAAGTGCCTTCCTTTCAGCTATCCAGTAAAATGATCAGTGAATACAAAACATTTGCGTTATCGAGGTAGAGGAGAAGCTTTTGGATAGCCTAACTCTCCCTCTTTTCCAAATTAACTTTCTGTATATTAACTATAGATAGGTCAGTTATCTTTTCCTTTTTCAAGCTAAAAATTGTGCTTTGTTTTTAGGTATTTGGCATAGATGAGAGACTTGTTTTGGTGAACCAAGAAAAAGGAAAATGGAGAAAGGAAAGAAATGACATACTATTCAATAAATGTTATCCACTTCTAATTTAGGGAAAGGGGTATTTAATTAATTAACTAATCAATTCTGCCCTTTGGCAATCTTTCACATATTCTTGATTTCCTTCCATCGAACTTCTTATACCCATAATTGGCAAGATTCTGGTGCTGTAACATGGAGTCAAGTTCCATTTTCTGATTTCATGCTGCAAGTACCAGCATACTCCAACAGATCAATGTGTAAAAATTTTGAAGGAAAAGCACATAAGGGCAGAGCTTACATTTCACACACAACAAGGGTACATTGTTTATTTTATTCTTCCATAGGAACTCTTGCTTTTCAAGGGACTTCTCTTAAAGAAAGAATGTACTTTTTCATGTATTTATGCTGTAATTTAATTTTACAATGTTATTATCTGGAAACCCTTCAAGAATACTGCTATTTCATAAAGATGATAATCAACTAATTAAATTGTTGTGTTGTTACATAATACAAAGGTAGAAAAAACAGGAGTGAAATCACATTTGCCCTTTTTTTAGCATATTGTATAATTATTTAATGTTTCAAATTATATAGATTTCTTGTCTTCACAAGAATTAAATTTATATTTTAAAGGGCAGGGATATTCCAAGTATGTGTTGTGAGACTGTTAGAGTGAATTGTTAAGGGCAACTTGATTGAGCTCTTGTGGTTTTCAAGCACTGTACTAGGTTTGCAGGTAAGGTGACAAGTACAGAACTAGCATTACAAAGATGAACAAGACACAAACCCTGACTTCCCTTGAAAAGCTTAAAATTCAGTGTAGAACACAATCATGTAAATAGATAATTTCAGTATTCTGTAATCAAATCAGATAAGATTTATGAAAGGATGTCATACGGTTACTGTGAGAACATACAAGAGATTTTCAACTCAATGCGTGAATTCAGCAAGAGAATTCTTTCTTCTTTTGGAAAGATTTCAGTTTTCTAGAAATGATAGTTTCCTAGATAACCAGGTACAGTCTGGTAGATGAATGGGTCTGGAGACCAGTGATTGTACCCTCAACAGCTGGGGAGAGGGTAAGTAGCAAGATGGAGAACAGTAATGCCTTTAACTCAAAAAGGAAGATACGTAGGGCGCCTGGGTGGCTCAGTGGGTTAAGCCTCTGCCTTCAGCTCAGGTCATGATTTTGGGGTCCTGGGATCGAGCCCCTCATCAGGCTCTCTGCTCAGCGGGGAGCCTACTACCCCCTCTCTCTGCCTGCCTCTCTGCCTACTTGTAATCTGTCAAATAAATAAAAATAAAATCTTTTTAAAAAAAGAAAAAGGAAGATGTGTAGTAATAAAGAGATAAAAGTTGCCTGTAGTAATAAAGAAATAAGGAAGTGCTTAAGGAAAGAAAAAGAGCCCAGGTGGAAGCTAACTTAAGTAGCTTGACTTGACTCATTAAGTCAGTGGTTTTTGAGATTAGCTTCAAAAGGTGCCCAATTTTGCTAGAGACAGAGACAGAAAAGAAAAAAAAAAGAGAGAGAAAGAGAGAGAGTAAACAATAAAATGAGCATAGGTGTGATAGCTAACGTTGAGGGACATCTCAGGAACAAGTTGCTTCATTTGGCTAGAGTATTGGTTACACGCAGGGAAATAGTGAAGGAAAAGAATGGAAAAGACAACCAGGAGGAGAGGAAAGAGAACAAACATTTAATGACCAACTACTATGTCACAGACACTGAGTATTTTACAAGCATTATCTCATTAAATCTGCACGACAGTTAATGGAACAACTGTCATCCTCACATGCTACAAGGAAATGACTTACTCAGAGTCACATAGCTAGTTTGAAATAATGATAATAATAGTTACTTTCATGGTATATTTACTATGTGCCAGCACTATACCAGCTAGATGTTCACACGCATTATTTCATTTAATCCCCATTACAGCTGTATAAGTTACTTTCCATGATCACCTCCATTTTTTTTTAAAGATAAAGAAAATGAGAATTAGGGAAATGACAGAGATCCCTAAGTGTTGGAGCAGAATTCACATCCTGCCCCATCAACTCCAAAGCTCATACTCTTGTCCACTGTTTTATGTCACCAGACAGAACTGGGGACCCATGCGATAATAGTATTGGCTTCCTTTGAGCAGTGGGCAGCCACTGCTCTATGTTTTAAGATGACTAAGATCCAGAGGCCAACCTCAGACACTTCAAAATCTGGAGGAAGTGCAAGGCAAGTAAGTGTTCACACTGAACTCTCATCATCACTAAGCCCGCACCCAAGCTCCTACCCATTTCACCTGCCTTTCTACTGCTCTCCCAAAACAGAACAAAAAACTTCATTCCATCTTGTTGTTTTGTTTTGTTTTTTTCAGTTTAATCTCCTTTTCCTTGGGCTCCCAGTCTTAACACCCACTCATTTTCTCTTACCCAAAGCCAGAGGAAGAACGTAGGTGAAAAGTCCATTTGTTCCCTCAACAAAATAAAAGTCTCTTTCCAAATTCCCTAGGGACAGAAAATAAATAATCTAGGCTTATGAGAAAGACAGGAAACACAGAGAATGATAAATTGGAAGAAACAGAGTCGGGGTGAGGCCACCAAGATTCAGATAAGCGCTGGTTATAGGACTGCTTCGGTGAACGCCCCCGGCAGGCAGGGCTGAATTGGATTTCCGCTGGTCGTCCCAACCCACATTTCATGCACTGTTTTCCATAACGATGTTATCAGGGAGAAATCGTATGTGGAAACAATCTCTCATTTCGCAGCCAGTTCACTTTTTAGCTTGATCAACAAGGGCATGTTCTGCACTGTACTCTCCCTCATATTAATCTTGACGTTTTTTCTTTGTGTCCTCTCTAAATATCCTTCTTCTGAATGTCAACCTATTTCCAGGGTTGGCAAGGACTAGGTGATGAAACAAAGGAGAGAAATTGCAGAATTACACATCTTTTCCATGAGATTTTTGTCTCACTGACCAACCACTGGCCAGGGAAAAAGATAAATCTTTTTTGTCCCAAAGATTTCAAAGCATATCCACATCTAATGCAAAGGTAGGAAGATATTGGACTACACTGGGAAATAGCAGCTGACAGGACCTGTGGCAGGCAGTGATTTATGTGAATGGAACTTCTGCAAGACATCTAGCTAGCGGTTTTCAGACCAAGGGGTTGACATCCGAACACGAGTCAGCCTGGGAAGCATCACCAGCGAAGTAGCATGAAGAACAGAATGTTCTGTTCAAACACCGAAATATAGAATCATTTCTATCCTGTTTATTTACTTCAAGGATGAAATAATCTGGAAGCAC
The DNA here is from genome assembly GCF_902655055.1 of Lutra lutra. Lineage (NCBI taxonomy): Eukaryota > Metazoa > Chordata > Mammalia > Carnivora > Mustelidae > Lutra > Lutra lutra. The sequence goes on from NC_062285.1 coordinate 86,555,709, forward strand.
AAAATTACACCAGTCTATTCCAACTCATGCTGGAAAAGAGATTTAAAGTATCCATTCAAAAGTCACATAGACATTACGTGGCTGTGTCAGGATTAAACTGCTCCGCCATCTCCCAGTTCGGTTCCCATCAGCGCCCGCTTTTGCATTCATGCCTCAGCTTTGACCATTCTTAGGGGTCTATTCCTTGGCTCCTGGGGAAGATCGTAACACTAAAGCAATGGTGTTCAAACAATTTTTTTGAAATCACATTTATTAAATGTGTGTACACCATTGCGCTCCAGCCATTACTCAAGGAGCTCTACATTTATTGTCTTCTTTTCTTTTTTTTTTTTTTCACTTACTGTCTTATTTAATTCATCCAACAGTCCTGTGAGTCAGGTTTTATAAACCTTCATTGTGTTGCTGAGAAATGTGAGGCTCAGGAATTTTAACTTGTCAAATGTCACACAATGAGGTAAGAGATAGAACCAGAATTCAAATCCAGACCCCCCTTTTTTTTAGTTTTACTGAGGTATAATTGACAAATAAAAATTGTATCTATTTGAGATGTGATGACTTGATATGCAAACACATTGTGAAATGATTACCATGATCAAGTTAACATATCCATCACCTCCTGTAGTTATCTTTTTTTTTAATGTAGTAAGAACACTAAAGCTGATTAGCAACTTGAACTTGAATTAGTTCAAGTATATAATACAGTATTGTTAACAATACTTACCATGCTACACAATAAGTAAATCTTCAAAACTTGTTTATCTCATAACTAAAGTTTGTACCCTTTGACCACCATCTCCCCGTTTCCTGCCCCTGGCCCTTGGCAATTACCATTCCATTCTCTGTTCCTGTGAGTTCAACTTTTTTAGGTTCCACATATAAGTGAGATCATACAGTATATGTCTTTCCTGCTTCTGACCTATTTCATTTATTATAATGTCCTCTAACTTCATTCACATTGTCTCAAATGGTTGTTATGGCTGAATAATGTTCCGTTATGTATCTACCATATCATCTTTATCCATTTATCTGTCAGCAGACACTTAGACTGTTTCCATGGGCTTCCTTATTCCAAAAAGCATATCCCTCAACCAGAAGAGCTATTCACTTCCTACAGAGCCTTTTTTTTTTTCAGTGTTCCGAGATTCATTGTTTATGCACCACACCCAGTGCTCCATGCAATACATGCCCTCCTCAATACCCACCACCAGGCTCACCCAACCCTCCACCTCCCCTCCCCTCCAAAACCCTCAGTTTGTTTCTTAGAGTCCACAGTGTCTCATGGTTCATCTCCCCCTCCAATTTTCCCAAATTCACTTTTCCTTTCCTTCTCCTAATGTCCTCCATGTTATTCCTGGTGCTCCACAAGTAAGTGAAACCATATGATAATTGACTCTCTTTCTGTAGAGTCCTTTCTAGTTTATGTGATTGTTTTTCATCTGAGAGGGGTACCAAAAGTATGGAGGAAGTAAGAAAATGGAATAAGGGTGTGAAATGCTCACACACACCCAATCTGTCATTTGTTTTGTTTGACAGGCCGACGGAGGAGCAGGTGAAATGTGCTAAAGTACAAAGGAATTCGGCGGGTTTGATTCATGCAACTCGCCACTAGATTCTCTTCCAGTCAATATGTTACTTAAAGTTAAAATCACTTTAAAAATGGTTTAAATCCTCATTTAAATGAAGTACCTTCAGATTATACAGGATCCATCCAGATATCTATCTATAACTGAAGGATGTCAAAGAGCCTATTTCATTTCTCATGTCAAATTTAAAAGTTGTCAACTATTTTTTAGTTTCTCTTAATAACTAATGTCATTGTTGTTATGCTTACTAAATTTCTATTACATCATTTGCTGTCCTTTACAGCTCTTGTCCTATCTTCCTCCAAAATAACTTCTTACAACTTCCAACTGTGTTCCCAAGTTCCTGTATACCATGATGGATGAGCAAAGCTGTCATGTCTTGACAAATGTTAACTATCATTTGTCAAGTTATCATAGTTATCATAGTTATCATAACTATCATCAGCTCATTCCTTCTACCTTCGAGTCTCCTGTTCTATGAGTCACCAATATCTTCTTCAACTCCTATAAATGATTCGAGTCCCTTGCTTGCTGTTATACACTTCCTGAACATAGGAAGGGATATTTTCTATTGGTGAGTTGGAATAATGAGAGGCAAATACAAGGACGTGGCAAGTGTGGGATGACAGCAGAAGAGATCAGAAAGGGCTCCTCCCCCTCCTCAGAAAGGACACCCGTCATGGTGCTGTGAGAGAAACTCCCCAGACTTCACCTTCACACCTCACTCAGAAGCAGCAGTGAGAGTCTAATGAGTAAATGGCCAACCTTTCCTAACTTTATGCCCAGCCAAGGTAGGAGACACAGAACCTGTTCTCTGTTTTTGCTTTGAGTTGAAGGAGCAGGCTGAACATTGAGTCTAGATTCCAGTTTTGCTTGCGGTCTAACTAACTGTAGAAATGGACTTTTAGACACTGAAGAGACAGTATTCTTATACCAGACTACAGGTGGTGTCTGCTGACAGCACACATGGTGATTTCTAAAGTAAGCTGAAAGGCTTTAGAAAGCAACATATTTGAATGGGAGCTTCTTTGGACAGGTGATTTAGTGTGCAGAGTACTGGATAAACAAACAAATGGGGGACTTGTGTTCGGATACCAAATTCATCCCTTTCTCTGGTTTTATAAATCATTTAACTATCCGGGTGTAAGTGACAAAAGGAAAATCTTTAATTTCTATCTCCTATTTCATCATTAAAGAAATTGGCATTTAAAATATGTATATCTTTTTATAATTTTATCTTCATCTCTGAAATTTTACATTCAGCAATCCCTGGGGACACAATCACAGAATTCTTTAAGCAGGTGTCAAAACCTTGGGGACTAGTGTGTGGTTATATCAAGTGATTCAAGTTGTGTAACCCAGTGTTTCTGTGAAATCAAACAGCCTTTAGCCATTTAATTACTATGTGAACTTGGAAAAAATACATAACCTCTTTGAGCCCTAATTTTCTCATATATACCATGTGGGTAATTATACTCAGTTTGTAGGATTATTATGAGAAGTAAATAACATAATGAATAAAAAGTGTTTATAATACTATCTATATGATACATGCTAATATTACTTGGATCATTGTATAATTGTTATTTCACATCCACTATGTTATTTAAAACTTGAGGCTTTTAATGGAAAAGAAAGGGGTAGAGGAGATGATCTATATGAGAAGGGGAAAAAAATGAGGCAGCTATTCCCATCCAGAAGACCACTTTATTTACTATCCAGGCTTTTCTGCCTTTCCCCAGACATTTCTGCCTAGGATTTCCTAGATGTCCCTCCCATATCTGAGTTTCACAAGCATTTATTTTCACTTAGTTCATTTGAGACAAATTAAGAAAGATCTCAGGGATTCAGTGCTTGGGAAGCTATGTCAGTTAAGGAATCTGAGATGTAGGGGCATCTGGGTGGCTCAATTGGTTAAGCATCTGCCTTTAGCTCAGGTCATGATCCAGGGATCCTGGGATTAAATCCCACCCACATCAGTCTTCTTGCTCAGCGGGGAGCCTGCCTCTCCCTCTGCCTGCCACTCCCCCTGCTTGTGCACTTTCCATCAAATAAATAAATAAAATTTTAAAAAGAAAGGAATCTGAGATGTAAAATCCACTCAAGGGGCTTCTCTTTAAAAAACAGAACTAAGAGGTTAGCACTGTCCTAGGAAGCTGGCTAAGTTTTTGTCTCTTGTTTCATTGCCCTTTGTTGTCCTAGAAAGAGATTTTTTTTTTATTTTATTTTTTATAAACATATATTTTTATCCACAGGGGTACAGGTCTGCGAATCGCCAGGTTTACACACTTCACAGCACTCACCATAGCACATACCCTCCCCAATATCCATAACCCCACCCCCCCTCTCCCAACCCCCCTCCCCCCATCAACCCTCAGTTTGTTTTGTGAGATTAAGAGTCACTTATGGTTTGTCTCCCTCCCAATCCCATCTTGTTTTATTTATTCTTCTCCTACCCCCTTAACCCCCCATGTTGCATCTCCTCTCCCTCATATCAGGGAGAGCATATGATAGTTGTCTTTCTCCGATTGACTTATTTCGCTAAGCATGATACCCTCTAGTTCCATCCACGTCATCGCAAATGGCAAGATTTCATTTCTTTTGATGGCTGCATAGTATTCCATTGTGTATATATCTTCTTTATATATAAAGAAGATATATACATCTTCTTTATCCACATCTTCTTTATCCATTCGTCTGTTGATGGACATCTAGGTTCTTTCCATAGTTTGGCTATTGTAGACATTGCTGCTATAAACATTCGGGTGCACGTGCCCCTTCGGATCACTACGTTTGTATCTTTAGGGTAAATACCCAGCAGTGCAATTGCTGGGTCATAGGGTAGTTCTATTTTCAACATTTTGAGGAACCTCCATGCTGTTTTCCAGAGTGGTTGCAACAGCTTGCATTCCCACCAACAGTGTAGGAGGGTTCCCCTTTCTCCGCATCCTCGCCAGCATCTGTCATTTCTTGACTTGTTAATTTTAGCCATTCTGACTGGTGTGAGGTGATATCTCATGGTGGTTTTGATTTGTATTTCCCTGATGCCAAGTGATAAGGAGCACTTTTTCATGTGTCTGTTGGCCATCTGGATGTCTTCTTTGCAGAAATGTCTGTTCATGTCCTCTGCCCATTTCTTGATTGGATTATTTGTTCTTTGGGTGTTGAGTTTGCTAAGTTCCTTATAGATTTTGGACACTAGCCCTTTATCTGATATGTCATTTGCAAATATTTAGAAAGAGATTTTTGGGTTTGTTTGTTTTTTGTTTTTGTTTTTGTTTTTTTAAGATTTTATTTATTTATTTGACAGACAGAGATCACAAAGAGGCAGAAAGGCAGGCAGAGAGACAGGAAGGGAAGCAGACTCCCTGCTGAGCAGAGAGCACGATGTGGGGCTCGATCCCAAGACCCTGGGATCATGACCTGAGCCGAAGGCAGAAGCTTTAACCCACTGAGCCACCCAAACACCCGAGATTTTTGTTTTTATTTTCTGGGCTGTTACTTCCTAATTCTTCTCCCCTTTGCCTTTTTCTTTAATGGCAAGACTGAGGGTTTTACTGCTGCCAGGAAAATAATACTGTGAACTCATAAAACCAACATTCTGTAAATAAAGTGGAATCTCATGGAACAGAAAAAAAAAAAAAGTCTGACTGGAGCCAGGAAAATTCCTCAAGGAGACAAAATACCTAGTAGTCTGAAAAAGAAAGAACGGATAAGCAAGGACAGACAGAGGAAGTAGAATTGTGGGAAATACGTTACAATGTCAAGATCTGCCAACCTTCCTTCTCCTCCCTTCTTTCCTGGAACTGAGAATTTATCTGACCTTGTCATCAGTATTTTCTGCAATGTTTTTCAAATAAAGATGCTCCTCGGTATCTATAAAAAGTCAGTCCAATGAGAAAGCATATCATGTAGACCTCTCTAGGGCCAGTTGGCTGCCTAAAAAACACTTATAAAGAAGAGGAACCACTAATTAAATCTGTGATCTAAGATCACACTTGATCCATGAGAGTAGGGTCCCTATCTGTGGTTTTCTCCATTCTGTTTCCAGTTTAGAGTCGGCACATAGAAGATGCTTGATACATTTGTAAAATGGATTGATGGTTGGATGGATGAAAGAATGACTAAAGCATGAGTCTACTTCTGGCCCTAGAGGACATGCTCATGCATCTCTTTCCTCCTGAGGGCAGGTGGAAGAGGAGATCCTGTGTGGCTCCATGGCTCCTGTTGCCTGGGTTATAACATCTCCCATGGGAGATCCCTGTACAGTCTGAAAACACTGCCAGTCATGTCCTTTCTCTTCAGTCCCTTTGTTGTCACTCCTAGGAGTATCTGTAAATAGTCTCTCCACTAAAGTACACTCCTCTTTAGTTAGGGGAAAATATATGTATATGTCTTTTTCAAAATTATCTAAAATCCAAATATAAGTTGGAGCTTCATGTGGTCTACTCTTTACAAGATATTTTAATTAAGAAAATACAAATTAGGGGCACCTGGGTGGCTCCATTCATTGTTAAGCATCCACTTCTTGATTTCTGCTCAGGTCATGATCTCAGGGTCATGACATCAAGCCTGGCCTCAAGCTCTGTGATGGGTGCGGAGCCTGTTTGAGATGCTCTCTCCCTCTCCCTTTGTCCCTCCCCCTCCCCCGTTCATGCATGCTCTCACACAGTGCATGCAAGCTCTCTCTCTCAAAAAAAAAAAAAAAAAAAAAAGCTGCCAGCATTAATTAAAAACAATTTTAATATTTCCTGGCACTTCTCAATCCTTTACAATCTCAAACAAGCATATTCATAACCAAAGCATCTTATTTGTCTTTTCCCATGTCTCACTTTCCATGTCTCACATCTTACAGCAGCCTCAAAGCTTTTCTCTCTACAACTTCAGCTCTACCCAAAACCTTCCCCATCCAGCAAACCAAATCTATAAGGCTTTTCTCATTTCTCTCCTTCCACTTTTTTTCTACCTCCATTTTTTTCTCTCTCTCTTTTTTCCAAGGAGTCAATCTCAACCCTTTCTTATTAATACAAAGCCCCCATCAAGTTAGTTGGATCCTCTTCATAAACACCCGTGATGGGAGTTGCCACAAAAATATCTTTAAGACAGGGAGTGGTATGGGAAAAAAGAAAAAGAAGGGCTTGGAGTTTTCACACACATTATTAATTTTTATAAATTATATAAAAATGGTATTTGTCATAGGAGAACCCATAAATAAATGGAAAACAGTTGAAGGGGAAGATGAGTGGTGAAAGTGAGGCAGTTTCCAACAGAAAGTGTTAGCCTTGCAAAAGGCAAGATGATAAGGAAACATGCTTAGAAGTTTAGGAAAGGGGCACCTGGGTGGCTCCGTCATTTAAGCGTCTGCCTTCAGCTCAGGTCCTGATCCCCATGTCATCTGACTTCCTGCTCAGCAGGGAGTCTGCTTCTCTCTCTGCCTCTGCCTGTCACTCCCCTACCCTGCTCCTGCTGTCTCTGCCTCTCTCTATATATATCTCAAATAAATAAAGAAAATATTTTTAAATAAACAAATAAGACTTTAGGAAAGCCAGTGGAAGCAGTGATGAAAACAACTTGTGAAGAAAGGTGGAGCTTACGTTGGAAAGAGAAGTGTAAGATTTTCATGCTTGGATTCAGAGAGTGTAAGAATAAACAATGGTAATGTCAGACGGCAGACACAGCATAGCTGCCATTTGAACCTGGGAGTGGAGGAGGCATACAGAATCTGGCCAGAAAAGACCAAGCTAACGTACATCTCAAAGCGCATATTTGTAGCTGGAAAAGAGAGACTTCTCTAATTCCGAATTGGAGATGGGCGGGGCGGGGGGTGGGGTGGGTGGAGTATCCTACTCATTTTAGGGATGAGACACTGAAACCAAACTTGCTTCATCTCCTATAAATTGGGGGTTAGTAACTGAGTTGAGTGGATACAAAATGCTACATGAACAAGCCACAGTTAGCCTTTTTTTCCCAAAACAAGCGATGTAGTAAATGTTGTAAAGGCAGTGTAGTAAACTGTCTTTTGCAAATATAATGATTTGGATGATTTATCTTGGAAAAAGGGCACTGAAGCCAATCCCGAGACCAAGTTTGTAATTTAAAGAGGGAGACAACCACCAATCTTGTGACTAGAAATCACAATGGATGAATTTATCAGGGTTGAACATATGTTGTCTTCTCTTTGAGGTCCTCCTTAAGGTTTTATCACAAAGAATCTACCTCTTAATGTGAAAAAATCTGGGGGGAAACCCTGAATTTTATTAGTCCTTCACAACACGTGATTCCTGCAGAGTACAAGGATTCCAACCTATTTCCTTTAACAGGGAATCCTTTAGTATTTATAAAAGCTCTTCAGAAGGTGGAGGCTGGGAGGGAAAGTGCATCCCCAAAAAACAAAAAGAATGAGGCATGTAGCTTTACCTGGTTGTCCAGTACTGCTCTTTGAAATTATTGAAATTATTGAAATTATTTGAAATTATTGAAAACTATACCGACCACTCCCATGCCAACCCTTTTGCTGTTCCAGCCAAGTGACAGGTCCTGTAGCTCTAGCTCACCTACAATCTGCTTCTCTGTGACTCAAATCTGTCTTCCAACAGGACTCTTGGGTAACAGATAGCCGAGACACATCTTAATAGAAAAGTTTTTCTGATTGTCCAAGAAGAAAAAAAAAAAAAACAAACTCTGTCTACAACATAACCAGAGGTACCATATTACAATCCTCCTCCTGCAAGAAAAGACATAGCACTTCTGCCACTGAAGGTATAATGGCATAATGGAAGCATATGTTTGTGAAAATCTATGTTGGAGGACACATGACAGCTAAAGCACAAAATGAATATAGTAAGTTGCTATTACTTACCTCCTTAGGGACGTGTCTTGTTTGTCTCTAGATCTCCCACAGCACCTAGCACAGTTCCTTGCCTCTCATGTGTCACTTGCTAAGAGCATATTGGATTAGATCATTATCAGGACAATGTCTTCAGAAAATGAGAGGTGGGCACCCTCTTGTCTTTGCTGCCCTTAGATGAGTGGTATCCAGCCTAAGAGAGCCGTGAGGCACAGGATTGGACTCAAGACACAAAACTGGATGGACAAGTTACGTTGGAGCCAGTTGAGGAAACACAACTCATGGCATCACTGGGCATCTCTGCCCTGCTGAGCACTAGCAAAAATGCAAAAGTTGTCTATCACCAGGCACATGTGCGATTAGTCTAGGATTGATAGTTCAACCCTACTGGGAAAATAAGTTTACATTAGAACCAGTTTATGAAGGGAAGTCCTTTGCCCTCAGAACCTTTCATCCATCCATCAGGGGAGCCAGCAGAACACTACAGCTCTGTCTGCACCACAGACATGCAGTCAGAGCCAGGAGAGTGGATCGGAGAAGGAATTAGAAAGGCAAACACGTGTTTGTGGCAACTCCCTTCTCCGTGGACCTTTGCCCAGGTCTGGCCCCAAAATCAGGGCGGCCACAACGTCCATAGCAGGGCAGCGTCCTGCTGTAGCACAGTCTGGCCAAGGACTGAGGGAAAACTGCCCACCCAGAGCAGATAATATCTGGAAGGAATGAGGATTTGGGAAAAGTCCCAGTGCTTGTTTAGGGCCAACCAGTCTCCACCTTCTCTGGCCCCCTCCCACTGGTTCCTCCCCTTTCAGCTGCTCTAGTTCTTATAAAAACTCCACAGCCTTTCACTAACAGCCCGCAGAAGCTCTCTTCTGTCTACTGCTGCACAAGCCAGTGAGACCAACCCACGGGACACGGAGAGACCATGAAGAGCCTGCTCCTTCTCTCCATCCTGGCTGCCTTGGCCGTGGCAGCTCTGTGCTATGGTGAGAAAACTTTCTTCTGCCACTTTTCTGGTTTTTCTTTTCTGCCTCTGATTTCAATTTATTTTATTTTTCCCCTTCCCTCCTCCTCTTCTTCCCCCTTTCTCTAATAGAATCTTAAAGTACCATCAATCTAACATTTCCTAAGCCCTATGGACACTGATTTGTCCCATCAAATCTTCTTTACATCTGAAATTTCCAGACTTAACAAGCATGTCCTGTCTATGGTAAGTCACTGTACATCTAGAAATTTTGCTGTTCCAGAAAGATATCAAATTCCCAGTCGCCAAGCTCTCATTTTTAGGGATGTTTATTTATACTTTGATAACAGTTGGTTAAACGTATTAGTTAAATCACTCACCTTTAAGAAAACCAGTTATCACATGAAATGTTAAGTTTAGCCTTATGCAGGGACAGAACAATCTCATGAACTTCCTACATTTTTTCAGTGAATTAATTTAAAAACGGAGTTCTACATTTAAAGAATCTCAGAGAAAAATGGGTGTATAATTCCAATTGTCAAAAGATAAATTCCATCTGGTTTCTCTATGCTGCTAACTATACCTGAGTCTATTCAAAACTTATGAAAGAGAATCTGAAGTAAGATTATTTTCAATCCATCTTATGCTTCAATTATCTGGATATTTAGATGTCCTTGAACCTCAATTATATTAACAACCACTTGTACTTTTCTTCTGACTCTTGAAATTATTCACATGGTTTCTGTATCAGAGGATTTGATCTCTTCATCTCCTCTTTGGTTTTTCAAATAAAATCACTTGCTTACAAATATAAACCCCTTATTGCCAAATTTACCTACTGTGCACAGAAAAGTGGTAGAAAGAAGAAAACTTCTGCTTTGGCATCAGCTCAGCTTTTCCTCTGAACTGGCTTCAGCCCGGTGGGAGATGTCACCTGGAACCAGTGGTTTCTGTGACTGCCAAGTTCACACAGGTTCTTAAGAGGCTTTCAGAACCTCTTAGAAACCTATCTTGGTAGATCCTGGTTGACCATATCCCCACACTGCCTGGAGGACCTGGGCTATTTTCTGGACCCCTTTGTCCTTCTCAACCCTGCTCTTGGACAGGTTCCAAATGAATCAGAGAAGAAGCCTCTCTGGAAATCTGTGTGTAGCACATAAATCAGCTTATTTCACTAGCCTGAAGACCTCACAGCCCTTGGGAACTTATAGCCAAGACTGTAACCACTGGCTCCTTCCTCCTCAGAAAAAACTGAAGTGTAGAGATCTCTACACCAAGGACAGAGCTAGAGAAACAACTCCTCAATCCTAAATGCCTGAAATTTGTAATAATCACACTGTTCACTATATTCTTCACATCTTTTTGACTCTTTTCTCTCCTTCCGTCCTTCAATTTAGACCATTGTCATGTGTGATAAATAATAACCAACGGAAACTTTTTTTAAATTCCAGAATCTCATGAAAGCATGGAATCCTATGAAATTAGTAAGTGAACATTTGACTTCCTTAATTAAATCTCATGTTTTAATGAATCTCTCTTCCTATTCTTAAGTAGACAAAATGATAATATATGGAGGTCATATAGGGAAGGGAAAGAGGGCCTCTTTTGGAAAACTAAATTTAAGAATCTAACAACTATAAAAATCACCAGATGCACAATGGTTTAGGCTTGAAATAGTGTGATATGGCCTTGAAACTGCATTCAGCAGAGTTGGAGGCATTTGGAAATTTTAAGCTGGCACCACATCAGCTACACCGATGGAAAACAAGGAGTAATGACAAATGGTGAAGTATGGCGAAGTATGGAATTAGAGGCCTAGTCAGCTGGGAAACCACAGTTGTCAGCATTATGTTGAATGCCATTGAGTATCTAGACTTAACAAAGACTGAGTACAGAAAGAAGGAATATATCACCCTCATTTCCAGTTTTTTCATTATTTTCATAATATTTACACTGTCCATTTCTAGTGATCTAAAATTATGCTTCACAAGTCCTCAGGACAGAGAGAATTTCTCCTCACAGGAATTAAAAACACACTGACTAGGAATACCAAATTAAGAAAGGCAAAGCAATTGCCCAAAGGTGAAATAAACAAATAAAAAAAACTGTGGCTTATGTAACAAACCTCTAAAAAATATATACTGATTTCTTTTGATTAAGTAGTTTATAAAATCTGCTTTACCTTTCCCTCTGAGTTTCATAAGATAGCTAGTTACATGAAATGTATGAGTTAATGAGTTTTCAAATGTATTTATGTCAGGGAATATTCATGGAAATATCTCCAACTACTGCTTCTCTAAAACTGAAATTATTTCTTTTTTCTTTGAAGATCCCTTCATTAACAGGAGAAATGCTAATACTTTTATGTCCCAGCAACAGAGATGGAGAGCTAAAGCCCAAGAGAGGTGAGTAACAAAACTTGATGAGGGGAGGTAATTTTACCCAATGTAGCCACCCTGATCTGAATGGAATGAGAAATATTCCATTTTTTTAATCATGTGTATCATTTCTAATTGTATCCCCAAATCAAAGAATTAAAAACAGTGTATAGAAAATAACTGAATTTCAAGAAGACTAATTTGTGAAAGACCCAAAAAGCTGAGAAAAGGAGAAGGGAAAAGGAGGACAGAAAGAAAATTTCTGTTTTCACTTAAAAAAAAAGAAAAGAAAAAAAAAAAAAAAAAACCCTGTTCCACCTTTCCTCCTATTAAGTGTCTCTAATATTGGGGGATGAATGGGATCTCTCTCCTATATTTTCTTATTCTTTCTTCCCCCTCTTTTCCCTTTCTTCCCCCCCTCCCCACTCTATACTTCTCATTTTGGGCCTCTTTACCCCCCACCACCAACATTCTAGGATCAGAGAACGCACCAAGCCTGCCTATGAGATCAATCGGGAAGCCTGTGATGACTTCAAGCTTTGCGAACGCTTTGCCCTGGTTTATGGATACGACGCTGCCTACAATCACTATTTCCGGCGGCGCCGAGGAAGCAAATGAGATTAGAAAAAGTCTCTTTCTTTCCAGAGCCTGGTGTCTGGTTTTGTATTCCTTTGCAGTAGCATCATCGAACTACATAAAAACATAAGAATTGCTTACTTCTTAAATGTTCTTGTCTGGCTGCTGCTCTCCTTCCTGATCCCAGGCTGATACACAGTGTAAGTGCAATGTTGTGAAAGGTCAAGAGGGAGTTAAGATGTGTGATTATTATGTAATAAACTGTTGGTTGGATACTTTCATTTTGTGAGTCTGATTTCTTCTGGAAAAAAAGTGCTAAGATATTTAAACCATGATCCATCTAACCCAGAATAGGAAATTCTGTTAATCATATTCTAGTGCTCATTAAAAACATATCTACATAGCAAGATTGAAACTTAGAAGACATTCAGCCATAATTTGTCTAGACTCTACCTTGGGATCGGTGAATGCCTCCTGTTATATGTTTTCTAGGGTTTTCAAACCTCATAGGTGATTAATCATATGATTTTCCTGCTCCCAAACTTTAAATGGCCCTAATTCCCTCGTGTGGATTCCAAGCTTTATCCTGGCTCATCACTCTCATCATAATGTCTTGAGAGTTATCATTTCCTAAGATGTCACAGTTTTAACTCACTTGGGCCAAGAGTATGTCACTTTCACAATCACCAGAGATTTTTTAAACAATTCAGTCCTGGAATTTGGGAACCAGACAAAATGCTATCATTCCCTCAAGCTTGGTTTGCCAATGAAGAAATGAGGCTCCAGAGTCTCCTGCTTGGTAGTTCAAGACAGAGCCCAGGACTTCTCAATCCCACTTTAGACTTTGCTCTTCCTGCCATGAGAACCCATCCATGTCCAACTTTTACATCCATTCCTTTTGGTAGGCCCACTGCCTCCATTTCCTTAGTGGATAATCTTTCTAATCCTTCAAAATTCAGCTCAAAATTCAAGTACTTTATGAAATCAGTAATGATTAAATCCACCCACCTCCTATCACACTACTCAAACCAGTGTCTAATCCTTCAACAATATATGTAGAGTCAAGTACAATAATATTATTCAATTCATATTTTGATTAGTTTCTTTTTATGCATATCTCCTTGGCTAACATTAAGGGAAGAAACTGCAATTTCTTTTCTTCTCTACAGGCTTAGTAATATGTTCTGTTCACAAGGGTTTTCAATGAAAGATGAATAAAAACAGATTGACTAGTCATGCAAGGGAGTGATCACCCAATTTTGAAACTGTTACATGCATACAATAATGTGTGTTATATAATTTAAACCATCATCATAGTAATATGATGATGAGCATTTTAGCATTTTCTAAGCTATTTTGCATGTGATAATTCATTGGGTCTTACAACAACCTAGAAGATGGGTAATATTTATTAGATGGTAAATTGAGATTCAGAGAAGTAACTTCCTAAAGACATTGTAGTAAATGCAGTGGTGTGTTACTCAGTCTGAGATATTATTCCCCTGACCACCAGATACAATGGCAGCTGATGGTTCCCTGCTTATGACTTGAGCGCAATTCTCTACAGATCTCTAGAGTTCTCCCTTGTGTGCATCTCCCTCCTCTCTGGTACTCTTCTTTGTGATCACCAGCCACCTCTCTGGACTCCCAGCTCTGTCTCCTCAGTTTAGGAAAGCCAAGAGGCTCTGCTGAGTTCTACTGTTTGTCCTATGGCTGAAAACTTTCCAAGAAGCTGGGGCAATTATCAAACTCATCCTCATTTACATCAGTGTTGAGAATTACAGAAGAAGGCAAAAATAGAGGGTAAGGGGAACAAAAATTGAAAACAAATGGCATGATGATAGACTTCAACCTACCACAGAAATCTCATTATATGTAAATGGCTTAAATAGCCCAATTATTTTCTTGCTTTTACATATGTTAAGATCTTATTGTATGTTTTTGCTTTTGCTTTAAACAGTCAGTTATTTTTTAAAATGTTTAGATAATACAAAAAAAGAAATCTCATGTATTTACTCATGTAGTTTCCATTTACACAGCTCCTCCTTCTTCTGTATGCATCCAGATTTCCATCTGGTCTCATTTTCCTTCTGCCCGAAGGACTTCCTTTAATATTACTTGTAATTCTGGTCTGCTGGATTCTTTCAATTTTGAAATTTTGCCTTCATATTTGAAATATGTCTTCACTCCATAGCAAATCCTATGTTGCCAGGTTTTTAAAATTATTTTAAGATGTTCCACTGTCTTATGGTTCTCATTGTTCTTGCTATAAATCTGTTGTCATTCTTACCTTTATTCTTTTGTATCTTCTACTGTGTCTTCTATGTCTTGCAGCTTCTGAGGTTTTTCTCTTTACCACTGGTTTTAGCCAAAGTGATTATGATGTACCTTTGTGTGGTTTTCCTCATTTTTCTTGTCCATGAGGTTTATTGAGCTTCTTGGATTGCATTAAATTTAGAAAATATCATTATTTCTTATCATTATTCATTATATCTTATTCATTATCATTATTTCTTCAAATATTTTCCTTCCTTCACTCCTTTGTCTCCTTTGGAGACTGCACCTATGTGCATTTGAAGTTGTTCCACAAAAGAAAACAGTTTATTTTAATGTGTCTACAAGTTTGTTAACTTCAATAACATCTAATTTACTGTTAATCCTATCCAGTCCATTTTTCATTTCAGACATTACAGTTTTCACCTATAGAAGTTTGATTTGGATGTTTTTATATTTTCTATGTCTCAACTTTTTTAACATCTTTGATACAGTCAGGATAACTTTTTTAATGTCATTGTTTGCTAATTCCAATATCTGTCTCACTTTCACATTGGTTTTGATTGGTTGATTATTCGACTTGTTATGGATCTTAATTTCCTAGTTCTTTGAATTCCTGCTAATCTTTTATTTGTCACCAGATATTGTGAATTTTACTGTTTTTGTATTCTTGAGCTTTGTTCTGGGATAGTTAAATCACCTGGGAAAAGTTTCATTGTTTTACATCTTGCTTTTAAAATGAGACCAACTCAGTAGTTAGTCTAGGACAAGTTGCTTCCCCTACACTGAAGAAAGACCCTCTGAGTATTGTACCCAATGTCCCATGAATAGGTGGTAGGAAGAGACAATAATCCCAGCCCTGAGTTAGTGCCAGCCACTGTTCCCTTTATTCCTCTTGGATGATTATTTTCTTATATTTATGTGCCAATCAATACTCTGCTACATATCCAGATATCCAGAGATCCCTCTCTCAGTAACTCTTTCCTCTCCAGTATTTTGCCATGTAAATTATAACCACCATAGTCTCCTAGGACTTTCAACTCATCTCAACACAAAATGTTCACCACATTTCACTTTGGCTCCCTCCTCCCTGAGCCATGGCCTGGAAACTCTCTTAAGGCAATAAACTGAGGCAATCACAAGACTCACTTTGTTTATTTCTAATCTCTTAGGGATCACCATCATCTTTCATTGATTGATGTCTAGTGTCTTGAAAATCATTGTTTCATATGTATTGTCATCTGTTTTCTTTAGTTATTTCTAAAGAAAGGGTAAATCCCATTTGAGACTCCATCTTAGCCTCAGAGTTTCCTCCTAGAATTGGCTAAGGCATTTATTGGAATTGTATGACACCTCAAATGTTCACTCTGCCTGGGCCTATATTTCTCACCCCCTCCCATGTTGTACTCAAGAGTACTTCCCTATAAACCATTTGCACACAAATATCCAACTCATAGAGTCTGTTTCCCAGGAACCAGATCTGTGACCATCATTCAGTTGGTAAATAGGGGGACAGGGGTCTTCTTGCTCCAAACCTCTTGTTTTATCAGTTGAACAGTACTGGAGTTATAGCTTTTGACCTGACAAGGAGTTCAGCAAAAACCTCATTCAATCCCCTCATTTCATGTTGAGTAGCTTAGACTAAATGTTCCAAGGACAGGTGATTTTATTCTCCTGATAAATTCACTTGTACTGACCTCATAAAATCTAATTCCTTAAGCCAGTTTTTTGAAAGTATTATGTACAAATGGTCCATATATTGGTACCAACCTTTACTGTATGCAGTCACACTTTCCAATCTGATGAGGCTAGTTTTCATGTAGTTTCAGGTCAGTTAAAATTTTATCTATCCACCTTCTCTGTTCTGTTTCTTTCTTTGATATACTTTGGTGTTTCAGAGCTAAGACACATGAAGTGATGGGTCACAGGCCTTATTTTCTTCCCTTTTCATGATCTTGGTAAGGCCTTTCATGAAATAGTACATCCTGGGAACCAAAGAGTCCTTAAACACAGTCAGAATGCTCTTCTCCCACCCCATAAAATCCATCTTCTGTTTTAGCAAATGTTTGAGAATAAGGAGTTTGGAATTCCTAGCTTCACCACTTAGAACTGTGAAATTCTTGGGCAAGTTAATCTCAATTTCCCTATTTGTAAAATAAGATTATTCTAGTACTCACCTTAACCTTGCTGTAAATGTTAAATAAATGAAATATAGGTGATGTACACAAAACACTGGCATAGCATAAGTGCTCAATAAGTGTTAGCTATTTCTACTGTTGCTTTCTATTGTATTATTACTATTACTGTAATGTACTCATTCTGGATATTAAGAAATGGCAGGATGATTTTTCTTTGGGGATACTTTGAAAGCAGCCAGCAGAACTTACGGCCAAAAACAGTTGATAGCACAGGTCAGTTTGTACCTATTCCATTCTTCTTCAGTTCTCCCCTATGCCATATCTACCTGTGCTGATGAAACATGTAGTTTCAGAATCCTTGGCCAGGGAAGTTCATTTTCATTTAAGGAAAATTCTTTATCTTAGCTTTTGTGTCCACCTGGGTTTAGAATTCATGCAACTGTATTTTTATGCAGTCATAAAAGTATCCATATTAGAATGGAGTTAAAGTTATATACTTAAATACTAGTGATAGTGGTATATTTGAGCACTATTTCAATCCCTACACTTACCTTTTCAATAAAGATAATCTGCAAGTAATCTGTTGTTCTATATCTGAGTTCATGAGTACCTTGATTAACCATTATTTGTAGCCTTTCCTTCACTTCCTCAATTCTAACACTCTAGCCCAGTTCCTTGCCATAATACAAAATTCTAATGAGAGAAATGTCTATACTGAACTTATTTAGATTTGGAACCCTGAAACTGTGCCCTAGATTGACTGTGTTTTTTTTATTCATTTCTATTTCATCCTAGATGGCCTTTCTCTGAAGCCCAGACCTTACTACCTCTCTGACTATTGCTAGGCATATCTTCTGCCATGCCTCCTCCTTCAGTAAGAATCCCTAGCAACTGATGTTAGTTAATTCAGAACAGAATATATTAATCCACTCAATTTTCTTTGCAAGAATGGGGCATCTTTATCTATGAGGTGTTATCCACCCTAAACTACCAAGCATCATACAGTGGCATGTCCCCAGTAGGAAGACTACATGGGTCTGAGAACTAAGATAAAGAAGCAGGAGTGGCTCTATTAATCATATTGTGTAACCCACAAGAAGGGTTTATACTTTCCCTCCTTACAATTCTAGTATCTGTGGGTTGGAAATTCTGATTCATATAGAGAGAACAATTTTACCACAGTACATTTTAAAAGTCCCATTTAAGCTCCAGATGGTATCACATCAGTCTCTTCATGCTAAGAGAACAATTAGCAAGTAATAGAGTCGTCTTTTCTAAAGGGGATAATTGAACATGTTTATCTGGAGAAGGTAGGGTTTCTGAATCTAAGGAGAAAAATATATGAGATATCTAGGTAATCCATTGGAATAACTCCTGGCATTTCTCTGCCCAATTGTGAGAGTAACTGGGCAAATAATATGTCAGCCATGGTCTGGGAAGGGCATGGTGACCACCTCACAACTCTCAGGAATGGGAATCTCTTTCACTTAGTAAATTACACACCTAGACCACCTGATGTGTTAACTAAGAGTAAGGTAATCAGCAATAGGTAGTTGAAGAGGGAAACAGTGTTCGTAGTGACTTTATTACCAGTTGTAGCAGCACAGGCTGCAGTTTGTCTGGCTAACCTTTGTAAAATTCTAACTTGCTCCAGGGGTGAATTAGATTTCAAACATGAGACTATACCAAAGGAGAAACGATAGAACTGAGAAAAAGGAGATCACTGTCACACTAAAACTGGGAAACACAGTTCTATTAAACAGCCACAGCATCCGGGAAAAGGTAACTAGATTGTAATTTTTTTTCCTGGAAAAGAGTCCGACCAGAATCCTAGAGAAGCTATTTCTGGACCATATTGTATGAAACAAGTGGAAGGAACAGTGCAAGTGGGAATTGTAATTGATTTTATGGTGTTTTGCTCAGTTCCCTTCAGGACTGAGGCACTCATTCCCTCACATGCCAGCAAGTGATGGCTTTGAGTGAGCTGAGTCCATCTCCCAAAACTGCCCTTAGATAAAAAGAGCAGCTTGCTCCAATTCATAAAACAGCCCCCATCTCAAAACTTGTCAATGCTAGGCCCTTTTCCCTGACACTGGCATCTTTCAACCGTGTGATTCCTTCTTTCTTATCTTTCCTTCCCCCTTACAAGCTCAAAGCCAGAATGTATTTGGCTTAATTGCTCAGTTTATGACATATGTATACACACACAAATACAGCAGAGGTAGGATATGGAAATCTCTTGGTGAACTCTAAATTCATCCTGAAATGGAAATTGGCCCCAGGTTTTTTTGGATTTAAAAATGTAAACCCTAAATAACTTCAAGTTATTTTTAAGTAAGTTGATGCCAGGGACTACATTATGAGACTCATCTGTTAATTTCTTTACAAAAATGAACTGGGTGACCCGTTGGGGGTTTTTTCCATCTCTCATTTCTCTGAACTCAGATTTTGAAGACTAACCCACAAACAAGAAACCCAGAAACATAAGTCATCTGGGGTTGTTAAAACATGAGGTTAAGCTCTGAAAAATACTGTTCAAGAAATGTGCTCTTTTCTCAGTTAATACAGGACATTTTTATGGTGCTTGTCTAGAAACACTCTGACTCCTTTACTTTGGAGAAAACAATACACAAAATTTGTCTCTACCCATTTCATCTAAGGATAATGACCACTCCTTTTGACCACAAACATAATAAAATAGGAAAATAATCTGCATACATTTAGATACAGTTTTTAAATATTCTGAGAGAGAATTTTCCCCTTTACAAAAAGTTTTGGAAAGGTTCCTAAAGATAATGATTTTTTATTATAAAAATTTTTCAAAGAAAATCACAAATGCTATGACTTACCCCTAGGAGTAAATTAGACCTCAAACATGAGAGTATACCAAGGAAGATGTCATAGAGCTGAAAAAGAGGAGATAAATTTTTCACTAAGCTGGTAAATACATTTCTATATACACCCATGGTATCTAGAAAAAGGTGGCTAGAATTACAAAGTTTAGTAGAAGTTTAAGGACAACTAACACCCATCTCTTTGAAAACATAAAAGGAATTAAGAATTAGAAGAGAAAGTGGATCAAATTAGATCAGTGTTTCCAAAATAAGTATTCTAAAGAATGATGTTCCAGTCAGTGTCTCAGCAAAAGTTGTTTTATGCCCAAATAAGTTCTATTGTTTTTGCATAACCTCCTCTTGGAGATAAGTATTTATGTGAAATTTGCTATATTAAACCCTCTCTGTGGTCCATCAGTAAAGGAATCTGCTTGAATCTATTTAACGCAGGGGTACACAGGATAATTTGACAATAGAACATTCTTTTTAAATGGTATTGGTTACCATCTTGCACAACTTACTTCAGAATTATTGGTCAAGCCCAACCTCTCTCTTCTTTTATAGCATGCCTACCATGTATTTAACATTTAACAAATATTTATTATATACCTGCTCTATACCACATAATATGACCACACAGTAGAAAATGATCAATTTGCACTTAAAGCATTGTTAGGAAATTCTCTAGGTCACATGATTCATCAGCTCATTTTCTGGATAACTGATTACTAGGATAGAAAATTTTCTTATACCACGGCACCTGGGTGACTGAGTCGGTCAAGACTCTGACCCTAGATTCCAGCTCAAGTCATGTTCTCAGGGTTGTGGGATCAGCCCTGTGCTGGCCTTCATGCTCAGCACAAAATCTGCTTGTCCCTCTCCCTCTGCTCCTCCCCATGCTGGCACCTCTCTCTTTTTCTCTCTCTCTCTCTTTCTCTAAAATAAATAAATTTTAAAATTCTTTTTATTATGTTCAGTTAGCCACTATATAGTACATAATTAGTTTTTGATGTAGTGTTCGATGATTCATTAGTTAAGTATAACACCGAGTGGTCATCACAGCACATGCCCTCCTTAATAACCATCACCCTGTTACCCCCCCATCCTCCTCCCTTATGAAACCCCCCGATTGTTTCTTGGGGTCCATAGTCTGTCATAGTTCATCTTCCTCTCTGATTTCTCCCCTTTGCATTTCTTTCCCTTCTTCTATGGTCCTCTGTGCTACTGTTTATGTTCCACATAAGAGTGAAACCATATGATAATTGTCTTTCTCTGCCTGTGACTTACTTCACTTAACATAATCCCTTCCAGTTCCATCTGATGTCGATGCAAATGGTGGGTATTCCATTGTATATGTGAACCACATCTTCTTTATCCATTTATCTGTTGAAGGGCATCCCGGCTCCTTCCACAGTTTAGCTATTGTGGACATTGCTGCTATGAAAATGGGGGAGGGGTGGGCACATGCTCTTTCTTTTCACCACAGCTGTATTTTGGGAGTAAATACCTAGTAGTGCAATTGCTGGGTCATAGGGTAGCTCTATTCTTAACATCCTGGGGAACCTTCATACTCTTTTCCAGAGTGGCTGTATCAGCTTGCATTCCACCAAGAGTGTAAGAGGGTTTCCCTTTCTCCACATCTTTTCAACATTTGTTGTTTCTTGTTTTGTTAATTTTTGCCATACTAACTGGTGTAAGGTGGTATCTCATTGTGGTTTTGATTTGTATTTCCCTGATGGCTAGTGATGTTAAGCATTTTTTCATGTGTCTATTAGCCATTTCTATGTTTTTTTTCACGTCTGCAAATTTTAAAAATCTTTAAAAAACTAAATTTTTCTTATATTGGATCAATTTTAAAATTTTGGCATTAATTTTTCTTTCTAGAATAAAACAGAGTGCATATATTCAACGGCCTCACTTATCTTTTTTCTTTTTAAACATCTACATTTGATTTGTTACTCAGACATATGCATGCTCTCATGTATCTTTTTTTCCTCTCTCTCTCTATTTTTTAGCAAACAGAAACACAAACTCCATTCATTTGTAAAATAAATTTATTTTCTTATCATGAGCATGGTAAACTGACATATCAGCCATGGTCTGAGAAATACATGGTGACCAGGAGCTCACAACTCTCAGGAATGGGGGTCTATTTCACTCACCAACTGAATATTCTTTCTATAATTTTTAAAGATTTTATTTATTTATTTAACAGAGAGATCACAAGTAGGCAGGGGTGGGGGGAGCAGGCACCCCACTGAGCAGAGAGCCAGATGTGGGGTTCAATTCCAGGACCCTGAGATCATGACCTGAGCCAAGGCAGAGT
The DNA here is from genome assembly GCF_902655055.1 of Lutra lutra. Classification (NCBI taxonomy): domain Eukaryota; kingdom Metazoa; phylum Chordata; class Mammalia; order Carnivora; family Mustelidae; genus Lutra; species Lutra lutra. The sequence continues at coordinate 86,577,626 of NC_062285.1, forward strand.
CTTAACCCACTGAGCCACCCAGGCACCCCTATTCTTTCTATATTAATGCAAAAAATAACCCAATGCTGTATGTTCCATTTGCCATGATTCTAGGACAGAAAAGCTATACAATTATTTTTTTATTATTTTATTTTACTATGGTAAGCACACTTAACCTAAGATCTACCCTCTTAATTCTTTCAAGTGTATTATTGTTGTCTATAGTTACAATGTTGTACAGCAGATCTCTAGAACTTACCTTGTTTAACTGAAATGTTATACCCTGAATTTATAACTTCTCAAACCACCTCCCCAACCCCTGGCAATCACTATCCTTCTTCAATTATATGAATTTGACTCTTTTCAGGTATCTTATTTAAGTGGAATAATGCAATATTTTTCTTTCTGTGACTGACTTATTTCACTTAGCATAATATCACAAGATTCATCCATGTTGTACATTGCAGAATTTCCTTCCTTTTTAAAGTTGAAAGGTGTTCTATTGGATGTGTATACTACATTTTCTTCATCAATTCACCTGTCAATTCTTAAATTTGTTAGGACTTGTTTTATGACCTAATATGTTTTATGACCTAATACCTTGGTGAAAGATCCGATCCATAAACACTTGAGAAGCATGTGTATTCTAGTGGCTGGAATGGTCTGTATACATGTATTAGGTCCAATCGATCTATAGCATTATTCAAGTCCTCTGGGTTTTTTTTTTTTAAGATTTTATTTATTTATTTGACAGACAGAGATCACAAGTAGGCAGAGAGGCAGGTAGAGAGAGAGGAGGAAGCAGGCTCCCCGCTGAGCGGAGAGCCCGATGCGGGGCTCGATCCCAAGACCCTGGGATCATGACCTGAGCCGAAGGCAGAGGCTTTAACCCACTGAGCCACCCAGGCGCCCCCCTCTGGGGTTTTTTTATTAATCTTTTGTCTAAATGCTTTATCCATTATTGAAGTGGAGTATTCAAGACTCTTAACTATTATTATATTGCTGTCTATTTCTTCTTTCAGTTCTGTCAATGTTTGCTTTATAAATTTAGGTGCTCTGATGTTAGGTTCATATATATTTATAATTGTTATAGCTTCCTGTTGAACTGGTCCTTTTGTCATTATGTAATGACCTTCTTTACCTCTTTTGACAGTTTTTGACCTAAAGTCTCTTTTGTCTGATATAAGTATAGCCACTCCTGCTCTCTTTTGGTTACTATTTGCATGGATTATCATTTTCCAACCTATCACTTCCAGCCTAAGTATGTCTTTAAATCTAAAGTGAGCTTCTTACAAACAGAATATAGTTGGGATTTTTTTAATCCATTCAGTCACTCCAAGTCTTCTGATTTGGGAGTATTATAATCTGAATGTATCCCCTCCCCCAGATTCATATGACAAAATCCTAATTCCCAAATGTGATGGTATTAGCAGGTAGATCTTTGAGAAGTGCTAAATCATAAGAATGAAGGTTTCATGAGGCTCCCAAGAGGTTCCAAAGAGATAAGATAAGATAAGATTAAGATAAGATTAAGAGAAGAGAAGAAAAGAGAAGAGAAGAGAAGAGAAAAGAAGAGAAGAGAAGAGAAGAGAAGAGGTCCCAAAGAGATCTTTAGCCCTTTGCTGTATGAAGACACAGCAAGAAAATGCTGGCTATGAGTCAGAAAGAAAACTTTGCAAGAATGTGACCATGCTGGCATTTTGATCTCAGACTTCCCAGACTCCAGAACTCTGAGAAATAAATTTCTGTTAAATTAAAATGAATGGGGCGCCTGGGTGGCTCAGTGGGTTAAGCCTCTGCCTTCGGCTCAGGTCATGATCTCAGGGTCCTGGGATCGAGCCCCACATCAGGCTCTCTGCTCCACAGGGAGCCTGCCTCCACCTCTCTCTCTGCCTGCCTCTCTGCCTACTTGTGATCTCTGTCTGTCAAATAAATAAATAAAATCTTAAAAAATAAATAAATAAATAAATAATAAATTAAAATGGATATCCGTTCTGAGATATTTTGTTACAGCGGCCCAAACAGACTAAGACAAGGTGTTTAAAGTAATTATTGATAGGGAAGGATTTACTATTATCATTTTTTAAGGTATTTTCTGTTGGTTTTACAGTTCTTTTGTCTGTCTTTTCCTCTCTTGCTGTCTTCTTTTGTGTTTGTTGATATATATATTTTATATGATATTTATAATAAATTTATATGATATTTATATAATATTTTATATGATAATATTTTATATGTATATGTTTATTTATGTGTTTTTTCTTGGTATGCTTTGATTTTCTTTTTTTTTTAAAGATTTTATTTATTTATTTGACACAGAGAGGGAGAGATCACAAGTAGGCAGAGAGGCAGGCAGAGAGTGGGGGGGGAGCAGGCTCCCCACCAAGCAAAGAGCCTGATGGGGCTTGAGCCCAGGACCATGAGATCATGGCCTGAGCTGAAGGCAGAGGCTTAACCCACTGAGTCACCTAGGTACCCCGCTTTGATTTCTTTCTATTTTTCTTTTGTGTAACTTTTATATATATATTCATATGTATGTGTATATATACATATAAAGATATTATATATATATATATATATATATATATATATATATATGGATACATATTTGGCTACCCTGGAGCTTACATATTTATATATATATTTGGCTACCCTGGAGCTTACATAAAATATCTTGTCTTTATAATAGTCTATTTTAAGCTGGTAACAACTTAAGTTCAATCACATATGAAAACCCTACACTATAACTTCTCCCCCTCCACACATTTTATGTTACTGTTGTCACTATTTTCATCTGTTCATATTATGTATCTTTTAACATGTTTTTATTTAGTTATTTTTAACACTTTTTCCTTTTAAACTTTTAAACTAGAATTAAAAGTGATTTATCAACCAGAATACAGTAATACAGTATTCTGTACTTGTCTATATATTTACTTTTACCAATGAATTTCATACTTTCTTATACCAGCATGTTGCTATTAGCATCTTTTATTTCAACTTGGAAAATGCTCTAGTATTTCTTATGAGACAAATCTAGTGATGATGAATGCCCTTGCGTGTGTGTGTTTGTGTATGCATTAATGGGGGGTGTTGTATATGTTTTGGTCTGGGAAAATCTTTTTCTCTCCTTCATTTTCAGAGGATAATTTTGCCAGATATATTATTCTTAGCTGGCAGGTTTTTCCCTTTAGTGCTTGGAATATATCCTCCCACTCCCTTTTGACTTGCAAGGTTTCTGCTGAAAAATCTTCTTATGGGGGTTCCCTTGTATGTGACAAGTTTCTTTTCTCTTGCTGATTTCAGATTCCTTCCTTATTTGATTATAATGTGTCTCAGAATACAGGCAGTCCTCAACTTATGATGGTTCAACTTATAATTTTTTGACTTTACAATGGTGCAAAGACAATACATTCAGTAGAAACTACACTTTGAATTTTGAATTTTAATCTTTTCTCAGCCTAGCAATATATAGTATGATACTCTCTCATGAGGCAGGGCAGCAATGGCAAATCACAGTTCCCAGTCAGCCACACAATCACAAGAGTATATTTACAACCATTGTGTACCTATACAACCATTCTCTTTTCAATTTTAGTATACATTCAACAAATTACATAAATTCCAATAAAGTGAGATATTCAATATTTGTTACTCTTTGTGTTAGATGATTTTGCCCAACTGCAAGTCAATGTACCCCAATGTTTATAGCAGCAATGGCCACGGTTGCCAAACTGTGGAAAGTGTTCTGAACATTTTTAAGGTAGGCTATGCTAAGCTATGATATTCAACAGGTTAAGTGTATTAAATATGTGTTCAACTTATAATGCTTTTATTAAAACATAATGCCATCATAAGTTGAGGAAGATCTATAGATTTTTTTGAGGTTCATCTTTTTGAGGTTTTTGTTGGACTTCTTGAATCTAAATGTCCATGTCCTTCCCCAGATTTGGAAAGTTTTCAAACATTATTTCCTCAAATGAACTTTAAGGTCCTTTCTGTTCCTCTTCTTCTTTTGGGATTCCAATAATGTGTATATTGGTCCTTTTGATGTTCAATTATTTCCCTAAAGCTTTCTTTACTTTTTTCATTCTTTTTTCTTCTCTGGCTGAATTATTTCCAATGGCCTGTCTTCAAGTTTGCTGATCTTTTCTTCCACTTCATCTAGTCTATTATTGAACCCCTCTAGTGACTTTTTCAATTCAATTGTGTTCTTCACCTTCATGATTTCTATTTTGGTACTTTTTAATACTTTCTATCACTTTGTTGCAATTCTTTTTGTTCATGCATTATTCTCTTGACCTCAGTGAGTATCTTTATGACAGTTATTCTGAACTTTCTCTCAGGTAAATCATATAGTTTCATTTCATTAGGGTTGGTTTCTGAAGATTTATCTTGTTTCTTTGTTCAGAAAAACTTTGCCTGATTCATTTCCCTTGATACTCTGTTGGTGTCTGGACATTAGACAAAGCAAGCACCTGGCCCAGTCTTCATGAACAGGCCTCATACAGAAGAACAGCTTCATCACTCAGCCCAGCAAGAGATTGTGGGGGCCTCTATTAACTCTTCCCTACTCAGGAAGAAACAGGGAGCTGTGGCTTTTGTCCTCTTGCTCTGTGCTGGGTTGGGGAAGCAGAAGGAGGTGTAACTATAGTGACTAACCATTCAAATCATTATTTCCATTCCTCCTCACTGGCGAGACTATGTTGGACCCATGAAAGCCCCAAGAGTGCAAAATAGAAGCCAGACCTTGGGGAAGCCCCAGAGAGGTTAGGATGCTAGATGCATTGATCAACCCTTTTCCTGTCCTGGAGGAAGCTGAGAGCTGGGTTTTTTTTTTTTTTTAATCTCCTTCTCCTGTGCTAAGCTAAGAGAGAATCTATGGCATTCATCTACACACAGCTAAACCCCCATCCCCATCCTCCCCCAGCAGCTAGACTTTGCCAGACACATTAGACCTCCAAGACTGGCAAGACTGACAGATGTTAATTCTTTGGTCAACCCTAGGAAATTTGGTGCACTGGACACACGAACTCCCCCCACCACCCCCATAAGGTATAGCTGAGAGCTGGCATTTTTCCAGATCCTAATCACTTTGTGCTGAACAGGGAAGAATCTGTCACATCTACCAGACCAAGCTGCCATATCCATTTTCCCCCAGATGACTAGGCTGTGCCAAACCCATCAGATTACATAACTGGTAAGACAGAAGCTAGTCTTCTGGGTAGCTGCCTCAGAAAAGTTGGGATGCTGGATGTACAAAACAAGACCTTCTTTCCCCTGGGAGAAAGTGGGAGCCACGACTTTCTTCCCAATTATACAGCTGTGCTAGGGACAGGGACTCCAATGAGAGGGGATCCCAAGTTTTTCTACCAGTTTCAGTGAGTCTGGTTTTATGTTTGTTCTGGACACAGCCATCTTTCAATCAGTTTCTGGGTTACTCACAAAGGGAATTTGTATATTGTTGTTGAATTGGTGTTTATGGGGAGAAGGCATGTCCAAGGCTTCCCCCTTCACCATCTTGCTTATGTCACAGACCCCCAAAGCAACTTTTTCCGAATACATTCTAGTTGGTCAGTATCTGTCCTGTAGGACCTAATATGAAGCACAAAACATTATCTGATGGTTTCAGAATGCAACTAATTGTGACTGCTCATTACCCAACCCTTGTTGCCCTTATTGGGAGTCAGAGCCTGCATTTATTTCTCTCATGGTTACTTCTCATGCCCTGTTAAAGCCTGTAAGTATTTTTGACATAAATTGCTAGAAAATCATATCTTCCCCCACCCTGTCCTTCTGAGTAAATTTTGTAATCTAAATGCAAAGTATATTTTATTGTTTTTTTAACTGTTCTCTCTTTAAATTCAGTAGTTGAGATAATTTTGTCATTTATTTTATTAGTTTTTTTGGAGATCTGACTCACCTGAAAATTTGATGAGGAAGTCATCTGTGCCTTTGAATAAAATATCTTTACCAACAAAGATTAGCAAGATTCCCCAGAGGGAAAGAGCCAAAAAGGGTGAGATAATGCAGCCATAGGAAAGAAGGTTGTCATTAAAATTCACTTCAAAGCTAATCATATCACCTGCTGTAGCCTGCATCTTTGTTAATAAAGCCCGCTTTATTGGAGATCCCAATGCAGACTTAGGGGGCCAGTAAATTCATTGCATATGCTATCTGAGATCAGTCTCTTGACCCCATTTGCTTTATTCCCTTATCATTCAAGGGAATGATGTGCCTAGGTGCTGCATAATGACTAGCTAACACATAATCCAAATAAACCCACTGATTGGGCCAAAAGGACAGAAGACAAAGAAAGGTCATTAAAAGTTTACAGTGAGTCAGATGAAGTCTCCAAATGAAGTGCTGTTTAGACAATTTCCCAGGCCAGGTCTTACTCACTCCTCCCCACCCCAGAGATTTGAGTACTTGTTGGGCAAGTACTAACATGTGCTTTGGTGTAGGAAGACCTGAGCCCAGGTCAGTCCGAGCTAGAATTATGACAAAGAAAGAAAATATTGTCTTAAACATCCACACTTCCTTTCCAGTCTCTTTTTCTATCTACTCCCTTCCCACTACTGACCCAAACAAGTTTGCCTTTGTCTTTCCAAGGAGATGTCTGCGTTTTAAAAACAAAATTTGGAGAGGACTATGTTGACACACACACACAAAAAAGTGTTTCAAATGGTCACCTTAAAGGCAGGGAGACAAGGTCCTGTACACAGATGTTTTGCTGCATGGCTCCCAGAGTACATCTCAGGTCATATTACAAAGTAGCAACGTAATCCACGGACAAGTAAAGAGGATTTTCTTTGTCAGCTGAACAGTTAGACAAGTTTCTCAAGCTGTCAATCAAGAGTAAGGTAAAAAGAGGCCCAGACTAATGTGGTTTCTGAGGAGCTCTTTAGGTGAGGGGGAACCTAAGTCTTATCTGGCCCCCTGGGAATTACTCATTTCTGGAGCCCCTACATTTTCCCGGTATATACAAAAAGTCAGGACTGATTTGAAAGAGAAGCATACTAAGCTTAATATCTAGAATGTCAGCTGTGGGTGTAGACTTATCTAGAAATGGTATTTGCATTTGTATGCCTGCATGTACGCAGTGAGAAAAAGAGAAGCAATCTTAGGGTTGATAACCCTGCCCTCTCCCAGCTCATTGCAAACACAATTCAAGATCTTCTCTATATAAGCTGTGCCTTTCCTTCCCCAAAGGAGCTGTGGGCATATGGCATTAATTTTCCATTTTTATAAACAAATTTATTTTAAACACTTTTGTACATATACATCAATCCCACAAATATTAACAGCATCTATAGGTTGTAGGCAAAGAGGTTATTATTCATAATCAAGAGATGTGAAAACTAAAACATTACTAGGTTAAAGTCATAAGTAAGTTAAAAACAAAACCAGCACTGAAACTCAATTTTTGATATCTTCTACAGGTGAGAAGCTTAAGGAGTTTTTTTGCAAAAGCAAAACTAAGGATGGACAACATTTGCAAACTGGCCAGAGTTTCAACAGCATGAAAAGAGAAGATCCAATCCTAAAGCAGGAAGAAATGTTGAGACTAAAAAGCCTCTTTGCAGTCATCTTTCAGTTTCTGATAAGATTCCCTTGGGAATTACAAAGTCACATGTTTGCAATCAGTCTAAACAGCACTTTTCAGTGATAAAGCACTTTTCAATCCCCTGCCTTGGAAAAAACTAGATCTCTTGGACAAAATCAAATAATTCAGTGTTAGTTTTGCAAGAGGGAAAAATAAACCTGTACTTCAAAAATATTTACAGCTTGGTTTTTTTTTTCCCTTTGCACTCAGTGACCTGAAAGATGAAAAGAGGGCTCTGAGCCAAACCAAAATATGTCCATGGTTTTCCACAAGCTGAACTAGGTTTCTAAATGTTGCAGTTAAAAAGCTTCAAAGTCATAACTCAGCTCTGTGACTGTCTTGTGTACACATACCTTACAATGTTAAACAATGACATGATTTATTACCTTCATATTAAAAACAAATAGACATGACTTCAGAGGCTAAATAAGATCTTGACAGGATCAGCTAAGTATTTAGATATTCAAGCTCTAGAATTAGCCCTATGTATACTTCAAAGATTTTTCAGTATCCATATTTTTAAGCCTCCAGTTTTCCAAGATCTTTCATGAGAGACTATCCTGCAGTATAGTTAATCTAACAGATAATTATGCTAATCCTGGTACACATAAATATTGGGTTTCAAAGAGAATTAGTGAAATGCCTTCTTTCTGTCTTCAACTACAAAATGAAATGCAAAATAATTCAAAAGATGGGTAGATGCACCAAAATGGAGCCTTGTGGATGTTCCCCATTTGATGGTGATGCTTCTTCCATAATTCATCATTGGCTGATGTTTTAATGATCATGTGACTTTTGGGGAAGTGTGGATTGGAAAGCTTACCCCTTCATGAGAGGGCAAGAAATGTAGTCACCTTCACCCCAACCATACCTTCCTCTCTAAGCTTAACTGGAACTTAATTTCAGTATCCCTCTCTTCATCTTCTTGTGCCCTAGTCATTAGAGCCAAAGAGTATCAAAATTAGAAAGTCAGACCCCTCCCTTTGTTTGACCTCTCTTCATGCCATAATTTCATGCAACCCACCTCTCCTCCTTAGAAAGCTCAGATGTACATGTCCCTTAAATCAGAATGGCTGTCTCTGTCCCAGCTCATTGTATGGCTCTATTTTATAGCCTAGAAACAGGCTCTAGATATCAAGGGCATTATGTCTAAAGGAGAATAAATATGAAAAGTAAAGGGATTAAAACTAAGCTATATGATCAGTGACTGACATAATGAGTGTTGTTTTGTTTGATGCAGAGAAGGTATATATGACATCTAGGTAAAAATATGCAGAGGTATGGCATGTGGGAAAAGAAAAATTCATGTTATCCTAAGGGTAGGACAATGAACAGAGGGTAAAAAAAGACAGGGAGAAAAATTTTGTTTCGAAAACCACAAAATCTAAGAGACAAGTTCACATTTGAAAAGGGCTGCTACAATGAGCTTCTCATCACAGATTGTGTTTAAACATGGGAATAACACCGCTTGACTGGGACAACAAGAAAGGGATTCCTGGAGTAGATTAGTTGTTTAGAACAAATGAAACTTCCAACCTTAGTACCCTGTTTTTTAAAAATTTATGTATTTATTTTAGAGAGAGCACTTGGGGTAGGGGGGAGAAGCAGAAGGAGAGGGAGAATCTCAAGCAGTATCCCCACTGAGTGTGGAGCCTGACTCAGGGATTGATCTCATGACCCTGAGATCATGACCTGAGCCAAAATCAAGAGTTGGACACTTAAATGACTGAGCCGCCCAGGTGCCCCTTAATACTCTGATTTTTATCATGTTCAAAGAGGAGAAATATATGAAGCCAATACTTATATCCATAAAATTAGCTGTTAGCACCCATTCTGTTCAGAATAGGGAGTGGATTATACAGTATAATATGCAAAAAAAAAAAAAAAAAAAAAAAAGGTTGAAGAAAGTGAGGTACTCCAGGCCAGACAGAATGAACATATGAGAATGGGCAAAAAAGGAGATGATTACAATTGAGCTATTAGGCTGGCAAATGGTCACATAATGAAATAAAGTAACTATTTGGATTTTAAGCCCACATCTTGACTCTTCATTCACATGCACACATAACATATATTTAAAGTGAACATATTTGGAGCTTGAACTTTATTTTTTGGATGACTAATTTAATTCTTTAGGTCTCATTGTAACCACAGCTCTGTGTTGTGAAATAAATATGGTCAAATGTGGGTAATATTCAAGAGTTTGATGAGGAAAGAAAATAAAAGTATTTCTATTACTCTCTAAACATCTCGTGCCTCATAATCTTTTTTTTAAGATTTTATTTATTTATTTGACAGAGATCACAAGTAGGTGGAGAGGCAGGTAGAGAGAGGGGAGGAAGCAGGCTCCCTGCCAAGCAGAGAGCCCAATGTGGGGCTCTGATCCCAGGACCCCGAGACCATGACTTGAGCATGGCAGAGGCTTTAACCCACTGAGCCACCCAGGCGTCCCTGTGCCTCATAATCTTAAATGTAATTAAACTAATATAAACATATATTACACATTTTACTTTGCTGTGGTCCATGTGATATAGTAGAAATGTATCTGGGTTTAATCTATTCTTAAGAAGTAGATGATTCAGAGAAAGACAAATACCATATAATTTCACTCATGTGGAATTTAGGAAACAAAAAGATGAACATAGAAGGGAAGGAAAAATAAAATAAGATAAAAACAGACAGGGAGGAAAACCATAAGAGACTCTTAAGTATAAGGGATAAACTGAGGGTTGGTGGAGGAGAGGTGGGTGGTAGGACGGGGTAACTGGGTGACAGCCATTAACTTTTTTTTTTTTTTTAGTTTTGAAAAACATTTTATTCAAGAATTACATAATTTCAATTATCTTCCAAAATACACTTTCCTAGATTGCTACAAAAGAAAGCAAATTCAATAAGACATTTATATCATTAAAAATGTTTTACTAGTATATACATACAGAATGCCAAGCAATTAATATTTAGCCCTGGAATGCATACCATGTCTTTTGTTTTTCCTTATTAAAGAGAGTCTCAATCCGCACTTGGTATAGGCTATGTACAACAGGCAAGTTGGTATAATAAGTACTGAGTGTTATAAGCAACTGATGATAATAATCTAATATATATATTATGTATATAATATAATAAACTAATAATACACTATTTGTTAACTAACTTGAATGTAAATGGAAAAAAAAGGCAGTAGACAACAGATGAAGGTCTTATGCCTAATCCTAACACCTGCTAAATATATGTTACTTAACAGAAGCATTTGACCTATTTGACCCAGTTTTCTCACTGTGTAAAATAAGGCTAATAATGTATGTATATTCTATCTACCTTATCACTTAATACAACTAAATCAGATAATGAAAATTTCTAAACTGCTGAGTGTATATTTGGTATATGAGGGGGGAAAACATGCATAAAAAAGAATTTTTGACTCAGATATTTTTATCTACACTATTACATATTTCTAGATATAGAACTTATAAAAATATCTATTAGTCAATATAAAAGTCATACTTTTAGCAGACCATAACTCATTTTCTTTTTTAAAAAATTTCTAACACCAATCTTTAAAATAGAAGTTTCTTATATGTTATAAACAGAAAAAATGTGAAAAAATACTAATTTATTTATCTCTGCATTTTCTGATAACTCAGTACTTCTAACCTAAATCCGATAATGGAAGGCTTTTTTCATCTACAAAGGACCAACTCAAGGGACACCTGGGTGGCTCAGGTCATGATCTCCAGGCCCTGGGATCGAGCCCCACATGGAGCCCCACATGGAGCCCTGCATCAGGCTTCTGGCTCAGCAGGGAGTCTGTTTCTCCCTCTCTCTCTGTGCTCTCTCTCTCTCTCTCAAATGAATAAATAAAATCTTTTTTTTTTTTTTTTTTTAAAGAGGGAGGAGTGGGATCCAGGAGAGAGGAGTAAGATGTTGGAGAAGTAGAAGACCTAAATTTCACTGGGTCCCAGAAATTCAGCTGAATAGTTGGCAAGTGCCATTCTGAGCACCTATAAACTCAACAGAAGATCAAAGAGATGAAGAGCAGCAATTCTAGGAGCAGAAAAGCAACCACTTTCTGGAAGGTAGGACCTGCAGGGAATGGATCTGAGGCAATATACGGGAAGATAGACCATGAGGGGAGGGGTCCACTCCCAGCAAGTGGTAGAGCAGTGGAGCACAAAATCAGAACTTTTAGAAGTCTGCTCCACTGAGGGACATTGCTCCAGTGGTTAAGCAGGGGGTGGAGCCCTCACAGGAACAGTGTGGTCTCAGGACCAGTGGGGTCACAGAAAGACCAGGGGTACCTGAGTGCAGCAGAGCTCCCCGATATTGGAGCAGGGAACCCGGTTACAGAGACGGAGCTGAACAGTGGTCTCTCAGCTCAGGGTTACCTTAAACCATAATCCAAGGCACATTCAGGACACTATTCTTTGAGCAACGACCCCACAAGTGGCAGATCCAGGGAGACTCACCTTCCTCCTCTGGGAGGAGGGTTTGGAGACTCCAAATGGGGCCATGCACGAGAGACAGAAATGTTCGGTCACAAGATGGGTGAGCTCGGAGCACAGTTGGAGACCCAGGGAGATGGGAGGGATTGACTGCTTTTCTCTGAGGGCGCACTGAGGAGTGGGGCTCTGAGCTCTCGGCTCCTCCAGGCCGGAGATTGGGAGGCTGCCATTTTCATTCCCATCCTCCAAAGCTCTACAGAAAGCGTTCAGGGAACAAAAGCTCCCGAGGGCGAATCCAAGCAGATTACTTAGCCTGGCCCCTGGTAAGGGTGGTGCAATTGCAATTCCACCTCAGGCAAAGACATTTGAGAATCACCACATCAGGTCCCTCCCCCAGAAGATCAGCAAGGACATCCAGCCAAGACCAAGTTCATCGATCAATGAGAACTGCAGAACTTCAGAGCTAGGGGATACAGCACATAGAATTTATGGCTTCTTTCCCATGATTCTTTAGTTAACTGTTTTGAATCTTCATTATTTTTTCTTTTTCTATTTTTTTAATGTCTTCTCTTTCCTATTTTAACCTATTTTAACAATTTTATCTTATCAATACCTTTTTTTTAAAGATCTTTATTTATTTATTTGACAGACGGAGATCACAAGTAGGCAGAGAGGCAGGCAGAGAGAGAGCGAGAGGAGGAACCAGGCTCCCTGATGAGCAGAGCCTGATGCAGGGCTTGATCCCAGGACCCCGATATCATGACCTGAGCTGAAGGCAGAGGCTGTAACCCACTGAGCCACCCAGGAGCCCCTTATCAATACCTTTTTAAAACTCTTTGTTAATTTTCATTTTTATAGTCATATTCTATCCCTTCATTGTATTTAATTTTTTTTTATACATATAAGTTTTCCTTTCTTTAAAATTTGGGAAACAGTTTCTCCTAACAGATCAAAATATACCCTAAATCTAACATATGGCTAGTCACCAGACTGATCACATTCTCTCCTCTTTTTTTTCTTTCTTTTTTTCAATCAAATTCTTATCTTATATATTTCTTTTTTAGAGTCTTTTGTAATTTTTATCTTTACAGTCATATTCCATCCCTTCACTCTCTTTACCTTTATTTTTGCATATATATAAGTTTTTCTTGCTTTAAAACTGGCTTGTGGGGGTGCCTGGGTGGCTCAGTGGGTTAAAGCCTCTGCCTTCAGCTCGGATCATGATCCCAGAGTCCTGGGATCGAGCCCCACATCAGGCTCTCTGCTTAGCAGCGAGCCTGCTTCCTCCTCTCTCTCTGCCTGCCTCTCTGCCTACTTGTGATCTCTGTCTGTCAAATAAATAAATAAATAAAATCTTTAAAAAAAAAACTGCTTTGTGGGGCTGGTTTGAATGTATACATGTACTAAAACCCATTGAACTGTGCACTTAAAATGAATAACTTTTATGGTATTCAAAATATATCTCAATTAAGTTTTTTTTTAAGAAAAAAAAAAAGGACCTACTCAAGGTAAAATCCTAAAATAGGTTTGCTTTTCTTACACCATCTCTCATCTCCCTTTTGTTTGCCCTTCCTTCTACTACTACACCTTACTTCTAGGTAAAGGGTAACCTTGCACCAGCCCCTTTAATCCATACTCCAATCCAAAATCTCCCCTTGGAAAATAACCTGCAGTCAGTCATATGTACCTTGCTACATGAGAATCAATGCATCTCCTTTCATAGATAATTACCTTTTCAGATTAATCCCTAGCTATAGTCTGCAAACCTACCCCCTGATTAATTTAAGGAAGATCAGGCACAAGTGAGTGAGCAAGGAGAGCTCATGTGTTTAGTTGCTGGCCCCTTCTGCCCAGCTGGCTCTGGGACCTCCCAATTCAAATAACTGAGAGAATTATAGTAAGTCTTTCTTCTAGGCCAGTAAGTGAATAACACTAATCCTGAACTTTTGGTGTGAGTAGCTGTTTTCCTGGTCATTAGTCACAAATGTCAATGTTTATGCACCTACAGTCAAAATCCAGAGGAACCAGCTTGACCAAAACTTTCCTTCTCAATATTACAGGACAGTTCTGCTTTTGTACACAACCTACATGAATGTAGAACTGTGTGATTATATTAAGTTGGCTGGAAAATTGTGTTTTCCTTGACAGCAATTAGGGTTTTACCCAAAGGTCTCCCAGCCTGAAGCAAAAATTGAAGGCATATTTTTTAAAGTAAGGGGAAAATAATAATATTAATTAAGCAATGAAATGGGATGCCATGCCCAGAAAAACTATGTTATATCTCAGTTAAAATACTCTCACTACTCTCTCCATTTGAATAACATGTTATCTATCAATTTATATTTTTATAATTAAATATACATTGAAATTACAAAGCATCTATTTGCACTATGTACACATCTTTTACTTTTATAAGAAAATAATAGGGGCGCCTGGGTGGCTCAGTGGGTTAAAGCCTCTGCCTTTGGCTCATGTCATGATCTCAGGGTCCTAGGATCAAGCCCCGAGTCAGGCTCTCTGCTCAGCAGGGAGCCTGCTTCCTCCTCTCTCTGCCTGCTTTCACACTGCCTACTTGTGATCTCCGCCTGTCAAATAAATAAATAAAATCTTTTAAAAATAAAAGAATAATAATCTTTATAACATTCATAATTGCTTTTAAAAAGGAAGAGTGTTGGGGACCCTGGGTGGCTCTGTTGGTTGAGCATCTGACTCTTGATTTCAGCTCCAGTTGTGGTCTCAGGGTACTGGGATGGGCCCAGCATTGGGCTCTGGGCTCAGCACAGAGTCTGATTGTCCCTCTCCCTCCCCCTCTTCACCTCCCCCTGCATTCTCTCTCTCTCTCAAATAACAAATAAATAAAGAAAATTTTTTTAAAACAGAATTTTTTTTAAAAAGTAAATAAGGAAGAGTGAGGGGGTGCCAGGCTGGCTCAGTCAGTAGAGCATGTGACCCTTGATATTAGGTCCATGAGTTCAAGCCCCATATTAGACATGGAACCTACTAAAAAAAAAAAAAAAAAAAAGAGTGAACGTAATAAAATGTTGAGCAACTTAAAGGAATTATGTGATTTAAAATTTATAAGAACCCAAATGGCCCCTTCTCTGGTAATTAATCTATCTTCCCTCTACCCCCTCTCCCCAAGGTTTTTGCTAAGCAGTCAACCAACTGAATACAAATGAAAACATGGATATATGTGAAAAGTGAGGTTCATTTGTCAGGAAACTATTGCACAGATAGATTATTTTGACTGGTTTGACCTGGTGATTAACCTATAGTGCTAAGAAAAATAAAGATATCAATTTAGGTCTAGGCAAACTCCTTGTAAACCATAATAATCATAGTAATAAAAACTGCAGTAGTAACTGTCATTCCTTGAGCATTCCCTGTATAACACTGTCCTAGATATTTCATAAACTTTGTCCATTCAGTCCTAATAATGACCATATGGGGTGGGTAGTATTATCACCATTTGCCAAAAGGGTAAACTGAGACACAGAGAGGGTAATTTGCTCAGTATCATCAGACTAGGAAAAGCAGAATCAGGAGGGAAGCCTACATTTGCCTGTTTCTTAAGCACTGTGTCCTTTGATCATGCAGGAACTTGAAAGAGATAATGCCAGTGCAAACTTAGACATCAAGACTCTAAGTCTGGCCAAGAGGTGTTAAAACTGTGGCTATAATTCATCAAGACTGGATTAGAGAATCACAAACCATGCCCATCATGGTTTGTGAACTGACATACTCTGTCAAGTTCAGAGAAATAAGCTGAGTCAGAAGGGAGATACTAGGTACTACAGTTTCATATGGATGAGAATCAAACAGAAAAAAACAGGCTTGTACCACCACTCCAGGAAAGCAAGATTCAGAGTATAAGGGGTCAACAACTCAAGTCAAAAGAGTGAAAACAAAAGAACCAAACATGTCCCCACTCCCCCTACCCCAACAATGGCTCTAGAGAACAAGAGGTAACAGAAACTATGGAAGAAGACTGAACATTACTGTAGTTACTTTAAACCACAGTTCAATCAGTAAACTTGGAATAATGACAATATTATTACCAAAAAGGCAAAAAGGGTATTTGGAAGAATTAAATGAAATTAAACATATCTGAACATACAGAGAGTATTAAATAAATGTTAGTGGTGATCTTGTTGGTTTAGATGGTTGCCTTCAATTTTCTAATATAGTGCAGTTTAGTGCAAATGCTCATTAACTAGGAGTCAGGAGACCTGGTTGAAATCTTTTGTTTGCCTTACTCTAAGTTAGCGATGTTGGGCTAACTTCCCGATATGATGATCTGTGAAAAAGGGATTATAATACCTCCTCATAAAATTCTTGAGAGAATTAAGACAATGAAGCCCTTGTGGGGTAGAAGAGGGTTTCCCTGTCTTTCTGGTATAACCTCAAACTTAGGAAGGACTCTTGGCCTGGCCTCTGGGATGGGACTATCTCAGCACCCTGTCTATGTCCTCTAACCTCCCTCTCTGACCCCTATCATGTCAAACTCTGGCAGTGGCAGTCAAACTCTGCCTTGTATCTATGAAGGGTCTTGCATGGACAGTTTCCTGCCCCTTCCCAATGGTGGTAGACCTCTGCTTTCTGTCATTGTAGGTACCTGAGCCAGATGGTTTTCCCTGCCTGTCCCTCAAACGCAGGGAACACAGGATGGTTTTTGCTTTAAATGAGAGAAGTTGTGAACCTGTTTTCATTACCATGGAGGAGGAATCTCTCTGATCCTGTCCTGTCCCCATTCTTTCTTGTGAATACCCAGTGGAGGCTTAGAAAAGACCTTGAGATTTTGCTCTTTGACACTGGGGCTCCAGCAGATTCTAAATTGTTTTGCTGGGGCACCTGGGTGGCTCAGTTGGTTAAGCAACTAACTGCCTTCAGCTTGGGTCATGATCCCAAGGTCCTGGGATTGAGCCCCACATCGGGCTCCCTGGTCAGTGGAGAGCCTGCTTCTCCTTCTCCTTCTGCTGCTCTGCCTGCTTGTGCTCTCTCGCTCTCTGTCAAATTAAAAAAAAAAAAATGTTTTGCTATCCCACACTTGACATTTAAGGATTTGTTAAAGTTTGGCTGTTTGCTTTTTACCCACTTTTATGGCAACTGCCTCTTTCTCCTCTATTTTGACAAAAATGAGGCAACTTATGTGTCCCATCTTTCTTTAGAGGGTCTGTTACCCTTTGAAATTCAGTTGACCTGCTTGTCATGTGACCTTGGCTCTTCCACAGATTCCAGGAGATTTATGATTTTGTAGATTATCTGGCTTTTTCCTTCATTTTTAGGGTGGGAATGATATTCTCTTAAGGTTTCTAAATCTTACTTGGAATGACTCAGATAGGGCTGGCCAATGCAAATGTCTGAAGAGTCCAGGTAGGTACATAATATATGTCATTAAACTAGTCTAAGAGTAAAAGGTGGGAATTATGGCTAAATGGAGAATACAAACCCACTTAATGCCATTTTTTAAATATTTAATCTTATGCATGTTAATTATTATATATTAATATAAGTATATTAATATTTAGTGTGCTAAATATTTAATATGCTAAAAATTAATGTTATGCATGCAAAATATCTTTTTTTTTTTCCCTCTACCCCTCCCCACCGTCGCAAAATATCTTTTTATTTCACCTGATACTTGGGGTCCCTGGCTAAGATGTTAGTAGAATTAGATGTGTTTAAACCTGGTTAAGCAACTGGTTGATGCCTAACTAAATAGAACTTTAGAACTTTAAAATGCATAATTTCAACCTAAAAGGAAACACCAATTAGCATACCCAGGAATCTCTACTTAGTCCTGTGCTGTTTTTAGTAGTTTAATTAATGTTTTGATGAAGATATAAAAGGAGTAGTAATTTTTGCATGAAATTAAACAAAGAGTTCTTGCAATAACACTTCATATCAGAATCAGGATTCACAAAGTCACTGAGAGGTTAAAATATAGTGGTTAAGTGTGCATAAATGTAAGGTCCTAAAAGTGAGCTTGTTAAATCTACTTCAGACTTACAGGTGCATAGCATTGGTGATATCCAACTTAACAGTAGAAATTCATATGCAAATGGCTTATAATTTCTAATAGCTGTGAATTCAGTGATTCAAAAAAATGATGTAATTGCCCCCAACATCTGCTTCGCATTAGGTTGCAACAGTGAAGGAGAGTGTTCAGAACAAAAGAAGCCTTAGTGCCACTGATTAGACACATGTGTGGTGTCCTATTGCCACGTTTCACAGGGGTCACTGAGTTACTGGAATTGAAACAAGGTGGCCAGGATGATAGAGAGTTTGAGGAACAGCTGAGTCAGAATGTTGAATCTGGAAAAAGAAAAGATTATGTTGAAAGAAAATGCTAAGATCTTCAAATTTAGAAAAGAATGGGGGAAGAGGAATTTGGCCACCACTATCAGAGATCATTCAAAATGATGGATGAAACTGATGTAATAATATGTGTAATTTAATATGTTATTACATTTAGGGTAAAGTAGATTGAAATGTTTTCTCCTTTGGTCAGCGAGAGAAATGTGGTTTATTTGTACCATTCATTACTAGTTAATGTAAGATTTGTAACATGTCTCAGAGCAAGGGGAGAGCAAGAGTTCGGTTAGCATAAAACCAGAATAATGCATTTTATAGAATAAGACCAATATTATATTATGACTCAAACATTAATTTGTCAAGTAGAAGATAGGTGTTTTTCAAAGAAAATTGATCTTTAAATTGTGAAAGTGGATTTGATTTCAGATATTTGTAGAACCTAGGGAAAAAATGGCTGCAGCACGGATAATTCACTCTCCTCACCACCATCCAGGAAACGATCGTTCACTCTGCCCACCTCTCAAGGGACATTAATGAACAGTGAACCCAGAATTCAACTCTCTTCTCAGACAGGCAATGCCTGGATGGAGGAGAAAGACCATCGATTTTTACTAGAAAACAGAAGCCACACATTTTTCAAGACAGAGTCAGGACTCAAGGTAGTAGAAGTTAATTCTGTTTCTAGGGAGTGGTTTGTGAACCCAGAGAAGCAGGAGACAGGACAAAAGCCCTATCTTTGGTGGAGCGAAGGGTTAAAAGAGCACTTCAGAGGCTGACTTCTGAACCACAAGCAGCATTCACTCACTGTGAGGATCAGGAAGAAAGTAAGATTCATCCTCCCCAAATGACACTTTTCTTCTCTCAGCCATAGAGACACATCATGTAGGAAATACAAGGAAGGGATTGACCACACAAGCTGCAGATGTAAACCTGGTAAAACAAACAAACAGACAACAACAACAACAAAAAACCCACCTTCTAGTTCCTTGGACCTTAATGAACAAAATGGAAATGTGTGAAGAAAATATTTTTAGATGTAGAACTATTAAACCAAAACAGACGTACCTTAATTTCCCGGGAGTCTGGGAAGTATATGTGGAACTGAATTTACAACTGACGCATGGAACACAGAGTCGCTGCTCTTGGTGGGAAGCCTTGGTCAATACTTAGCAAGCTGCACATGCCTGGGAAACAACCTGGACGTCAATCAAACCATGTGCCCAAGTGGGGAAAGGCAAGAAAATGACGGCATCTAGGTCAATAGAAAACTGTGTATCATGAAGAATATACCTCTGAGGGGTCTGGGTGGCTCAGTTGGTTAAGCGTCTGTGCTTGGCTCAGGTCATGACCCCACGGTCCTGGGATAGAGCCCCACGTGGGCTCCCTGTTCAGTAGGGAGTCTGCCCTTTCCTCTCTCTGCTGCTTGTGCTCTTTCTCTCTCTCTCAAATAAATAAAATCTTAAAAAAAAAAATACTTGCCTCCAAAATATTATGTTATCATACACACACACACACACACACACACACACACACACTTTTTAAAACCCTCAAGTAGAAATGCCAGCGATGGGGCGCCTGGGTGGCTCAGCGGGTTGAGCCGCTGCCTTCGGCTCGGGTCATGATCTCAGGGTCCTGGGATCAAGCCCCGCATCGGGCTCTCTGCTCAGTGGGGACCCTGCTTGCTCCTCTCTCTCTGCCTGCCTCTCTGCCTACTTGTGATCTCTCTCTGTCAAATGAATAAATAAAATCTTTAAAAAAAAACTTTATGCCAGCGATCTCACTAGAATGACACTGCAGGGCTGCTCTTGTCATCGTGCTGCTCTTGTCATCACGCTTCTCTTTCCTTGCTTCCTTTTCCACTTCTGCCAGCCTGTTTCCCACAGATGATCCCACTCATTCCACCTCTGAAAATCTCAGACCTGCTCATTTCAGGACTGCCATATAGCCAGACTTATAAGGGGACCACAGGGGGGCCTAGGGTCTGGGTCCTGGTGTCGAATACAGTCTCCCATCCAGAAACTTGCTCTAAGGATTTATCTGGGATTTACAAATCTCTCCCTAGAATTATAATCAACTTCCAGTACCTTCAATCCTGATGATGTCTTCAAAATATTATAGCTCCCATTCCCTACTAAAAATTGATAGTTTGGGGAGTATGCCTCAGTTCTAATATGCATGTTCTAGCTAAACAATCTGATGACTATTAGATTGAAAGATGGAGGTTTTTGAAAGATGGAGGTTTTTGCCTGAAATTTCTCCTAAGTGTTAAGCCCCTGTTACCTATGAGTGACCTTCCAAACTGCATAAATCTAAGTTTCTTGAGAGCTAGGACCATATCTGGTTGGTTTTTGCTAAAACGCCAGAGCCTTAGACAGAGCTCAATAAATATGTTATAAACAAGTGCATGAATGGTGATTACTTCCTTGCCTGGTATTCTCACTCTGTTCCACCCAGTGTTGGGATGGTCCCGGAGTTACGATGGATCTTCTGCTGCCCATTGTGCACCCAGAGCTATGGACAGACCTGAACCCATGTAGTCCTTGAACCCATGTCTGCCTCGGAGCGGTCTTCTGTCCCCATGCAAGTGGGGTGCACCACCATCTGGGCATGGGGATGTGTGCACCAACCTGGAAGCTCTCCAAAATTCACCCTCGTGGATTTTTACGGAGGCTGCATTACACAGGCATGATTCAGTAAATCACTGGCCTTGGGTGATTAACTTTCAGCATCCTTCTACTCCTGGAGATAGTGGGACTGAAAGTTCCAACCCCCTAACATTGGTTGTTTCCCCTGGCAACCATCGTCAGGAGCTTATTTTTAATGCAATATAAATAATTTTATTTAAAAATGACATATTTTGGAATTATTATCTTTAATTTGTGTGGTTATAAAAAGAACATGCAACAATATTTAATACAGTTGCTGTGAGTCGATGTTTTAGAATCTTTGACATATTAATTTCCCCAAATGTCAATTGCATAAAAGAGATACTTGGACTCAGAAGGCTTTTTCTTTTTTTTTTTTTTACTTTATTGTAATTATTAATAGTATTGTAATTTTTATTTGAGTATAGTTAACACATAATGTTACATTAGTTTCAGATGTACAACTAAGTGATTTTATAATTTTATACATTATAGCACAAATGTAGCTACCATCTGTCCTATTATATCACTATTACAATATCATAAACTATATTCCCAATGCGCTGCTTTTTATTCCTGTGACTTACTCATTCCATAACTGGAGGCATATATCTCCTTCTCTTCTCTCACCCATTTTGCTCACTCCCCATGCATCCCTTTCTCTCTGACAACCATCAGTTTGTTCTCTAAAGTTCTATTTCTGCTTTTTATTTATTCTTCTTTTTTAAGATTCCATTTATGAGTGGAATCATGTGATATTTCACTTAGCATGAAACCCTCTAGGTCCATTCATGTTGTCACAAATGGCACAGTTTCTCCTTTTTATGGCTGTGTAATATTCCATTATATATTTTATATGTAATATATATTGCTATATATATATATATATATAGATATATAGCATTTTCCTTGTCCATTGTCTACTAATGGACACTTACGTCTCTTCCACGTCTTGGCTTTTGTAAACAATGCTGCGATAAACAGAGGAGTGCATATATCTTTTCCAGTTAGTGTTTTCATTTTCTCTGGGTAAATACCTAGTAATGGAATTATTGGGTCATATGGAATTTCTATTTTTAATTTTTAGAGGAACTTCCATACTGTTTTCTACAGTGGCTGTAACAATTACATTCCCACCAGCAGTGCACAAGGGTCCTTTTTCTCCACATCTTTGCCAACACTTCTTTCTTGACTTCTTGACTTTAGGCACTCTAACAGGTATCGGGTAATATCCCATTGTGGTTTTGATTTCTATTTCCCAGATGATTGGTGATGGTGAGCATTTTTTCACATCGTCTGTTGGACATCTGGATGTCTTATTTAGAAAAATGTCTATTCAGGTCCTCTGGCCATTTTTTTCAGATTATTGGTTGGGGGGGTGTTCAGCTGCATAAGTTCTTTAAATATTTTGGATTTCAATCCCTTATCAGATATATCATTTTCAAATATCTTCTGTCATTCAATAGGTTATCCTTCTGTTTTGTTGATGGTTTCCTTTGCTATGCAAAAGCTTGTTATTTTGATGTAGTTCCAGTTGTTTGTTTTTGCTTTTGTTCCCCTTGCCTTAGGAGATTTATCTAGAAAAAGCTGCTATGACTGATGTCAGAGAAATTACTACCTGTGTTTTCTTCTAGGATTTCTATGGTTTCAGGCATCCCATTTAGATCTTTAATCCATTTTGAGTTATTTTTGTGTATGGTGTTAGAAAGTAGTTTAGTTTTATTCTTTCTCATGTACTTGTCTAGTTTTTCCAGCAGCACCATTTATTGAAAAGACTGTCTTTTCCCCATTGTATGTTTTTGCCTCTTTTTTCATAGATTAATTGGCCATATAAATGTGGGTTTATGTCTGGGATGTCTATTCTGTTCTTTTGATCTGTTCCCTCTTGTTTTTGTACCTGGACCATATTGTTTTGATAACTACAGCTTTGTTGTATATCTTGAAATCTGTAATTGTGATATGTCCAACTTTGTTCTTTCTCAGGATTGCTTTGGCTATTTGGGTTCCTGTGATTCCAAACAAATTCAGTATTATTTGTTCTAGTTTTGTGAAAAAATGCTGTTGATATTTTGATAGGGATTGCATTGAATCTGCAGATTGTTCTAAGTAATATGGACATTTTGACATTAATTCTTCCAATTCATAAGCATGGAATATCTATTTATTTGTATCATCTTCAGTTTCTTTCATCAATATTTTATGGTTTTCAGAGTACAGGTCTTTCACCTCCTTGGTTAAGTTTATTTCTAAGTATTTCATTCTTTCTGGTGTAATTGTAAATGGAATTGCTTTTTCAATTTCTCTTTCAGCAACTTTATTGTTAGTATATACAAACATTACCAATTTCTGGGTAATAATTTTTTATCTTGCCGCTTAATAAATTTGTTTATTACTTCTACTAATTTTTTGGTGGAAACTTTAGAATTTTCTATTTTCCATGTTATCTGCAAATAGTGACAGTTTAACGTCTAACAATACAGATGCCTCTTCTTCTTTTTCTTGTCTGATTGGCTATGGCTAGGACTTCTAGTGCTATGTTGAATAAAAGTGATGAGTGTGAACTTCCTTGTTTTATTTCTGACCCTAGAGAGAAAACTCTCGGTTTTCCACCATTGAGAACGATGTTGGCTATGGGTTTTTCATATATGACCTTTATTATGTTCACATATGTTCCCTCTAACCCTGTTTTGTTGAGAGTTTTTATCATGAATGATGTTGAATCATGCCAAACACTTCTTCTGCATCTATTGAAATGATCATATTTTATCCTTCATTTTGCTCAAGTGGTGTATGATGTTGATTAATTTGCAAATATTGAATCATCCTTGCATCCCAGGAATAAATCTCACCTGATCATGATAAATCATTTTTAACATACTGTTTTATGCATTTTGCTAATATTTTGTTGAGGATTCTTGCTTCTATGTTCATCAGGAATATTGGCCTGTAGTTTTCTTTTTTTGTAGTGTCTTTGGTTTTGGTATCAGAATAATGCTGGCTTCATAGAATGAATTTGGAGACCTTCCTTTCTCTTCTATTTTTTGGAATAGTTTGAAAAGAATAGGTATTAACTTTTCTTTAAATGTCTGGTAGAATTCAGTTGTGAATCCATCTGATCCTGGACTTTTTTTTTTTTTAGTTTTTTTTTTTATTATTATTACCTATTCAATTTTGTTACTTGTAATCCATCTATTCAGATTTTCTATTTCTTTTTTATTCAGTTTTGAAAGATTTTAGGGGCATCTGGGTGTCTCAGTGAGATAAGCATTGCCTTCAGCTCAGGTCATGATCCCGGGGCCCTGGGATTGAGCCCCACATCAGGCTTTCTGCTCAGCAGGCACATGCTTCTCCCTCTCCCTACCCCCAGCTTGCTTTCTCTCTCTCTCTCTCAAATACATAAATGAAATCTTAGGGAAAAAAAAAAAAAAGGATGATTGTATGTTTCATGCTCACTACTAAAATTAGAATGACCAAGAGAAGATTAGCATGGTCCCAGCACAGAGATAACATACAACTCCACAAAAGACTGTATTTTTCTAAGAATTTACCCATTTCTTCTAGGTTGTCCAGTTTGTTAACATATAAATTTCTTATTAATTATTTTCATTAACATATAACGTATTATTTGCCCCAGGGGTACAGATCTGTGAATCATGAGGCTTACACATTTCACAGCTCTCACCATATCACATACCCTCCCCAATGTACAAAACCCAAACACTCTCTCCACACACCCCCTTCCCCCAGCAACCCTCAGTTTGTTTTGTGAGATTAAGAGTCTCTTATGGTTTGTTTCCCTCCCAATCCCATCTTGTTTCATTTTTTCCTTACCTACCCCCAAGCCCCCCACTCTGCTTCTCAAATTCCTCATACCAGGGAGATCATATGATAATTGTCTTTATTTGATTGATTTATTTTGCTCAGCATAATACCCTCTAGTTCCATCCACATTGTTGCAGATGGCAAGATTTCATTTCTTTTGATGGCTGCATAGTATCCCATTGTATATATATATATACCACATCTTCTTTATCCATTCATCTGTTGATGGACATCTGGGCTCTTTCCATATTTTGGCTATTGTGACATTGCTGCTATAAACATTCGTGTGCACATTGTTGGCATATAATTTTTTGATGACATTCTCTTATAATCTCTTATATTTCTGGGGTATCTTTTGTTACCTCTCTTTCATTCTGATTTTATTTATTTGGGTCCTCTCTCCTTTTATTCTTGATAAATCTAATTAAAGGTTTGTCTATTTTGTTTATCTTTTCAAAGAACCAGTTCTGGCTTTTATTGATTTTTTCTATTTTTTAAAATCTCTACATCATTTCTTTATTGCCCTGGTCTTCATTATTTCCTTTCTTCTACTCATCCTGGGTTTTATTTTTTCTTCTTTTTTTAGTACCTTTCAGTGTAATGTTAGGGTTTTTATTTGAGTTTTTTCTTATTTCTTGAGGTAGACCTGTGTTGCTATATACTTCCCTCTTAGAACTGCTTTTGCTGTGTCCCAGAGATTTTGGACTGTTTTTTATTTATTTATTTTTTTGGTTGCGGGGAGTTCATTTTCATTTGTCTCCATGTATTTTTTTGCTTTCTTTTTTCATTGCTTCATTGACCCATGGTTGTTTAATATCATGTTGTTTAGTCTCCATGTGTTTGTGTTTTTTTCCAGTTTTTTCTTACAATTTATTTCTAGTTTCATACCGTTGTGGTTAAAGAAAGATGCACGGTTTAATTTCAGTCTTCTTAAATTTTTGAGACTTGTTTTATGGCCTAGTGTGTGATCTATTCTGGAGAATGTTCCATGTTTACTTGAGAAAAATGTGTATTCTGTTTTTTTTTGGATGGAGTATTCTGTATATTTCTGTTATGCTGGCCTGCTCCTATGTGTCATTCAAAGACATTGTTTCCTTATTAATTTTCTGTCTGGATGATCTACTATTGTTGTAAGTGGAGTGTTAAATTCCCCTACTATTGTTGTATTACCATCAATTTCTCTCTTTATGTCTGTTAATATTTGCTTCATGTAGTTGGGTACAAAGATGTTTGCAATCACTTTATCCTCTTAATTGATTGAACCCTTTATCAGTATGTCATACTCTTCTTTGTCCCTTGTTATAGTCTTTATTTTCAAGTCTATTTTGTCTGATGAAAGTATTGTCACCCCAGTTTTCTCCTGCTTCCATTTGCAGGGCAAATGTTTTTCTATCCCTTCACTTTCAGTCTGTATGCTTCTTTGGGTCTGAGGTTAATCCCTTTTTGCAACAGATAGATAGGTTGTGGTTTTCTCTTTTTCTCTTTTTTTCTTTTTTTTATATCCATTCCACCACACCATGTCTTTTGATTGGAGCATTTAGGCCATTTACATTCCAATTAATTATTGATAAGTATGTACTTATTGCCATTTTTAAAATGTGTCTTCTTGTTGTTTTTATAGTTCTTCTTTGTTCCCTTCTTTCTTCCCTTACTCTCTTTCTTTGTGGTCATCAAGTATCTATAGTGTTCTGTTAGGCTCTCTTTCTCATTATTTTTTGTGTATTTGTCATAGGTTTTGGAGTTGTGGTTACCATGATGTTCAAATATAATATCTTAAATAAATAACAGATTACATTACTTTGATGATGATTTAAGTACAATCACATTCTAAAATAAGAAAACAAAAATGAAAAAAAAACATAAAAAAGAAAAAATCTTTCTTTTTATTTTTCCTCCTCTCTTCCCTTATAACTCCCTTCTCCACATTTTAAGTATGTTGTCATATTTTACATCTTTGTATTCATATTTTTCTTATGTCTGAATTTGGCCATTTCTTTTCCATTTAAAGAAGTACCTTTAACATTTCTTGTACGTCTAGCTTGGTGGTGATAGACTCCTTTCTTTATCTTTTATCTGTCTGGCAAGTTCTTTTTAGCTCTCCTTCATAGCTGAATGATAACCTTGCTGGATAGAGTATTCTTGGTTGTAGGTTTTTTCCTTTCAGCACTTTGAATATATTGTGCAACTCCCTTCTGGCTTACAAAATTTTGCTGAAAAATCAGCTGACAGCCTTATTGTTTTCCCCTTATAGGCAACTTTTTGTTTCTCTCTTGATGTTTTTATGATTTGTTCTTTATCTTGAACCATTGACATTTTAATTATTACTTGCCATGGTTTGGACCTCCTTGGGTTCATCTTGTTTGGAATTCTCTGTTATTCTTGGACTTGAATGTCTGTTTCCGTCCCTAGGCCAGGGAAGTTTCCAATTATTATTTCTTCAAATGAGCTTTCCACAACTTTCTCTCTCTCTTCTGGGACCCTTATAATGTGAATGTTTGTTCACTTGATGTTGTCCAAATAATGTCCAGCTTCATTTTTAAAATTCTTTTCTCTTTTTGCCATCTAACTTGTGTGTTATTCATTACCCTGTCTTCCAGATTGTTGATCCATTCTTCTGCATCCTGTAATCTACTGCTGATTCCCTCTACTGTGTTTTTCATTTCAGTTATTGTATTCTTCAACTCTGATCAGTTTTGGATTTTTTAAAATATTTTCTATCTCTTTATTGAAGGTCTCACTGAGTCCTTCCACTTTTTCCCAACCCAGTGAGTGAGTATCTTTATGATCATTACTTTAAATTATTTATTAGCTGTATTATTTATCTCTGTTCCACTTAGTTCTTTTTCTGCAGTTTTTCCTTATTCTTTCTTTTGGAATATGTTCTTCTGTTTCCCATTTTGCTTGACTCTCCTTGTTTCTACAGATTAGGTAAAAAGGCTACTTCTCCTAAGGTTAAAGGAGTGGCCTTGTGTATCGTGTTCCCTGTGCAGCCTGTGTATGCTTGATGACTTTTGCTGGCTATCTGGACTTGTAGCTATATATGCTAATTATTCTTTTAAACCATGTTTTTTTTACAGAAAGAATAAAGAAAAATAACAGTAATGATGATGTTGATAAAAGAAAAGAAGAAAAGAAAATTTTTAAAGAAAAAAAAGAAAAGGAATAAGAATGAAAATAACAAAACAAAAAAAAAAACAAATTTTTAAAGTAAAAAAGTTAGCAAGTTGAATGAAAAATAAAATTTTAAAAAATTTTAAAAGGCCACAAAATCACAGCCTGTTTTTTGTACACCACAAGGCGGCTGAGGTGAGCTTATGGACCCTGGTCTTGCTGAGGTTGCAAGTGCTCTGGGAGCTGGACCTCACTTTGGTCTGCGCTTTTTAGGTGGATGAGGAAAGAGCATTCCCACAGTTCTTCAGCCCTTTTAAGCCTCAGCTTTCTTTCTGTGCCTCAGTACAAGTGGGGCTGGTGTGGACTTAAGAACCCTGGGGTTGCTGAGGTTACAAGCTCTCTATAATGAATGGACCCACCAGTTATGGTGTCTGGACACACCCGTTAGTTCCTCAGGACCCTCCAATTACAGAGTCTGAATCTGCCTTTTATGGCAACCAGACCTGCACCTTATGGTGCCCAGACCCTGCTCCGGTCTGTGCTTTTAAGATGGATGGGAGAGAATGTTCTTGCAGTTCCTGGGGGCTTCTAAACCATGGCTCTTTTTTCTGGGTCCCAGCACAGCTAGGGCTGTTGTGAGCTTGTGGACCCCGGGCTTGCCAAAGTCGCAAAACTTCTTTGCCAATCTGACCCACAAGTTATGGCATCAGGACCCACTAATTATGGCATCCCAGCCCATGCCTTATGATGTCCAGATCCTCTCCATTCTAGACTTATAAAGTGGCCTGGGGAGAGCTCCTTGGACACAGTTCCTTGGACCTTTTAAAACCCAGGTTTTTTTCTATGCCCCAGCATGGTTAGTGCTGATGTGGGATTGTGGACCCTGGACTCACTTAAGTCCCAAGCTCCCTGATACAGGCGGAACCGCCCCTTCCAGTGTCCAGACCCTGCTCCTGTCTAGGTGGGATGAGAACATAAACCATATCCCTCTGACCTGGAAAGCTTTCCCACAGCAGAGTTCTATTGCTTTTATATGCTAGTTGCTTTTATATGCTAGTTGCTTTTTTAAACCAGGCCTTTTCTTCCTGTTCCCAAGGACAGAGGGCTCTATTCCCAAGTCCTCAGTACTGTTTCTCCCCACTGCATTTGCAGCCTCAGGGGTGGGAGTTCCTTTTGTGGCTGGGTCTCCATCTCTCTTGCTGTTCCACTTGCCATTCTCTTACCTTTGGTTGCTCCAGATCTCTTCAGTCAGCTCTTACTTCTTCAGGAGTAACTGTCCTATTAATAGGTGTAGTTTGGTGTGTGCCCTGAGGGAGGGGAGTTCAGAGTCTTCCCACATAGACATCTGGAACCAGAACTTCCTAAGGGACTTGAAGGCACCACCTCATTAACTTAACCTAGGTATGGTTGAAAGGGGCTGGTTTGGAATTACAAAACACACACATTTCCTCTTTTTGGCTCTGCAGCTATTTCAGGAACTAGAAAAGATGTCGCTAAAGCTCTTAGCGTTTAAGAAATTACAAAGGTTTTAGGAGGTGTGTGGCACAAACCACAGACAAGAACAAATATATATTTATTATACATGTCAACATCACAGGAACACACACAACAGAAGTTGTTTTGTCCAGAATATTGAGGAGGAAATTCACAGTGGGTAGAAGATGATGAAAATAAAGCTTCCCCAACACTAAGGTCCTATACTTAAAAAAGAAGAAAGAGGAAGAGGAGAAGGAGAAATGCGAAAGTTTGGATAACATGTTTCAGGATGAAGCGATTGATCTAACAACTTTTGTTACAAATATATAGAAGTAACAGGTACAAATGCCTCCTGAGATAGCCCATCTCTTCTGTGATTTTCCTGCCAGCACTGTATGACCTGAATCTAATCATCAAGAAATAACAGATAAGCCCCCAACTGAGAGATATCTACAAAATAACTGACCTATGATTTTCAGAAACGTCAAGGTCAAAAAGCAATATGGACACTGAGATGTTCCAATTTAAAGAGACTAAAAGAAACTTGACGACTAAATGCAAATGGTGATCCTGGAAAATAGTCAGAAAGGAAATTATAGGAAAGGCTGATGAAATTTGTTAATGGACTATGCATAAGATAATAGCATTCTATAAATGTTAGATTTCTTGATATCGGTAATTGTATTGTGGTTCTATAAAAGAATGTCCTTGTCTTTAAGACATAAATTCTTAAGTATTTAACACTAAAGTGTGTTAATTAAACAATGAGGCCATTTGACCGAGATAGTACTAGTACCTTACCAGCCTACGTAAGCAAGCCAAAACCTAAGCGTTTAAAGACCTCAATGTTAAGAAATCAAAACCTAAAGACAACCAATCACAAGCAGCGAATTAGCCTTCCCTAAATGAGACAAATGGTTGAGCTACAGCCAATGAAATAATGTCTTGCTTTGCTTCCACTTTTTCCTCTACAAAAAATCTTCCCCTTGGTTCCTGTCAGTGGCGCAAGCTCTCCCAATCACTTCCAGGCTGCTGCTGCCTGATTTGAATTTATTTTTGCTCAAATAAGCTCTTAAAAATTTTAATATGCCTCAGTTTTTATCTTTTCACCAGGAGAAAATGCTTGCAATTAGTTCTTGAGTGGTTTAGAAAAAAGTGAGAGAATAATAGATCAAGCAGGGCAAAATCTCGAAATCTAAACATATGTGCTATTTAATGTGGATACAGGATATGAGAGTTCCTTGGACGTATGCGTGTTCCTTGTACAAACTTGCAACATTTCTGTAAGTTTAAAATTTTATCTAAATAAAAGTTGTTAAAAATATGAAGCAATTGAGTTTTGTTCACTTTTGTAAGGGTATTGAGGGTAAAAGAGAACTGACAAGTTAACATGTTAAAACCATTCTGAATTGCCAAATTTGGGGGTCTCTATTAACAACACTCCTTTGGATAACAAGAACTTCTGGAAGTCAAATACCCCCATTAAGTTGACACAAGGAGTTAAATGAAAGCCTAACAGTAAATACTAAGTGCCATTTCAAAACCTTTAGGCTGGTGGCAAAATATACGATTTCCCCCTGGATAATAACCTCTAGCAATGACTTCAACCTATGCTCCAAAAGTAGCTGTAGAAAATTAGTCCAGAATGTTTAGAATTTATGCTAGAAAATGGGAAAAATCTTTCCTTATAAAGCTGCTTATTTAAAACATTAATAAAAATTATCTTTCACTTTGTTGGATACCCTATGAATTAGTCTTTGCAAATGTCAGTAGATCTTAAGAGCCAACATGCCTTGAGAAGTTGCCATCAGAGGCACTTGGAAACAGAAAACCGAGGAATAGAGAGGTAAAATACCTTGCCCAAGGTCAAACATTAATGACCGAGTAGTACTAGGTGTCTGTCTCAAGAGTGTGTGCTCTAGTCACTAATCAATCTGCTTCCAAAGCAGTATGGTTCATGAATCCATTCCATATTTTATAGAGTATCTCAGTTTCACTGTTGTTCTAGCCCTGTAAGAGTGAGGTCATCTCCATTTTTACCTATGAAGGAGATGAGACTGAGAACTAACATAATTTGTTCAAATTCACAAAAACTAGGAACAGATGAAGGCAAAACACCAACACAGTTATGTGCAATTTAAAAACCCTTATCTCTTTTACCCATCAAGATGGCAGAAATAGATGGCATTTTGAAGAATTGGGTATCATCAAGAAAATGATACCTGAGTGAACTCCAAGCTTTAAAATAACTAATATTAAATTATCACATGGGAACTTTCCTAAAACAGTCCCAAGGCAAGAGATGATTTTTTTTTTTTTTACTGACTTTAAACATTGTCAGGAAAGAGTGTTTTCATTTTAATCCAAAAATGTACACACACTCACATGTCAGACCTCTTGTCTTTCACTATTCCATTTTATCTTCAGTATTTTCTCTTCCCTTCCTCCGTCCCTCCCTCCCTCTCTCTCTCACTGGTTCTGTCCCTGTCTCTCTGTCCCTCCCTTTTTTCCCTTTCTCTCTTCCTCCTCCTTGAAATTCTGGACAGTTGCATAAAAAGGTTACAAAGGTTCCTGCTTCCCCCTAGTGTTATGTGTCTATAAGTGGCAGTCACATTAGGAAAATTAACAAAACTCTACAAATAGTAGGAATAAAATGACACTTTAAAACCTTTAGAGTTTTTGGAGGCAGGGGGCCAACAGGGTGAGAGGAAAGAATATTATGATCACTGACAGTCTAGTTAACCTCACACGGCCTCAGGAAGTGCTCCTGTGACAGGGAAGTTAGACTATCCCCTTCTCACAGTTGTCTTGTGCGTTGAGATAAGACCTATACTAAAGGGTCTTGAAGCACAGTACACTCCCAATAAGAAGTAACTATTATTTACTTTTGACAGATCTGTAAGGTAGAAAATGGAGACTCAGCACTGCTCACTTATTTTCTTTAATTAACTCAGCCAGCGAGCTGTAGGACTAAGCCCATAATTCAAGTTTTCAGACGCTAGTGCTCTTCCTCACACCTCGATCTCCCAAATGGATAGCTGATAATGAGGAATCTTGAGAATTTTAAAAGGATTAAAAGGATATTTCATATACTACCTGTGTTTTCCATTAAATTAAAAAACATGCATTTCAATGATCTCTGGTCCTATCTCCAGAATTGGGTCTTAAAGTTGCAGGAGAGAAGTGCACAAAGATGTACGTTCAGGGGCACCTGGGTGGCTCAGGCAGTTAGGCATCTGCCTTTGGCTCAGGTCATGATCCCAGGGTCCTGGGATCAAGTACCGAGTCCAGCATCCGGCTCCCTGCTCATCAGGGAGCCTGCTTCTCCCTCTCCCTCTGCCCTTCCCCCTGCTTGTACTCTCTCTCTCTCAAATAAATAAATAAAATCTCTTTTTTTTTTTTTAAGATTTATGTCCAAAACATGTTCACGGATCATTACTTACAACAGTACAAAGTTGAAATCAAGTTAAGTATATTGATTCAATAAACCTTTGTACAAATAATGATAATTGTTCTTATTTATTTATTTCATTTACTTCTTGGTACAAGACACTGTTTTAAGAATGAGGAACAGATCAAAGCATCCAATGAGGTAGATGCTATTATGTTCTATTCACTGATCGTCTGCTTCTGAGAGAGCTCCATGGAACCACTCCACATTTCACTGCACTGTAGCCTTCCGGGTGGACCATTGTTCAACAGTGAAAAAAAAATCATGTTTTTGGTATTATTAAATTATATGGAGATGTGTTTACATTAAAAATGTTAAGGGAAAAAACAGTATGAAAAATCGCATACTATATTATTTCAGTCCTAAATGTGTGTGTGTGTGGGCATGTGCATGTACGTGCGTGTGTGTGTGTGTGTGTGTGTGTGTGTGTGTGTAGCACCAACATCTAAATCTAAATAGTATCTTTTTCCAGGGGATACGTTATGGGTAATTTTGTGTCCTCTTTAATACTTGTCTGAATATTCTGAACTTTTTTTTTAAGATTTTTATTTGTTTATTTGACAGAGATCTCAAGTAGGCAGAGAGGCAGGCAGAGAGAGAGGAGGAAGCAGGCTCCCTGCTGAGCAGAGAGCCCGATGTGGGGATCGATCCAAGGACCCCGGGATCATGACCTGAGCTGAAGGCAGAGGCTTAACCCACTGAGCCATCCAGGCGCCCCTGAATATTCTGAACTTTTGTAATGAGACAGAACTGCTAACATTGTTAGATGAAAAACTATTTTTAGGGTGCTAAAAAAAATGCCAGAATTTCTAAGAACAGGATTTTGTTTCTCTTCACAGTTAAATACTGAATCGGGAAGTGTAGCTGGGAAAGATTTGCAAGAAAAACAATTACCCCAGTGACTGGAGATAGAGGCAGGATGTTCAACCTAGAAGTGATAACCTAGAAAGGGAAGTGCCTGAGATAGGGTGTTTAAAGAGCACGTGTGCGGCATTAACTTGGCACGCAAGACCCCACTTTTGATCGATGTCAGCTGTTCCAAGGCTGTCTTCTGTCAGTAGTCATTAGGATTCACTATAGACTGAACTAGTGTGGACAGAGGCTCTGATGCCTTCCGAAGAGAAAATAGGGAAGAGCTGTGACCTCAACAGTTATAATTTCTGGGATGGAGACTTTCAAAGTAACAGTGGAAAGCAGCAAGGAGAACCTTCTGACAGTAATCCTAAAAGGTGTGCTGCTTCCTATCAGCCCCTTCTGGGCAGGGCCTATCAGCAGCACCAAATGAGAGTGACATAGGCCCACCTTGAGGTGGCATCTCCCCAGCAACCTGCGTGAGCCAATCACATCACTCGCAATGGAAACCTGCAGCTGCAGATAATGTCACTTGGCCCCAAACACTGTACAGCGTGTGCCTTTCCTGTCTTCCTGAGAAAGTAAGGGTTGAACTGCTGAGCCTGACCCTTAACAGGCCTTTGGAATTCCCCCCTACACAGACCAGATAAGGGATCTTTTTTTTTTTTTTATAGGAAACTAACAAGTTTGCTCTTACAATCCCTTATTTGGTGCAGCGATCTGGCTATTTCACAGAGATTTCAGCTCTGCAAATAAACTGGAGCCCATAGCTTCCCTCGGAGAAACTGCTGGTTGGAGGTGGTCAACAGAAATCTCCACAAGACATGAACAAGGAAAGGTCTTGCTGAGACTCATCCAAAGGAAATCCCGGAGGAGAACGCTGAGCCCTTATTTCACAGTGAAGTGGCAAGAGCGGGAAGGATTTGTAACACAAACGAATATCGACCATTGACCAACAGAGGCAGAAGGATTCTCCCAACTACTACCGCAGCCCCCACGATGAGAATCTGGCTCCTCCCCTGGCCGCTTCATCTCCTACTGCTGTTCTCTGGCCTGCAGACCCCCACCTGGAGTTCTGAGGTAGGGCGCAATTGAGGAGGTGATTTCTTTACGGTCAGAGCTCCACTGGGGCGCTTTCCTGGTGACAATCTTTAAATGACCTTTGGTCACTTGGGATCTAATTTCATTCAGACACTTTTTAAAAGATTTTTTATTTTATTTATGGGACGGAGCGGGGGTCATAAGCAGGGGTGTGGGAGAGGGAGAAGCAGGCTCTCCACTGAGCAGGGAGCCCAATGCAGGACTGGATCCCAGGACCCTGGGATCATGACCTGAGCAGGAAGCAGACACTTAACCAGCTGAGCCACGGAGGCACCCCTCATTCAGACTTTTTAACCAATAATGCTACTGAAGATGTTGAAAGCAATTCTTAAAGACTGTGGAATTCTTTAGAGTTTATAAATTTGGCATTAATGGAAGCTAGAGGCATAATGTGATTTTCTTGATTCTCCATAAAATTTAAGTAAAACATTGCTTCTGTAGGACAAATGATATAAAATAAAACCTATTTGGCTTTCGACTATTTCATAGGGATCAACTCAAAAGAAGTATTATAATTTAAAGTTCTATATAATAAAAAATAACCTAATGTTGAGAGATAACAGAGTACATATTTGAGATCTAGTGATATATTAAAATGTTTAGAGCTCACAGGATGTAACAGAACATGATATGATTGATTTTGTTTTGTTTTGGCTTAAATAGATTCTTGTAGGCCTATTTGTAAACCTTCTGTAAAGAGTTATTGGCAAAAATCATATAAGCAGTCTTAAAAATTTGCTCCATTTTACACACACCTAGATGTCTTCTCATCATAAATGACAGTAACACACCAAATGGTGTGTTTTTGAGTTTTAGCTGCAACATCTTTGATGTTGACTAGATGGAATCGTATCTCTTAATATAAGGAGTGCTATTTATTACAAATGCATTGTTTCTTTGCCAAGAAGAAAACATCTTGGAATTTGGATAGTTGAAAATATGACTCTAAAACATAGACTGATGATACTTAATGAACTTGTATTCAAATCTCTAACTTCAGTTTAATATGGACTAGATATTCATCTGTTGATGGGCATCTTGGTTCTTTCCACAGTTTGGCAACTGTGGCCATTGCTACTATGAACACTGGGGCACAGATGGCCCTTCTTTTCACTACATCTGTATCTTTGGGGTAAATACCCAGTAGTGCAATTGCAGGGTCATAGGAAATCTCTATTTTTAATTTCTTAAGGAATCTCCACACTGTTTTCCAAAGTGGCTGCACCAACTTGCATTCCCACCGACAGTGTAAAAGGATCCCCTTTCTCCACATCCTCTCCAACACACGTTGTTTACTGTCTTGTTAATTTTGGCAATTCTAACTGGTGTAAGTTGGTATCTCAATGTGGTTTTGATTTGAATCTCCCTGATGGCTAGCTATGATGAACATTTTTTTCATGTGTCTGTTAGACATTTGTATGTCTTCATTGGAGAAGTGTCTGTTCACGTCTTCTGCCCATTTTTTGACATGATTATCTATTTTGTGTGTGTTGAGTTTGAGGAGTTCTTTATAGATCTTGGATATCAGCCCTTTGTACTGTCATTTGTGAATATCTTCTCCCATTCTGTGGTCCATATATTCTATGGAGTATTATGCCTCCATCAGAAAGGATGAATACCCAACTTTTGTATCAACATGGACAGGACTGGAAGAGATTATGCTGAGTGAAATAAGTCAAGCAGCGAGAGTCAATTATCATATGGTTTTGCTTATTTGTGGAGCATAAGGAATAACACAGAGGACATGGGGAGATGGAGAGGAGAAGTGAGTTGGGGGAAATCAGAGGGGGAGATGAACGATGAGAGACTGTGGAATCTGAGGAACTAACTGAGGGTTTTGGGAGGGAGGGGGGTGGGAGGTTGGGTGAGCCTGGTGGTGGGTATTGTGGAGGGCACGTATTGCGTGGAGCACTGGGTGTGGTGCATAAACAATGAATTCTGGAACACTGAAAAGAAATTTAAAAAATAAATTAAAATTTAAAAAATATGGACTAGATATTAATAAATAACATTCAATTGACTACCCATGGGAAATTGTCTGTTTCTCATTCCTGATTTCTAGGAGGAGGGACTGTCCTAGGCACAGTCCTGAGCACTGTACCACTCCTCTGGTGGTGGGCAATTTTAGTTGACTGGTAATATCAGGAATAATAACAAGGCATTCTGAGTTTGACTCTGTTCTTCCTCCCCCTGGGAGTTAGCCTGACAGAAAAGGGCATGAGCTCTGTGTTCCTCCATGACAAGAATCTTATCTTTGGGCAGGCCACAATCCAATACTGTCTGCAGCTCAGTGGGCAAGTCTGCCTTGTTCTGTAGTATAGTCTTAACAAGTCTACGTGCCATCAGACCTAAAGATGTGTGCCCCATTACAATTCAGTAATGAAGGTGATATTTTAATCTTCATACATGCTCTGTTTTCCTCAATTTTTAAATCAGATCCTGGTCGAAAGAGAAGGCTGTTATTTAGTGGAGACCCTTTGGGAGAACCCAACATTACTCATCACTAAAGTTTTTTCTTAAGTGAAATTCAAAGATTTAATATGGGTTTTAGGTATTCATAAAAGAGATATTTATTAACACCCATGACAGAATGTAAAGGGGTTCAACAGGGGAAACAGAAAGTATACATAAATTTAAGATTTTATTTTTTTTCTTCAAAGTATTATGCAAAAATACTGGTTTTGGTTATACAAGAAGGGTCACTTCCTCCCTGGGGAGGTGAGTTTCTTGAACTTTTAGTAATATTTATCAAACCAAATTCAATCTCTGGCACAGGTCACTGATGCAGGAAGTACTAGGACAGGGTAATGATTATGAGTGAAATTTATTTCAGCAAATACATTTTGAGAAGACTTGGCTTTATGGAGGATAGCAAGTCAACCAGAACATCCACCACCTGATTTGAAAAGTTAAAATCGAGATTTTTCTTTTCTTATAGGTTGCAGTTAACATTGACTTTGACTTGGCACCAGATTCTTTTGATGATCAGTACCAAGGCTGTAGCCCACAGGTCATGGAGAAGCTAAGCCAAGGGGATTATTTCACAAAAGAAATAGAAGCACATAGAGATTACCACGGGGTCTGGAAGAAAGCCCACTTAACCTGGCTGAACAGAGCCAAAGATCTCCCCAAGAACATGAATATTACACATGCTCTGGCCATCTTGGTTTATACATCAAACAACAGTGTTCACACAAGCTTCACCAGAGCCATGGCCAATGCTGGGAGGTCTCCACAGCATTATGAACATTCATTCCATTTCAAGTACTTACACTACTACCTGACCTCAGCGATCCAGCTGCTAAGGAAAGAAATGGTCATGAAGAATGACTCTCTGTGTTTTGAGGTGTATCATAAGATGAAGAATATCAATTTGGAAGCCTACAGTGGTGCCACCATCCGATTTGGCCAATTCCTCTCCACCTCTCTCCTAAAAGAAGAGGCACAGAACTTTGGGAACCAAACTTTATTTACCATATTTACCTGCCTGGGCGTACCTATACCAGAAGACTCTCACAAGAAGGAGGTCCTGGTCCCTCCCTATGAGTTGTTCAAAGTTGTAAATATGAGCCATCATCCAAGAGGAAATTGGTTGCAGTTGCGATCCACTGGGAACGTGAGCACATACAACTGTCAGCTGCTAAAAGGTATTATATTATCCATCTAAACGGAATCTACTCTTATCAGGATCACAGACAACTATTCTTTTTAAAAAGTTATTTTTCTGTGGGGCTTATTAGGGGGAAGGCCAAAAATATGGAAATTGGCCTTCAGGAATGGTGGAACTGACGGATTAGAGAAGACTTGCCTTATTCCTTTGTTTCCCTCCCCTTCTTTCTCTTCAACTACTTCTGGAAAAAATGTGTTTCTTCAGTGGCTCTAATATGTGGGGCATTCTAGACACAGAGAGTAAACCTCTACTAGAAAAGATAGCATATAAAATATAACATTTTTACCTTCACCTTCAAACTCTCCTTTGTTTTTTGTTTTGTTTTTGTCATGGTCATTACAGGAATAGGGAGTGCTGTGAGTAAAGCAGGAGGCATGACTTAGTCACTTACTCTTATCTATTACCCATCTTCTATGTTCCAGGAACTGGAATGGGAGGCGTCATGTGCTATGAGATGAATAAAGCAAAATCACTATCCCAGGAGGTGTTTTAGTCTAATAAGAAATGAAAATATGAGCAAATGTCCACACTCAAAAGCACTAAGCAATACACCAGACATTCAAGGAATGGATGTGGCTTCTCAGTGTAGGAAGCTACTCATTCTCTTTGGAGGAAGTGAGAAAGTCTTCACAATCAAGGACCCCATGGGACTTGAAGTAGAAATGGGGGTTTTCAGTGAAAGAAGAGAGGAAAAGTCATTTCAAACAGAAAAGAGCATATGCTGAATGACAGAGGTTTCAAACAGCCAGTGTCTTTAGGGAATCTCCACAATTCTGGATGGCTGGAATGTAGGAGGTACAGGACACGGGAGGAGGCTAGGAGTCGAAAAGGAATAGGGGATGGGTTGGGGTGGAGAGTCTTCTGATGGGCCAGATGGTTAAAACTCTTGTATTCTATGCTAAGGACTTTCAAACTTCATGCTATAGGTAATGAGAAGCCACTGGAAATTTTTAAGGAGTGGAACATCAGTTAGATCAGTATTTTGGAAAGGGCTCTAATGATATGGTGGAAAATGAACTGAAACAGGAGAAACTGAAGATACCACAGAACAAGAACAACAAAATATTGCTAAGATCTTTTGTAGAAAATTATGTAGCCAACTCCATTCTGTCCCTGTATGTTACCAGCCACAGTCCCTGCACACAATGGTAGTTCTGTGGCAAGTGCCATGCCCTGTTTGATTCAGAAGGAAGATCGTCCTTATCCACACATGCATTTCTTCACACTCACACTTGACTGCAGTCAAACATTCAAAAATATCCCTGACTCTTTCTCTAGTCTGTCATTATTGCTACTGTTAGTAATTCAGGCTATGAGCATTACTCAGCATTTTGGGGCTGCAGTGTTAACAGTGATCCTGAAACTGACTTCCACGCTAAGGTCTTGGGCCTGCTTACTTGGGCCTATCTGCAAATCCAGACCAGGAGAGAGGTGACTTATCAATACTTTTATCTCTTTCTGCCTGTCCTTAGAAGTGTGGCAGGCAACAATACAGGTGAAATGAATATCTGTTCCACAGAACCAAGAGATTAGTGTTTGCAGAGGAGAATGAAAAACTAGAGTATGAAGCAAACAGTGAGATTTTGATACCAAACGAGAACATTCGTAGTCAGTTTCCAGGGTTCTTTAGAACTATACTGTTGCTTCATCCTCATAGAATGAAGCTGAGACAGAAAAATTTTTCTACTGGGTTGATGAGCAATATTTTTATTTAATATTTTTTTAATATAAAATATATTAAGTAAAAAGTTATAGAACATTTACATCAAAGGGTAGGAAACTGAAAGAAAGGAGTATAAAATAGAAACTATTACCCATATTCCCTACTCTGTAAGTCTCAAAGGAAACTATTTCAAGACCCTTCCCACCAAACTAATGATCTTTGCTTTCCTGTCAGGAAGCTACTCAAACACAACTGGGAGTTGAGGCTTAACTCGAGTAGCCATGCACATTGCTAGACTCTGGAAGCTTGGCTGGTCTTGACTGGATATTTGAAATCACAAATCATACTTAAGGAGTCAGTAAACTCATATTGCTCTGTAAGTTCTTTGTGGGCAGGCCTGTGACAATACAGTATTTAATTTAAGAGTCTGGCATTGAATCCAGGCAGTTTGACCCCGGATCCACTCTGTCTTGATTCCTATCCAACTTGTACCATTTTCCAGCTGTGTTCTCAGTCCAGTGTTTAAACTTCCTATGTTCTTCTACTATGTAAGGAGCATCATAATAGAGCCCCACAGGGTTTTTGTGAAAATAATACAAAAATATTTCTAAAAGAACTAGCATGTAATAAATGGTAAATAAGTGTTAACCAATAT
Source organism: Lutra lutra (assembly GCF_902655055.1). Classification (NCBI taxonomy): domain Eukaryota; kingdom Metazoa; phylum Chordata; class Mammalia; order Carnivora; family Mustelidae; genus Lutra; species Lutra lutra. The sequence continues at coordinate 86,618,414 of NC_062285.1, forward strand.
TAACTTCAGTCTCCTGGCACATAGAAATGTTCAATCTACATTTGTTGAAAAAAAAATCTATATTTGTTGAACAGCAAAAGATGAAGCATTCTCTTTCAATGCTTCTAAGTGGTCTTATCTTTGGGTCAGATGACCAGATAACTCAATTGACTAAAAACAGTTTCAATATTTGCTAGAAAGAGAAAGTATTCTAGGAAGTTCAACCCTTAGTCAAATATAGGGAGCTATAGCCATGATGTAACTGATCTGGAATGTGGTCATTTGCAATGTGAGTTACTACATCTAAATTCTTCCTGGAAATTCATCACTGTGCAGTCTTGGGAAGAGATTGTAAATGGCAGAAGAAAATGACCCCTGGTCGTAGAAGGTGATATATTGGTCAGAGACATCACGTGGTAGGCCAAGAGCTGGAGCTGGAGTGTCTTCCCAGCCGGCACAACTACAAAACTATTTGGAGATTGAAAGAGGGAGAAGAATCAGCTCGAGCTGCAGGGATGCCACTCTTCCTCTGACTTCATTGGCTCTGGCTGAGAGTTGCAGAGAAGGCTGCTCCATTCTCCGGTTCTGCCTTCCCTAAACCTCACATGGAAGCCCACTAGGGAAGCCTCAAGGCTGCCATTGGCTGGTTGTTAGCACAGACACTTTAGTTGAGGATAAAAAGACTATATTATCTCGAGATATAGATCCACCTATCTCTACGGATTACCCAAAAAAAAAAAAAAAAAAAAAAAGAGTTTGATTAACCTCATGATGCTTTCAGCTATTTGCTGCAATGGTGACTGTTTTCTCAAAAAGTAAGTGGTTTCTGAAACTTTCCTTAAGACATTTCTGTTAACTGACAAATAACAACTTTACTTATCCCAACATCCTGGAGCAGTGTTGGGTTGATCCATACATGAACAATGGGAGGAGGGAAGTGCTGTGTTTTTCTTTTCTGGAAGTCCTTCATTGGGAGGGAGGAAGATCAGTGGACCCTCCCCAGACCTCCTTTTCTAGCTAACTGCTATTGTCTGCCGTCAACCTCACAGTCTAGGGATTCCCAGAAGGTATTCTGGAGGACCGATATCCAATTCCTCATGAAACTGGAATCCTCTCAAGAGACTCTTTCTTATGCCTTCAGTTTTTTTTCCCAAGCAGAAGTCCCAAGCTATTCTACATCTAAAAAGTCCCTCTGAGCCAGTGACTTGTTTCCTCTCTTGTTCCCTCTTAATCTGACAGACATGATATTTGAAAGACAACACGAAGACTTTAAAAATTGGTCAGCCAAGACACCATAACTCTCCCAATGAAAAGACAATAGATTAGAGAGTATAGCTTCCCCAGACCTTCGATTTATTTCGAAATTGGTTCTGTTAACTTGAACCTACATTTCTCAATTTTAAAGAGTGCCCATAAATCTGTTGCCTTTAGAGTCAAAAGGTCAAATTGGTAGCATAATATATTTAAGCAAGGGCATTTGCAAAGGAAAAATTGTTTAAGAAATTCTACACTAACAGCCCTCCCTTCTAATTCTTCTCTCACCCCTCTTGTGACCTATACTGGTTACCATAGAAACAGATATTTTCATGCCCATTGAAAGACTCAAAATATGTTAGTTATTTGTCCTTAAATGTTGCTTTGTTCAGGAAAATAATCCGTGCCAAAAATCTGTAAACGCACAAATACATACTCTGTTCTGTATCATTGGATTCACAAAGAAGGATTTATTTGTGGAAATGTTTCACATAATCAAAATTCTTAAGCATGTTTCTAGAAAAAATACAGTCAACTTTTGTAGTAAGCCTGGTTTTATATGTTAACTTTGCCAGTTACTGGCAGTGAGAATGTGGGCAAAGGCTTGGTCCCTGTGTGTCTCCATTTCTTTATATGTAATATAGGGGGAAATGTCATGAAACCTTCCCTATAGGATTCTGGCAAGTACGAAGTGACTTAAGCATGTAAAAGCTCTTAGATCAGATTCTGACATTAGTAAGTACTCAAAACTTGTGGCTACTATTACTGTTACATATTATTTATTTTATTTACTTCCTGTTTCCTGTTTTCTCTTCCCCTGGGCTTTATCTCAACTTAGTGTTCCCTAGTTGCGGCAGCACATTAACATTGAAGTAGAGTGTCTGTCTCAGCTGAATGGATGAAAGAATGAGTAATTTGAGAGGTGGCTCAGTTGGTTAAGCGTCTGCTTTCTGCTCAGGTCATGATCCCAGGGTCCTGGGATTGAGTCCCGCATTGGGCTCCCTGCTCAGAAGGGAGGCTGCTTCTCCCTCTTCTCCCTGCTTGAGCTCTCTCTCGCTATCTCTGTCGCTGTCTCTGTCTCTCTCTCTCTCAAACAAATAAAATCTTAAAGAGAAAAGGAAAGAATGAATAATTGAATGAATCTAGGAGACCACACAGCATGGTAGAAAAAAGAGAAAAAACTTTGGAGTCAGGAAGGGCTGGACATATATGTTAGTAGCTATGTGGCCTGTGTGAGTAACAACCTATGAGCCTGTTTCTTCATTTATAAAATGGGGCAAAGGGGAACCTTGTGGCAGTACTTGGCATCCACCCTCTCAAACACAATTGAAAAATTCTAGGAAAGTACTTTGCACGTGGAAGTGGGATAATAGTTCAGTGGCACAAATGTGTGTTTCAGTGATATTGACAGTGACGAAAAAAACAAAGGAAGAGACAGAAGAAACAATGTTTACCAGTGTCTGAGTGCCAACTATTTCCTAGATAACTCTCTAAAAGAGTAATACTCATTAATCTCCACATTTTGAGAGAAAAAGGCTGTAGATAGCATTTGCCTCCAAATATCAAATTAACTAGATATACTGTATGTCAGTTTTAGCTTTTTTCTGCTTTTTTCAAGGGATTGAGTGTTTCTTTCTGAACAATCTGATATTTCACAGATTCAGAGTTCATGAAATACAAGCTATATTATGTATTTCTCCCTAAACCATATACCATAAGGCCAGATTGATCAAATTAAATTATAATCCACAAAAATATTATACTTACATAGCAAATCTCATTCACAGAAGGTTTTCACACACATTATCTGTTTAATTCTTACAACCATGCTGTACATTGGTTACTGACCCAACTATACTGGTGGGAATACTGAGGTTGAGAGAGGTTACATGGTCTGTATGAGATTATTCAGTTTATAAATGACAAAAGTAAGACCCTTTCCCATGTTTTATGACAAAAAGCCCAGGGCAATGTTCTCTATAGACTGCTTTCAGGAGATTTATTTGTCCATTCAAAAATATTGTTAGGAACCTACTATTCGTTTCAATCCTCTGTGACTGTAACTGCATTATAACTCACTTCATACACACATAAACATACAAGTACACACATATGTATAACAAGACAATCGTTCACAGTACACATGTCGTTTAACTCTAGGGTTTTTTTATTCTAATGCTTTTTATCACATTATTGGAATGAAGGTCGTAATAAAACATTAAGGCATCACAACCTCCAATTTGAAAAATACTCTACTAGGATACAGAGGGGGGAAAAAGCATTGAATAGATAGTTTAGAAGAAAAGCAAAAACAAATGCAAAAGTAAATTTAATGTGAGTTATCCTTAAATGAAAGATTTCATAGACATTTAAATCACGAATGTTTTTCATTTATTCCCCTAAAGGAAGATATTGTCTGTGTAAAAATAATGATAATAATAGTGTGAGGTAGAAATGTTAATGACTGTAAGAAAGAGAAAAAGTAACAAGAGAGGAAAGAAAAGTTACATTAACCTGAGAAAATAAAATTAAAGTAAACTTTTTTAATATCCTAGTTATGAGGAAGGGGGCTGAAGAGGTGGTTTTGAAGAATGAGTATGACTACAAAATAGTAATATCTGTATGTTTGTCCTTATTTGAGCATCAGTCATTATAGTAGCCATGAAGCAAAGTAAAGGGGAATGGTAGTGATCCTAGAATTTGCAACAGTGTTGGATGAGATGCTCTCGTTTTACAGATGAGAAAGCTCAGGTCCAGTGAAAGTACCTAATATAAAGGTCAGCTAGGGACAAAGCTTCAACACCCAAGCTAATCACTTCCAGTAACCGTAATTTCTACCCACTACATTGTTTCACTCTCAGTCAATATTCTCTGATAACTCTTCAGTAGAATCATATTCCATTAAAAAGTGAGAAAGAACAGAGTCAGAGGTCCTTGTGATCTCAGCCTCAGTGAGGAGAAAACAAAACAAAAAATGTTTGGGAATTACTGTAGTGAATGATCTGCTCAAGTGATATTAATGGTCTCGAGGTCCCTGTGAGAATTCAGATAATAAATTTTAACAGGAACTTTAACAGAAGTTTAGAAACATTATGCATTATTACTTTTCTTTGTCTACTGTTAATGGTAAAAATGGATTTTAAATATTGTTTGTATATACAGAATTCCAAGAAATTCCAGGAAACTAAAAGGATTTTATGCATTATTACGTGAAAGTAATGGGAAAATATTTCTCCATCATGTAGTCACCCTATCAGGCAATATGTTCAAATATTGAGGCAATCACAGATTTGAAAGTCTTCCTGACCCCAAGCATCTTTTCTACCTTAAACAGTCAGTGAAGTCTAGTTGAAAAGGAAATCCCTCTCTTTAGAACATTTTGTGATATATGGAGAAATGATACTGCAGCTAAAAAGATAGAGTTGAGCCAGACTGCTTGAGCTGGAATGCTGCCTTCACTGCACACTAGATGTGCACTTAGTGGTAAGTTTCTCCACATGTCTGTGTCACTGTTTGATCAGCAGGACAATGAGGATAATGAGAATAAATACCTCATACATTTCCTGAGAAGATTAAATAAGCTAATTGATAACAAGTACTTAAAATAGACCACAGCACAGAGTAAGTTGCTAATCAATGTCAGCTTTCATAATGGTGATGAAGGTGATGATAATTAAAATGGTGATGGTGCCACTGGGGACAATAAAGATGGAAAATCATGAGATCTCACACACCAACTAGCCGGGAACCTGGAGTAAATCTCTGAACTCCTTGGTGCTGTTTCATCTGCAAAATAAACAAGCTGAATTCTGCTGGTTAGAAAAAATTTTAAGAGGATACTTTTTTAAAGTAGCGAACTTCAAATATTTTTATTAGGAATTTTCTAAGTTAAAAAAAAAAGAATCAAAGGATAAATGAGGTTGCTTTTTAAAAAATAAACTCTACTCCTTTAAAGTTCTCTTTGTGTTCATTTTTACAGATTCCAGCAAAAAGTACAACCCCGCTCCTGTGGTTATTGCTTCTCTCTCCTTTTTGACCAGTATCGTCACCTCTTCCAAAAGAGGAGTATAAAGGAAACTTGGGGTTTTGCTTTCTCTGTGCCTTTCTGCTTGATGCCAGTGAGGGCACCCTGAATACCCTCGGGGAATCACTCTGCCCAGTTATCAACTGATGCAACACTCGCTCAGCCCACTGCCTGGGAGCAGACCTGGAACTCAGTGTATTTCTTCTCCATGGACACCGAGATTCATCAGGAATAGAAAAGGACACAGTCAGAACTAGTGAGATACAGTCATGGGAATTTTTTGGAATTGGGTTTGGGAGTGGGTTGGGAGCCTTTTAACTGAGTGGAGATTGATGAAAGCAGAATGAGTACGAGCCCACAGCTGCTAGCCACTCTCTTGCCACCAAGAAGGGAGACTCTATCTCCTTGAAATGGAGCAAACACAATGAAGGAAGAACTGAAAAATGCAAGAAAAAAAAAAAAACGGTTCTGGGGCACCTTAGTGGCTCAGTCTTTAAGCATCTGCCTTCAGCTAAGGTCATGATCCCAGGGTCCTGAAATCAAGCCCCACATGGGGCTCCCTGCTCAGTAGGAAGTCTGCTTCTCCCTCTCCCTCTCCCTCTTACCTTGCTTCTGTTCCCTCTCTCGATGTGTCTCTCTCTGCCAAATAAATAAATAAAATCTTTTTTTTATAATCATATAATGTATTTTTATCCCCAGGGGTACATGTCTGTGAATCACCAGGTTTACACACTTCACAGCACTCACCATAGCACATGCCCTCCCCAATATCCATAACCCCACCCCCTCTCCCGACCCCCCTCCCCCCAGCAACCCTCAGTTTGTTTTGTGAGATTAAGAGTCACTTATGGTTTGTCTCCCTCCCGATCCCATCTTGTTTCATTTATTCTCTTCCTACCCCCTTAACCCCCCATGTTGCATGTCCACTTCCTCATATCAGGGAGATCATATGATAGTTGCCTTTCTCTGATTGACTTATTTTGCTAAACATAATACCCTCTAGTTCCATCTACGTCATCGCAAATGGCAAGATTTCATTTCTTTTGATGGCTGCGTAGTATTCCATTGTGTATATATACCACATCTTCTTTATCCATTCATCTGTTGATGGACATCTAGGTTCTTTCCATAGTTTGGCTATTGTGGACATGGCTGCTATAAACATTTGGGTGCACTGCCCCTTTGGATCACTATGTTTGTATCTTTAGGGTAAATACTCAGTAGTGCAAATGCTGGGTCATAGGGTAGCTCTATTTTCAACATTTTGAGGAACCTCCATGCCGTTTTCCAGAGTGGTTGCACCAGCTTGCATTCCCACCAACAGTATAGGAGGGTTCCCCTTTCTCCACATCCTCGCGAGCATCTGTCATTTCCTGACTTATTAATTTTAGCCATTCTGTCTGGTGTGAGGTGGTATCTCATTGTGGTTTTGATTTGCATTTCCCTGATGCCAAGTAATGTGGAGCACTTTTTCATGTGTCTGTTGGCGATCTGGATGTCTTCTTTGCAGAAATGTGTGTTCATGTCCTCTGCCCATTTCTTTTTTTTTTTTCCAGATATCAAAGATGTCTCCATTTATTCAATTATCCATAGGTCTCTATATTAATCTGGTACATTTCTTTTTTTTATAAACATATAATATATTTTTATCCCCAGGGGTACAGTTCTGTGAATCGCCAGGTTTACACACTTCACAGCACTCACCATAGCACATACTCTCCCCAATGTCCATAACCCCACCACCCTTCTCCCAACCCCCCTCCCCCCATCAACCCTCAGTTTGTTTTGTGAGATTAAGAGTCACTTATGGTTTGTCTCCCTCCCGATCCCATCTTGTTTCATTTATTCTTCTCCTACCTCCTTAACCCCCATGTTGCATGTCCACTTCCTCATATCAGGGAGATCATATGATAGTTGTCTTTCTCCGATTGACTTATTTCACTAAGCATGATACCCTCTAGTTCCATCTACGTCATCAGAAATGGCAAGATTTCATTTCTTTTGATGGCTGCATAGTATTCCATTGTGTATATATACCACATCTTCTTTATCCATTCATCTGTTGATGGACATCTAGGTTCTTTCCATAGTTTGGCTATTGTAGACATTGCTGCTATAAACATTCGGGTGCACATGCCCCTTTGGATCACTACACTTGTATCTTTGGGGTAAATACCCAGTAGTACAATTGCTGGGTCATAGGGTAGTTCTATTTTCAACATTTTGAGGAACCTCCATGCTGTTTTCCAGAGTGGTTGCACCAGCTTGCATTCCCACCAACAGTATAGGAGGGTTCCCCTTTCTCCACATCCTCGCGAGCATCTGTCATTTCCTGACTTATTAATTTTAGCCATTCTGTCTGGTGTGAGGTGGTATCTCATTGTGGTTTTGATTTGCATTTCCCTGATGCCAAGTAATGTGGAGCACTTTTTCATGTGTCTGTTGGCGATCTGGATGTCTTCTTTGCAGAAATGTGTGTTCATGTCCTCTGCCCATTTCTTTTTTTTTTTTTCCAGATATCAAAGATGTCTCCATTTATTCAATTATCCATAGGTCTCTATATTAATCTGGTACATTTCTTTTTTTTATAAACATATAATATATTTTTATCCCCAGGGGTACAGTTCTGTGAATCGCCAGGTTTACACACTTCACAGCACTCACCATAGCACATACTCTCCCCAATGTCCATAACCCCACCACCCTTCTCCCAACCCCCCTCCCCCCATCAACCCTCAGTTTGTTTTGTGAGATTAAGAGTCACTTATGGTTTGTCTCCCTCCCGATCCCATCTTGTTTCATTTATTCTTCTCCTACCTCCTTAACCCCCATGTTGCATGTCCACTTCCTCATATCAGGGAGATCATATGATAGTTGTCTTTCTCCGATTGACTTATTTCACTAAGCATGATACCCTCTAGTTCCATCTACATCATCACAAATGGCAAGATTTCATTTCTTTTGATGGCTGCATAGTATTCCATTGTGTATATATACCACATCTTCTTTATCCATTCATCTGTTGATGGACATCTAGGTTCTTTCCATAGTTTGGCTATTGTAGACATTGCTGCTATAAACATTCGGGTGCACATGCCCCTTTGGATCACTACACTTGTATCTTTGGGGTAAATACCCAGTAGTACAATTGCTGGGTCATAGGGTAGTTCTATTTTCAACATTTTGAGGAACCTCCATGCTGTTTTCCAGAGTGGTTGCACCAGCTTGCATTCCCACCAACAGTGTAGGAAGGTTCCCCTTTTATGCATCCTCACCAGCATCTGTCATTTCCTGACTTGTTCATTTTAGCCATTCTGACTAGTGTGAGGGGATATCTCATGGTGGTTTTTGATTTGTATTTCCCTGATGCCGAGTGATGTGGAGCACTTTTTCATGTGTCTGTTGGCCATCTGGATGTCTTCTTTGCAGAAATGTCTGTTCGTGTCTTCTACCCATTTCTTGATTGGATTATTTGTTCTTTGGGTGTTGAGTTTGCTAAGTTCTTTATAGATTTTGGACACTAGCCCTTTATCTGATATGTCATTTGCAAATATCTTCTCCCATTCTGTCAGTTGTCTTTGGTTTTGATAACTGTTTCCTTTGCTGTGCAAAAGCTTTTGATCTTGATGAAATCCCAATAGTTCATTTTTGCCCTTGCTTCCCTTGCCTTTGGTGATGTTCCTAGGAAGATGTTGCAGTGGCTGAGGTCGAAGAGGTTGCTGCCTGTGTTCTCCTCAAGGATTTTGATGGATTCCTTTCTCACATTGAGGTCCTTCATCCATTTTGAGTCTATTTTTGTGTGTGGTGTAAGGAAATGGTCCAATTTCATTTTTCTGCATGTGGCTGTCCAATTTTCCCAGCACCATTTATTGATGAGGCTGTCTTTTTTCCATTGGACATTCTTTCCTGCTTTGTCAAAGATTAGTTGACCATAGAGTTGAGGGTCTATTTCTGGGTTCTCTATTCTGTTCCATTGGTCTATGTGTCTGTTTTTATGCCAGTACCATGCTGTCTTGATGACGACAGCTTTGTAATAGAGCTTGAAGTCCAGAATTGTGATGCCACCAACTTTGGTTTTCTTTTTCAATATTCCTTTGGCTATTCTAGGTCTTTTCTGGTTCCATATAAATTTGAGGATTATTTGTTCCATTTCTTTGAAAAAAAAATGGATGGTATTTTGATAGGGATTGCATTAAATGTGTAGATTGCTTTAGGTAGCATAGACATTTTCACAATATTTTTTCTTCCAATCTAGTAGCATGGAACATTTTTCCATTTCTTTGTGCCTTCTTCAATTTCTTTCATGAGTACTTTATAGTTTTCTGAGTATAGATTCTTAGTCTCTTTGGTTAGGTTTATTCCTAGGTATCTTATAGTTTTGGGTACAATTGTAAATGGGATTGACTCCTTAATTTCTCTTTCTTCTGTCTTGTTGTTGGTGTAGAGAAATGCAACTGATTTCTGTGCATTGATTTTATATCCTGACACTTTACTGAATTCCTGTACAAGTTCTAGCAGTTTTGGAGTGCAGTCTTTTGGGTTTTCCACATATAGTATCATATCATCTGTGAAGAGTGATAGTTTGACTTCTTCTTTGCTGATTTGGATGCCTTTAATTTCCTTTTGTTGTCTGATTGCTGAGACTAGAACTTCTAGTACTATGTTGAATAGCAGTGGTGATAATGGACATCCCTGTCGTGTTCCTGACCTTAGTGGAAAAGCTTTCAGTTTTTCTCCATTGAGAATGATATTTGTGGTGGATTTTTCATAGATGCCTTTGATAATATTGATGTGTGTGCCCTCTATCCCTACACTTTGAAGAGTTTTGATCAGGAAGGGATGCTGTACTTTGTCAAATGCTTTTTCAGCATCTATGGAGAGTATCATATGGTTCTTGTTCTTTCTTTTATTAATGTATTGTATCACACTGATTGATTTGCGGATGTTGAACCAACCTTGCAGCCCTGGAATAAATCCCACTTGGTCGTGGTGAATAATCCTTTTAATGTACTGTTGGATCCTATTGGCTAGTATTTTGATGAGAATTTTCGCATCTGTGTTCATCAAGGATATTGGTCTGTAATGCTCTTTTTTGATGGGATCCTTGTCTGGTTTTGGGATCAAGGTGATGCTGGCCTCATAAAATGAGGTTGGAAGTTTTCCTTCCATTTCTATTTTTTTGGAACAGTTTCAGGAGAATAGGAATTAATTCTTCTTTAAATGTTTGGTAGAATTCCCCCGGGAAGTCGTCTGGCCCTAGGCTTTTGTTTGTTTGGAGATTTTTTTTTTAATATTTTATTTATTTATTTGACACAGAGAGAGAGAGATCACAAGTAGGCAGAGAGACAGACAGAGAGAGAGGGGGAAACAGGCTCCCCACCGAGCAGAGAGCCCGATGCGGGGCTCGATCCCAGGACCCTGGGACCATGACTGAGCCGAAGGCAGAGGCCTTAACCCACTGAGCCACCCAGGTGCCCCTGTTTGGAGATTTTTGATGACTGTTTCAATCTCCTTACCAGTTATGTGTCTGTTCAGGTTTACTATTTCTTCCTGGTTCAGTTGTGGTAGTTTATATGTCTCTAGGAATGCATCCATTTCTTTCAGATTGTCAAATTTGTTGGCATAGAGTTACTCATTGTATGTTCTTTTTTTTTTCTAAGATTTTATTTATTTATTTGACAGACAGAAATCACAAGTAGGCAGAGAGGCAGGCAGAGAGAGAGGGAGAAGCAGCCTCCCCCCTGAGCAGAGAGCCCAATGCGGGGCTCAATCCCAGGACCCTGGGATCATGACCTGAGCCAAAGGCAGAGGCTTTAACCCACTGAGCCACCCAGGTGCCCCTCATTGTATGTTCTTATAATTGTTTGTATTTCTTTGGTGTTGGTTGTGATCTCTCCTCTTTCACTCATGATTTTATTGATTTGGATCCTTTCTCTTTTCTTTTCTTTTTTTTTTTTAATATTTTATTTATTTATTTGACAGAGAGAGATCACAAGCAGGCAGAGAGGCAGGCAGAGAGAAAGGGAAGCAGGCTCCCTGCTGAGCAGAGAGCCCTATGCGGGGCTTGATCCCAGGACCTTGGGAACATGACCTGAGCCAAAGGCAGAGGCTTTAACCTGCTGAGCCACCCAGGTGCCCCTCCTTTCTCTTTTCTTTTTGATAATTCTGGCCAGGGGTTTATCAATCTTATTAATTCTTTCAAAGAACCATCTCCCAGTTCCATTGATTTGTTCTATTGGGTTTTTTTGGTTTCTATTTCATTGATTTCTGCTCTGATCTTTATGATTTCTCTTCTCCTGCTGGGTTTAGGCTTTCTTTGTTGTTCTTTCTCCAGCTCCTTTAGGTGTAGGGTTAGGTTGTGTACTTGAGACCTTTCTTGTTTCTTGAGAAGGGCTTGTACCGCTATATATTTTCCTCTCAGGAGTGCCTTTGTTGTGTCCCACAGATTCTGAACCGTTGTGTTTTCATTATCATTTGTTTCCATGAATTTTTTCAATTCTTCTTTAATTTCCTGGTTGACCCATTCCTTTTTTAGAAGGATGCTGTTTAGTTTCCATGTATTTGGGTTCTTTCCCAATTTCCTCTTGTGATTGAGTTCTAGCTTCAGAGCATTGTGGTCTGAAAATATGCAGGGAATGATCCCAATCTTTTGATACCAGTTGAGACCTGATTTATGACCCAGGATGTGATCTATTCTGGAGAATGTTCCATGTACACTAGAGAAGAATGTGTATTCTTTTGCTTTGGGATGAAATGTTCTGAATATATCTGTGATGTCCATCTGGTCCAGTGTGTCATTTAAGGCCTTTATTTCCTTGTTGATCTTTTGCTTGGATGATCTGTCCATTTCAGTGAGGGGAGTGTTAAAGTCCCCCACTATTATTGGATTATTGTCGATGTGTTTCTTTGATTTTGTTATTAATTGGTTTATATAGTTGGCTGCTCCTATATCAGGTGCATAGATATTTAAAATTGTTAGATCTTCTTGTTGGACAGACCCTTTGAGTATGATACAGTGTCCTTCCTCATCTCTTATTATAGTCTTTGGCTTAAAATCTAATTAATCTGATATAAGGATTGCCACCCCAGCTTTCTTCTGATGTCCATTACCATGGTACATTGTTTTCCACCCCCTCACTTTAAATCTAGAGGTGTCTTCAGGTCTAAAATGAGTTTGTTGTAGGCAGCACATTGATGGGTTTTGGTTTTTTGTTTGTTTGTTTGTTTGTTTTTAAGATTTTATTTATTTATTTGACAGACAGAGATCACAAGTAGGCAGAGAGGCAGGCAGAGAGAGAGGGAGAAGCAGGCTCCCTGCCGAGCAGAGAGTCCAACTCAGGGCTCAATCCCAGGACCCTGGGATCATGTCCTGAGCCGAGGCAGAGGCTTTAACCCACTGAGCCACTCAGGCACCCCTGGGTTGTTTTGTTTTTGTTTTTGTTTTTATCCATTCTGATACCCTGTGTCTTTTGATTGTGGCATTTAGCCCATGAACACTCAGGGTAACTATTGAGAGATATGAATTTAATGCCATTATATTGCCTATAAGGTGACTGTTACTGTATATTGCCTCTGTTCCTTTCTGATCTACTACTTTTAGGGTCTCTCTTTGCTCAGAGGACCCCTTTCAATATTTCCTGTAGAGCTGGTTTGGTGTTTGCAAATTCTTTCAGTTTTTGTTTGTCCTGGAAGCTTTTTCTCTCTCATTCTATTTTCAATGATAGCCTAGCTGGATATAGTATTCTTGCCTGCATGTTTTTCTCATTTAGTGCTCTGAATATATCATGCCAGTTCTTTCTGGCCTGCCAGGTCTCTGTGGATAAGTCCACTGCCAATCTAATATTTTTACCATTGTATGTTACAGACTCCTTTTCCCAGGCTCCTTTCAGGATTTTCTCTTTGCTGCTAAAACTTGTAAATTTTACTATTAGGTGACGGTGTGTGGACCTATTCTTATTGATTTTGAGGGGGTTTCTCTGCACCTCCTGGATTTTGATGCTTGTTCCCTTTGCCGTATTAGGGATATTCTCTCCAATAATTCTCTCCAATATACCTTCTGCTCCCCTCTCTCTTTCTTCTTCTTCTGGAATCCCTATTATTCTAATGTTGTTTCGTCTTATGGTATCACTTATCTCTCGAATTCTGCCCTCATGGTCCAGTAGCTATTTGTCTCTCTTTTGCTCAGCTTCTTTATTCTCTGTCATTTGGTCGTCTATATCACTAATTCTTTCTTCTGCCTCATTTATCCTAGCAGTAAGTGCCTCCATTTTTTATTGCACCTCATTAATAGCTTTTTTGATTTCAACTTGGTTAGATTTTAGTTATTTTATTTCTCCAGAAAGGGCTTTTATATCTCCAGAGAGGGTTTCTCTAATATCTTCCATGCCTTTTTCGAGCCTGGCTAGAACCTTAAGAATCGTCATTCTGAACTCTAGATCTGACATATTACCAATGTCCATATTGATTAGGTCCCTAGCCTTTGGTACTGCCTCTTGTTCTTTTTTTTTTTTTTTGTGGTGAGTTTTTCCACCTTGTCATTTTGTCCAGATAAGAATATATGAAGGAGCAAATAAAATACTAAAATGGTGGCAAAGACCCCAGGAAAATGCACTTTAACCAAATCAGAAGAGACCCCAAATTGTGGGGTGGAGAAAGGGGATAAAAAGAAGTTCAGAAAAAAAATTAAAAAGACAAAACAAATAAAGAAAAAAGAAAAAAAAATATATATATATTAAACTGGTGACTAGAACAGGGCCACCCACTTAATTTTGGGAGTATTTTGGTCTCTTAGAATAAACTACCTCCCCAAATTTTTAAGAGTGAAAAACATATATAAGGGTAAACAAGATGAAGGGATGGAATATGCCTATAAAGATGAAAAAAAAAACTTTTTTAATTTCTAAAAAAGGAGGTGATAAAGTAAGTTGGTTGGGAGAATAAAGAAAAAGAAAGTGGAGAGAATTTGCTCAGGCTGGAGACTAGAACAAGCCCAGAGCTAGATTTAGGGTATATTTTGATCTATTAGAAGAAGTACCCCAAAATTTTTAGAAGAAAAAACCCTATGTGTATACAAAAAATAAAGTTAGATACAGTGAAGGATAAAATATGACTATAATAATGAAGGCTCAAAAAAGATTATTTTTTTTTCATGAAAGGTATTGTTAAGATGAACTAGTTAAAAAACATTAAAAAAGAAAAGGGTAAAAGTTAAAAAAATTTAGCAGAAGAAAAAATAAAAATTAAAAAAATTAAATTAACTGCAAGACTAAAGAATCATGGAGAGGAAAACCATGAGTTCCATGCTTTGCTTTTTCTTCTGGAATTCTGCTTTGTCCTTGGTAAGTGAACTTGGTCTTGGCTGGATTTCTTGTTGATCTTCTGGGGGAGGGGCCTGTTTTAGTGATTCTCAAGTGTCTTTGCCTGAGGCGGAATTGCACCACCCTTACCCGGGGCCAGGCTAAGTAATCTGTTCGGGTTCGCTTTCTGGAGCTTTTGTTCCCTGAACACTTTCCATAGAGTGCCGAAGGACAGAAATGAAAATGGTGGCCTCCCAGTCTCTGGCCCGGAGGAGCTGAGAGCTCGGGGCCCCACTCCTCAGTGCGCCCTCAGAGAAAAGTGCTCAGTCACTCCCGTCTCCCTGGCCTCTGGCTGCGCTCTGAGCTCACCCAGCCTGTGACCAGTTCAAGGTAACCCCGAGCTGAGAGCTCACTCCTTGGCTCTGTCTCTAGCCAGCTTCCCCACTCTAATACCTGTGAGCTCTGCAACACTCAGACACCCCCGATCCTTCTGTGACGCTGTGGGACCTGGGGCCTCGCTGACCCTGCATGGGCTTCACCTGGGTTTAGCCTCTGGAGTGATGTCCCTGAGTGGAGCAAAAAGTCCTGATTTAGTGCTCGGTTGTTCTGCCGCTTGCTGGGAACCGGCCCCTCCCCGTGCGGTCTATCTTCCCATTGCTTTGGATTCACTCCTCCGCCAGTCCTACCTTTTAGCAAGTGGTCTGTTTCTAGAATTGCTGCTCTTCTTCTCTTCGATCTCCTGTTGGATTTATAGGTGTTTGCACTGATTTGATAAGCTATCTAGCTGATCTCCTGCTACCTGAAGTAGTCTTAGCCTGCTACTTCTCTGCCATCTTGACTCCTCCCCTAAATAAAATCTTTTAAAAAATAAGAAGAAAAGAAAAGAAATAGTTCTGATGAAAGAATATGAGCCCCTGGATCCAACTATGCTTGAAACTGGAATCCTGGGCTTTTTAAAAATTACATAAATCAATACATTATATGTTTGCATAAATAATTTGAATCAGATTTCCTATCTCAAGCAAAGAATTTATGAATACTTATTTTTTTTTATTTAACAAGCCCAAATAGGAACAAATAGAGAAGCTTGAGTTTGAAAGCACAGAACAAATTCTTCATCAAATGGAAAAGCTTTGAACCCCAGAGGAATAATTAAAGTGTAGATTTTCTTCCAAGATTTTTATCAGCATTCAAGACCAAACAAGTATAGACTCAGATAGGAGAAAATAATGAAAACTTGAGAAATAAAAGGGAAAGTTAATAAAAGATAGTGAAATCTCATTCACTGGCTGAAAGGGAGTGCTACACATGTTTCTAAAATATTACAAAAGTTAGAATTTAAATCCATATGTTAATTTATAGAAGGACTTTATGGCAAATTGGATTTTAAGTTGTCATCAGAAATTTAGGTACATTTATTAGGAAAGCATGTAGATATATGTGGATATAAAGGAAAAAATGAGGGGGGGGGGAATCTGATAACCAAGTAAATATCAAAGATAAATCGAGCCCCACTGTGTGACAATAATTAAATAAAAAGAAGTATAAATCACCAAACTTCACAGCTGGGAATGTTCTCCAACTTCCCTCAGTTGTCTACAATATAAATGGGGCAATGGGAGTTGTTTTACCTGATTTCCAAAGACCCTGATACTGGGCTACAGGGAGTGGAGGGGAGGACTAGCTCTATACTTTAAATTATGGAAGTCCATAATACATGCCCCTCTGAGATTTGGGTAAGAAACAACAAAAGGGAAATCTGCTCATTTGACCCCAGCAGGACTTTCTAAAGGGACGGTGCCATGAGAGAAGAGACTTAGTGGGGAATTCGCTGCCTATAATCACCCAGTTGAGAATTTGAGCATCTAGTATATCATTCTTTCCACAGAATTTTGAGAACGGGGCCACATGCACCTCAGACACCTAGCTTACATTGACCTCTATTCCTAATAAGGCAAGCATAAAATTTCCATAGACACAATTTTCATGATTTATTGCCCAGGGACCTTGGTAGGTTAGTGGTTACTGAACAGAGAGTCCCATAAGCATGGCTCTGGGAAGAGATTTGCTGTGAGTTTTTGCAAGGCAACAGAAAAGCCTCCGAACATGTTGCAAATTTTTTTTTCTTGTGCCATATAAATACACTTTTTGAGCCATACTGTGTACAAAACACTTTGGGGATTAAAAGTTGAAGAGTGCAAGCCAGATCGTCCATGAGTTTACGATCTCTTGGGGGAAATGAAGAACAGAACACCAACAAGTGATGGAGGAAATACCAAAAGAAAGGGGACTATCAAGTCTTCTGTTCACGAGAGCTCAAAAGAACTTCTTAGGCAAAAGAAGAAGCCAGGAAGACTTCAAGGAGGAGGCAGCATTTGGGTGAGGTCTTGGGACCTTGGGGTGGGAGCAAGGAGTGAGAGGAAGAAGACAGTCAGTGTAGATATGTGTCAAGCGTTTAGTGCCAAAAAGGATGCAAAAAAAGTGCTCAGAGTTTCGAGAAAAGGGAGATCCCTCTGTCCTATGGTTGGATACAGCTTTCTATTGGAAATAAGGCTCAACGGAGGGCTTCAGATAGAAAAGGAGAGCTGAGTAGAAGAGAGACAGGGGATATAGGAATGATGGGTGTACACAAGGGTCAGGAAATAGATCTGGCAGAGTGAAACTGTAACATGGGCAGGAGAGAAAAGAGCCACCCGATCAAGCTAAAAGGCCAGCCGAACGCATTGGATCTCCATGAGAAATCAGTCTTCTCAGTAAGAAGCTAGCTGGGTGATCTTAACACATGCTCCCAGCACCTGCAGCACCAGTGTCCCGTACGAACTTGTCAGAACCATGAACCCTAGGGCCTGATCCCACATCTATAAAATCAGAAACCCAGAACCTGTGTTAAGAAGCCTTCCAGGCTTTTGACTGATGGGATTATGATCCATAAAGGAATAACCAGGTTTGTTTGTTTTTTTAAGATTTTATTTGTTTATTTGACAGAGAGAGAGAGAGAGAGATCACAAGTAGGTAGAGAGGCAGGCAGAGAGAAGGGGAAGCAGGCTTACTGCTGAGCAGAGAGCCCGATGCGGGGCTCAATCCCAGGACCCTGGGATCATGACCTGAGCTGAAGGCAGAGGCTTAACCCACAGAGCCACCCAGGCGCCCCTGGAAAAACCAGGTTTTTAAAAAGATAACTTAATTTTTCCTCCTGCTGCTGCTTCTTTTTTTTTTTTTATGTGCTCCATTTTTATTTGTCTACTTTTCCCTCTAACATGAATCTGTATTTTGTAATTATAACTTTGGTAAATTCTCAATCTTTTGCTTTCTTCTTCTTTTTCAGAGTTGATTTAGTTTTTTCATGAACTTTTCTTTTTTCAGAGTTGATCAAGATAAGTAACTTAAAAAATCAAATGAAATTTTTATTGTGGTTACAGAGATTTCCTAAATTATTTGATAGAGAATTGACATGATTCAAAGTTCATGAAACGTTAGAGACCAGTTTCAAAAATTTCATTGTAATTTCTGCTTTTTCCTTCTGGGATATCTTTGAAGGTAAAATGGATAAATTCACCTGGATGGTTAAAAGAGCTAGCCCTATAAAGTTTCAGAGTATTTATCTCCTGTGGTAATTTTTTTTTTACTAATGCTTCCCTCCTTTTTGTGTATGTAAAAAAATACTCTGGCTTCACTTATTGTTTTATTTGCTTCTTTATGATTCAGTGTTCTAATATGCCTATTTACTCTGACTTTAAAAAATAATAAGTCCAGTGAAAAAAATTTTCTGTAGAGCTTGATTTATTTAGAGAGCCAGGATTCTTGGCCTGAGGTGTCTAATGATCTGAATCAAACTGACTTACACTTTATGAACCCAGATCTTGATTTGGTAAAATTCAATAAACCTTTATTGAACTGGATGCTTTCAGAGACACTAACACATGCCAAACATTGGCAAGTGATAAAATGTGGAAAAAAAAAAAAAGGTATTACAGCATTACAGGACTCCCTCCCTTCCTTCCTTCCTCCCTCCCCCCTACTCTGCTCTCCTCCCTCCCTCCCTCCCTCCCTTCCTTCCTTATCTTCATATAGTAAGTACCCTTGCATTTTATTTTGTTGTGCTTCTTGACAGTTCACTTTCTACTCCCCACTATTGCTTCATTCCATTAGGTCACACTGTGCTCATGGCCTCTGGAGGAGGAATGGAACTAGATATGAGGTAGAAACTAGTGAGTTCTGCTTTTCAAAACCAGAAGGAAGGGAGAGAAAATGAGAGGAACCCAAAACAAAGAATTTGAGAGAAACACTAAATAAGAGTAATGGTTTTGAGAAGAGTATAGCTCCCTCACCCCCAAATATGTCCATATGTCCACAGGGTGGGCAGAAGTCATTGGAGTGGACAGATCAGTGGTGCTTGGTGGTAAGATGTCTGTGAGAGGCACTGTCAGTGATGATCAGCCTCAGAGGAGCCATGAGCATCTGAAAACCACCCGCTGCTACTGAAGAAGCATGGCCCATCCTAGCTGCCATTCCCATTGATGTGTGGTAAGGACCTCCCTCAAAATGCCCCCAGTCATGCCTCCAGTCTTTTTTTTTTTTTTAATATTCTATTTATTTGTCAGAGAGAGAGAGAGCACAAGCAAGGGGAGAAGCAGGCTCCCCGCTTAGCAATGAGCCCAATTCCAGATTTGATCCCAGGACCCTGGAATAATTACCTGAGCCGAAGGCAGATGCTTAACCAACTGAACCACCCAGGCGTTCCATGACCAGGACTTTTCTTTGCCCTTGTTCCATTCATTTCCCTGTGACTCTCCTAGCTGTCGCAATATCCTGGGACACAATCTTTTTTGTTTGTTTGTTGTAAGATTTTATTTATTTGAAAGAGAGATCACAAGCAGAGAGGGGGGCAAAGCGAGAGGGAGAAGCAGGCTCCCCACTGACCAAGGAGCCCGAAGTGGAGCTCTAACCCAAGACCATGGGATCATGACATGAGCTGAAGGCAGACACTTAACCAACTGAGTCACCCAGGTGCCCCTCCTGGGACACAATCTTAAAACCGAGAGAAGGCAGGTGAGAACCTGAAACACACATAGGTTCAGAAAAAGTAACAAAGTGAGAGCAGCACTTTCCACCTCCCATTTCTACATGTGTAGTTTTGAGGACAGGGTAGCAAATGGATACACTCAAGAACATCCTGAAAATAAGCCAGCTGTTTGAGCTGAGAGAAAATGCAGAATTCATGTATTGAAACTCATCTTTTTTCCAAGCCCTCTAAGCCCTGGAAGTGGTCCAAATCCCCTTGGTCCTTACTACAGGACTCTCTGAAGGTCTTAACTGTTAGGGAGCAAGGAAGGGATTCTTCTTTTTTTTTTTTAAAGATTTTATTTATTATTTATTTGACAGACAGAGATCACAAGTAGGCAGAGAGACAGGCAGAGAGAGAGGGGAAGCAGGCTCCAGGCTGAGCAGAGAGCCTGATGTGGAGCTCGATCCCAGAACACTGGGATCATGACCTGAGCTGAAGGCAAAGGCTTTAACCCACTGAGCCACCCAGGCGCCCCCCGAAGGAAGGGATTCTTACTTCAAAATTACAAGGGTGATTCCAATGACAGCCTTGGCTTTGGAGCTGAGCTCCTGACTCAGGATGGCAAAAGTGCAACTTCAAAGTAGCCACTACCGGGGAGGTGGACTGGCACCCTTGATGGATGTGACCGCATCGCAGGCTAAAAAGTACCGCGATTATCTTCTTCCGCCATGCCATCAAATGCTCACAATTTGTCTCTTAGTTTCTCATGATGCAGCCGTATCTTTTTAAAGATTTTATTTATTTATTTGACAGAGAGAGAGATCACAAGTAGGCAGAGAGGCAGGCAGAGAGAGAGAGAAGAGGAAGCAGGCTCCCCGCTGAGCAGAGCATCCGAGGTGGGGCTCAATCCCAGGACCCTGGGATCATGACCTGAGCGGAAGGCAGAGGGTTAACCCACTGAGCCACCCAGGTGCCCCTCATGCTGCAGCCTTATTTTTAAGTGTAGGGAAATAAGCATCTCCTTATTTTTAAAGGAGAAAATGGTATTTAAAACTTTAGAGGAGAAAATGTTTCAAGGAGGACAAAACTTAGGTATTCTCAGAAGAAAAATTCCACTCAAGAACTGGAATTATTAATGGCTTGTCTTATTCTCAACAATGTTCCTATTTACCACGTAGAATAGGGCAATTGTGAAAACACACACTCTTTCCTGTTACCTGAGAGCCAAAGACGTTCTGGTAGGCAAAGGGATTTATCTAACCTCTCTTTGTCAATACAAGCACATCTCAGAAATCCTACTTCTACAAATGTTGCAGTTTTTTATTTGTAAAAGGTTAGAACACCTCCATTTTTGAACCTCCAATAGCTCCTAATCATAAGACCTCAGTAGGAGGCAGACAAGAATAAATCACCTGCTCTGTTCTTATTCAAGTAAGCAAGAAAACTATTACTCTTCATTCATTGTTCTTATTAACTTCTTCTTTACCTATGATAGGTAAGGCACTGATGATACAGAAATTGGTATAGGACTGACAAAAATGCAGAAGGTAGGGGTGCGTGGGTGGCTCAGTCCATTAATCATCTGCCTTTGGCTCAGATCATGATCCAAGGGATGCTGGGATCAAGCTCCACATCGGGTTCCATGCTCAGTGGGGAGTCTGCTTCTCCCTCTGCCTCTGCTGCTACACCTGCTCGTGCTCTCTCTTTCTCTCGCTCTCTCTCTAGCCCTCTCTTAAGTAAATAAAATCTTTTTAAAAATGCAGAAGGATATTTTACGTGTTTCCTGCACCTGAACAGTACTTTCTGCCAGATTATCTGACAATAATGTTTACATTTACCAGGACTTCACACGGTAGTATCCAGAAATAGACTTACCAAGAGTGGAAATTAAAGTTATTTTAATTATGCATTAAGATGATATGTAATGTTTAGAGACATCCCCAAATGTAATACACTACCTTGATTTTCTGAACAACATGTTATTTTTAGTAACTGCCATGACAGCAGGCTTTCTTTGATTAGTTTTATTTGAATAAAACAAAACTTGAGGTAAATGGTCTTCCAGGTGACTACTTTTTGCACTTACATCCTAATATAACACCTTTCTGGCAGCAAAGGTCTTAGAACATGCTCTCAAAATTCTCAGGACATGAACTGATGTTCTGACAGAAATGAGCCCCTCTTGCATTCCTACTGGTCATTGGTTTTCTTGGGCACAGGAATCTTGGATTCCATAATATTTATGGCTTTTTGGAGGATCTCTAAGATTGGTGCCAGAGTTCTGACAATTTGCTCCAACTGATTTACAACTGACTCCATGGTATTCTTGAAATGTTCAGCTTTTAACACATCCTGCAATTTTTTCAAGATGTCTGCTGTACCGATTTTGGATGGACCTGGACTTTGGTTTTTCTCTGAGGTGTTGGCCTCTGATTGGTCTTCGGTGTCTTTTTGATAGAGGTCACTTAACTGAAGTTTCATGATAGGACATGTCATCAAGAGTGAAAGAGAAGATTCCAAAGCGCCAAGGATGTTACTGCTATTCAGTGCAGCAACGATAACTGGTGTCTGAACATTCTTGAACATTTCTCTAGCTGACTGCTGCAGCTCCTTGACATTGGCTCTCTTCTCAACCATAGAGCAAATCGCTGTTGCAATCTTGGAACATAAAGGTTCCTTTTGCATCTGGTCGTACTTTGCCTCCAGGACACACTGTATCTCCTTAAAGACTGTGAATAGTTGTTCAAAGACATCCTTAACGTTAGCATCTTCCTTCACAGTCAGGGAGTGGATCTGGGCATTCATAGTGCTGTTAAACGATTCTATAAATGTGTTAGTGAAGGCAACAAGATCTTGCATGTGAAAGAAAAATGTTTTGGCAGCTTGCACCAGCCTCTCTTTATCCTTTTCTGACTCTGAAGACATTTCTCCAGCACAAAAGTTTCAGCACTGCAAAACAAAGTAGTAATCTGGATAAAAACTTAAATTATTTATTTGTCAACCGCAAAGAGACTGATCTTAAAATCTAAATGTGGAAAATAACCGCTGTCGAGGGTAGGAAAGCTTCACCAGCTATGGAGCAGGAATTGATCCTGTGCTTTATTAAAAATAACAACAAAGATAATAATTAAAAGATTTTAAGCCACGATTGAATATCGTGCACTGGACCCTCAATTGGATATGCTGATATACGGAGTAACCAATTCTCACGCATTATCCTCAATAACTATCAGATCTAGTGGACAAGATTGTACAAAGCTTAAAAATTACATAGAAGGGCTCTGGTTCCAGTTAAGATAGAGCAAGCAGACGCGGTACAATCTTTCCTATGGAGTAGAACTAAAAATCCTGGACAGAAAAATAAAGTAACCATCAGATAACTCTGAAAGGTGAGTAACAGCAGACCAAAGAGGTGGAGTACTGCACTTCAAAGATGATCAAGGCCTTCTGACACCAACTCCCAAGACATCTGTCTTGCCTGAGAATGTTTCTGCACTTTTAGTACAACTCATCCTCTTCTGCCATAGAGAGGAGTGTTGATGTCTCACGAGAAAAGTTCTGGAGGAGACATAAAAAGATAGGACTGTGAACGTAACCCCAGGTGTCCCAAACCAGAAATCCACAGGCAAAGTCCAACCAGCAGATGTGCTTTGTTTGACCCAACAATTGCTTGTATCAACTTCTAAATTTAAAAACTGACAGATAGAAATCTGGATTGCTATTGCTTATTGAAAAAAATGAGATTAATTGGCAGCACAAAGCCCACATTATGAGTTAGAAAAGGTGACTAGATCTATAGCTGCCCTCTTCAAAGTGGGCTTTTACCATCTACACCCCATGGTCTGACACTAAGTGTTTCAACTACATGCGTCTTGTCATACCCACTAGTATAGTTTATATTAAGTAAGCTTCCTGAAATCCAAACCTCCTATTATCTCACAATAAAAAAACTTCAATGATTCAGTATTGCTGAGTGAATAAGATACAACTTGCTGGCATGGCGTTTAAGATCATCTAGACTGCTCTCAATTTTCCACTACTCCCTTCCCTCACTGCTCTCACGTATATCCTGGGCCACCAGTGTAATGGACTAAGTTTATGCCCTGAAAATGCTCCCAACATTTTGCTAGCCCCTTTATTCATAGTATTCCCTCCACCTGCATTCTCTCCTCCCTACCCCACCCCACACATCTGTTGAAATCCTACTTGTCCATCCATACTTACTTCAGATACACTGTCTACACACATCCTATTTCCCTTTTATCCCCATACCTGATAAGCCCCAGGATATGTCAAGTGCAAAATGATCCACTGGGACGGAAGTAAAATCATACCCCACTTAGTCCTCATTTAAAACTATAGAACAGCGCCTCTAGATTTTATATATCTCCTAGCTGGACTCTCAGTGTTGTATCCTCTACCCACCCCATAACAACAGAAATGACTGTTGTTAACGTTAAGACAAATGGCTACCATTTAGGAAGGTTTTGCCATATATCAAGCACTCTGCCAAATTCTTTGCATGCATTATCTCATTTAATCCATATGACAACCCATCAATTACAAACTAATACATCACACAATGAAAGCCTGGGTTGCTCAGTCGGTTAAGTGGCTGCCTTCGGCTCAGGTCATGATCCCAGCATCCTGGGATCAAGTCCCACATCGGGCTCCTTGCTTGGTGGGGAGCCTGCTTCTCCTTCTGCCTCTGCCTGCCACTCTGTCTGCCTGTGCGTGATCTCTCTCTCTCTCTCTCTCTCTGACAAATAAATAAATAAATAAAATATTTTTTAAAAAAAGAAAGAAAGAAAAAAGTTAAATTAAGTGACTTTTCCAGGGCTACATAGCTAGTAAGAGATATTTGGATACACAAAATCAGGACTGTCCAATTCTAAAGCCCATTTTTTTTTTCCATTAAGTTATGGGGGCTGGGGTAATTGTTTGCTTCTGAGGTGTCCCTGCTGTAGAGGAATCCATGGAGGTGAGGACTGAATGTAGAGGGAAAAGCATGAAAGACTCTGTTCTAAGCTTTAAGGGAAAGGAGTCAAGTTAGTCTTTAAGGCTTTCCTATGGTCAAGGAATTCACCGACACAGTGAGAGATGGTGATAAAGAGCAGGAAAGAAGAGCGCACTCACAAAAACCACATTGGGTTGCAGATATCTGGGTTTTTATCTCTTGAGAACAGAAACAAAGGCATCAGCAACAGATGGAGGTCTGAATGCAACAGAAGGTAAAGGAAACTTATGTGTGGAATAGCTGGCAAGACAGAACCGCAGAACCTGGGAGCTGCGCAGAGCCATCGTCTCTGCTGAGCTGGATGAGCTCGGTCGTACAGCACTTTTCAACCATAAAGTCCATTAAGGAATAGACAGTTACATGTCTCACCGCTTTATTCACCTTTCAAATTAGATGACTTAATACATACTAATTTTATATTAATATAGGAAATAGAAGAATTCAGAGAATGAGGATTGCAGAAATAGTAGATAAAGCAGACAGGCAGAGGGACCCAGCAGAGACCAGCAAAGGCTGTAAGTCATCACATTCCATGGAAACATCCAGATGAAACCAGATGAAAAAGCCCTTTGACAATATTCCTAAACAACCACTTGGACTACTGAACTCAGAAACACAGCAAGGTAAGCGATATGGCTATTTCTACTGGTATTGGTATGATATTCTGTTTCTCTGGATTAAACGGTTTTTGAAATAACATGTCAGTCTTGAATCCTAGCCATAAATATAATAAAGTCACAAAACAACTTTGTTTTAAGAGGATCCGATGGCAGCTTCCTTCTGAGTATTTCTCTGAAGACACCAGATAAAGAAGAAAATGAACAGCTTATGTAACTGATTAAGTCAGAGGGGAAGAAAAAGCAGTAAAGATAGCAATTTTAGAAAGCACTGAGGACAAAACGACACCTGTGTATTGTTTACATGGATTGTAGCATTTCTTTTTATGTCTCTAACATCAATATAAGTACTCAGGATCTGTGAAATGGAATGTACAATCTAATACTAGTTAACTTATAGAGTTTCTGCTCCCTCGTAAACTATATTACATTTAAATGCTGTCTGTCTCCAAATAGACTGTTATCTTCTTGAGGGCAAGGAACATTGTCTACTCTTTCTTTTTTTTTTCTAATGTCTTAAGGCATAGAAGTAGAGGATTCTCCCCTGAGCATTTAACAAAGGCTGATGAATGTCACTGATATTCTGCTTTCTGGTCAGAAACATTCTTTAGAACTTACATCAGAAAGAGTGTCATCCCACCATCAACAACTTCTTGGTTTTGTTTTGTTTTAATTAAAGGCCAGGGGTTTGATTTAAATTAAAGGAGGAGTCTCAGAACTATCAGTAACTGCTATTTTCTCTTGAAAAGCTTCTGGTTTCACCTGTCCCCTACTCCCAAACTCCCAAATAAGTGAACTTCCCAGGATAGCTGGACCCAATTTAGGATAGTGAGGAAAGTGACAGCAGGGAGAAATGGAAAAACCCAGAGAGCATGAATGACTCAACACTGGAGGCTGAGATGTGTTTTCTTTGTCTCTTTTCCCTTAATTGTTGCTATGGGAATAGTTCAAACATGCACAGAAGTGGAGATGATAAAATAATCAACTGTCATATACCCATAACCTAGTGTCAAAGATTTTCAAAACAAACTTGATCTTATTTCCTCTGTAACTCTATTCCACACTCCCTTCCAGATTCTTTGGAAGCCAGTCTCAGAAATCATGCGTATCATATCATCATTAACACACCACCATGTATTTCTACAAAAGCAAAAACTCTTCTTTTTGAAATTTAACTCTGTGCTTCCCAAATTAATAATATATATTTAACAGAACTATCTTTGGCTTCGAAACATACACAGTGCCTTGCTATAAAAATTTACTTTTGATGGTGGTATAAAATTTTTTGGAATGCAATTTGCAATACATATCCAAAAATAATAAATATAATAAAAACTTTAATTCTCATGGATTATACAATTCTTCTCGAAATTTATCCTGAGGAAATAATTAAGATAATTGGAAAAGGGGAAAAAACTGTGTATTAAAATGCCCACTACAATATTGTGATAGGGAAACAACTGGGTATTTATTAAATTATGGTTGATATCTTATGGAATATTTCATATAATAAAATTACTAGAAAACTAAGAATTTGGGCAGGTGTTTAAGTAAATTGATGTAAGATGAAAATATTATTTCAACTTGGGAAAAATGCTTACACATTTAAACAAACTTTAGGAAGGAACAATGAAAAAATTTAAGATGGTAGGTTTATGGGTTTTTTTTCTTTATTTTTAAAGTGTTTATATATTAGTTGAACTGACTTTATACTTTAAAGTACTTTTTTTAAATTTTTTTAAAGACTTTATTTATTTATTTGACAGATAGATAGAGATCACAGTAGGCAGAGAGGCAGGCAGAGAGAGAGAGAGGAGGAAGCAGGCTCCCTGCCGAGCAGAGAGCCTGATGTGGGGCTCGATCCCAGAACCCTGAGATCATGACCTAGAGCCAAAGGCAGAGGCTTAACCCACTGAGCCACCCAGGTGCCCCTAAAGTACTTTTTTATCAAATCTTTTACTTATAATTTCTTCATGTTATAATTCTACCATCTCTCAAAACATGTATCACTTGTCACTTTCTCCACGAAGCTTCCTCTAATCATTTCAATATAATTTCCTTCTTTAAATTTCTATAACACTTGACATTTAGCTACTGCTATTCATAAAATTATCCTGAGAATTTTTTATTTGAATATGTGATAATCAATACATTTTCACTTTGGAAAGTGATTCCTTTCCCCAAAACACTAAAACAACTCTACAGTATCACTAAATAAATCTTAACTTTTAGAGACAATACATCAATACATCTCTACTATTTCTTATACACTCTTTGATCTTGAATGTTGATCTCATTTCAAAATAATTGACAAGGTTAGTTTCAGTGAGAATCCATTTCAGGTTAGTCTTTGTTTCCATTCCAGTTTCAGAAGATATGCTGACCCCTGGAATCAGCATTTCCAAGTTTCTTTTATTGTCTGAAATAACAAGTAATGTTACATATACAATAACAGTGCATGTGATTTCCAAACTTCCTTTGGCAACAGAGCAACAGAACTCTCTCATTAAATTAAATTTTAAGCACCCACAGTCCAAATACAGCAACAAGCAAGCTCTGGGGCTTCAGCAAAGGCTAGGGTGAAATAAGGATGCTGGGGAGCCAGAGCGCCACCTGCTGCCAGCAATTCTTCATCAGGCTGCCTTACAGCTCTTGAGGACCTACCTCATGAACCCCGGCAACAAAATACTCAAATAACGGTAGAAACACAGCAGTTCAGTAGTGGATGCTAACTGTGCAGAGTGAACTTTTCACAGACAGTGAGCATTATCATCTGATAATAAACAATGTAAAAATCACATTTATCACACCAATGGTGCAAGTATTAAGAACTGGATTAAGAATAACATTTAGCTACTTATAAGTGCCAATCTTTAAAATTTATTTATAAAGTGACTTTGAAATTAGTTATAAGGGGTGCCTGGCAGGCTCAGTCAGTAGAGCATGTGAGTCTTGATCTCAGGGTTATGAGTCATCCCTGTGTTGGGCACAGAGCCAAACTAAAAAGAGAAAAGGTTCTTATTTTATTTTTAGAGATTTTACTTATTCATTCCAGCAGCAGGGAGCAGAGGGAGAGGGACAAGCGGATCTCGAGCTATGTGCAGAGCACAACCCAAAGCTCTATTTCAAGAACCCGAGATCCTGACCTGAGCCAAAACTAAGAGCCAGACACTCAACCAACTGAGCCCCCCAGGCACCCCAAAAGAAAAGTTTTCTTTTTAAGATTTTATTTATTTATTTGACAGAGAGAGACAGAGTGAGAGAAGGAACAGAAGCAGGGGGAGTGGGAGAGGGAGAAGCAGGCTTCCTGCCAAGCGGGGAGCCCTACTCCAGGCTCAGGACCCTGGGATCTGACACTTAACGGCTGAGCCACCCAGGTGCCCCAAGAAATGATTTTTAAAAGACTGAATTTTAAAGTCAATATTTAAAAGGTCATGCCTGAAAATGTTGTAAGATAGAGAAAAGTATGTATGGCCCAGACATCTTTTAGGTAAATATTATATATTGTTGGTAAGACATCCCTTAAGGCCTGCCGAAGTAACAACTAGGATCTTCAAGGAGGGTGGCTCTAACTGATTGCAAGGCTTTTGTTTTGCTGAGTGAAGTAAACACTTTGCAAGTCAGAGCTCAGCTTAATTGTCAGGGGCAATACTGGAAATGCTGCACTTTGCTAACTGTTTTTCCCCGTGGTGTATAACCTCTCCTCTAAGTATCAAGCATATATCTAAGAATAACAGTTTGAAAGGGAGCAAATTATTAACCTTCTCTAAATTACTGAATGTTTCCATATGGCCCTAATGTTAATACATATTAACCTGCAGATTGTTGAAAATTTGAATTTGCACAAATGAAGCACGAGCCCTATAATTTCAAATGACATAATACTTTCAGCTCAACGAGTGGCTTGAAGTCTGGCTTAACTATTTAACTAGATTAAAAATGCCATAAAAGCAGGACCCATGTCCTTTTCATTTTGTGTGCTCTATAAAGCTCAGCATGTTACCTTATCCACAGTAAATTGTTACTGAATTATTAAACTGCTTCCTTCATCAGGCTCTTCAAATTTCACCTGCCCAAAAATAATTCATTAGTTTCACCTTCAAACCCTACCTCTTCCTCACCTAATTCTCTATTGTTTATCTCACTGTTGGGATGAAAATAATGTTGAACTGTATTCAATCCTGGGAAGGTATGATGGCAGGCCTGCTGAAGATCTAGGAGGCGTAAGGAATCCTCCCAAAGTCCTTCCCCAACACAAAAGGAACTAGGAAGGTAAGCCCAACTCAGAAAAATACAAGTCCTTCTATGTTAGATTTGAAAAATAATTCTGAGCACATTATGACGTCTTACTCAAACTTGTTACAAAGAATTATAGACTGCTATCTGGAAACTGGGAGGAAGGGTATAAAAGTGCACGTGTCAGGCCTTGGGGATGTAAAAGAAAGAAAATATAATTGAAAATGTACTTGGGTCTTTGATTTCTGGTAAGATTGAAGTCTTTTCATCAGTTAATTAGCTACCATGCTTTTACTGTACAGAGCTGCTTGCTCATTTAGCTGTTAGATAGCTACTGTTTTTCTTATTGATAGCAAGTCATTAGAAATTCATACTTCATTTTTCTTGCATTTTTCCCAGGTTTTTTTAGTTCTTTTTACATGGTCATCCTTGTTTGTCAAATTTTTGTGTGACTTTTTTCCTTTGGTTTTAAGCTTATAAAGCCTTCCTCCATACAGACATTTGAAAATTATCAATTTTCTTCTATTTTATCTTTTTTTTTTTACAAATATTACACTAACTTTTTAAAATTAATTTCTAGGGGCGCCTGGGTGGCTCAGTGGGTTAAAGCCTCTGCCTTGGGCTCAGGTCATGATCCCAGAGTCCTGAGATCGAGCCCCGCATCGGGCTCTCTGCTCAGCAGGGAACCTGCTTCCTACTCTCTCTCTGCCTGTCTCTCTGCCTACTTGTGATCTCTGTCTGTCAAATAAATAAATAAGATCTTCAAAAAAATTAATTTCTAGGGACACCTGGGTGGCTCAGTCGTTGGGCTCAGGCATTCGGCTCAAGTCATGATCCTGTGGTCCTAGGATCGAGACCCACGTTGGGCTCCCTACTCAGTGGGAAGCCTGCTTCTCTCTCTCCCAGTCCCCCTGGCTGTATTCCTTCTCTTACTGTCTGTTAAATAAATAAATAATCTTTAAAAAATTTTAAAAACAGGGGCACCTGGGTGGCTCAGTGGGTTAAAACCTCTGCCTTCAGCTCAGGTCATGATCCCGGACCCTGGGATCGAGCCCTGCTTCGGGCTCTCTGCTCAGCAGGGACCTTGCTTCCTCCTCTCTCTCTGCCTGCCTCTCTGCCTACTTGTGATTTCTGTCTGTCAAATAAATAAATAAAATCTTTTTTAAAAAAATTTTTAATAAAATAAAATTAATTTCTAACCCCCCAAACTAGCCCATTGTGCCAGGAACATTTTCAATTATTATTGATTTGAAAGTCTACATTTATCGTATATTAAATGTATAGAAGAGTCTGTTTCCAGAACTATTTTGTTCCATGATTCCATCTACTCCTGCAACCTGTACAATACTAATATTATTTTTATGATGTTTTAATATTTGGGGAGGATAAAGTCCCATCATTACTCTTTCCTGGAAAAAAAAAAAAAAGAAATCTCATCTATTAGTTTTGTTTGATTTTGCTTCAACTCTTGGAAGAAAAGAAAAAGAAAATGGAGTCCTCTACATCTGTGTGGGACCTGGGTACATTTCTCCTCAAGTAAATTGCACCCTGATTTTTTTCTTTTATGATTAATTTGTCAAGGTTTGTTAAAACAAGTTAACTAGGAAGAAACTCACTACTTGGAAGCATTCAGCCTCCTATCCTGGAGGAAGGCTCATCTCTCCATTTGTTTATCTTTAGGTAAATAGAACCACATACCTTTTCTGGAAGCTATGCCTTCAGATAAAGGCAGATGAATAGCTGCTAGAGATATTTTACACTTTCACAGGCTAAGAAAGACTCCTCTCACCTAAATATCTGAATAAGAATGTAGTTGATGCTCTTCTGAATTCAAAGTGAGAAACTGGAGTTTTCACTTCATGATAGTATCTGAAAACTAGGAACCAAAAAGAAAAAGGTTGAATGGAAAATTTCTGGAAGAAAAAAGGAGAAACAAAGTCCAGATTCATGGTTATCAAAGTACAGTTTTGCCACCAAAAGGTGAGTTGGGGAATATTTAATAAATCCTCAACAATTTCTTTAAATGAAATTGAGATATTTTCTAAGTACTGTTGTGGAAATTTGTGTAACACATGGGTATGAGTGTGTGTGTGTGTGTGTGTGTGCGCGCGCGCACACGTGTGTGTGTGTGTGTGCTGGATTTGAATCAAAGATGCAAATGAATTTCTGACTGTGATAAGTTTATTCTATTAGGGATACCAAGGCATTTTTCTAAACTAAACATCGTAAATGATTATGTTCCCAATCCATTTAAAATCCCCTTCCTATTTCCAAATTATATCTTTATGTTCATGAAAAGAATGTTTACTTTCTTGAGAGAAAAATATCATTCCTTCATTCTATGCTTGTGAGATTCCTCATATCTAGGCTAAAAGCCATGGTCTCAGTCGATAGGGCCCAAATTCATTAGGATGTTGTTTACTCAAGAGAGAATATGCCAGACACCACAGAGATTTCATTCTCTCTTTTCTTCTAAGAGTTTCAACTAAAAATTAAAGTGCCAAGCACATAGTAAGACTATGCGAAGTATGCATATTGTAAGATTGTTCTCACAGTCCTCAAATTTTTTAACCAAATAAACTCTGAACATGCTTGTTCCTATTTTCTCTGCATAATACTCTAAGCCAGAAGAACAAACACAAGAAGGCTCTGGCCTGATTCATTGTATTCATTCTACTGCATACTCTTGCCACTTACTCTTAATACTTTCATGAAATGGCATTATTTCCTTTCTAACGCCAATTCTAGCAAATCTTCACTGTGCCCAAGTGCATTATAAACCAGTCTAAATAATTTAACTTCTAAGCTTTGCAAATGGAGACCACAGAGGTAGTCATAACCGCGCTGTCCCTGTACCATGCCCACTCTCTCCCCTAGTGGGATTTTAATCTAAAGAATTAATATATACCCTTAACATGAAAAATTTTTGTAAAGATTCTGTGTGTTGCCTTTGATGTCCCCTAGGCTTAGAGAACAAATAATTTGTTTGTAAAGACATATAGAGTAACTTTAATATTAGAAATTAAGTTAACAGTCTATAAACAAAATTAGACATTAATAACCCTGTAAATTCAGAGATTTTAATATTCTTCTGGCTCTACTAATTTATCTTCCAGTATTAGAAAAATCAATCTGGTAGGTGTATTCAGTGTGGTGAGTAGGGTCTGGAAAAATTAAGGAGTGCTGGTAATCAAGAATCAACCATATCAAACTGTAGTCTATGTCAAACCTTATTAAATACAACTTAGAAACAATCACATTTATTTACTAATAATCAGATGCTTGATAAATACAGATTTTCTTATCTAGGATTTCTCTCTACCACAAAAAAAAGCTAATGCCTCATTTATTGCATCGGTAGGTGGCATTGTCACCCACATTCCCATACACTGACTCTAAGTTTCATAAAAATAATTGTTTTAAAGAACCTGTTGAATTTTCTGAGGAATTCCTTAGATAGCACAGTGCTATTTTTCTACTCATAAAGTAAAAGATTTCTTGGTCAAATGCACACAGACAGCAGGTATTTTTCAAAAATTTTAGTGAAGATTTACTACTTTATTTTTCAGAGATTATATTTGAAACATGTCTCAGAGTGACTTCCTCTACCCAGAGAATCCACGGAGAAGGCAGGAAGTAAACCGACTTCACCAGCAGCTTCTTGACTGTTTATCTGATAGCTTCCATGCTACTAATAAGCTGATTGAGGTCTTAAACTTGCACTTGGGGTGCAAGTTGGCCTCCATCGAGATGAAAAGAGATGGGACCATCAAAGAAAACTGTGATATCATCATCCAAGCCATGATGAAAATCCAAACAGAACTACAAAAGGTTGATGAAGCACTAAAAGATAAGCTAGAGCCAACCCTCTACAGAAAACTTCAGGATATTAAAGAAAGGGAAACAGAGAAAATTGCAATAGTACAAAAGGTCATTTCAGTCATCCTGGGAGAAGCTACTTCCACAGCCAGTGCAGTAGCTGTTAAACTTGTGGGCTCAAACATCACAACTGGCATCATTAACAAGCTGGTCACTGTGTTAGCTCAAATTGGTGCTTCTCTCCTTGGTAGTATAGGAGTTGCCGTTCTTGGCCTTGGCATAGATATGATCTTCCGTGCCATCCTGGGAGCAGTGGAGAAAACGCAGCTTGAAGCAGCCATTAAAAGTTATGAGAAGCATCTGGTGGAATTCAAGTCAGCTTCAGAAAAGTATCATCATGCCATTACTGAGGTCACCAACACAGTGAAACACCAAATGAAATGAACAGCCACGGTGCCACTGGAATACTTTTCTATGTCTCTATAATAGTGTTTTGCTTCTTGGATTAGGTTCATTTTCTGCTAAGTTTCCAACATGGACAGAAATATAGTTAATAAGTTGGCAAGGTGGTTTAAGAGATGCTAAAACTAGAGGACTCCACAGAGTTTTTTATCAGTTGGGTCTAGACCCTGTGAGGCAAAAGATATATCCCAGGATACCTTCTTACTCTGCTCTACCAGATCAACATTACATTAAATGCTATTGTAGAAGAGCAAGTCTAGGGGTTACTTCTTCCTTTTCTTTTCCCCCAAATTCTTAAAATTTACTCTGAATAAAGAATCTTTCATTCCTACCACTAGCTTCAGACATCATTTAGTTCTAAGGGGATGTACTTGGTAACTTCTGCCTAGACACAAACTGTGGACCTTTGAATGAAATGGAAATACTACCATAATTTTGACCTTGAGCTTAAGCTCAATTTTCAATAAACTAGAAGAGACTGAAGTATGGGTTGTAACAGTTTATTTTAATGATCAAAGGACGCAAGGGTTCTGTAACTTCCACTGATTACATCCTATAAATGCAAATGGATTTTTAAAAGATAAAAGTTAAGGGGGGCCTTGGTGGCTCAGTGGGTTAAAGCCTCTGCCTTCGGCTCGGGTCATGGTCCCAGGATCCTGGGATTGAGCCCCACAAGGAGCCCCACATCGGGCTCTCTGCTCGATGGGGAACCTGCTTCACTCTCTCTCTTGCTGCCTGCCTCTCTGCCTACTTGTGATCTCTGTCAGATAAATAAATAAAATCTTTTAAAAAAAAAGATAAAAGTTAAAACTGAACAGATAAAGGTTCTGTTTCTATAATTGCAATCAACCCTGACCAACTGTGGTGTGATGCTTAAATATTCCTCACGGGAATGTTTGAACACTCTGCAACATAAAAAAAAAAAAAAAAAACACACACACAAACATGCTTGAACACCCTGGAACATTTGGAAAAAAAAAAAAAAACAAATATGCAAATCCCAGCTACACATATATAAAATACATTTGGGATGCAGGGGAGGAAGCTGTTACTCTTTTAGGAATTTGTCATTTAAAAGAGAGTCAT
Organism: Lutra lutra; assembly: GCF_902655055.1. NCBI lineage: Eukaryota > Metazoa > Chordata > Mammalia > Carnivora > Mustelidae > Lutra > Lutra lutra. The sequence continues at coordinate 86,653,209 of NC_062285.1, forward strand.
AATTTATTATATGAGTTTTCAGAGAGGTGAAACTTCCTTTTCTACACTAGCATAATGAAGCTGTCCTTGCTACATAGAACTTTAGGTGCCTCATTTCATCAAATACCTGATTTCAGAAGAATCCAGAGGCTAAGGAGGCCTAATGGTTCAGTTAATTTCTGCAGACACAGTGTTTTCTAAATCTTTCACCAACTAATGACTCCCCATTGTGACTCTTGGGTTCTACTTACATAATCATTAATAAGTTGCTGATGTAAGAATGTGTTTGTTATAATTGATTCTTGCATCTTAGTACAAGAAATGTGCTGAAATTTTAAAAGCTCAGCATATCTCAAAAATTAAGCTAGATCAAAGACTCTAATTTTTCAAATGTACTCTTCATTTTTCTCTTTCATCACTGCTTCTTAAAATTAGTTGCAAAACTAAACTAGTTCATCTCCAAAATTAAATTTTATTACCTAACTTACAAGTTCTAAACTACAAGACCTTGTTATTGCTCTTTCTAGGACTCGAAATTCAGTCTAAAACCAAATCAAGAATTTTCTAAGACAAAGGGTAGTTTAGGTAAGGAACTCACCTTAAATGTTTAAGTGCACATTTAAAATATTCTATTGTTAAAAATTAATGTGTATCTCCTTCAGTATTTTGGAGCATTTATAATTGACAGTAAGAACTGACCGATACCTAACATAGTTTCCTAGAAGGGATATTAAGATCAGAAATAACCAAGGGTATCTCTTAAAAACATAATGTTTAAATATTAAACTTACCCTTAAGGGGAAAAGACAGGATAAGAGTCTTAGACTAAAAGTGGACAGAAGAGAAGGGAAGGACTAAGACTAGACCTAAGTGATAATCTGTATGTATGTACAGTGACATCATAAAGGACTTCTAGCTGGTGAAAAGACCAAAAGGGAAAAGCAGCAAATATAAAGCAACCTCGCCACTCGTATATTTAAAAGTGACTGCACGTGTATCCCCACATCTCCTCCTCAAAAAACTCATTGAAATTTCGGTAATTTCTCATAGATGAACAATCTCGGACTCCAACACGGGACGTGATCTCTTCGCTCAGGTCTACCTATGTTCTGTGTGCCCGTAAACTTCCAGACCGGCTTGACGCTGGGAAAGCGCAACAAGTGCAGTAGCAAATGTTATTCAGGGATCCACTTTCAAACAGACACTATCCGTTTGATAGAGATCGCGCTCGCTTACATCACGAAAAAAACAAAATCAAAAACTAATACAACTCCAGCCTACAGAGACTGCAAAACCTCTCCCGAACTGGGATCGGCCACTCATTCAGCCCTACAAACTCAACTTCCGGAAATTAAGTCAAACTGTCTCGGGCAGTCTTCCCACCAGCCAATCACCTATCCGACCCGCTTCATTTTTCTTCTTTCTATTGATCTAAAGAAGTGTCAATCAACGTGGTTCCGCTCCCTGGGGGCGGGATCTTAGCCGAGAATCAACTAATTCGGTACTAATTTGCAGCGGAAGAAACTCTGGTCCGAGAGTTCTTGGTTACTCTCTATGGTGCCAGGGCGGAGAAACACTAAGATCTGAGACCCTAGGCATAGGAAGTGACGTAAGGATGGCGGAGGGGCGCGAGCTTTCAAGATGGCGGTGGCTGGGTGGCTGACCGGCACACAGAGGTGAAGGCCCCTACGAGGTAAAAGAGGCCGAGAATCGTCCCCTCCCCGCTTCTCGCAGTGCCAGGAGTCCAGCAGAAGTGTGAGTGTGCAGAATTGTTTCACTCCGTTTCTTCATCTTTTCCCGCGCCGCCCCGGGCCCGCGCAGTTGCCTCGGGGACGCCAGGCCCCTCTGCCCGGTTCTTCCTCTTCGCGGCTTGGGTCTCCCCGGTCACGGACCGGGGGATCTTGGGGCCGCGCGGCTTCCAGCAGTTAAGCAGCTGTTCTCCCGAGTCGGTTAGCGCCGCCTCCTACCTGTGCTCGTTGACCGGTTGCTTTAGATTTGACGTCTTCTTGTACCTCGAGTCAGGGTCAACCGTCGCTATGGTTTCGGCAGTTGCTGCTGCTGTTGCTTCTCTTGGTGCATCTGGGCCCCGTCCCACTGCAGCCTCTTCGGTTCTGTGGCCCGACTTCCCTGCCGTTTCGGCTTTTGGGCAAAAAGTAGTTTGTTCAGACTAAGGCTCCGTGGTCTTCTGTAGAAATTCTCTGTAATTCCTGTCTGTCCTTTGTTTCCCTTGTGGGAGAAGAGGGTCAAAACAGGAGCCCGAGGGTCATTGAGAGAGGACAGCAAAAATGGTAACAGGCCATCAAAGACAGGAGAGCCTGTATTTATACCAGTCGTGTTTCGGTCTCCCTTCTCCCCCACTCCCCGGGTTTTCTGAGAAGGAAACCCTGGACAGGATAAATTAGTTGCCCCTGGAACAGCTCCAAAGCATTTAGCAGAAATCAAGGCATTTGAACGCTTGCTGAAAGAGGCATTAACTAATGAACTTTTCTGACAAAAATCGTTAAGGAAGGTATAATTAATTGTACGGGCTACACCTCATGATCTTCCCTTTCACACCCTTTAAAAGTCTACTTTCAAAAGGAAGTAAATTTGTCAACTTTATTATTGGGAAGAATAAATATTTAAAAGTTAAACAATTGAAATAAGAGAAAGGAGTAATATAGTAGTATCTTAGGGTAATAAAAATTTAGACTTGCGAAGCATTTTTTCTCAGACAGTCATCTCTTTCAGTTACCATTAAAAAATAGAAATCGGGAGCCAAGTAGGTAAGTAGGTACTAGTAGAAAAATAGGTGTCTGGGCGTTTTTGGACACTCCTTCATGTAATACTTTGATTTTTAATATTTGCACTTTTAGTTATGTTTTACGCTCTTGAGAGTCAAGAATTATATGTGAATTAGAACTAAACTTGAATTAAGCAGGCTTAAATTAATGAGTTTTCACTCTCTTACAGATGTTGTGAATACATGTGAAGAAAAACCGTAGAGAGGGACAAGGGTGACATTTATTGTTCAACCCACAGCGCTACCTCCATTTCCTTTTTATTCCTCTTTCACCCTACATGTAAATAAAGGCAGGGTGTAGGGAAAGGACTAATGGCTTTTCATATTCATGGTTTATCCATGTTGTTGAAGCATTTTCTGATTTTTTTTTTCAATTTCAGAGTCAGTCCGTGATCTATTAAAAAAAGTTAATAACCAAAGGAATGTTACTTTTCAAGAGATTGGTAGAAAGAAATTTCATAAAATAAAAAGAAAGAAATTCTGTAAATTTTAGAAGAATAGCTATTTCTTTGTCTTTGCAGGTTTTTTTGTTTTTCTGTTTTAATGAACAAGTAAACCATACAAATTGTCAACATGGGACGGCGATCGACATCATCCACCAAGAGTGGAAAATTTATGAACCCCACAGACCAAGCCCGTAAGTGTCCATTAGTGTGGAATGATAAACAAGAGGAGTGATAAATTTGCAAACACTAGAGAATCTGTTACGTCTTAATTATAAAGTCAGCATTTCTAGGTGTCAGTTGTATAAAGTTATTCGGTGTTGTTGTGGGCACATGAAAACTTTAAGCATGTGAAAAAATTAAGACCCATTTTTTAATTTGATTGATTTGCGAAGTGGAATTGGCTTGAAACTTTCTTTTTGTATTTGAAATTTTGGACAGATTAGTTTTGAGAGCTTACAACAAAAATATCTCAAGATTTTCGTTGGCATAATTAAGGGTTGTTGTTGGCATCTGGTGGATAGAGGCCATAGATGCTGCTAAATATTCTGCAGTGCACAGGATCGCCTCCCACATTATTGTTATCTGTATTAAGTTGGACAAAATGCTAGTGTTCAAGATTTGAAAAGTTTTGTATTTTCTCCTTCTCTTAAAGGAAAAGAAGCCCGGAAGAGAGAATTAAAGAAGGTAGGATTTCAGAAGCATCTTATTAGTCTTAAGTGATGTTTGACGCATCTTATTATTTGGGATTAGCAGATTTCCAAACAATATTTACAATTATTTGTCAGAAAAGATACTTCATGCTTTTTACAACAAACAATAAAATTTATTTAGCCAAAATGCTATACTTGGAAACTTAACCGAAATAACTTTGCAGATAAGCTCATGATGGTTATCATAACATTATATATTTATCTTTCCCACTGAGTTAAGTAAATATCTTTGAAAGGAATTTTTTTTTTCTGTTAAAGCATATTGCTTTGTTAAAAGCAACCAAATTAGTGAATGGAAATAAATGTGATTCTAAATGGCTCTGTGGGTTCATTTTCCTCATTATGTAGCCATTGAGTTTGTGGCAAAGTGTTCTCCCAGAATAATGCAGTATTTACTTTTTAGTATCATTCTTTAACACTGAAAGATTGCAGATTTTTAATAGTTTTTAACTGGGTTTTCCTGGTTCATTGTATAGCATCAAATCCTGCAAAACTTTTCTTTAGTTTATAATTTTAGAATTTAGCCCTAAAAAAAATCTTGATTTTTTTTTTTTTAGTAATTCCTTAAGATACCACAAAATTTAGAGAACTACCTGCCTGAGAAAGTTCATATAATAGTGTTTATCTTTTTGTGTAAAGTTAGAACATTTTTTGAGAGCCAAAAATTATGTAGCCTTGCTTATGGTAGTTGAAACAAGTGATCAGAAACCAAGGAAAAGTTCAACTTCAGTTTCAGTAGATTCTTGATGCAAATCGAAATAAAAACTCAGGAATGTCCAGTTTCTTGACATAGTGCTCTTTTTTTCCTAAGAACAAAAAACAGCGCATGATGGTACGAGCTGCAGTTTTGAAGATGAAGGATCCCAAGCAGATTATCCGGGACATGGAGAAATTGGATGAAATGGGTAAAAATTTATTTTAAAAGACTAGATTTTAGAGCAGGACTAACAGTCTGATACACAAAGGCAGGCAAGCAGGTAATGACAAAGCAGCATAGGCATGAGAAAAACAGAAAAAAGCATGAAAACGTTTGACACTTGGATTTAGCTTTAGTGTCAGACAAAATGGAGTGATGGGGAGCAATTGCACTCTGGGGATCTCCTCTAGAGTTAAATGAATGCTGTTATTTAGCTTGAATTAGTTATTGAGGGAAGACTGAAACCTGGAGTTTTTGTTTTACTTTTTTAATGTTGGCAGCTACCATATAAATCTAAATATTAGACTACTGTGAATTTATCAATTCCCCACTTTTTCCAGCGTGAACATCAAAGACAATTGACCCACTAAGGTGGTAGAAGAAATCATGAAATACTTAAAATCTAATTTTATAGAATATCATATGTATCATATTGGGATTTGTCTTTTTTCACATTTCTTTGAATAATTTTATTCAGTTTCTTCATACGCATTTTCAGGAATCACAAGATAACTGCATGTTATCTTTCCTTGCATCTGAGTTGCTTGAGAATTGTCTGTGTGATGCTGCCACTGGAAATTTTACCGCAACCCATAAATACCCATTTTTTAATACTAGAATTTTTATTTTTTCTGCCTTTTTTTTTTTTTTTTTTTTTTGCATAATGAAATGATTTTGGCAAGTTTTGTTTTCAGAAGTTATTCGGTTTAAGTGGCTTGCCAAAAATCAGAGAGTAAGTGAAAGAGGTACAGTGGATTTCAGTGATATATTAAATGTGTTGAAAAAAAAATTCAGCTATGTGGGGTTATAGTGTATAGTATATAGTGTGCTCTCTTAAATAGTGTAGCACAGCTCATGCATTTAGCCTAGGCAAGAGTTCTGGGTCAGATTGCATGATCCCAAATCGTTCCCAATTCTGCTGTAACTGATCCCATTTGTTGCCTCTTGTTTAAATATTACTATGGGCAGTTGTTATCCCTGGGACGTCAAGACATTAAATGACCTAGTAAATGACTTTAGATTGATTCATGTGGTTTTATAAGGAGATAATAGGAGTAACAGGGGTTTATTGAGCTCTTGTCTTGCTAAGCACCATTTTTTTTCCAGATGTTACAATTTTTAGATGGGTGTATTACCCCTACTTTGTGGGCGAGGAAACTCGGGCACAGAGAGAGAAACTTTCCTCATGGTCATGCTATTAGGAATTGGCAAGCTGGGATTAAAACTCAGGCATTCAACATTTTTATTAATCACACTAAGAATAGTGTGTCATGTAAGACTACCTTTGGAATAAATCACCAAAGTAGAAGGAGGTAGGGAAGAAGATAATTAAACTTGTTATCTGTTAAAAGAAAAAAAAAAAAGGAAAAGGGAGAAGGGAACGCTGTTCATCAGGGCTCTAATTATACTGTATAAACTTTATACATTTTATGAAACTCAAACTAGTTAAGGCAAAACAAAATACATACATTAACTCCCATAATTGGCAAATCCCAGAGGAAAACTCTCCTAGCAAGCACGGGTATCATTATTAGACTGTTCATCTGTCTTGTCTGATCTCTTATTAGCTTCATTCAGCATATTACTAATGAACTTCTTGGGATTGGAAGTGGAAAATGGGTAAAGAATTAGTGGGAAATGAAGTCAAGCTTGAGGTTTATTTTCTTCCTCCTATAAAGCTTCACTCTTACATCCACATTTAAAGTCTCAGGAAAGGATCTGGTTTCAATTTGGATCATGCGCCAGTTGACCTCTGAGTCAGTCACTGGGGAGGGAAATGTAGGGAAGAAGGTATAATTGACCAGGCAAGCTTGGGAGTGTTGTGCTAGCAATCCCTTTGGGGGCAAAAGACCTGAAATTAAGCCCCGTGTTGAACACCTGGAAAAAGAAAAGATTGTATGGTAGTTAGAGAACAGCAGTTTGTTATAAAAAAAAGTGGTGAGCTAGACACCACTGGATATTTTGTGGTCACGTTCAGTCATCAGTTTCATTGTGAAGTACTTGATATCCCCATTTCCCAGATGAAGAAGCTAAAGATCACTGAATTCAAATGCCCAAGATCTCAGAATTAAATGACAGGTCTGACTGAAGCCTCACAATAATACCAAGTTATTAGCGTAAATGAATGAAGATTGATTTTTATTACAGTGATGATGAAAATCAATTAGGTAATGTTAGACTTTTCTTAGAAGAGAAAGAAAAATTAATGGCTTATCTTTAAAAGGGTGGAGTATCAATAAATATCCATTACACTTCTTTTTAACAAAACTTTAAAAGTGTATACCTAGTCTGAAGCCTTTTTAGAAGTTTTAGTGTATAAGGAGATTTTATTAAATGATAGAGCTGATAACTAAATGAAGTGACTTTTTGTGTTGGATTTCAATATCTGCTCTTTTCTCTCAGAGTTTAACCCGGTGCAGCAACCACAGTTAAACGAGAAGGTGCTGAAAGACAAGCGTAAAAAGCTACGTGAAACCTTTGAACGTATTCTACGACTTTATGAAAAAGAGAATCCAGATATTTACAAAGAACTGAGAAAGCTAGAAGTAGAATATGAACAGAAAAGGGCACAACTTAGCCAATATTTTGATGCTGTCAAGGTAATCAAGTTTCTTTAGAGAGATAAACTAAAATGTTATATTTCGATTTGCTCTTAAAATTGTTAATGGGAGAACCGGTCATGATGAACTTCTTCCTCTTGGCAGTTTCTTGTCAAACTAAACCTATCCCATGAGCCAGCAAATTTAATGTTACGTACTTACAAGAGCAATTAATCCATCTGCCAACACAGTAATAGCCAAAAACTAGAAATAGCCTAGATGTCCATTAATAGGCTAATGGATAAACAAACTAGTATATTTGTAAAATTGTATGTACTCAGCAATGAAAAGGAATGCTCTACTAATACTCAAAACAACATGGGATTAAGAAAAAAAATTTTTAACATAAATCTCAAAGCATGTTGAACTTCTTTCATAGTTAGGATTCCATTTGTATGAAATTCTAGAACAGGCAGAACTATAGATTAAAGCATTTGGTTTGTTTTGTTCTGTTTTTAAAGATTTTATTTATTTGACACAGAGAGAGTTCACAAGCAGGCAGACAGGCAGGCAGAGGGAGAGGGGGAAGCAGGCTCACCGCTGAGCAAAGAACCTGATGCAGGGCCCAATCCCAGGACCCTGAGACCATGGCCTGAGCCAAAGGCAGAGGCTCAACCCCCTAAGCCACCCAGGCGCCCCACATGAAAGTATTTGCAAAAGTATTTGCTTTGGGATTGTTTTGGGGATTGATTGAGAAGTGTGAACTATATGCATTTGTCAAAACTCAGAATTTAGGCGCACCTGGGTGGCTCGGTTAAGCCTCTACCTTCGGCTCAGGTCATGATCTCAGGGTCCTAGGATGGAACCCCACATCAGGCTCTCTGCTCAGCAGGGAGCCTGCTTCCCCCTCTCTCTCTGCCTGCCTCTGCCTACTTGTGATCTCTCTCTTTCTCTGTCAAATAAATAAAATATTTTTTTAAAAAACCCGGTTTATATTTGATTGTGAATTTGTCCAAAAAAGTAAAAAAAAAAAAAAACCTAATTGTATCATTTTTTTGCAAAGTAAGTAGTATAGGTCCCATTTTACGGATAAGGAAACTAAGGAACTTGCTTAGTCATACAGCTAGTATGTGGCAGAAATTCAGCAGACTAATTTTAGAAACCCAAGCTCTGCTACTGAATATATACTATTTCTAAGTCAGTTGATAAATGCTGTTTATCATCCAGAATATTTAATAGAGTGGCTTTGGTCCTAGACACTTTTAACAGTTGGATTTCTATAAACAGCTATTTCAAACCATAACCCAAAAGGAAAAGTTAATGATGGAAGTAAAACAGCTGAGTTTTGTTTCTTTTAAAGGTGATAGGGATTTTTTCCATTCATTGACCGACTTTGGATTGTTTTTCCCTGATACTTGTGTTAGGTGGGAAGCAAATCCAGGTTATGAAACAGCAGATACTGAATTTTTAGTGTTGAGTTTGTGGATTGCACTGATACTATTGAACTTTTTTCTCTGTTTCAGAATGCTCAGCATGTGGAAGTGGAGAGCATTCCCTTGCCAGATATGCCACATGCTCCTTCCAACATCTTGATCCAGGACATTCCACTTCCTGGTGCCCAGCCACCCTCCATCCTTAAAAAGACTTCAGCCTATGGGTAAGGAAGCGGTAGCATAATTAAATAACACTTCTTAAAAGTACCTTTTAACTGTCCAGTGCCAAAATTATTGCAGTGGGAATTAAAAGGCAGTGTGAATGTAAGCGATGCCTCACTTGAGTAAATGTAGAGTAAGAAATCCCTTGAAAATATTTTTAGAAGAGGAAATAAATACCTCATTACTGTGAATGTGATTATTGTGGAATTTTCTTTCAGACCTCCAACACGGGCAGTTTCTATACTTCCTCTTCTTGGACATGGTGTGCCACGTTTGCCCCCTGGTAGAAAACCTCCTGGTCCTCCCCCAGGTCCACCACCTCCTCAAGTCTTGCAAATGTATGGCCGTAAAGTGGGCTTTGCCCTAGATCTTCCCCCTCGTAGGCGGGATGAAGACATGTTATATAGCCCAGAACTTGGTAAGGAGTGACTGTTCCTTTTGCTCTTGTGACCTTTCCGCTGTCCTTTTTTTTATTGGCCCTGTTTAACAGCTGGTTCACTGTCCTCAGAACTTGGGAAATAAATGAGGTTTACATGCTCATACTAACAAGATGGATAAATCATAGAATTCACCCAAGTAAAAGCAGCATACATAAGGAAGTACAGAAGTGTTTATTGTGTTTTAAATTAGGCTTTTTCTTTTTTTAGAAAAGATTTTTAAAAAACTGTTACCAAATGGAAATATTGTCAGACTGTGTGAAGAACTGTCATATACAGAATCATTTTACATAATGAAGTTACTCTGACTTAAATAGCACAATTCTCTCTGCTTTGGTATACCATATAGAGCAGGGTCCAATCATCTTTGTTTCCTGATCCCTTCTCCTTTTCAGCTCAACGGGGCCATGATGATGATGTTTCCAGCACCAGTGAAGATGACGGGTATCCTGAAGACATGGATCAAGATAAGCATGATGACAGTACTGATGACAGCGACACTGACCGATCAGATGGAGAAAGTGAAGGGGATGAATTTGTGCACCGTGATGATAACGAGAGAGACAACAATGAAGAAAAAAAGTCAGGTATGTGCAAATGAAAGTTCCATGGCTTGATCCATAAGTAGCGCACACGTTGAAGGTTCTGATTTATTAATGCATCTTTGAAAGTAATTTTGAGCACCTTGAAAAGAAGCGTCACAGCTCTATTCATTCTTACATCAAAGGTCTCTAAAAGTTCCGGACATGTAATACTTGGTGGACATTTGTGGGTTTGGATAAGAAAAAAGGAGAATAACCACATAACCATATTGAGAAAGCCATAGTCACATTATTGTTTTTTAATAAATCTGCTTATTTACATTTGAAGCCATTTAAATTTTCTGTGTTCATTGTGTCTCACATCAGCCCAGACCATAATTATAATTTAGCTACACCTGCGAGTGGAATCATGATCTAATGGAAGCATCCATAATGTATGATCTATGTCCATTTGATTATTATAAGATCAGACTGAGTTACTTGTACTTTTAAAAAGTCATTATGACATTCATCAAGAAAATTTTTAAGATTCGTGATAGATACTGAACAGTACAAAATATATGATCTGTCACACCTTGGTAGTCTTAGAGTTTCTTTTAAGATTGTTTTTGTAAGGGTGCCTGGGTGTCTCAGTGGGTTGTGTGTCTCAACTCTTGATTTCAGCTCAGGTCATGATCTCAAGGTTGTGGGGTCAAGCCCTTCATTGGGCTCTGCCCTCAACGCAGTGTTCCTCTCCCTCTGTCCTTCCCCCTGCTTGTGCATGTATGTGTGTGCTTTCTCTGTCTCTAAAATAAATAAATAAGATTTTTTTAAAAAAGAAATAAATTGGTTTTGAAACGTGCACCACCATATTTATGTTTGTAAAACTACTGTTGTTCATATTTGTAATGATGACAAATCTTTGTCCTGCTATTTCTTAAGAGCCATGGTTTCAGGGGCACCTCAGTGGCTCAGTTGGTTAAGTGTCTGCCTTGGCTCAGGTCATGATCCCAGGGTCCTGGGATAGAGCCCCATTTTGGGTTCCCTGCTCTGTGGGGAACCTGCTTCTCCCTCTCCTTCCCGCTCTGGCTCTGTCTCTCTCTCAAATAAAAAAATAAAATCTTAAAAAAAGAGTCATGGTTGCAAAACAAAAGCTATCTTAACAGGGTGCATAGAGCTGGTAATGAAGAATTATCTAGGACTTACGTAGAAGGCAGTACTACAAAGAGAAAGTCCTTAAAGCCACAGCAGCTTCGTTTTTCTGTGGCATTGTGTGATCCTTTGCCTCATTTTTCTCTTTCTGCCACCTTGTTTTACTTACGTGTACTCATCAATGTACATGTGCTTAATGTGGCTCTCCTACTAGGATTTGACATTTTCTAATATTTACACTGAGTTTTTACTATGTGCAAGGAATTTTCCTAGACAAAGGGTACAGAGTAAAGAAAACTAAAGCCCTGCCCATGTGGAACTTTGTAAATGTTTACCAACTAAGACTGCTCCTAATATTGCACCATTTAGCAAGATGTGTTTAATAGCAGATAGCTTCATTTATTGGGTTAAAAAAAAAGGTCCCTTCCAGTCTTAGTTTGCTAAGGTTTTTTTTTGTTGTAAATATGTTTAAGTGTCTGTTCAGATGCTGTTACGGTTTTTTTTAAGTTGTTTATTATAATGAACTATATTCATGGCTTTTCTCATGTTCAACCTTATCTTACATTTCTGGGACCAACCCTAAGTGTTTATGATGTGTTTTTCTTTTAAAACACTGTTGGATTCAATATGGTTATAAAATTGGCCCTTGAACAACACAGGGGTTAGGAGCACCAACCTTCTACACAATCAAAAATCCATGTATAACTTTCAAGTTCCCCAGAACTTAACTACTAATAGCCTATTGTTCACCAGAAGTTTTACTGTTAAGATAAACTGTCGATTAACACACGTTTTGTATGTTGCATGAATTATATACTGCATTCTTGCAGTAAACTTTGCTAGGGAAAAGAAAATGATGTTGAGAATTCATAAGGAAATACAGTCACTGTACTATACTATCACAAAAACCCATGTGTAAGTGGACCCCCCTCAGTTCAAACCCATGTTCAACAGTCAACTGTATTTTACAGTAGGTTAGTTTTGGAATCAAGGTTGTGCTGGCTTCATTAGTTCTGGATTACATTCCATCTTTTCTGTGCCTTTTTACAGGAAATTTCTATTTAATGTTTGGCTGAACTTCCTTATAAAATTATTTGGGCGAGGTTAAAAATAGATTTCTAACTACCATTTCAATTTTATATGTTCTGGTTTTATCACTTCTGTGGCCAATTTTTGTGGTTTATATTTTTCTAAATGTCTTATTATTTTATCTGGGTGTTCCAATTTAACTGGCATAAAATTATTAATAGTAGTCTTTGAATTTTACAGATCTTAAATCACAATAGCAGTTTACCAACCAGTTGGCACTTCTTAGACTATCTTTTATATGGCTGACTCTTCCCAGCACTTAATTTCTGCCAAATAGTGGGCAGCAGTCCTATCTACTGCTTTCTAGTCTTATATAGTGTGCATTTGCTGAATTTTGTTGTTTCTAATCCACCCCATTCTCTCCTTCCACCCCTTAGGTCTGAGTGTAAGATTTGCAGATATGCCTGGAAAATCAAGGAAGAAAAAGAAGAACATGAAGGAGCTGACTCCTCTTCAAGCCATGATGCTTCGAATGGCAGGTGAGACAGGGAGAAGAGTAATCAAATCACCTTTCAAGTATTTCTTCCTGCCAGTTCCTTTATGTACATTTTCCCATTTAGTATCTCAGCAACCCTGAAGTGAGTAATAAATCCTTATTTTACAAAAGTTATGGTTTGGAGACATTTGGAGACTAAGTTGCCCAAAGTTACCCAGCTAGTAAGTGGTTAAACTGGCATTTAAATCCAGGTCCTTCTTGTTCTAAAGCCCGAGCGTGTTTCACTGTGCTCCACTAGCACAGATGAGTAGAATATTGTTTGATTGCTCCACATCCAAGTAGTTTATTGAAGAAGGCTCTTCAGTTGTTCATTTTAAGGAAGCACTTAATTGAGCACATGTCTTCAGGCATCACTATTTTGTGGGCTGTAAAAAATGAATCAACTCCATTTACCTGGTTTAATATTTCTCTTAGGTCAGGAAATCCCTGAGGAGGGACGAGAAGTAGAAGAATTTTCAGAGGATGACGACGAAGATGATTCTGATGATTCTGAAGCAGAAAAGCAATCACAAAAACAGCATAAAGAGGAATCTCTTTCTGATGGCACATCTACTGCTTCTTCACAGCAGCAAGCCCCCCCACAGTCTGTTCCTCCTTCTCAGATTCAAGCACCTCCCATGCCGGGACCGCCTCCTCTTGGACCACCCCCGGCTCCACCCTTACGGCCTCCTGGACCTCCCACCGGCCTTCCTCCTGGACCACCTCCCGGTAAGTTGGCACTGCTCCATTGTGAGGAAATAACCAAGTCTACCTGTGATCAGAGTGATGAAGTCATTCCAAAAATACACATCATTGGTATCGATGTTTTTTCTTCTCCTAGTATAAGTCACTAAGAGATAAAGGAAGTACAGTTCATTTTTTCCGAGATAAAGGAAGTACAGTTCATTTTTTCCTACAGCACTGTTCACAGTCCATAGTACTTCCGACAGCCATCTTTTTCTCCAAAGTTGTTCTCTTTTCAGGGTCTTGTAGTTGAGGTTAACAGGCAGAAACTGGATATGAAACTGGTGTTTTCTTTAGTACTGTTTTTTAATATGACAAGATGACCCAATTCTAAATTGATGGCTAATGGGACGAGGGCACAGTAAATACTAACTGGCATCCTTCTTTGGTTGGGAGTTGTTGGATGTCGGTCTTTAGAAACAAAAGGAATCACTATTAATATAATCTTTGGCATGTAAGAATGAAAAGGTTATTTGAAATTTGAACTTCTTGGTTACTTACGATTTTATAGTCTTTCATCTTATAGTTGTCGTTAGGTTTTCTTCACTTGAGTTCATCATTTTCTGATTGGTCTTGCAAAAGCACGTTACCAGTCTTAAGTCATCTTCAGTCATCCTTGCTATGTCTTTCTGTGTTTCAGGGGGAATCCTTAAAGCACCCTGCTTTATATTCCATTTTCAGCTTTTAAGAGCCCGTTTAAGAGCTGAGCTATTAAAAAAGAAGAAGCAGCAGCAGCAGCAGCTATGCTTTTTGTCAGTACCAGCAAATAAAGAGAAATGATCTGTAACAAATCCCGTTCCATGTCTCTGGTGCTCAGATATTTGTTGAATGAATTCTTTTTCCACCTACGTTTTGATCAGTTTTTGAGGTTACCTGATTTCAAGTTGCCAAGTCAGACCACACTTGAGTTACCTTTATACCAAGTTATGACTTCCTATGTATGTCTCTTAATTTGTCATTTTTCTCTTTTCAGGAGCTCCTCCATTCCTGAGACCACCTGGAATGCCGGGACTCCGAGGGCCTTTACCCCGACTTTTGCCTCCAGGGCCACCACCAGGCCGACCCCCCGGCCCTCCCCCAGGGCCACCTCCAGGTCTGCCTCCTGGCCCTCCTCCTCGGGGACCCCCACCAAGGCTACCTCCCCCTGCTCCTCCAGGTGAACCTTTTGATTTCTAGTACAAAAACTTGACACTATATGTTTCATCTGCTCTAAGACATATTTTCACATTTTAGTTTCCTAAAATCAAGGGGTATCCTAAAATGATGTTTTTTAATTGCTTTTGGCCTAGGTTGAAGTTGAGTTCTTCTACAGGGTATGTGCACTGGATTCTGCCTGTCCTGTGAGGGACTTTTCCCAGGCAGAGACCACTTTGGATAAAATTCGCCATTTGAGTAGAGCGTTTGGGGAGGGGGGAAGCAATTGTGAAGTTATTCCACATATTTCCATATATTTGCATGAGTACAGAGTTAAAGTTTGAAAATAAAAGGCAGATTGCCTTGTGCTCTTATTACATGTGGTAGGTGTATTTCCAGTTCATTACACTGTCCCAGTTTAATGTGAAAACCCCCTCCTAAACTCCTTTGCTTGGACTTTTAGTGGTATCTGGAGTAATAATGAGTCTGTATAAGCAGTAGTATCTTAAGTTCAGTGAAATTTAGTATTTTATATTTGGTCTTAGAAGTGGCATTTGAAAAAAATTAAATCTGCAGTTCTGGGTAAATGACAATGGTATGTCGGAATCATCAAAGGTTATGAATTCTTTTCCAGTAGTGGTAACATACTATGATTAGTTACATTCATGTCCTCTAATGGTTAAAATTCCATTTCCTGCCTGTTGGGTTACCTTTTGCAGGGGAGGAATGGTGTAGAAATCAGTAAATAATGCAGGAGGATCAAACCCCCCACCTTGGCCTTGATGGCATCTGCACTATACAGCTAGAATAAAGTCTTGGGCTGTCAGATCTGAAATTGGACAAATTTGAAATCATACTTGAAACCAGTTGGTATTGTCAACTTTGTATTTAACTTTTTTTTTTTTTAACATTTTATTTATTTGATAGAGATCACAAGTAGTTGGAGAGGCGGCAGAGAGAGCGGGGGAAGCAGGCTCCCTGTTGAGCAGCCGAAGGCAGAGGCTTAACCCACTGAGCCACCCAGGCGCCCCTGTTTAATTTTCTATTTATTTAGTACATTACTCAGGAAGAAAACCTAAGTACAGGGGTACAGATTGAAAGTGAATATTAGGGGGCGCCTGGGTGGCTCAGTGGGTTAAAGCCTCTGCCTTCGGCTCAGGTCATGATCCCAGGGTCCTGGGATCGAGCCCCGCATGGGGCTCACTGCTCGGCAGAGAGCCTGCTTCCTCCTATCTCTCTCTGCCTGCTTCTCTGCCTACTTGTGATCTCTGTCAAATAAATAAATAAAATCTTTAAAAAAAAAAAAAAGTGAATATTAATTCATAATAAAATATTCCTTAGTATCAAAACATATTCCTGAGTTTCAGATAGTAATAAGCAATGTGGTTTTAGCTTATTTTCTGTAAATTGTCAATTTTTAAAAAAAAAACTGTCAACCTGTTTTTCACATCCTTTATAGTAGTTACAATTTATCCTCATAGTCTTCATCTGCCCGTTTTCTCCTTCATTTAGGTATCCCTCCACCTCGTCCCGGCATGATGCGCCCACCTTTGGTGCCTCCACTTGGACCTGCCCCACCTGGGCTTTTCCCACCAGCTCCGTTGCCGAACCCAGGGGTTTTAAGTGCTCCACCCAACTTGATTCAGCGACCCAAGGCGGATGATACAAGTGCAGCCACCATTGAGAAGAAAGCAACAGCAACCATCAGTGCCAAGCCACAGATCACTAATCCCAAGGCAGAGATCACTCGATTCGTGCCCACTGCGTTGAGGGTACGTCGGGAGAATAAAGGGGCCACTGCTGCTCCCCAAAGAAAGTCAGAGGATGATTCTGCTGTGCCTCTTGCCAAAGCAGCTCCCAAGTCTGGTCCATCTGTTCCTGTCTCAGTGCAGACTAAGGATGATGTTTATGAAGCTTTCATGAAAGAGATGGAAGGGCTCCTGTAACAGCTTTTAATGCCAGAGCAGGTTTCTGTTCATATCAGTGGTTCGTGGGGAAAGAGGCTCTTTCTAAACTTTGTGAAAGAGTGACTTTCACTGTCAGGGTATTTTTAAATTTCAGTTCAAGGAATATCCTAAAGTTTAGCCTTGTTCAGAATTTATTACATATAAGAGAGGATTATTTCATTCAGAATAGATTGGTTATTGAAGCAGTGCTGCTAATATCCATTCCCTTTCATACCACCGTGTTCATCCCGTTTGTTCCCTTCTCCAATTCTTTGGAAACTTGTGATCAGGGGGATCTTTGTTACTTACTTGTTTTGATTCTCTTCTTGTGTGCAGTGGGCACTGGAGTAGAGATTTCTGGGAAAAAAAACAGTTTATTTTATCTCATCTTGCCTTTTGTGTTTGAGTTATTTTAATATTTTCTTGTAAATATTTTGTAATATTTTAGTGAAATGGATCGCAGTGTCATTTCCTAATACAAAGCAAGATATGTGGGAAGAAAATGTACAATTCTTTGATTAAAATTATTTCCCACTGACCTAAACTTTGAGTGTTTCGTGAAATAAATAAATAAATGTTCTACACCAAGATATCTTCTGTGTTACTGATAATATGTAAATACAGTATCTGTGTTATGGGTAGAAAAGAAGCAAGTGTTTAAAAATTGTGTTTTAAGGAACTACCATTGCTGGTACACAATGAGAATCTTACTGAAAATATGGTTAAAACTAAGTTTTAAAATTTTAAGGGATAAAGAGAATTATTTTCCTTCAAGATTATCATACTGGCTTTGGAGAAATTGAGAGGTTATTAATAGCATAGAACATGAATCTTTTCCTTAAAGATTGTTTATTTTTCCAGAGCTCTATAAACTGACACTAATTAACAGGGAAAGCTTGTTTTAAACCATGTGTAAATTATTGGATAGCCAGAAAAGTTTACTTTTACTTTATTGACTTTGTCAGTTGTATACGCTTTTCTTATTAAAAGACCTGAAATGAAGAATGCTCAGTACTGTTAATTTTCATTGATACCGTTTTCTTTAAAAAGTGCTTTAATAACTAATTCATTTAGGCAGTAATCCTGGGAAATGATTTTCACAGATACTCCCCCATTTTACAGATGAGAGTATTGAAGCTAATGGTTTGTGTGGATTATCCAGTGGCCCAAAGTGAGTATTTTATGAACAAAGACATACACACATGCACAACGAGCCAATGTGTGCATTGGCTTTAGACTAGGCTTACCTGGTCTTACTTTCCAGTGTATCTTAAACACCTGTCATGTGAATCCCATGTCATCAAAAATCGGTGGTATCCTAAAAAGATAGTACATAACACAATAAGGCTTTTACTTTATTGCTTTTTATTTATCCTTGATGGATATTTAGATTTCTGTGCTAAGATCCTTTGTGTATGAGACTGTTCTAACTTAGAAGTTACTCTTTGAGATTAAAGCAAGTCCTGTCAAAGCAGTCTATAGGTCATTTTGGATTTTTTTCTTTTTTTCTGGGTTTTTTTTTTTTTTTAGTATAATCCTTACAGGCCAGTAAGTGAATTGAATTTTTTACCATTTAGATGCAGGGATGGAACACAATTACACCATCATCAAATCAATATTATAATTTAAATGTAAACAATCATTCTTTGGTATTTGGTCTGCAATATTTTTAATGTTCTTGCTTGAGATTTACATTTTTTCTGAGATTTCTGTTTCACATTAAGAAAGCTGTTCACGGTTTATCATAGAGTCATTTCCTAGTATCGCTTGTTTTATTTTCTGAAAAGTCAATTGTAAAATCTGACACTTTCATATGCTAGCTGTATTCACAGGAAAGGGGAATCAGCAGTTCATAATTTGGGTAGATTCTGAGTAGGCATTTGTTGTCATGATTGTAATTGACATGATTTCAAAAAAATGGATCACTGCTAAGCTTGATACAAATCCTTAATCAGATAATATGGATCAATACTGTTTGCTTCTGAAGGTGTCACTTTATTATGCATTAATTGCCCCTTAAAGTCATTTTAAAATTCTTTTTACTCTTTTTCCTGGGCTTTAAGGTATAAAACATGAATTAAGGATCCACAAAAATACTCTTCCATGGTGTGGAGTCAGCGTAAAGCCCTAGACGACCTCTGAAGTTCTGTTTAGATTCAATTCTTATTTGCATATTCTAGTTTGTGCTCTTCATAAACTTGTTTTATTTATACATAGTTGGAAGACATTTTTTAATATTAAACTTTTTTGCTTCAAGTAATTCTTCAGGCCATAAGATACCACAATCACCACCCCATACAGAACTGCACACATGTCTTCTAGTCCAACTACAACAGGCCTAATACATGAAAATGTTCCTCAGCCAGAACTAGTTCAGAGGACAGGCCTTCTTACAGAACTCCAGAACTCAAAGCTGTCACTGAGCAGATGTGTAGATAAAATGTCTACACACTCAGTCCTGGGTTCAGGAGGTTATAAACGAGCTGTGGGGAAATTTTCCTCTCCTTTACTTTCCTAGAATTAAGGGCTTTTAGCAAAGGTTGGAGCTAGGACTTCCGTGAGACCAAAATTACTCTCCCTACCACAGTTCTCTTTCTAAGGATGCCTTTGAGTTTGGCTGTCAAGGAAAGTAGATAGGACAGAGGGCAGGTGGCTAAGGACTGAGTGAGCAGAGAGGTTTTGGTTGGTCACATGCTCAAGTTTGCTGAGGGTTACTAGCCAGGAGAGAGGGACAGGTTGGAGAATGAAGAGTGATGGATGGAATGAGCTACCTGAGGGCTTGGGGAGCCATGTGAGTCATCAACTATTCTGCAGATAGTCACTGAGCACCTGCTGTGAGCTAGGTCCTGGGAAAACAGTGGCAAGCAGAATCAGATGAGGTCCCTACCCTCAGGGTCCTTATGTAAATTTCAAGACATAAGCATCAATGTCTGTATTACTTCTGTCTCATAACTTGAATACAGTATTTATCAATGCTAATTTTTTTTTTTTTTTTAGATTTTATTCATTTATTTGTCAGAGAGAGAGGGAGAGAGAGCGAGCACAGGCAGACAGAATGGCAGGCAGAGGCAGAGGGAGAAGCAGGCTCCCCGCCAAGCAAGGAGCCCGATGTGGGACTCAATCCCAGGACGCTGGGATCATGACCTGAGCCGAAGGCAGCTGCTCAACCAACTGAGCCACCCAGGCATCCCCAATGCTAATTTTTTAAAAGAATTTAATTCATTTAACCTGTGCTAGTGAACAATTTGGAAAAATAATAATCTGATGGCCATTATATGCTATCCGCCAGTGAAGACATAATTCATTAGAACTTTATAGTCTTTTTACATTTTAAAAGCCTTTAAAAGTTCTTAAAAAATGGAAATGTTTTCTCTGAAATATCAACTGATGACCTTAATGGTGCTGCAACCAAAGAGAAAACATTAAAAAATAAGTTTGCAAAGAAAAGACCATGGATTCCCCCAAGACACTGTTTTTCCTTGACCTGTTATCCTATTCAAATGTTATTTCCCCTCATTAGGCATCTGAATCCTAAAAATTAGCTGTCTACTATTGCAATTTACCCTAATGAATCCTTATTTAGTAAGAATTTAGTTAAGAATTGCATTTACAGGAGATAACTGAGAAATAGGAGAATTAACACTTTAAGAATGCAGTGAGATGCAAAAAAAAAATGTTTTAAGGATTTGTATAGCAGAGGAAAATGAGAATCCAATAGTGTTTGTATCCATAGAATCTCAAGAAAAATTAGAGTCTGAGGAAAAACAGACTTAACTCCATCCTTACCACTGCACCCAGCAAACTTGGCTCCAATAAAATGGGGAATGAGGTAGAGAAAGATGGTAACAGCCAAAGTTCAGGCAGGGAAGGGGAAAACATGAATATAGATAGCTCTGAAATCTTACCTGATTTTATAAAATGCACTACCCACAAATGAAAAGGCTGTGCTATTATGAAAGTTGGGACTTTTTTTCTGGGAGTTAATAAAGGTTGCCATATTTAGGGACTTACTGCAAAACAAAAACCAAAACAAAAAACTTCATACTTTCAAATAATAATTGTCGGCTTTTTAGAGTGCTAAGAGATTCAAAATGCAGGCAGAGGACAAATCCAGCATCTCCTATGACCATTCCTATTGCTGAGTAACCCACATCACAGGAGGAGCAATTGTAAAATCTGTATTTGTACTCTGAAAGTTTAATCATAAAATACATGTTCATGAAAAAACTTAATACCATATTTCTGAAGAAAAATTAGTAGAACAATTCAGTGATTTAAAAAGATGCTTTGTGGGGCGCCTCGGTGGCTCAGTGGGTTAAAGCCTCTGCCTTCGGCCCAGGTCATGATCCCAGGGTCCTGGGATCAAGCCCCACATCGGGCTGTCTGCTCCGCAGGGAGCCTGCTTCATCTTCTCTCTCTCTCTCTCTCTGCCTACCTCTCTGCCTACTTGTGATCTCTGTCTGTCAAATAAATAAATAAAATCTTAAAAAAAAAAAAAAGATGCTTTGTGTTCACTTGGCTTTTTATTTTGCATTTTATTTGTTTCCACTATTAGACTAGAACAGGGATCAGCAAACTTTGTGTAAAGAGCCAGATGGGAAGTACTTGGGGCTTTGTAAGCCATACAGTCTCTGTCACCATTCAATACCGCTTTCATAGTGTGAACTCTGCACTGCAGGCAGGCGGCCTGTCACACTTCCTGACCTCAAAGAAAGGACTACAGGAGATCAGCTCCGGGAGGTGGCGGTATAAGGGGGTCTGGGCACTGCTGAAGCCCAGAGGCCTGGAGTGTGATTTCCCTGGTAGGAGGCTGCAGGAAGGTAGTCCCCAGAGTGAGTGGGGGCTGCCAGGTCACAGAGAGACTGCGTATTCTGGACACATGGCTGGGGTAGACTGCCATCTGATGACCTCACACCTCACCACTTTCCCACCACTACCACTGGCAGCCTGAGCCAGCAAGAGCTGTCCCCTCCTCCTGCAAAGTCCTTCTAGTGCCTTCTACTGAGAGACTAACACGCTTACCAAAATGGAAAAATGATTAAAGGAATTCTGCCTCTTTTCTCAGAGCAGGTACTGAAGTTTGAAAGTAGGCCTCAGAGGCAAGAAACTTATAACTGGCATACATGAGTGCAAAGAGAATCCAGTCTCCTGTCACAACCTACTTACAAAATTATTATAGTACCAATTCCTTTGACAAAAACAAATGGAGTATTTCTCAAGCTCCTTCTGCCAGGTAATCAGTTAGGTGCTGTTAGCTTACGTGTACCAGCGAACGATAAAAGGCTTTCTGGGTGGTCATTTTTGTTCTTAAAACATTGCAAGAGAGCCCCGGAGTCCATCAACTAGAACAAAGCTAAGAACTAGGAGGTAAGCAAAAGCTGCTCTGAGAAACTGACAGACAGTGGCACTCACTAAAATCCTCCAACGATTCTTCTACAATTTCCAGCCTTCTCTGCAGTCAGATGAAACGGGGCTGGCTCTACTCAAGGGGCTGAAGCAAAGAAGAGTGGGCAACAGTTTCCTATGCTTCTGCATCTGCTGCTGGAAGGGACAGAAGGCTGAGTGGTATGTACATGAAAAAATGGCAGAACAGTCTGGAATCTCTAAGTTTTATAAATTTTGTTTAAGGTCTACTCTTGTGAGAGGTTCAAGAACACGCGGATCTCATCTGCTCTGTTTGCTCTTGCTAGCACTCTCTGTAAGTCAAGGGTTTTGTTGGGGGATGAGGGGATAAACTTTGTCACGCCAAGCAAAGCCCAGTTATTTTCTTCCCCTATGGCATTGGGCACCTGCTCACTTAGTGTTTGGATGACTAAGAGCTCTGGCCCTCCAGAGCCCCTCTTTACATGTATCTACTCTGTTCGAAGGCCCTAAAAGACTGAATTGTCGAGATTGCATCAGGGGGCCTTTTCTGTCTTTTGGCTCTCCCTTGAGCTGGCCAGTGAGAAGCAAGATACTGGAGGAAGGGAGGAAAATGAGGTTAGGGGAAGCTGTTTGGCTCTCTTAGATTAGACTACCTTGATTCTTCTAGTCAAGCAGGCCCCCTCCACACAACCTTCCCCTACCAGGTCTGGTGAGCACTCCCTCCTTTCACTCCATCACACCTAGGCGTGGTCATGGAGCCCAGCTCTCCCTAACCTCCTTCCAAGTGGTTTCCCTGCACACTATGCACATCACTATAAATAAGCCCATTATTACACTTTTCTCAAATCACTGCATTTGGCCATGCCATCTGTTTCCTGGCAGGATCCTGGCTGATTGAGCTCCTGATGTATTGAATAGACTTATGGA
Organism: Lutra lutra; assembly: GCF_902655055.1. Classification (NCBI taxonomy): domain Eukaryota; kingdom Metazoa; phylum Chordata; class Mammalia; order Carnivora; family Mustelidae; genus Lutra; species Lutra lutra. Next base: position 86,676,026 of record NC_062285.1, read on the forward strand.
ATAAATAAATACTATATGAAAGAGGGAAAAGTCCCTGAACACAGATAACAAACGAGGTAACACCATAAAACTCTCAGAGCAGCATCTGGCACATGGTAAATAGAACGCGCTTCCAGAATAACACTTGGTTTCAGAATGAGACCAGGGCTGTGATGCAGGGGACAGGCTGGCCTCAGGGTGAAAGACCAGAGCAGGGAGATCCATGAGGAGACCCCTTGGACTAGCACAGGAGAGTGGAGGAGAGATGCTGAAGATCTAGTTCACAGACAGCACAACCCTGGAAAATCCGTGTGGTACAGGGGATGAGGCAGCATGAGAAATGAGAACACAGTCCCTAGCTGACAGCTCTGATTGCGCGGCAGTGACCTTATTCCGGGGACTTAAAAAGGGTGTGGTGCTAGGTTATTAGGAAACGTATGATAACACGTAGTGGCAGGCATCCTTGGAATGCCTTCTGCCTTGAGTGCATTAATGTATTCAGTCATTACAGCAACCTGGTGAGGCAGCTACTGTCATTTCCTTTCCTTTACAGATGTGTCAATTGAAGCACGGGAGGATTAAGTCACTTGTCCAGAGTACACAGTGAATGGAGCAGAAATTCAGACCTAGGGAGGGGGAGTAGCAAGAAGGGAAGGGGGAATACCACAAAGGGAACTGGGCTAGTTTGGAACAGGCTCAGGCTGAGGTCCCTGGGAGAAAGACCTCATGGAAACCAGAGGAAGTATGAAGCTTAGAGGGCAGGTTGGGGGTCTAGATCATCAACACTGAGCCAGAGACATGGCACCACAAAAGGGAAAGAGAAAAGCCATATGGAAAATGTAGGGTAATGATCATAACAATCACAGTAATTTACTGAGCCCTTACCATACACTCATCACCGACTGCTTCATGATAGGCATAGATCTGATCATCCTATTTTTATATATGAGAAAACAGAGGCTTAGCAAGTTTATAGATAAATGTCTAGATTTTTATTGGGTTGAATTTTTTTTTTTCTGACATGAATTCAAATCAGAATAACTTACTGATTTGTATTTGGGCTGGGCAATGGGCAGCAGCATATTGGAAGACAGGAGGAAAGTAAGATCATGGTGTTTACTTAATATATACATTTAAACACATAAAAATTATATATAAGTACATATAAATATAACATAAATTTACATTTAAAACATCAAATATGATTAGCAATACATGGATTATCATGTTAAAGAAACCAGAACAGCCTCACCCTATATAAAGAGACACACAAAAAGAGAAATTCAAGACAAAAATTTCCTTGATGAACATGAAAACAAGGGGATGTCATTAGAGGATTTGGATTTTGGAAGTATGTAAATGAAATACCTATAGGCAGTAGCTCCCTCTTTTGCATGGTGCTTGGACACTGTCAACATTTGTCTTGAGGCGTCCTTGTCTATTTCCACAGCTCAGCAAGCCCTCTTCTGGGTGTCCCATTATTTTTTTTGGCTGTTGGGAGAGGGGAGAGCAGCCCATGACAGCTTGTAACCAGCTCAGACTATCAGCCAGGCCTTGGTGCTTCTGGGAGCTGGCCTGACAGCTACACCATGCCGTCCTGGGGAACACAAACAATGTCACAGCACATTAACACCAGACAAGGCCATTCTGTGAACCTGAAAAATCAAAACAAAACTAAGACTACTCTGGAGTCATGTTCTGAACCCAAAAGCACAAATGTTATCCAAACCACAGCAACGCCCAAACAGCCCAATGTGCATTAGTCAGAGTCCCCAGTCACAGCTACGGCCTCACCTCATTCTGTACAGCCATTAAATGCACGAAGCTACCAAATCATAGACTAATCCCTACTCACAGGAGCACGCAGTCCTAGCCAATGCCCCCAAACCAGTGAACACAAACCGAAAACCTGTAATAAAGCCTTTTTGACATCCTCTTAGTTAGAGACCCCACATTTCCCCCGCAGTGTGTGTCTTCCAAGCTGCAAAGAGCAAAACCCCAATTTGTTCAACTACAGGTGTGTTTCTCGTGGTGTCTGCTGGAGGGCACAGACCAAAGTGCAGACTGATTCCAAAGTGCAGTATAGATTCCACTAAAGCTCCCATTGCTTGGACCAAGACACTTAACTCAGTAAGATGGCGCCCATCGGAGACTTCCCGAGATTCCATCTGGGTAACGTGCCACCTGCTCAGGGCTGGGGGGTGAGTTCATGTTGAACTGAGTTCCTATATTTTGTTTAAGCTTCAGTGTTAATTTTGTTTACCCTGGAAGAAGAGCTCTTGGAATTTTTTTTTTTTTATTGTCTAATCACATTAGTGTTCTTTGATAAGCTTGTCTTTAGTCTTCTATCCTTTGCTTTTTTGCTTGTTAGCTTGTTTGATATTCCGTGTTGTCCTAAGAGACACGATCCATAGGGAGAGAGCGGACAGAAGTCTGACAAGTCTATTTTCAAGCTAACATCCCCTCCCACCCCCGCTCAAGAGCTGAGAAACTTAGGGCTCTTCAGACCAGCGACCTTGGGGCTGGCTTTGGGTCACCATTTCTAAATCAGAGCAAGAGTTCTGCCTCCCTCTTGTCTTTGTGTCCCTGAAGACTGGTCCATTTAGTTGTGTCTGTCTGGACCTATGAACAGGGATGACTGGCCCCTGGCCAAGCTGTGGGGATCAGAAATTATCCATTTTTATAAAACAGAATATTTTTCCTAGCCATCACAATCTAAAACTGCACCTTCTGTAGGCCAACCGCTTGTTCCCTTCATGTGTTCACATTTTCATAGGAATTAGTACACCTCTCTCCCTAATAAACATAATCTCACCAGGGATATTTCAGAGTTGCAGTTGCTACATGGGCTTCTGACATGAACAAGACAGTTCACTGGAAAGTACTTTAAAACAGAAAGCAAATAAACCCTCATGAGCAGACTGGTTGGTCTGATTTGTCTTTTAAAAATAGATAACTGAATATAGGGCTTATCCCTCCTTCGCTTCCATAAATTAGAGTCAAGCAGTACTGGCTTTTAAACTGCATGGCTTGATAAAATTATCAAGGACCCGAGTTACCATCCAAGAGTGCAGCCATTCTCTTTTCTGTACGTGTACATTAAAAATCTGTTTTCAACACCCAAACTTTCTTTCCTCTCTTTACAGAGAAGACAAAATAAAGCTTTACAGTGGTAATTTCATATCTGTCTGAAGCCAACTGGCTTCCTTTCTTTTTCCCCTTTTTTTGTTTTTGTGTTTGTTATTTTCTGTTCCTCTTAAATCCATTTACCTCCCTTAGAAAACTAAATATTAGCTAATTTTTTAAAAATTAATTTATTGGGGCGCCTGGGTGGCTCAGTGGATTAAAGCCTCTGCCTTCGGCTCAGGTCATGATCCCAGAGTCCTGGGATCGAGCCCCGCATCGGGCTCTCTGCTCGGCAGGGAGCCTGCTTCCTCCTCTCTCTTTCTCTGCCTGCCTCTCTGCCTACTTGTGATCTCTATCTGTCAAATAAAATAAAATAAAATCTTAAAAAAGAAATTAATTTATTCAGGTCAAATTTCTCTTGTTTTAAAATTTGAAAATACCTACATTATATTAACTCAAAAAGATATATGCACCCCTATGTTCATTGCAGTATTATTTCCAATAGCTGAGATGTTAAAAAAAATTTAAGCATCCATCAATAGATGAGTGAATAAAGAAAATGTAGTACACACACACACACGAATATTATTGTCATAAAAAGAATGAAATCTAGCCATTTCTGACAACCTGGATGGACCTACACGGTATTATAATAAGTGAAATATGTCAGACAGAGAAAGACAAAAACGGTATGATCTCATGTATGTATGAAATTAAAAAAAAAAAAAAAAGAAGTTTGTAGATAGAGACCACAGATTGGTGGTTTGCTAGAGCTGGGGGTACCTTGGGAGAGTTGGGCAAAATGGGTAAAGAGAGTCAAATGTCCAAACTTCCAGTTATAAAATAATTAAGTCATGGGGATATAGAGTATAACATGGTGACCATAGTTAATAATACTGTATTGCATATTTGAAAGTTGCTAGGAGAGTAAATCTCAAAAGTTCTCATCACAAGAAAAAAAAAACCGTAACTATGAATGGTGACAGATGTTAACTAGACTTATTGTGATGGTCAGTTTGAAATATAAACAAATCTTGAATCATTATATTATATACCTGAAAATGTTATATGTCAGTTACACCTCAATAAAATTCACCGTAACTTTTTACAAATGATACTTACAAGCAATGTATTTTTCCTTGAGAGGGCAAATAAATTAATTAAATAACTACATTGGTTTTATGAATTAATAAGTTACTGTTTCTATAACTTCTTTAAAATTAAATTAAATTAATTTTAATTAATAAAATTAAATTTTAATTTAATTAATTAAAATTAAAACATGTAAAAGAAACTATTCAACTGAATGGAATGATAATAAAAGACATATTTTTAAAGGGTTCTTTACCAACATTGTTCTCAGCTTTTTTTAAAAAATGCTCTTGTCACCATATCTCCCCAGAGTTTCTCCATGTGCAAAGTGAAAACGCAAAGGGTAAAAAAATGCATATCCATTCCAACACCGTTAGTAAGCTGAGCCAGCCGGTCAGCGTTTCTTGGACCGGAGAACATAATAACTTTTAAAGAACATTTTCTAATTATACGGCAATACAAGCAAATTAGGGGGTGTCCAGGAGTACAGGGATCCAAACTGTGAGAAATCTCCATTCTTTGGCAGACCCTCTCCTTGGGCCGTGTCCTCCCTCCATGCCCTCAGTGGTTCCTCTTCCTCTGCCAGTCCATGAGATCGCAGGAGATCCTCACAGCCCCTGTGCAGCGGGGCTGTTTTCTACACCTCCGCTTACGTATCTGTACATATATTCTGTGTATGTATGTTCCCTCTGGATGCCTACTTTTAGTTATGACTCCCAAATGACCTCATCCCCTAGATTCTCTCGCATCCAACTGCCCCTATTGTCCTTTGATTCCTGGGCCTTGGTGCACCCTGCCTCTCTGCACAGAAGACTCTAGCATGTTCGGCTAACTCACACACCTAGACCTATTTCAGGTGCCATTCCCCACCAGGCCGAGTGATACAGGTGCCTCCATTCCCTGTCACTGTAACACCCTGGGCATCTCCCTTTCTTTACATGTAGCCCGCTCTATTGTAATCACCTTTTTATTATAATCACTTTTCTAAATAGCTGGTTATCAATCACAGATTTCACACATAATATATATTCAATACGTTGTTGAACCAAGAGTTTCCGTTTTTAATTTGCATGGGTGTAGGTAAGCCATTAATTCCAAACTAGGTCATCTTTAGGGAGGGGGGAAATGCAAATTAAGGTTTTAACCTGAATGGTTAACAAGCTCAAACCATTTATTACTCTCTTTATTGTTACAGATTAGTGGTGGATATCTTGTAATTAGTAGAACAGCCACTAAACTTGTTTTTATGGTTTGCTACCAGAAAAGTCACAGGATTGCTAGAATGCCATGTTTTTCTATTTCAGTAGGTCCCAGAATAGTTGCAACCCACTCTAAATCCATTTGCACATAAAAATAAGAATAGTTACTATTCGCTGAGCATGTTTCTACATGGGAAACTCTAGTGTTCGCATTCACATTCACTCAAGGAATCCTCTGCAAAACCACTGATGTAAACTCTACTATTATGCCCACTTTATAAATAAAACTGAGGTTTAAGGAAATTGAGTGGTATTTCCAAAATCATCTAACTAGTAAGGGAACAGAATGGCTTTGAACTTGAGTGTTGTTCCAGAGAGCTGGAGTCCTTAGACACCATGGCATATGTCATTCCAAGGGCATTTGTGAAAAGTTTGCATACAGTAGGCCAGGGATCTCCAATTATGGGGCCAGACTAAACCTTTTGGTTCCAGGCAAACAAAACTGAACAGACCAGTTCTCAGAGACACAAAGACGAGACTGGCCCTACAGGAAAAACAAAACACGAAACCTGCCCAATTCACAGGCTGCCACCCAAATGGCTTAATCTTGGCAGGAAAGAATATGTGTGTCTATAAATACAACTATGGATTATGAATCAGAATCCAGGCCCCACCCAGTTCTGTCCTAAGTCGTCTTCTACGTGGTCTTGTGCTTGAAGGAATATTGTCCTTTTAAATTAACAATCATTTGTTGGCAAGAACTTTTTGTTCATCAAGGATCACAAGCTGAATTGATTTTGCAGGAGGTATGCATTTTTAACTGCCAATAAATTATGCAGGTTTTAGAAACCCCTCAAAAACAGAAATGGTGAAACAGAAATGGTGAGAGACTGACAGAAATCTGCAGCAGGGAAAGGATTTGAGAGGAAACAGAATCCCTGGGCCAGCGGAGGTGGTGTGGTGAAGGGGGTGGTCTTTGTACTTTCTATCATGTCTGTCTTGCTCTTCAGGTAACAGGGTTAGACAGACAGACTCCTCTGAATCTTCAGAGAGAAAGGAATAATTGCTTTTTTCTTATAAATGTCATGCTTTTAAGTAATAATCTTTCAGGTGCCTCAAATCTTTAAGGAAATGAACACTTAAGGTTCAAAACCAGCATTGGACATCTACATTTTATATATATATACGATTTTTTTTTCCTCCACTGCCCACCATGTCCCCAAAGTGGTAATACTGAGATCTTAATGATTGAGCATTAAAAACAAAACAAAACAAAACAAAATCCTATTAATTACAGTTACATATACTTTAATCTATAAGGGTAAGCCCATACCTTGTAGGAAATGGAGCTTCTTCTAATTTATTCAGCATCTAATATATGCCTTATATGTGTATAAACGAACAATCTCAGTCCTCAAAATTGGAATTAGGACTGTTTTACATATGAAGAAGACTTCCATATGGAAGGTGGGAGTGGAGTAAATAGTTGTGGTCATCTTGGCACCTGCTGCCCATGGCAGCCTCAGAATCTATTCTCCTCAGGAATCTGAGGCAATAATCTACCCCCCTAACAGAGGTATGTGTAGCCTGATCTTTGTTCACCTCAAAAAGATGACCACATGGGAGAAGTGATCCCAACATTCATTGCACAAGCAGCAGAGAGACACAAGTATTAAAGGAAGTTGAAGGTGAATCCTTTCTCCGATATTAACTTATTTGTTCATTGTTCTGTCATCAAGTCTTCAAAAAGAAGTGCATTCCAAGAGAGTGGAAATCTAGTTGGCCTTATGCACAGCTGTATTCCCATAATCTGGTAACGAGCATGGCACATTGAAAAGCTCAATACTGGGGAAGAAATAAAGAAGGTCCGTGTGGGAAAATGGGCCACCCACTGCTAAGGATGAAGAAATACCATAATGTTTTTTTCAGGAAGACTTCAACTCTGACTCATAGGAAAGATGACTCGGAAGATGTGAAATCTGAACTGGGATCTGTGCTGTGGGCCCTGTGGGCCAGGATGAAGCTTGTGGAAAAGGGTGAAATGGAAGGGTTAATTAAGGACAGAATAGGATGGCTACTGTTTAACTTTTAAATGTGGATTCCGGATCCGAAATGTGTTACTTCTGGCACTTAAGTCATTAATCCTTACATATTCTCACATTTCATGTTTATTAAAGTGCTGCTGTACAATCAAGCAATGTGACCCCTACCGGACTTTAGTGGGGAAAGGAACATGAAGAGACCTCAAGCAGGTTATTTGTTGTTAGGAAGCAAAATCAAACTGATTACAATTACAAAGGAGTACCATATGATGGAGACAGAACCATCTTGAGAAAATTGTCTTAACGGCTCCTAAACATGTAACCATGACTAAAGACACTGCACTGTTACGCAACATGAGTGTCAGGGAACAAATTTACTCCTGACTCATGCTTCTGTATTACACATATTACTGGGTGTTCCCTTCATTTTAAAGAAATGTGAACATAAGTGTGTATACAAAAATATCTGATATCCAAAACTTGAAAACACAACGGCTATTGGGCTAAGAAAAATATGTTGGCCCTGTGTCATCAGAAGCACTCTTCCAAGACGGAAAGTTACTCCACCTTCAAAAAGTACGGCCAGAGAGCCAACTTCCTGCGTGACACCAGCTGGCCCCCACCACTTCTGCACAACTGGGTCCTCCTGAACTGCCCAGACAAGACAGGAGAGTGAAGGCCCTGGGAATGACATAAAAATAATCCCCCTGACGCCCCTGCACCCTATTCTGCCTCTCTTTTGCATTAAGGCAAGCAGGGAGAGATCCCAACTCTGCCCACCTCCAGCCAGTGGGTTCCTCGTGGTCTCCCTCGCCCCACCCACAAAACACCTCGAGGGTGCTGACCAAAGTAGTCCACAAAGCGGCAGAAACCAACCCCCCAGTACCTGCTCCAGAGGTCTCCTGGCTGCCCCCCGGGTCATCCGGAAGGTCCCCGAGACTACATAGCTCTCTCGACCACATGATTTTCACCGACTTTATTGGCCCCGGACTCGGCGGGCCCCTCGCCACCCACCTCCCCACTAGATCGCGGCAGACTCCCATGACATCGAGTATATTGAAAAATACTGCGGGGTGGCTATGGAAAGAGCCTTTGCTGGGGAAGCCAGCTCCCCTGTGGCGGTGGCATCAGGGTCACTTGCTCTTCGCCTTCTGACTCTCCGTCTTCTTGGGCAACAGCACGGCCTGGATGTTGGGCAGGACACCGCCCTGAGCAATGGTGACTTTCCCCAGCAGCTTGTTGAGCTCCTCGTCGTTGCGGATGGCGAGCTGCAGGTGGCGCGGGATTATCCTGGTCTTCTTGTTGTCACGAGCGGCATTGCCAGCCAACTCCAGGATCTCGGCGGTCAGGTACTCCAACACCGCCGCCAGGTACACGGGCGCCCCAGCGCCCACTCGCTCCGCGTAGTTACCTTTGCGCAGCAGTCTGTGAACTCGGCCCACCGGGAACTGCAGGCCCGCGCGGGAGGATCGAGACTTGGCCTTGGCCCGCACTTTGCCGCCCTGCTTTCCGCGACCAGACATGGTTACCTCTCGCCTGAAACTCCTGCGAGAGGAAAAACACAGCAACCGGGTCCGAATAAGTGAATGTAATGTACCAACACCGGAACTGCCTCTATCACTTTGCTGACACTAGGCAGCGCCTTCCCATTGGGCGCAGCGACATATTCGTGACCAATAACAGGCAGGCTCCGCTTCCAACCAGCGCTCCGGCAGAGGGCCCGCCTTCTCCAGTTCTGTCCAGTCAAAAGAGCAAACTCCTAGCCCTCATTTACATAGCCTCTCGTATGAATACCCAGGACCGACCGCTCCGCATTTGGGGCTTCGGTTGAATTGATTGGCTCCTGATATTTCAACGTTCAAGTTCGCTCCTAGGAAAAGACCGTCTTAAGAATTAAGGAACCACGGTTAGAAACAGAAAAATCCGGGAGAGCTACCCGGTACAAGTACAAAGCACTCAAGCAAGAAATGCCTCAAGCAATTGATCATCCAAGATGATCCCTATGGTGCTGTGTCCCCCAGGTGGGTTTTCTCACATTATATAGCATCCTAGCCAGCTTGTCTGACTGCAGACACACATATCCCTCTGCCTGCCGTTTCTTTAAACAAGCGTCTTGTCTCCTGCAAACCCAGATGCGTCTGCTCTTACTCAGCAGTGTGGGAAGCTGGCTCCAAAAGATGCCTGGGCCTGATCTGGCTGTCTGAACTTTCTTAACCAGCCCAGATGACAAGGGACCCCTGACGCAGTTCCGCCGCTCACTGGTTGCCAATCTTCGCTTCCAGCGGCTGTGAAACCAGAGTGCTACACTAGACGTGAATGCTGTCTTCACAGACTGCGGAACAAAGTCGCTTAGCCAAAACTTAACATCTATTGTCTTTTGAGATTATGAGCCTGAAAAGAGTCTCTGGATTCCAGGGAGAGGCTGCAGTGAGGCACAAAGTTTTGGCCTTGGCTTCCTCCTTATTGATCACCGCGCTGCTGATCATGTTCTCCACTGAGACTTGGGAGCCCAGAGGTATACAAGGTCGCATAAGACATTGTGACATTGTGGTGGCATTTAGCTGTCCCTTTTTCTAGCCCTCTACTGCCCATGCGACGCTCAGAGGTCATGAAAAGACTAGAGGAAGAACGGTAGTAACCGTCCTTACCCAAATTGCAGAGCCATAGCATTTGGAACAAAATAAGTTCCTTCTTAAATTAGAAATTATTTTTTACTAATTCACTGATGTAATTTCACTTACCTCAACATTTCCCATAATTATACAATTACACTGCTATGTATCGTAAGCACATTAAAATAAGCGACATTTTATGTCGATTATAGTATTCGTTTAAAAGTAAAATTTACCCTCCCACCATCCTAATAAAGATTTGATTTGAGTGAAATCACATTTTCAGAGACATCCGCACATGTTCTTATTGCCTAGAACACTGATTAATCTATATACAGTAGGAACTCAATAAATGTCTTTAGAGTTGAGAAGCAGCATATTGTCATGATTAAGTCAGTCGTCCTGGAGCGGGACTGCCATGGTCCAAATCCTGGCTCTACCATTTACCAGCTGACCCTGGATAAGCTCGGTGCCTACCCCAAAGTGTTATTTTGAAGATTAAATACGTTAGTAAGCATCCAATAACTGCTAGATGAACTAGATAAATGGACATACAAGTCTCTGATGCAGTTATTAACATGTTCCTGAAATAAGTTTTGTAAATTTTGCTTAAATTTTTGCTCATATCAAAGGAAATTTTTAACAATTATTGTTACTATTTTGGACACTTTTTCCTTTTATTCTTGTAAGCAAAAAGGTTTTCTAACTTGAAAATTTTGTTTTAACCTTGATTTTTTAGTCTTAACATATATAATCAACCAATTTACCATTGTAAGAATCCTGATCTCTTCCAGATCTGATAGACTTCTCTTCTTCCCTGTGAGTCAAAAATAAAAATCATGTAGTACAATATGACTATTCAGGATTTTTGCAGCCATACAAACAGTATTCTAAGGGCTTTTTTTTTTTTAGTTACTTTTTATAGAGAGAGAGAATGCACGTGGGTGTGCGAGTGGAGGAGAAGGGGAGTTTAGAGGGACAAGCAGATTGGGGGTGGGGGGCATGCTGGGTCTCAATCTCAGTACCCTGAGATCATGACCTAGCTGAAAACAAGAGTGGGAGGCTTAACTGACTGAGAGACCCAGGCACCCTTCTGAGGGCACTTTTAATTTATCTTTAACAATAAAAAGTACTTTCTGTGTTATGCAAATGGGTAAGAATGGGTAAATTATAAGCATTTAGACACAGACAAATATTTACTATAAAGCTTTTCCTGGAAAGGCTTATCTTTGAAGATTCGGGACAGGGAGCACAATTTACTAAAATAAGAATTTTGAATCATCCTCTAAATACTGTTACTTTTTATTGCAATAAACCGTTTGGGAAGAGAGACAGTCCTGCATTCTAGAGCAGTGACATTACTGAAAGTTTCATTCTTGTTCAGGGATTCTCAAGAAAGGATTGAGAGCCTCCTGATGGGCAATTTGCAGTACAAATCACCTTTTAAAGCTACCGTCGTGGCGTCTCATATTTTAAGAACTTTGAATTTCTAAGTGGGAGATGTGAGAACCTCAGGTTTGAATGCAATAAGAAGAAATTTACGATATTTCAACTTAAAAACCATAGAAATAATTATTTGGTTGAAAAGCAAAGATGCGCCGGGTTGGGAGTGCGCAGAGGAGGCCAGATAATCTACATGAGGCAAAAACCTCTGAAAAGGAAAAGTCTGGGAGACGGGAGGAAGGGGTAAGGTTAGACTTTTTGGAAGAATTTTAATTCTTTCTTTGCGAGGCGTCACGAAAGAGAAAAAAAGAGCTATTATTTAAAATGTCCTCTCCCCCCACTAGTGACTGAAGAAGAAAAGGTGTAAAACAACTGCTTTGAAATCTAACAAGATGTAACGCATTTCTGGTTACTATTTATTTTCCTATTAGTCTAGGAATGGTATTGTTAAAGGAAGCATTCCTTTTGAAAAATAAACAATTAAAATTCGCGCGCGTGATATGGGGGTGAGGGGAGATGGGAAGGAGGGAGGGGATTTGTACTGAGCACTGAGAAAAGGCAGTATAAATCCCATTGACTCTTTCCTCAATTTTATGGCGAAAATAAAAAGTATTTCCAAGAAAGCAAACAACAAAAATCCTTCTTGCTCTGATTAAGGCTCCTTCACTCACCATTGGAGGAAAGACAAAAGCCTCCTGAGGCCTAGAGCTCCGCCCATTTTCTTGAGGTTTTCAAACAGGTCCGCTAACAGGACATATAAGCTCTGGTCTCCACGCCTACGGTCAGTAGCTCCTTGTTCTGACGTTTGGATCTTGTCCTGTATTAAGAAGATGTCTGGTCGCGGGAAAGGTGGCAAAGGGCTGGGAAAGGGAGGCGCCAAGCGACACCGGAAAGTCCTCCGGGATAACATCCAGGGCATCACGAAGCCCGCCATCCGCCGGCTCGCCCGCCGAGGTGGTGTCAAGCGCATTTCTGGGCTCATCTATGAGGAGACCCGGGGAGTCCTGAAAGTCTTTCTGGAGAACGTGATCCGCGATGCGGTGACTTACACCGAGCACGCCAAGCGCAAGACGGTCACCGCCATGGACGTGGTGTACGCGCTGAAACGTCAGGGCCGCACCTTGTACGGCTTCGGCGGCTGAGCAGTTTCTGCGGCTTTTTTTCGAACTCATAAAGGCCCTTTTAAGGGCCCCCAGAACGTCAAGAAAAGAGCCAACACTTTATATACCGTGTGAATGGGACCTGGGTGCGGATAAAGGGGTCCGAGGAAGCCCTGCCCTGGCGGGTGGCTCCGGTCTGCGGGTGGCGGGCTTGGGGCATAGAAACTGGGCTTTCGTCTTGATTTCGAGTTCCTTGTGCTGTAAGAGATGTGTGTAAGAGCGAACGGCTTCTAAGCAACCCGGCCCTCTGTCCCCGAGCCTATATGGAGAAGCTTCTATGCAAATTAGGGCTGGCTGGTACTGCCTCCGATTGGCTCGGAGGGCCGCGCGTCAGAGGGGGCGGCTCCCCACGGTAGACCGGTCCCCGGAGAACGCGGGAGTGGGATGGCGCGAAAGCGCTAGGTGCTGTCCTAGTGGCGCCCCGGAGTGCCGCAGAGTGTGAATATTTTATTTCTTTGCTGACGTCTGAGTAGGAGGGGACCAAGTCCCGACGCCTATTGGAGGCGGCAGAGCGCGGGCGATTTCGAAGGCGGGGCCTAGCTCGCGGCCGCGGCTCTACTGGGTATGAGCAGCACCTGGCGGGTGGGCGTCCCGGCCCGAGTACCTGGCAGGGGTGCTCGAGCTTTAGCTGACTACGGAGGTACCTGCAGAGCGGCCAGGCGCGCGGGGCAGCATCCTGCTGCTGCTCAGGAGTCAGTGTCGTGTGACCCGGTAGCAGCCGGGAGATAAGCCCTGGTTTAGGAGTAAAGGCCCTTTTCTGAGCTGCCGGTGCGGCTGGAGGAGGGAGATGAGTGGAGGGCCGCGTTCTAATAAATTCCGCGCAAATGGCGTGGGGCAGAAAGCTGTGTGGTCGCGGGTCTTCCTGCTCCGTGATTCAGCGCGGCGGCCTGGCACCCGGAGCCAGGCACGGCCAAGTTTGAGGGCGCTTTGCCCAGGTGGCGGGACACAGGGGGACCCGGCGCGGTGCGGACCTGCAGGGGCCTCCCGTGGGGCGCCGCGGGAACCGAGCTTGAGACCCGAGTTTGAAACATTTCTAGTGTTCCTTAGCGGAGGCTGGCATTATACCGTTTATCGGGAGTCAGGCGCTTTGGCACTTTGTGTTCCGTTACTGCGTTTGATTCTCCGGCAAATTTATGAAGTATTGTTATTACTGTTTTACAGATGAGGAAACTGATAATGGGGGGTCGGGGGTGTACGAACTGGAGGCAGGATTTGATCCCAACCCTGTTGGATCCCTCACCCTTTGACCTTAACCCGTTTATGACTCTGCTTCTGCCATAGAGGCCTCTTGGCCCTACTTTCTGATATTTTAGTTGTAAGTACTTCTCTCTAGTCCATAAAGACTAAAGTGTGTTGGTGATTCCGGTATTAATTAAATTTTTAGGGCACTGAGTCCCAGAAGCTCTACTTTCTTTAATCGAAGTGCAAAAAGTTACTTAAGAGAGCAAAATCTGGCACACCTTTGTGCCTCTCTATTTGTTGAGAGTGAATTTGAATAGATGGATAATGTACCTATCAAATCTCCAATCTAATATGAATCAAATTATTGAGGGGATTTCTGGGTGGCTCAGTGGGTTAAGTGTCTGCCTTTGGCTCAGGTCATGATCTGGGGGTCTTGGGACTGAGCACCCCATCCAGCTCCCCGCTCAGCTGGGAGTTTCTCCCTCTCCCTTTGCCCCTCCTCCCCTCTTGTGCTTTCTTTCTCTCTCAAATAAATAAATTAAATCCTTTTAAAATTTTAAGGATGAAGATTAGGACCCCAGTGGAGCATGGAAATAAGTATTTATATGGCAGTTCAATATATCTATTCCTTAAGTATTTATCTTACAAGGAATTGGTTGTTTTATTTATTTATTTAGCTTGTATTTTTGGTGACGGCCTCAATTCTTCCTAGCTGCATAATACAATTTATATCCGCCCTTATAACATAGCTATTTTTGTTCATGTTTTATGCTGCTTATAAATTGTAACCAAATTATTTGAGCACAGGAAATCTTTATATTTGTCTGTTTAAGTCCCATGGTAGTAGTATCCAGTCCTAAAGTAATCATGTTTTCCAAACCTAAACTGGGTCACATGATTGAGAACACAATAATGTATCTGAAATTGGAACTGAGATTGACTGATTGACTAATAAAATGCCTTACTACAAATGTTTGTTAAAGAATTTAAATCTTTGTAATGGCTCTCTCAACAGTGTGAATGGAGCGCTTTTGAAATTAGCAAAGTCATCTCTTCTGATTTTTGAACATTTAATGCCTCATTTGTTCCAACTATGTTAACTCTTGAAGATTCTGAGATAAATAAGCATAGTCCCTGCTATGGAGAAGCTTCTGTTTTCCAAGTAGAGAGGGAGGAGAACATCATCTGGGTTGTTGTACACATGTGGTTTATTCTAATGGAGGCCTATGATTTAAGTGCTATTGGTGTACAGAACAGATTTTTGTCAGATTTGGGCTATCTTCAAAGATCAGATGGTAGTTGTTCTTAGCTGAATTTCCATCGGAGAAGGGGAAGTCACACCAAGTTTAGAGAACAAACACTGTGAACAGATGCCACAGTAGTTTCCAGGCATGCTGTACTGGGGACCTCCTAATGTTGGATGTTTAATTTGTCCTGTGGTCCCAGAATAGTGCAATGGACTGGGTCAACAGTTGGATAAAAACTGAAACCAAGTCCAAACCAATACAAAAGTGGACAAGAGACAGGGGAGCAACATGGCCAATAAGTACAAAAAGAGATGTTCAGCTTGATTAGTCGGTCAGTCGGGGAATTGCAAACCAAGACCACAGTGAAATGTAATTGTGCACTCGCTAGATCGGAAAAAACAAAGTGACAATAGCAAGTGCTGCACGAAATCTCTTAAATTGCTAGTAAGAATACACATTCAACTATTTTTGAAACAAAAAGGTTGTCATTATCTTGTAAACTTAAAGATAGATGCACATAGATGCTGACCCAGCAGTTCCACTTCTGGGTGTTTACCTAAGGGAGATTATTGCATATATGAGGACCCATGTTTGCTAAGGTTTACCTTAGAACTGTTCAGAGTAGCTGGGCACTTGGGTGGCTCAGATGGTTAAGCATCTGCCTTCAGCTTAGGTCATGATCTCCAGGTCCTGGGATTGAACCCACATCAGGCTCCCAGCTCAGCGGGGAGTCTGCTTCTCCCTCTCCACTCTACGCCCCACCCCCCGCTCATTCTCTCTGTCTGTCTCTCTCTCACAATGAATAAATGAAGTCTTTAAAAAAAAAAAAACTGTTCAAAGTAGCAAAAACAAAGAAGCCAAATGCATGTTGACAAGAAAGTGGATGAGTTATATGATGGTGAAATCGGATTTGGCAATCAATGAACTGATAAACACAATATAAACTTAGGGTGGTCTACATCCAGTGTTTGGTTCTTCTGCTGACACACATGAAAACTTAAGCCTTCATTTGGCGAATTTTTATTCTGAACTAATACATGCTTGATTACCATCTGTGGGAGCCCTGAGGAACTAATGGAGCATGTTGCCCTCCAAAGAAAATTGACAGTTGCTTCGCCTTTGGGCCAGATGCTCTATCAACTTCTGACCCCTCGAGAGTATCTCGGCTTGATGGGAGAGTCTTAGATCCCACTTCACATCCTTATAGGAGCCCCAAGACTTATTATTTACCGTCCTAAATTTTATGCTTGCTTATCCCTTGCTTTCAGTTGTAATTTCTCTATTTTTTAATTTTTTGCCCTTTGAAGATTTTCCTGGGACCACTGTAATGCAACATTTGTGCTAGAAAGTTCATTCAGACTGTGTAGTTTGCCAAACTACTTGCAGTGGATTTTGCTAACAATAACATTTGATTTTATATGTCTTCCCTCACCAGTCTCTGAACTCCTTGAGAGCAGGAATCACTCAGATCTGTACCCCTTGAATAGCTCTCTGATCTAGAATTTGAATAGACACAGGCACTTATTAATGTTTTGGGAAAATTGTCTATTTGTATATTTGATAATATGATAACAAAGTAAATTGAGTTGTTTTCCAAACATTTCTATTTTCTGAAAAGATTATATACCATGACAGTTAGCTGATCCTTGAATTAGTAAACTATTTGCCTTGAAGTCCTGCCCTGAAAGTTTTGTTTTGGTTACATTTTCTGATTCTTTCACATTTTTACTTTTGTCTATTTAGACTTTTACTTTTTCTTGAGTTAGTTTTGGTAATTTGTTTTCCTATAAAGCTATATATTTTATTAAAAAATTAGAAAATTATACACATATCATATTCTAATATTAAAAACCTTGTCTACCTTTCTTATTTTGAATTTTGTGTTGTCTTCTGGTTATATTTTTCAGAAGTCTGGCATATATTAGCTTCTTCAAAGAAAAAAATTAGTCAATTTATCCTTTTAAAAACTTGGATTTTTTTGGGGTGCTTGGGTGGCTCAGTGGGTTAAGCCTCTGCCTTTGGCTCAGGTCATGATCTCAGGGTCCTGGGATCGAGCTGTGCATTGGGCTTTCTACTAAGCAGGGAGCCTGCTCCCCCCACTCTTACCCGTCTCTGCCTGTCTTTCTGCCTACTTGTGATCTCTGTCAAATAAATAAAGAAAATCTTAAAAAAAAAACAAAAAAAAAAAACAAAAAAAACACCCCATCCGAGGACTCTGGGATCATGACCTGAGTCAAAGGCAGAGGCTTAACTGACTGAGCCACCCAGGAGCCCCTGTTCAACATTGTTAATTATTAATTATATTCCAAAAATACAACCTGGATCTCTGTTTTTGTATACTCAGTGAATATTGTGCCTGATGATATTGTGTTGCCTCCTGCTATATTTTTGTTTCTGTCAATTTATCCTCATTTTAAATAATATTTATTTCATATAATTTGGTCATGTGTGATTTGGTATTTTTGGTATGACCACCATACTTTCTCTATGGGCTATACCTTCAATCAATATGAATAACTATTTTGACACCCCCCCTTTTTTGGTCCCTTACATATCAATTAAGTTGAATTTCAATTAGGTAAATTTTTATGAACATAAAATTTGTATGAACCTTACCTCAAGTGCTGTTTGGCATCTGCAGCCCTTAATACACTAATTAAAATATTTCTAATTCTTAAAAATTAAAACATTAAAATTAAAAAATAAAAAAATTAAAATTTCTAATTCTTAATACACTAATTAAAATGACTCTCCATTTTAACTATTTTGATTATTTTGGTAATATATAAAATATCTACGCCTATAATTCAGGGACAATAAAATTATAAGAACAATTTGGCTTACAACATTAGAAAAATAAACTTAAATTATTTGGTACAGAGTTTTGTTAGGCATCGCATGGCTTTATTTCTCCTACCCAAGATGAGTAATTTTTTTCAAGATCATTCTACAAAGAATCATTCAGAGGACACCTGTGTGGTTTAGTCAGTTAGGTGTCTGACTCTTGATCAGCTCAGGTCTAATCTTAGGGTCTTGAGTTCAAGTCTTGTATTGAGCTGCAGCTGGGAGTGGGGCCTGCTTAAAAAAAAATAATTAGTAAGCATTCTGCCTTTGGTTGAGTCATGATCCAGGGGTCCTGGGATCGAGTCCTGTATCAGGAGCTTCTTTTCCCCTCTGCCAGCTGATCCCCCTACTTATGCTCTCTCTCTCTCTGTCTGACAAATAAATAAATCTTTAAAAAAATCATTCAGCTAAGTGTTCATTACTTCATGGAGTCCTAGTTAACATTAGAGTTTTGGTTATATCAAACACTTGGGATGGGGCAGCTATAAAATCTGCAACCAGAGTTTCACTGATTTAATCTGGTACATAGTAAGCACTCAATAAGTAATCATTGAAGTAATGAATATTTGAAAAGGGGGTAAGGAAGGAATATTTTCATTTATTGTCAAAGATTAAGTCAATCATAGATAAAGGGAATTGAGTCGTTTTTCTTATCCTAATTAAGATTTACATCTGGAGCTATAAGGCATCCTATCTATTGTCTTGCTCAGGGACACTTGATACTTGAACAAAAAATAAGATTCTGTTAATAAGAAAGTGTATTGAGGGCGCCTGGGTGGCTTAGTCAGTTGAGCATCCGACTCGATTTCAGTTTGGGTCATGATCTCAGGGTAGTGAGATCGAGTCCCACCTCAGGCTCTGTACTGGGCATGGAGCCTGGTTAAGATTCTGTCCCTCCCTCTGCTCCTCCTCCACTCCCGATAGCATGCGCTTATGCACACACCCTAAATAGAAAGAAAGAGGGGGGAAGGAAGGGAAGAAAGGGAGGAAGGGAGGGGAGAAAAGTGGGGTGGGGGGGATTGTGGGCATGGGCCATGTGCTTTGAATTTACAGTATTCATTACCTTTTCAGTAAAATAAAGGAGAGGGGAGTGCAGAACATATATATGCAATAATTTAAGCAGCACAAAGAGTAAGTGGCCTCACAGAGAGACTAGTTAATTTAGATATAATTTATACTGATTTCGTTCCTTAAAATAAGAAAACGCAAGCTTCTTAAATGTACATGTTTGTCTTGAGCTATTCTATATGAAATTCTTCCCGGTATAACTGTTAAAGTTTGTGTTTTCCTTTAACAACCCTGCAATGTGACCTTCAACTGAAAATTATGTTAGCCTTTCATTGTTCATTTAATATACAGAATATTTATATGCAGGAGAATGAAATTGCAAAAAGATCTGTTAGATGGAAAACCATAAATCTTTGGGAGTAATTTTTCCCCATCCAGATTTCATGAAATGAAGAGAACTGAGGCAGATTTAAACTTTTGTTTTTAACACCAGATATAACTTTATCTCACAGTTTCAAAGAACTGTTATCACAGACCTTAACTTAAGTTTGCTCTGACTTTTATCTTTTGTAGGACAATGTACTTGCTCAACTACCTGGAAACTGATAACATGTACTGTTAGGTTCCAGCAACCTCGAAATCTTTGATCTGAAGGAGCTTGAACAACTCTATCATTTCAAGTTGGAACTTTTGTGGAATACCTATGAAGTTCCAGGTAACATGCTAGATGCTGGGGATACATGTATGTTCCCTATTCTCTTGGGAGTCAGAGTCCACGCAATACTGTCCATCCATCCATTCATTGAGTAAATACATACCAAGCCCTTAATCTGTGCCAGACCACATTAGGTGTTGAAGAAATAATGATACACAATGGTGAACAAAACAAATGTTGGCTGCCTTCACAGAATATAAGTCTAGTTAGTGGGAGATACAAACAAGGAAGTGAGAAAATATAATGCAGTGTGTCAAATAGTATGAAGAGGAGAAACAGTGTTATGGACCATAAAGAAAGGCACCTAACTAATGCTATCAGTGCTCTCCCTGGTTACCCTAGTTAATAGAAAATAAACTACTCTTTACAATACCATTAAACGATGGTGGAATTGACTCAATTTCAAAAGAGTAGAGTCCGCGACAACTCTCATAGAGCTCTCCCAACAGTATTCCCCTTATGGTTTCAAACGTCCACTTCTGTTTGATAAATTCATCAACAAACACAGGAAGTATTTACAACTCAACTCCCCCAGACAGCACCGCCTACTTCCTTTACAGTGTTTTCTAATAGTTTCTCAGAGGGACAATTATTATGCATTTGCCTGGGAAGATAATATTGAATGACTGGAACATGTGTCCTTCTAGAATGATGTTGACTGGAGAATGTTTGTGATGAAAGTTCTCTAAAGTTCTGATATTTTAGGCAATGTGCGTAGTATTTCAGAGTTTTGCTGTCAGCTAGTTAGTTTTTTAATGTCCTAGACCTTAAGCTCCAGTAGGACAAGGATGACCTAACTTTGTTTCCTCTTTATACTGAGCACCTAGCAGAATGTTCTGTACAAAGCAGTGTTCGATCAACTTTGTCCAATGAATACAGTCTTTGAACTGTTACCTGAAAATGCATCAGGTTTGCTCCTATCAGGTTAGGTATTCTGGCAATACAGTAAATAAAATCCTGCACTATACTTGCAAGTGGAAAAATTCACAGGTACGTATAAGAATGAATTAGCTTGGGGCGCCTGGGTGGCTCAGTGGGTTAAGCCGCTGCCTTCGGCTCAGGTCATGATCTCAGGGTCCTGGGATCGAGTCCCGCATCGGGCTCTCTGCTCAGCAGGGAGCCTGCTTCCCTCTCTCTCTCTCTCTCTGCCTGCCTCTCCGTCTACTTGTGATCTCTCTCTGTCAAATAAATAAATAAAATCTTTAAAAAAAAAAAAAAAAAAAAAAAAAAAGAATGAATTAGCTTGTATTTAATTAAAAAGGAAAGAAAGAGTTTGCTAAATATTTTTTTAAATATTTAAAGATTTAATATTTAAATCTTTAAATATTTGACTTAAATATTAAGTCAAGATGAATTTACAGAGAACTTTGAAAAATGTATTTTATTCATGACATGACCAGTTATAATTGAAATTTTATATAACATTACTATGCAATACTAAATGTGTACAAAAAGTTGAAGAGTATTGCCTTCAACAAGAATTTATATAGAATAAATTATAGAATATAGAATAAATAATTATAGAACATAATTATTTATTATAAATAATTATATATAATTATATATTATTTGTATATAATTATAATATAATTTATATATGTATATAATTTATATGTAATTACAAATGATTATAAATTTATTATAAATAATTATAGAATACAGAATAAATAAATTATAAGTATATAATAATATATAATATATATTAGGTGTATATAATATACCTATAATAAAAGCCATATGGATTTTCAGATTTCTTTATGAAAAACACTTTCTTAAAAACATGTACACTGCTTTGCCTAATAGCACCTTGGAGCCTGGATACTAATTTCCATGTGTTTGTTTGACTGTGTTCATAATATTAATTAGAATGTACTTAAATAGCACCTTATATATTTCAAAAAGCTTTCATATAGGGAACCAACTTGATGTAGTAGGAAAAACCCTGGTTGGGAAATTAGTCTTAGATGGTAATCATAGTTTTGTTGCCAAATATCAGTGTGACCTTTGATTATTTGGCTTCTCAAGGCTTTTGTCTTCTCTTATGCACGAGTAACACAGACACATGAGTGTGGAGACAAACCAGTTGTTTGTGTCTGATGTCAGTTCTGATTGGTCAATGATTTTCTCATAGCCATTTGTTAAATATTTTAAATATCACTCGATTTCTAAGGTCTCTTTTTTGACCTGGAAACCTATTATTTTTCATGCATCTTATGTTACCACCCCAGAGCTATTATTGCTATAGGTAGTATTCTACATTCATAAACATTTATTTTCAGGTCTTTTATTCATAAGCACAAATATGTATATAAGTAAGAATTTCAAAGTGGGATATAAAACTGCATAATATTGATATAGTAAAATAGTACAATCAGTCTTTCCCTTTACCAACATGTTAAGTAGTTTTTTATGGGTAGAGGTTTATGATTTTTTTTTTAAGATTTTATTTATTTGTCAGAGGGAGAGAGAGACAGACAGAGTGTATAAGCAGGGGGGATCAGCAGAGGCAGGGGAAGAAGCAAGGTCCCCACTGAGGAGGGAGACTGATGTGGTACTTGATCCCAGGACCGTGGGATCCTGACCTGAGCTGAAAGCATATGCTTAACCAACTGAGGCACCCAGGAGTCCCTGAGGTTTATGATTTTTAAAATTTTCATCTTTAAATATTGTTATGTTTTCTACAAGAATATTTTCATAATTAAATCAGTATTTTAAAAAATTTTCAGTTAGAAATGAATTTCACAAACATAATATGACCAGAAGATTTTTTTCTAAACGAATTTATTTATTTGAGAGAGAGAGCATGAGTGAGTGGGGGCAGACTCCCCACTGGGCAGGGAGCCTGACGCAGGGCTCGATTCCATGACCCCGAGATCACACCTGGGTCAAAATCAAGAGTTAGTTGCTCAACCAGCTGAGCCACCCAGGCATGCCGTGACTAGAGGATTAATGGAAAGGTCCTATAGTACATATATCCATACATATGTATGTGTGTATTACAAGTGGGAAGAATATATCCCTCACATTACTGGACTCTATTATATATGATACTATCTATAGGTTATATATACCTTACCAAAATAGCTTTGTCTATATTTCTTGCCTAGCTTACATTTCACATGTAAGGGGTAAGAATGTGAACAGACTTAGTTTCCTCAAGTAGATATGCCAGCCATCCCTTTGAAAAAAAAAAAGTCCCTGGGGGCACCTGGTAGCTTAGTCCTTAAGCATCTGCCTTCCACTCAGGTCATGATCACAGGGTCCTGGAATCAAGTCCCATGCTGGACTCCTGCTTAGCAGGAAACCTGCTTCTCCCTCTCCCACTCCCCCTGTTTGTGTTCCCTCTCTCTGTCTCTCTCTGTCAAATAAATAAATTAAATCTTAAAAAAAAAAAAAAGAAGAGTCCCCAAATTATAGGGGAAAACTCAGAAGGGAGATAAGGATTCTAAATGTAATCATTCACATTTAATTTCTGCAGGGGAATAATCTTGCTTAAATATATAATGAAGTAAAATTTTTTTTTAAAGATTTTATTTATTTATTTGACAGAGAGAGATCACAAGTAGATGGAGAGGCAGGCAAAGAGAGAGAGAGAGGGAAGCAGGCTCCCTGCTGAGCAGAGAGCCCGATGCGGGCCTCGATTCCAGGACCCTGAGATCATGACCTGAGCCAAAGGCAGCGGCTTAACCCACTGAGCCACCCAGGCGCCCAATGAAGTAAAATTTTTGCAGTGGTTTCTAAATTCAGTTGTTAGAGAAAGAAGATAATCAGGTCAAGTTTCAGGTTGTGGCCATCCCTTCTGTCAACCTTACCATCTGTGTCCATTCTCTTTTCTCCTGCTTTGGTAGCTGCAGGCAGAACATAAGCTGATTGCCTGTGCAGATGTCTGTCCAGAAGAGGAGATTAATTCCCTTCTTGCAGGTTCCCCTAAGGAAGGAGGAAGAAAGAGCTGTAAAATGCCTCTCCAGACTGACAATGCATAACAGTGATTATCCCTCTCTCCCCACTGAACCAGTGGCTTGTGGTGGTAGAGCTAAGGTGGCCTCCTTTTTAGTAAGCCTGGAATGGCAACGTCTGATCGTGATGATGGCTTTGGAATTTGAGGTACGTGATGCCTCTTTAGCCATGGCTGGGGCCCTAGTTATCGATTCTGGGACACAAAAGAAGATTCACCCAACATCTTTTGACGTCCTCATAAATACTATAATCCACAGGTAATTTCTGTTCATAATACATACAGCTTTAAATATTTTCCATTGGCTCTTCTTATCTCTATATGGTGGTATAGTTCCCATTCCAATTTTGTGTCTAGAATTTTTTGATGAACCCAGGATGCACATTTATGTCCATGTGGAGATTCTTGAAAGATCCTGGATAACTGCTCCATTTCCCACCCCCAAAATGTAACTGGTTTGTTGAATGTTCTCAATTCAGGAGATAAATGTGAAAACTTCATCCATTCTCTATCTTTTCATTTCATGATATCTTGAAAAGATTCCATTACTTCTTCATCACTCCCAGTTATTAAAAGTCAAATCTATTTAAAGCTTCAATCTCTTACTCAGTATAAAAAACTTTCCTTTCTGGGGCACCTGGGTGGCATAGTTAGTTAAGCAGCTGACGCTTGGTTTGGGCTCAGGTCATGGTCTCATGGTGGTGAGATCCAGCCCTGTGCCAGGCTCTGTGCTCAATGTGGAGTCTGCTTGAGATTCTCTCCCTCTGCCCCTCCTGCTAGTACATTTTCTCTCTCTCTGAAATAAATCATCTTTAAAAAAGAATAAAAAACAACTTTCCCTTCCCCCATGACTGGCTATGAGAAGGCTCAATAGATTTGGAGTGGGAGGGGGATGGCTTGTACTTCCACTTTTCTTTCCACTATAAAAAACCTGGAATGCATTGGGGTCCCTTTTCACCAATTGTGGGGCACAGGAAAGTTCCAGTAAGCATCATGCCACATGTATTTGCTTTGGGTAAGTTCCTTAACAAATCTTGAGTGTCATTTTCTACATCTATATAACATGGCAATAATACCTCTCAGGATTGGGATGCCTGAGTAGCTCAGACAGTTAAGCATCTGCTTCCAGCTCAGGTCATATCCCAGTGTTCTGGATCAAGTCCTGCATCAGGCTCCCTGCTCAAGGAGCCTGCTTCCCCCTCTGCCTGCCACTTCCCCTGCTTGTGCCTGTGCTTTCTCTCTCTCTGACAAATAAACAAAATATTTTTTTAAAAAACCCACAGATTTAAGGGTGCCGGGGTGGCTCAGTGGGTTAAGCCTCTGCCTTCGGCTCAGGTCATAATCTCAGGGCCCTGGGATCAAGCCCCGCATCGGGCTCTCTGCTCAGCGGGGACCCTGCTTCCCCCTCTCTCTCTGCCTGCCTCTCTGCCTACTTGTGATCTCTCTCTCAAATAAATAAATGAAAAATCTTTAAAAAAAAACCCACATATTTAAAAAAAAATACCTCTCAGGATTTAATGTCAGTTATAAGGGATGACATTGTCTGACTCTGGTTTGGGAGTTCTGACTAGCTTATGAGTGACTCAAGCACAGAGAGATTACAGTTAAGTTCCTCTTTAACATCTTTTTGATTCCTCTTTATCCCTAAGCCCCTGGAGAAATACTTACTTCTTTTTGGACCTCTTTATATTTTCAAAGCAAAATCTGTTATTCCATCTGTTCCTTAAAACACCTCATTAAGGCTTGTGTGCAAGTGTCCCTCTTGTTTCTTGTAGTTTGTCAGACTCATGTCCCTTGAATAATTGTTCAAGTTGCCACAGCCGATTGGTAAGTCACACTCTGGCTACAGCAGGCTGCTTGACTTCTGCTTCCCAAAAGACACGAATGGCACATATTTATACCAGTATTGCATGTGCTTATATATGTGTAACTGACCACTCCGTGAAATGTTGATGGGACATATTCAAATTAGGTCAGGAATGTTATTACATACTGATGTTTGATAAAAATTTTAGGAGTCAATGATAACATATAGATAGTATAATTACCTCTTATGTGGTTGAAGACAAGGCATTATACAAGTTGAAGTCCTTCTGAATTTTGAATAGCGTGTATGAATTAATTGTGAAAAAATTATAGTTAACCTTTAAGGTAACAAAATTAAAGACAGTATTAAGAGAAACTCACAGTCTTGCTACCCAGCAGAACTATTGTCATTTTTCATAGTACTTCTGTGATGATTAACTTTATGTGTCACCTTGATGGGGCCAGGAAATTTGGCCAAATGGTACTTTGGATGTTTCTGTGAGGGTGATTTTTTGTTGATGAGATTAGCATTTAAATCAGTGGACTTGCGCATAATGTGGGCAATCATTTGAAGTTCTTAATGGTAACAAAGGCTGCCCTTCCCAGAGCAAGAATGAATTCTGCCCACAGACTGGTCTTTGAACTTGAACTGAAACATCAGCTCTTCTCGCGTCTCCAGTTCGCTGGCCCACCCTGAAGATTTTGAACTTGTCAGCCTGCATAATCATGAAAGCCAGTTTCTTAAAATAAATTTTTCTTCGTGTGTGTGTGTGTGTGTGTGTGTGTGTGTGTGTATACATATACATTCTATCAGTTCTGAATCTCAGAGACTCTTGGCTAGTACAACCTAACATGTCATCATATTTACATGTGTTTTACTATATGTTAGCACACTATTTTGTATTTTTCCTTTTCTTTTCAGTTCAGATGAAAAAGCAAAATACCACTTTCAGGTAAAAAAAATGGTAGTTTTAAAACTACCATTTTTTTGGATAAGGAGACACTACATCTCTAGAGGTTCATAATCTGTGTACAAACATTTATCTCCACAGTCTTTTTCTCTTTATCCTAGTAACATATATGTGTGTATGTGTGTGTGTGTGTGTGTGTGTATAATTACTATATAATAATACTATATTATATATATATATATATATATATATATATATATATATATATAACTAGAATATATATTTTCTTTGACCTCATCTTGACCTCCCCCTAAATCTATCCTTGGATCCCCTCTTGCACTTGAATGTCAGCTGTTCCAAGGTGCATTGCCTTCACTTCTTCAATTCACACTCACTACTTACCCAAATTTAAAAATCTTCCACCCTCATACCGTACTGAAACGACTCTCAGGTTATCAAGGCCCTAATTTTAAAAATCCAATTTTGTAACTTTTTTCTTATTATAAAAGCAGTGCATATTTCATAGGGAAACAACAGAATATATAGAAAAAGCACGAGGAAACAAATTTTTAAAGACTCTCCTAAGCCCTGCCCTCAGTGGTCATCATTATCAACATTTTAGTTTATATTATATAGTATTATATGTAAAGATTATATTCACATGTAACTATATTTGTTTATATTTAGGAGAACATTCAAACATTTATAAGCAGTCAGAAAATCAGGTTGAGAGTATATGTATTATTTTAATATTTGCTTTTTAAACTTGTCATCATGCCAAAAATATTTTGAGTCATTAACTATTTTCCCACAACATGACTTTTATTAGTTGTCGTATAAACATATGATGATTTATTTAACCAATTTCTCATTGCTTGACATTTTGCTTGTTTCCTTGGGAGCTGCTATAAATAATGCCACAATAAATATTATTGCACATAAATCCAGTGAACATCTCTGATTATTTACTTGAATATATATTCCTAGAGGTAGAATTTCTAGGTGAAGGAAAATGCCCAACTTTTGAAATATGCGGCTGACCTGCCATGGAGAAATATTATACCTTTCGGAAATTCCCCCATTTAGGTAGTAGAGTGTTCATTTCTCCACTCTCTTATCAACCCTGAATAGTCATATTTTTAAAACTACCATTTTTTTTTACCTGAAAGTGGTATTTTGCTTTTTCATCTGAAAAAGGTGCAAACTATGTCTCAATAAGTATTTGTTGGATTAATTATTTTGAAACTGGAATTATTTTGAAAGGAATTATTTTAAAAAGATTGATTACTCTTTCATATCTTGATAGGTCATTTGGATTTTCTTTTTTTGTGAATTTTTGGTTTTACTATCTTTTATTTCCAATAGGAATGTTAGTGTTTTTGAAATTATTTTTTTTTAAGATTTTATTTATTATCTATTTGAAAGAGAGGCAGACGGAGATAGTGTGAGAGAGTAGGAGCAAGGAGGACAGGGAGAAGCAGGCTCCCTGCTGAGCAGGGAGCCCGAAGCAGGACTCGAAGCCAGGGTCCTGGGATCATGACCTGAGCCCAAGGCAGCCACCCAACCTACTGAGCCATCCAGGTGCCCTGAAATTGCTTTAAAGAATCATTCCATATATTAGAAATACGATCACTGGTATGTCAGTATTTTCAGCTTTATTTTCCCAACTCTCCTTTTCCTTTTTATTTTAGTTTTCAACAAAACCAAAAGTTGAACATACTTTTAGAATGATTTAGAAGTTTTCTTGATTAATGAAAGAAACATTTAAAAATTACACAGGTTTTAACTAAAAGCCTGAGACATGATATTGAGTTATGTGAACATTATAAAATAAATATTCATTAATGTTTTAAACTCAGAATTCAATAATAATATTTGCCCCTCCAGGGGCGCCTGGGTGGCTCAGTGGGTTAAGCTGCTGCCTTCGGCTCAGGTCATGATCCCAGGTCCTGGGTTCGAGCCCCGCATTGGGCTTTCTGCTCAGCGGGGAGCCTGCTTCCTCCTCTCTCTCTGCCTGCCTCTCTGCTTACTTGTGATTTCTCTCTGTCAAATAAATAAATAAAATCTTTAAAAAATAATAATAATAATATTTGCCCCTCCAGATATGTGTTTGTTTGATTTGTGTAGGTGTGGGATCTTTTGAACATTTATCTTTATTTATTTTTCTTTCAAGATTTTATTTAAATTCAAGTTAGTTACTATATATATATATATATATATATATATATATATAGTGTAGTGTTAGTTTCAGGGGTAGAATTTAATGATTCATCATTTGCCTATAACAACCAGTGCTCATTACAAGTACCCTCCTTTATGCCCATCACCCAGTTACCCCAACCTCAAACCCACCTTCCTTCCAGCAACCCTGTTTGTTCCCTTTAGTTAACAGTCTTTTATGCTTTGCCTCTCTCTCTCTGTTTCTATCTTATTTTATTTCTCCTTCCCTTCCCCTATGTTCATCTGTTTTGTTTCTTAAATTCCACACATGAGTGAAATGATATGGCATTTGTCTTTCTCTGATTTATTTCACTTAGCATAATACATTCTAGTTCTATCCACATCCTTACAAATGGCAAGATTTCATTCTTTTTGATGGTTGAGTAATATTCCATTATATATGTGTACCACATCTTCTTTATCCATTCATCATTCAATGGACGTTTGGGCTTTTTCCATAGTTTGGCTATTGTGAACATTGTCGCTATAACATTGGGGTGCATGTGCCTCTCCCAATCACTATGTTTGTATCCTTTGGATAAATACCTAGTAGTGCAATTGCTGAGTCATAGGGTAGTTCTATTTTTAACTTTTTGAGGAACCTCATACTGCTTTCCAGAGTAGCTGCACCAGGTTGCATTCCACCAAGAGTGTAAGAGGGCTCCCCTTTCTTCACCTTCTCACTAACATCTGTTGTTTCCTGACTTGTTAATTTTAGCCATTCTGACTGATGTGAGGTGGTATCTCATTGTGTTTTTGATTTGTATTTCATTGATGATGAGTGATGTTGAGAATTTTTTCATATGTCTGTTAGCCATTTGTATGTCTTTGGAGAAATGCCTGTTCATGTGTTCTGCCCATTTCTTAACTAGATTTTTAAATTTTGGGGTGTTTGATAAGCTTTTTGTTTTGTTTTGTTTTGTTTATTAACATATAATGTATTATTAGCCCCAGGGGTACAGGTCTATGACTCTCCAGGTTTACACACTTCACAGTACTCACCATAGCATATACCTTCCCCAGTGTCCATAACCCTGCCTCCCTCCCCCTACCCCTCCTACCCGCCCTGGCAACCCTCAGTTTGTTTTGTGAGATTAAGAGTCTATTATGGCTTGTCTCCCTCCCGATGCCATCTTGTTTCATTTATTCTTTTCCCACCCCCAAACCCCCCACATTACCTCTCAACTTCCTCATATCAGGGAGGTCATGTGATAATTTTCTTTCTCTGATTGACTTAATAAGTTCTTTATTGATACTAGCCCTTTATCCAATATGTCATTTGCAAATATCTTGTCCCTTTCCAGTGGTTGCCTTTTGGTTTTGTTGATTGTTTCCATTGCTGTGCAGAAGCTTTTTATCCTGATGAAGTTCCAATAGTTCATTTTTGCTTTTGTTTCCCTTGCCTCTAGAGACATGTCTAGTAAGAAGTTGCTGGGGCCAAGGTCAAAGAGGTTGTTGCCTGTGTTTGCCTCTAGAATTTTGTTGGATTCCTATCTCACATTTAGGCCTTTCATCCATTTTGAATTTATTTTTGTGTATGGAGTAAGAAGGTGGTTCAGTTTCATTCTTCTGCATGTGGCTGTCCAATTTTCCCAACACCATTTGTTGAACAGATGGGTTGGATATTCTTTCCTGCTTTGTTGAAGATTAATTGACCATACAGTTGTGGGTCCATTCCTGGGTTCTCTATTTTGTCCCATTGATCTATGTGTCTGTTTTTGTACCAGTACCATACTGTCATAATGACTATAGCTTTGTAATACAGCTTGAAGTCCAGAATTATGATGCCTCCAGCTTTGATTTCTTTTTCAACATGACTTGGCTATTTTGGGTCTTTTCTGGTTCCATACACATTTTAGAATTATTTGTTCTAGCTCTGTGAAAAGTGCTGGTGTTATTTTGATAGGGATTGCATTGACTGTGTAGATTGCTTTGGATACTATAGATGGATACTATAGATGTTTTAACAATATTTGTTCTTCTAGTCCATAAACATGAAATGGTTTTCCATTTCTTTGTGTCTTCCTCAATTTCTTAAATAAGTTTTCTGTTGATTTCAGAGTTCAGGTCTTTTACCTCTTTGGTTAGGTTTATTCCTAGGTATCTTACTGGGTTTGGTGCAATTATAAGTGGGATTGATTACTTGAATTCTCTTTCTGATGCTTCATAACTGTTGTATAGAAATGCAGCAGACTTCTGTGCATTGACTTTATGTCCTGCACCTTTCCTGAATTCCTGTATCAGTTCTACCAATTTTTTGGTGTAGTCTTTCAGATTTTCTACATAGAGTATCATGTGACCTGTAAAGAATGAATACTTAACTTCTTATTGCTGATTGGGATGCCTTTTGTTTCTTTTTGTTGTCTGATTGCTGAGGCTAGGACTTCCAGTATTATGTTTAACCACAGTGGTGAGAGTGGACCTCACTGTTTTGTTCCTGACCTTAGGGGAAAAGCTGTCAGGTTTTTCCCCATTGAGGATGATACTAGTTTGGGGTCTTTGTATATGACCTTTATGATATTGAGATATTTTCCTAATACCCCTACTTTGTTGAGGCTTTTTATAGTTGTTTTATTTATTTATTTATTTATTTATTTATTTATTTATTTGAGTGGAGGGAGGGGCAGAGGGAGAGGGAGAGAGAAACTCCAAGCAGACTCCACACTGAGTGCAGAACCTGACCCTGAGAGTACAGTCTCACGACCCTGAGATCACAACCTGAGCCAAAACCAAGAGTCAGATAGTTAAGCAACTGTGCCACCAGGCATCCCTCTTGAGGGTTTTTATCAAGAATGGATGCTGTATTTTGTCAAATGCTTTTTCTGCATCTATTGAGAGGTCCATATTGTTCTTACCTTTCTTTTATTAATGTGCTGTATCACATTGATTGACTGATTTGTGACTGTTGAACCACCCCTGCAGCACGGAATAAATCCCACTTGATTGTGGTGAATGATTCTTTTAATGTACTGTTGGATTTGATTAGTTAGTATCTTGTTGAGAATTTTTGTATCCATGTTCATCAGGGATAATGGTCTGTAATTTTTTTAAATTCAAACTAATGTTTTATTTTATTTTATTTTTTAAATTAAATTTAATTTTTTTCATTGTTCCAAGATTCATTGTTTATGCACCACACCCAGTGCTCCATGTAATACGTACGCTCCTTAATACCCACCACCAGGCTCACCCATCCCCCCATCCTCCTCCTCCAAAACCCTTAGTTTGTTTCTCAGTGTCCACAGTCTCTCATGGTTCATCTCCCCCTCTGATTTCCCCCAACTCACTTCTCCTTTCTTACTCCCAGTATCCTCTATGTATTCCTTATGATCCATAAGTAAGTGAAACCATATGATAATTCTCCTTTTTAGTGGGATCTTTGTCTGATTTTGGAATCAAGGTAATAATACTGGCCTCATGGAATGGGTTTGGAAGTTTTCTTTCCATTTCTGTTTTGTGAGAGAGTTTCAGAAGAATAAGTATTAATTTTTCTTTAAATGTTTGATAGAATTCCCCTGGGAAGCCATCTGGCCCTGGAGTCTTGTTTGTTGGGAGATTTTTGAGTACTGATTCAATTTCTTTGCTGGTTATAGGTCTATTCAGATTTTTAATTTCTTTCTGATTCAGTTTTGGTAGTTTATATGTTTCTAGGAATTTATCCATTTCTTCCAAATTGCCTAATCTATTGGCATATAATTGCTCACAATATTATCTTATAGTTGACTGTATTTCTGTGGTGTTGGTTATGCTCTCTCTGTTTTCATTCATGATTTTATTTATTTGGGTCCTTTCTCTTTTCCTTTTTATAAGTCTGGCCAGGGGTTTATCAGTTTTGTTAATTCTTTCAAAGAACCAGCTCCTAGTTTAACTCATCTGCTCTACTGTTTTGTTTTTTTTTTAAGTTTCTTTATAATTTATTGCTGCTCTAATCTTTATTTCCCTTCTCCTACTGGGTTTAGGCTTTATTTGAAGTTTTTTCTCTATCTCCTTTAAATGTAAGGTTAGGTTGTATATTTGAGACTTTTCCTGCTTCTTGAGGTGGGCCTGTACTGCAATATACTCCCCTCTTAAGACCACCTTTGCTGAACCCCAAAGGTTTTGCACTGTTGTGTTTTCATTTTCATTTGCTTCCATATCTTTTTAAAAATTCTTCTTTAATTTCCTGGTTAACCCATTCCATTCCTTAGTAGGATGTTTTTTAACTTCTTGAATTTGTGGTCTTTCCATATTTTTTCTTACAGTTGTCTTCAAGTTTCATAGTAAACATTTAATCTTTAAAAATAGAAAGGGAAAGGTGGGCCATTTCAGGGGGTCACATCAAAAATCTTATCTTTCTATTTGGCTGTGTGATCATGGAGAAAGGAAGAATATGTGTGCCCAAGAGGCAGAGGAACAGAATATTTTGATTTGCTCTCTCTATAGCATTTTGCACAGTTAACAGCTGTCTTTTCTGGGAATTTTAATCTTTTGTCTTTCACAACCATGTTTGTAACCGTTACTTTGGGTAATTTCCTTTGCTATCTCTATTTCCTTGCTTATCCTTTTAAATGCAAGTGTTTTTCAGCATTCTATCCATCTTCTCTTTGTCTTCTTTTATCTGGTTTACCTGCGTAATATTATTCACAAATACACTTTCTAAGTTAGCAGATATCTTCTTCCTCCAAACTGACCCTTATGATCAATCATAACTGTGAACAATATTTTCTGTTACAAATGTTGCTACTGAACAAATCCCAAACATTCAGAGGCTTAATGCAATACAAAAGAACATCTTGCTATTATGGTAGTCCGATGAGGACAGGTATGTGTGGTCAGAAGAGAGCATTCTTTCCTGATTTGATTTAGGTGTGTATGTGAGTACGCTTTGCTTTTACTCAGGTGAAGCTAAATGAAAGTCTTCTTTAACACTGACCTATCTTCTCACCTAAGTGAAACAGAACTTAATGGGGCATTGCTAAATAATGAAGAATCCTGCTGATGCATATTGATCCAAGAAATTTCCTATAAAACAACTAGGTTTCAAGAAATATTAAAAGATGACTTGTTGAGGGGCGCCTGGGTGGCTCAGTGGGTTAAGCCGCTGCCTTCGGCTCAGGTCATGATCCCAGGTCCTGGGTTCGAGCCCCGCATCAGGCTTTCTGCTCAGCGGGGAGCCTGCTTCCTCCTCTCTCTCTGCCTGCCTCTCTGCTTACTTGTGATTTCTCTCTGTCAAATAAATAAATAAAATCTTAAAAAAAAAAAAGATGACTTGTTGGAAGAGATTATGCTGAGTAAAATAAGTCAAGCAGAGAGAGTCAATTATCATATGGTTTCACTTATTTGTGGAGCATAACAAATAGCATGGAGGACAAGGGGAGTTAGAGAGGAGAAGGGAGTAGGGGGAAATTGGAAGGGGAGGTGAACCATGAGAGACTAGTGACTCTGAAAAACAATCTGAGGGGTTTGAAGCGGTGGGGGGTGGGAGGTTGGGAGAACCAGGTGGTGGGTATTAGAGAGGGCACGGATTGCATGGAGCACTGGGTGTGGTGCAAAAACAAGGATACTGTTATGCTGAAAATAAAATAAAATAAAAATAATTATTTAAAAAAATCCTTTTAACAAAAACAAACAAACAAAAAAGATGACTTGTTGCTTATCAGTGGAGTTGGTGGAGGTACTATGACCATGCAGTTGTTGGGGTGATTAGAAGTAGGGCCATGAAATCTGCGCAGGTCTAAGATGAGGGTGCTCGATACAGTACAATTAGGTTTTTTCTTCCCATGAAATTTAAAAAAGAAAGAAAAAGCTTTGTACAAGAGGCTTACTGAAAAGTCAAAAAGCAGAGGCACCTGGGTAGTTCATTTGGTTAAGCATCCGACTCTTGATTTTGGCTCAGGTCATGATCTCAGGATTGTGAGATCAAGTCCTGCGTCTGGCTCTATGTCCAGTGCAGACCTTAATATTCTCTCTCTTCCTCTCCGTCTGTCCCTCCTACTCCTACCCCTGTGTGCTCACAGGCTCTCTCTCTCTCTTTCTTTGGGGAAAAAAAAGGAAACCTGAAGGCATGATGATAAAAGTTATATGACCACTCTATAATGTACCAAATTTATATTCCACTAGGATTCATCCTGCCATTCCCAACACATCTAAGTACTTAATCTTTTGGAATATTTAAAGACAGAACTAATAGAATATTAAAAAATAAATCTTTAATGTACATCTCTCCATCTAGAAATATATTATTTGGAAAATTGTGGGGGAAATTGTGATTAATTGTATTTGCCAAGCATTCCTTTTTCTTTTAAGAAAATATTGAATTGGAATTAACAATGCAGCTAATCTTTGTGCAACTCTTCCACAGTTCAACCAAGAGTGGCAAAGAACACAAGATGATTAAATTCATTGTCTTCTGTTTCTTTCAGTAATTCCAAAAAATTCTGATGGCTCATACATTTGCACAATTCCCTGAATGATTTTAAATGCAGTAAAATGCTATGGCAGTGTTCACTGGTTTCTTCAGAATACCGGGCGTATGCACTTTCAGTCTGCATCACAGATGGAAACAAAGCAGGAAGGGAAACATGTTTTCTTTTTTAATTTCATTAAACCAGTACTTTTGGCTTAAGAGAGTTGGAGACTCTCTGTTGTGATAGAAAATAATATTCCATATCTAAAATTCTTTGGCTGACATATGAAATTCAAAAATAGCTATGCTCCTCGTTCTGTTTGCTAGACCATGAATTAACAACATTTCTATGCAAATATGGCTGTCCTTGAGAAGTACGTATCCAATGTTACTTTGGCGGTGATTCTACATTCCATGGCTCATCTACAGGCAAGAGGCTAAGGACAAGTTCTTGCAGTTTTCCCAAGTTTGAATCCATTGAAACTTGATGTTATAGAAAGGTTTTGCATTCCACAGGCAGTTGTTTGGTAGCTTAATTGAAATCTTTCACTTTTTGTGAAATACCTTTTTAAAGTCTTTTTCTCATAATTTTCTACCAAATTTTCATAATTGAAAAAATAATGTATTTTCCTATTTCTCCACCTAAAAATTATTTTTTGTGTAAGAACCAAGCTTAATTTAATGGTTAAAAGCTCAGATTATTTTAAAATTATTTTTTTAAATGTTTTTTGCACATTTAATTCTAGTCCTAGCTAACGAATTTTATCAATTCTTTTTTAACTTTTGATGGAGATAACTTATCAGATGCACTATGTATTTGCTGAAAATGTCTCATAATATTTAAACCTTTTTTTTGAAGATTTTATTTAATATTTCAGAGAGAGAGAGAGAGAGCAAGAGGGAGGGGTAGAGGGAGAGAGAGAGAATCAGACTCCCTGCTTGCTGAGTGGGGAACCTGACCAAGGGCTGGATTCCAGGACCTGGAGATCATGACCTGAGCCAAAGGCAGACAATTAACCAACTGACCACCCATGTACCCTTAAACTTTATTTTTCTTACACAAAAGATAGATTTTGGTTTTGCTCTACCACAGCAAAAATATAATTTCCATTTATCATAAAATTTGCAATATTTTCAAGTGTCTTTATTCTCTACTGTCCTAGTTGTTTAAGCTTCTTTTTTTTTTAATTAATTTTATTTTTTATAAACATATAATATATTTTTATCCCCAGGGGTACAGGTCTGTGAATCACCAGGTTTACACACTTCACAGCACTCACCATAGCACACACCCTCCCCAGTGTCCATAATCCCACCCCCCTCCCAACGCCCCTCCCCCCATCAACCCTCAGTTTGTTTTGTGAGATTAAGAGTCACTTATGGTTTGTCTCCCTCCCAATTCCATCTTGTTTCATTTAAGCTTCTTTATCTCTATCCTATCCTGTATCAATATTATGCCTTCATTTTTAATGTAAAAATTTGTATATACTTACTTCTTAATAGAAAAAATAATTTTATCATTTAGAATAGTAAATGTTTATTAAATAAAATTTAAATAGCTATAAATGCAACTCCTGCTTTCTGCATAAAATATTCATAGAAATACAAGGAGCATAGAAAAATCATCACTAGAACTTAGTCTCTTAACAATGACTTGTTTGGCAATATGTTCATGTTTAATACTACAATCAGTGCAAATACTTTTTTTTTTTAAGTAGTCTCCACACCCAACATGAGGCTTGAACTCACGACCCTGAGACCAAAAGTCACATGCTCTACTGACTGAGTCAATCAGGTACCCCAAAGCACATACTTGATAAGAGAACTACAATATATTGATAATATTTTATGTCAGGGATTGACAAACTTCTATGAAGGTCCAGATAGTACATACTTCAGGCTGTAATAGCTGGATAAGGGTCAAAGCCAAGGATATTACGTAAATATTTATATAAAAAGAGGGAAAATAAATTTCCACAATTTATTAATTGTGATTAATGAATTTCAAAAGCTAATAGTAATTGACTAAAATATTTTGGTAGTATAGATCTACTAGGAGAAAAATGGAATTCTGAAGCCAGGAAGATAACCTTCTGCTTATTTGGGATTCCAAAGTTGATATTCTCATCAAAATAAATTACAAATGTTCATCTGTTAATGTGTTTCAAGATTTTATGTATTTTAATTCTGAAAATTTGCTTTTCACATAGGTACTGCCAAGTATGGGCGTTAACTCACACGCATATGATTTCAGTTGAGCGTATTACTCGTCGTTTGGGTGGCATTTTTGACCTTGCAGCCTGTCACTACATTGCAGTTTAATTACTACTTCCAATTGAACTATAGATGGACATTCCTCAACTGCATAATTAAATGGAATTTGAAGTATGGAAATAGCCTTTGCACCTACATCAAGGTCAGAAAAAAATGCTATCTAGGACTGTAATGTGAGCTCAGAAAAATGTATGTTGCGAATTTATGTAGGAATGGCAATCTTCTTGTGTTTCCCTTCGACAGCATGTGAAGTTTATAGAGCAGCTTGACATTACTTTTGACTCAAATGTTTGTTGTTGTCAAAATGACTTTACCACAGTATGTTTCCCATGTAAGTGTTGTTTTGACTTGCAGTTTTAGGAATTCATTAAGGAACACTTTCAAGTCAGTGACAAAAGCTCACTTCGCATGGATGGAATTTGAATCTTATCCTCTTGGTTAGGGGCTGGCAAAGAATCTTCCTTCTACCACTTCTTCATCCTTTCCCCTCTATCACTTGCTTTCTTCCTCTACTAATGGAATTATTCTTCTCCATTTTCTTTTCTTTTTTTCAAAAATGCCATTTGATACAAATATATTTGGACATATAACTTTGTGTAAATTTAAGGCACACAACATGTTAATTCATTTATATATTTTAACATGATTGCCACTATGGTGATAATTAGCACCTCAGTCATGTTCCATAATTATCCTTTTCTTTAGCGGTTGGAATACTTAAGTGCCAGTCTCTTAGCAAGTTTGAGGATTATAATACAGCATTGTTGTCCATATTCATTATATGGAGCCTTCTCTGGGGCTTATAAACTTACCCACTCCAAAGTTGTACCCATAAACAATACCTATACTCCTCATTTTTCAAATGAATCATGTTTCATAAATATTTCAGTTCCTTCCTCAATTTCTTGAATTCTTAAGGAACATGTTTTGCTCTTTACCTTTTTTTAAACTTCTAGTCAGAAGTTTGATTTCTGTTCCAAACAGCTTGTAGATTTGACCAAGTTAGAGACAGAGCCACACTTTTGCTAATTTAAATAGAACTGATGAAAGTTGTTAAGTAGTTACCTCACCAGTAGATTCCACATCAGTTCTTACTCTTCTTTCAAAGCGGGGGCTCTGAGATGAGAATGAAACACATTTTGGAACTTTTATTGGCTGCTTAGCAATAGGTGGGAACAGCTGTCACCATCTCATCTGTGAATTCTCTGGTTTCGCACCGATTAACAGAAGCCAGATTGGAACATTTTTATGGTCCAAATTTATTACTCTTACCATTTCCCATTTTTGTTGACTATGAAGTCTTGCATAAATCCCACTTTAGGGCCAAAGTGGATGCAGTCATTCATATAATCATTCATATAATCAAAGCCCAAGCTGGTTACTGCAGTTAAGAGAGCATACTTTTAAGAAATCCTTTGGGGGTGCCTGGGTGGCTGAGTCAGTTAAGCATCCTCGATGCTCTTGCTTTTTCACGTCATGATCTCAGGGTGGTGGAATGGAACTCCTCACTCCCACCCATCCCCATGGGGTTCTGTGCTCAGCGGGGAGTTGCTTCCCTCCTTTGCCCACCCCCCCGCCCCTCAGCCCTGCTCCCATGCTCACTTTTTAAATCTTAAAAAAGAAATGTATTGTTGATTGTGAATATAAAGGTAAGGATAATGTTGTTTATCTTCCCCATAATCTTTATAGTTATTGACTTCCCTATCAAAACTGTAATCTATCCAAATAATTCAAGTGAAAACATTTGGGAACCCAAATCATCCATTTCACCTTTTTTCTTCACATCCTGGCATGAGTTAGGCTTCTCTTTAAGGTGCCTTCGAAAAATTAATAGAAACTTGTAAAAATATAAAATCTGATTCTCCTACATAATTTAAAAACAGGTATTAAGTCTGACTAGATTTGTGGATGTATCTACTTCCAACCTGAGAAGCTGAATTCTTAAGTAGAAAGAGGACAAAATTCACATATCAAAGCTGAAATAACAATTAAAACTATTAGCTGTATTTTAGGTTCTAATTAGAAACAATTTAAATATCAATCATATGACATGAAATCTATTTAGCTGAGTCACAACTAACATTTGAAATAAGCATCGTAAGGCTTAACTATTCTGCATTCAGGGATCTGCTGTAGGGAAAGGATCCAAAATACAGGTAGAAAACTCCCCACACAGGGTGCTTTGGGTGGCTCAGTTAGAAGCATCTGTCTTTGGCTCAGATCATGATATCAGGTACTGGGATGGGGTCCTGAGGCTGGGGGGGCGGTCCCTGCTCAGCAGGGAGTCTGCTTCTCCCTCTTCCTTTGCCCTTCCCCCCTGCTGTACACTCTCTATTGCTCTTGTTCTCAAATAAATAAATAAAATCTTTAAAAAAAAACCAAAACTTTCCACACAGTATAATTTTTCTGCAGCAGTATTTTAAAAGAAAAAAAAAAGACAATTTAAGTGTTACAT
This sequence comes from Lutra lutra, assembly GCF_902655055.1. Lineage (NCBI taxonomy): Eukaryota > Metazoa > Chordata > Mammalia > Carnivora > Mustelidae > Lutra > Lutra lutra. The sequence goes on from NC_062285.1 coordinate 86,715,681, forward strand.
TAATGAAAATGATAAATACAGTGCTTCATAGAAAAAACTACATTAGTTTAATAGTTACAAAACTTCGTATCATTAGTATTATAACCAGATTATAATTTCAGATGAAAAAGGCCATATGGACAATGGAGCACAGAGTGGTGATCTCAACTGAGAAAAATATGCATAGGAAAAAAAAATACATAAAAATCTACCAATGTTAAAGTTTATTTTTTCTGAGGAGTAATATTAGGGTGAAGTTTTCACTCCTTCTATATTTTTTTCCAGTTTTGTACAATGAGTATAAACAGTCATAAACAGCTTTTAAAAATTATAGTTAAAATATTTTAAAATATATTAACATTTGTTGATATTGATTATGATATTAAATACATTTTCTGCCAAAGTTTGTCTCTACTAGATAGATGCTGACTGCCAGCTTTATTTTTTTAATTTTTTTTTCAGTGTTCCCAAAATTCATTGTTTATGCACCACACCCAATCTCCATGCAATACGTGCCCTCCTTAATACCCACCACCATCCTCACCCAACCCCCACCGCCCCCACCCCTCCAAAACCCTCAGTTTATTTCTCAGAGTCCACAGTCTCTCATGGTTCGTCCTCCCCCTCAGATTTCCCCCAACTCACTTCTCCTCTCCAGTTTTAAGAGGAAAGAGGTCATTTGCAGCCAGGTGAATGGTTAAGTTTGGACATTTTGACTAATTAAATTTTGAAAAGTTTTATTAAGTTCTGCAACTCAATCTTTAAAAACCTAATCCATCATTTTTTGTAAAGAAATAGCATGATTATTTCAGGGAACACATAGATTGCTTGATAAAATTTAACCCTTTGATTCAGGTAGAACCATCCTATGGCATCTTGCTCATCAAATTGGTAGCTGTCTTTCACGCAGATCTCTTTGTTAACTGTTCTTAATAGGGTGAAATAAAGATAGTGTGAAATAAGATCTAAGTGAGCAAAAACAATTGCTCTGACCTCCCGATTCCATTAAAAATTTCTGCTGATGGATTTTTAATTAGTATCAAACAGGAAGTTTTATTTTTTAATTATATATATATATATTTTTAAAGATTTTATTTATTTATTTGACAGAGAGAGATCACAAGTAGACAGAGAGGCAGGCAGAGAGAGAGAGAGAGGGAAGCAGGCTCCCTGCTGAGCAGAGAGCCCAATGCGGGACTCGATCCCAGACCCTGAGATCATGACCTGAGCCGAAGGCAGCGGCTTAACCACTGAGCCACCCAGGCGCCCTTTTAATTATATTTTTAATAAAAACACTTACTATGGTATTTATGTGCAAGACACTGTTATTAGTACTTTACAAATCTTAACTTATTTAATCCCCTCTATAACCTTATAAAGTGGGTAGTATCAATTTATTTTACATCTATGACCCTTAGACATAAAAATTCATAATTTAGCCAAGGTCATCTAGATGATAGATGTAGTACAGCCAAGAATTGAACTAGGCAGTCTGGTTTCAAGATTAAAATTCATAACCTTGTACATGGAATATGTAACTCTCTTAAGTAGTAACCAGTTCATAGACCTCTTGATGAGTTCTCAACTTCTCAACAGTCTTTATTGGGTATAGGCTTATACTTTGTCAAATACCAAAGAGGCAGATGTGTGCACACACCAGAATTTTACAATGAATCTGGTATTGTTTCGTAAATACCAAGGTTTGGAAATACAGCCTCATCAAAGAATTCTCTTTTTTTGTTGTTGTTAAATTATTTGAAAATTTATTAATCTACTTTGAAATATCAAGATAGTGTGTATGACTCCCAAGATTTCCAAAACTTCATTTAGGAAGGATTTTTTGTATTTTTTAAAAATTACATATTAAAGAACACAGTTGATTCACATGAGAAATCAATCAACACAATTACTTAATAGTTACAATGACTGACCTAAAAAGAAACTGAAGACAATTTAAAATTTAAACATTGAAATAAAAAATAAAATTGAATCTGAAAAATCTTTAAATTTTAAAGTTATATAGATTCTTACAGTTTTTCTAGTTTAGCAGGATTTATAATGAAGTGATATTTTCTATCCTATCTCCAAGAAATAACAAGTAGCTTCTATTTGAATATTTATGGAGAAGGTAAATTTGCAAGGTTTTAGGCATTATATATCTTAATGTACTAGATCTCATGATTTAAAAAGTAAGTTTTTTGGGGAGCCTGGGTGGCTCAGTCAGTTAAGCGTCTACCTTCAGCTCAGGTCATGATCCTAGAATCCTGGGATTGAGTTCTGCATTGGGCTTCCTGCTCAGCAGGGAGCCTGTTTCTCCCTCTTTCTCTGACCCTCCCCCTGCTCCTTTCTCTCTCTCTCTCACTCTTTCTCTCAAATAAATAAATAAAATCTTAAAAAATAAGAGACTGTCCTAGTAACAGAGGCTATAAAGCTGAGTAAAGCATTCTTTTTTGTCTAGCTTTCATTAATGGCAAAAAGTTAATGTGTAAAAAATCAAAGATATAAAAGTAATAAGAACTGTCATAGTGGTATATAGCAGAAAGATTGGCAACAACTGTGTCTGATAATATCAGTTACTGACTTTTTCAGGGAAGTTTAAAAATTGACTTTGAAAATAGGTTAAACTTTCAAGGACTAAATGAGTAATGGCTACGCATTCTGGAAATTCAATAAATAAAATTAAAAGTGCAGAAATTTCCTAAGTAATTATTTGACTATCAGTTAGTTATTTTGCAGTGAAGTCTTTATAAATCTGTAAGTAAGGGAGAAAAGGATTACAGAGGAGTAGAATTTTCTTCAAAATATTTGATGGCCTATGAACTTGCTGGAAAAACACAACCAATAACTGTATTTTAAGAGAGTACTCTGCATTGAACCATATTTTTGACAGAGGACATGGGTATATATCGCTGTGCCTAATGAGTAAATTGAGATGAAATAAAAGAATCATACTGGAAATGGCAAAGGAAAAACAATTACTAATTAATATCATCAAACAGCATAAACAAATAATCCAGGCCAGAATAATCATTTAAGGATTATCCATGGTGACAATGCAGTTTTACCTTCCAACCATTTCTTTCCTGGGTCCTGGGGATACAAAGGCTTTCAGCTGTGGAGAAATGAAGGGAAGATAAGTGACTATGATCATTAGCAGGGGAATAAAGCTTCTGGTGTTTTGTGAAGGATTGGTCACAGGTCAGCAGAATGTGCTGGAAGTCCTTTGGAACTTAGTTCTGAGGATGCCAGGAAGCCCCTGAAGAAGGAGATTACACACACACACACACACACACACACACACACACAATATGAGGGAACTACAATGGCAGTAAGTCCAAAGTATACAAGGAAGAAAGTAGCTAGCTACTTTTTCTGAAACTAGGAGTATAGGAGGCTTACAAATATGTAATTGGTGTTGAAACAAAATAAAATTTAAAGCTTGGGTGCCTTTTAATTCTGTTTCTTACCTAATTGCTCTGGCTAGGAATCCCAATACTATGTTGCATAAGAGTGGTGAAAGTAGGCACATTTGTCTTGTTCCTGATGTTAGAAGATCTTTCAGCTTTCACCACTGAATATGATGTTACTATAAGCTTGTCATATGTGGCCTTTATTACATTGAGATATGTTCTTTGTGAACTAAATCTGTTGACAATTTTAATCCTGAAAAGATGTTGAATTTTGTCAAATGCTTTTTCTGCATCTGTTGAGATGAGCATAAGATGATTTTTTATCTTTCACTGTATTAGTATAATATTTATTGATTTGATGTGTTGAACTATCCTTGCATGTCAGGGATAAATCTCACTTGATCATGGGGTATGTGATCCTTTTAATATACTGTTGTTTTGTTAGTATTTTGTTGAAAAATATTGCCTCTGTATTCACCAGGGATATTAGCCTATAGTTTGCTTTTCTTGTAGTATCCTTATCTGGCTTTGGTATCAGGGTAATCATGGCTTTGTAATATGAGTTTGAGTGTGTTCCTTCCTCTTCAATTTTTTGGAAGAGTTTGAGGGTTGGTATTCATTTTTAAGTGTTTGGTAGAATTCACCAGTGAAAATCACCTGATCCTGAGCTTTTCTTTCTTGGGAGGTTTTTGGTTACTGGTTTAATCTCCTTACTTGTTAGTAGTCTATTCAGATTTTCTATTTCTTCTGATTTGGTCTTATTAGGGTGTATGTTTCTAGTAATGTATCCTTTTAGGTTATCCAATTTGTTGGTATGTAATGTTCATAGTAGTCTCTCTCTCTCTCTTTTTTTTTAAGATTTTATTTATTTGAGAGAGAGAGAGAGCGCGAGCATGAGAGGGGAGAAGGTCAGAGGGAGAGGCAGACTCTTTGCTGAGCAGGGAGCCCCATGCGGGACTCAATCCCAGGACTCCGGGATCATGACCTGAGCCGAAGGCAGTCACTTAACCAACTGAGCCACCCAGGTGCCTCATAGTAGTCTCTTAAAATCCTTTTTATTTCTGCAGTATCAGTTGTAACACCTCCTCTTTTTAATATCATTTCAGTCTTTCCTTATTCAGCATAGCTAAAATTGTTGATTTTGTTTATCTTTTCAAAAAAAAAAAAAACCCCACCTCTTAATTTCATTGACCTTTTCTATTTTTTTTTTAATCTTTGTTATTTCCTTCCTTCTGCTAACTTTGGGCTTAGTTCCTTTTTTTCTAGTTTCTAGAAGTGTAAAGTTAGGTTGTTGATTTGAGATCTCTCTTTTTTTTAATATAGGTATCTATTACTATAAACTTCACTCTTAGATGAGCTTTTGCTGCATCTGTAAGTTTTGATATGTAGTGCTTCCATTTTCATTTGATTCAGATATTTATGATTTACTTTTTATTTCTTCTTTGTCCCATTAGTTGCTTGGGAGTGTGTTGTTTAAATTATACATATTTATGAATTTTCCAGTTTTCTTTATGTTCTCTATTTCTGGTTTCATACTGTTGTGGTTGGAGAAGACACTTGGTAGGATTTGAATCTTTTTAAATTTGCTAAGATGTGTTTTGTGACCTAATATGATCTATCCTGGGGAATGCTGGATGGAATCTTCTATATTTGTGTTGTAGGTCCCTTTGATCTAAAGTATAGTTCAAGTCCAAAGTTTCCTTATTGATTTTCTGTCTAGATGATCCATCCATTCTTAAAGTGGGGTACTGAAGTCCCCTACTATTATTGTATTATTGGCTATTTCTCCCTTCAAATCTCTTGGCATTTGCTTAATATATTTAGGTGTTCCAATGTTGTGTGCATATATGTTTATAGTTGTTAAGTCCTCTTGATGAATTGACCCCTTTATCATTATACAGTGACTCCTTTATCTCTTGGCAGAGTGACCTGAAGCTTATCTTGTCTGATAAAAATATAACTGCCTCTGTTCTGTTTTGGTTTCTATTTATATGGAATATCTTTTTCCATCCCTTCACTTTGAGTCTGTGTGTTTTTAAAGCTGAAATGAGTCTCTTATAGGCAGAATATAGTTGGTCTTTTCTTTGTTGTTACAATTTTTTTAGTCATGCTGTGCCTTTTGATTAGAGAAACCAACCCATTTACATTTAAAGTAATTATTGATAAGTAAGGACTTACTAATGTCATCTTATTAGTTGTTTTCTGGCTGTTTTCCAGTTCCCTTGTTTCTTTTTTCTTCTCTTCCTATCATTCTTTGTGATTCCATGTGCCGTTTCCTGACAGCACATGGGAGAAGAATGAGGCACAAACAAGTCAGCTGCAAAAGAAAGGGAGGGGGGGGGAGTGACAGTAGAAAAGACTGTCCCCCGAACAACCCTTCAGTCTCATATTTATTGGAAAGTAGGTAACAACCAGCAAAGAAGCTGAAGTAGGTTACACATTGACCACGAGTCTTGTAGATAAGTAAGAAGACAGGCAAAATATGTCGGGTCACGTAGTATATGACCTGCAGTTGAGCAAGCCCAAACAAAAGGGATTGTCTGACTAACTGCAGGTGCTCTCTGAGGAAGGGGAGATATCGGAAAAATGAAGCATGCAGCATTCCACCGTGAGCGAACCAAGTGTTCCCAGGTGCTTGGCTTCAAGGACGTACGTATATCATCCTCTCCCCTAGAGGCCTGTAGCTAGTACATGTTTTTCTTAAGGCTATCTTTAAGCATGCTTGGTAACTAGTATAATTTCTTATGGGTTATATTTTAAGAAATACGTTGTTCTGAAGGACGGTTACAATGATGATTTTATGTAGTAGTATGTTTTGACTACCTTCTCTTTATCTTTTGAGTATCTACTGTATATTTTTGTTTTGTAGTTATTATGAGGCTTATGTAACATTTTAACATCATAACATAACATAGATATAAGAGCCTATTTTAAGCTAATAATAACTTTGATTATTTACAAAAATTCTACCTTTTTACTCCCCCTTCATATTTTACATTTTTTGTCACAATTTGCATCTTTTTATATTGTATATCCATTAACAAATTATTATAGTCCGTTATTTTTAATACTTTTGTTTTTGACTTTTATACTAGAGTTAAGTGATTAATACACCATCATATTCAGGATTAGAGTATTCTAAATTTTGACATTATTCTTACTTTAACAGTGTGTTTCATATTTCAGCTTTAAAGACTCCTTTTGGCATTTCTTATAAGACTGGTCTAAGGGTCATAAACTTCCTTTTTCTTTTTTTTTTTTTTTTTTTTTTTTTTTTTTGCTTGTTTCAGAATATCTTTCTCTTTCCTTCATTTCTGAAGGACCATTTTGCTATGTAAGCTATTCTATTTTGGCAGCTTATTTTTTTTTTTTTTCTTTCAGCACTTTGAATATATCATCCCAATCTTTCCTGGCCTGAAAGGTTTCTGCTAAGAAATCCACTGAAAGCCTTATGGGCATTCCCTTGTATGTGAGGAATTTTTTTTTTTTTCTCATGCTGCTTTTAAATTTTTCTTTGTCTAAAGTTTAAATACTAGGAAGAAAATCAAAACAAAATACATATTACTTAAATCAGCAGTGGTGATTATTGGTGTCTGAAATTACTAGCCTGTGCAGTTAGCCAAGTAAAATAAATTAGAGACATAAAATTCTTCAAGGAAGAGGGAAAAGTATTTTTCCAGATTATATCATTGTAAATCTACAAAACCAAAGGACTCAAGTTAAAAACGACTAGAAACAGTAAGATAATTCAATATGGTGACTTGTTAAAAATTAAAATACAGGGGTGCCTGGGTGGCTCAGTCATTAAGCATCTGCATTTGGCTCAAGTCATGATCCCAGGGTCCTGGGATCAAGCCTTATATCAGACCCTCTGCTCAGCAGGAAGCCTGCTGCTCTCCCTTTCACTTTGTCTCTCTTTGTCAAATAAATAAATAAAATCTTTAAAAAAATTAAAATACAAAAAGTAATATATTTATGTATATAAACAATAATCAGTTGGAACATATAATGATAGTATAATAAAAAAATCCAATTTTCAACAGCAACAAAAAGGTTTTAATGCTAGGGAGAAAATTCTTACAAAATATATTAAACATGTATTTTCTTTAAATTAAATTTAGGGAGGAACGTAACTAAAAATGCTGCCAATCTAGGACTTCTCAAATACTTGAATGACTTGAATATGTTAAATGACATACCTTGATCTTGTTCAAAAACATCTGTGCTGTACTTTAATATAGATACTATAAACATATAAATTTTTATAGATTATTCTATACACTTAATATAATCACCCAATTCCAAAAGGATGTTTATTGGGGGTATGGAATCAACTATATGTTCATTATTAACTGTATTATGTGAAAATTCATGCTACAAAATAACATCTGACAATTTCATAGAAATAATTTATATATGCATAGAAAGATGTTGAATAATAATGATTTTTTTCCTTAGTAAAATAACTTACAAAAGAAATGATGGGCCTCACTTATAAAATGTAGCTGGAGGAAAGTGAAGATATTGATGCCAGAACTGATAATGACTATAAGATTACCATAATCAATAATTTTTTATGAATTAAGTCATTGCTTTCCAACTACCAGATAAAGAAAGAACAGAACATCTGATTTCAAGATATTTCTTTGAACCTTCATTGATTTCTAATTTAAGTTATGTAATTTTTTTGATCATACTAACAATATCAAGCCTGAAATTAAATTTTTTTTCTCTTCAGATTTGGCATCATTCACTCTGTAGGGTATTAGAATCTCTTAGATGTGGGAGAATCAGAGGAAGATATGTGATTGTCAGCATTCCAGGTAAGAAACATATCCTCACTTTGTGTGAAATGCAAGTCTTTGACCCATCCCCAGTTTTGTCTATATCAAAAGCTATATGAACCCGTGGGTGTTACATACATTTTCCTAATAGGGCATTTTATTAATTTATTCAGTTATTCCATTACATCATGAAATATAAGAGGGAGGACAATGTTCTTCATATTAAATAAAATGGAAATTGAAATGTTTAATGATGCTGTTACCCTGACCTCATAATCTTCCTAAGAGTATTTTTTTTATTTAGAAATGATCCTACCTATTTCCAATTTCTATTTCACATATATGAAGAAGCAATATAGGATGGGTAGTGATTACATTAACTGCTGGACATTTTTTTTTCTTTTGTATCTGACTTGTTTCACTTAGCAGAATTTTTTTTTATTTATTTCTCTTCAGCGTAACAGAATTCATTGTTTATGCACCACACCCAGTGCTCCATGCAATACGTGCCTCCATAATACCCACCACCTGGCTCCCCCAACCTCTCACCCCCCGCCCCTTCAAAACCCTCAGATTGTTTTTCAGAGTCCATAGTCTCTCATGGTTCATCTCCCCTTCCAATTTCCCTCAACTCCCTTCTCCTTTCCATCTTCCCATGTCCTCCATATTATTTGTTATGCTCCACAAATAAGTGAAACCATATGATAATTGACTCTCTCTGCTTGACTTATTTCACTCAACATAATCTCTTCCAGTCCTGTCCATGTTGATACAGAAGTTGGGTATTCATCCTTTCTGATGGAGGCATAATACTCCATAGTGTATATGGACCACATCTTCCTTATCCATTCTTCCGTTGAAGGGCATTTGGTTCTTTCCACAGTTTGGTGACCGTGGCCATTGCTGCTATAAACATTGGGGTACAGATGGTCCTTCTTTTCACTACATCTGTATCTTTGGGGTAAATACCCAGTAGTGCAATGCAGGGTCATAGGGAAGCTCTATTTTTAATTTCTTAAGGAATCTCCACACTGTTCTCCAAAGTGGCTGTACCAACTTGCATTCCCACCAACAGTGTAAGAGGGCCTAAGAGTATTTTTGCATTTCTCTTCACTGTCCATTTCCTCAGCTATCTCATTCATTCAGTATTTTCTTTCTTTTTTTGTATTTTCTACCTGTCTTTCTTTTTTTTTTTTTTACTTTTATTTAGATTTTTATTGAGAGAGAAAGAGTGTGCCTACACACACATGCACTTGAGCAGATGGAAGAGCAGGCGGAAGGGGAGAGAGAGAATCTCAAGTGGTCTCCGGCACTGAGCCCGTCACAGGGCCTAATCCCATGATTCTGAGATCCCGTGACCCTGAGATCATGACCTAAGCTGAAATCAAGTGTCACACTCAACCAACTGAGCCACCCAGGGGGCCCTCTTCCATTTGTCTTTTTGTGTCTATAAAAGATTACATCAACCTAGGACTTCTCAAATTTGAGTGAAGGGAAAAATTCTTCACAGATTCCCTGCATTAGTTTGTTTTTTATGTTCTTGTTACTCAAATAAATGCTAACAATGAGATATATTTACTTTCTATGCTCACATTTCTTACTTAAAAACTATAAAACTGAAAAGAATTGATAAATTAATTACCAAAAGAACTATAAATTATATTTTTACAAAATTTAGGGGGACTGATAATGATGTTTTGCTAAAACTAAATCACAAATAGCAAAAAGATATGTTGCTTATTGTCCACTTGTCTATTTGGCTTTACTTAGAACATTTTTTTCAGTCATTTTTATTTTCCTTTTTTAACTATGAACTTTTTTTTAAAAGACTGATCCATTATTTTGGAAGGTCAATTCATTTTCTAGTACACATCAAAATGATTTAAGATACCACTGAATAAAAATAATTTGTTGTAACTTGAATATTGATACATGCAAAGGTAGCATCCATCTAGTATATCTGCTTGCTATATAAATATTCTGTCATGGGTGCCTGGGTGGCTCAGTGGGTTAAGCCTCTGCCTTCGGCTCAGGTCATGATCTCAGGGTCTTGGGATGGAGCCCCACCTTGGGCTTTCTGCACAGCGGGGAGCCTGCTTCCACCTTTCTCTGTGCCTGCCTCTCTGCCTACTTGTGATCTCTGTCTGTCGAATAAAGAAAAATCTTAAAAAAAAATATTCTGCCGAGTTTGGGATATGGTATTTTTCCTTCTGGGAAAAAAAGTTTTTTGACATAAGTAGAAAAGGAATTAAGGGTAGAAAGGGGAAATAAGGTAAACAGAAAATTACCTAAATGTAAATATTAAAAGATCAGAAAAAGTTTAACTGGTAGTCATTGCTACTTTGAGAAGAGTGGTGATATTAAGGAAGGGGTAAAAGTTATTTTTACTTTTTCATCCATAGATGCTGCTCTAAACAGTCTTGAATTTATACATTGACTTTTAATTTAAAATTACTAAAATCAAGAAAGAACTTAAAATTAACTCATTTTAGTCCTTCTGCATAGAAGACCACACTTCATTGTGCTAACAAGATCTAAACCTCTCCTTTAGTGATTGACTCTTCTACCAGCTCTAGATGTAAGCGAGGTATGTCAACTCTATTCAGCCATAAAATATACCTTTTCACATGTCTTAAATTCGAACAATGTGAGGAATATAGATATTCCTATTTGTGTCCATAAGGCAGGTGGCTTCATATAAAATTGATAGGAGAATCTAGATTGCTATGCTAGTCACACAGTGAGCTCTTTTTCTTTGTTTTTGCAGGGCATATGATACATGTTAGCAATCTCGACAATATCACTTTCACACTGTTGGAATGAAAGATATGCAGGAACCATAGAGGCAATGAAAGAGGCAATAATATTTTCAATTTACAACATAGCGAGTTGGAACTTAAAATTTCCTATGTCAAGTGGGACTGAAATGTAGGGACATCATAAGATTTTTTTTCCTGTTTGATTTAATACCATATACTCATATTACTTTATTGACTTTTTAGAAAAGATCCATTTGGAGAAACATAGCAATTCATAATTTGAGTGAGTAATGTAATTACCCAGAAGTATAGAACATTTCCCTTTTATTGTTATTTGGTTTTTGGTTTATTTTTGGCTTATATATCCAGACATGGAACTTAAGAAGCTGGCAATTTGGAAACCCTAACAGTACAAACAAAACAAGTGCCAAAAAAAGTGTTCTCTGTAGCTGGAGGACCAGGAAAGGGCAGCCTAGCAAGACAGAACATTTTTAGATGGTAAGCGCTCTATTCCAGCCAAAATATCATAGAAAAACTATAACCTCACCTCACTCCTGCCACCAAAAAAACCCAAAAAATCAAGTACAGAATCTAGATTTCCACCTTTGTCAGGCTGTCAGGAGGCATGAGTGAACACCTAGACTTCTACCACCACTGAGGAGTAATATGGCTGTGTTTCTCCCTTTCCCTGCCAGAGTGATGTTTAAGGAAGCCAGATAAAACAGAAGTCTCAATAAAATCCAGTATCTCATAATATAATACCCAAATGTTCAAATTTCAAGAGAAAAATCACACCATACCAAGAACCAGAATGATCTCAAACTGAATGAAAAAGATAATCAATAGATGCCAACACTGAAAAGATAGAGATGTTAGAATCATCTGTCCAGTATTTTAAAGCAGCCACCATAATACTTCATGTAAAATTATGAACACACTTGAAACAAATTTAAAAATAAAACTTCATCAAAGAAACAGAAGGTATAAAAAAGAACTGCACAGATGATTTTTTGAGGACAGTGAAATTATTCTGTATGCTACTATATTGGTGGATACCTGTCACTGTACATTTGTCCAAACCTATAGAATGTATAACATCAAGAGTGAACCCTAACTTAAACAATAGATTTTGAGACATAATAATGAGTAAGTTAGGTTCATCACTTGTAACAAATGTACCACTCTGGTGTGATGTTGATAATGAAGAAGACTGCATGTGGTGAGGTGGAGGGGCTATGGACAGATGGGAAGTTGTATTTTCTGCTCAATTTTTCTGTGAACCTAAAATTGCTCTTAAAAAATAAGGCCTGCTGAAAGAACCAAATGTAAAATCCAGAACTAAAAATACATTAACTTAAATAAAATATTCAGTGGGTAGGCAGAAAAGCAAAACATAGAGGACGAAGGAAAGGATCAATGATCTTGAAGACAGATCAATAGAAACACCCAGTCTGAATAACAGAAATACAATAGACAAGAAAAACAAACAGAACCTCAGGAACTTGTAGGAATATAGCAAAAATCCAACATTCTTGTCATTAGAATCCCAAAAGGAAAAGAAAAAGGAGAACTGAAAAAGTATTCAAAGAAATAATGTCTGAAACTTCTCAAATTTGGCAAAAGACATAAAACAAAATTTAATAAGCTGAGTGAACTTTAAAGAGGTTAACCAAAAAGAATTCTATCCAGGCACATTGAAGTCAAACTCCTGAACACTGAAAGACAAAAATTCTTTAAAACAGTGAGAGAGAAATGACACCCTGTATTCAGGAGAAAATTCCAAAGACAGCACAATTTCACATCAGGAATTATGAAAGCCAGAAGAAAGTGGCACAACTTTCAAGTGCTGAAAAAAAAAGAATGGACAACCCAGAATTCTAGCGAAAATACACTTAGGAATGAAGGGGAACTCAAGACATTCTCAAATTAAGGAACAGTAGTAGAATTTGTCACCAGCAGACCCATTCTAAAATAATGACTCCAGAAGTTCTTTAAACTTAAAACAATTGAAGGAATCATGAAATATCACATGGGAAGAGAGAATATGGTAAGCAAAAATATGAATAATTACAATAGAGTTTTTTCTTTTAGGTTTCCTAAACTATGTTTGATGGTTGAAACAAAAATTATAACACTATGTAATTTGGTTCCAAATATATATGTAAAGTAAATATTTAAGACAATTATATTATGAATGGGGGAGGCTAAAAGAATTGTAAATGGGAGTGAGTTTTTGTTACTCACTTGAACTTGTTAAACAGTTACATTAGTAAACTATGGTAAGTTATTTGTAGGTAATACCTAGAGCAACCTGAAAAAAAGTTATACATAGAGATAAAAACTATAGAAAAACCAAAATAGAATTCCACAAAACTTTCAAGAAACCCACAGGAAGACAAGAAAAATAAAACACAAAAAATGAAAGCAGAATAAGTAAAAAACAAACACAAAAAATGGCAGACATGAGCCCCAACATACCAGTAATTACATCAAAAGTAAATGGTCCAAATAAACAAATTAAAAGTAATCTGGGCAGAGTAGACCTGAAAATAGGACTGTGATATCTAAAAGAAACTCATTTTAAGTGTAAAGTTGTAGTTAGGTTGAAAGTAAAAGGATGCAAACATTTCTATCACACAAACACTAATTAAAAGAAACCATAAAGGATTATATTAATATCAGATAAAGTAAACTTCAGAGCCAAAAAAAAACAAAAAACCCTGCCAGTGCCAGAGGAATATAGTATAATGATAAAAGTGCTAATCCACCAAGAAGACATATTAATGCTAAATGTGTTTGCACCACATAATAGAGCTGAAAAATATGTGCAGCAAAAAAAAAAAAAAAAAATGGAAAGGAAATGGAAAACAATCATAACTAGAAACTTCAACATCCGTCCTTCAATTGTTAGAACAACTAGACAGAAAATTAACAAAGATATGCAAGTCAATAGCACCATCAAACAACAAGATCTTATCAACATTTATAGAACATACCACCCAACAACAACAACAACAAACACATTATTTTCAAGTGTTCATGAGCCATTAGACAAACTTCAAAATACTTTTTAAAATTTAAATCATACAGAGTATTTTTTCTGACCATTATGGAATCAAACTAAAAATCAATAGCAGAAAGAAAACAAGAAAATCTCCAAACACTTGAAAACTAAACAATACACTTCTACATGGTTCTATCTCAGAATGGAAACCTCAAGGAAATTAAAAAATGCATTGAATTGTTAAAAAATGAAAATATATCAATTTATGGGATATAGTAAAGCATTACTAAAAGGGAAACTTATAAGATTAAATGAATACATTAGAAAAGAGGGGAGGGAAGTCTCCAGTGAAAAAGCTTTCACATGGAAAAAGAAGAGCAAAGTAAATTCAAAGCAGGTGGATGAAAAAAAAAAAAAAAAAAACAAGAATAAGAGCAATAAATGAATGAAATTAAAAACAGAATAGTACAGAAATCAAGGTAACAACAATTATTGAAAAGATCAATAAAATTGATAAAACTCTAGCAAGACTCATAAAGAAGAGAAAAGACAAATTACTAGTATCAAGAATGAAATAGGGGATAGCACTCCAGATTCTGCACACACACTACAAGAGTAGTAAGTTTTATTTTTCTAATAAAATGGGTTTGAGGGGTGCCTGGGTGGCTTAGTCATTAAGCGGCCATTTTGACTCAGGGTCCTGGGATCAAGCCCTGTGCTGAGTGAGCTCCCTGCTCAGTGGGGAGCCTGCTTCTCCCTCTCTGCCTGCTGCTTCCTCTACTTGTGCTCTCTTTGTCAAATAAATACATAAAATCTTTAAAAAGAAAAAAAAAGTAGAAGAGGGGTTTAAAAACATGATAAACTGCCAAAACTTATTTAGTAAATTAGGAGAAAAAAGCTAAACCTTAGAGAAATTAAAATTACAGCTCCTAAAGTTAAACTCTTAATGTACAGATTAAGCATGTCTTTGGCATAGCTGGAAAAAGATTTGGAGAGCTATAAGATGAATTTGAATAAATTACCCAGAATGCAATACAGATATGGAAAAATAAACCAATATGAGAGTGATATTAAGAACTATAGAAACTAAAATAAGAAGGTATACCTCTAATAGAACTTTTAAAACAAGAAAGAATAGAGAGAATGAGAATATTTGAAGAGCTACTAGTTAGGACAATCCAGGAATGATCAAAGAAACCAATGCTCATAATCAGAATTATCAGTGAATCCCAAATAGAAAAATAAAAAGGAATAGCCTGGAACTTTGTGGTAGAACTGTAGAACCCAAAAGACAAAAATATGGTTTTTAAAAACCTTTAGAAAGAAAATTTAAAAAAGAATCATGATTGGGATGCTTGGGTGACTCAGTTGGTTGGACATCCAACTCTTGGTTTAGGCTCAGATCATGATCTCAGGGTGGTGGGATTTGGGATTGAGCCCCACAAGGGGCTCAACATAAAGTCTGCTGGAGATTCTTTCCTTTTCCCTCTCCCCTACCACTGCTTCTCCCTCTGCTTTTGCTCTCTCTCTCTCAAATAAATAAATAAAGTCTAAAAAAAAAAAGAATCATGATTAGACAGATGAATTCTTGACAAGATTAATGGAAGTCAGACAGGAGACTATGTCTTCAGAGTCCTGTCACCCTAAAATTGTATAGCTTGTGAAAATTTCTTTAAACTTCTAAAAAGATTCTTAATATAACTTTTTAAAAAAGATTTTATTCATTTATTTGAGAGAGGGCAAGAGAGAGAACATGAGCAGAGGGGAGGCAGAGGATGAGGGAGAAGCAGAGTCCCCACTGAGCAGGGAGCCCAATGTGAGGCTGGATCCCAAGGACCCTGGTTGCTTAACTGACTGAGCCACCCAGGCACCTCTTAACTTAACTCTTAATAAGAGCAATGTGATTAGAACTCTACTGAAATATAATTACTCACCTATTAAATAACCCAAAGTCTAAAAGTTGAACAACAGATTCTATATGGAGGCTATGAAGAAGCAGATACTCTCGCACATTCCAGGGGTTATTGCCTCACATGACATAAGGCCAAGATAGGTAATCCAGCAACGTCTACTAGAACTATAGCTTCCATTTACTCTTTGACCCAAGTATCTCCCTTCTGGGAATCTTTTTCTCATAAGCACTTATACAACTGTACAATAACACATGCACATCACTCTCTAGTGATATTTCTAATAGACAAAGATGGGAAATCCATGTTCGTAACATAGGAGACTGCCTCTTACAATATAAATGAAAAATCTACAGGATGAAATACTGGGCAGCTGTTTTAAAAATAAGAATGAAGAAGCTGTCTATGTGCAGATGTGGAAATACTTCTAGGATTTCTACTATTAAGTGATGTCAGTAGATAAGAAAGTAGGTTAAATAAGAATATATATATATATTCAGTATATATATTCATAATATAATACATATACATATGCATTTAAAAACCTGAGATAAAGTAAAACTAACAAAAATTGTTACCTATGTAAGATGAATGGAACAGAATAGAGGGAGACAATGATTAGAATGAAGTTATATAGATCATTTTAATATTTTATTGCTTGTTTCATATTGATTTGTAGATGTTTGGGGTTTTTTAAGAGAGGGAGATGTAGTCTCCTTGCTGAGCAGGGCTTGACGTGGGGCTTCATCCCAGGACCTTGGGATCATGACCTAAGCTGAAGGCAGATGCTTAACCAACTGAGCTGCCCAGGCACCTGTGTTTGTAGATGTTTTAAGGTAATCTGCACATATTAATCTTTTGGCAATTACATATAGTACATTTAGTTCTCTGAGTTGTATTTTCACTCCCTTTAGAGTGTACTTGATGAGTAGAAGTTCTTAATTCTAATGCAGGAGGGGAAACCTAGCTATCCCTTTGTTATTTTTACATTTTCGAGTTTGTTTTAAAAAACATACCTTCCATAAACATTTAAAAACAGATTATTCCCATCTTATACAAACTCTTTCAAAGAATAAAAAGAGAAATAATATGTCTCAACTCATGAGATTCTTACAATGTTGACACCCCAAACCAGATAAAAATAGCCCTTTCTCATAAGAGGGTTAGTTACAGACCAGTAGCACTCAAGACATGGCTGCAAAAATCTAAGTACAGTATCAGCAAACCAAATCTCACAATCTGTAAATAAGAAAATAAATATATTATGACCTAGGGGGATATATTCCAGGAATGCAAGTATTGCAGGAAAATTGAACATGATAAAACTATGCTGATATAATTTTCTCATTAAAAAATAAAAGTAGAAAAAACACTTGATCATCTCAACAGATGCAGAAACATAATACAATTAAAGCGTTGCTTTATGATGAAAAACTTGGGAAACTTGTAATAGAAGAAAATATCACTAACGTGATAAAAGAATTAAAATAAAATGAAATCCTCTGAGTAAACATCACACTTAGTAATGAAATGTTTAAAAGCATTATCTTTAAAATAAGAAACAATGCAAGATGTATACTGTCAGGTAAAAACAGGAAATAAGAAAGGAGGGGAAATCATATAAAAATTGTCTTACCTTCCCACATAGGCAAACTAAAATGCACAATCTATCTCCCTACTCCAGTTTAAAACAATATAATAAGAAAAGAAAAAAGAGAAAAATATCATTTAGTTAACAATGTTTTCACATACAGAAAATTTATTTTATCAACTACATTAATTAGTATGTAATAAGAGTTTAGCAAGGTTGTCAGATATAAGATCAATATAAAAACCTTTTAATTTCTTTTTTTTTTTTTTTTAAAGATCTGCCTACAGAACACAAGTAGGCAGAGAGGCAGGCAGAGACAGAGAGAAGGGAGAAGCAGACTCCCCACCGAGCAGAGAGCCCGAACACGGGGCTGGATCCCAGGACCCTGGGATCATGACCCGAGCTGAAGGCAGAGGCTTTAACCCAGTGAGCCACCCAGGGGCTCCAAAACCTTTTAATTTCTAACCACAAACAGTTACAGATTTAAATATGATTTGCAATTTACTTACAATTAACAAATATATAGAAGTTATGGATAATTATAATGTATGATATTCTTATGTATATAATTATAAAACTTCATTTAGATACATCCATAAAGATATAAATAAAAGGACAGACTAACCATGTTCTTGAATAAGAAGTCTCTTTATAGTAAAGATTTCAGATATTCCCAAGTTTGATTATGTTCATAGTTTTTAACCTTTATAGAAGAAATTTTTTTCTTAACAAGTAAAGAGGTTTATATTAAGTGTCTTTCTAGCATCATCTATACCCTAAAATATTTTGCACTTCACCCAAGTGTAACAATGAGAAGGGGAAATAGAAGAATATAAGTTCTATATTTGTTTGAAGGCAATATGAAAGTCTGATTGTAATCATTTAAAAATGGGAAATAGTTGTCAGGAGATTATAGTCATCAGGAAATAAATATTGAAAACTATGATAAACTAACTTTATAAGACTTTGTACTTTTCAAATTACTGCCAAGTCCACCCTTTTAATTCCTCAGGGTCCTTTAAAAGATCTATTTTTTAAATAAATGTTTTCCAAAGTCTGACTACATTGTTTGAGGAGATGGAGATAGAGAAATGAGTAAGAGATTAATTCCTTGAATTAACAGAGCTTAAATTCTAGTGGGGGAAGCAAATTAATTCATTAACAAGATAGTATTAAATAAGTAAATGGTTATAACTCATAAAGAAAATAAAGCAAGGTGATATAATGGAGAATAACTAAGGGAAAGAGATATCTTTTAAATGGAGTAATCAAAAGAAATGCCTCTAGGAGGTGCTGTTTGAGCTGTAATCTGTTAACAGTAGGGACACCATCTTGTGAAGAGCTGCCTGCAGAGGGAACAGCTGATGCAAAGGCCCTCAGGTGGGTGGAGTGATAGGGGATGAGACCCGTAAAGTGGCAAGATGATTATCACGTAGAGTAGTGGTTCTCAAAGTCTGGTGCATTTGGGTAAGGGTCCACATGACACTTTAAGGGGTCAGCAAAGGGAAAACTATTTTCATAAGAATACTAAGATGACATTTGCCTTTTCGTCTTTTTCTCTTCTGTTGATATTAGTGTTAACAGCTCAGAAGCAACAGTAGGTAAGACTACTGTACCTCAACACAAATCCCCAAATGATACTAGTGGTCATTGAATTCTTCATTCACCACATATCATTTGTGTGACCGAGTTGCAAGCTGAACTAGTCACCTTTTTGTGGAAACCATTTGTATTTGAAAGAAAAATTATGATTATTCAGACTTGGGGTTTAGCAGACAGTTTCTCAAAAAGTAAATCCAATGAGCTTGTCACCTTAAGAACACACTGACAGTATTTGTTACAGTGATGAAATTTGAGCACACAAGGGAAAATTAAAATTTCAGAAAACTTGGATCAGCTACTATGAGCTTGACATCTTCCTGATACTGACTTTTCTAATGAGATCAAGGATGATATAACAAATGTGATATATTTTTTAAAGATTTTACTTATTTATTTATTTGACACAGAGAGAGAGAGAGAGAAATCACAAGTAGGCAGAGAGGCAGGCAGAGAGAAAAGGGGAAGTAGGCTCCCTGCTGAGCAGAGAGCCCAATGCGGAGCTCCATCCCAGAACCCTGAGATCATGACCTGAGCCGAAGGCAGAGGCCTAACCCACTGAGCCACCCAGGTGACCCCAAATGTGGTATTTTGATATTGAAATGTGATAATGAAATGTGTTAACATTTGAAAGATCTGCATAAGTATAAACAATATTTTCCAAATTAACTGATACATGATATATATGATAGCCCAATAGATTTTAATATATAAGAATATGAATGTACCTTGATATGGTTCAAGATTTCAAACTGCAACGAACATTTAAGAAACTGTTATTTGTCAGGGATGCCTATGTGCATCAGTCGAGTGTCCAGCTCTACCTCTGAAACTAGTAATATATTATATGTTAATTAATTGAATATAAATAAATAAATAGAGTTGAATGCTTAACTGACTGAGCCACCCAGGCACTCCAAGAAATAAATTTCTGTTGCTTATAAAAAAGAAAAAATGAATCCAGCTGTCTTCTATTAAAAGATTTGCAGTGGCTGACATCGAAGAGGTTGCTGCCTTCTTATTCAAGGATTTTGATGGATTCCTTTCTCACATTGAGGTCCTTCATCCATTTTGAGTCTATTTTCGTGTGTGGTGTAAGGAAATGATCCAATTTCATTTTTCTGCATGTGGCTGTCCAATTTTCCCAACACCATTTATTGAAGAGGCTGTCTTTTTTCCATTGGACATTCTTTCCTGCTTTGTCGAAGATGAGTTGACCATAGAGTTGAGGGTCTATTTCTGGGCTCTCTATTCTGTTCCATTGATCTATGTGTCTGTTTTTGTGCCAGTACCATGCTGTCTTGATGATGACAGCTTTGTAATAGAGCTTGAAGTCCGGAATTGTGATGCCACCAACTTTGGCTTCCTAGGAACATCACCAAAGGCAAGGGAAGCAAGGGCAAAAATGAACTATTGGGATTTTATCAAGATCAAAAGCTTTTGCACAGCAAAGGAAACAGTGAACAAAACCAAAAGACAACTGACAGAATGGGAGAAGATATTTGCAAATGACATATCAGATAAAGGGCTAGTGTCCAAAATCTATAAAGAACTTAGCAAACTCAACACCCAAAGAACAAATAATCCAATCAAGAAATGGGCAGAGGACATGAACAGACATTTCTGCAAAGAAGACATCCAGATGGCCAACAGACACATGAAAAAGTGCTCCATATCACTCGGCATTAGGGAAATACAAATCAAAACCACAATGAGATATCACCTCACACCAGTCAGAATGGCTAAAATTAACAAGTCAGGAAATGACAGATGCTGGCGAGGATGCGGAGAAAGGGGAACCCTCCTACACTGTTGGTGGGAATGCAAGCTGGTGCAACCACTCTGGAAAACAGCATGGAGGTTCCTCAAAATGTTGAAAATAGAACTACCCTATGACCCAGCAATTGCACTGCTGGGTATTTACCCTAAAGATACAAACGTAGTGATCCGAAGGGGCACGTGCACCCGAATGTTTATAGCAGCAATGTCTACAATAGCCCAACTATGGAAAGAACCTAGATGTCCATCAACAGACGAATGGATAAAGAAGATGTGGTATATATACACAATGGAATACTATGCAGCCATCAAAAGAAATGAAATCTTGCCATTTGCGATGACGTGGATGGAACTAGAGGGTATCATGCTTAGCGAAATAAGTCAATCGGAGAAAGACAACTATCATATGATCTCCCTGATATGAGGGAGAGGAGATGCAACATGGGGGGTTGAGGGGGTAGGAGAAGAATAAATGTAACAAGATGGGATTGGGAGGGAGACAAACCATAAGTGACTCTTAATCTCACAAAACAAACTGAGGGTTGATGGGGGGAGGGGGGATGGGAGGGGGGGTGGGGTTATGGATATTGGGGAGGGTATGTGCTATGGTGAGTGCTGTGAAGTGTGTAAACCTGGTGATTCGCAGACCTGTACCCCTGGGGATAAAAATATATGTTTATTAAAAATAAAATTTAAAATAAAAAATATTCAAAAAAAAAAAGATTTGCAAAAATATAAAGCAATGCCATAATTCCCATCAACTTTTTTTGGTTTTAGAAAATACAGTTTTTTTTCCATAAAAATATATTGATGCTAAAATGTAATGGGTTGAGTGCCTGGGTGACTCAGTTGGTTGGGCCACTGCCTTCAGCTACCATCATGATCCCGGAGTTCCGGGATCGAGTCCCACATCAGGCTCCGAACATCACAGGAAGCCTGCTTCTCCCTCTGACCTTCTCGCCTCTCATGCTCTCTCTCTCACTCACTCTCTCTCTCAAATAAATAAATAAAATCTTAAAAAAAAAAAAGAAAAAGAATGGGTTTAAAGTTATTATTTATAATTAAATAACAAACTTGTTTATGTTTTCTTTTTTTAATTTTATTTTCTTTTTTTTAAGATTTTATTTATTTATTTGACAGAGAGAGATCACAAGTAGACAGAGAGGCAGGCAGAGAGAGAGAGGGAAGCAGGCTTCTTGCTGAGCAGAGAGCCCGATGCGGGACTCGATCCCAGGACCCTAAGATCATGACCTGAGCCGAAGGCAGCGGCTTAACCCACTGAGCCACCCGGGCGCCCCTAATTTTATTTTCTTTCTTTTTTCTTTTTTTTTTTTTTTTGCACATAAAGGGTTTATTTTAAATGTTTTAAGGATAGGATAGAGTTACATCATAATTATAAAAATTACTTACAGAATTAACAGATTTATATTGTTTATACTTCTAAATGCAGAGAACAGGGAACTGTCTACACATCGTATAAAATAAAATTAAAAATTAATTCAAGCCTGAAAGATGAGGTCATTTACCTAATCGTAAGATGCGAACACGAAGACCTCTGAACTATGCACACCCGCTCACACTGCACTAATGGTGGAAATACAAAAAGCGCAGCATTTCCAAGGAACCACAGACATTTCGACCATAATTATTTTGTTATAATAATTGTTCCTGTTTTGTCTTTGGAGAACTTTTTTTTTTTCTTTTTTTAAGACAATCAGCTTGCGTATGTCTTCAGGCACTACAATTTGTGACAATCAGAACAGTCTTCTAATGGGTCCACAGAGTTCAGAGATTCGAGCCCAATGCACTGCGGGGTTTGGCACGTAAAACAAGAATAGGAATGAACTCTGGCTGAGAGGTGACTGGGCGCTTCGAGAATGCACAGTCCCTTCAAATGCTGCACGACAGACAGAGCTGGGAAATCACCTTCTGCTGGCGCTGGCTCGCCAGTGCATTCTCATCCTATGACCACTACAACGGCACAGGAAGCAAATATACAGAAAACAGAAAACAAATCAAAACAAAGATAGAAAACAAAAAAACCTAAATATCTTCCACATGCAAGTTCAGTTAGTTACATTGAACATTCTACTTAGAATAGAGCATGCAAAAAAGGATGGTCTGCATTTAAGGTTCTCCTCGGAAGCTTCACGTGGCAGCCGGACGTCACACGCACACGACACGGGAACACGATAGCAGGTCAGTGAGGAAGGCCAGGACATTTTATACAGGTTCAGGGCTTGTGCAGTCACAAGTCCCATGATAATTTTGGAAACTCATGTCGGGCTCCTACAACAAGGAGCCAACATTCTGATACCAGGAAAAGGCAAGCAATGCATGCAGATCTGAAACGTGAGCCTAGAACGAAGCCTGAAGTACCGGGCGAGGGAGTGGAATCAGTCACCGCGCAAGTGTGGGTTAAGCCACCAAAAGAAAAGAGAATGGGGGGGGAGGAAAACAACAAAAAACCCCTTCCCCTTCCTTCCGCCCTAAAGGCAACAAATGGAAATGATGAAAATAATGGTGATCATCACGTGTCACGTTCGTCAGGAGAGTGGCAGACCATGTAGTATCGAAGGTGCTAAAGGTACTCGCAGGAAAACCACAATGCACGTCATCAAGTGACGCTGGGAAGGTCGCCACTGACCCAGCCCTCAGGATACTCCAAAGAACACTGGTTTTCAGTCCAAAGCCACTGTACCATGTTCACACAGTGCACACACCGGACGCCCTACTCTCAGGGCACACGTGTCTGCCTGTGCTCAGGGAGCAGACTCAGCCTCAAGACTGGCACACAGGGACTCCTGACCAGAGCCACTGGGAAAAAGGTGACAGACAGTCATGCAGCACGACCCCTGCTGAAGCCAGAGAAGTGTGAGACCAGGCAGGCACCGCAGGGAGAGGCGCAGAGGCAGATAAGCTCCCCCCGCAGCCCGAGGGGAGGCACTGCATTCTAGAGCGTGGGGGTCACCGTCCCAACAGCATGACAATGCGCAGCCTTCCGAAGGCAAAGCGGGCACCACACGGACCACGCGCAGTAAGGCCACCAACAACAGAATCTCCAATACTGAGAACAGCCACGACAGAGGCTGCACGGACTGCTGGTAGTTGGCTGGCAACACGTGCATTTCGCCTTCTGCCCGAACCTCAGGTAAGTCTCCAACCTCCGCAAGACCCTGCCTTCCGTACTGCCTCTCTCCTGGCTTTCAGACCGTCAGGGCTCATCTGAAACTACATGACAGATGACCATGTCGCTGCCACCCAACCACTTCTGTGATTCTACTTCGGTCAAAACCACCTTGCAGGAACAAGCCACAAAAGGGCTGTGAGGCTGAGGGCCACAGTCACACCCACAGGCTAGCACGATGACAGGAGAGTCCACGTCAGCAGAACACCAGGAGCCAAGAGCGCTCAGCACCACAGAAAGTGTCAGGGGACCCAGGCCGTTACATGTCTACATATTCTCTGTGGGGAAAAGCCGGGGGAAGCCTTCTGACCACAACCACGTTATCAGTAAGAACAGTAATAAAAATAAAAGTGTCCCAGAGAACTTGTCAGAAGGCCACACCACCACCCTCAAACTTGTATTTCTCGGATCAAAGCACTAGGTTCTGCCAGGAACTTACCACATGCACGCCAACCACTGGCGCACTGTTGCCTCTCAAATCACGCACTAGAATCCAGACTGCTGATCGTACAGACTAACAGACCAGGCTGTGCCGTCCCAAGCACCCCGGCATCACACCGTGTGAACCAAGTACCTGGGCTTTGCTTTAAAACAAAAAAAGTATTTATGATAAAAAATGTAAACAAAATTTTACAAAGCTTAGAAATGAAAGGCAGCTTTTTACCCAGCTTTCTGTTTTGTCAAATTCTAATGTGGGTCCAGCAACTGTTCACAATGATTCCTATTCGGACTCGTGGTTTAAAGCCTCCAGACTGAAAAGGCGTCTGAACTTCTGACTTCCAAAACACGCTGAACGTCCCTGTGTCTCCTGTGCCCACATTTACTTTTAAATAAACAGCAGTAATATACGAAATCGGACTGACTTAGGACAAGCACTCCTGTTAAACTGGAGAATATTATTGAACCCCCGCCCCAATCCACAAGGAAAGGACTGCCAAGGAAGCGTGTGTGCGTGTGCATGTGCGTGTGTGTGTAGCGCGCGTATGGACACACACAGATGCGGACAGGGAGAGGTCCATACACGTCTTAACGAAGAAGGCAGTACCGACAGTGCCAGACCATGCTTGCAGCGTGGCAGCAGGTGGGGAGAACTACGGTGCTGGGGAGCTGGGGCGGTCCAGTCCAGTTTACACGACCGCAGTGCTATCTTAACTTCACCAAACTTGCCTGTAACTCCCCTCCAGACACACAGACTTCTCGTAAGAGGAAGGAGTTCTTACACAAAATGCTCTGTGTTCACATCAATCTGTACTATTCAGAACAAACCGGTTCTGCTGGCAGAGATTGTGGGTTTGCAGGGACATTTAAGCTTTCATTAAACTGGAAAGCAATCAAGTCTTTATGTCTACAAATTATACATTTAATAGTTCCACAAATTTGGCCAAGTCCATGATGACATCTAGGATGTTTTCACCAAATCGTAGACGTAAATGTGGAAATCGTCATCAACCTTGATGAAATAGACCGACGGTTTGGCCTCCACCTAGTGAATGACCATGCCAGTCCTCTTAGAGCCGTCCTCTTTGGCATACTCCACCTGTTTGCCCACCAGGCTGTCCACAACTTCTCCCGGCTCCCTTTCTGCTGGAGGAGAATCGTTAGAATCAGGCATAATACGAAGGTCGCCTTCTTTATAATCGTCTAAAAGCTGGTACATGTACAAGATGGGGTCCTTCTCGTAAGTGATGTAGAACCACGTGTTCATGATGGGGGCGCGTGCCAGGACCATCCCCCTCCACTCGTCCTTGGAGCCGTCCTCCGTCTCAAACATGTGCTCCACCGCCTTGCCGATCATCGTGTCGGCCAGGTGCGCATCGCTGATCGGAGAGGTCGAAACTCTATCAGGGAGGACTTCGAGCGCAGAAACTCTTTCATCTTTATTAAGTTCTAGTCCATAAACACAGTCAAATCCATCGTATTTTATAAGATACAAAGAAGGATTTACAGGCACCTGGTCCAGAACGGTTCCTTTCCACTGGGTGACAGGGCCATTCCCCTCCTTCCACCCATGCTGAATCCTGCAGCCTACGATGTTCCGCCGGGGCTGGGAAACAGGTTTGCTCGGCCCCACACTGCTCCGATGTTTTTTGTGGGACGTCCTTTTCTTCATCATACTTGCAGACACACCAGCATGGCCTGCATCCGCTCTGGACCGCTGGCCAGGGGTCTTCCCGAATGGGGTCTTCATTCATCTATATTTAAGTGAGCAGCACAGCTGCTGGACTAGGGTGAAAATTGAATACTCTCCGATTTCAAACTTTTCACAGAATCTCAATGTTCCTATTAATCCATCATCCAAGTGCCTCTGTTACAAGTTCAGCAGAAACATGTGGACTCATAAGGACTCTGCCGGCCGCCCAGGCCGCCGTCCGCAGCCTGCGGGCCCCGCCGTCCCGCGCCACACTCCCGCCCCGGCCCGACTGAGCCAGACGGCGCCGCCCCGCCCCCGCTCCTTTATTTTCTAATATAATTAACAAACAGAGTTATATTAGTTTCAGGTATACAATACAACGATTCAGCAATTCTGTGCATTTCTAAGTGTTCATCAAGATAAGTGTACTCTTAATCCCCTTTTCCTCTTTTCATCCATCCTACCTCCCACCTACGTCCCCTTCGGTAACCACCAGTTTGTTATTTATATTTAAGAGTCTGGGGGTACCTGGGTGGTTCAGTTGGTTAAGTATCTGCCTTTGGCTCAGGTCATGATCTCAGGGTCCTGGGATAGAGCCCTACATCGGGCTTTCTGCCCAGTGGCAAGCCTGCTTCTCCCTCTCCCTCTGCCTGCTACCCCCCCTGCATGTGCTCTCTCTGTCTCTCTCTCTTTGTGTCAAATAAATAAAATCTTTAAAAAAAATAGATTCTTATATTTAGGAGTCTGTTTTTTAGTGTGTTTCTTTATTGTTTGTTTTGTTTCTTAAATTCCACATATGTGGTGGCTCAATCAGATAAGTATCCGACTCTTGGTTTCGGCTCAGGTCGTGATCTCAGGGTCGTGAGACAGAGCCCCGAATCAGGCTCTATGCTCAGTGCTGACTGCTTGAGATTCTCTCTCTCCCTTCCCCAAATTCTCTCCAAAATAAATAAATAAATAAATATTTTTTTAAGATTCCATATATGAGTGAAATCATATGGCATTTGTCTTTCTCTGACTTATTTCACTTAGCATTTTACTCTCTAGGTCTTCTGCAAATGGCAAGATTTCATTCTTTTTTATGACTGAATAATATTCTATTTTTCCTATATAAAATTGTGTTTTATAGATACACCATATACATATAATATATATTTATGTATCCATTTATCTATTGATGGATACTTTGGCTGCTTCCACAATTTGACTAAATTCTAAATTCTTTCTTTGTTATTTGAGTTGGTGTAATTTCTTGCCCTGCAGTCAGCTCCCAACCTCCTGTCTCCATTAATAGGCTCAGAGGAGAAAGACCCTTGCCTGTGGAGTGTGGCAAAATCCATCCAAATTCTGGCTCTATCACTTAGCATATGTGTAATCTTGGACCCAAAGAGCTTCCTTCCTCCACAAAATAAAGATAATAAAATCTCCAAAATATGGTTGGTGTGTCAATTAAATAATGACTATAAACAGGACAGTTGGAGTAGCAAGTGCCCAGTAGGTGCTCAGTGAAAGGAAGGTGTTAATTCTTAGCCACTTAAGCTTCCTCCCTCTTATATTTCAGTGACCCTCCCATGATTTTTCAGGCTCTTTTATTCAAGCCCAATAATTTCTATGTTAAATATAGATATGCTATTTGTTGTCTGCCTCACATGGAGAAATCTTTTAAGTGAACACTTATCAGGAAATGAGGCAAAGCTGGTTTGATGAAGTCCAGCTCTGTTCCCCTGCCCCCCTATTTTCATCCTTTTCTTCTGTTCATCTTTCCTGAGCTCCTATCCTAGGTCCTCAACCCTCTCTGTCCTTCACTATGCTTTTCACATGTTCCACTGGGGCATTTCTTGTTCTTCATCTGCATATACCGTTTTAGGAATCCCTCAATTTGAACAGGGAGAATTTGAAACTTGTATCTCAACTGCTGTCATCTCTGACTCCCTTTTTAAAGTTAAACTCAAGTTTCCATCAGCAGCACCACACACATTATATGACAATAAATAACACCAAGAAGATGGACACCAGAAACTTGACTGAATTCCATTTCCTCATAATAAAATCCAAACCTCTTGCCTCATCGTTACTATTCCTGCTAATTTCATGTTTATGTTTCCATCTACCCTTAAAGCTCTCACTCTAAAATTTTCCCAAGAATTCTCATAGTCCCACATTCCCGTCATCAGTGTCGTTGTATTTTCTTTCCAGACAAATCTACAGCTTTGTACTTTGTTTTGTTGACTCAGTTTCGGCTTCTCTGGGAAACACCTCACACACTCTTGCTTATTTCACTGGGATGTCCTGGGTGATGGCTGTAAACGGGCTTGGCTCTTTTCTCATGTCTATTTTACACCCGTACTTATCAGGGTCATTTAATCACTGTCTAGATCTCTGAGAATTTAAAAGCCTATAAAGATGTTTGAGACCGGAGAGAAAAGAATCTTGGCTCTGAAATACAAAAATAAAATAACTGTAAAGTCAAAACTGATATTTTATATTTTATTCCAATAGCAAAACTATAAAACTTCTTTCAAGTTTCAAAAGAAAAATCTTATGTGTGCGATGTGCTTCCATTTAGTACACTTGATATGTTGTGTCTTTGGGCAACTGATTTTTTTTTTTTAATTTATTTGACAGAGATCACAAGTAGGCAGAGAGGGAGGGAAGAGGAAGCAGGCTCCTCGCCGAGCAGAGAGCCCAATGCGGGGCTCCATCCCAGGACCCTGAGATCATGACCCGAGCCAAAGGCAGAGGCTTTAACCCACTGAGCCACCCAGGCGCCCCAGGGGCAACTGATTTTTGCAATCTTAAAGCATTAAGAAGAATTTTTCCCCTCTGATCTTCTTACCACTTTGAATCCAGTCCTATTTCATCAGGCATTTGTTGATGAACAAATCCTTCAAATTTTGCCAAATTTTAAACATTTAACTAATTAATTTTTCCTCCTATGTAACATGAAAAGAAATATCTACCACTCTACATTTCAGAACTTGTTTCTTTCTTTCAGATATATCCTGGTTCACTGTAAATAGACTTCAGGCAATAAAGAAGTCTATCTACATAAACGTAGTCGATTTCCAAATATTTGCTTTACAGATAATTTCTAAACCACATCTAGGCATATCATCATTTCTTGGACACAACTGAAATTTCTTTCCACTATCATATATCTTTTTTCTAATATAGTCAAGCTGGCATGTGCTTAAATATTTCAGTTAAGTTCAGTTAAATACGATTTTAATTGAAGTGAGAAAAGAAATACCTGCTGTGCACAGAAGTGACACAAAGGGAAGATTAATCAGTTCTGCTGTTTAGAGAAGGGCATTTGGAATAACAATAACCAACAGCTGTTGAGGACCTAGTGTGTGATAAGCACTTTATAATACCATTTTCTAATTTATTTAACCTAAACTTCTCCACACTGGAATCTGCAAAGTTCACAGCAACAGTAGTAAGTTAATTTTTACTTATTGTTGCTCCCATGTTTCTGAAAATTGCTGGGCATGCCTTGCATATTGTCCAGTAAGCCTACTTATGCTGCGTATTGCTACAGGCACACAATGCATGAGGGTTCCTAGTAGGTCCTGGCCTTGGCAGGTGCAATTTGCTAATACACAGAAGTCCACATCTGGGTGCTGCCACATGGAGCAGAGGAGCAGAGTTTTTACTGGAGGCTCGGGTGGCACATGACAGTTCATTAAATGGCTTCAGAGGTAGGGGCTAGAGGAGAGACCAAAAATAAACTGGGGTGGGAGAGAAAAGCAACCAGGAGGAGGTAGGAGCTGGCTGGTTCCTTCACAGCCTGATTTAGGGGAGGGACGTTGTGCTTCTTAACAGTAGGATGGCTCCCTTTCTTCAGCCCTTGGTAGGGACAGAGAAAAAGCAAAAGGCTGTTGCTTCGGCCCTCCAGAGTCTCAAGGAAAAGGGGAGAGCTGGTGTTTTGATGTCATGAATTCTGGGAAGGGGGCAGGGGATGCTGGGTGGGGTACAGGGCGGTTGGAAAAACTGGCAGATAACCAGATGGTAGCTCTGGGGGTCCTTCGTGTTGGAGTTACTCCAGTATGGTGGGTGGGGGGTCCCCACTGTTGATGGGGGCTGAGGTCTCCGGGGCTATAGGCTGCCTGGGTCCGGGGGGTTGCTGCCGCCGCCGCTGGAAGTAGGGGCGGTTTCGTGGGCGCTGGGGCTCAGGCCGGGAACCATCAGTGGGGCCTTGGTTGGGCTTGGTCTCGCCATCCCCACCTTCTGTGGTAGGCTGCTGGGGTGGCCTGGGGCGGAAAGGCCTTCGGTACCGAGGCCGGAATCTGGGAGGGGGCACGGGGGCAGGGCCTGACACAACCATCCGGGATCCCCAGAGTGCCAGAGCAGTGTGTCCATCTTTGACCAAGTATGGAATAGCATCCCTCTCCATTATGTGATGGAGTCTATTACGGGGCTGCTAGGAAATGATAACTCGGGCTGAATATTCTGCTGTCACATTGCTCTTTCACTTTTTCATTCCAGGCCTTTTTCTCCCCTGAACTAAAACATGTATTTATGGGCTGGTGCAGAATCAGATTTGAGTAATATGGCCACTGAGCTCTATGGTTCAGTGATGGGCAGTGTCCCTGAGAATGAATTACCCCCAACGTGGCTCTTCAATACCAGGTAAGTGGATATTGTTTGGGCAGATCCCATCAGTCATCTGGCACAGTGATCCATGTCCAGATTCCAACAAGGGACCCCGCTAGGCTTATTGGCTAGAAGAGAAATTTAATTTATTTTAGAAATGAGAAAAATAAAGATCAGCAAATTTAGGTTATCTGCCTGAGCTCATAGGTTTAGGAAATAGCCAAAACAAGATTCAAAATCCAGCCCCAAGTTTTGTGGGTTTTGGGGGGTTTTGTTTAAGAATATCAGACTACTTCCTGGAACTCAAAGAAGCTCTTCTTTACCTCAGATATACCATTCTGTTCTTTAAATGCTTTTCCTGCCTTTCCAACCACCTGCTAAGGGAGCATCAATAAATAAAACCATCTCTGTTTCTGAGGAGTTCATACTTCAGGGAACTGATCACTGTCTTCTTTCCTTCTTTCCCAAACTATTATTTTAACCCATATAACAATGAGAAAGTAATCCCTCAGCCACCCCAGGGAGGAAAAACAAGAGTAATACCTGACTTCTCTATAGGAAAATACAGAGTTCCTTTTTCAGGACTGACACATCAGCCCAACCAACCTCTCTTTGGCAGCCTAGGAAATGGACTGTGCCCTTTTTTGTCTGTTGTGTTTGAGGTAAGAGAAGACAAATCAAGCCGTTTCTGGAAGGTAGACAATGTTGTTACAGCCGAGAAACACTACTACTACTGATTCCCAACATTTACCTCCCGTTCATAGTATACAAACACAGCCACCTGGAGGGAGGAGCCAACCCAAGAGTCACGAGGAAATTTAACAGATTCCTAACTACTGCTGGCAAGTGTGTAACGATCACCTACGCCAGCCCTTCCTGAGCGCCAAGGAATACTGTACAACATGGGCTCGGGAAGGTGGGAGAGGAAACATTGCTCAAGGATTAAAGAGTTTCTCTTAGGATGGGGAAGGGGGAAGACCCCAGGAAAGGACTCTGATAAGGAAAAGAAATGAACTTGTCAGCCTGACCTATCTCAAGCTCTGGTGCTAACTTGGGAGATGCAGCCCTGGTCTGTGATAGTGATTCAGGGATCACCCTACCTTGTGACCTAGATAAGGTTCCTCTGAATCTCATTCCATTCTAGTAGAAAGTCTAAAAATCGTCCCCAGTGTTACGTTAAATCCTGAAGTCTTGAGTTATCGTGATCATCTCTGACTTCAGATTCCTGCATTGGCAAATCACCCAGCTGTCCTGTTTCTGTTCTTACCCTGTCAGTCTGGATGCAGATCCAAGCACCTTTCCGTAATTCCCACAAAGTAGACAAGCGGTGGATGGCACAGACTTGACTGAAGTTTTGGGTTTTCAGTTTTAGATTCCCACTAGCATACAGTGATCACAAAGGGAGACATTTGGTCTTGCGTACTATAATGTTGAAAACAATAAGAGAACGCTCAGAGAGAGTCAGCTGCATGGATAAAGTGAGGCATCTTGTCTTCAAGGAAAACACAAGCAACTTCTGTTTATGTTATACATCTTTGTTCTTAAAAGTCTTTAGCCTCATCCCACTAGGCCTTTCTCACTGGCCATTTTTTTCTATATCACTTCCAGCCGCGAGCCATTCTTCTTGTTCCTCTTCCCATCTCTCCTCCTTACTCCCTTTTTCCTGGATTGGTGCTGGGAAATTCAGATTTTCTGCATTTTATTATAGAAAGCTATTTGTGGGGTATCTGGGTGGCTCAGTGGTTTAAAGCCTCTGCCTTCAGCTCAGGTCATAATCTCAGGGTCCTGGGATCGAGCCCCGAATCAGGCTCTCTGCTCAGCAGGGAGCCTGCTTCCTCCTCTCTCTCTGCCTGCCTCTCTGCCTACTTGTGATCTCTGTCTGTCAATAAATAAATAAAATCTTAAAAAAAAAAAAAGAAAAGAAAGCAATTTGTATTCCCCTCTAATTCCCAAGGCTTAACATATCCAAAACCACTTGAGAACTCAGCAAAACCTCTTAGCCTTTTTGCTACCTAATCCATCTTGGCATTATGTTATCCTATGTGAACAAGATCAGGAAGTGCTTTGCAGGAAAAAAAAAAAAATCAGTGAAAGCAGGAATCATTTAAAATTATATATTTACACCTTACATTTTTAATTTTATGTCAAAGCATATTCATGTTCACTTATTCTCCAGTTGGTTAACATTAGGCCAAGGACTTCTCTTGGAGCAGGAGTCCCCCTGATTGGAGCTCTGAATCAGCTTTCTTAAGTAAACCAAACCCCTAGGGTATTTGCTGCAGATTTTAGTGTTTGCTGTTTGAAGACAGTTGATGAATTCTGTAAGGGCAGATTATTTTTAGGGGTTTTTTTATGTTATTCCCCAGTGTTTTATAGCAATCTTGCCACAGCAATTTTCTTAGTAAATTGCTTTTAAGATTTCCAACATTTTTCATAGCTATTTGTATCAGATTATATAACATTTAATTGAGGATATAACTTCATAAGTAAACTTGGCAAATTTAGACCCAAATGCAAGGGACCCTTACTAAACAAACAACTTCACTACAGGGAGCAGAATCATTTGTGACTTCTGGCTCCGGGCATCCAGTGTGTGTTTCAGTTAATCTCATGAGTCTATTTGGTCATCAGGTGAGAAATACGTCACTGGGGCGCGTGGGTGGCTCAGTCAGTTAAGTGTCTGCCTTGGGCTCAGCTCATGATCCTAGATCACCAGCCCCACATCGGGCTCTCTGCTCAGCAGGGAGCCTGCTTCTCCCTTTGCCTGCCCCTCTGCCTGCTTATGCTCTCTCTCTCTCTGTCAAATCAATAACTAAAACTTAAAAAAAAAAAAAGAAAAGAAATATGTCACTGTTGCCATTTCTTCTCAATAAATTCAGATCAGAACTTCTAATGTTCTACTTACTAAAAAAATGGTCATGTTTTAGTTCCCTTAGTTGGTAAAATTCCTTTCGAAAAACTCATTTTTGCCTCTCCGCTGAGCTAACAAGACGGAGGAGGCCTCAGACTGCTGTGGAGTGCGGAGGTGCTGGGCTCCTCCAGTCCCGAAGGTGAGAAGGTGGGCTTAGCAGGAAGCCTGTAAGAGAGACCCAAGGTAGAAACAGAGAGTGCCACGTGCAAGCAGCTTATTCAGTTATCCCTTCCCCTATGGAGTTGTTTCCCTTCTTTTCTCCTGTCTTTGAGAGGTTTTGTTTCCCGATGGAGCGTGTCTTTAACTCTGCCAGCCCCAGTGTTTTATTATTTGCTTCTGACCCTTGAAACGCTCCCAGCAAACCTGCCTCCCTTTAATTATGATCTACGTGCTAGTGGTTTTAGGATCCGGGAAGAGCTGTTATCTTGGTCTTCCCATTTGGAAATCTTTTCCTGGTTACATGCTGTAATCAGAGTATTCCCAGAACCACATGTACCTGTTTTCATATCTGAATTAAAAGCACCGGGCAGTTATCTACCTCATTTTCTCCACCCTAGACATGGCTTTCATTCATTTCTAGACCAAATGAACCAAAGCAAAAAGTCTGCTCTTTCTCCTACCATGGGAAGCGGCAAGAGCAACAAGTTAGAAAGCCACTGCTGGGTTCCAGCTTGGCCGCCAGATGCACAACATAAAACCGTTGCCTGTAGCAGAGGTTAATCCGCGCTGGGATGGCCATGTGCCTCTCTGCAGCCTGGTGTTCCAGTCTTCCTGACGTCCACTAAGCCTCCAGGGAACACCCATTCCTGACCTGACCTTCTGACCTCTGCCAGTCACCCACCACCACCTGCCCCACCCATAAAATAATCCCAGCACCTTCAATCTAAATCAAAGCTAAGTTCGGTGAAGTCAGAGACTTCAGGAGACACCATGACTAAAGCTGCCCTATTCCACATCAACCATCCCACCAACATGGGCCTTTCGTGTCCCAACTTCTCCAGCATGTTTCATCCCTATACTAATATGCCGTGGTCAACAAATGCCTCAATATTTTGATCTCCTTATGGGCTCTTCCCTCAACCTCCTGGCTATGCTGGGATCAGGAGAGGTGCCACCTTAGGGATGGGGTACACACAGGTGCAAAGGCCCTGGTGACATGGTGTATCTTAAACTATAATGTAGGTACATGAGTGTTCACTTTTTAATTTTTTAATTTGTATATATTCACTACAGACTATGTCTTAATATGAATTATCTACTTCAAAATTTAACAATTTTTTTTTAAACCAACCTCTGTTTCTTTGAGGCAAACACCAGCCAGCTATGGTACTCTCCATCCCTTTTGGTCATCCCCTGTTGAGTGCCAAAATACTGGTTGTTCTCCCTCATTTATTGTTACATGAATATCCTCCCATAACCCTACCTTTTTCTGATTACCCATCTCTTTCTCCCCTCTGCTTCTGGTAAGAGAAGCAAGCATAAGTTGTGCTTGTTTTCAATAATTGAGTACATTTCCAGAACCAGCCCTTCCTTCAGGTTCCTATCTACTATAAAATGATGAGAATCACAACTAGTACCATTCAGTTTTACTAATTCCTTCTACTAAGGTTTGGTTAATTGAGTACCCAGAATGCATTTCTTAATCTACCTGGGATGAACAGTAGAACAAGCTAGGCTAAATCAGGGTAACCAGAGTGTTACATCAGGCAATCACTGTCCTATCCCAAAGGCCTGAAGACTGACTTCTCATCATCACTCTCAGGATCTCTCTCAAGTCATGTCCTAAGGAAGTCCATTCTCCCTGTAGGCCCTGCAGGATTACTTGGTGTGGGGAAAGACCACATACCTGGGGTCAGAATATGGGTGTAGTGTGAGAGTAAAGGAGAAATAGAAGGGAGTTTTTCTTTTATGGATGTCTTTTCTTTTTCCTGCTTGATTGCTCTGGCTAGGACTTCCAGTGCTATTTTGAAAAGAAGTAGCAAGAGGGGGCATCCTTGCCTTGTACCAGATCTTCAAGGGAAAGATTTCAGGTTTTCCCTGTTAATTATTTTAGCTGTGAGATTTTCATAGATAGCCTTTATTGTGTTGAGGTAAGTTTCCTTTACACTTTTCTATTGAGAATTTTAATCATGTACTTTTTTTAAGTAAACTCTATACCCAGTGTGGGACTATGGAGTGGTGGGGCTTGAATTCACATCCCTGAGATCAAGAGTCACATGTCCTACTGACTAAGCCCCCCAGGAGCCCCAAGAATTGTAATCATGAATCAGTGGACTTTGTCATATGCTCTTTCTTAATCTAGGGAGATGATCATGGTTTTTTTTCCCTTTTATTTGGTAATGTGGTAAATCACATTGATTTGAATATATTGAACTATCCCTCCATATGAGAGAGAAATTTCACTTGATCATGATGTATGGTCCTTTCAATGTGCTATTGAATTCAGTTTGCTAATATTTTATTGAGGATTTTTCATGTGTGTTCGTCAGGAATGCTGTCTATAATTTTCTTTTCTGATCTCTTTATCTGGTTTTGGTATTAACATGATGCTAACTTCATAAAATGAGTTTGGAAGTGTTCTCTCTTTTTCTGTATTTGAAATACTTTAAGAAGGATTGATATTCTTCTTTGAATACTTGGTGGAATTTATGCATGAAGACACCTGGTCCTGGACTTCTTTGTTGAGGTTTTCAATTACTGATTCAATCTCCTTATTTGTTATTTGTTTCATGCTTTTCATTTTTTCTTCATTCAGTTTTGGTAGGTTGTATGTTTCTAGAAATTTATGCAACTCTTCTAGGTTACCCAGTTTATTAGTGTGTATAACTGCTTATAA
Source organism: Lutra lutra (assembly GCF_902655055.1). Lineage (NCBI taxonomy): Eukaryota > Metazoa > Chordata > Mammalia > Carnivora > Mustelidae > Lutra > Lutra lutra. Next base: position 86,752,157 of record NC_062285.1, read on the forward strand.
TTGTCCCTTCTGATTCTTTTTATTTCTGAGACATCCATTGTAATCTCAACTCTTTCACTTCTTTCTTTATTTATATGCATTTTCTCTTTGTTCCTTAGTTAACGGTTTGTCAGTTTTATCTTTTCAAAAAACCAATTATTAGTTTTGTTGATTTTTTTCTATTCCCTGTTTGACTTATTTCTCCTCTAATTTTTATCACTTCCTTCTGTCTGCTAAATTTGGGTTTAGTTTGTTCTTCTAGTTTTTCGATGTACAAAATTAGATTGTTTATTTGAGATCTTTCTTAATGTAAATGTCTATTGGTATAAATTTCCCCCTTAATACTGCTTCTGCTCCATCCCATAAGTTTTGGTATGGGTTTGGTTTTCTTTTTTGTCTCAAGATACTCTTTAAGTTCTTTTGATTACCACTTTTACCCAAGGGTTGTTTTAGAATGTGTTGTTTCGTTTTCACACATTCATGAATTTTCCATTATTTACTTATTCTCTTTTTAAAATTTTATTTTATTTAATTTTTGCTGTTATTGACATCTAGCTTTATTCCACTGTGGTCAGAAAAAAATTCTTGGAATGGTTTTAATCTTCTTGAAATTGTTAAGACTTGTTTTTTTTTTTTTTTTTTTTTTAAAGATTTTATTTATTTATTTGACAGAGAGAGATCACAAGTAGATGGAGAGGAAGGCAGAGAGAGAGAGAGAGGGAAGCAGGCTTCTTGCTGAGCAGAGAGCCCGATGTGGGACTCGATCCCAGGACCCTGAGATCATGACCTGAGCCAAAGGCAGCAGCTTAACCCACTGAGCCACCCAGGCGCCCCAAGACTTGTTTTTTCGATGTAACATTGATATATCCTAGAAAATGAGCTTTGTACACTTAAGAAACATGTATTCTTTGCTATTGGACGGAAAGTTGGTGTATGTCCATTTGGTCTGTAATATTGTTCAAATCAGCTGTTTTTTCATTGATTTTTTTGTCTTGGTATTCTATCCATTATTGTAAGTGGAATATTGAAGTCCCTTGCTGCTATTAGATTGTTGTCAATTTGTCAATTGTTGAGTTTTTCTTTCAGGTGTGTTGGTATTTGCTGTATATATGTGAGTGCTCTTGTGTTGAGTGCATGTGTTTATAATTATTATACTTTCCTATTGAATTAACCCTTTTATCATTGTATAATGTCCTTCTTTGTATAATTTGTTTGATGTAAGTATAGCCCCCTTCTTTTTCTTGGTTACCATTTGCATGGAATATCTTTTCCTATTCTTCACTTTCAGCCTATCTGTGTCTCTTGTACATTGTGATGAATATTGGTGGGGTTTTTTGATCTGTTCAATCAGGCACTTGTGCCTTTTGTTTTCTTAAGAGAGGGAGGCAGACCTAAGAGATTCTTAACTATTAAGAACAAACTGAGGGTGGCTGGATCAGTGGGGGATGGGCTAAATGGGTGATGGGGATAAGGAGGACACCTGTTGTGATGAGCACTGGGTGTTATATTTAAGCTAATCACTAAATTCTACTCCTTCAACCAATATTATACTATATGTTAAACTAACTAGAATTTTAAAGCCTGAAACAAACAAAATAAAAAGTAATTACTGATATGAGAGGATTTATTATTGCCATTTCCTTCTTTGTTTTCTGTTGTTTTGCTCCTGTTTTGTACCTCTCTTCCACTCTTTTCTTCTTGGCTATGTGATGATTTTTTTGTAGCGATTTGCTCTTATTTTTTCTTTCTTTTTTTTGTATTTATTGACTTTAATTGCATGCAAAATTTTATACTTTTACTCTCCTATCCCTACATTTTGTGTTCTTATCATGAGTACTTCTTTTTATAGCATGTACTCATTAAAAACAGGCAGTTTAGTCAGCTGAGGTCTGTGAAGACTGCAAGTATCCTTGATACCAAAACTACAGCAGCAAGTTCCGTTAGCCTTCTCTTGCTCTCCTTCTACCCCACAGGGGAGGTCCTGGCAAATGAGATCCCTCTGGGTCCTGGGGTCTGCGGTGAAGGCACCAAGGCACTGGGGAGGGTGGTGCAGTGGCTCTGGTCCCAATGAGGGTGCACCAACAGCTCCTTCTCAAAGGAGACACAGCAGCGTGTACTTCAGGCATCTCTGTCAGCTGGAGTTAGTGTCAGCAAACACCGCAGAGGTCCTTGATGATGAAAACTGCAGGTTTTCTACCAGTGGCCAAGGCTGCTTGGGTCCTCTTGCTCTCCTTTCCCTGCAGTAAAACGTCGTGGCCAAGGGGATCCCTCTTGGTGTGGAGCAGGGCCACACGGGAGGATGGAATGACACACATAAAATGCTTGTGTTTTCCTATGGGGCCATCTTGATTTTTTTTGTTCCACTGGGTTGCTGCAGCTTCTTCATTGCACTCCCAAAGCCTCCCCAGAGCTATTTTCATCTGTGGGCAGTTGTTAATTTGTTTTCGTGGAGGGATGAAAGCTGGGGCTTCCTAGCCCTCCATCTTGTTGATGTTACTTGCTTTAAGTTTGAAACATAAACTTGGCTTGAGTGGTCATCAAGTCAATGGTGTAAATAATGACATTATTTTGTCAATTGTACTACATTTCTGACTATATTTCCAAACCTCCATTTAGATTCAGGTCCTCTTCCCAAAACTCTAGGCTCTCCACATCTGCACAGGTTCCTTAAAATCAGCATGTCCAAAAACAGATGTCATGATCTTCTTCCTTAAACCTGCTCCTCTTCCAGAATCCTAGGAGCTTGCTTAACAGCTTTCCCACCTACCCAGCTGAGCTTATCAGGGGCCACTCTTGACTCCTTCCTCTTTCTAATGCTCCCACATCCAATAAATACCAAGTCTCATCTATTTTACTTCTTAGATATCTTTTTTTTTCCTTTTGTAGGAAATCTTTTTATTCACACTAAAGAAATTGCCTATAGTTTTCATATTTAACACATTTTATTTTTTGAAACAGTGAAAATACATATTGAGAGAATCTTTAAAACTATTTCATATACATTTTAGGTACTTATTTTTTTCCTCAGCTTGTGTTAGTTTAAATTTAATTAGTTTTTTTTTAATTTATGGTATCTGTGTATTATTAACATATAATGTATTATCTGTTTCAGGGGTACAGGTCTGTGATTCATCAGTCTTACACTATACACACGGCTCACCATAACACATACCCTCCCCAGTGTCCATCACCCACCTACCCCATCCCCCACCCCCTCCACTCCAGCAACCCTCAGTTTGCTTCCTGAGATTAAGGGTCTCTTATGGCTTGTCTGCATCTTTTAGATATCTCTTGAACCCATCTCCACTGCTATTGCCCTCATCCAGGTCTCCTTTACCTTGCATTTGGACAACAGAAACACTGCCCTAATTTACTCCATGTCCCCACTGTCTCTAGGTCATTCTTGTCATGGCAGCCTAAGAGGTCTTTACAAAATTCGTCGGATCATGTTCCTTTCTTGACTCTTAGGGTGAAGTTCCAGATCCTTAATGGGTTATAGGAAACCCTATGGCCTACCCCTGTCTACTCCACTGAGAACCTTTTCTTTTTTCTTTTCTTTTAAGATTTTATTTATTTATTTGACAGACAGAGATCACAAGTAGGCAGAGAGGCAGGCAGAGAGAGAGGAGGAGGAAGAAGGCTCCCTGCTGAGCAGAGAGCCCAATGTGGGGCTCAATCCCAGGGCCCTGGGATCATGACCTGAGCCAAAGGCAGAGGCTTTAACCCACTGAGCCACCCAGGCGCCCCTCCACTGAGAACCTTTATTGCCCCTAGACTCCTACCTCTCTCTACTCCAACCATGCTGTATTTCTTTCAGTTCCTCAGACATCCATGTTACTTCCCACTTCTGGGCCTTTGCACACGCTGTCCCCCTGCCCTCCACATGCTCCTCCTCTTTCCATTGAGCTAACTCCTGTTCATCCTTCAGGGTTTAACTTAAAGGACACTTTCTCAGGAAAACATCCTTGACTTTCTAGAATACGCTGCTAATCTGCCCTGTGCCCCAGAGGACTCTGCCCTTTTTTTCACAGTTGAGTGTATTCACAATTATTTATTTAATATGTGTCTTCACCACCAGAATGCATGTTCCATGAAGACATTAAAGTACCCACACCACCTATAGCTGTATACCTAGTGCCTAGCTAACGCCCAGCACCCAGTCAAGTCTCAGTAAACAGTTGCTGACCAGTGATTGAAACGCAGTTCTTCCTAGTTAAGGATTCAGTTCCGGTGTGCAGATATAACCTAAACACCAATAGTCCATGATATTTGTGCTTTCCTTTAAGCCCTTTGACCCTTATTTTTCATTTTACACATCTTTTTATGTACATACTAGTCTTCTTGCTTCCCCTTTTTCCTCTTCCCAGTGATGTGTCACAAATTGATGTATTTTTATTGGGTGAGGCCCAGGCAATCTCCCTGTTTATAACTCTGGCCTTTCTGTGAGCAAACACACAAAGTGAACTTTGGTTTATCTCCTATCATAATGTAGCTCCTAATTGCTGGCAGGGAGGCTGTATTCCATAGTCCACGTGACCAGTGGGGCATGACCAGAAAGGAGCGTGGGGAAGAGTGGACCAAAGGACCCAGCTAGAGGCTGCCCAGCTGGAGTCCCTGCCTCCCTAAAGGCACAGAGTAAAACAAGTGAGCCCAAGGAGTATGGTTCTGAGGTAAGCAAGGGCACGAAGATGACACTATTGGGCTTAGCTTTGTGGTCACTGCTCCTCCGTCCAGGGCTGACGTTCTGGGCCTCCCAGATCAGTCAGAACTGCAACAATGGCAGCTACGAGATCAGCGTCCTGATGATGAACAACTCAGCCTTCCCAGAGTCCTTGGATAACTTGAGACTAGCGGTGGATGAGGGAGTGGAAATAGTGAAACAGCGTCTGCTTACTGCTGGTAAGAACATGGTCAAAGAGTCCACCTCCTCCCTCTTACCACCTCTGGGGTCAAAGGGTTGCTTAGCTAAGACCTTCCATTTGCCTGATCACCCACTCTCCTCTAAGGCTGGCCCCACAACCCCTTTCTGTTTCAAGGCAGTAGGTTCTCTGAGAGAAGGATTTAGGTCCTACCGCATTGTGCTCCATCATAATCCACCCTGTTCTTGGAATGGCCCCAACCCAGGGACTTGCAGATGTTCACAGCAGTGAACTGCCCCAGACAAAACTCGATTGATGGCTCAGTTTCAGGAGGGTATTGTGTTCCTTTCTGCAGCTGCTCAGAGACTGTATTTGGTCTGGACCTGAGACTTTACAGGCTTACAGTCAAGAAGATGAATTAAGAGAGTTAAATTCATATAGACATGGACTCTTTTTCTGGGGTTTTTAATCCATCTGTTCACTCTTACATCTCTGTTGGCTGTTATTATAAGACACAATCAAATTTGCAACCAAATTCAGTGTTGCAGTTCTTTATTGTGTCTAGTAGTTATTAAAATAAACTTTATAACATCAGATAAAATACATAAAGGGAAAAAATCATGCCTGATAATTTTCAGCCACCTGGATATTTCATTTCCAGCGTCTGTTAATATATGCCTCTTAGTTTCTTGTTTTTAAGAACATGGTTGGGATCACTATGGTATAGAAACAATCTTCTATCCTTCTGATTTTATGTCACATTATTCTGCAAGTGACTTTCCTAAAGCTGCGTAATCTTCATGTGAATCTTCATCACATCATGTGAGTGGATATAGAATATTCCTCAGAGTCAATACCTTCCCAAACCATCTAATTATTCCCTACTGTATGATTTCCTATTGTTTTTAAGTTTTCATGATTATTTTAAAATATTATAATAAACACACACACACACACACACACACATCTGTGTATATTTTTTTCTATTCTTGAGACTAGATTGCCAAAAGTGTAATTACTGAGTCAATGACTAGATCATACATCTTAATGTTTATTTGTAGTTCTAAAGAGGATATGTCTTCATTTCCTCCATTTAAAATTCTGTGGTAATCAGCTCTTTTCTAGTGCCCAAGCTGCATGGTTTCGTTACCTTGTGGTAATGCCATGTGGCTAACACAAGGTATATGTTATATGTTATTTGGTACCTCTGCCAATGACTTTACATAGTGTATGGAAGGTATTTAAGCCCTCGTGCTATACATTGCTGTTCCTAGACTGGACGTGTGTGTTCTGAGAAGTTGTCATAAGTGAGATTTGAATAACCACTAAAAATGCAATAAAATTCTATCGTAATAAAAGCAAGAGGTATCATACATCACATATGTGTGATAACTTTTTGCTGTGCAATATACATTTCTTTGACTTGCCTGAGACCAATTCTGGTGTAGATAGATAGATTTGATCTAGAGCTGTAATGGAACTATAATGTCATTTAATTAAAGCCCTTTATTGACCAAGACTGTGGCATCATGGAAGGAGTATTTGATCTGAAATCTGAGAACATGGATTGGAGTCACCGTCCTAGAGTTTTCTTGCTTTGTGACCCTGGACGAGCAATTTCCCTTAGTCTCTCTGAGCCTTGGTTTCCTTCTTTATTGAGTATCTGTTGTGTATTAGGTCAGATATATAATCTCTTTAGTCATCACAGTTCTGTAAGATTGGCATTATTGGCACAGTTTCACAGTGGAGGTTTAATAACTTTGCTGAAGTCATACAGGTTGCCTATTGGAAATGAGATTCCAACCCGTATCTGTCTGGTTCCAAAGAGCATATTGTATTGCCACCCTAAGATCGTTAGCCATCATGAACTAACTTTCCATTAAAATAAGGCAGTGGGACACTGTAGTTAGAAGCAGAGATTTGGAATCAGAGCTTGGTTCGTATTCCAGCTTTTTAACCAACTGTTTATCACCAGCAACCTGGAGCAAATTAAGTTTTCTGAACCTCAATCCCCTTATTGTTTGAAATCACAATAAACGGTAGTTGGCTATGGTATGAATTAAATGAGGAAATTCGTATAAAGTACCTAATACACAGACTGAAACATACCAAGAACTCAGAGAGTAGCAGTTGTTTCATCGTTGTCACCATTGTTTTGGTTGAGGACATTAATGTTGTGTTATTGCTGTCGTGTTGTTGCTGCTGTTACTTGAACAAGTTACCAGGGTATAAAATATACAGTGTAGTGTAGTGTTAAGATCTGATCTCTGGACTCATATAACCTGTCTGGACTCATATAACCTGAATTTGAATTCCTGATCTATCAATCACTAGTAATTATAAACGCTTTATTGGGTTGTTTATTCTAAGTTCCACTCATCTCCTTTACCAAATAGAATTAGGCATGGTGAGGTGGTTGAATAAATTAAACAAGTGGAGAATTTGGTCGGGGGATAAACAACGATGCCCAGATTTTTGCACATGATGATGCATTTTGTTAGATGGGTGTTCATGCATAGGAAACTCAAGAAGTGCAGGTTGTAATGGAAAGATAGATTCATGTTCTAAACACACTGAGCATTACTATCTGGGGAAAATTCTAAGTCTTCTTAGAAATTCTAATTCTAAGTCTAAGACTACACTTAAAGAGCTAAATTGCAGAAAATATTAAGAATCCAAATGTGGGTGATGTCCAAATGGAAGAAAACAATATTTTTTTCCTAGTACTTAGGAAACTCCTGTAGGTTTTGAAGAATAGATAGGATTTGGTGGAAAACATGAAAAAAAGAGATTCCTTCAACTTAAGGACATCAGCTCCTCAAGGATGTATGTTCCATGACTAAGCACATCTCGTTCATACCTGCCAAATGGTCTCATGCTCTGAGGGGTCCCTTTCCTAGACTCCAGCACCTATATTCAGATTCACTGTGGTCCAACCCCATCCTCAAAGCCCTAGGTAGGGAGAAAGGATTCTCTGTATTCTATAGCATTCCACTCATCTTCCCAGGACAGAGGTATCCTGGTGGGGTGGAGGTGCAGGCAGGATAAAGATGAGGAACAGCACTTGGGGGAACTGTTTAAGTTAAGCTTTGATTTGAAGTCATTACATTGTCTGAAAATTTTCCATGTTTTCTTGAGAAATCAGTTGGGATTTGGGAAGATAAAAGGGAAGGGATCTTCATCTTCCCCTACCCAATTAAAAAACAAAAGCAGAAACAGTTCACATAACCATAAAATTTTTGAGAGACAGCAGCATGCAACGTATGTTCTACAGAAATGGCTCTCAAATTTTTTGGTCTCAAGACCTCTTTATACTCTTCAAAATAATTGCAGGCTCTGTAGAGTTCTGTATATATAGTTACATTTACCGACGTTTACTATATTGGAAATTAAGACTGAGAAATGGTTTAAATATTTGCTTATTAATTAATTTAAAATAATTACAAACACCTTATCTGTTCACATAAATAAAATTTACTAAAGAAAACCTCTATTTCTCAAGCCAAAAAATAAAAATAGGTAGTAAAAATGGTATCAATTTACATTTTTGTACATCTTTAATGTCAGGTTTCATAGAAAATGGCTGGATTCTCATGTCTGCTTCTGCATTTAATCTGTTGTTATAATACAGTTAATATCATGTAGGCTTTCAAAACTCTACTATATGCTCATGAGAGAAGAGTGGAAAAAGCAAAGATGTCTTAATTTACTTAGGCTAGCTTTGACCTTCTAGCCCTCCTGAAAGACTCTCAAGGTACCTCTGGGGTCTGTGGCCCACACATTGTGAACTACCATTCTACAATATGTCTGATTCTAGAATCAGACAGTCCTAGGTTCAAAACCCCAGCTGTGTAACCCTAAACAAGTCAATCTACCTCTCTAGACCTTCATTTTCTCATTTTTAAATTAGGAATTTTAACTGACCTCCTATGATTTAGGGGAGGCTTAAGGATTGAAATAATGCATGCAAAAATCCAGAGCCCAATGCTAGGCATGTAGTAACGGAGATCGCCCCGTTCTGTTCTATCTATAAATGGATGAGGAACTGGGGCCCCAGAGTTGAAGTCACTTGCCTGAGGTCACACTCAATAGATGTTGGCACCCCTTCTTCTAGATCCCATGCAGGATTTATACTTGTCTGCCACGGGCTGCCTGGACTACTGGATTTTGAAGTGGGTCATCTTCAATGCCCCTCCTGGTGGCAGGAGGGAGCAGAGCCCTCCTGGGGGAGGAGGAGGAAGAGCTATCTTAGACTTCAACAGCTGTGGGTGTGGCCATCTTCCCAACCTCTGTTTATGTTGTGTGACTCTGTGCCTCCACTCCACCCCCTGACTCCTCCCACTGCTTTCTAAGACCATCTCCGGTACTATTTTCCACTGGTCCCAACATGTACTCTCTTTTTCTCCTGGGCCCCCCACAGCCTCACCTATACTATCCTCCCGGCTTCATATACTCTATAGTCTTCCTATTGCCGTGAGAAATAACAAAAAGGGTACAAAGTGTTCTGTCTTATGGCTGGCACAGGGCCACATTCAGGTGTTAATTGCTCTTATATCCATCGCTGGCCCCACCTCTTCTTTTTATTTTCTCCGACTGGTCTTCTTGCATGGACCTCTTCTATTTGACTAGACCTACTGCCAACTCTTATTTAGCTCTCTTACTGAACAAAGTATCAGGACATGTGTTCTTGAATCAACCCTCCTTCCCCCAAAAAGGCAAGAGGTAAAATGCTCCCTAGTTGACAGACACACCTCTGAGGCAGCTAAAGAGTGCGAAGACTATTTCATTCTCAGTCTTGAAAAACACTGTTACTTGGACGTTCAGAAGAACAACAGCCTTTTCTGTTGTTGGTGTGTTTTACTCTTGTAGAAGTATCAAAATTATTATGTTTGACAGTTATGGTTTTAATCCCATTTTATGTATGAAGGCACCCAGTTAGAGAAATTCAGATGGCTTGTGTAAGAACTCAAAGAAAGTCACGCATCCTTCAACCAGCAGCGTGATGAGCGACTGAGGTTTCCAGACTTCCTGTGTAAATGCTTGGCCAAATGAAGGATGCCACTGCTTAGGAATCACACATCTGTCCTGAATATTTTTTTTATTCGGAGGAAACGAAATGGAAGAGACAGACCTTGATCATATGGTTGTGCTGTCTTTTTATTCCCTTCCAAGAGAGAATTTCTAGCAATCTAGCAATGAGGGATATCATCCTCAGTGCTCTTGCCCTTATCTGAAGATGACCCATTATCCAAAGACCCTAGACCCTGATGGACACATTTCACCAGTGTGCACATTGGCGGCAAACAGAATCAGCACTTTGGGAACATGAAGGAACAGATATCAGACTGTCTGTATCTTTGCTGTCCTAAAACTCTGCAGATGTGTAGAAGAAACTTGCTGGGACTACAAGCGTGAAAAGAAGAGAGCCATGAACAGAATGAAAATGTCATAAAACCAGATTGTGGGATGGTTGCACAAATATACACACTTACTAAAAATCATCGAACTGTACACTTTAAATGGGCAATTTTTATGTAGGGTAAATTATACCTCAATAGGGCTGTTGAGAGAGACAGACAGAAATGAGACAGAGGAAAGAAGTGAGAGGAAGTAATATAAAATATATTCTTATATATAATATTCTTGGGCCTGAAGAGGAATATCCATTTTTTCCCAGGATCAACTGGTAAAAAAGTAAACCTCATGGCTACAAACTACGGAAAAATAACACATTTTCTCCTTTCCCTCATTTCTGGAAACAGGCATAAATGTGACTGTGAATGCTACATTCATCTATTCGGATAGTGTGATTTATAAGTCAAATGACTGCAGGAGTAGCACCTGTGAAGGCCTTGACCTACTCAGGGAAATTTCTGTAAGTAAACACTTTTGTAGGTAGAGCTCACGCCTCTCGGCACATCAAAGTCACAGTGTGGAACTTGAGCACTTGTCCATGAGCCTCTTGTATGTCACCTATAGTCGCATAGCTGAGTGTTTTGGAGAGAGGGTAATCTGACTTCAGCCCCATACGTTTCCCAAGTGATGAGGGCCTTCTGGGAGTCCAGGAAAGTGGGGAGAACTTTCTATGTTCTATTTGTGCACTTTCAATATTACGGAGGGGAATTCTTTTGTTTTAAGTGTCTTCAAAACATTTTAAAATTTTAAATGTTGGCATTAACTGGTTTTCTTGTGTGTCCCTCAGGAAGTGCCTGAGGTATTTCAAAGTCCTACACCAGAGATCGCTGTTTCAAGTTGTCACCCTACATGGGCCACAGGTTAATGGCTTCAGGGCTGAATCTGAAACCTGAATTTTAAAATAGTAACAGTAGGGGTGCCTGGGTGGCTCAGTGGGTTAAAGCCTCTGCCTTCGGCTCAGGTCATGATCCCAGGGTCCTGGGATGGAGCCCTGCATCGGGCTCTCTGCTCAGCAGGGAGTCTGCTTCCTCCTATCTCTCTCTGCCTGCTTCTCTGCCTACTTGTGATCTCTGTCAAATAAATAAATAAAATCTTTAAAATAAAATAAAATAAAATAGTAACAGTAATGTTAAAGGGTAGAAATAGAAAGGGAGGGGCTCCTGGGTGACTCAGTGGGTTAAGCGTCTGCCTTCCACTTGGGTCATGATCTCAGGGTCTTGGGATAGAGCCCCACATCCGGCTCTCTGCTCGGTAGGAAGCCTGCTTCCCTCTCTCTCTCTGCCTGCCTCTCTGCTTACTTGTGATCTCTCTCTGTCAAATGAATGAATAAATAAATAAATAAAATCTTAAAAAAAAAAGAAAGGGAGAGCTTCTTGCCTCATTCCTCCTCCCAGCTCCCAATCCCAGCCAGGGCTTTCTGGAGTGAAAGAATATTCCAAGCTCTCGAAAGGCAAGTAGGTGTGCAAGCAGCCTTTTTACCACAGAAGCCCAAGACAAGGCTCTCCTAGAAGCAGAATTCTAGGCATAGAACCACACAAAAGTTTAATCAGTAGCATGACCCTGACCAGACAGGTCGGCTCATGTCAGGAAGAGACACTGACGACAGCAGTCATTCTCAGTCTTGACAGGGCTGGGAATGAGGAAGGGGAGTTTACAAACTCCACGTTATGATGCCACGAGTTGTGTCTTCCATCCCTTTATCTCTATGGACAGAGGTGTATCCTGGTTTCCTAAAGCCAGGGATGGCATGTTCCTAATCATGTTCCTTTTGAGAAATAGTACGAGACGCCGTCTGTAATCACCCGGCTGGTCACATTGCACTTCGTTCTCTTTAGCCCTGTTTTGTAGCTCTCCTTAAAACTGCAACTTGCCCTCTTCCCCCAAAGCCCCTGCAAGTCTAGCCTGCCCACAATCCGGCCCATAGACACTGCTCATGTTACAGTCAGTCCTCCCCCACTCTGTGTTCTCCTTTTGATGAAGAATCCAAGTTCACCTCCAACAAAATCTCCTTCCTTCCACCCACAGCATCGTCGCTTCCTCAGACTTCTCTACCCCTTAGCACCCCTTGCCCACCTCAAGGCACCGTGTGTTGCTCCTTTCTTGACAGGCGCACTTTCAAATTTTCTGGGGCCTTTTTCCCTTACCATTTCTTTCCTATCCATTTGTTCATTGTTTTCATTTTATTTTTAATTTTTTTAAAGCTTCTATTTATTTTTTTGAGAGAGAAGAGAGAGAGAGAGAGAAGGTAGTGGGGGATGGGGAGGGAGAAGCAGACTCCCCACTAAGCAGGGAGCCCGATGCTGGACTTGATCCCAGGACCCCCAGGATCATGACCTGAGCCGAAGGCAGGCGCTTAACCAACTGAGACACCCAGGCGCCCCCATTGTTTTCATTTTAGAGATTCATTTTTCCTTTTTCTTTTTTTTTTCCCTACAGAAAAACAAACAAATGGGCTGTGTCCTCATGGGGCCCTCATGTACATACTCTACCTTCCAGATGTAGTAAGTAATTTGGTTGGTTGTTGCTTTAATGCCACCGTAAGTTGAAGTCAGGCCATGATACCAATTTAAGTGATTAATCAAATAGCAGCTGGTCAAGGCAGAGCCATGAGGGGTGTTGGGGCCCTCGCATTTGGCTACTTCTCTGTAGCAAAATACTTTTCCAGGTAACTCGACCTTTCCTTACTGTGGGGTGAATGACCATAGCTGTTCAGGTCCAGTTACTAACATCTGAGCCTGAGAGGCAACATGGGACAGGTAAAATATTAGAGTCCTGCAGGAGACAGAGAAGACAATGAACTTGGACAATCCGAGAAGTTTAATAAAGGGGCATCTTCGTTAAGGTGTGAGCACAGTGTGTGGAAACACAGGAAAAGTGCTGTACCCGGAGCATTAGCAGGAGTCTGTTCTCCTCCTTAGGCCAGAGGAATAAGTGAAGTAGCAAGGTACTGACTTCACAGCACTGAGGATTATATACTTAATATATGAAGGCACCTTGCCCAGCGCCCTTATCAGCTTAGGGGGAAAAAGCTGCCAATATATTAATGCCACGATAAAAACATTTCTCTGCCTTTGGGAAAATCGCCCTCATCCTTTCCTTTCATTTCACTCAGTGTAATTCTCATCAGCACAAAACATTTTGTTCTTCCCCAAATCAAAATCCCTCTCCCATGCCTTTCTTTCATCTCTTCAGTCTTCCCCTGAGTCAAGGATCACCTTTGTCTACACGGAGAAAATTACGCTGCCCTTGCAATAGATTCTGGAAAAAGTAAAATTAAGTTTCTGAAATTTCTGTCATGAAGTCTGCTTCTGACATGTCCTCTCAGCTGGACAAACACACTCGGGTGTTCAGACCCACCACGTGCCACAGAAACACCACAGAAGCCCTTTCTCAGCTCATCTTCTAAACCGAAATACAGGCAAATTCAGGCTCTTAGTCTTCCTTGCACTCATTCCCAATTGTTGTCTTATCCAACCACTTAAGGATATGCTGTGAATGCGCTCGGAAGGAAAGGAGGAGCAGGAAAATTGATTCACTATTTGTGAGGACCTCCCATATGCAAAGAAGCATTTCGGTTTTGTCGGAGTAGAGAGCATTAAGTAAAACACAGCCCCTGCCCAGTGAAATAGAGAAGGTGACGAGAGCCCGGGGGACCAGTACAAGGCAGAGTACAACACCACACTCCACCAAAGAAACACAGGTTGCTCTGGGGTGGACAGAAGGAAAGAGCCTCCGCTGGTTGGAAGAGTGAAGCTCAAGAGAGAAAAAAGGACTTCATGCAGGAGATGGTGTATGAGTTGAGTGTTGAAGAACAGGTGAAATGTTAATGGGTAGAAATGAGCGGTTAAGCATCCCATCCAGGCAGAGGGAGAAGTATGTATAAGAGCAAAGGAGCAGAGAGGTACAGAAATTTCGTGAAAGTCTGTATTAACTGGAGTGCTAGAGATGAGCAGAGGAATAATAAGAAACATGAAGTAGAGAAAACCGGAAACATGAAGTAGGACTGTATTTGGGAGGTCATGAGTTCCAGGTGAGGGGAGTATATTTAATTAGATTTGCATCAGAAACAATTAAGATTGTGCAGGGAAGTGCCATAAGCGGCGGCTCAACTTTGGGATGAATAGGGGCCCACAGTGCACAGGAAAGACCAGAGCCCACAGGAGACACAAATGGGAAAGTCATGAGGGGAAGAGGAGGGAAGAACTAGCATGAAAACAGTTGACATGGAAAGAAAGGATGGTCTTTAAAGATATTTAAGGGTAGAATCAATAGCATTTGACAACTGGATGTTGGAATGAGGGATGGAAAGCAGACAAAAAACACTGAAAGAAATAGGGAAATAAGGATAACAGCAGTTTTGAGAAATAAAAATAAAAGGTCCATTTGACTGTGAACATGGGGAGTCTGAGATGCAAGCAGGACACCTAGTGAAACCCTTCAGTGCAGGGCTCAAGATGGAAAAGGGCATATTGCTTTGCTTCCTTTATCAAGTGTGCATTGAGGGCCTACATAGGACCCCAAAAGACTGGAGATATGGAGGTGAACAAGCCAGCCATGATCCCCGCCTTCATAGAGCTTGCAGTCTACAGGAAGAGACAGATATTAAACACATACCCACTTCAGGTATCAGTGAAACGTTCTCGTGGATAAAGAGATATTTAATCCAGAACCCAATGGGTGAGTAAGAACCACAAGAAGATCCATGTATTAAACAGGGAAGGGAAATTGTAAAGTCATCAGGTGATGTGTTTCTCAAAGTAGTCCGTAGAAGAGCCAGAAGTGAGGCAGTGCATGGAGGGAGAAATATGGAGGACATCTTTTGGGCTTTAGAACATCTGTGGTAGTTGTGGTGGCCATGCTCTGGTTCCTTAGCCCGACTCCCCAAAGGCATATGTCCCAGCCTAGATGTTATGACAACTCGTTTCAGAATAAATTGAAGTAACCAAGCCACCATGTATACATGAAAATACCCAGAGTTTCTTAAAACACAATACATTGCTTGATAAATATTGTTTTAAAATCTACCTGTGTGGGAGGGACACCTCTTTAAGGGAGAAAGCTGCTTGAAGACCCTATTTTATTCTTACCATTTATTACCAATCACAGGCTGAAACAGGTTAAAGAGGAATCGCATTTGTGCTGCTTACGTTAATCCTGACATTGGTTTCTTTCTCACCTCTTGGCATAGCCTTGACACAGATTTGACCTATCCCATGATTTCAGCTGGGAGTTTTGGCTTGTCATGTGACTATAAAGAGACTTTAACCAGGCTGATGTCTCCAGCTAGGAAGCTGTTGTACTTCTTGGTTAACTTTTGGAAGGCCAATCATTTGCCATTCAAAGATTTCTCCTGGAATACTGCATATGTTTTCAAGAATGGCACCGAGACCGAGGACTGTTTCTGGTAAGCAAGACCTTTAATATGCTTCTGGCCCTTGCTGTGGAGAGAAGCCACAGAATCCTGGCTGGTTATTATCAGATGCTCCTTCCATCTATAAAAGCACTCGGAATGGACACTAGCCCACCTTCTTACACACATGAAAGCAAAGGGGTCAAAGGAAACTATAAATGTAATCAGCATGTATGATATTTGCAACACTCTGCTTTTCCAAGTACGTTCACATTACGTTTGTGGACTCCCTACAGTAAATCCTCTAGAGAAAAGAGAACAAGTACTATGACCTCCATTTTGCACATAAGGACCATGAAAACCAGTGGCTGCTGCTTTCACATTACAGTCCAAGATATAATACCAGAGAATATGCATCTGCCAATACCTACCACTGGTTAGAAATAGTTTTCGCATAGTTTTTCAGAGGACTGAGTGGGGCAAAAGGAGAACGGGACATTGGGCACCATGGCTATAATAAAATTACTAGATTCACACAGCTCCAGCAGAGGTGGCAGAAAGAATCTTCTGGTTGGATTACCATAGCACCACCAGGCTGCTGCTTAGCTCCGCACTCTCTCCACCCAAGTATGCGAAAGACTAAGGGTACCACTGGGAACACACATCTAGGGAATCACAAGAACCAACCCTAAGGCCTTGTCCTAGAAACTTTGGGGTGAACTTAGAACCTGGGAAAGTCCATTTCCCTGGGAGGATAAAAGATTTCTATCAACTCTGAATTTTCGTACTATAGACTCAATAGGTTTCAACTTGTCTGTGATAATGGGGTTTATAGAGCAGAGCAGCCTTCCTCCTGCACATAGCAGGAAGCCATTATAAGGGACCTGCCAAATATCTACCATTTGTATAGTTACATGAAGATTCCCTAAAACTTCTCCTATACTTTTACTAAACTACATGACTGTAATCTAGACCATTGATACCATATTGTATATTGTCTGTTGTGTTGATAGTGATGAACAAGTTCCAGGAGAGATCTGTAAACCATGAGCAAACAACATTGGAGGCCGTGAAGAAACTAAGCTGGTTTCTTAGAGTTTGTCTTTTATCTGCTTAGGTACCTCAATGCTCTGGAGGCTGGAGTGTCCTATTTTTCTCAGGAACTTAGCTTCAAGGAAATGCTGAGGGGAAATGACCAGTTTCAGGATATCTTAACGAACCAGAACCGGAAAAGCAATGGTAAGGAGACATGGAGATAATTTTTTGCCAACTTCTTCCTCACAACTACCACTCACTTTATGAGTGGTTTTGACAGATCTACCACTATAGATAATAATGCTGCCGTCATTACCTCCATACAATGTGTTCACTTGAGGAGATCTCGAGTTGCATCCAACTCCACCATACTGTTCCTCCTATTGATTAAAACCTTATTCTATGAGAGAAAGGCGGAAGGTAATTAAATATAATGTGAAAGTAATAATGAAAGCCTAGCCTTTATAAGCCAAAATGACATCATGACCCACCATCGATAAACTGCTTTTTAAGTTGACCTCAGTGCCATCTGTTATTGGATTTGTGACTAATCCTCACATATGGGAACCCTGGTCCCATGATGACCAAGAGGATATGTTTATTGATATCTGGCCTCAATTAAAATTATAAGGTTAGCAGATCATCTCACTTTCCTCTGTCCCTGTACTTACGGGCCCGGGGATCTCCCAGTTACAGGTCAAGTATGGGATAAAATCATCCTTATTTTGTTTCATTTTCCAAGAATTATCTTTACAAATAAGAATATATCAGGAGCAAAGGAATCAATTGCGGACCTTTCCTACAAGGGAAGGTGCTTGCTTGGCAGGAATTCCTAGTATGACTCAAATCATCATCTGCTGTCATTATTAAGCTTTTGCCATATTGAGAATCTTCCATGTACAACAACAGCAACAACAACAAAAAAGAAAATTCCATGTACAAAACATTGCCAAGATGTGGGGGAAAAAGAAGCATAAATGCCCCTTAAAAGAAGTATTCATGTCCCTAAGGTGTTTACAATTCAACTGGACAACATAGTATATAAAAAGATCCAGTGGGCACATGGGTGGCTCAGTTGGTTAAGCCACTGCCTTTACCTCAGGTCATGATCCCAGAGTCCCAGGATCAAGTCCCTCATCCAGCTCCCAGCTCTGTGGGGAGTCTGCTTCTCCCTCTGACCTTCTCCCTTCTCATGCTCTCTCTCTCTCTCTCTCAAATAAATAAATAAAATCTTTTTAAAAATTAAAAAATTTTTAAAAATAAGAAGATCCAATGAAGTGTCCCCCAACTCCTCTTTCTCATAGTCACACATTTAGGAAATCTGGTGGCCAAGAGTGGTAAAACTCACTCTCACTCTCTCAGATAAATAAATAAATAAAATCTTTTAAAAAATAAAAAGATCCAGTGAAGTGTTCCCCAACTCCTCTTTCTCATAGTCACACATTCAGGAAATCTGGTGGCAAAGAGTGGTAAAGCTCGCAGAATCAGATTGGACTCTGACACTGAATCCCTAAGACTGAGTTCTGAGTTAAGAAGCTATAAACAGGGATGCCTGGGTGGCTCAGTCAGTTAAGCATCTGCCTTCGGCTCAGGTCATGATCCCAGAGTCCTGGGATTGAGCCCCATGTCGGGCTTCCTGCTCAGTGGGAAGCCTGCTTCTCCCTCTCCATCTCCCCCTGCTTGTGTCCTCTCTCTCACTGTCTCTCTCTCTGTCAAATAGATAAATAAATAAAATCTTTTAAAAAGAAAAAGCAGCAGCAGCAGCTATAAACAAAGCCCAAAGAAAGTTGCTTAGGAGCACTATGTAAATTCTCTCACTCAACTATATTTTTTTCACAGTTGCTGAGGTGTACTTCACTTATGAATGAAATAGTTTTTGTAACTAGTCCAACCTGGTAAAATGGAATAAACACTGAACCAGATTCATAAACTTGACAATTAGAGCTCTGCCATCGACTCATTTTTAACCCTCTGACATCTTGGCTTCCAGTCTCCTTAAATCAATAAAATTAAGGGAATGGACCAGAGGATTCTCTCTAAGATCCTTTACAGCTCTACTCTGACTCTACGCCTATAAACAAAACAAAACAAAAATCAGAAGACAGAGTAATTGAAGAATTGATGTTAATCTTAAAACATAAATGTACCATGCACATACTGGGTTCAGATTCAGATAACTGGTTCCCACCTGTTTGTATATAGACCGTTGTGTATTTCCCTCCCTGTCTTGTTCTCTCTCCTCCAGTGATTGTTATGTGTGGTTCACCAAGCATCATTGGCAACCTCAGGGGGGACCGGGCAGTGGCTGAAGACATTGTCATTATTCTAGTGGATCTATTCAAGTAGGTACAATATGGGAAAGAACTCTCCTCTTTTCAGAAAGACTCCCAGGATTTCCAGAAGATGCATTCTCTTTTCTCTTGCTTCTCACAGACTCGCATGGGGGTCAGTATGATAATATTTTAATCAATGTTTTATTCTTTCAACACACTGTCATATTGATTTAATTAACTGTAGCCTTAGCAGACATCTATACCTTTGACATCACTATCATGTCTAAAACAGAAGTGTAATGACCCATTAAACCCACATGTCCATTCATCTACACAGACCCTGGTCTCCAGCCTGATTGTAAGGTATTTTTCCAGGCAGTGATAAATCAACTAATAACCCAGTAGCATTATTTTTGAGACTGTGGACCATATCTCTGCCTTCTATTGCTAATGACCTTTGATCCTAGATGATTTTTCCTTTGCCACCTTTGGTAAGAAGAAAGTTCTAGTTAAATGAGTTTGCTGTTGGGGCGCCTGGGTGGCTCAGTTGGTTAAGTGTCTCCCTTCAGCTCAGGTCATGATCCTGGGGTTCTGGGATCGAGCCCCACATCAGTATCCCTGCTCAGCCTGGAGCCTGCTTCTCCCTTCCCTCTCCCTCTGCCTGCCACCCTGTCTACTTATATACTCTCTCTCTATCTCTCTGTCAAATAAAGAAAAAAATCTTCAAAAAAAAAAAAAGAATTTGCTTTTTTGCCCTCTGTGGTACAGCCACAGTGGTGATTTTATCCTCTGTAATTCTCTGGAACTAAGGAGAGAAAATTCTGGAGAATACAAACCTCTCCCATTTTCGTTTGTTCATTCCTTCCTTCATTTTCTTTCTTTCTTTCATTCTTCCTTTCCTTATATTTCAATTTTTATTTTTTAAATTAGAGTATAATTAACAGTGTTATATTTTACCACTCATCTTCTAATATGGTTGGAGAGCCAACAAACCATGCCAAGAAAGTTAGTGTCTGAGTCAGAGTAAGTTTATAGAAGGTGTCTCTGGTGCATCTGTGCTCCTTGCCCCATTAACTAGATCATATGATCTCACTTATCTGACCACATCATTAATCATTACCTGTCTGTACTCAGACTGGATACTGTTACTGCACTGATATCTCCCATATTTGCCTAGTCATCTCACCCACACTGTATGTGCTTGTCTCAGTGTTAAGAGGAATGAAGCATAGGAACTGCAGGCCTATTTGATTACTAGTTGTTCATGAAGATAATCTAATCAATCAATTTTAGCTGCAAAATACAGGAAAGAGGGCAAAGTTATTGATACTTCATTCCTACAGTCACATTGACAGCTTCTTTCAATAGTTGCTTTGCCCTCTGGAAGGAGTCCTTGATGTAGCCAGGTTGGTGTAATCTTACTTTTAGCAAATCCTCAACCAGCTGACAAAGTGTTGGCATCCCTTTGTCACTGTTCTCAAAGGACACTTGGGTATGTTTGGGGAAGATCATGAGATTCATTTGAAAATTGACATTAACTGGGTTTTGAATTCTAATTCTCACACTTCAGTTCATTTGACTTTTTTTTTTTTTCTGGACAGTTGATTTGGGTTTCCCAAAATCACACCTCAGTTAAACAATTTTTTTTTAAACTGTCCATTTGGAGTTCATTTAACTCTTGGGTATTACTTAGAATCTTGAGATTAAAACTTCTCTTTTGTAAAACGAGAATAAAGAGGCCCACTTCATAGGAGGGCTTTTAGGATTAGATGTGATAATATGAGCAAAATATTCAACCTAGTCCCCAGAGCATAGATGTGTTCACCTATTGTTTGCATAGTAAATGATGGTTATCCTAGTTATAGAAGTTCAAACATGTCAGATTCTTGCATATTAAAACACTCAAATGATTTGGAAGTTTAGAATTGCAACACAATCTTAGACTGTATTGACGGTCCACGGTGGGCCAACTATTGCCTAGGATTGGGGATACACAACCATACACTAACGTCAAAGAGCTTACAGCATTAGAGAAAATGTTTAGTCTTTTCATACTCATGTTTCACCATAAATTTAATTCATAAAATTTCTCTGTATCCTATCCCAGTATATCTGGGATATTATGAGCACATAAAAGAAAGTTTCCACATATAAACTAAAAGTCAGTAAGCCTTGAAAGCAAGCACTAGCTCACATGTCCAGAGCTCAAAAAAACCTCCCTCAAAGAAGTCTCTATATTCTGATCTTCCTTCCCACTTGTGGTGTGAAGCAAGCACAGCCCTCTGACCCAGCCTAGCACATCAGTAACCCTATCTGGGGAGGCAGACAGTTGTCCAGGATTCCAGAAAAAAAAAATGTTTTCAACTATTTCAAGGCTGATGCTATAGTTTGTGGGAGTTGTAGAAGCTCTGTATGATTTTTGGAGGAACCTAGTTTTCATGAGGAACTTGTGCTTTTTATTACAGTAACCATTACTTCACAGAAAATGTCACAGCCCCCGACTATATGAAAAATGTCCTTGTCCTGACATTGCCTCCTGGGAATTTCACCTCCATTAGCTCTTTCTCCAGGGGTTTATCACTGGTAAGTTTCATGAGTACTACTCTTTTCTTCGTCAAGGGTAAGATATTATTCTCCTATGTAAGACCCAAATTCTGAAGTAGCAATTTTTTTTTTTTTACTCCCATTCACTCAACAAATTTTAACTGAGATCAACTATGTGCAAGATTACTGATTTTAAAGCTCTTACATAGGTCACTGTGCTGGGCTCTGGACCAACACAACAATTATAACAATTGTTACATCAGAATGGAAGTGACACTGTGGGAAGACAGGAAGAAATCCTGTTAATTGAAGGAGGGTAGAAACTAAACAGTGTTTAAAAAAAAGAGAGAGAGAGATGACGTTCTTTACACCCTAAAGCAACTCTCTGCTGTCAGGAATGTCAAAATTATACCTTTAGAGGTAGGTATTCCTAGGTTAAGACATTGTCCCCTATTATAATTAAACTGACCATTGTGTGAATTTGTCCAGCAGAGTCTTAGCATCTCATCTGGTGTAGCATTTATCCTAGAAAAAAGAACCTCTAACCGGACATTAAATCCTGGCCACCTTATTATAATGCAGGAGCCCCTGACCCTAATACCGCCTTGGCCTTGTCAGTCACTGCACCTTTAGTGTGAACAAATTCATTCAGTGTCAGCTGAGAGCAGGTTTGGACTGGGAAGAGAAAGGAAGAGAAAGAGATGTTGAGGACCATCAACAACCTTGGGATGCAAGCCACAGGCCAGGCCCAAAGAGCTATAGGGGAAGTTGGGTACCGTGGGGAGTCTCACAGTTTTTTCCTGGACTAGCAGTTCTAAACCCTCTGTTTTACAACCTGCCAAAATTAGGAGCTGAAACCACTTCCAGGGTTGGATCTTAACTGGATTCTTTTGGTTTCATGAAAAGATGATTTCAGCAAAAGACATTGAAACCAATGAGAGATGTTTTCTTTTTTTTCTTTTTATATTTCTAACAAATATACTTCTGGGTGTAATATTCCGATATCACTTGCCCAGCTGCTAGGCTCTGGCAAAAGTGTCATTCTTCACAGGTGGGCAGTCTAAAATGCCCAAGCTGACAGAATTTACTTGGTCTCGGGGGCATAAGACTTGTAATCCCCAGCCCAACTCTATGATAACCACCATGCAACTGTCGAGAACTGTCTTCAAAGCAAGTTCAATGATATTATCCAGTCAACTCCCTTCCTGCCCCATTCAGGGTGCTGAAGGGCAAAAGTTGTTTTTACTGTTGTTCTCTTTTACTTTTTGTGAAAACATTACACTACAAGCAAACATTTTTTCTATATAAAATCTCACAAGAATTATGACAGTGCTTCATGCTGTTCTTCCTCATTAAAATGAAAGATTTCAGGATCATGGGAAGAAAATACAATTTCTTTCAGTTACTTCCCTAAAAACAGTGTTCCAGTTTTATTGATTGCCAAGGAAAGGCAGAATTTTGACACAGGGCTAATAAACATCAACAACCTATAGTTTCCTAAAGACTTCTTTAATGTCACCCCTACCATTCTCCTAATGTCCCTTTACCTTTCCAGTTACTCTGCTGACCCCAAGAATGTTTTGCTCCAGGCTCAAGACCAGAATCTCTTTTGGGGAACTCATTTTAAGATTTTTCTTTCCCATTCAGGAAAAAAATAACTTTGCTCTTGCCTACTTGAATGGAATCTTGCTATTTGGACATGTGCTGAAGACATATCTTGAAAATGGAGAAGCTATTACCACCCCCAAATTTGCTCAGGCTTTCAGGAACCTCACTTTTGAAGGTACTGGTTTCCTAAAAGCAGACAACAACAGCAACAAAACTTAACTAACACTTTCTGCAGAAAGCTGAAGAAATTCAGGCTTTATGGACGGACTTTGGGAAGCAATGAGGAGGGTTGGCCATAGATAGATCAATAGCTAAACTTTGAATTTACTTGGACATAAACACCATTGCATACATTTGAGGGTTGCTATTATTGATATCTGGACCCTAGTTTATGCTTCAGGATATCAGAATCTTTCAATACTAAAGAAAGAGCATATGGCCTGGACTTTGTACTTATGAACAAACTCATCACAAGTCATCTTGGACAGTGATGTCCTGACTGTGCTTAGAGACTAGCAAGAAGAGAAATCTCTGCAGTTTGATTTTGGTCCTTCCATATCTCCTTTCTATCCTTTAGGGATCTGGGACCCTGTATTACTCTCAAACTACCAAAACCTCTCATAAAAATATTACCCCAAAGTTCCCAACACATGTTCTGAGTGTGAAGTTTGCTTACTGTAATTTTAAATTGCCTCTCCCTAATTGCTATTGAATAGTGATATCAAGCACCTGTTCATGTGCTTATAGGCCATTTGTGTATGTTCTTTAGAAAATATCTCCTCAAGACTTTGCCCCTTTTTGACTTGTTGACTTGTTTGGCTTTTGTCTGGGTATGAATAGCTAATGAGATATATGATTTGCAAATATTTTCTCCTATTTTGTGAGTTGCCTTTTTACCCTGTTGATAATGTCTTCATGCACAAAGTTTTTAAATCTTCACGAAGTCCAATTTGGCTATTTTTTCATTGGTTGCTTGTGCCTTTAGTATCATATCCAAGAAATCAGGGCCAAATCCAGTGTCAAAAAGCTTTGTTATGTGTTTTCTTCTAAGAGTTTTATACTTGTAGGTTTACAATTAGGTCATGGATGCATTTTGAGCTATATGGATATCCAGTTTTTCCAGCACCATTTGTTAAAGATTCTCTTTTCTCTCAGTGAATGGTCTTGTCACTCTTAGCGAAAATCACCTGACCATATATGTAAGGGTTGATTTCTGGACATCCTATTCTATTCCATTTGTATACACATCTGACTTTATGCCAGTACTATACTGTTTTGATTACTGTAGCTTTGTAGCAAGTTCTGAAATTAAGAAGTTAGTTCTTCAGCTTTGTTCTTCTTTTTCAAGATTTTCTTAACTATTTAGGGTCTTTTGAGATTCCATATGAATTTTAAGATGGCTTTTCCTATTTCTGCAAAGAAAAAAAATCATTATTTGACAGGGATTGTATTAAATCTGTAGACTGCTTTGGGTAATACAGACTTCTTAACGATATTGTCTTCCAACAATATGGAGCAAAATGGAAACATGGAGGTTTCCATTTATTTTTATCTTCTCCAATTGTCTGCAGAAATACTTTATAGCGGGCGCCTGGGTGGCTCAGTGGGTTAAGCCGCTGCCTTCGGCTCAGGTCATGATATCGGGGTCCTGGGATCGAGTCCCGCATCGGGCTCTCTGCTCGGCAGGGAGCCTGCTTCCCTCTCTCTCTCTCTCTCTCTGCCTGCCTCTCCGTCTACTTGTGATCTCTCTCTGTCAAATAAATAAATAAAATCTTAAAAAAAAAAAAAGAAATACTTTATAGGTTTTTTTTTTTTTGGTACAAAGTCTAGTTTGTCTGATATTAGCATATGAATATACTACTCTGTTTCCGTCACTCTCTTTCAGTTACTATTTGCATAGAATATCCTTTTCCATCCTTTCTCTTTCATCCTATTTGTGATTTTGAATCTAAAATGCATCTCTTATAGATATTATATAGAATTATTTTTTTAAGATATTCCCTAGTATCTATCCTTGGAGAATTTAATCTATTTTATATTTAAAGTAATTACTGATAGTGGAGATTTACTTTTATCATTTTGCTCTTTGTTGTCTGTTGTCTTAGAGCTTTTTTGTCTCTGATTTTCTGCATTATTGTCTTCTTTTATGGGTAGTTGATTTATTTTGTAGTGGAATGTTTGAATTCCTGTCTTATTGTGTTGTTTATACTCTTCAACCATTTTCTTTGTAGTTACTATGGAAATTATAGTTAACACCCTAAGGTTATTACATTCTAATTTGACTTTATACCAGTTTAACTTCAATAATATCCAAAACCTCTACTCCTTTAATACTTCCATACCCACCTCCTTCTGACGTTGACGCAAATTGATGCAAAATTACATCTTTATATGTGTGTGTCCAAAAATATAAACTCATGATGTTTTAAACACTAGTCTCTTAAATTATATCAAAAAAGTAGAGTTACAAACCAAAGTTACAATAGTGGTAGTTTTTAGAATAGTTTTAAAAAACATATTCATCTCTTAAATCATGTAGAAAGCAAAAAGTAGAATTAAAGACTATTGTTGTATTAATGCTAGATGTTATAACGAACGGCCCCTGTATCTGCCTTTACTGAGATCTTTATTTCCTCGTTTGGCTTCAAGTTATTGTCCAGTGTTCTTTCACTTCAACCTATAGGGCAACCTTTAACATTTCTCCCAGGTCAGGTTCTGGTGGTTACAAACTCAGCTTTTGCTTATCTCAGAATGTCTTAGTTTCCCCCTCATTTTTGACAGGTTCATTGGATAAAGAATTCTTGGATGAAAGTGTTTGTTTCATCAAATTTGAGAATTTTTGGCCATTATTTCTTGAGATATTCTCTTTACCCCTTTCTCTTCTTCTTCTTCTTCTTCTGCTACTGCTGCTTCTGCTTCTTCTTCTTCGACTTCCTCAGTGCATATGGTGTTCTGCTTGATGGTGTTACATGGGCTCTGTTCACTTCACTTTTTTTCTCTTCCTCAGATTTGATAATTTCCATTGTCCTATCTTTAACTTCACTGATTCTTTCTTCTACCTGCTCAGATCTGCCTTTGAATCTCCCTAGTGAGTTTTTCATTTCAGCTATTGTATTTTTCAGTTCTAGAATTTCCTCTGAGTTTCCTTTTTAGGTTTTCCTTCTCTTTATTGATATTTCCCTTTTGTTCATACGTCATTTTCCTGACTTTATGTATGTCCTCTTTTAGTTCATTGAGCATCTTTAAGATAGTTTTAAAGCCTTTGTCCATTAGATCCACCATCAGGTCTTTTTCCGGGATAGTTTCTCTTGGTTTATTCCTTTTTCTTTTGATTGGTCAAGACTTTCGTGTTTCTTTGTCTGCCTTGTGATAATTTTATTGACAACTAGATATTTGAATTCTAATAATTTGATTCTAATAATCCTAGAAATTACATGGTAAATGGAGAATTTTTACTGGTTTAGTAAATATTCTTAGCAAAAACTTTTTCACTAATAAGTAGATTTAATTGGCTGATTATATTTTCATCCTAACTGCAATGCAAAAATGTTCTCTTCTAACTAAATACTAAATAGCATGTCTCTTAAAAATATCCATCAGAGATCTCAGGGCCAAGAGCCAATGAATGTTCCTTCTGATTAGCTCACTAACATAGTTTTTCAGTAAAATAGAGCAATCTGAACCTCTTTTATACACTGTGTAAGGATCTAACTCGTTTTTCAGTCAAAAAGTCAAAGAATAACTCCAGCTTTTTCTGATTTTGCCCTAGGGCATGCAGGTCCTGTGACTTTGGACGACTGTGGGGATATTGACAACACTATGGTGCTTCTGTATACTTCTGTGGAAACCAACCAAGTATGTCTAACTTCTTATCAGGAACTTGGGGTGAAGGGACTAGATGAAGAAGGATAACTACAAGGCGAGTTATAGCAAAGGAATCAGAGAAGTTGTGTTTAAAATCTGCAAGTTATTTATTTCAGTCACAATTATGACCTACTTAGGACTGTATCCTTTAAACATTTTGACCCATACCTTATTTAGAATGTCTACACTCTATTGGCTATATAAAATACCCACCCAGAATACATTGATATAAAGACCAGACTATTGATGGGATACCAATGACAGGATGACTGTGCTCTCCTAAGAATTGTTTATTCATTTCCACAGCTAAAAATTTCAAAGAAACATTCTCTATTCTCTCCATCTGAACTCATGAAAATCATTAATTTTGCATCTTTCTGACACATATAAACAGTCCTATGATGTCATGCTCTTATTCACGTTATCTCTTTTCTCCTCACCTACATATAGGTTCTTTAAAGAAAGGGAATGGGTCTTACTTCTCTATGCCTCCAGTGCTTGGCTTCTTATATGCCATATAGTTGATGACTGATCAGCTTTTAATTTAAAAATAAAACACCTGTCTCTATGTCACCCAAAGTTGTGCCCATCACAAAGTATGAAAGCCCCTGTTCTGCCAACCAAATGGTCAGTAGAAAGTTTTTTTTAAGACATCATGTCCTGACATAACTAGGAATCTAAGAGAAAAAATTATTCATTTTTTCATGTGATTTTCCGATGTCATCATTATCCCATCTTTAAGTCACATATTTAGTGCATATATTGACCCACTTTCTTAAAAAATATCTGTAATGGAAAATGTGGAAAGAAGAGGGAAGATGTCTAGATTGAGAAAGTTAAACCAGAAATTTGGGGGCAACGTTTCAGAAAAGTACTCCGTAGTTTTCAGTTACTATAAAAACCTTGAATTTAATGCTCTATTTCACATACACTTCATGGGAATACTTTAAAATAAAGTCTCATCAATGCTCCTGTTATTATAGTAACTATAAAGAGAACTATACTCTTCTTTAAGTTATTTATGTCTGGGATGATGCTCTTGGAGAGAAGCAAATGCATGTAGAAAGATCCCACATCAGCCTCATAACTGCTCTTCAGTATGAAAAATGTTCTGTGCACTCATTCTGTCTGAAGGAAAATCTAGCTGAATTTTTCAATGAAGGCAAATGTAGTTGAATTTTTCGATAATTTAATGCCATCAATTGTGCTGTATTATATGTATATATAGGGAAACCAGGGATTCGTTCTCAAAACACAGGGATATGAATAAGTTATTCTGTATCCAGAGGAAGTCTCAATAGAGATCAATGTACTGCCCTCTAATATTAGGATATTTACTACACTTAGTATATGCAATTATAGATCATGCTCTCAAGTTAAAAGTATATTTCTAAAGATGGAAAACTTTTATCCAGGAAGTTTTGAGGGAATGGTGTTAAATTTAGAACAATGGTCATTATATGCAACAGCAATAAAAGGATGTACTATTATATCCCATGAGCAGATCGCTGAAAAAGAAAACTTTTATCTCAGAAACCTAATTAGTATTACTTACAAGATAGCACATTAGAGCAAAAGGATAGAAGAGATTTGAAAATTATGTAATTGACAAATTTAAACGTGAATTATTTCAGAGCCTCTTGATTTGCCAAAATGGGTAATGAATGGATTTTAACTGTAGTGCATTTTCTCAAGATACTATTTTCAGTAGCAACTTAATATTGTGAAAAATACTGGTACTTCACTTATCTTGTGACTTGGAGCTAACTATTTAATTTCTTTTGGTCTCTATTTAAACTTTTTTGTAATATGAGAGACTTGAACTAGTTCTCTAAAGACCCAAGGAATCCATGTTGGGTAGGAGTTACTGGTATGAGCATAAAGTAGCATACGATTGTAAAGAAACAAAAATAATTGACCCACCTGAAGCTTAACTCTACTTTCATGCTGTGAACTAATAAATGGTTGCTAACTAGCTAGCTCCTGGCTGCTAAACATTACTTTGTTTCGCTGAGAATTGTTACTATGAAATTCAAGTGTCATTGGGCAGGACCGTCTCATCAGAAGTCGTTCTAAAATGTCTTTTTCTGCTCATCCTTCTTTTTCATGCCCTGACACAGTACAGGGTTCTCTTGAGCTATGACACCCATATAAATAAGACTACCCCAGTGGCTAACAACCCCATGTTCATCTGGATGAACCACAAACTTCCTAATGATCTCCCAGGCCAGGGTAAGATATCCTTTAGTGAATTTTGTTTCCATGAAGTTGCTTTTCAGGTAAGGTAAGTACATTCAATGGTTTATGCAATTAGCGCACGTTTTTATGTTTTCATTTGTTTTGTTTGTTGTCTAAATTAGATTTGCCAAGTTTGTAAAATGTGGACTTTACTTCCCTGCCTAATGAATATTACCTTTCTGATTAAACACTGAAAATATCCCTAATCTAATTTAGCTATACCTCTCTTTAATACATGTCCTACCTACCAACAAAATTTATCCTATAGAAAATTAAACTTGACAGTTGGCAAAATGAACACAAAGACATGTATTCTTTCTTTTTTTTTTTTGTAAAGATTTTATTTATTTATTTGACAGAGAGATCACAAGTAGGCAGAGAGGCAGGCAGAGAGAGAGGGGAATGCAGGCTCCCTACTGAGCAGAGAGCCCGATGTGGGGCTCGATCCCAGGACCCTGAGATCATGACCTGAGCTGAAGGCAGAGGCTTAACCCACTGAGCCACCCAGGCACCCCCAGACATGTATTCTTAATGCCAATTATTCCATTTTATCGCAATAAACTCAAAGTATACATATTTCAGCAAAGAACACAAGATGCCATCAGCTATTGGTCATCAGTGAGCATGGCTTCAAAAGTCTCCCCCATTTCCTCACCGGATACATACTTGGGTTATCATGATGGCTACCCACCTACTTAAAATGAGTTCCTATCATGTCATGGAAAGCCCTACCATGAGCAGGACTTCACCCATGCGACTACCGATGCAACCACCTAACATTTGCCATCACTGGACAGGACCAGCCAGGTATGTCCTGGACAACAATGTCTCAGGAAAATCTGGCTTAGCCAAGGCTTATGACAATGAATAGTAAGTAATTTCATGTTACTAATCTATTTCTTGAGAAAAAAAGTTTAAATTTGGACAAATATTTATGCCCAAAGATGCAAAAAAAAATGGAAGAAACATTAACAAAATGATTTAGCAAATGATATATCCAAAATAGAATATCATAAGCCAATTAAAATAATTATTTACAAAGAATTTTAAGTGACATAGGAAAACTTATAAGGTAAATTAACAGGAAAATAAACAACTTTTTTATTTAATGAGATTCTAACTTTGTAAAGCAATGTTAGAAATAGACTGTAAAGAAATATTCTAAAACGTTAACAGTGGTGGCTTCTGAGTAATAGGATCCTAGAAATATTTAGTATTTGTTTGTTTGGTTGGTTCATTGGTTGGTTGGTTGGGACTTTTTCTATTCTTTTCTTTTCTATTTTTGCTATTTTATGTTTTTCTTAATTTTCCAAGTTTTTCCATAATGAGTATATTAATTTACCATTTTTAAATATTAAAAAATAAACTAGAACTATTTCTCTCCCAGTCCTGGTCTATAGCCAGAAACTGAGGCTGATATGATATAAAGAGAAAAGTTCTGGTTTGATGCACTTGATTGTGTTAATGTGTTTGACACACTTACTATGTTTTCAGTCCTCTTGCATCCCATGAGTCAAATATGGTTAAAAATGATTCTTGTATTTTTATTCAGTAGCCATGAGCAGTTGGCTAAAGCAAAGAAGCAAGGAGGAGGCGGGAAGTGAGGTTCCCACTCTTCTAAACAATAAGCAATCCTGAGCTGATTTCAAGTTTACTGTTATCATTTTTCAAGTTTTTATTTTAATTCTGGTTAGTTAACATACAGTGTTAACTAGTTTGAGGTGTTCAGTATAGTGATTCAGCACTTCCATACATCCCCCTGTGCTCATCACAGCAACTGTCCTCCTTCATCCCCATCACCTATTTCACCCATGCCCACATCTCCCTCTCCTCTGATAACCATAAGATTGTTCTCTATAATTAAGAGTTTCTTTCTTGCTTTCTCTCTCTCTTTCTCTCTGTCCCCTTGGCTTGTTGATTTTGTTTCTTAAATTCCACATATGAGTGAAATAATATAGTATTTCTTTTTTCTCTTCTTTCACTTAGCATTATGCTCTCTAACTCTCTAACTCTCTATACTCTCTAACTCCATCCATGTCATTGCCAATAGCAAGATTTCATTCTTTTTTATGGCTGACTAATATTCCATTTCATATAAAGATGTGACATATATAAATATATATTTATTAATTATATTTTATAGTTATGTTAATTATAATATACTATGCTGTTATATGTTTATATGTAAATTTTTATATATTATAATTTACATATATCTATACATATATATACATATAATATATAATATACATATATAAATTTATATATAAAATATATATTACATATAATAATTATAATAATATATGTCTGTTCATGTCTTCTGCCCATTTTTAAATATTTTTTAAAATATTTTATTTATTTATTTGACAGACATCACAAATAGGCAGAGAGGCAGGCAGAAGGGGGGGGGAGAAGCAGGCTCCCTGCTGAGCAGAGAGCCTGATGCAGGGCTCCATCCCAGGACCCTAAGACCACAACCTGAACCAAAGGCAGAGACTTAACCCACTGAGCTGCCCAGGTGCCACTTCTGCCCATTTTTAACTGGATTGTCGTTTCAGTGTTTTCTAAGTTCTCAATGTATTTTGGATCCTAACATTTTATTGGATATGTCATTGGCAAATATCTTCTCCCATTCTGTAGATTGCCTTTTAGTTTTGTTGATTGTTTCCTTCGCTCTGCAGAGCCTTTTATTTTTATGTAGTCCCAAGAATTTGCTTTTGCTTTTGTTTCCCTTGCCTGAGGAGACATACCTATAAAGAAATTGCATGACTGATATCAAAGAAGTTACTGCCTCTGCTCTCTTCTAGGACTTTTGTGGTTTCAGGTTCATCTTTAGGTCTTTAATCCTATTCCAAATAATAAGATACCTAGGAATAAACCTAACCAAAGAGGTGAAAGACCTGTACTCTGAAAACTGTAAAACATTGATGAAATTGAAGACGACACAAAGAAATGAAAAGATGTTCCATGGTTATGTATTGGAAGAACAAATATTATTAAAATGTCCATACTACCCGAAGCAATCTACACATTTAAGTCAATCCCTATCAAAATACGAACACCATTTTTCCAGATCTAGACCAATCTTAAAATTTGTATGGGCCCACAAAAGACTCCCAATATCCAAAG
Source organism: Lutra lutra (assembly GCF_902655055.1). NCBI lineage: Eukaryota > Metazoa > Chordata > Mammalia > Carnivora > Mustelidae > Lutra > Lutra lutra. The sequence goes on from NC_062285.1 coordinate 86,784,451, forward strand.
CAATCTTGAAAAAGAAAAGCAATACTATCATTGCCTTTTAAAGTTGACTTCTTTTCATTAACAAGCTTTTTATTTTAAATTATCTCTAGAACCAACTGCAAGATTTGTAGGTTTAAACCAAACTTACTTTTGAAACATATCTCTTTTCTCATGGGTTTCTGCAACTCTCCGCTTTTTTCTTTTGTAACTTTTTGAATTACCATTATTTTTTTCTTATATTTCTTATTTTCTTGTATTTCTTGTTTGTTTGATTCATTGCTTGGTTGGTTGGTTGGGACTTTTTTTTTTGCTATTTTATTATTTTTTTTATTTTTTATGTTCCCTTATTATAGTGACAATATTAGTTTGTATTTTTAATGTATTTCTTTAAGAGTTTTTAGGTATTTTTTATTCAGTAGAATGATCTGTTCTTTGTAAAATGGTCAACTTCTCAAAAAGCAATTTTAAAAAATATTTTATGTATTTATTTGAGCAAGAGAGAACATGAGTGGGTAGGTGTGGAGAAGAAGAAGCAAACTCCCCACTGAGCAGGGAGCCCGATGTGAGGCTCCATCCCAGGACCCTGGGATCATGACCTGAGCCAAAGGCAGACACTTAACCCACTGAGCCACCCAGACACCCTTCAAAAAGTAATTTTTGAGAGAGCTCTCCTTATTTACCCCAAAGAGATCACATTAAATATTCACATTATATTATTCTTATTACAGGGACATTGTATCATTCTGAGCAACTTCACTTCATCCTCATTTAACCAGAAAATTCATTTAGCCAGAGCTTTTCATTACTCAGCTATTCCTACATTTAATTTTAAACTTTAAAAATAAAGTAACTCAATCTTTCAAATAGTATACCAATAAGATATTCCTCTGGTCTTTTATCTGGGTACACAACTGCCCCCTAAGTAACAGAATGTTTCATCTGAGATATCATCACTGTTATTTCATTCATTCTACAAAGATTTACTAGTGCCATTCAGTGTTCGAAGCACCTGGGACACAGCAATGGACAAGGTACATTTGTTCCTGTTCCTCATCCACACCATCATCATCTGCCTCCTGGGTTACAATAACATCCACCTGACTTCCTGCTTCAGTTCTGCTTCCTGTCTACCTCCCGTCCAACCAACATTGCCACCAGAATGAAAGCATGGATCCAGTCATGTTGTTACATTTTGCTAACACTCAGTTGGCAGCTCCCCTTTAACCATAAAGTCCAAGTGGCTTATTATAGCACAAAATGTCCATTAATCTTCCCTCTTCTCCAGCCTTATCTTTCTTCTTACCTAAAATCCCTTTCCCATTCCTTCAATTTCTACCTACTTCTTAAAAAAAAGGTGAAGAGTCTTGCAATTTCATGCCCCTGTGCCCTTAGTGATACTAATCTCTCTGATTAAAATGTATCACTCCCCCTGAAGATGAGAAGCTGCTCATCTTCAACATTTAACTTAAATTTCATTTTTCTACGTTCCTCAGCATCCCAGGAGGCTATTGATCTCGCTTACATCCCACCAGACTTCTAACATAGAATTTATATCATACTCACTTGTTTACACATTTTTTAAACCCTACACTGTTTAAATGTAGGGTCTAATCTTTTTTTTTATTTAAATTCACTTAGCCAACATATAGAACATCATTAGTTTCAGTTGTAGAGTTTAGTGAGTCATCACTTTGCATGTATAACACCTGGTGCTCATCACATCACGTGCCCTCTTCAATGCCCATTACCCAGTTATCCCATATGCCTACCCACCTCCCCTACAACAACCCTCAGTTTGTTTCCTATGAATAAAAGTCTCTCATGGTTGTCTCCCTCTCTGATTTCTTCCCATTCCATTTTTCCTCTCTTCCCCTATGATCCTGTTCTGTTTTTTAAATTCTGCATATGAGTGAAACGATATAATTATCTTTCTCGGATTGACTTATTTCACTCAGCATAATACCGTCCAGTTCCATCCATGTCGATGTAAATGGTTAAGATTTCATTCTTTTTGATGGCTGAGTAATATTCCATTGTGTATATATACCACATCTTCTTTAGCCATTCACCTGTTGATGGACATCTCGGCTCTTCCCACAGTTTGGCTATTGTGGAAATTTCTTCTATAAACATTGTGGTGCAGGTGCCCCTTCAGATCACTACATTTGTATCTTTGAGATAAATACCTAGTAGTACAGTTGCTGGGTTGTAGGGTAGCTCTATTTTTAACTTCTTGGGGAACTACCATACTGTTGGCTTCCCACCAACAGTGTAGGAGGTTCCCCTCTCTGCACATCCTCGCCAACATTTATTGTTTCGGACTGGTTAATTTTAGCCATTCTGACTGGTGTGAAGTGGTATCTCATTGTGGTTTTGGGTCTATTCTTTATTCACATATGCCCAACAAAGTGCCTTTGAAGGGACGAAGGAAGGAAGGACAATAACTATAAATCCTGAGTTTCTACTCAACACGTAGCCACACTGTATTAATTTTAATCAATTTACTTCTCTAAGTGTGAGTTTCTTCCTTCTTCAGATCAGGAGATTTGTTAACTGACTCCAAGATTCTTTCCAACTATCAGATTGTATGACCTGGTTTTATAAACTCATTTTACCATCACTGTCAATCTAATTAAATAGACTGTGATAACCATAGCAGCCACCAGAAGGCAGCTGAAGCTTAACCTTTGAACTAATGTCCCACTGACTTGACCAAGCAAAGCTGAAAAATATGTTGAATTAACAACCATTATATTTAAATAGTATACAGTATATTTAAATATCATAAGTATATTTAGTGTGATGAGATGTTCGTGCTGTCGGGGGCAGATAGGAATTGAGATGCAGGAGGACCCAGCAGTCAGAAGTCCTCCAGTTCTGCCAATTCACACTGTAGTCTAGGGGATGTGTCATTTCAGTAGACTGATGAGTAGAATTGCTGATGAGTAGAAATTTATTTCTCACACCAACCTTGAGAGTGGGTGATAGGAGTGATGATTACAGTAATAAACAGAATTCGCACCATCAGATATGCCCATTCAAATGCAAAATACTAATCTGTTTCTGCCCTGATGAGAAGAGAAATCCAGAGCTCACATCTTCACTGTTAAAAATTTCCCCCTTAACCCTCTTACACCGTTGGTGGGAATGCAAGTTGGTATAGCCACTTCAGAAAACAGTGTGGAGATTCCTCAAAAAATTAAAAATAGAGCTACCCTATGACCCGGCAATTGCACTACTGGGCATTTACCCCAAAGATATAGATGTAGTGAAAAGAAGGGCTACATGCACCCCAATGTTCATAGCAGCAATATCCACAATAGCCAAACTGTGGGAAGAGCTAAGATGCTCTTCAACAAGCAAGTGGATAAAGAAGATATGGTCCATATATACCATGGAATATTATGCCTCCATCAGAAAGGATGAATACCCAACTTCTGTATCAACATGGACAGGACTAGAGGAGATTATGCTGAGTGAAATAAGTCAAGCAGAGAAAGTCAATTATCATATGGTTCCACTTACATGTGGAACATAAGGAATAGCATGAAGGACATTAGGAGAAGGAAGGGAAAACTGAAGGGGGGAATCAGAGGGGGAGACAAACCATGAGAGACTGTGGATTCCAAGAAACAAACTGAGGGTTTTAGAGGGGAGGTGGGTGGGAAGCTGGGTGACCCTGGTTGGGGTATTAAGGAGGGCACATATTGAATGGAGCACTGGTTGTTATATGTAAACAATGAATCTTGGAACACTACATCAAAAACTAATGATGTACTGGTATGGTGACCAACGTAAGGTAATAATAAAAAAAAAAAAATCCCCTTAGCAGAAAACAAGATAAGAAGCAGAGACCAAGGGCTGTGTTAGTTATCAAAGCATAAATCCCTCCAAGTTACCCCTTATAGAAAGCATGGAGACATTTTAGTGAAGAAAATTCATGCATGTGCTGTTAAAATCCAATAGTAAAAATGTTCATAATGGAATGTGAGTGTGCCTGGTCCCTCCTTTGTCAGATCCGGTCTCTGAGTCACTTCTGCCTTTAGTTTGTTGCATATTTCTAAATAATATGCATATATTCATAATTCATATGCATAATAGTATGCATATATTCATAATTGCATATTTCTAAATAATATGCATATATTCATGATTCATAAGCTTTGGATCTTATCTGTTTATTTCTTGTATTGACAAAAGATTTAGTTCATCTTCACCAGCCCTACTTCTTTTCTAACCTTTTCTCAATATAGTTATATTTGTCAGTACATTTGTTGGGTACCTTTGTAATTTTAGTTAATATGCATAAGCTTCTAGTATTGTTCTACCAAACTATATAAAAAACTTCATGGAGCTCCTGGGTGGCTCAGTCGGTTAAGCAACTGCCTTCAGCTCAGGGTATGATCCCAGGGTCCTGGGACCAATCCCCATGATGGGCTCCCTGCTCAATGGGGAATCTGCTTGTTCCTCTCCCTCTGCCCTTCTCCCTCCACTTGTTCTCTCTCAGATAAATAAATAAAATCTTTAAAAAATAAAATAAAATAAAAGCTTCTTGCTTCCCAGTTTGGTAAAATGAAGATATTACTATCTCTATCCTTCCTACTACCTCCTTCCTACCTCCCAGATTCTCCTGTATTTTTCTTTAATTTGTCATAGCCAATAATATTTATTTGGTAACCATATAAACGCTCTGTCATCTACCTATAAGTTGATTCTATAAGTTGAAAATTAGTAACATTTTCATCATTATTATTTATATAAAGCGAAATAAGACTCTATTGCTTAGAATCCATTCCATTTTTCCTTCTTGGACTCACTTCCTATTCTAACCAGAATCCATTGTGGCATATATGAACCATGACTTTCTTGTACAGTTTTACTGTTGCTGTCCTTCTCAGTTTAGCCCTCTTCCTCTGTGTTTTCAGTTTCTGATTCAATGCTTCCTTGGGTTGGATCCCCATTTTCCTGAATTCCACTTGCCTGTCAGTCTCTTAAATTCCTTCATCTTTACAACTCCACCTGCATATGTGTGCTTTAATAAATTAAATCACTTATATCCTTCATTGACTTCTGTCAATGACCCAGGAGCCCTTGGGAAGAACCAGCAGGCAACACTGACTTTTAATATTCCACAATGACTGTCTTTTCCTCTGATTGTGCTTGGTATTAAAAAATAGTTGACTCTGGGGCCTCGGGTGGCTCAGTCAGTTAAGTGTCCAACTCTTGATTTTGACTCAGGTCATGATTCAGGATTGTGAGATCAAGCCCTGCATCAGTCTCCACGCTCAGCAAGTGGAGTCTGCTTGTCTTTCTCCCTCCCACCGCTTGCAGAGTCTCTCTCTTCCTCTCTCTCTCTCTCTCCCTCTCAAATAAATATATAAAATCTTTTAAAAACATAGTTGACTCTTTCTTCCTCTGTGAATTCTTCTTAGGTATATTGGTTTCAAGGACATCAGGTGGGTTTCCACCAAAATTATTTACATACTGGAAACTATTTCATGTTCTTGTAACCTTTGGTGATTCCCATAAGAGACACAGTGTGCAGACTCTAAGGACTGTTGACATTAAACCACTTCCCCTAGCATAATCCAGGTAGTTTTCCTCAGAGACCACAGATACAGGACCTATATTACCAAAGAAGAGATTCGTAAAAGATGAGTTTTTTTTTTTCAAAGTTCTCTCCTTCTCCCTTCTTCAAATTAGATTATACATCTAGAATCTTTGAAATGTTTTTCATGTGTTTCCTTATGTGTTCCTTATTCCTTTCAATGTGTTTCCTTACTAATGCATTTTTCACTGTCTTTTCTGCCACAGGCCCTCAAGTCCTGTTGATTGCAGTCTTCACTCTCACAGGAGCTGTGGTTCTGCTCCTGCTCATTGCTCTTCTGGTGCTGAGGTACCCACCACCCTCTTTGTCTTGCTGTGTCCAGAGAGTGGGTTGGGGTGGGGGAGGGCAGGGAGATGCAGAAGTCTGATGTCATTCAAGGATAATGTACATTCACAAGAAGGTGTCTAGATAGATCTAAGATCATGAAGGCATTCTGCATCAAAGACCACACCAAGGGCAGAGTAGTATTGAATGGATCAGTTCGAGACACCTGAACTCATGTCTGTCCCAGTTCTGTGACTTACTAGTGGTGGGGTTTTAGTGTATTATCACATGTTACTTAACATCAGTATCCTCATCTGAACTGTTGTGAGAACTTGAAATAAGCTGTGGATAGTGACTACCATACAATAGGCATCCTATAGGTGGAAATAGCTCTTCTGCTGTCTTATTGGTATGTTGTGGGAAATTTCAATCTCTATATTATTTAGTGTTTAGGCTGGAAAAGTCCAGAAATCATCTACTTCAAACCTCCCATTGTAGCATGGGGAAAGAGACCCAGAAAACCAAATGGCTTGTCTGGCATCACATCACCAGGTAGCTGTAGGACCAAAACTAGCACTCAAGCCTTCTGACCCTCAGTTTCATGGTTGTTCTACTCAATTTGGACAGAGGAAATGCCCAGCACAGTGTTAGAGGCATAGTGTATACTCAGAAATATTTGTTGAACATATAAATGAATGAGTGAATGCCACACTACACTAATCTGTGTATGTTAAATACATAAAACTTTCCATCCTGTTATATTGTCAGGATCACCTCCCTTTCCTAACTGTACCGGACAACAATTTTTCTCTTCGCATCACACACTTTGATCTGTGTAACACTGTACTGTCTCACGAGAGAGTCCAGTCTATTATATGTCAGGTAACGGTTTCTCCAGGAAAGGAAGTCGATTGTTCTGTTCAGTCTGAAGGCAGAACTTGACTGCTGTAACTGCTTACCCCAAATTTGAGCTGTATATACACATATACTGTGTATGATGGCCATTTAGTTGAAGATAACCAGAAACCAAAATTTGAGGAGAATAAAGCCAGTCAAGAGCAAGGTCAGAGATGCAGCTGTTTTCCTTCAGAAACCAAGTCCAAATGAGTGTCAGGTTAAGGTAGGGAGGAAATCAAAGGTGAGAGACAGTAACAGATGGAAACAGGCAGAGACAGGGCTTCCCAATGGTGTGCCCACAAGGAAATCTGGTAGATACATGTTATCCTTAGAGTTTTCCATTACAACTGCTTAAATAAGGAAAGTAGTGAATGATTTATGGCAACCTCTGTTCCAGTATGAATGACACATGACTCTTGGAATGTGGAGTCTCTTGGAATGAAGAGATGAGAGCCTTTAAGGCCAAAAGCCTTCTTGGCTCCAGGATCATAATCATTGGTCAATGATATGCTGTTTTATATGTGATTAATAGAGGAATACTCAGAGTTAGATGGAAGCATAGAAAGAAAATAGTCATTTCTGCTTAGAATCCATTAAGAAGGGCATCATGAATGACCTAAGAAGGTGCGTAGGTAGAAGTTTGTCAAATAACGATAAGCAAACAAGCAAAGATAAACTCAAAGACAAACAGGCCAATTCAGATTCCAGAAGCAGACACAGCAAGCATGAGAATTTGGAATATGCTAGGGGTGACATTACAAGTCAATCGGGAAATGATGTTGGCATAGTAAGCTTGCAACATGGAAAAAACGAAATTAAAATCCTATCTGAAACCATACACAAATATAGAATTCATTCCATATGGATTATAAATGGAATAAAGACTTAAAGGTGAAATTTAAACTTCAAAACTAAGAGGACATTAATAGAAAAAGACTTTATGATCTCAAGTGGGAAAATGTTTCTCAGTTAAGATAAAAAATAAAAGTCATAAAAGAAACAAAATAAATGTGGCCACAATAAAAACTAAATGTTCTATACAACAAAGTTAAAATGAGCAATAAACTAAAAGAAAATACTTGCAACTCAAAAGGACTAAGGATCTGTTTTGTAGAATATATAGGGAACTCATGAAATTATGACATATGGGCAAAATTTTGAATGAATTTATATAACTATATATTCTATAAAGTAGCTAGAAAGTATTTGAAAAGATATTGAATCTCTCTATAATTAAAAAAAAATGAAACCCAAAACAATAAACACCATCTCACATACATCATAATGGTAAAAAAAAAAAAAAAGTTTGATATTACCAAATGTTAAGAATCTGGAAGAAATGGGAATTCTCATGTTGGAAGGCTGGGAAGTGGTATAACCACTTTGGAAAACAGTTTGACAATATCTGCAAAGTTGTAAGTGTTTCTTATAACCCAAGAATTCTGCTTTACCTGTACTATCTGGGGAAACACGTAAAACAGTGACATTTTGAATGCTGAAATACATGTTACATTTTCTCTGTGCTTTTCTATTTTCTTCATATACTTGTTTTTTAAAGGCATAAGTGCATAAAAAGAACAGGCTTGTTTAGGAATTTAGTGTATTCTCTGGTGGCTTAAAAATTAACATATTTGCTTTTCAAGCTTACCAGTCTTGAATTGTGTCTGTTTTTTCCTTACTCTTTCCATATCATCTGTTCAGATTCTTTATAATAGTGAAGGGCTGCCTTAGTGAAGGACTAAGACAATGAAATGAAATGGAAAGAAAAGAAATAAAAGAAAGGAAGGAAGGAAGGAAGGAAGGAAGGAAGGAAGGAAGGAAGGAAGAAAAAAATAAACCATCATCAGAAATCCTTACAGCTGACCTAATGGTCCGCATTCACCAGTTTGGAGAACATGGAGTCATACCATTGGGCTAACAACTCTCACCACATATCTACCTGAGAAAATCAGGGTTCTAAATTTCTCTTAGTGTCCAGAAGCTAAATGACATGAATGTTAATAAATACCTATTGACTGGTTCTGTTCCTTTCATAGAAAATATAAAAAAGAACATGAACTTCGTCAGAAAAAATGGTCCCACATTCCTCCTGAAAATATCTTTCCTCTGGAGACCAATGAGACCAACCAAATTAGCCTGAAGGTAAGGCAAACCTCACCTGTTGAGGAATTCTAGGGCTGGTGCAACTTGCCAGGTATTTGACAAGACTGGTAGCACAGTAAGAAATGGGCCAAGCAGGGATTATTTATTTGCTTGAGAATCTAAGACTTAGACATTTTCTGATTCTCAACTTCCCATCTTCCCTTTGATCCTCCAGTGCCCTAAATGTCAGCTGGTGGATCCAATGAACCCTTCATGGAGGCCGAGATTTGGTGTGTTACTTCCTCTTTGCCTCTGACCCAGAAGGGAAATGCATATAGTGTGCATTTGTCATGGAAGCAATGTAGAAACGGACAGAGCTTTTGTGCTCCCCTAAGCCTTGGCTGCGACTCTGCCCACGCTAAGGATGTATGGCTTATCTTGCTGGCTGTGGAAGAAAAAGGCCTCTGCTGACATTTGCCTGCATCTCCCTCAGCCAGGACATACAACAGCAGCCAGGAGTAATCACTCGCCTTCAGGGCAGCCAGTGCTGGAGCCCTGCAGTGCTTACCACAAGAAATTCACGAGTTAAACTTTATCATGACTTTGCTGATGAGGAAACCAAAGGATGTGGGGTTAGAAAGCAGTGCAGGGTCACACACAGCTTATGAACAGGATTACTGCAAATAATAAGAGTGGACACTTACTGAACCCTTCTTAGACCCGTTTTGTCTTCCCCCGAGCCCTGTGAGGTAACAGGGTTAGAACCTGGGGAACGTGGTCATAGTTTGACCTTAGTGTGTCTAACTGTGAAGTCTAAGATCCTAAAACCTACCATTCACCATATTCTTACAGAGTTTTTATACCAAAACACACTAAGAGAAGAAGGAGACCCAGAACCTCCACATGAAGGTCATAGCGGGGTTCCCCAGCCCAGGGCCAAGTCAACAGGAGAGTGTGACTTGAGTTGCCTCCCTGCCTAAAATCAGCAAAAGTAAAATTGCAGCCTGGGTCGGGTGTGTGCTTAGCTCCTGGCACTCCATCCGTCCCCTACAGGTCATGCTCTAAGAACTAGGAACCCCTCATGCTGTACCTGGACTAGACCTCCCTTGTCGCCAATAATGCTCTGTTCTGAATGACCCTCTGTGGCGCTGGGAACCTCACACATAAAACTCCTATTTGCAAAGACCCCTCTACCTCAGGCAAGCATCAGGATAAAATCCATCCTGCAGTAATTCATAGAAAGGTACAAATGACCGTAACATTATTGGACTCCCCGAGGGAGAATTTCTAGACCTAAGTGATGAACTGGCAGTACCCCCCGGAAGCAGGAAGGAGACCTCTAGAAGGAGTGAGTGCTCCTCCACCTCTGGTGTGAGACCAGGATGGGCTCCCACGTGGCCCACCTCCGCACACATCTAGCCATACCTCCCCTCCTCACGAGCCTCCCCTGCTGCCTCAAAGCCCACGTTTCATATTTGTTCTTTTCAATGAAGCCTAAAATACTCTGTCTCTGTTTTCTTCAAATGTAGATATTCCTAGACATAGAACCCATCCATCCCTAATCAGACATTAATTAATTCATCAGATTAGCCACTCACCTGCCTAAGAGAGTCTTTGGGGCAATAAGCTTAAGACCCAAGAGGTGATTCGGGGCATGGGGAGTCACGGTCACTCTGAGTTTCAGGCAAGCTGGGAAGCAGGTGGACAAGGATGAGCTGTCAGGAGAGGTTTTCCAGTGCTGTGAGTCAAGTGGAACAGGGAGGAAGCCCAAGAAGGTCAGCCAGAGGGGAAATGCCACACCACCAGACAGGAAGCGGTTCAAGTCCCCGGTGCACGCTGAAAGCAGAGATAAGGAAACAAGACCAAGGGACCGGATGAGAAAGACTACATCCCTGTACGAGTTCAGAAAGGGACAGAAAACCAAAGCAGCCAGACACAGAGAGAAGTCAGGAAGGTCAAAGGGAAGAGTGACAGATGAAAACAATGATGAAGATAACTCATTTGAGGATAAAATACTTAAATTTGCAAAAAAAATTCACAAACGTTGTTGTGTTTGATGCCCAATACCCATGTCAGTTAGAATTTCCCAGAGAAAGTACTGAGGTTCAAATGGTTTAAATGACCTAATCGAGGGCCCAGAAAAAAGAATATGAGACAAGGCAGCAAGCTCGGATTTTAACGCGCCCAGATGTGACACTTAGTGTCATTTAACCTGCATGTGGCCCATTAGTAAAATGAGAAGAGGAAGAGAAGACATCTGACATTTATGAATCGGCACTGTGCCAGGCTACATGCTTGGAATTTGATATAGTTTATCTTGCTCCCATTTCAAAAGGTCCTGCGGGGTAAGTGTGAACCAATATCATAATACATCACAGGTTTCTATGAGAACCAAATTATAAGATGCAATAGTTCTCAATCTTTTTTTCTGCCTTGACACCAGAAGTCTGGCAGACCAAGAACCATATCTAGCCTGCAGTGGTATGTGTGTGTGTGTGTGCATGTGTGTGTGTATCTTGTTTCAGTCACTATTTAACGTCTTTTAAAATTAATTGCCAAATATAAAAATTTGGGAAATGGCATAGGAAAATCCATATTACTAGCTTCTTTTGACAAATCAGGTGATCGGGCAACTCTAGGCTAAACCCAGAGCTGATGGCTGCCCCCTGAGGCACCCCAACCAGTGTCCTTACTTGCATTGCTAATTGGGCCCTGAGGTGTAAGTTTGAAACTCAAGGGCTCAACAGGCTCCCCTGGGAGCACCTGTCTGTAGCCACAGACTGTGATTCCCAGCAGAATGGGCCAGGAGAGGTAGATATCTGGAGGGAAGACCCTGGTGGGGAGGGAAGGTGAGTAGTGACAGGGAAACACAAGGCAATTGTCACAGTGTTGCTGGGAGCCTGCCCAGCACACTGTGAACCAACAACCCACCAAGCAGAGCCTCTTTCTCTGCCTTCGCAGTAGATGGGACAAGACAGGAAGTTTCTATAATAATCAGTCTTTTCTTGTGCCAGATCGATGATGACAAGAGACGAGATACAATTCAGAGACTCCGACAGTGCAAATATGACAAAAAGGTGACTAGTCTCCTCTGCTTCTCTGAACTCTCAGTCAGGCTGTGTTCCAGGCCTTCTGCTCATTGTTGCCCTGGTCCCTGACGTTGACCGTGTAATGGCGCGGGTTGACCCACGGGGTTGTTCCTGGAACTTTTCACAGGGATGGGCAGGGCTGAGCTTCACAGTTACAAAACTCATAGTCCTGGACAAACTGAAGGACAAATAGAATTTTTAAGAGGGGTAGAGAGTAGGAAGGAAAAAGAGAATTGCCCAAACCACCATAGGATGACACCGTGGCTCGCCACAGTGGGGATATAATCCTATAAGGGGGTTTTGTATCTTCCTTCCTCCCTGGGCCATCCCTCTTCATTTACCTGTTCTTAAAGAAACATGCAGACCTGAGCCTATGCCAGGAGCTAAGCACCCAGGATGTGAATATCAATAAAATCATGTCCTTGCTCTCCAGAGCTTGCAGTATGAGGGGAAGATAGACACACAACAAATTACTATAATATGCACGTACGTGGTCATGCTACAACATTATCTTCTTAATTCAAATGATCTTTGCAGCGAGTCATTCTAAAGGATTTCAAGCACAATGATGGCAATTTCACTGAGAAACAGAAGATAGAATTGAACAAGGTATGTGTCCCTTACTTGAAATTCTTAAATGAGAAATAGCTTCACTCCATCTTTCCCGAGCACTCAAATCCCTGGTGGATACAGATGCTATGGGGGATGGAATTAAAAAAAAAAAAGAAAAAGAAAAAACCCTCAGACCAAGAAATGGGAGAGACTCTACTTCTCCTTGTTGAAAAATCAGCCAACAGAAGTTGAAGAGTGGTGTTTACTGGTGTAAAACATATTAGAAATCTACTAGCATGTCCTTGAAAATGGTCCTGATATTATTAGAGCGTTGTCAAAGGTTTATCTTCCAGTCTCCTTGCTGATAAAAGAAAAACTGTTGAGGAAGACATAGTGTCCATGAGGAATGTGCTGACATTCCAATATACCAGGAACAGTATGTCTTCCCAAAGACCTCAAGCATGGCGTGCATGTCTTATTAGCGTATTAGTTCTTACCGTGGCCCTGCTCTCTGGCTGACTTGCTTTATAATTAAACACATTATCTTAGTTGCTTCAGATTGACTATTACAACCTCACCAAGTTCTACGGCACAGTGAAGCTTGATACCATGATCTACGGGGTGATCGAATACTGCGAGAGGGGATCCCTCCGGGTAAGAACCATGATCATTTCCTGTTTCCTAACTGGCCAGCCATATGGGAAAAACAGTATTGAGTAGAAATGTTAAATTGTTTACCCAGTGAAAGAATATCAGAGAATTATTAGGAAAAAGTGGTAGGTCCATATGCTTTCCAATTAGATCACTTAGACTTCCTCAACCAGTCTTATTACATCTGTACCAAAATACAAAACACAAAAACCAAGCCAAAAATAGGAGTGTAGATTGAAAAGCCAGAGAATAGATGTGGGAAAGTGAGTCCCTCTAAATTCATTTTATTTTACTTGCAAACTTGCTTTTATATTAAGAGAAAAATGGATAGTCATTATGATAGCATCAGATAAGCACTGGAGACTTGTCCATAAGTCCTGGTTCTGCTACAGTCTAAATTCCCACCTTTCTCTCCTTTGGGAGGGATTAAGGGTGGCCCAGCAGTTGCCAGATGTGGTCAGGCGTTCTGGCTGAGCAAGTCCAAAGCAGAAAGAACAAGTAAGACAGGGCTGAACCAAGTTCTTGGGAAGAACAAAGCTTCAAGCTAGGAATATCAAATCGCTGGGTAGTTCAGAAGGGCAGGAATACATGAGAACCATTTACATACAAGAAACAAAGTCAGGTTTCAAGCAGAAACAGGACTGGAATGGGGAAATGGGCAGGAGCAGAAAGGAATCCAGGATAATTGGATCAAAGAGCATGGAAATATTTGCACCTCACCTTGAGCACGTTCTAGGCATATGTTACAAGAGCTTTCAGCCTTCTAAATACCTTTGAGTGGGGTGACCATATAGTTTATCAGAATACTTTGAGAAGGAAAGGGATACTATAGCAATTATGTTGGAACAGCAGATAAAAACTGTAACTGGATCCAAGCAAGCAAGGATGTGTGGTCACTGCCTTTGAGCTACATTCAGACATAGTTTCCTAATTGTCTTAATTAAAAATAACCTCATTGTCTGCCCTACAACAACGCCAAAATACTAAGAACCGGGGCAGCAGCAACTTCAAAGAGGTCCAAATAGTCACAATACGATATAATTTTTAAATAATAAAATTTTAAAATTAGTCACTTAGAATTTTTTTAAATAAGCTTTGATTCAATTCCAAAAAAAGAAGAGTAGCTTTCAAAATGTGTGGCATAAACTCAAAACTACCCTCAAGGAAAAAAATAATAGCCCTAAATGCTATTTTCTCCTTAAAAAATAATCTATTCAATGCAAAATTTAGAAGAATAACTATGGCCCAAGGAAAGGAAACTTACAAAGTTTAATTATTATTAAAAAGAATTTTAAAGTACTTTCATGAGGTTTTTAAAATATAAAACATAAAAGCTTTGACATTGGCCCCAGCAACTTCTTAATAGACACGTCTCCTGAGGCAAGGGAATCAAAAGCAAAAATAAACTATTGGGACTTCATCAAAATGAAAAGCTTCTGCACAGTGAAGGGAACAAGCAGCAAAACTAAAGGCAACCTATGGAATGGGAGAAGATACTTACAAATGACATCTCCGATAAAGGGCTAGTATCCAAAATCTATAAAGAACTTACAAAACTCAACACCCAAAAACCTAATAATCCAGTTTAAAAATGGATTATTTTTAAAATAAGACTTTGTAGAGAACCAGCTGATGGTTACCAGATGGGAGGTGGGTGGGGATGGGTTAAATGGATGATGTGGATTAAGGAAGGCACTTGTTTTGATGAGCACTGGGTGTTATATGTAAATGTTGAATCAGTAAATTCTATACCTGAAACTAATATTACACTGTTTGTTAACTAATTGGAATTTAAATAAGAACTTTGAAAAAAAGCTCACAAAAGCGTCTCCTACTTCTAATTAAAATTTTTAAACGAAAATGGGAATAAAAAATAAAGCTATGAAAAAAAGGTATTTTCAGTTGTGAAAGATTATTTCATGGCTATTAAATTATGAAATCTTAAAAAAAAGAAAAATTTCAGAAGCAATATAAATAATCATGGAAATTTGACTCAAAAACTAAAAACTTTAGGACAATAATAATACAAGAGGATGTGAGGGCCATCTGGCTGTGACATCTGTCACCCCATTGATCACCAGGGTTGATTCAGCTGAGCTGGCTGGCTAGACAGTTGTCCCCTTCCTTCCTTACCACTCCATGTGCATCCCCCGCAAAGCTGCACGCTCCATCAGAGAGGACGACAACCTTCCCCGATAGAGGAGAGACCATCCTTCGGTCAAAGGTTTACAAGTAGCTGCACTCCCCTACTAGAACCTCCAAACAAATGAAGCGCTGCACATGACAGTCTACCTCTCTTTAACAAAAAAAAAAAAAAAAAAAAAAAGATACAAGAAATTATAATTTCCATTATAGATAATACCAGATTCAACTTAATTCTTTAAAACTTCAAAAAATAATTCTTGTTGTCCACATAAATACTATTCCGATGTTAAATGAAAAATGAACATCTTCTAAATTCATTTAATATTCAACAAGGCTAACATAAAGTTGATGGTAAAATATGATTAAAGACTAACCAAATTTATGAAATTAGGTGGAAAAGTTATAAATAAAATACTAGTAACTCTAAGCCAGTTGTGTATAAAAAGCATAATATAGTCAGATATGGTTAATTCTATGAAAGAAAAAATATTAATATAATACATCATTATCAAAAGGTCATGGAAAACTCATGATGATTTTAATCAGTGCTGAAAATTATTATTTAAGTTGATGCTGATATAAAATAAACATACATTCCTAATAATAACAGCTTCAAATCTTTCAAAATTATAGAGCTTCCTTGATTTACAATGGGTTACATCCCCATAAAACCATCCTAAGTTGAAAATATCTCAAGTCAAAAATGCATTTAATACATCTAAACAAACAAACAGTGTAGCTTAGCCTGGCCAACCTTAAATGTGTTCAGAATGCTTACATTATTAGCCTATAGCTGGGCAAAGTCTTCTAACACAAAGCCTGTTCATGATAAAGAGTTGAATATCTCATGTAATGTACTGAACACTGTACTGAAAATGAGAAACGGGAGGGCTTTATGAGCAGAGAACAGTTGTAAGTTATTAGTTATTTACCCCGTGATCAAGTGGCTGGCTGGGGGCGCACTGCCCAGCATCATGAATCACCAGCCCAGGGGAAATGATCCAGATTCAAAATCTGGAGTATGGTCTCTACTGGATACATATCACTTTCACACCACTGTTACAAACTAGAAGAATTGTTAAGTTGAACCATTATAAGTCAGCGACCATCTATAGAAATGTTCATAGGAGGGCTAGACCAAAACTGATTCATTTGATTTCTGTGAGATGAAATTTTAGAATACCAATTCACAGGGCTTAGTCAAGGGTTTCATTTGGCCTTTTAATCCCTAAAATGCCCAGTCAATATTTAGGTAGCGTTTTTCGGCACTCTGCCCTAAAGTAGGAAACAACTATTACCTGAGCGGTCCTAGGCCCCCTTCTGGCATTGCTAACTCATGTTGGGAGCAGACAGCAGACCCTTCTCCAGGAAGTGACTTCTTTGTGTCTTGAATCTCAAAGCAAA
Source organism: Lutra lutra (assembly GCF_902655055.1). Lineage (NCBI taxonomy): Eukaryota > Metazoa > Chordata > Mammalia > Carnivora > Mustelidae > Lutra > Lutra lutra. Next base: position 86,801,122 of record NC_062285.1, read on the forward strand.
GGCTGTGCCAATGCAAATTTTATAGTTCCCTCCCTGACATGTTCCCTTTAGGCTTCCATCCATGGCAAATCCCATCCAAACCTATTTTTATAAGAAAACAAATGGACCAGTCTCTCCCTAGATAAAGACAATGTGCTTCCCATCTCATAAATATACAACAACGCGTTGGCTAACCTTATTAGGAACAATTGATTCATTTAGGCAACAAATAGTTATGAGCCATCTGTTCATGCCAGACGTTGGTCTAGATATTGCAGATACAGAGCAAAGATTATCACAGAGTTTACATTTTCATAGGGAGAAGAGATCATAAATAAAAATACAAAATATGTCAGGTGCTAAGGGAAAGAATTACTTTAGAGTCTGTCTGCTCCTAATTTCCCTCCCTTAGCCTGGCCTGGAACCCACAGCCAAGGCAGCCTTATCTGACATGATTAATGACTTTGGCCCCTTCTTTGGAAATTATTGGTGCAACGCCTGAGTTAAAACTAAAGGTCAGATGGAGCTATTGTTCAGCTGTTCAAGTTTTACTGTGAAGAATAGTTACTAGCTTTGCTAAAACTCTTTATCTTGATAGAACCGTCATCGTATTAAAATGGTGAGTGCAAAATTCTAGGTGAAACAATGCATGCAAAATACAAGATCTCACTCTTATTGACAGGGGACCTGGTAAATGTAAAGAAAACTTAGGGCTGTAAGCTAATGGATGCAACTGATCATAAAACAAAAGCCTAAGGAAGGGATTCCTGAATAGCAATTCCTGGTTGAAACACACTAGTGGAATTTCAGTGAGCAAGACCCTGCAGCCCAGCCATCTGCAAATTGGACCAACAACCCACATTCCAGGCAGGTGTCTGCTCATTCCTTTACCCCTGGCAGGTAGAACCACCAGGATTTGGGATACTCGGGGTATCTCCTGCTCATTTCATTGCTGTGAGAGCTGCCCGATGTTTCGTAGGGAAGAAAAGAAATACATTTTAAGAAACCCAGGGTGACAGAGTTTTTTCAGTTTGTTTCTGAGCCCCAGGTCCCCGTGATTAGATTATTAACCTCTAATCGTCTCTCCACAGTATCCCTCCTTGCGACAACTTCTTTTCTTTTTCTGTCGTTCAGGAAGTTTTAAATGACACCATCTCCTACCCCGATGGTACATTCATGGATTGGGAGTTTAAGATCTCGGTCTTGTATGATATTGCTAAGGTAAGAGACCTGCAAACATGAAGGCATTTATGAAAATGAAAAAGGAAAACAGATCTAGCGGGCTTTCAAACTCTCTGAGCATTGGTTTCTTAACCTGTAAAATGATAATAAAAATAGAACCTATGTCAGAGGGTTGTTTTGAGGATTTTGTAAATAATGCATGTGCTTCATATTTACAAGTAAATGTTCTATACACAAGCTCTACTTTTTATGTTCATATTTTTTCTTCTCTGAGTTTGGGGCACAAATTTTCTTAGACTTCCTAGAAAGCAAAATCATATTAAGCTACATGCAAGACACCAATCTTCAACTTTTTACAAGAAATCTATTAAGGGCAGGCAACCCTCTTGCATAAGGCAATAATGACTTTGAACATGAATATTCCCAGATAAAATATGAAAAAGGAAGTGGATAGCAGTGACCAGGACCTCATTCGAGAATGAAGAAAAATCCGTCCCAATATTGACCTGTTTGATACAGTCTTAAATCGCCTGAAAGTCATCTAGGATCAGAATCCATTTTTTAAAACATTATAGAATCCCCACCGGCTTTGCCACTTTTCATTCCTGTGATCCAGGCTGAAAACCAATTTCTGCAAGGACACATCTGGCCACCAGAGGGAAACACTGCAGCCCGAAAACCTAGGGTGGGGTGGAGGGGAGGCCTTCCCCTTTCATAACTGAAGGAAACAGATTCTTTCAAAATAGAATGAGACCAATTATATTTTAAAACATAATAAGCCTAGCTCATCCTTTCAGAAAGGCAAGGCTGTATTATTCATATTTTTTTAACTGAAGTAGAAGACCAGAGATACACCCAAGATCACAGATGGAGTAAGTGGTCAGCAGAAACACTTAAAAAAAAAAAAATTAGGATCAACACTTTGTTTCATATTAGATGTAACCATTTAACCACAGTCAATTGCCTCTTAAGATGCAATGCTGAGCAAATATTAAGAAATTAGTATTTTTAAAGTAAAATTAATGGAACTAAATTTAAAATCTGGTCATGTGGTTCTATCGGCATGCTGAAACGGTTTCAGAATGTCACTTCTTTCTTTAAATAATCAAGAAGCTGAGGAGTGTCCTATCTGTCTCCCTGTCATCCGAAAAATTACAGGGTATGTCATACCTGCACTCTAGTAAGACCGAAGTCCATGGCCGCCTGAAGTCCACCAACTGTGTGGTAGACAGTAGAATGGTGGTGAAGATCACTGATTTTGGCTGCAATTCCATTTTGCCTCCCAAAAAAGGTCTGTAATGAATGACATTTTTACTGGTTTCCCTGAAAAAAATTCTCACAAGTCCATGTAAGGGTGTGGTGATGCTGGTCAGAAAATAAAGACTTGGAGCCACAGGAGGAAAGAGCTGGCTGGTCCTCCAGCACGTCACCCTTGTCAGTTTCCAACAAGTCCTTCTTGAGTCGAGCAAACCCTCTCTGTGGGTTTCCTTCATCTGTGTGGTTCTTGATTATCAGGGAGGAAATCACCAAGAAATTACTGGCTGTGGAAGCAGAACTTGGTGAAAAAATAGACAAGGTTAGAGTCTTAAGAGACATAGAAATCAACCACTCTAACCCTCTTCCTTTGTAGAAGACAGAATTGAGACTCCAAGAGCCCAAGATATTTGCCCAGGAAGACAGAATTCAAGGCCGAAGACCTATTTCCAAACTCTCATTCATTTATCTGTGATAATGATAAGAAATTATAATGATAAGGGGAAAAACTCTCTTACTAGTAAAATTATTCTTACCTATCCCTTTCTGGGTTGTAATAAGCATCAAAAAAAGTAACACAAAGAAAAGTGATTTGCAGTGTTTATAGGGTCTTTCATGTTGAACATTTATCCATTTTTTTACTATAACTCAGGGTCAAACAGCCTCAGAAATCTAGCACTCATATATAATGCCTTAAAATACCACCTAGATCCAAAGCTTAAATTCTGTTTCTAATTTTCTTTGGCAATTCTTCAGTTTTCCCTTCATAAAAGAAAAATCATGGGGCACCTGGGTGGCTCAGTTGGTTAAGCGTACAACTCTTGAACTCAGCTCAGTTCTTGGTCTCAGGGTCGGGAGTTCAAGCCCCACACTGTGCTCCACATTGGGCATGGAGCCCACTTAAAATAAATAAATGAAAATAAATTAATTTTAAAAAACAAATAAATGAAAGAAAAATTACAATTCTCCTAGTTCTTCAGTCACATCAAGCATGACATTGGACTCAATCCAGTAAATCCTTGATAAATATCTACATGTGGAGGAACAAATCTCCTTCATTAGGGACTTACCACAACACAAAATCAGATGAATTGCTGGTCAAATGCTCTTCTCTTGAACACCAACCAGTTATATCTACCTGTCTGTGCTGTTGGTTACCTGAAATTTTAACACGTAGATCTGCTTACCTTTTCTATGACCCCAAACCATTAGGATCAATCGTATAGGAATCACAAGTCACCTAAATTAAGAAGACATAAATTCAAAAAGGTAATGAACATTTAGATGGCAAACCAAATGAGGAAAACCTGCTTCAGCTCAGGCGTGCCGCTGCACCTCACAACATGGGTCCATAGATTCTTTTCACTGAAACTGCTGAAGACAGGAATCGCAAGAAGTTTAGAAGGAGCTAGCTAGGTGATCCTAGAAAATTTACATGGGATGGAGGAAAGTTAATGGTATGCCCTTATTGTTACTAAATAAGCTATGTAATAGGGTTCAAAACCCAAGTGTCTGTAGGAACCAACCATGGAACACAGAAGCGCTTCACTGGTATGAAGTAAACTACATGGGAAGTGTTCAGAAGTAGCAGGCACAAAATGTGAGAAAATCGTATGCATTATTTTGTCTTAATTTTTTTTTTATTTTTCTGAGAGAAAGAGAGAGCACGAGTGGGGCAGGGGGTCAGAGGGAGAAGCAGACTCCTGGCTGAACAGGGAGCCTGATTCGGGTCTCGATCCCCGAACCCTGGGATCATAACCTGAGCCGAAGGCAAACACTTAACCAACTGAGCCACCCAGGCACCCAAATTGCATGAATTATTTTTTAAAGGATACCTTGGGAATCCAGAAAATCACATCTGTGAGCAATGGCGGATTGAGAGGCTGCCAATAGGTCCCATCTGCAAAATATCAGTGATAGGCTCTTTATTTAAATGTGTTTAAACATGCATTCATATATATTAAACATAATATTTTTACATGACACAAAATATATAAATGCATTTTATATTTTACAATAAAAATATATAAATTTATATATTTTTTTATTTATGAAGGTTTTCATAGATGTATGCCATACGTCCCAAAAGCTATTAAATCCTCAGCCGCTCATATTCTACCACTCTCGTTCTACATATATTTCCCGAGCACTTCCTGTACACCAGGAGCTGCTCTAGGTAGGCTGGAGAGTTTTCAGCACTTTGATCCCAGAAGTTTTAGGGAAGACGTTGCTACGTGACCTCACCCAAATCCTGACATTTCATAGTCCGCTTAAAAGGCAAGGGTGTGTGTCCCCTGCCCCACCACTGTCACCAGCATTAGCATAAACTCCTCCAAAGTTTGGGACATATAAATTCAAGGCCATTCGGATTCAGGGTACATGTTATAGAGACTTCAAGAACAAAAGTGGGTTGGAGACCTATGGGCCACTGATCTCCCTCGACTTTGCAATCTCAATGCTGAATGCACAGACCTGTGGACAGCCCCGGAGCACCTCCGCCAAGCCAACATCTCCCAGAAAGGAGACGTGTACAGCTACGGGATCATTGCCCAGGAGATCATCCTGCGGAGAGAAACCTTCTACACGTTGAGCTGCCGGGACCAGAACGGTAGGAGTCAGACTCATTCATCTGTGCTCTCCGGGAGCCTGCATTCCAGGCTGACCTCACCTCTTTGTGATCACAGCTCAGTCCCCTCATCTGCAGAACTGATGGCATATCCGCCCTGCACATGGCACAGGGCTACGGAGGGGTTGACAGTGTGAATGTTAGAGCGCTCGGAAGAGCATAACATGCCAGGTGTTGTCACTGGCAGTATTATTATTGTCAGTTAAAGACTCTGTTTATAGTCCCCGCCCCCTTCCCTTCCGAGTCTAACAAAAGACGTGTGTCTGTTTAACACCTGAACTAGATCACTCTAGTGGGACATAAGTGTTGTAGTTCCTACTGAGAGGAGATCTATAGTTTTTGTACGTGTCCTCTCAGCACGGGGGCAAATGCTTCCTTGCTTTCATCCAGTCCTTGCTTACTGAGCAATTACGTACCAGGTCTTGACTCCTGGAGGGTGGGTGTCTAAGGGAGGGAGGGAGGGAGGGCTAGGGTCTCAGAGGAAAACTGCTAAAGGTAGTGGTATCTGAGTTACATTTTAAAGGCTTAGTTGGGGCACCTGGGTGGCTCAGTGGGTTAAGCCGCTGCCTTCGGCTCAGGTCATGATCTCAGAGTCCTGGGATCGAGCCCCGCATCGGGCTCTCTGCTCAGCGGGGAGCCTGCTTCCTCCTCTCTCTCTGCCTGCCTCTCTGCCTGCTTGTGATCTCTCTGTCAAATAAATAAATAAAATCTTTAAAAAAAAAAAGAATAATCTAAAATAAATAAATAAATAAAGGCTTAGTAACCTTAACTTAAGCTGACCTCCCAGGTATAAGTGGGCATCGCACCCTTTTACCTGGTGGCGCAGTCATCCTTTGGAGTGCTGGCCTTGGCTCTGTGACCTTCACCCTGGGCACCCATGGCTGTGGGGTGGGGCTGGGACCAACTCAGTCTGGCTGCTGCTACAGTGTTTTCATGCTGCATTCTTTCTTGTAATTTCAATTATTCTCATCCCATCAGAGAAGATTTTCAGAGTGGAGAATGCCTACGGAGTAAAACCCTTCCGCCCGGATCTATTCCTAGAAACGGCAGAGGAAAAAGAACTGGAAGTGAGTGCCTCCCCCTACACGAGTTTCTGGGCTGCTCTAACAAATTGCCAGCAACTCGGTGGGTTAAAACAACCGAGATTTATTGCCTAATAGTTCTGGAGGCCAGAGGTCTGAAATGGGTCATATTTCCTCCAGAAGCTCTAGAGGAGATTCCATTCCTTTCTTCTTTCAGGAGCTTCTGGGGGCTACTGACATTCCTTGGTATGTGGCCCCAACACTCCAATCTCTGCCTCCATGGTTACAATCTTATCTCTTCTTTGGTCTAATCTCCCTCCACTTCCCCCGTGGGCTAGGATTCGTGGGATTGCAGGTACCTCCCAAGATACTCCACAGTAAGGTTCCCATCTCAAGGTCCATTACTTCATCACATCTTCAAAAATCCCTGTTCCAAATAAGGTGACATTTGCAGGCTCCAGAAGCCAGATCTGGGACATTCCCTTTGGGTACCATTATTATCAGCCTGTCACACTCCCCACGTACTTTCTCACCTCTCCCAACTCAAGAAAGAGCTGGATCCTGAAGCCCATATCACATTCTCAATTTTTAGGACCTAAAAGATCAAGATGTCCGTGTGACACCCTTATTAGGCTTGTAAATCCTACCTACTGATATACAAATGGTATGTTAGCATCTAGAAACAGGATACATTCCAAGACCCCCAGTGGATGCCTGAAACCACAGATAACACTGAGTCCTATAAATACTGTTCTTTTTTTTCCCTACAAATACATACCTATGGTAAAGTTTAGTTTATAAATCAGGCAGAGTAAGAGATTAACAACAATAATTATAGAATAATTGTAATAATATAGTGAAACAGAAGGTATGTGACTACGGTCTCTCTCTCGCTCTCAAAAATATTCTTTTATACTGTACTCATCCTTCTTGTGTTGACATGAGATGATAAAGTGACACGTGATGAGCCAGAGTGAAGTGAATGACACAGACGTGGTGAGGTATTGTTAGGTTACTGTTGACCCTGCTGATAGGTCAGAAAGAGGGTCATCTGATTCCAGACCATGGTTGACTCAGACACGGAAGAACTACTGGAAATCAGAATCTCCTGAGGCAGGGTCTGGGCATAAGAAACTGGAAACCTTCCCACATGATTCCGCTGGTACCTCTGGTTGGAAACCCTTGTGGAAGAGCCTCCCGTAAGAATCACTGCCACGTACCCACTAACCCCAACAATTTATTGTCCTTGGCAACAGAAACCTTGCAAACATCTGTAAAGCATTTTGTCTCTCCCAATAATCTAGCCTTGTCCAAATCACATTTTTCATTAATTTAGGATGTGTGTCTTTTTAACACCTGAACTAGACCACTCTAGTGGGAAAATAGCCATTTTGTAGTTCTTGCTGAGAGATCTGTAGTTTTGTCACATGTCCTTTCAGGGGGGAAATGCCTCCTTCCATTCATTCCATTAGAACAGTGAGGCAAGGTGGTGCGGGGGGGCGGGACAGAGACAGACTCAGGGGAACTCAGAAATCTCATCCTCATTGTCAGAGCTGAGTTGTTTTGCAAATATTCCCTGCGTCAACTACTCCCATGGAGGGAAGACAGTAGGATTGGATGCTGCCCCCTAAGCCAGTCCACCCCTTCTTTCTTTCAGGTCTATCTACTTGTAAAAAACTGCTGGGAGGAAGATCCAGAGAAGAGACCAGATTTCAAGAAAATTGAGTCTACACTGGCCAAGATATTTGGGTATTATGGGAACTTTCACATTTCCTTACTAATTTCAGATTTTTCTAATAAGATTTGGCATTCAGTGGCACCTTAGATTGGAATGCCTGTCCTAATGAAAAGTCTCAGGCCACAACACCTGCTCAAAAAAATTACAAGGATGGCGCCTGAGTGGCTCAGTCATTAAGTGTCTGCCTTCGGCTCAGGTCATGATCCCAGGGTCCTGGGATTGAGTCCCTGCTTCCCCCTCTCCCACTCCCCCTGCTTGTGTTCCCTCTTTTGCTCTCTCTCTCTCTGTGAAATAAATAATAAAATCTTAAAAAAAAAATACAAGGAGATGGGGACAGACAGACCATTTTCTCATGGAATAATCACTTGAAAAGTTAAATACTCGAGAGCAGCTCTTGCCTGATTAAAAAATAAATTCTGACTGATCATAAATATGTCTGTTAAAAATATAGTTCCCTGGGGCACCTAGGTGGCTCAGTTGGTTAGGCATCTGCCTTTGGGCTCAGGTCTTTATCCCAGGGGCCTGGGATAAAGCCCTCCCCTCCCCCCAACCTGTCTGGCTCTGTGCTCAGAAATGTGTCTGCTTCTCCCTTTAGCCTCTCCCCCCTACTCGTATGCTCATGCTCTCTCTCATAAATAAGTAAAATCTTTAAATGTAAATAAGTTCCCTGACCCTTCTGCAGGTAATTGGTATTTAGAAGACCGGCATGAGTCCTATGAATCTGCAAAGCCATTGAATAATTCTTAAGCTCAAGAAGTTTCTTAAGATCTTAAAATCAGCAACTTTGGCCTTTGGTACTTAAGACTTGTGCCCTGAATCAGATTATAATTCAGGATCCAAAACAGAAACAAAAACAAAAAAGCACACAGTTACCCAGTAAGGTTCAATTCTAGATTTTCCATGTTTCAGTTATATACAGTGCAGAGTGAGAAAAATAACTGTGAAGTAAGAGTAGTTCTGATTTCTAGACTAGGATCTAGTAGTAGCTTACTGTGGGACATTGAGCAAAATGCTTACCCTAACTGGATGTCAATTTTCTTATTAGTAAAACTGTATTTGAATAGGACGATTTCGGCAATTCCTTCCAGCTCTAATTCTCCATAGGTGTCATTAAGTCAATGATTCAGATACTTAAAGAGCCGAAAAGCCCAGGTCTGAGATGAGGTCGAGTGAAATCATGGAAGGGTGGTCATTGATTGGTACATCTAATCTTTCATTTGTGTGAAAGGAACAGAAAATAATAAATGATGTAATTCTTGCCCATTTTTCATTTCTTCACAGACCTTTTACTAAGATCAAATGGGACTGTATGTGTGACAGATGAAATGTAAACTCATGAAGATAAACTGGGCCCCCAGTACTTGGCCTTGAATAGGGTGGTTCTCAAAACTGGCTGCACACCGAGATGGCCTGGGGTGGGTGGGTGGGGGGGGTGAGAAACCAGTGCCAGAGTCCTGCCCCAGAGAGTCTGATGTCATTGCTCTGGGGAGCAGGCTGGCATCAGGAGTATTAATAGCTCCTCCAGTGATTAAAATATGCAGTCAAGGTTGAGAAAACTGTTTTAATTGAATCAATTCATCACAAAGGATGGTAATCTATCTTCATCCTTTACACCTGCTCCCTCACCAAACTAGATGCTATACTAGATGCAAACTAGATGCTATACTGGCTCAAGGAAGGACCCCTGGGGAACTTGTTAAAAAAACACCATTTCACAGTCCCAAGCTTAGTGGTTTCCAGTCATTTAGGTCTGTGGTAGGACTCAGAAACATCGAATTTTTAACAAACATCCCTCCCCACCCAGGGGATTATGACGGAGGCCATCTTCTCCTTGAGCTTGGAAGTGGTAACTTAGAATTGTTGCTGTACTAGTCAGTGGTAGGGTTTATTCAGCCCATTCAATGGCACCATTTATGTTATAAACATTATCTCGACCTGAACAATGCTGCGGGCACTCAGTGTACATCCTGACAAGCCCTGCACTGAGACCCACCTGGCATTGCCAAAAGCTGGCGTCTGGTCTAAGTCTCCTTGGCCTAACAAATCATTCGAGTTGGGTTTTTTGCTGTGGGAGCCCGGCTCTCTGTTCTAAGGAGGTAATAGAAGGCTCAGAGTTGTTGTTGTTGTTGTTTTGTTTCTAAATATTTTACTTATTTACTTGACAGAAGGAGAGAGAAAGTGAGGGAGAGAGCGCATAAGCAGGAGGAACAGCAGAAGGAGAGAGAGAAGCAGCAGGCTTCTGGTGAGGCAGGGAGCCCAATGCAGGGCTCCATGCAAGGACCCCAGTATCACACCCCGAGCTGAGGCAGGTGCTTAACTGACTGAGCCATCCAGGCACCCCTCGGCTTTGCTTTTCTTGATCCTTCTCTTATCGTTGCATTTACCACTGCTAGAACCTTCAAAAAAAAAAAAAAAAGTTCTCCCTGTACTGTAAATTATTAAAATTTCAGAAAACAGGTATAAGCAAACAAGAAAGAAGAAATATCACCCATTTGTCAGTAGATGACCACTGGTTTTCAGAAGTTAAAAACAATCATTTTTGCCATTTTATCAACTTTTTTCCTTAATATGTTTGTTATTATAAAGAATGCTCCAGCTTCTCTTGTAGTTACTTCTCAGCACATTCCTGTTGCTTCCTTTGGATAGTTCCTAGAAGTAGCACTGGTGGACTGATCAGTGTGTGTCCTTTTTAAGTTCATGACACATTTTGCCAGGCCATCCCTCCAGAAAGGTCATAGTGTATGTTTTACCTCCTTACCTCCATTGATTACCATTGTTCTAACATTTGGTTTTCTCTTAAAAAAAAAAGAAAAAAGAAAAAAAAACTTACATCTATTTCTATTTAATTTTTCCAGAGGTTAATTTTGTTAAATGTGTATTGGCCATTTTTATTTTTTTTCTTTCATTAACTGTCGTATCATATTTTCCCACTTTGTTACTGGATGTTGATGCTCTTTATCTACTACCATATACAGCCTATTTCACGACCAGAAAAGTGAAAGTTATATGGACACTTTAATCCGACGTCTCCAGCTCTATTCTCGGAATCTGGAACACTTGGTGGAGGAAAGGACCCAGCTGTACAAGGCAGAGAGGGACAGAGCCGACAGACTTAATTTTATGTTGCTCCCAAGGTAAGGCAAGTCCTCCTGCCTGGTAAGTTTCACAGGATTCCGCAGGTCTGCCTTGTTCCCTCCAGCAGAAAGAAAGCATCAGCATCTTTGTCTAGTATTGTTTTTTCCTTTATATGCATATAGGATCATTCCCTTTTCCACATTCTTCAGCAAATTACTGAGCTTAAAAAAAAATACTTTGTTAAAACTTGGTCTGGTTTGTACTCTAAATATCTAGAAGAGGGACACCTGGGTGGCTCAGTTGGTGAGATGTCTGACTTTTATATTTAACTTGTGTTAATTATTATTTTATTCTGAACCCATGCTTCATTTGGAATATCAACTCTGCGTTACAAAAGGAATGATTTTGAGTCCATGGGAACTGTCTTCTAAATAAAGAGACAGTTTCTCTTTGGCAAACCTGAGTGAAGAAGTAGGAGACACACACATGCTTTGTTCAGTCATCCGTGCCCTGAGGGAGCCTATCGCAGAATCCTTGTGTCCCCAGAGTGCCAAGGAGCAGGCTGGGAGTGGTACCCCGAGCATAGGCTGGAGCCCTTAATATTCCCATCAGAGATGGCAGTTTCTATCAGAGCTTCATAAATGCTAGTTGTATGATGCAGAATTCCTAGCCCGGCCTTTCCTGCTGAGTGGTGACAAAAAACAACATCCAGATAATCTGGCTGCCTTCCCAGGGTGTCATCCTCAGTGGTCTTAACCAATAATGATACTCAAAGGATTCGTAACAGCTGGCTTGCCACCTCAGACTTTTAATCTTACTCCTGGTGTAATGTGCCACTTCGACTACTAGATGGTAGATGTTTTATTTGTTTTAATTATTGAGTACAGTTGACAGACATTGTTCTATTAGTTTCAGGTGTACAACATAGTAATTTGATGATTCTATACATTTCTCAATGCTCACTGCAGTGAGTTTAATTACCGTCTGTCACCATATAACAGTATTACCACAGTACTGACTGTATTCCCTGTGTTCTACTTTTCATCTCCGTGGGTAGATGTTTTCATTGGATTGTCAAAGGTTATATAACACGGTTCTCATCAACACCTGCAATACGCTGTGCCTCCAGTGCAAGCCACTTGTAAAAAATGTACATGTAAAAAGCATGTATATTTGTACAAGAAAACTAAAACATACACCAACAGTAACTATAAGAATCAAAAAGAAATATTTGTGGCAAAATTGCAAATAAACAAAGACAGGATGTAGGAACCAGATACTACTTAAACACTTATTTAACTTATTTAAACAGTGCCCCTTGGCTTTTGAGACGGTAAAATAGAAGTTTTTTCTTCTTGGGGGGGCCTCTCCAAGACATCCACTGTGTTCGCTAATCTGCTTACGTCAGCAACAGCCTGTTACCAAAGCTCGCCAGGTTGAGTCACTGCTCTTCCATTTATCCCCAACGTTAGTTTCTCTCTCTGGGTAATGTACCAGTTTCCAAGCCATATGACTTTTCAGATATAAGCAGTAATAGGAAGGGTAAAGATAGTGAAATATCCAATTTTATCATTACGTTTATGTAGCCTTCAAAAAATTTGCACCCTTATACTGGGCAGGTCAAGAACCACCACCCCAGAATTGCCCTGAGAATCAAACCAACCACGTCACAGGGAGGTTTCTCAAAGGTCCCAGGCTTTATCATTGCACCAATTGAAAAGACTTCCCTCGATGCTTGGGAGGTTCTCACCATGAGTGTTACATGTCCTTGTAGTTAATGAACTGTTTTCTGGGAGAATGGCAGACATGCCTCCTTCAATACAATCAGCATACCTCCAGATCTTCCTTGTCTCCATGAATACCCAAGGTCTGGGTTGTGGAGGAGATGCCCTGCAGTAAAAAGACCGAAAGGCGGGATGTTACTGAGTACTGGCTCTGCCCTTAGTGGCTGTGGGGCCTTGTGAGCGTCATACTTTATTTTTAAGCCTCAGTGATCTCAGTGACCATGGCACCTCCCAGCAGCCATGTTCTGATTCTAGTGGTTCCATACTTGGATCCTTTACAGAGAGATCCTAAGGGCAGACAGGGAGCAGCAAGCCTCATGTTGGCCCCACCCATTTTCTCAATGAAAGGACAACTTGGCATGTCAAAAAAGTATGGTGTGGAATTCCTTCTTTGTGGTTCTCTCTGAATTCTGAGTCTGATATACTACTCCTTTGATTTCTGCAACAAAGATATTCTAAGTTGTTTTTATCTGACCTCTGCAGTTTTTCCATAATTTTAACTTGTTTACATGGTGATTGACTTTGCTTTTTAAAGGACCCAAATCTAGCTCAAAAAATATATCAAATAAGTTCTTGTTCAGAATATATCAAAGTTAATTTTTAAATGCATTGTTCCTTTATGGTGATATTAAACAGTACCATGTAAAATATGCCTGGGAGGCAAAACTTGGCTCTAATGAAAAAAGTCAGGTCTGGGGTGCCTGGGTGGCTCAGGCCATGATCCCAGAGTCTTGGGATCAAGTCATGCATCGGGATCCCAGCTCCATGGGGAGTCTGCTTCTCCCTCTGAACTTCCACCCTCTCATGCTCTGTCTCACTCACTCTCTCAAATAAATAAAATCTTTTTAAGAATTTTTAAAGAAAAAAGTCAGGTCTGACAGCTGCAGTAATTCAAACTCTTACATTAATGACACACTCTCCTCAGCTTCTCAATGTAGAGCTACATCTAGAAGAAGCTGACTGTCCATAGAGTGGCAAAAAGTGGGTAAGTGTGTATACATATGAGGGTTATATCTGTGCTAGAGTTATATTAACATCCTTATTAGAGTTAATAATCAAGTACCAAGTTGATGCTAAACCTGCATATATTCCTCTGAGTTCAAATGCGCGTATCATATGTGTGTTTAAGTAATATATTGCCACAGTATGTGCAACCAGTCTTTGCTTCCTGGTCACCCCCACCCCAATTCTAGAATTCCTTGTGGGTTGTTACTACTGTCTCAAAAATTTATGTAAGATTTTTTAAAAAATTACTGAAGTCGAAGTCATTTTTTCCCCTTTCTCATCTAGGCTAGTGGTAAAGTCTCTGAAGGAGAAGGGAATTGTGGAGCCTGAATTGTATGAGGAAGTGACAATCTACTTCAGTGACATTGTAGGCTTCACCACCATCTGCAAATACAGCACCCCCATGGAAGTGGTGGACATGCTCAATGACATCTACAAGAGTTTTGACCACATTCTTGATCACCATGATGTGTACAAGGTAACCACTTTACCTAACAGGCTGAAATGGTTGTACTACCCCTGGCCAGCAGCCAAAGTTGGTTGGTTCCTATTATTATTCAGATCTTGTCCTAATTTAAGATTTCATGAATTCATGGTTGAATCTGAAGCTAAAGATGCAGGGAAGTAAAAGAGTTACAAGGGTCAGAAGTCGAAATGCCCTTTTGATTTTAAGAAGCAGTTTGAAAGAAACAACATAAAGTTCATCAGGAATGAACTTTGGGTACTAAACAGAGAGAAGATGGCATTCTCTCAAATCATCTTTTAAAAAAAATGGACAGTGTGTAGACTGATTGCCAAGGAAGCAGAGAAGACACTGGAGTTATAAAGTAGAATAGGAATCTGTTGTTGAAATAGCAAGCAGCGTTCATAGAAGACTAAAGAAGAGCAGGGAGAACGTTCTGTAAGTTCAGTACTCTGACTAGAGTGCAGACACATTTTCAGCTCATAATGTCTGAGAAGAGTAAAGGAGAATTGAATTCCCACATTTTCATGTTGGAAAAGGAGCAGAGCTTGTGGAACAAGTAACTTAGCGCTATTCATTCAAATCCCAACTGGCCCTACCTGTGTGACCTCATAAAATACATTTAACCTTGTCAAGTTTCAGCTTCCCTATCTGTAGAATGGGATGATCATAACACCTAACTCAGTGGGTTATTGTGAAAGCTATTGAGATAAACAATATGCCTGAAATACTATAAGCTCAAGTAAAGTTTAGAGGTCACTCATGTAACAGTCTGTCATAATGCCTATTACCCACAGAGAAGATGTCCCTTTTAGGGTTTGTCTTAGCACTATCTTCGCCCTATGTAGGTCAGAAAGGCATATGAACAATAGTTCTTGTTGGATAGGAAATGGTTATGCGTTTTAGAGATGGTTGGCAGAGAGAAGTTGACTACCAGCAAACATGAACAAATATGATTATGAAAATAAACTTAAACGAGAGGTCATTTATCAAAGAACGTTTATAGGATACTGTTGATACAAATTTACTTACCATGAAAAGGGCTTGAAATCACTATACTGTAAGAATGTACATTACAGGGGCGCCTGGGTGGTTCAGTGGATTAAGCCTCTGCCTTCAGCTCAGGTCATGATCTCAGGATCCTGGGATCGAGCCCCACATTGGGCTCTCTGATCAGCGGGGAGCCTGCTTCCTCTCTCTCTCTCTCTCTCTGCCTGCCTCTCTGCCTACTTGTGATCTCTGTCAAATGAATAAATAAAATCTTTAAAATAAATAAATAAATAAATAATAAAAAAAGAAAGAGAGAATGTACATTACATCTTGAAGGAGCCTACAATTATTCAAATAGGACATGAGAAAAAATGTTCAGTGTTAAAGGTGACTTTTCTGGTACTTACAAATGTTCCTGAAATTATATACAACCATTCAGACTATGTAAACATTATAAAAGTGTCACCACATCTAGATGGTTTATATTATTATGAAGTACTCTCATAGGTCAAAATATTTTATAGCTGCTTTACCATTCATTTAACTAGACTATAAAACCATAAAGAAATTAGCAGAGACCTGCTCTTGAGCTAGTCCCCGGAAAAGTAGTATGGGGCTGTGCTCACACTGAGTTCTCAAAAGCTTTTGTTTTGATGTGCCATCAACTGCTTGTTTTTTATTTCTTCTGCCTTTTGAAGGGGTAGGACCACTAATGAGCAACTATTTCCACAGGTGGAAACCATTGGCGATGCCTACATGGTGGCCAGTGGTTTACCCAAGAGGAATGGCAACCGGCATGCAATCGACATTGCCAAGATGGCCTTGGACATCCTCAGCTTCATGGGGACCTTCCAGCTGGAGCATCTTCCCGGCCTCCCGATATGGATTCGCATTGGAGTTCACTCTGGTATGGAGTTAAACAGGGTACCAAATGGGAATCATATGAACCTCTGTGAACCAACTAAATCAGAAAGGATAAAGGGTCTCCAGATGTGATCGATTTTCCCATGCAGTTTCCTCTTGAATCTGCCTGCCAAATAGGACATCCCATTACACATCCTGACATAATTCGAACCTCCTTCCAGGGTTCTAGGGAACAACACATTCTGTAGCAACCTTTGGCTCCTGGAATGATAAACACCAACCACAGACTAAAATGACAGCCTCCAGACTTCCTCCTATTTAAGTCCCTATATTTACTATTTATTTCCTCTCCCTTCCTTCCCTCTCCCCTGCCCCCAACGTCTGTTATTGTTATTGTTTTGTTTTGTTTTCCCCATTACACTAATATAGTATCTTTCACGGATTGGATTATCTACAAGGAAAAAGAATAGGGGGTAAAATTCCTACAATGAAAGGGCATTTATGTCCTCCCCACCCCCATCTATGGTACAGAAAATACACGGATCACTTCAAAGGCCATGAAAGATACTGACCCTAGAACGTAGAGATTTGAGAAAATGAGCTACAAACGTTATAGAAAAATGAAGTTGGAAAGGAACTCGGAAGTCATCTAGAGTAATCCTTTATAGGGCACAACTTATTTTTAGAGGTTCCAAGACAAGTAATACTTGTCTTTGGAATAATCCCAGGATTCCCTGAAAACTCACTGTTTCCAAAGTCAACTCACTCCATTACTAGTGATAATTATTAGACAGCCTTTCCTTGTGTTAAATTAAATCACATCTCCCTACACTATCCTGTCATTGCTTTTTTTCTGCCTTCCATGGCTCCCAGAAAACTCAAAATACAGAAAACCCAAGATCACTCCAGGCTGTGTGGCGAGGACCAGACAACTGCATTGCAAAAGTCATTCTCTGTCCACAATACCTGGCAGAGAGCCTGGCAGTAAACACTTACTGATTTGATAATGATCCAGGAGATTCTCAAAGTAAAAGTAAATAGAAGTTAAAAATTTCTGCCACAATCATGTCCACAGCTATATATCAGAGATGTTTCCGTATATACGTGAGGGACTTCTTGGCCATTTCCCCAGCCAGCAACAGCAGGCTGTCCCTTTTCTGACCTCTCACAGATTGCCAGGCCTGGATGGAGGGCCAGCAGCACAGTGACTGAGCCGAGTCAGGGAGGACGGAGCTTTGGGTTCTGGCCCCATTTCTTTCCCACTGTGACCAACGCAACCCTGAGGCGACTACCAGGGCCTCAGGTTCACCACATTGGGCTGGAGTGATCAGAGATATTAGGCACACATACCTGGAGGGGGTTAGCCCTCAGAAATTAAGAGGTGTATTTAATATTATATTATATATTATATTATATTTAATATTATATCAAGTTAAATATTGATAGTTGAAGGCAAGACTTCTGCGGGAATCTTCTGCCACCTGGCCCTTCCTGGCTTCACTCCAGTGTTAAAGAGACAGCGTAATTGGACCTAGCGGACCTCAGGCACAGATCAGAGATTTGAATTAGTAGCTGCCTCTCCTGCCCCTTCCCTTCCGTAGGCTTCCGCTGCTTTTGTTTCTCGTTGCTCTTGTTCCGTTATTTTGTGTTGTTTTGCATTGAGTGCTCGACACTCAAAGGAAGATCCGGTATTTTGGTTTTTTTTTTTCAATGTTCATAATCACAGAGGATCTATAGGATAAACCTACAAAGAAACTCATGTAGGTCAAAACCCAATAAGCCAACTAGAAAATCAAGTTCCCTTTATCCAAAACCGGTTTTGCAATTTCTGAGTTACTCTTTAACGTCTAAAATCTGTCACTCCTTGCATTAGGTCACTCCACACAAATACTTGGGTAACTACCCTTCTTCCATACCCAGTATGCTGCTCGGCCTGGTCTTGCCTTGGTTTCTGGGTTCTTGTAAGAAAGCCCTTGTGCCGCAGGCTCTGCAATCCGTCTGCATTCACGCCGCGGCGCATGAAGTGCCCGGGGACAATAATGCAAGTCCTCGTCTTCTGGGTCTCCCATCATTGTGTCGCCAGTCTGAGAATGCTAGTCTGAGTAAATTAAACAAAATGTGGCCCCTGAGCCTTTGAGTGAAGCATTGTCTCCAGCCGTTAAGAGCTCAGAGCTGTGTGGCCTGGCACAGCAGGCCAGCCGCGGGAGAGTTTTCATCCTCCCCGAGAACCTCCTATTAAACATATTACGAAGGACTTCCCACCTTAGCAGCCTGGAGCTCTGGATGCCTTCCTATTTTGTGCAAATGTACTTTTCTGTGCTGTCTGTAGCAAAATATCTTCTAGAAGCTTGTCTTGCTGTAAAAATGCTTTCCTCATTGAATATATCCATTTAACAAAAGTCACAGCTCACTTTTCATACCTCCATAGAATGAAGGATTCAGCACTGTGACGCTGAGAAAAGGCTTCCCCACCTTAACTCCACACCATGATTGCTTCTGCCGCCACTTCCTGCTTTCTGTGCATTTCAGGGCCCTGCGCCGCTGGAGTCGTGGGGATCAAGATGCCTCGTTATTGCCTATTTGGAGACACCGTCAACACAGCCTCGAGGATGGAATCCACGGGCCTCCGTAAGAAAGGAGATCACTTTTCGTAGAGGAGGATTGTGTCTTGCAGGAGAGGGGAACTATAACATAAAATGCACAATAAGGAGCTACAAAGAACTAGTGAGATGAAGAGTCACCTTCCACATGGACTAGACATGGGCCTCAGTCAGTCCAGTTCTTGCAACATTTGCTTTCGTTGTTGCCACTGCCTGAGAATTTCTGTGTTCTTCCTTTTTAGCTCATTAGTAGACTATTTCTGTTCGTTTTGGTTCATTTGCAATGCATTCAGGCATGCTCTACCTGGAATAGTCATGATATTTAGCATAAATCCATGTAAGTTAAAAAAAAAAATTCAGTGGGCTAGATATGGAGCTTACACTGGCTCGTTTTCCTATTCCTCTTTTGTTTTCCTGAGAATTGGCTTTAGTAAAGGAAAATATAAGTATTTATTATATGCAGAAGCCTTTATTGCATTCACCTGACAGAGTGGAGGCACCATGAGCTCCATGTAGTAGATGCTCAATAAATTTTTTTTAAAAAGATTTTATTTATTTAACAGAGATCACAAGCAGGCAGAGAGGCAGGCAGACAGAGAGGGGGAAAGGGGAAAGGAGCCCGATGTGGAGCTCGATCCCAGGACTCTGGGATCATGACCTGAGCGGAAGGCAGAGGCTTAACCCACTGAGCCACCCAGGCACCCCAATGCTCAATAAATATTAGAGGCCATGATAGTAACAGAAATCTAGATAAGAGAGAAAGCAAGCTTTGGTAGGTGGGGCTGACAAAAACACAGGTGCGAGAGTGGTATCTTGGCAGTCTACTGACAAGCTCTTACTGGTTTGTACAGGAAAGTCATGGTATAAAGGAAAGGACAGACTTGGGTTACCATTATAACTGTACAGATCACTCTCTGTATAAGCCGGGGGTGGGGGAGTAGTTACTCATCTTTCTAGGCATCAGAAGGTAGAAGGAATAAATAGAGGATGGGATACCAGTCTTGCTGGAAGGGTCTCCGGAAGGAGTTGACATGATGTGTGTTAAGCATTTAGTAATCCTCAGATACATGGCAGGCGTATAATATAGGACTGCCATTATCCTTACTATTGTCATTGTCTGTGGCCCCCATGGTGGGAACCGTGGTATACCAATGGTGGACCATGAATGTCGGTGACTTCACCAACTGCTTGTCAGAAGGATGACAGTACCTCAAAAGAGTAACACCTAAAAAAGTCATGACCCTGTCACTCTCTCCTGAATCTCCATCTTGCTGCCAACAATTAAGCTGCTAATTAGAACTTTCACAACAGGGACCCAAAACCAAATTGCAGCTGTCAAGCTCAGCACCACAAACTAAATCCAAACCAAGACGCAGGAGGCACCCCTCTGAGCAGGAGGGAGAATCTTTCGAGCACGACCTGCAGAGCCTCTTCACTCAAGACCCCAAAAAGCAATGCCAGGTCCTCTTTTGTCCCATGTGTGATAGTATTTGTCTCACAGGTCATATTTTTAAGGGCCCTTTCACCAAAATATCTCAGCTGTCAAGAACTCCTGTAACAACTGTCTTGATTCAAGTGGAAACAAACGTGTTCCTAGAATAGACTTCAAAATGGAGATTTTCATTGACTGTTTTGCATTTCCAGCCTTGAGAATTCATGTGAGCGGCTCCACAATAGCCATCCTGAAGAGAACCGAATGCCAGTTCCTGTACGAAGTGAGAGGGGAAACATACTTAAAGGTAAGGGGTCCACAGGGAGGGGACCCAGAAAAAGCACTCACTTGTGGGTCCCCTCCTTGGAGACGGGACATCCCATGGTCAATAATGTTAAGGAGCAAAAAGATGAAGAATCCTTTTCTGCACTCCCTGCGGTGATCGCCCATTACCCCCTGTAGGAGAAGCCACCCCCAGAAGAATGCAAACTCAGAGCTTTTTTCATATTTTGAACTAACACTGATATGTTATAAAATGCTACCACCATTTCTTCCACATACCTCCAAGTTTTGCTTCCATGTCTTCACGCAAAGCCGAGAGCTAAGGTCTGGGATGGAACTTATTTATTTATTTACTTATTTAAGATTTATTTATTTATTTGAGGGGCACCTGGGTGGCTCAGTGGGTTAAGCCACTGCCTTCAGCTCAGGTCATGATCTCAGGGTCCTGGGATTGAGCCCCGCATCAGGCTCTCTGCTCAGCAGGGAGCCTGCTTCCTCCTCTCTCTCTACCTGCCTCTCTGCCTGCTTGTGATCTCTCTCTGTCAAATAAATAAATAAAATCTTTAAAAAAAAAGATTTATTTATTTGAGAGAGAGAGAGCCTGGGGAGGAGGGTGAGGAGCAGAAGGAGAGGGAGAGAGAAACTCAAGCAGACTCTGCATTGAGCACAAGCCCAACAACCTGAGATCATGACCTGAGGTGAAACCAAGAGTCGGACGTTCAACCAGCTGCACCACTTAGGTGCCTGGGGACTTATTTAACTTAAGCCAAAGCCCCCATGCCTCCCTCACTTCCTCACTCTCACTGCTGCTTCTCTCTAAAACCACCTCTCCAGGGGTTGCTTTACCATTCGGAAGCTTTGGACCTGTGATTGCCACCTGCGGCCCCAGCCTTGCTGAGAAAGACCCTCTGTGGGTGTAGATCAGGAATCTAGATTTTTAGTGAGTATTCAAGGTGATCAGGAAGCATGCCAAGGATGGAGAATCACCAGTCTCTCTTCCCCAGGCTGTTGATCTCCAAGTTTCTCCAGTTGGCTCTTGGGCTGCTTTTCAAAGGTCATTCGAGTCCTTTCACAAATGGTCTGAAGCCAACTACTGATCGGAAGATGATCTGTCTCCAGAAGCCACAGTGCTTCTGGCCTTTACAATGTAACTGCAACTTGGAAAAGCCTCCTTTCGTGTAGACGTGACCTCATATCACACTCACTATCAGTACACTTCTGCACAGAGCATTCCCCCCAGCATAAGAGTGGTGTGTGGATGACTGCAGTCCAAACCCAGCCAGCCAACTACCGGTTTTAAAGGGCACCCGAGTGGCTCAATCAGTTGAGTGTCTGACTCTTGGTTTAGGCTTAGGTCATGATCTCAGAGTCATGAAATCAATTCCCGCATCAGATTCCACGCTAGAGTCTGCTTGGGATTCTTTCTCTCCCTCTCCCTACCGTGCATGCACTCTCGTTCTCTCTCAAACAAATAAACCTTTAAAGAAGAGTGATTTTTTAAATATATAGCCTTCCCATCTCCTTTTCAAATACAAGCTTTAGCGAAAACAGGATTTCCAATACATTTCCATTCATTTTATAGTCTCCAGATGGGTCCAGCAAATGTCACTTAATAAGCATGTCTTAGGATGAACACGTGTTTGTAATTTACATGCTTAAGGTGGGGAAATTGGCAGAAGGTTTGTGATGAAATCTTGTGGCAAAAAGGGCTCAAAGAAAAAGTGGGTGATGAAAACCAATTGGATGTCTTAGTGAAGCAGGATTGGACACAAATTCTCTTCTTTTTTCATTTAGAGTTCTTTTGATGTTGCTATAACGACACTTTGAAATATCTTTTGGGGAAAAAAGAGGACTGTACTTTGGAAAAAAAATACATCTGGGGAACGAGAGATGTATTTTTAAAAAGACACTTGGAAAGAAAGATGTGTCTGGAGGGAATGCAAATCTCATCAGAACATGGGTTCTGGGGGCGCCTGGGTGGCTCAGTGGGTTAAGCCTCTGCCTTCGGCTCAGGTCATGATCCCAGGGTCCTGGGATCAAGCCCTGCATCAGGCTCTCTGCTCAGCAGGGAGCCTGCTTCCCCTTCTCTCTCTCTGTCTGCCTCTCTGCCTACTTGTGATCTCTGTCTGTCAAATAAATAAATAAAATCTAAAAAAAAAAAAAAAGAACATGGGTTCCACTGAAGTGTGGACACTCATGAGAAACAGGGAAGTGAGGGGTCTCTTGGAAATGGATGTTTGTCAGCGCTGTGGGCTAGAACAGACCTATCTCACTGACCTCCATGGTGCCCACCTTTCTTGTCTCCCCAGGGAAGAGGAACTGAGACTACCTACTGGCTGACGGGGGTGAAGGGCCAGGAGTACAACCTGCCGACCCCTCCTACTGTGTAAGCTGCTGGGTGTGGTGGGGCAGGACAGGGCAGTGGAAGTCTTGGCTTTATTATCCCTGCTGTGTACAGCCATAACTGTTGGCAAGTGCTCCGCCAGTGGCAATGTTACATCAAATGCACAGCCAGGGACTACTTACATGAGAAGTCTAGAAACCTCCCTTCTCTGGCTGCCAGAAGTTGGGTGTTCCAGGCACGCTCAGAATGGAGGAGAGCGGACAGCTCACCTCCCGCAGATCTGGTTCAGACCAGAGGAGGGCGTTCTGGTGGCCAAGAGGCACTCTGCAACTGGACCCCTGCCGGCAGCTTTCTGCTAGGCTGCCTGATGGAAACAGGACCTTCCCTTCCCCGCCTCCCACCCAGGCCTGTGGTTCTGGGTGATTACATGGAAGCTGTGTTCTCCCACAGATGAGGAAGGCCAAGTTTCAGGTCTAACGAACAGGTTTCAGTTCTCTTCATGGTGACCAAGAGGGTCACCCCATTGCACATTTGGTTGCTGCAATCAGTCACATGGCTGTTGGGGTGGCTCTTGATATGGTCGAGAGACCCTGGCTTGCAGATTCTCAGATGCTGGACACAGATATGGCAAGCCTCTAGGGAAGCCGAAACAAGCCAGATCTTCCCCGGGCCACAGGGGAGCTGGCCCCTTATTGGAGCCCCCAGGTCCACTCCAAACTCTTAAAACCCTCCATCCCTTCAGAGGCCTCCCCAGACAAGATCCACACCCCAGAACGTGTGGGACCAAGTCCTCAGGGTTGGGTTGCAGGGCCCCCACCGCTATTGTCCTGGCGTTGTTTGCCCTCCCTGCAGTGGCATGTGGAAACGTAACCGTCTTCCAAGCCGAGGCAGCGTGTCATTCCACTTTGAAATTGAAATAGAATTTTAATTTAATTTTTTCAGTGTTCTTAGATTCATTGTTTATGCACCACACCCAGTGCTCCATGCAATACGTGCCCTCCTTAGTACCCATCACCAGGCTCACCTAAGGTGAAATAGAATTTTCTGTTTGAAATGTATCCTGCTTTTTCCACAAATGCACAGAGCAGGGATGACAGCTCTTATAAGCCTATCAAAAGCAAGGCTCTTTCTCTATTCTCTGGGCTTCCCGTGGTTAGCGTGGACTAAGCACTCAAATAAGTATTTGGTAAACGGAACTGATTGTTCTGGAAGGACAAAATAGTCTGTATGAATTGCTGAGAAGTTCCGTTTTCCCTCCCCACTCTCTTCCCAGGGAGAATCAGCAGCGCTTGCAAGCCGAATTTTCCGACATGCTCGCGAACTCTTTACAGAAAAGGCAGGCGGCGGGGATAAGAAGCCGAAAACCCACACGGGTGGCCAGCTACAAACGGGGCACTCTGGAGTACTTGCAGCTGAACACGACCGACAAGGAGAGCAACCAAGCGAATTAAGCACAGCTGCACTAAGGCAGTGGCCTCAAGCGTCCCAGAGACCTCCAAGCAGCGGCAGACTGTGATGAGCTCTGCTTGGCCTTGGCTGCCAGGGCGGGAACACAGACTGGCTTCTGTGAATCAGATGTACACACGCGGTGCAAAAATTACCTTTTACTCTGGAGTCTGATCTCAACAGTGGCTCTGGGGAGCTGCCCCCTGGGAAAGAAGAATAGATGGACTGTCTCTAAACTGAAGAGATTTTGTTCTTACTCCCATTTGTTTGGTTTTGGTTTTGTTTGGTTTACTGGCTGGCTCTTTTTCCTTCTGTATTCATGAGCGTTTTTAAATTGTCACGATTATATTTTAAATACCCTATCTCCATTAAATTATATTTAACTCATAATTTTTGCAGAAAATATGCTCTATGGTAGGCAAGAATAAAAGTTAAAAAGGTACCGAGTCTGTGTGTGTTTCCAGCAACCCAGCCATTTTCCATCTTCGCCGGCCACCATCTTGTGCTCACTGGACATGGATGACAGCCCCCAGCACGGAGGCGAGGCAAAGCTAGCAGTGTCGTTCAGGGCTAAGAAACTGGATGTTCAGTATCGCCCGCTACACACAAGAGGATTTTATGTCTAGCCTTCTACAATGGGAGGCAGGGCCTACATCTGTCTCCAATCTAAGATAAAGGTCAAATCTTATTTACTAGAAAAGACAAATACTTGAAACTCTGCAAAATATCCCCTTCCTGCCATCCAGCGGCCATCTTCTGCTCCCCCTTCTTATGGCATCCCGGCATGACTCATTTGCTTGAAATCTCAGGGGGAATGGCAAAGGGCAGCTGGTGTGAAGTAGATTAGAATCAGAAAGGCAAGAATGTAACACTTCTGTGGCTCATGTAACACTTCTGTCGCTCATCTGAAGGAAACAGTTTTGACCACATAACTCTTGCCCCGCCTCTACCACAAAAACCACACCAGAGATCAGGAAACAGGCAATATTTTCTCCTTCACCTGGAAAAGGGTAAAATCAAAAATAATAAAATAAATTATCTCCTGATGTATATAGGGTTAGCCCTTCATATGTGGCAAGAGTCCTTACCTGGAAACTGGAAGTTTGTGATTTCTGCCTTGGCGTCTCTGCAGTGGCTTCACAATTCCAAAGAAATAGGCTTATAAAGCAAGAATTGTTTGCATACGTGCAAGATAGCTCAGAAAGTTTGTGACCCAAGAATTCTATGTGAAAAAAGTACAAGGGGAAGTACTGGGTAGAAACAAGAACTAAATTCAAGAGGAATACAGGAAATCCTAGAATCAATTTTTTATACCTTTGATATATACTCCTCTTGAGACATGCAAGATCTGACTTAAAAATATTGAAGTAGGGGCACCTGGGTGGCTGAGTGGGTTAAAGCCTCTACCTTTGGCTCAGGTCTTGATCCCAGAGTCCTGGGATCAAGCCCCACATCGGGCTTTCTGCTCAGCAGGGAGCCTGCTTCCCTCTCTCTCTGCCTGCCTCTCTGCCTACTTGTGATCTCTGTCTGTCAAATAAATAAATAAAATCTTCAAAAAATATATTGAAGTAATAATACAACTAAATTAATAGCTATGTGTTTTTTCCTGTTTAGTACCAAATATCCAGTATCAGGGAAGGAATTACGATTTAAATGAAAAAGGCAATTTTACCTTATTTTCCTTTTTTATAATCCCCTAGAAAACAGTGAACATAACAAATTATAGAGGAGACAACTAAAGAAACAAATACTCAAGATTTTTAAACTTCAATTTCAATTAAATATGAGTGATTTTTAAATATATAAAATATAGATGCAGGGTGCCTGGGTGGCTCAGTGGGTTAAGCCTCTGCCTTTGGCTCAGGTCATGATCCCAGGGTTCTGGGATCGAGCCCCGAATGGGGCTCTCTGCTCATCAGGGAGCCTGCTTCCCTCCACCCCCCACCCCTCTGCCTCCCTCTCTGCCTACTTGTGATCTCTGTTTGTCAAATAAATAAATAAAATCTTTAAAATATATATATATATATACATATATATATATACATGCATAACTGTTCAAAAACTGATATCTGGGATAAAAATAAAGGAAAAAACTTGAGCAGCTCTTACTTCCTCAGACCTCAAGCAGGAAAAAGATTTCCTTCAAAGTTAATCTCACATCATAAAAGGCTGATCTGCTGATCTATAGGTCAGGTGACCAGATAGATCTAGGCCATGATCAAGCAAGAATGACTTTGTAAATATTTTGAAATCCTCAGAATGGCAGAGAAAATAGAAATAGAAAATAGAAACTATGTTGACATAAGGTCTTTGACATAATATCCCACTGAAAGAAGATGCCAGAAGTAGAGCAGAGAAAGGAGGGAAAGAAGACAATAATTTCCATAGCAGTTTTAAAGGACTCAGCTGGGAGTTACATTAACCATTCAATGGAACCCACTCAGTGCAGCCCAATAGAACTATGTCAGCCTCATATGGACATTTATTAGCTTTTTATTTTGAAAAAATAGTAAAGTCATAGGAAGTTACAAGAAGAGTACAGGAGGGCCTCTGGTCCAGACAAGATGGCATAGACTCATTTCTCCCTGACCTTCCCCTCTCGGTACAACTAAGTCCGTGATGCAATGCAAGACACAAGCAAAGGAGAATGAAAGAGCATGGGAAGAGGAAAACAGACTTCTTAGGGACCCCAAGACCCACAGAACAACATTGCACCAGAGTCTCTTACTCCCCTCCACTCTACAAAAGAAGGCAAGTCAGACCCAGCCTTTTTCAACTTTTACCAGTCAAGAAAACTGCTTTACAACTTTATTAAAATCAGCTGTATATACTTGAGTGATTCTGTTTCTGGGTTTTCTATGTTATGCCAGGAATCTACACATTTATCCCTCCTCCCATGCCACATAGTCTTGATATTGTAGCTGTATAATAAATCTTAAAATCAGGTGAAGCGCTTCATCCCACTTTATCCTTCTTTTGCAAAATTGTTTCAGCTATTATAGTTTTTTTTGTTTTTTTGCCTTTCCATGTAAATTTTAGTATATACTTATATACAGCTCTAATAAGACTTGCTAGGGTTTTGATATCATTTGCACCAAACCAGTATGTCAGTTTGGGGAGAATTGACATCTTGGCTATGTTGAGTCTTCCAATTTATGAACGTGGTATGTCTTGCCATTTATTTAGATCTCCTTTTACATATGCAATTTAAATGTTCTAATGGTTACATTTTTTAAAAAGAAACACGTAACCTACGTTAATAATATATTTAATTAAACCAGTATATTCAAAGTGTTATCATTTCTGCATGAAATCAATATAAAATTATTAGATATTTTTCATTTTTGTGGTAAGCCTTTGGGTATATTTTACAGTTACAGAAAATCTCAATTCACACTAGTCATTTTTAGAGTGCTTAAGAGTCACCAATCAGGGGGCGCCTGGGTGGCTCAGTGGGTTAAGCCGCTGCCTTCGGCTCAGGTCATGATCTCGGAGTCCTGGGATCGAGCCCCGCATTGGGCTCTCTGCTCTCTCGGGGAGCCTGCTTCCTCCTCTCTCTCTGCCTGCCTCTCTGCCTGCTTGTGATCTCTCTGTCAAATAAATAAATAAATCTTAAAAAAAAAAAGTCACGAATCACTAGTCATTACTAATTTGATAGCATCGCTTTAGAATGCCAAAACTGGGTGACATTCTTTTTCAGGGAAAAGAGAGGAAAATTTAGATTAAGTGAGAGAGCAAGAGGGTCCATTCACCTTCTCAAGAGACACCCAGATATACACATGACATAGGAGTTGAAACTATCTAAGTGGATTTTAGACAACTATAATTAGTATGTAAAAACTCTGAAAACATGGGCAACATGTAAGTTCAGATGGGCAATTCAGCACACAGTTGGAAGCAATAGGAAAGAATCAAATGGAAATACCACAAATAAGCATAGTGACAAAGAGAAAGAATGTCTTTAATGAAGCTACTAGACTTGCTGAGGAAAGAATCGTACTTGAAGGTAGCACTAAAGAAATTCTGCAAACTAGCCAAAGAGAAAAAATAAACACAACAGAACTACTAAGAACTGTGAGATAATATTAAATGGCCTCAGGTATGTAAATGGAATCCTAAATATAGAACTATACAGAAGAAACATTTGAAAAAAATAATGATTGAAAATGGACCAAATGTAATGGCAGACACCAAATCACAGATCCAAAAATCACAAAGAACACCAAATAGAATAAATGCCCTAATCTACCTGTATATTCAAACTGCTGAGAACGAAGAAAAAATTGTAAAGGTAGTCTGGGATTGGTGAGGTGGTGAGGGGGTGAGGAGGGAGACACACATTACACACAAAATAACAAAGTTAAAAATTATAGCCAACTTCTCTTCTAAAACTCTGCAAACTAAAAGATAACAAAATGACATCTTTAAAGGGCTGAAGAAAGAAAAATAGAATTTTATACCCAGCCCAAAAAAAAAAAAAAAAAAAAAAAAAAAAACCCTGAATAAAGAACAGAGACTTTCGGGACGCCTGGGTGGCTCAGTTGGTTAAGCAGCTGCCTTCGGCTCAGGTCATGATCCCAGCATCCTGGGATCGAGTCCCACATCAGGCTCCTTGCTCAGCGGGGAGCCTGCTTCTCCCTCTGCCTCTGCCTGCCACTCTGTCTGCCTGTGCTCATGCTCTCTCTCTCTAACAAATAAATAAATAAAATCTTAAAAAAAAAAAAGGACAGAGACTTTCTCAAAAAAAGAACATGAGAATTTATTGCCAGTAGACCTACTCTACAATGCATGTTAAATGCATATGGTACCAGATAGAAATTTGGATTTTTAAAAAGAAACGATGAATACTGGAAATGCAATATAAAAAAGTCAAATACTTTTTATTCCTATTTTTAATTGTTTTAAAACCATTTTTTACCCTTTTTTACCCATTTTTTACCTTTAAAACCATGTTTACCTTCATGTTTTTAGTTTCCTGTTGTACAGTGTAGATTTAGTTTTATTCTGATTTGGCTTTTTGACTTTGCACCAAAGGAGATATATAAATGCAAAAAGTAAATGAAAAGATGTAAAACATCATTAGTCATTAGTAAAAGATAATTAAAGTCACAATGAGATAATACAACACACTATTTAAATAGCTCAAATTAAAAATCTGACAATATCAAGTGCTGGCAAGGATGCAAACAAATGAAACTCACACATTGTTGGCAATAACATAAAATGGTACAGAAACTTTTGAAAATAGTTTGGTGGGTTTTATAAAGTTAAACATTTACCATAGGGTCCAACAATCCCACTCCTGATTTGTAATTATACAAATGAAGTGAAAACTACATTCACATAAATACATGTTTCTGAATGTTTATATTAGCTTTATTCATAAGCACCAAAACTGGAAACATCTGAGATTTTTTCAATAGGTGGACAGATCAAGAAAGCCACCCAATGAAATACTACCCAGCAATAAAAAAATAATGAACTACTGTTTCACATGACAACATGGATGGATCTTAAATGCAACTTCCTGAGTGAAAGAAGCCAGACCCAAAAGACGCTATATTATAAGATTTCATTCATATGCTATTCTGGTAAAGAGAAAATGGTTGCCAATTGTGTGGAGGGGAGATGTGACTACAAAAGGATAGAACAAATGAACTGGGGTGTGGCGGGGGGGTCTGAGGGGAGTGATATAACTGTCCTGTTGTAAATACATGATTCTGTGCATTTATCAAAATGCTAGGACTGTATTGTACAAAAAAAGACTTTCACTGTGAGCATTTTTTTTATAAAATGCAACCAGATGCAGATTGAACCTAAGATGGAATGCAGACAGTGACAAATGAATGTGTTCTACAGAATGGCATAATCTCACTAAAGAAGGGGTAAAGAAAAATGCTGACAGAGGTAACTTTGGAAAACAGTGTTGCAAGTGGATGTTGTAAGGCTAAAAACAAAACAACTGTACAAAACATTGTGGTCTAATTGATCAGTCTGTTTCTTAGAAAAGCATGGATTAGAAATTTTGAAACTCCTTTGAACAGATATTAAAGTTGGATAAATAAGGAAATATATTTTAGATATGAACAACAGGTTTCACATTCAGATAAAGAAGTTACAAATAAAGAGGTAACCTTAAGGGGTTAGATTAGATCAGAGGTATCACTATGAATAATCATGTTGATTTTTAAGACAGAGAGACCACGATAGATAAAGATAGATGTATGTGTCTATATACTGACCCACTGCTAGGACCTAGAAGTGGTGATGTCCCGACAGCAATGAACATAACTAGTGTCCAGATTACAGATTGTATACCCCATTCACAAAAGCGATCAGGGATCCTTGGAGAAGTGATTGATTTCACGGCAAGGGCAGGAAAAATAGAAAATAAGCCTGGAGGATTTTGTGTTGCCAGAAAGTAATGAAGTGCTCAGAGGACATAAAAGAAGAAGGAGAAGAAGAAGGAGGAGAAGTAGTTGTAGGCCTCTCAAAATGAAACAGCAACCAACCTGAAGGAACTCACAATAGCCAAACTTGGAAGAAATTTAACATTTAAAAAATTAGAAGTTTTGATTATAACTTAAAGAATAAAGTAAATATCCATGTTTCCATACTGCTATAAATATGTGTTTAAATAAACTATGCAGAAGAGACAATCTTTCCTTAGAGGAGAATCCAATTAATAAATGTAGAAGAAATGAAGAAAAATGAGAATGACTAGAACACCAGAGTAATAATTGTTTCAAGCAACATCTACCAATTACTGCTAAAATTGATGGGTGAAAATTTAAAGAAAAACAATATTTGCATAGTTGCAAGGTATCTCCCCCCAAATATTTAGTACAAAGGAAAAACTAGGATCTAAAGCAGAAAAGCCTCAGACACCACCTCAACCAGATGATTACGACTAACTTCACCAGTACTAAGACACATTAACATCATATGTCCCTGATATGATACATTGAGAGGGTCCCATCACACTTGTGATATCCTTCCCTAAAATATAAACTCAAGCTAATCATGAGAAAACATTAGACAAAATCAAATGGGGGGACATTCTACAAAATATTTCATCAATTCTACGAAAAAAGTCAGAGGGAAGAGGGAAACCCTAAGAAAATTAGCTTATAAGAAATTCTTTCTTAGGTTGGAGGACTCAGAAATGATATATATTGGAAGTTACAGTGGTGACCAATACAGGCCCCGATCCCACTGATAACAGAAGGAGGCAAGAGAACAAGACAGTTTTGTAGGCGAACTAGCTTTCCATCTGTCTCAGTAGGAAGTCAGATAATGTCTGAGTTAAAAACAAGAAACAAGAGTACAGGGATTCCCGGCTTTCTGAAAGTTCGAGCTAATGCCATTTGCTTTTACTAAAGACTTCCTATATCCACACCTATTTTTGCCAACCAAAGGAAATTCAAAGAGGATTTTCACTTTTATGAAAAAAGCTGTTATTGTACTAATACATTCCTATCTGAGAGCATCTCTTAATGACCACATAGCTTTTGTTTTGGTTAACTGAAAAGAAAAACAATTACAAAACTAATGTGGGAAATTGAGCCTTTTGTGCTGAGTCCCATGCATTTTTATTCAGCCAGAAGATGATAAGTCGGTTGTTGGATGATGTGGTCTGAAAATGACCTTGTTCCATTACGTGGTGATAAGTTAACCATTCCAGAAAGGTAAGAATTTCCAGTCTAGAATTCATGGAGAATGACTTTGTATCTACATGGCATGTTGTTTTCAACATGCCATGAACTTTTTTCTGTACTTCTATAGAATATAAGGCTTTATGCACGTGCTTACACATATACCATACAATCCTATCCCAGTGAAAATACATTTTATCCTGTTCCTATAAATATTTGCAATTTAACCTTGTGGAGATTATTCCAATATCAAATTGTTTGGTGGATTAACCCAACCCCAGGGTAGCTAGAGCTCATGGCCTCTTGTTGGGCCAATGCATGACTTCACAATGTATGTTTATTACCAAAAACATGAGTTATCACTGTGAGTTCTATATTTCTTTGAAAACGAATAAATCAGATCTTGTGGTTTGTGGAAAAAGGTATGTTTTGTAAGAGTAGGATTGCACGAAAACCTTTTGCAGCTTCTAGAGAGATCGACTTCCCAGTCACCCACTCAGCTTGGGAACAAAAGGGATAGAGAGCAGGGTTCCTCACATGATGGACTTCCCCCATCTCTGGAAGAGCACAGGAAGTGGGCTTACAGGCCACAAACTAGGAGACTGCGGAATGATACCTGGACTGTCACAACAGAGACCCATTTCAGCAAAACACCACAGTGCCAGGTTGCCGGGCCTATGCCTTTAAGGAGTGTTTGCCAGAAGCCCTATTCCAGTCACCCTGACAGACCAGAGGCCTCTGTCGTGGACATCTCAGAAGGATGATCTCCCTAAACATGGCTGCCTCTTCACACTGCTCCAAGTTCTCCAAGATTATCCATTTCATTTTCCTGTGTGTGTGCCCTACATTACCACTCACTGGGCTGTGAGCGTCCCAGTGAGAAGGAAGCTATGGTGTTCCAAGAAAAACAAAAAACTAAACCCAGACAGAAAACCCATCCATGAATGATTCGTAGGAGGCAATCAGTAACACAGGTTGGTGATTTCATTGCTGATATGGATAATGATTTTGCTTATGCTGATTCCACTGCCCAGGGACCTGCCAACAAAATTCCCTGAAATGCAGATTTGGTCAGAAGCAAGGGCAAGTTTTATTGCCATGGAGTTTGCAAATGTGGAAAGACACAGCCCTGAGCTGCAAACCGAAAGGTATACAGGGGGCGCCTGCATGGCTCAGTCCTAAGAGTCTGCTTTCAGCTGGGGTTATGATCCTAGGGTCCTGGGATTGAGCCCTGCATCCGGCTCCTGGCTCTGAGGGGAAGCCTGCTTCTCCCTCTCCCATTCCCCCTGCTTGTGTTCCCTCTCTGTCTGTCTGTCTCTCTCTCTCTCTCTCTCTCTCTGTCAAATAAATAAATAAAATCTTAAAAAAAAAAAAAAAGGTATTCTCCAAAGGGGAAGGTTTGGGCTCAGAATTAAACAGCAAAACCAACAAAGTCTGTGCCATTTAACGACATTGGTCAGACTCACGTGCCAGACTTGAGGAGCACAGTGACAAGCAAGACACAGCCTGCTATTTCTGGGGGCGGTCTCAGGATGTGGCAGCCACCGGGAGCATGATAAGATGTGTTGTAGGGGGTCCTTCCAGGAATTTTGCTGAATTTTGTGAAATTTGTCATCTCAAGCTGTGCGGACTGGTTTTGGTCCCCACAGTCATTCTGCCCGATTAAAATTTTACTTTTTTTTCTCTTGACGGGAGGGGACCCTCTGGTCTGTTAGCCATTGTTGTCTAATTAGCGGGGTCTTCTGTTTTCACATCTCTCCCACATTCTTCACTTACCCTTTGAGATTTGCCTCATGTATGACCTCCTCTTACAGGGCTCTATGACACCTCCCCTTCCTTTCTGTGTTTTGGGGTTCAGGGCAGTCCACCCCTGAATATGCCACTTGGGCAAATTGGTTCTTTTGAATGAAAGTTATAGAGAAACAGCCAGTGCAAGGACACTCTGTCCCCCTTAAAGCAGGAAATAAGTGTCTCCTGAGAAAGGTAGCCTCGCTGCCCTGGAAGGTAGAGAGAAACATTTTTATCACCAGAGATAGGGAATTCGGAGCGGAAAAGGGTGTGTAAACAAAATCTGCTTAGTTTCTTCATTATTACCCAAGCTGAGGTTTTTGTCTTATAGTTCTCCACAAATTTACTGGTTCTTTTTTCTTTTTCTTTTTTCCTCTTTAACTTAAATTCAAGTTAGCTAACATACAGCGTATTATTAGTTTCAGGTGTAGAATTTAGTGATTCATCAGTTGCATATAACACCCAGTGCTCATTACATCACGTGCCTTCCTTAATGCCCATCACCCAGTTACCCTATCCCCAACCCTCTCCCCTCCAAGCAGCCCCCAGTTTGTTTCCTATGCTTAAGAGTCTCTTATGGTTTGTCTCCCTCTCTGATCTCATCTTTTTTTATTTTTCCCTCCCTTCCCCATGTTCATCTGTTTTGTTTTTTAAATTCTACATATGAGTGAAATCATATGATATTGATCTTTGTCTGACCAACTTAACAAATTTAGTGTTTCTTTGTCTAAAAGGCATATAAACACCTTGAATGTCATATCTTTGAGGCCCCATACATACAAAATTAAACTAAACTTGTTTTTTCTCCTGTTCACCTGATTTGTGTCCTTTTAATTACTAGGGATAGGTGGAAATTGCCCCCACTGCCGACATCTGCCTGCCATCCTCTGTGCCCCTAAAGCACTTACCACACTGTTGAAATGAACTGTTTATCTTCTAGGGCCCTTTGGACCATGAACTCCTCCTCCTCAAAGGCAGGGACTATGGTCCAGTCATCACTGCATCACAGAGTCCAGCACAGTGCCTGGAAAACAGTAGGCACTTCACATATGTTTGATGAAAGGAAACCGTGGATTAGTAGATTTGATTTTTAACTATCGTTTGGATTACAGCGACTTGAGATTTCTCCGGAATTGGGCTGGGGTGAAAAAGACAGCTGAGTTGCCTGTTTCCGGGGTGGCTGATTAGAGCAACAAGCCAAAAGTGAAGGAATTAAAGCTCTGACCACTTCCAGTGATGGTATGAGCACAAGTCCTAAACCAGAGAAAACTCTGCCACCCCACCTGTCCATTTTCACCCATGGAACAGCATACCAGTTGAGGGTCAGTGGATCCCCACAGATGTGGGATTTCTCACTGCTGAGGAGCCCCAGAAAAAAGGCTCTGGCCATTCTACAGACTTCAGAGTCAAGCAGAGGTGAGGGAGAATGACCAGGAGTGGAAAAGTACTGGGGACTGAATTAGAGTGGAGGAAATTACCTTAAGGACTTCTTTCTCCTCCTTCTGCGGGTAAGGAGGCCTTCCCAGAGGCATTGGAGGAGGGCTTCTGGCCAAGGCCTCAGACCAAGATACCTAGAAATGAAGTCACCAGGGCTAGGAATGATAGTAGGCAAAGAACAGGACAGCCCGGTCCTTGCCTCCACCTCCCTCCAGCGATGCAGTGCACGGGTCGGGCACCCAGGTTGGCATAGAGAGGGCAGCATTCCCCTGAGCCTTTGTAATGGCCTCTGGGCAGGCCTGAAGAAAAGCGCACATAGATGATTTACCAGGAGCCGACCTTCACAATATTAAAAGCCAAAACACAGAAACAGTGAACTAGAAGGGGCAGCAATGCTGGGTTTTCCAAGGGAGGCACAGAGAGCTGACACGCCTCCCGTGACAAGTTCCTAAGAGAAGGATCCTAAGCTGAGGATCAGCTCAAGTGAAGCAGGAATGCCCAGTTTTCTAGTAAATCAAAGAAGACCAATAAAACTATGACCTATTAGTTATCCATACCCTGGAAAAATTGTTATAATACTTTTGTTAAAAGCAAAAAAGAAAAATAAAACAAAAGTCAACATGGGAGTTTTGTCTTCCCCACACCAGATATATGATGTCTTTTCTAACCCCAACAACCAATCCTCTGATACCAACTAGGTGACCAACATCTAAATTACCTTCTGACTCTACCTATCCAGGGTCAGCACGGACCTGATGGGGTGAAAGCTCAGTCCACACAGGACTGTCCCCACTCTGGGCACCAGTCACATGTCCCAGAGGACCACTCATCCTTCTGACAGACACACCATAAATCAGGGCTCCCAACAACCCCTTCCTCAGTTTCCATGATTTGCTAGAATAACTCTCAGAATTCAGCAAGATGTTTTACTGAATGATTACCAGTTTACTATACAGGCAACAGCTCAAGAACAGTCCATGAAGAGAGGCATAAAGCAAGGTGTGTGTCGGGGGGAGGGGGTGCAGAGCTTCCCCGCCTCTCCAGATGTGCCACCCCACAGCACTTTGATGGGTTCAGTTTCACTCAGAAACTCTCAAACCGCCCCCCACCTTGTTTAGGGATTTTTGTGGAGGTTCCATTATGTAGACACGGTTGACCAAATCCTTAGCCATTGGACTAATCTCTCAGCAGTAAGATCTGGCCCTCATCCCAGCACTACTCAGAGGCCAACTCATGAGCATACAAAAAAACACCACTCTTGGGGCACCTGGGTGGCTCAGTGGGTTAAGCCGCTGCCTTCGGCTCAGGTCATGATCTCAGGGTCCTGGGATCGAGCCCCGCATCGGGCTCTCTGCTCAGCAGGGAGCCTGCTTCCTCCTCTCTCTCTGCCTGCCTCTCTGCCTGCTTGTGATCTCTCTCTGTCAAATAAATAAATAAAATCTTTAAAAAAAAAAAAAAAAACACCACTCTTACCACTCAGGAAATTCTTAGGGTTTCCTCAGGAAATTCTCAGCCAGGAACAGGGCCAAAGACAAAATAGGTTTTTTAATCATACCACAGTCAGGCTTGCTGAAGGTGGACAGGTTAGGAATATCATGAGAAGCCAGCTTCTCACTTGCAGCTTCCAGAAACTTCCATTCATGCTCAATACAGAGCAGCTATTGTTAGTAGTATGTGTACTCATTATGATTGGTGTTGATTGGATACTGTATTGATTCCTAGAGCTGCTTGTAACAAATATCCACAAACTCAATGGCTTAACACAATAGAAATCTATTCTCTTGGAGTTCTGGAATCCAGAAGTATGAAGTCAAGGTGGTGTCTGGTCATGCCTCCTTCAAATCCTTCCTATCTCTTCTAGCTGTGGATGGCCTCCATGGCTTCAATCCCTGCCTCCATATGTCCATGGCCTTCTCTTCTCTGTATGTCTGTCCCTTCTGTGTCTCTTATAAAGACACTTGCCATTGGATTTAGGGATCACCCAGAGTATCTAGAATGATCTCATCTAGAGATCTTTAATTTAATTATATCTGCCAAGGTTCATTTGCCAAATAAGGTCACATTGGCAGGCTATGGGGATATCTTGCAGGGAGGAGAGTGGGGGAGGGCAATGTTCAACCTACTGCAGACACATTCTTACAGTCTCTGAAGGGAGGCACAAAGCTTCCTCTTTTGCTCTCTTCATTCCGAGGGCAGAGAAGTTTCAACAAAACTCTGAGTGAAAGCCAGTGAGGAACTAGAGTTTTCCTACAGAAGTGAATGCAGATTCTTGTTCTTTTCTTCCTCTCTCCACTCTCCTGCTGAGACTTCTGTGACCAAGAAGGCCCAGGGGACAAGGGTGAAGCCCACAGAAAAGACCACAGAGCTGGCTGCTGGAGATGGGGACTGCTTAAACTCTAGAGGAAAAGGGCAAAAGAAATTGATTCCTAAGTCCAGTTCAACTAAAAAAGAGTGGCAGACCAGATAGAAATTTGAGCATTTATTTGGCACACCATCAACATCATCTCATAAATCCTTATAGTGATACTTCATTTTGTAACAGAAACCTCTCACTCAGAAGACTTAACACAACTTGGCACTGTTCATTGGTGGAGACAGGATTTGAAATCACATCTGCCTGCCTGCAAAGTCTCTATCCTTTCTGTCAAGCCCAGCAGGGAAATCAAACAGCATTCTCTGAAAAATGGCTATACTCAGCAAAAGTGGCCATCTATGATGTCTTTACAGAAAACCACCTAACCATCAGATTCTCAAACTTTTCCCTTTTTCCAGAAATCCACAGAACTAGAAAGACCTTTTCCCAACTCATCCATTTCTGTCTGTGACCCCAGCTTTCTCCTATTCTCTGAC
Source organism: Lutra lutra (assembly GCF_902655055.1). Lineage (NCBI taxonomy): Eukaryota > Metazoa > Chordata > Mammalia > Carnivora > Mustelidae > Lutra > Lutra lutra. Next base: position 86,838,938 of record NC_062285.1, read on the forward strand.
ATTTACTGAACACCTATTGGATGCTGGGGATCTCCTTTAATTTAGTCCACAATAAATTCTGAAGTAATTGTCAGCTCTGCCTTACAGACCCTGGAGCAATAAAAATGAGAGATTTTTCTTATGATATATAGTTACTAAAAGTCAAGGCCAGTATTGGGTCAGAGGTTGTCCAGACCCCAAAGCCAATGATGCAATTGAAACCTTGGGGTTATTATGTACTTTCTTTCTCAATACTACTTATTTGGTATTTGTATTTATTTCTTAGTCATACTGGAAATGTGCCTATTTGTAATCATCCTTGACTAATCCCAAAGTGTCTTATACCTTCTTCACCCTCTGTCACTCAGACATAGAAGGTTATAGAGGTACATATTTTCTATACTTATCTGGGCTGGATATCTTTTTCCTGCTCCCCAGATCCAAATTTCACCCTTTTTTACTCAGCTCTGTGTCCCCAGGAATCAGGCACTCAGCAAATATGCTTCCTTGCATTCTGGATTTGGAGTTGGATTTGGCCAATGGGAAATTGGAAGGAGGGAGAAGAGTAGAGGCAACTTCATGGCCATGTAACCTGTGTTATCACACAGGGTCCCCTGTTACCAGAGCCTCATGCTTGGGTTAATGTTCTATCATCACTGGCTTAAAATCTTTAATAATTTTTGAAAAAGGAGCCCTAATTTTCTTTTCTTTTTTTTTTCAAGTTTTTATTTGAATTCCAGCTAGTTAACATACAGTGTAATATTAGTTTCAGATGTGGAATTTAGTGATTTGACACTTAGAGACAACACCCCATGCTCATCGAAACAAGTGCCCTCCTTAATCACCATCACCTGTTTAACCCATCCCCTTCACCCACCTTCCCTCTGGAAACCATCAGTTTGATCTCTAAACTTTAAAAGCTTATGACCTCATTTAACCTTAATTTCCTCTTTAAAAGCTCTGTTTCTAAATACAATCCCATTGTGGGTTTAGTAGCCCTGAATTTTCACTTTGTATCAAGTCCCAAAATTATGTAGGCAAGCCTAGAGGAGTTTGGAGTGCCAAGACTGCGGCTTCTGTCTCCTCTCCACACAGCTTTCTCCTCTCACTCCTTCAGATCTGGGGTGATCATGGAGCCTCTGCTGTGATTAATCCTGGGTTCCTTGACCTTGCACTTAGCCTACATCATGCCCACACCTTCAGTAATCTCTTTGACTGATTTACATGTACTACCCATTTCCTGCCAGAACCCCTGACAATCAGGAGAGAAAATACATTCTTTTGTATATGCAATAAGTGTTTGCTGAGCACTTACTATAAGTCAAGCACTATTACAGGCACTAGAGATACAGCAGAGGAAATAAAGCACAGAATAAATGAACAAGATAGTTTCTCTGCTCTGTGGGAGTTTATATGCTGGAGGGAAAGGTGAAGGAGACAAAAAATACATCCATGCCTGTATAAATGATCTATCAGATGGTGCTAAGTAGTGATGAGAAAATAAAGCAGGGAGGAGAGCCTGAGTGGCACAGTTGGTTAAGTATCTGGCTCTTGGTTTCAACTCAGGTCATGATCTCAATGTCCTGGGTTCGAGCCCCATGTCAGGCTCTGTGCTTAGCATGGAGTCAGCTTGAGATTCTCTCCCTCTGCCCTTCCTCTGTGCGCCCGTGCTCTCTCTCTCTCTCAAATAAATAAATCTTTAAAAAGAAAGGAAGGAAGGAAGGAAGGAAGAGAGGGAGGGAGGGAGGAAGGAAGAAAAGGGCTGACATGCCCTAGAAGAGTGTTATTTTGGGGAAGGTGGCCAGGCAGGACCTCCTTGATGAGATCTGAGTAAACTGAGGTTGCCTGCCTGTAGGAGGAATAAAGCCATAGAACGATTAATGAAAATTAGTGAAAGAACACAAGAGGTGGCATCATAAATACAAAAAAAAAAAAAAAAGGAGGATTTTGAAAATGGGGAACTGCCCTATTGAACCAAATACTACGGAGGACAAAAAGAATCCAGATTTAAATAAAAATTCAATGGCATGGCAATTAGGAGTAGACTTAGGAACTCTGAGAAATTTCTAGAGAATGGGAGATGGAAAGAATCAGATCAGAGATTTCTGCCTGCCCTGAAATCTTTGTGAATCCTTAAAAATCACTAAGTTCAATTTTAGCAGATAATTCCTCCTGCAAAATGCACACCCACACAGAGAATTGCAAAGTCATGCTGAGATGCTAGGGCTGTTGGTCGTCAGCTGATCCCCCCTCACTTGATCTATACTCAGTGCCTCAGACAAGCCCCTAAGGGCTACATATCATGGGTATTTAGAACCTTCCCAGCAGTGAGAAGTAGTATTTTCAGTATCACTGAGTTCTAAGTATTTTCAAAGTTTTCTTCTTATTTCTTCTGTCATCCATGAGTTATTTAAATATGTGTTTTTAAATTTTTTAATGTTTGGGGGAGGTTGTCGTTACCTTTTGTCACTGATACTCATTTAATTCCATTGTATCTATATACTACTAATTCTCCGTAAAATGTTGTTGACGGAGGTCATCAAGAGGACGGGACCCCAGGTTGACCCATGAGCTGGATCTGGCAGTCGGAAGCTCCTCACCTCCAACCCTGTCCTTGAAATACACATTCCGCTTGCCTGCCCCCCTTCCAGAGGCTGCGCCAAGGACCCGGCCTTGAGACAGTGTCTGTGGGGATGAGAACACCTGCCTGATGTACTAGACTGAACCCATTATTATATGGAGAAGCCTCTATATAAACCCAAGATTTGGTGGGCCGGGGCAGGGATCACTTGCCCCTCCGGACAAGCTTTATTTGTAAGTTCCCTCATTTATTAAGCCTGCACCTACCAGCCTGGAGCGGCCTGCCTCTTTCTTCCAGCTCTCCTTGCTTTGTGCTGGCCAGACCAGTTTCAGATTTCACCTGGGATACTCCCGAGGGGCTTGTGTACCAACAATTGTTGGGCCAGCCAGGAGACTGAAGAAATGGGCCTTGGAAAAGAGGCATCTGCATGGGGGAGGGGGCATCCCTTCCTTGCAGGGAGGGGGGTCCCATAGGTTAGAGGCCTCTGTGAGTATGGGGACAACCCGAAAACACTGGCTGCTTTACCACACCTGTTGGAGAACCTGCACACAGCCTGCTAGGTAAGCGTGAAGGTAAGCAGAGTGAGGACCGAGAGTGCCGCCAGTGGGACACCCCTGCCCTCCCCCCCGAAACACAGAGGGAAGCCCAAGCCCAGGAACAGTGGGGAGGCCCCAACTCAGGGAACGTTCGTGACCAGAGAATGCACTCCTGCAGAGCTTATCGATAAAGCTGCCAAGTTCCCACCAAAGGCCCAGAAAACTGTCCAGGTGTGGTGGGCGCAGCTGGGAGAGGCGGGGGCCACGGTGTCTCTCTGAGCAAGCAGGAGGCAGGGGAAATGAGCAAATCAGCCATACACACTGCCCTCACGCAGCGCCTGCCTGGCACCCGGAGGTTTGAGGCCTCACTCCCTTACCGATCGGACTATTCTAGCCTGCAGAATTCTAGCCTTAGCCCAATAAGAAGGACCTCTTTCGGCACCGGGAGCCTGGACATCTTGAGAGGAAGCACAAGAAGTTCTCAGAGCTCCGTCTTTCTTTTCCGGCCCCAGGCACTCCGGGAGCCCAGGGCTTCAGTGCAGACACTGCCCAATCCAAGAACCACGGCACCCACAACCACTCCCGAAGATGGCACAGAAATGACACCAAGAAACCCCATCACAAAAATATGAATCTCTTAAGAGGGTGGACCCCAGCTTCCCGAGGAACCTGCACTTTGCCAAGAAACACACCAAGAAGGGCCTAAAGTAGATGGAGGCCAACAACGCCAAGGCCACGAGCAAATGTGCCAAGGCTGCTGAGGTCCTGATAAAGCCATGATTCCAAAGGGCACCAGCCGTGAGCTCAGCCAACTTGCTTACATCGCTTACTCCGTGCTCTGGAAATGGGCTTGTGCCCATAATGCCGAGGGTCATGGGCTCTGGCGGCCAGATCCCAAGGCCAAGGCTGAACCCAAGGCCCAGGCTGCTGTTGCAGCTCTGGATCCCAAAGGTGCCCTGGCCCCAGAGAAGGCTCCACTGCAGAGGCTTCTATCTGCTGCTGTGAGGACGGAAGGACTGGACGCCTGGGCTTCTATCTGCAGGGAGCCGGTGTCCTCCTGGGCTATTTGTACCAATAAACCTGAAGCAGGATCTATCAAAAAACGAAAAGAAAAGGAAAAGGAAACTCTTAGGGAGTTGGAAGTGACACAGACCATCCACGCCCCTATCTCCTAAGGCCCTGATCGGGCCACATTCACTGTAGGAATGAAAACTGAGATTCCCCACCCCAGCATCTGGTGGGGGACACTAATATCCCCGTGGAGCCCAGTCAGGAGACAGACATTGATGCTGTTGGTGGATCCCCTGCTGATCTGGGGGGAGATGGACTGATCCCAAGAATGAATACGGGCTTTGTAAAAGACCCGAGACAAAGAGGGAGCTGGAAAAGCCAAAAGGCTGCAAAAGGTCCGATGAAAGTAACCTTGAAACAAGATGGTTTGACATCATTGCTGGGTGGATCCCATCTGAACATTCAGACCAACAACCCAAGGCTGGCTGTCCTGTGGAAAAGCTTAAAGCCCAGACAGCAGTTCAGACTGGCCCCATTTGCTTCTACCGTCACTGATGCCTCACGTGCTCCAGCACAGACCTCAAGGATACAGTCTCATTTAGGGTGAGTGCCTCCCATGCCCCAGGGATAGGATGCAAGCCACAATTTGCTCCCAGTGAGGGTCACTGAAGGTGACCAAAGCCTCATGCAGAGTTACTCTTCATTGGTTCTCCAGAAATAAGCAAAGGATGATGGCTCTGGTAGATGCTGGAGCCCAAGGTACGCTGCTACATGGTAGCTCTCAGAAGCTTCCTGGTCCTCCTCAGCATCATCAATGATTATGGAGGGCAAATAAATAGTTATGGTCAGAAAGGCCCTTTTGACTCCGCAAATTCGGCATTCCCCAGTCCTGCCCAAGAACATGAGACTTTCATCTCTCCAATACCAGAGAACATATTAGGCACTGATATCCTCCAAAGTCTGCAAACCTGTATTGGTGAATTGCACCTCTAGGTTAGAGTAATCAAACCAGTGCTGAGAGGAAACACCAGCCAGTAAGCCTGCCGCTCCCACGAGAGGTGTAACTGTCAAACAATTATAAATTCCGGGAGGCAGAAGGAGATAGGACAAACTATGCAAGAACTCTCCTGAGTGGATATTGTACTCCCTGCCCAGAGTGTTTTCCATATCCCACTATGGCCTAGGATATGGAACTATCCCAGGGATATGGGATAAGCCTTGTGGCAGATGATAGTGCACAGCTGAGAACTGCACAGGGTAGCACCCTCCACCCACGCAGCTATGCCCAACATTGCTGCCATCTTGGATACCTTGGCCAGGGTCCCAGGAGTGTACTAAGCTGTGTGGACTTAGTAAAGGCCTTTATCAAAAAACACTTGGTACCCGAGTCATAAGGTCAATTTGCTTTCACATGGAAGAGGCAACAATGGACATTTCAAGGGCTTCCCCAAGGTGATCTGCACAGCCCCACCATACGTCATGGGATGGCAGCCCAAGATCTGGTCCTGTTGTCCTTCCCCGCATCAGTACAATGGGCTCACTACATTGACGATGTGCTGCTGACATGTGAAGATTTGCCTCTGTGGCAGGACACCTTGCAGGCTTTGCTGGGACACTTGTGAGGGAGAACATGGGCAGTGAACCCACAGAAAATTCAAGGCCCAGACACCACCATAAGGTATTGGAAATCATCTGGCCAGGTAAGAAACAAGTTGTCCCAGAACCTGAGATTGATACATTGCAAGCCTTTTCAACCCCTAGGAATGTGAAAGAGGTGCAAGCCTTTGTAGGAATTTGGGGATTTGGAGGACTTTTATTTCCCACCTGGCACAGTCTCTCCATCCCTTATCCTGCTGAGTAAAGAAAGGGCACATGAGGGGTGAGGGAAAGTACTAATGAAGCAGATAAAACCTCTGGGCATCTCCCAAGCAGGGCTAGCATTTGAATTAGGTGTGTTTGTGACTCCAGAAGGGATGGGTCAGACACTGTGACAGGGACAACAGGAGAAGGTGCTCCTCGAGGTTTGGTCCTCGCTCTGGAAGGTCACAGAAACCCGATTTATGCCCAGAGAACCCTAGCTGCTGAGCCTTCAGTAGATACAGCCAGCCGGGTGCGCACAAGGAGTGACCACCATTGCACCTGGGTGGGATGCCATATTGCCATGGCTGCTGGAGGGCCCTTGACATCCAGCAAGTTGGTTAAGGCAGTAACAGCATGTCCCTGTGTTCTAAACAACACCCACGGCAACTGCCGAAGGAGTCTAGGACCATCCGCTGGAGTTCCCGACCGGTGAGAGTTTGGCAAATGAATGATATTGGCATTTGCTGCTCTGATTGTGCATGCCCACATTATTATTAAGCTATGCAAGAGAAACATTTTTGGTGCTGGCTGTGCCAATGGGGGGAAGCATTTCATATTCCTCTACTACAAATAGTCTCTTCCAGTTTTTTACCTAGCTGAAAAGAAATCCCTTTTTCTGTCGCCCCTTACCCCTCCTATAGTTCTCTCCTCCTCTCCTCCACAGTGTTTCTCGTGGTCTTCACTTGTTGGTGTCTCCATGCTACATTAATAATAGTTGTTCCAGTGAGTGTGGAAGACACTGGGTCTTTTTTCTCTTATGATAATTTTTTCTAACTTGTGATTCTTTTTTGCATAAATAGCACATCTTTAGAAAATTTTGAAATCACAGATAAAGCAAAAAGAAAATAAAGAACTCTCATGTTTCCATATTTTTTTATATAGGAAAGCCCCTCATAATATTTTTTACGTATTTCCCTACCTTTTTCCTATGCATCGACAAATAATTATTTTACATAAATGGATAATACAAATAAGAATTGAGTTTACGGGAACATAATTTATCTCACTCTCATAGATTCAGAGATACTCCACTCTCACAGCCCATATGGCCCTAATCATTTGGCAGGTATATGCTCCCATGCAAATTTCTTTCCCCTGAAGTCTTACAGGGACCTCAGCTCAGGATGCTGGCTCAGCAGGAGCCACTGATGCTTATCAGTCCAAGGCCTGCCCCGTCTCCAGATCTTATCTTCCAAATAACCTCAGCAATGAGAACGTGTGAATCTGTGAAATTAAACATACAAAGTTTTTAGAGAATCAGAACAGGAACTGAGACCATGTTGTTCAGCCACTTGCGTGAACCAGAGGGAGCTGCCCTCTCTGGCGAACTCCTTTTGTTCTGATTTCAGGATCTCAAGAGACAAGTATTTAGCATGCCTGGTCTGGAGCAAATGTACCAATCATGCCAGGGTGAGTGTCTGAGTTTGTACAAATTTCACAGTTCTGATTATTAGTGAATGCCCGGTAGCTTGTAATTTTTCCACTGAACCAGTCTTCAAGGGATTGGTCACTGACGGTCAACGTCCCACACCATTAAAGCTGAGAACTGTGGTGACATCACCCAGGTGGTTTCATCAGTGGTAGTAGCTTCTCTGGGCTCCCAGCCCGAGGGTTCCTTCAAATACATTGTGTCACTCTGCCTACAGCAGTTCCTGGTATGCTCCACTCCCAGTGCAACAGTTTTGACTCACCCTCCTATTATCATGCAATGCTTTGTTCTTTGGGTATCATTCAAATAGGCCAATGAGTTTCAAATAACTTTTTTAGTAGTACTATTTTTTTTAAGATTTTATTTATTTATTTGACAGACAGAGATCACAAGCAGGCAGAGAGGCAGGCAGAGAGAGAGGAGGAAGCAGGCTCCCTGCTGAGCAGAGAACCCTATGCGGAGCTCGATCCCAGGACCCTGGGATCATGACCTGAGCCGAAGGCAGAGGCTTTAGCCCACTGAGCCACCCAGGTGCCCCTAGTAGTACCATTTTTAAAAATTAAGCAAAGCATGAGATTCCAGAGTCTTTGAGTTGAACTGCATGGATAAAGGAACTTTAAAATCTTTTACCTGCCTGTCTCCTCTCTTTCTTCTGCTAACATCTGTCGACTCACTTTAAGAATCAGCTCTAGGATGTACTTGAGCCCAAGCTGTACACTTCCTTCTTTGAACTCCCAAAATACCCCGGGTTGATCAAACACTGCACTCAGCATGCTAGATTATAATTACGTGCTTATGCCTTGACCGCCCTAAACTGAGAGGTCATTGACAGCAGATTTTGTCTTATTCTTCTTTGTAATCCCTAACCCCTAGCAAAGTTTTTGATACACATTTCCTGATGAACGATGAATGAATGAATGTCTAAAGCATCAGCCAACACGTAGTTCAAAGACTGTTGTATTACTTTATATTTGTTTCTGTATTGAATATGTATGCTTTCGTATTTGGTTGAGCAGATCTGCCATTCTGACAACATAATTACAATTGCAAAAATAATAATAGGTAAAATTTATTGGGCATGTACCGTGACAAGCAGCTTTACACCCATTAGGTCATTTAATCCTCAGAACAATGTTGCAAAGTAAGTGTTGTCATTTAAAATTCTCAAATAGGGGTGCCTGGGTGGCTCAGTGGGTTAAAGCCTCTACCTTCGAATGGGGTCTTGATCTCAGGGTCCTGGAATCAAGCCCCGCATCAGGCTTTCTGCTCGGCAGGGAGCCTGCTTCCTCCTCTCTCTCTGCCTGCCTCTCTGCCTACTTGTGATCTCACTTTCAGTCAAATAAATAAATAAAATCTTTAAAAATAATAATAATAAAAAAATAAAATTCTCAAATGAAACTGATTCCAGACCCACACTTATGCCATACTGCTCATATTGCCCTGTTCACCACAGGCCAGCCAATCTCAGGTGTCACCTATGGCCCCTGCCCCTTGGATTAAAGCTAGCCACAAAACCCACATACGCTATGGTGATCTACAGCCGTCTCCATATTTTCTCCAAGCTCTTCCACTTCTCAGTGACTGTACATGTCTACGTCCATGAGGAGTGTCTCTAGTTAGCCTTACAAAATCAAATGACTTAAGAAATTAGGTTATGAAAGAGTGGGGAGACATATGGCCATTGCTCGAAGGGAAAAAAGGATGATGGGTTTTGTTGGGTTTGTTTTTAGTGATAGATTTCAGCAGGTTTACATGTTTTGCAAAAGTGAAAGAATAAAGAGAGAGAAGAGAGAATAAAGAGTTGATAGCATTAGTTTGAGTTAGGAGTGAAAGGGGAAAAGACGACAGGAGGATCAGACATGTTGGAGAGATTGACCTTAGATAATGAGAGGAAGTGCTCTTCCTTTACCAGAACAGGCTGGAAAGGAGATGGGTGGAAATCCAGAGGGAAGATGAGAGTTCCCACTTTATGACTTTTACTCTCTCTTTCAGTGGGGGGGGGTCACCTGCTCAGAACAAGGAAACTTATACAAGAAATGTGAAGAGAGTGAAGACAGTTTGAAGTAGTCTTTGTGGAAGGGAGAAAGCAAAGTGACCAAAGAAAAAATAACATGCCTAGGCAGGTTGAAGGGCCATAAATCTCCAGGTTGAGATTTATGAATGCCTAATGGCACCAAACTTTTCTGCTGATGGGTTTTCTCCTTCAGAGCCCAGCTGAAGTGGAGTGGAGGCACAGACCAAATAGACAGATGGATTCGTGCTGGCATTTAGTCAACTGGGTTGAACTGGTAACTGTGATGCTGTTAAGAATGCCCAAGTAGGGGGTGCCTGGGTGGCTCAGTGGTTGAGCGTCTGCCTTCAGCTCAGGTCATGATCCTAGGCTCCTAGGATCGAGCCCCACATCTGGCTCCCTGCTCAGCGGGGAGCCTGCTTCTTCCTATCCTCCCTGCTCATGCTCTCTGTCACTATGTCTGTCACTATCACTCTCTCGCAAATACATAAATTAAGGAGGGGAAAAAAAGGATGCCTAGGTAGGTCCACTGTGAGGCAAGGTGGTCCTTTTGAAGCTTCAGTCACCCAGTGATGCCACTTTGGTCCTTTTCAAAGCACACCCTTACACAGCAAAGAGGTTAGTTTTCCAAAAGTGTGAAATAAAATAGAACCATAACAAATCCTCACCAGATTTAACATCATAGATCTAAAGACTTAGCTACTTCAACACATACAGTTTAACTCTAATGGAGACACATGTACACTTTCATTTATGCATTTATGTGAAATCTAAAACTATTTTACTGTCCACATCTCCAATGCCCAGCACAGTACCTGACATGTGTTAAATGTACAGTAAGTGTTGAGCAAATGATAGTTTCAATATGACTTGCTACTGAGATAGTAAAAAGTATTCTTGGAAACCATGGTCTTGGATAAGATGACTCAACATCATAAGGATAGTAGTTCTCCCCAAACTAAAATAAGATTAACACAATTTCAACAAAATAGCAACAAAAGTTATATGGAGTTAGGCAAGTTTTTACTAAAGTTCCTATAAAAAAAATAAACATGCTAGAAATAGGAAAACACAAAAAGAAAGAAAAAACAAAGGGGACTAGCTCAAGCTCAACCAAATACTAAAACATATTGTAAAGCCTCTCTCGTGAAAACAGTGTGGTGACTAGAACATAAATAGATAGATGGGCAAATGCAATAGAACAAACCCAAGCAGACATGGAAATTAGTGTATGATGAAGATAGCATCTCCAATAATTTGGAAGGAAGATGGACTTTGGTAGTCAATGATGCTGGGACGACTACTTGGCCATTTGAGAAAAAAAAATAAAATTATACCCATGACTAATGTTGTACATCAGAGTAAACTTCAAATGCATCAGGAAAGTAAAAGTAAAAAAAGAAACTATACAAGGGCTAGAATAAAACACAAGTGAACTCGTCTTTAACATTAGCATAAGGATAAGGTTTGAAATTATAAAAATTATTAAATTATCAAAACCAGAGGCAATAAATGAACTATTTATAAATGTGATGATGCGAAGATAAAAAATTTTGTATGGCCAAAAGAAAATACTTACCATTTGACACCTGTTTTGTTGGTAAGATTTTGTGGAAGCAGGTATTCTCTTATTTGGTGGTGGAAACACAAACTGGTACACCCTTTTGGAGGAGGATTTAGCAAACAAGTTAGTATAACAAAAGTGTGTATGTAAATATTTTTTGACCCAGCAATCCCACTTCTAGGAATTTACCTTGAAGATACACCCCCAACAATATGAAAATATCTATGCACATTGCAGGGTTGTTTGTAAGTGCAAAATATTGGGAACAATCAAAATGTGCATACATTGGAAACGGTTCAGTAAACTGTGGTGGGGACGGCCTGGCTGGCTCAGTTGGTTACAGTTATGCATCTGCCTTCGGCTCAGGTCATGATCCTAGGGTCCTGGGATCAAGTCCTTCATCAAACTCCCTGCTCAGGGAGGAGCCTGCTTCTCCCTCTGCCTCTGCTCCACCCCGACACCCTCCCCTCTTGTGCACACACGCGTGCTCTGTGTAAATGAATAAAATCTTAAAAAAAAAAATAATGTTCAAAAACTTTTATTCAGGGAAGGAAATGGACATCCAGCTCCAAGAAGCCCAAAGTCTCCCAAAAAAAGATGAATCTAAAGAAGTCCACACTGACACACATTATAATCAAACTGTCAAAAGCTAAAGACAAAGAGAAAATTTCTACAGCAGACTTACAAGAAATGCTAAAAGGAGTTCTTCAACTTGAAACAAAGGGATTCTAAACAGCAACACAAAAGCATATGAACCATAAAACTTGCTGGTAAAGGTAAATATGGAGAGAAATGCAGAATGCTGTGAAACTGTAATGGTGGCATATAAATCACTTTTAGTTCAAGTGTAGAAGTTAAAATACAAAAGTATAAAAAACTATAATTATAAAAACTATAAAAATACATGAAATGAATACACCCTAAAAAAAGATGTAAAATCTGACATCAATAACATAAAAGTGTTTGGGGGAGAGATATAAAAGTAGCGGGTCTTGTGACTGAAGTTAAGTTTTTAACTTAAAACAGTGTTAAAGTGGTGCCCGGGTGGCTCAGTCATTAAGCCTCTGCCTTCAGCTCAGGTCATGATCCCAGGGTACTGGGATCAAGTCCAGCATCGGGCTCCCCACTCAGAAGGAAGCCTGCTTCTCCCTCTCCCCCTGCTTGTGTTCCCTCTCTCGCTGTGTCTCTCTCTGTCAAGTTAATAAATAAAATCTTTAAAAAGAAAAAAAATTGTTAAAGGTGTAAGATGTTTTATGTAAGCCCCATGGTAATTACAAGAAACCTACAGAAAATACACCATAGAGGGGTACCTGGATGGCTTAGTCGATTGAGCATCTGACTCTTTCAGCTCAGGTAGTGAGATCAAGCCTCGCTTGGGTCAGGCTCCATGTTGGATGCGGAGCCTGCTTAGTGTTCTCTCTCTCCTTCGGCCTCTGCCCCTCCCCCTCCGTGCACACACTGTCTTTCTCTAAAAAGAAAGAAACACAGAACAAAAAGTGAGAAAATGAGAAAGCAATGAAACCATGCTACTGAAATAATAATAATAATAATAATAAAAATCAATGAAGCATAAAGGAAGACAGCAAGACAGAAAGGAAGGGACAAAGAGCTATAAGACAGATATCAAACAATAAGATGACAATGGGAAGACCTTCTCTATCAATAATTACCTTAAATGTACCTACATTAAACTCCCCAATCAAAATACATAGAGCGGTTGAAAGGACAAAAAAAAAAAAATTGTTTTAAAGACCCAACTATATGCTATCTATAAGAAACTCACTTTAGATTTAAGGACACACTGAGGCTGACAGGAAGGGATGGAAAAGATACGGAACAAAATATGAGCAAACTAAATTCAACAGCATATTAAAAGGATCATATCCATGACCAAGTGGGAATTTTCCCTAGGAGCAAGTTCAGTTGAATATAAGAATCAATGTGATAACATCCCATTAGTAGGGTAAAGGGTCATTGCAACAGGTGCAGAAAAGGCATTTGACCAAATTCAACCCGCTCTCACAATTAAAAACTTGCAACAAAGCAGAAATAGAAGGAAATTACATAACAAAGGCTCTATATGAAAACTCATAGCTAATATCATACTCAACAATGAAAAACTGAAACTCTTCCTCTAAGGTCAGGAACAACACAAGGATGCCCCTCTCTTGCCACTTTTTTTTTTTTTCAAGATTTTATTTATTTAAGAGAGGGAGAGCATGAGCAGGGGGAGGGGCAGAGGGAGAGTAGAGAGAGAATCTCAAGCAGACTCCAGGCTGAGCGTGAAGCCCCACACAGTGCTTAATCTCAGGACCCTGAGATCCTGACTTGACCTAAAACCAAAAGCCATTCGCCAACCTGACCGAACCACCCAGGCACCCCCCAAGCTTCATTTTAGATGGAGAAATTGTATTTTCCATGATGATATTGTAGAGGAGGAAAAACTTTTCCTTTTCCTTCTGAGGGTCCCTGCCTGGGTCTGAAAATTAAACTGAGCAAGACCGATGAACAGGAAAAAAGCACACTAATTGTGTTGGATATGTCCAGGGAGGCCTTCACAAGAGAATGAAAACCCAAAGAAGGGATCAGAACAGGAAGCTTTTATACCTATTGGTCAAAGGACAATGAAGCTGTGAAGCGTTGACAAGAGGAAGGAGTTCGGGGCTGGGAGTGAGTGGTCCTTATCTTCCCTAAGTAAGAGTTAGTTTAACAAGTCTTGTTTGCAGAGTCTTCTGGTGTTCTCTCTGGGCCAATAAAAGTCTGTCGCCAGTAAAAAAGATTTCTTTCCTGCCTTCATGCAGAAAAAAAGGCCCTTTTTTTCTGTGTTTATGGCTTCCTAATTGCCTTCAGCTCAAACAATTTTATCTCAAAGAGGCCTATTTTGGGGTAACATTCTGGCTTCCTTCAATATATTTCGGTCTGTAAATTGGAATACAATAAAGGAAGAGAACTAAATTAAAACTGAAAAGGTATTTTTCTACTGAGATTAGCTCCCATCTAAAGGTTAAATAGTTTGAATTCTTAAAAAAATGTCTTGCAACATTTGTGTACACAGAATTTTACAGGAATTGGGAATAGAAAAGCCTTTCCTATATTTAAAAAAAAAAAAAAGGTAACACTTAGTGTTTCACCTGTACCAGTTTATTCCCTAATTATGTGACACAAGGAATGATGATCAGTTCTTCGGATGGTGGACATAGCACGGTGACACTCGGACAACAGGCAGAACTCTCAACTAGAGAAGGTGGCCACACAAGGCCACACAGCTGGTTGTGCCTAGGACAAGGTCAGCAAGCGGAGCTGGGAGGGCGGTTTTATGGTGGGTAGGCTGGTGTCAGCTAGGTCTTGTAACTTCCTAGGGTTGGGTATTTTGACTAATTCCAAGCACCCAAAGAAGAACAGGCTGTCCCTGGGTGTTAGGTATCTGGGGGCCTCTGGCATTTGGGTCCTGGATACTGGAAACCAGGGGTGCTAGAGCCTGACAGGGAAAGTAATCGGGGTGGGGGCTTAGCAAACTACTGGCAGGAGGAATGGAGAGTTTTTAGCTCTGATTTCAAAACTGGATCAATAGAATCGTGAAATATCATATTACACAGATATCGTCAGATCACTTTAGCCCTTTGAACTCATAGAACACCTAGGAGGTAGGTAGTATCATTTTTATTCCCGTAATACAAATGAGGAAACAAAGGCCCAGAGATGAACGTACTTGCAAAGTGAAGGTAGGTAGTTAGTGGCAAAGTGAAGATTTGAAGCCCTATGATTTGCTTCTAGAAGCCACATACCTTAATCACTATGTTTCACTGACCAGAACAAGGGAGATAAGGTGGGAGGTAAACACAAGTGAAGTCCAAGGCCATCCATTCTTGGGTTAATAAGCGATGTTTTGTGGAAGGCATGACAGAGAGAAAGGCAAACTCATTCTCTTAAGAGCATCAGATATTCTCCATGTGAAACTAAGGAAGCAATTTCATTGAAAGGAAGACCTGGGAACCAGTTTTGGAGATTAAAGAGAGACCTTTCTGCTTTTACTTAGCTGTTTACTTGGCAAGGTTTCCTGGAGTCTCTTTTTTAGCACTCCCCTGCTGGAGCCATCAAATTCCCATCATGCACACTGTCAGGGAATCCGCCCGCCCTGGAATTCAACTCCGTGAAACCCACTATTTGGGGCTACTCTGGGGGAAAACAAAATTCATTCGAGACTTGCTTTGGGGGTGCCTGGGTGGCTCAGTGGGTTAAGCCTTTGCCTTCAACTCAGGTCATGATCTCAGGGTCCCGGGATTGAGCCCTGCATCCGGCTCTCTGCTCAGCAGGGAGCCTGCTTCCTCCTCTCTCTCTGCCTGTGTCTCTGCCTACTTGTGATCTCTCTCTGTCAAATAAGTAAATAAAATCTTTAAAAAAACAAAACAAAACTTGCTTTTGATTTCAAGGTTATTTAAGGAGACTACACACACATAAAACATCCATAAAATAGAAAATAAGGGCCAAAATTAGTGCTACAAAGAATAATTTCAGGAAGGAAAGGTCAACATGGCTCAAAGCAGCTTCGGGATAGAGCTCATTCTTCCCTCTTTGAACCTCATACAACTTATGCCTGTGTGGCTCTTAGTATTAATCTGGCTTGCCCATTGCAGTAATTTGTGTACTTCCCAAATCCCACTACCCGATAGTGAGCTCTCTTCTGGGAGCCATAGCTACAAGCCTTCTAACTGAGGTTTTGACAGTATCTAGCATAGTGACTTATTTTTTTGCTAAGCTCTCCAAAGTGTTTGTTAAACATAGCCCATTTGGGCATAGGGCTGAGTCTTAAATGACAGATTGGTTTGGACAGGAAGGGGAGAAAGGAATAAGTTAGGAGAACAAGCTTATCGAAAACAGAGAGAAAGGGCGAGATATTTCAGACCCATTGTAGACCAGAAGAGGGTTCACTCAGGAGGGATGAAATGAGACAGAAGGGCATGGATCATACTGTGAAGATCAATCTATGAAATTGTAGCTTTCTAATATAGACTGCTGGCTTTCAACAGCACAGGCTAGGGGAACTTGAATCTTCTGAGAAATTTTCAAAATCCCAGTCCAGAGACAGTCAGATTGATGCGGGGAGAGGGGGCCATGAAGCAACAATGGGCATTTTGAAAATGCTTCCTGGATGATTTATACACCCAACTGTTGCTTTTGGCACTGAAGAGGCTTTGGAAAAAAGTGTAACAGTGGGTCCAAAAATAACATGAATGGAACTCTTAATCAATATGTTCATTTAAAGGGAGAAAGCTTGATCTAAAATATACTTTATGCTTCAAAGCATACAATAGCTGATTTAAAACTCTGGATTCTAGTTATAGTCTATTTAAAGGTTTTGCTCAGGGATGCCTGGGTAGCTCAATTCATGATCCCAGGATCCTGGCATTGAATCCTGCATCAGGCTCCTGGCTCTGCAGGAAGTCTGCTTCTCTCTCCACCTCTGCCTGCCATTCTGCCCGCTTGTGTGCTCGCTCTCTCTCTCTCTCTGGCAAATAAATAAAT
The DNA here is from genome assembly GCF_902655055.1 of Lutra lutra. Classification (NCBI taxonomy): domain Eukaryota; kingdom Metazoa; phylum Chordata; class Mammalia; order Carnivora; family Mustelidae; genus Lutra; species Lutra lutra. The sequence continues at coordinate 86,855,432 of NC_062285.1, forward strand.
CAGTCAGTCAATAAATAAATAAAATCTTTAAAAAAATGAAGGATTTGTTCAGTGAGGACACCTTCAAATATTTTCATTTTTTTTATATAAAATGGATTTCATATGTATATTTTAAAATAAAATAAAATTTTTAGCCGAGAAAACTACTATATTTTGGTGATAAAAATTTTTGAAAATACCAACGTGGGGAAAAAAATCACCCCAAATCCTACAATACAGAAACATCCATTCTAATACACTCACATACTTCTTTCCTTCATTCAGCAGTCTTCCCCTTCCCCACCACCTTTACAAGTTGTATCCATAAGGACTTATAACAACTTACATACAAATACGCATACAGTGAAACAAATTCAGTTTCGACACAACTGGCAACTGAGGCTCATCCTTCTCCCAACCACACTTCCATTTCTTTAAACTCGCAAAAGCATGTCCTTGTATTAAACTATTTCATTTTTGGACTCTGTTCATAGCACGATGGTCGTGGGGTTTTACCATACGAGAATTTTTACCATTTTTACCATACGAGATTTTATCTTCACAGCGTCAATGCAGTTTGGGCAGTTTGGCCCTCTATGTCATTTTTACTTAGTAATGAGTGGAGGCCATGCTGACAAGGAAATCATTCTCTTCCTGTCTCCATGGCTCCTGCTGTCATCTGGGCATCAAAACAATGATCTAATGGCCCCAAGTCTCACAAACTCCTTGAAATCTTGCCCCTGTCTAAAGCCCCTTCCCTTCCAAGAGCTCAAAATCAGTTAACAAGCAGGCAAGTTGTGACAGAGTTACCATGCGTTTCTCCCTCTCCCTTCTTCCTTCTCCCACCACCCAGCCCACTGCTTTCCCCCAAGTGCCCACACACAAACCTACTTCTCCAGCTTCCGTCCTCAGTACAAAACGAATGCAGGTAATGGCAACATACAGCGCATGCGTGCATTATATACATCCAAACATGAATTCGGGTTTAGCTCAGCCAAGATCTCACACTACCCATAACATAGTTAGGAAGATCATCCCTAGAAGAGAAATAATAAGAGGATGGGCTCTGGGACTGTTAATAGATTGCCCCTGAGTCACTTGTTTTTCATAGCCAATTTTTAAAAGCACGACTCGTTATCCAAGAGGAGTTATCAGGATGTAGAAAATCATTGCTCAATTTATTTGGCAATGCAGATGGCCATTATGGTTTTTATGCAACTTTGCTTCTGTTATGTAATTCTTGTTGACATAGTGTTCCAACCAAGCTGCTGGGTAGTGAGTGCTGAGCAGAAAAGCAGCTACAAGTGCTTAATTGGTTATCAGCCACAGCAGGAGTCAATCTGCCCGTGCTATGAAGCATGTAGCTTGAGAAATACAGTCATGTCATGGGGCAGAAGAGGAAGCAGAAAGAAAATGGGTGTGAAATTGTTGGGGTTCAGGAGCAATGGTCAAGCAAAAATTCTTGAGACATCTCAGTGCAAAAAAAAAGGTGGTTTTACTAAAGCATGGGGAGAGACTGGTGGGCAGAAAAGAATTAGTCTGGGTTTGTGAAGAGTGACTGATTCTAGACTTTCAAGTTAGGAGGTGAGGGATAGCGATAGTCTCTCAAGAATTTGGAAGCAAGGTTTCCAGTACCTTGAGGGGTTAGCTGTTGTTTAGATAAGATCACTAACTACCATCTAGTAAGCCATGAGTCATGAGACCCTTTAGATGTGTATCAGTGGGCCATATGCTTGGAGGATGAAGGGTAACACATATCTTGTGTGTTTAAAAAAAAACAAAACGAATTTTTAGGGGCTCCTGGGTAGCTCAGTCATTAAGGATCTGTCTTCGGCTCAGGTCATGATTCCAGGTCCTGGGATCGAGCCCCGCATCGGGCTCCCTGCTCAGCAAGAAGCCTGCTTCTCCCTCTCTCATTCCCCCTGCTTATATGCCCTCTCTTGCTGTGTCTCTCTCTGTCAAATAAATAAATAAAATCTTTTTTTAAAAATAGGGCATTTTTATATGTTAAAAAAGATGTACAGGATCCTGGAGGTTGGACTAATGTCAAGCTAAGGTTGCCTTTTGCCCTTAGAGAAGTATTAACAATCGAGGCAGTTGCGTTCCTGGAGGAAGGTTACCCTGCCTGTCTTAAGCACTTGTCCATGGGCTGCAAAGGAGCTTTAATAGTTTTCCTACATTTCTTTTGCCTGTGTTCCCCACCTGAGAAGATACAGGCCTGCCAGTCGGAAGTACTGAGGCCAAGCTGCCCCTTTGTTGCTGAATCCAACTGAGAACACAGGCAGTTTGAATCCTGAATTTGGGGTCTTGGATTACCAAACTGGGTGAAAGATGTCCCTCTCAATGTTTATGTCTTCCCCCCTTCTTCAGGTCTTTATCTTGACTTGTCAGTCAGTTGAAGTATACCAAAGTAATTTTTTTTAGAAATGATTAATAAAAGTTCTATTTTCTGGGATTCCTGGGTGGCTCAGTTGGTTAAGGGTCTGCCTTCGGTTCAAGCCATAATCCCAGAGTCCTGGGATCGAGTCCCACGTTGGGCTCCTTGCTCAGCAGAGAGTCTGCTTCTCCCTCTGCCTGCTGCTCCCTCTGCCTGTGCACTCTCTCTCTCTCTTTCTGACAAATAAATAAATAAATGTGGTTTTTTTTTTTAAGTTCTATTTTCTGAGTCCTTAAAAATGTGTTACCTTAATACATGAACTAACATTAACACAGTGTAAAATTTTATGGTCACAACCTTTTTCTCTTTTCAAAAGCATGTAGATGATTCTCCAGTGGCAAAGTTAACCTGACTTTTAATGCTCTGTAGGTAACATCCCCTCCCCCACCCCAGAATGTCCACTGTTTTTGCTTCTGTGACCAATCAGAACCTACTATTTCTTAGTAGGTGGTATCCAGTTACCCCCAGGGGAGAACCACTCTTTTTAAGAGAGAACTCTGATAAGCCTGAAATGTGGTCTAGCCTCAAGGGCAGTAGACTGATGGATTGAGGCTTGAGAGAATCTGTTTTTTGTTTTTTGGGTTTTTTTAAAGATTTTATTTATTTATTTATTTGTCAGAGAGAGAGAGAGAGAGCACACAAGCAGGCAGAGTGGCAGGGAGAGGCAGAGAGAGAAGCAGGCTCCCCGCTGAGCAAGCAGCCTGATGCAGGACTCGATCCCAGGACACTGAGATCATGACCTGAGCCGAAGGCAGTGGCTTAACCCACTGAGCCACCCAGGTGCCCCAGAGAATCTGTTTTAAGAGAAGGAATCTGCTGGCTGCTAAGAGAGGGCAGGGAAGGGGGGACCCAGAGTTTGGGTATTGGAGGTAGCATGGTAGCATGGAATTCCAAAGATGTAAACCAGCTAAGAAGTGTTTCAAAAAGAGAGACAGACAGACAACAGCCTCACAATGGAGTCACTTGTGCTAAGCCCCACATCAGTAAACCACAACTTAATATCTAACCTAACTGTGGTTTCTCCAGAGATGGTGATTTTTAACTAGTCAACCTGGAATTACCAGGTCAGTACTGGTTAGGCAATCCCCACTTCTCCTCCCCTCAGGAGGACAACCTTTCCTGAAACAATGCATTCTATGCAGGAATAATTTCTTTTTCCCATCCCCTTTCTTCCTTTTCTACAGCTCAGTGGAGCTCTTTTCTGCTTGCTAAAGGGAATGCCGCTCGATTCATGAATTGTTGAATAAAGCCAGTTTTATCTTTTAATTTACTCAGTTGAATTATTTAAAAGAAGCCGATAAACTGTAGACAGTATGTGTTTCTCTACAGAGAGAGTGTTCAAATCTTTCTTGGCACCACTCCTTCAGAACTCCCTTCTCAGCCTACAGTTGTCAGGAAAATTAATATGCACAACTTATAATTCAATTTCCTATGTCCAGGAGATGCTCATCTTGAGTAATCAACTAAACTGAAATGGGATCTTTCCTTGGTAACATTTTTCTGGAGTTTTGACCCGGGTTAATAATGTTAATTCCTAGCTGTTTTAACTACCTAAAATTTTCTTCTTATTGTCTTTGTTTAAAAATATCAGTAGTAGCCAGATTTATCAGTTATCAAGCATTTTTCATCTACTCATTGTTGCCTACCCATCAGGTTTCAATTCTTTCTTAAAACCTGACAGAAAAGCAGGGACAATTATCATGGGAATAGTTCCCCTCTACAGTAAAGGTTAGGTGCCACCAAGAAATGGTTCTGTCTGCAATTGTTTTTATTGGGCATTTGTACTTCTATATGTAGAATGAAGGTGATGGTAAAATATTAAGAGTAGAGAAAAAAAAATAAATAGAAGAAGCCAGTGGTAGCTACTCCATGATATAGCCACTGAATTTAGGAAAGAGACAGAAAAAGAGGTTTAGAAACACTTTGAAAAAAGAGCTGTCATGGGCGCCTGGGTGGCTCAGTGGGTTAAGCCGCTGCCTTCGGCTCAGGTCATGATCTCAGGGTCCTGGGATCGAGGCCCGCATCGGGCTCTCTGCTCAGCAGGGAGCCTGCTTCCCTCTCTCTCTCTCTCTCTGCCTGCCTCTCCGTCTACTTGTGATCTCTCTCTGTCAAATAAATAAATAAAATCTTTAAAAAAAAAAAAAAAGAAAAGAAAAAAGAGCTGTCAGGCACCAAATTACATCCTTAATGCAGGAAATGCTCTGCCCCCTGAAAGTATTGGGGAGTGACTTTTTCAGCCTCTTTGGAGGGAAAAATAGGGATAAAATGTCTATCAGCTGGGCAAAAAGTTCATGTTTGTCATCTGTAGAAAAAAATAATAATAATAAATCACTGAATCAGTATTCAACTTGTCCAGAAACTTCTCTCTCATCTCTCATCTCCGGATGTCCATCTCACCCTCATGCTGTGACTCTGGAGCTAAGACATGTGCATGAGCTTACAGTCACTGTCCGGGGATACCCCTTCTTTTGTGTACCCAACTTACAAGACACTTGCAGTCTGGAAATTACAATGGGTGGCAGTTTATATAAAGGGCAGGCAAATAAGCAGAAGGAAGGATGGGTGAACAGTACAGAACTGTGTTCTAAGCAATCAAAATGAACGCTACAGACATCAAGCCCAAGCCCAGGATTTCTGAGAGAATATCCACCTTTTCTTTGGTTCTGTAGCAATTTAAACTCTCTATTCCAACACCTGTAGACCAAATGGTAAGTTTAACTACCAACACAACCTACACACAATGACGGAGGAAAAGAATACCAAAGCAAAGAAAATTCAGCTACAGACATAAGTGTACGGAATAGTTGGATAGTAATCTAAAACATTACCCTCCACATATTTCTTCTGAGAACTGTTTAATATAGTAAATCTTCCATCACTCTATTTATTCCGAGAATCTAAGACGTATTGCTCAAGGGAGGGAAAATGAAAATATTGAAATATCAAAGAGTAAAATGTGTGGCTTTTGAGGTCTGGAGTAGACATAGGCCATAATCTTCAAAGCCATAAGATTATAAGCTCTATGCGTCTGGGAGAGGAAAATACTTTAAAATATTAAAAAACTTGGCTTGGAAAATTGAAAGACACAGACTGAAATAAAACGGCTTATTCAAGAACAAGTTGGAATAAGAATTGTAATAATGTTGAATTAGCTCCTACTGGAAGAAGTAAAAAGTCTGAAGAGCTGATAAGAGAAATGCCTAGTCCTGGATGCAAGGGCCAACACCGCCCCTCCCCCAGGGCGTGAGTCGCCTAGTTGATGGGTGGGGTGGGGTGTGGAAATACTTGGTAATAGAAATTTAAGACAGGTCTAGAATTACCAGAGCAGAGGAGATGATGTTTAAGTTTTCCAGAATGTAGCTCCTGATCTTGCAAGCCTTGTAATGGAGTTATGTGTCCCCCACTCGGACCTGAGTTGTACTGGCAGCGAATGGGGGAGGTCAACCACCGATAGGCTCACTGATTGACACACTAGACTAGCGTATCTGTGAGTCCCTACTGCCACAGGGATCAGAGAGACCTGAGAATGAACCAAAGGACCCAATGGAATCCAAGTCTGGATGGAGAGGCTGCCAACGGTATCAGAAACAGCTAGCTACCTACTAAAAAATCTTGCTTCACTATGGAGAGGTGATGGCCTCATTTCTCAGCGTCTTTGGCATATAGGTATGGCAATATGTCTAAATATTGCCGATGGACAATGAGCAAAAGTGATTAAAAGGCCGGAGTATGTTCCCCATACAATTTCCCCCTTCTTTCAGCTAGAAGACAAGACTCCGAGGTCCTAAAGTCCTGGTTTCTGCATCCAGTTTGCCAACCATAATGAAATCACAACGCATACCTAGACTATATTAAATGTTCACAGGAAATAGTAATATCAGTAGAACACATCATAATGAACTTTGAAGGGTGTATTTGGGATATCATAGATTTTTGAAGAAAACATAATGTTGTCCCAGGACATTGAGCAAACTACTATTATTACATTGTTTGGCCCTAACTACTAAATAAAAGGAACCATTAGATATTTCTTTTGGTCTGCAGCTCCAAGAATGTATTACTGAGACTCCAAGGACACTGTGAACCAAGAAAGTTTGGGAACCTCTGCCTGAGGGAATCATGGAACCACAAGATGAAAGGAGGCAGGGTTTCTAAATTTCTAAATGAAGGAAAGCCACAAACATATTAAGAACTCCCACACTGAACAGGGATATGAGCCAGACATAAACTTCTGTTGTATTAACCCACTGAACTTTTGGGGTTTATTTGTAATAGTAGCTAGTATTACCCTAACTAATTCACGGAGTATTTAAGAATCTAGACCCAAGGCCAAGAACCACAGATAAAGGACCAGAAGAGATAAATCTCAAGGGAGGCCACCAGGCCAAGAGGACGACTCACATGGTAGATGCCTCTTATCCAGTACCAGGTCAATATACAAGCCCCCTGAAACCAAAATCAATGTCAAGGAAATGGGGGAAGGATACTAAGGACTTAGCCCAAATGAGGCAGAGGAACCTAAAATTTGATATCCTAAAATCTCTACCATTAGTGGATAAGTGAATGCTAAGTATACATTTTGAAAAAGAAATAAATTTATAGTATATACATTTCATTCTGAAACTGTAACATTTTGAATCCATCATAGATATGTTACAGCAAGGAAAGAAATACAGAGGCTACTGTCTCTGTTTCTGTAACTGGCCACTCAGCTATCGCCTGGGTCAACATCTCAGCTGGTAGGGGTTGTGTGTCTTTTGGGGTGAAGAGCCTTAGTCCCTGGCAGTGCTGCCTAGGTGAGGGGACAGCAAATTCATTAATCATTTCAGTAGGACATGGTGAGAGACCAGGAACTCCCCTGGGCTCCTTCTACCACTGCCCTCTATTACTGTGTAGCTGTATTTCCATTTCATTGTCAGGCTCAATCCCTCTAACCAGCACTATAATCCCATTCATTCTGCTCCCCGCCCTTTTATTTCCCCAAAGAAGTCCAGTGCAGACCAGGCAGCAATTTCAAATTCCAATTCAATGAAACTATCATTAGGTCTCTTGACAGAAACATGCCTCTTCCCTTGCTCACGGAAACTTTCTAAACCATTGGGAGTCCAGATCCATGAAAAAGTAGTACCAGGAATAAGGTAATGAATGGATGGTAAGTAGCCCCAAACCACACATGTCTGCTAGAAAAGTCATAAAATCATTCTACAGTCCACATCTTCTGGGGTCCTCCTCCCCTCAGCTTTGGTGTGAGTTTTGCTGTTCATTTCCCTCCCAGATATGTAAACCCCTCCAATTTAAAGAAGGTGAGATTTATCATCATCCAATCTGGTGATTCTCAACTGAGGACAATTTTGCCCCTTAGGGAAACATTTGGTAGTGTCTGAAGTCATTTGAAATAGTCACAACTTGAAGGGAGGGGTGATAACTGGCATTTAGTGGCTACTGGCCAGGGGATGCCCAGAACCCCCCCCCCCCACAACAAAAAATTTTATGATCCAAAATGTTATAATGCTGAGAGTGAGAAACCCTGATTGAATTAATTTGTTTATTTGCATAATTTGCTTCCCCCTCTAGAATGCAAGCTTTGTGAGAGCAGGGGCTCTGTCTATCTTGTTTATTACTCTATGTCTGGAATGTGGAAGTGAACAAACATTTGATGACCACGTAAGAGATGAGCAGGTGCCTCATAGCTCACATCAGGTATTTTTATATACATGCTCATATCCAAAAACTTGGCTCCTTGGGTTGGAAGAGTTAGTAATGGTAGGAGGTAGCATGACTTAAACATCTGGGGTGGCACAACTTCTTTGAATGTCCTAAGGTAGCTCTCTTCCCAACATGGCACAATGAGAATGCTCATAATTTTCCTTCACTTTAATTTTCTAACTCGAGGAAAAATGTGCAGTCTTTACAGTGTCCTCAATTCCTTCATTCATTGAGTGATATTATCATCTGGACACTGTACTAGGTGCTGTCACCAAACAAAATGATGACTTGGGACTTGTGTTCAATAATTTGCACAGAGATTTGATATAATTGTTCTAGATTTATTTCTAACAGTTATAAATCTATTTCCCCTCTAGGAAAAGTGTTTCTCTGCCTCCCTTCCCATCTTCCCTTGACACCTCAGTTAAGCTTGGAAGAAAGACCAGGAGAGAGGAGTGGGGTGCCTTGCCCCCCAGCTCTGGAGTAGAGGCTTGTCCAATCCTGGGTTCCCACACGGTACCTTCGCCATAGCTCTATGACAGCACTAATGGCCACTTCTCAGCACCTGTTTATTTATATGGCTTTGTCCTTCTCGCCAGCAGTAGGTCAAGCTCTTGGTGGGTCTTTATATCCCAGGCATCAGGCACGCAAGATGGGCTCAATAAATGGTTATTGAAAAAATAAAATGCTTTTTGCCTACTTCACAATGTCACCCAGGGCACCCTTTGCCAACTTCACAATGTCACTCAAGGCATACTTTTGCCTACTTCACAATGTCACCCTACCTGGCACAGAAATGGGGACTTCCCAGGGGCTCAGAAATAGATCTAGTTTCATCCCCGTCTGAATCACAGTCTAGTGGCGGCTCCAAGCTAATGAAGAGAAAAGCGAAGGTTGGGAAGTCTTGGGCCCCAGCAAATGGGTGTAGGTTAAACAGCCTGAGCTGGAAGAGCAGTGATCCCTGAGGAGTACGCGCCCCTCGAAGACACTGCAGAACGGCCCAGAACCGGAGCTGCGTGTAGGTAGGGGGCATGCATGTCACCGCTGCTCAGGGTGCCTCATCCCCGCCGCTGCAGACGAGTGGCCGAGAGGCCGACCCCGGCGACAGAGGCTGGCGGTGTTGACCTGAACGGGTCTGTTCAAGCCTTGGGCCCCAAAACTGCCCTACGAGCGCAGAGAAAGCGGCCGGGAGCCTCGTCAGGTCCCAGAAGCGCAGCCGGGGAACTTTCTCAGCCCAGCCCACAGGGCGCTAGAGGGTCAGAAAGGACCCGCCTTTGCCAGCGGGGCAAAGGTTGCTCCCGAGGCCACGTGAGGCTTCGTCGCCCCTAAAAGCCCCCACCCGGCAGGACTAATGGAAGAGTAAGGACGCCCCGACCTCGGAGACGCGGCGCCCCGCTGCCGGCTCCAGAGCCGCTCCAGCACCAGCTGCCTCGTCCCACCCGGGGCAGGTCGCGGCCGCCGAGCCATGCCCCGCCGCAGCCGGGACCTCGCGCTGCCCACGCCGCCCGCCCCGCCGCCGCTGCTGCCGCTGCTGCTGCTGGTGGTGGCCGCCGCGGTGCCGCCGAGCCTGGCAGGTGAGCGGTGCGCGCCCACAGGGCCCCCTGGGGGGGCGAGTCCGCAGACACCCGGCCCTGGGCGTCCGCCTGGCTCGCGCTGCGCCCGCCCGCCGCTCCGTGCGCTCCCGCCCGCGCCCGGACTCGGCCAAGTTGACCGCCAGGCGGTGGCGGGGTTCTGGGTGGACGCGGAGGTCTGGGGGCACGGCCCCAGCTCGCTCCAGGCCCGCCGGAGCTCAGGGACGGACGCCGGGAGGGGCAGGGGCTGCGCGGCGGCGAACTTCAGAAGTGGGGACTGGAGAGCTTGGAGAACAAATCAGTGCGCTCCGGCGCGGCTCTTGGCTTGCTGAGCCTCGACTGGTCAAAGCACAGCCAAAGGACGTGTAAATATATTTATTCACAGCATAGAGGTATGATTCCGGGCTGTCAGGTGTTTTTGTTTGTTTTTTTGGTTTCGTTCTTTTTTTTTTTTTTTTTCCTGAACTACCCATGACTTTGGTTTAAAGTAAGTGCAGTCTGGTATTGTCAGTTTGATAGGGGCCAGGCAGCGTGCTAAAGGGCTTTTCATACAGTGCTTACTAGAACTCTAAATAGGAGTGTTTACCCCCATTCTACAGACCATTCGAAATTGAGAGAAATTGAGGAGCTTGGGTTAAGATACACCGCAAGCGAAGGCAGAGCTGAATTGCCACACAGTATTTACTTAACTACTCCCCTCTTCCTACAACAGGTTTTATCCCTACCAAAAAAAAAAAGTACTGGATTTGTCAGTTTTCTTCCCGATGGATAAGACTAAAATTAACCAAAGAAAATCGAAAGACTTCAAAAGTAATCTTAAGAGAGGATTAAGTTTAGGGCGTCTGGGTGGCTCAGTGGATTAAGCCGCTGCCTTCGGCTCAGGTCATGATCTCAGGGTCCTGGGATCGAGTCCCGCATCGGGCTCTCTGCTCAGCGGGGTGCCTGCTTCCCTCTCTCTCTCTCTCTGCCTGCCTCTCCATATACTTGTGATCTCTCTCTGTCAAATAAATAAATAAAATCTTAAAAAAAAAAAAAAAAGAGAGAGAGGATTAAGTTTGCTTTACTTCCAAGCCCTTTTCTGTGCTGACCTTGTGCAAGAATAGGGTGGGATAGGGTGGGGTTTCGGAGAAGAAACCCTTTCCCAAAATGAGTGTACAGATTCTTACTACACTACCTTCCATCCACAAGTAACCACAATTAGATTTCACGGCCTTTGCTTTTGTAGCTTGCCCTCTTAACCTAACTCTTAAATCTTTCTAGACTTAAACTGCCTGGGCCTCTGGGATCAGAAGGCATGCACCCCTAGGCTCCTGACTGTTGATTTATCTGCCCCATTCTGTTCCTTACCTGCACCGTGGAGGGGGCATTCCAGCCACCCTATGAGCCCAGACAACCTGCTCCTTCAGGCATATCTGGAACAGGCTAAAAGTGCTCCAAAAATGGAAATGGCTTCTTGTGTCTGGAATGCTGAGTGAAACCCTTCTAACTTCTCTGTTCTTTTGAATTGTGTGGATTGTTTAAAGTGTTCCTTAGACAGGAGGGCAGTCTGAGGAGTGAGGTGGAGATACTGTTTTTCTGAAGATGAGGCACTGTTTATTCAAGAAGAGAACCCCTGGCAAGAAACAGCTGCTTAAACTGACTTCCCCAGATAGATACTCAGCTGAGATCTGGCCAGGATGGTCAGGAGTCAAGGCAAAGACTGAGGGCATTTCTGTGGCCAGCGATCCTGACAGCATGGGGCCTGGCAATCCAAAGAAGACTTCTTATCATGGCCTGAGGAGCAGCTGGTGAAACACACGCCCACTCTTCCAAACAGATGTGAACCTTGTTTCCTTTGTTGCATCCAAACCAACCTGCTTTCCCGTGTAAATTTTTGACTCTTTGTTTTACCCTTCTACTAGACTGCCAGGCACATGTGGGCAGAGAACAGAGTCTTTGCTACCTCTTTCTTGTCACGTTTTCTCTGAAGTGCCCAGCTCAGTACTCTGACTTTAATGGGTACCCAACACACACCAACGGGATTGCATTTTCATCTTCCTGGAATGATCTTTATATCTACCAATGTGCACCTGTTAATCCAAAAATAACTTTGCAGATTCATTATTCCAGAAATATTGGCCAACAATTGCACATTCCTCTTAGCCTGTCTTCCAAACTAGTGTGGACTTCAGTCATATAATAGCATTGCCTTTATCCTTCCAGACTGGAGAGACCCATATTTGTTTCTGTAATTTTTCTTGGTGGTGTGTACAGTGAAGTCACACTAGAAAAGAGACGGGTTGGTTACTCAGAGATTTATAAGGTGCCCTGTGCCTTGGTAAAACTTGTTCCAAATCTGGCCCCTGGACTTGCAGGACTAGATTTGAGAAATGCATTCCTTCCCATGCTCCAGAGCCAATCAGATACAAAGAAGCTGATTCACCCTGACAGACACCAAAGTCTATTCACCAAAACACCCATAATGGATTTTTAGCAGATGGGACCTTTGCATAGCCTCCCCGGCCACTCTCTTGTAATCAGATTACACTAGAAAGATCCTCTCAGGGATTCTCAGGCTGGTTGCCTGCTGGATTTGCTTCCCAGGAGGGCTGATGCTTCAGTTAGCCTCTGGGGGCTCATACTGGAGCTCACCTAGCACAGCTGGCCCTTGCCTCTGGGACACTGCTTTTTCCATGCTTCCATGACTCACCAGTGCCCGCTGGAGACTAACACATTGCCTCTCTGGATAGGCCAGTACTTTTTTATTTTATTTTATTTATTTAATATATTTTTAAAGATTTTATTTATTTATTTGGCAGAGAGAGAGATCACAAGTAGGCAGAGAGAGGCAGAGAGAGGAAGGGAAGCAGGCTCCCTGCCTAGCAGAAAGCCCAAAGTGGGGCTCGATCCCAGGACCCTGGGATCATGACCTGAGCCGAAGGCAGAGGCTTTAACCCACTGAGCCACCCAGGTGCCCCAGGCCAGTACTTTTATGTGGTTGTGGAGAAGTTTGTCAATCTGGGAGTTGTTCAGGCTCCTTAAGGTGACTTGGTAGACCTTTGGTGGAGGCTGCTCTCAGTTGATCCTTTGATTCGGAGGGCTTTCTGATCTCTAGGTTCACTTGAAGTGGTGGCTCATTCCTTTTGTGGCAGTTCATTTTTACAAGTTTAATACTAGAGAGGTAGTATGGAATTCCAGAAACAGGAAGCACGGAGCCTAACTGCCTGTGTTTGAATCCTGGTTCCAGCCAGTTATCTATCTCTACACCTCAGTTCCCTCATCTGTTACACGGGGACTGGAGTATCTGCCTCCTAGGGTGTGGAACAGGGCCTTGTATACAGTAGGGGCTGCATAATTGAGTGACCGTTATTATTGGCCGTTAGAGTTGCTTTTTCTCCGGAAAGGCAGGACAGATCTTTGGATAAGGCAACCAGAACCGCAGGCGATAATCTATGTGCTGTGAGGTAATAGCTTGTTATAAAAGCAGGGTTTTCCTTAATCGTGGCCCAGCGTTGCAGGGACTTGGAGCACACAGGGGCACGTTGGGCGGGTGTTTCAGGAAACAGCGAGCAGAGCCCAAGGTAGCTTTCCTGGGTTACCACTGATTGGTTGCCATCACCTTGATTTTTCTAAGTGCCATTTTATCAACCATGCCTGCTGTAGCATTTCCCAGCTCTTCTCCATCTTTCTGAGCCCCACTAAATCTTCCTACAGCTCATCCCCACTGTCTTAACGTTTCAGACCCAAAAGAAGTCGGTGCTGTCGGTAAACTTGAACATTTTTTTCATGCTCTCTCTCTATCAGTTTGTTATACAAGCTAAGTTCCAGAAGAATTTCTGCGGGAAGTGCCCATTCCTCTTTATCATTAAAATTTGTTTCCTAGTCCTTCTGGAAATATTAATCTGATGGCAAAGATCAAAATCTTTCTCCAGAAGAAAATGTTTAAAATATCCTCCCCTTCAGTCTTTAAATTGAAATGGAACATTTTATTTATTTTTTATTTTAATTTTTTTTTTGTAGCTGTAAAGTGACCTGAAGAGATAGAACATTTTAGACACATTTTTCATAATAGGTAAACTGCAAATCACATGAACTTCAGCTTGGAACTTCTAACATGCAGAACAGAAATTATTGTTTTCACACATTTTTAGGCATTATTTTAATTTTTGTCACCTGTTATTTTTGGGGTTTTTAAAAAAAAATCTAAATTATCAAGCATTAACTCTTGAGTTAGCAAGATAGGTAGCAGCACCAAAAATGGAATGACTCCAAAGGATTTATCTTGTTCAGCATTTTAAGTTTTTTTAAAATGCATTTATGCTTTGTCTTTTTTTTTTTTTTAATAGAGTAAGTTCCAGTTGCTCCTACAAGTTCTATTTCACAATCACTTGAAAATTGCACTCTAAGATGTGGCTAGAAAATTTATGAATGTTTTTATGTTGTTTCTTTGCACTATGGCAAAACAGGAACTTACTCCGTGGGGTAAAGGAAACTAAGAGAGGTAGTGAAAATATGAGGAAACTTTGATCTAAAACTTGAACCTCTGCACAAACAATACCATATTACAATCTTCCAATGGGAAATTGTGAAATCTCTTGATTCAGAGCTTGCTCTGAAGTGTGTCCGCTAGCCTTGCAAATGAGTTACCAGCCCAGCAGGTGAGGTAGTGGCAAGTTAATTCAAACCAGCATTTACACACCTAAGATTCCAAAATTCGAACCCACACCCCGAAATCAAGAATGAATAGACAGAAACTCAATACCAATCTGTCTCCTCCCCAGGCGGTGTGGAAGTTTGGGATGTACGCAAGAAAACCCTGTTCACCCCAAAGGAGTCAATACAATGAAAAAACAGATGCCACCCCTGACTCTCAAGGAGCTTGTAACTAAATTTTTGAACCACATACATACAAATATATATAACTAAAGAGTGATGTAGATGAAGAGTGTGCTAACAGCGCCAAATGAGGGGCAAAGTTGACTTTCTGTTGACAGGACTTTTAGCAAAAACTCTGGTTGAAGCTAGCAGTGTAGACAGAATAGGTTCATTCTGAGGGGATGAAGGAAAGGGATCTTTCCAGATCCAAGTAAATCTCCAGGATTTTTCTGTATTAGCACTTTGTTTCTTTGACACTGTTTTTTTAAAGCAGTATCCCTTTCTGCTTACCTAATATATTGGACAGAATATGCCTCCCACCTCACATCCCCTCACTGCTGTCTATGCGAGCTTCAGCTGCTGTAAATGCGAGGGGCCTCACCCTCACCCTAGCCCCCCTGAAAGGATACCTTGCTTTATACCTCAGGCTTCTCTGGCATCATAACCATTTCACACCGGAGCACTTGCAAACCTAGACAGAGGGATTTAACCCCTCACAGGGCAACTTTTGACCAATGCATGATGGGCAGCTGTAGTTAAATGTTCCTCCTTCCATCCCTGGGATGGGGTCCTCAGGGGCTTATCTCCACTCTTGTTTGGGCCATCTCAGATTGCACCTTTGAATTAGCTTTCTCTCCTTCCCTGTTTCATATTCCCCATCCCCCATTCCCGTACCCAGAATAATCCCCCCTTCAGCAAGAGTCCTAGGCTCTGATTTCTTCTGGGAGTGAGAGCAGAAACCCTTAGAATGTTGTTGCCTGGAGGCTGTTTATCATGAATCAGTTACTTTCTGCTGAAGAGTCAAAGCAAATCTAAAAACCAGATATCAATTTACTGAACCCTTTCAAAGAAGGAAGTAGAATGCCAACCAAGGTAGACCAAAAAATACAGAGACCTTTTGTCCAATGGACATAAAAGACAAAAGCAATTTAAGGATCAGGATCAGAGAAGTGTCAGCTAAACTCAATCTGAATAGATTAAGTTGCAATCTTAATTTTTAAAAATATTTTCTCTCATATTTTCTGTGTCTGCCCTTTCATATTTCTTCCTCTTTTTCCCTATGTCACTTACTGAATATATTAGGTAAAATTGCATCACTCCAGGTTAAAAAAGCCACTTACTCTATCATGAATAAAGTGCCCGCCTGGAAAAATAGGTTCCAAATACAGGAGAGAGTGATTTGGGCCACTTACAATTATTTTACAAATTCTAAGACAGGGTTAAGATTTTTTTTTCCCCCACTGAAAACAACTTATAGAAAATATTAGAATATACAAGTAAATAAATTTAATTCGGGCATTAGGTTTTTATGTTGAGAGAAATATAAAAAGGAGGAGGCTTCTTCCATCTTTATCTACACAAGAAAAAGACTCTGTTTTTATAAAGTAACGTTCCCATTCATTCAGCAGAAATTTATCAAGTGCATTGACTTTGAAGATGTTGCTGTTAAAGAGTTTAAGCTCACTTCCCTTCTCACCAGTTTAGGGGGAAATGGCGTTTGCCCCCTTGGGCATCTGAACCATCCTTTAAGCCCCTTCCCTGAGCTTGAAGGTATAATGACTTGAGTTATTTTAGATTAACTTCTGTGAATATTCTGATAAACGTCACTTTCATTAGAGCACACACAATTAAACTAGACTCATCCCAGAAACAGTACTATGCTGGGTCCAGTGCTCGCAGGAAATAGAGCCGTAAGCAAGACCTGTGTCTGCCTTCACAGAGCGTGTATAAAGCTAGAGTGGAATTCCAAGAATGTGATTTTGGTCTACCTTTTTGCAGTTGTCCTTTTCACAACATGTGCTTCCCAACATGGAGATGTTTGGGAAAAAAAAAAAAAAGTAGAAAAGTAAAATGGCTTAAACTACCAAAGGATTTAAGAAAATCAGAAAGTAATGTGGTATTAGGAAATCCAGAAAGAGTTGGTACATGGGGAAAATGTTGAGGGAGAGAGAACATCATTTAGGGGTGGAGCAAGAAACTCAGATGTTGGCCTAATTCGCAAAGTACTTGCTCACTTGGTCAGTTAGTTAGCAGTACATTTTTATCACTGAATTCTTTTAAGGGATTTTTTTTTTTTAATGCCTGGCGGCACATTAGTGTCAAAAAAGCACCGATTTGAGGAAGTGTATTATTTGTAGTCAGGAAATTACATAGTTCCAGCAACAGTGAAAACACAGCCCTTGATTGCTTGGATGGAGAGCAAGCCAAGGTTTATGGCAAAAGGGGCTCCTGGAAGGAAAGGTGAAGCTAGGCAAGGCCACAGTGTTCAAGGAGAAGTGCCAAGATTTGGGAGAAGGGAACGAAGCTAAAATTATTCCATGTGGATAGAACTGAAAGGGAAGAACCCCAGAAGGCTGGTTCACCTTCCTTCCTCTCTTCACAGTTTCTGTTTATGACCCTGCACACACCCCACTCCCCCTCGCTGCATCAGTTTGCAGCTGCTGTGTTTCTCGTCAGCCATGCTTCCTTTACTTCCCTACAAGACTCACTAGAGGCGAGGGTAGAAGAGAATGTGTGCGGAAATCTGGGGAAAGGCTGAGGATGTGCCACAGTGATCCAAATTCCATTTGGAGAACACATTTATTGTATTTGGAAGAAGGGACGTTTCTGTGGATGCTACCCATAGTTGTCAAATTGTGGCCAGTTGGCTTTACTAACAAGTAGACTATTATTCATCACCAGAAGTCTGTGAAAGTATTGTGAACCTACCTCTTTTTATGAACATCATTATTTCCACTTAGCCATTTTTAAAGAAAGTCCACCATTATGGTCATGACTTTACTCAGAAGTGAATGGACTTTCCTGCTCAGGATTATTCTTTCTTTAAGGGCCATAATCAGCTTTAGCTTCTAAGCCTGACCAAATCCCAGCCAATCACCCAACCCCCTTGGGACAAGGTGCTATGATACTCTATTATTAATATTATACCTTTAGCACTTATTTGATAGACAATCTTTGCATCAAAATAAAATAATAAAATGTTGAGTCAATTTTTAATGTTGACAACAGATAACTATATATAAACATTTAATCTGAATCTTCTGGCATCTTTTTTTTGTATAATTTTTTTAAAAGATTGCATTTATTTATTTAACAGAGAGGGAGCAAGGGAGCACAGGCAGGGGAAGTGGCAGAGGGAGAGGGAGAAGCAGGCCCCCCCGCTGAGCAGGGAGCCCGATGTGGGGCTCAATCTCAGGACCCTGGGATCATGACCTGAGCCAAAGGCAGTTGCTTAACTGACTGAGCCACCCAGGGGTCCTGAACCTGGGTGTATCTTAACCACTGAAAACACAGTATGTCCAAAATTAAACTCCTATTTCCTCCCAGACCTCCCAGACCCTTCTGCTCCCTCTCTCAGTGAATAATACAACAACATCCATCCACTGAGGCTCAGTCTAGAACCTGAGAGTCATTCTGGCCTCTTCCCAGCTCTTTGACGACTTGAATATAAATTGGTCTTCAACCTGAGCCGCTGTCTAATAGTTTTTTAGGCCAAGAAACAAATGCATCACATACCATTTCCTTTCTCCATTCCTTTTTCCCTCTTTCTTCCTAAGTCTCCCTTCCTTTCACAAATACTTGCTGAGTATCTGTGACAAGCTAGGCACTAGGGTAGTTCTGAGTCTTTGGCCTCCAGGAGCTCACAGGCTAAGAGCGGCAGAAGGCATGTGAGTTACAGTGTGAAAGGCCCAAAGAAGATGTACCTACAACCAAGTGACATTGAACTTGTAGACCGAGTCAACTGCCACAAAGGGGTGCTGCTTCCCGGGTCTTAAGTAGCACTTTTGAGATAGCTACATGGTTAACAAGAGAGAAACTCTTAGGCGGACGAAACAGCATATGCAAAGTCAGAGGTGTTGAACCAGCTCATGGCAGGTTGGACAGTGGTATATGATGGCTTCCAGATGACAAAGTGCATGTGGGTGGTGAGAGAAGCTGCATAGCGTAGGCAGAAAGCAGATGATGAAGCCCAAGAGTGTAGCCAAAGAATTTTATTTCTAGGAAATGGAAGTCAGTGAAGACCTTGGTAGGCAAGTAAACAAATTATTTGCATTTTAGAAAGGTCACTCTGGTAGAGTATGAAGGATGAATTACAGGTCAGAGGCACCTTGAAAAGGGCCTTTCTTATAGTTCAGGCTAGTTGTGATATCTGAGGTAGCATGGAAAGGTGGGGCTACAGAGGTAGATAATGGAGGGAGAGATGGTTGGGAGGCCTTGATTCAAGATGAGTTTGCAGGAGAGAGAGGGGGCCTGGATGGGCTTGGGTCTCAGATAGAAGGATAACAGAGATAGAAAGCAGAAGGTGGAGGATGGCTGAGAGAGCAGCATAATAGTTCTCGTTTGGATATTTTGAATTTCTTTTGCTTATAGAATCTTCCAGGTGGTGTTACCAAGTGTGCTGTTGCATCCAAAGGATAAAGAGAAAGCCTGGGGACAATGAGGAAGAAAGCAGGCAGAGGAGTAGAAGATTCAGATTCATGTCATCCCAGAGGCATGGAAGGAAAGAGTTTTTTAAGAACTAGTGGTCACCAGGGTCAAATGCTCTCAGCAGCTCTTGTGACATTAGGATGTTATTAGTGACCCAAGCCAGGATGGTGCCAGTAGCAGGGTGGGCATGGATGCCGGCTGCAGCAGGCTGATGGGAGGAAGATGAGGAAGTGGGGTGTGTGTTCCTCTTTCTAAAGGATGAGGTTTGGAAATGGGCCAGTCATATTCACAGCTCTCTCACCGGTACCTAGCATAGCCCATGACACAATGTGCCCTGTAATATTTGTAATAATTTCATGAAAGGAGTGAGAGATTCTGGCAATGGCCAAATCTGGTCCCAGGGTCCAGAGAGAGCTTCTGTGATTGGTTTGCCCTTAGGCCTGAGACCATGGAGCATGTCAATATGCTAAATCAGAGGAGCCATTGCACGAAGAGAGCGTCAGGGTGCAGGAACAAGAAGACACAGGATGGAACAAAGTTCCCAAAGAAGTAAGAGGAGTTGATCCATAACATGGGTAGAGGGATTGAGGTGAACGAGAAGAGAGAGATGGCTATAGGATTTGTAAGGATATATTCACAAAATTATCAAGAACTTGAGAGGCTCACAGGTGATAGTTTTTTGTTTTTTGTATTTTTGGTTTTTTTTTTTTTTCTGCAAAATAGGAATCTAATGTCATGTGTTAAGAATTAGGCAAGAGAGATAGTATAAGATGCCTGAGAATATGGATGCTTTGGTCCAACTGCCTTGGGGATCAAATATGTTATGGACCATGTACATTCACCCTATGCTTGGTTGAAGTAAGAGCTGAGCAAGGGCTCTAACTCTGACCTTGCCCAGAATCTCATCTCTGAGGATGAAGCATTTAGACCCACCTCTATGATGCTCTAATTACTTCCCTCCACCTTTGACCTAGTTCACTGTGCTCTGAGCTCATCCCCCTTGATCAGGCTCTGGTTTTTCCCCACTTATAACAAGGACAAACCATAGTGGCAGATTTCCCAATTCTAACAGAATGGATTCTCTAAAGGCAAATGTGGTGAAATTATTGGTTACATGGAAAAAAAGTGCATCAGCAAATCAGTTAAATAGCATCCCATTATTATTGCTTCTTCTTTTCTTTCAGAAGTCTACTATGCAACCGCGTACTGGATGCCTGCTGAAAAGACAGTAGAAGTCAAAAACGTACTAGACAGGAATGGGGACGCCTATGGCTTTTACAATGACTCTATGAAAACCACAGGCTGGGGCATCCTGGAGATCAGAGCCGGGTATGGTTCTCAGACCCTGAGCAATGAGATCACCATGTTTGTGGCTGGCTTTTTGGAGGGTTACCTTACTGCCCCGTAAGTACTTTAATCTTTAGTAGTGGTGGAGAACTACCAGGCAACTCTGTCCCTTTCTTTGACTACCAGTGGCTCCTGTCTTCCTGACATTGGACATTAGAACTGGAAAGTACCTGAGGTGCCCCTCATGTGATCAAAACATGATCAGAATCACATTTTCACCTCTAATCAGTACCTGACTTGGACGGAAAAAAGCCCCCAACTGTGGCATTCTTCCATTCTCGTGGCACTTAAAAAGCTTTCCGTTTGGCGAAACTGTTTTAAAATACAGCTCAGCCATTTTATCCTAGTAGCCATTTATTGTCTGGTACAAAGAAATGTATAGGTAAAGTGACCAAGAAGCACTGAACACAGATGATTCGTTAAATTTAAAATATAAGAGCATTTTTTTTCAACAGTCTTAAAACAATACTTTCAAGTGGGCAAAGATTTTCAATTGAAATCCTGATGTCTAATATAAATATTCCTTCCAGTTCTATTGTTACTTGATTCTTATGTCTTTCCTGTGTCTTGTGAAAATAACAAAGATGTAGTTAATAATAATGCAATCAAGACACATCCTTTTCCAAGATAAGCTCTTTAAGGAAAAGAAAATTGCAACTCATTTAATCAAGCCTCATCCTTTCTTTGATATAAAAAGTGTCTTGATGATTTGGCTTTTTCCTTTTATTCTCTGTGACCTAGACTGTTGTGGGGAGTTTAACCAAACCCTATTGTGTTCGCTTTAGTAAGGCACCTTAATAAGTTCAGTGCCAATCTTAATTTGTTTCTGAGTGTTGGAGATTATATCAAATGTTGAATAACTAGTTCTTGTGCTCTGATAGCTCTTTTCTTTAATGAACTAGAAATTCCTATTTTTCTTTTTATACCAATTTTTTGTTACTCTACCATATAGGTCCCCTTAATGATATACTACTCAGGGATGCATAAAACTTTATAAATGGACTAAGATTTTAAAAACATGTTTAAGAGCGCCTGGGTGGCTCAGTTGGTTAAGCGTCCGATTCTTAATTTTGGCTCAAGTCATGGTCTCAGAGTCATGAGACGGAGCCTGGTGTCAGGCTCCGTGCTGGGCATGGAGCCTGCTTAAGATTCTCTCTCCCTCTCTCTCCACCCCTCTCCCCACCAAAAAAAAAACCACAAAAACCAAAAGCTTAAAAAATGTTTAAAACTGTATTTTATATAAATATATTTAATATAGAATCTGAACTTTTCATCCATCTCTGCAAATCTATATTTACTGTGTACCTACTAGTTCTGATTGTGTTATTTAAATTGAGTTGCAGGTTTAGAGAAGTAATTTGAGCGAAGTTGTGTGCCTATAAATACACTAGGTTGTCATGAGTGCTATACATTATGGGCCTTTAAGGGAAACTGAGATTTGTGGGAGCAGCTCTAATCCGAGATTGTGGTGAGGATGAGCATGTCTTCTGTACAGATAGGTATCACACAGCAGGAATTTTAGGGAGTTTGCCAGAAGGCTTCTGATGAAGGTGGAATGTCTGATATTCTTATGTCTCAGAAAAACAAATTTTTATATCTCACTTCTAGGGGTGACTTTATCATTTACCCTTATTCTTAAGATAAAGCACTGACCTACCCTTGAGTACCTTTATCCATTGATGAAGAAGATCCAAGGAATCTGGGTTAATATCAATTCTCTTAGTAGCTTCTTAAATGCTTCTATATTAGAGTAAAAATTTTATTTCTTAGAAGAAAAACACTTAGCTATTATTCAATAACTGGGGTTTTTTTTGTTTGCTTACTCTGTATCTTTGCCCTGTCCGTTCAAAGAAAATTTGACATGCGTGAGTCTTTTAAGATGGAACAAACAACTTCCTGGGGCACCTGGACATCTCAGCTGGTTGAGCGTCCAACTCTTGCTTTTGGCTCAGGTCATGATCTCAGGGTCATGAGATCGAGGCCTCTTTGCTAAGTATGGAACCTGCTTAAGATTCTCTCCCCTCTCCCTTTGCCCCTCCCCCCAATGCACCCCCACGCACTCTCTCTCTCTAAAAAAATAATAAATAAATAAATAGAAACAACTTCCTGTATATTGTAACCTATTTTAAGGACCTGGCAACTGAGTCTTCCCTCCCTTCAGACCAATTTCCCTCCATTCATCCTGATGAGTGATCAGGAGTGAGGAAGAGGTGAATCTAGTAATCTTAGTGAATACTGGATCACTAAGGAAAAGTTAAGAGACTCTTCTTAGGAACATTTCTGCTGCAGAGAACAACCTGGAAAGAGTGCTTTAATCATAAATAACTATAACAGTCTAAAAGGAAGGCACCTCATGGGCCAGAACAGTCAAAGAAGCCTTTGAAGAAGGAGTGAGCTGTGGGTCTGGTGTTTGATGGGCGACGACATTCAGTTTGGCTGGGAAGAGGAAGAAAATAATTCTGGGCAGAAAGAAACGGAACCAAGTACTGAAAAAAGGCAATGAGTCTGAAATGAGGAATTTGCCTCTACAAATGAGCAAGGAGTAGAAGCTCCATTGATTAGTCAGAGGGCAACAGGTTTAAAATGGCAGATAGAGGCTGTATCATGGAAGGCTTTGGATGGAAGCCTGCCCGTTTGGCAGTTGTCATTCTTCATTTCCATCGGAGAGTGCTCAGAGGTTTCTCGAGTTTGAAAGACAATATCTCTGTTGGTCTCTGTTTTGTATTCCTTACTGACAATTCAAGAATGTCACCTGCTCAAGGATGGACTTCCCATATATGCAGTAGCAAGAGTCTTGAGAGGACTTCTTCCCTGCAGAGACTTTGACAGATATCATGGAACAGAAAATCTTGGTGATCAGGAAGAAGCATGACAAAGAACCAAAGGGGCTGGATGGAAGAGAGATGTCAGGTATTTGTATATTTGAAGAAGAAAGAGAGAAAAAGAGAAAGAGGAGGAGGAGAGGACAAAAAGGAAACAAAGGAAGGGAGTAGCGGAGGGAGGAAGGAGAACAGAACCAAAAAGAGGAAAACGAAGAATTACAACCAAAACTATCGTTA
Organism: Lutra lutra; assembly: GCF_902655055.1. NCBI lineage: Eukaryota > Metazoa > Chordata > Mammalia > Carnivora > Mustelidae > Lutra > Lutra lutra. The sequence goes on from NC_062285.1 coordinate 86,878,813, forward strand.
GAAAGGCATTTCCCATTTCCCTCTTAAGAGGGTAACACTCTCATCGCATGTCTGTAAAATCAATTACATAGGGAGATTTCCCAGCTTGCATGGAAAAGGCTTACTCTGTGCCTAGCTCGAAGCTCACAATAGTGGGACATGACCTAGTATGCTTAGAACACCCCTGGCAATGGGCTGGAGAAGAGAAAGGAAGGGAGGAGGCTATCGATTTCTTCCCTCGTCTGATATGGTCCAGCAGGGGAAGGCTTATCATACATTCTGATGCCCAGGAGCTCATTTTGAAGATCTGCAAAATGGAACAGAGAAACTGGGCTCCCAGGGACAAGAGCTCCAGGAGAGAGACAGAACAGAGAGCATACTGGAAGGATTTGCAGGCTTACGACTCCAGGCAGCACGGCCATGCAGCCCAATGACACCGTCTTCACTGACCAAGTCATGAGAGGCGGGGGGCTGCCTTGGTATTCAGCACAGAAGAGCCTAACCTTTGACCATCTGGAAGCTGTGGCTAGAGTCACAAACCAACAGAGGAGGAGGAATACAAGTCACAGGCAAGGGTGGTGTTCTTGTGTTTGTTTTCAGCTACTCATGGGCAACTGTCTGAGAAGCAACAGCATCTTCCTACACACACATCATTTTTTTTATCTAAAACCTATACTCCCAGGGACTGTTACTTGGGGGCATTTGTAAGGCGCGATTCCACTTACTGAGACACAGCCTTGGAGCAGAAGCGTCTGAGGGGGCGCTTCGGCGCAGGTCATGATTCCCGGGTCCTGAGATGGAGCCCCACTGCCGTCCCTGCTCAGCGGGAGACCTGCTTCTCCCTTGCTTGCCACTCCCTCTGCCTGTGCTCTCCTGCTCTCTGTCAAATAAATAAGTAAAATCTTTAAAAAAAAAAAAAAAAGAAAGAAAAGAAGGGTCTGAGCCTGGTCTGAGAAGGTGAATTTATGCCAATGGCCAAAAGAAAGAGCCGTCTTTTTTTTGTTTTCCTTTTTTAATCCCCCTAAGATTTATTTATTTATCTGAGAGAGATAATGGACGTGCACACCCACAAGCAGGGGGAGGGACAGATGGAGAGACTCTCAAGCAGACTCAGTGTCCTCACATAGGATTAAGCCTCACAGCCTTGAGATCAGGACCTGAGCTGAAACCAAGAGTCCCAAGCTTAACCATCTGAGCCACCCAGGTGCACCAGCCTTGTTCTCCATTCAGCAGCAGAGCTGCTCAGGTGGCTGCCACGGGCCATGGGAAGTTTAGGGCTGCCATGTTCTTCCCACATCACCACATTTAAAATGGAGTGACATTCCTTATGTTCCCCAGAATCTTGAAGGGAAGGAGTGTGTATGAGGTTGGGTATTGTGGCAGGAACAGCTGAGATACTGTGATAAAGAGCTTGGTTTAACTACCGTGGGGGAAATAATTTGCTCTCTCCAACCTATGACATACTTGCGAGGCCAAACAAAAACACATAAAGAAATATCCTGAAATCCTCCATCATTTTATTTGAAGTGTTCGATCATAAGTTGTTTCCTTGAAACTTACAACACTCTCCAGAGAACATCTGGGACCTGGGCTCAGCCCTCGTGCTTTATCACGAAGCTCCAGGCCATCCACAGCCCTGCCGCAGCATGGTTTTCCCACAGGGTACAGTGGAAGCAGCAGGTCCAGCTGGGCCTCAGCCTGGAGGCAGCCCTAGACCCTTCCGGGGCTTCTCTCACCGTCTTGTCCTTCCTCATGCTCTCTCGCCCGCACCCATCTCCTGAGGAGCCACTCCCTGCGGAACACTGCCATTACCATGCAAACATGCCTTCTGGGTGGGCTCCTGAGCCCTGCCATGCTGCCCTGTCAGCCTGTCACACATCCCTTTCCAGCAACTTTTACACCACATTCCCTGAGAGCTAGATGCTGCCTCTCCCATCTCCACCACCTGAAATATTGCTTGGCCCCCCAGGGCCCATCTCACATGCTATCTCCTCAAGGCACTTCCCGATTCCATTCCAACTGGATTGAGCTCCCTCTCTCCCCTCCACCATCTGTTAGTGCTTTAGGGGCAGGTCCCTATCTTATTCATCTTTATATACCCCGGACACCTGGCACAGCCACTTCTGCCCCCAGCAGTTACTTAATTACATGCTGATTAGGTTTAATTGAATCCTGTGCTGTTCCAGTTCTTTAGGGATGAACCAAAAGCATGAGGTACTTTTTTCCATGTAATGCAGTGTCTGGCAGCCACGGCCAAATGGAGCTTCTTCCTTCGTTTTTTGACTTGATGGGCTGGCTCCCTAATCAAAGTAGCTCATGTCTCACTAATGATGATAAAAGCTGATAAATAGTTCTACATTGGTTTTAATAAAATGAGTCATGAAACCTTTCTGGAAAGAATGATGATGAGGGTGTGGGTATCAGGTCTGCTCCAGTTTTCAATAAAGTGGCTGAGCATGTGTGTGGCTGAGGCAGCCTCTGAAACATCTCTGGAATTATCTAGTAGGAGCGAGCCACTTCACTTCAACAAACACATTACCTGCCTTGTGTTGGATTCTGGGGTGGGGGAGAAAGAAATGGGGTGGGTTAGAGCTCCTGAGTACACTCTCAAAGAGAACTCCATTTAAGTTAATATGTTAACACAACAGTTGGTGAAACTATGATGAAAGGAGGTTCTAGCAAGATTATGGCACAAGTACAGGAAGTAGTCAAAGGTGGTTCCTTTTTTGTTTCTGGTCTACTACCAGGAAATACCTCAAGAATCTCTGCCATAACCCGAACTTGCTTCTTTGATGTTAGAAACTCAATATGCTTCCCATTCAAGATGGTAGGCAAAGCGAAGATAAGTGAGACACACTCCCATCCTCAAACATATCAAATGGCCCAAGAACTAGGAATTATTTGGACCTTCCCATGAATCATAAGGTGCTGCTGCTTCTGATGATGACAGCGATGGCAATGACTAAACCTTAGATGACATTTAAAATGGGCCAGACACTGTTCAAAGCATTTTACAAGTTAAATTACTCCCATTACTATTGATGTGAACACTCGAGCACAGAGTAGTTAAGTAACAAGCCGAAAGTCACAAAGCTAGTAAACAGGGACCAGGTTGTCCAGCAACAGAGTTTGAGCAGGCATGGACATGTATCCACATAAATGGATTGCTATAGGAAATTCTGAAGGAGCTTGTTTTGGTCTCAGACCCAGAAAATTAAAGCAAGTAGAAAAGAGTAGAAGACAGGACCTGACAAGTGCTAAATGATAGGGTATTAACATGACACAAAGAGACTCAGGGTAGGGTGGGAGTAAGTGTGTCTTACGTAAAGGGAAGCAAAGTCTCCCCCAATTTAGGATGAAACTTACTGACTTTACACACCGCAGAGCTGAAATTAACAACACATCCGTGAGGCGGACCTTAGCGTCAGGTCTGCATGATGAGAATTTGGAAGTGTGGAGAAGTTGGTCATATTGCCTAGAAGTAGTGAAGTCAACCTTTGAACTCAGAATTCAAAGTCTCTACCCTTAACTGCTGTCCTATATGGCTCTACCACACCAACGTGTAGGATCCCAGACCCAGGGATCAGAGAAGGCCTCAACCTGTGTTCCTCAGGGCTCCTGAATGGGGCAGGATCCATGACCTCAAGGTGGATGTTTCTCCTCCTCTGCTCTGTATGGCAGAACAGAAAAATCCCTAGCCCAGTTACTCATCTATACTTCCATCCGTCCTGTCGTTCTGTGGGCATCTTCAGCAACCATCCCTGAGTCAAGACCCTTGTCTTGGCACTGTGGACATTTTGGGTGGAGTAATTCTTTGTTGGGGGGGGGGCTGTCCTGTAGATTGCAGGGTGTTTCGTAGCCCCCCAGCCTCCACCCACTAGATACCAGCAGCACCTTCCCCCCCACACACACATACACCCCCTAGTGTGACAACCAAAAATGCCTACAGACATTGTTGTGGGGCAAGGGCACAGGGAGAGAGAGAATCTCAAGCAGGCTCCGTACTGAGCACAGAGCCCATTGCAGAACGTGATCTCATGACCCTGAGATCATGACCTGAGCCAAAATCAAGAGCTGGATGCTCAGCTGATTGAGCCACCCAGGTGTCCCTACACATTTTTTTTTAAGATTTTATTTATTCATTTGAGAGAGAGAGAAAGGATGAGTGGGGAGAGGAACAGAGGAAGAAGGCAAAGGGAAACAGATTGCCCCCTGAGAGGAGAGCTGGACACAGGGCTCGATCCCAGGACCTTGAGATCATGATCTGAGCCGAAGGCAGACACTTAATCTACTGAGCCACCCAGGTACCCCCACATTTAATTTTTTTAAGTAAGTTTTATTTATTATTTTTTATTATTTATTTATTTATTTTCTAAAGTAAGTTTTAAAATAAAGAATCCCAAATAGCCAATAATCTGGGGGGAGGGAGGGATGAAAATTAAAATAATGAGAAACCATGTTAATTGTCAAAAATTAAAAAGTCTGATTATACCAAGTGTTGGTGAGGTTGTGGAGCCAGAAGAAGTCCAATATGTAGCCGGTGGGAATATAAATGGGTACAATCACTATGAACAACCACTTGGCAGTATCTAGTAACTGTAGATAATATAGGATATTCATCCCTGCAATTCTACTTTTATATATAGTAAATATATTCCAGAAGAACATGCAAATATGTAAGAAGAGACATTTACAATAATACTTGAAGTTGCATTCATGAATTCTTATATACTAATACCATGGAATACTATCAGCAGATGAAAACAATAAATTTAAATTGCAGATGATAACATGTGTCATGGTGAGAGAATTACATGTTAGAGTGATAGTATGATCTTGTTTATGATTTCTTCAGAAACCTAAGTAATACTGTACCTTATTTATTATTAACTCTATATCGGGGGGTGGGCAGCTGGATGGCTCAGTTGGTTAAGCATCTGCCTTCAGCTCAGGTCATGATCACAGGGTCCTGGGATCGAGTCCCATGTAGGTCTCCCTGCTCAGGTGGGAGCCTGCTTCTCCCCTGCTTGCCACTCCCCCTGCTTGTGTGCCCTCTTTCTCTCTCTGACAAATAAATAAATAAATAAAATCTAAAAAAATAAAATAAAATAATAAATCTATATCTAGTGATGGTATAGAAACATGCATGAGAGTAATAAATCACCCATTCAAGATTGGAGTTACATCTGTGGAGAAAGGTGTGGAATTAGCATTGGAGAACTGTACACAGGGGCTTCAGCTGTAATGTTGTTAGGGTTTTTTTATGATTTTATTTTTAAGTAATCTCTACTCCCAACATGGGACTCGAACTCACAACCCTGAGATCAAGAGCTACAGGTTCTACTGACTGAGCCAGCCAGGCACCTCTCTAATGTTTTATTTCTCTTTAAAACTGTAGGCACAAACATGGCAAAATGTAATGACTTTAATAAAGTTGCATAGAGGTACTTGGGTGTTGGTTTTATTATATGTTTTTCTCTATGTTGGAAATATGTCTCAATTTTAAATTGTACATTTGATTTTTTTTTTTTTTTTTTAAGATAAGGCAGGGGCTCCTAGGTGGTTCAGTCAGTTAAGCATCTGCCTTCAGCTCAGGTTGTGACTTCAGGGGCCTGGGATCAAGTCCTGCATGGAGCCTGCTTCTCCCTCTCCCTCCCCCTCTGCTTGCACTTTCATTCTCTCATTCTCTCTCTCTATATATATATATCAAATAAATAAATAAAATCTCAAAAAAATAAAAAAGATAGGCCAGGTTTGCAATAACGGGACTTGATAGTCCAAAAATTGTATAATTTGCTATGATGGACTGCCCTAGGAAGAAAAATAGAAATGTAACCATTTTCTTTTGTTTCAGACACATGTATGACCACTTCATTAACCTCTACCCACAGCTGATTAAGAAACCTTCCATTGTGGATAAAGTGCAAGATTTTATGGAGTATGTATAATGGCTCTCCTCTTGCCATTGAGACTGTAGGTCCTGAATCTGTCATTGCAAACAACAATTTTTCCTTCTGCCAATTTGTTTTTCTATCGCTTAGGCAGGACTGGTCCTGCCTGTAGCTGGTTCTATAGTAAGTAAGGTTTAGCACATTTCGGTAATGACATGAAAACTGGTTGCAGACAGCATGTCTTCTAACTTGGGCTCTTTCAAAGGTCAGGTTGAATGTCATCATTGATTACACATCTGGAGGAAGACACATCAGTGTAAGGAAGGCAGAGTTAAATGCCTGGACTGCTTCCACCTGAGGATCCTTCAGGGATCCCTCCTCCTCCCTCTCTGAGGTGCTCCTGTGTCATGGGCCTGGGTTCCCATCTTAGCAGGAGCCCTGGCTGTTATCTAGTCCTTATTCTTAACATCCTTGGAGAACATGGCCATTGTAATCAAGTTTTCTGAAGACTTAGTAATTCTCAGTATTAAGAAAAGTTGTTTCCTATTTGTTTTATATGTGGCATTGTTTTATATTTGCAACTGTGATTAATTTGGGGACCAAAGGGCTCCTGGTTTGGCCCTCCAAACCATACACTGAATGCTAAAGTCCTACAGCGCATTGTTAAAAATTATTGGGCTAGATCTTATGAAGCAATGACCTTGTATTCTAAGGCTGATTTGGAGAAAGCCTGAACAAATCAGAAATAACTTTCAGTATACAAAGTCACGTCAAATCATTCCCTTTCTAGAAAGAGTAGAGAACTAAAAGAGAGAGAGAATGGAAAGACTATAAAGAAGAGAGACAGAATGGAAGGAGTATAAAAAACAAGCCTGTCTTGCTAAGTATACTAGGACAGAGGTGTTGAGGCAGTTACTGGCCACAACTGATATAGAATGAACCATAAACTATGAAAACGATTGGAGAGAAATATAGACATATATCAACTACCTTGTCCTTAGGAGTTTGTTGTTGTTGTTCTTTAAATTTACAACTTCCACATAAAAAACAGTTAATGACTTATCCGTACTGATTTAGTGAGGCATTGTGGTTTTGTATGAAATACATATGGATGGCCTATCTTCGAATTTTGTAGATTTCAGTATCACGAGAAGCTAAATGTTACACCTAGATAGAGCATGCAGAGAGCTATCAAGGAAGAGTCAGAGTCCTAGGAAGAAATTGAAAATCATTTAGGATTTGCCCGATAGCCTTTCAAAGTGATTCAGAGGTTACAAGATCCAGAATATAAATTACACTACCATAAGTATCTGAATATATAATCTCTAAATGCCTGGGCTTAATTTAGCTTTAGGTGAGCAACCATGGAAATCTCGAGGGCAAATCTAATTTCTCTTGCAGGAAGCAAGATCAATGGACCCGGAAAAACGTGAAAGCTTACAAGGATGACCCATTTTGGAGACATACAGGCTACGTTATAGCACAGATGGATGGGCTGTATGTAGGAGCAATGAGGAGGGCTAAGTTAGAAAGGACAAAGGTAAGATTTTCAAAAAGCTGCTCAGAATTTATATTGGCATTTGGCAATATTATTGCCAAGAATATCAAACATTGAAAATTATCTTGAAACTATGACAAGAATATTGAAAGAATGGCAAGAATATTGAAAATTATCTTTAAAATAACATTGCAACCTAGAAACAGATCACATTGGGACTAGCGTATCTTGCACACACAAGTGCTGTCTTGTTATAAGGCTAGCACCTGAGGCAGTGACACAACATTCAAGCTTAATACACAATCTCTATCTCTTTCGTAATGCTATGCTCTGGAATAGGTTAAAGAATGTACTGAATCAATGTATGGCTGTTAAACTAACCTAATAAGGTTAGTATTTTAGGTGATAGAATTGTTAAGGCAAAATGTTAAAGTATACAAGTTCTATGGTTCCCATCCTCTATAATGTCATAGTTACAGCATGTCATAATATTTCAAAAAGCTTTACTGAATCATTGATGATTCAAAGATACCATTTAATATACTTCCAAAAATTATGGAGATTTTGTATTTCCTGGGAGTAATACACACACACACACACACACACACACACACACACACACACACACACTGGATTTATATGTATACATACATACATGTATGTATACATGTATGTATATACACACACACACGCAATGGACAAAATATACAAAAAGACAGTTCATAGAAAAGTGATGCAAAAAATTCTTAATCATATGAACCAAGCCTTACTCATAAGTTTAGAAATACACATTAAAACCATCCTGAAAGGTCATGATCTCAGAGTCCTGGGATCGAGCCCCGCATCGGGCTCTCTGCTCAGCAGGAAGCCTGCTTCCTCCTCTCTCTGCCTGCCTCTCTGCCTGCTTGTGATCTCTCTGTCAAATAAATAAATAAAATCTTTAAAAAAAAAAAAACAAAAACCATCCTGAAACATACTTTCTCTACTTTCTCACTTGTCTATTTGGCAGAAATCTAAAATGTGAATGCCTACTCTGCTGGCAAGACTAAGGGGGGGGGGGGGAAAGCACTTCCCCAAAATACTGGTAGTAATACAAACTGGTATATTTGCTGTGGAGAGAAAATGTGGCACTCAGTAACCGAATGGTCTACACATTTACCCTTTGATCCAGGAATCCCACTTCTACAAGGTTCACAAGGCAAAAATTCACAGGCAAAAATTCCATATGCCTTATGTGTCGACCTCTTCATTACAGATAATTTGTAATAGCCAAGGACTGAAAACAGCCAAATACATAGAAGACTGGCTGCGTCAATGATGTGGCTGTAACAGGAATGAAATAGATTTCCAAATACTGTTACGATGTGAGGTTTGGAATCTGTTATAAAGTGTAAAAAAGTAAGGTGAAGACCAGTGTGAATTGTTTCCTGAATTTTATGTAAGAAATGGAAAGATAGATAGATATAGATAGATTTGCTTAACTTTGCAAGAATAAACAACAATGAAAGAATAAACCCAAAACTTATTAAAAAAGAAAAAGAAAAAGATTACCTACCAACAAAGGAAGAGAAGAAAGGGGAGGGAATAGGAATGAAAGCTACATTTCTCTAAATGTATCTTTATATATATTTTACTTTGGAACCATGTAAATGCTGTTCATAATTATAAAACAAAATTTAATCACATGGAAGAAAAACAGTCCCTAAAATCTTAAAATGAATTGATATGAATATATCTAATGATATATCAAGTTCATGGCATAACCACACAGAGAGCGGTTATTTCCAGTGACCCTGATGCAGTCATTACAGTACATCCTTAACGGATAGATCCTAAGGACAAGAACTGCCACCATAAAACAAAAACAAAACAGCCTTAAACAGTAAGTCAGTAATCTCACTTTATCAATACTATTAGTGTAGTTATTTTAAAATTTTATAAATATAGTAAGATAAAGCAAGTAAAAAATAGGGTGAATATCAAGATTTTCAGCATACGGGTGTCTGGGTGGCTCAGTGGGTTAAGCCTCTGCCTTTGGCTCAGGTCATGACCCCATGGTCCTGGGATCGAGTCCCGCATCGGGCTCTCTGCTCAGCAGGGAGCCTGCTTCCCCCTCTCTCTCTGCCTGCCTCTCTGCCTATTTGTAATCTCTCTCTGTCAAATAAATAAATAAAATCTTTAAAAAAAAAGGTTTTCAGCATACAAAAAGTCAATGAAGTAGAGGTTTCATAGTTTTTAAAGTTAGATAGGCAGGAAATCATTACTTTTAGCTTCCTTTAAAAAATACATATTTTCTTGATTTTCTCCCTTGAGAAGGCTTAGAAATAATGAGGAAAAATAGCTTTGATCCAGTAGCACTGAGCATCTTTTAGGAGACTATGTTTTAAGGTGAGCAACGGTATCTCAAACAAGACCAAAAAAGTACTAGCCATGAAGAATTCAGCTTCAGCTAATTAAATTTCTTTTCATCAGAATACATTATATTGAAAGTCGGGGTGCCTGAGTGGCTCAGTGGGTTAAGCCTCTGCCTTCTGCTGATGTTATGATCCCAGAGTCCTGGGATGGAGCCCTGCATCGGGCTCTCTGCTCCGCGGAGAGCCTGCTTCCTCCTCTCTCTCTCTGCCTGCCTCTCTGCCTACTTGTGATCTCTGTCTGTCAAATAAACAAATAAAATCTTAAAAAAAAAAACACTATATTGAAAGTGAAAAACAAAACCTACAAACCAAGAGAAAATGTTTGCAATACATTTAATTAAGAAAGGGTTTGTTTCAGAAATGCATAAAGAATAACAAATAAATTTAAAAAAAGAAAATACCCAATAGGAAAAAAGGCAATGGGCAAAAATATCAACAGGAATTTCACAGAAAAGGAAACAAAAATGGCCCATAAAAATGTGAAGAAATGCTTAATTTCAATAAGAAATACTGATGAAAACCTCACAGAAAAGGAAACAAAAATGGCCCATAAAAATGTGAAGAAATGCTTAATTTCAACAAGAAATACTGATGAAAAGGCAATGGGCAAAAATATCAACAGGAATTTCACAGAAAAGGAAACAAAAATGGCCCATAAAAATGTGAAGAAATGCTTAATTTCAATAAGAAATACTGATGAAAACCTCAGTGAGGGGGCGCCTGGGTGGCTCAGTTGGTTAAACGGTTAAGTGTCCGCCTTCAGGTCAGGTCATGATCCCATCACCTCAGAGTGGGGCCCCAGGGGAGTCTGGGAAGTCTGGTTCTCCCTCTCCCTCTGCCTATCCCCTGCCTGTGCACTCTCTCTCTCTCTCTCTCTATCAAATAAATAAATAAGATCTTTAAAATATAAATAGAATCAATGAGATTCTATTATACACTGAAAGTGGGAAATTTTAACCACTGCTTGATTGAGTAAATTGTTCCAACTGCTTTGGAAAAGGAGTGAATTTTACTTGAAACATTTAAAGATAACATATGTTCTACAGTGTAGCAAATCCACTCAGATTAAAGATATTCTTGTACATGGGCAAGGTGGGAGGGTGGCCTGTGTACATAAAAGTTCACATTACCATTGTTTTGCCACAAACTGGAAACACTCCATGGTACTATATATTCATGTAATTGAACACCTCGTAGCAATGAAAATAAACGGGCTGTTTCTATACTATCAACATTGATAAATGTCAAAAAATAATGTTGTTGACCAGAAGAATGCACACAATATGATTCTATTTATACAAATTCAAAAAGAGGCAAATTTAAAAATACACTGTCTAGGATGTGTACACAGATGACAAAGTAACAGAAAAGCAGGTAATGAGCCACACAGAATTAGCCCAGTGGTTACTGCTGGTAAGGAGGGAAATGCGATTGGAGGCTTTCAAGGCATAACCAATGTTCTATTTCCTAATCTGTCAGGTGGGCTGATAAGTGCTTTTTCTTCCTTTTAAATTGTGCATATGCATCTTTATTCTTTCATATGTATGGTATCATTCTTAATTTAAAAAAAAAAATAAAGGCATGGGGAGCTTGCTTCTCCCTCTACTGCTCCCCGTGCTTGTGCTCTCTCTCTTTCTCTCTCCCTCTCTCTCTCTGTCTGATAAATAATAAATAAATAAATAAATTATTTTAAAAATAAATAAATTAAAAAGCGAAATATTAAAGGCAAATTGAAAACTGAATAATATTTGCGATTCCTATCAGACAACGAACTAATCTTAACATATAACAAACTCCTAAAGGTTAATAAGAAAAAGAATAAGAAAAATAACTAAGGCATATGAACAGTTCACCAAAAAACAAATCCAAAGGAAACATGCTCCGCCTTACTCCTAATAAAAGAATTGCCAGTGTAAACTTCAATGAGATACTGTTTTTCACCTATCCGTTTGGAAGTAAACTCAGTGTTTAATGTTGAGGCTGGAAGAATGTCTATTAAAATAAGCCACATGAGGACAATTTGGCAACATCTATTAAAATCAAAATCACTTCTAGGTATCTATCCTGCAGGTAGCTCACACACATACAAAATGATAGGTCCAAGACTGATTATTATAACATTGTTTATAACAGCAAAAGACTAGAAAGCCCCCGGAAGTCCATCAATGTAATGTAATATATTTAATGTAATATAATTGTATTTTCAATATAATCCTGGTCAGAATTAATGTATTCCATTTGCTGGAATACTGTTTGAGACAATGAGGAGGATTTTTACATCTAATATGGGAGGTCAACAAAACAAGTGAAAAATATTAGGACAAAAAAAATCAAGGTGAAGAGTAGCGTGGATAATACACTACTGTTAGTGTAAAAATGTATTAAGACACATTAAAAAGTCCAGAGAAGGACATAGAAATGAATAAAAAGTGGTAAACTGGAGACAGGATGGCACCTGAGCAAGTGGAGGAGAAGAGAGGAGGATTTCCACTACAGATCTTGTCATAATTTTTTCTTAACGATCTATTTATTTGAGAGCACACGAGAGCAGGGAGTAGGGCCAGGGGAGAACCCCAAGCAGACAGCCCACAAAGTGCAGAGCCCAATGTGAGGCTCGACCCCACAACCCCCAGATCATGACCTGAGCTGAAATCAGAAGTCTGATGCTCAACTGACTGAAACACCCAGGTGTCCCATCATAATTTTTTAAATCTGGAATAATGAAGGTATGACTTATTCAAAGGACAACACAAAGAGAATATGTATATAAATAAATAATCAGGTTCTGGCTTTTGTTTTTTTGTTTTTTTTTGTTTTTTTTTGTTTTTTTTTGATGAACATGTCACTTTATTTATTATCTTTCCACCAACTCTGCCTAAAAGCCAATTTGTTAGATGCCCTAACCCAGGCTACTCTGGTGGACTGACTCTTACCGGAGCAGTGCTCTCTAGTTGGTACAAAGTTCATGTTCAAGTCTGATCATTGCTTTGAGGTAAATGCTGTCGAGCCAGTTAGTCCTACACGAAACCAAACACAAAGTTAAAACGCATCTTAGTTGAATATTTTGCTGTAAAGCAGTGATTCTCAACTATGAGCATTCTCCCTGCAGAGCGCAGTCAGCAATGCCTAGAGATGTTTTTGGTAATCAAAACCGGGAGGGTTTTACTGATACTAATGGGGAGAGGCCAGTGATGCTGCTAAATATTTTACAGTGCACAACCCCCAGAGAGAAAGAATTATTTGGCCCCAAATACCACTAGTGTTTTGGGTATCAAAACATGCCAAAACATCTCTTACCGACCATAAGGTAATCATTATTTTGTAAGCTACAATAAAATCTAGTACATTTGTTCCATTAGGGACCCTTCCCAAAGGAATGACTGAATGGATCCCTGACAACAGGAAAACAAGAAAATGACATCCAACTATCACAAATCACTGTTAAGAGTGGGCTTTGTCTTTCCCCAGCCCATGACCATGTTCCAGATTCAGTTCCTGAATGCCGTCGGAGATCTGTTGGATCTGATTCCCTCGGTTTCTCCCACAAAAAATTCCAGCCTGAAGGTTTTCAAGAGATGGGACATGGGACATTGCTCTGCTCTTATTAAGGTAAGACACATAGCAGCCTCCGTGTTTTTCCTTGCTCTGGGCCACACAGACTTTTTCTGTATGTCAACCCAAGTGTGGCCACATCTCAGTCCTGGCTCAAGCCAACTATCAGCTCATGTGACCTCTATCTAGAAGTTAAGACCTGGAAGGAGCTGATGGAGGGAATTACAAGTACCAGATGTTACCTCTGTTTCTTCTACCATTCCTCCCGCGCCATATGCACCTACCACTCCTACCTCTGACAGTCTTCCATTTTGGATATTGGGAGGACAGAGTCTGTCTGTTTTATGCACATTAAAGGTTAATGTTGTGCTCCTTGGCCGTATTTTCTCATAATAAATATGGCGATGAACACCCAAATTGACACAATCACTGTACACTTCCTATGCCTGTAGGCAGTTATCTATATACCTCTTCATCATTCACTGTGATTCTGGCTGTAGGTTCTTCCTGGATTTGAGAACGTCTATTTTGCTCACTCAAGCTGGTACACATACGCAGCCATGCTCAGGATATATAAACACTGGGACTTCAACATCAAAGATAAAGACACCAGCAGTAGTCGCCTCTCTTTCAGCAGTTACCCAGGTAAATAAATTTAGAGGGACATTGGAGTACTCTTCAGTATTCTTTCAGAATGAAACCTTGGCCATGCGGAGTAACTGGAATGGGAGAAGAAACCTTTAGAGGTTAGTATGCGTGAATGAACGTTGATGTTCAGAACGCCTTTTGAAGAACTACAGCTCTAATGCTTTTATGTAATGGAACGGTGTGAAAAAAGTTAGTAGCTGCCCGAAACTCACTTCATCAAATGCCACGTGAGGTACGAGATGCTTTCCTAGGCTCTGCGGTGGAAGCCAGGTTGGGCAACAGAGATCCTGCTCTCGGTGGTTCCTCAAGGGCCTGTTTCTTTTATTCATCACAGTATCCACAGAACTTAACTTAGTGTGTGGCACCTTGTACTTAATTTTTGCTGAATGAGTGGATGAATGAATGCATAAGCTTATAAATCTTACACTAGAGCAAGATAAGTACAATACAGGTAATAATGGTATTATTACTGGGTACTGTGTGAGCTACAGTGGAAATGTAAGGGATGTTAAGAGTATTCAAAGGAGGGTCAGCTCATACTGGATTGTCAGGGAAAGGAAAGAGAGGCCAATACTTGAGATAAACCATGAATGATGCCTAGAATTTGAACAGTGGGATGGGTGGGGAGGATGGTCTCTGTGGAGTAGGAGTTGCAAACTCCTGTTCTTAAAGGGGCCAGGCAGATGATGTAAAATGGATAAAGGGGGGCTGGTATAAGAAAATGAAAGTGAAAACAATTGCAACAAACACATGACCCATTGAAAGGGTGCAAAGTGCTCAGCTCTCATTGAGTGTTGTCACTCAGCAATATGGCGGTCAGTGTTGCCAGATCCTCCAACTTCTGAAGATAAAAATAGGGATGTAACAAAATGCACTGTGTGAACCTAACTAAACAGTTCTGCTACCTGGAATGGCCCCCTCAGTTGTAGGTTTGGAATCTCCTCAGGGAACATTATGGGTAAAGGCAAGGGGAAAATTCTTACCAAACAACTAAGAGTCCAACAGTGGATACAAGGTGGACAGTTCTGACCTTTAATTACATATTTGTAACTTACAGGGTGGTTATACTAACCACCTGTTGTATCTATCTACCTTTGTCAGAGTTATTACCCCTTCTGCTATTATTATTCCTGGTAGTATTAATACCATCCTATTATGAATTCTGATCAATGGCATAACTTTGTTTTGTGCTGTCCTTGTGACCCGATCCTTCCTTTGAAAACACTTTGATTCCATCTTTGTCATTGCTCACTTAATTGTTTTAGTATTGAGGGGGGCTGGGCACTCCTTTCTCAGAGTTAGACTGTGTTTTGATTTCTTTGTATTCCTTTAGACTGCAGTTTAAGGACAGCACAAGACCGAGGCCAGTCAAATACTCATATTCTTCCTCTTATTTGCAATAAAAGGCAATGTTCAGATGTTACCTGCACTACTTTGAAGTCTCTGCAGAATGGCGTTCTTCTGTAGTCTGAATAATCCTGGATCCCTAAGGTAGTGATGGGGAAGGACATGGAGGAATTTCCTATGAAACCTAAAAGTCTGTTAACATTTGTATATATGTATATATCTTTCCAGAACAGATAGATACGTAGATAATAGAGGTTTTTTTAGGAGCATTTAAACTGAGAGAAAGCAATACTTTTTTTTTAAACCCAACATATTTTTACAGGAGCTAATGTAGGAATATGATTCATATTTTCTTTCATTGGACACTTTTGTTCTCAGAAACAAACATGAAAAATGTGGAGGGTCTCATCTCTATTACAAAGAATTGTTTGATTAAAGGACCCACCTGCTACTTTGGGTTCATCCAATATGTATGGAGTTAAGCTTTGCTGTGAGCTTCATCTCCTGTGCACTGCTGATCCCAGAGCAGAGCTGGGTGGCTTATTTGTGGCTGGTGTTGGTGGAGGAATGCCAAGGGTAGGAGTGCGGTATCAGGATCTGGAGGTTGTTCATGATATGAGCAAGGGTATTAAGAATTACTGAGTCAGAACAGAAATACCAAGTCATGAAATATTTGTGACTTGGCTGAAACACGTATTAAAGATGACATAACTGGGATGATATAGACACCATTATTATAAAGATACAAATAACTCTGGAGATTTCCAATGCCCCTATCCATACTTTTATAATACATCATGACCCCCCACTCCTGCCCAATTCTGTAGAAGTGACCACCAAGATGATTGCCCTGAAAAACACTATAGCTTCAAGACACAAAGACATTTTTTTTTTGTTTTGATGTCATCAAAAAGGAAAACGGTAGAACTTGAACAGCTATAAACTGTTCCTCCATGTATGAAATCCAACGTAAAACTTTACTTTGGCAGGCCTTGGCTTTTCCTCATCTGTAGAATGAGACTAATATAAAGACTGACTTCATAAAGTTGTAAACATTATGTAATTAATTTATTTGTTTGCGATTTTCTATGAAATTGTCATGTCAGGCAAAGTATTTATGACGGGAAACAGGACAGATGCTGTCCCTATTCTATCAAAATTTGTATTCTGATAGAAGGGACAAATAAAAAGCAGTGATTAAAGTGTGATTTGTGTAATAATAGAGAAGACTAGTTTGGGGATGTTGGGATAGCTTCCAAGAGAAAGTAAAATTTAAGTTGAGGCACAAAAACAGGTATAAATTAGCCATCAAATGAGGACAGTGGGGCGATAAAATGTTCCCTGTGGGCCAAGCAGCATGTGTGAAGGCTTGTAGGCAAGAAAAAAATATGTGGAGAAAGCCACAAAGACGGAATGGAGGACAGTGAAGACCATTCAAGTGACAACATTAACACATTTGCATTTTAGAATTATCTGGCCCACAAGAGGAGGAGAACGAGAGAGGTTGCCAGGAGAATATTTAAAAGCCTGAGGCAATAAATAATCCAGGTACCTCAAGATATGTAATGTTTTGTAGATGGTTAGTCAGGATGTAGATGGAAGACTGAGCTCCATCTTCAAGAAAAGAACAATATCAACAATGACTGCTGAATTACTTCATCAATTCAGGAATTTCTATGAGCTCCCGTTATCCTAGCCAGAATCCTTGAGAGATAATGACCTAATGGTAGTTGTCAGAAGAGCACTCCCAAAATCGTAGTCCAGCACAGGAGACTAGAAGAAACGATAGTAATCCAGCACACTCGGACTTACTTTAGTCAGTCTCATGCTCTGTGTTCACCAGAGCCCCAGGTGTTGACTCCCTAAAAATGAGGTGGTTATGTCAAGGAAACAAATTAATATAATAATTCTCATCTTAGGGCGCCTGGGTGGCTCAGTGGGTTAAAGCCTCTGCCTTCGGCTCAGGTCATGATCTCAGGGTCCTGGGATCGAGCCCCGCATCAGGCTCTCTGCTCAGCAGGGAGCCTGCTTCTCTCTCTCTCTCTCTCTCTGCCTGCCTCTCGGCCTACTTGTGATCTCTCTCTCTGTCAAATAAATAAAAATCTTTAAAAAAATAATAATAATAATTCTCATCTTAATCTAGGAAAGGTAAGGTGACTTGGTAGCTTCATAGTTTCTATCTTTTCCAGACTGTTTTTTGTTTTTGTTTTTGTTTTTTTTAAACTGAGTAGGACTTTCCTTTACCCTTGGGGAAATGATTCCACCTGAAGATCCTAATATGAAATGCCCTGAGAAAGTCAGAAGGAGACCACAAGTCAGCCGGGTGCTATTAATAAAGCTCGGGACTGTCCTCGGGCTCAGGGGAGTGATGTTCCAGGTTTTTTTTTGTTTGTTTTTTTGTTTTTTTGTGTTTTTTTCAAATGAACACAAATTTTATTGGAAAATAAGGCTAGTTCAAGAAAGAAAACTTGGCCTGATGTTCCAGTTTTGAAGTGCCTTCCTCAAAATTTCCGAAGTGCCCCCTCCAGCGCCTGGAGACCAGCCAGGTTGGCAGTCCTGAGGCACCCTGGAGCTGGCCTGCATCCCATGTGTCTTATTGAGTGGGCACCTGGGTAGCTTAGTCAGTTAAGTGTCCAAGTCTTGATCTCAACTCAGGTCTTGATCTCAGGGTCTTGAGTTCAATTCCTGCGTTGGAGCTTACTTAAAAAAAAAAAAAAAGTCTCCCCCCCCCATGTATGTCTAATTTAGGAAGCACTTTTACAGAAATTTTCAAAATATCCTTCTAGTGCCCAGGACTAGCCAGAATAGCAGAACCATCCAGATGGGGCTGGGCTTAGACGGGAGCCCACATGGCTCCTGGTCTTCGGACGTCCGTCTTCTGAGAGCTCTTTCCTTCCACCCTTATCCGTACATTCAACAAGATGTTGCTCGTCAACGTGGGGGGTGCTGGGACTCAAGCCCATCTGAGGTCCTACTGAGCTGATAGATCTTTTCTGCTGGCATCACAGTATGTTTGCCCCATGACTGAGCAGACAGAATGTTGGTAATAGGATGATTTGAGGTGGCCCTCGTGTCAGACACAACGTGTGATCAGGGCTCCAGGCTACCGAAGGTCGCCCTTACCCTCGGGCTACAGCATGTGTGTGGAGCTACCTCCCTTCAACAGCCCTGGAAGTTGGCAGAGGAGGCAACAAGGGAATTTACCGTGGTGTCCTGTGCTGGCCCTCAGGGTGGTCACCTCACCCCTACAGCCTCTGTACCATGTGCTCGGCAGTCCTCTGCGGAGGGCTAGACCTGGCCCTCACAAAGGCTTTGGAGAATCTCACTCCACAACACAAACAGACCTTTGCCACAGATCTCGTGCCCCT
This sequence comes from Lutra lutra, assembly GCF_902655055.1. Lineage (NCBI taxonomy): Eukaryota > Metazoa > Chordata > Mammalia > Carnivora > Mustelidae > Lutra > Lutra lutra. The sequence goes on from NC_062285.1 coordinate 86,897,510, forward strand.
GTGAGGTAACTTCCTACTCTCTCAGGCTGGTCTTTAGCCAAACAGATACACCTTGTGAGACAGGGGCTGGCCTTCTGGCTCTGCCCACAGGCTTCTCACCTGTCTCGCCCATAGGTGGGGGTGTGTGGACAGTAGGGTAGCATCAGTGCGGGAGGAAATCACATTCTAGGAATGCAATGGTTATAGCATAAGGAGTCTAAGGGAAGACGGACACAGAAGGAAAATATGTTGACATACGTTTGTGCTATAAAATTCTGAATGGCAGAAACAAATTGTCATTCCCACTTAATATTCTGGGTAAGGTTTGCATCTGGAGTCGTTGTTAACAAGAGCAGTAATGATTTTTTGAGGGAGTTCTTAGTGTTCGACAGCAACATGACAGACTGCAGACCGGCAGGGTCAGTAAGTAAATGGTGTTAGGGAATGGCACAGACAAAGAAATCTACATTGTTTGAGTACAGACAGGTTACAAAGAGGCCTGGCTTTATGAATAATAACAATATTGCCACCCTTTTCTCGTGGCAGGTGACACATAATTATTCAGGAACAATGCACTTAATAAGGAATGTACAGAGATGGTACCCGGACGCTTTAAAGAATCTTTACATGCCCCAATTGGAGGATAGATACCCATTATTCTAAATCTTCATTTATAAGTCCCTATACCTCGTAAGGGCCTGTGAATTTTGCAGTTTGCCTCTTCATCAAATTGTTTATATAGGCAGGAGCCCTGCAAAAAACAAGTCACGTAGGGCTCTGAAAATTCTAAAGAAGGTAGCCCTGGATAACCTTGCTCTGGAAGCATCCCATCGGTTTTGAATTGCCGTGGTCCGTTATACCGAACAACTGAGGAAGGTAAAAAACCTACGTGAGCCCTCCGGCAGGGCAAAGCCAACTGCTGATTCTGGCCCCACAGTCACGAACCAAGACAGTAAGAGAGAGAAATCCCACAGGGAATGGCATCACTACAAAGGTAGCTAATACCACTGTATGAAGACCTCATTGCAAAGGGCTACTGATTTCGATTACATTGAATCTTTAAATCAGTTCAAAGTAAATCGACATGTCGGTAATACTGAGTCTTTCCACCCACAATATCATATCGATGTTTAGGTAGGTCTTCATTAACTTGAGCAATGCTTTGTAGTTTTTCATTATAAGGGTCTTATATACCTTTAGCATTTTGATATCAAAATGTTTGATGCTACTGTAATCAGAATTGATATTTTCTTCCTTTTCAAGTGGTTCTTTGCTTTTATAGTTTAGCTGTTGCAAAACTATAAAATTAAACAATACAAGCCACTCCAAAAACTAGAGGCTTGAGATCAAAACAATCATTTAGTATCTCGTGGTTTTTGTGGAGACCAGGAATTTAGATTAGGGCACAGTGAGGATGGTTTGTCTCTACTTCTCTGTGTCTGGGTCTTCAGCTGACAAGGGCTGAGGGACTGAAAGCTATGATAGCTTAACTGAAGCCAGAGGATTCATTTCCAAGGTCACTCACTTACGTGGTTGGCAAGATGGTGCCGACAAGTTGGTTCCCCTCTCCCTGGGCCTCTCCACAGGACTGCTCAGGTAACCTCACGACAAGGTGCGTGGCTCCCAGCAGACCAAGTGATCCAAAAGAACAAGGCAAAAGTAGCAATGCCTATTATGACCTAATCTCAGAAGTCACACATTGTCACTTCCACCACATTCTATTCATTGGAAGCACATTATTGTGATCAGCTCACAAACAAGGAAAGGAAATTCAAGTCTATCTTTTAAAGAGAAGAATGGCAAAGAATACATGAAAATTTTAAAACCATCACAGTACAGAAATACAGTTTTTTTTTTTTTAATATTTACTGTTTATCCTGGGACTTTTCTAAATTCACTTGTCAGTTCTAACAGCTTTTCTGTAGATTTCTTGGGATGTTTCTGTATACGTAATCATGCCATCTCTGCGTAAAGACAGTTTTACTGCTTCCTTCCCTTGTATGTCTTTGTTTTCTTACGTGATTGCACTGATAAGACCTCCAACACAGTGCTGATTGGAAGTGGCATGAAAATCCTTTGTTATTCCTGATCTTAGGGGAGAAGTATTCAATGTTTCAGTATAAAGTATGATGTTTGTTGTAGGTGTTTGGAGTTACCCTTTATAAGTTTAAAGACGATCCCCTCCCTTCCTATTTTGTTTAATGTTTTTGTTTAACACATTTTTGTGAAGTTCTCAGCTTCTATGAAAAGAATCATGTGATTTTTCTCCTTTACTAATATGGTGAGTTCCATGGGTTGACTTTCAGACATGAAACCAGCTTGATATTCCTGGGATTATCCCCATTTAGTCATATTATTCTTTTTATTTATTTTTTATTGAACTTACTGATATTTGGTTAAGAATGTTTTCATTTATATTCATGAGAGATATTGGTCTGTGGTTTCTTGTAATAGTTTTGGTGTCTTGGTATACCCGTCCTCATAATCTGAGTTTAGAATTATTTTTTTTTCTTCTATGTTTTCTGAAAGTGTTTGTGTAGGACTAGCAATATATTTTCCCTTTAATGTTTAATAGAATTCATCAACTGAGCCATTTAGGCATGGGCTTTTTGTTGGAAAGTTTTTTTTTTTTTTCAGGTTTTAATTTTTTTATTTTTTTTAGCATAACAGTATTCATTATTTTTGCACCACACCCAGTGCTCCATGCAATCTGTGCCCTCTACAATACCCACAACCTGGTGCCCCCAACCTCCCACCCCCCACCCCTTCAAAATTCTCAGATCGTTTTTCAGAGTCCATAGTCTCTCATGGTTCACCTCCCCTTCCAATTTCCCTCAACTCCCTTCTCCTCTCCATCTCCCCTTGTCCTCCATGCTATTTGTTATGCTCCACAAATAAGTGAAACCATATGATAATTGACTCTCTCTGCTTGACTTATTTCACTCAGCATAATCTCTTCCAGTCCCATCCATGTTGCTACAAAACTTGGGTATTCATCCTTTCTTTCTTTTTTTTTTTTTTTTTTTACAACTTTATAAACATATATTTTTATCCCCAGGGGTACAGGTCTGCGAATCGCCAGGTTTACACACTTCACAACACTCACCATAGCACATACCCTCCCCAATATCCATAACCCCACCCCCTCTCCCAACCCCCTCCCCCCATCAACCCTCAGTTTGTTTTGTGAGATTAAGAGTCACTTATGGTTTGTCTCCCTCCCAATCCCATCTTGTTTCAATTACTCTTCCCCTACCCCCTCAACCCCCCATGTTGCATCTCCTCTCCCTCATATCAGGGAGATCATATGATAGTTGTCTTTCTCCGATTGACTTATTTCGCTAAGCATGATACCCTCTAGTTCCATCCACGTCGTCACATATGGCAAGATTTCATTTCTTTTGATGGCTGCATAGTATTCCATTGTGTATATATACCACATCTTCTTTATCCATTCGTCTGTAGATGGACATCTGGGTTCTTTCCATAGTTTGGCTATTGTAGACATTGCTGCTATAAACATTCGGGTGCACGTGCCCCTTCGGATCACTACGTTTGTATCTTTAGGGTAAATACCCAGCAGTGCAATTGCAGGGTCATAGGGTAGTTCTATTTTCAACATTTTGAGGAACCTCCATGCTGTTTTCCAGAGTGGTTGCACCAGCTTGCATTCCCACCAACAGTGTAGGAGGGTTCCCCTTTCTCCGCATCCTCGCCAGCATCTGTCATTTCCTGACTTGTTCATTTTAGCCATTCTAACTGGTGTGAGGTGATATCTCATGGTGGTTTTGATTTGTATTTCCCTGATGCCGAGTGATATGGAGCACTTTTTCATGTGTCTGTTGGCCATCTGGATGTCTTCTTTGCAGAAATGTCTGTTCATGTCCTCTGCCCATTTCTTGATTGGATTATTTGTTCTTTGGGTGTTGAGTTTGCTAAGTTCTTTATAGATTTTGGACACTAGCCCTTTATCTGATATGTCATTTGCAAATATCTTCTCCCATTCTGTCAGTTGTCTTTTGGTTTTGTTCACTGTTTCCTTTGCTGTGCAAAAGCTTTTGATCTTGATGAAATCCCAAAAGTTCATTTTTGCCCTTGCTTCCCTTGCCTTTGGTGATGTTCCTAGGAAGATGTTGCTGCGGCTGAGGTCGAAGAGGTTGCTGCCTGTGTTCTCCTCAAGGATTTTGATGGATTCCTTTCTCACATTGAGATCCTTCATCCATTTTGAGTCTATTTTCGTGTGTGGTGTAAGGAAATGATCCAATTTCATTTTTCTGCATGTGGCTGTCCAGTTTTCCCAACACCATTTATTGAAGAGGCTGTCTTTGTTCCATTGGACATTCTTTCCTGCTTTGTCGAAGATGAGTTGACCATAGAGTTGAGGGTCCATTTCTGGGCTCTCTATTCTGTTCCATTGATCTATGTGTCTGTTTTTGTGCCAGTACCATGCTGTCTTGATGATGACAGCTTTGTAATAGAGCTTGAAGTCCGGAATTGTGATGCCACCAACTTTGGCTTTCTTTTTCAATATTCCTTTGGCTATTCGAGGTCTTTTCTGGTTCCATATAAATTTTAGGATTATTTGTTCCATTTCTTTGAAAAAAATGGATGTTACTTTGATAGGAATTGCATGAAATGTGTAGATTGCTTTAGGTAGCATAGACATTTTCACAATATTTATTCTTCCAATCCAGGAGCATGGAACATTTTTCCATTTCTTTGTGTCTTCCTCAATTTCTTTCATGAGTACTTTATAGTTTTCTGAGTATAGATTCTTAGTCTCTTTGGTTAGGTTTATTCCTAGGTATCTTATAGTTTTGGGTGCAATTGTAAATGGGATGGACTCCTTCATTTCTCTTTCTTCTGTCTTGTTGTTGGTGTAGAGAAATGCAACTGATTTCTGTGCATTGATTTTATATCCTGACACTTGACTGAATTCCTGTACAAGTTCTAGCAGTTTTGGAGTGGAGTCTTTTGGGTTTTCCACATATACTATCATATCATCTGCAAAGAGTGATAGTTTGACTTCTTCTTTGCCGATTTGGATGCCTTTAATTTCCTTTTGTTGTCTGATTGCTGAGGCTAGGACTTCTAGTACTATGTTGAATAGCAGTGGTGATAACGGACATCCCTGCCGTGTTCCTGACCTTAGCGGAAAAGCTTTCAGTTTTTCTCCATTGAGAATGATATTTGCGGTGGGTTTTTCATAGATGGCTTTGATAATATTGAGGTATGTGCCCTCTATCCCTACCCTTTGAAGAGTTTTGATCCGGAAGGGATGCTGTACTTTGTCAAATGCTTTTTCAGCATCTATGGAGAGTATCATATGGTTCTTGTTCTTTCTTTTATTAATGTGTTGTATCAATTGATTGATTTGCGGATGTTGAACCAGCCTTGCAGCCCTGGAATAAATCCCACTTGGTCGTGGTGAATAATCCTTTTAATGTACTGTTGAATCCTATTGGCTAGTATTTTGGCGAGAATTTTCGCATCTGTGTTCATCAAGGATATTGGTCTGTAGTTCTCTTTTTTGTTGGGATCCTTGTCTGGTTTTGGGATCAAGGTGATGCTGGCCTCATAAAATGAGTTTGGAAGTTTTCCTTCTATTTCTCTTTTTTGGAACAGTTTCAGGAGAATAGGAATTAGTTCTTCTTTAAATGTTTGGTAGAATTCCCCCGGGAAGCCGTCTGGCCCTGGGCTTTTGTTTGTTTGGAGATTTTTGATGACTGTTTCAATCTCCTTACTGGTTATGGGTCTGTTCAGGCTTTCTATTTCTTCCTGGTTCAGTTGTGGTAGTTTATATGTCTCTAGGAATGCATCCATTTCTTCCAGATTGTCAAATTTGTTGGCATAGAGTTGCTCATAGTATGTTCTTATAATTGTCTGTATTTCTTTGGTGTTTGTTGTGATCTCTCCTCTTTCGTTCATGATTTTATTTATTTGGGTCCTATCTCTTTTCTTTTTGATAAGTCTGGCCAGGGGTTTATCAATCTTATTAATTCTTTCAAAGAACCAGCTCCTAGTTTCGTTGATTTGTTCTATTGTTTTTTTGGTTTCTATTTCATTGATTTCTGCTCTGATCTTTATGATTTCTCTTCTCCTGCTGGGTTTAGGGTTTCTTTCTTGTTCTTTCTCCAGCTCCTTTAGGTGTAGGGTTAGGTTGTGTACCTGAGATCTTTCTTGTTTCTTGAGAAAGGCTTGTACCACTATATATTTTCCTCTCAGGACTGCCTTTGTTGTGTCCCACAAATTCTGAACCGTTGTGTTTTCATTATCATTTGTTTCCATAAATTTTTTCAATTCTTCTTTAATTTCCTGGTTGACCCATTCATTCTTTAGAAGGATGCTGTTTAGTCTCCATGTATTTGGGTTCTTTCCAAATTTCCTCTTGTGATTGAGTTCTAGCTTCAGAGCATTGTGGTCTGAAAATATGCAGGGAATGATCCCAATCTTTTGATACCGGTTGAGACTTGATTTAGGACCAAGAATGTGATCTATTCTGGAGAATGTTCCATGTGCACTAGAGAAGAATGTGTATTCTGTTGCTTTGGGATGAAATGTTCTGAATATATCTGTGATGTCCATCTGGTCCAGTGTGTCATTTAAGGCGTTGATTTCCTTGTTGATCTTTTGCTTGGATGATCTGTCCATTTCAGTGAGGGGAGTGTTAAAATCCCCTACTATGATTGTATTCTTGTCGATGTGTTTCTTTGATTTTGTTATTAATTGGTTTATATAGTTGGCTGCTCCCACGTTAGGGGCATAGATATTTAAAATTGTTAGATCTTCTTGTTGGACAGTTCCTTTGAGTATGATATAGTGTCCTTCCTCATCTCTTATTATAGTCTTTGGCTTAAAATCTAATTGATCTGATATAAGGATTGCCACTCCTGCTTTCTTCTGATGTCCATTAGCATGGTAAATTCTTTTCCACCCCCTCACTTTAAACCTGGAGGTGTCTTCGGGTTTAAGATGAGTTTCTTGTAGGCAACATATAGATGGTTTTTGTTTTTTTATCCATTCTGATACCCTGTGTCTTTTGATTGGGGCATTTAGCCCGTTAACATTCAGGGTAAGTATTGAGAGTTATGAATTTAGTGCCATTGTATTGCCTATAAGGTGACTGTTATTGTATATTGTCTCTGTTTCTTTCTGATCTACTACTTTTAGGGTCTCTCTTTGCTTAGAGGACCCCTTTCAATATTTCCTGTAGAGCTGGTTTGGTATTTGCAAATTCTTTCAGTTTTTGTTTGTCCTGGAAGCTTTTAATCTCTCCTTCTATTTTCAATGATAGCCTAGCTGGATATAGTATTCTTGGCTGCATGTTTTTCTCATTTAGTACTCTGAATATATCATGCCAGCTCTTCCTGGCCTGCCAGGTCTCTGTGGAAAAGTCTGCTGCCAATCTAATATTTTTACCATTGTACGTTACAGACTTCTTTTCCCGGGCTGCTTTCAGAATCTTCTCTTTGTCACTAAGACTTGTAAATTTTACTATTAGGTGACGGGGTGTGGACCTATTCTTATTGATTTTGAGGGGGGTTCTCTGAACCTCCTGGATTTTGATGCTTGTTCCCTTTGCCATATTGGGGAAATTCTCTCCAATAATTCTCTCCAATATACCTTCTGCTCCCCTTCTGTTTCCTCTTCTTCTGGAATCCCAATTATTCTAATGTTGTTTCGTCTTATGGTGTCACTTATCTCTCGAATTCTCCCCTCGTGGTTCAGTAGCTGTCCCTCTTTTGCTCAGCTTCTTTATTCTCTGTCATTTGGTCTTCTATATCGCTAATTCTTTCTTCTGCCTCATTTATCCTAGCAGTGAGAGCCTCCATTTTTGATTGCACCTCATTAATAGCTTTTTTGATTTCAACCTGGTTAGATTTTAGTTCTTTTATTTCTCCAGAAAGGGCTTTTATATCTCCCGAGAGGGTTGCTTTAATATCTTCCATGCCTTTTTCAAGCCCGGCTAGAACCTTGAGAATCATCATTCTGAACTCTATATCTGACATATTACCAATGTCTGTATTGATTAGGTCCCTAGCCTTTGGTACTGCCTCTAGTTCTTTTTTTTGTTGTGAATTTTTCCGCCTTGTCATTTTGTCCAGATAAGAGTTCATGAAGGAGCAAGTAAAATACTAAAAGGGTGGCAACAACCCCAGGAAAATATGCTTTAGCCAAATCAGAAGAGATCCCGAATTGTGAGGGGGGAGAAAGGGGATAAAAAGGGGTTCAGAAAGAAAGAAAAAAAAAAAAAGAAACTATTAAAAAAAGAAAGCCGATAAAGAAAAAATATAAAAAGAGGAAAAATATATATATATTAGATAAACTATTTAAAAAACGTTAAAAAAAGAAAACGGTAAAAGTTAAAAAAAATTCAGCAGAAGAAGAGAAAAAGAAAAAAAAATTGAAAAAGAAAAAAAAATTAAATTAGCTGCAAGGCAAAAAAATCATGGGGAGAAAGCCATGAGTTCCGTGCTTTGCTTTCTTCTCCTCTGGAATTCCGCCGCTCTCCTTGGTAGGTGAACTTGGTCCTGGCTGGGTTTCCCATTGATCTTCTGGGGGAGGGGCCTGTTGTAGTGATTCTCAAGCGTCTTTGCCCCAGGCGGAGTTGCACCGCCCTTACCCGGGGCTGCGCTGAGTAATCCGCTCAGGGTTCGCTTTCGGGAGCTTTTGTTCCCTGAGCGCTTTCCGTAGAGTTCCGGAGGACGGTAATGAAGATGGCGGCCTCCCGGTCTCCGGCCCGGAGGAGCCGAGAGCCCGGGGCCCCACTCCTCAGTGCGCCCTCAGAGAACAGCGCCCAATGACTCCCGCCACCCTGGCCTCCGGCCACGCTCTGAGCTGACCGAGCCTGCGACCGGCTCAAGGCAACCCCGAGCTGAGAGTCACTCCTCGGCTCTGTCTCTGCCGCCAGCTTCCCCGTTCTAATACCGGTAAGCTCTGCGACACTCAGACACCCCCGATCCTTCTGCGACCCTGCGGGACCTGAGGCCGCGCTGACCCCGCCTGGGCTTCCAGTTAAGCCTCTGGAGCGATGTCCCTCATCGGAACAGACTTTTAAAAGTCCTGATTTTGCTCCGTTGCTCCGCCGCTCACCGGGAGCCGGCCCCTCCCGCCGCGGTCTATCTTCCCGTTGCTTTGGATTCACTTCTCCGCCAGTCCTACCTTGCAGAAAGTGGTGGATTTTCTGTTTCTGGAATTGCTGTTCTTCTTCTCTTCAATCTCCCGTTGGATTTGTAGGTGTTTGCAATCTTTAGATAAGCTATTTAGCTGATCTCCCTCTACCCGAAGTAGTCTCAGCCTTCTACTTCTCCGCCATCTTGACTCCTCCGGGTCTGAATCCTGGAAAGTTTTTAACTATGAACTCAATTTCTTTCTTTTTTTTTTTTTTGTAAAGATTTTATTTATTTATTTGACAGAGAGATCACAAGCAGGCAGAGAGGCAGGCAGAGAGAGAGGAGGAAGCAGGCTCCCTGCTGAGCAGAGAGCCCGATGCGGGGCTCAATCCCAGGACTCTGAGATCATGACCTGAGCTGAAGGCAGCGGCTTAACCCACTGAGCCACCCAGGCGCCCCTGAACTCAATTTCTTTAATTGATAACAGGACTATTCAGGTTTTCTAATTGGTCTTGAGCCAGTTTTAAAAATTTGTCTTTCAAAAAGTTTTCATTTCTTTGATGTTATCATGTTTATTGACATAAAGCTATTTATAGTATTTTCTGTGAGCCTTTTAATGTCTGTCTGTAGGATCCATAGTTAAATCCCTTTAATCATTCATGATACTATATCTCCTTTTTTGTTATTCACTCTAGCCTGAGATGTGTCGATTTAACTGATATTTTCCAATAGCCAGATTTTATTTTCATTGATTTGTTTCCTATTATTTGTTCATTTTTCCTCCTCATCAATTTCCATTCTTATCTTTATCATTTTCTCTCTTTGTGCACTTAACTTTTTTTTTCCTAACTTATTGAGGTAGAATCCCAGGTAATTTATCTTTCTTGTTTTCTACTGTAAGAAAATAAAACTATAAAACTTCCTTCTAAGCACTCCTTTTCAGTGCATCTGACACATTTTGGTGTGTTTTGTTTTCATTTTCATTCAGTTTAGAATATTTTATGATTTCTTATATGAATTCTTTAATCCATGACTCACTTGGAAATGTATTGTTTAATTTCCAAAAATTTGGAGACTTTCCAGATACCTCGCTATCTTTTTTTTTTTTTAAATTCAATTCTGTTATGAGTAAACTGTCTTTCCTTTGAGCTTTCCTGGTACCCAATGCATTTCTTCAGAGCCTATATTCATATTCTGTATTCATTTACTCCACATTCACCCTGTGCTCCCAGAGCTAGCACATAAGCCTTGCAATGATTATAATCATTAAATAAATATTTATGGAAGCAAAAGAGGAAGAAAGAGGGAAAGAAAGGAAAGAAAAAAAGAGAATGGGAATTAAAAAGAGGGACCCCCCCCCTCTTGTGGCCATGGCGGGAACTGCAAGGGGGAGAGAGGGGTAAACAAAATAATTGTTTGCTTCATACGCCACACCGCTCTCTCTCTTACAACTTTGATTTGAGAACGGGAATCCAAGATGTTCAGAAATTATTATTGAGACATTTCAGATGCAGTCCTGTGTGTTCAGCGCAGGCGTTGGAGCTTGAATCTCCTCCTTTGTAACCTCCCTGATTACAAATGACTTGAATTGAACCCACCTAGTTTTAGTGGATTTAGGCAGCACTCAAATTTTAAATAAATTGCTATAAACTTGTTTGTGCTCAACTTGTTATTGAAATTTAAAAAAAAAATAGCATTTGTTTATTTCCTACTTATGTGCCTTCCCCTGTAACTGACACTAGGATAAACATTTGGTGTGTGGGATGTCATTTAATTTTCACGAAAACCTCCAAGGAGGGTATTGTATTTGTATTTGTATTTAAAAAAAAAAAAAAAAAAACAGGTTCAGAAAAGTTAAATAACATGCTCAAAATCACTAGACTCAGGTTGGGGATTGAATTCAAACACTATATCTGACTATAACTCTCCCTTGTTGTTTGTTGTTTCAGAAATGGTTCAGTTTGCTTTTAAGTCAAAGGGTTAAAACTGAAAAAAAGAGCCCTGAGCTCAAAGACCCTCCCAGGCATGCCAGGGGGTGGAGCTCTTGCAGGGAGAACAAAGCTGGGTTCTATTCAAAGTATTTAAACCCAGGATTCCCGGAACAATGATTCCCAAGAGGCTGAGTCTTCACGCTTAATTTTCTGTAAGTGAGGTTCTCTGGAATGCACTTACGGTGTCTCATCAAGCCTGTGGGGGGCCCCCTTCCTTTGCATAACATCCAGGCATTCCCTCACCTCCCTAAACACATGTATACACACCCCTTCGACCTAAAGGTTCCCAGGGGAGCTTGCTAAAAATGCAGATTCCAAAGTGTGTCCATAGACATTCTTATTCAGTTGGTCTGGGCTGGAGCATTTGTTACAAACATGCCAGCAGGTGATTCTAACACACGGGATCCAAACCCATCCACTAAGACCGAGGCAGTTCTATACTGGTCTGTAGCAATGACTTGGCTCAGCTTTTTCTCATAAGAAGTTCAAATCCTTGAAAGTAGGTACACAGGAAGAAAGAAGAAAGAGTCTCAGAGCTCCAAGAAAATGTAGTTGCCTCCCTCATAATCCATAATGTTATTACCTTCATAAGCCACAAAATTGCCTACCTCGTGTACTATAATTACTTGGACTAATTCCGTGTTAGCTCTTTTATCTCACATACTTCCATCGTCAGGCTGAAATAGACACAGTCTTCCAGTTAATACATGCCAAGATTTATGTCTTCTGCCTCTTAAAAAGTAGAACCAAGGGAAGAAAAGAAATGAAAGTAGAACAAGGGCACCTGTTTTGAAGGATTGTAGATAGATCTTACAGCACTTCATTTCTGTTTTCTAAAGCACCTTTTTTTTTGTTCTCTACCCCATCCTGGGACACTGATGCCTTCCTTTTCCCAGGCTACACCTCTCTCTGCCCCCACCCCTGGCTCAAGAAATTTCCTTCTTCTATCTTAGACATCTCACCTTACTTTCCATACTTGTTGTAAGGTGATTCCACCACCACCCCCCCGCCCCGCTCCACCCTGTTTAAACCTGCACCTCCCCATGACTCACTCTCTTTTTCATTGTTTCTACTGTGTTTGCCCCATTGCGCGTGTCAAGTGTTGTCACCATCTGCAAGACGACACACCTGTTCCCATCACATTCGTCAGGCGTAGGGTATCGTGGAAAAGGCCTGTGCTCAGGGTCAGTCTTAGATTTATTCCTGAAAATGCTGTTTATCCCCTTTAAATAGCTGAGTAATTTTTTCAAAAATAGCTCATCGAAGTGCGATGTTTGCGAAGACCAGATGATGGCGTCCATCCTTCTAAGGCAAGGCATTTGGTGTATGGTGGGTGGTGAGTCACCACTATCTTCTCTTTCTTCCTTAGATTTCACACTTACTTACTGAGCACCTAATAGGTGTCAAATCCTCCTCTTGGTGCTGGAGTGAACAACACAGAAAAAGGCCCTGCCCTCATGGATCTTACATGCCCTGGGATAGATGGAAAAGAAAACAGGAAACAAATTAATATAAAGTAAATAAGATGTTAATTTGTTATTGAAGAAAAACAGATTTTGTTCTGATGTGGATGATAACAATGTTGATGAAAGACAATGCCGACTTCTCTGCAGTCACCCTAAATAGTCTTTGCGAGACCTACTCATTCGCTTATAGGGACCATGGCAAGACACTCTGTCTCCACAGTATGGGTTCCTGTGCCTAAACACACAATAGTAAGAATCCTCCACGGATCACAGTCCTACTGCAGGATTAGGCAGAAATGGGCTCAATAAATTTTTCCTCGACTGAAGAATAATCACTGGAAGGAGAAGTGGAGATGGATTGCGACCAGTTAGAATCTTGGCGGGAAGACAAGCAAATAAATGCCGCTCTGGAAGGTGGGAAGACGTGAGTCCCTGGTTGAGCAGACAGAATGAATGGCTGTAGGATTTTGTATCCTGGGATAACAGGTAGCCCCACAGGCCACCCTTAGTAAGAGTGAGGAAGGAGAAGAGCCGTCCTCTGCAGGCAGCGGCCGTAGAGCAGAGGTTCTGGTGGAGGCTCTAAGGAGTCGGGGGGACTGGGGGATGCTGAGGGGGCCGTCGGGGCATGAGCCTCTTGGAAAAGCTCCTGAGGGAATTCTGATATTAGTCTCTGAACTGGGAATTACTGCACAAAGCTTGGGATATCCTCTGTGTGTGATACACACTTACTGACTGGTTGCCACACTGGCTTAGAGAAGGCAAACAGCCTGGCCCAGGCTGGTGCTCTCCCTGGGGCAGAGAAGTGACACTGTCTCTTTTCAGTAATGGGAAGAAGCTAAGCAGAAAGGCTGAGAGTATGGTACAAAGTTACTGTGCTTTCCTTTGGAAAGGAAGGCAAGGAAGGCAAGAGAGTTCCCCAAGTGTCATACCCACCAGTGTTAAACGGCATTCAGACCTTTCAAAATATGTGGTATAATTGGATTATTATTACGATGATGATGTCAGTTGGCTTTTTCTATATAAAAAATAACCTCCAAAACTTTGTGGCTAGAAACAATATGTAATTCCTATAGCTCTTGAGTCCACAGGCCAGCTAAGTGGCTCTCTCTGGACACCTCAGCTGCTCAGGTTCGTGCATCCGTGGTTGTCTGTGGAGTGGGTGTGCCACTCTGCTGACGTTTGAAGAACTCCCTCACACATTTAGGGGTTGGCAGCCTAGAGCTTGACCTTGGCTGGGATGGTTGGTCCTCCTCCATGTGGCTTCTCACCTAGAGACCAGGCTCAGCTAGGCTTCTTTACAGGACATTACTGAGGTTCCAGGAGAGGAAGCAGAAGGGTGCAAGTTTTCTTGAGGCCTAGCCTCAGAATCGGCCCATTCTGTTAGCTGAAGCAAGTTCCAAATCCAGCCCAGACGGAGGAGACAGGAAATGGGCGTCTTTTGATGGGAGATGCTGCAAGGTCACACAGCAGAGAATATGGAGGGCTGGCATGTGCGTGAAGACATAGCACAGCTATTTTTATAAACATGATCCATACTCCTGGTGCTGAGTTGTGTGTTATCTATGCTCTTGATCAACACTGGTTCTACTCTTTAGGGAAAAAAATGAAGGTGTTTGGTCTTCGGAGCTTTACAGCCGCTAATTAATGCAATACGGAAATGGGCGTGGTTTAAATGCACCTGACAGGATAACAAGGCTACGTTTTTTTCTGGGTTATACTAAGCGATAGGTCTAAATGACATCCGAGGGTAGTGGTCTCTGTTTATTTTTGTGATTCAAGAGATTTAAGTCTTGAGATTTATTAGCTGTCAGGGTTCCTTTTTATTTCTTAATTAAATTCAGCAATGAACAAACTATGAAATGTGATTTGCAGGCTGGCTTTCATATTGGAGTGTTTCATTTCCTCCTGATCTAGAATTGCCTGCCTTTCAAAGCTGCTAATGACAGATAAAGGCAAGAATATAATTCAACCCTGGCAAAGAACATTTCTCTTGTAATGTTTCATGACTTTGTCCCCACTCGGCCTTTTCCTTTTTATTTCATCTTAAACTCTAAACTATAGAATTAACCGTCTTAACTGGAGTTGATTTGCAAGCCAATTCATTCTCTTTGTTCCAGAACTCTGGGTGTCCTACATTTTTCCATCTGTAATAAACAGTCTTGCTCTTGGGCAAACCACGGCTTCTTACCTGTTGGCCGTAGTCACTCGCACATATTAAAGAACGCTGCCCTCTTGTGTTCATAGCGATTGCTACAAGGAGTGAATTAGCAAGTTTATGCCAGAAATGTGACATTCCAGTCCACGGAGATCGTCTACTGGGAAGCTTGCCCAGGGCCGCCAAGTATGGTTGTACAGATTGAACACTGCAAAATGAGCCCAGCCCAAGAGGTGAATGAATGGTCATTGAAATCAATCCCATACTGCTTGTGAAGCCATGCATCCAATGTCCAGGCTATGTCTTCCAAAAGTAGATGCTCTTAAATATTTCATTCAAGGGCGCCATCCACTCATCAATCCTTATCCCACCTGGAATATGCAAGCTTCTGTCATTTATACAGATTTCTAATAGCCCAGTGACAGCCTTGGGGAAGTTCATTATGAGTTGGTTGGACACTGCCCTCATCATGTTAATTTCCCACTCAGAAATTTCCAGAAATTAAAATTATACCATTAGTTGGGGCGCCTGGGTGGCTCAGTGGGTTGGGCCACTGCCTTCGGCTCAGGTCATGATCCCAGGTCCTGGGTTGGAGCCCCACATCGGGCTTTCTGCTCAGCAGGGAGCCTGCTTCCTCCTCTCTCTCTGCCTGCCTCTCTGCTTACTTGTAATTTCTCTCTGTCAAATAAATAAATAAAATCTTAAAAAAAAAATTATACCATTAGCGCTGAATGACATCACTTCGTCCCAGGTTATCAGAGGAAGGGAATAAGGAACAGAGAGATAAAATAAGAAGGGCCAGATTTGCTCTTTGCAATGCGGAGAATTCAAATGCAGGCTTTCTGACTCCCATTGCAGCTCTGAGGTCTTATCTTTAGCTTGGGGTGATCCCATTAGCTGATTGCGCCCTACCTGTCCCTACCAGGCCTAAAGGAGATGCACAGTAGTTTGTTCACTGAATGAATAAATGAATGACTGTCCAACTACATTTTTTTTTTAAATTTTAATTCTAGTGTGTTAACATTAAGTGTTATATTAGTTTCGGGTGTACAGTATAGTGATTCAACAATTCAATGCATTACTCAGTGCTCATCACAAGGAAAGAATTCTCATCACCTCTTTTACCCATGCCCCCCACACACCTCCCCTCTGGTAACCATCTGTTTGTTCTCTATAACTAAGAGTCTGGTTTTTTGTTTATCTCTTTATTTTCTCTTTGTTCATTTGTTCTGTTTCTTAAATTTCACATATAAGGGAAATCATATGGTATTTGTCTTTCTCTAACTTAATTTTGCTTAGCATAATACTCTTTAGCTCTATCCATGTCATTGCAAATGGCAATTTCATTCTTTTTGATGGCTGAGTAATATTCCACTGTGTGTGTGTGTGTGTGTGTGTGTGTGTGTGTGTGTGTGTGTGTGTGTACATATATTATATAGCACCTCTTCTTTGCCATTCTTCTTTCAATGAACACTTGGGATGCTTACATACTGGCTATTGTAGATAATGCTGCAATAAACATAGGGAGCGTGTATCCCTTCAAATTAGTATTTTCATATTCTTTGGGTAAATATTCTGTAGTGCAATTCTTAGATCATAGGGTAGTTCTATTTTTAACTTTTTGAGGAACCTCCATACTGTCTTCCACAGGGACTACACCAGTTTGCATTCCCACCAACAGTGCACACAGAAGGGTTCCTTTTTGGGGTGACTGGGTAGCTCAGTTGTTAAGGGTCTGCCTTTGGCTTAGGTCATGATCCAGGGTCCTGGGATCAAGCCCTGTATTGGGCTCTCTGCTCAGCAGGAAGCCTGCTTCCCCCTCTACCCCTCCCACTGCTTGTGTTCCCTCTCTTGCTGTCTCTCTCTCTCTGTCAAATAAACAAATAAAAATCTTAAAAAAAAAAAAAAGGAAGTGTTCCTTTTTCTCCACATCTTCACTAATAATTGTTTGATTTTTTTAATTTTACCCATCCTGATTGGTATCTCCTTGTAGTTTTGATTTGCATTTTCCTGATGATGAGTGATGTTGAGCATGTTTTCATGCATCTGTTGGCCATCTGGATGTCTTCTTTGGCCAACTGTATTTTCTGATGTTTCTTTGCCTCCACCTCCCCAAACTTCCAGCCTCCTATGCCACATCTATTCCAGCTGTACATCTTTATTCATACCTGTGTTGCTCACTGCTCTCTTCTTAGTCAACTTTTTTTTTTTTTTTTTTTTTTAATTTTAGAGAGAGAGCACAAGCGTGAGTTTGGGGAGGAGCAGAGGGGGAGGGAGAGGGAAGGAAAAGAATCTCCTGCAGAGTCCGCACTGAGCACAGAGTCCTGCACCAGCTAGATCTCCAACCATGAGATCATGGCCTGAGCCAAAACCAAGTGTGGGTTGCTTAACCAAAGGAGTCCCCAGGTGCCCCCTAGTCAACTCTTATAAAAGCTTCCGGACTCAGTTCCAGATCTACTTCCTCCATGAAGCTTTCCTCCTCCTGCCTTCATTAAGCCTGAAGAAGGACAGCCATAAAGGCTGAGCACGGGGGTTCACCCTTAGTGGAAAGAGCGCTGGACTAAGTCAAGGACCTGCACCCTAGGCCCAGGTCTGCCAGCAGCTGGCTGTATGGTCCTGGAAAAATGCCCTCATCTTGTCCTTCCCGATTACAAAAGCTTTAGATACATTGGTGTTTCTCTATGTGTGGCCTGCATAGTGCTGTGAGGTGGTATTAGGTGGTTCGTGGGCAAGTAATTTTCGCATGTTAGTAGAAATGTATTTGTTTTAATGTTTTCTGAGGAAAAAAAAAAAAAAAAAGGCCAAAACATTAACCTTATGGTTCCTCGGATATTGTTGTACGTGACAAGTTAAGTATTTAAAGTTTGGAAAGAGTACATTTAAGGAAAAATAGTAAATAAATTACAAGTGATCAGATATGGCAGAAATGATAAGGTGGTATAAAATGGTGTAAGTTTGGGAAGTACCAGAGGAACTTTTCACCTTGGCCTCTTCTAACTCTCTCACTGGGTCCTTCTCTGATGTTTCTTCACCACTGACAATTCGTCCTTCATGACTCGTTACTGATGACAGTATATCCTCTCTCATTGCTAGAGCTGTATGTGATAATACTTTGATTTCTACCACAATCACACAGCATAAAGCACAAAATAGGCCTTTAAAAAAAGACTTGTAGCTTCACTGATTTTTCCTGTATTGCTGCCAACACGTATAAAAAGCGTTGCCTGACCCAGAGTGGCAAGATCCTAATTTCAAAACCATGTCTACTTATGTAAATGTAGACGTTTTCCCTCTTTCTAAAAATCATGTAGACTCATTATGTAAAATTTGGAAAATATAGAAAAGTGGAAAGAGAAGAAAGAACACATCCATAATCTTATTATTCAACAATGAACCCTTTAATCCCCCTCCCTAATTCTAAGTTCTCCTGCAAAATCCTAGTTAGTGGGGATCTATTTCTGTTTATCATTTTGGAAAATCGGAAAGAGTCCTGATTTAATGTATTTTTATCGCCCAAATTATAAAATCAAAAAATATCAATAGGGAATCTAGGGTCAGAGGTCCATTGGCACATTTTTATAAGGAGCTGTTAAATAAGCCCTACAGAGGTGAGCCCAAACCAAGAGAGGCTACTGTAGATCAAGGATCATAATAACTGATACTCTGCAAAATGCATTGTTTATGCAAAGTTCTATGCTAATAATGTTGGTTGAATATACCAGCTAGATGTATGCTGATTGTATATTTGTCTCTTCTGCAGGGTTTTTGGAGTCTCTGGATGACTTTTACATTCTTAGCAGTGGTTTGATATTGCTACAGACCACAAACAGTGTGTATAATAAAACTCTACTAAAGCTTGTGGTACCACAGTCTCTCCTCGCATGGCAAAGGGTCCGTGTGGCCAATATGATGGCAAATGATGGCAGGCAGTGGGCAGAGATCTTTTCAAACTACAACTCTGGTAAGTGGCCCGGCAGAAGAGTTCTTAGGCATGTACATGTTCAGATTTCGAGTTAACCAGTAGAGCCGCACCCATACCCTACTTCATGTCTCCCAACATTTCAGGCACCTATAACAACCAATACATGGTCCTGGACTTGAAGAAGGTAAAGCCGAAGTACAGCCTTGACACAGGCACTCTGTACATTGTGGAGCAAATTCCTACATATGTAGAATATTCCGACCAAACCGAGATTCTACGGAAAGGTACTGTCTTTATGCTAGAAGTCTGGAAGTCCGATTAGTCTGTGAGTGTGTATGCCTGTGTGGTGGGGAATGTGTGGTATGGGGCTCTATGATGGGCAGGGGTGTACGACGGGGAAGAAGGGATGGGAAAGCCATTGCTAGTTACACTGGGAAAGAGCTCCCAGCTTCAGCACAACATGTAAAATCTGCACCTCAAACTCTTACATGACATCGTATAGTTGGGGACAAAGCCAGGCATTTATGGGCTTAGGACTTCTCATCACTCTAACATTACCTTATCTCCTGGGCTCCTGGGTAAAGCTTTTAGTCAAACTCAGCAAATATTTACAGAAGTGCTTCCTTGGCCCAGGGATTGGAAAAGCATGGCTGCAGGTTACAAATTCCCCAACCTTTAGAAACAGTCTAGTGAGGAAGCGAGGCACGTAACCAGCCCTTAGAACCCAGAACAGGAAGTGCGGTTATAAAGTCCGGGGTGCCTAGCCCAGGGGTGGGCACGGTCATGGGGAGGATCAGAGAAGGCGGGTCTGAAGGGCAAGACCAGAGCCCCGACATTTGAATCATGGGTTTTAGAGTGGCACCACTTTGATTTGAATCTCTGCTCCTCAAAATCTCGGGCAAATGATCTACTCTCTCCAAGCCTCACTTTCTCCGTCTGTGAAACACTACATTAGCGGTACAGTCCACAATCACTTATCTGTAATTTTGAAATCTCAAAAAAATGTTTTGTTTTGTCTTTTTTTTCCTAAACTTAGTACCAAAATATGACCCGACCTGACCTTTTGGTAGCAAAACTACCCGTTTGGCAATTCAGTAGACTTGAACTGTTTAGTCTTTATTTCCTCTCCTATACATTAAGACCCTGTACATTAGGCTCCAGAGATTCCAATGCCTCTGATTATGAAGTGTTGCCCACAGACACTGCAATGTCATGTGTGATATGCACACCCCACTGCTGTTCTGAGATCTGCAAAACCCTGAGTTCTGAAAGATCTGGCCTCCAAGTTTTTGGATGTGGGAATGTGGACCTTTCTTTTCCAATTTGGATGCGGGAATGTGGACCTTCTCTTTTCCAATTTCAAAGTTGTCTTGAGAGTGAATTGGGATAATTCTTGCCAATTCTTGAGCACACTGCTGACACAAAGCAAGCACTCTTACTTACCTTGCATCGAACACAGTGTTTGGCACACACAACATATGGAAGAGTGAAGATGATGTCTGAGTGATGGTTAAATGTCAGAAAAAGAGCTCAGCAATTTGACAAGGGGACAAGGTCAAACAAATGGAGGCATGAAAACTGTGTTGTGATTGAGAGACTGTTAGCTTTCGAGACAGCTAGAGGAAGGGCTCTGCAGTGGAAAGTGGTGGTGAGTGAAAAATGGCAGTTTTTGAAAAGGGAGAACAGACTGAGTCAGAGAGAAGGCAGGAGACTAATTAGGACACTGTTGCAATAGATCAGCTGATAGATGAGCAGAAACAGAATCAAGGGAAGATATGGACCCCCGGAATCAGGGCCTGGTCCGCTCCCAGGTCCTCAGAGATTTTATAATGACACCAACCAAATGCTCATAATACGCAGAAAACAATTCATAAAGATGGAGATTTCAGTTGCCAAGCAGATCAGATACCGCTCAATAGAGACGTCCAATCATTGGCGGTCACATAGTTAGGACTGCCATTCAAAACTGAGAAGTCAGCTGTCCGATCTTGACATGGCTTGGCCCATCCAGATCATGAGAGCCCGATAAAATTAGCAGCCTCAAGAGGGAGATGTGTGTTAAAGGGGACAGATTATTCATGGCCTTTTCTTCTTTGGACTGCGACTGATTATGGAATGGCAGACTCAGGTTCTTTGCGATCTTATTCCTAGATTCCATGAAGAAATCTACCCTGAGACTAAAAAAAAATCTGATGCTGATCTGTTTGTAGTTGTTTTGCTGAAGGTGGGAAGAACAGAGAGTTAAATTCATTGTCCACTGTATACTAGGCACTCTTTTCAGCCTTTTACTTACCTTCTCTTGTTTGATCTTCATTAATATACTTCCAGATAAGTTGCACTGTTACCATTTTACTATAAGGAAAGAAAGGCTCAGAAAGAAATATGTGATTTGCCCAAATACTTATGCACTATCACACAGCCTTTAAAATAAAAGACAGGGGTGCCTGGGTGGCTCAGTGGGTTAGAGCCTCTGCCTTTGGCTCAGGTCATGATGCTCAAGCCCCGCATCGGGCTCTCTGCTCAGCAGGGAGCCTGCTTCCCTTCCTCTCTCTCTGCCTGCCTCTTTGCCTACTTGTGATCTCTGTCAAATAAATAAAATCTTTAAAATAATAAGACAGAAAATTCTACAGACCTCCTGGAATTTGGAAGCAGCTGTGGTATATTGCTGGAAGCCTTTTGGTCAGAAAGGAGGCATTGGACATCTCTGAACCTCTGTTTCATTCTTTATAAGGAGGGATGATAAGGTTTATATACATCATTAGGTTGTTGTGACATAAGATAATCTATTTCAAATGCTTTTGTAAATCATGAAGCTTTAGGAAAATGTGAAGTGTAAAGCAGCCATTTTGATTATTCATTTGAGCTGCATTCACATTAAGAGAAGTATAGTAATAACAGTTAATATTCATCTAATGCTTATCAAGTATTAGATGCTATTATAAGCACTCCATCTGTCTGAGCTCGTTTCATGCTCATCATCATCCTTGTAAGGTATTTTCATTGTTCACATTTTATAGCTGAAGAAACTGAAGCACAGAGAAGTTGAATAATTTGTCTAAGGTCACAGACCTAATGAAGGCAGAACCAGGCTTCAGATCCAGGCAGTCTAACCCCTAAGTCTATGTATAACCTAGATATACTATAGTAATGAACATGATTTTAGCCTGTCAGTTCAATATTATCTTTAATCTCAGTTCTTCCTGATGCTGGCCTGTGTCTTGTCATTTTTTAAAATCTCTATAACCTCACCCCTGAGTAGGGGATCCTATAAAACAGTAAAAAGGGAGAAAGGCAGACAAAGGCCAAGACAATATGGGGGATGGAAAATGAATCCTGAATGGTGGAGGAGTCCCACCTGTGTTGACTAACTAATCTGTAGACAATAGCCCAGGTCCCCGGAATCTGGGCTGTTCCTGAAATATTGATTGTACTAGAGCTGTGTCACATGTCTGATGCTTAGTGACGAATGTGCTCTATGGCCCTGGCACACCGTGAAGCTTGGGATGAAGCTAAGCCTTAAGGAATGCTTACGAAGAAGTTAAAGCCTACTGGAACCTTAAAGATTATCTCCAATCTCTTCAAATTTTGGATTTTTCCTTTCCCGCTCCATTAAAAAGAGCAAATAGAGTGAAGTTAACTGCCTGAGACCTTGTGATTCAGCCCTGAGCCTAAAATTCAGATTTTCTTAACTTTAGGTACTATGTTCTTCCATTGTCCCATGATTAGCACCTGGCCTGCTCCCTGTTAGGGCCACACTGTGAAACTATCTTTTGGCGTTTCAGGAACCAGGTTCACTTACACCAGCTCCCCAGACAGCTCCATGTTTTGCTTCATTTTATTAATCAGATTATAAATTATTTTTCTGGTTAATATATTGCTTTAAGAACTTTGGGTGAAAACCAAAGAATTCTGATCCTCTTCTTTCCCTAATGGAACCATCTAGAGGTATATTGATTCTGTAAATTTAAAAGGATCAGTTTGAAGGCCAGTGTTCACATTCAGAGCTTTATTTTCATTGTAATGTCATTTTATAATCACACATCTGTGCTGATTTTCAAAAGAAACTATCATTAATGACATCTCTTTTGTTCCATCTCTCTTTTCTGTCTCCCTGTCAATCTCACCCTTCCTTCCTTTCCATCTGGAACCAGGATATTGGCCCTCCTACAACATTCCTTTCCATGAAAAAATCTACACCTGGAGTGGCTATCCAATGCTAGTTCAGAAGCTGGGTTTGGAGTTCTCCTATGACATGGCTTCACGAGCCAAAATCTTCCGGCGTGACCAAGGGGACGTGACGGATATGGCATCCATGAAATATATCATGCGATACAATAGTACGTAGCACATTTCTCAAGAATCATTCCTCAAAACTCCTTTTCTTCTGCATGGATAAAGAATCCATGTTAAGTTTTCCCACGTAAAGAATCAATCTTTGTACTAGAAGGAATTAAAAGAAGTTATTTGGTATTCGGTATTCAATCAATACTATACATATTTTATACTCAACAGATAGGATTTTGTCCTCTTTTATAAAATGACAGGGAAGAAGATTCTATAGATTTTTTTCACTGAAAAAAACAGCATGTGAAATACAGATAAAATAACCCATACAGAGTACTTTCTTTTTACCACTCCCCCTCAACCCTAACACAGGTTTTCTTCCAAGGACAGAAGCAGCTAATAAAACAAAAATTATTGATAACCACTTTATTTTTGATGAACAATATCAAATTTGTATTTATTTTGTTGAAGAATAGTGATGTACATTTAGCCTTTATTCTCTCTCTTCCATCCACTCTTCACTGTTCAAGGTTCTTGAGAGCAGCTGGGCCAATGAGGCCACTGGGGTAGACTCTGATTATCTAGACTTGCAGAGACTCAGAAAGTTTCTTGTGGGCAGGTGTATCTCCAAACAGCCAGTGCTCACCCTCTTCCCTGTCACTCTTTCCTCCTAGATTATAAGGAAGATCCTTACAGTAAGGGCGATCCCTGCAATACCATCTGTTGCCGTGAAGACCTGAACTCACTTAACCCAAGTCCTGGAGGTTGCTATGACACGAAGGTAACATGCGAACCGGCTTTTGAATTTAATTTTTACCTGCACCTAGGTCTGTCCAAAGGCAAAGCTGCAGAGATTTCTGTGGCCTAAAGCACTATATTGTCTCTGACCCTAAGTTCAATTCAGAAATCAGCTTTTGCAGATTCTGGTGGTAGGTCTCATTGCCTAACTTTCATGCCTTGCCCTGCCACTTAATAGAAAATTCCATAATCTTGGCATATTTGTTTCCTTACCTGTAAGATGGACATAACAGTATTTTCCTTATGGGATTATTGTGAAGAATAAATATTAAATGTCAATGTTGTGTTATTTGTAAGTGTACACCATCATGAGGATGGTGATGACATTGATGTCTTAAGTTTTACCAGACTAGCCCAAAGTCCAAAGAACCTATTATTGGGAGCAGTGTGATTTCACATTAAACAGGAACTGAATTTAGCTGGAGGAACAAGTTTACTGGACAAGCACTAAAGGGTTTTCGCCATGTTAGAATTATTAAGTGCTGTAATGCATCACCTAATATAGATAATAAATAGGTATTACTTATTTGCAGTGGTGGGCTGAAGCCAGCTCATAAGGGCTGTGAGAACCAGTTGTTAAATCAGATGTGGACAGCTTGAAATCAGCCATGGAGGAGTATTTACACTATGCAAATCAGCAAACACTACAAATCAGGGTCTTTTTTTCCTCTCAGAGAGCTGGTCATTAAGAATTTTCCTGCAGACTACCAGATTTGGGGTGTCCGAGGGGATGAGTTAGCCATGTGGTTGGTGGAAAAGAATCATTCTTACACGTCCTTTTGCATTTCTGGTTTGGGCATGTCTCTTTGTTTGCACTTTCAGTCCTAAATTCTGGAAGAAATCAGTTAGAAGTGGAGTTAACTGTTAAGAATGCTGATCCCCCTACACATAATTTTTTCTATCAGCCTAATGCCTGAAAAGAAGATGCTTCAGAATAGTCTAGTTCCTACTCAAGCTACTTTTTATCCATATGATACCAGAGCTCTAGCTTTAATGACCCCCAATATGTTGTGTAAAGTAAAATTCAGTGGATATAGAGAGCCTGACACACACGAAACCCTAATGAATGCTTATTTCTTATTAATGGTGTTTGCAAACAATTGGTAAAGTGTGTAAGAAGTGTTCTAGCCATTCCAGAATACACAGAGAATTACCTCTGCTGCCTTGCCTGAGAGAACCTAAGCCAACCTTCCATCTGCCAAACTTTACTTTCTTCTGGAGAGAGCAATCTGCCAATTTTTCATCAAAAGAGTTTAAGGATATACTTAGCATTTCCCCTGAGTCATTTGGAATATACAGAAAATCAGAAGTTATGAGGTATCTTTTTCTTTTTCCTCTAAGGTTGAGATCTGCTGCTATCCAGTGTTTAGGTGCTTTTGAGAACCATGGACCTTGTTTTTTTGATATTTTCTTCTACTTTAAAACTCTTGTTACGGGGTGCCTGGGTGGCTCAGTCAGCTAAGTGTCTGCCTTCTGTCTAGGTTATAATCCCAGGAGTCCCGCATCGGGCTCCGTGCTCAGTGGAGAGCCTGCTTCTCCCCCTCCCTCTGCCTGCTGCTCTGCCTGCTTGTGCACTCGCTCGCTCTCTCTCTCTCTCCCCCTCTTGTCAAATAAATAAATAAATAAAACTTGATTTCCTAAAAATAAATAAAACTCGTTACTGCCCTGATTAATAACAACTTTTGTTGAAGAAGGTATCTAGTCACTACTCCAAGCATTTTCTCTCATTAATCCTCGTAACAACTCTTCTATGAAGTATGGTTATCAAAGTCCTTTCACAAATGAGAAAATGGAATCCCATAGGGTTTTTTTTAACAAGTTTTGGAGCTAAAATTCTGAACATGAGTCTTCTGACTCCCGATCTCACATTTTTGGCTACGTTAATGCACTTCTACTCAATTCACATCCGAATACCAACGGTTATGGAAGAGCATGTTGTGGAAGCTTGCAAAATTTTATTTTAAAAGGGGGCTAATAAAAAAAAAGGGGGGGGGGGGCTAATACTGTGACTTTGGAAAAAGAGCAGGACCAAAACAAACAAACAAACAAAAAACAGAAACAACCCCACAAGGAAAAACAGGAATCTAGTTTTTTCCAAATGGTTTGCTAAGATGTCCCTCTCCTTTCTCTTTCCAGGTGGCAGATATCTACCTTGCATCAGAGTACACAGCCCATGCCATTAGTGGTCCCACAGTACAAGGTGGCCTCCCTGTTTTTCATTGGAACCGTTTCAACAAAACTCTCCACAAGGGCATGCCAGACACCTATGACTTTGATTTTATTACCATGAAACCGATTTTGAAACGTGACATAAAATGAAGGAGGGAGTTGAGGGAATAGAAGGGAATAGAAGGTTGCAAATAAGATTCCAAAGGCACTATTTTAGCTATGTTTTTCCATTCAGAATTAGTCTTAATAAAATATGTTAAATTCAGCCTGCTGCTTTCATTTTCTGTTGATTTTGCAGGGTTTGTTTGTTTACAACAAACATTCACTACAAGGTGACACACTGTAGAAGAAATACTCTGGAAAATAAATAATACCTGGCTTTAGCATACAAGTTTATATATACACACACAAGATGGTACAGCCGAAACTGCTCACGCAGATCCATATTCTCCTTTCATGCCTGGCACATGGACTACATCTCCCAGGTTCCCCTAGACAGCTGTGCCACGTGATAGGGTTCTTGCCCAAGGAACCTGATACTAGTGTCACTTCCAGCCTGGCTCCTAAGAACCTGCTAGTGTCACTTCCAGCCTGGCTCCTAAGAACCTGTCCTCTTCCATGCTTTTTATCCTTCCCTGGGCTGGATATACTTAATGACAAAGCCCTAGGGGATGGTGGAGCTTCAAAGGAACCTCTAATAGAAATGCAGTTAGTGGTTCTTCTGGTCATTAACAAGCACTGGCTGAGTCCTTCTGTGGTACAGACTAGGCACATAATATTAACTTAATGTGGTCTCCCATCAGTTAAAAACAGCACATCTAATCTGGGAGCAACTCTACGTAACAACTTCTCTTTCAAAGCTAGAGAACTGTATGTGGTTTGAGTGCTGTGGTATTGCCAATAGGGGTTAAATAAACCATATTATACAGTATAATGGGTGATTCTTAACAAGGTGAGAAACATCCATAAGCAACACAAGGGCTGAGAATAATTAGAATGAATCAGAATACTCAGAATGTAAAAACCCAGTAGTTTATTTCAAAGTATAAATTTCAGGCTTGCTGGACAAAATCCCACTACAGTTAACACTTATACAGACACCACTCTACTGTACATTTAAAAAAGAAAAAAAAAAAAAACACAAAACCTTCAAAACCTAATAAAAATAGGGCAACTCACTATAGCCCAGTTTATATTAGACATTAGGAAGGTCTTACATTGTCTTATTATTTACACTTTCAACTGCAATAAAGAAAAATCAGGATGCAAGTTTCCTACAAAGGATTTATTTTTGTATTTAATTTTTGAAATGGCTGAGAAAATAATGAAGCCAGGATCCCAAAAAGGTGTTTGATTGCCCAGTTACCTTATTTACAAACAAAACAAAAACAACCCCCCCCCCCCCCGCATTTAAGTATGAATGATGGGTACTTAGCTGACTCTACAAATAAAAAAACAAAAACAAGAACAAAATCCTTATGTAGCATGATAAAACTATTTGAAGAAGACAAAACGTGTCTTATCATTCCTCCCCATTGGCTGGCTCTAGGGGAATGCACTTTAGGAATTAGATCTAAGTCTGCCACACTAATGAAAACACTTCATGAGGTTGGTCTTTTTGTCCAAAAATTTTAAAAAGTGGGAGAGGGGCATCACTCAGTAAATAGTAAGGGAAGGCAGAATCCTGCATTGATTTTAGATAGAATTATTTCCAACAATCCAATATTGGGGCATGGTTTTTCTGGAAATTAGAATAAAGCAAGTCAATAACTGGTCAACAAAGAAATTAAAATAATGAATAAATCATATGATTCTGAAATAGCCCAAGAAGGAAAGTTGGGGAGAACACTTGGAAGGTCTCTGCAGTACTCTAATGTGTTAAAATCACAGTGTATCAAAGTAAGAGAAGAGGATACCACAGGCATTGTTTTGTTAATCTTGTACAGTACTGGAAAATTTGTGGAACAAGATAAATGCATATCATGCAATATTAACATTCACCTTGCTGCATAAATAATTTGGAAAATGTAAGCAGAAGAGCAAATGACAAAAACTAAGTTAACACTTACTCAATACAGTAAGAGAACTGTATAGTGCAGTCTGCCTGCCTAAGGAATTTTGCAGACAGTTGTACCAAAAATTCGAAATTCCTTGCTTTTGGTCACATTTCCCAATTAAATCTTTCATTTATTATCCAGCAATGGGGGTGGGGCGAGTGGGAAACACTCTCTGTGAGGCAAATGGCATCCCAATAAAATGTACTTTTCAAGGAAGAAAGCTGTACTCTTCACTTCTCTCATGAACATCTACTGTGTAGTACAGTAGTAAACAGTACACAATATTCTGCATATTTTAAAGTGAGTTCAGGGAAACAGGGATATAGTTACCTCAGAAAGTTAACAGTTAACAACAGATGTTGTCTTTGTAGTTTATAAATTTACTGGCAAGAACGTAACTTTAAAAAGAGGCTTACTCACACTTAAAACAGGGTGAAAATTACTGATAAAGTGCAAAACAGAGAGTAACAAACATCACCATTATCTTCAAATGCCATATGAACATCCTATACTTTAGGTGGAAATATCAGAAGCTTTCAGGATTTCCAATAAGGCAATACTTACACAGGTAATGTCAGGCTTAAACTGTAGCAAACTTGCATTCCCAAAATGGGATAATCAAACTTATCTGTAATACTTTGTGAAAAGGTACCATGGAGTGTGAACTGCTACAATATAGTCTTGCAATCTCTCTCCCAAAGGAAATAAACCAAAAGTCAGAGCTCATCAACAAAACCTGTCCAAAATAAATGCCTATAGTTCTAGCCTAGCACCTTTCAGTAAATTCAGTATAGCTGTTGCCTATAAATCCCATGGCATGCTAATTTGAGGAGAGCATCTCATAATACACACTTTCCTCAAATAATTACACTCTCTCTTTGTACCTTCCTTCCACCATCTGGAATAAAAAGTTTTATTTTGGTGTAGTAAATGTATTTTTAGGGTTACTATTTGAGAACTTATTTTTGTTTGACAGAAGACACAGTATAGGCTAAAATGTATTTTCATTCTACTGGGCTTTCTTCACCTGATTATATAATGCTATGAAAGCTTTAAAAAAAAAAAATTAGTGAATATAAACAAAAACATTCACCAAGGGAAGTTTTTCTAGGCTAGATAAGCAAATTGTCATCACATGACCATAAAACCGGCCAATAAAGAACACTTTTAATTGAACACGGGCTTTCCATTCTGTAGACAGGAATGATCTTGAACACATGATCAGCAACGCAACTATTGTAGATAAAAACATATACACATGCAGATATAGAGAGGTGTTCATACACATCTAGAAGATTATCAATTTCTCCCTTTTCAAATTTTCGTTGGCATGACACTGACAACTTCTTTTACCATCATTGTTAGTCCTAGAATGAGTAACATCTACGTTAGTTGGTTGGCAAATTGGATTCATGAAAACTTCAATTCTCATTGTGGTCTCATTTTCTGAAAGTAAAAGGAAGGTTCTGGAGCACTTACATTTTGGCAATTTGTAGGCTTTCTTCAGCATCAATCAAACTTTACACCTAATGTGACAATATATTGACCAGTGAAGTCTCTAATGAGAGTTTCTTTACAGCATTACTATAATGCTTCCCATTACAAGCTACCGAAGTTGCAAACAAAGCAGCATTAATAAAAGGGATAGCTCCCTCCTATAATCCCAAGAAAAATTTAAAAATGAATTTATTCTCAGACTTGAAAAGCTATTTCACAAACTCCATGAATTTCTTTCAAACTATTCCCAACCATACTCTCATCCCCAAACTCATCCCATCTCTCCTGCCCTAAACTACCCACACCTGAACAGCTACCTGATACCGGTAAAGCTGGCACTCATACTGAAAATCCATGATCTAAATGGAAATTGATTAACTCTCAACAGGAACAGAGATGCACAGAAAGGATTACCTAATTGCTACATAAAATAACCCCAAAGGATATACTTGAAATTCTGTCCCAAGTTGACAGAGGGTAAATCAGACAAAACTTGGCACTATCAAAACAAAGTTAAAAGGTTAAAACAAACAAAAAAATGATATGAGAATAATAAGGAAATAAAACTTTCCCTTTGATATTGTAGCTCACTGTATTTTGTGAATTTTACTACCTATGAAAGAATACTATACTTTGGGTGATAAAGTGAACTAGCACTGTTTTCCTAATCTTTAACACAGTATGGAACATAAATTCTACAATATGTTTGAAGGACAATTTTCTTATACAATATGGTCTTTCTTCTCTTAGTCCATTTTATACAGTTAATTCAAATAGTGACCAAACATAAAAGCACTTATGTTCTTAGAAGAAAAGAGTGAGTCCAATTTTTAGAGTTAAATTTAGTGATCGCACTGGTAAGAATATCCCTAAAGCCTTGGTTTAAAATTGACTTGAAGGGAACGTGCTATATTTAGTAAAGATGAAGGAGAAATGAAGGGCAAAAGGCTGAACGAGAAGATCAACAATGGACAAATGGTCATGTTTATTTTTGTAGTTAATCTTTAAGGCACAAAATAAATGTAAGAGCCAGATTAGGAAACAAGGGCCAATGCAGATCTTTTTCACCTAATTAACAACCAAGAAAAGAAAAAAGATGAACAGATCCTTTCCTGTGTTCAAATTAACCTATTTTAAACTATTTAACCATTTTGCTTTTTTTTTTCTTTCTTTGGGTTTTGTTCAGATTCAGTTTAAGTCATTTAGCTATGAACCTACAGATCCCTCAGAAGCAAATCATGCCACATACCATACCTCGGATCCCTTGATCTACTTACTTTATACTTGAAGAGAGGTAAATGTGAGAATGGAAATGGGAGATTCCACTGCAGTAAACATATAAATAGGGAAAAACACACATAAACACCCACACATATTCCCCAGCCTTAAAACTAAAGCAAGGTGCACATTTACATTTCAAAACCTTGAAGCTTCAATTGTCCAGGAAAAGATTCTTGCTTTATGGGCTATTTATTTTACTTCTGATTATAAACAAATGTAGTGTATATACACATCTGTCCAAGAAATCTTGCACAATGTGGATTTTACAATGGATATCATGCACAAGATTAAAACAAGACCAAAAAGTGGAACTCAGAAAGAGGAAGCGATAAAGGCTCCAAGGTTTAACTGCTCTGGGAAGAAGAGATCACATCTGTTGACTGAGGATCACAGAAAGGTCCAAAACGTCCATAAATATCCTTGGCTCGTACTGCAAAGTAGTATTTGCTGCCAGATACAAACTGGGTGAGAGTGCATGCCATGGGCAAGGGAAGTGCCTTTACTTCACCAATCTTTTTCCACTGTGAGGGCACAGTGGCACTGGGTTCCTCATGGTAAGCGTAGAGATGGTAGCTGTCAACAGTGGCACAGCTTCGATCTACCTCCAGGACACTCCAGGATAGTACAATGCCATTTTGACTCTGAACTCGTGCTAACTTCAAGTGTGGCTTCTGAGGCAGAGATGTGCTGGCAGCTTCTGGGGGCAGACGCTGTGGCTGTGGGGCTTCTGGTAAGGGTGCTGGGTGTACAGGGCGTGGGGGCTCCTAACAAAAGAAGAGTCCTATTGATTTAATAATGATCACAGAAAGGACTATTTCTGAAGGCTAGAACTAAAACATCCTGGACATCACTATTTCTGAAGGCTAGAACTAAAACATCCTGGACATCATCCAGAGAGTTACCCTTTTACATCAAGAATACTAAGAAATACCAAATACTATACCACATTTGGCTAGCTCCATTTGATTTGTGACCAATCATGCTATAAACAATGGTGCTGAGGTGACTCCATACTTTCTACATTTAAAATATTAAAGCTTGGGGCACTTGGGTGGCTCAGTGGGTTAAAGCCTCTGCCTTCAGCTCAGCTCATGATCCCAGTGTCTTGGGATCGAGCCCTGTGTAGGGCTCTCTGCTCGGCGGGGAGCCTGCTTCCCCCTCTCTCTCTGCCTGCCTCTCTGCCTATGTGTGATCTCTCTCTCTCTCTCAAATAAATTAAAACAAAACAAAAAAAACTAAAGCTTTCCATGGCAAAGAAAAGCCTCTGCTGATAGAAAATCATTTTGACAAAAACTAAAATCATCATCTATCTCTAACAAAATAATTTTCGTTTAATTATCTATACTATAGAGTCTCATTTTAGAATAACGTAACATTTTAAAATATCATTTGTGGCAATCTACTATATGTATGCAATTTGTGTATTTAATTCTACTTTCATTCTTAAGCCATTTTTTCACTCAAGGACAGTAGCATAATATCATAAATAAGCACATTTAATCCTGAATGTATATTATGTTCTTGGGTCAGTCTGCACAAAAAAGGTGACATTTAAGATGAACTATGAAAGGTAAGATTTAGAAATGGAGAAACAGTGTGTACCCCTTTCTGCCAAAAGGTAAAGCATGAGTAAAGGCATGGGGCTATATGAAAGCAAGGGGATTTATGGGCAAAAACAAGTACTAACTTTTACTTAGACGTAGGGCATATGAATCAGAAAAGAAATGTGGAAAGGTAGGTTAAGGCCATATGATAAAAAAGCATGAATATTAAGTGTGTGAATTCAAACTGACTTGTTTCTAACATTGGACATTATTATCATTGTATCTAGGTTTTTTTTTTTTTTTTAAGATTTTATTTATTTATTTGAGAGAGAGTACAAGTGGTGGGAAGGGGTGCAGAGGGAGAGGGCTCCATCCCAGGACTCCGGGATCATGACCTGAACCAAAGATAGACGCTTAGTCAACTGAACCACCTAGGCACCCTATATCTAGGTTTTAATAAAGATTACAGTGATGGTAATTTTTTTTCTAAAAAGATTCAAGTGTGAGCCAGGAAAAAGAGATATGGAATGATCTTTTTTTTTTCCAAGTGAAATGTATCGTTTGCTCACTGACTTTAGACTGAAAAGTTATGAAACAATTAAGATTTCCTTAACTAAATTCATCTAACAAGAACTATGTTTTAATATGCACTTCATAAAATGGGTAATTTATATACACTAAACCGTGAATTCTGTGAAGGTCTGACGCCATCTTTTTAATCTCCATTCCCTGTCAAAGCTTAGTAACAGTAACGTCCACATAGGACAAACTCAACAAGGGTATGCTGGGTAACTTCAAGGAATGCAAATGTGCTTGAATTCATATGCCTACTGGAAAACACATTCATATACATATCTGGAAAAAGGTAGAATCCACAGTTAAAAAGCTAAAATGAATATAAAATTAGAAAAAAAATTTTACATTTAAATTAAATACTGAAAGCTGAAGAAATAGAAGTGATTTGAATGCTGGTCATTTTACTGTATTTACTCTCTCAACTTATCTTTTTCTTCTTTAAGTGATTTAGTTAGCTAAATAAATAACATTAAATAAACATATAGCTAGCAAGATCCAAGAGAAGATAGCTAAAGCCATGAATCCAACTGGAGGGAGCACAGAAATTTAAGGAGTTTGACAACAGCTTTAACGGCTATCATATCCCCTCTAATTCTTAAAATTCTAGGATTCTGAATCTGTTCATATCCTGAAACTTAATATTAAGTGAACTGAGTTTTGTTTTTCTCATTTTTGCCATTGCAATGGAGGTTTTTATTCAGGTTTTACAAATAAGACAATAGGGATCTGCTTCAAAATAACCCAGTGTCTACATGGGCTATTAGAGTAAGTGGGTGGCATTATATATGAAAAAGATTAGCCATATGCTGATAAGTGATGAGTGATGGGTAAGTAGGAATCATCATAGTATACTCTCTATTTATGTACTTGAAAATTCTCATTTAAAAGCAATTTTTACATTAAAATTTTTTAAAAAGTTCCTCCTGTAAGATACACAGTTTATTATAAGACAATACACATGAGCTCTTGGTTTTTTTTTTTTTTAAAGCTCTTGATAGGTCATCAAATCTGCAAAAAAATCATATTAGAGATTTTTACTCTATATTTTTTGAAGGAATATGGAATGAAAGAAATTATTTGTAGCTGTAAACAACAGTAATGGTATATTTACTATATTGGTATTTTTTGGTTGTTGTTGTTTTAATATAGTTTTTAAAGATTTTATCTATGTATTTGTCAGAGAGAGAGAGAGAGCACAAGTAGAGGAAGTGACAGGCAGAGGGAGAAGGAAAAGCAGGCTCCCTGCTGAGCAGAGAGCCCGATGTGGGGCTTGATCCCAGGACCCTGAGATCATGACCTGAGCTGAAGGAAAATGCTTAACAGACTGAGCTGCCCAGGCACCCCAGGCCTAGGTTTGAAACACTGAAAACACTGCGGGTGCTGGGATCAGACAGCCTGCATTAAAATGGCTCTGATAGTAGGTTGGGTAATGACACTGAGTAACCTGAGTAACCACTTAACATCTTTGTGACACAGTATCTTCTTCTATCAAAAGGAGAATAATAATCCTCATAGGGTTTTGAGAATTAAGTAAAATAATACCTGTACTTAGTAGAGTGCCTATTAGTGTTCCATTAACATATATTTAGTATATGTTATACTATATGGACTATACTAGTCCATACAGTTAGTGCTCCATTAACATTAATTTTTTCACTATAGTGGGATAAGAAAAATAGCTGCTAAGAGGATGGATTGGAAAGCTGGAATGCATGAGTTTTTATGAGGTAAGACCTTGGGCTGGTTATTTTCTGTGTATTAGCTGCCATATTTATAATAAAAAATAAAAAAGGAGAACAAGAATCCTAAAGGATTCCTGAGTGAGGACCAAGTATATTAACAGTGCCTGGCACACAGCGCTCAAGAAATGCTAGCAATTTTATTAGGCATACTTAAAAAGGGACACTTTGCTTGGTGGAAAGTGGTATGAAACCCCGGTTTCCTTCCTTCTCATAAAGCCAACATTTCCATATACATGGTATACTATACCAAATACTATTAAAAACATGTCACAGAATAATATGACATTGTTTTGGAGCCTAAATCTAAGGAAAAATCTTTGATCTTCTCTGTCGTCTCTTAACAAATGAATTCCCAATACCACTGGAGTATTAAAAATAATAAAGTGATGGCAAGTTAACAATTAGAACTGCTATAAGGTTTTGAGAAAAAGAATAAAGCTAGAACATGAAAAAAAATACTTTTTAATACTCAAAAATACTCTTTTTAATGTAACCATGAGTTAAAAATGGTCTATTTTCACTCTACATGCCCTAGCTGTGGACTCTTCTAAACTCTGTACACCACCACAAGCAACCTCAGTGATCCCTGAGGACTACCATCCCTAAGAACATTTGTTCATAATGGTAAGATCTATTTTCTTACATAACTTTCTGTTGGAAAAACAGAAGACCTGTCTTTCCTCTTGATATAACTAGGCTGAAGGATAAGCTAACTACAATAATATTTGACAGCTCTACAGTTGAAAAGTTTGAAAATCCAAACATCAACACTTACAGTATGCACTTGTGGTGGTCGGTGATGCACTGTGAGCTGAGGTCCTGTTGATCCCAGGGTTAGTCCGTTGTTTACAACATATGTAGTTGCTTGAGGCACTCGAACAGTGACACCTACAAAAGAAAATTAAGGCATAAAACTGGAATTCTAGGGACACCTGTGTGGCTCAGTCAGTTCAGCATCTGACTCTTGATTTTAGCTCAGGTCATGCTCTCAGGGTTGTGAGATCAAGCCCTGCATCGGTTTCTGCACTGAATATGGAGCGTGCTTAAGTTTCTCTCCCTCTGCCCCACCCCCTATCTCTCTCCCTCTCTAAAACAAACAAACAAACCTTAAACTTCTATTCTAAATTTGGTAGAACACTGATTAAACACTTGAAGCCAGCAAAGTGATATTTTTAAAATTTGGAAGGAAAAACAATAACACTCAACCAAATAATAAGCATGAGGAGAAAGAAATTTTCCTTTATACGAGCAACAAAAAAAAAAATGTATTTCCATAAACTCTTTCTCAAGAAGCCCTTGGAGGATGTGTGCCACCAATTATGAGAAAGAAAATCAAGAAAGAGAAAAATATGAGATCAAAGAAACAGTGGAGATCCAGCCAGGAGAGAAATAAATGGAACCTCTACCAAGAGGACTATAACCAAAAACCCTAGAACAGTAGAACACAGTGGTTTATCACAGGTAGACATCAAACAGGACAGAATGGAGCAATGTAACTAAACGTAGACAAACTGAAGCTATCCTCGAAAATTGCTCTGCTTGGGGCACCAGGTGGCTCAGCCGGTTAAGAGTCTGTCTTCAGCTCAGTTCATCTTCCAGGGTCCTGGGATAGAGCCCCACCTTGGGCTCCCTGCTCACTAAGGAGCCTCCTCCCTCTCCTCCCCACCTGTATGCCCTCTCTTGCTATCTGTGTCTCTCTCTCAAATTAAAAAAAAAAAAAAAAAAAAAAAAAAAAATCTCTGCTGTCTCATCTTTTCAACTAGGAACAAATATCTCGACTATATGTTATCCTTGGTTTGTGTTAATGAGGTTTCTCACTTTTTCTCCATGCCGCACACAATAGCTGAGGATACTCATTTCACTTAACAGAAAACTATTTTGACATATGTTAGGGCAACAGAAACAGACAATTTAAAGTGCCTGGACCATATTAATGCCATATATTCAGTTCCTGGCCTATACGCTGACTACGATAAGCCCAGTTACCCAGAACTCATTCATGACCCTACTGACTGATTTCCTAGAAAATGCTCTTCTAAACTTGAGAAAAACTGAGCCATATTGTGAACTAGAGCCTCTGCTTAGTTTATTTTCTCCTCGAAATCATCATCTAATAATCGCAGTTTCTTTAACCAGGTAGATTTTTGCCCGTGGTATTAAATTTTGCAAAACGAAGTGTTTTTGGTGATATTTGGTGGCAAAATCATACAGAAAAGCATTAAGTGAAGACCATGGTTACCTCAGATGAAAAGGGAGAGGGATACAATGAAGGATACAGTAGGCCTGTAGGATCATGCCTATATCAGCTCTGCTTCTTAGACTGGTAGAGATTTCATAGGTGGTTCATTTTGTTAGTTTTCTTTAAACTTTACATATGCTTTTAATATAAACTTCTGTTTGATAGATTTTACTACTAAATATAATCTATATAATTATAAATATAACATATACATATAATTGTATATATGTATGTATATAATTATATATATATGTGTAATTATATATATATGTATAATTATATATATGTTAATTATATATTAACATGTTCCTGTCTTCTATTTCTCAGCCATCTTCCCCACCTTTAAGGCTCTCTCTCTCCTTGGAGGCTATCCTTAATCATTATTTCCATTATCTGGGCTATGGCACAATTAATCATTCCTACTTTAATTAGGCAAGGTATCTCTTAAGAGCGTGTATACCATTATCAAATACAGCATTGTGATAATACAGGCCATAAATAAAATTAAATTGAAGATGACACATGGAGCACAAATCATATAATACACGTCCAATTTTTCTGGTTAACTCTCTCAGAGAAGAAGAAAAATTAATTAATCTATATTAATTATAAATAACATATATCATAATTATATTTATAACTAATATATAATTATATATCATATTACAAATAATTTATATATGATTATAAATGATTATAATTATTAAGAGTCATTTTAAAATGTATTATAAATTTATATATATATATATATATATATATATATAAGCATTTAGCATTTTTTGCTAAATCTAATGTAAATATAAGCCCACTAAATGCTGAAGGACTACATGGAACGTGAGGCCATACACAAGAAGAAAAGTCTCTTACTATTTGGGGGATTGACCTGCCGAACAGCAGGAGCTTGCATAACAGTTCCTCGAAGGGGAGCCTGAGCTGGTGGTGCTGGGAGAGTTGTATAAACCACTTGGTGGTTTGCAGGAGCTCTCGGTACAGGGAGTCTTGTGGTCACCTGAGTTACTGGACGATGTGTTACATTCACGGTGGTGGGAGCTAATGAAAAGCAGAAAAACATTAAAATGCAGTTATGTTAACATACTAATGGTAATTAATTTTGCATAAAATCTAACTATAATAAAGAGAGAAATACAACAGTCTCCTTTTGTAATCTTGAAAGAGATACAGCCAACCAAAATTAATATTAACTATTTTTACAATACAAACTTCAGAAGAAAAAAGCACCTCAACCATGTCTAGTCCCCTCCCTACTCTTTAGTTTGACTTGATGATAAACATGTGAAGATAAAGACTTCAGAGTATGACCTTAAGGGATTGACTTAAAAGAGCATATTTTTACTCTTTAATGTTTAATTATTCTTAGCAGAGTGGGATTTGGGGTCTTCCAGGTCTTCTACTGATGGCATAAATCCAGGAGTAACTGTATTCTCACAGTTTAAGAAACTGGCTGGTTATATTGTAATGGACATTTTCTTTAGGTGAACCAAACCATCTTTTAATTCAAAACAAAAAAACATCAATTAAAATATAGAATTCTTCCTTCTCTACTCCAGCATTCCTCCTAATTTATGTTTCAGAGAACATTCATGCCTTGAGTGATGTTAATATATATTTATCAAAAAGTCCTAAATGTTCACTGGCAGCATGGAACTACAATAATTATTTTAGAAGTTAATATTTTCTTGTTAATAACTCTGAATTATCATCACATTACCACATATTAACTATATAATAAATAATAATAATAAATCTACTTTCATATGGAAAACTGGGTTCCAAAATAAAACAAACCTGGAAGTAAACATTGGGTATGACAAAGATAAAAAGGTTTCTTTACTGGGCGCCTGGGTGGCTCAGTGGGTTAAAGCCTCTGCCTTCGGCTCAGGTCATGGTCCCAGGGTCCTGGGATCGAGGCCCGCATCGGGCTCTCTGCTCAGCGGGGAGCCTGCTTCCTCCTCTCTCTCTCTGACTGCCTCACTGCCTACTTGTGATCTCTCTCTCTGTCAAATAAATAAATAAAAATCTTTAAAAAAAAAGGTTTCTTTACTAATGGCTTATTTAGTAACATCTTTACTTACTCTTTACATATCTAAACTTTGAATGTGAACATTTAGAAAGGGGTAGAATGTACAGAAGGAGGAATGCCGACCTCTTCATCTCTTTATTACCCCATTTTGTTATCTATCCTGCACATGGTCTGTATAATGATATTTCCTTCTAAATTATCTAAAGTGGTGACTTAAACTTTCACTACATACAATTCCAGGTGAACTCAATGTTTTCCTTAATGAGAAAAGTCCACACATAATTTCGAAGATAAATCTCTAAGGATGGGCTATTTTATTTATTAAAAAAAAAAAAAAAAAAAAAAAAAAAGACAGGGGCACCGTGGGTGGCTCAGTCAGTTAAGCAACTGCCTTAGGCTCAGGTCATGATACCAGGATCCTGGGATAGAGCCCCACATCTGGCTCCCTGCTCAGCAGGGGGCATGCTTCTCTCTCTGTCTACCTCTGCTGTTCCCCTTGCCTGTGCTCTCTCCCTCTGTCAAATAAATAAAATCTTTT
This sequence comes from Lutra lutra, assembly GCF_902655055.1. Classification (NCBI taxonomy): domain Eukaryota; kingdom Metazoa; phylum Chordata; class Mammalia; order Carnivora; family Mustelidae; genus Lutra; species Lutra lutra. The sequence continues at coordinate 86,936,902 of NC_062285.1, forward strand.
TAAAAAAAAAAAAAAAGACAAACTGTCTTGGGGCTCCTGGGTGGCTCAGTCAGTTGAGTATCCAACTCGTGGTTTCAGCTCAGGTCATGATCTCAGGGTTGTGAGACTGAGCTCCGTGTCGGGTTTCACTCTTCGCAGTCTGCTTGAGATTCTATCCCCCTCTTCCACCCTCCCCCTGCACTCTTCGGCCCACCTGCATGCTCTCTAATAAATAAATAAATAAAAATCTTAAAAAAAAAAAAAAAAGACAAGGGCGCCTGGGTGGCTCAGGGGTTAAGCCTCTGCCTTTGGCTCAGGTCATAATCTCAGGGTCCTGGGATCGAGCCCACATCGGGCTCTCTGCTCAGCAGGGAGCCTGCTTCCCCCTCTCCACCTGCATCTCTGCCTACTTGTGATCTCTCTCTTTCAAATGAATAAATAAAACCTTAAAAAAAAAAGACAAAAGGTCTTGATTGGCTTTCCAACAGAAGATCTAGGCTACATCTTGAAAATAAAGGAATTATAACTTCTTGAGAAGCAGTGTGTAAAATATTAGTACATATCTCCAAAGGTAGTGTCAGGTCAGTTAAAACTAGTTCACATTAAGGATCATTTAAAATTTCTTTCTTCATCAGTCAACTATTACTTTGTGGTCATAATCAGAATGAACCATTACAGCCGCCCCCCTAAAGAGAAACTATATTCATTTCTGCTGCTTATAGTGGCAGATGACACATATGTAATTTTTCTTCCTTATAACCACTCCGTATCAGTCAGTGCTGCTACTTAAGAAGGTCAGCAAATCTAAGTTACACTATGTTCAAGAAGATGCACTGTCCTCTAAAAAAAAGAGAATTATCCTTAATTTTCTACCTAATCTTTCTACTTACTTCCATAGTCGTATTTCACCATGAGCAAAACTAAAGGCTTCAAATCAATGATTCAGCAAGTTTACCTGTGGGAAGTAAATGTATGGTTGTCTGAGATGGTCCACTTGTTGGCACCCCAGATGGCTGAAGAGGTGGTGCTGGCTGGATGGGTTGCAATGGTCGAGACACAGGCTGAGAAGAGCCCATGGTTGACACAGGGGTATGGTTTAGCTTTTTAGGGTCTATTAATTAAAAATGAGACATTGTGATTATTATTGATAGGCAAAAACTAGAAATACAGGTTTTGCTTTCATTTGCCAATTTTACATTTGCTTGCCACTGAGTCACATTTACCACTAAGTGAACAATTTATTTCTATTTACCACATTTACATGTTTACCACGTTAAAACATTTACCACATTAAAACATCACATCACGACCTAAATAATTCACCATTGATTCTATCACATATTCTAAGTCACATTTATAGAAATAGAGTTTTACATTGTTTTTCATGAGAGAATGCTATTACTGAACTCAATACAATATCATGTCAATCAGAATAATTTCATTTCCTATATTCACATGCATCTATGTATCCATTATCTAGAGCAAGGACATTCTCCTAAGCATATATATATTGATGAATTTTTTTTTAATCAGTGATCTTTATCACTGTTTAGGTTCTTTTGTTAGATAATATAGAGTATTACTTATTTACATTATCCAGTTATTAAAATAAGATACACATAGAGTGTCTAATCTCAAAGAAGGTATAGGACAGCCTATGGAATAAATGCTTGCATCTCAGAAAAAGCCCTCAAAAATAGGTAACCAGTATATGGGATAATATAAAAAAAACTTTTATTCTAAAATAGATACAAATACATCAAGCATAATGCTACAGAGATCTGTCTTCAATGGTTACTATACTGGATTAAAAGGAAAAAATGTTATCAAAACATTCCTTGGTACTGGTACAATTACTTATTAAGTACCTTGTGAAGCTCCACTCTCTTCATCATCCATTGTGAGATCAATGACACCACCTGAATCACTGCCTGTGGCTTTTCCACTCTGAAAAACAAAACTTATGCATTTTGCAAAGGAAACTCTGGCAGATGTAAGGGAAAAATTTAATAATACTAAGGGGCAACAAGGATAATGAATAGCCTGGTTCAATCTGGAACACTAAATGGCTTTCCTTGAAAAAAAGAGTCTATCAGACAAATGACCCCAAATACTCATGAGCTATACATCTGTCATACAGAAAAGAATTTTGAACAATTTTCACAAGAAATTTTAGAAGTTTTTTTTTATTTGCTCATTGCATAGAGCTAAGTACTTTCACTGTTAAGTGATTAAACATAAACACCACTTTCCAGCATTTAAAATATTGATCAATGCTATACCAAATTATCAGTATTAATTCACCAAAGCACCAAAGGCAACTTCAAAGCTAGAATTGGGTTATATAAAATAATCTTCTCCCCTAACAAAAGGTATGCTATAATAAGATATGGTGTATGCTACACTATTAACTGACATCCAACCTAATCAACCCATTGTCCCAAATCATTAGAAATGTAATTTAAAATTCTACATAATAGCAACAAAAAAGGAAGTAGTACAATACAGACCAAAAGAGCCAGTATCTTTAAATCAAAAAGACTGAGGGCATCTTTTAGTTCTAGCTCATATTAGCAATGTGAATTTATGTTAAAAGATAACATCCTAAATTTCCACACACTGGATATGGGGTCTGTTATAAGGATGAATCCAAATATGCATACAAAGAGCTTAACACCAGGTATAACATATAATGTGTAATGTTAATCATAATTACTTTATAACATATTATACTGAAATCAGCTCCAAAAGATTAAGGTTTTCAACTACAAAATTCAAATTTTACGTAATTCAAGAAAATAATTCCTTGATATTAAAGAATTCAGGTCTAATCCAAAGATAATGATGTAATTCTAAATCTTACAATTATGAATGTTTCTATGATAATGACTTCATAGGAAATGATTTAACACACACAAAAACCTATAATCCAAAAATTAAAGTTCTTAACAAATTCTTTTTTTTTTTAAAGATTTTATTTATTTATTTGACAGACAGAGATCACAAGTAGGCAAAGAGGCAGGCAGAGAGAGGGGAGAGGGGAAGCAAGCTCCCTGCTGAGCAGAGAGCCCGATGAGGGGCTCCATCCCAGGACCTGAGATCATGACCTGAGCCAAAGGCAGAGGCTTAACCCACTGGGCCACCCAGGAGCCCTCTTAACAAATTCTTAAAGAATGTAAAAGAATCCACTTGCTGCAACGTATTTATAAGGTCCAATTTTCAAAATATACTAAAATTTAAATTTATCAAAAATTATTAGACAAACATGCAAAGCTCAGTAAAGCAGAATCCAACTAATGACAAAAGACAGTCAAAAGAAAATGACTCCCAAGTGGAACCAGATGTTGAATTCAGCAAAGTCTTCAAAACAGCTTTTAAGAATACATTTAAAGAAATAAAGGAAAATATAATAATAACAAATGTATAAGAAATCTCAAAAGTAGAAACTGAAAAACAAAAATTGAAATTCTAGGTCTGAGAAGTATGATTACTAAAGTAGAATAATTTTCATTGTATTAAAGAATATTGATGGAAATCCATTATCCTGTGGACTGTAATTACAATTTTACTTTAAAATAGAAGGAAGAAATCTTACCTGTGATGTGCTATCAGCTACTTTCTTATTAACAGAAGTATCTATTGTTTTGTTTGTCTGGTTTTCTGAGGAATCAAAAAAATAAAAGTCATTTTTAAAAGCACCTACACAAGGTGAAAGGTTTGAATGTCTTATATACAACAATTAATGTAATTTTCTCCAATTATTTTTTTCTGTTAACATGTCACATATGTAAATGAACTCTCTCATAGACCATTTCTACAGTAACTTTCAGAAGGACAAATTCACAATACAGAGAAAAAACTTCCATGTACCCATTGCCCAAAATATTTAACTCTATCTTAAGGAATATCTTCAAAGAAATAATTTAGGATGTGCATAACTTCAATGTCCCAACATATTTAAATGGCTAAAATGTAATTGCTCCATACCATATGCCTTTGGAGAAAAAGATGTAATGACATGGCAAAAATGTAATAAAATCATCAACAAACTACAAAGAGATTCTGAGAAAATATATATGCATAATCTCAGTAGTTCAGATGATTTTAAATGCATTTTTCAATTACTTTGCACTGAGTTTGTGATACATATGCATATACACACATGAAAGCTACATTGAGAATGGCAAAGAAAATAAATCAAGTGTGTTTTTCTGCCTCAACTTCTAAAAAGAAGGTATTAAATTTTATCAAATGTGTTTAGCATCTACTGAGATGATTATGTAACTTTTCCTCTTTGGTAATGTGGTGAATTTCCGATGCTGAAACATCCTATCCTTGCTTTCTGTAGATAATAGTGCTCTTGGTCAAAATATGGCATTTCTTTCATTCCAAATCTCCAGAACACATATAGAGTAAATCATTTAAAAAAAAAAAAAAAAAAAAAAAAAAAAAAAACAGAGGCTTTAACCCATTGAGCCACCCAGGCGCCCCCTAACTCTACCTTTTATCTCCCCCAAACCCTTTTCCTTGCTGTAGCCAGTGTTCATGGATGTCACTCTCCCCTGCAAAAATGCTTTCATCCCACTGCCCACCATCTTTCCATTTATTATCACATACCTTTTCTAGATCTCCCACATCCTCTCACAGAAACCTCATTATCTTAACATTAACCACATTTACAATTAATTACTTATTTAATGGCAAAGTCCCCTATTTGATTGCAAGCTTGGTGAGAATGTGGACTATATGTACATTTCTGTGTGTCTGCAAGATTTTAGACCAATTATGGGTATTTAATATTTCATGAATGAATGAAATTTCCCAAATTTTTATTTGAATTCTAGTTTGTTAACATACAGTGAAATACTGGTTTGAGGAACAAAATTTAGTGATTCATCACTTATAGGTAACACCCAGTTCTTTTTTTTTTTCTTTTTTAAGATTTTATTTATTTATTTGTCAGAGACAGAGGGAGAGAGAGTGACCGAGCACAGGCAGACAGAGAGGCAGGCAGAGGCAGAGGGAGAAGCAGGCTCCCCGCCGAGCAAGGAGCCCGATGTGGGACTCGATCCCAGGACGCTGGGATCATGACCTGAGCCGAAGGCAGCCGCTTAACCAACTGAGCCACCCAGGTGTCCCTAACACCCAGTTCTTATCCTAACAACTGACCTTCCCTAATACCCATCACCCATTTAACCCCTACCCAAAACCGTCCATCAATCTTAGTTTTTTCTCTAAATTTAAGAGTCTCTTATGGTTTATTTCCCTTGCTCTTTTATTCCCCCTTTCCCATACGTTCATCTGTTTCGTTTCCTAAATTCCACATGAGTGAAATCATATGGTATCTGTCTTTCTCTGTCTTGTTTCACTTAGCATAATACACTCTAGCACCCTTCACATCATTGCAAGTGGCAAGATTTCATCTTTTTGATAGGTGAGTAATATTCCATTGTGTGTGTGTGAGTCTGTGTGTGTATGTGTGTACCACCTCTTCTTAATCCATTCATCACTTGGATATTTGGGCTTTTTCCATAATTTGGCTATTGCTGATAATGCTACATAAACACTGGGGTGCATATACCCCTTTCAATCTGTTTTTGTTTTTTTTGTTTGTTTGTTTTCTTAAATCATTTGGGTGAATATCTAGCAGTGCAATTGCTGGATTGCAGGGTGGTTCTATTTTTACCTTTTTGAGGAACCTCCATACTGTTTTCCAGAGTGGCTGCACTAGTTTGCATTCCCACCAACAGTGCAAAAGAATTCCCCTTCTTCTGCATCTTCACCAGCATCTGTTTTTTCCTGAGTTGTTAATTTTAGCCATTCTGACTGGTATGAGGTGGTGTATCACTGTGGTTTTGATTTGTATCTCCCTGATGATGGATAATGCTAAGCACCTTTACGTATGCCTATTGACCATCTGCATATGTTTTTAAGGAAAATATCTATTCATGTCTTCTGCCCATTTCTTAATTGGATTATTTGGTTTTTGGGCATTGGGTTTGTAAGTTACTTATAGATTTTGGATAATAACACTTTATCAGATATGTCATGTGTCAATGTCATATATCAGTATCTTTTCCCATTCCATAGGCTGCCTTTTAGTTTTGTTGATTGTTTCCTTTGCTGAGCAGAAGCTTTTTATCTTGATGAAGTCCCAATAGTTCATTTCTGCTTGTTTCCTTCGCCACCAGCAACATGTCTAATAAGAAGTTGCTATGCCTGGTTTTTCTGGGTCTAAGACACAAAAAGATGGAAGACCATTCCATGCTCTTGGATCAGAAGAATAAACATTGTTAAAATGTCTGTACTGCCTAGAGCAATCTATACTTTTAATGCCATTCCAATCAAAATTCCACTGGTATTCTTCAAAGAGCTGGAGCAAATAATCCAAAAATTTGTATGGAACCAGAAAAGACCCCGAATCGCTAAGGAAATGTTGAAAAACAAAAAAAAAAACTGGGGGCATCACGTTACCTGATTTCAAGCTTTACTACAAAGCTGTGATCACCAAGACAGCATGGTACTGGCATAAAAACAGACACATAGACCAGTGGAACAGAGTAGAGAGCCCAGATATGGACCCTCAACTCTATGGTCAGTTAATCTTGGACAAAACAGGAAAAAATATACAGTGGAAAAAGACAGTCTCTTCAATAAATGGTGCTGGGAAAACTGGACAGCTATATGTAGAAGAATGAAACTCGACCATTCTCTTACACCATACACAAAGATAAACTCAAAATGGATAAAAGACCTCAACGTGAGACAAAAATCCATCAGAATCCTAGAGGAGAACATAGGCAGTAATCTCTTCGATATCAGCCACAGCAACTTCTTTCAAGATATGTCTCCAAAGGCAAAGGAAACAAAAGCCAAAATAAACTTTTGGGACTTCATCAAAATCAAAAGCTTCTGCACAGCAAAGGAAACAGTCAAGAAAACAAAGAGGCAACCCACGGAATGGGAGAAGATATTTGCAAATGACAGTACAGACAAAAGATTGATATCCAGTATCTATAAAGAACTCCTCAAACTCAACACACACAAAACAGATAATCATATCAAAAAATGGGCAGAAGATATGAACAGACAATTCTCCAATGAAGACATACAAATGGCTATCAGACACATGAAAAAATGTTCATCATCACTAGCCATCAGGGAGATTCAAATTAAAACCACATTGAGATACCACCTTACACCACTCAGAATGGCCAAAATTAGCAACATAGGAAACAACATGTGTTGGAGGGGATGTGGAGAAAGGGGAACCCTCTTACACTGTTGGTGGGAATGCAAGTTGGTGCAGCCTCTTTGGAGAACAGTGTGGAGATTCCTCAAGAAATTAAAAATAGAACTTCCCTATGACCCTGCAATTGCACTACTGGGTATTTACCCCAAGATACAGATGTAGTGAAAAGAAGGGCCATCTGTACCCCAATGTTTATAGAAGCAATGGCCACGGTCGCCAAACTGTGGAAAGAACCAAGATGCCCTTCAACGGAAGAATGGATAAGGAATATGTGGTCCATATACACTATGGAGTATTATTCCTCCATCAGAAAGGATGAATACCCAAGTTTTGTAGCAACATGAACGGGACTCGAAGAGATTATGCTGAGTGAAATAAGTCAAGCAGAGAGAGTCAATTATCATAGGGTTTCACTTATTTGTGGAGCATAACAAATAGCATGGAGGACATGGGGAGTTAGGAGAAGGCATTTGGGGGAAATTGGAAGGGGAGGTGAACAATGAGAGACTATGGATTCTGAAAAACAATCTGAAGGGTTTGAAGAGGTGGGGGGGTGGGAGGTTGGGGGAACCAGGTGGTGAGTATTAGAGAGGGCACGGACCGCATGGAGCATTGGGTGTGGTACAAAAACAATGAATACTGTTATGCTGAAAATAAATTTTTAAAAATGATTAAAAAAAAAAAAAAAAAGAAGTTGCTATGCCCCAGGTTAAAATCGGTTTCTGCCTGTGCTCTCCTGTAGGATTTTGAAGGTTTCCTGTCTCACACTGTGGTCTTTCATCCATTTTGAATTTATTTTTCTGTATGGTGAAAGTGGTCCAGTTTCATTCTTCTGCATGTGGCTGGCTGTCCAATTTTCCTGGCACCATTTATTGAAGAGACTATCTTTTTTCCTTTGGATATGTTCTTGCCTTGTTGAAGATTAGTTGGCCATACAGTTGTGGGTCCATTTTGGGATTCTCTATTCTGTTCCACTCATCTAAGTGTCTATTTTTGTGCCAGTACCATACTGTCTTGATGATTACAGCTTTGTAATATAGCTTGACAACCGGAATTGTGATGGCTGCAGCTTTGGTTTTCTTTTTCAGGATGACTTTTGGCTATTAAATGTCTTTTGTAGTTCCACACGAATTTTAGGATTGTTTCTTCTAGCTTTGTGAAAATGCTAGTGGTAATTTGGTAGGGAATGCATTCATTATATGTGTAGATTGCTTTGGGCAGAATAGACATTTTCACAATATTTATTCTTCCTATCCATGGGCATGGAATGATTTCCCATTTTGTTATGTCCTCTTCAATTTCTCTATCATAAGTGTTCTACAGTTTTCAGAGTACAGATCTTTTTCCTCTTTGGTTAGATTTCTTCCTAGGTATCTTATGGGTTTTAGTACAACTGTAAATGGGATCAATTCCTTGATTTCCTGCTGCTTCATTATCAGTGTATAGAAGTGCAACAGATTTCTGTACCTTGATTTTATATCCTGCAACTTTGCTAAACTCACATCTTTGGTGGAATCTTTGGGTTTTCTACATAGTGTAATATGTCAGCTGCAAATAGTGAAAGTTTGACTTCTTACTTGCTGATTTGGATGCCTTTTCTTCTTCTTGTCTGATCGCTGAGGTTAAGACTTCCAGTACCACGCTAAATAGTAATGGTTAGGGCAGTCATCCATGTTTTGTTCCTTACCACAGAAGAAAAGCTCTCAGTTTTTCCCCACTGAGGATGATAATAGCCGTGGGTCTTTCATATATGGCCTTTACAACACTGACATATGTTCCATCTATACCTACTTTTTTGAGGGTTTTTATCAAGAATGGATGCTCCATTTTGCAAATACTTTTTCTGCATCTATTGAGGGGATCATATGGTTCTTATCCTTTCTTTTATTAACATGGTAGATTATGTTGATTGATTTGCAAATAATGAACCAATCCTGAAGCCCATGAATGTCACTTTATCATTGTGAAGAATTCTTCTATAATGTCTGTTGGATTTGATGTGTTGTCTTGTTGAGAATTTTTGCATCCATGTTCATCCATGATATTGGTCTGTAATTCCTCTTTTTAGGGGGGTCTTTGGTTTTGGAATCAAGGTAATGCTGGCCTTGCAAAATGAGTTTAGAAGCTTTCCTTCCATTTGGTACATTTTGGAACAATTTGAGAAGAAAAGGTATTAACTCTTCCTTAAATGTCTGGTAGAATTCCCCGGGAAAGCCATCTGGCCCTGGAATTTTGTTCATTGGAACATTTTTGATTACTGATTCAATTTCTTTGCTGGTTATTGGGTCTGTTCTAATTTTCTATTTCTTCCTGTTTCAGTTTTGGTAGTTTTTATGTTTCTAGGAATGTTTCTAGGAATTTCAGATTGCCCAGATTGTTGGCATATAATTTTTTACAATATTCTCTTATAATTGTATTTCTGTAGTGTTGGCTGTGATTGCTCCTCTCTCACCTGCGATTTTATTTGGGTCCTTTCTCTTTTCCTTGTGGTAAGTCTGACTAGGGGTTTATCAATTTTATTAATTCTTTCAAAGAACCAGCTCTTAGCTCCTCTGATCTGTTCTACTGGGTTTTTTTGTTTATTTCTATAGCATTTATTTCTACTTTTATCATTATTATTTCCTTTCTTCTGCTGGCTTTAGGCTTTATTTGCTGGCTTTTTTTTTTTTTTTTCTAGCTCCTTTAGATGTAAAGTTAGTTTGTGTATTTGAGCCTTTCCTTGTTTCTTGAGGTAGGCCTGTACTGCAATATACTTCCCTCTTAGGACTGCCTCTGCTGCATTCTAAAGGTTTTGGACTGGAGTATTTTCACTTGTATTTGCATCCATGTATTTTTTTAAACTCTTCTTTCATTTCCTGGTTAACCCATTCATCATTCTTAAAAATGCTCTTTAACCTCCATTTATTTGTGGCCTTTCCAAAATGTTTCTTGTGGTTGAATTCAAATTTCATAATGTTGTGATCTGAAAATATTCATGGTATGATTTCAATCTTTTTGTACTTGTTAAGGGCTGATTTGTGACTCAGTAGATTATCTATTCTGGAGAATGTCCCATGTGCACTCAAAAAGAATGTGTATTCTGGACACCTGGGTGGCTCAGTCTGTTAAGCATATGCCTTCAGCTCAGGTCATGATCCCAGGGTGCTGGGATCAAGTCCTGAGTTGGGCTCCCAGCTCAATAGGGAGTCTGCTTCTCCCCCTGCTTGTGTGCGTGCACTCTCTCAAAAAATAAATAAAATCTTTTTTAAAAAATGTGTATTCTGCTGCTTTAGGATGAAATGTTCTGAATATATCTGTTGAGTCCATCTGGTCCAGTGTGTCATTCAAAGCCATTGTTTCCTTGTTGATTTTCTGCTTAAAAGATCTGTCCACTGCTATAAATGGGGTATTAAAGTCCCCTACTACTACTACTGCATTTTTTTTTAAAGATTTTATTTATTTATTTGACAGAGAGAAATCACAAGTAAGCAGAGAGGCAGGCAGAGAGAGAGGAGGAAGCAGGCTCCCTGCTGAGCAGAAAGCCCGATGCGGGGCTCGAACCCAGGACCTGGGATCATGACCTGAGCCGAAGGCAGCAGCTCAACCCACTGAGTCACCCAGACGCCCCCTACTACTGCATTATTATCAATGAGTTTCTTCATGTTCATTATTAACTGATTTACATATTTGGGTGTTCCCAAGTTGGGGGCACTGTTAGCTCTTCTTGGTGGGCAGATCCCTAAATTATGATTTAGTGCCCTTCTTCATTGCTTGTTACTGTCTTTGGTTTCAAATCTAGTTTGATGTAAGTATAGCTACTCCAATTTTCTTTTGACATCCATTAGCATGACAGATAGTTCTCCATCCTCTCACTTTCAATCTGGAGATGATTTTAGGTCTAAAATGAGTCTCTTATAGGTAGCATATAGATGTGTCTTGCAGCATATAGATATGTCTTTTTTTTTTTAATCCATTCTGATCCCCCATGTCTTTTTTTTTTTTTTAAGATTTTATTTATTTATTTGACAGACAGAGATCACAAGTAGGCAGAGAGGCAGGCAGAGAGAGAGAGGAGGAAGCAGGCTTCCCGCCGAGCAGAGAGCCCGATGCGGGGCTCGATCCCAGGACCCTGGGATCATGACCTGAGCCGAAGGCAGAGGCTTTAACCCACTGAGCCACCCAGGCACCACCCCCCATGTCTTTTGATTGGAGCATTTAGTCTGTTAACACCCAGAGTGACTACTGATAGATATGAATTTAATGCCACTGCGTTACCTCTAAAGTGGGAGTTTCTGGGCCTTTCTAGTGCTTTTGCTTTTGGTCTTTTCTGTTCGCCCCACTCAAAGTCCTCTTTAATATTTCTCACAGTGCTTGTTTAGTGGTCACAAACGCATTTAGTTTTTGTTTGTCAGGAAATTCTTTATTGCTCCTTCCATTCTGAATGACACCTTGCTGGATAAAGTAGTCTTGGCTGCATATTCTTCCCATTCAGCATGTTGAACATATCATGCCACTCTCTTCTGGCCTGTCAAATTTCTGTGGACAGATCTGCTGTGAATCTGATCTGTCGTCCCTTGTAGGTTAAGGACTTTTTTCCCTTACTGCTTTCAGGATTCTTTCCTTGTCTGTGTATTTTGTGAATTTGACTATAATATGCCTTGGTGACAGTCAGCTTTTGTTGAATTTAATGGGAGTTCTCTATGTTACTTGGATTTTGATGTATGTTTCCTTCCTCAGATTCGAGAAGTTTTCAGCTATAATTTGTTCAGGTAAGCCTTCTGCCCCCTTTTCTCTTTTCTCCTGGGATGCCTATGATACAAATACTACTATGCTTTAAGGAGCTGATGAGTTTGCTAAGTCTACATTTGTGATTTAGTATCTTTCTTTCCTTCTTCTTTTCATGTCACTGTATTTTGTGTGTGTGTGTGTGTGTGTGTGTGTGTGTGTGTGTGAGATTGTTGGGAAAGCCTTTTATAGTCCTGATCCTGAGAGGAATGGCTTTATTAAGAGAAGGTTTAAAAAAAAAAAAAAGGCAGCTAGATCTTATTTTCCCTAGAGCTGAGGCTTCAAAGCACTCTATGATCAGCAGACTTGGTGCTGTGCGGGGTTTGTGCTGGTATTCTGGGGGAGGGGCCTGCTGCACTGATTCTTTAGGTGAACTTGTCCTAGTAAAGATGCACCTCCAGGGTGCATGGGAGCTGGGTTTGGTGTAAGCAGGCCTCCACTGGGTGGTGTTTTGCTCATTTTAGTATGTCAGTGCTGAAGTGGGGGAGGAATGCCATCAGCCCTCTCTCTTGTACCTGAAACCAGGGCAGGGGAGTGAGTTCACCCCTGCCACTCTTCAGGAAGCCCTCACAGAAGAGCAAACAGTCACCCTTCTTGTGTCCCCAGTTTCCATCAGATTTTTGCCTTCACTCTATCCTGTGTCCAAGCTGTCTGCCTGCCAGGGGGCACAGGACACTTGTGTTATATCTCAGGAATGTGGCTGGGTTTCAAAAGTCCAAGTTTTAGGGACCCACACTGATCCTCTGGGGGAGGGTCTTGCCATTCTTTTTGCTGTTTGCTGTTTTGTCCCACAAAAGCAGTCGCAGAAACAGGCAGCAGTTCAGAGTTTATGGCAAAGTGCAACAAAAAGCCAGCACCAAGGTTTATGGCCCTCAGCCAGTGTCTTTATTCCTATGCTAGGAAACAAGGCAGAAACACTGGCACCACCAGTGCTTTTGTCCCCGGACAGGTGGTGCTCCCATTCCCAAATGTACTCCAAGAGGGGGAAGTGTTTTTCCCTGTGTGACCCAGAGGATCCTCAGACCACGATGCCTACTCCCAGGTCTCTGTTCTCCTTCCCCACTGGAGCACGACTAAGTCTACCATGCATGAATGTGGCAATAGCAAGGCCTTCTAGAACTTCATTCAGACTTTGTGATCCACTGCTTATAATAACTTGCAATAACTCAGTTCCTCTCCTTTTCCCAGTCAGTAGTTTTGGGGAAGTTTTTCTAGTGCAATCCCCTGTACACTGCTTCTCTCTCTCTCCCCGTCTGTCTCTCCTCTCTTCTCTCTCCATAATCAGGGCTTCCTCTCCTCCTACAGTTCTTTTCTCTCCCAAATCAACTCTCTGCAGCTTCTAAGTAACACGATGCAGCTGTTTCTCTACCCTAGTTGTGCAGCTTGCTCTCTCGGTCCTCAAACTGGTTTCTTGGGTGTTTAAATTAATGATTTGAGGGGCGCCTGGGTGGCTCAGTGAGTTAAAGCCTCTGCCTTCGGCTCGGGTCATGGTCCCGGGGTCCTGGGATCGAGCCCTGCATCGGGCTCTCTGTGCAGCAGGGAGCCTGCTTCCTCCTCTCTCTCTGCCTGGCTCTCTGCCTACTTGTGATCTCTGTCTGTCAAATAAATAAATAAAATCTTTAAAAAAATAAATTTAAAATATTAATTAATTAATTAATGATTTGATATTTACTTAGCTTGATACTACAAGTGTACTTGAAAGATGAGGCAAGCTTAGGGTCCCCCTAATCCTCCAGGATCTTAACTCCTCCACATGAATGAATGATTAACTATAATTTAAGCCCTATACCTCCTCGCAGCCTCTAGGAGAATTTTTACTTTACTATAAACAGAAAATACTGACTTACTCTATGAGGACACATGAACTATATAATAAAATATAATAAACTATATGCATTCTAGTTAGATAGCCTATGTTCTCATTAAATCAACAATACCTACATAACTATATGACTTAAAATGTTTTAATTATACAACTAATTGATTTATCATATTACAAATGTATTAAAGGTTGGTTCAACCTTCATATTCAGCCAAAATGTGCCATATGGCTTCAGCTTAGGTTTTGGGAAGCCTAAACAGCTAAATGGTTATTGTAACATCATTTATGGCACCTCTAAAATGATGCATGATTAAAGAATACATCATTTCAGATCTCATTCTGATTAACACAACAAAAAATAAACAAAAAAGCTTATCATTCATATTTATGGTTAATATCCAATCGTTTACTTTCAAACATAAGTAAGCACTCTAAATAGAACTTGAAATGATGATCTCCTTAATTTATACAATAAAATACATAAAAATGTGTTAAATAAATACATGTTAAAATATAAAAGTTTAAATATAAATGTATGTTATTGCAAAAGTAGAATTATGTACAGATTAAAAATGGTTGTGAAAACTTTTAGTTTTACATACAAAAACAAGAACAGTCAAGTAATTAAATAAATACAAAACAGACTAACACTATGCCTAACAGAGTGCATTACCTAGCTAATTTTGGGAAAAAAATATACCCTTTGTGTCAAAAATGGCCATAAAATTTTAAGAAAACAGAATAATTAAATTATAACTCTGATACCTGTAGAAGTGTTTAGGGTATGAGCATTCAAAAACCTAAGCAAAATCTTTTAAGTTATTTATTTCTTTTCAAGCCATGGCTTATCAGGAAAAGTTCTTTGTTGAAGAATGTATCTTGTGACCATGAATTAAAAACAGTGTCAACTTAGGCTCAATACTTCATAAAGAGGAAAAACTCCAAAATCACACAAAACAATGTCTATGAGAAATCACCTTCTACCTGACATATTAAAATATACTAAGGATTAGAAATAAATTAGAGATAAATGAAGCAACCCCCCCCCCCACCGAAATCTTGCTCATTCACTAAAAAGCAAGCATCTTCCAGTGCTGTAAACATGAATAACAGAGTCTAAGAGTAATGTGGTAGCAGACAGGGCTAACAAATATTGTTACTGTACTATGAGAGCATTTACATTTTAAATACTATTATCAATAATTGTACTGATTAAAATTTCAGATTTCCTCCTGTATCCAAGATGTAAATTTGTATGAGGTTGATATTTAAGCTCCTGTCCAATATAATTTTGATCATCTACTCATTTACTCTCGACAACCTTATAAAATACTACAATCACTATTTCACATGAGAAAATATACTCAGAGGGCAAGTACTAATGGCTGCATGACAAATTTAAAAAAAAAAAAAGGCCTTATATCTTACTTATGAAATTTTGCACTTTAGAATGTTTTATATTTCATGGTTACTTATTATATCAATAAGAGAAACCAGCAGCAATTTCACTATTACACATGATACTTACCCATTTTTGCCTATTTTTACAATAGTGGGAATAAATGTGAAGCCAGAAATGAAATGAAGAATAAGAAAGTTTAAGAATGCATACAAAATGTATGCTTCTTAAGAACAAGGAAGACATAGAATTTTACAGATTTCAAATACAGGTACAATCAATTTCTCCTTTTTGCAATATTGGAGAGCATACAGACATATACAAAGATAATCATATGTCATGGGGAAATACATAAGAAAGAAAACAAGAAGCCAACATTTATAGTAAATTAGAGAGGGAAGAACCTATTTTTAAACTGTTCCAATTTGAAAAATGTGAGTGATGAATGCACAAAGAACTCTAACAAATGGTAGGGAAGATATGTGGTTTGTCATTTCCTCTTATAAGCATATATTATATGGAATGATATACTTCAAAATAAATGTGATCTACTTCTGCCAAATGTATTATATAAGTAATTCAAAATGCTTGCCCCAAAGCCTCAATGAAAAATTTCACCCAGATTAGGAAAAATTACTAAAAGCTAAATTAAAATTCTAACTTTTCATTCAAAATAAATTCCCTCTCAAATACCATCTTAACAACATTATTTCTTAGGTTACTAAAAACTTACTAAAAATAACATCTAGGATATTCTCTCTACTCTTGTCTTCAAATAAAGATAGCCACTTCCACAAACATACACAAATGTTCGATTATCTAAACAGGCCATTAACATGCCTATTTTTCTATTTTTAAGCCTACACGGTCACTTACCAATTCTTGGGGTAGCAGTGCTCTGTTCTGCAGGCGATGAAGTACTAAAAGCAGAGATTGGAATTTTCATCTGTATAGGACCTCGGTTATTTGATGGACTATAGAGTCCTGATGGACCTACTGTAGGTAAGGAAGTCCTTGTGGCTTGTACAATAGAGTGTGCTGTTGGAACAGCCTGTACAGCAAGTGTTGTTCCTAATGGTGCAGCACTGGCAGGAGAGTTCCTTTGAATACTAGGACTGGCCACAGAAGGAACATTGTTTGGTTTAGTGGGGTTTGGCAAGGCTGGCAAGGATACTGGATTTTTGGTAAGACCACTCACTGTAGGTGGGCTTTGTACAGAAATGAACTCAACGTTGCCAGATGGTTGGTTGGTCACTAAAGTCCCTGGATGGCTCTGTAGGAGTTGAGGCTGGGAGGACACCGCAACAGGTACATGCAAAATCACTGGCAAAGGTTGTAAAGAGATTGTAGGTTGGGGATTTCCACTAGGCACCTGAGTAGTAGCAACTACTGTAGCAGTGTTGGGTGCAGGAAGAACTGACGTTGCTGTCAGAGAACCAGAAGTCACTGGAGTCTGCAATTTAGGTTGACTACTGACAACTGTTGGAGGAGTGACAAGACTGGCTGAAGATACTATAAAAAGAAAAAACATGTCTCAGTTTAAATGGCTGTTTTCATTTATCAGCTAGCATAATGCAACACATTAAAATTTAATGAATTACAGTATAATTCTTTTATAAAAATATAATAAAGTTTTTTATAATAAATTTTCTTTCAGATTTAAGTTTTGTAAATTCTTAGATTAAATTTATAGAAGCATTTTTGCATCTGTATTTGGCACACGGCTTATGATTAATATGGAAGACTGGTTAGTATCAAGACAGTATCTGAAAATTATTATCATCACCTCAGAGTAACTGGAAAAATGACTGAAAAACAGTAAAAATTTGGTAAAGTGGTACAGATATTATTGTACATTTCTGTACTATATTTTACATTAAAAATATAAATGCCTTAGGACATTGACAAGATATAAACTCAGACAATCTAGTAAAAGTCATCACAATTAATGAATAAAATAAGCTTGGTCATGGTATTTTATCACCTGGACCATGTGTGAAACCTCTATCTGTGGATCAAGTTTTACGGAATTACCTGGCAAGAGCTAATATGGGGAGGCTGCCTCTACTGACACTCTAGTGACATTGTATGATTTGGGAAATAAAAGAGTAAAGATGGGAGATGAATTAAGAAATAAGGGAACTGATACCAAAGACTAGAAAAAAATCAAAATGCGGGTCACTGGAATCTTAAATAATTTTGGTTTAACTATTTGTTTATTCTCATTTGAATGGGTTTCAAACTGATGGACCAAGTGTCTTTCACACTGTCTGTAGTCTTTCTAAACTCAAAGGCATACTAGAGCAGCAATCTTAATCTTCACTGTTATCCAATGGAACACCTAGGATTATGGAGACCCTCTCAGGGAGCTAGCAATGTCAAAACTTTTTATAACAATAATAAGATTTCACCATGTAAGTATTTGCACTGACACAGCAAAAGCAATGGTGAGTAAAACTTGATGCCTCAGTACAAAACTCAAGGTAGTGAGTGGTACCAAATGATCACTGCATTCCTTACCAACACACATTTACAGTAAAAAACAAAGTGAGCTTCACTGAAGAATGGCTATAATTCAGTAGAAAAAGTATTAATTTTATTAAATCTCAACCCTTAAATACAGGTCTTCTGAATATTCTGTGTGAAGAAATAGGAAATACACAGCAAGCATTACCACTGCTTGCCAAAGCAGCATGGGTGGCTCAGGGATAAGTGCTTGTACTATTACTGTTAAAAGAGTTACAAAGCTGAGCTAAAAGCCTTTTACATGGAAGACCATTTTTACTTGAAAGATGATTTACAGATATACTGTGATTATTCACATATGAGTATCAGACTAATCTTTTCTTAAAAATAAACCATGGCAGTCAGTTCAAAGAAAATAACTGCAATGGTACAATTTGAGCTTATTGGCAATGATACAATTTGAGTTTGAAAACAAAAATTTGAACTTTGGAAAAACTTGTATCTGCCACTGAGAACATGACAACTTCCCAAATCTTCAAAGATTCTTCTGATAAATATCAACTATGAAATAAGTGTGATTTTTAAAAAGTTTATTAATGAAATGTGTCAATAATGGAAGTCTTAAATAACTCAGTGAATATTTTCCAAATGATTGATGAATGATAGCACCAAAAGATCCATCCAAGTATAGACAGACAAATGGATTTTTTTTTTAAAAAGAAGGCAGGGCAGACAGAGAAGGAAGAGAGAATCCCAAGCAGACTCCAAAAACTGGGCATGGAGCCCAACCAAAACCAAGAGTCAGACACTTAACCGACCACACTACCCAGGTCCCCCCAGACTTTCTGTCAAAAATCAGAAAAGTTTATTGGTATGGTTTCACATTCCACTTTTCAACTAACCTTTAATAAACTACTGCCTAACTACGCCAAAGAAGAATATCCAAAAATCTAAAAGGGCTAGTCCTTTTCCAACTATATATTTGTATGAGGCTGAATTTTCTTCACATATTTCAATCAAAACATCAAACTGCAACAGACTTAATGCAGAGATAGATATAAGAATCTTCAACTGCCTTCAACTGTCTTAATGTTTTAGGTTTAAAAGAGATGTGTAAACCTGTAAACAATAACTCTTCTGTTTTAAGCTTAAAAAAGGTGTTTTTCATTAAAACATGTTATTTGTGTTACAGGATATAGGTTTGTTATGATTCTTTTTTAAATTTTATGTATTTATTTGACAGAAAGAGAGATCACAAGTAGGCAGAGAGGCAAGCAGAGAGAGAGGGAGAAGCAGGCTCCCTGCTGAACAGAGAGCCTGATGTGGGGGTCGATCCCAGGACCCTGAGATCATAACCTGAGCCAAAGGCAGAGGCTTAACCCACTGAGCCACTCAGGCGCCCCGGTTTGTTATGATTTTTAAATAAATATTTAAAATTTTATGTTTTAATTTTCACTACAGTAAATATCAATTAGTATAAGCCACAAAAATGAAAGCTCTTTGGGATTCTTTACATTATTATTATAAGATTATACAGGGATATGGAAACCAGAAAATTTGAGAACCACTACAGACTTGAATTTCTAAATTTGCATACATATCTGTAATCCTAATTTTTAAATAAAATTTTGTACTTATTGAATTTTAGATAAATACCTCATTTATCTTAGAACTTATTTATCTTAGATCATTTTAATTTCAAAAATTTGTAATAAAAGAGAACCAAAACCTTCAGTTCCTAAGAAAATGTTATTTTGGTATTAAAAAATATTACCTGTATTCACAGGGGTTGGAAAGGTTGGTGGTGCACTCTCACTTACATTCCTTTTGGACTCCAGCATCTGTCTCACTGTGCCTGCATTTCTACAAAATATATATATATATATATATACAAATAGTCAGTGAAAATGCCATTCAGGAGAACATCATTTTATGAATAGAGAAAGCAATGGCCGATAGGGGAAAGCATGGCAAGACCTGGGTATTGTAGCAGTAAAGTGCAAATGAATGCATAGGTAAAGATGGCACATAGACTTCAGCATGCTGGGGTCTATGGAATTAAGGAAGAGTCTTTCTCTTATATTCTAATGTCCTCAACACTTTAACAAAAAGCCAAACGTACATCCTAGTATCTATAGACATTAATTTTTATCACCCTTGATCAAAATATTTCTCAATTACTTTGCAAGAATACTATTTAGCACAAGTGGTTAAAGAAATCTTCAAATAACCAAAGAAAGCCTCAAAATAAATTAGCAAAACCAGTAACCACAAATGAACAATTATAACAACAAAAAAAGAAGAAAATCTAAATCCAGTATACCAAACACTTATCTCTACAAAAATAAATAGCAATACATTCCAAAATTTTCCTGTAAAATAAATAAAATCAGAACCTTGTTCTGTTATTTAAAAACTTGAAAGACTGTTTACAATTCTCACCTGTATGGCACATTGTTGTTATTGCTGTTGACATCAACTACAGACTTTCCTGGTGATACTGGTGGGTTTGGTGGATTCTGGGGGAGAAAAACACCCAGGTAAAATAAAACCCAATTCACAAGCAATCTTTACAAATATGACCTTACTCGACCTATTGTGCCATTTTGTAACATTTAAGAATGTTGAATTACTATGTTGTGCACTAGAAACCAGTATTATAAAAAAAAAAAAAAAAAAAACACAAAAAAACCTTACATGCTTTCTCTATATATTACCTGTTACTTCCAGAAAATATTACTAGAGGAGAAAAGAAAAAAGCCAGGGCTTTGAATCTTGACATTGCCACTTAAACAAATTACTTAAAACAAATTACTTAACCCATTGCAACAACTGTGTGAAAGATTAATATAATAATTCCTATACCTCAGTTTTTTAAGATGACTAAATAGAGAATGTTTTAAAATGGTTTACATGCTGTAAGGGTTCAATAAATATTGATAATATGAATCTGAAGAATAACTAGATGTATTTATTCAAAATCAAGTGAATGCCTACTACAGACCACACATAGCAGGCACCAAATTACCAACAGGAACTCAACAGAGTACGTATTTATTCTTTTCCAGAAATAGTTGATTACCAATAAAATGGTGCCTAAGGCCACAAATCAAAATTGTTTTTTCAATTATTGTTTAAAAAATAACTACTTGCCACTATGTGACTGATAACTTCATAAAAAGATATTTCAATTCTAAACTTAATTAAGTATTAACTAATTTCAGCCTTTTCCCCCTCAAAACAAGGAATATAGAAATGGAATTCTTATACATATACATATTAATTATCATTACTTGGGCCTCTGTCAATAATTATACTATTATCATATTATTCCTTAAATTAAGAAATATAATTCTGCTCAAGATTTAATTAATGTAATAGTAATAATAAATACTAAAACAAAGGTGGCAGGTGCTTAAAATCACATCAAGTAGATGCCACTAATCACTCTTTTCAATCAACCAATCTTGATGCTTTTTACAGGATAAAAGAATAACTCTGACCAACAAGTATAGCATTATACTAGTTATACAGGTAGAGAAGATAAGAGACAAAATTACAATGAATTGCTCAAAAGGTGCTTAAAATCTGCCTGTGGACAAAAACACATGAAACAAATAGAAAAGCAAATTAAAGTAACAGTGCAGTGCTGATGGAAAAACTTTTTTAAAAAGTTTTTGAGGAAAATGCATCTTCATATAGGTTAGTATACTGAAAATAGCTAAGATGAAGATAAAGAACATTTCAAGGAGAAAAACAGAAAAAGAAGGAGTAAAAGCATAATAAATAAATACAACTGGCTTAGAACATGGGATGGCCACTGGATGGAAGATCTTAAGTACTACAGTGTGGTGACACCAACAGATGACAGAATAGGAAGACTAATATCTTCATCCCTCATGGGATGGATCAAATTTCCTTTGTTAGAATTCCAGAAGCCAGTCAAGAGGTTATAGGACCCCAAGCAATAGCAAGGCAAAGAAGAAGTGCTATGCAGTCGTCAGGCAAGTCTGTTGTACTTATCCACCATATCCCAAACCCCTCCTGATACAGTACGACACAATCAAAATTTCTCATTTCTGGCTTCTCCTTCAAAACGGAAAGAGAAGGGGCACCTGGGTGGCTCAGCGGGTTAAGCCTCTGCCTTCAGCTCAGGTCATGATCTCAGGGTTCTGGGATCAAGTCCCGCATCAGGCTCTCTGCTCGGCAGGGAGCCTGCTTCCTCCTCTCTCTCTCTCTCTCTCTCTCTCTCTGCCTGCCTCTCTGCCTGCTTGTGATCTCTATCAAATAGATAAATAAAATCTTTAAAAAAAAAAAAGGGGGGGGAAGAGTGGAATTTTCATGCAATATTCTGGCTTTTCTGGGGACTGTTCAAAGCACTGGTTTCTGTTTCATCTGATCTGGAGGAAGTAGCACATGCTGGATGCCTAGTGGCCACATGAGAACAAAGGTGAGCCTATTAGCTTGGTACAGCACCAGAAAAACCATTCTAACACAGACAGCAGGGGGACCTCCAAAATCATGGCTTATAAAACCAAAACTGTAATATGGAAGACAGATGTCAGTGGGGAGTTTCTGAGTAGAAAGAGACAAGCCTCTTCAGATAAAAAACTATATTCACAAGCTCAGAGAAATCATACACACACAAGCTCAGAGAAAATACATCTCTAGAAAAGGCCTGAGAGGTCCCAGAGTATATACCTGAACTGAACAGTAAAGGTCTTCCTCTGTACAAAGAACTGTGAAAAGACAGGGAAAGGTGGTTCTTTTCTTCAAATGCCCAAATTTCAATCTAAGAGAACTAAACATAGAGCCCCAACAGAGAAATACAGCCCCAACAACAACAAAATCTCCAGAAACTGACCCTAAAAGAAAATGGGGATCTGTGAATTACCCATTAAAGAATTCAAAATAACCAATATCAAGATGTTCAATGGGGTAAAAGAAAACTAAAAGAAATTATAAAAAATCATGCATGAAGAAATAAAAATTTTAACAAAGAAACAGAAACTCTAAAATAGAAACAAAAGAAATTCTGGATCTGAAGAATAACTGAAATTGAAAAATTCACTACATGGGATCAACACCAGACTGTACCAAGCTGAATAAAGATTTAGTGGACTTGATGACAAGTTATTTGTAATTATCAAATTACAAAAGCAAAAGAAAAGAGAAGAAAAAAGTGAACAGAGCCCAAGAGATTTACGAGGCACCACTGAAAAAACCAATACATGAATATGGGAATCTAAGAATAGAAGAGAGGAAAATAGCAGAAAGCCTTTGCAAATAATGGCCCCAAACTCTCCAAATTTGAGGGTTCTCAAATTCAAAAAGCTTAACTTCTAAATAGAATAACTCATGGATCTATTCTGAAAAACACAGTCAAGGTGTTGAAAGTCACAGATAAAAAATTTTTAAATAAAAAAAGAAAAGCAACCCATTACATTTAAGGTAGCTCCCATAAGATTATCAGTAGTTTTCTCAGCAGATAACTAGAAGGCTACAAGGAGGCGGGATGATATATTCAAAGTGTGGAATAAGAAAACTACCAAGCAAAAATACTATATTCAGCAAAACTTTTATTCAAAAATTAAGGCAAAATTAAGATTTTCCTAGATTAAAAAAACTGGGGAAGTTCATGACCATTAGATCTGCAATACACACACACACACACACACACACACACACACAAAATACTAAAATGGGTTCTTCAAGTGAAAATGAAAGGATATGAGATGGCAACTTGAAAGCATACAAACAGACGAAATTCTCTGATAAAGGTATTTACAGAATCCTGCATTACTATTACTATAAAGTTGGTGCAGTAAATCACATGTAATTATACACATTTAGGCATAAAAGTAACTGTAAATTTATGTTAAAGGATATAGAATTTTAAAAAAGATATAATAAAACTAATAACAAAGTTGTAGAGGCAGAAGTTCTTAAATATGATTGAAGTTGCTACCAGTTAAAATAGTTTATATAATCCCCATGGTAATCACAGATAAAATACCTATAGAAGATACATAAAAGGACATTATATAATGACAAAAGCACCAACTGACCAAATACAATATTTATACACATATATACACATAACATCAAGGCCTCAATGTATAAACACTGACAGAATTGAAAAACAAACAGCAACACAATAATAGGAGTTTTCAGTCCATCATTCTATATAATGAGTAAATGATCCAGAGAAACATTCAATTAAGGAAATAGCAAAACTCAACCAATACCAAAGACCGAATGGACCAGACATTTATAGAAATTCTCACCCAACAGCAGAAAAATACAAAATTTTTCTCACATGCACACAGAACATTCTCCAGGACGGATCAAATATTAGTCACAAAATAAGCCTTAACAAATTTATAAAAATGAAACTCTGACCAAGTATCTCTTATAACCACAAAGGAACAAAAGTAGAAATCAAGAGCAAAAGGAAAAATGGAAAAGTCATATATATGTAGAAATTAAACACTTAAAAAATCTAGTATATAAAAGAAGAAATCACAGATATATCAGAAAATATCTTAAGATAAATAAAACCACAAACACAACATACTAAATTTATGGGAAATTTTATGCAGCAAATGTAGTACTAAAAGGAAGATTTATGGTGGTACATGCTTCCATTAAAAAAGGAGAAAGATCTCAAATCAACAACCTAACTTTACACTTTGAAGGACTTAAAAAAAAAAAACTACACTCAGGAGAAGGAAGGAAATGATAAAGTTTATAGCAGAAATAAACAGAGAACACAAAGTCAATAGAAAAAAAATCAACTAAGAGTTGACATTTCAAAGGATCAAAAAATAAGCAAAATTATACCTAGATTACCTGTAAAAAAAGAAAGAAGACATAAATAAATAAAATCATAAATGAAAGAGGATGCCACATTACAACTGATGCCATAGAATTTAAAAGGATAACAAAAGACTATCATAAACAATTACAAAGCAACAAATTGGATAACCTAGAAAAAATAGATAGCTTTCTGGAAATACACATCCAAAACTGAATCAAAAAGAAAATAAAACTTTGAAGAAGATCTACCCAGTAGTGAGACTGAATCAGTAATCAAAACCATTCTAATAACAAAAAATACCAAGGAGCTAGGCTGCCACGCAGAATTCTACCAGACACTTAAAGAAGAATTAACAGCAGTCTGCCAACTCTTCCAAAGAATTGATGCGGAGGGAAAACTTCCAAACCCATTTTATGAGGCCAGCATACCTGATACCAAAACCAGACACCACAATAAAAGAAAACTACAGCCTAATATCCCTGATGAACATAGACTCAACAAAATATTACCAAATCAAATTCACCAGCACACTGAAAGGATTATACAACATGACCAGGTGAGACTTATCCCTGGAATGCAAGGAGAGCTTCACACAAAAATCAATCAATGTATAAATCAATCAAACACCACATTAACAAAATGAAGGGGGAAAAAAAAACAACATGATCTTCTTAATTCTTGTAGAAAAAGCATTTCCTGTATTTCAAAACCCTTTCATGATTTAAAGAAAAAAAAAGAATTCAACAAATTAGGAATGGAAGGAAGTTACCTCAACATTAAAAACAACAACAACAACAAAACCAAAAACTATACATCAAAAGCCCACAGCTAACATCACACAACTTCTGTTCAACATGGTACTGGAAAAGATCTCACCAGAGCAATAAAACAAGAAAAAGAAATAACAGACGGCCATACTAGAAAGGAAAAAGTGCCATTTTCTCTGTTTGCAGATGACGTGATCTTATTGCCAGAGAGCTCTCAAGGTGGGGCACCTGAGTGGTTCAGTCCTTAAGCATCTGCCTTCACTCAGGTCATGATCCCAGGGGTCTGGGATCAAGTGCCACATCAGGCTCCCTGAAGCCTGCTTCTCCCTCTCCCACTCTCCCTGCTTGTGTTCTCTCCCTCACAGCCTGTCAAATAAATAAATAAAATCTTTAAAAAGAAAGAAAGAAAGTTCTCAAGAGTCCACACAAAAAAGTTCCAACGAATTTAGCAGGTGCAGGATCAAAAATCATCATCAAGAAAAATCAACCATACTTCTATATACTAACAACAAACAATCTGAGAAACAAATTAAGAAAATAATCCCATTACAATATCATTAAAGAGAATAAAATATTTGAAAGTAAATGTAACCAAAAAGGCAAAAGACCTTTAAACTGAAAACATCAAATACTGTAGAATGAAATAAAAGACACAAATAAATGGAGATACCCCATGTTCATAGACTGGAGCACTTAATACTGTTCAAATGTCCGTACTACCCAAAGTGATCAAAAGTTTCCATGTAATTTCTATGAAAATCCAATATCATTTTTTGCATTAATAGAAAGAAGTGTTCTATAATCCATATGGAATCTCCAGGGCAGAAGAACAAAGTTCTTCCTGATTTGAAAACATATTACACAAAGATACAGTAATCAAAAACAGTGTGGTTGTGGCATAAAGACAGGCACATAGACCAACAGAACAGAACAGCCCAGAAATAGACTCTCACATGTACAGTCTTTTAACAAATGGTATGAAAACTGGATAGCCAAACACAAAAGACTAACGTTGGACCATTAAACCATATACAAAAATTAGTTCAAAATAAATCAAAGACCTAAATATAAGAGCAAAACTAAAAATTCCTATTAGAAAACATAGGAGGAAAGTTTCATGACATCAAATTTTGCAATTATTTCTTGGATATGACATCAAAAGCACAGGTAACAAAAGCAAAACAAAGAAGGTTACATCAAAACTTAGAAACCTCTGCACATCAAAATAAAAAAAAATCAACAGAGTGAAAAGGAAACCTATGGAACAGGAGAAAATAACTGCAAATCATCTATCTGATAAGAGGTTAACATCCATCCAGAATATATAAAGTCCCATAACTTAACAATTTAAAGCAACCTGATTAAAAAACGGGCAAAGGACCTAAACATATACTTCTACATTTCTCCAAAGATATGCAAAATAGTCAAACAAGTATATGAAAAGATGCTCACCACCACTATTATTAGAGAAATTCAAATCAAAACCACAGTGCAATGCCACCTCACATTCATTAGCATGGCCACTATGACAAAAGAGAAATTAACAAGTGTTGGCAAGAATGTAGAGAAATAGGAACCCCATGCCTTGCTGGCTAAGAATGTAAACTGGTGGGGCCCCTGGGTGGCTCAGAGGGTTAAGTCTCTGCCTTCAGCTTGGGTCATGATCTCAGGGTCCTGGGATAGAGCCCTGCATCGGGCTCTCTGCTCAGCAGGGAGCCTGCTTCCCTTCCTCTCTCTCTGCCTGCCTCTCTGCCTACTCGTGATCTCTGTCAAATAAATAAATACAAATCTTTAAAAAAAAAAAACATAAAATGGTGTGACCTCTTTTTTTTTTTTAAGATTTTATTTATTTTATTTATTTGACAGAGAGAGATCACAAGTAGACAGAGAAGCAGGCAGAGAGAGAGAGGGAAGCAGACTCCCTGCTGAGCAGAGAGCCCGATGCGGGGCTCGATCCCAGGACCCTGAGATCATGACCTGAGCCGAAGGCAGCGGCTTAACCCACTGAGCCACCCAGGCGCCCCTGGTGTGACCTCTTTAGAAAATACTATGGTAACTCCTCAAAAAACTAAACCCAGAATTACCAAATAATCCAGCAAGTTCACTTTTGCGTAGATATCCAAAAGACTTGAAACCAGGATCTTAAAGAGTTATCTACACACAGATGTTCATTGTAGCATTATTCACAAAAGGCAAGAAATGAAAGCAGCCCAAATATCCATCAATAAATGAATGAATAAAGAAAATGCAGTATATACCATATACATAACGTGGAATATTATTCTGCCTTGAAAAGGGAATCTTGTTACATGCTACAATACAGGTATCAGTCACCAAAAACAAAAACTAAACAAAACCCAAACACTATAATGATTTCGTTTATGAGAATCTAAAGTAGCAAGTCACGGAAACAAAAAGTAGCTGAGTGCTGAGGGGAGAGGAAATGAGAGATGTTCTACGGTAGCAGAGCATCAGTTTTACAAAATGAAAAACACCTAAAGATCTATTACACAGTGTTAATACAGTTAATACTTCTGAATTGTGAAGTTAAAAATGATACATTTTAGATTATGTGTGTGCAGCACAAGTAAAACAATTTTAAGAATTTAATAAAAAAATTAAAATGTAGAATAATCTAAAATTTTACTCAATTACATCACTGATTTCTCATAAAAGATGAGAAGTATCTTCATATTTCTTTTACAGTAAGAACCAGAAAGGACAGAAGTTAGAGATAACAGTCATAAGACAGTAACAGATTAGATTATAAATGTGGACTTAACAGCAAACTGCCCATGAGGGTTTTCTGCTCTTTTAAAAATTAAAATAGAAAATATTTTAAGACAAACCTGCATGGTGGGGTTTGTTTTTAACTGGTTAATATCAGAGGATCAAGGAGCAAATCTAAATAGAAGAAAGCATTTAAAGTATTACTGTTTATTTATTTATTTTAATAAGGGGGAGAACTAAAGTTTTAAACTTTCATTCTGTATTTCTCTGGTTTTTAAAACCTAGCATGACACAGATGTAAAATTATATTGGATGCCATAATTAAACAGAATTAGGACATGAGTGAACAAATTCTTGAGATTTCTAGAAATCTCTCACAAAAAGAAAATTTAACAAGAATGGGTAGAAAGATGTCCCAGTTTGGCAATGTAAAACGGGCCTTACCCAAAAGCTAATTAACGAAGGAACAAAATGTGAAAGCTTGAAGACCACCTCAATATTTTTCTTCAAGCACCACATATCCTAATTGTTCAAATTAATCTTTTCTAATCTTTAGGAATTATACAGTATTTGCTGTTTCCATAATACTTACAGCTCTCCATAACAAACCTTTCAGGGATTATAATATTTTCATATCATTCTTAAAGTGTGTCTCTGTCTGTCACTTTTAAATATGTAAAGAAGAAGAACTAGAAAGTAGTTCTGAAAGCAAAACAGACAAACACTGGGAAGTATATGGTGGGCAGCATGCTGCTTAGTTCAAACATAAGGATAAAAGGGAAGAAGTGGAAATCAGTACTGTACAAAAACAAAGGAAAAATTGTAAAGCCCTTTCTTTGGTTCAAGCACAGCTAATAAAAAAGGTTTTAAAAAAAGGTTTACATCAGGGCACCTGGGTGGCTCATAATGTCTACCTTCGGCTCAGGTCATGATCCCAGGGTACTGGGATGGAGCCCCACATAGGCTTCCTTGCTCAACAGGGAGCCTGCTTCCCCTTCTTTCTCTCCTTCTGCTTGTGCACTTTCTCTCTCTCACTCTCTCTCTCTCAAATAAATCAAATCTTTTTTTAAAAAAGATTTACATCAATTTTCTAATCTGAAAAATAAAATAGCGTTTTTATATTATGACAAATAAATGAAGCTGAAAAAGTGAATCAGGAAATTGTATAATTATAATAAAAAGAATCTTTGGGAATGGCCAAAGGAAGGTTTGGTGAGATTAGTCTGTGTAGAACAAAGATAAAAACTATCAATTGCTCAAGAAAAAAGAGCAACCAGAGTTTACAAAGTTAAGTAAAAACAACAGAGATGGAGAACAGATTAGCAGTTGCCAGGGGACAGGAACAGGTGGGTGTGGGGGGAAATGAGGTAGGTTTAAACTGTAAAAACGCAGCATTAGGGAGTCCCTTCATGGTAATGGAACAGTTCTAGACCTTGACTATGGTGGAGGTTCTACAAATCTATACATGGGATCAAACTGCATAGAACTGCACATGTGTACATACACACACAATAAATTCATATAAAAACTGGTGAGAAATGGTAATGTCTACAGACTACTTAACAGAATTTTATCAATATCTTGGTTTTGATATTATACTGCAGTTATATAAAATTTTACCATTGGGGAAAGCTAAGTGAAAAGTTCACAGGAGTCTATGTACTACATTGCAACTTCCTGTGCATCTATAATTATTTCAAAATAACTTTATTTAAAGTCTAGTAAAGAAGATGTCACAATGAAGACAGAAAAATCCTATAGTAATAATGATTACTACTGAAATAATTTTAGTGGCAATTATTAAGTGCCACACAATGGAGCTCTCACGACAAAGAAATATAATTTGCTCCAATAGGAAAAAAAGTCAAGAGGAAAAGAAAGAAATTAAACTAAAAACTATAATGCAATATACAAGTGCTATATTAAAAGTATGTATTACAGGGAGAGGGAGGGTGGGGTTATGGATATTGGGGAGGGTATGTGCTATGGTGAGTGCTGTGAAGTGTGTAAACCTGGCGATTCACAGACCTGTACTCCTAGGGATAAAAATATATGTTTATAAAAAATAAAATTAAAAATAAATAAATAAATAAAAGTATGTATTACAGAATAACTAAGGAAATAACAAAAAGCAAAAGGTAGGCTATACATTGGAGTTTATGTTATGCTACGATGTTTGGACTTAACTACATAGTGGAAGCAAAGAAGAGAAGAGGACTACTCCAGGTAACAGAACACTAACTAACATAGTTTGGCGGAAATAAGAGACTTGACTGGGACACTGACAAGAATGTAAAAAGAAAAAAAACATGGTAAGACAAATCCCAAAGATAATTTTAAAAATGAAATGAAAATATAACTTCCAGAATGCTGTAAAATAGATTAATATAAGTGTTGATACATGCAAACAGTAAATGAGGATTAGAAAAGGATTAATAATTAGTTCTAGAGTTGTGGCTCCAGAAAGAACATACAGGAAGTACACAGAATGAAAGCAAATTTCAGACCTGTAATAAAGGAAGACTTTCCTCCTAACTCACCATTTCCTAAGATTACCACTTAAAACTAAATATTAATTATGCAAGAATAGATATCCTTACTTCTTGTCTTTTCTTAAGATCTTCTTTGGCTGCTCCAAAGCGTTTGGTTAACCTGGCTATCTTGGCCTAAAAAAAAGCAAAAATGAAACAGAAATCAAGTAACATAATGGGATTAAAAAGGAACTCATATATACATCACAAGAAACCCACAAATCAAAGGATCCTGAGAAAATCACCAACAGCAAAGAAAATAAGGCAAGCTGATTATAAAATATATATTTGGAAAATATAGAAAATCATAATGAAAACTAAAATGACCTCTGAACTCAATACCCAGAGGTAAACACTCTTAATTTTAGAAGGTTAGCTTCTTCCCTCCTAGAACTCACAAACCAGTACATTTCTGAGCATGTGTAATTGTGGGGACTTTTATTATTGTTATTTTTCAGTATGTTGTAAATATACAATTTTCTGATAATTCTGTACTAAACACACTTGTAAGTCATAAAAGACCCAATGCCATGCCTTATGAATATATGTGTAATATACTGAATCATTGTTTATACCCTCTATTTCCCAATGGAAATGTTCAGTGTTTGTCAATGTACTGCTATAGTCAAATAATGCAATTAACAATTTTGTTCTTTCAAAATTCTTTCCTTGGGTACCACTCACAAAATATAACTTCTGAGAGAGAAAATATTTTTAAAGCTCTTGTCTAAATGATTCTTACCTAAATGCTAATTTATATCTAAATTATCTAAGAATTCTCAAATATTTAATGACAATTTCTTTTTCAGAAAGGCTTTGCTAATTTGTACATTCAACAGCAGAGTATGTGTGGTCATTTAATATTACTCTGAAACACTTTCATATTATGTTAATTTTAATACTCTGTCAAAAATGTTACCTTGCTATTAACATTTCAGTAAAATTATTTATTCATCATTTATACTGCTTACATAAGCTGCTTGATCACATATTTGCTCAAATACATATTCACAGAAACTTTAAGGAAAAAAACAGGAAAAAAAAATTATCTCATTACCACATGATTATTTTGTATTTAAGTCTTTTACTAAAGTACAGATATAATACTCAACTAGTTGTTTTTGTTGCTGTTAACTGCTGCTGCCAATTTTTTTTTAAGATTTTATTTATTTATTTGACAGAGAGCACAAGTAGGCAGAGAGGCAGGCAGAGAGAGAGGGGGAAGCAGGCTCCCCGCTGAGCAGAGACCACCCCCCCACCCCCCCACCCCCCCACCCCCGATGTGGGGCTTGATCCCAGGACTCTAGGATCATGACCTGAGCGGAAGGCAGAGGCTTTAACCCACTGAGCCACCCAGGCGCCCCATGCTGCCAAATTTTTTTAAGCTTTTATTTGTGTTTTGTTTTGTTTTTTAGAGAGAGAGTGAGTGGCACAAGCACATGTACAAGCTGAGGAAGGAACAGAGAAAGAATCTCAAAAAACTCCCTGCTCAGCACAGAGCCCAAAGCGGGAGCTGGATCTCACAACCCTGAGATCATGACCAGAGCCAAAATCAAGAGATAACTCAACTCACTGAACCATCCAAACACCCCACTGCTGCTGCCATTTTATGTTAAATATATTTTCAAGAAATTTAAATTAAACTTCTGAGTGTGTTCATGAGGCCCACCTAAGGAAGAACTCTTCCAGAAAAATTCTTTTATCCAATATAAGCATATCATACAAAGAAAATGATATTATTTACTTTTAAAGTTTCTTTCAGAAAGTAGGCACTTCTGAAGGAGACCCCAAACCTAACAAAGTATTTAAGTCCATTGAGAGAGCCTATGAACTCAATCACATATGACCCTGAGGATGAAGATTTTCCTTAGGACTTGAGTATTTATGCATATTTATTAATACCAAAGACATACAGCATAATTTTATATTCTTAATATGGATTTACCTTCCTATGATTAAAATATTTCAAATAATTTTTTTCAAGAAAGATATAGGGGAAGGTGTTTTCTGTACCACAGTTTATGCAAGAATGTTTTTCATTCTTGGGTCTACCTGGTGGGTAGCCTTTAAGTTGAATAGTTTGTAGAGTATTATTACACTACTTTTACTTAAAACTCATTTTGTACATTATATATATATGTGTGTGTATATATACACACACACACACATATATATATATATGGAAAGGTCTAGAGGAATAAATACCAAAGTTAAAAGTGGTTACTTCTAGAGGTTAGAATTGGTAGGCAGTGAGGGAGAATGTAAAGAGGATTTCACTTTCAAGTCATATACATCTGTAATATTTAAATGCTTTTTAAAAAGGATTTTATCACTTAAAAAATTAAGCTATCAATCAAAATCTGGACACTGACTTGCTGTCTGCCATTTAATATTATAAAAAAAATAAATAAAAAACCAGCCTTTTTCTTATTTTAATCTAGGAAACTGTGTAATTTTTCAAAATTGTAATTCAAAATATCTGGCATAATGTATCTAAGACTAGGTCTCTATTTTAGTAAGTATTATGTGAGATTTTTTTAAGAAACTATATAAACAAGTCAGATTTTAGTCTAGGAAAGGGATATTCTATTATTATGTCTTTACTACTTTTATTTCATTTTGCTCTTGGTTTCTTTCTTAGGCATATCTATTTCTTATATAGGCATAAGGGTAGCTATTTAAATATAAGTCACATAAATTGTTGCGATTCAGACACACTGAGCCTTATTTAGCAAGCTAGGCAAACCAGGGATTTCCTTGCATAAATTATGCACCAAGGAACCGCTTAGGAAATAATTATCTGAGAAAAGAGCTAATCAAGCATCAAGTCTGACTTAACTAAATATTAGCATTCAAAAAATTTACTGAATAGGGACGTCTGGGTGGCTCAGTTGGTTGGACAACTGCCTTCAGCTCAGGTCATGTTCCCAGAGTCCCAGGATCGAGTCCCGCATCGGGCTCCCAGCTCCATGGGGAATCTGCTTCTCTCTCTGCCCTTCTCCTCACTCATGCTCTCTCTCACTGTCTCTCTCTCAAATAAATAAATAAAATCTTTAAAAAAAAATTTACTGAATAAATGGATACATATATCCATTATTCAAAACTGTCTCTTGGATTAGACAGTCATGGATTTACTTGGTGGGGGGCTATTTTCAGTTAAAACTACTTAAAACAGCATTTTATAAATTATGACCAATGAAATACTGTCTTCCAGGGTGTGTTGACAGCTTTTCCATTTCCATTAAAAAAATCCACTTGAAATTTTGAGTATTTTGAATTTGTACAATAATTTGAAAGGGATCAAGTCTTCTTATCTAGGAACATAGTACATTTACAGTTGACTTGTTGACTCAGATTTTCTTTTTCTGTCCTTTTTCCTCACAGTGGTCTTAAAATTTTCTTTTCTTTTATTCTTAACTACTTATTCATTTTTAAATATCTACCATATGTGAAACCTTTATCTCATATCTTCTCATTGTTCATTGTTGATATACAGAAAAACTATTAGAAAGTTTTTCTTCAATCAGGTAGTTTCTAAACTTCTTACTTTCTCTACAGTTTGCCAAATTAATTCTATTGTGTTCCCAATCATTACTCTTAATTTCTTTTTCCTGTCGTTATTTTATTACTCAGACTGTCACCAAAACTCCAAATAGCAGCATAGATAACAGACGCCTTTGTCCTAGTCTCAACTTCAATGGAAATACTTCCATGATCCCTACTAAATATGATATGGATTATAATCTGAACAGAGTTTCTTACAATCTTAGGCTTTCTACTTCCTTACTAAATAAGATGGACATCATAGGTATAAAGTTATATATAATAATGTTCTCTTAGGGGCGCCTGGGTGGCTCAGTGGGTTAAAGCCTCTGCTTTCGGCTCAGGTCATGATCCCAGGGTCCTGGGATCGAGCCCCGCATTGGGCTCTCTGTTCAGCAGGGAGCCTGCTTCCTCCTCTCTCTCTCTGCCTGCCTCTCTGCCTACTTGTGATCTCCGTCTGTCAAATAAATAAAATATTTAAAAAATAATAATAATAATGTTCTCTTAAAGAATCTCCTCTGGATCTTTGTCTCCTTTTTCAATCCTTATGTAGTTTATTTGTACTCATTATTTATAAATAAAAAATTAATCTACTTTTAGTCTTCACAAAAGAATAAGGTTTTGTCTTCATTGCTCAGTATTCAAAAAGGTTTGGGTTTTTTACATTTCATTAATTTATTAACTCTCTCTTCCTTCTGGAGTTTAGTTTATAATTGTCTCTTCCTAGCACAGAAGATGAACTTCTCTTTCCCTGTTCAGTAGTAATTAATTTAAAATTATAAATTTCTCTTTGAATACTGCTGTGGCTTTCATTACAGGTTTTGATATGTAGTACTTTAATTACAGCTCTGATTTTAAAAGTGGAGAATTTCCATTTTTACTTCCTCTCTACAACTATCTGACAGTATGTTTTGGTGAGGGGGTTATGGTCTGGGAGGGGTAGAAAAGCTAAATATTTGTTGATAATTTCTCTTTTTATTACACATTTGCTACTGACTCCACAGCAAATGACAACTATCTCCATTTTAAGACTTTCTTATAAGTTACTAGAATTCTCATCTTGACAATGCATCAGATACATAAATCTAAAAATTATACTACCTTATAATTTAAAAAATAATTAAAACCATGGAAATAATGTTGAGATTTATTTTACCATTTGACATCTCTGTAAAAGCAAAAATACACAAAAACTTTTTCATGATTCCGGAAGTAACCAATTCCTTAGGCACCTAGGTGGCTCAGTCAGTTAAGCGTCTGCCTTCAACTTCAGGTCATGATCCCTGCTCAGGCTATGATTCACACTCAGGTCAGGATTCAAGAGTCCCTGAATATTGCATTCCCTGCTCAGCAGGGAGTCTGCTTCCCCTCAACCCCTGCCCCATGCCCTGCTCCTGCTCTCTTTCTCTCTCAATTAAATAAATAAAAAATCTAAAAAAAAAAAAAAAAGAAAGAAAGAAAGGTAACCAACCTTAAAGAAATATACAAGCTATCCCGATGCTGAAAATTATTTTCAGTTCTTATAAAAATACATTTAAGGAGATGCAACATGGGGGGTTGAGGGGGTAGGAGAAGAGTAAATGAAACAAGATGGGATTGGGAGGGAGACAAACCATAAGTGACTCTTAATCTCACAAAACAAACTGAGGGTTGATGGGGGGAGGGGGTTGGGAGGGGGGGGGGTTATGGATATTGGGGAGGGTATGTGCTATGGTGAGTGCTGTGAAGTGTGTAAACCTGGCGATTCGCAGACCTGTACCCCTGGGGATAAAAATATATGTTTATAAACCTGTAAAAAAAAAAAAAGAAAGAAAAAAGAAAGGATGAGTACCCAAGTTTTGTAGCAACATGGACGGGACTGGAAGAGATTATGCTGAGTGAAATAAATCAAGCAGAGAGAGTCAATTATCATATGGTTTCACTTATTTGTGGAGCATAACAAATAGCATGGAGGACAAGGGGAGATGGAGAGGAGAAGGGAGTTGAGGGAAATTGGAAGGGGAGGTGAACCATGAGAGACTATGGACTCTGAAAAACGATCTGAGAATTTTGAAGGGGTGGGGGGTGGGAGGTTGGGGGCACCAGGTGGTGGGTATTGTAGAGGGCACGGATGCATGGAGCACTGGGTGTGGTGCCAAAATAATGAATACTGTTATGCTGAAAAAATAAAAAAATTAAAAAAAAATTAAAAAATAAATAAATAAAAATACATTTAGTACACAGAAATAAGGAAACAAGCCAGTAATTTAAAACAGGTTTTAATAAGAGGAAGTGGACAAGTCATATCACTCAACAAATCAATTATTAAAACCTTAAAAATGATTTTAAATAATCCCAAACTAGCTTATTTGAAAAATATGTAAGAAAGACAATATGAAAATCAATCAAAAATCTACTTTCCTGTATCTACGGAGAAATTTATACCTTAAAAATTTTAGCAGAAAAGAGAACTTCATGAATTTTCCTCTAAAGATAAAGTCTACATGACTCAATTCTATTCTCTCACTGAATTTTTCAATGTATTATACATTTTTACACTATTACAAAAGGATCATGAGTCTCTTAAAAGTGAATTTTTATAGTAACTGCTGTTTTAAAAAAGAGGGCCCTAATACTAAAATTAGTTATTAATTTATTCCTTAAAGCAAAATACCTGTACCCAACTTAAGTATTTGTTTTCAATTGTGTTAACTTTGAATATTATAAAATTCAAATGCCAAAGTCAGTCAGATATAATAAGTGAATATAAATATGCAAATCGGGAAGATGTACTCATCAACTGCTATGGAATGAGATATAGTATATATACACAGTAGTATTTTCAAAATGTTTATTGTTAGCTGTAACTAAAAAACAGTAAATAATTTAGCAAAGTATGTAATTATTTGCTTAAGTATGTGATACGTAAGCTTTAAATACTGGAGAACGCAAAAGTAATTATAATAAAAATACAAGAACAGAGTGATAAATATCACCAAAAATGACTTGAGTAGGGAACTTCAGGGTTCATTCCTTTCCCAAAAGCAACTAATGAGCTGACATACATTTTTAGAATCAACTTTTGCACAACTCTGGAATCTATTCAAAAACTCCAAACAGTGGGGTGCCTACGTGGCTCAGCTGGGGTCCAACTCCTTATCTCAGCTCACATCTTGATCTCAGGGTCGTGCATTCAAGCCCCCACTATGAGCACAGAGCCTACTTAAAAAAAACTCAGAAAAGCCAAGGGGAAGACCTAGGGAAGAATAAAGCTGCTACTTTGCAGTGAGAGAGCACTGTGGTCTTTTAGGTTGTCTATTCATTTTTCCTCACACCCAGATCAGCAGTGGCTGTGAAGATGACAGTTAGCATGCCTGGTGCAGGCTTCTAGTGCCACAGGAAGCATATGGACCTTATTTTCACTGGCATCTCCCTTAAGGCCCAGCACACAGGCCAGCTTTTGTTTCACCCAACTCAAGTAATTCCCAAGGCTGGAGCAGCATCCCAGACAGCTTTTCCTAAAAAGATTTGGCAAAGCAGCCTGAGGCAAAGGACAACAATTTGGACAAACAATAAAGAGAAAAGCCTGGGTAAGAAAAGGTTGGGAAAGGTGACACATGACACAAAAGGGACTCTAAAAGCTCTTGAATAGAGACTATGCAAATGACCAGAGGAAAAAAGGC
Organism: Lutra lutra; assembly: GCF_902655055.1. Taxonomy (NCBI): domain Eukaryota; kingdom Metazoa; phylum Chordata; class Mammalia; order Carnivora; family Mustelidae; genus Lutra; species Lutra lutra. The sequence continues at coordinate 86,974,637 of NC_062285.1, forward strand.
AAAAAATAGCTTGAAAAGACCCTAAGCTTTCACTTAAGCAAGTAGAAGTGAAGGATAAGGCAAGCTGGATAGGGCAAGCTGTAAATGGCCTGGTTAATTAGCACTGAAGGAGTGCCTCAACAGAGCCAATCTGCAAAGACTGGGTGAGTATTTTTTTCATTCTTCCTTTTTTCTTTTTTTATGCTTCAAGCATTTAAGATAACTGGCAGAACATCACCTGACCACTAAGCTAATGAAACACCAAACTTTAGGGGCCCCACACAACAAAGAATTTATACTTTCCAAAAACATTTCAGAAGTCATAAACCAACAAACAACAAATCACAACAAGAAGCATCAACAAACTCTGGGTAGTGAGGAAAAAAATCTGATTCCCAGAATTGCCACAATATAATATTCAAAATACTCAAATTTCAACATAAAATTAGGAGGCATACAAAGAAACAAGAAATAAGAAATTATGGGCCAGGGGTGCCTAGGAGGCTCAGTGGGTTAAGCCTCTGCCTTTGGCTCAGGTGATGATCTCAGATCTCAGGGTCCTGCTTGGCAAGGAGCCTGCTTCCTCTTCTCTCTCTGCCTGCCTCTCTGCCTACTTGTGATCTCTCTCTGTCAAATAAATAAAAATCTTAAAAAAAAAAAAGTATGGGCCATTCACAGAATGAAAATAATGAAAAGAAAGATAGCTCAGGTATTGGAGTTACTAGACAAAGACTTTAAATAAAGTGAATAAAAATCTGTTCAAGGAGCTAAAAGAAACAATGGACAAAGAGCTTAAAAAAATGAGAAGAAACAGGAAAACAATGTCTTGCTAAGCAGAATATCAAAGAGACAGAAACTGTGTAAAGAAAACATATAGAAATTCTAGAGCAGAAAGTGTATTAATTGAAATAAACTTCGCAGCGGGGTACCTGGGGGGCTCAGTAGGTTAATCATCCGACTCTTTATTTTGGCTCAGGTCATGATCTCGGGGTTGTGAGACTGAGTACCACATCAGGCTCTGTGCTGGGCATGAGCCAGCTTAAGAGTCTCTCTTCCCTCTCCCACTACACCTCCCCCGCCTCTCTTAAAAATAAAAGAAGTTATACATGGATTTTTGACTATATCAGGGGAGGGGATCAGCACCCCAAGCCCAGCATTATTCAAGGGTCAACCATTTATATAACACATACCAATTATATTATATACTATATATCTATATATATTTTAGTTTTTTTCTTTAATGATTATTCTGGAAATTACACTTAACATCTTGAATACCTACTTATTTTGAATAGTATACAAATACTTTCAAGAGCATATAAATATAATTAAATATCACTTAGGCATAAAAAGGAATGCAGTACTGATACATGCTACATTGTGTACGAACCCTGAAAATGTTATGCCAAGAGAAAGAAGCCAGACACAAAAAGTCACATATTGTAGGATTCTGTTCATAAAAAAATATGCAGAATAGGTAAATCAATAGAGACAGGTTGATTAGTGGTTGCCAAGGACTAGGGGAAAGGGAAAGTGACTATTTAATGGACATAAGGTTTTCTTTTGGGTTAATGAAAATGTTCTATAACTAGACAGAGATGAGAGTCATAAAATGTGAATGAACTAAATGCCAGTGAATTGTAAAGTAAAAACAGTTATTTTGCTATTGAATTTTACTTCCATAAAAAACTAAATATCAGAAAAACCCAGAAAGAGACAGGAACTAAATGAGCTTAGTAAAATTTAAATAAATAGCATGGTAAGGGCAGATCACTACAGGTAACTTAAATGGGAGAAACAGTATGAAGCTGAAGGCCTAAAATGAAAATACTATGAACACTGATACTCTGTAGGACAGTGTAGCAATTGGTAGGTATTAGGAAAAGTAGATCAAAAACTAGGAGATCCAGAAATTAAAAATTAAAAAATGAATGATGGCACTTTGTTGAGGAATCTGGACTACACAGAGGAGAATGAAACAAACAGTATTCTAGAAAGATGAGTACAATCACTGGGAAGGACCAGTAAGGACTTAAAAAATAGAACCAGAGTAATCATGTAAAAGGTTATTGCTATAATCAAAGGAATGGAAAAGGAAAATGTATTTACAGGACTAAACCCATATTAACTGAAAAAAATCCACATGTAAATGGACCTGTGCCTTGTGAAAAGTGAGAGGAAGCAAAAAATAGACTTTTGTAAGAAATAAAAGTTATAATTTGGCAATCCACTGTATATGTGAAATGACTGAAAGAAATCAATTTCCAAGAACTCAAAAACTATCAATGAGAAGAAAAACGGGAAGATATTGCTAGAAGATTTTTCTAAGAATTCAAGAATTACAAGTAAGAGGAACAATGGTATGGGAGATTTATCTGTAGAGAAGAGAATGTTTTGGCATTTAAAGGATTCAGATTCTGAGGCTACCAGGTAACATCAAAGTGAAAAGTTTATTAAGTATTAAGAGATCTGAACTTGCATGTTATATGAGAATATGGGAGTCAAAGTCTCAGATTTTTTTAAAAACACAAAATGAGAAACAATTAATGAAACCACTTTTTTAAATCCTCAAACATTTTAAAATTCTAATTCAAAATTCTCGACCATATTAGTAAAATAAAGTTTAATAATTAAGCAACACTATCACTATTAGAAAGATCTGCTAAAGGTAAGAAAGAGGACTAGTAACGTACTACATGGTACATTAACAAAATTACTACAAAGATATTATTTAAAAAGTCTCACTTCAAATAAAATTAAAAATATGAACCCAAGAAAATAACTTTCAGGCTAAGAAATATATAAATTCTAGTCACATTTGGTTGCAATTTGCTTTATAACTAGAAAACAGTGACTTTATTTTCATGGACCCCTTTTGCCTCATTTATAAAGTAAGGGTCTACAAGTGGTTTGCAAACTCAGCCTCTGTAGACTAAACTCATATTTCAGACAGCAAAATAGAAACCACGCATTTACTATATGACAAGATGAATGTACTGATAAAAATTTCCAGTTTCTTAGTCTTGGAATAAAATGATTTACTACAGCATGTTATCATGTGTTCATTTCAGTCATTTAGAAGCTCTGGCACTATATGTATATGTATGTGTATAGTTATATTTAATAAAAAAAGAAAAGTAAAAATCATTAACAAATATAAATTAACAAATTAATATCTTTACATCATAAGATCCATGGCAGGAAGTGGGTTAATATAAAAAGAATCACTTACAATAAATATTATTTGGTACTTACGACATGCTAGATAATACCAGCCTTTCCTCAGTGACTAAGGCTCTCTTATGGGTTGAACTATATGAGAAGTTCATATATTGAAGTCTGAACCCTAAGTATTCTCCGACTGTGATTCAATTTGTAAAGAGGGTCTTTACAAAGGTAATTAGTTAAGATGAGGTTATACTGGAGTAGGATGGGCCCCAATCCAATCCAACCGGTATCCTTGTAAAAAGGGGAAATATGGGTGCGTGGCGTGCACGCACACACACACACACACACTTATAGTGCCATATGAAGACAAAAGACTTCCACAAGTCAAGGAATGTCCAAGACTGTCAGTATACCATCAGAAGCTAGAGGAAGGAGACACATGGAAAAGATTCTTTCTTACAGCCTTCGAACAGAACCAGTTCTTCCAACACCTTGGTCATAGACTTTTAGCCTCCAGAGCTATGAGACAGTACTTCTCTGTTGTTTAAGCTACCAGTTTACGGTACTTTTTTTACAACAGCCCTAGCAAACAAATGGTGCCTCTTTTTACTTCTAATATTTAGAAGTTAAATGTAATTATTATCAACTTTGAAAATGTATCCCCCAAAACAAGTAATAAAAATAATGACACATGGGTATACAATTCAAATCAGTATACGAACCTGTAGTTCCGTAATAACTGTTTTATGCCTCTTGTTACATTCAATCTTTTCAACTCGTGTTTTCAATTCTGCCAAAGTCTTATCAAATACAGCACACTGTAGTGCACACAATTTTTCTTCCAGCAACCATTGTACAACCTAAAGAGATATATTTCTTTGTTACAGTCAAAGAAGGCATTTCAGCAAGCAAAGAAGAGTAAATATTCTTAAGGACTAGTAAGATAGTTATAATGTATTGATTAATTTCAAGGGAAACACTTTTGCATTCATGACACAATGATATCTGCTAAAAGCCTCTACTTCTACATGTGTCTACTATGACAAAATTATACTAAAAACAGAAAATTTCCAGAGGGTAAAATTTTATAAATGATTTTATACTGAGGTTTTAATATTTATTTCTCATACCTTCTGTGATTCGAAGGAAATCAGTTAAAAGACCAGTTTTTAAAATTTCTAATCTGTCGCACATGATATTTTTGTGAGACTAAGAATATCACTGCACTATGAAATTTCTATAAAATATTTCTAAATGTCTACTTACAACTTACATCATTTATCTTATTATGGGTCCCTAACAAATAGAATACATAGTACATGTCCACAATCCATACTTGAGTAACACTGTTCCAGAGGAATATATTCTCAGTATACATATAAGTTTCAAAATTCACATACCTATCTTCGTATTTATAATAGCTCTGTAAAAAAGACTAAACATTATTACCTCCGTATGACAAAAAAAGCTGGGAAAGAAAAATGGCACTTTTTTATCACCTCACTAATTAACTGCTTTTTTCTAATATGAGTATTTATACTGTATCTTACTGGAAAAAGGACATTGGTCTAAAACGTAGATTATTTATAATTTCATTATTACATCTGTAAGACTTTAAAAAATTAATTTCACTGGACTTTCATATTCCTCTTAAAAAGGCATCTGTCATACACATCTGTTAACACATTTAGAAAAGTATATTAAATACTACATATTTTCAATATTTCTAACTCTAGTTTCACAGATACAGGCAGATGTTTCTAAAGTTTATATTTTAAATACTTCCTTTCCCTAGTCATTCTAAGGCCCTGTCCCTACTATTTTTAATAGTAAGCCTAAAGAACATAACAATGAGTTACAATGTAGGAACTTACAACCATAAAACCACCTTATAATGAAGATTAAAAAGTTAATGTATTTTTTAGAAGTTAAAATATAAGACCCTAACATTTCCACAGAATAAAATTCAATATGAAAGAAAAAATAAAATCCAAAAACTCCTTTAAAAAGAATCAGTTTTAAAAATTAAATTACTGGGGCGCCTGGGTGGCTCAGTGGGTTAAAGCCTCTGCCTTCGGCTCAGGCCATGATCCCAGGGTCCTGGGATCGAGCCCCGCTTCGGACTCTCTGCTCAGCAGGGAGCCTGCTTCCCTTCCTCTCTCTCTGCCTGTTTCTCTGCCTGCTCACAAGCAGTCTGTCAAATGACAGTCACAAACAGTCTCTCCGTCTGTCAAATGAATAAATAAAATCTTTTTTAAAAATAAATAAATAAAAATTAAAATTAAATTATTAAGAATAAGCTCAACCACTTTAAGTTCTATGAAAAACCTAAATATGTCAGTAAAATACAGAATAATGTCAAAAACCTAGAAGAATAAAAATGGTCACATATTTATTATTTAATATCGTTTTTAACTTATAATCTGTAACACCTTTTGTAGCTTCTGGTTAATATCTCCTTTGGCGGTAATCTTTACTTGAAATTCTGCTTCATATTCATCTTCCATATATCGACGACGTTTGGACTGTACATTGTCCATGTCCTCTGATTTAGAACGTTTTCTTCTGGAAAATTCACCTGAGGACAAAAAAGCATGATGACTTTTATTACAGATCCTAATGCTTCTTTTCCATTCTCAGCTAAATATTATTCCTAGTTATCACAGTATCATTCTCACTCAGCAATTTTATGAATTGTTTTAGAGACTAGAAAAACGGATAGGTAGCTTTTAAACTCTGAACTTATTTTCAGTAGGCTAAACAAGAACACCCTGAGGGCTAAGCAATGTATAATGTGAACATAAAAGATTCTTCTCTTGAAATCATATTAAGATAGAGAACCACCTAAAATATGAATATGAGATGAGAAGAAATCATCTTCTATTCATTCCCTTTGCTAAATTTTATAGTGCACATGAATCCCCTTACAAAATATAATATTCATTCTCATGTCACAGATATCTATCAGCTGTACATAGCAGCTTTAATAGCTTTAATTATTTCCTCCTCTTCAATACATTTTTTTCCTCAGCATTTAGAAAAAATCTTCATCATTAGCCTTAGGAAAATAACATAAGACTAGTAACTCTTCTTTTTTAAAGATTTATTTATTTGAGGGGCGCCTGGGTGGCTCAGTGGGTTAAGCCGCTGCCTTCGGCTCAGGTCATGATCTCGGGGTCCTGGGATCGAGTCCCACATCGGACTCTCTGCTCAGCAGGAAGCCTGCTTCCCTCTCTCTCTCTCTCTCTGCCTGCCTCTCCGTCTACTTGTGATCTCTCTCTGTCAAATAAATAAATAAAATCTTTAAAAAAAAAAAAAAGATTTATTTATTTGAGAGAGAGAAAAAAAACTCGCAGATTTGCAAGGGCGGGGGGAGAAGGGTGGAAGGAGAGGAAGAGAATCTCATGCCAACTCCCTGCTGAGTGCAGAGCCCCCACACAGGGCTCAATCCCACGACCCTCAGATTATGACCCTCCAATTATGACTGGAACCAAAATCACAAGTCAGACACTTAACTGAGCCACCTAGACACCCAAGGCTAGTTATTTTTAACATGTCCTAATGAATTTCAAATAAATAAAAACAGTAAAATTTGTGTCATTATAAAAGTAAATCTGGTAAAGATATTCAAAGATCTTAACTTAGAAAATTTATATTCCAAATACTGGTAATACAGTCATGAGATCAAATTTTATCTGGTATCTTTTTCAATATATAAAACATAAAAATACTAAAATCTCCTTATGTCCTTATGTGACCTTATGTGACCATAAGTATCCTTCTTTGCTTTTCTCTATACCCATTTATCTATGTGCCTACTTTAAAAATCCAGTTCTATTTCATGACTTCCCTTATAATCATGACTCATCTAGTCATACATGGAAACCAGAATGACAAAGAGAGATACAGAACCTAGGTTTCCCGACTTCTAGTCCAATGATTATCTTATAAACCTAACTACACCCTGTCCCATCAAGTCCCCTTTCCCGTGAAGCCTAGGAACCTTGAGGAGACACATATTTTCATTAACTTGTATCACCTCCGACAAAATTCTTATAGCTCCATGCTCTAAACATAAATCTTAAACAATTTATCTCAAGACATTCAAGTAGTACCTTATTAAATATTAAGCATAAATTTTTCTTATAAAACAATTAAAAGTATAAACAAAATACTGAGGTATATGAAAATAATACTTTCAAAAATCCTTAGGTTAGCTGTCAATAAAATGATTTAACTGTGTTTTACCTAAACTGCAAAATTTTTAAATTACCTCAAGAAAGGAAATATATTCCATAGCCTTAAAAGAAGAAACAATGAATAGCTATTTTTCTAAACTAGTTCAGGTTTTTTGTACATGCTTACTTTTCTCAGAAGGTCTTTCATCTTCATTTATTACTTGTTCTTCTTCCTCAGGTTTGCTATCCTTTCCATTAGTTTCTACTTCTGCTGTAACAAAAACAGAAAAGGAAATCTTACTTCCATCAGTATTTACTGAAGCTCACTGTAATTTACAATTTTGGTATTAACAATCCAGTTAATATGCTTTTATAAAATCAGTCTCAAAATGTGAAATTTTAGGACTAAAAAGGGAACACAGCATGGATTGGTAGAAATGAATGACTAAGTTCATTTTCAAATGTTCCTACAAATTCATAAAAAGCTCTTAAACATGGAAAAAAATAGTATAAATTTTAAAACAAAGAATCTGGGGCGCCTGGGTGGCTCAGTGGGTTGGGCCGCTGCCTTCGGCTCGGGTCATGATCCCAGGTCCTGGGTTCGAGCCCCACATCGGGCTTTCTGCTCAGCAGGGAGCCTGCTTCCTCCTCTCTCTCTGCCTGCCTCTCTGCTTACTTGTGATTTCTCTCTGTCAAATAAATAAATAAAATCTTTAAAAAAAAAATAAAAAAAATAAAACAAAGAATCTTACTTAGTAATTTGCTGTCAACAGTAGATTAATAAAACCTACTCTAAAGCATTTAGATTCCATTACATTCAATTATTAAAACTAAAATACTGGGGCGCCTGGGTGGCTCAGTCAGTGAAGCATCTGCCTTCAACTCAGGTCATGATCCCGGGGTCCTGGGATCCAGTCTGTAATATGGCTCCTTGCTCAGTAGGGAGCTGGCTTCTCCCGCTACCTGCAACTCCCCCTGCTTGTGAGCACTCTCCCGCCCTTTGTCAAATAAATAAATAAAATCTTTAAAAAAAAAAAAAAAAAGGAAAAAAGAAAACCCTAAAATACTGTAGTGGTTGTGACAATTACAAAAATTACCAAGTACTGCCAAATTTAAAACATCTAACATTTTAACCAGATAAAATTATTAAGTTATTTTAATGGTTATGAGAGAGTTCATAAAAAAGAAAAAGATAACAAAAGTTAGGGTGCTTGGGTGGCTCAGTCTTTAAGTGGCTGCCTTCGGATCAAGTCATGATCCCAGGGTCCTGGGATTGAGCCTTGCATCAGGCTCCCTGCTCAGCAGGAAGCCTGCTTCTCCCTCTCCCACTTCTGCTTGTGTTCCCTCTCTCGCTGTGTATCTGTCAAATAAATAAATAAAATCTTTTTTAAAAAATTAATTAAAGATAAATAAATAGACAACAAAAGTTTAACTTAATAGTTAACTGATGCCAGTGCCAACAACTGAGTTAAGTGTATGACACACAGTACTATATATCCTTAGAATAATCCTATACAATAAACACTATTTCTACCATCACTTAGGTGAGGAAAGTCCAATGTTCAAAAAGGTTTCAGTAATTTTCAAAAGGCATATAAAATATAACAAAGAGTGCTAACAAAAATATCTTGCTAAAAATGTAACTACATTGTTACAATAAATAAAACCCCACAGGTACCAGAAAGGATCTTTAGTCAATCTATTACCTCAACTAACTTAATCATGAACTGGGGGAGAAGAACAAACCATTAATATGTCTGGGTTTCTATTTTTCCCCCTTACATCACTGAAACTGGCTCCCCAGGTTTTCAATAAAGCATCTGGTTTCATTATATCCTACAACCAAAATTAAATACATAATCACAAGGAATATAACATTATAAAAAGATTTTGATATGGCATTTCTTCTCCAAACAACAGGGTTTAATCCCAACAGCCCTTGATGGTAGAAGTCAAGGCTAAAATAACTGTAAAGACCTTTTAGGTGAAAACAGGCAGATTATGAGGATCAATGATGAACCTATTAAGGCTCTTAAAAATATTTTCTTCACACTAAGGTAAAACAATAAAGCTATAAAACATGACAACAGTCAAAACAAAACAGCACATAAAGATTACTAAAACTTTTTTTAAGTTAGCTCCACACCAATGTGGGGCTTGAACTCATAAGAACAGTTCACATGCTCTACAGACTGAGCCACCCAGGCATCCCTACTAAAACTATTTTTAAACTTTAAAAGAAAGGCATAATAAAAATAAATAAATGAGTATTAGAAAATTAACTTTCCATTTACTATGCTCATTAGAAATATTTTAAGATCCTATCCCTCAACTCCAGTTTCAATGAAATGAAAATGTTTTGCTCCCTTGTAGATCACAAACTCATTACAAAGCATTTTTTTCTACATATAGGTTTCCAAATCCTCCTGATTTTAATACTGAGGGTGGTGACTCCTGAGTTTCCTAGTCCCCAGAGTCTCCAGAGACAAAGAATAACTGGGTTGCTTGAGATGAAGGTTTATACAGTCTTTATCTGGCAAATTATGTATGATACCACCCAAAGAACAAAATTAGCTATGGCTCCACTCAGGGTAACTACAAGCCAGATCAGCCATAATACAGCAGAGCAACTGGCCTAACAATTTGGTTTGAGCTGTCTCTTAATCATATGTTAGCTCCCTCTCCTCTTATAAATATGTCAAACATAGCTTGAGCTTTCTCCATTTTCTCAAAACCTCCTCCTACCCGATTCCCATTTTCCAGATATGCCTGGAAGATACGGCTAGATTCTAAACACTTTAAAACACTTACTGGAATTTTAAAACAGACAAAGTGGATTAAACTTTATACTTCAGTTTTACTTAATGGAAAGAACTTGGGATAAGAAAAATGGTATTAACAGATTTTACAGAAAGGAACAAGGTCCTATATTTAATTTTTTGTTTATAAAGCCTCTAGAGAACCTGAGAGTGGACCTGCTTAAACCCAGAATAGTAATCAAAGGCCCATGCACACAGACATTTTTATATATAATTTCAAGTAGGTCATGGGATGCCTGAAACTCATCCAAATACTCAGGTTAAGATGGTCTTTTTTGGAATCTGTCCTCATTCATAGTTTCTGTTTTAATTCCTCTAGTCTTGAGTATAGACTTATGGCAAGTTAGCCCATCTTCATATACAGTTCTATATGTGGCATTCCTTCCTTTCAACCAGACTAGACAATAAGTAAGCTCACTAAGAACTGATACCATATCTTGTAACTTTGGTAATCCTAAAAACTTTGGGAAAAGAAATGAGACAAAGGAGATGTTTATCATCTATCTGGTGACTATTATCTTAAATAAGATTTCATAAGATAAAGGTATAAAAAGTGTACTGGAGAGGACAATACATAGTTAGTTTCCCATTTTCATTAGTCCAATGAAATATGGACAAAAATAAGTGTCACCTTAGAGATTGGCAAACATTTTTTGTAAAGCCCCAAAAATAAATATTTTCAGTCTTGTGGGCCATATGGTCTTTGATACAACTACTCTGCCCTTGTAGTGGGAATCAGTGACAAACAATATGTAATAGTAAATAAACAGATGTGGCTCTATTCCAATAAAACTTTATTGACAAAAACAGAGCCTATAGGCTATAGTTTACTAATCCTGTGTTTGAAATTACTGACTCTATGAGAATATTTAAAACAAAACAAAAAATTCCTATAGATTAACTGAAGATAATTTCATCCATTAGCAAAATGAGCGAAGTAGATAAACAGGCAATTTATAGATAAGGAAATACAAGTGGCCAATAAATATAAAAATTCTCAACTTCACAAAGCATATCAGAAAAATGTGGCATTACTTAATAAGACATTTCCAGAAATTTTTTTTGAAGCTTTATTTAATACAATCTTCCAAATAATACCTTCTACAGTGAATTTTTGTGCTCCCTTTTAAGGCAAAACTTAAGGGGGGGAGAGTTATATTTTATCATTTCCAATTCTCTTCCCATTCTCTCTGAAACCCAATCTCCATTAGGTTTTCAATTCCACCACCCATGTCATGGTCACAAATCATCTTCAGGTTATTAAATATTTGTTTCCCATCTTACTTGAACAAACAGCAGCATCTGATACATAAACAAAATTGGGCTGATTACTCCCTCCTTGCAACATCCTCTTTACTTGACACCTTTAGGATAACAAAATCTCCTGATTTTCTTTCTACCAGAAAAGCTGCTCTTTCTTTTCTTTTTAGTTAATATACTTATTTATTGTTTTTATTCTTATTATGGAAGTACAGTTGACATATTAAGAGCTGTTCTTTCTTGATGTTCTTTGCCAGTTTCTTCTTTATCTCCCAACCTCTAAACACTGGAATGTCAAGAGCTCAGTTCTTACACCTCCTCTCGTCTCCATTTATAATCACTGATTATCACTGAGGTGATCCCATCTTATCACTCAACTTCAACTAAGGTTGAAGTATATGCTATCTGCTCCTAAATTTGTCTAGACAGTCCAAACCTCTGTTCTGAAATACACCTATCTAACTTAGGCAGTAACAGTCACCTGAAACTGATGTCCCTCCTATACTTCCCTTTCCAAAACCTGCTTCTTTGATCTTCAACTCTGAAAAGAAAAATCTGCAGTTTCTACCAATGTATAGGAATAAGAGGTTCCACAAAGAAAAACCAAATACAGTAGGAAATAACTGAACATAAATGGATGGAGATAATAAAGAACTTTAGCTGAACAAAATAAACAGTGACAATAAAATATCACTAAATTTTAATCAACTAAACCACAGTAATTCTATCACTATTAACCTAAAGCAAAAACAGACAAAACCCATGAAATTCCACTCCTATGCAATTATCCTCATAAGCACTTACACTCATCATATTTATCTTAGAGAGTAAAAAGGGAAAAACAAATCAACCACAGATACATTTTTCATTTGAAATAAAATTTGGAAGGAAATTATATCAAAATTTAGTGTAAAATCTGGTTTTGTGTAAAACATATTTTTCTCCTCTAAAATATTAAGAAATAACAATGTTTATAAAACAAAAAAAGCAGGTAGAAAAGAGCTCTCCCTCCTATTTCTCCATTAAGAAACAGAATGAGAAGGGCCAATAAGGATTTTAAAAAAGGAGAATGCCAGAGCCAAAAAGCTAGACGGTCTCAAGAGGGAAGGACTATTAAAAAAAGCAGCCAAGTGTGAGCGATAAAGACAAAGTTTTGGATTTAAACCCCTGGTTTTAACAATATGAGCATAAATGTCACTTCACTGAAAACAAAAAGGAGGGGGGACTGCCAAGATGAAAATCAAAATCCAATTAAGTTAAAGAACAAATAGGAGGAGAAAAAACAGTGCTAGCCTATTAAAAGAACTTGAAGAACGACCGTGAAAGAGGAAGGAGATGGAACAGAAGCTAGAGAAAGAGTACATGGCATGGAAAGTGTATGAAAGATCAACTAATACATGGACCTCTTTTACTGGTGTTTAAACTTTTCCAGACAGAAATCTTTATTTTCCAAGCCTTCTTAATAAACAGATTATCATTTTAATCATCTAATGAATATCAGTCATCATCTAGGACTATGCAATACTATGACAGTATCTTCAGGCCCACTCAGTATATCTACAATACTTTCTTAGGCCTTTCTTTTACAATTGTAAAATTAAAATGGCTTTTTTATTTGCTTTCTGATTTCTTTCATTATTTTTTGTTGCTGCTCACAGCTATCATAACTGTTGTATTTAAAACAAATTTGCTAAAGAAGTGCCTGAAATGACAGAGGTTTATGTTTTCCTATTAGTACAGCACATAAATGTTAGTAGCTAGAGGGAAGAAGCGGTCCTCAGCACTTCAGTTTATACTGAGTTCTGAAAACATTAAAAATTAGTCAAAAATATCGGGGTCCTGGGATCGAGCCCCATGTCGGGCTCCCTGCCTGGCAAGAAGTTTGCTTCTCTCTCTTCCTCTGCCTCTCCACCCCTCTTCCAGCTCACTCTCAAATAAATAATCTAAAAAAAATTAGTCAAGAATAAAAAATGATGAAAGTTAATATCTCAGAAGGTACACAATAATAAAAATGACATACACTATAGTCCTCTTTTATCTGCAGCGGCTATGTTCCGAGATTTCCACTGCATGCCTGAAAGCGTGGATAGTAATGTAGTACCCTGTATGTTTTCTCCTATACATATATACCTGTGATAAAGTTAAATTCATAAATTAGGCACAGGAGATGGACAACAAAAACTAATAATAAAATGATTATAACAATATACTATAGTAAAAGTTATATAAATATGGTCTCTCAAAATACCTTAATGTACTATACTCACAGTTCTTATGATGATGTAAAATGTTAAGATGCATATGTGATGAGATGAAGTGAGATGAATGACATATACGTATTGTGATGCAGCATTAGACTATACTGACCTAGAAAGTTAACACTACTGAGAATAAGTTAGAAGGAGAATAATCTGCTTCCAGACCATGGCTGACTGTGGGTAACTAAAACCACAAAAACTGAAACCATGGAAAGTGAAACCACGACAAAAGGGGACTACTGTAACAGATTTCTCTCCCATGTAAAGAGAACAGAGTACAGTGTTAAGACCAATGAAGAAACTATACTTAAATGTATTACATACAAAATTTCCTTGGGGGTTGGGGAAGGGAGGGCAGGAAATAAAAGTTTAGTTATAAGCTAAGGTATTAAATTTATCACTACACTTACTCTGATAATAGCATACAATTAGATAAAATAAAAGCAAATAACTAGGGCTCCTCAGTGGCTCAGTTGGTTAAGCATCTGCCTTCACCTCAAGTCAGGATCCCAGAGTCCCAGGACAGAGCCCCCACATGAGCCCCAGTGTGGGGCTCCCTGCTAGGTGGGGAGTCTGCTTTTCCCTCTCCCTCTGCTCCTCCCCCTACTTGAGCTCGTTATCTGTCTCACTCCTCTCTCAAATAAATAAATAAATAAATAATCATTTAAATAAATAAAAGTAAGTAACCAAAAATAAACACAAGTCTGAATTTTCAAAGTATGCAACATGGGTGGCTTAATAGCATTAAGTGAGAAGGATGGTCCCTATTATCAAAACCATGACATAAAGGTAAAATGTATAAAATCATTAAATAATAATCTGAAATCTCCTATGACTACCAAAAGGTTTTTTAAGGACTTACCCCAATACCATTTTCTCTATAAATACTTATTGAAGGAATGAGTTAAGGTCACCTTAAATATGGTTACCTATTATCTTTCCAAAATTTAACTTCACTATGCCATTCTCCTCCTGCTTGAAATCATTTAGTGGCTCCCAAGTACTATTAGAATGGTTTAGCATTATAACCAAGGTCCTCCCTGATATACTTCTATTATATTATCAATTCATTCACTCCACAAATATTTACTGGACAAGCATTATTTTGATCTGATGATGGTGGCTCAGAACAAGGGTGATGATAGTGGATGAAAAGAGACTGGATTCTAAATCTAATCTGAAGATAGACCCAATAGGATTTCCTGACAGACTGGTGAGATGCGATATAAAGAAAAAAAAAGTAAGAATGGCTCCAAGATTTTTGGCTTGAGCAAGTAGGACGGAACTACAATTAAGAAGGATTATCTTCAGGGCACCTGGGTGGTTCAGTGGGTTAAAGCCTCTAATTTCGGCTCAGGTCATGATCCCAGGGTCCTGGGATCAAGCCCCACATCGGGCTCTCTGCCCTGGAGGGAGCCTGCTTCCTTTCCTCTCTCTCCGCCTGCCTCTCTGCCTACTTGTGATCTCTGTCAAATAAATAAATAAAATCTTTAAAAAAAAAGAAGAAGAAGAAGAGGGATGATCTTCACTAAAACTCTGTTATAGAGATAGTGAAAAGAAAGTGCTCTTCTAAATACATCTTTTTTTTTATAAAGTTACCCTTCTCTTTACTCCCAGAATACCAATTTAACATTATTAGTGTATTCACAGCTTTGTATTCAATGTCCTGCAATTGAATTTTTGTCTGCATCCTGAAGGCAAGTACTAAATTTTATCTTTAAATCCCCAGAACCAAAACAGCCTCGCCTGTCTCTCAATATAGCTTTAATAATGAATAAATGCTCTCTGGAAATGAAATAATCTTTTAATGAGAAAAAAAATCTTTGCCTCCAAAAGTTGGTATAATATATTGGGGGGAAAAACACCCCTGTGTTTCCTAGGCCTGTTTCTTATTTCTTTTGAACAAATTAGAAACCAAATGCTATGTTTCATTCTACAAGGTCATTCCTCTTAGAATTCGAAGGCTAAGGGAATGATGATACAAGAACATAAAGGTATTAATGCCACTCTGAAAAGAGCTGAGAAAGTTTCTAACAGAAATCATGTCTGAGTTTAACCGTGAAAGCAAAATAGGATTTTTCTTATTCTTTCCTTTTTCTCCAGGAATAATAAAAGAGATGGAAAGATAGGCTTTTGAACAAACTATGAAGCTTATATACCTTTTATATAAAGGGTTTGGAATTAATCTAAAAGTAACAGGGATCCAACAAAAGAAAAGAAGACAATCAAAACAGATATAAGTTACAGAGAGATCATTCAGAAAATGCAGGTGAAGAAAATCAAGGCTAAGGAAGCAAATGGATGAAGTCTTTATCAAATAGATTACCAGTCTTCAAGGTTTCTGGACTCTAGCAATGGTGAGGTCATTCTCTAACAAAGAATATTAAAGGAATCATAATTCACTGGGAAAAGTAATTGTAAAATGTGATTTGTTACACTTGAAGCAAATAATTTAAACAGTAGGCTTTCACTATAGTAAGCTATTTGGATGCTAAGTGATAGCAAGAACAATTGTTAGGACCTTGATCAATTATGTACGGACTTGAAACTGTTATCTCATAGTATTACGTTGTTCCATCTTATCTCTTTATTCCTAGACTATAAGCCCCTTAAGGGCAAGGGCCAAATTTTCCAATTATTTTAACTTCCTTCTTATCAAGTCACACAATGTTGCTCACACAATACTGCTAAATTCTGTTAAGAATCTGTGAAGTTCAGAGATCATTCCAGTCACCATTACTCTCAACTTTGTCAGCAACTAAAAAAACATTTAAACTTTTAAGAATGCTTTATCAAAGCTTTATTAAACAGTTTATTAAACCTAATCAAAATCTTTAAAACTTAAGTAATGTGCTAACCTGGACAGCATGTTTCATTTTGTGATATAACTTCAGACTCCTCTTTTTCGCCAGAAAGATCCTCTTCATCAGAGAGGACCAAAAAGGCTTCTTTTGGCAAACTCTCACTGCTTTCTTGTTTAGATGGTGAACCAAAAGAACCTTCCATCTTCTCTTCCAAATCTGGATTTGTCTCATCAATTGGAAGGAGAGAAGTTTTAGGAAAGCAAGTAAGTTCATCTTCAGCTGGTGCAAGCTTTTCTAAAATAGGAATAATTTCATCTGTCTCCATAGAATCTGTATTTTCCAAGGCAATATCATTTTTGTCATCTTTTGTAACATTTTCACTAATGGTTTCTGCAAGGTCTGCAGAATTTTCATCTTCATTCTTTTCACTTTGGTCAATTTCCATACTGCTAGATATAGCCTCCTCTCCAAGAGCAGGTTCTGTAACAGCATCTTCCTTTAACTTCTTTTCATTTTCAGGAGGTAGATCTGAACAAATAACTGTATCATCTGTTTCTAGGGTTTCGTCATCAGCATCGATATTACTATCAGCTTTGTTTTTCTCATCAAATGAAAAAATCTGGTCTAACTTTTCATCATCCCCATTTTTTTCCAGAAAATCATCACCTTTATTACTACTAGGCTCGGTACTGTCAGTATCAGGAACAGCTTCACAAACTGATAAAGAACTTGGTTCAAAGATGGGATCAAAAGCTGATTCTGAAGCCAGTTCATCAGAAGTGGGTTCATCAGAGGCCAGATCACTGGAGGCTGGATCACCAGAGGGTGGATCACCAGAAGATGGATCACCAGAGGCCGGATCATCAGAGGCCAGTGCTCCAGAAGACAGGTCACCAGAAGCTGAATCACCAGAGGCTGGATCACTGGAGATTGGTTCGCCAGAGACTGATTCATCAGGGACCAATTCACCAGAGACCAATTCACCAGGGAATGGTTCACTGGAGACTGTTTCACCAGAGACTATTTCACCAGAGGTGATATCACCAGAGGTAGAATTGCCAGAGGTGGGATCACCAGAGGTGGGATTGCTAGAGGCAGGATCACCAGAGGTTAATACTTCAGAGGCCAGACCATCAGGGGCTGAATCTCCAGAGGCTGGATCTCCCATAGCCAGATCAACAGAGGCTGGCTCCTCAGAAGCTGGTTCAGGAGTCAGTTTACAGACTAGCTCAGGAGCTATACTATTAGGAGACGAAGTTTCATGCTTTAAATCATCATCCTGCTTGTTTTTTATATTAACATTTAAGGTACAAGAGGCTTCTTTCCATTCTGATTTACTTTTTTCAGGGTCAAAACAAAGCTCTTCAATGCCATTCACCTCCTCCTTGTCATTAACATAATCCGTATTTTCCAAAGGTGAGGTTGGGTCCAAATCTCCATTTTCATGGTTGCCATTTACAAGCTTGACATCAGCTTTCAACAGTTCTTCTTTGACCTTGTACACTGCTTCAAGTTGCTGACGATCACTCACTCTCATTGTTTTTCGAGCCTTAAAGACTTTTTTCTGAGGTTCTTCTATACTATCCATTTTGAATCTTTAAAAAGAGAAAGAGAGAGAGTTTAATAATTGAATCAGAAGCCACCTAATCATAGATGAACTGCAAACTGATCTTGTAAGCAAGCAGCCTTTCATGTAATTTTGAAATAATGACATATGGAAAGCATAATCTTTGCTATGTGTTAATTTTCATAATTGTATTTGTGTAATATAAAATTGATGACAGGTACAAACCACAGAAGATCACTTATCAGGAACTGATGGGTGCCCCAATGATAGGTCCGTGATCAAAGCGAAAGTCAAGCAAAGCTTTATTTCGCGCCAAGCATCGAGAATCAAACTGCCTCTTACAGAGAGGGCGACCCCTCCCAGCCTCACAGACTAACTTTTATAGAACAAAGGCCATGTGGTGGCCAATGAGATTATAATACACAGAGAAAGTTGCAGTCATGCTAGGTCACACACAGGTGGCCAATTGAATTACAATTCACCCCACTGTAGCTATTTGAACCAGTCTATCACCTTGGTCAGAACTGGCGCCTAGAAGGCGGGGCCCACACTCCTTGGTAGCTAGGGAGACAGTATGCACCCCACTGATTGGATGTCTCCATGGGCCCAACTCATGACTCATCCCTGCATTCGGGTTCTGTTATTTCCACCTGACCTGACCCGCCCTTGTATTTGGGCTCTCTTATCAGGGACTAGTCTCCATATTTTACTGGTTTCCTGGACTTGCTTTTAAGTAATTTCCCCTGGGGTGGCAGGGGCAGGGTCAGTTTAAGTTTTACTGCGTAAACAACAAAATCACTGTTTAACCTGATGGAATCGCTCTAGCTAAATAGGCCCTTACAGAACTATTAGAAAAAAAGTGACTAGCTCTTTGTTTGGGGGGAGGGGAGCAGCAAGAGTAGGTCTTTAGAGCCACCCTTGGTGCAGGAACTGTGATGTCCCCTCTTCTTCCACTTCTCATTGCAAATAATTAAGGCCATTCATACCATTAAAAAAGGAAAGAGAAAAAGAAGGAACAAGTGAGTAGTTTTAATTCTCAGTAAGCTAATCAATTCAGAATCTGGAGGAGAGGGGGTATAGCTCAGGGGCAGAGCATTTGACTGCAGAATCTGGAGGAGACACATAAGCATATGCAGCAAAATAGCTGATGGATAAAGAAAAATAAAAGTATGAGAGACCAAAAGCAGTAAAGGAATGGAAAAAAGATATACAGATTAAAAAAAAAAAAAGGAAAATTAAGAAATACATAAGGAAAGATTACAATTGCAACCAGGTATATCTAGATTAACAGTACTGCAAACATATTTACAAAAGATTACCATCAAAAAATTGCTAAGACAATTCACATAACAAGAAATAGTTACAAACCATATATTTGCAAATAATTTATCTAAGAGACTTGCATCTAAAAAGTATAAAATACCATTATGACTGAATAATAATAACCCTATTTATAAATGGACAAAGTAACTGGGGCACTTGGGTGGCTCAGTCGGTTAAGCATCTGATTCTTGATTGCAGCTCAGGTCATGATCTCAGGGTTGTGAGATCAAGACCGATGGCAGGCTCCACACTCAGCAATCTGTGCTCAGCAGAGAGTCTACCTGGGATTCTCTCCTTCTCCCCTTCCTTCTGCTTCTCCCCACCTACCCCAGCTCAAGGGAGAACAGACTTGCTCTCCCCCTAAAATAAATAAATCTTTTTTTAAAAAATGGACAAAGTAACTGAATAGACCTTTCTCCAGAAGATATACAAACTGCCAATAAACTAATGCCAATAAGCACTAAAAATGAAAAGATGTTCAACATTACTAGTCATCAGAGAGATGTAAATCAAACTGCAATGAGTTAACACTTCATATACACCAGGATGGCTTTAATCAAAGAAAATAATGAGTATTGGTAAAGTGACAGACAAATCAGAATCCTCACACAATCAATGCTGGTGGGATTATAAAATGGTGCAGCTGCTCTGGCAATCTGGCAGTTGTGCATCACACTAAACATTAATCATTAACTTTCTATCTTTCCTCTTTTGCAATAAACATAAAGCTATACATTTCCCTTTGAAGGTGGCTTTAGCCGCATCTCATATTTTAATGTTATATCTCCACTGTTGCTCTTAAAATATTTTCTAATTTCCATTGTGATTTATTCTTTCATGTGTCAGTTATTTTTAAATTCCTTAAAAGGTATATGTTATGACTATGTGAAGCTCATTAAAAAATACAAGGTTGGTTCTACACTAAAAAAATAATAATAATAAAAGAAAAAAATCAAGCAAAGTAGATTATAAGTGAGTCATGAAGCATTATGACTTTATTTCAGGCCAAATCAAGGTGTCCATCTGACAAAAGTTTATTAGAACCTCAAGCCCCAACACCTCAGAATGTGACCTTATTAGAGTCTTTGCAGAGATAAACAAGATAAAATAATGTCATTAGGGTGGGCCTTAACCCACTATGATTGGTATCTTTATAAAAAGGGGAAATTTTGGGTTTTCTTTTGTTTTGTTTTGTTTTGAGTAAAGCAACAGACATTTATTAAGTGAAGATACAGAAAAAAACCTCTCAAGAGTGAGAGGGATCAAAGTTGCCCAAAAAGTGGAAAATTTGGATACAGATATGTGCACAGAGAGAACCATGAAAGAACTGGAGTTTGACTGTCACAAGTCGTGCCTAGGAGACAGGACTAGAAGAGGCCCTTTCTTAGTTCCTGCATGGCCCTGGATCACCTCGATTTCAGACTTCTAGCATCTGGAACTACAAGACAGTAAATTCCCAGCTTAAATACATACATACATAAAATTCAAGCAATGAATTCAATATTCACTACATAAACAGAATAGAAGGTCAAAATAAATGAGATTATTAACAGATACTGAACATTCATTTAACAAAATTTAACACTGACTCATAATTAAAACTCTCAGAAAACTAAGAAGAAAACAAACGTAATAAAAGTTATTTACAAAGAAAACTATAGATATCATACTTAATGGTGAAATAAGATCAGAACCAAGAAAAGGATGTTCCCTAATACCATTTCTATGTTAACATCTAGCCAGTGCAGTAAGGCAAGCAAAAGATGCAAGGACTTCGTTCTGGAGAAAACCGTATCACAACAGTCTATAATGGAAAAAAAACCAGAAGTCTTTTATGCACTAAGATACACAGGAAGAAGAATATTGCTTTCACACTGGATATTCACCCATTATCACCATTACCTGTAGGAATGATGGTTGTATACACTTGCTTTGGCTGGAGAGGGGGCCAGGAAGCAGGCTCTGACATCCGGGAACTTAATCTGAGGCTCATAGTTAGACCTCATTGTTATAAATTGACTTGATGCTTACAACTAAGCCATGCTGTTTTCCTGAACATACAATCACCTCAACATTCAAATTAAACAAGGTAACTGTGCAACCCATGAAATATCATACCTCTTTCTGTCTCTAAATAAGTGATGGCTGCTTTTTTTTTTAATAAATCTCAGCTTTATCCTCAATGTAGTCTGTCCTCTCTACAGATAAGATTTATTAAGATAACCAAGCATAGAATTGCCCCCACTTTCTGATAGCACCCAATCCAGAGTAAGGCTCTATTTCCTCAAACCCTCCCCTTACAAATAACCCAATCTCTACTATACTAAACCCAAATCCTATGTTATAATCTTTTCTAATATCCTTACTGACTTACTGACTGATGTGCCTCAGTTTCCCCATGGTGAGCATTCTCCCTTGCTGCAAAAATAATAAACCCAACGTGTTGAATTACAGGTCTGATTCTGGTGTTCCATTGTTCTTTTTGGCTGAAAGGCATAAAACAATGCCTAGTCTATTTTGCTAGAGGCCAATAAAGCTTAAAACCTACCACTTTGTTATAGCACTTCTAGACTGTGGTACATTCTACATTCATTTGCTCACTTTAAGCCAATTACTTACAATATATTTCTTAGTCTTCCTAGCCTTTTAATTATGGAACTCAGAAAAACTATTCAGAAAAACTATCTTTCAATTTAACAGAAACTTCAACGCAGAATTATCATAGGCATTATTTTAACAGTTATTCATTATAGCCTACCATTTAACCTTCAAGTTTTTTTCCACCCATATCCATTTCAAACTCATACTAACAGAAAATTTTTCTGCAAAGAAGATGCAATGCAAATTTTATAGTCACACTTTCTTGCTGACTACAAAGACAGAAAATAATTAAATTTATAACATAAGGAGTATGATTACCTTTTAAATATTTTTAAATACTGAACTGCAATTCTTTTGGACCCTGACCTCATGATGTCCCCATTTCTCAGCTGCTATATGGGAGCTGTCAGTTATTGAGGACTGCATTAAAAGGAAGCATTCCTCTAAAAAAAAGTAAATTTTCATAATTTTCAGTAACCCCTTTAAGAACATATATCCTGCTGGGATACCTGGGTGGCTCAGTCATAAAGATTCTGCCTTTGGCTCAGGTCATGATTCCAGGGTTCTGGGATCAAGTCCAGCACTGAGCTCCTTGCCCAGCAGGAAGCCTACTTCTCCCTCTGCCTCCTTCTCCCTGTTTGTACACACTCTCTCTCTCTGACAAATACATAAACAAAATCTAAAAAAAAAAAAAAAGAACATAATTCTGCAGACAGAAACATGGATTCGAATTCCAGCTCTCCCATGTATTTTACCATGTAACACGGCAAGTTTCCTAACATTAGTTTCAGCTATCTTAAAAAGGGAGTCATTGTCAGTATCTGCCACAGAAGTTGTAGTCATGATTAAATGAGATTCTACACATTAAGGACTCAGAACCTAGGAAACACTCAATAACGTTATCGTAATTGTCTATGTATATTAAAATGTTTTTAGAAACAAATTAGAGAATCTGAGATAAACTTCTCTTTACTTCTGGCATTTTGTAAATAAGTTAGAAAATCCAACATGCAAACATCACAGTTAAAGTTAAACTGCCACCACCAAATAACATTTAAGAAAAAGAAATATTAGCTATGCAAGCTGGTTTTACCCATTAAATTGCCATTCAACTCAGTAATAATAAAGTAGTGTACAAAGAATTACAAAATAACTACCATCTATACCCACAAGGGAGCACACTACAGCCATTTACCACATTTTTAAAGGGTTCTAAGTATAATGAAAAACAGACAAAGCCTAAGGAAGTAACATGAACCAGTTCAAACTAGTTCAGCCATATCTGAGCAAACCAATCAGCAGTAACTTTTTAAAAATCTGTTTTGCATAAGGAAAGTATATTTAAGAAAGATACACATTAGAAAAGGGTGTTTTACCTGCAAACAAGTCTCCATGGCTGTACTACCGGAACAATACATTTCTAAGATTCATTTTAAATATGTCATCTGGAACTGAGATGTCATTCACAAAACTATTCTACAAAAGAAAAACTACTTTTTTAGGTTGCAACACTAGCATCATGAAGCTTTCGTATGACTGTAATTCATTTTCACAGGAAGAAGTATTTATATTTTACAGTAGAAAATGTCTGCCATATCTAGAAGTAAATGTATAAAACGTGATGAACTTTCTCTAGAAAATATTTTTCCATGAAGAAGATAGTCAAAAAACTGTTTTTAGGTCCCTATTCTATATATTCAGATTCAAGAACTCTGAGACAATACCATCACTAACAAAATCTTTTTCTACAGTATTAAAAAGGGTTTTTCACCTTTACCATAGGAATTTATATTTAAATAACCAAGAAGGTTATGTTACCTGCAAATAAGAATCTATAGCTTAGAATTTTTTTTCAAATTTTAGGTAAATTATTTTTAAGGAAAGCCCAATGAACCTCTTAAGTGAAAACATTATTTGCTTCTCTGCTTCATCCTCCCCCCTCCACCTACAATTTTTATTCTTTTTTCTAGCAAAGAGATGATAGCTATGAAACAACAAAGGGAAGTATTACCAAAGCTGTAATGTCTTAGCCTACAATCTGCCTGCTCAAAAAGCTCAAGAATTTAAGTGGCTGTTCAAGAGCTGCTCACAAACTCCGCCAATCAGTAGCCAGCATTCTGATTCCTGCCCAGCAACAGGAGACAGACAATAAGGTCAGAGAAACATAGTTAAAACCTGGATCCGCAATACATAAGTGAGGTTCTTTGTCTAATATAAGTAATCTAGAACATAAATGCATAAAACCTAAATCCATATGATACACATTTACTATATCACATAAATAAATAAATAAATAAAAATGTACATCTTTTATGCTATTTCAATTTATCTTCCTTTAAATATCCATGAATGTTTCCAGAAATATAAATCAATTCCCTAACTGGAGAATGAGTCAAACATGGACAATACATAGTAAGAATACACTTCTCTCCCCATGGGTAAGAATTTGCAAAAGTCAAATGTAAATTTCTTTTTTTAAAAATCCACAATGCTTAACATTTATAAAACATGTATAACTAAAAATTCAGCAATACCTTAAATCCAAATAATAAGATTATTTTCATACCCACCTATCACTATTGTTATAGATTTCTGATTCCAAAAATTAATAGTATTCTAGACCCAAAGGTTTATTACAGATGGAATCATAGTGTTTTGTTGTCTACTGCACCAAACTGACTTAGTTTGATTCATCTAATGAAATTAAAATGCCTAACTCTTGACAATCTATATTAGTGTTGTAAGTACAATTATTATATCTTTTTTTCCCTAACTGCCTTTCGCAGCAGGGTTATGAGCTCTCCCCTTTTGAAGCAGTAAAGCAAATGTGTGTATTAAAACAGTAAATATTCCTGTAAATTGAAGGGAGATTTTTCCTATACTACATCATTTTACAGTCCTTTAAACATAAAATTATTTTTTAAAAAGTAGGAAATCTGTGACCTTAGTATGTTTTTCTCAAATTCACTACCTATCAGATTTTTAGTAAACAAGTTTTAAAAATAAACCTCATTTTCTTCTCCTTCAGTTACAGATGAACCTTGTAATTTTTCAAACATACCCAAGAGGGAGCTTGCTGCAGACATACTCTTAGTTTATATAATCTCCCCATAGGAAAAATAAATCAGCAGCTGCTTCAGTGCTTCGTCCTGTGAGAGAACTGAAATTCACTGTCTGATTGGCTCAAAGCTGTAGTCGTCTAAAACCAATCAGACCTCAGCATCACAAACCTTGCCCAGCAACAAGGGAAGCAGATGAGGGCAAGTACTCTACCAAGAATCCAAACAGTGTTAAAATAAAGGTGAAGGATTATACTGAAATATATTTGATGAAACAAACATACTCACAATGTCCTCCCAGATTTACAGTTTGAGTAAGTCTACTGCAGGGTTTCTCTGATAAATAAACAAGGGTCTGTACTAGTATTTTCCAAAAACAGTGAACAAAACAGAAAGTACCTGGATGGTTAAATCAAAACATACGCAGACACACACAAACACTATCCTAATTCAAAGCTGTGGACACTTGATGAAGTGTATTTAAAAATGAAACTTAGCACAAACTTGCAAAATATGAAGCAAAGCCCTTTCAGTGGACTTGACATTTCTATCTTTGACACAACCACTCCAAATACATTCATACTGTTAACTGGCATTAGTATCACATTATTCTGAATAATGGGATGCTGGAAATAATTTTTATTCAAATTTGAATTTTCATTAAATGGCTTAAATATCATCCAATAGGACTGACTAATAATAGCTTACTCTAAGTAATCACTTTATGCTCACAATTCCTAGCCTCTTTAGAAACACAACTCTGCTACTTGATTCTTTAAGAACCCATTCCTCATTGAGAAGTGTGATTTTATTTCACACACCCAAATTTTACTTGAGAATTCTGTAACAGCCCTGAAAAGAAAATGATGAATATGCAGTGTGTTACACAATAAATATTTAAATCTGCTTTACTATTCACTACCCATTAACGAGACTGGTAAACCTGATAATGCAATGGTCCAGCCACTTTGATACTTATCTGCACAAATTTAGTGTAAAGACTTCCTAAATTTTTCTTAAATACTGGATACATCTCTGTTAATAATTGTTTTTCTAAAACTTCAGTAAAACATAATCACTACTCTACTTGTTTAAAATCCCACAAAGATTTTCATCATGTTTCCCTATTTTCTTGCTTTCTATAGGTTTTCTCTCCCAGTCACTCATAAAGCACCCAACAATATTTACTTTAGGATCCAGAATCCCCTGTAGTATAATTCTTCAGTTCTACTAATCTTATCATTCTTCTCCCAATTGCATAAATACACCTTCAAGAGCTATCCCATCATCTTTAAAAATATATCAATTGGTGAAATCTGTTATCTAACACTCATTCAGTAAAGTATTAAGTGATCATAATATTTGACACCTCAATAAAGAATTCCTTCTACCTGTCATGAACCTACAGATACCAGCTGCAGTATCAAAATGAACTATCTCCAAACTAAATTTTAAAAAAATAATCAACAAAGGAAACAGGGAGTTTTGCTTTACCAACAATTCCTTGGACAAAGTAGGATCAAATCATGCTCTTGCAATTTTGGTTACATCAAAACCAGAATGGTCACTACAGTTTAACTTACTACATTCATTGCTAAGTTTTGATAAATTCTAGGGTAGTCTACATGAAAAAACGCAAGATGCCCTAAAAATCACTTTTCCAAGTGAATTTTTGGGATCATTCTGTTACATAGGAAAATTAAAACTATTTAACATGATCCAACAAATGCAATTTTAGATATATTTATCAAATTACACCCCCTTAGAAAATTAGCCCATTATCTTATTCATCAGGGCCCTAACCACTAGCTTGGACCCCTCACCAAACTCTACCACCTATGCAGGTAATAGTGAAGTTACAGAAGCCCATGTCTTAATTTTTTCGAGAATTTAAACCAGTAGTACAAACGTATTTTTCGCAGTTTGCCTGGGTGAATTAAAACACCCAGAATGATTTATAGCAAGTTGAAAGATGTAAATCCTTCAAATGCCAGGAAACAGCTCTAACTTTTCTTAGTGACCCAACGTAACAAGAAAGTGAAAGTTTACTTTCTGTTTATTAGCTAGCTTTCACTAAATAATACTGGGGCAGCAACTCTCATCCTCAAAATCTTACTGGCTAGTAACATTCTTCTTTCTAGGTCATAGGCTAAAGGAGCAGCACCCTCACTGCAAATCTAGGTCTTATGGCAGAGGGAAAAGAGCACAATGACAGAACCATGTAATATACTAGGGTTTTAAAGCTATCTCTTACACACAATATACACCAGTTTCACTCACAGTCTACTGGTTAAAGCCACATTAGACATTAGGGGGTGGAGAAGTAAAAAACAGTTACTGAAAAACACTTCATGTCACTGGGCAGAAGGTATAAATACGTAGTCTTCTTGCAAGAAAAAAGAATAATGGTGAAATCTACCACACTTTAAAAATACGTAATTATAAAAAGTTTGACCTACCAAGGATTTATAAACTAACAAAACTAGGTCTATTCAATGTCTGTTCCAATATTAGTGTAAGTCGACATACGATAAATCACCCTAACACTCTAGATTTCATCTCAAGTGTAAAACTGAGGAGATCAGACCAGATGCTTGCTAAATTCCATTGTAGCCCGAAGTTTATATTATTTTACAAATGTCTAGCCAATTAATTTTCTTTTATAATTCAATTTTCATTATAAAATACTGTTAACATGCAAAATATAACAACCAAAACAATTAGAAATAAAAAACAAAGCCTTCTGTGTAACACTACCAGACAGCACGCTCCTCCTTCTCCATCCCCAACTCCTTAACACAAAATTAAGCATAATCTGAATTTGATGTTTATTATTTTTAGGCATGCCTTGTATTTTTTATTACAAATTCCCCTTTTCGTTAACTGAACAACATACTTGAAAGGGAGAAAAAGACACTGACACTTATCAAGGGGCACTTATATGTCAGACACTATACCAAGTCATATTCTTTTCTCATTTATTTGACAACTTACATCAGTTCATGTTTACATATGATCTGAATGAAAACATCAATGACCATGCTGCTATCAGGCATTTCTTTACACGGTAATTTTATCTTGGTAAGGTCAACCAGACACCCAATTCAGTAAAAAGATGTTTTCATTAGCCTTGATTGCCCTTCTTATACACTTCATCCTTTAAATTTCACTACCACGGGTGTTCTGTTTTCTCAGAATGTTAAGCAATAAGTAACCAACAGATAATCTCTGAATAACACAGGTGTGAACTGCATGGGTCCACTTATATGCAAATATTTTAGAGTATAGTACTGTAAATTTATTTTCTTTTCCTTATGATTTTCTTAATAATATTTCCTTTTCCCTAGCTATACCATGAAAATCTAGTATATGATAAACATAACATATAAAATATGTGCTAACTTATGTTATCAGAAACTGTTTATGTTATCAGAAAAGCTTCCAGTCAACAGCAGACTATTAGTAGTTAAGTTTTGGGGAAGTCAAAAGTTATATGCAAATTTTTTACTGCATTAGGGATGGGTGCCCTATCAACCACATTGTTCAAGAGTAAAGTATATATGGTATTTGCCACAATTTTCGTCTATTTCAAAATGGAGAAATCATTCAATATAATCCTAAATTATATTGTAATTGCACAGAGTAAATGCAATCTGATCGTAGACTCTTAATTTTACCCAACCTGCAGACTAGTTCATACATTAGCCACAACAATACTACCAGCAGGATACTAAATATTCAATTATCTTCTAAAAGTAACTTACCCATAAGTCATCCTAGCAAATTCACTCAACAAACTATAAGAGAATTTCCTCAGCCTTATAAAAGGAATTTAGAAAAAGCCCAAACCTAACATCATACTTAACAGTGAAAGACAGAAACCTTTTGCCCAAAGATCAGAACAAGACAAAAATCCCTGCTCTTACCACTCCTACTCAGCATTGACTAGAGGCAATTAGGCAGGAAAATGAAATAAAGGCATCTAACTTGCAAAGAACAAAGTAAAGCTATCTCTATTTTGAATGACAAAATCTTGTATAGGGAAAACTGAAAGAACACAGTAAATGAGTTTAGGAGGTTGCAACATACAAGACCAATATATAAAATCTACTGAATTTCTATACAGATGCAATGAATAATTCAAAAGTGAAATTTAAAGAATAATTCTTTTTATAATAGCATCAAAAAGTAACAAACTTAACAAAAAGAAGTGCAAAACTTCATTCTCTGAAAAACTATAAGACACTGTAGAGGAAATTAAAGAAGACCTAAATAAACACAAAGACAATGCATATGCATACTCCTTAATCAAAAGGCTTGATATTAAGATGCCAAAATTCAAAATTGATCTATTGATTCAAGGTAATCCCTATTAAAATTCCAGCTTTCTTCTTTGCAGAAACTGACAAACTGATCCTAAAATTCATATGGAAATGCGACCCAAAATAGCCAAAACAACATTGAAAAACTCATTCTTTGTATTTTCAAATCCTACTACAAAGCTACAGTAATCCTGTCGGTGAGACACTGCTTGCAAAAAGGACAGACATATAAATCAACAGAATAGATCCCTCAGTCAAGAAATAAATCCTCGTATTTATTTGTAGTCGACTAATATTTGACAAGGGTGCCAAGAGCATTCAATGAAGAAAGAATAGGATTTTCAACAACTACTACTGGGGACTACTAGATAGCCACAGGCAAAAGAATGAATTCAGACCCATCTTCTCATATCATATATAAAAATTAACCTCGAACGGCTCAAAGACCTGAATTTGAGAGCTGAAAGTTTTAAATCTTAAAAGAAAACATAGATATAAATCTTAGCATAGGCAATAGTTTCTTATATATGACCCAAAGAAAACAAGCAATGAAAGAAAAAAAAAAAGATTAACTGGACTTCCATTAAAACTTAAAAACTTTTATGTTGCAAATGACACATCAAGAAAGTGAAACAACTCACACAATGGGAGGAAATACCTGCAAATAATGTACCTTATAAGAGACTTGTACCTACTAGAACATACAAAAACTGTTACAACTCACTAATAAAAATATAAATGACCCAATTTAACAATAAGCAAAGTACCTGATATTTCTCCAAGATATACCAATAAAAAATAAACATGAAAAGATGCTTATCATTAGTCCTCAAAGTAATGCAAATCAAAACCACAATGAAATAACACCAACATCAAGATGACTGTGACCAAAGAGAGAATATAACAAGTGTTAGCAATGATGTAGAGAAATTAGAAACTTCATACAATGCTGGTGGAACTGTAAAATGAAGCAACTGCTTCGGAAAAGTCTGGCAGTTCCTCAACATGTTAAACATGGAGTTGGCATAAGATCCAGCAATTCCACTCCTAGCTATATACCCAAAAGAAATAAAAACATATATCCACAAAAAAACCCTGTAAACTAATGTTCACAGAAACACTATTCATAATACCGAAAAGTGACCATTCATAATAACCAAAATAACCCAAATGTTCAATGACTGATAGATGTGGTCTATCCATACAATGGAATATTATTTGGCTATAAAACAAATGAAGTACTGATAAATGTTACAGTATGAATGAACCTTGAAAATATGCTGAGTAAAAGAAGCCTGTCAAGCCTGCCTCTCTGCCTACTTGTGATCTACCTGTCAAATAAATAAATAAAAATCTTTAAAAAAAAAAAAAAAAAAAAAAAAGAAGCCTGTCACAAAAGGCTACATATTGAATGTTTCCATTTATATGAAATGTCCAGAATAGGCAAACCTATAAAGACAGAAAGCACATTAGTGGTTGCCGAGGGTTGGGGAATTGGGGAGGAAATGAAAACTGTCTGCTAAAGGGTACAAGGTTTCTTTATAAGACAATAAAATTTTTCTAAAATTAATTGTGGTAACAGATGCAAATTCTGAAAGTAATTTTTTAAGAATTTATTTATTTAGGGGCTCCTGGGTGGCCATTAGGTCGTTAAGGCAGTCATTAAGCCTCTGCCTTTGGCTCAGGTCATGATACTGGGTCCTGGGATGGAGCCCCACATGGGGCTCCCTGCTCAATAGGCAGCCTACTTCCCCCTCCCCTCCCTGCTCATGTTGTCTCCCACTGTCTCTGTGTGTCTCTCAAATAAGTAATAAAATGTTTTTTTTTTAAGATTTATTAAAAAAGGAAGATTTGGGGGGTGCCTGGGTGGCTCAGTTGGTTAGGCAACTGCCTTCAGGTCAAGTCATGATCCTGGAGTCTTGGGATTGAGTCCCCACATCAGGTTCCCTGCTCGGCAGGGAGTCTGCTTCTCCCCTCTCATGCTCGCTTGTTCTCTCTCTTATTCTCTCTCTCAAATAAATACATAAAATCTTTTAAAAAATTTATTTGAAAGAAAGAAAAAAAGAGCACATGCACAAGTGGGGAAAGGGGCAATGGAAGAGGGAGAGCATCTCAAGCAAACTCCGTTATGATGTGTGGAGCGCTCCAACCCATGAGTCTGAGATCATGATGTAAGCCAAAATCAAGAATCCAACACCCAACCAACTGAGCCACACAGGCACCCCAACTATGTAAACCACTGGGTTGTATAAATAGGTGAATTGTATGGTATATGAATTATATCTCAAACCTGTTGTTTAAAAAAAGAAATAGCAGAACTATAATTAATTTTTTGTCATTGTTTGTTTTTTAGGTTTTTTTTTTATTACCTCACCTTCCTCTAGTAGGTCACGCTTTCAACACAGACAAAACAATACCAAGAGAACTGAATGTTGGGTTATACTTTAGGGAGTTTACATTTCTGGGCCAAGAAGTTTATCTACAATCATACCAGGGATGAAAGGCAATATACATAAAATAATGGCAGCCTTATTCTCCTGTGCTAAGCTTAAATAAACCAGTTATTCTTTCTCTGTCCTAAATGGAACAACTCTGTAGTATGCTTATCTCATAGGATGATAATAATGCACCTGAGATACTCATATATCGTAGTAAATAAATAAATAAAGATTTATCAGCCAAAAAAATCAAACAGTATCAAGTATGATGCAAATAAACACTCCATGTATGTATATATTAATAAAGTCTTCTACACATGGAAAGTTAACAAAAGAATTAGAAAGTCTTAAGTAAAACAAGCATTTGCTTCTACTACAAACTGGCACTATAACCAAAGAACCTTATATGTAATAAGCGTTGATAGATTTGTTTTAAAATGAGGTATACTTAGTGAACTTTAGTGAACTTTCTAGAATTACATAAAGTTTTGTCACATTTCATCACCACTGTCTTTATTCAAAATGATGGTCTTGCATTACTGCATTTTCCAATACTTTCATGCACCTTTTTAGAATTAACTATTAAAATGGACTATAATATCTGTATTTATATACTGTTTAACAAAACACTTTGGCACATCTCATGTGTTCAGTATAAGATTAAAACATTTTAAGTGTCCACAACTCTGTGGTCAGAAAACATTTTTAAAAATGCTGGCATCGTTACAATGTGCATCAGAGGTAATTTAACAAAAGAATGAAAAATAAAGTATTCTGATACAGTATTAATAAGGATATAGTGTCTGGCACATAGTATACACTTAGTAAATACTGGCTAAAAGAATGAACTATATACATATAAGTAATAACTAAAATAATTCTAAAAACTAAATTACAGGGCGTCTGGGTGGCTCAGTCCGTTAAGCGTCTGCCTTTGGCTCAGGTCATGATCCCAGTGTACTGGAATCAAGCCCCCGTATCAAGCTCCCTGCTCAGCGGGGAGTCTGCTTCTCCCTCTACCTCTCCCTACTTGTTCTTCTTCTCTCAAGTTTGCTATCTAAAATAAATAAATAAAACTAAGGGGAAAAAATTAATTACCCTTTTAGGAAGCAAAGATAGCAACCTACAATATTTTTGACAGAACTGTAAACTAACATGCCAGCAAGTTCACAGACAGAAGGTGTACATACAGAGGACAACCTTTCTTTGGGGACTCAGGATGCTTATTTACTAACAAAAATTAACAATATTACCCACTTACACATTGCTACCTCAGAAAGAGTGCAATACATAGCATTATTAAAATTAATCAAATCTGACATGAGGCCTTTTTGAAGCCTTATAAAATTTGTTTAGTTTGATTACATATTTCAAAAAATATCATTTTGAAAGAAATTTATTTTTGCTTATTACCATACAATGACAACCTTCTCTAAAATAATGCACATACCCAAAGGGAGCCCACTGCAGCCATCTTATCAGTTCTCTCATAGCAACAGAAACGGAAATACAGTTTGCATAGTCACTGTGGTTGGCTAGAGAAAGCAGGTTCACGTAACCAGTCAGAAAGCCAGAAATTGGACAACCATAAAAGGAGAAATTTGAAATCTGCCTGGCAACAGCCTAAAAATAGAATACACTAGTATAAATCCCAGAATAGATGTGACTGTAAGAGCAAAACTACCAGCATAAACTTTATTTTCTTGGGGGAAAAGATGTGTCTTGCATTTCATCATCTAAAATACTAACTTGGCATCTTTTTTTACTAGATGGCAATTAAAGAAAAAATAAACACTAAACTATGGGCCACTTCAAATTACATGTCACTGTTCATATTATTTTATTTACATATATGTATTTGTGTGTGTGTATATATACATACATGTTTAAGCACTTTCCTTCTTTAGGAAAATGATGAGGCATTTTAATCACAGCTTTAAAACATTCAAAGGTCTATAAAATCTATCCAAGTCTGAACAGCACTGCATTTTTTTTTCCTATCACTTATTCCTGAAATAATTTGGGAATCTGAGTTATAGGTAAAAGGCATTTACTCTGTATTAAAAATACAAAGATTAAATAATTTATCAAAGCAGAACTCTTTTTTTTTTAAGATTTTTATTTATTTATTTATTTATTTATTTGACAGACAGATCACAAGTAGGCAGAGAGGCAGGCAGAGAGAGAGAGGAGGAAGCAGGCTCCCTGCTGAGCAGAGAGCCCGATGCAGGACTCGATCCCAGGACCCTGAGATCATGACCTGAGCCAAAGGCAGAGGCTTTAATCCACTGAGCCACCCAGGCGCCCTCAAAGCAGACCTCTAAGTAGAGCGGGGATTATGCCTTATTCTTTTTTAAAACAAACTTGTTCAAACATATAGCAGTACCTTTCATATAGTAGGCATTCAGTGTTTTTCTTAAATTAATAAAAACCAATTATCTTATTGTTCCTGTCAAGTAAACATTAAATTAACATGTGTTATTTTTGATTTTTCAATTTTGCCTAAATGGGATAATGCTAAATTTGACAATGTCTTAACATTTCTTACTGTTATTCCAGATAACAAAACCTATTTCATCATTCTAAACCTTCTAACCTAATAGTGCTAATATACATGTTTCTTTGTACATTACAAATTTACTCTGTAGTACATTTTAATTTCTAAAGATCACAAACAACATGCAGTCTAATGCAGTAACTACAAAGACTGCTACTGGCTAGTAAGAAATAACCATGTCATAAAAGGGGAGAGGGGAAAGTAAAATATCCTTTTAATCGAAACATTTAAAGATAGCTAGATTTTAAAATAAAGTTTGACCAAGCTTTTGAAAGCATAAATACTATTCTTTTAAACACTGGTCTAAGTGGAAAAGTAACTGAGCTTACTGACTTTTCTTACTGTTGTACTCATATGTGACTTGGATGTCCAAAATCTAACTACAACTATATTCACAGCTTCAAGATAATCTAAATCTTTTGTATACATAGATCTTGTTTACTTATCTGAACAAATAAACTATAATCCTCATCATAGTGGTAGTGTAGAAGAACGTAACAAATGGGTCAAATTTGGTATCAAGGCACTACAAGTGGGAAAAATTATTTTATAATTCTAGATACATAAATCAAATATTTTTAAAAAATTTTTGCAAAGATTTTATTTATTTATTTGACAGACAGAGATCACAAGTAGGCAGAGAGGCAGGCAGAGAGAGATGGGGGAGGCAGGCTTCCTGCTGAGCAGAGAGCCCGACGTGGGGCTCAATCCCAGGACCTTGGGATCATGACCTGAGCTGAAGGCAGAAGCCTTAACCCACTGAGCCACCCAAGAGCCCCTCAAATATCATTTTAAATATAAATCTCAGCACTTTTTATTTTCTTAAATATTACTTAAAGCAAATATAATACTTTTTCTAAAAGTGCACTAATACTTGCCAGTTTTATTTCAAGAGAACAGAAAAAGCATGATGTTTGAAGAACAATATTCAAAATAGCCATACATCTTATCATATACAAATCTGAATGGAGGGCGGGTACTGAATAATCAATGACACTTCAGTGTTAATTAGTACAGCAACTAAAATGCCCTGGAGAAGTTTAGACAGTTCCAGAAACTTTACCTTTCACTTCTCCATTCTCTTCTCCTTCTCTTGGCCCTCTCCCTCAAGAACTCATAGGAGTTTAAAATGTCAGCTGAGAGCCAGATGTTCTGGGGCTCTAGCCTATGTGTACAAAAGTGTAGTTTTAATAACAAACATAACTAAAGGTAGAATCCTAATTTTTCAAATCCTTAGGCAAACTCAAATTCCTCTTTGTACTTACTATTTTTCTTTTCTATTGCAAAGCAATATTGTTGGTATGTCATCCCTCCTTGCAGATTTAATTAGAATTATATTTACCACAACTTTTTTGGCTGACCACAAAAAAAATCAAAACTCTATCTTTAAAAATCTACCCTCCTTCAAAAAAATAAAGAAAGAAATTAAAAGTCTATCCTTCTTCAGTTAGAATTTAAGAAAAAAGTTATGCTTTTGAAGGCAAGATCTCTCCTGGGCATGCAAGTCAGAATGGACCAGCAACACCCTCATGGAGCAAACAAAGAAAAATTACATTCCATTCTAAAATTTTTCTCACTAATGATGCACAAAAATACAATCTATCTATTTCTAGCAAATACTGCTAAGAAGCTTACTTTCACAGGCTGGATTGTCAGAAGCTATTATCATGATGCAATTTAAGAAAATACATAGTTCCTTCATCCCAAATCATGAATTATCACTGTGTTTCATCTTTTAGAACATAAAAAAATCTGCAGAGATCAAACCAAAAAACACTACACTTTGGAAATTCCTTTAACCTTTCTCCTCCTAACCATCATAGCAAATGAACCAATGTTCTCTCTGATTGACTCATGACCACAAATACACTGAGATCTCATCTTCTTCTGTTCTCACCCACCTGTTCCTACTGGTTGTGCTTGTTACTGAATTCAGTTGTACATTTTTACTGTAAGTTATAGAATATAATTGAATTTTTTTGAATTTTGTGTAAATTAATGAAATATGAGTGCAAAAAAAAAAGCTGCTAGATACACATCAATAAGAGAGACTGATGCAGAAAAAAAAAGCATGTCAGGGGACTATTGGTTTAGATAAATCATTTAATAACACTTTGGGTCTAAAGTTTTCCATCTGGAATAAATAGAAATTAAATTAGAAGACCTGAAAGGATCCTTTAAGTTTTGATTCTTAAATAAAATTTTAATAAATTCCACTCCAAAATGTACTATTTTAATGAGAAATTATAAAAGTTGATTGGGTTTTTTCATGTTTTCAATATTCATCAAATACCTACATGGTCACTATTATAACTTTTAAGATACTCTAAAGAAATAGTGTGACTAAAAGTACAAAACATCCTGTAAGATTAAATTGTTACCTCATGGAGATTTTAATATAGATGTGGAAGAGAAATGAAGGCAGTAATACAATACATGGATATCTTTCTATATGAATGACCATGAAAATTAGGAGTTTTCCATTTTCCATTAACCATCATCTCTCCAAAACAGATTATTTTTAATAATCAAAATTGAGCTTTCAAATGTGTCATTATAAACAAAACCTCTACAGAACCCTTTTTAAGTTTTCCTGATAAAGTATGAACTTTTATAAACCAGATTGCTAAAAACTGACTCTGCATAAAGAATTGCCCAAATTCATCTGAGAGAGAAAAGAGTATGCCTTTCCTTACAATTTCAATTTCACTTCTGCTCATAACCCTATTTATAATTCAGTTACATCCACAAGACTTCACAAGTAGTTGCTAAGCAACAGGAACATGCTGAGTTCAGAGCCATTGAAATCTGGCTCTCTGCCACATGAAAATATTTAACAGAGCCTAGAGCCTCCAGAATTTACAAAATGAAGAAGAAAAGGAAAGAAAAGAAAAAAAAAGAAAAATTCCAAAGAGATACAATAATAAATAGAGTAAGCTACCAAACTCTTTTAAAAGAGTCACATATTCAGATCAAGGACTTCATTTTGGTATTTCCAAATATTTATTATATTTCTCCTTAAATATTTTACATCATGTTTTTAATGCTGAAATTCAGACTCTGAAGTTATTCTCTTGGGGAAGAGAAGAAATACAATTAGTTGTATCGCTGCTAAAGGCATAATAATTGGCTTAAAAAATATATTGTGCAAAGAATAGCCATGAAGAGACTAGAACAGTCTATGGGACATGACTGAGACTTTCTATGTTGGGTTTTAAGGCCAGGAGACAAGAAACTACACATTTTCTTCAAAGTCCTTTATCTTCCTATGCCTGGTTAACTACTGAAAGAAAAGATAATTTTTTTTTTACCCAAAACTGGAGTGTTTTCTAATTTTAAGCACCTGTAATAATTGAAAAAAAATAAGCATATATAAAAACTTATTCACAACTCAAAATGGTTACAAAAATTAACTCATTTTTCAACAGATATTGAAAAGGCATTGAATATGTTTTAACACTCATTCATTGATAAAAATAAAAATTAAGAACATAAAGATTGCTCCTTACACTGATAAAGGCTACTTCAAACCAATGGGAAACTTTATATTCAGTGGTAAAATACCACAGCTATTTCCATTCAAGGCAAAACCAAAAAGTGTGATAATATACTCAATACTGTCTAGAAATCCTACCAAAGCAGTAAGAGCTCAAACACAGTAAGATGATACAATGAAGAAAACATTTATTTGAGAATAGTAAGAAAAAGATATCTAGAAACATTAACATATATGAAAAAATTCAGTTATAAAAATATATAAAATATTAAAGCTATGTTGGACATAAGGCTTGATGTAGAAAAATATCAATTCTTCCTGGATGAAAATTATTAGAAGTAACTCTAGCCAAAATGTCACCTAGTTATTTTTATATCATAACAAACTTTTGAAATTAATCTGTAAAAAAAAAAAAAAAAAGGCAAAAACAGTAAGAAAACTGAAAGTCAAAAGTAAGGGAAAAAAATGCTTATCCTCTGAGATGTGAGAGGATATGACAAAGCAGTAATTAATGTCTTAAGTTATTTAGAGATGAGTACAATAAATTATCTAGAAGACAGAAACAAGCAATACAGTATCTGGTAGAAACAACATCACAAATTAACACGGATTAAGTGGATTTGAAATAAATGGTTAAAAATGGATCAAAATAGCAGTTGAGCATACCAGTACAACAGCAAACAGACTAGATGTGAAATAAAAACTTTCGAAGGTGCAGAAAGCATTACAAGTAACCACAAATTTTGAGAAATACTTGAAAACTAAAAAACACACTGATATGGAATTAGTATCCAGAATAAAAAAGAACACCTATTAGTGAATAAAAAGAATAAACAATTCAAAATAAAAATTAAAAAGCATAAACAGGGAATCACAAAACAAACAGAAAAAAAGTTCAACTTCACTAATAATCACATAAAGACTACTCAAAAAGAAGATACATTTTTACACATCTTACATTTTACAACTATTTAGTTAGCAATAATATACAGCAGTGAGTAGTCTCATACACAGCTAGTAAAATATCATTGCCATAACCATTTTTAAAGGCAAATGGGCAAAAACTGTGCACCACTTTGACACACCAAAGACATTCTGAGATATCTTAAGATACACTAACCTACTGGGGTAGCTGGATGGCTCCGTCAGTTAAGTGTCCAACTTTTTTTTTTTTTTAAGATTTTATTTATTTATTTGACAGAGGGAGAGAGGCAGGCAGATGGAGAAGGGGAAGCAGGCTCCCTGCTGAGCAGAGAGCCCAATGTGGGGCTCAATTCCCGGACCCTCAGACCATGACCCAAGCCAAAGACAGAGGCTCAACCCACTGAGCCACCCAGGCACCCCGAGGTGCCCAGCTCTTGATTTTAGCTCGGGTTATGATCTCAGGGTTGTGAGATCAAGCTCTGCACTGGGTGCAGAGTGTGCTTAAAATTCTCTCTTCTCCTCTCCTTCTGTCACTACACTGTTCTCTAAAAAATAAAAAGTTTTTTCAAAAAAGACAATTTACATTTTTAAAAAAGGAACATATAAGGATACCTACTGCTGCACCAAACAGCAAAAATACAAATTGTATTTGTTTAGTTTGTGGACAAAGACTTAAATAAGTGGGAAAAATAAATTCTTTTTTGTAATCCAGAATTCATTGTAAAAGTATGAGTTTTGATATAAATAAGAAGGAATATGATACCTAAAAAACATTAAAGTGACAAGAGCATTCATAAACATGGAGGTTGGCTCCAGGACTACAGAATTACTAAAAGCAGATTTAAGGGAAATCTCAGCTATATTGAATTAGTATTCTAATTTTAATGTTGACTTGAAACAAAGATGCCTCCTTTCTTTAGGCTTTTCAATTGAGAACACAATGTCTGGACTTAAAATTATTGGCATATCCCAACAATCTATACAATTTTAGGGTGTGATAGTTTAGGAGTGAATATGATTTGAACTTACTCATGTTCAAGGATGTCTGAAATTGAGAACCACACAGATCCTAAACATGGCCCTAAAGTAAACTGCTTAAAGAAGTTGGATCCCAAAAATTACAAGTGGGGAGTTTTTTAAGTATGATCATATTCAAGTGGAAACAAAGAAACCCATCCAAAAAACAAACAAACAAACAAACTGTGGAATGACTGACAGTGACAACTGTGGATTGAACAAAGGTTCTTTTTAAAAGGGCTATTTTGAGGATTATGATTCTGACTTCACAGAAACTAGGGAGACTGACATTGGAAGGAGTCAAATGTGAAATTCCTTAAATAACAATTTCTTGACTTTAAATTAAAAAAAAATACAGGCAAATATAACATCCATCACTAAGAAAATAGCTTTTAAAAAATACTGTGCATACTTAATAGCTTTGTGGCCCTGGGCATATTAATTAACCTCTCTGGGCCAGTTATATGGAGATAATAATAATATTTACCTCACTGAGCTATAGGACTGAGTTTAGGATTAAATGCATACATAAAGCATAAAGAAAAATGCCTGGGACATATGAAGTACTGTATGCTAACATTATTAGAAGAAAAGCAGTGGATCAGGACGCCTGGGTGGCTCGGTCGGTTGAGCGTCTGCCTTGGCTTGGGCCATGATCCAGGGGGTCCTGGGATGGAGCCCTGCATCAGGCTCCCTGCTGAACGGGGGGCCTGCTTCTCCCTCTGCTACCATTCCCCTTGCTTATGCGCTCTCAGTCTCTCTCTTTCTGACAAAATCTTTCAAAAAGGAAAAGAAAAGAAAAACAGTGGATCACAGGACTGTTACTAAGGATGGTAATTTAGGTGAAGCCTTTTTCCAAACTGGCAAAACAATACAAATAGAATAAACCTTTATTCTCTCTGTGAATTAAAAGACTAGCAACCTGGAAAACAAACAAACAAACAAACAAAACATACTGTGGAGAATCCTCACTAAAGAACACTAAAAGTTAAGAATGCAGATTTCTGTCATGTGCATGAATATAAAGTGTACAACAAAGCAGCTGCAGAATTCTTAATGCAAAAAGCTGAAGCCAGACATACCTTTTTGAATACTGGAACTATCATTTCCTAGCTAAGTTACCTGTTCAATAATATATCCCTTCTTTGCCTCAGTATCCTCAACTATGATACTAAAACTCTAACACTGCCTCTCCTCATACCACTTATCATTAAAATGTCACAGGGGTTAAATGGGATAATAAAATAGAAAGTACTCAGATGAATAAGTAGACAATAAATTGTTTCCAGGTTTTATATGCCATTGTGTTAAAAACACACACACAAAATATCATTTCTAAACATTAATATAGGCATGCAAGTGATATTTAAGTCTGGAAGGATAAATGCCTAACTAATTTATAGTGGTTGATATGACAAAAGACAAAGGAATATAAATACCAAGATTCACTTAGATGTGCCAGTTTGAACTTTCTCAGTGAAGATATATTCATGCAACTTGTATCTTAACAGTTAAACTCATTCCACTTCCCCAATCTCTTCCATAATGGAAGAGATCTGGCTAATAATAAGCCAGAGTAGCAACGACATTTATAAGTGTAATTAGTTGACCCACCCAGACACTAAACTCCAGAAGAGACAGAGAAGAGAAGCTACAATCCAAAAGATAAATTCCCAGCATTTTCCATAAGCAGCAAGTTACAAGTACCACTTCCCAACCCCTCACAATCATTTCAGTCAGCATTGACCCCGAGTAAAACAAGAAATCTCAAATACAAAAATGAGTATAATCACAAATAGATGCCAAACCGTTCAAAAAAAAGAACTAGTTCCTTAGCAGAATGAACAGAAAACATTTTAAAATAATATATTAAATATTCTGAAAAGGTACTATACCCACAAGAACAAGCAGATATGAAAAGACATGAATCTAAAATCTTAGAAATTCAAAACAAAACAAAAAAAAAAAGAAATTCAAAACAAGAGCTGCATGGACACAGCTGAAGTGAGACATAGGTAATCAAGACCCAATGTCCTCTCAAAATACTACACAAAGGAAAAACAGAAAAGCTAAGAGATGGGGAACATATCCAGAAGAAGTAAGTTTCGCTGAAGATGAATTTTAGAAAAAAGAACTAAGAATAAAAGAAAATAAGAAAAAGAATTCACAGAGTTAAATTTTAAAAAGTATATAAAAAGGGGCACCTGGGTGGCTCAGTTGTTAAGTGGCTGCCTTCAGTTCAGGTCATGATTCCAGGGTCCTGGGATCGAGCCACAAGTAGGGCTCCTGCTCCACTGGGAAGCCTGCTTCTCTCTCTCCCACTCCCCCTGCCTGTGTTCCCTCTCTTGCTACTACCTCTCTCTCTATCAAATAAATAAATAAAATCTTTTTTTTTAAGTATATATATGCTTTCCATAGAACAGGTCTGCTCATTATACCAAAACAGACTAAATTAAAACAAGCAAAAAACAAAAAAATAAACAACAACAACAACAAAAAGAAACCTAAAACCTAGACATACTGTGTGAAGACTTCAGAAAACCAATTTGAGGAAATATTGATAACTTAAGAGTAAAAGATCAGTTAACTACAAAGGAGTAAGAATTAAAATGACATCAGACTTGTCATCAGCAATACTGAATGCTAAAATAAACAACAATATCCTCAAAGTTCAGAGGAAAGGTTATTTTTAACCTAGAATTCTATTGCCAGGAAAACTAGCAATCAACAGGATAAAGAAATAAAGATATTATTTCTGAGCAAAGACTGACGAAATGATCCCTTGTTAAAACAATTACATAAAAATATAGTACAAATTCAAGACATCAAAAGACCCTAATAAATGGGGGAAGAACTCAAATTAGGGAACTCATATAATGCTCCAATGGAATCATCAATGCTCCAAAAAACAAGTAAAACTCATGGGCTGGCTGAAATAACTGAAGATCCATCATCTTTAAAATAAATAGTCTGGAATAAAAATCCCAGATAATTATAT
Source organism: Lutra lutra (assembly GCF_902655055.1). Lineage (NCBI taxonomy): Eukaryota > Metazoa > Chordata > Mammalia > Carnivora > Mustelidae > Lutra > Lutra lutra. The sequence goes on from NC_062285.1 coordinate 87,017,405, forward strand.
GATGGGAGTTAGCAGACTTAGGGGCTGTGAAATGTGGGGCAAAAATAAAGAAAACTGTCAGTCTAAAAAATAACTTATCAGGTTTCAAACTGGGTAAAGTGACAAAAATAGCAGATATACATTATAAAAAAGAGATACAAGTTATAATAAAAAAGCATAGAAAGGTTAAAAATTCAAAGTACAGAAAATGATACACTAAGCAAATGTTAACCAAAAAAAGGTAAGTATGTATATAAAACCTATATATAACATGTAAAAAATGATTCAAATTGAAGATCAAGTTGCTGGACAAAAAAAATATATTTCCTAGAGATAAAAGTACATCACTTCAAATCACATAAAACAAAAAGAGATTTAAAAAATTTCAGGAAGAAACTAGTAAATCCACAGAGAAACACACCTCATTATAAAATCTACAGATGAAGAAAGTGTAAGTAATATAAACAATGCATGTATTTCTTTTTTTTTTTTAAGATTTTATTTGTTTATTTGACAGACAGAGATCACAAGCAGGCAGAGAGGCAGGCAGAGAGAGAGGAAGGGAAGCAGGCTCCCTGCTGAGCAGAGAGCCCAATGTGGGGCTCTATCCCAGGACCCTGGGATCATGACCTGAGCCGAAGGCAGAGGTTTTTAACCCACTGAGCCACCCAGGCGCCCCAATGCATGTATTTCTTAATAGAAAAATGGAAATGAATATCCAACAAACCCAGAATATGCATTTTTCATGAACACATCCAACATACATTAATGTGGTGTCAAGGAAATAATGAATTCAAAGACCAAAAAAAAAAAAAAAAAAAAAAACCACACACAAAGTCATATATATCCTCAGCCATAAGATAACAGAGTTAGATGAGCAACAATGAAATGACAAAAAAAATGATCTCCTTATAAATTAAGAAAATATATATATATACTGGATTAAGGAGGAAATCAGTGGTGAAATAATTCAGAGGAAAAGTGATAGCCTTAAACCACACATATTAATAAAAAAAAAACAAACTCAAAAATGCTAGTAAAGGAGGAAAAGTACAAACCCAAAGCAAGGAATCATAATAAAAACAAAAATAGGGACGCCTGGGTGGCTCAGTTGGTTAAGCAGCTGCCTTCGGCTCAGGTCATGATCCCAGCGTCCTGGGATCGAGTCCCACATCGGGCTCCTTGCTCATCAGGAAGCCTGCTTCTTCCTCTGCCTCTGCCTGCCATTCTGTCTGCCTGTGCTTGCTCTCTCTCCCTCTTTCTCTCTGACAAATAAATAAATAAAATCTTTAAAAATAAATAAATAAATAAAAAATAAAAGCAAAAATAATGAGAGAAAACCCAACAATAAAACAGCAAGCAACAGTAAAACCAATAGCCAGTTCTTTGGGGAAAAAAACTATTAAAAAGTAGAAAATAAATCAAGGAAAATTGAAAAAACCATAATAAACAATATCAGAAATTATAAAGAAGATGTAACTACAAATGCAGAGCAATACACTTGATTCAAATATTCAGTTATATTAAAGGTTATCAATGGTATGTGTGAAAAATACTGAGGGATCTGAACTTACTGCAAACTCAATAAAATTCAACAGTGCTAGGTGGCTGCTAGAAATGTCAACACAAAGTTAAGCTGCAGAACAGAAGCACACAGTCTAAGGAAAGGGAGACATTTTTAGTATTACATTTAGTTTTGAGTGACTCAGATAAAGAGGGACTCTTAAGAAACAGTAGGACAAACAGGATGACCAGGCTAAAGAATGACCTAGAACAACATGTTGTATGAGGAAACCATTGGGAAAATGGAGGATATTTAGCCTAGAAAACAAGAGAATTTTAACGGCTTTCTTTAAATAGTGCAGATCTATCGTGTGTAAACCAGATATAGAAAAAAAGAGGCAGGCAGAGAGACAAGTGCAATGAAAGACCAATTTCTCCTCAAAATCAACAAATACTGATTTGTTCAGATGTCCAACAAAAGAAAGAGTTAATTACCATATGAAGTTAGAGACTCTCCTTTCTGTTCAATATTTAGAAATGTTGAAGCAGAAACTAGATAATTAACTGTCAGGAATAATAAACAGTAGGCTCCTGTAGGAAGTGTGATGTTACAACTACTTGACCACCTAGATCTATTGCACTTTCAAGATTTTGTTATTCAACATTACTTGCCAATAAATTTTGTTGCCTAAGAGGAACACAAAAACTGCAAACTCAAAATTTATCCTCCAGATTTTTGGATCATTCATACTCAACTTCAATAGTCTCAAAAACGACACATCTTTATCCTCAAGACATTTATCTTTGATTTACATAAACACTTTATGTTTATTTGTATCTACAGAAAACTCTATGCAACTTTCCCTCCTCTTGCATTGCTATGATCCCCAACTGAATATTTACTGGATGCTACTTTGGTCTAACTCCTTGCCTCTGTACTTATAAATAAAAAACCCCTCAGGCTGTCTCAACTATCTTCCCAATCTAACATTCTAGAAAAGTATGAAAACTTCCCAACAGTTTTAGATATGTGTGTTCTCCACACTAAGAGAAGCATGCCCTTCTCCCAATCCAACCTTTGGCAAATTAATCAAAATTGGTATCTTTCTGGTATCAACATTTCTCTGATCCTAGTGAAGTTGTTTACTCAAATGAAACACACATCCACAAACATATAAATGTTTATACTTCAACAAAACATGTATTAGAACAATAATTTTCAAAAGCCTAAGCAACACTGCCAAAAGGCAAGAGGAAACAGTCTGTACTCCTGAAACATGAGTGTGGCTTCTATCACACTCAATCTAACTGGCCTCTAGCTTTTAAGTACCCAAGCATGTAGTAATAAATGGCCAATGGCCTTTCTGAGTCTAGAAAACTGAAAGTCCCATCTAAAACTAACACTTTTATGTTGCAGAAAGATCCTGATGTTTAACTTCCTAAAAGGGAAGCAAAGAACTGCATAATACCATTCCTTTCCTCCTCCAGTTCTCGAAGGTAGCCTCAGTATCACCCTTTGCTTTGCCACCTACCCACATTCATCCTCCAAAATTATATCAATCAATAATATATTTTATCACTGGCCATACTGATATTAGCAGACACAAATACTTGCACTCTTTATAAACATAAATCTTTATACCTTTATAGTATGGTTATATATTCTTATGTTGCATGCTTCTTTTATTTCAGTGAGATAATGGTTTTCTGTACGCAATTTTTCAAGCATACCAAAAAAATAATTTAACAAATGTCTCTGTAACCTTCACCTAAGAAATAAAATATTAAAATTTCTAATAGTTTAAACTTCACTTTGTTAAGATGGTGGTAAGTTTAAATATGTGGAAATGGAAAGCATAAGGGTGGGACTGGAAAATTTGACCGTGTTATATGTATAAATATACATTATCTAATATATATCATTTGTGAAAACAGAAGCAGTCAGATTTTGATGATGAATTCAAACTGGTACATTTAGTCTAAAACTTTATAGTGTAGTAAGGTTACAAAATGTCATTTCTCTGTATGTACCAGTTGGTGTCACTACAACTGAAAACACAGCAACAGGACTATAATGAAAAGAGGTCTAAAACTGATTTCTATGTAATATGAACATATTGTATGCATGAGTAATGTTCATATATGAAGCCCAATGCTAGTTCATTTCAATACAAACCTAAGGAAAATTATAAAAATGAAAATTATTTTTTAAAAGATAAAATCCAAATATGGTATTCAAAATCTCCTGAAAATTTACAATAAACAGTCTACCAATCCTGGAATGACTATAATTAAAACAAATAAAAAAACCTTCCAAAGGTGAGAGACAGATATAAGGCCTGAGGGATCAGGGGTGGGAAGTGGGGGTAGTCTCAAAAAAAAAAAAAAAAAAAAAAAAAAAGGACCTGAATCTCTTACCTGTGGGTAGCTCGATATTGTGAAAAGGACCTCCTCTTCTGTAAACCACTGCAACTTAGTTCATTTGTATAAGCAGTTAAAACTAATGCAGAATTCTAGAACAGCCTTCTTTAGCCTAAATTACTTGCTTGGTTCATATTCATTAAAAAAAAAAAAACAGGAATACAGTAGATTGGCTACATATTAAAATTCCTTTCAAACAGTGATTCACATCTGTTGTATAGTTTGTGCAGCAAACATCCCATTAACCACAAAAGCCAAAAAACGTCAGACAGTATGCCAATGAAGCTCACAGAACACACAAAGTACATCTTCCAAAGGATTGCAAAGGATTGTTGCAAGTAAAGATGCCTAGAATCAGAATTCTTTTGTACTGCTTTCTATTCTGCCAACTATTAGGACTGCAGCAACTGTGTGCAGTTAAGTAACCTCCCACATACTACCCAATAGTATCAGTAGGCATAAATCTATAAAAACAGAACTAAAAGCTTCAAAGGCTTATAGATTCTCATTATTCCACATATTGTCAGTTGTGGAGGTCTCAGTACTCTTATTCTAAAGCATCAACTCTGTTCTTTCAGTCCTAAAGGCTATATTCTTATACATTCCAAACAGAAAATCCATGACACATATTATTTGCTGCCCTAGCAGAGCCAGACTGCAGTTACAGCTAGCTGGCACCAGTAAGAACAATTTACATAAAGCAGTCCTCATTTCATGACCAAACTAAAGAATACTGCTGAGTAAACCCTCCCCCATTCGTTCCCCAACAGGCACTGACTGGTTCTAGAATATATCTAGTTATCTATTTACCAATGATTCAAATCCAGGTAATAAGAGAAAATCAATTTATAATTATTAAGTAACTGACATTTTACCCCCACCACACCAAAACATGTTTAACACCCAGAGACATTCAAAAGCCTTAGTTTTTTGTGACATAGACCAAAACATTACATAAATCCAGTAACTGCTATTTTTAAGTCATTAAAAATATAAATTATAATTCACATTAACTAAAAGCTGTCCTCATTTGACTCTATAAGCCACCTTTCATATTTTGTTAATTACTTAATTATTATTAAATAGATTTGCTCTTAGAACCATAATGCTTTACATGTCACCAAATAGTAAGATTTAATGCATATTCACACATCACTAGTACAGTGATTAGTTAGTCAACGTATTTACCACTAGTTAATATTACTAAACTTTTTGATAAACTCACACGTTGTTACAAATATCTAAACAAGAATATATTTTGTCAGTAGCACATTCTTATTTACCCTAAATCATTCTTGTATTGTTTTAATTGGCCAGATTTGACTGAGCAAGAGTTGAGTCATTGCCTATGAAGTCCTTTGTTTAAATTTTTTCAGTAATTGCTTTATCACCTACTAATACATAATTCTATCTCTTCACTTCTATTTTTCCACTTATTTTAGTGAGTCTAAGTACTAAATTTCATTTTCAAATAACAGTTTAGAAACTAGTGCCACATCTAAAATGACAATAAAATAAAAAGTAGTACTTAATATGCTAACCAGGGGTCATCCAAAATATGTTCCTTATTTTTTTTAAAGTAGGCCCCAATGTGGGGCTCAAACTCACAACCCCAAGATCAAGACCTGAGCCAAGATCAAGAGTTGGACCCCCAACCGACTGAGCCACCCAGGTGCCCCTGTTCCTTATTTTTTAATCTTATTTTCAGCTGTTTTTTGCTTTTTTTTTTTTAGATTTTTCATTTATTATATGAGAGAGAGAGAGAGAGAGTGCACAAACAGGGGGAGCTTAAGAGGTGAGGGAGAAACAGGCTCCCCACAGAGCAGGGAGCGTGATGTGGGCTCAATCCCAAAACGCCAGAATCATGACCTAAGCCAAAGGCAGACACTTAGCCAACTAAGCCACCCAGGTGCCCCATATTTTAAGCTGTTCTAAAACACTGTTCTTGGGGCACTTGGGTGGGTCAGGGGGTTGAGCCTCTGCCTTCCGCTCAAGTCATGATCTCAGGGTTCTGGGATCTAGCCCTTCATCGGGCTCTCTGCTCAGTGGGGAGCCTGCTTCCCCCATCCCCTTGCTTGCCTCTCTGCCTACTTCTATCTCTCTCTCTGTCAAATAAATAAATAAAACCTTTAAGAAAAAAAATAAAACATTGTTCTTAAACTATCCCTATTATACAATAAAGACAATGGAGCTCAAAATTAGGGGGAAAAGTTATCATACATCAACAGTAAATAGTAGACTTCTAATGCATGCATAATCCTAAATGTTGCCTTTGATAAGCAGTAATGAATTTCCTAAATTACATATTCTTTTCAAAATCTGTACTCTGCCATCAGCAGAAAAAGGAACAGAAACAAATACATATAATATGGTGTCATTTCACATAGTATATACCATTTAAGTAACATTTGGCTATTGATCATAACACCTCACAGTTGGAAATCATCCAAGTATTGTATTCCTTCTGGTTTTAATTTTGTTAGCTGTGTCCTCCCTCTCTCTCTTCCTACTTTATGCATCCAGATCTCTGAATAAAAGTACTTTAAAAACAAAGGACCTAAAATCACTTAATCCAGCATAAAATATAATGTATATAACAACTATTTATTAAGCTAAATAAATTAAATAATGACCTAATACTGAATTAATCATGAGAAGCTTAAATCCTCTACAACCTGCTTACTGAAGTGCCAACCGACAATGTTAGTTGTTAATCTAGCGCAGTGCTTTCCAAATTAATAACGGTAAAGAACCAATGTTTTAGCTCTAATCCATCAAAGATTGATACTTTTATAAATTCAACAAAAATGAATTAATTGGAAGGTGAAATAAAGAGAAAGCATATAAAATGTATGCCTCAATTATTTTTATTTGACCCAACTGACATAAAGTTACTTTATCAGATTGATACAAAAATTTCTAGACATTCTTAATTTCAGTGATTATCTCATAGAAGAACAAGAATAAACAAACTAATCTGAACTGACCTTGAACTCATCCACAGACCACATTTTGGTAGTGTTCACCTAGCCATTCGCTACCTATTCTACCCTACCCCCAGGATTCTCAATCCCTGGGGTAATTTAACCTTCTCGTATTTATTTTCTATCCTCCCATTTCCCCTGCCCCATTGTAAACTGCTAGAGTGCAGGGATCTTGTACACCAGACATCAAAACAGTACCTGGCAACTAACAGGTACATAATAAATGTTTATTAAATTTGTTGAATCAATTGATCAATTCAAAATCCGTTTTTGTTTTCACTCTAACATGCTGCCTTAGCACCAGTAAGAATTCTTATTGTATCCCCTTCAGGCTCTTTAAAGTCTTCACTTTGAGATTTAAACACCTTGCTTGGGATGCCTGGGTGGCTCAGTTGGTTAAGGCACTGCCTTTGGCTCAGGTCATGATCCCAGAGTCCTGGGATCGAATCCCATCTCGGGCTTCCCCTGCTTTGCGAGGAGCCTGCTTCTCCCTCTCCCTCTGCCTCTCCACCTGCTTGTGATCTCTCTCTTTCTCTGTCAATTAAATAAAATCTTTTAAAAAATTAAAATAAATAAACACCTTGCTTTCTGGCATTTTTACTACAAATCAGCCAGATCCCTAAAAACCCCTCACCCTAAAGATCCTTTTCTAAAGTATCCAAGTAGCCCAGATTTCTCCCCAATACCATAATGATTGAAAACAAAGCAAAAGAAATTTGTGCCAGAGGGAAACTTGTAAGGAAAAAGCAACCAATATTTACTAATACGTAATTTGTGTCCCACACCGCACTAAATGTATATATACTATGCTCATTTAAATCCCCAATTATCAACTCTACACCGTAGACTTTATCCCCATATTAAAGATATGAAAACTAAAGTCTGAAAATAAGCAACTAGCTTCTTCCCATAAAAAATAATGCATAAGACTGACTGAGCGGGGTGCCTGGATGACTCAGTGGGTTAAGCCTCTGCCTTCAGCTCAGGTCATGATCCCAGGGTCCTGGGATCAAGACCCGCATGGGGCTCTCTGCTCAGCAGGGAGCCTGTTTCCTCCTCTCTCTCTCTGCCTGCTGCTCTCCTACTTGTGATCTCTCTGTCACATAAATATAAATAAAATCTTAAAAAAAAAAAAAGACTGAGCACTTATGATAGGCATTATACATCCAGCATTATATATACATTTCTCATATAAACGTATAACTAGTTGGTCAAAGAAAATGAGTTCGCCTTGACTGATTCCAAAGTCTGTGTTCTTCTCTGGCTCTTTATCTAATCCAAATCCAAAGGCCTCTCTCTTTTAATGCAGAATGGCCATGTATCCAAAACGATATAATTTTTAATAGCCATACCAGACAAAAATAATAATTTCCTGACTTCTATACCAATAGCTTCCACAATGCATGACATGACACTTCCGTGTTAACAAAGGAGAGCAACAGGTCACATGCCTCTCCTGGGCAGTAGCACCTGATTTACTACAAGAAGGGCAAAAGTCCTTAGACAGATGCAGAAACAACTCCTCAGATATGGTGTTAAACTCCTTCTTCATTAAACTCAAAGGATTCACTGTGTCAATAAGCACCATTTTTATCATTTCCATATTAACACGTTAATGACCAAGAACAGACTGCTACAAATTACTAATAGAGAATTCTGTGAAAGTTCTAACCTAAGCGATTAAAAAAAAAAAATTCCTTATTTGAATAGACTTTAAGCTTTCTCCCAAATCACAAATCACTATCTCTTTTGGGAGTGTGAAGAGTTCAGAAAGCAGGAGAGTCAGTGTTTCCTGGGCAAGTTAAGTGCTTTTTCAATTTCCACTGAAGTTTCTGCTTTAACTTAAAGCCATTTTCCAAAAAAGTAACATTTCCCTGGTATTACATGGTATTACATAAATGCTAAGAAGCTGGATTTCACTCTAGAAAATGTGGAACTTAAAATCATATCATATCATGATCATAAACCACCATGTTTCCTACATCATCAAAGTAGTCTCAACAAAGTTGAGACAGTGAGTGTTATGTAAACAGAAAAAAACCTTAAACAAAAATAAGTTTATAGTGGCCTCTAAAATTAGTCTAATGCAGTCAAGAAAACTTTCTACTAGCAACTTTCTCATTTTTAGTGCTAAGACTTCTCCAATCAACCAATTTAGACATAAGTCTTTTATAAAATGTATTTCATTTACCTGTTCAGTAAACTGTGTATCTTGAATATACTTTTTCTTATGCAGTATCATCATTAACATCAATATGATAAACAGTGATGTCTTTAACACCATTAACATTTAAAGAAAAGAGAACCTATTATGACATTAAAAGACCTCAAGGTATACATGTTTCTAATTAATATTTCCTTAATCTCTTCACTTTCATTCTATTGCCACTTTTTGCTGATATCACTGGATCTCCTTCAATCCGCACCGTATTTCTCTAATATAGAGAAATCAGGACAAAGCTGAAGATTGGCAAAGGTTCCGTATCTTCTAAAGAGAAAATGGTCTTTAAGCAGGCAGTCTCTCCTACCAAGTAAAGTAAGCTGGACTTTACTTATGCTTACTTCCTTCTAGGTTAGAAGCTGTACTCTAACTATAAAAGGCTGCCAACAATCTGTCAAATAAGTAGGATAGGGATCTGAAAGGAACGGTTTATAGGGGCTCAGCAGGTAATGTAATTAGTGAATAAGACCAGATGTGAACTGTATAGACCCTATCTGAAGGAGACAGTAGGTACTCTACTGAAGATTATTTTTCTGATGCAGAAATACATTCTTAGCACTACCCAACTTCTATTTTTCAGAGATGAGATATCCGGATTTTTATGTAAAATTTGACAGCTTAAACAAGTAGAGTAACAGGGCAACAGCAAAAGGATAAAGTCTGTTGGCTGCCAATTTGTGGCTACTGAAAGAAAACTATATTTTCTTAAGATTCTCATATGTACCAAAACAGAAAGTTCTAGGCCCTGAATTCAAGTCATCTCTTTAGAGAAATCATTTTCTAACTGCATATTTGGAGGACTCAGTTAGCAGGACTCAGTTAAACTAGAATCAAAACATTTCTCCCTTTTACTTCCTTAATTCTGTAATGTCAACATTCTACATTGGCTTTACTTAATAAACATATCTGCCACTATCTACGTACAGCAAAAGGTGGCTAATCTATGTAACAGAATAGGATCAGCAGTACAAACATGAATACAACATATTATCAAGTGGCTATGGATGTACTAATATTAGTCAGTACTTCTTGCTTCGAGCATGAGTTATATGTGAAATTTCCCATACTGTTTAAATATAACACATTCCCTGATCCAATCACATTTGATAAAGTACACATCTAAGAAACAAAAAACTGAAGAGCATTCAAATATTACTGGAAAATGAGCATGCAGACTATTTCATGGTACTTTTCAGAAACATTATGTAAACTGATTCTCCGCATATCCTCGCCATATAGATAGGAATTTTTCCCATTTTACAGATGAGGAAACAAGAGTCAGAAAATGGAATGAGTTGATCAATATATGAGAAGTAATAAAAACAACTCAAATTTAGGCTTGAACTCTTAGTCGATTTCTTTCACTATCTCAACATTTTCCTTAAAGGCTTATGCTTAATGAAACAGCTCAGGAAAAAGGATAAACACATACGGAGCACAAAAGATGACAAAATAATAACATTAAACCTTAATTATCCAACTCCCGGATTTATCATGCCTCAATTATTCAGCCTAGTAGCCAGTCTGGAATTCAGCATGGACAATTTGAAAACTGTCACAAATCCCAGAAGTAATAATCCCACTGAGGTCCAGTTTATGCTTATAGTTGCAAAAACGCAACATGGCACTGAAAAAATTAGCAATAATATTCCAAAAAGCCACACTGTTGATGTTCCCCCATGTACAAGTAATAATCAATGGAGTGTTCTTGTAGAGAATGAAAGTAAATTTTATAAGCCACAACAAAAGGCAAAAAGAGTAGATCACTGAAATTTCCCTAAGGTCTTACTCTGACGATCAACATAAGTTTTCAGTAATTTCAACCTAGCCAGTTTCCTCTAGCAATAAAGAACAAACTGAGTAGCTGGCTTGCACCGTATGAAATATCTGAATACAGTAAGCTGTTCATACTACAAGAGGCATAAAAATAATAATGATTAAGGACACAGCACATTCACTTTTCCTATGTCATACTCACTCTAGGGTAAACCTGAAAGGCACGATGGATAAAATCTCTCTCACAACACTTCTTCTCTTTTGGGAGCAAGCACATATTACTGCATTTATATAAAGTAATGTTCAGGTTAATAGAATCGACCACTATATCACATAAAAAGAATCCTAACAACTTGACAAAGTAGTAAGCTAATGAAAGAGAAATAAACACACTAAAGCTATTGACAAAGCTGAACTAGTGATCCCAAATATATTTGAAGCCACTAAATAAGTGATCAATGATGAAGAAAAAAATTTGTTAAAAAAAAATTAGAATATAAACACAATTTTGTGGCAAAGCAGAAATTTCAAACTGTTAAATTGTGTAAATATAGACTCTAACTTCATGAAATTAAAAAAGAACATAAAGAATTCACATTTTAGGGGCACCTGGGTGGCTCAGTGGGTTAAAGCCTCTGCCTTCGACATGATCCCAGGGTTCTGGGATCGAGCCCCGCATCAGGCTCTCTACTCAGCATGGGGCCTGCTTCCTCCTCTCTCTGCCTGCCTCTCTGCCTACTTGTGATCTCTGTCAAGTAAATAAATAAAGTCTAAAAAAAAAAAATTCACATTTTAGAATACTTTTGCAACTGAATTCTACAGTCCCTTAACTTACCATCTGAATTTCTACAACTAAGCAACCTAGATCCTGACACTAACAAGATTAAAACTGTGATATAGGATCTGGTTTCAGACTTTTGTTTTCATCTTAACAGCCTAACTGTTCTCATTTTAATAAATAAGTTTATAATAAATAAATGTTACACTTTTAAATTATAAAATAAATACAAAACAATAAAATACCCATGTGTCCCTTTTAAATATAGGGGTCCTTCATAAGAATTTAATGTGCAAAAATATGCTGTTTTCTAAAGTTGCTGTGCTTAGAAAGTTCAAAACTTACTGTTCTATGTCATATTAGTCAGGGATATATTCATAATAGTCTTAACAAAACTGAAGAAATGTACTATACCATTTATTAAAAATTTTTAGTAATTACCACAATTTAAACATTAGAGCTTAAAATTTCTATCTGAAATATTATGTAAATAAGAATTTCATTCTCCTGACTCTCTGGGTGACTATGGTCTTACCATATCTCAATAAATGTTTCAAGTTCAGAATGTTAAGAAAGCTTTTTGAAAATTGTGAATCAAAATTTTAAAAATCACTGAAATACATTATTTTTAAATATACCACAGGTTTAAACTAAGACTAAAGTGGACATCAACAATTAATATCAATTAACTAAAACAACTGAGTATTTCAATTCTGTTGCATTAAAATATATTAGGAGAAAGAAAAGGGGTATCCAGTCCTAGATGTGAACTTGTTTCTAAACTCAAAATTCGAATCTGAATGACAATTTAAGCAAAAAGTAATTAGAATAAAAAGTTAGCACCCTTAAAACATGTGAAAGAACTAAATGGCCAAGAGGAGGCAGCATAATGAAAAAGAATTAGAACCCAGTACAAAAAAAAAAAAAAAAATCTAACAGTGTTAAAAATATTTTTCTTTCTATAACTATGACTTATATTCAGAAAATTAAATTCTTCCCAGAAAGCTATCAAACAATAACTCCAAAACATACACACACACACACACACACACACACACAAGCATGCAAAACACGGCTTATTTATGGCTTCTTTCCAAAACAAAACAAAAAAACACTATTCAGTAAATATACTGTTTTTAATTTCTACCAAAAAATATCAAGCAAACTAAAATATCCAACACAAAAAGAATATTAAGTTAATTAGGGCCAGAAACACTATTGTAGTGGTCAAATGTTCTGGCAATGACAGTACATAAGATGGTGAGAAATTACAGGAATTTAACCTTTGACCTCACCATCCTATGTACTGTGTCCATAAAAGAAGCTTAAAGCAAACACTTCAACTTCTTAGCAAGCAAGCTCTAAGTTCACCTTGCTATGTAAATTCAGTAAAATTCAAATATTTTTTAATTAAAATATTCAAAGATAAAGAGTAATTGGTTCTTACCTTTGGTCCTGGTGCATGTGCCAAGTCTCCTCACTGGCACAGTTGCTGCCTAAGCAGCTACAAAGGCTAGGTCAGCAGCCATTTTGAGACAGCTGCACTGTCTCAGTTGCACTAAAGTGTAATTAAGATGGCTGCAATATGCACTCAAGAACTCACACAGTGAAAACTCAGCTATGTATCAAACAAAGCCCCTCCCACTTTGTCAGTCTGCAGGAAACTGAACACAGACAACAGCTAATGCATATACTGCAACAAACAATGCAGCTGCTTAGGACACAGAAAACAGAGAAGGCAGCAAGCCAGTTTTGTAACACAATGCCTGTGAATCCAGACTAGCAATACACACTTTGGGCACATCCAGATCCCAGACAGCCTGAAATCCATGCCACATATTAGCAGTTACAGAGATAGAGCCAAATCACACAAGGCAAACATCAGGGAATTCGCTTGAAAGAAAGCCTCCATTTCAGTCCAGAAAAAAAAGTCTGCTCAAGGCCCTTTTTTTGGTGTGTGTGTGTGTGTGTGTGTGTGTCTTTTATAGTACTTTTATCATGAAAAGGGTGCCAATTTTTATAATTTCTGGAAAATTAAGTTGCTTAAATCCTGATAGTCAATTTCCATTTATAGAAGGCTGATTAAAGATCTTTTCCCACAGAGTCTAAGCCCCAAAGTACTCAAATCTAGCAGAATGGTTAAAGCTTGCAGTCAAATTTTTGAATCTTGACAATAATTTGACAATAATTTTAAATAACTGTGGGGGAAAAGACTAGAGTCATTAGAACTATGATGGCAACAAAGCTTATTTTAAGTAATCTGCCATAAAGACAAAAACACTTCCTTCTCTTCTGTAGTCCAGATGGCCACAAAGACATCTCTAGGTGAGTGTTTGGTCCCAGGGCAAATTAAATTTCATGCCCTGCCACAGACCTCCCAACATTTTAATATGAGTGAAAAACAAATAAAAATAAAGAATATAGACACCCTTGGGGGGGGAAGCAAATAGGGAGAACAGAAAGTGGGTATATTAACAAAACAAATTTGAGAGGGATTCCAACAAATCTGTCATGGCAGTAACCTACCCATCAGGAGAAGAGAAGGACGAGAGCACAGAAAAAATTTGTTTGCTTGACAGCTCGTATCATCTAGGAAATCCACCCTTTCCTTCTCTTTTCCTTAGTTTACTTTCCTAAAATCTAGCTCCCCTGTATGATCTTTTGTCTATCCACCACACTATGTAGATATTCACTAAAATTCGTTAAGAGTATAGGGAGGTGATAGGGGTACAGCCAAAAGGAGACTGGCCCCATAAATTGATAATTGTTCAAGCTGAGTGATGGGCTCATGGAGTTGATTATTTCATTCTATTTCTGTATATATTTAAAATTTTCTAGAATAAAAATTTTTAACTGAAACAAAAGTAACTCAGCTTTTTTTTTTTTTTTTTTTCAGTTTAAATTCAACTATTTAAACTCAGCTTTTTAAAAGACCCTTATTTATTCTCCAAGAGGCAAACTGGATGAAGTGTATAAAGACTATTCAAGTCCTACACTAGATTAAAAAAAAAAAGTTAAACTTAACCAAGCTACATTAATTCTTCAAAAAAAAGTAATTCTCTGAGAGTCGCTCAAATCTATTCCTTAGAAGCAAGAGGTTGGTAAACTGCAAAAGATTAATAAAAGATAGAAATTACTGTAGCACTGAAATGGGACTAAGGTTATTGGGGAGACAAACAACCAAAACTTTTAAATCTGCCAAGTAAGCAGCTTCCAATATTCAGGACAGCAGATTCTTTTGGAGTCTGGGCTACAAAAATTTAAATTATGTAACACACCTGCAAATGTACCCTGTCCCATCCCCCTCACCCCAAGCCTCCCATGTCTTGACAAATACCTTTCCAATGTAAATCCTAACTACTTTTTTCTCAGTCTAAGTTTTCCTGAGCAAGCTAAGTTGTGGCTACTACTATCAGCTACAAGAACTACTTTTCACCCAATTTATATCTCACAGTAAAAGACAAAAAGACATACATTCTCTCATTGTACCAATTCTCCTCCAACCACTACAGTCATTTCACTACCTATTCACTAGGTTTTCTCTATTATCCCAAGGCACATAAATAAAACAGTAACTAGACTGATTATCTACTTCACACACAGCACTTAGAAGACAAAGGGGTAGGGAGGTACATTCATATAGATCAAGCCCTCAGGTAAGTTTTACATGCATTATTTCAATTAATTCTCACTGCAATCCTACAAGGTATGTATTACCTACCACTTCATGAGTGAAGGAAACTGGCTCAAAGATTAAATAACTTCACAAAAGTGCTAGGAGCTGAAATACATGCTAGACTACACTCAGACTAAGCCCATGCAGCTTCCTTCACCCATCCCTTCCCACACTGGTTGTTTCTACACATCACGAAAATAGTTTAGAAAAGGAAAATGGTTAGGCTGTTTTTCTGATAACTGGTGTCACTGCAACATGTTTCACTTTCTATCCCAAAGAAACAATCTTAGTTCACCTGATAAATCCTATCCAGGACTCAACCTAAATTATCTCATCAGTAACAACTTTTTCCTTACTTATTTTTCTTTTTACTATACCCATCCCCCAAGCCAGGTAAAATTTCACTCCCAAGATCTTTTTGTGCATACCACTGTTATATTTACCATATTTCATAATTTAGAGTTCCTAAGGGCAGAAATCACATTTTAATTCATTTTCCATTCACTTCCATAGTACAAAACACAGTAATCGCTCAATAGATGGTGAGGTGAAATTAATTCCCAGTGTTTTCATTTCTACCACAAAAATCTCAGAAAATTCTACATCTTTAAGAACCTTCACTTTCAGGATCTCAACTCTTATTTTCTGGGAAAAAGCAGTCAACTAATGACTCAACTAAGTTTTTAGCCTGGGCCTAAGAAATCTCTGTACTTTAAAACCCAGGAAGTAGAGGCGTCTGAGTGGCTCAGTCAGTTAACTCAGTCAGTTAAGTGTCTGGCTCTTGGTCTGGGCTCAGGTCATGATCGGGTTGTGGAACTGAACACTGCATAGGGCTCGAAGCTCAGCTCAGAGTCTGCTTGAGAGTATCTACCTCTCCCTCTGTCCTTCCCCCTACTCATGCTCTGTCTCTCTTACTCACTCTCTCTCTCTAAAAAATAAATAAAATCATTAAAATCCAAAATGGAAAAAAAACCTTTTGTAGAGTACTTTTCAGCTTTTAGAGTTTTTACAGGCAATACACAAGACCTACTAACTGCCTGGAAGAGCTGAACTCTAAAAGTGTCTATAAAAAATTATGGAAGCATATTATTTACTTTTAAATTCTTAAATTTTACTAAGAATATTGTTTTAAAATTACTTTAGATAGAATAAGTCCTGATAAACTGAATCACTGTTTATTTGTAAAAGCAAACACATTGGGAAGTTATTTCTAATATCAGGTAAACATTTCCACAATTACCCAATGTTTTAGCTCTTTCACATATTTTTTTTTTAATTTCAGTCTTACAAGGATCATGTAAAGTAAGAGTGTTATAATTTCAAAGGTTTAAGAGCAGTGAATGTAAACCTTTTGCTAGGGGTTGCACAAATAACAATGAGAACTGGAAGGGAATTAACTGTAATCAACTACTATAACCTTTTAGACAACACAGATCACACTATTAAAATAACTGCATATACAAAATATTGAAAATGCCATGGAATCTAAATAAAAGGTTTCACTGTATTAGATAAAAAGTAAATACTTCTATTTGGTTATTACACTTTAGTTACATATTATTACCAACCTTACATACAAAAAAAAACAAATGTAAAAGGATGTTAAAATAATGAAATGAGAACACCTAATCTCACTCCCTCAAATCCCACTAAAACTACAGTAAAGGTTTTTTTTTTCTTCTTTTAAGATTTTATTTGACAGAGAGAGACACAGTGGAGAGATTTTACTTATTTGACAGAGGGAGACACACAGAGAGAGAGGGAACACGAGCGGGGCAGGGGTTGGGGGGAGAGAAGGAGAAGCAGGCTTCCCACCAAGCCGGGAGCCCGATGTGGTGCTCCATCCCAAGACCCTGAGATCATGACCTGAACTGAAAGGAGCCACTTAACAACTGAGCCTCCCAGGTGCCCCAGTAAAGCTATTTTTTGAAAGCAAAAATCCTCAAGAATAAGGAAAAGAGTAAAAGAACTAAAAGATTTCGGGAGCTGGAAAATATCAGGACCACTGGTAACTAACTTAGCAGTTCCCCAAATATCATTTTCCATGCTTCACTGGGGGAAGAACCAATTTAAGTTACAGGACAGCAACTTCAAAAGATACAACAACTAAAAAAAACTAGGCCAACTGAGGTGAAAAGAGCAAATAGTAAAATGGTGTGACCAAAAAAGGGAATACTAGTGAAAGCTGTTTGTGAATCAATAAGATACACTAGATACCCTCACCACATTCCACTGAATACCTTCTCTCCACAATCCTAGCAAAACTATGAAGATAACATCCAGTTAAAAATTAGAGTAGCATACCAAAAAGAGAGGGACTGAGTGCTTACTGCAGAGATCCATCGTCTTCTTCTTCCATTAATCTTCCAGACTGCTGCCAATCAGATCTTTATTCCCCATGTATGATCAGGCTCCTTGCTCAGTGGAGAGTCTGCTTCTCTCTCTGCCTCTATCTGCCACTCTGCCTGCTTGTGCTCTCTCTCTCTCTCTCTCTTTCTGACAAATAAATAAATAAACTCTTAAAAAAATACTTCTTATTCCCCATGTATGAAAATGGAAAACTAGAGCAATGCTCGGGTCTCCTCCCTCTTCAGAAGCTTTTGTACTGCACTCAACAAACTTTGCTTTACTACCACTCAAGATAGTGGAAAGCTATTCTCTGAGTGTATCTAAAAAGCATAAGACCTTAAGATATTGGGAGCCCGCAAAAAACAGTCCAACCAGATAAGCCAAAGAGAAGTTAAAAGCTAACAATTGCAGATACTCTAATCAACTTTTTTTTTTTCAATTTTTGAAAGATTTTATTAGTCAGAGAGAGAAAGAGTGTGTGTGCATGCACAAACAGGAAAGGAGGCAGACAGAAGGAGAAGTAGGCTCCCCGCTGAGCAAGGGGCCTGATGCAGGACTCAAGCCCAGGATGAGGACCTGAGCCAAAGGCAGACACTTAACTGACTGAACCACCCAGGTGTCCCTCTAATCAACTTAAAAAAAAAAAAATTAAGAGAGAGAGAATGTGTACAGGCCAGCTTGGGGTGGGGGGAGGGAGTGAGGAAAGAAATCTTAAGCAGGCTCCAGACCCAGCACAGACCCCCATATGGGGCTCAATCTCACCACGCTGAGATCATGACCTGAGCTGAAATCAAGAGTCAGACACATAACTAACTGAGCCACCTAGATGCCCCTCTAATCAACTTTTTAATCTTCCACAACATATAATACAATCAGGCAAGAAAAAAAAAGGCAACTGATTAAAGTTTAATGTGGAAGATAGAGACCAAAAACAAGCCAAAACAAAAACAAAAAAAACGTAAGAAGTATGCAAGAAAAAACATCAAAGGGGCACCTGGGTGGCTCAGTGGGTTAAGCCTCTTCCTTTGGTCTAGGTCATGATCTCAGGGTCCTGGGATGGAGCCCTGCATCAGGCTCTCTGCTCTGCAGGGAGCCTGCTTCCCTTCCTCTCTCTTGGCCTGCCTTTCTGCCTACTTGTGATCTCCCTCTCTGTCAAATAAATAAATGAAATCTTAAAAAAAAAAAAAAAAACTTCAAAAAAAATGAATATCCACAGGTAAGAACAGATGCTATAGTCATGTGTCAAGAACAGAATACTGGGGCGCCTGGGTGGCTCAGTGGGTTAGGCAGCTGCCTTCGGCTCAGGTCATGATCTCAGGGTCCTGGGATCGAGTCCCGCGTCAGGCTCTCTGCTCAGCAAGAAGCCTGCTTCCCTCTCTCTCTCTCTCTGCCTGCCTCTCCGTCTACTTGTGATCTCTCTGTCAAATAAATAAATAATCTTTTAATAAAAAAAAAAAAAAAGAACAGAATACTAGGGGCACCTGGCTGACTCAGTCAGTAAAGGCATGAGATCATAAGTTCCTAGATCCACACTGGGCACAGAGTTTACTTTAAAAAAAAAAAAAAAAGGAGAATACTACAGGCAAGGACTATAAAGTAGAAATGATGAACATGATAGAAAAATGAAAAACTCAACAAAAGAACTGTATGATAAAGTTGAAGAAATCTAATTGAACAAAAAGACCAAGTTCTAAGTAGGAGGGAAAAAAAACTAAGTGGAGTTCCCCTCCAAAAATGCACATTGGAATGATAAAACGGCAGATGAAAGGCATCACCAATGAAATCATTTAAGAAAAAGTTCCAAGACTGAAAAACAAGAGTTGCTAAACTGAAAGGGCCTGATGAAAGCCAACAAACAATGATAAACAGAGCCACATCAAAGAATTACAGTGAAATTTCAAAACACTAAAGACTATTAACAGATTAATAGCTTCCAGTGAGGGGGAAATCAGAAATAAGAATGGCTTCAGATTTCTCAGCAGTAATAGAAGCAAAAAGATAATGAAACAGTGTCTTTAAAATTCTGAAGAAAAATATCTTTCAACCTAGATTTCTATACCTAGCCAAACTATCAATCAAGTATCTAAAAATGCAGTAACAATGTTTCACACACTCCTGGCTTCAAAGAATATACTTTGCATTTACTTTTTCTCAAGAAATTACTAAAGAATAGGGTTTCCTTTCCCTAATGACAAAACAGACCAATAAAAAGACATGACACATGGAAAACAATGGTGCTACACAGACAAAGAGTAAAGCAATTCCCTACATGGTATATGAAATTCTGATCACAGCAGTGTACCACATGTAGAGGGCACCTAGGCCAACTGTAGCGATAAAACTCAAGAAACAAAAATGAGTCAAGATCCTTGCTGCCACTAAACCTGAGGGATGTTTCTCTACTAAATAAAACATCAAAAGATCCTTAGTAAAGGACCATACCAAATCATCTTAACTATTACTATTAAGTAGAAGAGACTCCAGGATACAGGCCACTTGGTATACAGTCTGACATTACCTTCCTAAATCAAAATCTGTCATAAATATACCAAGAGAATGGGTCCGGATTTCTATGATTCTGTTAGTCCAGTGCAGACAACTTTGTTTACGTAGATTACTTAATCCTAGATGAGTAAAACAAGAATTACTTAGAACTAAATGAACTGATTTAACTACGATTAGTATTTTTAATGGTTATATATGGAAAACACTTTCTTCTTAATCTATCTTTAACCTTCAATTTAAAATATACTTTGTATAAATAATAATTTAAATAATACCTTGATCCAATATCCTCAGAATTCCAAGGGAAAAATAACCCATAAAAGATTTTAATATGGGTTATAAGAAGCCACCAAAATAATTAAAGAGCAGTTCTATAGAAAAATACTGAATTTATTGATTGGTCTTATCCAAACAGAATCTTTTTCCTTTTTTATAATGCAGTTTACACAGTTCCAATGAGGATGTGTTCCTTACTATCAGGATAAAATTGAATAAATCAAACTAGTAACCATGACTACGAAACTGTAATACTTAAAAAGAGAAAGCTTATAATTAAGTATGAAAGGGGAAAAGGACTGCTCCTCAAATGTAGAAATAACTGCACCTCAAATGTAGAAATGATGCCAGTAAGTCCTCCCAGAACCTAATTATGTCTTCTATAACTTATAGATCCCTAAGTTTATTGGAATAAAGAATATCACTTTCCAAAATACAAGAATATTGACAAATATGGAAATCTCAGAACCATAAGACCCCAGTTTTAAGTACTGCAGGTGAAAGCTCAATGAGATGAATTAGACAGCTCTTGGTTCCTGATCTTGTAATCAAGCAGGTAAAATTACACTTTACAAAACATCTAGACATAAGTTAACTCTTAAACAAAATGTATGTAGTTTTGTTAACCAGACAACAGGGAAGTCTTTTGGTATTAACTTCTCATTAGGCCTGTGTAAATAAAGTATCAAGAAAAATAAATAAAGTATAAGATCATTAAACAAACTTATCCATTCAAATTTGTGTTTCACAGGGCAGGAACTTGGCCACAGGAATGGTTATGGAAGAAAACTGGCACTTTGTTTTGCCTCAATTTTGAGTGAGCATGTCCAGCAAGTTCCATACCTAGAAAGTAAATAAAGGGGGAGGAAGCACTTTGCACTCTTAAGTTAAAAAAAAATATATATATATATGTGGGTTTAGTCCCCAAAATAAATGATTTCATCTCTAACTTTGGCAATAATAATTATCTGAAAAAAAATTACAAACTCCTAAGATAAATAATTAATGTGAGAAAAGGGCTGCTTCTTTATCATGAAGAGGCTTACTGTAAACTTGGTAAATTTAGTAACTTCTCAGGGCTTTTATATGTTAAACACTTTCTAAAATAAAACAGGCCTAAATCTAGACTCCTTCACAAACCTTTGCAAATACACTACTTTTTCAAATGCTTATTTTTCCCTACTAGTGAGTAGTATCATAAAACTACTTCTCTAAATTACTTTTTAAACATTTTATTCTAGCTCCAGTAATTAAGAATATTGGCATTTTCTATAAATCTCCTGCATTGAAGGGCTCCCTATAGCTGCACCTAGTTCCCTCTTAGATATTCATGCCTGACTAATCGAGTCATCAATTGATTGGAGACAGAAAAGAAAGATGTGCCAAGAAAAACTGCTAACCATTTTTTGTATCTAATCTCATTTAATCCTCACAACCACCCTACTACATAGGTGGCTGCACCATTTTATATTAATACAGCTGGGAGACTCTAAATGCCCTGATCCCAATATAAAATTACTGTTCTTTCTACTTCACCGTATTACTGATTTTAGGAAAATTCTCTGCCTTTTTCTTTCTTCAATTTTGCTATCTTCCAACTTTTAAATCATTTAAATTTGGTGGGGAAGGAGAGAATTACAGAAACTTAAAAATACAAAATAATTATGTCATTCCATCTTTTCATCAAAACCTTATTAATTTGCACACATTATGTCCTTCAGAGTTATATCTTAGAGATTTGTTAATATGTAAGCAGTGGTGTTTCCCTGTTTTCTTTTATTATTTTTAATGAATGACATGGAAGAACTTTTTCTAAAACTTGACTCACAATTCATAATTTTTCATATGTAAAGTGCCTGTCAATCTTTTGACAATTATCCAGTGGGTGCTTAAGTAAATTATGTATTTAATTATTTAAAAAAAAAAAAGTCTGACACCTGTGGATAATCATGAGTTAAATGAAAAAAAGGAACTAGATGGGGCGCCTGGGTGGCTCAGTGGGTTAAAGCCTCTGCCTTTCGCTCAGGTCATGATCCCAGCATCCTGGGATAAAGTCCCATATCGGGCTCTCTTCTCAGCAGGGAGCCTGCTTCCCTTCCTCCCTCCCTCCCTCCCTCTCTCTCTCTCTGCCTACTTGTGATCTCTATCAAATAAATAAAAATAAAATCTTTTTAAAAAAAAGGAACTAGCATATCTTACTTCCCTTTCTTGCACCTCCACCTAAAACAAAAGGGATCTAGTCTTCCAGTAAGCAAATATTTACTGAATATTAAGGAAGGCAATCTGAAAAGCAATCTTACACTTTCAATAGTGGCTTTATCATTCCTAATTAGATGGGGTTTTTCTTTAAAATGTAACAATTGCCAGACACATGAATAAGATGTAATTCCTAACTGCAGAAAGCTTATGAAGGACTACACAACTATAAACATAGAAACAAAAAGCAATAAATGCCTGTAAGTGAGATAGGAAGCAAAGCAGAATAAAAAAAGTAATTAAAAAATTCCAGCTGAAAACAACAACATCCTCTTTATTAGTTATATAGGCACAATGGCAGCAATGACTCTTACAAAAATCAAGGATCTTATGTCAAATACCAGGGAGCTATTCAGAGTTCTCCTAACACACTCCCTAACACAGAGTTCTCCTTAACACACTCTCCTAACACACTCACTTTCTCATTTCTCATACTCTGAACACCCTATTTCCTTTACTGAGAACATCCTTCTAGTTTATCCCTAAAATACAACTTCCCTAAGACTTCCTTGATCTCCCCCATTATCGTTTCACTTTTTGTGCCTTACATGAATATGTTTTTTTAAATATTTTTTTTTATTTATATAGAAAGCTGTTTTAAATTACTTATTAATCAGGTAAGTTTTACCCATATGCAAAGAATTTACAACCACAATTGTTTTACTTGTGTACATTATAAGGTCCTCAAAAATCATATTTTCTATCTTCAAAATGTGTATTTCACACATATAGTTACAAAAGAAAAATAGGATCTGGAAAAGATGATAAAAATGTAACTTCGGAGCACCTGGCTGGCTCAGTCAGTAGAGCATGAAACTCTTGATCTCTGGGTCATGAGTCTGAGACCCAAGTTGGGTATAGAAATTACTTAAAAAAATTTTTTTTTCTAAAACAAAAACTTTGGACTAAAACAAGTAGTTTAAACAATTGTCACTATCCACAGTCCTTACCCATAATCTTTCATACTTTTAAAATAAGTTAACTGGTAAAGCTTAAAAATATTAAACTGAATAAATAACAAAAATATTATATGGAGATTTTAATATTAAATTAAAATTCCAATCTTGCAGAGCTAAACATGATTTTAATATGTTTGCAAAGGCAAGCAGAAATGGGAAATATCCCACCAAATAAGGTAAATATAATAACTAGAATCTCAACCACAAATCATGAATACAAAGCTCTCAAAATTCCACTTTGAAGGAGTTATAGAGGAGTAAGTACATCAGTAGCTCAGTAAGTTAAGCATCTGACTCTAATTTTAGCTCAGGTCATGGTCTCAGGGTGATGAGATCAAGCCCCCTGTCAGGCTCCACACTGGGCATGAAGCCTGCTTAGAATTCTCACTCTCCCTTGAGCTCTGCCTCTCCCCTGTTCGCACTCTCTCTCAAAAGAAGAAGGAGAAGGAGAAGAAGGAAAAACCAAGGAAGACACAGAGTTTTAACTATAACTGTTAAAGCAAAAAACTAGTTTTCAATATCAAATTATGAATTATTCTGAGAGACTACTTCTCCAGCTTACTTTTATAGCAGAAAGGGCTAGTTGTTCCCTAACACCCATTTCTTTCCTTTTATAAAATTCCTTAATTTTAGTAAGCACATGGCTATCCACCTAGATACTACATTAACCAGCCTTCCTTTCCCAACTAATTATGTTCCAATGACTACATTCTCAGCTATAAAACATGAGTCAGAGTGATACGTGCCACTTCCAGATCATGTTCTCAAAAGAATGAGGTGTATAATCCCATGACCCTTTCTCTCTTGCCCCTGGTTGGTAAACTGTAGGTAGTCATGTTCAACCTGGAACCATATGTTAAGTCAAAGCCACCTTAAACCTAAAGAGTCTTTTTATGTATTGTTACAGCAGGGAAATAAACATTTATCATCCTTAAACCATGGTAAAAGTCTCACTGAGCAGTTCAGTCTTTATTCTAATCCAATTAGCTCCTGACATTTAACACCTAAAAAGAAATAAGAGAAAATTTCAAAAATAGTCTCTTTTCTATATTTTTCACTACTTCTTCCTTTTAAAACACTTCATCTAGTAAGGGTAACAGGGCAGATACACCCCTACTTAACTTCAAAGACTTAGTTGAGAATGAGTTGAAGCAGTCACATCATTCACTGTTTCATCAGTCACATTTTCACTGGTTCTTAAAATGGCAAATCCTATTTTCATCTTCTAGGTTTACCTTTTCACAACCTGGATAGCATTATCTTTTAGCATTACTGACTCAAGGTAGTCAGTAATTATTAGACAGAGCTATTTAATAGCTCTATCAGTTCTGAGAATCACTACCTTAACATTCAAGTCAAATTCTCATTTAAATGTAGAATTGCCATAGAGTACTGGACATACAATTCCTAGATACCTACCATGACAATAACTCCCCAAAGTAGCACAGGGCTATACAAACAAAGAAAAGGGACAAAGAACTCTATAGTAAGACATTATGACACTACTACCTCACATCATACAAGGGGTCCTCTCCCAAATTAAAGGGTATACAGCTAGTTACTCCTAGGTATCAGAAACAAAATGACAAAATATTTTTATAATATTCTGAACAATGAAAAATTGCAGACATAAGTAAATGAATATTTCTCATGATCAAATTAATAGGTCATCTTCATTTCTCAGACTTTCATATTTACATACGTCCAATTATAAAGTCTCTCAGGAAAGTAATGCCAACTGTACCCTTAGGCCTATCACATTTTTTAGAAAGAGTCATTCTTTTAAAGACTCAAAAATGCAAATGATCAAAATTCAAAACTGAAGACATTCACACTGTACAAACAAGCACTGGTACTCTAGTTTTCTCATTTTGCAGGCAATAAAAAAATGAAAATGTGCCGAGCACTCATACTCTCTATCTGCAATACAAAATAGGTTTCTACCATGTAACTTGAAGCATATATAAACAAAGTTTAATTTTTTGGAATCCACTTTTCTGTTTTAACAAGCTCAAAATGACTGGATAAGCCACTAACTCACTCTTTAGATTTCAGGACAGTCTGAGAAAGAACACTGCAATATCATTTTTAAAATCTTGGACTCTATAAAGAACATAACAAGGTCAAATGGGCAAGAATTTCGAAAGAGAAGCTCCACTAATGGATAGGTAATTTCTAGATACCCTAGGGAACTTATAGAGACATGGCTTCTCAGAGCTCCTTGATGATTTTTTTGTACTCTACCATTTACATTATGTTAAAACATAACTTAATTTTTATCCATAATACACCTTACATGTAATTCCCTTGAGAAAGTACATATGCCCATGTATGAATCTTCCATATACCTCAAAACTTTAAAAATTACAATAGAAAACTTTCTAAACTAAATCATACAGTTCTGTGCCTCCTTGAACAAGTTAAATTATTCTCTAGGATCCAGAATCATTAATAAGATCATCAACTACCATAATGAACATGTTACAAATACTGATTCAGCTCTAGGAATACTAATTCACAAACTTATATGACCTCAAAACTAAGTTTTTAAATTCTTGCTTCTAACACTTGAAACCTGACCCCTCTTCACTATCAAGATGCTAGCCATCACTTCTTGCTCCTATTCATGTATGTTTCTCCAGTAACACTTCCATTGTCCCTTTTTTTGCCATTCCTCACCTATTATAGTCTAAAACACCAAGTATCATAAGTTGTCAGAACTAGAAAAAGTTTCCGAGTAAGAGCAAAGGTCACATAAAAAAAGTAAGATATGCAAATTTCTGTAAGCAGTTTTGCTTGAAAAAGACCCAAAGATGGGAATTTTTCACTTTAAAAGTTTGATAAAAGCCAGTAATATCTTAACAATTGATTTCTACCTAGTTCTTAGATTTATTTTCATAAAGCCAATCAGCCCAAAGAACACATTTAATGGACAATAAATTTACTAGTAATTAGGAAAACACCCTTATGAGAGAATAACTTACAGTTACCAAAAAGACTAAAAATAAAAATGTTTATTATATTATTGGGCTCCATCCTGGCCAGAAAAATAGCTTTTCAACATTCCTCTATTAAAAAAGAAAAAAAAA
The DNA here is from genome assembly GCF_902655055.1 of Lutra lutra. Taxonomy (NCBI): domain Eukaryota; kingdom Metazoa; phylum Chordata; class Mammalia; order Carnivora; family Mustelidae; genus Lutra; species Lutra lutra. Next base: position 87,044,177 of record NC_062285.1, read on the forward strand.
AAGTCTCAAAGAAAAATTTTGGTTTCAAATGTTGTAGAACACTTTCTTGCCAACCTATTTTCCCACTTCTAACTTCATACTTGCACTATTTTCATATCACCATGTCCTAAGGCAGATTAAAAATAGAAATGCAGTCCTATATCTTCTAACAACTTATCCCTATTAACATTTTATCAGCACTAGGAAACAAGTAAAATAACACCTTAATGAAAAGTAACAGATATCACAAATTTTTCCAGTGTTCTTTAAAAAAGGATATTTTGTGGAACCTGCAGGAAGTGTATTCTAGTCATGAGTGAAAAAAAAAAAAGAATAGTAAAAAGATGTAAACTCACCCCAATTTAGATTTAATGCAATTCTGAACAAAACTTCAAATAACTGGCTTTTTAAAAATTTAACCAAATGAATCCAAAGTTCATCTGCAAAAACAGGGAAGACTAGCTAAGAAAATTGTGAAAAGGAATCACATATTTATATAGTCTACAGCATATGAAATAGTAGTACTGCTATATGAATAAGGCCCAGACAGTGCTTGTTAGCCTCCTTTCAGATTTTATATTACGTATTCCTGTCAAAAGCTGATAAAAACTATAACTCTTTCCCCAGAAAACTGCATATGTACAAGTTGTATACATCAAGGAATCCATGGAAGGATCTACCAAGGAATCCTCTTAAAGCCTATCTATAGGAACTCCTGAGGCCAATGGACCCCAAGTTAAAGATCCCTACTAAATGAAGCAGAACAATTGCTCAAATCTAGTAACTTCTGACCAAAATTAGCAACTCAAAGCAGTAAGAAAAGAGATCACCAACATAAATTCTAAGAAAATGAGGTACTTGGAAAAACTGGAAACTAGCAACCCATTTTCATACAATACGGCAAAATAAACACCATACATATTAAAACACTATTTTTTAAGATCTTTACAATATGTAGAAAAAATAAACAAAATAGGTGAACATTTAGTTCCTCCCACAACAGGTCATATTTTCTAGGCAAAGAAGTCCTAAAAGAAATCACAAATAAGAAAAAGCACTGCATTTAGACTACATAAAAATAGCAAACTGCTGAATATATAAAACCATAAGCAATTTTAATAGTAATAAACTTAAAATTTAAAAACCTGCCAAAAAATATGAAGCGCAAAGGGCTATATCCATAAATAGCTGTTACCAATAGGAAAAACATTAACATCCACCACAGAAAAATACATAAAAAAGCCTCAAACAGCTAATTCACAAAAATGAGAAAACTGCATTTATAAACATTAAAAAGCTGAACTTCACTAGTTATCAGAAAGAAAAAAAAATTAATGAGCTACTATTTTTCAGCCATCAAATTGATGGTGGTACGGGAAATGCTTTTCAAAACAACAAAGCTTTATTAATTGTGTGTATTAGTTTAAACACCCTTTGAAGCAGTAATTTTGAAGAAATACTATAAGATGCTGTTCATGACTCATGAGCAAGGATGTTCACTGCAGCATTATTTATACCAGAGAAAAAAGTCAACAAACAAATGGCCAATAAAAGAAATGTTTAGTAAGTCACAGTACATTGTTATTAGAAATAACAATATTCCATAACCACTTAAAAACATTTGCAGAGTATTTGATGATTTGGGATATTTTCACGACATAATATTATGCAGCCATTAAACATTTTTAAAAGACTATTATATATTAAAAAAAAAAAGTAAAGTATTTTTAAAATAATAAGGAAATGGGAAAACATCCACAATGTAATACTGAATTAAAAGAACAGGAATGAAATTATGGTCCAAACGAAAAACTATCAATATTGATTGAACAATCCTATTTATTGACTGACTGATCAACCGTGGAAAAATAACAAAAATCACCAAAACATTTAGAGTGTTTATTTCTAAATGTTGCTAATTTTCAATACTTTCCAAATGTGTTATAAGTAAAAAAAAAAAAAGTATTTAAATATATATATCGTATATTCAAATCACAATTTAAAGAAAAAAGAATTTTAATGGTTTACAGCTTAATCAAAACTTTTTGTCTAAACTACATTTTGTGATATTTAAAATCTACAAAACTAAAAAGGTTTTAAATGACCCCAGTAACTTAGTATTCATTCCTTAAGTAATCTAGTCCTAATATTATTTATGTTACATATATAACAAAATTTTGTGGTATTTTAACTATGAAACAAAAATTTCAAAACATGCTGGTTATTGAAAGAACAGCAAACAAATAAGTGGACATTCAGACAATTCATTGGTCTTAGTTTTAAGTTTATAGAAATATACTTGCCTTTCTAATAAACAGCAAAATTATCTTACTAAGAAATATTTACATTTTACATTATGTTCCTCAGTGTTTTCAAGTACCTCTTATAATCTTCAGCATTAACCTAAGAGGCAACCATCTGTATATGAAATGAAAACATAAGTTTAAATATACAAACCAAAATATTTCACTTTTCTGGAAGTGCAAAGCGTATCAAGTCCTAAGATCAAAGTTCTTTTCTTAACTTAAATATGTATGTGTACATAAATACACATACAAACACACAAATATAGAAAATACAACACATTTTCAACTCTAAACTTCTGAAAGAATCTCACAGGAAGTGGGGGAAGGGTGTGTTGGGTAATCCACCTCATAAGTATAAAAAGGGAAAAGATTACACAACTGCCTCTAAATATAATTTCTGTGTAGAAGAGTCCAGAGGTCCAGGAATTATATGAATGGCTAATTTTCTGTTGAGAAAAAAGAATTATCTTTCCTATCACTCCATTCTATCTCATATGTGATGTCATTTTTTAAAAATCCACCAACCAAAACTATTCCTTTCAATTACATCTACTTAATACTAACAGTACTTGCTTTGGGCAAGAAAAACATCCCTAACCAACCATTATAAAGTACTAGTCACTTCTTCATTTGACAGATAACTGATTTAAACTTAGGTGTTAATATAACCAACCCAGAAACCAATTATTGTACACACAAACCACAGGTGACATTTATGAAAACCAGTTACAAGTTTTGAGTCCACTAAGAAATAATCTGCGCAGTAACAGAATTATATCAAATTGTATAACACTTATCCCAGGGGTGTTATATAAGATTTAAATATAGTGACACAACCACTGTAAACTAAAATAATCAGTAGCATACTTAAAACTACCTTCTTTAAGAAATGAAAACTAAGAACACCAAGAATTCAAACAAGATTATATCTCATACACATGTATATGGTGCAATTTTTTTAAAGAATTAACTGATTTTTTTTTTTCATTGATGGTTAAGTTTATTCCTAAGGGCCTCAGTGTAGTTAATTCTCTTAAGAATTCTTTGTAAAAAAATTTGCCAAGTTTTATTTCACATATAATAAAATGCTAAAAAAAAAAAAAAAAGACTTTAATTTTAAAAGTCGGAGTAATAAAAATGACCAAACTGAAGCAGTTATGGACAAGAGATCAGAGACTGAAAAAAATCTAAAACTCAGATGCAAGTAAGATCAGAAGCACACAAACTGATAATTAGGACTTCATTAACTTAGACTGAGATTTGATTTTTCCAGTGCTCTTTCCCCCTCATATTTCCAAAACTCAAAACTGCTTCTATTTTGTAAACATTCCCTGATAACAGAACTGGTAAAATTAGGGTTAAAAATGTATTTGCAGATATGCAGTTCAATTAAATGTACTTCCCCTGGGACCACCACTAGGTGCTGATCTTTATCTCCCTAAATATACACTTGAACCCAGCAATACCCCAAAAATGAAATTATAATCGAGAACCACAAGTGACAATCATTTTTACAGAAAATTAAGTTCACAGCTTCTCAGAGAATCGGAAAAATATAAAAAAGAGTTTGAGCCCGATATAAGAGTAAAACACAAGAGAAACGTTTTCCTTAAAAAATGTGGAAATTTGGGGATAACAAAATGAAACTCCTCAAGAATGAGGAAAATTAAATCTAGAACCCAAATGGCGTCCAACAAGAACATTAGATCTTGAAAATGAATATTGCGCTTGCGCAGCCACCGCCCCGCCAGCTGCACAACTGCAGCTAGAGCCCGACCCCGCAAGATCACGTGCTCCCATGCAGCGCCCGCCCGCAGCTCCGCAACCGCGCAGGCGCACACACAACTCCCGCAGCCGCCATAATGCGGTCTTGACTCTTCATAAATACAATAGTAATTTAAGAAAATGTGGTTATAACAGCCCCTAGGAGTCATATATACCTTTCGGGGCGGGAGATGAGGGAGGGGGAACCAAGTTCCTTCCTACAGAGCCGTTCCGCGCAACCGTCCTCAACGCGGCCGCTTCAGTATCGCGCGCTTCAGTCGCCGCGCCGCCGCTGCCGCCGCCGCCTCCGCAGATTCAAAAACAAACCCGCTTCTCCCTTGCACGCGCCGGGGCCGTTATGCAAATTAATGTAGGCGGGGCTACATGGGCGTAATATTGGCCACGCCCGTGGTACTAACAGCCAATAGGCTCACGGATCAGCCTTTCCCCATGCAAATCTCCTGGTTTTTTATTTGAATGAGGGAAATTGGCCACGCCTCCTGCCTTGGAAAGGAGAAGGAAGTCTGAGGTGGTGGCGCTGCGCCTTTCAGTTGCAGTGTGAGGTGTGTTTTGAGTGGAGCTTCGCTCAACCAGTGAGTAGCACTTTGTTAGCGCCCTCTATGAGCCTTAGGAAAGAAGGAAGGAAATAGGTACGTACGTGAGAGTTAAAGAGCAGAGAGAAAGATTTTCGGAAAAGGCTGAAGTATATTTGTTCATTATTTATATTAAAAATTCACAAAGTATACTTTAAACTGTAAGTAATGAGAGAATGGCGAAGACACGTATTTTCTTTCAGTTTTGTGCCAGAGCTAGCACTTCCAATCATACCCTTCTACCGGAAGTTGTATCCCTTATATGCAATTTTATATTGGGAGCCAATCTTTAATGAAGGCCGTGAGATGCAGTAGAGAAGATGCAACTCAGTTTGTTGGGAGATCTGGGCTCACATCCAAGTACTCCTGTCTTCTTGCCTGTCTCTTGGAACACGTGTGTTAACACAGTTTTCTCATCTCTGAAATGGTGATAGTGCCTGTGCTTCAAATCGGTTAAGAGAGGTCAATGACAGGATAAATGTAAAGTTCTTTTGCAAAGCAAGAAAAGCCTGACAAATAGTTCGTAAGGTTTGGTTATCTTGTTTTTTAATGTAATTTTCCCCTTAATCTATTCATTCCGTTTTTATTTAGCAATCAGTGTTCTAGAACTATATTAGGTGCCTGTCCTCAAGAAATCTATACTAGTGGAAACAAAAGTAAACAGGACATTATAAGCAATAAGAAATTAGTGGAGGACGCTTGATACTTATTTTTATAATTCTGGTCTTTCAACTTAGTTGAAATCCTGGGTGGCTTTAGGAGAATCGCCTAATCCAGAGTTGGAGAATCAGTAATGCCTTCCTAGAAAAGGTGAACTCTAAAATGAGACCCGATTTAAAAAATTATTTGCCTAAAAGTGAACTTTGTTGTAGAATAATGAGGGATCACTTGAAAGATAAATAAGTCAGGAAATAACACAAATTTGCATTGTTTTATTGCTAAGCTTTGTAAAGTACTTTACACAGAACATAGTACGTGATTGTTCAAAAAATTATAAATACAGTCTCAATTATAACTATGTATTATAATTTATTTAGTACATAGGTGCTCAGTTATAAAATACTCAACAATTTGTAAATATTAATATCAATATCAAAAGCTTCATTCTATAATAAGACAAATGGGATTGGAATAATAGAGCACATCAGATTTCACTTTGTATGTTTTCTATAAATAAAAAAGAATCGTGTTTATAATAGTTCATTCTCAATGGCAAAGGGGAAAATAATCCAGCATTAACTCACCACCTGGTCATTTTTCATAGATATGCTCATCTTCTAGACGTGCCTCCTTAAGACTCTAACTAGACAGTTTTATTGTATTTGAATCTCCCACAATATACTCAACTACACATTTATAGTTACTTCAGCCATTCTAACTGCTGGTTGATCTAAATAATCATAGCTTCATTCAACAATTACAGTATTTATTATGTACTCACATACTATTCTAGGCACTAAAGATGCCCAGAGGAAATGATACTCCCTCTAATGGAGATTAAAAAAACATATATACAGATAAATATTATTAAATCATTATTATCAGGGCGCCTGGCTGGCTCAGGTGGTTAAGCATCTGCCTTCAGCTCAGGTCATGATCCCAGGGTCTTGGGATTGAGCTCCACATTGGGCTCCCTGCTCAGCAGAGACTCTGCTTCTTCCCCTCTTTCCCTCCCTCTGCCTCTCCCCTTCCCCCACCCCTAACCCTCCCCCCCAAACTCGTGAGCTCTCTCTTTCACTCTGCTCTATTTCTCAAATAAATAAAAACTTTTTAAAAAGCATTACTATCATGAAGATATACGCTAAATATAAAAGAAATACAGAATAAGAGGACCTAAATCTTGCTCATAGAATATAGGAAAATTTCTTACCTGTTCCTTGTAATAAGTGTGATGCTTGACCTGACTCATAATGAAGAGCTTCAGGTGGCTGTCAGAATAATATAAAAATAATTCAAGTTAGGTAAAACAGAAATTCAAAATATTTCTCATTCCCTATGGCACTAGGCATTGGTCAATCAGAAACAGACTTGAAGACCGTCTACTTCGTCAGATATTAATCCCTTAGTTGTAGGATTGTGAAGAGGTCCAGTGCTTCTTCAGCTGGGGACCTAGGCAGACTGGATGGTAGGAGGAGTATTCACAGGTGGGGCATCTACTAACCAATCAGTACTGAAGGATTTCAATATTTTATCCACCTTTTTGGCCTTATTTATACAAACAGACTGAATATTCTAGGGGGGGAAATGCTGTAGTAAAGCAAAATCACAGAACTTCTCACAAAAAAAAATAAAAAACCAAAAACCTAAAATAATATGCATAAATGAATTTCAGTTGTAGCTATTGAGTAGCAATTGAACAAATAGCATAAACTTGAAAAAGGAACAGCTAATGAGGAAAACTGAAGTTTCTAATACTATAAAATGAGACCACCTAATGTAGTGATTGCAAAAATGGGCTTTGAAAGTTTACTACCTGAATTAGAATCCTGTTGCTGCTACTTTACTGCTGCACATTCTAAACTGCTCTATACAAATGGTTCCTGAAATATGAAATGGGGATGATAAAAAATAGCCCCTGTCTGCTGAGGTTTTTATGAAGAATAAATTCTGGTAAAACATTTCAAATAATACTGAATATATAGTAATATCTCAATAAGTGGTCAGCTAATAGTAATCATCCTAGTGGTGGTAGTAGTGGAAGTAATAAAATAATAGTACTTGTCAGAATGGTAAAAGTGCATACATAGCTCAGCTTGAGCAGTTTCTATCTGTACATCTGTACTGTATATCTGTATACTACCATTAAGAAGAAATACGAATTAATCTGATAATTTTTATTATTGTCCTCCAATTTTCAGAGAAGTTTACTGAAGTGTTAAGTAGACAAGCCTGGGAAAACTCGAGAAGCAATTCTGGGAATAGGAAATGTGGAACACAGGATTCCAAGATGATCTCTATTTCTTTATGTTCATACCATGTATAATCCTCTCCCCTTAAGTATGGGCAGAATCCATGACTTGCTTCTAGGCAATAGAGTATGGCAAAGGTGAATAAATTTTGCAGTTGTAATTAATGTTTCAAATAAATTGATTTCAAGTTAACCAACCAAAAGGGATATTACCTTGAAGAGATCTGCCTTAATCTGGAAAAAGCCCTTTGTTTTTGTTTTTTGTTTTTATTCTTTTTATTTTTATTTGAGACAGAGCATAAGCAGAGGGAGAAGCAGGCTGTCCACTGAACAAGGAACCCTATGTGGGACTCAATCCCAGGACCCTGGGATCATGACCTCACCCAAAAGCAAACACATAACCAACTGAGACACCCAGGCATCCCTGAAAAAATCCCTTTGAAAGGAGCTGGACCTTCCCTGAGGAGAGACTTTCTCCTTGCTGGCTTGACACAGTAAGCAACTATGTTGAAGAAACCAACATGGAAATTTACTAAACTGACCTACAGAATCTGTGGGTAGCCTGAGAATAGCCTTCAGCCAACAGGCAGGAAAAAGCCAGGACCCTCAATCATATAGCCATAAGGAAATAAATTCTATAAATAAACCAAATGAGCTTGGAAGTAGGTTCTTTACTAGCTAAACATTCGAATGAAAATACAGCACAGATAGTACCTTGATTCTATCCTTGGGATTCTGTGAGCGGAAGATCCATCTAAATCATACCAAAAATCCTGACCCACAGAAACCAAGATAATAGATGCATATTTCTTTAACCAAGAAAATAGATGCATATTTCTTTAAGTTACTAAATTTGTCGTAATTTGTTACATGGCAATAGAAAACTAATAGAGGAAGTCACCAGAGAAGGGAAGAGGTATCTAAACCATTTTCCAAGGTACATAGGTGATCTAAATGAATGAAATGGGTTCTATTAGAAGATATTTAACTGGCACTCAATAAAAAGGATAGAACCAGTACTATAATTATATCTCAGCAAAACAGGCCTCTTTTCTGGTCCCCATATTATAATGTGCCATATATATCATAAACATACACACAGGGGGGTGCCTGGGTGGCTCAGTGGGTTAAGCCGCTGCCTTCGGCTCAGGTCATGATCCCAGGTCCTGGGTTCGAGCCCCACATAGGGCTTTCTGCTCAGCAGGGAGCCTGCTTCCTCCTCTCTCTCTGCCTGCCTCTATGCTTACTTGTGATTTCTGTCAAATAAATAAATAAAATCTTAAAAAAAAAAAAAAACATACACACAGATTTATAAGAACACACGGATGCCTTTGTTACTCAGAATTTGACACTCAGCAGTACCATAATGGCTACTGTGATCTTAAAACATCTGCTCTGCTAATATTACCAAAGTCCTCCGGGGAATGCTTCTCCATATTTTTTGCTCTGTGTCCTCAAAATAAAAGCCAATTTTCAGAATACTGTGGAGGTCAGTGGATTGAGACACTCACACAACTTCAGAGTATGCAAGATAAATTTTAAAAATTAACTTTTCATATCCTTCCTTTCTGTTAGTACAGAGTCAATAGATTTTTTTCCTTAACAGTAATTTGCCAGTAGTGTCAAGCCTCCATTTTCTTGCTTTTCTCAGGTTCCAGTTTGTGGTTCTGTAGATACTCAGAACTTATTACAGTATTCTCAAAATTTGTACTTAGCTTCTGGAAAACTTTTTGAAATATCAAATAATGCATATTAATCATATATTTGTATACCATACATGTAGATATTGATGTAATATAAATGAAACATATTTAACTTTTAAATTAGCAACTAAATTACACTGAGTTCTAGAACTATAAAGATTTTATTTTAATAAAAATATTTTGATCCTGAACAGCCAGTGAGTCAAAGATGAAATCAAAAGAGAGAAAAATACCTTGAGACAAACAAAAATGGAAATACAATAAACAAAAACTTATGTGATGCAGCAAAAGCAGTTCTAAGAGGGAAGTTCATAGCAATAAATGTCTACATCAAGAAACAAGAAAAATCGGGGCACCTGGGTGGCTCAGTGGGTTAAGCCGCTGCCTTCGGCTCAGGTCGTGATCTCGGAGTCCTGGGATCGAGCCCCGCATCGGGCTCTCTGCTCAGCAGGGAGCCTGCTTCCTCCTCTCTCTCTGCCTGCCTCTCTGCCTGCTTGTGATCTCTCTGTCAAATAAATAAATAAAATCTTTAAAAAAAAAAAGAAACAAGAAAAATCTCAAACAACCTAACTTTACATGGCAAAGAACTCAAAAGAGTTGAATAAACAAGCCCAAAGTTAACAAAAGGAAGGAAATAGCAAATATCAGAGTGGAAATAAATGAAATAGAGATTGAAAAAGCAATAGAAAAGATTAATGAAACTGAGCTGGTTTTCAGAAGATAAACAGAATTAACAAAACTTTATCTAGACTCATTAAGAAAAAAATACTCAAATAATATCAGAAATGAAAGAGGAGATGTTACAACTGATACCACAGAAATACAAGGGATCATAAGACACTACTGTGAACAATTATATGCCAAGAAGTTGGACAACCTAGAAGAAATGGATAAACTCCTAGAAATACTCAATCTATTAAGAATGAAGCCTGAGGAAATAGAAAATCTGAACACGCTGATTACTAGTAAGGAGAATTAGTAATCAAAAACCATCTGACAGCAAAGCCGAGGACCAGATAGCTTTACTGATGATTTCTATCAAACATTTAAAAATGAATTAAGGGGTGCCTGGGTGGCTCAGTCAGTGAAGCATCCAACTCTTGATTTTACCATATGTCATGATCTCAGGGTTGTGAGATCAAGCCCTGCATCAGGGTCCATGCTCAGCAAGAAGTCTGCTTGAGATTCTGTCCCTCTCACCCTCCCTCTGTCCCTTCCCTCACTCACATGCATGCTTTCTCAAATATATAAATATTTAGAAAATAAATAAAAATTAATATCAGTCATTATCAAAATCTTCCAAAAAACAGGAGGGAACACTTTCAAACTCATTTTATAAGGTTAGCATTACCTTGATAACAAAACCAGAGAAAGACACCACAAGAAAAAAAAATTAACAGACCAATACCCCTAATGAACAGAGATTGCAAAAGTCTTCAACAAAATACTAGCAAACCAAATTCAACAATACATTAAGATCATACACCATGATCAAATGGGATTTATTCCAGGGATACAAGGATGGTTCAATCTGTAAATCCATCAATGAGATATACCACATTAAAGTGGGCAAAAATCATATGATCATCTCAAAAGATGCAGAAAAAGCATTTGACAAATTCAACATCAATTTATGATAACAACTCTCAATAAAGTAGGTAAGAGGAAATTTACCCCAACATAATAATGGCCATAATGACAAGTCCATGGTTAACATCATCTTTAGCAGTGAACAGCTGAAAGATTTTCCTTTAAGATTAGGAACAAGACAGAGATGCTCCCTCTTGCCACTTTATTCAACATTGTATTAGAAGTCCCAGCTGGAATAATTGGTTAGGAAAAAGAAAGTCAACCAAATCAGGAAAGAAAGAAAACTGTCACTATATGTGGTTGATATAATTTTTTTTAAGATTTTATTTATTTATTTGACAGACAGAGATCACAAGTAGGCAGAGAAGCAGGCAGAGAGAGAGAAGGAAGCAGGCTCCCTGCTGAGCAGAGAACCCAATGCGGGGCTTGATCCCAGGACCCTGGGATCATGACCTGAGCCGAAGGCAGAGGCTTTTAACCCACTGAGCCACCCAGGTGCCCTTGTGGTTGATATAATATACATATAGAGAACCCTGAAGACTCCTCCAAAGAGCTAACTGTTAGAACGAATAAATTCAGTAAAGTTGCAGGATACAAGATCAATATAGAAAAATGTTGCCTTTCTATACACTAGTAAAAAACTATTAGAATGAGAAATTGAAAAAGAATTTCATTTGCAATTGCATCCAAGAAGATAAAATACCTAGGAATAAATTTAACCAAAGTGGGGGTGTGTGTGTGTGTGTGTGTGTGAAAGATTCTACACTGAAAACTATAAGACATTGATGAAAAAAAATTAAAGAAGATAAAATAAATGGAAAATATTCCATGTTCATGGATTTGAAAAATTGATATTAAAATGTCAAGACAACCTGAGATAATCTATAGATTTAATAAACTTCCTATCAAAATTCCAATGACATTTTTCACAGAAACAGAACAAAATTCCTAAAATTTGCGTGGAACCATTAAAAAAACACAAATAGCCAAAGCAATCTTAAGAAAACACAACAAAACTGGAGGAATCGTGCTCCCTGATTTCAAATTATATTACAAAGCTATAGTAATCAAAACAGTGTGGTATTGGTGTAAGAACAGGTACATAGATCAATGGAACAAAAGAGCCCAGAGGGGCGCCTGGGTGGCTCAGTGGGTTAAAGCCTCTGCCTTCGGCTCGGGTCGTGATCCCGGGGTCCTGGGATCGAGCCCCGCATCGGGCTCTCTGCTCAGCGGGGAGCCTGCTTCCTCCTCTCTCTCTCTCTCTGCCTGCCTCTCTGCCTACTTGTGATCTCTGTCAAATAAATAAATAAAATCTTAAAAAAAAAATTTAAAAAAAAAAAAAAGAGCCCAGAAATGAAACCACATATGTGTGGACAACAAATTTATGACAAAGGAACCAGGAATATACAGTGAGAAAAGGACAATCTCTTCAGTAAATGGTGTTGGGAAATCTGAACCAGCTACATGCAAAGGAATGAAATTGGACTACTATCTTATACTACACAAAAATTAACTCAAAATGGATTAAAGATTTGAATGAAAGACCTGAAGCAATGAAACTACTAGAAGAAAACATAGGTAGTAAGCTTCTTGACAACTTTCTTAGAGATAATCTTTTGGATTTGACAACAAAAGACATGTAAGAGACTGGATACTCTCACAGGATTTTTCTTCAGGAATCCAATGAGGTTTTCACAAAAGAAGAGTGGGCAGAATCCTGAGAAAGATTCTTTCACCATGCTTGGTGTGAGAGGGGGTCAACAGCCACTGCTGAAAACCATATTTTCTGTTCTCCTATAGAACTTAATTTGCAGAGGAAAAGGCACCAAAAACTGTAGGGCAGAAAGAATGCTCTATCCTTGGAGGAGGAGCAGGAAGGCAGGCCACGCCTCATACTACATCTTCAGGAGAGACAGAAACACTTATCAAGTTCATACCCCAAGACCTAAGTTTATAGTGACTACTTACAGCTATTACTTAATCTGAACATCATAGTATGCTCCCCTCCCTTACCCACTACCTCATGCCAAAATGATTTGATTTTTAAAATAATAGTACAGTATGACTTGAAGAGCTACAAGAGATAGATTCTCCCTGGGGTGCAGCACAAATAAAGACCCATATGATCAAAATTTTAAAAAACACAGTAATGGAGATGAATAATGTTTAGATGAGCTCATTAGTAAACTCAATGCAGGGAAGCAAAGAATCAATAAATTTGAAGATAGGTCAATAAAAATTATCCAAAATGAAATTCAAAAAGAAAGGAAAAAAAAAAAAAGAGAGAGAATATCCAAGAGATGTGAGACAATATCAAATGGTCTGATATATGCATAATTAGAATCCCAGAGAAAAGAAAGAACAGGGCAGAATATTTGAATAATAGCCAGAAATTTTCTAGAATTACTAACAAACACTAAGTCACAGGCCATAGAGCTCAGAGAACACCAAGTAGGATAAATACCAAAACCCACTTTTTAAGCATGTCATATTCAAATAGCAGCAAACCAAAGACAAACAAAAATCTTAAAGGTATCTAAAGAAAAAGATACATTACCTTTAGAGAGACAAGGCTTAGAATTATAACACATGTCTCACCAAAAACTATCCAAGCAAGAAAACAATAAAGTAACATTTTTCAAGTGCTGAAAGGAAAAAAAAAATCAACTCATAATTCTATGCTCAGCAAAAGTATCCTTAAAAATGAAGATGACTGCCTATGGCTAGCTAAGGAGTATGTGATTTTTTATCTAAGGGTTGTGAATTTGAGCCCCATATAGGGTGTGGAGATTACTTTAAAAAATAATATCTTAAAAAATGAAGATAAAATTAAAATGTTCTCAGACAATTCAAAACTGAAGGAATCCATTGCCAGTAAAACTTCAAGAAAGGTTAAGAAACATTCTTTAGAGAGAAAAAAGCATTATATTGGTCAGAAACATAAATCAAAATAAAGAAATGAAGACTGTCAGAAATAGAATAAATGAAAATAAAATAAAATATTTTTAATTGCTCTAAAAGATAACTTAGTGTTTAAAGCAAAAGGGCATTCTACCATTCCGTGAGGACAGTTACCTTAGATGATAGGGACATAGTAAGACTAGTGAATTTTATGAGATGAACAGATCACCACACTTCATTTGCTGTAAAATGAATTTTTTGGTTGGAAACAATACATTCCAAAGAATTTTAGAATATAGAATTTAGAAGAATTTAGAAGAGTAAGGCATTCTGTAAATCCATGGGCTGTGGTGGTTTGGACTGAAGCATCACAGGCAGGAAAAGTAAATATGCTTCCAAAAGTAAAAGTCTCAGGACACCTGGGTAGCTCAATTGGCTAAGCATCTTCCTTCAGCTCAGGTCATGATCCCAGCGTCCTGGGACCAAATCCTGCATTGGGCTCCTTGCTCATCCGGGAAACTGCTTCTCCTTCAGCCTGCCTCTCCCCTGCTTGTGCCCTCCCTTTCTCTCTCTGACAAATAAATAAGTAAAATCTTTTTAAAAATAATAATAATAAAGGCTCTTCCAGTGAGAATGAAGTGTACCCTTTGATGGAATTGATCTAACATAATTAACCTCTACCAAGGTTGACTTATCCTCCAGGGAATGGTCCCAAATCAAAGGTTCATTTTTAGTCTCTGCTGTTGTAGCTTGGGTTCATTGCAGTGGTTTTGGTCAGTGAAGATCCATGTTGCTAAGTCCATGCATAATCTCCATTCCTGCTTACACAATCACTTTTAAGCAAAAGCCCATTTGGTAAGGACAGGGACACTGAGGAAAAGTGATACCTGGTATCTACAGAGTGGGTCATCTTTTTCACGTTATTGTGAATATCCTTTTTTGTGAGATTCCTCTTTGATAATATTCATATGGTACACAAATAGCTCCATACTGCTCACTTGGAGAGGTCTATCCACTACCTCTACCCCAGACTGCCATGTCACCAATCTTCCACTTCTGTTCTTTGTCCCTGACCATTCAGCCATATGTCAGCAATTACCCATGAATTAATATAGATCATAATTCTGGTGAACTCTGGTCTAGATACAGTAGACAGCTAAATGTACCACTTGAAATTCTGCCCAATGAGAGGATTTTCCTTCACTGGTATTCAAGTCCACCCAGAGTAGGATTGTGGTACTGCAGTAATTCAATTTCAGGTGGTGTCAGCATTTGCTTCAGAATCCTCTTTAAACCAGGCCCAATTTTTTTTCTTAGCTATAGGCATTCCCAATGCATTTATAGGTACAAATTGAAAGAAAGGAGGCAGTGTAGCAGGAGATGGAGCTAAGACTCCTACAACTTACTTTTTAATGTAGGAGTTTCTCAAGGCCCATCGAGACTGATGATAGAGTGCTGTTGAGCATACTTTATTTTATGGTTGATAAGTCATACAGCACTCAGCCCATGATCAGCAACTTGGGTCACATAGTAACTTGGTGGCTTGTGGTTAAGTTACCAGTCTCTATTAGGGCCAATGATATGAAAAAAACCTTTTCCCAAAAGGACAGTAGTAATCTGCAGAAGATGGTGTAGCTTTGCTTCAAAGGCCTATAGGAGCCTGCCAAAGACTCCTATAGGATAAGACAATATCCTTATCTACCATAGATGGCAAAAGCACAATCATATCAGCTGGGTTATATGGCTCAAATGGCAGAGCAGATTTTGCAACAGCCTACATTTGATGATGAGATTCCTCCAGGATCCTCACCAAACCAGAACATTTTGGGTTACCCAGTAAATGGATCAGAGTAGTATATACAGCTATAGTTTATGTTACCTCAAAATCCAAAGACACCCAATAGGCACTGTGTCTCCTTCTTCCTGGAAAGTGGGATCCGATGGAGCAATTTGTCCTTTATCTTGGAAGAGATGCCTTCCAAGTCCATACCCTGCATACTGGACCCTATAAAGTAACCAACTCAAGAAAGCTCATTACTGGTTCTTCAGACAGAGAAGACTAATTTGCACAAACAGAACACAGAAGTCTTTCTAATGCAAAAGATGCTTAGCAAAATTTGTATCCTCAGCCTCATTGTAATCTTCCCTGTGTTCCCAACCCAATTCTCCCACTTCTTCCCAATCAATACCCTAACAATACCCTAACATTACTATAAGAGACCATATGATGTTGTAAATTCAATTTGCATTGTAGCTTAGCCATCCACATGACAAAACTTTGGTCTTGGCTAGGAATTTTGTTACTCTGCAAATAAAACAGATGAAGGTTTGTTTTAGGGCAGTCATAGGAGACATCTGTTTCCTTACCTGGGTCTAAAGCTAGAAATTTAATACTCTGAACTCACTGTTTGTTTGTTTGTTTTCCTTGAAGTTCTACAGTGCACGTAGAAGCAAGCGGACAACAATATTGTTTTTCCTCTAAGATAATCCGTGGCAAGAGCATATTTATAGGCACTTGATTGCTGGTGACAAGGTCAAGCATTATTGCTTGCACTATTGCAATTTTGATATATTTTGCTGCTTCATGTGATGGGCTACCAATTTACCACTGACAACAGTGTCATTAATTCTAAATTTAGGCAGATCAGAGAATCAGTTCTAAAGTCCTATCATCATATTTCTGTTCCTCTGGACCAATTTCCAGTACCAATAACAGTATCAGCTATGGTTTAATAAGAGAAGCAGAGAACCTAGTGAATCTTGGAGCATTGGAAGAGATTAATTAGAGCATCTGAACCTTCTGTACCAGTAGTAGGAGCCAGGGAAGTTACAATTCAGGAGAGGTAGTTACAGGAACAGAGGAGTCACCAACTAATTAATTTGAAAAATCAATCGTATATAGCTGCCTAAGTGGGACTGCAAAAGGAAAGCTATTGCTTCAGTGACGTTATTGCTACCGTGGGTCCAAATCAAGTGTTTGTTTCTCATCATCAAGTATGGCAGATAAGAAGACAAGGTGGAGGGACGCCTGGGTGGCTCAGTTGGTTAAACGGCTGCCTTCGGCTCAGGTCCTGATCCCAGCGTCCTGGGATCGAGTCCCACATCGGGCTCCTTGCTCAGCAGGGAGCCTGCTTCTCCCTCTGCCTCTGCCTACCACTCTGTCTGCCTGTGCTCATGCTCGCTCCCTCTCTCTCTCTCTCTTTCTAACAAATCAATAAATAAAATCTTTAAAAAAAAAAAAAGAAGAAGACAAGGTGGAGGTGAAGTAGAAGAGAGCAAGGACAATCTGGAATTGGCCAAGTTCTTTTTTTTTTTTTTTTTTTTTTATCACATATGACTAGAATGGCCCTCAGAGAGTAATGGCCACTACTTCACTTCAGCCTTCTGAAATACATTTCAAATCATAAAAAACAGACCTATAGTTTTGTTTTACTTTATTTTTGTTTTTTAAAGTAGACTCCATTCCCACCTTAGAGCCCATTGTGGGGCTTGAATTCATGACCCTGAAACCAAGACCAGACCTGAGATCAAGAATCGATGATTAACCAACTAAACCCCCCAGGCTTCCCCAAAAGAGACCTATATTTTAAAATATTTTGGTTGCAAGTTTGAGTAATAAGCAAGATAAAGAAAAGTCCTATGCACTTTAGCTGAGGATTGGGTTAAGAGAGTGTGTGTGCCATGGGTGGATATTTGGTGGGTGGGTGAAGGATGGAGACACAATATGCTATATTTGAAGAAACAAAAATCACATTGACATCAGACTTCTCCTCTGTTATATTAAATACCAACTACTTAATGAAGCAATATCATTAGAGTTTTGAGGAGGAAAGGATGGGACATTAGAATTTATGTTTAAATTGTGTTTCATGTAGAAAAGTAACAAATTTATTCTTAGATACTCAAGAGGTTTGGAAAATATCTGACTTATTTATCCCTTAAGAAAAGCTACTGATAGCTTTAGACATACTTACCTAAGAGATTAACCAAAATTAATACCTCCAGAATTAGAAATTTTGCGTATTAATTCAAAAGACTTGGGGCACCTGGGTGGCTCAATGGGTTAAAGCCTCTGCCTTCAGCTTGGGTCATGATCCCAGGGTCCTGGGATTGAGCCCCACATTGGGATCTCTGCTCAGCAGGGAGCCTGCATCCTCCTCTCTCCCTCTCTCTCTCTCTCTCTGCCTGCACCTCTGCATACTTGTGATCTCTTTCTGTCAAATAAACAAAATCTTAAAAAAAAAAAAAAAAAGACTTATTTAAGGGCACCTAGGTGTCTCAGTCAGTCAAGCATCTGCCTTCAGTTCAGGTCATGATCCCCAGGTCCTGGGATTAAGTCCTGCATCAGGCTTCCTGCTCAGTGGGGAGTCTGCTCTCCCTCTGCCACTCCCTCCCCCACTCATGCATGTACTCTCTCTCTCTCTCTCTCTCAAAAATCAATAAAATCTTTTAAAAACTTAAAAGAAAATAAAAGACTTATTTAAAAGAACTGCTGGTAGGCACAGTACACAAGGCCTGATGAGAATTATGAGAACAATAATTCAAGAAGCCATGCCAGATTGACATTACCACCCTAATCATCTTGCAAGAATGCAAAAGTATAGATGCTTCCTTACCAGTGGAATTTGGACAAAATTTTAAAACAAGCAATCTGATTATGAATACTATTTTTCTTTAGGATCTGGCAGAAAATGCTTCTTGAGAATAGCTTACCCCCAATCAAAGTATATAGTTAATTTCAGAGTTTCAATTAAACAATGAAACAATCATAAGCCATCTAGTCCCAGGACTATAAGAAAGTACATTAAAATTATGATGTTGCAAAAAAAAAAAAAGATGATGTTGCCTTATTAAAATGATAGCATTTTAACTAGATACTTGTTGTTTTTTTTTTTTTAATTTGGGATTATTTTTCAAATTGTCTTTCATGAACAGATTATAAATTCGTTAGTTGCAGCAGTTCTGCTTCCAAGTAAGATGTGGTCAGTCTCACAATGCCTAGTCTCAAAGTCCTGCTAGAGGTACTTATACATACAGCATTGAACTCCAAATCTCACCCTCAAGATGTTTGAGGTGAACTCAAAGTAGATTTACAATCCAAATCCAACAGAGCATAATGCCTGATCAGATCAAAGCAATGTCTCTCATTCTAGCCTCCTGACAGTGGAAAAGATATACACTCTCTAGGACAAAATAGTATTTCAGTTGGATATATAATTGGAAATATAATGTTCAACATATAATTAAAAAAAATACAAGACATGCAAATATGAGGGAAAATGTGATTTGTAATCAAGAGAAAATATAGTCATTAGAAGCAGACCCAAAAAGTGACCCAGATGTTGGAATTGGCAGACAACGACTTTTAAACTAGTATTATAAATGTGTTAAGGAAAACAAAAGAAAAGATATATAAAACAGGTGAAAATATATAAAACTTAATAAAAATTAATCTCTAAAAAAGCAAATAGGGGCAATTGGCTGGCTCAGTTGGTAGAGTATTCAGCTCTTGATTTCAGGGTTATGAGTTCAAGCCCCACATTGGGCATAGAAGTCACCAAAACCAATAATAATAAAAAAAAAAGATTAAGAGCAAATAGATATCCTAGAACTGAGAGATACAATAACTGAAATTAAGAATTCATTGTACAGGCCTAACAGCAAGCTGGACATAGGCAAAAAGATCAGTGAATTTGAAGAAAAGTCAATATATATTATCCAGACTAAAGCACAGAGAAAGGAACAAGAAAAAAGAGATGGTATGGTGGGAGGAGAAGAGAGCAATTGAGAGAATTTTGGTAACTTCTTTGCTATTTTCTCTTTGAATATTTTTTCTGCTACATCTTCTTTCTCCTCTCCTTCTGGAATACCATTAGGATGCATGTAAGATTTTTTTTTTTAATTGTGCTAACATTCTTTTATGCTCTTTTTTGTATTTTTCATTTCTCGTATGTTCTTTTCTGTAGTTTCTCTGATACCCAACAATAGCTCTCTGGATAAATTTGGGAATATCAACCTTTTATCCTGAAATAGAAAATTCCCTCAGCACAAAAGTCTCAATAGAGTATCATTATCTTTTTTTTTTTTTAAGATTTATTTATTTATTTGACAGACAAAGATCACAAGTAGGCAGAGAGTCAGGCAGAGAGAGAGGGAGAAGCAGGCTTTCCACCAAGCAGAGAGCCCAATGCGGGGCTTGATCCCAGGACCTTGAGATCATGACCTGAGCTGAAGGCAGAGGCATCAACCCACTGAGCCACCCAGGCGCCCTGATAAAGTATCATTATCTTTACTAAGATGCTCTATCATGTTCTTTAGATAGTGCACAATACCCACGATAAGAATAATAGAAAGCTATTTAAGCAGAACAGTGACAAGATCAGATATATACCTTAATATTAATATTACTATTGGGTTTCCTGGGTGGCCCCAGTTGGTTGAGCATCTGACTCTTGGTTTTGGCTCAGGTCGTGAGCTCATATTCAGCAGGGAGTCTGCTTAAAGATTCTCTCCCTCTGGCTCTCCCTCCCCTGGATTTCATGCACATGCTCGCTCTCTCCCTCTCTCTGTCTCTCACTCTCTCTATCTCTAAAATAAATAAATAAACCTTTAAAAAATATTAATATTACTATTTATAACCCCTAATGGAATAATAAATTCTGTGAAATAGAGATAGAATTGCCATATGAGCCAGGAATTCCGCTTCTAGGTATTTATACAAAGAGAAACAAAAACACTAACTCAAAAAAGTATATGCACCCCCATATTCATCTCCACATTATTCACAGTAGCCAAGACAGGAAAAAACCTGAGTATCAATCAATGGATGAATGGATAGAGAAAATGTGTATATATACAGTGGAATATTATTCAGCCATAAAAAAGGAATGAAATTGTGTCATGTGTGACATCCATGTTGACATGGATGAACCTTGAGGGCATTATAGTAAGTGAAATAAGTCAGACAGAGAAAGATAAATACTATATGATCTCACTTATATGTTGTATCTTGTAAAACCAAGCTTACAGATACAGAGAACAGATAGATGGTTGCCAGAGGTGGAAGTTAGGTTTGGGCAAAATGGGTTAAGGGGGTCAAAAAGCACAAACATCCATAAAATAAATCACGGGATGTAATATATAGTATGGTGACCTTAGTTAATAGTACCGTAAAGTCTATTTGAAAGTCTCTAAGTCTCTAAGATCTTTTAGTTCTCATCACAAGAAAAATAATTTTGTAACTACATATAGTGACAGATGTTATCTTGACTTATTGTGATTATTTTGCAGTATACGAATAGTGAATCGTTAGGCTGTACACCTGAAATTTGTATAATGTTTATATCAATTACATCTCAATTGAAAAAAAATAGACATCCCATCTCAAAAAAGTGATACAGGAAAATTTGAACAGTGATTTAACTTTTGTTGATACAGAGACATGATATTATATCTGTGATTTAAGTTAGTCTGGTGGAGTAAAGAAAAGTGGGGGGCAATATGTAAGACAAAAATGACCATGCACTGATAATTATTGAAGTTTGATAATGAAGTCCATGGGAGTTCATTAGACTATTTTTTCCATTCTCCCTACTTTTATATATCTTTAAAATTTTCTTGATAATTTATAAAAACAATCAAGATTAAGGATTTTTAATAAAGTAATTATAAGATAGGAAAATAAACAATATCTAAAAAGAGCTAAGTAAATTTTGAAAAAGAATAGTAAAGAAAGGAGACAGGCTTCCCAAATATTAAGATATACTACAAAATCAGAGTAACAAAAACAGTGATGTACTGACAGAGGAACAAAGTGATATATACATAGTTCAAAATAAAGAGCCCAGAAACAGATCCTTGTATAAAAGAAAAGTTGGTATATAACAAAGACTGCATCATGAGTCAACTGGTGGAGGGAGGGGGAGATTTAAAGATATATTTTTTTATGAAAATAACTCATTACAAAGATAAAATTTAAATCAACAGTTGTGTCCTTATAAATACTGTATGGTATCATTTATATGTATAATCTATAAAAGCCAAATTCATAAAAACAGAGTAGGATGGTGGTTACCATAGGCTGGGGGGCAGTGTTGGTTAAAGGGTACAAATTTTCAGTTAGAAGATTAACAAATTTGGGGGATCTAATGCAGAGCATTGTGATATAAACACTATATTATATACTTAAAAGTTGCTAAGTGAGTAGAATTTATATGTTCTCATCACAAAAAAGAAATGAGAATTATGTCACACGATAGAAGTATTAACTAATACTATGGTGGTAATTATTTTGCAATATCTAAGAGAACTGAATCAACTCACTGTTCGCCTTAAATTTCAACAGTGTTTTGTGTCTATTTTACTTTACTAAAGCTGAAAAAAATTTTTTTTCATTGAAAAATTAAATCATCATAGTTAAAATATTAAAACTTTCAGAATAAAAAATGTTGGTGTAAGACTACATCATGTTGGGGGTATTGGCAGGGAGGAGAGGATTCTTAAGACCCCAAAAGCATACCTCTTGAAGGGAGGGAAATGGTGGAGTTCTTTTATATCAAAATTGTATGACAAAGGATACAAAATAATTTTAGATCCTGGACTGATGGATAAGGTATTTATCAGTGATTACAACTGATAAAGGATTAATACTTAGGATACACAAGAAACTTATAGTAATCAGTGAAAAAATGACAAAAACCCAATGATCAAATGGGTAAAGGATATGAACACAGAAGAAGAAATGTTCTACATCACCAATAATCAGAAAAATATACTTTTTAAAATGGGAAATCTAAATAGGCCACAATTTAGAGAACTCTAAACCCAGATTGTACCACAGATGAATTCTTTAATACAGTTGAGGAAATAATACCAATACCACACAAATTCTTTGATAAAGCGCAAGAGGAAGGAACACTTTCTAATTCATTTTGTGAAATCAGAATCACCTTAATACCGAAAACTGCTAAGGCCATTGCAAAAACACAAAAATTAAAAAATTGGACAAATTAAAGAATATAGGTAAAAAAATTCTTTAATGAAAATTACCAAATCAAATCTACCAATATATAAAATGAAAAACACTTTATGACCAGTACAATAAATAACTATATTTCCAAAACAAACAAAACGAGTGAGAGAAATGACATTATTTTACATTTCTGCAAATCTCTTGACTATCTGGCTTAACAAATAAGAGCTGGATTCTCATATCTGCTTCTACATTCCATCTGTTGTGATTTAACACATCATGTAGTCTCTGGAGAAACTTTTGGTCCATTTGTGAGAGAGTGAGAGTGAAAAAGGCAAATAGGATGTTAATTTTATAGAAAGGTAGCGTTGACCTCATGCAACCCCTCAAACAGTCTTAGGAAAGTCCACCAGTTCCCAGACCGCACTTCAGGAACCGCTGATCTACGCAATGGCAGTGGAAAGATGGGGGGTAGGGGTAGATAGAAATCAAATGCTTAAGAAATTGATGGCAAGCATATAAAACTTTGAGATTTTTTTTCACTTTATTTCATTTATTTTCGGTGTTCCAGAATTCATTGTTTATGCACCACACCCAGTGCTCCATGCAATAAGTGCCCTCCATAATACCCACCACCAGGCTCACCCAACCCCCCCCACTCCCCTCCCCTCCAAAAACCTCAGTTTGTTTCTCAGAGTCCACAGTCTCTCATGGTTTGTCTCCTCCTCCAATCTCCCCCAACTCCCTTCTCCTCTCCATCTCCGTATGTCCTCTGTGTTATTTGTTATGCTCCACAAGTAAGTGAAACCATATAATTGACTCTCTCTGCTTGACTTATTTCACTCAGCATAATAAAACTGATTTTTTTTTAAATCACTGCTTGTAGTAAACACTTAGCAAAAAGAGAATGGGAAATTTAAGAGTGATTGTTGAAGGAAGGTATGGTCAGAAGAAACCTTTTTGCTTCTCTTTTCAAAAAATGGGAGAATGCTAAAGGAAAGGATTTCAGTATAGAGCAAGAAGCTGAAAATTCAGGAGAGAGGGAAAAGTGGGATCACAGTTCTTGAGAAGAAGATGCATGATGGGAAGAATTGGAAGCCAGAATAAAAATTGGCTTTGGATTTAAAAAAAGGGCTACCTCTTCCCAGGGCCAGACCTAGAACAAGATAAGCAGGAACCACAGGGTACAAAAGAACCACAGGTTCTTGCAAGTTCAGGACCAGCAATGGGAATGAGTGCCTCCTTAAATTTGCACCCTAGTTCCAGCTCTGCCTCCTCCTTAATTATGTAGAAGAAGAAGACCGTTTTAGTAGGTTTGTTGATTTGGTGGCAGGAAATACAAAGACTCCTATACCTTGTTTTCTATTTTGACTGTGTAACAGACACTAAATTTGGCATGAAGGGAGAAAGTTGTAGGAGTGTGAGGGTTGATGAGATTGGGAGAAGGTTTGGAATATATTTCTTAAAGTCTGAGATGCTTTAAAAAAATTAATATTAATGAAATTTGGAGAAGAAAATTATTTCTTATAACTGTGTATGTTTAGTATGATTAAGTTTTCTCTTCCAAACATTTTATTATTGGAAGAAGCATCAATGATGGTGTCTTAGAGAATTAAGAAGGAAGAAAGGTAACAACGGAGGGTGAGGATGTTGACTAGAAAAATATTGTAAGATTGTTGACCTACGTTGAAGGCACAACTGAGGCAAATAACTCCCAACCCCATGATTTTTCTTTAGCAATCATTTGCCCAACGTGCAAATACAGAGAATGGGATAGGGAGTTCTTGCAGGTTTTTACAAGTGAGTTCACAAGAAGGCAGAGGACAAAGGAAGTTAGGGAATACTCACTTTTTGACTTACATGTATTTTACTGATTTTTAAAATAAGATGATGAATAGCTAACAAGCATATGAAAAGACATGCAACATCATTAATCCTTAGAGAAATATAAATAAAAGCACCTCATACCCATTAGGATGGCCACTATCAAAACAGTAAAAAAATAAAAAAATAAATAAATAAATAAATAAATGTAAGCAAGAATTGGAAAAATTGCAACAGTACTGTCAGTGGGAATGTAAAATGGTATGACTGCTATGGAAAACAGTATGGGAGATTCCTCAAAAAACAAAAATAGAATTCCTATATGACCTAGCAATCTCTCTTTCTGGGTATATATCCAAAAGAATTTTATTTATTTTTTTTTAAAGATTTTATTTATTTATTTGACAGACAGAGATCACAAGTAGGCAGAGAGGCAGGCAGAGAGAGAGGAAGGGAAGCAGGCTCCCTGCTGAGCAGAGAGCCCGATGCGGGACTCGATCCCAGGACCCTGAGATCATGACCTGAACCAAAGGCAGCGGCTTAACCCACTGAGCCACCCAGGCGCCCTATCCAAAAGAATTTTAAAAAGGATCTCGGGAAGCTACCTGCACAAACATGTTCATTGCAACATTATTCACAAGAGCCAAGAGGTAGAAGCAACCCAAATGTTTACTGACAGATGAGTAAAGAAATGTGGTGTATGCTTAGATGGAATGCTGTTCAGCCTTAAAAAAGAAGGAAAACCTGTCACATGCTACAGCCTGGAAGAACCCTGGGAATTACACTAAGTGGAAAAAAAAAAAAAGTGGTCAAAAAAAGACAAATACTATATGATGATCTCACTTATATGAGCTACGTACGTAAGGTAGGCAAACTGATAGAAACGGAAAGTAGAGTGGTAGTTGCCAGGGGCTAGAGGAGGGAAAATAGGGAATTGTTCATATAGAGTTTCAGTTTTGCGGGATGAAAAATTCTAGAAATCTGTGTCACAACAATGTGAATAAACTTAACACTACTGAACTGTGCACTTAAAAAATGTTAAGATGGTTTAAAATCATTAAATTTATGGGTTTTTTAAATCATAAGTAAATAAATACATACATATATAAAATGATGAGTAAAATAATACAATCATGTAAAAACTATTGATTTTCAAAAAAGGTTTGGTTTGTCATTTCTGACCAAATTCTTTGATCTCCTACTAAAAGGAGCTTTATAGATGCATTTGCCTTCCTAGTTGCTGTGTGTGTGATCGAGTTTAGAACTCTTACATTTTTGGAGTACTCTGTGTTTGTGTATGCGCGCGCGCGCGCGTGTGTGTGTGTACACGTATGAAGTGAAATAAAAACTGGAAAAATTCAATTAATTTCAAAGGGAGACTCACAGATGAAGAAATAAACTATTATTTCCATTGGAGTCAAAGAGAGATCATATGCCAACTGGAAAAAGAGAAGAGATCCTTAACATAAGCCAAATATGTCCCCTTAGAAGTCTAGCAAAAATTTTTTCTCCAAATATTCTGATAATGGAAGAAAAGGGAAAATAATATAGACTGTTTATAGCCTAATTTTTTAGAGCCTTGACTAACGTTACCAGAATTTATTGGTTTGGTAAGTTAAAAACTATATTTTTACTTATTTCCATAAAGTTTTTTAAATGTGTTTTGATAAGATTTAAAAAAGAAAAAGGAGGCAAACTTTTTTTTTCAATATAATGAACATATCTTTTGTTTTTCTTGTAAAAAAATGTTTTTACTCGTGTATTCAATTTTTTTCCTGCTACCTAACCAAATAGTTAACTAAAGAATGGGTGTATTAGCAAAATAACCCTTCTATCACTATAGCTTCCATCAGTTATCTAGAGGGAAGGAAAGTAAACTGAGGTAAAGAAAAGTTGCTAGCTGGCAAGAAATCATTAATACTAAGACTACTTCCAGCTTAGAGTTTAAAATAAACAGATTATATATGAGATTTTATCACAGTTCAGCTGTATCAAATGTAAGAAAGCAGTGTGTATATGGATATTTATTTTATTTCATAACCCATACCTGTGTAAAATATGTCACTATGAGCAAAAAGATGAATAAGCCTATTAGACACATTTGGAACTGTGGTGCTAGATTACTTAAGGAAAAAGCCTTTGAGAACAAATAGGTGAAGAGAGAGCAAAAGAAGTTCATAAAAGAGAAAATAGGATTAAAATGTTAGGTTTTAGGGTACTAGAAAGAAGTTCTCTGATGATTTAAAAGTGATTTCTCTCTAAATGTTGGTATAGCTTGGGCGCCTGGGTGGCTCAGTGGGTTGGGCCGCTGCCTTCGGCTCAGGTCATGATCTCAGGGTCCTGGGATCGAGGCCCGCATCGGGCTCTCTGCTCAGCGGGGAGCCTGCTTCTACCTCTCTCTCTCTGCCTATCTCTCTGCCTACTTGTGATCTCTCTTTCTCTGTCAAATAAATAAAATCTTAAAAAAAAAAAGTAACATATCAGCTTAACTGTGCTGTTATTTTATTAGCATATTTTGCTACTGCTTTTAAATGAGTATTTTTGCTGCATAATTTTGCGAAATGAAAAGTTTTTCAGGAATGGATGTACATAGTTGCAGCAGAAATCCAAGTATAGTATTAGGGAGGCAGTAAGGGCTAATCCAGAGCTTCCTGGTCCAAATTTAGCTCTGCCTGTCTTTAGAGAGTTCTGTGATACTAGACTTATATGAATACCCTCTTCCATTACAGGAGAATTTACCATATATAAATAAGAAATGCCCCAATAAGACCAGGATATAGTGACAAAGGGCTAGCAATCTACAGAGGGTCAGAAATGCAAATTTCTTTCTTCTTTTTTTTTTTAAGAAATGTAAATTTCTAACTAGAACTGAGGAGGCTCCTTAACAAAAGTTAGTTATCCCTTAATATAGTGTAATCACACCTGACAGAGAAATTAAAAAAAAAAAAAATTGCATGTGTTGAATTAAACTGAATCTGGAGGGCAGGAATGCAATACATGGTAACATTTACCAAAAAAAGTAAGAACTTTGTCAAACTTCTTAAGCTTTGTGACTTGTCTATGTTTGCAGTTTTAATCACCTTATCTGTTTATCTTAGAAATGGCAGGAAAACCCTTACTATATTCCACTTACTGAGGCTTTTCAATGTGCCTAACACTGTGCTAGGTGTTTTAAATATATTGTGTCATGTAATTTTCATAATCCCAATAGGTAAACATAGTCTTCATCATGGAGGGAATTAAGGATCAGACAGATTGACAGTCACAGAGCTACTAAGTGGTAGGGACAAGATTTAAATACTTGACTCAAAATGCCATAAACTTTTTAAGGCCACAGAAATCTATGGAGTACATGGAACTAGTTGGAAAGCTGGTTAAAAAAGGAGAGAGAACTCAGGTCCTACCCTAGACCTATTAAATCTAAATCTCCTGACTGTCCATCTTTTGCACATTTCAAACTCTGTAGTCCAACTGACAGTGGAAGCTAGTGTGTTTGTCTTAGATATTTACAATCACTTCTACAGGTAACCTCATAGGTTGTAAGCTAACTTCCCTTGAGTTATGTACCTACCGTGATCTGATCAGTAATACTAGAATGCAGTTCAAAGCAGCTTCCCGGAACAGGGCTTGAGTTAAAAGAGGACAAACAGGTATGACAAGCTAGTATGACTTTATGTCCAGTATATTTCACTTCTTGCGTGTCATGCATGAAACATAATTCCAAAGATGACCTATCACATGAAAAACTATAAATGTATTCAAACTGTCCTTAAGAGACAGAAATAACTACTCTATCCAAAAGTGGTATTATAAGTGTTTAGTAGAAAAAAAATTTCCCCCACCCTTGCAAAAGATACATTCACTTTCTAATCCCCAGAACCTGTAAATACTATTTTATATGACCAAAGAGTGAATATTACCTTGTATGGCAAAGTGTATGATTAAGTTAAGGATCTTCAGAGGATCAGTCTTTACTGTGTTATGTGAGTGGGCCCTATCTACAATAGTATGTATTCTTATGAGGGAGATGCAGAGGAAGATTAGAAAAACAGAGAGAGAAGGCAATTTGAAGACAGAGTCACTCCAAATGGAGTGATGTGTCCTGCAAAGGAACAGCAGGCAGCCACCAGAAGCTAAAAGAGGTAAAGAATCAGCTCTCCCCAAGAGCGTCTGGAGGGAGTTGTGACCGTGCCAATAGCTTGAGTTTGCACTTCTGCTCTCCAGAACTTTGAAAGACTAAATGTATGTTGTTTTAAGCTACCAAAATTGTGGTGATCTGTTATGGCAGCTGCACTAAATTAATATAGGGGTAATTTTCAAATTTGTTTTTTCCTTTCAGTTCAAAATTCCTGGGTATTTCATATTAGCCCTCTAGTCCTTTGGGGACCTATCCAGGTCTTTCCTGTCATTCTTTAGTCTTTGGACTAAATTCTAAATGTAAATACCAAAAACATTCCCTATTGATCAGTTGTTTACAAGTATTAGTGGCAGAATACCAAAGAGGCTTATAACTGGTATAGTTTCTTGGGTCCCACCAAAGAAGTTAGGGTAGCATCTGAAAAACTAAATTTTGAGAGGTGCCTGGGTGGTTCAGTGGGTTAAAGCCTCTGACTTCGGCTCAGGTCATGATCCCAGGGTCCTGGGATCGAGCCCCACATCGGGCTCTCTGCTCAGCGGGGAGCCTGCTTCCTCCTCTCTCTCTGCCTGCCTCTCTGCCTACTTGTGATCTCTGTCTGTCAAATAAATAAATAAAATCTTTAGAAAAACAACAACAACAAAAAAAACCCTAAATTTTGACAAGTAGCTCAGATCATTTTGATGGGCCTTGGTCTACATTTTGAAAATCAATTACGTATAATAGGAGAGGAAATATGAAGCATTAGTGCACCAAGTAGAGTTAAATTTATCTGTGAGTGACAGAAATCATTAATATAGACCCCTTTTAAAAGTTAGAAGTTTAGGGGCACCTGGGTGGCTCAGTTAAGCGTCTGCCTTTGGCTCAGGTCATGATCCCAGTATCCTGGGTTGGGCTCCCTACTCAGCAGGGAGTCTGCTTCTTGCTCTCCCTCTTCTCCTCCCCCTGACTCATGCTCTCTCTCCTCTCTCTCTCCCCCAAATACATTTTAAAAAATCTTTTTAAAGAAATCTAGAAGTTTGTCTCATACATAAAAAATAATCAGAGGTAGTCAATCGAAGGCTCTCCTAGCCTTCCATTATGTAAGGAATTCAGGCTTCTTCTAAATTCTTTCTCCTTCTATTTTACTGCTGCTCCATCCTTGGGAGTCTAAGATGGCTACTTAAATACCAGCCATATGTCCACATTCATCTTGTAGGAAATTACCTTGATGGAACGGTAACGTCTAAGTACACTGCTATGTAAACTATCACAGAGATCATTGAACAAAAAGACCTGCAAACCAAATAAGAGGCTTGAATTATGTGGTTTAGAAAGTCAATTTAACACACCGAATGAGAAATAGGGAAAAAAAGATGGAATAACACATTAACACATTTAGGTTAGGATGCAAATGGGATGGAAAGACCACACTACCTAAATCCTAGATTACACAATGTTCATATAACCTTTTTTTCTGCCACATGTCTGATGTGATTATGAGGAGTGGAACTGGGATTCGAACAAGGGAGCGTAGCAGGCAGGACCAACACACCATTTGCTCTACCAGCGAGAGGCAAGGGTGAGTATGCCTGGCTCCAAATGTAGCTCCATAATTAGTATGCTGAACAACTATGGGTATTTTTTGTTTTCGGGATAGAACATGTGTAAGGCCAGAATGGGACCACATGAATATTACAACTGAATAGTTATGTTGTATTAGTTATTGTTGCATTACAAATTATCATAAATTCAGCAGCATAAATAATACCCATTTACTACTCACAGTTCTATAGGTTTGAAGTCTGGCATTGCTTGTCTAAGTCCTCTGTTCAAGGTACCACAAGGTTGACATCAAGGTTCAGCTAGGTTGATTTCTTATCTGAGGCTTCGTGGAAAAATCCACTTCTAGCTTCATTCTTCTTGACAGAAGTCAGTTCCTTGAAGCTGCAGGATGAAGTCCTCATATCCTCTCTGGTTATCAGCTAGACTTACTCTTGGTTCATAGAGTTTGCTCATATTCCTTGTCATGTGGTCTCCTCCATCTTCAAGGCAGGAATGGAGTGTCAACTCCTCTTGCTTTGAATCTCTGGCTTTCTGTCTCTGATTTCTAGACCCAGGTTTAAAGTGCTCTTGTAGTTTGGTCAGGCCCACCTGGATAGTCTCCCTATATTAAGGTCAGTTGATTTGGGACCTTAAATATGTCAGCAAAATCCCATCACAATACCTAAATTGAAATTTGATGAATAACTAAAAGAAAATGTGTATATACTGGGGGCTAAAAGCCATTTTACAGTTCTGTCTACCGCAGTAGCCAACTTGGGGATGGCACAGCTGTCAGCCTAGGAGAAATATCTGTATCTTGTGACTTGACCTTTCTACCTATAAATAACATTCTTGTCTGTCCTGTCATATACTCCATTTATTATGTATAACTTTAAAATGTCTTACAAGTTACTTACTTAGAATCTATACTGTATGAGTTCTGCCTGTGTCTCACAAGCTATTTGCTTGCACCTTATCTACAGTTAACATAGTCTATGAGTTTCATTATTTCATAAGCAAGCATCTTACCTGGTATCTAGGCTTACTACTTTTTAAATATATATATATATATATTTTATTTATTTTTGACACAGAGAAAGAGGGAGAGAGAGAGAGAGAGCAAGCACAAGCAGGGGAATGGCAGGCAGGGGAGAAGCGGGCTCTCAGTACCCTGGGATCATAACCTGAGCCAAAGGCAGCCACTTAACGACTGAGCCCCCCCAGGCACCCCTAGGCTTACTACTCCTTATGAGTTTCAAATATTTCATTCATATGTTTTATCCTGTACAAAAGAATTGAATATTCTCAAATAATTCAGTGGAACATAATATTATTTCAGCCAGCATAAAAAAGGAGGAAGTGAAAATATTATTTCCCTCCTATACCTTGCTTAAAGACTTTCACTAATACAGTGTTTCTGCTTCTGTTCCACTGGTCAGAACTTAGTCACACATACATACTAGCTTAAAAAAAGATAAGGAAAAGCAGTTTTTGAGTAGTCCTGTGCCTAGAAAAAAACCCGAGTGTTCTCTTACAAAGGTAGAAAGGAGAAAGAGATGATAGGGGACAATCAGTAACTTCCATGACGATTAGTAAAAAACCAAAACAACAATAAAAATAAATTTAATGTAGAGACTATGTCTAAGCCCTCATGTCTGCAACTGGTCATGAGACAGTAGCTAGTATTTATGATATATGACTTACCTCTCTCTTTACCTAGACTGTGTTCCTTGCCTTCTACATCACTTAAGCTTATACAATTCTACTCCTCCCTTTCCTCCCCTCCCTTGCCTAGTCGCCCAACCCCCAATGAAGTGCTCAACCCTTCAATTTTGAGGGCGAAGAATCATTTGTGATCCTTACTCTACATGTCTCTGGTACTCTGGTACCTTTAGATAACAGTAGAAAGAGTTTTTTAGATTTCTTGCTGAACTTTTCTTTTCTCCTTTATCATCATGATCCATCACTCAGCCAGAAGTCATTAATTACCTCCTTTCCTACCTCTTGCTTTGGTGGCATAAGGAGGCTTTCTACTTCAAACTAATTTCCACTATTACCATATCCCGTCTCTCCTTTCTAAGACTTAAGGCTGAAAAGTCTATGGTTTCCAGTTCAGTATACAAAAATTCTGAAAGTCGGTTATTATTAGGTGTGATCATGAGATGTGACACTCTCAAGTACACTGCCAGTTTCCTGGAATCCTATTCTTTACTACGGGAGGGAAAGTACCATTGTTGGTCACTGGTTCAGAACATATATCACAGACTGCAAGAAAGGACTCTAACTTTGCAAAATGAGGTTCCAAGTCTGATATCCTATTTGGATTTTCAATAGAATATTCCCCTTTAAAAAAATTATTTATTTATTCATGAGAGACAGAGAAAGACAGAGAGAGGCAAAGGCAGACGGAGAAGCAGGCTCCCCGCTGAGCAGGGAGCCCGATGCGGCACTTGATCCAAGGACCCCTGACCTGAGTTGAAGGCAGATGCTTAACCATCTGAGCCACCCATGTGCCCCCAAATATTCCACTTTTTAAAAAGACAATTTGTTGGCACTGGAATGTATGATAATGACAAATACTCTAGGCTTCAGCTTCATTTCTTTTTCTATAAAGAATGGTCTGAGGTAATGTGGATGGAATGTCATAGTGATGTATAACACACCCAATAAGTTTATAGATTATGGCACTATAATCATGAAAATGAGTACACAACCAGGGGGAGTCTAGGTGAGAATAAAACATTGTCATCTAGGGACGCCTGGGTGGCTCAGTTGGTTAAGCAGCTGCCTTCGGCTCAGGTCATGATCCCAGCGTCCTGGGATCGAGTCCCACATCGGGCTCCTTGCTCGGCGGGGAGCCTGCTTCTCCCTCTGCCTCTGCCTGCCATTCTGTCTGCCTGTGCTTGCTCTCTCTCCCTCTCTCTCTGATAAATAAATAAAAAATCTTTAAAAAAAAAATTGTCATCTACATGTCAGGAAGAGCCCAGTGAAGATGATCTACAGTCAGGTAGATAGCTTCCCCTTAAAGTATGGGTGAGCTGTCTCTGTGTTTTCCTCTTATCAATGATCACTATGGCTTGCCAGTTAGAATTAGCAATGATAGTAAATGAGTTAGCTTTGGTGAAGCAAAGTCCAGGTGATAAACTCATGATGGCTTCCTTCACTGCCACCATTGCTGCTTTGCTCATGGGTCCACTGAGGAAGAACAAGGCCAAGAATGATTGATAACCACCATATGGGTCATACCATACATCCAACTAATGAGCCATCATGTTTTAAGCAAGGACTATATGAAACCTCAGGAGGAATTCAGAATCAGGTTGGGCCAACCAAGGGACAAACTCATGCAGAATTCCAGCTCTCATATAATATCTCTAAGCCCATACACTGACCAGTGGAGTTAGTTATATTCTGGATTCTAAGTACTTAAGTTAGGTTACAATCAACATCAAATTATCCACAAAAAGTTTTGCTATTTGCTTTCTTTCCATGTGTGATGTTATATCAACCTTTCTATGGGGACTTCTCATCCCCCATTCAATTCAGATAGTATACTTTTATGAACTTATTTAAGTCAGAGCAATGCCTAAGACTCTGTTCTTCTATTATGGTTGTTTAAACCATTCTCTGTTAAGTCCACTGTTTTTCTGAAATATATGTTAAGCAATGTCTTAGTAAGCTAGTTGTTAAATTTTTCCCACAAATCCTACTGTTTTGAAGCTAAAAACATTGGTACCCAGAATGAGGCATCTTTTGGCAGCACTCATACTACAATGCCTAACTATCTGCTGCTTTCCTTTTAATCTCTGCAACTGCTGTGCCTGGATCACTACACTCCATTTATTCTCTTAATAGTTGCCACATGGGCTAAGCCAGCCTCATATCCTTTCAATACTATAGTTATCAATAATTCTATTTTGGTTTCTGCCTTAAAACCAGTTGGTGTGGAAAACTAGCTTTCTATCCCTATTCTCCAAATATGAGCTAATGACCACATGCATAAGAATTCCTTGAGAGGTATAGGTGAAAGTATAGATTCCTGAGCTAATTTCAGTTGTATCGACTAATTCAGAGTATCTGAGTACAAAACCAGGACTCTTCATTTTAATAAGTTTCTTGAGTAAGTCTTATGTAAAATAACCACTGCCTGGATGGCCTAAAAACCAGGTAAAGAGAGTGAGGCCAAAAGGGTTAATGTACAAGATCACAGAGTTAGAAGGAGCTGTGCTACCCTCTTAACCACTATTCTATGCTGAAATACATAGGGTCTTGGGATAGATCGAGAGTAAATACCTCAAGACATGTAACTAAGTTGTAATTGAGTGAAAGAGTCAAAAGCAAGTTTTGCATATGATAATAAGTAGGTATAAGTAGATGTAAAAAATTATTCATATTTATTTGTGGATTTGTAAAGATTTATTCATATTTATTTGTATTAGATCTTGATCTGCTTCAAACTCCATGTAGCCATTTTTAGAAATGTAGCTATAAGTGTTTCTATTGAAGAAATGTTAGCATTTGTCTGCTTAAAAAGAAATTAAAGGTGCTAGAATTCTTGTCTTTGCTAATAAATTAAGGGGGAAAGGGGCACCTGGGTGACTTAGTCAGTTAAGAGTTAGACTCTTGATTTCAGCTCAGGTCATGATCTCAGGGTCATGAGATCAAGCCCTGTGTCAGGCTCCATGCTCAGCGCAGAGTCTACCTGAGATTCTCTGTCCCTCCCCTCTCTGCTTGCACACTCAAATAAATAAATAGGTAGATAGATAGATACATACATACATACATACATACATAAATAAATAAAATCTTTTAAAAGAATTAACTAAGGGAAAATTCTCAGTGAAAGTAATTTTAGATGACCTGCAGTCCCCACCTGGTTTGGGGTCTCAGCAATCTGCAAAAATGTGGCAGAAGGTACTAAGAAATAAACAAAAATCTATAGAGGAACTAAATTTGAACTAATTTTTTTTCACACATCACTTTGATTTTCTTTCCTGTTAAGAAAAAATTATCCCAAATGTGGAACTAAAGCAAAAGGATGATTGCATGTCCTTTCAGTGTTACACTGCATCCTGTTAACAGGTTCTCTCTAGTTCTAGGATTCTTTAACTACTATAGCTTAAGATTGTAAAGGTATCACCTTGTAGATTATTTTTTTCTGGAAGAGATGCAAATAATTAATGTTCTATAGAAAAGATACCATCATAAGTTATAGTGTTATTGACCAGTAGGATTTTAACCACGTTTGTCTCAAATTTATTTTAGTATGCTTGTCTTTCCTGATTTTATTATATAGTTCTTAATTTCTCTAATTCTCCTCTAAATCAGCTTTACAGTTCTGCTATTTCCCTCATTAATGAAACTAACAAATTGTTGATGGTATCATTCTATGTGTGTTTGAGTCATTTTTAAGATTTTAGAAATGAAATTATACTTGGTTATAAAAATTATTCCACCTAGATGCCAGAGTGGACTCATACACTAGAACCAGTGAAACTACCTTGCTTAAGAAGCATACCTCAGGGGCGCCTGGGTGGCTCAGTGGGTTAAGCCTCTGCCTTTAGCTCAGGTCATGATCCCAGAGTCCTGGAATCAAGCCCAGCGTCTGGCTCTCTGCTCAGCAGGGAGCTGCTTCCTCCTCTCTCTTTGCCTGCCTCTCTGCCTACTTGTGATCTCTGTCGGTCAAATATATAAATAAAATTTTAAAAAAACATTTAAAAAAAAAAGAAGCATACCTCATGGGTTGTTTAAGGAATTTCCCTTTTTCATCTTCAGAGTGAATTCCAAGCATCAATGTTATTTTACCTTCACTAACTCACTTGCATCTCCCTCAGTTTTTTCTTTTTTTTCCTCTTACTCTGTGGTTTGTTTCTGTTTCTGGTTCTTGGCCAAGTTTGGTTTCAGTTCTGGTTTGCATATAGCTAATAAATTATTTCCCTTTGGTAGAAGAGAAGCAATGATGGGAAATCTAGTTTTATGATCTGACCATTTGGTGATCTCTGTTGACTTGATAGGAATCTATTCTCTGCTGAATTGGATGTGGCAGAGAATATGGTTTATTGATCTTTTTTTTCCTTGGCTCATTTATCTAACAATTTGTGAATTCAAATGAATTAAGCAAATAAACTGTGTCTAATGGAAATAAAACTTGTCTTTGGACTGGTGAGTTTTTAAGTTCTGGGTTTACTTTTTACCCATAGGTAAAGTTGTAGAACTAAATCTGCAAGCTCTCGGTGTATCTTTGTGTCTGTAATTTAGAAGAGCCTCTACATTCCACTGCTTGAGTAGGAAATAATATCCTACCCTCAGAGTATAAGAATGAATTTGATTATAAAATCTCTCAAGGTAAAGGAGCTCCAATTTGGTTGGTTTATAGAGACTAAAAGAAGCTTGCAATCCATAAAGAAACCCAAGAATTCTAGGGGAAAACCCCTGAATTTCTAATACTCTAAATGTGCTGGTCTTCTAAGAAGAAACAAATTTCATGAAACTCCTAGCTCAGATGCACTTTTACATAAAAATCCAAGTTCATGAAACTATAGTGAATCCTTGGACAAATGGGACCAGTTTGACAGTTTTAGTTTTTAGTTTTTTAAAAACCTATTTATTTATTTAAGAGAGTGAGTGAGCAGGGGGAGGGGCAGAGGGAGAAGGAGACAAGCAAACTCCCGGTTCAGCAGGGAGCCCAACACGGAGCTAGATCCCAGGATCCTGAGATCATGACCCAAGATCATGACCCAAAATCATGGTCAGATGCCCAACCAACTGAACCACCAAGGCACCCGACAGTTTTAGTTTTTGCTTTCAAAGATTGTGTTTATTTATGACAGAGAGAGATAGCAAGAGAGGGAACACAAGCGCCAGGAAGCTAGAGAGGGAGAAACAGGCTCCCCCCTGAGCAGGGAGCCTGATATGGGGTTCAATCCCAGGACTCTGGGATCATGGCCTGAAACAAAGGCAGATGCTTAACCCACTGAGCCACCCAGGCACCCTCCAACAGTTTAATTAAAAAAACAAAAACAAAAACTATGTTTTCTTTATTTCGTTAATAGAGAGCATGAAATAAGCATTTAAGATTATGAAATATGTAAAATTATATATTCAACTAAATTGAATTTTAATTCTGGCACATTTTTTCATATCACCAGTAATTGTATAGCAGTTCAACTTAAACAGAATCCCCAAGATCCTTAGTTAACTTACTATTAGTTAATTAATGGTTCATCCTTGATTACCTGAATAATTCCCAAATATGATAGAATACCAAAGCATTGGTCATTAAATATAATCTATACTTTTTCTTCTTATGTTTATATGTAATTAAACAAATATTTTGGAAATGTTCATTTTTGTCATTTTAAGAAAGTGCTAAAAAAATGTGTGTATGTGGTTATGAGGATCATCATAAATACGCTTCACTGATGTGCTAGAATGCTTGTATGTTAACATCCTACCTCTTGGTTCTCTCTGTAAAACAGTAGTTAATTTGTTTAAAATGCATATGTAATATGGGTAATTAAGACTACAGGTTGTCCTTACTTCTAAGGGGCACCTGGGTGGCTGAGTTGTGAATCATCTGCCTTGAGTTCGTGTCATGATCCCAGTGTCCTGGGATTGAGCCCCGTGTCGGGCTCCCTGCTTAGTGGGGAATGTGCTTCTCCCTCTCCCACTCCCCAGCTTGTGTTCCCTCTCTCACTGTATCTCTCTCTGTCAAATAAATAAATAAAATGTTTAAAAAATAAATAAATAAAAATAAACTATTGAAATGCACTAATTTTAGTTAATTGCATTTTATCATGAATATCATTTTATAATTCTACTTACTGTGAGATAATAGAAAATATATATTGGTCTCTGCCTCGCAGTTCTTGGTACAGGCCTTCTGAAACTCTTGTGGTTTCCTGGGTAAGAGGATTGTCTTTCGTTCATGATGTGACTCTGTGCGTGCCCCTGGATGGCCCCTGGATAAAGGTTGGTCACTGGAAAGACCAAGCTATGGTTAGAAGCTTGGAACTCTCAGCCTTGTTCCCTCTCCCCCCATGCACTTGAGAAGGAGAAAGGGCTGAAAATGGAGTTAGTGATCAATAATGCCCATGTGATGAAGCCTCCATGAAAATCATAGTGGTGTGATGGAGAGCTTCCAGGTTGATGAACATTTCCATGTACTAGGAGGGTAACACACCCCAGCTCCCTGGGGACAGAGGCTACTGTGCCCCCACCCTTCTCAGACCTTGCCCTATGTATCTCTTCATCTGGCTGTTTATCTGTATTTTTTATCATGTCCTTTAATAAAAAAAATAAATAAATAATGTCAACAAATGTTAAGTGTTCCCTGAGTAATTGAGAACTGTTGTAGCAAATAATCAAATCCAAGGGGGACCATGGAAACCTCTGATTTGTAGCCAAGTGAGACAGAAGTTGTGGATAACTTTGGGACCTACTACTTGCTCTTAGCATCTGAAGTTGGGAACATTCTTGTGGGACTCAGCCCTTAACCTGTGGGATGTTATGCCATCTCCAGGCAGATAGTGTCAGAATTGAGTTAAATTATTGGACAGCTAGCTGGTGTTGCAGATTTGCTTAGTATGGGGAAAAAACTCATACATCTGGTGAACCGGAATTGTCAGAAGTGAAGTGTTCTCTGTGAAAGGAGAGAAGAAAGACACAGTAGGAAAAACGTAGATTTTTCCAAAATAGTTGCCATGGTTATTGGTGTTGTAGATCTACTGTAGCAAAGAATTATAAACTAAGTGGTTTTCATTAGTTACTTAGTTTAAACAACAGAAATTTATTTTCTCAGAGTTCTGGAGGCCAGAAATCTGGTGTTGGCAGGGGTTCCTTGTCTCTTCTTGCTTCTGGTAGCCCCAGGTGTTCCTTGGCTTATAGCTACATAACTCCAATCTCTACCTTCATTTCACATGTTTTTCTTTCTTTTTTTTTTTTTTAAAGATTTTTGTTTATTTATTTGACAGAGAAAGAGATCACAAGTAGGCAGAGAGGCAGGCGGAGAGAGAGGAGGAAGCAGGCTCCCCGCTGAGCAGAGAGCCCGATGTGGGGCTCGATCCCAGGACCCTGGGACCATGACCTGAGCCGAAGGCAGAGGCCTTAACCCACTGAGCCACCCAGGCGCCCCATTTCACATGTTTTTCTTATCCTATCTTCATTGTCTTCTTATAAGAATACCAGTCATACTGGGGCATCTGGGTGGCTCAGTCGGTTAAGCATCTGCCTTTGGATCAGGTCATGATCCCAGGATCCTGGGATCAAGCCCTGTGTTGGGCTTGGCGGGAAGTCTGCTTCTCCCTTTCCCTCTGCCCTTCCCCTGCTTGTGCACTCTCTCTCTCTCCCCTCCTCAAATAAATAAATAAAATCTTAAAAAAAAAAAAAAAAGAACACTAGTCCTATTCCAGTATGACCTCATCTTAACTAACTATGTCTGCAATAACTCGATTTCCAGATAAGGTCACATTCTAAGATATGAGGAGTTGGCTTCAAATTGTTCCTCAGGGTCACCATTCAAGCCCAAACACCATGGGTTAATTAAGTAACACCAGTTCCCCAACAACATGTTTCAAATTTCACTTACCATGTTATATTAACTGTGAGTAATTGCATAGAGTAAACACTTTGCTGATAGGTCTTATTAAAAACAAGACAACAGGTCCAATATGGAGTCACTTATGCTAACCCCCAGGTCACCAAACTGAGACTTAACTACAGTTTTCAGCTTTCCCAGAAATGGAATTTTAAACCAGTCAATCAGGAAGGAACTGATTAACAGTAGTTCAGTAATCTGCCTAGTTGACTCCTACCATTCCCTAAAGGAAAGTAACCTTGTCATAACCAATCCACTTTTTGCCTAGTATAACTTCTTTATTCCTTTCCCTTATGTCTATAAAAGTCTTTCATTTTCATATAGCTCCTTGGAGCTCCTTTCTATCTGCTAGATTGAATGCTGTTCAATACAAATTGATTTTTGCTCATGTAAACTCAAAATGTATAACATGCCTCAGCTTATCTTTTGATAGTCTACAGTACAAAAATCACCATGTAAATAACAGATATACATCATGATCAGTAGTGACTGGTCATGTCACTTAAAGTCTGTTGGCGATTGATCAGCATGCATATCATGGAAGTAACAATTGTGGTAAACAGCTAACACCCCTAGTACTAAAGCAACAAATGGAAGAGGTCGAAATTGATAAAACCTAGAAATTTAGAGGAGAGGTCCTGTGGAGCTAAAATCTAACCAGAGTTGCTAAAGAGGTGCCACTCAGTTTGTGCTAGCGTCTCTGAGGATCTTGGAAGCACATTAAAATTCATTCTGCCACTGTTGGGATAACCGCACACTAGATTCAGTGCTGCTATGAGAAGGAACTGGAGCTGCTAGCATGAAGAAGCATTGCTGGGATGATACAAGAACCATAATTAGGAAACAGGCAGGAAGGGCAAATCCTTTCTTCTTCCTCTAGACTTGCAGTTTCCTTCTAACACCCTCTATTAAAAGAGCCTAGAATGGAGCCATCTGGCAAAGTAAGATGTCTGAAGAATCCTGGCTTTAGCATCACAAAGCAAAATAAAGAAAAGTTTGGGACTGGAATACAATAACTTAATAACTTGTATGCTACTTAAGGAGCAATAGTGGCAGAGAAATATAAACAGATATTCAAGGTAATGGAATGTGTTTTATTTATCAAAGGAAATTGATAATACTTTTGCCCTAATGTCTCTGGTTGATCAAGAATGTGAAAAGAGATCTAATGATGAAACTTATATGGTTAAAAAAAATGATATGCAGAATAGGAACTTTTATTTGATGTGGTTTCTAAAACTGCAATATCTGATAATAAGGACTGAATCTGAAAAATGGTAATAAATATACTGAAGAAAAAGTTCTGCAAATGTGTTCAGTTCGATCAACCTATCGTAAATAAAATTTTAAAAGGAATTTGTTAATCATCTCCTGCCAAATATTAATGAAAACAGATTTGGCTTTCTTTCTACAAAAATGACCAATTTTGGCCTTGGCAGGTGTTATTTAAATTTAAAAACTTTTTAATATTATTATTATTATTATTATTAAGTAGGCTCCATCCCCAGTGCAGAACCCAATGCACGGCTCCAACTCAAAACTGTGAGATCAAGACCTGAGCGGAGATCAAGAGTCAGACACTTGGGGCCCCTGCAGCTCAGTCACTAAGCCTGCCACTCTTGATTTTGGCTCAGGCCGTGATCTCATGGGTGCAGGGATCAGGCTCCATTCTCAGCTAGAATCTGCTTAAAGATTCTCTCTCTCTGCCCTCTCTTTCTCCCTTTCTCTCCCTCTCAAATAAATAAACCTTTTTTTTTTTTTTTTTTTTTCTAAAAAAGACTCAGATGCTCAACCATCTGAGCCAGCCCAGCACCTGTTAAGGATTTTATTTTTAAGTATGGGGCTTGAGCTTGCAACCCCAAGATCAAAAGTTGTAGGCTCTACCAACTAAGCCAGTCAGGTGCCCCATCAATTAAAAGAAAATTTTTGAATTGTGACAAATTACACATAAAATTTACTGTCTTAACAATTCATAAGTGTATGGTTCAGTAGTGTTAAATATGTTCATATTCATAATCTCCAGAACTTTTCATCATGCAAAACTGAAACTCTACACATCCATTCCCCCTTCTCCCCATCTCCTGGCAATCACCATTCTAATTATTGTTTCCACAAGTTTGACTCCCAAAGATACTTCAAATAAGTATTTGTCTTTCTGAGACTGGCTTATTCCACTTAGCATAATGTTCTCAAGGTTCATCCATGTTGTAGCCTGTGTCAGAATTCTCTTCCTTTTTCAAACTGAATAATATTTCATTATATATGTGTGTGTGTGTGTGTGTGTGTGTGTGTATAATACATAATAATGATGCATTATTTTTATTACACACACACACACACACACACACACACACCACACTTTGTTTATAAATTCCTCCATTGACAAACATTTAGGTTGCTTCTACCTTTTGGCTATTGTAAATAATGCTGCTATGAACATGGATGTACAAATACCTCTTTAAGACCATGCTTTCAATTCTTTTGAATATATACCTAGAAGTGGTATTGCTGAGTCATAGAGCAACTCTATTTTTTGTTTGTTTGTTTGTTTATTTGACGGAGAGAGAGATCACAAGTAGGCAGAGAGGCAGGCAGAAAGAGAGGAAGGGAAACAGGCTCCCTGCTGAGCAGATAGCCCGATGTGGGGCTCCATCCCAGGACTCCGGGATCATGACCTGAGCTGAAGGCAGAGGCTTTAACCCACTGAGCCACCCAGGCGCCCCTCTATTTTTAATTTTTAAGGAATCACCATATTGTTTTCCATCGCAGCCACATCATTTTACATTGCCACCAACAGTACATAAGAGTTCTGATTTCTTCAAATCCTTTGTCAAGGCTATTATTTTCTGGGTTTTGTCTCATAGCAACCATCCTAATGGGTGTAAAATGATATCTCAGTGGTTTTCATTTTTTTACTTGCATTTTTCTAATGATTAGTGATGTTGAGCATTTCTTCATACACTTCTTGGCCATTTGTATATCTTCTTCAGAGAAAGAAGTCCTTTGCCCATTTTTTAATTGGGTTATTGTTTTGTTGTTCTGAGTGGTAGGTATTCTTTATATATTCTGGATATTTACCCCTTATCAGATAATATGATTTGCAATATTTTCTCCCATTCCATTGGTTGCCTTTTCATTCT
Source organism: Lutra lutra (assembly GCF_902655055.1). Classification (NCBI taxonomy): domain Eukaryota; kingdom Metazoa; phylum Chordata; class Mammalia; order Carnivora; family Mustelidae; genus Lutra; species Lutra lutra. Next base: position 87,087,110 of record NC_062285.1, read on the forward strand.
GTTGGTTGTTTCCTTTTAGTACACAAATGTGGTAAATTTTGATGTAGTACAATTTATTTTTTCTTTTGTTATCTGTGCTGTTGGTGTATACCCATGAAATTATTGTCAAATCCAACATCATGAAACTTTTCTCCTATATTTTCTTTCTTCTAAGAGTTTTATACTTTTAGTTCTCTGATCTTTGATCCTTTTTGAGTTTTTTCTGTATGGTGTAAGGTAAGGGGCCAACTTCATTCTTTTGCATGTGGATAATCAGTTTTCTCTACACATTTGTGGAAAAGACTGCCCTTTCCCTATTGAATGGCTTGGCATCTTTGTCAAAAAATCATTTGAGCCTATGTGTGAGGGTTTGTTTCTAAGATCTCTATCTATTCCATTGGTCTATGTGCCCATCTTTAGGCCAGTGCCATACTTTTGTGATTAGTATAGTTTTGTAATAAGTTTTGAAATCAGGAAGTGTGAGTCTTCCAACTTTGTTCTTCTTTTTCAAGATTGTTTTAGCCATTTGAGGTCTTAAAATTCCATGCGAATTTTTGGATGCATTTATTTCTACAAAAATAAATTTTTTTTAAAGATTTTATTTATTTATTTGACAGAGAGAGAGAGAGATCACAAGCAGGCAGGGAGGAGGCAGAGCAGAGAGCCCGATGTGGGGCTCGATCCCAGGATGCTGGGATCATGACCTGAGCTGAAGGCAGAGGCTTTAACCTACTGAGCCACCCAGGCACCCCTAAAATGTTATTTTTTACCTTCTGCCAGATAGAAAAGATTTATTATCTCATCAAAATAATATTCTATGCTTTGTACTGTATTTAATTATTTGCCACAATTATTTGTCCTTTTACCTTATTAAAAGAGGAAGCTAAAAATGAAGTTTTGTATGCTCTATTTTGTAATTATTCCAACACTATTTTAAGACATACTTGGAAGAACCTCCCAATGATACAAAAGTATAACTTTCTCTTGTTACTTTTATTTTTAAATTTTTAAATAAAAATTATATGCCTATTTAAGGTGTACAAGATGATGTTTCATATACACATACAGAATAAAATAATTAAAACAGTCATTCTAATTAACATATTACTCTCTTCACTTTGTTACCTTTTTGTGTTTGTATTTGTGTTACAAAAACCTGAGATCTACTTTCCTAGCAAATTTCAAGTGTACAGTACAGTTTTATTAACTATAGTCACCAATTTACATTATATCTCTCTAGAAATAATTCATCCTACATAACTAAAATTTGTACCCTTTGGCCAATATCTCACCATTTCCCCCACTGGGGGTAACCACCATTCTTCTCTCTGTTTCTATGAACTGGATTTTAAGATTCTACATTTAAGTGATATCATGCAGCATTTTTCTTTCCATGTCTGGCTTCTTTCTGTGTCTTAGTGTAATGTCCTCCGTGTTCATCCATGTTCTCATAATACTGTGGAAATGGCAAGATTTCCTTCTTTTTAAAGACTGAAAAATAGTCATTGTGTCTATTTCTTTTTCCATTCACCTTGATTGACACTTAGGTTGTTCCCACATCTTGGCTTTTGTGGGGCACAGATATCTCTTTGAGCTACTAATTTCATTTCTTTAAATATATATACCTAGAAGAAAGATTGCTAGAGCATATGATAGTTATATTTTTTATTTTATTTTATTTTATGAGCCTCCATACTGCTTTCCATAATGGCTGTCCCAAATTACATTCCCACCAACAGGGTATGAGTGTTTTCTTTTCTCCAAATCCTTGCCAACACTTGTGATCTTTTTGTTATCATTGAGATTTTGGTTTGCACTTCTCTGATGTTCAGCACCTTTCCTTTGACTAATTTCGAAGTAAAATATTATTAATATAACTACGTTTCAGATACTATGTACACTTTATCTGGAAGAAGATTTGTCAGTGTTCTTACTGCCCCTAATAGTTTCTTGCCTTCAGGAAAACATTGATCAATATTTAATGAAATTGTTATATAGTTTATCTTATAAAGAATTTTATTCTCCATTCTGATATTGTTGGCTTAATATTATTAATTAATTAGAGCCATTCAGTCTCATCATCAACATGGTGGTTTCTGGGGTGCCTGGGTGGCTCAGTTGGTTAAGCATCTGCCTTCAGCTCTGGTCATGATCCCAGGGTCCTGGGATTGAGCCCTGCATTGGACTCCCTGCTCAGTGGAGAGTCTGTTTCTCCCTCTCCCTCCCCCTGCATTTGTGCTCACTCTCTCTCCCTCTCACTCACACTCTCTGTCAAATAAATAAATTGAAATCCTTAAAATAAATAGATAAATTGGGACACCTGGGTGGCTCAGTTGGTTAAGCAGCTGCCTTCGGCTCAGGTCATGATCCCAGCGTCCCGGCATCGAGTCCCACATCGGGCTCCTTGCTCATCAGGGAGCCTGCTTCTCCCTCTGCCTCTGCCTGCCATTCTGTCTGCCTGTGCTTGCTCTCTCTCCCTCTCTCTCTGACAAATAAATAAAATCTTAAAAAAAAAAAAAGATAAATAAATAAATAACAACATAAAGAAAACCCCCAAACAAAACAAAACATGGTGGTTTCTGCTTTTCTCTCATGCTTGCCTAAGGGATTTGCCATATGTTGCAAGCATTAATTGCTGAGCACCAAGGCATCCCTGTACCAGGTACTCTAATTATTAATGCAGCAGTGAATAGACTCATCAGTACAGGCTTCTGAGCTAGCATTGTTTACACCTTGTCAGATTGTATTTGAGGACTAAACTGGGATTTTCAGATTATTTTTAGATCAAAAGCCATGATTTTGTGAAAGCCTACTAAGCCAGGATCCTATGGAACAAGATCTACATAGAACTGAGTGAACTGATGAGAAAAAACTTAATGTAAGGCCAACAATCATAGGCAATCAATTCAGAATGTTATGACAGCTAGTTGAGAACCCACACATGGGCTATAGGATTGCTCAGCCACAGGGCCCTGTCTTAGTGCCAGCTGGTGTTCTCTTTTCTTCTTTGCTAAGTAGGCTGTAGCCTTCTTTCTCACATTCAGATGCTGTCCTGTCTTACTTTTTTGTCAGTCTCTGAGGACAAATCTAAGACAGGGGATTTTTCTCTTTAGGAGTCTTGTTGTTAATCACTACCACGAACTAAATTAGCATAAAAAACCATGACAGAAAAAAAGGAAGCTGCAATGCTCCTACAGTAGACTAGTTTCAAACTTTGTAAATGACAAGTGGAAAACAATTCATGGATTTCTTTCCCTCTGCTTCTCTCCAGTGGGGATGAGAGGAATGGGGAGGGTGGAGTTTTCCTCCTACTCTGCCTCTTTACTCCAATTTAGACGTAAATGAGACCTGATGATAAAATCCTAGTGCAAGAGTAGGTATCTCTTTGGTGCAAGTGGCAATTTGCATTTTCTAGAAGCCCCAGAACTTTTCCTTGCCCAGGCAAAATCCTTTTGCAAAGTGGAGAGAATATAATGTCAAGGGAAGTAGTTACCTCCTTTTGGAAAGAATGGAAGAAAAAAAATTTCAGTTGCAGTTGAAATTTGAAGTGCAAATTTTGAAAGAAAAAAAAATTGAGCTCAAGAGGAGCTAAAGAATACTGATTTTGGAAAATTTTACCCAGTGATACGAGAACTCACTTTAAGAAATTACTCACAAATTCAGGTGACATTGGGTTCTGAGTATCTCAGAAGTTCCTTTTGGGAGCAGTTCCTTTTGGGATAAAGGAATCTCCTTGGTTTGGAGTCAAAAAACACCTTGTTCTTCTATGACTAAAGAAGTTATTCTGGTATTAAGGGATGCCTGGCTAGCTCGGTTGGAAGAACATGGGAATCTTGATCTCAGGGTCGTGAGTTTGAACCCCATATTGGGTGTAGAGATGACCAAAAAGTAAATAAATAAATAAATAAACGTTTAAAAAAAGAAATTGTTCTGATATTAAATAAGGGGTACTACCTGATACCTGAACTACATGAAAACAATATTTTGTGTGATTCTGTAGCAAAGTGAATTTAATAATTCAAGATTGCAACTTAACTACCAGGAGAGCAGTGGTTTGGAGCGTGAAACAGGTGAAGCTTATGTTTGGCATCTTCTCCTTTCTAATGTCTTTATCCCTTTCAAGTTTCTTTGTTAGACAACATCTTTTATTTTCCAAGTCCTTCTCAGATAATTTTTAGTAATGTTCTTTCTTTCTTTCTCACTTATTAATAAATTGAAAATGAATTCTTAAACACCAAAATACATGAAATGGTAAAGGAAAGACTAGTGGTGGAATTCAGGCAACATGGCAACCTGTGAGAGAAAGAGCTCTATCTGAATGCCTCATATTCTAGTGTGTGAGTGAACCTTTCTGTTTCCAGCTTCTGCTCAGGTATCTTATTCACTGCCACACATCTACAATTAGGATCGGCTCACTTACTATTTAAAGTATTGGACGTGTGTTAAATTCTTATTATTGTTCTCTCTTTCAAACAAAATATGACAGGATCTATCATTAGTTATTTATATCTCGACTGAAGCCTGTTCACATTAGTCTACCACTCTCAGACTTAATTGCATTTATCTTCTACTTGTCACAAATCTTCATCTAACAGACCTGGATACCTAGCCCGTGACCCTGATGCAGACTTGATTTAGTAAAATAATCCTAATTCATGATGAATAATTCATGGTGAATAAAACTAGACACTCTAATCCCAAAGGAGGACATCACATGCAGAGCTGAGGCGTCTAGCTGCCATAGTCCTGAGATGGGCACCATATGCACAGTAGGTCACTTCCAACCTGTTCAGTGCTTACACTGCTGATTAACCCAGGAATCAGTAGCCAGTGATACCACTCTCGAGAATTTGCTTTCCTAATATGGGCAGATACAGTTTATGATCTTTTAATGTCAAAGACTATCCCATTTTTTCTCCCTAAACCTCATTTCCAAGAGCCGACTTAAGTGCCCAAATGGATTCTGCACTTGGCAGTAACACTTTTTCACTAAGTTCTCAATTTTTGGTCTCTAATTTTTTTTTTCTTTAACACCTTCGTGAAATAAAAGGCTTTATCTCTTTTCAAAGGAATTTTAGGTATCAAGGGTCAGAAAGAAAAGTATTGGAGGAGTAGAGTTAGTGAGTAGGGTAACCTTTCCATAGTCCCCAAAATGTTACTTAGCTGACCCCATGATTGTATGCAGTTGAGAGTCACTAGATCTTCCATTTTACCATTAGCAAAGAATTGGTCAGATTTAAAATGGTGCTCTTTGTGTTATTAAAGCAATATTAATTTGTATTTGCTCTCCATATAGAAAATTATACTATGGAATATACTTATTCATACTGAACATTATACCCTCAGAGGTACAATAACTATATCATTGATCTTTGCTTTACATTTATTGTTTAATATTCATGAAATATGATAATATTATGAACTTAAGAACTTATAGAGAACATGAGCTTTCTTCCTTAAAATTCCACTCCAGTTTTCTTTATGTATATAGTTTGTACCTTAAAATTTCTTAAATTGTGAAGTAGCTTCCTACTCACAATTATCAGCTGAGTTTTCTTGTGCTGATGATGAGAACCAAAGAATGGATGGTTGGGTTTCACTTCTATATACTAAACAGAAAAGATTATTCATTGAAGGTGGGGGAAGCTATGCATGTATGGGGGCAGGAGGTACATGGGAACTCTCTGTACTTTCCCCTCAATTTTGCTGCAAACCTAAAACTGCTCTTAAAAAAGTCAGTTAAAAAAAGAAGTTATCCTAGTGGGAGTGAAACAAGCACCTCGGTGGGGTCTTCCATGGGTCACATTTTGACACAAAAAATGTTAACATTTATCCAATTCTTTTTTTTTAATCTTTTTTTTTAAGATTTTATTTATTTATTTGACAGACAGAGATCACAAGTAGGCAGAGAGACGGGCAGAGAGACGGGCAGAGAGAGAGGGGGAAGCAGGCTCCCCGCCGAGCAGAGAGCCCGATGTGGGGCTCGATCCCAGGACCCTGAGATCATGACCCGAACGGAAGGCAGAGGCTTTAACCCGCTGAGCCGCCCAGGTGCCCCACATTTATCCAATTCTTAACTTTATGATTGTCACCGCGCTGTATGATTCACATGCCATAGCCAACCAAGACTGTTCTTTGTCACCAGATATCTATTCTTGTCTTCCCCTTAGTAATAAAACATTTGTTTTCTAACTGCCCTTGCAAGTAGGTATGCCAAATAACTAAATTTCTACCCATAGAACAGAACTGAAATTGGTGAGTGCTTTTTCTGGGCAGTATACCCAAAGAGAGAGAGAATACTTTTTTGTCTGTTCCTTCTAATAGCTTGGCAATTCAGTGTATTTCATTCCTAGCGGAAAGCATTTCTTTCAACTAGGTGTTGCCATAGAACTGAGTTCTATCCAACAGGTGTAAGCAAAAGGAGTATTCTGGACACTTCTGGAAAATTGTCGTTAAAGGGAGAAGGCATGATCTTCTTCACATCTTTCTCTGTCCATTAGCTAGAAGCTTTGGGTTTAAAAATGTTTGAGGATGGAAAAGTAACAAGATAAAAGATAAAAGAATGAGTCCTTGAGGACTGGCACTGCTCTCAGGCCCTGTCCCATTAATTTCCAACACAATATAAATAAAAGAGAAGAAACTTCCATCTAATTGAACTATGTGTGATTTTTAGGTTCTTTTCTTTCTTTCTTTCTTTCTTTCTTTCTTTCTATGATTTTATTTATTTATTTGACAGAGGGAGAAAAAACACAAATAGAGTGGTGGGCAGAGAAGGAAGCAGGCTGGTGCTGAGAGCCCAGTGGGGGTTGGGGGGCCAACACTTAATACCAGGACCCTGGGATCATGACCTGGGCCGAAGGCAGATACTTAACTGACTGAGCAACCCAGGTGCCCCTGTTTTTAGGTTTCTATGTTTCATGCTAAATGGATACCCAAGAGACAAAGGATTAAGTATTTGAAAGTGGGGCACTGTGCCTAACAAAAACTGAAAATATGGCATGGTACTGACTTAGAAGTTGGGCAGCAGGTGGTATAGACTCAGTATTGCAGAATAATCAGTTGGTGGTAAATATTTCCCTGCTTTCACTTGAAAAGGACACCATGTGCTGACTGAGGCTGTAGCTGTAAGGGGAAATGATAGGAAAAATTAATGATTTTTGTGTGTATTGACAGCTTCTTGACACTTTTAGCAAAACCTTACAGGCTAGAGACATACAGTACAGAACCAGAAATGGAAGGCACTACAGAATTGCTAAAAGAGCTGCTTTCTGCCTAAGCCCTGCCATCTAACTTGATAATTTGGACCTTTCAGGGATGAAAAGGGCAACTGCTTCTGCAGCCCAAACTGAACCAATTATCAGCAGTGGCTAAAAACCTGCAGCTTTAGCAGGAGATAAAACTAGTGCTTCATCGTACAAAAGCATCAACCAGCTGGCAAAGAGTCGATTAAGGGTTCTTTCTTCCCACTCAAGTCTGTTTTAAATGACTTCAAGGTAGCCATTAAATTGAAGGAGGAAATGGATGGGCAGAATACTATAACCAATGAGTACAAGACCACTCTTTAGGCTTAAAAAAAAAGGGATACCTAGAAGTCTTGGCTATGATTATAAGGACAAGGAATAACTGAAAGTAAATAAAAAGAAATTCCTATTTGAAAGAATTATATTGCCTGCAAGGAGGAACTTCTGAGCTAGCAAAGCAAGAGACTATAGGGCTAGAGTGGTCTTTTAATCACTGACTGGGTGGCTTAGACAATAGAAATGCATTTTCTCCCAAGTTTTGGAGGCCAGAAGTTCAAGATCAAAGTATTAGCAGGTTTGGCTTTCTTGAGGCATCTCTCCTTAGTGTGCACAGCTCTCTGTGTCCTCAAATGGTCTTTCCTCTGGTCTCTCTCTCTATATCCTTTTTTTTTTTTTTTTTTTTTTTTAAGATTTACTTATTTAGGGGCGCCTGGGTGGCTCAGTGGGTTAAGCCGCTGCCTTCGGCTCAGGTCATTATCTCAGGGTCCTGGGGATCGAGTCCCGCATCGGGCTCTCTGCTCAGCAGGGAGCCTGCTTCTCTCTCTCTCTCTCTCTCTCTCTCTCTCTCTGCCTGCCTCTCTGTCTACTTGTGATCTCTCTCTGTCAAATAAATAATAAATAAAATCTTTAAAAAGAAAAAAGATTTACTTATTTATTTGACAGGCAGAGATCACAAGCAGGCAAAGAGGCAGGCAGAGAGAGAGGGGGAAGCAGGCTCCCTGCTGAGCAGAGAGCCCGATGCGGGGCTCGATCCCAGGACCCTGAGATCATGACCTGAGCCGAAGGCAGCGGCTCAACCCACTGAGCCACCCAGGCGCCCCAGGGAACCACCGTTTTGATCTCATTTAGCTTTAAGTACCTCCTTAAAGATCCTATCTCCAAATACAGCCACATTGGGACATTAGTGCTTCAGCATATGATTTTGGGGGAGATACATTCAGTCCATAAACAAGGACAGTAAGTGAAGGAGTTTAAGCAGAGACAGAACCAAGGGATGCCTGGTAAGCTGACAAAGGAACTCTATTTTTAGGCCAAGGAGTCTTTGTAATTCCTGCCCAGCAGAATTTGGTAACTCCTATAGACCAGTACCAGTGAGTGTTGTGTGAAAGTTTCCCATCTTTCCCTTATGCAACTGGAATTTTAATTAAGATTATCCTATACCTGTCTCACCATTATATATTGAGTTTGAATGAGGGAGCAAGGCAAATAACTTCTAGGTTGTGGATTTCTGGGCTGTGAGCAGCCACATCCTGCCATGATGGAGATGATACAATGTCATCCAGAGTTTCTGAACTTTGAGCTTAATGCAGTGACCAGATGGCACTTTGGTACTGGGTCTCAAAGGGACAGAGTCTCTATGTGGAAAGAAGGAGCAGGTTGATGAGTAGGTTGTGGCAAAAACAGCTATTTACCCCCTGATACTTATTTTCTCCCTCTCTCAAGTGTTCGCTAGGTATGAGTTCCTGAAATAAAGATCATATTTCCCAGCCTCCCTTGCCGCTGCGTGACTTTTCCAGGAAGTGCTTTAAAAAAAGCATCTTATTTTTTTCTCCTTCCTTCTGACTGGAATGAGGACAGGAGTTTTGGAGTTTCATTACCCCCTTAGACTGTAGAGTAAAGCTGCCTGCTATGGATAGCAGTGCAAACAAATCTAAAAGAGCTACATCCTTGTCACTGTGGAATGACCACCTCTAGGCTTCTGTTACATGAGACAGAAATAAACTATACTTTTAAAGCCACTGTTATTTGGGGTATGCTGGATTGTTCTGTTGTCAGTTTGGCTAATCTGGGAAGTATGTTTCCCAGAGTCTCTTCCCCTGTAGGATTCCAGGTTTGGATTCACCACAAGGAGACTTTGCTCATGATTTCAGAGGCAGAAGTGAAATAGTAGCCGTGTCTCCCTGCGGTCTTTATTATCCCACGTGTTGATGAGCCAAGGTCAAGGTGCTCACAGTGGATCCAACTTGTTCCCTCTCCTCTGTTCTACACCAGGCTCTTCTTTCTAACTGCTAGGCGAGAAAATCAGTAACAGCTGCAGACCCACCACAGACACTTAGCAGTAGACACGTAAAGATTGTGTCTACAGAGGGGGGTCTGGGTGGCTCAGTGAGTTAAAGCCTCTGCCTTCAGCTCAGGTCATGATCCCAGGGTCCTGGGATGGAGCCCTACCCACATTGGGCTCTCTGCTCTGTGGCAAGCCTGCTTCCCTCTCTTTCTGCCTGCCTCTCTGCCACTTATGATCTCTGTCAAAAAAAAAAAAAAAAAAAAAGATTGTGTCTATAGAGACGTATAGCTTCCCACAGAGTGCTCAGTGAGCACCCCCGTCTTAGTCCCACTTTCGCTGATAGAGGTGTTGGCTTCTCAGATTTCCTTGCAAGCTTCAACTTACCCAGTGACTGAAGGGCTTTGGAGGAATTGTTTGGTGACTATTCCTCCAACTTCTCCTTCCAGATCTTTGCTTCCTCAGTTCCTCCCAAAGTGTGTAAGCTCTAATTCCTATAATAAGTCCCTTTACTAATAACACAGAGGGGCTCTATCCCTCACTGAACCCTCACTGACCTATTAGGTTTTAAAACATATGTAGACAACTTTTAGGGGTGCCTGGGTGACTCAGCAGTTAAGTGTCCAACTCTTGGTTTCGGCTCAGGTCATGACCTTGAGGTTGTCAAGCCCCACGTCAGGCTCTGTGCTCAGTGCAGACGGAGTCTGCTTCAGATTCTCTCTCCCTTTCTCTCTCATTCACTCTCTCTCAAATAAATAAATAAAATCTTAACAACAACAACAACAAAAGACATATAAAGACAACTTTTATCCCAAGGGAGTCATATACATGAACTTGTTAAATCTTCCTAAGAACCTTTGGAAGGTAGCACTGTTATGATCTCTATTTTATAGATGTGGAAATAGGTTTAGAGAAGTTAAATAGTATTATCATTGTCATGAAGTGAGTAAGTGATAAAGCCAAATTTGTAACCCAATCTACCATCTAAAGCACAAGAGCTTAACTACTACATCTTCATATATATACATCTACTATCCAAGAGTTCTACTCTGATTCTTATCCCTTCTGGCTTTAGTGTTTTCATGTTGAGAGTTGTTGTGCTACCTGACCAGATGTATATGAGCAACAATCAATAAAGATTACCAATATGTCATCAGGGTTCAGTAAATAGCTTGGGAAATAATCAGTTTTATTGACAGTTTATTTGTCTATTTACACTGCAGTTCCCCAGAAAATCAAAATCCCTGATTAAATAGAGCTCCATTCCAGGCAAGGGCTAGAATCCATTTTTTTGATTTTGTTTAATGTTCAAAAGCTGAGGAAATATTAATGCCGTACCTATGACATATGGCCTACTGAAGCAGAAATCTCATGACCTATGACATATGGCCTACTGAAGCAGAAACCTTAGGCTAATCTGCCATAATCAATTCTTCTGTATGTGTTTGGGGGGGGTGTATGTGTGTGTATCTAAAAAGGGATTCAGGGCCCCTGGGTGGCTCAGTGGGTTAAAGCCACTGCCTTCACCTCAAGTCATGATCTCAGTGTCCTGGAATGGAGCCCCGCATCGGGCTCTCTGCTCAGCAGGGAGCCTGCTTCCCTTCCTCTCTCTCTGCCTGCCTCTCTGCCTACTTGTGATCTCTGTCTGTCAAATTAAAAAAACAAAACAAAACAACAAAAAAAACCAAACTTGAAAAAAAAGAATAAAATCTTTAAAAAGGGATTCATTCTTTTTGTTTTGTTTTTTAAAATATTTTATTTATTTATTTGACAGAGAGAAAGAGATCACAAGTAGGCAGAGAGGCAGGCAGAGAAAGGGGGGGAAGCAGGCTCCCTGCTGAGCAGAGACCCTGATGTGGGGCTCCATCCCAGGACCCTGAGATCATGACCTAAGCTGAAGACAGAGGCTTAACCCACTGAGCCATCCAGGTGCCCCAAAAGGCATTCATTCTTAAAATGTTTATAAAATCATCCTGAATTCAAGAGTTTCAAAACAACTCTTTAAAGAAGACACATTTGTGGGACACCTCGGTAGCACAGTTGGTTAAGCATCTGACTTGGTTTCAGCTCAGGTCATGCTCTCAGGCTCATGAGATCAAGCCCCACATTGGACTCCACACTCAGTGCAAAGTCTGTTTCAGATTCTCTCTCCCTATACCCCTGTTCCTCCCACTCATGGTCGCTCTCTCTCTCTTTCTCAAATAAATAAATCTTTGAAAATAGATAAATAGGGATGTCCGCTAGGCTCAGTTGGTTAAGCTTCTGCCTTTGGCTCATGTCATGATCCCAGGGTCCTGGGATCAAGTCCTGCATCTGGCTCTTTGCTCAAAGGGGAGGCTGCTTCTCCTTCTGCCTGCCTCTCTCCCTGCTTGTGCACTCTCTGTCTCTCTGACAAATAAATAAATAAAATATTTTTTAAAATAAGGAAAAAAAGACACATTTGAGTGTAGACATATTTGCATACATTTTGGCCTTTTGTCTCAACATTTTAGTGTGTATTTCCTAGAAACAAGGTTATACTCTTATATAACCTCTGTACAGTAACCTAATTAAAAAATGTAACATTGATACTTTATTTTATGAATCATATTCTGATTTTATCCCAGTAATTCCTTTATGGTATTTTTTTTTCTTCAAGGACAGGGCCCAGGATCACATGTTACATTTAGTTGTCATGTTTCTTTAGTTTCTCTCAATCTGGAAAAACTTGTCTTTTTTTGCTTTTCATAACACTGACATTCTTGAATAATCCATTCTATTTTATAGAATGTTCCTCAGTTTGGATTTGTCTGATGTTTCCTCATGATTTGATTCAGGTTATGCATTCCTGATTGAAAAATAACAAAAGTCATGAGCCCTTCTCAGGATACCAGACATGGTGGAAACACTATCTAATACTTGATTTTTCCCCCCTTTAAAAAAAAACAAAAAGCACTTTAATCACTTAAGTTTCATGTTTTAAAAGCCAAGTTTTTTCTTAAATGTATATGCCTTACTTACAAATATCAGGTTTGAATTTAAGTCTAGGAAATTTTTGTGATCCATTTTTATATTTGAAGTATAGTTGACATACAATATTACATTAGTTTCAGGTGTACAACATAGCAAGTTAGCAATTACATACATTATGCAATGTTCACCACAATAAGTGTAGTTACCATCTATCACCATACAAAATTATTACAATATTATGCTTGGTTTTGTTTTTGTTATTTTCCATTTTGGCACATATAATTCCCGCCCTCCTCCCCCAAACCCAGCCACAATCAATTCTGAAACAACAAAATAATAGGTCAGAGCTTGACACTGGGGTGTACATAAAAAAAGAGGTCAGACCTCTGGCACATTTGGGGGATTTACAGGGAAGGGAGAAGGAAGGTTGGCAACATGGAAAGTTGCTATAAAGTACTTTTGAATTCTCTTAGATCTCAGTACTTTTTAGGGAGCAGTCCTCATTTTTTTTGCCCAATGTGGAAGAAACTGTCAGTTCTGTGCTCACATACCTACAATACTTACTGTTTCAATGCATGCAGACAGTTGTCCTAATGCTAGCATTATGACTCTGCCTGAGGGTTTTCTCTCAGCCCAGGTGCAGAGTAGGTTCTAAGTACTTTGGAATTAATAACCCTGGGAGCAACCCTCAGCTAATGACTAAAAAGAATTAGAAGATAACCAACCCAGCCTCCTCTCGCCTGGGTGGGACAACTCCCAGAGGCTCCCAGCAAGACTGGGCCTCAATTGCCCCAGTGCAATTGCTAATTAATGTAACTAACTGGTCGAGGCTTCCTCCCACCCTCCCTCGTCTTACTTTCCCACTCCCCTATCAGTGCTTCCTAGGACCACCTTTCAAACTGCTTGGATTGAAATCTTTTAGTTATGGTCTGATTCTAAAGAATCTGCCCTAAATTCAGTTACAGGGCAGTCCCAAAAATAACTGGCTAAAATTCCCCATTTTATCAAGCTTGACATTCTACCCTTTAGAGATGCATATGGGGCGTCAGGTATTAACTTGGGAAACTCAAACGCCCCTTCCAGGATGAAAAAGTAGCTATCACTTTTTTCTTTTTTCCCCAGGTTTTAGGGGAAACTAGTTGGTTACATTGCTTTTCTCTTATTAATATTCAACCTGGCCTTAGTATTAGCTCAGAAGAATCATTAACCATTGTGAAGTAAAGACCTTAACAGGAGCAGACTAAATAAAGTTGACTATGTCAAAAGGAGTACAATCTCAACTCTACATCTGCAGTCTGGAATTAAGAGACTGAATATACAAGTGGACAATGGCCAGACAATATATAAAAACAGAATTCTGACCCATGGAGGGGATCAGAACATGCCACCTAAAATTATGGCATATTGATAAATTTGAACTGAAGGCAACTGAGAAATAGCAGAGGCGGGAAGGACTCTCTGACCTCCTCTTTCTGCCTAAAAGTAGGTCATAAATTTCCCATGAGAAAGGCACCCTCCTGGTACCAGGAAGAAAAGAACATTCTTATCAACAGAGAAAGCAAGTTGACTCCAAGATGAGTCTGCTCAAACAAACCTTACTAAAATAACCCTTATCTTCCATTAGTTTCCCCCATATATTTTGTAGTCACTTTCCCACAACTTACTGCCCATAGAAACCCAAACCCCTTTCCTTTGTCTAGTCATTTCACCACAATGTATAGTCTTTGGTTGAAATGGTAGATTAGCTTTGGAGTCTCACCACTGCCTTGGGGTTTTCACTTCTTTGTTATGAAGCTCTCCATCCCACCTCTGCCATGTAAAAACACAATATTAAATAAGATTTACATGTTTTTCTTCTCTCTCTCTCTCTTTTTTTTTTTTTAGATTTTTTCTTTTTTAATTTATCTCTTTGACAGAGAGAGAGCAAGAGCACAAGCGGGGGGGGGGGGGGGAGCAACTGAGGGAGAGGGAGAAACAGGCTCTCCACTGAGCACGGAACCAAATGCAAGGCTCCATCCCTGACCCTGGGATCATGACCTGAGCCGAAGACAGATGCTTAACCCACTGAGCCACTTGGGCACCCCTCTCTTTCTCTTTTTTAAGTTTATTCATTTAAGTAATCTCTATACCCAAACAGGGCTCAAACTCGCAACCCTGAGATGAAGAGTGGAATGCTCTTCCAACTGAACCAGGTGCTCCTGTTTTCCTTCTCTTAATCAGCCGTTTATCAGCTTAATTCTCCCTGAACCTAAGAGAGTACAGGAAAGTTTTTCCTCCCAAATAACCACAGTCTGAAACAACCTACCCAGGAAACCAAACTAGTATTCACAATAACCAGCACAGAAAGCCAGCTGCAAGCCAGACTTCTAGGAAGTCAGATTGCATCCTCTAGTGATAGTCCAGGAAACCCAACAGTAACCCCTGTGACAACCACCCCCAATGGCCAAGACTTGACTAATAACTTCCCCCTTCCACCTTAAGACCAATGAAAGAAAGCTCTATTTGCACCCCTAACCAATCACACCAGATACCCCACTTCAAGTTAGCCCACCTACAGTTTCCCTATACAACACCCTTTATTCAGGGCATTTTTGAAGGCTTCCTTTTTGCCACTATGAAGCTTTCCCAATCCTTGCATGCCTTTGAGTCTCTGCCTAAACAAGAATGATGGTAGCTGACTTCCTTGATATGGCAAACTCCAAATAAATAGCTTACACTTGTTCTCATTTGGATGGTCTTTGTTTATTTCCACAGTGTTCACCCTTGTAACTTTCTACTTTAAGTTTCTACTGTAAATTTCTACTATAATTTGAAATTATAGCTTATTCTATCTAGACTGTCCTAATATGAACAGCATGTGGTTACAGAGTTCCAAATAGAATGTTTCTTTTCATCCCTGAGTAAGACTGTATTTTAATCTCATCGAGACAGAAACTTTAGGATACCTAGAGAAAAAAGCCATGGGATTTTATTTGTCCTTTTTTCTCGAAGAAATTTACTCACAAACACAATATTTCTTTGCCTGAAGGTGGGAATCTTCAATCACCTGAATTTTCTTTGAATCCTGATGTAGTCCTGTACACTCAGCGCCTCAGAACTGAAGATTCTTGAGTGGCAACTGATGGTTTTACTATTGACTCTCTTCAGAAAACCTTCTGAGGGAGGTAAAAGAGTGTCGTGACCTTGTTAGGGTCCTTGTGATGTAACTGCCTTAGTGTAACTGCCTTAACATCGCTGTGTAATTCAGGCTGGTAATTGCCTTATTTGTTGTCCACAACAACATGTTGTGGTCATTCTCACACGTAGGTGCTCTGCTGTACATTGTAGGGGGGTTAGATTCCATAATCTACATTTACCAGCTGGTTTGGGGCCAGATTCTGCCAATGGAAATTAAAAGACAAGATGAGAGGAGATGTGACTCTCTTTTTCCAGTTTCCAGTAGCATTGAAACAACAAAGACTATTTAAGGATGATGACAGAATGGAGGTGGGAGAGGCAACAATAGTAGCCTTGTCTGGGCCAGGGAAGCTCCAGGGACTCTGGCAGCTTGCAGCCTTGCAGGCTCCTGGGCTGCAACGCAGAGAGCCAGGCGCCAGTAACAGAAGCCTTCACTGCTCACACTCATGGCTTCTGCTTCATGATTTTGCTCCCTCAACCTAGGAATGGTTGTCATTATTACTCAGGAAGTAACCTTCCCTTCTTTGCCAGACTTTACAACAGGCTTAACCAATTCCTTTATTTAAATCTCCTCTAGTTGAAATGACTAGGGTGGTTTTTGTTTTCTAATTGCATACTGAATGATACAGATGCACGGTGGTGACATCCAATTAGAATTCCACCCATCCTGAAATCTCAGTGCATCTCTCTTGTATTCTATTTGGAGAATAAAGGGACAAGTCTCTGTCTTATCTCTTCCGGAAGATATTTGTCTTAGAGAAAGAACCTCAGGCAGTGGATTTGCATAGATTATTCATTCTGTCTCAATTCAGATATGCAAAAAAAATCCAAGAAAGGACTCTGTGACCTTGAGCTACTTAAGAAAAACGTCTTGTTTTAGTATTCTTGGTTTGTAAATTAAAAAAATACGAATGAATAACATATAGTAAATATTTTTAAAAAGCATTTAATGGCCAGGCCTAACGCCATGTGGAGATCTTCTAAAATATCTCCGATATAGGTTTTTCCCAGCAGCAGTCTGAGGTATGTCTTGTGAACGTAAATTAATGTACCTGTCATCTTTAAACACAAGTTTCCCCTGAAGCCCAGTAATGCACTGGTGTGGAAGCACGATTGTTTTTTTGGTTGTGTTTGTTGGTGGGGGTTTTGTTTTGTTTTCATTATTTTTATAATTTTGTTGTTGTTGTTAAGTAAACTCTGTGCCCAATGTGGGGCTCTAACTTATGACTGGGAGATCAAGAGCCCCGTGCTCCATTGACTCAACCAGCCAGGTGCCTCCATTGTCCTTCAATGTATTTGTTTTGTTTGTTTGGTTTGTTTTGTTTTTTAAGTAGGCACCACGCCCAGCATGGAGCCCACGTGGGGCCTGAACTCAAGACCAGGAGACCTAGACCTGAGGTGAGATCGAGAGTTGAGCGCTTAACTGCCTGAGCCACCCAGGCACCCCTATTTGTTTTTTAAATGGTTCCTTGGCAGTAAGTAAAGAGCCACGGCCCCAAGCCATGAGTCTCTCCTTATCCTTGCAGCCCTGGAACCTTATCCTGGCCCCTTTCCTGGAACCTTTCTAAGGCCAAGCAGCTAAACAGTCAATGACCCTGCTTCAGAACTGTGAGCAGTGCTCTTTCTCATTGCTAGATGTCCATACCAGTCACTATGGGCCTAGCTCCAATACCCATTGTTTAGCCCATTTTTCCTCCAGGGACCCCAGGCTGGGTGAGATTTGGATCAGAAGCTCAATGGGGAAGACAGGGTCTCTCACGAGGTGCTGCCATTCCAGCATGAAAGATTGAGGGTCTCCCAAGGAGCCCCTGCTGATGGTCCCACTGAGTGACCCTCACATGACTACTTATGGGAGCTGCAGTCTCTGTAGAATTTTGACTCTGAGCAAAACAAGTAGAGAAAAATGCCATTGGGCAGGTCATAGTAGAGGCAAATGCAGTCATGGAAAGAGAGAGCTCTGTACTCTCTGCTGCCGCTGCACACAGTCCCCAAAGAGAAGGGAGGTTGCAGGAAAATGCAAGGCTTTTGGGGGGCAGTTTGGAGCCAAGGGTTACCTGAGGTATAGGTACCACATTTTGATAACTTTGTTGAATTTTACCTCCATTTAATGTGATGAATTCATTAAAACTCACTGAGAGTACTTACCTAAGAAAATGAAAGCACTTTGAAAAGATATATGCACCCCTATGCTCCCTTGGAGCATTATTCACAATAGTCAAGATATGGAAGGAACCGAAGTGTCCCTTGATAGATGAATGGATAAAGAAGATGTGGTGTATATATACAATTGAATATTACTCAGCCATAAAAAGAATGAAATCTTACCCTTCCTAACAACATGGATAGACCTAGAAGGAGTTATCTTAAGTGCAAGAACTCAGAGAAAGACAAATACAATGTCATTTCACTTATATGTGAAATCTAAAAGACAAAACACACACACACACAAAACAGAAGCTGACTCATAGATACAGAGAATAATCTGGCGGTTAACAGAAGGGAGGGGAGTCGGAGGACAGACAAAATAGGGGAAGGGGATTAAAAGGTACAGACCTCCAGTTATAAAACAAGACATGGGGATACAGCATGGGGAATATAGTTAATAATTTGTAACAACTTTGTATGGTGACAGATGGTAGCTAGATTTATTGTTGTGATCAGGTCCTAATGTATGTAAATGTTAAATCACTATGTTGTACACCTAAAACTAATATAGTATTGTATGTCCACTGCACTTCAAAAGAAAAATTCACTGAATTCCCATTGATCAAGGATATTAACATTTATTTTAGTAATAAAAATACTGACTACTTAGCATTTTCTGTGTCAGGTTCTGTTTTCAAAGTTTATTACTCATTTAAGACATCATCATCAACCATATTTGACAAATGAGAAAACTGAGCTCAGTACAGACCATTATTTAAAATTTATCTGGCAAGCCAGTATCTGAACCCAGGCAACCTGGCATATGAGCCCACGTTAATTGCCATCTCTCATCTGGCCTGAAGGATGATCTTTGTCTTATTTTTAAATGATATTTTCTATTTGATTGTTAATATATAGAGAGATCATATAAAAAATCTAATTATTATTTAAAAAATTTTACTAGAAAAATTTTGAGTGGAATCATTCATCTCAGTGAAAACTGAGAAATTAGTACCATGAATAACACTGCTGGTGTTAAGACAGATTGAAAACTTATCTAGATTACAAACCACTTATATGACTATCAGTTCATTTGAAATGTTGGAAGTTTTATGCAGTCTTTCCATGAAATTATGGTTCATACTGTAGCATCATTTATCTAGTGAGGGCTGCATCGAAAAGGTAATGCCAAATGTTTTTAAAAGTCATGAATTATTTGGAAATTATTAGAATAATTTGAAGAACAATGTGTACCAAGTTTTTATCATATGATAAGCAATTCTATACACATACATATATAGACCTGCATACATACATATGTAATTGATAAATAGCTTTATATAGATATACAAGTCTTACAGTTTAGAAATTAAGGAAAATATGTTTTAGAATTATTACATTTATATATTGATATATAGGTTAATTGTTAATTTATAACACACACTGTTGATTAAATATGTTGAATATCAACCCTGGCTATAAACATCAATCCACCCCATCTTAAATAGGCTGAAATGGTTAAAAACAAAAAAACAAAACCTAAATAAATAAAAATAAATTATTTTTTCGCACATATAGTAGTTCAGGATAGGTTGTTGGCTTAGTTTTTTCACTAAGGTCATTTTCCTATCTTCTTGTTTTCCTCAATGTGAGGGGACCCTTGGGCTAGAGCCTCTCATGATCTCAATATGGCTTCAGTATATCTGTGTTGTTTAAAATATGTCCACAACCTCTTTACTACACCTCCCTGCAAAAGTGGAGTCTAATTCCCCTCCTCTTAAATGTGGACTGTATTAAGTGATTCACTTGTAATGGGTAAAATAGGGTGGAAATAACAGTGTGTTACTCCTGAAATTAGGACACAAAGGCATTTGGTTTCCTCCTTACAATTTCTCTTTGATCACTCACTCTGGGGAAAGCTGAGGGCATTCACTTAACCCTATGGAGAGGTGACATCGCAAGTAACTTAATGAAGCCTTCTGCCAAGAGCCAGCAATGAACTGAGACCTTCTGCCAATTGCCATGTGAAGGAGGCATCATTGAAGCAAATCCTCTAATCCTGGTCAAGCTTGCTGATGACTACAGCCCTAGCAAATGTCTCAACTATAACCTCTTTGGAGACCCTGAGACAGAACCACCCAGCTACACTGCTCCTGAATTTCTGACTCACAGAAACTGTGGAATGATACATATTTGTTGAGACAATAAATGCAAATTGCAACACAGCACTAGATGACTAGTATAGTATCTATGTATGGTAACAGCTAGGGAAGGAAAGAAGCAACTCCTGTCTTTCACTCTTTCTCTCTTTTTTGTCCCACTGAGAAGCTTTCTGGAGACTCCCCAGTAGACTTTTTCACATTTTGCTGGGCAGCCATGAGTCACATTCCAATGTCTTAATCAATGACTGGTAAGAGAATATTCCTGTGATTGGCTTACACCAAACAAGATCCATTCCCTGGAGCTAGAGCTGGAGTCCGCTTCTCTGAAACAGAAGAGTGTAGGGAATGGTGACTTCTGTTGGAAAGGAAGTATGGTAGAAGAATGGATATTGAGGTGACTTAAGAGTGTCCAAATTGTGCTCTTTTATCCAATATCCACCAATTCTCAATGGTGTAACACACCAAAAATTCATTTCTCTGTCATACTACCTGTCTCTTGTGGTTTGGCAAGGAGACGCTGCCTGAAGGAGGTTTTAGCTCAACACTTGCTTCTGTGGTCTCCCCAAAGGTGGGATAGGAAGGTACCAAGTTGTTTACCAGCAAGTTGAAAACTGTTCTGCCAGAAGTGACACATAACTCTTCCTCTGCTATCTTTTTGACTAAGGTGATTATACTTAATTGCAAAGAGTTCAGGTAATGGAATCTGACGTTGTGCTCAGAAACTGAAGACCCAGAAATATTTGGTGAACTCACTGCTGAATTACCAGTGGAGAAAAGCAGCCTCTGTAATACCTGCTCGCTGAGGGACCACAAATTGGGGTTGTAGTAGGAAAACAGACTTTCACACTCCAGCCCTTACCATTCCCCAAACCTCACAAGGAATCTGTCTCTTCCTGTCCTTGTCTTTAAGAGCTGAAGTGCTTAAACAGATTGAATGTTGGGCATGTGGCATAGGGCGAGACCCTAGCTTAATTACTGGTGCTGGATCTTAGCCTCGCATGTGTGAACAAGTCTTAGCAGACCACTTCAAAATTTCAGTGAAGGCAGTATTGACTCAGCATCAAGTGTTTCATTGCAGTCTGAGAAAGGGTCTAATATGTGATTTTGCTAATAACCCTAAAGTTACAAATGACATGCTGAAATTTTAAAGTGCTTTAGTGTTGATATCTGCACCAAGAACTCACCTTTGCTAAGGATTCTTCAAAATTGTGGAGTGGCTATGATTCTAAAGGTATGCATGGAAACCTCCTGGCCAAGGAAAAGAGATCAATACTTTCACTAGGCTAGTTCTCTCGTTTTGGTCCTGCAAAGCTCCCGACCTGCTGAATTTCAGGTCCCCTGTTTTGCCTTTATCTTTTGAGTTCTTCTACGTCTGCCTAATAGCTGATCTATTGATAAATCTGGAACTGGAACTCAGTTTTTCTGACTCCTGGTCGTGGTATCATTTAGCAAACTCCATCTTGTTTTTCAGCTCTTCCCAAGCAGTTCTAGATCTCACTGCTCTACCCATCTGCACTGTTTTTCATGTCTTTCCTTTCTTCTCTCACAGCATACCTTGTTCCTATCTTTATGAAGCATATATCACACCACTCCACAATAGCTGATGTCCCAAGTATCTTCCTTCCCAACCTGTTAGCTCTTTGAAAGCAAGTTCCATGTTTAATGGGATTTTAAAACCTTACAGGTCTGCTATAGTGAATAATACCATAGTGCCTGATTGTTAGGGAGTGTTCAATCAATGTTGAATGAATATTGAATATTACAAAGTTCAAACTCTAGGAGGGGGATTATATATTTCTGCATTGTAGGAATTTCAACTACTCTAAAAGAGTCTTTAAAAATTCACTATGGGGTGCCTGGGTGGCTTGCTTGGTTGAGTGTTAGACTCTTGGTTTCTGCTCAGGTCACCATCTCAGGGTGCTGAGACTGAGCCCCATATCAGGCTCCACGGTCAGCAGAGACTCTGCTTGAGATTATCCCTCTCCCTCTGCCCCCTCCATCTCTTTCTCTCAAATAATCAATAAATAAATCTTTTTAAAAAATTGCTATAAAGATCCATTGTTTTCACTTCCTAAAGCAGTGTAAGCTATTAATATCTACTGAAATATAAAGAACCGCGGGAAGCACAACGAATGTAGGCCTTAGTTTAGTATTAACACTTCATCCAATCAACTCCTTGTAAGTGTGGTACTGGCAGTGGTTTTCTGTTTTGGGGTTGGGGTGGGGAAGAGGACACTTCCTATCATTAAGTATCATTAAGAATCTCCAGGTATGGGGTGGAAAATGTAGTTTGAAGATCCTCAGGCAATGCCCGTAAATTCACCCCCAGGAGAATGGGATTTCTCTTCCTCCCTTATCATAGCACAAAGGGACTGATGCTTAAGTATTGGCCAAGCTGATTTCGGTCTTGTCGATTGTATAAAGCACTGCACCTCCATCCCCCCAGAGCACCGAGACTTAGGGAGCACGGCTTTTATTATCCTGAGGTGGTTGAGCTCTTATTCTTTTGGGTTCATCTAACTGTCAAAGAATTACATTATTTATAGGTGTGGGTATTTATGGAAGATCGCTGATTATTAAGCTTATAGTAACGGCCTTTGTTCTTGGTCTTGTGGGTGGGGACTGCCAAGTGCATCCCAGTTCTCCTCCTTAGGGAGGTTATACCCCGGCTCAGCAAAGCTAGAGATAGCCTTCAGTGTGCAGGGTGTAGTCTGGCTATAGATGACTGGAAAGCCTGGAGGCCTGTAGCCTTCCAGCGCACACTGCCGCCTTTTAGCCCTGTGAGCAGGAGTTTCCAAACTCGCTGGAGTGGAGACTTGCAAGGGGTGGGGCTGGAATGTCTTCCGCATTCCTCCTTCTCCTCCTCCCACTCCCCTCCCCCACTCCTCCTCCTTCCGCTCTTCGGCTCACTCCCCATTCCTTCCACCTCCTCGGTCTCCACCCCACCCCCGCCTGCCCCTTCTTCCCCACCATTTCTACCCCCCCCTTCCTGTCCCTCCTTCTCCAGGCTACGGGGTGCTGCTGCGGGGGGAGGGGTGAGTGGCTAGAAACAGAAAGCGGGAGGACCTGAGTCTGAGTCTAGGGAGCCCTGGTAGCACCTTGGCCCCTGAGCACGTGGACATGAACCCTCTTCATATTACCTGTAGCCAAAGGCAGGACTAGCTTCACAAAACCTTCTGAAAGGACGCCCAGGTGTTTCAATTATAGTTTTAGAGACAGCATGTCCATTCATGCTTGCTAATCTCTCATCTGTAAAATGGGGATAAAATAAAAATTAAACAAATGTTTTCCAAAAATAGGAAGCTGTACAACAAAGCTGTGTTCATTTCCTGTGAATGGTAAAGAGGAACTAAGTAACTGCGCTTTGTTGATTTTATTCCAGCTAAATACAAAAGACAGACCCTATACAACAAATGTTTTCTTTTGTTCTTGGCCTTGTAAAGAGTCATTTCTCTACAAAAAAAGAATCCCCTTTGTGCATTCCCTGGCCGGACTGGCCATGGGGATTATGAAGAGAAAAGCGCTCCCGAGCTGTTTTCCTGGTTAGAGACATTGTTCTGGAAAGCAAGCTGGGTTGCCATAGCTACGGCTCCCCAGCGGCCTCGCCCTGCCCCTTTCCACCCCGCCTGCCTGTGCTGGCTGCTGGTACTAGGGCTGTCCTCGCTTCAGATATTCCTCCCCACAGCACGGAAATGGCAGGGAAATTCCAAACTATTTTCCCCAGATGGCCTCTGAGGCCCAAAGGCAGGAAAAAAAAAAAAAAAAAAAAAAAAATCCCTTGTCAGGCTGTCCTGAATTGTCCTTGAAAAAAACAGCTATTAGATTGAAAGCTCGTTGAAGGCAGGAACCTTGTTCTCATCGCTGAACCAATTCTTCTCCTCCTGTCACTATGATCATCTTCCTCCCCAGCCCAAAGTAGGTCGATGCATATAGTAGGGTCTAGGAAAAGGTTTATATAATCATTAGCGAGTGAGTTTGTATTTTAACACGGACTCTAGAGCCAGAATCCTACCCTGCCACTTCAATCGATAAAAGACCTACTCTCGCAAGCTTCACTGTCCTCATCTCTGAAATGGGGATGATAATATCTAAGTCAGAAATACATGGTGGGGGTTGAATGAGATAACTTAATATGTGAAACATTTGGTATTATGTCAGGCTTATAGCAAGCTCTTAGTATTATAGTGATTTTTACTATTCTCTCTTCTGTAGCCCCCTTCATGTTCGTGTGGGGAGAAACACCGTCCCCTACTAAAAAACAAAAACCCCTCAAACGACAACAAAACAAAACAAAACAAAACAAAACCCACCTTCTAGCAGAATGTACAGCAACCCAGGTCTAAAAGTTAATTAAATGAACGTGTGAGAGCAGCACAAGCTATTTATTTGTGTATTAAGCGTCAAATAGAACATGCTAGTAACAAGTTCGATTTCTGGTAGGTTGTTGCGCTAAAGTAATGCAAAGTGTGTGTGTTCCCATTGTATCTCTACAGTAGGATTGTGACATCTTTCAGCTCGATCTTCTCCCTCACCCCTCCCCCAATCTCTTAAGGAATTTCTGAAACCTACAGACCTGGTTGCCATTGGGCGTATTTGAAATCTCTAAACTCCATAGGGGTCCCCCACGAGCCTCCTACGTACACCGGGGCTGCCTTCCAAGTCACAGAAATCCTGGGGTCCGCAGGCGCTTAAAACTGACGCGGCAGGCAGATTCTTAATCTCTGGACACTCAAGGGAGAGTGAATTTAGCACCTTCCACCCCCCAAATTTCCTGCGCTCCCCTCTCCCTCCCAAGGCAGGCCCAGACTTTGTCTAGAATTCCAGGGCAGCCTTCGGAGTTTGGGGGGCGGGGGGAGTCTGGAGACTTAAGTGGCCAGGGAAGGCTCTGAGCCAAACCTGGCCACAGGATGTGCATACCCTCAAAGGCTGCGGACTACGCCTCTCAGGGGGGCACTTCAGGGGTGGGACCGATCCTACTGTCCCAGAGCTTCTGGCACCTGAGGGAGGAGAGGCGAGGACAGGATTATCATTCCACTGTTACCTAATACTGCTGCGTCTGTCTCTTGTTTGAGAAGGTATGTACAGCTTGTTTGTATTTTGGGACACGAACGAAAAGAGCACATTGACAGTGTGGAGTATGTTCGTTGTCATTAATGCACAGGGCTGAAGAAGCCTGATCAGGACACGTGTAAGTGCCAGTTGTATGTAAGGTGCTCCCACAACACCGATGGGCGGTGTACTTTGTGGTTGTGCAATAATGCAGCGAAGGTACGGAGAGGTGGTGTGAACTGCAGGGTGTGAAGTGTTGTTCCCTCTGCTTCAGACCCTCTCACACATCCCCCCCCCAACCCCCAGCAAACACTTTAAACTACCCAAGACACAAAATCCTCCCCTCCCCCAACACTGCAGCCCGCTTTCTCTGAAAACTGATACCCTGAGGCCCTTTTCCCTCACCAGCCACAATTAGGGGCAGTAGGAGGGAAAATGCGGGCTGGATCATGGCACAGAGGCAGTGTTTTGTAATTTTTCCTCCCGTAACAGGCCCCTGTTCCGACTCCAGGCCTTATATTTTATCTGACTTTGCTACTCCAGGAAACAGCTTTAGGCTCCTGCGAGTCCAGGCCAAATCCACTTCTCTCTGGGAAGTCCATTCTGTATTTTCTATTTCACCCTAGTCAAGTCTCAGCCGAGGCTGTTGTTCTCAATCCAGCTCAGAAACTGGCTCAAACCGCCCTGAACTGGATTTGGTGGCTGTTGAGACAGAGTTTCTGCCTCTTTGTTAGGGCGGATCCGGCCTCATTCGCTCTTTGGTTTCCCTCCCTCCTGTTTTCCCAGAGTCACCAACAGCAGTTCCCCTCCCCCTGCCTCTCCCAATTTGGCTTTTTTTTTACCCTTCCCTGGGCCAGGGCCCCATGAAGTAGATTAAATTCTTTAATAAAATAGTGGATTTAGGTTGCAAACCTTCAGCTTCTATTACATTAACTATTTAGTTCCGCTTTTCTCAAATTTGTTATCTAACCAACTGACATGGTGCCCTTAAAATCTTGGCTCTCATTCTAACCTAGAAAGATTTAAAATTTTCATTCTGGATGGAAAGAACTTTAAATTCTACACCAAATGCTGAAAGGTGTTGGTGCAGTACCTTGTTAATTTCCGTTTTGTAGCTATATTTAATTTAAATCATATCTTTGCTGAGAAATGACAAAACATATTATGTATAGAATTTTTAAACAGTCGCCCATCCCGGCTCTCTGTTGCAACTGCGAGATTCCCAGAGAAAGAAGTGAAGAATGGAGGTGTTTTTGGTTTTTGAACGTGTGATTTTAACCCGGGACCAGATTCTGTGACTTTAGTGAAGAAACCTGTTCGGAGAATGCGCCGGGGGGAACCATTCCTAACATGATGCAGGTGGAGGCAAAACCGGGGGTGTGACAGAATAAGGCTAGAACAGGGCTGGGCATTTGTATACAATTTCTCTTTCTATGAAATTTAAGCATTTCTTAGGTTTCAGAACCAGAAAGAGAGGATGGTTGCCCTACATTGTGGATGGACTAAATGCCACCAAACTGTACACTTTAAAATGGTTAACTTCATGTCACGTGAATGTTAGCTCGTTTTTTTTTTTAAAGTTCAGTGTTTCTTAACAAGAATTTTTCATTTTCCTTTCGCTCCTTTTGAAGTCAGAGGAGAAACAGATAATAAGTAACCATAATCTGGGTGTGGTTCTGTTTGGCGCTTAACGACTCCCGGGTCTCCCCCTGGTGGCCAAATCAAGCAACATGTCAAGATGTTGGAAGGCCTTTGAGCCTGTCTCAATTATATGTCGAAGCACAAAGCCCGGGCTGCTGTGCTAAGAGTCGTACTCCCAGTCCTTGCTTCGTGGGCAGTTTGTCTTACTCATGTGCATGGCTTAGGGCTATTTTACCGAACTAGGATCACAAATGTCTCACTTCCATGGTGTCACAGGTATTAATTCTAAAGTAGCCATTTAAAATTCACGCTGGAGTCTCCCAGCAGAACCAAACATACTGTCATTTCTCCTAGAGCACGAATCTGAGTAAGTTGCTCATTTAAGTGTTTCGTTTCAATAGAGCATAAAGTGCTGGAAAAAAGCCAATTCTAACAGTAGCTCTGGAAAAGCTATTTTTACACGTGGGAGGGGAAGGGCTGGCTTTGTCTTGTGACTCATTCCCCTGAGAAAGACGACTTAGGTTGGGGCCAAGGTAACCTTTGAAATGTCTGTAAAAGAGGTGAAACCAGCATCTGAATATGTTCTTAGGAGATTTACAAATCACAATTATTGTGGGGAGACCCGCAGTGTATACTCTCTTGGAGTCCAAGTAATCCACATTGGCTCTCTCATT
The DNA here is from genome assembly GCF_902655055.1 of Lutra lutra. Taxonomy (NCBI): domain Eukaryota; kingdom Metazoa; phylum Chordata; class Mammalia; order Carnivora; family Mustelidae; genus Lutra; species Lutra lutra. The sequence goes on from NC_062285.1 coordinate 87,114,411, forward strand.
GTTAGATTAACTCTTGTTTGGGATTTTCACACCTTTTGTTTCATGGGCTTGAAGTGTTTCTCCCTCCTGAAGCGCTTCCTACTTACCTGTAGGCCTTGCTTCCTATGTCATTTCCTCAGAGAAGCCTTCCTGACCACTGAGTCAAAAGTAGATTCCTTATGACCAGTTATCTTCTCACATATCCTTTTTTGTTACAGATTTTTCTGTTGTAGCCCTGCCTAACTTACATTTATATTTGTTTTCTTGTTCCTCCCTCACTGTTTTCTAAGTCCCTCAGGGCCATGTCTGTCTGTCTGATCAGAACGGTGTAACCAGCTTTGGGAATAGTACCTGGCAAAAAAGTAACGAGGAATAAATATTTGTCGAACTGATAAGTTAAATTCGAATACTCTATCTCTAGCCTCAGTCCAGGGCTTTAAAAGTCTTTTATACCTCGTAGCTTTTTCGAGCCTTGGCCTGTGTTCTTTTTCTTTTGAGGACTCTCAGGAACTACGGATTTATTTTACAGTTCCTCTTCTCGAAATGTGAGAGCTACTGAGTGGAATGGAATCTTTACAATTCCTTGGTTTTATTCCCCTACCTCCCCCAAAAGAAACTGACTAATCTAAATTCTGATCGTCTGTGTTTTCTCACCTGTAGTATTTGATTTTACTCTGGGGTGGGGCTTCCCTGGGTTTTGATTTCTGAATCTGGAGTTTTCCACATGCTGTTCCCCTCCCCTCCCACCAGGAGGAAAGGGCCTACTAGTTTTTTCTTCAAAAGAATCTCCTCCTTCTGTCCAGGGAGTGAGCTCGATTTTGCCACTGGCAAAGCCAGGAGAGGAAGAGACAGGCTTATCCATGTGGAGATTCAAATTCCTTGGGATTCCAAGTGGCCAGTTTTTCTCTCTGGGGACTGTCAGACTAGATGTCCTACATCTAGGACATCTTTCTTTACGAATTGTCCATCATTACCCTGTTCTGAAAGCTGTGCTATGGGTTGGAGGACTTTTGTGACATGTGGCTTTATCCTGTATCCGTTGGGTGGTTTTGACTGACTGGTGGTTGTATACCTGGTAGAATTTCTGTAGCTGCTTCCAGCTGGTATAGGGTGATAGTTAAGAGACTAAACATGGAGGTCAGAAAAGCTGAATGCTCTGAAGTTTTGGTTTTCCCATCCATTTTGCTTTTCATCTACACAAAGGGCATACCCACTTTACAGGGTCGTAATAATCATTACAATAGCATTTATAGAACAACTCTTTATGCTAACTACTCTTGTATATATATGCCACAACACCACTACTGTGTGTATATATTTATATAACTAATCCATACACACATACACACACACGCACACACATGCACACGCACAGGCACACACATGTATAATCCCAGCTACCCTTTGGGTAGGTACCATTTTCCTGTTTAACTGTTGAGGACAGGGAGGCACAGAGAGGTTAGGGAGCTTGCCCTAGGTAACACAGTAGTAGGTGGCAGAACACATACACAAACCTAGGCTGTTTAGGTTCCAAAGCTATGCTTTTAAAACTCTAGTCCAATTTACCTGGCACAAGTGAGTATTAAATAAATATTAGTTTTCTATCTCCTTCCTTATTTCCATGAAAACAATCCATTATTTCCTTGAAGTATTTTAGTACAAAACCGTAGAAATTTAGAACCAACACAGTGCCCTGCTTTTTCAGATAAGGAAATGGAAGCCCAAAGGGCTTGAAATATTTGAACTGTGTAGCTGGCTGGGACTAGATCTTGGCTCTCCTGACTCATCCGTGAGAGAATAATGGTTCTCCATATTAATGTGTTCTATTTCCTTCCTCTTACCATTTCTGAAAAGAAAGGAAAAAAAAAATCCTTTTATGAATCTTTCTCTCCCACCCCAACCTTGTTTTCTGCAATTAAAGAACACAGGCTGCACTAGCTTAACGAGATGGAATGTGCCGGAATGTGCCTCTTCTCTGCCAGAGCGCATGGAGGGAGGGAGCTAGATTTTGCCGCTGGCAAAGCCAGGAGAGGGGAAAATTAGCAGTCCTCTGTTCTCCCTCACTCTTTTCCTTCTTGATCCACTTCCTACTTTTTTCTGGCTCCAGCTCTCTCTTCCCCTTTCCTGGATTATGAGGCTCAGAGACCTGCTGTTGCCCACACTAATAAACAGTCAACCGTGAACAGAGACAGGAGTAGTAAGGTAGGTGGTCAGTATCTGCCTAGTCTTCCCCCCCCCCCTTCTGGATGAGAACAATAGAGAAAACCGTAAATTCCTGTCTTCGTTGCACGATGATCTCAATACCAGCCTTTCCATGATTTAGTGAACCTGTGGTGGCCATAATTTTCTCACCTTTCTGTGAAATACTATCTTTCCTTTTGCTTTTGCACAGGGAGTTTTGGGTTGGCCATGAAGAAGTGCTGTGATAAGGCTCAGGAGACTGCAGTGTTTTGGTTTATTTTTATTTTTATTTTTATTTATTTTGTTTAGCTTAAAATAAAATTTCTAAGTATCCCATATGTGTCTGTAGTTGCAAAAGTGCAACATGTCTGTCTTTGAATGGCACTGTTTTAAAAGGTCACAATATGTAGTGTTACGCTGTAAGTACAGAGAATATACATTTCAAAGGAAATTTATGCCTTTGTTATCATGGAAGAGGAAATTGATATATTTCTTCTTCTTCTTCTTTTTACTTCTTCTCCTCATTCTCCTTCTCCTTCCTCTCCTCCTCCTCCTCCTTGCCTTCCTTCTCCTCCTTTTTCTCTTTCTCATCCTTCTCCTTAGCAGTTTTCTTTGAATTGGACCTTGAAGTAAAGAGAACCATAAAGGGAGCTTCCAGCTGGACTACTTGATGGATGATGAGTAATAGTGAGAAGAAAATTTGAAAATATAGGTTAGGTTCAGATAGTAGAAGTTCCTGATTTTAATAATACTTAAAAAAAAAAAAGAAAGAAATTTATTGAGTTTCTCCAATGTGCTAGAGTTTTTTGTGTTGTTTTGTGTTTTGGCATATGCTAGATATTACCATCATCACACACAACCTGAAAACTGGGCAAACTGAGACTAGGCAACTTGCCTGAGTCCTTGCCGAGAAGTCACAGTTCCTTTCTAGGAATTAATAGTCTACAAAGAGAGACAGAAAGAGATCTAAAATCATAACTCATTGTTCTTGAGGATGTAATAGAGGTTGGTCAAGCTGTAGGGTGTCGCAATGCAGGGAATGATTATCTCTGACAAGTCGCTGAGAAGGCAGAAGAGGAGAGGCAATCTCGAGGAAGATAACAGCAGTGTTGCTAGAGCTGGGTTTTGTAGTAGGCTTTTGCATCAGTGATGCAGTGGGGAGGGACACATCGATCAGAGGGAATGGAATATTATAGGCACAGAGATCTAAAAATGCCGTGTTGTACTGGGGAATATAAAGCCATGTGAGTGGAGTATAGAGTAAAAAGGGGAGAGCAGTGGGAAGTGAGGTTGGAGAGGCCTGCGTGCTAGATCACTAAGAGTCTTGGGTGCCACGCAATGGTGTTTGAACTCATTTCCTCTAGGCCTGGGGGTTTTGGCAGAGCACTTCTAAAAAATGGACATTTTGTAGAATTCCAGTACGTTTATTTACAGAAGCCACTGACACATCTTCACAGTGCTCTGGAGGTTTGAGGAACATAGTGTTATCACTATGGTAGGTAAAGTGGAGCCACTGAAGCATTGTGGGTTTGCCCAGGGCTAAGGGAAATCCCTGGGTGAATGGGTCACTCTAGTTTTAAGCAGGAAGGTAACAGCTAGCCTGAGAATGACTCTCGTAGCAGTTTGGAGGATGGAATGGGAAAGCAAAGGGAAGAAATGCCAGAAACCTAATAGTTATTGGGTAATACTGTGTTCCAGAGGGACACTCCATACCTTCCCAGTATTATAGCTAGACACTGTTTATCTTATTTCACTAACAGAGAAACTGAAACTCAGGAAGTTTATTTGTCCAAAGTCATGTGGCAGTAAGTGGTACCACTGGGATTTGGATCTAGCACTGTTTGAATCCAATGCCCCAAACCCTACTCATTATATCCAGGGGGGTGTCCCTGAGGGCAGGGGGAGACTGCTGCTTAAAACTGTAAAAATAATAGGGCAAATGAAAATGTGGTGGAGGAAGAGAGGGAAAAAACAGAATAGTGGTGAATATTTATATTTAGGGATAGGAAGAGAAAAGGGAGCCATATCCCGTATAATTCAGAGAGAGAGAGAGAAAAGCCGAAAGAGTATAGTTTGATTAAAGAAAATGGAAAAGGTGATTTCACAAAGGAAAGGATGGTCCTGAGTGTCAAATATGGTAGCAGCTAAGGACCAGGAGAACTGTGGAGTCTCTGGAATTAATTTTAGAAAGCTGTTAATGTGGCGAGTGTATTAGTTTTGTAATGTTTTCCAGTTGGCTGTATTTCTCCGATTTTCATTCCTTATCTCTTGCACTTTAAGGGTAGGCCACCAGAGATATTAATGTGGAAGACTTTGATGAGTGGGGGGAAACAGCCGTCGTGTTTTTTATTTCTAGAAGATGGGGGCAGGTGCTTTTGTAGCTCACATAAATTGTCTCTTCGCTGCTGGCTCTCGTCGGGGTGGGGCACCTGCCAGGCCTGCACCTGCCCCACCTTCCTCTGAAGACTTCTTCGGTTTCTCTGACTCCTGGGCGGCTCTGTGTTTCACTCCGTGATGGAGGGTACCAGCTTCTCCCGCAGGACACCCGCATCACCAAGACTGAAGGCAGTGAGAACTGACAAGCCTTCTAGTTTATGCTCGTGGGTTCCAGCTTGTCCTTGCTCTCCGCCACATGGTATTCATCTTCTCTGTCCAGCTGTTTGACCTGCAGCTGTCACACACCAGCATCAGACCAAAGCCAACAACCTTACAGAGTATGTTCACCTAGATCTCCCAGTTACAGATGGTCCGTGTTGTGTGTGTGCATGTATCAAATGTATACATACAAACATACATACATATATATTAGTGTATACACACATATGCCTTGTGGTCATTTTACTTTTTTGGTTGAACTCTGGATGGTACAGTAAAAGAAGTGGAAAAGGAAGCAGCAAGTGTGAGTTACTCTCTGGAAAACTGTGGTAGTCATATGATAAATATCTACTGAGCCCATTATGGACCTGTGCTTGGTTCAGCGATGAACAAAACTGATACAGATAGGAGACTAGAATCTAGATAAGGAGACAGATGATGAAAAAATAAGCAATCAAATATATATTACAAACGGTATGAATGCTCTAAAGGCAAAACACAAAGCACCTCCCCTTCCCGGATGACAAAGAGATACTAAAAGCAACGTAGAAGGGATATATTGTTTAGACTGGGAGGTCGGGGAAGCATTTTCTCCAATGTGCTGTGTAAATTGAAATCTGAAGGATTAGTAAGACTTAAGAAGATCATTTTAGGAAAAAGGAATGGCCTGTATTAGCCCCAAAGTAGAAAAGAGTCCCAGGTGTTCCGGGAACTGCCAGATGCCCACGTGGGTGGAATCTGGTGAGAGAGAGTGACCTGAAGCGAGACTGCCGAAGAAAGTTCTGTGGCCTGTCAGGGATCCTGGCATTAACCCCGGGAGTAACGGAAAGCCATGTTTCGATAGCTAAGATTCTCTGCTTGCAAGGCACAGAAATACCAATCAAAGCAGCGTAAGAGAAAAGCGGATTTTTATTGGTTCCAAGAACTGAGACGCAGGAAGTGCAGGAGTGGAGGTGGCCTTGGGTGGCATAGCACGAAGGACGTTAAAACCGCCCAAACTGGTTTTTTGTTTCTTTTCCTCTTCACGTGTCATCACATTAACGTTTCTATAATTAGCTTTTTAATGAGGCTGGATCCACAAATCACATCTTCGTAGCTTTCCCTCCAGTCTGCAACACTTTCCTGACTATATCAAAGAGCTCGGAGTTATAAACAGATCACTCTGCCTGGGGAAATAGAGAAGCAACTGACAGCGATTTCTCACATCCTTACAAAATCTTGTTTTCACAAAGAATTGCTCGAGATTTTGAAAAGAGCATAATTATGTCACTTTCCTCATGTCTGGATAGTATCAAATACATTTTTGTACCAGACTTTGGATTCTTTTCCCTCCAATATTACAATCTCACCCCACTTGGGTTGTGGTACACAATTCTGCTAAAGACATTCAAGCAACATTTTATTTTAAATCAGTTCTGAGGGCTTCAATGTTGTTAGAAACTAGAATTATAGCAGTTTTTGTAGGGTCCAAAATGGACTAGAACAGTGAAAGGCAGACTTGAGATTATATTGGTTTTATCTGTTTTATCTTATCAGTCTTTTCTGAGAAACGAAATCAAACCTGCCTCACATTAGCAGCACTGACAAGAATGTGTTTAAAAAGAAGGTATGTAGGGGCACCTGCGTGGCTCAGTGGTGCCTCTGAGCCTCTGCCTTAGGCTCAGGTCATGATCCCAGAGTCCTGGGATGGAGCCCGCATTGGGCTCTCTGCTCAGCGGGGAGCCTGCTTCCTCCTCTCTCTCTGCCTGCCTCTCTGCCTACTTGTGATCTCTGTCTGTCAAATAAATAAATAAAATCTTAAAAAAAAATTAAAAAATTAAAAGAAGGTATGCTCCCTTGGGTGGGAGCTTTACCTAAATGACTGTGTTAATCAAAACTCTTTAGTTGTGAGTATCAGAAACTCCTTAAACTGACTTAAAAAGAGAATGCATGGGTGAACATAGCTGAGAAGTTCAGGAATAGAATTACATCAAGAACAGCTGGGGTTTTGAGCTGATATGATTTCAGTCAGGCTCAAGTCCTTCCAATTCTTGGCCCTGCTTTCCTTGTTGTGGCTTCATTCCGAGGCAGGTTATTTGCACATACTGGTCCCTAGCAGCTCAGCTCTAGACTTACATTCTAACAGCTTTAACAACCTTAGCAGAAGAAGGACTTGACTTTCCATATGGTTACAGCATTCCAGTCTAGACATATCTCAGATTTGAACTGATTGTGACTAGGAGGATGGAGTATCTGCTTGGTCAGACTTAGGTCCAGTGTCTGCTGTGAGCTAAGACTGGGAGGGGAGGCAGCCTGATTTTGGAGAACCTGCACTGAGAGTGGGATTGGGGGAGTACTTCCTGGCAGGCAAAGAAGAACCCAGTGCTCACCACAGTCAACCCCTTGGCTGCTCAATGTTATGCAGACCCTAGTTCGCCATTTAATGTAATGCAGCCATTAGTGTTAATAAAGAACAGTCGTCTCCAAAGGACAGTGACTCAGATCATCATCTAGTAACCTGTTCAGTTCAAAGTTCATGGCATCTAGCTGTCACAAATTCCTTTTGTTTGGTCTTACAGGTATCTTCTCGTGATTTTGGGATGAAGCAAAATAGTATATTTGACCATCCTGACATAACTGTTGCACAATTACAAAAGGAAAACAGGAGTACCATAATTAAAATCTACCATTTGGGGCACCTGGGTGGCTCAATCGATTGAACGTACTCTTGACTTCAGCTCAGATCACCGATCTCAGGGCTGTGATAATGAGCCCTGCAATGGGCTCCGCACTGGGTGTGGTCCCTGCTTAAGATTCTCTCTCCCTCTGCCCCTCCCCACCACTCTCTGTCTCTCAAAAACAAAATAAAACAAAACAAGAAAACAAACAAAAAACCCCCAAAGAACAACAAAAAAACCCCCTGCCATTTTCAGAGAAGAAAGGGAGACCATCTATAATGGCTAGTGGTCTGTGGAATATATAATATCCTGAAAAACAGGATTAGCAAGAAATTCTTGCCGTAGCAGTGGTTTGAGTTCCTTGGTCAGCTAGTCTGTTTGTCATGGGCTCTGCTATCTGAAAAGCCTTTCCTTTCCTAGTTACCTTATGTGGTTACAGTTGAGGTGGTCACGAGGGAAGATAGGTGGATAGATTGATTGATTGATTGCCAGTCACATTCCTTTGGGGAAGGTTTGGGGGACTTGAGTATTAATTGCCTTAGAAAATGTGTAATCATAGGGTTTTGTTTCCCAGGCCTGGGCTTTCTAAGGTAATACGACTTCTTTATAAAATTGGTACTTTTTTTTTCCCCCCTCTACTCGTATTCCTGGAGCTTAAGATCAAAACCAGAGTTCTTCTTTTCTTCTCTCTTAGAAACAAATATTAGTGCTTGGCCACCAAATTAGCTTGTAGCTTGTGCACCTCTATCACAGCCCTGAGGTGAGGAGACAGAGCTAATCAATCCCTTCTTTTCTGGCAATGTTCCAGTGACTGGCTCTTTGAAAAATTAGAACAATTGTCCCCTTTGTCAAGCAGGGAATGAATAGTAGGAAGTGACTGGGAGTGATCTGTGATATTCAGTATCGTGGCTTCATTAGCATTTACTTTAACTTAAGTATAGAATTTGGATATTCTTATCCTGGAAAACCGAGACTGTCAGCCATCTTGGATAATTAACCATAGGAAAAGCTATATCTTTTATCTTTTCTGTTTTTAAACAGGTGAGCTTCAAACAAAGCTTGGCTCTTCCTTGTTGGACATTACCAAAAAGTAAAAACATTCTAACATAATGAATTTTCTGTGGGGTCCTCTGAACATATTTTCTTTTGCTTTTATTTATTTACTTACGAGATAGACAGAGTGAGAGAGAGCATGAGAGGGGAGAGGGTCAGAGGGAGAAGCAGACTCTCCATGGAGCTGGGAGCCTGATGCGGGACTCAATTCTAGAACTCCAGGATCATGACCTGAGTCAAAGGCTGTCTGTTACTGAACCAACTAAGCCACCCAGGTTCCCTGAACATATTTTCTATCTGCCTTTGTTTGTTTGATACATGGGGAATCCCAAGATAAAATAAGCAATTATGGCTCTATTATAAAAAAAGAATCAAAACTCCACCTTAAATTGTATTACACCAAAAAGGTAATAGATTAACCTTTGTAAGTGAAAAGTTCAGGGACAGCATTTGTCTTAGTATTCTAGGGCTATGGTAACAAAAGTATTCTAGGGCTATGGTAACATACATAATATTCTTAGTATTCTAGGGCTATGGTAACAAAATATCACAGAATATGAGGGCAAATTAAGGGCAGCTTAAAACAAATTTATTTCTCACAGTTCTGCAGGCTGGGAGTCCAAGATCAAGGTGTCTTCCATTTGGCTTCTCCTGTCTCTTTGGCTTGCAGATGGTCATCTTCTCTCTGTGTCCTTACATGGCCTTTTGTTTGTGCGTATGCATTCCTGGTGTCTCGTTCTTTTCTTAAGAACAGTTGTATTGGATTAGGGCCCATCCATATGACCTCATTCAACCTTAATTGCCTCTTTAAAGCCCTATCTCCAAATACAGTCACACTGATGGTTAAGACTTCAACGTATGAAATTTGATGATACACGATTTAGTCTATAACTACTGTTTTCACATACATTTGGACTGAGAGCCAAAATGGGATCATCAGGGGGCGCCTGGGTGGCTCAGTGGGTTAAGCCGCTGCCTTCGGCTCAGGTCATGGTCCCAGGTCCTGGGTTCAAGCCCCACATCGGGCTTTCTGCTCAGCAGGGAGCCTGCTTCCTCCTCTCTCTCTGCCTGCCTCTCTGCCTACTTGTGATTTCTCTCTGTCAAATAAATAAATAAAATCTTTAAAAAAAATGGGATCATCAGGATTCTCTAATTCTTTTTACTTTCTTCTCTGCTGATTTTATGTTCAATCAGGCCTCCACGTGCTGGCCCTTTGACAACTCTCGATTATGCTCTTACGATTTAATAACTTCGGGGGGGATGATAACATCTTTTTCTCAATGATTTTAATAAGAAATTCTATGGTTGCCTCCTACTGGCCTGGAATAAGACATGTGTATTTCCTTGGAACAATCACTAGGGCCAGGCCCATTGGAAACGTGATTGTCCAAACCTGAGTCATATGCCCATTCCTGGACCCAGGACGGAGGTGAGGTGCCCCAACTTGAACCATGGGAACTGAGTAGGGAAGAAGGTGTTTGTTTCTCCAAAGGAAAATAAGATGTTGCTATCAAGAGAATGGGGAACAGATGATGGCAGGCAAAATCTTAACAAATACTACTCCGTGACATTTGATTTTTCTTCTAATGCCAAGATGCTATTACTTGATCCTGAGTCACTGAGTATTTTGAACCATGCTGATCTGTTGTTTTATAGAACAGTACTGGCATTATTTATAACATTCAGAGTTCCTTCCATAAGCCTTAGAAGTGTAAATGAAACATGCAATTAATTTGGAAGCACAGAAGTGTTCGTGTACTGACGTATCTTCCTCTACTAAAAATGCTAAATTGGACCCTCAGAGGAACGAGGCCCAGCTGTCGTCCTAAGAAATACAAAGGTGAACTTCACGGTAAAGAATCCTCATTCTGAGATTTGTTATCTAAGATAGTCCTCTGCTGGTAGCCATAAAAATAGAATTCTATAAACGTACAAATGCTTGCCTAAAAAGAACACTAATTTTCACATAGGGAAGAATAAGGAACTTATTTGTTAATTAGAATATATTGATGTTGATATCTTCTTTATTAAGGAATACTCTATCAATAATTACTTCTCTGCTTTTCTAAAAAAAAAAAAATCTCTGCACTCACTTGTACAGGTAAATGTTAATTTATTCTTTTCCTTTTCAGCTCCAGTGTCCTATTAGAAATTCTGTGGCTATTTGCCCTTCTGCTTCTTTGTTTTGCAAAACTATTCCCTATAACATGATGTTTTTGTTTTCCTGTTGTTCATTGCAACATCACCAGTGTTTATCAAAATCCAGGAACCATCCCATTAGGATATAGTTACTCTTTTTACTACTTACGTTGTCCCTAGGGTAAGCTACTAGGTAGAGGACTATAGGTTATATGGATGGTCCCATATTGGCAAATGTTTATACATGTAGGATACTCCACTTTCTGTCCTTCGGTGTGAGCTGTTAGTTTCATGCAATATCTCCTTTTCCTTAGTTGTGAATTCAGTCTCTATAAATTCATTCATTTATATGTGGTTACTGCATTTCTCTCCTCTATGTGACCAGGAACAAGACATCTCACTCTTGAGCAAAATGCATTCCACCAAGAGATGCATCCTTACTTAAATTTTAGGGAATGAACTAACAACCTTATTTTGGGGGTCACTTTTTTCTCATTTTCTTTATCTGTACTACAAGATGGTTAACTTCAACTGAACAGAAATGAAATTTGGCATGGCACTGTCTAGAATAATCTGTGAAGCGAAATGGACAATATACTGTTAATACCGTTTCCCTCTAGGGATTAAGACTAGAGGTTAGGGTGACCAGGAAAGTTGGTGTTATGTTTTACATTAAAAAATAAACTTCCAGATTAAAGTGTTATTTATATTCACCAAAGTACACACATTTTAAGTATACAGAACAATGATTTTATGAGTTTTCTCATAAAATCTGACCACCCCCCGCTCCAAAGCCAGAAAAATAGGACAGCAACAACACTATTAGCTCTTCTTGTTCTCCCAATCATACTTCCTCCTCCCAAAGGCCAACAACTATCCTGAATATTTTTTCCCAATCTCTACCACTTATTTTTTTTAATATGACACCTTTATTGAGATATATTTCACATTCTTTATAAGTCACCCGTTTAAAGTCTTTAACTCAGTGGTTTTTAGTATATTCTCAGAGTTGTGCAACCATTACCACAATCAGTTTTAGAACATTTTCATCATTCTAAAATTAGCCCTATACCCATTAACAGTCATTCCCACTCCCCCATCTTCCCTCAGCCCTTGATAACTACTTTTCTACTTTTTCTATGAATTTGCTTATTCTGGATATTTCATATAAATGGAATTACACAAGGTGTATCCTTTTTCATTGAACATCATGTTTTGCAGGTTCGTCCATGGTATAGCACGTGTCAGTACTTCATGACTTTTAATTGCTGAACAGCGTTTGAGCTATCCTGAATATTAAAAGTATAGATTAATTTGCCTGCTTGGGAGCATTCTATGTAAATTTTATACTTTGGGTCTGGTATTTTCCATTCTGTTGGTGAGAACAGATGTATTTTGTTGCATATACTCACGCATTCATTGCTGTATTGTTTTGTATTATAGCCACAATTTATTTTTTCAATGTTTCCAGTGTTGTTGTTGTTGCTTTTAATATTTTACATTTTTGACAGAGAGAGAGCCAGCAAGAGATGGAACACAAACAGGGGGAATGGCAGAGGGAGAAACAGGCTGCCCGCTGAACAGGGAGCCCAATGCAGGGGCTCAGTTCCAGGACCCTGGGATCATGACCTGAACCGAAGGCAGATGCTTAATGACTGAGCCACCCAGGCGCCCCCAGTGTTTTGCTTTTATAAGCAACGTTCTTATAAACCGTTTTTCATCATTTTATCTTATAAGCTTCTTTATTAATTCTTTCTCTCTCCTTCCTTCCTTCTTCCTCCCTCCCTCCCTTCCTTCCTTTACCATGAATTAAAAACCAATTAAACAAAATTAAAACAAAACAAACAGTGGGAGGCCTAGGTGGCTCAGTTGCTTCATAAGTGGCTGCCTTCAGCTCAGGTCATGATCCCAGGGTCTTGGGATCAAGCCCTACATTGGGCACGTTGCTCAGCAGGGAGCCTGCTTCTCCCTCTGCCTCTGCCCTTCCTCCTTCTTGTGCAGACTCTCGCTCTTTCTCTGTCAAATAAATAAATAAAATCTTAAAAAACAAAACAAAACAGTACTTGATGAAGATTGCTCCATATCCTTAACAGTCTTAACCTTTTGGCTACCTGTTCTTTGTATACTTTCCCAATTTCTCTTTTTCTTCCACTTCCCAAACATGTTTAAACTTAAAGTTGGACCTTAACCTCTGCTTTTCTTTTTCTACACTAGCTCCTTCAGAGTACAGTTTGCTATGAGGGTTTCTCATGTTACTTCTAGGCAGAAGGTTTAAATCAGTGTCTCTTCCCCCATCCCAGCCTAACACTCATTTGTTGGTCAGCCCCATAAGCCCTACATTTTATTTTAATCACCGTCCTTCCTCTTTTCTACACCATTTGAGCACTCACCCGATGGCTCCAGACCTGGTTTAATTGTAAAAAGCGAGAATTAATTTTTTTATGCAAGAGTCCCTGTCCATATAAAGAGTTGGAGTCACCTACAATCAGCATGTCCTTCTGATGGCAACTCAACCTTATGGGATCCCACAAAATAATACTGCTCTCAACAGTTTACCTTTCTGGAGCTGAGCTGGCTGTGGGTACAGTGGTGCAGTGCCCTGTATAATTCCACGGATGTGAGTCCAATTTAGGGAAAGGGCAGAGTGGGGAAACATGACAGGTGGGTGTTGGAGAGTGCCCTGAAGGAATGGGCATGGGGGCCCTGTAACCTTAGTTGATCCCAGGCACCGAATAGGGAGGGACTTGAAAATTTTAGAAAAGGTACTGTAAAGCATGGAGGGTGGGGAGAGGAGGCTTCTGAGGCTTGGGACCCAGGAAAGGAGCGCTTCTTGCTGGGGTCAAAGGGTGGTACTGGTTTCCCTATTATCTACAAGGCAAAGTCCAACTTTTCTTTATTTAACATTTTAATTCCTCCACAATCTGGCACAGTTCTCTAGCAGGTGTGGAGAAAGGACCTTAATTCAGTGGTTCTCACTGGCTGCCAAGAGCTAACCATGGGCATTCCTTCCTTCCTTCCTTTCTTTCAAGATTTTATTTATTTATTTGAGAGAGAGAGAATGAGTGAGAGGCAGAGGGGGAAGCAGATGCCCTACTGGGCAGGGAACCTGATGTGGGACTCGATCCCAGGACCGTGGGATCATGACCTGAGCTAAAGGCAGACGCTTAACCACTGAGCCACCTAGGCGCCCTCTACATGCATTTTTTTCTAATTTTCTGTTCAGTGATGTCACTTTGGTAGCTTGAAATTTTTCACAGTGGCTTATTAGTGAATGCTACAAATCATGTTTTTTAAATTTTTGGTTTTGAAGCCCAGTTACACATATAGCCATATACCACTGCTTAGATTACTTTTGAAGGGATCTCTTTTAACTAGAGTAAAAGATATATTTTGCAAGGGCCCTCAAGAAGGGATGTTTTAAAGTGTGTCCTGGACAGAATATTTTTTGGAGCTGAGGAATTTGAAGGGAGATGAAATAAATTTATGGAAAAGGGACAGAATTCTAGGAAGGTAGGTTTATATAATTATACTTAATTTAACTAAGGCCTTTGGCATTAGGCAAACATGGAAAAGTGGGAAATCTAATTATTCTATGAATCCAGCTGATTTTAATACCAGTATCTAATAATGATACTGCAAAAAAGAAAATGAGGAAATTTATCACTTATGCATATAGATATAAAAATTGTACAAAATGGTAATAAATAGAATACAGTGGTATAGTCTATTAATAATAAAGAATACTAACATTTTATTGTAGGAATGAAAAGATAGTTCAATATCGGGAAAGCTATCATGTATAGTTAAAGTTAACCCTTGAACAGTGCAGGAGTTAGGGGTGCCAAACTCCTGTGCATTTGAAAATTTGTTTATGACTTTAGAGTCCCTGAAAACTTAACTGCTAATAGCCTACTGTTGACCAGAAGCCTTACTGGTAACATAGTCATATTTCATATATGTATTATAAAATGAAATCTTAACAATAAAGTAAGCTAGAGAAAAAATGTAAGTAAGAAAAATCATAAGAAAGAGAAAATACATTTACAGTGTTTTTATGTAATGTAATTTTAATGTAAAAAATACATTTATAGAATATTGCATTTATCAAAAAAGTCCACATATAAGGGGAGCCATATAGTTCAAACCTGTGTTCAAGGGTCAACTCTATATTGATAAATTTTAAGATGTAGTATCATATCAGGGGTGCCTGGGTGGCTCAGTCCTTAAGCATCTGCCTTCAGCTCAAGTCATGATCCTGGGGTCCTGGGACTGAGCCCAGCATCAGGTTTTCTGCTCAGTGGGAGGCCTGTTTCCTCCCTCTCCCACTTCCCCTGCTTGTGTCCCCTCTCTTGCTGTCTCTCTCTGTCAAATAAATAAATAAAATCCTTTAAAAAAGGAATAATATCATATCTATTCATATTAATAGATTTAAAAGAGTTAACTGATACATTTCAATAGCAATTCATTTTTTAAAAAGATTTTATTTATTTGGGAGAGGAAGAGAGCAGAGAGTAGGAAGGGTCAGAGGGAGAAGCAGACACCCAGCTGAGCATCCATCCTGGGACTCCAGGATCATGACTGAGTGAAAGGCAGTTTCTTAACCAACTGAGCCACCCAGGCACTCCTTCAGTAGCTATTCCTAATAAAAATCTGAAGTAGGGGTGCCTGGGTGGCTCAGTTGGTTAAGCGACTGCCTTCTGCTCAGATCATGATCCTGGAGTCCCGGAATCAAGTCCTGAATCGGGGTCCCAGTTCCACAGGTAGTCTGCTTCTCCCTTTGACCTTCTCCCCTCTCATGCTCTCTCTCACTCTGTCTCTCTCTCAAATAAATAAATAAAATATTAAAAAAAAATCTGAAGTAAAGGAAAGGATTGAAATATCTGACTATATTAAAATGGAAACTTCTCTTCATCAGAAGATACCACATATAAGGTGAAAATATAATCTACAGACTGGGACAAAACATCTGTACATGAAAGAGGATTCTTATTCAGAAGACTTAAAGAACTTCTACAAATCAGTATGTAAAAGACAAAGAACCTGAAGGAAGATTAGAAAAAGATTTGAACAGATAATTCACTGAATGAAAAGATACTTAGTCTCACTGTTAATAAATTAATTGCAAATTAGAACAATAGGAAATACCATTGCAAAGCCATTGGATTAGATACATTTCTGAAGTTTGATAATACTAAGTGTTGGCAAGGATATAGAACAACAAGACTTCTTACAGACTGCTGGTGGCAGCATAAAATGGTACAAACACTTTGGAGAACAATTCTGCAATACCAGATAAAGCCGAAAATGTGTATTATTATGTTGGGCACAAAAAGTCCAAGTTCTTGTGACTGCATCCTTCTTTCTAAAGGCACTGTCCACTTCTAGTTTTCACTGCTACTGCTACCTTGGCTGGTGACTTGTCAAGCTCCCTCAGATGGCTGGAATCTGAGCTGAAAGCCCAGACTTTCATAGCTCTCATGCTGCTCTAGTGATGCCCTATTCACAACGAGCAATCTCTCCACTTCCAGAAGGGAATGTAACACTACACACAGCTTATGGGATCTGGCTTTCTGAGGGGCTGCCAACAAGCTGATGATGCACCCCTGAAACGCATGGGTAGCATCAGCAGCCAGCTCCTTGCAAGGTGAAACTTGACCTATGGGAAGAAGAAGGGGGAAGAGAGATGGGCAGATAAATCCCCTCTCCCTTTCTCATTCTGTATATTATGCCGTGATGCGATTTCTCTTTCACATATTCTGAAAAGGGATTCATATGCTGTGTGAACACATCTGCCATGTGATCCACTCTTTTTGTGGATTGTTGTGATGCAGGAGGAAGCATGGAAATGAATTACATTGGATTGCTTTGTATCTTTCCTTGTTTTATTCCTTTTTTTCCTTTTCTGACTGGTGTGGGTTTGCCTTTTTTGAAATAAAGGAGTAGTGTCTTAATCTTGGCCTCTGGTTCTGTTTGCTGAAAGACTCAGGCTAAGATACTTACGATACGTACTGTTTGGTTCCAAACCATAGACTCTTAATGTATGTGCATAGGGAGGTATCTATATTACTGAAGCTTTGTTTATAACAGTGAAAATTTATAAACAATTGGCTGTTACTATGGTGATTTAGGCAAAAAGATAACATGCCCCACTGAAAATAAAGGACCTGGGGCTGCATGTGTAGCATGGCTAGTCCTCAAACTCATACAGTAGAGCAAAAAATAGCAGTAGCAGAGAAGCTTGCATTGTATACAACCATTTTTTTTTTTAAGATTTTTAAAATTTATTTGACAGAGATCAAAGTAGGCAGAGGGGCAGGCAGAGAGAGAGAGAGAGGGGAAAGTAGGCTCCCTGCCAAGCAGAGAGTCCAATACGGGGCTTGATCCCAGAACCCTGGGATCATGACCTGAGCCGAAAGCAGAGGCTTTAACCCACTGAGCCACCCAGGTGCTCCTACAACCATTAAAAAAAAAAAAAAGATTTTATTTATTTGTCAGAGATAGAGTGCAAGCTCAAGCAAGGGGAGAGGCAGGCAGAGGGAAAGCCTGATGTGGGACTTGATCCCTAGACCCTGGGATCATGACTGGAGCCAAAGGCAGACACTTAACTGACTGAACTACCCAGCGTCCCTGTATACAGCCATTTTTATAAAGCTTACAAACATATAAAGACAATATTATGTACATTCCTATATAAGTGTATTTGTAGTAGAAATAGAAAAATATTTTTGGGAATGAGAAGTACACAGTTCCAGATAGCACAGTCACTGACTTGCTATGGTTTGATTTTCTGACTTTGTGATGGTGTGCAAATGATATGCTTTCAGTAGAAACCGTTCCCGAAATGTTGAATTCTGGTCTTTTCCCGTCTAACAATACGTGGTGTGATACTCCGTAGTGATCGTGGGCAGTGGCAGTGAGCTCCAGCTTCTGTTCAGCCACGAGATCACAAGGGTAAATGACCAGTAACACAAGCATTTGGCTTTTCACTTCCAGCATAGTATTCAATAAATGACACGAAATATTCAGCACTTTGTTGTAAAACGGGCTTTGTGTTAGATGATTTTGTCCAGCTATAGGCTATTGTTTGAGTGTTCTGAGCACGTTTAAGGCAGGCTAAGCTAAGCTGTGGTGTTTGGTAGGTCAGGTGTACTAAATGCATTTTCAACTTATGATATTTTCAACTATGATGGGTTTCTAGGGATGTAACCTCATTATAAGTCAAAGAAGATCTGTAGCTGCCTTTGGAGAGGGAGGAAGGGAAATGAAATCTGAGTGGCGTCTTTTGGGAGCGTCAATGATAATATGTAATGCTTTATACCTTAAGTGGTGTGGTGGAGTACAGGTAAAGTGGTCTGAAAAAAGATTGTGCTGAATATGTTTATTTTGCTCGCCTAGATCCAAGGTCCTCTTCTCTAGCTATCTGTGTGCCGTAAGAAAAGAGGCTGACCTATATGAACTGTATCAATGAGCTTCCTTCTCTCTGGCTTCCCACAGGGTTCAGTTAGTGGGGAGTATCCAAAGGCGATCAGAGAGTGGGAGAAGAGTAAAGCTTAGGTGTTATCCTTTTGTTTCTACTCTGCTTAGTGTTTTCTTATTTAACTTAAGCATTCTATATAAGCATGGAGAAGATAGGGCAGATACTGTCTAGGTTGACGATGTGGTCGAGGTGGAGTAGAGGTGCTGACCCAGCTGAAAGGGAAGGAAAGAGGGTCGGGGAGCCAAACTCAAGAGGAAGAATATATCTGCCCTTAAGAACAAGAAAAAAATCGAAAGCTCAGGTCTGGACATTTTGTTAAAGCTCCGTAGGGAATTCCGTGTCTCATCTAGGTGGAACAGCCTTTGCAAACTCCTAGGCATGAGGCCAGGATGGCTAGATTTGAGAGACTGAGGCACAAGGTAATAGCAGCAGAGGTGAGAGGTAGGGGTCAGGTAGGTAAAGTGGGAGACTCTAAGAAATTTAAAGGATTTGGTTTTTATTTTGATTTCTGAACTGACAAAATCATTTTACAAATTTCCTCTGCAAATTCTCTTATCACTTAGGAGGTAATTTGTCAAACCTTCTCTTTCCTTCTCTCCACCACTCTTCTGAGTCATTCTCGATATGCTTGAGGCTAAAGGGAGGAGTCTCTCTAACCTTCCTTAGTGGCACAAAGGACTCAGTGCAGGGTTTCCAAGTCAGAACTGGAAGAACAAGTCCAAACTGGGTTGCCAGTCCACTAGGATACAGAAAAAAAAGGAAGTCAAAATACGGAGTCAAGGGAACAAGGGGCATCGGGGCTGGCCAGTGGGAGGGAGGGTTTAGGAAATCAGATGCAGATGTAGCAGTTCAGTTTGTCTGGACCAGAAATCTTGGAATAATTTAGAGCCACTATTTGCTCTCTCACAATCTTGCCATCAATCTTGGGTTTCGGTTTCCTTTTACCAATCTTCTAATTTCTTTCTTTCTTTCTTTCTTTTTTTTTCATTCTGAAGACATTCCCATTGATAAATAGAAGCAAGATTGTTAAAATGCCATTTTCTCTGTCATTTCTTAACCCAGCCATCTCCAATCTATCCCCCTGGTCCCCCCTCCCCCCCCACCCCCACAGCCACAGTGGTTTTTTCTCCTTTGCAAATCTGATCATGTTTGGCTTGCTCTCACATTTAGGATAAAGTCTATTTTTTCCCCCAATGAGACTTCTCTAATTTTATGCTTTCTTTATCATTTTGGCTTCATCTCTTGCCTCTTTTTTTTTTTTTTTCCCCTTGCCTCTTACTTATTCCTCCCTACAACCTAGCCCTTCCAAGAGATGCAATTTGCCTAAAGTAGTTTCTCAGCAGTGTCCTGGGTCAGACAATTTATTTGCTGTGGGAGGCTGTCTTGTGCACTGTAGGATGTTACCTGCATACCTGACCTTTACCCCCTAGATACTGGTAGCACCTACCCAGCTGTGACAACCAAAAATACTTCCAGACATTGCCTAATATCTCCCGGGAGATAGAATTGCCTTTGGTTGAACACTGGGATAGAGCATGTTGTTTTAGGTCTGACCTCTGACCTTCCTTTCTACTTGGTAGTCTTTCTGCACGGAGTAGACTTCTTGTGATATTCCTGTCAAACCCCTGTTCATCTCTCAAAGTCTATTAAGTCCCTCTTTCTGTAGTGAAGTCTTCCGTGACTCCCAAGGTGGAATTAGGTGAGCTGGCCTTTCCAGTTACATAGCACGTGGCTTTCCTAGAGCAAGATCCAATTGTATTCTGATTCATTGGGTTTGATTCATTCATATCAGAATGAGGGTTTAGAAGGCAAGACTATTTTAAATAGTTTGTCCTCTGCACCTAGCTAGTAAGTATCTAACCCAAGATATTGATGATATCTGTGTGCATCTTTTGAAGTTTGCAAATTTGAATGTGGAGTATGATTAAAGCAGTTTAGAAATGACATTTAGGGCACCCAGCAGGCTTAGTCAGTAAGCGCCTGCCTTTGGCTCAGGTCATGATCCCAGGGGCCTGGGACTGAGTCCTGTATCCTGCTAGCTCCTTGCTCAGCAGGGAACCTGCTTCTCTCTCTGCTTGCCGCTCGCCCGGGCTTGTGCATGCTCTGTCTCTCTGACAAATAAATAAAATCTTTAAAAAGAAAAAAGAAAGTTAAAGTTTAAAGGCAAGTTAATTTTTTCTCATAGCTATTGTGGTGTCTATGATATCTAGATTTTAAATTTCCCACTGCATCTGAAATATGATACTTTGTATATATTTTGTGAAGTTATTAAACTTGCTTTTGAATACAATTCTAGATTATGTCTTGCATATCTACAACCCAATCTTTAAAACTTAACAATTCATGCGAATCTTATAAGATACTATGTATATTTATAGATATGTCTCTCTTTTGGATTTGAGGATTTTATCAGGAAAATACTGGGATATATGTACTATTGAATGAACCACCTTCATAGAGCCAGACACTTATTTGACAATAATTTAGTATTTTTAAAAAAGATTTTATTTGTTTATTTGACAGAGAGAGAGAGAGAGATCAATCACAAGTAAGCAGAGAGGCAGTTGCGGGGGGGTGGGGGTGGGGGGGGGAAGAAGGCCCCCTGCTGAGCAGATAGTCCGCTGTGGGGCTTGATCCCAGGACACTGAGATAATGACCAGAGGCAGAGGCTTAACCCACTGAGCCACCCAAGCACGCCCCAACCACACTTTAAAAGTTTTTTTTTTTTTAATTTTAATTTTTATTTAGGAAGTTTGTTATCAATCAGTGATAACTAAAATACATTTTGAAGATGTCTTTGGTGCTATACTTTACCAATGCTGCCATCTTCTGGATGCTATTAAGCACTGTAATAATCAAAGAAGCTTCTAGTTCTCAGTGGTTTCCAAAAGTAATGTGATATGTGGGTATAAAAAAGATATCATTTTCTTTCTTTCTTCTTCTTCTCCTCCTCCTCTTCCTTCTTGCCTATCCTTCTCCTCCTCTCCCCTCCTCCCCTCCTCTTCCCTCCTCCCCTCCTCTCCCCTCCTCCCCTCCTCTCCCCTTCTCTCCCTTCTCCCTCCTCCTCTCCCTTCTCCTCCCCCCTTCTTTTTCTCCTCCCCTGCTCCCTCCTCCTCCCCTTCCCCTTCACTTCCCCTTCTTCCTCTTCCTCTTCTTCTTTTGGTTTAGTTTGAAAAAGTCCTGGATATATATATCTTTTCTTTCTTTCCTTCTTTTTTTTTTTTTCCTACTTCTCCCCTAAAGTATTTGTCTATCTGCCTGTCTTCCCAACCATCTATCATTGGAGTCAGAATGGTATAGTAGTACTCAGGTGTACAGTGGGTATGCTAAATATTGATTTTGCCCCTCTAGATCTATTATTCACCCTTCTCTACTCTGCTTTGTATTCTAGCAGGCAGAAACTGATCTATACGGACTGTATCAACAAGCTTCCTTGACTTTTAACTTCTTATTGGATATGGGCAATAGGAAACATTCAAAGGAAATCAAAGGGAGAAAAGAGAGTAGAACTGGAGTTTTTCCCCCCAACCCTGCCCCAGCTTCTTTCCTACAAGGTCACAGGGCTCTATCCCTTAACTGAAGGTCATATCTCCTGGCAAGGCCCTTATCCAAATTGCTCACTCTATCTTGGGGAAATAGTAAGCCCTTCTTCCCAGTATCCTTCAGGGCTAAGGATGTTAATTGTGTCTGAGTGTTATGAAACCTAGAGCACTTCTGTCCCCTGCACCCTGTCCCCTTCTGTCCCCTGTTACCCTCCATTCTGCTCACACCTTTGTAAATGATCCTTTATTACGCATTCTTTAAGGCGCTCAGCTTGAGTGTATTTCTTTTTGGACCCCTGACTAAAACAATGGAAATAAAGATAGCAGTTAGCCCACAGGTGTGTTATTAGGATTAAATAAATTAAGACCTGGCTAATACTTAAACAATGGCTGAAAAGGAAACAAAGATGAAAGCAATTGGAAAGAAAATGATAGTGATAGAGGACAAAGATGATCCAATACTAGGATAATTGCTATTCCTTTAGTGGTTAGAAGCTCCTCCCCCTACTTATATTGAAATATCTTTATAGAAAGGATTCAGAGATATAAAAGAAGAAAACTTTCCTGATATAAAGAAGTAGCTGAGTCAGCAGATCAAAATTTCACATTATACCACAAAAACTGATACAGAATGATCAACAATAAGATGTGACCAAAAAAAAAAAAAAAAAATTCTTTAAGCAACCGGCTCCCCCTAAAAAAGTCCCCCAAGAGGAGGGAAAACAAAAGATTGACCTTATACCGATATTTAATTCCTGAAGACATCTATGTTTACAAAATTCTAAGGGAAAGAAATGTGATACAATATTATAGTCAAATACAGCAGCCTTCCTTAATTACTGTTGGGGATTTCCTTGGTTTAAACAGGACTAGACTATTTTATTTCACAATAGTTATCCCTAAGGGAGTCTTTTACCTGTTGTCACCAGTGCATAACTTACCATAATGGGAAAAGTTTATCCATTAAACAAGTTATAGAGATGTTTTTAGAAAATACCTGGTACAATGACAAAATGGTCATTGGTTGTAAACTAAACGATGTATTTGAAGACATGTACCCACTTTTATTACCCTTCAGTGGCTTCAGATTTTGTCAGGGATATCATCCTTGGTCATGATTAAAAAAAAATACCCTCGAATTTATGTGGTGTGTTTTTACCTTTACTTGTTTACGCTCATACATTTTCTCTATATAGTATGTTATTGTGGACCCAAATAAATAGGAGTAGACAGACAAAATTATAGCAAGCTGTCAGGGACTAAATCATGCCTCATCCCCCAAATTCACATGTTAAAGTCCTAACCTCCAGTACCTCAGAAAATGACTATATTTGGGGACAGAGTCTTTAAAGGGGTAATTAAGTCAAAATACAGTTATTAGGGTACACCCTAATGATTTTGACTGGTGTCCTTTTAAGAAGACACTTGGACACAGACCTGTTCAGAGGAAAGATGTCAAAATCTAGGCAACAAAGTGCAAGTAGGTGCCTTGGAAATCTGCTGCCACTTATTTAAGCAAATAGCTTCCTCCTTCAGTACATCTTTGAGACAGATATTATATATACTGTGATGACTCTTGTGTCTGCTCAACACAATATTTATGCTGGGAAGCTCAGTTCCCTTGGTCATTTGAAGGTTAATGGTCAGGCATTTAATCTCTACCAAGACTCAGTGGAACTCCAGGGTATGTTTCTCCAAAGATATGTGATCTGCACAAGAAAACAAAGCTTTACTCCACCCTTTAGACGGCTGCACAGTACTTCTCCTATTGCCACTGTCTACTTTCTAGTGGTTCCATAGATCACTGGATCCACTAGGTCATAAGGCCCAAGTGACACAACAGCTTCTTCATTGCATCTCAGACCTGTTGAGGGGCTTTTTGGTGCTTGTGGGCCCTTGCAAACTGGCAGTGCACTCAAATATGTATTTATTGCCCTTTCAATCAGGAGAGAACCCACGGGCGCCGGGGAGGCTCAGTTGCTTAAGTAACTGACTCTTGATTTCAGCTGAGATAATCTCAGGGTTGTCAGATTAAGCCCTGTGTTGGGTTCTGCACTGGGCATGGATCCTACTTAAGCTTCTCTCTCTCTCAAAAATAAATAAATAAATAAAAAATCTCTCTTCTCCCACTGCCCTTCCTCCACTCTAAACAGAGAGAGAGAGAGAGAGAGAGACCCCAAATGTGTCCCCTTTTTCTTGGTGGGAAGTGCAGTGTTCAGTAACTTTTCCTTTATTTTAGAGGAGCTCTCCCAATATGACCCAGACTAGTCAATCTCTAGAATCTTCACTAAGGTGGCCGGGCCTTGAATTTAATGGGGTTTATTTCCTATTCCATGCTATACATGTGTGTCACTTTGGCAAATAGGATACTTACTATTTTTTTGCTCATCAGTTCCACTCAGCATGATGTCATCCATGTTGTGGACTGGCATGAAATTCTGTGATATATCAACGTAATCCAAGTCTCTGTGAAATAGATCGGAGATGGACATTTTCTGTGAAGAGCCAGCCGGTGGATATTTTAGGCTTTGTGAGCCATATGATCTTTGTTGCCACTCTTCAGCTCTGTGGTTGTAATCTGAGCCCAGCTACAGATAACATGTAAATGGCACCCAAGTGTGGCTATGTCTCAATAACACTTTATTTTTAATATAAACACTAAAATTTGAATTTCATGTAATTTTTACACATCATGAAATAGTATTTATCTTTGGATTTCTGTCAATGATTTAAAAATATAAATACCATTCTTAGCTTGTGGGTCATTCAAAAAGAAGTGGCAGGCTGAATTTGGCCTGTGAGTTGCAATTTGCTGATAGCTGAATTAGATTATGGCAGAGCCAGAACATTGGCATAGACAACCAAGGCAAAACCATGAAAGTATCCCACCAATCCTATTAATGAAGGCAGACTACTCCTGGTTATCCTTCCACATACACAATATGCAGAAAGAGGAGTATGACACGTCAGTGCTGTGTATGGCACGGGCTGTATTGATTCACTCCATTAGAGAAGGCAAGTCTGAAACAGTAGATGCAGTTGAAATCACCAGGTAATTAATGTTATGATAATCCATGGTCATTCCCTTAGATACCCCTGTCTTCCGAATATGCCATTGAGGCAAGTTCAATGGTAACAGAGTAGGAATCCTTACCCTAGAGCCTTTTTAGTTTTTGGATGATAGCACTAATCTTTGATATTTCCTCAGAGTATTTCAAAACATAATAAGGAAAATATTTACTTAGAAATGGTTATGCAGAGGGAGGAGTCAAGATGGCGGAGAAGTAGCAGGCTGAGACTACTTCGGGTAGCGGGAGATCAGCTAAATAGCTTATTTAAAGATTGCAAACACCTACAAATCCAATGGGAGATTGAAGAGAAGAAGAACAGCAATTCCAGAAACAGAAAATCAACCACTTTCTGCAAGGTAGGACTGGCGGAGAAGTGAATCCAAAGCGACGGGAAGATAGACCGCGGGGGGAGGGGCCGGCTCCCGGCGAGCAGCGGAGCAACGGAGTAAAATCAGGACTTTTAAAAGTCTGTTCTGCTGAGGGACATCGCTCCAGAGGCTTAACTGGGGTGAAGCCCAGGCGGGGTAAGCGCGGCCTCAGGTCCCGCAGGGTCGCAGAAGGATCGGGGGTGTCTCAGTGTCGCAGAGCTTACCGGTATTAGAACGGGGAAGCCGGCTGCAGAGACAGAGCCGAGGAGTGACTCTCAGCTCAGGGTTGAACCTTGAACCGGTCGCAGGCTCGGTCAGCTCGGAGCGCGGCCGGAGGCCAGGGTGACGAGAGTCATTTGGCACTGTTCTCTGAGGGCGCACTGAGGAGTGGGGCCCCGGGCTCTCGGCTCCTCCGGGCCGGAGACCAGGAGGCCGCCATCTTCATTCCCGTCCTCCGGACTCTACGGAAAGCGCTCAGGGAACAAAAGCTCCCGAAAGCAAACCCGAGCGGATTACTCAGCGCGGCCCGGGGTAAGGGCGGTGCAACTCCGCCTGGGGCAAAGACGCTTGAGAATCACTACAACGGGCCCCTCCCCCAGAAGATCTACGGGAAACCCAGCCAGGACCAAGTTCACCTACCAAGGAGAACGGCGGAATTCCAGAGGAGAAGAAAGCAAAGCACGGAACTCATGGCTTTCTCCCCATGATTTTTTAGCCTTGCAGTTAATTTAATTTTTTTTTCTTTTTCAATTTTTTTTTCTTTTTCTCTTCTTCTGCTAAATTTTTTTTAACTTTTACCATTTTCTTTTTTTTAACGTTTTTTAAATAGTTTATCTAATATATATATATTTTTTCCTTTTTTTATATTTATTTCTTTATCGGCTTTCTTTTTTTTAATAGTTTTTTTTTTTCTTTCTTTCTGAGCCCCTTTTTATCCGCTTTCTCCCCCCTCACAATTCAGGATCTCTTCTGATTTGGCTAAAGCATATTTTCCTGGGGTTGTTGCCACCCTTTTAGTATTTTACTTGCTCCTTCATAAACTCTTATCTGGACAAAATGACAAGGCGGAAAAATTCACAACAAAAAAAGAACAAGAGGCAGTTCCAAAGGCTAGGGACCTAATCAATACAGACATTGGTAATATGTCAGATACAGAGTTCAGAATGATGATTCTCAAGGTTCTAGCCGGGCTTGAAAAAGGCATGGAAGATATTAAAGCAACCCTCTCGGGAGATATAAAAGCCCTTTCTGGAGAAATAAAAGAACTAAAATCTAACCAAGTTGAAATTAAAAAAGCTATTAATGAGGTGCAATCAAAAATGGAGGCTCTCACTGCTAGGATAAATGAGGCAGAAGAAAGAATTAGCGATATAGAAGACCAAATGACAGAGAATAAAGAAGCTGAGCAAAAGAGGGACAAACAGCTACTGGACCACGAGGGGAGAATTCGAGAGATAAGTGACACCATAAGACGAAACAACATTAGAATAATTGGGATTCCAGAAGAAGAGGAAACAGAGAGGGGAGCAGAAGGTATATTGGAGAGAATTATTGGAGAGAATTTCCCCAATATGGCAAAGGGAACAAGCATCAAAATCCAGGAGGTTCAGAGAACCCCCCTCAAAATCAATAAGAATAGGTCTACACCCCGTCACCTAATAGTGAAATTGACAAGTCTTAGTGACAAAGAAAAGATCCTGAAAGCAGCCCGGGAAAAGAAGTCTGTAACGTACAATGGTAAAAATATTAGATTGGCAGCAGACTTATCCACAGAGACCTGGCAGGCCAGAAAGAGCTGGCATGATATATTCAGAGTACTAAATGAGAAAAACATGCAGCCAAGAATACTATATCCAGCTAGGCTATCATTGAAAATAGAAGGAGAGATTAAAAGCTTCCAGGACAAACAAAAACTGAAAGAATTTGCAAATACCAAACCAGCTCTACAGGAAATATTGAAAGGGGTCCTCTAAGCAAAGAGAGACCCTAAAAGTAGTAGATCAGAAAGAAACAGAGACAATATACAATAACAGTCACCTTACAGGCAATACAATGGCACTAAATTCATATCTCTCAATACTTACCCTGAATGTTAATGGGCTAAACGCCCCAATCAAAAGACACAGGGTATCAGAATGGATAAAAAAACAAAACCCATCTATATGTTGCCTACAAGAAACTCATCTTACACCCGAAGACACCTCCAGGTTTAAAGTGAGGGGGTGGAAAAGAATTTACCATGCTAATGGACATCAGAAGAAAGCAGGAGTGGCAATCCTTATATCAGATCAATTAGATTTTAAGCCAAAGACTATAATAAGAGATGAGGAAGGACACTATATCATACTCAAAGGAACTGTCCAACAAGAAGATCTAACAATTTTAAATATCTATGCCCCTAACGTGGGAGCAGCCAACTATATAAACCAATTAATAACAAAATCAAAGAAACACATCGACAAGAATACAATCATAGTAGGGGATTTTAACACTCCCCTCACTGAAATGGACAGATCATCCAAGCAAAACATCAACAAGGAAATCAAGGCCTTAAATGACACACTGGACCAGATGGACATCACAGATATATTCAGAACATTTCATCCCAAAGCAACAGAATACACATTCTTCTCTAGTGCACATGGAACATTCTCCAGAATAGATCACATTCTTGGTCCTAAATCAAGTCTCAACCGGTATCAAAAGATTGGAATCATTCCCTGCATATTTTCAGACCACAATGCTCTAAAGCTAGAACTCAATAACAAGAGGAAATTTGGAAAGAACCCAAATACATGGAGACTAAACAGCGTCCTTCTAAAGAATGAATGGGTCAACCAGGAAATCAAAGAAGAATTGAAAAAAATTATGGAAACAAATGATAATGAAAACACAACAGTTCAGAATCTGTGGGACACAACAAAGGCAGTCCTGAGAGGAAAATATATAGCGGTACAAGCCTTTCTCAAGAAACAAGAAAGATCTCAGGTACACAACCTAACCCTACACCTAAAGGAGCTGGAGAAAGAACAAGAAAGAAACCCTAAACCCAGCAGGAGAAGAGAAATCATAAAGATCAGAGCAGAAATCAATGAAATAGAAACCAAAAAAACAATAGAACAAATCAACGAAACTAGGAGCTGGTTCTTTGAAAGAATTAATAAGATTGATAAACCCCTGGCCAGACTTATCAAAAAGAAAAGAGAGAGGACCCAAATAAATAAAATCATGAATGAAAGAGGAGAGATCACAACGAACACCAAAGAAATACAGACAATTATAAGAACATACTATGAGCAACTCTACGCCAACAAATTTGACAATCTGGAAGAAATGGATGCATTCCTAGAGACATATAAACTACCACAACTGAACCAGGAAGAAATAGAAAGCCTGAACAGACCCATAACCAGTAAGGAGATTGAAACAGTCATCAAAAATCTCCAAACAAACAAAAGCCCAGGGCCAGACGGCTTCCCGGGGGAATTCTACCAAACATTTAAAGAAGAACTAATTCCTATTCTCCTGAAACTGTTCCAAAAAATAGCAATAGAAGGAAAACTTCCAAACTCATTTTATGAGGCCAGCATCACCTTGATCCCAAAACCAGACAAGGATCCCAACAAAAAAGAGAACTACAGACCAATATCCTTGATGAACACAGATGCAAAAATTCTCGCCAAAATACTAGCCAATAGGATTCAACAGTACATTAAAAGGATTATTCACCACGACCAAGTGGGATTTATTCCAGGGCTGCAAGGCTAGTTCAACATCCGCAAATCAATCAATGTGATACAACACATTAATAAAAGAAAGAACAAGAACCATATGATACTCTCCATAGATGCTGAAAAAGCATTTGACAAAGTACACCATCCCTTCCTGATCAAAACTCTTCAAAGTGTAGGGATAGACGGCACATACCTCAATATTATCAAAGCCATCTATGAAAAACCCACTGCAAATATCATTCTCAATGGAGAAAAACTGAAAGCTTTTCCGCTAAGGTCAGGAACACGGCAGGGCTGTCCGTTATCACCACTGCTATTCAACATAGTACTAGAAGTCCTAGCCTCAGCAATCAGACAACAAAAGGAAATTAAAGGCATCCAAATCGGCCAAGAAGAAGTCAAACTATCACTCTTTGCAGATGATATGATAGTATATGTGGAAAACCCAAAAGACTCCACTCCAAAACTGCTAGAACTTGTACAGGAATTCAGTCAAGTGTCAGGATATAAAATCAATGCACAGAAATCAGTTGCATTTCTCTACACCAACAACAAGACAGAAGAAAGAGAAATTAAGGAGTCCATCCCATTTACAATTGCACCCAAAACTATAAGATACCTAGGAATAAACCTAACCAAAGAGACTAAGAATCTATACTCAGAAAACTATAAAGTACTCATGAAAGAAATTGAGGAAGACACAAAGAAATGGAAAAATGTTCCATGCTCCTGGATTGGAAGAATAAATATTGTGAAAATGTCTATGCTACCTAAAGCAATCTACACATTTAATGCAATTCCTATCAAAGTACCATCCATTTTTTTCAAAGAAATGGAACAAATAATCCTAAAATTTATATGGAACCAGAAAAGACCTCGAATAGCCAAAGGAATATTGAAAAAGAAAGCCAAAGTTGGTGGCATCACAATTCCGGACTTCAAGCTCTATTACAAAGCTGTCATCATCAAGACAGCATGGTACTGGCGCAAAAACAGACACATAGATCAATGGAACAGAATAGAGAGCCCAGAAATGGACCCTCAACTCTATGGTCAACTCATCTTCGACAAAGCAGGAAAGAATGTCCAATGGAACAACGACAGCCTCTTCAATAAATGGTGTTGGGAAAATTGGACAGCCACATGCAGAAAAATGAAATTGGATCATTTCCTTACACCACACACGAAAATAGACTCAAAATGGATGAAGGATCTCAATGTGAGAAAGGAATCCATCAAAATCCTCGAGGAAAACACAGGCAGCAACCTCTTCGACGTCAGCCGCAGCAACATCTTCCTAGGAACATCACCAAAGGCAAGGGAAGCAAGGGCAAAAATGAACTTTTGGGATTTTATCAAGATCAAAAGCTTTTGCACAGCAAAGGAAACAGTGAACAAAACCAAAAGACAACTGACAGAATGGGAGAAGATATTTGCAAATGACATATCAGATAAAGGGCTAGTGTCCAAAATCTATAAAGAACTTAGCAAACTCAACACCCAAAGAACAAATAATCCAATCAAGAAATGGGCAGAGGACATGAACAGACATTTCTGCAAAGAAGACATCCAGATGGCCAACAGACACATGAAAAAGTGCTCCATATCACTCGGCATCAGGGAAATACAAATCAAAACCACCATGAGATATCACCTCACACCAGTCAGAATGGCTAAAATTAACAAGTCAGGAAATGACAGATGCTGGCGAGGATGCGGAGAAAGGGGCACCCTCCTACACTGTTGGTGGGAATGCAAGCTGGTGCAACCACTCTGGAAAACAGCATGGAGGTTCCTCAAAATGTTGAAAATAGAACTACCCTATGACCCAGCAATTGCACTGCTGGGTATTTACCCTAAAGATACAAACATAGTGATCCGAAGGGGCACGTGCACCCGAATGTTTATAGCAGCAATGTCTACAATAGCCAAACTATGGAAAGAACCTAGATGTCCATCTACAGACGAATGGATAAAGAAGATGTGGTATATATACACAATGGAATACTATGCAGCCATCAAAAGAAATGAAATCTTGCCATTTGCGACGACGTGGATGGAACTAGAGGGTATCATGCTTAGCGAAATAAGTCAATCGGAGAAAGACAACTATCATATGATCTCCCTGATATGAGGGAGAGGAGATGCAACATGGGGGGTCGAGGGGGTAGGAGAAGAGTAAATGAAACAAGATGGGATTGGGAGGGAGACAAACCATAAGTGACTCTTAATCTCACAAAACAAACTGAGGGTTGATGGGGGGAGGGGGTTGGGAGAGGGGGTGGGGTTATGGATATCGGGGAGGGTATGTTCTATGGTGAGTGTTGTGAAGTGTGTAAACCTGGCGATTCGCAGACCTGTACCCCTGGGGATAAAAATATATGTTTATAAAGCTGTAAAAAAAAAAAAAAAAAAAAAAGAAAGAAAGGATGAATCCCCAAGTTTTGTAGCAACATGGACGGGACTGGAAGAGATTATGCCAAGTGAAATAAGTCAAGCAGAGATAGTCAATTATCATATGGTTTCACTTATTTGTGGAGCATAACAAATAGCATGGAGGACAAGGGGAGATGGAGAGGAGAAGGGAGTTGAGGGAAATTGGAAGGGGAGGTGAACCATGAGAGACTATGGACTCTGAAAAACGATCTGAGAATTTTGAAGGGGTGGGGGGTGGGAGGTTGGGGGCACCAGGTGGTGGGTATTGTAGAGGGCACGGATTGCATGGAGCACTGGGTGTGGTGCAAAAATAATGAATACTGTTATGCTGAAAAAAATAAAAAAATTAAAAAAAAAAAAAAAAGAAATGGTTATGCACATAATAATAATACTTTCAATATATATTTATGTTTATATGTATGTAATATACATACACATATATATATTACACTGTTGAAATGGTTATTACTTGGTTGTGTATTTATGGGTAATTTTTTTCACATTGGTACACTTTTTAATGCTTTCTATTACAGTGAAAATATATTCCCTTACAGCCAGAAAAAAATCTAGTTTGTTTTTTGTGAGGATCACAGTTAAAGGCAGTCAATACTAAATTTGTCTAGATATGAGGTATATGAGGCATATGAACTTAAGCCAGAGACTAGTTGATACCAGCACCAACCTCAGCAAATGCAAATATTTGAATTATAAGTCACTGTACTAATCTCACAAAAATTTCAGTTAGCTCAGTATTCTTATTTTATTATTTAAATATTTAAATTAATGCACATTCGGTATATATATAATTGCATCTCAGACCTGTTGATATATATATATATCAACTTGCAAAGAGAATTCTAAAGCTCTAACTTCCAAGTAAAAACAAATTAATTAATGGAACCTATATACATGCTGCCCACACTAGTATTAATGATGTATGAAATACGTAACACTAAACTAATATGTAACACTAAACTAATACTAAATACGTGACACTAAACTAATATGTAACACTAAACTAACCAGACAATCCAGGAACGCTGTGTTCAAGCATTGCACTGTAAATGGAGGTGGTCTGTTACTGCATTACTGCGGTAGGTGGAGTGGGTATGGATGCTGAGTCACTACTGCAGGCCTTAGCACTACCTCTGTTTGGGGTTAACTGGAGGAAGAGGAAGAAAAGATCATGATTTGTTTCTTCTTTATTGTTTCCTTAAATTTTCCTCTATTTTCTGAGGCCTTAAAAGTTCTAGGCTTGGAAATCATAGCTCATTCCTGGAACCCCAGTGATTTTATTGCTGATCAGTGTAAGGAACATAAAGCTGCAAGTATAAAGACTTCCAGCGTGTGCTTTCTTCCAAATGCCTTTCTAGGCTTTTCTCACTTGGGTATACTGACTGGTGCTCACAGAGGGGATGAAAGCAAGGTATTGTCACAGAACAGAAGTTCAGGGCAAGACTTTGCCCACCTGCAGGTGGATGACAAGGCCTTAGACACTTGGACCAGTTATCTGAACTGACAAAACCCTTCCACAGTTCCTTGTGTTTGGAGGAGAAAGTCTGTAGAAAAGGAAGGGAGCATTGGGCTGGGTGTAGAAGTTCTTGGTTTTAGTCAGATTCTACTAATAATTAGACTCTTTAATAATAAGTAGATGTGTGACCTTGAGTTATTGCTAAATTTCTTCTTGTCCCAGCTTTTTTATGTTCCAAAGATGTGACAAATGATGTGCTCTCTAGTGCTGTCCAGGGTTCAGCACCTCTCTTCTCTGGCCCTCTGAGCTTACCTCCAACACTACCATGCTGGGTCCTAATTACTGATAAACTTGTCGGCACTTGCACCTTGCCCTCCCCAGCTATTCACAAACTGTAAGCTGTTTAAGACCAGGACCATGTCTTATTCAACTTTGTTGAATTCCCAGCTTTCCAGAACTGGCAGGAGGGGACATGTGAAAACACAGCTTGGATCAATGATCCATTTGTGAAGATGGGAGTTGCGGGGGGCGGGGGGGAGGGCTCCTGACATAGGCTTCATCTTCCTGAGTAGTGGGTGTTATTGGGATAAAAGGAAGAAAGGGAACAATTATCTACTGAGATCCTACATTTATTAATTAAATATTTGCATTTAATACTTCTGAGATGTGATATAGGTATAATTATGGCAATTTCACAGCACATAAAGTGTGTAATTTGCCTCAGCAAGTGGCCAACTCTGAATACGAACCCCAGGTTTCTCTTAACTTCGTAACCCAGGCTCCTTTCACCCTAATATGCCTGTAGTGGTAATAATTGGTAGCATGGTCTCTGTAGAATAAGATTATTGCAACAGATTTATGAAAATAGACCCCAGGAGTGTTTGGACTGAAAAGAGCTTTTTTGTGATACTATTTCTGTAAAGCTTACTTCAGCAGAGTCCTTATTTCTAAACAGCTTCAGAAAGGGGACTGGTTCTGGGGGGAGGGGGGGGTGTACTTTACCATTAAGACCTTTAAAAGTTTTTTTTTCTTTCTCCAGTGTACCTCTTCCTCCATGATTCCCCCATCCTCAGTTCTTCCTTTACATTTTTGTAGTACTCAGTTTATACCACTCCTAGAGCGTTGTTATCCTGCCTTCTATTGTAAATGTTTATGTATCCGATTTGACCCCGGCTCTGTCTTCCAGTTCTGACACCGTGTAGCAAGTAGATGTTCAATAAGTGCTTGTTGAATAAATCTATCATTTTTCCCCTTCAAATTTGTCCTGAAGTCTTCTTTAAACTACTTAAGGGTGGGGCGCCTGGGTGGCTTAGTGGGTTAAAGCCTCTGTCTTCCGCTCAGGTCATGATCTCAGGGTCCTGGGATCGAGCTCCACATCGGGCTCTCTGCTCAGGAGGGAGCCTGCTTCCCTTCCTCTCTCTCTGCCTGCCTCTCTGCCTACTTGTGGTCTCTGTCTGTCAAATAAATGAATAAAATCTTAAAAAAAAAAATAAACTACTTAAGGGATTTCCTTCTGCTCCAAATAGCGAGAAGTAACATGAAGGTGATCTAAAAGGATATGATAGTCTTCCGCGATGCCGTGTTGCTCAGATTCCCCTTCAAAGGGCTCTGAAGGCCTTGTGTCCCCAGCTACGGGACTGTCAGTGGACAGTGGTGTCAGTGGACAGCTCCAGCTGGTGGTGCCTCCTGGGATCACTTAAGCTGTAAAAAGCTGCCTCACCAAGGTCACCCTGTTCCCAGGGCAGCCCGCATTTAGTGACTGACCAAGGTCGGGCTATATAATCTTGGAACACAGCATCAAAAACTAATGATGTATTTTATGGTCACTAACATAACACAATAAAAAAATTTTTTTTAAAGGAGAAGCAATTTTAATCATGTTTTTAGATTTTTTAGAAGAGCTTAACATTGAACTGAATTGTTTTCCTACAGTCCTTACCTAATTGGCTCATTAAAGTACTTATTCAAAATCACACACATACACAAAAATTGGGCTATATAGGTCTGATCTTATTAGCCCAATGTGAGATAACTCTGATGGGCCATTTCAGCTTCCACTTGAGAAACTGAGCTAGGATTTTTTTTGTTTAATTTTCTTGTCTTTTTAAGTTGAAATCAATTCATTAAAAATTAATGAGTAATAATTACTAATTTGCAAAGTGTTTTTGACCTATTACCTCACTTGAATAGATTGGGTTAAGAACCATTTACTTTAGGAAACCTCATCTAGAAAATTTTTCCTTTCTCTTCTGTCCCTTCCTTGTGTTGTGCCAAAATTTACTATATTATACATTTTATTGATGACTCCAAGCACTTGATCCTTCTATGGTTTAAAAAATGGATCCAGGTGATACTTGCTCACTTAGCATGACAGAATAGAAAGAATGTGGGTATTGGAGTCAGACTGAGTGTTAGTGTCCCAGGTAATGTATACATAAAACACCTACCACATGGCAAATACTTAGTTAATATTTAAATTTTTTCTATATTATATCTTGCTAATTCTGCTGGAACCTTTATAATATTTCATCTCCGTGCATCCATTCTTTCCAGCCAACATCTCCTCCCTTCCCCAACCACTTACTCCAAACTATGGTCAAAATGATCTTTTTAAAATGAAAATCAGTCTCTTCTCTGCTTAAAATCCTGAGACTTCCAATTGCTTTTAAGCTAAACACCAAATTTCTTACTTAGGCTTCTAAAAACTAGAATGTGTTGGTCCTATTTACCTCTCCAGATTTATCTCCTGCACGTCTGCCTTCATTCATTGTCTCTGCTACAGCCTCTTCTGCCTCCTTCCAGGCAGCTCCTCCCCAACCCCCACCTCTCTTTGTCCTGTCTTTCTCTTGTTCCCAGGGCCTGGAATGCTCCACTCCTGCCCATCGCTTGCCCTTGGGTAGCTAGTTCCTCCTCCTCCTTTAGAGCTCAGTCTTGGAAAGCCCTCTCGGAACCGCTTTCCTTCCTCCTATTTAAGTCATTGGTATACACTGTCGTATAACTGTGTTCCTTCACTTTGGGGCACTTAGATAAGTTTGTAATTAAGCTTCAGTGTGATCAATTAATTGATTTTTCTGTCTTTTCTGCAAGACCGAGTTCTGTGGGAGCGGGAAACTTGTTTACTGAATTCAGTGACTGGACCATTGGCAGCCAGTCCGTGTTGGATGATTTGCTCAGGGTCCATGATAGTCAGCAAAAAACCCAGGTGTGTGAATGTGTATGCGTATGCTTTTTATTAGTAACATTTTTTAATAAATGAGGAAACTGAAGCTCATTTAATTCCAAGTCATGCCACTTATAGATCCAGGGTAACTTACAATTTTTTTTTAAAAGCCACATTTGTTTTTATGAATATTTAAATACATTTCCTTTTTCTTTTTTGTATTATCCATGTATTAAAATATTCTTATTGTTCTTCATCGAGATCAGAGTCTCATTTTCTTCTCAGTTACTTGGAACTCAAAAGGTTCTAGTATCCTTTTAAATTTACTTATGCCTTCTGACTTGTAAATGACAAATAAGCATGGTGACCCTGAAATATCATTGTCCAGCCTGTTGACCATGGCTCTGGGAATGTACGCTGATCCCAAATTGATGTTCAAGTAAATTATCAAATATTTGAGCCACACCAGATAGTTTATACATTTATTTATTTATTTTAAAAGAGATTTTTATTTGTCAGAGAAAGCGAGCACAAGCAGGAGGAGCGACAGAGGGAGAAGAAGCAGCAGGCACCCCGCTGAGCAGTGAGCCAGGTGTGGGGCGCCCTCCCAGGACCCTGGGATCATGACCTGGGCCCAACGCAGACGCTTAACCAACTGTGCCACCCAGGGTGCCCCCCCACCAGATGGTTTATGCTGACAATGTGATTTATGGTGGGTCCCGCAGGCCATGCTTGATCAGCCTGACTTCTGGAGGGACCGGAGACTGAGTAAGATCAGTCACAAGGGAGCTTTATGCTGTTATGACCAAATCCCTAATAGAAACCCTGGACACCAAGGCTCAGGCGAGCTTCCGTGGTTGACAGTATCCATAGTTGTTGTCACACGCTGTTGCTGGGAGAAAACTATCTGTACGTACTTATGTATAGAATTCCACTGGGAAAGGAAAACTAGAAGTTTATTCCTGGTCTCCCTTGGACTCCACCCTATGTACCTTCTACCTCTGCTGGTTTAATCTGTATCCTTTTCACTATAATAAACAGTAATCATGCGTTTTTCTGAGTTATATAAAACCTTTTAGTGAATCATTGCAACTGAAGGTGGTCTTGAAGACCCTGGTCATAGTTGCCTCGTAAAGGTATGGACTTTGAGATTGCTTGGATGGGTTTAAAACTCAACGCTAACATACGCTGTGTGATCTTGATCAACCTGCACAATCACATTGCCCGTTTATTCCTGCATAATTGAAACTAGCACAGTAACATCTATGTTACAGTGTTGGTATGAGGATTAGATGAGATAATGCAAGAAATGCGCCTGGCTTGTGTTTAAAGGTAGCTATTGTTATCAAATTGGGGTAAGGGGTGTGGGAATATAAAGATTATTCTCCACTGTCTAATCATTTGCTTTACCAGTCAAAAAAAGAAAAAAAGAAAGAAATATTCTTCACTGCTTAAGAATTTAGTCAGGGGGAGGGAAATCCTTGTCACGAGAGCTATGGGAAAATTAGGTTATTTCCCCTTTGGTCCACTGCCTGTAGATTGATAACTGGTTGAATCAGCTAGGCAAACTGTCCCTCCCACTCATCAGTGCTGCTCTCCTTGGGTAGGGACAGAACAGTTGTAAAGATAAATTAAGATACATACACATGCAATTAGCCGAGATGTATCTGTAATATAATATAGTGTGATATTATATTACATTATATACCGGTGGAATTGGAAAGCAAGTGGGCCAATCCTGAGCCCAGAAGAACGGTACTTCTCTGTCTGTGCTGTCCCTACCCCAGGACATTGGTGCCTATAAGTAGGAGAGATTGTTGTGTGGCTCATTCAACCAATTCTGTATACACGCACACACATCTTTCATTTGCCCATTACTGCACAGAAAGGTACAGAACCAAAACCAAAATTTAAAAACATTTTCCTACTCACGTGATCTGGAAGCACTTTTGGGGTTTCTTCATTTTCATTTTTTATTATTTTTTTTTTTCATTTTTTATTATTTTTATTTTATTTTATTTTATTTTAAGGTTGGTAACAATGAAAAACAAATGGTTAAAAAAAAAGAAAAAGAAAAACAAATGGTAAGTTAAGACTCCTGCCCCTAACACAGACACACAGACACAGACACACACACACACACACACACACACAGACACACAGACACAGACACACACACACACACACACACACATTTTCCCTATAGTCTCATTTCCGTCTTTTTTACTTAGTTTGAATAGAGGAATTTGAAGGGTGAATCTTTGGATAGAGAAGGGACTGCAATAACATTCATTTGCATTTAGGGGTGAGTCAGACCTAGGGATTCTCCTGGGCATTTTGGAGCTGAGCATGGGTACTGCCCAGTGTATGGCAGTTAGAACATGTCATGGGGATTTGGTTCATGGTAGATGTGGGTCAGAAGGAGGGAGGAAAGGGTCACACATCCTGCCTTCCTCCCTTTTCCGATAGTCCCCACTAGTGTCTAAGGGGCAAAGCCTGCTCTGGGGCCTTGTGAGAAGCAGAGCAGGGTTTTGGCCTCACTGAGGTGGAAGTAAAAGGAATAGGCAGGGAATTCTCAGGCAAAGGAAGTGGAAAAAAAGATCCTAGGATAGGAATCAGAGATAGCTGTATGAGAAGCCAAATAGCTTTTCAACAGGCAGTTTTGAGGTCCCCGGGAAACTGAATATCGACTTGCCTTCTTCTCAAGAATGAAGACCCATGTACTGCCCCAGTTTAAAGTCACCTGCCCTAAAATTTCCATTTATACCCAGACTCATATTTATGCTGGTTTCCGGCAAACCCACACCCATGCTCCCAGCACACAGCAGTGTGATCTCAGATATTTTCAAATTCACACCTGCAGGAGAGCTCCCTTCCATTTACACCATATAAAATACACAAAGTACACATTTTATTGCCACAAATGCTCGGAAAAGACAAAGCCCTTTAGTCTGCCTTGAGGCAAAAGTAATCTGAAAAGTTAATCTTTAGTCAATGCCTGGAAACAATGTGGAAAGTTCTCACACATACACAAATTCAGGGATTGTTGAAATTTTCACCCAGAAAGAAAGAGAAAAAATTTCTAAATCAAATGATATGTGACCTCAGATGGGGAGCCAGATGTTATATTTTAATATTTTCAGTGTAAACATACTGTTATTGAACGGCTGCCTCTTTAAGGGAGAGGAAAAGATGGGTTTAGATGGACTCTTTCCCTAAAATCAGGAGTCTGGTCTACATACAACCAATGATCAGGAGTGTAGTTAAATAGAACTGAACTGACCATCAGAGGAAATGAGGGTCAGTAATCCAAACCCTGGCCTTAGTTGAAACTGAATCATAGTTCAGCTTTTCTCTCTGTACATTCTTGTTTGTTTCCCTACAGAAGTTGATTTGAAGAGCAATTGCCAGTAAAGCTCCTGGTTACAGATCTCCACCTCAGAATTTGTGCATGGTTATAACCCAGCTTGCGACAGGTGGTGCTGGCAGCGTCCGGAAAGCAGACTCTAACAGGAGACTTTGGGAAGGCATCACTTACAGGCCAGATACCGGTGAAAGCCCCGTCAGTGGTAGAAATAGCAGATAGTCCATGGCATGAGTAGCAGTACAGTTTTTAAAACTTTCACCAGCAGTGAACTTGGATGGTCTATCAGTGGAAGAAATGCA
Organism: Lutra lutra; assembly: GCF_902655055.1. NCBI lineage: Eukaryota > Metazoa > Chordata > Mammalia > Carnivora > Mustelidae > Lutra > Lutra lutra. The sequence goes on from NC_062285.1 coordinate 87,153,940, forward strand.
CTGCTAAGTGCAAGCCATCACCCATCTGAGAACAACAGAGAGAGGGAGCGTTAGGACTATGGGATCAGACGGCTTTTGCTGAGGGCCATTGGATCTCTGTAGAAAGACAATGAAAGGGGGATTAATTATCAGTTCAGGGCTAAGTGTGAAAGCCAGAGAACCTCCGTGGTAGCGATCTTCCTTCGTAGGAGACTCTTATCTCCTGTAGTAGAAGCCCTCCCCGCCGCCCCCAACACTGAAGGTAAAGTCAGTAGCACTCCAGAGAAAGCTAAATTCTCAACCACCGCAAGTGTCCTTTGCCAAAGTCAGGGCTCTGCTGGGGAAGGAATGGGATCCTGAGACAGGGGATGGAGACATCTGGGTTCATGCACTGGACTATCTCAGATCCCCAGATTTCTCTGCAGAAGTGGCCTGTTGAAAACCAGTTCTTTCCCTTCAGGTCACGAGGCCACTAGTGACTAGACACTGACTGGGCCAGTTGAGGGCAGCCATCTCTGTCATTGCTCAGCCCAGGGCTGTCTTATGGGGTGCTTGAAGAGAACAGTCATGACGACAAGGATAGAGCCCATCCACTGGCTCGGCAGAATGGGTTGCCCTGCACCAAGACTGATCAAGCAATTGTTGCTGCCAAATGCCACTGGGACCAATCCTGGGCCTCTTATATGTCACTTGGTGGCAGATTAACTGCACCGGATCCACCTTAGCAATTTATCCTGACGGGACTTGACATTTATTCTGGGTATGGTTTAACTTTCCTGCCTACAGCGCCTTATCCAGCATAACTAGCTGAGAGCGTACAAAGTGTTTAGTTATGGACATGGATTCTGGATGACATCTCATTGGACCGAAGGGACCCACTTATCATGGAAATCTAGCGGTTCATACATGCTCTTAAGATCCACTGGTCTTTTTTTTTTTTAAGAATTTATTTATTTATTTGAGAGAGAGTGTGTGAGCATGAGCCAGGGGGTGGGGGGTGATGGGTAGAGGGAGAATCAGACTCCCTGATGACCCGGGAACCTGATGTGATGTGGGGCTTGATCCCAGAACCCTCAGATCATGACCTGAGCCAAAGGCAGACGCTTAACTGACTGAAACACCCAGGCACCCCCAACACCGACTAGCCTTATCACATACCATTCTACATGGTGGCTTCTGGCTTGGTAAAATGATGGAACAGCTTTGATGAAAGCAGATCTCATGAAACCTATTGAGGTGCCGTCTTAGAGAAAGCACTTTGAGAAGATGTGGGCACCATTTTCCAGGGCAGTATATATCTTACATCAACTAACATTGTACAATGTTGGTTCTACAAGAAGTAGATATGATAGAGTTGATTTATAGCTAGACTGGAAAAAGCCTTCTCTATCTCTGGAGATCCTAGTTTTTGACTCTTAGCCAAGATAAAGGCAGTGGGATTTATGATGTGCTATTAAAAGTCAGAAGCTCCCGTGGTGACCACCAAGGCTAATTTCTTTACTGATGATCTTCGACTGGTGGTCTAACCAGTCTGACTGGGTTGGCCAGTGGTGCATCAACACTCCACTGGGAACCTTTGTATTTAGTTTCCCAAAGGTAAGATTCCTTGCACAGATATTGGCAGTTCAGCCCAGATTCAGAGTGTAATTGTGTTTGTATAAGGACCATGGGAAGTTATATATGAAATATTTCTGAGACCTTTAATGCTTGCCTATACTCTCCACCTCTTGCCTCAATGTATTGTTTTTCAATAAAATCCTTAAGTGAGTCTGGTAAGTCCTTTCAAATGTCTGAACTTGGGAAATCTTTGCAATAAATTGTATAGATCTGGGAATCAATGAATAAAAGCAGGATTGGCTTTGAACCATTCTCAGTAACTCACTCAGGAAGTGGTGTTTCATTTCTGAAACTGCACATTTGGAGATCCTGGTTCCCAAAGAGGCGACACTTCCCCTATGGGACATAGCAAGTATTTCATTAAACACCGAGCAATGGCTGTCACTCCATTACTTAGAACTCACTGTGCCCAAAGACTAGCAGTCAAGAAAGGGATTCACCATCCTGGGAAAAGTAATTCACTGTGATCATCAGGAAAGAATATGTTTGACACCCCGTGATGCCTTTGGCTTCTTAATACTCCCTTGCCCAATTTTGATGGTAAATGGATAAGTACAATAGGTATTCTGAGAAGGGGATGATGAATAGGATCTTAGACCCCTCAGGGATGAAGTTCTGGGTCACCGAAAAAGGTAAAGGAATCTCAGAGTGGTGTAGAGGAGACTCTGATTCTCAGTTATGGTCTTGAGGAGAATTACACTGTGGGTACTCCAGTTCATTTCATTAAACTTTTTCTCTGAGGGGCGCCTGGGTGGCTCAGTGGGTTAAGCCGCTGCCTTCGGCTCAGGTCATGATCCCAGGTCCTGGGTTCGAGCCCCGCATCGGGCTTTCTGGTCAGCAGGGAGCCTGCTTCCTCCTCTCTCTCTGCCTGCCTCTCTGCCTACTTGTGATTTCTCTCTGTCAAATAAATAAATAAAATCTTTAAAAAAAAAAAAAACAAACTTTTTCTCTGACAAGTCTTTCCCCACCCCTCATCCCCCCACCTCCAAAAGATCCTATAAAACCCTAGAGTGGCTGCTCTTAGAACTTAAGAAAAACAAATTGATCCAAAGGCTCAGGGATGGACTATGGGTGCTGCCATGCACCACCCACGTCCCCCCAGTTGCAGAACCGAAGCTGTCACTCTCCTACATGCTGGGAGTGATGGAAGCCAACAGTTCTCAGCCAAGTCCTTCTCCAGGACTTGGCCTTGGTTGAAGAGATATGCTTTGCCCAGGGTTTTGCCCCTTTCCTGGAGCAGTTCACATCCAATGTCTGGTTGTTGTGGGAGTATCAGGGCCCAGTCCTCTCGCTCCAATTTAGAACGACTCTGGAGTGTCCTCCTGTCTTCAGAATGTCCTTTAGGATTAGCTGAGAGCTTTGCAGTGACCACAGTACACGTCAGCTTCTCTCTCGGCTCACTTTTACTTGTCCCTGAGAGTACTCCCTAATACACACTCTGCTCTTAGTCTCTGTCTTAGAGTTTGCTTTATAGGAAACCCAATCTATGACCATCTGAGGACATCTTTCCAAACCCCAGTCTAGTTCCCAGGAAGCCTGTAATTGCCCTACTCTTGGAGTAAAGCTGCAGTGGCTTTCAAACAGCATTCCAAGGAGCGCTTCTGTGGGGTGGCTTCATTACAGATATTTAATTAGAATTTCATTTTTAAAAGATCACTTTAGCCATTTAAAAAGGACTAAAGTCAGCAATAACTATTGAAAACCATGAACACAGAAATGTACATGTGTTATATGTTTTGAATTAAAAAAAAGTTTTTTTTTTTTTAGTAATCTCTATACCCAACGTGGGGCTCCAACTCATGACCCCAAGATCAAGAGTTGCACACTCTTCTCTGACTGAGTCAGCCCAATGCCCCTATATATTGAATTTTACACATCTCTGACAGTGTATTAACCTGTGGTGGCAGCTCCATCCTCAAGCAGGCGGAAAAGGATACTCATCTGCCAAAAGTCATGGAGAACGTATTCTCCATTCCTGTCTTCAGTTATGTCCAGGAAGGTTAATGGGAAAGAAAAGAGCCACAGGGAAAAGTGGACTGGGGTAAACGCAGTTCAAGGATTAGTTGAGGAGTTCCCCTAAACAGCTGGTAGGACTGGGGAGAAAAAAAGACATCTCTAGGCCCTGGGAACGGTGGGGTGTCAGTCTCCCCTGTAGCCTCCTGAGAGGTGCCTCAAGATCTCAGGATCTCGGAGGTGTCATGTTTCCAGGGCGTGAGACCCTACAGTGGGGTTGGCTGTGAGGCCAACGTCACAGTACTGAGCTGTATCCTGTGGAGGACACACTTGTGGACTGGTTTAGTCCTCAGCCACTACGGCACTGAACTTCCTGTCCTGCAGATTGGCACGGTCTAGGCCTCTAGAACTCTGGGCTGAGTGAAAGCAACACATACGATTAAGGCTGAAGTTTCCCCTGGTCCATTTGACTGAGGGTGAGAGTTAAAATGATGAATAGACTAAGAGACATTCTTGTTTGCCTGAGTTTGTTAACTAAGATTCCTACTCATTATAAATTCGTTCATTCATTCATTCATTCATCAAAAAGGTCCCGAATACTTTGTGTTAGGCATTGAACTTGTATCTGGACACGAAATCTCTTCTGTGGAGTTTGTAGTCTAATACTTGGGACTTGTGACATTTGGCTGGAGGCTTTTCTTTTCTTTTAAAGATTTTATTTATGTCTTTAAGAGAGGTAACATGAACAGGGGGAGTGGCAGGCAGAGGGATAAATAGACTCTCCCGGAGCAGGAAGCCTGATGTGGGGCTTAATCCCAGGAACTTGAGATCACAACCTTAGCCAAAGGCAGACGTTTAACCCACTGAGCCACCCAGGCAACCCTGGCTGGAAACTCTGAAGTTGAATGTGTGTGTTGGCATGACTCCCCGTTTACATGTCTCATACCCATATTCAAATAATTTACTAACAAGGAGGTAGGTGTTATATAATTACATTGCTCCAGAGGAGGGATAGTCGGAAGAAAGGCAGGCAGGGACAAGGCCCACCCTAAGAGGAAACCGCCCTTAAAAGGATTTTACACCACCTTGGAAGGAGTCCTCAACACTTCCCCACGTGATAGATAGATGACAAAAACCTGATTGGGTGACAGGCTTCGAGGGTTAATCAGATTAAAACAGCCCACCAACAAAGCCCGTAAAACCCCCTAGACTTAAAAACTCTCAGTGGCCACCTTCTCAAGTCCCCTCCCTCTTCCAGAGCTTTCTTCTATGCTCAGTAAACCTTGCTTTGCTACCTACCCCTCTGTCTGGCCTACCTCTTCATTCCTCCAAGCGGCATGACCAAGAACCGTGGGAACCAAAGGGAAAGAAATCCTGTGACACTCCTTGAACCAGGTAGAAATATCAACAGAAAAATATTTCAGAAGAATATTTTCCCTATGGCAGTCGGGCTACATAGCTGTTGGCACAAGTAGTCTTTAGCTAATCAAAGTTTAAAAGGGAACGTAAACATTTAAATGTGATAGGATTATACTTAGGGGGAAGGCTTTAAGGCTCTTCATCTCCCACAGTACCCCTAAGAGTTAGAGAGCTAGGGTGGTTAGGATTCAATTTTTTTTTTTTTTTTCTTCAGAAGAGATCAAATAGAATTCTTCCAAGTAGAAGCCAGGAAGATTCTCTGTGTCAGTCTGGCCTTCCCCAGAGCCGCATTTGATCCAAACATTACACAGAAAATGTACTGTCTGATAACCTACATTGTACCAGAAACCAGAGTTTTGGCTAGATGCTGATTCTTAAAAAATGGTCAAATACTATTAGTGTGAATCCTTTCATATCTGATTTTTCTCTCCAAACCACAGAAACAGTAAATGCCTAAATAAAGCAAGTAACACTGTTGATTTTACAAAGTATAGCCTAGTAAGAAGCCCACACTTAGGCTGCGGTTCAATTTCTTTTCTTTCCAGCTTTCAACACTACTACAACTCATCAGAGGAAAATTGGATGGGAAAAAAAATTCTTTTCTTCACCTCACAGGATCAAGGGGAGGGATAAGGAAAGGGAAAAATAATGTGACTAGGTACAGTCAGCCCAAAGTAGAGTTAATGTATCTCCATCTCTAAAATTAAAAATTAAATTTTTGATGAAAAACTCCAATAATTGTCAGTATTTGGCATCAAGGATTGCAGAATGCTTTCTGTGAGATTAGCATTTAATTTTAAATTTCCTTCAGTAGGACTTTCAAACAGAATGCCTATTAGTGTGTTCTTAAGGGTATCGTACTGGCTCAGCCCTTATAAATTTTTATAGGGAACAGAGCTGGAAGTTGTCTCATTTGTTTTTGTTTCTTTGCTTGGTGGATTTGTACTGGATTTGGTCATTATATTGTTTCATTAAAATAATGATATTAATAAGCAAGTTTTTTTTTTTTTTAATAAGGTTTCTCACCATGGAAACCATTTTGAGTTCAGTGGAAGGCATTTTTTAGGTTACTTTTCTTTACTTAGTGGTATATTTTGAGAGCCAGCTACAATGACTACAGAAATAAGAGGGCTTCAGGTTTTGGAAATGTATCAAAATCCAGTGACTTGAGGACAACAAAATTTAATTGATTTAATAAGCTTTATCATCAGGTTCCAATGGTTGATTTCGATCTCTTGTCAGTATGGATTGGTCAATGAAATAATTTCAGGTTTTTTATGTGAAATCGATTTGCATTTTTAAAGTCAACTAGGCTTGGCTGCTTGGGTTAATAACAAAAATGGTTTCTTAATTTTATTTATTTAAGAGAGAGAGAGAGAAAGCACAGAGGGAAAGGGAGAAGCAGGCTCCCCACTGAGCAGAGAGCCCGATGTGGGGCTCGACCCCAGGATCCTGAGATCATGCATGACCTGAGCTGAAGTCAGCCACTTAACCTCCCACTGAGCCACCTAGGCGTCCCTCCCTTCTACCTTTTAGATGGCCCCCTTTCATTTTCAGTCTCTGTGTGTGTGTGTGTTTTGACTCCATGTGTGCCTGAGTTGGCTGGTAAGTCAGAATTTCCTCCTTCCCTCTGTTCTAACTCTACACACTCCTCCAGTCTAAGTTCCAGAAATTCTCACAGCAGTCCAGAGATTCTTAACTGAATTTTAGAGACACATTTCCACCGGCTTGTTGGTAGTCTCCTTGTTGGTAGTCTGCTTGTTGGATGTCTCAGAGACTGCAAGAACTCAGCAACCTTTTATCCCTGGCCACCAGAAAGAAACAAATCTCTATTCCTTTTCCACTTCCCATCCTGGCTAATGGTACCTAACTGCCTTCTGCCTGACGGCTCCCATCTGAAATCTGAGACCCTCTTAGGTGCTGCCTTGTTTAGACCTCCACCTTCAAGAAGACGGGTTTTACTTCTATGCATGCATCCATTCTTCACTTTGCATGGCCACGGCCTTAGGTCAGCCCCTCATCATTCATTTCCTCTGCTGACACAGTAGCCTCCTCATTGTTTTCCTTGCTTCCTTTCTCACTCTCCTCCTTTACATCCTTCACACCAGGGTCTGAGCTATCTTTTATAATGTAATTGTTCCTCTTCAATTCTCATGGCCTTGAGAAGAAAGTGAGCTCTTGTCTAGTGGGCAACGTTCTTCACCTGACCCTGCTTATTCCACTAAATTCTTGAGACTTCGCTTTCTCAAGCCTCCATGGAATGTCACATCTCTGCCTTTGCCGGAAGTATCCCTCTCTTGTCTTCTTGGGTGCTAGTTCTATTTTAAAGGACCTCTTTTATTTGGGGCTTTTCTCTCTTCTACCCTGATTCCCACTCCAGCTCTGGAGTTAAGCACTCTTTTCTTGTGATACCATAACCCCATATAAAAATCTCAGCAACAAGCCTTGGTCCCATAATTTTGTACATCTCTACATATTTGTCAAGATCCAGTGGACTTTTAATAAGCATAATGATTACTTTAGCACTGACAAATGGCTTTCCCATTTTCTATTTAATTTGATCATCCCAGCACTCCTTTTGTCTTTGAATTGCATAAAAAAGAGCCTGAGACAAAGTTGATATATTAATGCTTTATTTGGAGTGGAATCCCAGAATAGCAAAAGTGAGGGAAGAAGGGAAGTAGAGCGGGAAAAGAGGATGAGAAGATATAAGGTGGTGTGTTATCAAGCTGGGTGCTGCTTCACGAAGAGACACAGCCGGTGGCTTATTATGTGGGACATCTCCTAAGAGGCAGTCCAGATCCACTATGCCTCAGAAAATTCCATTAGGTTTGGGAAGTAGGGAAGTAACTAAAGGATTTATTTGTCAGTGGCTTTTTGTTGTTGTTGTTTTTTAAAGATTTTATTTATTTATTTATTTGTCAGAAAGAGAGAGAGAGAGAGAGGGAGAGAATATAAGCAGGGGTGAGGCAGTCTCCTCACTGAGCAGGGAGCCCAATGTGATACTAGATCCCAAGACCCTGGGATCATGACCTGAGCTGAAGGCAGACGCCTAACCACTGAGCCACCCAGGTGTCCCTCGTCAGTGGTTCTTATTTCTTGCTTCTCACTGGCCGAAATTGACCCAATTATTGAAAAGTTTCCTTGACTTTCAGGTTGGGGAAGCCATAACATAGTGGGACAGGTTGGGTAGAGCTTAGGTGCTGTGGTTCCTGCTGGGGCAGACATGATGGAGGCTGTGTGGAGGCCCAGCCCCCAGCCCTTACAGAGGCTGAGACCCAGAGGGAAGAGATGAAGCAATGGCAGTGGCTGGTTAGCAGTTCTCACTTGATCAATCAGCCAAGAGGATGGGGCAGGTTGGGTCAAGCACATAAACTGGGTCAAGTTCATCTGTATGTTAGCAAAACCCTACTTTCCTCATATTATTAATGAGGAAAGTGAATTAGAGAAACAAAATAAATTGCCTGAAGTTTCCCATAACTATTCTGATTGAAAGAGAAGGTGTTTCAAAGTATTTCCCACCCTCCCCACCCCAAAGTATTTTATGTTGCTTTGCACTGAACAAATGCACTTAAGCTTCTATCGTTTCCTTCCTTTTTTTCTTCCTTCTATTTTATTTATTTCATTTTGTGTTTTTCTTCCTCCTATTTTAATCCCCAATTTGCAAGAGGAAAAAGAAAAGCAAAGTACCTACATCTCACATTTAGGTTGTGGAAATTGTCAAATTATTTGACATTATTTTAGTGTTTGATGTGGAGGTCTACCTGCCTAGATTTAAAGAGTTGGGCTGAAGTGTTCCTTAGGGGGCATCTGGCTGGCTTGGTTGGTTGGGTGTCTGCCTCTGGCTCATGTCTGGGTCCCTGGGGTTGAGCCCCAAGTTGGGCTCCCCACTCGGTGGGGAGTCTGCTTATCACCCTCTCTTTGTCCCACCCTCTGCTCATGCTCTCTCTTGCTCTTCTCAAATGGATAAATAAAGCAAAAACAAACAAACAAACAAAACCAAAGAAATGTTCCTTAGGATAATACTTGTCAGTAGTGGCAGCGTTGGTTCTTTTTAATTTGTATATCCAAGCTAGACCTTCCTTGATCTCCACAGATGGAACAGTCCTACCAAGTGCAGTGGAAAGTACTACCTAGGGGCCCCTGGGTGGCTCAGTCCTTTAAGCATCTGAAGCATCTGACTCTTTTTTTTTTTTTAAATAAAATATTTTATTTTCATTTTTCCGAGGAAGAGAGAGAGAGAACACAAGCAGGGAGAGGAGCAGGTAGAGGGAGAAGCAGGCTCTCTGCTGAGCTGGGAACCTGGGACAGGACTGGATCCCAGGACCCTGGGATTATGACCTGAGCTGAAGGCAGACACTTAACTGACTGAGCCACCCAGGTCCCCAAGAGATATATTTGTAATTTTAACTTTCTCCCATGTTTATTGCCTTGGGTACCAAGAATGAAAAGCCATAGATTAGGGCTTTAAGTAAGTCACAACCATCCTTAGTTCACAACTTTTTTTCCAACTTGGAAGGAGGTGTAACTTTCTTTCTGAGATCAAACAATATTTACTATTCTTTTTTATATGTTATCTCGGACCTTCCTTTCTAATAACAGGAAGCCTTGAAACTTCATTCTCCATTATATAGACAGTATGAAAAGAAGTAGGAATAGTTTCAGTGGTCAACACACAATCTTAATTTCCTTTTCTTTCCTTGTACTCACTTTTCCTTTCTTTCTTTCCTTTTCAAACCCGATGACCTCTGGTTTAGTCCATGATCAGTCCAGCCTGATCTGTCCAAATGAACCTGACAGAACCGTTTAATAGTAAGAAGTCACAAAAGGCAGATTTTTTAAAGAACAAACTACTCATAGGGCACCTGGGTGACTCAGTGTGTTAAGCGTCTGTCTGCCTTCAGCTCAGGTCATGATCCCAGGGTCCTGGGCTCAAGTCCTGTACTGGGCTCGCTGCTCAGCATGGAAGTGTGCTTCTCCCTCTGCCTGCTGCTCCCCTTGCTCACGCTCTCTCTCTCACACACAGTCTCTCTCAAATAAATAAATAAAATCTTAAAAAAAAAAAAAAAGAAGAATGAACTACTCACTTGTTATGATGTCTCTCTGCAAAACACTTATCTGTACACCACCTTCCAGGGCATAATTTGTTTCTTCAAAGTCCTCTGGAGGGGTGTTTAAAATAGGGGAAATTCTTCCAGGCTTTCTTTAGGTCATCTTTTTTTTTTTTTTTTTAAAGATTTTATTTATTTATTTGACAGACAGAGATCACAAGTAGGCAGAGAGGCAGGCAGAGAGTGAGAGGGGAAAGCAGGCTCCCTGCTGAGCAGAGAGCCCGATGTGGAGCTCGATCCCAGGATCCTGGGATCATGACCCGAGCTGAAGGCAGAGACTTTAACCCACTGAGCCACCCAGGCACCCCCTCTTTAGGTCATCCTTGCTCAGAACTGCTGGGAAACACCTGGGATTTGAGGTGGTGTTGGTAAGGCCAGAGGCACTAAGTCCTGGATTTGTCAGTGGCTTATTTGATTAGTAATGACCTAGTCTAAGCACCCTCAGGTACATAAGCAATATATCTAGGACCAAAGAACACTATTGCATTGTTTGATTGGCTCTTTGGCCCTTGATTGACAAAAGGTCAGAGGAAGAGAAATTTGCTCTCTTACTAGAATTGGGGCATCTGTCTTCTCTTGCCCCCAGCCACTGGCACTCCTGGTTCTTGGGCTTTTGAACTTGGATTGAAATTGTCCTGGTTTTCAGTTCTTGGGTCTGGACTGGGACTACGCAACTGGCTTCTCTGTGTCTCCAGTTTGCAGACAGAACACTGTGGGGCTTCTCACCTTCCATAATCATGTGAGCCAGTGTATCATAATAAATATCTATGTTTCTGTATCTCTATACCTACATCTACACCCACACCTACACTTATACTGAGAGAGAGAGAGAAAGAAATAGATGGCTATCTTGTTGGTTTGTTTCTGTTGAGAACTCTATTATTACAAGGTGGGGAGGAAGCTCTATTAGACAAGAGTTGGAGGCGGGACAGATCTCAGGTGGATGTTACTCTGTGGAGAGCACGAGCCCATTAACCAGCAACAGCTGAATGAGACGAAGGTCCATTGGAACCTATTGTCTTTGGGACCGCCTTAGGTTTGTTCTTTATTTCCGCACTCACAGAGGGTCTGCCGCTTGGCTTTGTGGGTAGAGACTAGGGGGCTATGGGAGGTAGCCACTTCCTTCTCTATAACCATGCTCAGTGGCTGTGGAAATGCCAGTGTTGGCAGCTCTGAGCTGCTGACAGAATTCAGAACCCTGGGGTCTATGGCAAGGAAAGAGCGGAAGGAAGCAGAATCAGACAGCCTGAAAGGAGGTAAGCAGTGGTTCACTTTGTGCACGGTTTCCTGATGCCACACTACCCTCTTCTTTGTTCTCTCTCCTTTCTTCTTTCCCACAAAGTAACAGTGCTAAATATGAAATAGTCTCCTGTCGAGCCCGTCCCAGTCGTAGGCTCGGAGAGTTGGAACCTTCCTACGTTCTAGTCTATTTTTCTCATTCCTGCTTATCACAGGCCAGAAGGTCTGATACTACCAGGAAACAAAATAATAAAAGCCTGTTTTTGCTGCTGGCTCTGTGCATGCAGCCAACTGATGATTTGCAGGACCACTGTCAGGGTGCTCATGGAGGTATGTGCTAATAACAGAACCTCACGGTAATTTGGGAGGCTACGGGAGTGCGGGGATATGAAAAGCAATTCCACTCTCCTTGGGAGTTGTTATCTGCCCTTCTTGTCCCTGTTTCCTCTTAACCCCTGCCTGTCCCAAGGTCCCATCTAGCGTTTACAGAAACACTTTTAGCTGATGACACATGGAGGTCACCTGCTTAACCAAGCAAGCCGTCTGGGTGTCAGACACCCTTGCCTTTTAAAAGCTGAGCTTAGGGGTGCCTGGGTGGCTCAGTGGGTTAAAGCCTCTGCCTTTGGCTCTGGTCATGATCCCAGGTCCTGGGATCGAGCTCCGCATCGGACTCTCTGCTCAGCGGGGAGCCTGCTTCCTCCTCTCTCTCTGCCTGCCTCTCTGCCTATTTGTGATCTCTGTCTGTCAAATAAATAAATAAAATCTTAAAAAAAAAAAAGAGCTGAGCTTAAAGTTTCTGCTCCATCCTCCAACGAGGTTTGGTTGAAGCATGTAGAAACTTTTAAAGCAACCGACAGTCGTTTTCTGTTTGCTGAATCTAATAAAAAAAATTGGGCTTGCCTTCCCTATGTCTTGGCTTATTTTATTTTTCATTTCTTTTTGCTATCGACTTATTTTTAGTTTATTTTATAAAAGTTCCAGGCTGAAAGGAAAAATAAAGCCAAAACACCCCACATATCATCCACAGGCATTTTGAGGAGCGGTATTCTGTATTCTACCACGACAAGCCCCCGCCCCACCCCGTCTTCCCCATGTTGATGCCGGGCTGCCCCACACAGAAGTCTCTTCCCAGAGTCTCAAGTAAGCAAAGGAGCAAGGACCCTCCAGTCCCTGGCGTCCTCCCTCAGTCTGTCCAACACACTCCTCAAGAGCTGGAAACACATCAGGGGACTGCCGTCCGCTTCAGCTTCCTCTCTCCCTCTCTCCCTCCTGGGTCCACGATCCCTTAGGTCAGGAAAGGATGTTTCTTTAACTTCCATTCTACCTAAATATGATGTCGTCCATCAGGTCTAGTCCTGGATAGAGTTAATGCCGGTTAAACATTTGAAGGATCTGTACTTTCTCAACGTGCCTGTTTTTTAGTCTGTTGTCACACTGCCGAATTCTCTTGAACGTACAAGTTGAATAATAACGTCTGGTCTTTTCATTCCTTCTTTGACAGTCTTGATCCAATCTGTAACTACTTCTCTCCTAGGATACTTCGGGTTTACTAGGGAGAATGTCATGTTTCCAAAAAGGTGAAAATCACGTTTGCATTTTTTCAAAATATTGTGTCCTCTTACACAGTGTTAAGAAGTTGTGGCAACAGCATCACTCTTGCCCTCACACAACCACCACTGGCCCCAGATAGCAGCCTCATAACACAAAGAGCTCCCAATATCTATTTCCCCCCCCCACCACTTGTAGCGAACACAAGGACCCTGGGACCATGACCTGAGCCAAAGGCAGAGGCTTTAACCCACTGAGTCACCCAGGTGCCCCGAATAAATAAAATCTTAAAAGGAAATGAAAAAAATTAAAAATGTGTTCAATAAGGAAAAAGGCACTGGAGAGACCCTTGTGTATGCTTCAATGATGAATTCTTATTTGAGGCATGGATGCAATTGCAACTTCCCTCCCACCTGGCTTTTTTGTTTTGTTTTGTTTGTAAAGGATTTTTAAAAATTTGTTTGAGAGAGAGAAAGTGAGAGAGATCACAGAGGGAGAGATAGAAGCAGACTTGCCGCTGAGCGAAGAGCCCAACGTGGGGCTCGATCCCAGGACTCTGAGAACATGACCCGAGCTGAAGGCAGAGGCTTACCCGAATGAACCACACACCCAGGTGTCCCACACTTGACTTTTTTAATCTGGGAAATTTGAAGTCCTGTACCGGTGATTCTGTTCTGCTGTTCAGGAAGGGGGAGTATTTTCAGCTCGAGATGTTCAAGCGTCATAAAAGGAGAGCTGATGGGTGGGTGGGGGGTTCCCAGGAGAATTCAGGTAGCTGAGGGGTGAGGATAGGACTGTTAACATCAGATAGTTCCTTTTTTCAAGAAGGGGATGAGTCACCCTCCTGTGCTTGAAAACACAAAAAGAGAACTAATGCAACCCCAAGAGAAGAGAGGCGAGGGGAAAATGGTTGTGATTCAGAGGTCCACATGGTCTCTGTGGAGTCTGTTGTCTAATTTGAGGATTTTTGTGGCCCAGAAGGGGTCTGGGCAAGTGATCAAGGGAAATGATTGTTGCAAATGAGCACCATGCCAGTGCCCAGGGCTGTGGCTGGAGTGGAGAACCTCGTAAGTACCACATTCCAGAGCAATCCGGTCCAGGTAGGCTGCTGCCGCTCTCTTCATAGCACTCCTCTTTACAGCAGCCGCAGCCACTAAAGGTGACACCTGCTCTTCCCCTGGGGCATTTCACGGTCAGAGACTGCAGCTGCTCCACTGCCCTGCACTCCCGCAGCCAGGACTCTAGGAGCCAGCCCGCTCTCCGCATTTGTCATTAGTCAGTTCTGTTGAGCCCATTGGCAAACTATCTCTTCACTGTGTTTTGCTTTCTCCTCCCTGGCCCGAGACCAACTATCATCTTTACTGCAATGATTTCAAGAGTCCTCCTGAGAGTTTCTTCCAAATAAAATTTGGTTTCTTCTATTTTTACTTTTCACATTTCAGTCAGCAGATCAGAGGCAAGTCTATCCCCGGATTAAATTCTTCAGTGGCTCTTTCCATGGCTCTGCCAGTCACAGGTCCCACCTTTCTTCGAAGCTGCATCTCATTGTACCTTCCCCCTCCTCTCAATACTGATGGTTATTCCTCTTTTGTTCCGGTTCCTAGAGCTCCTTGTGCTTCTTGTTTTTTACACTTTCATGCTTTTGCACGGCAGTTTCACTGGGTCTGGAACAGATCTACTTGTTCCCTATTCCCAGACACAACCAGTGGGTGACGCCCAGCCCCCTCCTCTTCACTCTTCTAGTCTTAGCTTAAATATTTTCCCTCCAGTACAATTGTCAAAGAATTATATGTGAGCAGGAGTTTAAACTATTATTTAACTCGCCGATGAGGGAATCAGCAGGAATGATGCTGATTCCAAGATGTATTGAAGAAGAGGGGTTTATATATTCTGATAAAAAGAGAATGCCAAGATAACAATGTTAAGTTCTATGCAAAACTGGTTAATGTCCTACAGGGTAATAAAACCAGAACTGTTCTTTCCTATTTATTAGAAACCAATGACACTTTACAGGATCATTTTTATTCTTTCAGGGCTGTAAAATGTCCCTCGTCAGTGGTGGATTATTTATTTCTTTTAAGTGATGTTTTCTGGAAGAGTCACATGAAAGTCATGCAGGATTATTCATGATAGACTCTGGTATGAAGGCACAGCATAGGGAAAATAGCCAGTGGTATGGTAATAGTGTTGTATGGTGATAGATGGTGGCTACGCTTGTGAGCATAGATAGCGTGATGCATGGAGTGGTGAAACCCTCGGTTGTATGCCTCACACTAATGTAACATTGTGTGTCAGCTGTACTTCAGTTAGATACACACACACATGCACACATTGGTATGATAGAAAAGTATCAAGCAGGGGTTCCTGGGTGGCTCAGTCCATTAAGCATCCAAATGTTAATCTCAATTCAGGTCATGATCTCAAGGTCATGAGATTGAGCCCTCAGTCAGGCTCTGCGCTGGGTGTGGAGCCTGCTTAAGATTCTCTCTATCCCCCTCCCTCTGCCCCTCACTACTCCCTAGCCCTGCTGGCGTGTGCACCAGCCCTCTCTCAAAAAATAAATAAATAAAATGAAATAAATAAAAGTATCACACAGTCATTCTTTTGCCTTATTTCCAAGTTTGGAATAAAAATTTTTAAGTTCAGAAAAGTCTTTTTTTTCTTTCATTATCTAAATTAGGCCTTCCTCCTGATACACTCCCAGAATACCTGCATATATGCTTTTAGCACTTAGCAAAATTATAATTATACAGTCACTTTTCTATTCTTTGTTAGGGAATGGGTCACATGATTATGGAGGCTGAGAAGCCCTACGATCTGCCGTTGGCAAACTGGAGACTTAGGACAGGTGATGGGGGTAGTTCTCATCTGAATGCCTGAGAACCGGGAGAGCTAATGGCATAAATTTTAGGCCCCAAACAAGCAGGCTTGGGACCTAAGAGGAGTGAAGACAGGACAAAGACCACTGTCCCAGCTCAAGGCAGTCAAGCCGAAGGAGCAGGAGTTTCCTCTCACTCAGCCTTTTTATTCTGTACAAATCTTCAACTGATCAGATGATACCCAATCACATTAGGGAGGGCTGTCTGCCTTACTCAGTCTAGGAATTCAAATGTTAATCTCATCCAGAAGCACCCTCACGGATACACGCAGGATAATGTTTGATCAAATGTCTGGGCAGCCCATGGCCTCGTCAAGTGGACACATAAAGTAGTCAGCACAGGTTATGAAGCACCAGGGGAGCGGGGACCTCCAGATTCCTATCCGCAGTGACCTTCGCGCACTTCCTAGTATCTTAAACTTGAATAAAGCTGAAAGTGAATTCCTGTTTTTTCTCTATAATTGTAGATACCTCCATATTCCCCCAAATGCTCTATTCGAAGACTTACTTACTCTCTTTCCATCTTGCTTGCTATTGTATTAGCAAGTTTATTTGGTCCTACCAGTAAAATATGTTATAATTCATCTATTTCTTTCTATCTCTGCTGTAACTACCACTCTCACCATTTGCCTATTCTGTTGTTGTAACTTAATTGTTAGTTTCCTGCCTCAATTCCTGATTCCAACAATTTTAAGATTTCCAGAAACCAGTTCTCAATTTTCAGAACTTTTTCGTCCCCAAATAGAAACTCTGTACTCATTAATCAAGAATTCCCCAACCCCCTTCTCTTATCCGCTATTCTACTTTCTGTCTGCCTATTCTAGGCACTCTATATAAATGGATTCATATCATATTTGCACTTCTGTGCATGGTTTCTTTCTCTTAGCATAATATTTTCAAAGTTCCTCTATATTGTAGTGTGTTAGCAGAATTTCATTACTTTTTAAAGCTGAATATTTCATTGTGTGTCCATATAATATTTTGTTTATCCATTCATTTGTTGATGGACACTTGGTTTGTTTCCATCTATTGTGAATAATGTTGCTATGACCATTTGTGCGCAACTATCTGTTTGAATCCTTGCTTTCAGTTCTTTTGGGCGTATGCCAGAAGTGGAATATGAGCATAATAAGGTAATTCTATGTTTAACTTTTGAGTAACCACCTTGCGGTTTGCTTTTTGTATATAGGCATCCAATTGTTCTAGCACCATTTGTTGAAAAGATCATTATCCTCATTGGATTACGGTCTTCTGTTGAAAATTAATTGAGTGGGTCTTTTTCTGAATCTCTGTTCTGTTCTCTTACCCTGTGTGTCTGTCCTAATGCCAATATCACATTTTCTTGGTTACTATGACTGTATTTTATTTTTTTCAAAGGTTTTATTTATTTATTTATTTGATAGACAGAGATCATAAGCAGGCAGAGAGGCAGGCAGAGAGAGAGGAGGAAGCAGGCTCCCCGCTGAGCAGAGAGCCCGACGCGGAGCTCGATCCCGGGACCCTGGGATCATGACCTGAGCTGAAAGCAGAACCTTTAACCCACTGAGCCATCCAGATGCCCCACTATGACTTTATTTTAAATCTTGAAACCAGGTAGTATAAAACTTACATACTTGTTCTTTTTCTGAAAATTATTTTGGCTTTTCTAGGTCTTTTGCCCTTCCATGTATGTTTAGCTTGTTAATTTCTAAAAAGTCTGTAGGAATTTTTGATTTGGATTGAATTGAATCTAGTTCAGTCTGGGGAAAAGTGACATCTTAGCAGTGAAACTTCCAATTTATAGATATGTATTTCTCTCCATTTATATAAGTCTTTGCTTCTTCTCAGTAATGCTTTGTAGTTTTTCATGTCGGGGTCTTACACATATTTACATATTTTGTTACATTTGTCCCTAAATATTTCATATTTGTAAATGTTGTAATAAATGGTACTTAAAGCTTCTCAAACTTTTTAATTGTTGTTGACATATAGAAATACAATTAGTTTATGAATATTGACCTTCTATTCTGATACTTTGTTAAGCTTATTTTTATTGCTATTATACTTAAAGATTTCATGGGATTTTCCACATAAATAATCATGTTGTCTGCAAATAAAGACAGTTCTTCTTCTTTCTAAAGTAGATGCACTTTTCTTCCTTTTCTTGTTTGAGAATCTAAATAAAGGTTGAGTGAGTGGACATTTTCCTGATTTTAGGAAGAAAAATCAATCTTTCACCTTCAAGTGATATTAGCTGTATATTTTTCATAGATATTGAAATATCTATGTTTTGATATCATATTTTTCATAGCCTTTTACCCAGTTGTGAAAATTCTGTTTTTTTCTTAGTTTGTTGAAAGTTTTTTTTTTGTGTGTGTGTGTGTGTTTTTTTTTAATCATAAATGACTGTTGGGATGACTGGGTGGCTCAGTCAGTTGAGCATCTGCCTTTGGCTCAGGTCATGATCCCAGGGTCCTGGGATCGAGCCCCACATTGGGCTCTCTGCTCAGCATGGAGTCTGCTTCTCCCACTCCCTCTGCCGTTCCTCTTGCTCCTGCTTTCTCTCTCTCTGACAAATAAATAAGTAAAATCTTTTATTTTTAAGCTGTTTTTTAAAAATTTTATTTATTTATCTGACAGAGAAAGAGTACAAGTAGGCAGAACAGCAGGCAGAGGCAGAGGGAGAAGCAGGCTCCCGGAGGAGCAGAGAGACTAACGCAAGGACTCAGTCCCAGAACCCTGGGATCATGACCTGAGCTGAAGGCAGATGCTTCACCACTGAACCACCCAGGTATCCCTAAATAAAACTTTTTAAAAAAATCATGAATGAGTGTTGAGTTTTGTGAAATGCTTTTTCTGCCATTATTCATATAATCATAATGGTTTTAACTTTTTCTTTTTTTAAGATTTATTTATTTATTTGAGGGAGAGAGAGAGAGAGAGCTGGGAAGGGGAGGAGCAGGGAGAGAGAGAGAAAATCTCAAGCAGACTCCCTGCTGAGCGCAGAGCTTGATGTGGGACTTGATCTCAGGACCCTGAAATTATGACCTGAGCTGAAATTAAGAGTCAGACGCTTAACCAAATGAGCCACCCAAGTGCCCCTGGTTTTACTTTTTATGTGGATTGATTTTCAAATGTTGAACTAACTTTGGATTCTAGGATAAACTACTTGCTGTGTGTGTGTGTGATAAATATTTAATAAAAGAAAGAATGCGGGGCACCTGGGTGGCTCAGTGGGTTAAGCCTCTGCCTTCAGCTCAGGTCATGATCTCAGGGTCCTGGGATGGAGCCCCACGATGGGCTCTCTGCTTAGCAGGGAGCCTGCTTCCCCCTCCCTCTCTGCCTGCCTCTCTGCCTCTTTGTGATCTCTGTCTGTCAAATAAATAAATGCAATCTTAAAAAAATAAAGAAAGAATGAATGGATCAAGGTTGACTGATGATGGCTGGGTGGGTGAATGGATGAATAGTTGAATAAATGAATATTAATGTGCTTTACCAGAACCAAATAGTCTGACCCTCAGAAGCAACCAGTGAGCAGATTTGATGTTTAAATACATTGTTAAAGATTTTGCATCTGCGTTCGTGAGGGATAATGACGTATAGTCTTCTTGTAATATCTTTATCTAGTTTTGCTATCAGAAGAGCAACAACCTGATAAAATACGTTGGGAAGTATTTCTTCTTCTACTTTCTGTAAGAGTTTGTGTAGAATTGGAATTCTTTTTGCTTGAAAGTTTCATAGCCATCACCATTGAATCCATCTGCGCCTAGACACTATTCTGTGGGCAGATTGGTAGCTACAAATTTAATACCTTTAATGGATATAGCTATATTCAGGTTATCAACTTCTTAAATGAGCTTTGGAAGTTTTCATTTTTAAAGGATTTTCACGCAAGTTATTAAATTTATTGGTGTAAAGTTATTCATAATCTTTCCGATGTCTTTAGAATCTGTGGTGATGTTTCCCTCCCCTTTTCAATACTGATATTTATAAGTTGTATAATTTTTTTTTCTTAAGTCTGGCTAGAGGCTTATCAATTTTATTAAAGTTTTAAAAGAAACAGGTGTTGGTTTTATTGGTTTTCTGTAATTTTCTACTTTCTATTTCATTCATTTCTTACACTTTTATTTATTTACTTTTCTTCTGTTTGCTTTGGGTTTGATTTTCTTTTCTTTTTTTTTTTTTAAGATTTTATTTATTTATTTGTCAGAGAGAGGGAGAGAGAGCGAGCACAGGCAGACAGAATGGCAGACAGAGGCAGAGGAAGAAGCAGGCTCCCTGACGAGCAAGGAGCCCGATGCGGGACTCGATCCCAGGATGCTGGGATCATGACCTGAGCCGAAGGCAGCTGCTCAACCAACTGAGCCACCCAGGCGTCCCTGATTTTCTTTTCTTTATCTAGTTTCCTACAGTAGAAATTTAGATCGTTAATTTATTTTTATTTTTTAAGATTTTATTTATTTATTTGACAGACAGAGATCACAAGTAGGCAAAGAGGCAGGCCAAGAGAGAGGAAGGGAAGCAGGTTCCCGCTGAGCAGAAAGCCTAATATGGGGCTTGATCCCAGGACCGCGAGATCATGACCTGAGCCGAAGGCAGAGGCCTAACCCACTGAACCACCCAGGTGCCCCCAGATCGTTGATTTAGACTTTCTTTTCTAATATAAGCACTTACCATGATATATATTTCTCTTTAAGAACTATTTTAAATGCATCTCACAATTTTGATATGTTGTGTTTTTGTCTTTATTTACTTCAAAATAAAAATTTTTCTAATTTCTCTTGGGTTTTATTCTTTGACCTTTGGATTATTTAGAATTATGTTGTTTAATTTCTAAATATTTGGGGATTTTCCAGATACCATTCTGTTATTGATTTCTAGTTTTATTTGGTTGTGGTCAGAGTTAGGTTTAAACATGCTAGATATATAATTTAAATTCTGTATTTATTGAAATTTGCCTTAAAGCCAAAAATATAGCTCATTCTGGTGAATGTTCCGTATATTCTCAAGAGGAATGTGTTTTCTGCTGTTGGGTGCAGTGTTCTATAAATGTTAATCAGGTCAGATTGGTTGATAGTGTTTTCTGAGTCTTCTACATCTATTTCTGTCTACTTGTGCTAGTACTTATTAAGAGAGGAGTGCTTCAATTCCCAGTACGTTTGTAGGCTTTTCTATTTCTCCTATCAGTTATATCAGTTCTCGATTTATGTATTGTCAGCTTCTATCATTAATAATACATATTTACAGTTATTATATTTTCTTTAAAGATTTTTTTTTTTTTTTGACAGAGAGATCACAAGCAGGCAGAGAGGCAGGCAGAGAGAGAGGAGGAAGCAGGCTCCCCGAGAGAGCAGAGAGCCCGATGCGGGGCTCGATCCCAGGACTCCGAGATCATGACCTGAGCCGAAGGCAGCGGCTTAACCCACTGAGCCACCCAGGCGCCCCAGTTATTATATTTTCTTAGTGAATTGGCCTCTTTATCCTTTTTTAAAAATTTTTTTTAAATTTATTTATTTCACAGACAGAGATCACAAGTAGGCAGAGGCAGGCAGAGAGAGAGAGGAGGAAGCAGGCTCCCCGCTGAGCAGAGAGCCCGATTCGGGGCTCGATCCCAGGACCCTGGGATCATGACCTGAGCTGAAGGCAGAGGCTTTAATCCACTGAGCCACCCAGGCGCCCCTGGCCTCTTTATCCTGGTCCCTGTTCCTCTTTATTCTGGAAATACTTCTTGCTTTTTTTTTTTTTTTTTTTTAAGATTTTATTTATTGAGAGAGAGAGAGCATGAGCGGTGGGGAGGTTGGGCAGATGGTGAGGGAGAAGCAGACCCCCTACCACCTGCCCTCTAAGCAGCGAGCCTGATGCGGGGCTCAATCCCAGGACCCTGGGATCATGACCTGAGCTGAAGGCAGATGCTTAATCGACTGAACTGCTCAGGAGCCCAGTTCTTGTTCTAAAATCTGCTTAACCTGGGGGGACCTGGGAGGTTCAGTCGGTTAAGCATTTGACTTTTGATTTCTGCTCAGGTCATGCTATCAGGGTTGTGAGATTGAGTCCCACCTCTTGATCCCCAGGGAGTCTACCCCTTTCCCTCTCCCTATCCTCCCCGCCCCTGCTCATTTTCTTTTTCTCTCTCAAAAATAAATATATAAAACTATAAATAAAATCTACTAGGGACACCTGTGTGGCTGAGTCAGTTAGGTGGCTGCCTTCCACTCAAGTCATGATCCCAGGATCCTGGGATCGCATATCAGGCTCCTTACTTAGTGGGGATACTGCTTCTCCCTCTGCCTACTTTTCTCCCAGCCTGTTGCTCCTCCTGCGTGTGCTCTCTCTCTCTCTTTCTGGCCAATAAATAAATAAAATCTTTTAAAAATAAATGAAATCCACTTAATCTGATGCTAATATAGGCACTTCAGCTTTCTATTGATTCACATTTGCATGTTATATCTTTTTTCCTTTTTTATTTTAACTATCTGTGTCTTTATAATTAATGTGAGTTTCTTCTTGAAGATAGTATATCATTGAGTCTTAAAAAAAAAAATTCAACCTGGGTGGCTCAGTTGGTTAAGCGGCCATCTTTGGCTTTTGGCTCAAGTCATGATCTCAGGGTCATGAGACCCAGTGGGGCATGAGACCCTGGAGGGTGTGGAGTTGCTTAAGACCCTTTTTGGCCTCTCCCTCTGCCCATGCCCTCTCCTTGCCCCTCGCATGTGCATGCTCTCCCTTTCTAATAAGAAAAGAATAATTTAAAAAAATCAACCTGACATTCTCTGCTTTTTAAGTGGTTCAAACCATTTATGTTTAATATAATTATGTGGTTAGGTTTAAATGTACCATCTTGCTAATTGTGTTCTATTTGTCTCAACTGCTTTTTTCCTTTTTTAAATTTTCCTGACTTACTTTAGATTGAAAATTTTTTTCCTGATTTCATTTTATCTCCATTAGGCTTATAGCACTTAATTTTAAAAATTTTAATGATTGCTCTAGGACATACCTATACTTTAAAAAACGTTTTGCAGTCCCTTTACAAATAATATGATGCCATTTCACCTAGAGCATAAAAATGTTACAATATCTATTTACCATTCCCCTCCCTTTCCTTTGTGCTACTATTATATTTTACTTCTACATATGATATATAGCCACAATAATTGTAAATTTTTATTCTATAAAATATGTTTAATACTTAATATATTTATATTCTTACTGTATAAATATAAATACAGTTATTCTTGGTATAGTTAATTACCTTTTTTTAATAACTTTACTGAAATAAAATTGACATAAAATACCCACATTTAAAGCATATAATTTGTTAATTTTTTACATAAGCATTTCTGTGAAACCAATACTACAGTCAAGATAATAAACATACTCCTCACCTCCCCAAGTTCCCCATGCGCCTTTGTAATCTCTCCTTCCTGTGCTTATCCCTTTTGAGATGATCTTATGAGTTTTTCTCTTACAACATGTTAATATGGTGAATTACGCCTTCAATCTACTAATCCTTCCTTTTGGTTCTTTCCCTGGCCTTGGGTAGTTTCCTTACATATATGCACCTTTCAAACCCAGCTGAGTACTTGCCATGGCCTTCTACAGATGTCTACAGTTCTCTCGTGCTTAAGCTGGTTCCACTCCAGGCCTCTGGCACATGAACTCTAGCCATCGTGGCCTTCTTGGACACCCAGCACCATCTCCTCAACTCGGGAAGACTACTGGGCTCTGCCTGACTTTCCCCTCCCTGTGCAGTAGCCTGAGAACAGAAGGGTCTTGGTATACAGAAGCAATGCTCACACTCGGCTCAAGTTGGGAGAGCTTTCTGGCAGAGACTATGAGGATGGGAGGGACACGCGAGTGAGAGATAGGATGGTGGACTGAGGGTGGTGTTGCAAGGTTGAGGGACAGTTATTTGGGGGGAGAGATCGAATCATGTATAAAAACCTTACAAAAGGAGGCCGATGATGAGAAGCTGGGAAAGGAGGGGAAATGACCATGGGTTGACCATGATGCTGGCTGCACAGACTGACACTCAGGCCATCTTTCAGCCGGCCTAGTCACGATTTTGTGTCTAAATTCACTCCAGGCAGTTTGCAAGCGAAGTGTCTTCCTTTAATCACTCTCATCCTCATGAGATTCAGAGTGACTGTTGGAGACCCATTAGCCATCCTTACGCGATTGCCTAGGAAGGAGACGAGTGTGAAGGCTTCAGAGGACCCTGATCCACTTTGAATGGAAGCTCCTTTAAGAACTCCAGAACCGGGGCACCTGGGTGGCTCAGTGGGTTAAGCCTCTGGCTTCAGCTCAGGTCATGATCCCAGGATCCTGGGATCGAGCCCCGAATCGGGCTCTCTGCTCAGCAGGGAGCCTGCTTCCCCCTCTCTCTCTGCCTCCCTCGCTGCCTACTTGTGATCTCTGTCTGTCAAGTAAATAAATAAAATCTTAAAAAAAAAACAAAAAAAACCCTCCAGAACCCTCTGGAATTGATTAGGACGCTATGCTCCATGTTCTTGGCTACTGTATGTGGCAAGCCTGATTCTCTTGTTTTGACTTCTCTAGAGAATCCTGCTTTTATACTGGAATACTAGAACTTCACACACTCCTGGCGGAGCAGGTACATGAGGGCAGATTCCATAGCCGGGGAGAGGGAAGAGGCTGACTGAGAGGAAAAGCATAGTTTTCGGTGGACGATGCAGATGGAGTGTAGAAGACTAGGCAGCTGACTGTGCCCCGGAGGTCCAACAAGAAGTAACGAGTGGAGCATTGGCAACAAGTGGGGCCCCTCAGGGCAATGCAAGCGTGTTACAGATCCAGACAGGCAGTCCACAGCCCACAGCAAGGCTTGCTGACTACGCAGAGGAAAGAAAGACTTATACCCTCCTGGGTACCACATTCTCTCTCCCAGGTGCCCTGCCTGTCACAGGCTCCTTGGATACAGACTTTTGGAACACAGGATTATTGGCAGTTGGTGGAGTCTAAATTATTCATGCATTCTTTCTCTTAACAGCTTGTAGAAACCACAATTCCAGTCTTCAGTTTTTAGAGGAGCTCTGCCTTTGAACAGAGGATCTCACTGATAAAGGTTAAAACTAGGAACAGTGAGAGGAGTTTAGGGAGAAGACAAAGTGAGTTTTCTCCCTTGCGCACTGTAAAACTTAAAGCATTATGCTCAGGGATAAATAATGAGGCAGGAAATAGATAAACAGATTGTTTTTTCTTGAGTAAGCATTTGCTTCTTCTAGTGTCAGCATTTGATTGCTTTATAGGTTATGCATAATATCCCGTGACCATTGCTCTCACTGCTTTCCCACATTGTCTAATAATCATTTATGCATCTGCTCCCCACACCAGAGTGAAATTTTTGTGGATAGAGATGGAGTCTTATTAATCTCTGTATCCCCAGCACCTAGTAGTGATGAATGATAAAAATTATTTTCTTACCAAGCATGTATTATTCCAGAAGTCATTTGAATTAAAATTTCTTCATAGCAAACATCATATCTTTCTTTTCTGGTGTAAGTAGGAAGTCACTCGGAACAGTCCCTCACAGGCATTTAGTGAATGTTGATGATGCTAATGATGACATCTAATTTCCATGGCAACATGCACTTACATTTACAGTGTTTCTTGGACTACGTGAAATTTGGAAAAAATATATGCTTCTTCCCATATTGTGAGAAAATCTTTTGTATTACAGTATTTCTATCACCTTATCTTCTTTCTAAATGTGTTTATCCTAAGTAGTTGAATCAATGATCGATACATTGTGGACGATAATGAGGCCAAATTTAGAAATTGTATTGGGTGGGGGTGGAGAGGGAGAAAAACAGAGGGGAAGGAGGTGGAATGTTAAAAATATATGGATGGCAGACTCTTTGCAGCACACATTCCCTTTCTCCTTTTTTTTCCCCTTGCATTGCCCCATTCTGATCCCCATCAACTCAACTAAATCCAACTTTTTTTTTTTTTTTTTTTTTTTTTTTTTAAGAGCGAGTGTGTAAGTGCATGCACCAGCAGTGGCAGGGGGCTTGGGTGGAAGGGCAGAGGGAGAGAATCTTAAGCAGACTCTGCGCTGGGTATGGAGCCGAATGTGGGGAAGGGGGCTCGATCTCACTACCCTGTGATCATGACTTGAGCTGAACTCAAGAATCAGACATGTAACTGACTGAGCCACCCAGGTACCCCAATCCAACCTTCTTTAAACCTTGAAATCACTTTACTTTCTGTATAGACCATACTGAAAACTGTGAAAGGGGGACCTAAGCTACTCTCCCGTTTAAAATCCGTTAGAAGCTCCCGATAGAAGCTCCTCGTTTGGGCGCCGCGAGCCCTTCTTTAAAGCATAGCCTTTAGCTACTCTTGGTTCTTTATCCTAGCTCTGCTGGTTTGCATCTTCTGCTCCATCTCTGTCTTAATTTTCTGAACCTTGCTGGTTAACCTTGGATAGGTTATCCCTTTATCACCTGTAGCTTATGTTTGATTTCAAATCTGACTTTAGGCCTCACCTTGCTAGGGAAATCATTTGAGATTCCCTCTCACTCCTGGCTTAGGCACTGACCCCTGTACTTTGGGACACCGTGGGCACCTTGTACCATTGAACTGAGGCCACTGGTGTATAAACCGAGTGCCTCAGTGGACAGCAAACCCTTTAAGAGCAGGAGCTCTGTCTTTTAGCTCTAAATCCCCAGTCCCAGAATGGCTTTGGGCTAACTGCGTAGCTACTGCTTCTGAGTGAATGAGAGAAGTGGCCCCGTGATGCCTGGGACTCCTTGTGCTCAAGTTCTACCTCTACAGGAGTTGTTTTAATACATTCGAGAAATGTGATATTAAAACTTAATTCTGTGGAAAAGAGTCAGAACATGTAGCATTGCTAATAGGTCCAAATCTAGGAGGAAGCATCTGCCTCAGGTCTTGGCAGATTTCCTTGCCTCCCTCTAATCTGTTCTTTTATCCAACAGATGTCTGAGTACTGCAACCTCAAGATGATTAATAACTCAAGGATTGGGGGAGGGGAGTGTTTTTGTACTTTTTTTTTTTTTTCTTTCTTAACCAGTACTTTGGACTCAAATCTTTCCATTTATTTCCATGGGTGAGAATAATTCCATTTTCTTCTGTTGAGGTGCATGCCTTTATAGGTTTAGCTGTGAGTTAACTGTTAAGAATTGACAGTTACTTGTTAGCTACAGAAGAAATGACAGATGGGTGTGGGCTTCTGGGATCTATAGCAGAGAAGATGAGGGCCCAGGGTCAAGAGCAAGTGGTGACGTCCTCACATTTAGGAAAGGATAGTTCGTTGAGACGAATCTGAGCACAAGAAGAAATCTGCTCCATGTGTCGAGGTCGGCCATGGTTGACTTTACTGAGTTAGGCATCTAAACATATGACTGGGACCCCTTGGGAGGCCTTGGACTTACTGAAAAGGACTTGAAGTCCAAGCGAAAACTTGTATTTTCCCAATCATCAGAGAGTACAAATACAGTTCCTGGAATATGACGGTTTCTGTGCTTAAAAGATTGGCAGTAGATCTCGATAAACTGGTAGTTCTCATCCTGGGCTCTAGGCACTAATTTTGTATTTGTGAGCATTTAGGTATACAAGGATCTGTTACCAGCACAATTGATGGTATTCGTCATAACTCTGTAGGACAGTATGATGAGTAGGTATCCCTAGTGTTTCAGATGTGACTTGTATTTGGTTTCATGAATTTGATTCAGTTAAGATAAACTGCAAATTCCGCGGCTGGGTCCTATGCTTTCGTATCTACATTATAAGGAGATCTCTGTGCTGGAGGTGGGGAAGGGGGAGGAAATCCAAAACCAAGGACTGAGAAAGATGGGACCAGGTATAAAATATATACTTCTAAAGAATCAAGGAAAAGGAACAGGACTGGGTCCAAGGCTGGTTCTTCTGCTTAACAGTGGTATTGCAAACTAAGGGATTCTGGAAGTACGATTTAGTTATGAAGTTGAGCAAAAGTACATTATGTAATATATATAATAATAATATATAATATATAAATAATAAATATATATAATATAAATAATAATGAATAAATATTTATGCTTTAAACATATTCCCTACTGGGGCACCTGGGTGGCTCAGTGGGTTAAAGCCTCTGCCTTCAGCTCAGGTCATGATCCCAGAGTCCTGGGATTGAGCCCCGAATCAGGCTCTCTCCTCAGCGGGGTGCCTGCTTCCTCCCACTCTCTCTCTGCCTGCCTTTCTGCCTACTTCTGATCTGCCAAATAAATAAATAAAAATCTTAAAAAAATACTTAAAAATACTCCCTACTCATTAAAAAGTGCTTTTTTGTTGTCGTTTTGTTTTGCATTCAAGATAGACCCAAATTTATGCTGTTGAAGATTTATTTTGAGAATGGATATTAGAGATAATTGAAAAGGTTTCATTCAGAAAGTTGTAGATCTAACGATGAGCGTCAAACTTCCATTTCAATACCAAAAAAGGAAACATATGTGACACACACTTAATGAAAAATTTAGTGCCTTTCTTGAATCATTAGAATATTTATTCTAGTCAGCCACATAATAATGAATGTATAATTTCTACAGGGGAATCTGTATGTATCTGACCCAATCTATGATAACGTAAACATTTAAAAATTTATTATCATCTTCTGTTTAGTTTAGTTAGAAGAGTAGGGAGTGGTAACCCACAGAGAAATGGATATTCTTTTTTTTTTTTTTTTTAGATTTTATTTATTGATTTGACAGAGAGAGATCACAAGTAGAGAGGCAGGCAGAGAGAGAGAGGGAAGTAGGCTCCCTGCCGAGCAGAGAGCCCGATGCGGGACTCGATCCCAGGACCCTGAGATCATGACCTGAGCCGAAGGCAGCGGCTTAACCCACTGAGCCACCCAGGCGCCCGAGAAATGGATATTCTATGGAAGTCCTTCAAGTAGCTAATAATAGAAATAACTATGATTTATTATTCTTTATTAAGGGTTAAGTAGTTTACTAAACACTCTGTCTACTATCTATCTATATAAATTATTAGGAAATTCTTATTAGGTATTAAAAATTGTCGTTTAAAAAATAAAGTTTAAATAAGAATTACCATAATTTTTACAAAAATAAAGTTTCAGTAAGGTGAATGGCCAAAGTCACACGGGCAAAACGTGGTAGGAAGTAGAACAGGGATTTGAACTCCAGAGTCTGAACCCAGTGTCCGTGCTTATGCAAGTTACTACTAAAATGAGCAATGTGCAGTTTTCCGTGGGAATCTCTGGAACTGAAATCTAGGTCTGGCCATTCTAAATACACCGTCTGATTTTTAGCTGTCGGTGCTGCAAACTTGATCCAAAAGGAGGAAGTGTGGCTGCATTCTCTGCAACAGTCACTAGATGGAGCCAGTGCACCAAAAGCCATTATAGTCCTTTTGGAGCCCGGCACACAGGATTTATTCTAGGAAGTCAGCAAAGGCTGGTTTTGATTGGAAAAGTGCTAAAAAGATCACTCCCTCTGACAGCTGGCTTTTTTTTTTTTTCTTTTCTGGATAATGTAGATGAAGAGGAAGATGAGAGGTCTCTGGAGGTGTAGAGAATTGCTAGAGCCAAGAGCTATGTGGGATGAATGCATAATCAACGAATTCTGTTCTTTCCCAGGAGTGGTTTTAATAATCTGATGTGTGGCTGGGCTGGTGGGTTGTGGAAGCAGAGCATGATATTACCCTTCTCTGTGTGATCTGCCTTAGAGATTCCAGCCTTTCACATTACATAAAACTGAGTGTACCTCATTGAACCTCTCCCATTTTTTTTTTTTTTTTAAGATTTTATTTATTGGGATGCCTGGGTGGCTTAGTCAGTTAAGCCGCTGCCTTCAGCCCCATCCTGGGATCAAGTCCCGCATCGGGTTCCTTGCTCAGCAGGGAGCCTGCCTCTCTCTCTGCTTCTGTCTGCTACTCTGCCTGCTTGTGCTCTCACTCTCTCTCTCTCTGATAAATAAACAAATAAATAAAATCTTAAAAAAAAGATTTTATTTATTTATTTGACAGAGAGGGGGAGAGAGCACAAGCATGGGGAGCAGCGGAGGGAGAGGGAGAAGCAGGCTCCCTGCTGAGCTGGGAGCCCTATGTGGGACTTGATCCTAGAACCCTGGAATCACCACCTGAGCTGAAGGCAGATGCTTAACCATCTGAGCCACCTAGGCACCTGAACCTCTTCCATTTTAAAGCCAGTGATGGCTGGAGTTTTATATACACTTTGTTATATTACTATACTGATGTATATTTTTTTATATGTACAAAATGATTTGCTCAAGGTCACACAGGTATTTAATAAGAGAACCCAAGTCCTGTGCCCTCAACATCATGGTTCTTTATACCACATCACTCAGCCACTGCACAAATGTGCTGTCATAATCACTAGGACTAGAAATGCCCAGCCAGTTGTGCTGGGTAACATGTGTCTAAAGAGGCCCAACAGAAAGGAATTGGCCATCCTGAGTGGGGCGGTGGTTAATGAAAGAAAACTTTGATAATGTTGAGGCCTCATCCTTCCCACAAAAGCAGAGATGCTAACTTGAGTAGACCTCTGCCGGACAGTGTGGCAGAGTGGGAAGAAAATAATTGAGCCCTAAGCTCCCAATGAGCCTTAGGCTTAGGAATGGCACCTACCTAATCTGAGTATAATCCTATCAAGTTCTAGCACGTGGCTTTATCTCTTCCGCCATCTGAGATAACCTCGGTATATGCCACTACAAAAATCAAGCATACAAAATAATAAAGCAGTGTCTGTAAATAATTCTACCAGTACATCTAAGGGAGGGTGACACATGGGAGGCAATGGGAGCTGGAGCCGTGTGTCCACCCAGAGAACTTTGGCACTCCAGGGCGGCCATGAGAACCCCTGTTAAGCCTCTTGTGTCAACTTGGGGAAATAGTAAGGTTGCATCTGGAATTAATATGTGGACTCAGGGAAAATATGGTGCCGTTTGTGTATCTACAGTGTAGCCCCAAGAGAACTTGCTCAAAAAGTGCCCTATGTGAGAAAGGAAAACTTAGAGAAAAGAGAGCTCTAACAGAGTTGTAGTAATACTGGGGAAAGAGTAGCTCCCCATGTGAAAGCAAACACCATTGGGCGGATGGAAGAGAGAGCGGACCTCAGGGTAATGAGTATGAACAATGGCAGCTGCAGGTTTCTCTTCAGTGAAATCCAGCTCCATTCATTGGGAAAGCATTTACCGTGCTCCAGTGATGTGCCAGGTGGGGAATGCAACATTTTTGGTGTAATCCTAGAGAAATATTTAAGATACACAAAAACAGGAGATTAAGTTTATTGGCGAGAAGGGGATTATAAGAGAAGACAACCCAGAAGACATGTTACTGATTAGGGTTTTGAAGAATGCATGTTTTCTTCAAGAAAGAAAGAATATTTTCCAAATAGAAAAGGAAAAGAAGGGCATTTGAAACTAGGGACACAGTGAAGGCATTCTTCAGACTGGTGGTGGTGTGTTAACCAACCATCCCAAAGTTAATGGCCAAAGATGATGGCAATAATTTATTCTGATTGTGAATCGAATTTGAGCAGAGCTAGTCAAGTAGAGCTCAGCTCCGGTGAAGCAGCTGCACCTGGGGCTGGTGAATCTACTTTCATAATGGCGGACTCACAAGTTGGTCCTGGCTCTAGGATCAAAGCTCAGCCAGTCTGGGGCTTTGACATAGCTGCTTGGAGTTTCTGGCAGTGTGACAGCTTTGTGGTTGGTTTCAAGAGATTATTCAGAGCACATCAAGAAGCTGTGTTACCTTTTATGACCTAGCCTAAAAAGTCCTATAGCTTGCTTCTACTATAATCTTAAACTAATCCAGATTCAAGAGTAGAGAACATAGACTCCACGTATCAACTGGAAGTGTGTTAAGTCACATATAAGAAAATACTATTGCGATAATTGACTCTCTCTGCTTGACTTATTTCACTCAGCATAATCTCTTCCAGTCCCGTCCATGTTGCTACAAAAGTTGGGTATTCATCCTTTCTGATGGAGGCATAATACTCCATAGTGTATATGGACCACATCTTCCTTATCCATTCTTCCGTTGAAGGGCATCTTGGTTCTTTCCACAGTTTGGCAACTGTGGCCATTGCTGCTATAAACATTGGGGTACAGATGGCCCTTCTTTTCACTACATCTGTATCTTTGGGGTAAATACCCAGTAGTGCTGCCTTTGGAAAATAAAATTTGCTTTGGGCACCGATGAGTGAAACACTGGCTTGTTCAAGGAATAGTTTATAACACAGGCATTTCTTCCTTCCTCAAACAGTAAACAATATAGAAATTTTTTGTTTATGGAGGAGGAAGATTCTTATATTAAGTCTAGTTAGGCAAATACCAAAATCTGGGGGACTTAATATTTTATTTTTCAAACAAATGTAATCATACTTCCTTTGCCTACTATCAGAATGCTCCCCCTTTACTCCCAGCTCCACTGAAGTATAATTGATATGTAACATTGTATACATAGAAGGTATACAATGTGATGATTTGATACACTTATATATGGTGAAATGATTACCACAGTAGGGTTGTTAACATCTCATTATGTGAAGGGTCATATAATCACTGTTTTTTTTTTTTTTTGTGGTGAGAACATTTAATATCTACTGTCTTAGCAAATTTCAAGTATATAATAACAGTATTGTTAACTCCAATGCTGTGCATTAGATTTCCAAGATTTACTCGTCTTTTTTTTTTAAGATTTTATTTATTTATTTGACAGATCACAAGTAATCAGAGAGGCAGGCAGAGAGAGAGGGGGAAAGCAGGCTCCCTGCTGATCAGAGAGCCCGATGTGGGGCTCGATCTCAGAACCCTGACATCATGACCCAAGCTGAAGGCAGAGGCCCCAACCCACTGAGACACCCAGGTGCCCCAAGATTTACTTGTCTTAATTGGAATATTTTAAGTTTTGACTGACAGCACCCTATTTCCCATACCCCGTAGCCTCCTGGCAACCACCAGTTTGCTTTATGTTTCAATAAGTTCAGCATTTTTAGATTCCACATATGAGTGGAGTACACATAGAGTATTTGCCTTTCTCTGTCTGACTTGTTTCACTTAGCATAATGACCTCAGGATCCATCTGTGTTGTTGCTGATGGCAGGATTTCCTTCTTTTCCATGGCTAACTAATATTCCATTGTACTTGTGTATGACTGACTGTCTATCTCATACCTTCTCTATCCATTCATCTACAGATGGACACTTAGGTTGTGTCCATATCTTGGCTGTTGTGAGCAATGCTACAATGAACATGGGAATACAGATATCTCTTTGAGATCCTGATTTAATTTCATTTGGATAAGTACACCCAGAAGCAGCCTTGCTGGATCTTATGGTAGTTATATTTTTAATTTTTGAGGAATTTCCATGTTGTTTTCCATAGTGGCTATACCAATTTACATTCCCACTAACAGTGCTGAAGTGTTCTCCTTTCTCAACATTCTTTTTTTTTTTTTAAGATTTCATTTATTTATTTATCAGAGAGAGAGAGAGTGCACGCACAAGCAGGCAGAGGCAGAGACAGAAGCAGGCTCCCCATCAAGCAAGGAGGCTGATGCAGGACTCGATCCCAGGACCTAGGATCATGACCTGAGCTGAAGGCAGCAGCTTAACCCACTGAGCCCCTCAGGCGTCCCATTTTTTTTTTTTAAAAGATTTTATTTTTCTCAACATTCTTGACAACACTTCTTAACTTTTGTATTTTGATAATAGCCATCTTAACAGATATAAGGTGAGAGCTCATTGTGGCTTTGATTTGTATTTTCCTGATGATTAGTGATGTTGAGCGCTTTTTCATGTATCTGTCGGTCACTGATGTCTTCTTTGAGAAAATGTCTTTTTAGTTCCTCTGCTCATTTTTTTTAATGTTTCTTTTTTTATATTTTTTTTTTTTTTTGAGAGAGAGAGAACAGAGGGAGAGGAAGAGGGAGAAGAGAGGGAGAGAGAGAAGCAGACTCCCTGCTGAGCTGGGAACCTGATGTAGGGCTCCATCCCAGGACCCTGGGATCATGATCTAAGCCAAAGACAGACACTTAACCAACTGAGCCACCCAAGTGCCCCCTTCTGTTCATTTTTAAAATTGGATTTTTTTTTTCTCTTGAGTTGCATGAGTTTCTCCTATATTCTGGGTATTAACCCCTTATCAGATAGTTTGTAAATATTTCCTACCATTCTGTAGGTTGATTTCTCATTTTGTTGATTATTTCTTTTACTGGGTAGAACTTTTTAGTTTGATGCAGTCCCATTTATTAATTGTCACTTGCTTTTGTGCTTTTGGTGTGATATCCAGAAATCATTATGTATATGCAGGGTTTATTGCTTGGGCTCTCAATTCTGTTCCATGATTTATATGTCTACCTTTATGCTACCACCATGTTCTGATTACTATAGCTTTGTGTATAGTTTGAAACCAGAAAGTATGATGCCTTCAGCTTTGTTCTTTCTCAGAATTTCTTTTTTAAAAAACTATTTATTTTTAAAAAAGATTTTATTTATTTATTTGACAGAGATCACAAGTAGGCAGAGAGGCAGGTGGGGGGGGGCAGGCTCCCTGCTGAGCAGAGAGCCCAATGTGGGGCTGGATCGCAGGACCCTGAGATCATGACCTGAGCCGAAGGCAGAGGCTTAACCCAGTGAGCCACCCAGGTGCCTTGTTTTTCTGAATTTCTTTGACTATTTGGGGTATTTTGTGGTTCCATATGAACTTCATGAACATTTTTTCTATTTCTGTGAAAAAATGCCATTGGAATCTTGATAAGGATTGCACTGAATCTGTAGATTGTGTTGGGTGGTGTGGACATTTTAACAATATTAGTTCTTCCAACCCATGAATATGGAATATTTCCATTTGTGTCATATTCAATTTCTTTCCTCAAGTTCTCACTGTTTCTAATGTACAGATCTTTCCCCTCCTTGGTTAAATTTATTAAGTATTTTATCATTTCTCTTTTTTTTTCAGATGTTTACTTGATGTCTAGAAACACAACTGATTTCAGTATTTTGATATTGTATCCTGTAAATTTACCAAGTTCATTGATTAGTTCTAACAGTTTTTTGGTGGAGTTGTTAGGGTTTTCTATATGTAAGATCTTATCCTTTGAAATAGAGACCATTTTACTCTTTCCAGTTTAGATGATTTTTATTTCTTTTTCTTGTCTGATTGCTCTGACTAGAACTTCTAGTATTATGTTGAATAGGAGTGGTGAGATTCAGTACCCTAGTCTTGTCCTTGATTTTAAAAAGGACAAGCTTTCAACCCTTTATCTTTGAGTATGATGCTAGCTGCAGTTTTGTCATATATGGTCTTTATTATGTTGAAGTGTGTTCCTTTTATAACCAAACTACTGAGAGTTTTTGTCATGAAAGGGTATTGCTTTTTGTCAGATACTTTTTCTGCATCTATTGAAGTGATTGTATGATTTTTTTTTAAATTTATTTATTTATTTATTTGACAGACAGAGATCACAAGTAGGCAGAGTGACAAGCAGAGAGAGAGGAGGAAGCAGGCTCCCAGCTGAGCAGAGATCCCAACGTGGGGCTTGATCCCAGGACCCTGGGTTCATGACCTGAGCTGAAGGCAGAGGCCCTACCCACTGAGCCACCCAGGCACCCCTGATTGTATGACTTTTGTCTTTTATTCTATTAATGTGATTTATCACATTTTTTGATTTGTGTATGTTGAACCGTCCTTTCATCCTGGGGTAAATACCATTTGGTCATGGTGTATGATACTTTGAATAGACTATTGAGAATTTTTCCATGTATATTCCGCAGGGATTTTGGCCTGTATTCTTTTCTTGCAATGTTCTTGTATGGCTTTGATATATAGGGGTGGGGAATGCTGGCCTTGTAAAATGAGTCTGGGAGTATTCCCTGCTCTTTGAATTTTTGGAAGAGTTCGAGAAGGATTGGTGTTAATTCTTTAAATATTTGGTATAATTAACGAGGGAAATTATCTGGTCCTGGATATTAGAAAAGAAAAAGCATATGGAGGAGTAGGGGGAGGGAGGAAGAGGAGCAGAGGGAGAGGGAGAAGTAGACTTCCCAATGAGTAGGGAGTCCAGTGTGGGCTCAATCCCAGGACCCTGGGATCATGACTTGAGCCAAAGGCAGATGCTTAACCAACTGAGCCACTTAGCCTCCCCAGTCTTCTTTTTTCTTAGTCTAACTAATGGTTTTACAATTTTTAAAAATCTGCTTGGAAAACCAGCTCTTAGTTTTGTTGATCTTTTCTATTTACTTCTGGTCATTATTTCATTCACTTCTATTCTGCTCTTTGTTATTTCCTTCCTTGTGCTAACTTTGGATTAATTCCTTCCTCTTTTTCTAATTCCTTGAAGTGAAATTTAGGTTGTTAATTTGAGATCTTTCTTTTTTCCTTAATTTAGGCATTTATCATTATAAACTTCTCTTTTAGAACTTTTGCTGCACTATAATTTTTGGAATGTTGTGTTACCATTTTCATTTGTTTTGAGATTTTTAAAAATTTACTCTTTGACTTCTTGACTCATTGGTTGTTCTGGAGTATGTTGTTTAATTTCCATATCTCCATGAAATTTTCAGCTTTCCTCCTGTAATTTATTTCTAGTTTCATACTGTTGTGGTCAGAAAAGATACTTGTTATGTTTTCAGTCTTCCTTTAATAATACTTATTTTAAGCTGGAAAACATCCCATGTGCACTTGAGAAGAATGTGTATTCTGATGCTGTTGGATGGAATGTCTTATATATGTTTGTTAAGGCCATCTGTTCTAAAGTATGGCTTAAGTGCAATGTTTCTTTATTGGTTTTCTGTCTGGATGATCTATCCATAGTTGAAAGAGGTACTGACCTCCTCTACTATTATTGCATTATTATCTATATCTTCCTTCAGGTCTGTTAATATTTGACTAATATATTTAGGTGGTCTGACATTGGGTGCATATATATTTACGATTGTTATATCCTCTTGGTGAATTGACCCCTTTATCATTTTTATTATATAATAACCTTCTTTGTCTCTTGTTATAGCTTTTGAGTTAAAATCTGTCTTGTCTTATGTAAGTGTAGCTACCCCTCCTCTCTTTTGGTTTCCATTTCTGTGGAATATCTTTTTTCATTCTTTCACTTTGAGCTTATGTATATGTATCCTTAAAGCTGATGTGAATCTTAGTAGGCAGCATTTAGTTTGGTCTTATTTCTCTATCTATCCATCTGGTCTATGAATGGAGAATTTAATCCATTTATATTTATAGTAGTTATTGACAGTAAGGACTTACTAATGCCATCTTACTATTTTCTGGCTGTTTTGTAGGTCCATCATTCCTTTCTTTCCTTCTTGCTGTTTTCCTTTGTGCATTGATGATTTTCTGTAGTGGTATGCTCTGATTCCCTTCTGCTTATCTTTTGTGAATCTACTGTAGTTTTTTGCCATATGGTTACAATGAGGTTCACATAAAATACCTTACAGATATAACACTCTATTTTATTCTGATGACAACTTCAATTATATACAAAAACTCTATTCTTTTGCTTCTCCCCCTGCCCTTTGTGTGACTTATGGTTTCCGTTTCTGTGGAGTCACATTGTCTGCTTACCCTCTCTACTGCATCTAAACTCCTACCTTTTTGCTCCAATGGTATGCTGGAACTTCTTTCTTCCACAGAGACTTTCTGGACTTCTACAAACTCCCTGTCAGCTGTGGGGGATTGTCTAAGATAGTTTTCTCCAGAAGCTCCTGGACCATGGTTGAGCAGGGCTGGAACCAGTTCATGGGCCATTGGAGGGTCCACAGCTGGGATAAGGTCTGTATGCTTATGACCTGATACATGGGTGGGTGAGATGGCCTGGATGTCAGTGTAAGCAATTATTAGTTCTCTGATGAGTATTCCTAAATACCATTTCCTGAAGCAATGCCAGTGAAATAGGATCATCACTTTATCAAACATGGTTAACTGGTATATGTAAACTAATTGGTCACCGAAGGTAACTTTTATTTTAATGTTCAAATTTTATGTTTGTTTCAGTTTCTTTACCAAAGGTAGTGATAATGAAAAGCCTTTTCTTGAACACATTTTCAAAGAAATTCTGTTTCTGCTATAACCATACAAATACGTTCAAATAATCTGCCTTATTAGATTTATCACAAATAGCAACTATGTGCTCTATTTGGCTGGAATTGTGTGTTTGTTATCATAGCATCTTTTCAATGTTATACATCTTTTGGTGGCTGCTTTCCAACCTATTCTTGGGTTCACATTATAGTATGACATTACTCAGCTTATAAGCAAACTGAGAAATAATTATTTATAATTTATTTAAACAATAGTATTGTTGACCTATGGTATGAGTTATGGTAGCTAAGATGGAAAACTCTACAATAATTTTCTGTTATTTTATTAATTACCAAATATTATCTGTACCTAACACCAAACAAATCCCTTCTTTATACATTATAAAAATTTAAAGACTTTTTATTGCAGTTCAGTATATCCTAGATCTCTACACAAATGCATCTTTGCTGGAGAACTTCTAGGCTGGTGTGATATATAGTGGTTAAGACCATTGCTCTGGATAAGACAGACTAGATTTTTATAATGGCTCCACAGATACTAGCTGTGTGACCTTAGACAAGTTATTTCACTTTTTAAAATCTCAGCTTCTCTGTTTCTATGATGTGAACAATAATACCTATTTATGGAATTACTGAGAAAGCTAGAGAACCAATGCTTATGAAGCTCTTGATAAAATTACTTGCATAAGGTCTCCATAAATGTTGGTTTTTAGTATCTGTTATTTTGACTAAGTTGAGGTGAAGAGGTATCACATAGTTTTATTTTTCCTACATTTGAATTTATAGATATTTTTGTAATAGTGGATTTTGCATGTGTTTCATGTAAAATTAGGTTCAGCTATGAGTTACAGAGGCCGAAGTAACAGCAGCTTAAAAAATAGTACCCCCCCCCCTTTCCATATAAAAATTAGCTGCCTGGGTTTGTGTAGTAGTTCTCCTCCAAAAAGTTCCCTGGAATCCACAATCCTTGGAGTTTACCCCATTGTCATCTTGAGGCTGTGGTTATTGTCCTCATGATACAGAGAATGGTACCTACAGCCCCAGCGTCCAACTTAAGAAGCTGAGTGGGAGAGTGCTTGAAAAAGAAAGTGGCTGAGGGATGCAAAGAGTATAAGGCAGTGGCCTTTCAAGAGAGGTCTCCAAAAGCTGTTGCGTATTTCCATTTTATTCTACTGTCCATAATGTAGGCACATATTCAAACCTAGACACAATGAAAGATTAGAAAATGTATTCTCTCTGCTTGGCTTAGAATTGCAAGTCGTCTTACTGTGAAGGAATGGGGAGCATGGATACTGGGGACACTGGCATGTATCTCCCACAACATGCTACTTGTGTATTAAATCAACTTGTGTGAATTGGTTAAAACTGACTCATTAAACCCAAGTGGTATAAATAAATTCTACCAACTTTGCCAAATCACCATTTCTTCCTGGGAACCAGGTCCCCTAATGATATTTCAGTCTGGGTCTTTGTACTTTGGCCACTTTGGGCCATGCAGAATGGTCTCGTTTCAATTTGTTGAGCCCCATTCTCTTCTTTTAAAAACATCTGTCTGATCAGATCTATAAATATAGGACAAATGGATGGTTGCCAGGGGAAAGGGGGCTAGGAGGATGGGCAAAGTGGGTGAAGGGATCGAGAGATACAGGCTCCCAGTTATGGAATACATCATGGGAATAAAAGGCATAGCATAGGGAATACAGTCAATGATACTGTAATGGCGTTGTTCGGTGACAGATGGGAGCTATGCTTATGAATATAGCATAACGTATAAAGATGTTGAGTCATTATGTTGTACACCTGAAAGTAATGTAACATCGTGTGCCAAGTATACAAAAAAAATTAAAATAAAATTAAAAAAACCCATGTATCTGGTATTTGATTAAAAAGCTTTCCCCTCGGGGCGCCTGGGTGGCTCAGTGGGTTAAAGCCTCTGCCTTCGGCTCAGGTCATGATCTCAGGGTCCTGGGATTGAGCCCCACATCGGGTTCTCTGCTCTGCGGGGAGCCTGCTTCCCTCTCTCTCTGCCTGCCTCTCTGCCTACTTGTGATCTCTCTCTGTCAAATAAAATAAATAAAATCTTTAAAAAAAAAAAGCTTTCCCCTTTTTCCCGCCTATTCTGATTAGACTAGTAGTGTTCTAGAGGGAAGGGGCATCATGTGCTCTGTTTCATCTCCCTCCTTCTTCTTCTTGCTTATCTCTCTCAGTGAGTCAGGGACAGACTGAGCGACACAGATGGAGGCATCTTCCTACCTTTCTTTGGGCCAGGCTCTCTTCTGGCTGTGCACCTGACAGTCTGCTGGTAGCAGTGGACACTGCTTTGGGTTCTGCTGATGAGGCTCACCCCATGTGCTCCATTGGCATTAGTAGTCCCTTGTGAGTTTCCCAAAGCCACTTGCCATGGTGCCCTGCTCAGGATGCAGGGGTCCAGCCTCGGCAGGTCCGGGTGTCCCGGAAGGAGGGGTGGCGTGGGGGAGATGAATGGGAGAGCCACACAGCGAGGTCTGGTCAGTAGTCAGGCATCTCCAACTTTATTCTGATTACCGAGCTTCTTAGATAGGCAGTTTAATTGGGGTAGGGGTTACAAGCACTCATCAGATAATTTCTCTTTGTTCACCACATGTTGTTTCAGTTAAGCCATAATGGTACAGACTGGCGCCAGGGATGGGGGACAGGGTCTTGCTTCTTGAGTAATCATCTCCTTCAGAAAGCCATGGGAGGTAGCACAAATATGTGCTTTTTGGTAACTCATTCTGGGGTCTGCAGGAAAACAAGATATAGGTTAATGGAAAACCAGAAGCTATCTGAAGAAACTAGGTATATAGGAGAGAAGTAGGAACCAGAAGGCATTACCTTTGGAGGAGGCAGGGTGTATTTTAATGGCTTGGTTTGTGAAAGCTTTGGACAAACATCAACTTAGGGAGGAAACCGTCTATTGTGGTGCACATTTAAAATTCTCCATTGTCCTAGGTACAGAATAATGTACCTCCTTGGAGTTGCTCCAGCCCATAAGCCTGAGAGATGTTTGCCACAGATTAGCAAGGGGCTCTTTATTTGAGAGAGATACGGGGATCAGAGGAAAAGGCAAGAGGCTAACAGACCATGCTTATCTGCGGGGCTATCCCGCCTTCAGCAGTCACCTGTGGGAGGATCCCTCCCTCTGCAGGGTTAGGCCTGCGTTAGTTCAAACCTTAACCTAGTGGGGCAGTGCCCTCTACCAGGCCTCATGGCTCCCGACGTCAGGACCTGCAGCCAGTTGTGGAATTTATTTTCTGCATGCTTCAGGAAACGAGATCCCCAAAGGGACCATCTGTCCCTCCTGGGGCTGGCTGTGCCCGTGTCCTGTCTGTGGTCCTCCTTATCCTGTTCTGGGGACTGGTCAACAAGCCCAGGGGCCTTTGGCTGCTTCGACATTCAACTGGGGCAAGCTCTGACCCCTGCCCTGTTTTTTTCTTCTCCTTATTCTGATTATACAGACACTTGCCATTTTAACCCTTTCTGAAGTGTTAAAGTTAGTGGCCTTAATTACGTTTACAATGCTATGCAATCACTATTTCAAAAATGTTTTCGTGACCCCAATAGAAATTCTGCATGCATTAAAAAAACTCCCCATTTCTCCTCCCCACCAACCCCTGGTAAACCTCAAACTATTACAGGTAGTTCAGATAAGTGAAACAAAACGGTATTTGTCGTTTCTGTTTGACTTTTTCACTTAGCATAATGTTTTCCTGGTTCACCAATGTTGTAGTACGTATCTGAAGTCCATTCTTTTTTATGGCTAATAATATTCCATTATGTGTATATGCCCCATTTTGTTCATCCACACTTTTTGGCTGTTGTGAATAATGCAGGAAAGAACATTGGCATCTCTCTGAGTTCCTGTTTTCAGTCCTTTTGAATGTATATTTAGGAGTACCACTGCTGGGTCTTACGGTAATTTGATCCGTAGCTTCTTTTTTTAAACATTTATTTATTTATTTATTTTGAAGGCCTTCAGATTTATTTTTTATTTTATTTTTTATTTATTTATTTTTAATTAACACCTAATGTATTATGTGCCCCAGGGGTACAGGTCTGTGAATCGTCAGGCTTACACACTTCACAGCACTCACCATAGCACATACCCTCTCCAATGTCCATCACCCAGCCACCCAATCCCTAGCCCCCAGCCCCAGCAACCCTCAGTTCATTTGTGAGATTAAGAGTCTCTTATGGTTTGTCTCCCTCCCGACCCCATCTCGTTTTATTTTTCTCCTTCCCTACCCCCTAAACCTCCCACTTTGCCTCTCAAATTCCTCTTAACATTTATTTTGTTTAAAACATTTTAAAGTTAAAATTTAAAGTTAAAATTTAAGTTAAAATTCAGTTTAGTTAACATATAGTGTGTTACTAGTTTCAGGGTTAAATTTAGTGATTCACCACTTGCATGTAACACCCAGAGCTCATTACATGTCTTCCGTAATGTCCCTCACCCAGTTACCCCATCTTCCCACCCCCCCCCCCCCGCCAGCAGCCCTCAGTTTGTTTCCTCTAGTTAAGTAAGAGTCTCTTGGGTTTGCCTCCCTCTCTGATTTCATCTTATTTTTCCCACCCTTCCCTTGTGTTCATCTGTTTTTTTTCTTAAATTAAAGGGATGAGTGAAATCATAAGGTATTTGTCTTTCTCTGACTTATCGCTTAGCGTAATACCCTCTAGTTCCACTTGTGACATTACAAGTGACAAGATTTCATCTGTTTTGATGACTAAATAATATTCCATTGTGTGTGTGTTGTGTGTTGTGTGTGTGTGTGTGTGTGCACCACATCTTCTTTATCCATTCATCCATTGATAGACATCTGGGCTCTTGTCATATTTTGGCTGTTGTGGACATCGCTGCTATAAAGAGTGGGTCCAGGTGCCTCTTTGAATCAGCATTTTGTATCCTTTGGGTAAATACCTAGTACTTTCCATACGGTAGTTCTATTTCTAACTTTTTGAGGAACCTTCATACCATTTTCCAGAGTGGCTATACCAGTTCGCAATCTGAAAAGCACTGTAAGAGGGTTCCCCTTTCTCTGCATCCTTGCCATAAATGTTTATCTTCTTGAGGAATCATGGAACTATTTTCCAAAGCATCCACACCAAGAGCTTATCAGTTTCTCACTTTCTCCATATCTCACCAACACTTCTACATACCATTTTTTGACTATACCCATCCTAAGAGATTTGAAGCCATAGCTCATTGTGGGTTTTTTTTTTTTTAATTGAAATATAGTTTGAGGGAGGAGTCAAGATGGCGGAGAAGTAGCAGGCTGAGACTACTTCAGGTAGCGGGAGATCAGCTAAATAGCTTATCTAAAGATTGCAAACACCTACAAATCCAACAGGAGATTGAAGAGAAGAAGAACAGCAATTCTAGAAACGGAAAATCAACCACTATCTGAAAGGTAGGACTGGCAGAGAAGTGAATCCAAAGCGACGGGAAGATAGACCGCGGGGGGAGGGGCTGGCTCCCGGCGAGCGGTGGAGCAACGGAGCACAAAATCAGGACTTTTAAAAGTCTGTTCCGCTGAGGGACATCGCTCCAGAGGCTTAACTGGGGTGAAGCCCAGGCGGGGTCAGCGCGGCCTCAGGTCCCACAGGGTCACGGAAGGATAGGGGGTGTCTGAGTGTCGCAGAGCTTACCGGTATTAGAACAGGGAAGCCGGCTACAGAGAGCCGAGGAGTAAGCTCTAAACTTGGGGTTACCTTGAACCGGTCGCAGGCTCGGTCAGCTCGGAGCGCGGCCAGAGG
The DNA here is from genome assembly GCF_902655055.1 of Lutra lutra. Lineage (NCBI taxonomy): Eukaryota > Metazoa > Chordata > Mammalia > Carnivora > Mustelidae > Lutra > Lutra lutra. The sequence goes on from NC_062285.1 coordinate 87,197,495, forward strand.
CCAGGGTGACGGGAGTAATTGGGCGCTGTTCTCTGAGGGCGCACTGAGGAGTGGGGCCCCGGGCTCTCGGCTCCTCCGGGCCAGAGACTGGGAGGCCGCCATCTTCATTCCCGTCTTCCAGAACTCTACGGAAAGCGCTCAGGGAACAAAAGCTCCCGAAAGCAAACCCAGCAAACCTGAGCGGATTACTCAGTCCGGCCCCGGGTAAGGGCAGTGCAACTCCGCCTGGAGCAAAGACGCTTGAGAATCACTACAACAGGCCCCTCCCCCAGAAGATCAACGAGAAGCCCAGCCAGGACCAGGTGCACCTACCAAGGAGTGCAGTTTCAATACCAAGGAGAGCGGCGGAATTCCAGAGGAGGAGAAAGCAAAGCACGGAACTCATGGCTTTCTCCCCATGATTCTTTAGCCTTGCAGTTAATTTAATTATTTTTTTCTTTTTCAATTTTTTTTTCTCTTCTTCTATTTTTTTTAACTTTTACCGTTTTCTTTTTTAACGTTTTTTAAATAGTTTATCTAATATATATATATATTTTTTTTCCTTTTTATATTTTTTATCGGCTTTCTTTTTTTAATAGTTTCTTTCTTTCTTTTTTTTTTTCTTTCTGATTCCCTTTTTATCCCCTTTCTCCCCCCTCACGATTTGGGATCTCTTCTGATTTGGCTAAAGCATATTTTCCTGGGGTTGTTGCCACCCTTTTAGTATTTTACTTGCTCCTTCATATACTCTTATCTGGACAAAATGACAAGGCGGGAAAATTCACAACAAAAAAAAAGAACAAGAAGCAGTACCAAAGGCTAGGGACCTAATCAATACAGACATTGGTAATATGTCAGATATAGAGTTCAGAATGATGATTCTCAAGGTTCTAGCTGGGCTTGAAAAAGGCATGGAAGATATTAAAGCAACCCTCTCGGGAGATATAAAAGCCCTTTCTGGAGAAATAAAAGAACTAAAATCTAACCAAGTTGAAATCAAAAAAGCTATTAATGAGGTGCAATCAAAAATGGAGGCTCTCACTGCTAGGATAAATGAGGCAGAAGAAAGAACTAGCGATATAGAAGACCAAATGACAGAGAATAAAGAAGCTGAGCAAAAGAGGGACAAACCGCTACTGGACCACGAGGGGAGAATTCGAGAGATAAGTGACACCATAAGACGAAACAACATTAGAATAATTGGGATTCCAGAAGAAGAGGAAACAGAAGGGGAGCAGAAGGTATATTGGAGAGAATTATTGGAGAGAATTTCCCCAATATGGCAAAGGGAACAAGCATCAAAATCCAGGAGGTTCAGAGAACCCCCCTCAATATCAATAAGAATAGGTCCACACCCCGTCACCTAATAGTAAAATTTACAAGTCTTAGTGACAAAGAGAAGATTCTGAAAGCAGCCCGGGAAAAGAAGTCTGTAACGTACAATGGTAAAAATATTAGATTGGCAGCAGACTTTTCCACAGAGACCTGGCAGGCCAGAAAGAGCTGGCATGATATATTCAGAGTACTAAATGAGAAAAACATGCAGCCAAGAATACTATATCCAGCTAGGCTATCATTGAAAATAGAAGGAGAGATTAAAAGCTTCCAGGACAAACAAAAACTGAAAGAATTTGCAAATACCAAACCAGCTCTACAGGAAATATTGAAAGGGGTCCTCTAAGCAAAGAGAGACCCTAAAAGTAGTAGATCAGAAAGAAATAGAGACAATATACAATAACAGTCACCTTACAGGCAATACAGTGGCACTAAATTCATATCTCTCAATACTTACCCTGAATGTTAATGGGCTAAATGCCCCAATCAAAAGACACAGGGTATCAGAATGGATAAAAAAACAAAACCCATCTATATGTTGCCTACAAGAAACTCATCTTAAACCCGAAGACACCTCCAGGTTTAAAGTGAGGGGGTGGAAAAGAATTTACCATGCTAATGGACATCAGAAGAAAGCAGGAGTGGCAATCCTTCTATCAGATCAATTAGATTTTAAGCCAAAGACTATAATAAGAGATGAGGAAGGACACTATATCATACTCAAAGGAACTGTCCAACAAGAAGATCTAACAATTTTAAATATCTATGCCCCTAACGTGGGAGCAGCCAACTATATAAACCAATTAATAACAAATCAAAGAAACACATCGACAAGAATACAATAATAGTAGGGGATTTTAACACTCCCCTCACTGAAATGGACAGATCATCCAAGCAAAAGATCAACAAGGAAATCAAGGCCTTAAATGACACACTGGACCAGATGGACATCACAGATATATTCAGAACATTTCATCCCAAAGCAACAGAATACACATTCTTCTCTAGTGCACATGGAACATTCTCCAGAATAGATCACATTCTTGGTCCTAAATCAAGTCTCAACCGGTATCAAAAGATTGGGATCATTCCCTGCATATTTTCAGACCACAATGCTCTAAAGCTAGAACTCAATCACAAGAGGAAATTTGGAAAGAACCCAAATACATGGAGACTAAACAGCATCCTTCTAAAGAATGATTGGGTCAACCAGGAAATTAAAGAAGAATTGAAAAAATTTATGGAAACAAATGATAATGAAAACACAACGGTTCAGAATCTGTGGGACACAACAAAGGCAGTCCTGAGAGGAAAATATATAGCGGTACAAGCCTTTCTCAAGAAACAAGAAAGGTCTCAGGTACACAACCTAACCCTACACCTAAAGGAGCTGGAGAAAGAACAAGAAAGAAACCCTAAACCCAGCAGGAGAAGAGAAATCAAAAAGATCAGAGCAGAAATCAATGAAATAGAAACCAAAAAAACAATAGAACAAATCAACGAAACTAGGAGCTGGTTCTTTGAAAGAATTAATAAGATTGATAAACCCCTGGCCAGACTTATCAAAAAGAAAAGAGAGAGGACCCAAATAAATAAAATCATGAATGAAAGAGGAGAGATCACAACGAACACCAAAGAAATACAGACAATTATAAGAACATACTATGAGCAACTCTACGCCAACAAATTTGACAATCTGGAAGAAATGGATGCATTCCTAGAGACATATAAACTACCACAACTGAACCAGGAAGAAATGGAAAGCCTCAACAGACCCATAACCAGTAAGGAGATTGAAACAGTCATCAAAAATCTCCAAACAAACAAAAGCCCAGGGCCAGATGGCTTCCCGGGGGAATTCTACCAAACATTTAAAGAAGAACTAATTCCTATTCTCCTGAAACTGTTCCAAAAAATAGAAATGGAAGGAAAACTTCCAAACTCATTTTATGAGGCCAGCATCACCTTGATCCCAAAACCAGACAAGGATCCCATCAAAAAAGAGAACTACAGACCAATATCCTTGATGAACACAGATGCAAAAATTCTTGCCAAAATACTAGCCAATAGGATTCAACAGTACATTAAAAGGATTATTCACCACGACCAAGTGGGATTTATTCCAGGGCTGCAAGGTTGGTTCAACATCCACAATTCAATCAATGTGATACAACACATTAATGAAAGAAAGAACAAGAATCATATGATACTCTCCATAGATGCTGAAAAAGCATTTGACAAAGTACAGCATCCCTTCCTGATCAAAACTCTTCAAAGTGTAGGGATAGACGGCACATACCTCAATATTATCAAAGCCATCTATGAAAAACCCACTGCAAATATCATTCTCAATGGAGAAAAACTGAAAGCTTTTCCGCTAAGGTCAGGAACACGGCAGGGATGTCCGTTATCACCACTGCTATTCAACATAGTACTAGAAGTCCTAGCCTCAGCAATCAGACAACAAAAGGAAATTAAAGGCATCCAAATCGGCCAAGAAGAAGTCAAACTATCACTCTTTGCAGATGATATGATACTATGTGGAAAACCCAAAAGACTCCACTCCAAAACTGCCTGAACTTGTACAGGAATTCAGTAAAGTGTCAGGATATAAAATCAATGCACAGAAATCAGTTGCATTTCTCTACACCAACAACAAGACAGAAGAAAGAGAAATGAAGGAGTCCATCCCATTTGCAATTGCACCCAATACTATAAGATACCTAGGAATAAACCTAACCAAAGAGGCTAAGAATCTATACACAGAAAACTATAAAGTACTCATGAAAGAAATTGAGGAAGACACAAAGAAATGGAAAAATGTTCCATGCTCCTGGATTGGAAGAATAAATATTGTGAAAAATGTCTATGCTACCTAAAGCAATCTACACATTTAATGCAATTCCTATCAAAGTACCATCCATTTTTTTCAAAGAAATGGAACAAATAATCCTAAAATTCATATGGAACCAGAAAAGACCTCGAATAGCCAAAGGAATATTGAAAAAGAAAGCCAAAGTTGGTGGCATCACAATTCCGGACTTCAAGCTCTATTACAAAGCTGTCATCATCAAGACAGCATGGTACTGGCACAAAAACAGACACATAGATCAATGGAACAGAATAGAGAGCCCAGAAATAGACCCTCAACTCTATGGTCAACTCATCTTCGACAAAGCAGGAAAGAATGTCCAATGGAAAAAAGACAGCCTCTTCAATAAATGGTGTTGGGAAAATTGGACAGCCACATGCAGAAAAATGAAATTGGATCATTTCCTTACACCACACACGAAAATAGACTCAAAATGGATGAAGGATCTCAATGTGAGAAAGGAATCCATCAAAATCCTTGAGGAGAACACAGGCAGCAACCTCTTTGACCTCAGCCGCAGCAACATCTTCCTAGGAACATCACCAAAGGCAAGGGAAGCAAGGGCAAAAATGAACTTTTGGGATTTTATCAAGATCAAAAGCTTTTGCACAGCAAAGGAAACAGTGAACAAAACCAAAAGACAACTGACAGAATGGGAGAAGATATTTGCAAATGACATATCAGATAAAGGGCTAGTGTCCAAAATCTATAAAGAACTTAGCAAACTCAGCACCCAAAGAACAAATAATCCAATCAAGAAATGGGCAGAGGACATGAACAGACATTTCTGCAAAGAAGACATCCAGATGGCCAACAGACACATGAAAAAGTGCTCCACATCACTCGGCATCAGGGAAATACAAATCAAAACCACCATGAGATATCACCTCACACCAGTCAGAATGGCTAAAATTAACAAGTCAGGAAAAGACAGATGCTGGCGAGGATGCGGAGAAAGGGGAACCCTCCTACACTGTTGGCGGGAATGCAAGCTGGTGCAACCACTCTGGAAAACAGCATGGAGGTTCCTCAAAATGTTGAAAATAGAACTACCCTATGACCCAGCAATTGCACTGCTGGGTATTTACCCTAAAGATACAAACCTAGTGATCTGAAGGGGCACGTGCACCCGAATGTTTATAGCAGCAATGTCTACAATAGCCAAACTATGGAAAGAACCTAGATGTCCATCAACAGACGAATGGATAAAGAAGATGTGGTATATATACACAATGGAATACTATGCAGTCATCAAAAGAATGAAATCTTGCCCTTTGCGACGACATGGATGGAACTAGAGGGTATCATGCTTAGCGAAATAAGTCAATCGGAGAAAGACAACTATCATATGATCTCCCTGATATGAGGGAGAGGAGATGCAACATGGGGGGTTAAGGGGGTAGGAGAAGAGTAAATGAAACAAGATGGGATTGGGAGGGAGACAAACCATAAGTGACTCTTAATCTCACAAAACAAACTGAGGGTCGATGGGGGGAAGGGGGTTGGGAGAGGGGGGGTGGGGTTATGGATATTGGGGAGGGTATGTGCTATGGTGAGTGCTGTGAAGTGTGTAAACCTGGCGATTCGCAGACCTGTACCGCTGGGGATAAAAATATATGTTTATAAAAAATAAAATAAAAAAAAGAAAGAAATATAGTTGATGCACACTATTACGTTAGTTTCAGGTGTACAACATAATGGTTTGAAAAGTCTATGTATTAAGCTGTGTTCACTACAAGCGTAGCCACCATCTCTCGCCATACAAGGTTATCGTGATACCATTGACTCTATTCCCTATGTTGTACCTTTCATCCTGGTGACTTACTCATTCCATGACTGGAAGCCTATAGCTCCTACTCCCGTTCACCCATTTTGCCCATCTTTCTATCCCCTTCATTGTGGTTTTGATTTACATTTCCCTGATGACTAATGACCTAATGCATTTTTTCCCCATGCTTATGGGCCAATCGTATTTCTTCTTGGAGCAGTGCTTTTTCAGGTCCTTTACACTTTGTTTCAAACTAGGTTGTTTGTCTTTGTGGGGGCTCCTCCTTTCTTGCAGGTGCCATAGGTGATAAGAAAGAACTTTTCATATTGCTGCATTTGCCAAGAGGTCATCTTCTCCTGCCTCTGGTGATATTCTTATGGTTCTTGGTTGGTGACTCAGTTCAAGCTCTGTTGTCCCTCTAGTGGAGAAAGGGGCTGGGTAATGGGAGGCTCACAGTGTAAAAACTGTGTTTCGGGGGATCACCTCTGGAAGATCAAAAAACTGTAATCAGATCTTACACGACCTGTTTCATTTATGCATAAAATAATTCATTTTTAGAACAGGAAGCGACCTCAGAGTTCATTGGGTCCAACTCCATTATTTTACAGAGGAGGTCCAGGTCCTGAAAGGTGAGATAACTTTCCCCATGATTTTGCTAATTTAAAACTGATTTTTAAAATGCCTGGTTTATGTGTCCCTATGATTGGCTGAAAAAGCGTGTTTTCACTGGAAGAGGACACATTTGAGAAACGACCTATTTTTGTTTTCCCTTCACCAGGTGGAAGAGGAAGATGCAAGATGAAAATATTTTGTTGTCAGCTCTAATACTTGAATGGTTTCTAGGCTTCCTGGGATCAGACTATTCTTCTCAGTGAATTTAGATGAACAGTGCACTTGTCCAGCACTCTAGCCTCTGCAAAGTGGTATCTTATTCTTACAACATTCCAACTGTCAGCAAGCAGGTTCCTCTACCATTACCTGGGTGAGGACATGGCCACGACCGTCAGTAAACTGGTGCAGCTTTTGGAGCAGGTCACGGTCCCTTGTCTCTGTGACTCTGTGAAAGTGATCTGCCTGCCATTCCACTAATTATCAGCAAGCCGAAGCAGAAAGAACATCAGAATGTGGGGTTAGAGAACCCAGCCCTGTCCCTCCCCGACGGTGACCTTAGGGAATCACTTTACCTTTCTGATTCTCAGTCTCCTCGTGTGTAAAACAGAGACACAAAGAACACTTATCCATCCAATTTTTGTGGGAATCAACACAGAAAATGGAACAAAGGTCTTTTGTGAATATAGAGAACTATACAGATGTTAGTGATTGCTGTTATGCAGCCGTCTCCGTAGAGGGTCACTTCGTGTATCATAAATAAGACTTTGTAAGGTTGAATGGCATTGGAAGCTTAGGAAAGCTTCAGAGGGCTCCTGCAGCGTAAAAGATGATGTTCTCTTCATCCTCGGGTCTTATCACAACCCGTTACCATTGTTATTTAGAATTCAACAGACATAACAAGCTAAGTCCTCTTGAAATATTCCCCACTTTGTAAATACAGCTTTGCTTTTACAGTTCTCTTACCAGCAGAAAGATGCAACGTTTGCTCATTTCACCTAGCATTTGAAAGGTCAGTCATGAAAATCTGAAAATCTTTCCAACACAGAAATCCAGTCACGATGCTCTTATTATTAAAACCTTTTAACTCCCTGTGGCTCACAGGATAAAGTCCAAATGCCATAACGGCAGATCTTTTTTCTACCCAAGTGGATGGTAAATATGCAAATGAATTTATTAATCAAACCCCTGTCGCTGGTGTACAAGGCCCACTCTGGTCCCGCCCCTGTGTGCTTTCTGCCTCATTGCCTGTGTCCCTTTGCACACACCATTTGCGCCACTGCCCCTCTTGCCCAGAACCGTAGTTGCTGTGTTTGTCGTGGCCTCTTTGTCTGATGGGCCACCTGAGCCACATGGAGTGCCTTTCTCCCTCTCTGTCTTGTTGCCACTTTCATATTTAACCTTGAAGACCCAGCTCAGACGCCACCTCCTCTGTGAAAACATCTCTGACCTCCTCTTCCTCCCACGGAGGATTAATCAGTCCTTCTCTGGAGGGGTTCAGGGGAGGGGGGAGAGCATTTCCCACAGGATTCTTTTATTTTGTCATTTCATTTGAGATTTTGCCTAGCCGTTAGGCCACAAGCATTTTGAGGGCTGGGCCAGAATCGTGTTCTTTATATCTCTGTACCCCAATGCTCAAAGCTGTAAATGGAAACAGCAGGTACTCAATACATGTTTGCAACACGAATGGTTGTTGAAGCCCACAGAGTAAGATACACCAGTAAGAAGAACAGGAACCCGTTCATACTGTGTGCCTTAAAACCCACCAAGAGTCTCTGTGCCCCAGAATTATGCCCATTATTCCTTTGAGTCTCCCATTTCCTCTGTCAAGACAAAAAAGATTTCACCATTCTCTAATTCGACATGAATTAGACAATAAAACAAGGGCTTGCTTTAAAGTTGCACACCCCCAGGCCTCTCTTTTAGCTAGTCAGTCCATTATTGGAGACCTGGGGCTTGGGACACGAGGTCCCTCTCGCCTCCTGTCCTAACAAGCTGTGTGACTTCAGCCAGTCTCTCCTGGTCTCTGGGCTTTAGGTTTGGAATCAGGGAGTTGCCTGTGTATTCTCAGAGGTTCCCCTCAGTCCTGACCATTTATCTTCTACCTAGTAGATCCTAGAAAAGCTGAATGAGGCATATGAAAGACAGCCCTTAGACGCACTGGCGGGAGAGGGTGTGGGGGTGGGGTAGGACAGGAATCAGCCTGAAACCCTGACATTCCTTCAAAATTAGTGTTTTGTTCTTGCTTCCTTCTTTCTCCCAGCACAGAGTAAGTCCTTCTTACCTTCAGCATGCTTACCCCTTCCTCATGATGCTCCCAAACCCTGGACATTTTTCCTCAAAGCTGGTCACAGAATCTAACTTTACAACACACCCCCTTTGAATTCTTGTGAATTCACTCTTTTTTCTGCACCTCTCCAGACTTCCAACAAGTTACGGCCAGTGAGATCAGAAAGGGAAACAACAGAAGGGTCAGGTGATTCCGAGCACATGCTTGAAGGACAGCAGAGGAGTCTGCAAAGTGGAATGGAAACACCAGGGTCAGTGAGACTCTGGACAGAAAAGCAGACTTGGAAAAAGAGGAAGTCAGTGATGGAAGGGAAGGCGTAGGAGCAAGACACATTTAGGAGTTTTACTGTGGATCTGTTGTGCTGCAGAGATCTGCCCCCCCCCCAGCCCCCGTTTTTGTTTGTTTTGATTTTAGGAAGGAGAATTCTGAAAGAAAATAAAAGAAAATGAAAAGTATGAGGATTGCCCATCAGTGCATAGGGTGAAGATAAGAGTAATTCAAGCGCATAAAGTTAAATATTTTACAAAAGTCCTTGTACTAATTTTTTTTTTGAGAGAGAGAGAATGCAAATGGTGGTGGGGAGGGGCAAAGGGAGAGGAAGAGAGCGAGAATCTTAAGCAGGCTCTGCACGAAGCACGGAGCCCAAGGTGGGGCTCTATCTCGTGATCCTGAGATCATGACCTGAGCTGAAATCAACTCAATCAACTGATTGAGCCATCCAGGTGCCCCCAATTTAGATATGTCTTTTTTTTTTAATTTCATTTATTTATTTGAGAAAGAGAGAGAGCAAGAGAGCGAGAGTGAGAAAGAGAGAGGAAGAGAGCATGAGCAGGGGGAGGGGCAGAGGGAGAAGCAGACTCCCCGCTGAGCAGGGAGCCGGACATGGAGCTCAATCCCAGGACCCTGGGACCATGACCTGAGCTGAAGGTAGATGCTTAACCAACTGAACCACCCATGTGTCCCTGATAAGTCTTTTATTAAGTTCAAAGTAGAGACACTTATTGGATGGGCTGGCTCTGAATACATTAAAAAAAAAAATCCTAATATTTATTGCTACAAAAGGGACAAAGTCCAGCACCAAACCCAAACTGAGATGGCTGCTGTCAAGAAAAGGGCTTAAAGAAAAATCTTCTTTTATTAAAGGGAAGAAAATGGAAGGCAAGATTAAGAAAAAGGAACCAAAAATGAGAAGAGGACACCAAACGTCCAGCACTGAGGTGGCTGAGGACCAGCCATTATCCAGTGAGCCTCAGTGCAGCCCTTGCTCCCCCATCTCCCATCCCACCAGCTTACCCTTATGTAATAAGAAGAGGATAACGCTGGGTAGTCAGAAAAATGTTGCTCAAAATTCAGCTAAAGATAAGTAACAGCAAAGATGTATCCAGTCCCTCGGCAAACTACTGATGTTGCATAGCAACAACTGCCTAGTTTTATTTCTGTCACAGAATTGCCACAAGGAAGCTTTGAAATGAAGTATTTTTTAGAAATTTAAACAAACAAGGTAGCATACCTCATCGCACCCATCCGAGTCACCTGCTTTGCTCCAGAGTTAGGAAGGCAGCCTCTCGGCGGGGGGGTGGGGTGGGGTGGGGGGTGGGGGTGATAATTAAGGTAATAAAAAGGGCAACAAAAATTTATTGGGTCCTTCCTAATCATTTTGGGGGGGGATTTATTCTCATTTAATCCTGACAATAACCATGTGAGGTAGGTCTTACTCCCATTTTGCAGATGGGGAAACAGAACGTGGGGTAACTTGGCCAAGGTCATAACAGCCAATATGAGGCACAGTTAGGATTTGAAACAAGCCCCCAGTCCTTTTCCTGACTAACGTGTAATCCAGTGCTTTTCCCATCACCTACGCTACAGTGGGTCTGTAGCTGGTGGTGGCAGCAACCAAGCCCGCAGAAGGTATTGGGGATTTGTCTAGAACAGGCTAGTAATAGTTTCAGAAGAACGTCTGGAAAGATTTGGACCCATGTCTGACCCTGTGGGTCAGTTGTTTGATGTACAGATTTACCTGAGAAAATCTGAGTTTATCGTTAGTTTAGTGGAAGAAACTCATCTGTCTTCAAGGCCCTTGTGTTCTGACCTGTTTGAGGGGACTTTTGACCACAATTCCTGGTACTGGCATTTGCAGGTAGTTATTAGGTAGGAGTTGTTCAAGAAGTAAGTTCCCCATGAACTGAGACATTTACTTTAATCCTTTGTCTTTTCTTAGTAATTGCTTCTGTATCTATAAGCAAGAATAATGGAACCCAGGCTATAGACATTTTTGAAACCCCTTCTACTTACAACTTGGGTCTGTGTCATGAAAAGATCCCACCTCTGATTGCTGACCACTCATTTGGTCCTTGTACAGAGGAGGAATTTCTGCAACAGATGTTTCTGGGCACCTATTGTATGTTGTTGGTCATCGTGTTGAATAACACAATGATCCCTGACTTCAAGAAATTCTTCAACCTAGTTGAAGAGACAAATATTATATATAGAGGTTAATACTGTGTGATAGGTGAATATTATAACAAATTAGGTTTAAAATCTAGCAGGGGCACAAAAACAGGTGTCATCTAGTCTGGTGCATCAGAAAAGATTTTTATTGAAAGAAGACCCACTTAATTAACTTAATGTTAATGCAGGTCTTAGGATCAGTGGGGCATTCTAGGTAGAAGGACAACATGGCATCATGAAAATGTAAGCAGTCCAGGAAGCCTGGAGTATAAGTTGATGGGAGTGAGATGACCTTGGAGAATAGGTAGGAGTCAGTGATGGCGGGGGAGGTCTCTGTGTATGCTGAGGATGGAAATACGGTGTAAGTTTAGGGAGGGGCATTCATTCTATGGAGGAGGGGAACCATTGGCAGATTTATAAGTAGGGGAGTAATATCTGGTGGCAATTAGGAAGTAGATATAGCTGGGCAAGATTAGATGCAGAAAGATCAGGAAAACACTGAATAAAATAAATTTAAAGGAATTTCTTTGTCAGAGTTCTTTTAAAAATATTTTAATGTGCAGATGAATACCGTAATATGGCTTTGTGGTGGCTATTCTCCTTTTGCCCTTCCAGATAATTCTCTACCTTTCCTCTACCCTGACTCAAGTAGGCTGACCTCTGAAAATGTCCCTTGCCCTTTGGCTTCTTATTGGGTTCATCAAAGGGGGCACCAGCAGGAGAGTGGAAGGTAGACAGGACAAGAAATTTATAACCCCCTCCTCTGAGGCTCAGTTTGCCAGTGGCCCTACCTGAGGTCACAGTTCTAGTTGGGAGATCCCTTTTCTAAAGAACAGCTTTTTCTGGGTTCTAGAGCTACAGTTCCTCTTGTCCCTTGAGACCCAGCAGTGGCAATAACTTCCTGCTATTACTTGTCTAGGGGAGGATCATCGCCATCCCTTATTACTTCCTGGAGTCTGCCGTCAACTTTGTAAATGGTCCTTCATTCATGTATCTTCAGTTGCCACTTTTGAGTGTGGTCCAGTTTCCTGTGGGACCCTGACTGGTACAGTCTTGGAACACTGCCCTTGAGAAATGCCTCTCCTTTTCAAGAAGCACGCTTGATGTGGGGCTGGGAGAATGGAAGTTTGAACCAAAACTGACATAGTAAATATGAAGAGAAGGACACAGATTGGAGAGCTGGAGTGATACACAGGAAGGAGCACTGACCGTGCTGAAGGCCCCGGAGATAGGGAGGAAGACGTGGAAGAGTCTAGCATGGCTTCATGGATGGCTTTGGACTCAGTTGAGTCACATCATCTACCAAATCACAGAATACAGGATGGACAGGTACTAAGGAGGCTATAATTAGTATATGCTGGGACATAAATTCAAGGTGTCTGTGGGGCCCTTAGGAGAAAGAGAGGGGCTCCTTCTCATCTACTGACTTGAAGAATGTGCCTACCTCAAATATTATTTTCATTGCTGCTCAGAATTTGTCTTACTTACTTTTGCCAGTCCTTTTCTGACAATCCTCTTTGAAAATAAACATACGCTTGGATGAGGAAATACATAGTTTCCGGATGTTTACTGTGACTTGTAACAGGAGAGACAGCTAAAAATATTGAGAACCTAGGGCCGTATTGATCTTCTGAAAAGGCCCACATTTGTCTCTAGGTTCTCTTGCTCTCTCAAGTTAAAACAAGGTCCCTTTAAGCCAGGCACGAAAAAGCTTTGGGCTCCCCTCCAGCTAAGCATGGCTAGGCACCCCGCCACCACCCCTCCTAGTCTCCAGCCTCCACTTCTTAGGGCACACTGCCCATGCCTGTCACAAGGTGGCACTCCTGCCCAGCCGACCTGGTGTGAACCTGTGGGTGGGGTGTTGACATTACTCTTCCTGCTTCTGACACCCCCTCAATTCTCATTCCTGATGCAATTTTAGCTCAAAAACTTTAAATCATTTAAGAAATGGAGTTCAAATTCCTTACTCTGACAATCAAGTCACACCCAAAACAATGAAGGAGGAGGAAGCAGCAGTCTTCAGAGGCCTGGTGGTATTTGCAATAGTAACTAATGGAACCTCCCCGGGAAGAAAGAGACTTAACAGGGAATAAAGGGGGATTTCTTGGTCAAGATTCTGTTGCCCAAGATTAGGGTGCGATTTAACCAGGAACCAATGGATTTCCTTTACTTTTTCTTTCTTTCTTTTTTTTAGTCTGCAAGTCTTTTTAAATGCTATGGCACACATTGTTTCCCCTTGTTCATTCAGTAGGCAAACATACACTGATTTTATTGTAATTTTTCATTGTATTTGGGTTTTCTCCCTAGTTAGACTTTTAAGTCCCAGGGTTTTATATTCCTTACACCCTATAGATCATAATATGCTTAAAGCAGGTGTCAGAAAAAAGTACTTGTTGATGACAAGGATGAATATATTGCTAGATACAGATCACCAAGATAGAGCTCATCTCGATCAAAAGGCCTGAGGCAGGCACCCCAGCTTACTCTTTAAGAAGAGCGCTGGTTTCTTTTAATCTTCATTTAGCTAATTATCTCAAGGTCAGTGAAGCTTGAGCGTGGGAAGAAGATTATTATAAAGAATGGAATCGTGTTCAATAGGTTAGCACCGAGGCTCGGCTACTTGCTTGTTGTAGAATCTTGAGCAAATTACTTAATCCACAGGGACCTTATTTCTTTATCTATGAAATTAATCTATTATGGAGAGTCAGCATGGTATAGTGAAAGGAACATCAAGCATAAATCAAAAGACATTGGTTCTACTCCCTGGCCTATTGTTAGCCGTAACCTCTTCACCTCCTTAAGCCTCCATCCTGTGTGTATTAACTCTTCAATAACTCAAACTAAAACCAAGCATATATGTATGTGTGTCGGGGGGATACTTAGATTAGTTATCTATTTCTGGATAACCGGTTACCCCCAAATTTAGCAGCTTAAAAGCAAAAGTTTCTTAATCTCACTCCTCAGTTTCTGGGAGGTTCTGACTGAGTCTCCCACAAGGCTGCAGTCAGGATGCTGGCCCAGGGCTAGAGTCATCCCAAGGTTCCACTGGGGCTGGAAACACTAGAGCTTCCCTGCTCATTCATGTGGTTATTCCCGTGGGGCCGAAGGCTGGAGAGTTGCTCACATCATGGCGCCCGGATTCCCCCAGAGCAAGAGATCTAAGAAAGTTAGAGCTGGAGCTCGAGTTACAGACAGGAGGAGGAAGGGGAGTACCCAAGACTGAAGCCACAGTCTTATAAACTAATAATCTTGGAAATGACCCACCATTGTTTCTGTTGTATGCGGTTGGTCACCTAGACCCACCCTGGTACACTGTGGGGACAAATTCCCTAAGAGTGTGACTATGAAAAACTGGGATTATTGGGGTCCATTTCAGAGGCTGGCCATCGCAGCGCTCAACACAGGATAAACAGTATTTTCAAGTACTGTGCCTACCATTTCTCATCTTCTATGACTGTCCTCCCTGCCAGAGGAGAATCTTACTTTCCACTCTGTCTCCATGTGCCCGGTGCATGCTGTGTGCCCCACATTTGTTGGAACGAAATGTATGAATGAATACTGTGCTTCATCCATGTTTCAGCCCTACCATTTTTTTTTTTAATAAGATGGAAGGAAGCAGAGAGTCTCTGCTATACCTTATCCCTTTACAGATGTGGAAACCAAGTCCATAAAGGTCTCCTTATTTGTTAGCAGTGAAGCCGGCTCTAAAATCTGGTCTTTAAACTCTCTATTCTCTGTACTTTCCACTTCACTCTCTCTTAACTTCAGTCTTTGTGACTTGGAATTATCCTTGACACAGAATTGAGTAGCTCTGTTAATAAATCATCTCCCTCTGCGATTCTGCTTTTTGTGCCATTGCCTGAGTTCTTCTTCTATTGAAATATTCAGTAATGCTTTCATCTGATTTTGTAATCTTCTCTTTCTGTTCACCTTCTGGTTTCCTGGGCCTAACCCTAAATGCACTGAATGGCCAAGGTTTCATGGATATTAAGTTCTCATATTAACTTGCACTATCATCTTCCATGCTCTGTTTATTTTTTATTCTTGTAATACAGTCCATAATTATGTGTCTGAAATGCCTTCTAGTTTAAAAGGCAAAAAGCAAAAATCCTTTTGCAGTAGGTCCTATTTAAATTACAGCCCTCATTTTTGCTTCCTTTTTCCATTTACTCCCCTTATCTGGTACTAGCCTCATTAATTTTTTTTTTTTTAAATTCGAGATCTCAGCATTTTCAGAGTGAAGACGTCTTTTTTCTCACTTACAGTATAGGATGCTGACTCCTTTACTCTTTCCCTTTTGATGATGGCATGTTGTACGTAAAGCTAGGAGAGTGGTCCCCACACTTCTTTACACGTCTGTGTCTCCTGTGAGACTGGGCACCTTGAGAGGAGACATTATGTCTTACTAATTCTCTGTGCGCTCTAGTATCTCACAGTACGGCTCCTAAGAGGATCTCTGTACTTACCTGTCACATTGAACCAAGCACTTCTTCAAATCATTTCGAATATCAGGTAAAAGTGTTTTCCTCCCAGAAGTGATCGTTCTTACCTGAGACCTTTTAGTCCCTCTCTGAGTGAGAGACAGACTCTATTACTGCTTCAGCCCATCCTGCGATCTCCCTGGAGTATTCTGGAGCCCCATATCTGACCCACACGAAGCCCTCCTGCCCAAGGCAGTGTAACCTCTCCCCAATGGGGACGGTCCTTTTCCCGGATAAGTGCAAACCCTCTCTCAACAGGAGATTGAAGACTTAGTTGACCAGAGCCTCCTTTTGAAATCCACACATTTCCTAACTTGTCCGTCATCTGCTGGCATCCTGGTAGGATTAACGTTTCAGTAGAAAGAACCAGAGAAGCCAGCAGATTCCTGTCTGAATGAAGCCCTTGGTCTGGAGTGCTGGTGGGGAGGGACTGGTGAGAGGGGAGGCCAGCAAGCACACACAGACTTGCAGGCCTGCCCTCCTCACTCCTGCAGCTCTGTACTCCTGCCCTGGGTGCATAGAGGGAAAGGAAGCAGAAGGATGCTTTCTGTCCTCTTGCACTGGCTCTGGCTTCGTGGTTTTCTCTTTTTCTCCTGTATATTTCTTGAAGTCACACTCCAAACTGGAGAGTTAGCCATGAGGCTGCCACAGTTCCCAGGCTTCAGCTAGCCCAAGCAGCCTGGGGGGGTCACTCCATTGCCTGCTGCTCTAGCAGCGCCAAAAAGGTTGTAGGGACCCCTTTGCTTGGCAGAGGGTGCTCCTGGCAGCCTCCCTCACTGCAAAGGATGGTTCTTTCTCCACCATTCCAGCTGACTGCTAGTTTTAAGGTTTCCTTTTGTTTTTACACACACACACGCACAATGTAACCACACAATGTAACCTGGTTACTGGATGACAAGTGTTTCCTTTTTAAATTAGAGATTAAAATCATTAAAATTATTTTTAAGAATTTTATTCTTCCCTGCTCAGTGCTCAGATGGAGTTCAAGGCTCAGGTGATGTCAGGAGACAGGATCAGATATTGACCGTCCTCCTATTGTATGTGGTAGGTGTGTTCGCTGCCCTTCAGGGGAGGGCTGAGTGTTCTCTCTCACGTAGGCTACCCACAGAGCAGGGGTAGATCTGGGGTCTCACACAAGCTGTCTTGTCTTTGAGGAGTTGGGTCTTCTCTGGCTGAACCTACCCAGGACAGTCATACCTCTGGGTTTCAGGAAGAGCCTAGCTCAAGGTAGAGTCTCATGTAGAGTCTAGATGGACACCAGTCCCTTAACCCTTTGGCTTCTGAGAAATTGCTCTCCAGGTTCATTTAGACCTCATGAAGCAGGAACTGATGGAAATGCTTAATGTTTCTTAGTGCTTCAGTGTTGTTAAATTTATAATGTTATTCAATTTAAAAATAAATGTATTTTCTACTTTGCAACTCTTATGTTCTCTTTCACTCAGCTGTTTAATAATGTCAAATGCTTAGAACTCAGATTAGAATTTCTTACAATGGTCTCTGATTAAACCCCAATAAAAGCACAGTCAGGAAAATTCATAATATAAGGCATGCTAACTAACTCTTGGAAGCTCAATTTACATTTTGTAAGTCTTAAACTAATTTAAGGATTAGGCCTTAAACTGAAAAAGCTTCATGGGTATTTTGGCAAAATATTAACAATAACAAATTTTTTTAAAGTTAAAAAACTTGGATAGTTTTGTTCATTCATTCATGACTTTGCCTACTTTCAAAAAAAATAATTTGAGACAATGTACCATAATTTGTTAAAACCACTGAAATAAAAATACAAGGATGAAGACAAAACAATGACGGGCATTGAATAATTATCCCAGAAAACTTGGACTGAGGAAAATGTCTACTTTGAAGTCCAAGACTTAATTTCAGGTTTTCCCATAGCCAAGGCAAAAAGAAAAGCACATTGTGTTACATATGTCTCATATCTAATATGAATAAGCATATTGGATGAATGTCTTCCTGGAGCTAAATTCTAAAAGAAAAAATTATGTTGTGAATCTTCGGGGATGTTGATCAAGATAGCTGGCATGTCTTTAACTAAATAAGATGTTCTTTATTTAGTATTATCTATACAAAGTTTCAGTTTATAAAAGGAGGGCTCGGTATTAAGTCATAGTTGTGAAACCATTCCTATAAAGAGTTAGAGCAATATTCAGGTATACAACTTTCTGTTAAGATAATGTGATAGAGCTTAGAAATTCTAAAATAAATAAAAGGAGAGGGCCATCTGGGTGGCTCAGTGGGTTAAGCCTCTGCCTTCAGCTCAGGTCATGATCTCAGGGTCCTTGGATCGAGTCCCACATCGGGCTCTCTGCTCAGCGGGGAGCCTGCTTCCCCCCTCTCTCTCTCCTGACTCTCTGCCTACTTGTGATCTCTGTCTGTCAGATGAATAAATACAAATCTTTATTTTATTATTTTTTTTAAGATTTTATTTATTCATCTGACAGACAGAGATCACAAGTAGGCAGAGAGGCAGGCAGAGAGAGAGAGGAAGGGAAGCAGGCTCCCCGCTGAGCAGAGAGCCCGATGCGGGGCTCGATCCCAGGACCCCGGGATCACGACCTGAGCCGAAGGCAGCGGCTTTAACCGACTGAGCCACCCAGGCGCCCCTAAATACAAATCTTTAAAAAAAAGAAATAAAAGGAGAATTAATTAAAAGAAATACAAGGAGAATGAAAACATAGTCATATTCTATCTGTCTTTCTGAAGCATCAGTGATCTTCATTGGGTTTTTGTTAAGAACTCATAAAAGACACTTCAGAATTGAGGTTACTGGGGAGGGGAACCTTAACTGAAGTTACTTGTGGGTACCCTGTGTTGTTTGAAACAGTATCTGTATTCTTTAGCTATGTGATGAGTTGGGAGTTGATGTTTTATTATACGTATTGAAGACTCTGACTTGTCTTCCTATCCTGCTGATGGACCACTCCAGTTCTGCATGAATAAAGAAAGACCTACAAAAATGCTAACAAAGCACCTAGCTGACTGATTGGGACTTAGGAGGCACCTGGTAAGTGGGAGTGCTCAGCTGGTAGAGGCAGTCCGCATGGGCCTTGTACATTTCTCTACATTCTTGCTGAGTATGTCAGATTGCAAAGGCTTACCCATCTCCTAATACTAAACAACTAGGTCGGTCTAGGTGACCAAAGTGTGATTACCTTGTAATGACTTGCTCCCCTGGTGGAAGGGGACTAGCTAACTAATTTCAAAGTACTTATTATTGCTCCTTTTATTTTACACTACTTATGAAGATTTTACTTTTTATTTATTTTATTTTTAAAGATTTTTATTTATTTATTTGACAGACAAAGATCACGAGCAGGCAGAAAGGCAGGCAGAGAGAGAGGGGGAAGCAGGCTCTCCGTGAAGCAGAGAGCCCAATGCAGGGACCAATCCCAGGACCCTGAGATCATGACCTGAGCTGAAGGCAGAGGCTTAACCCACTGAGCCACCCAGACGCCCCTACACAACTTTTAAATATCTTTGTTTTATGCTTGCTGTAGTGTTTGCAGTAAGCACTAGTTCTGGTCTTTGGCCCTTGGGTTCCGCCCTGTAAAGTGACCCCCTGTGCATGCAGGTACCATCTTGTCCCATCACGTCACCCCTCTTGGGTTTGAGGGCAAAGGGAACTGATGGAACTATGCTGGTGCTCAGGTGGCCCATGGGTGTAAATGATGAAGTCCTTCATCTCCCACCGGGAAATCTTTTGTCTTCTGTCCATGAAACTGGTGAACTCCCCAGTTTGCTTGCACAGAGGGGGAAGTCTCAGACAACAGCTTTTGACAGCCCTTCTATAAGTCATCATGCCTTAATCTTCCTGCCTCTTTCGATTGCCTCTTTAAGGCAGATTCATTATCATCATCACTTCTAAGAGTGTTTCCTGCAACTGGCAAGCTTATTTTCCCTTTGCTTTGTTTACAACCACAGTGATTGGGAGTTATATTCTTCAACTTGAATGAAAATTCTAGCAGTATAAGAGACCCTGGGTGGGAATTACGATCCATGATTGTTCCTGTCAAAATGACAATAGTAATAATAACAACAATTAGTATTATTTTCATCATTATATATGAAGAAATTGAGGCTCAGAGAGACTGTCTAGCTTCTCCGAGGCCACACAGCTCCTAAGCAGCAGAAACAGAATGAAAACCTGGGCCTGCTGTTTGCCATTACTCTATATCCCCAACAGTAGTTTCTGGTTCGGTTTCAAATGCATATATGTATGTGTATACAGCTATATACATGGTTCTTACTTTGACCTCTTATTCCTCCTTGCTAGGGATTAGTAACCTCTTCTGGTTTTTGCTCAAGTCTCATGACTATTCCTGTGTTGTCTTCCTCCTTCCTCAGTGTTGACCTCACCTAAATTGGCCCGAGTTCCCTTCAGTTTGCTTTGGGCTGGTGGTCTTATCAAGTAGAGGTAGAACCAAAGGGGTTACACTGACCCAGGGAATCCTCAGTATTTACTTACAATGGCCAGTGAAGCAGAGAAAATATTCTTCTTCTTCTTCTTCTTCTTCTTTTTTTTTTTTTAAGATTTTATGTATTTGTTTGACAGAGAGATAGAGAAAGCCAGAGAACACAAGTGAGCGGAATGCAGAGTGAGAAGGAGAAGCGGGCTTCCTACTGAGCAGGGAGCCTGAGGCTGGCTTGATCCCAGGATACCGCATCATGACCTAAGCTGAAGGCAGATGCTTAACCAACTGAGCCACCTAAGTGCCCCTCAAAAGATATTCTTAATCCTAACTCCAGAATACTAATTGCTGTTCCTCTTATTTTTAATTTCTCTTCCATATCTTTGCCTGATTTTTGGGGTTCATTTGTCTTTGTGCCTGCTGGTGCTCCACAGTGTTAAAACTGTTGTGATGGATGAGAGAGGAGTCCCTTTATCTGTGATATTGGGACAAATTACTGAGCTATCTTTGAGGCAGACCTGGCGTTTGTGGCCGGAAGGACTGGTTTCTCACTGCTCCACTTGGAAGAACACTTCTGACCTCCTGACTCTAAATAGGAACATTGTCTTCCCCATTTTCCACTTTGAAATAATTCATAGCCACACTTGACAAAAGCCTCCTGTCTCTAGGGTCACAGGTCTCCCAGGTAGATTCCTCATTACCATTAAGTTGCAATAATTTCTTCTGCCCTGATTGTAAGTTATAAAACCAGCACAGAAACAATAATATTAATCATAATAGTTATAATTATTATATTTCCACCACCATCATTTATTGAATAGTGATGATTCACAAGACTCATTGCTAAGGTTTACATGTATTATCTCATTTAACCCTTTTACCACTACACCAAAGGTAGGTAGTATTATAAACCCCATTTTACAGATGAGGAAATTGAGGCTTACAGAGGTGAAGTAGTTTTTCTTTTTTAAGATGATTTATTTATTTGAGAGAAAGCATGCACAAGTTTGGGGAGAGGCAGAGGGAGAAGGACAAACAGACTCCCTACCCATCAGGGAGTTTGATGCGGGTCTCGATCCCAGGATCCAGAGATCATGACCTGAACTGAAGGCAGATGATTTAACCGACTGAGCTACCCAGGCGCCCCTGAAGTAGTTTTTCAATACTGTTCAACCAGCATGTGGCAGAGCTAGAATTCCATCTCAGGTGCTCGAATGTCAGAGCCTCTCTCTAAACCATTATGTTCTAAAGATTCACAAAGTGTGGTTCTAAGAACAGTTGCATCAGCATCAAACGGGAGCTGTTACTAAGGCAGATTCTCAGGCCTTATTTTGCATCTACTGAATAAGGAGCTCTATGAATGGGGCCCTGCAATCTGTTTAAGTAAGTCTTCCCAGTTGATTCTGATGTATGCTAGTTTTATAGTCACACCGTAAAGCTTTTTCCTCTCCGTATAAGTATCTAGTATTGATAATGAGAAATAACTCCCTTTAAAAAGGCACATTTGTTAAATACGAATTTGTTAAAATGCAGGTTGTTGTACACAGTACCATCTCTAAAGTGTTTTTAGCAAAAAAAAAACAACAAAACAAAACAAAACCAAAAAACCAGAACCCAATTCTGATGAACCTCTAGCTCTAACTGCTAGTTTATGGGGAAAATGGGGGACAGAGAAACATGTTGGAAGAAGCCATGGGAATGCAATCAGCAAAATCCAAACTGTGCGAAATTCTACAGGATTGATGACCTGATTTCTTCACCAAATAAACTGCACTGAAAAAAGATAGGAAGGAGCAATGTATAAGTTAAATGAGATTGAGGATATCAACCAAATGCTGCATTTGGACTTTGCATCCTGATTAAAATAAAATTTTAAAAACCAAACAAAATAACATAAGCATTGCATAAAACAATCAGATATTTAGGGACATTAATGCTGACTGGACATTTGATGTTAATAAGGAATTAATGCTAATTTTTAAAGTTATAACAATGGTGTTATAGTTATGTTTTTTTCCTAGAAAGTCCTTATTTCTTCAGACATACATACTATTTATTGAAAAAGAAGTCTCTGGGCCAAGCCACTGGATTTAGTGAACATTATGGTGTTTCCCCAACACATTCCCCCTTCTCCTAAGGTCTACCCAAATTTTCATCTGAGTGTTCCTATCTCTCTAGCCTGAATAGTCCAAATAGTGGGGCGTGTAGCTCAGGCTCAATTTAGCTTAATCTCAAGTCCTAGCTATACTTTCTAGTTTGAAGTGGGGCCAATTAGGCAGGAAGAAGTTTTCTGGGAAAGAAGTTTGTTCTTCTGAGCAAACTCCAAGAAACAAATCAAACTTGCTTCTCCAGGACACTGCTGTGGTATCCAGGACACTGCTGTGGTATCCAGTCCCTCAGAGGTATCCATGGCCATGTGTAGTCTCCTCTCACACTGAATTGTGGCTGACCTGTGGGAACAACAGAATATTGTGGAGGTAATGGTATGTGACTTTGGAGACTGAAGAGTTTGCAGCTTCCTTCCTGCTCTCTTTGATTTCTTGCTCTGAGGAAATCCATCCATTATGTCACGAAGACCCTTGAAATCCCATGGAGAAGCCCACACAGAGAGGAACCAACTTGTCAACTGCTCTCAGTCAATCAGGCATGGGAGCAAACCACCTGGGAAGGGGACCCTCCAGCTCCAGACAGGTCTCCAGTGTCTGCAACTTCAGCTCACGTCTGACTTCACCAGAGACACCTAACCAGGATCCCAACAAATAACCTCTAAATTCTGTATCTATGTTAACTTTGAGAGATAAGTGATTAGTGTTGTTTTAAAGAACCAGGCTTGATGTAATTTGTTGTACAGAAATAAGTAATGAATATACTAGATGAAAAAACTGCATTCCAGAGAGTCATAATAAGTAGGCATCTTATGACCATGGGAGAGAGCCAACTTGAGGTGAAGTTTACATTTTGGAAGGCAAGACAGAAGAACTGGAAAGAAATTGATTCTTCATTGTCATCACTGAAGCTCGTCTTGCTCTGTACTGTGCAGGTCAGGAACAACAAGTGTTTTGTTGTTAAAGCTAATTCGTATTCTTGTTACTTCTAACTGCCTGACTGGGGTAGGAAGTATGAGAATTTTGGTGGTAGGAGGGAGTACGAGTATAGACACAAGGAGTAGTAAGCACGTGGAAGGACTCTTGAATTGGTTTCCCAGGGCTCCCATCACAAACTGCTACAAACTGGGTGACTTAAAATAACAGCAATTTATACTTTCACAGTCTGGAAGCTATAAGTCCAAAATCGAGATGTCAGCCATGTTGGTCCCTTCTGGAAAGTCTGAGAGAGAAGCTGTTCCATGCCTTACACCTAGCTGCTGGTGGTTGCCAGCAATCCTTGGTGTTCCTTAGCTCGTCGACGCAGCCTTCCAGCCTCTCCCTCTGTCATCATATGGCCTTCTTACAAGGTCACCTGCCAGTCATTGGATTTAGGAAAGTCACATTCTGAGGGTCGAGACAGACATGAATTTTAGGAGGACACTGTTCAACATGGCACCACCATGCTTTATAGTGTTTATTCATTCGACAGATACTCATTGAGTGCCTACTACATGTTGGGCCTGTGTTAGTTATTAGGGCTGAAGTAATGAATAGGATGGATATGGCACATGTCCTGTGGGAAACTTCAGTCCTTACAGTCTAGGATAGAGGACAAACATGAAACAAATGGCTGCAAGTATAATAAAAATTACAAAAAGAAAAATATTGTGTGCAATGATATCGCACGAGAAGGCATCTAAACCATATGAAATGGGGGGGGGGGATGATTAAAAAGGCCTCCCTGTGGCAGGGACATCTAAGCCAAACCAAACATCAGATAGGTATTAGCTGGGTAAGCGGTCTAAAGGCTAGTTACTACAAGGTGCTGTGGGTGACAGTTTGCACTTAGAACCAGCACTTCTATGATGCTCATATATGAGGGACTTTGAGAACCCCTGCTCTGGGGCCTCAGCTAACCCAAAAAGTATATTCCCCAACCTGTGGGGAAGACTCTCACTGCTTTCCTCCTCAGCCTTGCACTGGGAAATGCTGGGGAGCCCCCTTGTTACTAAGCCTCCCTACCCATCCGGACACGTGAGCCCCCTTTCCATCCCTGTGCAAAAGCCAACTAAATAAAATGTGATTTTTATCTCATTTAGATTGTTCTTCTCCTTCAGTGAGCATTCTCCAACTTTTCCCTTCCTCCAGCCCTGCTCTATTTTCTGCCACATAGCAAGTCTATTGCTTTGTATTTTCGTTGATAACTTGTTTGCCATTGAATTGTAGAAGGCCACTTTTGAAAACATCTGAAGTGTGTGTTGTGCTCATTCAGTATTTTATAGGAAGAAAAGGCATTTATATCTTTTCATTTCTCATCTTCATCAGCACAAGAAGCTTTTCTTGAAAAAATATGATCTTCCCTTCAGAAAAAGAGAGCCCACAATAACATTTCCCAAATACCATGACTGAAACAAAACCAAAATTGTAACAAGATTTGGGGCTGTTTCTCAGGAAAACTCTAGTAGATCCTTACACTGCGGCTGCTTTGCAGGGTTGAGGAGACTGACATTTAAAATGATATGATCATAGAATTTGGAACATAAGAGGGTCTTGGCGGTCATCAAAAGTCTGCAAGAGCATCATGCTCTTTATTTTATAGATGAGGAAAATGAATGTGGAGGCGAGGTGACTTACACAGTCACTCTCAGCCAGATAATTCAAAACTCCTCTTATTCCTCAGAAATTGTTATTTTATTTCTATTTTCAGTGACCTTGGTTCTCCACCTTACTTTGCGTGTGTGGCTGCACTCTTCATGTCTGGTGGCATCGTTTCGGGTTTCTCCTCCCTATTTGTTGCCCCTTAACTCCTAAGAAAGCTAGCGCCCTCCTCACTCAGTGGTCTGAGTCTCAGGTAATGAGGGGTCACCTCGTATCAGCACTTGGGAACTTGCTCCCACACTGGAGCTTGGGCTTCTGAGTCTTTTTAAAAAGGTTATGCATGTCTGAAACATACAGAAAAGAAAAAAAATATTTTAAAGCCGTTTTCATTCGTTGTCTTCAGTCTAAAAATAGGGTGACAGAGGGATCGTGGGATAAGCAGCCGGAGCAGGGAAGAGTCGGTTGCCACAGTAACCAATGAGCCATTTCGCTGCATTTGCCTTGACTGTGTGATTGCTGGGAGGTTTTTTTCCCCCTTCCTTCTCCTGTGCGTGGGGGTGGGGGTAGGTGGTGGGGGCATTTTTAGATTATATAATAGGATCCAGATTCCTGACTTCCGGAGTCAACCAGTCTTCAAGAAAGTGCTATTCCCTTCTGCTTTTCCCCTCACTGCAAATAGCCTCCCGTCCATTGGCTTCATGGGACCAAGAGAAAAGCTTATGACCACACCCATCCCAGGTTCAGTAGTGCCTTTCTTGGAACACTTCCCCAGTTTTTGACAACCTGACTCCATAGAAATATTACCCACCCCCCCGCCATCTCCCATCCCGAATCCTATCCAGTCCTCAAATGCCCCAGGTTCCAGCAATCCACTAGGAGACTGCTGGGGCTCACTTCTGTTCTGCAGCAGGGAGAGGCCGCCCTGGGTGCGGGTTGAGTCAGTGAAGTCGCTACAGAGCTGACCTGCTTGCACCGCCCTGAATGCTAAGCTCCGCCTTCTCCCAATGAGCATATCCTGGAATCCGGATATAGACCACATCAGAGTAGAGAGCTTGCTGGCTTTGGTAGCAAACAGATCTGTGTTGGAATCCTACACCCACCACCTTGGACCCATAACTGTTGGACATTTTTGAACCTTTCGAAGTTATAAGAGGTAATACACCTCGAGCAGCCCGCTCACTGCCTGGCATGTACTTGGCACTGAATAAATGTTCTTCTCTTGTACTCCTTCCCCAGTTTCTCTGTCCACCCGTGCCTCCTCCCCTTCCGCTCTTGTAGGGCCTTGACTGACCATTGCAGGCTCCCTCCTGTATAGTGTTCGGGGAGAGTTAACATATATTTGAGGGGGCACCTTCTTCTGTATCTCTTTTAAAGGACCCTTTTCTACCCAACTTTCCACAGTCCTCATTCTCCTCCCTGGCTACCCTTATCCTTACATGACATCCTTTAATGCTTCAGACCTTTCCTGACGCCTTTTCATTAAAACACATCTGTTCTCTACCCCATTCATGAAGAGCTCAGTAGGTACCTAGAGAGCTAATCAAGGTTTAAAGCAAAGTGTAGAACTGAGTTCAGTGTATCCAAATGTGTTAAAATGGCATATGAAAAGCTCCAATCTTTACTGCTTATTAGGGTCATCAGGAATGAATGATAAGCTGAATGGGAGTGTAGTAGTTAGAAATTGTTTTTTTTTTTTTTTTTTTTAATTTTTTATTTGCAGTGCCGGAAATCCCAGCCTGAACTCACCTAAGCAAAAAGAATATGTTAGCTGAAGTAAGGTGCGGGGGTTTCAGGATTGGAGTCATCCACGGGCATTGCCAGAGAGTCAAAGACTAGCTTCAGAAATCTCTGTGTTCCCCAATTCTGCCTGTCTCTGAGTTGCTTTATCCTCTGCTTACCGCAGAGAGGCTTTCTCAAAATTAGTAACGTGGCCTCAGAGTTATATCTTCCCACCTTCTGTGACCTAAGAGGCAAGACTCCTTTCTCAATTGGAAATTGGATAATTATAGGGAAAGGCTTTGGGTCCTTTTTTTTTTTTTCAGGTAGGATCCATACCCACTGTGGAGCCCAACACCGGGCTTAAACTCATGACCCTGAGATCAAGAGTCAGATGCTTAACCGATTGAGCCACCCCAATGCCCCTAGCTTGGTTTGGGTCTTATGCACCCTCTGAACCAATCACTTTGGCTGGGAGGATGGGGTACTGTCATTGACCATGTTGGTTCTCATGTCAGGAAGGTGACTGTCTATAATGGGTAGTCACCAGAATGACATGATTCAAATGTAGCAGGGATGATCGATTCCCCAAAGGCCGGCAGAATGCTGGTGGAAGGCAGAAACAGCAAGAGGTTCTTCAACAGAGAAGAATAACTTCAATACTTGAGTTCCAGGTATTGCCTGTAACTCAGAAGAGTACCTGGGGGCCGGGGGGTGGGGTGGGCAGAGGTAGGTACAAAGCAAATGCTCCATTGACTTTGAGGAAGAAAATGTTCTTGCCCTCAGAGAGCCCTGAGGCTCCACCTACACATTTTCTGTGTAGGAAAAATGACTAAGAACACATGGAGAAAGACAGGTAGGGTTGCAGGGATTGGCCAAAATGCCCATACCCAGCCAGAGAGGAACTGGGAGAGGAATCCAAAGAAAACTCAAAATTGTACCCTATGTTAAAGGAACTGATTGCTTGTAAATAACATTATCTGTCACACTGGGCTCTGTGGACCCCCAATATTCCAGTAGGTGCTGCTAGGTGCAGCTAAGAAAAAAGAAAAGAGAGGAAAGAAAAAGAATGGGAATGAAAAAGAAAGGGGGGAGGAAAAGGACTCTGTGTCCCTGTTTGAAAATTATGGCTCAGAGTTAATTAAGCTTTGAAATTTTTTTGCTTTCTTTATTATGTTAATGCTCATTCCACACTTACATGATCATAGAACCAATCTCTGTAAGCATAGACCACTTATTAGCATCTATAAAAGTTTTGTAGTTTTACATTTTACACTTTAGTTTGTGATCTATTTGAGTTAAGTTTTGTATAAGGACAGAGACTGAGGTTGAGTTTTATTATTGTGATTTTTTTGCCTATGAATGTCCAGTTGTTCCAGCACCATTTATCAAGAAGTTGTCTTTCTTCATTGTGTTGCTTTTGCGCTTTTGTCAAAAATTGGTTGAGAATTTTTATGTGGCTCTGTTTCTGGGTTCTCTATTCTGTCCCACTGATCTATGTGTCTACCAATACCACATGGTCTTGATTACCGTCACTATGTGATAAATACTGAAACCAAGTAAACTGATTTCTCCCAGTATTTGGGACTGAATGCTTTTGTCCCCCACTCCCTAAATTTATATGTTGAAGCTCTAATCCCCAGTGTGTCTGTATTTGCAGATAGGGCCTTTAAGGAGGTAACTCAAGTTAAATGAGGTTATTGGGGGGGGCTCTGACCTAATAGGATTAGTGTCCATGTAAGAGGAGACACTAGAGTTTGTCTCCCCATGCCCCTGCCACATGCACACTCAGAGGGCTATGTGAGGTGAAGGTACTGAGAGAAGCTGGCTATCTGTAAGCCAGGAAGACAGCTCTCACAGGAAACTGAACCCTGTCAGAATCCTTTTTTTCCCCCCAAATTTTTATTTAAATTTTAGTAGTTAACATACAGTATAATTTAGGTTTCAGGAGTAGAATTTAATGGGCACCTGCGTGGCTCAGTAGATTAAAGGTGTGCCTTTGGCTCAGGTCATGGTCCTGGGGTCCTGGGATCGGGTCCTGGGGCCCTGGGATCAAGTCCTGCATTGGTCTCCCTACTCAGTGGGGAATCTTCTTCTCCCTCTACTGCTCCCTCCTGCTTGTGATCTCTTTCTCTCTCTGTCTAATAAACAAACAAACAAACAAATAAATAAATGAATATTTTTTAAAAGGTGTATAATTTAGTGATTCATCAGTTACATATAACACCCAGTGCTCATCATAACCCATCATCCATTCAGTCCATCCCCTACCTACCTTCCTCCATCAATCCTGCCAGAATCTTGATCTTGGACTTTTAGGCCTCTAGAATGGTGAGAACATAAATTTCTGTTGTTTAAGCCACCCAGTCTGCACTATTTTGTTATGGGGAGCTTAGCAGTCTCGTATATCCACTTTAATCTTCCTTTTCTTTCTTCCTTTTTTTTTTTTTAAAGATCCTCCCTTTTCTTTTCTTTTTTAAAGAGTCTACTTATTTACTTGAGAGAGATAGAGATCACGAATGGGGGGAGGGGTAGAGGGAGAAGCAGACTCCCCACTGAGCAGAGAGCCTGATGTGGGACTCGATCCCAAGACTCCAGGATCATGACCTGACTAAAGGCAGAATCTTTTTTTTTTTTTTTAAAGATTTTATTTATTTATTTGACAGAGATCACAAGCAGGCAGAGGCAGGCAGAGAGAGAGGAAGGGAAGCAGGCTCCCCGCTGAGCAGAGAGCTCGATGCGGGGCTCTATCCCAGGACCCTGGGACCACGACCCGAGCTGAAGGCAGAGGCCTCAACCCACTGAGCCACCCAGGCGCCCCACCAAAGGCAGAATCTTAACCGACTGAACCACCCAGGTGCCCTAATCTTTTTTTTTTTTCAAAAAATTTTAACTATTCTAGTTCATTTGCTTTTCCATATACATCTTAGAATAATCTTGTATATACTTAATAAAATATTGCTGAGATTTTGATAGGAATTTTGTTAAACTTTTATATTAATTTGGGGAAGAATTGAAATCTTTACTTGTTGAGTCTTTCCATCCAGGAAAACAATATGTCTCTCCGTTTATTTAGGTCTTCTTTGATTTCTTTCATCAGTGTTTTTTAGTTTCAGCATACAAACCTGTACATGTTTTGTTAGATCTATATCTAAGTATTTTTTTAAGCAATTATAAATGATACTGCATTTTAATTTTGGTATCTGTGTCCATTGTTAGTATATATACATATACAGTTGAATTTTGTAGGTTTACCTTTATCACATGACCTTGCTGTATTCACTTATTAGTTCTAGGTGGATGTATTGTAAATTCCTTGGGATTTTCTATGTACACAATCATGTCATCTGCAAATAGAACAGTTTTACTTATTTATTTCTAATTTGTGTGGCTTTTATTTCTTCCTGTCTTATCATACTGACTAGGACTTCAAACACTGTGTTAAATAAGAGCAGTGAGAGTGGGCATCCTTGCCTTATTCCCAATCTTTGTGTAAAACATTCAGTCTTTCACCATGTAATTTTGAAGCTTATTTTTGAGATGTTCTTTATCCAGTTGAGAAAGATCCCCTACATTCCATATTTCTGAGAGTTTTTATCATGAATGGGTGTTGGATTTTGTCAGATGCTTTTAATGCATTCATTGATACATCATGTGAGTTTTCTTCTCTAGCTAAATTTATTGAATTACATTTATTGATTTTCAAATATTGAGCCAGTCTTATATCTCTGGAATAAACCCCACTTGATTATGATGTATAATTCTTTTTATATATTGCTGGATTCCATTTGGTAATATTCTGTTAAGGATTTTTTGGTCTGTATTCATGAGGGATATTAATTGTATTTTTTTCTTATTTATTTATTTACCTTATTTTCTTATTTAATTGAAATAAAATTAATGTACAATGCTATATTAGTTTCAGATGTACAACATATTGATCCAACAATACTGTACATTACTCTGTGCTTACCATAATAAGTGTAGTCACCATCTGTCAATGAACAATATTATAACAGTATTAATGACTATATTCCCTATGTTGTATTTTTCTTCTCCATAACTTATTTATTTTACAACTGGAAGTTTGCACATCTTAATCCCCTTTATCTATTTCACCCATTCCCCCACCAACTTCCCTGCCGGCAACCATCAGTTTCTTCTCTATTTAAGAGTCTGTTCTTTAGTTTGTTTCTTGATTCCACATACAAGTGAAATCGTATGGTATTTGTCTTTCTCTGTTTAATTTATTTCACTTAACATAATACTCTCTTTATCCATTCATGTTGTTGCAGTGACAAAACCTCATTCTTTTTATGACTGAGTAATGTTGCATTGTGTATATATACCACATCATTTTTATCCATTCATCTATCAGTGGACACTTAGGTTGCTTCCATATCTTGGCTATCGTAAAGAATGCGGCAATAAACACAGGCACATATGGCACCTTCTCTTGTATTTTCTGGAAAAGATTGTGTGAAATTGGTATTAATTGTCCTTTAAATGTTCAGTAGAATTCTCAACTGAAACCACTGGGTCTGGAGATTCATATTTTGGAAATTTTTCAAATTATGATTTTAAACTTCTCAATGCTTATAGAACTATTCAAATTATTTATTTACTTTGCATGAATTATGATAGTCTGTGACTTTTTTTTTTTAAAGGAATTGGTCCATTTCATCCAAGTTGTCCAATTTATGCGTCTAGAGTTGTTTGTAGTATTCCTTGATTATCCTTTTGTCTATAGTCTGTAGTAATGTCTCCAGTTTCATTCCTAATTCTGGTAATTTATGTCTTCTTTTTTTTCCTTTTGTCAGTCTTGTTAGAGGTTTGTCAGTTTTATTGATTTTTGAATAAAAAAAATTCTTTTCTTCATTGATTTTCTCTATTGTCTTTCTGTTTTCAATTTCATTGATTTCTTTTATTTTATTGTCTCCTTCTACTTGCTTTGAATTTATTTTTCTCTTCATTTTCTGAGTTCTTAAGGCAAGAGCTTGGGTTATTGATTTGAGACTTCCCTCTTTTCTAACTTATGCATTTAATGCTATAAATTTCTCTCCTGGCCCTGCTTTAGCTGTGTCCTACAAATGTTGGTATGTTCTATTTTCATTTTCTTTCAGTCCAGTGTATTTTAAAATAAATTTTCCTTCAGATTTTTTTCTTTCATCCATATATTATTTAGAATTGTGTTGTTTGTGTTCTAAGTGTTTGGAAATTTTTAAAAAAATCTTTCTGTTATTGATTTCTAGTTTAATTCCATTGTGGTCGAAGAACACTCTGATTTCAGTTCTTTTAAATTTGTTGAGGTTTGTTTTATGCCCCAGGATTTGTTCTATCTTTGTATTTCTTCCATGAGCACTTGAAAGGAATATATATTCTGCTTTTTTTGGGTGGATTGTATCCATTTACTTTTTCAGTTCTATTAGTTTTTGCTTCACACATTTTTCAGTTCTGTTTTTCTGTGCATGTATATTTAGGATTGCTATATCTTCTTGGTAGATTGAACTTTCTGTTATTAAACAGTGTCCTTCTCTGTCCCTTTTAATTTTCTTTGTTTTAAAGTTACATTACCTGATTTTCATAGAGGCACTCCAGCTTTCCTTTGCTTAATGTTTGCATGATACATCTTTTTCCATCCTTTTGCTTTCTACCTGCCTGTATAACTTCATTTGAAATTAGTTTCTTTTAGACAGCATAGAGTTAAGTCACTTTTTAAATCTACTCTGCTCATCTCTGTCTTTTATTTTGTGTATCTAGACTATTTAAATTTAAACTAATTGCTGATAATTGCTAATAAATTGGGGCATAAGTTTGCTATTTAATTTTTTTTAATTTTGTTTTCTGTTTTTTTCCTTTGTTGTTTTTGGTTTCTCTGTTTTCTTTTTTCTGCTTTCCCATGGATTAATTGGAGATCTTTTACAATTTAAGCTTGGTTTATTCATAATGTTTTTGAGTGATCTCTTCACATAGCTTTTTAAGTGGTTGCTCCAAGTATTACATTGTACATACATACTTATCACTATCTACTGCTATCATCATATCAGTTTGAGTGAAGTGTGGAAGCCTAATCTCTCATTTTGTCTTTTCCCATTTATAATATTTTCTTAAATATTTCCCATATATATTCAGAACTACATCAGGACATGTTTTATTTTTTGCTTTGGCCATCAAGCATAATTTACAAAACTCAAAAGGATAAAGTTTATTGCATTTACCCAATTTTTCTTTCTGTGTTTTTTTCATTCTTCCTGATGTTCCCAGGTTTATATTTTTAATAATTTCCATTTGGTTTAAATAATTCTTTTTGGAGGGGCAGCCCCTAGTCCCAGGCCCTTCAGACAGACCCCTGCCCTGTCCATGTAAAATGCCAGTGCCCTCCCCACCCTGAGATGGCCCCCCACTTCCTGGCCTTGTAAGTGAGATTACACATTAGCTACTCTAAGGAGAGTAGCTCCGTGGGAAATGTGAACCATGAGAATGTCACTGGCACTGATGAGGAGAAAAACCAAACACCTTTGTGACAATGACTGACTGACTAACTTCATTCAGAATAGCTTTGCTTGCAACAAATTCTCTTAGTTTTCCTTCATCTGGGAACATCTACACTTCACCTTACTCTTGAAAGATGTTTTTGCTGGATATAGGATTCTAGATTTACAAATTTTTCATTTGGTATTTTGAAATGTTGTGTCATTTTCTTCTGGACTCTGTGGTTTCAGTGAGAAATCTGGTGTCTATCAAATTGTTTTCCCCTATAGATAAGGTGTTATTTTTCTTTAGCTACCTTCAAGATTTTTTCCTTTCGTTTTCACAAGTTTGACCATAACATATCTTGGTGTGGGTTTCTTTGGGTTACACTGTTTGAGGATAGATGAATGCTGCTTTGCCTTCTTCCCTACAAGGTCTGGTCTCTTTTTCCTACCTTACCCAGTACCAGCCCACAGAGGTATATTCTTGTCTGTCCTAGTTTAATAGGATGTAAAAATGGGACTCTTTTAATGCCCATGTTACCTAAGGCCTGAAAAAGTAGTTTGATAATAAGCCTGAAGTATCTCTACATTCTAATATGAAGTGTTCAACCACCCAAGGGGTTTAAGAAGTTAGCAGGCCACCCAACTGGCCAGTGGGGAGGAGCGGGTGTGCTCCCTCTTCATTCAGTCCTTTTTAGGGAACTTCAGTGGAAACATTATAGACACTGACTGCCTCCCATTTGGGAAACATAAAGGGGAAGGGTATGGCTGGATTTGCTTGCTGGGATGGTAGAACAGGGAGCGGTGGTTTCTGAGGGGCTGGCTGGAAGAAGAGGGAAGCAGAGTTTGTCAGAGTAACAGGATGAGTAAGTGTTTTCTGTGGATCCTATGTGTACCAAAAATGGGACTTGCTGAGAGAGAAGGCTGGCTGAGGTATTTTGTTTATACCACCTGAGAGCGCTGCCTGCAAGGGTCAGGAAACCGCAGCA
Source organism: Lutra lutra (assembly GCF_902655055.1). Lineage (NCBI taxonomy): Eukaryota > Metazoa > Chordata > Mammalia > Carnivora > Mustelidae > Lutra > Lutra lutra. Next base: position 87,231,570 of record NC_062285.1, read on the forward strand.
GAAAGTGTAACATCAGGTGTCCAAATGCAAAAGGAGGAAACATTAGTGGCTTATCCGAAGAGATGCTTTGCTTTGCCTTTCTTCTCTTTTCTTTTCCTTCCTTCTTCCTTTCTTTCTCTTTCTTTCTTTCTTTCTTTCTTTCTTTCTTTCTTTCTTTCTTAAGATTTTATTTATTTGAGAGAGAGAAAGCATGAGTTGTGGGGAGGGAGAGGGACAAGCAGACTCCTCACTGAGCAGGGAGCCCACTGTGGGACTCAATCCCAGGACCCCAGGATCACAACCTGAGCTGAAGGCAGACGCTTAAACCACTGAGCCACCCAGGTGCCCCAAGAAATTCTTTTGTTGTTTCAAGGGAACTGCAGATAGGCCATTTCCAGTGGTGTGTGGCAGCATCTCTGAAGTGCTCATGAAAATGCCTGCCAGTCCCAGAGAGCGTCATCACTGGCTTACAGCCCCTGCCAGTGAGATCACACCTTCCCTGTCTGTCTGTGGTGCAGCTTGGCTGCCCTGGCAACAGGTTTATCCCTAAACCTCAATAGCTTAATACAGTAATGGTTTATTTGGAAACATAGGTATGGAGGAGTCACATAGTCACTTAACTGCCTTGGTCCAGGAGTGGTGTCACTTCCATGGATAGTTCACTGGCCAGAGTAAGTCACATGACCCCACTGTAACTGTCAGGGAGGCTGGAAATGAAGGAAGGGAGAACACGGAATGTTTGATGAGCACAGCCTCTGCTCCACTGTCTTCCGCCCCCTTTTCTCCCATTCCTCACCCTTCAATCTAAATATAGAACCAATTATTCAGCTGAAATGCACCAGTGTAGCCATATTGGTTTTTAAAAGATTTTATTTATTAATTTGACAGACAGAGATCATAAGTAGGCAGAGAGGCAGGCAGAGAGAGGAGGAGGAAGCAGGCTCCCCACTGAGCAGAGAGCCCAATTCGGGGCTCAATCCCAGGACCCTGGGATCATGACCTGAGCCGAAGGCAGAGGCTTTAACCCACTGAGCCAACCCAGGCCCCCAGTATTGGTTTTTAAATTCTTTAAAATCTAGGTGATGGGGCGCCTGGGTGGCTCAGTGGGTTAAAGCCTCTGCCTTCAGCTCAGGTCATGATCCCAGGGTCCTGTGATCGAGCCCCACATCGGGCTCTCTGCTCAGCGGGGAGCCTGCTTCCTCCTCTCTCTCTCTCTGACTGCCTCTCTGCCTACTTGTGATCTGTCAAATAAATAAATAAAATCTTTAAAAAAATAAAAAATAAAATCTAGGTGATGGTTATAAAGTGGTCATTATATTATTTTTTTCTACTTTCATATATGCTTGAAACATAGAATTTTTAAATTAAATTTTATTTTTTTAAATTTATTTAAATCCAGGGGTGCCTGGGTTGCTGAGTCATTAAGCATCTGCCTTCAGCTCAGGTCATGATCCCGGGGTCCTGGGATGGATCCCCGCATCGGGCTCCCTGCTCTACAGGAAGCCTGCTTCTCTCTCTCCCACTCCCCCTGTTTGTGTTCCCTGTCTAGCTGTGTCTTTCTCTAATAAATAAATAAAATCTTTTTAAAAAATTTATTTAAATCCAGTTAACATATAATATATTATTAGTTTCAGAGGTTGAGTTCAGTGATTCTTCAGTCTTATGTAACACCAGTGCACATTATATCACATGCCCTCCTTAATGTCCATCACCCAGTTACCCCTTCCCCCACATCTCCCCTCCAGCAACCCTCAGTTTGCTTCCTGTGATGAAGAGTTTCTTAGGGAGGCAAGTTGGCAGAAGAGTAGGGGACCTCATTTCATCTGGCCCCTTGAATTTGGCTAAATATCTGTCAAATCATTCTGAATGACTAGGAATTCAACCTAAGATGTAAGAAAAGAATTCCTGGAATTTTACAAGTATAAAAGCAACCACACTTTGCAAGGTAGGAATTGTGGAGACATGAATCTGAGGGGATATATCAGAAGATAAACAGTACGGGGAGAGAGCCTTTGTAAGCTGGCCAATGGAAAGTAATATAGCCCCCAGCACAAAACTGGAACTTTTAGAAGTCTCCTCCAGTGAGAATTGTCCCTGCCTGAAAGGTGCTCAGGCAGGGAAGCTGAGCGGAATCCTAAGTAAGAGAGTGTGGTCTCAGGATCCCCCGGGGTCACAGAAAGACCTGGGGTACCTGAGCTGACAGAGTTCCCAACCACTGGAGCAGGCTGTGGTCAGTGAGCCCGGGAGCGTTCTCTCAGCTCAGTTTGCCAGAAACCAGGAACCGCAGCAGGATCTGGCAACCGCTCTCTATGCAGGGACCCTGCAAAGGGCAGAAACACAGTGACCCTTGTCCTTCACCCATGAGGATCCGCACGGCTGTGGACCACAAGAGCCTGCAGAGTTTGGCACACACAAAAGTGAAGACCACGTATCCCTAGGGTTTCCTAAAGAGAGGGGACTCTAGGGCTGGAGATTGGGAGGCCGCCATTTAAACTTTCATCCTCTCAAGTGGTGCAGAAAGCCTTCAGGGAACAAAAGCCTCTAGAGCAACCTGAAGCAGCTTACACTCAGCCTGGCCCCCTGGTAAGTGTGGTGCCACTCCACCCAGGCAAAGACGCCTGAAAATCAGTGCAACAGGCCCCTCCCCCAGAAGACCAGCTGGAACATCAGGAGAACACCAAGTTTACAGAACACACAGAACCGCAAAACTCCAGCACTAGGGGGGAAATAGTGTATGGAATTTGAGGGTTTTTTTCTCATGATTCTTTTTTTTCTTTCAGTTTAAAAATTTCCTTCTCTCTTTTTTTTTCCTTTCCAACTAGTTTCTTATTTTATCAACTCTTTGTTTTTAAGTCTTTTTAAAACTTTCATTTTTACATTTACATTTTATGGATATATTCTGCATTTTTGGCTTCCTTTCGCTTTATTCGATTTTATTTTTGTGTGTGTGTTTTGCTTTCTTTATAATTTTGGGATTTAGTGTCTGCTAACAAACAGACCAAAATACACCCAAGACTGAGAGGATCACTCTCTTTTGTCAACCTGGGAGATTATATTCTCTCTTTTTCCCCCTTTTCCTTATTCTTTTCTTTTGTGGTTTCTGACCTCTTTGGGTTTGTCTAATGTGTATTTTGCTTGGGTCATGGTTGATATTTCTGATCTTGTTTCCTCGTTCATCCATTCCTCTCTGGGCAAAATGATCAGAAGGAAGAATTCACAACAAAAGAAAGAACCAGAGGTAAGACACTCTGTCACAGATCTCATTGATATGGATGTAAGGAAAATGTCAGAGTTGGAATTCATGATAATGATTATAAAATTACTAGCTGAGCTTGAAAAAAGAATGAACGATACTAGAGAATCTCTTAGTGCAGAAATAAAATCTGATCAGGTCGAAATTAAAAAATGCTTTAACTGAGATGCAGTCTGAAATGGTTGCTCTAACAGTTAGGGTAAATGAGGCAGAAGAGTCAGTGATGTAGAAGACAAGATGGTAGAAAGGGAGGAAGCTGAGGTAAAAAGAGAAAATGAATGAACCATGAGGGGAGGCTTCAAGAAATCAGTGACATCATAAAGCAAAATATTAGATTTATTGAAGTCCCCAAGGAAGAAGAAAGTGAGGGGCGCCTGGGTGGCTCAGTGGTTAAGCCGCTGCCTTCGGCTCAGGTCATGATCTCAGGGTCCTGGGATCGAGCCCCGCATCGGGCTCTCTGCTCTGCGGGGAGCTTGCTTCCTCCCCTCTCTCTGTCTGCCTCTCTGCCTGCTTGTGATCTCTCTCTCTCTGTCAAATAAATAAATAAAATCTTAAAAAAAAAAAAGAAGAAAGAGAGAGGGAAAGAAGGTATCAATGAAACAAACCAAAAGAACAGTAGAACAGATCTATGAAGCTAAAAGCTGGTTCTTTGAAAGAATTAATAATTTTGATAAACCCCTGGCCAGACTTATCAAAAAGAAAAGTGTACAGACCCAAATTAATAAAATCATGAGTGAAAGCAGAGAGATCATGACCAACACCAAGGAAATGCAAACAGTCCTAAGAATATATTACAAGTAACTATATGGCAACACATTAGGCAATCTGGAAGAAATAGATACATTCCTAGAAACTTATAAACTACCAAAACTGAAACAGAAGAAATAGAAGCCTAAACAGACCCATAACCCGCAAAGAAATTGAAGCTGTAATAAAAAATCTCCCAACAAATAAAGTCCAAGGCCAGATGGCTTCCCAGGGGAATTCTACCAAACATTTAAAGATCTAATACCTTTTCTTCTGAAGCTATTAAAAAAAAAATAGAAAGGGAAGGAAAACTTGCAGACTCATTCTATGAGGCCAGCATTATCTTGATCCCAAAACCAGACAAAGACCCACCAAAAAGTAGAATTACAGACCAATATTCCTGATCAACATGGATGTCAAAATTCTCACCAAGACACTAGCCAATAGGATCCAGCAGTACACTAAAAGGATTATTCACAATGACCAAGTGAGTTTTATTCCAGAGCTGCAAGGTTGGTTCAACCTTTGCAACTCAATCAACATCACATTAATAAAAGAAAGGACAAGAACCATATGATCCTCTCAATAGATGCAGAAAAAACATTTGACAAAGTACAGCATTCTTTCTTGATTAAAACTCTTCACAGTGTATGGATAGAAGGGAAAATACCTTATTATTCTAAAAACCATCTATGAAAACCCACAGTGAATATCATTCTCAATGAGGAAAACCTGAGAGGTTTTCCCTGAAGGTCAGGAACAAGATAGAGATGCCCACTCTCACCACTGTTGTTCAGTATAGTACTAGAACTCCTAGCTTCAGCAATCAGACAACGAAAAGAAATAAAAGACAGTCAAACTGGCCAAAAAGAAGCCAAACTCTCACTCTTCACAGATGATGTGATACTTTATGTAGAAAACCCAAAAGACTCCACCCCCAAATTGCTAGAACTCATACAAGAGTTCAGGAATGTGGCAGGATATTAAATCTGTGCACAGAAATCAGTTGCATTTCTATACAGTAATAATGAGATAGAAGAAAGAGAATTAAGAAATTAACCCCAGTTACAATTTCACCAAAAACTATACAATACCTAGGAATAAACCTAACCAAAGAGGTAAAGGATCTGTGTTCTAAAAACTATAGAACATTTGTGAAAGAAATTGGGGACGACACAAAGAAATGGAAAAACATTCCAGAATGCTCATGGATTGGAAGAATAAATATTGTTAAGAGGTCTATGCTACCCAGCGCAATCTACACATTCAGTGCAATCCCTATCAAAATATCATCAACATTTTTCACAGAACTGGAACAATCCTAAAATTTGTATGGAACCAGAAGAGACCCTGAATAGCCAGAGGAATGTTGAAAAAGGAAACCAAAGCTGGTGGCATCACAATTCTGGACTTGAAGCTCTATTACAAAGCTGTAATCAACAAGACAGTATGGCACTGGCACAAACATAGACACATAGATCAATGGAACAGAATAGAGAACCCAGAAATGGACCCTCAACCCTATGGTCAACTAATCTTTGATGAAGCAGGAAGGACTATCCAATGGAAGAATAGCCTCTTTAATAAATGATGGGAAAATTGGACAGTCACATGTAGAAGAATGAAACTGGACCATTTTCTTACACCATACAAAAAGATAAACTCAAAATGGATGAAAGACCTCAGTGTGAGACAGGAATTCATCAAAATCCTAGAGGAGAACACAGGCAGCAACCTCTTCAACCTGGGCCACAGGAAATTCTTACTAGACATGTCTCCAAAAGCAAGGGAAACAAAAGCAAAACTGAACTGTTGGGACTTCATCAAGACTTCATCAAAAGCTTCTGCACAGCAAAGGAAACAGTCAACAAAACTAAAAGGCAAACTAGGGAATGGGAGAAGATATTTGCAAATGACATATCAGATAAAGGGCTAGTATCCAAGATCTATAAAAGAACGTATCAAACTGAACACCCAAAAAACAAGTAATACAGTCAAGAAATGGACAGAAGATAGGAGCAGACATTTTTCCAAAGAAGACATACAAATGGCTAACAGACATATGAAAAAATGTTCAACATCACTAGCCATCAGGGAAATACAAACTGATACCACCATGAGACACCACCTTATACCAGTCAGAATGGTCAAAATTAACAAGATAGGAAACAACAAATGTTACAAGGATGTAGAAAAAGGGAACCTTCTTACACTCTTGGTGGGAATGCAAGCTGGTGCAGCCACTCTGGAAAACAGGCTGGAGGTTCCTCAAGAAGTTAAAAATAGAGCTACCCTATGACCCAGCAATTGCACTACTGGGTATTTACCCCAAAGATACAGATGTATTGACCCAAAGGGGCACCTGCACCCCCATATTTATAGAAGCAATGTTCACAATAGCCAAAGTGTGGAAAGAGCTGAGATACCATCAACTTAATGAATGGATAAAGAAGATGTGGTATCCATATATATGCATGCAATGGAATATTCAGACATCAAAAATTAAAAAAAAAAAAAAAGAAATCTTGCCATTTGCAGTGATGTGGATGGAACTAGAGGGTATTATGCTCAGCGAAATAAGTCAACCAGAGGTGGTGCTGGTGCCCCTTCAGATCACTACATTAGCCATTCTGACTGGTGAGAAGTGGTATCTCATTGTGGTTTTGATTTGCATTTCTCTGATGTTGAGTGAGAGACAGAATTTTGATGATCACACAGGACTAGTTTTTTACAAATTGTTTTCTGAGCACTTTCTATGTTACATGGCTTTTTCCAAATATTTTCTTTTTTAAATCTTCACAAGCTTGTGAAGCATAGACACTATTAGTATCCCCATTTTCCAGATGAGGACAAATAAGGCACAGAAAGATGAAATCACTTAGCCAAGTATGTGGCTCTGTAAGTATTTCACATTAATTGCAATTGCCTGTTAGTTGTTTGTTGACCAGAATAGGATCTTTTTGGATAAAGGGATCATTCCTTATTCATTTTAGTACTTCTAGCATCCTTCCTAGGGCTTGGCACAAAATAAGTATGCAATAAATGGTAGCAATAGTAATTTTAATTACTGAGATGGGTGTATAATATAACTTGAAATAATTTAAGAGACTGAAGAAATTTTAATTATTTGGGAGAGATTGAAAAAGTAATGGGGGTGTGTCCTAAACTTCCCCAAGGGGCAGGAAGAACCAGGGTCTACTAATTTGAGCAGAGTGGGGACTTATTTGATAATACACCCTTTAGTCTCCTATGTCACCATACAGGTGACACTGATTTGGGAGATAATTTTGTAAGACTCATTAAAATATCACCTCACTAGGGCCTTTTTTGGACAATGGGGCTCAAGCAAATCCCCACTTTTAGCCTCAGATCTAGTCCTTTACTAGGATCCTTTATAGCTCTTACCATGACTTGCAATTTTTTATTTACTTAAAAAGAAGTCTCTAGTAGAATGCAAGCTCTGTGAAGCAAGAACCATGTCAATAGAACTATTTTATCTATTTTAACTCTGAACTATTTTATCCCCAACTATGGGAATGAATCACGCATAGAATGTGCTCAAGAGTTCAGTGCATAAATGAACGAACAGGATGCCTAGCTCTCATGGCAGCTCCTTGTCCTGTATCCCCAGACCTGTGAAGGGTGGTTTGGATTTAGCAGAGTCTTGTTTTTGGGGAAACTTGGGGTGGGAAAGTGGCTAGGGAGGCATCTGATCCAAATGCTAGCAGAGAAAGATACTGGTACGCAAGTGAATAGTTTTCATAGTACCATTGTCTATGGTCTAATACAAGGCTAGCTCCAATACAAAGCTATGATACAGCTATATTAAAGGATTTTTGTGGGGTTGAAGGACTCTAACTTAGGAAGCTTATTATTAATTATAGTTGTGCTTCTGTGAAAAAATAAATGCATTCTGAGTTTAAAACCACAGACTCTACATAGTACCTTTAAATCAGCTAATTTATGTTAGGGCCTGTTGATATGTTATAAATCTCTCATTAGAAGCTCAAGAATTGTTCATGTGTGAGACATTTTTGGTAATTGGGAAATACAGAATAAAAGACACATTTCCTCCCTTAAGGAATATATGATCTAGGTGGAGAGAAGGGCTTAGATTGGTCATCCTCCTCCTGAAAAATTAAAAAGAATTCTCTCCTTACACCTTTTAGTATATTCATTGTGGGGGAGATTTGGACATGAAAATAATAGTAATTTTGAATTATGCTTAATGTTTTATGTCTTTTGTAAAAATCTGGATATACACATGCAATGAAGAATCAGGTGTCATTTTATAAAAATTTAATTTTTATATAAAAAACTTAAAATAATTCTCTTCTCCTTCCAATATCTGTATACATTTTTGCTTTGATGTTCTGTATCTTCCACAGCTTGAAACCTGATAAAATATTTGATTTTGTACTACAGTTGGTGGTTTTCATGTCTGTCTTCTCTCATAGACTGTACATTTCTGTGCTTTAGAATAATAGCTAATCATTGTGCCCCTTCATTCCACATTCTGTCTTCCTCATGTTTGACCCATGACAGCCTTCCACTCACCATTAATTAAAACATGTGGACTGTGTTTTCTTTTCCTCAAGACACCTTTTGAACACTTTGTGATTCTTGTCATTATTATTATGGAAGAAGAAAAGTATGTTCTGTGTGCACTCTGGCTGTTATCAAAAGTAGTGGTTGTCACCAAAATAGATAATGCTCCCACCTCTTTTCTTTGCGAAGCTACTGATAACTCCATATATAACTATGGTAAAACAATTACATAAAATTTTGTGCAAGGGATAATTTCTTTTCGGTGTTTTAAAATGCGGTGGGAATCTAAATCAAGGGGTCAGTTTTGGTGGTAAGAGCAGAGACTGGTCCTTATACCTTCCTTGTTAATTAAGAGAGTGTTAGGGAGTGGGGAAGTGATATAATGATAGGTATTTTTCATGTATTTCTTGTTGTTCTAATTTGCTTCAGGTTTAGAGGTTGACATTTTCTGATTGTTTCCAAATGTGGTTGGAGATTCATTTTGTGTTCTGAAGTCCTTTGAATACTGATTAACTGGACCCTTCCCCCAGAGTTAGTGTTTGTTTCTTCTCTGTATGAGAGTGTTTCTGTGTTAGTTAACTATTGCCACAGGAGCAAACTACCCTCAAACTCATGGTTTAAAAAAAAAAAACAAACAACCAAACAAATGATCATTCATTTTTACCCATGAGCCTACAGGTCAGAGACTGCATGTCTGGACATTTCTGATTTCAGCTGGTTCCCCTCCCTGTTGAGCCATCAGCTGACTGGGGACTGCTGGAGCCCCTGGGGTGCTAGACTGTCAGGATCCAGGGCTCCTGCAGGCTAGGCCAGCCTTGGCACATTCTTGTGGCCATGGCAGAAGCACTTTTGCACATCTTTGGGTGTGTCACATCTGCTAACATCCCATTAGCCTAAGCAAGTCACATGACCAAACCTTGAGAAATGCAGCTACCCAGCAGAGTGGCAGAGATACAGGGTAGGTAAAGCATGGGGACCACTGATGCAATTAATCTACTGAACCCTCTCAGTCACTATCATATCCCTCACACTGTATGAAAAAAAGTGGATCAGAACCTTGGCTGAGTTTTACTGGAGAGTTATGGGAATGGTTCTCCTTGGTCCTCTTAGGGATCCTATGCCATGGGGAGGGAAGATCATGGAACTGCAACCAGAAGATTGGGTTGAAATCCAGACTCTCCCATGTGTTTGCGATTTTGCTCAACTGGCTTTACCTCCATAAAGCCCATCTGTAAAAGGTAGTTAATGTTGCCTGTCCCACAGCATTGTGAATATCAAATTTGGTGAATAGATTATGTATTTGTTTGTGTTTGGTGTAGTGTCAGCGCAATAAGCATTTTTCTTATGCCAAAGATTGGCTACTCTCTCACGTATACACATAGTAGAACTTCTCTTTTGCTTTTGCATTTTATTAGTAAGAGGAAAATACTCCCTGTTTTAATCAGATGGGTGGCTCAGTCATTGCAATATGGGTGTGTACACCATATTTACAACATGGGTGAAGGATAACTCAGGAACAGTAGGTTTCATATCATGGAGCATCTAATATTATAGTTATTTCAGCTCCCTGCAAAAACACAGTATTTATGAGTTAAGCTTTTTTCCCAATCTAATAGATTTATAATTCATTTCTTTATTTATACTATTATGGTATAGTTCACTTCAGCTGAGTTGAGGCGTGAACATCCTTATTCATTAGTTAGGGTACCCATGAAGGACACAGATGTTAAAATCCTTTTACTTCATGGTTACAGGCAGGGCTCAAAACTAATAATTGGAGAAATTTAAACTCCATTAATTGCCCAAATATGTAAGAAGCTGCATTAAGAACAAATGTGTCATAAACCATAAGTGACTCTTAATCTCACAAAACAAACTGAGGGTTGATGGGGGGAGGGAGGTTGAGAGGGGGGGTGGGATTATGGACATTGGGGAGGGTATGTGCTATGGTGAGTGCTGTGAAGTGTGTAAACCTGGTGATTCACAGACCTGTACCCCTGGGGATAAAAATATATTATATGTTTATAAAAAATAAAATTAAAAAAAAAAGAACAAATGTGTCATATAATTAGTAAATACATTTTCCCTAATACTTTGCTGGAAATCCACTTAGGAAAAATAATCGGGGATAGTTTTTTTTGAGGTTTTATTTTAATGTTAGCAAAAGTATAGGGGGACCATTAAAAATATTTGATTATAGAGCTTAACGACAGACGTATTTTATCAGCTTCTTATAACAGGTTCTTTAATGTAGCCTTATCCAGGTAATTTTGAAGCTGAAAGCACTGTTTCAATTTAAGTTGGTTTTTACTAGCATTGCAAACTACATCCATAAGGAGTCTCAGCGGCTGGCTTTTCTGTTCCTTTCCTGATATACTCTTGTGGGCCATCAATCTGATGGTGTAGAAGGTTATTTATTATTACTGTAAGTGATATTATTTTCTAAAGATTTTATTTATTTGACACAGAGAGAGATCACAAGCAGGCAGAGAGGCAGGCTGAGAGAGAGAGAGGGAAGCAGACTCCCTGTTGAGCAGAGATCCCCACTCGGGGCTCAATTCCAGGACCCTGGGATCATGATCCGAGCCGAAGGCAGAGGCTTCAACCCCCTGAGCCACCCAGGCGCCCCTGTAATTCATAGTTCTAAGTGAAACATGTTTAGTGTTATAGAGCAAGTCAGTTTATAATCAAGTGGTTCATGTTAAATATTCTAAAAAATAAAGGATCGGTTCCTTCTATTGTCCCTGTAATCCCATTTAAAAATTTCTTGAATCCTAACCCCCACCACCCCCGACTCCTATATTTCTCTCAGATGTTAAATAGAAATTGCAGTATTGTTGTGGTATTGTCTCATTTTTATTTTAAATTTTGATTTTTTAAAATTATGGGTTGTTTTCATGTTGATTTTTTTAAAAGGTTACCTTAAAATACTATTTATCTTGACCACTGAACTTGAGGCATCCCCTCAAATTTTGCACCCCTGGCAGATGCCTCACTCCCCCTAGTCTGGTCTAAGGCAGTTTTACAAGTCAAAATGATATGATGTTGAAATTTGTACCCACTCTCAATATAACTTTTCAGAGAGACTCAAGATTTAGGAAGTGGTGCTGAGAAAAGAAATTGTAGTGGTTAGGTATGGTTCTAATACAAACCACTCCAAAACTCATTAGTGACAAACACCCTATTTATTTTTTATGTGGTATGGGGTCAAGATCAGATTTAATTGTTTTCTGTATAGATATTCAGTTATTCTACTGCAATTTTTGAAAACTGTCTTGTCCTCATTGCTCAGCCTTTTAAGACCTTTGTCTTAAAACAAGTGTCCATATAGATATGGATCCATTTCTGTTTTTTGTATTTTTTTCTATTGGTCTTTTTTTTTCTTCCTATCTCCTGCCCTAATATTTACACTACTAATTATAGTAGATTTGTAAAGTCTTGATATCTAGCAGAGCAAGTTCTAGAACCTGATTCTTCTTGAAGAACATCTTGGTGATTCTAAGCAATTTGCATTTCCATAGAAGTCTTAAAATTGGTTTCCCAACCCTCCCTCCCCAACTAACACACAAACACACACACACAATACCAGGGTTTTTATTGGTATTTCCTTTCTTTTTCTTTTTTCTGTCTTTTTTTTTAAAGATTTATTTATTTATTTATTTGAGAGAGAGAGAGTGGGGAGAGGGTCCGAGGGATGAGGAGAGGGAGAGAAGCAGACTCCTCACTGAGTACAGAGCCTGACCTGGGACTTGATCTCATGACCCCGGGATCATCACCTGAGCTGAAACCAAAAGTTGGCTGCTTAACCAACCAAGCCACCCAGGTGCCCTATTGGGATTTCTTTGAATCTGTAAATCAGTTTGGGGAGAGTAGATTGTCTTTATAATTTTGTATCTTCAAGGCTATGAATATGGAATATTGTTCCATTTATATAGACTTTTAAAAATATCTTTTAGAAATGATTTTATTTTTTCTATTTTTATTGAGATATAACTGACATATAATATTGTGTAATTTTAAGGTGTACAGTGTATTTATTTGATATACTTACATGTTGAAAAATGATTACTAGTATAGCTTTGGTTAAACCTCCTTAATATCACATAATTACCATTGTGTTTTTGTGGTGAGAACATTTAGGATCTATTCTCATAACAAATTACAAGTTTATAATATAGTTCAGTTGACTCTTGAACACTGAGGCCCCTCGTGCAATAGAAAATCCACATACAACTTTTTTCTCCCCCCAGATTTAACTACTAATAGGCTATTGTTGACCAGAAACCTAATCGATTACATTGTTGATTAACACAATTTTCTACGCTATATGTATTATATACTGTAGTCTCATGATAAAGTAAGCTAGAGAAAAGAAAATTTATTAAGAAAATTATAAGGAAAATACATTTACAGTACTATACTGTACTTACAAAAAAAAAATCCACATATAAGTGGATCCAGGCAGTTCAAACCCATGTTGTTCAATACAGTTCAACAACTGTATTATTAACTGTAATCATCATGCTATACATTAGCTCCCCAGAACTTATTCATCTTATAACTAGAAGCTATAAGAGCAGGGAGCCCCATTTGCAACTTGATCCCAGGTCCCTGAGATCATGACCTGAGCCAAAGTCAGATGCTTAACCAACTGAACCACCTAGACGCCCCTCCTCTGCTCATTTTAAAATTGGATTTGGAGGTTTTTTGCTTGAGTTGTATGAGTTATTTATATATTTTGGATATTTAGTTCTTCTCAGATTTATGATTTGCATATTTTCTGTCATTCCATAGGTTGCCTTTTTATTTTCTTAGTTGTTTATTTTCCTGTAGAGAAGCTTTCCAGTTTGATGTAGCTTTGTTTATTTAATTTTGCCTTTGTTGCTTGTGCTTTTGGTGTCATATCTAGAAAGTCACTGCCAAGACCTGTGCCAAGGAGCTTTCCTCCTGTGTTTTTTTCTAGGAGTATTCTGGTTTCAGTCTTATGTTTAAGTCTTTAATCCATTTTGAGTTAACTTTTTATACCAGTACCATATGGTTTTGAATATTATAGCTTTGTAATACAGCTTGAAATCAGGAAGTATCATGTGTCCAGCTTTATTCTTTCTTTGGATTGCTTTGGCTTTTCAGAATCTTTGATAATTCCATACAAATTTTGGGTTACTTTTCTACTTCTGTGAATTTTGGTAGGCAATGCATTGTATCTGTAAATGGCTTTGGGTAGAATGCTTATTTTAACATTATTAATTCTTCTGATCCATGAACATGGGATATCTTTCTATTTGTGTCTTCTTCAATTTCTTTAATGAAAGTTTTATAGTTTTCAGTGTACAGATCTTTTACCTCCTTGGTCAAATTCTTCCCTAAGTATTTTATTTTATTTTTTTTTAAGATTTTATTTATTTGAGAGCAAGAGAGAGAGAGAGATTGAGAGTGAGCACACGAGTGGGGAGAGGGGCAGAGGGCAAGGGAGAAGCAGACTCCTTGCTGAACAGAGAGTCTGACATGGGGCTTGATCCCAGGACCTTGTGATCATGACTTGAGCCAAAGGCAGACACTTCACCAGCTGAGACACCCAGGCACCCCAATATTTTGTTCTTTTGATGCTACTGTGAATGAGGTTGTTTTATTTCTTTTTCAGATGTTGTTCGTTTATAGAAACACAATTGATTTCTATATGTTCATTTTGTATCCTGCAACCATGCTAAATTAGTTTATTCTAACAGTTTTTGTTTGAGTCATTAGGATTTTTTTATATGTAAGATAATGTCATCTGCAAACAAAGACAGTTTTATTTCTTTCTTTATAATTTGGGTTGACTTTTACTTATTTTTCTTGCATATTGCTCTGGCTAGGACTTCTAGCACTATGTGAAATGGGAATGGTGAGAGTGGGCACCCTTGTCTTATTCCTGATCTTAGAGGAAAAGCTTTCAATCATTTGTTATTCTGTATGATATGGGCTTGTCATAAATGGCCTTTTACTTTCTTTTATACCCAGTTTGTTGGACATTTTTATCATGAATGTTTTTTGTCAAATGACTTTTTTGCATCTAAGATAACTGTATGATTATTATCTTTCATTTAATAAATATGGTTTATCAGATTGATTGCCATATGTTCAACCATCCTTGCATCCCAGGGATAAATTGCATTTGGTCATTGTGTATGTTTCTATTAATGTGTTGTTAATTTGGTTTGCTAATATTTTGCTGATAATTTTTACATCTATATTCATCAGGGATATTGGTCTGTAGTTTCCTTTTCTCATAGTGTCATTATCTGGCTTTGATATCAGGGTAATGCCAGCTTTGTAGAATGAATTTGGGGGTGTTCCCTCCTTTTCAATTTTTTGGAAGAGTTTGAGGTTTGGCATTAATTATTCTTCAAATGTTTGGTGGAATTCATGAGAGAAACCATCTGGTATTGGACATTTTTGCATTGGGAGGTTTTTGATTACTAATTTAATCTCCTTACTCATTATAGGTCTGTTTGGATTTTCTATTTCTTTATAATTCAGTCTTGGTAGTTTGTATGTTTGTAGAAATTTGTTGATTTTCTTCTAGATTATCCAATTTTTTGTGATGTAATTATTCTTAATAGTCTTCTGTAATCCTTTGCATTCCTGTGTTAGCAGAAGTAATGTCTTATAACTTTGGATTTCGTTTATTTGATTCTTTCCCTCTCTCTTTAACTAGTTAGCATTCTTTTGTTTCATTGTTTCAGCTTGAGGAACTCCTTTCAGCATTTTTTGTAAGGCAGGTTTAGTGGTGATGAATTTCTTCAGTTTTTATTTGTTAGAGAAAGTCTTTATCTTGCCTTCATTCCTGAGGGACAGCTTTTCTGGGTAAAACATTCTTAGTTGGCAGTTTTTTCCTTTCAGCATTCTGAATTTATCAGAGGGTTCCCTTGTGTGAGAAATTTTCTCTTGCTGCTTAAAAATTTCTTTGTTTTTTTATTTTAGACATAAATTATCTTGGAGAAGATTTTTTTTGGGATTGAAATTTAAGGGTTACTTATTAGCTTCATGAACTTGAATATCTAAATCTCTCCCTAGAATTGGAAAGTTTTCAGTCATTATTTCTTTAAATAAGCTTTCTATCCCTTTCTCCCTTTCTTTTCCTTCTGAGAATCCAATGATACATACATTATTTTTACTGATGGTATTGCATAAATCTTGGAGGCTTTCTTCATTTACCCCCTCCCCCTCCCTTCTCTGATAAGATAATTTCTGTTCTTCTGTCTTCTAGCTCACTGATTCTTTCTTCTGCTTAGGGAATCTTCAGTTGATGTTCCATATTAAATTCTTCACTTCAATAGAAAAAAAATTCATTTCATCTTACCATTTACATTGATGTGGTTGGAACTGGAGGGTATTACACCAAGTCTAATAAGTCAGTCACAGAAAGACAATTATCATATGGTTTCACTCATATGAGGAATATAAGAAACAGCACAGAGGATCATAATGGAAAGGAGGAAAAGACAGAGTGGGAGGGGCGCCTGGGTGGCTCAGTGGGTTAAAGCCTCTGCCTTTGGCTCAGGTCATGATCCCAGGCTCCTGGGATTGAGCCCTGAATTGGGCTCTCTGCTTAGCAGGGAACTTGCTTCCTCCTCTCTCTCTGTCTGCCTCTCTGCCTACTTGTGATCTCTGTCTGTCAAATAAAGAAACAAAATCTTAAAAAAAAAGACAGAATGGGAAGAAATCAGAGAGGGAGATAAATCATGAAAGACTCTTTAACTATGGGAAAGAAACAAGGTTGCTGGAGAGGAGGTAGGTGGGGGGATGGGGTAACTGGGTGATGGGCATTAAGGAGGGCACATGATGTGATGAGCACTGGCTGTTACTTGCAACTGATGCATCAGTAAACTCTACATCTGAAACTAATGATGTTCTACATGGTAGTTAATTGAATTTAAATTTAAAAAAATATTCACACACAAAAATAAATTCTTCATTTTAGTCCTTGTATCCTTCAGCTCCAAAATTTCTATTTTGTTCTTTTCTATGTATTCTGTCTCTTGTTTAACTTCTTATTTTGTTCTTTTATTGCTCTCTTGATTTCATTAAATTATCTGTGTTATCCTGTAGTTCTGAGATTTTCAAAACAATTATTTTTAATTTTCTGTTGGGCAATTCCTGGATCTCAGTTTCTTTGGACTAGTTAGTGTTGGTTTACTGCATTCCTATGGGGCAGTCATTTTTCCCTGATTCTTTGTGATTTTGTAGCCTTGTGCAGGTGCATTTGAAACAATAGTCACCTCTTCTAGACTTTATAGACTGGCTTTGGCAAGGGAAGACTTTGACCTGTGGGTGGAGGCACCTGGGAGTGTGTTGTGATCCTGGGTTTAGCTGTGCAGGGCACCAAGTGTGGGGCATTTGGTAGCACTGTCATTGCGGGGCATGATGTCTCTTCAACTCTGGGGTCCACAATATCATGTGTGGTTCTTGGCAAGCACTGTGGGAGGTCTTCAGTGGCTGTAAGGGCTGTTGGGGTCCTCAGCGATCCCTCTAGGTAGCTAGGGACCAGTGCAGGCTGTGGTGGTGACTGGAGCTGGTAATGCACACACATGTAAATGTGGGGGCCAGCTGTGGGTCTCTAATTGGTGACAGCCAAACATCATGGTCAGGTCCAGTAGCAAGGGCCAGGGCCACTTACAGGCTCTGGTTTCTGCAGGGGCCCTGGCTATGGGTGTGCTCTCTTATTTTCTATTCGTGCACACTGCAGTAGAGGCTGGTGATGGGAGTTAGGCTAGCAGCATGCAAACATAGGACAGGAGGGGCCTGCTGGAGGTAAGCATGATAGTGCAGGCAAGTGACAAAGGAGACAAGGCCTGTTTCAGGCTCCCAAGCAGCTGTGGCTATTGGCATGCTTTCCCCAGTTCCCTCCCAGGCATGCACACTGCAGTGGAGGCTTGTGATGCATGGTGGGCTTGCGGCATGCCGTTGCACAGCTGGAGGTTTTAGCCCTGGGTGTGCATGGTGGTGGGGATCAGCCACAAGGCTGTGGCGTGGCACTGTGCACTCATATAGACAGAGAGGCCTGAGCTGGTTGCCAGTGTGGTTCCTGGGCTTGCCTGGGGGCAGGGGTGTAGGGAGTGGGAGGGACTCATGGGAACGTGAATACTTGTGGGGCAGAAGCTGGTGAAATCTACAGTGGGGAAATAGGTGGCTGCTATGCTGGTCGTTGGGCCATTGGTTCCTTCTTCAGTGGTGAGAGCTGTTAGGCTTGTCTGTAAAGCAGGTTGCTGTGAACCACAACGGCTCCCATGCATGGTTGCTATTGATAGTTCCTGCTTTTCTTTATTTCTAGCTGTCTCTCAACATCTCCACTTTGCTGGTCTGGATGGGGTAAAAACGTGGGAGGTTTGTGTGGTACTCTGAAAGTTTGGAGAAGCTGCTCACTCACCCACTCTCTCTTTCCTGGCAAAGGTATGTCTCTCTAACTGGGAAGTTCCCTCTTGGCGCTGAGCAATGCCTGCTGGGGGGATGGGATGATTCAGACAAAATGAAGCTGTGTTCCTTCTCTTTTTTTGCAGTGAATCTCAAGTTTTTTGTTCCACTATGTTCAAATTTCTAAAATGGACTCTAGAGCTCCCCCAGAGCTATTTTTGTCTGATTGCTGATCTTTGTTGGGAAATGGAAGTTAGGGTCTTCTACCTTGCCATTTTGGTGATGTCACCTCAGAAATGCTAATTTTTTTTTTTTTAAGAAAAGCTAATTCTTAAAATGCTTAATTGATTGTATTTTTCCTTTTTTATATACATTTTAAACTATGACTATCTCTTAAAACATGGTTTAACTGCATCTTACAAGTTTTGAAGTGAAATATTTTGTTATTTAGTTCAAATATTTTCTATCATGGTATTTTTTAAAAAAAGTATCTTATTTATAGTGTGTTTCTTAATTTCCAAAGATATGATCTTTAGTTATCTTTCTCTTGTTAATTTTTAGCTTAATTGCCTTTGGTATTGGACATATTTTATACCTTATCATTTAAAAAAATTTTTTTTTAAAGATTTTATTTATTTGACAGAGAGAAATCACAAGTAGGCAGAGAGGCAGGCAGAGAGAGGAGGAAGCAGGCTCCCTGCTGAGCAGAAAACCCGATGTGGGGCTCGAACCCAGGACCTGGGATCATGACCTGAGCCGAAGGCAGCGGCTTAACCCACTGAGCCACCCAGGCGCCCCCATTTTTTAAAATTTAAATTCAATTATCCAACACATAGTACATCATTAGTTTCAGATGTAGTGTTCAATGATTCATCAGTTGCATACAACACCCAGTACTCATTACATCACATACTCTCCTTAATGCCCATTAAGGAGTTACTCCATTCCCCTACCTACTTCCCCTTCCGCAACCCTCAGTTTATTTCCCAGAGTCAAGAGTCTCTCATGGTTTGTCTCCCTCTCTGATTTCTTCCCATTCTGTTTTTTCCTCCCTTCGTCTGTGCTAATTCTTATATTCCACATATGAGTGAAACCATATGATAATTGCCTCTCTCTGTATCTTATCATTCTTTTGGAATTTGTTATTTCTTTTCTGGCCCAGTTTATAATCTATTTTTTTTTTGCAAATGTTTTATGCACAGTTAAAAGGTATATGTATTCTATAGTTGTTGAGTGCAGTGTTTTATATATATATATAATCATTAATCATATAATATATATACATGTACATGTATATATATACATATATATATATATAATTCATATTTGTTAGTTTTGTTGTTCAGATCTTCTGTCCGTAATGATTTCTTTATTCAACTTAATCTACAAGTAAATTAAAGAGATTGTTAAAATTGCCCAATGTGATTGTGGATTTGTCTATTCCCCCTTAGAGTTTTATCACTTTTTTAAGCTTTATATATTTTGAGGATTTGTTATCAGGTATATACATTTTTTTAAAGATTTTATTTATTTATTTGACAGAGAGAGATCACAAGTAGGCAGAGAGGCAGGCAGAGAGAGAGAGGAGGAGGAAGGAGGCTCCCTGCTGAGCAGAGAGCACGATGCAGGACTCGATCCCAGGACCCTGAGATCATGACGTGACCCAAAGGCAGAGGCTTAACCCACTGAGCCACCCAGGCTCCCCAAGTATATACATATTTTTAATTTTTATCTTCCTAGTGAATTAAATCTTTTATCATTGTGAAATTTGCCTCAATCTATAATAATGTTGTTTACATTTTGTCTACTTTGTTTGTTAATAATATTGCTACAGCAATTTTCTTTTAGGGTTTGTCTAGTATATTTATTTTTCATCCCTTTATTTTAAGTCTTTTAATCCTATTTCAGTTATCTATCAATGCATGACAGAACATTCCAAAATGTAGTGGCTGAAGGTAACAATATGTCATTATCTCTCATGGTTCTGTGGGTTGGCTTGGCATAGCTCAGCAGCTCTCATTTGGGAAGGGGTTCCATCATGCAGTTGCAATCATATGGTACCTGAAATTTGCAAGGACTTGATTTGGCTGGATGTGACTGGCCAGGGTGCATCTTTGAGGAGACTAAGACAAAAGTCACAGGCTTCTAGTGATATGGCTGTGGAGGTCACATAACACCACTTTGCCATATTCTGTTAGTCCAGAATGAATTAGAGGGCTAGCTCAGATTCAAGGATGAAGGGGCTACACAGGAGTATAAATACTAGAGGTATGATTTACTAGAAAGCTATATTTGAAGACCTAGTTACTACAGTTAGCTCCCTGGCCTGCAATGATTCCTATTCCTCCCACACGTATTCCTCCACCAGGGCCCCCAAAGTTTCATTCCATTGTGGCATTAAGCTCTGTCTTAAAATCCAGGATCTCATTATCTAAATTATGTCCAGGTATAAATTAAGTTTGTTGGGTATATTACTTGGGTACAGTTCCTCTCAATCTGTATTTCTGAAAGCATGGTGATTTTTTTGAAGTTTTAAATTTCAATTCCAGTATAGTTCACATACAGTGTTACATTAATTTCAGCTGTAATATGTAGTGATTCAACAATTTCACATATTACTCAGTGTTCATCATGATAAGTGTACTCTTAATTCCCTTCACCTGTTTGACCCATTCCCCTCCCCCCTACCTCCCCTCTGGTAACCATCAGTGTGTTCTCTATAGTTTATTTTTTTATTTTTATTATTATTATTTTTTAAAATAGTTTTAAGTCTGTTTCTTGGTTTGTCTCTCTTGCTCTTTCTCTCTTTTTTTTTCTTTTTGCCCTATGAAAACATGGCAATTTTAGAGTATTTGTACCTCTTACATGGTGACTATCTTTCTTCAGAGCACATTTTCCAAGAAATTAAGGTGAGTAATATAGGCTTCTTTTGACCTACACTTGAAAGTCACAAACCATCATTTACATTACATTTTCTTGGTCCAAAGCAAGCCACAAATCTACCCTAGATTCGAGGGAAGGGGACTACAAAAGGGTATGAATACTGGGAATTAGGAATCATTTGAGGGGGAAATATTTTTTGTGGCTAGCCAAAACATGACCTTGTATTTTACATTATAAGTAGTATACAGTTATAAGTAGTATAATTATAAGTAGTATAGAGTTGCTGTTTTTAAAATCCTAAAAAATGTGCTTTTGGAAAAATTAAAACATTTAAGCGATTTATATTTAATAATGTATGTATGTTATATTTTAATATTCCATTTTACTACTTATTTTCTATTAATTTCACCTATCCTATATTCCTTTTTCTTTCCTTTCTTGACTTATTTTTTATTGAACACTTTTTACTATTCTGCCTCCTTCCCTCTATTAGCTTGATATTTCGGAGTCATTATTAATGAGTTTATTGCATCTAAATTTTTGATAATTTTTCTGGCTGTATAATTTTTGGATATTATTTCTTTTAACACTTTGAAGATGTTGTTTATTTCTTTCAACACTTTGAAGATGTAACTCCATTGTATTCTGGCTCTTAGTATCTATGTTGGGATATAATGCAGAAGTCAAATTGTTACTCCTTTGAAGGTAGTCTTATTTCTTTGGCTGTTTTCAAGATTTTTCTTTATTTTTTTTGTTTGGTCTTGCTTTTATCAATTTTGTTATACCTCTGAGTGTGGTTTTCTTTTTATTTATTCTGCTTGGTATTCATAAGACTTAATTTGTGGCATAATGTCTTTAATCTATTTTGGAAAATTACCACTAATGTTTTTTCAACTATTTCTCTGCCTCATTGTTTCAGTTATAAAAACCAAGACTTATGTCTTGGACAGTCTTCTTCTAGGATTAAAAGTATCTACATGGTTGTGGATATATTTCTTTATTACTATATAGAGAATTTTCCTATTATTTTTAATGACTATACAGTATTCACTTGCATAAACATTACTACAATTTACTTAAATAGATCTCAATTGATGAAAATTTATAAATAATATCATACCTCTATTTCTTTGAATATATTCTCCTTTGCCTTTCTCTCTCTCTCTCTCTCTTTTTTTTTTACTTTCTGACAACTCATGACCATTCTTTATGATTACGTTTAAATACAAAACCCTAACAAACTCTCAAAAAGATTTACTCTTTCCCTTGTTGCTTTTGTACACTCCTATTTCAGCAGTTATTACAATTGGTTGTGATATTTTGCTTGAATGTCTATATTTTTCTTCACAATGTGAACATCTTATGTTCAAAGGTCATGCTTGAGTCATTTTTGTCTGCCAGTTGCCTAGTGAGATTTTTGGAACCATAAACATTCAATAAAGGCTGAATAAATAAATGAATTTTCCCCTTAGAGATCTTTGTGCCTTTCTATCCCCCTTGCTCTGTTCATTAATCACCTCATGAGTTTCAATACTGATTGCTGAAAAGGCTCACAGGACTCAAATCATTTATACTCAAGGAGCAGTTTTATTATAGGCAAAGAAATCAGTACAATATAAAAAAGAAGATATATACCTAAAGTGTCTGGAGATTTGATGTCCAGGTTTCTTTGTTTACCCATTACTGGGTGGAATAAGGCATTCTTTGTCTCTAGGTCTCAAACCACCACCAGGTGTGAGCAAAGCGTGTTATTACCAGGAAGCCCAAAGACTGCTCTTGATCCGGGTCTCTTGTAGTGAGCTGATCACATAGGAACATAACATTTGTGTGATCAGACTTAACTGTCAAATCTACCTGGCTCTACTAAAACCAAGTATGAATAATAAATCCAATTATAATTGGTAAAAAATGCTGATAGGCTTGTGTATCCTGCCCTGAAATAACTCATAGACCCATGGCTACAGAACATCATTTATCTTTAGTGAGTGTATTAAAAAATGTGGGCCAAAGAGTACTATTAGGCATTGGGAGGCTCTGAAAATAAGCATCCCAAACAGCTGAAATTACGGTTCAGTAACTGTTGAGAAGGACGTCAGGACACTTCTCAGTTTTCAGAGCACCAAAGATTCTTTTCAACCCTAAACATGGGTAGCATTGGTCTTTAAGCTTCCCTGCAAATAAACCCAGCCAAACTTTGAAATGCATTTTTGGGGAAATAACTACCTATTCTTGAAATCCACTGTCCATTGTCAAAGCTAGCCATTGTCCATTCTCAAACTAACAAGATATTAAATGGTTCAGAAGAGATTAAGTCAGACCAAGACTGAACAAACTTCAGGTATTGTTTAGTTATGACCTCCTTGCAACCCTTACCATCCCTCAGATCTCATTTCAGGTCCTACTTAATTATACAATCTCAAGAATACAGGGGGCCTTAATTTATCTGAAGTTTAACTTTCTCTTAATTGTGCTATTTGTGCTCATTTTAGTACAAATACTAAAAGGCAAGTCTATCTCATTTCCACTGGAAAAAAATTCTTTCACTCTTCCAGTGTCCTCGAAGCCTCCATATTTTAGTATACTTCTATACTCTGTTACACCACCCCCCACCACACATAGTTTTTTATTCTTTTGCACATTGAGTCTGGCATATAGTTGATGTTCAATAAATGTTTGCTAAATGAATTAAGGACTACGCAAGTAATTGTCATGCCACATCAAAACCAGATCTCTCCCCCTGTTGAATTTTCAACTTTTTCCTCCAAACTGTTAAATATAGCTAGAAGACACCCGGCTGGGCTGATACGCCCCTTTCCAATCCATGCTATTAAATCTGGCTGGGTTCTCATTGCTGTTGAACAATCTTTTTAGGCATGTCTTGTTGCCTTCCTAAAACATTCACTGTAGTAATTCCAAGCACTTTAACTCCTCAAAACTCTAGCCTCACCCTGAACTTTTTTTTACTCTCCACAGCAAACCTTTTGAAAAGAACTGTCACTAGCGGCATTACCAACTTTCTACCTTCTTGGTGGTTATGTATGGTTACCTGCGGTTGGGTGGTTATGTACATATCTTATTTTGCCTCCTGATTATAAATTTCTTGAGGCCAGGATTCATCTTTTACTACCAGCTCCCTCAACCTGCATCATAGCCCATTAAACACATGATAGGGTTTTCCACTAATTGGAGGTCATCTCTTCTTATCATTGTGGCATAACAATACAACACAAAGTTTGTAACACAACAGCCATCTCATTACCTGTGAGTCAGGAATTTGGCCACAGTCACCATCAGTGTGATTTATCACTGCTCCATGATAGCTGGGGGCCTTATCTGAGAAGACTCGGAGGATGGAGACTGGGGTCATGGAAGCTCATTTACTAACATGTTTGAGGTACGGTGTAGGAGGATCAAACAAAAATACTGCCAAATGGTGCACTTAGTGCCTTCTCCATTTAGTTTGGCTCTCTCTTGGCATGATGGACTCAAAATTGTCAGGCTTCTGTAAGAAAGGTGATTTGAAGCTTGGAGTGTGGGTATTCCAGTGAGCAAGATGGACACTGCATGTCCACTCATCTTAACGTCTACTGTAGCATTCATATACGTTACACTCTATTAGTTGAAATAACCATAAATCTCTCCCATACTCAAAGGGAGAAGGACCATAGACCCCATGTTTCAATGAGAGAAATAGAGAACATTTACATCACTCCAAAAAGTCCCTCCTTTTGCCCACTTGTAGTTAAAGCCTCTCCCCACCTTGTAACTATCCCTATAATTTTGCCTTTTCTAGATTGTCTTATAAATGTCTATTGTCCTTTATCATAAACCTCATCCTGCCCCAAATTCTTTCCCTGATGCCATTTTCTCTTTACTTACTTTCCTGTCATTTTCTTTCTCATTCCAAACATATTCCTGTGTCTTACTTACATATTGTTCACTCATCTTTAACGTTTTGCAATCTGGCTTCTTTCCCCTGAAATTTTGCCAGAGGCAATAAGTGTATCCCAATTACAAAACCCCACACAGTCTTTCCAAAGTTCTGTGCCCTGTAACATTTCTGCATCATTTTATACTAATACCATATGTATACCTATGTAATTTATCTAATTAACTAGGAATATTCTGAACAAGCTTTATTTTCTTCTGCCCCTGCTCTTATACTGAAGAGCTTCTCTATATCAAAAAGAGAAGATCTTTATCAAAAAGATTTTCCATTATCTCCACCTTTGAAAATATTTTTTTATCCTTTAAGGAGTGACCTCAAATGCCTTTTCCTCCATAGAGTCTTTCACAAATACTCAGTCTCACTCTCCTTTCTGACTTTCTTTAAAATTCATTTTTTGTCATCTATTGAAAATCATATTAGGCATATATTAGAATCCTTTTGATTCTGTCACTGTATGACCTTGAACAAGACATTTATCTGAGCCTCAGTTTCTCTCATTACACAAATGTTAATTTAAGCAATGTTTCAAATTTGTACAAGTTTGTTGTAACAAATACCATTTAAAAATTTACTCTGTGTGTGGCGCCTGGGTGGCTCAGTGGGTTAAGCCTCTGCCTTCAGCTCCGGTCATGATCTCAGGATCCTGGGATCGAGCCCCATGTCGGGCTCTCTGCTCAACGGGGGGCCTGCTTCTCCCTTCTCTCTGCCTGCCTCTCTGTCTACTTGTGATCTCTCTCTCTGTCAAATAAATAAATAAAAATTAAAAAAATATTTAAAAAAATTTACTCTGTGTGAGTAAAATTTCCTACTCCTTCCCAATTCTTGGGAAGTTTACTTGAGAACCTTAAAGATACTTCTGTATCCATTTTTATTAAAAACAGAAAAAATATTTCTCTATTCATGTAGTACATACATGCAGACACATATGATATGCATGCATACACATTCATACATTGTCCCTAGAATAATGAATTCCTACTATATAAAACTTTTGTAACTTTTTATAAGTAATATATGTTTCATACATCTTCCCTCATTTTAAATAGTTTTTATTGCTTTGCATTTTAAATAATTCATGCACTTAATTTTTTGGTGTATGGTTCTATGAGTCTTAAGCACATAGATTGATTTGTATAACCAACATCATATTTAGAAGAGAGCATTTACATCACTCCAGAAATTCCCTCCCTTTGCTCATGTGTAGTTAAATCCTCTCCCCACCTTGGAACTATCCCCATAATCTTGCATTTTCCAGACTGTCTTATGAGTGGAGTCATGCAGGCATTTTGAAACAAGATTCTTTTACTCAGCATGATTGAGTCTACAAAGAAAATCTTAAGGAATCTACTAAACGGCTTCTAGAACTAACATGTGAATTTAGCAAAATTACAGGATACAAGTTCAATATAAAAATTATATTTTATATACTAGCAATGAACAATTAGAAAGTGAAATAAAAATACACTTTATAATTATTTTATTAAAAATGAAGTACTTAGGTATAAGTCTAAGATCCTTGCCAACACTTTAAAATTGAGTTTCTTTATTGTTGATTGTCTTTTTCCTTGCGAATTGTTGAGGTTTTACTCAGTTCTTCATCTGTCAGGTAATTTGGATTGCCTCACTGCTATTGCATCATTTGAGTGTTATGTTATGAGAAACTATATCTTCTTTGAATGCTATGGAGAATGTAGCATTTTTGCTTTTTTGTTTTGTTTTGTTTTGTTTTTAGAGAGGTGGGGAGAGGCAGAGGAAGAGGGAGAGAGAATCTTAAGGAGCCTGATGTGGGCCTTGATCTCATGATCCTGACTGAGCCACCCAGGCGCCCCTTTGCTTGTTCGTTTTGGGAGGCATGTTATATACTGCTACATAACAAATTACCCCAAAACCAGCAGTTTAAAACAGGAAACCATGTATTATTACACAATTTCTGGGTGTCAGAAATCTGGGAATGACTTAGTTGAGTGGATCTGGCTTAGGGGCTGTCATGATGCGGCAAACAAAGTGTTAGCCTGGTCTATAGTCATTGGAGGCTTGATTGGGTCTTGAGGATCCACTTCCAAGATCATTTATGTAGATATGGACAGGAAATTTCACTTTATTGCCACTCCATAGAGCTTTTCATGACATAGCTTCCCTCAGATAGAGGGATCCCAAGACAGAGTGAACCCAAGATTAAAGCCACAGTACTTATAACCTCCAAAGAGACAAATAATCACTCCTGCTATATTCTGTTGGTGACGCAGACCAATTTTGGTACAGTGTGGGAGGGAACAACACGAGGGTGTGAATACCAGGATATGAATACCAGGATGTGGGTCATGGGGCCATCTTGAAAACTGGGTACCACATGAGGCATTCAACCCAGTTATATTTAGGCTATAGGTTCCTACTTGTTTTCTGTGGACTGTGTTTCTAACTCAGCTCAATTTTCAAAGCCTTCGCAATGCTTTACAAATCTGTCCTATATGTGCACCACTCAGTGGGCAAACTGGATCCTGGGTGGTAGTCTACCTGACAGTTCAGTCCTCAAGCTTTTGTGTACTGGTTTACATCATTTCATACATCAAGGGTGGACCCAGGATTTCATCATCATTATGTGGGATCCTTTTTTGAGCCTCCTCTTCTCAATCTCCCAACACTCTCTGGCACCCAAAGGCACCTCTTTCTGGTCCTTTGGCTAGAAAGCAAAGTATTTGATCTCTCCACCAAGTGACACACTTCCTATAGTTTGGTCCACCCTTCTATCTAAGCAGTAGGAAGAGATAAGTAGAGGGAAAACCAGTGGGATTTCTCCCTACATGCTACAGATTGCGGTTCCTCTTGTAAGAGAGAAAGAATTCTTCTCAGAGTTTTAGGTGCCTGCCTGGCCACTGCTGCATCTCTGTCTAGCCACCACCCAGCTGGTTTGAGACTGGATTTCTTGAGATCTTAAACTGGATGAGAAAGGAGGGAGGAAGAAAGGAAGGGAGGGAGGAAAGGAAGAAAGAAGGAGGAAGGAAGGGAGGGAAGGAAAGAAGGGGGGGATGGAAAGAAGGAAGGAAAGAAACCAAAAGATCTTTCTCAATCTTTCTGTACTACTAAGGGCCCCATTTCTCCCTCCTCAGACCAGAAAGGGAGAGCTTCTCTTGGAGCTCTTGCTGTCTGTGCTGGATCCACTGCTCTGGGATTTGGGTTGCTTTTCAGTTCAGGCTGGGAGATGAGGAAGAAAACAAATGAACCCCAGAAATTCACCACCAGATTGTTCATAATTCAAGTTCTTGTTCCTCAATCTTTCTGCTACCATTAACTTTTCAGAGTCTTCAGATAACTTCTCTATGCATTTTGTCTAGATTTTTAGTTGCCTTCAGTCTAGGCTTACCAGACAAAATACAAGACATTCTGCATCTTTTTAGTATAACTTTATCAAATATTACACTAAAAAAATTGTGTATCTGAAAATCAAATGTAAATGAATATTCTATATTTTGATTTGTTGGATCTGGCAATCCTAACCCAGTAGGAGATAGGGTGGAGTGTGCTTACTCCATTCTACCCAGGAAAGGACTTCATTCACCTCCTTATTTTTTAACAGCTACCTCCCATCCCCTTGTATGGAAGATCATGTGTTCAGCTACTCCACTGTTGATGGATATTTAGGCAGTTTTTTTCCCTTAAGATTTTATTTATTTATTTGAGAGAGAGAGTGAAAGAGCACAAGCAGGCAGAGCAGTAGAGGGAGATGGAGAAGCAGGCTCCCCGCCGAGCAGAGAGCTGGATGCGGGACTTGATCACAGGACCCGGGGATCATGACCCAAGCCGAAGGCAGATTATCAACCATCTGAGACACCCAGGCACCCTATTTAGGCAGTTTTTAGTTTTCTTTTCTTTTAAATAATGCCTTAGTGACATTCGTTGATATTTATTTTTACACACTTTGGGTCTCAGTTTCTTTATCTGTGCCAAATAGGGAAGTGTAACTGCCTATCTCAAAGGGCTGTTGTGAGAATCAAATGATATAATGAGTGTGAATATGCTTAGTAAGCTGTTAAAGATTATGGAAATAATTTCTCAGCACTTGGCTTGTACTGAGTTGCATTTAGATGCTATAAGCATACATGTTTAGCTTCCCTATATGATTAAAAAAATGCCTTTAGTGGATAGATTTTGTCTTACAGAGCTTTGTGATCACCTCTATTAAGTTCTAGCACAGTTTCTTGTTCTTAAATGACTCTAAAGAAATAATACTTGGAGAAGAGAATTAAATTTGCCTGTATCTTCTAACATTCTTTCCCTCATCTTTAGAGGGAAATTATGTTTATCTTAGTTCTCTTTCTCAATTCACTGAATTTTAAAAAGTAATTTCTTAAAATCATTGGTCAAGTCTTTTTTTTTAAAGATTTTATTTATTTATTTGACAGACAGAGATGGCAAGTAGGCAGAGAGGCAGGCAGAGAGAGAGGGAGAAGCAGGGTGCCCGCTGGGCAGAGAGCCCCATGCGGGACTCGATCCCAGGACCCTGGGGTCATGACCTGAGCTGAAGGCAGAGGCTTTAACTCATGAGCCACCCAGGCACCCTGGTCATCAAGTTTTTACATATATTTTTGCCAAGTTTCCTGATGACTTAGATGATCTGTAGGCCCAGCAACCCCAGTATAATACACTGTCCCAATCATGTAGGCATTGACATATTTTTGCCCTCCCCCCCTTTTTTTACCACAGACTAGGAGGTCATCTGACTTTGCCTCAATCCAGGTACAGAATTCACTCCTGGATTCTTGTTGTTGCAAGTGACAGGAAACTCAAATTACCTTAAGCTGTGAAAGTGGGTACACATGGCTACAAAATCTGAAGGTAACACTCCCTTGATCTGATGGCTCGAATGATGTCACATTCTTCTGCCTTTCTAGATACAAGCTTCATGCCCTGGGGACCTCTGACACTTTTCCTTCCAGATTGCAAAATGGCTGCAGGAGTTCTAGATCTTTCATCTTCAAACTATATATTCTAGGAGAAAAAAGTTTTTTCAAGTGGCTCTTGAAGAGAGAGGAATTTTCTTCATCCCAAAGTTCCAGCAACATCTTATTGGCTCTGATTCCTAATCAGATCAGTATTGCCAGGGGCATGAGACATGCTGATTGACATAAGTCTGATTGGCTTTTAGTCACATCAGCCCTTGGTTTGAGAGGATCTAATTCTTTTTTTTTTTGAAGATTTTATTTATTTGACAGAGAGAGATCACAAGTAAGCAGAGGCAGGCAGAGGGAGAAGGGGAAGCAAGCTCCCCGGTGAGCAGAGAGCCCGATGTGGGGCTCAATCCCAGGACCCTGAGATCATGACCTGAGCTGAAGGCAGAGGCTTAACCCACTGAGCCACCCAGGCACCCTGAGAGGGTCTAATTCTTGCAAATTCTGGGTGAGAATGAGAAAATGATTTTTGGGGGAAAATTCAGAACACTTTTAGGAAATGGAAAGGATACTGGAGAGCCAAACAATGCCAGATATTTTCTTTTTCTTTCTTTTTTAAGATTTTTAAAAATTTTTTGACAGATCACAAGTAGGCAGAGAGACAGAGAGAGAGAGGAGAAAGCAGCTCCCCACAGAAAAGAGAGCCCAATGTGGGGCTGGATCCCAGGACCCTGAGACCATGACCTGAGCCGAATGCAGAGGCTTTAACCCACTGAGCCACCCAGGCGCCCCAATGCCAGATATTTTCTATAGGAACCTTCTATGTATGTTTCAGTTCCATTTCATATATCTCCTGAAAGCACCTCATTTTTTTCTTATCTTGATTAATTTATTTCTCTGCATCAGTACCAGAACTGCTTGATAGAAGCTTACTCAATGGTAGTTCTATTTAATGAAAATGTTTTTCTAAGAGTCAAGTAATTTCCTTTCAGAGACAGGTGAGTTGTAATTAATCATTTAAAAGAAGAAGCGAATCTCTTTAACCATCTCCATTGAAAATCAACCATTACACACTTTTGCTTTAATACAAAGTGAAAATACTAACTTCCTTATCCAAAGGCAGGTCTAACATATGGTTACAGGTGGGTTCTCACTTTTAAATTGAATTTAATTATAATGATTTGCCTGGGCAATAATTATCTTAAACTGAATAGGAAGAGGATAACACTTTTCATTAAAATGCAGAATTAGTTAGGCAACTGAAAGAAGCTGCCATGGATAGGGGCAGACTGAAAAAAAAAAAAAGAAAAAACGTCTAGACTTGGGAAAGGCCAATAGCCAGGACCACTCCTTGGTTTTCTTGACAATGTCTTTAAAAAGTAATTAAAAGCAAACAAACAAACAGCGGCAACAACAGGGATTTACAGACCAGAGAGAGCACAACCTATTCCACTTTCTAAGCAGTTCCCCCTTCCTGAGAAGAGGAAGAGTGAGCTGCTGATAGGAAAATTGATGCAAATTAAGGGCATGGGAGTTTTGATGCCAATCTCATTTTCTCTCCCTCACCCTATTTTTGTTGTTCACTGGATCATCTAAGGTGACAGCCCAACTCCCTCTATTTTTAAGGAGAAAATCTTTTGGTCTGGCAAAGAACAGGGTATGTCATGTCAAGTATGGATAAGTCAGCCCATTTTAGAGTGTGTTTGCAGAACCGCACAGGACAGTGGCTCTTTTTTCCCATAGAATGTAGGCTAAATGCTTCCAGGTTATTGTTCTGCGGTTACTGAGCAACCATGTAGTTTTTGCCAGTCCCCTCCCTGACAATTTAATCGCTCTGCATAATATCCAGTGATCTAGCCATCTGGTCCCCCTGCTCCCCTCTCTTGTCTGTTGTGTCTTAGTGCCTCCCTCTGCTCTGCAGTCAGGTTCTCTCAGTGCTCACCTCTCATGCATGGTCTCACTCCCCATCTTCTCTTCAGTTCTGTCACTTCAGTTCACCCTTCTATCATCCCTCTAGAACTTTCTCTGTCCCTCACTGCTCCTCTTCTTGCCATCATAATCATCTGAACTTTGGCAAAGGGAACAAATGCTCTGAAAAACATCAATGATTCTGATAGAAATAGCTGGTTCCTCTGAGCTGGGAAAGAATGTGGGGAGTTGTGAATGGGATTTGTTATGAAAGAAGCACCTAGAAGGGAAGAATTCAAAAGGATTGTCTTCTGTTTTTCCTGGACTGCTCTCATTCCTTTCACCTCTCCTGTTCACCAAAAATGTAGCTAAGGCATGTACTAAAACTCCCTCTGAAGTGGAAAATTTTCATTGAGTATTGATATTAATCTAGTAGTTTCCATATCTAATGTGGGAGTTTTAAAGGATCTATTGAAATGAAAAAGTAAATTAACGCAAACATCAAATTGGTTGGTGCCATTTGTAGTATTTTGTTATCAGATAATTAGTTCTACTTCTTCATCTGTAGTCCCTGGTCACCCTTTCTATTTCTCTTCGCTCCCCTCACCATCAAAATTTTATAGACTGTCTTAATCAGGGTCCCAGTAGAAAATAGATGACACCCTCAAACTTGGAATGCTGTGGAGAGTTTAGTAAAAGGAAGGAATGGGGGAGCCACATGGAGGTACAGGAGCTGTGGCTTCTCTTACCAGCCCCAGGCCTATGGGAAATTTGAGGGAGAGAGTCATGAAGAGAGGACACCTTTGATAGGAATTGTGACCTTTGTGACCTTTGGTTGAGAGACACAGCTTGCCTCCCACTCTCCTTTTCTCTCCTGATCTCCCACCCTGGTCTCCCCACTGGTTGAACCCAACCAGAATATGGAGGATAGAGGAGCCTATGAATGCAGTTCACAGAAGTTAGTTTCTCAGGGCAGATATGAGGTTGGAGAAGTGTAGAGGGGATCTGGAGGGGCACACAGAAGAGATATGACACACAGGCATACTCTTTGTGAGAGGAATGCAAACCGGAAATAGAGAATAAGCGCACCGAAAGTTTACATAAATTTATCAGGATAACATTTTATGAGTTAAGAGCTAATCTGAGATAAAAATATAAGGTTCTTTGGTCTTGATCATTGATTTAAATTTTTAACTTTATATCTGTGTGACTAAAAGTAATTGTTTTTAGATCTCTGTGATTTTTGCAAGCGTATTCATGCCAGCAGGTACCCAAAGTATGTGGCAATATTTTAGGTTCGTCTAAGAATGCTACATTAGCGAGAAAAGCTTATGCATACTCATAGTTAGATGTTTTATATCTTGGCATTGAATAATTTTAATAAGTGAATACAAGTCCTTCTGTTTTATGAAGGGATGCATTAGAGGACATCTGTTGGTTTTGGGCCTCCTTTTCCCCTTCGTTTGGAAATAATTCCTTGAACTTTCAGTGACGACTCGCTCTTCCTCTCAGCCCTTGTGGAGGGGTGGACACGAGATTTGATTTGGTCTTTGCCAAAGAGTTCACTCAGTCCTCCTGACCACAGGGATATGATCTAGGATGAGCGCCTGAAACAAGGTAAGCCAGTCAGGGTAGAACGAAGAGTGCTTTTTCTTCAAACTCCCCTTGAACCCTGGAGAGTGAAGGACAGGAGTGGCTGACAATCATTTTTGCCGCCCGGTGGACAGTGACCTGAAAGCAATGTGAAGGAGAGCTGAACTCAGGTGTGGAGAGAGAGCAGACTCTGATGACAGAGAGTTTGAGCCCCTGGATTAGTCTGTGCCAGAAGCCAGATCTACTCTTGTTACATAAGCTAATATGTTCCCTTTGTACTTAAGCTGGTTTGAGTTAGATCCTCTGTCACTTGGAACTGAAAAGCTCTTAAATGGATACAAATGTATTCCAGTCTAATTATCTGCATAAGACTTTTCCTTAAAGGCAAAACTATAGTCCCACTAACTTCCATTACAAAGTTAGGAAGTTCTTTCTAAAAAAAAGTGTTTCCACAGGCTGTTGGGAATGAGATCAGCAACACCGTATCATAGGACCTCATCGTCGGTCCTTGCTAGTATGATGTGTTTTCCCCTTAGTTCTGTGCTTGCAGTTTGTGTTGATCCTCATCTTTTTTTTTTTTTTTTTAAGTCTGAAAACTCAACAATGATTAACAGTGGAGCTCTCTTCGCAGATCGTGCCATGCACATGGGCACCGAGTACTTTAGCGCCCAGAGCGACGCATAACATAGAGCAAATTTGTTCCTCGCCTCATTGATCCTGCATGCTCAGCCTTCAGTGTGGTTTATATGAATGAAAGTTGTTTGTTTTCATACACACATCTTGTGAGTCGGAGCTTGGCTACTTTGTATCTCAAAAGCAGGAAAAGGAAGGAGAGGAGAGCTGGGAGAGTAACTCTCAGAGTTGTTTGGCATCCTTGGACAATGGCACGAGTAGTGGTTAAATGCTGGCCCTGAGTGTCTGCTTCCCAGTATTCTGATCTGGGAAGAGGGATGAGATGTGAGGCTCAGCAGAGTTTCCCGGCTGGGATTCAGCATGGGAGAGGGTCCTTAGCAATGTGGTCCCATGGGAGAAGGCACGTGAGTTGTGTTTGGAAGGCTGGAGCCACTGTTTCTGTTCTGTTTGGTTTTCTGCCTCACTAGGGAAACTCTGCTCCCATCAGCAACCCTAGGGCCCTTTTTTTTGGTGATGGATGTGTAGGTACTTGGTGCAGGTACTAACAATTCCTTTTTTTCATCCAAGTACAGAAAGTGGAAGTGTGAGTTATGTCTTGTCTGTATCTACAACAGCACAACAGTTTGGCTCTAGAGTCAGGGAGACAGGGTTCAAATTCTAGCTCCCTCTTTACAAGCTACGTGGCTTCTATAAGATGAAAACAGTAACACAACCTACTTCACAGACTGATGTGATAATTAACCGAGAAAATTTAATACCGTACCTGACACATTGTACATCTTCAGTAAATGCTAGCTTGAAAGGGAGAGTGGGGTACGCTACATAAGATTTTTTGAATATATATATATATATACATATATGATTTTTTTTAAATTAAAAAAATCTTTCCATAATCAACTTCCCTTAACTTCCCTTTGCCCACGATCCTCCCAGCAGCTACTCAGATGGCTCCAAGTTTCCTTGTCACACAGCTGAAAAATGACTGTAGATCACATTGCATTTTGAATAATCTAAGAACGGTGCAGCGAGCTCAGGGTCTGAAATTAACTTTGCCTTTATATTGTTCATGCTAGTTGCTCTTCAAGTACAATTATAATCAGAGAGCTAGCACTAAAAATAGTACCAATTCTCATTTTTTCTCTCGGTGTTATCTGCTGCCACAGTGTTTCCCGGGCATGTTTATTTACTTGATTCACCAAAGTGAATCTTCCTTCTTAGTAGCCTGACAGCAATAGCTGGATTCCACAGCAACGTGCAGTGCAGCTGGTGAAAATCTTTATTCCCGGTGAGGCACGCAAGGCTCACGTCACTTCATCCCCTTGAGAAGCTCGGGGCAAGTGTGTCTCCGAACAGGAGCTGCATGAGCAATTTTGCTGGGGAAAACAAAGAGAGGCCCAGGGTAGGACCTCACCTTTGACAATTTCAGAGTTCTTCTCCCTCTGAGTAGAATGACAGTATAGCCCTCAGATCTTCCTTTATTCCCTTTCTGTGCTGCTCTGTGCCTTGTGTGCCCGTGAGATCTCAGTGCAGGTCGGGGAGGCCAGGCTGACAGCCCCCCAGCACACCTGGCCCCCTCTGATGTCCCCCCCCTCATAACTTGGCAGTAAATGAGGGGACTGACTTGAGAACTCTGCTTGTCATCTGTCTGATGATTGCACGTCAAGATATTGACCAGTCAGGTACATGAAAATAACGGTAACACCGGAAGCATTTCACCCTGGGGCATTTACTACCCTGGAAATGTCCCTAACTTGTCCATAACAAACCTGAAGAGTTAAAATGAGGTGGCTCCCAGTCCCACTAAGGGGGATACGAGGTGAGCACCAATTGCTGTTAATTCTGTAGTTACTCAGTTCTTAACACCCTTCCTCCACTTAATAATAGTAATAGTAATAGTAACAGTAGTAGTAGCAATAATAATGATAATAATAATAATAATAATAATTCATCCAACCCTGAGAAGAAGCAACAGGCAGGCCGAGGACACAGCTGTGTAACCTGTGAGCTCCACATACCCGCTGTGGCGCAAGGCGGTTTGCAGCCACCCAGCCAGCAAAGCAGCATCAGAGACACGCTGAGGGAGAGTGTGGGATGGGGAGGGACAGGGAATATAAGAAGGTGGAAGGAAGGGATAGAAAATGAATGCGTTCAAAACAGGAATGGAGGCAAAAAAAAAAAAAAAGTAAAAGAAAGAAAGAGAAAGAAAAAAGAAAAGCCAACCAAATCAAACCAAGCGATTTTCTATTCCAGTTCCTTCACTCTTGGGAAAAAAGCATGTGCCGGAGGGGCCCTGGTTCTAGAGGAGGCGTGAGAGGCAGCCAGGCTCTCTCCCCAGCCCTGCCAGTCACTCACTGTGGGGTTTCTCGTCAGCCTGGGGCTCTTCTCACCACATGTACAAAGCAGAGGATACTTAGTGCCGCCCAAGCCCTCTGCTAGGGTCGATGAGAGGCCGCAGTCATACGGACATCTATAAAACCACTTTAAAAATGGAAAAGGCTACTAGCAAATGGAACATATGATCAGTTCCTTTTCAGAGTATGTATCCAAAGGCCTCGAGCTTCTCTGTTTCTTTCATTCCTCAGAAAACATAATGCTTACTTTAAGGCGTCCAAGACTGTGCTCAGAGCCTTTCATTGTCAAGCCACATGCCATTTTACTCATAGCAGAGGAGTGAAGGCATGGACCCTGGTCCGCGTCCAGTTTGCAAAGATGAAAAGGGTATAGGCACTTGATCACCTCTTGCCTCCAACTGGGCTTCTCTGCTGGAGATCACTCTCCGATTGGCAGTCTCTCCAGGTGTGACGTGTAAGGTGGTCATCACATCCTGCCTTGTATTGGGTGGGGGTGGGGGTCAGTGGTAGAAGGACACAGCCAATGTGCCGTGGAGCTCTGTGGCCCCTAGAGGCCTCTGCATGGTTTAGGTTGGAGCAGTAATTAAAACCAGCTCTTGCAGTTTGGGGAGGAGGTGGGAATTCTCAGCGTCCCTTCCACCCAGTTTTAGCCTATACTGCTGCCAGATGTTTGTTTGGAAAGCCCACCATTTTCACCCTGGGGCTCAAGTTCCACATAGCTCTTGTTTAAACTGAGGATCTGAGCAAGGATTTTCATGATGTTCCTTGGTCTGATTACTTAGAAAGATTTTGGAACCCCTGTAACTCCCTGGGGGTGTCTGTTCTTTGTGGCATGCCGGACAGAGAAATATAGTACTTTTGACAAGATCTTTCTTTATCCATCCTGATAAGAGAATTGTATGTGTGTCATAATCATTCAGAAGTTAGTGACGGACTTCCCTCATTGTCTTATTTTTTAAAAAAGGTTTTTATTTTTTTATTTGAGAGGGAGATCGAGAGAACAAGTGGGAGGAGAAGTAGAGGGAGAAGAAGACTCCCTGCAGAGTGGGGAGCCTGATGTGGGGCTAGATCCCAGGACCTTGGGATCGTGACTAAGCTGAAGGCAGAGGCTTAACTGACTAAGCCACCCAGGTGCCCTCCCTCATTGTTTTAATGTCTAAACTCTTCATTTACTCACACAACATTAATTTATTGAGTGTCTAATTAAATGCATCATACCACAAAAACAACAATATTTATTAAGTATTTTGAGGACTGCATGTTCTCAAGGTATTTTCAGTACTGTGCCTGAGACATATGAGATATTTCTCTAAAAATATGGTACAGGACCTCTTGTAGTGCCAAATGAGTAGTAGAAATGAGAAGCACTATTGGAGCTCAGAGGATGAGGAGGTCCATGCATACTACCATGGTCTAGGAAGAGTCCATGGGAAGAGGGGACTTAAATTTGGCTTATACGTGGAAGGCATGGACAAAGTGAAGGACATATCACATGGGAGACCCAGTGGGAGTGAAGGTACAGAGGCACACTTGTACAGGGTCGAGACTCATGCAAGAGCAGAATGGTAGTCCAGTCCAGTGGGTAAGAGCGTGGGCTCTGAAGTCATTCTGGCACTTACTGTCTGTGTGACCTTGGGAAAGTTAGTGATTACCTCTTCACATCATTTTTCTCTTTTGTAAAATGAAGATGATAGTTCTTGTCTTGAAAGGTTGGCATGAGGAATAAATGAGATAATGCATGTAATGTCTTTAGCATAGTGGCTAGCACCTAGTAAGCCCCAAAGAAATGGTAGCAATTATTGGTATTCCCAATGATAACAGCTGAGTTGTGGAATTTATCTTTTTTTTTTTTTTCTACAGAAAATGGGAAGCTACTGAAAGTATTTGCAGAGGGGTATGACATGACCAGAGCCATCTTTTTAGAAGGTGATGAGAAAGCGGTATAAAGAGTTTGTGGAAGGAGAAGAGACTAGGGTTAATGATTCCAACTAGAAAGCAACTTTCATCACTCAGCCACCAAGGAATGACTTTATTTGTGGCAGAGACAAAGAAGAGATGGAAAGAAAAAGCATTACATAATTTTCATGACTGCATGTAGGGGATAAAAGAATGAAAGATTTCCGGATCAGAGTGTAAGCTTCTTGAGGACTGGAGCTGTGTTCTAATTCTGTCCATTGCCAGCGCTTAGCACATTGCTTGGTGTACTGCAGCCTTCAGTAATGTATTTGAATGAATGAGTGCTTGAAGGTGTGAGCACAAAGGAGTGAATGAATGAATGAAAAATGACTTCTAGGTCATGAATGTAAGTTGTTGAAAGAATGACAGTAACCAGCAACCAAATCCACTCCTTTCTTGGGATATTTTTGGTGCCTGTGTAGTCTTTGTCCATGATACTTACACATTGGTATTCTACAAACGATCCACATCAGGGTCTGAGATCAGTATGCAATTGCTTCCTTTCAAGGAAATGGTTCTAATTTTAGTGAGTGTGGCTAAAGGGAGAGTTTTAGTTTAGGGATTTTAGTTTGATTTTGCTTTTTAACTTGCATAGAGAGTTTACATCTATAGTGTGTTCTATTTAGGATCTTGTTTGTTTGTTTGTTTATTATTTTACGTATAAGGGAAACCTAACAGGGGGCCTGAACTCACAACCCTGAGATTGAGACCTCCGCTGAGACCAAGAGTCGAACACTTAGCCAACTGAGCCACCCAGGATCCCCTTGGCTTGGATTACTAAAACTAAAACCTGTGTAAGTTTTTATTCAGTTTCAAGAAATTTCCTATAAGCTTTGAATATGGAATGAGATTAAGAGGCCATTTCCATTTTTACATTTTTTATAATTTTGCCCCTCTTCTCCTTTTTCTGTTTCACAAGAAATTGGAATAAGTTGCTTTGTTTCTTTAGACTAGTAACTTTTGTGGAAAACTCACTCCTTTGGTTCCTGAAAATGGAGAAAGTGATTCTAGTATAAGCCAAACCAGGGGTTTTGCTCTTATCCAAAGGTACATATTCACTATCAGTCTGTAGGATACCACCTGAAATTGTTTACTAAAAGACACCAACTTCCTTAGATTTAAACTCGCTCAAATGCCTTGTTCATATTTTTTACAGAACCAAGAACCGATGCAGGTACTGTGACATGTGGCAGTGGGGACACTATCCTTTTATCTTTGATTCATCCTTTGCAAAAATTATCATGACACTTAGAGAGTTCCAGAACCCTCATTGATGGACATTTACTAAGATCGTTTTCCCTTTTCAGTAACAAAACTGAATCAAGTTCCAGACTTGTCCTGAATGAAATAGGTAGAATTTAGCTGTGTGACTGTGTGAGCTCTTACTGAAAACAAGATGCCCTCAGGAGCTGTTCAGCACATTCACCTTTCCCTGTACAAATATAATAGAAAATGATGTTGTTACCTGCCGTCTTTTTTTGGGGTGGTAATTATGTAAGATTCCAGCTCTTCTAAGAAACTTTAACTTGAAATTAGGATATTACAGTAATTTGTAGAGGAATATAGATTTTTGTATCACAGGGAACAAGGTTAAATAATGGCCAAAGATGCCCTGGTACGCAGTGGGCATAAGACCTTTTACTTGGTGCCACCAACCATCAAATACCCAGTTTCCTGAGTAATCAGTTATGATAGGTATCCTCACTTTCTTCCTCCTACCTTCACCACCAAGGCTGGTCCTGGCAGTATGGAGTTGGTGTCCATGTGATAAGAGCATGGGGCAGTAGGAACAGGGAGAGCTTTCATTAGTGAAATTATTATCAACATATACCTGCTTATATCTGATGTT
This sequence comes from Lutra lutra, assembly GCF_902655055.1. NCBI lineage: Eukaryota > Metazoa > Chordata > Mammalia > Carnivora > Mustelidae > Lutra > Lutra lutra. The sequence goes on from NC_062285.1 coordinate 87,271,498, forward strand.
AGCACTGATTTGTGCAGTAGATGCAACTGTGAAGAAATTTAACAGACCAGCTTTCCTGATCCCACTGTAAAATAAGATTATCTTCCTGGACACCAGCTTCTTCCTGGCCCCCAAACTGTAAAAGAGCAGACAGGGGCCAGTAACCCTCTGAAGAACCCGTAGGAGCCAGCCTTGGACTTCTCTGCTGCCAAAGACGGGAATGGGACCAGCATTAACTAAGATTTCTGTAGCAATGAGGAATCAAAATCAACTAAAGTGGTTTATGTGGAAAAAGGACTTATTGGATGAGTACTAGAATATGTCACAGATTCTAATGAAGAGTTGAACAGCTACTTTTCAGGAAGGATGGGGACCAGTGCACAGTGCAGTTCTGGGGACCTCAGAGTAGTGACAGCCTTCCTTCCAGAGACCTACTGTTATACAGACTGAGTTCTCAAAGATTTCCAGTCTCTGGGTCTCTATTCCATATTTCATATTCACCATGGAGAGACTAATTCCCTAACCTGTGCTGGTATCCATCGTTGACCAATTACGGCCACTGGGACAGAAACAAAAAGATAGCTGTGAGAAGTTAATATAATAAGCTTATGCTATGTATCTATTGACATCGCTACTTGTAACAAACCTGGGGAGTCAAGATAGCATTCCTTAAAAATGGGAGAAACTCATCATTTTCTGAGGCATTAAAGTTGGCTTCAGATCTTAGGCAATCTCCACTATTTCCACAAAATAATGGGCCATCAAATCCCTTACTGCCAGTGTATCAGTTATGTATCACTGCATAACAAATTATGCCGAAACTTAGTGGCTTAAAACAACATCTCTTTGTATTTGCTCATTTTTGTGGGTCAGTAATTTGGGAGGAGCTTAGGTGGGTGGTTCTTCTACTGGCATCATCTAGAGTCACTCATGTGGCTTAGTTGTCTAGAGGTTCGAATGGGGCTGGATAGCCCAAAGTGGCTTCACTCACTTATCTGCCATTTGGCGGTGGCTTTCAGCCAAACCATGGAAGGAGGCGAGATGCCCTTTGACAGACAAGTGAATAAAGAAGTGGTTCATATATACAATGGAATATTACTTAGCCATCAGAAAGGATGGAAAGCCACCATTTGTTTCTACATGGATGGGGCTGGTGGGGGGGATTATGCTAAGTGAACATAAGGAGAAGGAAGGGATAAATGAGCGGGGAGGAAATTGGAGGGGGAGATGAACCATGAGAGACTATGGATTCCAGGAGACAAAATGAGGGTTTTAGATGGGTGGGGGGGTGGGTTAGTCAAGTGATGGGTATTAAGGAGGGAACATATTGCATGGAGCACTGGGTGTTATATGCAAATAATGAATCATGGAACACTACATCAAAAACTAATGAAGTACTGTATGGTGACTAATACAACATAATAATATTTTTTTTTTAAAAGCATACTGGATTGAGAAAAAGGGAGATTAGATTGTAGATCCAGGCTTGTTACCAACTTTCTCTGTGAATTTTATAAAACTCTTAATCCCCAAGCCTCAGTTTCCACATGGTTCACATAAGGAAATGTATAAACCACACAAATATCATGAAGAAGAGCTTTGTGAGCTGTAAAAATGCTATATAAATGAAAAGTCATTAAAAAATCAAATCATGGAATCTTGTCTTTCTCCTCTCCTCTAGTTATGTGGTTTAAAACAAGGAATGATCTCAGGCTTATGTTGCTACAAAAGATATGTTTTTACAAAATTTTCTTTCATTTAAATGCTTTTTGATGATTTGCCAATGAATGTAGTGCAATCTATGGTCTTTCTAAGTGCACAAAAATGTGTGAAATTAAAACACCCAAGAAGAGAATAATTGGATATAGCCATTTGGGGAAAAAAGGAAATTGTGTGGTAAAGAAAATGAGCTTAAAAGCATAAGAGAAACCATGTCTTTTAGACTGTGTAAGAATAATTAGGTGAGATTCCTCTGTGTGGACAGTTTTAAGAGAAAATGATTTGAAATGGTAGTGTGTGTGCCAGGCTAGGTATGAGAGCTGAACACACAGTTGACTTTGAAGAAGTAAAAGAAAAAACTTCTCTACAATGCAACAATGAATATCCTTAGGGAATGGGTCCTGATGAATATAAAAACACCAGTTTTTAGTATTTCTAGGGGAAAGGGTGGTATGAGCAAGATCAGTGAGCACTGGGAAGAGTCTTGAAAGGTCGTTTCATTAAGTATGGGAGAAGGTGAATATATCTTGAGTGTCTCATAACCTCCATTTGTCCCTTATTGCATTTGTGATGGACTTCTCTACACCCCCTTTTTCCACTTTACTCCAGTACACTTTCATGTTTCCTTGGCAGCCAGTGTTCTGCATAAAACAGTCTGGCCATCCACTTGTGCTATTTTCTCTGGGTGTCGCACACCCAGAGATCGGGGATGCTTCTCATTCTGTAGAGCAATCTTCAATCATTGGGCATAGGAATTGGTGGAAAAGGAATGCTTTAGCTTCCCTGTATTCTAGTGCAGCATTGACAAACTTTGGCCAAATCCAGCTCATCTGTTTTTATAAATAAAGCTTTATTGGAATATGGCCATGCCCATTCATTTACATATTGTCTATGGCTACTTTTATGCTGCAGCGGCAGAAATGAGTAGTTATGATGGGTACTGCATGTCCTACAAAGAGAAAAATGATTAATATCTGACCCTTTATAGAAAGTACTAGCTGACCTCTGCTCTCATGGGGCAATGCTGAGGCACATTCTACATGGGTTCTTGGTGTGTCCCCAGCAAGCTGGAGAACCAGTCATCCATAGCCGTAACCAGCACTAATGCACACTTAATTGGCTTTGTGCCCTTTCTTATCTCTCTTTCCCTACCTCTTCACTTCTGTTTTCTAGGATCACTTTCCAAGTAAACTCTTTGCATGTGAGCCCTTATCCCTTTGTAAATATAAATGAAGACAGAACTCAATCATCTTTGGTAATTCTTTTCCATGTTATACTTAGGAGACTTTGCTCAAATATTTTATTTTGTGACTCATCACACATAACATACATGTAACTGGAACACACACATGGATTTCCCATTCCATGTTACTCTCTTATATTTCATTTTAAAAATATTCTGGTCGTGACCATTTAAATAGATTTCAACCACCTAGTGGTCCATTTACCAGTTTTTGAACCAATAGATCACTTGCGTTGACATGGGGTCCACAAGGCTTCAATTCAGATTGTCTAGCTAAAGAAATGCAGATCAGGTATCTGGGAGAAATCTGGGAAATTTCTACCAATAAGGGCAGAAATGCTTTGGCTCTATCCTAAGAAAAACAAGGGGAGAGGGTTGAGGGGATGAAGTAGTGAGAAACAGGAAAAATGCCCTAAGCATGTTGGAGGAAGTCTGAGGAAGAGATAAAACCCAGTGGAAATGTAAGGCTGCCAGGAACTACAAATCATTCTTTCATTTTCACGTTGCATGATACTGTACCCATGCATAAAAGCAACAAATAATAACACTTGAGTGAACGTAAGTAATCAATTGAATCCTTCCTATATTTAAAAATTGATGTTTTTCATTAGTTACAGTTTATGTCATCTTGATGTCTTTACCCGTGATTTCAGATGACCTCCTCCTGCTTAATACCATACTGTGTGGATTCTTCCTACCTCTCTGATTCCTCCTTCTTGATCTCTTTTGTTGGATTCTCTTCTAGTGTTCGCTCTTAACTGCTGATGTTTCCCGGGGTTCCTTTCTTAACTTTCTGGTTTGGGTTTTTGTTTTTTTCATGCTGCATACTTTCCTTCATCAACTTCACCTACTCTCATGGTTTAATGACAATTTCTGTGCTCCGGGTCTACAAAATAAATACCTTTGGCCTAAATCTCCTCACCCCCAGATTTATTTACCCAACTGCCTACTTAGTGTCTATACCAAATTTAATACATTCCAAAATAAACTCTAATTTGTAATGTCTACCATGTCTTCTTCCCATCTTTGTAATGATGTCTTGTAATCTGTCTTTTCCACCTTTGGTACAATTACCTAGATAAGAAGTCTAGAACCTGCCTTAACTCCTTTTATTTTTCTCCTCTATCTGAATGGTCATATGTCCTAAATATTTTTAAAGTTATTGTACTCTATTTCTCTTGATATTTTCCTAGTTTTGAGCATTACCTCTCCTTTGTATTATTGAAATAATCCATCTCTTGATATCCCTGCCCCTAGTCTCTCCCCATTCAATTCTTTCTTCACAAAGCCCCAAGTGTCATCTTCTAAAAAGCCCCAGCCAGGGTTTAGATCAGGGAAGCAGAAACTACATGAAGTATTTTGAGCAGGGATAGATTTAATACTGCTAAATGATACTTATAAAATATTGAAAAAGTTGTAGGACTGTAGGTCAGATAAGGTTATCGGTGACTTTGAAGCTTGCCTGCAGGCCTACAACGTGGTAGCAAACTTCCTGGGGAAGAGGAAGCAGCTCTTGTTGCTCTGGTTAAGAACCTTAGAAATTTGCTAATGTTCATAGCTGTCTGTAACTCCACAGTGGGTGTTTCACACACAGCCAAATACTGGTAACAACCTAACGTCTCTTGAAGTCACACTTTTGCCTACCACCATTAGAGGAGTCATGGTGGCCTTTGATTTCCTTCTACTTTCTGAAAAGCTGTCAGGATAATGAATCAGTGGGCTTTAAACTGATATACTGCTGACAAGAGATCTGGGAAATGTTTTTCCAGACTTCCAACTCCTGTGATACAGGAGAAAGCATAGAAGGAGTCAGAATGGCTCTGAGGACCACAGGTAATCCAGTATACTCATCTTCACTGGTAAGATAAAATCTGAACTGCTCAACCATGGCAGACCATATCCTTCATGAGCTGGTATCTTTCTACTTCTCCTGTCATCTCTCCCTACTCCTGTTTCTTCCTCAGTGCTGTCCCTGTTGAATTACTGACTTGTAGGTCCATGACTGAACTTCACAGTTTCATACCTCAGTGCCTTTGCATATGCTGTTTTCCAGGTCTGGAAGTGGTCTTTCCACAGTGGTCTTCTTGACAAACTTCTATTTATTCTTAAGACCCCCATGCAAAGATTTCCTCCTCTGTGAAGTTTTTTTTTTTTTTAAAGATTTTATTTATTTATTTGACAGACAGAGATCACAAGTAGGCAGAGAGGCAGGCAGAGAGAGAGGGGGAAGCAGGCTCACTGCCGAGCAGAGAGCCCGATGCGGGGCTCGATCCCAGGACCCTGAGATCATGACCTGAGCCGAAGGCAGAGGCTTAACCCACTGAGCCACCCAGGCACCCCTGTGAAGTTTTTTTGATTATCCCCAGTAGAGTTGACCATCTTGCACCAGCACTGTGCTTTGAACTCACTTCTTTGTTTAGTAGCTACAATATTCATTTATGTGTCTGTCTTCTCTGCTACATTTTGAACTTCTTAATTCTTTTTTCCTTTTATCCCCCCCAGTGCTCTGCCTAGTGTTTGGCTTATAATAGGTGCTTAGCTCCCATGGAACAACAGGGTAGTTGAAAGCTTCTATAAGGCTCTGTGCCTGAAGGCCATAGTATTTGTGAAATTGCTTACAAGAGATATGAGGAACCAGACCCCTTGTAACAGAGATACCATGTGCTAAATTCTACCCTCTGGAAAATGGTTAAATAGGTAGATTCCAGCTGTGTTCCAATTCACAGCCTGTATTCCTTGTAATATCTAAGTGATTATTTGGCAGCGGCCTGTATTTCTACATTCCAAATATATTTTTAAATGGATTCTGAATTTGGAAATGGTGTTGGACCTTGGCTGGATAGAACTCAGCTTAAAAAATACATGTGCTCATCTAGAATGCCTTCTCGCTTTGTTAGACTCTGAGCTTTTGAAGAAGGAAATGATTATGGGGTTGGGGATGGGAAAAGGGAAAGCTGGCCATCTTTCTGAACAGAGAATGAGGAGGAGTGAATTGGTTTCCTAGGAGATAAGGCTTTTCTTTATTTGAAGTTTTTCTACAGAACGATTGCTGTACTGGTGTCTTCTCCTTAGTCACAAGGAGTTCACCATCAGAGATACAGCTCAGAATTGCTTTCAGTCAGCAGCTGCCAAAGGTGAGCTTAACCTTCTTGGTCCTTACTTTCTCTACAGGAGACTAATAAAGGCAACTAAGAATACTAATTGCAATGGACACTTGAGTTACTTAATCACTAGGACAGGAACTTTTAACATTAAATCTGCTGGTAGATCACAAGCTCATTCCCCCTCCATATAATTTCTAGAATAGTTGCTCCACATACTGCATTCTGAGCCACATTTTCCCACCAGGTTTTCTCATAGTCCCTGAAAGGAAGGATACAAAATAAACTGTTAGCTCAAGAACTTTAATAACAGTAGTATCTCCCTTCCAAGGAATCTCTTGGCTTCAGAGGAATTGAAAGGAACCATCTTTTTTTTTTTTTTTTTAAGGAACCATTTAATAAAAAGAGATTGTGACTCTACTTTCCTGTGTACCTGTGATCAGGTAGAGCCAAATTCCTTTGTACACTCCTTTTGTCTTAGATGGAGGTAACTGAGTCTTAGGTAAAGCCATGCAGATGCTAGAATCTCCCTTAGCCCCTATTTTAGCATTTTCCCCACCTTCAGTGATAACTACTCTTCTGCAAGGTCAAAGAAAGACTATACGGCAAGCAGAGAGAGTCAATTATCATATGGTTTCACTTATTTGTGGAGCATAACAAATAGCATGGAGGACAAGGGGAGATGGAGAGGAGAAGGGAGTTGAGGGAAATTGGAAGGGGAGGTGAACCATGAGAGACTATGGACTCTGAAAAACGATCTGAGAATTTTGAAGGGGTGGGGGGTGGGAGGTTGGGGGCACCAGGTGGTGGGTATGGTAGAGGGCACGGATTGCATGGAGCACTGGGTGTGGTGCAAAAATAATGAATACTGTTATGCTGAAAAAATAAAAAATTAAAAAAAAAAAAAAAAAAAGACTATACGGACTCCGGTAAAGGACTGCACTGCAGTTAACATGTTTCTAAGTTCTTGTTTAGCTCACATCTCTCTTCTCTGAGGACTGTCACTCTCTTTCTCCCTCAGGTGGGGCCCCAATGCTCACCTATGTTCTGAAAGTACCAGAGCTCCTGGTATCTCTTGATTCAGTCAAGGTAGATGTCTAACTTGAGCTGAGCTAGGTAATTCTCCGTCCCCGTGAGTCTGAGACCAAGAAATGCTAGTTTCTAGATTGCTGGCTCTGTGATTGGAGAAGATGTCAAATTAAGCATTGTATAGCAGCCATGCAAGAGGTTGGGAGAGACAGAGACAGACAGACTGACAGAGAAAGAGAGAGGCTGAAGAGAGGTGAGAACATTCAGTGCAGCTTCTACAGATCCCTTAGTGAATATAGTTTGTTGTTACGGTCACTGGGGTTTTGTTTCAGAGTCACACTGAGACTGTGAAGACAGAGAGGTTACTTGAAGTGAAAAGGATTGTGGTCGGTACAAGCATTGCCCAACTCTTCCTCTTCCTTCATTATTTGGATCTTGGAAGAAGAAAGTGGAACTTGGCAGTTTCCACTTTAGAAAAAGCACAGTTTGAGCAGGAGAGCTGGATGGTGTCTGGAGTTCTTGGGTAGAAAATTTTGTGAGAAAGCTCCCCATTTAGTTACCCTCTGAGCCTTGACTTCCTTAACCCAGCCAGTGTGTAATCTGCCTGCGGGGTCTGCTCAGGTTCATGTGGAGGTATTTCTAGAGCAACACTTGCCCTGGAAATGACTATTTCCTGCAAATATGGCCAATTTCTGCAGTTTCCCCAGCCGAGAGGAACGATGAACTTTCTTCCTGTGTTTTCCAAGCCTCCCCCTTGCCCTGTCCTCTCTGCTTACTTCAAGTACTTACTGCTCCCTCCACTTCCTCTGGGTCCCCAGGAGATCAAGACGGCAAGGTTAGTTATTTTTGTTCTTCACCACGGAAGCTGTGTCCTATCTGGAGCCACCAGAAGCATATTATCAAGGACTACTCAGCAAAGCATGTGTGCCCAGAGTCCGCCTTCCTATATGTGCCTGGAGGCTCCTGTCAGGCGTGACCCCTGGACCAGGATCCCATGGCTCCAGCGTGCAGGCCTTCTCTTCTGACTGCTGCACTGTATTTTCCTCCATGCTGGTTCTCTCTGCCTCCAGGCTGCCATCCTGAGTCCATAGTCAGTATTCCCTTTGGTTGCCTTTGCCTAGCATCCAGCTTCCTTCCTGGCCTTCTTTCCTTCCCCTCTCTTCTCTTTTTCCCTTTTCCTGGATGCATGATGATCAGGGAGAGCTGTCTGTCCACAATTTGCCTCCTCCAGAGCAGGAACCTCATGAGGGGAGCAGTATAGTCAATGCCCTGCTCAGTGACATCTCTGGGTGCAACAGACGGTAGCAGAACTTGACGGTATGACCAGGAGCACCAAAGACCTCAACTATGGGTTGTATTAGGAATAGAAAGAATACTGAGACAGAAGAACATGTAGCAATAGCTTTGGAGCCACGATTCTGGTCTTTTAATGATGCTGGGGATGGGCATTGACAAAGAATTCAGGAAAGCTAAGAATGTTGGTATAATTTGTTAATTCCAGAGAACAAACAGGGTAAAAGTTATGCTAATTTTAGTAATTTATGAGAATGACTTAGCCTTTATAACTAATTACTGCATTACTGTAACTCTTATAACTATTATGCACACCATTAAAAGATGTCAGATTAATTTTAAGTTTTATTTGATCACAGAGCATAATCCCTCACACGCATGCTCAGTCTTTGCGCATGACATTGGCTTTTGCTCAAAACTTTCAATAATTAGGAGAAGCACTATTGGAGACTGAATTAGAACAGATCATGTGGATATGGCGAAACCTCTATTTATTTATTTAACAATGTTGCTGTATTTCAAAATGATATGGGTACTATTACTATATGCTCTCCTAGATTTCATTGAAAAGATCGGGCTTGACCCCATTCCATTCCATTCCTCTAGGGCTACACTGTCCACTAGCCACATGTGGCTATTGAAATTAAATTAATTAAATCAATTCCTTTGGTATACACCTTTCGAGAGGTTGGTAGCCATATGTGGCTGGTGGCTAGTTACTAAACAGGGAACATACAGAACATTTCCATCAGCATAGAAATTTCTCTTGGGCATATGGCCAGAATCTTGGTGGTGGTGAGACTTAGTCCATCTAACTTTGGTGGTTTATCTCTCCTGGAATGACTAGGTCAGCTGGCTCTGAATTTTCTGCACAGAGGCAGGAATCGGGGAACCTCAGGGCTCCTGCTGTAGGGGAAAGGTGGTGAGTGTAGCTGTGACTGAGAGGAATATATTGTCCCTTGAGAAAGCTGTAGTAGCAGGTCAGGGAGCTCATGCAGGAAGTGGGGAGAAGCTATTGCAGGCCATGTGGTGCCCATCACTGCTCCTGGGGGCACGTTGCTCTATTCTGTCTGTGGGATACAGAGAGGCACAACCAAATTAGCTCAATTTCTTGGTTTTACAGTGGTTGGAGTATTGTTCAGTAAAGATTTTGCAGAGTGAATAAATGACATAATAGACAGCAGGTTTTTATAATTTTAACAACTTTCATGTATACAGAGATTTACAGTTTATATACCTTGTTAATGCATTCTTTCATTTGATCCTTATATCCATTTAAAGTTAGTTAAGAAAACCATTATCCCTCTTTTGATGATGAGAAACAGTCAAGGCTCAGAGAAGTTTTTTTGTTTGTTTGTTTCTTAGGTAGGCTCTCTGCCCAGAATAGAGCCCAACGTGGGGCTTGAACTCATGATCCTGAGATTGGGACCTGAACTGAGATCAAGAGCCAGATGCTTAATCGACTGAGCCATCCAAGCACCCCTGGGCTCAGAGAGTTTAAGACATTGACTCAGAATCACTCTGCTAGCAAGTGGCAGAATTGTGAGTCAGATTCGAGGTTTATGACTCTAAATGACATTCCATGCCATTGGATGGCTTAGCGCCTTTTTAATAAGTGTATTTCCAGCAGCAGACTGCTGATGTGGTAGGGTTCAAGGATGCTTTTGGCACTGAGGGCTTCCCAGGGACCAGTTGATTGAACTTTGATAGGATTTTTAGGTTGTTGGCATGATGCATGGTTTTATTGTTCACATTTGCCTAAATCCGTGCTTTCAGGCTTTCATAGACAGACTTCCCGGCTTTCACACCATGTCCCCCCAGTTCCAGTAGTTTCACGGAGGGGCTGCAGAGGCTGCCATGGGGGTGGGGCTCAGTGGGGAGGCCTTGGGTTTGGGCTCTAGGCTGTTCGGGGTTGATATGCTTTCAACTATTTTTATATATTTGACATTCCACAAAAAAATTTCACTTGAAAAAGGTTCCTTTTGCTAACGATTAGAAGAAGAATCACTGTTCTAAAGGATTTTTGTGCCAGCTTGCTTCCTGTGACAAGAAAGTGGGGCAAGCTGAACTCTCTGCCCAGGCATCATCCAGGGACAGGATTCATCTGTAGACCAACACTTTCTTTCTAGCTACAAACAACCCCTAGAAGTTCAGAGTCACCTACACCCTATGGAGCCAGATGTCAGGCAGGACAGGGGATAGAGGGCCACTGCGTTGGGACCAGAGAGCCTGTCATTTGACAGAGCTGCCCTATTGTCTTTTACTGCCACTTGGCTCTCATTGTCTTCTCAGGCAGGACTCCTCCTCACCGCCTAGGGTCACAGCACCTGCCATACCCTCCCTCTGTCCCTTGACACTTGATCCTAAGATCTTGTTGACCTGAGCCAGAATTAGCTGCCAGACTGCTTCACCTCAGAGACCACCAGTCTGGGCCTCATCATGCCTGCTGGATTCCGTTGCTGCTCATCTATTTGGAAAGCCAGGAACTTTCTAGAAGGTCAGGTCAGAGAATTCCCTGACAGCAGCTTTTGGATTCCTTGTCCATCCCTTGAATGTGAATACACTAAAATGGATTGACTAAGCCTGGATTTTTATATTATAATTCTGTCCCCGCCTAAGGTTTACGCTATAATTAATCTGAAAGCTCTTAATTTTTTCACCGATAGATCTGAATAAGCATGATGCTGTTGTCAGCACAAAAAAGGGAAAATGAGGTGTGTCCTGTGGAAACTGCAAAATAAGGTTGACTTGTGACAATAAAAGTAAAAAAAAAATTCCAATAGAGTGGATGAGATCAGTCATTTTTGAAATTGATACACCTTGAGGAATAATCAAGAAATCGGGGCTTACAGGGCCATACCAGTGTGGTAACACTGTGGTATAGAGAGCAAGATGACGAAGGCAAGGTTTCAGCAAGGTGAGATGGTACCACAACCTTTCTTCCAGTTTTATGGAGAAATGATTGATGTATCAAACTGTATAACTTTAAGGCATACAGCATGAAGGTTGGATATGCATATATTCTGAAACGATTACCACAGTATGGTTCAGCTAACGTCCATCTTCTCATATAGATAAAACAAGAAAAAGAAAAAGGAAGAAAAAAAGGAAAAAAAAATTCTCCTTGTGATGCAAACTCTTAGAATTTACTGTCTTCATAACTTTTTCTGTGTACCATACAGCAGTGTTAGCTATAGTCCTCATGCTGTACTCATTTCCAGTACTTTCTAAATCTTATAACTGGACATTTGTGCCTTTTTAGTACCTGCCTCCATTTCCCCTCCCCCACCCTCTGCCTCTGGTAACCACAAGTCTGACCACTCTTTCTGTGTTATTTTTCTTCTTCTTTTTTGATTCCACATATGAGTGAGCTTATGCTGTATTTGTATGTCTCTGTCTGACTTATTTCATTCAGCATAATGTCCTCAAGGTCCATCTGTGTTGTCACAACTGATAGAATTTTCTTGTTTTTTAATAGGTGAATAATATTTCATTGTATGTATATACAGATTAGAACTTCTTTTTTAAAAATTTTATTTATTTATTTATTTATTTGTCAGTGAGGAGAGAGAGAGAGCGAGTGCACAAGCAGGCAGAGTGGCAGGCAGAGGCAGAGAGAGAAGCAGGCTCCCTGCCAAGCAAGTAGCCCAACGTGGGACTCGATCCCAGGACCCTGGGATCATGACCTGAGCTGAAAGCAGAGGCTTAACCGACTGAGCCACCCAGGCGTCCCTAGACTAGAACTTCTTTATCCACTTACCCATCAATGAACACTTAGATTATATCCATGTCCTGACTATTGAAAGTAATGTTACTGTGAGCATGGAGGATGCGGGTAGCTTTTAAAGTTAATATTTTCAATTGCTTGGCATGTATTCTCTGGAGTGGGATTGCTGTGTAATATGGTATTTTTGTTTTTAATTTTTTGAGGTTCCTGCATCCTGTTTTCCATGGTGGCTGTGTCCGTTTACATTCTTGCGAGCAGGGCACACCCATGCCAGCATTTGCCAACTCTTGTCTTTTCGATGATGGCCATTCTAACAGGCAAGTGGTGATATCTCGTTATGGTTTTAATTTGCATTTCCCTGATGACTGGTGATGTTGATCATATTTTCATGTACCTATTGGTCTTTTTGTATAGCTACTTTGGAGAAATGTCTATTCAGGTCTTGGCCCATTTTTAACGGGGTTGCTTTTTCGTTCTTGTGTTATATGAGTTCTTTACATATTTTGGGTATCAACTCCTTATTGGATTTAGGATTTGCAAATATTTTTTCCCATTCTGTAGGTTGTCTTTTCTCTCTATTGATGACTTCTTTTGCTGTGTAGAAACTTTTTAGTTTGGCATAGTCTCCTTATTTATTTTTTCTTTTGTTGCTTGCGCTTTAGGTAGTCATAGCCAAAAAATCATTACCATGGCCCATGTCAAGGAGCTTTGTTTCTCTGTTTTCTTCTATGAGTTTTATGGTTTCAGACCTTATATTTAAGTCTTTAATCCATTTTGAGTTAATTTTTGTGAGTGGTAGAAGATAGGGGTCCAGTTGCATTCTTTTACATGTGAATACCCAAACATCCCAGCTCTGTTTATTGAACAGACTGTTCTTTCTTCATTGAATATTCCTTGTTCTCTTGTCAAATAATAGTTGACTGTTTATGCTTGGGTTTATTTCTGATTTTTTGGTTCTGTTCCATTGGTCTATTTGTATGTTTTTATTTGTCAGTACTATACTGTTTTGATGACTATGGTTTTATAGTAAAGCTTGAAATCTGGAAGTGTGATGCCTCCTGCTTTGTTCTTTTTCAGAATTTCTTTGGCTATTTGGGGTCTTTTATGGTTCCGTATAAATTTTAGAAAGTTTTGTTTTGTTTTTGTAAAAAAAAATGCCATTGGAATTTTGTTAGAGATTTCATTAAATCTATAAATGGCTCTTGGTATTACTGACATTTTAACAATATTTATTTTTCCAGTCCATGAATATAGGATACTTCCATTTATTTGTGTCTCTTTGATTTTTTTTTTAAGCCAACATTTTACCGTTTTTAGAGTAGAGATCTAAAAATTGGTTTATTTAGGGCGCCTGGGTGGCTCAGTGGGTTAAGCTACTGCCTTCGGCTCAGGTCATGATCTCAGGATCCTGGGATTGAGTTCTGCATCAGGCTCTCTGCTCAGCAGGGAACCTGCTTCCCCCTCTCTCTCTGCCTGCTTCTCTGCCTACTTGTGATCTCTGTCTGTCAAATAAATAAATAAAATCTTTAAAAAAATTGGTTTATTTAGATTTTTTATTTCTTCCTAGTTTAGTCTTGGCGGTACCACAATTTTCAAAAATGCAACCCAAATCATTCCAGGAGACAGATGAACAACTGAATTATATTTTACAGTAATGACAAGGTCAGAGCTCTAAGCTGACCAATGGCTGCCCCGGTTGGGTATATATTTTGTACGTTGGGAGGGGGATAAAAACCTACAGTAGTATTTTAAGTCTCTGACACTGTCCAAAGAATCTGGAATCTAAACACTGGATCTCTAGGGCATAGGAACATTTTAGTCATTGGGAGAGGTGGATCCTCTGGATGGGTAGTAAAAGTTTATCTGGCTTTCTGAGAGTCTAGGTGAATGTGTTTGACTTTTTGGCTACAAGGTAAAGAGGAAATAGTCATGGTTTACTTCAACCAGTGGGGTTTGTCATAAGATTTTGGGAGAACTGGTAGGTGGTTTATACTCAGGACACCAAAATGACTCTCAATGGCTGGAGGCCTCTCACTTCATTAGTTTTCCAAGTGTAATAGCTTGGTACTTCTGGCTTTGTTTCTTTTTCTACCTGCACATGTTATATACTTGCAAACTAACGAAATTTCCAATTTTTTCTATATCCTGGGTTCTGGTAAAACATTGTTTCTTAGGTCCTAAGACTTTTCCTTATTTTTTCTCTTTCTCCGTATGTGTTATGTTTAAAATCTCAAAGAAAAATTATCTTAGTTGCCATCTAATATAGGGCCATTTCCTAGACTTCCAGATGATGGTCCATCCCTGTAGTCTCAAGTGGAACAAAGAACAGAAATATATTGATAGGGAAAATTCAAAAGGCAAGACTCAGAGGCTTTTTTGATGGGTAGTAAAATTGGCAGGCACCTAGTAGAATCTGGTCAGTACCGTGATTATTCCATACAACTGTCTTACTGCCTTTGTTCTGATTCATTTTCATCAAGTAGTTTAAGGCTTATTTAATCTACTAGATGCTCTGTTATTAAGGTTTTCGAGCTAGTGGACAGACATACTTTAATTGCTGAAAAGAAGTGTCCCAAATTTTATTTATTTATTATTTATTTATTTATTTATTTGAGAGAGAGAGAGAATGAATGAACAAGTGAGCATGGGATGGGGGAAGGGCAGAGGGAGAGGGAAAGAGAGAATCTTAAGCAGATACCACACCCAGCATGGAGTCTGATATGGGGCTTGATCTCATGACCCTGAGATCATGATCTGAGCTGAAATCAAGAGTTGAACACATAATCCACTGAGCCACCCAGGTGTCCCAGAAGGGTCCCAAATTTAAATTAATGAATTAACTTTTTGGTGTGATAGTTAACTTTATGTGTCAACTTGGGTGGGCCTTGGTGCCCAGATATTTGGTCAAATATTGTTCTGGATGTTTCTGCAGTGGTGTTTTGGATGAGATGTACATTTAAATCAGTGGACTTCGAGTGAAGTGGATTGCCCTCATAATGTGGGTGGCCCTCATCTAATTAGATGAAGTCCTGACTAGAACAAAAGACTGAACTTTCCCCAAGGAAGGAGTTCTAGAAGCACAGCCTTTGGACTTGAACTGCAATATTGGCTCTTCCCTGGGTCTCCAGACTGACAACACACTCTGCAGATTGCACCTGTAATCACATAAGCCAATTCCTTAAAATAACTCTCTATTTAGATACACATCCTCTGGGTTCTGTTTCTCTGGAGAACTCTTATTAATATAGTTTATGTCAAGTCTCTTGTGAGTTTATTTAGCATGGGTCAGTTCTCCTAAGTTCATTACTCAGTTTCTCAAGTAATCTTTAGTTAATATTTTTCATCTTTTTGCTCTCTAACTAAATTCATCTCTTTCTGAGGCATTCAATGACTTATTTAATGCTTCCTGAAATTTCTTGAGATTCTTAGATTTAAGTTTCCATAGCATTGTAAAGGGAGATACACACTAATCCCCAAATAGATTTTAAGGGACTGATGGACATCCTGGCTCTGGGTTAGTCAAGTTTTTTTTTTTTTTTTAAGATTTTATTTATTTATTTGACAGACAGAGATCACAAGTAGGCAGAGAGGCAGACAGATAGGTGGAAGCAGGCTCCCTGCAGAGCAGAGAGCCGGATGTGGGGCTCGATCCCAGGACACTGGGACCATGACCTGAGCCGAAGGCAGAGGCTTTAACCCACTGAGCCACTCAGGTGCCCCTGGGTTAGTCAAGTTTGAACCCAGAAGGTTATTATGTGTTGGAAATGGGTGGCAAAAGACCAGGTGGGCAGGGGACTGATGTCTCTAAAATTTTGGTTATTCTCTTCCTTTCCTGTTGTTGCTTTAACAAATGACCACAGAGTTAGTGGCTTAGAAAAACACAAATTTATTATCTTTCAGTTCTGAAGGTCAGAAGCCTGAAATGGGTCTCATGGGTCTCTAATCCAATGGGTCTCATGTCAGCAGAGCTTCATTCCTTCTAGAGCCTCTAGAGGAGAATCCCTTGCCTTGTCTTTTCCAGCTTCTAGAAGCTGCCCATGTTCCTCAGCTCACCGCCTCTTTCTAGCTAGCAATTGGATCACTAAGACCTATGCTTGCATTGTCACATTTCCTTCTCTGATTCTGACTCTCCAGCCTCCCTCTTACAGTCCCTCTTACAGTCACCTCTTACAGGTGACTCTTACATCACCTGTAAGGACCTTGGTCATTACATTGGCCTATCCAGAATAATCTCTCCATCTCAAGATCCTTAACTCCATCACATTTACAAGGTTCCTTTTGTATATAATATAATATATTAGCAGGTTCTTGAGATTAAAATGTAGACTATTGGGTTCAGGCATTATTCTGTCTACCAGTTACATCATTTTCTGGTTACATATTTTTAATAAGCATTTAGTGTGGCTGGACTCTAAAAAATGAAAATAAAGAAAATAGAGTCATTTCAAGTTACATATAAAATCAATACATAACTTACGATATAGGTATGGAAAATCATCTGAAATGGATGGGGTTACTTGTAGGCGAGCAAACCTTCACTGTAATCTCCTCAATGTGAGAATTAAATGTAGAATTAAATCAAATTGAAGAAACAGGAAAATAACTTAGGTACATATTGGTAGTGCTAACTAAACAAACAAAAGGAAAAAGAGACTCGGATATTGCATTTTGATTGTTTCAGTTCTGTGGTAAGTCCCTAAGGGAGAATGAAACAGGACTTCAGTTTTTATATTTCAAGTACACGAGGCCCTTGGCAAGTCCATCCCTATGGTAAGATTGTATATCAGGGTAAGGACTTTGGTCAGTGAATCCTGAACTGTATCTGTAGGAAATATTGTTTCATGAGGTACTGATATTCTATAAAAACAAAAGTTGGGCGCCTGGGTGGCTCAGTGGGTTAAGCCGCTGCCTTCGGCTCAGGTCATGATCTCAGGGTCCTGTGATCGAGTCCCGCATCGGGCTCTCTGCTCAGCAGGGAGCCTGCTTCCCTCTCTCTCTCTCTGCCTGCCTCTCCGTCTACTTGTGATCTCTCTCTGTCAAATAAATAAATAAAATCTTAAAAAAAAAAAAACAAAAGTCAAATTATTCTAGAAAAGTTGCCTATATGAACCCTTGCAGATTCATAATTGACATCTTCTGGCCGTAGGAAATGTGAAGTTATGAAAGCCGCTCTACTTTAATCTAGAGTTTCTCAACTTCACTTGATTACTGAAACATCTGTTGTTGAAAGATCTCCTAAAGTGTCTCACAGCACATAACACATTTTGGGAAAAGATGCATTAAAGATTTGATTAATCTACTTCCTGTCGTTTTGAGTCCATGCTTACAAAACCACCTTTGATTTCTCTGTGGTTGGACCACTAGGAAAAAAAACAAAAATGTTTGATCAGGCCAGTGTGATATTTATTGTGCCTGTGGTGTTGTCTTTCTCACTGTAAATCAACACACCAGCATTTGATGTTTACTTCTGTCTCATGTGCCTTTTAGTTGGTTAGTGTGAGTTGATGGTTTTTACATTGAAACTTCCATTTACTTTGAAATGGCTGTCTACTCACCAATAGCTACAAGACGAAGGGTAACCAGAACTATATCTACTACTAGAGTGAGGGGTGGGAAATAATAATGAGTTCTGGACTCCACAAATACTTGTCCTGGTGGCCTGACATCATGGGAATTGCCTGGACTGCTTTGGGAGATGAGTGGAATATGAAAATGAAGGCCTAAGATTACCACATATTTCTGTCTTCAGGCAATCAGTTTATTTTTTTTCCTTCCTATTAACTAATAGGATGATAGCATTAATCTATCATACATGGTTACTATAGAGTGTATTCATACTACTGATCATAAAAGGATCCTCCAAATCTTGAAGAATACAAGGTTATGGAGGGCCAAAAGTAGATCAGAAATAACAGGTAGTTTTATTTTAAAACTCAGCCTATGACACAAAGATTTTTGTAAGAGCAGGTTAATGTTAGGACCATTAGGTTTTCCTGTTAATGCACTCTGCTATAGCTAGACTCTAATAGATACTGTGATTTGTACTAAAATCCTCAACAACTCAGAAAAGAAGAAAGCTTTGAGAAAGTTCAGATAAGGGTAATCAAGTATTAGACTACAAGGGTCTTGGAGAAAGATGAAAAATCCATAGTCATTTAGCCCTTTTTAGAAAATAAGATAATTAGTGTCATAGAAATAAATAATATATATCCATAGTTCATTAAAAATTAAGACATTTAAGATCTTGTTTTGGATGCCCAACCGACTGAGCCACTCAGGAGCCCCCAAAACTAAGACATTTAAATGAACTAAGTTCATGATAAATAAAACCTTGGAATAGCCTTGGCAGTCTTCATTCTTGCCATCATTCCTCTTTTGAGTCTGAATTTACTCAAGCAGAGAGTTTCCCCCTCCACAGTACTGTGAGTCCAGAATCTGACTTCCCAAGCCTCTCCATCTTCCCATGGGTCTTAGTTACCACCTCACAAGAGTAAGTAAGTTCATGGATTTGTTCTTCATCTGCTTCTTAAGACTTGGATGTTTGAGAATTTTCCTTCTTACCAATCTGTACCGGCCTAGGTTTACATTTTCTTTTTGTCTAATTCTTAGCTAAATTTTGTCCTAGCTCTCATCTAATGAGAAGGAAGGGAGTTCCTACCTCCTGTATTTTTGGTGAAAGAGGAGGTTGAGCAGAGTATCCCACAGGGCACAGTTCTCAGTAAGACCAGGACTTGTAGGAAAGAGATGGAATGATACAAGGATCTGAATTAGATCAGTGAGAAACATTTTGTTAACATTTCTTGTCTTTTGTGCATAAGAAGCTTTAATTTTGAAATTGCATTATTTTTATTTTAGGAAAAGCGCAATTAAACAAAAGAATTCTAATGTGATTTTAATAGTCCCAAATTATAATGTAAGTATTAAATATTAATATCAAGTTTTCACAAAATTTCAAAATTATACAGTCAAATGATTCTAAATCAATACACATTTAGTATGAAACATGCTGTACTTTAAAATATTTTTATTATATTTATTTAGTAGAGTATTTTTTACAGTGATCTAGACATAGATTGAGATTTAATCTTTGAAAATTCTGTTATTTTAGAGGTACAGCTTTGAAAATTGAACTTCTCTTATTAATTTCAGAAACGACTATATAAATGGTTGTAGTGCTTAAAGTTCACCTTCCTCCTCTCCAAATTAGAAGAGGACTGTGGCATAAAGGCTACACTTAATTTCTTTTTTAAAAAGTTATTTTATTTTTTAATTGAGTACAGTTGACACACAATGTTACATTAGTTTCAGTGTGTAATGTAGTGATGCAAAATCTCTATACATTAGGCTATGGCTACCAGAAGGCTATACTTAATTTCTGAGTGCTCAATAAAGATTTTACAGAGCTTTTGGGGAAACTCAGGAAATACATATGACTTGATATCTGCATTTCTTCTAGTAGACCTGAATATGAGATTGAAATAGCATGGCTACATTTGCCTTCATTTCAGTTTTTCAATAAAGCTTCATTTATTGACAGCTATACTTTCCAGTATGGTAGTCATCAGCCAAATGTGTCTATTAAGCAATTGAAATGTGGCTAGGGGGCACCTGGGTGGCTCAGTCCTTAAGTGTCTGCCTTCAGCTCAGGTCAAGATCTCAGGGTCTGGGATCAAGCTCCGCATGGCACATCGTATTGGGCTCTCTGCTCAGCGGGGAGCCAGCTTCTCCCTCTCCCTCCCCCCCTGCTTATGTTCCTTCTCTCACTGTTTCTCTGTCAAATAAAAAAAAAAAAAAAGAAGAAAAGAAAAAAGAAATGTGGCTAGTATGAACTGAGATGTGCCATAGTGTAAATACATACCAGATTTCATAGACTTAGTACAGATAAAATCTGTAAAAATTTCATTAATAAATTTTATGTTGATTACATATTGAAATGATAATATATTGACTATATTGGGTTAAATTACATTTATTATTGAAAATTACATTTTTAAAAAACTTTTTAAATCTGTCTGCTAGAAAAACCTAAAATTATGTGTATGGCTTCCATTTGTGTCTCACATTTAGATTTCTACTGAACAGTGGTGATCTAGAGCCATCATGCAAGAAAACATTTTGCATGTTTATATTTTCCAGCTATATTTAAACATTAAAATGTTCACTGTATCAGTAATTTTTGTGAAAGTCTTCCTAAATATACTACTGGATCTTCTTAATCAGAGAAGTAATTTAATATAACATTTTCTTGATAAGTTAATGTCATCATTATGAAGCTTAACATTTTTTAATATTGTGTTTTATTGATGGCCTCATGAGTGAGTTAGGAAGTAAAGCTTATAGGGCTATTGCTGTCATACATAAAATGACTGCTGGTTGATGTGTGATTATAGTTGGGAATTCGGCTGTGTTTTTCCTAATGCTTGTAATTGCTTTTTAGGCATACCTTTTTGCCCTCTCCAGTGCAACCTGTATTTCCTGATCATTTAAGAAAACCTAACAGTTTTCTAGAGAAAGTAGACAAGTAGCTTATAAGGTCTGTAGCTTTGACAGAATTGCAGGTCTTAGGCCCATGGTAGGTTCTGTTTCTTCTATAGATAAAGTTCGTAGGTTTTATTATGCCTGGTTTTCTTGTAAGGCAGAGATCTTTTCGGCTTCTGGATTAGTGATTATGAATGAGATTTTGCTGTTACCGGAAGTCTTCCTACCAATCTGTTACCTACAGTGTGGTCTTTTCAAATGACATCAGAGTTTATGTATACAATTTTTGGAAAGAATACGTAAAATATATAAGGGATTGGTAGGGAGTAACTAGAATTAATCTGAGGACTTTCGTTTTTTTCAGAGTGCCAGGGGTCTAAGTCACAGTTGCTGTTTTCAAGTGGGGCTGCACAGGCTAATGGAGAATGAGCTATGCACATGTGAAATATGAACCTGGGTTAGCAGTTGTAGCCTATTGTTGGCTAGCTATTCACCTGAAGGCTTTCTTCACATTCCTTAGAGTTGTAGCTCGGGCTGTTTTGTGTACTGAGGCTATTTCCCAGCAGTCCACAGCTCTGCTGCATTGCTTGATGCTGTGCTTTGATATGTTCTTAGAGCATTTATCCTGCTCTCCTTGCTTGTGATTTTCCCGACATCAGCTCTCTTATACAATAGCTCTCGGAGTGTCCTGCTGTCTTCTATTCTCTGCAGACACACATTCCAGGGGTACATCGATATGAGGACTACTTCAGTGCCAGGACTGACAATATTCTTTATGATGGTGGTTAGAGATCTGATTTTTAAGTTAACATTCTTCGATGGGGGAAGTGGCATTGTTCCCTAACACACAGACGCCTGTTACGACCCGTGTCACATTACGTTATGACATCTGTTTGTTGGTGAGCTCTATCATTCATGTGAGGGACAGCAGGATGCCTTGTGCTGGCCCTGTAATGATGTAGGTATTCTGTTGTAGATATCAGGGAATTCATCCGAACTGATAAATCTGCTCAAGAAGCTCCATGTGCTGTGTGCAAAAGATACCTTTCAGCAAAATGGAAGTTTAGAAGGCATTCTTGCATTCTATGGCTCCTCAGTCTGTAATGCAGAGTAAGAGAGAAATGCTGAATCAGCTCTAAACTTGGTCTGTCAGGCTCATAAAAAGCACAGTGACATTTTTCATGTACTTCTCTACTTCTTTGTCAATAACTCTTAGAGCAAATGGCTCTTCCAGGCTTACACCTGGCCCATTGCTCTCTCTTGACTCTGTAGAGAATTTCATGATAAATCCATGCCACTTGATTCATTATCTCTCCATGGCATTTGATGATGCTTGTGACCTAGACATTACCCTTCAGCCTGGATCCGTCTAAGAGGATGTGCAAAGCAGAGCTTGAGACTACTTTCTTTTATTGTTGATGTGGAACAGGTTAGATAAGATACCTCCCTTATCAGGTGACTACAGACGTCAACACTGCTGCATAACAAACAATGCCAAAAATCTCAGTTGCCTATACTAATAAATATTTATTCTCTCATTTATGCATTTGATGGTGAGCAGGGTTTAAGCTGGGGTTTGGCTGAACTTGACTGAGCTCAGCTGGACTTGGCTTAAGGCTCAAGATTGGACGTAGATCTACTTCATGATTCTTTAGTTTAGGACCAGTGACTATCTGAGGTATGCTCTGCTGATTATGGATACCAGGAGGGCAAGAACCAAGTGAAATCATGAGCGTACCTTTTTTTTTTTTTTAAGATTTTATTTATTTATTTGACAGACAGAGATCACAAGTAGGCAGAGAGGCAGGCAGAGAGAGAGAGAGAGAAGATGAAGCAGGCTCCCTGCGGAGCAGACAGCCCGATGTGGGGCTTGATCCCAGGACCCTGGGATCATGACCTGGGCCGAAGGCAGAGGCTTTAACCCACTGAGCCACTGAGGTGCCCCATCATGAGCGTACCTTTAAAGCCCCTGCCAATATGTCCCTGGATAAAGTAAGACACGTGGCCAACCCCAACATTGATGGGGCAAAGAAATCTACTTTTGCTACTCGGGAGAGGTACTACAGAGCCACACAATACAGATATTTCTAGCTATTGTTGTGTAAAGAGGTTAATGAAACCTCTCTGCAAAACAAAATCAAATATAAGATGCTATAAAAATTTCAGTAACAATCATTTCAGGATAATGGATATTGAACAAAGGCAGATAATAGTTGGGAAATATTGATTGTAAAAAATAACGAAGGAATCTTGTGTAAGAAACTGTGGGAATATGCAGCTTTTTGGGGGTTGGAGCTGCTTCCATGCCTCCCCTAGCCCAGGCTGGTCTGTGAAAGCTATAGTTTAATGAGGGTCCTGGTGGCCTTGAACGTCAGCAGTTTTGTTTCTGAGTGGGAGGACTCAATTTGGGACTGGAGACAAAAACCCAAGGCCTTGTCATTTAAAAGTGCCAAGCTCTGTAGGAAACAAATGGGAAAGTCTATAGCTTTTTGGCCTGAGGCTCTGATTCTATTTGGGGCAAGTAGCAGACCAGCTAGTAATTTAATGGGGAGATTTGGGAGGTGAGAGAGCCATAAAAAGGCTTAATACACTTTCCACACATTCCTGGAGTATTTGGGACGGTGAACTATGCACATGGCCAGAGGAGACCAAAAAGAGCCTAGTGGTGAGTAAAAGCCCAGGCATACTTAAGAACTATCTAAGCTATGAATGTGTTCCCCGATCTACATACAAAATGACTGGCAGACATTGGAAGTGCTTTTGGACTTGGAGTGTTTAAGCAGACTTCAACAAAAATCATTAACTGATCACTAAGCTATTAGTAATGCAGGGGTGAGTCCTAATAAGGTAAGCTGAAAATAATTATAAAAACACAATTTCAAAACCTAAGTAGAAACATTAGGAACCATATACATGGTGGGAGACAGATTCTGCAGGTTAAGTTCATTCACATTACTTTAGAAAATCCTTCAGAAAAATCACTCAATAGATAAAGCAATTTTAGAAGTGCTACATTATCTTATCTAAAATGTCCAGTTTTCAACAAAAAAAATAGGAGCAAAGCAAGGAAACAGGAAAGTGAAATTCATACACAGGACAACAAGGAGTCAATACAAACTGAATCTGAATGGGCCAAAAGTTTGAATTTAACAGATAAAAACATCTCAAAGCAGCTATTGTAAATATGCTTGAAGAATTAAAAGAAACCAGGTACAAAGAAGTAAAGGAAAATAGGGTGAAAATGACTAAAAAATAGGAAATCTGTATAGAGCTATAATCTATAAAAATAGATAATCCAGATTTGAAAAATATGGTAACTGAAATGGGAAGTTTACTAGATGGGTCAACGGAAGGTTTGAGAAGCTAGGAGAAACAACTAGTGTACTTGAAGATAGAGCAATAGAAGTTATCCAGTCTAAAGGACAAAAAGAAAATAAGATTGAAGAACAGTGAACAGAGACTCAAAGACCTGTAGATCAATGTCAAGCCTATCAATCTACTTGTAATGGTAGTCCAGGAGGATTGGAAAGAGGGAAAGGGGAACTGTTGTTGGTTTTGTTTTGTTTTTGAAAAAATAATAACCATAAACTACTAAGTTTGATGAAAATACTTAATTTATAGCCCAAGAAGCTCAATGAACAGCAAGTAGAATAAACATGAAGAGATTCACACCTAGACGCATGATCATAAAAACTACAAAAAACCAAGGCAAAGAGAAAGTCTTAAAACTGCAAGAGAAAAGTGATTTGCCCTGTCTGGAGAATAACAATACAACTAATGGCTGGCTTCTCATAAAAATAGGGGATTTAGAAAACAGTGGAAGAATATATCCAAATTATTAATAGGGAAAATAAAGTCTCATTAACCAAGAATTTTTCTATCCAAGAAAACCATTTTTCAAAAATGAAGGCAAAATAAAGACCTTCCCAGATAAACAAAAACAGTCCTGCCCTATAAGAAATTCTAATAACTGTCTTTCAGGCTGAAAGGACCAGATAGTAGATGGTGACTCAACTCCAGAGGAAAGAATGAGGGCTTCTAAAAATGTTACATGTGTGAGTTAATATAGAAGACTATTGTTTTATTTTTTTCCCTCTAAGCAAGGCCCATTTGGAGCCACAATTATGATGCTGTATTGGGGGGGCTACATGTACAAATGTAATATGTATGACAATACTAGTACTAAAATGAGAGGAAAGTTATTATTATTATTATTATTATCATCATCATCATCATCCTGAAGCAGAATGTGATAAATTGAAATATATATTGTAACCCTTAGATGGACTATTAAGAAAATAATTTTTAAAATATAGCTATCAGAGGAAAGAAAAGATCCAGCTATATGCTATCTATACAAGACATACTTTGTATTTCAGAGACACAAGTATGTGCGAAGTAAAAGGCTGGAAAAGCAAATAGTAACCATGGAAGAACTGGAGTGGCTTTATTAATATGCAAAAATAGGGGTGCCTCTCAGTCGATAGGCATCTGCCTTCAGCTCAGGTCATGATCCCAGGGTCCCCGGAGCAAGCCATGGATCAGGCTCCCTGCTCAGCAGGAAGCCTGGTTCTCCCTCTCCCACCACCTCTTCTTGTGTTTCCTCTCTTGCTGTGTCTCTCTCTGTCAAATAAATACTTAAAAAAATTAATATATAAAAATAGACTTTAAGACAAGAAAAAATTCTAGAGACAAAAGAAAACACTTCATAATGATAAAATATTTGATACATCAGGAAGAAATAGCAATTACAAATGTAGAAATATCTAACACCAGATTCCCACAGTACATCTAGCAAAGACTGACAGAATTAAAGGAAAATAGATAATTCAATATTGTAGTGCTTGAAAATGTCAATATTCCTCTCTTTGTAATTGATAAAAGAATGAGCTAGAATATCAATAAGGATATTCAAGACTTGAACAATAGTACAACCAACTTGACATAAATAACATAGCTGACTCCATCTAGCAACCGCAGAATACACATCCTTTTCAAGTACACATAGAACTCTCATAATGAACCATATAACAGGACATAAAATGAGACTTATGTTTTCTGACTCCCACAACATTAAATAAGAAATCAACAACAGGAAGCAATTTTGGAGTTCCCAAATATTTTGAATTTCATAGTATACTTTAAGAAAAACAATGAGTGAGAGGTGAAATCACAAGGTAAATTAGAAAATACCCTGAATTGGATGAAAATGAAAACTAACATATAAAAATTTATGAGCTATAGCTAACAGAGTGCAGAGAGGTATACTTAAGACTCTATGGTTTTATATTAGAAAAGAGATTGCATATCAACAAGTTAAGCCATCATTGCAAGAAGCTAGGTAAAAAGGAGCATATCAAACCTTAAGTAAAAGGAAGGAAAGAAATAATAAAGACCAGAGAAGAAATAAGTGACATAAAAACTAGAAAAACAGTAGAGAAAAATCTGTGAAAATGAAAGTTGGTTCATATAAATGATCAACAAAATTAATAAAACTTCAGCTAGAGTAACAAAGAGAAAAAAATGAGAAAAGACAAATTAGCAAAATTAGGAATGAAAGTGAGAGCATCACCACAAACTTTACAGAAATTAAAAGTATTAAAAGGGAATATTATGAACCATGTTATATAAAGAAATTAGACAATATAAAGATGAGATAGTTAATATCTTGAAAAGATACACATTATCAAAACCATCTCAAGAAAAAATGAAATCTGAATATACCTGAAATGCATCGACTTCGAATTACTAAGAATCATCCCACACCCAGGTGACGTCACCACTGGATTTTATTAAGTAGGGAAGACACAATACCAATCTTTTACAAATGTTTTTAGGAAAAAAAACGAGGAGGGAAAACCTCCCAGTTTGTCCCAGAAGGCCAGTATTAGTGTAAAATCAAAGCCAGATAAAGATAGCACAAGAAAACTATAAAGCAATTATTTTTAATGAACATAAATGCAGAAATCCTTAACAAAATATTAGTAAATTGAAATCAGCAACATATGTGAAGATTATATACCACAGTCAAGAAAGATTCATCCCTGGAATGCAAGAATGATTTTACATCTGAAAATCAATGACTCTAATATATCACATTAATAGAATGAATGACAAAAGTTGCATAATTTTTTAAATAGTCACAGATAAAGCTTCTGATAAAGTCAGTATCTATTTATGATAAAAATTCTTAATAAATTACGAATAGAAAGGAGCTTCCTGTACCTGATAAAGGGCATGTATGAAAAATCTACAGCTAACATTATACTTAATTGTGAATAACTACAGTCTTTTGACTGTAAGTGTGAGTAACTACAGTCTTTCCCACTGAGATTGGGAATAGGGCAAAGAATATCCATTTTCACAGCTCTATTCAATGTTTTACTGAACATTTAAGCCAGTGTGATAAAGGAAGGAAAATAAAGGTCTTATGCTTTTGTATGTACAAAAGCCTAAAATTATATGTATGTATATGTTAGAACCAATAAATGAATTTAACAAGGCTGCAAGATACAAAAGCAGTATATAAAAACCAATTGGGGGGGGGTGCATGGGTGACTCGGTCAGTTAAACATGTGCCTTTGGCTCAGGTCACAATCCCAGGGTCTTGGGATTGAGCCCTGTCACAGGGTCCCCGTTCAGCAGGGGATCTGCTTCTTGTCCGGCTTGTGCTCTCTCACTTGCACTCTCTCTCTCTCTCAAGTAAATAAAATCTTTAAAGAAATAAATAAAAATTAATTTTATCTGTTTCTATTAGCAATGAACCACCTACGAATACATTTAAGAAAGGAATTCCAGTCAAAAATTTCAAAAAGAAAAAAATTCAAAAGAATAAATATAACAAAAGATGTGCAGGAGCTATATACTAAAATAGTATGAAACATTGCTGAGTGAAATTACAGAGGATCTAAATTCATGGAGCGATACACTGTGTTCATGGATTATAAGACTTCTTAAGATGGCAGTTCTCCCCCAAATTATCTATAGATTTAATATAATCCCTATCAAAATTCCAGCAGGCTTTTTTCTTGCAGAGTTTATATATATAAACTGATCCTACAATTTATATATAAATGCAAAGAACTTGATTAGCAAAACAATTTCGAAAAATAAAGTTGGAGGGTTTACACTGTCTGATTTCAAACTTACTGAGGCTATAGTCATCAGTGTGGTATTAGAATAAACATATAGGTCAATGGAACAGAATATTTTATAAATAATTTCTAAGATTTATGCTGAATTGATTTTCAAAAAAGATGCAAGCACACTTCAATCAGGGAAATAATACTCTATTAACAAATTGTGCTGAGACAATTGGATATCCATAGGCAAAAAATTTTTAAATGAACTTAGATCCTTACTTTATACTGCATACAAAAAAAATTATTTCAAAATGGATCAAAGACCTAGAGGGAGAACTG
The DNA here is from genome assembly GCF_902655055.1 of Lutra lutra. Classification (NCBI taxonomy): domain Eukaryota; kingdom Metazoa; phylum Chordata; class Mammalia; order Carnivora; family Mustelidae; genus Lutra; species Lutra lutra. Next base: position 87,299,488 of record NC_062285.1, read on the forward strand.
TAATATTTCTGGAAGAAAATCAGAGAACATTTTTGTGACCTTACGTTAGGCAACACTTTTATATTTTATGTATTTTATGTATTTTTTAAGATTTTTATATATTTGAGAGAGAGAGAGAGTGGCTGTGCACAAGCGGGGGGAGGGGCAGAGAGAGCTGGAGAAGCAGGCTCCCTGCTGGCAGGGATTCAGATGTGGGGCTCAATCCCAGGACCCTGGGATTATGACCTGAGCAGACACTTAATAGATGGAGACACCCAGGTGCCCTAGGCAACTCTTTTTTAGATCTGATGTGAAAAGAATCTGTAAATGACAAAATGGATAAATTGGACTTTATCAAAATTAAAATATTTTACTCTTCAAAAGATACCATCAAGGAAATGTAAAGACAAACCACAGACTCAGAGAAAATATTTGAAAATCATGTATCTGATAAAAGACATATTCAGAACATATAGCTCTTACACCTCAATAATAAAAAGACAAAGAACCCAATTTAAAAAAGGGCAGAAGAGCTGAGCAAAACAAGTCCATCAGAGAAAGACAGTTATCATATGAGCTCACTAATAGGTGGAATTTAAGAAACAAAACAGAGGATCCAAGGGGAAAAGAGGAAACAATAAAACAAGAGGAAACCAGAGAGGGAGACAAACCATAAGAGACTCTTAATCATAAGAAACGAACTGAGGGTTGGTGGAGGGGAGAGGGTGGGGGATGGGGCAACTGGGTGATGGGCATCAAGGAGGGCATGTGATGTAATGAGCACTGGGTATTATATAAGACTGATGAATCACTGACCTCTATCTCTGAAACCAATAACACATTACATGTTAATTAATTGAATTTAAATGAAAAATACTTAGAAAAATGGACAGATGATTTGATGACATACAGATGGCTAATAAGCACATGAAAAGATAAAAATACTTGGGGAAGGTAAATTAAAACTAAAATGAAATATCACTGTGGACTGGCAGACCAACTATTATCAAAAAATCCGATAATAATGACTCATGTCAAGGATGTGGACAAATGGAATTCCTTATATAATGCTCGTGAGGATGTAAAATGTTGCATCCACTTTGGAAAAGTTTGGCAATTTCTTGACAAATTAGACAGATGCTTAGTGTGATGCCCAGCATTTCCACTTCTCTGTCTTTGCTCAAGAGGAATGAAGTCACAAAAATACTTGGATGTGAGCATTCATACCAGTATTATTTTTAATAGCCCAAATTTGGAAACTATCTGAATGTTAATCAACTCAGGAAAGGATAAGCAAATGTGGGACATCCATAGAATGGAACACTATTTAGCAATAAAATGGAATGAAGTTTGATACAGGCAACAATATGAATGACTTTCAAAACCATTATATTAAGTGAAAGAAACCAGACACAAAAGTCTGTATATGGTGTTTCTGAAAAAGGGAAAACAGTATAGGAGATGATAGCCTGGGACTGGGGACAGGAGATGGGATCAATTCCATATAGCATGAAGGTGAGAGAAATGTCCTAAAATTGCACTGTAGTGATGGCTTCATTACTGTATCAATTTACCAAAAATTGAACTATGAGCTTATAGTGGGTGAATGTTATGGCATATAACTTAGACTTCAGTAAATCTGATAAGACGTCACATGGTAACAAGTATATGATGTATAAATATATAATAAGAAGGAAGAGAAAAAACTGGAACAATAATTCAACCTGTCACAGTAACCAAATATACTTTTTTCAAATCCATAAAATATGTGGGCGAATATTCTGGGGTGGTCCAACTTGAACTGGTAGCTTCTACAGTCCATACCTAACATTGACTTCGATTAGACTAGACATCCACATGTCTGTGGTTCACCTCTACATCCCTAGCAGTTAGCATGGGGCATATAGTAGGTGCTTTATAAATATTTTTTGAATAACATCAAGATGTCTTGAAACTATAATTTTTGGTATCTACTATGCAGCAATAAACCACTCTCCATTTTCCAGTAACATCTAAAATTGCATTGTAATTTTAAAATATTCTCTTACGATTTCATTTCAGTTTGATGTTTTGAGTATTCTTGCCAGGAGAAATACATATGTAACTCAGAGTAGCCTAGTTATGGACCACTACTGTGCAACTGTTAAGAGTCTTATGAAGCCCTGAAGCCTCTCTCACTCCCTATCAAGTCCCAGCAGCCCAGGGTACGTTTCCTGTGTGCTCAAACGCAATTTGACCCCCTGACATTCTTGCTGTGATTCTGGAAAGAGTAATTTCCTAGCTTGTTGCTGTTCTCACTCTTCCAGATCTGGGATACAGTGCTGCTTGTCTGCTGGTCTCTGCCACACTGTGAGCAAGCACCACAAAGACCAGCCAACAACTGGGCCAGGCAGAGAGGCAGCAACGAGGGGTTTTGTGTTTGTGTTTCTCCACCATTGGGTGTTGGCCGTATCAGGGGTACACTGGTGGCTGCCCTAAGCTCTCAGCATGACGAAGCTTTGGGGTGCCCTACTGTGGAACTGGAGAATATGCCTTCCTACCTTTAGGGTCATATCATGATAGAAGTGCCTTAAGGCAGTGATGCTTGGGCCCCAAAGTGTTTGACTTTTAGTTTTACTTACAGCCTCCTTTCTCCTTAGGCTTCAGACCTGTACCAAGGGAGTCACATTAGGACCAGATTTGTGTTGTTTCAACAATACTCGTCTTAGAATCCCTATTCTCCTTTGACTTGAGAGGTCAGTCTTGCCATATTTGTATTCTTCCCTGCCACTGAGTTCTTTAGGACCCCCGAAAATAGACTTCTATCAGGCTACACCCTCAAGTTGACAGACACATTCAGATATGCTGAAAACATAGTAATGGATGATGGTTCAGTAATGATTATTACTGACTACATTTGGAATCTCAACCATCATTATTAAGAAGGCCCTGGTACAACACCCGGGACAATGGACTTCTTTTTTTTTTAAACTGGACCAACCATTTCTTTCTACCTTATGAAGGTTATCTTTATTTAAAAACCAGAAGTTTAAAATATAAAATTAATTTGTAATGTATTGTTTACAGTTTTGATAATGGAAGGGTTTCTTTTCTTTTTCTGGATTGTGGCAGCTGAAGCAAGACGATGAATAGAACATAAGTGGTAAGTGTCACAGTGAGAGGTACATCTTGCATGATCATTAAATCTGAGTTTCAGAACTTGACCTATTGCATATGCTGAAACCCTGCCGTAACACAGGCTAGTAACTGCTTCTACAAGTGGATTATCCTCTTACTCCTTAGTAACCAAATCCTTGCAGTGGACCCAACTGCAAGCTTTACTTCCTAGCTTCCCGTGCACATCGATGTGGCTAATGGGATATAAATAGAGGAAGACTTTTAGGAACACTCCTTAGGAATAAGGGGATGAGCATTCTTTCTTCTTTCGCTTCTTCAGGGGGATCTGATAGCTAGAATTTATCAGCCAGATTGTGAGTAAGTCTTGAGAATGGAAGCTATGTGATGGGAGGGTTGAGAAGAAAGATACAGTCAACCTGGGCCTCTAAAGGCTTTGAAAAGTCATCGTGGTGGCTCTGGTCTGTCTACATCCACCTTCTTTTAACCCACTGACACACCCAGGTGCCCTCCCCCCCCCCTTTTAAAAGATTTATTTATTTGACAGACAGAAATCACAAGTAGACAGAGAGGCAGGCACAGAGAGAGGGGGAGGCAGGCTCCCTACCGAGCAGAGAGCCCTTTGCGGGGCTCAATCCCAGGACCCTGGGATCATGACCTGAGCCGAAGGCAGAGGCTTTAACCCGCTGATATATCCACCTTCTTCTAGATCTAAGGGAGAAACAATTTAGTTCTGTGTTGTTAAGATTCTTTTTTTTTTTTTTCTGGAATACACAGTGGAGTGTGATTCCTAAATTATCCCATCTGCTGGGCACAAGAGAAAGATGAAATGTCCCTGATATCAGAAGAATAAAGCCCCCAACTCAGGAGTGGTTGTTATTACGAAACAACATCTCAATGGAGCAGCTGTTAGAGTGCCCAGTTTATCCTATCCATTTTAAATATTAGTTAAAAACAAATGCTTATGTTTATGAATCACAAAGTCATAAATGTCTTTGAAGCGAAGCTGGTCTAAATGCTAAACTTCTGAATTTGAAGTCAAGAGAGGACAATTCTGTTTCCCATGCTGTGTCTCCTGGGGATTTTGTTAAAAACAATGCTAAATAAATCCCCATTCTGAGCCACAGGATGGATCCCACATTGCCCTATGTCAGGTGTCTTGGTTCTTTTGGCTCTAAGGGAGGACTATTTGTTAAAAGTAATGCATCAGGGGGCGCCTGGGTGGCTCAGTGGGTTAAGCCGCTGCCTTCGGCTCAGGTCATGATCCCAGGTCCTGGGTTCGAGCCCCACTGCTCAGCAGGAAGCCTGCTTACTTCTCTCTCTCTGCCTGCCTCTCTGCCTACTTGTGATTTCTCTCTGTCAAATAAATAAATAAAATCTTAAAAAAAAAAAAAGTAATGCATCGATGTAATAAGAAATTGAAACAGTACAATACAATCGAAGGTGTCTTTTAACCTCCTAAAACCTCCCATCTATTCTGTTCTATAGATCTTAACTAAGAACTTTTCTCCACTTTATTGAGGTATAAGTGACAAAGTTGTAAGATATTTAAAGTAAACAATGGTGATTTGATACATGTGTCCATTGTGAAAGGACTCCTCCCGTTGAGTTAACACATCCATCACCTAGTCACCATGTAATGCATTTGATCCTCAGACCTTGTTCAAAGAAATTTTTTGTGCTTACCACAGTGTTTAGTATATTTTAGTCTACTTATTGATTAAAAATTATTAAGGTGGTAATAATTTTCATAATCATAATATGTCAAAGATAAAATACAATTAAAATGAAAAACCCTCATAATCATTTCATAGGACATTTTGGGGTCCAGATGTTGTAATGGGTTGAGTAACATCCATTTATCTAGATTTGGGTACCCCGTCGTCTGAAAATGGTACCTTCTACCCAATAGCTCTCTTTTATATTTGCAAATTTACGACGTGGAGGATTCTCTTAGGAGAAAATCAGTAGGTCCCCTGGCCGTTCTGTTTTCCAACTAAGGCCCCAATAAATAAAATCTGCCTGTTGTATGCAGGTGCCTTTAGCTGAAGCTGGTGGTGGGACAAGACAATGGGACATTTGGAAATACAGTTTTCATAATGTAGAGGTAAGCCTGTGGCAGAGAATTGGGCTCAGTCTCTAGACGTAAGTTATCAGAGGGGAGTGATGGTTCTGGGAGCATGGACTGGCAACAGAATTCACCCTTGCTCAGTGTATTTGTTTCCAGGGGCTCCTGTAACAAAATACCACAAACTTTGTACCTTAAAACAGTAGAAATTTATTCTCATGCAACTTTGGAGGCCAAGATTCTGAACAGTGTGTTGGCAGGAACATCCTCCATCTGAAGGCCCTAGGAAAGATTCCTATCTTGCCCCACTCCCCCAGCTTCTGGTGGCTCCTGGAATTCCATGGCCCATGGCGGTACCACTCCAGTCTATGCCTCTGTTTTCATATCTCTGTGTCCATGTCTCTTTCTCTTCCCTTGTAAGAACTAGTCATTGAACTTAAGGCCCATTTTAATCCAGGGTGATTGTCTCAAGATCTTGACTTAAGTACTCCACAAAGACCGTTTTCTAAATAAGTTCACATATATAGGTTCTGGGTGGTCATATCTTTTGAGGAGCTACTCTTCAACCCACTGGGGTCCATGCTCCAGCTCCCCAAAAATCTTATTTATTTTAAGTTTTAAAACATTTTAAAATTTTTTCATTAGCATATAATGTATTATTAGCCGCAAGCTACAGGTCTGTGAGTCACCAGGCTTATACACTTCACAGCACTCATTATAGCACATACCTTCCCCAGTGTCCATAACCCAACCACCCTCTCCCTATCCCCCTCCCCACAGCAACCCTCAGTTTGTTTTGTGAGATTAAGAGTCTCTTATGGCTTGTCTCCCTCCCGATCCCATCTTGTTTCATTTTTTCCTCCCCTAACCCCCAAGCCCCGCCACGTTGCCTCTCAAATTCTTCATATCAGGGAGATCATATGATAATTGTCCTTCTCTGATTGATTTATTTCGCTCACCATGATACCCTCTAGTTCCATCCACGTCATTGAAAATGGCAAGATTTCATTTCTTTTGATGGTTGCTTAGTATTCCATTGTATGTATATACCACATCTTTTTATTTTTTTTTAAGATTTTATTTATTTACTTGACAGAGAGAGATAGAGATCACAAGTAGGCAGAGAAGCAGACAGAGAGAGAGGGGGAAGTGGGTTCCCCACCGAGCAGAGAGCCTGATGTGGGGCTCGATTCCAGGACCCTGGGATCATGACCTGTGCCGAAGGCAGAGGCTTTAACCCACTGAGCCACCTAGGAGCCCCAATATACCACATCTTCTTTATCCATTCATCTGTTGATGGAAATCTAGGTTCTTTATACAGTTTGGCTGTTGTGGACATTGCTGCTATAAACATTCGGGTACATGTGCCCCTTCAGATCACTACATTTGTATCTTTAGGGCGAATACCAGTAGTGCAATTGCTGGGTCATAGGGTAGCTCTATTTTAAACTTTTTGAGGAACCTCTATGCTGTTTTCTAGAGTGGTTGCACCAGTTTGCATTCCCACCAACAGTGTAGGGAGGGTTCCCCTTTCTCCGCATCCTCATCAGCATCTGTCATTTCCTGACTTGTTCATTTTAGTCATTCTGACTGGTGTGAGGTGGTATCTGATTGTGGTTTTGATTTGTATTTCCTTGATGCCGAGTGATGTGGTGGCTCTCCAAAATTTATGTCCATTGCATATGCAAAATATATTCATCCCAATACAACATTGCCCCAAGTCTCAACCCATAACAGCATCAGCCCTTAGACTAAAATCTCATGTTATTATCATCAGCTCAGAGACCCCCAAGTCTGATCATCTAAATCAGGTATGGGTGAAACTATAGGTATCATCTATCTTGGGACAGAATTCCCCACCATCTGTGAGCCTGTGAATATAGATAGCAGGTTACTTGCATCCAAAATACAATAGTGGGACAAGTGTAGTATAGGCATCTACATTACAAAAGGGAGAAGTTAAAAGAAATGGAGGGGTCACTGGTACCAAGCAAGTTTGGAATCGGACAGGGCGGCTTTCATTAGGTTTCAAGACTTGAGAGTAATCCTCTGTGGCTTGGGGTTCCTTTCTTTGTGCCTGTATGGCTCTATCATCCCACCTCCTCAGTGGCAGCCTCATTGCCCTTGGCCTCAGGGTCCATGGCAGTCTCACCTTGAGACAATCTATCTAACTTTTTCTTGAAGAGTACCATATGTTTGCTGCTGGGTATCTCTATAAACTCATTTCCTGCCTATGGAATTCTAGAAGTAGACAACCTTCCTTCATGTTGTCCAGTCTCTGTCCCTTCAATCCAAACTGGCAATGTTTGTGCTGGTATAATATCATCAAATCCTTATGGGCCTCCTGTGTATCCCAAGGGGGTCCACATCACTAGACAAGAGGGTTCTCCACAGATTCTTCCTGGATGACCTCATCTCTATTCTTGGCTTCTGTTGAGATGCTTCATTGGAAAATGAGTCACACACCAAACCTCTTTAGCAAAAGGTTGTCCAGCTACACTCTTGGCTTTTTCTACAGAGCAGGTTTTCTCAACCATGAATTTCCCAATTTAGCATTCTTTGCAATATGGATAGACTGAGAACCTCTCAAATCATGAAGTGCTGGTTCCTTTTTGCTTAACAGTACTTCCTTAATTTATCTCCTTCCTTTTGCATTTTACTATAAGCAGCAAGGAAAAATCAAGCAGCACCTTCAACACTTTGGGAATGTCCCCAGCTAAATATTCAAGTTCATCTCTTCCAAGTTCTGCTTTTCCAAAGTAGAACACAGTTCAGCCAAGTTCTGTGGCTTTTAAACAAGATTTTTCTTTCCTCCAGTGTCCGATAACACATTCCTCATTTCCTTCTGAGATCTCACCAGAAGTACCTCTAACATCCATATTTCCACCAATCATCTCTGCAGAGCAGTCTAGGATTTTTCTGTCAAGCACCTCAGAATGATTTCAGCCTCTACCTATATAACCCAATTCCAAAGCCACTGCCACATTTTTAGGTATTTTTTTTTTACAGCAGCACCCCATTTCTGAATGTCAAAATCTGTATCAATCAGTGTTCTACTAGAGAAACAGAAATGAAGGAAATATAGAAATCTCATTCTTTCTATCTAGTTATCTCTCTGTCTCAACGAATTGGCTTATGCGATTGTGCTGGCCGGCTAGTCCAAAATCTGTAGGACATGTCAGCAGGCTGGAAACTCTCTGACAGGAGCTGGAGCTGCTGTTGCCAGGCAGATTTACTTCTTTCTCAGGGAATTACCAGTTTTGCTCTTTTTAAAGAAACAGATTTATTGAGATAAAATTCACTCAAAGTATACAATTCAATGGCTTTTAGAATATTCAGAGATATGTACAAATATCACCATGGCCAATTTTAGAATATTTTTATTACCGCAGAAAGAAATTCTATATCCTTCCCCATTCCTCCTTCCCTGCATTTACTTGCTCCACCCCAACAGCCCTAAAGAACCACTAATCTGTTTTCTATCTCTATAGATCTATCTGTTTTGGACTTGTATATAATTGGAATCATACAGTATGTGGTCTTGTAGCTGAGGTCTTTCACTTACCATAATATTTTTTTAAGAGTTTATTTATTTATTTGACAGACAGAGATCACAAGTAGGCAGAGAGACAGGCAGAAGGAGAGACAGGGAAGCAGGCTCCCCGCTGAGCAGAGAGCCCGATGCAGGGCTTGATCCCAGGATCCTGAGATCATGACATGAGCCGAAGGCAAAGGTCTTAACCCACTGAGCCACTCAGATACCCCAACTTACCATAATATTTTTAAGGTTCATCTTTGTTGTAGCATGTATAACTACTTCACTCCTTTTCATAGCTGAGTAATACTCCACCGAATGGATTATAGGATGAACTATTCAGTCATCCATTGATGGATATTTGAATTATTTCCACGTTTTGGCTAATATGAATCATATTGCTGTAAACATTTGTGTATAATTTTCTGTGTGGATATATGTTTTTATTTCTCTTGGGTATACATCTAGGAGCAGAATTGTTGGATCATATAATAACTTGTGTTCAATCATTTGAAGAACTGCAAGACTGTATTCCAAAATGGGTGGATCATTTTACATTCTCACCAGAATTTTTGAGGGTTCCAGTTTCTCCATATTCTCAGCATTTGTTGATTATCTGATTTGTTTTTTTAGCCATTTTAGTGGGTGTGAAATGGTGTCTCATTATGATTTGAATTTAGTAATGATGTTGAGTATCTTTCCATGTATTCAACAGCTGCAATATATCTTCTTTGAAGAAATAATTATTTGGATATTTTTCTCATTTGTTATTTGTTATTTGTCTTATTATTGAGTGGTAAGAGCTCTTTATATTATATAAGATATCAGATATATAACTTGCAAATATTTCTCCCATTATGTAGGCTATCTTTTCCCCTTTTTGATAGTGTTCTTTGAAACATAAAGTTTTTTATTCTGATGAAGTCTATTTTTTCTTTTGTTGCCTGTGCTTTGGGTGTCATATCTAGGAATTATTTGATAAATGCAAGGTCGTGAAAATTTTCCCCTACATTTTCTTCTAAGAAAATATTTTTGCCCTTTTATTTAGGTCTTTGATACATTTTGAATTTTTGTATATTGTGTGAATTAAGGACTAAAGAACTAAGCACTAGCTTAGTTCTTTGCATGTGACGATCAGTTAATCTATTACCAATTGTTGAGAAAACTATCCTTTCCTATTGAATGGTTTTGGTATCCTTGTTAAAAATCAGTTGATCATAGATATATGAGTTTATTGCTGAACTCTCACTTCTATTCCATTTCCCTTCCATTTATCTGTATGTTTCCTTTTGCCCATACAATCTGCTATACCACTGGTTTGGAAATATGTTTTGAAATTGGGACATGTGAGTCCTCCTTTATTCTTTTTTTTTTTTTAAGATTGGTTTTTCTAATTAGAATCCCTTGCAGTTACATATCAATTTTAGAATCAGCTGGGTTTTGATAAAGATTGCATTGACTCTCTAGTTCAGTCTGGGGAATACTCCCATTTTAACAATGTTAGATCTTCCAGTCCACAAACGTGGGATGTTTTTCCATTTATTTAATCTTTAATTTCTCTTCACAATGTGTTGTAGTTTTCAGATGTTTTCCAATTATTTTGTTAAGTTGATTTGTATTCTTTTTGATGCTATCGTGAGTGGAATTATTTTCTTAATTTTAAGTTATATTGCTCATTGCAAGTGTACAGAAATAAAATTTATTTTTGTGTATTGACCTTGAATCCTACAACGCTGTTGAACTCATTTATTTATTAGTTCTAATATTTTTTTAGTGGATTCTTTAGGATTTTTCTATATATAAGACATGTCCCCTGCAGATAGACATAGTTTTATTTCTTCCTCTCCAATTTGGGTAACATTTTTTTCTTTTTCTTGCCTAATTGTGATAGCTAGAATTGGCTATTGCTATGCACTAGCTATGCACAAGGAGCTATGCACAAGGAGATCAGACATCCTGTCTTGTTGTTGATATTAAGGGGAAGCATCTTGTCTTCAACCATAAAGTATGGTGTTAGTTGTGGGTTTAGCTTTGCTTTCAAGGTCTTTCAACTGATTGAATAACTGCCCCTACCCGCCCCCCAGATTACTGGGAATAATCTCCTTTACTTAAAGTCAACTAATTGTAGATGTTAACTACATGTATAAAATAGCTTGACAGCAATACCTAGATTAGTGTTTAATTGAATAACTGGGGAGTATAGCCTAGCCAGATTGACACATTAACTGTGACATCCAGGTTCTTTAACTGATTGAGCCACCCAGGTGCCCCTGATCCAGGTTCTTTAAAAGGTGGGTGTACTCTGAGAACAAATGGCTATCCGTGTGGTATAAAAGAGGTATAATAGTGAAGTCTGTAATGCATTAGAGCCCCCTGGTATCAAGCCCTATGAGGATTAAAAAAGAGAAGCCCTCCCTTTTTCACAAGAGGGTTGTCAGGGACTTCAGCTCTGAAGTGCAGCATTACTGTTTTGGTTTCACTGACATCAGATTTTCTAGGCAGTAGAAAAATCTACGTTTTCCTTGAGCTTCAACTTGATGAGCATCCCACAAACACTTCAAATCTAAAATATCAAAATAGAACTAATTTCTCCCTCCCATGCTTTCTTTATCTCCTCTATTTTTGCTTCTGTTCTAGTCCCCACCTCAATGTGTGGTATCATTAAATACATGATCTCTTAATTCAGAACCCTCAGAGTCATCCTAGTTTCCCCTCTCTCACTTAACTTCTCATTCAATTAATACTAAATCCTACAAATTCTTTCCTCTCAGTTTCTTTCAGACTACCTCCTTTTCTAGTCCCTCCATTACTACCATAGGTTGGTCCCCAAATGATCCTTTCTGCCTGTGGTCATGTTTATCCTTCACTGAATCCTCCACACCATTACAAGAATGATTTTTCTAAAACCTAAATCTGATGACCCAAATGCTCTCCTTAAAACAGTTACTGAGAGAAAAAAACTCTAAACCTCAGAGTGTGGTTAGTAGGGCCTCCATAGCCTGTTTACCTGTAGCCTTGTTTGTTATTCAGTAGCATGTCCTCAGCTTTACTATCTGACCCCCACCAAACAAGCATCAAAACTCCAGCCATAACCCAAGTTATCTGTTTTGTTTCTTAAATTCCACATGAATGAAATAATAGTGGTATTTGTCTTTTCTCTGACTATTTCATTTAGCATAATACCCTCTAATTCCATCCACGTAATTGCCAACAGCAAGTTCATTCTTTTTGATGACTAATATTCCATTATATATATACCACATCTTTTTTATCCATTCATCTGTTGATGGGCATCTGAGCTCTTTCCATATTTTGGCTATTGTCAACATTGCTGCTATAAACATTGGGTGCATGTGCCCCTTTGAATCACTAGTTTTGTATCCTGTGGATAAACGTCTAGTAGTGCATTTGCTGCATCATAGGGTAGTTCTATTTTTAACTTTTTGAGGAACCCCCATACTGTTTTCTAGAATGACTGAACCAGTTTGCATTCCCACCAACAGTGTAAGTGGGCTTCCCTTTCTCCACATCTTTGCCAACATCTGTTTTTTCCTGAGTTGTTAATTTTAGCCATCCTGACCAGTGTAATGTGGTATCGCATTCTGGTTTTGATTTGTATTTCTCTGATGCTGAGTGATGTTGAACACTTTTTCAAGTAACCATTTGTATGTCTTCTTTGGAGAAATGTGTGTTCATATCTTCTGTCCATTTCTTGACTAGATTTTTTGGTTTTTGGGTGTTGAGTTTTGATAAGTTCTTTATGAATTTTGGATATTAACCCTTTATTTGATATGTCATTTGCAAGTATCTTCTCCATTACCTTTTAATTTTGTTGATTGTTTCCTGTGCTATGCAAAAGCTTTTTATTCTGGTGAAGTCCCAATAGTTCATTTTTTTCCCCAATAGTTCATTTTTGCTTCTGTTCCCCTTGCCGTTAGAGATGTGTCCTGTAAGAAGTTGCTTTGATCAAGGCCATAGAGGTTGCCTGTGTTCTCCTCTAGGATTTTGATGGATTCCTATCTTACTTTTAGTTCTTTCATCCATTTTGAATTTATTTTTGTATATTGTGTAAGAAAGTGGTCCAGTTTCATTCTGTATGGGGCCATCCAGTTTTTCCAAAACCATTTGTTGAAAAGACTGTCTTTTTTCCATTGGATACTCTTACCTGCTTTGTCCAAGATTAATTGATCACAGAGTTGAGGGTCTCTTTCTGGGTTCTCTGTTCTGTTCCATTGATTTATGTGTCTATTTTTGTGTCAGTACCATACTATCTTGATAACAGCTTTGTAATAGAGCTTGAAGCCTGGAATTGTGATATCTCCAGCTTTAGTTTTTCTTTTTCACCATTACTTTGGCTATTTTGGTTTTTTTCTGGTTCCATAAATTTTAGGATTGTTTGTTCCAGCTCTCTGAAAAATGTTGATGGTATTTTGATAGGGATTGCATTGAATGTGTAGATTGCTCTGGGTAGCATGGACATTTTAACAATACTTGTTCTTCCAATCCATGAGCATGGAATGTTTTTCCATTTCTTTATGTCTTCCTCAATTTCTTTTGTAAGTGTTCTATAGTTTTCAGAATACAAATCCTTTACCTCTTTGGTTAGGTTTATTCCTAGGTATCTTATGGTTATTGGTGCAATTGTAAACAGGATCTGTTCCTTGATTTCTCTTTCCATTGCTTCATTGTTAGTGTACAGAAACCAGCAGACTTCTGTGCATTGATTTTATGTCCTGCAACTTTGCTGAATTCCTTTATCAGTTCTAGCAATTTTTTGGTGAAGTTTTCCTATCCATTTACTTTTTATTCTGGTTCTTCCATCTTTTCCGAATGCTTTTTCTGCCTACTGAGCTTTTCCACCTTCACACATTCAGGATGGCACCTACTTATCTTTTAAGACTCAACATCTAAAGGACATGGTGGGAAGGAAGACTCTTCAGAGATGGTTGAGGAAGAATTATATATGAGAAGATATACAAGAAGGTACTTTGCCAGGAATAATTTTAGGAAATAACGTGGTTACTCAAAAAAGATTGAAATTGTAAAGCATCCAAACAAAATATTTACTTGGGACTCTAAGAAGTTGACAGACTTTTACTTTTTTTATATTCAACCTTTCTAAGAGAATTTTTTTTATACACAAAATTACTTCACAATGTCTTCCTATAGCTTTGTTTAAAGTCTAATAGCTTGCATTGTAGGTATGACAGAAGCAATGTTTATGTATCCTATAAAGTCAAAAGACATCTTCCTCTAAAGAATGATGTGGACTTTAATTCTATAGCCAACGTTATCCATTATCTTCTTGTTTACAGCAGTGTAATGTGTTATGTGTCACAGGACCTGCAATGAGTGTATATTGTAATACCTACATGGTTGTCCTACAATTTAATAAATTCACTTCTGAACTTCTGCACAGGACATTTATATCATAACCCCAAAGTAAGTTATTAGACTTTACGATGTCCAGGGGAAAGAAAAGAGAGTACACAAGGGCTTTATGAAGACTCTGCTGTATTTATGTGTGTGTATGTGGATGTCCAACATTTGTGTGTTCATGTAAATATTTATGCATATACAACAGATTTTTCTGGTGTAATTTTAAGTCTGTTTTCTCCCACCTTGTCCTGAGTGGAATGAAGTTAAGCTTGTCCTCATCTTTCTTCAACATTTTTGCCCTTGACTGCTGTGACTAAGCCATCTCTTAGCTTATTCACTGTTCAAAAATTATCTAGTTCTTCTCATTTGTCTTCTTCCTATTTCCCAATTGTGAACTATTTCCATTTAGAAATTGACATTCATGGTAGGCTTTAGGGGTACAAAAATGGGGTTCCCTATTTCAAGAATAACACTGAAAGTTTCAGTAGGGTAGGAGATTGATTCTTCCCCAGGGTTTTCTAGGAGATACTTTTATTTATCCAAATATTCAAATGATTGCAGCAGTCGTAACACCATTTCGTGTGCCAGGTGTCATTCAAAGAATTTAAAAACACTTAGCAATTTTTTGAACAGAACAAGGGGATCTTGTTGCTTTGCACTTCAGAAAACTGCAAACCTAAAAGTTCTTAAAATCTTGGCATTTTTTTCTGAAGTGGAAAGTGGTCCCTGGCTTCCACAGTGTTACAGGCTGTGGCATTCACTGATAAGCGAGCCAGAGTGAAGCACTTATTATCATGTAAGATTACATTCCAGTTATTGCATAAGTATGTTTTTCATTATACAAATATACTTCGGTGATTTTATATCTTTGACTAGTTGTAATATTAAGAATACTTTACTGGGGCGCCTGGGTGGCTCAGTGTGTTAAAGCCTCTGCTTTAGGCTCAGGTCATGATCCCAGGGTCCTGGGATCGAGCCCCACATTGGGCTCTCTGCTCGGCAGGGAGCCTGCTTCCTCCTCTCTCTCTGCCTGCCTCTGCCTACTTGTGATCTCTGTCTGTCAAATGAAATGAATAAAATCTTTAAAAAAAAAAAAGAATACTTTACTCTCCACAAAGATTTTAGTTATAGTAGTATTTACTCAAAAATGCCAAATGATAAGGTCCCCTCAAATCTGTGTTGAAATGAGCAGGCTACAACTTCAGCTCTGCACGGTTACTGTATACCAGAAAGTGGGAAGAAGGATTCGCTATACTGGTGGGAATTGCCAAGAATTAGTCTGTGACTTATACATATGAATTTTTCTCTGTGCATATGTAATAAGGGCAGAGTGGCCTGAAGAGAAATACCTTAATATCACATTGGCCACATAGCCTGCATCCCAGGTCCCAGCTGGGGAGGAGGGGAAGACATTGCCCTTCCTTTCCTTATGCCTGCCAGAAGACTGAGATGTCTCTGCAGGCCCTGGGAGCAGAGGAGGAGCAAGAGATGGAGGAACAATTGTGGGTATTCACACTTTTGGATCAACCACAGTAAGCTGTCCTCACACCGCCTGTATGGAGACCTTGCTAAAAAGAAGGGATATGTATCTAAGAGGTGATGTAAGGACATGTGTTTAGCAAACAGCTGTAAGAACACCCATGCATCCACTCATCTCCCTAGAAAGAAGATGAGAAGAAACTGCTATATACATAAGGTAAGGGGATCTCCATGTCCAAATCTGCTTCCTGTGACCCCCAAATACCTTATTCTCAAACTCCTTTCGATGAAAATAGTCTTAGCCTTCCCATCTAATTTGAATATTCTTTAAGCTTTTTCTTGGCCCAGGGAGATCATTAAAACGTATTTGGTACCATAAAGCTATTGAAGCTTCCCTTTTACTCTTGTGAAATGATATTAGAATGAAAATGACCTCTCTGCTGCCCCCACTTTCCTACTGCCCACCCTAAACTAGTAGTTTGCTATGATTGCTGCCATTGTTGATGGGGTGCCTGTCCTTGAGCGTCTATTTAATGACTCAGGAGTAACTTACACGTACTGGGGTATGATAATAGCCCATTGAACACCCCCATTTCTTAAATCATACATTTTAAGTCCATGTTACTAGCAAGAGTGGTGCTTTTTCAGCTAAAAGAAAAAGATCCAATGAATATTTTTGTGAAATGCATATTTATAGGTCAGAATTTCATTTATATTCGATTATAATAAATAGGTGGGTTTTTATTTTTTTGGAGGGGGAGTGGGTAAACATACTATTTAGGACAATCAATTAATTAAAGGAATTTCCCTGATTCACCCTATTTTATGTTTCCTTTGTCTCCCCCAAACCTAATGTGACCAGTCAGATACAAGAAAGACAGAAATAAATCAGAGAGAAACAAAATCTAGCCCTCCTTACAGCTTTCAGGATTAAATATAATAAAAAAAAAATCTTTACTTCTTCTGCTAAAGGAGACACAAGGTATTAGGAAAGACTATTTTAGATGAGCTCATACTGAGCTTTATGTGTTTTTAACCTAAGAGTTATTAATTCCACTTCTCCAAGGAATAGAGAGGAAGCAAACCAGAGGCATGTTTTCTAGGTAGGATGAATGCCTGGGAGAGTTAGCTTGAAGCGCAAGAACTGGGGAGCCAGGAGCACCTGGGTAGCTGGGTTGATAAGAGTCTACCCTCAGCTCAGGCCATGATCCCAGGGTCCTGGGATCTAGTCCCGCATCAGGCTCTTGCTCAGCGGGGAGCCTGTTTCTCCCTCTCCTTCTTCTGCTTCCCCTGTTTGTGCTCTCTTGCTTTCTTTCTGTCAAACAAATAAATAAAATCTTTAAAAAAAATTAGGAAGCCATTCATTTAGCTGAAAGCAACACTCTCCCCCAACCTTTTTTTTTTTTTTTAAGATTTATTTATTTGACACAGAGAGAGATCACAAGTAGGCAGAGAGGCAGGCAGAGAGAGAGGGAAACAAGCTCCCTGCTGAGCAGAGAGCCCAATGTGGGGCTTGATCCCAGGACCCTGAGACCATGACTTGAGCTGAAGGCAGAGGCTTAACCCACTGAGCCACCCACGTGCCCCAGCAACTGATTTCTTATCTGGAGCGGATGGAGCTGATTTAGTCTACCTGGGTCTCCAGTTAGGAATGCCAACAATAGGCTAGTGAGGCACATCTAGCCATTGGGAGGGGAATTTGAAAACTCCCAAATCTGCATTGGAACTGTTTGATAACTGTTTTCGTACTTCTCTCAGCAGAGCAAGAAACACAGCAAGTACCTAGTGTTTCTAGTGAGCTAGATAAAACAACAAAGACAAACATGGGTTTGTTGGCTTCTTTCTTTCAGGTGTCTCTCTTGGTCATTGTATGGTATCCTTACATCTGGAACTCTATTGAAGGTGGGAGGAAAAGAGAAAAGTGTATGAGAGGACTTAGAAGCGTGAATGAAAATGAAGTTAGTTCAGGAAGGGAGGAAGACCTTCAAGCTGTTGTGAAAAAAACGTCTCTTTTTTGTCTTCTTTTCCTTCTCCGGAGTTTGAATAATTTGGGGGCTCAGAAGATAGCAAGAAAAAAGTGAGAGAAAGAATTCTGCTGGCACCCCACTTTTCTAAAATGAAGAAGATCCAGTGGCCCTCATTTTTCTTTTGAAAACATCCTATAAGTAAAAGTAGGCCAAAAGGCTTTGCCCAAGCCATTAACTAAGATAGTGCCAGAACCAGATTTTCTATCAACTGGTTCAGAAAAATTGCACACACCGTGATTAAAAATGATTTTCTGTTTTTTAAACACAACCTTAGTAATGGAAGATAAGTAATGCTCCTAAATTGTGGCCCTGTCAAAACCTTGTAATTTCGTTTACAAGCCCAGAGCTATCTTTTTTGCTGTTTTATTTTTGTCACTTTCGTTTTTTCATCTGTCTTTTAAACATTAATAGCAGATCAACATTTACTTATTAAACATAGAAATTGAAAAGGGGTAATGTTATGATGAGTAGATCTATAAAATTTATTGTGTAAATTAATATCTCTGTTGGGCTTGGTTATGTTGAAGTTCCCACTGGCTTTCAAAATTTGTGGGATGGCGCCAAAGCATGTGGGTTCCATTCTCCCTATAAATTTTCACTCAGAAATTATTGACGCTAATAATTAAGTGTCTATAGAATGTGCAATGCTCCTAAGAGACTTTATAACATCCTTTATTGGTTATTCTTCACATCGCATGTATGTAGTGAGTATACATAATATACATAAGATAATAAAGATAATATCCTCAGACCTGAGACAAAAACTCTGAAAACTCTCTCAATAACAGAGAGTAATGTTCAGGATCAAGAGATTGATAGTTCTAACACTCTATGTGCATATTTACATCCTTTTTAATGAAAATATGACCTTGAGTCTAAAAGATAGCTTCAGTACTGGATACAATGTAAAATCTTTACAAAAAATTGAGCTTCAAGCCACCAATTGGAGAGTAAAAGAAGAGTTGAAATTTAGAGAAAATACTGTGGAAAGATTTTGCTGCAAATGCCTAGACTTGCAGGACACATGACTCCACAAAGGGGGAGAGCAGGCCTCTGCAGTGGAATGAAGAGGGCTCCTTCTTCAATATAGGCAGGGAAACCATCCTCAAATACAAGCAGGGACAGGAGAATCCAGAAGGTGAGTGAGCAAGGGAATCATCACTGGCAGGATCATTGAGCTTTTCCTGAAATTTTATCTCTTTCAGATCCTTCCTGTATGCCACCTGCCTTGTTATAAAGTAAGCCCAAGAAAGAAAGGCAAAGTGGCGAGAATAAAGAAAACCCTGGAAAATATAGAATAGGCCTCCATTACATGTCTTTTTGTGGTGTATGCAGAGACAAATCATCTGAAAGATGCCTCTGGATATCCAAATACGAATTTTTATTTAGGTCCAAGGAGAACTTTATCATATTCTGCTCTTTGAATGGGATAGCTCTTTGCATATGTTTTATTTAAGAAAATAAATACGGAGGAGGAGGAGTCAAGATGGCGGAGAAGTAGCAGGCTGAGACTACTTCGGGTAGCGGGAGATCAGCTAAATAGCTTATCTAAAGATTGCAAACGCCTACAAATCCAACGGGAGATTGAAGAGAAGAAGAACAGCAATTCTAGAAACAGAAAATCAACCACTATCTGAAAGGTAGGACTGGCGGAGAAGTGAATCCAAAGCGACGGGAAGATAGACCGCGGGGGGGGAGGGGCCGGCGAGCGGCGGAGCAACGGAGCAAAATCAGGACTTTTAAAAGTCTGTTCCGCTGAGGGACATCGCTCCAGAGGCTTAACTGGGGTGAAGCCCAGGCGGGGTCAGCGCGGCCTCAGGTCCCGCAGGGTCGCAGAAGGATCGGGGGTGTCTGAGTGTCGCAGAGCTTACCGGTATTAGAACGGGGAAGCCGGCTACAGAGACAGAGCTGATGAGTGACTCTCAGCTCGGGGTTGCCTTGAACCGGTCGCAGGCTCGGTCAGCTCGGAGCGCAGCCAGAGGCCAGGGTGACGGGAGTCATTGGACGCTGTTCTCTGAGGGCGCACTGAGGAGTGGGGCCCCGGGCTCTCGGCTCCTCCGGGCAGGAGACCGGGAGGCCGCCATCTTCATTCCCATCCTCCGGAACTCTACGGAAAGCACTCAGGGAACAAAAGCTCCCGAAAGCAAACCCGAGCGGATTACTCAGTGCGGCCCCGGGTAAGGGCGGTGCAACTCCGCCTGGGGCAAAGACGCTTGAGAATCACTACAACAGGCCCCTCCCCCAGAAGATCAACGGGAAACCCAGCCAGGACCAAGTTCACCTACCGAGGAGTGCAGTTTCAATACCAAGTAGAGCGGCGGAATTCCAGAGGAGAAGAAAGGAAAGCACGGAACTCATGGCTTTCTCCCCATGATTTTTTAGCCTTGCAGTTAATTTAATTTTTTTTTCTTTTTCAATTTTTTTTTTCTTTTTCTCTTCTTCTGCTAATTTTTTTTAACTTTTACCATTTTCTTTTTTAACGTTTTTTAAATAGATTATCTAATATATATATATATTTTTTCCTCTTTTTATATTTTTTCTTTATCAGCTTTCTTTTTTTAAATAGTTTCTTTTTTTTTTTTTTTCTTTTTGAACCCCTTTTTATCCCCTTTCTCCCCCCTCACAATTTGGGATCTCTTCTGATTTGGCTAAAGCATATTTTCCTGGGGTTGTTGCCACCCTTTTAGTATTTTACTTGCTCCTTCATAAACTCTTATCTGGACAAAATGACAAGGCGGAAAAATTCACAACAAAAAAAAGAACAAGAGGCACTACCAAAGGCTAGGGACCTAATCAATACAGACATTGGTACTATGTCAGATATAGAGTTCAGAATGACGATTCTCAAGGTTCTAGCTGGGCTTGAAAAAGGCATGGAAGATATTAAAGCAACCCTCTCGGGAGATATAAAAGCCCTTTCTGGAGAAATAAAAGAACTAAAATCTAACCAAGATGAAATCAAAAAAGCTATTAATGAGGTGCAATCAAAAATGGAGTCTCTCACTGCTAGGATAAATGAGGCAGAAGAAAGAATTAGCGATATAGAAGACCAAATGACAGAGAATAAAGAAGCTGAGCAAAAGAGGGACAAACAGCTACTGGACCACGAGGGGAGAATTCGAGAGATAAGTGACACCATAAGACGAAACAACATTAGAATAATTGGGATTCCAGAAGAAGAGGAAACAGAGAGGGGAGCAGAAGGTATATTGGAGAGAATTATTGGAGAGAATTTCCCCAATATGGCAAAGGGAACAAGCATCAAAATCCAGGAGGTTCAGAGAACCCCCCTCAAGATCAATAAGAATAGGTCCACACCCCGTCACCTAATAGTAAAATTGACAAGTCTTAGTGACAAAGAAAAGATCCTGAAAGCAGCCCGGAAAAAGAAGTCTGTAACGTACAATGGTAAAAATATTAGATTGGCAGCTGACTTATCCACAGAGACCTGGCAGGCCAGAAAGAACTGGCATGATATATTCAGAGTACTAAATGAGAAAAATATGCAGCCAAGAATACTATATCAAGCTAGGCTATCATTGAAAATAGAAGGAGAGATTAAAAGCTTCCAGGACAAACAAAAACTGAAAGAATTTGCAAATACCAAACCAGCTCTACAGGAAATATTGAAAGGGGTCCTCTAAGCAAAGAGAGACCCTAAAAGTAGTAGATCAGAAAGAAACAGAGACAATATACAATAAGAGTCACCTTACAGGCAATACAATGGCACTAAATTCATATCTCTCAATACTTACCCTGAATGTTAATGGGCTAAATGCCCCAATCAAAAGACACAGGGTATCAGAATGGATAAAAAAACAAAACCCATCTATATGTTGCCTACAAGAAACTCATCTTAAACCCGAAGACACCTCCAGGTTTAAAGTGAGGGGGTGGAAAAGAATTTACCATGCTAATGGACATCAGAAGAAAGCAGGAGTGGCAATCCTTATATCGGATCAATTAGATTTTAAGCCAAAGACTATAATAAGAGATGAGGAAGGACACTCTATCATACTCAAAGGAACTGTCCAACAAGAAGATCTAACAATTTTAAATATCTATGCCCCTAACGTGGGAGCAGCCAACTATAGAAACCAATTAATAACAAAATCAAAGAAACACATCGACAATAATACAATAATGGTAGGGGATTTTAACACTCCCCTCACTGTAATGGACAGATCATCCAAGCAAAAGATCAACAAGGAAATCAAGGCCTTAAATGACACACTGGACCAGATGGACATCACAGATATATTCAGAACATTTCATCCCAAAGCAACAGAATACACATTCTTCTCTAGTGCACATGGAACATTCTCCAGAATAGATCACATTCTTTGTCCTAAATCAAGTCTCAACCGGTATCAAAAGATTGGAATCATTCCCTGCATATTTTCAGACCACAATGCTCTAAAGCTAGAACTCAATAACAAGAGGAAATTTGGAAAGAACCAAAATACATGGAGACTAAACAGCATCCTTCTAAAGAATGAATGGGTCAACCAGGAAATTAAAGAAGAATTGAAAAAATTTATGGAAACAAATGATAATGAAAACACAACGGTTCAGAATCTGTGGGAAACAACAAAGGCAGTCCTGAGAGGAAAATATATAGTGGTACAAGCCTTTCTCAAGAAACAAGAAAGGTCTCAGGTACACAACCTAACCCTACACCTAAAGGAGCTGGAGAAAGAACAAGAAAGAAACCCTAAACCCAGCAGGAGAAGAGAAATCAAAAAGATCAGAGCAGAAATCAATGAAATAGAAACCAAAAAAACAATAGAACAAATCAATGAAACTAGGAGCTGGTTCTTTGAAAGAATTAATAAGATTGATAAACCCCTGGCCAGACTTATCAAAAAGAAAAGAGAAAGGACCCAAATAAGTAAAATCATGAATGAAAGAGGAGAGATCACAACGAACACCAAGGAAATACAGACAATTATAAGAACATACTATGAGCAACTCTATGCCAACAAATTTGACAATCTGGAAGAAATGGATGCATTCCTAGAGACATATAAACTACCACAACTGAACCAGGAAGAAATAGAAAGCCTGAACAGACCCATAACCAGTAAGGAGATTGAAACAGTCATCAAAAATCTCCAAACAAACAAAAGCCCAGGGCCAGACGGCTTCCCGGGGGAATTCTACCAAACATTTAAAGAAGAACTAATTCCTATTCTCCTGAAACTGTTCCAAAAAATAGAAATAGAAGGAAAACTTCCAAACTCATTTTATGAGGCCAGCATCACCTTGATCCCAAAACCAGACAAGGATCCCAACAAAAAAGAGAACTACAGACCAGTATCCTTGATGAACACAGATGCGAAAATTCTCGCCAAAATACTAGCCAATAGGATTCAACAGTACATTAAAAGGATTATTCACCACGACCAAGTGGGATTTATTCCAGGGCTGCAAGGTTGGTTCAACATCTGCAAATCAATCAATGTGATACAACACATTAATAAAAGAAAGAACAAGAACCATATGATACTCTCCATAGATGCTGAAAAAGCATTTGACAAAGTACAGCATCCCTTCCTGATCAAAACTCTTCAAAGTGTAGGGATAGACGGCACATACCTCAATATTATCAAAGCCATCTATGAAAACCCACCGCAAATATCATTCTCAATGGAGAAAAACTGAAAGCTTTTCCGCTAAGGTCAGGAACACGGCAGGGATGTCCGTTATCACCACTGCTATTCAACATAGTACTAGAAGTCCTAGCCTCAGCAATCAGACAAACAAAAGGAAATTAAAGGCATCCAAATCGGCAAAGAAGAAGTCAAACTATCACTCTTGCAGATGAGATGGATACTATATGTGGAAAACCCAAAAGACTGCACTCCAAAACTGCTAGAACTGGTACAGGAATTCAGTAAAGTGTCAGGATATAAATCAATGCACAGAATCAGTTGCATTTCTCTACACCAACAACAAGACGAAGAAGAGAATTAAGGGGTCCATCCCATTACAATTGCACCCAAACTATAAGATACCTAGGAATAAACCTAACCAAAGAGACTAAGAATTTATACTCAGAAAACTATAAAGTACTCATGAAAGAATTGAGGAAGACACAAAGAAATGGAAAAATGTTCCATGCTCCTGGATTGGAAGAATAAATATTGTGAAAATGTCTATGCTACCTAAAGCAATCTACACATTTAATGCCAATTCCTATCAAAGTACCATCCATTTTTTTCAAAGAAATGGAACAAATAATCCTAAAATTTATATGGAACCAGAAAAGACCTCGAATAGCCAAAGGAATATTGAAAAAGAAAGCCAAAGTTGGTGGCATCACAATTCCGGACTTCAAGCTCTATTACAAAGCTGTCATCATCAAGACAGCATGGTACTGGCACAAAAACAGACACATAGATCAATGGAACAGAATAGAGAGCCCAGAAATGGACCCTCAACTCTATGGTCAACTCATCTTCGACAAAGCAGGAAAGAATGTCCATGGAACAAAGACAGCCTCTTCAATAAATGGTGTTGGGAAAATTGGACAGCCACATGCAGAAAAATGAAATTGGATCATTTCCTTACACCACACACGAAAATAGACTCAAAATGGATGAAGGATCTCAATGTGAGAAAGGAATCCATCAAAATCCTCGAGGAGAACACAGGCAGCAACCTCTTCGACCTCAGCCGCAGCAAATCTTCCTAGGAACATCACCAAAGGCAAGGGAAGCAAGGGCAAAAATGAACTTTTGGGATTTTATCAAGATCAAAAGCTTTTGCACAGCAAAGGAAACAGTGAACAAAACCAAAAGAAACTGACAGAATGGGAGAAGATATTTGCAAGTGACATATCAGATAAAGGGCTAGTGTCCAAAATCTATAAAGAACTTAGCAAACTCAACACTCAAAGAACAAATAATCCAATCAAGAAATGGGCAGAGGACATGAACAGACATTTCTGCAAAGAAGACATCCAGATGGCCAACAGACACATGAAAAAGTGCTCCATATCACTCGGCATCAGGGAAATACAAATCAAAACCACCATGAGATATCACCTCACACCAGTCAGAATGGCTAAAATGAACAAGTCAGGAAAAGACAGATGCTGGCGAGGATGCGGAGAAAGGGGAACCCTCCTACACTGTTGGTGGGAATGCAAGCTGGTGCAACCACTCTGGAAAACAGCATGGAGGTTCCTCAAAATGTTGAAAATAGAACCCCTATGACCCAGCAATTGCACTGCTGGGTATTTACCTTAAAGATACAAACGTAGTGATCCGAAGGGGCACGTGCACCCGAATGTTTATAGCAGCAATGTCTACAATAGCCAAACTATGGAAAGAACCTAGATGTCCATCTACAGACGAATGGATAAAGAAGATGTGGTATATATACACGATGGAATACTATGCAGCCATCAAAAGAAATCTTGCCATTTGAGACGACATGGATGGAACTAGAGGGTATCATGCTTAGCGAAATAAGTCAATCGGAGAAAAGACAACTATCATATGATCTCCCTGATATGAGGGAGAGGAGATGCAACATGGGGGGTCGAGGGGGTAGGAGAAGAGTAAATGAAACAAGATGGGATTGGGAGGGAGAGAAACCATAAATGACTCTTAATCTCACAAAACAAACTGAGGGTTGATGGGGGGAGGGGTTTGGGAGAGGGGGGTGGGGTTATGGATATTGGGGAGGGTATGTGCTATGGTGAGTGCTGTGAAGTGTGTAAACCTGGCGATTCGCAGACCTGTACCCCTGGGGATAAAAATATATGTTTATAAAGCTGTAAAAAAAAAAAAAAAAGAAAAAAGAAAGGATGAATACCCAAGTTTTGTAGCAACATGGACGGGACTGGAAGAGATAATGCTGAGTGAATAAGTCAAGCAGAGAGAGTCAATTATCATATGGTTTCACTTATTTGTGGAGCATAACAAATAGCATGGAGGACAAGGGGAGATGGAGAGGAGAAGGGAGTTGAGGGAAATTGGAAGGGGAGGTGAACCATGCGAGACTATGGACTCTAAAAAACGATCTGAGAATTTTGAAGGGGTGGGGGTGGGAGGTTGGGGGCACCAGGTGGTGGGTATTGTAGAGGGCACGGATGGCATGGAGCACTGGGTGTGGTGCAAAATAATGAATACTGTTATGCTGAAAAAAATAAAAAAAAAATTAAAAAAAAAGAAAATAAATACGGAGATGGAAAATTATTTAAGTGGGGCAGAATTAAGCCTTGGAAGTGATCTTAGAATAAAATTTGATGAGGGTAAAGGCAGCTTTGCTTTTCAGAAGTTAATATCTTAAAAGAAAAATTGTGCATGTCTTACTGGCAATACATTTTGGAAAACTGATTATTTAAGTCCAGAGGAGTTGACAAAACACTCAGCCCAATTTTTCAAAAAAATTTTTTAATTTAAATTCAGTTAGTCAACACATTGTAGTACATCGTTAGTTTTTGATGTAATGTTCAGTGATTCATTAGTTGTGTATAACACCCAGTGCTCATCACAACACGTGTCCTCCTTAATGCTGTCACCCAGTTATCCCATACCCCCGCCCACGTCCCTTTCCACAACCCTCAGTTTGTTTCCCAGAGTGAGGAGTCTCTTATGGTTTGTCTCCCTCTCTGATTTCTTCCATTCAGTTTTCTGTCCTTCCCCTACTGTCCTTTGCACCATTCCTTATATGCCACATATGAGTGAAACTTTATGATAATTGTCTTTCTCTGATTGACTTATTTCACTTAGCATAATACCCTCCAGTTCCATCCATGTGATGCAAATGGTAGGTACCAAATTTTAAAGACTTTTTTCTTATTATTTGAGGGCTTAAACTGTCATCTAAAGACCCGCTGATTTTGCCTTGTCATTGCGGTTAGTGGAATTTTTGTGTTGTGTGATTTGGATATAATCCATATATCACCAGGGCGCCTGGGTGGCTCAGTGTGTTAAAGCCTCTGCCTTCAGCTCAGGTCATGATCCCAGGGTCCTGGGATCGAGCCCCACATCGGGGTCTCTGCTCAGCTGGGAGCCTGCTTCCTCCTCTCTCTCTGCCTGCCTCTCTGCCTACTTGTGATTTCTGTCTGTCAAATAAATAAATAAATCTTAAAAAAAAAATAAAAATAAAAAAAATAAACTACTAAAGAAATAATCCATATATCACCATGGCATAGTTGGTGCATTTATTAGTATCTATAACACATTAAGTGGCCACAACATTTAAGTTCAGCGTGTTGATAAATACATCCACTATTGAGTTAATAAAGATCATTATAATATATGTAATATTTTATAAGCTTCCACTCCAAAACATAAAGAGATTGTTAGAGATAACTATTCCTAAGGTGAGACCACAAAGACACTTGAGATGCAGTTCTCAACTTCATTCCTATTTCCACCTAGCTGTATAACATGTGTTATTAATACAGGGCTGGGAATATGTGAGGATGTGAATGGTACAGTATATTTCATCATTATTGTAGAATCAACAGTACAAATCTTTATCTGCCCTCTGGTAGGACTTTGCAAGTAACAAACATCCTACAAAGTTGATGCCGTGCTAAGTGACTTAGACTTTGTCCTGTAAGGAATGAGAGATATTAAAGAATTTTAAAGTGGGAGGTCCCTTGACCAGGGTAGATTACTTAAAGAGCCATGTGGTATGGTGTGTTAGAGGGATGAGAGGGAACTGAGTCTGGAAGTTGGAAGAACTCTCAAGAGTTTAGTGCAAAAGCTACAGAAAGCTTGGGGTGCAATAATGAGGGTAAGGAAGCAAAGGGTGAGATGGGTTCAAGAGGCAATTACAAGGAAGACTGAATTACTCTGAGAGGTGTGAGAGAGACATGTCAGGTTCTTCCTCAAAACTTTGGCTTGGGGGGGCGCCTGGGTGGCTCAGTGGGTTAAAGCCTCTGCCTTCAGCTCAGGTCATGATCTCAGGGTCCTGGGATCGAGCCCCGCATCGGGCTCTCTGCTCAGCAGGGAGCCTGCTTCTTCCCTCTCTCTCTGCCTGCCTCTCTGCCTACTTGTGAGCTCTCGCTATCAAATAAATAAATAAAATATTAAAAAAAAAAAAACTTTGGCTTGGGGACACCTGGGTGGCTCAGTGGGTTAAAGCCTCTGCCTTCGGCTCAGGTCATGATCTCAGGGTCCTGGGATCGAGCCCCGCATCGGGCTCTCTGCTCAGTGGAGAGCCTGCTTCCTCCTCTCTCTCTCTCTCTCTCTCTCTGCCTGCCTCTCTGCCTACATGTGATCTCTGTCTGTCAAATAAATAAATAAAATCTTAAAAAAACAAAACAAAACAAAAAACTTTGGCTTGGACAACTGGGTAAATATTGATGTTACCCACCCTACCAGGAATATGGTAGAAGAACCAGGTTTGGCAAGAGAAGAAAGAATATGGCTAAGTGTGGGACAGGTTGAGTGTCCAGTGCCTGAAAGGCATAAGTACCACAGAGCAGCAGTCTCTAGCACATTTTGGAAATCTGGATCTCAAGTCCAGAAGAAAGGTTTGGTCTGGCATACAGATTTGGAAATCGCACAGTTGGTGTTTAGAATCTTGGGAGTAGATGAACTCAGTAGGAAATAAATCAGTGCAAAGGAGATGGTATTGCTTCAATGAACTTCCTGATGCAGTGTTCTTTTCCATAATAAAAATGAAGCTTCAGAAAGTACAGGGAGTTTCTCAACATGAGGCTTTTGGCCCTCTAGCTTTGGAGAGGTAGATCTCTACTGTTCCCAGTAATGATAGTTGGCATTGTTGCAAAAAAAAGGAACAGGTGACTCTTTCCTCATCAGGGCTCATTTACTGTGAATGTTTGTTTATCTCTATTTCTGCTGAGATCTTGGCCTCCATGCTCCTGGAATAGCTTCTAAAAGTATTGCCCACTAATGTATTCTTGGAATAATAGTGTGGATTTGGACTGCTGTGTGATACTGCAAATCATAAGATCTGCTCTCTGAACAGCTACCGGAGACGTGCCTTTCTACATTATATTTGCCAACTTCACAGAAGCATGAAACCAGCTGTGTATCAGGCCTAGCCTTACTCAACATCCATAATACCAGTCTGCTTGGGTAATTCACAAAGTCAAGATGCTAATGCCACATTGGAAGGAAAGTTGGGATTAGTCAAAATTTAGGTACTGAATCAAGACTAACTTAGGCCAGTGTGAATCAGTTTCTCGGGAGTTTAGAGTGTGGTAGTTAGGAATTTCTGTAAGTGCTTCTCTAATAAATATTTTAAAATAACTTTATCAGACAAATCTTCAAAATTAAGATTTGTGCTGGGGAAATGTACAAAATAAGTGTAACGAATATAATGTGAGTATACAAACGTAAAGGGAAAAATTGTAGATGAATAAAACTAATATTTATTTTCCACAGAATAATTGGCCAAAGAAGAACAATAAACCATTTGCATACAAGAAAGAATGAACAGTAAATCAATAAGCTTGATCATAGCTACATATAAATACATTAAAGACTATAGGAGATTATCCTTCTTATATGTTACATAAACAAAGATAAATAAAACAATAAAAACCAAGTATTCAGGGCAGTAGAGAAAGAAGTACAAGTAAGATTTTATGAACTTATAAAACCTTCCTAGAAAAAATTGGAAATGAAAACAATAAATATGATAGTACCGAGTGATCAATAATCCCACTTTTGGGGGTGCCTGGGTGGCTCAGTGGGTTAATCCTCTGCCTTCTGCTCAGGTCCTGATCAGCCCCACATCAGGCTCTCTGCTCAGCAGGAAGCCTGCTTCCCTGTCTCTCTCTGCCTGCCTCTCTGCCTACTTGTGACCTCTCTCTGTGTCAAATAAATAAATAAAATCTTTAAAAAAAAATCCCACTTTTGGGGATGCAGTCCAAGTAATATTTCTAAGAGAAAAAAAAGTATCTGTTTTCCAGATGCTCATGGCAAATTATTCATCATATTAAAAAATTGGAAGCAAGCTTTAAGGGCTGGATTAGCAAATTACAACCTTTATCTTGATAAATGTGTGACCTATGTGGATACTTATGAAATTACATAGAAAGTGGATTTAAATAAATGAAACACACAAGTAACATCACATATTTACAACTACATAAAATTTAAAAATAGACGTATGCACCTATAAAAGATTGGAAAAGATGACACAAATAGCTAGTGTTTTAAAATTAAGGTACAGGCCAAAGAGTTCTTTAAATATAAATTAATTAAAAATGCTAACGCAGAAGAAAAGATTTTTTAATCTTTATTAGTTGTTTTAAGTTTAAGTTCCTTTCAAATTAAATGGGATGTTCAATCATTTTCAGGGGCCAGAGGACAAGATAAGACATAAAAATAAATGTTATATTTAACAAAATTCTGAGAGTCTTAGTGTCAGGGATAAATGTACACTCTTAAAAAAACTCAGAAAATCTGTAGTGGGTAGCATGCGTCTTTGGAAGGCCTTAATTAAGCCAACCTATTGTTCCTTATGCAATCATGTTAGTTAATTGTTTTTCCCTGTGCTTTCTTTAGATGTTGACATCATTGGATTGTTGTTAAGGTTTTGGTTCTAACATTTATCGTGCCATCACAAAGATTTCAAGTTAGAGGAAAACTTTAATAGTTTTGACCTTACTAAGTTGAAATTTGTGATAATTTAGGCAAGATGTGTTTTAGTTCTCTGCGCATCAGCCTCATACTGACTAGTCTTCTAGATCAGGCAAACTCTCCTGTGGCAAGATTTCTCAGGGACAACAGAGAGATTCTGGGAACAACTCTTCTCCAATCTTCCCTGTCTCTTGTCTGTCCCCATGAACTGTCTCTGTCTGAAATTTACCTGTTTTACCTAAGGATTTGCTATCAACCAACACAAAATCCCTGGGGGAAGCACTCTAAACTAGAGGTCACAGTCTAGATCCTGCCAAGAAGTTGGGTTTTGTTCAGTCCACAATGGTGTTTGTGTTTCTCCTCAGAAATTGAAGGCATTTGACAGGACATACACTTTTCTGTTCACTGGGATGCTCCCGTCGTCCTTACACCTGGCGACTTCCTGCATTTGCGTTCACCACTTTAGCTGTGAAAAGACTCTCAGAAAACCATCTCAAAACATTCCACATTTCTTTCCTCAGTGTTCTCTAGATTAGTGTTTCCTATCAGAAGTGCTCACTGCCACATGTATTTTCTGCTGCTTTGCTTTATGTTTATTAACATTTTATGGACACAGCCTGGGTTCTTCATTTAGTTGTAACTGCTTGAGGGCAGGGATAGGTATTAAATAGTTTTGTATCTGTCACCATGCCTAGTAGAATGCTTTTTAGTCTAGGTGCTCCGTGACTACTGAATGAGAGAGATAATTGAGGTTAAATAAAGAGCCTAACAGCAGATAGAATTCTATTCGTGTTGTCCTTTAAAGCTTGCAAAGCATATGGATTATGTCCTTTGATCTTTCCCATCTCCTTTGACAGGAATGGGAGTGGTGACAGGGAATAGGGCATGAACACCCTAGATTCTGAGAAGGGAGTTGGAAGTTGGGATCTATACATATGCTTATCCAAATACATTTCAAAATAGCGCTTTCACCCTGAATTTGAGTTTCAAGACCCAAATGTCTAATTACTGCTGTGTTACAAGAAACTGTACAGTTGAGGGAATAGATACTGCTGCTATGCCTCAGTGTTCATGGCCCTCTCTTCTCTAGATAGAATTGCAGTAGGTGGAATTGTCCCTGCCCCATGTAGTTGGATTTGGCCATGGGACTAGTTCTGACGGGTGGGTTGCTGGCAGAAATGATATACATCTCTTTTCTTAGGACAAAACATTGGAGTGCTGGTTCAAAAAATGCAATCCTCTCCTTCCATATGGCTGCTGTCTTGATAGCACATGTTGCTTTGGATGTGACCTAAGACTGAGGCAATTGAGAATGTTCTCTTGACACAGGGAGAACTATGCCTTGGCGATTGGCTAGAATTTGCAGGATTTGGAGAGTGTGAGAAGTGATCTTTTCTTGTATTAAGCATCTATTGTTTTGGGGCTCTTCACTGCAGCATAGCCTTGACTGTCCTGATGAACAGTTCTTGGGACTGGGGTCAGGCACGTTGGAGGAAACATTACTGACTGATTCCAGAGTGTGGTTGTCAAGAGTGTTGTTCCAGAGCCCAGTTGCCTATGTTTGTATCCAAGAATCATTGCCAGTTCTTGAACTTCTCAGTTCCTCAGGTTTCTTAGCAATCATTTGGGATAATAATAGCACCTAGTTCATAGGGTTGTGGTATGGATGAATGAATTGCTTAAGGCAAAACACTATGAACCGTGCTCAGTAAGAGTTATTATTAATATTATCACTAGTCAGAAAGCTGCCTAAGATGATAACTCTAGTATCTGTTTTCTTACCACTGAATCTGCTTTTTCTCTGTCTCCTATCATAGTGGCATCATGGTTAGTCATGCTAAAAAATGTGGTACCTTCTTATCATGCTCTGTCACCAGCCATATTCAGCCAGTTGCTGGCAGTTTTATTTTGACAATATAAATAAATAAATACAACTGTATAATCTCTTTAAAATACATCCTCTCTTCTCTTTTCTCATGGCCACATCATAATTCATTAGCACTGCCTAGATTATAGCAATAGCCTCCTAATTTGTCCGCCTGCATCCAATATTTGGGAAGCAGAATGATTATAGTACAGAGAGGATACAATTTGACCTTCTTGTCATATGACCTGACCTTGAAGCCCGGCTCTATCTCTTGCCAGCTGTGGGATTTGGGGAAAGTTACTTAATGTCTTTTTCTTCATCTATATAAAGGGGTTAAGCTGCTGCCCTTGGCTCTGGTCATGATCCCAGAGTCCTGGGATCGAGTCCCACATAGGGCTCCTTGCTCAGCGGGGAGTCTGCTTCTCTCTCTGCTTCTGCCTGCCACTCTGACTGCTGTGCTCTCTCTCTCTTTGACAAATAAATAAATAAAGTCTTTAAAAAAACACACACACAACAGGGGCGCCTGGGTGGCTCAGTGGGTTAAAGCCTCTGCCTTTGGCTCAGGTCATGATCCCAGGGTCTGGGATTGAGCCCCGAATCGGGCTCTCTGCTCAGCAGGGAGCCTGCTTCCACCTGTCTCTCTCTCTCTCTCTCTCTCTCTCTGCCTGCCTCTCTGCCTGCTTGTGATCTCTGCCTGCCAAATAAATAAATAAATCTTTAAAACAAAACAAAACAAAAACAGAATGAAAAAATGAGTGCAGGTGATGAAGAGCTACAGGGGAGAGGGATGTTGGGGCGAGACTGTGAAGGAACCAGCGTGTGAAAAGGGGAGTTTGAACTAAACTCCACCAGCAGGGAGCCTCTTGAGTGTTCAAGCAGGGTCACGGTGCTGCCGCTCCAATAAGGATGGAGAAGCATTCTTAGGGTCTGCTTAGAAGTTATTCATTCGTTTATTCATTCAGACACCGAGCTGGGTGTCGGCAGGGTTGTAGTGAACAAAATGTTCCAGCCTGTCGCCCTGGTGGTGCTCACTTTATGTACGGCTCAGGCTGATGTATAGACTTGGGGTTTGTGAGGAATAATCACGCCTTGCCTCAGATTGTCACCCCAGAATTCTTTCAATATGCTACTACGTGTATGTGTGCGTGTGTGTGTGTGTGTGTGTGTGTGTGCACGTGCACGTGCTTTCCAATGGAATCCAGCACAAGTGATCTTCAAGCACCTCTGTGACTTTGCGTTCTCTCAACAGCCTGTCCAAATCTCCCAGTTGGCTCTTCTTTCTGGTACTTAAGGCCAGAAATCCCTGTTCTTTGTCCCTATTTCCTTGAACCCTGGCTCTACGCAGGATCCCTTGGCTGTGAATGGGAAGGGTGCCAGGTGATGGGAGCCCAGAGACCATCGGAAGTGGGCAGAGGTCACATCAATACAAGCTACTCTGGAAGCTAAAAGGACGGTGATGGGGGTATGAAGAAGAGGGGCTGACTCCCCAGAGGAGGAGGGCAGTGCCTGCTCCAGGAATAAAGGCCCGCATAGAAGGAGGCAGATTCTAAAATGGAAAACCAATATTGGGGGAATGGATACTTGGATCACAAAGAAAACCCTTAGAAAACTTGAGAGAAGGACATGAAGTGATGAGAGAGAAGGGAGCGCATGAGAGGAGAGAGACAGAATTTATCTATCTTGTTTTACATTTGCATCATTACCAGACTGCCTCTGGTAAAAAGATGTTTGAAAATACCTTCAGATAGAGATGGGATCTTTCTTTTTTTTTTTAATAGTTTTTTTTTTTTAAAGATTTTATTTATTTATTTGACAGAGATCACAAGCAGGCAGAGAGGCAGGCAGAGAGAGAGGAGGAAGCAGGCTCCCTGCTGAGCAGAAAGCCCGATGCAGGGCTCGATCCCAGGACCCTGAGATCATGACCTGAGCCGAAGGCAGCGGCTTAACCCACTGAGCCACCCAGGCGCCCCAAGATGGGATCTTTCATCCATATTGTCTGTAGTATAAGAAATTAGGGCACATTTCTCAAGAAGCTTGATCAGTCATAATGAAACACCAGGAGTGCATCTTCTGTGTATCATAATGGTGAGACTAGAGGTCATTTTTCCCCCTTAAAGTATTTCGAAGGGAAAAAAAAAAAAGGTAAGAAAAGAAAACATATTCAGCTAGATAAAATCAAGATTCTAAAGGATTTCTTAAAAAACAAACAAGCAAGAAACCAAAAAACAACAGCTAGTTCGGAAAAAGGGTTGTCATATCTTTGCTATATTGGAGGAGTAGGAAAAACCCAGCAAGGCAGTGCCAACTCTAACTGTGTTTCATTGGGGGTTATTTCCACTCAGGGTGTGTTCTTGCAGGAGTTGAGTGACGCTGGAAATAACACCATGCAAATTCTTCTCTTTATCCCAGAGAACTTACTATCACATCACAACTTCCATCCACTTTCTAGGTTCGCTTATTCTTTTCTCTGCAAGTCTTGTTTATTCCTCGCTTCTTTCCTCCCTAGTGTATATTCTGGAAAAGAAAAGAGACTATGTAGGGAAGGATTAAGGAAGTGTTTCTCTGCATATACAATGCAAATGTGTTGAAGTGTATTGTTACAATGTACACAACAGGCTCAAGAAAATGCAGACCTGATAATGTGACTTGACAGTGGATAATGAAGACTTTGGTAATTGTTGGAGGTCCGGCAGGTCTTCAGGCCAGTGGGGAGGGGGTGAAGGTTGTTCATCCCCTTGAAAAAAGACGCCTGGGTTGAATAATTAATATCATTATGATAAGAACAAAATAGATTCTTTTAAAAGAGTAATGATGGTGGAATCAGGATCTTAGTATGCTTGTGAGAGTTATTAAAATTGAATGCTCTGAACATGGGGGGCTAAGGGGGTAGGAGAAGAGTAAATGAAACAAGATGGGATTGGGAGGGAGGCAAACCATAAGTGACTCTTAATCTCACAAAACAAACTGAGGGTTGATGGGGGGAGGGGGGTTGGGAGGGGGGGTGGGGTTATGGACATTGGGGAGGGTATGTGCCATGGTGAGTGCTGTGAAGTGTGTAAACCTGGCGATTCACAGACCTGTACCCCTGGGGACAAAAATATATGTTTATAAAAAATAAAATTAAAAAAAATTTGAATGCTCTGTGTTTCCTGTACACTCCAGGAATTGCAAGCAAGAGAAGATGGATTGGATTCAGCAGAAGGCATTAATATGCATGTTGCAACTGAGCCTTTAACGAATTATTTTTTCAAAGATAAAATTCGAATATTTTCTCTAGAAACTAGGAAGCCTGCTTTACATTAGGTAACGAGCAGAGGCAGACTGACTTTGAAGCTAATGCAGCTTCAGATTCCCAGCCCTTCACTTGGGGCCCTTTCTTCTAAGGCTGTGGGAGAGGCCCTAATAATGTGTCCAAATGTTTTAGTAAAATTTGCAAAAGTAGCATATTTTAATTGCAATCATTTAAGATTGCTGTCTCTCTCCACTCTAACTTTCTCTGTCTGATTTCCTCTCACACTGGGTGTCATTGGAGTGGCAGTGAGCATTTCTGAGATGAAGCTAAGTGGAGGTTGAGTTGGGAATAATTTAATTTGGGTTCAGTGAGATATATTTGTGCGGCTTGCCATCAGTTTCCTATAGAGTTAAGTTGTTGCCAGCTTTCTCAATGAAGGAACTCTGCAGCACTGTGACATGGACGTCTCAGAGACCATGTGCTCAGTGCAACATCTCCTTATTCAAGCTGGGGCAAAAGCTGCCTCCAGCTTACCTGAAGTTGCAGACTGCTTTTGTATTCCGTAATGCTTTTTTTCCCCCCCTTTCCAATTTGTCTCACAAATAGAATATTTGACAACTTAGAATTTTTTTAAAGAATCAAAGTGTAATGCTTCCCATTGGAAAACTGTTGAAGTTTTGTACCTTGAGTACATCAACATGAAGCTTCTAGAATTTTCCATAGGCTGGGAAGGGAAACCCAAACACAGATTTTTTAAAGTTTCTTTAAGAGTTGATAAAGCTTGAGTTTGCCACTTTATCTGCAGTTTGGAAAGGATTTTTGGACATTTTAAGTAAAACAAGTGAGAAATTACAGACTGCTCTTTGAGCCATAGTTGAAGAGTTCTTAATTATATACATTTATTTGTTGAAGAACCAAGAGAAAATTCATATAATAATTTACACATATGAAATAAAAAAATGACAAAAAGGTTAGCACTGACTCAATAGAAATCAACCTGACATTAAGAAGCAAATTGTAACATTTTTTTTTTCAGATCATACCAAAACTGTAATTCTTTAAGAAAAAGGAGAAACTTTTAGGAATGAATAGGCTCCTGGATTATTTGATAATCCAGTAATAGAAGAGGAGTGAACCAAATGAACACTCTGGAAAAAGATTTAAATTTCTGGCTGGTTTGAGACAAAATACTAACACTGATGAAGATAATGCAAAACTTATAATACATTGCAAACTGGTTAAGGAGTGTCATCAGTTCAAGGGGTATTTAATATTAACCACTGTACACAAAAACTTGAAATCCTTGAAGCCTTATGACTTATATATAAAAGAAATTTGAGGGGCACCTGGGTGGCTCAGAGGGTTAAGCCTCTGTCTTTGGCTCAGGTCATGATCTCAGGGTCCTGGGATTGAGGCCCGCATCAGCCTCTCTGCTCAGCAGGGAGCCTGCTTCTCCCTCTCTCTGCCTGCTTCTCTGCCTACTTGTGATCTCTGTCAAACAAATAAATAAAATCTGTAAAAAAAAAAATAAATAAAAGAAATTTGAGGTTTTCCCTAATTTGACAGCAATTCTAAAAAACAAACATTGCACTACTACCAATAAGAAATTTTTCTAAATGATTAATAATGAAAAAAATTTTTTGAGCAACCATGGTAAAAGATAGACTTGATACTTTCTGTTACTTTTGTATAAGTGATATTATAAATCATAATGTGAAGAATATAAAGTAAAAAAAATATAGAAAAGTGAACATTACAGAACATTTAGGCAAGAAGTAATAAAATTATATTACAAATTTTTGTGGCATTAATAAGTATCAAAACAATTTTTTTAAGATTTTATTTGACACAGAGAGAGATCACAAGTAGGCAGAGCAGCAGGCAGAGAGAGAGAGGGAAGCAGGCTCCCTGCTGAGCAGGGATCCTGATTCGGGGCTCCATCCCAGAATCCTGAGATCATGACCTGAGCTGAAGGCAGAGTCTTAACCCACTGAGCCACCCAGGTGCCCCAATATCAAAGAATTTTTTAATTTGTTTTGATTTATTTCCTCATTTTAAGTGAATATTTACTTTCACATCAAAATTTCTACTCTTGGGGCACCTGGGTGGCTCAGTCATTAAGTGTCTGCCTTCAGTTCAGGTCATGATTCCAGGGTCCTGGGATCAAGCCTCGCATTGGGCTCCTAGCTGGGTGGGAAGTCTGCTTCTCCCTCTCCCACTCCTCTTGCTTGTGTTCCCTCTCTCGCTGACTCTCTCTCTGTCAAATAAATAAATAAAATCTTTAAAAAATTTCAACTCTTTTCCTTGAAGAGGAACCCCAAATCGTAAACTTCAGGCCTTACCCTGTGGTATCAGTGCTTGATATGAAAGATGTTGTGAGATAAATATACTCCCCCACACCTCCTGCTTCTATTGACTGACTGACTGATTGCTGGGCAATTCGTGGGCTTTGCATGTATTGACTGGGCCGTGGACAAGAGTGTTAGCATCTCTTGGGATCCTCTCTTTTGGTCAAGAGAGCTGGCAGAATACCTCCACCAGTGTCATTAGCAGCCTCAGGTGAGAGCTTTTCCCTCCATAAATGATGCTGTGAAATATAATCCAACATCTTGTCTTTTTAGAGCATGGCTTTTTGTGCTTCCTGACTAGGAGTTAGGAAATGCATATTTGCAATGTTATGAAATAATGTTCTGAATTTCCTCAATCTGGATGATCCTTGAAAATGGTTTTATTGAAAGGCTTGTTGTCCCTGGAGGCAAAGGTCATTCATGAGAAGTGCCAGGGAGTGTCAGGGAGTCTGAGGAATAAGGAGAGAGATCTTCTCCATTGAATGGACAATGGGCAATGAATACCATGGAGAAGAGATGCCACCTTCCACTTACAAGCTGCATGGTCCCTAGGATTAGCTCTTCTGAGCCAGAGTCAGCAAGACTGCTTGGGAAAGTGGTTTCTAATAGTCATTAAAAAAACAAAAACAAAAACAAACAAACAAAAAACCCAGACAAACCCCAAACTTCATATGTATCGAGGCACCCCTGCATGCCTGGAATCGTGCCACTGTTAGAGAAGGTCATTGAGAGGAGATGACAGTCAGTTGAGTCACAAGCTGGATCTGTGTAATTGGAAGGTCCTTACCCCCTGCCCTGTCCTTGG
This sequence comes from Lutra lutra, assembly GCF_902655055.1. Classification (NCBI taxonomy): domain Eukaryota; kingdom Metazoa; phylum Chordata; class Mammalia; order Carnivora; family Mustelidae; genus Lutra; species Lutra lutra. The sequence goes on from NC_062285.1 coordinate 87,337,902, forward strand.
AATGCCCGTTCTACCCATTGTTCTCACCTTAGGAGCCACGTCAAGGATACAGCTTTGAGATCTACTGGACTGCACACATGATGGAGCCCCATGAAGACCTCTATATAAAGTCTTACGATTCTGGTGGGGAGGTGCTGAGATCCATTTATCTTGTGGCTACCCAAGACAAGCCTTGTAGGCAAATGGTCTTGCTTATTAAAACGGCCACCCAACAATCCGGAGTGGTCTCTCTTTTTCTTTAGTCCTTCCTCATTCTCTGTGTACAGGGACCAATTAAAAATTTCACCAGGGGAACTCCTGAGATTGCTAACCAGCCATCAGGTGCTGGGAATAGATGGATAGTGTAGATGCTTGTCTAGCTCCTTAAGTAGTTAGATAAGTAATTGGAAAGACTGGAGAAATAAGTATACAATTTTAACTTTAGCCTTATGAAATTGCCTTTTTATTATAGGGCAATGATGGTTATTTCCTGTGATTGGCAATCTCATATGATTGAATACCAACAGTTTCAATATGGCTGAACGAGTATGGTTGAACGTAAATAGCTTGTGGCAGTATTCTTTTCCTTTTGGGCCAGTTCTTCCTAATGCAAGGCCAAATGACCAACTTGGTGTGTGTCATATCTCTGGCACCCGCATCATGCACGTCAGTACCATCCCCTAGTCATCTGATAACTGACCATACAAATTCCTCTACACATTTCCACATGCAGGGGGTGGAAGGCAGGGGCATGGTGGTGAGGACCCATACCTCATTGAAAAACTCTTGCAGTTGTTACAGAAATCAGTTCAGGCCTGGTGGACTGAAAATATCTTCAGATGAGGTGGGACTTGATCTAGAAATTGAAGGGAAGGGTAGACGTAATTAAGGAGTTGGAGAATTCATTTTTTTCCTCCACACTTGCAAAAGTGAATGGGGTGGAATGGAATTACTGGGTTCAGAAAGGGACGAAAAAATAGAGAAGAACCACCCAATTTTGGTGAAGGGGATTGGAATAGGAAAGGGAAGGTGGGCTCTGTGGGGTTTTTTGGTTTTGTTTTTTGTTTTGTTTGTGTTTTTGTTGTTGTTGCTTTTTCAAATAGGTTAAAGGTCAATGCTTGAGTGAGTTTGGGTCTTATTCTGAAGGTAATGGTATTCCCTGGGAGACTCAAGGAAGTGTTTCCGGAAAGCCGCATGGGGTCCTTGCTCTGCAACTTACACCCCTCCTGGAATCCATGTTCTAACAACAGGAAGTCTGCATATAGAGGGGTTTGGGTTGGCTGCTGTGTATCAAGGGACACAGCAACTCTGGAGTGGGTCTGTAGTTCTCCAAAGAGGTAGAAGATCAGCCCTCCCCTGTCTTAGAAAAACAGCAATTGCCTACTTGTGATCTCTCTCTCTGTCAACTAAATAAATAAAATCTTTAAGGAAAAAAAAAAAAAGGAAAACAGCAATACCATTACTGAGAAAGAGTAATTTTAGTATTTGTGTTTCCATATAATGCTTATGCATTTGTGTGTGCCTTTAGAAATCCTAGATGTGACCATTAAACCTAACAAAAACTAGGAAACATGAAAGAATTAGGTTCAGATTATTATGACTACGGTTTGGTCTATAGGACCAAATATACATCTGATCTAATCTACATAGATCAAAGCTCCAAATGACTAGGTGTAACTGCTTCACACAGGAGTATTACCTGTTTGTTTATATGGCTGCTTCTCAGGAACGTTGGTGAGAAGTTCATGATATAACCAATATGAAAATGCTTCACCGCTATAATATTCTAGATCTTCAAAGAGACAACAGATCAGAATAAAAATGGTGCATACATAATGATATTAATATTAAAAATAATAATACAGGTGGTGGTAAGTGCTATTAAAACAGAAAACAGGTTAAGAGGGAGAGAAAAGAAGGGATGTTTGCGTTTTGCAAGAGTGTGGGCTCGCAAATGCCATGAAATGTATTTTCATATAAGGATTATTCACCCGTCTCAACATTTTCTCTCCTCAAGGTCTTTCAATAACAGGATCCACTTTAATAAGAAATGCCCAACTCCTCGAACCTTCACTAGTTGTCATAAAGCACATATATTATCTTACTACACCATTTAGCCCTTAATTCCATTTGCCTTCCTTTGTTTCCCATTGTTTTCCCGGCAGCCTCGTGTACTCAGATCTTAAGCTTCTTGAAGGCAAGAACCCGGCCTTAAACTGCGTCCCGCACTCGCGCCGCCCCTAGGAAGCAGAGGCTGATTTGTGGGAAAGAGAGCAAGAGGTCTTACAATTCAAACTGCGGCTCCGCCTATGAGATGCTTTCCGCAGCCCGGTGCGGCCGCCCCCCGGGGGCACGGTCTTGCTCCCCACACCCCTTCGCGGCCCTTCCTCTTTGCTGTGCCCCACTGCGCCCAGCAGGAGGCGCCACGGACTCGGGTTAAGGCTTTCCCCCCTTCCTACCCCACTTCCCCCGGCACGTGACATGGGAAGCTGCCTCGGCCGGAGTCTTAGCAATAGGAGTGAGGGGGTGACGGGGTTTGGGGGTGGGGTGGGGTGGGGGGTGTGGAGAAAGAGGACGCGCACGCACACACACAACACCCTGGGAGCAGAAACATCTTCCCCAGCTTCGTGGGTTTCTCCTCCCACCCGAGCCAGTGTGTGAGAGGTAGGTGTGTGTGCGGGGGATGGGGGGCACGTTTTTGGGTGTGAGACCCAAATGCAGACCAGGCAACTTGTGATCTCCCGCCCAACCCCCGTCCCCGGTGATTAATACCCATTTTTCTTACTCTCCCCCTCCTCCCCCTCCTCGTCTTCCTCTCCCGCTGCCGCTCGGTTGACTTGCACAACGTGCCCCCGCCCGCTTCCCCTCCCCCGGCTCCGATCATCACCAACTGGAATCTGGGCTCCTGCCTCTCCACCCCCCCCCCACTTTTTTTTTTTTTTTTTTTTTTTTTTTTTTTTTTGAGAAAAGCAGGTCCCCCCCAACCCTTCTCAAAAACCACTTCCTTCGGCTTCTTCACCTCTAGGAAATCTCGGGGCTTTGCTCTTATCGAAAGTGCTCGTTAGGGTGATTTTTGATGACCACAGTCCAGAAGTGCTGGCGTCCGAATGCATTTTCTTTGGCTTCGCCACGAAGAGTCGTGAACTTCAAAACCCCGACACGGATTATCAATCCTGCTTTGCAGGAAAGGAAAACCCTCCATCCCTGGCCACCCTCCACCCCTCTCCGGAGATTCTGCAATCGCCCAGGCGCTCGGAGTCGGTACGTAAATACTCGCTTCGGAGTCTCCTGTCTCAGTGTTGGGGCTTGGGGGTGTCAGGGAGATAAAGGGTCGAAGCGGTGGAACCGTTAACTAACCTGGTGTTGGGTGAAGCTCTTGAATCCAGAAGAACCCGGCACTTGCTAATTTGGACGTGGCTTTAAAAAAAATATATATATATATATATATTTTAGGGTGAAAGGGGAAGGCTCTCTCTGGTCTTTTTTTGGGAGGGGTGTTAATCCCCTTACCGAACGGAGAGGTTGGGCGTCCGTGCCCCGGGCCGGAGCCACGCGCCGCGACCATCCGTCCAATCGACACGTTGCAGGTGAAGCCCCGTGCGCTGCACATCAGCGCGGCGGCGGCGTGAGTGTGCGCGGGGGTGAGTGTGCGCGGGGGGTGAGTGTGAGTGCGCGCGCGGGGGCGCGTGCGCGTCGGGGGCGTGTGTGTGTGCGCGCGTGTCAGTGTGCCCCTTCCAAGAAATGCCCAGTGTGCACCCAGTGCACAATCAGAACCCATTGAGCACAAGCCCGGGGTGGGAGGAGGCGCTGCCGCTGGAGACGATGGGGAGAGCGAGACAGACATGTCAGCAGCAATGCAGATGGGGCTGGGGGCCGCACTTGCTGGCGAGTTAAGTGGGGATTGTGTTTCTGCGTGTGTGTGAGTGTGTGTTGCTCCCTGGTGCCGCTTCTCCCTCCCTTCCTCCTTCCTTACCGCTTCCCTCCTTCGCTTGCTCGCTCCCTCTCTCCTCTTCCATTCAGGTTGGCATTCCCACCTCTCATCCATGCCTGTCCCAGGAATGGTATAGCCAGACCTTTTCTGAATTATTTATAGACTGGTGCCAGCTGTTTTCAATTCCTCTCGTGTGCACTCTGTGGGAAATGCGGGGTTTCCTCCCCCTTTTCCTTAAAACGAATTGATATCTTTTTCGGAATGCATTTTTCTCACCCTCCGGGGACACTCAAATCGAACCCTGACCGCCTCTTTTTCCCCCTTAGGAAGGGGACGCTTTGGGAATGACCATGCTTCACGGAGGGACAGAGCCGGCCCCCAGCTTCTCTACACAGAGCCTCCTCCTCTAAAGCTCCAAAAAGCAAAAACCGTAATTGCCAGAAGAATCATTTAAAAAATAGCCCAGCCACTAACCTCACATGCAAATGGAATAATTACTCTGGATTCTGCATTGTGAGCTGCTCTCCATATCCTGAATTACCTTTGAATTCAGTCTTTTTTTTCCTTTGAATTTGCATCTCTTCAAGACACAAGATTAAAACAAAATTCACGCTAAATTGGATTTTCAATTACCTTCCTTTTATTTATCCTTCGTCTTTCTTATGTGGATATGCCAGCGAGAAGAGGAGACTGGACATTCCCAACATGCTCACTCCCTTAATCTGTCCGTCTAGAGGTTTGGCTTCTACAAACCAAGGTAGGGCAAATTCTGTTTTATTTTCGCCTCACCTGGGGTAGGGATTCCTTGTTTATCTATCTCTTCTAATCCCTCAAGTGGAATTTTTGGAAGAAAAGGCGATAAGATAATAAAATAATGCTGTTTTGGGAAAAAAGGCTTTTTACAAAGGGGGAAATCTCCCATGTATAGCTTTGCTTTTCTCCTCTAACAGGTTTTGGGTTTTTGGGAGGCAGTGGGGGTGGATGTATGTAGGGACGGAAGATGCTGGGTGACATAAGGGTCTGTGTATGTAGACATGCATGGGAGACCTGTGTGATTTTTGAGTTAAATAGCATTTTATTCACCCAGGGCTATAGCTCTGATTTTTATGGGAATCTAGAAAAAAAATTTTTTTTCAGGCTAGCTTTTTCCCCTTGCCACTTCCATGCCCGTCTCCTGTCTCTATCTTCCTAGCCTTTTTTTTTAATGCCCTTTTTAAAAAAAAATGAAAATAATGATTACTGTGGTTGTTGCCCTGAAGTCCACTTGCTGTCTAAAGCATTCACATGGGGCCCAGAGATCCCGGGAGGCCTACTGCAGAGGGAAAGGTCTAGGTGGGGAATCTGGCTGGTCTAGGAACACCTGGAATTGAAGGATGCTGCAGTTTAAAAGGACTTCAGTCTTAAGCTTGCAAAGAAGGAATTCTGTCAAGATTCTTTTAATTGATATTTTTTCCCTGTGCTATTATTTTTGAGCTGTAAATTTCTCCTTCTGTCTCCACATCTATTTATACCCACACATCCTCCAAGCAAACTGTTACTTCCACACTCTTGCAAAATGGCTATCTTGCAGAGTTCTAAAATGCTGTGCATGAGGAAGGGGTGCAGAATTCGACACGTGAGTCTTTGTGTTAGACAAAGAGATGTGCCGTTTGCATGTGTTCGTCTCTTACCTTAAAATGAGAATGAAGACTTTAACCCTCCCCCCCATTAATTTTTACAGTATGTGAAATGTGGCTAGGCAGTATATATATATTTTTTATGTACTTGGAATAGCAGGAGAAACAGAAAAGACTTAGCTAATGACTCTTCAGCTAGGCACTCATGCAAGGCAAGACAACTCCTGAGGCCGTCAGACCATCCACAGGCTGGAGGGCTGTGATGGGGAGCTGGGGTGCTCTTCTCGTTGGTCCACTGACCATCCACCCCCAAACTCTGAGGGTGCCCAGATGCAGAAATCAGGTTGAGATGATGATCTTCAAAATCCAGTAGCAGAATCATGGGCATCAGTAGTCTTTCTGAAAGTATTCTCCCCTCGAATCTTTTATCTCTGGCATTTTAATGACTATACTTAGAAACAATACAAAATACTAAAGCGATTGGGGGAAGGAGAAGATCCTTGTCCTTCAACATCAGACCAGAAGATAGTTCTTCATTGTCCAGAAGGGATGGATATCATCCACATTCACTACTCCCCACCCCCCAGGTTTCCTTCTTTTGAGCATTTAACTGGTAATCTGTGCCCATCTGTACTGTCAGCAGAATGGGAGGGTGGGAACCCACTTTGAACCATGTTCTCACTGTGTCTACAAATAGCTGAGGTTATCTGGTGTGTGCTCACCTTATAGACACCTGAGCTGGTTCTCCATCTGCTTCTACTCCTTCAAGTGGGAGGATGTATTCTTAATTTTCCTTCAAAATAGAACAGAGGTATGGGTGAGAACAGCAACTCCATGTGCGGTGGTTTCCTACGTATAGATGAACAAGGTGAGGTGGGTGTCCCTAGGGCGTAGGACCCTTTTCTCTCTCCTGGTGTCTGCGATGGTGCCCTACAGGGACTAGACCCTTCCTCATGTTGGTTGGCGTCCAGGTTGACAGCAGGCCTTTGGACAGAGTCTCAGCCACAGTCTCCTAGAATGCTCATGGGATTAAGCCAGGTTCTAGGCCATCCTTACTTGGTCCTAAAGCTAGACAAAGGGTAAGAGGTTAAAAGGGGAGGGTGCTGAGGAAGAAAACAACTGGGTGGTAGGAAAGGTACAAAGAGAGGAGGAGCCATTCCAACTGTTGGTGGCTTATTAGGATTCAAGGTGGAATCACCACAGGTGGTCTGTACCTTTACCACAACCAAAGCCATTTTGGAGCCCTGAGGAGACAGGTGTGTTGCGTGCCTGTGAGCAATCTTGGCAAGGCTGTCTCTGGGCCACTGTTCTCTCTCTCTTTATTTTTCCCCTCATGGCACAAAGAGCTGACTGGGTTATATTTTGTCTTCTCTCCTTCTGCCACCCCCTATACAGTGTGGGTTACCTGAGGAAGAAATGTGCCTATTGGGGGGAGGAAGAGCAAATTTAATTTCAGCTGAGGAGTCTCTGTGATGTACAATTAAGAAAACAAACAAACAAAAAACCCCGAAAACTAATGGGAATAAAGATTTCTCAGGCAAGCCCGGCTAAGGAGTTTAGATTGGTGATTTGAAAGGAAGCAGAACAACATGGTTGCCTTCTGTCCCTGTGTGTTTCAGGTGTAGCAAAGCATGACGGGTCTGGGATCACAGAGCTATATGGCCACCCAGAGATACCTGTTCATATGTAAGGAGAGGAGCAGGGTGTGCCCCTCCATTGTCTCACTTCTCAGCATTGGTTCCATTCCTAGGAAGGGTATCTGTCTCAAGAGTCTTGCTTTGCTACTGCCTGTGTGTTGTTTCTGGCAGGGATAGATGCAGAGAAAGCAAAGAAGTAACGAGGCAAAATTAAGGGAAAGGAGGAGGACCAACACATTCTCTAGTCACTACTTTGCACACCAAGTGCCTTTCTTGTAGGCTGAATGCGAAGAAGAGCGACTCCTTCTGGTGAAGGGGTGAACAGCAGGTAGCTGGATTTTGTATTCCTCTTCATCTCCAGAAGAATGGCTTCAGAACCTGGACCCTCTTCTTTGACCTTCATGCACATGTACTAGCCTGTGCAAGGAGGGGCAGCGGGGCACCTGGGCGGCGAAAACACGGACTGAACTTGGTTGGGGGGGGGATGAGTGGCACTGGACAGGGAGAAACGGGACTGAGCTGATTCAGCCCTTGACCACACCACCATTGCCTTGTAAAACATTCTCCCATCTCCTCCATGAATGTGGTGAACCCGGGATGCAGGGCTTTGCCCCCCTATTTTCTTGCTCAGCAGTACGAAGATGAAGGTGACATGAACACCATGCTAACAAGTTAAAGCAAAAATGTCATGAATATTTATGGAATAGGATATATAGCAGGCAGGGGAAAGGACAGGTTGTATGTGAAGAAACCGTAGCAAAAACAATCAGCCTATAGAAGCCAGGGGCAGGAGGGAAGTCAGGGTGGAGCTCACCATTCTAAAGGTTGGCAAACTGTTGTTCTGAGCGATAGCCTTTTCTCCTTAATAAGGAGGGCAAGGGCTGACAAAGCCTCTCATCTCATGTAACTTGTTGGGGTCAGGAGTGGTTATGCTGGCAAGTGAGGTTCCTTTTCCCCACTGCCATTCTCCAGCCTCCTTAGAAATTCTAGAAATTTCTTCCTTTCAGTAAATTACATTTTTAGTCTCTGCTAGTGTGCATGCAATCGGATACGAGTGTCATCTCTATAAATAAATATAGATCAAAAAGAGTTACTGGTCTAATGAATTGTTCACATTTATTAAAGTGCATCCCCTCTTTAAAACCACAGAAGCAGTCTCTAGGGAGAGTAGATTAGTGGTTGAATTGATATGATCTTTCAGAAGGATGCCGAAGCTAGAAGAACCCAAGGCAGTCGGGATGAGGGAGGGGGCATAGCTCTGAGGAGGTGGGCTTCTGGGGGTGCGCCTATGGCTATTAATGGTCTATCTGTGGCCCTTACACAAGATCCATTGTGTGGATGTGCTTGTGGAGTTTTGTGAACTCGGAGAGGTGTGTTCAGGAACCTTTGGTTGGTTCGTTGATGTTCTCCATCTACCTTGTTTCTGTCTTTGCACTTCTAGTGTTTGCAGCTGAGGTTGGCAGAGAAGGTTGGCACAGTGCATATGTTGGCCCTCTGCTGAAGTCCTGCGTGACTGCCCTGAGCAGAATGGCTGCTCTGCCTTCTGGGCCTCACCAGGGCTGGTTCATGATCATTACCATACTTCAATCCTAATTTTGTTTTTATGCTCTGTTTCCCTAAGAAGTTTGTGAGCTCCTCGAGGACAGGAGAGATCTTTATTCATCCTGAAATCATTTGTTCTGAACACAGTGCCTGGCGCATGACAGACACTTGAGAAAGATATTAGGTGAGAGGAGGGCCTTAATTAGCAAATAAGGTTATCTGTTGTTGGTTCAGGTGGGCGTGGGAAGGGTTTGAAGTTACCATGTCAGGTGAGATCAAGAAGGTCAGAGCTTCATGATGGTTCAGAACGCGGTTACTCTGACCTTCTCATTTGATAGGTGAAGGAACTGAAATCCAGAGACGTGAGGTGATTGGCTTAGGTCGTGCTGCTCCTCGGTGGTCATGCTTCATGTCCCGCACTGCCAAATGAGACGCCGAGGTTATCTGTGGATGTCAGATGGCTACCTCAGCTTTTGTCAAACTTTCTCGTCTATGGGAATCACCTGGGGATCTTGTTAAACATGGACATTGATTCAGTAGGTCTGCGGTGGGGCCTACGACTCTGCATTCCTGACACTCTCCAGGGATGCCACAGCTGTGGGCCTGGGTCTACAATATTACTGAACCGAATTTTCTGTCATGGTTCACGTGGGCAGCTCTGCAGATGTGTTCTACTTTTGTAACTTTCAGAATTGCTGCCTTTTTTTTTTTTTTTCCCAAACAGAAAAGATCCGAGAGGAGCCTGTGTGTTTCAGTTCACCCACGTCCCCTCTTCTGAGTGTCTCCCACCATGTGTGTCTTTTTGCCTTTTATCCTCTGTGTGTTCTTGTTCTGGCCCTTTTCGTCCTCGATCCTTCTCTTTCTCTTAAATTCTTCTTCTCTAGATAGAGTTTATGTATTTATTAGTGTCTCTTAGTCTCTTCTCTTTCACGCCGTCTTCTTTTAACTTCATTTTTGTGTCTTTTGCTCCACGTCATTCAGCAAACGTTTGTTAGGAACCTGTATTATCGAACATGGTGTCACAACAAAGAATTAGCTCTGGTTTGTACCCTCCAGTAGCTCATACTTGAATGGGGGAGACATGTGTAAAGAGATTATTATCTGCTTAGGTAAGCTCTATGAGGTGGGAAGCCTGGAAGAATGAGGTGGGCTTCACGGAGGGGTTGACAGTTAAATTCTGTCTTTAAGAATAATTAGGATTGTAGAAGGGAGAATTGTCAGTTTAGGAGGATGGAGAGCAGATGGAGAGGCAAATTGGTATAAAAGGGCAAGCCTTCTGCTTTTCCTCATGTCCCTTAACCTGGGGAGGAGAGAAAACAGAAATGTGCTGGTTCTTGGATTAGGAATTTTGGATTCTAAATGAGGAGGCCAGAGAATAAAGTCAGGGTCTTCTGAAAAGGATAAGGCAGAGGCTCTCATTTCTGCTTTAGTGATTCTACAGTTAATGAATCCCACTCCTGTTTATTAGGCTCGCCTTTGGAATGAGCAAATGATACAATTTTACTCTTAGACCACTGGATTGCAACTAACTTTGTTGATGGCCATTATAAAGAAAGGGACAGCTGTTCGTTGGTTTGTGGCCAAGGAGAGAGCTGGATCCTAGCCCAGGCCAGGCTACTCGAAACGAAGGACCAGCCTAGCCCCATGTGTTTCCAACTAGTGAGGCTGAAAGTTGCCATGCTATTCAGACCCCAGCCGCTTTCTTTAATGGCAGAAGGAAGCAATAGAAGATAAGGGGCTCAGTTATTCCCAGGGAATTCACAGAATGCTTTTTGGTAGCCTTTTTAGCTGACCTGGTGTTTTGGAAGCCTTCTTCATGGAAATGTCTTAGTGTGGAGGGGATGGAAAGACACCTCTAACATTTGATTGAACCATAGGATGGGTGCCTCAGGGAGGATGGGTTTGACACGCGTGGTCCTCTGAATTTTATTTGCACATTTTTCTGCTGCCCATCCCTCTACCCTTTCACCCCACCTAAGTTGCACCTGTTTTCTGTGTACTGTGGTTTGTATTCCTTTCATTAGCGAAAGGATCCTAGGCTCCCCTTGTAGACTTTTTAAGGAGAGTATTTTGAGTCTGAAGTATCTGCATGAGCCAGTCTCAGCCCTGGCTGATTTGAGGGACATTTGTTCCCAGGTACCCTGAGGGGTGGGGCCGTGGAGGCACAGTGACAAGGCTGTGTGACAAGAGGGACCGGGAGAGGGGAGAGGAGGAGATGCCAGGCCAGCCCTGAGGGATCGGCAGACGTGGAAGGAAAGAGAAGTACAGGCTTTGACCCTGCTTAGAGTCCGGCTCTACAGGGAGAGGAACATTTGGAGTAGAGAGCTTCCTAGATGAGGAATTTAAGGTTTTGACTAATTAACTCACTTGACTCCTAAAAACCAGGCTGTGCTTCATACACGCCCTCCTCCATGTCTTTGTTCCCGGCCTTGAGAAGATGGTGAAGTTCCTTCTTGAGAAAGAAATGTCAAGTTCCCATTTCTCATTAATCTTTATATAGAGCCTATCAGGGTTTCAGCTGGTTTGAATTTCTGAGGAAATCAGATCTAATTTCTTTGTGAGAGGTGGGACTTCAGAACAACGGTGGGATAAAGTGTGGCATTGTTTGGATAGGGGGGAAGAGAGGCGTCGAAGAACTGGAAGCTGAGGTGATGGCTTTTATCCTCTACTCCAAGCTAATTGGACTCCGTGAAAATGTGTAGACATTGCCAAGCAATCCCCCCACCTTCTGGGGACCTCACTCTGTTCACTCAGCTGCCACGGTGGCTGGTGTCTTTGGGTTAGAAGCCACTGTGTTCCATGTATGTCCCAACGTGCACACACCCCATGTACCCATACACGCTAGACTTGCATGTGTGTTGGTATATTTGCATAGTGTCTTACCCACCAAATAGCAGCAGTAAAAAATAATCTGAAATGCATTAAATGTGTCTGCGGAGCTTAGGTACAGTAATATGTGTGTGTGTGTGCGTCTAACATGCGATAATAAGAATATTAATGCTCTGAGGCACCTTGAAGATGATCTGTCCCCCACAACGCCCATTTTATTTTATTTTATTCTTTTTAAAGATTTTTTTAAAATTTATTTATTTGACAGAGATCACAAGTAGGCAGAGAGGCAGGCAGAGAGAGAGAGGAGGAAGCAGGTTCCCTGCAGAGCAGAGAGCCTGATGTGGGGCTTGATCCCAGGACTCTGGGATCATGACCTGAGCTGAAGGTAGAGGCTTTAACCCACTGAGCTACCCAGGCGCCACACAACCCCCATTTTAAAGCTGTGCAAATAGCTCCAAGGTGTAAAGAAGACACACACCTGGGGCAGAGCCGTATCCCCTGACTTCCTTTCCAGTGCTTTCCCGTTCACTGCCCTGTCCCTCGAGTCCCTTCGGAATGCATGTCTCTTCTGTTAGCCAGTGGTGGGCATTTGCTCATCCATGTATCTTCAGAGCCCAGGGTTCTCCTTGGGGTGTCTTCAACAGTGTTAGGGATTTCCATGGTGTCTGGGGGCTGCCTGAATGATAACGGCCGTAGTGGTGGCCTTCAGGGTCAGAAGCTTCTTTTCGTTTCCATGTGTGTTATTTCACAGTGTGCGAGCTAGTGCCTCGGGGCCTCGATTTTCTCATTTCTGAATCAGTGGGACAGGCTATGCAGGCCTCCCGAATCCCAGCTCAATGACAGAATCACCTGGAGAGCTCGCACAGACATAAACAGAAGCAGCTCAACAACAAGAACACAAGCAAAACAGTGATGTCCATGCCCAGGCCAGACCCCACATTGTGAAATTAACATCTGTCAACAGGGGATCCAGGCAGGGGGCATTTAAAAATATTCCCCAGGGGATTCTCCTGTGGCTGAGAACCACCTGGCAATTTGATTGACGAGGCACCTGTTCTCTCTAAACATCACGGAATCCTAGTGCTTTAACCTCCAGAGGGAGACCCCATCGCCGTCAAGCAGATGCGTGCCTGATGGAGGGTCGCTGAGCTGGAGGGAGAAGAAGGGGCTGGTCCACGAGGGGGCTTAGTGTGCAGAGTGCACACAAGGGGTGCGGCCTGGCGTGGAATTAAGTAAGATCAGGGCTGTATTTATTCCTGAGCTCTCTCACCCTCGACGGAGGCCTGGTTGCAAAGTTAGGAAAGTTAGGGAGCTGCTTTCCCCAACACCTTTGAAACAGGTGTGGCTGTGAACTGGGGCAAGTGGCCCTGGGTTCTGCAAACCTCCTTCATTCCCCTTAGTCTTTATTGAGGGCGCCCCGTTTCTTGTTTCAGGGAGAAAGCCTCATTGCACTCCTTTCTGACACTGCCAGTGTAGGAAAACTATTAATAAATGGGGCTGGGTAAGCAGACCCTGATTGACTGGTGAGGGGTGTGAATGGTACAATTATCTTAGTGCTGGTTGGAATTCGCTAGCCGCGTCACCCTCCCTCTCAGTGCCTGAAGTGGAATATTAAAGGCACAAAGAGGAGGAAGGGGGTAGGAGGCATTGAGCTTCGTTCTTCTCTGACTGTAACTTTAATCACTGCTTATTAGGCTTAGCTGGGTTAATAGTTTCTCGCATCCTTCCTTTCGGGGTCCCTCCCTGCCCATTTTAAAATAAATGTGAGCCTAAATGTAGAGGTAAGAAAAGAGCAGATTTACGGATCTGTGTTCCTTTAAAAGAGACAGACCCGAGGAGAGTGAAAACACTAGTTCTTTCTTGGACATCTGTAAATAGTGGTTGGAAATGCGAGAGAAAGGTCATGAGTTGGTTTGGACTCTCATTGGTGTTTGGTGGGATATGCAGAGGTGGGAGGCATTAAATATTTAGGAGAAACCCAAGAAGTGTACTCACTGATCTGAATTTTTAGATAAATATTAGTTAACCCTCTGGACAGAAAACATCCCAATCACTGAGATACTGCAGCTGGTCCCCTTTGTGTTTCTTACGTAGGTCAGCTTTATCAGTGAGTTCTGGGGTGTAGGGGACCAGAATTGATATCTTCAGCATGCATGGCTCTCCTTTTTATCACCTCGTTAGAAATTCCAGAATTGTTTCCGGGCTTAAAGGGGGAAAGGGAAGAATTTCAGTCCTTATCTGGTTCTTTTTTTATGTCTGTTTCCTGGTTTTTCCTGCAACTCCCATAGGAAGGACTACAGAAGAAATCCTACCCTGGCCAAATATGGGTGCTCAGATACAGAAGGTCTTTCTTGGGTCAGAGAATATTGGTCCCTTGGATATTTGAAGAAAAAGTACTGAATGGGTTTTCTTAGAGCCTGCATACGGAAGAGAAATCACTTTTGTTTGTTGATGAATTTGTCATTTTTCTATGAGAACAAGATTCATGCTTTATGTCACTTTATGTCCTCCGTGCTTAGCAGAATGCTCTCCGCACTTGGGCAGTGCTCAGAAAATGCTGGTTGTCAATAAAGATGATGATGAAAACGAATGTGCATTGAGGATGAAGTTGACATATTTATACCTTTTATGTTTCCATTTCCTTTCCATCCAAGCACGTCTCAATGCTTTGGGTGAATTCTACTGAAGTTGAATGGATGAGAGTATCTTTTATGCTAGCTATAGGCTAGGCTGACCGAATGAAAATATACCCATTTCTTAGTGTCTCCCCTCTTTGATCTTTATTTTACATTGTGTTCAAAGAGGATGTTTCTTCAAAAAGCTCTGACTCGTCACTAATTATATTTTTCCCCTTTCCTTCCAATTCCGTGTCAATACTGTCCATTCCTCCAGTCCGTCCCAGAGGCTCTCTCACCCATGAGGTCTTGCTTGATCTTCTCAACTTGAAATAAGCTCTCCCAAGTTGTTGGTTCACATACTATTTTTATTTTCCCTTTGCTTGTAGCCCTTTTCTTATGCTGGCTTTGGGGGCAGATCCCTTGAGGGCCTTTTCATCTCTATCCCCCAATCACCTTCACTGCACTGGGCTTTCTGGAACGAATAGGATCATGGTTTTGCGCCTTCTCCACATCTCCTTTCTAGTCTGCACAATTTGCAAAGATGCTTTGATTTCAACATAAAATTCAAGGTTGTCTCTGAAGTGCATGAATGATCTTTCAGTTGCCGTGGCAAGGAGTCTAGTTTATTGATAAATCTACATTCGTGCAACTGAGACAGAGGTGGGGGAAAGGTGTGAGAAGGTCCAGGGATGAGATAGTCAGAATCCGTAGACCATTTTAGAGATAAACGGTGGAATGAAAATGTTAAGAGTTATTGTCGTCGGCCCAAACATAATAGTATTCCGAAAGGCGTTGTCTTGCCTTTGTTTAAGACAATCTTCCGTTGAACTTGAATTCCCTGGAATTGGCAATAGATATTTGTGGTGTGCCCATGATAGCCTGGGTTATGTTAACATATGTTATCACATTGAATCCTTACCACAAGGCTGACGTTATTTTGTTTCTTGGGTGAAAAGAGTGAGAATTAAAGAATTCAAGGTTGCACAGCTGTGAGCAGCAAACCAGGCTTCCAACTACATCCATGATTGTAACTCTTTGCTCTTTATTTTGTTTTTTTTTTTTTTTAAAGAATTTTATTCATTTATTTGAGAGAGACACACAAGTGGGGGGTGGGGGGCAGAGGGAGAGGGGAGGGAGGGAGAGGGAGAAGCAGGCTCCCTGCTCAGTAAGGAGTCCAATGCGGGTCTTGATCCCAGGACCCCGGGATCTTGACCTGAGCTGAAGGCAGACGCGTAACCAACTGAGACACCCAGGCACCCCACCCCTTGCTCTTTAAATTATAAGGAGCCGCCTCTATTCAAAAGAACGTTAAGGGTTTATGTTGTATGTAGAGGAACCTGTAAGTACCATGTACGTTGAAACCTCAGCTGAGGTGACTTCTCGATCATGTCTCTTTGCATCTTGCTTTTGGCAAAAAGCAAAGTTGTTTTCAAATGAAAAATATGGAACCCTACAGAATAGCCAAGCTCTAGACCTTACTTTAATTCAGTAAGGGCCAAGGTGAGGGATTCGTGGCACTGGCAATCAGCATCTCTTTCATTTCACATGGTGCTTAAGGCTGGGACACCATCTTCTGAGCCCAGTTCTACCCATCTTTACATACACACCACCTCCAAACTTGAACTCTTCACCCTTTAAGAGGAAACAGTCCTTTCCTACTCATTTGATTGTGGACCTTATGAAGAATGCTCATTTTCTGGTGCCCATTTCTTTCTCAGGCACTTGACTACTACTTTGGGTGGAAACAAATGGCTAGAGTAAGAGAATGGCAGTCAAGAATACGGCTTTGTTGTTAGGGTTTGATTATTAATAGGATTCATTATTGCTCTGTGGGTAAGACCCCCCCCCCCTTATTCCAAAACAAATATGAGGGAGCAAGTTTTGTTTCAAATACTTGGATTGACTCAGAGGGCAGTTTATATATAAACATATAATACAAAGGTTAAATTCTGTGTATTTTTCTAGCCAAGGCAGGACAGCCTCTCTTGGCACCACAAAGAGTTCTGGTACCTTAGCCCTACCACATGCATGTTTTTACACTGCTTTCCAGTGACTCCAAGTACAGTGGTATTGAGGAAGGAACAGTGTGGCCCTTGGGCCAGGAAACCAGGTCTGTTCTCACCCTTGGCTCCATTCTGTGTGATTCGGGCAGATTCATAACCCTGCTGAGTTTACTTCCTCATCTGCAAAATGACATCTTCAGGGGGGACAGGTATTACCTTGTGGGTCACATGAGGAAACATCAAGAATCCCCTCAAACTACAAGTTTAATCTATGCACTTACAATGTTGTTATCCCTATCCATCCTGCTCGCAATAACAGCCTACAGTGGCCTTTTGTGTAGTGCACCTGCTCCCGGTGGGCAAGAGAAGAGGAAATATTTGTTGGAGAAGATAGGCAAGTGGGGGTCAAGTCACCAGTATTCCCAGTGCAGAGCAGCTCCAAGGTGTTGTGACCTGTGGTTGTTAATCTTTGGTCCATGTCTCCACAGGTTCTCTGCAACCGTATTTATCTAGAAAACGAGAGAAAAACTTGTCAAAAAGGAGAGCAAGAGGACTCTTTCTAACTTTATGTATAGAACTTTTTTTTCCGGGTGTATCTTTTATCTTTACTTGACCCAAGAAGAGTAATTAGCGATGGAGATGGTGACACAAGCTAAGGAAAGCTTAGCCACGAAAGGCCGTTGTACCCTTAGGCCTTTGCTCCTGCCTCTCACTGTGTCGGCAGTGCCCTCTGCAGCTTCCGTCCCTGGCTTCAGTCCTGTTCAGCCTTCAAGAGGCAGCTCAGGGATCCTCTGCTCCAGGTCTTTCTGGCGCCCCCGGGCCGGGGGCACTGCTGTCTTTGTGCACCCATAGATCCCCAGTTTGAGATGATGCCTGCTGCGTCTCTGTCCCACCCCCGCTTTGCCTCCTCTGATGTAAATTTCTCAAGGGCAGAAACAGCCTCCCCTCTCTGCCCTATGTGTACCTAGCAGAGTGTTGGTCCCTGGTGGACATGTAATAACAGCTGCTTACGTGGCATGAGGGCCTACAGGCTCTGTGCTCCGTGCTTTCTGTGCATTTGTGAATTTAGCAGTTACAACTACCCTCGAAGGTAGGCATAATTATTACCTACATTTTATGCATGAGGATTCTAAGGCACGGAGAAGTTAAGACATGCCTAGCTCGAGTGGCAGAGCCAGGATTTGAACCCAGCTGGCTGGCTTGAGCTCACATTCTTCAGCTTTATGCTCTACAGCTTTATAGTAAGTTTTTATGGTTGCTCTGAATGATCAGAGACTTAGAGGAAACATATTGTGTGTCTGGTTTTACATAATGACGACAGTAGAAGGAAGAGCAGACAGGGCACAGTGGGACTTGAAGAGTGGTTAGGACTTGGATCTGTAGGAATATTTGTGGACCTCATTCTCCTGATGGGCTAATTAAATAAAATAATATAAAATATTAATATATATATTAAAAAAATACCCGGGTCTTCCAGAACACATGGAAAGCTGGTTAGTATAGTTATTGTTGAGTTTTGAATGAAGCGGGCTGTGTTTATAGAACTTGTGCTTCTTTTTTTTTTTTTAAGATTTTATTTATTTATTTGACAGAGAGAGATCACAAGTAGGCAGAGAGGCAGGCAGAGAGAGAGGAAGGGAAGCAGGCTTCCTGCTGAGCAGCGAGCCCGATGCGGGACTCGATCCCAGGACCCTGGGATCATGACCTGAGCCGAAGGCAGCGGCTTAACCCACTGAGCCCCCCAGGTGCCCCAGAACTTGTGCTTCTGACCTGCTTGCTGTTTCCTTTTGGTTTCTTCCATTTTCCTGGCCACTGGTTCCTCCAGGAGCATGTTAAGGGTGCTGGGATCCGTGTACTCCTCCATCCATTCTTACTGCAGCCCGGTATGGTGATGGGTGTAGGAAAACAGTAACTGAGACCAAGAACTCACGAGTCAGACAGTCAGGGTTTCTGTTGTTGCCGCTGTTAGTTTCATGGGCGAATGTCTTCAGTTCTCTCTATGCCATAAGATGAGGTGTTAATCATTCTGGCTTTTCAGTTACTGGGAGAGTTAAGCAAGTTGTTTCATTTTGAACAGTACTTGTTACAGAGTACTGTAACATTGTAACAACAATGCTTACGTGTAACATGTAAGCATTCAGTAAGTGCTAACTACTTTGATGGTCCCTGGTCCCAACCAAGTCAGAGCCAGTTTGGGTGACAAGGGTATAATGTAGATGGCGGTTGTGTATGAATTAGAGGCTTCCAGGTCAAGACTGGCATTGACTTCTTTGAGTATCTCATCAAATCATAACAGGCAAGAGAAGAATATAGGGCCATGAGCTGACATGTTTCTAGAATGTTGAGAGGACATGACTTCTTAGTGCAAAAAAATGCAGAAGGTACCCATGGATGGGAACGAGTTAATCAAGGATTTGAGGATTGAAATGAGCTCTGGGCAAAGTGACCATGAACTGATCAAACATAGGACAAAAGGAAAAGCTATAAAGAAGTATGCAAACAAATGTAAATTTTGAGAAAGAAAGGAATGGTTTCAATGAAAGAAGGTAACAGAGGCAAAGACAAACCAGCTTGGATGTAATAATGACCATCATTTGCATTTCTAGAGTGCTTTACAGTTTTCTAAGGGCTTTCTCATATGTCTTTCTTCATGACACATGTCTTTCTTCACGACACATTCTTTTGGTCTTCCCAAGAACCCACTAGGAAGAATTCTGGGCAGAAGGTCTTATCTCCATTTTACAGATGAAGAAATAGAGGTATGAAGTACTCTAGCAATTGTCCAAATTTGCACTGTCGGGAAGAAAAAGGGGTGGAACTCAGCTTCAGCTTTTCTGAATCCCAGATCCCTTCCTTCTCTGCCTCCACCTTGAGAGAGCCAGAGGGAGCAGCTTGTTATCATGGTTGAGAAGCTTGAAGGAAGTCTAATTGGATAAACAAAGAATTTATTCTAAGAAGAAAAAAAAATGACTTTCACGGGCAGGTGAAGATGTTTAGAATTTGTAAAAGTTGTGAAACCTGAAATGGCAAGGTCACATATTATACAAAAGGTAAAAAGGGTTTGGAACATGAGAATTATTATTTCACTTCTTTATATTTTTCTTTATGTTCCAGGATTTCTACAATACAGCACATTATTTTCATATTCAGAAAAGATGAGCTAGGAAACAAAAGCAAGAACTTTAATTATATCAGGAATTAGATAGAAGGAAATGGGGAAAAGTCATCTGCATACCTGCAGGAGTTGCATTCTTACATTCTTAGAATAGGGAACTGGTTACTAATATAGTCACACGTGTATGTGTTTGTGTGTGTGTGTGTGTGTGTGTGTATAATCTGGATTCTGTCATGAGTTAGGGAACCTAAAACCCAGTGAAAATTGGAGAGGATTTTATTTCTTAATTTTTAATTTTTATTTATTTTATTTATTATTTTTTTGAGAAGGAGAGTGTGCGTACACGCACAAGCAGGGGACAGGGGCAGACAGAGAGAGAGAGAGAGAATCTTAAGCTGGCTCCACCCACAGTGGGCAGCCCATCGCGGTCTTTATCTCACAACCTGGAGGTTATGACCTGACCCGAAATCAAGAGTGGGACACTTCACTGACTGAACCACCCAGGTGCTCCTTTATTATATACTGTAATTTAAATTCAAGTTAGTTAACATATAGTGTAGTACTGGTTTCAGGAGTAGAATTTAATGATTCATCACTTACATACAACACCCAGTGCTCATCACAACAAGTGCCCTCCATAATGCCATCACCCCATTTAGTCCATTCCCCACCCCATCCACTCAGCAACCCTCAGTTTGTTCTCTGTAGTTAAGAGTCTCTTATGCTTTACCTCCCTCTCTCTCTCTCTTTTTTTAACCTTATTTTATTTTTCCTTCCCCTCCCCTGTGTTCATCTGTTTCTTAAATTTCATATGAGTGAAATCATGTGGTATTTGTCTTTCTCTGACTGACTTATTTCACTTAGCACAATACCCTCTAGTTCCATCCATGTCGTCACAAATGGCAAGATTTCATTTCTTTTGATGGCTGCATAGTATTCCATTGTATATATATATATACCACATCTTCTTTACCCATTCATCTGTTGATGGACATCTGGGTTCTTTCCATAGTTTGGCTATTGTGGGCATGTGCCCCTTTGAATCAGCATTTTTTTTTTTTTGCATCCTTTGGATAAATACCTAGTAGTGCAATTGCTGGATCATAGGGTAGTTATTTTTAACTTTTTGAGGAACCTCCATATTGTTTTCTGTTAGCTGCACCAGCTTGCATTCCTACCAACAGGACAAGAGGGTACCCACTTCTCCGCATCCTTGCCAACAGCTGTTGTTTCCTGAGTTGTTAATTTTAGCCATTCTGACCTGTGTGAGGTAGTATCTCATTGTGGTGTTGATTGGGGTTTCCCTGATGCTGAGTCATGTTGAGCATTTTTTCATGTGTTTGTTGGCCATTTGTATGTCTTCTTTGTAAAGTTGGAAAGGATTTCAAAACACCAGTTAAGAGTGTAATAAATAACCTCAGGTCTTGATGGCACACTCTAAAATGCCTCCAACCTAAGGCCACTGCAGGGCCAGAGGCTGCCCTTTGAGAAAATCACAGAGGCCTGGAAAGATACCTGAGGGCCAGCTTATAACATTAAAAAAAGAAGAGATGATGTCTGGAAATTATAAGTGTTAGATTGGAAAAAATATCAAACATAATAGTTAGTAACCAAAACCTTGAGGAGACCAAGGTACAGTAACTATCCAAATGGTTTTTGAAAGAACAAACCCTTTGGGGTCTGTGGTTTTAGGAGGAGGACAGGCTTGGAAGGCTGTAAGAAACTGACTTAGGCAATTAAGAGAAAGAAAAAGTAATGAAAGTTTTAGATCCGACTTCCCCTGAGAGTCTGTCTTTTAAACAGGAAATACGGGGTAGGCTAAGTAGTTGGTGCTCAAAGTGGAGCCCCATGGAGAATGGCTGCCCGCAGAGGTGACGCCATAGCCCCATGGCTTGTTCACAGCTGGGCAGCCCTTGGGTTGAGGTGGGGACCATGAAGTGCCCTGCCTGCCTTCCACATCTGAATGGAAGAAGGGCTGTGCTCCTGTGAGGGGCGAGCCAGTGTTGTGTCAGGGTTGGCTTCCCAGCTGTCAGAACAACCCTTCTTAGGGCCCCCAGGCACCATGCTACCAGGCCCATTGGCTGCTGTGTCTCTGCCTCCCCTCCCGCTGCCCATCCGCATGCTGTGTGTGATCAGCAATGCCCAAAATGTCAGCTCTGGATACTCTTTTCAGAAAAACCCACCTTGCTGGAAACACTCCCAGTATGCCACACAAAGCGTGAGGGTGTTGAGGACCCCTGAGGCCCATCCATGGGCGCCAGCTTCAGAACCCTTGCTCTAGATCACGTGTCCTGGGCCCGCCCTGGCAGATGTTCCTCCAATTATTTGTCTCTGGAAGGTGGGGACCTCAGGGAAGAATTTTCCTTGGGAGCCCCACTCCTTTGTTCTGCCAGGATTAACCAGCCTCATGAAGTTATTTCCAGAATGTTTATGAGGCCTTGGGCTAAGTGCAGGGCTCTGGGCTCTTTTTTTTGTTTGTTTGTTTGTTTGCTGTGGTATCAGGCGAAATGCCTGTCCTCTAAGAGCTGACAGACCAGGAACTGAGATTTGGGCAGAGCCAGCTGGAGAAGGAGGCAAAACTGAAGTGTCTTTAACATGGTCTATACCAAGTGAGGTAGGAGCGCTGGCCATCTGGCCATCTGGCTTAGACTTGAGTGAGCCAGTGTGGCCACTTGGGAGCTGGGCTGAAGTGCTCTGGAAGGAGTGTAATTCGGATGAAACTGACGTAAAGGAACAGTAACTTCATGACTCTCCCTACTGCGACAGCCTTCTCCTCATCTATCCCAACTGCCTCCTGACTCTTGTCGAAGGCCTTGAGAACAGATTCTAGCCAGAGATGAATTCTCCTTTGGGACCCCAGAGTGACGACTTCTTGATTTCTTCTAGAATCCCCCTCCCCTTCCAATGGAGTTGAGATTCAGTGGAGATAACATTTTTAGATTTCCTTCTTGCCTTCTCACAATTGGAGCCTTGCTTCTTGTTTTCTCCTGGGTGCCTGGTAGTCCCTTTTCAGGACACCTCAGGTAACAGTGTCCTCAGCATCTCTAAGCTGGTACTGCTGTGACTTTTCAGCCAAGGCAGACCTAGATTTTGAATAACGTAAGTCCAGAGGTAGACTGAAGCACCGTGACCACTGCTCAGAGAAGCAGCCCATGGGACTCCAGAGCCAGGTCTTTGATGTTAAAGCGACTTCAGTTCAGAATCTCAAATTTGCCACTTGCCACCAGGTGATCTTGGATGAG
This sequence comes from Lutra lutra, assembly GCF_902655055.1. Lineage (NCBI taxonomy): Eukaryota > Metazoa > Chordata > Mammalia > Carnivora > Mustelidae > Lutra > Lutra lutra. Next base: position 87,360,417 of record NC_062285.1, read on the forward strand.
GCACTTTGTATTTTGGCTCTCAGCTTTCCTCTCCTGTAAAATGCAAGTTATATGAAGGTTGGGTGCGGCAAGGTGTATAAAGTGCCCAGAACTTAGCTCCCTCACCTCCCCCAGCTCCCAAGTGAGCGGGGCTGGGAGTTCGCAGGAGGGTGGGACAAAGAAAGAATAATGGTCCTTGCCGGCCTTTCCTATCTTCTGTTTCTCCCACACAAATAGCTACCCCAATTTCTCAGCGATCCTCCGCTATGACTCTAGTGTAAAGAGAAGAAGAAATACAGAAGCCAGATGTGTTCCTTTCTGCTTACGAGGGGGACAGAGTGAAGCATGTGGAATCCAGTGGCCCAGGCAACGGGGAGTGTTTTGAAATAAGTCTTGAAAATTAAGTTATGTCTAGTGGGTACAATCTGGGGAGACCTGAGGGCTGAGATCCTTGAGTTATTAGAGACAATGGTAGTTGCGAGGAGAGAGGGAGAGAGAGAAAAAAAGAGAGGTTGACCAAAGGAAAGAGAGGAAAGCCTCACACCCAGGACCTGAACTTCCTTGGCTTTTCCTCCACTTTGTGTGTGGAGGAGGAAAAAGACCGGGAGGGGAGAAATCGAAGAGGAAAGGTGGAAAGCAAGGGGGTGTAGAGGATGACAGGCTCAGGCGGGGGTTTCCACTTCCCCGCCAGCGGGGATGGGTCTAGTGTAGAGTGCTTGTCTCCCTGTGGTCCCCAGAGAGGGGTGGTCCCCGCTGCCCCAGCCACCTTCCCACCCTGGCCGATGGGGGAGAATGAGGGAGGATGAGGGAGTGGGCAGCAGCTTTGGCACGTTTCTGGAGGAGAGTCAGAGAGCGACAGCTGCTCTGCCACCCTGGGAAGTTCTGTCTGGACTCCGGGGAGTGTTCATGACCTCTTCGTGGAGGTCAGCCAGCCCGTCTGCCCGCCAGCCCCTCCACAGGCTCTGCTGGGCGTTCCAGGCTCTGGGATGATCCAGCAGGCTGCGGAGCAGATCTGTGCCCTGGGTAACTCACTCCGCGTACATTTCTTTGTCTTACTCCTGCCTCTGAATGGTGGCAGACAGACATTTTGGGAAGGAATTAAGCCTTACTGAGTTTACAGAATGTCAAGCGTTCAAACGGCAAATAGACACCAATTTTGAATTTTTCTTAGTTTGAGATGATTTGTGCCGTGGTGCCTCCCAGGAGCATCGGCAGTTCAGGGAGACTCACCCACAAAATGAACGCGGTTTGCGGAAATCAGAGTTTCGTAACCGCAGGCTGGTGGGCTATTACTGGTTTTGTCGAAACCCTTTTGTTTCCGGGAGGAAGAGGGACGGTGTCTGTTCACCGCGCTGGGTCCTGGTCTCCCCTTGGTATCGATCGGAATTGGGTGGGAACGAGGCAGTGTGTGCAGGGGAGAAGAGCCTCCCTTTGCTCCTGCCTCATTCCTCGATGCAGTTGGGCTCCAGCCCAGATGCAGCTGGAGGATGAGGCTGCTGTCAAGTAAAGCCGTGCTCCCTGCTGCTTGCTGTGTGCAAGAGCCAGCTTAGTGCATGTGTGTGGGTATACATGCATGCATGTGTGTGTCTGTGTGCATGTCTGTGTGTGTGTAAGAGAGGGACCCCCAGAGAACATGAGAATATGAATGAGCAGTGATTCCTTCGCAGGGTACGAGAAACTTTAGAGAGCATTCGCAAGGGCACCGATCCTGATTTGCTACCCGGGCACCAGTATGTTTGAAATGATGCCCAGGCACTTCTAATGCACAGCCAGGCTTGAGAATTGCCCTTGCAGACCTTCTGCCCCAGTTCGCCCACACCTGTTCCTTTGTCTCATGTGTGTATGGTCAGGCTTCACCTCCCACAGTGAAGTGCTTGCAGCGTCCACTCTAAGGGAGCAAGCCGGTCCCGATTTCCTGAAATTCCTGGCTGTTCTTGTCTGCCAGTCCAATGGACCCGTGTTTCTAGAAGACATGGTAGATTGACTAAGTAAGTGTTCTTAACCTTGTAATTTTATGCACACAGCTCCTCATGCTGTGGAAATCACTGTTCTTGGATTTTTCATTGTAAGTGGGTTGTTGAGATTGCCCAGAGGGAAAGAACTTTCTTTAATTTTCATAAAACAAGTGTTTATTTAGCTACTCAGTTAAAATAGTCAGCATTTTCACTCTTTATTCCATTTTCTGCTATATTTCAAAATAGGCACTAAAGAGTGTGTATGTTGGATTTGTGCGTTCTTGCCCTTTTCCTCTGAACCTCGGCCACTTACCGGCTCCGAGGATCCACCGTGTCATCTCCGCAGCACCTCCATTCAGATCTCAGGAACATTCCTTCCCTAACTTGCCATGTGTCTTTCCTACCCAGTCCCCTGAACACCTGGGTTCACCCTCCTCGTGACCTTCAGGCCTTCCTCTATTTCACTTGAATCATGGACCCTTGACTGTCCATGTAGAATTGCTTGTCGCTTCCTTCCCTCCCCGTTCTGCCACTTTGTGTCTCATCACACTCTTAATTTCTCCACTCTGGAGCCGTTCACCTGTAGTCATATCTGTTTTTGCTGTCTTGTCACTCATGCTATTGAGGGCGGTTGGAGACAGTCCCTGAGGTGAGGTCGCCTGGCCTGCTTCAGAGTCCTTCCTTCTAGAGCTCCACTGTCACCAAAAGATGGGGTGCCTAGCCTTTTCTTACGAGCCCCAGAATGACATGCTCACCCAGTTCTTAAATAACATCACCTTCCTGAGCATCTTCTTCTCCACATTCCTGCTTAGTGGATCGCCTCATCTCACGTGGCTGAGGAAAACCGCATTCCCTGGTACAAATGTCCATAATCATTCTCTTTTTGATGTAAGAGTTCACGCTTATCTTTTGTGTGCTGGAAACTCAGGAGGTGCCCTTCACTGCATCTTTCGCAACTTGGATGTCCTTTGTTTCTGACGTGGTTCATGGTGTCATTTGGAGGTGTCTCGTCACGCTTGGGGCCCCCGGCTTTCCCGACATCATGAAACTCTGTCTTCCCACTGATTCTTTATTGCTGCTTCCAGTGTGGCTGCCTTAACAACCTTTATCTTTTCAAAACAAAATTCATTTTTTTCCCCAACCTAACTTATCTTTCTAGGTCCCTGTGTCTTGGCTGAGAGCTAGCGTTCTCCCAGAGCCTCAGTCCTGGCCCTGCAGGGATCTTGTATCTCTCCCTCAGACCTTCTCCCCAACCCCTGATGGATGCTGTGGAATCTGCTTTGCATGGGACTCCTTTCCACAGAAAGGCAGTAGAGCATTGTGGTAAGAATCACGGATCTTGGAGCCAAACTACCTGATGTCAGTTCCTAGTGATGGGACCTTTGAAAAATCACATACCTCTCTGACTCTTGGTTTCCTCATTTATATAATGGAGATAATAATTGCACAGCTGTTTCACAATGTTGTTTTGAGGTTTAAATAAATTAATTGCTGTGAAACACTTAGAATAGTGTCTGGCACATTGTGAGTGTTCAGCAAACAAATGTTGGATGTTATTATTGCCTCAACATGAGGGGTTCTCTGGGGATCATTTTGCCTCTCAGGGGACATTTGGCAATGTCTGGAGACCTCTTTGAATTTCATGATCAGGGTACCTGGAGGCTGTTGTCATTTAGTGGGTAGAGGCCAGTGATGCCACTAAGTGCCCTACAGTGCCCAGGACAGCCCCTGCTCACAGCTGTCCAGCCCAAATCTCAGGAGTGTTGAGGCTGAGAAGCAGTGCTCTGCATCTTGGCCCCAGAAGCTGCCACCATCTTCTCAAGGTGTAATCTAGTTCCCATTTCTGTTTTTTTTTTCCTTTGTCCTCAACTCTTTGGAAGGCTCACTTTATGACAGGGTTTCAGTTACAAACTGATTTCCATGGTTCTGAAATCTACGTTTCCAGTATCCTGATTATGTCTTCAGGGGTTTTCTAGAACAATCTCCCAATCACCTTCTCTCCATATTGGAAGATGTTAAAGGTGGAAAAAAGACCTCGTGTTCCTCTCCCTTCTCCACTCAAATGGCCGTCCTTTCCCAATATTTCCACTGTTGCCAATGGCATGCAGTCCTGGCATTGGTTCTCACTGGCTGTGTCTCCGAAAGCCCCCGCTTCTCGTCTACACCAATTTCTGCCAGTTCTTTCTCTGCATTGTTTCCTCTGACCCTCATTTCCATTTCCATGGCTACTGCTTAGTGTAGGACTCTGGCTGGCTTCCCTGCCTCCCCTCCTTGCTGCCATCCTCCACACAGCTGCTGGATTGTCTTCATTAAACACTGTTTTCCTCTGCTCAAGAATCCACAGTGGCTCTCCATTACCACTTATTAGCAAAAGGAAATTCCCCACGAAGCCCTTTATGGCCTGACCTCCCTCTCGGCTCGGCCCCCCACCCCTCACCCAAGCAGACCACAGCCTTTGTGTTACTCCCTCCAACTCGCTGGACGCTCACCTGTCCGAGCCCCTCTTGTCCCGGTCTGTGTGCCTTGGAGTATTATAATTTCCCTCCCTGCAATGCCTTCTTCTCTCTTTTTTGCCAAACTACGTCTGTCACCTCTTTCAAAAGCTGGCTCAATTTGGAACTCCCCTAGGAAACCTTCCCGAATAACCCACCAGATTCTCTTTGTTCTATTACTCAATATTTCCTTTTGGTCTTAAGTACTTATTAAACTCAGCCTACGTTAATTTGCACCTGCTGGTGTGTATAAAGAATCTCTAAGTATTTTTAAAGCTTTTCCAAATGTGTATGTTTATCCCCCCCCTTTTTTTGCTAGTACTTCTTCTTCTTTTTTTTTTTTTTTAAGTGAATTCCCACAGCCCAAATAAAGTGTACTGGATATAGCAGGACTTCAATAAATGATGTCTCTATAACTGTCATTTTTTTTTTTCCTTCAAAGCTCAGGAGGAACTCCAAGGGCATATTTTATGGGTGACTTTAAAATAACCAACTCTTCCCTTGCTGCTTGTGTTGGTGGTGGGTGGAAGGAGGGTGAGGGGAGGAAAATCTGGATTTAACCGACACACACCAGGAAATGGCTGCTCAGGAGCCTGCCAGTGGGAGCAAGGATGTGGTGCGAGAAAAACACGCAGGGGCCACACCCTGGATACTTGCTAATGGAGGGCCTTCGTAGGGATAAAGGAGACAAGTAGGAATCTTCAAACACCGAAGGCTCTGGTTGCCATCACTTATGAGGTAACACCTAGCTGCATAGTGTTTTCCAGCCAACAGGCCAATCTTAAATATATTCTCCCCTTGGATTTATGAGGGAGACGATGATATTCCACTCTGCAGCCGAGGAAACTAAGGGCAGGAAAGATTAGGTGACTTGCCCCAGGGATTCGTGACTCTTGGAAATTCTGGGTTCTTCCCATTGTACCCCACTCCCTTCCCTGTGAGGGTAAGGCTTTAGGGTCACCTGTCCACTTCTGTTTCCTGATATTACAGATTGGGCTGCTAAAAGGGATTCCCAGATGGCACCAGAACTCTGGACAGGTAAAGCCGGACCTCGGATTAACTCCTGATTAGTGCTTTTTTCACTTTATTGCCAACGCTACATTTCATTCTTGATCCGTGGTACAGATCTCTTTATGACAACCTCGAGGCCGACATTGTCCAACAGAACTTTCTGCTGTGATGGAAGAGTTCTGTATCTTTAAAAAAAAAAATATTTTTATTTATTTGACAGACAGAGATCACAAGTAGGCAGAGAGGCAGACAGAGAGAGAAGAAGGGGAAGCAGGCTCCCTGCTGAGCAGAGGGCCCAATGCAGGGCTCTATCCCAGGACCCTAGGATCATGACCTGAGTTGAAGGCAAAGGCTTTAACCCACTGAGCCACCCAGGCGCCCCGAGTGTTCTGTATCTTTGTGTTCCCATGTATGGCCTCTAGCCACGTGTGGCTGGGGAGACTGGAGAACTGAGAGCAGTCACCATGGGCTGTTGGTTTCCACTTTGGACAACCATAGTGCTGGACTCATTGTTTTCTTATATTTGTCAGAATTAGTGGTTTGCCTAATCTGGGTTTTCACCTCCTCTCCCTTCCCCTTTCACCTGCTGGGAGGTCACTGTAAGGCATGAGGAACCAGGATGTGGGAATCTGGATGATCAGCAAGAGAGAGAGCAGAGAGTTTCTTGTCTGGGAAGGCTGACTGCTGTCCTTGGGTGGGAAGTGTTTGTGGATGAGATTCGTCCATCTCCAGATACTTCGAGCTCAGGACTCACACCTGGGGAGCCTTGGTTGGACCTCTTGGGGGAGACAGGCTGAAGAAGGCAGCTGAACTGTTTCTCAGATGCTGGTGGAGGGGGCTGGGAGAGGGTGCAGGGGCAGCTAGCCAGCCTGCTCTGGGTGGTCCAGCGAGAGGTTACTAAGGAGATAGATGTAGGGGCGCCTGAGTGGCTCAGTCAGTTAAGTGGCTGCCTTCCGCTCAGGTCATGATCTCAGGGTCCTAGGATCGAACCCTGCTTCAGGCTTCCTGCAGGGAGCCTGCTTCTCTTTCTCACTCTGCCTGCCACTCCCCCTGCTGTGCTCTCTCTCTATCAAATAAATAAATAAAATCCATAAAACAATAAAAAAGATAGATGTAAATGAATTCATTTGGTGCTTCTGTCTTTAATTTCCACTGAGAAAGAGCTGAGAAGTAGCTAGTGGCTGAAGCCTCTCTTCACAGCCCCCCTTCTCTGTCTGTTGTGTGTTTGTGTGTTTCAGAGTGTGTACCCACATCTTTCTTCCCATATCTTGTGTTGCTGAAGAGGTACTAGTTACTGTATTTACTGAGGCTGGGACCCCTGCCCCCAACCAGAAGAGGCTCTCAGTGGCATGCTTGTTACTGCTGAGTCCAGTGGAAGCACCCAAAAATGAGAAACCCAAGAGAATAGTTAGTGGAAACTATAGGCCGATAATCTGGCATGGGAGGGCCTGACCCTCTCTTTGCCGATTTTCCCCCCCATTCTTGTTCTTGTATTCTGTGCAACTTTGATTTTAATCTAGTTCATTATTTATGCCTACAAGAAAAAAAAGACTAAACTCTTTTTTAACCCAGGGGACATAAGTATTGGAGTTTCCCCCTAGGTAAATTGAGTCCGTTGACACATGGAAATGAAAGATAGAGGAAGAAAGAACTTTCCTTAGAAATTCAGCCTTTAGAGTCACCTGGGTAGTTTAGTGGGCTAAGGTTCTGCCTTCCGCTCAATTGTGACTCCTGGGTCCTGGGATTGAGGCCTTCGTTGGGCTCTCTGCTCAGCGGGGAGTCTGCTTCTCTCTTTGCCCCTCCCCTGGCTCATGCTTGCTCTGTCTCTCTGTCTCTCTCTCTCTGAAATAAATAAATAAAATCTTAAAAAAAAATTCAGCCTTTAATTACAATACTAGAGGGAGGGTTTTGAGCTCTGATTCTCTGAGTCCAGAGAAATGTGGAATAACATGACCTTGACATTAACTGTGTAAGGGACATAGTTGCTACTTATCCATGTAAAACTTTATCCTTTGCTCTTCAACGCCATGTATGTTTATAGGAAAGTAGCATTGGGATGCTCTGCAGATCATGGGCCTACTGATGAGCCCTCAGGGGATACTCGGGTTTTGCTCGTGATGTCACAGCTCATCACTGGGCAGACAGATGTGACACCACATAGGACATCCAGAGTCCATATGGAATGAAGATTTGGGGACAGTGACTTGGAGAACAACTGCTTGTTTTCAGACTGAGGCTTTTAAAAGAGAGTTAGGGTATGAACATTCAGAGGAGTGGTGACAGAGAGAAAGAGCCATGACCTTGCTAAGAGAGTTTTGCAGAAATTTTCTCTGAGGAATATAGATTTCAAGAGCGTAACTCAAATTGCCATGAGTTGCCTTTTAAATCAGAGATCTGATCTCACCTGCCTTCTCTGAAACCTTTAATGGCTCGTTATTGCATGCAGAATGAAGTCTTTGCTGTCCCTCACCTGTGTTCACAGGCACATGCATGATGTCTGGCTTTCACAGGCCTGTGGGCCTCCTGCCCACCGCACGGCTTCTCCTCTCTCCTCCGCTCTGTGTGTTCAGCCGGTGCCCTTGACAGACAGACATAGCTTTGCTCAAGCTATCCCTTGTCCCTTCAGTGAGGTCCAGCAACCCTGCCTTACACCAGAACCTTTTCAGAATTCTATCTGTTCCTCAAGGTCCCACTGGAATCCCACTTCCTCTGAGAAGCCTTTCCATATCCTTCAGTCAGACGGACGTTTCTCCCTCCCACATTTTGATGTATCACTCACTATTCTCAATGGCGCTTGTCACCACTGTGTCTGATTTTGGTTATTAATATCTGTGTCTGACTCTACCGCCTGATGGTAGGCCCCTGGAGGGCCAGGCTGCATCTTGTTCATCTTCACGGTCGGCACGGAGTCTAGAAAAGTACACTGCATACAGTAGGCCCGTTAAACGGAAGTGTTCTCTGTTGCTCAACCGAAACTGCTGGCTGCTTAAGCTTTCTCTGTTCATTTGCTTTTTATATGCCTGGTTCATCATTTGTGAGTATTGGGCAGTAAGTTTGGGCCCACTCCTGAAATCGAGCTAAGGAAGAAACTTGCGCCCTCCCGCCCAGCCCCCGCCAGTACATAAGGTACATGACGGATTCTCCTCAGTTCATCTCAAAGTCATTTGGATGCAGAACGGGTTTTAGTGAAGGAGGATAAATGCAGTTTGCTTCCGTTAGAACTGGTTCAGCTTGTTTCTCACGCTTTCAGATCATCAAAGTAAGGTTGTGGATTTGAATGCCTCCCAAGTTCTACTCTTTTGGACAGAACCAGGGTAGCAATTTAGGCCAGACTGTAAGCCCGCCACAGACGTGTGGCGACACCTCGGTTTTTGTTGCTAGCCTTCCCGCATCTTGAACGTTCCTTCAGGGCATTGGTTTTGAATGTGTGTTTTCTCAAATGGTATTTACATGTATTTACAGGTCAAATCCTGCTACAGGAAGCAGCTTGAAAATGAAAATCTCTCTGTACCAAAGAATGCCGGGTTTAAAACACGTGGTTTGTTTGTTTCATGTAACATTCAATTGAATAGGATTTTTGGATTTAAAACTTCTGGTCAAATTATTTATAGTTTATTGCAGTATTTCATTTCCTTCAAATATCTTGAAGATGTTTTGTTAACTTTATAATCAATTTTGTTAAATCCTCTTCTCCCGGGATGGAAAAGAGACCAGGATAGGTGAGCTGAGAAAAATCATTTATATATGTACCCTAAGAGGAAAAAAAGGAGAACAGCCTGAATTTATCCCTGTATCCCCTCTATCATGGAGGCATTTTATCTAAAGTGGACACTTACTCCCATGATGGGGTAATTGGTGGGCTCGGTTTTTCTTCACGTTTGAAACAAGCTGTGCTTTCTTTATGTCCTAAGATTTTCTTTTTCCCCTTTCACAGAAGAACAAGTAATTTTTTTCATGTGGTTTTTGAAAATCCCCACATAGTTCCACTGAACTGGGCTCAGTCTACATACATGTAGACTTCTTTCTTCACCTCTCTTTGTCTTCGAAAAAAACTCAACAAATACCTTGGGAGTTCTTTTTTCTTATAGTCATACGTACACAGATTACTGTTAACTTAGAGTGTGCTTGTATGTAAAACCCACACAAATAACATAATCTGTTCTATTAAGAGTATTGAGGAGTATTTAGAAAAATGGGTTTCTTTTTCCTCTCTTTAATGATGTATTCCCAGTGAGAATCTTCTTACTCTCAATTCCCTTATGGGAATCGTGCATGTCAACCAGCTGCTTTGTGTGGTGGCCAGCCACTGTTAAGGTTGTGGGCTTCACAACCTTAGTGAAGTAGACTCTGTCCTGGCCCTGGAGGAGCTCACGTCTGGAGGGAGAGACAGACAGATGAGTGGATAATCATATTCTGTCTGATGAGTGCTGTGATGGAAGTAGGTACAGTGTGTGTGGGAGCAGGTGGGATAGACACTTGGTGCCCATGAGGTCTTCCTAGAGTCTTGACAAATGGGGCAATTATATAGCTCTACCAACCACGAACTGCATGTGCTTGGCTTTTGGAATCAGTGTGCTCTCTACAAACAGACCGGATTATTTGACTTGAATATCCTGTTAACGAGACAAGCTAATTTGCCCAAGGGGATCTCTTCACCCCTTACATTTAGGCCAAATGCTTTTCACATTGGATTTTCTTATTCTGGGTTCCTGTCTACTGCTGGAATACATTTTCTCTAGTCTGTCTACCAAGTAGAGAGACTGTTTGAGGATTACTCTGGTTTTTCAATATTTTTGCCTCATTTCTGGCCTTGGAACTCCATATATGGGAGGCTCTTTGACCATGTCTGGAGTTGGCAGATTTAGCAAACGAAAACATAGGACACTCAGTTGACTTGGAATTTCAGATGAACAGCAATAACTTTTTAGCAAAATATGTTCCAGGTATTGCCATATTTGCATACTTACTTTAAAATATATATATATATTTTTGGGACGCCTGGGTGGCTCAGTTGGTTAAGCGGCTGCCTTCGGCTCAGGTCATGATCCCAGCGTCCTGGGATCGAGTCCCACATCGGGCTCCTTGCTGGGCAGGGAACTTGCTTCTCCCTCTGCCTCTGCCTGCCTCTCTGTCTGCCTGTGCTCGCTCGCTCTCTCTCCCTCTGTCCCTGACAAATAAATAAATAAAATCTTTAAAAAAAAATGAAAAAATAAAAAATATATATATTTTTATTACTGAAATTTTTATTACTGAGATTTATTACTGGGTGCCCTGTGTATTATCTGGAAAGCCCCATCACTACTGTCCCTGGCTTCAGTCTTCTTGGAAGGTTCCCAAGGGAGTGGGAAGTGTTTGCAACTTTTATCTCTAGAAGCTCTACTCTGGGGTGGAGATTTTGTCCTTTGTTTTCCTCTTTCCTGGTCAAGCTTAGCTTTTCTTCTTCTTCTTTTTTTTTTTTTTTAATGTTGTATGTGACTAGGCCTGTCAGTCAGAGCAACTGCGCTGAGCTTACTTCTGATATGGACTCTGGTGATATTAAAAATCTGGCCTTTCATTGAGCTGCTTCTACCAAAGTGATATTGTACCTAAAACTTACTTTGCTCCATAAACTTGGAGTGGAAAACTCTTTGTAAGGAATGGCGTCCAAAGCATGAGTCAGAGGCAGGAGTGTAGGCTCAGGGAGTGGAGGGCATCACTCACTGTTGGGCAGGGATCTGAGACATCTAATCTAATAGATCTGAAACCCTTTTCATTTATTTCTTCATTGTTGACTGTGATCTGGTGAACTAAAACTCTGGGCAAGTAACTTCTAGATAGACCAGGAGTCAAACAAAGGCAATGGCAGTAATTGAATGAGCATGCTTTTGTTCGCGCCGGACACCATGCTAAATGCTTTCCATGCATGTTCACCTTGAATCTTGATGACACCTAAATGGACCTTAGTACTCTTACACCCTCATCTTCCGAGAGAGGAACCAGGCTTAAAGCAGTTAAATAACTTGCCCAAGGTTCCATAGTCAGTGGCCACACTGGGATTTGAACTCAGGTTGGTTTGATGATAGAGCTCCCACTTTGAACTATAACTTTACAGTGCGTGGGGTTAGGCGGGCTTGGGTGGGGTGGACGGGTGTCTCAGTAAACACTTGCAGGTTGATCTGTCTATTCTGTTTTAATGATTTCTAACAAGAAGGGGTCCCTTACAACCTCTTCAATAAGTTCTGCCTCTGTACGATGCCCCATTTTGACAGGTTGTTTTTCCATATATGAATATAATGTTCTTCCTTTGCAGTAAAAACCATTCCTTAGCCTCAGTGGAAATAGCAAACTGATCGGTATCTTCTGTATAAAGTGATAACTTTTCTTTTTCCTTCAGCCATCTCTGGACGGTCTTTTAGTTTCTGTAATTAACATCACCATCAAAGATCATTCAAGTGCCTATTTCCTAAAGTTTCCTACTCTTTGTGGCTCTCTCTTTTGAATTTCTTCTCAATTACATGTAGTAAGTGCGTAGTAAATACGAATTTTACTGGCTTGGATCTTGGCAGCCTTCTCTCCTGCAAATATGGCACCACCGGGTGCCTATCAATAGGTGTGGAGTGCTTTGTGGGTTTCCTTTGAGCTGTATCCCTCTCTTATTTCCTTCTTCACCGGTGTGTACTACATGCTTCTTGATATGGTGGTTGGTGATCTTATTCAACAATTCCTGAACATGCACACAAATAAAAGGGTTTGTTAAAAATCCTGGGTCCACTAGGGAATGTCTGACACCCTGGTGTGGAGGCTGAGAACCGTAGAGATCTCACATGTGGTGTGATCATGAAACCATAGAGCTCCTCCCAGCTGGAGGGATCCCCACGTCAGTGGCTCTGAGTGGATTGCAGAGTTCCCCTGCAGCTTTTATGTTTCAGTCCTTAGAAGTCTACAGGAAGTCCTGTTGTCCCTCGGTCTGAGTGTTCAGTTTGAGGTTCTTGGGAACCTCTGGCAGCCCTGAGAAAAAGAATCAGGAAAAAGGGTGAGGACATTTCCTGCCATTGATCTCAGAGGCCCTGTAGGATATGGGAGAACTTTGGAGTTAGAACCATTAGGAACTCTCTTTTGGGGATTTGTCTATAGTAGTGAAGAACTTTCGAGATGTCTGATAATTCTTTGACCCAGCTGAGGTTTGTGAGCTGTACAGGCTGAAAATACAGGCTCGCATCTACCTTCTCCCCTGATTTCTGAGTTCTGGGTTCTTCAACCAGTAGACTCAACCCTGATCTGTAGCCCCTAGTGCTCTAGGGATTGAAGCAAGGATTCCCCGACGTCCAGCAGCCACACATATTTCTGCTGTCACCTGCTGCAAGGACTCATGGCTTTCCCTCTTGGGGACCAGAGATATGAGGAAAGCAGGAGGACCTCTGGGAGCACCAGTTAAATGCTGATTTAGCCAAACTCCTTTTTTTGCAAACACTTAGTTCTTTCCAAAGAAAAAGGAGTCAGATGATGAGTTTGTGGTCCCTGGGTTTCTTGAGTAGCTGCCCATCAGTTTAGAAGACTCAAAGTGCTGGCGACTCCAAATGGTCCACGTGTCCACAGACTTCCCAGTGTTCACTGATTGCCTTCCTGACATTCAGTCGGCCTCTCTGAGGAACACAAGTCGAGATCTACCCTGTGGATCAAGATGCGCCATCTCTGGTCTGCAGAGGGGACTGACGGAACTGACATTCAGAGGGATTTCGACTTTTATGGCTAGAGGTACAGTGGCTTCTTGCAGAATCCAGGTCCCTTAAGTCTGAGCTCCTCTTTGCTTCAGAGACATGGCTTTTGAATGAGCAGTCTTTGTGAAGTCACCAGTGCGGGCCGTGCTGCCAGCAGCTGTGTTACAGGCTTCGGCGTCAGAGCAGAGCCGGATGACTCTGGCAAAAATGATTTTGAGATGAGGTGTGTGTGTATGTATGTATGTGTGTATATATATATATATATAAAACCTAAGACCCAAATAGGTAGGGCTGTGCTTTGTCTGCGAACAAAGAAAAAAATAGGCCTTCTTTGCTATTTACAGTGCTATCTCAGCAAGGCACACATTTCCGCATCTTTAGTGCCCCCAGAGGACTGACAAAGGTTGCCGTTTTTTCATCATGGTCCATTTTTGAATTTAGTGTTGAAGCATACTGGGCAGGGTTGGATTGATCCTTATGAGAAGAAAGCGTTTACCCGAAGGAGCCCCCCTGGCAGAGACTTTCTTTAGGCTCTTGCTATGAGGCAATGTGGCTATATTTGCCCCAGAACCTTCTTTTTTTGTCTCCGTTCAAGCACACTTGGCGTTTTGTATTGTATTTGCCTGTGCACTGGTTCTGGGTATCATCTCCTTCCTCCCAGCCTGGGGTCTGCATGGAACTGAGAGATCATTGGCTTTTTCGAACACGGATGCCGTACTTTCAGGGTCTGGGTGGCACTATGGGAACTTTTGTCACAGTTTTCTCACAGAGGTGTACTAAGGAGAATGAAAAAAACCACTTCAGTTTAAAATGGGATGCCCCAAAGACCGCAATGCTAAGAGTAAATATTCCAGTGTGGTGGGATTATAGAAAACCTTTTTCTTTCATCTTTCCTAAAGGCTTAATATGCGTTTAATTTTACTTTTTAATGAAAACAGCTGTTATTAAAAACCATCATTGAATATAAAAAAAAAAAATCTGCCACTTCCTTGGTTCTGAGACGGGCCAGTAAACCTAGAGGGTGATAAATGACATGAGTTTAACATTTTGGAAGTGATTTGGAGAAGAATTCATGCTTCATCCTCGGCTTTGCACTGTATGTCAGTGATGGTTGCCATGGTGATGCTTTTGGTGTCATCAACAGAGGCTTTGGGCTGCATCTGGGAAATGAGCCACAGCCACAGGTGGAGTCCTGTAGGATCACTTTTTATGTTAGGGTTTCAAGTTGAAAAGGAGGATAAACGTGTTATTGAAAAATACGAGATACAGGATGGAGACTCCCTGTGGAGATCCTCTGTTGCAGGAAGGGGGCTAGGATTGCTGTTGGGTGCGCGGAGAAGACCTGTGTGGGGTTGTGGCTGTCGCTGCTCCCGTCACGGACCATAGCCCTTCAGCGAGGGGGAGGCATGGTTTTTGACCTGTGTTACAACTGCCCCGGCCAAAGCTGGTTCACGAGCTTAGCAGCTTCTTGGGCCGAGCTGTTGACTCTCCCCTGCAGGGAGATAATGAAGAGAAGAAAGCAAAAAGCAGCCAGGATTGGCATAATCCTAGGACATTCACGTAGTGAGCCTCAGTCTTTGCCTGTGCCCTGGGGATACAGATAGAGGGGTACATGCTCCCAAGTTCATGATTTTTTAGTTACGCTGACCAGACCACAGTTGGTGGGAAAAGCAGCGGGCCTGCAGTATTCTGGAAGTTCTCAAACTCTGCAGCCTTCACACTGGAGAGCAGATACTTTCCTGAGTACGTAAAAACTTTCAGGGAATATGAAAGCATGGAGAATTTCAAGGGATTTAGTTTCCAGATCTTCAGCTTTCTACTGTATTCTTTCCTAAAACCAATCAGCTTAAGAAAATGCCATCCCCCAACCCTTCATGATCATTCTTTCTTCACTTTGCAAAAGAAAAGCCTATCTCTCATTTTCCCAGAATTTTTCTATATACATTGTCCTAAGGTGAAAGAATTTCTAGTGGGGCTGCATAAAGGGGTAATTTGAAATAGTCATGTTAGGGGGAACTTCTTTTATTGAAGATACCATAAACTACCCTTATAACCAGCTTATTGAGAGATAGATTTCTAGTAAGAACTTTTACATTTATTTTAAAAACTGTGGTAAAATACACATAAAGTAAATTTAGTAAGATTTTACTGTTTAATGCTCCTCTAACAAAATTTATAACATATATATGTTATTTTCACCAAAGGCTTACAATTAATACTTGTCATAACATCTCAGTCCAGAAAAGAAAAGTTAAACACATAGAGCCTGTGATTACAGGTAATACAAAATAATCATAAACTTCACTTTATATACATATTTTGGTTGCAAAGTGGTATGATAGAGAGTGTCCTTAAAGTACTTTCAAGCATTACTACAAAATCTTGAGGGGGAGATAAGAGAGAGAAATACAGTGTTAGGGGAAAAAAAAGGAATGATGTGAAATTTATGACACCTCAAGAAGAGCTTAATCTTGTATTTTATTAGTTTTTTAAGATTTTATTTATTTGACAGAAATCACAAGTAGGCAGAGAGGCAGGCAGAGATGGGGGGGCAGCAGGCTCCCCGCTGAACAGCGAGCCCAATGCGGGGCTCAATCCCAGGACCCCGAGATCATGACCTGAGCCGAAGGCAGAGGCTCAATCCACTGAGCCACCCAGGTGCCCCTTAATCTTGTATTTTGAAAGTGGATAGTGGTAGATAACAAGATATTATGGTATTTATATTCCATTAAATACATTAAAATCAGTGATGTAATGGTTTATTTAAAAGTGTTGGTATTTACTATATGCCAGAAATTCTATCCTTTGCAGCCATTTATATGACCAAGAGAAAAATTTATTGTCCATTTAAAAATGGGCACAGGGGTACATAATTTTAAGAATCCTTTTAGTGGGTAACTGAACAAAAAAGTTTGAAGATATTATTCATATTCCTCCAGCTGGAGTTTTTATATAATTATATTAAGTTAAATTTGTGCTTTTATATATTTTTTATATTTTATATGTTCTATTCAGTTTATACTAACTTTTTATAAATTATACTAACTTCAAAACCTGACCTTCCTTGTTTCCTGCTTTGATCCACCAATCTCTTAGCTCAGTATCTCCATGGAGAGGTCTGAATCATCTTCTGGAATGTTCCACAGAGCTGCCCAGCTCAGTTCCCCAATTAGGCTTGTTTGTCCACTGCTTTGCAATCCTGCATTCTTATAATATGGGCAGTATTTTGGAGTCCAAGGTTACCCTGTTGGGCCTCGCTGTGCACAGTCATTCCTTGGAATTAAGTCTGTAATAGATGGTTTACCTCCAACTTTGAAGGCTTCCTACTCTGCTTCTGAAATCAAAGTTAGGTGAAGCACTGGTTGCTCGTGTGACGTGATCTCATAGACTTCAGCTGTGGTGGGATGGACCTGTTTTCCCACCACGGTTATATTGTCGATTCCATTCTCTTGGCAGGATGGCCTCTGACGGCGCTCCTGGGGTCTGAGCCCGTTAGCCTCCTGACTCCTGGACAGCCTGCCTCTCTGTGGCACTGCCACGCCTCTAGGTACCTGTAGGTGCTGGTTGTACCTGTAGGTACTGGTGCTGTCTACTATGCTCAGTGCAAAGGCAAGCTCTGGAGAGGGAGAAGCGGAGGGGGTGTACGCAGCTGCTGTCACTGGGTTCCCAGGAACTTAGCACTGTTCTAACAGGTAAGATAGAAGCTCAGGTGTTTGCAGCTGTAGTCAGTTCCTGCAGGAGCTTTTTCCACTGTCACACAGGCAGAGCCAGACGGAAGCCAGTAACACCCAGAAAAGCATCAAGACTCTAGGGATGCAGAAAACACAGTCTTAGGAAGGAAGGGCGGGTTAGTTACAAACTTGTAACACCTCCTAAAAATGCTTACTTTGCCCCTTCTCACTCTTCCTAATGTCATGACAATGATGCATTTAGTGGATTAGGTGGCGGAAACAATTTGTTTGGTGGGCTTGTAGATTTTTTTTTTGCCCTGCCCCAATTTGCTTCAGGCCTTAGACCTCCAAGCCCCTCAATTATTAGTGCTAGTTTAGGAATTTGTATTGAATCTCTGTATTCTAGAAAAGTACATAAGATTGGAAACGCAGATTATTTTTCTAGCCATAGCCCTCTGAGAAGTAAAATGCTGTATCATAAACAGCTCCCGTGTTAGAAGAACCTCACAAATTACCCCACTCCACAATCCAGAGCTTGGAAAAAATGGAAGCTCCGGGCTTATAAGAAAATAGTGAAGCCCCATTTGGTTCTGTGAAGCAACACATAGCCTCTCTCTCTGTCCGAGACACATAGCATCCGCATGAAAAATTCTCAAACCATGGGGTAAAAGTCTTCATAGTTATCTCTGAGTGACTGTGAAATGCCCAGTAGGAGCTGAACAGTTACACCAGGTCCCTCAGAGACATAGTCCTGCTGCAACCCCCCTACCCCACCACAATGCAGAGGGGACCCTGCTAGAACCCGGCCTGCAGAGGGCGCAGTGGCACACCCAGCTATCAGAAGGGAACTCGGCTGGGCTCAGCCTCCTGCTGTTGGAAAGCCATATTGGGCCCAGGGGCAAGCTTTGTACCTGTGTTATGGTGGGTGGTGTGAGCAGGAGAGTGGCCTTGCCAATGTCACCTCTCCTGGGCAGCATGTGGTTAGAGAAGGGTTTTAGGAGATGACTGGAGGCATTTATGGGAAAGGGGTGTGTGGAAGTTCGGAGGATGTTTGAGACTTGAGGAAAGAGAGGAGAGAGAGAGAATGTATAAAATCAGCTGAGGTGGGTCATGAACAGGTGTCGCTGCATAAAATGGGGGTTGTCCTTCCTAGAGTCGTTTTACAGATGAAAATTCAAGCAGGCACATCTGCATATATTGATAAAAGACTTAATGTTCATTCACTGATTCATTAATTTGGTGGATGTTTATTGAGCGTCTCCTATGCGCCCTCAACTGTTAAAGTGCCAACAGCCCCACAGTGAGCAGGCAAGGCCAGATCCCTGCCCTGGCGAGGCCTTTGCTGCAGTGACAGAGATAATACACAGACATGAATATAATGCCAGAAAGTGATGGGTGCTGTCGATAAAACTGAAGACATATGAGGAGACAAGGTTCTATTTTAGATAGATCTTTCAGGACAAGCCTTTTGGGTAAGGTGACATGGAGTGGAGTCAGGAGCCAAATGAGGGGAGTCATGTAGCTATCTGGGCTGAGAGTGTCTCAAGCGGAGGGAGCACACATGCAAAGACCCTGAGGCAGGAATATACATTTTCATTTAAGAGGAAGCAAGGAAGCTGGGAGGACAGTGAGTGGGGCAGAAACGGGAGGCAGGTCACGAGAGAGTCAAGGGCCAGCTCATGTAGGACTTTGCATGCTGCGGCAAGAACTTGGGATTTTATTCCGAATTCAGTAGGGAACCGGTTGAGAATCTTGGGTAGGGATATAACGTCATCTAACTCAAGGATCC
The DNA here is from genome assembly GCF_902655055.1 of Lutra lutra. Classification (NCBI taxonomy): domain Eukaryota; kingdom Metazoa; phylum Chordata; class Mammalia; order Carnivora; family Mustelidae; genus Lutra; species Lutra lutra. Next base: position 87,379,011 of record NC_062285.1, read on the forward strand.
TTATGTAAGCAAATTATCATCCAGAAACCAGTCTTATAAATTGCCATTTGATTTGTACAGCGAGCCTGATGGGTTCCTTCCATTTTGGATATAAAGAAAGTAGGATAGTCTCACAGTTACTGGCTTGGACTGTAGGCTCAGACAGACTCACATTTGAATCTTGACCCTGCTTCTTAAGATTTTATGACTTTGGAAAAAATGCTTAAATTTGGTACATTTCTCTGTTCTAATCCTTAAAATGTTGGAATAATAATAAGAGCTACCAACAGGGCTGTTTTGAGGATGGGATGAAATAATAGCTCTGAAATGATGGCAAAGGGCCAGGACAGCATGGAGCAGTGTCCCATGCATGGGGGGCCACAGCCCTTGTCCTCTGAGAGGAAGAGTCAGGCCCTCTCATCCCTTGGGGTATTCCTGGCTCCACCCCCACCCCATACTGCCTGCCGCTGGGGAGGCAGTTTTTCCCATGAATGGAGGTGGGAAGGGCCTCTGCAGGGACCTGAGGGGTCAGGGACATGATCAAAGTGCCAGTCAAGCAAGGTGACTACGACAGCAGCTCTCAGGATTCTCTGTGATTTGTCCTCACACGGAGACATGGTAATGAGATTGCACTCTATCCCCGAGTATAGCGCTGTGTGCTCAGCAGGCCCTGGATAAATATTTGTTGGAGATGAGAATCCTTTAAAGTGATTATCATCTCTGTTGAAGGATACTGTATTGTAAATTCCCATTAATTTGGATTCCTTTATGGTATATGAATTCAGACCTGATCTTTATCCTTCATATGAAATGAAGAGTTGGGTATAAGTGACTTACTCGAGACTTTATAAAAAATAGATGATTACCTAATTTAGGCCTATCAGGACATTCTTAATTAATTTGCCTCATCTTATTTTACTTATTATTCAGATGTATTTTCATTTAAAATATTATTTGGACAGTCATTAAAAGTCATAAAATAATCATTTCCAAAGGATTTGAGTTTTCATTAATTTTGATAAGATATTCTAGCCCTTAAAAATTGCAGGTGATTTAGATTTAATTACATTATTCAGGGGTACGAGTTTAGGCTCAAAACAGTCAGTGCTCCGGCATATGACTGATGAGCTGACAGGGTATGTAGGGGGTGGTAGGGATTGGAAGAAGAATTTTTCTCAGGCCCTTTAAAGCAATTTCCAGGGCACTAAACAGTGATAGGGGTTGCTGCTTACCAAGTGGATCAGTAGGATGTTCTGAAGTTCAGGGCTGCCCTCCCCACCCCCAATCACATCCCTGTTCCAGTGGACAATTCCAGTCCTCTCCCCACATCTACCTATAACCCACAAATGGAGTCTGTGGTCTCAGAATCCTTTGGTTCCACTGGGAAAGGTAAAATGGTGGCAGTTGGGGAGACAGATTTGGATTTGCAGGTGGAAGGTGGTCAAAGGCAGTCCCTCTTTCAAAGGTTTATAGACTGGAGGATTAAAGATTGGGGGCGCACAGACTTGAACCAGTTGTGACTCACACATGTGTACCGTCTTTGACCTTTTGCCCAGGAGAGGGCAGTAACATGCTAACATTGAAGCTTTTCCAGTTGTCCTTACTAGACACTGTGAGAGCCTGTACAGAATTAGTCACAGCTGAGCCTCATTTTCGTTCTTCCCTCATCAGCATTCAGTTTTACATTGAGTTGTTTCAACCTTTGGCTCCCATGGTCTGTGCACATACAGACCCGGAAGTGGCATTTTGCACCTGTTCATAGAATAGGAACAGGCTGGAAATCTGCAGTGATGTTTTCCTATGTTTAATGCTGTGAGTGCGGCAAGCCTGGGTTACCACTTCTTGGTGGATCAAGTTTAAGGGCAGATTTTACCACTCTATCTCAGCTGTTGAGGTAGCTGTCATATCCCCGATTTTTCTAGACTAGCAAATTATGCTGTCCAGGGTTTACATCCTCCATCCTGCTACAGAGCTCTAGACCTTAAAAACACAAAGTCACACCCTGTCCTGTGCCTTACATAGGGTTTGAAATGAGAGCAGTATTTTTCTTTTGTTTTCCCCTTCCTCTATCTTCCCAGCTGGAAGAGTTGGTGGTCTGCCTCAGCCTTGTCATGCATACAGCTAGGATTGTTGGCTTTTCTCTTGGAGAACTTTTTGACCTCAAGGTCTGTGGGGGAAGTTGTGTGCTAGTTGTGGGCATTTTTAGCTTTTGATCAGGCTTAATATAGGTGCATAACATAGTCTCAGAATACTAAAAACAGGAGGAGGCATTGGAATATAAAATCATCCTCAAAAGCTAGCAAAAATCTTTTGATCATTCTGGGCATTTGGCTTAGCTTTATCTGAAAGCCACAGAAAAGTGTGACTCGGCCCCTAACTCAACTCTCTCTCACCCACCTACTTGTGGGTGCAGCTGCCTTCTCTGTGGCCAGGGGCTCCCACAGGGGACATCAGCATAAATACAGTGGTTAATGAAAACAGTGGTAAGGAGCCCAGGGAACCTGTGAGAGAGGATGGACGGGATGAGTGCTGGGAGGTGAGGAGAGGAAGGATGAGTGTGGACTTGAACCTTGCAGGCGGCATAAGGTACATAGTCACTGTGTTGCAGGTACGATGTTGGAAGGTGTGTAGAGTATGGATGTTTGTAAGATGCACTTGCATGAGAGAGAGGGAGAATGAGAGAGAGGGTAGATGAATATAGAAATGGAGCATTCACTAATCACAGAATGACTTACTTAGCAGGGCAGTTCTCAGATGTTAGTGAAATGCGCATTTCACCTCTGCTACCTCCTCTCCACCTTGCCAGGCCACAACCCATTACTTCCCATTGTTGAGTGTTTAATGATTTCCAGCCATGGGGCTTCCGTGGCTTCTCCTGGGAGCTCGCTTCACACTCTGGTGAGTTTCAAATGTTTCCTGATACTCAGCCTACACTTCCCTTTGCTCAATTTCACCCCATTATCTCCTAGTTATACCCCTTGTACCATCCTCATAAATCAATCTCTTTTGCCACTTCATTGTTTTGGTAGTTTGGAGAATCACCTGTTCCCGTGTGTGTGTGTGTGTGTGTGTGTGTGTGTGTGTGTGTGTGGTGTGGGAGAGAGAGGTGGACAGGAGGGTCAATAAGAAAATGAGAAAAACACAAAACCACTGGGGGAAAATGCCTTCGGGCAGTGCCACATGGAGTTCTTTCAAGGTGAGGAGGTTTCCTTGTTCTGCTCTTCCATAAATCATAAGGCAGTCTGAGGTAAACCTCGTCACAGTGGGCCTGAGTGACTGTGTCACTCTTGCAGCTGATGCGGTGGGTGTGAATGGCACGGGGCGCTGAGAGGGGAGCAGAGTGGAAGGGCTTGGAAAGGCAGGCCCTACTGCAAATGATTTAAATCTTGGTGTCATTTCTAACAGCGAAACTGTAACTATCTCAGGGGACTGGTGAAATTTAGTGATAGGATCTGTGGGTTTTAAGCTCTTTCTCTGCAGAGCTTCGTAAGCTTGCAGTGCATATTTGGTGGGTTGGTCAGGAGCCTGTGTTCCTGGGTGTTCGGGTCACTGTGGCTGCTTCCCAGCTCTACCTCAAGCTCTGCTACCTCGAGGCTGCCGCTAACCCAGAAACACCCACTTCTCATTTTATATTCTGTGGGGTGGAACTATTTCTGGGATTAAGAACACATTTTGTGGTTTTGAACTTGCCCTTGATCCACCATAAAATTTTAGAAACAAGATTTTAGTCCTCTACTCTGTTAAGATCAATAAAGTCGATCAGTAATGATCATATTAATAGATGACATTTCAAAGGCTATGAGCGGAATTGGGGCGCATGGCTGGCTCAGTCGGAAGAGCCAAAGACTCTTGATCTCGGGGTCATGAGTTTTAAGCCCCACATTAAGTGTTGTAGAGATTACTTAAATAAATAAACTTAACAACAACAACAAAAAACCCCCACAAAGACTACATGCAGAATAGACAGGGGGTAAGGAATAGTCCCAATTGTTTTGAGATGGTTTTTATTTTATTCTAATTCTCTACTTGGAAATTTCTTCTCTCTTTCCTGAATGGATGTCAGTCAGTCATGTTTGGTGTTGATGGCCAAAAAAGAAAAAAAAAAAAAAAAAGAAAAGAAAAGAAACATTTAATTACCTTCTTTTAAAAGAAAATGTAAATCAACTTTGTTAAATTACAATTTACATAAAATTTACATAAAATAAAATTAACTTATTTAAAATGTACAGGTCAGTGACATTTGACAGATATACACAACCACATTACCACTGCTCTAAAGAAAGAACATTTCAGTCTCCTTAGAAAGTTCCCTCTTAACCCCATTTTACTCCACAACTCCCTACCCAAGTCCACCATCAGTATAATCTGTAATCCCTACAGATTAGTTCTTCCTGTTCTAGAATTTCACTTAAGTGGAATTAGACATTATGGTATCTTTTGAATCCAGTTTCGTTTGCACAGCAAAATATCTGTGATATTTGTCCATGATATTGCTCATATGAATAGTTCCTGCCTTTTTATTGTATTTTAATTATGAGTAGACCATAATTTATTCCCACGTTTATGGATGTATGTATTTGTTTCCCATTTGGGTTACCATGAATAAATCTGTGAAGAATATTCGATGTCCAAATCTTTTTGTGGACATATGTCTAGGAATAGAAATGCTGGGTCATATTGTTGCATGATAGAATTTTTTTGTTTGTTCTTTTACTTTCAACCTGAATATGCCTTTATGTTTAAAATGTGTTCCTTATAAATAGTCTCGTTGGATGTTGCTTTTCTATCTAGCATGAAAATCTCTGCCCTTTAATTGCCCTTTAATGTATATATTTATATTTAATGTAATTATTGATGTGGTTGAGTTTGTGTACTGTCATATAACTTGGATTTCATTTGTCTCTTCTGCTTTCCTTTCTGTGTTGCTTCTTTGCTGCCTTATTTAAGGTTAATAAAATATTGTTTAGTGTTTTCTATTTTATTTTTTCTATTGAATTTTTATTTATTCCTCTGCTTATTATATTATTTAGTAGTTTCTCTAGGGCTAACAGAATGCATTCTTAATTATGGTAGTTTCTTTAGAATCAATATTGTATCTCTTCATACTTCACATATGACATTGCATATTTCCTATTTTTTACTTCTATACATATTGTAAACCTTGTCGTATAGCAATCATTTTTGTTTTAATAAACAATGTTATTTTTATAATAGATTATGAGAAGAATGACCACCCAGTCATTTATATTTACTCATTTATTTTCTACTTTCAGTGCTCTTCACTTCTTCCTATAGATCTAAGTTTTTAAAAATCTGGTATTAATTCCCTTTTATCCTTTCCCTTAGCTTTTATTTATCAAAAATGTCTTTATCTTACCGTTAATCTTGAGGGATATTTTTTTCTAGTAATAGACTTCCGAGTTGACAGTTTTTCCCACTTCTTTTTAGCTCTTTAGAAATATTGTTCCGTTGTCTCTGGTTAGCAGTCATTTCCTTAGCTTCGAAAGTTTGATTATGATGTACCTACAAGGGATTCTGCTTCTGGTTTATATCAATCCTGTTTGGGGTTTGCTGAGCTTCTTGGACTGATAAGTCAGTGTTTTTCATTTTATTTGGGAAGATTTTGATTGTCATTTCTTGAGATAATTTTTTCCTGCTTCAATCGCATGCTTTTATGTTTTGCGACTCCAATTATATGTGTGCTGGATCATTTGATATTGTGCCAAATATCAATACGCATTTTTATTCAGTTCCCCACCCCCCATTCTTTATTTTTGTGCTGTGCTTGGACTCTAGTTCTCCTTACTGCAATCAGGAAATTGTCTGTAGGCAGAGAGCCAGGGTGAAAAAAGGAAAGAATAAATCAATGATATTATTAATCTGTCATCAAGTTCACCAGCTCTCTGCTACCTCCAGTCTTCTGTTAGGTCCATGCAGTGATTTTGTTCTTATTGTTCTTATTTCAGTTATTATACTTTTTAATTTTTCATTTTAACTTTTATTTGTGTCTTTTTATGGTTTCTGTTTTTCTCCTGAGATTTTCTATTTGTTCTTTCATTTAGATCACATTTTCCTTTAATTATTTGAACATATTTTCCCTTGTTTTAAAACATTTATAATAGCTGCTAGTAGCTGCTTTAAGATTTTGCTTGCCAAGTCTGTAATCTGGATCACATTTTCCATTTTCTTTATTTGTGTATATAATTTTATTAATGAATGCTGGACATTGTGGATAATTTGTTATAGAGACTCTGGATTCTGTTATTTTCCTTAGAAAAGTATTAATTCTTTTTTTTTTTTAAGATTTTATTTATTTATTTGACAGAGAGATCACAAGTAGGCAGAGAGGCAGGCAGAGAGAGAGAGGAGGAAGCAGGCTCCCTGCCGAGCAGAGAGCCCGATGCGGGGCTTGATCCCAGGACCCTGAGATCATGACCTGAGCCGAAGGCAGCGGCTTAACCCACTGAGCCACCCAGGCGCCCCAGAAAAGTATTAATTCTTATCTTGCAGTTTGAATGCTTTGGCTGATCACCTTGAACATGTGCAAGCTTGGTTTTATGCTTGGTTATTGCATACCTATAAGAACCCTATGGCATTTCCCAAGTATCTAACTTGGGGGAACTCAGTCTGAATTCTTTTTTTTGTGAATCTTGTTGGGGTTTGAATTTAGCCTTTATTAGGGTGAGATTAGAGGAAGTCTTATTTTAGGGTGTGGTTCCTGTCTTTAGGAGTGGCATTTCTGGAATCTACCCTGACAGGGCTGGAACTCCGACAAATTCCAGCACTACCCTTTCCTGCCAGTGCTCAACCTCTAGTATCTATCTGTGTTTTACTTTCAACCCTGTAGTAGCCACTATCTAGAAATATCGTGGGTGTCTTGAACTGAGATGTATTTCTAGCCCTCAACCACGGACTCATAGGGGATCTCATCTTGAGCGTATGGGGACCCTTCCTGTACATTTCTCTCTGCTAGTCTACTCTGCAGATTCCCGCGTTAGCTGCTCACAGCTCTCACTTCTGCCTCTGTAGCATAGTGTGACCATTGTGCTGTACTGGGAGCTTAGCTCTCTTTACTCAAGTCAGAAAATTGTTTCTAGGCAAAAAGCCAGGGTGATCACAGGCTGATTTCATGAATCCCTCTTTGCAGGAATTGAAATCTTGTACTGCTTTCTGTCCATTGCCTGGAAACAGTTGCCTCATATATTTTGTCCAGTTTCATACTTGTTTCCTCCTCCTGGAGGATACCAGGTATTCCTGGATACCAGGAGAATACCTGGATACCAGGTATTCCATCATTGTGAGAAGCAGAAGCCCCCTACTTACTTTGATCTTTAATAATGGCTAGCATTTATTGACTATGTGCCTTGTGCTCTATACTCATCTATTTATTATGTGTGTTACCGCTTTTAATTCTCACTGTAGTGCCATGACATTGGGACTGTTGTTACCACAGTTTTATAACTGAGGAAGCTGATGTGCAGAGGGTTAAGGAACTTGTAGCAAGACATCCAGCTAGCAAGTGTCCAAGAGTCTGGATTCAAACTGGCAATCTGACTGGAGAGTTCATGCTTTTAAACCATCTACTCCCTCTGGGAATATCACGCAGTGTCTGTTTTTATCACATAAAATGTATTTTCCCTCCTCTAATGATGAGGTGAAGTACTTCATAAATGCAAGTATGATCCTTCACATGGGAACCCCCAAGAGAAGGTGTGGCCTTGTTATATTTTGGGGTTGGTGTACAAGTGGTTTTGTAAGTCCTATTAGTATAACAATTACCAACTGTTGCTTATATTCAGGATTCATATGGTACAGAGGGCTTCTAATTTCTTACTGGTCACACATACTAGTCTTTTGAATAGCTGAGGCAGAGCCAAACTCACTCAGCCATGGCCCTGGAAAACCCCAAACTTTATCTTTTGTTTTCATATGCTTTTCTCATCTTTGGACCACCTGTTCCTCCTGTCATCTTTGTCTTAAAGTCCCGGGCCTTCTTGGCTGTCCATTTGTAGATACTTTGGGTTTTCTTTAGAGGGTAAATGGGAATAAACATTTCATCTATTCAGGTGAGGCAGGAACATGAGAAATAAGATGTCAAGCTGTTGCCTTATGGTTGGGGCTTTTATCTGGAGACTAAAGAGAAAACCGAAGCAGACACTGTTTTCTGACTGCTGTTCACAGCTGCCTTGATGGATGACCAGGGGATAAGGATGTGTGAGCACATAGGACTTTGGTGATATCAGAATCGAGAGCCATGCTTTCCCTATAAAATGCTATTACTCTCAAGTGTATGCAGCAGCAAGCCAACATTTAGCACTCAGCCATGCGTATTGGGGTCTTGGCTCCTCACCAGGGATAGAGCTATGAATTTTGGTTAGTTGCCCCCATATGTCTCCCCATCATGTTATAATTATTTAATAACCTCTGGAGGACAGAGGGTTAACCTAGGGGAAGAGATGTGCTAACAGAGAAGCTGAGTAGGGTGGCAGATAAGAGATCTGGGTTCTAATCTGATTTTAAAATCATTTACAAGTACCATAATCTTGGGTAAATTACTTAACTGTTCTGAGCCTTGGTTTCACTGATTCTGAAATGGGAATCATAATACCTGTTTTATCCAACCTTAAGGACTATTGTGAGAGAATGAAATAATGTGTATAAAAACTCTATTATCTAACCTAGTGTCTAAATGATTTTCTGAGAGTAAGAGAGTCAACGGTATGCAACTTATGGCAATTCGGTTATTGCGCATGTTCTGATTTTTGGAGAAAATATAAGTGGAACCATTTGGTGGGAGATTTGGACATTCACAGAGAAGAAGCACAGACAGGCTTGGGTTGTCAAGGAGTATTAGGGTCTGAGTCTTTGAGAATAACCGAAATGGGTTGCTGAGATGAGGTGGTGAGTTAGTGGACATTTTCTAAAGTCCTGGTGCTCAGTGCTGTGCCAGATGCTGTGGAGAACATAAGCAGGACCGGGGGGTAGAGTTCTATCCCTTTTGGGCATGTAGTCTCCTCACAAGGTAGAACAGGGTGATGGTAACAGATGCTTCAGGAAACTTGGCAATTTGAGTTGAAACTCAGCAAGTTGAGGTTGGTGACCAGGAGATACTGAGGGGTAGGGAGAAGTTTTGAGGAGGAGGTAAATATCCACTGTTACTTTGACCAGTCCTCTTCACCTTCAGGCAAGATGAACCTCATTCTGTCAGCTTTCATCAGTTCCTCTCCCAAGTGGGGCTTTTCCAGGGCAGGTACTTCTAAACCCTTCAGCTGATAGAATCTGGCACAGATGAGGCGGATCCGGGCTCGGGGTCTGACAGACTGAGTAGACTCAGGCCCGCACACCTATAGCCTTTCCTTCAGCACTTACTGTCCCCTTCCACCATGGGGCTTCTGCTTTCCTTTCTTGGCTTAACTTCCAGTTCCTCAGGAGGGCAGGAGCCCCCCTGTGAGCCTTAGCTATCTGGGGAGGGTGATGCCCTCTCTGCAGAGGTACAAGCAATACCTGAGCTATGCCATGGATATGGTTGCCTCGGAGGAGCCAGGGCTCATAGATGGTGAAATTTTAGGCTAGAATTATAAATGAGAGGATATTTGGGTGGGGCTGTATCAGGTAGATGCCTGGGGAAATGGTGATTCAGTGGGTAATTAGCAAAACAAAAACAGATTAGTGTTCAATTAATCTGCTGCTCTTAGAGTTCAAGTAGTGACCAATAAAGGAGATAAATGGCTGTCACATGAAATTGGTGGGATGGAAGGTGCTGCCCCAGGGAAGGGAGCCATCTTTTGGCCTTCATGTCTCAGTTAGGGTCCTGGCAGGAAGACGGTGGCGAGCTCAGAAGGTTTAGTTGAAGAGAGTTTGATAAAGGGGCTATTTAAGGAGGTATGGGAAGAAATAAGGACTCAGGCTGCACGGATGAGCAGCAGTCCAGGGACTGGAAGCTGTTATGACCATTAGCTGAAGGAAGAAGGGGAGAGAAACTGGTAGAAGAACTGTAGTTGTGGGAGAAGGGCTTCTCAGGAGGAACTGTTGTCACATGAGCACACATGCACACACACACACACACACAGCCCCCTCGAGTTCAAACACCACTCTACTATCATCTTGGAGTGCCAGCACACACATCACTAGTTTTAAATGCAATCTTTATACTCACTTTAACCAGGATTAGGATAGCACAGAAATTAGACTTTCATAATCTAAGGCCAGACTATTTTCTACTTGATCCTGATTTTGACCGCTAAGTCTAACACCAGAGTTCCCCCCAACCCTTTTGTTCTTGACTCAGCATTTCTCGGAATCTTTCTCAGTTCTGGAAATTGCTCTTAGCTAGTCTTACTCTTTCTGGTAGGAGGTTAGGATAGGCATCCAAGAAAGACTTTCCTGCCTACCCTGTGTTAGGACTTCTCTTCCATGATACCGTCTGGTTTTTGAATGCATGATACCTCTCAAAGAGGGCTTTGCGTGAAAACAAATACACCTGAATGAATGAATGAATAAATGAATGAAATAAAAACGAAACCTTTGGAGAGATTCAAGACTGGGGCTTTCTCTTTCCTTCTCAGTTCGACACATCTCTTCTCTGGAAACCCTAGCCTCAGAGTCCAGGCTCCTCTGGGCTAATCCTGTTGTGGCAGAGACTTCTGGGCCCATGTTCCGTCCTTGTACCTTTAGACTGTCTCTTTCTACCAGCTTCTTTTCAAAATTTTTTTTCATTTCTAATCAGTTTAACTAACATATAGTATATGATTAGTTTCAGGGGTAGAATTTAGTGATTCATCAGTTGCGTGTAACACCCAGTGCTCATTATATCAAGTAGCTTCCTTAATGCTCATCACCCAGTTACCCCATCCCCTCACCCACCTCCCCTCCAGCAACCCAGAGTTTGTTCTCTATAGCTAAGAGTCTCTTATAGTTTGCTTCCCTGTCCATTTTTATCTTACTCTATTTTTCCTTCCCTTCTCCTGTGTTCATCTGTTTTGTCTCTTACATTCCACATGAGTGAAATCATATGGTATTTATCTTTTTCTGACTGACTTATTTCACTTAGCATGTTACCCTCCAGTTCCATCTATGTCATTGCAAATAGCAAGAGTTCATTCTTTTTGATGGCTGAATAATATTCCATTATATATATGTGTGTGTTTATACATGTATATGTATGTATATACATACATATTATATATATACAAACACACACACACACACACATACACACATGCACATACCACCTCTTCTTTATCATTCACCTGTTGATGGACTTCTGGGCGTTTTCCATAGTTTGGCTATTGTGGACATTGCTGCTGTGAACATTGGGGTGCATGTGCCCCTTTGAATCACTATGTTTGTATCCTTTGGAGAGGTATGTGGTAGTGCAATTGCTGGGTCATAGGGTAGCTCTATTTTTAACTTTTTGAAGAAACTCTGTACTGTTTTTCAGAGTGTCTGCACCAGTTTGCCTTCCCACCAACAATGTGGGAGTGTTCCCCTTTCTTCACATCTCTACCAGCATCTGTTGTTTCCTGTGTTGTTAATTTTAACCATTCTGACTGGTGTGAGATGATATATCATTGTGGTTTCAATCTGTATTTCCCTGAGGTCCACTGACATTGAGCATTTTTTCAAGTCCACCATTTGTGTGTCTTCTTTGGAGAAATGTCTGTTCATGTCTTCTGCCCATTTCTTGACTGGACTTTTTGATTTTTGGGTGTTGAGTTTGATAAGTTCCTTATGGATTTTGGATATTAGCCCTTTATCTGATAGGTCATTTGAAAATATTTTCTCCCTTGCCTTTTAGTTTTGTTGATTGTTTCCTGTCCTATGTAAAAGCTTTTTATTCTGATGAAGTCCCAATAGTTCATTTTTGCTTTTGTTTCCCTTGCCCTTGGAGATGTGTCCAGCAAGAAGTTGCTGCAGCTAAGGTCAGAGAGGTTGCTGCCTGTGTTCTCCTCTAGGATTTTGATGGATTTCTGTCTCACATTTACGTCTTTCATCCATTTTGAATTTATTTTTGTGTATGGTGTAAGAAAGTGGCCCAATTTCATTCTTCTGCCTGTGGCTGTCCAATTTTCCCAACACCATTTGTTGAAGAGACTCTTTTTTCCATTGGATACTCTCGCCTGCTTTGCTGAAGATTAGTTGACCATAGAGTTGAGGGCCCATTTCTGGATTCTCTGTTCTGTTCCATTGATCTATGTGTCTGTTTTTGTGCCAGTACCATACTGTCTTGATGATTACAGCTTTGTAATACAGCTTAAAGTCTGGAATTGTGATGCCTCCAGTTTTGGTTTCTTTTTTCACCATTACTTTGGCAATTTGGGGTCTTTTCTGGGTCCATAAATTTTAGGATTGTTTGTTCCAGCTATGTGAATAATGACTGTGGAATTTTGTTAGGGATTGCATTAAATGTGTAAATTGCTTTGCATAGCGTAGGCATTTTAACAATATTTGTTCTTTCAATCCACGAGCATGGAATTTTTCCCATTTCTTTTTGTTTTCCTCTATTTCTTTCATCATAAGTGTTCTGCCGTTTCAGAGTACAGATCTTTAAGTTTTTGGTTAGGTTTTTCCTAGCTATCTTATAGTTTTTTTTGTTTGTTTTTACCAGTTTCTTCTATCCTGCTGTTTCTGAGCATGTTTTAATTTCCTTTTAAAAACTTCACTAAGGGGCACCTGGGTGGCTCAGTCATTAAGCGTCTACCTTTGGCTCAGGTCATAATCCCAGGGTCGGGCTCCCTTGCTCAGCAGGAAGCCTACTTCTCCCTCTCCCACACCCCTGCTTTTTTCCCTCTCTTGCTCTCTCTCTGTCAAATAAATAAATAAAATCTTTAAAATAAATAAATAAAAAAAAAAAAAAAAAAAAACCTCCCTGAAACCTGACCTTGCCTTTTGAGCCATCATCATCTCCACTTACACTAGCAACCATCATTTATCTCAAATTATTTCCTTAGTATCTTCTCATCCTTTAATCACTCAGGTATTGTTGCTATCATTTTACTGAAACTGAACTCTCTCATTGTTGGTTTTTTTTTTTAAAGATTTTATTTATTTATTTGACAGACAGAGATCACAAGTAGGCAGAGAGGCAGGCAGAGAGAGAGAGAGGAGGAAGCAGGCTCCCCACTGAGCAGAGAACCCGATGTGGGGCTCGATCCCAGGACCCTGAGATCATGACCTGAGCCGAAAGCACTGAACCACCCAGGTGCCCCTCACATTGTTGTTCTTGTCTCCAGATCTGATTGGCACTTCGTTAGTTCTTCTCTTCACTCTTTCTCCATCCTGCAGAGAATTAAGCGGTGGTCAACTCGGTTATTAGACATTATCTACTCTACTCTTTCTCCTGATGCAGGAGCTGTTTGTATACACCTCTCATGGATAGCCATTTGGCCTCTATTTGAGGGCTTCTAAGGATGACCACTGCTTGATGAGGTAATAGTAACTGGACATTCCTTTTTTTTTTTTTTTTTTTTGAGAGAGAGCATGTGCCTAAGTTGTGGGGTAGGGGCAGAGGGAAAGGGAGAGAGAGAATCCTAAGCAGGCTTCATACTCAGTGTGGAGCCTGATGCTGGCCTTGATCTCACAACCCTGACATCATGACCTGAGCTGAAATCAAGAGTTGAATGCTTAACTGACTGAACCACGTAGGTACCCCTGAACGTTCTTATATGGAGCATAAAGGCACCTCCTTCCAATTTCTCTATTCCTTAATTCTCTTTATTTCCTCTCTTTCTGAGGGTTATTATTATTATTAATTGAATTATTCAGTTCAATTCAGTTCACTTTAACAAACATTATCTGAGTGCCTATTCTGTACAGTGTGCTATGTACTTGGTAAGCATGAACAGTAAGTTTCCAAAAGGACTTTCTCAATTTTTCCAAAACTAAGGCAAATAAAGAAGGACTTGGTTCAGAGTTTGAGTAAGATGATAAAAAGTTAGCAGATGAATGAATTTGGGTCTTGAGTTTATGAGCTAGTCTGATTTCCCTTTTATAGGTCAATCATTCATTAAGCAGACATTAACTACTGCTGGCTATGTGGTAGATATTGTTCTAGGTACTGGAGATACAGTGATAAAGAAAACAGACAAAAGCTCTGCCCTGCATAACTAACTTGCTAGTGGAGGGCACAAATATTAATAATGTAAAAGCATTATATAATTTTAGGGGCACCTGGGTGGCTCAGTTGGTTTAACATCCAACTCTTGATTTTGGCTCAGGTCATGATCTCAGAGTTGTGAGATCGAGCCCCACATCTGGCTCTGAGCTCAGTATGGAGTCTGCTTTTTCTTCTCCCTCTGGTCCTCCCCTTGCTTGCGTGTGCTCTCTCATTCTCTCAAATAAATAAATACATACATACATACATAAATAAAGTCTTTTAAAAAATGTATGATAAGCATGATATAATTTTAGATAGTGTTACATTCCTTAACTAAAAGGAGCTTCAGGGCTCTTCTAGATAATATAGTCATAGAACACCTTGGAGGAGGTGGCATTAGTGTAGATACCTGTTGAATCAAAGGGGATAGTCCATGGGGGAGCCAACAGCAAGGGCAAATACCTGAAGATAGGAACAAGTAGCAAGAAGGTCAGTGGGATTGGCATGTCTGGGTAGTAACATGCCTGGGTAGTAGCAGGAAGGTCAATGCGATTGCAGTGTAGTGAACATAAGCATATTAAAAGATGAGATTGTAGGGGCGCCTGGGTGGCTCAGTGGGTTAAAGTCTCTGCCTTTGGCTCGGGTCATGATCCCAGGGTCTTGGAATCAAGCCCCACATCGGGCTCTCTGCTCCACGGGGAGCCTGCTTCCTCCTCTCACTCTCTGCCTGCCTCTCTGCCTACTTGTGATCTCTGTCTGTCAAATAAATAAATAAATAAAATCTTAAAAAAAAAAAAAAGATGAGATTGGAGAAGTAGATAGAGACCGAATCACTGGAGCCTTTTAGGTTATCGTAAGAGGCTTGGATTTTTATTTTGTGTGTTAGAAAGTTGTTGGAAGACATGCTTTGGTTTATATTTTAGTCTAGCAGCAGTGTGAACAGTGTGTAAGGGGCAAGAGACGTTCAAGTGGCTGTTTATAGTTTGGATGGGAAATGATGGGGATTACGGCTGGTGGAGGTGGTGGGCAGTGTTGGATTCTAGATACATATTTATTATAGTGTAGTGCTGACTTAACTTGCAGATGGATTGCAAAAGGAAGGGATTGGAGGAAAGAGGAATCCCGGGTGACTATGCAGTTGGGTAAATGGTGTTGCTATTAACTGAGATATGGAAGACTTGAGGGGTAGTAATTTTGGTGCAGAAAAAAAATACAGTATTTTGTGTGTGTGTGTGTGTGTGTGTGTGAATTATTTTGAAGTATTTCTGATATTATCTACTTGAACCTTCAGGTTAGAAGAGGTCAGGACTGGAGATACAAATTTGGGAGCCACCAGCATAGAGATGGTATTAAGAGCTATGAATTTAGATGTGATGGCCTAGGTGGCTGAGGGGAAAGAAAGGTCAGAGAGTCCTATGGCATTTTAGTTTTAAAATTTATAAAAAGAGAGGGAGGCAGGAAGAAGACAGCAAAGACTGACCACCAAAGTAGGAGAGAACCAGGATACTGCAGGGTTATTAAAGCCACCAATGAAAGTATTTCACAAGTAAGGGGATAGTCAACATTGTTGATTGTAGATGCAAGAGAAAGATAAGATGGTAAATTGGCTATTGGATTTGGTGGTATGGGGGAGGGGTCATAAGTGACCTTTATATAAGCAGTTTCAGGAGAGGGTTAAAAGGACAATGGAACATGAGTGAATAGTGTTCTGCAAGTATTAGGAAATGAATATCACAGTCCTTGTCTTCTTTTGTACACATTATACATACTGGTTTTTTCCACTGTTCCTAACATGATCTACTTTTTAGATTTTTCAATTTTTTTCAATCCTTCGTCAGACTGCTGCTAAATGAGCCCGAATGTTTCTAGCCATGTCCAATCCAAAACTGAATATAGTAATCCATGTGTGATCTGTCCCTGTAGAATATATCAGGAAAATGATTTCCTTCGTTCTAAGTATTCTACGTCTGTTATTGCAGCTAAAGATAGATGGCATTTCTTTTTCTTTTTGACAACCCCATTGAACTTTTGATTGATATCAACTTATCTAAGAGCTCTAAATCTTTAACACATATACTCTTTCAAAGCGACTCCTTCCTGTTATTTTATAGACTTTTTTTTTTTAATCCAAGCGCTAGACCTAATCATGGTTGTCACTGTTATACTTCATCTTGTTTGATTTCACTTGCCAAGTCTGTTTGGGGTCCAAATTCTGTCACTCAAGGATTGAGCTCATCTTTTTATAGGCAGGTTCCTATGCCTTCAAGTCATTAATAAACATGTTACTTGCCTTCACATATTTTGTCGAAGTCGGCAGATATAAATTATAAGTTATTGATACATAAATATAGCTGTAGACAGGCCAAAGGCTTTTTGAAAGCATAATTCAGCCATGAGGGAGGTCACATCAAGTCAGAGGGTCTGGTTCTTACTTGCCCCAGATCAGAGCCAATTGGGTAGCTGCTGTTGTCTCCTGCATGTGTCTAGACCCGTTCTCCAAATCTCTTTCCACGCTGGGTTGGTCCACTCGTCTCATCCAGTTGGGACCCTTGCTGACTGCAGCATTATTCTGTCCACTACCGTCTGTCATGGCCTCAAAGATCTCATGGGAAACTCGGACAGGTGTCCCACTGAAATCAAGATTCCATATATTTACATTTCTCTGTGTCACCAGTCTGGCAGTCTGATCAATGAAATTTATAATAAGCTTTTATTTAAAAAATAAGGTTAATAATAACTTGTAATAATTAACATTTATCTACTGTACTATGGTGTTCAGAGTGCTTTAATCTATGTTTTCTCACTTAACCATCACAATAACCTGTGTTACCGAGGATGCTCCATGTTGTAGGTGAAGAAGCTGGTCATTGAAGAAATTAAGTAGCTTACCATAGGTTTCATGACTGCTTCTAAATGGCAGAACCAGGATTCAAACCGTTCACATGGGAGCCTGGAAATGGGTGTCTGGGCAGGTTACTGAAGCAATCTGGTATTTCCAGGAGATAGGTGACAGAGGATGGCTGAAGCTTAATGCTTCTGTGGACACTCAGGGCTTTGTTCAGGTATGTGACAGAAGACGGTTTTCAGATATCCATCACTTGTGGGGAAGCTCTTCTTTGGCATATCATGGGGCCTGGCTTTCCCAGATATGGGAGTAGAGGTGGGCAGAGACTATGTTGTTAAGACTCTGTGATTCCTGGCAGATGGCTAGGGCAGATATGGACCAATGGTAAACTTGTGCTGATTCCTGGTGGTCACATTTCTTTCTTTCTTTCTTTCTTTCTAGCAACCACTTGTTTAACAGTTCTGTTTTATAGCTGTTAAAAAGCAAAATTCAAATGAATAAATTTGAAGATCTAATTGGTTTTACTAAGCAATTCATGAATCAGTCAGTATCTCATCTAGCAAGTAGAGAGCTCCAAGGAGTTGGACAATATGGAAGGTCTTTATAGGAGGGAGATGGTACGAGGAAGTTATTAGCCAAAGAGAAGAAAGGAGTGTTTCAGGCAAGGTCAGCTTCTCATAGGGGGTAAGACAGAGGGTCTTACTGGGTGGATTGTCTCATCTTCCTTTGGGGGTTGGAGAAGGGCCCATGTGACTAATATCTTATTGGTGCTTACCAGAAAATTCCTGACTGGTTAAGATGATATTTCTGGAGGAAGTTTAAGCTGCAGTTAGGTTAGATATTAAGCCCTGGTTTGCTCACTTGACCTAGGATAAGTGACTCCATTTTGGGCCTGTGGTTTTCTTTAAACAGAGCTTTTTAAAGAATCTGTGCAAGTTAGAGCTGGTCATATATATATATACCACTCTCTACTTTAGAGGTCCAGTCCTCTGAAGGATTAGTGATAGTGATTCCTGAATAAATCTTCAGTTATATAAATGTCCTTAAAAACAAGACTTTGCTACTAGTCAGACCTGGTTCAGTTGAACTAGACTGAGTTCAATACTTAGCTCTGTACTAACTAACTGAAAACTTAGACAA
This sequence comes from Lutra lutra, assembly GCF_902655055.1. Classification (NCBI taxonomy): domain Eukaryota; kingdom Metazoa; phylum Chordata; class Mammalia; order Carnivora; family Mustelidae; genus Lutra; species Lutra lutra. The sequence goes on from NC_062285.1 coordinate 87,397,070, forward strand.
GTTTTTAACCTCTTATATATTCATTCATAAAATGGGAAAAAATGATAGTACATACTACATATAGGACTGTCTTGGGGACTAAATTAGTTAATGCGTATGAAGTCTGATGATTCCTAAGAAGTCAGTAAACACTAGCTAGTGTTGCTTTGCTGTTATTCTGGTTAGTACCAGATGTATTGCTTTTTCACTTTTTCTTTTTCCCACATAGGTTTTCAGTTTTATCTTACCCATGTTTGCCCTACCCTTTTCAGTTTGAAGATCATTCTCCTTGGTAGAAGAGATGAAAAGCAAGATAAAAGTTGAGCACCTCTGCCTTCCCTCTGTCATCTTTTAACTTCCTGCCACCATACAAAGCTGTTTCTCTCACTTCCTGGATCATTTTCTTTTGAACACAGCTTTAACTAGGTTTGTGGTTTTTTTTTTTTAAACATTTTTTTAAGCTTTAGCCACTTTTCTTACAAGTTTAATCCTTATGTTTTTATAACTGCCCTGTTTTTATATATTATGAATATATCCTGTTATGCATTTTATTATATATTCTGATTTAATCTCAGAACTTTATGGGTATCCATATTGTCTCTCTTAAGTATCTTTTGCATTGGGATATTAGCTGTTATACTACTGGAATAAAATCATTTATTTATTTATTTATTAGGATTTTATGTGTTTATTTGACAGAGAGAGACAGACGGCGAGAAAGGGAACAAGCAGGGGGAGTGGGAGAGGGAGAAGCAGGCTTCCCTGTGAGCAGGGAGCCCAATGCCAGGCTCAATCCCAGGACCCTGATATCATGACGTGAGCTGAAAGCAGACACTTAATGACTGATCCACCCAGGCTCCCCAGAATAAAATCATGTAAAGCATTGCATCTCTTTTAAATTACATTCCCTTCTTAGAAATGGTCATAAGCTCAAATTCATTATTAACAAATTCTAATTTTCCTTCAGATATCATCTTACTAGACTACACATCTTACTAAACTACATATCTTATTTTCCACATTATCCCTTTCTTAGTTAGCACAAATTCCAGTAGGATGTAATTATCACTCACAGGAGTATTATTAGTTCTACATAACCATCTAGGATAAGGATAGATAAACTACTACCTACAGGCCACATTTGGTCTGTTATTTGTCTTTGCAAATAAAGTTTTATTAGAACACAGCCACACCCATTTGTTTACACGTCATCTATGGTACTTTTGCACTCCCAAGGGCAAAATTGAATAGCTCTGACAGAGACCACACGGTCCACAAAGTGTAAAATATTTATTGCTACTTTATAGAAAAACATTGGCTGGCTCCTTCTTAGGGCTTTCTTGAGGAGGACGATTAAACCCCCTGTAGCAGCTGCCCTCAAAAGATTTCTTAACCTTCTGAGAAACACTGCTGTCAGAAGGAAAAATCAGATGCCCTGTTTTAAAAGAATTAAGCTTCTAGCATGTCTAAACAATTGAAGTCTCATATCGCTAACATATCTTGCCTGTCTGCCAGTTTTGTGATCTCTTTCAGGAAATATTTTCAATATCCTCTGTCAGGCTAAGATGCCTGGTGGTCTACTCTTAACTGTGATATTATTTTCTGTCTTATTTTATCTCTCATCCAAATACTCTCAGCCATGTATCCTGCTTCGTGGATTTTCATACAAGTCTGTTTCTCTTTAAATGCTTTCTATACAAGTTTGTCTTTTTCCCCCCTTAAAGATTATATTTATTTGAGAGAGAGAGGGTGAGAAAGAGAGAGAGAGAGCGCGTGCACAAGCAGAGGGAGGGGCAGAGGGAGAAGCAGACTCCCCACTGAGCAGGGAGCCTGATGTGGGGATTGATCCTGGGATTCCTAGATCATGACCCGAGCCAAAGGCAGACACTTAACCGACTAAGCCACCCAGGCACCCTAAGTTTGTCTTTTTTAAAAATATAGGCAGAGCCAGATAGGAGATAAAATCCTTGACTTTGTTCATCTGCTGCAGACTTGCTCTGCTCCTTATGGTTCAATTGTTGGACACCCTTTCCTGCTCTCATCCAGGTTCCATCTACCAACCAACAGGACCAGGACAGTACTGGGCAAGAGGTGGGGCAAGAGGGTCATGGTCCGGGGTGGTCTCTGAGTGTGTGCTATCAACTAGAGAAAAACTAGCCAGAAGAGCAGCTGCCTGGGAAGAAAGGATTGATACACTGCTTAGGTGTGGATGGTGGCTTGAGATTACCTGGGGCTCAGTAACCCAGGCATTAAGCAAGGTCCAGAACAAGAGAGATGAACTGAAGTTATGCTTACAAACTGGGGTTGGATGTTGCTTTTCGTAGTTCAGTGTGTGAAGGGACAGTTCCTTAAAAATGCTGGATTCTAGATATTCCCTGACCTTATCATCTCACCTCCATCACCTTCAGAGGTTCTGACTTCTGAATTTGCAGTCCTCCCCTGCCCTCTCCCCTGGTCTGGGTGTGCCCCTGCTGGATTTATTTCCTCTCTAAATTACGGCTTCATACAAACAGGAATTCAGAATCTTGCTCCTCCTTGCCTCTTTTTTCTTTGCCTCCTCCAATTTTCAGTTGTGAAGTCTATTTGTGTACCTCAGGTTTTTCTCCCCCCCCATGAACCCTTCAAATTAAAAGGAAGAAAATATTTTAGTAGAGAAAGAATTATGAGAAAAGAAGAGTTAATAGATTAATGGAAAAGCCGGGCGCTCTGTATTCTAACAATAGGTCATTCACAGTACTTATTGCAAGAACCATTAAAATCATCAACAGGTCAGTAATGCTGACTTTGAACTAGCTCATCAAAATCTCACTATTAATAGCCTTAATAGCTTTGGAAACTGTTTCAGAAAGCTTGAATTTTAACAGTCAGGAATTAAAGGTGGAGCAAAATGACTGTTGGGCTTCTTTGGTTTTAAGGTCCCAAGGGAAATGCGGGATGTTTGGGGTCCTTTCAAAAAATGTGGGATTGTTGTGGAGGGCAGGGAATTGAGTTCTCTTATAAAACATCTTCTAGAGTGAACAGAGACAGAGTGGACAACATACTGGTCTGACCTGCCAAGCCAGGCACACCTTCCTTTTCAAAATGGTGGAACTCGGGAAAGGAAGCCATACTTTGAAGATGCTGTCAGCAGCCATCTCAAAAATGACAGCTGTCCTACTTTCTTTTGCAGTCCTTTCATGACATAACAGATCTCATTTCGTTTGAGCCTTTTCTAACATGGTACTCCTGCATTACCGCTTAATTTCTTCCTGTTATTCCTGCTCAGTCACAGGCTGTGTAAGAGGATTTTGCAGAAACTGGGGTTCTGGATGGGTCAAGTCATACAGGAGGCCTTGAACTGAGTCTACCATCAAGGCCCGGGAGGTGCTGAGAGCTCTTCCCAAGGTGGAACATGACAGATAAGGTGGGCAGTGTGACACAAAGTCAAGGCTGCTACTTGTGCTGCCACTTGTGCTACAAGTGCTGTTTCAGCCACTTCCTGTCCCACTTAGTGTAGAGGTGGTTTTTGCTTCAGACATACGTTATGCGATACGTGGATTCTGCCTTTTATATGTTGTTAAAGCAAAGGTTTCCTTTTTCCTTTGAGCTATTAGGGGGAAGTTAGCATTTTTATCATTATCTTAATTTTTCCTTTATGACTGTAGTCTTTGGGAAGGTTTTGTCCACATCTATGTCTGGGTACATATTGGGGAGAAGAAGAAAATACCACCTTTGCACACTAATCTCTAATTTTATATCTGAGGAAATTAAAGAAACCATAGATTAGCACTTTGAGAGCGCAAGGTCTTACACAGAAATAGAAGAGTTAGCATATGAGGATCGTGTACTTTGAGGAATATGTGCAAATCATTATGACATGAGAAGGTATAGATAGAGATGTCAGTGTGGATACACATTCCAGATCTTTCTATCCTTTCACTCTGCTTTAACCACTGTAAGGCTGAACCTGGTTTGTGTAATCACTGTTCCCCCACCCCAACCCCCCACTGATCAGATTAGGATTGGCCAATGGGATGCAAGGGAAGAGAGAGCATCAGCACAATGAGGCTTGAGGTCCATTCCCCCAGTTTCGTCCCTATTACTGTGTCCTACCATGTTGTGGGGGTGGTAATGGCTGCCTTCTTCTCCCAAAGGCCACAGATGCCCCAGGGTGACCCCTCTCCCAGGGCCAGCTCCGCAAGGTTCTATTATTAGCTACCTTACCTTGCCTCTTTAGGCATCCAGGGGTTGTAACAGCTCCCACTGTAGCTAGACCCAGGGTGTTTCAGCCAACCACCTTTTTGTTTTCCCTTGACACTGCTCACACATTTATAGATAGTCCCTTTGTTAAATTTGCCTCAGTCTCCCTATTTGGGATTGCCATCTGTTTCCTTTGTGACCCTGCTCGTACAATACAAGATCTCTTATAGCTACATATTATACCTACTACCATGTTCTCCTTTTATATGCTGTATGCAGTGTGTACCTTAGGTCTCTCTCAGCACCAGCCAGGACGTTGTGCTGGTTAGTTCCCTCAGAAGCATTGCTTATTGATTGTGGGAGGAGCAACAGGGGTAGAAATCCCTGTTCCTTGTAGACTAAAACATGGTCTTGATTTTTTCCAGTAGTGAGAAGAAAATGCCTCTTTCCTTCCAAATTCTCCTTGCAAGTAAGTAGACTTTTTAGTTGTTGATGGGACAGCTTCGTCTCCTGGCCCCAAAACAGTGTAGGTGAATTGTTGTGGAGACAGTGTGGGGTTTGTTGGGTGACAGCGAACATCCAGTTGGGCTGAAGTTAGGCTGGCCTCAGCCTTGGTCTTCACCTCCCCTTGGACTTCATCTCCCCTTTGGAGCCTGGGTGGCTGAATGCTTTTGGTAATCAGCAAGTATGGCGCTCAGTATTACATGGAGCAGTTCTTAGCCTCAAGCAAAGATGGTGGCCTCCTTACATGCTCTCCACCCAAGAGAGCAGGCCTCCTGGAAAAGAAGGTCAGTATTATCTTAGCATTCATACCTCTACCCTGGATAGCCTGATTCATTTTTATTACACTTCTCTAAACTCCACTGGGTTTATTCTGTCCCCATTCTTTCTCTTTAAAAGAAGGCATGTACCTAATAATTCAGACAATGTACCATAGAGGTCACTTACCATGGTTGTACTTTGCTAATGTCTGATGTTTTGTTCTGTGTGCAATATAGGACTTTAATGGCATTTAAAAGTGCCTCATCTCAATGCAATCTCCTGTCTGAGTCTCTGCTCTCACCTTAGTTCTAAGGTTAGGCGATTTGTTCTGTTGCGTGAATATTAGAATCATTTCTTTCTCCCAGAAAAAAATGTCGATGTGAATTTTTTTTTTCAAGTTCAATCAAAACACGGTAATTTTTAAATCATTTGCTTTGTCTGTAGTGGTATTTCTTATACTAGTGCCTCAAAAGGATCTTGAGAATTGCTGAAGGGCCACATAAATAGAATGTGTACTCTATCTACACATAGTAGAAGCTGCGTCTCTAGTCGCTGGGCTTTTTGGTTGTTGTCCACAGAAAATGATATTGGCTAATATAAGGTGGGGGAAAACATACATTAGACTTGAAGGGAAAAGAAAAGGGAAAAAAGCCATAGAGTCCAAGGATCAAGATGGCAGGAATGAATACGTTTCTTTTCTCCCAGAGATGTACCGTTGGAACAAATGATTCTTGGTGGTTCTATGGTTCTGAAGTTTCTGTGATACTCTGCTTAAGATTCAAAGTCCAGAGAGAGGGCATTTTTTGGCCCAGCATGGGCCATCTCATTTGACAATCCCATGGAGATTTTACTCACTGGGGGAGGGGATTTCTCAACATACCACTTGAGTGTTATCATCAGCAGGAGAGCGGGTGCCAGGCAGGCAAAGCCAGCAGATGTCCACTTCAGCATCTCTCTTCAGTCTTTTGTTTATCGCTCTTCCAGATCATTAACTAAGATGTTAAATAAAACTAGACTTACCACGGGTGCTACAGGCTCCCCACCAGGCATTCCTCTGACTATGTGCATTATCACTGATAATTGTTCATTTGCCTTTAGTCAGGTTTTAGCCTCTGTGATGAGCTTCACACAACTGCCAGCTCGAATTTCATGTAAGGAATAAACTTTCACGAGCTGCTTTTAGAGTCAAAATGCATTACTTCATGGACTGTATGCTCCTCGCTACTCATTTTGTAATCCTACCCCAAATAACAGTTCAATCTGGAAGACGGCCATGTGGCCAAAACATCAGCCTTTCCTAGCCAAGCTTTGGTCGTGTGAGTGAGGGCCTGGGCTGGGTTGACCAGGGGCACCCTGTGATCTGCCATTCTGGCTAATGACCTGGAGACACAATTTCGATTTCAAGCGACCTGCTAAAGCACTTTAGTGCTCTCTGAACTATTGAGGAAAGATTGAATTAGACTCAGTATAGGTGTATAATCTAAGCTTATTTTAGGGTATTCAAATCCTGGGAAAGTAGGTAATGATCACTGCTAATGTGTATGGGGGACATTACTCCGTGCCAGACACCTTATGCTTTGCCCGTATCATCTCTCGTTTGAACCTTCACCCCGATCCTAACAACCCTGTAAAACAGGTACCATTATTATCCTCATTTTCCTGATGCAGAAAATGGTGGTGAAATAACCTGTGTAAGGTTACACATTGAATAATAGATATTTTACAGACTTTCACCTCTGGGGCGTGCTGCTGCTTGTACTGGCTAAGAGTTTAGTTCCCTGTCCGTCTTTTCACTGATTGAGTGCTCAGTGCAGTGAGTGAGATCTGCATTGACTGCTTACTATGGGCCAGGCCCTGTTGGAGGCACACAGTACAGAACGCATAGCTTAAACATAGTGCCTTTCCTGCCACGAGGGATCTTGCATCATGGTAGGTAAGCTAAGATATATATAGAAACTCAATTAATTGAGTACTGCATGCTCTGATGGTGCAGTTCACGGGGAGTGTATAGAGTCAACCTGCCTGATGCTGCTGTACCATCTAGAATCTTTCTGGAACAGAACTCAGGAGCAGCTCAGGCAGGTGGGTATATAGGTAGGAAGGCTGGAATAGATGCTCATTGTGTCTCTAAGTCTTACACCAAGATACTCATCATTGAAAAGGGTGGAAGTACGTCCTTCAGGTACTAAGAGTACAAAGTAGCCTTCTGTAAGAGTCATTTTCTCTTAAGCTCTGTATTTTATCCTGAAATTTTACTTTAAAGTGCCCCTTAATTTTATTATAAAGTGCCTTCATAGTATTTCTGTGATTATTTTAACACAAAAATCGGTTCCTAAAAGTAGATGCAATGGAAATAAGACTCAAGAACATGTGCCATCTTTCCCCAGGCTTTTACATATATCTGGTGCCATTAGGGCTGGTATGGGTACATCAGTTCATGAAGCATGGAATAGACCAGTGTATCAGTCAGGATTCGCAGAAGCCACCATGGGTATTTTGAATAGGAAGTAGTTCAACACTGGGAATTCAAGGCTCCTGAAACCATTGGAAGGTTGGGGGAGGGGAGGCCAGGGAAGCCCACTTCAGAAAAATGTAACTGTGAGGACTGCAGTGGACAAGTGGGTGATTCTCAGGAGATGCCTTATGTCACGGGGACGTGCCAATGCCCAGCTACTTGCCTCCACTTGTCCCTGGCGTGCAGTGGCTTCTGCCCTTCTGCCTCCCCCATCTTACTCTAGTGTCCCTTCCTGGTGGAGTCTAATCAGAAACTTGGCAGCAAGGGCATTTAGAAAAGGTAGTTTCTGGGCTTTAGAGACCTGGCATGTAAGAGGGAGCTTAGAGATGAGAGTAATGCTGGGGACAACAAACAAATCCTGTGCAATTAAAATATGGCGTTTTGGCCTAGGATAAAGCAATATTATCTCCTTCCTTGTTTTCCCTGCTGCAGCCCTACCCCTTTAAACTTTCTCCTTGAGAAGCTACTGAGTCAAGGAATGATGTTTGAATTACAGGCATAACAGAGTTGGGGAAATTTCGTTTTATGGACTCTCCTCCTTTATTTCACTTTCCTGCTCTTTACCTTCTTGGTTCTGCCACTTCCTTCTTTAAGGGAGGAGAAAGGCTGTTAGTCTCAGGATTGTGTTTGAATTCCTCTGGGGGCTTTTTTTTTTTTATCAGCCTAGGCCTCTCCAGAGATAAGCTCTTTAGGGGAGACACAGGGTGAAAAGCTGAATTGATTGAAAGGATTTGTAGTGTATTCCTCTGTGGGGATGTGATCTTTCTCCTTTGGTGAAGGGAGTTAAATGCTCCAGCCAGTTCATCTGCAACATCACTGATCTCATTTTCAAGATGCTTCTGATACGGAAGAGAAGAAGATTTGTTTTTCTTAGTCATTGAGCTCCCATTGGCGCTCTGAATTGGGGGAGAGGGAGCTTTCCATTCCTTTTCAAGAAGACTTCTCTTTTTCACCTCTCAACTTTCAAGCAAGATCTTGGTCAGAAGTTTTCTTTGGCTCATTTTGATGTTTCCTTACATTTTTGCAAATGGATATCACTTTTTTTAAAATTCAAATTAATTAGTTTAAGGTAATAGACCATCTTAAAAGATGGTATTATGTATTTTGTTGTTGTTGTTGTCCTTGCTGCTATTTTGTCATTAAACCTGTAAGAAAAAAATGCCATATGGCCTCTACCTCGCATCTTTCATGTCAGTCAAGGATATTATTTCCAAAATGTTGGGACCATTCCATAAGTGTGTATTAGGGATTGTTAGTTTAGAAAGGAGTTTGGATTTTAGAAAAGTTGTGAGAGAAACAAATGATTTAATTTATATGCATATTTTATTGAAATAGTTGGAATAAAATCTATGAAGAATGGGAGTTTGTAATTGTAAACGTAGTTTAGTTTGCTTTGGGTATCGGTTGCATATTGGGACTCCTAGAACTCTACACTGTTAGGTACATTCAGAAGGTCACCAAGTACCAAAGTTAGACACTGTGACTCATAAGATTGGACTTAAGGATGGCCAGGTCTGCATGCCTATTTATGTGCGTGTTAATGCATTGAAATCAAGCAGGTAAATATAGAGCTTTTGGGTTCTGCCTGTGGAAGAAAAGGAGCTTGGCTCATTGTGGGAATTCCCCAGAAGGGGGATTTGGAAGCAGGTGCATTTCTGTTATTAGGTGGAATTAGAAGTCTTTATTCTCTTTGAGAACAAGTGAGGTAGTAAATAAGTAAAATAAATAAAAATAGGTTGGTTGGATTCCCAGTAGTTTTGAGTGGGTGGAAAGATTGAGAAAGATTCTGGAGAAAGAAAGCTGACTTTCAAGTCAGTGGTTCCAAAAGACATCACAGTTGGGAGGGACTAAGAAATCCTTTTCCAGCTTTATTTTGATAAAGTCATTCATCTTGGAACTACAGATCCCATAGGAGAAGATCCCAACTTCATAGTGGGTAGTCTGTGAATCAATTATTCAGACGCTTTTAGGGGAGGGAACAACTAATAATTCCTTTAATATGCTTTCTTTTCCCTTAATCAGTGTCTTATTGCAGAATGTGAAATGAATAGAAAAATGAAAAGGAACTGGGTTGGTCAACTCTGTTTGTGACTGATAATTAGGTGAGGGGTAAGAAGCCAGGAGTTTTGTGGACATTTCACTCAACATGTTTAGATTTCACACCCTCAGACTCCTATTAATGGATAAATGAATGGCATTTCTTAGATTCAACTGAACTAAGATTTACTAACTTCTCTTTTTTATATGCTTTATCTTATATCATTGTATTTAATCCTCCCAGCAATCTCATGAAGTTAATTACTATTCCCCTTTTACAGATTAGAAAAGTAAGGTCCAGAGGAGTTAAGAGATGTGCCTATTTAAATACACATGAGGAGAAAAGGGGAGACCTGGTCTCAAAAGCTACATCTTATAGATATCTGATGGCCAGTCCTGTGGCCTACTTGGTTCCAGTTTCTCGGGACCTGAATTCTATCATTGATATTGCCAGCTGACCACTGTGATGTCTTTATTTGGGAAAATCCACCCAGCAGGTCCAAAAAGCCTGGTGAGGTGACCTAATTTATAAGAGATACAAAAAACCCTGCAAAAAAAAAATCGGATGTTTTCTAGCATATAGAATAATAAGCAGAAAGAAGCATTTTTTGTATATTCTGGAATTGTCACTTAAAATGAGATATTCTTACAGAATGGAACATATGTTTTTCATCCAACTGTTATAGGCAAGTTTTGAATATATATTCCGTTATATTATTAGATAGTTTCCTGAGAATATCTAGCTTCTTTCTGAACTTGGGGGTAAATTTACCTTCTTATAACTTGGCCTCCTAAATGTGGTTTAGAAGATCAATTTTAAGACTCTAATGGCATGTCAGAAAAATGTCCAACATGCCCACATTTACCTTGGTCATTGCTGTCTCCTTCCTTTCACTCTGCATCATTCTCTTGTACTGTACTTTACAGCCACTTTTAGCCTTCTGACATTCCTCTCGTTAAATTCACTGTCATGTAGCATCTCTTCTCTTTTTAAAGTACTGCAACGCTTCCCAACATAATCAGCCCACTCTGATGATCACCAGCTCTCTTTAAAATCACTGCATCATCATCCTGTGGTGAGGTGGCTACCTGCAGTAGTAGTTTAGGGGTGTCTCTTCCAAGAAACAGCAAACACTGTTCACATATATGGTGGATGGTGGATTGCTGGGGCTTTGTAAAAGCAGCAGCAGGAGCCTTGATTATGTTGGGGAGGAGACATTTTTCTCTACCCTTCAAGATTCTTCTAGCTGGTCTAAGAATTAAATTGACATGAGACAATGAGATCAATAGGAGAAAATCAAATTTAATATTGTACATATGGGGAATTCACACAGACGTGAGACTTCAAAGACAGTCAAAATGAGATAGGTTTGTCATGCTGAAATAAGGAGAAGAGGGTAGGCGTTTGGGACTTTGAAGGGAAGGGAAGCAATTCACAAGAAGATGAAAAAGAGTGACTGTCTGATAAACAAATGTTTGCGGGGCCTCAGAAAGAATGGGATGTACAAAGGAATTTTAACAAACTGACTTTGTTAAATTCCTTCCTGTCTATCACCCCTAGTTCATACTATGTTGTAGTTACTTATGGTGAGACCCCTCTTCCTGAGCAGATTCTCTTATCTAAATTCCTTTTAAGCAGTTAGGTGGAATTCTTCCTGAGCCTTTTGGGCTTTGATTTTAGCTCAAAATAATCTGCATGGCAAAACAGCACATTTTGGGGTCATCTGCCCTTTGCCCCTACAATTAGTAGGATCATGGGATTTTGTTTGCAGGCCCCAAATAGGCAGGAGCCTTTTTATAATGTGATGTGACCCAAAGGAACATGATGTTCTTGGACTGGCTGCATGGATTTGGAAGAAGGCCAAGGGGGCTGGGAAAGACTGGGAAGACTAAGGGTCTCCAAAATGAAATGGGGCCAGTTTTGGGGCTTGCCCCCGGTTTAGAAGGCTCATTTCACCCTTGGTGTTTTTGATTATCTCTCACATCCACTTCCTTAAACGTAGCTGCCCCATTCCCAACCTTACCTGGCATATTTCTATCCATTCTTCAGTCCCAGCTCAAAAGCTACCTCTTGGTAAAGCCTGCCTTGACTTTCCTGTGGCACGTGCTGCCCTATTCTCTGTGTTCCCAAACAGCCTGTGTGGACAATGTACCTTGTGTGTTGTAAATACTTGTAGATTTGTCTGTGACTGAGCTTGGAGCTCATTGTCATTTGTGACCTTCTGGCATGTAGTAAAGGCTAGATAGATATTTATCAAGTGAGCAGATGGGCTTTTCCTCCTGTGCCCACTCCTCTGACTCAGCCCAGGGTTATTCTTTGGTTTTGTTTTATTTTATTTTATTATTTTTTTGTCTAGGGCAAGTAGCTGAGAACAACCCACACAACACATTTAGCACCTTGGAATGAAGGTCACGAAATAGTGCAAGCCTCATGCATTCCAAACAAGAGGATGTCTTCTCTCTCAGTCCCTTAGGGCCAGTCTCAGTTTGGCAAAGATGATAATTTGTGGATGATTTCAAACCTAACAAACTTTCCGATTGAAAGTGAAAGCTAACTTAATATTCTTTATTGCTTCTTGGAATCTGATCTTGGCAAGATTAATGTAAAAAAATACTGTGAAGTAATTCTTGTGGAATTTTGACTCCGTGGATGGAAATGCCAGGGATCTCATTTTCAAAAAGGTCCCCAGAGTTTTGCCTCTCATCTTCAGTCTGTGCATAAGTTTATCCTTGCCGGCCTGAAAGCTCTGCCCTTTGGTGAGACACCCCACAGAGTAATCCCCTGGTGGCAGGGGAAACTCTTAGGGACTGTTAAAAGGAGACTTGCAACTTACATACATTTCCCCCAAAGGCAGCGAATGGGGGGGGGGATGTTGGTTTTAACCTGCATTCTAAAAACAAGCCTTCTAGTTGCCTTGTGATGGAGGGGTGCTTGAAATAGCCCTGGAGTGACCTCATTCTCCTGTTCTACCAAACTGCCCTTGATGGAGGTAGCAGTGGCCAAATAGAGACACCAGCCAGGTGGTTGGAAGGTTCAGATGTCTTGTTCCCTGGAAGAGTGGCTGGAGTTAGCACTTTAGCGACAATGGCAGTGGCTCTAAGGCTCTGTTGTCCAGTGCAGAATATAGTAGTTGCTGGTCCTATGTGGCTACTTGCATTTAAATTCATTAAAATGAAATGAAATAAAAATTCAGTTTCTCTGTCACTGAGCTGCATCTCAAGGGCTCATTGACCACAGGTGGCTGCTGTGTTGGACACTGCAGATATAAATTGTCACTGCAGAAAGTGCTACTGGGTAGCGCTGCTCCAAGGAGCTGGAAGCCTGTAATGGTTATATCTGCAAGATGCCTGACTTTTCCAGAATGGCCAGGAGCAGTCCGGGGAGGTGCAACTTAAAATAGAGAGGGAGGTCAGTGAATAGTGTTCTTTCACCTGTGGCCAGGGGTTGGATGATGCCTTTGGGTGCAGCTAGCAGGTCTGAAACACAGCTAGTGGAGAGTGAGGAGGTGGAGTGGTTGAGACTCAGACCAACGTCTAAGTTACCGCGTGGCTGACGCATGCCAGAAGTTACGCTGGTTGCTTTCACTTCTGTTACGTTACTTCAGTCCCTGTGTGCTGGCTACCTGTCTACTTTTTACAGATGAGGAAACCGAGACCCAGAGGATCCAGTCAGGTGTCAAAGGCCACAGGATAGTGGGGTCTGAGTTGGAACCCACTGCTTCTAAGTCAAGTTCAGTGCTTTTCTGGCTTTAGGGGTGGATGGAGCAGATGGGCAAAGGACCATTAGTGAAAAGGGGAGACATTAATTTGAAGAAATCAAACTGTTTGCTCCATCCAGTCGTAACCCTTGGAGCCTGGTTAGTGTTCAGCCTCGTGCTCAGGGTCTGTTGTCAAAGGTTACCGCTTTCGTGGATTTTTCTTCCATGGGAAGCCTGAAGAATGGAACGAGGGTCTGCTGAATCAAGAGTCAAAGATGGAAACTTAATATTTGTTAGGTACTAGTACTCTTCAGTGTGTGCAGATACGGTTCTGAAGGGTTTTTGCAGAAGTAACTCATTTAATCTGTAGAACTACCCCGCTGTGAGGTCGATGCTCTCATGATCCCGATTTTGTGGATGAAGAAACTGAGGCTTGGAGAGAGAGGGTGTACTGTCCAAGATCACACACATCCTGACCCTGTACCCTCAAGCACAAAGCACGGGGTGGGAGGCTCATGTGAGCTTGTTCTTGCAGACCTGATAACGCTCTCTGACACTTCATAGGTGGCTTCCTGCCAATCATATTAAATACATCCCTTCCTCAGGAGTATGAATTCCTCACAGTGTCATTCACATCTCGTTTCCTTTAATCTCTAAACCTATGAAAAGTCATTCGCTCTTACCTCTTACTCAATGTCTCCCTCCTCTCCTTCCTTCTCTAACCCGATGGTCTCCCTTCTCTCTTGCTTTTCTTTCTCCTGTTTCTCTGTGAGTGCCAAGAGACCCCAGGTGGTTATTATGCACTGCGTCCGGTTGCTGAACTGCACACTGCGTGGATGTCAGCCAGTGATGGAAGGGCTGCGACATCAGCTCCATCTTAATGACCACCCCTTTCGCCGAGCAGCCAACTGCGGCCAGTCCCCTCCCTGTGTCAGGTGCAGTCCCCATAGGGAGAGGTGGGCAGTGGGTCACATGGGGCCTGGTGAGTCCCTGCCCCTTGTTCCCACCCCCCATTGCCTGCGCCCCACCCTGGCCCTGCCTGTCAGGCACCTATTTCCTCTCTGTCTGCAGCCCTGCACGATGTGGCAGAGCTTCGCAGTCCTGATGGCATGGGCAGTCAAGCCTGCCTTTTCCCAGCTAAGAGCTTTCTTTGTGAGGAGGTGGAAAAAAACCCAAGAAGGAGGAGAATGAAAGAGCCCAAAGGAACAGGGACTAGAATGTGTTCTTCTGGACGGACTTTCACAGCTCCTCCACTTCTGGCAAGGCAGAGACCCCGCCTCTGAACCTCCAGTGGCCTGTGCCAAATCTTTGCCCTCATCCCGTCATTGTGGGGGGTGCCTGTGTGTGCCCTGGGACAGGGAGGAAGCCCTCAGGCCTAGATTAGGAGTCAGGACAAAGGGAGAGAGAGGAGATCATCCTCCCTCCCAGCCATGGAAGGGAAGGGACCTTCCAGAAAGCTGGAAGATAGGCTTTTGATTTATTGCCTGAGGTGAGCACGTAGCCAAGAAGAATTGTGTAAAGTGTAATAAATATTGACACAAACCATACAAAGGTTGTGAGTTGGTTCCTGGTTCCCAGGCTATGAGGTCAGAGCAGATTTCTGAGACTAATTCACTTTCCCGGATACCTGGGATGGCTCCCTTTCAGCTCACTTCTGGGGCTTCTCCCCTCCTCAACGCGCACCTCCAGCTTCTACCAATATTGGTGTTGAGGTTGGGAGTCCAATCCTATCCCTAGAGGCTGAACCAACTCTGTGATCACTCATTCATTCCTTTATTTGAAAATATCATATTATTCTGCTTTAGGCTCATTATCTCTCACATTTTTTTTCCTTATAAATTCTGTGCCAACTGCTAGAGATATAAAAATATATGGGGTCCAGTTGTTTTCTAGAAGAATTCCTGGTCTCCTTGAGGAGACAGATAAGACTCAGCCTAGTGTCGCAGTAGAGGTACTGTACGGTCTCATGTGATGGCAGATCAGGGCCCGGAAGAAGGAGGCCCAGCCCACGGACATGCAGGGGGAGAGGGGTTGGAAATGCCTTCTAAGTGAAGGTGATGCTTGGGTTTGCTAGCTACGGAGGGAAGGACAGGCTGACCCAGGCCCCCTTCAGCAGAAGTTAAGGCATGGAAATGCGAGAATACAGGACAGATTTGGAAATCTTCAAGTAAAGGGCAGTAGGTTTGGAGCAGATGGTTTACTGAGGAGTCATGCCATTAGAGGAGAATGAAAATTTATGGAAATGCAAACTGCAAAGATCATTTTATGTCACGGTAAGGGATTACTTTGAACTCTATCCTGAGAGTTGTGGGAATCCACTGAAGAATCTTTAAACAGAGGAGTGACACAGTGAAATTTACATTTTATTAAAAAAAATTCATTGGGAAGTGGTGTGCTAGGTGGCTCAGAGTGGGGTGATCTGGCGCAGAGCTCGTGGAGGAGAGGCTCCCGGTGACCCTGGGCCAGAGTGGTGGCAGGAAATGAGGTGGAGGGAGGAGTGGGGTAAAGGGATTAGCTGCGGGAGGGGCTGCACCTTCCCTGGGGCTGGAGAGACGTGAGAGAGGAGGCCTGCCTGTCGCTGGAATGTTCGCATCTATCATCAAACAAGTTCAGTTCATTTTTCATCCTTGCACCTAACATCAAACAAAGCATGATGAAGGCATTGGCTCTTAAACATGCTCTCTGGAAGAAATTTGGGAGTGTTTATTTGCGTGTCCTGTCAGTGTTGTGAGACTCTAAGCTCCTCAAGGGAGGGCACACAGTGTATTTATCCGTCCATTATGTGTGGCATTTAGCACACCAGGATACTTAGTAAGTCTTTAATAATAATAAGATCTGAGCCCCAGGAGCGTTATTGTATTTGTCAGTGAAGGAATAAGTAGGTTTGGAAGCAGTTTGGCTAAGTTTAGTTTTATAAGAAAAACCTCAATTATTTGAACTGTGGAACCTCTTGAAACCCATTCCTGAAACATAATCTGAACAGCTTCTGCTCTTGGTTTTCTTAGGTAAGTATTTTTCATTGGCTTAATTGGGTGATTGTTTCCTAAAATACAGAAGGGGTTATTTCTTTGTTGTTCAGTAATCTCGGACGATCAGTCAACCTGTCTTTAAAAACAGAGTTTTGTTTTTTGTTTTGTTTTGTTTTGTTACTAAGATGGTTGATCCCTAATTCAGGTCCCTATTCTCTTCTCTGATCTTTGTATAAATCAGAAGAGCTACCGTTATTGCTCTTGTTTTCAACACTCGTTTTTTTCTCTCGTGTTCACTTCCTTGTCACGGTTATCTTTATTACTCTGGGATGTTACTACTTTAAGACCCTCTCTGCCTTTTCT
This sequence comes from Lutra lutra, assembly GCF_902655055.1. NCBI lineage: Eukaryota > Metazoa > Chordata > Mammalia > Carnivora > Mustelidae > Lutra > Lutra lutra. The sequence continues at coordinate 87,413,572 of NC_062285.1, forward strand.
CTTTCTTCCTGAGTCTTTTCTAGACTTTGTCGCAACTTAATGACCAGGAGGCCATCAGCCACCAGGCCTCCGCATACCTTGTATTTTCACAGTGCATCAGTGCTGGGCGCCAGACCGCTCTGTGCCCCTGTCCGTTATGATACGTCCTGTTCATATTTTTCCCCGAGACTTCCATAAGCCTGGTCAGAAAGTTTTGGTGGATTTAAGAACAAAAGTCACTATTTCTGGCCCTCCTCCTACATTTGGGCTCCAGATCCCAGGAGATGCAGCACATACCCAATGGCCCCATCCTGAGGGTACTATTATCACTAACTCTTACAATAGGAACCTTAGACTTGAGTTCCTTGTGTGAACCCAGGTAGTCCTTATTAAAGAGGAGCTCTCATGAGTGGGTGGTGCTCTCCTTTATCTACTTGGGCTGTTTCACAGCCGGCCTTGGGTTTTTATGGAGACTTCTACACATAGAAAGAATAGTAAGTCAACGTGCATGACAATGTGTGTAACATGGCTTGCCTGTGCGGTGGACTCCGGAGCTCCAAAACTGGTGCTTTGAGCCGCCGAAGGATCAATGAATTTGACCTAGCTTAAGGAAGGTAGAAGGAGAGAAGGAAGTATTCTTAGGCTGCTTTCCTTGAACCTGCCCACGTTACAGAGTATGAACCACTCCCCGTTTCTGCTCTGCACAGCATGTGCACATAATCCTGGGCTCCTTCTCCTGATCACTTCCTCCATTTACGGAGCATTCTAGAGTCCATTAAGGTGGTCCTTTTCTTGAAGCAGTCCAGCAGTGTGCTTTGTGTTGTGCTCTTCTCAGACCAGTTTGAAGGGCCTTTCTGCAGTCCCAGGCAATCAGTGACTGCACTGGGGGTCCATTTTGTGAGACGTCTCAAGCAAAGGGGACATGACTTGAAATAAGTCATATAAAAAACAGTAGAAATAAGAGGTGTTTTTAACTTGTAGGAGAGAAGGACAGGGCAGGGCGTGAGTTTTCTTCAAGTATGTGAAATGTTGTCAACTGGCAGGGGATTAAACTTGCCCTGTGTCTTCCCAGGGAGCAGAACTCGGTGCAAGGCAAAGGGAGATGTTAAGTTCATCATAGGGGAGGACTTTAGAGTGTGATATTTAAGAATTTTTGGGGGTGGAATCAAGCTTTTTGAGTTTAAATCCACCATCTGCCTGTAACTAGCCATATAAAATTGGGTTAATTTTTAAACCCTTCTAATCTTTAGTTTCCTTATCCATAGAATGGGGATAATATTAGCATCCATCTTATGAATTGCTATGTTATCTGCTGACATGATGTCAGTTAAGTGCTCTTTATCATAATTCACAGTGAGTCCTGGATAGTGCTGGGCCCTCTCACAATAGTACAGGGGCCTAACAATGGTTCTCAGCATTTCCTACAACTGAGCATCATCACTTTTTTTTTTCTTTCAAATTTGGAATTCTTCTGCATATTTATGTGGTGTTCTTATGTTTTCCTCGGCTGAGGGAAATTGATAGAGAACTACCTACCTTCCAGAGTAATTTAAATGGCATAGATATTCCTGTGAACTTTAGGAAGAGTAAAATATACAGTGTCGTGAATTCAAAAGAACTGGAGAATAGGGTACAATGGTCGAGGATGCCATTTTGAATTTGGTGAAAGTTGGATTAAGATTTTCTCTTTTGAGGGATGGCTGGGTGGCTCAGCCAATTAAGTATGTGCCTTGGGCTCAAGTCGTGATCCCAAAGTCCTGAGATCTAGTCCCACATCGGGCTCCTTCCTCAATGGAGAGCCTGCTTCTCCCTCTGCCTGTCGCTCCCCCTTTTTGTGTTCTTTCTCTCTCTTTCCCTGACAAATAAATAAATAAAATCTTTAAAATATATATATTTTTTTAAAATAAATGAAATTTTAAGATTTTAAATATATTGTACACATGTCCAAGTAAGGCATTCATGGGCAGTAGTAAGTAAAATGACATTTACTTTAAAAAAAAGGATGAATTACTTTATCCTGAATTTAAAAAACATCGAGATGAGATGATAAAATATCATTTTAAATTTCTTGACTTCTTGCATATGCCCTTAAAAAATCGAGGGATAACATACACACAGTAAAATGAATTGTATCAAGTGTACAGTTGGGTGAGTTTTTACATATGTATTTATCTGTGCAGCTGCCCCACAGATGAAGATAGAAATCATTTCCAATAAGCCAGAGAGTTCCCTCCTGCCCTTTCCAAGTCTACTTAGACTTCTGTCAACCTTAGATAAGTTTTCCTTGTTCTTGAACTTGGTATGAACACAGTCCAGGAGTACGTACTTTTGTGTCTGGTGGCTTAGGCTTCATATCTTTTTTTTAAAATTATATTATTCACCATACAATACATCATTATTTTCTTTCATATCTTATGGGTGAGATTCTGTCCTATTGTTGCACATAACTCGTTAATGCAAAAAGTTTATTTCTAAATGGCTTTCCATATTACAACTAAATCTTTGGAAGAAATGTGAGGCTTGAAGGAGTCTTATGCAACTTCATGTCCATGTCCTTTGATTTACAAATGAAGCCTCTGAATTAAAGATATTAAGTAATTTGCATATATAACTAATGGCCAAGTAATAGGATATGCTGTATCTTTGCAGAGATAGATCTATTGCAAACATTATTCTCAGTGAGAGTCATGCACACAGTGTCTAAATTATACATAGAAAATGTGAATTATTTAAAATTAGAAATTATTATGATACAAATTAATCCTGTTCACCATGGGACGGGCTTTTGGGTTGTATACACATTGTGACAATGACATTTTTAGAATAGTTTATTGTGATTATCTAGACAAGGAAGTCATTGTCATTGTGCCCATTCACATAAGTCATAAAGCCCTATAGATGACAAACTGGAATTGCTTCTGCTAGAATAAATTCTAAATACACACATTTCCTTTTCTCTGTCTCTTGTGTCGGCGTGCACATGTGCAGTCACAAGCACACACACTCACAAGCACACATACACCACCTACAACAGACCATGTAAAAAGACGGCACATTTTCCAGAATATAACCACTCATCTCTCTATCATCAAATGGGTGATTGTCTCTCTACAGCCTGTTGCTCCTGAAACTCAAAATGTTGTTCTTGAGATTGACTCAATGTAGCAAAGCTGTATAATAAAGTGGGAGTAGATGGAAGGGGATAAAGCATTGCCCTTCAGTCAGCTTGCACTTTAAATTTTGATAGGGAAAGACAAGAGGTAAGGCCTGGAGTGCCTGTGGGTTTGTTGGAGTTAGGAGGCCAGGCACAAGCTAGAATGTATAGAGGATAAAAAGATACCATTTCTTCTCCAGGAATGTGGCAATCTGGCTAATCAGCCTGACCCTCTGGCTAAAAATAAATTAAAATACTGGTTTTAAAGGATCTCTTAAAAGCATCGAATTGCTAAAAGAGAGTAAGAAATTGGGAGGCCGAAATCCCAAGGCCAGGAAAAGCACTGGGGGAGCTCTGTTTGCCCCCTGGAATTTGCTGATCCCAAAAACTGAGCAGCGGTTTTGATGGCCTGGTAAGAGAGGGCAGAAAACAAAACTTGGAACGCAGTCCAGATGAGAAACCTAGGGAAGACCTCCCCTATTATGCTGGAATCTCTAAGCTATGAATGCCCACATCACATCCCCAAGCAAGTGCACACAGAGAGCTGTCTCCAGACTGAGCAGAAGAGAAGGTGGGGAAGCGAAAGAAAACCTGTCTCTGAGAAGTGGTTAAGGCAGCAGGCATCAGAGTACTTACAACCCATATTTGCATAAATGGATGGTCCAGAACCAATCTGGCAGGGAACTTAGTTTGAGGTGGTTCTGGGTTCCTGGTAGTCTTAGGACCTGGCAGAAGCAAATGCAAACTTCTTTGGAGGAGGATACCTTCGTCCTAGACTCCTGGGACCTACCTCCCCCATCCATTTTCAAGGGCAGTGAGCAGTACCCTCAGAGGTAACTAGCACACAACAAAACCAACAAGAACCAGAAGAAACACCAGAGTGCAGAGACAGATCAGCAAACCCTCCAGACTTTGGAAATATCAGACCTATATTATAAATAATATTCTTATGGTATTTAAAGAAGTAAAAGGCAAGCTTAAAAATATATCTAGGAACTAGAAAAGTATAGAATATATTCTAAAATATTTATAAACAAACAAGAAACAAAAAAACCAACTAGGGATTTAGGGATTGCTGCTGGGGGACTGGAGGGGAGCAGGTGGGTGTCCCCCCACCAATGGCGGGAGTCAAGTTGCAGCCATCCAGGGCATGAGTGATGCATGCCTCCCACATTGCCCCTGAGCCAAGGAGGCTGACACTCAGCCTCTGTAGGAGGCAGAGCTGGATCCACAGGAACCCTGCCTTACCTACCACTCAGTGGCTTACGCCATAGTGGGAGTCACTGGTGTTGCCGAATTTTCAGTGGGTTTTCATGCACATCTTTCTCCTCCACCTTCTTCTCTTCAGGGATCAGCTCTGCTCCAGGTCCAGTGCCTGGTACCTGCAAATTAAACCAATACAAGACAGATTAAGGGGAGAAGAGGAAGAAAAACTAAAGTATAACTCAGTGCCTTGCCTGGAGTCACATGTACTTAGGTGACACGTACCAGCTCTGCAAATTGATGGGCCATGACCCTTTTCAGGGAAAAAATTACTCAAAAATGGCAGAAGTGTTTATGGAATGTGAAGAAGAGCTGGAAGCACGGCAGAAGAAATTCAGCTGTTGGGGGGTGGGATGAGCACTTGCCGATTTGTGTTGCAGAGATACCAAGTTCAGAAGCAGCAGGGGCAAATATTTTGAACAGGGTAGACCTCAGCTCATCTTTGAGGGGACTGAAGAATGACACACTCAGGTATTACTGCTGCATGCCAGCTCACAGGTCAGTCCTTGTGAACCCAACATCAGATCCAGTGGCTGCCTCACCAGTGAATTTTCCTCCTGAATCTAGATCTTTGGATTGTTCTGTTATTCAGGCTTTGCCTAGACCTGTGTTTCTGAAAGTACACTGTCATCCCAGGGATACATTGCATATTACTTATCAATATCAGTGATTTCTGGACTGTCATGGGTAGTCGTCCAATATGATTGGTTCAGAAAGCATAAGTGACATTAGACAATGTCATCACTTTAATGTTAGCTCAGCTGGGAGCTAAGAGCCTAACCTGTTCAGAAGTCAGGCAATATACTTAAATTAAATAGGTACAGTATTGAAAACTGTGCTATCAAAATATGAATGAAAGTATAATCAGGAATGAAAATTGCATAATAACAAGCTACTTAAGATTGTAAACTGGGCCAAGTAGTCTTAGTTCTTAATTTAGAAAATTGTCGAGAGGCTATTGTAGCATTTTATTCTGAAGACGTACCTTCATAGTTTCATTAGTTTAAAAAACTCAAAGTAATTGTTAATGGTAACAGTTTTTATTGAGCTGTTAATATTTGTAAGGCTTTGTGCTACATGCTCTACATAAATTAATCTCTTTTAATGTCTATGAAACAGGCACTCTTGTTCTTGTTTTATTTTCTTTTTAAAAAATTTTAAAAGATTTATTTATTTATTTGAGAGAGAGAGAGAGCACGTGCTTGCATGTGGGTGAATGGGGGGAGGGGCAGAGGGAAAGGGAGAGAGAGAATCTCAAGCAGACTCCATGCCGAGAGTGGAACCCCATGTGGGGCTTGATCGCATGACCCTGAGATCATGACCTGAGCCGAAACCAACAGTTGGATGCTCAGTTGACTGAGCCACCCACATACTCCATTATTCTTATTTTATAGTCAAGGAAACTGAGGCTCACAGAGCTTTAGTAATTCACTGAAGGTCACAGAGCTAGCAAATGATAGATCTGGAATATCAGTACAGACTCATACACAGTTTGTGTGTATGCTACATAAGTACATAGATGTTCTGTTGCAATGTGTATTTTTTTTTTTTTAAATGGAAGCATTACCTTAGGGCAGCAGTTTTCACAGTGTAGTCTTTGATCTTCCTGGGGATCCCCCAAGACTCTCTCATGGGTTTGGGAGACTGTCATAATAATACAAAGATTTTGTTTGCCTTTTTCACCGTGTTGATACTTGCACAGAGGATGCGAAAGTAGTAGTGGGGAAAGTGCTGGTGCCTCAGTCTGAATCAACTCAAGTTGATTCAAGACAGTGGTACCAGCCATACTAGCAATTTTCCATTAGTCACTACTTTGTACTCACAGTAAAAAAATACTGTAGTCATACTCCGTTTCCTTAATGAAGTATGAAAATGTTATTGATGTTAGCTCTCTACCCTTGAGTATGTGTGTTTTTAAACTATTTTCTGTGATGCAGTGGGTCATATGCATAAAGCTGTCTGAAGCATCATGTTTATCTTGCAGAAAAGCACTGTGTGATTGACTTGTGAGCTCAACCACTTTTTTTTGTTTTAAGGATTTTATTTATTTGACAGAGCGAGCAAGAGCACAAGCAGGGCATGCAGCAGAGGCAGACAGAGAAGCAGGCTCCCTACTGAGCAGGGAGCCCAGTGCAGGCTCCATCCCAGGACCCTGGGATCACAACCTGAGCTGAGGGCAGACGCTTAAGTGACTGTGCCACCCAGGCGCCCCTCAACTACTCACTTTTTAAAAGTAGAGACCTTTTTTACTTGGGGTGGATAAAGCACCAACTAGAACTTCTAGGAGCAAAAAATAATTGGAAGTAAGAACCATATGATTGATTTCACAACAGATTTATATACAACTGAAGAGAGAAGGACTAGAAGATAAATCAGAAGAATCATCTAGAAGGCAGCAGGGAGGGACTGTTCCCAGTGTCCTCCTTGACAAAAGAAAATGTAGAAGAGAGGTTAAAATGCATGGAGAGTAGAGTGAGAAGTGAAGGCAGAGAGCTTCTCTGCATATGATCAGAGTTCTAGGAGTACTGAGAGAAAATAGGGTAGAAGCAGTTATATTTGAAGAAATAATGCCATAGATCATAGATCACACACGCAGATCCCATGATCACATCATAAGGGTAAAATTTTTATTTTTATTTTTTATTTTTTTTTTCAAAGATTTTATTTATTTATTTGACAGAGATCACAAGTAGGCAGAGAGATAGGCAGAGAGAGAGGAAGGGAAGCAGGCTCCCTGCTGAGCAGAGAGCCCTACATGGGGCTCTATGCCAGAACCCTGGGATCATGACCTGAGTCGAAGGCAGAGGCTTTAACCCACTGAGCCACCCAGGCGCCCCAAGGGTAAAATTTTTAGTTTACTAGAGTTATGTAACAGTTTTAAATTTGTATATACCTGAAAACATGACAACATAGCTGTATTTATCTATATTTATATTAACCTACATTATGAATTAGATTTAGAAGAAGAAAAGATCAAATGTACAGATTCAAGAGTTATAATGAATACTAAGAAACACAAATAAATGTATTTTTACTTTTGATTTTCAGATGATTTCTGCCTTAAAATATGTCATAATATTACAGCAAAAAATCAACTACATAAAGAATATTTTAAAAGAAGTCATAAAAATGAAGATTAGTATAAAGAAATGATCAAGAGCAATAGCAGAATCCAGAATCCAGAAGAACTTTATTTGCCGAAAGAAAATAACTAGTACTTTAGAATTTCATAACAGTAAAAATATCTTTTTAAGAATGAGGTAAAAGTTCAAAAAATGAAAGAAAATAAAAACTTGAATTTTAGCCATCAGTACTGAAGGACATTCTGAAGGTTACATTTTAAGCAGAAAGAACATGAGCTTAAGATGAAAGGTCTGAGATGCACAATGAAGAACAAATATTGAATCTAATTGAGTATTAACCATTTAAAACAAAAATAAGAATGAATAATACCAATAGAATTAAAAACGGGGAAAGTACACAACAAAAATGTATAAATTAAGTGTGGAAGTTAATGGGACTAAACTCTCTTAAGACAGTTTTTCTATTTTCTGAGAGAAGGGCAAAATTTTTAACTTTAAAATTTGGTAAATTAAATAGATATGTTTTAGTTTCAACTATAATGTAGAAACCGAGTATAACTTACAATTAGTAGATGGGAAATAGAAGTGACAAAAATATCCAGTCATCCAAAAGAAGGAAAAGAAAGAGAGAATGAAAAGAAACACATGACAGGCAGTATAAATAGAAAACACAAGATAATCAATTTAAGTCCATTAATTGCAGAAACTAAAAATGCTCTACTTAAGTAATTCTCAGACTGGGTTTAAAAAAAATCTAATGATACACTGTTAATGATATGTTACAAGTGACATATCTAAAACGTAAGGACACTGAAAAACTGAGTATAAAATGTTGGAAAAATATGAGCCATGCAGTATTAACCAAAAGAATGCTGATTTGGCTGTATTAATATCATATGTTAATAGACAGATGGCTCACTTCAGTGGTGAAAATTTTAGTGTACTGGGAAGCTCTAAAACTTTTAGATTATCTGAACCTAGTAACATGACCTCAAAATACATGATATAAATAACAATTAAGTTGCTGAAGGAAAAATAAAAACATTCACAATTATGATAGGAAATTTAACAAAATCAGTCACAGATAAAACAAGCTAACAGTAATTAATATAGATATACAAGATTTGAGGAATATGATCAATAAACTTGACCTAACGGATATATACAGAACACTGCCGTAAGACGGGGCAGAATACAAACCTTTTCAAGTATATGAAACATTTAAGAAATTGATCATTTACTAGAATTTAAGTCCCATCTCATTGAATTTCAATGGAGTGAAATCAAGGTCAGAAGATCTTATTCTTTCTGATCACTGTGTAATAATTAAGCCAGAAATCAGTAGCAAAAGGATAACCAGAAAATCTGATATATTTGGGGTAAATCACTTATGTGTTAAGGGAGAAATCATCATAGAAGTTCAGGAACCATTTTGATTTGAACAATAACAAATTAGCACATGCAGATGCAGATGAAGCAGCCTTTAGAGAAAGATTTGTGGTCTTTATCGCTTATATTTTTCAAAAAAGGCTGAAAGGTAATAGACATTTGTCTCATGAAGTTAGGTAAAGGCAAATAAGATAATCTAGAAGACCACGGACAGAAGGAAGGACTCAAGAAAACAGTATAAATGAAAAAAAAAAAGGATAATAAACATATTCACAAAATCTGAAGTTTTTTTGAAAAAAAGAATCTTATGCACTTAAAATGTCTGGCAGGACTGGTCATGAAAGAATGATAAAAGGCACATATAATCACTCTGTGGAATGAAAAAGAGGGTAACATTAGAAATCCTACATAAAATAAAAAGATAAACTGTTAGAAAAACTGTATGTTGATGGCTTTGAAAATGTAGTTGAATAGAAAAATTCTTAGAAAATAGAACTCACCAAAACTGATTCACAAGTGAGTAGACAACCTAAAAATTATGATAATCTTTAAAACATTTAATCGGGGGCACCTGGGTTGCTCAGTTGGTTGAGCCACTGCCTTCGGCTCAGGTCATGATCCCAGAGTCCCGGAATTGAGTCCTGCATCGTCGGGCTCCCAGCTCCACGGGGAGTCTGCTTCTGTCTCTGACCTTCTCCCCTCTATGCTCTCTCTCACTCACTCTCTCTCTCAAATAAATAAATAAATAAAATCTTTAAAAAAATAAATAAAAAATAAAACATTTAATTGGTAGTAAAAGAAATCTTCCTAAAAGGAAAATGCCAGGCTCAGAGGACTTCATTGGCAAGTTTTGTCAACCATTAAAGGAAGAAAACTTTTACATAAATTCTTCCAGAGAATGTAAAAAGAGATAACAGTCCCTAGTTTTTGTTTTTTTTTTTTCTTGTTTGTTTTGGTGTTTTGATTGTTTTTTTTTTTCTTTCCTCAAAGATTTTATTTATTTATTTGACAGAGAGAGATCACAAGCAGGCAGAGAGGCAAGCAGAGAGAGAGGAGGAAGCAGGCCCCCCGCCAAGCAGAGAGCCCGACACGGGGCCCGATCCCAGGACCCCGAGACCACGACCCGAGCCAAAGGCAGCGGCCCAACCCACCGAGCCACCCAGGCGCCCCATTGATTATGTTTTTAAAATGAGTCTTACATAGTCTCAGTACCAAAACTCAGCATGGCAGATTGGTGGAGAAAAGAGAGACTTTTTAATTATTAATAAATACTGGATATATTGGGCATCTGTATAAAAAAATGTAAAAGGTTCCTCACTTCTTAGCGCATACAAAAACCAATTCTATATGGATTTGAGATGTAAATATAGGAGATAAAACTATGGATAACAGCTAGAATAGTATCTCCTGAACTTGGAGTAGGAAATTTTTTTTTCTATAAAACAAAATATTCCTAATAATAAAAAGCAAGTTTGATATGTTCAACTCCATTACATTTACGATTTTTGTATCATTATACCATAAAGATAAAGAAAAGACAGAGAGTGAGTAGATGTATTTGTAAGATATAGCTGACAAAAAACTCATATTCAGGATTGATTGCACTGTTCAGTATGGTAGCCAGTAGCCATGTGTGGTTATAAAATTAAATTAGATTAGATTAGATTAAATTTGCCAAGCCATTCTTTATCTTTCTTAGCCACATTTCAAGTGCTCAATAGCCATATGTGCCTATTGGCTACCATACTGTATAGCACTGGTTCAGATTTCTTTTTTTTTTTTTTTTTAAAGGTTTTATTTATTTATTAGTCAGAGAGAGAGAAGGAGAGAGAGCACAGGCAGACAGGGTGGCAGAGAGACAAGCAGGCTCCCTGCTGAGCAAGGAGCCCGATGTGGGACTCGATCCCAGGACGCTGGGATCATGACCTCAGGCGAAGGCAGCCGCTTAACCAACTGAGCCACCCAGGCGTCCCCAGATTTCTTTTTTAATTTAAATTCAACCAGCCACCATAGAGTACACGGGTATAGTTTCAGGTATAGTGTTCAGTGACTTGTCAGTTGCATATAATACCCAGTACTTATCATATCACATGCCTTTCTGATTTAGATTTTTTAATGAAATATATATCCAGGGGTGCCTGGTGGTATAGTTGGTTAAGCGTCTGACTCTTGGTTTCAGTCAGGTCCCAGCTCAGGGTCCTGGGATCGTGCCCCTCATCAGGCTCTGTGCTCTGTGAAGTCTGCTTGAGATTCTCTCTCCCTCTCCTCTGCCCCTCCTGCTCGTGCGTGTGTTCTCTCTCTTAATAAATAATTTTTTAAAAAAAGAAATATATATTCAGAATATACAAAATATAGTATCTCTATGTCTATATAAAGTGTTCATAATTTATAAAGAAATGAATATTCTTGTATAAATTAATAAGAATAAAGTAGAGAACTCTGTAATAAAATGGGTTAGTAAAAAGGCTTCAAAAGGCCTTTCCCAGAAGAGGATATCTAAATGGGCAATAAACATATGAAAAGATGTCAACCTCATTAGGAAGCAGAGGAATACAAACTGAAACCATTACATGTTACCACAATATGTTCAACTGATTGGCTGAAATATTTGTACAAATTAACATACCAAGTGTTTGTGAGAACATAGATTAAGAGGAAGTCCACTGCTTATGGAGTGAAATTGGCCCAATTTGGAAAAGTAGTTTGACTTTGTGTATTAAGTTTGAAATATATAGAGGATAAGTTTGAAATTCAAGGCAGGATCTATATTTGTATATGTATACATACCTACATATATCTCCTACGAATACTGCATAGAGGTTAAAAATCTTACAGAATGTCATTCATTATTGTTCTAGGTCTTGGATAAGAGTTGACATGGGAGACTAGCTCTAAACTGAAATTGACCCAAAAATCTTATCTATATTCCAGTGTAGACAAAGAAATTAAAGTGCACTCGTAGAATGGAACAGTGTATAGCAATTGAGGGAAATAAATCACAGCTCTACCCAACGCCATGGCTAGATCTCACAAGTGTGATACACAGTAAAGGAAGCAAAATGTGAAATAGTATATATGGTATGATTCTATTTATGTACTGTTATAAAACTCTACCATACTACTTAGGTATATGTCATTAGGTGAAAATTATAAAGCAAGGGAAGAAAATGATTATTATAATACTCAGTAGGGCTGGTGATTTCTTCTGCTGCTAAGGGAGAGGGTTGTAACAAAGGAAGGGCACATGGGTCTTTTGGGATATTCTTTTTTTTTTTTTTTAAAGATTTTACTCATTTATTTGACAGAGAGAGATCACAAGTAGAGAGGCAGGCAGAGAGAGAGAGAGAGGGAAGCAGGCTCCCTGCTGAGCAGAAAGCCCGATGCGGCACTCGATCCCAGGACCCTGAGATCATGACCTGAGCCGAAGGCAGCGGCTTAACCCACTGAGCCACCCAGGCACCCCTTTTGGGATATTCTAATAGGTTATTTTTTATTCTGGGTGGTAGTTATAAAGGAGTGTTTGCTCTAGAATTATTTGGAAGAATGAATATTTGGAAGAGTGAATACATGAATATTTTATGAACTTCTTATATGAATATTCCACAATAATAAAAAAAAGGAAGCCCTGAGCTGCATATATTTTTTGAGTATATTTGAAAAGGAATTATCAAAGAGGGATATTTAAGAGTTATATGAATGCATTCAACAAATAAAACCAGGGAAAGATCATTCTAGGATTGGAACATTGTGAAAACAGTATGGAATGGAAGACAAACCTTTTAAGGCTTGTCAATATTACCTGTATCCTTTGGGGAGAGGTGGGAAATAGATGGGAAATAAGGCTGTTGCAGGTTACGTATATGAGAGTTTCCTAGACTGGGAATTTTTTTGAAATTATTCTTCAATTAAAAAAGAAAAAAACTCTTCATAGATACAGCACCTTCTACAAGGCACATCTGCAGATTTCTTGAAAGAGAGCATAACCCTACTTAAGTCCCCATGAGCATCAAATTGAGTAAGAAAAATCTTCAACATATTAACATGCTATTCTTTGTTTATGTCACCTAACAGGATGTGGATAATTGGCAGTTTCCCCATTTGATTTATTTAATTACAGATGAATCATTTGGTTTAACTCACTATTTTGACGTAGAAAATAATCATATCTAATATTTATAGATTTTTTAAATATATATTTGGCACTTTTAACAACTATGCTATGTTGCCTAGAAGAGCTTCTTGGGGCAAAAGGAGACACCCATCTGAACGTTCCTGCCTGTTTTCATTTTCATTTGGATTAAACATTGGCTTATGTAAGTCACCTCTCCAATTGCCCTGAGACCAAACACTCTTGAACTTGGCACTGACCCACTCAGTTTTGCCAGGTCATATCATAGTGTCTTGTCTTATTTCTACTGAACATTATCCACTCTTTTTATTTTTTTTAACTTTGAAAGAGTTAGGGGCCATGCACAAGTTGGTGTCATGTGTCTAATATGGTCTTGATCTAGCGTCTAAATCTTTAATAACATTTTGTGTTGAGTCAGACAGTGTTGGACTCTAAATTTGTCTTCACCTTCTAAGCTAATGTGATCTGAGGCAAATGATTGGCTTCTCTGAATTAAAGCTTTCCTCATCTGTAAAATGAGGAAAATAATTCTTACAGAAGCCTAGCACGGTATCTAACAAAACCTAATTCTCGGTAAGTAGTAGTAGAGTAAAGAGTAGTGATAGTAGTAGTTCTTATTTGCAGAAGGGGATATGCCAGGAAATGCAATAGGCGGATAAGGAAGGGCATTTGTGGGATATCTACATTTGTGCTCTGCCTTTTGAATTCTACCCATGCCCAGAAAGCAGGGTGATCTAGCCGCATAGTGGCCCTGTAGTGGCAACAAAGAGTTCTTTCCCCTGTGGTTAAAAGCACCAGCCTGGGGATCAGGCTGGCCTGATGCAAATCCTTGTCCTACCATTTATTACTGTGTGACTTCTGGCTAGCAACTTAATCTATCTCTAAATATCTCTAAAATATTGAATACTAAATATAATTATATGTATAAATGGCATAGCAGAGTGGCTGATGCAGAATTATTCAATAAATCAATATTTATTACTATTGTTTCCCTAGGTATAGTTCTAGTAATCAAGACCATAAGGAACTGGGAATGATGAACAGGGAAAATTCCTTTATCTAAGGATCTGACCCTATTGGGTTCCATTTGCAGCCTGCAGATTTGGTTAGCTGGGAAAGGAGAGACAGAGTATTTCCTATCATTGTTTCTTTTTCATCTCTCTTCTCCTCATTAAAAACGAGCCTTATTGGCTGAGCTGGTGGCTGTTTAACATAGCTCTTTTTTTATTATGAAGATGATGGCAGTGGGAGGTAGGAAGATGAATAAAGACCATATATTTACTGATTTTTATTGTGGTAAAAAGCACGTAACATAAAATTTATCCTCTTAATTATTTTTAAGTATGAAGTACAATAGTTTTCTTCTTTTTTTTTTTTAATTTTTTTATTTTTTCAGCATAACAGTATTCATTATTTTTGCACCACACCCAGTGCTCCATGCAATCCGTGCCCTCTACAATACCCACCACCTGGTGCCCCCAACCTCCCACCCCCCACCCCTTCAAAATTCTCAGATCGTTTTTCAGAGTCCATAGTCTCTCATGGTTCACCTCCCCTTCCAATTGCCCTCAACTCCCTTCTCCTCTCCATCTCCCCTTGTCCTCCATGCTATTTGTTATGCTCCACAAATAAGTGAAACCATATGATAATTGACTCTCTCTGCTTGAAGTACAATAGTTTTAACTGTATCCACATAGTTGTGCAAAAGATCTCTAGGACTTTTTCGTCCTGTGGAATCAAAACTTCTAGACTCATTGAATGACAGCTCTCCTTTCTTCACTGCCCCCAGCAACTACCGTTCTAAGAGTTTGACTCCTTTAAATATCTCTTATAAGTGGAATCATAAGTGTTTTTCTTTTTGAAACTGGCTTATTTTGTGTAGCATAATGTCCTCAAGTTGTGTCCATATTGTAGTATATAATAAGATTTCCTTTGTTTGGTAAGTCTATTTGTAGTTTTTTTTAAGGAACAACTGTACTGTTTTCCATAGAGCTATACCATTTACATTCTCACCAAGAGTGCAAAATAGCAGACATGGGTACCAATTTCTCCATATCCTTGCCAACACTACTTACTATTGTTATTTTATAATGGTCATCATAATGGGTATAAGCTGATCCCTCACTGTGGTTTTGATTTGTATTTAACTGATGATTAGCGATGTTGAATGTCTTTTCATATCTTTGTAGGTCATTTGTGTATCTTCTTTGAGAAACATCTACTCAAGTCCTTTGTCCATTTTTTAATGGGGTTATTTTTGTTGTTGTTGTTGAGTTCCAGAGGTTCTTTATATATTGTGGGTATTATTCCCTCTAGCAGGTATATATTTGTAAATATGTTCTCCTATTCCATAGGTTGCCTTTAAGTCTGTTGATTGTTTCCTTTGCTGCACAGAAGTTTTTCAGTTTGATGTAGTCCCATTTGTCTATTTTTGCTTTTGTTGTCTGTGCTTTTGGTGTCCTATCCAAGGAATCATTTCTAAATCTAATGTCATAAAGCATTTCCCCAATTTTTTTTTCTAGGAGTTTTGTGGTTTCAGGTCTAGCGTTTTATGTCTTTAATCTATTTTGAGTTAACTTTTGTATATGGTGTAAGGTAAAAGTCCATCTTCTTTATTTTGAATGCGGATATCCAGTTTTTCTAACACCATTCGTTGAAGAGAGTATCCTTTCCTCATTTTGGATCCTTGACACCCTTATCAAAGATCATTCGGCCCTATACATGAGGATTTACCTCTAGGCTCTCTATTCTGTCCCATATATCTGTCTTTATGCCAGTACCATACTGTTTTGGTTACTGTAGCTTTGTAATGTATTTGAAATACATTTGTAATATATTTAAAAATCAGGAAGTATGAGGCCCCCTGGCTTTGTTTTTTCTTTCTCAAGATTATTTGGCTCTTTGAAATCTTTTGAGATTCCATGCCAAATTTTAGGATGGTTTTTTATTTCTGCAAAAAAATGCCATGGAGATTTTGATGGAGATTGCAATGAATCTATAGATCAGTTTGTTTAGTATGGATATCATAACAATATTAAGTCTTCCAAACCATGAACATGATATCTCTTTCTATTTATTTGTGTTTTCTTTAAATTCCTTCAGGAATGTTTTGTAGTTTTCAGTGTACAGGTCTTTTACCACCTGATTAAGTTTATTCCTAAGTATTTTATTATTTTTGATGCTACTGTAAATGGGATTTTTAAAAAATTTTAATTTTCTTTTCAGATTAGTCATTGTTGGTGTATGGGAACACAGATGACTTTTGTGGATTGATTTTATATCCTGCAACTTGCTGAATTCATTTATTAGTTATAACAGTTTTTTCTATGGAGTCTTTAGGGTTTTCCATGTGTAAAATCATGCTGTCTGTGAACACAGATATTTTTACTTCTTTCCCAATTTGGATGCCTTTTATGTATTTTTCTTGCCTAATTACTCTGGCTATAAATTCTATATTGAATAGAAGTGGTGCGAGTAGGCATCGTTGCCTTGTTTTTGATCTTAGGGAAAAACTCTCAGTTTTGTTTTTCTTAAGATTTATTTATTTTATATATAAAGAGAGAGTATGTGTGTGTGCCTGGGTGGGGGAGGGGCAGAGGGGGAGAAAGTTAGAGAATCCCAAGCAGACTCTGTGCTGAGCATAGAGTCTGACATGAGGCTTGATCTCGTGACCCAAGATCACGACCTGAGCCAAAACCAAAAGTCAGACACTTAACTGACTGAGCCAGCTAGGCACCCCCAAAACTGTTTTTTATTGTTGAGTACGATGTTAGCTGTGGGTTTGGTATTTATGTTGAGGTAGTTCTTTTTTTTTTTCCTTTCTACCTCCAATTTTCTGTTTTTATCATGAAATAGTGTCGAATTTTGATAAGTGTTTTTTGCATTAATTGAGATGATCATATGGTTTATGTGATTTTTGTCTTTCATTCTATTAATGTGGTTTATTATAGGGATTGATTGTCATATATTGAACCATTTTTACATTAAGTAATAAATCCCATTTGGTCATGGCATATAATTCTGTTAACATGCTAGTTTGGTGTATGTTAGTATAGTTAAGGATTTTTACATCAATATTCATTAGGAATATTGGCCTGTAGCTTTCTTGGAGTTTTTGTCTGGTCTTGGTAACAAGATAATGATGACCTTCCCAAATGAGTTTGGAAGTATTTCCTCTTCAGTTTTTTTGAAAGAGTTCGAGAAGGATTCATGTTAATTCTTCTTTAAATGTTTGGTAGAATTCCCCAGTGAAGCCATGTGGCTTTTCTTTGTTTAGAGGATTTTTTTTTAACAGAGAGAGAGAGATCACAAGTAGGCAGAGAGGCAGGCAGAGAGAGAGAGGGGGAAGCAGGCTCCTCGCCAAACAGAGAGCCTGATGTGGGGCTCGATCCCAGGACCCTGAGATCATGACCTGAGCTGAATGCAGGGGCTTAACCCTCTGAGCCACCAAGGCGCCCCTGTTGAGAGGTTTGTGACTATTGATTTGGTCTCCTTACTAGTTACAGTACTGTTCAGATTTTTTAATGTCTTCATGATAAAGTCTTGATGGGTTGTATCTTTCTAAGAATTTATCCATTTCTCTTAAATTTCCCAATTTGTTAGTGTTAATTATTCAGAGTAGTCTCTAATGATAATTTTTATTTCTGTGACATCAGTTAAAATGTCTCCTCTTTTATTTCTAATTTTTGTTATTGGAGTTAGGTAGTCTACCAGAGGGTTTTCAATTTCATTGATCTTTTCAAAAAAATAACTCATAATTTCATTGACTTTTTTCTATTTTTATTTACTCTATTTTGTTTGTTTCTGCTTTAATCTTTATTATATCCTTTCATCTGCTAAATTTGGGTTTATCTTACTCTTTTTTTCCTAGTTCCTTGAAGCGTAAAGTTAGGTTATTGATTTGAGTTCTTTTCTTCCTTTTTAACATAAGAATGTAGCACAATAAACTTTCATCTTCATACTGCTTTAATGCATCTCGTAAGTTTTGGCATGTTGTGATTTATTTTCAGTAAGAACACAGTTATTAAAATAACGTGGGCCCAGGACATAATTTTTCAGTAGAACTAAATGATTAAGCCATACTTAAGTATTGTTATTTTCCCAATAAAAATTGTGCTCTTTATGTATCTGTCATTTATCAATCATTTCTCTAATACCTGTCTATCAATCTATCTGTTTCTGGAATGGACCTTCAAGATTACCTAATGCCACATCCTTATTTCCCAGAAGGGAGACACAGGCCCAGAGAGATAAGTATCTTGCCTGAGATCTAGCCACTTACTTCCAAGGGTCCAAGGGCTCCCAACTCAGTGGGAGAATCTATTCTTGCTATGGACTGAAAACAGAGTTAAAACTCAGCAGGCTTCAGGAGACCTTTCTTGGGAAATGATAAGTAAGGAGGTTAATATTTTAATTTGTTCTCTTGTCAAATATTAAAGATTTGGAAGTCTCTTAGCTGGTGGTTTTTCTGTACTCTTCATTCCACAGTGGTGTTTCTCTCCTCTGTGCCTGTTTGTAACTTTGGGCTTTCTCAGTGCATTGGGGAAGTGGGGATAAGAAATCTTTTTTTTTTTTTTTTTTTTTTTTTTTTAAAGTAGGCTCCATGTCCAGCATGGAGCCCAACCTGGCACTTAAATTCACACCCTAAGATCTAGACCTCTGCCAAGATGAGATCAAGAGTTGGATGCTTAACCAGCTGAGCCACCCAGGCTCCCTGAGGAGATCATTTATTTAGAGTATGCTAACAGAGAAGGTGGTGGAGCGATTTGGAGAGTCTCTGCAGCGAGGCTCTGTCTGGTCTGGGGCTCTGATTTCCTCTCATGAAAAGACATGAGTGAGGCTGACTAACCTGAGAAGCTCTGAGGAAATATGTTCTATCGATAAGAAGCTTCTCTGATACATTGGGCTTTCCCCTAGTTCCTGTCCGTTTCTCAGGGAGTTGCCAGGGAGGTGGGAGGCCATGGGAGGATACTTTTTTTTAGGGCAATCGAAAAGAGCAAGGGTTGGAGAAATTTAAATGTTCGCAATAGTATAGCGAATAGCTATATAATATACAATAGCACTCTCCTCATTGTAATCATTATCACAAATAGCATCTCTTATGGGGGTAAAGAGGCCGGGCATTTCTCTTGGTACTTTACATACATTATCTCATTTAATTTTCACAAGAGTTCTTCTGCAAGGTAGGTATTATCTTCACTTTGCAGAGGAGGAACCTGTGGATAAGAAAGTTAAAACGTTTATTCAAGGTCACTCGGCAAGTGTATGTCCAAGCCAGACACACTCTGTCTAGTCCTTGCTAGATAGTGAAATTTGTAGTCTATCTCCTACTTGGCCCATAAAGTGATAATTGTCATTATGTATAGCGTCCTGAAGGCCCCCTCAAACACATTTTGTATTCTGGACTTTTCTTTTTCAAGGGCTTGACTTGTCCACAGAGCCATGAGATCACCATGGGAGGGTAACTGAAGAAATGGAGTGGACTTCTTAAATATGACTTAGGGAAATTATTGCCACGTAGTTGTAACTTATGTTCATTTTGGAGATAATTTCAGATATTACAAACACCACTGTGGCCTTAGTGATCATTTGCTTAAATGATTTCTAGTCTCGTCACTTTATTGGATTCTTTGCGTGCCCTTGCTGGCCAGTGGTGATGCCACAGGCCTTCTGAGGGACTAACCCCATTGCTTTGCTCTTCTCATCGGACACCCTATCCACTGCTTGGTCCTTTTCCAAATGTCTGCCTTGATCTTTAATTACAATCCTCCAGTGGACTTGTCACAGCCAAGCTTATCCTGCACCTTAGCCTTGTCAGCTCTGCACTCCTGTCCCTATCTTCTTCACTATTACTCATTTCCCTTGGCACGATCCTGCTGTTCTCAGCTCTGAGTTCATTGCCAGTTAAAGGAGACTTGGCAGTGGTAGAGCCCTCTGTTACACTCCATCCCTCCTCCGAAATCACACTGTAATCCCATTTGCATACATTATTTTCTACTTTATTATCACCCATTAAGTTTCTGTATGTAGAAAATACTTGATTATCGAATTGCCTAAATAGTATTGGTGAAATATAAAACATATATATTCTAATAGATACATATACATTTGGCAGAATAAAAGGGAGTTAAGGTGTTCTGCCCAAGTATTTTAAGTCTTGATTTCATCAATCTGTGCTACGTATAATATTGCTCTAATTAATAGGCACAAGGATCTTAAGCCAAAAGATACCTCTTAAGATCCTAAAGTTAGGGGAACTGACATAGCATGAAAAGGATCTGAAGATCTACATTTAAAAACTTTTTCTGAAGCCCTCAGATAATAAGCTTAATAAGTCACCTTGAAATACTTTACACAGGCTAATCACAGCCACCAAGAATCACAAAGCAGGGGTACCTAGCCTAATGTTGTACAAGAACTGTAAAATATTTAGAGTCTGCAGAGTTCAGTTTACATTATTAATTCACTTTTCTATCATTTCTCAAGAACTTCTGAGATTCTTGGCCTTTCAAATTTTGGAAAAAGTTGTTTTGATCGTAGCACACCAACAAAACAAATACTGTTTTAGCCTCTGCTTTCCTTTATTCTGCTAATTGAGCCATTAGCGACCACCCAGGACAGTCATTCACAGATCAAAGAGCTCAGCCACCCACTCCCAAGAGCTTTTGAAGTCCCTTCCTTATACAGAATGGTTCAAGTGCAAGTGTTCATTACCTGGGTAGGGGAAGAGCTAGGAGTTACTGCAGCTTTATTTCAGCTTTCCGGTTTCTTACACTCCCAGCACTGGGATGTAAACTTGGCCATGTAAATTAGTTTGTAAATTAATAAATTAAAAACTGGTAGTCCAACCATACTCGCTTTGTTATGGGCTGGCCATGAGATCCTGAGAAAATTTCTTAGCCTCATAATTTATTTGGGCCTCAGTTTCTTCCTCTGGCAAGAGAGAGGGTTGATCTGAACCAACTCATACAACACTTAGTTGCTCTTATATTCTTTATTATGTGTCTACACGATGCACACACATTCACAAAATTTACACAATGTACACGGGCCTTTAGATACACACCAAAGAGGTGCAGCCCTTTAAACTTGATAACTCAGAATTAGATCGCTCACTTTATAGAAATGGTTCTTTCCGGAATGATTCATTATGTGATTCCTTTAAGTCAAAAGTAGGAACTATCTGACCCTAGACATATTTATGCACTTAACTTAATCTTTATTCAGCTAATGGGGTAAGTATTTCATATGCTTGAAATTGCTAAATCCCACCATGGCTTTAAAAAATTCAGTGGCAGTACCTAAAAGGGGACAGGAAGAGGCCGATACTCCATTGATTTGTTTCTCTGCCTCATTTCAGTTTTATTCTTCTTTCTTTCTTTGTCTTTTCTTATTAAATGACTGGTACAAATACTTGAAATGTATGTAAAATAGAACTTTAATAACATTTTTTCTGATTGAAAATAACATATGCTCATTGTGTGTAATATTTGGAAAAAATGGAAAAATTGGTAGAAAGAAGAAAAAAAAACACTCAAATTCCAACAAAGATAATTGTTGTTGACATTTTGGTGTATTTCCTACCAGCATTTTTCTACTCATTTTTGTATAGATTGTATCATGCCATTTTTTTATGCTACTTTTTTTTTAAATTTTTTTTGGGGGGGAACCCACAATTTATTTTTTTATTTTTTATAGACATATAATATATTTTTATCCCCACGGGTACAGGTCTGTGAATCGCCAGGTTTACACACTTCACAGCGCTCACCATTGTGCTACTTTTTAATGTAATACCACAACACAAGGGTTTTTTATGATATAAAAACTCTTAGTAAACATAATTTTTAAGGTTATTTAGCATTCTGTCTTATATATCTATAGCATAATTTACTTAATCACCTTCTTACTCTCAGCCATTTAATTACTTTCCATTTTTCACTATTGTAAATGAAGCTGCAGTGAGCATTTTGGTGTATAGAGCTTTTCTATCTATATTTTACATTATTTCCGTAGGATAGATTCCCAGAAATTGAATTTATAGGGTCAAAGGTAGGAACATTTTTAAGGCTTTTGGTCCATAATGCCAAATGGTTTTTCCAGAATTTTTTTAAATCAATTTATACTCTTTATAGTAATATGTGAGAGTGCCTTTTCCCACCATATCCTGTTGACTTCCCTCTAAAAACTAAATAAATAATATTTATGATTTGGTAGGTAAAAATTATACTCTACTGCTAAGTTAATTTTGATTTCTATAATTACCAGTGATACTGAACAAGTTTCTGTGTTTGTTAATCATTTGTAGTTTCTCTTTTGCAAATTTTCTGCTTATACCTGCGGTATATTTTACATTCCTGATTATATATATGAATGTAATTTTGTGTCATCAGTATATAAATCAGATGAGTGCAAACTTGCCTCTTCCTTTAAAAATGTGTTAAGTTGCTTGTTTGGTTGTTATTGGTTGATTTTTTTTTCCCCCTCTTGGCCATTAGTTTCTCAAAATCATAGTTTTAAATAGCAAGTTGTCATGCTGTACCTCTGGGTAGATGGCTTTCAGATATCTGAGTTTTATGTATAGATTTTCAGGCACACATCTGTTAAGTAAAGTGAGATATGCTCATGTATGTCTTCATAGATTTCCAGGTAGTTGATGTGTACAGTCTGTAACCTTCCTACGTTCTTTGCAGTTTGGCATTAGTTAGTAATGATTAAACAAAGAACTTAATGAATGTTTTTTATCAACTGTTTCAGTATATTTCTTCCTTTATTTCTGTGGATTATCAGAGTTAAAAGTCAAAACTATTTCACATTGCTCCTTTCATTTGACATCACAGCTTAAGGACTATCCTATGTTACTAAAACTCCTTTAGAAATAAAATTTTTAATGGTTCCTGCTACCCATACCTCATTTCCAGCATCTGTCTTCTTTTTTTTTTTTAATTTTTAAGGATTATTTATTTATTTATTTGACAGAGAGAGAGATCACAAGTAGACGGAGAGGCAGGCAGAGAGAGAGAGAGAGGGAAGCAGGCTTCTTGCTGAGCAGAGAGCCCGATGTGGGACTCGATCCCAGGACCCTGAGATCATGACCTGAGCCGAAGGCAGCGGCTTAATCCACTGAGCCACCCAGGCGCCCCCAGCATCTGTCTTCTATGTTATACTCTTCACCAGTACAAGAAAAACAGGGACACACACTTCTTCAGTCATTGGCCATATGATTAGAAATCAATGTGTGAATATTTTATTGATAACGGCAGTGAAATAGAGTGTGTTAGCTATTTTAAAATACAGCTGCTCAGATGTTCAAAAGTTGTTTGAAACAATTCAATCAAATATATTTGTACAAAAGCACTTTGATAGGCACCAAGTGCTAGTCATTGGTCAATGCCGATCAAGTTGTTTGAATATGGAACAAACCCAGAGCCACCTGGTTGATTCTCAGAGGATATTTTTGGTCATGTCACAACTCAACTGTGACTGTAGGTTCTCATCCCTGATGACTGTTGCTCTGAGCTTTGCGTACTCTAGTTTCATAAAAGAGAATGTACTTTCAAGATGTCCAGTGAATCAGTTTGGAGCAAGCTAGAGGATTCACTTCAAAAACCTCAGTAACATTTTGTCTTCCTTGGGGACTAATTTGATAACTTCCATTCCACTAAAGTCTTCAAGAGAACCGTATGATTAAGGGGGGTGAGGACACAGCTAGCACTTGGGGCTCTCGTTTGAAGTCTTGGTGCTTCGCCATTTTCTCATATACCACCAGGTTTTTGAGAGTGTTTTGTATTTACAGATTGAAGTGTTTTTTATACAAGGTGACATGCTTTGCCTCTAGCCCTTCTGCACAACCAATGGGATAAGCAAGTTGTGGAAGAATAGGGAAAATGGGAGTAAAGAATACAGTTGAGTATTGTATACAGTTGAGTATGGAATACAGTAGAATAGAAAATACAGTGGCCTTTATACTCTCTTGGCTTATAGTGCCTGGGAATCTTGGGGCCTCATAGGCCCTCGGGTCACTTAGGGGATCTCATTTATTCCATTCCCAGCATAGGAGGGATAAATCTAGCCTGTGTGACATTTCATTATGAGAATTTGAAATAGTTTTTAAAAAATAATATTCTTTATAAAAGGACTAGGACTAGAGAACCATGAGGACATTTTATTGAATTTGACAGATAAGCATAAAATACAAATTAGAACTGGGCAATTGGGAGATGGAGCTTCTGATTTCTTTCTTCCCTTACATTATTATAGCCCTGAATGAAAACCTTTTCTGAGAGTTAATTTAAGGATCTCACTTTGGTTCTTTGGGACAGTTGTGTTTAGCCTGTGAAATTTCAGTTCAGTTCCTTTCAGTGATTATTTGTATGTGAATCACAAGGATGACTTCTTTGGGTTGAAATTTGGTCTCTGTCATTTTTTAACTGGGCAGGTGTGGTTGTCATGAGGAACCAATGATGTACCTACCCATGTTAAGTGCTGAACATGGTGCCTGGTGAAAAGAAGTATAAGTGAATATTAGTTATTATCATTTTATTTATTAGATTTTACAATTCTAAAGTGCAAGTCTTATTTTATCTTTATATTTTTGACAACTTAATAGAGTGCCTTGTAGGTTGTAGGCAAATAACTGTTGAATTTGTCTTCAGTAGCTTCTCTTGGGTCTGAGTGCATCTTTTCTCCTGGTAGCTTTGGTGGTGGTGGTAATGAGGGTAGTGGTGGTTGTGGCAGCATGTGTAAGATACATGCAATTTACTATTCTGAGGCTAAATAGAGGATTCAACTTTGCAGGTGCCAGTCTGACACCTTTTACCAGCACCATTGTAAATTTCACTTTAAAAAGCTTTGTAAACTGCATTCCCTTTTTTTTTTTTTAAAGAAAGGTTGTGTGGCTGCATCTGTACAGTAGGTGAGAACATTTAAATTTAGAATTACTAAGGAGACTGTCAGATTTCATGAAGTTAAGAATAAAATTCCAGTTTGGCAGTGAAGTACTATGACACTCATTGCATTTGTAGCACACCTATCGAAAAGCACTAAATAATGTCTTGGAATGACCATTATAGGTTTAAATGTAATTCAGTGGAGCCTGTAATTTTCTCAGGGGTTTGGAGCTTAGTGAAGTTACAAGCTGGTCAGGACCTTGAAGGGAGGAGGGGGGAGCACTGATGCAGGGGGATGCAAGGAAGATGCTCTTCCTTCTTGAATAGGAATCACAGTCCCATTAAAAGAAAAATGCCAGAGTCTTGGCAGAAAACATAGATTTGCATATTATTCATTTGCATTTGCATATTGAGTTCAAGAGGCTCTATCTTCAAGTATGTAAAATAAATGGTGTAATCTGGTGCAATTGTGTTCCAATCCAGTATCCAGGGCATTGCACAAATGAAATACATAACACATTTAAAAATTACATTCCACAAGATGAAAAATGGCAGTCAACTAACACATCAGTGATTTCGACAGGGAGCTGAGGTAGTGGGGTGTGGCCAGAGTACAGGATTGAAGAAGGCACTGTCCTCAGGTGTCCTCACCTGCAGAGGAAATGTGCTTGGATGGGTGCTGGACCCCCTGGAGTTTGCAGCTTTCCAGACCATGGTGCCCAGGGTTGTGCTTCTCTCCCAGAGTGGGAAGTCTACATGGCGCCCGAAGGGCAGGGCTTCCCTTTAAATCCTCCCTGGGCTGGGCAGAAGTCACAATGGGTCCAGGGTATTGGTGAGCAGGACTCTGGACTTGACAGCCACCATCCAGTCTGTTTCACTGGCTCTTCCAGTTTGGTTTTAGAAACCTAAATACTTGAGCTGGTTTGGGAGACAGCAATGACATAAAAAGTGGTGTGGGGCAAGCATAATTCCATAATATTGACAGCCTTCCTGCGGTACTTGCTCGTCTCAACAAATAGATACACCCAGTAAAAATAGTGCTGGCTGTGTAAATGCTGCTTTATGATAGTCCCTTACCTGCTTTTTCCAACTGGATTGCTGCCCCTAAGCTTCTCCTAAATAGACCGTCTAGTGCTGCCACTGTGCCCATGGAATGGTGGTGGGATCGACCCACCCCGTCACCTGCCGACAGTCAGATGTCAACATCCAGGTTAGGCTCTGCTGTTTACAAATCCCCAGTGTGGCTTTCAGAAGCTGTAGAATGGTCCATATGAGAGTCTAAGGACAGCCGTCCTGAAATAGTTTACTTTCCAGGGGTGATAGGTAGATGGGTAGACCTCACAGGATGTTAAAACCAAGAAGATCTGGGAGAACAGACAGTTGGGGCAAGAGGAAATTCCTAGAGGGGGTTAGTAATAATGCAGATAATAAGAAGTGGCAGAATATCCAGGAAGGACTGAGAAAACACCCATTCCTCATCAGTGTTGAAATAATATCCCTAATATTTAAAGTCCACAGTCCTGAAAGATTTGACTTTAGAATGTCATGGGATCTTAGCAGTCCTCACTGGGGAAAGCAGGGGATGAAGACAGCAGGTGACATCAGGGAAAGTAGGACTGACCCAGCAGTTGAGTTAGCTTCAAAGAGAGATGGGTGGAGGATACACAAAGTGGTGGTGTCCAAACAGACACAAGGAACTCAGGGCCTTCCTGGGAATCTGGAGAGCTTTGTGTTCACCTAGAAGGCATAAATGCAAGAGTCAAGCAGAAGTTCAGGGCTCTGGTTGGCGAGCTGGAGTTCAAGGCAAGTTCAAGGCAAGCCTCCAGCTGTAGTAGGGGATTGTAGAGCAATCAAGGAAGCTAGCTATATACTCAGGGTTGGCGTGGCAGGGGCTGCTGGTGGGCAGCAGGGTCTCGATCCCTCCCAGGCATGGTGAGGACAGAGTTAAGGTAGACCATGTCAGTCCCCACTGGTCCCAGAGACTAAGACTATTGCCTTGATCATACTTTGCTTAGAAGCCTACAAAACATAACTTCTGCTGATCAGCAAGGCTGAAGAATGACTGACTGATGGGAGCTTTGTTCGCCTGATTACACATCATTGTACCTGTTATCACAGTGTATTTTAGTTTTCTGGGCTCATATCTACTTGTGGGAAATGCACTTCTCTTTGCCACTTGAATGACAGCCAGGTGCATGCCCATTTTACCAGCGCAAAAATCCACCCTTGGTGCCATTCTGTAAGCCCTAGGAGCTTGAGAACACAAGCAGTTTGGAAAAATAGGGGTTTGGCATGGTCTTGGGGGACAGAAACACATTGCTGCTGTTCACACTCTGATTTC
This sequence comes from Lutra lutra, assembly GCF_902655055.1. Lineage (NCBI taxonomy): Eukaryota > Metazoa > Chordata > Mammalia > Carnivora > Mustelidae > Lutra > Lutra lutra. The sequence goes on from NC_062285.1 coordinate 87,440,798, forward strand.
ACATGCCAGCGCTCTCTTTAGTTTTAGGTAAGTCACTTAACCTCTTGCTCTTGGTTTGTCCATTTACAAACTGGGTGTTTAATGCATGCCTACCTCACAGAGGTTTTGTGAAAATTAACTAAGTAAAGGTTAGAAAGTAGTTAGAAAATGGAGCTCTAAATGTTATTAAGTTAGGTAATTATACTGTGGCTTACCTAAAATTCCCTCAGCAGACTCAGATACAAAAGCTTCTTTATGCCCTATGCCAAGCTAGTAGGTGGCAAAATTGTTTTATTTGCCTAGAGATGTTATATAGATTGATTGTCTGTCTCCCCTTTTTTTTTCTTCCTTTTTGAGAGTGTGAGCATGAGTGGGAAGGGGCAGAGGGAGAGAGAGAGGAAGAAAGAGAGAGAGAGAGAATCTTAAGCAGGCTCCATGCCCAACGCAGAGCCTGACCCAGGGCTTGGTCTCACGACCCTGAGATCATGGACCTGAACCATAATCAAGACTCAGATGCTCAATGGACTGATCCACCCAGGCACCCTTGTCTCTGTCTCCTTTCATATTCATTTCACTTCTTCCCACTTCCTTTTTCATTTCTTCGCCTTCTCTTTTTAATTCCAGTTCAGGTATTTCATTGTTTGCCCAACTGACTTGGAACTTGGACAAAGGAGCCAACAGGCTTGTAGAGGCAGATGAAGGTGGATGGGGACTTCACCAGCCCTGGGGCCAAGTCCACAGCCACTCACACAGAGCCAAAGTCACCGTACATTGGAGGAAGTGACATGGTATCCTTTCTCCTTGAGAGGGAAGGTGCTAGTAAACGTAATCCCTGGCCACAGACATCAGAAGTAAATATCTGGAGGCTTATTGGCACAGAGAACCATTTCTTGGTACTCTTACCTCTTCACTACCGCTCCAAAGAAATAAAATACATGAGATTCACAAACCCTCAGTCTTCATTACTCACTTTGCATAATTATTACTTGTCCTAGATGAGTGGGTAAGTGTAAGTAAGACTGCAGTAAATCCCCAAAGTGTTCTGGAAGCAGGTTGCTTTGACTAAGAATTGAATTAGTCTTTTAAGAGTTTTGATTTCATTTTCTTTTATTTTTTTCTGCTTCCATTCATGCTATCTCTAGCTGATCTTTTTGTAAGCGTTCTATTGAATTCTGTTCCTTATCCCCCCCACCTTATGTATAATTTTATATATTAGTTTTTATATTAGTTTTTTTTAAAATTTAGTTTCAGGGATAGAGCAAGGACTCCTTTTTTCCCCCATGACTATTTCTCTATACATATTTAATGAAAGCATTTCAAAACCTCAGTGATGGTTTATTTTATATTCATAGAGCTGCATATACACTTATAGTGTATGTTTTTGTCTGTGTAATTGGTACCTATTAAAAAATATTTAAGAAGTCACTTTTGTTATTAAATTCTTATAATCTATTTTCATCTTTATCCATGTTTTTGTTTCATCTGTATCATTGAATGTTTCTTCAGAAGCATTACAGCTTATTTTTGTAATGATTTTCCAGCTTGGAATGTTTTTATGCCCTGGCATTTTGAAAGGATGTATAGGATAGCGATTAAGTGCACAGACACTAGAAATACATGCCTAACTTGATATCCCAGCTTCTCCATTCAGAAGCAGTGTAACCTGCGGTTACTTAACTTGAAAGTGTATCACTAGTGGTAGAACTAAAAAAGTGTAGTTAAAATTTATGCTTAAGTTTTGTATCCCTCAGTTTATTCATCTGTTAAATGGGCTAAAAATTGCATCTGCCTCATAGGGTTGTGTGAGAATGAAGTGAATTACTGGGTTGAATTACTAGAGGATCACATAGAAAGCGTTTGGAGCGTGGTTATGATACAGGAAGTAAGCGTTTAGGAGTGAGGGTTGATTCTGTGCACGTCTATATTATGGTATCAGCATTCCCGAAATTATTTTGTTGAGAAGCCCTGAAGCCCCTGGAACTGGCTTGGGTTAGGGAGTTTGGGGAGGGGTGAGTATTGGACTCCCTGCTGGAACCAAGGCAGCTGCTCATGGGCATGTCTCCTTCCATCACTGGCTGACGTCTTGTCTCTGTTTCTCTGTCTGTGCCAATCTCCTTGCCACCTGGCCTTGCCTGTGTGCTCGTCAGTGCTCCTCAGCTCACTCACTCCAAGTCAGACCTCACCCAGCCCACCGGGCTGTTCAGCCTCACATGTCCATTGCCTGCAGATAACATTAGCTTTTCTTAATTCAGATTGCAGTTTTCCTAAAAACTTCCTCAGGGCCTAGCCCTGGAGCAAGCAAGTTCCCATGATGCTGTGTGGGAACAGATGATAAAATGCATGCTTCTCCAGAGGCAGCATCTGACCTGAAGGTCTCCATGGCTTTTCAAAGGAGAGTTCATCATGGGATGAGCTGTTGTAAGAATTCTGTATAAGGTGAACCGATCCGTTCTAGTCAGTTCCACGAAATAATGTCGGTTGTGACCATAGTTCGAGAAACACTGGTCTGAGGCTTTTGTGTACTGGTGGATTGGATTGGGGAGCCTCTGGTTTTCCTGCCCTCCTCAGTTCAGCATGTCTGTACCTGTGGTGCCCCACAGTATCCCTTGTGGGATTTCACCTTGTGAAATGTACAGGTCCTTAGACTTCTGTCTCCAGAGATCCCGCATCACTTTTTCTGGGGTTAGGCCTGTGGATCTGCAGAGGTTGCCAAGGTGCCCAAGTGCTTCTGAGGTGAGTTGCCTGCAGATCGTGTCTGGAGGACCCCTATGTTCCAGATGAGTTCTCTAATCAACTGTCTACTTTGCCCCCACTTTATTCCCCTCTGGGCGCGAAGACTATCTTATGAACAAATTGTATTTCAAAAATCCATTTCTGAGACTCTTGCTTAAACTTGAGGAAGTTTGGTGGATTCCCGAGGCCACCTAAAGTCTAGTTTAAGCCTTCCTTTGGATTTTGTTGCCAGCACTTCCCAGACTCCTTAGGTGGCCGCCATGCTGATGTGAATGATGTGGGGATCTGGATGCGGTTCACAGGCAGGGGGCAGGGGTGGGCCCTCCACCAAGGCAGTAGACAGTGAAGTAGACAGGAAGGAAGAAAGAGTGAAAATTCTCACTCACAAAAGTTTGGGAGTTTCTAACCACATCTGGGTAGTCAGAAAGATCCTCTCTTTTATGTGTTTTCAATTTATTTAATTTTATTTTTTTAAGATTTTATTTATTTATTCATGAGAGACACAGAGAGAGAGAGGCAGAGGGAGAAGCAGGCTCCCCACTGAGCAGGGAACCCCATGCGAGACTCGATCACAGGACCCCGGGATCATGACCCGAGGCGAAGGCAGACGCCTAACCATCTAAGCCACCCAGGTGCCCTGTGTTTTCAATTTAGAGAGAGATTTCATCTTCCTGTAGTTGACACTTAACTCAGTTTTGTTTTGTTTGGCCCTGATTGCCCTTTTTCTGTGGTTTAGTGTTTATCTACCATTGTCTTCCATTTTCTACAACTCTGTAGTGCTGACCCTTGGAAATTGGTATAAAACACATAGAACTTACTTCCAAAATTGTCTCCCATCACTGACTACACCACAAATGTTGGTGTAGAGGACAATTTTAATACAATTTTAGACTCCCACCTTCTCCACATCTTACGGCATTTTGCTTTTCACCAATTTCAGATCTATTATCTCCTCTCCAGCAGTTTTTTTTATGGCCTGATTCTCTCCTACGTGAATAGCTGTAACCTCCTTGGGTGCCTGCTTACTTTCTTTTAGTCAGTCTCACAGATTCTAACCAAAGTCACCCACCACAGGTGCTAATTTAAATGCACTGCTCCCTTCTCTCAAGTGTCTGTGAGCAGCCAAGCTCATAGAAGGACTCTTGAAGCAAAGATGGAAAAAATATTTTCAGTGAAGGAAACCAATAACAACAAAAACAAAAATATAAACCCTGATTATATATACATATTCACAATTAAAAGATTTTGTTACACTAGAAATAGAAAGGAACTTCCTTAACCTGAAAAAAGACATCCATAAAAGCCCTACAAGTAATATCCTACTTCATGCTGAAAGACTGAATGCTCTACCTCTAAGATTAGGAACAAAACAGGATGTTTCTTGTAACTGTCCTGTGAAAAATTGTATTGGAGGTCCTAGTTTAATAAAACTAGAAAAAGAAGTGAAAGGAAAAAAATAAAACTCTTTATTTGTGATCATTTGGGTAGAAGGTGGCAAAGAATATACCAAAAAACCCACTACTAAAAAATAAGGAAGTTTAGTGAGGTCACAGGATACAATGTCAATATATAAAAATTAATTGTATTTATATATGCTATCAATAAATAATTAGGAATTACAATATAAAAATAAATTATGACATCAAAAACATTCATATACAAATACTGAATCACTACGTTGTATACCTAAAACTAATGTTACATGTCAATTATACCTCAAAAAAAAAAAAAAAAAAAGGGAGGGGCGCCTGGTTGGCTCAGTGGGTTGAGGCCTCTGCCTTTGGCTCAGGTCATGATCCTGGGGTCCTGGGATCGAGCCTCACATCGGGCTCTGCTTAGCAGGGAGCCTGCTTCCTCCTCTCTCTCTCTGCCTGCCTCTCTGCCTACTTGTGATCTCTGTCAAATAAATAAATAAAAATCTTAAAAAAAAAAAAAGGGAAAAGAAATCCCTAATTTCTTTTGGTTGTTCCTCCTGCAATAAACCTATTTCAATCCAAAAAAAAAAAAAAGAGAGAGATTTTTAGGGGTAAATTTTATAAAATATCTGACTTAGTATTGAGATATTAGCTCTTAAATTTTTGTATAGACCCAGCACAAGCACAATAAAATCCCAGCAAGATATTTTTTGTAGAAATTGACAGCTGATTCTAATATTTATCCTGAAAAGCAAAAGAAGTCAGAACAATTTGAATAAAAGGTTAACGTTGGAGGACAGATATTGTCTGATTATAAGACTTACTACAAAGCAACAGTAATCAGGATAATGTGGTATTGTTATAAGAATAGACATAAAGATCAGTCAGGCTGAAGAGAGCTCATAGGTAGACCCACACTTATATAGTCAATTTATTCTGACAAAAAAAGAGAGAACTGTATGCTATGTGAAAAATTAACTTAGAATGTGTCATAGAGCTATCACTAGAAAATACAAAACTGGGGTGCCTGGGTGGCTCAGTCGGTTAAGCATCTGCCTGCTCAGGTCATGACCCCAGGATTCCGGGATTGAGTACCGCTCAGCAGGTATTCTGCTTACTCCTCTACCTCTGCCCCTCCCCCTCTACATGTGCTCTCTAGCTCTCTCAAATAAATAAATAAAATCTTTAAAAATATTTATGTCTTGGGGCACCTGGGTGGCTCAGTGGGTTAAAGCCTCAGCCTTCAGCTCAGGTCGTGGTCTCAGGGTCCTGGGATCGAGCCCCACATTGGGCTCTCTGCCCCGCTGAGCAGAGAGCCTGCTTCCTCCTCTTTCTCTCTGCCTGCCTTTCTGACTACTTGTGATCTGTCTGTCAAGTAAATAAATAAAAATCTTTGAAGGAAAAAAAAATTATGTCTTTGGGAGAAAAAATTTTGTGTCTTTGGTTTAGGGAAGGATTAACTAGAAATACAAAGAGCATGACCATAAAAGAAAAAATTAATAAATTGGGCTCATTAACAATAAAAACTTCTGTTCTTTGAAAGGCATTGTTAAGGAAATGATAAGATAAGCCACAGAGCAGGAGAAAATATGTATAAAATACATACATAAAGATATTGTTTCTAGAATATATAAAGAAACCTCACAACTCAACAGTAAGACATACAACCCAATTAAAAAATGGGCAAAAGACACTTAGCCAGAACAGAGACAACAATAGTAAACAAGCACTTGAAAACATCCTCATCATCATTAGCTAGCAGGAAATTCATATCAAAATCACAATGAGATATACTAACTATCCTGTAGGATGGATGATGTTTGAAAAAAAAAAAGAGAAGGAAGGAAGAAAGGGAAAGGGAAAAGGAAAGGAAGGGAAGGAAGGAAGGAGGGAAGGAAGGAAGGAAGGAAGCTATAAGACCAAGTGTTGGGAAAAATATGGAAGAACTACTGGTGGGAATACAAAATGGTGTAGCCACTTTAGAAAAGTCTGTTTAAAAGTTAAAATTATTCTTACCATGTAGCCCAGCATTCCCAACCCTAGGTATCCTCTTAAGAGAAATGAAAACATATGTTTACAGTGAGAACTACATGTGAATGCAGTAGCAGCTTTATCCATAATCACCAAGAGTGGAAACCCCCTAAATGTCCATCTACAGTGAATGGGTCGACTTATTGTGGTGCATCCGTACAAAGGAGTATCACTTGCTAATTAAAAGGAGAAAGTGCTGATCCTCACAACAACATTGAGGACACTCAAAAGCCATTATTTCAAGTGAAGGAAGTCTGATTAAAAAGGCTGCATAGAGTATGGTGGTTCCATGTACAGTATATTTTGGAAGAGACAAAATTATAGGGGCAGCAGTCAGATCAGTGGTTGCCAGGGGGTGAAAAAGGGCAGAAGGGATTAATTACAAGGGGGCACAGGGAACTTTTTGGGTGACGGTAATATTCTATGTCTTGATTATGGTGGTGGTTACATACTGCATAGTTTGTCAAAATTTACGGAACTATACACCTGAAAGGGCAAAGTATGTTTGCTTTTTCTTTTTTTTTTTTTAATTGATTTATTTGAGGTGCCTGGGGGGCTCACTTAGTTGAACATCTGAGTCTTGGTTTCAGCTCAGGTTATGATCTCGAGGTTGTGCGATTGATTGATCCCTGACTTGGCTCCATGCTGGGTGGGGAGTTTGCTTTTCCCTCTCCCTCCCCTTCTCCCCTTTTCCCTCTGCCATGCACACACACACGCTTGCTCATGCTCTCCTCTCTCTCTCTTTCTCTCTCAATCTCCAATAAATAAATAAATGCTAAAAATCAAAAGAAATTTCTTTATTTATTGGAGAGAGAGAATCTCAAGCAGACTCCTTGCTGAGCTTGGAGCCCCATGCGGGGCTTGATCTCACAATCCTGAGATCATTACCTGAGCCAAAAATAAGAGTCAGATGCTTAACTGACTGAGCCACCGGGTTCCCCCTTGACCCGGCAAATTTTAATGTGTGCAGCTTATACATCTGTATAATTGACAAAAAAAAGTTTTATTATTAGTTAAAATTTACATGCTGGTATAGGTATGAGTGAGTAATTTGTTAGTACCATTTAATAATAACAAACCTATATACTCACATAGTGCCTTTCAATTTGTAAGCTATATCCATACCCGTTTTCTCATGTAAGTCTCACAACCCTCAGAAAAAGGCATTGTTGTTCATGTTTTGGAGATGAGCTACTTTTCCGAGGTTCAGTGAGACCAAGTGATGGGCTTAAGGTCACATAGTAAGTCTTTTTTCAAATCCAGGACTTTTCCCACTATTTCTCGATGCCTCTTTAAAAAAAAATACATTGTATTTGCCAAATTTGAAAAAAAAATTGTTTGTCATTATGACTTACTTGGCTGTTCTTTCTTCTCCTGGATTAGCTAGGATTTCCTGCTTTGGTGCCTTATACTTATTCTCTGGTCTACACCAATCCCAGGGAGCTTCCTGATGTTTTGCTCACTGCCTCCCTGCTCTCACACATCCCCGACCAGAGCTCTTCTGCTTCCTCTGAAGTACAGGTCTCCTGGGAAAATGCTCTCGATAAGCCCAGAGTCACCCTGTGGCACCCACTTTGTCCCCTTCCTCTTGGCAAATGTGACACGTACTCTTTGTGTCATATATAACTAGTTGATCCCTGCATTATTTCTTTGTCTGTCTCCTAGAAAAATTTGTGTAAGAAAGAGCCATGTTGACTCTCGGTGAGGAGACAGATGGAAATTTGGAGAATTGGTGTGGGAATGAATAATCACATGACTTGTGGAAGAATGAATTTCAAGGCGTGAATGATTAATTAGATGCAAGGGTAAAGGCTTAGCAGCTCCTTTCATTAAACTCTGTGGAGCCCAGGCTGGATCAGTTATGTCCCATCAGCCCGTATCCCTGTATCTCCAAGTAGATTCTGAAGGGAAGAGGAGAATAGGAAAGAAGATGTCAGGGTTTAAAGATAGACAAACATAGTTTTGTCAACAGAAGAAGGTGATTCCAGTGGGGATATTTTGATGTGGAGTGTGAGAAGAAGCCAGAGGAAAAGATGGTTGTATGAAAACATTAGGACATTGCATCAGGTGATGAAGGAAGACTTTGGTGCTAAAACTGAGGGTTTGACTTAGACCCGAACATAAATTAGGCAAAGGGAAAGGACAAGGGCACCTGAGGAGCGGTGGAAACATTTCAGATGTGTTAACCTTGAAGTGAGGGCAGTTAATCAAAGAGATGGATACAGGTGTAAAACTAGGCCTCTCTTTATAGTTTAGGAATGAGGAGGATTTGAATCACAGGCTGGGTTGGGGAACGGGAAAGTGGAGGGTTGTGGTTAAATGCTGGGTGGAAACGAAGCCCTCTGGAAAGGCAGGGTGAGGAAAGAAAGAGTGGTCCAGAGAAAGTAAGAGAGTAGAGCAAGAGGCTGTCAGGTGTGGGCTGTCTTAGGAGATGAAGAAAGGGCAGGTGGCAGGAGGGATGGGGCAACGGGGAAGAAGCAAATGATAAATCTTGTCAACACGGCCAGGGACGACTAGAACAGCAGAAAAAAAGGAGGCAGCTAGAATTGTTCACACACGTGTGACTAGTGACTTGTGTCCAGGTAGTTCTAATCAAATGGCGTGGATAAAAGGGTGAAAGCACTCAGAAAGGACTCCAGAAAAGGAAATGTGAAGAAAAGAGAAGATATGTGAGAAGCAAGGTGAGGGATGAGATAAAGGGGATGGAGTAGGAAAGACAGAATGAGTGAAGATGAGACATTCCTTCTCTCTTTTACACACATGTGCGCACACATTCATCAGCCATAGTGAGGCCAGAGAGGAGCTGAAAAGTATACAAAGGTGGCCTGAGGATGAAGGGTTTCATCCCTTCGTGAGGTAAGGCTGTGGGGTTTCCGTGAGAGTTTCAATGAGGCTGAAGGGGCTGGTGAACAGGAACACACAGAAGAGCTTGGGGAGTAGACTCAGGATGGAGGTGAGGGGAAAGAGGAGCCTGGAGTTCCTGGACAGGTGCAGGCAGTGGCCCAGGGTCGCCATATTTAGCTTCTCGTCACCACAGGGAAACATTCGCGTGGAGAAGAGGACTGTTTCCGTGAATACTCTTTCCATCAGGAACACTTCCATGAATGACATTTCATAAGTGCTTCGGTTTCTTAATCATTATGAAATTGGGGTCTTAACTTCTAACCGTGGCACTGTTACCAGGAGGCAGACGAGGACTTTGGGTGCTGTAGTAAGTCAGCCCAGCTGATGTCCCAAACAGCTCTCCAAGGCAGCTGCCGTTTCCTTCGCCTTGGAAGTTGAGAATGAACTAGGTGTAGTGATGGAGGTCTGTTCCTTCCCTTCCTTCCTGTTCTTGTATCTCCTTTTTTTTTTTTTTTTTAAACAAAAAAACTTTCTTTGAGAGAGAAAGAGCACAAGCAGGGGCAGGGGCAGAGGGAGAAGCAGACAGCCTGCTGAGCAGGGAGTCCAACATGGCACTCGATTCCCGGACCCTGGGATCATGACCTGAGCTGAAGGCAGACAGATGCTCAACCGACTGAGCCACCCATGCGTCCCTGTATCTCCTTTTGTTGCCACTCTGGCAGTGAGTCTCTAAGCACCTTTGCTGAGCACCCACATTCCTGTGCATATCTTTTCAGCCTTATCCCCAGACTGCCCTTTCCGTGGACTCTAGCTGCTGGCCAGTCACACTGTTGCCCATCCCTGACAAGCTTTGTGCCTCCCTACTTTTCTGCCTTAGTGTCGCCTCACTTTGGTGCCTTCACTCGGGCCCATGTCCTCCTCACCTTATATCCCCTCAGAGCTGCTTCCGGATGAAGTCGTCCTCAGGACTCAAGCCCAGAGCAGTGTTTCTCTGCTTACCTTCTGCCATGCGTCATTCCGGGGTTGGGGGGCCGGGTGTGTCTTGTCTCAGTGCCCGGGTGCGTGTCCTTGTGGGCAGACACCAGGCCCAGACTTCTTGGAACACCTCACTGTGATTCACACCATGGGCCTCCATAAGGATTTGTCAATTCATTGGATTTTTGAGATGAAAGGGATAGGAGCTCTGGTGTGGGGTTTTAAGTCAAGATCTTGCTCTCAAATTCTAATTTTCTCCCATTTTACAGAGATGTAATGGGAGATAGCAGAACGACTTGACTTACATATACTGTGAAATGATCACCGCAGAAGCATCTGTCTTACATATCAAAATCTAAGTTAAAATTGGAAAGTCAGAGATACCCTGAGTACACTCCTTGTATGTGGATGTCCAGACCTCTGCGCATGGATTCCGGCATGGCTCGTAATGGAGTTGGGTCAGGAAGGAACTTTGTTTGGCCTTTGTGAGGCATGGGAAGGAGTGCAGGCCGTGCCTGTGGTCCCTGCCATTTCTGTGATGATGGTGGACATGGTAATTTGGGCCAGATGTACATGCTGTTCCAATAGTATAAAAATGCCAGATTCAGAGACAGTGGCTATGTGTGCTCTTTAAAACAATATAAAATTTGAAGGGTGACCAACTTGCGACTCCATTATTAGGGTTACAGCAAGGATTCAGACATTTTTTTCATTCTTCTTCTGTTTTAATTCCTGCATATTAAGGAAAAAAATGCCAAGTGAACTGTCACATATTGACTTGAAGTATTGCCTTTGTGTTTTCTTGTGTTGCTGTATTTCTTGGTTTATGCTTTGGCTCATAATTTGTCAGGGAAAATTGATTCTAAAATCCAATTTTTTTCTTGCAGTGGATGCCAACCAAATCAAAGAGAAAATTAAAAGAAAAAAAAAAAGGAAGTTAGGGTTTCATTAACCAGTCTGTTTCTTCAGCAGTGTGAAGTCCCATTTAATGACCACATTTTCCTTCATGAAAATGTTCTGCCTTTCTCTGGACTGTGCTTTGTAGTCATTCTGATAATTGTTTGGTGTGTTTTTCTGATTCCCGATTTTTTTTTTTTTTAACATTCCTCGCTCTCAAAATGTTCGCTTCTAAAGGCTGTTCTCTTAAAATATTCTACAGATGTTTATCCATCCTTTGCAGAGGGCTGGGCACTTGGAGAGCTGCTGCTTATGATGCTGCTAACCAGGGCCTGAGCATAAGCAGAAAGCTTGATCAAGAGAGGCTATACTTTATTCTAGTGGGGGGTGGTGGTCGAATCAGATTCCGCTTCTGCTGTTTTGAAGCTAAGAGAGGTGCCTAGGCGTTCTCATGGAATGTGGGAGGAATCTGTATTATTTATGATTAGAGCAGGAAACAGATGACACCCTGAATCGGTTTAGTTTGAATTGAGTTTAAAAAATGACTGTTTACCAAGATGCGGACAGTGCATAGAAACTATGAGAAGTAATGCAGTGTCCCGGAGCTAGAAGCAACTTGGTGTAGTTCCCACCGCCTGCAGTCTCGGAGGAGGAAAGTGGGAGCAATTTCTGGAATCTGGAGAGGGTGCTGTGTGGAGAGAGCCATGTGGAGAGAGTCATTTTAGGGAAACTGTGATCTTTAGTCACGTGATAAAACCAACCTGCAGCAGACCCGCGGGGAAGGAAGAATGAACGGTAAATGCCCTAGACTGGTCTTTTTGTTCCCCTGAGCTCCAGCTGGTGCTCTCCATTGGTCAAACCCAACTAGAAGCCAGACAATGAGGAAGCCTGTTGATGGGCTTCAGACAGGTCTGCCTCCCAGGGCTCAGAGCCAAGAAGAGTAGAGCATTGAGCTTGAGGGGAAAATGGAAGATGGAGGGATTTGCAGATTTTTAAAGCTAGAAGAGACTCAGAGAGCAACCGGCCAGTCTTCCTTGATAAGGAAATAGAGCCACAGAGTGGTTGAGTAATTCTTTCTAAGTCACGTGGCTGGTTGGTGGCAGAATTGTTATTGGGCTTGAGATTCCTGATCCTCAGTTCTGTGTCCCTTCTGCTACAGCATTGTTTATAGAGTAATCTGAGAGGAAGAGGAAGAGAGGAAGAAGAGGAAGGGAAATTAGAGTCTTGTTTCAACTTACGATAATTTTCTCTGAGGAGATGCTCAATTCCACACGTGTTGTTAGAGGGATTTAAACAAGGTCAGAGTTCAGTTATGATTGGTCAACAAATATGTCTTTGGATGGTAGTAATAAAACTTGCATTTTATATTAAGGAATATATGAGTACGTCTAGAGTTGGCCTAATACCCAGCCAGCTTGAATGGTGTAGCTTTTGTTCCCTATTGATTCCGGCCCTGCTCTTGTGCTTTCTGTGAAGTCTTTTATGGCCTCAGCATCTTGTTTTAAATGTAGGCTCCAAGTGAAGGTGGGATCACATATGGCTGCTGTGTTTCATCAGCAGAATCATCTTAGAATTCAGAGGCCAAGAGTAAGAGGGCTGATTATGTACATATGCATAAATCATTCATACAGGCATTGATTCACATAGGTATGTACACATGCAAATAAACACTCAGGTACCTAAGCAATTATCAGCTAACAACTTTGACCTAGGAATGATTCCTATATGATATCAAGAAATTGGAAATGGTGTTGGGGTTGGTAGTATTTTCCTTCATGTTATAAGCCTTGGGGAGTGAAAGACCTAAAACAGTGCCTTCATTTAGATGTCAGTATTGCTGGAGACAGGCAATTCATTGTGGAATTCTTAGGTACTCATTCATTGGTTCATTCATGAACTGTCATCAATAAATGTTTATTGAGCACCTGCCATATGCCAGGCACTCTGCTAGGAATGGGAGATAGACAAGGAACATGGACGTAATCTTTGCCTTAACTTCATTAGGGTTTGCAGGAAGATATCTTACTAGCCAGAGTAGTGAGACTTGGGTTTGCCTTTCCTGTACTCCATGCAGGGAGAATCATTGTTAGTGAGTGAAGATGTGAGTGTTTTGATGTAGCTGAAGTTGTTATATTACTTTGCACAAAATTTGGTGGCTGTTTGGTGGCTGGTGGGGAGAAGGAGGAAGTAGGTGCTGCCCGGTGGGAGGATTTAAATGTTGTTTATATTGGATATCAGGTTATTACTTATAGACTAGCTTTTTAGAGAACAATTTTAGTAATATCACTTGACTTTATAAATTAATATACAGTAAAATTGACTTTTTTTTTAATATACAGGCCTGTGATTTTTAAAACACTGGTTTAGATTTATTGGCACAATTAGGGTACCAGAACTCCCTCTTGCTGCCACTTTATAGCCACACCCTCCCCAAACCCTAATATGTTTTGACATGTGACAACCATTGGTATGTTCTCCATTGGTGTCATTTTTAATCTTCCTGAGAATGTTTATATACATGGTATTATGCCGTATACAACATTTTAAATCTGACTCTATTCAGTCACCATTTTGCCTTTGAGATTCACCCATGTTGTTGTGTGCCTCAATAGTTCTCTCTATCATTCGGTAGTGCCTGGCTATTTGTACCATAGTTTATGTACTAATCTACTGAAAGATTTATAGATGGTTTTCAGTTTTTGGCAACTCTGAAAAGGTATTGTTTAAACAGTTACATGCAGTGTTTCATAGAGTAAAAGTTTTCACATTAGTTAGGTAAATACCTTGGAGAGCCAGTCTACATGGTAAACTTGTTCAACATTACTTGAATTCTAAAAACAGTCTTCCAGAGTATGTACACCATTCATAATCACAGTGATGTATGAGAGTCTCACATACATTCTACAACCTTGCTAGCCCTTGGTATTGATGCTTGAGATATCTATCTATCCATCTATCCATCCATCTATCCATCCATCCATCTATGCAACTATGCACCTATCTATCCATCTATCTGTCCATCAATCCCTCCCTCCCTCCATCTATCTATCTATCTATCTGACATTCTCATAAGTGTCTCATAAGTGTCTCATAAGCCTCTCATAAAGAGGCTAGGCTAACTTTCTAAAACAACCCATTTCTAAGGTCAGTGGAAATTGTGGAAGCAAAAGAGGATGGTGTGAGAGAGAGACTCCTTTCTAAGTAATTTGAGGCAAAAGAAAGTCCTTCTCTCCCTCTGAACAGAGTATATTCACATTCAGTGAATAAATGTCAAGTACCTACTATTTGCTGGATGCTTTCAAGTAAATTGTTTAATATTCACAACAACTCTGTGAGGTGAGGACAAACACCCCCATTTTATAATGAAGAAAACAAGGTCTGGATAATTTAAGTTATTGGCTTCCCTCCCCACACGGTGTCAAATCCAGATTTCAGTTCTAGATCTCTTTGACTTCTAGATCTTTTTTCCTGCACTTGTGTCAGTATCATTTTGTTAGCAGGTATTATACCAAAGTTCACATTCACAGGATCCAAGGGACTGTCTTAGAAAATTCTAAGGCATGTGTAATTAGATTTTAACAGGAAGATAGTACATACTCTCATTATAGCACAGCCCTTAAAAAGTCAAAAATAATACTGAGAATTTAGTGCAGTTCTCTGAAGCACTAGAAATGAACTCTGTATGCATAGTGTCACTTAAAGCAAAGTTCCATGGGATTCTAACACACTTCTGTGGATGTAAATTTCCATGGCAAACATCATTGGCTTGCTTTCTTCACTGTGTCATAATACCCTTCTAACTAATATTTTGTTATATATATATTTTAAGGATTTATTTATTTATTTATTTGAATGAGAGAGAGAGGGAGAGAGAGAGGCAGGGAAGGGCAGAGGGAGAGGGAGAGAGAAGCTCCAGCAGACTCCCCTACCCCCAACCCCCAAGTGCAGAGACTGACTCAGGTGAAGCTGGATCCCATGACTCTGAGATCAAGACCTGAGCTGAAATCAAGAGCTGGACACTCAACCAACCATGCCACCCAAGCGTCCCGTATATTTTGTTATTTTTGTAATTTCAGTGTGTTGTTTCTTCCTGATATCCCAGGCAGAATTAGGTGGACTTCTGTGGTGCCCTGGGCATGCTCTATTATAGCTCTTGTCACATCGTACTGTAATTTCCTGCCTTTTTTCTGTCTTGGCCATGATACTGAAGGCTTCTTGTAGATTGTATCACATTCAGTGTTGGATTCACTTTGTAGCATGTTATCCGGCACATAGAAATCATTCAATAAACATTTGTCAAATCAGCCAGTCTTCACCAGAATCCTGTGAAAGCAGCTATGAGTCTCACGTTTTACAGATGAGTGGGTGGAGGGTCAGAGAAGCCAAGAAAACTGACCCAAGATGGCACAGCAAGCTAGGAGTATGTGTAAAGCATGTGTTTTTAACTCCACAGCTCTCTTCTGCCCAGCACAACACAGCATGATTCTTGTTGCTTGGTGACACTGTGGTTTACAGTAGAGGTTTTGTTGATGGTTATAGTGGCTGGAATGTACTGAAGCAGTGGAGCAGGTCACCTTGGGTAATTGGACATGGCCATTTTCAACACCCATCACTTAGATCTTTTTTTAACACAGGTTATTTATTTGTACCTGAGAACACCAGTGTTTCTTGGTAAGTGTCTATAGGTCTAGAACCCGGCCCCATCCCTGGCTCACGGTTGCCCTCCTGATATCTTCCTTTGACCTCCTTCCCAGTTGAGATTTTCCTGCTGCTCTGTCCTGTGCTTCTCTTTTTGTCATCCATCACCCATTTGCACTGCTCACTCTCCCCTCCTTAATAGTCAGTGACAAGCCAATAATTTTTATTAACACTTGAAAATGTATTTTGCTGTTAAACCAATATATGCAATTGCCCTAACCAGCTGCCAAATGATAGTAATCAGAATCAGGTTTCACAAGGTTTGGATTTCAGCAGGGCTGCCCACACTGTCCTTTGAGGCATATGAATTAATTATAATTAAAAACCATGTGCAGATGTTAGAAGAGAAACTTTGAACAATTTTGGTGTCTGCTCTTGCAGATTATCAAAGGGGGAAAAAAAACCCATGAATGAACTGTTGCTGGTGAGAGTACAGATAATCATCTACGTTTGTATTACACATTTCTATTAAAATGCACACACAGAAAGTGATTTATAATCCTTTGTTAGTTATCTGTACAACCCTTGTGTTTAGAACTTGGGTGACAGTAGAAGCAATCCTTCTGCTTTGTACGTAAAGCAAGAAGGGACAGCTCAGATCAGAAAGCCCAGATTTAGCCACTGGAAGTGTTGTAGGACAAGGAAGGTGCTCAGATGGTAGGTCAGCTTGGACCAAATAAGAACAAGAAGGCTCTTATTCAGCAGAAGTCCTAAGAAAGAAAATTTCTCTGCCAAGGAATTCAGTGTGACATTAGCCCTTTGCAGTGATGAGGGTGTCTTCACACAGGGGTTGAAAGGACTGGTGGTCTTCAGAAGTGCATTCTTGCCTGCGTTGTATAAGAGGACTTAATGGTTCGTTCATCTGCTGGGTTATGGGTTTACCTGTATGTTTTCCCTTTCTCATCTGTCTTGCTCTTCTCTGATAAAACACTTTCCCAGTAGCAAGTTAACTAAGTCCCTGTTTTCTTTGATTTTCTATAATCATTGTGGCTACGGTATGTTGAAATGCATTTGGCGTTGGTTCTGCACAGGAGTGTCTTTAGATAAGTAAATACCCTAACAGGACTGTTTATTGGCATGCTGGTCACTACATTAGAAATGGATTCAGTATGCTCATGGGATATCTAGGTAGACTTTTCTTTCATCACCAGATTCATGAGCACAGACTCTTAGCACCTGTCCCCACTGCCCAAACTACCAGGATTTCTTACTGGGTTCCTTTCTGAAGAAAGGGCAGGGTCAGTAGAGTTCAGAAGCTCTAAGAGCATAATGATTGATGGTAATAGTGTGAGATTGAAGGAAACAACAATGCAGAGGGAATAATAATGCAGAGAGAAATTTTAGGTTTAAGCCAGCTGAAATCAAAGATTCATGCCTTTTATATGTTATTTCTACAGATTTAGATGATGTTTAGATCATAGTTAGCAGGCCCTAAATGCATTTGGAGGATTGAAATTGGGTTTCCAAATGACCTGAATATATAGACGGCATTGTAATTCATTTGCTAGAAGTAGATATTGGTTTTTTATTTCGGAATAGCATTAGATAGTACATGTTTGACATCTGTGATACTCACACTTTCTGTATCAGATGGTTGGTGAACACATTTATTTCCTGAGCTAAGCATTCTGAGTCAAAAGTACCTTTTTGGTTCAGCATTTTCTCTGCTCCTCTAAATTTGAATTTAGAAAATACAACTCAAAATGGACTTGGAACGTAAATTTAATTTATGTTAATTAAAAATTTTATTTTGGATCTGTCCTGCAGAGTTGAGCTAATCATACTACTTTGTTCATAGCACACTTTTATTACTGGCTCAGATAAGGACATCTTATATAATTAATTAGTTCTTTCCATACCTTTATCTTCCATATACATTTTAGAAAAAGTTAAAAAAATTCCTTTAAAAATCTTGCTTTTAAATTTTGATAGGATTGACTTGAAGTTATAGATTAATTTGGGAGAAAATAGAACTCTGTAATATTGTAATCACATCCATGAATGACGTATATGATTACATTGTTCAAGCCTTTTTTTCATACCCTTGAAAAGAGTTTCAAATGTTCTCTCCAGAGGTCCTATGTATTCTTCGTTAATTCCTAAATAGTTTAGAGTTTCTTTTGCTGTTATGACTATCGTGTTTTCTAGTTGGTTAAAAGAGAGCTATTGATGTTTTCTAAGAGTATTGTTTATCTAGCAATCACACCCTACCCATACTAAAAATAATAGTTTTTAAATTCTATTGGATTTTCTATGTAAAGAATCATCATATCTTCATATAATGCTAGTTTATTTTTCTTATTATAGTTTATTTTTCTTCTTATTCTTCAAAACTTTTGTTTTCAGGGTGCCTGGGTGGCTCAGTTGTTTTCAGCTGGGGTTGTAATCTTGAAGTCATGAAATTGAGCCCTGGGTCGGGTTTCACACACAATGGAGAATCTGCTTGAGATTCTGTCTCCCTTCCCTTCTGCCCCTCCCCTCACTCACACACACTCTCTCCCCCTCTCTCTAAAATAAATAAATAAATAAATAAACCTTTTGTTTTCTTGACTTCTTTTAGTACCAAAATTTCTAGTAGTAGTGATAGCACTAACCTTGGTTTTTCCTGAATGCCAAAACAAATATGATCAAGTCTTTAGTATCTTCTTGTACCAGGTAAAGATTGATATCTTCTCCATTTCCTAGTATCAAAGAATTTTTTAAAAATATACACTAACATTTATATCATAAATAGATTTTTCCCTCAATCAAATGTGTTTCCATCATTTTTTTTTTGAGATAGTCATGTAAATAACTCCCTTAATCCATTAAGGTGGTAAGTTATTTTGGTTTATATTTTGAAGTTAAGCCATCCTTACATTCCTGGTATAAACCACACTTGATTATAATTATGATCATTTTTATTTTAATTTTTTTAAGATTTTATTTATTGGAGAGAGAGAGAGAGTGCACAAGCATGGAGAGGGGCAGAGGGAGAAGCAGACACCCCACTGAATGGGGAGCCTGATATGGGACTCGATTCCAGGACCCAGGGATCATGACCTGAGTCAAAGGCAGACACTTAACCAATGAGCCACTCAGCCGCCCTGATTATTATTATTTTTAAAATATACTATTTTTTTTTGTTTAGCTAATATTTTCTTTGGAATTTTTTTTTTTTTACCCTTATGTTTATAAGTGAAAGATGATAATCTTTTCTTGTACTTTATCTGGATTTAGAACTAAACTTCTTTTGTTTTTCTATTTTGTTCAACTTACAAGAACAAGGCTCTCCACTTCTTAAAGGTTTGGTAGGCCTCTGGGCATCTGGGTGGCTCATCAGTTAAGCTTCCAACTTTTGATTGTGGCTCAGGTCATGATCTCAGAGTCATGAGGTCATGCCCCATGTAAGGCTCCATGCTCAGCATGTGGTGTGTTTGGGATTCTCTCTCTCCCTCTCTCCTGGCTCCTCTCCCTCTTTGTTCACTCTCTCTCTAAAATACATAAATATAATTATTAAAAAAAAAAAAAAAAGCTTGGTAGTCTTCATCTATAAAACCATGCATGCCTGTTCTTATTTTGGCAAAGGCTGAGTGCACGGATGGTAGACGGGTTTTGGTGAATTAGAACTAGGGGACTTTTTTTTTAAATTTTAATTTTATTTTTTATAAACATATAATATATTTTTATCCCCAGGGGTACAGGTCTGTGAATCGCCAGGTTAACACACTTCACAGCACTCACCATAGCACATACCCTCCCAATGTCCATAACCCCACCCCCCCTAACCCCCCTCCCCCCATCAACCCTCAGTTTGTTTTGTGAGATTAAGAGTCACTTATGGTTTGTCTCCCTCCCAATCCCATCTTGTTTCATTTACTCTTCTCCTACCCCCTTAACCCCCCATGTTGTATCTCCTTTCCCTCATATCAGGGAGATCATATGATAGTTGTCTTTCTCCGATTGACTTATTTCGCTAAGCATGATACCCTCTAAGAACTAGGGAACTTTAATAACCAATATATTTTCTTTAATGATTATTAGTATATTCAAATTTTCTATATCTTCTTGAACCATGTTTTGCTTTTTTTATTAGGTATTTATACATTAAGTTTAAAAGCAATTCATTTTCATAATATACTTTTATTATTTTAAATGTTCCATCATACACACACACACACACACACACACACATTGTCCCCTTTTCATTGTCAATTTAATTTACATTTTCTCTATTTTCTGTGATTTGTCTTGTCAGAACTTTGTCTATGATAGTCTTTTAAGCAATTAGCTTTTGGTTTTGTTTTTTCTTATATTTACAGTTACTTGGTTCTAAGTTTTAAAAAGGTTTTTGGATATGTTTTTTTTTTTTTTTTTTAGCTACCTTTATTTTTTAATTTTTAAAAAATTTTTATTTATTTTTTAAAGTTCTTTTCAGTGTTCCAGAATTCATTGTTTATGCACCTCACCCAGTGCTCCATGCAATACTTGTCCTCCTTAATACCCACCACCAGGCTCATACCACCTCCCAGCCCCCTCCCCTCCAAAACCATCAATTAGTTCCTCAGAGTCCACAGTAATTTAGTCACTTTAATAGAAAAATGGCAGTTGTTTCATATTGATTCTTTAGAATTTATTGGGTCATTTTTGTAAACTTAATATTTTCTGTTCTTCAAAAGAATATATATTCTCTATTGTACATGTTTATCTGGATTTCTGAACTAGAACAAGCTTACGACTCAGGCTTTGTTTTGTTGTTGTTGTTTTCTTCTTCTTTCTTTTCTTTTTCTTTCTTTCTTTCTTTCTTTTTTTTTTTTTTTTTTTTTTTGAGGCAAACAGTGAGAGGTGGGGCAGGAGTAGAGGGAGAGGGAGAGAGAGAATCTGAAGCAGGCTCCATGCCCAGCTGGGAGCCTGGTTTGGAGTTTGATCTCACAACCCCAAGATCATGACATGAGCCAGAATCAAGAGTCTGATACTTAACCGACTGAGCCATTCAGGTGACCCTCAGGCTTTGTGTTTTTGATCATTTATGTCATTGCTTATAGTTTGTCTGTTGGATTTATCTGTTTCTCCCCAGGTATTTTAGCTCCTACCTCACACATGTTAAGCCTAGATGTTAAGATTCTGGTATGATTATGATTATTGTAACCTTTTGGTACCTGTATGTGACATCTCTCATTGTCCCTTCTAATATTTTCACATTTGGACTGTATCTTGGTATTAAAATTTTGATAGCTATTCCTACCTCCAGGAAGGTTATACTCATTTATGCTTCACTTGACTTACACTGTGTGAGACTCCTTGTTTCCCCACACTCCCTAATGTTATGAATTCTAGGGCCTCTTTTTATTGGTAGCTTGGGAAACTGGACCTGATGCCTAGTTCTGGCACTTACAATCTTCATTTCTCTCACTGCATGTCATATTCTAATCACAGTTTCCTTAATTGGTTCACTCCAAACAGCATGGTCTTGACTGCATTACAGGATGGTGCTTGGAAATTTGAGTTAATCATCTATTAAATCACATTTTATCCTTCCTGTTGGTGTTGCCCCAGGACTCAGTTTTCTCTGGGGACAGGATTGGCGCAGATCCTCTCTCAGATGTATCTTCCCTTGGAGCTACTGTGGGCCAAGTGTGGATTGGTTCCTGCTGTAGTTACTATGTCCCAGCTGGAGGCACAAACCACAGCTGCTGTGGTCTTCTGCTTGTCAGACATCTGGTGACCCCTCTCCTTGTGCCTCAAGGGGGCAGAGGGATTGGAACTGGGCAGTCATGTCTCCAGTCCCGCCCCTTTGCTGTTGGTTCTGCCTGTGCACCCCAGTGCCTGATTTCTGGCTATCATGGTCTGGGGGTGACGAGCTTCCCTGATTGCCATTACTGACCTTGGCCTGAATGACTCTGAAATTCTGCTGCACTTGACTGGTAAGCCAAGTGCAGCCAAGTAATCGAGCCGAGCTTGCTGCTACCCTGAGGCCATTATGGGGCATGTTGTTCCGGGAGTTATATCTGTCCAGGAGCTAATATGTCTTGCCCCGCTGTGACATTCTTCTTAACATTCCTCTCAGCCTCAGCCTGCCTTTCTCTTACCCCGCCTCCCACATGCTGACTTTCTGCTTTCACAAACAGCTAGTCTCCTTGAACAACTTCTGTAGAAACTTAAAGGTAACATCCTTTGCATCTGTAGAGTACTTTCTATTCTTCAAAGCACTCCCATATACGTTCTGCCATTTGATCCTCACAAGACCTCTTCCAGGTATTTAGGTTAGGGATATATCCTGATTTCCCTGCTGAGGACATGGTGAGAGGATTGGGCAACCGGTTCATCCTCAGGGATGGTGTCACATGTGCAGTTGGGTTCTGGTTGGGTTCTGGTTGGTGATTTTGTTCATTCAATCATTCCTGTATTCGTTTATTCATACACTCTTATTATATTGAGAGGTAGCAGAAAGGGAAGAGCAAGGGTTTGGGGACAGACACGTTTTAATACCACCCCTTATCAGTGGTGTGGACTTTGTCAGGTACTTAACCTCTCAGAAGATCAGGTTCCTCCTTTATAATATAGGGAAAAAGTATGACTTATGGTGTTTATATGTGATTTAATAATACATGTAAGTTAGCTGGCAGTAATAGAGTCCAGCATATGGTAAGTTACAGGTCAAATGTTACTATAAATACATCATCTATAAAGTAGGTTATTATTATAGATAAAAATGGTCAAATGTGGACAATTTTATAATGGTAGAAATTCAGTGGCTTATGTTTGTTGAGTCCTTGCCTGTGGTATATGAGGCCCTGCTAGACCCCAGGCATGCCAACAGAAATGAGAAGGGGTGTTTGTGTGTATCTTCTCTTAGACTGTGGAGGGTAGAGCCTGGGCCTCTTCCAACCCCCAAGAGCAATGTCTGCCAGGTGGTCAGGGCTCCATAAATACTGACTAAGCCTAATAGCCCCTGCCTGCAAGGAGAATACCAGCGAGTTAAGATAGGCAGTCACGTAATCATATAATTACAATAAGCAGGTGTTTAAAAACATGCAGGCTGTCATGAGAGCTCGGAGACGACAGCACTCAGTTCTTCCAAGGCAGAGGGAAGTCCAGTGGAGGGTTGGGGGCAAAGCAGCATCGAGCAGCTCCATCAAGACTCACTGTGGTCTGTCGCGGGAAAGGAGCAGAAGCAATTTGCTTACCTTGGACAGAAATGGACAGCCTGCTTTCTCTCAACTGACCCCCTCCTAATGTGCGAAATTGAGTTTGTATTCAAAGCAGCTTCTCTGTTTGTCTCACCGTCCCTGTGTTGCTGGTATCTGCTTTAATGTATTGCTTTGTAAAGTGCTCTGCTCTGTCCTGAGTATAAAAGAGACTCACTGTAAAACCAGGTTCTATTCTTTGGGCATCAAATCTAGCCATTGCACAACCAAGTCTGATATATTGTGTGAGAAGAAATAGAGGAACCCAAGAAATATTTCAAAAAGAGCAAATAAAACAACAAAATGGGAGAGTGTAGAGTGCATTCAAGTTAATAAACTGTCATGGCAGAGTGGACCACTTTTCAATGTGAGGGAATCTGATTTAGGGACTTGTCACCGTAGGGCCAGAATATTATTGGAATGAAGTTAGCTGCTGGTTTTGCCAAATTCAGGATCTTTTGGTTGTCCTTGAGAGACAGTCTCTGGAATTGAACAGATTATTCTTATCATTATTATTTTGCGAATAGCTCTTTGAGGTGCTCAGCCTCTCTCTCTTCCCCAAATGTTTAGTGCTGCTCACCCCCATACAGCATTGCTTTGCTTTAAGCTCCAGGATGAGGATTGCATGCCCTGGACCTCTTGCTAGGTTGGATACAGTTCATCAGCCTGGGTTTCCAGGGCTCGCAGAGCCTGGAGAACTGTCAGGAGTGAGCTGTGCTCAGGTGAGAACCACTGAGCTACTTGTCTTATTCAGAAGCGATAGACGATCAATACAGCTCTCCTTCTTGGCAGTGTGGAAGGATGAGCACCACAGCAAGAGTTCCAAAATCTTTTCTGCCAAGAACTGGATTGGATTTTGTGCTTCCTCAGCCACAAAATGTCCCCAGCCTCTCATGCCTGAATCCTTAATGCCCTTTGCAGTCAGTCTGCTCAGACTGAATGCTTCTTTATCTTTCTTTTCAATATCCTCATTGTTTTCTTTTTGTTGGTTGAACTCTCAAACTCTCAAAGTTTTTAGATCTCTGGTATCTTACCTTTTCTTTCAAGCAAGTAGGACGTATTAAGCCGCACTTTCATCCTTGATCTTTGTAGAAGAATGAGAGTCCCTGCTCCTGATTTTGGGTACAGTTTGTAGAATATTTCCTTGGAGAACAAAAATGCTATATTTACGTATTGGCATGCTGGTATTATAATATTACTGACCTTGGGAAAATTACATAACTGTTTTGAGCTTCAGTTTCTCCATTTGAGAAATGGGGATAAAGGTGACTAATTTATAGGATTTCTATGAGGAACGAAGAGACGGCTTATAAGGAAATGCCTAACACAGGGCACAGACTATAACAGATGTGCCATAATGATTATTTAAAACAAGTCAAAACAATGTAAGTGGGGTGAGTTCTATTTAAATAAGAAGAGCCCTTGGAGAATGGCAAGAAATGTAAAGAGAAGTGACCAAGCTCTGTAGGGAGCTGTGTCCTCAGTCTGGTGCACAGTGTAAGATTTAGGGGCATACGGGGAAGCAAAAGGCAGGAGTGTGTTGTAGGTAAACAGTGGTGAATTTGTGCAAACATGGAGTCAGTCATCTTAAGGGAGTTGCTGCTATAGGACGCCGTGGAAAATTCTTCTAACGTGGCTCTAACATTACTAGATATCAGTAGTATTTGTCCACATCACCATAGTTTGATATAAAAAATCACAATAAAACTATTCCTTATAGGGGTCCCTAGGCATCGACTCTTATTCTCAGCTCAGGTCTTGATCTCACAGTCATGAATTTGAGCCTACTTAAAAACAAAAAACATAAAACAAAAATCTATTCCTTGTGATAATAGACTATAATAGACCCCAAAAAATGACAATGGAGAGGCAGTGTGGCATAATGCAATGGAATGCAAATTGGCTGAAAAGCCAGAAGATCTGGATTCATGTCTGTTTCACTTAATTGGTACACAGTGTTGGACTTTTTAGCTTCTTTGAGCCTTAACATTAACATCTGTGAATGGGGAATGATAATATCTTATTTTTTTCATTGTTGGTAATTGTTAGGCTCCATTGAGATGTTTTTTAAAGTACTGTCTACGTATTGGTTTTATGTGTTTCTTGTTTTTTGTTTTGTTTTGTTTTGTTTTAGTAGTTGTAAAAGTCAGTTACTTAGAGTTGTTGAAGAATCTTCGGGCTCTTGTCCTCTTTGAGGTGAGCACAGAGTAAAGGGGCTTATGTTTCTGTAGCTCCCCATTGCTGGCTTATCCAGACCATGTTTTGTTCCTAGCCTCTGCTGAGTCCATTTTGCTGCTCATTTGCCTGGTCTCTGCCATTCCCTTGGCCCAAGAGCAATTCAAGGATGGGTTGTGGCAGAAGTGTCAGGGACCCCATAGCACCAGTGAGACCCCTTCTTGAAGACTCCTGCATTTGTGCCCTTGGCATGATTGCCTGGACCCCTTGTGTCCTCTTTCCCTCTTTTGCCTCCGTTTGCTGCCGATGCCCATAGCCGTAGCTTTCATGGTCTTGCTTAAAGATTCCTGATGCTTTTGAAAGTTTCATTTTCTTTCTCCCATTCTGCCTAGCAGACATGAGAGATCGGGGACTAGGCTTGAAGACAGACATGGGGTATGATGATCAGAGAAAGGAGATCAGGCCCTTGACCTTGCAGTATCCAGCCCCTTCCAAGGTAGGTCATGGAGTGGGATCATAATGTAACCATTCTCTCTTTGTGTTTTCAGGGAGTCGACGAGTTGAAGATGAAGCTCAGAGCAGAGTGCTGTTCTCCCAAGTTCTGGTTGGTGTTGGCTGTCCTGGCCGTGTCAGGCAGCAGGGCTCGTTCTCAGAAGAGCCCCCCCAGCATTGGCATTGCTGTCATCCTCGTGGGCACTTCCGATGAGGTGGCCATCAAGGATGCCCACGAGAAAGATGACTTCCACCATCTCTCTGTGGTCCCCCGTGTGGAGCTGGTAGCCATGAATGAGACTGACCCAAAGAGCATCATCACCCGCATCTGTGATCTCATGTCTGACCGGAAGATCCAGGGCGTGGTGTTTGCGGACGACACAGATCAGGAGGCCATCGCCCAGATCCTTGACTTCATATCAGCTCAGACTCTCACCCCCATCCTGGGCATCCACGGAGGCTCCTCTATGATAATGGCAGATAAGGTAAGGGAGGGTGACGGGGGTGGGGCAGGGGGAGGGTTGTGTCAAGAACTGAACGGCGCCTGTGTTTGAATGCAAAACTTGATAAGAGATGGAACGGAACTAGAATGTGCTGAATCAGTAGGTAGATCAGGAATTAGTCCCTTCCTTCAGAGATGAAAGGGACAGGTATTCAGAACTCCTGTAGTCTTCAACAGGGTCCATGTGCTCTTAAATGGACTCCCTGAAATGACGACGAGATGTTGAAGCTCATAGTTGTGTGGTACATTTTCTTCAAATATGTGCATGCGTAGCTCCTTTAAACCTTTAAAGTAAGGCGTGCTCTATTCTTTCCTGGAAACACATATTACTCCCCTGCTCCCCTGCCCCATGCGGGCTCCAAGACTATTAAAAGAAAAATCCCTTGAGGCAGGTTATTTGTCTCCTTGAAGATACAGATATCATGGGGAAGTACTCCTTGCTAAGTTGTCTGTACATGTCACATGTTGATCTACACACCAGAGTGGATTTTAATCCATGGAGCCAGTAGCAGCTGCATTTCTCCATGCTTAGAATTGAAGGCAGTGGTCCTTACCCTTGGTGACCCATTGGGTCCCTTGAGGAGCTTTCAACACTGTGGATGCCTGGGGCGCACGCACACCCAGAGACTGAGTGCTGGCCCGCCGTGCAGCCCGGATGGCCGGCTTCTTGAAAGCTTCCTGCATGATTCCAGTATGTGGTTAAGATTGAGCCCTGCAGCTTTATGGCCTCAAAGAAATTGTAGAGTCTTCTGCATGAATGTTAGGCTAACTGTTCTCTGACAAGCTCATGAGCATCTGATGGTGATGCTTATTCTCTAATTGCAGAAGGTGTTTTGTTTGTGGTTTTGTTTTGTTTTTCCTTTTTTTAAAAAAAGCTTATTCAGAGATTTCCTTTATTGATTATTGCTCATTGCTTAGGTGCAGTGCTCCTCCCATAGGCATTGTCCTTTGCAGTTATCATATCTCAGAATGATTCATTTCACTACAATTGCGGGATTTATTGCTTCTCGTCACTTGGTCTCTATCTTTGCGTTGTCCTTTTCTACTTCTTATCATCACTTCCAGAACTGTAGTTTTGTACTTAAAGGACATGCTGTTGGGTCACTGATGTTTGTAAACACCGCAAAAGCTAGCGCAGACAGGGCAAGAGTGCTCCTTGGCCAGTTGAGAACCACTACAGTGCAGGGTTTAGCAGGCTCCAGCAACCGCGTGCGATCACTACCGCCATCTGTCGGCCGCGGGCAGAGATGACGTGCTTCTGTTAGGGAGCTGCCTTTATTCAATCTAGGAAAGGTCAAGTGGAAGTCTTCAAAGGAGAGGCCTCCGTTGCATATGAAAAAGGTATGCTTCCATTCACCTGGGCAAAGGTAAAGATGTTAGAAAAGAAATTCTGGCACTAGAAGTCCATACTGGGGGATGTGGGATAAACTGAACCAGAATGGAAAATAGAGACCAACTGTGACAAACCCATTGAGTTTTTGCTTCAGATAGATTTTTTTTTTCTTCTTAACATCGTTGTCCTCAGCTGACGATGTTATATTTTCGCAGTGGTATTTTGAGGGCACGATGTTGCACTGAAAGAAGGCCAAGGTAGATGAGCCAAATTTTTTGAATCATAAAGAAGTGCATGCTTATGTTGAAAGCATGACAGGTGAAAATAATTTTTTTTTTTTTTTTGGTTATGCGGGCTGTGGTGCAACTTCCGTTATTTTAGCACTCCCGCCCTCCTGCCCCCATAGGAAAGGTTGCTGGCTACACGGGTTAGTTGTTTCTCTGTTGTGCCTCTTACGAATGTGTAATAACAATATCATCATACAAGGTAAGCTGCAGACCACGTGGAGGGACTGAGCTCTTTTTGTTCATTGATTCGTTCTAGGTGCTTTCGTGTTTACTGTGTGCTCAAGTACATAGTACTTTGCGTGTATTGTCTTATTTTTTTTTAAAGATTTTATTTATTTATTTGACAGACAGAGATCACAAGCAGGCAGAGAGGCAGGCGGGGGTTTGGGGTGGAAGCAGGCTCCCCGCTGAGCAGAGAGCCCCATGCGAGGCTCGATCCCAGGACCCTGGGCTCATGATCTGAGCCGAAGGCAGAGGCTTTATTTATATATTTTTAAGATTTTATTTATTTATTTGACAGACAGATCACAAGTTGGCAGAGAGGCAGACAGAGAGAGTCGGGGAAGCAGGCTCCTTGCCTAGCAGAGAGCCTGATGCAGGGCCCGATCCCAGGACTCTGGGATCATGACCTGAGCCGAAGGAAGAGGCTTTAACCCACTGAGCCACCAGGTGCCCAGCGTGTATTGTCTTATTTAATACTCTTATAACTCAGGGAGCTAAGTGATATTATTTATCTCCTTTTGACATATGGGGAAATTGAGGCTCAGAGTGATGAAAAAACCACAGCCAAAGTGATGTAGCTAGTAGCTGGCAGCCAAGATGTCAACATTGGTTGCTGGCTCCAAAGGCACATGCTCTCTTGCCTCTCCAGAAAAAGGCAAGGCTTGTCAGGGTCTCACGTACCTTCCTATTCTTTACTTTGTCCTTCCCTATATAGCGCCATGGCAGATATTACCTGACTAAAATTCATCCATCACTTGATTCATAATGGCAGAACTGGGATCTGAGGAGAGAAGTAATGAAGAGATGAGATGGCGTAGTGCTTGGATGCAGCCCGAGTCCACAGTGGACCTGTTGGTTCCTACTTCTGGGGGTAAAAGGGAGGACTGAAACCAGTGAGGTGATGGTAAGGAGATCCCTCTCTGGTCCCTTAAACCTCCTGCCATGGCAGCCACACCCAAATATTCCATCTTCTGTTTTTCTCTTTAGTGGTTTTTAGGCAATTTCCTAAAATAGTCTAAAAAATATCTAACTGACTTCTAAGCTGAAAAGATTTCCAAAACATGGGTAGAAAGAAGAAAAGGAAGAAAGAAAGAGGTCCTGAATACCACAGAAACTGGAGAGTGGATGGAAGGCTCATTCCTGAGGGGTCAGACACCCGAATGGGCTGGAAGCTGCTGAGGAGGGTGAGCAGGGGCCTGCCCCCCTCTGGCTGAGCGGGCAGCATCGCCAAGATGCCTGGGATGTCCTCCCCCAGAGGGACATCTGCAGGGTTAAGGGATTTGCATGAAGGCAAATAAAAAGAGTCCCCCAGATCTCAGAGAAATAAGCTTTTGGGGCAAGTTTCAAAAATAAAACATCTCAAGTTCTAAGGCCAGTTTTGTTTTATTTTTTTTTAAATAGAAGTTTATTTTTAAGTACCATGAACATATTTTACAAACCTAGAACGAGGACACGGAGTTTGACAACTATGAATCAACTGTGCGGCCACAGGACAAAACATTTGAAAATGGAACTGATGCAGAAAATCCAAGAAATGCAGCTTTGCCACGGCCTAGTCTTTGAGGTACAGGTACCATCTGAAGGATAATAAATAAGCCCTCCCTTTTGCTTCCCCCTTCTGGAAGATAGGTAATTGCCGTGCCATTTTACCTCAGTTTTGTTGTCGTTAGTTCGCCCAAGTAAAGCCCATTACTAAGTGTTCTATGGACAGTTATATTGTAGGAATAAAGCCCCAATGGAAGGAGTTCGTAATGGAAGAAAACACGGATATGAAGATTTTTGACCGGGGTGCCTGGGTGGCTCAGTGGGTTAAAGCCTCTGCCTTCGGCTCGGGTCATGATCTCAGGGTCCTGGGATCGAGCCCCACATTGGGCTCTCTGCTCAGTGGGGAGCCTGCTTCCCCCTCTCTCTCTGCCTGTCTCTCTGCCTATTTGTGATCTCTGTCTGTGTCAAATAAATAAATAAAATCCTTAAAAAAAAAAAAAAAGACTTTTGACCAAAATAGAGAGAGATACAAATTCAGCATCTGGTCAGATAGCCTTGTACTCAGTTGTTGTTGTTGTTGTTGTTTTGAATATGCTAATTAATGAGTACAAACATTGATCAGTGTTCACTTTCCCAATGAGAAAATATACTCTATACCATGGTGGAAAAAAGCATGGGAGCTGGAAGAGTAGAGCCGTTAGAAGTTCTGAATATGCAATCAGAGCTTGTGTTAGCCATCACCTCTAGATGTGGGAATCTGGACTACTCACCAGCCACTCACTCTTTAAATATTGATCTCCGTGCCTGTATAGAGGGGACCATAATATATATTATAGGGTGGTTGAAGGGAGGAAATACATAGCAAGTGCTTCACTACGTGTCCAGCACAGCATTCTCCTGGCTAAGCTGAAGGTCATATGGAATAATTTGAAGAAAGGGAAGTTTGATGATACATGAAAAGAATGGGAATTGAATAGAGTCCTGGGCAATTGTAGAGATACTTCTGAACTGGAGGCCGACCAAGAAGAGAGGTCAGGTGAAAATCAGGGGAAGGGCTCTGATATGTGGAAGAACAGTGGGACTGGAATCCAGATCCAAGTATGTTTGACTTTAAAAGTTTTTTTTTGGCTGATTTTGAGACTCGCAGTCCACACGCTGAGGAGTCAGAAAAAGGCTGGGATAGTATTCCCTGCCTGGAGGTCTGTTACTCCTCTCCCTTCTTCCCTCCTGCCTTGTACTATACTTGGGGGAAAGATGGGTGGGCCTTTCTCTCTAAGACCCCATACACATGGCAGTGGTGTGGCCCTCACATCTGTGTGGATTCCAGGCCTTTCCACCTGTGTCGGTGGGGTGGGTGTCTTGTTGGCCAACATACCCTCCCTTTTAAAACTAGAGCTAGGGTTTGCTTTCAAGAGACTGGCCAGTTGAAGTCCAGGTGCAGTTTTAATGCTTGGAGAAACTTGGAGAAGCGGGAATTACTTTAGGCATTTATAGACCTGGAAGCACCTGGTGCTAGAAAGTAACGCATGAGCCATCCTGTGTTTCTCCTCCATCCTCCAGGAAGGTGATGACATATCTATAGGAAGGCGGGGGTGGGACACGGAGAGAAGGCAGGCTTTGGCGCCGTTAGTGTGGAGCGAGGTGCCTTCACCAGCTATGTGAGCTTAGTGCTGCTTTTGAAGCTCTCTGAGCCTCGACATTTCCTTTTGCAAGACGGGGACAAAATAACACCTAGTTCTCAGTGGGTAGTGAGCTTTACGAAGCACAGTAGCTTGATAAACTGGAGGCCCTTTCTTGTATCTTCATGTACGAGACCATTTAACGCTTTGAAGGCTGTGGGATCCTCATGTTTTCCTGTTAACTGAAAGAGAAACGCTTGGGTTGTTCATACCCTTCATTTTAGGCCTTGTGGATAAGCAGCGGCTTGGTGGGCTCTGCCTCTGTGGTGATGCATTTATTAATTGTGATACGGGACATGATCAGGACTTATCAAGATGTTAAAAGCTGGGACATATAGTGATTTCAGTAAACTGATACACACAGGGCATAAGCAATGAAGATAAGTCAAGAACATTAAAAAAGAAAGCCTAGCAGAATAAAATAGTGTTTGAGCTTAGGGTCGCTCATAGATTTGGAAGTGTTGATTTATAAGGAAGAGGGAGTTCTTAGATGAGGGACATATTAAAGGTGCTCGGTAGGAAGTAGTGACTTGTTTTACATATAGGGGCAGGGGTACAGTTAATTCACTGTCACCAGCCAGCTTTTAATTGATCATACCAATACCCCTAGAAAACCCCTTCGGTTATGATTTCTACATGAAGAATATATTTTTATTCCCCTTTCTGAGGCTTCTTTAATTCTTTTTGCCTTATTTTTAGACAATAGATCTATGTTTTATTCAAAATTGTATTTTGATTCTGTGGTCTCAGGGTCCAGCATGCATGAGAATCATGTTAAAGGCCAGTTTGATTCCATTTTTTTAGGACAAAAAAATTGTGGCTACAATTCTCTTTTATAGTGACCAAGAACACCCAGATTACTGTGTGTTGTTAGCCGGTTGCAATGAGCAAAGAACTAACATTGATTGGTTATTGACTTTTGTCAAGCTCTGGGCTAGTCACCTTACGTGAGCTTAAAAATGTTATTCTATTTAATTCTTTCACTGCATTTATGAGGCAAGTATTATGTCCTTTTTCACAAATAAGGAAATTGTAGATCAGAGAGGTTAACTGTTTTGCCCAAGACCTTTAGGTGGCGATTTGCTCATATTGGCTTGAACCAATAGGTGCTTACTGGGGTCTCCGAACAAGGCACCTGGAGATGGGGACTGCTGGAGGTGATTCAGTGATCCGGTGAAGTCAGGGCTGACTTCTGGGATTCCCTTGGTATTTTTGTCATGGTTACGAGGATGCTGTCCTAGCTCTAGGCATCGTGCCCATACTCAAGGAAGGAAAAGGCGGGGTGTGGATATTAGATCAGGAGGAATATTCTCCATGTCCCTGACCTCATGAGCTCAAACGAGGTCACGTGGCCAACTCTGTGGGCGTCATGAGGCTTTCTGGTGGAGGTGGCAAAGGGGCAAAGGTTGGGAATGACTTTTGGGATTAGTCAGAAGCATCTCTCAGAGGAAGTAACTGATAGTCTGGGACTTCAACCAATGTCTGTGTGGTTTCAAAGCTCGAACATCTCTCGTGTCATTTCTCTTGGTTCACATTAAATGCTGCTTTTGTGCCCTTTGTCTCATCTCCTCATATTTCCTCCAGAACTGGGACCTTGGCTCATCCGTTATTTCCTTTTTTCCCTTAAGTATCAATTTATTCCTTTCTGCTGGCATTTTCTTTTTCTAGCTTAGTGTTCCTCAGGAGATACTTGGAAATGTTTGGCAGTAGGGATGGGGGGAGGGAGGTTTGAGGTTTCATAATGATTACCTTTGTAAAGTGTATGTGTATGTGTGTGTGTGTGCGTGTGTCTGTGTGCTTTTGGCTCTTAGAACCTGGAAATGGGGCATGTTGAGTGTCCTGCAGTATGTGTGATAGTACCCAACAGTAAAGAATAGGTCTACCCAAAATCCAGTTCTTTTCTTCCCTAAACATATTCAGATCACTCTCATATTAATAAACATAAAGGCCTTCCTTGACCCTAATTCTCCCTCCCTCTTTCTTTTCTTTTGACAGTTTGGCTCCTTAAAAAGTAGTTGGATTGCTGTTTTCACTTCCTTGTCTCTCACTTTCTACAAAACGCCAAATCCAATGAACTTTCTGTCATTCTTGACCTTCTGCAGCATTGAACGCTGTTGACCCTTTTAGTGCTATTCCAAAAATTATGATGACAAGAGTAATTAGGTTTGTCATACATTTGGTGACAGTGGGAAGGAGAATGACTAGAATTTAGAACATGGGTAGGTCATATAAGTGGAAATGTTCTAGTAAGCCACTGGATTTGGACTTGGAAGTAGAGGGAGTGATTTGGGCTGGAAATATAGATATGAGTCTCATTAGTGAGCAGAAGGTAGTGGAAACCAGAAAGGTGAATGAGATGGCTCAGAATAAACAAGTAGAATGAGGAGAGAGGTGAGTCAAGGACAGAAACACCTTGGGGTGCACCATCGTTTGAGGGACAGCCAGAGGGGGTGGGGATGATAAAGGAGCTGATATATTTATATTAGAGGTAAGATGAGAACAAGAAAAACAAAGAAAGAGAGGCATTATAGAGACCAAGAAAGAGTTCTAAGCAGGGTAGTTACCCAGTCTGGAAATCAACCCAGGACACTCCCTTCCCCCTCAGGATGGTTGTGCAAACAGTGAGGAAACCCTGTGATGGTCCTCTTCCCTCCGGGCTCTGCAATGACTGATGACGTCAGTGCTGGCCCTCCTCCGCCCTTGTCTACACTGCCACATGGTAGGGTCCCTCTGTGATCCTTCAGAAACTCAAATCTGATTGTTAAACACTTTTGCTTAAAACTCTGCCCTGGTTCTCCACAGCTTGGAACAAGACATCCTCTTTGATCTGGTCCCAGGCTACCTCTCCAGGATTTTCTCTTAACCTCCCCGCCCTTGAAGAGTAATGTCAAGCCACACTAAATTATTTATCACTCCCTGACTGGTCCTTGCTGTTTCGCATCTCTGTGCCTTTGTTTGTGCTGCTTCCTTGCCTTAGAATCTCCTCTGCCCTGTCCATCCAGAAACACCTACTCACTTTCCAAGAGAAGTTGTGGCACTTCTGTGAACTCTCTTCTGACTCTTATCTTCGTAGGATTTACTTTTTATCCCCCCACTCCATGTGTGCCCTATTTATGCTTTTATCATATCCTGTCTTATTTACACATCTGTCCCACTCGTTCTACGATGAGCCCATTGTAGATCAGGGCTATACTTTACTAATTTTTGTATTCCTAACACATGCCATTGTGTCTAATGCCATAGTCGTAGCTAACTTTGATGAAACAGTTAACAATGATTAAACTCTGTGCTCTATATACACTGTAATGGGTTGAATCATGGCCCCCCCAAAAGATGTGTCTGTGTCCTAACTCTGGTAACCAGGAAATATGACCTGATTTGGAAAAAGCCTTGGCAGATATCATTAAGTTAAGGATCTCTGGGATCTCACTGCCGAGGTTGTTTCCCAGCTTTGCCGTTTACTGTGTGATCTCTGGTAAAGTACCTAACTTCTCTGAGCCTTCGATTCCTCCCTATAAAATGGTCATATAAATAGATCCTATTTCTTAAGGGTATTAAGTATGGTTATTGAAAGTGCTTCGAAAAGACAGTGAGTGTGGGTCTATAAGAAGTTTTTGGTTAAGTCTCCATTGAGTAAATGAGTGAGGACGGTGATGTAAATAGAAACCCAAGCTGTCATAGTGATCTGAACTCACCTCGTTCTGTGCTGCTTGGGCATGAACTTTGGGAGCTCTGTCCAAAGTGCTCTGACATTCTGGAACCCCCCACACCTACCCCAGGGCCTGGGCCAATGCTGAAAGGATGAGGTGTCAGCATTCTGGGCATCTGCTTCACTACTGGGGCCTTCGGTGGAACTTTGGGGCAGTGAGGGCTGTCTTTTAGCGCCCTGGGACTTCCCTTTACACACTCCTCTCCTGGTTTTTGTTCTCGCTTCTTTGTTTTGTGTGCATGTGCATGCGTGTGCTCGCATGAGTGCAAGTGCACATTTGTGCGTTTGCAAATGTGGTTGCTGCTCTCTCTCTTTTTTTTTTAAGATTTTATTTATTTATGTGACAGAGAGAGAGAGAGCACAAGTAGGCAGAGAGGCAGACAGAGAGAGGAGTGGGGGGAAAGCAGACTCCCTGCTGAGCAGAGAGCCCGATGCGGGCTCGATCCCAGGACCCTGAGATCATGACCTGAGCCGAAGGCAGCGGCTTAGCCCACTGAGCCACCCAGGCGCCCCGGTTGCTGCTCTCTTAATCCTTTCCTGTGCCCAGGATGTTGCATCTCATCCAGGGCTGCCCTCCCAACCCTAGGTCCTCCTGCTTTTAGATTTTTCTTCTTCTGTACCCTCGGGTCAAAATTCCTGCTGCTTTTCTTTTTATTCTCTTTCATTCTGTAATTTCTGTAGCCCTTATCATGGCTATAATTAATCATACTAGTTTTTTTTTTTTTTAATTAGCTGCCTGTCCTGCTAGACTATAAGCTTCATAAGGGCAGGAACTATGGCTTTTTCATTTTTATATCCCCAGAACCTCACATGTAGCGTGGCACACAGTAAGCCGTTAATACATTTATTAAACGTATGGATGAATTAATTATTTCAGTGCAGCAGATGTCAGCTGCAATTAAGAGAAAAGTATTTTAAACCCAGATGAAAATGGATGAAAGAATTAATCTCTGGTTGCTTGAAAATACATTTCTGTCTCTCTCTAAGCTGGTATGGCCATCCCCCCTCTCCTTCTCACATCTGTCAGATGCTGGCAGTCATCAACTCGCCACTCACTTTGAGAGTTTTAACACCGATGTCCATGTTATTTCTAGCTCCCAGACATGGCAAAAGGGCCACTTCAAGTTAGGGGTGCATTCTGAGGTAGCAGAGCGAAACTTCCATGCCAAACAGTTGGGGGACAGTGATAATCTTGACTTTATTAGCGTACTTTTAAAAGAAGAAGCATTTTTTTAAAAGTTCTGGAAGATAAACATATGCGATTCACATGACATACTAATATCACCAACTAAATTTAATCAATGCAATTAAGTTTCCAAAGGTAGTAGCAAGAGATTTTGAAACTTTAAGCAAACAGAATCCTTTCTCCTTTTTTTATTCATTCATTCAAAAAATATTTATTAGGGGGTGCCTGGGTGGCTCAGTCAGTTAAGCCTGACTAATGCCTTTGGCTCAGGTCATGATCCCAGGGTCCTGGGATGGAGCCCCTCATCAGGCTCCCTGCTCAGCAAGGGGTCTGCTTCTCCCTCTCCTTCTGCCTGCCCTATCCGTGTTCTCTCTCTTTCCCTTTCTCTCAGATAAATAAATAAATACAGAAATCTTTTTTTTTTAAAAGGGGCTGGAGCAGAACCAAAGAGCAAGAGTCCCTGATACTTTTTTTTTTAAAGATTTTATTTATTTATTTGACAGAGAGAGAGCACAAGTAGGCAGAGAGGCAGGCAGAGAGAGGAGGAAGCAGGCTCACTGCTGAGCAGAGAGCCTGATGCGGGGCTCAATCCCAGGACCCTGAGATCATGACCTGAGCTGAAGGCAGAGGCTTAACCCACTGAGCCACCCAGGTGCCCCAAATACAGAAATCTTAAAAAAAAATTTTATTAGGCATCTACTGGATGTCAGGAACTGTCCAAGGTTCTGGAGCTATGGCCCACAAGAGAGACACATCCTCATGGTGCACTGACTGACAATAAACAAAGATATAAATTAAACAATATTATTTTAGAGGTAATTTTTTAAATGAAAATAGCAGGTAGGGGTATCATGTAGGGCTATTTTAGGGTTGTCAGGGTAGGTCTCAGGGGAGGTAGCCCTTGAGATATGTATGAAGGCCTTGAAAAGGCATGTTTTTGTTGTTTGTTTGTTTGTTTTTTGATGAGTATCAGATGGTCAGGAAAATTAATTGAAGGGTGGTAGGCAGTGGGGGACAATGGTAGAAAATGAGGCCGAAAGGTACCATGTAGGGCAGATCATGTAGGGCATGAGAGTCTTGGAGTGGAGTTGGTTATTTTTCAGTTCAGTCCAGAAGGTGTAAGAAGGGAGTGATATAACTTGACTTAGCCTCTTTTCTGGTTGGAGATCAATAGTATAGTGGATTGAATATATACCTTGGAGGCATTTTAAGGCATGTCTCCACATTTCAGAAGCTTGGTGACCTTTTGCTATGTTGTGTGACTTCTGTGATCTTGGGTTTTGTTTTGTTTTTTTTTTTTTTTTTTTTTTTCATTGCTATGAGGGTGGTAATATTCATCAACTTCAAAGAGTTATTATGAGATGAAATGAAATAACCTTTAAAGGACTCATTACTTCGCCAGGTACACACCTGGTTTTGAATAAATGGCTGGTAGTGTCATTTTTAGTAGCACTGAAATACAAATTCCTCGTGAATCAGGAATGATTTTCTTTTGATATATCTATAGATTACACAGGTTTCTATTTTGTTTCATTGTTTTTAACAAAGTTTGCTTCCAAAACTGCAAACAAATTAGCAGAGTATCATAGGCAGTCAGAAGCATTAGCCGCCTGTTGTTTCCAGCTGTTGGAATTACTGTCCTGTGGCCAGTTCCTGGGCTTGTGTCTACATAGTTGCACAATATATATAATATATATATATTATGTGGATATGAAATTATATATGATATAATTTCCCCTTTTCCCAAATGGAGGTGATGGCACTGAGAAGAGTGGCATTGGGAATGGTGCAATTGGGGTAAGATGTTGGGCTGAGAGAGGTGTGGCCATTGAGAATGGGAGTTAGTGTGATGGCTCAGCCATTCAGTGCAGCTTGCCTTGACCTGAGGACTTCTGGCACCACCCTTCCACCCCCAAGTCCTCCTGGCCTGCCACCATGTGTCTTGGATGTATTCTGTTACCTTGACAACATGTTGTCCAGAGTTGTAAGGCACAGCAGCCTTCAATGTCAGAGCGTCATCATGTTGCTAGGATAACAGACTTCATGGAAAGCCAGGCTCCACTGGAGTTCCTGCATGCTTCTGCCACCCACCCCTCCCTCCTCCTCCTTCTGCCTGCCCGTATGTCCACTGCCTTCCGTCTGTTCTCTCACTTCTTCTGCCTTCACAGATCAACTGTATACATGGTCCTTCCAGCTCCCTCCAGCCCCTCAGCCTTTATTCACTTGCCACTCAATGTAGTGTTCCCACTACTTATATAAAAGCAAATATTGTCAATTCTCAAACAATAAAGCTGCATGACTTAAGAATCCGAGGGGATGGTGGGAACAAAGGAGTTACAAAACACCCAGAAACAGGAGAAAGGAACTTGATAGAATTTCTTTAGTCCAATTGTACAATGTGTTGAAGTGGTTCTTACATTGACTGGACCTGAGAATTAACAGAGGGTTTTATTTTATTATTATTATTATTATATTATTATTTTTAATATGAATTTTCTGGTTCCATACCCAAGTATTCTTTTGGAGTAAATCCCACTAATTGCTGTTCTCACAAATTTCCGTTAAGGGATTCTGCGATACTGCCAGGTTTGGGGACCACTGGTGAGTAGAACACGGCATATTGTTCTGTTGATAAAATTTTCTGAATATCAGTATCTATCTGTTGAGCTTTTCTGTTTATGGTCCCCAGTGTAATACATTCATGTGGCTGCTTAATAATTATTAAAAAGCAGGAAGAGGAGTTGGAGAAAGTTGAGAAGAAACTAATGAGGAAGAGGAGAGGGCAAGGGAGGAGCAATTGGAAATTATAAGGAGAAGCCATGGAACTGGGAATGGGGGAAAATCAATCAGCAGATTGATTTTGACCTTGACGTCAGGTTCAAGGACCTCTTTGTCTCTGAGTTTCAGCTAGAATGCAGGCTGTGAAGTGTCTTGGTCTTGGCTCACTTCACATGCTCTTTGGGGTATGTTGGGACTCCTGGATTTTCCCTGATTAGTAAAAGACCTAGGTGGGGCCTAGATCTGGGGTTTCAGAAGAAATCAGCTTCCTCCTGTTCCCTCCTTTAAAAAAACTAAGTGCCTACTACATGTTAGTGGCACACTTTATAGCAGACAGGGTTTTCCCTACATTGAGAAGATTTAACCCTCAAAGGAGCCCTAGGATTTTGGTAGGAGGATTATTCTCCTTCTTTTACAGATTGAAGAAACTGAGGGTAGGAAAGGAAGGTTAAGTGGCCCGTGGTGACACACTGGTCATAGCAGTATGGAAACGGGACTCCTTGCCTGAGTGACAGTAAAGCCCGTGGAATCAGCAGTGTGTTGCACTTCCTCTTGAACACTTTCCTTTGCTTGGTCTTCCTGGGACATCTAGCTTAACCCAGGAAGGGAATAGCCCAGCTGTCCAGACAGTTGACTGGACTTAGGCAAAGGTGGTTCCCTCCTCTCACAGTCCTTCTCAATTAGAATGCAAACATTCAGAACAAGAGGTCAGCTCTGAAGGCGGGAGGAGAGTAGAATGGGAGATAAGAAGCAGAAAGGGAAGGAACATTGGACGAGAAAAGGACTTGGGGCTGAGCAAACCTGTCAGGTCAGGCCCAGTCTGATGGGGCCTGGGACGGAAGCTGCATGGGGGCCCTGGTTCTTTCCAAACTCTGGACTCTCAGGAGTGGGCCTAGATCCTGAAGCCCAGGACACTGTGAAGGGTTTGCCCCAGAATTGGACTCTGGGGTCAGATCAGACTCTTCACTGATGTTTCTGGGGTTGTGGGGGTGGATTTTTTCCCCTAGCTTTTGCTGTGTATCAGGAGAAAGTGAAATCAGATGTATGTTAGTCTAAGACTCATCTCAGCAGTTGAGGAATCTGACAAAGAGTAAGAATATCTCTGTCTCACGGTCCTGGATGGCTGTGGGTCTCAGAGCAAACTAGATCCTCCTACTTCCTGAATGGCCTTAGAGAATCCACTGTAACTACTGTTACCTTGGACCAAAATCCTTACCAGTTCCTAAAGGGGGTACCCAAAGGCTGCTTCAACAGACGCCTCATCATCCCCTTCCTCTGAGACCCACCTTTTCCCTCGGCCTTCTGCATGTGCTCTCCCTTTTAGTTTCCCCAATGATCAAAGGCCTGTTTCTGTGCCAGAGTGATAGGTGTCTGAATGGTATCTGGTGTCAGGGTAGAGGGACAGATATCTAGGTGGGCACAGGCAACACGTGTGAGAGGCAGATTTATCTCTCAGTATGGCAGCCTATTCCAAAGTGGGAGAGTCCATTTGTCTCCTCCTCTTCTGATTGGGACAACACACAGCACACAGAGCGTACTCGGTACGTATTTGTGGGTAATGATATATCCTTTGAAATCAGATGGGAACAGGCCATATGCTCTTGGAAAAGGGCCTACATTGCAAGGTGGGATGGATGAGTGAAATGTGTTTTTGCAAGTTCTTTTCATCTCTAACATCTGTGATCCTGTGAATAATTCTCTTCCCCTTGGCCCCTGCTGGCTGCTTGCTTGGGATCCCTGCCAGAGCCCTCCCTAGCAGCCCCTCTGCATAGAGATCACAGAGGGTCTCCCACTCTGGGTGGATGGTTCTGGAAGCTGAAGTTGCTACTGGAAGTAGGAAAGAAGGTATGTATCCCAGGGTCAGAGCCCAGGGAGAGAGGAGTTTGAGCAGAAGTGTGAGTGCCCATTTCCTAGAACCAGGCAGGAGAGGTGTGGGGGAACTTCAGCTGAACTTGTCAGCAGCAGCAACAGTAGCAGCTCTGGCTACACACATGTTGCCGTGGAAGCTTTTCTCAGTCTGAGCAGCAGGACCCAAGACAAGGCTCTGCAGGGTAGAGAGCAAGGATGGCGACCAGAGTCCCAGTTCTCATACCACCCTCCCGCCAAACCATTTCCCCAAGGACAGCTAGTGTCTGTATGAGGAGAAGCTGAAAGATAGGAATACTACTTGTTTTTTTTTTTTTTAAGAGATTTATTTATTTATTTGAAAAAGAGAAAGAGAGCTTGTGTTTTTGGGGGGTGCATAGGAGGGAGTGAGAGGAACAAGCAGACTCTGGGCTGAGCGTGGAGCTGGTCATGGGCTAGATCCCACAACCCTGAGATCATGACTCCAGCCAAAACCAAGAGTCAGATGCTCAATCTGCTGAGCCAACCAGGTGCCCCAAGAGATAGGAATACTGTTGTAAATGCCCTGGTCTCTGATCACTGTTGTTCTGAGACGAGATTGGTGATGAAGAAATGAAGAAATTCATCATTTCTTTGGTGATGAATTTCACCAAGGAAAGCAGTGTGGCCTTTGGGTTCTGGACATTGTTTCTTTGGGCCCTTCAGTTTCTGTGCCCAAGGGGAAGTAGAGTTGCAGTAGGCAGAGAGAGCGAAGCAGGCTCCCCTCTGAGCAAGGAGCCCAATGTGGAACTCAGTCCTGGGACCCTGGGATCATGACCTGAACTGAAGGCTGGTGCTTAACTGGCTGAGCCACTCAGGTGCCCCAAGCCATTTCAATTTTGCACACCACACAGAGAGGGCTCAAATCTGACTTTGCACTAAGAATTCTTCTCTGCCTTTTACTGCCCCCTGAGAGTCACCTTCTAACCTTGGGTCCTTCTTTGTTTGTCCCTCTCTTAGATTCTTTGATTTCTTCTCTCTGTGCTCCTTTCCCTCCCCTCCCTGCTCCCTGCCCCCCGCATCATCTCATTTCTGGTTCGTGTTTCTCTGTCCTTCTCTCCCGTTGTCCTC
Organism: Lutra lutra; assembly: GCF_902655055.1. Classification (NCBI taxonomy): domain Eukaryota; kingdom Metazoa; phylum Chordata; class Mammalia; order Carnivora; family Mustelidae; genus Lutra; species Lutra lutra. The sequence goes on from NC_062285.1 coordinate 87,482,339, forward strand.
TCCCCTGTCTCCTGTGACCCACTCTTGCACGTGACTTAGACTTTATGTGGTGCATGAAAGCCGTCTTCATGCTTCATCCTGTCAGCATTGAGGTCCCTCAATGGCCTACCTTAAGACCTGGCATAGTTAGAAGTTCCCAGGCGGTCTGATCTTGACTTTTGGAGCTGACAAGTGTTAGTTCTACAGTCTGTGGCAAGTTGGTTCAGTTGCTCAGACCTTGGCACGTAATGAGGCCAAACAAGGATGTGTGTCCTGTCTCTGTAGAACCCTGCGCGCTCTCTCTCTCCTGACAGAGATGACTTCCAGCCACCAGCTTTCATTTTCACGCCCTTGGTCCCAGAGGGGGTGTGGCTAAGGGGCTGCGGCTGGATCAGTGCCTCATTTATTGGTAACAGACATCGGTGATAACATTACATATTTTTAATTAATATGTTTATTTTGAGGTAATTGTAGATTTACATTTTATGTTTTTTTAAGGCCTACAGGTATGTACACAGATTAGCTCTAGGACTCAGGCCCAGGCAGACCTGGACTCAGAGTCTGGCTCTCTTCCTCATTAATTCTGTGACCGTAGCCTGGTTACTTAACTTTTCTCTGCCTCACTTTCCTTTGCTGTGAAATAATGATAAAAAAGAACTGGCCTCTTTTAGTCTCCCTCTGCCTGCACTTCTTCCTCTTCCTCTTTTGTTACTAAATCTATTCTGGTACACTGTTTTTCTTCTTTCTTGTTCTTTCATTTTACCAGTGTCTCTAGAACACTTCCTCCCTCCCATTCTCCTTTTATCCCTGTTTTGTGCATCTCTTTCCATTTTCCTGACTCCTGGCCCATTGCTCTGCCTCCATTTTTGCTTCCTCCATCATCACCCCTCATTGAATTTCCTTCCCAAGGCACGTTTCTTGATCCATTTCCTCTGTCATTCACTGTTTCTAGGCCCTTTGTGGCTTCTGGGAGAATGTGCAACCCTTAATTATTTATAAGCATGAGAGGATAATTACAGAAATGATTTAATTACTTTTTCACATAGGTCCTAATAGCGGCTGCTGGGCTAGGTGATGGTGGAGTTGGAGCATATCAGCAGGCACACTTGATAGGAGGAAAGCGTTGGTTTAAGTGGGTTTGAGGTGTGGGTGCGGCTGTAACATGTCTGTAGAAGATTTAATATCCTATGTCAAAGAACTGAAAAAAGAATCCCACAATAGGCAGTTATGCACAGCTAGGATTATGTAAAATGGGAGGTACATGTCACTTAATTGAGGGGAGAGGGACTGGGGCTATTGTTTTAAAAATTCACCTTGGATCGGGTAGGTAGTATGGTGGATGGAGTACTATTGCTCATTTCGGGTGGGGGGAGGAGCTCCTTCTGGCTTTTCTGTGGGGCTGAATAGGATGTTCATTTAGTGGCATTGGGGCTACAGTGGAAAGAGCCTAGATGGAACTCAGTCTGGAAGCCTGGTTCTCATCCTTGCTCATAACCAGCAATAGCTGTTTGACCCATCAAGTCCCTTAATCTCTCATAGTCTTAGGTTTTTCTTCTATCAAATGAAGGAATTGAGATTTATAACATGGAGAATGTTTCACTAAAGGAGAAAATGGCACAGAAATTTGATGAGGAAGACTGATTTTGATAAACTAAGATCTGGGAGGCCATTATGAGAAGTTTGCAGCAGTCAGCTATAAAAGCCAGGCAGAAAATCCTTTCTAGAAGTTTCTGATATGTCTATGAGAAGAAAATGTTGAATAAAGGAGAGGGGAGCAGCTGAATAGGGGGAAGACTCAAAAAAGGAGTCGGCATGAGTAGATTAAAGATAAACAGAGGAAATGAGGAACAGTGTAACAAAATGCGAACCTATATTGTCACGTTATGTTTTCAGACTGCATCCTTTCTGACAGTTGCCGAGGTTTGGCATACGGAGAGCTGCAAAGAGAAGGCTACAGTTCTTTGCATGCAGGGAGGAAGGGAGAGGGGCTTCCTGCGGAGGAGTGCAGTGTCCTCATCCTCACCCCACCCTGGTCCTTATCCCTTCACAGAAGTCCGGATGAATGTATCATCGTGCTGTACCAAGTCACACACCATTCAGCCTGGAAGGGATCTTAGGGACTAGTGTGGTGCCCTTATTTCATGGTAGAAGACACTGAGGCCAGGAAAGATTGAGTGACTTGCCTGAGGCCACACCACAGTTCTTTCCTGGAGTTGGCCTAATTTCCTGGATTACCAGGTTGGCCTATGGTAGGACTTTGACCTCAGCAAAGTGCTAGTCCTGTCTAGTAGTACACAGTCTAGCAGATATTGTGACATAATGAATTGCTGTCCCTCCACTTGGACTCGAGGTGAGGGATAAAAGCAAACTGAAATTAGGGTGGGGAGGGAGAGAATGACTTTTTTTTTTTTTAACCTCATTCTCATGTGTCTGCACAAGAGATGTGGTCTAAGATGATTGATTAAAAGTGTATTAATGAACTGTCAGATAGTAATAAAACTGAATATCATTGAATTAATTTTTGGACTCTCTATGATGGAAGACCTGTATGTTGGGGATTGCATTTATTTATGATAACCATAGCAAGCAGATTTGGATGAAGTCTACTCTGTCTGGTTGGGACTCTTCCATGATCAAAGTAACTACCTACAGGTTATAGACAGGCCTTCCCTTTCATCCAAAATGGAGATGACTTCACTTCTCATCTTGAAGCATCCCTCTAACATCCTTAGGAAAGAGGGACTCAAGAGTGCATGGAAATTTGTGTGCAACTGGGGGATTCATACTGGAAGGGTGAGGAGGCTTCCAGGAGGAAAGAAGAGGGAAAACCAGAGAGAGATCAGAAAAAAACTCCACAGTGTGTGTGGCTGGAGATTTAAAAATATACCTCAATCTTATGTTTTATGTTTTACAGTTTTCACAGTGAATTTATGTGTTCTGTCTTAATTCGATACGATAGTTGTATAAGATGGGAAATAGAGCATTAGACTGTTTCTCTGTGAAATGATAGCCACTATCACCACCCCCATTCTCCAGAGAAGAAAACTAAGACTCCAACAAGGTAAATGATACATCAAAGACCGAGAAATTTTAAGTGGCAGGTCTGGGACTAGAATCTAAGACTTCTGGCCCCCAATTTAATGGCTACAGGAGAAGAGAACCATGTAAATCACACTGAAGTGTGTTCAGTGGCTGTGAGCAAGCTGGTGTCTGATCAGGACAGGGGAGGGCAAACAGGATGCAAAGGGTCTGGCCTGGGAAGTCTTTGTGGACCTTGGCTGAGGAGATGAAAGTTGAATACAGTTCAGATGGGACCGGAAGATATCACGAAGTTCTGTATAGGGAAGAAAAAGAAGCTATGGCTGTAGTAAGTCTACATGCTGAAGAACCTAGACTATTAGAAATGTTGGGCAGCTATCTAGGATGGAGATTCGTGGGTAAAGGCCCATGCACAGGAATTTAAAGATAAAGGCAAGGATTAAACTTCAGCATTCATGAACAAAAGACAACCACATTCCAGCAAAAGATGGCAAACCCAAGTGTACAACGTCTCACCTTCTCTATCCTCTCTTGGGGGCTGGGCGGGGGGGGGGGGGCAGAAAGAGCCAATATTAAAGCTTTTCACCAGGATACACTTAAACCTGTTCTGAACAAAACCCAGAATGGGCCAGGACATTTTCCCTTCATTAACACTTCATTAAGCTTTGTCAGATATAAGCCTCCTAGCCAGATCCTGGCAAGGGACTCTTACCGAGGTGATAATGAGGAGAAAATGTACTAGGTTCTTGGCCTACTCTGGAGTTGTTGAATGTAGACTGAAATGTATTTTGATAACATTGGCTTTAAGATGGATATTAAACACCATTTTACACTGGGCAGTGTAAATAGAATCCATAGGCACAAACAGAAAGAGAGATGCATGCCAACATAACATGACACATTTCGGTGATTTGGTGATTTGTTGCAAGCAAATGATAAAAACCTGAGTCATTTGGATTTAGCAATGATAGGATCTTGATAGATTTACAGATGGTATCTATTATGGTTTTATAAATGTGTCTTTCAAAAATAGACATAATAATCTTGTGTGACTCTGGAAATGTTGGTGCTTCTAGCCCTAATTAATGTCTTCTGGCTATTTAATATTTATTAATTACTGGGTTTTTTAGAATTAAGTAGTGCTTGCCTTCCAGTAGCTTTTCTGGTGTTTCTAAAAATCCCCTCTCACTGATTTAATATACTGCTAAAGTCTGAAGGTGCAGACATTTTAAGAGAAAGAAAAGTAAGTGTAATCTTTGAAGAAGCTTTTGATTTGATCATCCACGAAAAATTTGAAAAAAATTAAAACTGGATTAAACATGAATGGCCCCAGAAATAGTCGATGTGGACACAGTTGACTGGAAGATTATACTCAGAATAATCAGCAACCTGATGCCAAACAAAATTGGGTGTGTGTGTGTGTGTATACACACATGTCTGTATATTCCAGAGAACATGACAAATGGTATAATGTTTTCAAGGTATTTTTCCTTGGTCCAGTGTTGATACTGTAGTTTGTTTGTTTGTTTTTTAAGCAGTGTTGTGACTATGATAAAGCAGATTTCCTTAAAAACAGTAAAGTAAACCACTCCAATATTCCAAAGGGCAACTAATTGGAAATGAGTTTGGGAAGGGGAGAAGGTTGACATTTATGGAATAGTGGCTCTGTATAACAGCTTTATGTGTGTTACCTCACTGTAATTCACTTAATTATTTTGCTGGTGAAAAGCCATCTCTTCCCCAGACCTAACTTTCACCTGATTTCCTTAATGAACTATAGACATTAGTTTTCTTTTCATGGATGTTTTCACAAAAAATGTCAACATTAAATAATATCATTGAATTATTGGATGATTAGCTCCTTGAAAAGTGGTCTGAGATTCGTTTATTTGCTCAGTGAATGCGAGTGAGCACCCAGCACATGTTGACATGGAGCAAATCACTGAGACTTCTCAGTGAAGTTGGAGAAACAGATGGACAGAAGTAGGATTTTGATCCATGCTAACATGCAGAATGCATGAATAAAGGAGTAGAATGGCACAGAGGCCAGATGAGAAAGACCAAATTTGAGAAACTAATATTGGGGAGGCTGTCACAGGAAGTTTGCAGCAGTCATCTACAAAAAATGGTAAGGTCACCTTTAACCCTTTATAGACCTGCCATAGGGCTTTGTGAACTGATGCATGTGAAACCCTCACATACAGATACTGGCGCTTGGCCGGCACTTAGGAAGAACACTCATGAGTGTTCATTGAGTGTGGAAAATAGAAACAAATAAATTGAAACAAAAGTCCTGCATATAACACAGTGAGAATCCTGTGTGACTGAGTGCAGAAGATGTGGACTGGTGAGTGTGGCATTGGAGAGTGTGGTTCTAGAATGCTCCCAGAAGTCCCTTGACCATTACCGTTGACAGCGCCTTCCCCAAGCCCCCACTTCTCACTTCTGCTGGGAGTGCTCCAGTCTCAGGGGAGAATTTAGTGCTTCCGGCTCACAGCCTCTGCTGCCCATTCCTTAGAGGAGAGGTTTCCTGGTTTCTTGATTCTAATTACTTGGTAATGAAGAAGGTGTGGTGGAATGATCTAGCAGGATGTCTTTATTTTCCCCATTAAAGGTATTTTATTTTAAAAACTTTCTATCACATTAAAAAAAAAGTAGGGGGGGGAGGGAATGGGTATTAAAAATAAAACTAAGAGGTACATAATCTCAGTATAAAGGACAGTCCTTTTAAATTGAATAACTTCAGTCGTATCAACACTGCATTGTTCTTATTTTTCTTATTTCTCTGTGGCCCAGTGATAACTTTGTCATGGATTGTTATTGATCCATGGACCGGTGTTCAGGAAGCACTGGTGTAGATATTATTGCTAGAGGCAACGTTGGCAAGGAAATTACTTCTATGAGCTATGATTCCAGATGTGTCCCCTGAATGGTTGCTCTGAAGCCTGACAGGCTAGGGGCCCTGCTCATATCCTGCGTCTCTGACAGAAATTGCAGTGCAGCCAAGAATGTGGCACTGAGCTTCTTGGGCATGTCATCACGCTCAGTGGCTGACTGATGAGGCTTAGGGGTTGAGGGGGAGTGAGTGATGTACTCTGTCTTCACTTTAGCAAGCCTTTATTTCTGTCCTGCAGGACATCTTCATCTGTAATCTGAGAAAATAAAATACAGATCCAACTTTCTGGTTGGAAGGTTATTTCAAAATTGTGGTGTGGAGGAGAAAGGGCAGCCTGGGTGAGAGTTCTGCCTCAGTCATGGCTGGTTGTGTGATGATGGACAAGGCGGGCCATTCATTGGGTCTCTGTTTCTTTGCCTAGAGGAGGAGAATCATGTCCCCAGGGACTCACCAAGTTACCTTCAGTTTTCCAAAAACCCAGAAGTAACTTCATGTTTACCTCCAACGAGGCTGCTTAGGCTAAGATGAGTGTATGTTTCTTGGCTTTGAGTTAACACTATTTTTTTTTTTTTTTTTTTTTTTTTTGGTGTGCAGTTATGCTACTCCAATACCATGGGCACTTAATAAACAGATGGGATATTATGTCCTGCCCATAGTGAGGACTGATTTTCCTTTACTACTTCTTGATTCTGCCTCCAGGAGAATCAAGTTGAAGGAGCTGTTCATACGTTTACTTTTTAGAAATGTATAAAAAAAAATGATAGGACAGATGACTCAAAGCTCAGAGTGGAAGGAAAAAAGAAGATTTAGTATATCAAATATAAAAATCAGCCATGTAATATTATTTCTAAATTAAATCAACAAAGAAATACCCATTGATTTTTGGACATAAAAAAGTTGGAAAACGATTTAACTCAAACTGAATAGGTACTTTGCTGAGTGCTTTATGTTTTATTACATCTGGTTATTGCATTTAACTGTATTATCTTAGTGATATTATTCTGACATTACTATAACCCTTATGAGGTAGATGTTATTAGTCCCATTTTACATAGGAGAAAACTGGGGTAACAAGGACCTATGTGGTTGTCAAGATTGCACAGCACGTGAGAGTTACAACCAGGATTTAAACCGGGCATCTTTGGATCTAAATCATGAGATTCCCCCTGCACTGATACATTCATTCATTGTCACTTCCTAATGCAGAGTAAGGGTCCAAGGTGCTCTTCTCAGCCCTGGAATCTCGTTCCTATCATATTCTGCTGTGTTTCCTTTTTTCCTTTCCAATGAGATGACCCTGAATTCCTTTCCAGCCATATGTTTCTAGAATGCCTGGAATTCTTACCAAATGAACAGGTTCCGGAGGGAGTAGAGCTGCCCCAGTGGTATGGAGGGGAGCCATGGGGCAAAATGGAGGCTCCAGAATGAACCAGAGCAGTGCTTCACAGGCCATGGTAGTATGCCTCATATCCTCTTAGGGAAGTGAAACATACCTCACCATTTGAATTACAGGTGTTTGGGCCTTCATTCCAGGATATACTTCTTCCTTTGGCTAGGTGGGGAGAAACATTCCATTGTATTCTGAAGGATTCAAGTGTAAAAACATTCCATGATTTCCATATAATGTAAACACACACATGTGTGCAGATTTTTCACTATGGAGATGTTTGACATTCTTTGAATGAGCTGTTTTGGTCCATTTCATCAAGTCAGAGCTTTTGACCTGGTTCTTGCTCACTACAGCTGAATTTTCAATAGCCAGTTAATAATGCTATCGGGTGGCTTTTCTTATGCACATTATTCTTGGTTCTGGGATTTTCTTGTGCCTGTCCTTGCGTCTCTGAGGAGTGTGGACCACAGTGGCATAAATCTGAGGCATGTAGTCACAAGACCTTTGTCTGACACGTGGCTCTTCCAGTTGGCTCTGTTTCTTGGAGGCTGCATGACCTTGGGCAGATGGCTGAACCTCTCTGAGCCAAAGTTTCTTTGTCCATGAAATGCTAATGGATGACGTAATGATTAAAATGAGATAATAGCCATGAGAGTGCTTTGTTAAGCTGTAAGCACCATGCATGCATTAGGTGTTGTTACTACTCAGGTTAGAGGAATTGAAAAGAGCCCAGGGATTTTCACCACGATGACTGGATCTGGGGTTACATTTCATCTGGTTGAACCACTTTCAGATTGCCGTCATCTGGAAAAGGCTCTGGCCCAAACCTTCCTTCTGTGTAAATAAATCATGGTAAAGCTGCTCCTGGGCTCCATCACTCTCATTCAGTGACTTCATAGACGTTAACCCAACCTGTCTCCCTTGTTTTGTGGACGTCTGTGCTCATTATGCCATGTAATTAATTTTAAGTGATGGATAATCAGCCTGCCGGGCTGCTGTCAAAACCACCAGATTCTTTGCTGTTTCTCTTGTAGATTCATTCACCTTTCTGCACATGCATGCTTCCCATGCCTGAGCCGACTTCACCCCAGAGAGTGAACAGTTGATGTTATAAACAGAGTCCTTGATGGCACCTTTTCTGCCACGTGTTGGCAGAGCGAGCAGGTGAAAGGGCTGGCCAAGAGTGGTGTAGGCACTGGGGGCCCCACTAAGTGAATGCAGATCCCGTGACCTCCCCAGAGGAATGCTGCTGAGCAAGTCAGCCTGCCAATGAAGGTGAGCATGTGAGTGCCACAGTGCCTGGAATGACATCGAAGGGGAGAGAGATGGGCTTTATGCCACCTTGCCTAAGCAGGACAAGGGCTGCTGCAAAGCCCCAGAAATACACTGGCCTCTTGAGCAAAACGTCTGGCTTTTCCCTCCCTATGTCTTAGCAGCTATGCTAGAGATCCCCTGTGTCATGCCTGATCATGTGACAACTGGTTGAATGAGGGTTTTGACCCTATTAATCCTTCAGGAGGGGTCAGGAGAGGGAACAGGTGGGGCCAGGGGAGGGAAGAAGACCCTGACCTTGTGGGAGGTGGAGGCCCAATGGGTGGGCACTGCGATCACAGGAGCCCATTTCAGTAGTGTGACGGAACAAGCATGTACTGTTCAGACATGTTAGAGTGCACGTTATTTCAACTGATGGATGGAGAGTGAACTAAGAAGGTAAGATGAGAGGGATGAGAGTTTGGCAAGAAAAACAGTGTCAGAGTCTGGGTTCTGGGGGCTGGGGGTGCTCCAGACACGGAAGTTTCTCTGGACCAGATGAATTTAGACTAGCAGTTTTTTTCCTCTGAGAATGAGGCATCGGAGGGAATTTCAAGGGCTTCAGGGTGGGAAATGAACTACATGGGTGCTTTGGGCCATGGCTGGCCGGTTCTGTTCCAGGCCTGGTCGTAAGAAAAGGTTTAAAGAAGTGAGTTTATTAAACACTTGATTTTCCTCTCCTTTTCCCCATTTGGCTCATTTTTTTTTTTTTTTCCATTCTCACCCCTCTGACACACAGTCTTTTGCTCCTTTATTTTTTGTAACAATGATTGGTTTCAGTTTTCCACTTGTATCTCCCTCCTAAATTTTTTTTTAAAGATCTTATTTATTAATTTATTTGAGAGAGAGAGAGAGAGCAAGCCTGAGTGTGAGGGCCAGAGGGAGAGGGAGAGAGAGAGAGAATCTCAAGCAGACTCCGAGCTGACCGTGAAGCCTGATGCGGGGCTTGACCCCAGGACCCTGAGACCATGACCCGAGCTGAAACCGAGAGTCACATGCATAACTGACTGTGCCCCCCAGGTGTCCCATCTCCCTCCTACATTTTTAAGTTATTTGGTAATTTATAAAGATCCCTCTGGGGGAAAAGGAGAATTGCAATCAAGGAACAATATTATGTTTTCTATTAAACAGATATTTATTCTTACTTGTAGGAAAGGCAGTGCATTCATGGCAGCACCAAGGGAGGCTAGGGGAGGTGGTCTTTAGCCCCTTCACAGATTTTAATCAGCCCCCCCATCCCTCCCACCATGTGACTTACCCAAATAAGCATACATAATGAATGCTGACATGGTTTGCTATGAAGGGCACCCTCAGCACAACTCCTCAATCAGACTGCCAAGCCCAGACCCCTCTGTGTGGAAATCCTGAGCCACCAGGAAGAATAAGGTGGTGGTGAAGAGCAGTGACTATGAAAGTCAAGTTGGGTTCTGCCCACTCCCAGCTGCTCCAATTTAGGCAATCACTTAACCACTTAGAACCTCAGGCTTTTCCTCTTAAATCAGGGTGATAACACCAAGCTTGTGGGATCAACAGTCAAAGAAAGGAGGCCTTGGCCCAGATGGGAACCCTCTTTGTTTGGAGGCTGCCCTTGGGCCAGGCACCATGCCTTCTCCTCCCCAGATGCCTCCTTCAGGCCTCCCAACCATCCCACGTGAGGTGAACATAATTGTACAAGTGAGGAAATTGAGGGCTTTGGGGATTATGATTTGATCCAGGCCATGCTTGTGTGATGTGATGCAGAAGGAGATATCCCAGGGAGAGAGATGTGCTAGGTGGGAGGGGATATCACAGGGGCAGGGGACAGGGGGTACATAGGGTGTTCATGGTGGCAGAGGTGTGGTTTCCTAGAGTCTGGGACCTAGTGAGGCCTCTGCCATGAGGCATGGCCCTTCTGGACCAAAAAAGGCCCATTCTGGGCTAGAATGTGTATGGACCAGGAAACTTGCTGGTGGAGCACAGCAGAGCAAGTGGAAATTTCAGCTTCCTATATACTAAGACAAAATCTATACAGAGAATGATTTGCTATAACCCAATAAACATAAAATGGGGAGAAGGAAGTGTGGGATAACAATATATACCTGTTTTCATTACTGCTGTTGTCAGACTAAGAGGAGAACGCCTTCTCCTCCAAGGTTACTGTGAGGCACACTTTCTACTCTTGGGCATCTGGGTGGGCCGTGGGGTGTGGGCCTTTTCTTCTTGGTTTCTGGCTTGACCCTCACCTGCTGGAACCACTGTGTTCACTCTGCTCTGTCTTGAGAAAAGCCTGGGGCCATAATAGGAGAAAATTGAGAAAGGCACGTCAGGACGGAAGGCCTGGCCAGAAAGGATCTTTTGTAGAAGGGAAGACTGCAAACGAATGCGGAAGGCAATATGGTTGAGAATTAGTTGCAAGGTAAAATAAATGCCGAACCTAAAGAGCATGGTTTGAGTAATTAATGTTCCAGATGGGAGAACAGTTTTATATTCTTATTCATATTTTCTAAAGGTTCAGAGCCACCCAGTAAACTGTTTCCTGAATTCCTGTCGTCTCTGGCTTGATCCCAAAGTTCTGCACATGGCAGGACTACATTTCGGCATGGCTTCCAGGTGGCTTTTTAATTTTTTCATCCATGAAATCCCTTTTTTTGTGCATCCCGAGGCCAGAATTCACCACGTCCCCCACCATGGTGCCATGAATGGGTTCCAGATGTGGCCAGATTTTTCCTCTGCTCAGCCCTGCGGCTGCCGAATCACCTTTCCTTGTGGCACAAGACCACAGTCCCCTCAGGGTCCTGGGAGGCGGCCTGGGCATAGCCCAGCAGGATTGATGCTGGGGTGACAGTTCTCCAGAGGAAGGTTGAAAAGTCCTGGGTTAGCATCTACGTGCCTTTGGGAGAATCTTCCTTAAGATCCAAGTTAACTCTAAGCAAATACACTCTCCAGCCTGCCCAAATCTGAGAGGAAGGCTCAGGTCCCCAACGTGTCTGAAATCTCCCTTGAAGAAGGGCTGCGCTTGGGAAGCGCATCCCTCTGGCCCCTGGCAGGCTTGGGGCCACTGATTTCTCTTCCAAACCCCCTATAACTCTTCCCTTTCTTCTTCTTCTTCATAGTTGAACTATTTAACATGATGTTTAAAGGCATGCCTGGCTGCCTTGTGGAGATTCAGAGTTGCCATGGCAATGTGGCCTGTTTTTCCAAATTAGGACATATTCCTGCTGTCTTTCTTCTTCTTCTTCTTCTCCTTCTTCTTCTTCTTCTTCTTCTTCTTCTTCTTCTTCTTCTTCTTCTTCTTCTTCTTCTTCTTTTTTAATGTGGTATGTTTGCTCTCTCACACAACTCTTTGCTACCTTAAGTCCTTCCCTCTCCTTCTCCCCCAGAATGCTAATTTAAGTACCTGTCCCCAGGACTGGATAGGTCCTCAGCCTAAGGGGGTGCCTCCCTGAGGTTCTCCCACCACCCCTCGTCCCACTCCACGTGGGACTGTGTTGCTGGAGATGCCATTTCAGTGGCCTTCAGAAAGTCCTTCCTGGACTTTTGCTCCTGACTCCTGTTTGCTCCAGGCTGGGCTGATAGCGAAGGCGTTTCTGTTTTCTATAAAAACCAGTTGTGAATGAAAAGAGGTAAGGAAAAGACAGTGGCAGCTTGAATGTTAAATACTATTCCACAGAAGTGTCTTCCTAATAAGCACGTGATTGTTTAGGAGACTGTTTCCTGTGAGAAATGGGGCTTTGGATAAATGAGGGTGCGTACACGTTGACTTTTCCCTTGTAAGTCATTTTGGGATCCCAGGGCAATAGGGACTTCAGATCAAGCATGCTCTGTAATCTGAGAGCAAGGACGGAAATTGGTCAATGCTTTAAATGGGGGGGGGGGGCAATGAATATAAGTGTTCCATTCCTTGGGGATTATTTCTGCTTTGTAGATTGTAGATAGTTCTTTGAGCCACTTGAGTTACTGTCTTTGGTGAAAATGGGGGAAGAAAACAAAAAAGAAAAGTGAGACAGATTTAACTCTCTTTCTTCTCACTTTCCCTCCTGGTGCTCCGTCCTTGTCCTTGGCACTAAAGGTCAGTTTGAAAAGGTTCCTTTGGTCCCTAGAGCAGGGGTGCACAAAGTCAGCTGCACTGTGGAATCATCTGGGGAGATAAAAAATATACAGATGTCTGGGTCCCTCCCACAGGGAGTCTGATGTAATTGTTCTGGGATGCACCCAAAGGTAATTTTAAAGAGGAGCACTCTAGGTGATTCTAATGTATAACAGAATTTGAGATCTACTGGCTGAGATGGTGATTGTCTTTGGAACATAGGTATCATGGTTTCCAAAAACTTGGCTGCAAGTAGCTGTCTCTGAAATCCTTGGGAGAAAAAGGCACATCATTCTCAACCCCCTCCCTCCCCCCTACATATCACTTTTAGAAAATGTGAGGTCCTCATGGAACATGACCATTCTCTGACCTATTAAAGGGGTTCAGGGAGAACACCAATGCAATTAGCTGGGTAAGCATGCGGGAGCGGTCCCAGGGTCAAGGGTTCCCAGCAGATGGTGGGGGCCAAGAAGGGAACCCAAGCAATGTCAGGGCTTACTAATCTGAGGGCAAGGAGAGGGACATAATGTGCTGTTGTGGTCACTCATGGGTCAAAAGATGGTGCCCTTAGCGATAAGCCTGAGACAAACGTGACTTGGCATTTTGATTTACTTCTGGAGCTTGACTGAAAGCTGCTGAGGGAGCTTCCTGTGGAGGGTATAGTCCAGTTCTAGATGTTCTCAGATAGAAAAGCTGTGCTTTCACCTTTTTCTTGCCTCTGCCTGCGGGCAATGGGCATTAAGTAGAGCAAAAGGTAGTGAGCCTTCAAAGGACAGAATTTTGATCAGAGTCAGGAAACATCACTAGAATAACCATCAGTTTTGTTTTGTTGTTTCCTCTGTGATATTCATTAGGGAGGGATCCTGGGGTTGTAGGAAGGGCCTGATACCTGCTTTGTCAATAGCAAACTGCGGTCCTGTGGAGAAGTCCCTTATCCTCTGGGGAGCTTGTTTCCTTCTCTAGGACATGGAGTGGGAATGAGAGTGAGGGGGACTGCCAGGGTCTCTTCAGTTGTAAGGATGTTGTTCCCATCAGTCTCCTGTGGGCACCTGCCATTTGTTAAAACTTACCTGTTTGGTGGCAACGTGGTGACAGCCCCATTTTAGACCAGCATCACAGATAAGGCAGATGAGAGGAATTACAAATTTTGAGTAACTTGGGCTCAGGGATCACTCAGGAAAATCAATGAGGAAACAACTGAATTTATAACAGAACATGTCTTTAGTTACTTAAAGAACTGGACTTAGGAGTCAGGGAAAAGCTCTGGAGTAAAATTAGAATAAGGCCAAGGTTCTGGGGAGGCAGACAGGAAGAAGGTGCTGATGTCCATCATGACTATCCCAAGGCAGGTTCTGTTGTCCTCACAATTCTTTTATTTGAGCGGCTGCAAGTCTCTGGATGGATTAATTCAAACTGTGCAATGACTTAGTGGTCAGCCATCTTGCAAATTCAAGGCAGATCCATTTCTGCTATCTACTTCCAATTCAAGAAATAGTTGTTTTTTATATCGTACCCCATGGCAAGTATTGTTCTAGATACTGTTTGCAAGAAGCTTTGCGACCACAGCAACAACTGAAACTTTAACAGTGACCATTTGTCTACTGTATGGAATACAAGTCATGTTCATATGACCTCCTTTGTTCCTCAAGCCACTTCCTCATTCATTTGTTTATTCAGTAATTATCTACTGAGCACCTACTGTGTACATTTTAGGCACTGGGGATACAAACATGAACATGGTCACTTTCATCATGTAGTTCATAGCTGAGCGGGTCATGAAAGAATCCTAAGTGAACCTAAAATCCCAACCGTAATAAGTATTAGGAATGTGACATACGGGGTGGTATGATCAGGACTTCACTCAGTCACCGCAGTCAGGAATGCCAGCTGGGAAAGAGGAGATACAGTGATCATGTCAGGAGAGGGTGTGTGGTCAGATAGGAGAGTCAGAAGAAGGCTCATGGGGCTAGAGCCAGGAAATCAGGGAGACAAGTAAGGAAAACACAAGATGGGAGACCGTCACTACACATAGTTTGCTTTCAGAGTTTCGTGGTGGAGAGACCACATTGGATAGGGAACAGCAAAGAACCTCTTCACGAATGCTACTCGAAGGAATGTGAGTGTTGTTTTTCAAGAGGGGCCTTGAGAGATGGGCCGGCTCCCTAGAGGTGGAGATGGAGCAGTGGGAAATGAGGCAGAAAGGAGGACGAAGGTCTACGAAACCTGGCGTGCCTGGGAAGGACCGCAAATACCTGTTTTGACTTTTCTGAAAGGTAGACATCAGGGGAGTAACAGAAAATAAGGATGATAAGGAGAGGAACTGACTTTATTCTTTGGAAGCAGCACATTTTTGAACCCTGGCAGAAGAATACAGAAAACTCCATTTCTGACATCAAAATATTCAAATTCAGGCAATAATGAAAAACTGTATTTTATTCATCAGGGTGACAATTTTTTTTTTAATTAAAATACTTTGTATTGGTGACAATGTGGGAAAATAGACACTCTCATAAATTCAAGGTAAGAATGTAAATTGAAATGACCTTTGTGGAAGACAGTTTGGCAATAAATGCCTCAGAAATATGTATATCCATTATGGTTGTTCAACTCCTAGAAACTGATCCTATGACAAAAGTCCTTTTTGTCATAAATATTTATTTGAAAAATGGTCATTAGCGTTATTTATCACTGTGAGGAATTTGAAACATTTTACATGTTCTGTGATGGACCACTTAAATTAAGTCATGGTATGAAGGATAAACAGTCATTAAAAATCTCATTACAGGAGAAAAGAATATTTAATGAAATGGGAAAACATCGCATTCTATAAGTACATGAATAAAAGAGGTTGTACCAGTCACCAAATACTTACTGAGTCCTGTCTAGGTTCAGGACACTGTATTAGATCCTGGGGACAGGGGTGTAAAACTCCAGAAGCTTGTAGCCATTGGGATGGAGGACGTGTACACTCTGAAGGTTTTACCCAGTAGTAGAGTGGTGAGGCGTATACTGGAGTACACTGGGGAACAGTGGAAGACTATCTCCTGTGTGGTATGTGTTTTTCTGGGGGTGGAGAATGAGCACAGGAGGAGCCCATGTATGTGAAAATGAATATACTGTGACCATATGGGCATTTATAAAAGGTTGATCTACAGACACCAGAGGAGTAAGTTCTTATCTCTGAATGGAGGTAGAGTAGATGATGTAATGTTCTGTGTGTTCTTTGCAATTCCCCAGTTTCCCACAAGTACTAGATATTCTAATATTCTTACAGTAAGGATAAATATTTATAAACAAGTAATGTTTATAAAAAGAGAGGTCTTAGGAAACGTGCTAAATTTTCATGGATTCCATTTTCATTTGCTAACACTACCTTTCTTTTGTGTTGTATAGTAGTATCGGCCAGTGCCAATAAATATAAAACATGTCCCCTCACCAGCGGGAAAAACCCACCTCTACCTGTAGAAGCATGTATGTATTTGGCAGCAGAGGCATGAAAGGCTTCCGTTATACAAGCAGATGGCCCCGAAAACCTTATAGGAAGCCAATGAAAAGCAGAGTGCTGCTTATTGAATTTATTCCAGGCCAGCCGACTTGTTTCTCTTAAAAGCCAGTCAGATTACTTTTTGTTTCTAAGTCAGCCAGCACAGGCTTTACAAGGTGGAGTAAGAAAAGATACTAAAAATATATAACCAAGGAAGGCAGCCTGGCCTGGCCTGACCTGGCGCGGAGATGGGGCCTCTAGTCTGCTGACCGGGTCTGGAGGATAAAATTATGGAGCAGTCACCGGGTTTCCCCACATGAGGCTTTTGTTTCTCCTTTCTCCTGTCCTTGCCCAGTTTGTTGCTCTTCTCCTGGTCAGTTTCAGTCCCTATCAGTCCATCACATTTATGGAGTGTTGCTGACCAGTGGTGCACGTTATGTTAGTCTCACTCTCTCTGTCCTTGGCTTTACTCACCAGTCCTGTTCCTTCCTGCCTGTTAGGGCCAGAGCTGGCATTTCTAGGGGCCAGAAAGGCTGGTAACTCCCCATCTAAAAGAGAAGATCACCAGCAATTAGTAAACACACAGACTTCTCTCACTGCTGACACTGTCACTGGGGGACAATTTAGAATTTACCTGTACTGGTTTGATAGGGAACCAGAAAGTCAACTTACCTGTGTTTTTCACTATACAGCTGTTATGAGGTATCCTACAGATAAGCTAACGCTTGTGTTGGCTCCAGAGATTACGGCATTCATTTTTTTCCCCTCCAATTGTATTCTCTGTAGTTTCTCGACAACTCTCATTTTCATTAAGAAATGAAAGAAATGTTATCTCTTCATGTTTATTATAGCATCATAAAGCTAGAAGTCATATGTCAAAACAAAACAGAACAACAAATGTATTCCTTAAGGTAGAAGCATGAATAAGTTGACCTTATTTGTTTCATTTTTTGCAATACTGATGGTTTTCTTATTTGAAAGAGTCTATATGTTAATGAGTTAAATGAGTCTAGGTGTGAATAAGTCAGGAAAATAATGCAATTCAGTCATAACACACAGTATAAAAATGGATTTACTGACTTTGTTCTGCTTTGGTTTTGGACCTCTCTCTGAGTTAAAATTCCTTACCTTAGATGCTTCCCTCTATAAGAGCCCTTGCTTTTGTGGAGTATGTTTTATGTAGGAGTTTAAAGGGACTCTGGCTTGTTGACAGACCTCAAACATTTTCTTTTCCATTTTTTTAAAGACTTCATCTATTTATTTGAGAGAGAGGGTGGGGGGAAAGGGAGAGAGAAAGCACGAACAGGGGGAGAAGCAGGCAGAGGGAGAAGCAGGCTCCGTGCTCAGGGAGCCTATGCGGGGCTCGATCCCAGAATCCTGGGATCATGACCCGAGCCGAAGGATGATGCTTAACTGACTGAGCCACCAAGGCACCCCGGCAAACCTGAAGCATTTTCTCATGACACAGTGACAGATTCACCATCTCTGACTGCTAGATAGTGGGTCTCAGGTTCTTTGCAGAGTAGATTAGAACTGCCACACATATTCTTGTGTCATATTGGGAAGAGGGAGGAGAGGACGTTTTCTTCAAGGTGGCTCCTTTCTTTAAGACAGGGCTCTGTCACAGAGGTTCCATAGTATAAGCGCGGAACAACTGCTTCCGTAAAGAGAATCCTCCTATTCTTGCCTCTGAATTCAGGGATATCCTCACCTGAGAAACAAAGAGGGAGGTTTTCTGAAATCTGGACAGGTTCACCCACCAGGGCTGGTGTTCCCTTACCGCCCACATCTCCCTCTTAGAAATTTCCATCACCTACGATTCCAAATTTAATTTCAACAAAGATAAATCTCAAATACTCAACCAAGTCTCAGCAAAATCCACATTACCATTAGGTCTTCTCAAATTCATCTGTTAGGCCAGGACTGCAGATAATGAACTAGGGGTGGGAGTGTTGAAAGAACAATTGGAAAGAAAGGGTATCCCCATCCTTCAGAGCTTAGTTACCTCGCTGCCTTTGCTCTTCATTCTAGATCACAGTCTTCTCTCCGTGTGTTCAGAATCTTATTAAAAATGAACAGTTTTATTTAATTCAACAAATATTTACTGAGCACCTAGTATATGCAGGTACTCTCCTAGGTGGTGGCTGTTCAGGGATGAGTAGACATGGCTCAGGTCTACTGGAATTTGCATCCTCTGCTCTTAGGGATGTCTAGATAATAAAGACAGTAATTTCACATAGTGGTTAAGTTCTGAGAATAAAATAAAAGGGAAACTTAATGCAGAGTGACTGGGAGAGTAGCTAGTTTAGATTGTGTATTCAGGGAAGATATATTAAGGGGGTAAAATTTTAACTGACATTAAATTATAAGAGGCACCTATGTGAAGATCTGTGGTAGACAGAATCTAGGAGGTTAACAGCGAGGGTAAGGATTCTGAAGTGGAATCATGGAGAAGAAAGCAAGCAAATGTGGGTGGAATATAGTGAGCAAAGGATGATTGGTAGGACTTGAGTTAAAAGGGGGGGGGGGGCAGGCAGCCGATCATCTATAGTCTTATAGACCACAATAAAGACTTTGAATTTAATTCTACATGTAATGTGAAGACATTGGGGGTTTGTAAGTGCAGACAATATGATCTGATAATATTTAAAAAATGTATGAGACTTTCACTTCCAGCCATGAAGGAGTAAGGCAATCTGGAATTACTCTTCCATCATAAATAAGAAAAGTAGAGGGGAAGACAAAGAAACAGCTGATTTTTGACATTGGGAAAAAGTGTTATAGGAATATTATTCCTGAGAAAAGGGAAACAAGGTTATCCAAGGTTGTTTACCTGGAGATAATTTGAGGACTAAGGCACAGGACTGATAACCCAAGCAGAGTTCAGCAATCTCACCGAGTTGATGAAACTGAGATTAGACTTGGGAGGCTGGGCAATATTTTTGTGAGACAAAACACCCCAAATGAGAAAGAGGTCCAGAAATATGTAGAGTTCCTCTTGAGTCTTTGTCCAAATATCAATCTGTGCATATTTTTGGTGAAATTCTATCAAATTGGACAAGGCAGTTTCTGAGGAAATAACGATTATCAAAGAGCCATAAGAAGAACAATTCCAAGAGCTCCCACAGGGCCAGGAATGATTCTAGTTCCCTAAAGCCAGAGAAGAAAGACTCCACTGAATATGTGGGCAATCAGTAGAGATCTCAGAAGGGCCTAGCCTTAGAGATCAGGCTAAATTTGTGCTGAAATAAAAGCTATTCAAGAATGCTATAGAAAGGAACAAACTAACCTGGAAGTAACTCTGGCAGAAAAGTAGTAGTAATTTAAAAAATTACTACATACACACTTACCATTTACATACATACACAAAGCAGGAAATATAACCTGTAAACAGGGGAAAGAACCCCAGCAAAATATAGAAACAGGTGCAGAAATAAGATGTTAAAATATAAGTAAAAGATGCTAAAAGAGCATTTCTAAAAGAGCATACAGTTCAAGGTTGTAAAGGAGGACATGAACATGACGGGGAGGAAAAAATGGAATATATTTTTTTAAAACACTCAATGGAATTTAAACAAAGGGAAAATAAAACCCTCAATATTTGAATTTAAAAAGTAAACTGGATGGTATTAACAGATAAGGCATTGTAGTACAATAAAAAGAAGCTAGAAGACATAGCAATAGAAACTATTCAAAATGAAGCACAAAGGGAAAAAATATAATAAAATAGGAACAGTTTCAGTGACTAGTAGGATAATATCACTCAGTCTAACTTATATATGATTGGAGGCCTAGATGGGAGAGGCAAAGAAAAAAAATACTGAATTAATGCCTAAAATAGAATTCCACAGTTGGTGAAAACTATGAAATTATTTAATAAATATAATTTATAAAAGTTATAAATCTACAGATTCAAGAATTTAAGCAAATCCCAAGCATAAAAAAATGAAGAAAATTACAGTTAAGGCACATGATAATGAAATTGCTGAAGACTACTGATAAAGAGAAAAATCTTGAAAACAGCCAGAGAAAAAAAGCACATTACATTCAGAGGAAAGATAAGAATAGTAGCATACTTCTCATCAGAAAGTATGCAAGTCAGGAGAAACAGACCAATGTCTTTAAAATACTGAAAGAAAAGACTTCAACCAATCATTCTCTACCCAGCTAAAAGATCTTAAATATGAAGGTAAAATAATGACTTTCATGGGAACAAAATGAATTAATCAGTGATACATTTGTACTTAAGAGATAGTAAAGAAAGATTTTAGCCCAAGAAGTATGGTACCAGATGGAAATTTGGATCTAGATAAAGGAATGAAGATCATCCTAAATAGTAAATATGTGGGAATTTACAAACATTTAAAAATATTTTTGAAAGATAATAGATTGTCTAAAACAAAGATAATAAAAATGTATTGTGGATTTTAGATTATATATTAAAGTAAAATGTATGATAATAATAATCCTAATAATGGAGGGGTGAAATTTGCTGTTGTAAGTCTCTTATACTGTCTGTGTAGAGGCATAGCATTATTTGAGGAAAGAGTGTAATAATTTAAAGATGTATATTACAAATCCTAAAGAAATCATCAAAACAATGACAAAGGATATACAGCTAGTAAGCCAGTGGTGGAAATAAAGAATTATAAAAACCAGTCAATCTAAAGCAAGGAAAAAAAAAAAAAAAACAGGAAAAAAAAGATACAAAGGCTAGATGTGAAAATAGAAAACAAATGAGCAGCAAAATGGTAGATTTAGAGCCAGACATATTAATAATTATACAATGTAAATGTCCTAAATGCTCCATTGAAAGGCATAGATTGTCAGATTTTATGAAAACCAAGAAACTGATATTAAATATAGACATAGATAAGTTAAAGGTTAAGAGATAAAACAAGACATATAAGTGCTAATCAAAAGAAATCTGAATAGGTTATATTGATAATCAGATAAAAATAGATTTTTGGACAGAGATTATTGACAGGTATGAAAAAAAACATTTCATAATGAAAAACAGGGTCCCTTTTTTCCCCAGAAGATGTAATAATATTAAATTTGTGTACAGCCACCCACTACAAAATACGTGGAGCAAACACTGATGGGTCACTGTTGGAAAAGAAAAATAAACAAAACTACATTTGTAGTTTGAGATTTCAACACTTTTTTCAGCTATTTACAAAACAAGTATGCCAAAATATATTAAGGCTATAGATGACTTGAAGAACCTTATCTACCATCTTGACCTAGTTGAGTTTTGTAGAATACTTCATTCAACAACAGGAGAATATATGTTCTTTTCTAGTACATACATAATATTTACCAAGATTAGGCAACATTCTGGGCCATGGCACGAGTCTCAGTAATCTTAAACTAATTGAAAGCTTATGAATTGTGTTCTGTGACTACATCAGAATTAACAGAACTGTACCTGGAAATACTAAAAACTTGGAAATTAAACAATATACTTCTAAGTAATACATGAGTGAAAAAAGAAATCACAAAGATAATTAAGAACTATTTTAAAGTGAATTATAGTAAAAACAATATTTGCGCAGCAATAACTAATGCAGTGCTTAAAGAGAAATTTATAGAATTAAATGCTTAAATTAGAAAAGAAGCAGGTCTGCAAGTAGAAAAGTTCTGCAATCAATGATCTAAGATTCTGTCAAGAATCTAGGAAAAGAAAAACCATGTTAATCCATAATAAATAGAAGAAAAGACGTTATAAAGAGAGGAATCAATGAAATGGAAAATGGCAAATGAAAAAGTAAGCAATGAAACCCAAAACTAGATCTTTGAAAGATCAATAATATTGATAAACCTCTAGCAAGATTGACTACATATTAAAGAGATTAAACATAAATTGCCAATTTCAGGCATGAAAGAGGGACTTCATTATGGATCCTACAGAAGTGAAAAGACAAAAAAAGTAGTATTATAACTAACTTTATGCCGGTAAATATGACAACTTAGGTAAGTGGACAAATTCCCTGAAAGACACAAAACTATCAAAGCTCATTTAAGGAGAAAAGATAACCTGAATAACTTTATATATTTTAAAGAAATGGAATTCCTATGTAAAATCTTTCTTACAAAGATAACTAAGTCCAGGTGACTTCACTGTTGAATTCCACCAAATATTTAAGGAAAGAATAATATAAATTCTATACAAGTTCCTCTAGGAAAAAGAAGAAGGAACATTTAAAAACTCATACGAAATGAGACAACATATGGTACCGAAATGAGACAACATATTATATGGATACTGTAAACTAATATTCCTCATGAACATAGAAGCAAACATTTTCAACAAAATGTGAACAAATATAAATCTAGCAAGGTATAAAAAGATAATACATCATGTTCAAAAAGTGTTCCAGGAATGCTATATTGGGTCAACATTTGAAAATCAGTCAATGTAATTCACCATACTGGCAGGAAAAAAAAAGAGAGAGAAAGAAACCATATGATCATCTCAGTAGATGTAGGAAATCACTTTGACAAAACTCAACAGTCGTTCATGATAAAAATTGTCAACAAACTGAGAATAGAAGGAAACTTCCTCAACCCGATGAACTTATCTATGAAAAACCTGCAGTTAATATCACAGGAGATGGTGGAGATAAGACAAGGATGTTTGCTCTTAACTGTTTCTACTTAGCATTATACTGAGGGTTGTAGCATACTCAATAAGTCATGCAAAAGGAAAGGAAGAAGTAAAAGTAGTGTTCTTCACACATGACATGATTTTTTTTTTATTTGTTTAGACAATTGTAGGGAAGATATATAATATCATTAGAACAAACAAATGAATTTTTCCAGACCACAGGATTTAAAATTGATATAGAACAATAAGTTGTATTTTTGTGTACTACCAGAGAACAATTGGAAATTTAAGAAATGTAAGTAAAACGCTATTTACAATGGATTAGAAATGTAAAATATAGAAAATGTAACTAAGAAACATTGCTCAGAACGATTGAAGACCAAGTAAATGGAAGGCTATATTGTGTGCATGGATCAAAAGATTCAATATTTAAAGGTTCAGTTCTTTTTACTATAGTCTTTAGAATCACCTAACTCAATCAAAATGTAATTGGGAAATTTTTTAATATAAATTGACAATTTATTATAGAA
Organism: Lutra lutra; assembly: GCF_902655055.1. Taxonomy (NCBI): domain Eukaryota; kingdom Metazoa; phylum Chordata; class Mammalia; order Carnivora; family Mustelidae; genus Lutra; species Lutra lutra. The sequence continues at coordinate 87,505,644 of NC_062285.1, forward strand.
AGTTTATGAGAGGGGCACCTGGGTGGCTCGGTGGGTTAAGCCTCAGCCTTTGGCTCAGGTCATGATCTCAGGGTCCTGGGATCAAGCCCTGCATCAGGCTCTCTGCCCAGGAGGGAGCCTACTTCCTCCTGCCCCTGTGACTGCCTTCCTGCCTACTTGTGGTCTTTGTCTGTTAAATAAATAAAATCTTAAGAAAAAAAAAAAAAGTTTATGAGAATACAAAGGACCTAGACTATCCGGTAAAATTTAGAAAAAGAATATAGTTGGAGGACTTAGACTATTTGATTTCAAAACTTACTATAAAGCTACAGGAATAAAGATAGTGTGCTGTTAGCGTAGGGATGATATATAGATCAGTGGAACAGCATGGGGTTTATAAATGGACCAATACTTCATATAAGTTGATTTTCATTAAAGATGCTAGGGTAATTTGATGGAGAAAAAGACTATTCAGAAAAAGGTTGGAACAATTGTATATTCATTTGGAAAAAGAAATGATCATCTTTTTCAGGTATCTCTAAGGAACTGCAACTTGAAATCATAGATTATGTACTTTGGGTGTCTTTTATGTAAGAAAGATTGGAATCAACAAAGAAAAGGCTCTTTTTCTATATCAAAAGATTAGCAAATGGATGCACATTTCTATATTTTAGATTAAAGTAAGATGTATAAGGAATAAATACTGTTTGCCTTAACCACAGTTTTGTATCTGATCCTGATCTTATCAGACAAGAGGACTTCTATCATAGTGACCTTGTGTAATTCTCATGAGATTTAATTTTTTTTAAAGATTTTATTTATTTATTTCACAGAGAGAGAGAGAGAGAGAGGGAATACAGGCAGAAGGAGTGGGAGAGGGAGAAGCAGGCTTCCCACAGAGCAGGGAGCCCAATGTGGGGCTCGATCCCAAGATCCTGGGATCATGACCCGAGCCGAAGGCAGACACCCAATGACTGAGCCATCCAGGTGCCCCGGCATGGAAGGTTTTAAAAATTACCACATACTTTTACTTCTTAGCTATTTATCTCATCAACCTTTATCTCATTCTGTTATGTTTTAGTTACTTTTCCTCATGAGCATGCTTTATTAGACCAAATAGGTTGTAAGTGCATGAACTGTGTACTTCTTTGTAGCCCCTATGACCATCCTCTAGGGCCTGATACATTTAGGTCTTCAGCTACTGCTTGACCAATGGACAGAGTGGAACTACACTACAAATGCCTTTCAGAATCTGTTAGATTGTTTGGTTCCTTTTGACCAAATTATGAGAAGCATGGTACCATTATTTTTAACTGAGTATGTTACAAGTATGGTTCCGTAATTTTTTCATGGAATTCTCTCTTTCTGCACATCAAGATTCCATTTTGAAGCTCCTTTGTTGGTCTTTAGGAAACAATAGTACAGAAAGAAGAATGGAGAGATGCAGCAAAGTAAATTGCTTTGAATCTCATTCTCTGATTTTCATTTGGTTTGTTATATATGTTAGAGTTAGGACATATTCCATGGTTAGGATTTAGAATATTTATGGGCAGTTCCTTATTGCTTCATTACCTCCCATATTTATTCTTATAATGGAGAAAGTTAGTAATGTTCAAAAGCCTTAGAAACTCCAAGGAATGTATTTCCTTCATTTTCAGTTTGGTTGGTAGAAACAAATCTGGCTCTGGATAGGATAGCGGGCTTGCAGTTCTTATGAATTCAATGGTTCACTTGATTGTAAGCTGCTTGAAGATAATGGTCATATCTTACTTAATCCTATATGGCTCCAGAGTAACTTTTCACAGTGGGTGGTATTAATTTTTTTTCTAGAAGATGAAATGATCAAGGGTCTCTGGTTACTACCTGGGCCAGGATTGATCCTCGGCAAATGGTAATGCAGGGAAAGTTTGTTTTATACTCCTTCCCACCTGTTCTTATGTAGCTCCTTTCTTCGCTTCACTTTGCTTCTCTTCTCTTCTCCTCTCTTCTCTTCCCTTTTTCCCTTTTATTTCTTTCCTTTCCTTCTTCTTTTTTTTTAACCTTCTTTTTTTTAATCTTTCTCACTTCTGCCTTCTTCCCTGACACCAGTCCCTGTCTATTACTCAATTGGCCATTAACTAATCCCTGGTAACAATGAACTGGTCATTAGATTAGCCTTAGCATTTTTTGTATGGGTCATCTGGTCACTTCATTTCGGAATTTTTTTTTCCAAAGGTTTCTTTCTTATTATGTTCCATTAGCCAACATATAGTACATCGTTAGTTTTTGATGTACTATGGGCCTGGTATCCAAGATCTGTAAAGAACTTCTCAAACTCAACACCAAAAGACAAATGATCCAGTCAATAAATGGGCAGAAGACATGATCAGACACTTCTCCAAAGAAGACAAACACATGGCTAACAGACATATGAAAAAATGTTCAGCATCACTAGCCATCAGGGAAATACAGATCGAAACCACAATAGATACCACCTTACATCAGATAGAATGGCAAAAATCAACAAGACCGGAAACAAGTGTTGGCGAGGACGTGGAGAAAAGGGAACCCTCTTACACTCTTGGTGGGAATGCAAGTTGGTGCAGACACTCTGGAAAACATTATGGAGTTTCTTCAAGAAGTTAAAGATAGAGCCACCCTATGACTCAGCCATCACACTACTGGGTATTTACCCCAAAGATAACAGACATAGTAAAAAGAAGGGGCACATGCATCCCAATGTTCATAACATCAATGTTCACAATAGCTGCAGCATTTTATTACATCTTCTTAAAGGCAGAGGGATGCATCTCACAGTCTAAGTTTGGGGTCAGGAATGACCTCTGCCGAGTATATGGTATGTGTAAGGGGTAAACAGAGCCCTCTGTCCTGGGACCCTTCTTTACTGTATTGCTTGGTTTCAGAGGAAGAGAATGACTTTGCCTGAGGAGCTTGAGAAGCTCCATGTAAGAAATGATATTTGAGCTGGACCGTGAACAATGAGCAGTGAATTTTTTTCCAGTGGGGAGGTGATTTGGGGTAAGGGACGGAGGTGGGAAAGAGGAGCAGTAATAAAACATTACAGAAAAGTGGAACAACTGCCTGGGCAGAGGTACAGAGATGAAAGAGCGGGGTATATTTTAGGAGCATGGAGTAGTCCTGGGTAAATGGGGCAAATGTTGCATGGTAGGAAGTGGAAGGAGACTGGAAAAAACAAAAAAGCAAAGAAAGCAAAACAAAAAAACAGACTGGGCTGGATTGTAAAGGGCCATGTATATGATTCAAAGGAGTTTGACCTGTGGGCAGTGGAATGATTAAATTTCTATTTCAGAAAAATGGAAAAAGGGAATGATCAAATTTCTATTTTAGCAAGCCCTCCTGGTAGTGAGACCAGTTATAAGGTCATTGCAGTAATCAGTCAAGACATGGTAAAGGGGCAGCAGTGGGGAAGAAGAGAAAGAAGGATTGCCTTTTAGATAATTAGAAGATAGAATTGATAGCATTTAGTGACCAAATTCTCCCTTATCCCAGTTCATTTATTCATTAATTCCATCAACATTTATCTGGCCCCCTAATGTAGGCCAAACACTGTGCAAAATACTTGAGAAGCAAATAGGACATGGCTTCTTCCCCTAATAAGCTCAAAGTTCGGTAAGTAAGGTTGACATTTAACAATTAAAATGCAATGCAGTGAGTACTGTAGAAGAGGTAAGCAATGTGTGCTATAGAAGACAGAGCAGAAAGGTTTCTAAGAAGCCCATGAGTGTAAATTCAGTGTTTTACTCACTGTTGCATCCTTACCACTTGGTTTGAGTTGGGGAACCTATTAGGTGCTTAATAAATATATTGAATAAATATTTGAGCTTGGATGAGGACGTATATGGGCAAAAGAATGACAACTCCTTTTCCTCTGTATTGTAGGCTAGAGAAGACAACTTTCTCTTGGTTTTGAAAATGGAAGATGTATCAGACTGTGCCTCTTGGTGGTGGGCCTTAGGATGGCACTAGATATTGGGTTCTAGACCTCGTCTCCTCTTTTCTCTTAGGACTCATGTAGATTATTTTGGGGCCTAAAGCCTCTGAGAGCTGGCTAGCCAGAGAGTAGGGTCAGAATAGCTGTTTGTCTACCCTTTGTTATTATCCTTTGGGATTTAGTAAGGTCTTTTAGAAAGTGCTCAATTACGCCATCAGAGATAAGGGAAACTAAAGGAGAAGCTTTGTGCAAACTCAGGCCAGAGATTTAAGGAGAGACCTAACCATGGAACCAGAGTAGGAGAATCCTGTGAGGAAGGTGAAACCCCAGCACAGGAAGTTTACATTGATTGTTCATTGCTCCTGTTCACCAGGAGAATCTCCATTTAATTCTCAACTCTGCAAATTCTATATTTCATTTTATTACAGAAGATGGGTTGAGTCAATGGTCTCTTAATGGCAACTAAGAAATCCAACAAATTCTGCAAAATAAAGCATTTCTGTAATTCATTTATTGTTAAAAACTGACCCAATGTGAATTCATTTGGCAGCAAAATCAGACCTAAAGTGATGTGAAGCTATTTATAGCTTAATTGAATCTTAAAAGTGTCTATGTTTTTATGTTTTGGGGGAGAAACATTTATGTATTTGATTACAGGTTCTTGACCTCAATTTCTGTAAGGTGATGTTGGTTGATATTCAGTAAATGGGCTACTATATTACTTTTTAAAATCTGAAAATTTAAAAATATCAAGCTACCTCCTGCTCCTGGTGTTTTAGATAAAGGATTGTGGATTTATATTTCCTTTCAGAGATTAGTAAAGGCTTTTGGACTAAATGAACGGGAGTTGAGAGTGTTTTTAATTGAAGAATAATTAACATATTATTCTTCATCATAACATAACAATATTGTGTTTCAGGTGTACAAGGTAGTGATTCGGTATTTATATACATGACGAAATGGTCACCACAATAAGTCTAGTTACCCTCCGTCACCATACCGAGTTGTTATAATATTATTCACTGTATTTCCTATACTGTACGTTATATCTCCATGTCCTTATTTTATAACTAGAAGATTGTACCTCTTAATCCCATTCACCTGTCTGTCCATCCCAGAGCTGAATTTTGAAGATGCACAGAAACCTTGTTTTGCTTCTCAGCTGAAGGTAGTATTATACCTGTTATGAGTTTGCTAGGGCTGCTATGACAAATGCCACAGACTGGGTGGCTTAAACAACAGAAACTTATTTTATCAAAGTTCTGGAGGCTAGAGGTCCCCAAGATCAAGGTGTCAGCGGGTTTTGTCTCTACTGAGGCCTCTCTCCTTGCCTTGCGGATGGCCACCTTCTTCCTTTGTCCTCCCACAGTCTTTCCTCTGTATGTGCCAGTCCCTCATGTCTCTGTGTGTCAAATCCTCTCCTTATAAAGACCCCGGTCGGATTAGATTAGGGCCCCTCTGATGGCCTTGCTTTAATTTTATTGCCTCTTTAAAGAACTTATTTCCAAATACATCGTGTTTTGAAGTGCTGAGGACTAGGGGTTCGGTGTATAAATTTTAGAGGGACTAGAGTTCAGCCTCTCATACTCCCATAGGGTGTTTGAAAATGCATGAATGTATTTTTTGGAGATTACAATGATGGTTGAGTGTTAGTCTCACATAATGGAGACAGGCCACGACAGCTGAACAGCTTGTGATGTAAGAGAGAGGCCCAGCTCTCTGTCCAAAAGTCCAGCAACCCCTTTAGTGTGAAACACTCAGGGAGGATTGAAAGAAAGGTGTGGATCCGTCCCTGGAATGTGGTCCGTCAGATGGTTCTGTCTTTGATGGGAAGTTGAGGCCTGGCGATCTTAAAGGAATGAATGTCCTCATCTTGAAACTGATTTCCACCGTCCCCTCTTTACTTACTTTTTACTTGGTTCCATTAAGCGTCAATCTGGACTTTGTGAAGGAGAAATAAAGCACAAATGGATTCCACTCTATGAAGTTGAGATCAGAGTTGGCCCCTCAGTCTCTAGGAATAAAGAGGATTTTACACTTTTTATGTTTCCTCAACTTACTCGTGACTCTTAGACTAAAATAACAGCCCTCTTTAAAAATAAATCCTACCTTGCCTCTAGGCTTACAGTGCTATGAAATAAAATTGCATGCAGTGCTTAGCACAAGTGTTCAGATGGCCAGGGCATGAATTAGAACCCAGAAATGTGCCTCTGGCAGGTGTGGACCCCGACATCCTCCTAGAATGGCCTTTGCTTCTGGTGTGTCCCTTTTCTTTCCCACTGGATCCCTTGCTCCTGCCTGCCCTTTGGTCTCTTGCATGTTTGGAACCCTGCAGTGCTTTACAAATATTGTCACATTCATTAGAGCCATTATACGTCGTTAATTAAATTATCAACGAGTGCATCATAACGAATGTTAGAATGACAGCGAAGGGAATCTATTTCGTGGGCCTGTGCTGCCCAGACTGTACTTCATTTGTGTTTTCTTGAGTCATGCTGAATTATTCAGTCCTCTTTTTACAATTTCAACATCCAGGAGAAACAAAAAACTGTAACAATTGCTGCTACAATACATAAATAAAAATGAATAATTCAGAACTCCCGTCTTCTTTTATTCCCCCTTGTCTAACTCTGACTGATGCCGGCTTTGCTTTCCATTTCGTGCTACTCGGCACGGCAGGTGGAGGAGAATTTTCAGGTTTGGAGATAAAGACATAGAGCATTTTAATTGTTTTCCCCAGAAGAACCATTCCTGAGCTGCTGGCAAGTCATGGCCCAACTTTAATCCTCTCAGTTCCTATGTGTGGGCTCCCCCTACCTACCCTCTACCCATCATCAGGTTATCCTAAAGAGGTTAAAACATCACCAGTGACCTTTTCTTGGTCAGCAATGTTTGAAGCCCTTTTGTTTTCCTTCTCAACAATTTTACCAGCCACTGGCACCGCAGGTTCTTCTCAGATGGGAAGCTTTTGTGTGTTTGTCCATTACACGCGTGGTTGGGTCAGTGGCCCAAGTGCCTTGCATGAGGAGGAGAAGGAACTGGAAATGGGAGGCCGAGGGTCCTTGCTGCAGCACCCTGGCTGGGCCAGGAGCTTGTCTCTGGCCTGTCAGATTCCCAAGCATCTGCTGGCTAACAGGCTTCCCGACCTTTTGCTTGCCCCCCATCCCAGTCAATGGTCTCCAGCTTGGCGAGGGTACACATCGCAGAGCCAGGCTCCAGACCATCACACTTCTGGCTGGCTGTCACCCCCTTGGAGGGACTGGAGAAAGAGGCACGCAGGTTACACAGCTTGCTAAATAATCCATGCTTCCTTCTGTTGGAATTTTCTACCTGCTTCTAGAAGACCATTTTTAAACTTTCAAAGTCATGACCAAGGGATGGAAACAGAAAAAAAAAGAAAACCCTACCAAACCTCCATTTGACCACCATTGATAAAGATTAGGGGAGAGCCTCTTTGTACGTTCTAATAGTTAATTAAATCTTTCATGTTTGTGTGCTGGCCTCCCAGGCAGACAAAAGAGGATAGAATCACCCGATGCATGGGCTTAGTGGGCCCATCTTTTTAATATACTACTTGGTAAGGTTTTTATTTTTTCAATGTTAGCTTTCAGTGTTTTGGCCTTTAGGTTTTTATTTTTCTCTCTTCATCCATCACCTCCCTTCCACCCTCAATAAAAGTGAAAGAAAGGATCATCAGATATTTTTTTCCTTTTCTTTCAGGGACAGTAACGTGTATTAATATAACTAGGTGAAAGCTTTGTTGGGGCCCTACTTTCTCAACTTACCCTTTAATCATTTGTGAGGGGTTGGGGGCATGTGATATGGAGGTGGGTGTTGGAGCAAAAAAGGGAGAGATGCTTCAGTTTCAGAGGGCCTGGAGGCAGTGTCCCAGAGAGCGGTTTCCATGGCAGTGCTATGGAAACCAGTTTCTGCCACTCACTCCTTCCCAGAGTAGAATTTCCATGCTTCGTATAGCTTGGGCTCCGAAAAACCCTGCTGGCATCTCATCCCAACTGTGACTTTATCATTGTGACCTCATTGTAACCTATGTTCTGACTTCTTTAAATAGGGGTAAATCAGAGGAAAAAAAAAAAAAGAACCTGGTTCAAATCACTGGTATGAACTCTAAACCTTAAATCTTCTGTGCATTTTCCAGTAGGATGGAGAGAAAAATTAGTTTTACTGTGTATCGGTTGTCATTTCCTTACATATCCACTCTTCTGGGTTCCATTTTATAGCATTGTCAAATCCCACAGTATTACAGATGTCAACTCCTTATGCCTTTAAAAAAAAATAATTTGTTGAACTAGGTGTACGGGATGTGTGTCTTTAGAGATCTGTCGTCTCCTGTCTAGCCACACATGGTGATCTTATCCTTCATATGACCTGTACATGTGTGCTGATTTTCACAGATGGAGGACCGTGGAGGATTGCTCTTCACTTTGTAAATGTCTCTTGAGGGTATGCACTGCTGCTGGCAGAGAGTTTGTGGTCTCATTTCATACTTGGAGAACAGCGTGTGTGTGTGTGTGTGTGTGTGTGTGTGTGTGTGTGTGTTGGGTCTCCTGAGATAGGGTGTTGATTTATATTTGCAATGATCACCTACTTGTGGTCTTTTAATGAGAAAATTATTGTGTAGGGAATGACGTCAGAGCAAGCCAATAAAGACAGTTCTAGAAGAAAAAAAGGCAAAAGTCTATAGCACATTGTTAGAAGGGAGATAGAAAATACATAAGTAGTTTAGCCCACCTTTCCACTTCAGAGACAGACATAGTGGGCTTGAATAAATACCACCAGGCAGTATTGTTTGCAGTGAGTGCTTATTTTTTTTAAACTTTAAAAACGGTCAGACTTTCTTCTTCTTCTTCTTCTTCTTTTTTTTTTTTTTACTTCTCTGGTTCTCATATTACACAGAAACATTCCCCTAAGCCCATTGTTAGACTGTGAATACATCTTTCCTACAGTCTCTTCAAATGTCTCTACACATGTCCCCAGATCTCCCTTCTCCAGTGACTCCATTTCTCTCCTCAATAAACAACCCACCCTTAATTATTTTTAATCATTTTCTGCTCAAAGAATTTGTGAATCCCTGGATACTCAGTGATTGCTTTATTCTGATGGTGTCAGAAGCTCCTGTAGATATATTTTCTACTGTCTGTTCTCTGTTCTCAGGGGTGCCTGATACTAGATGGAAGTCCTGAAACATATTCCTGTCATATGTCTTTTTTTTTTAATTTGAGAGGTTCTCGTGGTTTAACCTCAGTACCGATGTATTTGCCCACTGGTCTGAGAAAAGGTACCTTAAGTAATGCTTATATATCTGCTGCCCACCTCACTTTTTCATTCATTGATTCAACCAGTATTCATTTTTCATGCATTCATCCTTCCATTCATTCAACCACAGATGGGTCCCAGATGCGTAACAATGTGCCATGTATCCGTCATGCCAAAGAAACCCAAGATACCCAGTTGAACCCTACGGGATTGCTGACACTCCACTGCTTTTGACCTATAAAGGGACAATTTTATAGCTTTAACCTAAGATAAAGGTACAGAATAAAAAGACCTAGAAAAACAAGATTGTCAGCGGAAGATAGCATTTTAAAAACCAAAGAGGTGAAAGTTCAGGAAGGAGCTGTGACAGGAAGAACTAGAAAATGAGAATCCAAGCCCTCTCTGCACGCAGGTTTCTGTGGTGACTGCACCGTCGTTACTAGCCACATGTGGCCACTTCGGTTTCAATTTAAATTAGTTAAGATTCAGTAAAATTAAAAAATCCCTTCGTCATTAGTTTGAGCCCCAGTTCAAGTGCTCAGTAGTCACATGGGGTGGGTGGTATTTGGATGGGATAGCACAGATAAAGACATTTCTGTCACCACAGCAAGTTCTGCCATAGAAAAGCCCGATCCCTGAAGAGCAGAATAGGGCAAGAGAACTGAAACTTCTTTGTGATTATCTGCAATGGCAGAGAAGAGGTTTGGTGACTTGGAGGAGGCTCTGGTTATTCCCCTGAAATTTATTAGTTCTCTTCTTAAGTCTGGTAGCTGTTTCCGAACAGTGACCCCAGTGAATCTGGTCACAAATCCTAACAGATAAAATCAGCATCATATTACGAAGACACCCCCAACGTGACGACGCTCTCCTTGGCTGGCCGTCTCAGCCCACCCTCATGGCTGAGGGTCACATCTGAAGTCTGACCTGGCCCTTCTTTCTCTTTACCATCTCTCTGGCTGAGACTTAAGTGTACATGGAGGAATACACAGAAGCAGGAAGCTATCATTTGCCCGCCTTCCCCTCTTTTGAAAGAGTTTTATACTTGAGGCTCTAAGTTCCTAAATCCCAACACTTTCCAGGCTACCTGGAAACTCGGATGTTTGATCCCAACTGTAACTCTCAACTGTCTGAAATAGATTGGGATGACTTTTTAATCTATGGCAGCTTTCTTGTTTTATCCAAAAGGATCCATTTGGGGAAATCCTGGAGGGGTGACACATTTCATCATTTTTGCCTCTGAGTCATTGCCCAAGTTGATCGGAAGACGCCACCCGTGGCGCCTGAGAGCACACGTACTCAGAAACATAAACACCGTCAGCCTTGAGCTTTTCAAATCACCCCAAAGGTGAAGCTGCACAGCTTAATTAAAGCAAGGCTGAGAGAAAACTGAAGACCTCTGAGAAGGGTAATTTTGTCGCCTGCATTGTTATATTGGACGTACCTTTCCTGGTTTGGATGTACTCACTCCTAAAAGGAAACGCATCCTAAATTTGTCACTACTTTTACTCTACACCTTAGTGAATGAATTAGCACTTTGAGGTGAGACAGGCCTGGGTCTAAGTCCATATATGTGTCCTCTGGCAGGTGCCGTAATCCTCCTGACCTCCGGTTTCCTTGTTTGTGTATAGTGCTCATTAGGATGAAATGAGAATATGTTTACAGCCCCGGTGCATAGTAGGTGCTTGTGAATTTTGGCTGTTCTGGTTACTGTTACTTTGCAGTAGCTGCTGTTACTGCTGCCAGCAAAATTTTTAATCCTCACCCTGTTTCCAACTCCCGGTACCCAGAGTCCCAGAGTGGAGTAATGTTTGGAATCTACGGCATTCTCACATGCTTGCTTTGCCATCTGGTTCTCATTTTTGCCCACTCTTATTCTTTCCTTATATCATAATTCTGATATTCAGTATTCAAATGGATGACTCTTTAAATAGCTTTATTGCTTGGTCTTTACTTTGCTTGATTTACAGTTTTCCATAAAATTTCCCCAAACTTCTCAATTGCTTACCGCATTGGAGTCGGGATCCCAGTTTACCATGCTTCACGAAATGCCTTTGCTGATCTCCACAGCGGTCACTTTGAGGGCAGGGCCATTAGCTTTCCATTCCCAATGCAAATGACTTCATGGTTTTAAATATCATGTCTCTGTGATGGACAGCTTGATCAGCGTATCTGTCTTACTATTAATTTTCTCTTCCACTTCCATTACTTTCTGTTGTGATTTAATCTCTTGCAGATACTTCAGATTTAATAGAGTAAAACACTGAATTCTTTATTTCATTTGCACTTTTTATTTGTCGGATTTCGTACTCTTCTTGGTCTATTGAATGCCAAGCCCTGGAATGGAATCTTGCTAATAGACAATGTTCAAAGTTGAAATAGGTTTAGTAGCGGAGGAGAAGAGGAAAACGGGGCGGGGGGGGGGGAGATATGTACAGATGAAAATAGAGGGCGGGAGAGAGCTTAAATAGTGGGAAATGCAAATAGAAGAGGGGAATCAAATTCTGTCCAAATGCCTCATCCCCAAAGTGGTTTCAGCCAGCATTTTGCTAAGACTGTTATTCCCACGTAGAAGAAAAGAATGCTTGCATTTTCTTGTGTTTTCTTTGGCAGGGTATAGCACCGGAAGTGGTGTTACAGTGTCTTGAGCATAGATAGGGGCTTGGCAAATATTTGTTGAATTGATTTTTTATGGTCGGGTAGACTGATTAACTGAGAAATTTAACCCTGCCTATGAACACCACTGTATCTTAAGAGCGTAGGATGTACTTCCTTTTTTTCTTTAGCAACTTCTGTAAAACAGTGGCCATGGGTCATGGAGCCTTTGAAGGATCTGGAGAAAGCTAGAGACCCCTTTTCCAAAAAGGTAGCCACCTGCCAAATTCTGCATATGATTTCAGGGGATTCATAGATTCCCTGAGGCTATTCATGGAGCCCAGGTTTAGATCCCTGCTCCATATTCATAGAATTCCCGTGACATCTTCCTCATTCCTTATCTCCATTATCTCCGTTTGCCCTGTTCCAAACGAGAAGTCTTAGTGAGTGTCATCCTCTACTTTCTGCCCTCTAGTCAGGCTACTTGTGTTAGATGCCAGATCCTGTAGCTCCATATATTAAGTAAATGATCCTGTTTAATGAAGGAAAATGCCTTTTGTAGTGCTCACATAAGTCATCACGTCCTGAATGTCATTGTGCAGGCATTGGGAGGGTGCCTCTTTCTGACAAAAATGGCCATACTTCTTACAATACTGGGTCATCTGTTAATAGGGCCTGTACCCTACAGAGTGGGAATGGGCCAGCATGGAGAGTTCGGTTTCATCCTGACAGCTCTGTTTTATTTTGCATCTCCCTCATTATCTCCTTCCACAGTTACACACGTCCAATGCCATTTATGGCAGTTAGGCCCCTGGTCTTGGCTGGTTACCATAGGTGTCAATGGTTAATGATGAGACAAATGATTCTTGCTGCTGGATTCAATAAATTCATCCTACTCAATGTGACAAGGAACTAATGTTTTATTGCCCACTGGTACCTTAATCCAATTCATACAGTTGGACTTCCCTACATGATGGTAAACCATTGTTTGTGGAGGTAATTTATGGGTATTGGAAAGGAGGAGAAGATAGGCTTTCCGCAACCCTCTTGTTGTAGAGTGTGAGTAACTGGCCCAGGATCTGGATATATGGATCGAAGCAGAGAAGAGGTATTATTTCTTGTTCTCTGATTCACTTGACAGTTAAGAGCAATCAACATTTTTGAATACCTACTGTGTGCCAGACCCCATACTGAGCATTAGAACGCAAAAAGTGTTAAGAAGAACACAAAATCTGCCTTCATGGTAGTTGTAGTCCAGAGTGAGATATAGATATACAAAGTGTTCATTCGGTAGTAACTGGAATTATTCTCCTTTCTGGGGCCTGCAGTAAGGGAGGCAGGATGCTGACAAAGTATACAGGCTCACTCACCATAAGAAAATCTTAGAATGATGGTGTGTTTATTCAACTACATTTATTCAACAAACATGTACTGAGTACCCATTGTAGTCTAGACCTTGGGAATACCGTATGGACAAAGATAGTCCCTGCTTTGATGAACTTACATTTTCATGAGGGAAACAGAAACCTAGGTAACACAAAAATATAATATGAGACAGAATTAAGTACTATGAAGAAAGTAAAGCAAGTTAAGGGGATAAAGAAAAATGGAGAACAGGGAGGGCTTCATATAGAGAAAATGGGTAAGGAAGGTATCTCTGAAGAGGTGGCATTTAAGCAAAGACATGATGGTGGGAAGGAATGAGGAGCTTTCCAGGTTAAGAGAGCAGCAAGCAGAGAAGCCCTGAAGCAGGAATCAGTTTGGCAGTTGGAGAAAGATGAAGAAGGCTTCGTGGCTGGAGCAGAGCAGAGAGGGGAGGAGTAGCAGATGAGGTCAGGGAGACAGGCTGGGCCCCACAGACCAACCCAAGATGTCTGAACCTCATTCTGCACGTGCAGAGAAGGAGTCAGAGGGCTGTATGTTTCCAGAAGAGTACTTACTGAGTGCTGGATGTAGATTAGGTGGTGGGGTGGGGGCACACCAGTGGAATGGGGGCCAACTTAGAGAGATCTACTGATTCATTCAGTATTTTCCATAGTTCTACTTCATCCTAACTTATCCCTGCCTTTGAGGAGCCCATCTTGTAGAGCACCTTGCTGATTTCTCTCTTCTTTTCCCTCAGTGAACTTTTTTGAAACGAACCCTCAAGATGACCAGCGGGAGTGGCTGATACTCCACCTTATGAGTTCTCATTCTCTCTCTCTTTGGCATGCGGTTCCTTGACTTAGATCAGGATTTTCAGATTTTGAGTAATACTAATTGCCACTATTCTTTATTTCCAACATTACAGATGCCAGGCATATATTATCATCTCTTTTAATCCTCACAAATACTCTGCAATGAAGTTATTGTTATTCTTGTTCGACAAAGGAGGACATGAAAGCTCAGAGAGATGATGTCATGGCCACACGCTAGTACATGTAGTGAGGACTTGATCACAGGCCTCTTGGCGTCCAAACCACTTGGCTTTCCTACCACACCACCCTGTTTCGGAGTTGGAGAACAGGGTGAGCTGATTTGGAAAGTTAGGAAATTGGCTTTCCTGAGAACTGGTATACTAGAGCCAGTGGTTTTCAATGAAAGGTGACTTTGTCCCCAGGAGAGATATGGCAGTATCTGGTGGTATTTTTGGTTGTCACAGGTTTGGGGTAGAGAGTGCTACTGGCATCTTGTGGGTAGAGGCCAAGGATATTGATAAACATCCTACAGGATACAAGATGACCCCTTTATCAAATAATTATCTTGCCCAAAATGTCTGTATTGCCAAGGTTCAGAAATCCTGTTTCAGAGTTATTTTTCTGCATTTCTGGTCTGTTCATAACTTTAATTAGCATATATCATCAGTTATCACCCTGTTTATATTTCTTTGCTCTTGTTCTAGAAGAAGTTAAGGTTCAGCTAGAGAAGGGAGACTGTTGCCAAGCTGTACTTGGTTTTGTTTTGTTTTTGTCAATAAGTGGTTGTCTCCTAGCACCATTTTCTCTATCATTGATGATAGCCTGGGCTCTGATTCTAGGGCTCAGAAGTCCCTCAGGCATTCTGAGTCATTCTGGTACTCGAAGTCCTAAGGTTTCTGCCCTGAACTTTCCCATTGCTTCATGCTGGTTTTCCTCTGGGATGGCTTAGGTCAGGCTGTCAGCACTGGAAATAGCCCTTCTACAAGGAAATTGTGTGAATTGGGAGCAGGTCAACGCTAACTCCCTGTCATTACCAAACTCAAAGTGATCCTAGAAGCTGCGAGATTTGGAACACAGTCTAGTAAGCAAATTGCCCTCTACCAGATAGCACCCCTTCAAGCTTTAAAATGCTTATGCACACTGATGGGAAAGACAGAATGACCCCTGCCTCCCTGCAAAAAAAAAAAAAAAAAAAAAAAAAAAAAGGTGTACAATACAATCTTTATGGCTTTCTTAATATAGGCATTACCATAATCCAGAGCTGCTAGTACAGAGGGCCCTATAAAGGTAGCAAGTTCTCTGTACATTTGTATTTAACTTTATAGCATATAAGGTCATCCGTGGTCATCATTTGTTTCTCTAGGTCAGGAGGCTCATCCCATTACTTAAAAGGATAAAAGATGATATGTTATGTTTTCGCTTTTTAAATGTCCCATCAGAGGACTTGTCCATAGCTGGGTGCCTTGGGTGAGGCCCCAATTCCATGACAGCCTCTCTCTGCAAGAGCGTGAATATGGAAGCAGGTCCTTGATGTGGTGCCCTGCTTTAAGGAGCCTGTTGACACCTTTACTTTCCCTCCGACTTGCCTGATGGCAAAAAAAAAAAAAAAAAAAAAAAAGAAAGAAAAGAAAAGAAAAAAAAAACCCAACCTTCTGCTTAATAAACGTCTGCTTGTAATATTCTGAAACAAGGAGGCTAATCAAAGGCCCTGTTCTGCAGAACAGGGACGCTAAATGACAAGATTAATTTCCGTAATCAAGCAGCTTAATTTGGACATTTTCCCCCTCTCTGTTGCTGATTGAAATTGAGGCAAATTTCACAGTGGTGAGATTCTGTCCTGGCCTAGTAAAGCTTACTTACTGGGACTGGAAGAGGGGGGAGGCAAGGTGACGTGGTCAGGGGAGGGAAGTGTGAGGGGAAGGGCGTCACATGAAATGAAATGTGAACGAATGCAAAAAAGTGACTGGGATTTTTCTAGGACCTCTTGTTAAAAGTGGTGTGAGTCTTTCATGCGGTTGTCCCCATGGTTGACCACTCACCGACCTGGAATGTTTCCGTCAGAAATAACATCACAGTTGTCATGGAGATTCATACAGCCATAGCGTGCTTGGGCAGAAGAATCCCAGAGATCTTCTCGTCCACCTGCCTCTTTTCATAAAGCAGCCCCACAAATGTTAAGGAACTCGTGTCCTGTTCATTAACACCAGGCATAATTTCAGGCCAAAAAGTCAAGGTGCTTGAGCAATCCTATGGGATTTGCAGGAAAAGAAACAGTAACATGGTGATAGACCTTGTGTTTGTATAAAGTATTATAATTTTCAAGGCATTTTCGGCCTATTTAAATGGCAGGGCATGCTGCTCAAATTAGAGTTTGAACTGAATATTTTTGGATCTTTAATAATACAAATGATAACAAACTGCATGCTTATTGTGTCTTATAAAAGCAAACACCTCACAATGGGGGTGCAAGCATCTTCCTTTCTCTTGTGCTGTTCTTAGCATCGAAGAGTATTACTTTCAAGAGAACATCAAGTCCTAATGATCTTGTAGTTTAGCATTAACTCTTTGGAATTTTGAGCTTCAGGTTTTCTTTGGTCCAACTTTGTTGAGCTTATGAGGTTATTTTATGCTGATCTGTGAGCCCTGGTGGGAAATGTGGTGGGGAGGGTGCATTTGTGGGCAAGAAGCCAAATAGCTATAGGGTTTAACACTGACATTGTCTTTGATTCTCCATGAGTCATGGGACATTTCTGGGCTTCAGTTTCTTAATTGTAAAATAGGCATGCTAATTCTGATCTGCCTCATGGAAGAATAACTAATAAATTATTTCAAAGCTCTTCCCAAATGTAGAGTAACCAAATAAATACCAAAAGATGAAATAGGGCACCTGGGTGGCTCAGTTGGCTAAGCATCTCAGTTGGTTAAGCAACCTCTGGTTGAGGTCATAATCTTGGAGTCCTGGGATGGAACCCATCATTGGGGCTTCTCCCTCTTCCTCTACCCCTCCCCTTGTTCCTGCTCTCTCTCACTCAGTCTTTCTCAAATAATAATAATTACAAAAAGGTGAAATAAGTGGTCTCCCGAATAAAATGTGTTTAGGGAAAATTCAATCAAGACCAAACTGGACTGAAATTAGTAGCTGAGCAGCCAGGCTGTGTGTTATGTTGGGTATGTGAGAAGGGGCAGGTCAGTCCTCCATAAATCCACGTGAAATCTAGGTTAGCACAGAGAGGTCTGTGTGGACTTAGACACCACTGACCACTGTGCCCATTAGCCCTAGCCTTCATGACCGGGATCTTAGAGAAGTAGGGCTGGGGCAATCTGTTTATTCATTTAAAAGGTATTTAGTGAGTACCCATTATGGGCAAGGTGCTATTGTTTCAAGACACTCTTCCAGACCTCATGGAGTTTAGAATTTTTTGGAGGAGATAAAACATAACCAAGGATATATAATATAATCTCCATGAGAAACACTGTAGGAACTGTAAAACTAAGTGTTATATACGAATGCAGAGGGGAGTTTTAATTAGTATGATCAGAGAAAGCGCCTTTTGGGAAGATTTGAATTCCAAGGATTGCCATGGGTAAGGACAAGGGCAAAGAGGAGAGCATCTAGGTGCGGTCGAGGACCAGCATGGCCAAATATGAAAATGTATTAATTTTCAAGAATGAGGAGTTTAGATATCTTGCTCTTGTATTTCCATTGAAGAGTGAGGACTAAAACCTAGGTGGGGAGAGATTATGGAGAGCCCTAACAGACAGTGGAGAGGCATAAGAATGTACGAAAGTACAAATTGTAGGAATAGAAACTTAAAACACGGATGGAGCACACTGATCTTTCTGGGATGCGATAAGAGTAGAGAGTGAAAATCAATTTAATAAAACCCAAGTAATGCACAGTGTAGGGTGGACAAAACAAGCCATAGAGGATTAAAGTAGCATTCAGAAGATTTATCATCTAAATATAATAGCTCACATTTAACCATCACATACATATATATGTATATGTATATATATATAATAGCTCACTAACAAAAATAATTTGCAGAAACCACAAGACACAGTGATACCAGGAAGAAGAGGCAAAGAAGTTTGTCAGGTGCATACTTGACTACCTCGGAATGCACATTCCAGTGCAAAGATGTAATTTGGCAGGTTCAGGCAAAGAGGGAAATGGGTAAATAATGAATAAAGCACTTGGTGAGGTGACAGCTTGCATTAAGCACAATCTAATTCCATGTAGTGTACTTTACCTAGACCAGAGGGACATAAAATGACTGGTTGGAACAAACATAGCTTCAGGTTCACAGGCAGAAACGCAAATGCCCATTTGGAGTTGATTCTCCATCAGCTGAGACTTGGCTGTGGGTAATCTTGTGTGAATTGCTGTTCTGTAGGAGTGTGTCTTCCTTTCTGGCTCCCGGGAGAGCCAGGAGTCTGGTCCTACCCCTTCCCCACTCACTGTAGGCTTTAGGGTTCTTTGCCTCAGATAGAAAGTGAAAGAAGTTTTAAATTTTTTTTTTCCCATAGAGAGGGAGAGCAGCTAAGGGAGAAGGAAAGAATCCCAAGCAGACTCCCTGCTGAGCGCAGAGCCCCACAAAGGGCTCAATCTCATGACCCTGATATCATGACCCGAGCTGAAATCAAGAGTGGGAAGCTTAAGGGGACTAAGCCTCCCAGGTGCCCCAAAAGAAATCTTTTAAAAGGATTTTTGTGCTTGTTCACAGTCCCCAGCATTTATTTTTGTTTTTGCATTTTTTAAAGATTTTATTTGAGAGAGAGAGCGAGCGAGCATGACTGACCACGAGTGGGAGGGGAGGGGCAGAGGGATGAGCAGACTCTGTGTTGAGCAGGGAGCCCCATATGGGGCACGATCCCAGGACTCTGAGATCATGACCTGAGCTAAAGTCAGATGCTTAACTGACTGAACCACCCAGGTGCCCTGTTTTTGCATTAAAAAAAAAAAAATGTTTTGGTTCAGTTTATATGGAAAACTCTTTAAAAACATCATAGTAGGGACGCCTGGGTGGCTCAGTTGGTTAAGCAGCTGCCTTCGGCTCAGGTCATGATCCCGGCGTCCTGGGATCGAGTCCCACATCGGGCTCTTTGCTTGGCAGGGAGCCTGCTTCTCCCTCTGCCTCTGCCTGCCACTCTGTCTGCCTGTGCTCACTCTCGCTTCTCTCTCTATGACAAATAAATAAAATCTTTAAAAAAAAAAAAACATCATAGTAATATCAATGAAAAATAATCTAATTCCAGGGAACAGGTATTGAGGAATGTCCATTTGGGAGTAAAAGGGGGAGAAGTTTGAAACATGATGTCTAATCTCAGCTCTGATAGTTACTAGTTGTCTGAACTAGACAAGTGACTGGATAGCGGCCATCCTCTGCAAAGCCATGAAAATGTGTGACGGAACGTGCAGACCAGCCCACTGCTTGGCACAGGACATGAGCTTTACTTTCTTTTAAAATTAAGTGTAACTTTATTATTTTTCTTATTACAAAAGCAGTACATGCACATTGGGGAAAAATTGGAAGAGAAGGGAAAAATTAAAGCAGACATCATCTCACCAGATAGTAGTTAGCAATCTAAACATCTCCCAGTGTGTGTTATATAAAATCAAAATGAGGTCATACTATGCATATTGTTTTGTATCCAGCCTTTTTCTATTTATCAATATATAATGGTCATTCTTTCCTGTCAGAAACATCCTTCTGCGTCATTTTTAATGGATGCGTAAAACTATGCAATTTAACCAAATTTCCAAATGGAGGGGTTTTACAAATAATACAATGATGGGATATCCTTACAGAGAAATTCTTCTTCTTCTTTTTTTTTTTTTTTTTTTTTTTGGTCTAGCCTTAATTATTTTTTCAGTATAAATTTGCACAACTGGATATGCCTGGTCAAATACTATCAACATTGAGGGTTTGGATATATCTTTTTTTTTTAAGATTTTATTTATGTATTTGACAGACAGAGATCACAAGTAGGCAGAGAGGCAGGTGGGGGGCGGGTAGCAGGCTCCCCGCTGAGCAGAGAGCCCGATGCGGGGCTTGATCCCAGGACCCTGAGATCATGACCTGAGCCGAAGGCAGAGGCTTTAACCCACTGAGCCACCCAGGCGCCCCAGGCTTTGGATATATCTTATCAAACTGGTCTCCAGAAATTTTAAACTAGTTTGCATGCTTATCAGTAGTATATAAGAGTATCTATTTCTGGGGCGCCTGGGTGGCTCAGTGGGTTAAGCCGCTGCCTTCGGCTCAGGGTCATGATCTCAGGGTCCTGGGATCGAGCCCCGCATCGGGCTCTCTGCTCGGCAGGGAGCCTGCTTCCTCCTCTCTCTCTGCCTGCCTCTCTGCCTGCTTGTGATCTCTGTCTGTCAAATAAATAAATAAATAAAATCTTAAAAAAAAAAAGAGTATCTATTTCCCCACTTTTGCCATAAGGAAAAAATGTCTTGCATATTTAGGAAGTTTAAATGTTATTGTTTGAATTTCTATTTTTAGTTAATTACAGGGAACTTTTAAAATATACTCAGTAGCCACTTGATTTTTATTTGGCCGTTGTTCTGTTTCTGTGATTCTGGAAGGTACTTTAAAATGGCAGCTCTTCTTTCCCCCTGTGTTTGTTTTCATGATTTGACTTAGTAAATTATTAATTGTTGCTTACATATTTGTTACTTTGGCATGACTTTACCCTTCAGGGAAGCATCATCTTAGTCATTTTCTACATCCTGAGTGGCCAGGATAAGTAAGGATGCAGTAAGCATCTAGTAGGTGTGTGAATGGAGGGGTGTCAGTGCGTGAAGTTAAGCTGGGGTGACACCCCTTTTCTGCTCACCCAGAGTCCATGATGTCAATGACTGGGCGTAGCAGGGCTCTTCTAAGGCATGCTTATGAGCTGAGCTCAGAGCTGTTCTCAGGGACCAGGCAAGAAGAAGTCTTAGTCTGACAAAAAGAGGAGGACTGTAAGTGCGCAAAGAGACCGGGAACTGTGGTACTAAGCCTGGTGGTCAGTACAGGACCAGGTGGAGGCCAAACGGGGGACAGCTCTGTGACAGGGCTGCATTTCTTTTGTTTCATCAAGTTTTTTTCCTGTCTGACACCTTGGAACTGTTCTATCTGATTTCCTCATCGATCATCTCACCCAGAAGGAGCTCTTTGGAGTATAAAGGATTCTTGCTGTATTTATTTTTTTGAGAAGGTCATTTTCACTCAGCAAAGACCAATTGTCTTCATGTTGGACAGTGGGGCCATTTCTACAGGCTGACTGGGATGTTGTCACAGGTTGTCTGTCCCCTCAGTCATTTGGAGGTTGGAGCTGGTGTGTGGCCTATCCTGGTAGTACTCTCTTGCCTTCTTGCTCTTTCTCTCTGGAAGCCCTATCTTATGAACTCCTCATATTTATAGGGTAAGATACAGAAATGAAAAAAAAAAAAAAAAAGGAAGGACATTGATACTAGATAATAAGTCATTTATAGATCCTTAGAAGGTTTTGTTATCTGGGAGTCATAGATTGTGATCTAAACAAGTCATGATAGAGCACAGAGTGTCTTACATAGTCTAGGCATGTTGGTAACATTTGCACAGTATATTTCATATGATGCACTTAATGAATATTTACTACTTATATTGACTCAATTCTAAATCTACATCCACTGTCATTAAGTACATATTAGTATGGCAAATTTTGTTTTATGACAAATTGTGTATTGGTTACAAAATCACAAAATACATTGTTTGTTGATTGCTATTTTAGTAGGGACAGTAGTTTAATAAATCTCCCACTTATTAGGCTTTCAACTATAAATAAAAAAGAAAAAGAAGATAAAGCTCCTTGAGGAATGTATTTTTAATTTGTATAAACTGTTAACCTTTGTTGATCTACTAGAATATTCTCTTTGAAATAAATAACATATCTAGGCCTTGCATCTTACATCATTTGCTTATATATTTAAATCAGAATATTACATGACATTTAAGATATGCATATGCAGTAGAAAATGAATTTTGACATTTACTTGGTTTATTGGATCATTGTGGATTTCCAAGCCTTGTAACTTAAGTTCATGATAAATGGTTTTTGGAACATGTGACATCCAATTTGGCCCTTCATAGAAGTAAAGTGAATCAGTTTATAACTTTTTTTTTTTTTTTAGTTTCAAGAATCTTCTGCTCAGGAATGCATGTTGGTTTCCTCTTGTAATTTCTGTGGTTTAGAGTCTAGAGATGTTAATGCCCCATGGAAGCCCGAGAGGTGGGCAAAGAAGGATAGTTTAGACAACTAGTGGAGATTTAAGTAAATTTGTACATGAAGAAAAACCAAGAAAATATTAATAACTTTGAAGAAACTTTAGCCAAGAGTGATAAACAACGGTCAGGAGTTTGGATAATGGGAGTCAAACTAAGGATGACAAGTACCGTCAATGAAGGGAGGGCAGGAGAGGAGGTCAATATGATGGTGCTCCACAGATCAGGGAACACTGCGAATAGTCCACTGTACTCACAAACCTTTGATGGGAGAAGGCAAGTAGTGGCTAAAAAAAAAAAAAAAGATTTATGCCCAAATATAGCAAAGGCAGCAAGAAGTGGGGTGGGCTTCAAGGTCAACATTGAGCCCAGCTGTAGGTAAGTCATTTGGTTCTAAGTGTGGTGTAGTAGGAGACATTCTTTAAGGGAACATGAGTTGGACCTCCCACTGGTGCAGTATTGGATGTTGATCAAGGAGAAGAATGGCATGCTTTAGTTGGATTTGAGGGAGCTGCTTTGTATTCCCATTACCAGAGCTCTTTATATTCTGGGGCTAATCTTTCGTCCGCACCAAACGGATGGCTCATGGTGTTCAGGAAGTTCCCCTGGGAGAAATAGAGTATTCTGGAGCTCCGACATCTTCCAGGAAGGCTGCAAGTTTCAGGTCTGGCAGATTTTCATAGTAGGATCCTAAGTGCCCTCCGTCTCCCTGCTTAGCACACTCTCCTGAAGCATGCATTCTTGTCTCCCTCTCTCACCATGGGGGGGGGATTTTTAACTTGCCTGCACCCCCCACCATCTCTGGCAGTCAGTTTCTCACAGAAACAATCTGTGATGCTCCTGACCACCTCCCCTCCTCCTTCCCTTTTCCTCCCTTTCCTCCCTCCCTCCTGCTGATTTGTTATTATGTACTGCAGCTGCCCGGAGGATTTTAAATAGACCCATAATGGCACAGCAGCGCCTCTTGGAAGTTTAAATATAACCTTCTTGTTAATCTTGTCTGTGGCAGCAGCAGGAACAGCACCTGGAGAAGAAGGCGATGGGCAAGAGAGGCCCTTGGGGTTCTACCCCAAGATCATGGTTTAGCAGTCTCTCAGGTGTCCTAGGATCCGACAGCATTTGGACCCAACCTCATGGTCGTGGCTCTGCCTCAGTTGAAGTGCATTTGGTGTTAGATTGATAGTCCCTAGAAATGTAAGCACGATGGAAAAGAGACCCCCAGACAAGGGGGAAAGCCTGAAACTCCTCTCTACCTTCTGCTGAAGTGTCACTCACCCCTCTATCCGCCTTAGCACCCCCTTCCCCCGCCCCAGAGGCAGAATGTGTTTGGTCTCATTGAGCCTTTGGCTCTGTATGGCGGCCTGGAGTGGGAAGGGTGGGTTGGTGTCAGTTGCAGGAGTGGCCCGGATTCTTACGGAACAGGTGCATACATCGTAAGCACTTTCAGTGCACAGTCTAAGGGCCTCAGATGGCTTCCGGACTGCCCTGACCCAGGGCCATGAAGTTGTTCAGGAAGAGAAGAAAGGCTGCAGATTCTGGTCCCAGTTTCCAAACCTGTCAATATTTTCTTAGACTTAACAGATGTCAACCCCTAATATTAATTCAGTTGTTCAGTGACTGTTTATTGAGTACCGGTGATGATGGGGACTGTTCTGAGATCGGTGGAAGAAAGCAGCTACAGGGAAATGAAGTACCTTGTTAAATTCAAGGAAGATCTTGATGTTGGAATAATAAACTGTTCAGAACAGAGATTTTCTGGAGGATGTGTCCCAATATCCATCTGGTTCTGTTGCTTCATGTAGAAATGTTCTAGGATGTGCTGTTTATCCAAGGATAGGGATAAAAGAGAGAAGAAATTTCATGGGGGAAAAAAGAGTTTTAGTTCCATAAAGTGTAAAGAACTATGCTAAACTCTTAGTTTTGGTGGAAGAGATAGGGGAGTATTTCTCATCTTAAGGCAGTTTCCAGCGTAAGAGGGGAGGCTGAACATATCATCATAAGCCCATCAAACTTTGTTATGGTATATTTTTGAGTATGTGGAGAATTTATATATATATATGTATATGTATATATATATATATATATATATATTTTATACTGTGAGGTGAACATCGTTGTCTTCACTTTGCATAGGAAGAAAAAATGAATACAAACAGATTAGTTTCCCCAAGGTCAGCCAGCTAGGTAGCTGTGGGACCAAGGCATCTGGGCATCTGTCTCCATCTAAGATTGTGTGCTATTCATCTTTTTGTCCCTATAGGGGCTAGTATGACGTATATAAAATTTAATAATTCACACTCTTTTTTTAACTGAGTGATTGAATGACGACCCCATGTGATCTTCTTGAAAACACTACAATCATATATTCATTTCACAATAAGCCCATAAAAACCATTTTAAACATTTCAGTAAAGCGGTTACTGAGGAAAGGGGATGGGTCAGGAATAACCTGGGTTATTAGGCCATAATATGTTATGGTCATACCTGTGGGCTATTAAGGAGACATCTCAGGTCACAGTAGACACACCTTGGTAATTAGAGGGACATTCCATGTCACAGTAGTCACACCTGGGGAATTAGGGAGACATCCCTGGTCAAGGTAGACCCTCTTGGAGTTTTAGGGTGACATTCAGGTCAGGGTAGACCCACCTGAGGAATCAGGGAGCTATCCCAGAACAAGGCTGGGTGTGATTGATTGCAGAATGCATTCTGGAGTTTTGCTATCAGAAGTATAGCCTGAGGACCAGAGGCATTGGTATTTTCTGGGACCTTGTGAAAAATACAGAGTCTTGTCTTCCCCTCAAACCTTCTGAATCACAGCTGTGACTTAAAAGATGGGCTTGGCTGAGACTGAATAGGGAGAGAGGCTTTTTACAAAGTGGCACCTGGAAATTCTTGGAGGTAGGAGAGAAAATGCTGGTGAGGTATTAAGCACTGCTAGCATATCACTGAAGTGAACCAGCAGAAAGGGCAGAAAGGATCACAGGAGGGTAGCTAGATGGCTTGTATCTTCCTGTGGGAGAATAGCTGGACCCTTCAAGTTGACCAGTGCTGTTTTATAAGATTTCTAAGAATAAAGATAATACCAAGCAATTTTTTTAGTTTTATATCCACTCAATAAGGACATTAATAATTTTTAATTCTCTATTGAGATTGAAGCCAGTTGTCACTTTACTCAAAATATATAGTTTTCTTTCCACTTGCGTGAAGCTGGGCTTATTTGAAAACGGCTAGACAGGCCCTGCTGTCTACTCATATTTTGAGAAGCATGTTAGGGATTTTTCCAAATTATTAGCACAGCCATGTCTGAAGTGAGTGAAGCAGAATGAACCAGTCCCTGGCCCAGATGGGAACTGATTTCTCTACTTTCCCCTGTCGCGGTTGTAAAGGTACAATTGATGCGGATTTTAAATCATCTGTTTATGGCAGTGAGTGAGAAATACAAAGGCTGAATGCTTTGTCTTCCTTTAAGGAGCTTGCTCTCTAAATACAGAGAAGTGGAGGTGTCATATTTCTTGTCATAATAAAATCTTTGAGGTGAGAATGAACAAGGCAGATATGACAGGTAATTAGGAAAACTAGTGTCTTGTACTGTTTTGCCACTAAGTTTGTGTTCTTGGAAAACACCTTAATTCCTTCAGGTTTCAATTCTTCTCTCTGTTAAAATGGGAAGTCGGGGCTGGGTGGACTCTAAGGTCTTTTCCTGATCACGCTCCTAAGCCCGCAGGAGAAGGGCAACTCAAGAGGCAGAATCATGGATGAAGTTTGCCTGGCCAGAAGGAAGGGACTAGATGTGCTACAGAAAGCCTGTTTATCTCACAAAGGTTTTTTAAATGAGTTTATCTTTTTCTTTTTTCTTATAAGGTGACTTACTACTCGCATTACTAATTGCCTGCTTTCAAGGTTAATGGACATTTCCATTTCAAATGGTTCTAAAAGCTTTTCGGGATTGGGGAAGGGCTTTTCTGGTCATTTGCAAGCCCAGCTGCTGTTGATCCTTGCCTGTGCTCTATAGTCACAGTTATGCTCCCCTTTGGTCCTCTTTCCTCCACTAATCAAGTGAGATTAAACGGAAAGATGATCGCTGAGGAGTCTGGCAGATTCCCCCGGCTCAGCCTTATAGAATGGGGTACAGGCTCAAAGTCTGAGGGTCTAGGCCTTCATTTTATGGGTCTGTACTTGGTCAAGTTTCCAGGCAAGGACATATTTTACAATATTTAAGATACATATTGTTCCTTGAGACCATTCTGTATTTTCACTCATCTTTCTCTGGCAATATCAGAAATAGGTGTTCCATTAATAGCTAACATTTGTTGGACTTTTACTCCTTGTCATGTACTGTAAAGTACTTTATATATATTACCTCATTTAATTTGTACAACATAGTGAATTGTATGTTGTTATTATGTCCCATTTTATAGGTGAGAAAACTGAGGCTCGGAGAGCTTGTGCTAAGTAGCATAGTAAAGTGCATGGCAAGGTCAAATCTAATTCCTCCAAATGTGAAACCTACTTTTAAAAATAATAATAAAAATAATAATAATTATAAAAATTATTATTATTTGCCACTGCACTAACCTGATGTTTTCTTCTAGAGAAGGCCTAACCCATATTTTAAGGGTGATAATCCCCTTCTGGTGTTACCTTGTACTCTTAACTTTAGATACCCTGATAACACTTTTTCTTATCTTGTTACATGACCAAACTCAGTTAGCTTATTGTCTGCTAAATATTCCTAGATTTTCCCCCCACTCTACTCAGGTTCTCTGCATGAAGCAGCACTTGTTCTGGTTAATCTTACTGCTGGGTTCTGCTCCTGTCTCAGTGATGGCCTCCAGTCATTTGGAATTCTGCTCAATGAGCTGAGCAGCATTCTGGTGGCTCCTCTAAGTCCTGAAACATCAGAGTGGCCCAAGAAATCCTACAGCTCTGTGGCCTTCCATAGCCATCCCAGGAGCCGGCTCTAAGCATGGGGCAGAGCCTCTCTTGGCCAGGCTACCTGGCAGTGGAGAAATGGGGCTGAATTTCAGCACATACCTGCAGTGCAGTCTGGCTTCTGTGCCCAGGAAGACGAGGTGGCCTGGTGACCATCTGGACTCCGTGATCACCTTCTGGGAGGCCAAAAGCTGAATTAGATTGTCATGGCTGAACAGAAAAGGGCATTTGTGTATTCTGAGACTTGGCGAGGAGAGAAACAGTTGCCAGTATTTGGTGGAGTTTTATCTTTCTGCTCTGTGGCTAACATTGTTTATTTGGAGCCTCATTTCTTCTGGTGACTGAACTGTCTAGAGCAAATTTGTGATATCTCTGTCAGACTATTGGAGAGGAATTTCTTGCCGGAGATGTACTGGCGTGAAAATATTTTATTTTCTTGGATGTCTCTGTGACCTCTTGGGTGGGGGAGGGGCGGTGTCATGGTAATGGAGTTAGCTGAGGTGTGGTAGTTTATCCTGGTGATTACTCATTATCCTAGTGGAGTGTTTAATTTAGTGGAGAGGTGTCTTTGCAGTTGCAGTGAAATGGACCTGGTCCTAGAGAAGCATCTAGGGAGCTATTGCCATAGAAACGAGGAGGGGGTTCCTTACTCAGGAACATGGAAGTATATAAGCTAGGTTCCTTTCCTTTGCTTTAACTTTTTTCCACTTTCATGAAGGTGTGGAAGAAATAGATTTCCGAGGAATCAAAAACCTACCCTCCTCCATTTTTAGTTCCTAAAAAGTCTGATGGCAGGAGGATATTACTGATTATGTCCAGTGCTGAGGAAGATTTCGAAGAGCACCGTTGGAACCCACGATTCACATAATTCAAACACATGGGACAAACCATGGAGAAAGCCATGCCCGGTGAGGGCTTCTCCAACATGTAGTTGTGAGTGAGGCGCTGCACGGTGACTCTGGTTTTGGAGCTCTTTGGGAATCGGCAGGAAGTGGATTCAAACAAGGCAACTGTAGGCCAAAGAAGGGCCCCTAGTTCCATAGGAGCTCTGAAGTTTGAAAGCTGGACAGACATCCCAGGAGAGGAGCTGTCCCCAGCTGATAACCTCAAGTATCAGGTATTTCAGGGGCTGCAGGCAGATAGCAATGAGGATGTGTCCTGCCTGAAGTTCACGCTGAGCTTCGCTAATAAGAAACTCTACTTCGGATTTGCTTCACCTTTGTGATCATGTATGTCCTGGTGCCCTTCCACATTTTGGTAAAAACTAGTCATGCCCATAAATGATTGCATCAGAAGCTCTATGGCCTGAAGACGTTGTGTGTGGGGGTGTGGGGGGAGAGGGGAAAGTTGCTTCTAGTGCCTACCGCTTCTCCAGCCTCCACCCCAATCCTTCCCCCTGGTTTCTCTCCTGGGCGATGTTACTAGCAGGTGGATTTCAGCTGATACGAGTGATAACAGGAAACACTGAAAGACGTCCTATTTAATCAGATAAAGCAATAGCTAACATTTATGGGACATTTATTTGTTGTACTCATTGTCTTGCCAAATTCTAAGGCGTGGAATCAAGAAATCATTGAATCCTTCCAACGCTCTTTGTACTCGGGTCCCATTATTAGCTCCCATCTACCATCAAGGTCAATTTCTCTGAATATTCAGAGTCACTAGGAAGCCAATCTGGGGCTGACACTCAGGTGTAACACCAAGGTATTTACTGCCCAGATATTCTTTATTTTAGGGTCTCGAGGTGTTAGAAGGACTGGCCTAGGTGACGTAGACCAGCCCCCTCCCCACCCCGAGCTGTAGTACCCTTTATTCCCATTCCCTGAGTGTAAACTTAAGCTATCTTCCAAAATCTTCTTGCTGGAATATGGAGGGCACGCACATTTAGTTTAATAGCAACATCCCTTTGCAGTTATTGCCACTTAAGATCTCAATTGGTGACAGGATATCATTAGTGCACTATTGTCCATGGTTGATCATTCGGCTACCCCTGGTGTGGGTCCTGTAGAAGCTGTGGTTGAATCTGTGAGTTTATAACCTCCGGCCTGCAAGGGCTGTGGATAAAACACTCCTTGGCTGTTTTAAAAACACTCTCTCTTGTTTAATGAGGTTTTTCAGTGTGTATAGGCAAAGAAGACCAAGACTCCTTAAGAGGCCTTTGGTAAGAAGCGCCAGAGGTTTATCTGGGGCCGACTTGAAATGTGGAGATGAGCTACTCAGCAGATGGTCAGCAAATTGAGCGAGTTCAACATTCGTAGGAGGTGTATTGCTCCATTGCTGGTTTTGTCTTCCATTTGCTTGGAGGCAGCTCAGGCGGGAGGCTGATGGGCAGAGCCGAGGATGGCCTTCGTTGGAGAAAACAGAAATGGTTTCTCCTGGCAACAAAGGTGGTTCCAACAGAGTCCTCCGAGTTCAAAGGGAGATGCCTGGGCGGCAGCTGTTAATACCTTCCCTCAGACAAACAGCCTTCCTGGCTGGGAGCAGGGTTTAACTCCCATAGGAAGCATCAATACAGAGAAATTAAAGGCTCCCCAAAGAAGGGGAACCAACGTTTATATAAGAGGCATATGACATAGTCTTCTCAGTGGACACCAGGTAATTTCTGTGTCTAAGTAACTGGAGTACCTTTTGGAAATCACTCAATTTTTCCATCCCTTGGTGACCTCATTTTTAAAATGAAGGCATTGGGGTAGATGACCTCCAAGGCTCCTTTAATTGCAAAAATTCTACGATTCTAGCAAATTCTTGGCAAGAATTGAGTGTATTGATAAGGTCTTTATATTGAGATTTTTAAAAAAGATTTTATGTGTTTATTTGACAGAGAGAGACAGCACAAGTAGGGGGAGAGGCAGAGGGAGAGGGAGAGGCAGGCTTCCTGTTGATCAGGGAGCCTGATGTGGGGTCTGATCCCAGGACCCCAAGATTATGACCTGAGCCGAAGGCAGACGCTTACCCGACTGAGCCACCCAGGTGCCCTTTGTATGAGATTTTTAAATGATATCTTTCTATAATTACGATATGATGGTTATTATCAATAGAAATAACAGAAATATTATAATTTTAATAGTTACATTTGCTAAAAATAGTATATTTGCAGTTAACACTTTATTGAATTCTGTGGTGGCCTCTCTGATGTACTGAGAGCTCAGCTCTGTCCTCAAATCTCAGCATCTCTTCTTGGGATCAAAGTGGACAACTTTGTCACACACCGTCTCCCTTTCTCTGATGTCTCCTGCCTTTGGGAGTGATCTTACACCTTTCCACCTCTCCCACCTCAGCCTCTCTCCAGCTGCCACACATATAGTTATGGCCCAGATGGAACCTGGTATTTTTTTCCTTTCCTTCTACCCATCTCCCATAGCTCTTAGACGTCAGGATATTAGTCCCAAAGGGACTTAAGATTCCAGGGGACTTTATGGGCATCCACGATGCGAATTGTGACGCAATTGTAGATTGGGTGCTGACCAGTCTAGTTGGTGAGATAAAGCTGAGACCTTTATTCTTAGACATGTGGGTTTCATGTTTAAGCCAACTATCTACCTTTCCCTTTTCTCTTCCATATGGAGTGACTAGGAGGAGGTCTGGCAGCTTATTTACAGAAGTTGCTCCCACCCGCCTAAATTGTATCTTCAAACATGTTGATGAGTCTGTTACATGAGCTAGTAGTCTTAGTTTACAGGCCTTTGGAGAGTACTAGGATATATGGAATCTTTAGATAATTTGCAAACCTTATGAAAGCTCGTATCTTTCGCTATCTTCCCCACGAGACCATTTCCTAGCTGAATTGGCTATTGCTTGTGTTTCATTTCCCCCCATTCTGCCGCCCTTTGGCAGCGGTGCTTATCCTAAGCTCTACCCATCCTGCAGCGGGAGTGGGCTGGGGAAGAAGCAGAGGCTCTGTTATGTCAGCCCTCGAGGAGAGAATATTCGAAATCGAGCCGATGTTCGTGACAGGTAGATACACAGCACTAGAATTTGAAGACTTCTATTTATGTAAGGGCATTCCTGAAAGCAAAGACCCATCTTACCTGCCATTATCTCCCTCAGTCCTCGATTGTCTAAAATAGAATCTTCGCCTTTTCTGATGATACATGTGAGCGAGGGGATCAATGGCTGAAGAGAGGAGGAGCACCACTGTAGTCTACCTTCTTTCCTATGGGGGCTGCTGGTGAACTTACAAAGTTCTCCACGTAACACTCCGTGGATACTTTGGCGGGCCTCAGTGAGTCTGACTGTGTGTTCTATGAAAAGTCACTTGTTACGCCTGTTCTTATGGGTCTTAAGCAACACACAGACACACACACACACACACCCTCCTAGTTGGATCAGAATTTGGGTAGGTAGAGGATGGACATAAAGTAGCAGGGAAGAACTGTCCATTGAAGTTTCCTTGGAGGAGGCCGCTGACTGGCAGATTTTTTTCTTTCTCCTTTGAAACCTGCATTTGTTGTCTTGCTTTTGTGGAGAGTCTCAAACAGGGGGCACTAAGTGCTCTTGAATAGGTCCTTTCTCCACTCCCTCCGCAGCCCCTGCTGCTCTCAGTGGCAGCCCCAGCCCGCTGTGCAGCTGCATTGATGAAGAAAGGGACCGGACATCAGGCACAGCTGCAAAAACAAGCCAGTCCACTTTCCCTTTCTTCCCTTCGGCGTTACTGAAAGAGCTATTTCCAAGCTTACACGGTTCACCTAGGCTTGCATTCAATCAGGACTCCCCCTGCCCAACCCTGATACTTTGGGAGCAAAATCAGGCCCATTCCTGGTTCCTCAGGCCTTTCGTTGGCCCCCAGCCTCTGGACACTAAGACCCATAGAGCAGCCGCAAGCTTGCTGTCCTCACCGTGTACGTGTGGACACCAGCGCGGCGAAGTAGCCGGGTTGACCACTGATGTAATTAAAAGGGAGTGCAGTTTTGAAAAGCAAGTGAGCTCAGCTATGGCTGCTCTTTGGGAGGCCAGGATATCAAGTAGGAAAGAGGGAGATTGCCATGCTGTGGGCATCCATGCTAGGTCTGTGGCTCCCACGGAGCTGCGCGCTGTTGGGAATATGGGAACTTCCGTTCGGTTGTACATTAACAGGGTTACCCGTGCGCTTCTCCTGACACTTGAATCAGAGAAGCCAGAAATTCTCTTAATTTGGTTTTAGACTTAATTTCTTCCTCGAGCTTGGGAATCCTGGCTGAAGAGCGATGGATGGTGACAGTAGCAGGAGAAAGTGAAATCCGCCTGCTGAGTTTCCTTCAGGCACTTGAACTGAAAAAAGTGGGCAAAAGGCAAAACCTCTCAGGCTCTGCTGGGGAGGCCAGTCAGCAATTATATTTTCCTGGGCGGTGGAAAATGAGCATAAAACTGGGGACTCGAAATATCTGATGCATGCTCTAACGCTGCTGATGACTCCGTGGCTTTGGGCGTGTCATTTAATTACTTCGTGCTTTAGCTTCATTTATTACGATAAATATGGGAGGTTGAAATGGAAACGTGATGTGGCATAGAGTATCTACTCCCGGAGTCCTAGATTCACACTGGAGCTCTGTTGCTTAGTAATGTTTGATCCTGGACTGGACAGGATAACCCTCTGAATCTCAGTTTGCTCAGCTAGAACACGTGAATAGTAGTAACGATAGCTCTGCCATTCCAGGATGGCCGTGATGATTAAGAGAATGCCTAGAGAATGCCTAACGCAGTGCCAGCTCACGCTGCATACTTGATAAATATTATTATTAGTGGTGCGGTTCCTATTATTATATCGTTTTTATTACATAAAGGTATAGTGGAGGATTAGGACCGCTTTTCAGAGTGGGTGGCTTTGAGTGGGATTTTGATTAGTGGGAAATTGCAAGAGTATGAAACAAGTTGGCCAGAAATGTGAAGGTGGGAGCATAGAAGACATGTCCGTGAATGGTGGAGGCAGACCAGTGCGGCTGGGACAGAAGGCGTGCGGGCGTTTGATTGTGAGACTAGACCGGAAAGTGGTGTTGGGGTGAAAGTGGGAGGAATGTGATTGGCCATTCGGGTAGCTCACACTTTATTCTGTTCTGTACATGATATGACCGGTTGAAACTTTGTGAGAAGGGGAGTGACATGATCATACCTATGTTTTATTACATGTGTATTATGTTTATTATGTACATATTATATTTGCTACTGTACATATTATTCAGATGGGCTTAGAATAAGGATGGATGCTGGGGGGCCAACTAGAGACTGATTTTAATAGACAAATTGAGAGATAAATGAGAGCTTAAAGAAGGTTGTGGGAAAAGAGGAAGGACACAGACGTAAGTTATTATTGAGTTAGGATCTTTTCACTTTTTCTTTTGAATTAAATTATTAGAAACTGAAAGAGAGCACAAATATTTAAAAATAGCTTCAGTCAGAAAGAACATAAAAACAGCATTTAGTGAGATGGGTTAGTCTGCTATTATTTTATGTGTAATACACCATCCAAAACTTTAGTGGCTTAAAACAGCAAATCCTTTACTATTTCTCAAGAGCCTTGGAGTCAGCTGGACAGCTGTCCGTGGGCTTTTGGTTGGGCTGAGTTCTCTCATGTCTGAGTGTTAGCTGGAAACGGGCTGGTTGAGATGACCCCAGCAGGGACAGATGGCGTTCTTCCCCATTTAATTTCTCATTCTCCATCGGGCTGGTCCAGGCTGAGTCTCAAATAACAGTGGGCTTCCAAGAAAGAAAGCAAAATGTGCCAAGCCTCTTGAGGTCGAAGCTGAGAACTACCACAGTGACATTTCTTCCACTTCATACTGACCAACCTGAGTCTGAGGCAAGTTCACTTGGGTAAGGAAATAGATTCTACCTCTTGATGGGAGGAACTGGACAGTCCTGTAAAGGAGTGACTATCCAGGGAGGCCATCAATCAAAGCCATTGGTACATTTTTTCTTTCACATGGGGACAGTTCAGATAGAACTGTGTGTGTTCACATCACAAATGTTTGTTGAGCATTTATTGTATCTAGTCACTACTCCAGACCTTTCCTGCCTTCAGGAAGCTTCCTTTTGAGAAGGGAGAGAGACATCTACGTTCCCAGTTAGGACACAAAGGGATATGTATGTCCTCTGTTAGTTATACATTCAGTCCTGCCTTCCCCTTACCTGCTAAGAGGCAAATTCTGAAGATACTAAACCCTCAGGCTCAGAGTCTCCAAGTTCTTGAGCTAATCTACATCAGGTCTGACCAGTAGTTCTAGAGTTTTGTTGCCTGAAGGGGGCTGCTTTGTTTATTTATAGTAATTTTATTTCATTTTATCCCCTATGATCATTTGCTTCATTACAGTAAAACATACTTTGTTTCATGGAAGAGCCCCAAGACCTTCACCAGTCTCTCCAGACATTCACAGACCTCAGTCAGCCACCTTGGTCCATGTGCCCCAGAGCTGTGTGCCTAGATCATGGTGTCTTAATTACCATGGTGTTTTAGCTTCTGAAATATTTCTCTGTTAACATCTACATCACTCTGCCTGTTGCTTGGAACAAAGGGCTGCATTTCACCCTTCTGGCTTTCTGTGGTTCTCTAAAAACCCATTCATGTTGATGTTCCTCTTGTCCTATATTTTGGAGATCAATAGAATGTCTGCAACTCATTACATGGGGAATCCTGTTGCCTATCAGCAGAAAGTAGGCATTGTAAATGGAATCATTAACTTATTCTCTTCTTTAACTCTGGTGCATGAATCCTTCCATTTTTTTGCATCCTGCCCTTTGATTACTAGAGTGGGAGAAGGATGAGCTGCCTTGGGGGATTGGAATGAATTTTCAGTAAAGACATTGAGTGAAGTGAAGCTCTTCCTAATTTTTGGTGGCATATTATAAACTTTGATTTCTGTATTATTTAAGTTAGACATCAATTAGACAAACCGTAGTTTCTTATATTAATCATATTTTTAAACTTTCTCACCTGGTCCTTGGGAAAGTTTGGTTTCTTTTGGGAACCACAGTGTCCTTGGGTGAAGTCATTGGTATTCTTTGAATGTGGGAGAGCTCTGAGTGCTCACACAGAGAAAAATGGACTGCACAGGTCCATTTTCTCCATCTCCCTAGACTAGAGGCTGGACACCTTCCTTGTCTCTACCTTCAGAGTTTCTGGCTTGCTGGTGAGCTGCAGTTTCACCTTTAGTGGGGAGATATGATGAGGCTAGGTGTGTGATGGGGGAATAAAAATATGTGGCTGACTCAGGTCTAGAGCAAAGGGCCTCTGAGTTTGGATTCACCAAAGTGAAAGATAGTTCAAGAATGGTGTACCAAGTGGAACAACAAAGTAGTGAGCGTAATTTTTCCTTGAATCTGTAAGAAATGAGTCTCATTTCATTATTGTCAGGAAGGGAGCCACATTGAATCACCTATTTTAAAACTGGAGAAGCTGAGAGATAATCTAGAATTCTTTTTGTATTTTAGTGTAGCCTCAACTCAAAGACAAAAATGATATCTTACAGTCTGACAAATTTATCCCTTGAGAAGAGGAAAAGCATAATTCTGTTCATAACCTCAATGGCAAAGATCATCTGAATATAGAAGAGGGACATTTTCTCGCAAACTATGTTGACAGTTGCGGAAGCCTAGTGTCTGGTTGCTACCAGGAGAGTGAGTGAGAGTGAGTGTGGTGTGTGTGTGTGTCTGTGTGTACCTCAAGCTCCCCCCTCCCTTCCTTTCCTCTGTGTCACCAACATAAGTAGGAAAAATAAAAATGATTCATTTTTCTCTGTAGCCTGTTTCTTTCCCTCAACAGACCTGCTGACTGGCCTATGCTTTCTAATTATGGAAAAGTGAAGCCTATTTCATCAACTCAAATAAATTCTGACCCTGTTTTAGGTTTAGCCTCACTAGCTCGAAGTGCAGCACATAACTCTGTTGACATAATTGATCCACAGACACTGAAGAGCTAAGGTGTGACTCTAGTAATAACACATACTCTGTGATGGGGGTATATATGTGTAATTACCTCACATTTATATTATAGTGTCAGACAGAACTGACTCAGTTTGTTCACATTTTACTACATAGATACCATATTAATAGACTCTCTGAAGGAAACTTAAAGGTCATGTAGTTCAACATCTCACTTAATGTAGGAGTCCCTGACAGGTGGCCCTGAGCTCTTTTTGTTTGGAAAACATTGGAACATTTTTAGTGGCAGGGAACTTGCCTGGATGACCAAGAGAATCCATTTCATTCATATGTGAAAGATTTTCTTTATATTGAGACAAAATTTCCTGCACTGTAACAGCCATTTTGAGGGTTGTATTCTCCCCTCTGGAGTTACTTTCCACCATTTTGTCCATCTGGCTGCCTTTAGGTACATATGATAACTCTCAGGCAGTCCCTGAGTTTTTTTTCCTTCAAACTAGAAAGCCTAATTTCTTCACCTGTTTCTCAAATTCAATGGTTGTCATATGTTTCATGCTGGACATTGGATCCAAGTACAGTGATCAGTTCCTTGTGTTCTGTTTACTGGTAAATCCAATGGAATGATCATCTCCCTTGTTTGGTACACTGTTCTTCTGTTAAAAAAGCCTAAGATGGTATTAGTTGCTTTGACAGCCTGATTTCCCAAGTTCACAATTAGCTAAGATCCAAAGTAAGCCAAGACTTACCATGCTCTCTTTGTGCAGTTGCTTTTAAATTTAACCCAGTTCAGTACCATTTGCTGAAGTTGATCTCATCTTTTTAGCCTGCCATATATTTTTGAAGTTTGATTCTCCTCTGACACCTCCATCTTGTTGTCATGTGCATATTTTATAAATTTGTTGAAGCAGTCTTCTCCCAGCATACTAACTAACATGAGACTCAGTAAGGATCCCTTGGTTATCCATTAGAGATACCCCTTTAAGCTATTTCTCCATCTTTCCACCAAGATTTCATAAGGGTCTTTGTTGAGTGTCATGTGGAAATATTTGGCCACATCTGTGATCAGGACATATTTCTTCTTGAGAAAAATAAAATATAAATGCATACCATGTATACAAAATGGCTTTCGTGGTTTTTCCTCCTTGTGCAAGTTTCATAAACCATACCACTTACCCATGCAAAACATCTTTTATAATTTCTTGGCAGAGTTGCTCTTACAACACGTTTTCTGAGCCTTAAAAAAATATCCATTTTTCTCTACAAATAATAACATATAACCTAGATCTGCAAATATTCTTGCTCTTAGATTGTTTCTGACTCTTGGCTTTTGACTTTCTCCTCTATAAATTTTCCTGCCCTGTAATTTTATAGACTCCTGCTCTCTGTTTACAATTTTACCCTTAATAAAAGTGAGTTCTTTAGCTTCCCTTCCCTCCATTCTGTGTACATCCCTTAAATCCCAACTTTCCAGTCATTAATATTCCCATTTCTCCTGGCATCTACAGGTTTTTTTTTTTTTTCTTTTTTAAAAGAGTTTTGGGAAACCTGGTGTATCTGCCATTTATTGTTGAAATGAAGCCATGACTGGGGATGGATACAGCACCTGCTCAAAGACCACATAAATAACATTCCATAATATTTGGGAGGGTAAATCATGGTAAATGCTTTTCTTTGGCTAAACCACCATGAAATACTGGCTAGAATTCAGGTATAGAGATAGAAGCTGCTTACATAAATGAGGAGACTCATTTAAAGAGTAGCTCTGCGGTGAATAAGGATTCAGACTCCAGATAAATAAAAATTGTACCTCTCCCTGTTTCTGTGCTTGGGCTGAACTGGGCTAAATTCACTTTTGTGTTACCTTTGGTATGTCTAGGCCAGGGGAGGCATCATTTAATCTGTTAAAGATAGGGGACTGTTCGAAGTCATTATTCCTCCAACTGGAAAAAGGCAGTGGCTGGGCAACAAGTTCTTAGAGGAGTTTCTTGATGTGGTGACGCCGGTTCTCTTGGATACTGAATACAAAATTGGGATGTGGATAGTAATATTGGGAGACGCAATAGCCAAGCTATGCTGGTGATCACAATATCTAACAGTTATGGAAGTCTTGCTACGCGCCAGGAATTGTCCCTTCCCACTGAATCCTCGTGACAATCTTATGAGGTATGTACTATTATTATCACCTTTTGACAGGTGAAAAACTGAGACACAAAGATGTTATTTTCCCAAGATGAAGCAGCAAAGAAGTGGTGGCACTCTCAGTAGCCAAGTGAGGTAGTCTGGCTCTGTAGAGTCGCACTGTCCCATAGTAGCCCACTAGCTTCCTGGGTCAACTGACCACTTCAAATGTGGGTGGTCTGAATGGAGATGTGTTATAGGTGCAAAAGGTACACTGGGAACTAAGGGCTGTATATGAACAAATGTTGTAAATTACCCCAGTAATAATTTGATATTGATTACACATTAAAATATTATTTTGACTATATTAAATTAAATTAAATATGGAAATAAAATTTACCTGCTTCTGGTTACTTATTTTACTGTGTTTATTCAGCAATTTAAAACTATGTATGTGGCTCAAGTTGTACTTCTGTTGGACAGTGCCGTTCTAGAGCTTAACTCTCAAGGACTGCTATTTAGCAACAAACAGATAAACAAACCTGAATATTGTAATATCCATGAAGTTAACAAGGAATGAAGAAAGTGAGAGCAGAGCAGTTTGTAAGTTGTATTGGGTCCTGTAAGGATGGGAGGATATATTATACCTGGAAACTGAAAAGGACACAGAGTCAATTTGGGGTAACTGGGAATGGTGTTATTTCTTCCTGAAATTAAAAGAAACTATTTGGTCAAGAATGAATTGGTTTCCTAGGAGCCAGAAAATCTCAGAACATTGGTCTTGGATTAAAGTATATGAAACCAAAGTAAACAAGCAAGTCAAGAGCAGGACCACCTAAAACAGTGGGTTTGAGATGATTTTATTACAAGGAAGACAGGGGAGAGATAGAGCAACATTTTCAGTTAAATAAAATGGGATCAAGTAAGATGATTCTTAATGAGCTGCTGAACTAAGTTTTAGCTGGTGAGCCACAGTGTGGTTGAATAGTGATTAAACTATGGACCTACTTTTAAACTACTTTGTAACAGATGATACATGAAAATAGTATGGTTGCTCTGAAGCCTGTGAGTATACCAGTCCTTCTTGTAGGGTTTCCCACAGTCTGCATAAAGGGCTAATGCCTGACAGACCTGGGGCCCACAGCCCTGCTCTGTCCCTAAGGCCACCTTTAGTTCTGGTTGGCTGGTGAAGGTACCGATTGTTAAATATTTTGAATATTATCCATGCTTAAGGAAAACTGTGACCTGCAACTTCTCTAATTTCATATAGTTTGCACCATCCTGTAATATATTCAGAGGAAGTTTGTATTCTCCAGAACATTTTTCAGAGAGAATAATATATTCTCCACAAGAAGCAACTTGGAAATTCCACCTGGAGTGAAAGTTGAGTTTCAGGGATTTCAGAGTGAAAGAAAGTGTTCTCCTTGATTTAGTAAGAGATTCATGAGCAAGGATACAAAAGCTCCAAGAATAGGAGGATGGTAGAGGAAGAGGCTGGAGAGCGTGAGTATGGAAGTCCACTCTGGTAATCAGTATGGCCTGTCCTTAGTTCTGTCCAAATCTTAAATGAGAGCGCTAGGCTCACAGGATGGATGAAAGAGCTAGATTCTTTCCCCCTTTATTTAGAAACCAGTTAAGTCTGGACTTGCTATTTCAACTTGCTGGGTAGGACAGAAGCAGACAATCAGGAGAGACATGGCAACCTGGAGAGAGACAGAGAAAGTAAGCCAGTGGAGTTGGAAGTAAGAAGTTATGAGAGATTTTTTTTGACTATTCTGGCCTAAGAATTGATATTTGGACCAAAGTCAGTGAGACCGCCCAAGAGTAGGAGGCACCACCTGACATGTGGGCTACAAGCACATACTTAGCTCCTCAAATATCTGTTGCATATAGTCTGTCTTCTGAATATCAGTGTTCTTTGAGGAAGAGGAACAAAGGAGAAAGGCAAGCAAGACTTGGAAGGAGAAATTTCCCCCCAGGTCCCCATGATGGAAAGGCACCAGATAATATGGCCCCTTCTCCTGTTTAATTTTCAAGTACTCCCCATTGCCTACCTCCAAGGCCCCATTGCCTACCTGCAAGCAGAATTCCCAGTTTCCTGCTTATAAAATGGGAATACCACTTATGGGAAGAAAAATTCATGTGGCTGATAGATGTGAAAAATATTTAGCCTCACTCTAATGAAAAATACAGAAATTGAAACAACAATGACAGATCACTTTTCACAGACCAAATTGGCAAAATTTTAAAGACGGTATGAACTCTGGCGTATAGTGAGATCAGCACTTTTCATACGATGCTTACAAGAGTGTGAAACAATATGACATTTTTGGAAAACAATGTGTAAAGATGTATTAATAGCTTTTAAAAAGTTAGTATCTCTGATTCTTGCCTAATTCTATAAGACTGTCTTCGTGACATCAGATGTGCAGACAGAGAAGCAGAAGCAAATATATCCCTCTCAATACTGTTTACTAAGCATTTACTGTGTCCACCACTACACTAAGTACTTCATGGTATCATCTGGTTTGCCCTGTGAATCAGGTGCATTGCTGACCCATTTTACAGGCCAGGAAACCATGGCAAGAATGGCTAAGTAACTTGTGTAAGTCAACAACTAACCTGTCAGCGGTAAAGTTCTGTTCCAACCTAGACAACGTACCGCAGAGCTCCTGCTCTTAACCCTGAGGCTATAATGCAGTCGAGTGCTATTTTATATTATATATTATATATATATATGTATATATATATATATTATATATTATAGTATATTTTACCATATACTTTTTGTTTCTCTAGAGCTCCTCTAGAAGCTTCTATCTCCATCTCCAGCCTTTAAACTAGTGTCTGGTGCTTATGAGGTCCTTGATAATTAATCTGCTGGAGGAACAACCTAACAGAACCTTTATTGTCCTTAGAGCCAACTCCTCACTCATGCTTAAACTGTTCCCACTATAAGAGTTGGCTTCTCGCCCTGTGAATAACTGGGAATCATCACCACCACTGTCGTCATCTTACCTGTCCTCCATGAATATGTTCCTGCTTCCTGCTTATGTGTGATCTTTTTATTTTCTAAGCCCCGTGACGCTTACGTTCATTCACTTCCTGATAATGACATTACACTTTGCATTATTGTTTAATGTTCCAGGTGTCAGAACTGCAAACTCTTTTCCATAAAGGATAGCTTCCCATGCATCTTGCATCCTCCTTAGTGCTTAGGAAGGGGTCTTCCAAGTAGTGTTTGTTCAGGAATAATTAAATGCATGTTATGGCTTTAGAAGGAAGTATGTAAGGTTAGACTAATCATAAAACACGTTCCCCAACTAGAGCTCTTGATAAAAAGACTTAAGGAAAGCATTGTGTTATTGGCACCGTTGTATAAATTTATAATTTCTCAATTATATGTACTCTTACTTTGTACAAGTGACCTTGCAAGATTAATAACCCAGTGGGTGTTAATCCCTTCTGCTAGGCCCTTGTCCCCCAATTAAGGCCTGTAAGATAAGACTAAATGCCTGTTCTAGACTCAACAGTTTCATTATTCCCATCCATATTACTCCTAATTTCTATCCCAGGGATGAGTATTTTCTGATCAAGTTGTCTTGAACCCACATTGAGCTAATGAGCCATAATTAACCCACCTGCATGTTTACCTTTCATCTCATTACACTTCTGTTTTTTCACTTTTTGATAAAAACTCACCTGCAAAATTAACTAAATTGGGCCCAAAGTGGTTCTATCTTTATCTAATGTGTGTAACTGGTTTGGTACTCATTTGTACCAGTCATCAACTTGAGTGAAAAGAAGGGTCACATCTTTTGGTTTTTGATTTGCTGTTAAAACTCTCTCTTAAATTAACAGGAAAAGCAAATTTCACCCTTTGAAGATCTCCCTAATATCCATGCCAGATTCTCAAGAACACCAAGAGTTTACTAATGCTGTGGTTCAGCCTGATTCTAGACCTCAGATGGAAAGAGAACTGCAGTAGAGCAATCTACTGGTGGATCTTGATCTTTTTTTTTTTTTTTTTCCTCCTAGTTTGTCTTTGGCTTGCAATATTTCAAGTGTATTCATTTTCTCCTTCACTGATCCCAAGATAGGTCCAATCTTCTGGGATGTTTATGTCTGGAAGGACTTCCAGATTCAGCCCTATCAGTGTTAAAACTGGTCCTCCTTTGGGAACTTCCAATTCTTTACATAGAGCTGGGTTCATATTGCATATTCTCCATTATCTCATGGAGGATTCTCTCATTTTCCCTCTCTGTCAGTGGTCTCAGTCTGGATTATAACAATGTTCAGAAGAGTTTCCAGTAATTTCAAAGAAGTTGGAAGGTTGGAAGTCTCTTTTCTCCCAATAGGATCTTTGACCCCTTATTACTTCCCCCACCTCTTCTCCAGAGATCAGTGTTGTCCATACCAAGAATGATAGTTTTGTTATGCTTCAAAGTCTTTCACTTCTCCCCAAAGAGAGAATGTGTTTGTGGTCTGTGAGTGCTTCTGGGAAGATGCAGACTTCTTTTCCAAAGTGATTCTCTGTGCTTGCCTTGATGAAGAATCAGCCAACAAGTTTTACTAATGTTACGGTCTATCTCACCATGACCTGCCTCATGTATTTAACAGATGTGTATTCTCTATGTATAGATCTTTCTGTGTTGACTCCCTTCTGCCTTTTTTGCATGTGTACACACCGTGCAGGTGTATGCATGCACGAACTCACAACTGAGAGCATTGGCTCTTTCAGATCACATAAAATTGAATTTGGGAAAAAAAAAAAAAACAAGGAAAATTCAGGCCTCTGAATAGAGAAAATTTTGACTCTTTAATAGAGCCTTGTGGTTTCAATATGGCTTAGATGGGAAGGAATTTGTGAAGTTTGTGCCTGAGAATCTGTGCCTGAGGTTTGGGTATATAGGAACAATGGTTAGTTCAGCAGATCTGACCATCCAATTCCAACCCAACACCCCCACTGGAGTCCAGCTGTTCAAGGGTTCCTACTATTCTCATCTTTGAGTGTGAGATTTCCTCACAACTATAATCGATGACATCACTGAGTT
The DNA here is from genome assembly GCF_902655055.1 of Lutra lutra. Lineage (NCBI taxonomy): Eukaryota > Metazoa > Chordata > Mammalia > Carnivora > Mustelidae > Lutra > Lutra lutra. Next base: position 87,548,827 of record NC_062285.1, read on the forward strand.
CTTCCAGAGAATGGGCCTCAGATCATTTATTTTACCATCGAGGGTTGGTAAGAATAGAGATTGAGATTTTGCTAAATGAGAATACATTAGGTACAGAGCTGGGGGTGGTTTTGATGAGGAGGAATAGTGTTGGTGAGTGTGATTATTTTGGTAGACCTGTGAAGATATTTAGAAATGAGTTGATTTGTAAAAGGAAAAACAAATCTGTTGCAAGGCTGCTATGTTGCCTGTGATAGAAATGTACTGTCTTAAGGGATCTGGATATTTAGAATTTAAACTTATTATTTCTGCCTGTCTCCTCTTACTCTTAGTTCAAGTATTCTGGGTGTTGAGCATCCTCACATATTTAGAAAGTGACAGCTGAGGAGCCCATGCTGTTCTGAGTTATACCAAAGGTCCAGTCAAACTCAAGCTGTATTTAATTGAATAGAACGGATGCTTAGTCCACGAGGACCCCGAAAATGATGAAGAATTTGTCAACCAGTTTGTGAATATGCACAAAATAAAACTTTTCCTTGCTTATATATTTTGGCCATCATATGTGGAGAGTATAGTCACACTTTATTTGTCTGAAAATTGACTGTGTGTCAGGCACTGTGCTAGGCAGCTTCCTGTGTGTTGTCTCAGTTGATCCTCTTTACAACTCTATGGAGGAAGAATTAGCACTTTTATTTTATAGGAGGTGATAATGCTTGGGTAAATGAAATAACGGTCTAAGATCACACACCTATAAAAGTATCCATATTTGAATATGAATTTTTAAATTCCAAATTCAGTTCTCGTCCCATAGCCAAGTTATGCTTCTTCTCTTATTGGGTTTTTTTTTTTTTTTTTTACCTTGGCTTCTTAGTAAATCTTTTTATTTATTTATTTTTTAGAAGATTTTATTTATTTGAATAAGAGAGAGAGAAAGAGAACACAAGCTGGGGTGGGGGGGGGGCAGCAGACTCTCCACTGAGCAGGAAACCCACTGTGGGAACTCAATCCCAGGACCCCAGGATCATAACCTGAGCCCAAGGTAGACGTTTAACTGACTGAGCCACCCAGGTGCCCTAGTAAGTCTTCCTTTTAAATCCATGCAAGTTTATGCCTGAGAAAGAGATGTGTTTTTATTTGCATCTATTGCATAGCTTGCTAAAGGAAAGCGTTTTTAATCTCCAAGTAGACTCTAAACCATCAAGTACATGATTTGACTTTCTTTCCAAGTGATTTGTACGGACTTGCTGTGCCACATTCTATGTTAGCCATGTGTTACATACTAAACAAACACCAGTGGCTGGATAAAGGAAAGAAAGATGGGAGAATGCTGTCAGTGTATACTGTTGCCCTTTCAGGGATGTACCTGACAACTTGGGAGCTGTGCAGAAAGCTCTGGTTGCAAGCTTTATGTTGAAATACGAATCCTAAGGGCTCAATTAAAGTTTATTTCACCTTTAATCTCCATGCTAAAAAAACAGTGTAACCTCCTTCTACACAACAAATTTCTGTGAAACCTCTTAAATACTTCAGAAATGAGTCTTTCTGACAATTACTCAATCACCATTGTACAGAGGATAAACTTAATATTTTACCTTGTTATTTCCTGATACCCTCAGAATGAGCCAAATTTGGTCAAAGCCAATGAACATTCAGTCCTTTTGAAGTGATCATGGATAGACAGGTCCATATGAGATCTCGCCCAGGAGTTCAGAAGACAGAACTCTAATTTGATGGTTAAAGCCAGGTCTTCCATCCTAAACTCAAAAGGAAGTGGGAAATTAATTGATTTGAACTGAGTGCAGAGCAATTGTAGGTACAGTGAGGAAAAAGTCAAAGATTGGGGTGAATTTAGTTTTGTTCAGGGTATATTGAAAATGGTACTAGAGAAAGAAGGGCAAGGTAGGGGAAATTTCATTTCTTGCAACTGTGGAGAATGAGATGTAATTAATATTGTAGGAGTTATTAAACTATCATAAAGATAATTTAATAAATTTTTGTTTAACAATAACAATAACATAATAATTACTACTTAACATTAATAATTAATGATTCAATAAAATGTTGTTAATAAAATATTATAGCTAGTAAAGTCGGAGCCATATGCAGATTAGCAGAAATCCAAACAAAATAGAAGGTCAGGTAAAAATAAATAGCTCCTTTTCTGAACTGTTATGAGTTGGCCTCAAGTTGCAGCAACAGCCTTCACCAAAGCCCAGTAGAGAAGTGTGTGGGTCCTGGTGGCCTTGGAGCCAGCTGTTGCATCACTTAGGTGTCTCTGCTCTTTTCAGTGTACATGTACAGTCTGCCTGTAATCTTTGGTACCCGACATCATTTGCCAGACTTTTTTCTTTGTTTTGCGGGCACATTTACAAGCAACTTCTTAACCCTTTCAATGTGTGTCAAAGGGATATAGTTTTGCTAAGCATCTTAAGTAGTATTTATCTCCAAGGATACTCTAAACTATCAAGTACATCATTTGACTTTATCTCCAAGTGAGTTGTACCAACTTGCTGTGCCCAGTTCTATTAGCCGTGGGTTATGTACTGAACAAACACCAATAAGCAGGGCCTTGGGGGCAGGGTCTTATGTGAATGACCTTGGATTACTAGAGGGGACTCTGTCTAGCCACCCTTTCTGCTCCAGCAGTCTCAGGCTCAGCAGTGATTCTCACCAAAGTGAAGGTCAGCTAGGAAGTTATTTTTCCCATGAAAGTGGAAAACTGTAGAATAGATTTCAAGCAAGAATGATATAAAGCAAGAACATAGTAACTCGTGGTAGCCTTTTTATTTTTAGTTAGGCTCTTTTGATTGGCAGAGGCAAAGACCAGCTAAGTTACTTCAGAAAAAAAGAAAAAAAAAACACACAAACAAACCACAAACAAAAACAAAAACAAAATACTGGGTAATTTATCGTGATCTGTACCTGGAAAGAGCTAGAAAACCGTGAGGAACTAAGACCATACCAGGCTGGCAACCTGTTGGGTCTCTCAACATTGTGGTCTGTATTTTGAAGTCTTTCTGATTCTCACATGGATCTGAAGACTTCTACTTCAGACCTCTTCTGCCGTTCCATAGCTTCTGTGTTCTCATTGTTTCACAGTGCGCATGACCTTGCTTTGTCATGGGCCCTAATCTAGTTCATGTTATAGATAAAAGACCCGCCCATTCTTTTTTGGGTTTTGGCTCTGATTCCTGAGAGAGACAGACAGTCTGATGAGCGGGGGCTCTTCTTTTCAGATCAGGCCCGGAGTGCTTAAGGACAGGCTGCTTCAGCCATGCATCCACTTCCGGTGAGTAGTACTTGTGCTGTGCGCAGAGAAGCTGAGCCTGTGGGCAAGGGAGGTTAATCTGAAAGAAAAATTAGGCGTGATTGATATACTCCTTGACATATCAAAGGAGGAGGCTTAACTGATTGTGTCTCTAGAAGTGACTCACTGAGCAACATGAAAACCCTCTTCTAGAATATATTTAATAAATAAAGCCAATTAGGTATCTGAAATATTTTGCTGTGACCAGTGCAAGAGATCTTTGTCTTTATGTGAATGAAAAGATAGGGGAACCTGGAAATTACTCTCAGGATTAAGAAATTGAGAGAATTAAGGAGAGATGAGTTTACCTTTCATCACCAAAGTTCCTTACTGAACTTCTGCGCTAACTGAGCTCCTGAGAACATGGTGTCCCACCCTGTTTACACCTGGAATCACCTCTGGTTCAGCTTGTGTCCTCTTTTTTTTTTTTTTTTTTTTTTGAGAAATGGTGAGAACTGTGTTACTATGTTATTACTCAGGGATGCTATTGGTACTATAGAGCCATTCAATTTCATGAGGCCAAAAATAAAAGATCTTAGAATATATACTTGCTTTGTTAGTAAGAAAGTAAAAAAAAAAAAAAAAAAAAGAATATGCTTTCTTAATAGACTTGGAGGCAGTTTTGAGAACTGATGGCATTTAGTAGTCATCTGTGTATTTTTTAAGTGACTAGGGCTCAGGGACTTACAAACTGAACTCGAGAAAATTTGGTATCAGGCTACTTTTGTGAGTTGCTTGGATTTAAATTTGCAATCCTAGGTCATCTCAATGGAAGGAATGCTTAAATGATTGACCTCTTGACCAAGGTGCAGAATTACTGAAAGATGTTAGAAAGCCAAAGGGTCAAGAACACAAATACACTTAGAGAAGGAAAAGACTAGGAATTAACATTCCCCTAGTTTTTCTGAAGGAACACTGAACAGAAATCTTAACAAAATCAGTTTGCAATTATTTGGAGAGAAGAAAGTTTTTAAACTGAATAGCTTGACTTCATAAAGGACAAGTCCTGTCGTCCTAATCCAATCTTCTGAGATGAAAATGAAAGACTGGATAGATCAAGCAGACAGATTTATATATAATTCATTTAGACTGTAGAGTGCTGTGGATATGATACTGTATGGTATGTCCATCAACCCCTACATTGCACCTGAGATAGTGGACACCGGACACCCGTAATCCACCTGAGGACAAATCTAAGGCTGAGTTCAAGGCCAGTGTTACTTATGTTTCTATCCACAGTCATATTTAGATTGAAATGCATGGGTGCTTAATTTTCTGACTGCACAGAACTAGTGAGAGGATTGGCAAGGAGAGAGGTAAGTATAAAGAAGCTTAGGAAATGTAACCATCCAACCATACTGCCCTCTGTTCTCATCATTCCTATGACATATTCTAAAACTCATGTTATCAATTAACTTAGGAAAGTCATCAATTATTTGGTATATTTTGATCTTATCTTCCAATCAGCTCACCCTAAATATGAGGGTGATGACTTACACTTCATCTCGACCTCCTGCAGCACCTCATAGGTATTTAATAAATGTTTGATTGATTAACAAACAATAAGGTCATAAAGAACAGGTTGTATGATGTCTGGTAGAAGAATACTGCAGGGTAATAACATGCACCAACTCTATCACTCATTAGTAGTACCCATGTGCTAGAGAATGGGTGTATAGGAGTGAGGCTTAAGGAACTCACGAAAATAATCTGTATTACTAGGGAAGAGGTAGAATTTTTTTTTTTTTAAAGATTTTATTTATTCATTTGACAGAGAGAGAGAGAGATCACAAGCAGGCAGAGAGGCAGGCAGAGAGAGGGGAGGAAGCAGGCTCCCCGCAGAGCAGAGAGCCCGATGCGGGGCTCGATCCCAGGACCCTGAGATCATGACCTGAGCTAAAGGCAGCGGCTTAACCACTGAGCCACCCAGGCGCCCTGGGAAGAGGTAGAATTTAACTAGATGACTGTCATCATTCATTCTGTGGGTTCACAAAAATAGGAGGTATAGATGGTTCAGATGGAGCTACAGAGATGATTAAAGGAAGCTTGAAGATGTATGGGGCACTAGTTGAATGTGTGCATTCTGAAGTCAGACCTAGCCAAATTCTCAAACCAACGGTAACCTCAGGTGAGTTACTTAATGTCTCTAAAGCTCACTTTCTGTTGGTGAAATGGAGGGTCATAGGGTTTACTTCACAGGTGTGTGAGAATTAATTGACATAATACATGTATAGCATCTAGTACTCTATAAGCAACTCAGTAAATATTGTAATGGGAACTGTATGTATCCTTTTTGAAGCAAGCCATCATCTATCTTGAAATCAGTTTGATTTAGTTCCATAAAAATTTTGAAGGCCTGTTACATGCCTTTCATCAAGGAAAGCATGAAAGCCAAAGGGCTTACTCTGCAGCATGATGGAATCAAGATAGACATAGGGAAGAATTTCTGAAAGTCAAGATTGCCACTGGTCTAAGTAACGGAGGAAAATTAAGGCATTTTCTTTGAAGACTTGGTAAATCATCTAGTTCTATCTCATATTCTCCCAAAGTGATTTAATCATAGACCTTTTCTAAGTAGGACTAGTGTCTTCTCAAGCCACTGTGGTTAATATCTGTTCTTTGAGATTTTGGGCTGGCATTATTTAACAGAGTTAAATAAGCCGTGCTTATAAAAGATTAACGTATTGGCACCTTTTAGCAATACTGAATTAATATCAAAATGTTGTTGCTGAGCCATAAGGATGCTCCATTTTGTTTTGTTAACATGGATCAGGATTCAACAGCCAGCTAATGTGAACCTGATAGCTTCAGGTGAATTTCTGTCCTGCTAGTTCTAAAGATCATGAGACTGTGTATGTAAGACTCATACTTGTCTGGGATGATTCATCCACAGGCAGAAGCCCAACTGTGAAGGATCCAGATTAGAGATTAATAAATGCTGCATCTGATTGTAACAATGACTCTTCTCCAGAGAGTTCTGAGCTTCTTTCTGTTTGAAATGCCAATCGGCATTTTCTTTTAAATAACTTTTTTTCCCCCTGCTTGCATGCTCCCCCATCAGAGGAAAGGTATTCAGGTGAAATGCTATGCACTATAGAAATGTTGAAGACCACTAAATGTGGTTTAAAAACAAATAAACAAACTTCAAAATAAGAATGAGTAAGTGGGCCATTTGTTTACTTCCCAAGTTCTTATTTGCAGGAAGGATCTCGCCAGTTTTGACCTCTCTCTTGAATGAAGGCTACTGCTTGTCCTCACTTGGCTCATCTTCCAGAGTCAAGTTGAGATATTGACAGCATTTCACCTCCCCAAGACCCCAAGAGAGAGAAGAATGGAAACACTGGTTGGGCTCAGGATATAGGCCACTGGGGACATTCCAATGGAGGCTTTATCTATTGAACTATAGGACTGTGGGAAAAGAAGGCAAAGAAGGAAAGATCCTCAGATGGGACTGTGGCGTAACAGTGACAAGGTGGTTTCTGGAAATGTTGGCAGAATTGGTACAACTGACTCAGAGGGCACAGTCTGGGCCAGAGGGAGTGACCCTTGAGTGAGTTAGAAGCTAGATCTGCCCTATTCTACCTTCTAAACCAAGTATTCCTTCTTTGTATGGGTTTAAAAAAATGCATAGGTTGTTTTCAAGGAATCTTGGACAAGCTCATGTGGTTAGAAAGAATAGTTTTGGTGTGCTTCTCTCTGTAGCAGTCGAGGAGCTGGGTATTGGTTCTAATAGACCGTGTCATACTCTCAGTGAGACTTATATCCCCATGCCATCCAGAGCATGAGGACAAGAAAACGAAGAGTAAGCAAGCGGTTAGGAACTCTGAACCCTTAAGGATCCATTTTTAGTGCTAATAACCAGCACGCATAAATGAGGCATAGCAAAAGTAAAAGTTGAATAATTCTGGAAAAGGAGAGCAGTTTTCCATATGAAATGAAGAAAGTCTCAAGTCATCTTGGATGCAGCCAGTCAAATACGGGACACCAGTTTCACTCTGTTGATGCCATGCATACCAGAATCATCATACCAGAATGGTAAGTCTAGGGAAGGTCAGAGAGCTGGGAAGCCTGGACTAAATCCTGCCAGGGGGCTGCCTGCCACAGCGTGAGGGCCAGCAAGCTCTGAGAAACCTGGTACAATTCAGATCGGCGTGGCTGCACAGGGATTTGATATAATAATGTACAAAGCAGCAAACTGTTGGCACTACTCATGTGCTAATCATCTCCCTGTTAAAATCAGGCAAGGGATGTCAGACCTCGGCTGGCAATCTGCAGAAATAGGGAATAGGGGCCAACATCAGGGCTGTTGGCAGTTTGTCAGGGACTGTGTACAATAGTTGGAACTTCTGAGTGGGCAGCCTCATCCAAAAGTGATGGAAGAAAACTCAAGACCACGAGAAAAAACACTTAGTCCTTTGGATTGGACCCATGGTGAGGCTGTTAGGAAGGAAGGCTTCTTCTGGTTGGACAGGTCTATACTCAGCCAGGCTCACATCAGGTGCACCAAATTCTGGGCTTAGAGGAGCCCCATCAGCTCTAGAATATGTGGGTAAGGAGAATCCTTGGCCAGTCCCAGTTGAAAGATTGGAAGACATGCCTGGTGGTTCAAGTTCTAAGTCTTACAATTAAGAGAGGCCAAGATAGGCAGGTGCTGACGAGCTGTTGAAGACATGTATATATATTTTTAAAATGCCTGTATGCAATTTTATTTTCATTCTGGAGCCCTTCGAAATGCGTTGCCTCTTTTAGATGGAGGACCAAATTGGTTTGGGAGATGTGAATAAATTCAAAGCCGCGTTGATTGTGAACAGCCGTGCTTTGCTGATGTGAGGAAGCAGTGATCGGTTTTCCAATCCAGGGACTTAGGAATACCGATCACTGGATGTTTAGTGCAAACAAACAAACAAACAAACAAACAAAAACCTCCTCAGAAAACTTCTTTCTACCATTGGAGATATTGGCTTATTAACCTGTGCCAAATGAGTATGACTGGTCCAAATTCTAAATTCAGGGATACTTTGTCTTTCTGTATGGAGAAGGGACAGAAGCACAAGAACTCCCTGTTTTCCAGAGATCTCTTAAAAGACCCATGTGTATGGATATAATCACTATGTCTAGAACCAGTGCTTTTGTTATTTTCAGCAACAAATGAGGTGCTGACGCTCATCGCTTGATCAAATACAAAAGCCTTTTCTATCCTTCCCCTCCTGTGAGTACCTTCCCTCTTCTGTACTCCCATTGGTATGTGAATGTGATGTTCTGATCAAATATGTATGAAGAGATGGGAATGTTAATTTATTTGAGACAAATGTCAACATCTTTATTCTGAAAAATGCTGCTAGTAAGTCAAATACCATCCCCACCATGTATTTAACCCTGTCCTTTCATTAATAACCACAGTTCTTCTATAAACTCTACCCCCTTGGCTCACGTTAAGTGGAAAGACTTCAAAGGCATAGGCAGTTTGAAAGGTAGTATTTCATGCCTAATATTTCTTTTGTTTTCCCTTTTGGTTATATTGTTTAGTTTTATGTTGCCTTTCTTTTTATCCTGTGAAATGCCCAGATCGGTAATAGTGTTGACCACACTATTTTCTTTTTTTAAGTAGGCTCCACACCCAGTCTGGGGCTTGAACTCACAACCCTAAGATCAAGAGTCACATGTGCTACTGACTGAGCCAGCCAGGTACCCCCACAATTGATCTTATAAATTTGCCTAAAAAATGTAGTCTGATATTGATAATTCTACTGCCTAATGAATACTGCTTGTTTAATATTTATACTATTTTTTCTCTTTCCATTTCACTTTCTTTTCCAACTTCTCCTTTCCCCTCACCTTCTTCCCTTGCATTTATTTAAAAGTACTTTTATTCAACCACCGAACTTGATTGTTGTTGAACTTGTCAGCTTATTCTTTTATAGAAAAGAACCTCTTAATAAAAATACAAGCCAATCCATCTGAGAGTTGTTTTGATGTGCATAATGGAGTAGGCCATAGAGACAAATTTTAATTTAAGATGAAATGAAATAGGCTTGTTAAGATTTTGGCAGTCCTGATACCTTATGGGGAAGCACAAGCACATTCTAGAAGTTCTCTTAGTACTAGCCAAGCCCTTTGCTCCCTTACTTAATTCTGTAATTCATTTGGGTATGCTAGTGAGAGGAACTCTGCCTTTTTATTCTTCTCCTCTTATTGCCCCCTCTGCCTGTCTTATAATAAGCTCTCATCTTGCTATTATTTTGTCTCTGAGTTCTGCAATAGGAAGAACCTTGTAGGCATTCTCAAAGTGAAAACCTTTAGTTTGCTTCTCAACTGTGCCTTACGGTTAGCAATTGAAGCACATCCAAGAAGGAGACTCAGTCAGTGAGCAAAATGGGGCAAAATTCAAGAAGAAAGCCAAATTATCTTCTGAAAAAGCAAATAAGAAAAAGAATGCTGGCTTTTGCAAGAGTTGTTTAGTTATCCAGAATGGCTCTTAAACTAGACTGATCTGCTTGAATTTTTGTTCCTGGGTTTTTGAAAACCCAGAGTGTTCTTGGTGTGCAGAGGTTTAAAAAAGAATGGATCTGGCATTTAGGAGGCAGGAAAGATCCTGATTCTCCACCAGTGAGCTTCCGTCTTGTGTTTCAGTCATGATATTTCTGAGTAATGGCAAGGCTGGAGAACATCAGGCATTTTCTCTATCTTGCAAGGCATTGCTCACAAAACTCTGACACTACTCAAAGCCACCCGAAGTAGCTAACACCTGCAGCTTTAGTCACCTGAAAAACTAATAGTGTAGAATCAGAATTTCTAGTCTCCAAAGGAGGGGGTTTCTTGGAGTTAGGTGGGGAGAGAAAAATCCTTTCTTTATTTTGGGAGAGAAAAGATTTTATTCTCCATATTCTGATTCTACTCTGCTTGGTGTGAAAGAAGGAAAGAAGAAATAGCTAGGAGTAGGTGGACAGTGGGCAACCTTGACCTCTCACCCCATCTTGGGGTAGATGGACAACCTTCCATATTTGTTTCCTAAATATGGTGGTAGTAGAGAAACTTTTCAGATCGTCTAGCAGTTCTAGCCTTTTATCAAACATAGGTCCTCCTAAAGAACTGAATTTAGAAGAACAGGATTTTCTTTACTCATATACTAGAAGGAGGGACTAGAAGGAAAATCAGATTTATTTAATCTGATTCTATATTAATGTTCTAGCAGGATCCTAATCCCTATGATGTTATGAAGTGCTCAGATTATAATAATGTGAAAGACTTTGTGATACTAGAAAAACATAATCTCAGTGGGAAAGCCAACAAAGATAAAGTAGATTTGAGGATTATCTGGTTGCAACATCAGTTACTACATTTTAAAATTCAACAGACATCTACTGTGGCCCCATTTCAGGTACTGAATTGTGGCAGCAAACAGTGATCCCTGGCCTGGTGTTTACACTCTAGTTGGGAAGAGGCAGTAAGTTCATAATAAACATATCAAACTACTCATATAGTCTGTCAGATGGTGATAAATGCTAAGGCAAAAAGAAAAAGTGGAGCAGGATAAGGGGGTCAAGCAGGTGTTGGTATTCCCTTGTAGGGTCAGGATTGGGCTTTATTGAGAACTTGAGGTTTTAGCAAAGACTTGAAACAGGTGTGTGTGAATACCTGGAGAGCTGGAAGAAGAGGGTTCCAGGCAGAGAAAATAGCTAGAGGTCTGGAGCAGGACTGTGTATGTTCAAGAGAGGTCCGAGTGCCTAGACGGAGTGAGAGAACCATTGGTAGGGTGGGACCCATGGCACAGTGGCAGTCCAAATCAAGGGTGTTGGCTTTTTCTTTTTTAGTGGATTGGGAAGCCATTGAGGGTTTGAGGCAGAGAATACCATCTTATGATTTAAGTTTTGAAAGGATTGTCCTGCTTCTTTGTTGAGCATGGTCTGTAGGAGGTTGGAGGGCAAAGGCCAGGAGACAAGTTGGCAGGTTCTTACAGTGACTGGCTGAAGGATGATGGTGGTTCTGATGGAGCTGGTGAAAATCGGTGGTGTTCTAGATACATTTTGAAGGTCAGCAGTCAAGGTTGGTTGATTGGATATAGGGTTCCAGAGAAAGAGAGGAGTTGGAACTGGAGGGATTGACTTGCTTTAACAGAAATGGGAAAGGCGGAGTCCAATCTTGGAAATGTTGGCCATGTTTCTAAGATACCCAAGTGGGCATGCAGGATAGGTAGTCTGATACATAAGTTGAAGTTTTGGAGAAAGAAGTGTGAGAGGAATTGGCATATAAATAGGGTTTCAATCAGGAGATTGGATGAGATCTCTGAGGAGGTGAATGTTGATAGAAACAACCTGAGGCCCAAGGATTAACCCTGGGGGACTCAGCTTTAGAAGGTCAGGAAGAAGAGGAGGAACCAGCAAAGGAGTCAGAGGACTAGCAGCCAGTAAGCTAGGAGGAAGGCCAAGAGACCATGAAGCCCTGGAAACCAAGGAAAGAAAGCCTAGCTAGGAGCCAAGTGATCAGCCATGTCAAATGTTCCTCATAGATAAGGATGAGTGCAGGAGTGCTGGCAACACTGACTCCATCTTTGGCCCCATGCCTTGTGCCCAGGTGGTACCACTTGAGATAACTAATAGAGGCTCCCTTCTGGTGTACAGGTGTTGCCACTTGAGATAACTGGTAGGGATCTTCTGGTGCACAGATGAGAGCCCCACTTTAGATAATTACCCTATGACCTCACCTCCATGCTCCTCACTCCACAAAAGCTGGAAATTGAGGTCTGGAGAGGGATGGAAAAGAGCTGTGGAGCATTGGGGATCATCCATCTACCCAGTCCTCGTAAATTGCTCTGATCAAAATTCTGGGTAAAGGGCATGAAATGGTTTGCTTTGTTTTTTTTTTGGCATTAATGCGTCTTCTCAGTCTGGAGGGTACCTCAGTGACCCTAGCAGTGATTGCAGGTGGACATTGGAGTTGGCAGTATCAAGTTCACCTCTCCTTCGTTCGACAGGAGGAGTTTTAGTGAAGTTGAAAGTGAAAGTGAAAGTCTGGTTGGAGTTAGCGGAATAGAGAATGGGAGAGGAGGAATTGGAGGAAGTGAGTAAAGAAGATGTTTTCAAGAAATTTGTGGTGGAGGAGTAAGGAAGAGGCCACTAGTATTTTCTGCCTGTCTGCCTGGCTCCACGGGGGAGCCCCTCACATTTTATAAAAGCATGGTTTATATATATGTAACTATTCATAGCTGATTTCTGTGAGGTCAGCATGTGTCATCAGCACAGAAATTTGGAAGCAGATGAGACCATCAGTTATTTCGGTAATCTCCACCCAATAAAGGAACCTTCTTTTTAAATATTAATTCAAAACCACTTTTTTTTTCATATGCCACCTAGGAATCCAGAGATGAATAAGGCACAGCCCCTGCTCTTGAGAAACATGTTTTCATGTTTCATATAGGGCGGGCTATATGCTTCCTATGTGATAAATATTAGGATAGAGGCACATGCAAACTATTGTGAAAGTACAGGGCAAAGATCTAACTTACCTGGGGGAAGTTCAGAAAGAGGATACAAATGAAAAGCTGACACTTGAACTAGACCTTAAAGGCAAGCATGACATTTTCCAGGCAGAGTGCTGAAGAGCATCTCTTTATCAAATAATAATCCAACTCCCGTTTGAATGCTTATAGCAACAGAGAGCTCACTACTTAGAGTTTCATTCTATTCTAAATAGCTATAATTTTTGTGTACCTGTTTCTTCTGTTGAACCAAATAGTGATGTTTAATATTCCTACTCATTAGTTCCAGTTTTCTCTGCTGGAACTAATGGGCAGAGACTTGTCTTTCTAACATAGAGGTCATTTCTGTGTTTGAAAATAGATGTTATGTTTTCTTTTAAAGCCACTTCTTTTCTGTTTTGAATAAAGGGAACTGAATAGTCTCATGTTGGGTTCCCAAGGAAGTGGACCCTGAGACCAAGGTGAGCACACAGGAAATTATTAGGGAGTGCTCTTGAGATCATCACCGTGAAAAGGGAAGATCGGGCAGGAGCAGGTTGAGGGAGAAGGAAAGATGTGATGTCTTAATGGAGGCTCCCACCAGCCCTGTTGGGAAGTTCTGAGAATGGACTGATCCTTCGGAGGTGTCTAGAGTCAGGGCAAGAGGACAAGGTCTTTATACTCCCTGACCAGCAGTAATTCAGGGCAATTTATCCTGGAAACGGGGGGGGGGGGGGGGGGGGGGGGGCGTGACTTTGGGCAAGGTGGTTCTCTCCAGCTGATGCTATTTTCAAAGTGGTCTGACAGCTACAATGTATCGCCAGGAGCATTAGCAGCAGCTGCGGTGGTTTATCCCTTATTTTGGAAGTGGGTCTGTAGGGGATCTGGGGGATGGAGAAGAGAAATCTTACATGCTGCTAACTCTGTTTTGGAGACCGAGAGCAGAATGAAAAAGGGCTTGTTTTTGTTTCTTATTAGCAAATAAATACCATGAACATCTAAGCGATGAGGATTCAACCTAATGGTTCTAGACTGATGGGGTCTACTGTGCAATTGTGTCTTCCCTGTGTTAATTATATCTGTTTTGGTGGCCCTTTTTACATGAATGCTTTATGGATGCTCGTGAGGCAAGGTGAAGAAGTACATGCATGCAGTAGAGGTGCCTGGGAATCATTAGGAGATAAAAATGTAAGTGGGGGAAGCGTAGTGAGCTTCCAACTGAATTATATCCCTGTCCTTCATCCTGGAAGATGACAGTTCTTGTGATCGCAATGCAGGTTGGGTGCCTGCAAAGACTGGTGTGTGACCACCAGTCCTTTCCACTCTGTGCACACGTGAAGATTGTTCTTTGATTTGTGGCTTCAGCCATAATTTGCAGAGCCTGTCACTGCCTGCGACTTAGAGTTCGCCCAAAGCTTTGTTGAAAAAGAGCTGTCCCATTCCCCGCTGCTGTATACCAGATTGATGTGTCAACTAAATTAATAACACTGGCTGGTCATTATACCGCAAAACACTTGCCCAAGCTGTAACTCTGTCTCTTGATTTCTGTTTGGCTTCATTAACCTTTTCTTGGTGCCACAGACAAAATGGGCATGTAAGGTATCCTTTATTTAATGAAGGATTGACGAGATAAAAAGTTGAAGGGGGCATTGGTGGGAGAGAGGAGTCAGAAAGGATGATGGAGGATGATAGAATTAGGTGAGAAGAGGTTATGGTGGGGATGAGCTGGAGCCATATTAGTTTTTCTCTTCTTACTTTCACCTTATTGGATTTCTTCACATAGTAGCTGGCTATTTCTTTAGGAGCTCATTTAAAATTGCGAGAGAGTTTTAAGACTAAGAGAGAAGAGGGTAAGTTCGGTATACACTAGATTCGTTTTTTGTTTTCATTAGCATGGGCTCATTTACTATGGACCCTCATGGATTATCTCTCAGGGCTATCTCTCCCTGTGTATTTGAACCAGCTGTCCTCTTCCAATAGATGGAGAATTGTGGGTATTCAAGAACCTCTTTGTGATAAGATATTTCCCTTATCATAGAATGGGTTGAATTCCTTTGTTTACGATTGGAATGCTGTCACCCTTAGCCTGTACATTTTAAGGTATATTTGGAAACTTTTGTCATTTTGTTATATCCACTAGGTTTTGTGAAAACCCAAGTGGAAAAAGGGAATCCTCAAGTGAAACGTTGTTTGGAAGTAACAGGAAAACAAATAGCTTTTTCTCTAAAGCCTTTCTGAGTGGGTGGTTCTGTCACAGACCTTCCTTTCCTTCTGTGGTTCTCTGTAGACCCATGACAAGTCTTGGAATAATTAAACTTTGTTGTCCTGGAATCCCAGTATAATCCTACAACCTAAGGACAAAGTCACCATTACCTGAAGAATAGTACTTGTGTTGTGGTAGGAGACCAGGGCAGGTGTGTCAGGGGGCAGGGGCTGGTCACAGTTTGGAATAAGTTCACACGAAGTCCATATTTTATTCTGAATGGATTCCCACTCCTCCCACCGTTCTTCCTGCCATATCTGCTCTACTTCTCTGAATTCTCCCTGACGTGTGTTTAAGCCAGAGGAGGGAGCTAGGATAAGCACCATCTTACCCCTAGCAGAAAGAATTGCCCTCAAACGATTAAGCATCTCCTGTTTCCTTCTGAATTGCCTGTGGGGAATATGAAAAAGTTCAAGCCACATGAAGCAATCATAGCTCTGCAGAGCGAAGGGGCTGGCAGGTTTCATTGCCGAATCAGGGTCTGTGGATAGCAGCTGGATATTTCCCAATCGGTATTTTTTTCAATAGTGGGTGCCCCCCAAGCACTCAACAATTTCTCAGTTGTACAAGAATATGTTCCTGAACGAAGAAATCACTGTATAATTTTGCTTAAAAGCCTCGTCTCTTGTGACTGTACTGTGAAGCTCTAGTCTGGGGGGATCGAAAAGAACTGCCCCTTTTAGACACAATTTTGTTCTCCTGGATTGTTATAAAATGGGGATGAACCATCAGATAAAAGATAGGGGCACTGACAAGAAAAGAGATGCCATTACCCAGGAGGAAGTCGGGGGAAATGGATTGAGAAAGAAGGCCAAGGCCAAGAGGGTCTTCATCTGTGGTTGCAGATTCTTCTAACTGGAAGGCAGAGCTAAAATGCAGGGCTTGACATCTCAGAACAGCAGGTGAAATATGGCCTAAAATGGGAGAAATTTAAAATGGCTTCTCCCTCAAAAGGAGGGAGAAAACCTACACATACTCAGAGCTGACAGAAGGCTATGTGTATAATACACAGGTCAGACTGAGACCTGTGGTGTTCGACAGGTAGGAGGAAGAATAATCATCTGTGTGCAGCTCTAAACTCTTATCATACATGAGCTTGAATCCAAGTCCTTTTAACCTGTAGCTTAGGTACACAGTCTGCACCTTCCTCTAACTTGTGTATCTCCTTATCACGGTGGAAGACGAAAAACTCAATGTGCTATTAATCCAACAGTTATTTCTTTATAGAAAATACACTGGCCAAACTTTCTTCTCCCTGATATCCATACCAGAGTACCGCCTACCTACCAGGTCAGTGTGCTTATACCACCTCCATCTGTAGGTTTCAGGGTAGATGGATGGCCTTCCCATTTATTCACTCTGAGTGATAAACTTCCATGGTTGTGATCAGTTCAGAAGGTTCAAAAAATGAAAAGCATGTGTAACCCTAGAGCTCATTTGACAGTGAAACCTGACCCGAACTGATGTGAGGCCATTTAGAGTCTTTATCCCCCTTAATGCGACTCTTTACATGTCTTGCAATAGAAATATTAACATATGTGATTGTAGGAAGCTCCTCTGTGCCCCAGGGATTTCAGACAACACGGATGTAGACCTGTGTTGATTCTCCCCCTAGAGTCTAGAAGGTGGTTTTAGGAAGAAAGGTATTAGAAATGTTTGCAATTCAAGCATCGCATTTTAAAAGGTGTGTGAAAAAGTAAAAAATGAACATAAACCTTTGTACCCAGTTGATTCAGACTCTCCCTTACCATCTTTGTTGTTTTTTTTTTTTTTTTTTTTTTACCTTTTTACTATTCTAGGATGAATCTTCCATGTTCTTCCAGTTTGGCCCATCAATTGAACAGCAAGCTTCTGTAATGCTCAACATCATGGAAGAGTATGACTGGTACATCTTTTCTATCGTCACCACCTACTTCCCTGGCTACCAGGACTTTGTAAACAAGATTCGCAGCACCATCGAGAACAGCTTCGTGGGCTGGGAGTTAGAGGAGGTCCTCCTGCTGGACATGTCCCTGGATGATGGAGATTCCAAGATCCAGAATCAGCTCAAGAAACTTCAAAGCCCCATCATTCTTCTTTATTGCACTAAGGAAGAAGCCACCTACATCTTTGAAGTTGCTAACTCCGTAGGGCTGACTGGCTACGGCTACACATGGATTGTGCCTAGTCTGGTGGCAGGGGACACGGACACAGTGCCCTCAGAGTTCCCCACCGGGCTCATCTCTGTGTCCTATGATGAATGGGACTATGGCCTCCCTGCCAGAGTGAGGGATGGAATTGCCATAATCACCACCGCTGCTTCCGACATGCTGTCTGAACACAGCTTCATCCCTGAGCCCAAGAGCAGTTGTTACAACACCCACGAGAAGAGAATCTACCAATCCAACATGCTGAATCGGTGAGTGAGGGACCCAAGGCGTCCTGATGGCAGAGGGTCGGGGGAGGGCCTTCAGGACTGGGTGTGGAGGTTCAGAAGCACTGGGAAGAGCAATTCAAGACATCAGAGGGTGAAGCCGGCCACTGAGATGGCAGGTCTTAGTGATGGTGGGAGTGCTTCAGGTCCAAAGCTTGCTGTGCTGGGTTCCTGTTCTAAGAAATACTCAACAGTTCCCGCTTCTTGATCATTTCCTCCACACTAGGTGTTACTCAAGGGTTTTGTAGGTTTGACCTCATTTAACCCTCAAAGCAACATTCTATTAGGGGCTTAAGAGTTGTTTCCACTTTATGATCCAAGAAAATAAGGATCATGGGTGTGAACGGTCCATAGTTGGTCTCCAAGGAAGAGGCTCAGTCTTGCATACTTCACCGCCATGGAAGACACAGTGGGCATTGACATGAGGGAGGACCTACTGGTCCCTTTACTTAGGACCGCTGCTATACTGGGAGGGAATGGACAATAGGTTACGTGGGTCCGGAGGCATATGAAGAGGATCCTTCCCTTGGCTTTTGTCTCCTTCGTTTCCTTCTGCCTTTTAAGTGTAAGTGTGAGAGTGCTGCTGTGGAAGCAGCTTCTGTGGTTGCTCTTAGTCTGATTTCTAAGTAAGAAGGGGACATGGGTGGAGTTCCGCTCCCCTCACCTCCCCTCCGAATCCAGCCATGACTCCCAGGTATCCTCTTGCGGGTGTTATGTGACTGTGTAGGACAGAAGATTCTCTATGAGGCTTCTGTGGTTCTGTGATTTGTAGAAAACCACCATACACAAACGCTGTAAAAACTCAGATAATGCAGAAGACTACAAAGGAGGAGGAGAAGAGAAAAATGGCCTCAAAGCCAGCGAACCAGAGGTAGTCATTGTGGAAATAATTAGAGAACATCTTTCCAGCTATTCTCTGATGCGTGTGTACCTATATGCATATAAATCTATAATTTTACATAAATGGAAACATGACTATAATAACCTGACTTTCTTTGACTCTACAATATGTTTTGGGCCTCCATTTTAAATTCTTCCTGAATCATATCTGACAAATAGAAAACTATGCAGAAAGCACATTACTCTGGTACCATCCAGCTTAAATAAAATATCAAAGCATCCTCTGGGGAGGTTGAAACACAATTAGTGGAGGCTGAAGGTGTACCTACTTATACTTGTTTAACCTCTGGGAGGGAGTTGGAGTAAAGCCTCTCAGCAACTCTTAATTCAGAGTTGCAACTAAAGCTTCCTTTTTTTTTTTTTTTAAAGGTTTATTTTAGAGAGAATGAGTGAGCGTGAGTGAGTGGGGGAGGGACAGAGGGAGAGAGAGACTCTTTAAACAGACGCCCCGCCCAGCGCAGAGCCAGACAAAGGCCTTGATTCCCAGGACCCTGAGATCCTGACCTGCGTCAAAACCAAGAGCGGGACACCACCCATGCGCCCCTCACCCCAGAGCTCCTTTTAATGTAGCTCTCTCTGTGATCCAATCCTAATATTATCCCATCTTGAACTCTGCTTTTTGCCATGACAGTTATTACTACGTTCTTGGTTTCTTCCTCCCTCTCTAGTCATTCTGTCTCAAAGTCCTTGGCATGCTCTTCTTCCTTTAGACCTCTCTTAAATATTGGCATAAAACTCAGGGTTTTGTCCTAGATCCCCCTCTTTGTCCTAGACCCCTCCATTGCCAGGGCTATAACTGATATTTGTGAATTGACTTCTGGCTGAAACCTCTCCTTTGAGCCCCAGTCTGTATCACCAACTATGAGGAGGTAGGCTCTTCTGGATGCCACAGGGCCTTAGAACACACCATATCCGAAGCTGAACTGCTTTCTCTTCCATTCCCCTCCCTCTTCCAGGCAGATCTATACTACCTGTAAAGGCTACATCCTATTACCCAGTGGCCTCAAGTAAAAATTGCCCAGGTGTCCTTACTTTCACTGCCCTCCCCTCCCCCAGTCTCTTAGGAGACCATCTCCTGCTGCCATTTCCTATGGATTCCCTCTGGAGTGCTCTCACCGGCTACATTCCCAGGCCGTGTTCCTGGTTGGCTCTTCTTACCAGTATTGCTGCAGGGCCTCGTCAATATCTTACGGCTCCCGGTCCTGCATCCTTCCAATCTACATCACAGCCAGAGTGATCAAAGATGAAAATGTGATTTCATCACTCTCCTGCTTTGCCTTTCAGTGGCTTTTCGTTGGTTCTGTAATGAAGTCCCATCTCCTTAATGTGGTTTATAAAGTCTTCCACTGCATAGTCCAGCCTGTCTTTCCAAAACTGTGTCCTGCTACAGTCTCCCTCGGACACTGTATCCTTGCGATACTGAACCTGCTTTAGTTCTTTGAAAATACCATGTTCTTTCTCACTTCTAGCTCTTTTCCCTGCCTTGAATATATTCCCCAGGAACCCCTTCCCACCAGTAGGTAAATGCTGATGCTCCTTCACCTGCCTCCTTTCCATTCTTCAGGCTTCAGTCCCAGCCTCACTTCCACTGAGGAAGCTGTTCCAGACCCTGGACTAACAGGACTCTGTTATGTGCTTTTGCCACATCTTCTGCTTTCCTAGTAAAGCCACTTTTGAGATGGCTGTCATTCTGTGCTGTGTTATGGCTTGTCCCTGCAAGTTCTGGGGAAGCAGTGACCTCTCTGTCCTACTTATTTCCATGCCCCCCCCCCCCTAGTGCCCCATGTGACAAAAGGAAGAAAGACACCTGGAGTGAATGAGTGACCTCCAAGATGCTGAACTGCCCAGTGCATTTACCTCCCCTGCAGGGTTTTTCTTGTTCTGCTGCTCTTTGCAAGATAGTAGAGATTTCCTTGGAAAAACTTACTGTTTATTTGATTCTGTACCTTCAGGTTTTCTCCCATGGTCTTTAGTGTTAAGTTAAAATCTGATGCCAGTTACTCTGCCAAATAGTAGTTCATTAAAACCAATACTAACAATGAAGACTCTCTAGACCAAAATGTCTGCCAGACGATGCGAGGAAATGAAATGAGTGTTAACTTCAAGTCCATCAGTTTTGGTCCAGGAATACCTGCTTTTATCCTAAAACTTTGTCCAGGTAAACTGTCAACCTGTAGATATTCTCATTTGCCAGTTGGCTTACTTTCTGTTAGAATGCAAGTGTTCCCTCTGAAGCCTGGTCTCTGACCACTCCACCTTTAAAATCGCAGTTGGTTCTGACTTTTGTGATCCTGTCTCAGGTCACTCCTCAGATGTTGTCATCAAGACGGCAACAAGTACCCACAGCCATCTTTGCCAGCGCAGCAGTCCTAAAAAGAACAGGGATTACTCAGTCCAGATGATTCATAAATTCCTTGAGTAGCAGGATAGAGCTGAGAGTCCAGGGTAGAGCCGAGAGTCCACCTTGATTTCCCACGTGGACTGTGTAAGAAGTGTCTTCAGATGCATCAAAACACTTTTCCATGAAGGGCTTTCCTCTGTGAACTTTCCCTTCTGCCCCAGTTCCCTGATATTATTTTGTTGGGGGCGGGGGTTGGTTCCTGTGTCTGTCTCCAGACTTCTCCTCTTGGCCCTGTCTGCTGTCTCCATAACTTATCCCTCACGCACCCGCATTTGTTCCTTCCCTTCTCTCAAGTGTGGCTCCTCAGGGCTCTTGAATCCAATCTCTAGCCTCTCTTGAGAATATTTTAATATCCTTTTCTATCAAGGCCCAGAAAGGATTGGGGTTGACTAACAGGGACTGTAAGGAGCTAGCCTCAAAGTCTGAGCTATTACCGTGTGGCACAGCACGCGGAATCATCAGTGGAATTCAATTAGGCACACTCAGTCCCAGCTCCTCTTACTTATCGTGGTCTGAAAGCCGTCTCCTCCCCCACCTTCCTCCCCCTTCAAGAGCTCTGGTCCCACTAGGGTCACTCTTTTAAATAACAAACCAAGCAGCCACACCATTTAGCCACAGCAGGAGATCTTTGCAAATAAAATTGTTGCAAATGGTTGGTTGTTTTATGAGGATGACTTTTTCTTTGGCTTGCTGCTTTTTGCAACAGCAGTGGGAAGAAACCTCCTTAGGGGGTATCCGGGACTGACCCAGCCCTGGGTGACACCAGAAATATAGAGTCAGGAAGTGGTTTCTCCTCTTCCCTTCTGAAAAACCAGGAACATTACCTGGCCCTGTCCTCTCTGGAAGCTTTGTAAGGGGGAGGTAAAGCTCCCATTTATGGCCAAATATGCCAAATTATGCCTTTCTTTCTGGGTAAGGAAGGTTCCTAAATCTAGACTTAGGGAACAGGGATTGGTGACTCCCTGTTATTGCTGAATCCCAAAGAGAGACACACATTTGAAGTAATTCATCTGTTAGTTACCAAAGGAGGGGTGTTTGTTTGTTTCTTTTAATGACACATAGGTATTCTCAAAGAGGATTCTTGAAATAAACATTATATATCAAGGTATCAGTCCACATTCCCCAATGATAACTTCTTAGCTCCTTGAAGCTTGGCCAGCCAGATATGGTTTTGGTGACTATTTCCAGATAGGCTCTAGGTTGCTGGACAAGGCTGGCAAGGTTTCAAGAAAAATATAGAGATCTAGTTAAATTGGAATTTTAGGTCAACAGTAGCTAATTCTGTTAGCACAAATCTGTCCCCAATATTGCATGGGGACATACTGATACTAAAAGATAACTTGTTCATCTGAAATTCAGATTTAACAGGGCTCCTGTTTTGTTTTGTTTTTGTTAAATGTGACAACCCTATTTTGTACGCAAATAAGGATTAATTTTCTGTTGGAACTTTGTAGCATTCATTTATGCCTTATTAGTAAATGTGGTCCCATGCCCCATACTGTTGCCCAAGACATGCTGAGATAGAGTTGTTTTCCAACTGGGAACTTTATTTGATTGAAGGAGTTGAATAATTTCTTCTGTCGTGTGTTCTCTAAGTGAAGGATCTTCTTAGTTCCTAAGAAAATTCCTAATGTTTTGATACCAGATGATCTGAAAGTGTTTAGAAAGTGATTAGGCCCATCATCTAAGCCTGTCTTTATTCCCCTGAGCTAGAGAACAACTGTTAGCTATTAGTAGGCACGCGTCTATATTTTTCCTTTATTGCTTCCTCAGGGGAGTAGGTAATGGTTATTTTCCTTTTCTATGTGCGCTCCAGTACTCTGCTGGTCTATTTCTGTCGCTCAGGTGGTGGCACACTGGCCGTTGACCTCCAGGCTCGCTGTCTGCCCTGAGCACCTGCCCAGTGCTCCCAACTTTTAGAAAAAGCAGGTGCTCTTTGAGATGGCTGGATCTCAACAGCACAAACCTCTTATGAATCTTGCCGAATTATTCCCTCTGACGTGCTCCAGTGTTCCTGCTCAACATTTGTTTTGTAGCCATAAAGGTTGCTATCTAAAAGGCCAGAATCCTCCTCCTGGCCGAGGAGAGCCGAGGACAGCTGGTATGAAGAGCTGTTAAGCTCTTCCTAGAAGAACTGTGAGAACTCCATGCTCCTCTAACCTTGAGGCAGGCTCCCTAACCTCAGACCCATTGTAGTAGCTGGATTGTTCCCAGGGGATGCCCACTTGACTCTCTTGGCCTGAAAAGTGCTGATAGGTTAAGAAATAAATGAGGATTTGAGTCCATTCATTTTCAGACCCCCACGGGCAAGATCTGCTTGGTCATTACCCATCTTTTCGTTAGTAAATGTTCACAGAGGGCCACGCATAGGCAGATTTCTGGGAAGGCAAATACGTATTGTACATTCACTTAATGTAATCTACCTGTGATTAGCCAAAAGGTTCCGTGAAGGCATAGTTATCAATGGATTATTGAGCATGATGGCCCTTCACCTGATTAAAGAAATCCTCTGGAGTCTAAGGAAAGCTACATTTTCATATGAAATCCCTAGTACAGCAGGACACACCCGTGTGTGTAGAGAGAGATGTTGTCTGCTCAGTGGTGTAGGAGATACAAATTGGGGGAACAAATAACTCGGGAATTTCATAACCGTCCTGAAAGATCTGTTCAGTGCTTTCATTGTCCTTGGAAAAATGACTCCATTGAGGGTTACTCAGATTCTTGTGTTTTCTTCTCATCTTCCGCATTTTCCTACCGGATGTGTGGTCATTTCAGCAAGTAATCTTAGCTTCCTTCCCTTCAATTCAAATCTGGGAAGAGCATTCATGAATGTTTAGCACCGAGACCCCTCTGTGATTCTTTCCACAATAACTACCTAATTCTCTGGCTGACTTGTACAATTTAAAATGCACCCGTGACATCGTTGGTGTTTCTTTCCTGTTTCTTCTTTTCCATTTTCCTCCTCCTCCTCTTCCTCCCTGCTCTTCTACTTCTTCTTCCTTCTTAAAAAACAAACACAGTGGTGCTATTTTCAGTTGGAGGAAAGGGCAGGAGATAAAGAAGGAGTGAACGGGAAAAGACTTCCATCTCATGGGGGGACAAGTTTGAGGTGGGAGGCAATACACACATTGTGCTGGGAGCGAAAACACAGGTGGTCCCTTGTCTGTGGGAAGGAACAGAATGGTCTCGAAGAGGATGGAAGCGAGAGCAGAGTATGGCTGTGGCTGCCAGTGGAGAACAGCACATTCTGCCTCAGGAAGGACACGAGCCTTGGTGGCAATGGTGAGGGTTAAGAAAAGAGTCATAAGGTCTGTGCTGAGAAGCAGCCAGCCTGCGGAGGTTGGGAAGTCCATTGTTGGTTGTATTTCTGACTCCATACGGTATACCAGGCATCAAGCAGTCACCGAAGATGATCCTTGCAAAAGTCCTGACCCATGCACAGATCTCTGGGAGATGTTCTTGATCGCTCTCTTAGCAGGACAACTTGGATGCTCCCCTCCCAAGAACTCATTACCCCCATCTCTTGCTTCATTGCTCTTGGTAGTCCTCACCTGACCTGCTGTGTACATTTTATTCTTAAGTATTTTTGTTGTCTTCCTCCTCTTAGTTGAATTCAGACTTCGCGAGAACAGGCTTTTTTTTTTTTAAACCTCTGTGTTCCCAGCACAGTGCCTGATGGCACTTGATAAATATTTGGCAGATAAAAGCATGAATGAAGATGGGAATCACTGCCCCATTTTGTTTTTGAGACTTGAGGTACAGGGCCACCCAGCTTAGGCGGTGCCTCAGGTTTCAGCCCCTCACTCTGCTGTGCATTAGCCAAACTTAAAGGATACCCCCATCCCTGAAAATCAAAAATCAGAAGAGTCTTTGGCTGAGGGTCTAACCCAACACTGTCAATACATGTATTCTCAGGGAATAGACGGTGGGAGGATGAGTGATGGTACAAATGTGGGGTCAGAGTCTCAGGGTGGTTACTGAGCTGTTAGAGGTGGGTAGGGGGTTGGGGGCATCACCCAGGTGTCCTGATGGAAGGAGTGGCACTCTCCAGAGAGTGTGCACCCTGCTTGACTGTGTCCTCAACAGGGCTGGCCGGCAGCCGGGCCTGTCCTGTTAACCTTTGCCCTGGGCTGGTCATAGCTCCATGATTCTTGTTCCCTTGGTTCTTACTCAGATAAGGGTGCAAATTCACAGTTAATGGGAATTGAAGCTGGCGTTATTTAGGGATTGAGTGGGAGTCCTGCCTCCATCTGCTCTCTCTTCCCACCAGAGAATAAAGGCTGGCTGGGTGGAGGTAAGGTGGGAGGCAAGTTGCCAGAAAGCTCAAGCACTGTCATTTATGGTTACAGACATGGGCTGGAAGTCTGACTGAAGGCTGGACTGCAGCCGGCCGAGGTCAGCCTCCTATGAGCATCTGGAGAGCAGAGAGAGTTCCATGGCTTTTGCCTCTACGTATGACCTCACCCATCTCAAACACATAACGGGTTGAGGCTTTCTCTCACCTCTCTCCAGCGGAGCTGTTAGGAATACATAGGCGGCTCTCTCCTGGAAAGAGTTCTCCGGGGCCGGATGTGGCTGATGAGGATTTGGGAGGAGTGGGCTGGTCAGCGTGACTGCCGGTCAGCAGACGGCAGGGTCTGAGCCTGCCCTGCAGACAGGGCCGGGGGGAGAAGCCCAGAGCCGGCTAGCAGTGGGCGCTGGGTGCAGAAGAACCTTCCCTCCACTCTCTCAGGGTTTTATCGGTGGCTCCTTCTCTTCCGGGAGGGCCTGGCGGGGTTAGCCTGCCCAGACTGGCCCCAGTCCCCAAGCTGGGCCGGCTGGTCACACATGAAGGAGCTGCTGCTGACAGATTAGAGCTCCCCGCTGCTGAAATCTGTTCCCCCTTGTCCGGCTTCCAGCAGCAGCAGCCGGCCGGGGGCTGCCTGCTGCCTCCCTCACTGCCCGGGCTTTTCTCTCTTCCTCATTCATCACTGCTTCACTCCACCCCACCAACACCTTTCTTTCCTCGTTTCCATTTCTTTCTTGCTGGGGTTGTTCTGTTCATTGATCTTTAGCTGTCCCTCGCTTCTCACCTGCTTTCATTTAAAAGCCTTCGTGTCTTTCCTGCCTTTTGCTTCCGGTGTTCCCAGATGACCATACATAGAATTCTTGCGTGCACGTATATATATTCACGCGGGAGTGTGTTTCACATTCACAGAGCACATATTTACATGTGTCCATTTGTGTCTGTCCGTTACAGTCTTGTGTTAAAAGAGCTAGATAGAAACACTTTTTTATATTAAATTCTCCCATTCTTCTATTAAATTCTCCCATTCTTCTTTTCCACAGAGATTGTTTAGTTGATCACCTGAGAAGGCTTGTCTGTGGGCCAGACGTTGGGAGGGATCCTTTCACACGGCTTGCCTGGAGTTAGTTCTGTGAATATTGACTAGCTCTTTCCTTCCAGTCTTAATTCCATTTTCAATGTCACGATGAGTGTAAGAACGGTTGCTATTTCTAGCACATTCACTGTTTGGGCAAAGGAGGTAGACTCAGGAGTCGAGTGGTTCTACATACTTCTAAGAAACCCATAAAGGTTGTCTTTTTCAAAGAACAGATTTTCTCCTGACAACACAACAGAAAAAGCCATGGAAACCATACTGTGACACTATTATAGTCATGCAAAACAGTCCTTTTCACAGTTCCCTGGGAGAGACTACAGAAGGAGTCCAGACGAGGCTTATGTGTCAGAACACATTCAGTGTTTGACATCAGGGCTGATGATCACAGACCTCAAGCTCACAATCCTGCTAATAATGAGGATGATAAAAATGACCATTTTCAGACAGAGCATCTTCATATATGTAATCTCATTGAATCATCACTATGAACCCATGAAGGCTTCTTGGATCTGCTGTGTAGATTACCTGGGGATATCAACAGAGAAAACTCAGATACTCACTCTTCATTTTCCCAGTGGCATGTCCAGATACTCTCACCCACCTTTTCCCCCCTTCCTTGAACCACAGTTATTGGGGACTTTAGGCAAAAAAAAAAAGGCACAGTAGAATGTCATTATAATGTAGTTTATCATTACATAGATTTTAATGGGTCAGATTCATCTCATTATTGACTAGAGAAAAAGCCACACGTGTGTATGTGTATGTATGTATGTGTGTGTGATAGACTATGACTTAAAATCGTGATCCCACAGGCTGCCCAGGGTCATTATTCTCATTGTTCTGTTAGCACACTGCACGTGTGTTCATACAGACTTACCCCCTGTTACCTGGGAGAGCACAGGTGATATATGTAACACCCTGATATATCTAGGGCATAACCCAGAACCATGCAGAAAGCAGCAAAGGGTTTTGGACCCTAAATCACTGGTACAAATTCTTGTCCTAAAGGAAATGTGGTTTATTTTAATTAGAGTTCATTTACTCTAATTTTATATGTACCCTTAAGAAGCTTGTGGGGTAGTTATGTTAGCTATGGCCTGCAGGGTGAGTATCCCAGTTTAAACAGGATATGTAAACATATATACGCAACTAATGAATCACTGAACGCTACATCAAAATCTAATGTTGTACTATATGTTGGCTAACTCAACATTAAAAAAAAAAAAGGGGTACATCAACATAATTAGGCGGTCTGTCCAGAGCTGATATGGTAGCTACATGATTGTCAGGACCCAGATTCCTGCTAGCTTTCTCTTTTTCCCTTTATAGGATCTGGCCTTCATCCCCATGCCCGTACCACTGCCAAACTCCAGTTTCAAGCAGCAGGTGAAAGTTAGGAAGAAGGACGATCTCATCTAAGGAGGTTACCCAGAAGTCCCATACTTTGCTTAGAGCTCATGGTCAGAAATCAGTTAGTGATCATGGCTAGCTGCAAGGGAAGCGGACAAATTCAGGTTTTAACCTGGGCAGTAAGAGACCCAGTTAAAAATCAGATGGTCAGGGACCTATCTTTGGTAGGTGACCTGTCATATTGGAGATACTTGCTTATCTGATTTCCCAGATCTTACAGCTTAGAAACGATGAACATGATGGGAATCAGGCAGGGCAACTGACAGCATTAAGAAAGAACTCACAGGGGCGCCTGAGTGGCTCAGTGGGTTAAAGCCTCTGCCTTCGGCTCAGGTCATGATCCCAGGGTCCTGGGATCGAGCCCCGCATCATGCTCTCTGCTCGGCAGGGAGCCTGTTTCCCTTCCCCTCTCTCTCTGCCTGCCTCTCTGCCTACTTGTGATCTCTGAGTGTCAAATAAATAAATAAAATCTTAAAAAAAAAAAAAAAGAACTCACAGAATGGCGAAGTGCTTAAAATATTAGAAAAACCAAGCAGGAGACCTTGAAAGGAGCCCCTGTCTAAGAGCATCTGGGGCAAACTGCCCTATACTCCCCAGGAAGCATATGCCCCCTTTAAAACATCCCTGTGGAAAGAATAGCCTAGTCATTGTTAGGTCATTATTAAGAGCTTAAATTATATTGATTATCTTTGGTTTAAGAAGTCAGAGAACTCCGTAATATCTTTCTAAAATTTTCCATTTAAAAGGCTTCCTATAATCAAGAAAAAGCTTGGTACTTAGAAATACTAAGCTTCAGCAATTTAGAAAATTTACTTTAAAAAAGGTTATTGAGTGAGTACTATGAGCCAAGTGCTGTATAAGGCCTCATTTAATCTTAAAAGTACTGTACGGAGGCATTATTACTTCCATTTTTCAGAGAAAGGAACTGAGATCCTGAAAGGTTAAGTCACTTGCCTACTTTACTTGGGTTTCAGACCCAAGTCTTTATGGATTTCAGGTGTACTTTGCCCCATGTTGTCCATCTGAGGGTCCATTCTGAGGGCCGTCTCGCTGCTGAGCAGAGTCAGTTAGGACTGGGACACACGTGAACACATTGTTAACCTGAGGCACAGGGTGGTTTTGTTTCCTTTCTTGGCCTCTGTGGAATTCCTGTCCTAATGTCAGGATAAATCTAGAATTAGTTTCCTTTCTTGGCCTCTGTGGAATTCCTGTCCTAACATCAGGATAAATCCAGAATCAATCCAAAAACAGCAGCCAGTGTCCACACACTAGGGATGTCCCAGTCTGAGCCCTTTTTCTCTCCCTGTCCCGAAGCATGTCACGGGTCTGTTTACCAGCCTTGCTGTGATCTTGCTCCTGCCTGCCTTTTCTGATTGGAAAGGATGATATAAGGATGATATATATATATATATATATATTTTTTTTTTTTTTCTTCTTCTTCTTCCCGTATATTCCAAAGTCCTTTAGGCCCTTTCTGGGACAACAAGAACTTGTAGTCTTTGTGGACCTGAGAGTCCTTAGAATGGAAGCAGGAGCAGGCTTTCTGTTCTAAAATCTGCAGAAACTCCTGGAGGTGACAGACCCATTGGAAATCCTGTCAAGGACGTGTAATAAAACAAAACAAGACCTTGGCCTCTGTCATGATTTACAAATGTCCTCTAGGGTCACTATTCATTTTTGACAGGTGGGATAAGTTCAGATTTGTTTAAAGCTGAAACTTGGCCGGCGATTGGAGAAAAGTACAAATGATCCTATCAGAAGTGAAAGAAACGTGATGCCTGGGGGCCACTCCTCTGTCCCTCACACTGTTACGTCTACTGATGACTGACTTAGTGACACGTTTGCTATGAATGTGCTGAACCCTTTGTGAGATGGTGGGTATACAGACAATATGCACCCTCCATTTCATTGGCCCTGTAAGGAATGGGGCATCCAGAGAAAGTTCTTTTAATTAGCTGACCAGGGCCTATTTTCCTTATAATATAACATGACTTGCCTAAGAGGCTAACAGAACAAGCCTAAGAAATGAAGATCAGAATTTCTGAATATTGCGGTTAAAAGTATCAGGATTTTCCCAGTACCTCTGGACACCAGGCCATCAAGGATCCCTTCCGATAGAGAACAAGATAATGGAGTTAAGGAGGAGAAAAGAACCATTTTAATAGAGCAGATTCTAGTGTAATTCTTTGATCTTATAGTCACAAATGATTAGCCACCTGCAAGCTCAAAACCTGCAAAGGAGAGTCTTTTGAAATATATACCAGAGTCCCCTTCCCCACAGGTACCCACACGCACTTTGAGTGCTGGCTCACCTACAAGTTTAAAAATAGGAGCCCCCGAGTTGCCATGACTCCCAGTGCTACTGAGCAGGCTTCCTCTCCCGTGGATGTGCTTGAACTTCAGAATACCAGTTAGCCAGGGTCTGGCTCAGAGCGGCCTCTAGCGGTTCCATCCTCAGGGAAGTGCTTCCTTCCTGGGTCATGCAGCCCAGGCCCCCGAATTAACCCACACGAGACAAGTTGAACACTTGTGTGTTCTGAAACATCCTCCCTGTGGTCAGCTCCTTGCAGAAATTTTCTCTTCAGCGACAAGTGACAAACCAGTTGGCACCTCCCGTGTGCTCAGAACTGTGGGGTGCGGTCCAGGCCTTCAGTGTCTTGTAGGGGAACCAAGATCTGCATCCCACACATGCTCAGCAGCAGCAGGGAAGCTGGTGGGAGAGGTAGTGATGACAAATGAGGTAATTCAAATAAAGTATGTTTGCTCTGATCATCAGGAGTTAACATTTTCCTTTTTCAGCTGAAGGAGCCTTCTGAACAAGCTCCGGGGTGTGTTAATGTGCTGACTTGCTCCCGTGCTGTCTTCAGTTCCCTGTGTTTTGAGTTCCCTGTGTCAGTGCATCTCAGTCCTCACCTTGTGGGGTTAGAATTTCCTGGGGAGCTTTAAGAAACTGTACAGATCTTAAGGGCCCACCCTGCAAAATTCCGATTTAGTTGGATGGGAAGGCAGTAGAGGCCCTGGGAATGACCATCTATTAAGAGCTCCTAAGTTGATTCTAAATGGCAGCCGGGGTTGCGAATGGCTGTTCTCAACTTCATGGTCCTTTTTGTGGCCCCAGTGACCAGGATGGGGTGAAAGGCAGTGACAGTTTTGCATAAATTTGAACTAGGCGCTAATAAAAGCATCCTTTCTTTCATTCTTTCCTGATGAACAGTCTAAAAATTGGGATTCCCTATTAGTGCTGTGAAATTCAAGTTCTGGGAAGGGTAGAGGATTTGGACATCTCATCAGTGATGATCCCCTTGCAGGTAGCCCATGATTTCCTGATATGGTTTTTGGTCCTTTGGCTAATGCCCCATGTGTCTATTTTATGCAGAGAGGCAAGTTACCGCCAGTAAAGCTAGCAGCATGAGTGTCAATCAAATCTGACTTTAAATGGTGTTCCAGTTCTTCTGTACATCATTTGATTACAAACCCCAAAGAAACAGAACTTTAAATCTTCAAATTTGATGTCTGCTGGTCTTGAGAAATTTATGCTTTGCTAAATTTTGGAGTGTACAAGTGGTTTTCAAATGAAAGTTATTAGCACTAGAAAATGATGTTCTTTGTATTACTATGCTGTTATTCCATTTAATGGAATTGCTCCCTAAAGTGCCACAGAATGAAATCAAAGGGAAAACAATTTAGAATGAGGAAGACACAGGATGAGGGTCAAGGTGAGAAAGGAAATGGTGGGCCACCCCAATCTCTCCACCCTTCCCCGGAGCTGGGGACAGCCCTCCTTCACGGGGACCAATTGAATTGACCTTGATAATGGTCTGGCCGGGGGTTGCAGGTGGTCTCATAATGAGTGGCATTGTTGGGATTTTGACTGCTGTGAACAAGCAAGAGAGGGAGGCCATGGTATAGCTTTGGAATTGTATTAAGGAAAGACGTAATTTTGTATAACAGAACAATGCCATCTGTCTGACTAAAGACTTTGCACAGCATAGGAGACTTTATGTTTGTCCAAAGAAAGAAGAGAAATATCCCCTATTGTTGTTAAAGCCCTTTGTGATTTGTAAGAGAACCATGACTGTCTCTAGACACAGTCACCAAGTAGGTGATGGTTAGGTGACTGTTCTCATTGCCTTTAACCCCTGGCTTCTACCCACCTAGCCATCTCTCCCACATTTATCACGAAGGTACCTGGCTGAACAGATGGCGTTTTGCATCCTGTCCTTAAGGCCATCAGACTTGGATTTCCTTGAACGAGCAGGAGGGAATGAGTCCCAAACACTTGTTCTTCCCTGAGCTCCAGATTCCAGATCTGAACTGTTTTGTGGAGTTTTCTGTCCTCTTTTCACCAATAGCATAACATGAGGGAGGAATGAAAGACTTATTAAGAAACATTTATTAATTGCTCCAAAGTGCATTTTCCCTCTTTGGGTCTCAACCAGGAACGTCTACTCAAGGTTAAATTGAAAATGTCTCAGGCAGGCAGTCAAATCTTTATTTTGTATATGTCCAATGACTGGTACCATAAGTAGGATTATGTGTGTAGTAGTTTGTTTCCAGGCATATAGAGGATTTTCCAGATTTCCTAGCAGGGGCACACCAGACCATACTGGGTTTTGCATCGGAGGTGAAGGGTGGATGGAAGGAGTTAGCACTATTACACTGCAGTCCTCAGAAAGTTCTGGAGCTGTGAATCTTAGTGCCTGGGTGCCACGGACATTCTTAGCTCCCTTCTCTTTACAGGGATTTCTTTTCCCTTCCTGGCATTGTTTCCATCTTGCCTCAAGTGACATCAACTTCATTTCATCCCAGCTGTTTGGTGTAGTCTTAAGAACTCGGCAGCATGGAGAAGAGGAGAAGGGTCACGGTGTTTAATCTCCCCAGAGGACCTCACTGTGCTGCCCACCATGCTTCTGTGTTAAGTCAGAGGGGTGACCTAGAAAATCCATGTATCCCCTGGAGGAGCCAAGGGGACAGCCCAGAGTTGAGTGGTTGCCTGGTGGGGGTTCCCCCCCACTTTTCTGTGGGAGATGATAGTTCATATCTCAGTGTTGTCAGGAAGACTGAGATAGTATTTCTTCTTCCATTGCAAAGGTAAAATTGTAAAGTGGGAAAAGAGAAAGCAAGTGCAGCATTTGATTCAGCCTTTGAAATCTTTTGGGTCCTGTGTAAAGGACACACATGCTAAGTCCGTCAGCCCTGGCAGTGACACGTGCTTCACATTGTGAGCTTACCTGCGCCCCCCCCCCCCCCAATGCCTGTCTCTTCCATTCCTTCTGAGCCCTGGGAAAGGATACTACTTCTCCACACTTGGTTGTACCAGCTGTCGAATCAGTCACTCTGGTTATTAGTAAGCAGCAGGGAAATGTGTCTATAAAAAAAAAAGCAATTGACAGGAGACAGAAAGAAGGAACAGGACCTATCTGAGGGGAAGGAGACACTTCAGAAGAGCAGGGCGTGATCCTAGAATGCCTAGGTGCTGGGGACCCTGGTCAGAGCCCCAGAACATGCGGGGGAGGGAGGGTCCACCCTGACAGAGGGAAGATGCTATGGAAGGAGGAGCAGTGTTACAGGAGGATAGTGGTCTGCCTAACATAGCATTGTACTTTGATAAGAAAATGAAAACCCTGCTTTTGTGAATTTAATTCAGGGCTAAAGAGGGGTGTGTGCTCAAAAAATTTCTCCAGTATATTGGGGTTTCCTTTACCAAGGAGGAAGAACAAGGGCCTGATCAGACTTCAATTCCAAAAGTATGACAAAAACTCCACTAAGTGTCCTCCAGGAAGGGGATGGCTGGCAGTTGCATTGGATGATGAAAAGCCCATCACCTGGGCATCTGTGTGTTTTGTTTTGTTTTGTTTTTGTTTTGTTTTGTTGGATGGAGACATTGTCATTGAAGACCTGAAAGTGCCTAGCATAGACTTTCTTAAATCAAGATGGGGATGAGGAAGAAGTTGTAGCCCATGAATTACTGAATTACATAGCTTTTAGTATGCTGTAAATAATGAAGAATTGGATATCCAGAGCAGAAGGCTCACTTTTCCATAAATCTCTGATGGTTCCTTTTTATACATTGGATGGACTGTATATTCCCTAGCAAGCCATAAGACTCTTGAATATCTGGTCCAACATTCATGATTGGGCTTATCTGCATTCCTCTTCCATCTCTACACTGTGCCTCAACATACACTGCTTGGGATCCAGCAACTTTCAATGACTGGACCACATGACTGCCTATTCTCTAAATGTGACCAGTTTTTTACTACTTCCTATATCTGCATGATTTGTTCTCACTAACCCATGTTCTCACTAACATTCCTCTTTGAGTTCCCCTGGTGAATACATGAATGTCCTTTAAGATCTGACCCAAGTGTCGTCTTCTCATCATGATGCCTTCTTTAACAATTCTAGGCAGAATTAGTCATTCCTTTCTTTGCACTCCAAAAGCCCAGTGTCCATACCTCTATTATAACACTTAGAGGTGCAAAGCAGTTCAAATTAAAAGTATGTCTGGGAGTGTCTAAGGTTGGGAATGTCTTTTGTAGCTACCCTAGGACTCCTTGTACAGAAGACTCATACATGTTTTATTGAATGAAAATGTGAATGAATCAATAAAGATGGAAGGCAGGGCTTATGCATGGGGAGAGAAAGAGTGAATATTCATTTTAAAAATTAAGTATGCTATCCTTCATGTGTGAAGGGGAGTTTTCTGATTCATTGGCAGAAAAACATGGGCTCTGAACTAGTTTTCAACCTCTGCTTTATGTGCAGAGAGGGGTCATGTGGTCTTTTGCCCTATCCTATAATCAGTGACATACTTGGACATGATTCTTTCCTGCCCTTTGCTCCTTTTCTATATGCCATCAGTCAAACTCCAGTAACTCCTGCATGGCCTCTAAGTTATGTCAGTCTTTTCTTGGCTTCCATAGTCACTGTCCTCATTGACTTGTGCCTGGATTCTTAGAACAAGCTGCTCCATGTCCATTTCACATCACACAAATTATTTTACCCACTATCAGATTTATAATTTTCAAATATCATTTGGATCATTTTGCTCATATGATTAAGAACCTGTGCGGACTTCTCTTAGCCAAATTGAAATTTAGCATGGCAGTCCTCCTCCCTGGATAGCAAATTACTGATTTCAAAACCTGATCTCATATTAACTTTCCAAAAAGCATGACTTTTCTAGGCAAAACCTTCTCTTTCCCATCCAGACAACGTAGTCCATATAGTGGAGGAGATAATCTGCGGGGAGGCAGGAGAACATGGTTCTGTTCCCAGCTTTGCTACTAATTAGCTGTGTTACAAGTCATTTTGCCTTTATAGACTATGGTTCTCTCGTTTGTAAAATAAGGTCTTAGGAGAGGTGCTTGCTTGGAAAGAATTCGGAAGAGTTGAGCCCTATGTATGTTCCCTGTGATTCTCCAGTCCTTTGATTCTTTGATTTTATGAGGTATTAAACTTCTGTGTTTCCCTCCAACCTTATGATCAACGAAGTAGCTTGAATAGGTTTTGAATCCAGAACCTTGGCTACATCCCCGGCACACTGTTCTCCATCAGCTAACTGCCATAGGATGGGAATGGAGGGTAAGGGCCTCTGTTTTAGCCTGCCTTTTGCATAGATCCACAAAATACTGGGAGCAGTCCTTTTTCAGATTAGTTTTAGTATTTTGTTGAGCCAAGCTTTTGATTCACTTGATAAAGAAAAATAAATGGGCCAGATTTGATTTTCTTTGATTGAAAAGATTTATTTTCTCTTCTTCCTGCCTCAGCAGACACTAGCCTGCATGTATTCACAGTCTAGTTACCCAATTCTAGGCTGTCTGAGTTCCTTGAATCTGCCTCTTCCTCTTCTCAGGCCTAATTTTTGGTAGAGCATTTACGTTTTAGGAAACCCGCCTAAGGATGAATGAGGTCAAGGTCAGGATATGGGCCTCAAACCACTTCTTGTCAGCTTTTCTTATTTGATAGGGTTCTATTAATGGAATTGTTCCTGTGCCAGAGTTGAATTTTTGTGGTATAACCACATCAACTCTGTCCTCCACCACTTTGCTCCATCTCAGGGGAATGACACGTGTATCCTTCCAGTTGCATGTGTTGGAAATTTGCAAATCATCTTTACTTCTTTCCTTTCCCTCACCCCTTAATCTAACCAATTTTCTAATCTTACTTTTTCTATGGTAAAATGTATTTCAGATTTCCCCCATTTCCCCTAAAGCCCTAGTTAAATCAATCTCTCTCTCTCTCTCTCTCTCACACACACACACACACACACACAATTTCCTAATGTTTGTGTCTTCCTCAGACTAGACTATTAGCTCCATGTTGGCAGCAATGCATTGGTCTCCCACACCACTGCATTTTAATGCTTGGCACTTTAATTGGCTCAGAGCAGATATTCATTAAATATTCGTTGAATGAGCAAATTCACTTAAGCTAATTTTAAAATTAAGGTTTGTATTAAAAGACTTTATTAAATACTTTATTTAAGTTCTATTAAAGACTTTATTTCGAGTTCTATTCTTAGATTCCTTATATTTTCAACAAATAGTGCAGCACCTACTCTGTGCACAGAGGTGTACTCATTGTGAAGGACAGCACAACAGAAAAGACATGTTCTGATTCTTTTCAGATTTTAAGTTTAGTTGAAGCAAAGCCTGCACACACAAAAATGTTGAGTGAAAGTACAAGACAGAATATGACAAAATGCCTCAAATATATAGTACAATTAATATACTATAGTCAAGGAATGTTGTCTAAGTAGGCTGAAGTTGCAGCCTTGAAATATTGGAGGATTTGGAGGCAGTGGAACTTGACTTAGCCTTTGAGAAATGTGAAATGTAGAGGTCCAAGCAAGGTGACATTTCTCTAGTTGGGAATGATAGCATGAACAGAGTTCATGAATGTTCATGTGAAGGTTATGTTGGGATCAACTTAACCTGCATGGAATTATAGACAAGTAATAGGGAACAAGTGTGGGGGTAGCAGTGGGGCAGGGTTGGTTTTTTGAAAGACAACATGCTATAGTAGGAAAAAGTACCATATTGGGAGTTGGCATCTTGTATGTGACCTTAATCAAGTCATTTACTCTGTTTGCATCTCCTCCAAAATAAAAAAAACAAAGTATGATAAAGAGCATGCATCAGCAAAAGGTAGGATTACATCAACATTTAGTTATTCTGTGTTATATTTTTGTAAAGGATTTGAATTAGACACCGCTGGCATATCTGTCTGCTTTATAGTCTTCTATGAAACAAGCTATTTAGTTCTCGAATCCCTGGCTTGGGCTGAATGAGGGTCACTACTAACTGGTAAGTCATGGAAAACCCTGAAAGTTAGTTTAATGTCATTTAACCTTATACTGGGAGGTAACCATAGGAAAAACTTGATTGTGTGGTTATTTTAAGATTAATCTGGTATGGCTATATGAGGGAATGGGAAAAGTGACCCAAAGGTGAGGAGACAAGTCAGACCTACTCCAAATGCAAGGTGAAAGGGCCAGAATGTTGTTGAATCTAGAGGAGGATCTGGTAGTATCCCATATAGAGATAATATAGGAGATGCAATATCAGAGTTGGCTTTTCAGTTTTGAGATTGAAAGGATGGTGATGGATCAATGGAAATTGATCAGTTGAAGTGGGAACCTGTTTTTCACAGAAGCTGTATTAAATTCTGAGCTGAGGGCTGGGCATGTTAGTGGGGATATCTTGAAGTGCCTATAGCTATACAGTCTGGAATGTGAAGTTATAGCTTTGAAATTCATCAGCATAGTATTGATACAACCATCAGTGGCCAGCTGAGAAAAGATCAATTCTCTCAGGAGAGGAGTATATAGAGAAAATAAACTGAGATTCCTACTAAGCCACCCAGAACAGTTGGAGGGAAGGAGGAGGCAGAACATTCAGCAAAGGTCACAGGCCTGGTGGAGGTAGAGGGAGGATTGTGGTCAGCTCTGTAAGGGGCAGGTTATTGAAGTCCAAAGAAATGACTTTTAAGAAAAGAAAAGGGGTCAGTAGTGTCAAATGTGCAGAGAGGGCAGACATTTGTGGACTATACATAACTTTTATTTCCTCTTTGATACCATTAATGACCACTAATTGGAGATTGATTTTTTTTTTTTTATTCAGGCCCATTGCCTAATTTCTTTTATCATTTTATTATTTTTTAAACAGTGTAGGGAAAGAAATAAAGGGAAGGGAAGGATCTAAGTATTCTCCCCTATTACCAGGTATAAGAAAATGTTGGTGGGGAAGTCGCTTAATACTCACTGTTGGTAAAATGAAATTGGGGCCCTTTGCACAATACCAGAAGCCAGATGGGTTTCTTGGTATCCTGGCCCCTAGGCCTGTTTGCTTAGTGGCTTTGACCAAGTTGCATAAACCCTCTGAGCCTCTTCAGCTGTATTAACAGAGGTAACACTAAAGGCTACCTGTTATTTTCACGCTGGTCAAATAAGAATGAATGCAAAGTTTTTAGCAGAGGCCTGATACAAAGAAGGTGCTCATTGTTAGTTATGTTTGTTTGTTTGGTTGGTTGGTTGGTTTTTTTCTGGACTATCCCTGCTCATATTGACATTAACAACAGAGAATTAAATAGAAAACTGTGTTTATTAAGTGTACACATTGAAGATTGTATTTTCCTTCATCATTTTTTTCCCAACAGGGACAGATTTCTTCCACTCACATTTCCTAAAACCAAAATCTCTATGAAATCTGGGCAGCTATGTGCTCCTCCTGAATTTTCCCTTCCATGGGCTCCCAGCGTTGATTAGTCTAAAGCATGGAGATAGCACATTGAGGAATGCTGAGGAATAGGCCTGGAAATGCTACTTGATAGGAGAAATGAAGTGATCTTAATCTCTCAGTGTGTTCTACTGATGTCGGAACAGGGAATCATCCTGAAAGGGAAAAAAAAAAAAAAGTGTATATTTCTGAAAGCAAGGATGCATGTGCTGACAATTTAGATTTTTGCCCAGAGATGCTGGCATTTTCTTTCTGGGGGCGGTTCTTATGTTTCCAACAGTGTTCCCACTGCATACCATGTTCTCTCCTCCTCCCACCCCCCTACCCATATGTCTTCCTCTTTGTCTCGCCTACCCTACTCCTGGTTTCTTTCTATCTCTCTCTTCTCATAGGTTATTTCCCTAGTAACAAAATGAATCCTGTCACAGAAGATAGGGTTACTTTCCCCAAACCCGTTCTCCCCGTCTTCAGCTATTTCTTTTCTAAAAGTTCTGGAATGGGCAAGAGATCTGGAAAAAAGAGTCCTTTCTCCATATTCTGCTTTACTTCTCCCATGTTTCTTTCTCCTCTGATGATTCACTTGGCATCGTTCTCTCTCCCTGTCTTCCCCAAGTGTCTTCCCTAATAGCTCTTCCTTTCCTCCTCCTCTGAGACTGTCTCCCTATGAATTGGCTAGTCCCAGCCCAAGAATGATCTGGCCTTGGGAATCTTCATCATTCAAAAGTGAAGACAGACAGAGAACCACACAGAAATGGGAGGGACAGAAGGAAGGAAGGTTCCTGAGAATGAGTTCGGACATAGGTAAAGGTGACCTGAGCAACTTGATAAAGCTGGAGGGATGGCAGTGAATTATTTGGGACAAAGAGTTATGATAGATGACATGATTCCCTGGGAATAGTTTACATTACCCCTCACTCCCATGCAGGGGAGAATGTTCGGTTATTGTTAGCATGTTTTGGTTTCTTGTTTGAAGCACAGGGTAGCTAGTGCCAAATAAATGACAGAAACAAACCAGAACATCAGTCTTAGGCTTTAACCTCATTGCTGACATTGCCTCTTACCCAGATGGAGACACAGTACCCCAGTGAAAAACCATTGCATTATGTTGTTTGATTTGTATGAGAAGACACTTATGCATATAGAGGTTTTACTGTTGGACAGTGAGGGAGACAGGTTTTGTTTTGTTTCTGAATGCTTGAATAAAGAAATGAAAGTAGATATCAGTGCTATGCAAAGAAAAATCCAGAAAAAGAATTGATGGGTAAGAAAATGCTAGGTTATTTGGATATATTGACAAGAGTTATGCTAGTTTCCAGGTGACTGTTGGTAATGGTAGCAACAGAGAATTATATTCTGTCCATGTATCCATCCAACCATTCAATTTTTTACTGAGGATTGGCCATGTGCTTAGCCAGTTCTAGGTGCTGTGGGGGGATCTACCAAGTTTACACTTGATTCCTATGATTAAAGAATTCTCCATATTCTCAATATTGAAGCACCCACATAAAGAATGTATGAATTGGCATCCTCTCTGTCTGGGCCTTTTCTCCACATTTCCTTTCTTAAAATTATCTCTGAACCCCAAAAATATAGCTCTGTCTCCTTAGGGATTAACATGCCAACAAGACAAAATGTTGGCTTGAGATTTTTTTTTTTAATTTGATGTTTTTATTTTTTAATGTGTATAGGAAACATTCTGATGCATGGGGAGTTACAGGCACCCTTTGGTGGCTGGTTGATGAAATATTGGAGAACTATCAGTCAGTGGTTCTCAAAAATTGGGTCTAAAAAAGTTCCCAGCCCTCTCCATATGCCTTCCCACTCTTCTGAAAAGTGCACTGACTCTCTTGCCCCAGTATTACCCTACCCAACATACAGCCCTGGGGGTGGGGTGGTGGAAAGGGGAGGCAATACTTAGTATATTGTTCTTTGAGAACAACCTGAATCCTGGGCTGTTGAATAGAAGCAAACTGATTGCATTTAAATCAGGTCGAGAAGTCATTCATTCATTCACTCTTCAGCCACTGTTTACTGAGGGCCAAGGTTGCTACTTTCTTTGTAGGTAGAGATAAAGGGCTCACAATCCCAGTGACAGGCATGGCTAGGAAAACAGCTGAAACGCCAAATGCAATCAGTTTTACAGAAGGGATCCCTTCCTCCTGGCGCTGTCAGAACTCAGGGACCAGTGAAGTTGGAGTGTCTCCTCCAGCCTTTGGGTCCTCTTCCCTGGACATTGTTTCACATACAAATGCTTAGCACCATTACTTGTTAAATAGAGGGAAAATGAAAATATTCTAATTGCCTGCATTCCAGTTCTATAATGTTTCTCAGTAGACTGGTCTATCAAAATAAATCCCAGCAATAAGAAGGCAGAAGCCTGCAGGCATCTGTGTATCCAATCTGATCCGTTTCCCTCACTCTTGATATGTGAGGGCTGACACATAGAGCAGGTGAAGCCATGCCACCCCCCTGCCTAGGGGAAGGGGGACATGCAGAGGTATGTTTCTGTGGACCCCCAGCTTTTCCCTTACGAACAGCTTTACATATTGCCCCCCAACACTGTTACTCAGAGTGGTTAATGGGAACATGGTTTGCCTTTCCTAGCTTTTACCCACAGCTCCCCCTATTCCCAGTAGTAATCTCAGCACCAGACCCTCCCTCCTTGACAAACAATGACCATCTGCGTCTGTATCCTTTTCACCATTTCGTACACTGTAGAATAATGGCTAAAACATTATGCTTTTAGCAGGACTGATCACCATTATTATCGCAATAACAGCAGCTATTTGCTTCTTGCAGTGTTTAGCATTCCGTCCCATTTACCAGCTAGACTTTCCAGAAAGGTCAAGGAACATGCTGTGGTCTCATAGTTAACAAGGACACTCTAGAATGGATCACCCGATTCTAAAGCCCCAAAGGACTAGGTGCAAATTCTCACAATTCCAAATGGTTTTCTACGTGCTCTTGGTGACATGAAGCTCCAGTGCCATGTTGTAAACCTACAGATCAATTGAAGAACTCACGGGGATCCTCCAGTGAAACGTAGGCTAGCGGTGACTACTGTTGGACCCTCGG
The DNA here is from genome assembly GCF_902655055.1 of Lutra lutra. Classification (NCBI taxonomy): domain Eukaryota; kingdom Metazoa; phylum Chordata; class Mammalia; order Carnivora; family Mustelidae; genus Lutra; species Lutra lutra. The sequence continues at coordinate 87,590,152 of NC_062285.1, forward strand.
CCATGGGATATAGCACACAAAAGCGCTGATCTGGAAATCAGAAGACCTACATGCCAGATCATTTTCTGCCTTCTCCCAGCACAATACACTTAGCTGCTTCGTGTCTCAGTTTCTCCTCTTCTGTAAAATGAAAAGAATGAGTTAAATGATCCCCAAGGTTAAGAGCCCAGACTTTGGAGCCAGGTTGTCTGGTTCAAATCCTGGCTCTGCCACTTTCTAGTTGTGTGACCTGAAGCAAGTTATTGCATTGTTTTGGAGCCTCCATTTTCTCTTCCTAGAAAATGGGGATATTAACTATACTTATAGAATATCTAACTTAATAGAATTGTTAGGAATATTAAAGAAGTTTATAATTTTTTAAAAGCTTTTGTCTATTTGACAGAGCACACACAAGCAGGGGGAGCAGCAGGCAGAGGGATTGGGAGAAGCAGGCTTCCCACTGAGTAAGGAGCCTGATGCGGGGCTCGGTCCCAGGACTCTGAGATCATGACCTAAGCTGAAAACAGATGCTTTTAACTGACTGAGCCACCCAAGTGCCCCAAGAAGTTCATAATTTTAACTGGTTAAACAGTGTGTGGCTTAGGGTAAATGCTATATAATTGTTTCTTGAATTAAAAAATTGGTCCCTTCAGTTACAAGGTATTATAGGTCTTTGAAGCTTAGTTATACTGGGAGTCGAGAAAGTACAGTTTACACAGGACTCGTTTAGAAGGGGAATGCTGAGATGGCAGAGTGTTACGATGACTTCAGCAGGAAACTCAAGAAAGGAATGGAGTGTAATAAGAAAATTTGCTATTTCATTGGCCTAGGTGGATATTCATGCCAAAGATCTTAGGGAAGCAGAGGGAGGTGGTGTCATTCTTTGTGACTTCCAGACACAAAGCAGAACAGTTGAAGATCTGCAAGGAACTTAGGCCTGTTCTGTGGTCTGGGGTGTCATTAAGTTCATTTTCTAGTTAATACAACTGGCTTGCTTATCTGCCCACTGCCATTCTTGAAGGGATCCCTTCCTCCTGGCGCTGTCAGAACTCAGGGACCAGTGAAGTTGGAGTGTCTCCTCCAGCCTTTGGGTCCTCTTCCCTGGACATTGTTTCACATACAAATGCTTAGCACCATTACTTGTTAAATAGAGGGAAAATGAAAATATTCTAATTGCCTGCATTCCAGTTCTATGATGTTTCTCAGTAGACTGGTCTATCAAAATAAATCCCAGCAATAAGAAGGCAGAAGCCTGCAGGCATCTGTGTATCCAATCTGATCCGTTTCCCTCACTCTTGATCAAGTCCTGTCTCTTGCTTATGCTGGGGCCCAACTTGTGGCTCCTAGCTGTCCTTCAGCTTAAGAAACGGTTGTTTCAAACAGGGACCCTAAGCCTTGGCCTCCTCATCTGTGTGACAGGAGAACACTTGCAAATGTAGTGTGATGATGAAGTAAAATGCAAAGTCAGAACTCATCAACTACAGCACTGTCCCCCTTCTCCCTCCCTCCTCTTCACTGTCACCTGCCCACCCTCCACTCCCCTCCCCTGCCAGCTCCTTTCCTCTCCTTCCTTTCTTCCTTGTATTTAAAGTGACACAGTTTGGTGACTAATTCCTGATCTGCTCTTTGATTTCCCCGGAAAGGGATCCAATCCCTCCAGGGGACACTGTTGTCCTGGGGCTAGACAGTGACAATGGAGGAAAACAGTGCACTGGGAAATGGAAATGAGAAGCGGAGTCACCCCCAGAGAAGGGTATCCTCAGAGGGGCTTCTGGTAGGCCCAGAACCAGAGAGATGGCAGTGGCTGAATTTGTGTTAGTGTTGTCTCAAGGAGTTGTTTGCCCTTAACTGCCATCTTCATTTACTGAAGGTTATGGGAGAAGATGAAAGGAGAAACTTCCTACCTCTTGAGAACCCACTTAGACACACTAGAGTAGAATGCATTAGTTTGGGCAGTGATTTCTGGAGTCCCTGATAGGGCCAGGATCAGTCTCAGGATTCTTTAGCTTGCTTATAATTTCTGTTCCTCAGAAATAGCTTGTCTTAGCCTCAGCACAAGAAATTTCTGTGGGACACAACCTTTGGGAGCAGAAAAGAGGGACAAGGAGACTGAGGTAGGAAAAAGGGAGGCCAAGGCAAGGTGCTTCATTGAGCTGGTAGCTGTGTTGGTGGCTGGTGCTTGAGCCCAGGCCTTTCTAGGAGGGTAGACCAGTCAGGTAACCAGTTCTCAGCCTCATGTAGTCCTTCTGGTCCAACATTGCTGCTACCTCCCTAATCTTGGGGACCTATTCGCAATATTTAGCCAAAGTTGTTCCCTCATCCACTGTGTCATTCACTAGGCCACCAAACCATTAGCACGTCAGGAGTGCCTCTAGGAGTCCTTGCCAGACCTTGATCCTTAATTCACAAGAAAGTGCTCCCCTGCCAGTAAATTCTATATCCCGCTTTCACTGCCTCAAAATCCCCTTCCACGCATGCTCCCTGCTTTCTGCAAGCTCTATATAGGCCAGGTCTTTCCCGTGCAATTCCTTCGGTATATAAGCTATTTCTTCCTTGCTATTTGCCTCTTGCTAGGAGCTGTGTTTTCTTGCTGTACTTGTGCCTGACCGGACTCTGGTGATTGGCCTGGAGGGAATGAAGGGAGACAGGGCGTATTTCTGGAAGGGCAGGAGTCCTGTGGAAATGCGCCTGCTTCAGATAAGGTCTTTGCACCGTCTCTAAGGTCAGGTTTGTTTCCTCTGACAATGCGAGAGGAGCCTCTCTTGAGACCTTGGAAGTTTTAGGAAAAATCTTCTCTCGCTGGGTACCTACACGTCCCCCTGTGGGGCTCAGGGTCCCATTTTTTTCCCATTAGGATTTTCACGTAGGAGACCTTCGAGGGCTGTGCCTTGAGTCCCTTTTGTGGTATTGTCACTTTTGCAGTTCCTTCCTGGGTCTGGTTTTCCGCAGTCTGCCCTGAGGCCACAGGTGAGGCAGGTCTCCTTAAACAGGGACCTGGGAATCTTTCTGGATGTCACAAAATACCTTGGCTTGATAGTTGGTTGCCCTGACCCTTCCAGGTCCTTCTTTCAAGACTTGCAGCTATTTGACAGAGCCACCACATAACCTGATCCATTCCCCTCTGCCTCCATGTCACCCCACGCCACCACAGGGAACAGTCTCAGACTTTGTGGTGCTGGTCCATGCCAGGAGTTACCGCCATTCCACTCACCCCCAGCAGTGGGGTCTTTGTTGAATGCCACAACCCCAACTGTAGCCACTCCTGTAGCATATGATCTTACCTTGAGTCCTCTTGAAGGCAGAGCCTCAGGTAAAGACTTCTAGATAGGTAGGTTTTCTTTTTGTTTTGTTTTGGTTTTTCTGAAAACAATTCAAAAGGAAACAGGAGCTGGGGACCAGAAGAGTGTGACAGGGCAGGAGAGAAAATTGATACAAGGTTATGTTACTGGGTTGAGCATTGCTGAGGGCAAGCGATCCTTCATCCTGCCAGAATCCTCCAAGGAGTCTTTAAAAATGTGTCTGAGAGCTGTGTCCTAAAAGACGACAGGGGGAAGTGTTGGTTTTTCTGCTCCCATTTACTCCCCCACACTTCTAGGTGGCATCTAGTTTGGATGTAGCGTGGCCTCATGGGAGCAGGGAAGCCCCAGGGCAAGAAGCCAGCACTGGACAGGCTGTGCCTGAGAGGAGGTACCATGCCAAGCTGGCTGTAGCCTGTGCACACATCGTCCCCTGGTCCATGACTGGCAGAGTTGGGGAGGGGGAAGGACTGAAGGGGGACATCCCGTGGTGCTGATGCTCATCTTCTGTGACACCAGCCTCCTCCTTCACGTCTGCCTCCAAGCGGTCCAGCAACTCGGTTTCCTCTCCAGCCCCTAGGAGCACAACTATGAGGACAAAGCCATGCATCTCCAGTTGGTCCCGCCCAGCTCCTGCTACATTTCCTACTACGTTCACTTTCTCCCACTCCAAAATGACTTCACACTCTCTCTTCTCACTTCAGACCTAAGGCTCTTCCTCTTCTCTAACTAGCACTCTCCTCTGGTAAATCTGCCTTCTAATTCATTGAGAAAATGGAATTATTTTTTTTCCAGGAACGTCTTCATTTTTATACTACCAAATCTACCAGCCTGCCTGCCATCAGTAGCCTTCACATAATGACCAGAAAGGCCGGCGTGGCTTTGGCTTTGTCAGAAGCCCTGAACTTGGTAGTGCGTTGGTTTCCTATTCAAGTGCCACTGCCTCCTCTTTCTTTTTCCACTGTTTTATTTTTTTCATCATGATGAATGTACTCTTTAATCCCCATTCCCTATTTCCCCCACATGTATTCCCTCTGATAGCCATGAGGTTGTTCTCTGTAGTTAAGTGTCTGTTTCTTGGTGTGTTTCTTTTTTCTTCTTTGCTCACTTGTTTTGTCTCCTAAACTCTACATATGAGTGAGATCAGATGATATTTCTCTTACTCTGTGTTGCTTCTTATAGTAATGAGGTGGTAAACCAGAGTGTTACTGTCACTTGGTTGTTACAAAGGTTTTCTCTGCCGAAGTGCCACATGAAAATAAATATTTTAAAAATTTATTGGAGAATGTTGGTACTTTTCCTGAAAAGGAGCTATGTCCAAGCTTTGGAATTTATAACAAATTACCAAGGTGATTTACTGATGCTTGTCTTTTTTTTTTTTTTTTAAGATTTTATTTATTCGAGAGAGAGAGAGTGACAGAGATAGTGAGAGAGGGAACACAAGCAGGGGGAGAGGGAGAAGCAGGCTCCCTGCTGAGCAGTGATCCTGATGTGGGCTTTAATCTCCGGACCCTGGGATTATGACCTGAGCTGAAGGCAGACACTTAACTCACTGAGCCACCCTGGGGCCCCTTGATGCTTGTCTGATTAGCATGGACAAGTGAACTAAGGAATAGGTCTACACCTGAGTCTTCATTCAAATGGGGAAAAGCAAACATGAATACCACGTGGGAGTGACAGGATGCCCTGTGCACACTACTTCTACAGGGCATTGCTTCCAGAAGCAAGAGGATCAGTGTGTGGAGGAGGGCTAGGAGTGATGGGTTCTACACAGGAGTGACAGTCTCCTCTGTTGGATGACGGGGGTAGGTCAGTTTCTGGCTCTGGAAATGGAAGAAGATAAGTGATGATGGGTGAGAGTGCATCTGGAAGTGATTTCAGTGTGTGAGAGACTCGTTGGGGAGGATTCGCGCATGAGAGCAGGAGTGTGGGTGGATGGTGGCCTCTAGTTCCGTGAGTAGTTGAGCCTCAGCACATGTCTGAGCCAAGTAGCCAGGGCAGGACTCTCGTATATTTTAGAGTGGGAGGCTTGGTAGATAAGGGCTTCTTTAGTCATTTTGCATGAGTCTGGGTTGGAGAGAGGTGGATACACACGGAATTTTTCTATTTTCTCCTCTGTTGCCATTTACAGCATGAAGGGAACCAGTGAGTGTACCCCTTTTAAAATTAAATACACCAAAGCCATGTAGTCAGTGATAGCCCTGTGTTGCGTTAACTTTCTCCTCTCTACCACACTTAAGCTCATGTGGCAGAGTGTGACTACCCGGGGTGTCATGTGGTTGACTAAAGGGGCTTCCAGATCTTCGTGCATTGTAGTTTCTCTTCTTTCCATTTTTTACCATCTCTAAGGGTAAAGGGGCTTTACCATCTCTAAACTAAAGGGGCTTCCGGATCTTCGTGCATTGTAGTTTGTCTTCTTTCCATTTTTTACCATCTCTAGTCCCACAGGAGATTCCTAGAGAAGCTTCCCAACACCATACAATGCTGTAGGGCAAAACAAGCAATTTACACTTGGGTATAAGCCAGCAACAACTCCTGCTTCTTCCCCTCACCTCACCCATTCATCTGTGAAACTGCCTTGGTCCAGGTGTTTGCCCTTTTTCTTGGGGACTTCCTGCTTGGCACTTGAAGGCTTGTGTGGACTTTCACAGCTATGGTTCTCTCCTTAAAATACTCTTCATTGAGAGAAGCCTGGGTGGCTAAGTCAGTTAAGTGTCTGCCTATGGCTCAGGTCCTGATCCCGGGATCGAGACCCCCACATCGGGCTTTTTGCTCAGCGGGGAGCCTGCTTCTCCCTCTGCCTACTGCTCCCCCTACTTGTGCTTGTGCTCTCTCTATCTCTGACAAATTAAAAAAAAAAAAAACAAAACTCTTCTTTGAGTTCTTGAATGATCAGTCTGAGAGGCTTTGTTTCCTCACCTTAAGAGTAAAAAGGAGGAGGAAGAGCAGCCTATATGGCCTGTAGGTGATAGAGATATTGTTTTGGGAACTGAAGTCCCACTCCCCACCCCCAGCTCTTCTACAGAGAAGTAAACAGGAACAGCCACAGCTGAATCCCCGCTGGAGGGAGAATAGAAGAGAGAGAGAGGTGTGTGTGTGTGTGTGTGTGTGTGTGTGTGTGTGTGTGTGTGTAGACCCTATCAAGCATAAAGAGAAAATGGTTGCCCATGAGAGCCAAGACTTCCTTCCATAAGAGAAGCATGAAATCATCATTGTAGATTCAAGAGACAAAGTAGGTCATGGAGGAGAGAGAAGAGGATAGATGTGACAGAAAACATGGGAAGGAAGGGCCCCAAAGAGTGCCTCAGTGTCTGCCCCTGTGCTCCATCTGGGATTTGCCAACCTGGTTTTTACTCTGAGTGGAAACTGTGGCCATCGGGGAAGCTACCTCCAGGCACAAAGAGATTGTGATTTGTAGAAAAAGGACAAGTTTGTTTTCCATTTTGGACCCCCCACCCACTGCTGGCCTGTGCTTTCAGCTCACTTCCTGTGTTTTTTGTATTTTTTACTTTTGATTTAGGACAGCAAAGGCATAGGTAGAGGGGTTTCAGAGAGATCAGAAATCCTGAAGAAGAAGTTGACCATCTGTCATAGTTTTGAAAAAAAAAAAAAAGGAGTGGTTCTTGTGGGTTTTCTCACTTCCACTTCATTATCATCCAACACATATTTATGGAATGCCTGCTGGGTTCAGACGACGTGCCAGGAGCACTACTGTATCAGCTACAGTCTCGGGCACATTTATAAAGATACCAGATTTATTTTATGGTGCTATGTTGTCCGGCAGTTTTTCTACCATTTTCCAGATGAGAAAACCGAGGCTTCCTCTCTAACTTGCCCAAGGGCTGGTGATGGCAGTAGCATCCCAAGCAGGGCTCTCTGAGTTTAATTCGAGTGATCTTTTCTGCTTTGCTTTTATTTTAAATCAGAATTTTATTTTATTTTATTATTTATTTATTTATTTATTTTAAAGATTTTATTTATTTATTTGACAGATACAGATCACAAGTAGGCAGAGAGGCAGGCAGAGAGAGGAGGAAGCAGGCTTCCTGCTGAGCAGAGAGCCTGATGTGGGATTCGATCCCAGGACCCTGAGATCATGACCTGAGCTGAAGGCAGAGGCTTTAACCCACTGAGCCACCCAGGCGCCCCTTAAATCAGAATTTTATTTTAAATCAGAATTGCCATGCTCTTCCTGTTTCCTGAGCCGCAGTGTATGTTAGAGTCAGCCAGACCTCGTTACAAATCCCAGATCTACCTACTACCTATTTAAAAAGTTTAAAATTCTCTGTGCTTCAGATTTAGCAGATGTAAAAAAGAGATATTAGTTCCTTATTTTAAGGATGTCTATGGTTGAATTATTATGCACATATAAACATATATACAGATATACCTGTTACCGTTATGTGTAAATGTATTCTGTATAGCCTAACATAATCCACAATACAGTTCTTAGATTAAGAAATGCTAGTCCTGTTTCCCTCATTCCCCCTTCTGATGAGAATTCACTCTCCTTTTCTGTGCTTGCACAAAATTTAGCTGTTTTCTGTAGTTTTTTATTCTCATGATCAAAGAACCAAACCCTTGCGTATTTAGTCCCATTAGGGTAGGATGGTACTCCAAGGACTGTCTCAGTCATAAAGACCAAAGATGGAAAAACTAACACCACTGCGTGTAGACAGAACAGGAGTAGAATGATAGGGAGGCTCGACAGCTCTAAATCCTGCCTCTATTTTGTGTTGTCTTGAAGAATATGATACAGCATTCATTCCCACAGGATGGATTAATCCTTCACCTGAAACTGGGAGAACAGAGAGTTTCTTTCATTGAAAACATTTCATTCTTTCTACCTTCCTTTTTCACCCTCATTCCATCCCCTTGTCTTTCATCCTTGAGATTTCCGCATTGATCTCTTATGCGGTATTGTTTCTCACTGCATTGTCTTCCAAAGCATGTCCTGTTTCATCTGCCTTCATCCGCTGTGACAATAAAGCATGTGGTCTGTTCAGCTGCGATCCCTCTGAAAGAGTAAGATATTGAACTTTAGAAAAACCTTGGGTAAGATGCTGCTGTGTGATTGCTGTGGACCCTGAGAGCTTAGGACATTTTCATATTAGGCATGTACATTACTTTTAGCTCATAGCATGACCATTTCTTTCAACATATTATTAATTTTTTAATCCCAGTGTAGTTAACATACAGTGCTATATTAGTTTCAGGTATACCATGTAGTGGTTAAATAATTCCATCTATCAATACACATCAAGATAATTGTGCTCATAATCCCCATCACCCATATTACCCTTTGTTCCACCCCCCTCTCCTTTCTGGTGACCATCAGTTTGTTCTCTATAGTTAAAAGTCTTTTTTTTTTTTTTTTTTTTGGTTTGTCTTCTTTTTTTCCCCTTTGTTCATTTGTTTTATTTCTTAAATTCCACATATGAGTGAAATCACATTTTTAAATTTTTTTTATTTTATTAACATATAATGTATTCTTTGCTTCAGGGGTACAGGTCTGGGAATCCTCAGTTTTACACAATTTGCAGCACTTACCATAGCACGTACCCTCCCCAGTGTCCATATTATCTAAGTCCTGTGTCCTCCACGAAGTCTTCTTTGACTTTACTTCCCCACACTGTGCTCTCTTGTCTCTAAATTTATGCAGCATTTATTGCCTGTTGCATCATCCTAGTCCTATGTCTTCATTTAATCAAGGGACGTTTATTAAGATGTTCTTCTATTCAAAACTTTAGCTTAGGTTTGCTGTGGATACAGCGGTAAACTAAATATTTGTATTCCCAGGAGTTTTCAGCCTGGCAATGGCTTAGGTTACCTGCTGTCCATTGATAGTTTAGTTGTCTTTTTGGTGTTTTTCAACCCTACAGAGAGGATTTTGGGGCTGTTAGCTACATTAGCTACAGGTTAATGATCTGGGAATTGATGTTGTTGGGGAAGTAAGTGAACACTGGAAGAACACTGCTTTGCATAGGGATCAAATTACTCTACTTCCACAAATCTTCTGGCTAAAATAGACATGAAAAATTATAATGTCCTAAAAAAAACTTGCACTTGTATCATTATGGCCAATTTGTTATTGCTTTGTCATCAAGAGGTCATTTTTGCAATATGCTTCTGGAGCAGAGATAATCTTGTATTGCTGACTTGAAAGATCAGTGTTCAGTTTTCCCTGAGACCATTCTTTTAGAACATAAACACTAGACTTCTTAAAATGCGACTTTACCTGTATAATAAGTATTCTAATAAGCAGAGAAACACAGTTCAAGGAGCCATTCATTCATTTGCTCACTTATGCATATATTCATTCATTTTACAATCATGCATGCATTCGTTCAAAACCTTTACTAAGTGTTGATTGCATGTTTCTTGTCTTAGAGGATGAGGAACAAAGACAATTCTTTAACCTTCCATGCACGACTATTTCTGAACAGTCTGATAGTATTAATAGCTTTGGTAGTCATTTTGTTAATTCTAACCAGAAAGAAAAATATTTGTCAGTGAAATAACTGCAGTAAGTTTAACTTGAATGCTGTTAGCTAGAATTTTGGGAGTTCACTTTCTGCCACATCTGTATTATTCTAGAAGTATTACCTGATGATAGCTGAGAGGCTTCAGAAAAGTGAATGAATGAATACATACATAGTAATTATTCTCAGAATAACTCTCAGTTCACTCTGTCTGGTCACTTAAAATTTTGTTTGACTTAGTCTTTATAGTAAGCACGAATGTGTTCATTACTTTTACCCTTATAAGCTCCATCACTATCCAGAATTGAGTACTGTAAGACCCGCAGGATACCAGCAATGCTCCAGGCATTATGAATGAGAATATTTACCAAAATTATTATGCCACCATCTTCAGGAGCTTGGCACCTAATTTAATCTTAATAATGTGGCTATAGTGCATAGAGACATATTTCTTAGAATTTTGAAAGCTCTTGGAGAAAACTCCTTAATTTGGTTCTCCAAAGACTTAGGTGCTTTATATCATAAAATCTATTCCCAGAACATTTGATCTTTTAGGCTTTCTTATCCATTTGGGGGTAGATGGAAGCCTGGGCACCCTCCCAGAGTTTCCTGTTAGGCTTAAGATTAAGAGGGGGAGCATCAATACTTTTCATCAAAGTTCAAAACCCACACAATGCTTAGGACTCAGCAGGACTCTGTGGAGTGGGGACATTTTATGGAGAAGAAATGACCTCCTTTTCGAAGAGCTTCAAGTTTAGGTGACCTTAAATCATAAACATAGAAACATAATATTTCTTAGAATTCACAGGTCCCTAGAGAAACTATTTCTCTCCAGTATCTCTAAAGAAAGAATTGTTCTTTGTTTAAAAAATCTTCTCCATATCAAGCCTCTGTCACGGACTACATTTTTCCCCACTGTATCAGAAGAAGCATCTTACTGAATAGATCTGCTTTCCTCCTGTTTGCTGGGAGTTATTAAAAGAGCTGACTGCAAACAGATTTTTACTGCCCGAGTGTGGACTTACATCAGGTAGCACCCAATAAGACTTGACAAGCTGACATCTCTTATCCATCAGCGGTGATGGGTGGGGGAGGTACCAGGAAGGAGAGAATCTTACTCCCACCTACTTTCTGAGAGACGGACTTTGGTTGACTGATATAGGGCCCATTTTTAGAAATCTATTTAATTTCTGAGTTGGGAGTTTTAGAGATTTTGTTTATGAACTATATAGGGCTAGAAACAATACCCACCTTGTCAGTGCTGAACAGAAGCTGAAAATTACATACCCTTCAGGTCCAAAGGAGCAATAAGATGAGTCCTATCAGAGGAAGGAAAAAATCCTTACAAAACTCCAGTGACAGAGCATCTTAAACGCTGCATTGTTCTCTAGCCAGGCAGCCTAACAGCTCTGTGTGGTTGGTAATGATGTCAAGCTTTTGTTCAGAAGGAAGAAAGGTCTTGTAAACCCAGATTTCCAAATATGTAAGCTTTACAGCGCCAACTTTTGTCCCATCCTCTGCATATTTTTCTTTCTTAAACATTGGTGACACTGATTTTTTTTTTTAAAGGAAAAAGTAGCAGAAATTACAGCCAGATGCTGAGTTGTTCACTTACAGAATTTTCGTTTTACACGTGGAATGAGAGATGGATACATGTGACTTCTTGTTCTATTAAGGGTAGGTTACAAACACTGATGGCTCATTCCTAGGAAAGAAGTAATTCTTGGCTGCCTTTTCATTGGAAGAATATGAATATTGAATTCTGCTTAGATAATTTTCAGGATAATTAGATTCTATGATTCTTTTGGAAAGAATCTGGTGCCACTTTAGTGGGGGAGATCATACTGGTTGTCTTGTGTAAGCTGGGGATCTCTTAAATATGTGCAGTCTAAACCATTAAGGTCAATGTTCTTTGAAGATCACTTGCTAAAATTATTAGAACTAATAGGAACAGAGATTTGGTGGAATGAAATCATCAATGTCTGCTAATTATGTTTGCTACAAGCATAAAAGTAGCACATCAAATGGACTGGGAGTAGGAAGGAAAAATCATGTTATAAATGTAGAATGCCTTTCGACCAAGGATGTTAAAAGAAGTACCTAACATTTCTCAAATTTATTGTGAATGTTTTCTATCTTGTTGATTCCCTGTTAAACTTTTAAAAATTATATTCTACCTTACTCTAGGGGATCAGCATCTTGAAGAGAAGACTATATGCTATTTTGGATTTCTCACATTCTTTAAAACCTTACCTTGCACACAGATATGGTCACTAAATACTTATTGAAGTGAAATTAAATTGGAATGAAGAAATATTTATACTATAACATATCCTGAATAGAAATTAAGCACCAAGAGAAGTTATGTCCAGGAATAGTTTGAAGATGTAAGGTGGCTAGAACCTTGGGAGATACTGATCATATTAACATAACATAAAATTTTGAAAATGAATCATTGACCACTCTATCAAAAACCAGTGCTGTACTATACATTGGGTAATTGAATTTAAATAAAAAAATTTTTTTGAAGTTAGAAAACACATGCCCTATACTTTATGGAAGATAATTTCAAAAGCTGATAGAAAGGATTGGCTTTACTTGATGTTCAGAGACTAAAATATCATCTAAAGATAAGATTCTAATGAAAACAAAGCTCACTAGATATTTCAACATATATTTTAGATGTATATTCAGTGACTTTGGACAAATGCTTTCATAGGTGGGACCCATACCTCTATCAAAATACAGAGTATTTTTGTTTCAGATTGACCTCATGCCCCTTCCTCGTTAATTTCCTACCTACTACTACCACCCCCACCCGCAACACACAAAGGCTACTATTATCTGATTTATTGCACTATAAATTAATTTAGCCTGTCTCAGAACTTCATATAAATGCAGTCATGCAATACAGGCTATTTTGTGTCTGGCATCCTTTCAACATAATGTTTTGAGATTCAACCTTGATGTTGCATTTATCAATAGCTCTGTTTTTTTTAGGCTAATATTCCATTGTATAAGTATATTAGAGTATGTTGTTTCCCGTTGATGAACATTTGAGTTGCTTCTAGTTTTGGCGCTCATGAATAAAAATGCTGTCAACATTTTTGTTCAGATCCTTTTGTGGACATATGTTTTCATTTCTCTTGGATAAATACCCAGAGGTAGGATTTTTGGGTCGTAGGATAGGTATATGCCTAACTTTGTAAGATATAGCCAAGCCGTTTTTCAAGGTGGTTATGTAATTTTACATTCCCACCATAAATGTACAAGTGTTTCGGTCAACAGAGTCAACAGAGGGGATACAGGAAACTGGAGGTCTGAAGGAACAAAAAGAGAATAGTGGGAAGTAATACCTTTAGAATAGCTCTTGTTCCTGGAGCTAGGGTTGTGGTTATCAGAACTTAGAAGCTTATATGATATGTACATAGTCATAGTCTCACCTAAATCTGATATGGTACTTAGAGCTCCAAGGAGAAAGTACTGCCCAACTGTTCTTGTTACCTTTAAGTCACGGACTCTTTTTTCTTCTGCCACTGACATTCTAGTCACTGCTTCCATTTGGTGGGGATGTTTTATTTTGGTTTCTAAAATTTCCCTTTGACTTCTATTTTAACTTTTGTTTCAAGAGTGTTTGTGATTGCCTGTTTGAGAATTTTTGTAACAGCTGCTCTGAAATCTTTCAACATCTGTGTCATCATCACATTGTTGGTGCCTGTTGTCTTTTCCCTTACAAGTTGAGCTCTTCATGGTTTTGTGTATTTTGAGTAACTTTAGATTGTATTTAGGTATTTGAAATATCATAAGATTCTGAGCCTTGCTTAAAGCCATCAAGTTTGGTGTTACTTTGAATTCTGGTGTTCTCTTCCCAATATACATGTTGATATCTGATTTTCAGAAACCTCCAGTAGCTGTGTCATGCCTTCTGTCTAGGTTTTGTAGTTGTGTTTAATGGGAGGGAAAAGTTGGCATTTGTTACGTTTTACCTGGAACCAGAACCAGTAAGCTTGATTTTCAAAAATATACATTCATAAGATTAAAGAAAACCCACTTATTCATTGTATCTGGGTTTATTATTTATTGTCTGGTTACCACCATTAGAATTTAAGCTTCACAAGAATGAGGATTTTGTTATGTTACCAGTGTATGTCAAATACTCAGAACAGTGTCTGGAACTAAATACATATCAAAGGCACTCAATAAATATTTTGGAGTAAATGAAAAATAAGCTGATAAACAAGGAATAATAGCAGTATTGTAAGAAGATAATTCGAATGACCAATACTTGTCACATTATATAAGTTGATTAACCTTTCTGTTGTGTATCAGTGTCTTCTTTTATATAATGGGAAAATAATATTTATTTTATAGGGGAAAATGTAGAAAGTGTTTATCACATTGTAGGTGCTCAAAAACATAGATTCAGTATTTTCTCTCCCCTTCTCTTCAGATGCAGAGACAATAAAGATAACTTAAGCTTTGAAGAAAAAAGAACAACCAAAAGAAGGGATCATTTCACAGGGCTGTTGATTTTGTGTAAGTGGATGACAAATGAAAGCAGAAATACTCCATTCCTATTTTTCTTCCATCTTCCCTATTAAGGAAAATGATCTTCAAATGGGAAAGAATAATATCATAGACTTGGAAGTGAGATGGGTTTCACAAGTGACTCTTCTTAACCTCCCTCAGGTTAAGCCCAGTTCTCTCTGTAAAGAGAGATCCCACAGATTTGTTTTAAGTGTGGCAGAATAAAAATCATGGGGGTTGGGGTAATGGGAGGGCATAGACTCTCCTCATTCCCCAGCCTGTCAAAGTGAATCTTATAATTGCTAGCTTAGTTCCAAAACGAACTCTGATGGGCAGTGGTAAATTGGCAACCTTATTAGTTTAGTTGCTGTTGACCTTTTGGTCTGGTATGGCTGGGCTAAGTTTGGCACGACTCTCTGTCTGCTGAATCTCCACCTACTCTTGACTTACTCCTACCTCTTTGATGCCTACAGATGGAAACACCACATCCATTGGTCTTCCAGCTTTGCCTGGGGACTCAGCTTGGATCCACATTGGAGAAACTCTCTACCAGAGCTCTGTAAGAGCTCTAGAAGGCTGTTCCTCTCACCCAGTAACCTTGCTCAGTACTTGTTACTGGTTCTCAGGGCATCATTTCTCAGCCAAAGAGTTCTACCTTTTTCATTCCTTCTTTTCTTTCAGGCATTTGATAGAAATACCACCCCCCCCCCCCCCAATTTCCAAAAACCTAAATAAAATTTTTTCATTCTGCTGTCCACCAAGCATTCATATTTTATGTATTTTCACATTTTCCATCTAGCCCATGCCCTGCACCAAACAGCTCCAAATAGGTGATAAGTAAAAATTTCAGACTTTAAGACTGCCACACGCTCATGCAAGAGATCTGGTAAGTGTTCAAAAAAAATGCCTCTATTTAATTTTTCACTGATGTGACACTACTTAACTTTTCTTTAGATAATGGCAACATTCTAAACACTGTGGGAAGAGGCTATTAATGTCTTGGAAACTCTATAAATATATTGCCAAAGGACATCTCGGAGTACCTTCAGTTCTGTTTATGATTCTTTGGTGTCATAGCTGTTGAATTCAGGGAGATAGAGGGATTGAATATGGAAAGGGGCTCAGAAGCTTCTCCAGAGTTACAGACATGATTTAAATATGTCCTTCACAAAGTGTGAGGAGCCCTGCTTAACTGGCTGTTGTCCAATCTGGAGATTTTTCCAAGATGCCGCCTGATGCTAGGGTAGATCTGCTGTTCTCCTTTGAATAAATCTCTAGGATGTAAAAGGAACTATAAGACCTTCATTAATAGGGTGAGAAGTGACCAGCTTGATAATTGGTAGTTTCTTCAGGAATGAAAGCAAAACGAGATTTCCGTTTACCATCTCAGGAGAGAACAAGCCAATAAGCCAAACCAAAATCATAGGTATGTCTTCATTTTTATCATAATCTGTGTTCTAAAAATTCATTTCCACTTATCTACAAGCCCATTGTGATTAAGAAAAATATTTTTGAATGGAAAGGGACTTATGTATGTCTTTATGGGCAGCAAGAAACAAAGGGTTGGAGAGGCTGATTTCCATTCCATAGCCAGGCTCAACAAGAGGTTTGGCAAGGCATAATGAATGTGGTGCAAGTTCTTGAGTGGAGGGGAAAGGAGACGATGTCCAGAGAGCCTGTGTCAAAGGGAAGGAAGACAGCCATGTGAGCTGGGTCTGGGATGAGGCAGGTCAACATTTCTCCTGCTATAGCTGACTGCCTATTGTCTACGTCTATAGCTCTGCCAAGCCAAGGCAACCAAGGATTGTAGAGCTCTGATGGGTGCAGTGACAAGGTCCAAACACAGTGATACAGTGAAGAAGATGTGTACTCCAGCTTGGGGATTTTGGTAAATATCTTTACAGAGAAGGTGGAATCTGTGTTGGGATTTTAAAGGCTGTTAGGACTTTGGTTGGATGCAGCTGGAAGAAGGAGGGGTGAATTTATAAGCGCAGGCTAAAGGAGGAAACGTGAGACTCACTTGGGGCATACTGTTGTCCATTGAGTGGTACAGCATAAAGTTGGACTTTAGATCTGTAGGAGGCATGTTGGTGTTCTGGAAAATATGGTTAAATAATGAGTCTGCCATGGCTTTTTTATGCTCTCTAATGATTGAGTTTTGCTTAGGTCACTGGAAGAAACTTTATTTCATTTCTGACCATGTAGTCTCCCATTGGGAAAATATGGGCTTATGCATTTTTCTTTTGATCTTGACAGGGCTCAAATATGATCCTATTGGAGGATGGCACTTCTGATGTCTAATCAGAACTTAATTCTACTGCTAATCCCCACTTTTCCTCAGCCTTATTGATCCTCAGCCTTTTGCCAGTTCCAATATATTTCTGTGATCAGTAAACACTGTGAGAGTCAACAAATCAAATAATTGGAAAGGACCTCTAGACGTCATTGTGCCTATAGGTAGATGATTTCCAAAGCCTCCCAAGATGGAGATTTTTAATTCTCTCCTTGGAGCCCTCTGGAGATAGAGACTGATAGTCTCCCTCAAGTGGTTCATTCTAGTAATTAATCAGCTGGAAGGTTCTTCCTTATGTCTAATTGAAATCTTTCCTGATGTAACTTAATTTATTTTCTCCCATTTTGTCCACTCTGGGCATGGATAGCCAATGATTACTACAGTGCTAGTAATAACCCTTCATGAACTTGAAGACAAAATCTCATCACCTTTCTACCCCTATTCTCTATATTAAACAACTCCATTTTCTTACACTGATCATCAAAGGGTTTATTTCCATGTATTTAGCTATCTTTATTGAAGTTCTCTGAACTGTTGAGTTTCTCTACATTATTTGAAAATAATTCCTATAGTGAGCAGGAATTTGGGTTGAGCACAAAATAACTATTTGGGAGATTTCATTGGTGACTTTCCATGTGAAGAAGTTCACAGGCCATTTTCAATGGAAGTAAAAATGACTGGTGATAGGACCAGGTTTTAGGTAGGGACATTGGGAACACAATGCATTTTTTTAAATTTATTTTTTTTTACAGACTTAATCTCATAACATAACATAACATAAGTTATAAGTGGTATAACTATGTTTCTTTGGAATCCTTGTAGACATCATGTGCCTTGCTGTTATGTGCCATCATGTGGTCATGTGCCTTGCTGTTATGAAATGACTTCTGAATTACAGACTAGAGAAGACAAGGCACTATGCCTTATATTGTCCACTCCCTTTTTGTCTGATCAGTTTGGGAATGTTTCCTCTAGTGTATTTTAGAGTACTTTGTCCAAAGAATCTGAAATAATAGACATAATGATTACTGCAAATAACTGTAAGAATGTATGATATTTATTTGGTTGTGAAATGGCTTTGTGGTTTATGGAGAGGTTAAGGAGATAGTGGGTAATGGAGATTAGCCAATGTGGGAGAGCAGGGGATAAAATTCAACATTCAGTAGATACTTCTTATGTGTAAAGCACTGTGTGAGGTACTGTGGATATGCAAAAATGGGTAGAAATGGCATATTACCATCAGAGGAAAAGGGAAAAAAATAGATAAGATGGTCCAGTCAAGGAACGCTGGTGTGATGACACATCAGCATCAGAGAAGGAGAATCTAAGGAAATATCAGTCATGGGAATGTTCCACTGAGCTCATTCATTTGGCACTGATTTGTCAGATAAGAGGAAACTGGCTTCTCAAAATTTGGAGCTAAGTAAAAGAGGAGGAATGTCAAGTGTCAGTGACATGCATTTTATTTATACACAAGGAAACAATCATAAAAATAATTAAATTCTTTGAGCTTTTATAAGACCCCAGACAAAGTTCTCAGTTTTTCTACATGTAATAATTCATTTAACCCTCACAGCAGAGCTATGACATGCACACTGTTTTACCTCCATTTGATAGAGAAAGACATGGCAGTGAATAGGGAGAAGAAGTCTCATGGGAATGGCTGGAGTTGGGGGGTCTGAGTGTGAGGCAAAGAGTTTACTTGGAGATGGTGCTAATAGGACTTAGGGATGAGGGACCCCACATTAGGTGGGTATATGGGTCCTTCTCCAGTTGGCATGGCACCGAGGGATAGTGGGGTGACCAAGAAGGACTGTAATGCTGCAGGCATTACTTCAGCATATTTCTGAACACAGGTGAAAGCAGAATAACAGGTTTTCTGTAGGTTGTGTCAGGATTTGGTTCAAGTCCTCGAGCAATGCTGGGTAACAGCACATGTAGGGATTGACCGGTTGAACACTATGTTCCATAGGGATGGCATCCTTCTTCTCTTTATCAGCCCTTCTCCATTCTTTCTCTTTTCTCACCTGTGGTTCTGTTCTCCTCTGAGACCCCTCAGGGGCCATTTTCCCCTGGCCCTGCATGGCTGCCGAGTGGTTACCTATCTGGTGAGGTCTTCCTCACTCCATCGTGCCCTTGGAGCATAGACCTCACTGCTGGCCTCCCTGTGTCCGCCATCACACCTTTCCTAGCTGGGACCCACTATGTTGTCTTCTCTTCACATAACTGGAGATGCCACTGGTGTGACCCCATTATTTCGTATGTTCCTGACAAATCCCTGCCTGACTTCATTTCTCCCACACCTTGAGAACTGCTGTCCCACCCTGTCTCCATTCTTGCTCACCCCTAGTCCCACCACAGCCTGTCTCTCACTTTGGATGACAGAGGCAAGTAAATGCCTGAATCTGTACTCCAGATGGGCTTCTGTGTGAGTTTAAGTCTGAATCTGAATGTGATTGAGAATAGGAGTGACTGTATAGAGGTGTGTACACAATTAAGGGTGTAATCGGGACCCTTCATAAATGTGTGTATGTGTTCTTTGGGTGAGAAGAGGCAGTTGGGAGTAAACTGATGGAGGTTGTGGTCAGCCTTACTTAAAATAAAGAAAAGGTTAACTGTACAAAGGCACGCTGAAGAGGGTGATTACCTAGTTTTTATAAATTAGAAACATGTTAAATTTCCATTATGACCTTGATCAAATTTTGGTTAATCATTCAATGAAATATTATGAGTTTTAAAAAATATTACATATTCTTACGTGTGTGTGTGTGGGTGTGTGTGTGTGTAGAGAAGAGATGAAAGTATTAAGTGAAAACACAAGGTTAGAGCAGTTGTGTATAATGTAATCTATATTTCTATTGCATTTATATGTTCTTGGAAAATGTCTGAGAAAATTGCCAACATAATAATGTGGTTACCTCTGGAAGGTGGCATTATTTCTCTTAACTGTATATTCTGATTTGTTACAGTGAAAAATAAAAAATTACAAGGTTGCAAGACAACAGCAATATTTTAGGAGCAACAGAAACACAAAGAGTGGGAGCACAGGAAAAGGTCCACTGTTCCAGCCAAATAAGGCCCATTAGCCTTTCTTCAGCTCACCTGATAAGAGGGGAATCACTTAAAGGAAGCCCACTCACTGCACAAAATTTCTGCCCAATTAGAAATTTGTTTGAGTACATCAATACCCCTGGGAGGGCAAGCATTTATCAGGGATTTGCAGAACTGTTTAGCACACAAGTCACATTGGTGCAAATTAGAAAAAGGTGTTCATTCCTCAAAACCCTTTCCTGCCATGCACTGGAAAACCATGATGATGAAAACACGAATTGACCAAGCTTGTGTCCTGGTGACCCTCCTGCGTCTGTGCAGGGACCTGACTGCACGCTCGTAAGCAACAGTCCTTCCCCGTGATGTGAATGTAATGTGTAGTTTGCTTTCCTCCGGGTCTGGCTGACACCTTAGCTCTAAGGCATGGGAATTGAACACATCATATGAAGGGAAAGGAGGAACAAGCAGCAAATGTGGAACATTTTGCCCAAGATGCCTGAGAGAGCTCTGAATCTGGAGACTTTGGACAGCCTGAAACAACGTGGGGCATCAAACTAAGGAAGAAGAGGGACCTGGGAGGCCAGGGTCTAAGAGAATAGAGAGGAAGGAGATGGGAATCCAACACTGTACTTCCAGTTCTCAGCACTGGTCTGTGCTCTCCCATGTCTTCCTTTGCTCTCCATTGGAAGTGAGCTGAAGCCCCAGTTTATAATCAGAATTGCCTCCCAGTGATGGAGAGACTTGAGCTATTGTGGTGTGGAGGGCAGATTAATGGGCTCTATGCCTGTGGGGCAAATTAATGGGGTTTATGCCTGTAGAGGGCAGATTAATGGGGTCTATGGCTGTGTTGAAATCCTGATGCTCATTAACAGCTGTGCTTCTTGGTTTCAGCACATAGCCTCTTAGGACAATTTTCATTCTAGCTGTTTCCATCTATCCCTGATCCACCAAAGTCAGGAGCCCAAGAGCAGACCAGGAAACCCATAGATCTCTGAGCAAACAGATGCCATGTGCTTGCTCTGGCTGTGTTGTCATATGATGAAGTGCTCCTTGGGTCGAAGCAGTTTTGATTGATTGGTACATAAAATAATCAACTAAAAAGTAAATACTTGAGATTCCCTCTTCAAGGGAAAGATCCTGGCAAGCGTATTTTTGAACTGGTCAATCAGACATTTTTGTGTTATTTATTTATTTATTTTTAGGTTTTTAGAAATCTATTTGCATGAGAGAGAGAGCGCGAGCACATGCAGGGGGAGCAGTGGACAGAATAAGGAGGGAAGCAGGCTCCCTGCTGAGCAGAAAGCCTGATGCAGGGCTGAATCCCAGGACTCTGGGATCATGACCTGAGCCGAAGGCAGGTGCTTAACCACTGAGGCACCCAGGTGCCCCTAAATTAGACATTTCTAACAGTTCTAATTCTCTTACTGCGGGAATGATCGTAGAAGCTGCAGAGGATTTATCTAAGGCCCCATGGAAAACAGTTCCTGGGAATGATAATGAAAAAACTGTGAGGTACATGAAAGAGATCCATGAGTCATAAGACATTCATTATACAAATCTTAATTAAAGTGATTATTAGTTGGCAAATTGCTAAGGTTCTATATTGCTGAAATTATTCAAATTAAAAAAAAACAAAAAACAAAACAAAACATAAAACCTTCTCAGAGTTTGAATTGACCAATATTGATTTGTATAGCAAAGACGCTTCCCTTCTTTGGTAAAGGAGTTGCATACAGATTTTTCAAGAGGCCTTCAGAGACTCTTCTCGTGGCAAATCTAAACCTCTACCTTACTTTACATTTGTCTTTTCTCCAGAGAACTCTGAACTGAAGTTGTGTTCAGGAGGGTGGGTACCATTCTCCCCTGGATCTTTGATTGTTAGTCTGGAGAAGAAGCAATAGGAACTGGTAACAGCAGTTCAACATGCAGATTTCAGCGGATCCATTCTGGGCTTCCTGTGGTCTAGGCCAGCCTTCACCAGCAGAGCAGACCCTCCACTGGGATCTGGCCTGGATTGTGCAGTGGTAGTGAATTCACTTAGAGCAGATACTGCTGTTGCAGTTGGTGAGATGAACTTTGTCGTCTTCTAGAACAAGAACCCTGAGAAGGCAGGGACCATGTCTGTCTTGTTTGCTACTGAATCCCCAGAGCCTAACACGTAATAGTTGTTTGATATTAGTTAAGTGAATATTAGTTAAAACAATAATAAATGAATAAGTATTGCAGAGGGAGGTTAGTGGGGTCCCTGAGCAGAAACTAAACAGAAGTTTTTTACTTCGATAAAATTATATTGACTGAATTTCTAGTCCCCAAATCTGGATTTTATTCTCTGAGTCAGTAAGTGTCAGGGCAATAATCTGTCCTTACCAAAACATAACAGACTGAGGTTTTAACCAGGTGCCTGTTAGTAATAGTTTCCATTATCAATTCTTCATAACCAGTCACCTTCAAACTTACTAGTTTACAATAACAACAATCATTTGGCTAATGGTTTGGCAGTTTGGGAAGAACTAACAGGGAGAGCTTATTTTAGCTCCAGGTGGCATCAGTTAGAATGACCAGAACTGGAGGATCTAATTTCAAGTTGGCGCATGCTGATAGCAAACCAGGGATGGCTCGTACATTGGACTCAATTTTCCTCCACGTAGACCTTTCCATTTGCTACTTGGGCTTCCTCAAGGCTTGGTGGCTCGTTCCACCTGGCACAGTGTTACTTCTGTCTTGTCTTGGTCAAAGCAGGCTCCACCCAGTTTGGGGGAAGATGGGAGAAATAGACTACCTTTTGAAAGAGGAAGTGATAAAGAATTTGTAGCTATTTTTAATGAACTTCCAATATTCACCAAAAATATCTGTTAGGAAGATTTTTCTGCTGGTTGATTGCTCATTAGACTCTCTTCCTTGTAGGGAAGTTCCACAGTTAACTAGATCACATAGGCCAAGAGGAGGGGGTTAGTACTTGGCTTTCTTAAAATTCCTACTAATTGCCCCTTCTGAGCTCTGGCAAATAAATCCACTGTTTTACCTAGGTTGTATGTCAAAAATGTCACTGCAGGTGGCATTTTTAAGAGTCCCAGTGTGCTAACATCTCCCACCCCATCCTCCCCCCAACACAGACTGCATGTTGCTGCTCTTCAAAGAACTCCTCTTCTATTGAAATGCTGGAGTTGCCATGCTGAGTTATGAGTTATAAGTTATAAGAAGATTCCCTGGTAGACCAGATTCCCTGGTCTAGACCACAGGAAAAGAAGCAAATTACCTGGTCTGAAGGACTGGCGTCACTAAAGTTAGGATGTACCTATCTCAATCCCCGTCTTACCTGCAAAGGTATTTGGACAAGAAAAAAACATTTTAATGTCTTTCCAGGTGTAGTCCTCTACAGTGCTAGAAAAGTCATTGGTGTTGGTTCTTCTTTTATAAATTTCAAATGACAAGTTTCCTTTGTCGGTTCAATCTTTCTTCAGAGATTCCTGTTAAACAAATTGCATATGTTAATTCCTTTGATTCTTTTGCAGTTTTCTTATACCTTTAGAATGACTTGGGAAAAGATCCAAGCTCTGCTTAGTCTACTTTGACTTAGGAGACCAAGTAGCAATCATTTATTAATTACCTATTAGTGTTAGGCAGTACAGTTAGTCTCCCCACCAACACCCCCCCGCCATAAACATCAGTGCACCTTGGGTATTTGGAGAAAGGAGGCCTCCAAGAGGCCAGCTCACCCAAGGCCTGCATCATAGTGCCATCACAGGTGGGACGTGAGTTCAGGTCTTCCTAATTCCCCAGCCTTCGTGATGTTGTATGTAAACCCCTATCAGCCACAATAGGTTGAATTTTACTAGTTTATTCTCAGAGCCAACTTATCTCCATTTCTTGAGGGATTTGGTCCCAACCCATAATAAACTGACTTAACAAGCTATGATAGTGATTGCATATTTTTTTATTCTTTATTTAAATTCAGCTGAGTAAACATGTACTTTATTGTTAGTTGCAGGAGTAGAATTTAGTGAATCATCAGTTGTGTATAATACCAAGTGCTCATTTTGTGCCCTCCTTAATGCCTATTGCCCAGTTACCCATCCTCCCACCCAACTCCCCTCTAGCAATCTGCAGTTTGTTTCCCAGAGCCTCTCTTATGGTTTGCCTCCCTATTTTCATCTTATTTTATTTTTCACTCCCTTCCCTTATGTTCATCTGTTTTGTTTCTTAAATTCCACATACAAGTGAAATCGTACAATATTTGTCTTTCTCTAATTGACTTATGTCGCTTAGCTTAATTCCCTCTGGTTCCATTCACACTGTTGCAAATGGCAAGATTTCATTCTTTTTGATGGCTGAGTACTATTCCATTGTATAATCCACATCTTCTTTATCCAGTCATCTGTTGATGGACAATGATTACATTATTTTTAAGATGATGCATAGATTGAAAGATTGATAGAAGCAATAGGGAAATTGGAGGCAAGAGAAAATTCACCTAAAATCCCACCACTGTAACATAAGTATTTTAATTTTATTCTAGCCTTTGACATGAATATCTATTTTATACAATTGCCATCATAATGTACATCCAGTTTTTCACTATGCTTTTCAGATGATGTTGTGATGGATGAACTTTTCCCCACGCTTCTACATATTACAGTAATAATTTTCATTTACTGTGTAATATGCTGTGCAGATGACTGAAGTAGATCCTTCTTTTGGTTTATAAAATACAATTTATACGCACACACACTCACACTTGAAATTTCACATAAGTATGAGAAAAATGCAAAGATTTTTTTATTGCACACATAGCTAATACTGTTTTATTTTCTTCCAGGCTTTAAAAAGTTTATAAATTTTTTTAAAAATGTTACAATTTTTTTTTTTAATCCAGACACACACACGTCATTTTATTGTGTACAAAAGTGGTATTACGCTATCCGAGCAACTGCAGTTCATGTTTTCACGCCTCCACAAAAGGCATTTGTTTTCCTGATGCTTTGTTCTTGTATAGGGACCCTCCTTTAGGGTTGTTTTGTTTTCACCAGGCCGGGATTTGTTGGGAATTGGATACATCCCTAAATGTGAAATCACGTCCTCCACATCAGGCGGCGTCAGTATTGGACAGCATGCATATGTCTCCATTAGCGGTGTGTGTTATGCATTCATTGCCTCATAAACCATGGAGCGAGGCTGATAATGATGTGGAGAGGTGACCTCTGGCTAAACGCGGAAGCTGGGAGACACTGTCCTATTCTGGGCTACGGTGGTTACATCTGAATAAGGTCCCAGTCTATGGCCATACCACCCTGAACATGCCCAATCTCGTCTGAATAAG
Source organism: Lutra lutra (assembly GCF_902655055.1). Taxonomy (NCBI): domain Eukaryota; kingdom Metazoa; phylum Chordata; class Mammalia; order Carnivora; family Mustelidae; genus Lutra; species Lutra lutra. Next base: position 87,615,097 of record NC_062285.1, read on the forward strand.
GTCCCAGCCTCTCAGTTAGGAACACTACCTACCTGATTGGGAATGGTCCATTTATCATCCTACATGTGAGATGGGAAAGTGAACCTTATCTGTTACTTTGGTGTGTGTTTCAGAGGCACCTGTTGAATTGGGTACAGAAGCCTCATTTCCAGCAGGAGTAAATACCATGTAACAGCAAAATGTGTTTCTTAGGATCAACGTTCTCTGCTTTAATTAACTGTGGAACAATAGAATGGGCATAGGTTTGCTGTCTTTGTTCCATACAGTGAAACATTTTTAAAATGGGAATTTCCTGAAATGCACAGGGAAGTACAGAAAATCCTATCTCATATACCGTGTTTTCACCACACAGACATCATGTTCACGTGGGCCATATTTGCTTCAGATCTCTTTAAAAGGCAATGCTTCATTGGTAGTTATTTCCTCCCTAAGCATAATCTTGGGGGAATGAAAAAAAAAAAAACCTTCAGGGATGAGGATCATGGAGGTGGGGCCAGCATTCCAGCCTTTCCATTCTAGGCCCTGCTCTCAGAATGTCGCCACCAAAAGAAATGAAGTTCCCCACCCCCAAGTGTCTACAGCACCCACAGAAGAGAAAACAAGGGCTAGAACAAAAGGGAAGATGAAATCAGGTGTTGCTCAAAGCTAGTACAGTGACAAGGGGGAAAGGGGTAGGCTAGGAGTACAGGCAGAGCTAGATGTTAATTGCACCATCTGTGAGTGTGTCAGAAGCCCTGATAGACTCAATAGACTTTTTTTTTTTGTCACATTCAGAAACAAGCTGCTTCCTGAATTGGATGAATTTTAAGGTTATGGTTACACATTTAAAAAGTGAAAATTGAGGCTTTTCCCATTCTTTGCCTCTCTCCTGAGTTGTGGGAGTAATTCACGGCAACTCAGAATTTACATCTTGGAGCAAACTTGCTTTTGATGGTTTGTCTTCATTGCATGTAGGAGAAAAAAAATAAGCCTCATCAACCAGGGCCTGATTTTCTAAGAGCCCATCATTTAGGCACTTATTATCCACTTTGTGAAGTTTCTAGGTCTTTTGCTTTTCACCCTTATCCCTCCTGCTGGGATTCGGTCATATTGCTGCTTGTTAGGACATCCACCAGCAGGTGTGAAGGAGCAAAGAGAACAGTGAAAGCACCATTAAGTTTGCTTCATGATAGCAGCTCTGTAAAAGGCTTGGTGCGAGAGAATTTTGAACCCTTCGCCTGCGATAAGGGCTGGAGTTATCTATTGATTTGGGTTATGTATGCCCTCCCTGTCCTCCATTTAGTGCCAATAATGAAGAGTTGACTTGCAGAAAGACAGAATGGAAGGGGACTGCAAAATACAGCCAAAATCGCAGTGAGCCATGACTTAAACATGGTCCTATAATATGACGCTGTAATGAGAGGGAGCCTGAGTCCATATGAGTTCATTGAAGTATCAAATTGGTGTGCAGTCTTTCTTCTCACTCAGCATAGGTCAGCCACACATTAAAGTAGAAGTTTTCAGTTGGGGGTGATGCTGTATAGTGGAGGCAGATTCTAGAATCACCTGAGGCAACTTTTGCAAATTATTTGTGCTGGCATCTCTGCATGCTAACATTTGAGGGGAGGTCAGGGTATAGACTTTGAAAAAATTGCTGAGGTAATCATGCAGTCTTGTCTCTCACCATGTAAAAGAGATGCCCCTGATTTTGAGAGGGCCTGAGCAAGAAGAATGAAAATAGTTAAAGAGTCTCCAAAAAGGTGAAAGAAAGCAGAATTTTCAAATCTGAAGAAAGGAGGGCTTCTGAAGTAGTTAAATTACTTTTATCAGACATACCAAAGATGGGGTACTGGTCCTTCAGATCATTCTCCATGCTTCTGCCAGCATGCCCTTTCAACCTGAAAATGCTTATGCCACCCCCTTTCTAGGTCTTTAATACCCCAAGCTGTGTTTCCTTCTTGACTCTCCCAGCCTCCCTTCTCTTTCCTCTTCCAATCTGAGTAAGAACCAGTCAGTTCATCACTCACTTTGAAGTCCTAAAGAGGGGATAGTTACAATAAGAAAGGTCATACATGCAAGGTGTCGTACCTTGAGAGTGGCCGGCAGAGCTAAGAGCTGTGCTGCTTCTCCCTGTAATGAGCAGGAACAATGGATGCAGTTAAATCCATTACATTTCATATTCCACATCCATCTACTGGGTTTACAATAGCCTCTTAGATTGTCTTTAGGCATTTAATCACCGTTGCCACTACTATGTTTCAAATTCACATTGTTTCTCTTATCTAGACTCTGAGCCCCTTAACTTTTCTTCATGCCAAGCATATCTTTCTTAACAAAAAAATTAATTAGAAAACCTAATTGGATCCACTTATCTGCCTTGTTTGAAAACTTTTCTTGGTTACTTATTTATCCAGATAGAGCATCATGTGCAAGACCTTCATAAATGACCTCAGTCTCTCTTTTAGGCTTAAACCTTGCCACTGCTTTTCCTGACTACAATGACCTTATTCCCTTTCCTCCATCCTATCCTGAAGCCAAAGTGTCATCATTTCTGCAGACATTTGCCTTTGCACATGTTTTTGCACATGCCTCTCTCTTCTCTTCCAGGTGAACTCATTCTTTAAGACCCAGCTAAACTAGCTCCTGCCTTGCGAAGCCATAATCTCCTTCCACACATAGCTTCTGTGTGTCTTCCCCTATGTTTTCACTTCCTGGTGTTACCGTACTTGGCATATTGTATTTGTGGGATCACTTCTTTCTTTTTTTTTTTTTTATTCATGTGTTTTAATCTTTTAATTTTTATTTATTAAAAAAGTTTTTTTATTATGTTCAATTAGGCAGCATATAGGACATAGCTTTAGATGTAGTGTTCAGTGATTCCTTAGTTGTGTATAACACCCAGAGGTCACTTATTTCCATGCTCTGTTTGTGTAAGAGGGGGCAGTGGCAGGCCAGTATTTAGAAGATGAGGAGGAGGGAAAGGACAGGTGAGTGGAAGTGATGATGCACATTTCATGCAATAGTTTTCCATTCTGAAATACATATATATACAGCTTTTGGGACATACCCAAAATACAAATTATTTTATTTCTTTGATAAATGCTGCTTCTTGTCTGTTTTCTCTTTGGAGAATTGACTGGGGCATCCCTTAGGAATCTCATTGCAAGTTTTCATAAAACACCAAGCTCCTTCTTCTTTGTCTTTGACATCCCATCAAATCCTCATTATTCTTCAGAGTCCATCACCTCTCAAGTAGAAGGAATGCAAAGCCTCAAGCTTGAACAAAGGGGAAAATGAAGATAGGCAAAGAGAGACATACATACATATATATGTATAATCCTTTACTGTACTCATGGAAAGGCTGTCTTCACCTTCCCTAGCCCTGGACAAAGGGATAAAAGTTTATCTCTTCTCAGAAGAAGGCATTCTTTTTTTTTTCTTTTTAAGATGTATTTATTTATTTATTTGAGAGCGAGGGCATGAGAGTGTGCATGTGCGCATGTGTGTGTGTATGTGCGTGTGGAGGGGGAGTTGCAGAGGGAGAGAGAAAGAGAGTCTCTAAGAGACCCTCCCACTGAGTGCAGAGCCTGATTCAGGGCTTGATCCCATGACCCTGAGATTGTGACCTGAGTCAAAACAAAGAGTCGGAGGCTTAATTGAGCCACCCAGGTGCTCAGAAAAAGGCATTCTTTTTTTTTTTCCCCCATGATAAGTCCATGCATCCTTGGTACCACTTTGGGGGTTGAAATAGAGGGGAAAAGTGGACATGTGGCCAGCAATATTAATTTTCATATATGCATTTCTGTTTGTACCCCAATGGTAGGAAAGAGCTAGTGTAGTAAGTTAAAAAAGTATAATTTGGGGATCAGAAAAATGTCAATTAAATAGCTATATGTCTTAAATAGCTATTATTATTATTATTATAAAATACTATTTTTAAATTTTTATTATATATTATATATAATATGTACATATATATGTAATATATATAATATATATTATTATTTTTTAATTTAATATTATTATTATTAAATAGCTATATGACTTTGACAAAATGAATCACCTTTCTGAGCTTTAGTTTCCTCATCTGTGATGTGGGATTACATGGGTAACACATGCAAAATATCTGTAACAGAGTAAGTGCTTGGGAGATGCAATTAACATCTTTTACATTTCTCTGTATTCATAGTACCTGATATATTTTAGGGCCCAGCGATCATTTGTTGCATAAACTTGACATTGCTCTTGTCAGATGCCTCACCCAGTAAATTTCTATTTTGTTGGCATTAGCTTGGGAAGAGATTCCTCAAATGTTGGGTTGTATAAATCTGAATCAGAAGGATGGTATTATTAAGAGGTACAAGAACTAAGTTTTGAGAAAAGGGATATCAAGGGATCTTTTGAATTCTTTGGGATTTTTATGGCAAGGCTATATGATGCAGGGAAGTACCTCTGTGGATTGGTAGAGAATAAAGAGTGCTTTTATTTCGCATTCAAAATTTAGCTGTTTATTTTCCTTTAGGACCTAACTATTCTTGCTTTCTGTCTAAGCCCTTTGGTGTAAACTATGTTCTCTTTCTCCCTAGTTCACCCCTTCCCCATCTCCCACCAACATTTATACCAGAGTGATTCCAAGAGTAGTTGGAGATCTGGTGCTGGTCTCAGGTTCATTTTTTAATGCCGAATGGTGTTTTTCTGGCCTGGTGAATGCATGAGGGCAACTCTGCTAGGTTCAATGAATCTACCACTCCTGGGGGTGAGGAAAGGCTTGCTTCCCTACTCTTTGTAAAGAGTAGGAGAGTTCTCAAGGGAGTAGGAGGGGAAGGAAGTGTGCTTCATTGGATGGTTTCCATACCTATCTATACAAGAGAACCACCAGGGAGCTTTAAAGTGCATGTTCTTGGGCTCTATTCCAGGTATATTGAATCCCTGTCCCTGGGGTTGCCCTCCAAATTCATATATTTAACAGACTTCCCAGGTGAGCATCAGAGACCCAGCATGGCCTCTGAGTATAAACCTGTGTGGAGGAGCACCATGCTATCTTGGGGCTCTCCATGAATGCTATGGGAAAGCACAAAAACCCTGGAAGTCTTGACGGTTCTTTTGTGTGATGCCCTAAAGTTTTTGCTGGATAATTGTAAGTGTCTCAAGAAAAAGATCTTTCTAAGCACCTAATTTCCACAGGGTTGTCTTGACTATATTTTTTTCAGTGGGCTTCCCCATATGTTACAGGGATAGATTTCACCAACAGGCAAGCAATCTAGACCGTTGACGTAGGAAATTTGCACCTGTCTTTACATGCCCAGTAATATTTTCATTAATGTTATTTCCCTTCCTTAAGCCACCTGAAAAATGAAAATAAATCTATTCCTCCTGTGCAAATGGCTGAAGAAAAAAAAAAGGTGTGAAAGAAAGCTAATGGCTATAGGGAAATGATTTACCTCACTTTCGGCTTTATTGAGGACTCTTAAACATCTTCTCTACCATCCTGAGACCTTCCTGGATGAAATTTTGATTGGGAACCAGCCACATTTCATTGCCTTCTCACTTAAACTGGAGCTTTGGGGATAGTTAGAAAAAGAAATGGGAAGAAGAGTTCAACTCACAAAGATCATTTATCTCCTCTGGTGGTTTTTGTCCATTGCTGAGTTCTAATCTCCTCTTTCCACCAACACCTACTTACTTGGATCTTGACTTATTTTGGCAGTTCTCTGTGGATGTGATGTGGTTGCCATGGAAATGTTATCCAGCATGCTGCAAACTGCTTTGTCTTCTCTCCATCTCTTCATTCCTCTCCAGCGTGTGCTTGCGCCCTCACATTCTCTCCCTCTTGTACGCCCACCCCGTAACCCCCTTTGTAATTGAACACATCAAACACTGCATTTCTTCAGGCTATTTTGCTTCTCTCCCTCAATCACATTGAATGTGTTTTAATTTTATATAATCCAAGTGACCTGGTAGTGATTGGAAGAGATGGAAGGAAATTGACTCAAAATGCTAAATTCCTCTAGGTTATGCTAGGATGCCCAAATATGAGGGAATTCAGGCGAGTGTTAATCAAATTAACTTCCCTCTGCTTTCACAGGGATTAAACCTTTGCTGAGGTTCAGAGAGACTTATTAATAATAACTTTCTGATTTCCACCTGGACTACTACTTCATGTCCTGGTGTTATCTACAAAGGAGAAAGTCTGAACTATCCTCAGCTCTTAATTTCCCATCTGTGAAACATTTGCTTTGTGTATTTTCTGCATTGACCCATAGACATCTCTGCAGATACTGACATCCTGGATATCAATCAAGACTTGAGCCAAATATAGAGAAGATCTTAGTGCGAATATTTGAAAATTCACCCTCACTTTCTCTTCTACTTTTTAAAAAATATTTTATTTATTTATTTTAGAGAGAGAGAGAGTGAAACAGGGGAAGAGGGAGGGAGTCTCCAGCAGACTCCACACTGAGCACAGAGCCTGGCATGGGGCTTGATCCCACAACCCTAAGATCATGACCTGAGCCAAAACCAAGAGTCAGAAGCTTAACCAACTGACCCACTCAGGTGCCTGAGTATTATTTTTTCTCTGTCCCTAAACTAATGAAATGAATGTACATTGGTAAAGAACTTGCAAATATTATTTTATACATATGTTTCAGGTTTCCCCAATGGTTTTAGTTTCCAGACTAAAAGAAATCATTGCCAGAAGCCACAATAATAAAAAAAATTAGTATTTTTCTTTCTTATGGAATAAGATTTGGGTGGGTTATATGATTCTCATGGGCAGAGAGATGTTCTCATGGACAGTATAATGGGGACAACATTCAAGGGGGGGATATTTTTAAAGGGCCCATGCAAGAATGAAGTCAGCTCTGCTTTTTGTCTTATTGTTTTCAGAAAAGAAATGTTATAGGTATACTCTCTTTAGAACTTTTAAAAAAAAATCAATATTTAGAGAGTCCCTTTCTTCCACATGAATTTGTACTAAATGGTGTGTGTGTGTGTGTGTGTGTGTGTGTGTGTGTGTGTGTGTGACATAGAAGGGGTGGATGTTGGGGGGCTAGAAAGTGAGAACGTAGCAGGGGAAACTTCCAAGACTAGTCTTTTGGAAGTTCAAAACAAATCAATAAGTACTTATTGAATACTTAACACGAGCAAGACACTAATTTGGATTCTGTAAAGGATAATAAAAGGGCAAGATTTGATTCTTACTTCGACTAGTGTATTGTCTATTATGGGAAAGGAGATACACATAAAAAGTTAAGTAACAAAAAGCAACAAAACAGGTCAGGTTGGTAATGAATGAAATACTAAAATGTAAACTAGCAGCTTGAAATGGCAAGGAAGAGAGAAGAGGAAAGAGGCACCTTGAATGTCATGAATGTGTAGAGGGTAAGATTTGACCAGAGTCCATAAACATGAGCAAGATTTGGATTACTCAATTGAGTGAAAACAGAAAGAGAGGTAGGAAAATGCATGTAATGTTCATGGGACAGTGAAGTTGCTGCTTGGCTTCAGCAAGGGTTCATATAGAGGATGAGAGAGCTCCAAACCGATAGATGGGGCCAGGCTATAGAGTCTTGATTGAAGGTGGACTTTGCTCTTGGTAATGGGGAGCCATTGGAGAGTTTCAAGTAGGTAGTGACATAGCACTAAAAAGTCTAGCAGGATTAAGTTCAAGTGGTATGTGGCGGGGGAGGGGATTGATACAAGGTAGAGAGCCCGGGAGGGGTCTGGGTATGATACGAGATATGACAAAGCCCTGGTTTAAGATAAAAATTGTGGGGTAGAAAGGAGGGGACAAGTGCAAGAATTATTTTTGTAAAAACAGGAATGTGTTGAGGTACTCATTGGGCATGGGAAACTAAGAAAAGGAAGCTATCAAAAACACCTGGGAGGTTTCAAGACTAAAGGAATATTTATATATTAATAGTTAATATTTACTGAGTGCCTACTATGTGTCAGGCACCATTCCAAGTGCTTGGTAAATACCAATGAGAGAAGGGAATTAGAACGTCAAGTGTTTTTAGAGGAAAGGGAAAACAACTCCATCTCTAGCACTAAGAATTTGTAACATCAAGAATGAAGTGGAAATAGCCAGTGAGAGATAGAAATGAGGGATGTGAAAGAGGTCAGGACCACAGGCATAGAATCGGGACTCATCCACTTAGAGGAAAGTTCATGTTCTGAGAACGGCTGAAATGAACAGAGACCCTTACTGAATTTCCCAGAAATCCTCCAAGAAGGAAAAAGATAAGCAAAAACATACTGGAAAGAAGGTAAAGAAGGAGCAAGTGAACTAAGTGCTGAGATACTTTGTGTATTTGATTGTTCAGATCATAACTATCATTCTGCCTCCCCTACTGAAGATAACTGAGAGTTGATTATAACTCAAAAAAAGTATTTTAATATTGTATTTTAAGTCCAGAGAGAGGTTGGATATTCTGTGCCAAACCAGAATCAACTTTTTCCGATCTTAACCGAGCCAAATAAATATTCTAGCTCTTGTCGTCTGTCTCTAACAAGAACTCCAAAAATATGGTCCTGAACTTTCATAACTGACTTCTTCCCGGAGTGTGATCTGAGGACTAATTCCTCCGTAAGTCCAGGCAAGCTCACTGCTTTGTTGTTTGTCTCCTGTTTTCCTATAAGTCAAATTAATTCCATTTCTTCACTTTTTTGGGTTAGTGCTGGTGAAATACAACAGATGGACAGCTGCTGGAGTCTGGAGTTTTCTTGTTATTCTGTGAATGTATGTCCTCCACTCTTTCTTACGGCTATGGAGAGGCAGTGTGCTTCATCCTCTTCTCTGTAGAACCTCCCTTACGAGGCTGGCATGAGGGAGAGTTAAAGGCAACTGATGCTTTATGCGGTGGTGTAAATAATGATGAAGAGCCCAGGCTGTGGAGCCATTAATATCTGGGTTTGGATTTTAGTTCTAGCACATTAGAAGTTTAGGACTTTTTGGTTCTCTTTCTCCTGGCCATTGCTTCTCTTGACAACGTTTTTCTTAGTATGAGGCAGTGGAAGGAATATGAGTTTTAGAATCACTCAGATTAAGTGGGATCAAATGCCAGTGCCACCAACCTTGGACCTCCATTATAATGTGATCTATTATTTTATAGCATTGCTATGAGAATTTAAAATAATGCAAAGCCTCCAGAATGGAGCTTGGCATGTACTCAATAAATAGTAGCATTGTTAGAGGTTTTTTTTTTTTTAATTGAATTTAATTGAATGATCAGAACAGAAAATGCAACTTCCAAGCAATTTCACTTATAGGCTAGACAGCCATGAGATTCATTTACCTTGGGGAGAAAAAAGTCTGAGAAGGGGACAGTCTCAATCAGTCTATTTTGCACATAATGGTGAACTACAGCTGACATCTTAACGGATCTGACTGGTTCTGAGAATGCAGCTAATATGAGTGGCCCACACAGCCTTTTCTTCATTCATGTTGTAAAGATGAAATTCTATACTTTCTGTGCCGGAATTTGAACACTATGAGGAATAGTGGTCTCATTGCTAAAAGACAGAGGAACTTAGCTTGGACTTGGCTGTGTTAAGTTTGACCTGATATCAGAACATTAAGTTAGAATGGTCCAGTCAACTGAAGGTTGGGAAAGAGCTGGGATCTCTGATGGAGATTTTGGATGCCTTGGTATAGAGGGGATTTGCTGATGCGATGGCTATTAATGAGTCTCAGAGGGAGAGAGCAGAGGTGAAAAACAGTCTTGGGATGCACCCAAGTTCAGGAGTTTCAAGTGAAAATGGACAGAAAAGGAAAGAGAACTAGCCTGAGAAGTGTAAGGAGAGTCAAGAACTTATTTTGTTTTAAACAGCAAATAAACAAGGGAAAGGAGAGTTGCTGAAAATTTGGGAGTGTTAACCATTAAAAACTGTATAGTGTCAAGAATGATGTGAAGCAAAGCCCACTGATTTTATTTTTGTTGACCTTGCTTGGATTATTGATGACCTTGTAAGAATGGTTCCAGTAGAATGATAGAGGCAAAAGCCAAGATAGCAAGGGTTAGGGAGTGAGGTCTGGTGGGGAAAAAGGGACAGCAGGTTTCAATTACTTTTTAAAAACAGTTTGAAGTAAAAAGAGGTAGAAAATGGAATTACTTTTCAGAGGTTAGAAAATAAATCACTTTGTGACCTGCCCTGGTCATCAAAGAGTTAATGGTATAAATGCACAGTAATTTCAGAAGCGTTAAAGAGCATGTTTCCATGGAAACATCAACCTACAGAGGGAGAGAAAGAGCTAGGATCCCCTGACAAAGAAGGAACAGCAGAGTTCTAGCCCCCACACAGTATAGCCGGGAGAAATGATTACATGTTTCTTTTAGCTTCCCTGTGAAGGATGCATTTGGGGTTCATGGTGCTGTCCTTTGGAGGACAAGAAACAGGGAAATAGAGTTCATTTTAAATAAACTCTTGCCCTTACCTTGCTTCAAATTCTGACTCAAGGGTCAAGCTCATTTTAGAATATTGGAAAAGATCAATGGGTGTCTTTAAGTTACTAGCTAAAACTAAATAAACAAGTAACTCTGATCTTCCCCTGACCTCTCTGTCCTTACCTGGTCTAGAAACAGTGCCAAAAAGTATTGTGATTTAGAGCAACAGTTGAAAACACTCTAGAAACATAGGCTATGTGTTTGGCCAGTAGCCTTGGACCAGCACCTTTGCGTTGGGGTTTCCATCTTGGTATATTCTCCTTGATTATATATGCATTTCATCTCACAGTTTTCAAGTCTATGAAATCCCTTTCACTACTGCCCAGTATACATTTCCTTCATCTTTGAATTCAACCGTACTTTCAGGGATGGGTCTTCCCACTCAGCTGTAGTCCCAGAAAGCCATTCTTCTGGACAGTGTTACAGGAGCAACATTAACAAAGTTGCTAACCAACTTTCCTGATGGTTCACTTTCTCCACCCCCATTTAGACCACCCTGGTCTTTCCCTGGACCCTAGACTCAAAAACTCACTTTATTTTCTATGTGAAAGGGGTAGATGTGGTTCCCGTTTGGGTTTTCTGAAAATAGAGATAAGTTTTTGAATGTGTCAGCAGCCTCCACTACTGTTTCCATATCACATCTGTAACATGATGTGAATATGAAGTGCCTGTCTCCCCTAAAGACATAATCATCACCCAGGCATCTTGACTCCTATGTCTGTTTGAAACTGTTGCCTGACCCTGGAATATCCTCACTCTTTTGACCCTCTTTCCCTCCCATTCAATATAGTTGCTTCTAGAAATCTCCATTTGAAGACATATGCCAATCATTACAGGGAGACTAAATTACAACTCCTTTGTCCATGGGTGACAGCTCCTCATAACCTCCACTCCCAATTCCCGTAATGAAGCTATCTCGCTAATTCATTTGTTCACCATTTTGCTACCCTTCAGTAGAGCTGCTGGAGAGAGTTATGAAATTAAGCCTATGATAGCTACAGAGGGGGTAGGAACTGTGTATATGGAGGTACTCCCAATGTGTAGATTTTGTTGACCACCTCAAATGTAAGAGAGAATAGAGAAGGACTCCAGAACAGAAAAGAACAAATGGAGGAAATAGAGAAAGATCAAAAAGGAGGAGAAAAATCCTCCTTGTTCTTTTCCCTTGATATCATTCCCAGGTCACTCTGGATTCTTGACCAAGAGTTTCTTGGGTATGTATGCCCAAGTTTTCTTACAATAAGTCTTGACAGTTCACAAGAAGGAAAAACTCCCAGTCAAAATTGAATGTCCTAGAGAAATCTTTGCCAGTCTTTGTTTGACTGGTCTTGGCAAAGCCCCTGAGTAGCGTTGCCAGCTCATGAGCTAAAATGGATGTTAGAAAGGCAAGCTTTCACCTTAAAACTATTAGTAAACATAAAGAAGAACATCAGTGTACTCAGGGATCAGCCAGCCTTTGACCTTTCTTGGTGTTTTCTCTGGGAAGCTCCCACCACTTAGCTTTGATAGCCTGTAGGTCTATATTCCAACAGATTGAGCACCTAATCTGTGGAAGAGGAAAGGGATTTTTTGTTCAGTGTTTTTTTTTTTTTAAATGAAAGTGAGTTTAATCGATGTGCATCATGGCAGTATGAATTCAAAAGGAAAAAAATTCCAGTGGCAATAACATCATCCATAAGTTCTTGACTCCTTCCGACTGGGGAGTTTTACTTTTCCTACCACCTCTAGTAACTCTGGATTTTCTGTAGCAGTGTAGCACATCTCACCCCTAGCAGAAGTGACTAAAGGCTGTGGGCATGAGGACAAGAAAGAATTCCCTCTCCATTATTACTGAGTTCTATCCACAGTTCCCTAAATGAGAAACAGCTTTACTGTTCAGCACACTTCACTGACATCGAAAGGATGATTCACTGTATGGTACACTTGAAATTAATAGTACACTGTGTATATTAACTATACTGGAATTTAAATAAAAACTTAAAAAATATAATGTAAACCTCAGGGTTGTGATTGGGTATATCTGTATTCCCTATTAGGTATCCAATCTAAGCATCAAATGAAGTAGAGTAGCAATAAAAGTTTTTCTTGTTTTTTGTTTTTAAAAAGTGACCTCGTTAGTTCCCTAAGGAATACACAAGCAAGAGTGGACCTCTTACAAGGGAATTTTAAAAAGTATTACATAGTATTCAAAGCAGGGCTCTGGGAGGTCAGGATGGGGATCATTTTGAGGTGTCATTTATTCTAGCCTAAAACTATGAGGATATGAGCTCACCTTTTGCCTTTCTCAGGAAGTGAACTTTATATTGAAGTATGATTAAGTAATTCCCCACTACACAAAACCTCACAGGGGTTACCAATCCTAGTTTGAAGACAAACATTCCCGAGCCTTCAGGGCTTGGGATATTGTGGGAATGAGAGGAAGTATCCTGGATTGGTGGTATAATGGAAAAGCAGAGATCCAGGAATTGGGAGACTCAGACTCTAGATTTAACGTGCCAAAGAGAATTAGCATTTCCCCAGGCTCCAGGGTATTTGGTTCTAACTAGGAAAAGTTAGACTGATCCAAAAGTCTCTGCAAAATAGCATTCTCAGAAGCCAAGCAACCTTAAAAAAAATAAATAAATAATCACAGAAGACGCTAACACATAAGGTTCACTAGGTGATAGGTGCAGTTCTAAGTCCTATATGTGTATTGAATTACTTAAACCTCACAACTGTCCTATGAGGTAGGTACTATTTTTATGCACATTTTTTATGGTGAAGAAATGGGGACAGAAATTAAATGATTTGTGAGATCATACAATTTCAGAAGTGGCAGGTCAGGAACTTGTGCAGAGCTCATCTGACTCCAGTGTCCTTGCTCTTACACACCACACTGCAAACTCTGGTGGTGGTGGTGGTGTGTATGTGTGTTTATTACATATTACATTCCTTTCCTCTTTGCTTAACCTCTTCTGTTTCTTCCTCTTATTTGCTTTCTATTACTCACTACTAAGCATTGTCCAGGCTTTGTCATTCATTTGGGTGTAGGCTATTTTATGAATGAGGACCAGTTCCTAGGTTTGATCCAGAGGGACCCATCAGTCAGTCCAAAGGAGAACTGTCCCCTGGCTATGGCCTATCACATTGACCCCACTCGGCGAAAGGGTGCTGCAGGTGGGCAGAAATGAGGTCATTCCAGCTCGTGGCCAAGCCATTCCCAATGCCCACTAATTTAACATCTTTCTAGAGGAAAGTTAATGTTCTCTGCCCTCTTACGTTCAAGCAGGGATTGTTGGGCAACTTCCAACAGTACTCTTCTATTTTCTTTCATTTCACATAAAAATAATTCGTGATATTCAGTCATGAAGCAGAATTTATTTTTTTCTGTCTTAGACCTAAAGGCCTGAGAAGCCTTTTCATTGTAGTAGATGGTGAGTTGATGCATCACCATTTACCCCTTACACAAATGCAGCTCAACCCAGACTGCTCAGGGCCCAAAGCATAGTCCTCACCACCAGCAGGCGAGAGAAAGTATATTAAATTTATATCAGTCAGTCCTCAAGATACTTTACTATCTCATTAATTTAACACCATGGATTTAGAATTTAAATAACTAAATAGGGACTAGCCTAAACTTGAAACTTTTATGAGTTGGGAAGAATGGTTTGCAAAATAAATTAATGATATAAACACCATTTCAGAGCAAACATTTAATTTACTGGAAGACAAACTACTTTTAATCTTTTTTGAGTAATTCTAAATTAATATTACAATGTGCTCTTTAAATTAGTTTTCCCTGAGGTTCTCTATTAAGTATCATTATACAGAAATAAAGGAAAAGAACTGCATTCAACAGCTTAGGAAACTGGTATTTCTAATTCTTTTGTTCAACAGCATGGTTTAATATTTTTGTATATGACATTATAGGTTGAAGGAAACCTTTAAAACTTCTTGAAATCCTTTTTCCTTGAAAAGAAAACCATGGTTGGCAAGAATAAAATAATTCATGTGTCTTGAAAATATTGCCACACAGTGTAGGAACCAGTGGGTCCAAGATTTGAACAGAGGTTGTGACTGCAACATCCTTGCTCTAAAATACCACATTACGCAGCTTGGATGGCGGTGATGGTGGTAGTGGAGTGTGTGGGGCGGGGTACACAGTGCAGTCCTTTCCTCTTCAGTTATTTTTTTGTTCCTCCTTATGTCTTTTCTACCAGCATTTTGGCGCATTGCCCAGATCATCATTGGCATGTAGGATGTCTTACCAATGAGTTACCTCTTCTGGGTTTAATCCCACAGGAGCCCACTGGGCAGTGGAGAATCATTCCTAGCCATAGGCTGCCATGTTGACAGCATTCTATTGGATGGTTCATTGTAGATTCCCTTTGATAAGCATGAATTTCTAACTTGGGCAAGTCAGAAATTTCTACTTTGTTTATCAAATTATAACACCAGTTGTTTGGTGTTACAGATTGTTACACATCAACAACAACTTTGTTGTTATACAACAAAGATTGTTACACATCTTTGCCTCTTTCCCCCAATACTGGTGTCTAAGTAGGTAGCTTTTAAGTGTTTTCAAGTCCATGGTTTCTAATCCTGTGAGGAATTGTTTCTGCTATTTCAAGAAAAAAATGTGTATATGAAGTAGTGCTAAGTGACATAGTAAAATGGTTAAGATAGACAAGAGAAAGACTGAAAGATGTGTGGTTTTGCTATCTGGCTAATGGAGTGTCGTAATGTAACAACCACAGACGAACTAGAGAGCACGTCAGAGGAACATTCCTGTGCTCCCCTTATCAGGTGTGTCTGGTGGTACGAACCAGCCCATTTTATGGATGAGGGACTTGAAGGCCTTAGCAGGTGAGTTACACACCAAAGACTCAGTTACAGAGTTATGAAATTTTGGAGTTAGAAATTGCAAACAAGGGGTCAAGGATTCTCGTCTCCTGTCTGGAATTGTTTTTCCTTTATTGCTTTGCTCTTAACATCTAGAGGATAGAAACTGAGAGTAGGAAAAAAGCCACTGTTTCTGAGATGTGGCAGTGTGAGCGGGAAGTGTGCTGGACCCAGGGTGAGGATACCTGCATCCCGTTTCCAGCCCTGTCATCTGATCTTGGTAAAAGCCGCGAATCCTCTGGACTTCATCTCCTTCATCTAGCAATGAAAGGATTGGATGAAGTGAGAGACTTATCTTTCTTATTACCATGTTAACAGATACTAATTAAGAAATCCAGTGCCTTGTAAAAATCTGGAAGGCAGAATGAGTATTGCAGTGCCAAGGCTCTTGGTTCGCTGGGAAGATTCCGGCAGAGCTCTTTGGGATGCCTCCCCCACAGGACATACTGCTAAATCATTGCTTTAGGTACCACTGCGGTGCAGTGGATGAGCTCTGAGTGGCATGGTCAAAGTCAAAGAGACGCAAGGGCTTTCTTACCTCAGCTTGACCTCATTAAACCCACTGGACTATGACTTTGGCCATGTAAAGCAAATGTATTGGCTCGGAGCCCATGGGGGTTCTGAGGCTCTTTCTCAACGAGGAGTCAAGTAGGAAATGAGATGCATTTTATCTTATGCAGTCTGTATTGGGGATCTGCGGGGTCCAGGGCATGACGCGTGACATGAGAATGCTAAAATGCACATCTGGGGCTTGCAAAACTGCTTTCACTTCCCTTGGTGATAATCATGAAAAGAAGGCCAAACTGGAAACCAGAAGACTTAAACTCCAGACCTGAATAGGCAGGTCACCTTGGAAAAGAGGGTAGCGTCTTGGACGCTGTTGGCCCCTTTCTAAACTGCAAGTTCTCAATGGATAGCTTCTAAATTTTCTTCTGGTTCTAACAATTTGGTATTCTGTGTAATATTAGTACTTGATGAGACACAGTAAGGTTTCTTATAGATTTATCTACATCCTAGAGACTAATTAAACGATATATGTATATTTATATACCAAGCCTTGTTGGGGCTTCCAGGAGTCTCAAGTCTTCTAGGAAGAGCTTCTGAATTTGGCTGCCACTTGAGCTAGGCTTTCTGACTGTATACTTGAGGATGGCATGTTTAGAGAAAAACAGAAGAGCTGTGGCATCTCCTAATTATAGTTTAATCTTTTACCAAGGATTTACACATGGAAACTTTGAGGTTTTAATTAATGTTCAGAATTGGCAAAGTGCAGCCAGATCCAGAGGTAGTTGGATATTTTCAGGCCTGTTAAAGTTAAATTGGCTACTATGACCATTTGACCTAGTTTATCCCCCCTATGTGGAATGCAGTCTCCACTCCTCCAGTGTATTCCATTGGTAATTGGGTCTCGTTAAAATGTAGTTATCATACTTTTACTCGGTGAGGTCCAAAATGAGGCAGGTTTCTTACTTTAGATATTCAAATCATGCTAATATATTCTTTTTCTGAATTTTTCCTCTTATATAACCTTATATTTGTATCCTATTTTCTGTGGTCTTCCTATCCATTATTTCATTTGATGAGCATTTCAGGCTTACCTGAGAAGCTGGAGGATAGAGTGGTGTTTCCATTTTAATGAGGAAAAACCGAGGTTCAAGCGCCGAAGTCCCACACCTAGAAGTGACCACAGTCCCAGTTATCTTTTTTCACTGTTCTGTTAGTAGTGAATGGATTGCCTTGTTCTGCTGTTCAAAGGGCATCCTTGCTCAGAGCAGGTGAATATTTGCAAGGTCCTCACTGCTAGCTAAATGTTGGCTCATCAGAGAGAATTACTAAAAAAAAAAAAAAAAAAAACCAATGTGAATGAGTAATCTATATTCTGCTGAAGGATATGAGTGGTTAAAGTATACTTTGGAAAAGAATATTTTGCTTGTTGTCATAAAATTTTTCAATATTTGGTAAGTGTAAACTGTGTGAGAAGGGCCTAGGTAGAATAAAATGATCCTGTAGAGTTGGAAGAGAAAGGACATCCCAGAAAGAGTTTAAAACAAAACAAAAAAAAAATCAGAAAGGAGTAACTAGAAAAATTTAACTGTAGAGCAACTACCTTGCCCATAAGTATGGTTTATTTTCTGAAAGTTTGAATTTTAAAATTGTACACCCGATTTGATGCTGTCCTCTTCAAAGAAATCATTGTGAGATGCCATTCATGCCACTTATGACTTAAATTATTTTTGGAACTTCTCTTATAATTGCTTTTGAAATAGACACTTAAAAAAATCACATATCTTAATTCAGGTAAAGTCAGAATTATTCTGAACCATGTCCAGTAAAAAGGAAGGTACTTAAGCCAGGTGACTTATTTCTCTCTCTTTCCCTTCCTTTCTTCCCTTTCTTTCCTTTTCCTTCTCCCCTTCCTCAAAAAAAAAAAAAGAAAAAAAGAGAGAGAGAGAGAAAACTAAAATTTGTTTGCATGTCTCATTAACCTTCTCTGTGAAGAGTTCCAGAAATTATTCGAAGCAATGCAATATTATTGTAATAAGAACATACTTTCCAAGTTAATTACATTGGGTGCTTAAATTCTGGTTTGTTAGTTTAAAATATTTTGTTTTGTGTCTTTGTAATTCTTTCTTGGAACAAATTATATACGGCTTTGCCTGGAGTGTTGAGACTGTAAACTACAGGAGACCTGAATATTATTTTCCGACTGGTGATGGGCTTGAGCAAGCGGCGTGGAGCTAAGAGATGAGGGGCAGTGCAGGGAATGGGGAAGATGCTACATGGAACATCGAGTTGAAATAGGAGTGCTACCCTTTTACCAATGGGAGGTGTCCAGAAAGAGCAGCCAGGGGATAAGAGGAGGGGACTTGAAGTCATGGCATGTGATAACTACACTAAGGAACAGGAAACGTTAAACCTGATGTGGCATATGACTGTCGGGGTGGGGTGGTGAAGAGATCATGGGACTGGGAATGTGGCTTAACACGTTATCTCTGTTCCCAGTTAGCTGTGGGACATTGGGCAAACTTAATTTGACTTCTCTCTGCTTTGGTTTACCTATCAAGGCAAAATTTTAGAACTAAATGAGCTTAAGTTTTCTTCAAAGATTAAAATTTATACGGTAGCCATGATAAATGTCTTTGAATACTTGAAGAGCTTTCATGTGGAAGAAGGATTAGACTAAGACTGTATAATATCTAAGGAGAGGACCAGGATCTAGGGGTTCCAGGGGAGCAAATTTCAACTTGAAGTAAAAACAAAACCAAAAACCTTTGCCCAGCAGTGAGATAGCTACATTGAGGTGGAAGGTGCCGTGATAGCAAGAAGAGCTAAGAGAGCCAATCTTACGCTATAGAGGGAAAGCATAAACTGTAACAAGTGGTGAACTAGTTGATCATGAAAGTCTCTTTCAATTCTGAGAGTCTGAGTATCTCTCTTCTTTTGCGGTCCTCGGTGTTCTTGATTGCATTTGTGAAGACCGTAAGACCAGAGAATGACAGGCTGAGAAAGCCCAGGCGGCTCTAGAAGTAAGAAGGTGGTCCATGAGGGTTTGGTTCATGCTCTCTAGTCATCTTTAAAATTGCCTGAAGGATATGCATCTTAGTATCCTTGTTGTTTAACCGAAGGTTACCTGGGTGAATGAAGAGTCTCACAATTTCACTGAATGAGAAGACTTAGAAGGGGAACATTTTGGCTGCCTTCTGATGCATTCTTCTTCCCTTCAGTGTGTTAGGAACTGTTGTCATGAAAAATCCGAAGCCCCTTGGAAACCTTGTGGCAATTACAGAATATCTCCTTTGCTTTCAGCAGAGACATGTCTCATAGCAGCATCAGGCCCAAGGCTCTAGAGTAGCGCGTCATGTGAAAACTGGGCTAATCATTATTGACTCCTTGGGCCATTATGGTAAAGGGACATTAATTACCATACCCACAGTTGCACTAATGTGGTTGTAATGAGCATGCCTGTGGGAATCCCTAGCAAGGGAACTCTTCCTCAGGTCAGAGCAGTCAACAGGGGAATGGGGTGAGCTGTAGGTGCAGGTGTGAGGAGGAAGACAGTTTCATTGGTCTGACTCTAGTTACTTCTGGAGTTCCTGATCATTTATGTGCCTGTGCCTGGAATACTTTCTAAAATACCTCCCCTCCTTCCCCACAAACCCCTGGGATTTTCTGTTCACTCTACACAAATGCAATAGCTCTGGTTTCCAGATACATCTTGTGCAACCAGTGCAACCCTGACTGCTGCACTCATCACACAGCTCTTAGAAATATGGGCTGGGCTGCATCTTAATAAGAGTTAAAAAATATGTGCATATTTCTGGGAGGCAGAGAGACCTAGTGCTCAATATGCCATCTTTCTTAGCAGAACATTGTCATGGTACATTCCCCATTCCCACTTTCTTTTCTTCTACAACCTTCACCCTTTAATGGAGTCCTTCTAGAAGTAAATAATTGTTAACGCTTAAGGAGGGTTGACTATGGACCAGGCCTTGTGGTAAGTTATCTCATTCAAGCCTTACAAACCTAATCAAGTAGGCTTCTTTTTATGTTTTCGTATTATTCCTATTATGTGAAAGCTTGGAACTCTGTGCATAACCAAATGGGAGCTGGAGGGATACCAGGTTTCTCAGTAATACTTGTATATCTATGTGTCTGTCTCCATTTACCTTTCTCTCTGTCTTCCTAACTATCTTGTTGTTGGTGTACCTTCTTCATACCAGTAACCTTTTCTTTTATTCTGTCTTTACAGGTATCTGATCAATGTCACCTTTGAGGGAAGAAATCTGTCCTTCAGTGAAGACGGCTACCAGATGCACCCGAAACTGGTGATAATCCTTCTGAACAAGGAGAGGAAGTGGGAGAGGGTAGGACATATCTTTTGGCAATTCTCAAGCAAAGTAGATGGGATAGGGCTATAAGACTTTGCAACACGTTCAGGGAAAACCAAACCAAACCTTGGTTTTGGTTTCTGAGCTGGGAAGTAAGAGGGCAGTATTTTGAAGAACATAGGAGAAGCTGTTTCTCAAACTTGCATCTTTATTTTCTTGCTCCTTTGGTTAATCAAGAGACTATTTTCTTTATGCATTACCATTTTTATTGGTTATGATGCTGTCTGAATCATGACTTTGTCCTAATGGAAGAGAGTATATGTGTATAATATAACATAATTTGGTGAAGAAGTCAAATCAGTGATACGATTCAGAAATTGTATCCTACATACTATCCTGGGGAAGTTGATGAAACCTAATTTATAAGCACGCAGGTTTGAATTTACTGTGATTACAGGCTTGCCGTGCAAGGCTCCTTTCAGGACCTCTCCCACTGCCAGCTGATCCCAGTGTCTGAAACTCTACCAATTGGAAATTAATTTCTGTGGGTGCTGGACTACTTAGGCTCAATTTCTAGCTCCTCTACTCACAAACTTGTCTACTTAGGACCTTGGACAAATCTCTTAACTACTCTGCCTTGAGTTTCCTCATCTATAAAATGGGAATAAAAAACAATAGTACCGGGATGCCTGGGTGGCTCAGTTGGTTAAGTGGCTGCTTTTGGCTCAGGTCATGATCCCAGGGTGCTGGGATCGAGTCCCACATCTGGCTCCTTGCTCAGCGGGGAGCCTGCTTCTCTTTATGCCTCTGCCACTGCTCTGCCAGCTTGTTCACTCTCTCTCTTTCTCTCTCTGCCAAATAAATAAATAAAAATAAAAAATCTTAAAAAAAAAACAATAGTACCAAGATCACAGCATTGTTATGAGGATTAAATATATTAACATACATAAACGACTTAGAAAGGTGGCTGGCACATAGTAAGAACTTAATAGGTATTTGCTTTTATTGTTATCCCTGATTCCTACTTAAATATAGAAGTTCCTGAGAGTAATGTCAGCCTTGGTGTTTCTTTTTTTTTTTTTTAAGATTTTATTTATTTATTTGACAGACAGAGACCACAAGCAGGCAGGGAGGCAGGCAGAGAGAGAGAGTAGGAAGCAGGCTCCCTGCTGAGCAGAGAGCCCCATGCGGGGCTCAATCTCAGGACTCTGGGATCATGACCCGAGCCCAAGGCAAAGGCTTTAACCCACTGAGCCACCCAGGCACCCCCTTGGTGTTTCTTTTGTATGTTCTTCAGGTCATTTGTTCTTTGAGGTGCTTTGCCGAGAAATGGTTCTATGGATAAATAAGGTTGGGGATGCCACCCTCTGCTTTCTCATTCTGGGAGCTTCCCAGAACATGTCAACTTTAGAAAGTTCAGAGGAGTCCTATCAATAGCAAAGAACCATCTTTAATTTTACTTAATCTGGTATTTCCCGAATTTGTTTAACTCTGAGACCCTTTTGTTCACGAAATTCCTGTTCTGTAAAACATCCTGGGATACACTGATTTAAGACAATTTCTATAGACTCTGTGGGTCAGTTGGCTGAGAACAAACGTCAGGATGTCAGCATGGTTCTGACTGGAATGGGGACCAGACTATATATTTCTAGAAGGAATAGCCAGGAAAAGAGACCAGGGATAAATTTCTTGAAATTCACCATCTCGTCACAGAGCCCTGGGCAGGTAGTTGTGTGAATGCTTACCTGGGAAACAGCACATGTGGCTCACGTAGTGGAAACCCAGGGCCTTATTCTTCAAGTTGAAAGAACTCCAGCTGTCCTGTAGTTCCTTACCTCAGGGCACAGCTACGAGACGGAGAACATCCCTTGCGTTCTTGATTAACGTTGCGCTCCCTCTGCTGAGTTATCATTTGTTCAGAAGTGCTTTCCCCTGGGCTCCTGCTCTTCACCCAGTCAAGCCGCTTTCACTGCTGCTATAGAGACATAATAATTTAAGAAGTGTTCTGGGACCTCATGTAAAACAGGTACTTCTGTGTGTCTCCAGGAGAAGGGTTATTACTAACTGAGGCTTCATACGTGGATCAGAGATGTCCAGCTGGGGTAGCTTTGATGCGGTAGACTCATGATGCCTGCCTCAAGTATGGGGCATCTCTCACACCTGTCCTTCCTTAAAGAGACACCACTTCCTGTCACTCATGCTGACTCCTCTAGGCTAGAATCTGAGGCCTGTGACCAGCCCCCACTTTCCAAAACTAGACACATCTCCCTGGGATATGGATCCCTTCCCTTCTTAACAATTCTACCTTTACAGTAGCCCTTGAATTTATTCCTCCTTATATGAGCCAGGAACCATGTGATAATTTTTTAAATGGGCCACCCTGTCCTTGATGCCTACCTTTTATCCATTCAGATCAGTCCCGGACATGGCTACTAGAATGAGTTTCCTAAGGCACAACTCTGATTACATTCTTTCTCTGCCCAAAACTTGCTTGGAGTTTCTGTGGTTTATGCATCAGGTCCAGGCTTTCTTCTTGCATTTAGGACTCTGATCTACCTTTCAAGGTCTGTCTTCTCTCCCTTGCTATTTCTTATCTCACCATCAAGTGACACTGGGCTCTCTCTGTCCATCTTGCTTCCTACAGCATGGCATGACGTTTCCTTTTTCTGGAACGGGTTGTCCAATCACATAAATCATAACCATCCTTTGAAACCTAATTAAAATATTATTGTCTTCTCTGATCTTTGACGGAGATACAATCTCTCCCATTCCCTTGTCCCCTGTAGCTTTTGTTCCTACTTCTGTTGTAGCACTGTCAGATCTGTTGGTGTTAGAGTCGCATGTATGTGTGCTTCCAAACGGCAGAGACTGTGTCTTTGTATCGCTGTGTCCTCCCAGCAACCCGACAAGCGTATTGCATAGAGCAATTCAGTAAGTATGTGTCAGATGAATGAGAACCACTGCATAATACAAGAGTCTAAAATCTATCATTAAGAATCCAAGTTTATGCTATTGCCTTTGATGCAATACCTCTTTTATGAGACAGAGGAGAGATAAAATCTTTATGTAGATGGAGTTTTCATAGATCATACTTTAAATGTACTAGAGGAGCTTGTTATTTAAAGAAATTCTGTGGTTAATCTTTTTACAAGGCTTTTTGGGAGGCAGTGGGATCAGAGAAAATTTTCATGCTGACTTGGTTAAATCAGGAAACATTGCTAAAGAGAGCAGGTCTTTACTGTTCATTGAGTTCACAGAGTCAGGGGGCTCCCCAGTGTGGAACCCCTTGTTAGGGCTCACTTGTGGGCAGGAAGGGTGGCAGGAACCAGGCACAGACCTGGAACATGTCTGAGATATGCTGAAATTATGCCCTGGGAAGTATACATGGGAGGTTTTTTCCCCATTATCCTGGCCCCCAGGACGCTCTCTATTCTCAGGATTTCTGATGCCATTCTAGAAGGTTCCATGTGGTCAGGGAAGATTTAGTGGCTGTGGACTCCATAGAGGTAGACACAGGGCAAAGAGTCTTCAGTGAGGAGATGGACACTGGGAAGATAAATGGAGAAGGAATCTGGATTTGTGGAGGAAATGAGGGCTAAAAGACAGGACCCACAGCTTCTGGTCATGCCCCTAACTAGCTAGGTGACCTGCTCTTTTCACCTCTCTGGATCTTTCTTTTCTCACATCTAAAATCATGGCATGAGATTAAGAAGACTTCTAGAATTCTCTCTGGCTCTAGCTTCTGGGATTGCAAATTCCACATTGTAAATAAGTAAGGGCTTGGAATGGAGTTGGGGTGTGAGCTGAAGCATATGAAAGGAACCTGAGTTTGTTTCTAAGAACAGTAGCTCCCAGGAATATGTGTCATTTTTGTCATTTAGATAAATACCATCTCCTAAGAAGGCCTTCCTTGATGACTCGAGCTAATGTTGCCACCCAGTCAGAACAGCTGATTTTAATTTTCTTCAGTGTATTTTCTACCTGATGTTTGGCCTATTTGCCTGATTGTTTATTGCCCATCTCTTCACACCAGGACAGATGCTTCCTGGAAGCAAGGACCTTGTTCACCTCTGTAATCCTAACACTTATGAAGAGCGCCTGGCCCAGAGTGACCACTCAAAGGATAACTGTTAAATAAGTGAAGAACCCATATGCTTAGGGGTGTTAGTTCACTTCCGCCTGAAAGTTTCCCAGGTAGACAGACTGGTTTATTGAAGAGCATGGGAGAGCAGGGGCAGGCCCCTCAGAGGGTGTGAGCAGCACAGCTTTGGGGTACAGGGTGGGGGGCCATTTTAGTGAGGCCCAACTTCCCAGGGGTGGCAAGCCTCAGCAGCTTTCAACAAGAAGCCTCAGGCTGAGGAATACTCCCTCAGATGCTCGTGTAAACCATGTGATGGGCCATCGCTATATTCTTTCAGGCTTTAAAAAGTAGTCTCATGGCCGTTGTCTTATAAATCTGGCTCCTTCTGAAAGACTTGAAGTCCAGGCAGCATAATCTGGGACTGAGCATGGTTCTGGAAATCAGAAAGAGCCAAGATGAAACTAATGAGGTACTACACATTGGCTGATGGAACTTAAATGATTAAAAAAAAAAAAAAAAGCTGAGTTGAATGTCCCCCGTTGCCATTTATCAGCTGCATAAACCAGGCGACCAAACCACCTGACTCTATTTCCCTTTTGTAAAATAGGGTTTTACACTGTTATAAAGATCAAAGGAGATTTGATAGAAAACACCAGTTAATAGTGACTGAAACATAGGCAGTATTCAACAAATGTTGGTCGGTGCCCTCCTTCTTCACTGAGGTAACATTGCACTCAGTTCTAAATCAAATGGTACAGAAGGGGATCCAGTGAAAAGAACATCCTCTTATCTGCGATTCTCAGTTCCCCCATGTCCCTCCCCTGAGAAATCATTGTTTCCAGGGTCTTATGTATTTTCTCTGAAAACACTTAAAGCATATAAAAATGTTATGTATTTACTCAACCTCCTTTAAAAAAAAATTAAACAGCTCCTGCTCTTGTGATCTCTTAACGATATCCTATGTAAGTAGCTACTAAGGAGGCATGGGGAGGGGGCTAGCCTAGCGGAGAGCTCTTTGGATCAGAATCACACTCACAGAAAGCTGAGTAATCTCTTCGGTCTGTAGGGACACGGAAAAGACCGTTTCACAGGGAGTGCACATATATATGCGTGCAGGGGTAGCATGGGGGAGTTGGAAAGGGCAGGGGATGGTGGAAAAATGTGTGCAGAGTGGGTTTATTTGTAAGTCTTGTCTCTAAGTGGGGGACAGCTGCATTGACTTGCATTAAAAATAGTCTGGCTGGGAGAAGCAGTTCCAACGAGCATTCAGGCTTCTGTCTTTATCAGAGCCTCTCATGATTTGCTTCATTGCTACTGCTCTCTGCTTCCATTTAATCGTTCCTAAAATGGGGATAATAAAAATGAAATGCAGTGGGGGTGTGTTCTGAGTAATGACTTCAAGAAATGATGATGGTGCATTTTCAGGCTGTAAGAGGTAAACAGTCTTTGGAGGGACTGTCCGGGTCTGAATTGCAGGCGGGTATGTATGGGTTACCTCTCTGCTTACCTTTCCCCAAGGATAGGAGGCGGATTTTATAAGCCCACTTCCTTTTCTCTGCCTCCACCTATCGGGAAATGCCCTTCTTTATGTAGATTAAAACAGTCTCAGTTCTTCTGATCATTTTTTGTCTCCCCAGATCCCAGTTATCATCCAAGGCTTGCACTGCTGAAATATTACAGCTCCCTCTACCCCTGAAAGAAGGGCTAGGAATAGAAGTACTTACCACACACTGCTGGGCCTGTAACAGTATTTATGAATTAATGGATTGATCGTGGGGAGAGAAGAAGGGTACTAAACCGGTAGAAGGAAGGTCCCCAAGAGTGGCAACAGCAACAACATAATAAGACCAAATGCTCTCCCAGCATCTGGAGCCTGGGATGAAGGAGGCAGGTTATGAGATGCTGTATGCCTCCAACAGCCTCGTAGCCAGGAGACAGCGGCAACTCCAGGCTGGGGATGCTCTGCAATGCAAGCGCCTGAGGGTGACGGGGATCGTATTCCAGAATGATCCGTTTGGTGATGATACGACAGAGGTTGATTGCTACTGCAGCAGGTGCTGCTTGAAAGCTGTTAACTGACAAAATAAACAGCCACTCCATCTCCTCCCAGGCATGCATGCACGTGTGCACACATATGTGTGTGTACACATAAACAAACGCACACACATACACGCAGACACACCACACACAGACACAGATACACATATACACACACAAGACACAGAGACACACACAGACACACACATACTCAGTCACTCACGTCCAAACTGACAGACTGCTCATGAGCAGGAACCTGTCTGTTTGGTTATCCATGGTGTGTCTGTGCGCAGCCCAGTGTGAGACATTACTGAGTAAATACTCTGTGACAGCCTGAACACACCTGTACAAACTGTGTTCCACCTCCCACTCTTGGAGGAGGGGCCAGGGAATAATCCAAGCTCTCTTCAGACTCCACAGAGGTTGTCCAAGGAGGTGAAACAGAAGCTTCTCATGTTGGGGGTGTTTGTTCTGGGTTTCCTGATACTGCCATTTGACAACATGCTATTTTTAGCAACTTGGAACTGAGAACTAATGTGCATCATTGGATTAAGGGATTAGAAAACAGGATCCGTGGAGGAAGGCTATGGGAATTGGGTTTGTTAATGGGAAGAAGAAAAGGCAACGAAGTGATGACTTACTCTCTTTAAATGTATGAAGACTTAGTGTACCAAGTGTTGAGATCAGCTGTTCACTTTCCCCTCTGAGACAGAACCAGATAAGTGGGCTTAAGATCAAGCAGAGAGGATTTATGTTAGCTATAAGGAGGACTTCTTAATAGAGAGAAGTTTTGAGTAGTGGAACTGTTAACACCACCAGGGGATGACTTCGGAAGTCCTAAAAATGGGATATGTCCTCCTCGCTCTGCAGCATACAGCCCAGCCCAAACAACCATGCACGAAGTATGTGGCTTTAATTTTTCCTTCCATTCTCCCTCCCTCCGTCTCTCTCTCCCTCTCTCCCCCCTTCTTCTCTGTCCTTTCCTGCCCTTCCTTTCCACAAAGAATTTATTGAGCACTGACCATGAACCAAACATTGCCCCCACCAAATTAGTGTTGTAGCTTACCTAGTGGCTGGGGAGGAAAAGGAGAAACAACATTTATGATTTTCTTATAAAGATAATTTATTAAAAGACTCATTATAGACATTTTGCTTATTAAAAACACTTGGGGGGATAAGATAAAATTTACCATTATATATACCTACAAAAGTATTTCAAGGAGAGGGGCGCCTGGGTGGCTCAGTTGGTGAAGCATCTGACTTCAGCTCAGGTCATGATCCCAGGGTCCTGGGATGGAGTCCTGCATCAGGCTCCCTGCTCGGCAGGGAAGCTTGCTTCTCCCTCTCCCTCTCCCCTTCTCATGCTATCTCTATCTATCTCTCAAATAAGTAAAATCTTAGAAAAAAAAAAGGTATTGCAAGGGGAGAGGTGCTTACTGTGACACTTAAAATGTCTACAACTTAAGGTGGTGTTTCAATCTTACTCTTTGACATGGTCCAATAGTTGAGTGGATGTTTCATGTTTCTTGGTTAGTAGAGACTCTGCTCCTACTTATTCATGACCATGGCTTACAGAGTGCCTGGATGACAGGGTTTTGGCTGCCTTTCTGAGTTGTGGTTATCACAGCCTCTCCTATCCAAGTGTTCCCCTCTTATTCCCTAAGCTCCCAGAGCCATGAAACACCCTGTTCATTAACCCCTTTCCTGGGGTTCCAGAAAGATTCCACTGGGGACCAGGCCCTGGGAGGAGAAAGTACACCCTTAACCCCCAGTGTCTCAACACTGCTGTTATTACACTTGGTCCACAGTGTCAAATCTAAAATAAATTTGAAGAGAAGAGCAGGATGTATTGAGGGAAGAGACTTCAGAAATGTCATTTCAGAAAGGCTAGTTGTCTTCATGTTGGTTGTCAGCCGCTGAACGAAAGGGATGAAAGAACAAGATAACCTTGGTTGACTTTACTTTTGAAACCTATACATGCTGATAGAAGAGGAAAAACAGACTTGAACGTGGAGAGTGAAGCTCTGGAATAACAAAACACAGTAAAGAGGAAAGCATCCCCCAAAGTAAAAGGTGGCTGTCATCCATCTTGTTTAAGTTTTATGGAGATTCTCATTTCATGATAGTTATCAGTGGTTGGCTCTTGAATCCTCTGAACTCTCTAATTTCCAGATTATAATACTTCTTCCACTAGTGGTATTGAAGAAGAGACAGTGGTATACAGGTTAGAAGACTCTTATGTTTATATGCAGGTCAAAACATGTAGGATTTTCTTATCGTAAAGGTCATTAAAGACATTGGGGAGATAAGATAAAATTTCCCTACATACGTACAAAGACTTAGTATTTACATTTCTTCTACTTCTTACTGATGCTTTTTTCTGTGTATGTTGTATGTGTGTAACACAGGGAAATACAGTAGAATTGAGAGTACAAATTTTTTCTTTAAGATTTTATTTATTTTTTTGACAGAGAGAAAGAGACGTCACAAGTAGGCAGAGGGATAGACAGAGAGAGAGGGAGAAGCAGGCTCTCTGCTGAGCAGAGAGCCCAGTGTGGGGCTCGATCCTAGGACCCTGAGATCATGACCTGAGCCGAAGGCAGAGGCTTAACCCACTGTGCCACCCAGGTGCCCTGAGAATACAACTTATGAACAGCTTATAATCTACTTTCTTCTCTTACTATAATAGTGTGGATGTTTTCCTATTTTGTTGATATTATCCAAATCATAAAACTTGATGATTGTCTAATATCCCATCGTGAGAATATATCCTATTTCCTTAGACTGGTCCTTCATGACCAGATGTTTGTGTATTAAATAAAGACTGATACTCATGAAAGTAATTACAGAGTTTTTGATGGTCCAACTTTGATGCCATAAGACTATTTTTCAGAGTAACAAGTTTGACCACTTTTCCTGTTATCTAATGTCCCTAAATGCTAAAAATGAGAGTCCTTAAGCTGAGAATTGCTTGGGTAATATTAATTCACTAACAGCCAATGGACATATATGTAATTGGAATGGAAGGTTCTCCTTTGTGATTCCTGGTCTGCAGGGTCTTCTGGAGGGTTTTTTTTTCCCCTTTTGATCTTCTGGTTGAGTGTGTTGCCCTCTAACTTTGCTGATAAGAATATTTCTTATGTTTAATAGTTGGAACAAACAGAGAATGGGGTTGGCCATGTGGTTATCGGTCTGCAGTTTTCATCATTGGGATCATTGTCTCAAGAGTTGGAGGCTTGGAAAATTCAGACCCATTTTCCCAAGGAACTTGTAGGCCTCATGCTTGGTGTGTCAACCCTTCTTGAGGTATTTTGTTCTCCATGGCACAAGAGACAAGGAGGAAGGGAGCTCAATCCCCTTCTTGCACCAGTGGGTGCAGCCCTTGGCTAACTCATGTGATCTATAGGCTGATGAGCCCTCCAGATTGTCCAGGCCTCTATAACAGGGTGCTATTCTTTTTATACTTTTATGTATACTTTCTGCATACATTCATGGCATGTCAACTTGAGCTGAGATCTGAAGTTTGACATTAAAACTATAATATCTGGATGTCCTTCATATACAAACAAGCTCTATTGACCTAGCATGACAAGATCATCTGCTTTGGGTTTTTCCTGCAGTGATGATGGATTTGTACTAGTCTATACACAACCTCGATCTCTGTAATACTTATTTAAGAGAACTGACCTGGAGCAGGGTAAACAGAATCCATGTACACAGGGAGAAAAGCTCTGACCTTGGCATGTTAACTCTGCTAATCGGCCTGCAATACAAAGCTTTGAAAGGAAGTATTGGCCAATGAAGAAAATAAATGGTCTTTAAGAATGAAAGCTATTGAGTTGGGGGAAATTGGAAGGGGAGGTGAACCATGAGAGACTATGGAGTCTGAAAAACAATCTGAGGGGTTTGAAGTGGCGGGGGATGGGAGGTTGGGGGAACCAGGTGGTGGGTATTAGAGAGGGCACGGATTGCATGGAGCACTGGGTGTGGTGCAAAAATAAGGAATACTGTTATGCTGAAAATAAAAAATTAAATTAAATTAAATTTTAAAAAAGAAAGCTATTAACAAAAAGCCTGGATACAAATCTCTCACAATAGCCACTGAACTCCAATCATTTGGACTGATTTTATTATTTTCTCTATTAGAATTATCTCTCCTCATAATTTGGCAAACACTTGGTTCATTGTATGGGGAACATTTGGTTATATGTACATGTATGCATGTCTTTCTATCTGTATGTATACATAGATCTATTCTATATCTACATAGAGACAGAGAGTTGGGAGGAGAGAGGGAGGGTTTGAGATGGCTTGGAAGTTCTCATCTGGTATAACCCAGGTGTTCTCCGCTGTCATAATGGCTGCCCACTGCTGGTTTAACAGGTATTCTAGGACTTGGCTCTGTCAGTTAAATGTTCTAAAGGTTTAAACTTAAAGCAAATCTGTGCTAGGGGAAAGGCGAGAAGAAAAGTGTGATCTTGGGCAGGCAAATAAAGAGACTGATGGGCATCTAGTAGAGGAAAACCATTCCCCTTTGCTATATTTTCCAGGGGACACGACATTCTCTGTTTATGCCAAACTGCTTTAGATAGCCTTTCATATTTTTCTATTTCAAGAGTTTGGTGTAGGATATCTTCTAAAATCATTGTCTTTGGCTATTCCTGTATTATGTACCATTTTTCTTCATTCATCCTCTAGGGAAAGGAACTTGCTGGCAAAGGAACAGAATAGTACCTCACAAGTAGAATTTCTGGTGGGTAGTTAAGCCACCTCAGCATTCTCTTTATAGAATAGTAAAACAAACAAGACCTTTATTTTCCCTCTAGGAGAAGGGAAAGATGTGCAATTCTAGAACAGTCTAGCCTAGAGTTGAGGTTTGGCCATTGAGGCACCTGACATTGATAGAACACTTTATTAACAAGGTGATTTATCAGGAACTTTAGTGTATATGATCTCATTTTGATTCCTATTAAACCTTTGGCATATGCTTGTACAGACAAGTAAACCGAGACTCAGGTCACATGATTTGCACAAAAGCACACAGATGAGGGGCAGATCTGGGTGTAGACATTTATATCCAGCTCCACTTACGTCCCGTATACGTTGTGCCTTAACAGGCGAAGGCTAGAAGAATACAGTTAGACTGATAGGACCAAAGTGTAGCAACATTAGTGGGAGCAGTTGTGTAGACCAGAGGACAAATCACACCATGGAAACACTTGAGACAGGGGAGTAGTAGCCGTTAGCCCAGACTGTGACTGGCTATTTCAGAGTAACATTTTCCTGAGATCAACAAAAAGGAAGAAGGAAGAGAGAGAGGGGAGGACAGGGGCAAGAAAGAAAAGAACAATAACACACAAAAAAAGCTTTTCTGCATTTCTGTATCCCTGTACCTCCTCACTGCCTATTATTACACACACACACACACACACACACACACACACACACACACTCCTCTTTTCAGTGGAGAGCAAGAACCTATCTCCTCAAAACTGTGAGGACAAACTCGTATCTTTCACTAATAAAGGTCTACCTACAGAAACAGCTGTCCAGGTCCTGATCTCGTCGAGGGGATTTTCTAGGAAACCATTATCTTCTGCATGCCAGGCTCTTCTAAAAGGCATCCGTCATGCTGGCGGTGCTGGGGCCACGTAGCCCCCTTGATCAGACAGCAGCTGGAGGTGTAGAGAAATGGTGAAACACCAAGGGGAATTTAAAATAGCTGACCTACAAAAGAGCCCTTAAATCTTAGGAGACTGACATGAAATTTTAACTTAGCTTTACATAAAACACAATCAACCAAATATTTTATGAACTCAACTCACCAAGAGAGAGGAGTTTGGGGATCTCATGTAAAACAAGAGGAAGGTTCATTAAGATTACATATATCTTACATTAAATATATATATCTTTCATATATATAGATGAAAGAGCCAAATTCAATGAATAAGAACACTCAGATTCTGTGATTCATCACAGCTGCTTGAATGTGTCCCCAAATGCAGATGTGGGTCTCACTGTAGTACATGAGTTAATTTAAGAGGGGGGAGTATTTTTTATTTAAATAATCATCTATTTATGTTTATAGTTCTCTGTCTTTGGCAAGTGACACTTGTCTCACATTTACAGTAATAGGAAATTTTTAAGTGCAATTTTAAAAGGAAGACTATTGTATATATTAAATTAAAAATAGCCTAGGTGATACACAGATATGGACAAAATTGCTACAGTGGTGACTGAATGAGGGAAATTTAGGAAATGGTTCCACAGGACAAAGTGTACTCCCTACCCCAGCCCACGGGTCACAGCATTCAAGACTGACCCACCTTCCCATTTCCTTCACCCTTCATCTCCCTGCATTTAGTCCCCATGCCAACATAATTGCCACTAGAGCTTCTCCAACACCTCTTGTACTTTTATGCCTATGTGCCTTTGCTTATGCTCTCCCCTTAAACTTGGATCATTAAACGTATCCTTTCAGGCATAGTTTAAATGCCAAGAGGCATCATAGCTCACCTCTGCATAGCACAGTGGTTTGTCTACAGAAGCATAAATAAATGTTGTTTCACCTTTCTTTTCCTCAATTTCGTCTATAAAATGGGAAGAATAGCCATGAGGATCAAGTAAGTTTTAATTTATATCAGATTCTTAGTACAGTATCTGGTTTGTAGCAAGTGCTTTGCAAATATTTAGTTGCTTTGCTGAACATATTGTAAACCAGTGATAACACAATTGAAATTGGGTTCATGACAACAAGAAAGGGAAGAAAAACGACAATGGTGTACACAGAATGAAGTTGAATTTTGGGCTTAGTCACTCAAAGAAAGGCACTGGGAAATAACAGACTTCTTGACATGCTCAGTGATAAATTCGTAATGAGCCAGCTTTCCTCCTTTGTTGTTAAACTTTTTGCACAAGGATTTTTTTTAAAGATTTTATTTTTGGGGGGGAGAGAGAGAGTGCAAACAAGTTGTGGGGGGAGGGACAGAGGGAGAAGCAGACTCCCCACTGAGCCAGGAACCTGACATGGGACTTGATCCGAGGACCCTGGGATCATGACCCAAGCCAAAGGCAGATGCTTAACCGACTGAGCCACCCAGGTGCCCTACACAAGGATTTTTAAAATATTGAATCTTAAAATAGTGGCAAAGTCCATGACTTGGCATGGCAGTCCATGCTGGCCCATCAACCAGGCATCAGGGAACTAAAAACCTCCTTTATTAGATTTGTCGTATTTGTGGGTTGCGGGTAAACTTTGAATAACAACCAAAACACATTAAAGAATAATGACAGTTTCTGAAACCTTGTAGTGTGTCCTTGTGCCATTTGATCTCCTTGGGTTTTGTTTCACTGTAATAAACTGCCACTTTGTGGTTGGTGATAAAGAACCGCCAGGCTCCTGTTCATGGCCTCCCTGTTGTGTGGTGAGGAGATTGGCCCACCATTAAAGGAATTCCTTCCATAAAGGAAAGTGGTTTATGTCAAAAGACAGTCCTAGTCAGGGTTGAATATAAAGGGGACGATAGATAGCAATTGATGTCTGAATAGTGTTCCACAGTTTGCCCCACTGGTCCTCAGTGTGGTGTCCGGACCAGTAGCTTTGGCAAGCCTAGTACCTTATCCAAAATGCACAACCTCCGGCTGTACCCCAGAAGCTCCAAAAGCGAGGCCCAACGATCTGAATTTTGACCTAGAAAATGCAGGGATAGTTTATCACAGACATTTCCTTTTCACAAGGACAAGAGAAGTATTTGTTTAATGGGTATTTAAGATGGCCACTCTGTCATTGTCCTCCGTTCTCATTTTATTTTCCAGCCATTAACTGTGAAATAAAACTGAGTCTCTGTCCTTCCATAAAGTGGAGGACAGACCCAGAAGCCTGGCAAGAAAGAGTTAAGGCCTGTCCCACTCACTCCAAGAGATCCGGAATTACCCATCCCCTGGGGTATGGGGTATTCAGAAACTCCCCGCTACTAGGCTGGTAGTCTGGGTTTATTCATTCAGCAGATTTCTCCAGAACCACTACCAAATGCCAGGCACGCTTCTGGGTGCAGGGTAAACAGTAATAAGACCAACAGGTTCCCTGCCCTCAGGGAGTTTATGTCTTATTAAGGAAGGTCGGACAATGAACACATCAAGAAGTAAATAAATGGGATTTCAGAGGGCACCAAGGTGCTATTAGGGCAGTGAGAGATAGCGTGACTTGGCTCTCAGCCACATGACATCATCCCCCAGAGGGAATTTTGGAAATGGCTTTATTATTTTAAGTAAGTTGCCAGTTTCATTCCTAAGGAATATGTCCAGTGGCTGTTGTTTGAAATTAACAGTAAAAACTTTTCACAGTGTATTTATAAGACCTTTGCTTAAATTTTATATTGATACCCCACCTCTGAGCTGCAGGGGAAATGTGGATAGTATTTGATCTTCCATTTTTTCCCTAGGTTTCAGGGAATTTGGAACTTGACACATTAGGCTATAAACATCCCAGTATTGACTGATTTTTCCAAAGAATCAAGATGCATTAGGCCCAACTGTTTAGTAAGTTGCCTACTTTAACCAGAAGCAGGTGAGCAGGACACTGTTTTTGCAGCTGTTGGGGTAATGACTTTCTCCATTGTCTCCATGTGACCCTGGAGGTCATGATGTGACACTACAGGAGGCTTTAGTGAGGATGTTTAGGAAAGGCGATAATACTGCAGTCCACAGACTGCTTTGGGATCATAGACATGTTCTGTGTGGCTCAAGAGAGCTATATTTAAGATTAAATTGGTTTTTGGCATTTAAGAATTTAGAGATTTCCCCTTAGAACTCCAGATCTCTGGATTTCCTGAAGAAGTTGGGGGAGTGGCAACACCAGGCTCACATTCTGCTGGACCCAAGGGATGTAGCCTTCTTTGGAGGGAATGCACGCTCTCCGGTTCAATACAGTCACTCCCCTCTCCCACTCCCCCCCCCCCAATGTCTTCTCCCTTTTATTAATGATCTCCCTAGTTCTTATAGAAGTTTGAAACTCACAGAACTGAAGTGAATTCAGAAAAGATTCAGTCCGTCCTTAAGATCTAGAATGTCTTCTTTGAGAATGGGTACATTCAGGTTTTTGGTTTTTTTGTTTGTTTGTTTGTTTGTTTTTATTTTCAGCATAACAGTATTCCTTATTTTTGACAACCCCCAGTGCTCCATGCAATCCGTGCCCTCTCTAATACCCACCACCTGGTTCCCCCAACCTCCCACCCCCCGCCGCTTCAAACCCCTCAGATTGTTTTTCAGAGTCCATAGTCTCTCATGGTACATTCAGGTTTAAGGAACCGGGTGTTAATGGAGCAGACAGGGTCTTTTGATAGCTTACTGCAGTTCACCTCAGAGTCTCTAGGGGGCAGCTGAGAATTCCGAGTACAGTCTTTAAAAAGGCATCTGTGTCCAGGGCAAATACAGTTCTACATTGCACTGATTTTCCAAATTATTGTAGAAGGAAAAAGACATTACCTATCTAAAGGGACTTCTGGTGACCAATGAAATACAGAAATACAAACTGTTGATGCCTTAAAAAGTTTTAGGCACATAAAGTTTGTGAATCTGGCTTTTTTTTTTTTCTTGGCAAAGTAACAGGTAATCCTAACTGGACAGACATCCTGGAAAGGCTTCATAGGGGTGAGCTTTCAAGAGGAATTTGAATGACCCAAGGGCATTTCCTGGCGGAGAGGTGAAGGGTTCAGGCAGAGGAAAGACTCAGCCAGGAGACCAGGAAAATGAAGGAACGGGGCCGGCAAATGAAAGAAATGTGGGATAGGAAAAACTGAAATTAGAAATGAAGGAGGGGACAAATGTTGCATCTTAACATAGGAACAGAAAACCGATAGAGATGAAAGACAGAGTGATGGAGTCTGAAAGTAGTGAGAGAACAAGGGGGCTTTAGAGATGCTCTTCTGAAGATACGGAAGTAGGGAAACAGAAAGGAAAAACAAAACAAAACAAAAAAAGCAGAATCAAGAAAAGAGGTTGAAATGGTCCCAGCAGAGGGTCCCCACTCAGACGAGATTTTGAGCATTCAGAATAGAAGGCAAAGAGCGTTCATCATAGAAGTAGTAAAACATGTATCTTTATGTGTGCCTGCTGACTATGGATATAAGGGGAGTGCTTGGTCTCTTTCTATCTTGGAGACTCTACAGATTTCCCTACCCCAGCCCCAAAGTTAGAGACACTCTGTCTCCAGATGGAACTTTCTAGTATCCAAAGAACTACAGTGGGTGTATAGCATTTTCTCCTGTTACTCTTTGATCTCCATTGGCATTTCTGCTTTCCTTGTGAGATCAGAAGCTCAAAGTCCCTGGAAGAAGGTATTGCATTTCCTTCCTGTATTTAGAACCCTCACTTCTTTTTTCAGGAAGATTCAGTTCAATTCAACAAACATACTGAAGGGCTTCTCTATGAAGGACCCTGTGCCAGATGCTAAAAGGAGAGAGAGGTAAACAAGATGCCCTGTTCTCCTGAAATGTACCCTCTTAAGAATGCTACGTGGGTATAATACAGGGAAGAATATGATTGTAGTAGGCAGCCATGAAGATAACCCCCAAAGATCCCCATCCGTATTTTTTTTAATTTTTTAATTTTTTTATAAACATATAATGTATTATTAGCCCCAGGGGTACAGGTCTGTGAATCGCCAGGTTTATACACTTCACAGTGTGTATGTGCTCACCATAGCACATACCCTCCCCAATGTCCATAACCCCACTACCCTCTCCCTACCCTGTTCCCTCCCCATTCATATTTTTATTCTCCACATGAATCATTGGCCACCTAAAGATTAAAGGAGGAAAATGCCCAAAACTTAATATAAACCTGTTGTACTCAAAGCTACAATTTCTTTTTCAGAACAGGAGGAATCCTGTTCCATCTTGAGTGATAACCTCTCTTTTAGGCAACAGTGTTTATTTGTGTCTTATTCCAAAAGTATGATAATTGTTCATTAAGGAAAACCTAATAAAAATAGAGAAAAGCCTGGAAAAGAAAGGCAAGTTCACCTCGAATTCTATCATCCAAAGATAATTTCTGTTTACCTTTTGGTTTTGATCAGCCTGGTGTTTTTTCTTATATATATAAGAAATATATATATATTTCTTATATATTATAAATGTGCTTTTAGAACTGTAAGTGCATACGGCGGGGCACCTGGGTGGCTCAGTCAGTTAAGTGTCCAACTCTAGATTTTGGCTCAAGTCATGATCTCAGGGTCATGAGATCGAGCTCTGCATCAGACTCTGCACTGGGTGTGGAGCCTGCTTAAGATTCCTACTCACCCTTTCCCACTTCCCCTTCCTCCCTTTAAAAAAAAAAAAAGAAATATAAGTGCATATTTTTATAAAATTGGGATAATAATATATATCTACCTTGTTAAAGATGTTTTGTGAATAGTGTGTCAAATATATATTACTAAAAATCTAAAAATATGATATAAACTATGTCATTAAGTATTTATCCATTTATCTATTATCTATTTATGTTCATCTGTTTATCATGTAACTTTTAGTGCTGTATATATTTTTTTAAGATTTTATTTATTTGACAGACAGAGATCACAGGTAGGCAGAGGCAGGCAGAGAGAGAGAGAGGGAAGCAGACTCCCCGCTGAGCAGAGAGCCCAATGTGGGGCTTGATCCCAGGACCCTGGGATCATGACCTGAGCCGAAGGCAGAGGCTTTAACCCACTGAGCCACCCAGGCGCCCCTTTTAGTGCTGTATATTATTCCATTCTTTAGAAATGCTGTACACATGTGACAAAATCCTTGCACCTCTTTGTGCCCCCCCACCACACACATACAAGGAGCAAAATCTTGGCCATGGCTCATTGGTCCGAGTGTGTTGGCAGAAGCAAGATCCCGTCATTGTTGGTGTTTGCCCCAAATTACTCACTTCCTGGTGAACTGCTAGAGGAGAGAACACCAACAGGTGTTTCTGAGAATGCCAGGACACCTGCCTGTGTGGCCCTTCCCTTATTGCTGAACATGAACCCTGCTCCTTCTCTAAGCGAGCACAGCCCTCCTGGGACTGACGTTGGAGTTGCAAATCTGTCTCTTGGTGCTTTTCCCTAAATGCCTTTTTAAACATGCTCAATAATAGATGAGCACCTGGGCCCTTCTTCACAAAGGAGAGCTCGGCAGTTTTCAGAACATGAAAAAGCTATTTGGCCCTTTCGAGCAGATTCTTGGAACATCCCCAATTCCCCAGGATACCATTTAATAACTACTCACTCCAGGACAGCAAGTGGTTTGCCTAGTGGGTTTTGTTGCTCTATTTGTTCTTTGAATTAGTTTTTTAGTCCTGGACTCAACTTTCACTGACTCTTTGTAACCAGTCGTTTGGCATGGATGTTTCCAATCCCCATCCCCAATTTCTTCCTTTGCTCTTTCTCTCCCCAATGCTACATGACTCAAGCCAGTGTCTACTGCTTGACTCAGCCCTAGTATCCCAGAAACAGGTGGCATCTATTTCCTTCGGCCTATGAAGTCTTGGCTCTGCCACTAATTAGTGGGTGACCTTGGGCAAG
Organism: Lutra lutra; assembly: GCF_902655055.1. Lineage (NCBI taxonomy): Eukaryota > Metazoa > Chordata > Mammalia > Carnivora > Mustelidae > Lutra > Lutra lutra. The sequence continues at coordinate 87,653,896 of NC_062285.1, forward strand.
TCACTTAATGTTTCTGGCTTCTCTTCCCACATCTGTGAAACAAGAGGGTCGTGTTAAATCCCTCAGGTCCCTTTTAGTTCAGACAATCTGGTTTCAAGCTCGTATTTAGATTTCCTACAGTTCTCTGACTATGACGTATGTTCAGTGACAATTGTTTGTTCATCGATTATAAGAAATTGTTTATTTTTAAACTTCATTTCCTACCTTGGGCAGCCAGTCCTTCAGTGTCATGAGCTTTATTAACATCTACCTTCTGGAAAGGGGACTAAGAAGGGAGGCTGAATTTTTCCGTCATCCTGCTTCTCTTGCCTTTGTAGTAATCTGCAGTAGTTATAAGCTAGAGCAGCCTTCTTTGGAACTTTGCTGGCAGGCAATCAAGGAATAGCCTTTGACCATCTTTGCCTTACGCAGAACCATCTGTGTCTCCTTCACGAAAGAGACATTGGTGCTAAGAGCCAAGCAGAGCCACCTACATGTCCTGTGTCCCAGCCCCACCGGAAACCAGGCTCTACCTCTTCTTCTTTTCTTTTCTTTTTTTAATTCTATGTTTCTCGATATTGTTTTATAAGTAACGACTTCTCTCTCTCTCTCGATCTCTCTGTGATCCTTTTCTTCAAAATTTGAAATAACTTATAGGGCAGGGTAGTACTTTCTTTTTTCCTTTTGCTATTTTAAAGTCATCATTCTATTCTGGGACCAAATTGCATGTTCATGTTTTAGGTTACTGTTCATTCAACAGGTTTTTAATCCATGCCAGCAATGTGATGAATGCTGTCCTCCAAGAAAAGAGTGTGAGGAAGATGAGAAGATTGACATGTAGGTGAAAAAAGCCAGGGACCGTGAGGAAAAAGGAAGGCATTGCAAGAGAAGCTAGAAAACGAGGAACAGTGGAGACTCCAGCCAGGGCAGGAAGCCAGGGAAATGAAGGGAAAGGAGTCAAAAGATTGAGCAAGTCAAAATTCTAATGGGTGCCATCCCTTCTAAAGAAGATTCTCTCAAGTGACAGGCACCCTGACTGACAGGCAGTAAACTATTAGTAATAGCTAACCCTTCTGTATTACATCAGTATTTATAAACTAGGCACTGTGCTAAGCAGGTTACTTATTAATTCATTAATCCTCACATCATCCCTATGGAATCAGTATTTATGATTAAAAAAACACCAAAAAATCAGGAGGGCCCAGAGAGGTTTAGTGGCTTTCTGGAGGTCACACAGCTAGTGGGTGAAGGTCCTAGGATTTGGAACATGCAGTTAGACTCCAGAGGCTATACCAAATACCATGTACCACTGAATGTAGCATAGGAAAAGATATGGTCCCATTCACATTCTGTTGGGGGTCCAGTATGAGTCAGTGCACACTAACTTCTAAGTGTCCTGATGCCTGTGTCCCTTCCCCATCAATTCTTGCTGCTCTAAAATTCAAGCCTCTTGCTCTGTGGTTGCCGATAGTATCCAGCATTTGTGCTTTTTAGCCACAGTCATGGCTTGAGTATGATTAGCACTGGTTGTGGTCTGGCAGCATGGTTCTATTCTGGGCAGAGCCAGGTTAGCAGAACAAGCCTGGAAAAAGACATGAAGTTTTGGCCCACAGGATTCCTGGTACACAGAACCATGCAAGTTACGTGGCTTTTCACTACCCTGAATGTCTCGCGCTTGATGGTTTTTCTTGTCTGAATGGTGATTCCCCCAAGATGATATGCAACTAACACCTCACTAATTTTTAGCCTCTCCAGTTTTCTCAAAAGCTTAGTACAACTATGCAAGTAAAACAACTGCCCCAGCTTAGGTAATTGCTGGCTTTTTTTGTCCTACTCAGAAGGAGAAAGCTGTGGAAGCCTGGTATATTCTGTTCTGTTTTTTCCCATTGAAATGTTTCTTGTTGTTCCTCTCCTCTTGGACAGCTGGGAGCCTCTGTTTCTCTTGCTTGTAGACCTTTGGAGTGGAGGGGTAGCCAGAAGTTGGGACAGAATGTCATCCTCAACCTAAGAGCTATTTTTTTTAAAGATTTTATTTATTTATTTGACAAAAAGCACAAGAGGGGGCAGTGAGAGAGGGAGAAGCAGGCTCCCTGCTGAGCAGGGCGCCTGATGCAGGGCTCAGTTCCAGGACCCTGGGACCATGACCTGAGCTGAAGGCAGATGCTTAACCCACTGAGCCACCCAGGCACCTGCTAGGAGCTGTTCTAAGGCCTCAGACTGTGCTCTGTAGACCTGGAGGGCAGTCTAGCTTTATTGCATTGTCAGTGCTATTATAATGGGTGGGCAGGGATGCCTGGACCTTCATTATCTGGCCAGTATCAAGCCAGAAGAGCAATACTCACCAGCAGAATGGCCAGAACTGGACCCCAGAGCTCTCAGCACTTCCAGTTACAAGAGAGAATAGAGTCAGCACTCAGGCATCGCAACTTGCCAAAAATGATATGAGTGTCTGCAACAGAGCCAGGGAACTCCTGGGTAACGAGCAGTTGGAAGAGCTGGTGCCGAGAACACCTGGTGCACCTCTGTGCTGTGTTGCCCTGCAGGGCTCTTACCTGACAGTTTATGCGGACACTGCAAGATACAGCCCATCAACTGCAGGTGTCTTGAGATGGGCTTCCCATCCGGATTCTCGCTTTGGTCGTTCATACACAAACATGAAAATGGGAGGAGTTCCCTGCAGATGAGAGCTCCCGTTCTCCAGCGTCCTGCTTCTCAACTTGCCCACATCTTCAGATCTTTCCCTGCAGCTTCTTCACAAGAACACTAGGGAAGCTTTTCTTTTCCCTTGCCACCGCTTCCCTTTTTCTTTCTAGCTAGCCCTGAAGTAGGCTTCTCATTACGTCTCTTGTCATGGTGATACCAGAAATAACCTCTACCTCTCCTGTCATGCCTTTTAACCCAGGGTTCCCATGAGCCACTCTCAGCCCTCATTGGCTGTGCCATCCCTCTGCTTTTGGGTCACAGATGGAAAGTACTGGAAGCATGGGTACAGCTCTTTTTTTATTTTTGAAAGTTAGGGGAAGAGCGGGAAGTTGAGAACAGAGTTTTTGTGATGGTTCCTGACACAAATCATATATTCTGCTCAGCATCTGGCTTAACATATAGTTCCACATAGTGTAGCCATATAGGAACCATAGGTCTCTACTGCAGGAGAGAGGAAAGAGGAACCATTAATGTGACCAATCAATGATTGCAGGCAAAGTATGCCTACTGAAAGTGGATGGTGACGTACTTATTTGAGACTGTGGAATGTTATTCAGAGTTGAAAAAGGAAGGAAATTCTGCAGTATTTGAGGATATGGATGAACCTTGAAGCTATATGGTAAGTGAAATGAGCCAATCGCAGAAAGACAGACATTGCAGATTCCTTTTATATGAGGTATATAAAATAGTCAAATTCATAGAATCATAGAGTAGAGTAGGGGTAGGAGGAAATGGGAGTTGCTAATCAATGGGCATGAAATTTCCATTATGCTGGATCATAAGCCCTAGAGGTCTGCTGTTCAACCTTCTGCTTGTAGTCAACAGTACTATACTGTGCACATAAAAAATTATTAAAAAGGTAGATCTCATGGTAAGTGTTCTTACCATAGTGAAATAAAATTGTTAGAAGTTTAAAAATAAAACTAAAACAAATTTGAGGCAAACTTATTTCATGTGGTTCATATAAAGTCACAGTGTTCTTGAGTTCCCCCTGTGTATACTTGATGAACAGAATGGAAGTTGTCTATTGGGCTAACACCGTACTATGTGCTTCTATTGTAATTGTCCTTCCTAACACCACTGAAACTTCCTAGCACTCAGTCCAGTAAATGGACCTACTACCTTTTTGACCTGTCTTTGGTAATTGACACTGCTGACTATCACTCCCCGCTTCCCTTCTATGGTTTCCTCTCTGGTTTATCTCCTTCCCTCACAGGTTTTCCTTCTGCGCCTTTCATCCTCACTCTTCCTTTGCCTACCCTTGTTTGTTGGTATCCCCCAGGTCTCCACTTTTGATCCTTTCATCTTCTCACAGACCTCTCTCATCCCATCCCTAAAAGTGATGACTTCCAAATCCCTACACCCAGATTTTTCTCCTGAGCCTTCAACCACATTCTTAAAACTTTTACTTTTATGTTCCACAGAGACCCTAGGTTCACCAAACTCAAAACTAAATTCCCCATCTTGTTCCTCTCTTTCCAGTGTGTTTCTCTTCTAATACTATCATTGGTGCCACAATCTCCCCAATTTTCCAAGGGTGAAACCTGGGAGCCCTAGGTGATTCCTCTTTCTTATCTGTCCCATATCTACCTGCTTCTCTTTATTTCTTCTCTTATTGCCTTTGTCATTTATTGCGCGCATCACTATAATTGCCTCTTTCCCTGACTCTGATCTGGTCCTATTCTAATGTATCCTTCACATAGTGCTAGAAGGATCCTTCTAAAACATAAAATTATTCATGTGTGTTCCCTGACTAAAACTCAGCAATAGCTCTCTGGTGACATCAAGATAAAAACTCAAAAGCCATGCTGGGGAGCTTTAACTTTCACTTTCTGGCTCCAGACTCCTGCAGACTGCTTCATTCTCATTTTCTGTGATTCCTCAACTTAAACCCAAAGTTCTATCCATAAGAAACTGATGGCAGTTCTTTGAGTCCACCGTACTCTCATCTCCCTGCATGTTCTTTTCCCTTTATCGAGGAAGGTGGGCTTTTCCTCTTCTGCCTCCGACTTTTTCCACTTGGCTAACTCGTAATGACTCTTCAAAGCTCAGTTCAGTTGTTGCCTCCATTGGCAAGCTTTTCCTGACCTCTCTGCAGGCATGATTGGAAAGCCGAACATGAGTGTTCTTTTTTTTTTTTTTTTGAAGATTTTATTTATTTATTTGACAGAGATCACAAGTAGGCAGAGAGGCAGGCAGAGAGAGAGGAGGAAGCAGGCTCCCCACTGAGGAGAGAGCCGGATGTGGGGCTTGATCCCAGGACCCTGAGATCATGACCTGAGCCGAAGGCAGGTGCCCCACATGTGCATTTTTGAACGAACCGATGCAGACTTCATCCCTACACTTACCACACTGTACTGTACTCGCTCATTTATAAATATCCCCTCTCTCCAGACTGCAAGTTTCTGAAGAGCAAAAATGGAGTCTTTGATCTCTATATCCTTAGTGCATAATGCAGCCTAGAACATAGTAGAGGCTCAGTACATTTTAACTGAAAGAATAGATAAAATCCTAAATGCTTATTTAATCTCACAACTTCCTTCCAGCTAAATATTATCCCGGTCTTACAGACGAGAAAACCGAGATCTGCAGGAAGTTGGTCACTTTTTCAGGATCCCACAAATACCAAGACATGGAGTTGTGTGAGTCTGTCCAGACCTTGTAGATATTTTGCATAGGCCAATGGACTGGTTTCTATCTACTAGGTCTCTGAAACAGCTTTCAATGCAGGATGTTTCTAAGCTTGGTTAGGAGAGGAGGAAGGAGAAGAGTACATACTAAGGATCTCATGTCAGAGTTAGGCTGAGTGAGAAAAATCATCAGTAGGTTCTGAAGCCCAGTGAAACAGATAAACTTTATACTGGCCTCTAATCTAGTCCCAGAATTTCTCATAAGGCCAGTAAAATCAATACCAGCCCACACCAGTCAGCTGATATTCACTGAGCTACCATTATATGCATGGCTCCTAATGGAAAGATCTGGAGACAAAAGAGCGGAGCATAAGAGGCCATGTTAAGCCTGTTACATTAAATGACATTTCCTGCATTCATTTATTCATTAACCATATATATATATATGTATATATGTATGTATATATATATATATATATATATAGAGAGAGAGAGAGAGAGAGAGAGAGAGCGAGCACGCATCTACTGTGCACCAGGCACTTATCTAGTATTCTAGCACTAAGATTCATTAAAAAAAAAAAAAGATAAAAATCTCTGCTTTTATGCAGTATTCATTCTAACTGGAGAAACAGAAAACATTGAAACTAAGTAAATTATACATTATGGCCGATAGAGATGAATGCCCAAAGAGATAAAGCAAGGAAGGAAGTATGAAATATAGCAGGGAGGGTGTTATAATTTTAGGTAAATAGCTGAAGAAGACCTCATTGAGAAAGGGAAGCACACCTGAGGCACAGAGGGGATGGATTGGAAGTTACTGTACTGAATGAAGTGGGACTTTTTTTCTCTTTGCCAGCTGATGGCAATGGGATGTATTTCCTTGTTTGGAACTCCAGAGGAAAGAATGGAATCTCCAACCCTTAAGATTTTTGGGGGAAGACAAGTCAACATGCATGTAAAGGGAATCTTCTGTCACCTTCCTAAGAGTGCACACATTAAGTTCTGTTGAATTTTAAGTGTGTGGGAAAGACAGTCCCTCCTCTGGGGTCAAGGGAGACTTCTTATGATCTGACTTACCTCCAAAAGGAAGAACAGAATTTATGTTGACAAAGGAGGAAGAATGGGTTTGCAGGTAAGGCAACACTGTGAAAGAAGGAGAAAAAGCACAGGGACAGTGTAATGGGAAGACAAGCAGAGTGACGGAATAGGAGGGGACCTTCCACACAAAACAGTGGGACGGAGTGAGTGCATGACGTTGGCATGGGATTACTGAGAGATGAAGACTACAAATAGCTAGACTCTGGAGGGCCTTGAATGCCAGGCCAAAGTGATTTGTTTTCATTTCCACTTTGTTCATAAGGAGAGTTCTTGCATTAACATTCCGTTGAGAGAACCAAAGAGTTCAGAGCTTCTCTCACAGAGCATGGCATGTGGTGGTGGGTGCTCGGTGAAGGCTTCATTGAAGTGAATTGCTGGTTATCTAAGAAGGGCATTGTAAATAATGTGTATAATTTTTGAAGGCCTAATCATGTAGTTCACATCCACATGGAAATATTAAACTGTTAGAGCTAAAAGAGGACTTTAAGATATGCTTCTCCAGCCCCTCATTTTTCAAATGAGAAAAGAGAGAGCTAGAGCTTTGAATGGTTAGTTCAGCTTGGTTGATGGGGGAAGATGGGGTTGTTCAGGATTATTTTTCCAACCACCTCTTTTGGGGACTTTTCCCCACCAGACAGTTCTATCTCTTCCCTATATAGGCATTGTGCCCTCTTGATCTAAGTCAGTATTTCTGATGGGTAGTCCATGGAACCCTAGCCTCACATGATCCACTATGAAAAACTTTCCTATTGAGTTCACTTGGGAGAGCTTGTCCACTATATATCTTGAAAATTAAAATGCACATGGGAAAAATATAGGCTTTAAAGTTCCTGTAGTAAAGAAAATTATTTAATTTTGCTGTAGCATTTCTCCAAACATATTTTACCATGGCTTTTTGTCACTAAGTACCTATAATCCTGTGGAACTCTCCAAGGAATCATGAGCAATCAGTCCTCAGCACCAGCTGGCCTCTCCCTAAAAGAGCCTCTATAGTGAAAGAGGAAGGTAGATAAATCCCAGAAGGGGAAAGCCTTAAAATAATCAAGGAAAATTAGCCAATTGAGAAAAAGCCAGTGCTCCTCCTTCTGTTTTCTGTCTTCTCTGCCTGTCTGCCTGCCTTAATTCCCTTCCTTCAGAAGAAATAATAATAATAACTTTTGAGTGTCCACTCTCTGCGAACTATCATGCTACCAAGCTATGCATATATTATCTTGCCTGTTCCTAATAACCCTCTGGCAAAGTTAGTAACAGGCTCTCCAAATGAGGAAAGCAAGCTCAAAGATAGTAGGTAATATGCCTGTCCTCATACAATTTAAATTAGTGTCAGAGCCCAAGTTCAAACCAGTATTTAATTAAAGCTAGTATTTTTGTCTGTTGTGCTTGTCTTCTCATCCCTCTCTCTGTTTCTACTGTCCCTTCTGATGTCAACCACACAATGCAAAAATGGTAAAACCAATCTCCTAACAAGTGAAAGAAGATACTGGACTCTCAAGTAGATTCAACAATGAGGCTTCTATATCTGTTATGCCTCTTAGGTATTCAATTTAGCATGTAATTTAGTTTTCCTTAACTAGATCACAAGATCCTCCAGGGCAGGGATTTGTTAGGCATATTCTAAAGTCCCCATTCACATTGCCTGTGCATGCCTTTTACTTGGAAGGTGAAGATGATAAAGTCCAGAAATATTCATTGATGTCATACCCCTTTTCGACTAGACCTTCCCTTTTATCATAGGAGGTAACTGCAATAAGTTCTTTCATCAAAGGACAAGTTGTTTTCTTTGTGACAGTGGGAGGGAATTTGAAATTCTAGAAATTCTTATAGCAAATGACAGTCTGTCCCCTTAGGTCTTTCACACCTGCCACCTGGTCTTTCATGACTTAATGTCATCTAATTGACTGCATTAAATCTGGGGCAGGCTGTGCCTTTCACCATTGCTTGCTCTAAAGATGGCAAATTCCAAGTGTCTAGAAGGTTGTTTAGTTATTGATGTGCATGCTCCTCTGTCTTACCAGATTATAGACTCTGGGAGAGTGAGAACTGTTTCTGTCTCACCCCTTCTTTCCTCATAGCACTTGGCCCTGGGCCTGGCATGGTATAGGTTCTCAACTATTTGTTGAGCTCTTTCTGATGCTGTGCTTTAGAAATTGAGCATTACGATGGACTAGATAGAGCTAAGGTTTATCCTACTCCCTATATGCTCCCGTGTAATTTGGCATGTCAAAATTTTGATACACCTATTTTACTACTGTTCCAGTAATTTAACCGAGGCACGTATAAAGTACAGTCCAAGTTTGCCCAACAGCAGACAGGCCCATCCAAGCCTCACCAATGGAATTTCAGCCCTTATGATCTACATCAAACAAATAGCCCCTAAGATATCTGAACCAGTGCTCCTTGACTTGTCAAGCTCAGTCAGCCCTCTGCTATCTTTCTTTCATCCAACCCAAACCAATTGTATTGAAGCAAAGCTGCAGGTTTCATTGTTAACCAGCATTAACCCAAAATATGGAACCTTATTCATAGCTCTAGGCTCCTGCCTCTGGAGTATTCCTGGTGGGAGGCTCATTACTGTGACCCTCAGAGCTTTATTCTAGTTGGAACAGTTCTTTTTTGGAAGACATTCCTTTAATTCCCCCTTTGAGTGGATGAGAACTTCTCTCCAATGCTGGTAAGGCAGCCCCCTCCATCCTACTCTACTTCTTTTGTCTCCTCTTCTCCTCTGTCTCAGAAGTGAGGAGTGGGAAACATTCCTAAACATGATGGCCAGGGAGGGGGTGCATGGGGAAAGGAATAAATATTTAAGTTATTTAATTTGTAACTTCAAGACCATGTACATTATTGATTTATAACTGCCAGAAGTCACATTATAACTCTGTATGTGTTAATATCTCATCAGTCGTAATGCCACTCAATGAAAAGAAAAGCAATGAAAGGCAGCATGATGTACTGAGAAGCATTTGACCCCTGAGCTTTAGGGAAACTTAAGTTTAAATACAAGTTCTGTCGCTTACTGGTTATGTAAACTTGAACAAAGTTACTGACGTTCTCAAAAGCTCACAAGCCTAAGTTCTCCAAAATTGTTTTCCTATTGCGTGAAATAGAGATAACAATTATATTGGTTTCCTGTTGCTGTTCCCACAAACCTGGTGGCTTTAACAGCACACTTATTATCTCAGTTTTGGGGGGTTAGGAGGCCAGGCATGTCTTTAGGTTTTCTCCTCAAGGTCTTCGAACACTGCAGCCAAAGGGCTGGCCATGCTGTGTTCTCATCTGGAGGCTCGAGTGAGGACCACTCTGCTTCCAAGCTTATTCTGCTTTGTTGGCAGAGTTCACTTGTTTGTGGCTCTTCAACTGACGTTCTTACTGAGTACTGGGTAGAGGCTGCATTCAGCTTTTAGAAGCCACATGGAGCTCCTGGCCATGTGGCCCTTCTCCATAGGCAGTTGACAGCATGACTGTTTGCTTCTTCAAGGCCAGGGGCAGAACCTCTCCCTCCAGGCTGACTTTTTAAAAATTATTATTGTTTTCCAGACTTAGGGCCAAATATATTTAGAAAATAGCCTTATATTGTTCTTAAAGAGAATTATTTACATATCCCTAGTGTAAGAAAATTGACTTTTGTCTCCAGGAGCTGAGTTGATTATCATTCATCATTGAAAAACAGATGCCCTTACATAGTGCATTGAGGAATTTTAGTTGATTGCTGATGTAATTGATAATACTTCTTTTATAGTATATACTATACTGAATGAACACTAAGTCAAGAGGCCAGGGGAGCATGACATATAGAAAAGGTATAGAACTCCATGGCCAGGAACCTAAGTTCAAGCCCTACAAACCCACAAGCAAGCTCTGTGACTCCACATAATCATGCAGCTCAGTTTCCCCCTTTTTCAAGTGAGAAATCTGAAATAGAATATTGGTTGTTAGAATATTCACAAGGAAATTGACAAGCATCAGAACATCTCACACATAGCTAGCATTCAAGTATTTGGGACTATATAAAGAAGGAATATAGAAGCAAATAAATATGGATTTTAGCAAATCCTAGACTATTCACAGAGTTAGTCTAACCCTTCTTAAATGTGTTTAGAGTTATCATATTATATATGAATGTCATGGGAAAGCAAAGAATGTGTATAGTAATATGCTACTGAGAATAATTAGGCCCTTAATCAAGAGAGAGTCCCTGCCTTTCAGATCTGGAACACACATTTGCGGTCATCTGATTAGAGCCCTTCATTTACCGATGAGTTTAAGGTCCAGGCTGCAAGGTTGGGTGGTCCACCCAAGGTCATCTGCCAAATGGCAGAGATGGAATGAAAAGCCAAGGCCTTGCTTCCCTGCCCAGCTCCCCCGTCAGGAGGCAGAGTGTGCATATGAGTGATTTCCAGGGAAGAATGGAGAAAATAGGTAGTGACTTTTATGTTCAGAACAATGAGGTTTGTTTTTTTGTTTTTTTGTTTTTTTTTTTTTAAAGAAAGAAAGTTACATTTTGAGCGGTGACTTTGGTTAATTTCATTTCACTGGCGTGGAGCTCCAGCCTTGAATTGCCAGAAATGTCACAAATTCTACCTGAGTGATCCCAGATTCTGGAGAGAGAGGCTTCTGTTTTCTAAACTGAACTCGTTAAAGCCCATGCACATACATTTCTTTTGACAAGTAAACACATAAATGTGGTGTCGCACAGGGCTCAGTCCTGGATCCACTTCTAGTTAAGATTGTCATCAGTGACTTGGATGCAGCAACAGCACACTCATTAAGTTCACAGATGAGACTGAATTTAAAGTGGAGGCTAAAGCCTTGGGGGATGCGATTAGAATTGGAAATGACCTCAACAAATTGGACAAGTAATCAGAAACTAACAGGATGCAGCTCAGTAAAGACAAGGGCAAAAGGAAGCCAGGAATTCAAAATAAAGGCAAAAAAAGCCTGAGACATGGAAATGGCCAGGTCAGGCTAAGAACTCCCGAAAGATATGAGGGTTACATGGCAGGGTGACCAGGATGCCCATCAAGTGTGTGTGTTTGCGGTCTCCCATTTTATGGAAAGGAGAACTATGGTTTTGAAATTTTGGTAGAAGGTTTACCACCTAAGTGCTGCCTCTTACGATAGAATTATGTCCATTGGAAAGTAACCTGGTATAAGAACTCGTGGTTAATATTGTTCCCAAATCTTAAAAACTTCCAATGAAAAAACAACTCTGTTATCTTCTGGCTCTCAGGTAGGTAATGAGTATGGTCATTACTTATTCAACCTACTGAGTGGGTAGGCTCCTTCTCAGTCATACATTTCATTCCTGGAGGTACAGGGCAACCTGGCCATTCCTTGGCTCTGAGATCCTTATTCTTTTTATTTATTTATTTATTTATTTATTTATTTATTTATTTATTATTTTCAGTGTTCCAAGATTCATTATATATGTATCTCACCCAGTGCTCCATGCAATATGTGCCCTCCTTAATACCCACCACCAGGCTCACCCATCCCCCCACCTCCCTCCCCTCCAAAACCCTCAGTTTGTTTCTCCAAGTCCACAGTCTCTCATGGTTCATCTCCCCCTCCAACTTCCCCCCTTCATTTTTCCCTTCCTTTTCCTAGTACCCTCCATGCTATTCCTTATGTTCCACAAGTAAGTGAAACTGTATGATAATTGACTTTCTCTGCTTGACTTACTTCACTCAGCATAATCTCCCATAGTCCCATTCTTGCTGATGCAAAAGTTGGGTATTCATCTTTTCTAATGGCTGATCTGATGGCTGAGTAATGTTCCATTGTATATTATGGACCACATCTTCTTTATCCATTCGTCTGTTGAAGGGCATCTTAGCTCTTTCCATAGTTTGGCTATTGTGGACATTGATGTTAGGAACATTGGGGTGCATATGGCCCTTCTTTTCACTACATCTGTATCTTTGGAGTAAAGACCCAGTAGTGCAATTGCAAGGTCATAGGGTAGCTCTATTTTTTTTATTTTTTGGGGAATCTCCACACTATTTTCCAAAGTGGCTGCACCAACTGCATTCCCACTAACAGTGTAAGTGGGAATTTCTCCACATCCTCTTCAACACTTGTTGTTTCCTGTCCTGTTAATCTTGGCCATTATTAATAATTGTTCAGGAGTGTTTAATATTGTTGTTACTATCACTCCTTAAAAGCAGCATGTCACTGAGATGCCTGAACATTTTGTCTACATGCAGCATTCTATAGTGTCTAATTATGTCCACTTGAAAGTGGACTCAGACTAGAGGAACATAGACCATCAGGAGAAGTCAGCCAAAGAGGACCCATCACATAGTGAAGGGGAATGAGCTGGAGTGATGAGCAATAACCACGGGCAGCAGCTATGGGGAGGAACAGAGAGAAGGTGGGATTGTGGGAGAGAATGTTGGATTAACAACAGTGGGATAGGAGACAGGACAGAAATAGGGGTTTTGCCTACGATTTTTAAATGTCCTACTTGCATTCAGAGGCCTGAACTGGACTTACACATAGTCTGTCATTTACGATACATGCATTTGATATCCACATGTTACAGGTAGGAAGATGGAAGGGGCAGGGTAGTTACTCATCCAAGGGCATGCTAAGTAGAAGAAGTAGCCTTTGACTTGGGTTTGTGTGACTCCAGCATCTGTTGTTTTTGGTTTTCAATTTAACTGAACTGACTATAAAAATGGAGGAAGAGAGGGTGAAGGATAAGAGATGAAGAATGTGAAGGAAAAGAACATGGGTGAGTCAAGCAGTGAAAGGGAGAATGAAAAATGAAGAGAGAAGGACTAGACAAAGGAGAAGAGGAAAAGAAAGAAGGCACAGTGATAGGGAGAAACAGACAAGAGATAGGAAGTGAATGTCTGCAGGGAAGTGAAGTGTGAAACCCCAGCAGAGGACAGTAGCCTTTTGATAAGAGCGTTCTGAGTGTTGATGGAGACATTTTTCTCCCAAGACACACCATGCTTTTCCAGTCTTCCTGGAGGACTGGGTCCTGTTGAAAACTGCAGACTTTATAGGAGTTAAAAGAGAACTTGGTGAATCTGTTGGAAAACAGGAGGATTATTAAAATGGCAGTAAGTGGAACACGTGTGGGAACTTTAAAGGAAATGGGACGTTGAAGTGACCCATTAACAGTCTTCAGGTATGAAAAATCTATCAACATTGTGACTGCTAAGAACTACAGAATTTATCTGGTCTTAGAGCAGACCTCAGTGTCTGTGAACACTGTAACAGCTTTTACTACATTTACCACTGCAGAATCTTTTTATTTTTATGATCTGTCTGAGGCACGTCTGAAACTAGGGTCTGCTCTGACTGGCTGCCACAGTATGTGAATCCGGCAGCACTGTTCCTGAAATTTTACTGGGGCCTTTAGTAGGATGGGAATGCTCAGAACTAGACCTCTGGAAAAAATGTGGCTTTGTGGGAGACAAGTGGGTTTACATCCTTGGCACTGAAATGTATTGGCTGGTGACTTTGGGCAAGTTACTCAATTGGGGAGTTACTCAAAAGGGAACTGAATATCAGTTCCCTTCTCAATAAAAGGGAGAAAATATAACTTAACCTCAGTGTGTGTGTGTGTGTGTGTGTGTGTGCCAGCCACACACATATATACACCTACCTTCCTCAGGGCTTGGGTGATGGGAGGTATTCCATAAATGTCATCTTTTTTTTTTTTTAAGATTTTATTTATTTATTTGACAGACAGAGATCACAAGTAGGCAGAGAGGCAGGCAGAGAGAGAGGAGGAAGCAGGCTCCCTGCTGAGCAGAGAGCCCAATGCGGGACTCGATCCCAGGACCCTGAGATCATGACCTGAGCTGAAGGCAGAGGCTTTAACCCACTGAGCCACCCAGGCGCCCCTAAATGTCATCTTTTATTTCCTTTCCTTTTCCCATGGGGTACAACAAAGATGAAGAGAGGGGCTTATCTTCATCCTGGACTGTCCTATATAGGGGAGCCAGAAATAGGGTAATTGGGGTAAGAGGACAGGTTATGTCCTATGTCTAGAAAATTCAGGTCCATTCCATTACCATAGAGAGGGGCAGGATGGGGCTTGCTGTCCTGAAGTCACCATGAGTACACATTCTCTGGGTAACATTACTTACTAGACGCTCCCTCCACCCCCATTTACCAAGTGGTTCTTCACTGTTAAAGGCTGACATCTGTGCTCTGGTTCTTGCATTTTTAAGACCGAACCATTTTGAAATGAGAGCTCAAGTGCCCTCCCATAAGTGGAGAGGGACTCCTACACCTCGGGAGGTATGTTTAACTCGCAAGTTCAAAAGACTCTTTCTCGTGCTTTTGATGGGGATGTGAGGTGCGGCAGGCTGAAAACCACAAACCCCAGCTCTGACTCTGTTTAGAAAGCATGGCCTTTCCCAAATATTATTTTCAGTGATCAGTGCCCTGTGATTGCCTCTGCCAATATCTTCCTTTTGCCAGTGAACGCATGTCCGTCCCCATTCATTCAGTATGTGGTACTTACTTTTGCATATGGACATACCTTGGCCTTGGTTTACTACTTGCAAAAACAAACAAACAAAACAAAAAAACCCAACAAGTTCCAAGTCCTTTAAATGTGTTATTGCCATTTCTAGGAATTGTGGGACACCTTGGACTAGTCTCTTAAGAGACTTTTTTAAGTTACCTTGTAAACCGCCATGTAGAAAATAGGGTCAGGGAAGGTGTCCTTGTCATATTTTGTGTACTTAAAGTCATCGCAGATGGGCTCTTGCTCAGTGTCTTTGAGCAGGTCTTGCTTGTCTGTTTTCTCTTATATCGGCTTTGGCTTAGGTCAAGGAGTGCATAACTTTCACCATCTGGGACAGCAGAAAGATGACAGCAGGTCTTTCTGAAGAGTCCTTTCTTTCCACTTCAGTGGGAAATCTAATCTCATGTCTTTTAAATCCCCTTTGCCAGACCTGCACACTTATTTACAGCCCAGTGACATCATTTTGGCCTAGACTCTTCACAGAACTCGGTTGGAGTTAGTGAAACAATTTACTGGTGCAGAAGGAATTTTGCTTATTTGGTACACAAGGTGGAAGGGAAAGGGAAAAGAGTGTGGAAATGTTTGGTGGACTATTTGTAAAGGCTTCTTTGTATATATAGCTTCTATGTAGGTGTTAAGGGCCTAATGTCCTGAACAGGGAAGAAAACTAGTAAGCCTTTTCATCCGGGTCCTGTTTACACATACGTCATAAAGGATAATGATTTGTTAGTTTAGGTAAAGCCCTGTGTCGTGATTATTGTTCTCATTTTGAGAAAATGCTGACTAAGCCATGGACTATTTCTTGCAACAAATACAAAATGTATGGAAATTCTGACATTTCCATTCTCTGGTAGATGCCAACACTTTGCTAAAGACCGAACATCTCGGTTAAGAAGACCAGTTGATGTTTTTCTTAAGGAAATGTGTATAGGTACACAGCTGATTTTCTCATTGTCCTTTTCTGTACTTTTGTTTTTTAAGCTGCTTGGTGTAGGCCATGAGTGTTATGACTAAAAATATTCAAAGAGAGCAGTGAGTGTAATTATGAATGGAAGTTCTACTTCTGGGTTCAACGTCAACCTCACTTGCTCAGGGAAATCTTGCCTGTCCCCCAAGTCTAAGTTAGCTCCTCCTCTTGTACATTACTCTACCACCCTCCCTTTTTCTGTTAGCTTCCAGAATATAATCATTGCTTCTCTATCACCTATGTTTCCTGGATGAAGGCAAGATTATACTCTCCAGTCCCTTGGCCTGCAAAGTCTTCTGCATGTGAATGTCTTTTAAATGTATCTCCAGTCTGGAACTCTCACCTGGATGCAGACTCTTGTACTTACCCTACTGACATTTCTGCCGGGACCTCTGACCAGTGACTCAGATGCCCCTGTCCCAAATCAAACTCTTGATATTCTCTGCATATCTACTTCCCGCCCTCCATATTCACTTTAGCCAGTATTTACTGAGAGCTTTCTCAATCCCAGACCCTATTCTGAGTGCCTTACAGGCATTAACTTATTTCATCTATATAACAACCCTATGAGGTGGGTATTATTAACATTCCCAATTTACAGAAGATGAAACTGACATACAGAGACAACTTGCCTGAAGTCATAGGGCTTGTAAGCAGTAGATCCGTGTCATTCTCAGGCTGTGTGGCATCCGTGTCCATCCTGGCCTCAGCCTAATCACAGTTCCTCATAGGGTCCCTGTAGACCATATCACCCATTGCTGAGACCCAAAACCTCAGAGTCATTTTGGATTCCTCTCTTTATCTCCACCTAATTCCCATTTCACCAGCAATCTGGTTGTCTCCGCATTCTAAACATAACTTGAAACTAACCAATTCATACTTCCTCTGTTGCCACCACCACAGTCAGAGTCACCCTCATCTCCTTACTTGCCTTCTGCATCTACTCTTGCTCCCCATAGTCAGTTCTCTAGGTCATAGACAAAAGGGTCCTTTTAGAACATAAATGTTCATATCAGTTACTTGTTCAAAACCCTGCAATGGGTTTGCATCAAACACTGATGATCCAAAGCCTCCCTATGTGGGCTGTCTCCTCCCAACCCTGCCAGACTCCTTTCCTACCACCCTTACTTTGGGTCCCCATCTCCAGCTGAACTGGCTGACGTGCTATTTCCAACACACTCCAAGGAACATCCCATCACAAGATCTTTTCCCTCATGGAGTTTTCTGCCTGAAATCTTCCTCCTTCAGATAGTCACGTGACTCTCGCTTTGTTCAAGTCTCTGCCTGTCACCTCTGTATAGAAGATTTCCCTGACCACATTGCCTGAATCACATCACACACCATCCTCTTTTCCATGCTTTATTTTCTTACTAGCAGTTCTCTCTAGCTGCCATTTTATTATAGATCTGCTTATTGTCTTTCTCCCTCCCTACAATGTAAACTTCTGGAGGGCAGGGACTGGAATGTTCACCTCAATCCCTGGCACCCAGATGATTGCCTCTTTCCTGATAGGTGTGTAATAATATTTGTTGAATGCATGAATTAATGAATTAAAGAACAAAAATGTATATTTGCATTTTAAGTATCAGTACATGAAAGTTCTTCTTGGGCTCATGATTCCATCGTAAAATGCCAGAGGTGTAAAACGTGCAGTTTAATGTGCAGGAACTCAAACACAGACACATTTCCTCACAGCTGCTAATTGCCTACATGAAGAATAATGTCTTGCTTAAAGCAAATAAATGGCTAGATTCAGGGCACCAAGGGCATATTTGCTCTTAGGGTAAATATTCAGGGCATATTTGCTAAATCTTCTGTGCTCACACTCAACCTTTTGATTCCTACTTCTGTCTGCTGTTGTGTCTGTTGATTCCAATTAGAAAATTATCTTTGTAGAAAACAGTGAGACCAAGGAGGGGAAGTGTAAGCCCAGATATATGCTGCTTTTCCATCCTCCACTGCTCCTCTCAGGGCTCTGAACTAAAGGTTCTCTGGGAGAGTGCTAGCAGGGTGGTGAGGGAGAGAAATAGATAGGTAATCTTCTTCACCCAAAAGGAGCTCTTAAAGAGGGCCTATTGATTTCCCTTCTTTCTAGAAATCAGGGGAATAAGGCAAATACCTGTCTCCCCTTGTCCAATCCTTGTTTAGTATCCTGACTGTCTGACCATCCCGTTCTCATTGTGAAGAGATTTTCCCCATACTCCTCTACATTCTATGTTTTAAGACTTCCTTTTAGCATTAACATCCCATCAGTCCCCAGAACAAACATTCTTGCTGAATAAAACAGTTGGTGTCCTGCCTTATTGGATCCTCTCTTGGCCCAGGGACCTGAATGCAATCCATCACTTGCTTGAAGTGCCAACACTGAGGTGGTTTTCACGCATTGGCAGTAAGCAGAGAGTTGTTGGCTAAAAGGAGGCACAGAAAGAGATCAAGGTAACATCATTTGAAAGTTGCTACCCCTCTTTTGCTGAATTTTGCCATAGCTTCCCAGTAACACTCCTTCCTGGAGTGGACTGTCATGTACAGTATTCCATTGAGCTCTAGGAAAAATCAAGGGGAGTGTCATGAGTATGGAATCTTCAGAAATTACAAAAGTAACACATGATAGTGGGAAACAATGAAATAAGGCCCCCCACCCCTGGCTCACAACCCTCCCCAAGCATGCCTAACATGGTGGAGACTGTAGGTATTTACTAAATAAATTTTGTTTGCTCTTCTTTCTGGCTATACAGCTGGATTCTATGTCCCAGCTTCTTTTAGTTAGGCATGGCCATGTGACTGATGCCTAGCCAGTGCAATGCGAGCAGAAGTGATGGGTGTCATTCCAGGCTTGCCCCATAAGATCCTCCCACATAAGCTCAATTCTGCTCCTTTTGTCTCTGGCTAGCTGGGGTGGAGACCCCTCCATGGGGGCCTGAAAGCTTCATGTTGAAGATGCCAGAGTCTCTGCTGGCCTAGGTCCCCAAATAATTGCATGCAGGAGGCTGCCTTGTGCCAACCTCAGTACACTGATGTGAATTAGTTATAATCCATTATAATGTGTTATAATCCTTTTCATAAGCTATTTGGTATACCAGTTAGCCGATCATAGCTGATACATGGGACATTATAAGTTGTTTTTTAATATGTACATTTCTTTATTCCCCCATTTGCTTAGAAGCTTCTTGAAAACAGAATCTGTGTCATTACCTTCCGTACCCCCCTGCAGTTTCTCACATAGAGCCTGGCATAGGACACGTGATCAATAACTAGTTATTGGTCAGAGAGTTTATTTTGACCTGTTATTCTAGGGTGAATTAAAACAGGAGTCAGAACATGGCCAGATTGTATGGGTTTTTCATTTTGCTTTGGAATCTGTCTTGGGTTTGAAGGATCTCTTATGTATGTAGAGCAGCTCAGAACTGACACGGTCAGCCAAGTGTGACACACATTTTTTATTATCCATAAGTGGATTATCTGCTGTGACCTAGCTCTTCCATCATTTTGGCACATTCCTCATATCAACAGCTGTGCGGTAGGTGCTGAGAAGGGCCCTGAGCCAAGAAAGAACGAGAAACAGGATGGGGTTGGTTTGGGAGTGGGTGCTCCTGCCACTGACGGGGCTATGAGTTGTGAATAGATTCTTCCAGCAGATAAAACATTGATTATCTTTTTACTATTAAATTCATCTCTCTTATTCTCTATTGTGAGACATAATCAGGTGTTGAAAATAGGAATACTGCAGTTGAAACGAGGCAAGGTATTGAATAAACCCCCGTCGTAGGCAAAAACAGAAATTTTTCAAATCAGTTTGGCATCAGATCTCTTCGAGGGAACAAAAGGCATTTTCTTTTCACCAGCTAGCCGTAGTCAGGCAGGTGACACAGGGTAAATATTAAAATCCTCGCCGTATATGGTGATACATTTTATTATGTGGTCCTTGATTAATCCAGAGAAAACCCTGCCAGCCTTCCATCTCAGTTGCAGGGCCCAGGGTCCTCATGAACTTCCTCCCATCATGACCTCCACTATGCACCCTGCCTCTCAAGATCCCTTAGAAAATGAGAGTCCTAACCAGAGGTTTGCAAACTTCGGCATGCATCAGGCTGCTTAAAACCCAGATTCTTGGGTTCCACGCCCACAGCTGCTGATTCAGTCGGTCTGAAGGGAAGCCTAAGAATTTGCCTTCCTGACATGTTCCCGAGTAATGCTGATGCTGCTGGTCTGGGGACCACACTTTGAACACCGCTAGTCTCACCCCCTTCAGCCTCACACACACATGCCCAAGTGTGACGCACTGACGAGGGGAGGGAGCCCAGCAGGGACAGCTCCCTTTCCCATAAAGGGAGATTAAAGCTGTAAATGAAGCTGTGAGCAAAGAGGGAAGCTGGTCGGGACAACTCCTGGCACTGTCACCTAACACCATTGACCTACACCGTGTCTTTTGCCTCTCCAGATGTGTTCCCTCACTTCTCCCATTATAAAATGAAGGGGTCATTGGAGAGGAGCAGCTCTCAATCTTGTGGCCCATTAGAATCACCTGGGGAGTTTTTAAAATAAGGCTATTGTCTCCTTTATTTAAATTTACTATTTCATCCTGCTTAGAGATTCTAGTAGAACTGGCCTGGGGACAGGGTTCAGGAGTTGGCATTTATTTACGAGAGAGCGAGAGGGCACATGTGCGAATGTGGGAAGGGACAGAGGGAGAGCATCTTTAAGTCGTCCCCACACTGAGCACAGAGCCTGACATGGGCACAGCACTAAGATCGTGACCTGAGCTGAAACGAAGAGTATGACGCTCAGCCCACTGAGCCACACTGGAGCCCCCAGGAATCCACAATTTAATAGCTTTACAGGTGATTCTAATATAGAGCCTGGTTGAAACCTATCGATTCTCTCTAGATCACCTCCAGATCCAAGAGTCTGCATTTATGCCCCCCTCCTTTGGAATCCCATCATGGTTGTCTGTCCCCCCACCCTCTGTGCAGGCCCCCAAACCTCAAGCCTCACCTGACTCTTTGCCCCGACCCGTCACTTCTCTTTATGTGCGTGATGTTCTGTTTACTGTGGGGCACAAAGTCACTTCATACCTCATTAACTTCCTCTGCTTAATTAGGCAGAGGACAAGTCCCAAACAACTGAAGAATACATGGAAATTCACTGATGAAAATATAAACAACAAACGAGGAGCCCTTTTAGAACTCCAGGAAATGTGAGCTGTAGAAGCAGAGAAGGGAAGGGACCCATTCCTAAAAAGTGACTTTGATTTGTAAAGTCACACAGAGTTCAGTACGCCTTTCATTGAATGTTAGCTCCCCATTGTTTATTCTCCCGGGCTGACCCAACCCCATTTTATTGTGATTTCTACAGATTTCTCGCCTAGTTTCTATTTACAACAAGTCACTTGGGTGAAAGGAGTTCTCTTTCCTAAGTAACCTTTTACCCTTTCCATAAGCAAAATGACATAGAACTTGGAGGCAGTGTCCTGGTACTTCAGCTTTTCCCAGACACACTTGTTTGGCAGCCACCAAGATGGCGGACATGAAAGTAGTGGCTTTGCCTGGCAGGAGTTCGAGGGCTACGGGTTTGTTTTCCATTTTATTTAGGTACAGATATGGAATTTCCAAGAGCCAGTGGGATGTGACTTTACTTCACTTTCATTTT
This sequence comes from Lutra lutra, assembly GCF_902655055.1. Taxonomy (NCBI): domain Eukaryota; kingdom Metazoa; phylum Chordata; class Mammalia; order Carnivora; family Mustelidae; genus Lutra; species Lutra lutra. The sequence continues at coordinate 87,675,407 of NC_062285.1, forward strand.
ATTCTGACCCTTTGTGACATGAACCGGAAACACTAGAGACGACTTTCTTTTCTGGACCTCACTTGTAGCTTTAGTTGGTGGCCCCTTCCCAGTTTGATTGTCATTCTCAATGAGGTGCTTTGTTTTGTTTTCTTTGTGGTGGTTGCTATTGTTGTTCGTTCCCAATCAAATGGCCTTAGTTAAGTTGAGGGGGACAGTTTAGTTGAGGTGAGGGACACTGAGGCAATTTAGTCATTTAAATCCACCATGTGCTCTGGACAGGAGTCCAAGCCTGGTGCCTTTCTGCTAATTAATTCCCCATGTCAAGCATCTGGAAACCCGCCTCTTCTGCCTCATCTGAGTTGACTAATTAATTAAGCTATGTTTGTAAACAGGCATTTTCTCCCCCAGCACTTTTTTCATCATCTGTTTCTTTAGCCACAAGCTGGTGACCCCATTTAATGGTAAACTACCTGGCCAATAATTTTGCTCTCCTGCAGACTGAGAAGGTTCCATTTGGAGGCTGCCCAGCACTATGGAAGAATCCCAGGATTTGAAGGGAGGCAGATAAGGATTTCTATCCAATTCAGCCATTTCTTCTTCTTCTTTTTTTTAAATTCAGGTATTTTTTACTCCAGATATTTATATTTGGTATTCCAGCATACATACTCTTTCATACATTTTATTTATTTTTACTTATTTTCTTTATTGTATTATGTTAGTCACCATACAGTTCATCATTAGTTTTTGATGTAGTGTTCTGTGATTCATTGTTTACGTGTAACACCTAGTGCTCCACTCAGTCCGTGCCCTCCTTAATACTCATCACTGGGCCAACCCATCCCCCCGGCCCCCTCCCCTCTGAAACCTTCAGTTTGTTTCCCGGAGTCCGTAGTGTCTCATGGTTCCTCTCCCACTCTGATTTCTCTGTCTTCATTTTTCCCTTCCTTCTCCTAATGTCTTCCATGCTATTCCTTGTGTTCCACAAATAGGTGAAACCATATGGTAATTGACTTTTTCTGCTTGACTTTTTTCATTCAGCCTATCTCCTCCAGTCCCGTCCATGTTGATACAAGAGTTGGGTATTCATCATTTCTCATATTTAACAGAGAATCAGACTCAGCAGGGTTAAGAGACAAGGTCCCATAGCTCGTGGGAGGCAGAGTCTGACCCAAGTCCTCACACTCCTGGCCAGTGGGTTTGCTTTGAGATCAGGTATTCTCCTGACCTTTAAGAGAGGGTGTGACACTGGATTTTAAATTCTGGGGGGAAAAATGTTACACAAGGTATCTCAAGAGCACCGTATACAGAAAATGATGAGATAGCACCAATACTAAAGGTGTTGAAATACCTACTAGAGAAACATCATTCAGTACATGGAAGGATATGGACAGTTTAGCTTCCGAATTTCCCATTCCTTATCATCTTCCTCTGTCCCACCAGCTTTTGCTGGTTTGTGGAGGAGTTGTTAGTAATTTTTGTGATCCAAAATTATTAACTAATTCCAATAGCATTAATATCTCCATTTGGGCAGTTTGATGGACATTTGATTCTTACCAGCCCTGTGAAATTAATAGAATATACATAAGTACTTATCTTCCCACTTTGCCGACAAAGAAACTCGGATTCCCAGAGGCTTGGTGATGTGTCACATTCACAGGACTTCTCAGCAATAGTAGGGCTGGGCCTGAACTCACCTCTGTGTTCAGCACTCTTCCAACAGCATTAAAATTAAGAAGTACTTTTACATCAGCAAGGTACTTATTTATATTAAAGAACTCTAAAGAACTTTGTGCCATTTTGTCTTTTAATTTTACCTCTGTCATCATCTTGCTTCTAACTTCAATTTTGCCTAATACGTGTAGCCTTTTCCAAGGTGGATGTATTTCAGTTAACCTCTGCTGTGGAAGAACCACCCCAAAACTGAGTGGCTCGAAACAACTACCATTGTATTACTCACTATTATTTGGGGCAGCAATTTCAGTTGGGGATGAGCTGAGTGGTTCTTGGTTTTGTCTCACATGGCACCACTCATCTGCTGGGTTGACCTGGATAATCCAAAATGGCCTCACTCTCATGTCTAGCTGTTGCTACTGGCTGTCAGCTAGGGCCCATTCTGCATGTTTGCCCATGTTTGCCCATCCTCAAGGAGGCTGGCTCAAGTTTCTTCAGAGTTACCAGCAACATTCCAAGAAGGTAAGGCCCATTATACAGTCATTCATCAAGTCTCTGTATCACATATTTTGCAATTCTGTGGGTCAAAGCAAGTCACAAGGCCAAATCTAGAGCCAATGAGAGAGGGGACTATGCAAGTATGGATATTGGGATATAGGACTCATTGTGGGTACCACTAATACAACAACCTAACGTGAATGGCTATAAAAATAATATCTACCTTATGAGACTACCCTGAGAGTTAAATCAATAATGCACGTGTCTTGCTTTTAGCATAGTCCCTGATACATAGTGAATGCTCGGTAAATATTAGCTAGTATTATTAGCAGAACCACCATCATTTATTATTAGCTACCAAAAACAGGTTCTTCTTTTAAAATCCCACTCACTCGTTTGTTCAACTAGCATTTACTCAGTGCACACTGTGGTACTCTTCCTCATGCTAGGCATTGCAGATATAATAATAATAATAATAGTGCTCGCTTCGGCAGCACATATACTAAAAATAATAATAATAATAATAATAATAATAATAATAATAATAATGTTAATTTCATGCCACTGAGGAAATTGTAGTCTACTAGAGGAGACCAGACACATAAGCCACCAAATATGTGTGTTCTAGCAAGTTCGGTGATTTAGATATATACAGGGTATTTGGAGAGAACAAAACAAGGCTGCCTAACCCCTCAACCCAGCCTTGGGGGCATGGTGAGGAAAGTCTTCTTGGAGTAGATACCACCTACGTTGAATCCTATATGTTGAGTGGTGTCATTCAGAGTAAGATTTAAATAGAGAATTCCAGGAAGGGTGAAGCCATTCTGATAGGAAACAGCATAGTGTGTTATTATCAGATCAAGGTTAAGGCTAGGAACCCTGAAGAGAGAAGTTAAAAAGAAAGCAGAAAGGCCAGAAAGAAGAGAGAGAGGAAGAGAGGAAGGTAGGGAAAGAAAGGGAAGGGGAGAGAGGAGGGGAAAGCATGGAGAATAACTATGTACTCATCCAGGGAGGGTGGAAATCATTCTGTAGATGAAGGAGGAGGCACTGACAATCTTTGAAAAGGGTAAGGATGGGGTCAGATCCAAAGGATCGACAGGTCATGCTGGGGGCCTGGTAGAGGATGGACTGGACGCGATAAGACTGAGGGTGGGGAGACCAGGCAAGAGGTGGAATGAGAATGGAAGCTACTGTGCGATCCTTTCCTGCCACTTCTAGCTTCCAAAGCTGGAGAAAGGCATTTCATGGAGAAAAGGCATGACTTTGGATAGCATAGTCCAGAATATTCCAGAAAGACTGTTTTGCACATACTTGGCAGGTAGGCGTGTCCACAAAGTTGGATGATTCTGCCTCAGGAGGGTGGTGGAGCCCGGACAATCTTAGAAGGAGTGGTATCGCTAGGGAGTTAGTCCTCTAGTCCTGGCCTCTGTGAGGTGTGAGGAAGCCATTCTATGAATTCCACGGGGCATCTCCTTAGAAGCCTATCTTTCATGATTTTTTTTTCTTTTCTCTGTTGTCTAGTCTTTTAAAATTACAATGTATTTTCAATGACTTTGACCTCTCCTATTTGTGCTCCTTCATTGCCTCGGTGATTTTTATGTGTCTTTTCAATGTTCATGCCTTGTTTCTTTTCATATATATTCACAGCCTTATGTTGTAGATTTCCTGGATGATCACACTCTCAACTATGCTGCTTCATTGTCCCTGAAAACACATTCATAATTATCAGAGTTTACATTCAGATTTGTGGTCTGGAAAACATTGTCATTATACTTACACAATATGTTCCTTTTCCACAATCCCTCCTGTTAACTTTCTTTTCAGCCCTTGCACACGAACACCCTGCCACACTAAAAACAGCTCACTACAGTCTCACCTGATGAGGTTCTGGTCCAGTTCCGGCCCCCTTTTCTAGCTCTGGATATTTTGCACGAGAACCCAGTTTTCCTTGGGGTTGCTTTACTCAATGTGAAACTACTTGCATCATTTTCCTTAGCATCCCGAGATATACTTTGGAGGTGCACTGGCCCACCGTGTCCAAGATCAATGATCGATTTCTGTGTGTTTTCAAATAACCTTTTCTTTAAACATCTTAAACACATTTGAAATTCAGAGGAGGATCATGAGGGGGGAATGTGATGAAACTTACCAGGAGACAAAGGGCTGAACAAGCTGGGATCTGACCAGTAAGCAGTGTTTGAAAAGCAGTAGTATAATCATCGCTGGCTCCCAGGGGTCTCCCATGAGAAGTCAGTGCCTTCTGGGCGGTGGCACTGCTTCCATTCCGTGCATTTTATTCTCCAGCTGCTCTGCATTCCTAGGGCCTCTAATGCTGTGGCAGACCCGAGGCGTGCCTATGGAGAGCAGGACGGATGAGCTATTCTGAGTCAGTGCCATTTGCTGAGCATCATTATTACTCCATGCCTGATCCTGTTCTGCATCTTATAGAATACTGGAGGCAATACAGAGTAGTGGGGAAAAGCCAAGGTTCTGACATCAGATTGCCTGGGTTCACATCTTACTTCTACCACTTGCTTTGGCAGGGGGAGCCCCAAGACAGGGATCTTACAGAAACCTTCTGCTTAGGTTTCTAATGCTGAAGAGGGTTTGTGGAAGGGGTGCATGGAGAATAAAAAGGGAGATAGAAGGCATGGGAGGTTTGGTCACAAGGTTTGGCATGTAGGCCAGTTGGAAGAAGATGCCAAATTGGCTGACACTGAGACCCCGTGACTGTCCAAGTCACCCCCTCAAGGCCTGGGGGTCAAGGGGCCAGGCGGGAAATGCAGTCACAAGCCATTGTCAGACTTGACAACAGAAACGCTAGCTCGTTGGCCCTGCTTAAATCCAGAGCTCTGAGCTTGAGTGTAGGCCTCCTGCTTCTCCTTCCCTTGGCCCCAGGCAGGGGAGCAGTTGCTCAGGAATAGTGAACCCACTTCGTGGCTTCTGAGATTTTCACAAAAAGCTGATGATAGACACCACCATGAGCACCACAACTGCTGGCATTTCCTCAGGGCTCGTCGTGTTCCAGGCATTCCACAAAGCAGTGTATGTACATTATTTTATTTGACTTTTATCAAAATCCCATGGAGATAGTTTGAGTTATTCTCTATGGCCTTTTATAGGTGAGATAAACAATGTGTGATGAGGACTTGCTTTGATTATAAAGAATAGACATCCAACTTGAACTAGCTTAAGCAAAAGGCAAATTTATTACAAGGATAACAGGCTATCTCATCAGAACCCACAACAGAACTGTGGTGGGACCTCTAGAGTAGCTACAAGCTGGGACTCCGATGCTCTCAGATATCTTACCTCTCTGGCCGCTGGCTTCATTCTTCTCTCTCTTCATAAAAATCAGGTTTTTTCTTAGGGTACCAAACATGCTTGCCCACTGCATCTGAATTTTTTGTATTCTAGCTTATGCTACTGGGGTGACACTGACTTGGCACTCCTTTTGGCCCTAAGGTTACAAATCCCAGGGATTTCACCCAGCAGTCAGGTCCCCTGGCCCTGAGGCCAGGGAATGGACTGAGAAGTGCAGTCACATGACAGCTTCCATAGGACCATGCAGTTGGAAGAAACAGTGCACAAAAGGAGGAGAGACTGAACTAAGGGAAGAGGTCAGGGGAGAGAGTGAGCACAAAGAGTCAGGCTGAAGGTGGCAGGTGGGTAGAGCAGCAGGCATCCAGAACACAGAGTTTAAAAGGTTAGGTCAAACCATATGATAATTGACTTTCTCTGCTTGACTTATTTCACTCAGCATAATCTCCTCCAGTCCCATCCATGTTGGGTATTCATCCTTTTTGATGGCTGCATAATATTCCATTGTGTATATGGACCACATCTTCTGTATCCATTCATCTGTTGAAAGGCATCTCGGCTCTTAGGAGAAGCAAAGGAAAAATGAAGGAGGTGAAATTGAAGGGGGAGACGAATCACGAGAGACTGTGGACTCTGCAAAACAAACTGAGGGGTTTGGAGGGGAGCGGGTAGGGGGAGGAGTTGGCCCAGTGATGGGTATTAAGGAGGGCATGGATTTCAAGGAGCACTGGGTGTTGTTATACATAAACAATGAATCTTGGGACACTACATCAAAAACTAATGATGGATTGGATGATGACTAACATAACATAATAAAAATAATAATGATTTTAAAAAATAAATAAGTAAAAAGTAAACGGTTAGGTAACTTGTCCAGAGTCACACACAAACCAAGTCAGGACTCAAATTAGGCCTTTCGGACTTCAAAGCCTATGTACTCAACTAATAGGACAAAACAGAATGAGGTAGTGGAGTGAATGAATGAATGGACTAATCAATACATTAATACATTCACGCATGCATGCATCGCATCTATTACGTATATACACAAATACTTGTGAAGCCAGTGCTCAAATCCAGGAAGTTGCATTCGGAATGGTCAGACATTACACACCTCCCTTTCCCCTCACAGCTTCTCATTTGAGGATAAAGGAGGAGCGTAAGAAGAAGCCGACCTGATGATGAGCAGTGTTCATGACTGGAGCCTGTGGCCCGGGCCTCAAGAGCAGATGCTAGCAGCACCCCTGGCGTCCACTCACATCCAGCAGTCAGCAGCCTGGCTGAGCTGTGTTCTGGGGCGAGCCCATGTTCTGAGCGTATTGTACACACATCCAGAGCCCGGCGATGTAGGAGGGAGTTGACTCGGGGAAAGCAGGACGAGCCTGGGTACTGTTGAAATTTGACCTGTACGTCCCTACCTGCCTCCTTTGTGTCCTAGAGGATGGTGCAGGGCTCCGTTTAGGAGCTTCAGAGGAGGGCCTTTTTTGGGAACAGGGAGCTTACGGGAGATGGTGGAGCTCAACTCTCAGTGACTAAGCCCTCATAAGTCCCCAGATGGGGCTCTGAGGTTCATGTCCGAGGACAGGGGAGCAGCAGCTTGGGAGATTTCAAACACTTCAGGACAATGTGCTGAACCTTTCAGTCTATTTGAGCCTCTCTGTGGCAAGCTATGAACAAAATGCTCTGATCTAGAAGAATGAATGCCCTTTCTAAAATCTTCATCTCGTCCCAGGGCAGGGTTTATGAAGAGGGAACACCTGGCTCTTGGGGACTCTTTGGATTCAAGGCCTTTGCTAAATCTAGAGGGGTCACAGCATTTTTAATCCTTGTGGTTTCTGTTTTTATTTGTATGAAAATAGCACACAAAACCAAAAGAATTGCAAGGAGTTTACCCTGACACGTTGTAATGAATTGAGTTAAGGTTTGAAAAGTTGGAGTTTGTTCAGTATTTCCCCCTTGCCACTTGCAAGGAAAAAAAAACAAAAACCCAAAACAAACCAAAAACCCTGTGTTTCTGGGAGGAAGTTAAGCATGTTAAAGAGTTGTACCCATGTTTCAGTCGTAGGAGTAATAGTGATAATGAAGAGGGGGAGAAGGAAGAGGAAAACGGCAAATACTTGCACAAAGCTGAGATGTACCAGGCCCAGAGAGATGAAGTAACTCACCAGAGGTCACACAGCCTGTCAGTGCTGTGCCTCCCACTGCCACCTGCTACCGTCCTGTGAGGCCCACACTGCAGACTTGCCACAGAGCCTGTAGACACAACCATCATTCACAGTTTCTGGGAGGCTGGGGTGGGGGTGGGGGTGGGAGGCTACAGGGTTGAAGCTGCCTCCTCCCTCTCAGATCACAGTAAGGTGAGGAATAAAGAGGTCTGGAATATTCTCTTGACAACAGGGCGGACTGAAAGAAACGTGGACTTCTAGAGTCAAAGAGGTCCAGGATAAGACCCTGGACCCTCAGTGAGTCTGTGTTTTGTCTGTATTATGGGCATCACAACATTCCCCCTTCTGGGGAATTAGTGACCAAGGAACACCACGACTCCCTGTGAGGTTCCTGGCCCAAGGTCTGGCCCTGAAGAGCTGCAGTGATTCCAGTATTATCGCCGACTTCATTCTCGATTGCAGGCCTCATCCTTCTTTCTCTCTCTCTAGGCCAGGTTTCTCATCACATCTGTTCATGGAGTTATCTGAAATGCCCACAACTGTCCTCTGCTCTCCAGGAACTCAGAGGCTTCCAGCTGTAGCACCCCCTTCTACTCTAGCTCGCCATTTCCCCCTTCCTCTGCTCTCCAGAGCAGGAGACACAGAGGGCAGAACGAGGAGTCAAGAACAAAGATCTGTCCAAGGGCGATGGCTGGCGGCACGGGGTGGGAGGAATGCACAGTCCCCAGGGAGCCCCGGGCGTCAGGGAGAGCAGCCGAGACCTGGGGTGACAACTACTGGCTCCGTCTTCCTGGGAGACCCACACCAGGGCCAGGCGAGAGTGGCTGGCTGGACCTCCCCGAGGCCCGTGTGTCCCCAGGCTGCTGGTCCCCAGCTTCCTGAGCCCCAGAGGAGCCATAATAGGTCCAAGCGGTCATGGATCAAATTTGAATATGGAAATTACTTGCTAATGCATTTTTCAGATGCTGGTGTTCTAAACCTAGATATCACTGCGTATGTAGATGATTGGGAGAAGGGGCCTCACGCTCTGCTGCTGGCCTTGTTAGGTTCTCAGTGCACCGGATTTGCCATCACCACTTACAGCAGTGCGCACAGGAACTGAGTCAGTCCAGGGCAGCTCTATAATCAGGATGCTGGAGAGAGACAGAATGAAGAGAAGCAGTGTGTGTGGCAGCCTTTGCCTCCAAAGGCCTTTTTGGGGAAGAACACCAGAATTCAACCTGGTGCAGCCTTTGGAGGCTACCGGGTAATTTTTTCCCCTGGTGACAACACTCAATGATTTACTAAGAACACACTTGCTCAAGCCAGGACAAGGGACAGCAAGAAATAAAATAGTGCGGTCTCTGCCCTAAAGGGCTTAAAGACATATTCAGACATAGGGATTTGTATATCAAACTCCAGCTAGCATTTTAATATCACAGCAAGAGGGAGTGGTTGACCGACGAAAGTATTCCGGAAGATCAAACAGAGCTTTTTCTTGGAGCAAGGTGAGCAAGCTCAGCATCTTGGAAGTGAGGAGGACTGAGAAGTGTTGAGAAGGATACAGAGCACTTGAGAGGGATGGAAGGACTTCCCTGACAGAGGGAAGACTGAAAAACATGGAGGCAAAGCTACGTGTCCATCAGACAGTAGAGGACAAGCTTCGTGCAAAAGGGAGGAGTGAGGAACACATGAGAGTGGGGTAGATCTTTTGTTTTTAAAGTGGGAAAACCAAATGTTCCATGTATAGAGACATGAGCCTATGAAAGAAAGATAGGTAAAGGTAAAATTCTGTGCATTAAAAAAATATATAGCAAAAACAGAGACAAATCTCAGAGGGAGAACCATATTTCAAGCATGTCTGACAGATAGGGGATGACTATCCTGCCGCACCAGGAGCTCCCTACAAATAGATAAGAAAGACAAACAGCTCAATGGAAAATGCGTGAAGGATAAGACTAGAGGATAAAAGAGGAAAACCTAAATGCTAACAGATGTACAGAGGTGCTCTCACTCACTGCGAGCCAAGGAGATTAAAATTCAAGCAATTAGATGCCGTTTTTCTTTCCTTTGATTGGCAGACGTTAATAGTGTTAAAAATCTAGTGCTGGAGAGAACGTGTGCAATGGGCACTTGTGTTCTTTGCTGATAGGAAGTTCAGTCCCTACACACCTTTGGGAAGGTATTCCCAAAGAACATTTAAAAGCATAAATATCCTTTTATTTTGCTTGTTCAGATTAATGAGCATGAATGCTTTGGAAATATCAACATATGTATTTTGGTTACATTTATTTTTAGGAAATATCCTAAATATTTACTAATAGGGGCACACCTAAATGCATTGAGACATGTCCATTACTAAGGATACCTTGCAGCTGTTTAAGGGAGTTAGTGCTAACTGGGAGTAAGCCCATAATGTATAATGAAGTGGAAAAAGCAAGTTGCAGAGACAAGTGTATATTATGATACAATTTTGGAAGACACACACATGCACAAACACACATGTCCCCCTTTTATATATATGTGTATGTATTTTGTATAATATAATGGATGGCCATACATCAAAATGTCCTCTTGGTTCCCAGTGATGGGGAGGAGGGGCGGATATGGAGGAATAAAGATTGAGCAAAATGGGATACTAGCAGACACTCAACCTTTAGAAGTCTTCAGTGCTAAAATGAGTGGCTTTAGGGAAGAAAAATGGGAATGCCTTCCTAACCTCAGACTTCTGCTCTGTTAGGAGTCTCGCCTGGCGCGGCTTTGGGACAGAGTGGGATGTGTGTTCAGGCTGCCTGGCAGGCGCTGTGCCTGTTATTTTAGCGTGGTCAAGGAAATCACATGTAGTTTTAAACTTTGTATTTTTAGGACACCTGGTGGCTTAGTTGGTTAAGCATCTGCCTTAGGCTCAGGTCATGATCTCGGGGACCTGGGATAGAGCCCCGCATTGGGCTCCCTGCTTGGCCGGGAGTTTGCTTCTCCCTCTCCCTCTGCTCCTCCCCCTGCTTGTGCTCTCTTGCTCTCTCTGTCAACTAAACAAATAAAATATTGTTAAAAATATGTAGAAATGTTTAAGATTTTGCATTTTTAAAGTCAGCAGAATACATACAACAAGCAAGTGTTGAGTGTTAGAGCCAGATGCCATCTCAAACAAGAAACAAAAACACTTTGATTTTTGAAAAATAACCTTTGACACCTAAAGAGGCTCTCATAAGTGCTTTTGTTCTAGGATTTTAAAAAATTACTTTCTGTGCAGATGAGAGAGGCAGCCCGGGGAGACTGATGTCCTTTGCTATCTATGCAAGGACTACGGCAGCCTTCACAGCAGCTGTGCCCTGCCCAGGCCCTGCTCCCTTCTCCATGATGGCACACTCACCAAAGGGACAAACTCAGGGGCTTTCAGCAGGAACACGGTCCCTGTGGCTGCCTTTATTACGTGTGGCCTTCTCAGGGTGCTAATGGGTACCACTTTCACTAGTGGTAATGGAGGAAATCCTTTAGCAAAAAGGAAGACTTTGAAGTCTGAAATCACCACAGATCAGTTCTCTAGAATTTTCCTGAGCGGAGGCTATGGAATAATATGTGGCAGGTTTGTGAGGTAGACTTCCCTTTGAGGAGAAATTCCCAGCTGAACAGGTGTTCAGCTTGTACCAAGCGTACCAAACCAGAACCCCTAAAAATGACTCCATGTTTTTCTGAGGAAACTCATCAGAGATTTTTTTTTTTTTTGGGTCTCTTGAGAAAGATGATTTCAGTCCTCAAGAGCTCTTTTTAAATGTTAGTATGGAGAACTGCCTTTTTTATAGACAGATGTTGTTGGTAAATGTGCGTCTGGTAATGATGTTTGTTTAGTGCTTATCTCTGAGGAATTCAGAGCCCTTTATAGGCGTTTTCTTCATTATTTCCTCAAGGTTTTTCTTTTTCTGATCATATTTTAACTTCAGCTACAAATTCTTCATTCAGCTTTTCTCACTGTATTTTATTTGAAATATCTGCATTTCCGGTATTACAAACTCACACCAGTCCGGATATTCTAGGAAAGCATTTAGAAATTTCCCTTTTAGTGTCTCAGGCTTCTCTTTGTCCTCTTGCCGTTCTTCGTCACTCTGAACAAACCCTCCCATCTATAATATCTCCACCATACTTCCTCCCTTTTAAACAAGTTGTTGAGACATACTTATTTTTCCACACAAAAAGTTCCTATTATACCTAGTTGTTCACTTGTTTCTAAATGCTTGTCCTTGCCTTGAGGTAGTTCATTTGAGGTGATTAAACATGGCCTTTCGCATGAGCACTGTGTATTGGCATTGTGAATCTGATATTTATGGTGGAGGGCTCTTTTTCTTTTCCTTTTTTCCTCCCAAAACTGTTTCTCCTTTCAGTCCTGGGGAATTTGTGAACTTCTCTTCTTCATGGCAGTCATCCTTGAAGAAACAATAAAAAAGAATCATTACTTGAAGACAAGCTAATCTTTTTGTGTAAACAAACCCGACACTTCCCTCCCTTGAGGAAATAATCACATAAAACATTTTACACTGGATTCTAATCAGGTGGAAGTGTGGTAGGGAACCTCCGTCCTAAAAAGATTCTGGGATCCTGAGATTTTATGCAAGGCACCTTAGAAATCATTCCCTTATTCTACCAATATGGGCACTGAGACTCAGAGTTTTAAACAATTGTCCATGGTCACAAAAATACTTAGGGTTACATTCAGAATTTAGGGTAGGAGACAAGACACTTGAAAAATTAAAGTCACTAACTGCAGTAGTGAGTGGCATGAGATAATGAATGATTTGGTAACTCCGGGCCATGTGTGGGCTGGCAAATGTTTAATAACTGGGGGATGGGCAAGGGAAGCCCTGAATTTTGGTGTTTGCCAATTTCAAATTAGCCCCAGTTAATTTCAAACTACAGGTGTGACACCATTGACCAAGGTGTTGGGAAGGGATGAGTGCTATCCGTCTGGCTTTCTAGAAAATGAAGATTGTCCAACTAGAATGAACAGATCTTTAAGGAGGAGGAGAAGTGAGCTAGGCCGATTCTCCCCAACATCATACCTTTCAGCTGTGAAGGGCTGTCCTTGGTCTCTCTTTGGAGCAACTGTAGAACTTTGATCCTTTGCTCTTGCTATTGCCTGGGTGGATAGACTACTCTTTGCCTCATGCTCTACCACATTTCAGGGCCCCGCTCAAAGATAAGGATCTTCACCAAGCTTTTCCCCAGCCCTTTCAGAAATAATCACTTCTATTCTGAATCCCAGAGTACTTTATTTATACCTCTTGTTAGGTAATTACCAAAGCCTAATTTGATCTTCTTATCAAGAGATAGTGTCTTTCCCCCTAAACTGTCCTCACAGGACAGGGATTGCACTTTACTCCTTCAAGGTCAGAGCAGCAGTGCGAGTAGTGGGTACAACCCAAGGTCGGGAGCCAGAGCGTTCTGCTTCAAATCCTGCCATTGCACTCACTCACCATGACAGTGTGGGTAAGTCATCAAACCCCTCTGTTCTCAGCTGTGAAATGAGACATTAAATAATAGTCTCCATCTCACAAGCTGGCTGCGATGATTAATGAGATTTTTAGAATGTTCAGTGCCTACTGTATCCTAATCCCTTGCTAAATGCTACCTGGTATTGTTATGTGTAACATAGCCCAGTGCCTGGGACAGAATTGGCATGCAGCTGCTCTAGGTTGAATTGAACTAAAGTGAAGCAAGGAATGACACGGTTCGCTCACTGGGAAGCTGAGAAAAGGTATGCTAGTGGGGCCTCCGTATGCACGTTATTGCTGGATGAAGGAGAATGATCTAATAAATAACAATCATTTGATCGTAGAATTATAGGATCAACAGCTAGTTTCCCAGCTGTAGTATGATGGATGAGCAGCAGAATGGGATCATCTGTGCCCTTGCCTCACCCCATGTGCTAGATACTGTACAGCCATAAACATACCGTTTGTTATTGCAATAGCTCTTATAAGACGCTGTTAGTTGACGTGTCTCCTTTTAAATACTGTGCATTTGCTTTTCAGAAAAAATCTAAGTGCTCAACGTCATGTATAAATATTACTAAATTTCATTCCATTTGGTTTAGCCCATTCCAATTAATTCCTATCACTCCCAACCTTGATTCTGCAGTGCCGCAGTTCATCCATCCCATTTAGCCTTGTGCTATGTGTGGTTTTGTAAGCGTTGCTTCTGTTTGGTTTTAGGATACTCGATGCAGGCCACTTGTAAAGACAGAGTCTCTGGACCTGTCAGTTAAAGACCTCTTTCCCAGCTGGCACTGATTCATTAAACAATCTTTTTTTTTTTTTCTTTTTGGGGTAAATATTTTAAACTCTTTTCACATCTATCAAAGTATACAATAATCGATACTATGTTCCATGTTGTTCACAAGGGTGTCTTGAGAAGCTTGGCCAGAATGCTATCTCTGCAGCATTTTTGTCTTACAGAGAGAGTCAGTCCATTAGAAAAGGAAATGCTGCTGGCTTGTTGAAACCTGTTCCTGATTAACCTATATTAGCTCTCAATGTCAATAATCTCCTTTTCCACTATGAACAAAGGGTTCATATTTCAAAATAGTGATGTTAACACTGTCAAGGTAGATTAAGCTGCATGCATACCCCTCGACCATCTAGGTGAGAAGTTTGGACACATCCCGAGGGCAGTGAGAGGCTGTCGGAATTCTTAAATAGTGATTATATAACCAAGTGATGTTTTAGGAAGAGCCATCTGGCAGCAGTGTCCACAGTGCGCTCTGGGGGGTGGGGATGCTGTGTGAAGTTCAAAGTTGCCTGCAGTCATCCCATAGTGGGCTGCTGCACCCCTGGACTAGACTAACAGCAGTAAAGCCAGAGGAGAACAGATTTGGATTTAAAAGAAAAGACCCACAAGGGACTATTGAGAGAAGATGATAGGACTGAAAAATAAATAAAAATAGGTACATGAGGGATCCCCAACCTTTCCCCATCCTTGAACATACAGAAAATGATACCAATTTGGCCACTGGGATAAATAGGGCGAGCTGGAGGTGACCCAACATCATGGGTCCCCAGGGTGGGGGGTCTCCCTTCCCCCCAGTCCTGCCTCCCTTCTAACCGCTAGCTGAAGACATAAATATCCCCATATGGCTGGGAAGCTATTTGGATAATTCTGCTTGGGAAATAAGTACTCTTAGCAATATGAAGAAAAACAGACTTGCACCAAAATAGGACCTTCGGTTCGGAGAAGATGATACACAAAAAGGAAAGCAAACATTTGGTTCAGTGCCTAATTCTGAACACAAAAGTAAAATATGGCTTATACACTTGGAAGAAAACTAGCACCAAGGTTAATGACCAATAAGTCGGTCCAGGACACCAAGCCACTGTCCATGGTACAGTGATACAGTAGAACAAGGGCTGTGGCTATACAGACCTACTAGGTGTCTACTAGGCAGATGGGAGGGAGGTACAAACCACACCTAAGAAGTTACTCGGGAGAAACCCAACTAGACAAAAGCAGACACGAAGGAGTTTGGGTTTTGTAGGAATGTGGAAATCTAAGCCAATTTGCTTGAGAACTTATGAAGTGCTGCCCATTTGTTACTCCTTATTGATTTATGTACTTAATAATTAAGTAGTTTTGTAGTCCTGGGGCCTCACTTTCACTGCTAATTTGCTTTGTTGCGTGGAGGAAGTTATAGATTGGAAAAATGCAGGAGCTTACAGTCCATAATTCCTGGGGTAATTGAAGATGTTTGGTTATAGAAAATGAAAAGGTATAAACTCCAGGGCAGAGTGAGAACAAGAACCCACCAACAAAGTCCTGCAGATTCTATTACAACAACAGGAATGAATGGCTCTTCGAAAAGATAATGGGAGCCACACATTTCTCCTGGTGATTGGCCACAGGACCACCATGTGAATGATTCCAGGGGACACCCACTTCTCACACTGGAGCATGTTTGAATGGCGCTCCCTGAAGTTGGGGTACGCAGCCTGTGTATACAGAAAGACCTATGTGATTCATCCTGGGGCTCCCACCCAAGCCAGCAGATGCATATCTGCACTGACCCATGGCATTCACCACCACCCAAGCACGCTTCCTTCCCTGGTTAAGTGGCATCAGCCTCCTTTAACCATGACTTCTCATTTTCTTCCAATTCAGATCTACCCAGTTCTCCACAATGGCTTCCCACTGGACCTCTGTTACAAGCCAAAACACATCCTTCTGGCTCATTTGCTCTAGTCATTCTGTTGACCCTTCCAGAGCTATTTGCTGCTCTCACTATCATGCTCCTTGTTCAGTTAAGTGGGAAGAAAACCGGCAGTCACACAAGGCAGGAAACTTTGGCACCCTCCCAGCACTTGTACGGGCTTTTGTGTTAGCACTTACCATCTATCGCTGTAAACATTTGTTTACATTTCTGACTCCTTGACTCAATGTGAGCTTGACGGAAGGGCGGAAGGATGCCTCATTGAGCCCCAAGGTTTTGCAGGGTGCCCAGCACGTGGTAGATCCTCTTACCAATGTTTGGTATGTGAGTGAGCAAATGAATATATTACCTTTCTTACATACGGACATGGTAGACTCCTTTTGAGCATACAGGTTAAAAAGAATTTCCCCTCTATTACATACGATGCCTGGGTCTATTTACCTGGGTGATGCCAGGAGGGGCTGCTAAGGTCTCTTGCCAGTGGTTTCTGAGTCTCTTGTTTACCCCTGTGCAGGTGGGCAAGTGGAAAGACAAGTCCCTGCAGATGAAGTACTACGTGTGGCCCCGAATGTGTCCTGAGACAGAAGAACAGGAGGATGACCATCTGAGCATTGTAACCCTAGAGGAAGCCCCCTTTGTCATTGTGGAGAGCGTGGACCCTCTGAGTGGAACCTGCATGAGGAACACAGTCCCCTGCCAAAAACGCATAGTCTCTGAGTATGGCCCCTTCCCCAGTGCTCTGGGTGGCGTGGGATAGGCAGATCTGATAACAGCTGTCAGCACCTGCCTGGGTAGGGACCTGAGGCATTGAATGAATTGGGCACCACGTCGAATTTTCAGTTACTACTGGGCAGTGAATTGCTGAGCAGCCCTGTGGTTCTGTCCAGATCATGACCTGAGAGACTTACTGTGAACTATGCTCACATAGCTCTGTCCTTGCCTGGTCTCAACAACTGGAATGTCCAATTTATAGCAATTTAAATTTGCATTGGTGTTGAACCATGTTTCCTTGAGCCATTGTGCCCTGAAATTTTGAGATTTTGAAACATTTTTGGCAATAGGTAAAAATAAGCTGTGATCCCATTAGAAGTCAGATAATGGTTCTCTTGGTGAGGGTGGGAAATGCCTGGAAGAGAAAATAAAAGGGGAATTTTTCTGTCTCTCGATTTGGTGCTGGTTAAATGGGTACGTTCAGAGTGTGCAAATTTATCCAGTTGTACCCTGAGGGTCTGTGCACATTCCTGAGGTACATTACACTTTAAAGGAGCACTAAAAATTGTGAGAAAACACAGTTCAGTGTGATAAGCTAATGAAAGACCCGCAGTTCTGTGGTCTCATTTATTTCCTCACTCAGGGCTGGTACACATTGTGCTCAGCAGTGAAGGGGAAGACCTGCTTTTGGGTTGAAGTTTTAATGGTAAAGGGTAATATCTGCCTTGTTTTGTTTTTTTGTGTCTTGCATTGGTTAGGAATAAAACAGACGAGGAGCCAGGTTACATCAAGAAGTGTTGCAAGGGATTCTGTATTGACATCCTTAAGAAAATTTCTAAATCTGTGAAGTTCACCTATGATCTCTACCTGGTTACCAATGGCAAGCACGGGAAGAAGATCAATGGAACCTGGAACGGTATGATTGGAGAGGTAAGTGTCCAGAGCGCCAGGGCCATTTCTGCTTTTCATTTATTATGTTTCATGTCAATACAAAAAAAAAAAAAATGCTCCTTTATAAATTTGAGAAAAGAGAAAATAATAAATAGACTTCCTGTTCCCGCTCTACTAAGGAAACCCCTGCTGGGCTCTGTTTCCCTTGCATTGGCCCCTTGCCTTCCTAATTGGAGCATTGTGCCTTTGTCTCAGGTGGTCATGAAGAGGGCCTACATGGCGGTGGGATCGCTCACCATCAATGAGGAGCGATCCGAGGTGGTCGACTTCTCTGTGCCCTTCATAGAGACTGGCATCAGTGTCATGGTGTCACGCAGCAATGGGACTGTCTCACCTTCTGCCTTCTTGGGTAAGTGACACGCTGGCCGGCATGAAGCAGGCCAAGATTTGGGGGAGGAACACGTGACCAGGCTCTCTCAGCCAGGAGGTGGTTTGCTAGGGGAGCTTAATTTGGGGGACTTTCAAAATCAGTTATTCTCCAACATGAAAACCGAAGACACCCAAAACCAGTGGGACAGCATAAGACCCCGTAAGAAAACAGTGCTGGGCTGGCAGTCAGGGCTCCTCCTCTAGTCCCATTTCTGCTGCTCACTTATCACTTGACCCTGAAACAATGTGCTCCATCCTGGGCCTCAGTTTCCCTCATCCATAGAAGAAGCCATTTCAACCAGCTAATCTCTGAGGCTACTTCCTGCTTTAATAATTTCTAATTCTTGTTATCATTGAAATACCTTTTTAATGATCTTCAAGAATTGAGTTCCACACTCCCAAAAGAGGTTTTCTGATTTTACCTGGTTTTTCTGAGCTTTGCCAGATACAATAGATCCGACGTTTGCTTTCACTCAACCCTGTCCTTCTTCGTGCCGTTCTTTACTTCTCTACTCTACAGCATCAATTTTGTGTCAAAAGCTTTAGATGTGATATAAGACCTGGTGAAATAAGGCCAAGATTTCAATTAGATGAGCTCCTCTGTGAGCTCATACCCCATATTTTTTGCAGGGGCCATGAGAGCAGAGGGTTGGAAAATAAAATGTCACCTTGAGTACAGGACATTGGGCTAGGAGACAGGAGGTCTGGCTTGGCCATAAACAAGCCATAAGCCCTTGGACAAGTCACAGACTCCCTGAAGGACAGCAACTTTTTTTTTTTTTTTTCATGAGGATATTGAAATAGACCTTGACTGATGTTTCTTGAAGCTCTATCCAGCGGGCAGGGGGCAGGGGGAAGTTTTTAATTAAGGTACTATAAAGTGGAGTTATAGGTCCCATAGAAAGTTCCCATAAATTGCACCAGTTTCTCAGCTCGCCTTCTCACAGTGAGGCAATTCTGGCTCTGCCAATTTTATGTGACGTGTTATTAGAGAGCACACACACTATGTGCATCAATCCTCATAGAGGCTTTATGTATTTCATTTGCTTGTTTCCTTTGCAAGGATAATTGGAACATTAAGAGATACAGACGAAACTACATTCTAATTCTAACCCATCAGTACAGCACTCACCTCAGCTTCTGAACTGGAAGAGCCAGGGATATATCAGCATAGCCCTACAGTGACATAGCAGGGTGTGTGTGTGTGTGTGTGTGTGTGTGTGTGTGCGCATGTGTGTGTGTATGTTTAGAGGAGAAGCAGTTTTTGCAGGGGTCAAAGAAGCCAACATTTATTGAACATCTGAACACCTGTTAGGTGGTGGTCCAGGCATCACTGTACATCCTTTTGTTACATTATCTCATTGATACTCACTGGTAATATTTTTATACCCATTGTATGGCTCAGGAAACAGAATCTTAAACCCATTAAGCAATTTCCCATTGACCAGTCAGTTCACAGCTGGCAGATCCAGGATTAAGGCCCAGATGTGACTTCCTGCAGAGCCTGCATTCCAGTCTCACAGGGGCATTTCGGAGGGCAGCTCCCAAATCGGGCACTGGTGTGATGGGCAGAGATGAGGAAGGGATAGAACACAATGAGGAAGTATAAACTTTGCCCCAGAAGACCTCAGATTATAAACTGGCCCTGCCACTTTCTATATGGACTTGAAAAGGACCTTGACTCCAGGAAAATAGATATGGTAATATCATAATGAAAGGGCCATTCAAAGGATTATATCACACATATGGTCAAAGTACTTTCTTAAATCGTAAGAACCAATACAAATGTTTTTGTATTCTGTGGACAGAAAGTTGCCCTGGGCTCCATGGGGGGAAAAGGAAACCTGGAGAGGATGCTTTTACTCCTTGTTCCCTAATCTTAGACAACAGTGAAGTCAGGGTAGGACAGCAATCAGTGAGAACCGAGGGGACGGGGGGGTTTCCCTGCTCCACCATATAGAGGCTCTGAGTTAAACTTGCTGCCCTCGCATCTCGAGCTGCCACTGAAAGCTTTTTGCATTTCACGGTGGGTTATGGGCCTTATCAGGGTCCTTTTTAAATTGTTAAGTGACCAGGTTTTTAATCATTCCCTTCAAAGTGCAAAAGTAAAGTAGGTTTCAGGTAAAGAAAACAGATTCTAATTTCCAGCCAACTTCTCCCCTTTCTCAAATTCATCTTTATTAATGATTTGGGAAATGGAAAAAACAGTATGTTAATTCACATAGTTATGAGTTTACAATGTAATGTGACAGCTCAAAAGGCCAGAACTATTTTGAGACATAATTGAGGGAACATCGTACCATGGGAAAGAATAGCAATTGTCCCTTTTTGTAGGCCTTTGGAGAGGTGGTTCTTGGAAGGTACTGTTCAATTTCTAGATACCTCCAAGCCAGAGAGATTGAGATCTGTGGAAGGGATTCAGCGGGGATGATTCAAGAAATTAAAGAAACACGTGGAGAACATTCTTGCTATCTTACCTGGTCTTATCCTGTCAACCCTTTCTCTTGGTGTGAGGAAACAGCTCAAAGTTGTTTTGTTAATTACAGCCAAGCCATGTTCCCTGGTCATGGGCCACTTTCCCACTGTTTACAGATACTGACTGTCAAGGTAGATGGATTTTTTTTTTTTGACATTGACTTCTATTCTCCTGCCCTAATGATACCCCATATATACCACATTCAAGTGGATTGAAAGGTAAATGTAGGCTAGGAAGTTTAGGAGAGGTGAGGCAAGGGGGCAAAGGGTTACTCATTGGATGTGGTGATTACTGAATCCAGTCAAGCCTGAAATGGCGACTCTGTCTGTGGAGAATGAATTGGCAGGTTTGGAAGCATTGGTGAAAACTCCTCCAGGCCTCCATCCTCTGGTGTGGCCATCTAGGGGACAGCATCAACCAAGACCCAGTCCCCTCTGATTCACGTACCCCACTCTAATGCTTCTTACAGATACACATTTCCTGGCAATAGCAGAAATTCTGTCAAAAAGTTCATAGGCAAGAAGCTCTCCTCCTCGTGTGTTTGAAAGAAAATAGACCTTGACCTGCCCATCAGGGCAATGGAGACACTCAGACACAGCCCATTACTCCTCCCCGACCCAGGCCCTGACTCTCAGGAGAGACGCAACACACCTGTGGTTTGTTTCCCCCCACGAAATACGTGTTGCCTGAGCAAATGAGTATGCAGATTAATCAGAATCTGCTTGTTCCCTGTGTTAATTCTGAGCACTGATTTTTTTTCCCTTCCCCAGAGCCATTCAGTGCTGACGTATGGGTGATGATGTTCGTCATGCTGCTCATCGTCTCAGCCGTGGCTGTCTTTGTCTTCGAGTACTTCAGCCCTGTGGGTTATAACAGGTGCCTCGCTGATGGCAGAGGTAAGGTCGCCTACGGCTGTCGCATTTCTGCGCAGATGTCTCTCGTTCTCCATTCCGAGTCTCTCTACTCCTCATTTGGTGTCTGCCTGCTCCCTGACTTCCCCATTTCTGGAAGTGAACCCACAGCCTTCTATGTCAACAGCCTGACAGCTCATTAGAGGTCCCCCCAATTAAGAGGTTAGTCTGGATCTCTATGTCCCTTGCTGGCAGAAGCCTCACCCGGTGAGCCCAGTTCTACCCCTGGGCTGAGAGGAAAGCTGGCCGTAGATTCGTGTAGCATAAATGTGTCAGAGGAAATTCTTTTGGTAACCTTAGGCTGTGAGCAGCCTGTCTGAACAGATGTACTAACTAGGTAGATAAAGCCATATATTAAGACTAAAGAAAATTAGGCTCCCTGAGATAGATGCTGGGTAGCTGTGGCGAAGGAGTTCTCCACCTCTGAGATTCAAGTTCTCCAAACCTGTGACCCTGGCTCATCTGCCTCTGCCAGGAAGCACAGACATTGCGGGGCGGGGTGGGGAGGGGTGGAAATTAAATGGCCAGCAGATAGCACTTCTCGCCCATCCCTACCATTGGGGGCAGTCCAGTTTTCTGGCTCAGCGGGTCCAGAGATACAAGGGCTGCCCCTGTTTTCAAGCCATTTATGAGACTTCACAAAACATTTACTCGATTCCTGAAGGGGGGACTTGGGATCCCCGTAAATAACTCATCGAAACTTTTTGAGAATCCCACACTTAAGAACTACTACACTTTTTTTCCTGAATCTTCTCCCATCCAGAATGAACTTTCTTCTGCAATCAGACCTCTGGGAGGGAAGCCCTTTCTAAGCCCAGCTACACAAAGAATGATCTGTGGGGCACTTAGAAGACAAAGGTGCTTGCACCCCATTTTTTAACATTCTGACTCACTAATTCCAGGTGGGTCTTGGACCACTGCTATGTGTCAGAGTAGTGGTTTTGTACCTTGGTCGCAGTTAGAGTAACCAGCCACCACAGTTTAATAAGAATCTCCGGGGTTGCGGGGCTAGGCAGCAGTGTTGTGTCAGAACTCCCCTAGTCCTTCTCACAGTCGAGGCTTCTGAATCCCTGCCACACGGGGACATTTCCAGGTGCGGACCTACCTTCTTCGGCTCACGCATTCTGGCCTGGAAGTTTGAATGTCTTCACTATATGGTATGGTCAGGGGGTTTGTGCCCATGCTGAAGAGTCTTCTGGAAGCCATGAGCTTCCCCCATCCTGAGGGGTATGATTAGTCACAAGCGAAACATCTGAGAAACCCCTAAGTACATACATACATTGACAGCATCAAGAATGGAAGTGAGGGTGTGCTGTCCCTTCACCTTGAAGAAAACCAAGGAGGCAAAAGATCATCCAGCCACAAAATCCAAAGCCAGGGCTTTCAGTTACTTACTTACCAAGGGGCACCTGTCTTCACGAAGGATTTCAGCACGGGACCGCTTTAAATATCAAATCTCCGGGGCATTTTACAGTGGAAAGAACTTTGATTTATGAACAACTTTGGAGTTACACATCTGCTCCATAAAGTCAGGTCCCCATGCACAGATGTGTGCGCACAGTTAGATACGAGGCTTGACGTGTGTAGTCACTGATTTACTTGTCAGAGCAGATGCTCTCAAGATCATAGATCGCATCATAAGACCTGCGCTAATGTGCGGTGACACTGTGCACGCAGATGTTTGTTT
The DNA here is from genome assembly GCF_902655055.1 of Lutra lutra. Taxonomy (NCBI): domain Eukaryota; kingdom Metazoa; phylum Chordata; class Mammalia; order Carnivora; family Mustelidae; genus Lutra; species Lutra lutra. The sequence continues at coordinate 87,698,322 of NC_062285.1, forward strand.
CTGGGGTGGAGGGGCTTATAGGCAGACCCAGACATCAAGCGAGATTTTTGCCATTGCCAGACATGGAAAGCAGCGAGGCCACAACAAGTCTGGGCAGAAGCCTTGACACTGTGAATGTCAGGGTTGGGTGGAGGAAGGTCAGAGATGGTCTGCCTTTCTGCCCTCCGATGCCGTGGCCAAGCCAGGCGTCTGTGACTTCCTCCCTGGGTGTCCTGATATTCTCATACACAGAAACTGTCATGATTGGAAACCCAGTTGGATGCATTGGCCTTGGAGTGGGGTCAAGGTTGTCCTGGAAGCATTTGGTGCTAAGTGCTAGAAACTAAAGAAGAATTAAGGATAAAGGACATTCCAAGCCATCTGGCATCCGTGTGAATAAAGTTGTAGCAGGTCCATGACGAAGGTAGAACATTCCACATAATTCTTGTCGACCTTTTTTGAAGTTGATGTCCTTTCTTGGTTGATACAAATAGAAATATTAGGAACAACAGTAGTAAGGATGCGAATGTGGCAATAGTGGGGTTGCTGCCTGTGTCATTCAGTTTTTGTGTGGTCTTGAGGGTCTCGTCTACATCGGGGTAGGAAGCTGCCTCCTCCAGGGAGGGGGGTGCTCCCAGAAGAGAGGCACAGACTCTCAACTTAAAAATGCCTGCGTCTTAGTCGGAGGGTTTCCTGCTCTGAGTGGGAACTTACCAGCTGTATTTGTCTAAGCAGAGCTGGTATCTCTGTTTAACTAGAGCCCGTGACTCTGTCGTAACTTCCTATCCTTGTCTTTTCACCATGACAGAGCCAGGTGGCCCATCTTTTACCATCGGCAAAGCTATTTGGTTACTCTGGGGTCTGGTGTTTAACAACTCCGTACCCGTGCAGAACCCAAAGGGGACCACCTCCAAGATCATGGTGTCGGTGTGGGCCTTCTTTGCTGTCATCTTCCTGGCCAGCTACACTGCCAACTTAGCTGCCTTCATGATCCAGGAGGAGTATGTGGACCAGGTTTCTGGCCTGAGTGACAAAAAGGTAAGAGGACCGTTTGAAACCTCCCATCATTCCCTCAGTCCCATTCTGAGCCATACTTGAAGTTCTCATGTACCTGTTAATTTTCTCCATCTTTAGAACTGGCAGTTCTTCCTCGTGTCTTCTTAAATTGGGACCTGGGAGCAAACATCAATTTCCCTACCGAAATAATAGTACTTCACATTCGCTTTCTGATTTGTGAAAGGTTGGCCCCAGTATGCCCTGGGCTGCAAATAAGGGGCTTGGCGTGCTAGCAGTTTCCTGAGAATGGGGTACCTCCTGCTGAATGTTCTTGGGTGGCCTGTCAGCACAGGGCTGCCCATTTGGGGTGTTATTAAGGGACCGCCCTCTGCACCCACACTGAGGGCTCTGGCCCATTGTGGCCTTCATTTTCCTCCCAGTGGTATTTGGCTGTGGGCTCTCTGTTTGTTCATCGGCATGCTTGTGTGTTCCTAGGGCTGAGCAGGAGAGTAGTTCACAGTGTTCCCAAAGAGAACTGACTGCTATTTAACTTGATGATTTCCCTGTGTGGTGCTGATGAATAGGTAGCCCCCATACCAATTGCAGGCCTCCCCGGTGAGCTGTGCAGTTGTGAGACGAAGGAAAGTGTCCACTGGTTTGCATATTCTGGACAAGAATGTGCCAAACCTGTCCTAAATACCATACTCTCTGGGTCTGCTAGAAGCATCACGGTTCTGTGGGCTATCTGTCCCCTGAAACCGTGATGGTCCAAGAAGAGTGAGAGGAACTACCTCCATGGGGTGTCCAGTAGAACTCATGGATGCCCCACATCATTCTGGAAACTTCCACTCAACAAATTTCCTACCCTTTGTTTCCTTTAAATTTAGAAAATGTGATTTCCCATCCCTCTCCCCAGGTTGAAGCTATGAGGTATGGACAGGTGTGTGTTTAGAACATATAGGTCAGATAGTTAATGATTTCTAACGAGGGGTAGGTCTCCCCCCAAATAAATCTTTAAACCCTTAACAAATGGTTTGAGAAGAGTAAGAAGGAACAGCTAATCTTTTTGAGGGCCCACGTTCTGATTTCTCCATGTAGTCATCTCCACTCGCCAGGAACACTCAAAAGCATGTGAGGAAGGTAAACAAGCTCCCAAGGGAATGAAAAAAAGAAAAATCTATGTGTACATATTTGGATCATTCACTGTGTTTACCCTTTCATGTTACCTCTTTCTCCAGTTCATCTTCCTTTATTTTCTTCTTCTTTTTTCTTTTAAATAATACCTCCCTTTTTATTTCCTTCTCCCTTATTTTTAGGTTTTTATTTACTTCTATCTTCTAACACATGATTTATTATTCATGTATTCATATATTCCTGCATTTATTACTTAATTCATTTTAAACATTTCTCTTTGTTCCTTTGTCAACATCTTTTATCATTATGATGCTGGCTCAGAAAAGTTGAATGAGATACCTCCGTTCACCTCCTGTTAACACCAATTTTTGGGCCTGTTTCTCTAGCCTGGGCAGTAGTGGGGTTAAGAACAACTACCTCCTCAGGGCTCTCTACACTTGAATGTGGCATTGGTGAGGTGGGCTGTGACTGTCCTAAAACAGGGATGTGGCAGTAGACGATGTCCTCACACGTGGATTTGTCAGAGGTATGGCAGACCATGTCCTCACGTCAGGCTCTGCAGAGGTTTGGTGGATCATGTCCCCAGACGCAATATGGCAGGACCATATTGCTGTGCCATCCGTAATATGGCAGAGGTACCGTGGAACACGGTCCTTCTTGGAGCTCTGGGCTACTAATTGAGGGATCCACCATATTTATCATTTTGTTTTCTTCAGATATCTGAGGGTTATTTAGGACACTGTATTTATCTCCCCTATACATTCATGAGCCACCGGTCAACAACTCTACGATCTTCTATTTGAGATAAGCCTAAGTAAGATGCAAGGAGATTGTTTTCCCTTTTGTGGTTTCGAAAGGATATATCGTTTGAGGCAGCTTACACAGAGAGGTTGTGCACCTGTCTGTCCTCCACACCACGTTGGCTATGTTCTGAAAAGTTAGATCCCATCCGTTCTTTGCTTAGAGAACTTCAGCGGCTCCATTGCGTAGAGAATAAAGACGTTTTTCCTGATGTGCCTCTGAGGGCCTTCACGTGTGATTCCCATTGAGTGTGGTTGGCCAGGGCTTACACTTTTGCTGCCTACATCCCAGGCTTCTTGACTTCTCATCCTTCCGGGCCGTGCCTCTCTGTCTGTGATCTGCCTGGGATGTTCTTCTCCTGACTTCTTCACTCACCAAACTCCTGTGGAACTCTCAAGGCCCAGAGTAGAGGTCACTTCATTTGTGGAGCCTTCCTTGGCTCATCTGGACAGTGAGTCATCCTCTCCTGTGACCTGGCAGTCTTTCATCCCTTCATTAATAACACCTGTCTTCCACATTATTCCGTCATAATCTGGACACCTGGACCTGACTGGATCTCCCCTGTCTGACCATGAGCTCCACTGGACCATGATCATAATCTGGTTATCCTGTTTTTTTTTTGTTTTGTTTTGTTTTTTAAAGATTTTATTTATTTATTTGACAGAGAGGGATCACAAGCAGGCAGAGAGGCAGGCAGAGAGAGAGGAGGAAGCAGGCTCCCCGCTGAGCAGAGAGCCCGATGCGGGGCTCGATCCCAGGACCCTGAGATCATGACCTGAGCCGAAGGCAGCGGCTTAACCCACTGAGCCACCCAGGCGCCCCCTATTTGTTTTTTTTTTAAAGTCTGTGGGGAGGGGACACCTGGGTGGCTCAGATGGTTAAGTGTCTGTCTTCAGCTTAGGTCCTGATCCCAGTGTCCTGGGATCAAGCCCCATATCGGGGGTCCCAGCTCAGCAGGGAGCCTGCTTCTCCCTCTGCCTCTGCCTCTCTCCCCTGCTCATGCTCTCTTTCTGTCTATCTTCCTCTCAAATGAATAAATAAAATCTTAAAAAAAAAGCCTGTGGGGTGAGGGCTAGGCATTATAGCCTATAGCCTATTATAGGCAAAGAAAGCAACAGGAGAGCAAGAACCCTTTAATAGCTGCCTAATTTAAAAATACTTGAAAATGGTTATCAGATACATTTTAGAACTTTGCAGATGACAAAATCGTAAAGTGTAAGCATCCTACCAGACAGTGTCAACATAATTTACATAATTATAGCAAACATTTAAGTAACTAATGACATATAACACACATCAGTGTCAGGAATGCTAATACAAATCAGAAAGAGGGTTTTCTGAAAGTGCACTTAAAATGTCAAAATCGATACTAGTTTCCCTTCACAACACCTTAAGAAAACAAAGTCTTGGGGCTGACTCTGCATGACAGCAAGTGTATTCTGTGAATTCAGAAAAAGAAAAGGTAAAGAATGAAGTCGCCAAGACAGGAACATTGGGAATAGAAATGAGATGATTTTGAACACTCTTTCTTTCAATGGAATTATATTTTCATCAAGGAAAGTAACATTTAAAATGGAAAAGAGTTCTTAAACTTGTTTTGACTATCATAGATGGCTTATCTTCCATACAACTGAGATCAAGTGGTAGATATCTTAGAGTGATGATGGGAAGGTATTTATAGCCATTAAATTTATATATCTTTAGGAAATTGTCTTCAACTTGATGGCATAAAAGTGTTTTCCAGATCTCATTTGTGAAGGTACAGAATCAGAACGTTCAGAGTTAAATTTCTGTGAAAACCTATTTTGGGGCTCCCTTTCACTGGACGGCTTCCATCTCGCAGTAGCACATTACATCAGTGAGTTGGGAATTATTCCACTACATGCTGTAACTAAATATGGCTGCACGTTCTAACATTTAGCAGCCCTACTGTACAGTCCATCAGTTCCCCCAGTGGGAACAGAGTGTAAAGAAGCTGGTGACATCTTTCTGCTCCTAACAGAGAGTGCCCCATGCTTATGCCCCTGTGTCTCCCCTACCCAGATGGATTTCTCAGTTTGTAGTCTCCCAACCATAGAAAGGAGGGGAAAGAGCTTGGCCACCAGGTGAAGGAAGGTCCAGCCATATTTGCTGGGCCCTACTATGTATGTCATGCACGTTACATCTATTTTATATGTGTCCTCTGCTTGTAGGTATGACTATTCCCATTTTACAAATGAAGACCCCGAGAGTCTGGGAAGTTTCCGGACTTCCCTAAAGTCCCACAGTCTCAAGTGACAGAGCTAAAGGTTTGCGTCCCTGTGTGTTTGGCTCTTAGACCACTTCATCAGGACATCTCCCTTGTAACTCATCCCAGACAAAGTTATGATGTCAGGAAGGATTGGTATCAATGCCCCTGCCCCCACTTTTCAGTGAATTTTTGAATCTCTCATTTAATGATTTCTCTGTCAGTTTCACTTAACCCTGAGGTCGCCATACACTACCCCTACCAGAACTACCATTGCTATGGATAAGGATAATAACAATCCTCATTATTATTAGTATAACTTCAACAATGATAGCTCTGCTCACGTTTTTTTCAGTTTGTACAAGCCGGGCATAAGGCCAGCTGAATTACACAGACAATCTTATGTAATGGTGCTATGAATGTTTTCATTTGTTGATGAGGAAACTGAACCTGGAAAGGGTTAAGTCATTTTCCTTCTGATGTGCTTGCTGCCTCCAGCCCCTAAGCCCTGTGCCATCCTGTTCAGATCCCAGGGCTTGGTTTTCATTCATCTTCTTTCTTCCTATCCTCCCATCTACCTTGTCAAAGCATAGCAAGTTAGGTCCTTTTCCTCTCCCAAAAAGCAGGTATCTGATGAACTGATAGTATTTTAACATTTTCTTTTTCTTTAAAAAAAAAAAAAAGATTTTATTTATTTGAGAGAGAGCATGAGCCAGGGTAAAGAGGCAGAGGAAGAAGCAGACTCCCTGCTGAGCAAGGACCCCCCCCCCCCCCGCCGCCCGCCACCCGCAGTGCAGGGCTTGATCTTGGGACTCTGGGATCAGGACCTGAGCGGAAGGCAGATGCCTAACCAACTGAGTCACCCAGGCATCCCTCATTTGCACTTTCTTTAAGAAGTTTTTCAGAGGCATTCCTTTAAAAAGAGAAGGGCGGTGATTTCTAGTACTTATACAGGCTAATGGTCCACACATTGACTTTAGCCTGAGCCTGTTGTGACCCTGAGCTTTAAGCCCCTGTGGGATGATGGTGGGAGAGGGGCGGCAGCAGGGGAGAGAAGGAGAGGTTCTGGAGTCATGGGGTAAAGGAAGCAGAGGCTGATGTCTGACCATTGGGTTCCCCAGGTATTTGGCAGCCTCTTGCTTCACACATCCCTATCCCCGTGTCCTATGCACCCACAGTGTATTTTATGGTTCTTTTCCTCAAGGAACCGTAGGAATTTTTATTAACTTTAACACGTCTGAACGGTACCTGTCTAATTAATGAGGGCAACCCCCTTTGCCTGTACATTGAAGGTACTATCAGGACAGCCTTCTAACAGCTAAATGAGGACTCATGGCTTTTCTAGATATTGATTATCCTATGTGAAGTCCCATAGCATCTCGAAGTCCCCTCATATGCATCCTTCTGGGATAGAGACCTTGTAGGACTTTTAAATCAACATGCGAACAAGTCCGTATGCATTCTGGAAGAGAACCAGCCTGGTGAGAAGCCTATACACACCATAGCACACTGATATGTAATGACTGGATGGCATTTGAGCACGGGAGGAAATGGGCCCTGTTCTTTCTCCTGTACAGAGGTGTCTTCCTTGCCCTATTCATTTTAGGCAGAAAGCCAGTGAGAGACAGCTGACCTCAAGCTTGATCTGCCACGCCTTGGTCCTGGCGCAGACCTTCTTGGTCAGATCATGGAATACTGAGCCAAAAATAGCTTACTAGGGAAAGTGGTAGGCATGACTAATGAGCCAGGGAGCTAGAAATGGGCGCCTAGAATGGACCTTCAGGTAGCTGAGCAAACTAGGGTGTGATTTCTTACGTGGGAGTCCTGTGGAGCTGTCAAGCAACCGGTCTTCTTGTAGCAGCTGGTCAAGAGCAATTCTGGAGGAAGTGATAAGAAAAGAAAACTCCCCTAAGCCTGGGAGGACGCAGGGCACAGGGCACATGTGTGGAGGGGAAGGGACACCTGCACCTTATGTCTGTCAATTACCAGAACCAATCTGACATTGCACGTGGGCCACTATCTCAAGCACTGAGTCCTCCCTCATTCCTTGCTGGCTGGCCTACATCCAGGTGCCCCCAGAGCAATGACTGGAGCTTGCCCAGCCCCAGTGCCATTGCTCAGGGTCGACTCTCACCACTTTGTTAGTGTTATTTGAGAATGGGACTACTTTTGCCCACTCCTGATTCCTGAGTTCATTTTTGACTAGCCTGGACACCTTGACCGAGGCATCTAGTGAGGCTTTGCAGTGGTCACCCTCCCGGTCCCAGGATGCAGATGTCTTTGCACTGGCTACTGGGCTCCCAAGGGGAGCCCCAGAGTCTCCTTTCTCTCCTTTCTGTATACCCATGCACAGCATCAGGCTTCACTGTGTCGTTCTCTCCTTGAGTGACCCTTCCTGACATTCCATGGCTCCCTACACAGGATTCCTCACCCCGACCTCTTCTGTACTATTGGGGTTTATCGTAGGTTGAATGGACCCTCCCCAAAAAAAAAGATACGTTCATGTCCTAACCCCTGGATCCTGTGAGTGTTACCTTTATTTGGAAAAAAAAAAAAAAAAAAAAAAGGTCTTTGCAGATGTGATTAAGTTAAGGATCTCAAGATAAGGTCATCCTGGACTACCCAGGTTGATGCTATATCCAATGTCAAGTGTCCTTATAAGAGAAAGGCAGAGATTTGACTCAGAAAAGATTAGGAGAAGGCAGAAGCAGAGATTGGAATGTTGCAACCACAAGAACCATCTGGAAGCTGGAAGAGGCAAGGAACAGACTGTCTCCTAGAGCCTCTGGAGGGAACACAGCACTGGCACTTGGATTTCAGACCTCTGGCCTCCAGAACTGTGTGAAAATAACTTAGGGTTGTTTGAAGCCACCATGTCCTTGGTAGTTGGCTATGGCAGCCCCCGGAAACAGATACAGGCCTTTGCGACTCTCCTCTGACCTGCTCTCTGAGCTCCCCACAGATGTTAGACTTCGGGGTTTCTCCTACTCATCTCACCCCATCCTTCCAAAGTGGCTGTTTCTTACAGCAGGATGCAGTCCAGCCCCTCTTCTCACGAATCTCCTTCACTTAGAAGAATTGATCACCATTACACTGAAGATTTGCAGATGTTTTCCACACCACAGAAGTCTTCTGCATGCTGCTGAATTTTTAGGGAAATAGTCAAAAACCCAGGTGTCCTTGAGGGCTCCCGTTCGCTCTGTGCTTGGGGCCGATGCGCATTAGTTCCTCACAGCACGGAGCATGGTACACGTGTGTGCACTTCCCACACAACCTTCTCCCAGACCTCTTCGTAGTAATGTCATTGTCAAAGGGATTGAGGACAGGTTTTTGTGCGCTCTATCATTTCCACAACTCTTTTCTATGGACAGTATTATTAAGGCACCCGTCTCATATTCCAGATTGTGTTGCATTGTTCAAATCCGAGAACTGGAAGGGACTTTATGTGCTCCTAAGGCACTGGGGACATCTTTCTCAATAAAGGTGAACAGATGTCCTCTCTTTGTGTGGATGAACCCATCTTCCTTGTTAGATTATTTGTGACACAGGAGTGCATGCTCATATATGTACGCGTGTGTCCCTATGTGTATATGTATACATACATGTATGTGCACACCTATGTGTGTGCGCACTCATGTATGTACATGTGTGTATACATACATATACGTGCACACATGTGTATACATACACATAAGTGCACATACAGTTGTCCTTTAAATAGCGTGGGGGTAGGGGTGTCAGTCCCCTGCACAGCAAAAAACATCTGAGTAAGTTTTGACTCCCCAGAAACTGAACTGCTAATAACCTACTGTTGACTGGAAGCCTTACTGATTACATAAATAGTCAATTAATACATATTTTGTATATTTATAGGTATTATTAACTGCATTCTTATAATAAAGCTAGAGGAAAAAATGTTATTAAGAAAATCATAAGGAAGGTGGGACCGCCTGGGTGGCTCAGTGGGCTGAGCTTCTGGCCCTTGACTTTGGCTTAGGTCATGACCTCAGGGTCCTGGGATCAAGCTTCGAATCAGACTCCAAGCTCAGCGGGAAGTGTGCTTGAGAATTTCTCTTCCTCCCTCTGTGCCTCTCCCCCCTCCACTCAAGCTCACTCGCTCTCTCTCTCACACTCAAAAAAAAAAAAAAAAAAAGAAAAGAAAAAAGAAAAAAAATCATAAGTAAGAGAAAATGCATTTATAATACTATACTGGATCAAAAAAATCCTCATTTAAGTGGACCTGGGCAGTTCAAACCTGTATTGTTCAAAGGTCAACTGTATATCCATCCTCTAAGAATACATACAAACAACAAGATAATGATCTGGATAGCTAGGAACTTGACACAGAGCTACGTTAGGAACACAGTTTCACCTGTGCACAGAACATAAGCTTTACAATATGGATCTGAAGAAGGTTGTCTTTCTTATACGGAAAAAGAAGAAAGTTTCGTCTCATTCTGTTGATATTAGAACCATCATTCTGTGAAATGAATCAAAACAAGAGAAAATGAAATGAAGGCAGGGAGGAAGGAAGAAGGAAAGAAATAGAAATAAAGGCAGAAGGGAAGGAAGAAAAGAAAAGAAAAAATCAGAACTAATCTTTGGCTCTGTATGACTCTTCTTAGAAAGGTATTCCTAGGTAATATATAAGAGGAATAGAAGCCTTCCTGGAGCCATAACATTTTTTAAAAGGCAATTAAACACAATAGCATGAGTATGAATTCATAATTTCCCCACCTCCATTGAATTGAAGTGGGCCCCACCTAAAAGCCAGCAATAGGCAATGAATGATTTCAGTTAAGAGAAATCAGAGCATACAGCGTGGCCTGCATCCTTAAGTTTTAGGTGCTCTGGGAGTGGGAGAAGCTTCAGCATGTCTTTGAGCTGGTCAGATTGCACATTTATCGCCTGGCTTCCATCTCAGGCCTCTCTCTGTCAGGCTGTCTCGGGCTGGGGAGAGCTAGAGGCTCTGGGACCTCCAGGGATGATGGCCTCTACTTCCAGCTGAGTCTCTGGTCCTAAGAAAAGACAGCTATTCCCTTTAGCTGGCTACAGAAGGCAGGTCCCTCATTCTGAAATTGACTTACATCAAAGGAAAACAAGAGAGGTCCTCAACATCTTTTTTTCTCTCATTAAAAACAAAAACTAGAAAAAAAAAATGAAAAAAAAAATGAAAATTATAAAGACAAAAAAAAAAAACAAAAACTAGAAATAAGTATTTGAGTATAAGGGGGCTAAACTTTATTATGCTCACTAAATCTTAGCTTGTGGGTTGAGGATTTATTAAGAATTGGTGTTTCGTGCTGGGCAACTAAGTTCAAGTCCTTGAAGATAAATTAACATAGCTGTGAGAAGTTATATGTGGCCAAAGGCCTAAAATGAATTCGGTTTCAGAGGTGCCACAGTTGTATCCACAGTGAACACTGTGGCCTGTGCAGGCTCTGGACTCTATGGATGTTTTAACCTTTTGCCCTTCCAGTGCCCCCCTCCTTGTCCTAATGACAGCAAGAGTGGACGAGGGGCCCAGTGGACTGCATGAGGCCTGTTCTGTTTTTGGAAGCTTTCTGCACAGCGGGGTACATGCTCGAGCCAGCTGGGGCCTGAGGGCACCAGAGGCTGGGGAAGTCCAACTGTGTTGTTCACAGTTCGATGCTGGGTTTTACTCTCCAGCATGGCTCTCAGGGAGCCCTGGGAGACCACCCACGGCCTGTATCTCCTCTGGTATTTTACCCAGTCTTGTCTGGGGGGCTTTGAATCAGAGTATCAAGGGTGTTACCTCCGCCAATATGATCCTGAGAGCTGCCCTAGTGGAGAGAGGAAAATAAGGCGGCAGGAAGCTCCCTCAGGGTGCACACAGCTTGGACTTTGGGGGAGAGAGTCGGGGAAGAGTGGAGTCTCGGGTCCTCACTTTAACAATGAGATGGTCAGTCCGTTCGACTAGATCTTTCTGTTGTGGAGACGCAGGAGAATTGGCTGCCCAGGAAGGGGTGGCAGAAAGCAGAGTATGAATATCAGAGTCACTTGGGGAACCTTTTCAGATAAATGGGCCTCTCTCCATGCAGATGGAAGTTAAAGTACAGGTTTATAAGCGCCCACCTAACAGGATCTGCCAGGAGGCAGCCGGGAAAGCACGAGTACGAGAAGGGTCATGAGAGCAAACTGCTTTGGGGGACGTTATTAGAGCTCTGGCGTCCCCCCTTTTCTCCCACTCCCCTCAAACCTCCTGGAGGAGCTTTGCAGAGGTTGTTCAGAGAGCTTGGCATTCACCCTCTGCAGTTAGAATGGAGACGGGCTGACGCTGGCCTGTACCTGAGAGGACAGGGTGACAGGTCTTGGCTCCAGCCAGTCACCTGGTGTGGGGGCCTTGGTTCCTCTAGTCAGATCAGGCCAGGAGGGCAGGAGGGAGTCAGGCTGGGCCAGGACTACAGGTGGGTATTTTTAGAGATCCCCTGCTCAGGATGAGGCAGCCGAAACAGAAATATGCAAGAAGGGCCTTCATTTGACAGAGAAGCCGGAGGGACCCATGTAAGCAACCAGGTGCCTTCTGGGAGTGGCAGACCAGTGTTCTCCCTTTGAGAGAATCTCTGAAGAACCCATGAACTTGTCTGATGTGGGGAAGAGTCTTCTTTGAACGCTGGCTGAGCGTAGAGACTGTCCATGCTAGATCACCACGAGCCCCTCAGGTGAGGACTCTCCTGCCTCCAGGGGCCTTTCCTGTCTCCGCCGTCTTTCTTCTCAGCCCAGAATGGGGGGTAAACAGCTTGAATACAGGATCTGTAATGGCTGCCTTAGCTTGGGCTTTTGTCTTGGCCAGCTTGTAGTCACTGGGATTCCTGGGGCCAAATCTGCCTGATCCTCTCTGCCCTTCTTACTGAACATGTGATGAACTATGTAATGGGCAGGTGCTAGATGTCTGCTATTAGATTTTCCATTTGTGGCTACTTTTAGTCCTCATAGCCACCCTTGAAGGTAAAGATTAGTGACACCATCTTCCAGATGAGGAGGAGAGTTCTGTAAGGGTCAAGCAGATTCACCGAAGTCACATAACTAGCAAGTGAGGGTATCAGGATTTGATCTGGGGAGAACTGCCCCTGGAACCTGCAGGTGCCCCATTTTACTGCCCCGACATAGCCATGTGTTCTCTCTGTGCACTCCTAGAGGTGTTGGCCTGAGGCGTCAGAATCCAGTCAAGCCCCCTCTCATGGGGATCCTGCCTGGCCTGCCTCCTCAGCTTCTCCAGGTCGGGGTGGGGGGTGATGGTGGACCCCCACAGAGAGCGGATAGACCACTCTTTCCCCAGCTGTTAGTGCGCAGGAACTTAAAAGAGACTCTGTTCGCTCGAATCTGGGCTCTGTTGTCTTTGTTTCTGAATTCGTAGCCCCTTGCACGTCTAAAAGCCACTGACTTAATGAGGGTTGACTGGATGAATGAATTAGACGCAGAATGTCACTGGGGGCTGAGTTTTCTCTCTCCTGGGAAGGAACCCATGTCCTTATTTAATCCAGCTAGAATGGAAAAGATCCCACTCTCAGGAACCTTCCTCTTAGAGGAAAGGGCAGGAAGGCAGGGAAGAATTGGAGAGGAGGGAAACGTACCCCATTGTATCCCTCCGTCTTCATCACTGTATTGGCTGTTTCTGAAGTTCCCATCGCAAGGAGACCATGAGTAGCTCAAGTCTGTAAACCGCCTTGATATTAAAACTGTTAAATGCTTAATTCCTGAAAGCTTGCTCCCATGCCTCTCAGCTTATCGCTAGCACCACAGTCTGATCCGAGTGAGGTGCACGGCTGTTCCGTTTCTTGCAAGAACTGATTGCCAACAGACCCCGAGACAGCTGGGACTCAGCCTTTTTTGGACTGAGTACAAAAGAGATGTGGAGCTGGGTGTCATCCTGGTACTAACGAAAGAATGCTAGGATGTCTAATGATGTCTCCTAGTGGCCTCAACGACAAATTGAACAAGATGGCTAACAGCAATGCGTTATGAAGGATGCTGAAGCCATGGCCCTCCCGAGCATGGGAACCTTGTGGGGAAGGAGCCTTTTTTTTGCTCCCAGAAAAAAAAAAATGCATTTGAACACATGAGGTTACCACTCACAGGCCTGTATGTGATACACCTCACCATCGCTGCAAACACACGCACGCACACACCCCCACAGAGGGCGCAGATGCAGCTCTGACTTGGAGCATTGAGCAATTTTCTGCTTTTTCCTTTTCTCCTTATAAAAGCGCGTCAAATTAATTGCAGCCAATTATGTACAAATCCCTCTCTCTCTGCCAATCAGGGCTGCCTGAACGGGCAAGAGGCGCTCTCACCTGCTTCATTATGCAAATTGATATTCAAACGTGGAAGAACAATGCAGCCTTCAGCACAGCAGTGGTTCCAGGTTGCTAATGAGAAGAGGCTGCCGTCAGAGGAGTTGTTCTCATCCTCTGATGCTGACCTGACGGGAGAAGGCTGGGAAAGCTTCTGGTGGAGATGGGGCCGAGTCAAAGTCAGCCCCAGCTTCCAGAGCGCCCACTCCCCCACTGCAGCTCAGGCCCCCACAGGGAGGATCACTGCTAGGTCTGACATGGTTCGGGGTGATTTGGAGTCCACGTAGTGTAGACAGGGCACCTTGATTCCTTCATCGTCCCTATGGTCTGACAACCATAAATACATTTCCCAGGACACAGCAGGCATCTGGAAGCATGAGGTCAGGTGTGGCCCTCAATGTCCTGGTGCTCAGAATGCCTGTGGTCAAGGTCAAGTGTGATCCACCACACCAATATGCAAAAATCTTCCACACCCACACACACAGGAAGAAATCAACAGACACTGAGATCTCACATGATGAGATTAATTTACTGGGAAAAGGGCTAGCTGTTCAGCCAGTCGTTCATTCCAGAGCTACTGAGTGCTGCGAAAGAGATCTTTGATTGCCTGCTAACGGTGCAACTTCTGTAATAGCTGCCTCACCTGCTTGCCTTGCCTCTGCACTTCAGAATCTCTTGAATTGGAATGACAGTCTTGCCCCTCAACCCCAAGTCGTGGAAGAGAGGCTTTTAACAAAATTATGTCATTGTCACTCTGGTCCTCTCTGCCAGGGCTGGGAGAGCCAGACACCACGTGCAGCAGGGCAGGGCACTCTGTATGGCTGCTGTGGTCTCAGTGACGTGGAGTGGGGCTAGGAGGAGTTTGGTGCTGGGAAGCTGGGTGGCTTTCCAGCTCCCAGGAAGAGTCTTCCTAGGGCGATTTCAGTTTTCGGTTCCAAGTGCCATGAAACCACACATTGTTCAGTACACCCATGTTCTAGGATGAGGCCCTCCAGGTTCCCAATGACCCAGACAAGTGGCCATTCTGCCACCAGTCCTCCCTCCTTTGGCGGTCCCAGCGCTGCAGGTGAGCTGCTGTGTACACAGAAACCCAACACGACATCCTTATGGCATGCATCTAAGGACGTGTTATTCAGTGAACGAGTCAGAATCCCTGAAAGCAAGATGGCTCCCAAGGCCATCCATGAGCTGGGCCCATTAGTCTGTGCAACCACTACTTTTTTCAAAATGGTTTCATGTGCTTATATTCCTACTTTCCACATTTACAGCGAAAACAAAAGAGTTTTAAGCTCTCTGCTTCTTAAAATGCAGATACCTTCGGGACATTGAGTGATGGTTTAATCACAGATGGGGGAGACTCTTGTTTAGATCGTCTTCCCCTTAACACCTAGATGTGATCTGTTTGGGCTGCAAAAGCAAGGGTTTTAATTCTTCAGATAGGAGGATAGGGACCCTCAGGTTTTGCATGGCCTGGAGGAGAGCTGAGGAAAGCGCCAGGCTCAGGAAGCTGGGTTTGAGCATACAAAGTATAGTGCAAGGGCCAGCCCTGAGCCCCAAGCAAGGGAAGTAACTTCTCCTTTCTTCAAATGCTTCATCACCTGTCTCCTGCCCCCGCAGCATCCCCAGATCGGGTAGGCTAGACTCCCTCCTCCTCCAATAGCCAGTGGCCATGTCTGTTACTGTCCACTGAAATAAGTGATCAGATGCCTCTTTCCTTCGCGGCACTCTAAGCTCCTTGCAGCAACAGACACTACCTCCCATATCTCTCTTCAGCTCCTGGGACGGTGCCTGCTACATCTTAGAAGTGTGTTAAGTGAATGAATGTTCCCAGAACACAAGCTAGTAACATGAACACTAAAAGTCTGTCCTTTTATGGATTAAATGGTCATTCGTGAGCTAACCATCTACAGTATTATTTCTCTGGGGAGATCTATTTCTGTTTCTGAACAGCTGATTTATAAATGAACGGTGGGGACAACATGCTCACAGGTTGGAGCCAGCCTATTAAAAATTGCATTTCCGAAGCCAAAAACAAATTGACCTTTGTATGATGTGTTCCTTTGCAGTGTTAGCAGCCGTGGCCCTCATCTGTGGTAGTCACTGTGTAAAGCCACGTCTGTAGCTCCAGCCTCAGGGAATGGACCAGTCCTTAGTGACCATGAGTAGCGTTCCCCGGGCTAGAAGCGTTATGTGCTCTGCCTCATTTCCTTATCCTCCCAAACCTTTTAGGCGGATGCTGCCTCTGCTTTAGAGAAGAGAAAAGTAAGATTTAGCCTCTACAAAATGTGGGCTATGACTAGGTTCCCAGACCCCTTTAGTGCTTCAGGTTCCCACTTATAAAATAGGGATAAAAATGTTGCCTACATTAGAACTGTATTCTAGTAACAACTTAGAACACCTGGAGAGTGCTCAGAACAGTGTCCCTCCCACACATACTAATCCCTCAATCAACGTTAGGACTCAAATCCTATGGCAGACCCCGGGTTTGGGCCTAAACAATCTCACGAAGCTCATGCTATTTCCAGTAGATGATTTAATATATGGCCTTGCCAGCCACAGACAGTCTGCTGCTGATCCACTCTAGAGCCCACTGTGTGGCCCCCCTCGACCCTCCTGGCTCCCTGCACTTGCCTATTTCAGCGAGACTCAGTGCGGGGGTGTCAGTGAGGGGCTGATAATGTCAGGGCTGGACAGGCTGAAATAGGTGTTTCTTCCCTGGACAGGCAGGGCAGAATGGACAGGTCACTCCTCTGGGCTTAGATTCCCAGAAAACAGCTCTGGATCCAAGGCTGCCTGGAAAAGGGCATGGGCCAGAGGGGTCTTGTACCTCTTTCAGCCAGCCTTCTAAGTCTTTCTTAGCATCCTTCTAGATGCAGAATAAGAACTCAGTGCATGTTTCTGATCTCTGTCTGTCACCCATCACTGGGATAGAAAACAGTTACTTCCAGAAGAATCTCCTTTGACTACCGGGCCCCACCCCTAAATGTTTCTTACAGTAGTGGACAGATTATAAAACTGGGTTTCTCTTAAAGCCTTCCCTGCTCATGTGGTCTGTATTGGTGGAGAATCGTCTGTCCTTTCTGACTCTCAGGAGAAGCACACCCAACTGCTCCCACCCCAGGCTCTCTTGGAGACTTAGGAAAGAGCCTCAGTATCCTTGGCAATTATTGGTGAAACCACAGGGTTTGTAACATTCTTGACTTTATCATCATTACCCACGCTGATTAGTTTATTTGGTAATGGAAATTATGTTCTTATTGCTATAAATAGTCACTATGCTATCATAATTTGTCCACTAATGGAGGAAATACTGATGCTCCCTGATGACCTTTTGCCATTTGGAAAATTCCCAGAATTATAGATCCGATGCGGGTTTGGGAGAGCCGAGGCCCAATGGTTTCAGTCCCTAAAGCTCCTCTTCTAGGTTCCCAACCCTTTCGTCCCCCAAACTCCTTTGGGTCTCTACCAGCCAATTCACACTTAACATGTGCTGCCTTGGTGCCCCTGACCCTGCATACGTGTACAACGCAAGCAGAACGTCAGTGTTCTCTAATCAGTCTCTTTGCTTTCCATTTTCACCACCTGACCTTTATTTATTCAAGAGACAGACCCTACATGTCTTACTGGAACAGGGTAAATAAAGGCAGTTCTGAACAGCTCTGTGCAGGCATGCTCCCGCTAACCTTTTTGTCAGCCCTGAGCTCAGAGTCCAATCACACAGTCGATCTCGGGAGTCCTAGCAGCTGCCATGTTGCTCAAAGCTAATGCCTAGAGGCCCTGGAAAAAGAAAGACCAATAGTTGTACTTCTGCATCTCAGAGGGTCTCTCCAAAATCCCTCTGCCCCTTGGTAAGCCCCTTGTTCAACCAGGATTCTGCCTTCTACTAGAATCCTGATACTTTCCACAGTTCTTTGGATTGACAAAGGCCTGTTTGTACCATCTGTCTGGCTTTTTATTTCAGTTTTTCTATTCCCTGCACTTAGCATAATACCTAGTACACGATAGCAATTAATTCAGCAAGTATTTATGGGAATGGCTATCAATGACTCTGTGGGTAGGATTGCCAGATTTAGCAAATAAAAATGCAGGGCACCCAGTTAACTTTGAATCTCTGATAAGTGGCAAGTGTGATTTTAGTATAAGTATGTCCCAAAATTTTGTGAAAACTCTACATGTTGAGACTGCCCATGTCTCATAGTCCAGTGAGCAAGGCAGACACTGAAATAGGTCTTAAAACAGAAGATGGTAAGTATAGTGGAATTTCCTTGGGTGCTCATTTTCAAGGTTAAATAAACCCAATATTTTAGGCTTTTACCTCAAAATTTGTTCTCTTGTCCTTCACTCACTTTCTTAACCTTCTCAAATTTCTTTGTGAGTTACAGAAAAGAGCACACAATGACCGTAGAGCCCTCCCAGTGGTGTATCAGGGACCTGACGTTTTCCTTCCCACCTGCCACAATTCCTATTACCGGTTCCCTATTTAAATAGCAGCACCGAATTGTCAATTCATGCAGCTTGTGGTCCACTAGGGCTCCGCAATCTTTTTTCACCATGCTTTTGACAAAGCCAGTTCCTGTCACTTCGCACTTGAGGGCACTCTGGTTTTACATTCTGTGAGAGTTACTTTCTGTGTTTCCTAATTGAACTTCATCCTTTTAATATCCTCTTTCATCATGCCAGACTTACTGTTTTGAGGTTTAATTCTGTTTCCCAAATGGCCAGACATCCAATCCAATTGAATGTCATAGCAGATTTAAAGAACAAGTTTTCTGTCCCATCACTGAACTTAACTAAGGAAAACGAGACCTTTCCTATTGAGTAAGTTACCCCACACTCCCAACTCAAGCTGATCGCGTCTCCCCTTTTACCAAGTATCCCACCCGCCTAGTCCCAGGGTTCTCTTTTTTGATAAAGAAAAACCTATTTCTTTATAGCTATTTTGGCATTGGCTAGAGACTTTCTCCCATTCTATTAATTGGCTCCTGATTTGGAATTTATAGAATAATTTTAAAGTAGCCTAGCTTCTCTGTAAACCATTGACCAAAGGAACATGACACGTGTCCTTGGAACCATTCAAAGGACTCAGTGGCCTGGTGTCTTAAATGAATTATCGTGGAGCTCAGTAAGGGAACACTGGAATAGCTCCTACTGGGTGGCTGAGACAGTGTCTCCGTTAGTGCATATTTCCTTTGACGAGGTCCATTCAGGATTTAAAAAATCTAAGTGTGGAATAGATTCATCTAGATTAGTTTCCCAAATAAGGTGTTGCAGTTCACAGGCAGGCTGTCCTGCCGGTAATCCTGTCTCTTCAACCCATTTGCTCATTCTACCAAAAGTCTCTTCACCAAGCCTGGAATGAAATTCACCTTGGATTTTATTTTAAGTGGAAAAGTATATTTTAACATGTTTATCTGATGCCAGCTTGAAGTGTTCCTCTGAAGATGCACATGGACCAAGCTGGGGAGACTAGTTTCAAAGGGGAAGGCACTTACAGGTGGTTTATTGTTGGAAACAAGAATTTTCAGGGAACAGTGACACTGTGTCCCTAAAAGGCAGTCTAAGCTCAAGTGGGACATCAGATATGCATCTTATCTAAAATCTGGAAGAGGCTCTAAAACAAGATTATTTCTCTCTCAGGCTTTTTTTTTTTTTACATTCATAGAATTATATGGTGTGTAACATACTAATAATATTTACCATATTTATCATATTTGTCTCTCCCTGCTATATTGTAACCTCCATGAGGACAACAATTTTAGTCTCTGTTCCCCAATATATCCACCATAACTATGCAGAACCTTGCAAATAGAGGTGCTCAACTATTTGTTGAACAGATTAATCCTTTAGCCAATCAGTGCCTAAGATAGTTATCTAATTCATTGAGTGTTCATGGTATAAGCCAATACTTTTCTTCCTTTCTTAGTCTTTGGATTTGAGAAGCAGTGGAAGGTAGCTTCATAACTAATGGTTTGGGGGTAGGTAATGTAGATCAGAAATATTTGACATTTATAGTAGCAGATAGAATTTGCTCATCTTGTGGTTTCTACTATTAAATCATCCCAATTGAGGAAGCAGTATTGGAGAAGAGTAGTGAATGAAGGATGTCTCCCACCCAACTGCTATTGTGGTTTGTCAGATCTTAAATTACAAAGTGATTTCAGGACTTACTTGGCTAGATATTTGATTTCTTCGAAGCCCAGATTACTCCCTTCCTCCTGCATGAGAGGACTACAGTGGCCCGTCCGTGTTCCTCCCAGTTGTACACAGTTCTTTGAATGGTAAGACTTCGCCTTCTCAATCAGCCAGCTGTCCCCTGGTCGTTTCTGCTCTCCCATGACTCCTCTAACAAGAAGTGGCCAACCCTGACATACTGCAGCGGAGCCACTCTCCACTATCATAGGGGAAGAGAGATAAATGATAACAAAACAAGCTTATATAAATAGGAATTATTAAAAGGAGAAACAGTGTCTAAGATTTTCCTTGAAGCAATACATGTTAAACGTAACCTCTTAAACCATCTATGATCTTCTGTGTCTAAATCCCTTCTACGCTATAAAAGCGTAGCTTCTATATCCCGGTACCGTGACATGGAGCTGGTGACTATGAGCTCACAGAATATGCCTGCATGGAGAATAACCCCAAAGAGGAATGTGAATTAATGTAGTTCGGAATGATTTTCACCAAAAGGGTTGTAAGTAAAAGGACTGTTTGGCTTAACCCTCAGTCAGTTGGCAAAATTAAATTTCATTCCTCTACCCATATGGCTATTGGTCTTTTACTTTTGTAGCCATCGCCTTAGAATAATTGTGTTACCGTTGTAATTGGAGGACCATTAAGGATGACTTAGGCACGTTGAACCCCATTACCCCTTATGGGCTGGGGCCTGCCTTGGCTGTGGTGCAGAACGGGGCCCAGTGGGCTCTCAGTTCATGTGGTAAGGTGCGGGGGTGGGGCGTGCAGAGGGGACAGGAGCTGGGAATGGCTATTGGGTCTTGGGTAGTTCATAAAAAGCTGTAAATACTCAAACTCTGTTGAGGCATTTTACTAACTTCATTCCCTTTTTGGCTTGTAAGACACTTTAGAATTTCCTAACAGAGTTTACTGTTATTTAGAAATTTGCAAGGGCTTCTTTCCTGCAAATGCCACCAGCAGATTATAATTTTATCAACAATATTGTCATCTCCTTTTGGTGCCACCAGACTTAGACCTCCACCATTCATGGTATAAACTTTACTCTTGCAAGATAACTACCATCTCTCTCTTCAAATGAGATCAGGTTAACAAAGGATAAGTATGTACAGTGAGGAAATCACTCAGTAGGCATTTCCCAAACCGTGTTTCACAGCTTACTGAGTGTTCTGGGAAACACACTGGGTCTTCTTTTAAAAAAACAAAAACAAAAACAAAAATCCATGGCAAAATCGGTTTGGGAAAATTCTGTGTCAGGGTTAAATAAGTTTCTTTACCAAAGGACTTGTCAGAACCCTCCCCTGAGAGGGTCTGCTGTGAAGCCCAGTAAGGCATGCAGTAGGCACTGTGGGGTCACTAAACCTCCCTCCCAGCCCTGACATTCTATAAGCCGGAGTGCCCCCAGCACAGGGCTGACTTTATTGACCAAGGCAAAAAGTTCTGCTGTGCTGTAAATGGGTCACAATGTAACCATGTGTGCTCCTGCTGGCATTTCCATTTCTCGGTGTGGAATTGACTGATCTGATTGATTTGCCAGGAAAGCAGAGGTGTGCCTGTCCCCTGTGACCTGCCTCTCCCTGGATCCTCACTTGCCCTAGGTCCCGCCTGGCACAGTCCATTGGCAGTCCTATCCCCAACCCTGGCTTCATGTTAGGAACCTTGGGTTATCGTGCTAACAAGGGGAGCGCCCCAGAATTCATCAGGGTATCTTGCGTGTGGAAATCCTGATGGTAACCTTCAGTATTCTCCCCCAAACTTTGTAGGAGATGCTAGGTCTGCTCATGAGGCTCCCGAATCTCAGTTTCCATGGTGAATCCATCTGTACCCTTTCCTTAAAATCTTTAAAGGCCACTTCTCTTTGCTAGCACCCACAGCTTTTATAAAATATCTGCAGCATTCCATGCACTCTCCCAGGCTGGTCTGAGAGGTGGATTGGATGGCCAGAACACCCCTTTGTTAAGTGTCCACTACGGATAGGTCGAGGGAGCACAGCTGAGGCCACCTGTCACACACAGGCTGACTTAGAGACCAAAATCAAATGCCATAGTCCTCACACCTCTGTTCCACTTACCATAATCATCTCCAATTCTGTCACATTTTTGGTGCCAAAGAAATACTCATATGCATTGTCAAGTCCTAAATTTGACAAGCTCTTGTGGGATCTCAGATCTGACATATTTTTTGAAGGGAAGATGGAGAAGGTGCCAGGAAGGATGTCCTCAGCTAGCACGAGGATGAATTAACTCCTTAGTCACCAGATAGGTGAGGATAGCACCAGCTCTCAGAAATCCGATGTTCAACTTCAAGTTGGACGGGGATGCGTTTGCTGGGAAGGAGTATACGTTGAATGATTTTTTTCGTCTATAACAAGTGGTTCCACAGATCATTCATTCCTTTGGTCATTCATTCATTCACATCAAGAGATTCTAAATACCAGGGATGGTTCGAGGCACTAGTGATACAGCAACAATCACCACAGACAAAATCCTCTCCCTCACATCGCTTGCATTCTGAAAGGAAGGAGAAGAAAATAAATATAAAGAACAGTTATTGACAATATCAGGTGTTTACCTGCTAATGCAGAGCAGAGAAGGGAGATAGTGAGTGCTGGCAGGGGAGTTGAAATTCTAGATGGAGTGGCCGGAGAAGGGCTCAGTGAGAAGACCACATCAAGTCTGATCTGAAGTCAGCAAGGGGGAGTGATGGATATCTGGAGCTTTCTGAGCAGAGAGAAGAGCATGCGAAGGCAGGAGCTTGCCTGGCACGTTCCTGGAAGTGCTAGGAGGCCAGTGTGGCTACTGAGGGACAGGGGAAGGAGGGAGGTG
The DNA here is from genome assembly GCF_902655055.1 of Lutra lutra. Classification (NCBI taxonomy): domain Eukaryota; kingdom Metazoa; phylum Chordata; class Mammalia; order Carnivora; family Mustelidae; genus Lutra; species Lutra lutra. The sequence continues at coordinate 87,720,788 of NC_062285.1, forward strand.
ACAGATGAGGGGTGAGGTGATGCTGACCCTACCGCTTTCCCTCCTTCGTCCTCCTGAGTGTACAGACGTGCATCCTGTCAGAGCTGCCATCTGATGGCTTTGTCATGTGTTCCTCCCATTTTATTGCCCCTGAAAATCGTCCCGACCCTTAGTCATTTTCCAGTAAATGTCCCTGCCCCAGGCTCTCTGCTTTTCAAGCTGTGTTGCTGTGACTCCATAATGTCACCTCTGCACCATGGTATACAGCTGGCGTCCTTCTGAGCCTGACCCTTCAGGGTGCTCTGTGGTGTAGCTTCTGGCTGTGCGCCAGCTCAGTGTTCCAACATTCCCATGTACAGGCATCCTTTCCAACTTCAGGGAAGTCACAGCGCTTGGGTCCCTCCACACCTTGGCTCATACCACACCTTTGCCCCAAGTGCCCTCCCCACTCAGTAGAAGCCTTGGCCAGTCTGGAAGAGCTTCATCTCTCCCTCCTGTCATTGGCCTCCTAACCTACCCACACATGATGATCTCTGGTCCCTCCAAACTCTCAGAGCCGTGACTTGCCTCACATCTCATTTGGAACTTGGCACGCTCACCTCATCGTTGGATTCCTCTACCCTACACGCATTAGCTGAACATCTGTTTTCTGTGCATAGAACTCTGGGAGGTGTTTTATGGTTCTTTGAGGACCCTGGGTTTGAATTGTTGCTCCGCTCGTTTCTAGCTCTGTAGTCTTATTCAAATTACTTACCTCTCTGGGCATCAGTTTCCTTGTCTGTTAAATGGGGATAACAATATACCTTGTAGGGTTGATGGAGAGATGAGTGAATGACTGTATGTCAGTTGTACGTACGTTGTCGTGGAAGGGTTAGCTGCTTCTCTCATTACACTACCATTTTAATTTCCAAATGTATGGTAATGAAGGGATTGTATCTGTGGCCTCATTTTATTTCGGATATTCATTTCAGAGCCCAGTGACTTACGCATGGGTTATAGCCATTAAATGTGTGTTGATGATATTTCATGGTCAGACAGTAGACTTTGCCAAACACATAAGACTTCAGAGTACAGGCATGATGTGGCAAAGCTAATATTGAAGTAAACTCATCTGCTCAGATCCCCTAGCTCAGGGCCAGACCTCGGATAGCTCACACAAACTCCAATGCTGTCATCTGATTTTATGACGTATTTTAGGAAATACTTATTAAGGTTCATATATCCAAATTTTGTAAAATACCAAAGAGGTACTGGAAGGGAAACTAATAACCAGATTCCAGGAATCTGAAGAGCTGGTGTGTTTTATGTTCTGGATGCTCTTCTGGGGACACTGCAGGAAGGCAGTGACTGCAGAAGCATTCTGTTCCCTCCCTTCCCCCGCCCTTTCTCCCACCTCAGTGCCATGCTGAGCCCAGAGAGGTGAGGGGCTCCTTCCCCAGCAGCACAACATCCAGAGTTAGGAAGACATATTTACCAGGCTTCTCCCATCCAACTGTGAATTTCTTCATCTGCAAACTTCCGTGTGTTTGCTGCTATGGACAAGCAGTCCTAATATTAACAGGGCTAATATTAGTGATAAGAGGAAAAAGAACAGATATGACTCTGGTCTTCAGTGCTCACTATATGCTAACTCCTTTTCTGGCAGTCACAGAATGGTATCGGGTTCTCCAAGGGCCCAGGAAGAGAACTGAATTACTTTCAGCCCTTCTATTATATTTCTGTGTCTTCTAACTATGTTCTATAATGTTATCATTAACTGCAATTCAGTCACTTAGTCTGAGTGAATTTGAACACTGTTCTCTCCAATGAATAATTTATGATGAAATGTAGAATAATTGTTTTTTCCTCCCACCTCCATCCCAGATTATAACTTTCATGAAAGTGAGGAATCTAGAATGTTCTAATCCATCACTGTATCCGCAGCAAGCTTGTTCCACAGGGAGGGTCCTGACCCCCGTGTTTTGAAATAGAGGCTTTGTAATGGGATGTTATGCCTTATTTCACCTCTTAGAATATAGTTGAAATTCAGTTTCAAAATTAATTGGCTTGTTTATTAAGTTGTTTATTAACTCAGTTAATAAGTGATGGAGCTCAGATTTGAACTTCAGTCTTTGGAGCTTAAGATTCTCCCTCTTCCTCTGCCCTTCCCCACTCCTCTCCCTCTCTAAAAAATAAATGAAATAATTTTTTTAATTTAAAAAAAATAACAGAAGAGAGAAAAGACACAAAAAGTGTTGCCCTTTGAGCAGGGGATGCACATGCGACCCAGCACTCCCACTCCTGGGTGTTTGCCTTAGAGAAATGAAAATTTATGTTCACACAGAAACCTGCACATGAATGTTAGAGCTGCTCTTTTTGTAATTACCCCAAACGGAGAGTAACCTAAATGTCCTTACATGGGTAAGTAGATAAACAAGCTGACACATCCATACAGTGCAGTTCCACTCAGCAATAAAAAGGAATGACCTACAGATACACGCAACCGCATGGTTGCATCTCAAAGGCATTATTAGAAGGAAAAAACCCATCTCAGAAGGTTACGTCCTGTATGATTCCATTTAGATGACATCCTGGAAAAAACGCCATTTATGGAAATAGACAACAGATCGGTGGTCACCAGAGGTTAAAGCAGGGGAGGAGAGAGTAAAGGAGCAGCAGGAGGGAATTTTGAGCGGGGGGGTTGATGGAATTGTTCTGTGTCCTAACTGTGCTTGTGGTTGCAAGATTCTGTATGCGGTTACAATTCGTAGGACTAACGAGGGTATAGTGTTTCGCAGGTATGTGGCACCAGTTGGGGGAGACAAACACCCTGGAGATGGGCTGGGGTAACGGTTGCACAGAAGTATGAATGTGCTTCATACCACCATCCTGGGCACTTACAGATACAATGAAAAGGGGCGCCTGGGGGGCTCAGTCGTTAGGTCATTTTGGCTAGGATTTTGGCTCAAGTCATGACCTCATGGATCGTAAGATGGAGCCCTGTGTCGGGCTCCACGAACAGCACTGAGTCTGCTTGAGATTCTCTCCCTCTCCCTCTGCCCCTCCCTCTGCTCACACTCTCTGTCCCTCTCTAAAAGAGATAAAATCTTTAACAAAATAAAATGAGACCAAATTTTGCACTAAATTTAATGTTATTAATACTTTTACCACAATTTTAAAATGAATAAATGAATAGAATAACAAATTTCACAAAAATGGTAAAAGTCAATACTAAGAGAAGTGGTGAAACAGGGTAGGCATGGTAATGAGAATGATAATGGGGGGTGCTGGGTAGGTTAAAAAAAAAAAAAGTCCCTTCAGGATTCTGATGTTCTGCTGCAGCCTCATAATTAGTAACTCAGGCCAAACGCCACCCTTGTATCTGAAGTCTTCCCGCCTTTTCCCGCGGGTGCCTTGGAAGGCTGAATGGCATTTGGGCATTGATCCTTTTTGTGATTCAAATGTAAAAGCGGGCAGAATGGGATGAATATTTATGTGCAGGATTATCAGGATTTGAAGACAAAAGCTTTCAGATTCCATGTCCCATGTGGATGGACCCTGCAAACAGGACATACGGTGTCTGTTCCCTGCAAGGTCAAGCTCCCGGTTTGCCCTAATCTGCGCATGCTGATCAGACTCCCACTGAATGACAAGGACCATTTTTCAGGGCAGCCAACTACCCCAGAAGGCATTTTCTTGCCACCTTCTCCACTTTATGAGAGCTGCCATCATTCATAACATCTAATTCTAATTAACCTCGCTGGGCTTTGCCTGGTGCTCAGCACAATAGCCTGTGCACGGTCAACATTTAGGAGGGTTTTTGTTTTGTTTGCAGAACCTGCTCTTTCTCCTGGCATCACGTCTTCAAAGACTTCTGTAAAATGTTTCCTCACTCACCTCGGAATCTAAGCAGTGTTGGGGGAGGGGTCTGAAAGCAGAGGGATTTTTGCAATGTAAACCAAAGTTAACTTCCCATCTCCACCCTTCCAAATCCAGCCCATCCTCCCTGCTGGTTTAAATCCAGCCTCCTCCATGAAACCCTCCAGGCTGGTTGCAGCCTTTCTCTTTTGGAATTCTGGTGGTGCTGGTCCATGCCTGTGCAGTCTTGTGTTTTATCTCATTGTGCACCTGCCATTTTTCATATTCTTGGGTGGGAGGGTCATTGTCTAGAGATGCTTCTGTTCCTCCTTGCTTCCCCTTGTGTTTAGACCATCTGGGGGGCTCAAGTCCTGCTCTGCTCCTCTCTATCTCTGTCCTCCAACTTTTCCTTCATGCTTAGACCTCTGGGCTCTTTCTAACACAAAAACCCACTCTTGACACACCGCTGGAGTCTTTCAGTTGCTTCTGACAACAATGGAAGCCAACAATAATGATAGCAGTAACAGTATGGTGTCTTGATCACGTGCCAGGCACCACGCAACATTGTGCCCAGATTAACTGCTTGACTGTTGAAAAGCCTGATGAGGTAGGCTCTCTTATTAGCCCCACTGTACAAATGTGGAAACTGGGGCACAGAGAAGTTAAGCAAGATTCTCCAGGTCACACAGCGCTCCAGCAGCAGAGCCAGGATTTGAATGCAGACAGTTTGGCTCCAGACACTCTGCTATTTCTTATCCCCTAGAGCATGAACTCTAAACTACTTTGCACAGAATTCAAAATTCAAGTCCCTTTGTGATTCCAGGTTCTGTCACTGTCTTCGGCCGTGTTGGGCTCTGACAGTGACAAGGCACGCGTGATCTCCAGTCATACCCAGACCCTCTCACCGCCCTATGTCTTGGCACACTTGTCGCTATCTAGAAACCCCTTTGCTCCTCTCGTTGAAGGGGAAGGCTCTCTCTTCCAGTCTTGACCCCCATGCTGCAGCTTCTGGACTGCTGGGTAGGGACGCCTGTGCCCCAGCATGTCTCACATGCTTCACTGCCCCCCTCCCCACACCGAGCTCGTCCCTGGTCAGGCCTTTGTGTCTGCTGTTCCCTGGTGCTGCTCCATGCTCCTCCTCAGTCCTCAGATGCCTGCTTCCTTCGCATCATGTGGGTCTTCACTCAGATGCTACCTGCTCTGAAGGGCCTGGGCAGGACAGCCGGTCAGAACTTGTTCTTCTGCCTGTCACTCTTTCCTATCTGACAGCTGTTTCGGCTCCCTCCTAGCCCTTCGTTTGCACTCCATGACATTGTCTGTGTTCCAGTTATCTGTTGCTATACACCGAGCTACCCCAGTACCCAGGGGCTTGAAGCAAGAACCATTCCATGGCATTTGACCATTTGGTCGCGGGTGAGGGAGAGTCGGGGTCATATATTTGGGCAGGGCTCGACTGGCTGATTCTGCCACCTCAAGTGGCATCAAGTGAGGTGACAGCGGTAGTCATTGGGCAGCTGGGCTGGGCTGCAGGGTCCATGATGGCTTTCGTCTCCTACCAGGTACCCTGACTGGAGTCATTGGAAGCCAGGGCTAGGCTGGGACCCTGCATGGGACTGTGATGGCTCCAGTACAGTGGCCTCAGTGCTCTTGGACTTTCTGCACAGTGGACTGCTTCCCTGGAAGCGAGGTTCCAGGAGGCCCAGGTGGAAACTGCAAAGCTTCTTATGACCTAGGCTCAGAAGTCCCAGAATGTTCCTTCTGCACGTTCTGCTGCCAAGCAAGTTGCCGAGGCCAGGCCAGAATGGAGGGCAGGGAACATAGACCTCATCCCTCGGTGGGAGGAGGAACAAGGAATTGGTGGTTGTCTAGGAGTCCACTACATTTAAAGAGGGGGCACTTATCATTTGCCTCCCTCCTTTACAATGTGCCCTCTCTAAAAGCAGCATCTTCTTCTTCATACTGTGTCCCCAGCACCCGGAAGAGCAGGTGCACGTGGCAGATGCCGGCAAATCCTTGCTGAATATCTGCATGAATGAAAGAATAAAGGGATGAATAAAGGAATGAATGAAAAATAAATGAATGAACATTTACATCTCTGACTCTCTAATAGTTAAATCTTTTGAAAACAGAACTGGATTTTCTTTTTTCATCTGTGTATCCATAGTTCTTAATCCAGTCCTCTCCACTAACAGATGCTTGGCAAATATTTACCAAATGAATTGATGCATTTTAATTATTACAGTTAAAGGAGATAATGTGAGTTATTACCAGCAAATACATAGGTGTTGGATACAGGTAAGACTATGAGTGAATTAATAATGCCTTATACACATGAAAATAAGTTTGTATATTTATTTAATAAGTAAAACAAAATGGAGTAGATCCCCGCATACCTTTCCCCTTCTCTCTGCAGCAGGCTCTATGAAAGGGTCTCTGTTGGGAAGGCGGCAGCCATGGCAGCCCCAGGACCCTCCAGTCCCTTTGTCTTTGGGAGAGAGCAGGGGCCTTTACTCCTGGCCTTCTAGCACCTTTGTCCTGGCATGGCTGCCAAGACTAATTCACTTGGAGGTTATTAAGATGGGGGCTGAGACGATGGTCGGAACAGCTAAGGGGGCTGAACTCTGTTTCCCTGCCTCTGTCCAGGAGGATCAAGTAGGATGACAGTTCTCAGTACATTCAGCCTGGTTTTGCCCTTGTGCAAGTGCAGGCCCACAGTAATTGCTGGAAGCCATGTGTTGATTCCATGGGGTGAGTGTGAGTCAGCACTTGATGTGCCAGAAAGGGAAGGATACCCTCCCCTGGGGCCCCACTTCAAGCGAGCGTCTTCCATCCCAGCACACAGTTGTAGGGCTAGTCAGCCAGTGTCGGAGCTGGCAGTGGGAAGGCTCGGCTCCCAGAGGTCAAGCCTCAGCTTATCCTCCTGCTTCCCCACGTGGCCTTGGACAACTTACTTGGTTTCTTCGGGGCTTCTGCTTCCTCACCTGTGAAGTGCGGCTGATCCTTAAGGTTCCTTTCTGCACTTTTATTTCTGTCTAAATCTGTTGTTATAATTCTAATCAGCAGAACTCTGGAAAAAGTTTCTGTGTTCAAGGAAGCCCTGTAATGGCCAAAGGTGGCCATTACATGTTACATTACTCATTACATTCCATGAGGAATACTGTGTTAAAGGTCACTACCGTAAAATCAGACAGAATGTTTTAGTCCAATACCACTCTCCTTAGTGTATCTGGGTTTTTTAATTTTTTTTTTAATTGTTTCTTGGGGTCCTCCCTGTTCTGTGGATTTTAAGATGCTTGGTTCTTGACAGTCCAAAATACTACTCCCTCCCCAAGCCCCAAAGAGCACTGATTACCATTCAGGTTAAACAAGTGCTCTATAATGCCTCACAGCTTGGGGTACGTTTTATTACGGGACATTTAGTGGAAGCATTGAGGTATTTGGAAGATCATTGTCTCCTTCTTCCCCTACAGGCCTCACTGAACATGCAGTTCTCAGTGGTCATGAATTTTAGTCAAGTTCAAGTTCCCATGACAGTTTAAAAAAAAAAAAAAAACAACCTGAGTTTTATTTAAACCTCACAAGCTGGGACAAGAAGTTTCAAAGAAAAAGCCAGGCTCACTCCTGCTTCTGCATTGGTTAATTCTAGGGCAGCACACTCACATTCCTGGTCGCCAGAGCTGGCCTAGTTTAAGGAACAAATTAGAGAACAAGAGTTTCAGGAAACACTGGCTAACATAAGATAATTTTAGATATTAAAGTTTTGCCCTCACAGAAGCAGTTAATAATTTTTAGAATCCGCCATGTGCCAGATATTGGGTTAAGTGGTTTCCTATCTATTATCTTATTATTGATCAAAAATAATGCTTCCAGAAAAATGGGGCTCTGTAAATATAAGTAACTTGCCCATGTCCACACAGCTGGTCAGAGAAAGAGCTAGAAGCCAAACACAAATTATCTGCCTCCAAGACCAGTCCTTTCCAAGACTATGCTTTCCCATTCTTTCAATGCTGGCTGGCTCCTCTGATTCTTAACTTCTGGAAGATGCTTTCAGTCAGAGCCCTGCTCTGTTTTCATTTACTTCCTTTAGATTTTTTAATAGCTTTAATCAATTTTCAAATACTTTCTCTCCACTGGTGGCTTGTCTCTTCATGATTTTAACTGTCTTTCGAAGAGTTCTTAATTTTGATGAAGTCTAATTTTTTTTTCCTTTCTTTTGGTGGATTGTGTTTTTGGTGTCATATTTAGAAATCTTTGTGTAACTCGGGGTTACAAAGACTTTTTCTGGTATTTTCTCCTAGAAATATTATAGTTCATATTTAGGTGTCCGATTCACTTTGTGTTAATTTCTCTGTATCTCGTCAGGTGTGAAATGAAGTTTTTTTTTGTTTGTTTTTGTTTTTGCATATGGATATCTAATTGTTCCAGCACCATTTGTTGAAGGCACTCCCATCTCCACTTTTATCTGCCTTTGCACCATATTTGTTGGTGTATGGATGGGCAGTCTACTGTCTTCTCATGAATCTCCTTATTCTCTCTATGCTAATGTCACACCTTCACAATCACTATCATTTTATGACAAGTCTAAAAGTCAGGTCTTGTAAGACCTTCAACTTTTTGCCTTTTTTTGTGAAATCATCTTGTTGGCTATTTTAGATCCTTGATCATTTCTTTAGTTTTTATTTATTCAAGGACATAGTTATAATACAGCATCTGGAAATCTGAAGATAACTTAAAATTTAAAGTTATGAAATAGGAGTCCGGAAACTTTCCATAATCTAGCTTCATCAGGAAGTGAGGCACTCAGGGCATCCGATCCCATTTGGTTAATCAAAATTGTTGCGTATACCTTATGTGGACTGCCAATTAAAAAAAAGTAGAAATATAATAATTTATACTGGAATAGAACTGGACATGATTTCAACTTCCGCTGATGTTTCAGAAAATACTATGGGCCCTAGAATATCTTGATCATTGTGAGCATCGGTTGTCACTGTCCTAGCGAAGTGGGGAATCACTGATTAAAGGGAGTCCATTTATTTGTACTGCTGCCTGCCAGAGTACGTACTCTGCTTTTGATGTGGGGAATGCCTTTTTTCAAACAAGTAAAGAGTTATAATTGACAGTGATAGGCATAGCACCAATTCTGTCCCTTCCAATAAAGCATATTCCTGTTTACTTAAACTTGCTATCTGCTGGGCACAGTGAGAAATACTATTAATTAAGCCGATTGATCCCAGAGAATGTTAGCCATTACTACCACTGCATGACATTGAGCAAATTACTTGTCCTCTTTGCCTCAGTCTTCATCTGTGAAATGAGAGGCTTGGACTAGTTAACCTTGAGTGACTTATCCAACTCTAAAATTCTTTGTGACTCTTTAATTCACTTAAAAGTCACAGCCCTTTCAAGACCAATTAAGCAAAAACTCTTAATGGCAAAAAGCAGCATGGTAAGTCAGACTGGGAGCCTTTGAGTCAGGAAAGTAGTGGTCTTTTGATGCATCACAGATCGCCTAACACTACTGCATGACTCTGCTTTTGACTGTGGCCAGCTCTGAACCCTGAAGATAGCATTTGTGGCTCCTGGTGCTGTGATATTTTGTGGTTTATGAAATCCCCATATTCTGAGAAGCTCCTGAGCTTTCCAGGTCAAGGAAAAGTGAAAGGAGAATGTCTGTAATCCCACACAAGTCCAGAGGACCAGAGTACTCTTAAGTTTGCAGGTTAGAGCTTAAATACATCTCCAAAGTCAATGGTATAGTATTGAAACCAAGAGGACTTTACATGTCTCCATTGTCTTTCCTATGCCAAGGTAGGGCAGCTTTACTCCGATCTGTCGCATCACAGCTGTACTAACAGAATGGGAGGGTTGGAGAGGGAAGCTTACTGGGGAATGCACAATACAAACATGAGTTAAAAATAATAGAAAGAGTCTGTATTGTGGACTCACTGCATGCAAGGTGCTATGGCAGGCACTTCTTAGACATTATATCCTTTAATCCACATAACAGCCTTGAAAAATAGACATTATTGCCTTCCTCTTGCAAATGAGGAAATGATGCACAGAGAGTTCATGTTATTTGCCCAGGGTCACACAGTAGTAAGTGATAGAGCTGATCTTCAACTTACATCTTTCTCAATCTAAGCTCAACCTCTTAATGACTGTAGCAGAGACTAGCTCTCAGAATCTAGCCAGCTCATTTAGTGCGTAATTGCATTTGTAGTGCGATAGAAACTAAGAACATCAAGTCCTTTTGGGTAGACTTGATGGAAGAAAGGACTCAGAAGGTGTCCTGAAGAAACTGCTTTGAGTTACTTTTTGAGATGAAGGACATGAATTGGCCTCAAGAGAAAAGTGAGTTCATGCTGAGGGGACAGACTATTTGAGGCCATGAAGATACAAATGAATAAATTATTTGTTCAGGAAGCAATGTACAGACTTACTCATTGCAGGGCAATACCAGAAATAAAGCTTGATGTCATAGGGGTGAAAAATCTAAGAGATTTCACTTTGTTATGCTGGGCGCTGGAGATCCACTCCCAGTTCTTAAGCAAGGGAAGGAACATAATTAAAATTGTATTTGATTTTGCAATTTATTCTATAACTTTTGTAGAATACATAATGGGCTTTTAACGCATCGAGGGAGGTCAAGAGAAAATTTTTTAGCAAAATATATTTGATACCCAACAAATTATTTTCGGGAGTACATTGTAGCTTATCCCACTGAAGTCCTATAGCTCCCAATGGTGCAATGACAGTGTATTCAGCCCCTTAAATTAGAGGCCTGGAAACATGTTTTACACAGTTCTCAGGTATAAGGGTGACTAACCCACTGCAGTTAAGCTCTGTACTCCCATTATCACTGGTATTGAGCAGTATGCGTAAATGGAACACGCAAAGGTTATATATTAAACCCAGGGTTGGGCTGCTAGAAAGCCCTCAACGATATGTATTTAATCAAGTTGAAGTCCTCTTTCAGTTAGCATCTGCTGTTCCTGAGTGAGGGCCGATGTATTTGGTGAACTGTAGCCGGGTCCCTTCCCTATAAATCCACGAATGCTAACTTAATATCTCTTCACATTTTCTGAAGCATTTTCTTCCTTTCTCTCTCTCTCTCTCCCTCTGCCTCTCACTCTCTTTCTCTCTCTCCAGTTCCAGAGACCTAATGACTTCTCACCCCCTTTTCGCTTTGGGACTGTGCCCAATGGCAGCACAGAGAGGAATATTCGCAATAACTACGCAGAAATGCATGCCTACATGGGAAAGTTCAACCAGAGGGGTGTAGATGATGCATTGCTCTCCCTGAAAACAGGGTAAGAACTGCTTCCAAGCCCAGAGTCTTTGATGTGTTTCTCACATTTATTAAATGTACACTGAATCAGATATATTGTGCTTGGGTGCCAAAGTTAAACCAAAGAAGACTGCATTTGCTTTCCATGGTTTCCAAGTTGAATTTGACAATATAATTCAGGCCAGTACACAAAGATTCCTATGCTATCATATACTTCTATGTATTTTTGTTTTACAAATTATATTCTACTTGCATTAATGTAACCATGAAACAGGAATGAAATGGCCATAAAAGTAGAAGGGACGGGTCAAGGCTAAGGTTCATGTATTATACATGAAATGAAGAGCTGTTGACCAGAAGGTGAAAATGAATGATTTTGGGGTCTTGTGGATAAGGGAGAAGTGAAAGAAGAAAAGGGTGAAGGTTTTTAGACAACAAGCAGTGAGAATGTGTTGACGGATCTCCAGTTCCAGTTTTTGTTGGTGTTCTTTGATCCAGCTTTATCCTCTAGAAAGTATTTGTTAAAAGAAGCTCACAAACTGCAGATATGTGGGCTTGCATAATCCCAGCCACATTGGTCCCTTTATTCATTTGGCCTCTCGAAGCCACAGCTGTGGAATAAGACAGATAATTGAGCATCATAGATGTTGGGACTTAGGGGTAAAGGGGTCTTGTAACTGATTTTCTGTGTTGTATGATGACTAGCCACACTTGGACCTCCCAGTGGCTCCAGTTCTGGAAAAGCCACCCAGATGCCTGTTTACTTAAATACTGTTAGACTGTCCTATCACCATAAAATCACAGGAGGTATCAGGAAACGGGATTTGAGCTTGGGCATGGGACCACCGTGGTAGGTCATCTGACCCCTGGGTATATCCACAGTTGTCAATCTTTTGCCCAGCTTTTGGGGGTTTTTTGGTGTGCCACTTTTCTATCGGGTACTTATGGGCTTTTTGGAAAATGTTTTGTATCTTATCATACCAGAATGGTATCATACCAGAAAGGGCTTATTTTTCCTCAAGGAGGAATAAAGCTAACTTACCTTGTAAATGTGAAAGGGAGGACGCATGTTTTTCTTTCTTGCAGACCTCTCTATATTACCTACCTATATGGCTGTATCTGAATTTCTTTCTCTACTTTTGATGTGTTTAAATGTTGGTTTGAAATATTGGTCCAGGCCTTCTTGCTGCTACCCCTAGTAGCTACCCTTCCCTGCATATTCCTTCCTTGGAAAGTACACTACATAAAATGAGATTCCTAGATGTTCGGAACTTGAGAGGTCTGGATGCTTCTATACGTTGGGTTCTCCTATAGTTGCACACATTTGCTCTTAACAAGCCTGTGCTGCTACCACACAGAATGCTCCTTTCTTTCCTTGTGCTGCAAAACAGAATATTGAAACCTTTCTGACCACAAAAATAGCATTGCACAGCTATTGAAACACATACACCTACACTTATCCCCACTCTGGACTGTAATGAACTGAGAAATGAAAAATGTTATATAAATCTAACCCATGCTATTTGTTGTTATCATCATGATGGTTACTTTTCATTATTTCGGTTATTATTTTTATTGATTCCTTTTTACTCCTTCTCCTTTCAGACACAGCTTATGAGTTGGCTCAGGCCCAGCTTACATTCTCATCGTTCCCAGTGGGAGGGAAAGAACTCCTCCTTTCAACCTGAAATCACATAAAGAACGGTCTGGGATTTAGGCTTTAGATTCTGGCTGAGTTCCAACTCGAGCCTCACTTTGAATGGGTTCTCCCCATCGCTTGCTGGAACCCTACTGCTTCATATTAATGGCCCCATAGGTAGTTTTGTACTAAAATTCCTCCACCGGATTGTTTGTTTGCTTCTGTTTTGCACAGGAAACTGGATGCCTTCATCTACGATGCAGCAGTGCTGAACTACATGGCCGGCAGAGATGAAGGCTGCAAGCTGGTGACCATTGGCAGTGGAAAGGTCTTTGCTTCCACTGGTTACGGCATTGCCATCCAAAAAGATTCTGGCTGGAAGCGCCAGGTGGACCTTGCTATTCTGCAGCTGTTCGGAGATGGTGAGTCAAAGATGGCGGCTCTTCTGATAGCCAGTCCAAAACACCGACCCTTCTTTCTTCTCCACACCTGTAACCCCAGCCTTTCCAGAAAAGTAACTTGGGGGATAGGTATGAGTATCCTAAGACTGCCAAACAAAGTACCACAGCTGAGTGACTTCAGTGATAGAAATTTGGCTCACCGTTCCAGAGGCAGAAGTCTAAGCGTCAGCATTGGTTCCTTCTGAGGGCCTCAAGGGAGAATCTGTTCCATGCCTCTCCCCCAGCTCGTGGTGGTTTGCTGGCAACTGTGAGCATTCCTGCACTTGCAGACACATCACCCCATCTCTGCCTTCATATCTGCATAGCATTTTCCCTACGTGCCTGCTGCCTGTCTCTACCTGTGTGTGCCTGATTGATGCCATTTTTAAGGATGCTAATTATATTGGATTAGGGGCCCACCCTCCTCCAGGATGATCTCCTCTTAACTAATTCTGTCTGCAATTACCTCATTTCCAAATAAAGTCACATTTCAAGGGATTGGAGATGAGGACTTCCAACAGAGGAATTTGGCATGAGGAGGGGAGGTGTTGGACAGGGATGCAATTCAACCTATAACTGGGTGAAATTTAGGAGAAAGGATTAGAGTACTTGGTCAAGGAGGTATGTGTCAGGATCACGGGGTATGATTAAACTTTAGGGATAAAGTAAGAGAAGCTAGTATAGACACATGTGGCCAGAGCAGTGGATAGGCCTTCAAAAAGGTCTCTGCTTTTTCTGGGTCCAGAGAAATGGCACAGAAATATACTTGTGGCCATCTATCCATCTGTCCCTCTCTCCCATCTTGCTCTTTCAGCTAGAAGAGGCAGAAATTGGGGAGAGGGTCCTCTGAGGCCAACACTCATAAGGTACTCCCCAGTGTCATCCTGGGAGGAGACTGAGTAGCCAGCTTGCTTTGGAAAAAAATCTCATCTCGACCTTCTTTTTTTTAAATTTTTTATTTTTTTAATTACTTTTCAGTGTACTAGAAAAGTACATTGTTTATGCACCACACCCAGTGCTCCATGCAACATGTGCCCTTCACAATACCCACCACCAGGCTGGCCCAACTTCCCACCCTCCGCCCCTTCAAAACCCTCAGATTGTTTTTCAGAGTCCATAGTCTCTCATGGTTCATCTCCCCCTCCAATTTCCCTCAACTCCCTTCTCCTCTCCATCTCCCCATGTCCTCCATGTTATTTCTTATGCTCCACAAATAACTGAAACCATATGATAATTGACTCTCTCTGCTTGACTTATTTCACTCAGCATAATCTCTTCCAGTCCCATCCATGTTGATACAAAAGTTGGGTATTCATCCTTTCTGATGGAGGCACAATACTCCATAGTGTAAATGAACCACATCTTCCTTATCCATTTGTCTGTGGAAGGGCATCTTGGTTCTTTCCAGTTTGGTGACTGTGGCCATTGCTGCTATGAACACTGGGATACAAATGGCCCTTCTTTTCACTACATCTGTATCTTTGGGGCAAATACCCAAAAGTGCAATTGCAGGGTCATAGGGTAGCTCTATTTTTAATTTCTTAAGGAATCTCCACACTATTTTCCAAAGTGGCTGCACCAACTTGCATTCCCACCAACAGTGTAAGAGGGTTCCCCTTTCTCCACATCCTCTCCAACACACATTATTTCTTGTCTTGTTAATTTTGGCCATTCTTACTGGTGTAAGGTGGTACTTCCGTTATACTCATGTCTTCTGCGACCCTCTTCACTTTGTTGCCTGGAGTACCTACTCTTACTGTTAGCCTCCCAGAAGCAAATCCAATTATGCAGGAACAGCCTGACTCTGCTTGGCCGCATGGGCCATCAGCCGGGCAGTTCTCTAAATTATATCTATAGAACCTTCGCTGTTAGGGATGAGATGAGAGGCAGAAGAACACAGCTGGATTTTCAGATCCAGGTGAAGTTAGTTGTTCCACTAGTTAGGAAAATCATAGTTTGATCAAAGCAATGAGTGAAAAGTGATTCTAGCTGGAGTGCTAACAGGCTATGTTGGTATGAGGGCTTCTGAAATTCTCATGTAGCTCTCACTCAAAGGCAATAACAGAGCCTCTGTCAGTGAGGAAGGGCAGCAGTAGAGATGACCGGGAGAAGTTGCCAAAGCTCCAGTCAGTTTACGCAAAGTTCAAATTTTTAGCTGAACTGGAATTATTAAAACAGGCAGTTTACTTCATGAGATTTTCAGAATTTTGTTTGCCTAGAATTGGATGCATTCTAGGGCACGTGGTTTCCTTCATTTTCCTTTTGTCTAAGGTTTCTGCCTTGCTAACTCCTTGTATCCAGTGAAGTGGATAAAGGTTATTGTCCCCGGCATGAATCGAATTAATCAAAACTTCTCTAAGTGGTGTTACAAGGAGGCAGGTCTGAATTTGATGGTCTCGTTTGATTCAAGCTTCTTCCCCTTCAGTCTTAACATTTCTGTTTCCCTTGGCAAGAAGAGATCAGTAAGTGTGAGGGTCCGTGGGGAGACAGTCAGTCTCCCTGTTTATCTCTTTCTGTCCCTCCTGCCCCAGCCCCATCTGATTTGCATATTTTCAAGAGCAATGTTCTGAATCTTGTGTTTAATTAATGTTATTTCTTACTATCTTAAAAATAAAATACAAATGCTTACTCAGTCTGATACTCAAGCCCTCAGCAATCTTGCTTCAACCTTTTTTGTTCAGCTTCCTTTGCCTCCTTTCACTCTGGCTGAGCTGCTCTGCCTGACTTTCCCAAACAAACCTTGTGTGTTCCCATTGCTTGTGCCATTTCTGCCACCTGGAGTGCCTTTTCTTGCAAGTTAAATTAAAATTCACCCATTCATTCTGTCCCTCTGAAGTCCTACCTTCCTCCTGAAAACCCACTGATCACCCCATCCACAAAATTAGTCTCCTGAATTTGAACCCCTGTTATCTGCATATTGCTAGTCATATTAATTATTGATATACCAGTTGCCACTGGATAGATAATGGAGAGCAGGGGTAATGCCTCATATCTTTGTGTCACTGCAGTACCCACACTGAGCTGTCACTGAATACTTTTCGAATACATGGATGAGTTAATATATAGTGATATTAATAAAATTACTGAGAACTTTATTAATTTTCTTTTTCCATGTTTCCTTCTCTCTCATGTTTTTCTCTTTCTTCCTTAATACCCCTTCTTGTCCCCTTTCTCTGCTCTTCTGTCTTCTCTTTTGTTTTCCTTTCTGCCATGTGTCCAGGGGAGATGGAGGAGCTGGAAGCTCTCTGGCTCACTGGCATTTGCCACAACGAAAAGAATGAGGTCATGAGCAGCCAGCTGGACATTGACAACATGGCAGGCGTCTTCTACATGTTGGGGGCAGCCATGGCTCTCAGTCTGATCACCTTCATCTGCGAACACCTATTCTATTGGCAGTTCCGGCACTGCTTTATGGGTGTCTGTTCTGGCAAACCTGGCATGGTCTTCTCCATCAGCAGAGTAAGTGGTTTGATGGAGGAGCTGGGAGCTTGGGAAGTACGGCTTAGTCTAGCACTGTGCGAAGCAGGGAGACCCAGGCGGGCACTAACTCCAATCTTGTGCAGCTAAAGCCAGAAACTACATCATGTACGTTTCCCCAAGGGATCGGGTGATAAAACTTCAGTTGGCTCAAAAACAAAACAAAACAAAAAACAGGTGATATTATTTTTCCTTCAAGGAGCAGCTTTGTGTGTGCGGTTTGGGCATTTGGTTCCCAATAAGAACTGACAGATCAATCAAAATGAAAAATTTGGCCTTCTACCAAATGCCTTCCATCACCATTAGTTAATTCTGTATGGGATGTATTAATCATTTAATCTTTTTTTTTAAAATCACATCTCTATTCAAATAGTGAAATGTAATATATCTCTCTTATTCTGACATACAAAGATATATTATTGGTAGTTCCACTGTTCATGCTGTTTTAACCATGTGTGAGTTGTGGGGGGTTAAAGAGCGTTATAGAACCTTCAGAAGTAAGTACTGATCCATGAGAAATTTACATTCCAGAAACTTCCTTAATTGGAACACGAGTATAACTCTTAAGGTGTTCTTTACTTAGGTCTTTTCTAAGTTTCAAGTCCAAAGTAAGGATCCGGAATTCAGTTTTAAATATGAACAGAGGATCACAGGGGGACGGTGGGGGGAAGCAGGCCTCTTTTAATTTCGTCAATAAGGTTATGGGATTTGTGGAGGCCGAGAAAATTAAGGCCATCCCACCTCAAGTTTAGCTGATGTGGGAAACAGAGGGAGAAGAAAATCATTCAAATTCCTCACCTATTGACAAACCCTTGAAACAGACAGAGTGGCTCTCCCCTGGGGACTTAACCGCCCTTACCTTGAGATTTTGCTAAGGACAATCCTAGCCTGATCCACCCCCTACCCCGACAGGTCCGACCAGAATCCTGTAAGTCTACTTTAACAATTCCTTTAGGAAACTTTATCTCTAAACCTCCAAGATAGTGTCGAGAATCATTCCCTAGTATATGACCCACTGATATACATCTAAAGGGTCTCACAAGAAGATTTTTATTATAGGTAATGAATAACCTTCTCCTCAGATAACAGCTAGCCCCTCAAGGTCCTGGAGACCTCGCTTCCAAAATTCCTTAGAGACTTACATCATCCATAACCCCCTTTGTCCTCACCCAGCACCGAGTCCACCCCTTCTCTGCCTTTAAAAACTCTGACTGTAATCTGGCTCGGAGTCCAAGTCCCTGCTCCGCTGTGTCGGATATACTTGGGCCCAAGCTTAAGCTTGTCAAATAAACCCTCGTGTGATTGCATCAGTGCTTGGCTCCTTGGTGGTCTCTCGGACGTGAAAACTCGGGCATAACAGGATTCATTCATGAGACGTGACCTCAGATATCCTTTTAGAATAGAGGTCTAGATTTTGAATATAACTAACTTCGGCTCTAATGGAGTTATGTAAGAGAATGGATTTCTCATTAAGTTGTTCTATCTTTCCATCATTTCCTATAGTATTTTAGTGATAGAGAACAGTTTCCTCTCTGGCTGTGAGCTGATTCAAGCTGTTCAGTAAGTAAGCAGGAAGAAGGAACTTGTGGTCCCCGAGCCACATTGCTCCACGGTGCAGTCCTTTCTAAGGTCCCAGATAGGGTGCTGGCAGAAGCAGTGGGAGTTGGTGGCCTGTAATAGAAATCCCATTCATAGGCCTACAGCACAATTAAGGCCTTTGTAGAGGAAAAACTCTCAGCACTTTCCCTTGGCTGTAATCAAAAAGGGTTAGAAAGCAAGGAGAGTAACTTTACCTTGAAGGTCTCGGGTCTCACTACTGCCCTCTGGGACAGTGAGGCTCACCTCACCTAAACCTCTCTTCTTTCCCACTTAGCTGCAGTTCTCCGTTCTGATCTTCTCTGCTCTCCTCCCCATCTACCAGGGCAACTTCCCTTCCAGATCACTCCCCTTTGTTTCAAAGACCCAATTCAAATGACCTCCCCCTCACATATTTCCTTGCCAGGGAGAAAAGTTCCAAGTATGTCTGCTTGTCAAGGCAGAGAGCAAGACATTAGCAGCCTAGCTTGACTTGGGACTTGACCCCAACCCATCATCTCTCCTGGACGGTGTTCCTCAAGGCCTCGTACACAGAGCTGCACCAAGGAGTTCTCAATCAATACTAATTTGTCACAATATTAATTATGTATGATAAGATTGAGTGAGAAAGTATTAGAAAGAAACCAGGACCTAAGGAGAACAAGGGAATTATTTATTCCTATTCAGTACTTGATATCTGTCCCAGTTCTGCCCTCCCACAGTGTAGGCCACAGCGGGAGAAAAATCCTTCTTTGACCCCAGGGCTCTCTGACTCTCTGTGAATTTGGTTCATGCTTGGCTCAAGAAGAGAACCTCTCAGACATTCTTTGGTGACCAAAACCCTAAAAGGCACTCAAAATTTGTCAGAGCTAGAAAAGAGTGGCTCTTGTGAGCTCTGAGCTCCCCTGTGCTGTACAGGCAGCCAGGGTGGCCAGCCAGGACAGAACAGCCCTGATGCCCATGGCACATGGCTGTCGATTTCCAGGCAGCTGATGGTAATTTTTGCCGTCTGTTGCTATCACGACCTCATTTTTAAGATGCAGAAACTTAGGCCTAGGAAGGAAAATCAATGCAAGTCAATGGCGGAGTGACAGTGTAGAATGTCATGTCTTCTGATTCCAGTCTATTTGCTCAAGTCACCCGGAGTGGCCGTGTCCCCTCTTGGAGAGCCAGGCCACGAAGCTCAGCTCATGATAGGAAACTCGCCCAATTCAGATGACAACTCGGGCGAGCTTCTAGCCCTGTCAGCCTATGAGTATACTGAGACTGTTTCATGCTCTCCCCGACTTTTCTTCTCCAGCAAGACAGGTGGTAGTGGGGCAGGGGGATGAGCGTTGTCCGTGGAGACCTGACCCATCTCCTCCTCTTCCTACTCCAGGGTATCTACAGCTGCATCCATGGAGTGGCGATCGAGGAGCGCCAGTCCGTGATGAACTCCCCCACCGCGACCATGAACAACACACACTCCAACATCCTGCGCCTGCTCCGCACGGCTAAGAACATGGCCAACCTGTCCGGCGTGAATGGCTCCCCCCAGAGCGCCCTGGACTTCATCCGACGCGAGTCGTCCGTCTACGACATCTCCGAGCACCGCCGCAGCTTCACGCACTCCGACTGCAAGTCCTACAACAACCCGCCGTGCGAGGAGAACCTCTTCAGTGACTACATCAGCGAGGTGGAGAGAACGTTCGGTAACCTGCAGCTGAAGGACAGCAATGTGTACCAAGACCACTATCACCACCACCACCGGCCCCACAGCATCGGCAGCGCCAGCTCCATCGATGGGCTCTACGACTGTGACAACCCGCCCTTCACCACGCAGCCACGGTCCATCAGCAAGAAGCCCCTGGACATTGGCCTCCCCTCCTCCAAACACAGCCAGCTGAGCGACCTGTATGGCAAATTCTCGTTCAAGAGCGACCGCTACAGCGGGCACGATGACCTGATCCGCTCAGACGTGTCCGACATCTCCACCCACACGGTCACCTATGGAAACATCGAGGGCAATGCCGCCAAGAGGCGTAAGCAGCAATACAAGGACAGCCTGAAGAAGCGGCCGGCCTCGGCCAAGTCCCGCCGGGAGTTCGACGAGATCGAGCTGGCCTACCGCCGCCGGCCCCCCCGCTCCCCTGACCACAAGCGCTACTTCAGGGACAAGGAAGGGCTCCGGGACTTCTACCTGGACCAGTTCCGCACCAAGGAGAACTCCCCGCACTGGGAGCACGTGGACCTGACGGACATCTACAAGGAGCAGAGCGACGACTTCAAGCGTGACTCGGTCAGCGGAGGTGGGCCCTGCACCAACAGGTCTCACCTCAAGCACGGGGCAGGCGACAAACACGGCGTGGTCAGCGGGGTCCCGGCTCCCTGGGAGAAGAACCTGACCAACGTGGACTGGGAGGACCGCTCTGGGGGCAACTTCTGCCGCAGCTGCCCCTCCAAGCTGCACAACTACCCCGCGACGGTGAGCGGGCAGAACTCGGGCCGGCAGGCGTGCATCCGGTGCGAGGCTTGCAAGAAAGCAGGGAATCTGTACGACATAAGCGAGGACAACTCCCTGCAGGAGCTGGACCAGCCGGCCGCCCCCGTGGCGGTGCCGTCCAACGCCCCCAGCGCCAAGTACCCCCAGAGCCCGACCAACTCCAAGGCCCAGAAGAAGACCCGGAACAAGCTGCGCCGGCAGCACTCGTACGACACGTTCGTGGACCTGCAGAAGGAGGAAGCCGCCTTGGCCCCGCGCAGCGTGAGCCTGAAAGACAAGGGCCGCTTCCTGGACGGCAGCCCCTACGCCCACATGTTTGAGATGCCAGCCGGCGAGAGCACCTTTGCCAACAACAAGTCCTCAGTGCCCGCTGCCGGACACCACCACCACAACAACCCCGGCGGTGGCTACATGCTCAGCAAGTCGCTCTACCCCGACCGGGTCACGCAGAACCCTTTCATCCCCACTTTCGGGGACGACCAGTGCTTGCTCCACGGCAGCAAATCCTACTTCTTCAGGCAGCCCACGGGGGCGGGGGCGCCGAAAGCCAGGCCAGACTTCCGCGCCCTTGTCACCAACAAGCCGGTGGTCTCGGCCCTTCACGGGGCTGTGCCAGCCCGTTTCCAGAAAGACATCTGTATAGGGAACCAGTCCAACCCCTGTGTGCCTAACAACAAAAACCCCAGGGCTTTCAACGGCTCCAGCAATGGGCATGTTTATGAGAAACTTTCTAGTATTGAGTCTGATGTCTGAGTGAGGGAAGAGAGAGGGTTGAAGGTGGGTACGGGAGGGTGGGGCTGTGGGCGTGTGGTACGCATGTCACGGAGGGTGACGGGGGTGAACTTGGTTCCCATTTGCTCCTTTCTTGTTTTCCTTTATTTATGGAATCCTGGAGTTCTGATTCCTTCTGAGGGCAACCCCGGTGACCAGCACCGTCTCTCCTCCCTTTCCGGCTCTCTTCTCCTTCCCCACCTGTCA
Organism: Lutra lutra; assembly: GCF_902655055.1. Taxonomy (NCBI): domain Eukaryota; kingdom Metazoa; phylum Chordata; class Mammalia; order Carnivora; family Mustelidae; genus Lutra; species Lutra lutra. Next base: position 87,742,486 of record NC_062285.1, read on the forward strand.
GTCGCTCCTGGTCGTGGGAAAGAGTGCGGTGGGCTCGCTCAGCACAGCACCGGGAGGGCAGAGTGGAGAGAAGAATGGGCTGCGTGCAGGCTTCCTCCCAGCACAGAAGGACTGTTTGCCACCCGCTCAGAGCGAAGCGGGAGAAACAAAAGGAGGCCGGGTGAGCACAGGATAGCTCTTCCCAAACGGATCTTTAGGTGTAGGTGAGAAAGCGAAAGCGTCCCAATGGGACCATTTAGCATACTGCCTGTGAAGGCAAAGAGGCTTTTGCTAAATTCTTGTCACTTTGGTGACATCTGTTTGGGGCTCGCGTGCCATGCAGAGGGCAGGAGGTCATGTGTGTTTATATATAAGCCAAAAAAAAAAAAAAAAAAAAGTTCATTTCAATTCCTTGAGACCCATTGATGGTGAACTGGGACAGAAAGGTCACGGGTGGATGACGGAGAGAACATCAGAGCCGTGCTCCGTGGTGCATTCGAGGCAAGAGGACAGACTGCATGTGCACGAGTGTCCCTGTACACTTGTACGTGCCTGTCGTCTACACAGCCACGCAGTCAGGGGCCTGTACGTGTAGACTAGGTAACCTTGACTCAAGACGCCGTTTCTTCCAACATCTCCAAACAGTTGCTCGGTTTGGCTTATATACAAACAGAGGTGGTCGTGTGTTATCCGAGTGTTGGCTGTCTCCCCACTTCACCCTTCCTGAGCAAGGAGGATGGAAGTTCTTGACCAAGAAGATGATGCGGTCCAGACAAAAAAGAGGATGAACCATCCTACAAGAGCAAGCTGCAAGAGTAACTGCTCTGTGGTTCAACCTGCTTTGACCGAGAATCTTCCAGGAAGGCGACAGGGAAATAGAAGCAGCCGTGATTCTTTGGCCCACGCTCGAGAGCAAAAGATCCTCTAAAGCTTTCCTGAGCTTTTTACACCTTCAGCTGGCCCAGGTTTGGGGAGGAGCTAGGTCAGGCTGGAAGAGTAGGGGAGCTGTGTGTGGTAGGGTAAGTGAGAGAGGGGGATGTTTTCAATGCTTTGATCCCTTCTTACTTAACCTGGAGCAAGGAGAGCTTGTGCCACAGAACTGGTCACAACTGATAGGGAACAGACAGACGGCTGAGGGGAATGAGCTTGCTCCGTGAGTACAGCTTAGGAGACGTGGAGGGAAGGGGAGAGATTTGGAAGTGGAGAGGGTGCGGGGGAAGGGACTCCCTCACTACCCCACTGGGTCTGGCTCCCTGAGAATGTGACCTTGAGCCCCATGTGGACACTCTCAGTAGAAGCCCTTCCACCTTCCTGCTGCACCTTCTTTCCCTCCCAGGTGTACCATTTCGAGAATAAAAATATATATATAAATATGTGTATTTATATATATATATATATATCTCTATAGAGAAAACTCCAGGGATGAGGGTACTGGCAGATGCAAAGCCCCCTTCACTAAGTCGGACACTTGCGAAGGGAAATGAATATCTGTCACTGCCGGTCCTGAAACTTGGGGAGGGGGTGTTCTGCGGGTCAGCTCCACTGTCCTGCCTTCCTCCCCTTACCCAGGGTGGCAGCCCAAGAGCCCCGGGTCTGTTTGGAAGCTTGACTGCAGGATCTCCATGTTGCACACAGGACACATAAACCAGAAAGGTGCTCAACCTCCTCTGGAAGGAAGCTGCCATGTCTCTTCAAGTCACCCCCTCCAGGGCTGCTCTTTGCCTTCCTGTTTGCCCTGACTCACTACCCTTCCTCATTCCTCGCCCTTGACTGCTGTCCCCTGCCCTCCTCCTTGATTTTTACCTCAGTATCTTTCATTTTAAAGCCAACTGAAGGCCTTGTAAAGCTATGTTTCCTTTCTAAAACGAACCTGGGGGCAAGGGGCTGAACCTCTCACAGATTTGGAGAGAGGAGCGTGGTGTGCTTTACCTTAGATTCAAGGAAAAGACTTTGAGAGAGAGGACAGAGGGCGTGAGGCGTCTCCGGAGGAAGAAGGAGAAGGGCCATATAAACATTGCTTCGCCCTGACTCTGTCCGGGGTCAGGGGCTCCTCCCCTCACTCTTCCTCTTACCTCACCCCTTTCAAATAAAAAACCAAACCAACTAAACCTAGCGAACAGCAATCTAGAACAAAGGGGGCTCTGTCGGTCTCCACTGGTGACAGAAATCAAGATGGTGTTTATTTCATATGTAAATATTTTGTTTTCTAATTAATTTTGTATAGATAAAGTGTTCTCTTGTGAGTATTCAGGGTGGTGGGCTGGAGGGAGTGGGGTGGGATGGGAATGAAGAGGGGGGAAAAGTGTTTTGCTATGGGTTTTCATTTTCCATTGGGGGAATGGTTTTGTATGGCTTTTGCTTCAGGGTGTCTGGGGACAAGTGTATGTGAATGGAGGCCACTGTGGTGGAAAAGCCAGTGAAAAATAATTTGTTGTCCATGCCTCCCCGCTTCACTGATCTTCTTGGTCCATGAGAAGTGTTCATGCCCAAAGCCTGGGCTTGGCACTGGATCTGGTTTGGCTCTAAGCGAAACCCGGGTCCCGCTCCTATCTTCTAGGTAGACCCCAGCTGACCACATTCCATACAAAGCCAAGCTGGGGGCACCATATTTTCCATGTCAGCACAGGGAAAATGGATAGGAAAGATTCCCAAAAGGGCTTAAATCAGAATTGAGGTCAAATTAACCCTCAGCCTTGATGTGGCTGAGAGGTTTCAGGAAGCTCAGTCCTGAGAAATCTCCCAAATACCCCCTTGTGATGTTGAACAACCATCTCAAACCCGCTCTTTCTTCCTAGTCCCTGAGTACTGGCCCCCTCCCGACTCCCTCTCTCACTCCTTAGGGATCAGCACTGCAAGCACACCCAGCAAATTCTCGCTAAGTCTACTCTTGGAAGCATGTGATATCTGGTTACAGGGAGGTCGCCCTGGATATATGTCTTACACATGTGCGTGCTTTTCTAGAAAGATGACCAGATCTGCTCAAAACTCAGTGGCCAGATGATTCTCTTGGAAAGGTTGCAGACGTTGGTTTTAGAGGTAGAAGGGTGGGTATGTAAGGGACCGTGCCAGTAGTGACTTTATTTTGCCCTGCCCTCATTTCTGTGCTCAGGAAGGTGCTATTTGCCTCGAGCCAGGGATCCATACCTGACCTTGGATTAACCAGATGAGCAGAGTTTCTTTCACTGGATCATTTGTTTTGTGAAGGGTGGCAGCCTCCCTCAATCTACCACGGGGTGAAATGCCCAAATCCATTTACGCAAGATGTTACATCCTATTTTGTCCTATCCTCCCATCGTCAAAAGCTGTCAGCTGGATAATTTCATTTTTCTCAACCTTTTCCTTGGCCCCCTTGGTCATTTCTCTTCAGCTGGATTTTTGAATTGGGACCAAATAAGGTACTTGTCGCCTGCTCAAGAAAACTTGTAGAAAGGACGGCCAAGCCTTGTCAAGTTGTAGATGTTACTTCATTCCAAAATAACAAGCCAGTAAAATGCATGAGGATCAATTCAGCAGTAAGCCTCTTCTACTCCACAGATTGATCTTCACAAAGACCCGATTGATCCAAAACTCTGAGATTCCACAGACACCCTTGAGAGCACCAGTTCAAATTTTCTTTAGAATCCATGCTTTCTATCTTTGGTGTCCTCTATCATTCCCTTCCACCGGGAAGTGGGTTGGTGGGTGTGATCCTGTATCCTTACAGTGGCAATGCTTAAATCTCAGCGCTTCCGCCAACCTCAGATGATGTTCCCCTTGAATTTGCCTGAGTCAAGAATGTGCACACCCTTCAGAGTGATGCATGTGCGGTGGATCTCGTGATTTCAAAGTACGTCGCTGTGTATCTTCAGCCAGAATGTGGGAAACATTCTTGATGTCGATTCCCCCGTACTGGCCACAGCCATGTTGTGATTGGGGGGGGCGGGGAATCCCAAATGATTTCATTAAGTGTTGGTGGTGTCAGTAGTGCCAAAACGCATGTGTAATGTGATAAAATAGGAGTCTTCTATACAATTAAGTGACTGTCATCTGCCCAGTCTTCTGTGGCCATGGGGAGTTGCCCAAGGTGGAATTCTCCACACGGGAGGTAAAGAAACTACTACCAAAACTGCAGCGTGCTGGTCACCTGCACATCTCACTTAAGAACTAGGGTTTCTTTGTTTTTGCTTTTTGTTTGGCTTTTAGTTAGTCGGAGACTTAGGGATAGAATAACCAGATTGTTTGGGCAATAGCCTTTGGAAAAATGCTATTCCAGAACTCACTTTATTCTTTTAATCCCCATCTTTGTACGAAAGCCCTGTCGTTGCTTGTGTCTGTCTGGTGTGTTAGGAAGTGTTCACGTGTGTGCGTACGTGATGCAGCTGCAGTGCTATCGATGAATGCATTGGGCATTTCCAGCTCTTGTGGCCATAACTCCTATGCTCTCTGAGCCCAAAGCCATATAAGAAATGTGTGCTCAGTAGACTGCCAGACACTTTGGTAGGGCATTTACATTCTTCACCTAAGTGTCATAGACTCTTCTTTCTGTCTAAGGAACTGATCATGGATGATGAGCAGCTAAAGGTGGACAGTTACACTGGAATGGGTCTGGCCTTACAAATGGTGTATGATCCATGGTGTGACTTCAGAGGTCCTAAGAGGACCTTTTCCTTTTCATTTCCTGCCTCACCTCAACTACTGGCTTCCTACATGCATTTTTTCCTCTAGCACTGAGCTGCTCATCTGTCATCTAGATGAAAATAATCCCAGGAAAGGTGACATATTAAGCCATATTAGGGATTTATACATTTAAACACCTAGTTTACATTAAGATTCTTATTTCTTTTCCTGGGAAGAATAATACAGGAGAAGATAGTCATGATACGGAAGAGGGAGAGAGCAAAGAACACTGAGCGTAACAGAGAAGGGAGTGAAAAATGCAGGCCCCAGAGTAGAAAGACATTTAGATCATCTCACCCTCTACATGCTTTTATTTAAGGCTCATGGGATGCAGGGATAGGGCTTCTAGGTAGGAATTATTTTTAACAAGCAGTCACATGAGTGTGTAGTTTGTGAGTTTCTCAATTCAATGCCTTATAGGGCAGATAAAGAATCAGGACTCTTTCTTTCTGTAGGAAATAGAAGACTGGAGCTTCTTCTCCCTTATAGGTAACTGAGTAGGCAGCTAGAAAGATCAAACTGAATCAATGTTATGATAATAAAAAGGTACTGTACTTCTCTGTTCTCTATCCCAGTTCACTTAATCTTCCAATTTAGCCATTGTTCTATGTTCTGTGTGTCCCCACCTCTGTAGGGGGTGCCCAGTGATCTCAACATACACTAACTGTTAAGGAGCTCCCGTACTACCAGGTGCTACTTAACCAGTGGGCAGTTCTTTCTTACACCTACCAGATATTTGGGACACGACAAGGAGGTAGATTCATCAGTCTGGAAACTTCTAATGCTGACCTAGATCTAGGATTCCAGTCTAGTTTGAGGGTTCCAGCATTACATAAAATCATGGGCTCTCTGAACACATCCCACCTCCATCCCATTCCAACCACCTTGACTCCGCCATGCAGGAGCCCTGTGGATTCTTTCACTTTAAGTATCTAGGGCTATCTATTCTCAACACAAAGAACTCTTCCCCCATTAAAAAAAAAACCTTAAAGGGAAGTCAGTGCTATTTCCATGCCTCAGAGACATTAGTGAAGTTTGGAGACTCTAATTTATGATACTGAAGCAAGGAAAAATAATTTTATCCAAAGAGTGATGGGTTAGGACAGCAGTACTGGGATTAAGTGGGAAAAGTTAGAAATCATCCCTATTTCTCTGCCAGAATGTCCATTTGCATCCATTTCAGAGCTCATCACAATGAGCTACTGGCACTATTTTGTGTTTTAAAACATAATTGCTGGTGTGATTGCAAGGGTGAGGACTCCTGATGAGAACTGAAGGTGACAAGTGGAGTGAATGAGTAGAATTCCCCATAGCCTTGGGACTCTGGTGTGTAGAATCTGTATCTTGGCAAAGGAAACAAATAGAATTCAGCACCAGGATTAAGGGTAAAAGCACAACACTGAGCCCAATTTTAAAATGTTATTTTTCAAGATTGGGTTTCCACGCTTCAAACCTGAACTCTCTTTGTTTTTAATTATTTTAATAGCATTATGATCTAGGGGGTGAAGCAGATACCAGTACTATGCAGGAGTCAAAAATCAAAGCTCTAATTAAGTACGTTGGTTCAATTAAGCCAGTGTCTGTTGAGCCCATACTATGCCCCCTGGGCTGGTACTGTGAAGAATATAAAACATTTTCAAATGGAGTATATTATACTCCCATGCAATATATGAGTACAAAAGGCTCAAATATTTAAATGTATGTATTATGTTTGTAGTAATAGATATGCATAAATTAATACATTTATACATGCAAGTTTTAATTTTTTCTGGTTTCAGAGTGTGAGTAAAAGGTATTACCCATTGTTTGTTTTAAAAAACACTGGAGAGATTCAGCTCTCCCCATCACAGCCAGGCCTGGACCTCTCTCCTTTTGGGGGGGGTGGATCATGCCACCTCCTGGGTCTGAAGCTCTGAAATTCCCTCTCTGGCCACAACCTTGCACTTTCTGTATCTTATCTCCCTTCCTCTGTGCTCTCTCTGCTGTTCTGGTCCATCTAACTGCAGTTACTCGCCTCTTTGGTCTTGTTCTCTCTTCACCCACATCAGCAATACGCTTAGCAGCACTCCCTTCTTCCTCTTGCCTTCTCAACACAACTAATTGCCTTTTTTTTTTTTTTTTTAGATATTTATTTGAGAGGGACAGACAGAGCATGTGCATGAGCTAGGGTAGGAGCAGAAGGAGAGGGACAAGCAGACTCGACATAGAGCATGGAGCCTGACATAGGGCTTGATCTCACGATCTGGAGATCATGACCTGAGCCAAAACCAAGTCAGATGCTTAAACGACTGAGCCCCCTCAGCCCCCTGCCAGTTGCTTTTCTAACTCTGCATCCCATCCTGCCATCATTCGTTCCACCTCCAAGATCAGAGAGTCTTCTACCTATGCTAAGAGCACAGATTCAATCCATTTAGTCTTACCTGAACCCTATCCAGCTTAGACATCTTTTTATTTCTCCAGTGTTACGTCCACTTCATGTTTTTGAGTGGCTGTTAAACTTGCTTTCCACGTTCCTTTCACTTTCATCTGTTCTCTTTCAATAGGCAGTCTTTCCTACTGTATTGCTAAGAGCAGGTTTTTGGGGTTCTCCTATAACCTCTCTACCTCTAAATCCCCGCTGTCCTTCATTCATCTTTTCCGCCCTCTCTCCCAGCTCAGTGTCCCTCATCTCTGTGCTCTGCTGCCTACTTTCTGACCTGTTCTAGGTCCACTCCAGCCAGCAGTACTTCCTTGGTACGTCCTTCCTCTCTTTCACACATCTGCCTACTGCCACTTCTGACAGCACATCTCCCATCACTAAGAACAAATCCTACATAGTCTCTAAAAACAAATCTCTCAGTCCAATTAAACTGTTGAATTCCTGTCCTCTGTTTATCTTTTCACTTCCGACACTTCCCCAAAGGGTAGCCTATCTTCACTTTGTCACCTAATGCTCATGGCTTAACCTTTAAACATGGGCTGAGCCTTGGCCACTCTACTGAAATCACCCTGTGGCAGCTTTCCAATGAGCTTCTTGTTACAAAATCCAATAGCCCTTTCTCCTCCCTCCTCTTCAGCTTCATGAAGGCAAACCTAAATTTACTGCTGGGAAGCAGCACATTCTGGTTCTAATCCTGGCCCTCTGGTTCTCTCTCTGTGTTCTCTTGCTGGTTCTGTTCTTCCTCCTATCCCCTCAGCATTGACTTGCCATAGTGTTCTGAGCTTGACCCTCTTGTCCTTATCTCCATGCTTCTGTAGCAATATTTTTGTCTTCCACCACTTGACAACTCTGGGGATAAATTCCAAATCTTTACACCTAGCCTCTCCTTTTCACTTCAGCTTAATGCATCTACTTCCAATCACCTCCTGGATGATTTCATTTTGAGTCAAATACTGAGACATTCCCTGCAAACCAACATGATCACCAAATTCCCCCTTCTGGTTAAGGGTACCACCATTCCTTCTGTCACCAAACTAAAGCTTTCCAAAGACTTTGCCACCTCTGTCTCCCTCATCCTGTGCATCTAATCCTCTGGAAAGCCTGTAAATTCTTACCCCTAAGATTTCCCAGTCTCCCCATTTCATTCAAGCCCTTCCCTCTAGGCTGAATGATTTCAATATCTTTTAGCATGGTTCCAAGATTTTTTTCCTCCTGTCAGTATTCACTTCCTAAATATAAATTAAATGTCATTCTCCAACTTAAAAAAAAAATCCAGTGGGCTATACTTGCCACAGTTCAGCAGCAAGAATACCTTCTTGTTATTTGTCTGTGTAAGCCCATGAAGCAGGACAAGCTGAATCATACATTTGTGTCTTACCTTTCCTTACCAACTTGTTTTCCCATGTGTCTTTCCTTCAACTGCTTCCTTAGCCCAGATTTCTCTCCTCCATCTCTCCCACATCCATTCTTCTATAATATCCATCTCCCTCTATACAGGTCTTCAAGAACAGAACAAATGGACCACCGTGTCCACCTTCCTTCATCCTAAAAAAAAAAACTATAAATATGCCTTTTGTGAGTGTCTATAGCACTTTAATTAGATCTCTCTAGTGATAGCTATCACAAACCCCTCTTATTTTATGATTATTTATACATCACATCTCACCTACCAGATTATAAACTCCCTGTGGTGGTCAGGAGCCATACATGTATTCATCTTTTTTATCTCTTGTAGCACCTATCAGTGCATCTCATATATGGAAGGCACTTGTACATATTTGATATTATAAATTAAAATGGAAAAGAAGTCACTTTGTTCTGCCCAGAGGATACTTGAATCTGCAGTAAAACCCAAGGATGAGTCCCTCCATATATATCTCAGTATTTCTGCACCTACCCATATCACAGCAATATGCTGAATGTATATATTTTCATGGTAATTATTATTTCCAGGGGAATTTGGATTCTTTGAAACTTTGTTCTGTCAAGTTACTCTGTGACTGTTTTATGGTTGGTAGTACTTGGAATACTACATGTACACGAACCAAGTATGTGTCAGAGGGAGAGATCATGGAGGATATTGATCAAATGTTAGGTTTCTACACTTTTTAGATGCTTTCAGTAGAGCTTGTCTCCAGACCCTTCACTCCTGGACTGAGTCTAACAACCTGACCTATGCTGGGATTGATCTGGCATTGATGCTATCTGTAGCCTTTTATCCCCCTTTCTTTTGGGTGGGGGGTAGGTGCTGGTGGCGATGACTTGCAGCACCAGAAGGACCTTGTCACAGTTCAGGCTCACTAATCACATATTCAAATGAGCCCTGAATGGTGATTCAGTAGGACTGGTATATCATCCAGTACACTTGGTACTTTCTGCACCCGTATCTATGCTCGGCCAGACTCGAGAAACTCTCTGTGCTGCTCACAACATTGTCTTGATGCTATCTCCTCTTTTCTGGGCTCTCTGGATTCTCACCATAGCTGAGGCTTTGTCCACGGGACTGCTTCCCCCTCCCAAGGGAAGTCAAAAGTTGAAATAATCAAGCACTCCATTTCTGATCCATATTGCAAATGAAAGTAGGTTAGGATTTGGATAAGCTGACTCAGAATTCTAGTCTCTGAAGCACTCCTTTTTCTCTAAATGTGAAGGGATTCATTACCTTAGACTTGACAACATCACCTCTGACTTTATGGCTCTCCTATCCCTTTATTCCTAGAACCCTGCTCAGCTCCTTGTGTCTCCGTGCTATTCCACTAAGAAGTCTGCCCTGTTCCTTCTAGTCAGTGTCAGTCCCTGTTTGTCCCCCTGATGAAACTCTTGGCGCTGGTACTCTCCTTTTACTTAAACCGCTCTGGTACCTGATAATGTTCCCTTCTCCTGGACAGCTTCGTCTATAAATCTCATTATGTCATTGATCATGAATTATTCTCCTTTGGGAGGCCATCTTCTGCCACTGTGTGCTAATTTAAAGCGTACTATAGAGAACTGAGCTCAAATAAGTTACAGGCCGTGACAAGTCTCTTCTTCAAAAAAGCGAACAAAGTCCATTCTTCATTGAGACAGGAGGGAGGTAGAGGAAATATGATTGGCAAGATGGGACAGAATGTCACAACTTGGGAGGCACCCTAACAAAAATTAAAATGTAAGGCTAGAAGGTGAATTTTTCTTCTTCAAAGTCCTATCAGGTATAGACAGTCCTGCTCCTGGGAATGGGGCAGTTAATATTTTAGAGCAAAATCCAGCTCATTGTGTGTGTGTGCGCGTGTGTATAACTTTTTTAGATGATGAAGCACACACACACCAATGAATTAGAGTCTGATAATAACTAGTGGGAGGGTAGGAAGGCACCATCCTTATGAAGGACATTCATAATTCATTTTTGGACCAATGGAATGAAAATAAATCTAGGAAGTCATAATATATCCATAAGTTTTTTTTTTCATGAGGTGTTCATCAATTTTTTTTTCCTATAAATACCTGAAACATTAAGGCAGAATAAGAGGAAAAAATAAAGTTAGGAAGTCTGCAGTGGAGTTTCCCTTTATGTCACAAAGCCAGGAGCCTGCACCTGAGTCTCTTGGATCCTGAGACTTGGTCACTGGTTTTGATGATAGCAAGACCCAATGCTGATGACCTTCCAGATGTCTGCTCCTTTAGTTCCTTGGAGTGAAAGCTCACTTAAACTTAGCTTATTCCCAGGGGATAATTGGACTGAGGATAGAAGTACACCTAACTGATTTCTATTTTCACTTGTAACCTGAGATGTAGCAGAAAAGGAAATAATTTTAAGAAAATTAAAAAACACTTTCTGAGGACCACCTTTGTGCTCAGGTATAGACTGGAGGTTGTTTGCTCCAATGCCAAAAATAGCAGGGAAGGGGACAACTGTCCAGAGCACCGCTAGGAAAGCAAGAAACCTATCACACCTGCCTTTGGCCATAACTGTGCCTAACCCGTGATAAGTGAGGTATCTGGAACCAAACACATCCATGAGGTCCTGCCTGTCCACAGGGGGTCAGGCCATGTGTTGGCCCTGAGCCAGTGTCCCTCAGACTATGGAACCCACAGGCTCCTGGGCAGAGAGGAAGGTATTCCCATCACACTACCCTGCCCCACAGACTCTAAGCCACCAGGCCATCTTTGGTCTGTCCTGCCTGCATTAAGAGACTCGTGTCTGAGATCTGATAGGAGTTCAGCTTCAGGGGATGTGACCACAGGAAGGTGAAATGTGTTGAGCTGCCTTTTCTCCTTGGCTAAGGATATTACTTATTTTCAGAGGGGACATTAAAACACACACACACACACACACACACACACATGCCTGAAACCTCAGTCATTAAAAGAATCCTCCGTGTAGTTAACTCCCAATGTCACTGTCACATTTTAATTATAATTGATAATTTTCTTTTGAAATTAAGGGCTATTTAATATTCCCTCTGGTTGCAATAAGAACCATCTGGAAACCAGAGTCTGGGCCATAATGCTGCCTCTGCCTGAGTTGTGCTCTCAATAACTCACACATTGCTCCCACATATTCACCCAGACAGCACAACTGGACCTAATTTGATCTCTTTGCCATGAGCTCCTTTACGCTCGTACACCTCCCCAATACATTCACTCCTAATGGATTTGAAATTGCCAATTTTAGTCACCTTATGGAGAAACAGGGATACATTCCTGGTAAAAGAAAGTGCTCATTTAGAGCTGGATGGACGTATTCTACCTTATCAAGCTAGTGTTTTGTTCTTTTCAAAACTCTTTTGTTCTACCTAGCCTGTGGATCACTGACTACTCAAGATTTGACAGAGTGTCTAGGCTTTACGTGAAAGGAGCATTTTATTTGAGGTGGAATAACCTAGTTGTCCTGTTTCCTGTCCCTATCTTACCCTGTGGAATTTGCGTGGAACTCTGATGTCCTGTTGATGGATCCCATTGATGCTAGAAAGATGGAGAAACAGAAGCCAGCCCTCCCCCCACCCCAGCAAGGACAGACAGTCCTATCACTCAGATACATAATTATTCATATGTGCCAACATCTATTCTTGACAACACCATGAACAGGACTGGAGAAGTCTATCCTCACTGGGGACAGGAATGGTAATACTGGTCTTGAAAGATTCAAGAATTTTTCCTATTCCAGGGTCAGGAGCAGGGAAAAGATCAAGACTTCATGTCAGTAGGAAGCAAGGAGCCTAGAGTAGCCTCCAGGTAGATTTCTTACTGAGAAAATATAAAATAGTAAAAATACCCTTTCTTTGATGCAAATGTAATTGGAAGACAACTCGGGCACTTATAGCTTTGTTTCCCCTCATCCATGTACCATCTCTTGCCTTCTCTTATCGCTCTTTCTCAGTCTGGGGATCTGGAGGTAGTCTATGTCCTGTATCACACACACTGCACACTGTGCGAATGAGAAGTCAAGAGTGCACAGAGCTTGAACATGTGCATAGTATTTAATGAATCCAAGCCAGAGTCCAATAAGCCTAGCAGCATCAGCCCCTCTGTATTTCAGTGACTGAGGACAGAACCTGCTGTGCATACTGGGGACCTTGGATCCCAGAGCAGAGACAACATGGTTACTAGACTGCTCCTGAGGTTTGTGGGCACTTCCACAGATCAGGGCAATTACCTTGGTTATTTCTTGGTCGTAGGCACAAGACATGGAGCATATAGAAATTTGAGGAGTTGTTCCTTGAGCATTCTTCACTTAATTCTTATGTAGAAAGGCTCCGAGCTATGGCACTTTACAGCCTGCTACCCCTCCTTGGAGGATAGCATTTCTAGGGTCACCAGCAGTCCCTTTAGGCTATCACCACATTTAGCCTGTGTAAATCAAAGTCCTCGGTATGTGAGTATGGGATAATCTACCATAACCATTTCTCCAGATGGCCTCCTTTGACATGGAAATATGATCACCTCTTAATTTTACAGATGAAAAAGTTGAAGCACAGCAAAATTTGATGACTAGCCAAAACTAAGGTTATTTAGGAAATTCTTGGCAGGACCAAAGCTTGTCTGAATTTCCAACCCTCACCCTAGCTCACTCAGTAATGCTACCTGAATTGTCCATCCTCACCCCTTGTTAATAACACATCATTTTCCTCTAGTGGGCAAAAATCACTAAAGCCAGGCAGCTGATTTATCCAAACCTGTCCCATGGAATTTTGTCTTCTTTGTAGACCCATAAACACACACACACACACACACACACACACACACACACACACACACACAATGTACAGAGTCCTCATGACTCTACAGAGACAAGTCAGAAAAGTTAAGAATAAGGCAGGAACTTTGAAAATCAGAGAGTGGTAGAAAAGTTTCTGTAATGAATTGTTGAAGGCCAAATGATGTCAACATTTTTGAATTTTGTGGGGTAAGACTATGAATAATTTTTTATTAAAAATTTTTTATGTAGCATGTAACCCACATAAATAAAAAACTTAAGGAAAACTGAGGCAGAGGCTTTCTTGCAGAGTGTTAATATGGGGAAGAGAATTTTCAGGAATGCGTACAAGGAAATCGAGATGCTCTGAAGGCATCAGAAGCTTTGGTCAGCCCACAGTGAGCAGAGAACCTCAGGGGAGAGCCTCCCAGACTCTTCTTCTGGGTACCCCTATAATTTAGTCAAGTTTAAACACAGCAAGCCTGATTCCAATACTAAGGCATGCATTTGTTCTGGAAACAAAAGTAGAAGTTTAAGGAAGTTCACATATACAATGCATCCAGAAGGAAGGCTTTATAGCCCCTAGATCCATAATCATTATTGCCTGCCTAAAACATGAGGAGGGGAGACTTGAGCATTATAAAAATGAATAAAGTTCTCCTCAGAATTTTTATGAAACTTTGATCTTGCCCCAAGATTATAATGGTGAATTATTTAAGCATCCAGAGCCTGGGGATCCTGCAACCACCTTCTCCTGAAATCCACCTGTTCACAGATGAATGGCAAAGAGCTCAGGAAGTAATCAATCTTTCCAAAGAGGATAGTGTCTTTAGTTTAATCCTGCCACAGAACAGATTTTAGTTCATGTATGGAGGGCATTCTTTTTATGCCAAGAGCAATAAAAAAGCTCTAAGTGTCTTAGCTTAATGTAGAAAAAAAAATTTTTTTTAAATTTCACTAGATCATCTTGTCCCTAGAGGGAAGACAGGACAGGAAGTAGGAAGGTGATAAAGTCCTTAAATGAGTGAAAGGGGAATCTTCTGTATCATTGATTGCACAGTGTAGTCATTCCCAGGAACCTAGTTTCAGGAAAGAATATGGGCATAGAGAGGAGGTAAGCTTTAATGTAGTCAGATGATGCAGAAGAGGGTACTAGAACTCCCCTTAAGCTCAATGTTTAGAATGAAACCAATTATAAATGTCTTCTCTACTTTTGCTTCCCAATGAGCCACATGACATTGTGATGGTATCATAGTAAACCAAGAGGTTCCATGGTGACTTCATCCTTCTCATGAGTGCTGTTAGGGATAGGTGGATCATGATGTTTGTCATTGATAAGTAACGGGGCCAGGAGCCATGAACATTTGGAGCGTCCTCATCCCTTGAGGTGACCATTCCCTGTTATACAACAGCTATATCCTTTTGTGGAAGGGGGAGAGAGAAGAGGATTCATGGGGACCCTAAAAGCATATAAAATAACAGAATTATTCAACTGAGCATCTTGTGCTTAGTATTAAGATTAAATAGAAAGGAGGAAGACAACCTCAAGAATGACCTTGAAAGGATAGCTCAGTTAGCATTATGAAGGAAAAGTTTGACAAAATCCATGTCTGCACAAGACTGAAGCTGCTAAGATGACAGTCTACATAAAATGAGGGTACTTTCCCATTTGGGGTAGATTTTAGCGATCCTGGATGCTCAGTGTTTTATGGAAAGGCAGACCAAAGTAAAGTCAATTTCAGAACCGAGGAATCCCTTCAGAGCAGTGATGTACACAGGAGACTCTATTTCTTAAACTCTTTCTCCCTGAGACAAGGAACAGGATTTAATTACTCTGATATGGTGGCTTTGATTTCTTCCCAAACCAGGCTTGTCCATTTGGTCATTGGCACCTGGACAGCTCACAGCTCTCCTTGGCCTCTTGCTTTCTGTGTCTGAGATGAAAGAATAATCTGTATAACCTTATTTGGATAAGGTCTGGTAGACAGAGAGATAAATGAGACCAAGAACAAAACTGCTATCTTCTGGGGCAGTTACAACTGTTTTCTGATATCCTTTGTTTCCTTTTCATTTTCTTTGTCGTATCAGAGGGAAATCTACTTGGTCATCGTCAATTACACAACCTACTGTCAAAGTTTGCTATGGAAGTTCGTGAAGAACAAATAGAACCAGCATATTTCATTTAATCCTGACCATTTGGAGGGAGGGGGGTTCTGTTCTCTCCCCCAGAGCAACCTCTTCTTTGAGGCACTTTATCTTCTCTTTCCTTTCCTGGCAGCGATGATTCCAAAACAAATTTTAGTGGTTGGCACTGAACAAAGAGAATAATAGCTGTAATAGGAAATAGACTGAAATACCTATGTTTTTAGCAATTGCAAAGTAGGTTTTAGCATTGAACCTTCCAGGTTCCTTACTGGAAACTCTTCCTTGCCTCTCAGTCTTCTTGGCAGCTCTCCTGATTCTTTGTCATGATTTTAGCTTCCCTCCTCCACTCTTATGAAGGAGGGATGTGTTCCTTAAGCTGCATTATTATCTAAATTATTAGATTGTTAAAGAAAATCTTGGTAATTTCTCATGGTTTTCTCATTTTTTTTAACTTAAGGAGATGGAGAAGGTAAAAAGAAAAAAAAAAAAAGGACAATGATAAGCAATTAAGAAAGGCCTTCTTACCAGGTGCTTCAATTCAAGGTCAAGTGCTGGGAAAGTGTGTGCCTTCCAGTGACAGCCCGCAGTTCTACTAGTGGAGAAGGGTGTGCTCTGGAATATTAAGCAATCTTTGTGAGAATGCACACCAGGGCTTTGACTGAGGTGCCTGTCTTGTGCACAGAGGCATTTGTGGTTGTTACTTCTCCTCTCTTTCTTATTGTTTCAAAGCACAAGCCCCGTGTGATGCGGGATGCTTAGGTTTCAGTCTGAGTGTGCTGGTGATATAACACTACCCCGAGAACACAGAGTTTCTAAGTATCTTGCCCAATGAGTTGTTGTACATTATTTTTTTAAGCATTAATATTGTGTCTCCTTTGGAATGAAAGAGAAAAGGTGAAATAGGAAACAGACTCAGTGACAAGTAGACAAAAAGCTTTACTCTGGAAAGTGCCCCTCACTGAGCTGAGAAAAGTTTAAAGGCAATGAAGGGAGAAATTGGGGTAGAATGATTTGGGGGTGAAAAGATGACAACAGCAACATCCAGGTGCTCTGGTCTATTCCATAAATGATTTGTTTGCTGTTCCCTATGAGCTCTCGCAGAAAGAGAAGCTTTGCTGCTGCTGATGGTTCAGAAAAATGGCAACAGAATGAGTTTAGAAAGAGGCATAGGCTTCTTTCCAGGAAGACATTGATAAGCATTGCACCTTAACTCTTCAAAAATTCATCTACAGACCTTTAGGGCAGCTCTTCTCAAGCGATTTCCATTCTCCAGTCAAGAATATTCTGAGTAGAAAAGCCTTAGACCCATTATGATTACATTTACTTAAATTGGGAAGCCAAAGGGCACTGTGAAGAACAAAATATATCAGGGGAATAGAGTTAGCTGAACCTTTTCTTCAATTTTGGAATGATTTTGGATCACAATGTTAGGTCACCTCTGAGAGAGAAAATCTTTTAAATAAAATTATTTCTTCTCTTCCCCAGTGAAAACACCAGGTTTCTAATCTGATGACTGTTTACTTCAGGAAGGAAATTGGTAGATTAGATTACAAATAGGCGTCTTATAGATTGATTTAATCCTGAGTCTTACACATATTAACATGGAATTTACTGACTCAGACATGATCTTTTAAGCTATCAAATATTACTAAAGGGCAGTAGATCATATGCTCTGTACAAACCAGAAATGCTAAAATGTTAGATAATCTTCCCAAATACTCAGAATCTCAATAAATTCTACTGTACCTACACTGGATTTAGGAATTAGGCAACAGAAGGAGAGGGGCAGAGAGCCATTGATGGAGACTCAGGGTCCTTTCTTTTCTTCGTTATTAAAGAAAAGGAAAAAAAATCCAAGGACAGTTCTCAAATCAGAATGTAAACTCTACCCTTTCACTTAGGAATTTGATTAAGTTTAAAGTAAATATTCAGATTTTTTTTTTAACTAAAACCCTTCTTTTTGGGAGATTTGGCCTGCAGTGTAGGAGCATGTTTTTAGAAAGATGGCTTATTCACACACTGCTATTGATTGAATGAGAAGCCCATACCTTGGATACGAAATAGAACAACATGAAGTCTATGCCCTTGTGAATCTTATGTATTTATGAGAGGAAATAGACAATAAATAAATTTCAGATACTTCAAAGTGTCAAGGAGAAAAACAAGGCAGAATGGGTGGGGGACGGTAGGGGATGATATGAAAGGTGTGGGCTGCTATATGTTTTGTAGGGTGGACAGGAAAGTTTCTATGAATAGGTAACATTTGAGCAATGGCTCAAATGGGAGTGAGCCTTGGGGATTTCTGTATGAAGGGTTTTTTCGGGCAAAGAAAAAGCAATTGCAGAGATCCTGAGGTCAAACCACATGCTTAACATTCTTGAGGGAGAGTCAGGATGCCAATGAATAAGGAGAATGTGAGAGATGTGGTCAGAGAGATGGCATTGGCCCGCAGGCCTTGTAGGCCAATGTTAAGGGCTTTTACCAGGAGCAAGAAGAGAAGTCACTAGAAGGTTCTGAGTAGAGAGTGATATGACCTGACTTCCATTTTAAAAGAAGCATTGTGACTGCTGTGTTGAAAATATACAATGAGAGTGTATGCAATAGGAGAAATAGCAAGGCAAGTTAAGAAGCTATTGCGTTAATCCACATAAAAGATGACAGTGGCTTGGGCCATCGTGTTAACAGAGGTGGTAAAAAATGGTTGGGTTCTGGAAATGTTTTGAAGGGTTTGCTGATGTATTAGATATTAAGTAAGAAAAAGAATCGAGAGTGACCCTAGAAGTTGTGGTCTCAGCTACTGGAAGTTTGGAGTCGCCATCAATAAAATGGAAATCCTATAGAAAAAGCAGATTGGGGAAGAGAGCCTTATAGTAAGTTTAAGATGTCTGAGAGACACCAGAGCAGATTAGGCTGGTTAGGCTATTGGATATATGAGTCTTGGGTTTAGGGAAGAAGTAGAGCCTAAAGATATAAATTTGGAATTCATGGGCATTTAAATAGTATTTGAAGCCATGAAACTGAATCCAGGGAATGAGTAGACAGAAGAGAGTCCCTGGGCCAGAGGCCCCAGAGATGAGGAGGGAGCAGCACAGGAAGCACCAGCAAGGGGTGAATCAATGAATAGAATAAGATCGTTTATCCATTGATAAGCTGAGGAAGAGATGTTATCAGTGGGCTGGTCAGAACACAGGCATGAGGGCAGTGTACTCATGAAAGAATGGGAGGAAAGGAAGTAGTGACAAGATGGATTAACATCTCTTTTAGGAGTAAAGGGAACACAGAAATAGCAGTAGGTGTTAAAAGGTGTGAGGTCCAAGGAAGGATTTTTTTTTTTAATTTTTTTTAAGATGTGAGAAATAACAGCCTGTTTTATGCTGACCAGAATGACCCTGTAGAAGGGGAAAATTGCTGCTTAAGGGGAAAAGCTCATTGCTGCAGTGATGTCTTTGATAGTGTGAGAGGGGACTGGATCCAGGGCACAAGTGGAGGGAATGGCTTTAGGAAACTAACCAGGCAGTTACAGGGTGAGACAATTTGGCCCCAAATGGAAGCAGGTTGGTAAATGTGATGGTGGGAGTACATCTTTTCTGATTGGTAACTTTTTAGTGAAATACAAAGGAGGTTCATCAGCTAAGAGTGAGTATCAGGAGCAAGTATTGGAGATTTTGGAAGAGGGGAAGGCATGAATGACTTATATAGCCCATCTAGCAGATGAAAAGCAACAAAGAAAATGTAGGAGACTTGCTAGGTGGCACAAAGGACTCCCTTGAGGTTCTTAAAATCATGAGTTTAGAAGCAACTTAAGATATTTTCTTCAGCTACATCCAGCTTAGATAGGGTGGAGAGTTGGATTTAAGTGGGGCTGGGGTTTAACCAGGTGAGTACAATGAAAGGAGCAAGAGACACAGTTAAGGGCAACTGTGAAGCAGTGATTATGACTGGCCATGGAAGCTAAGCTAGGTGAGGAGAAAAGTGAGGGGTTTCAGGGAATCAGGAATAAGGACATGTAGTCAGGGATGAGGACTGAGATGTGGCCTGGAGTAACCAAATGACTGAATCGTGTTCCAGAAAGACTAATCTGGAAATTAGGAGCTGAGTCAGAGTGGATGCCTGAGGCTTCCACTACAGAGAGGTCGTGGTTATTGGTAGAGACACAGTCTGGGTCTGGAGTGGGGTTGTGAGCTGATGGTAGGTGGAGACAAAGGTTATTGAAGGAGCAGAGGCGGAGGAACTGAGAGGCCAGGATGTGGGAATAATGGTTTATGTGGCTATGGAAGGCAACACAGATTATAACTGGAATGGTACTACAGATAGTGACTGGAATGCAGTGATCCAAGAATATTTAAACAGCTGCTTCTAGGAAGGGAAGCAGCTAGTGTAGTCTTGTGTGCCTCAAAGCTTGTTTGTTGTTTTGTTTTCTTTTTATTTTTAAGGAAGAGAGAGGGATGGTGGTCCAGATATGGCAATGAGAAATAAGGAAGGTGCCCCTTCCACTTCTAGGCCCAGTGGCATGAGGAATGTGGGAGAAGAAATGCCTGCCCCCTGAGAGGAATACAAGGTCTTCAAGGAAAGCCAAGTTTCTGTGCGAACAAGGAGAAAGCAGTTGTCAGGGTTGTGGCCAATGATGAACCACTGACTCATGGAAGGATTTGGAGAGCTCATCAAGGATGGGAAATGAGCTCATATGGGAGATGCCTGGTCATCTGGGAATGAAAGTCTAAGGGGTGAGAGCTATTCTGACTTCTCATGGTGACTATCCCAAGCAAGACTTAAAGGCATTTTGGATCAGTCTTGATGGTCTCTTTGTCAGACTGAGATGGTAAGGTTTTAAGTGCTGGAGGTAGAGTCTTGCCAGCAGCATAGAGTTCTGGTGCCTCTTGTTCAAATCCTGATATTTGGGTGTTTTGTTTTGTTTTTTTTAACTTTGACTAAAATCTCTATTTCCCTCTTTGGTGGGCCATAGCCTATTTTTATAGATGTCAGCAAATGGGATCGTGGGTTGAGGCCACATTTTGACTATTTGCCCTGGAAATTCCAGAGCACATTTTCACAGTAAATCGTGTCCTTCCTATTTTCAAGGCTCCCAACTAAGCTAGTTTCCTTAAGGGAATCAGAATTCTTTGTTCACCTTTCTCCTCATTTATCTTAAAAAAAAAAAAATCAAAGTAAAAGGATTAGAAAGCAGCTTTCCTCAGTTTTGCTAAATGAACGTGTTCTCTGGCTGACCATTTTCATTTAGTATTTTCTTTTGTTAGAGAGGAACAGGGGCACAATAGCATAGGAGATGATCAAAAGTCTTTAAAAGATTTGGGAGAAAAGTTTGGAAGAGCAAGAGAGGATTAGGAAAAGGATTTGAGTGGGGCTGCATGAAGGGGACAAGGCTTATAGGGATGGCCTGAAGAAATCAGAAATTTCATTAAATAAAATTTTTTCAGGAATAAAAATCCATTGTGTTGGGTTTTGGATATTGAGCGAGAGCAACCTAGAGTCTATCCCCAGGAACATTCCACATACTTCTGACACAGATGGTGTGCTGATACTGTTTCATTTCCTGTGCCCTTTGCGGGGGACGGGGGGGGGGGGGGGGGGGCGGTTACCTCTCACAATTTGAAAAGATACTGAAGCTGTTCAACAATCTCTGACCATCAGGAAAGGGACCACTCAGTGTATTTAGTCATGTTCCTGCCTGGCATTTTCCCCAAAAGACTAAATTGTGTTCATTCTGGTTTGTGAAATGCCACGTCTTGGTTCTTGTGTTGGAAGGCTATTGCAACCAGCTCAAGGGGTTATCCTGTGCTTTATGCCCTGAAGACTAATAGACCCCATTTAAGAGGGAAGAAGGAAGTAAGTCAAGCTAGCCAGGGATTATCTTGCCATGCCATCTCTTTGCTTTCAGACCTCTGGGCCTGCAGCCTTTCAAAGGTAAGCAGAAAACAGCATGGGTTCCATTACCTCTGCCTCAGATTTCCCCTAGTTCAGGTTGCCTGCCACACGTGGTTAATGGGGTGCGCCTGTTTGTTAAGGGAATTTGCAGGAAGTGAGGGGCAAATCTTCATAGGAGTTTTGTTACCCAATGACCATCCCAGCGTAATACTTCAGAGTAGACTTGATGCTTGTGGAAACATTTCAGGGAGCTAGGCAGCATGTTCTGATGGAGATCAGAGAAGGGACAGGATAGGGCAATGAGCTCTTATCCCTGAGGGCAAATCTCTTTTCTTCCACTTGACAGGAGCCAGTGCTCGATAGGTGTCATAATTACTCTCAGCCACAATGACTGGCGCGTGTGTGCCCATGAGTGTGTGCGTGCACAAATGTGTTTGAGTGTGAGGGGGTGATGATGATGGAAACCACAAAATACAAATCCACTGTAGGGTTGGGTTGCAAGCTCAGAGCCACCCCCCCTCCCAAGGTCACACGGCAGAGGGGAAACGTTCATAATTTTCCCAGTGTAGTAGGCTCCCCAGGGAAAACACAGAAGACTCAGGCTTGCCTTGATTCTGTGAGGCTCAGATCCCCCCCACCCACCCTGGGGCCGGCTCTCCTTCCTCTTGACTCTCAGATCCCCAGCCCACCCACCTCCAAGTTCATTTTTTGTTTGTTTTGTTTTGTTTTCTGTAAATATATATTTCTTATTTTGGACGTGCAGGGATCAATTGAGGTTCTGGAGTGGGGGGAGGGGGTGGATGACTGGGTCTTTTTATTTTTTCCTTTCTCTCTTGGATTTTGGTGTTTGAACTTGAAAAAAAAATAATTACAAGTATATATATAAGCAAATGACTTACCTTAAAAAAAAGAAATAAGTTGATTTCATTCTTTTGATTTATCTTGTTTCTCATTGGGGTTGGGTGGGGGTGGGGGGTCTTTTGGGTGGAGGGCTTTTTTGTGAGCTGTATAGATTTCCAGTTTGGACTTGTTCAAATGATGCAGGAACAAAAATTAAAATGAATTTAGAAAAAGACACAACATAAAAACAAGAAAAACTTTGTGATGTATAAAAGCTGTAAATAGTCAAAGATTCTTTCTCTTTTCTAATGGCAAATTATTTCTGTCACTTTATATTCAAAAAATAAAGAAACCTACCACAAATTATCAGGGTAAAAAAAATCCAGAATCAGAGTTTTTTTTTTTTTTTTTGGAAGGGGGTGGTCTTTGTGCCTTCTTTACTGTGGCTTAGATAAGTGTATTATAACAAGATGTTGCTTGGGAAAAATCTCTTTCCCAGTCAGTTTCTGGATATCAGTGGTAGTCTGGACTCATGACTCTGGTTGAGTTAGGAATCTGTTTCTTCTAGCTGATAATTTGGTCTCTTGGTAAGGGGTTGCGGGAGATTAAATGATTATGATCTTAACACCATTTTTTCATTTCTGTAAGATTCTTTACTCCATTATAACTGTCATCTACTTTTCTTTGTCTTTTCAGCATGGAAAATTTTAAACATATTCAAAACTAGACAGAATGGTATAATGAACTCCCCGGGTCGATTGCCCAGCTTCAATAATACCAAGTTATATCAGTCTTCTTACAATCACATCCTATCCCTTTCCCCATCTAAATTATTTTGAAGTAAGTTCCATAATTGTATAATTTAATCTGTGAATATTTCACTATGTATCCCCAAAAATTAAGGATTCTAGAGTAACCTAAATATCATTATGACATCAAATTTCAGCAATAATTCCTTGATAGCAAAAAATTAATTACTGTCCAAATTTCTAATTGTCTCAAATTTAATACTGTTTTATAGCTGTTTTTATTTTCATCATAAGCTAAGTAAGGTCCAAAGAATTGGTTGCTATTCCTTAAATTTATTTTAAATCTATAGGTTCACCCTTCAACTCTCTTTTTTCACTTTGAAATGTATTTGTTAAACAAATGGAGTCTTATACTATAGAGGTTCCCACAGCTGGTTTTTGCTGGTGGCATCCCCATGGTAATGATTAACATGTTCCTCCATCCTCTGTATTTCCTATAAATTGGTAATTGTCTTACTCTCTAATGCATTCTTCTTCCATTGCTTAGAAGTATCAAGAAAGCAAATTGGACCTCATTTTAACCAATGTGCAGTGCATTTAAAAGAACTCGCTAGTCACATACATCTTCCAGATGGAAAGAGCAATATGGATCTATTCACAAGATGACTCAGCTCTTCCCATAGCCAAGACAAAAAACAAAGACTTGTTCTGGCTTTCCGACCTGTCCTTTTGGCTAATACATTTACCTGAATTGCCTTCTTTTCTTCTCTAGTCCCAAATCTGTTACTAACTATATATATGGGTATTGGATGGTTTCTCTTACTATACCTTGATTTCTAAATTATTCCAGTTAAATGATATTTCTGATAATAAAAGAAAATAGCATAGATACATGTAACATTTCAAATGGAACCCATAAAGCACATTCCAACATCACTTTAAGAAGAGTCATGGGCTCTTCCTGTAATCCTAGTACTGGGAAGGACTATACAGAGAACCCCATCTTATGGCTAAGGAGCCACAATGAACTATATGTGCGGCAAAGTCCTAGCTGGAAGCCAGAACTTCTGGTCCCTAGTTCAGGGCATATTCCAAGAGGATGTATTATCTTTTTGGAGTTATTTTCTCAGAGGGATTCTCTGAGAGGGTTCCTCCTGTATTTTCCTCTCTACTGGAAAAAAAAAAAAAGTTCCCTTTTTTCCTGAACATATCTGAAAGTAGACAAACATTAACTTAAAGCCCAAATTCTCAGACATAGTAATTCTCTTCAGTTAAGAAAATATTTCTTTAAAGCCCGTATTGTCCTTGGGCCATAGAATTGCTTTAATAAAAATCTGGAAGTTGCACAGTAGGTTCAATTTAAAAACCTGAGACTTGTTCTTTTGAAAAGTTGGGAGAAACAGGACTTCTACTCAAATCTTGGCTCTAGTTTTAAATAAGGGAAACTTAAGAGTAGGTATCTGAATTCTGGTGGGAACCCCCAGTAAGGACATAGTTCAAGCTTTGATCATGACAACAGCATCTCAACAAAACAAAAAAGATAGGCTCAACTGACCAGGTCACCCAGTAGGAATACTCAAGACTATAGCAGGTGTCTGTTCTTTATACTACCTGCCTCACCCAACACCTGGGGTTCTCAGATTAGTTAGCTCAGAGCACCTGTGTTCTTCCCATCCCTATGCCACCCTGAGTTCCATTACAGTGGAACTGTATCAACAAGCAGAGTCTAATGATAGGCTGAGGGGGCACCCAGTCATGTCCCCTTCAGACAACTAACTGTCCCTGAAAGATGAGCTTCCCAGGCTGCTCCAGGATTGCCAGTTCTCTGCATTTGTCACTCAAATATATACCGTTACCATTTGATTTAAATATTTCTATTCTCATCCTTTTATAAACCCCAAATGGTCATTTCAAAAATATATAAAATATTATTCTCAGGAAGCAACTTCTTGCAGGATTCTAGAATGACCAAGAGAATAGGAAAGACCACCAGAAAGGTAGTTCTGATACAGAGTCTTGGAGCCTGTCAAAAATCATATGCCAAAGTGTTCATCTGTGGTCTTTAACAAATTTTTCAACTTCGATAGACTTAAGGTTTCTTTTTTTAACTCTAAACCCAGATGTCAACCTGCCTGCCTTGCCCCTGACAAAGTTTGCCTACAACCGTAGTTCTTGGTTTCAGTTGTATATTGGAGTATTCTGGATGCTTTTAAGATGTTGATGCCTGGGTCTCATCCTCCCAAGATTCTATTCAATTATTCTGGGGTATAACTTGGGCACTGGGCATTTTAAAACCATCCCTTGGGTGATCTTAATATGCAGCCACAAGAAGAACCACCGCCATTGCCAGTGTATTTTTGAGAAAGGAGGTTTCATATTTACTTCTCATTCAACTCAGTGCTGCAGCTGTGGTCTGTGGTCATTTTCAACCTCATTAAAGACCACCACTACACAGATGTTCACCCTCTGGAACTCCTGGACCTCTTTCCTGACTTGCAGAATGAATATAGGAAATGTTCAATTTACTGTCACAATCCATTTCTTTAATGTTGCATACCATCACAATACTTGGCTAAATATAGATATACTATAAAGTTAGTCTATCTAGAGGAAATTCTACATATAAATTTTAAATGAACATTAAATATGACTATTCCCATGATCATAGGAGGAAAGACAAAAATGTACACCTATCATAAGAGATTATGAATATTTCCTAATTCCTGGATTTACTCCACAATTATAATGATCTATGACCTTCTAGGAACACACCTCTGTTCTCAGCCTTTCATAACTTGAGTTCTGACTCTCCATTTCTCTCAGGGAATGTTATCCTAACTGATGTTCTTTGCCTAGGGATTAACTTCCTCCCATCTGCCAGGCAATTCCTAGGGTATTGTAATCCCCCCAAGAACATTCCCATAATCTGAATAATTCAACCTGTCTGACATCCCAGGGGGCTTCATCAGGACAACCAAAGGTGGGTTTCAGTCTTCCAAATCCAAGCTTCTTTAAGGTGCCACCCAGCAGAGTAGATGGCAAGTATCATCCCACAGATGACTGAGTCTAAAATAAAGGTGAAACCTGGGAATCCTGCAAGCTGATTCCAGCAGGAAATGATTATTTTTACTGGCACATATTTTTGAATATTGAAATTTAAATGTCTTTAGATAATATTAGCTCTTGAGTTTAGCACAATTCCTATCATTTCTCATTACTTGTCATACCTTAAAAGCTATCTCAGTCTGCAGCATTCTCCCCCTTCCCCACCACCTCTCCTAGACACAATTCAGTTACGAGTCCTTCTCCTAATTGCTACAGCATACTCAAAAAAATTGTGTTTCCATCATGGAAATAGCATGTCTTGTTTCAGAGCAAAACAGTGACACTGTTTCATATTTCCTCCTGCTTTCCCTCTATGTACCAAGGCCCCACCAATGACTAATAAAATGGTCCACTACATATGTAGGCCATTTAAGACCATATATCATTTAAGAACACATACCCACAAAAGCTTTGAATGTCAAGTTTTTCTCTCTCGCTCTCTCTTTTGCTTTTTTTTTTTTTTTTGAGATTAAATTTAATATTTGGGTAGATCTTTTCCTAATCCCAAAAAACACAAGGCATTACAAGTTTTCTCCTATCCAAGAAACTCTTCAGACGTCTGAGGAAGGGGGGATTTTTCCTTCAAGTTACACCTAAAACAAACTACCATTTGATGTGCACGTATTATCTTCCAGGCCTATTCATTCATGAGCTCATGTAAGCATTTCACAAATATTATTGAGAAATTCATCAACTTGCCCAAAACCACACAGCTATCATTTAAAACGATTAAAGAAGACAATGTAAGTGATACAAACTTCACCTAACACTTCATGCAGTGGGCAGTCTCTGGTCCCAAGGGTCCAGAGACCTGAAAAATGGGCAGAAGACAGGAGTCTTGTACAGGACAAAGAATAAAGAATAATGGGTAAGTATAGAGTCCAGGGTTGACTTGGTGTCTGGGGATGAACTGATTGGATATGCTGTGTTCCTGGTCAAGCAGAGCATTTATGGGGACGCAAAGTTTTATGAGTTTTAGATTTCAGATGTGGCATCCCACGCAGGAGTGGCTCCCTCTTGGGCCTAGAAATTTCTATCAACACTATTAAGTAAAAGATCAGCAGTTCAATGCCAGCAAAGCTGATCCCAGACACCCCACTCTAACCATGAAGTCAAAGAGCCTTGCAAAGCTACTGAAAGGAGCAAACAATAAATGAAAAGCGATTCTGGAAACTACAGAGTACTCTGGATGAAGGGAACACCATCTTATTGTGTCTAGTTATGGCTTGGTATTCACTTGCCTGTTTCTGATACCCAACAATTAGTTGGTCATACTTTCTTAGGCATCAATCTTGGCAAATCTTGTCCCTTTGGACCCTGTAACACCCTGTTTTGTCCAAAGTGTCACAGTCGGCAGCTGTCAGAGAAAGTCATAGACAAATGATCTTTGCAAGTGAAAATACCCATCACCTCTGCCACTATAGATATTGACTATTGAATACTTAATAATTACCAGCCCTGTGCTAAATATTTCTCATATATCATTTCATTTGTTCTTTGTGGCAACGCTGGGGACAAATCATATTTCCCTCTCCATCTCCCATTTTACAGAGAAGGGAATTGGGGGTTAGTGAGGTTATTTAACTCACCTGGAGTTGCACAGGTGAATAGATACCTTTTATCCCAGAACGTTTCCACTGTAGAGCCTTTAAAGGCCCACACTGCCCCTAAGGCATGTTATTTTTGTGGAAGCCTGCCTTCTCGCCATGCCTAGTCCAGAGGTTTTCAACTCTGGCTGCATTTTAGAGTTACCTGAGGAGACTTTCAAGATATATTTGATAAATTCTCGATATTTTGTAAAAGCTCATTGGATGATGCTAATATGGAGCCAAGGTCAGGAACAAGTGATTTCCTATAACGCCATAAAATAAAATCAGGACCACCAGATAAGGGAGAGGCTGGAACAAAACTTCTGAGGCCCAGAAAGCAAAAAGGACTCGTGGCCAGAATATACAAAACCCAGAAATGGTTTTTGCCCCATCTGTCCTTTGGGGATGTGTCAGTTATTAAGTCAGGCGCCCGAGTTCATCTCTGGAAGCCTCCTTTCTCCTTTGCCAGCCACTTGATGCTAGGCTCTGCCAATAGAGGGCGCCAGAGGGGGCACGGGGAAGCTGGTGGGTCAGCCTCTGCTTGGGCAGCTGGCCCCTTAATTTGTCCCACACCAGTGGCCAGTTCCCAGAATTCTAGAACTCCCTCCAGCTAGTTTCTTCCCAGTCAGCCAGCTTGGTCTTCTGCAGCAGCCATGTTCTCACCACAGCAGCTGACTCTCAACCTTGCAAAGCTCTCATGTGTGAAGTCCCTTTCTTGGGTACTCTTCCCTCGTGACAAGTGGAAGAACTTTTCTGCAGAGTTGTCTTTCACCTTTCCAGTAAACAATTCCTCCACAAACAATGCTTCCAGTTAAATTTTTCCTATTCAGTTTATTGCTGTGGTTTCCGTTTCCTTACTGAACCCTGATGACCGCATTGGGTTGCCTGAAAAACTTGTTTGCAGCGCCAATCCCTCTTGTCATAGCCCAGCTGACAGATCACAAAGTAGGGATGGAAAAAAGCTTTGCACAAGCTCCCTGTGAAGTCTGGATAAGCATGTCTGCGTTATACAAAAACAGATGTCATGTTTCAGGAAACAGATCTC
Organism: Lutra lutra; assembly: GCF_902655055.1. NCBI lineage: Eukaryota > Metazoa > Chordata > Mammalia > Carnivora > Mustelidae > Lutra > Lutra lutra. Next base: position 87,771,068 of record NC_062285.1, read on the forward strand.
ATGAGTGTGGTAGGAATATGGAAATCCATCTCAACTGATGATTTTAGTTAAGAAAAGACCCCCTGAGCTAGACTTACTTGTTCTGATGGTTAATGCTGGACTTCTGCCTTGTTTTCATTGCTATATCACAATGGTAGGAGCATTCAAGTTAATTAATTTGCAAACTGCATATAATTAGGAGACATACTTCCTGACAACCTTATAGAGATTATTGTATTTACAAAAGATTAATTACATAACATATAATTTATAGTGAATTTTCTATCTAACTTATTTAGTAATAATATAATTTATGTAAGTAGATGCTTATACCTTTTTATGTTTTATATTTGTTCTGGTGATCATGGTGGTGCAGGGAGAGAGATGAGGAAGTCTTAATTATTTTGTCTGAGTCTCTTTTTTTTAGGGTAAATTTACTGGCAAATTTTGGTAAAGCTGATCTGCTCCAAGTTAACGCTGACTACAGAAATGGGGTGGGGACTGTGATGAAGATTCCTGGGCAAAGTTCTATGTGAAGTGCTAGGGGAGGAGCAGAGCTCTCGATACTTCTACTTATTTTCATTCATTCATCCAAATATTTACTCAGTGTCTACTCTGTGGCCGACATTGTTCTGGGAGTTAAAGATATAGGAGCTCGCAAAACAGAAAAAAAGTCCTGCCCTCAAGGAACTCCCGTGTTAGCACTTAATTGGGTGGAGTCTTGAAAAGTCACCCATGGCCCCAACGAATGTGGGGATTGACTTCCAGGTAGGATGCTGCTCGTGCCCCTGCATTTGACCCCACATAGACAAGCCTTTGAGTCCGCAATGAATGCATTCATTTCAGAGAAGGGGTTCTCTCCCAGACAACTCATTTTGAAGAATCCCTCCACAACGGAGTATGAACACCATACCTGAACTGAAGTGAGAAATAAATAGACTCATATGTAAGAGTGTAGAGAACTCTGGAACTGGGGGGTTGATAGGAGTGGAGAGGAGGACAGAAAGAGGTAAGTGACTCAGGGAGAGAAAGTACTTCCATGCAGCGGCCTTTTCGAGGCTCGCACCACCCCCCTACAAGCAGGGAGGCAGATAGTAGTGTTGTCCTGTTATACAGGAGAGCACTGGGGGGACGTGACTTGTCCAAGGTCACTAAGTGAGTAAAGACTAGGATCCCAGGTTGTCCAAGCCCCGCACTCTCTCCGAGGCACCGTGCTACCTTCGTGGCACGGATCATCGCAGAAATTTATGTTAAGAAAAACGTAACATAAGGCGATGAGACTATTGTGACAGAAGGGAAGGTAAAATGGAACCAAATACAGAGATGCACAGCCTTCCTTATGACTCTGATTTAGTCACTATAACAAAAACTTCACGTGAAGGAAACAACTTGGCAGGTCCTTTCTAAACATTTACCACCGAGAATTGACTCTAATGAGCCCACGGCATGTGCTTTGGCTCCTCTTACACCATGGTGTCAGGATGCTGCTATCTCATTGCACAGGTGTACCTGAGGAACTTCCAAAGCGAGGGCTGCATTTTAGCCCCATTTCTGCCAGTGTGCAATCTGATTCCCCACCCGCTGAGCCGGCTCTGGAACCCCTGATTGCCACATCGTTCCCTCGCCATCCTGTTCAGTCAACAAGTACAGATGTCTTCCTTACAGGCAGGAAGACATGCCGGGTGCTTGGGGAGGCACTGCCTTGCTATACCTCCAGTACTTCAGGCTCTACAGTCTTTCCGCCCATCCTGGAGATTCTGTAGGGTGGTGATCCCCTCTCTCTCTGATCATTCCGCGTGGCTGTCCCTATCTAGCGGGAAAGACAGATGAGGGAAATTCTAGGCTGCCACAGAGCCACTGGAGGAATTCCTCTCACCCTCCCCAAACCCAGCCTTGGCCACTGAGATGTTCTCGTGCTACACTGTCAAGGGCGCCAAGTACTCGGCACCTAATTATCTGAAGATGAAGGTCCTTGTGTCTCCCAGCACCATCACTCTTGTGGGCTCAGAGCCACCATGCCTTTCTCCTTCCAGGGTGAACATCAGAGAAGCAGGATTCAAAGGACTGATTGTAAAAAACAGCTGAGGGGTGGAGAAAGGCAAAAGCAACAACTCACTTGGGAAGAGACCCTCTCAAGAAGAGTTTCGAAAGGGTATTGAATGCTTCACTACATGATTTTGTGAGGACTGGCGGAAGGAAGGGTAGCATGAAACCAAATACAGACCCAGACATACACCCTTCCCTGTGGTTAAGTTGCCCTTCCCAGTAACAAAACAAAACAAAAACATGGAAAGTCAAATCTTCCACCTCTTTTCCACGTGAAGGTGAATGTCAGACATGGGTAGGATTTCTATTTTTAATTCAAACCTTCTCTCCCTTCCTAGTTTTCTCCTGAGTGGCAGGATCAGTCAGGCACCGTGACCTTAAGGGAATGCTTTCCAAGTTAGTGCACGCTGCCTTGCCCCTACGAGCCTTCCAGGAAGCCAACCCAGCTCTCCCCACCAACTTCTTGCCCTGGGACTGTTGGCTTATAAAAACAGAGGGCCATATCCTGGGCCTGGATACATCTCAACCATGTGGATGCTTCTGGGAAGACCACGGGCACCTCTAACACTCGCATCTCCCCCTATAGTCTGGACACATGCTCCCTTCAATCTATGGGAACTTCATCAGCCACTCTGCCAGTTAAATCGGAGCTCTGGTTTTCAGGCTACAGTTCATGAGATGTTCCTAGACTTTTGCCATCTCCACGGCAGAGAGCAAAAAAGCTCTAATCTGCATCACGTGGGAAGATAACAGGCACCGTCCCATGAGCCTCCAAAGAAGGCCTCCTATCACATGGATCTGGGTCCCGGCTGGTGGCATTCAACCCATAATAGTCCCTGTTCTTTCCCCAATTACCCAAAGCCAATGGGTCCAGTGCAGACGCTAAGTTAGCCTTCACAATTTAGATGCCATAGGTAGCTTCATATTTGGATGGTTAAGAAAGGAAAAATAAGGGGCACCTGGGTGGCTCAGTGGGTTAGGCCTCTGCCTTCGGCTCAGGTCATGATCTCAGGGGCCTGGGATCGAGCCCCACGTCAGGCTCTCTGCTCAACGGGGAGCCTGCTTCCCCTTCTCTCTCTGCCTGCTGCTCTGCCTACTTCTGATCTCTCTCTGTCAAATAAATAAGATCTTAAAAAAAAAAAAAAAAAAAAAAAAAAAAAAAGAAAGGAAAAATAATAACTTAGCCTTACTCGGGCTCCTGCAGTGTCCCAGTGTCCCAGAGCTTTACCGCCCGCATCTCACAGGCCCACTTCCTGCCCTTTCTGTCCTCTCACAAATGCAAGCCTTCTCTGGTGGAGCCTGGCGGGGGTGAGCCATCTGCACAGGAACAGAGCAGAGCCACTGAGGGCCAACGGCAAAGGGGAGCTGAGCACAAAACAAACAAAGGGCCTCCAGGGCACTGTCCATGGGGAGAGTGGGATTCCATTGGCTGGAATTTAGCCTTATTCTGAGATATCCCCCCCACCTGCCCCCACCTGCCCCCACTGCCCTGCCTCACCTTATGAATGGCATGGCAGACCATTACTAAGACTTTTAACATAACAAGTTTTGTGTGGACAGAGCAGCTGTTTCTACCACAGTCCCTTTTAGGCCAGGGGTTCAATGCACATAACAAACATTTTTGTCTTCAGGTGTTGATGCTGCACAGTGGGCAGATGAAAAGCAGCCTTATCGAAGTCCCAAATAAAGGAGAAACTGAGGCATTCAGTGATTTGAGGACTTGCCCAAGGCGACCCAATTCAGGAGCAGTGATGAGGGCTTTTGACTTGGAATGTTCTGCTGCCCAGCACCTTACTGCATAGCCCAGTTTGTGTCGCTGTACAGCTAGATCCCAGAGAGAATGGGCAAACTGGAAGGAGTTACTTGCAAACAGGCTTGCAAACAGGCTCCCTGACAACAATGTACCCCCTTTGCGCTGTGAGGTCTCACTCCTTAGATTGCCTTTCCATTCTCCGGTACATCTGGGTTCAAAGCCTGCGTCATCTTTGATTCTCCTTGGGTTCCTACCAAGTCCTGTCAAATCTGCTTGTGAAAAACATTTAAATGCCCCCGCCCCACCTCTGGTCAGGTGCTCGATGTCACCAGGACACTGGAAATGGTGTCCTGAAGGATCCCCTCCCCTCAGACCTCCTCACCCTAACCCTCCTTCAAATCTGCTCAGTTGACCTCACAAAGTCACAAAACCCTGGCCATTTCCTACCCTAAGTCATCCATGGCTCCCTACTCCCTACACATGAAATGTGAGCGCGTTCCCTGACATTATGGTCTGGCCTCATTTCCTAGCCTTCTTGTCTAGTGTTTCCTTACACAGTCAGAGCTGAAGCCCACTCGATTTATCTACTGTTCCTCGGTCACACTTCCAGTCACAGAGTCCTATTCATACCCCCCATTTGGGAAAAGCACTCCTATATTTCTCCTCTACTACAACAATGAACACTTCTTTTTCTTTCTTTTTTTGTTTTTTTTAAGATTTTATTTACTTATTTGATCGAGAAGGAGAGAGCATAAGCAGGGGCAGAGGGAAAGGGAGAAGCACAGGGAGCAACGCAGGGCTCCATCCCGGGACCCTGGGATCATGACCTGAGCCGGAGGCAGACACTTAACTGACTGAGCCACTCAGCTTAACTGACTGAGCCACCGAGGTGTCCCTGAACACTTCTGTGACAAGATGTGTGGGTCTTCCTTTGCCAAATGATTTTGCAGCACCAGCTGTGTGTTCTGGAATTCAGCTGAGTTCTGACACTATGTACCTGGATAGAGCATCAGATCCCACAGGCTAGGTTCTCAGTCCCACGAGAGTGCCCCTGCCACGCCAATAACAAGTCCAGGTGGTTGCCTGTGCTTCTAACTGGCTGGTTCTGAACCGGCGGATCCTAGGACATTTCTTTGGGTTTGATTACTTTGCAAGAATGGCTCACACAACTCAACATTTTACCTACTTTATTACTAGTTTATTATGAAACTCGAAATAGCCGGATGGAAGAGATGCATAGGGCAAGCTGTGGGAAGGGGCGCGGAGATCCTGTACCCTCTCCACGAGTTCCACTTGCCCAGCGGTACCTCCAGGTGTCCACCAACACAGAAGATCCCACCAGTGCTTCCAGCTTTCATGGAGGCTTCATCGTAGAGGCATAACTGATTAAATTATTGGCCATGATGGGTTAAGTCCATCTCTGGCCCCTCTCCTCTTCCCAGACATGGGGGGGGGGGGGTAACGTGGATCTGAAGGGTGCAACCCTCCAGTCACAGGGCTGCTCCCTCTGGCAGCCGGCCCCCACTCTATGGTTATGCTGGGTCTTGGGTATAGTTGAAAGGAGCTTATTGTGAATAACAAAACACACCTTTCCTTCTCTTATTCCTTAGGAAATTCCAAGAGCTTCTAAAGCTCTTGGTATGGGACCAAATACATGTTTCTTCTTATAAATCACAATATCTTACCTCCTTCACCCCATAAAATGCTCCCTCAGACATCACTTCCTCCTTGAAGCCTTTTCCAGTCACCCCAACAAATGTGACCCCTTCTTTCCTTGATGTGTTGCCATGTCACTTGCATGCCCATTTTTTCTACCTTGTCTCAACATCACACTAGATCAGCAGGTTCCAGTGAGAGAGACCACCATGGCTAAGCTTCTTTACCCTCAGAGGTGTGAGCAGGGGCTTAGGGCAGAGGCCAAGTTGAAACAATGCTAGTTAAAGGAAATGGAGAGATTGGGGCAAGAGACGCAACTTTGCCTTTCTTTACAATTTTATTTTCCCTTTCATCTGCTCCTTTTCTCAACAAATATTTGAGCATCCACTCAATGCCAGGTAAATGCTTGTTACTGAACATATAGCAATGATCAGACCTGACAAAAATCCCTTTGAGGTGATCCGCAAACAGGTGAGAGAGCTAGGACACAGGATGGGGATTCGTGCTGTGAGGAAAAGTGAAACAGAGAAAGGGGAAGAGAGTCTGGGGGCAGGCAGGGAGGCCTCCCTGAGAAAGTTCCATGTGAGCGCAGTGGGAGCTAGCCCTAAAGCATCCCCGAAGATTCCAGGGTCATTCCCCGAAGAACGCAGGGAAGAGCATTCTCTGCAGTAGAAACAGCCAATGCAAAGGCTCAGTGTATGGAGTATGTGTGGTGTGTTGGGGAAACAGCTGGGTGAGAGTGGAAAGAAGGAACAGTATATGCACTACTGTCTCTTTTTCTCTTCTACCTTCACTGACTCCTAAGCCAGGCTTACCATCATGGCAGACCGAAGCAATATTAGCAGTGCCCAGGGCGTAGAGGGATCAAACCCTGGGTTCTTTCCCTGGGTCTCACTCAGTGGAAGGCATACCAGCTCTGGCTAAATAATATAATAAGAGGCCCATTTTCTCTGAAAAAAGTCCTCATTTACCAGTTAATTGTATTGCTAACATAGCATTTGGATGGCTGCCTAGCTTTCTGTGGCTATGGTATTTCAGCATCCTGTCCCTGTGACTGATTCGCAGGTGCAGGGGAGGCAAACAGAAATCAGATAGGAACAGAAAACCCAAAGGGAGTGGCAGAAAGCCGGGCAGCCCAGCTAGGGGCAGTGAGCACACCCATTCACTCAAGAGAGCCTGGAGCAGCTGAGTCTGACGGAGGAAGCACGGCCCCCCCAGCAACCCTGTCCCTGTTGGGACACATGCTGCAGGATGTCGTGTCAACATCTGCTAGGCGCTAACTCTTGTGTTCCCTCTCTACAGTAGGAGGGAAGGTCTCCCAAGTGGCCTGCCCTGCCTGTGTTTCTTTAATCTTCGACTTGTCTGGATGTGTCTTTATTCCCACCCTCCTTCACGCTAATGGCTTTGCTGCAGGACCATACATCGCTGCCTCAGAAGTTCTGGGAGCACCAAGCTGAGGATCACTCGTGTCTTGGGGTCAGTGTGTAGGGTCTCTAAATCAGCCTTCTCGGAAACGCTGGCTGGTCTGCCGACAGCCCTGCTTGCTACTGAAGTGGCATGTTGTTCCTTAGATTTAACTTTCTTATCCAGCCTTCAACAGAGAATGCCCCTCGGTTTCCCACCTCATTGCTCCAACTGCCTCAATATTGAGGTTTCTCAGCAGCCCTGGGCATTTTCCTGTTTGCCTTCATAGTAGCAATAACTGGACGAAGCAGGAAGGTGTGCCGCCACCGACTTGTCTCAGCTGGTCCTCGCCATGCTGAGGTCAGGGCGTAGCTACGATGATTTCTGTTCTATAGGGAAGAAATTGTTAAGTGAACGACCATGTCATCTTCTTCCGGTCTTTGTGTTGATCATTTCTATTGTTATGATGCGATTATACATTTCAGGGCTAACTGAGAAGAAAAAAACCAAGTATGTTGTGAGCACTTTCTGAGGGGTCTGCCTGACCCCTGTGTGACCCCAGGCAGCGGGTCAGGTATTTTCCATTCTCAGGCTGAATCAGGCAGGAACACTGTGCGGTAGGTATTATTGGTCTCGTGCCTTCCATGGAAGGAACGAAAGTTGGGTGAGGGTAAGGAACTCTTGTTTTCCATGGCCACACAGCTTTGGTGACAGCTGTGAGGTCCATCTGACTCCACAGCTCCTGGGTTCCTACAACCCCCACTGCTCCTGAATCTGGAGAGAGAAGAAACCTCGCAATGTACCAAGCTCTGAAATTCCAAGTTGATATGAAAAACAGCATGCTGGAACTCTGGGTGAATGGTCGCCCTGGTAACGGGGCCGCTTCCTGCGGAGTGTGCCAACAGCACACTGGGGGCTGATTCCAGGTGTGGGCAAAGCAGCTCAGAATCCAGAAACAGTGCAAGACCATGAGAAATAAAGGACCCCAGGAGTTCACGGGCAAGATCATTCACTCGAAAGTCTGGGTCATCTTATTTCCCTTCACTGAGCCTCTGGGAGGTGTGCCAAATCGGGTGTGGATGGCAGCACATGGCCTTGTACACTCCTCCAGATTCTCAGGCCACAAATTATCTTTCTTCACAACTCAGCTCACTCTTTTCCCGGGTACATAAATAATCCAGGCCTCTCTTGTACTAAGAAATGTCCTTCTCCATTTCTGGGTCCACTTTCAGCCACAATCTCATTTAATTCCCATTACAGACAAGTCTCTGGAAAAAGCAACCATACCCTATTTACTGAGAGATAACTAGAAGAGAGAGAGAGAGAGAACTAGATGCCATTCACTGGACCAGGTGGCTCATGTTATTCTTCTCAGCAGTACCCAGTCCTCTCATCATACCTATTCTACGGACTGGTTAAAAAAAGGTGACGTAACCTACTAAGGCCACATAAGCAAGGAGTGTCAGAATGAGGGTTCAAACTCACGTCATCTGAGAATATAAGTTTTATGAAAAAGGATTTTCATCTTTTTCTCATTTACTGATATATCCCCAGGATTAGACAAATGCCCTAGAGTGGATGTTCAATCGATATTAGCTGAGTAGATGAATCTATCATTGGAGCGTCCCCCTTAATCACAGTGCTATGCCGTCCCTGCTTCCTTTCCTACTGTTGTAATGCTGGGCTGCCCTTTCTTGCCACCTGACTTCCTCCTCACCTCCCTACCCCCTCACCCCTGAACTAGCTCTGAATAAGCCAATGAACACCTTCCTGGCTTCCTCTGTGTTATGTGACCATGGAAAATTATTTGTTCAAAGTCCCTTTCCTTGGTAGTGTTAAGTAATGGCCATCCCTTGAAACTGTCCTCCCACCTCCCTGGCAGGTTTCAGGAATTTTTTTTTTTTTTAAACTATGTTTCTTCTCTACAGCCCACCTCCTAAATATTGGGAGGCCCTGCCTTTAGCCCCCTGATTTTTACTACACACACACACTCACTTACACCTAAATCCTTATATTGCCAACCCTAACCCACAGTTTCCAAATCTATGGCTGTGAGCAAACCAACGTCCAAGGGCCAGGATAATATTTCTGCCTGTCTGTTACATGCATACTCCGAGGTCTCTTGGTGGCTTCAACTAGTCCCTCCTCCATACCTGTTCCTTCTCCTGCAGCCCCTCCCTACCTTAGCAGATGGCACTACCATCTGCTGGTGGCCCAAAGCACATCCAGGTACGGCTGCCCTCACGGAATAGTCAACCACTTCTACCCACTTGACTGGCTCAGGGCTCTCAAGCCTGATCCTCATCCATCTTCACCATTCTTCCGGTGTACCCCGGAAGCTACCAGTTATGGGTGGGAAGCTTCCGGTTTCTCCACCACTCCCACACAGCATCCCTGCCGTCTCTTTCAAATGCTGCACTATGTCGTTCAAGAGCCCAACATTCATTAATTTGAGCTCCCTGTCACCTACAAGATGGAGTCTAAACTCCTTGCATCCCATGGATACTTCATCGTCAAACCCTGCCCACCTTCTGGCCTCGTGTCCTGTCAACTTCCGGCAAACACCGGCCACTCCACCGAGGTGCATTTTATTAAAGATGCTGTGATCTTTCCTTCACGCATGTCTTCTACTCTTTGGTACATTCTCCCCTTTCTCTCCACCTCACCCACATCTTCCCCGGCTCCTCCCACATCACATCTTTATTACTCGGCAAGACTCTGGCCCAGGGTCCCCACACCATCTCCTCTGTTGAGATCTTCCCTGATGTCTTTCACTTCAGGCACAATTAAGGGCCGTCTACCATTATCCTCCCACATTGGCTGCAACACTTCTCCTTTCTGGCACTGTGACACCGAATTTTAAAACGAAGTCCGGGACCAGACATCTTTGCGTTAACAGGGCCCATCATGAAAACTCAGCACACTGCTTAGTTTTTCACTTAATGAATCTTTTCCAGATAAATGAGTTGGTGAGTCAGTAACTAAGAGAAGGAATGACTGAGAAAAACTGGATTCAGGGTTCTGGTTACCCAGAAGTTGCTTAGTCAGTGTGATATGAGAAAAGATCCTTAGATAGGAGAACGATTCGACTCAGAGACAGTTGACTTCTCTGAACTTAATTATATTTCTTTTTCAATTAGAATTGTCTTAACTAATGCTCCAGCAATGCTGTAGCTGGGTTACTTGTAAACCTCAGAAGGGAATATATCATTTAACTTATGATCAGTGCTGTGTAATTAAACACCAGCTTCGGCGCATGTCATTTCCTGTGTATGCCTGTTACCATACTTTCATTTGTAAAGAAATGAATGTTGGGCCGGTGGCCATGGAGAACTGCAGGATTGAGTCATTTATCTATTCCAGTCAAGGAACATCAGCGAAACACATCAGTTTAGGGCACTCTTCCTCAGCCTGTGTCTCAACCCAGTAGTAAGTTGTGAAATCAGTTTAAGGAGTTCTGTCTAGCCTTTTTAATGAACTCAAATGGAACAAAATCAAACAGAAAAGACCAGAGAACATTCTTTCTTCACAGTGGAATGAAAGATCAGTATTAGTGTGTGAAACTTTCGTTTCAGGTGTGTGTGTGTGTGTGTGTGCATGCAAGTGGGTGCACACATGTGTTTGCATGTGTGTGTGTGTGTGTGTGTGTGTGTGTGTGATAGGTCCTACTGTAATATTTTTTCCTGTGGGTCACCACCAGAAAGTTAGAAAATACTGGTTAAGAGGGTGAACTTTCCTGAATATTATTGGTAATGAGCTTTGTTGCCAACCCCCTGGGTGACACTGGACAATTGCTTAACCTCTCTAAATGTTGGTTTTCTCTTCTCTAGAATGAGACTAATAACCTGCACTTCTTAGCATTATTATGAGTATTAAGTATGTTTAAAACATGTAAAACAAGTACTTAGAATAGTGCTTATCACAGAGTGAGAAGTATATGGATTTTAATGGTATTATCATTATTATGATCTACGATGAAGAACTATACTAGGTTTGAACTATTAATCTCATACAGAAGAGAGAAAGGATTTGCAGAACACTGGCTCATAGATACACAGGAGCACAAATCCAATATGAGAAATAGAAAATGATGTTCCTAATGTGTTGAGTCATTAATTCAATTGAACAGACATTTATTGAGCATCTACTACACAGTTCCTGTACTTCAGAGATTAGATTCTATATTAATACTACTCCTACTCAAAAGAAGTCACAAGGCCAACTGTGGACAAGAATACCAAATTGTGGAGTTCTGGTCCTTGAGCACTTAAAACCTAGTGCAGAAGCAAAGGCATGAGAACAAATGCCTCACTGAAAGGGAATATATACTAGATACTATATTGATGGTCTAAATAGTGCCACAAGAGAATGAAGAAGAAAATTCTGGCTAAAGACATCAGGGTAGAGGAAGAGGTGAGTAATAAGAAAGGTTCATTTTGAAAATGAATATTATTTAAATGAGAGAAACAGAAAGAAAAATATCCCAGGCCAGGAAAAGGACATGAGCAAAGGTATGGAGAAGGGAGGTTGAAATGCTAATTTACAGAAGGAGTCTGGAGTCAACAGGAGGACTATAGGAGAGAAGGATGGAAACAGAGGGAGAATAGGATTTGCTGCCTTTGACCCTGTGGTCACCAATATGTGCATCTTCCTCAGGATTTTTTTTTTCCAGCATCCAAACACCTTGTCCCATGCTCCCAGCTGAACTTCTCTTCCACCGCCATTGCAGCAAGGCTTTGACCTAGAGTAGTCTTCCCATCCACTGAACCTGCCACTTCTCCCACTCTCTGTGACTCTCACACATCTCCATCCTACATGTGTCTGAGCCTCACCTTCACATTCATTCCCCCACATATACCATTAACTCCTTTGGCCTCTTCCCTTTCCTGGCAATTTGCCAGGCAAAGCCTGAGCCTGGTTAAACCAAACTGTTGCCTACTCTGTGCCTGCTCCCTAACCGGTGATCTCTTTAAAACAAACAAACAAACAAACAGCATATTGTGCTGTTTCACCTTAATTCATGAGCACACATTTCAATTGGCATCAACACTGATAATGAGTAATCTTATATCCTTCCATAGTATTGCTACTTATACATTCCCCCAAATTACTGTTTTATACTTGTCTGTAGAACTAGTGCACACAATTGTTTTGTCACTTACTGTGTTAATCTCAGTGTGCCTCAGTTTCCTCATCTATACAATGAGGATAATAATGAAGCCACCGTATAGGATTTTTAGGAGAATTAAATGAGCAAATGAGTAAAGCATCTGTGTGCTGCCTGGCACATACAAGTTTGATGGAAATAATTACTATAATTATGGTTCTCCTCTCTTCTTAAAGACCCTATAGCCTTAGCTCTCTTCCTATTCATTCTTAATTAATGACCTTCCCTCACACTTTATTTGGACAAAAAAGCAATTGGACAGCAATTCTATCTCACTTTCCCCAAGTCTACCACCTTTCTGGTATCAGTACAATTGCCCTTCACCCTCCCTTCCTGCTCTTCTCTGGAACCACCACTTCTCTCGTGCTCTGGACCTATCTCCTCTCACTTTCAAGGACTTCAGCCCTGCAACACTTTCCCCTCTCTTCTGCATTCATTAATCTTTCCTCTCCATTGAATCATACTGTTTTGTACACAGACCTGCTCTGGTATCACTTAACTTTGAGATAAAGCACAATTTCCTCTCAAGCACTACACCTCATCAACTACTCTCATTGCATAAAGAGCAAAATTCTTGAAAGATGTTCATAAGGTCGCTTTCTCCATTTGCTGTCCTCATAGTCTTTCTTCAGTGCTCCTATCAGGCTTCCAGTCCTACTACTCCACTGAGACTACATTTGACCTAAGTTGCCATGACTCCCATGTTGCTTCTGTTTCTATATTTCTCTCCTCAGCTTTCCACACAGTTGATCATCTTCTCCATTTGAAAACATGTTCTTGTTTGGCTTCCATGATACTTTACTCTCTTGGTATTCCTTTCGTTCTTCACTAGTCACTCCCTTACAGACAGCTATGCTGACTCTTCCTTTTGTGTTCAATTCAAAATATCCTTATGTCCAAGCTCTTGGCCCCAGGCCCCCTTCTCTGTTCTATATGCACACTCTTCTTAGGTGGCTTCACCCCATTTCATGGCATTACCTCTGCTGCATATCCACTTTATCTTAAACTTTACTGCTATCTTGAATTTTTTCACCAACTTAGCTGCCTATATGAAATATTTATATTTATTTTATTTGGCTACTTCATTTGGAAGTTTAATAATTATCTTAACCCTAGCATGATGGACAGAGAACTTCAGATTACCTACCCCATCACCTGCCACTGCTTGAAACTTGCTGACCTCAATAAATAGCATGTAGTTGCTCATGCCAAAAAATCTGTCAAGTATTTTTGGTTTCTCTCTACCCTTCATCACTACATCTAAATCATCCAATCCTGTCCGCTCCATCATTAGAATATATTGCAAATCAACCCATCCCCTCCATCTCTACTGCTCCTGCCCTAATATAAGCCAAGGTAATCCTTGGCATTTTCACCCTACCTACAGTTTATTCTCTACAGAACATGATTTTTATTTTTTTTTATTTTTTTTAAAGATTTTATTTATTTGACAGAGAGAGAGAGAGAGAGAGAGAGAGATCACAAGTAGGCAGAGAGGCAGGCAGAGAGAGAGAGGGGAGGAAGCAGGCTCCCTGCTGAGCAGAGAGCCCGATGCGGGGCTCAATCCCAGGACCTGGGATCATGACCTGAGCCGAAGGCAGAGGCCTTAACCCACTGAGCCACCCAGGCGCCCCAGAACATGATTTTTAAATACACAAATCAGATCATGTTACCTCCCTTTTAAAAACTCCTCCAATTGTTCCCCGTATCACCACACTTGAACTAGCAAATCAACTAACTCAGTAGACTGACCAACTGATCCCTCACTGACCTGGCCTCTGCCTTTCCCTCCAACCTCATCTGAGAACATTTGTCCCCCAGCTCTTACACTCTTCTTGTGCCAGCTCTTTTTGTTTTTTCAGATTTTTCAAGGTCATGACGACCTTTCTACTTGCTGTTGTGTCTGCCTAAGATGCTTTTCCAGCAATTCTCACAGGGCTGGCTCCTTCCTATCCTTAAGTTCCCAAGTTAAATACCACATCCTTGGGCCATCAAGTTACTCCATCATTCCACTTTATTCTAATCCTCTTTATGGCACTTAACACCAATGTATTTATTTTTTTGATGTCTGCCTCCTCTCTGCTCCCCATTAGAGAGCCAGCTCTATGCAAGTTCTTCTGTCTATTCACTGCTCACCATACCAACAGTGCCTACAACTAGCACATTCTTGGGTTTAAGTAATTTTCTTGCTGCATAAGGGAGAAGCAATGGCTTTTGAGCTTTGTAATTTAGGTTCCACGGGGACCATAGCTTGTTGAAAGGAGTACTATTCTCCCACCCTTCAAGCCCCAGCCTCATTGGCCACAGACCAAACCCACAGAATCCATCCTTGCATCCTATTGTCTAGTCATCCTTCTGCCTCAATACTTCTCACCTAGATGACTTCAATTACCTTCTAATGATAATCTCTGCCTACATTCATTCTACATGACACCATCTCTGATCCAATCTATTCTACATACCACCATCCATCCTTTTAAAATTCCACTGTCAGGGAGGAGCAATATGGTGGTGGAGTATGATACTAAATACCACCGGGTCCCAGGAGTTCAAGTAGATAGTTATCAATCATTCTGAACACCTACAAACTCAACAGGCAATCAAAGTGAAGAAGAGCAGCAACTGTAGGGACAGGAGAGTGAACACATTCTGGAAGGTAGGATGTTCAGAGAAGTGAGTCCCAGGTGATATATGGGAAGAGAAACGGCAGGGGGAGGCAAGCTCTACTGGCAAGCGGTAGAACAGCAGAGCACAAAACCAGAACTATTAGAAGTCTTCTCCACTGAGGGGTGTCACTCCAGAGGCTAACCTGGTGTGGGGGGGTGGAGCCCTCTCAGAGACAATGTGGCCTCAGGACCCCAAGGGTCACAGAAAGACTAGGGGTGCTTGAGTACAGCAGAGCTCCCAGGTATCAAAGCAGGGAAGCCACTGCAGAGACAGAGCCAAGAAGGGGTTCTCAGCTCGTGGGTTACCTTAAACCATGATTTGGGCATAGTTGGGTCACTACTCTTCGAGCAGGGACCCCACAAATGGCAGAACCAGGGAGACTCACCTTCCTTCATTTGGAGGAGTGGCACAGGGGCGGTGCAGAAATCTGCTGGGTTTAGAGACTCCAAACGGGGCAGTACTCCAGAGACAGAAACACTCAGTCACAGAATGGGTGAGCTCGGAGTGCGGCCCTGAGACCAGGGAGATGGGAGTGATTGAGCACTTTTCCCTGAGGGCGCACTGAGGAATGGGGCCCCAAGCACTCACCTCCTCCAGGCTGGAGATTGGGAGGCCGCCATCTTCATTCCCATCCTCCAGTGCTCTACCGAAAGCTCTCAGGGAACAAAAGCTCCAGAGGGTGACCTGAGCAGATTCCTTAGCCTGGCCCCTGGCAAGGGCAGTGCAATTCCGCCTCAGGCAAGGACAATTGAGAATCGCGGCAACAGGCTCCTCCCCCAGAAGATCAGCAAGAGCATCCAGCCAAGATTGAGCTCACTGATCAATGAGAACTGTGGAACTCCAGAGTTAAGGGAAAGCAACACATAGAATTCATGGCTTTTTCCCATGATTCTTTTTTTTTTTTTAATTTTTAAAAATTTCTTTTCACTGTTCCATGCAATACGTGCCCTCCATAATACCCACCACCAGGTTCACCCAACCTCTCATCCCCCTCCCCTCCAAAACCCTCAGTTTGTTTCTCAGAGTTCACAGTCTCTCATGGTTTTTCTCCCCTTCCAATTTCCCCCAACTCACTCCTCCTCTCCATCTCCCAATGTCCTCCATGTTATTCCTTATGCCCCACAAGTAAGTGAAACCATGTGATAATTGACTATCTCTGCTTGACTTGTTTCACTCAGCATAATCTCTTCCACTCCCATTCATGTTGATACAAAAGTTAGGTATTCATCCTTTCTGATGGAGGCATAATACTTCATAGTATATATGAATCATATCTTCTTTATCCATTCATCCTTTGAAGGACATCTTGGTTCTTTCCACAGTTTGGTGACTGTGGCCATTGCTGCTATGTACATTGGGGTATGGAAGGCCCTTATTTTACCTACGTCTATATCTTTGAGATAAATACCCAATAGTGCAATTGCAGGGTCATAGGGTAGCTCTGTGTTTAATTTCTTAAGGAATCTCCACACTATTTTCCAAAGTGGTCTTCCAAAGTTAAGTTTTTTAAATTTTATTTTCTTCTTATTCTATTTCTTTAATTTTTCCTCTTTCCCATTTTAACCATTTTAACTCTTTTATCTTATCAATACCTTTTTAAAAAATCCTTTTTAATTTTCATTGTCATAGTCATATTCTATCCCTTCATTGTATTTAACCCTATTTTTTTTGTATACATATAGGTTTTTCTTTCTTTAAAATTTTGGAATACAGTTTCTTCTAACAGATCAAAATACACCCTAAATCTAGAGCATGGCTTTGTTCTAATCTCTATCCTGATCACATCTTTCCTCTTTTTTTTTTTTCTTTTTTCAACCAACTTTTTACCTTGTCAATTCCTTTTTTAGAATCTTTTTGGATTTTCATCTTTACAGTCATATTCCATCCCTTCATCGTGTTTACCCTTATTTTTTGTACATATATTTTTTCATTCTATAAAATTTTGGAAGGCAGTTTCTTCTAACAGACCAAAATACACCCAAAATCAAATGTGTGGCTGTGTATGTATGTATGTATGTGTGTGTGTGTGTGTGTGTATGAGTGTGTGTGTATTTTTTTTTCTCCTTTCTTCTCTTCCTGGTTTTGAGTCTCTTCTGATTTGGTTAGTGTATATTTTTCTGGGGTCGTTGCTACCCTTTTAGTATTTTGTTCTCTTATTCATCTATTCTTATCTGGATAAAATAACAAGACAGAAAAACTGACCTCAAAAAAAAAAAAAAAAAAAGAATAAGAGGCAGTACCATTGGCTAGGAACCTAATCAATATAGACATTAGTAAGATGTCAGAACTAGAGTTCAGAATGATGATTAACAAGATGCTAGCTGGGCTCAAAAAAAAGCATGGAAGATATTAGAGAATCCCTTTCTGGAGAAATAAAATCCCTTTCTGGGGAAATAAAAGAACTAAAATCTAACCACATTGAAATAAAAAATGCTATTAATGAGGTTCAATTAAAAAATGGAGGCTCTTACTGCTAGGATAAATGAGGCAGAAGAGAGAATTAGTGATATAGAAGACCGAATGATGGAGAATATAGAGCTGAGAAAAAGAGAGACAAACAACTACTGGACCATGAGGGGAGAATTTGAGAGATAAGTGATGCCATAAGACAAAAGAAAATTAGAATAATTGAGATCCCAGAATAAGAAGAAAGAGAGAGGGGGTCAGAAGGTATATTGGAGCAAATTATAGCAAGAATTTCCATAATTTGGTGAAGGGAACAAGCATCAAAACCCAAGAGGCACAGAGACCCCCCTCAAAAATCAATAAAAATAGGTCAACACCCTATGGTCAACACCCATCTAATAGTAAAACTTACAAGTCTCAGTGACAAAGAGAAAATCCTGAAAGCGTCTCAGGACAAGAGGTCTGTAACACACAATGGTAGAAATATTAGGTTGGCAGCAGACCCATCCATACACACCTGGCAGGCCAGAAAGGACTGCCATGATATATTTAGAGCACTAAATGACAAAAATATGTAGTCAAGAATATTATATCCAGCTAGGCTGTCATTGAAAATAAAAAGATAAAAAGCTTCCAGGACAAACAGAAACTAAAAGAATTTACAAACACCAAACAAGCCCTACAGGAAATACTGAAAGGGGTCCTCTAAGCAAAGAGAGAATCTGAGAGTAACAGACCAGAAAGGAACAGAGACAATATACAGTAACAGTCACCTTACAGGCAATTCAATGGCATTAAATTCATATCTTTCAATAGTTACCCTGAATGTAAATGGACTCAATGTCCCAGTCAAAAGACATAGGGTATCCTATGGATTTAAAAAAAAAAAATCAACATTCTGCCTTCAAGAAACTCTTTTTAGACCAAAGACAGCTCCAGATTTAAACTGAGGGAGTGGAAAACAAATTACCATGCTAATGGACATCAAAGAGACATCAAAAGAAAGCTGGGGTGGCAGTCCTTATATCAGATAAATTAGATTTTAAGCCAAAGACTATAATAAGAGATGAGGAAGGACAATATATCATACTTAAAGGGTCTGTCCAACAACTAACAATTTTAAATATCTATGTCTCTAACATGGGAGCAGAAAATTATATAAACCAATTAATAACAAAATCAAAGAAACACTTTGACAATAATACAATAATTGTAGGGGACTTTAACACATCCCTCTCTGAAATGGACAGATCATCCAAGCAAAAGATCAACAAGGAAATAAAGACTTTAAATGACACACTGAATCAGATGGACATCACAGATATATTAAGAACATTCCATCCCAAAGCAACAGAATACACATTCTTCTCCAGTGCACATGGAATATTCTCCAGAATAGATCACATCCTGGGTCACAAATCAGGTCTCAACCAGTACCAAGAGATTAGGATCATTCCCTGCATATTTTCAGACCACAATGCTTTGAAACTAGAACTCAACCACAAGAGGAAATTTGGAAAGAACTCAAATACATGGAGGCCAAAGAGCATCCTACTAAAGAATGAATGGGTCAACCAGGAAATTAAAGAAGAATTGAAAAAAAAATTCATGGAAACAAATGAAAATGAAAACACACCTGTTCAAAATCTTTGAGACACAGCAAAGGCTGTCCTGAGAGGAAAGTATATAGCAATGCAAGGCTTTCTCAAGAAACAAGAAAGGTCTCAATTACACAACCTAACCCTACACCTAAAGGAGCTGGAGAAAGAACATCAAAGAAAGCCTAAATCCAGAAGGAGAAGAGAAATAATAAAGATCAGAGCAGAAATTAATGAAATAGAAACCAAAAGAACAGTAGAACAAATAGATGAAACAAAAAGCTGGTTCTTTGAAAGAATAAGATTGATAAATCCCTGGCCAGACTTATCAAAAAGAAAAGAGAAAGGACCCAAATAAATAAAATCATGAATGAAAAGAGGAGAGATCATAACCAATACCAAAGAAATACAAACAATTATAAGAACATATTATGAGCAACTATAAACCAGCAAATTTGACAGTCTGGAAGAAATGGATGCATTCCTAGAGACGTATAAACTACCAAAACTGAACCAGGAAGAAATAGGAAACCTGAACAGAACTATAACCAGTAAGGGGATTGAAGCAGTCATCAGAAAACTCCCAACAAACAAGAGCCCAAGGCCAGATAGCTTCCCAGGGGAATTCTACCAAACATTTAAAAAAGAATTAATACCTATTCTCCTAAAACTGTTCCAAAAAATATAAATTGAAGGAAAACTTCCAAACTCATTTTATGAGGCCAGCATTACCTTGATCCCAAAACCAGACAAAGACCTCATCAAGAAGGAGAATTACAGACCAATATCCTTGATGAACATGGATGCAAAAATTCTCACCAAAGTACTAGCCAATAGGATCCAATGGTATCTTAAAAGGATTATTCACCACGACCAAGTGGGATTTATTCCTGGGCTGCAAGTTTGGTTCAACATCTGCAAATCAATCAATGTGATACAATGTATTAATAAAAGAAAGAACAGGGGCACCTGGGTGGCTCAGTGGGTTAGGGCCTCTGCCTTCGGCTCAGGTCATGATCCCAGGGTCCTGGGATCGAGCCCCACATTGGGCTCTCTGCTCAGCGGGAAGCCTGCCTCCTCCTCTCTCTCTCTCTGCCTACTTGTGATCTCTGTCTGTCAAATAAATAAATAAATAAAATCTTTTAAAAAAATAAAATAAAAAAAATAAAAGAAAGAACAAGAACCATATGATACTCTCAATAGATGCAGAAAAACCATTTGACAAAGCACAGCATCCTTTCTTGATCAAAATTCTTCACAGTATAGGCATAGAGGGTACATATCTCAATATCATAAAAGCCATCTATGAAAAACCCACAGCGAATATCATTCTCAATGGCGAAAACCTGAGAACTTCCCCCTAAGATCAGGAACACAGCAGCACGGCCCACCGTCACCACTGCTATTCAACATAGTACTGGAAGTCCTAGCCTTAGCATTCAGACAACGAAAAGAAATAAAAGCCATCTGAAGAAGTCAAACTCTCTTTGCCGATGTTATGATACTTTATGTGGAAAACCCAAAAGACTCCACTCCAAAACTGTTAGAACTCATGCAGGAATTCAGTAAAGTGTCAGGATATAAAATCAATGCACAAGAATCAGTTGCATTTCTATACACCGAAAGCAAGACAGAAGAAAGAGAAATTAAGAAGTTGATCCCATTTACAATTGTGCCCAAAACCATACAATACCTAGGAATAAACCTAACCAAAGAGGCAAAGAACCTGCACTCAGAAAACTATAAAGTACTCATAAAAGAAATTGAGGAAGACACAAAGAAATGGAAAAATGTTCCATGCTCATAGATTGGAAGAACAAATATTATGAAAATGTCTATGCTACCTAAAGCAATCTACACATTTAATGCAATCCCTATCAAAACACCATCAATTTTTTTCTAAAGAAATGGAACCAATAATCCTAAAAGTTATATGGAACAAGAAAAGACTCTGAATAGCCAGAGGAATGTTGAAAAAGAAAACCAAAGTTGGCAGCATCACAATTCCAGACTTCTAGCTCTATTACAAAGCTGTAATCAACAAGACAGTATGGTAGGGGCACAAATACAGACACATAGATCAGTAGAACAGAATCGAGAGCCCAGAAATGGGCCCTCAACTCTATGGTCAAGTAATCTTCAACAAAGTGGGAAAGAATGTCCAATGGAAAAAAGATAGTCTCTTCAACAAATGGTGTTGGGAAAATTGGACAGCCACATGCAGAAGAATGAAACTGGACCATTTCCTTATACCACACACAAAAATAGACTCAAAATGGATGAAAGACCTCAATGTGAGACAGGAATCCATCAAAGTCCTTGAGGAGAACACAGGCAGCAACCTCTTCGACCTCAGCTGCAACAACTTCTTCCTAGAAACATTGCCAAAGGCAAGGGAAGCAAGGAGGAAAAATCAACTATTGGGACTTCCTCAAGATCAAAAGCTTTTGCACAGCAAAGGAAACAATCAAAAAAACCAAAAGACAACTGACAGAATGGGAAATGATATTTGCAAATGACATATCAGATAAAGGGCTAGTATCCAAACTCTATAAAGAACTTGGGTGGCTCAGTGGGTTAAAGCCTCTGCCTTCGGCTCAGGTCATAATCCCAAGGTCCTGGGCCCACATCGGGCTCTCTGCTCAGCAGGGAGCCTGCTTCCCTTCCTCTCTCTCTGCCTGCCTCTCTGCCTACTTGTGATTTCTGTCTGTCAAATAAATAAATAAAATCTTAAAAAAAAAAGAACTTATCAAACTCAACATCCAAAGAACAAATAATCCAATCAAGAAATGGGCAGAAGACATGAACAGAGATTTCTGCAAAGAAGACAGCCAAATGGCCAATAGACACATGAAAAAGTGCTCAACATCACTTGGCATCAGGGAAATACAAATCAAAACCATAGTGAGATACCACCTCACACCAGTCCAAATGGCTAAAATTAACAAGTGAGGAAATGACAGATGTTGATGAGGATGCAAAAAAAGGGGAGCCCTCCTACACTGTTGGTGGGAATGCAAGCTTGTGCAGCCACTCTGCAAAATAGTATGGAGGTTCCTCAAAAAGTTGAAAATAGAGCTACCCTATGACTCAGCAATCGCACTACTGGGTATTTACCCTAAAGATACAAATGTAGTGATCCGAAGGGGCACATGCACCTGAATGTTTATAGCAGCAATGTCCACAGTAGCCAAACTATGGAAAGAACCTAGATGTCCATCAACAGATGAATAGATAAAGAAGATGAGGTATATATATACAATGGAATACTTGCAATCATCAAAAATAAAAAACAAAAAAACCCCCCACATCTTGCCATTTGCAATGACAGGGATGGAACTAGAGGGTATTATGCTAAATAAAAATAAGTCAATCCGAGAAAGACAATTATTATGAGGAATTTGAGAGGCAGGATGTGTGGTCGTGGGGGAAAGGGTGGGAAAAAAATGAAACAAGATGGGACCCTGGAGGGAGACAAACCATAAGAGACTCTTAATCTCAGGAAACAAGCTGAGGGTTGTTGAGGGGAGGTATGGGGTGGCCAGATTATGGACATTGAGGAGGGTGTTTGCTCTGGTGAGTGCTGTGAATTGTGTAAGACTGATGATTTACAGACCTGTACCCCTGAAGAAAATAATACACTGTATGTTAATAAAAAAATCTTTATCAATCACTTACTACAAAAAATAAAAAATAAAATAAAATAAAGTTCCACTGTCATCATATTGTTCTCTTGTCCCAAATCTTACAGCTTTTTGATTTTACAGAATGAACTTCAAAATCCTTAGGCTGTGCCAAAGAACCTTTTGCAATGACTGTGAAAGCTGCCTCTGGATACAGAAAGAAATACTAAGTGTCTATAGCTCAGCAGCTGGAACACTTCTGAAATGAGTTATGCTCCCTTTCCTTTGCAGCTTGAGCAATTATTAAAAATGTGCAGCTGAAAATTCAATGCCAAATGTCCCAAGAGTAGTATCTGCTGCTCACCGTACCAGAGCTCCTGAGCAAGGCCCACAGCAAGCAGCACCCAGGTACCTAAGCTGAAGCCAAGAGCACTTGGAGATGATTTAAGCATTCCACAAACACAGAGTTCTTCCAAAAACAATCTGGAGTATTTACTAAGGTTCTACAATTGCTTCCTTTGAAAAAGGCTTTGGTGGGTTTGGTGAGTGATCTAGTGTGTCATGACCTCTCCTTCTTTCATTCTTTTGATTCAAATCAGTCTGGACAATCCTAACAGCCCATTAAAATAAGACTGGGAACTTTAAAACAAAACAAAACAAAACAAAAAAACGGTGACCAGATCCTATTGCATTTGAATTGAATCAGAGTCTGGGGGAAGGGGGGAAGGGGGAACTAAGTATTAGGGTTGCACAATCCTGAGTCTAAGACCCCCTGACACCCTGATTGAGAAATGAAAGAGAATGGGATGAGCTTGTAGGAAGGAAGTCTTCAGGGAGTCATGCTACTTCCTAGAACAGTGAATACCAGAATTTAAAAAACTACATGAGTATGGGGTAGAGAGAGCAGAGAGAGGCAGTGGGCATAGCACTAAGGCATTGCGAGGATTAAGGTAAGTAGAATACTGGCTGATATTTGACAGTTAAAATATGTAATATTGGACAACTCTGCTCAAAGTGTACTTACTTACCTCCACTGCAATCTTGTGAAGAAAGTATTATCATGCCCATATTACAGATGAAGAATCAGAAAATTAATGGCCAGCAAAGTCAATATGGGACCCGAACCCAGAATCCAGAACCCAGTCTCATCTACCACCCCTAGTAACAGCAGCCCCAACAAATAAGCGCTTACATAGAGGGCTGACTGTGTACAAGGTGCAGCTCTAAGCATTTCACATGTCTCATCATTCTGATCACATTATCTCCTGTCTGGAGGGGAGGTGCTTGAGGTACCAGCTGGGTAAAGGACTCCACCAAGACCCCAGCACCCTCCTCCAGGAGCAGGAAATCAGAGCATCTTCGGCTGTCTTCTCGGAGACCGATGCTTCTGCTGATCTCCCCCTGGAGACAAGGAATGTGTGCTCATTGGCTTGCCCATTTTCAAGAAAATGCCTGACAGCTTCTTGGCAGTACCACATTTATTATTTAAATGTTAGCCTAGAAGTCTGTCCAGGAAGGCAATGGGGAGCCCACAGCAGACAAGCAGCTAAGAGTATGCACGGAGGCAGAGTCCCTTCAGCCTTCCCAGACGGTTTGCTGCAGTAGGACATTCCCAACTTGATCTCTCTATGAGGGAACAGGGCTCTATAGACGTCACTGAAAGATGTCGTGGGCTGTAGTGAGGCCCCTCCTGCTGCTTCCTGGTCCATCTGCCTTCTGGGTGAAGAGTCCAAGTATGCTTTAGAGAAGTGGGTGGTTCATAGTGTTCATCAAGACTCCTTGACCCTGAAGAGCACACCGTGCTGGAGACCACACCTTTTTCCTTCCTCCCCTTCCCATGACTACATACCATCTGAAACTTCTATCACACGAAATGCCTAAATGCATGAAGAAAGCTTAATTTGAAAAGGCCCATCCTGTGTCCCACCAGGAGCCTTCTTTCTGTTCATCTGTTAAATGCACCCACTGTTGAATTTTTATCTGGGACTAAGGAGCGGACATGCTGTCCTTCCCAGGAGTTAGAACACTTCCCTGATGACACACTGTCAGACTGGCTTTCGGAGGAAAAATCGGCGTTAGTGATGGGAATTTCAGTTAACTTGGCAGAGTTGAAAAGTCTGTGTTCACTTGTATAGGTAAGAAGGGGCCTTCGTGGGTGTTTGAGCAGAAGACTAACATGGGACCTACTTTTGAAAATCAATCTGGCAGTGATGTGTAGAATAAATTAGAGCAGGGAAAGGAACAGTTGGTTGGAACATGGTGTTACAAAGCCAAGGTCTTGGAAATGTTGGCACAGAACATGTGGATTCATCAGCACAAACCATTCTCACTGCTAAAAAGCCGGTCAGAGAGCACAGCTAACTGATGATGGATTTGTATTAGGAGGACAGCACTTAAAATATGTGTCTACCCTGAGCTGCTTTTATCTTCAGATACCATATTAAGGAAAAGCTTCCATACATCTGTCATTACTGAGTTAGTGGCTTCCTTGGTACATTAAAGCTTCTATTTTCAGACATGAATGTCCTAGGCAAGTAACTCTATTTCAAAGGTATGAGGATGCTATTTCATCTCTATGTTACGCAGGGTTGGATGTGGGCAGAACTTTCTTCTTTTACCACTCCCCCCATGCGCTGGCTCTTCTCTCTCTTTGGGGGCTTTATCTCAGTCTGGGGGCACTCCACAGATCAGGAGAACCACCCTTCCTCTCGCTGCCCATCAACCTCCATCATGGCCGCCATCCTCCCCAGGTCAACCCAAGCACTCACTAAGGGGGCACATTGGGCTGAACTTTGAGCTCCAAACTGGCACAGCAACAGACAACTTCAGGGGCAAATTGCTTGTCCTGTCAGAGGGGCCTTTCTGATCCCTTGGCTAAGTCTTGCCATGACCTACAAGTGCCATCATCTCTGCTGCCTGCATATATAGTATGAAGCACGTTCAGAGCAAGAGATCCAGACCCAGGTTCTCATGAACCTGGGCACCGTGTTTCTGCATATTCTTCCATCTCTTCAGCGAAATAAGCGTAGGGAGAGCCTCACTCAAATCCTGCCATTGTGGTTCCTGTGCCTTGGTACAGAAAGCTGGATATGTTACAATCGACAGTTTGGGGAAACAGGTTTTTTAATGATTCAGAAAAAAATTGCTAACTCACCACGCAGGCTGCATTCTCCCTTCCCCTGCTCTCCCAGAAGCAACAAATCAGCTTTCAAAATTTTCCTTCTGCCAACTGCTAACCTCAAGCAGGGATCTAACTCACCTCTATTCCCCTTCCTTCTCTACCTTTCTTCCTCTCGAACTCTTTCTGTTTTTCCTTGGCTTCTGTCACACCACTTCTTTTCCTTTTTCCCAACCTCCTGCCTTCTCATCACCCCCAAATCAAGCACAACACTCTCTATTCATGTTAGAGCATCTCCTCCCTCAACAAATGGCAATTTCATTGACCCAGAAATCTGATGCAAAATCCTGGAGATTATTCCAGATGGGTGGTTCTCAAACTCGAACTGTATCAGAATCCCCTGCAGGGTTTGGTAATATTCAGGTTGCCTGGTTCCAGCCTCAGTGTTTGTGATGCAGTTGTTGATTCAGAAGACCTGGGATGGTTGAAGGCCCCCAAAGGTGTGTTTCTAATGAGTTCTAGGGGATGCTGATGCTGCTGGTCCAGCAAGTACAGTTTGAGAACCACTGTTCCAGAAACTTCTTCTTCCTCGCTTTCCCCTTTCCTCCCACCTGGGAAATAACTGATTGATTGATTATCCATTGGTCTTTGTCTCCAAATTAGCTTGTCCCTCCACCACAACCCACCACCACAGTTCTAGTTTGGGCTTTTGCCATTCTTTCTCGAACTATTACAATCACCCGCAAGCTGGACTCTCGACCCAGCTGGACACAGTTCAGACCCCATTACCCCCCTGACCAAAACCTGCAGTGGCTCCCACACTACCAACAGAACATTGATTAGCTTCTTCATCATGGCATGTAACCTGGCCCCCTCTACCTCTCCATTCTCCAACACTCCCCATAGTAATGAAGCACCAGAAATTCCAAGCACAGGCTCTGTGATTTCCATTTCTCTCAGATGCCATCACCTTTTCTAGACCACTCTTCCCAGCTATACATCTTGATTCTCAGCTAAGGTTTATCTGTTCCTAAACCCTTCTTTAGAACCCTATGATGTCCTCCGTGGCCCCTCCTGATTTCCCCAGCAAACTTACACTATTCCTTAGCACATTCTATTAAGACGTTCTGTTTGCACATCCTCTTGTGGCAGGAAATTCATGGAGATTGGTCTTTAGCACTTAGGTCAGTGAATGCTTGCTAAACTGGATTTCCTCCCTCCGATTTTTCTCTCCTCCCGCTGATCAGCCCTGTCCTAATCTCCTACCTCTACTTCCCTTGATCTGCTCAGAAGAGATCAAAGATCTTCAAAGGGCCAGTAATGACTGAATTTTAACCCACCACCAGTGGCTGTGCTCAGTCCCTCTGTGAAGCTGAGTTTTATTTTCTCGTGTATCCTTAATAAAACAACAGCTCTACTTTGCACAGAATCAGCCTTCCTCTTCAAAGAACCTGGGTTGCTTTACAGCTCTGACTCTGATACTCTCAGTGGAGCCCTATTAGGAGAGAGGCCCCAAAAGAGATTAATGTGGCACATTTAAAGGCCAAAACCCAAACCAAATACATTTCTTTTGCTGTGTTCATGAGTCACCGTGGCTGCAAGAACCTTCAGTTCTGCAGAATTCAGTATTTCTAGGGTTTCGTTTTTAAATTTGAATAAAGCCAGACTTGTGCATGCTGGTTCATGTGCCTCTGACCTCAGAGAAAGTGGGTAGAGATAAAAGAAACCAGGCACAATCCTCAGTGTCAAATGTTTTGTTTACTCCTGTCCCTTGGGTTCTTTTTGCTTTAGCTTTGTGGGTGAGAAATTACATGCTCAGGGGAAGATGCCCACAACTTCTTAGCCATCTGTGTGGTATTCATGGATAACATGCATGACGCTAAGAATGTAAATGGGTGAAATTGATGAGATTAGTAGAGGTTAATGTAATATCTGGGGTTAAATTTTTAACAGAGGCAAAGTGAATAAATTTTGGAAATTAAACAACTGACAGTGTTTCATTGGATCATTTTATGTACTCAGTATATGCTGCACACATTCTCCTATAAGCATATGCAAATGTACTTACCTCGCATATTAAATAGCAGAGGAGGGGATGAGAAACCCTTCAGGTGCACAAAATATTACATTTTCATTATTATTATCATTGCAAACTTGAACGCTTTTTATTGGAATCATTATTTGCTTGGAGAAATTTGCTGAGTTTGGCAATTTTCCACGATCATGAATTTCTCTGTCAGGCAGCAGGCCCTCCGGAAAGGAAAAGGGAAGTAATGCAGACAACCGGTTGGAAACGAATCCTGTTTATTATCAGAGCTTCTCTGGCCTGACTGCCGCGTCCTCTGGCCATTAATAGTCTGAGCCACCTGTCCCACGCCTGCCATTTCTGAGAAAGAGTCACAGTTTTCTGCACTAGGTTGTTAGATGTTGGGAGACTAACAAGTGAAGAGACTCAAGGATTCTTGCCAGCAGCAACTGCCTTGATCTAGAAGCATCAGACATAGGGAAACTCTGGGTTCTTTATCCTAACAACTTGCTGAGGGATGTTCGCAGCGGCTGCCCTGAAATGTTGATGGAAGCTCAGCTTGAGGTGTGACATGGCGGCCCGCCATACCTGTAGAGCGTAGCCTTCCTCAAGCATTCTCAAGAGAACCATTCGTTGCATCCTGGGGAAAGCTCTCTACCAACAGGAGGAAGAGTAAATGAATGGTTCTTGACCACTTTTTTTTTTTTTTTTTTGCCCTTTTAGAATTAACCTTTACTTCATTTTCTAATGCTAAGCCTGGAGTTCTGTGACTCTTTTTATTGTGATTGTCTCGCTTTCTAATTCTAGATTCGCAAATATGAATGAGGAAATGTCCAACCAAGTATTTAGTGCTGTCTGGCTTATGAGCCATTGATCCAAATAACGAGGGTCTCCAGGGTTGTAAATGTCAAAGAGCTTAAACCGGCAGCATCCAATCCACTTGGCGAGGGTTTCCAAACAGTGGGGTGTAGGTATTTTTACTAATGAATACATTGCAAATAAATAGCATTTGGGCTGACCTAGTTGAAATTTGGCAAATGTGACTGTCTCAAACTCAGGAAAGGGATATTAAAAAATAATGAATTTAATAAAGAAGTTTTATTTTAATTCAAAATTTTTTATTAACTTCATTGGTTTTTAATTTGTTTCTTTTTACAGTTGAATCCATTGAGCCAAAAGGCTCAAATTAAGGTTTTGTGTGTATTGGGGCAGATCACCCGCACCGAATTATAAACACACAGGTCAGGCTACAATTGGGCAGACCTTGGTTGGCCTAAAAAATGCACATGAATCAATGTTATTGTGTTCATGAGAAGAAGGAGCACAGGAAGATAAGAATATTTGCTCGGAGTAACAGTGACTTCAAAAAGTCCAAGGCTGCACAGAACACAGTAGAACATTCAGCAAAGTATCTTTGACGTTTTATTGTTTTCCACTCCATAATCCCTTCTACTTCCTTTCTGATTCCTTAGACAGGACACATCTCAACAGTGATCACAATAACTACAATTTACAGAGCACTTAGGGTTGTGCTCTCCATTTTATATGTATTGTATCATGAAAGCCATACAATAATATTATGGATTTTAGCCCATTTTATATATAATAAAAGTAAGGCACAGAGAAGCTGAGTAACTTGCCCAGGATCACACAGCTAGTAAGTGAAGGAGGCAAGACCTGAATGCAGACAGTCTGACCAAAGAGAAATGAACAAAGCACCACAGATTTCCTAGCGCTATTGCAATTATCGCCTATGGCGGACAAGAAAATGGAGAAATTTGATCCACCATGTGGGACCAAATGATGGAATTGATCAAGTTCCCAGACTCTGGGGGCCATAAGTAATCTGTCTAGCTCTCCCTGCTCAGAAAACATAGGAAATATTTTGTTGTAGATGTGGTAGGCAGCCTTCGAGATGGCCCCCAAAGATCCTTAACTCCTTGCATTTACACTCTTCTGTGGTCTTTCCCATTTTATGTCAGGGTTGGTTTGTGTGACCAATGGCACATGGGTGAAGTTATAGCTTGTCATTGCCAAGATAGCCTCTACAGGAGTGTGGCTTCTGTCTTGGTTGCCCTCCTATATGTACTCTCAGATCGTGGGTGCTGGGGAAGCCAGCTGCCATGTGATGAGGACATTCAGGAGACTGGAGTTGCCTTCGTGGTGAGGAACTGATTTCTGCCAGTAATCACAGGAGTGAGCTCTGGAGCAAATTCTCTAGCCCCTGTCAAGTTGGTGAGTCAGCACCACCTGACAGCACCACCATCTAAGGGCCAGATTTCTGACCCTTAGAAACTGCGTGAGGTAATAAATGTTTATTGTTTTCAGCTGCTAAATTCTGGGATCATTTGTTATACAGCAATAGGTAGCTCTAAGAGCCTCCATGACTTATCCATGGTTTCGCTTTCCATGATTATAGTCACGCGTACTCACCGATCCTGCTACTAACTGCCCTCATAAGGTCACCAGTAGCCTAACACTATATGCCAATGTCTGCATCTTTCCCCCCACTCCATCTCGTCGCGTGGACTTTGCATCATGTCATCATCAGGAGAAGAGTGAGTACCGTACAATAAGATACTATGAGAAAGAGAGAGAGACCACATTCACAGAGCTCTAATTGCAGGACACTGTCACAATTGTTCTCTTTTATTATTAGTTGTTGTTAACTTCTTACTGTGGCCAGTTTATAAATTAAACTCTATCATACGGAGGTATGTCTAGGTAAAAACATAGTCTATATGAATTCAGTACTATCTGCATTTTCAGGCCCTCCCTGGGGCTCTTGGAGAGTACCTCTGTACTATAAGTTGTGAGGGAGAAGATGACATTAGCAGGTGTGTGCCAGAGGCTGGGGTAGGAGACGGGTGTAGGCAGACCCCAGGGAAAAAAGAGATGATCTCCATGATCTGAGTGAGGAAAGAAGCATTTGATTGCAGAAGGGCAGCTTTGCAGTTCCAAAGTTTTTTATTTGTGTGAGTCTGCAATCAAGAATGAAGGTGGGCAGGGGTGCTTCGTGTAAATCAGCATTGATGAGAAAGCATGAGGTAATGTGTGCCCCAGGGGAATGGAGTGGAGGTTTCCATGAGGAAAGAGGTAAGGCTAAGACGCATGATGAGTTTTGCAGGTGCCTCTTCAGCTTGCCTGCTTTGCAAAATGCTCTGTGTTGAGGCATAGAGCTCTGCAGGCCACAGGAATAAGACGAGATTTAACTGGGGAGGCCTCTCTGTGGCAGCAGGAGAAAGCACCACAGACTCGCCAGCCTTCCACAGTCCCACAGTTAAAACTGAGGCTCTAGAACATCAGGGAGCAGCTGAAGGGTTGCTGGGCCATAATCAGAGAAATGAGTTTCACGTCAAGATCACCCACACCTTGGGCTACACCCTTGCCACCTTGCAGAGTGCCCTGATCCCCGGTGTATTGGCTTTCCAGGACTATCGTAACAAAGTACTACACACTAGGTGGGTTAAAACAACCAAAAAATCTATTCTCCCCCAATTCCGGAGGACAGAAGTCCAAAATCAAGACAGCATGGCCATGCTCCCCCCAGAGGCTCTAGGGAAGGCTCCTCTTCTAGTTTCTGCTGGTTACTAGCAGTCCTTGGCATTGTTTGCCTTGCAGACCATCCCCCAATCTCTGCTTCTGTCTCCCCGTGTCTGCATCTCTGTGTCCGAAGTCTCTGTTCTTATAAGGAGACCAGTCATGAAGGACTTAGGACACACTCTGTCTTTAATGACATCTGCAAAGGCCCTCTTGCCAAAGAAGGTCCCATTCCCAGGTTTTACATGGACATGAATTTTGGGGGACACTATTCAATCCAGTAGGCCAGGGGTAATCTGGTTCTCAAATCAGTCTCCTCCTTGTCACCTATTCCAGGTAAGTCTGGTCCGCAAGTGTGGCAGTCCTGCCTGACCCCTCCACAGACTCAGCTTCCATTTCTTTGACCTCTGCTTAAATGCTCCCCTGAACTCTGTCTGCCCCATCTCTTCCGCCAGCCAGAGCAGCAGAGCGGCCAGTTGACATAGCTCTGGTCTGGGAATGAGGAGACTGGGGCTCTGGCTTTGAGCCCAGTTGCTACAATGGGGTTTTAACTTTCCAGATTATCTTTCTTCCCCATCTATAAGATAGCCAGGCCTCGGGCGCCTACACTCTGAGAAAGCCGTGTAATGGGTACACATAGTCCCTTGGGCTCTAATGCCACAGGTATGATTGAAGAAATCGGCAATGTATCATTAGGTATTTGCCTCCTCTTTCCCTTCAATGGATTAATATTATCAACAGTGTATCTTGACCTTCCAGATGCCTCTATCTTAGACCTTCCTGTGTCCCTTCCTATTTGGCCAGATCCTAGAAAGTGCACCCAAGTTTCCTGGCAGAAACATGAGCCCCTCAGCACTACAACCTTCCACGTCGGTGACGCCAAAGCCTCTGGTACCAGCATGCCTCCCTCACGCAGAGAGGCCATGCATTCCAGGTTGAGGGAACATGCAACCAGTAACTGTCCCTTTGTTCTCCTAAATCTTGGCTTATTAGCCTCCCCTTTCCCTTATGAAAGGCACTGAGCTGCAGGCTCCCTCTGCCTCTTTTAACGTGTCCTGTTGTGTTCCGCACCCCACTGCCATCCTTCCCGCAAGGCATTCATTGTGTGTCTAAGCAGAGTGTTGTTGAAACTGTGTGGGCTTGAAAAAAGCTCATCACGCACAGCCCAGCCCCAGAGTGGGGAGCTTGCTGGGGATGAAGGTGGCTGCGGGCTGCACTGCTGAGATTTGCTCCGCCTGCGGGCCTCTCCCAGCATGCTTCCCTCCAAGAAGGGCAGGGTCTGGCCCCTGAGCACACAGTTCCAGCCTGGATGATTCAGGGTACCTGGGAGTGTAGCCTGTTCCCTTGGGAGGCCAGCACCCCCAGTTTCCAGTGTTATTTTTGGTCTCTGGTGACGCCAGGCCAATCTAAGATGGGAAGACAGCATGCCAGGCAAAACTTTGGTTTCCTATACCTCCTCCCCTCTCACGCTTCTGAAACCCCAGGTTCATGGCCCAGGGCTTGCAGGGAAAACCCCACCTCTTCCTTTGATGAAATGGAAGCTCCAGAAAGGTTGAAACTCAACTCTAAGTCCCTTCTATTAATTTGAAAAATACTTTGAGACCCAATTTTAAAAATCCACCCAAAGAACTTGGATCTTCTCAGGGGACTAGGAACGACAGCTCCTGTTCTGGGCCCAGCACAGGGTTTGGGAAGCTGGCATTCCTCACTGTCCACATCAAAGCAGCTTCTCCACGTAGCACAGGCCTGAAGGGCTGAGGCCCGCTGGCAAGAGGCACGAGTGAGGCAGTGAGGGACACGCCCGGACCGACTTCGCTAGTGCTCAGTCTCATGGCCTGCAAGCCAGTCCAAGCTGGAAACGTCATGCTTTTCTATAGCAACACGAGGAGAGGATTTTACGCATCTTTGAAGGAAAAAAAAGAAGAGAAACATCTGAGAAGAGAAATGATGATTGTGTGGAGACCGAGTTGTTTGGCAGAGGAAGAAGTAGAGCTCGGCAGGAGGCAGCCAAGACACAGAAATTTGTCCTCGGGCCGTGGTGGAACTTGGGAAGCCTGTCTTCACTGCATGAGCTGCAGGGCTCACCCCCGGAGCCTGGAACCACTTGGAAGCTGTGGTGAGGCAGCCAGAAAAGACACTGGTGGCTCACCATAGCTCTGGGGCCAGCGGGCTCTGGCGGACAGACAGACAGACAAACAAAAAAAGGACTTAGTCGGTTCATGTGGCTGCTGTTGAGAGACTTGACATCCTTCCAGCACAGGGTCTAGGAAGTGGGGCAGTGTCCAAACCTGCCCTTCGTGGTGTCAGGGCTAATGAAGAAGACTGACTGACGACCTGTGTGAACTAGGAGCTTGCCTGGGGACAGCCACCATGGGGCTGATAGGCTGCCAGGGACAAACCAGTGTGATTACCTTCTGGGGCGATGGGCTGAAAGGAATCTGTAGTTACCACACATTCCTCTCAGCTTTGCTTCCCTCTGTAGTCCTTACTGCCCACTCTGCATCTATGCTAGAGTATATACTTGACTTGTCTGCTTGACATCTGCCTCCCACACCATTACTGGAAAATCCGTAAGAGCAGGCTTTAGGGGCATTTTGTGCCATTGAGATAGATGATTAAATAAATGAATAAAAGATACCCATAACTGTGAGACACTAGATCTCACCTTTTTAAACAAAACATAGTAAGTATTGCACACTCTTTGATTGCTTTACTAACTCCCTAGTATCTGGTGAGAAGGATAAGAGCCATTTAAATACAGGGGGAAAAAGCCAGAAAGCCAGATTATAACTTAGTTTGCCAGGGCTCAAAGTAAGTAGCTGAATTCAGCTTTTACCATGAAAGTTGAAGAGTCCTTTTGCTTCACAGAGCACTACTTCTAGGAACACAAGAAGTGGATAGCCCTGTGTGAGCTTCCGAGGATTCCTAGCTGGGGAGTTTTCTTTCTAAGTCAAACAAAATGTAGATAAGCTTGATCATCAGCCCTGGAATCCAAACATCTCAGACTTAACAATATTGGAAACAACATCGCAGCTCACCAAACTAGTACCCTTCAGACTCCGGGTGGGGAGGTGGGTGGGGGCCCAGGGCCGGGTAACAGTGCCTATGACCTTATGACTCTCCCATCGGACCAAGTCCCTGTTGGCTATGTTCCTCATTGCTACTTCATTGATAACTATTACTCTTTGTCACCAAGAGCACACTGTGATTTGGCTTTGAAACAAAAAGTTATTGTGTATACACAGAAAGGGACAGAGACAGAACAGGGCGAAGATTTGATAATAGTAAAGCACATGTTTGATATTGGCAGAATGAACACAATTCTTGATTTCTTTGCAAAGCAACATCATGTGCTTTATGAGACAGAAGGAAGGAAGGTGCCTACAGTAGATGAAGTTTTGTTACATTAGTTCACTGATGTGTGCCCCCAAATTGACATATACCAAACAGCAGGTGCCATTTTCAAAATGTGCTGAAGAGTTTCAGCAGCTCAGAAGAAAATCCCAGAAGAAAATCTTTTAAGAAATTCTGCATTCCACTTATTGTGATGATGCAGAAGCTGTCATTGTGTGGAAAAACATAGATGTTGATAACTCTGATTTGAAAACAATTTTAAAAAGTCAAATTCTCAATATGGAACAGTTTTAGGGATTCCCTAACCAAATTATTTGGCTTACATTTTGATGTATACACATCAGTAATACAAAAAAAAATTAAATTATGTTTAAATAGGCTTAAGAGCTCTTTTAAAAAGTATTAAATAAAAATTAAAAGCACTAATACAATGTGTTGGCATTTTTTTCTAGTATGTAAAGTCAAGGTATGTCTTAAATTTTATGATATGCTACATCTGATGTAATATGACATCTTATTTTGGACTCTCATCACTCCCATTTTGTCAGACTTAATTATTCAATAATGTTTTTAGATTTTTTTTTTTTTTTAAGAGAGAACACATGCAACGGGGGTTGGGAGCAGAGGGAGAAGGGGACAGAATCCCAAGCAGGGTCCATGCTGACCGAGCCCAATACCGGGCTCGATCTCACAGCCCTGAGATCACTACCTGAGCTGCAATCGAGTTGGTCACTTAACCGACTGAGCCATCCAGGTGCCCCCAAATTTTTAGATTCTTTTTTTTTTTTAGATTTTTATTTATTTATTTGAGAGAGAGACAGTGAGAGAGAGCATGAGCGAGGAGAAGGTCAGAGGGAGAAGCAGACTCCCCATGGAGCTGGGAGCCCGATGTGGGACTCGATCCCAGGACTCCAGGATCATGACCTGAGCCGAAGGCAGTCGTCCAACCAACTGAGCCACGCAGGCGTCCCCATTTTTAGATTCTTAAACAATATCCACAGTCATTTTGTTCATAAATTTAAATTTCACAAATACAATAGTTTAGCAAAATTATCACAGAACTGTGGTCAGATGCTTCAGTACTAATTTACAGGATTTCTAAGCCGACCTGTTGTGAAACTGGCTTATAGGTGAAGTTCATGGTGAAATCCTAGGAGTTTAACTCTCGAGTGACTGAAACATAATATATTAATGGGAAAAAAGAATCCTAGCCACAAGAGTATTACCACACATTTCAAACATCAAAGAGATGGCCTCCAGGATAAATGTCTACAGTGTGTAAGCATTGAATTCTTAGCTACTTAGGAAAAAACTACCAAATTTCTTTCTCAGAAAACCAGCGTTTCATTACTGGGAGGCAGGCTCGGTGTTGGCTGGGATAATTCGATTCCTCAGTATGTCCTTTACTGGCATGGTTCCTGGCACTTAAAAGACAGTCCATAAATATTTTTGAATGAGTGAATAAAAATCACCCCTGCTCAGGCTACAGGGGATTACACACCAAATCCTCAGTTCTTAGAGACACAGTGTAAGATAGTAAGAAGCATGGATTTGGAAAAAGATGGATTTGCCTTCTGGCCACTTGTTAAGAGTAATAGAGCATACTTACTGGGTTGTTGGGGAGATAAATTGATGTAATACCAGTAGAACACTTAGGGTGAGTAAAAGATAAATAGAATATACTAACAAATGATAATAATAATAGTAATTATTATTATATTCTATATTATATACTATTATTATAGAATGTGGTAAGTACTTTTAGAAATATAATGTAGGTAAAATGGGCTTATTTTAGTAGATTAATTATAGTAGACCTACCAGTGAAGATGGAGTTCTTTATCTATCATTAGGGCTTAAAGACTGGGAAGAGGAAGCTTGCAAGGTGCAAAGACAGGGAACCAGAAAACGATAATCATATACCCAGAGACATAACAGGTAAAAGTATAGGCAATGCTTAAGACTTGCACTGTCCAATGTGGTAGCCACAGCAATATATGGGTACCGAAACTGAAGTTTTAGTTAATTAAAATTAAATATAATTCAAAATTCAGATGTGCTAGTGACTACATGAGGCTAGTTGCCAGCATGTTAGACGATGCAGCTGTAGAACATTCCATCATTGCAGAAATTTCTACTGGACCACATTGCTTTAGACCGTAGTCTCTGAAAGTCTTGTTACCCGTGAAAATTTTACCAACCATAAAAATGCTTATGGAATTTCTTGGTTCCTACCATCTTTAGAGAAGTAGTTCTGGTGTCAAAGAAGTACTGTCTGTAGGAGACAATGTGATGAGGTGGAAAGAGCACTATTTGAGATAGAAGATCTGGGTATTAGGTCTAACTTGAACAAAAGCCAAGCAACTTGCTTGAGCAAGTCACTGTACTTCCTCCTTTCTTAGCCTTTCATCTTTAAATGAATGAGTTGATCTGGATATCCAAGTCGTTGATAGCTCTTGGGCTTGGGAACTCCAGTGAACAGCTGTTAGCTTCCTACCATCTGCCGTTTTGCAGCTCTGCACAGCTCCAGTGGTGTAAAAGAGAGCAGCCATGGTAAACAGTAGTGTTAGGAACTAAACATTTGTGCTCCGCCCACACTCCCTCAAATTCACATAAGATCCTAACCCTCAATGTGGTGGATTGGGATGTGGGCCTTTGGGAGGCGATTAGCCATGAAAATAGAGCCCTATCATATGAGATTACTGTCCTTACAGAAGAGACCCCAGATAGCTGCCTCCCCACGTTCCACCACATGAAGACACAGCAACAAGATAGCAGTATATGAACCAGGAAGTAAGCTCTTCCCTGACACCAAAACTGCCAGTGCCTTGATCCTGGGCTTACCAGCCTCCAGACCTGTGAGAAATAAATATATGTTATTTAAGCCATCCATCTATGGCTAATTTAATACAGCACCTTGAATAAACTGGGACAACTATGAACAACAAACTGTGATTTTGTTCTATCATGATGTACTCTAGCAAGCTTCAAAATCTGTCAACCTCCCTCTCTTATGATGGCCCCATGTATTCTGTGCATATCTTTCCTTGTTACACTGTCATTACCTCTCTCTGTAGATTATGAGTTTTTTAAGGTGGGCTCCTGGTTCTTTCATCATTATTTCTCGAGCACCTAGTGTAGAGGAGAACTCAAATTTGTTAGTGGATGTCTGAATAAAGATGGATCCATTTCTGACCTTCTTTTATGTCCTCATAATTCAAGTATGGATAGCAGAGATTAAGCCACTTGCTCAAGACAAGTGGAGGATCTGGAATCCCAGACCAGGTTAAGCTGACTCCAAGGCCTGTCCTCTTTTCATCCTACCACACTGCTTTGTCACAGACCCTGTGTTTTTGTGATTTGAATTTCTGTTCCCCTCCTGGCTGTTAACTCTAAAGACTTCAGTCCTAGTGGGTTTTCCTGGTCTGGTCTTTTAGCCTCTTGAATTCATTAGACTCAGTCTGTCCTGTTCTATATTCATATACCCAATGTATTTTAAGCTCTAATTCCAGCCTCACCCCCAACATAACCACTGAGGCAAAAACATGTAAAATCTCAGTGATTTGAGTAAGAATATAATAGCTATTCTCATGTCCCTTGAGAGGTATCTTCTTTTCTCCTTCTTCCTGCCATTTCAAAAATTTATTGACAAGACCAAAGAAAGGTCAAAATTTGTTAAGTGCTCAGAGGTGACTCAATGTATTGTTTCAACATCTAACATCCTGTTTACAAGAAAACAAAACAAAATAAAACAAACAAACGAAAAGCCTGTTTTCCCCCTGAGAAATGAGAAAGTAAACAGGTCTAAGACATGAAAATGAAGTGGAGGGAAGTAGTTCACAGGGTGAGGGATCTGACCCACTGCTACCCCCATTTCCTACAGCTTCCCCATTTCTAGGCATTTGAGCTTGTGTAATATGTTTACCTCTACCTCATTGAATCTAAGTGTCTCCCAACAATCCACTGCCTGCTCACCTGTCATGGTATGTGTATGGGAGAAGAGGAACTGGAGAATCCATCTCTTTCCTAAATTCAGGAAGAACAGGGTCTAGCTACTTGAAGAAAAATCTTTCTGAGGTAAACAAAATTGTAATGAGAAAACAGTATTTTGTAAATCAATGTAAACTGGTAATTTCTATAACTGTGTCATACCTTTTGTTTCAACTAAGGTCTGAAAACAGATAACTTGGTTGGCATAGCCGTGGGATCCTTGATTCTATGATATTCGTTTGGGCCAGATGGTAACCATAATCGGACGGATGGTGGATACAGACTGACACAGCATCCAGACCAGGTGAACCTCTCTGGTTTCTCTGTCTGTCTGTACCATCTCAAGAATATGCTCCTCTTAGATCTTGAGCTGGTGGCTGATTTTCCAGTGGGGGAAGGCCCTGCCCAATTCAAGCTATAACTGTAAGATTCCATCCCCATGGCACCAAAGTTACAAACACTCCCTCATAGGCATCACCTTTCCCCATCTGCAGTTTTCCAGACTGGTGTCTGTTTTTTATCCCACCATCTTGTGTTGTCAGACTGAAGATTCCCCCAGATGGCCATTCAAGCTGCCCTCTATTAGTGTGACCAGCTGTTCCAAGCCAGCCTTTTCTACTTTGTCTCACCCTTTTTCCTTTGTCTTCACCCCATAAAGTGGCTACAGGTCTTCAGTGGCCAGTGCTATCTTCCCTCGAGAAACTTTCTTCGATCAGCATGTCCCTCTGAACCCAGGAACTCCAATTCTTTTTTTTTTTTTAATACACTCTTTGTTTCTTTAAATATGTTTTTCTTTTCTTGCCTCAGGATTTCCTCAAGTTTTTAACCTAACCTAACCTATGTGGGCCTGATGTCTAATCGGTCTTCCCTGGGAACCAGGCTCTCTCTGATGCCTCACCCAGAGGTAGCCTTGCACAATCTCCCACCAAAGAAGGAGACTCACCAGGAAAATGCATAGGTGTATTTATTTATTTTGCCAACTCAAGAAATGCTGAAAAGTTCATTGATACCTTTATTTTTGGCTTTACATCTCATGTCAGAGATTATGCTAGCCCTACAACTAATGCTTGGCGTTAGCACAGGATAAAT
This sequence comes from Lutra lutra, assembly GCF_902655055.1. Taxonomy (NCBI): domain Eukaryota; kingdom Metazoa; phylum Chordata; class Mammalia; order Carnivora; family Mustelidae; genus Lutra; species Lutra lutra. The sequence goes on from NC_062285.1 coordinate 87,810,484, forward strand.
GATTCATATGTTTTGATGTGTTGGGAGTTTTTAAATACCTTTTCTAAATTAAATGTGAGATTTGAGTGGTGCTCAAGGCTTTCTTACTTAGAGTCTGGGAAACAAAAACAACCATTAAAAAGAGGTCAAAGCCTATTCTGTTGATAAGCCATTCAAGCAATATTTCCCATGATAACCCCTATCTAACTCTCAGCAAGCACTCAAAGGAATGAACCCCCCCCTCTTCCTTTTGTTTCCCTGGGATTTCTGAGCTAAATCTGAATTTCTGGGCTACACAAAAGCAATGAAGTCAGTGATGCCATTTGCTGAGAAAACATCACTGAATGTATTACTAGTTGTCTTCTGTGGAACACTCTTTGACTCATATGATTTCAGTCATGACCTTTAATTCCAGGATGTTCCTGTCTAGGGGTGACACCAGGGAGGAAGTGGAACCAAAGAGACAAACTGTATTCTGAGGGAAATGGGTGCCACCACTCTTGCCACCCACCTTTCCAGACTTAGCAAGTAGGACGTTTGCTTCATTGTGTAGGTAAATGGCCTATATCCTCCTCCCCCAGCTTGTGCCATGAGGGAGTCTCCCTTCAAAGCCCCTATTCCAACTGGAAGCACTGGTGGGAAGTGCTCAGTTGCACAATCGTGTTGTGCGTGGGCTGTAAGCCATGGGCCGTGACCTTTTCCATGACTTCACCTGCATACAACTGCCAGTAAAACTCAGAGACAAAGGCTACCTTTAATTGTCCTTTCTCAGGGACTGCTTTTTCCCTAGAAACAGACTTTGCTGGGGCGTTTTTGAGCTGAGTCCAGCAGACCCAGAAAATATGGCGAATGAGAGAGCCAAGTTTTCTGTCAGGAAAAAGGAAACCAGCTTTCTTGCTCAATGAGGGGCCTATCACAAATGAAGTCCAAGTGCATCATGCCACAGTTGAGAAAATGCTTAGCTAGCTGGAACCCATGGTTAACTTTCTATAGAGATCAATAACCATCAATAGAGATAGAAGTATGTCATAGTTCCCTCAGCCTTTGTCATCAGGGCACAGAGACCCTTCAGCTCAGGATATAGATGCTGGTGGGGACTCAAGGAAGCAGCAGTTAAGGAACAAGGACACATTAAAGAGGAGAAAGTCTTCTATACACGTCATCAGTTTATAAATGCACATGCCATCACCCATGCAAAGCAGGTAGAACTTTTCCTGCTCCCAACCACTTCCTGCTTTGTCTGCCATTTTGTCCCTTCAGAGCCCTCTTCTGGTCTGTCCTGAATGAAAAACTGGGGCTTAGGGATGAACATTCAGGTTGATGTGTCTGGGGTCCTGCACCACTCTGGGAAGAGTCTTAGTTGCTGATTACAAGCCTTCCAGTTGGTGACATGGAAGAAATGAACCCAGTTTCTGACCAGCCAGTTCTAAGTCATTTTACCTCTTTGTGGCAATATTTGTCTATAAGTCCAGTCACTTTTAGTTGCTGACGTGTCTCTGTTTTGACTTACTGTGGCTCCATGGTGGCCCCAGCTCATCAATTGGGCATTAGTTTCATACTCCATGAACGAACATGGGGTTGGCAAATGTGAGAAGTAAGCTAAACCTATTCTCTATGTTGAGGCCACATGCATATGAGCTGTAGAGGCCCACAGCAGTCCTCAGAAGATCCCTTTCTTAAAATACCTCCCTCACATCTCAACCCTGTTAGGGATACACCCCCGCTTTAAAGTTCAAAATTATTAAAGTCCAAAGTTATCAATGACTCACAACCCTTTCTGAATAATTTTAATCCAGTTGTTTTCCTACTTGCTAGGATACTGGTGATTTTTATTGGGTTGGCAGGTTTTGCCTGGTAGGGCAGGCACACGAGGCTTGCACTGCTTGGGGCTTATTGGTGTTCAGAGAGCAGCAAGACAGCCCTGGTGTGGGAGTTGAGTTGGGGAGGGGAGAAAAGAGACTTGTCAAAGACAGACTGCCTACTTTTCAGTTTCGTGTAAGTTCTGATGTTTATCCTGAATTGTACGCCCCTTGTTTTGTTTGCTTGTTTGTTTTATAACCCCTACCGGTATCATTTGGTCGACTGGGAAGCAGCAGATGTTACTTCCTGCAAGCTTCCTAAAGGGCACTTTGTCATCTGAGGTATTCATGCCCTGGTGGCTATAGCATATCTCAGCAAAAAAATCATAACTTTGCAATTAATTATGATCAAAAGACTGTAAATCTGGCTGAAAAGTCCCAAATATTCCAAGTCTTTTTCAGGAATGTTTCATCTGCTGCCTGTCAAAAGATTTTCCCAAGGTTGGCCTCATGAAATGCCAGGCATGCTGAGCCATTTGTACTGCACTGTTGGGACTCATGGTGTCTCATAACCTTGGGTGGAAGAGAGTGTATCTGAGGTTCTTGTTTCTTGGCATGGACTTCCTTTATTCCATTACTGGGCTGTTTTTCAGCAAAGTGTTAACTCGGGTGGCATTGAGGTGGACACTCCATTTTTTCCCCACGTTTTAGGTAAGGAAATGGAGGGGCAAGGAAGTCAAATAATTTGGCCAAGTTCATTTAGCTAGAAAATTGCCAAGCCAGAATTTGAATTTGGACCAATTAACTCCTAAAGCCATTTTCTTAATTACTCTTCAACCCTGCCTCCTAGAATACCAGATTTCACGTTGTTGGTGTCAAAGTCCATTGTTTCAGGTTATCCAAAGATCTGAAATGTCTCTGAAAGCTTGGTTGGAATTATTCTGTTTACTCTTTCTCAGCCAGAGGCCAAAATACCTTTGTTTATTATGGAGTCCTGGTCTATTAAGATTATTTTATCTGGTTTCCTAAAAATGAGATCTTTTTTAGAAAATCTTCTACTCACCAGCAGAGACAGAAATGCACACTCTTTCCTCAATACTTATGCAAACAAGCCGCAAGCAGTGTATTTTTTAAAGAAAATCTCGAGAGATACCATCGAATCTGTTTCGATAAAGCTCCATTCTGACAGCCCTGACACCTGTCTCCATGACATTCTGGAACTGATAAAAAATCAGATAATATCTGCAAAATCATTTTTGAAAAGCTGAAAAGGACATATCAGTAAATGACGATCTTGTTATTTATACTGCTGCCGTTACAAAAAACTTTTTTGTTTGGTACAATTTTATATAAGTAATTTCCAAATGATCTTTTTTGTTTTAAAAATGGTAACCCATGGTATATACAGTAACTCAGAGTATTGGATTAGCATAATAAATTTAGTTGGTGATACTAAGTAACAGTTTTAAATAGCTTGATAATTTTTTTCATAATTGATGACTACCCAGATTAACAGTATTCAGAATATAATTTTATAAAATTATATTTCTTTCTAATTTCTAAGAAATTCATGTATATTTCTAGGAATATATATATTATCTATTATACTATGTATTATATAATTCATATACAATATATAAACATATATCATATATAATTATTATATTTAATTATTAATTATATATTATATAATTATATATTAAATGCAATATATTATATATAATTAATAATTGGTTATTATATGTGAATTATATAATATATATTACATATAACATATATTATATATATTCCTAGAAATATACATGAATTTGTGTATATCGACATCTATATACCTCTTGTCACCTAAATTTCAGCACAGGGTCAGGGCCTCCAGTACTAGCCACAGAGTGAGCGTGAAAGAGAAGCTGAAAGCCAAGCTTTGGGGTCAGCCAGGTGATTCTACTCCAGCTCCTTCACTCACTGTTTGGCACTGGCATAGTATTAACCACTCTGAGCCAATTTCCTCTTATCCAATACAGTGCCCATCCCATAAGGTGTTTGTAGAGTCAAATGAAACTAAAGCACTTAGTACAATGACTAGCACATATGTAATCCCCCAGGGTGAGATGTTACTATTTTAGGAATATTAAGAAGAAATATTTTCCTTTTGGCCACACATCAGTGTTTGATTGCTTTGCTAGCATATTTCATTCAGTATACCAAAGAATGTAAATTGTTTTGAAATGTCATGTCCTCATGTTTCCATAGGCTCACAAGCAAATTTCCCCCAACATTTTATTTTGAAAAATCCCAAACCCACAAAATAATGGAAAGTCTGACAATGAAGAATCATTTATGTTTCACTCAGATTCACCAGTTGTTAGTATTTTGCCACATGTATTCACTTTGCCCACATCTCCATTCTTCTTCTTGGTTCCCCACCAAACTTTGAAAATAAGTTACAGGTATCATGATTAAAATTTACCCCCAAATACTTTAACGAGTATCTCCTAAAGACAACCATGATAATGCTCAAGAAAATTAATATGGGGGCACCTGGTTGGTGCTGTGGGTAGAGAGTGCAACTCTTGATCTCAAGGTCATGAGTTTAAGCCCCATGTTGGGCATGGAGCCTACTTAAAAAACAACAACAACAACAACAACAACAAAAACAACTCATACTAATACAAGAAATCTTCTAATCTAGAGCTCAAATCAGTTCTCTTAGTCTCCCATGTCTTACACAACCTTCCTTCTTCATTTGATCCAGAATCTAATCAAAGTACATATGTTGTATTTATTTGATACATCTCTATAGCCTCTTTGTTTTTAAGGTTTTATTTATTCATTTAACAGAGAGGGAGAGTACAAGTACAAGCAGTACAAGAGAGAGCAGCAGGCAGAGTGAGAGGGAGAAGGAGAAGCAGTCTCTGCTGAGCCGGAGCCGGATGTGGAACTCAATCCCAGGACCCTGGGATCACGACCTGAGCCAAAGGCAGCTGCTTAATGAACTGAGCCATCCTGGCATCCCTCTATAATCTCTTTTAATTAAGAGTAGTCCTGGGGGGAGGAGTCAAGATGGCGGAGAAGTAGCAGGCTGAGACTACTTCAGGTAGCGGGAGATCAGCTAAATAGCTTATCTAAAGATTGCAAACACCTACAAATCCAACGGGAGATTGAAGAGAAGAAGAACAGCAATTCTAGAAACAGAAAATCAACCACTATCTGAAAGGTAGGACTGGCGGAGAAGTGAATCCAAAGCAACGGGAAGATAGACCGCGGGGGGAGGGGCCGGCGAGCGGCGAGCGGCAGAGCAACGGAGCACAAAATCAGGACTTTTAAAAGTCTGTTCCGCTGAGGGACATCGCTCCAGAGGCTTAACTGGGGTGAAGCCCAGGCGGGGTCAGCGGGGCCTCAGGTCCCGCGGGGTCACAGAAGGATCAGGGGTGTCTGAGTGTCGCAGAGCTTACCGGTATTAGAACAGGGAAGCCGGCTACAGAGACAGAGCCAAGGAGTGACTCTCAGCTCGGGGTTACCTTGAAACGGTCGCAGGCTCGGTCAGCTCGGAGCGCGGCCGGAGGCCAGGGTGGCGGGAGTAATTGGGCGCTATTCTCTGAGGGCTCACTGAGGAGTGGGGCCCCGGGCTCTTGGCTCCTCCGGGCCGGAGACCGGGAGGCCGCCATCTTCATTCCCGTCTTCCAGAACTCTACGGAAAGCGCTCAGGGAACAAAAGCTCCCGAAAGCAAACCCAGCAAACCCGAGCGAATTACTCAGCCATAAAGGGCGGTGCAACTTGCCTGGAGGCAAAGACGCTTGAGAATCACTACAACAGGCCCCTCCCCCAGAAGATCAACGAGAAACCCAGCCAGGACCAAGTTCACCTACCAAGGAGTGCAGTTTCAATACCAAGGAGAGCGGCGGAATTCCAGAGGAGAAGAAAGCAAAGCATGGAACTCATGGCTTTCTCCCCATGATTCTTTAGCCTTGCAGTTAATTTAATTTTTTTTCTTTTTCAATTTTTTTTTCTCTTCTTCTGCTAATTTTTTTTAACTTTTACCGTTTTCTTTTTTAATGTTTTTTAAATAGTTTATCTAATATATATATATATTTTTTCCTTTTTATATTTTTTATCGGCATTCTTTTTTTAATAGTTTCTTTTTTTTTTTTTTCTTTCTGAGCACTTTTTATCCCCTTTCTCCCCCCTCACGATTTGAGATCTCTTCTGATTTGGCTAAAGCATATTTTCCTGGGGTTGTTGCCACCCTTTTAGTCTTTTACTTGCTCCTTCATATACTCTTATCTGGACAAAATGACAAGGCAGAAAAATTCACAACAAAAAAAAAGAACAAGAAGCAGTACCAAAGGCTAGGGACCTAATCAATACAGACATTGGTAATATGTCAGATATAGAGTTCAGAATGACGATTCTCAAGGTTCTAGCCGGGCTTGAAAAGGGCATGGAAGATATTAAAGCAACCCTCTCGGGAGATATAAAAGCCCTTTCTGGAGAAATAAAAGAACTAAAATCTAACCAAGTTGAAATCAAAAAAGCTATTAATGAGGTGCAATCAAAAATGGAGGCTCTCACTGCTAGGATAAATGAGGCAGAAGAAAGAATTAGTGATATAGAAGACCAAATGACAGAGAATAAAGAAGCTGAGCAAAAGAGGGACAAACAGCTACTGGACCACGAGGGGAGAATTCGAGAGATAAGTGACACCATAAGACGAAACAACATTAGAATAATTGGGATTCCAGAAGAAGAGGAAACAGAGAGGGGAGCAGAAGGTATGTTGGAGAGAATTATTGGAGAGAATTTCCCCAATATGGCAAAGGGAACAAGCATCAAAATCCAGGAGGTTCAGAGAACCCCCCTCAAAATCAATAAGAATAGGTCTACACCCCGTCACCTAATAGTAAATTGACAAGTCTTAGTGACAAAGAAAAGATCCTGAAAGCAGCCCGGGAAAAGAAGTCTGTAACGTACAATGGTAAAAATATTAGATTGGCAGCAGACTTATCCACAGAGACCTGGCAGGCCAGAAAGAGCTGGCATGATATATCCAGAGTACTAAACGAGAAAAACATGCAGCCAAGAATACTATATCCAGCTAGGCTATCATTGAAAATAGAAGGAGAGATTAAAAGCTTCCAGGACAAACAAAAACTGAAAGAATTTGCAAATACCAAACCAGCTCTACAGGAAATATTGAAAGGGGTCCTCTAAGCAAAGAGAGACCCTAAAAGTAGTAGATCAGAAAGAAACAGAGACAATATACAATAAGAGTCACCTTACAGGCAATACAATGGCACTAAATTCATATCTCTCAATACTTACCCTGAATGTTAATGGGCTAAATGCCCCAATCAAAAGACACAGGGTATCAGAATGGATAAAAAAACAAAACCCATCTATATGTTGCCTACAAGAAACTCATCTTAAACCCGAAGACACCTCCAGGTTTAAGTGAGGGGGCGGAAAAGAATTTACCATGCTAATGGACATCAGAAGAAAGCAGGAGTGGCAATCCTTATATCAGATCAATTAGATTTTAAGCCAAAGACTATAATAAGAGATGAGGAAGGACACTATATCATACTCAAAGGAGCTGTCCAACAAGAAGATCTAACAATTTTAAATATCTATGCCCCTAATGTGGGAGCAGCCAAATATATAAACCAGTTAATAACAAAATCAAAGAAACACATCAACAAGAATACAATAATAGTAGGGGATTTTAACACTCCCCTCACTGAAATGGACAGATCATCCAAGCAAAAGATCAACAAGGAAATCAAGGCCTTAAATGACACACTGGACCAGATGGACATCACAGATATATTCAGAACTTTTCATCCCAAAGCAACAGAATACACATTCTTCTCTAGTGCACATGGAACATTCTCCAGAATAGATCACATTCTTGGTCCTAAATCAAGTCTCAACTGGTATCAAAAGACTGGGATCATTCCCTGCATATTTTCAGACCACAATGCTCTAAAGCTAGAACTCAATAACAAGAGGAAATTTGGAAAGAACCCAAATACATGGATACTAAACAGCATCCTTCTAAAGAATGAATGGGTCAACCAGGAAATTAAAGAAGAATTGAAAAAATTTATGGAAACAAATGATAATGAAAACACAACGGTTCAGAATCTGTGGGACACAACAAAGGCAGTCCTGAGAGGAAAATATATAACGGTACAAGCCTTTCTCAAGAAACAAGAAAGGTCTCAGGTACACAACCTAACCCTACACCTAAAGGAGCTGGAGAAAGAACAAGAAAGAAACCCTAAACCCAGCAGGAGAAGAGAAATCATAAAGATCAGAGCAGAAATCAATGAAATAGAAACCAAAAAAACAATAGAACAAATCAACGAAACTAGGAGCTTGTTCTTTGAAAGAATTAATAAGATTGATAAACCCCTGGCCAGACTTATCAAAAAGAAAAGAGAAAGGACCCAAATAAATAAAATCATGAATGAAAGAGGAGAGATCACAACGAACACCAGAGAAATACAGACAATTATAAGAACATACTATGAGCAACTCTACGCCAACAAATTTGACAATCTGGAAGAAATGGATGCATTCCTAGAGACATATAAACTACCACAACTGAACCAGGAAGAAATAGAAAGCCTGAACAGACCCATAACCAGTAAGGAGATTGAAACAGTCATCAAAAATCTCCAAACAAACAAAAGCCCAGGGCCAGATGGCTTTCCGGGGGAATTCTACCAAACATTTAAAGAAGAACTAATTCCTATTCTCCTGAAACTGTTCCAAAAAATAGCAATAGAAGGAAAACTTCCAAACTCATTTTATGAGGCCAGCATCACCTTGATCCGAAAACCAGACAAGGATACCATCAAAAAAGAGAACTACAGACCAATATCCTTGATGAACACAGATGCAAAAATTCTCGCCAAAATACTAGCCAATAGGATTCAACAGTACATTAAAAGAATTATTCACCATGACCAAATGGGATTTATTCCAGGGCTGCAAGGTTGGTTCAACATCCACAAATCAATCAATGTGATACAACACATTAATAAAAGAAAGAACAAGAACCATATGATACTCTCCATAGATGCTGAAAAAGCATTTGACAAAGTACAGCATCCCTTCCTGATCAAAACTCTTCAAAGTGTAGGGATAGACGGCACATAGCCCAATATTATCAAAGCCATCTATGAAAAACCCACCGCAAATATCATTCTCAATGGAGAAAAGCTGAAAGCTTTTCCGCTAAGGTCAGGAACACGGCAGGGATGTCCATTATCACCACTGCTACTCAACATAGTACTAGAAGTCCTAGCCTCAGCAATCAGACAACAAAAGGAAATTAAAGGCATCCAAATCGGCAAAGAAGAAGTCAAACTATCACTCTTTGCAGATGATATGATACTATATGTGGAAAACCCAAAAGACTGCACTCCAAAACTGCTAGAACTGGTACAGGAATTCAGTAAAGTGTCAGGATATAAAATCAATGCACAGAAATCAGTTGCATTTCTCTACACCAACAACAAGACAGAAGAAAGAGAAATGAAGGAGTCCATCCCATTTACAATTGCACCCAAAACTATAAGATACCTAGGAATAAACCTAACCAAAGAGACTAAGAATCTATACTCAGAAAACTATAAAGTACTCATGAAAGAAATTGAGGAAGACACAAAGAAATGAAAAAATGTTCCATGCTCCTGGATTGGAAGAATAAATATTGTGAAAATGTCTATGCTACCTAAAGCAATCTACACATTTCATGCAATTCCTATCAAAGTAACATCCATTTTTTTCAAAGAAATGGAACAAATAATCCTAAAATTTATATGGAACCAGAAAAGACCTCGAATAGCCAAAGGAATATTGAAAAAGAAAGCCAAAGTTGGTGGCATCACAATTCCGGACTTCAAGCTCTATTACAAAGCTGTCATCATCAAGACAGCATGGTACTGGCACAAAAACAGACACATAGATCAATGGAACAGAATTGAGAGCCCAGAAATGGACCCTCAACTCTATGGTCAACTCATCTTCGACAAAGCAGGAAAGAATGTCCAATGGAAAAAAGACAGCCTCTTCAATAAATGGTGTTGGGAAAATTGGACAGCCACATGCAGAAAAATGAAATTGGATCATTTCCTTACACCACACACGAAAATAGACTCAAAATGGATGAAGGATCTCAATGTGAGAAAGGAATCCATCAAAATCCTCGAGGAGAACACAGGCAGCAACCTCTTCGACGTCAGCCGCAGCAACATCTTCCTAGGAACATCACCAAAGGCAAGGGAAGCAAGGGCAAAAATGAACTTTTGGGATTTTATCAAGATCAAAAGCTTTTGCACAGCAAAGGAAACAGTGAACAAAACCAATAAGACAACTGACAGAATGGGAGAAGATATTTGCAAATGACATATCAGATAAAGGGCTAGTGTCCAAAATCTATAAAGAACTTAGCAAACTCAACACCCAAAGAACAAATAATCCAATCAAGATAATCCAATCAAGAAATGGGCAGAGGACATGAACAGACATTTCTGCAAAGAAGACATCCAGATGGCCAACAGACACATGAAAAAGTGCTCCATATCACTCGGCATCAGGGAAATACAAATCAAAACCACCATGAGATATCACCTCACACCAGTCAGAATGGCTAAAATTAACAAGTCAGGAAATGACAGATGTTGGCGAGGATGCGGAGAAAGGGGAACCCTCCTACACTGTTGGTGGGAATGCAAGCTGGTGCAACCACTCTGGAAAACAGCATGGAGGTTCCTCAAAATGTTGAAAATAGAACTACCCTATGACCCAGCAATTGCACTGCTGGGTATTTACCCTAAAGATACAAACGTAGCGATCTGAAGGGGCACGTGCACCCGAATGTTTATAGCAGCAATGTCTACAATAGCCAAACTATGGAAAGAACCTAGATGTCCATCTACAGACGAATGGATAAAGAAGATGTGGTATATATACACAATGGAATACTATGCAGCCATCAAAAGAAATGAAATCTTGCCATTTGCGACGACATGGATGGAACTAGAGGGTATCATGCTTAGCGAAATAAGTCAATTGGAGAAAGACAACTATCATATGATCTCCCTGATATGAGGGAGAGGAGATGCAACATGGGGGGTTAAGGGGGTATGAGAAGAATAAATGAAACAAGATGGGATTGGGAGGGAGACAAACCATAAGTGACTCTTAATCTCACAAAACAAACTGAGGATTGATGGGGGGAGGGGGTTTGGGAGAGGGGGGGTGGGGTTATGGATGTTGGGGAGGGTATGTGCTATGGTGAGTGCTGTGAAGTGTGTAAACCTGGCGATTCGCAGACCTGTACCCCTGGGGATAAAAATATATGTTTATAAAAAATAAAATTTAATGAAAAAACAAAAACAAAAAAAAAGAGTAGTCCTCTACTTTTTTAAGAAAATCTTTCATCACATGGGCATTTTTAAAAGTTCAGGTTAGTCATTTTATAGATTTTTCAAAATTTAGATTTATATGATTATTTTCTCATGAGTAGATTAAGCATTTGTTGCCAAGAATTCTACGAAGGTGATGTTGTGACTCTTAGTGGATCAGATCAGGAGACAGAACATCAGCTTGTCCCATTATTGATAGTGCTGAATAGGTTCAGTTGGTTGAGAAGGTGCCTTCTGGTTTTCCCCATTGCAAGTTGTCATATGTTTTCATTTGTAATTAACATATACTCTATAGAGCAATACTTTGAGACTGTGTGAATATCTTACTCCAATAATATTCGCCCAGTGGCTTTATTATCCATCAATGATATTTATCTAATTTACTTAGGTGATTATAAAATGGTTTCATCATAATTCTATCATTCCTTCTATATCTATAGTTGGCATTCTTCTTTTAGGAAAGCCCACGTCTCTTTTTTTGTAGCAATATTTTAGACTCAGCAATATTTTACATTTATCAGGGATTCTTCATATTATTAAGCATATTATTATAATCCCTCACTATTATTATTCTTTTTGATGCTTGAAGCTTTGGCCATTGTGACCCCCTTCAAGTTGCCTCCTTCTTCCTCCCTCCCTCCCTTTCTTCCTTCCTGTTAAGTAGGTTCCATGACCAGCATAGAGCTCAACACAGGGCTTGCACTCATGACCCTGAGCCAAGATCAAGAATCAGATGTTTAACTGATTGAGCCACACTGGCGCCCCTTAACACAATTAACACAATTAATTAACACAATGCCATCCATTTTTAAACAATTCCTTGCTTTCTGGTATAAGATAATCCAGAACTTAAACTTTCCATGCCCCATAATTAGAATCAACTGATCATGACTCCATCGTGCCCTGGTTCCTTTTAACGGTGAGTAGATAGTCTTACAGGTAGTCAAGACTAATGAGTAAAATTTATACACACATATATGCCACTAGTTAATCTAATGCCACCTTTAATCTAACGAAAAGAAGGTCTATTTGAAGCAACCACATTTTGGGAAATTGGACTTCTCACTGGAGGTCCTTTTGCTCTTTGTTTGGAGTGGGGGGCATTTTATGCTTAGTAGAGTATATCTGAGGGGATGTGGAACAAAGCCTAGGGCAGGATCTTTTTGGCTAATCAGATACAATAATTTGTCCCATTACCTGGTGAGTTTTGTCTCAATGCTAGTTAGAGCCATAAACTGAGCCACAGATTGCTATATATATGCTGTGTGCATGTATGAATATATGGATGAAATACACACGTTCTAAAATCACATATTTTATCCGCTGAATATGGAGACTGAGAATCCTTCCAGGAATTCACAGTTTGTTTTGTTTTGTTTTGTTTTTAATTCCAATCAATGTTCAAGTCTTGGGGCTAAGTGAAGGAGGTAGGGGGTCTTTCTGCCTTGGCATATTCAGGCTTTATCTGAGAGCTACTTTCAGAGTTCAAGTATATTCATATACTCTGCTCTCAACTTTGCCAACTCACCTAAATGTCTTTCTTTCAGTCACCTCCCAGGTATTCGTTTTGGGCATCTTCTTTTGGGTTCTTAATGCTCACTTGATTTCCCTACAGTAGGCAACTGGCATCCAGCCCATGCTTAATCTTAGAAGACAGTTGGGGGTAAATCTTCTCTACTTGGTCCAGTAGCGAAGCTTCTCTCTCCTCTCTTCTTGAGGCTGGCAACACATCTCCATTTCACAACTCTTGTAGGACCCTCATCACTGTTTGTCAATATTATTCTCAGCTAACATTTTTCTCTGCATGTATAACTAAAAATTTTTATCTTTGGGGGTTATTTGGTTAAGATTATTTAGGAAGTTTAGATTAGAATTACCAGCTCTTGAGTCTCTAGTAGTGTTTAAGCTGATTATAAAATTTATACACAGCTCTAGACTCCAGCAGCCTGAATCGCCTTGGTCATTTCCAAAGAATTTTTCCACTCATCTATTCTTTGAATTTGTATGGCCTTTTATTTAGGGTGATGGTAGATTATATTAAATTTAAACAATTCTTTTTTTTAAAAGATTTTATTTATTTGACAGAGAGGAAGATCACAAGTAGGCAGAGAGGCAGGCAGAGAGAGGGGAAGCAGGCTCTCTCCTGAGCAGAGAGCCCCATGTGGGGCTCAATCCCAGGACCCCCTGACCATGACCTGAGCCAAAGGCAGAGGCCTAAACCACTGAGCCACCCAGGTGTACCTAGATTATATTAAATTTAAAAGTCAGTGTTTACTAGCTTCATCTATCTATAGCCTACCCAATTCTTGCTTTTATTTGGAATCTCACCAAGTGAATTTGTAGAGACTCAAAATACTTACCACCCAGACCCCAACAGTCCACTGAGCCCTTTGGAGTCTGTCCTAAGATTGAAGGCTGCCTGTGCCATGTGTTAGACCTCTTCTCAGAAATCTGGGGAGTGTTCACTCTGCTTCCATGAATTTTTTCTGCTTTCACCTGTCAGTGGGCCACAGCCCTATCCCCACATCCCTTGTTGTAAGGACCATTGAGTCATCTCGTGATTCTTTGTCTCAGAAAAAAGCCAAGATAGTTTAAGAAAACCCCAAGCACCTCACCTGCCCCAGCTGCCTCCTGAGGCTTGACAATTAAAGTCCTCGGGGGTGTTAATAGACATGACATTGTTGTGATATTTGAATTGCAGCCTGTGGACTCTTTCCCTGCAAACCCAGACGTGTTGTCGGGAACACGGCATGCTCCTGCAAGGTACCAATTTAGCAACGTGCAGGGCCCTTGGCCTTTGTAATTCTCCCCCAAAGCAAGGTCTCAACTAGACTGGGCATGAATTACAAGGGAGTTCCACTGTGGACAGCCTGCCCACACTGCCAAGAAAGGCAGGAACACACATTATGAACACACAGTCTTAGTAAAAGGAGCTGTGCCCAGATCTGGTTACTACACAAACAAGCCAGAAACCATGTATTGAGGGGCTCTTGGCTAGCTCTTAGCACCATGCTAATAAGAGTCAGTGTGATGTATCAGGAAGAGCAGAGCTGGTGAGTGAGAGCACCTCTTCTTGACTTCTATGTGCCCACAGTGCAGAATGATCATCGCCAGGGGGACCAAGTCTGAAAGGAGAGGTCCCCAGGTTCAGGCTTGTTCAGAGATTGCCCTCATGGTCAGTGCTAGGTGGCCCGGGAGGTTGGCCTCTGGTGGAGTGGTCCTAGGCATGATGGCCCGACATGGGAAAGGAACTCATTCAACGTCTATGGGAGAAACAAGAGTTGATGGAGTGGCTCAGACGATGATCAAAGCACACACTGAGCCTCATGAGGGATCAGCTTAGCTCAGTGATGCTGCCAAGCCAGCTTAAGGGGTGAGGGGGTGACAGCACTCTGTCAAAGCCACTTCTCCTCCTCTACCACCGGTACGGAGTGCGGGACACATGGCTTGTTGAGACAGAAGAACTCCCACTTGTCTTCATATCGAAAAAAGCCACAGAATTGCTTTCTACTGAAAGGATGATTACGTTTTATTAATTAGAACATAAGAACTTTACATGTCTTATAAATAAAATGGAACCGGATACGTTAGTGGGTGAGTGTGAATCCCACACACGCACGGTGTGACCTGGTTCTTTTGATGAAATTCCTCCCTGATAATTGGGCTCTCTTCAGTTCCCGAGAAGATGAATTAGGCTGCAGTGTTGGCAGCAGGCTCCCGTGTGGCTGTGAGAGCCTTGTCGGGGGAAGGCGCTCTGTGGCCCCGGGTCTGTGGTGTGCCCGTCCCCTCCTGGGTGCTGTGGGCTGTGTTTCCTCGCAGGGAACGTGTCGCAGCATGCCTGGCTCTTCCTGCTGTTGCTTCAGTGACAAATTTCCATGATCACTTACATAACATTTACAATGAAATATACACTCATAAAAACCCCTTTGGCTGACGACAATAAGGAGCAAGTACACAATAATTATAACATAAAGTGAGATTATGAACATTTCCTGCTTTTGGCCGGAATCCATTTGCAGAGAGGACTCGCCCATGTCTCCTCAACCATCTCAGAGTAAATTTTCAGGTTCCACGCTGTGCCCTGAGAAGATCGAGCCTGTTCCCCTTGAACAACATACCAGGGGAGGGGTTCAGTCAGTCCCCAGCAGGTTCCCTTGTCAGGTGCAGGCTCAAAGGACTAGGAACCGAAGCCCAGGTTGGCTCTTGCCTTGCTGAGTGGTCAGCTCACCCACCAACTGGAAATTCAGTTTTGTGTGCCCATACACCAGGTTGTATACTCCAAGAGGGCAAAGGCCACACCTGCCTTGTTCATATCAGTCATTTGCTGCAACACCAACACACAGTAGCTTCTTCATAATTATTTACTGAATGCAAAGAAATGAAATGACTGATCTGGAAAGCCATAGTTAGGGTCCATCCTGAGTGGATGATAGGATGCAAATCTGGACAGTATTGCCTCCCATTCACACATGCTGTCCCAGCACCTTGCCCTCCCGGGGCTTTGTCTATGTCCAGGAAGCTTGGGCTTACAAGTTGACAGTCAGTAGGTCTCCTTGATGTTTTAGCTGATGACAGGGCATCAACTCGAAGCCTTCCAGGGGATTCTTGAAAGTTCATAGAAGTGGATATATCTTTGGTGCTGGGATGTCTGACACTGTGACGACAATATGAGGCTGACCTTCAGGTCGCACCTGTATGGGCAGCCACCATTCTGCCTTCTAATGCTAGGCTGAACCTCTGACCTTCTCGACCTTCAGTTTCTCTATTGTTTCTTTTCCCTAAATGGGGGGATTATGCTGCTCTGAGGACTTCCCTCCACAGTTCTTTATTTTTTAGGTAAACTTTTTATTGACTTACAACATATTTACAGAAACATATACACATCATGAGTCAAGGTCAATGAATTTTCCCAAAGAGGGTCCACCTGAATAACCAGCACCGGGATCAGTAGAGCTTCCCAACACCATAGAAGCCCCACACGAACCCCATTTGGTAACACATTATCCTGACTTCTAATAGCATAGGTTAAATTTGACTATTTTTACTTTGTATAAATGGAACCATATAATGTATATTCTTTTGTGCCTGGCTTCTTTTGTGAATTATTAAGTTTGAGATGCATTCATCTGTTGTGAATAGCAAACGTTTGAATAATATTCCATTGCATCAACATAACAACATAACTATATTTATCCATTCTACTGTTAGGGACATTTGTTTCTAGTTTGGGAATGCTACGACCTTTCTTATACATGTCTCTTGATGCCCGTAGGGTTGTATTTTGTTGGGGATATTCCTAGAAGTGAATTGCTGGGCTATAAAGTATATCATGTTTAGCTTTAGTAGATAGTAGTGAAGAGTTTTATAAGTGGTCATATAAACATACACGGCCACATGCAGTGTTTGAAAGTGTGGTGGCTCCACATAGTCACAATACGTAACAGTTAGAGATTTTTAATTTCAGCCATTCTGGTGGTATATGGTAGAATTTTACTGTGGTTTCCCCTGATGACTATTGAGGCTACACTCCTTTTTAAATGATTATGGGCCAATTGGACATCCTTAAAAACACCATTCATGTCTTTTACCTAATTTTTTTTTCTGGATAAATAGTCATCTCTCTTTTTTATTATTGATTTTTAGGGATCTTTTGTATATCTTGGATATAGAAAAGATATAAAAATATAAATATGTTCTCATACTGTGCTTTGCATTTTCTTTCTCTTAGTATTTTTGATATTGATAAACAGGTCTCAGTTTTTATGAATTCCAATTTATGATACTTCCCCTTTATGATTTGTGTGTTTTATTTTCTAGCTAATAAATTGTTCCCTGTGCCATGCTTGTGTTGATATGTTCCTATGTTTTCTTCTAGATGTTTTGTAGTTTTACTTTCATGTTTAAATCTGTAGTCCACCTGGAATTGATTTTGGGGTATGGGGTGAGATAAAATTCATTTCTCCCATTTATTTTTTTAAATATTTATTTATTTATTTTAGAGAAAGAGCATGAGCGGGGAGGGTAGAGAGAGAAAAAGAGAAGCAGAGAGGAAGACTCCTTGCTGAGCCCGGGAGCCTGCCACAGGCTCAGTCCCAGGATCTCTGGGATCATGACCTGAGCAGGAATCAAGAGTCAGAAGTTTAACCAACTGAGCCACCCAGGTGCCCCCATTTTCCCCTTCAGATCTCCAATCAAGCTAGCACCATTTTCTGCAAGGAACACCTTTTCCCCACTGTCATAATCCATGTGACCTCATACTCATGGTCCATTTCTGGGCTCTATTCTGTTCTATTTGTGTATTTACCTTTGTGTCAAGACCATATTGTCTGAATTACAATTACTTTATAATAAGCTTCGGGCAGTAGTTTGAGGGCTCTAGCTTTGTTCTTCAAGAATGTCTTGCTTTCCTCATCCTGTCACAGAGCAATATAAATTTTAGAATCAGCTTTCCAGTTTATGCACACACACACAGCTGCTAGAATTTTTATTATGATTATGCTGCATCTATAGATCAATTTAGAGAGAATTTAAACTTTTACAGTATATCAGTACATTAGCATGGCATATATTCCTTCATTTGTTGGGTCTCTTAGTTTGTCTCAGTAATGTTTTATGGTCTGAAGTGTGGTGGAATTACACAACTTTCTATGATTTATTTATAGGTATTTTACATGTTTGATGCTTTTAAACTGTAACTGTTAAATATATTTCAGTTTAAAAATGTATTGCACATTTATAAAATACAAATAATTTCGTATTAATCCTAAGTGCAGCCTTCTTGGTAGTTTGACTTGTTAATTCAGATAGTTCATCTGTAGACTTTTTTGGATTTTCTGCATAAGTTATTATGCCATCTGTAATTAGTGATAGCTTTATTTCTTACTTTTCAACCTTTACACTTTATTTCCTTGTCTTACTGCCCTGGCTAGGACCTGTGATACAGTGTTGACTCTAGCTGGAAAGACTGGCAGTCATTGTTTAATGCCCAAGATCAGGGAGCTTGACAGAGTTTTTAGTCACCTGAGTTAAAGAAAGGCCTCCCCTCTTCCCAAGTCAAGAAATCTGAGCCTTTGATACGCTTTGAAACTGAGCAAGGGAGTTGGGTGAGAGGTGGTACAGAAGGGGGGAATCTCCCCTAACAGAAATGGAACATGGCAGACCTGTCACGCCTAGGCTTTGCCCACCCATAGCAAAGTGAGAACGTGCCATGTTTTAAGAGGAGATGGAAAGTCATCAGTGGGAAATAAGGATGTGCTGGTCTTCATGAGGCCCTATCATCCCCCCAACACAGGAGGACCTGGCTGACTCAGGAGAATCACCAAATCTTGGACTTGGAGAGCATGTCATTCAATCTTCTACCCAAGGCAAGAGTTGCTGAGAGTATCTTAAAGAACTTGGAGTTGGAGGATGACTGTGGTCATCCCCACATCCAATAGTGTCACCAGTAACATCCCACCAGCCCTTCCACAGCCTCTGTCTGTTTCTTTCTACAGCTTCAGAGTTACCTGTCTACACCCCTTACTAAGCCAGAGATGGTTCTTACATTGTACCTTGGCAGCCACTTCTATGGGCTAAATTTGAATCTGCCACTTACAGAGCACTGAGTGAATGTGCCCCAGGCCAGCTGCCCCTCATGAACACCGCCCTGACCCCAGGGCAGCCTCCCACTGCTGCGTCCTGCTGAGGAAGCCCCTTCTCCTCTGTGCCCTTTCCCCTTGCCCTCATGTTTAGATGATGCACAGCCCTAGGCACTCTGACCCTGGCTTTCAGTGAAGCCTGGGGCGACCCTCCTCTGGGCACAGTGGATGGTGAAGACCTCATCTAAAGCAGGAAGAAACCCTAGATACTGACAGGGCAATTTTCATCAGGTTTCTACTCCTCTGCCCCTCCCTCCACTCCCTCCACAGATCAATCACAAGGTATCCAACCCTGTTCTTTTGCAAATCCTTTTCCATTTTCCTGGTCCAATATGGTGACTAGTTTACAGGGTAAGCACCCCCAACCCCACTGTCTCCCCTTTCCTGTCCTTGTCTCTCTGGTTTTTCACTGTACTTACTCCCCAGGAGGCTTGTCCACGTTAGAATCCTGTTCCTGGTTCACAGTGCCTTTGGACTCCTGCTCTGGACACAAGGAAAGGCCGGGTCCCAGGACCTGGTCAGTAGCGGGGTCTGTCACATGGATACTATGGGGCACTGGTTTCAGCTCAGTCATCTCTCCCCATGGTTCACTGTAGGAGCCCGAGCTAGAGCCTGCACAGCCCCTGTGGCAGGAAGCATAAGGCACATGCTGCCAGCAGAATTCGTATAGTCCCTGTCAGTGAGAATTTCTCCTTGTAAAAGAGAAAGAGGTTGAATGGGAATGACAGATCACGGGTTCTCTCTCTCCTTTTGTGTTTGTGTGTCTCTCACCTCTCCCAGCCCTGTATACGGCTGCTTTCAATTTCTCAACCCTGAAGGGGGAAAAAAATCCCAGCGACCCACAACGCTGCAGAGAAGAAGCAGTTACTCCAAGGGAAGGAAGGAAGTGGGGGGTGGCGGTTCGCATGAGTGGCGATGGGAAGAGGCAGAGCCAGGGGAGTGTGGGGAGCTGTCCTCCAGTGCCTCTGCAGGTCCTCCCCTGGTGCCTTCATATGCATTCCCCACATCACCACCAGAACTGGAACACGAGCTGCGAATAATTAATTTGTATTGAAAGAGGTTTGTGGGGTTGTTTTTGGTTTTCTTTTTTTTTTTTTTTTTTTGTCTGCAGACATTGTGTTCTGCTTTTGCCATGACTATAAAGTCCCCAGCACAATTTTGGATTTAATTATAGCCCTATTTCGAGGGAATTAAAAAAAAAAAAACCCTATGTCAGAGGCTCAGATAATTGGTGATGCCAGGTGGAACTGAGGCATGGGTTCTGGGGACCAGAGCCATTGCTTCCGGCTGATTCAGATCTCATGGACCATTCAGCTGGGTTTTGGTGGGGTGCAGGCCTCCGACTGCCCTAGCTCCAGAATTAACTTTAACCTGGTGCCGGGAGGGGTAGTCGTGGAAGGAGGTGACTTTGCATAGTGCTGTAAACCAGCTCCTAACTTTGTCCCCAACCCCCACGCCACACACAGCCCCCCAGTGTCCTGGTGACCTCAAACCAGGTCAGGATTCTTCACGGTGGCATTAACATTAGATTCCTTAGGCTAGTGCTGAGCCCCAGAATCTAAGTTTCAGACATTCCCTCTGAGTCTCGTGAAGAGACCTGTTTGGAAACCGGGCATAAATTTTGGTCCTGTGGGTGAAGCTGATGTTTCTGACTAAGAGTCACTGGGAGACAAGAGGCATCAGCAGGAGTTGACCACATTGCAAGATGGGCTTAGGATAAATGGTCCAGGAACTTGACATCTTATGGACACCGAGAGAGAGGGCAATGGCAGAAAGATAGGCAGGGAAGAGAGGAGAGAGGGGGAGGCCATGTAATCCTTGTCAGAAAGAGGAGCACACAGAACCCAGGGTGACAGAGGGGACAGTCTGGGGAGAAGGTGCACAGTCGGGGCCAGACATTTAAATGTTTCTTTGACCATCCCAGGTGGTCCGGGAAGGGATTTAGAGAGGTGAGTCAGAGTTGGAAGTGTCCAAGAGAAATTCTCATAGATAGAGGAGTTAGGTATTTATGTGTACTCTTGATAGAAATTTTTACACAAAATTTCACAACATATTTCCTTTTGCAGTAAGGCCTGAAATTATTAGCCAGTATTTGAAAACTCTACAGAGAGGGAAAGAAGGAAGGCTAAAGGCAGCAGAAGCAGAGGGAGAGACACACTAGGCCAAGGGCACCAGAGATAGGTGATCACTGAAGAATCAGGGAGAGGAGAGACCCCTCAAGGGACTAAGTCAAGAAAGAGAGAAATACGTAAAGAAACTGGAGCAGCCAGAGGAAGAAAGTTTACTGAGACTCCAAGAGAGGAAGAAACAAATATACATACATACATACATACATACATACATACAGAGAGAGAGAGAAGAAGAGCTGTAGTTTATAATAATGTGTTCCCCAAAGCAATTATATTGGCTTCCTTGCCGTGGTCACACTCGTCGTCTTCCTATCTCAGCCTCACAACTGCCATGTTAGCTGTTCCCAGGCATCAGTCCCAGGCGTTCATCATGGGCGTTCATCGTGGGCGTTCTCCATCCCTCCTGTCTCCCCACCACCCGTACCCGTGAGCGCCTGTGTGCTGACGGTCTCACAGAGCAGCCCGTTCTTGGCCAGGGAACCAGGTGCCTCCGAGGCAGCCCTGACAGAGGACCAGCTATGCCAAGATGGCTTCCTGGTTAACAGCAGCCGCACAGACTGCTGGTCCGTGTGCATCCCGCCTGGGGGAAGCACCATATTCACATGTATGGGCATCCAGAGCCTGGGTGACGAGCGGTAAAAGTGGTTTTATGTCGTAGCACTTAATGAACAACATTAGACATTGTTAAGTGTTTCATGTGTATGTTGTCTTCTCGGTGAATTCGTAAGCTAATCCAGGGTTGGGCTGTAGCTCTCAAGGTCTCTTCCGCTGTGGTATTTTATCTGTGGGGTTACGAAAGCTTGAGTTCAGAAAGTGTATCAAAAGAACAATTATTTCAATGGCAATAATAGCTTAAAGACTAGAGAAATTCAGCCTTTTAATAAAATGGAATTTTATTTTATTTTATTTTATTTATTATTTATTTATTTATTATTTATTATTTATTTATTTTATTTTATTTTATTAAATAAAATGGAATTTCAAAAGTCAACTTTTTTTCATAGCCCTGAGTTGGGAGCTATAAAACTCGAACATCGCCGAGTAAATCCAACTTTGGATACGGTGCTTTTGCTAAAGGGACGTGCCTGACTTTTCCTTCATCCAGCCACATTATCCTTAACACAGTCTTACAACCGTGATCACCTATGCCTCCGTCTGGCCCCTTGCAGACCAGCCTTAGGGTAGTCGCCACAGGTCTCCGTCTGTGCAGTATCATTTCTAGGATCCCGGAAATGTGTCTTTTGCCCCTTATAATAAGCCTTCCCCACCTGCACCCGGTCTCAGAGAGCGCTTTAAATTCCTTCTGGACACGTGCTCTGTTCCTTACTTTGAGATAGAGCTTAAAAAACAAAAATACAGGGGAGCCTGGGTGGCTCAGTGGATTAAGCCTCTGTCTTCGGCTCAGGCCATGATCCCAGGGTCCTGGGATGGAGCCCCGCATTGGGCTCTCTGCTCATTGGGGAGCCTGCTTCCCCCTGTCTTTCTACCTGCCTCTCTGCCTACTTGTGATCTCTGTCCAATAAATAAATAAGATAAAATAAAAATACCTGGCATGGACACAGATGGAGACTCAAGAGCAAATAACTAATAATGTCCTCAGAGCAGGAGGGGGAAGGTGAAATTATAACCAAGCCACGTAGTCTGTACCTGTGTGGGGAGATACCCCTGGGCTCCTTAGTCTTCTTCTAGGGTAAAGCCTCCCCTCCCCCTCCACCAGCCCCTCACCTGGGTCAGCTGGTGGGTAATACTCAGCTGTTTATTCAAGCATCCCCCTTTCCTGGTAAAGCTGAGTCCCTCCTCCGGGCCTCCGTCGCCCCCATACAGCCACCACCACTTTTGCCTCAGGCCACACTGAACGACTTCTGCAGGGTACGACTCCCCCAGCATAAGGGGAGCTGCGCCGAGGCTGGAACTGAGCATTCCTCATCTGTGTTCTCTGGCTCTGCGCCTAGGGCCCAGTACACAGTGGGTGCTTAAGAAATACTTCTTTTGAGCTGAATTCAGCAGCAGTAGAAGAGAGGGAATGTGGACTGGAGAACCAGATGCGGCTTTGACCGAACGCCTCAGAATGGCTAGCTTGGTGACTTCGGGCAAATGGTGTAACTCCAAGCCTCGTCAGCAAAAACGGGCATCAGCATCGTCAAACCAACCTCAGTGGCTGAGAGGATTTCGGGACATGATGAAGACACCCGTCAGCGCAGGTGTTCCCCAGCTGTCCGTCAAGGGAAACCTGTGGTGAAAGCTCACCATGAATCAGCCGCCGGGCAAGTAGGTGTGCCCTTCACACAGCCCCTTGGAGAACAGCTCTCCACTTGCCCATTGGGAGAGGGGTGGAAGGGACGGAGGAACGGAGTGTTGGTCAAAATCAGGAAAGAGAATCAGATGTAGGCAGTTGGAGGGAAGTCTCAACCCTGCCGGATATAAACTGCCTCCCAACCTCCTTTTTCTTTCCTTCAGTAACATTGTGGGTTGGGCTTCATCATTCTCAGGTTTAAAAAAAAATCACTGGTGCTTTAAACTTGGAGCTCAAACTTGATTTAAATCTCATATCCTCCACTCTCCCCAGGAGCTTCAGGGTGAGGTGAGGTAAGGGAGGCTACACACTGAGTAGCTGTGTGCTCCCCCCACCCCAATTCAGTTGTTAAATCCTAACCCCTAAAGTGGTGGTCTTTGGTGGTGGGGCCTTTGGGAGGTGATTAGGTCACAAGGGGGAGCCCTCATGTGTGGGATTGGGCCCTCATAAAGGAGACCCCAGAGGGCTCCCTTGTTCCCTTCTGCCGGGTGAGGACACAGCAGAACGATGGGGAGATTGAGAGAGAGATTGAGAGAGACCACCCAGGTCCCTGGCACTTTTCGTCACCAGTTCTGGAGTGGAGAGAGGCACAGTCTAAACTGGGAACATGGCTGTTCCATCACTGTCTTTGAAGTCTAGCTCCCCCCGGCCCCAGGCTGTGGTGGCCCGGGGTCTCAGAAGGGAGGTAGTGGTGTCAAGCATGGTGTCTTAACTGACAAGCTGCTGAGAGCAATGGCCATGGTGTTGGCATGAATTCCATGTGCTCAAGGTCTGAGTGTGACTTCCCAGACAGCACCGGTTTGGGTGTGTGTGTGTGTGGCGGGGTGGGGGAGGAACCCCAGACCGGAAATAGCACGTGCAAAGGCACAGAGGCACGGGAAATGCTGCTCTGCTTGGAGGCAGACAAGCACTTATGAATCACCAAAGAGGTACTACTGTGAAGGGCTGGTAAAGCAGGCCAAGGTCAGGTCAAGGAAAGGCCCTCTCCGGTCAGGCAAAACAAGCTGGCTTTTATCCAGTGGTGATGGAAACCCTGAAGGACATTTAAGCAGAATTATGTCATGTTGGAAAAATCTCCCAGGTAGCTCTCAGAGGGTGGATCAAGGGGATGAGATGGGAGGGCAGGAGAGTGGTCATGGGGCTCAGCCAGTGGGCACAGCTCTGGTGCTTGGCTGCTCCCTGCCTCCCCTTGCTGCTCTCCACCAGACTCCTTCAAGCAAAGGTACATCTACTTGTTCCAGGTCACTTCCGCCACTCCCGCTCCCTGGGCCTCCTTTCCAGAGCTGCCCAAATGCAGGTGGGCTGGGGAAATCGTCAGACTCAGTGCTCCAGGCAGCACTTCCCCTGCCAGCAGGGGAAGGGAGACCTTCCTTTTATGGAAGGCCTGGGATCCTTCCTTGACAACAGCTCCTAGGTCCTTGCTTAGTAACGGAAGATTCCCCCTCCCACTTTTCAAGTTCTCCCAACAGCGGCACCCACGCAGGCCCCACCGCACTCAGCCTGCCAATGGCACCCCCTGCTGAGGCTGCAGAAGGGACTCAGCCAGGGCCCTTTGTGCACACCCTGACACACACACAGAGGAAGAATGACCCTGCCAATGGAGAGAAACACCAGGGTCTGTGCTGGATCCCATGTGATGAAAAGTGGTGGCCTGGTGGTCTGAGCCACACAGAACTAGGGAACTCTAGATTGGGTCAATTATTTAGAGCCTCAGTTTCCCTAACTGCAAAATAGGAACAATCCCTTCCTTTTGGGGTTATTTTAAGAATTAGAGATAGTGTCTGTAACATGCCTTACCCACCTAGAGTTATGGCACCTGTGAGTAACTATTCCTGTTATTATCATCCCTGCCCATAGCAGCCCTGGAAGCCTCCCAAGAAGGCTCCCTACCTCACCTCCCACCCTAGGACATCAGCTGTCAAAACCCTGCTAAATTCAGGGCCCCCTCACAAATAGTATAGGAGATAAAATATATAAGACAATAACCCCTTCCTTGAATTGTTTACAAGAGCTGTCAGAATGGAATGTTTTGCTTAGAGCTAGATTTTAATAGAAGGTTTCATGAATGCCTCCCTTAATAGATCTTCTCAGACTCAGGTTTCAGGGCCTATGTTACCTTAAGGGGAAAGGAAAGAAAAAGAATATATTGTTCAGCTTAACCCTGAGCCAGAAATTCTTAATATGAAATGCTTTGATGCATGTGCATGTGCATCTGAATGTATTATATCTATGAGAGCCAAAGAAAGGTTGAAGCTTTTGTCAAGGACCATCAGGGGATGTAGTAGGAAGACACACCCCCCCACTCCCTTAGAGAACAATAACCAAAGACAGGATCTTGGGCAAGTCGTCTGACTTCTCTGCCAATGGCAACCATAATCTGCTCTCAAATCACAGAAGAGTCATTGAATCCGATAAAATAATAGTCATAAATATTCCATAAAAGAAAACATTAAATCTTTAGCAAAAGATGATTGAGATGTGGAACATAAGTCAAGCTTTATATGGGTGGAAGTTGGAGGGCTGATCTGTGAGACGGGAGAAGATATTTCAGACTACAGAACTTGGCAAGTGGTCTCTTTTCCTAAACCCCCTAAGGTCTCTCTTCCTCACCCTCAAGATGACACCCTGAAGGCCTGTAAAGAGAGAAGGAAGACAGAAGACATGGATTCTTTCCTCTCAAATGAAGGGGCCAAGCCACTAATTCTCACTGACTGCCTCTGCCTGCTTCCCTCCCCACCACTGCCCCCACTGTCCTTCTTCCCTATTGTTGACGTCCTCCATAAGACTATCTGTAGATGACGTGGCAGGCTGCTGGCTGGCATCATCTTCTCCATCATCAGCCTGAATGGGAAGATCCTTCCAGAGGGGTGGTCACTGCATTTGAGGTTCACGTTGAAAGCCCTTAGCTTGGAATCTTAACTCCTCCAACCTGTTAGGATATTATGACACTAATTAAAAAAACAAACAAACAAAACAAACAAAAAAAAACCCTGAGTATCTACCTCTTATTACCTCACTCAATCTCCACAGCAGTCCCATGAAGGGGAGTTCTGTTATTATCCTCATGTTACTGATGAGGAAATGGAGGTATTGAGATTGAGTAACCTACATGAAGTCACACAGTCATCAGAACCCCTGACACCCAAAGCTCTGCTCTTCACCACCCTCTTGTGACTGTGAACTTAGAATCAAGTATGGATGCCCTGTTACCTGAAGGACATCTTGAGGTTGTGAGGGGATCCCAATAGTTCCCTGGAAAGATGAAGTCAGAGGAGAAAGGACACCAAGACTTCTCGTTTCATAGATTAGTGAGAAAACTGGAATTGATAAAAGAGCAAGGGCTGGGTGGTCATCCTAGTAGACAGGGCACTGGAATGAACTAGCAAACATTCTTCTGTCCCAGCTGGCATGGAGGCCTTGGGCAGGACAAGTGCACTGGGCCTCAGTCTCATCCTCTGAAACATGAAGATCTTAGGAATGGTGCTGTCTGATTCTCATTTGGATTCTGCTGGAAAATGATGTGATCTGGGTTTCTTGCCATTCTCAGGAATGCCATGGAGGCCCCTCCTTCTGGAGGAAGATCTTAATAATTTCCTCTTCACCTCTTTGGAGTTTGTCTCCAAAACAGAGTTGACAGTTGTCATTAACCATAAGAAGAGGGATGGAGAGGATGAGGAAAAGGAAAAAAACACATCTAGAAGACCCCCCCCCCTCCTTTTACTGGTGGCTTTTTTTTTTTTCTTTAACTTCTTCTGGCAGCCAAATAACACATCTTGTCTCAGAGAGGCTTTCGTGGTGTATAATTTAAGACCTATAAATAGATAACTGTTATTAACAAACACATACACACACATTTTTCTCTCTATTCAGACATCAGCAGAAATATTGCAGCTAGAGGACATAAGCTGTTTAAAATGGGAGGCACCTTCTTCTCCCCTCCACCAGCTGGATGGCTGCACCTGTCTCTTTCTCTGCCTTTTGCTCTCAACTCATTCTTTTCTTCTACATTTTATTGCATCTCTGTCCCCCTTAAACTGCTAAGCCCCACCCTCTGTGTTCTTACTGTGATCTTTCTGTAGTGCTTGACTCTCTCTTCTAATCACTATGCCTTTGTCTTTTCCTCATTAATTATCAGTCCCCTCACCCCTTTCCCAAGGCAGTTTAAAACCTTATTAGTCCATCCTAAAATCCAGTCTGATGCAGACATACAGGCATGGATACAACTACATGAGCAGAAGGAACTAATACATAAGGGTTTATGGAGATTCACGTCAAAAAGAAGCAACCTCAAGAAACAAAAAAGACAATAAAATCTGCTACTGTTTTTTACAGAAAATTAAAATCACGGTCAGATCTGGTAGGATAATATAAGATGATGGATTCATTGATGGTTAATACATTAAAATACACATGTATGTGGCACAATATAGATTCCAAAGAGCTTTTAAATACATGATCTCACTGGAACCTCAAACCAATGAGCTAGAGGGCAGAGGGGACATGGAGACTGAATGAATTTATTCTTCTCCCTAAGATACCATAGCCAGAGATGGAGAATCCAGGGCCAACATCCAGTTTTGTGTAACCCCCAGGAGGTAATCAGATAATGACCATCTTAGTCTTCATCACAGTGATTTATAACTGCCTCTTTCCTTTTCTTTCTTCTCCACTCCTCAGCAAATTCTTTGGTGGTATCCCCAGTGCTAGGAAAATTCTCAACATAGGGAGTGGAGTAATAAACATTTTGTCAATGGATGAATATATGAATAAAGAAAAAGATAGAGGCATTCTTGCATCTTCCCCCCAAAGTCAATGCTAAACTAAGGGGTAACTAGTGTGAGTTATGACTTGGGACATCTCCTCGAATCACCTCATACCATCCTGTTTGCTCAGGATCCACATTTCCCATTCATCCACCAGGACCCCGGCCCCTTAGTCAATGCTATCATGTCCATCCAGACAGCCTCCGCTCATTCATATCCCATTTCTAACACTAGCGGTGTTCTGCCATGCATTAGTGTCTGCCACGTATCCGTCTCCCCTCCTATCACATGCTTTCAGCTCCTTAAGTAACCATGCCTTATTTAACTCCTTCACTCATTAATTAAAGGAGAACTAATATGAATTAACAATCTGCCATATGCCAGACATTATCAAAACCCTAAGAGATTTATACTTTAATCTTTATCTTATGGATGAGGAAACTGAGACCTCAACATGCATAGGTAACCTATCGGAACACATAATAAAAGGTTAATACATATTTCTTTTCTTTTTTTTTAAAGATTTTTATTTATTTATTTGACAGACAGAGATCACAAGTAGGCAGAGAGGCAGGCAGAGAGAGGAGGAAGCAGGCTCCCTGCTGAGCAGAGAGCCCGACGTGGGGCTCCATCCCAGGACCCTGGGATCATGACCTGAACCGAAGGCAGAGGCTTTAACCCACTGAGCCATCCAGGCGCCCCAATACATATTTCTTTAATGAAGGAAGGAAAGGTGGTCCAGGCAGTGGGTGATTGATCTGGGATTCGAAGCCAATCCTTTCGGATTCTGTAGCCCAACACCATGAATGACTTATAAAATCAATTAATTGAAAAATCAACCCCCCAGTCTCCAGCCATATGTAATCATCATCATAATTTTGCAAACCTATTTTAATCTTTTCTTCCAGCGAGCATAAGGGCTAATATGCACAGTGCTTATCCCCAATGCAGTTTTGTTTACATACAGGGGGACCTGTTATTAGTTCCATTTTTCAGACAAGGGCATGAAGCTATTTCCTGCGTGACCCGTGGTTACCAAATGAGTGAAGATGGCTCTGGGGTAAGAGGCTAGTTCCCCAACAGGATGCATACCCTGTCCTTTCACTAGTCCAACAAATAAAGCTTCTTTTACTTGCTTTTTAAAATATCCTAGTTTTTAGGGGCGCCTGGGTGGCTCAGTGGGTTAAAATATCCTAGTTTTCACGTCTCCTAAAGGAGACTCGGGGACTGAAAGGCAGGCTGTCAGCACTCTCCTCTCTCGGAGGCCCACCCATCAGCCGCACACTCTACTTGTCAATGCTCCTGCACATTGTGCATTGTGATCTAGAAGGATCCCGGAGTTCTCTAAAGTCCTAACGAGCCTTCTGAGCAGGCAGAGTCAGTTCTTTTCTCTCTTGTTTTGGTATTAACTATGCTCTTGCTCTCCCTCCCCTGTTCTTCTTATTCTCCCTCAAGGCCAGATAAATCCTGCTGGTCTTTCAAAGCCCAGGGGAAACCTCGCCTCCTCCAGAAAACCATCTCTGACCCCAACGATCTCCTCATTGCTGTTTTTCCTAAATCCCAGTTTCCCTGATAATCAAGACTCCTTAATTGTTTCATGTGTCTTAGATTGTCTATCAACTAGATTTTCAATCTCTTTAAGATATAAGCTAAACACTAGAAACACAGTAAATGAATGGTAAATAAATGTCAATCCCTTGAAACCCAGAAATACACGAATGCTCAATATGATAATGTCTATGAACAGATTAAGCTGAGCCCCTGTTAATCTAAATTAACCGGAGAGAACTCTCCATTACTCAAACTTCCCAGACAATAGATTTTGGGCTTCTGCCAACTGGGCTAGTGTCTCCCTGAAAGCATGCATTAGTCACAGAGGTCAGGCCTAAGGAAGGCCTTGATCCGACATGAGGAGCCAGTGAGCCCTGGTGAGAACTTACATCCATGTCTGCTACCGAAAGCCATGAGGAAGCAGGGCATGAGGCTGACTCAGAGTGGCACCTCTGTTCACTGTCCTGGGCAGCATGCTCTCTGAATCCTATCACAGCAAATTGAGGCCTGTGCCAAATGAAGCAAGAAACTCGCCACCCTGCCTCTCCCAACAGTCTGCCGCATGCCTGACATCTGGGCCACGGCCCCTCTTCAGGGAGGAAAGGACATATCCCTTGGGTAGTGGGTTCCCACAGATGAGGTTATGAACTCTCGTGAGCACCAGGCAAGGTGGTGTGTTTGGAGGCTGGCACTCTGGCCGCCTTCTCTCAAGGCTGGGGCACATTTTGTGTACAGGCACTTCCCCTCTTTCCCTCTCACTCAGAGTCTGTTGGACACCAGTGGCCGATCACATCACACAGTTACAAGTCTAAGATGCCCTCTTGGGTTTTGGAATTTTAATGTAGGAAATTGTGTATTCCCTAAAAATAACATTTTTTTAAAAATTTTTTTATTTTTTCAGCATAACAGTATTCATTATTTTTGCACCACACCCAGTGCTCCATGCAATCCGTGCCCTCTACAATACCCACCACCTGGTGCCCCCAACCTCCCACCCCCCACCCCTTCAAAATTCTCAGATCGTTTTTCAGAGTCCATAGTCTCTCATGGTTCACCTCCCCTTCCAATTTCCCTCAACTCCCTTCTCCTCTCCATCTCCCCTTGTCCTCCATGCTATTTGTTATGCTCCACAAATAAGTGAAACCATATGATAATTGACTCTCTCTGCTTGACTTATTTCACTCAGCATAATCTCTTCCAGTCCCGTCCATGTTGCTACAAAACTTGGGTATTCATCCTTTCTTTCTTTTTTTTTTTTTTTTACAGCTTTATAAACATATATTTTTATCCCCAGGGGTACAGGTCTGCGAATCGCCAGGTTTACACACTTCACAACACTCACCATAGCACATACCCTCCCCAATATCCATAACCCCACCCCCTCTCCCAACCCCCCTCCCCCCATCAACCCTCAGTTTGTTTTGTGAGATTAAGAGTCACTTATGGTTTGTCTCCCTCCCAATCCCATCTTGTTTCAATTACTCTTCTCCTACCCCCTCAACCCCCCATGTTGCATCTCCTCTCCCTCATATCAGGGAGATCATATGATAGTTGTCTTTCTCCGATTGACTTATTTCGCTAAGCATGATACCCTCTAGTTCCATCCATGTCGTCGCAAATGGCAAGATTTCATTTCTTTTGATGGCTGCATAGTATTCCATTGTGTATATATACCACATCTTCTTTATCCATTCGTCTGTAGATGGACATCTAGGTTCTTTCCATAGTTTGGCTATTGTAGACATTGCTGCTATAAACATTCGGGTGCACGTGCCCCTTCAGATCGCTACGTTTGTATCTTTAGGGTAAATACCCAGCAGTGCAATTGCTGGGTCATAGGGTAGTTCTATTTTCAACATTTTGAGGAACCTCCATGCTGTTTTCCAGAGTGGTTGCACCAGCTTGCATTCCCACCAACAGTGTAGGAGGGTTCCCCTTTCTCCGCATCCTCGCCAACATCTGTCATTTCCTGACTTGTTAATTTTAGCCATTCTGACTGGTGTGAGGTGATATCTCATGGTGGTTTTGATTTGTATTTCCCTGATGCCGAGTGATATGGAGCACTTTTTCATGTGTCTGTTGGCCATCTGGATGTCTTCTTTGCAGAAATGTCTGTTCATGTCCTCTGCCCATTTCTTGATTGGATTATTTGTTCTTTTGGTGTTGAGTTTGCTAAGTTCTTTATAGATTTTGGACACTAGCCCTTTATCTGATATGTCATTTGCAAATATCTTCTCCCATTCTGTCAGTTGTCTTATTGGTTTTGTTCACTGTTTCCTTTGCTGTGCAAAAGCTTTTGATCTTGATAAAATCCCAAAAGTTCATTTTTGCCCTTGCTTCCCTTGCCTTTGGTGATGTTCCTAGGAAGATGTTGCTGCGGCTGACGTCGAAGAGGTTGCTGCCTGTGTTCTCCTCGAGGATTTTGATGGATTCCTTTCTCACATTGAGATCCTTCATCCATTTTGAGTCTATTTTCGTGTGTGGTGTAAGGAAATGATCCAATTTCATTTTTCTGCATGTGGCTGTCCAATTTTCCCAACACCATTTATTGAAGAGGCTGTCTTTGTTCCATTGGACATTCTTTCCTGCTTTGTCGAAGATGAGTTGACCATAGAGTTGAGGGTCTATTTCTGGGCTCTCTATTCTGTTCCATTGATCTATGTGTCTGTTTTTGTGCCAGTACCATGCTGTCTTGATGATGACAGCTTTGTAATAGAGCTTGAAGTCCGGAATTGTGATGCCACCAACTTTGGCTTTCTTTTTCAATATTCCTTTGGCTATTCGAGGTCTTTTCTGGTTCCATATGAATTTTAGGATTATTTGTTCCATTTCTTTGAAAAAAATGGATGGTACTTTGATAGGAATTGCATTAAATGTGTAGATTGCTTTAGGTAGCATAGACATTTTTCACAATATTTATTCTTCCAATCCAGGAGCATGGAACATTTTTCCATTTCTTTGTGTCTTCCTCAATTTCTTTCATGAGTACTTTATAGTTTTCTGTGTATAGATTCTTAGCCTCTTTGGTTAGGTTTATTCCTAGGTATCTTATAGTATTGGGTGCAATTGCAAATGGGATGGACTCCTTCATTTCTCTTTCTTCTGTCTTGTTGTTGGTGTAGAGAAATGCAACTGATTTCTGTGCATTGATTTTATATCCTGACACTTTACTGAATTCCTGTACCAGTTCTAGCAGTTTTGGAGTGGAGTCTTTTGGGTTTTCCACATAGAGTATCATATCATCTGCGAAGAGTGATAGTTTGACTTCTTCTTTGCCGATTTGGATGCCTTTAATTTCCTTTTGTTGTCTGATTGCTGAGGCTAGGACTTCTAGTACTATGTTGAATAGCAGTGGTGATAATGGACATCCCTGCCGTGTTCCTGACCTTAGCGGAAAAGCTTTCAGTTTTTCTCCATTGAGAATGATATTTGCGGTGGGTTTTTCATAGATGGCTTTGATAATATTGAGGTATGTGCCGTCTATCCCTACACTTTGAAGAGTTTTGATCAGGAAGGGATGCTGTATAACATTTTAATCAAATGTCCTCTAGAACCGAACTGCAGGAGGGCTGTAATATTACCAAAGAAAAGACAGGGACATCAAGATCCAGAATTCAAGGTTAGAATAGGTTCTGTTTCTCAAAGCTGTAGGGGGCACCTGTCACTATGTATCTTATAACAAGACTGACCATCAGATTGAAGCAGAAACTTCTTCCGAACCACTGTTGAAGGTAACAAAAGCTTTCCTTGGGAACTGTCATTTAAATGCCTGGCTTTCATATGAGGGTGAAATTACGAATGTAAAATTAACTACCAAGGCCGGCGGATTAACTACCAAGGCCCGGCACAGATCAACAAATTTATAGATAATTCATATTTCTATTTGTAAGTGAATGCATCTTGTTTTTGTTGATTTTTTTTCTCTGCCTGTATATGTGCATAATTCAGTAGGTAACTGCTGAGCCTAGAAGAGTGAGCAATTGTGCCTCTATTTCCTCTTCTGGTTTTTTTCATAGCTAATGTTTAAAAATACTCTTTTGAAATGCTAAGAGACTCTGCAATATTTAAGTAAACAGAATATTAGGTTGAGAACCTAAGTGTCAAACAACAAAGAAACAATGTAGCAATTTGATATTTGGTAGACAGAATATAGAGCCACCTTGCAGGAAACAAAAAAATAAAAAATAAACACTGCCTGACAATAGACCTACCAAGCAGGTCCTACAAAAGGGCAAAGCAACAGCAATAATAATTCCCTTGTCTGGGACAACCTGGTTTTTCACTGGAAACACCTTTCAGACATTAATCTCATTTCATGCCATATTGCCGAGATGGACAGAGGTTATTGCCGCTGTTTTACAGGTGAGAAAACTGAAGCTCAGAGAGGTTCAATTACTTGCCTAAAGCTACACAGCTATGCGGTGATTGAACCAATGCTCAAACCACATATTTTTACTCCAAACACAGTGCTATTTTCAGGATGCCATGCTGCAAGTAGGAAGCATTACGTACCTCTGATCATCCCTTGTTTCTGGGTAAACCTAGTGGAATATCTGTTGTTGTCGTTGTTTTGAACAGCTTTATTTAGATGTAATTAATATACCATTCAATTCATGCAGTTAAAGTGCACAATTTAATGGTTTTAAGTATATTCATAGTTGTGCAACATCACCATACCAACTTTAGATTTTCATCACCCCACAAAGAAATCCTGTATCCACAGACGGCCACCCCCCATCTTCCCCACCTGCTTCCCATACCTGCTCTACCCACCAGCCCCAGGAGATTCCTAGTCTCCTTGATATTTCCATGGATTTGTGTCTATTCTGGACATTTTGTAGAAATGGAATCATACAGTTTGTGTCCTTTTACGTCCTTTTAGCTTACTTCACTTAGCATAATGTTTTCAAAGTTTATCTCTACTGTAGCATGTACTTTGTTCCCTTTTACTGTTGAATAATATTCCTTTTTAAGGATTTACTACAATTTATTCATTCATCGCTTGATGAACACGTGGATTGTTTACACTTTTTGGCTGTTATAAATAACATTGTTATGAACTTCAGTGTGCAAGCTTTTGTGTGGCTGTATTTTCTTCTCTTTTGGATATATGGCTAGGAGTAGAAATGCTGGGTCATAAGGAAACACCGTGTTTAACATTTTAAGGATGTTCCAGACTATTCTCCAAAGTGGCTCCACCATTTTCCAATCCCACCAGCAATATATGAGGGTTCTAATTTCCCCACAACAATCCTCAGCAACACTTTTGTATTATCTCTGCTTTTTAATGTGGACATTCTAGTGGGTGTAATGGGGTAACAGACATTTGTTTTTTGTTTGTTTTGTGATTATTGTTTTTATTGAAGTGTAATTGACACACAATTCCTATTAGTT
Organism: Lutra lutra; assembly: GCF_902655055.1. NCBI lineage: Eukaryota > Metazoa > Chordata > Mammalia > Carnivora > Mustelidae > Lutra > Lutra lutra. The sequence goes on from NC_062285.1 coordinate 87,845,461, forward strand.
TCAGGTGTCCATCATAGTGGTCTGGTATTTTTATACATTATAAAATGATCTCCATAAGTCTAGTTACCATCTCTCACTCTACAGAGTTATTACAATATTCTTGGCTATCTTCCCTATGCTATACTTTTCGTCCCTGTGACTTGTTTATTTTCTAACTGGAAATTTGTGCCTCTTAATCTCCTTCACTATTTTACTCATCCCCCCAACACTTTCCAACCCTGGTAACCAACAGTTTATTTCCCATATCTATGAATCTGTTTCTGTTTGGTTTTGTTTGTTCATTTGTTTTATTTTTTAGATTCCACATATAAGTGAAATCATATGGCATTTTTCTCTGTCTGATTTATTTCAGTCAGCATAATACCCTCTAGGTCCATCCATGTTGTCACAAATGGCAAGACCTTATTCTTTTTTGTGGCTGAGTAATATTCCATTGCATACATCACCATTTCTTCTTAATACATTCATCTAGCCATGGACATTTAAGTTGTCCCCATATCTCAACTATTATAAATAATGCTGTAAGGAACATAAGGGTGTACATATCCCTTCAGATTAGTCTTTTCTTTTCCTCTCCTTCTCCTTCTGCTGCTGCTGCTTCTTCTTCTTCTTCTTCTTCTTCTTCTTCTTCTTCTTCTTCTTCTTCTTCTTCTTCTTCTTCTTCTTCTTCTTCTTCTTTTTAGATAAACATCCAGAAATGGAATTGCCAGATTTTATGGTATTTTTATTTTTTATTTTTTCTGTGAAACCTCCATGCTGTTTTCCATAGTGGCTGCACCAGTTTGCATTTCTACCAACGGTGCACAAGGGTTCCCTTTTCCCCATATACTCATCAACACTTGTCATTCCTTGTCTTTTTGATAACAGCCACTCTGGCAGGTGCAAGGTGATATCTCATTATGGCTTTGATTTGCATTTCCTTGATGATGAGTGAAGTTAAGTATCTTTTCATGTACTTATTGGCCATCTGTATGTCTTCTTTGAAGAAATGTCTGTTCTAGTCCTCTGCCCATTTTTTAATTGAGTTGTTTGTGGGGGTTTTTTTTTTAATATTAAGTGGTGTAAATTCTTTATCTATTTTGGATGTTAACCCCTTATCAGATGCATCATACAACCTGGAGAAACATCTTGGATAGCCCTTTTTTTTCTGGTTGCCTCTGGATTACACGTATAGGATTATCATTGTTATCAGTGCTGTATAGGTAACAAGTCTATTGAACTGGCCCTTATTAAAACAAACAAACAAATAAACCAAAAACTTACAACTAAGGACTTCAAAGCAATTCTATCCAAATGAAAATCCAAACCCTGAAGGGCTAAACCACTTTATTCTAGAGCACGTGGAGAGCAGAGTGTCTCACCTTCATCCATCCTCTAATAAATCCCGGAAGAGGGGTCAGCAGCCCATGATCAGAGAAGCCCTGTAGGACATGGTGTCAATCATAGGCAAAACCCCTTGTTAGAGCTCCTCTCCCTACCCCAAACCAAATGAGATATTTGTGAAAAAGTTTTCAAATGGCCAAATGCTACATAAACATCAAGAATTATTGTCATTTTCATATTCGTGAGGCTCCTAGGAATACTCTTTTTCTTACTCCCCTAACCCTGCCTTCCATATTTGCCAGTCCAGCACCTATTTTGCATATAGTAGGCTCTTAGTAAAAATGTATTGATGTTACTATTGATTTTTAGACCTTAGGATATCCCTTCTAGGAATACTTTCTTAAAGCTGAAAAGATTTATTTAACTTGTAATTGCAGCGGGTTAGGAAAGGATGGGGTTCATGTAGTAAACCTCCTTTAGAGTTCGACCTTACATAAGCACTCAGGAGCATTCCAGATAGTCAGAGCCATTTGCTGTTTCTAGAATCCAGCTGCTGTTTCTTACTTACCGACATGTTGCTCCCTTCTCCTGAACTATCCTTCACTACTCCACATTTGCATGGCAATTGTCCTTGAAACAGAGCTCAGGTGTCATCTCTTCTAGGAAGGTTGTCCTATCTAAGACCCGTCTAACCCCTTACTTCATCTCCACCTTTAGACGAGCCAGCAGCCTACTGTGATCAGTGACCTCGTTCCTCTCCTCTAAGGGTGGTAAACTCCTTGAAATTCATGACTTAGTGAGTTTCGTATCTACAGCACCTAACACAGTGCCTGGCCCATTCGTGGTGCTCAGTTTACGTTAAATGACTGTTTGGTGCCAAGAGCTGTCGCAAGAGAAGCTGGAATGAATGGAAATGCCTATACAAGTTGTTCTGTCGGAAGGTCTGACTCAGACGATGGGTGTCCTCAGCTCCCAGGTGGATAGTCCGGGAGTACTTCCATGCAGTACTTACCAGGAAGTTTAGCCCGGCCATTTGCCAGCTTTGGTGGGTCAAGTATCTTCCACGTCTATCAACAAAGGGAAACCACCATCCAGTAGGGATATCATCATCTCTCCCGAATCCGTGCAATTTTTAAAAAGTCATGCAGTATGGGTACACATACAGAAAAGCACGTAAGCCACATACATATGTTTAACAAAAAAGAAGAAGAAGAAGAAGAAGGAGGAGGAGGAGGAGGAGGAGGAGGAGGAGGAGGAGAAGAAGAAGAAGGAGAAGAAGAAGAAGAAGAAGAAAAATCAAAAGGATGCCCACATACCCACCAGCCACGACAAGAAAAGGAATACTGCCAGCCTCACAGAAGATTCCATGGGCTTCTTCCTGATGACAGCTTTGCTCTTTGTTCCTGGAGGTGACCACCATGCCGGCTCTTGTGATCATATTTCCTTGCCTTTGTCTATGGTTTTAGCGCTCGTGTATGCAACTCTAAACAATAAAATTTTGCTTCCCATATTTGAGGTTTATTTTTTTTTTTATTTTATTTTTTATAAACATATATTTTTATCCCCTGGGGTACAGATCTGTGAATCGCCAGGTTTACACACTTCACACCACTCACCATAGCACATACCCTCCCCAATGTCCATAATCCCAACCCCCCTCTCCCAACCCCTCTCCCCCCATCAACCCTCAGTTTGTTTTGTGAGATTAAGAGTTACTTATGGTTTGTCTCCCTCCCAATCCCATCTTGTTATATTTGAGGTTTACATGAGTGGAATTATTCTGTCTGTATTCTTTCATTAGGCATCGGGTTTGTGGGATTCACCCATGTACCCGCATGTGTTAGAGCACTGTCATTGCTGAACAGTATTCCGTTCTGTGAATAATCTACAAGGTAATTCATCTGTTCTTTTGTTGATGGATATTTGGGTTTATCAAAGTGATAGTTATCACAAACATTGCTGCTATGAATATTCTTGTGCTACTTGGTATATGTGACCAAAATTTAGTAGAGTATATACCTAGGGGTTATATTTCTGGGTATTTACATTTCTGGGTAATATGTTAAATAATGCGTAATTTATTTCCAGGTGGGTGCACCAATCAACACTCTTGGTCAGGAAAAGTTCCCAATGTTCTGTCGTCTCTTCATTGATGAACTTTTGTCCATCTAACAGGTATTTGTGGAAGGAATCCCATTGTGATAGTATTTGATTTCACTGGTTATTAATCATATATCTAGTGGTAATCATATTTCCTTTTGTGGAAGTGTCTAAGACTTTTACCCATTCTTCCAATGGGTTCTCTGCCTTTTCTTGGTGATTGGGAGAGATTCTTTAAATATTTTGAATACAAGTCTGTTGTTTGTTCTATGTGTTGTGTTGTGGTTTATACTTGTATCTTTTTTAGTGTTGCCATTTGTTGAAGAGAATGTCTTGATATCAATGTAGGAAAAAACTTAAAATGTTTTCCTTTGTACTTAGTAGGGTTTTTTGGTGGTTTATGTAGGAAATCCTCACCCCAAGATCATAACAATATCTTTCCTTACAGATTTTCCTTCCAGCTATCATCTCAACCCACTGAAATCAACTTTTAGTGTAAAATATGAGGTAAATATCCAACTTCATTTTTTCCACATGGATACCTAATTGTCCCAGCAATTTGCTGAAAAAATCCTTGCTTTCCCCACTGATCTTGGTATCTAGGAGAGCCAGTGAATTCTATTCTTCAAGAATGTCTTGGATATTCTTATCAACTCTTTGTATATCCATCTGAATTTTATTTTATTTTTTTAAAAGATTTTATTTATTTATTTGACAGACAGAGATCACAAGTAGGCAGAGAGGCAGGCAGAGAGAAAGGAAGAAGCAGGCTCCCCACTGAGTAGAGAGCCAGATTCAGAGCTCAATCCCAGGACCCTGAGATCATGACCTGAGCTGAAGACAGAGGCTTTAACCCACTGAGCCACCCAGGTGCCCCATCCATCTAAATTTTAAAATCAGCCTGCCAAGTTTAAAAAAAAAAAAAAGACACAAATTCATGAAGCTTTGTAGGTTTGCATCACATTATAACAATTTGAGAACAAGTGATATCTTTCAAAAAACTGACTATTTTGATTCATAAATTTCATGTATCTCTCTACTTATCTCATTTTCTTTTTTAATGTCTCTCAATAATACTTTGTAATTTTCTTGTAGAGATTTGGACAAAAATATTTTCTTAGTCTTATTCCCAAGGATATCATCTTGTTTTATGTGATTATAATGGTAGCTCTTTTATTTCATTTGCAATTTGTCACTCGATTATATGAATTAGATTTATTGTTTAAGTATTGAATGTGAATACTATAACCATGTCAAACCCTCGCAATAATTATAATTATCTCTTCGTGGGTTCCTTTGGATTTTCTATGCATAATCATATCATCTGTGAATAGTGACAGTTATTTTCCCCCACTTTTCGATTCTTATAGCTTTTATTTCTTTTTATTATATTAATGAGCTGGCAAGCAACTCCAGGACAAAGGTTAAATAGAAGTATAAGTGGGAATTCTTTTTTTGTTTTTTGTTCCAAATTTCCAAATGAGAACTCTCAAAGTTTCAACATTTAGGGTGATGTTTGCCATAAAATTGTAGTAGATACCCTTTGTAAAATTAAGGAAATTTCATTCTATTCTTGTTTTGATAAGAGTTTCATTATGAATGGATGTTGACTTTTACCAAATACTTTTTCTGCATCTCTGCTAGTCACACCATTTTTCTCATGTTTTCTTTTAATGTGATGAATTACATGAATTGCTTTTCCAAAGTTACACTAATCTTGCATTCCACAGATAAGCCCAAATTAGTCATGGTGTATTTTTTATGCATATTGCTGGATCTAGTTTACTAATTGCAGTTTATGTTTTGCATTTACATTCATGAATGAGATTGGGCTTTAATCTTCCTTTCTCATTTTGCCTTAGTGGAGTGTTAGAATCAAGATTAGGGGTAGTGTCATAAAGCATAATGAAAGATTTGTCCTTTTGTTCTCTTGTCTGAAGGAATGTGTGTAAGTTGGAAATATTTCTCTCTCGAAAATTTATAGAACTTTCTGGTAAAACCATCTGGACCTAGAGAGTTCTGGAGAAGAAGGTTTTGTTTTACTAGCTAAAGAAAAATTCAAGGTTGTTATTTCTTCATGAGAAGGTTATTGTGCGTTATATTTTTTCCAAGAAGGTATACATTTAATATTTATTTTCATACATTGGCATATATCCTATTATTATCTTCTCAATGTATGTAGTGTCAGTAGTAATGTCTACTTTTTCACTCCAGGTATTATTTGTCAATTTCTTATTTTTTTATCAATCTCACCAGAAGTTTTTCAATTTCATTCATAGTTTTGAAGAACCAACATTTGGTTTTGTTTTTTTTCTTTATTATATTTCTATTTTGCATAATATTTTTCTATTTCTTAATTGTTTTCTTTCTTCTACTTTCTTTGTTTTTATATTGCTTTGTATTTTCTAGTTCCCAAAATTGAATTTCTAGCCTTTGTTTTTTTCTAATTCATACTTTTGAGGCTATAAATTTCCCTCAATATAATGTTTTAACTGCATCTCTTGCTGTTCTGGTAACTAACTTTTGATAAAGAAACAAAGCAAGCAAGCAAGAAAGCAAAAGAGAAAGAAAGAAGGAAGGAAAGTTAGGAATGAAGGAAGGAAAGGAAGAAGGGAGGGAGGGAGAGAGAAAGGAAAGGAATGGAAGGGAGAGGAAAGGAAAAAAGAAAAAAGATAAAGTCCTGATTTGTAGCATGTCAATTCCATATATCTGTGTTGAAAGTACCCCACCATGACTGATTTCAAGCTGCTAGTGGGTTAACAATCAGCTGGAAAATTTCCTGAATATTTAACTGTTGGCTCTTATAAGCTCTTTCAAGCCAACTCCAGTGTGCTACTGGCTGTATGTCCTGAATTTTAAATAGCATTTTCACAGTTGTTTAGTTCAAAATATGTTCTGATTAACACTAAACTTTCTTTTTGGCTATACTTCTTTCATTATTTAGAAGTGTGTATCTAAATTCCCAATCATATGAAAATATTCTTGTTAACTTTTGTTTTTTTTATTTCTAGTTTAATTGCATTTTTCAGCTATTACACCTTTTTTTTTATTATGCTATGTTATTCACCATACACTACAACATTAGTTTTTGATATAATGTTCCATGATTCATTGTTTGCATATAATACCCAGTGCTCCCTGCAATCCATGCCCTCCTTAATACCCATCACCAGGCTCACCCATCCCTCTAAAACCCTCAATTTGTTTCCTTGAGTCCATAGTCTCTCATGGTTTATCTCCCCCTCCGATTTCCCTTCCTTCATTTTTCCCTTCATTTTCCTAATCTCCTCCATGCTATTCCTTATGTTCCACAAATATGAAACCATATGATAATTGACTTTGTCTGCTTGACTTATTTCACTTATCATAATCTCTAGTCCCATCCATGTTGTTGCAAAAATTGGGTATTCATCCTTTCTGATGGCTGAGTAGTATTTCATCGTACATACGGACCACACCTTCTTTATCCATTCGTCTGGTGAAGGGCATCTTGGCTCTTTCCACAGTTTAGCGATTGTGGACATTGCTGCTAGGAACATTGGGGTGCATATGGCCCTCTTTTCACTACATCTGTAACTTTGGGGTAAATACCCAGTAGTGCAATTGCTGGGTCATGGGGTAGCTCTATTTTTAATTTTTTGAGGAACTTCCACACTGTTTTCCAAAGTGGCTGCACCAACGTGCATTCCCACCAACAGTGTAAGAGGGTTCTCTTTTCTCCACAACTTCTCCAACACTTGTTTCTTGCCTTGTCAATTTTTGCCATTCTAACTGGTGTAAGGTAGTATCTCAATGTGGTTTTGATTTGAATTTCCCTGATGGCTAATGATGATGAACACTATTTCTGTGTCTGTTATCAATTTGTATGTCTTCTTTTGAGACATGTCTGTTCACTGCATTTTTATTAGAGATCATGCTCAAAATGATTTCAGTTCAATAAAATTTCTTGAGATGAGTCAAAGTCCAGAAGTAGTTGATAAAGATATATGTGCCTATAAGGAATACATTTTCTGCAATAGTATGATGCAATGTCCTATATCCATTAGGCCAACTTTTTATCTGGTTTAAATTTGTTATTGTGAGTTTTTCTGTAAGATGTATCCATGACTGAGAGAAGCACATTAAAATCTCCCATTCTGATTATAATTTTTTTTCCTCTTGTACTTCCATCAATTTTTAGCATATACATTCTGAAGCTTTCTTTTTTTTTAGGCTTTTTACCTATTTTAAATTGTAATAATTTTTGTTAATTAAAGCATGTCATTGTGAAATTATATCTTTATCTCTAAAGATGTTTGTCAATTTTGCTTCATAACTAATTAATCCTTCTAAGATATCTGTTGATTAGTATTTACCTGCTATATTTTTTTCATCTTTTTATCTTTCACCGGTTTGTATCCTTTTTTTAAAAAATATTTTATTTATTTATTTGACAGAGAGAGACACAATGAGAGAGGGAACACAACAAGCAGGGGTAGTGGGTGAGGGAGAAGCAGGCTTCCCGCCAAGCAGGGAGCCCGATGTGGGGCTCGATCCCAGGACCCTGGGATCATGACCTGAGCCAAAGGCAGATGTTGAACAACTGAGCTACCCAGGCGCCCCCACTGTTTTGTATCCTTATGTTTTAGACATGTCTTCCAAAATACTATATACAGGAATATGTATCATATATAATCTAGGCAGAAAATCTTTGAGCTTTGATGTTGTTGTTGTTGTTTACTGGAGACTTTAATTCACTGAAATTTGTGTAGGATCTAATTTTGGAGTTAAAAGTCTGCCATCTTATTTTGTGCTTATATTTGCCCTATTAGTATGTTTCTTTTTCTTTCCGTTATTGCCTTATTTTGGATTTTTTAAAGATTTTATTTTTTTATTTGAGAGAGAGACAGTGAGAGAGAGCATGAGCTAGAAGGTCAGAGGGAGAAGCAGACTCCCCGTGGAGCTGGGAGCCTGATGGCAGGACTCAATCCCAGGACTCTGGGATCATGACCTGAGCAGAAGGCAGTTGTCCAACCAACTGAGCCACCCAGGTGTCCCATGGATTTATTTATTTTTATTACTTATATTTTCCTTTTATTAGTTAGGGAGTTGTACACTCTTTCTATTCTTCTAGGATTTATACTAAAAAATACAACATACATAATTTATACAATTTTTTAAATTAATGAATAATCATGTTTATTACAGATAGTGTAAAGACCTTAGAACACTTAACTCTATTTTCTCTCACCATCTTATATGTTAATTTTGGTGGATTTTTTTCATTCTTTTTTTTCTTCTTTTTAATTTGCTATGGCATTAAAAAATTATTATTGTTTCAACAATCGAGTACACTTATAATGGAATACATATGTATAATTTGGTCCTTCCTTTCTTCTGTTGAGAAGAAAACCTGCCTAAGGGCAGATATGTGTCATAAAGATTGGAAGCCCAGAACAGATGGTAAGAAAAGACTCATAGTGAACCCCAGTTGCTTGGCCTGACCGATAGAGCCAGATTCAAGGGGACATCTATGAGCCAATGATCAAGGTAGAGCTCTGGTCAGAGTTAGGTGAGAAGACAGAAGCCAGAAAATCCAGCTAATAAGAGGAGCAAAATTTTAGGTGAGCAGTTGCGAACAGAGGACTGGGGCAAGGAAGGGACAGATAGGACCCAGCAAGTTGTTCTGACCAGAAATATAAGACATCACAATCAGAAGACCTACAAATTGAAATGTCTCCCAGCACAATCTGGGAGTGTCTTACTTACCATTTGCTGAATGGGGCATGAGCCCACAGATGTGGTAAATAAGGTCAGAGAGCTGGAGACTGAAGAGAAATACAGGTCAGCAATAAGAGTAGATCTTATCCCATCTGTTGACACTTCCTATTCGAAGTACTGATCTCCATATTTCCAGATCATAGCATATTGCCCAGGCATTCAATAAATTTCTGTTGACTTATTTACTAACGCTTATTAAATAAACGGGACCATGCCAGTCTTTAGAATGATAAAAACATGAATTGTACCATTTTCCTAATCTCAGGGTACTTATATTTAGGTGTTGAAGTCAACGTTTAACTAAAATGTAAGGCAGGATGACATCATGCTCAGCAGAACTTTAAATGCCAGTGTGGAGCCATGAGCTCTACATGAGATTATCAGTGAAGGTTTTAGACAGGAGGTGGCAGGCTTGTTTGGAGGATCAACGAGGGGGCATCTTTATGAAAATGACAGCCCCAGGGGCCTCACTAATATTCTGAACCTGTGCTTCCTGAGTTATTAGCCCTGAAGGTCAGGGCAGGACTTGCTCTGAGCCCTGAGGGTTAAGTCTGGTAAACAAGGAAGAGAGACTCCTCCTCCAACCCTCCCCTCTCTTCCCCCACCAGCCAACTTGGAGAACTGTTGTCTCTGCTTCTTATGAGCTTCCTTCCCATCTTGTGATGCTTGTCACATTCTACCTCATGTCCCAGAGGTACACATCCTAGAGCATTCTGAGGTTCTGAGACTAGGAAATGGACCAAGGCAGATTCTTGAGGCTGTGCAAAGCCCATGATGAAAAGCATCCCAGGTATTCAGCACTAGATGGAGAGCTGGTGGTGGACTATACCGCCTTCCACTCCCAACCTCAGACCCTAACGGAGTTTTCATGACAGCAGAGAAAGCAAGTGATGGGCACTCTGTGTAGCTTCCACACCCTGTATGCAAGAAGGCCCCAGGTCTTCTCTGACACTCAGCTTTCTCATAACCTCATGTTAGCACCAGAGGAGTCTCTGGAAGGAGAAGCAACACATAGAGGCTGCCTGGACTCTCTCGCCTACGTCTTCCTGCCTATCAACAGCATCCCAGGATCCAAACTGAACACCTGCTCTGACCCCCAAGGTGTCTTAAACCCAGCAGCACAGTCAGGAGCCATCAGATTATAGTGGTGTCCCCTAGCTCTCGAGCAGTAGGAGAAAACCTTTACCTGTCACTTCACAACCTCCCTCCTCCTCCATGAGACCTTCTCTGTGATAGCTCCTTTCTTTTCACTTTTTTTTTTATCTTGTTTCACACTTTTCTGTTCTGCCTTCTAGTTACTTATACTTTATGTGTTGTCACACACAAAGACTAGAAGTCTCTCGAGGGTGAAGTCATGTTACATTTGTAACATCACAGAGTCTAGCATAGTACCATTCATCAAGTACTAGTCAAACAGTAGGTCAGTTAACAAGTAGTTATGGTTGAGTGTTAAATGCCAGGACTGTGCTACACTCAGAGATGGTCTGCGGGAAGTAGTTTGAGCCAAAGATTTGGCTAACATTCTAGCTGCCTATAGCCACCATAGCAAAGCAAAGTATGATAAACTGGGCGACTTAAAAGACAGAAATGTGTTGATTCATTGTTCTGGAGGGTGGAAGTCCAAATCAAGGTGTTGGCAGTGTTGGTTTTTCTGAGGTTGTGTGGCGGAATCTGTCCCACTCTCTGAGCTAGTGTCTGGTAGTCCCAGATGTTTCTTGGTTTAGCGATGGCTTTCCATATATGTTTTCATCTGGCTTCATGATTAAGGTAACGTAATGAATAGAAATGCTCTGAATAGTGTAGCTGTGTACATGAAATTTATTTATACATAAATTCCCAGTGTAGACCCTGGCTCATTTTATTTCTCTGGTTCTGCATTTGCCATCTTGTGTGTGTTTTTAGTGGTTATAATGGCATGAAAATGCTGCCTTCGTGTGTTCAGGATCTCCTCTAGTTTTATAGAGGTGAGGTGCTGGCTGATGTGATAGGGTTCCCTTTGCCACGGGTTGGTGGGGCCTCGATCAAGAAGAAAGAAGCCAGCACAGACGGGCTCCCAGAAAGAGCGACTGAAACCTTGGCCAACAACTCCTCCTAAAACATTACACAAATCATGCTCATTTTCCGTTCTGAAAGCATGATCTGTAACCATTCTCCCAGGATTGACAGCTCCTGGGAGACCAGCATCTGTAGTCTTCTCAAGGCTAAGAAGAGGGTTTGTCACATATCGCCTTCACCCAGGCCCCACATAATCCTTCAGCGTGCCCTGGCTGTGACCCAACTGCCACATTTGAGAAGTGCCACAAACACTGGATGTTCCATAAATGTTTTTGGCATCAGTGATGGTGGTGATGATGGCCAGGGTGATGGTGGAGGTGCTAGTGATGCTGGTATAACTATGGTAGGGATGGTCACAGTACTGGTGACAGTGATGGTGGGAAAGGTAGTACCTTAATTCATTGCTTTAGTGAGTGTCCTCATGACCCTGAAGTCTGGTAAAAAGTAGGAATCAGGCTGTAGAAAGTTTTATATCCCTTCTAATTCCTGTCCCAGGGCCTTTCCTACTGTAGATGCTAAGTCAATATCTGATAACTGGATAAATTATCGATATGATCATTTCCTATTGAGTTCTCAGTTCCATGCTTAGGAAGAGAATCCTCACTCTGCAACTTAATAGTTCTGTGACCCTACAGCATTTACAGGGACAAATTTTGACAAAACTCTATCTGGACAAAGTAAGCTGTCAATGTATGAGCTCCATATGTAGTGTTACTATCTTAATTTGGAATTTATTTTTTAAAAATATCTGAAGTCTCTGTTGGCTAGTCATGGACCCTGAGAACCTCTTTGCACACTTTAAACTCCAGCACACAATGGGTGAACTGTGAGGGCACTGACATTCTGCTGTCCGCACCCATCTGTTTCTGCCCCTACACGATGCTAACTCTGGGGCTGCAATGAAGATGGAAAGTTTATAAAAGACTGACATGCCAGTAAGTGACTCAGCAATAAAAAAAAAAAAAAAAGGACTGGAATTGTTGGTATTGATTCATTAATCAAACCTCATTAGCAGTGACTAATGTTTCTAAAGCCCTCTGCCTTCAGGAAGGAAGCACTAAGCACCTGGCCTTAGACACCACCTTCCCCTCCCTATTGCAGTACTTTTCAGAGAGGGAGGATGCGAAGGTAAAGAGACAGGTCAGTGCCTCATCTACAAACGAGATTCTCTATTAGCCTGGATTGCCTTTCCACTGTTTCTTGTCAATTTCTTTTTCTTTTCCGCTGATTGTTCCTCTGTATTGTCTCCCCAGTCCCTCAGTGAGGTGTTAGACTACCTCATCTCATTTATTCCCAAATGAGAAGAGGAACCATATTCAGGAAATAGCCAAGGTCCATTTACAATTCCTTCTAAAGGCATTTTGTATATTTCAAAAGAATGGTAAGTCGCTAGCTCAGAGGAGAAACACTGCCCAGCCTTGGTGTTAAGTCATAAATTACTCATCAAGATTGAAAATCCTCTACCTCTCTCTCTCTCTCTGTCTCTGTCTCTGTCTCTCTCTCTCTCTCTCACACACACACACACACACACAGCCTTCAGATTAAACAAACCTTTTTGAAGTGGCTCCTGAGGGTGAGGTGACAGTTGAGGAGAAGAGATAAGTGCCCAAGATAGAACTGTGCCCTAGGCAGGGTGATCCGTGCCCTGCTAGAGGTACAACGGTTTGCTGTGAGAACCCGAATGAGGCCAGCTGGGACGCTTGGAAAAGTCAGCTGCAGCCCATTTTAATCAGGGCTTTGTTTTTCCCAGCTTTGTTAGTAGCTGATTGTCTCAATTTTGTTGGGATCCGAATCAGCTGTTAGCATTGTGGAGCTAACCAGACCAGCGATGCTCTACGTTCTTCTTAATAATAGCTCACATTTATTTTGTGCAGCTTTCCCACACAGCCTCTACATACATTATTTCATTTTACCCTCCCACTATCTCTGTGAACTCACTTTGGCAGAAAGCACGGGTGGCCCAGGGCTGAGCTCAATGCTGCCACCCAATAGAAACTCACTCACTGGGTTTTGTTGAATGGGGTTGACTGACACAGCTGGATGAAGGAAATTACCTATTTAGGTTGAGTGACTTTCCCAAAATGTCATGGCTCTTAATGTCCCTGTCCACTCTGTCACCATGTACTACATAATCAGGGACCAGCCAGTCCCCAGGTGGCACTAGTCCTCTGCCCTGAGATTCTTGACTTTACTAGAGTTGGTGTATTTTCCATAGGGGCCTCAAGATTATTTGCAGTTTCCATACTGATTTTCAGGTTTCAAGATAACAGTCAAAGATTATCAGTGTTCTCTCCATCATTATCAAAATTTATTTGGTAAGAGTATAAATTATATAGGTATAAGACCTGGGCATTAATCAAAAATCACCTTTCTGCATTCCATTCTTTTGCCAGATGGACTTAAGCACTATTAATGACCTAAACTTCAAGTGAAATGGTTTGTATATTTTTTATATTAATCATATTTATGCCTAATTTCTATTCAAAAATAATATAGCCACAACCTTAAAGACACAGAAAAAATCACTTAAACTCCTACAACATTAATACCAGCTTCATCTTTGCATATCGGCTCCCCAGGTGTGTTGTAGGGCACAGTGATAGTTACAATTATAGTTTCAGATTATTTTTTTCCTCTTCTTTCATCCATTACCAGTCTATCATATTTTTCATAGCATTTCACTGACATTGTAACTACCATTTTAATAACCGCATAACATCCCACCACAGTGACACACCATCATTTACTGAATCTTGAACCTCGTTGTTAGGCATTAAGTTATTTCCAATTATTTTTTATCATAGATAAAATTGCAGTGAAGGTATTTTAATTACAGACCACAGCATTTCACTTTGATGCCCATGACTCATGAGGACGCCCAGATCGGAAGCTGGATTTGTAAAATTCAACAATGATCATTGTATAGGGACTTACATTTTATATTGTGCTATGGATACTAGAATATTGTAAGACGCAACTCTCTCTCTCTCAGAAATTCACAGATTTGCTGGAAATGGGATAAATGCCCATGAGGCCATGGAAGCTATAGAAGGTACAGCAAAATATCCTCACACTTCCCAGACACTGCCCAAGGACTCTGAGCACTCTGAAAATGTGCAAGTCAAGGGAGGTGATCGGAAGGTAGAAAAAGAGGATGGGGGGCAGTGTACTTACCTCCCCCGGGGCCTGGGTGCCTGCTCTCACCCTGTCTCAGAGCAAGGCTATGCTTCACTTACCTGCCAAATACCTACCCATTCCAAAGAAATTAGTGATGGGAAATAGGTGAGCCCCAACTGTCAGGGTGAGGAATGAACTAGAGGAGTCAGGGGAGAGCGACAAGTCACAGAATTGGGTCTCAGACCTAGAACTGCACTAAAGAGAACAGAAAACGCCCTCAGGGCCAAGACATGGGTGAGATTCTCCAGGGGAAAAAGGCATTGGTATTTGCCTCACCATTCTATAAGGTAGAAAACCTGCCTGGAAGCACCTTAATGCTGTGGACCAATGTGATAATGTTTCACTTGAATATCCATTTAACAAACCTTTCTTGGGTATCCACAGGGCTTCTGTGTTCTGGGAGCTGCACTGGACTTTTGGGTGCATATCCGAATAAAATGTAGCTATCTTGAAGAATTTCATAAAGCATTTAAGGAGACAGAGTTAGCAACAACGATCTATCTATAAGACAGAACACAAGAAAATAAGTGGTAAAACTGGAGTATTGCATTTGAGTGGGGTAGTTGAGTGAAGGGGCTGAGCAGATGTGGCATTTGGGTAGGGCCTTGGAGGCAGAGGATTTGAACAGACCGAGAATGGAGCAGGTGGTGGATAGCAGGGCATCAGGTTGAGGCAAAGACCCTGGGGCACGAACAAGCAGGCTATGCTTGAGTAGCTAAGAGCAGTCTGTTGTGAGGGGACTAGAAGCTGTTGCCAGAGATGCAGTGGAGGCTAAATTAAGAAAAGTAGGTGGGGCCGGGTTGGGGAGGATCAATCAATGCCAAGGGGTGTGAACTGACCCTTCCATCCATGGAAGGCTACTGAAGGGGCCAATGAAGTCTCCCACCCCTTGGGAGCCCTGGATGTAGAGGAGACTCACTTCCAGCATCTCATTCATTACCCACGAATTTGCCCCCAGGTTGTGATTCTTACTGGGACCCCCCCACCTTGGATCTGGAATGTCCTGGAGTGACTGCAGCCTCTGGCTCTGGCCACACAGCCATTGCCCTCTTACCTCCTACACAAGGCTGGAGAAGCTGTCCGAGCTCTGTTGTGCACCCAAGCTTCTGGCTCTAATCCAGACTTGGCCTTTGCCACCCAGGAGTGGTGCACAGACCCCCAGATGACTGAGGCTACCCTGTCTCCAGAAGGGGGAGGAGTAAACTCTGAATAATCTAGGGCACCAAGGAATGGAGCTTCCCTGTGGCTCTGAAACAGCACAGCCCCAGAAATGCAAAGTCAGGAGGCCTCTTAAGGAACCCAGCATTGGGAAGATGACCTGCAGCTGGTCCTTAACCCCGGCCCTTTGCATTGACTCTCCAATCCACGTGGCATTGGGCATTATGCCCAGGACAAAAAGAGCATGGGGAGTGAAAAAGCCAGAGTCTTTTTGACAATTAGGAGCAAAGAACAGAAAAGAGCTATTTTCTAGTTCTTAAATCTAAGACTTAGAGAGGACCCATTTACATGGTGCATTTCTGAGATACCAGTTTACTCAACTATATTTAACTGAGTAATTAATATTTGCACAGAATTGTATTGAATGTTCTTTCGGATGCAGAGGTGAAACTGACACAGATCCTTCTCTCAGAAACATATAGTTTTTATTAGAAAATGAGACATAGCCTTCAGAGAATGCAGGGGACGTTCTATAACTTTTGAGAGGAGGAATTGATTTCTTCCAGCCTGGAGAGTGAGAGGTGGGGCAGAAGGAGGCCTCAGGAAGAAGGTGATATTCGAATCAGAGGAAAGGGGAGGCATTGAGGCATGGGCAGAATCTGGGCAGGTGTAGATGGGGGCAGGGGGAGCATTCCAGGTCATGGAAGAAATGTTAACAGCCTAGAGGTGGAAAGGGGCAGAACTTGTAAGCTGCTTGAGATCAGAAATGTTGCCCGTCATTTCTGTATACTCAGTGCCTTGCTCAGTAGCTCAATAAAAAGCTATTAAATAAATGAATGAGTGAGTGAATAAAGAGAAAGTCGTTTGACTTAGTTGAAGCATAGGGAGCATGAAAGGAGTAATGAGAAATCCTGTTGCAAAGGCCACACCTTGAATGAATGTGGACTTCATTCTGTCTGGAATAGAGGAACAACCGACCATTTTGAGCAGAGTTGGAACGTGATGAAAGTTCTGTTTCAGGCAGATTAACCTGATATGTAAGACTGATCTGAGTGAGGCAGAAAGACCATTCAGGGGGCTATTGCTGTAGTCCAGGCAAGAGGTAACAAGCCTCTGAATTAGGGCAGCAGCAATGGGAACAGAGGCAGACACAGGTGTGAGAGGTAATAGGAAGCAGAATTGACAACAGACAGGCTGTTGGGGGACTGGGGAGGGAGAGAGAGAAGGAAAGAAAACAGGGAGGTTTTGAGCCTGGGTGGTGGGAGGACGGTGATGCATTAGCGAAAATAGGCAAACAGGAGGGAGTGCGGGTTGAGAGGGCAGATGGTGAGCTCTGTTCTGCACACACTGAGATGTGGAGATGCTTTCTTTTCTACCTGCAACATGAATCAACTCTTTACTGGGAAAATACATGAGAGTGGTGAATGGGCTCCCCAGGCAAGCAGCCGCATTGTGCCATATTTATGGACTGGGTCAAGACCCAAGTCACTTCCAAGTCACATTCACAGGCAGAATGTAATGGTGCTTTACACAGAGAAGTTTTTGGAAAAAAATATTCTGTTTTAATAATGATTTGAGATAAAAACCTGCCAGCGTTCTTCCTTTCCCTCATTACTAACGAATTAGGAGATACTCAGACCTAATAAAAAAGCACATAAAAGGCTCAAAAGCTTCCTTCCGGTCTTCTTCACTAGTCAGTCACTTTCATTTTATAAAGCTAGAATTTCCAGTTTTTAAATATTGCATAAGAGCAGTATTTGACTGTGGTTTTTGCACTCTATTTCAACAACAAAAGAAGTATTGAATAAGCACTTGCTACCGACTGGTACCATATCAGGATCTCTAAAGATAGGTTGGAAAGAGGAAAAGAAAAGGCTCCCACCATCACAGGAGCCATGGTCTAGTGGAAGAGATAAACAAGTAAAAACAATGAGCACATACAGCAAAGTACATGCCAGCCTAGAAAGAAATTTGGCAAGAAATTTGAGAGTTATTTATTCTATCTTCAGAAAAGGAATTAGGGAAGACTTCATAGAGAAGGTGACACTTAACAATGGATTTGGAAGACTATTGTGGAACAGTGATAGGTGGTCATTCTATATAAAGATAGAAGATGAAGAATGAAGACAACTGTTTATAGAGGTTGAGTTGGAAGAGGGAGATAAGAACGAGAATTAAGGGCCAGACCAAAAATGGACATATGTCCATTACATATGTCAAATGGTGAGGGACATAGACCTTTTTGATCAGGTGGTTAGATCAGCACTCAAGATGAGTCACTGTGGAAACACCATGGAGAACGTCTTTAAGGGATGTGAGATGGGGAGAGGACAGAAGTTGGGAGGTCTTGTCACCATTAAGGTGATAGACGATAAAAGTCAAAGGAGTTACAGAGGCAAGATTAAAACATAGTGGATGGTTTTAGGAAAGAAAATCATTTGGATTTGTTGATTAAAGAAAGAGAGAAGGCTTAGGATATATCTTAGATTGCCAGATGATGATCTGACCTATAAAAATAAAATACATGAGCAGAAACATTTTGGAGCAAAAAGATTTTGACTTCAGATTTGGGTATATTGAATTAAATATCTTTGGAGCCATCCAGGTACAGCTTTTCCATAGGTAGCTAGATATACTATGTCTGACACATGGGGACAAGTTGACAGCTAAACATTAAACATGGAATTAAAGCCATGGAATTCATAAAATTATTCGGCAAAAGATGGAGATTGAGAAAAGAAAATCTTCAAGGACAGAATCTGGGAATAGTCAACCTACAGAGAATGCAGTGACGTTTTCCTATCCTAAATTTCCTAAACAATTTATTCCCTAAATTGTTAGGATAGGAAGGGAAGGGAAGACAGCTGCGGAGATAAAGGTGGGATTCTTCATTTACTACAGATACTACAGCATGACTGGTGCTCTCTCAACCCTGAAAAGTACACTACTATTTACTGAATGGTATGTATTCCCTCCTTTTGAGTCCTTCCAACCTAGTGCAACCTCTCCTAAAACATATACCACATGCATTTATTCTTTACTTCCTACTATATATCAGATACTATTGGGGAAAGTATAATAAATAAGATACAGCCTTTATCCTGACAAAACAGCAGACTAGTGGAGGAAAGAGTATAAACAAACAATTGTAATGCAATGGGATAAATTATATATATATATATAATATATACTCATATAATAATATATATTATATATGAATATATAATTCATATATGTGAATTCATACAAATACATATGAATATATATATGAATTCATGAATTATATATGTGAATATATATATATATATATATATATATATAGTACCAGTAGTGACTTGGAGCTGGCTCATACCAGGTCATTCTCAACTCTGCATCCAATGACATTAAGTTGGTGGCTTTAAATCAGCAATGGTGGAAGTATTTACATAATGGGAATTAGCAAAAGCAAATCATTATTTCTCTCTCCTGCAGAGATGGTTGTTAAACATTTATCATCAAATCACTGGACATAGCAAAAGTATATAAAATGGCAGAATGATGCGGGGGGAACCCACTTCCTGGGGGAAGGAAAGGGTCTTGATAAATGGGTAGGAATTCAAAGGCAAAGAGAGAGGGGAGGGATTTGTAACTGGAAGAAACAGCTGCATATATAGAGGTGGAGAAAGCATCAGCTCTAGAAGAGACATAAAGTAGTGAAGTGTGAAGGGATAAGGGAAGTCCTGAGCTTGAAAAGAATGGGTTTTGCCCAGATCATGTTGGGACTTACATGCCCAGCTAAAGATTTTGAGGTAGGAAGCCATTGAAGGGTTTTGGGTAGAGTAGTTACATAGTCATTAAATATTTTAGAATGCTCTTTCTGGAGGTATGGGCCAAAGGTGGTGTAGCAAACTACTAGTTATCCACCAAACTCTGGTCTTCTCTTCTTCAAAGTAATAAACTTTACTCTTGTCACACAACCATCTATCTAGTATATTTCACTTTCAGTGATGTAGGGTTTTGCAGCTTAGTTAGGCCAATGAGATGGATGTGAACAAAAGTTTTTGTAGGTAATTCCCAGGTTCAAAGTCAAGGAGTTTATCTGGTACTCAGATGAGACTGTATCCATCTTCAACCATGCAAATGGAAATAACATCCTAGAGAATGCAAAGCAGCAGGGTAGAAGGAACTTTGGCTCCCGAAGTGACCCCATGGAGCACAGTCACCTTATCAACATGTACTTCTTACCTCCAGGTATTATGATACAGAGAATTACTTTTTTTTAAGCCACTGAACTTAATTTCCATTCTTGACAGTGTAAATCTTACTAGACTTCCTCTTCCATCATAAAAAACCATGAAACTGGAAAATACATAAAGTTACTTTTTTTTTTATCAGGCCTTGAAAAATAGGAAGTATGAGACTGTGACCATTGAGAAAAGGGAAATAAAAACACATAGGGCAGAGCATGGTATCTTATGATCTAGCATTAGAAGTCAAATGGTGTCTTTTGGCTTTTCTGTCACGCAGGTCTGTCCAGGTTCAAGTAGTGAAGCCATAGGCTCTAACTCTAAACCCAGAAGAGGGAAGAGCATGGGGGACCAAAAACACCCTTGTGGCCACATTTGAGAAAGGCAGTGTATCACACCTACCCTGTGATCCAAAATATAAATAGCTAGCTTGTGTCTAGGCCATATGGGAATTATACAGTTGTTACAACTTTTCTGGAAAGTTTAAAATTATATGTAAATAAAATAAGTCAAAACAAGTCTGGGAAGGAAAAAAGTGACAATTTCTAGAGAGGTGTAATGGGTTGATGGAACAGACTATGGAAAATACTTGAAATGATGGGGTTACTTATAGGTTTCTGGTGGAGAAACTAGATAAATAGTGATGTTATAAAGGAAAGAGTCCACCATGGGGGATGGGAAAGGTGAGGGTGAGGAATGAGATTCTTTGGGGCAGTGTTGAGTTTGGTTGCTAGTAAAACATCTGGGTTGAACTATGTAGCAGGCAGATGGCTAGACTAGTCTGGAGCACCTTCATGCAATGACCCTGTGTGGCTCAAAAATCCCTCAAGGTGGGAAGAAACAAGAAACTCAAAATCACGTGGTCAATTTATTCCATTTGCTGCATCCTAACTTGGTCATTCCAGGGTACAAACCTAGACTATAGCTCCAGTGATCACCTTTTGAAATCAGGAGGTGTTTGAGTAAGACATGGACTTGATGAAGCGACAAGAGTGGGTGCTTGTTGGTACAGCAGAAACAGCATGGAGCACATTTCCCCAAGATGGACTAAGGTGGGCTCTCCCAACACAGCTACTCCTGGGAGACCTCCCCTCTCTAACCCCTCTCATGACTCATCCTCTCATCCAACCCCCTTCCCAACCTCAAGTCAGGGGAAAAACTGGACCTAAGAGCCCAAGGTCCTTCAGATAGACAAATAGATTCTGAACAGTGTAATAGAACATTTGCTTGGATCGCATGAACTTCTTTAAAAAATCTCACAGAATTCAACTCATCTGGTTTAATAAAGACTTCAATTCTCACTGTCTATGCCCAGTTCCCTCATGGTGAATCCTTCTTGGTTATGGAATTCATCTCAGCAGGGTCAAGGTGACATGAATTGACTCCAGTTCAGCACTTTTCGGGTTTTTGCTGTATGTCAAACACACAAGCTACTTTCTAGTCAGGTCCAGAGCTCTACAATACTACCCAGCTCCAAATTCATTCTAGCTGCTTTTAAAAATATTGTGAATTATTTCAGATGCACAAAAATTATACAAAAATTTAAGGAAGTATTTCAGATGCATAAAAATTAGACAAAATCGTGTTAGTTTCATGTTACTGCCTGACAAACTTAGCAGTTAAAGATGACACTCATTTGTGAGCTCACAGTTCTATGGGACAACAGGCATAGCATGGCTGGGTTCTCTGCTCAGGATCTCACACTGAAATCAAGGCTTTGGTTCACTATTTACTATTCATCTCATTTGTGGCTCAGGGTCCTTCTCCAAGCTCATTCAGACAGGTAACAGAGTTCAGTTCCTTGCAGTGGTAGGACAGAGATCCCATTCCTTGCTGGCTGTCAGCTGGGACTGCCCTCAGCAAACAGAGGCCATTCTCAGCTTGTTGGCCCACAGCCCTCCTCCATCTTCAATCCAACAACAAAGACTTCCCCTCATATCAAATCCCTGAAGCAGAAGGAAAACTTCCAGACTCTTTTTATGAAGCCAGCATTACCCTGATCCCCAAGCCAGGCAAAGACCCCTCCTAAAAGGAGAATTTCAGACCAGTATCCCTGATGAATATGGATGCTAAGAGTCTCAATAAGATCCTAGTTGAGAGGATCCAACAGTACATTAAAAAGATTATCCACCATGACCAGGTGGGATTTATCCCTGGTTTGCAAGGGTGTTCCAACATTCGCAAATCAATCAATGTGATAGAACAAATCAATAAGGGAAGAGAGAAGAACCACATGGTCCTCTCAATTGATGCAGAAAAAGCATTTGACAAAATCCAGCAACCATTTCTGATGAAAATGCTTCAAAATACAGGGATAGAGGGAACATTCCTGAACTTCATAAAATCTATCTATGAAAAACCCACAGTGAATATCATCCTCAATGAGAAAAAGGTAACAGCCTTCCCGTTGAGATCAGGAACACGACAAGGATGCCCACTCTCACCTCTGGTTCAACAAAGTATTAGAAGTCCTAGCAACAGCAATCAGACAAAAAGAGAAATAAAAGGTATTCAAATTGGCAGTGAAGAAGTCAAATTCTCCCTCTTTGCAGAAGACATGACTTTATATGGAAAACCCAAAAGACTCCACTCCCCAAACTACTAGAACTCATATAGCAATTCAGTAATGTGGCAGGATACAAAATCAATGTACAGAAATCAGCTGCTTTCTTATACACTAATAATGAAAATACAGAAAGGGAAATGAGAGAACTGATTCCATTTACCATAAGAACCATAAGACACCTGGGAATAAACCTAACCAAATAGGTAAAGGATCCTTCAAATCTTTCTTGCCAGGATGAGTTCAGCTGATTACCTCAGGCCTATTTTAGAATAATCTTATTTTAAGGCTATCTTAAAGTCAACTGATTTGGGACCTTAATTATATTTACAAAATCCCTTCGTAGGAGAACCTCAATTAGGGTTTGATAACTGGGAAAAGGTGTTTGTGTACCAGTTGGCGAGAACCTTGAGGTCCTTCTTAGAATTCTGCCTACCACACCATGAATCCACCATTCAGTTCAAGAAAAAAAATATTCCAATGAACTGATGCCTCTATGAACTCTTCCTTCCCCACCATACTAAATACAGTGTTTTCCATCCCTCTGTGCCTCTTTTTACATGTATGTGTATCTCTAGCCAATGTAGAGTAATTTTTTTGGATTTTTTAAACTCAACACATTCTCCCATGATTCTTTGTTCTACTGTTTCCCCCTCAGCATTACATTCATGAAATGTATCCATATTGATTTGCAGAACGTTAGCTCATTTATTTTCACTGATGTATAGTATTTCATTGTATGACTACACCATGACTTATTCATTCTTCTACTAACAAATATGTAGACTGTTTTCACATCTTTGTGATTATAGATGCTGCTGCTGTGAGCGTTGTTATGTGTGTATGCAAACACATACCTAGGAGAACAGTTGCTGGGTCATTGGGGAGGTACATCTTTGACTTAACTAAACATCACCAAATTATTCTCCAGAGTAGTTGGAACAATTCGCACACTCCTTATAGCTATTAGTTATGAGTGATACAAACGGCCAATTTACTGTGCATTTTTATGCAGCAAGTAATAATCTCTGTACAGCTACTATTATATTTTATTATCACAAACTTATGAATTAGGTATCATTATTATACCTACTTTATTGATGAGAAAACTGAGACTCAGATAGGATAAGTATCTTTCCTAAAGTCACATAGTGGGGGCACCTGGGTGGCTCAGTGGGTTAAAGCCTCTGCCTTCGGCTCAGGTCATGGTCTCAAGGTCCTGGGATCAAGCCCCGCATCGGGTTCTCTCTGCTCAGCAGGGAGCCTGCTTCCCCCTCTCTCTCTGCCTGCCTCTCTACTTGTGATCTCTCTCTGTCAAATAAATAAATAAAATCTTTAAAAAAAAAAGTGGGTTAAAGTCACATAGTGGCAGGACCAGGATTCAAATCCATCAGCCTGAATCCAAAGAATTTGCTCTTAATCACTACACAACACTCTCTCCCTTTCCCCCAGTGAAAATGAGGTAGAATGCTGAAGGAGACAGAGAAACAGAGTAAGAATGAAACTCAGATGTGTGCCCCCAGCCCTCATCATCATTACCACTTCTCTTCTCATCCAGACATCCTTGGATCTCCATATACTAGAATATGAGGCACAAAATCTTATCATGTAGGAAAAGTTCAAATATGAGATCATTGTTTTTAATAGGACTAAAGACTCACATCATGCCCTGAGAAGAGTACTGTTCTAGGGTAAAGCCAATCTTCATTTGAATCATATTCCACCACTAGCCAGGTGATTTCTGAGCAAGTCCATTAACTTTTCAAATCCTCTGTTTGTTCATCTATAAAATGGAATAATAATATAATATTACATATAATATTATATTACATGTAATATAATATATATATATAATAATATAAAATGGAATAATGATAATAACTACTGAACAATCTGCAAGATGAGATAAATGAAAACATCTTGCACTGAGCCTGGCATAGGAGAGGCAATCCGTACATGGCCAATTGAATCCCTGGGATGGGGAGGTTTCAAAGCCTCAGAAGTTCTCTTTGGTCTTTGAGATCTGGAGAAGCTAGGCCTCAGGGTGCAGTGATCCATTCACAGCAGACATGGTCCCAGCACTGTCAGCAGGTCTGGTGGGGGTGGGGGTGTGTGATGTGTCACATGGCACACATGACCACGGGAACTCTGAGCAAGGAAGGGGGAACATTGCCTGCTGTAAGCCCCCATCTATGGTCCCATCACCACAGCCTGCAGAGATCCGATCTTCACATACACAGGGGAAGGAAATGTGTGTGGTTATGCCTGATCTTAGGGGGAGAGACTGAAGGATAGTAAGGGCCCAAAGATAAGAGCACTGACATTTACTTCAGCTGAGGTTGTAGATATGCTAACCATGTCCATAGGGCATGTCCATGGGGCAGTCAGAGTTCACTTTCCTCAGGTGACTTCTCAGAGATGCGATTCACAAATACACACAGACAAGTTTGTTTAGTCTACAAACTACCTCTCCTTAAAAGGGGGCCTGGAGAGGGGCTGAATTAGGCTAACTTCTGGGCATCCATCTCTGTGCTCAGTGCCACATCAAAAAGCAAGGTAAGCAAGACCTGACTCTGGCTCCCAGGGAGGCCAGTTCTTGCTGTGTCCGATGCCACCTACGGTGGCACCCCCCAGTGGTGTGCCCCGGCTTTCTATTCCTCTAGGGCTCCTCTCCCTCCTGGAAGAGACTCATCTCAGGAATGAAGCCCTCTGAGCCAGTGAGATAAATGACTCATTACCTGGCTGGAAGGTGTCTCCTCAGTGAGGAATGCCGCTGACCCTGAGAACTTCGGGTGAGCGAGGGAGGTGAGAGGAGGTGATCTCTTGGCACAACTCTAGCATGTAGTTGAGCCCCAGCCATGACCAAGCTAGAGAGTAAGCAGGGGGATATTATATCACAGTTTTGAAGGAGAAAGAAGCTATGGAGGCACAAAGGTGTCTGAGAAGGCCCAGCATGAAACAGCATAGCCAGCCTAATTTCACAATGGCTTTTAGCTGAAGGTAGACTCATCTGGAAAAATCTCCTCATCTAGGAGGAGTCAAAACTAGAAAGAAGGCTCCAAAGACCTCGGCCTCAATGAGGGGTTGATACTGAGAAGATGGGTCAGTGCCAAAGCCAGAAGTCCAACAGTCAGGAAGTACTGGGTCAGTCAGATGCCTATGTGGTTGGGAAGAATGGAAAAGGCAGACACCTTACTCCACAATGGGGTGCTCTTGAAAACCTGAGCCATTAAAGATACTGAAAAAAGAACTAGGAAGAGAAGCAAGGGAAAATAAGGGGGAGGGGAGAACAAGGGGAGAAGGAGGAGAGGAGTAAGGAGGGGAGGGGAGGGAAGGAGGGGATCCTGCTTCTCACACGTAAGCCCCAAGATCAGAATTTTTGAAGGAGGAGATATTACCTGTTCATATGTCCATTTCCAGATGAGAGTGGAGAAATACAGTTGGTTGTTCCCAGACTTTAGGTACTAGAACTTTTCCCACTAGGGTTGAGCTGGAAGAACAATGGTAGCAGGACCATCTAGGCACAGTACAGTGCCCCCAGGACCAGTCTGGGGGAAAATAGTTCCAAGTGATAATAAGCTACCCTGGGGATTAGACCCCTAACTGAAGGGGCGGATGGCCCTGTTTCTTTGCGGCTGTATCACAGTCTGGTTGTGGGTGAGTCATTTCCCAGAGTATTTCGGCTTCCCCTTTGCAAAATGCACTGGTTGTCCTAAATCTGGGGAAGGGGAGAGGAGGGAGCAGGAAGAGTCAAGAAGGAGTAAAAGTAACTTCAGATTCAGCCTGGCTTTGAGAAGAAGCAAGTAAGACACTGCTTCTTTTCTTTGGTTAGGAAGTAGGCTTGCTTCTTTGTTAGGTGACAGATTCTGCCCCAGCTCCATCTAAACCTAATTTTTCTCCAGGGCTGAGCTCCATAAAAGGTCTGGCCTTTGGAACGGTAGCAGAGTTTAGAAATACATTCCCTCACACTAGCCTCCCACGGCATGATTCGAATATATGTCTCAGCAAAATAAAAAAATTATCATCTGTTAATACCCTTTGGGGTCTCTGACAAAGAATCAAAACTGTAAAAATATTGGTAATGTTTATTAAATCTTTTTTCTGATTATAAAAGTGATATGTGCACATTTCAAAAAAAAATTAAATGTTCAGAACCCATAAAGAAGGTGATAAAAATTACCCATAAACAATGGTCAATATTTTGGTTTCAATCTCTCTATATGTAAATAAGATAATAGGATAGCATTATGTGAATCCAATTTTACATCTTACTTTTTATATTTTATACTGTGAGCATTTTCCAAGGTCATTAAATATGCTTCAAAAACATGATTTGTAATAGTTTCATAAAATTCCTTCCTATGAGTACAATATAATTTATTTAACCTTCATCCATATGGGGACATTTATGCATGCTGTTTCCTATTTTTCTCTCTTATAAATAATGCTATACTTAAGTATTTTATATGAATTTATGATTATTTCATTAGAATAGATTCCTAGAAGTGAAATTACTGAGTCAAAGTTAGCAGGATTTCAGTGGCAAATAGCAGAAAATAAAACTCAAACTGACTTAAAAACAGAGCAATTTTGTTGTCACATGTGGATTAGAATTCCAGAAGCAGTTGACTGATCTGGTGATTCAGTGATGTAATCAGAGATGCATTCTCTTTCTCTGTCATCTGTCAACCACAGAGGCAGCTCTATCCTTGGCAAAATCCCCTCGCGGTTATAGGATGGCTACCAGCCACAGTCAAGGCTAAGGGTGTCCTCACTTACACCTAAAGGGACAGAATACCTTTCTGTCCCTGCATCTCAAGCCAGAGTTTTGAGACTCATCCTGGTCGGAATATAGGTCCTAAGCCTGTCCACAAACCAATGACTGTGGACCAAGTGTTTGGATGCTCTGATTGGCTTGAGTAGATCAGAGCCTATCCATGATGGTAGGGAGGTGGTCAATTTCCCCGAGACACATGGTCCCTTGGAGTAAAATGAATAACCAAATAAAAAACTGGATAGTGGGGACGCCTGGGTGGCTCAGTTGGTTAAGCAGCTGCCTTCGGCTCAGGTCATGATTCCAGCGTCCTGGGATCGAGTCCCGCATCGGGCTCCTTGCTCAGCAGGAGCCTGCTTCTCCCTCTGCCTCTGCCTGCCATTCTCTCTGCCTGTGCTTGCTCTCTCTCCCTCTCTCTCTGACAAATAAATAAAATCTTTAAAAAAAAAAAAACTGGACAGTGTTAGGAAGAAGAGAAAGGCAAAAATGAGGGCTGAATTAGCAGCAACAGATACTTTTAAAGGGGCTTGACATGAATTTTCAAATAATTTTCCATAAGGGTTGTACCAATGTAAAATTAGCAGTGCATTAGACGGTCTAACCGTACTTCACCAGGATGGATTCTTTTATTTTAAAACATTTTAAAGCTAGTTAATTCCAATTTGATGGACCCAAAGAACTATTACATCCCTAGGTAAATTTACGTTTCATTGTTTATTATCTGCCTGTGGTCATTTAAGATTTCAAAACCTTGAAAGTTAAAATTCTGTTTATAGATATTCTAAGGAACTCCAAGCTTCAGGCTTACCTACCACATCCCTAACCAGCGAGTCACGAAGACTGCTAATATCTGGGTGCTGATTCTACCAGGGAGTGGTGTCTAGATTTAGTCTCTAGTCTCTAATGTTCCTTTAATGAGTTCTAGGTGCCCATATCATCTGCTATGCTTCTAGGAAGACAATTCTCCCCTTTCCAGCCCCAGTTCCTAGCTTGCCCTCTACAGTCCCATTGGGATTGGAACTCCGATCTTTGCCTCCAAATAGGAAGGGTGGATTCACCATATTTCAGTCACATGCTTTATTCTGTTGAAACAGGGAAGAGTAGCTCTTCTCCCAAGGTCCTGGACTGCTGTGCCCTGAGAACTGCTACTGCAGCCTCTCCTTGTACACCTGGCCTCTTAAAATGCTATTTCCACATCTCAGACTGGACCAATGCTTATGACATAATTCGACTGCTTGCAAGGCCAATTCTACAGCCAAGTCAGTCTCTCTAGAATTGCCCTCATGACCCTTGTTTATTTCCATCCCCCTCCAGCCCACCATTGCACTGCACCCTGCAGCTTTGCTGCAGCTGACCTGATGTGATACCTCCAACCCATGGGTGTCTCTTCCTTCACCAAGCTTGGCTCCTTTTGAAATCCTCCACTACTTAGCTTCCTCCTTCCAGGAGGATGACAGGAAAAAAAGGAGAATATATGTATCATTAAAAAGTAGAAAAGGGCTCTAGATCGTACCCTCCAGGTAAGGCTCTAGGAAGAGTCAACAGGAAGGGAGGCCTCATCAAATAGGTTGTGGTATTCACTATAGCAATATAGGTCATGCTGAGCTCAGACCTAGGCTTCCCAGGCTTTCAAAACAGGGAAAAGGGGTTCATAGCGATTCTAGAAAAGTCCCCCAGGATACTGGTTCAGTGTGCTGAAAATCTTGGACTGGTTCCCTGATGCATGGACTGTTGTAGCTAGCAGAGACATTAGAGATCATCTTCATTCATCCCGCTTTTCAGCAAAAATTGCCAACCTCGGGCTGGTTGCTGGGAATATAAACATGAATCAGATCTGGCCTCTATCCCCAAGAGTGGGAAAGGTCAGGAAAAACAAATGCATACAAAAAAGTAGTATTGGTGCTGTGATAGACATTTATTCATCTGGGACACAGACCTGCACGGAAGATGTACCCTTGAACTAAGTCTTGAAAAGTACACCTCCTTTTTTCCCGGTGGACCAAATGAGCCAGGATGTGCTAAATATGGAGGGAAGCTGAGGAAAAGCTGCAAGGCATGAAATATCCTAGCATAATCTGAAGAACTCTGAGTAATTCAGTGTTGCTAGGGCATAGGTCATGAGGAGGGATGGGCAAGAAATGGAGCTGCAGAAATTGATCAAACAAGCAAAAAGATTTTGAGTTTGTACTGTGGACCAGAAAGGAAAAGACATAGGTATTTATCTCAAATGTCTCCATGGAGATTGCATAAGACACCATACTGTAGGCAAATAGGACATTATAGCCACGGTCCAGGTATAAAAAGCGGAAACATATGAGAGATGGTGAAAATGAGAATGCCCCAGGTTTAGTTACCAGTTAGATGAGAAACTGGGGGATAAGGAGTAGTATAGGAAAGTTACCAAATCATTCTTTCTTGCACTCATACATTCATTGAAGCATTTATTTATCTACTCAATACATATTTGAGTGCTTGTTAATTGTTACTTAGGCTTGAGGGATACAAACTTGTCATGATCTCTGTCTTTATGAAACTTACCAGTAATTGAACAAGTGGTAACAATAAGAATGACTAATGTCATGAAAAAGGAAGTATGGGGAGATTAGGCATGATTTATTAATTTTTTAAAGAATTTATTTATTTATTTGACAGAGAGAGAGAGAGCTAGCACGCAAGCAGGGGTGAGGCAGGCAGAGCGAGAGGGGAAAGCAGGCTCCCTGCTGAACAAGGAGCCTGATTCAGGACTTGATCCCAGGACCCTGAGATCATGACCCGAACTGAAGGCAGACATTTAACCAACTGAGCCACTCGGGCAGCCCTAGGCATGATTAATCTTATCCAGGCGACAGAAAAAACCTATCTGAGAAACTAATGTTTATACTGATCCTTGAAGGTGGAGTTGAAGTTAGCCAGATTGGGACAAGGGTGAAGGAAAAGTGTTCTGCACAGAGAAAAATAATTAGTTAAGACCAGAAGAGAAAAACTTGGTAACATCTAGTAATTGAAAGAAGAGAAATATGACTGGAGTATAAAAAGAGAGGGTAAGGGACAGGATATGCTGCCAAAAACAAGGCTGGATCCAGAAAGTAAATTCTTGGTAAACAATTGCAGTGTTCAGACCAGATTCTAAAGGGCTGGTAAACAATTTTGCAGAGTGCAGAGTATACTGTAAAGTCTGTAAACTGGGCAACGTGGCTTGTCAGGTGTGTAACATCATCAGATACGCATTTGGAAAAGATGATTCTATCTACATGGTAAAGAATGATTTTGAAAGCAGGACTTGGGGCAGGAACACCAGATAGGAGGTGGATGCAACATTCTGATGAGATCAGAGCCAAGTAAAAGGGAACCAGCTCGGTAGTGCCTGGGGTGTCAATCTGTGAGGGGAAATGAATACCTCACTATGTTTCTAAAACATCAATGGAAATGTATCAAGATAGACACAATTATATGTTTCAGATGACCTGACAAGTAGAAACACTGTATGTAAGGAAGGCTTAGATAAGTGCTCTCATTGTTGAAGACACCCACTGTGGTTGTGGGGGAACCTTGCTGCCTCAGCCACCCCCTCCCAATGCTACCAGGGGTAATGGTAGACATACGGCAGATGATTTCTGAATCATTTTGTAAGGAGGTAGGCAAGTGTGGGGTCACAGCTGAATGGTTGAAAACAATAAAACAGAGGTCAGTAAATATTTTATGTAAAGAACCAAATAGTAAATATGTAGGCTTTGCTGGCCAGTTTGGCTCAACTTCCGAACTCCGCTGTTGCCCATGAAAGCAGCTAGAAACAACGCAGAAATGAAGGGCATGGCGGTGTTCCAGTAAAACTTTATTTACAAAACCGGTAGCCAGCCTACTAGCTTTAGTTTGCCAACCCTTCCCATAGAAGGTAATTTCAGTGCTCCTTCCATGGGTCTTCCTTCTCTGTGCTTTCCCTCTAAATAAACTGCGAATTTACATTTAAACAATGTTGTTTTGAAGGTATGCCAAACAACAAGCCTGTGAGAGAATTCACACATCTTGCATCCGTCCTTGAAGGACAGATGGCGGTGATCTGGATTATGGCTGTGCAGAAGGAGAGAACGGGGCGGAGCCAAGGTCTGTGTAGATGGAGGCATTATTAGGACTTGGTGATTGGCTGACTGTGCAATGAGGCAGAAGATGGAGTTAGGAAAGACTTCTGAATTTCTGGTTTTGCCAACAAATGGACTGTGGGGGCAATAGAAGAGAGGAAGCTGTTTGGAGAGTGGAAATGAACAGAGTACTTCAGATGTTTTCTATCTGAAGTGTCTGAATGTCGTACAGATCAAGAGAAGTCTCTAGTAAGAAGTGAGATTGCTGAGCCAGAAGCCCGGGAAACTGCCTGGGCTGGAAATATAGGTTTGAAAGTCATCAGTGAAATAATGAACTCATGACAAGATGAGTGAAATAACTCGGAAAGAAAGACTGGCAGAGGGCTAGGAGTAAGCTTGGAAAAACAGCAGTGCCTAACGGACCGGTAGAGGAAGAGGCACCAGAGGAGGAAATGGAAAAGAACCGGCCCATAAGAGGAAAGTAAAGCCAGACAAGTGTGGAATCCCAGAGGTCAAGAAACATGGATTTTAGGAAAGAGAAATTGGTCAGTAAAGCCTGATTTATAAAGAAAAACAGGATTTTCTTAAGAATGCTAGAGACAAAAGTATCTACTAATACCCCCTGCTCCCTACAACGTGTTTTACAGAAAGGAAATAGATCTCTTTCATCCTGGCTTCCATTTTTCCTTTCCTCTCTCCCCAGCAGAGGCAACTAAGGAGCAGGAATAAATGTTCTGGGATCAACATCCCGGGCCCAACTGCAATGGGGAGAAGGATTAGGTATTAAGAGGAAGAAATCTGGTTTCCCACCAAGAGTACCTAGGAGGCTAGGAGATAAATATTAAAAGGAATTGGGCTTCTAAGTAGCAGAGTTCCCTTTTCCCTGCTCAGACCCCTCAGAGTGTCCTCTCTTTTCTTTTCTGGGCACCACAGCACCCTGATAGGCCCAGACCGACATCTTCCCCTGCCTTCCCTAGTCATCCCTCTATCCCTTACTGGCTCCTTCAACGCCTCCTCTTCTAAGATTGCCACCATTTCCAAAAACACCAATGTTGTCATGCCCAGGCATACCAACAAGGGCCATCTAGTTTATCAAGGAAGTTGGAAAATAACTAATTAATTCCATCTCCCCTAAAGCACAGAAAATGAAAGTTTGTAGCAAGGAAGGCATGGCTGAGTTGCCCTTGCTGTCCTGAAAGAGAAGAAGTGCTAATACCAGCAATAAGCAGCCCCTGAGGTCCGGTGGGAAGAACATAACTGACTCCCAAGCCTGCCAAAATGCTTTCCTCCCTGCTTTCAGTCTCCAGGAGGGAGCAGGGAAGAAATCCTGCATGGCCATCCACCCCAGAAACTCAGCTAACAGTCCACACCTTCTTGGGACTCTGTGTTAACTTAATGGGGCAGCTCGGTGGGATGTACTGGGGAGGAGGGACAAGGCCCATTACCCCGGTAGAGCTTGATGGAGACCTCCGGGAATTAGACTGCGTTACAGATTCTCTTGGGTGTGGAGCTTCTTTGTCCTAATCTAGAGGCAAAGGCAAGATGTGAAAGGGAGTCTTTCCTCTAAGAAACAGTTCTTACATTGAGGAAGTTCCATTATTGCCCTTGGAATTCAGAATTCAGTCCCAAGTGTTCATCATTAAACATTAGATTTAATCAAAAAGTGTTAGTGATTAGAGTATTTAGACATACCACTGGTTCTAGTCTATAAACTGGAGAAGTTATACGATTGTTTCTTACCTACATTGTCATGGCAACAAGCATGCAGCCTGAGAGTAATTCTGGCAAAGTTCCCAAGCATCTGGTGGGCAGAGAACATTCGAATCTGTGTGTAACTGGTTTATTGAGCAGTCAGAACTCGGTGGGGTGCATACATAAAATAATTGTATTTTTTCCACTCACTGCTTCCGTCTTGCTCTGTAGAACCTCCTTTTCCTAATACATAGCACACCCCTTAATAAGATTTTAGGCAGGTTCCATAATTTTCCCATCATTTTTGGCTCTTAAAATGCAGCCCAGTTTCAAGTTTCAGTGTACTTAAATCATGTCTCCTTCCCTCCTTCCACCGCAGCACTGAGCCGCATATTAGTTTCCTAGGGCTGTTGTAACAAAGTGTCACATACTGGGTGGCTTAGAATAATAGCAGTGTATCGTCTCACAGTTCTGGAGGCTAGAAGTCCAAACTCAAGGTGCTGGCAGGGGCGTGCTCTGTCTGAAAGTGCTCGGGGAGGACTTTTTGGATCTTCCAGCTGCTGGTGGCCCCAGATGTTCATGGACTTGGGTACCGTGACTCCAGTCTTCACATGGCATTCTTCTGTGTCTCTTCAGATCACCCTCATTCTGCGTATGCCTGTGTCCAAATTTCCCCTTTTCTTATCATTAGAGCCCACCGTAATGACCTCATTTCCAAAGAAGATCAGGTGCTGAGGTACTGGGGGCTAGGGGATACATATTTTGGGGGGACACAATTTAACCCAGAATAAGCTGGGACTCGGGGCTGTGATATGACTCTGAGACCTCCTATGCCCTGACCCTGAAAATCCTGACCCTTCCAATAATGTTGGGGTGGAGAGAAAATAGACAGAGGAGGACAAATGTCTCCTTACACAGTGGGTCACTGTTGTGGTCCTTTCCCTGCTGCTCATGGCTGTTTCTCTAACTCACCCAGATTGGCCACGGAAGCTCTCCATGCAGTGGGCACCTAGTGGTGGGCTGTCTCTCCTCAGACATGTGTGTGAATTCTTCAGAGGGCCATTGGAGCTTACCCACAGCACAACCTTCTGATAAAGACTCAGCTCAGGCCTAACCTCCTCCACCGCTTGGTCCTCCAGCTCTCAGACCTGTGAGCTGCCCCCACCTCCCCAGTTTCCGGCTGCAGAGATCATGACACAACAGGAAACATTTCACTCATCATGCTGTTAAGTATGCTCTGTACACACACACACATACACCCACGTGTGTGTGTGTGTATCACAACTAAGATATAACTGAGATAAATCAATAGCAGATTAATGTCTTGGGTAATACAGAAAACATAATAAATTGTTATCAATCTAGAATTATTAAAATTATCTAAGGGACAAATTGTCCTTGTCTTTACTCCTTTCTTCTAAGGCTAATGATTGGTTTTGAACATCATTTTCATGAACTGAGAACTTGTCCCAGAGATAGCTGAAGAAATAATAGTCATAAATTGCTGATTACAGGGGACAATAGTAAAAGGGACAATACATAATGATAGCTACTACTTATTGATTGCTTTCTATATTCTAGGCATTGTTCTGAATGTTTTTATAAGCATTCTCCAGTTTCTTCCCTAAGCCTTGGAAGAAAGGAACTGTTACTACCCCATTTCAAAGGACACTGCTCAGATCAGTAAGGATCATGCCTGACATCAAGCAGCTGGTGAGATGTGCAGCCGGAAGTTGAACACAGACAGCCTGTTTGCAAGTTTACATTCTTTCCTTTATAACTCCCTATGGTCCTTGGAATCCATGCCATATGCATACACCACTGAGTCCCGCTGACCTAGGGAACGCCCCTGGATTAGATCCCAAGATCCTCCCTTTCTCCCGCTTGACACAACTAAGCCCCAAGTGCACAGAACATTCAAATCAGTGCTTAACAACATTTTTTCTCTGAATCCCTCCTCCTCTGGCCTCTAGGGAGTCCTATGAATTTATACCCACCTGTACTGAACTGAACTGTAGTTTCTGCTAATGAGTACTGAGTAAGGAGGGGAAGTCATCAATATGTTAGATTTAAGTAAGGGTGCAGGGGACAGAGAATAAAAATAGGCACACACGGGGAAGGGGAAAAAAATGTATTCCCCTCAACAGAAAGCAAAGAGAAAGAAGAGGAGGCTGGGAAAAATAATCACATGCTCATTCTTTTTACCTCTTATAGGTCAATTTGAAATGTTCAGGCTAGAAGAACATCTATGTCCTATAACAAAATCCGTGTGCAATTATAATCAGCCCTGGCAGCCTTCATGTTCTGTTCAAAGCATCTTTGAATATGAACTTGGCAGAGGCAACAGTGTGGAAAAGGGAGCAGAAAGCTGACAGGGGAGAAGAAGAGAGAGTATCCAGATTGAGGCCAAGTAGCAGAGGACAAAAGTTTGTGTTCAAGTTTCTCTGACCCTTTCCCCAGCTGAAGGCCACCTGTCAGGTGAGGACAACATTGTTAAAGGCTCCAGCAATGCCTGTAGTGAATGCTGGGTCACAGTGCAAGACAATACATCAACGGATGAAGGTAAACAGAGGGTAGGGCAGGAAAGAGCTGGGGAAAGTAAAGTATCACGGACTCACATCCATGATTTCCAGTCCTGACATATTTGGCTGAAAAAATAAAATTTTTAGTTCACAACAAGCAGTGGTGCTGGATCTTCCTCTGAGGAAGAGAGAGCGAGCACATTAGCTCTCCGAATGGAAGAAGGGCTGAGCCAGTCACATAGAACACACACACCATCTCCTCTCACACTCACTGCTCATTGCCAGTGGCACCTTACTCTGTGACATTCACAGCCTAGTGTTATGCACTAAGTCATTTTCATTTTCTAGGAAATACAATAGACTGAGTTAGGTCCCTGAGAGTGGTCCAGAGGTGGTTAGTATCAAAACTCTCATAAATAGAAAATTCACTCCAAGGCATGTTTCAAGGAGAGAAATCAGAGATGGAGGCCAGGATGGTTATATCTTTGAGGGGAAAGAAAGAGGCCTAAAACCTCGGGCACAGATTGCTTTCATTTTTCAAACACTTTGAGAGGTCTACAATTCACATTATTTTTGATAATCTCAATTTAGTAGCTATCAGCCTTTATTGCTAGGAAGGGCTTTCTTATACCCAACCTAAGTCACTCTGATCCAACCACAGATGTATGACCTAATGCTTAATGAAATGACCATTCACAGATAGGAAGCTATTACAAAAGCTACCCCCTTTATTTTACTTCCATTTTCCAATCTCTTAATCATCTTCCTGGCCAAAGACTAAAAAATTCTTTCTGCTCCATTGAAACTGTACTGCACTCCTGATGGCCTCCATGACTTCACTCCTATACAAAATGAGCAAGAGCTTACCAGTATGTCAGATCTGGCAAGGGTACAAAACATGTTCCCCATTCTTTGGAAGCTTGCAACCAATGACCTTAAACTGGCAAGTCACTGTGTGATAGAAATACAGAGTTCCAAGAGAACCTACAGTTTGTTTAACCCACTCTGCATTTTTCGACCATACACACCAGTGCCATCGATATTTGTATGAACCACTGATGTTGGCGGGCCTGCCATACGCTGAGAGTTGTGCCCAATTCCCAGGTAAGTTACCTTTCTTTCCCACCCAAGAAATTGTATCTAAATGCAAGTCAGTGAATACAAAATTATTATTTGGATAAATGAATGTGCTTTGATTTATTATTATAAAAAAGGAAATCATTTATAAATTTGGACGCTTTGCTACCATTAGTAATGACACTCTTGAAAAGCCATGATTTAAAAAAACATTAATGTAACCCAGTTTTCCCACTAAATTAGTTAGGGAAGGAACCTTCTGGTCCTAAACGTTCTGACCAAATGTTCCTTTCCATAACCTTTCCTGAATCCTCCCATCTTGAACTCCGCAGTGCAGCCCCCCACTGTTGTTAAACCTCTCTACTTCAAGTGATATGCACTGCTCAACTCTGTTCTGATTGTACTTATCCCATCATAGTTGATACCTAAATTGTCCATTCTAAATATAACTGTAATCTAAGATTCAGATTCTGGCCTCCATCTCCTCTCACTCAATACTTTTTCTTTTGGAGACAGCTACTCTAAATAAAGCCCTCCCAGATCTACATTTCTCTCCCCATCTTTGCACTGAGCTTTAAGCTTACATTTGCCTTTGCCTCTGGACACTTCCTTCTCTTACTTGGAGTTCTATGCATCTAACATAACGTTCTACATCCCTTTCCATATGAATGAAATCTAAAAGTTCCTCCTCCTGGTTCCTGCACTTCTCTATATGACAATGCCTATGAGTCTTTCTGGAAGATATGGGGCACCCTGAAATTGCCTGTAGACTCTCGGGATCTCACTTCAAGCTGTAAGAAATTTGAAGTCAGGGTCCTGCCTTACTCATCTTGGTATTTTTAACATCTAAGCCTGACATCTGGCAAATAGCTCACACTTGTAAATAAATGTGCGTGTGTGTAGGTGAGTGGGTGTTACCTATATCCTCCTGAAATCCAGGTATGAAACATTCAAGACCCACATGTGGCCCAACTCTCTCTTCAACTCCATTTTCATCCAACCATGAAAATGTGTTGATTTTTCTTCCACACTTTCTCTCTCTTATGTCTACCCACTTCCCACAGTGAATGGCAACCACTGGCCTTGCCAGGTCCTTTCATTTGTTTGTTTTTTTTTTTAAGATTTTATTTATTTATTTGACAGACAGAGATCACAAGTAGAGAGGGGGAAGCAGGCCCACTGCTGAGCAGACAGCCCGATGCAGGGCTCGATTCCAGGACCCTGGGATCATAACCTGAGCCGAAGGCAGAGGCTTTAACTCACTGAGCCACCCAGGTGCCCCGGTCCTTCCATTTTTCACACTGCCAGACAATCATTCAGAAATGCCATGCCCTTGTGCAAATTCTTTAGTGCCTCTTCATTGTGGAGAAGGTGATCTGTAAACACAAAACTATAGTTTTCATTGCCTTCATGATCTGGTCTTCATCTCTCTCCCCTTTTTACTTCTAAGTGCTACTCTGTGCCACAATTTTTCATCGCTGTAGCCAATCTAGTTCATTCAGTTTTCCTCTGACACCTGGTTTTCCTTCCCTGCCTCTATACTTTCACTGATGTCATTCTCTACTCTTCCTCCATGAAAATGTCTTTCCTCATCTCCCGTCATCTTAGCCAGTCATGCCCATCCTTCCAGCACAAATCTAAGTCCTATGTCTTAAAAAGTCTTCCTAGCCCATCTTCTTTGAGCTCCTAGAGCTTTGAATACCTACATCATGTCTTGAGTAATTTTTTTAAGATTTTATTTATTTGAGAGAGAGAAAGAGAGAGCACAAGCAGGGGGAGCTGAAGAGGGAGAGGGAGAAGCAGGCTCCCCGCTGAGCAGGGAGCCTGAAGCAGGACTTAATCCCAGGACCCCGAGATCATAACTGAGCCAAAGGCAGACGCGTAACCAACTGAGCCACCCAGGAGCCCCGTTCCTTGAGTAATTAATCCCACAATGCCTTTTGACATCTCCTGTGCTGCTGTTGTCTTAAGCTGCTATTTATCTCTCATGATGTTATTTAACTTTTCACCAATTTATATCTGGTCTCTACAACTAGATCAAAAACTTGCCAAGAGCAGAAACCCTGTCTTATAACTCTTTGTATCTGCCTTAGGACTTAGTACAGTATCTTATGCACAGTAGGCACTCAATAAATATTTTGATTTATACTCCCCCATCCTTCAAAGTCCAGTTAAATGCCACCTCATTCATAAACCTTTCCCTTAAGACTCCAGCACATATTTGTTTTACTCCCTCTGAATTCCATTGTACTTACTGTCAGTCCTGCTAAATGTACCCGTTATCGAGTATAATCCCATTTGTAGGCATCTTGTGTATAAAGTGTATTCGTCCTACTAAATAGTCTGTTTCTTGAGAACAGGGCTATTATCTTAGAGCTCTCCTAGATTCTTCTCAGGGGGAGGCACTAGATGAGTTCTCAGTGAATATGTATTCAGTGATCTATTAAAATAGTTTCAAATTCCAATTAGGTACAGCCTAACAAGATAGACATTTGACAAGACACCCCCCAAAAGGCTTGAATTGGACATGAATTTAAGTGTTATTACAGTTTGATATAACTTAATTTATAAGTAGGGACCAACAAAGTTATATATATACATATGCAATAGGACATATATTTTCTGGGTCTTGGGTTTCTACCACGATGAAGATATATCAAGTCACTTGCCTGGGATCTACTTGGCAAATTAGAAACAGACCCAAGCAAACATAAACAATAATAGCATATGTTGTGAAGTCTCCTTGGACAACCTGTGGTTAGCTTATAAGGCCTTTTACCCACTGGTAATTGCTTCTTTAGATGTAATGTGTTCAAAACATGGCTGTGATGGCCAATATGAAATAATGTGTAATAATCCCCACTTCCTCTGCATTTTATTCGATAACAGATTTATTCACTGTCTCATTCATTACAGACACAGTTGCCACTGGTTGCGCAAAGGTGAGCAAAGTAGAAGTGGCCCTTGCTCTACAGGAGGAGAATGATAACAAATAGCAGGAATCGAGAGTGACAAATATGATGAAGAAAAATATGAAGAGAAAAAACTGAAACTTATTTGATGTGGTAACAAGAGACAAATTCTCAGAAAGCACACTGGAGCTGAAACTTGAAGGATGAAAAAGGAGACAAAGGAGAAGCTGGACAAATAGCATTCTATGGAACTGTATGTGCAAAGGTCCTGAGGTAGATTTGAAGAGCTGAAAAAGGAGCAGTAAAGCTGAAACATAGTGAAAGAAGCAGATAATGGAGACATTAAGGGCATTATAGTCTTTAATCCTTGCTGAAGGCCAGACTTGGAGTATCCCCTCGCTTTGTCCAAGGAGCTGTGACCCTCAAGGCAGAGCACTATGGGTTGTGCTGGATAATTGAGGCAGCTGAAGGCAGAGGAAAGACAATAAACTTTGTGACAGATCTGAGGTACCTTCCTAATTCTATCTCCAGGTAGCTGTGTGACCTTGGCTACTTCATTTCACGTCTCTGAGCCCATATATTATCTGACATAAGTGATTCATTCATTCATTCACTCACTCATTCAGCAACTATATATAAGTAGTTATGTGCCAGGGTGTATTCTAGATACAGAATACCTAGAAGGGGATATATATCAATATAGAGGATACCTAGTGAGGAACAGAAAGAACAAATCCTTGCACTCTTAGAGCTTATATTCTAGTGGGAACAGGCAACTATAAATATACAACTTTCTCTCTCTCTCTCTTTCTCTCTCTCTCTCACACACACACATACACACAATATTAGAAGTCAAAAAAGTGGGAAGAGGTCAGGTGGCACTGGAGCCTAGTGGGGAAAGTCTCTTAAAGAAGAAGATATCTGAGTCAAGACTTGGGGAGGCCAAGGGGGTATCTGGGGAAATTGTTCCAGAGAGGAGGCTGGTGTGGCTGAAGCAGAGTGAGGAAGAAAAAAATAAGTCTAATCATAACCAATCTAAAAATTATCTTTCCCTATGGAATTTAGTGGTTCCATGATAATGTGCAAAGGAGATTCTCCACAGAAGATTAGTTGAAATTGACATATTGGGGCAAAATGCATGACAATGTGAGAGTTATAGGCTCCCTTGGTTGGAGGGAACTCTCGGTCTAACCCAGGAATGTGTGGTAACAGACAACAGAATGAGATGAGGTCATGTGGAACACAGGCCATTGGCAGCAAGAG
The DNA here is from genome assembly GCF_902655055.1 of Lutra lutra. Lineage (NCBI taxonomy): Eukaryota > Metazoa > Chordata > Mammalia > Carnivora > Mustelidae > Lutra > Lutra lutra. The sequence continues at coordinate 87,886,139 of NC_062285.1, forward strand.
TCTCTAGAGGGAGAATGTGAGATGCTGAGAGTGAGGGCAAGGAACCGGGGCAGGTGGGTTTAGAAAATACCAATCACAGACCAAATGTAGTGCATTCCAGGGCCAACCACATTCAAGGCCCAGTGAATTACATCTCCTTGCAAACAGTGAGGATAATTAACTTCAGCCATGTGGTTCAATGGAATAAGTTTAGAGACTTTCTGAGTATCTTTAAAAAATGAAACAGAAATGAAGAGAAGCAAAGGAATTCCCAGCAAAAAGAATTCTTGCCAGGAAAGTGAAGCAATGAGAAGACTAAAGGTAGGTCTAACCAAGGTTCCCTCCTTAAACAGCTCCTGATGCCAAGACACTCGGGCTGGGTGGTTTTATAGGTGTTATTTCACTTAGACACTAGCATAGCCCTATCAATAGGGCTCTGACAGATTAGAAGTGTGCTTGCTCTTCTTGCCTTCTGTCTGCAAAGGCCAGGCTCCCTGCCCTGTGTGCAGTGGGCATGCCTTGACTGAGTTAGGGATGTGGTGACTTACCACGCCCTTGGCCGCTGGGGAGGCTGAAGGCCCTCGCAGTAGCCCTCGCCGCAAGGACCTCTTCCGTTGAGCACTGTTCACATGTGACATGAAAAAGGCTGAAGTCATTCAAAGGCCCTACCAAAGGGAAGGAAGGATGTACTTAATAGAAAGAGTGTCAAGCCACTGAACTGCTTGGTTTGCCAAGGGAAGGGCCTAGTAAGGGTGAGGGATGTCCTCATTTTCTGGCCACCAGAAGGTAGGCATTTGGAGGCACAGGGTCTAGGCAATGAGAAAGTGAACTGTGGTTCTAGAGACCTGCAGAACTAGGGAGGGACAGGGATTGGGGGAGACCAAGATAGCTCAGCCAGTGATCTGGGCACCGTGTGAAGCCGAGAAGAGCGGTGCTATTGATCAGCAGGGAATTGGACAGACTTCGGAGAGAAGACCTGCCATGGAGGCTTCTAGGGCTTTACTGTGGAGGTGCAGGTATCGATTCCTCCTCCACTTCTACATAAAATCCACAGTAACCAGAAGCCGGCTCCCTAACTGGGGGTGGGGAGGCATCCACTGGGAGAGAGAAGGACGCACTGAATCCTCTGGGCTAGGATGAGAAGATGTTGGGCCCCACACCACAGAAGTGGATCAAGGACATCTGCCTATGGGCAGGGAGGGAAACTGAGGCTCAGAGAGTGTCCACTTCCTTCCTGGAGTCACAGAGGAGGCAGCTGCTGAGATCTTGCTGCCTCCAAAGCTCGAGTTTTCCCCCTCCATTGTGCAGTGTTCTTGGACCGCTTTGGTTGGTGACTTGGCGCTTACTCCAAAAATCCTGGCCTTGAAGTGTTTTGTGTTTCTCTCCACCAGCTTGACTGCTAGATAAAAGCAACATCTGCACATCCTTTTTTTTTTTTTTCCTGTGGGAACACAAAATAAGTTGAAAACATAAAAGGAGATAAACTACAACAACAAAACTATAATTGGAGCTAGGTAGGGCAAATGCAGGTGAAAACCATGGAGAAACGAAAAGACAGGGCTCTCGGCTTCACGACAAGTCAAGGAGAGGGACAGAAACAAATTATTAGTCGTATTATTAAATCTTAAAATTGTCTTTCCTAAAACAATGCCTGAAGGCTGGGCAGTGAGAGAGATGAATCGGAGCCTAGAGCTTGAATGCTTCCCCACGAGCTCCTGTCCTCCAGCTTCTGCTTCTGCATCATTTGAGCAGCAAACATCTTACCTGAGGGAGCAGTTTTTGCAGTTGCTGGCTGATAGATGTATTTTTTTCCTTCTGCACTGCTTGCACAGAGGTGAATTAAGTATTGGAACCAGTAAGAAGGGCCTGCACCTACCTCAATGTGTCTTAGCCTTTTTTGCTGGACTTAAATGTTTTGGGGGATTGGAAAAAAGCAAAAGACTTTCCTTATATAGTGGCACAGAGACACGTATGTGGAGTTTTGCATGTAAGTTGTCGGGGAATGGGCTGGAGGGATGGGGCTGGCAGACCCTAGAAATCCTGAGACAACCCTAGGCAGGGTTACTCATGGAGAGGTCCCCAGATCACACGCATTAGACACCTGGAATGCTAAGGAAGACTCCAGGCAGGCTCCCTGCCCCATCCCACACCTGCTGGAGGAGAGTCTGTAAGGCTTAGATCCCACTGTCTTTGATCCCATTCTCCACGTGAGTTCTTGTGTGCTAAAGGTTGAAAACCTTGCTCTAGCATGTCTGTGAACCTCAGGTTTAAAATTCCTGTTTTAGAACCACCCAGGTGTGCTGGTTCAAAATACAAATTCATACTCAGAAACTTCAGTTTCTAAGATGGGATGCAGGAATCTGCTACACGATCACCTCCATGATCCTGGTGCAGGGACTCCAGCAGCATCTTTTGAGGCAGCGTTCTAGAAGAACAGCCCCGGAGAGCTTTCCACCCAGTTCTGGTGTCCTCCACACATTCCTAGTGCTGGAGCTGACTCAGATACCCAGGCTGCCTCCATGACAGTTTCTCATTCAAATAAATCATCCGAGACAAGTACCCGTTCACATCCCATTCTCTAATAACCTAGGCCAACTGAGAAGGGTAACGATTCATAAATGTTAATGTGCTGTTGTGCCAGGTAATGTAATTTTGAATATATTTATATTTGTCAGGACCCTCTAAGATCTAGTAGGGACTGACAGTTTTGGGGAAAGAGGCGAGAGACAGATAATCTGGTTGTTGAGTTTTGCAAATCTACCACCTCCAGACATGGAACCATCTGAGGGTGTAGGTTGTAGGTAGCTTCTTTAGCCTTGTACATGTGTCCCTGGCACAATTCTCAAAACATAATTCATGCTCAATAATTGTGATTTGATCCTCAGATTACTTAAGCATTGGTGGGTGGGCACCTGCCTGAGTCATTGGCCTCCTTTGGCTAGATGCTTAGCTAGATTCTGTACCTGGGTATGTCTGGGAAGCAGGACTGGTTGATCAAGGTCTTACCCAGAATGAAAGATGTGCTCCCCCTTTCAACCCCAACCAGCGATGATTCAGTGTCTGGTAATACAGGAGGGACTAGTGCCAGTGATTTGGTTCTCTTTCCACCTCCTTTCCTCAAGACAGGGAAGGTTGTTGGAAGTAAAAAGAGTTGAATGCTACCACTCTCAACAATTCTTAAGCCCAATAAATGGTGTGGCAGGTTTTTGTGTTCCAAACTGAGCAGCTGGAAGACAGTAGATGCATTCAGAAAGGCAATTGGTCTCAAGAAAGTTTCCTCAGAAACTTAGTTTAGAATTGGCTTGGATAAGAACACAGCCTCATTGATTAAGCTCTGGCTGAAAGACGATAGGGTAATGATAAATTGCCAAGGAGCCCATGTGGGGGTAAGTGTCTAATTGGTGCCACAGGGTTTGGGGTAAGAACCTATCTTCGTTCATAGCTTTATTAATGATCTGGAAGTGGCTCAGAATGATATGTTCATGCTCAACTGGGAGCTTGTACAAGCAAGAGAACAGTAGAATAATGATACAAATAGACTAAACAAAGTAGAAAATAGCCCCATGACATTCAGCTTAGAAAAATAAGCTTTAAGATTTTTTTTTTTAAATCGGGGGTAAAGGGAAGCAGGGTTGGTTGAAAGGAAAATACTTAACGGATATAACAAAACTAGAAATACTCAGGTAGAATAAGAAATGTGCAGCTCTTTGAAGTGTCAACCAGCCAGAGGTCAAAATTATTTAAGGAATCCACAAAGTGTGGGTGGGAATAGATCAAAGCCAGCCCCACTCCCCAAAGCACCAATGCTGGCCCTAGCAGTCTCACACACTTCCCCTGGGAGTCCTGAATCCCCCCCACAGGAAAGAAAATCTGTAAGGATATTGATACTTCAATGTGCTAGCTCTGTAGCTGGCATTTGGGTTCCTGACACCCCCAAGTTAAGGGAAGAGTCCTTGGGAAAAAGGTTAAGAATTAAGAGGTCAACCCCTGGTTGTAGTCAAGGAGGACACTCTGGATGGAGCCAAAGTGTCTCAGACCTAGTGAGGAAACAGAGCTGGATGGGCAGCCAGGCATGGTTGAAGGAAGTTTCATTCTGAAGTAAAACAGTTTTCCACAGAGAGAACCAAAGGGCACACCAGTGTCAGAGGGAAAGCACTAGAGGACTTTAAATGAAATTCAGTGGTCATAGTTGGATAAAATCATAAAACCAACACAGAATGCTGTCGACTGAATATTCATGTCCCTTGCAAATTCGTATGTTGAAACCTCATGCCCATTGTGAGGATCTTAAGAGATGGAGCTTTTGGGGAGGTGATTAGATCACAAGGGTGGAGCCCTCATGAAAGGGATTAGCACCCTTATAAAAGAGATCCCAGAGAGCTCCCGCATCTCTTCTGCTTTGTGAGGTTATAGTAAGAAGACAACTATCTATGAACCAGAAAGTGGGTCTCCATCAAACATGGAGTCAGCCTCCAGCCTCCAGAACTGTGAGAAACAAATTTCTGTTTAGAGGTCACTCAGTCTGTGGTATTCTGTTAGAGGAACTGAAACAGACTAAGATACAGAGTAAAAAATCATCATGGGTGGGGTACCCAGTGATACCCACAAGAAATGGACATATCAGTGTCCTTATTGATTCTCATGACCTTACATGTCTATGTTTCCATGCATGGACTCAGGCAAGAACAAGTGGTCTTAAAATTTGTCACAAAGAAATACCATGTCATAGGAATAACTAAAGCTCAACTGGTGTGCAACGGTTAAGTGACAAGAATACTGGAATGAGAATCAAAAGAAAAGGGTCTTTGAAGCCGATGCCTCTGCCGCTAATATACACGTGACATTGGACTGGACCCCTACACCTATAGCAAACAACCCCCCAAATTTAATAAAATCCAGGTTTGTTTCTTGCTTGTATAAAATCCAAAATGATGCTCCTTACCTGCAAGTCACTCTCTTTTAGGAAGTGATGTAGAAATCCAGCTCCTTTCTATTCCTGGCTCTGCCACTGTTAGCAACCAGCTTTCGAGACTGCTCTGCTTATTTGACTCAAGCCAGCAGACAAGGAAAGAGCTTTCAGGATCCTGGATGGGAGGTGGTCAGGGACCAGTCCTGGAATGGAACATGTGATTTCCCTTTGGATTCGATTGATTAGAACCAGGTCTCAAGGCCACACCTGACTAGAACACAGGCTGAGAAACAAAGTCAAGTTTTGTGTGCAGGGAGATGAGGGATCAGTTTACTGAAGCACCAACCACTCTTGGCCCCAGCTCTCTTTAGCAAAAAGTTTTCAAGCCCCACAATGGGAAAATCAGAGTGAGAACATTTTACTCTCCAGAAAGAGCTTAAGGCCATTAGCAAAGAGAATGGAGTCAGGAAGAAAAAGAAGAAATTGATGGGCTCACTGCATATAGAACTTGGAAACCAGGGGTGGAAATGGCAAAGGGAATGAATATATGAGGTTGACTTGTATCCTCCCAAAATTCATATCCACCTAGAACCTCAGAATATCACCTTGTTTGGAAATAGGGTCTTTGCAGATATCATCAGTTAAGATAAGTCATACTAAATCACAGTAGGCCCTAATTCAGTGACTTCTGTCCTTATAAGAAAACAAAGACTCAAACGCACAGAAAGAGGGCCTTGTGGAGATAGACACAGAATTTGGAGTGATGTGTCTACAAGTCTAGCAATGCCGAGGATTGCTGGCATCCCCCAGAAATTAGGGAGAGACAAGACAGTGTTCTCCCTGGAGCCTTCAGAGAGAGCACGACTCTGACCACATCTTGATTTTAGACTTCTAGCCTCCAAAACTGCTAGAGGGTAAATTTCTGTTGTTTCGAGACTCTCAATTTGTGGTTCCTTGTTATGACAACCCTAGGAAACTAATACAGGGAGTGATACTTCTGTCCATATTAAACACTGTTTAGACAAAAGACAGCAAAGAACCTTCCATCTTGGCATGTCAGCAGGTCATGGGAAGATGACCCAAACTGGAAACTGGGGCTTGTGGCTGAGAACACTGAACGGGAGACCAGGAGAATCACCAGGGATGAGGGAAACTCTTATGTTAAGACATGATAATTGGAGGCAGACTAGGAGTCATAGTATTTTATTAAACCATAAGTCAGTAAACCTCCAATCGTAAAGATATGGTCTGATATCAATTTTTTTTTAAATTTGGAAATTATTTGAATGAAAAATCGTCAGAGATAGCAAAAACAATTTATATCATTTTCATTAAATATACATTTAATCCCCTTTGTCAGATAATAGTTATATTAACATTTAGTGAGCCAAGAAAATCCAGGGAGGATCCAGCTGTCAGAGACCAATCTTTCTATAGTCCAAGGCACTAGGCCAGCCTGTCAAGTACATACTTGGGGCCAGTACACTAATAGTAGCTAGAATATAATGGTTAAAGCCATCGGTGGGAAAGGATAACCATCTTTTCTTAATTTTAATACTCTCCTAAATTTTTTTTTTTCTCTCCTATAATTTGCCCATAAGTTAAACCTTGGGTAGAGTTTTGTCTCCTAGACATTCCCCAGTAAAACATACACTTCCAAAAGGGAGCGCTATCAGGCCTTGAAACCTTAGAAGGGATTGTCTTATCAGATCATTCCCCATCTTGAGAACAAGTGATGAAGGCATGAAAGGAGGGTTGGGGGTAGGATGGGAATGGGGTGGCAGAGGGGTGAGTGGGGCAGGTGAGCTGCCAAGAAAGGCTCTGTGGCAGAGGCTCCAAGTATCTGGACCCCAAATGAAAACACCAAACATCAGAGCGAGGCAACATGGGATGAGAGGAGAAGCCAGAGGGAGAGGTTTGAGGATGTCCAAGCAAATTCTGCCGACTTCACTGTTCTGCCATCTGGAGTTCTGAAACTTCGGGTGCGTGCAATTCAGAGAATCACGGCAAAGCTAGTTTTGGTGCTGGGACCATAATGCCTGCCTTGCCTTGGTTTACTTACTAAGCTATTTGTCTCAGAACAACAGGAGGCAGAGAACACCACAAGTTATTTATATAATGTGTTTTTTTTTATTGCTTTCCCCCTTCTACCTACAATCTGTTATTTTCTCATCTTTGTAAGAAAGAAAAGAGAAAAAAAAAAACTCTCTCTCCCCACAACAAGTGCACCCCCAATCCTGCCTTCTCCCAACCCAGAGTTGGGCGATCTGTTTGCAGATGAACTTCAACTGTCTGACGGTTGGTATTCTGAACAGACCTCTTGCTTGGGATCCCAGTTCCAGAACCCAAGCTGGCTGGCCTCCAGCAACTGATGCCCAGAAATGCGGCTCAGCTCTCAAAGTACAAAGATTGCTAGAATGGAGAGGTGCACAGCAGCCCAGCATAGACCTTCATCACAAGTGAAAGGTCAGCGATACACTATCAACAGTGTTTCTTCCCCATGGCCCTGATCACAAGATCAATTAGGATGTTTATTTATAACATAATTCTGGAGTTTCACCCTTGACCTGTACATTAGAATCTCAAAGGGAGAGACCTGTGAATCTGTTCCATCAACGATCCCAGGTGAGTCTTACCATCAAGGAATGCGACCATGGGCAACAGGAAGCCAGGGAGGATATAAGGAAGCTATATGAGCCGATCAGTGACATGATTTCCAGGCATCCGTCTGGAAGGTGGACTGGAAGGTGGAAGGAGGAGTTGGGTTGGAAGACGAAGGTGATGAGACCACAGGTGGGGGACCATTTAAGGCGGCTGTTTCAATAATGCAGAAGAAGAAAAGATTAGAGTCTGAACCACAGCCAAGAAAAACAGTGGGAAACGGGGGAGCATAAAGGCGTTAGAAGCGACAGGTCTTAGTAAATGAGCAGGCAGCTCTCAGAGGTCCACCAGCTCATGCTGAGCGCCCCTCAAGGAAAAGTCTTGATCTACTGGGTTCATTAAAATAAGAACCTGTAGGAAGCAAGAGACTTCACGGTACTCTGCTGCAAGTCTAAATGTGCTGAAACATATTCTTTAACTTTCTGACCTATTTCCTGTTAGCTGGTTGGAATGAGTTCCCCACCGTAGTAACCCCAGTCTAACCGCGTTTCTGCTCTCCCAGACCAGCTGTAGGATAAGTGCTGTCATTCTACCTTGCAGACCACTGTTCCCGCTCTTCCATGGGCCTTCCCTCATCTTCAAGGTCAAGCCTCTGGGGGGACCATGGTCAAGAGGTCATGAGGTGCCTGGGGCTTCTTGGAGGGAAGGGTGTACAGGTGCTGTTCCTCACCTGCTCCCAGCCTCCAGTCAGGAGGTGCGTGTCTCCTGACCCCGCCCTCATGGGACAGCCTCTCTCCTGGGCTCTGAGCCTCGTCAACTCCCGCACTGTCCAACCTTCTCACAAGAGATTCTTCTCACCCGAGTCCACTCCTCCTCATTCCTGGTTGCTTCTCTTATTGACTCTGTGACTGAATGTTTTAATTAAATCACCATAAAACCCTTTGTGGGGTTGTTTTCCTTAAATTTCCCACTCACCGGCCACCATCTGTGTTGTTAACCCGCACAGTTCTCTGTCTGCCTCCTGCGGTGGTGGGACAGAGGGAACCTGGGCAAAGCCTGTGGCTTTGCCCCGCAGGGAGTCTGCCCCACAGGGTGAGCTCAGGCTCAGGCCTGGCATCCTCCCAGAGAGGAGAAGGAAACTGCAGAGTGATTTAAGTCTCAGGTCACAGAGGTGGTGGCACATGGAGGGTGGGAGACTCTTGTCCACTACCTCTTCTCTGTCAGCCGCTTTTCTCATTTTTTCCTGTTTTTGCTGTTGTGCTTCCTTTCTACTTAATCCTGACCTGAACAGCTGTGTGGAGAATGGATTGGGGGAATATTTCAACACTGAGATGGCATGCTCCAAAAAGAACAAGGCAGGGTGGCAGGGGACGGGGACAAACTGCAGGAAGGCAGGGCAGAGAAGGGAGACACGGAAAGGCGATCTTCCACTCTCTGTGGCAGATTTGGTCAAGGCAGCTGGCCGTGAGTTCCACGGCAGCAAACCTGCCCCAGGACGTGCACTGGGACAGCTTTCCACCTGTTGTTGCCTCCCCTTGCCATGGTGGGTGGCTTTCCTGTACCCCTCCAGACTCAGAGAACTGTCCCAGCCGTGTGCCAGGTTCCACTCAGCACACTCAGGCATCAGCTTGCGATGGATATGATCTGGCAGTGACCCTTTGCTATAAAGGCAAAAAAAAAAAAAAAAAAAAAAAAAAAAATCATTTACAAAAATGAGAGATAAAGGCTATTTCTTTCTGTCGTCTTCCCTCTCATTTTTCTTCCGTGTCTCAGACAAAGGAGGCAGTGTTGTTTTTAATTATGTTTTCAGTGTGACAATACCAACTCTTCCCTTTGTGCAAGGCTCAGAGCTCCCTTTGGGGCCGCTGAGCTTTTTTTAATGGGTCTGTTTTCCGGGAAAGAAAAGAAGCAGCTTCACCGTTCCAAGGAATGAGGCATCCAAGCCTCATTTGGGAGGTTGGCGGCCAGGCCTCGGGGAAAGCTAGTGGTTAGTGCTCCGTGTGGTTTCTGAAGGAAGATTCTCAATTGCCCGTGGACATACTGGTCTTCTAAAACTTGAACCTGAGCTCATCATCCAGATGAATATCAATGAGCTGAGGCTCTATCCTGCAGCAGCTCATTGGTCTGGTTGTCTTGCCGGGGCAGCTAATATTAATCAGTACACTCTATTTTTACAAGCTTATCTGTAAAGCACCTCCACACCGATGGTCTCCAGTGAACCTCCTTGGAAATGTGAGATGGGAAGGCAGGCACAGTCATCCCCATTTTACACAATTTAAAAAAAAAAAAACCCGAGGCTCAAAAAGACAGTAATCTTGTACATGCATGGGTGCACGCGTGCACGCGTGCGCGCACACACACACACACACACAGTTCAGAGTAATCAGAATCAGAATCACAGCCTTCCAAATCCCACCTGCCTCAGCTCCTACTTTTTCTGAGGACTAAATACCAGCCCCTTTAGCTTGAAATCTTTGATTTTCTCCTCCCTCTCTGTTTCTCCCTCCTGCCAGCCAGTCCCAGCCAGGTCCTGCTGATGCTTCCTTTACAGGACCTCCCTCCCTCACCTACTCCTCATGTCCGATGCCCCCCAGTGTAGACCCTCGGGACCTCAGCATGTGGGAGAATGCCCCAAGTGCTTCGTCTACATCCGGGATTCCCCAGTCTTGATTCCATGCACAGCACAACTGCAAGGACTCATTCTCCTAGAATACCATTTGTTTACCTTCCATGGCTCTCTCTTCCCTAAAGAATAAAATCCTGCTGTTCAAGGCCATCACTGTCTGGTACCCACTGGCTTCCCAGCCTGAGCCCCAGTTACTCCCTCATACCAGCCTCCTGCTTCTCCTAACCTGCCTGCCCTTCTTGATTTTCTTCCAACGTGTGCTCCGCCCTGCCTGTGAAGAGGTAACCATCGTGGCTAAAAGTACGAAAGCATGGGTTTGCATACCTGCTTGGCCTCTTAATTGTTGGGCAGGTTGGTTTGCTAAACCTCGGTTACTACACCTGCACTGGTACTTCCTCCTAGTGTCATAAAGATACGGGCTTATCACAGTGCTGATCCATGGGAAGTGGTTGGTAAATATTCATGATTTTTATTATCTCTGTGACTTTCCTTTCTTGAAACCCACTTTTTTTTTTTTTTACTTTGTATCCTGCAGCTATTTTTTTATTATTGTGTTCTGTTAGTCACTTTTTAAGCCACTCTTCAAGTTCCCTGGAGTCCAGTGATGACAATACCAGTAACAATGATGGTAGCAGACACTCTCCTGGCCTTTCTTGCATACCGAGCACGGTTCTCTCTCTTCTACAGATCCTAACGCGTTTGTTCTTCTCATCATCCTCAACAATATTATTATATCCATTCTAATGAGAGCAGGTGGAGTTCAAAGACATTAAATACCTTTTTCCAAGTTTACCCAGCTGGGAAGTGAACTCCAGAAACTTCCTCTCCAGACCCTCACTGAGCACCTCACTCATGTCCTCGCCTCCCAGGCTCCTGCTGGGCAAGGACCAGGCCCCAGTGCCTCACCTTTCACCTGGCCGATGCTTAGCAATGAATGTTTCTGCTGGCGTTGAGGACGGGGCTGCAAGCCCCTCTCTCCTCTCCTTGATGTAGGCAGGGCCTAGATTAGCTTCCAACCCCTTCTGTAACAAATTACCACAAATCTGGTGAGGTAAAACAATACAGAGTGACTATCTTACAGTTCTGTAGATTTGAAGTCCAATAGATCTCCCATCACCATGTTATCAAGGCTCTGTTCCTTTCTGGGCACTCAGGGAGAATCCATTTCCTGGCCTCTTCCAGCTTCTAGAGGTTGCTCACACTCCTTGGCTCATGACTCCCTCCCCCATCTTTAAGGCAGCAACAGCAGCTGGTGTCCTTCCCACACCACATCACTCTGGCAGTGTGTTCTGCTCCCTCTTCTGCTTTTAACAGCCCTTATCATTACATTGGGCCCACCTGGATAATCCAGGGTAATCTCCCTATTTTAAAATCAACGTTTAACAACCCAATTTATTTGCAACCTAATTTATTTGGCTTTACCATATCACACAACATATTCAAAGCTTCCAAGATTAGGAATCTAGATCTCTGGGGGATCCCCTTGTCTGCCTACCAAAGTCCTATTATATGAATTAAAAGTAAAAGCAATACCTCATCATAAAATAAATATAAAGAAATCTAACAAGAGGCTAGTCATTCCTATAATTACTACTGGTGACTTTGAAAGACATGAAATATAATTTTTTTTTTCAAAATCACGTCCCTGGATGCCCCTATTTCACAATGCCCCCTCTGGCTGCTGGACAGTCCAGCCCTGACTGAGGTCCTGCTGAGGGGACAGCTAAGGGGAGGCTGGACGCCTGTATGCCATCTCTCCCCACACCCACAGATGCCCCACCTGTTCCCCTGGCCCTAGATGGGAAGAGGGACCTGGAGAAGATACGAAAAGTAGAAATCAGAAGTTAGTGCAAGGGCCATCCAGAAAGGAATGCGTGGATGTAAGCCTGGAAATGTGCTGAGTGGACATCCCAAATCCTTGCCCCCTGTAGTGGCCAGCCATGGTGACCATGCGGCCAAGGCTCATGGAAACCCTCAAAGCCAGGGAACAAAGCTCTAACAGGCCAGTAACAGCAGGGAGAGAGTGCTTAGTGGGATGAATGCATGGAGAAGATAAAGCCATGGTCCTATTCACATTAAATGCTTTTCAGTTTTTATCGTAATTAAATGTTTTTTAAATGTTAATAGAATAAATTGAACTTGACTTCCCCATTTTCTCCAGATCCTGCAATTATGCTCAAGCCCTGTCTTGAAAGGATGCCAGAGGGTGATGGATTAACTCTAAAATAAATCAAATTTCCGTTGTTACAGAGTTAGGGAAATACAATAAGCATTCTCTCCCGCCTCTAGTGATGGAGGAGTTGCCTCGCCTGTTCCCCGGTCATTTGGGCTAGGAACAGCCTGAGAAATAAGCTTGCTAATGTTGTATCATAAAGCAAACTCCACCAGGACAATAAACCTCTGTTGCCACAGCAGAGTGGGTGAATGGGCCTGGGCAACATTTCTGCTGAACTCCTCTCGCCAAGGCTCCCTCCCAATAAATAGCTAGCTAGCGAGCTCTCAGAAATGAGCTGGGTGTGATGCCAGCCAGACTTCCAGCTTGCCAGGATGGGTGGTGCGGAGGGCCAGGCACCTGCTCCCTCTGCTGTCACTGGAGTGGGGCTTCATGCAGGGTTTTGCTGACTGGGGGATATCTTTGGGTAGGACCCAGGAGATGCAGCACTCGGTCTGTGCCCAGCTCTGAGTCAGTAGCAGAAACTCCCACCTGTGCCTGGAAACACTGAAACCAGGACCTGGCCTGGGAGAGAGGCCGGATGGAGCCCTGGGCCCTTTCCTGGGTTTGGTGAATGTGGGATCATCTCAGTTCATTAGCAGTAGGACTCTTCCGCAGCCCCCTCCAGGATTTGGTGCATGCAAATAGAAATGAATAGAGGTTTCCTATACTTAAAATCCCCCAATTTACCCTATCCCTCTGTCTTCATACCCTCCTTTTACCCTCTCCACTTTAAAACTTTTCACTTCTCTCCTTCTTTTATATTCATATATAATTTACTGATAGAACTTCCAAGTGTGTTTGCATAGAACAGGAATCAAAGCCTTAAGCTAGAGGGACAGGATGCTAATGGCAAAGTTTCAAGCAATGGACAGAAAGATGTTTCTGACCATGAAGGGCTTTGGAGCATTTCTAAAACCAGGCTGAGTTTCCAATTTCCTATTCCCACTCTACATGAGGGCCTTTCATTAGCTACGTGTTGTCTTGACTCATCTGTTGCATTGTGTGTCGGGATTAACCCAGCATTCCGTCTCTGGAGAGCTTTCCTTATATAGACCATAACCTGGTCCTCCAGAGCTTTCGAAATCACATATGCACCTTGAGGGCATCACAGAAGTCTAGGTAGACTTCACACAGTAAATCTCTCTCCCTTTCGACTTCTGAAATTTCTCATCTACATTTCTTGTAACCTTCTTTGATTGAGTGTTTCAGGTCATTTTACTTAACTTAGATTCTCTCTTCATTCCAGCTTCTTAGCATGACGTCCAGAATTGGAGGCAAAATTCTTATGATATTTGACCAGGACATTGCAGAATGGAAGATCATGTCCTCGATTTCAGACTTTCTGATTCTTTTTTTTTTTTAAGATGTATTTATTCATTTGAGAGAGAGAGCATGAGCAGGATGGGCAAAGGGAGAGGAAGAGAGAACCTCAAGCAGACTCCATGCTGAGCGCAAAGCACAATGGGGCACTTGATTTCATTACCCTGAGATCATGACCTGAGCCAAAACCAAGAGTTACCTGCTTAGCCAAGGTACCACCCAGGCAGCCGTCCTCTACATTAATATTATAGCCCAAGATCCAAGCATCATCACAGGCGACGTCACACCACAACTGCAGATTCTATTGGCACAAATTGCCAAACCTTTTCCCATGAGCCACTGCTAAGCCATGTCCTCTCTTATGCTCTTAGGTGCTTTTGGTAAATATCATCTTGCCTGATTCCACTGTTGAATCCAACCTTTGAAAAATGTATCTATGTATCTATCAGCCGAGGTAGAGATTTTCTCAGCTTCCTGTCCTCTGAAGATCTATATTTCCATCTAAGTCACAGCTAATAAAAGTCAAATGCAACACAGGGAAGGGGGGGTTCTCAATCAGACACGTACACATGTTTCTTCTCTGCATTCATTAAACAGTGCCTTTGGTGCCCAGATGTTCAGCTAGGTACCAGTGTGCCCAGGTATATGTATATCCAATCATGTGTTTCTCTCCTGTCCACAACCAGACCATGACAGTCCTTGTCATTCAGCTGCTGAAGTCCGCATGGTCTTTCTTGACCAGCCCAACAGGACCCTGTCAAAGAAAGATGTTATTAATCTGCTCCAGTTTGCCCTCAGCAGACCCATGCTGGATCCAAGTGACCCTAGCATCTTTTCCTAGATGCTTCAGAACAAGCGCCTCAGTAACCTGGTAGAATTTTGGCTGTGTTTTAACATTGAGCTCATAGGTCTATAGTTCATAGAAACTATCTTTTGGGAGCTTGGAAAATCAGAGTCCTGTCCTAATGGACATAATTAAAAAGCCTGATATGTGTTACAGCTCTGAAAACTGCAGCCTGCCCTGTGGTTAATCAGCCATCGTGGCTGACATATGGCAAACAGAGCATCATTTGTCTCGACTTCTCTTCACTTTTAGGCCTGCTGCCTTTTCTGACCTAGTCGTATGTTAGCCTTCAGCCTCTTATATGGACCCCAACAGACAGCAGGGAGGCATGCAGTAAGGAACTAAGGAGCATGTGATGCTATGTCTCTGAGTTGTCCTGGTGAGTCCTGGGGCTGACCACTGGATTTTGGTTTACCTGGTGCAATGGATGAGTATAGGGCCACGTGAAATCCCAGAAGAAGCCCAGAGTCTAGCATTAGCCATTCCTTATCAGATGCTCTGCTGTCCTTCCTGTCTTGAGCCAATGCTAACTCAGCCCATACCCCAAGGCCTTGAGTCAAGGTTTTCAGTGAGACCCTTGCTTATCCAGGTCACGTGTTGGGAATGTGAGTCCCTAAAGAAGAACTGAGATGGGGCAAAGCCCATGAAAATAATGGGAAAAGGATGAAGGGAACCACACACCCCAAAGAAAAACAGCATTTGAAATTTACCACTTCAGAACTTGGAGATAATTCGTAAAGACACCTGTTCCACCTGCCTCCTAAGGAAAGGAGGCCCTGTTTGTGCACTAGAAAGTGAGAGTTATTACTGGATCAGTGGGGAGTGGCCAAAAGAGAGGGAGAATGGGGAGGATCGCTGTTAGAAATTTCAAGCCATGGGACAATTATCTTATTGCTTTTGGGAAACCGCTTGGAGAGAAAGGGGCAGAAGACAATAGAGCTTGCCAGCTACTTCTGAGAAAAACAAAAATGAAAATAAAAAATCAAAACAGGGCTGCCTGGCGGTAGGAAAATCTGTCACTCTTCTTCCTCTCCCCACCTTCCTTCACAGGACCACCTGCAGAATATCTACCCTTTCCTGGTCAGAGGAGTCATTTGGGGTCTGCGTTAAAAACAGAGTTGTGAGGGGCGTTTCTGGACTTCAGCTACACATTAGCCATTGCATTATAATAAGTTGGGCAATGCTGCCCTGTTGAGACCTTTTGTCCTTTGAAAGCAGTCCCTAACACTCTTACTTTAAACCGTGCTTCATTTGTCAGGAATTAGAGGTGGGCAGGGCGGAGTGCCACACTCAGCACATTGGGAGGGCCAGTGAAGACTGTGGTGCAGGGCAGACCTCAGGAATTCTGGACGGTAATTACTCGGGAGCCTGACAAACTGACAAATGAAGCAATTTCCATTTCCAACAGAAAATCCAGATGAGATCAGAGGCATTTCCAGGCAACGGGACAAGGCAGCAGGCAGCACAGTTAGAGCCATTTCAGGTCTCACCCAGAGGTTGCCCCTAACTATTGCAGGCTGGGGGGAAAGTATAAGTGAAGGCTCAAGGCCCACAGCCTGCACCATCTCTTTTCCTACCACAGGCCCCAACCTTCACCATGCAGGGCCCCATGTATCTGCCTGTGGGCACCCCAGCCCCCAGAATGGAATTTCATCCATAGCCCTAAATAGTCATGCCTCAGGCCCAGGTGCATATCCAGTAGCATGGTTCACCCTTGGTAGGACAGGCCCCCTCTCCCCTGCAGGGAAACTCACAAGAGCTCTTGATTGGGTCTGAGACCCTTTGGGCAGGGAATTCTGTGTTTCTGGTCTACAACATGACAGAGCATGGTGGTCTAGAGCATGGCAGTGGATGTGGGCTCTGAATGGGTACATCTTTTGGCCCAGCTAGCTCATGGCTCCGTAGGGAAAGACAGAACTAGAAGAGGGGACATTCAGAATCAGGGCCCAGGACAGGGGCCCCTTGCCCAGGTCTCAGAGTAGCACCGCCCATGCACACAAAAAATGAAATTCTTTGTGCCCAATGACTCAATCTGTTCTCCCAGAGTGGGCAAAACCTCCAGCACATATTCCACCTTCTTCCTGGTAGACCTCATTCTCTGCGGGAGGTCCATGTAAGACCCACTTCCTCGTCATCCTCTCCCTGCCCATTCATACGCCTCTATGTCTTCTGAGACAATCAACTTTTCTCATTCTAAATGGTTTTTCCTCCTCTAATTCTTTTGACAATATCTTCTGGAAGCTTCCATACACCTCCGGTGTCCCTGATCCAGACTATGGTCATGCCTCACCTGGTTTCCTCTGGAAATTGCCCACCTGCCTCCCCCCACACCCCACACACACACAACCCTGCCACCCAGGGTTGTGTCCTGAGGCAGACCTCTTCCTGCCTGAAAGTGCTTTTTGCATCTCAAAGGGAGCTATGTGCCTGAAGGTTCTATCATCTCTGGCTGGTATCCTGGCCTCATAGGCCCTCCCTTGACTTCCTCTCCTTACTTTTACTCCATCATAAGAGAAGAGGCTGCCAGGCAGGGTGTCTGATAACAAAAGCAGAGCTCACACTTCCAGATAACTGCTGTCTTCAAACTAGCGATCCGCACTTAATTTCAGTAATATTCTCATTGCCCCAAATGTAACTGCATCTTTCCTTTTTAAGTTGCCTTCAAGAATTGCAGTGCCTCCTTTGAATATCCTAGCCCTGGCCAGTCTTTGTCCACTGTTCATGGATTTAGTGTTTTGAAGAAGGCCTCGATTTCCTTTGGAGTTAAGCTGCTAAATGAGGTAGGCTCTGAGTAATCCAATCAAGAATTCAAAAAATGAGAAGTGAGTTCTAGGAATTTATCCTATGAAAATAATTCTGGATGCGCGAAAAGATGAAGTGAAGTGGATTTCCGGAATAGTAAAAGAAACATGAAAAAAGAAAGGAAGGAAGGAAGGAAGGAAGGAAGGAAGGAAGGAAGGAAGGAAGAAAGAAAGAAAAGAAAAAGGATGCATCCAACAAAAATGTGTAACTATCAATGATTGGATTGTTACTGTCAATTCATGTAAAGGAACAGTTGTCTCCCTCAAATTGTGAAAGATCCCATGAGGCCACGGACAGGTCATGGAGGAGAGTTGCCGGGAGGATGGAAGGTGTGGTTGTAAAAGGGAACGTACCGAAGGGCTCACCATCTGACCATGGTGGCGGATATGAGACCGCTCATGACAACCTCGTTTGAACTAGATAGACACAAATGCGTACAAGTAAAACTATGACGATCTGAACAAAATCGATGGATTGCATTAACGTCTGTGTTCTGGCTGTGGTATTGTGCTGTAGCTTTGAAAGGTGTTACCATTGAGGGAAGCCAGATCCAGGACAATAAGATCCCCGCATTTCACATTATAAAACTGTGTATACGTCTATAGTTAGCGTGATAAAAATTTCGCTTAAAATACACATTTGGACCAACAGGGCATGGTTTAAATATCATTGTATGGACGTTGTTACTTCAATACAGGAAGGAATTGGATAAACTCACCTGCAGGGAGGTAAAAACAAAGGATTTAGCATCTTACGTTTTCATGGGAAGGTTTGCATTTCTACAGGCAATTAAATTCCCGTTTGTCTGCGGCTGACAGAAAGGATTCCCTTGGAGCAAGGCCCACAGTAAGGTGAGCCAGTAAGGTGAGTGAGGCACCTGCGGGCCCTGAGAGCGAACGCCTCCAATGCGCCTTGTCCCTCACTGCCTCTCTTGCGGCATCCTAGTCCTGTCTGTTCTGAAATTTCCCTTTTGGGTGAAGAGATTGCTCAGGGAAGTGGGCCCCCTATAGGGCCTGCGGGCTCTGCTCTGGGTTTTCTTCCTGCCTTTGTGGAGCTGAGAGAGGAGAAACAGAGCTGAGTCTACGCGAATCAGCGTGGCTTCGGGTGTTCTTGGTGTAGGCTTACTCAGAGAGAAAAATGGCTATGGCCTTTCAAACGCCACTGAGATATTATTTCTACCATTTGTGGTATTTTTTGTAAAATTTTTTTAGGCTTCTATTTATTTATTTGACAGAGAGAGACACAGTGAGAGAGGGAACACAAGCAGGGGGCAGTGGGAGAGGGAGAAGCGGGCTTCCCACTAAGCAGAGAGCCCAAAGCGGGGCTCGATCCCAGGACCCTGCAATCATGACCTGAGCCAAAGCAGATGCTTAACAGACTGAGCCACCCAGCCATCCCTGTAAACATTTATAAAGTGCCTACTAGAAGGCAGGCATTTTTCTAGATTCAGAAGACCGCTCTGAGCACCCGTCTCTTCCCTCTTGGAGCTTAGATTTCCTCATTTTGAGACCCTATGATCCAATTTGAGAAGTCCCCACTCACAGCGAATTCTAAGCTGAAAGAAGGTGACTGACTTGGGGTTTAATCTCTGTGTTGTTATCTCGTTTTGTCCCATTTGACAGGTTTTGATGTGCTATCAACGGTATTGCAACGTGTTAACAGATGGAGGGAGAGGAAGGAGGCAGAAAGAGCCTCCCTCGCAGGCTGAGTGATTGATTTATATTAAACCCCACACGGCTGTAGGGGCCATAGTCACCGTGGGTGGAAGCCTGGAGCCTTGGCAGTGGGCAACTTTGCTGTGAGCCCTGGCTCTGCTTCTTCCTCATTTCCATGGGATTCACAAGGCTACACACCATCTGAGATGGCTGTGAGAGTTGAGTACAGTGGATGGGTGAATCATAGACCACAACCTTCAGTACAGTGCTGGCCACGTGGTAGGCAGCGAAAGAACCAGACCTGCTTTCAAGAGACACTGACACCTTTCAAGGTTGCAAAACACCT
Source organism: Lutra lutra (assembly GCF_902655055.1). Lineage (NCBI taxonomy): Eukaryota > Metazoa > Chordata > Mammalia > Carnivora > Mustelidae > Lutra > Lutra lutra. The sequence goes on from NC_062285.1 coordinate 87,905,436, forward strand.
TTTTCACAAATGATATCCTGGCGCAATTTGGGGACAGAGACTGCGTAATCTGCCAGTGATTATGCACAGACAGTCTGTTAGTGTCATAATTGGAAAGGCTTTGAAAGCAAGTACGACTCTCAAGTCTTTGATATTTCTCTCAAGCACCTCCTTCTAGGGCCTAAAGAGAACAAGAGGCTCAATAAACACTTGCAGATTTTAATTCATGTCAATAAATATTCATGGATCCCAAGGCTGAGAACTGAGCTGTTGGGGTAGAGGGTGGCTACCCCTGGTGACTAAGGCATTTCTCTTTGTGCTCAAAAGAATTAAACTGTGAACAACGAAGAGCCCCACATAGAATATAAATAAAATGCATGACAATATAGATCCATGAAACGAACTGTGGAAAACGTTACCAACTTTTTAATTCATTCATTAAGCACATACTATTGTAGTCTGTGACTTACCAGATGCTATGTACTAAGCCCTAGGCTTCCAGAAATAAATATTGGGGGCACTTGGGTGGCTCAGTTGGTCAAGCATCTTCCTTCTGCTCAGGTCATGATCCCAGGGTCCTGGGATCGAGTCCCACATCAGGCTCCAAGCTCAGCAGGGAGGCTGCTTCTCCCTCTCCTCCCTGCTCCTGCTCTCTCTCTTGCTGTTTCTGTCTCTCTCAACTAAATAAATAAAATCTTTTAAAAAGAAAAGAAATAAATATCGGAACTGATGCACTTGTCTCATAGTCCATCAGGGGAGACAAGGAAACTATTGTAATTTTAGCATAAGTAGGCACTAGGAAAGAGAAATGTACAGGGATCTCAAGCAAGAGGGTGTGAGTGAGTTAGGATGACTTCATATGTGAGGCTTAAAAGTCAGTTACAAGTTCTTCAGGTTGCCTAGAGCCAAGATGCCAGGTAGATATATCTCCACATGCAAAGTAAGGGGATGATGCCGAAGTTTTGGCACTTTGGGGGAAGGGCAGGCAGTTCACTACGGCTCCAGCTAGACTGGAAAAGCAGAGAATGGTGGCATATGAGGTGAAGACATGGGGAAGACCAAGCTCTTGGAGGTCCTAACATGTCCTGCCAGGAAAATATGCTTTATTTTATAAGCAATAATAATCCATGAGGGGTCTTAAGGAGTGACCATCAAATTTACCTTTTAGAGTGAGAATGATTTGGACACAGGAGAGGAGATGAACTGGAGGTGGAAAGACCCATTTCTTTACTGGTCTGGGACCATTTCCAAGGGGAGGATAAGCTTTTGAACTAATGAAATAACAGAGGTGAAGAAAGGAAGGGATGAAGACAGAACATACTTAAAAGTTGAAATTCCAAGGATTTGGTGACTAATAAGATGTGGATAATGGGAAACTTGGAGACAGTTTTGGCCAAAGGTGTTAGAGAAGACCACAGATAAGATGGCGTAAGATTTACAGGGGGCAAATGAGTGGAGATGGAGAAAACAGCTGGCCTGGAATGCTCTTCCTGTCTTCAGATGTAGGGGCTGCCCCAGGACCTGGATTGTGCAGCTCCATGAGAGCAGGCCCCCCGTAAGAGCTTATCTTGGGTATAGACAGCCCACAGCCACACAATGGGCACGTGGTTCTCCTCTCTCATTCTGTCACATTTTCTAAGGACTCTCACAAGAGCCCATAGTTGGCAGAGCCACATTCAGAAGTCAAACTTGGTAATTGATGCTGTAATCCCCTGGATTCCCTCATTAGCAGTTGCTAATGGCTGGTGTGTTAACGATTCAATTAGGACTCTAATAGACCAATTGTAAACCTCATCCCTTCAAAGAGAAGAGAGGAGCCATGAGAGATGACTGCAGCCAGCAGCAAAGGTCCCTGACAGCATCGGAGCCCTGCCCCACTGTCCCTGACTGGGGCTCTTGCAGGGGTCAGGATTAGGGCTCTCCAGAAGGCCCATCTGCTTTTAGGACACTGTATTGCAGAGGAAGGGAAGCGAACCTACCAGGGCTTCCTGCAAGGAATCTGGAGACTTTCTCTGCTACAAAAAGAGGGTCCTTCCAAGTCTAAAGATGCATCTCTGAACTTTGGTTGTGGCTTGCCCTCTTCCAAGGCAGTAACTATGAATTATGTCTTTACCCAACCCCACCCTGCAGCCCCAACTCAAAGGCATATTCAGAGAACCTGGAAGGATTCGAAGATTACTATCCCCTCTTGAGTCCTGCTCCTGGTCCAGCTCCTTTTCTCTGCCATCTTTTTCCTTCAAGACTTTTGTTCCAGACAAGACACAGTTTGAGATTTGAAATATGCAGAGATGTTTGGTGGGGGTAAGGATGTTGCCAACCCTGGGGCCTCACACAGTTCAAGAGGCCCAGAGGAAAGCCTGTGTGTGAATTCCTTACGATCTGACTTATTAGGGCCAAATGTCTCAGCAACAAACCTTGAATATCACTGGTAGCAGGTGTCCCTTACTAGAGGTGGTTTGGTGTGTGTATTTTACATGGGTGACTGGAAGAGAAGTAGTCCCCAAATTTTTGTATCAGACCTTTGGTTGGCAATGCAGGCAGATGCAATTTTCTCAGAAAACTGGTTCAGGATCAGACTTCAAGATCACCTCCTCTAACTGTTTGATTTTTCACTTCATTTCCACTTTCATTCCTTTAACACTCAATTCTGAAAAAAAAAAAAAAAAGAATCAGGTAACATATATGTAGATGTTTCCTAAAGCATGAACTATCCTAACTCATACCCACCAGACTTTTCAATTCCTACACCCAGCCCTCTCCTCCCCCCATGAGTCTTGGCACTTCCAGGCTTATCTCCAGTCCTTGGGATGGCCCTCAGGGTTCACAGCACAAATCTATTATTGCAGAAAAATTAGAAACCAGGGGGCTTCACTGTGCTGTGTACTGTTCTTGGCATCTTTTTCCCTAGCCCTGCCAATCTTTTTCATCTCAGTTTTCTTCTACAGCTGGTGGGAGACAGCTTCTCTGGGATGCTCTGTCAGAGTCCACCAGCATGATGCTCAGAATAAGCAGCTTCCAGGGCGTCTGGGTGGCTCAGTCAGTTAAGCCTCTGCCTTCAGCTCAGGTCATGATCCCAGAGTCCTGGGATCGAGCCCCGCATCAGGCTCCTTGCTGAGAGGGGAGCCTGCTTCTCTCCTGCCTGCCATGCATCCTGCTTGTGTTTACTCTCTCTCTCTCTCTGTCAAATAAATAAGTAAAAATCTTAAAAAAAAAAAAAAAGAATAGACAATTTCCCATGCTTCTTAGGGCTCGCTAGTGCAATCCTTCCTGCTGGACCATGAGGCAGGAAATACACTGATCATACCATGGAAGGCTTTTCTGAGATCACTACTAGGCCAGGCCAGAGAACCAGCAGAGACAACAGCTAACCCTAGGATTGACCTAGAGTAGCAGAAACATTGCACTAGGGGCTCTAACTCATCCTGTAAGCTTTGGTTAAGCCCGTCTCCCCTGGAGGGGGAGGGGATTGTTGTGCTCATCATTCTATGGCATTCTATGTAGGGAAAGTTCAGGCCCAGGCTCACCTGTCCGAGCTGCCTGTGCTGGGAACACACTCTGCAGATCTCAACACCTGTCCTGACCCTACAGACCATGTTAAGGAAAGACTGGTGTTTATCATCTCTGTAGGAAGCTGGCAGAGAGGATTTGGCAAAAAGTTGCCAGGAGGTCATGGGAATGAACTGTTACCATTGTTCCCTGATGCCCCAAGAGAGGGCTATGTGATCTACGGGGTTAAGCAGAGTTCTAAGTTGGCCCCATGACCTTCACCCCTGGGTGTCCCCCTCATGATTATGCTACGTTACATGACAAAGAGGATTGCAGATGTAATCAAGGTTACTGATTAGTTGACTATGAAATCTGGAGGTTACCCAAGTTAATGAAACCTAGTAACATAGCCCCTGTGAAAGCAGAAAGTTGGAGATATGAAGTGCAGGGGGCCACAGAGAATGCCTGAGGAGCGTCTTCTCTAAAAGCTGTGAGTGGCCAATAGCAGGCAAGAAGACAGACGTTTAAGTCCCACAATGGCAAGGAAGTGAATTTCACCAACAACCTAACTGAGCTTTATTTTTTTTTTAAAGATTTTATTTATTTATTTGACAGACAGAGATCACAAGTAGGCAGAGAGGCAGGCAGAGAGAGAGGAAGGGAAGCAGGCTCCCCGCTGAGCAGAGAGCCCGATGCGGGACTCGATCCCAGGACCCTGAGATCATGACCTGAGCCGAAGGCAGCGGCTTAACCCACTGAGCCACCCAGGCGCCCCCTAACTGAGCTTTAAAGTGGATTCTTCTCCAGAGCTTCCAGGCATCAGCCAACACTCGATTTCAGCCCTGTGAGACCCTAGCAGAGAACCCAGCTGAGCCCAGGTGAACCAGAGAGCCCTGAAATGATAGAGGGTGTTATTTAAACCGTGAGGTTTGTGTTCATTTGTTACACAGAAATAAAACAACCTCAATAATTAACTCTGACCCTATGTCCTTCCACCCTTGCTGAATAAAGAGACTGGGCATCTTGGGTCTGGGGCTGTTTTGAGAGCTCATATCTCAAAGAAGAGCAGTGCAATGGAAAGCTCTCCAAATTTGAAAGTCGGGAGCCTGGGTTCCTGTCCCTGTGATGCTTGTGACCCTGAAGAAGACACATGGTGCTCCACTGTTTCCTTACCTGTGAAACGATGGGCTATCCCCATCAGTGCTCGCAGCACTCAGGGGCTCTGCCAGCCAGGCTCCAGACCCCACAACAAAGAGACAAGCTCTGATTTGAACTATTCCACGCACAGGGATTCCAAGTCAGATTTCATTAGAAGAAGGGTATCTCTTGCCAAGGTAAAATTTGAAAACCACTGAGCTGGGTGACGACTAGGACCTCTTCCAGCATTCATGTTCTTGAAAATAAAGTTTGGGGGGGGGGGCCCAACTGGAGCTGTGGGAAGGTGGTGTGAATTTGGGCTTAAGCTAGAGGACAAACTAGCTGAATCAGATGTTCCCTCTCCTAGAAACACCTCCTTCCACTTCTTTTTCTCTGAAGGCCTGGGAGCTAGAGGCTTAACCCAGACAGATTCCAGTTCAAATCCTGACATTGGGTAAATACATTTCTTAAATTCTCAAAACTGCAAATTCTTTAACTATAAAGTGGGTGACATCACCAACTTCGCTTGGGTGTTGTACAGAGTAATCAGTGCTAAAGATGGAATGTTTGTGTTCCCTGAAAACTCACGTTGAAATCTTACCCCCCCCCAAGGTGTTGGCATTAAGAAGTGGGGCTTTAGGGACGCCTGGGTGGCTCAGTGGGTTAAGCGGCTGCCTTTGGCTCAGATCATGATCCCAGTGTCCTGGGATCGAGTCCCACATCGGGCTCCTTGCTCGGCAGGGAACCTGCTTCTCCCTCTGCCTCTGCCTGCCTCTCTGTCTGCCTGTGCTCGCTCGCTCTCTCTCCCTCTGTCCCTGACAAATAAATAAATAAAATCTTTAAAAAAAAAAAAAAAAAAGAAGAAGTGGGGCTTTAGATGGTGCTTAAGTCAATAGGGATTAGTGTTCCTAAGAAGGCACCACGTAGCTCCCTAGCCCTTTCTGCTGTGTGAAAACACAAGAACATGGCACCACGTAGCTCCCTAGCCCTTTCTGCTGTGTGAAAACACAAGAACACATGGAAGAGGGCTCTCACCAGACACTGAGTCAGCTGGCCTCTTGACCTTGGACTTCCCAGTCTCCAGAGCTATGAGAAGTTAAGTTTCTGTTGTTTCCAAACCACCCCACATATAGTATTTTGGTATAGCAGCCCAAATGCATTAGAGAGTGTGGTCTAAATTGATACAGTGGCTAGGCCCCAAAATGCAAAGTCTCAAGAATAATAGTTTTTTGTCTTGTTTTCATGTTAATAATCTAGAGCAGGCCAGTTGGTGGGCTGTCTGTTCTAAGCATTCTTTCAGGATCCAGAAATCCAGGCAGATGGTGACTCTACTACCCTCAACTCATGGCTCCCAAGAGTACTCAGGATTGCCATTCCAGCCATTTGGAGTGGGGAGGAGTGGGTTGTGGTCCATGCAGGAGTTCACGGACAAGGTTTCATGGTCAGATCTGGAAGTAGGTCACATCACTTCCACCAGCCTTCTGTCGATGAGAGCTTAGTCGTGTGGACATACCTAGTTCCAAAAGGAGCCAGAAATTAGTCTTTGGCTAGATAATTATTGCCTCTCAGCTAAAATTCTATTACCCTTGGTTTGCTGGAAAATTAGCCATGATTTCCATCATATTATACACAGCAAAGTACCTAATATCTCGGGGGCTAGTGCTCAGCATCTTCTCACGGGCCCGCCTCTGTCAGTTTCTATGTGGGGTATATGGAGGTGAGCAGTATCATTCCTTACACTCAGAATTTTCCATAGCTGCTTTCAGTCTACTTCCCCTAAATAATTCTCTTTTCTACATCTCCCTTTTCCTTAATTGGATATAGCAGTCAGCTGATGCCCCCCTCTAAGGCTTCAGTCTCCCCTGGTTTGAGGACTTGCCCTCACTGGACCGTCTACAATCTGGCCATTTGAATCTCATCAGCCCTGTTCTCCCACACCAAAGGACTTCAGCAGGAGTGTGCCAAGCAGGCTGTCAGCTAAAGGCAAGCTTTCTGGGAAAGAAGTGCCAACTGCAGCAACAGAAAATGCAGCTCCCTTGAATATCTTTGTTAATATTTGAAAATTAGTTCCTTTGCTCCTTCTCATGCTACTGGGGATTCAAATACAAGAGCAACGACAGGGACATAGGCCAATGAAAATGACGTTCTTCTCACACACTCACAGATAAGGAAAGGCAGACCCTATTACCTATCCTCTTGAGCTTTTAGAGGCTCCCATTTTCATTAGACCAGAGCTGCCCTAGGGGTCATTAAAGAAAATTTTCTGGGATTTTTTTTTTTTCCCTTTGCATCAAGCAAGTACTTGTAGCACACACTTACATTAACATTCTTTGAAACCCAAGCCCAAAAAACAGCGCTGTGAGCTGAGTTCTGCTACTCTGGGTTCAGATTTTACTCATGGAGCACTGGATGTGACCAATTCTGGGATAACAACAGGCTTACAGTTTCCACATGGGTGCAACGGAGCCTTAGCACTGGGTGCAGGAGCATGTCACCGTGTTAGCCCCCAGACCACTAGGCAAACAGCCAACAAACACCAGCTTTGAACTAAAATATGAAATGATGTTTCCCTTCCTTGGCCCATCTCTCCCTAACCATCTCAAACCTGCTATCAGGAAAGATTCATATGCTTTAAAGTGTCAGTGGCTGATTGTTCTCAAGGTTTCTGATATTTTAACAAATTATTTTGAAGAGGAAAGAATGAAAAGCTAATGGCAAAATTTTAGGCGTTGGTGGGACATTTGGGGAAGGAAACTGTTTCAGTGTCTCCCAACACACATACCCTGCAAGCCCATAGTTGAGGTGGTCATCTGCTCTATCCAATCTCAGGACTCCTTCCATGGGACGGACAGGTTGGAATAAATCATCTTAGGATGGCAGAGAGTGTTGAGGAGACAAAGTGACAAAGACAAAAAGTAACCAGTGAAAACATACAAGTCGAGGGGTGGAAGGGAAGTGTGTGGGTTTGGAGAAGCTCTCTGCTCCCAGTGGGAAGGGAGTTGAAACGCTCCCATCTCATTCCAGATGAGGAAACAGAGGAGCTAAGATGTTGAAAGCCCCCCCACTGGAGGGCTCACCCAGTCAGCAGAGACACATTACCTCTGCCAACTGGGATCCTCTTCTCATCTGAAAGGGGCCACCTCCAAATATCTGAGTTCCTTCGATCTTCTTTGTAACAACTAAAACAAGAAGACAACATGAAAACCTCTGCCTCCTAGTGCCATTCTCGTATTGATTGTGCGTCTTTCTCCACAGAATGGAAGGGCAGCATTTTCTCTGTGCTCTCCCCTCTTGCCTGACGCAGATATAATGTACAGCTGCTGCCCTCGGTTTTCCCCTGCATGTTCAAGTAATGTTCAGACCTCGGGGAAGTACCACTTCCTGGTTATCACTGGCAGTAGGCACGAAAATTAAGAGTCTTCCCTGAGACGGTCTACGTGATCTCAGAGGCATTCCAGTTCATATCATAAGCTCCTCACCAATAAAATCCACCAAGGCTAGAAGGGAGAAACGCTAGAACTGCACAAGGGTCTGCGACTGCAGAGAAGGCTGTAAATGGCCGTGGCGGGGGGTGGGGGAGCGGTGCAGAAACTAAGGGAAGTTGTGAGGCATCAGTGTCAGCAGGTGACGTGTGACTGGTGTTCATTACATGGATCACACAACACTTCTGTCATTTATATAAATCAGAAAGAATTTCCACAGAGCTCCTCCGTAATTTAGCATCAGCCAGCTTTAAAACACAGACTTTCTTGACCTTTTAAAAGCACTCTTACCTATCTAGCTTCCATTCTCAGAGTGGGAAAATCAGGGGAGGATTCTCAACCCTGTTGTGTAGTTGAAGAGCTCTGCTAGGAGGGGTCGATGCCTGCAGAAGTCCTCAGAGGCAGAGGGCGGTTGTCTGAATTCTAGAACCTGCTTTTGCACATGCTGTGCTCACATCACCTACCTGTTCTGATTTTTCCAAGATGATGACAAATTAGGGGTGTGCCAACTCCTCGGGTTCATTTACAATCTCCATGGACAGCACAGGCTGCCAGCCTCCTGGGAGTTTGAAGAAAGGCCAAAAGGCTCTCCCTTTAGCTATCATGTTTGATAAAGCCCAAGGAAAGCAGAATACTGAGGATTTCCATGGCCTTTGCCCTGTGGGTCTCCTAAGAGCTTTGGAATGGCAAAAGCATAGGACCCTTCCACATTTTTCTGTACAACAGTCAGGATACTAGCAATATAGGAGCAGCCTGGGAGGAGAAAAGAATGTTAAAAGCCATAGACAGTCCATCCAAAGTGCAGTTTGGAGGCCACACCAAGAGAAGGATGGTGCTGAAGGCAGACAGCCCTGCTTTCTTTGCCTTCTTGCTGAGGAAGGGAATTTAAGCCAAAAGAATAAATGGATACATTGGAGATTCCTTAAAGTTTTTACTGTAATTATATAGCCTTAGGAGATGAGGAATTATAAAGTAGATGTTGGCCTAAATATTGGACATTTTCCCAAAAAGATAATTGTTTTGTTTCTTTTTCCCCTCAGAAAAAAAGAAACAAATAATATTAATACTGTAGTCAGGACTAAGAAAATGAGCCTGTTTTGACTTAAAATATACCAAAAATAAGAGACAATATTGTAGGGGTCAGCAAAACCTAGCCAGAGAAGTATTTTTATTTCTGCTATTAGTTAAACATTGACTTCTAAAATAAGATAAATAGCTTGGCCAATAATAATGATTAGACTCCGACCTGGTTTTAAGAAGAAAGTAGACTTAGAGTATTCCCCCATTCTGATGATGCCCTCTCCTGATTGGTTGGGGGTAGGGAGGGCAGAAGGGGAAAAGGACACCATGGGAGAGGAAGCTACCGTGAGATCATGGCACTCCCATCATGGACTTAGGATGTCATGGAATATATCTTCATTTAGTTGCTGTTTTAACACTCAACTCAATTCTGATAATTTTCTCTACAACACAAAGAATGGAAACTATATCTCCTTAGAACACCTGAAGGATCAGTGTGCTCCAATATCAGAACCAGTGGTAGGAGTTTAGGAGCAAGGTGGGTGATTATTGCTGTTTCTTTCTGCCTTTTCCAACACCCAAATAATTAGGCTGCTTCTCTTCTTTTGGTCTGGAGTTTAAAACATGCAATGCAATGAAACATTGGCAGGCTAGAGAAGATTTAAGGAAACTGGTCCTTAACTTCTCAGGCTAATCCTGAAGCCACTTGGAACTAAATGAAGACACACCCATTATCTTCTCCCTCCCCTCCTACAGACTGACCTTGGAATTCCTCAGCAATCCCCATGAGGGGCAGGGGTACAGTGGAAGAGCAATTCTAGGTCCCAGTCAGGGTCTCTGAAGACCATTCTTTGGCATGAAAAATGCTTAGACATTGTTAAAAACCAGCATAACCCAAAGCCTTAGTTTGGATCCAGATGAAACAAAGCTCAGACTCCAGATTCAAACATTGTTTAGTTTCAGACTATAGGTTCCTGTCACTGCAAAAGTTCTTGACATCCCTCCTGGTGATCTCCAACGTCAAGGACATACCTCCGCCAGCTCCTTCTCCTAATGCTATCCCTCCACCATACCACCCCTTAGAATGAGCTATCCTATAGAATTTACTCTTAGGTCTGGCTTCTGGGACAATAAAGCTACTTTCTAAGAAGATGTGAGGATGATCAGAGCAGGAAGAGTACCCAAGTTTCCAATTACAGAGCAGGCCTGAGCTCTGTCCAGCCCAAAAGATAATTCCCTGGTTCCCTCAGCTCTAGAGCCCTTTCCTAGCCTCTAGACCTTCCTGCTGTCATTCCAGCTTGTGCTTTTCTGTTTAATGAGAGATATTTATTCTTCCCTGGGTCAGTGACTGTCTCATACTCTGTATGGCATAAACACCAAGCTGGGAATCTAGAGTCCTGAGCTTTACTCCCAGATCTGCCATGAATGTGCCAAGACCTTGGACAAGTCATGTGACCTCTCTGGGCCTGAGTTTTCTCACTTACAAAATAATGAAACTAAGGTATAATACCATTACAGTCTCTCCAGCTTTAATTTAATTTAATTTAATTCAGAAATAAGTTGCTTCCTCCTCTGAGCTCCCATGGCACATTGTTCATTCTTCTCTGTAGATATGTTATTAGAGTTTCTCTCTTTACAAACATTTCCCCACTGGACTGTGAGCCCCTCAAGAACAAGGACTGTCTCCTCATTATTTTGTTTCCTCTGCACTGGGGGAAAACAGAGGAAAGAAGAAGAGGAAAGGGGATGGGGATACCACCAACATTTGTTGAGCTCTGTTAAGTACAGCCCCATGCCATACATCTACATAAAGTATTGCTTTTAAGTACAATCTCTTTTAAAAAAAAAAAATACAATCATTATAATCCCAAATCTGCCAGCAAGGCAACTGAGAAATTAATGTCCCCAGCTCACAGAGTTAGACCAGAAATGAAATCCAGGTTTCCCTTCTTTGTCTATCCCAGGACCTAGCACGGAGCAGCAAGGCTTTACTCAAATTTCCCTAATTTATCTAAAAGATGCTCAATAAAGACTCATTTAATGGATGTGAAATAAACCTTCCCATTTGGCTTTTGGTCATCCTTGGATGTGCCTTTGATCCCTATTTTTACTGAGGTGAAAAGGGGACAGAGTTGAGATGTGGGATAGGCAATGAGAGCACAGGGAGCAATTTTATTACCAGGATGTAGGAATTCTTTAATTAAGAAGAGGGCAGGGCAGAGCTCTTACTGGGTATGAAGAAATAATGATGAATATTCTCAAGGTAACTCAAGGTCTCGGGTACTTCACCCTGAAGAATAAGCTGAAGTCTTAATTTGCATCATTACTCAACCTACACATTCACAGAGGACACAATTGTTTTTCCAGCGTCGGAAGGTCACATTATTCTTTCTTGCTCTAGTGCCCCTCACAATTATGTACAGGTGAGCAGACAGAGAAATCCATACTGAAGCCTCAAAGCGCGAGGGGCTTCCAGCTCCAGAAGCCAGCAAGGTGCTTGGCCTGAGGATAGTAGACACTGTGGGCTCCCATCATGGGGCCCAACCGGCAGAGATATAGGAATTGAAATGGATTACTGTCTTGAGGGCACATGAGCCTCATACCAATACCTAATGAAGGCTCTTTGGTTCTAGTTAATTTATCTTAAGCACAAATAAATTCTTGGGGCCAGCTAAATTAACGTTCGCCTCAGGGGAGAAAGGAAAAAGAAAGGAGATCATCTGTTCCTGAGGGTGCCTTAGGATTGTGCCCAAAGCTCTTAACCCATTCAAGACCCACATAAATCTCTCAAGGGAGTATTTGATACTGTTTTAGCAAGGAGCGGAGGGGAGCAGTGAGGAGGATGACGGTCATTTCTGTCTAGCAGTGAGTTAATGCCTGTCTGCAGGCAAAGCACCCAAAAAATAGCACATTACATTTACTTCTTTCTAAATAGCGTACTGCTTTAATAGCTGGTTGGAAGATGAGGCTGTTTGATATCCATTTATGAAACAAACAACAGATCCTAACACTTGAGAGAGGTAGGCTGTGTGAGAAGGTGCCCGGTATTCCTAAAACACCATGTAAGGGCCCTAAACTTTGATTGGCTTTTTCTGCTTAACTCTGCAGTAGATCTTGTGTATCCATTTACTCAATAAATCCTTAACGAGTGCCTGTCACGAGAGGTAAAACGTCAGAATGATTAAGAACCCAGACCCTGGAACCATATTGCTTGGTCTGAATCCTGGTTTCAGCCACTTATTACATGTGTTTATTGTGGCAAATTGTTTTCTGTGCCTCAGTTACCTTATCTGTAAAATGGGGATGATAATAGTGCCAATTTTGGAAGGTTGCATGCAGATTAAATTAGCGAATACATAAAGCACTTGAAACATCTCTATGACACGTGGAAGGTTTAGTATTGCACACCATGTGCGGGAGCCAAAGCTTTCACTCAAGCTATGAAGACCTATGGGATGAAGAGACACTGAATGGATTGGATTTCTCATTTGGATAGAAAGGACAAGGGACACATATATCAGAGGTTTAGGAAAGCTCTATAGTGTAAAACAGTGTTCATCCCAGTTGTACCCCAATTGGTAAGCCAGAGGGTTGTGTGCAGTATAAGGAAAAAGAATTTTCTGAAGATTTTAATGTAGATGTAAAGTCATGTATTAAGAAAAATATAACTAACACATTAAAATTTTTATTTTATTTTATTTTATTTTATTTTAAAAATAAATTTTTATTTATTTTATATAAATATATAAATTTATATTTTAAATAAAAAAATTATTTATTATAAAATAATATTTTATTTTAAATTTATTATTTTATTTTATTTTATTTTATTATATTACTGCTTAGGAATAAATAAAAAAGAAATACTTAGGTTGATCTAAACAGAGGACTTCTAGGTTCCCATAGAATAATAGCAGCTACTTAAATTTAAATTTCTTACACATCCTCAAAGAAAAAAAAAATAGACCACAAATAGAGCAAATATAGTTGAACTTGTGCCTCTGGTAACATCGTTAGGAGACAGCACTGGAAATATAGTAGATTAGGGGACTTAGTTATTGTTCAGCAAATATTTACTCTCTATTTCCCACCTAAGAATCACTACCACCCACCCCTGACACTGAGCTTGGGGGCGGGATCTGCTTTGACCAATTACATAAATGCCAGGGACATGGTGTAGGCAGAGACCTGATACGTGCTTACATGGTGGGGTTTGGTCTTTTGCATGCCTGTCTTTTGCCATGAAAAGACCATGCCTTATATAACAGCTAGTCCAAGAAAGATGAGAGACACTTAAAGGAGACCCGGATACAGCGTGTAACAGAGCTTGTAACAGAGCTTGGCCGAATCCAGCCTAGATCAGCTGAATCCATCACCTTACAAAAAAGTAAGTGAAAAATGAATGTTTGTTGTGTTATGCTCTTGAGATTTAGGGCTGTTTGTTTTGCAGCAATATGAAACAGACAGAAATTAATACCAGAAGTAAAATACTGCTTTAACAAAAATTTTAAATATTTGGTATTGATTTGGGGACTAAGAAGTAGGCAAGGAAAAAAGTCACAAGAAGATGGAAAATAGTGATCTGTATTAAACAGTGGCAAATTATTTGGTAAAATATCAGCTGTTGTATCTTAGAGGGCAGAAAATGTGTGAGCTGATTGCTACTAGTTGCATTTGAAAAGGTACTCCATGAATGTGATTAGGCCAGAAAAATACTAACCAGCTGAGCAAACAGTATTTAGAGGAAAATTACAGTGTTTATTAGTAAACCACAGGCATTGCCATTATGACAGAACCTCAGAGGAAAGGCCAAACCAAAGGTTTTTCAGTAAAACATGACCTCGGGATAAAAATCAGATCAAGGGTGTGGCTGCAATGCTTGCTTATATCACTGAAGAGGTGAAGGTAGTCTAGTAGACTTCAGTTTAGTTTGTAACAACAAAAGATAACTAGGAAGCCTGATAACATGATCCCAAAGAAGCATGTTGTGTCCAAATTTACTGAATTTAAAGCCCAGAAAGAGAGAGATGTGTATCAGAAAGAAAAAAAGAAAGAAAATGTGTGTGACTCTGGGAACTTGTGTTAATAGAAATCAAATAATAAAAAAAGAAGGAACTCCCACAAGTTGGAGCCAACAGTAATGAGGAAGACTGGACATAGAACTACTCCTACAGGGGATCACTAGAGCCTACTGGAGGAATACTTTTATTCCCCCTGTAGTAGAATCTGACATTTGCCCCGCAGGATTTAGCATTTCTGTGGACATGTGATTATGTTCTCTGTGACTACTATTCTTGCTAGTTTAATGTTAGAATATTTAGAATGAAGTTAACTAATTAGGTGGACCTGTTTCTGGTCCATCAGAATCTCTTCTGGTCCACAATCGTCTATTGGATATGTGAGGAACAGTGGTGTGTAACAGTGTCATAGGGTCTCTGGATCAAGAGAAGCCACGGCAGCTTTGATACAGATCATGAAATCCTGGTCTGCACACCTTAGGCCACAATTTGACAAAACTTTGGGGACCTTGGAATAAGACTGAGTGTATTTTGAGTATAGGAAGGATCTAGATATTTATTTATGGGAAGGCTTATGGTAAATTAGATTATTGTTCAACAAGTATTCACTTCCCATCTCTCTCAGCTTTTTGGAGAAAACAAATTTTTTGGCCCCATTGATGTTGGATTCATTCAAATGCCTTTATTGTTCAATGGGATACATTGCAAATAGAGAACTGAAATGTAGTCTCATAGAGGACCTTGGTTTCTTGCACTCCTGCTATCATGAAGATAGCATGACGTGCATAGCTACTAGTTCAAGGAGAATAAAAACCATGTAGAATAGACCAGAACCCAATCTGCAGTTGCAACTAAGCCCAGCCAAACCCAGCCTCAATCAGCCCTATCTCAACAGACCCAAAGATGGAGAAGCAACAACATAAGAGCTTGTGGTTACATACCATTTAAGTGATTTCTGATACAGTAATAGCTTACTGATATTAAAAGAAAGCTACAAATTTTATTTTACAAAGAAATATAAAACTAAACATCTGGAACCAGAAGAAAACTACAAACTTTATTTTTGCAAACAAATGGGAAATAAACATCCGAAACTAGCAGAGCCACAGAATTATACAGATATATACAGAGATTCAGGGGGAGACTATAAAGAAAAGAAGAGTGCAAGGCAATTTGAAAAAAAAAAAAAAATATATATATATATATATATACATATATATATATAAATTTACCTCCAGAAAGAGAGAATCCCATCCTAAGCTGACAAATACTGAGAAAAGCCCTGAAATGGTAGATAAGAATACTGGCAACTGGCAATTAAAAGGGGCTTGAAAAGGTATGGTTTCTGATGTGGCAATATGGGGAAGGTGAAGCTCTGGGAGAGAGGACAACTTGGAAAAGAAGGTCTCTGTGCCAGTTTTCAATTTATTGTCTCTCAGCTCCTTGCCCTGCTTCGTAACACTGAAGCCAAGCCCTGTAAACACGTTTCCTTTGCCAGCTGGCACAACGTAAAGCTTTATCAACAGCGAGTGCTGGAGTAACACTTCAAGGTGAGAGCCACATGAAGATACTTCTCTCCTAGATTCTAATTCACCATCTTTTAAATTCAGCATTTGCAGCGTTAGTGGCCTTCTTGGACCCATTCTGGATATGCCCTTCAGCCAGTCTGTCCCTATCTAGCAACCACCTCTCACCCACTCCAAGGAGCTACTTCCTTGGTCGCTCCCATTGCATCCTTAAGCCATGCTCTCTGCACCCAGCGGCTAACCCTGGGGGCTTCCAGGGGACCACATCCGCAACAGCTTCAGCTACACTATCAGGCAATTGTACTTCCACTGGACCCATGTCATCTGGCAATTTCGTCATTAGAGTCAGGCTGTCCGTCCCTCTTTAAACAAGTCTGAATCTCATGTTCATGGGTATGATGTGTTCTTCTAAGTCCTTAGTTTCGTTATTGCCATTCTCTTTCAGCCTAGAAGTAGCAGTTGGTTTCTTTAACTTGCTCCTTCCGGAACGCTTAGGCTCCTCTTTTATCTCTTTTAGTAGTCAATTACCTATTACTAGTTAACATTTCTTTACATTAAGCTAATGTTTTCAACTTCCAATTATTAATGCTTTTTTATCTCTGCCTGGACCCTGACTGATACAGTGTTCCTTGGCTTGGCTTGGTGGTAAAGGGAAAGGAGGAACCAAGCAGTTGAAATCAGAGCTCTGCAGAAATAATGGAAGAAACGCCTCAGAAAACGAGAGCAATTTTCTCCCCGAATAGACACCATTAGTTAAAGAGAGTGGACTTCACTATACAAAAGAAATGTAAAGAGACTTAGCAAGCCAAGCAACTCTTCTCGCTTCTCCATAAAAACGTCCTCCATATTTTTAATCTAGGAAATTTTCAACACATTTTAAAATAAACAGTAAATATCAGAAAGCATCAAGCAAAGCTAATAAGAAGAAAATGGAAACTGAGAATCAAAACTCCTCGACTGATGAAAAATTCCCTCCCTGTCCCCCATTAATCATGAAGTAGAGGAAAACTGTAACACAGTAGTCCAACAGGAATTAATTTAAAGAGCATTTGCTGAAGAAAGATTTATTTCAACCAGGGATTAAAACTCATTACAGAAATGGGGGGAAAAAACAAAAAAGGACATAAAATGAGAATTGGCTAAACTCAGGAAAAAACTGAGAAAAAAGACAATCTCAGAAGGGAACACTAGATTATGAAGTACTCAGGTAAAAATAGATTTGATTGAAAATATATTATAAAATTGATAGGAGAAATGAAAACAACCCAGAGAAGGAAAAGAAAGAAAGAAAGAAAGAAAGAAAGAAAGAAAGAAAGAAAGAAAGAAAGAAAGAAAGAGTGTAAAAAGTATTAGAGACAAAGTGATATATAGAAAACAAGCAAGGGATATCCAACATATATAATTGGAGATCCCAAATCAAAAAAAGTAAGACAGAAGGACAAAATAAAGATTTCTGAATAATGCAAGAAAACTTTTTAAAAATTAAAAAAGAGCTGAATCTACATATCAGAAGAGTCTACAGTATACTTCAAAAAACTTAATTCCAAATAGTTAACACCAGAATATGGCCTAGTAAAATTGTTCAAATAATGGATTTTTTTAAAGATTACCTATTTATTTGATAGCGAGAGAGACAGTGAGAGAGGGAACACAAACAGGGGGAGTGGAAGAGGGAAAAGCAGGCTTCTCGTTGAGCAGGGAGCCAGATGCGGGGCTTGATCCCAGGACCCCAGGATCATGACCTGAACCAAAGGCAGATGCTGAGTCACCCAGGTGCCCTCCAAATAATTAATTTAATGAAAAAAAGTTTCTAGGACTCTGGACATAAAGACCAAGTCATTTGCAATGAATGGATACATACCATGCCAGGCTCCAGCTTCTCAAAAAAAATATACAAAGCAACTCAACAGTGAAACAACATTTCCAAGAACTCAAGAAACATAAAATGGTGAATTTTTACTTGTAAATTGTACCTGAATAAATCTAATTTTTTTAAAAAAACAGAACTCAAAATAAAAAAGTTAGTAGAAGATCCTGGTAAAATCAGAAGGCAACAAGAACCCAGTTTTTTAGTCTTCTTGAATCTTCACATAAAACAAAGAATGTAACTAGAGAGCAAAACCAAAAGCTCATAGACAACATGAGGAAAAGCCCAAAATAAGTAACAGGTGTTGACTGGAAAGCTTGGAAAGCCAATTTGACAAATGTAGCTAGAACAGGATATTTTGCCCTTCATTGTGGGTGAGTACAAGTGAGCTGCAGCAGAGTTCAAAGAGAATGGAGAAATCAGCCTTCTGTAAACTCTGAACACTGACCAGTTAACGATCTCCTCCAATTACGTGCTGGAAACAGATGGAATGGAATAAAAATTGAACAGGATAAGGAAAATAAGATAAAGAATTTAAAAAATAGACAAAGCTGTGATCACCAAGACAGCATGGTGCTGGCATAAAAACAGACACATAGACCAGTGGAACAGAGTAGAGAGCCCAGATATGGACCCTCAACTCTATGGTCAGTTAATCTTCGACAAAACAGGAAAAAATATACAGTGGAAAAAAGACAGTCTCTTCAATAAATGGTGCTGGGAAAACTGGGCAGCTATATGTAGAAGAATGAAACTCGACCATTCTCTTACACCGTACACAAAGATAAACTCAAAATGGATAAAAGACCTCAATGTGAGACAGGAATCCATCAGAATCCTAGAGGAGAACATAGGCAGTAATCTCTTCGATATCAGCCACAGCAACTTCTTTCAAGATATGTCTCCAAAGGCAAAGGAAACAAAAGCCAAAATAAACTTCTGGGACTTCATCAAAATCAAAAGCTTCTGCACAGCAAAGGAAACAGTCAAGAAAACAAAGAGGCAACCCACGGAATGGGAGAAGATATTTGCAAATGACAGTACAGACAAAAGGTTGATATCCAGGATCTATAAAGGACTCCTCAAACTCAACACACACAAAACAGACAATCATATCAAAAAATGGGCAGAAGATATGAACAGACACTTCTCCAATGAAGACATACAAATGGCTATCAGACACATGAAAAAATGTTCATCATCACTAGCCATCAGGGAGATTCAAATTAAAACCACATTGAGATACCACCTTACACCACTTAGAATGGCCAAAATTAGCAAGACAGGAAACAACATGTGTTGGAGGGGATGTGGAGAAATGGGAACCCTCTTACACTGTTGGTGGGAATGCAAGTTGGTGCAGCCACTTTGGAGAACAGTGTGGAGATGCCTCAAGAAATTAAAAATAGAACTTCCCTATGACCCTGCAATTGCACTACTGGGTATTTACCCCAAAGATACAGATGTAGTGAAAAGAAGGGCCATCTGTACCCCAATGTTTATGGCAGCAATGGCCATGGTTGCCAAACTGTGGAAAGAACCAAGATGCTCTTCAACGGACGAATGGATAAGGAAGATGTGGTCCATATACACTTTGGAGTATTATGCCTCCATCAGAAAGGATGAATACCCAACTTTTGTAGCAACATGGACAGGACTGGAAGAGATTATGCTGAGTGAAATAAGTCAAGCAGAGAAAGTCAACTATCATATGGTTTCACTTATTTGTGGAGCATAACAAATAGCACAGAGGACAAGGGGAGATGGAGAGGAGAAGGGAGTTGAGGGAAATTGGAAGGGGAGATGAACCATGAGAGACTATGGACTCTGAAAAACAATCTGAAGGGTTTGAAGAGGTGGGGGAGTGGAAGGTTGGGGGAACCAGGTGGTGGGTATTAGAGAGGGCATGGATTGCATGGAGCACTGGGTATGGTACAAAAACAATGAATACTGTTATGCTGAAAATAAATTTAAAAAATGATTTAAAAAAATTAAAAAAATAAAAAATAGACAGATGTAATTAGGGAAGAATAACATGACCAGGAGACCTCAGACAACAAATTATTTTTTGTTTTTTGGTTTTTTTTTTTAAACACTACACAAAACCACAGAAGAAAGAGTCCTGTAAAGTTAGAAAGTCTATCTCGACCTGAACACAGATTTTTTTTTCTAAAATTTCAGGAAAACAATTTTATGTAAATAAGAGCATGAGAAAAACCTTGAGGTTAAATCCCAAACAAAATGATTGTAATTTTTAAAAACTAGAATAAGTTAGAATAAGGAACATATATATGAAATCTGAACAAGACAAATGAACAAGCAAAGAAACCAAAAGCAGAAACAGACCCATGGTAGGGGAGTGATGGGCAAACTGGGTGAAGAGGAGTGGAAGATAAAGGCTTCCAGTTATGGGATGAGTAAGTCCCAGGGATGGAACATACAACATACAGAATATAGTCAATGTATTATCATAGTGTTCAGGGTGACAGATGGTGGCTACACTTGCAGTGATCACAGCGTGATGTAAGTAACAAGTCATCAAATTATTCTGTTGTACACCTGAAACTAATGTTACATTGTGTATCAACTGTATTTCACTAAAAAAAGAGAAATGTTTAATGTGGGGGGGGAAAGGATGTGGAGCAGAATAACATCCCTTCCAAGAAAAAATAATTGCCCTCAGAGAGATCAAAACTGTAACCTATGATTTAAAACTAAAAAGACACTTTTAAAAAGAGATTAAAGGGCACCTGGGTGGCTCAGTTGGCTAAGTGTCTGACTTCAGCTCAGGTCATGATCTCAGGATCCTGGGATGGAGTCCCACCTCAGGTTCCCTGCTCAAAGGGGAGTCTGCTTCTCCCTGTTGTGAAGTATAAATGAGATAATCCATCTCAAGCACTCAGCAAAGTGCAGACCACATAGTAATCACTCAAAAATGCTATTTGCTGTTGTTATTGCTATGGTCGTTGTTTTGGGGAATGACAGAAGCTTTTAACTTGGCATCTTTTTTATGGACCACTAGGGACTTCTGTGAGTCCTCTTTCCATATGCACTGCAGCTATCAGAGTTCTTTTTCTTCTCTGCTGCTCCAATTATAGTCTGGAGAAAATTCTGACTTCATTTCTTTAGGCACTAAATGCTTTGGGATGCATAGGAAAATGAAGTGTTATAGATTTCCGAACTATATTAAACCAATATAACTTGCTGCCCAACTGCCAGAGGGACCAGCATGGCAGTAACTGCTAGAATGATGGTGACCGGAGAATTTGGGAGGGAACTCATTTAGCCTATGGCAAACATGCCTTCCACCTCTCCAGGTATAAGGAGACAATACACTTAGGAGGCTAACACTTCTGGATTGGGTCAGTATTTGGAGATGTAGCCTCTAAAACAATTACCCTTCTCAGTATACTTTCCACTGATACATTTGTCAGTACACACACACACACACACACACACACACGTGTGTGTGTGTGTATAATTAATATATAATATTATATATATATAAAATATATATTAATATATATAATATATATATAATTAATATATAATATTATATATATATATATATATAAAACACTTGGCCTCTTTGTATTCATCAGCCAACTGCTCCAATGAATGTCGATTTCCTACTGACCCATCATGCATCACTGCCTTTTACCCAATTCTCACAGCAGGTAAGGAGATTCCTTCTGGGATAGAATGCTTGCAATTAGTTTTAGTCTGCTTTAGCTTAAGGTACACGTTCAACAGGGAGTAGAAATGTTCCCCTACGTTGCAAGCATCTCCCCTCCCTGTACGCCACCATTTAGGGCTTTCACATTCTACTCTCCTTTCCCCTACCTGAATTTTCACAGCCAACTCAGTTCAGCTCAGTTCTCCTATTTCAGATATCTTATTCTACTTGTTAAAATCTACATAGTGCTTTCCTCCTCATCATTTCAACCATATACCAGGCAAGTATTAACGTCTTTTAATTTTTACAAGGAATCTGTTCTGGTGTTTACATGACTTAGCCACAGTTCACATGGCAAAGCTGGGACAGCAGACATCTCCCCTTTATATATGTCATGTCTATGACTTCCTTCCACTATGTCCCGCAGGCACTGCATTCTCTTATGAGATA
This sequence comes from Lutra lutra, assembly GCF_902655055.1. Taxonomy (NCBI): domain Eukaryota; kingdom Metazoa; phylum Chordata; class Mammalia; order Carnivora; family Mustelidae; genus Lutra; species Lutra lutra. The sequence continues at coordinate 87,927,077 of NC_062285.1, forward strand.
ATTTGAGATGTTTTATTTATGTATTTACTGATTTATGAATGTATTTATTTGTCGATGTGTTGGTTGATTTTATATAAATTATTATGCTATTTGTTATACGACTATCTGATAGAAATGGAATAATATACAATTAAATACAGTGGTCTACAATAATTACTAGACATCTTTAACAAGTAATGAAACTAAATTTTCAAAGAAACATCAGCATTAAAAATGCAGGTTTACTTCTAAGAGTTCTATCAAGGGGCGCCTGGGTGGCTCAATGGGTTAAGCCACTGCCTTCGGCTCAGGTCATGATCTCAGAGTTCTGGGATGGAGCCCTGCATCGGGCTCTCTGCTCAGCGGGGAGCCTGCTTCCTCCTCTCTCTCTGCCTGCCTCTCTGCCTGCTTGTGATCTCTCTCTGTCAAATAAATAAATAAAATCTTTAAAAAAATAAAATAAAATAAAATAAAAGTTCTATCAAAATGCCATCTTTTATCATCTCCTCTTGGGACGGCTTTGTTCTATTTTCAATTCATTTCCAATGATTTTTTAAAATATTTTAACTATTCAGAAAAATATGAAGGCTAATATAATGAACATTTTCATACTCACTACCCAAATGTTAACATTTTCTCCATATTTACTTCAAATTTTTCCTCTTTTTTTGGAAATAAAATATTTCAGAAAAGGCTAACATTTCCACATTCTCTTCTTCCAGTCTTATTGCTCCTTTTCCCACCCCAAAACAAACCACTGGCATGAAGGTAGTATGTATCTCTTCCATTCATGTTTTTAAATATTTACTCCACAAGCATTCATCTATTCAATTTAAAAATATAAACTTTACACAAATAGTACCACCCTCCTTTATATATCATTATACAACTTGGTTTTTCCACCTAATATCGTGTTTTTGAGGTCCATCATAAGTAAGGAAAATCCTTTTCATTTTTTTATCTACTAATATATTTTTTAAACTTATTTCAACCTTATTTTGTGTTTTCTTTTCCGTGTTTTTTTCTTTCATTGCCTTTCTTTGCCTGCCTCATGTTAAATTAATAAAGTTGTCTATAGTACTGCTTCCCCTCATTTGAGAGGTGGAAACTGTAGATTATTCTTATGTTGCACAGAGATGTTTGTGTTTGAATATACTTTTGACTTTTTTTTTTAAGAGTTGCTATCAATAGATTTTTTTTTTATTTTCAGCATAACAGTATTCATTGTTTTTTGTACCACACCCAGTGCTCCATGCAATCCATGCCCTCTCTAATACCCACCACCTGGTTCCCCCAACCTCCTACTCCCCGCCCCTTCAAAACCCTCAGATTGTTTTTCAGAGTCCATAGTCTCTCATGGTTCACCTCCCCTTCCAATTTCCCTCAACTCCCTTCTCCTCTCTAACTCCCCTTGTCCTCCATACTATTTGTTATGCTCCACAAATAAGTGAAACCATATGATAGTTGACTTTCTCTGCTTGACTTATTTCACTCAGCATAATCTCTTCCAGTCCTGTCCATGTTGCTACAAAAGTTGGGTATTCATCCTTTCTGATGGAGGCATAATACTCCAAAGTGTATATGGACCACATCTTCCTTATCCATTCGTCCATTGAAGGGCACTTTTGACTTTGAAATAGTCTCCCTTTAAAAAAATTCTATATATACAAAGTCATTGAAAAGCTTCAAAGAGTGACCTTTCCATGACATCTTACCAAAAATTTCTTGAACTCTTTTATAGCCTAAACCTATCTATCAACTTTGCCTTGGATCTTATTGTCCAAAATAAAATATAATTAGTCTTTCAGTGTATGTTAAACCCTTCCATTTATTTCTCTCTGAATACCTGGAGATTTTTCCACTCTCCTGGATTCTGTGGGCCCAGGGGAACAGTTAACATTTCCCACTATCCATTCCAGACCAGGAAGGTTCTAGCCTCTCTTCACTTTACAGTAGTCCTACACATGAAATAAGTCGTTCCACTTGCCAAACCATTGCTCTTTCAGTGTTCCTTTCCCATCCTAATTCCCAGCTCTACCATGGCATAGTCAGTCACACCTTCCTAGGTCACTACAACATCTGAGATATTTTTCTTCTCTAATGTGTACTACATTCCTGATGGCCTGAAAATTCGTGTGAGGCTCTTTTAGAATCTTGACTTTAAGGTTCTCCTTCTCGATGACATCACAGAAAAAGCTCTGTTTCATCCTTGACTCTCCGTTTCATCCCCACCTGATGGTTCACAACTTCAGGAGCTTCCTAGGTAAAATTTCAAAGTAGCCTCCATACTTGCAGGGCAGAGAGAGACTGAAGAAAGAGTCAGACCACTCCACATTGGCAGCTGGCAGATTTAATAAGCAGGGGAACTTACATACCAACCTTGTCTTTGGTGACTGCAAGACGGGTACATCCCCACTCCCACCACCAGAGTCTTAAAAGTAGATATAGTGGTCTTACCTGGATCCATACACCACATCATTATCTCAAGACTATGTCCTTGGGGCAGCTTCTGGAATCAGGGAAGGCCAGCAGAATGCACATTCTAAAGATGAAAGGGAACGGGAAACCTCTAATTGCCAGGGTCAAGCGTGGCAACAAACAGTCACATCCTTTCCATGACCTGCTCCAACACCACCTTAGGTAGACTTCATGGTTCTTTTCCTGTGGAGTGGAGAATCCTTTTCTAGCATTCTGGATTTCCTCCTTTCCTCTTCACCTATCCCCATTCCTGTATCATCCTCAAAATTTATGTTCTTTGTGTATTTTCATTGGTTCAATAGTTTATTCACTTAAAAACCATTGAGATTTTGCTATGTTCTAGGTTTACACTAGGCTCTAGTATGAAAATAAAGCAGTGGCTCAAATGCCAATGATATTCTGTAGAAACTTAGTCTAAAATAATAGATTATGCATATATAGAAACAATTATATCCCCGGAATGCAGAGGAGGGAGAAGTGCCATAGAGAAAGCATCATGTGAGCAGGGGAACGGGATCTTGAAGGATGAGAAGAATGTAGGCATCAGATTAAGGGAAAAGAATCCAGGTAAAGGGAAGAATATATAATTATCATTCGTCTTCAAACTACAGTTTCCACTTCTTAGAGACAGGGACCATATGTTTTATTTTTATATCTCTCACAATGTTTTACAAAGATCTATATTAAAAGGAGCTCAATGGGTAAAGAATAATATTATTAAATATGATGTGAAATGTTTTCACATCTGTCTTCTTGTTCAGGGAATGAGTTAGCTATTTATTAATTCATTCTAGCAACGTTTATCAGTGCCTGTCATTATATGTAATGATAGAGAAATGAGCAAGCCAAGCATTCCCAGTGAACATCTGTCTTCGGGAATACCTCTGGCCAGGAGGCTGGAGGTGTGCTAGGAGTCCAGTATTCAGTGTTCAGACCCTTCCATGTGTGGCAAGTGAGGGCTGCCATCAAGCAATTCCATGTATATGAATTCACATCCCTCGTGGCCCTGGTACTTCCCACTGACACTGAAGAGTCTTTGTTACAGATATAAGGGATTTTCCAATAGGAAAACAGCCTGGAGGCGCAGTGGACCTCACCCAGAAAACTGATGGTTAAACTCCCCCAGGTTGAAAAGCTTGAGGGGCAGCCGTGGAAGCAGAGGCTTTGCCTCCAAACCATACAACTAGCTGTGCTTCTCCATGACTCTTGCTTTTCTTGTGTGTGATCTCTGTCCCCAAGGCCATCTTATTCCCAAGCAGCCAAGGCAAACAATATAGGAAGCCAAATTGGTTATTCAGTTACAAAGGAGTGTGTGTGTGTGTGTGTGTGTGTGTGTGTGTGTGTGTGTGTGTTGTTTCTCTCGTCTAAATCCTAAAAAAGATATGTATATATGTGCCATCTACATATTTCCCCCAATTTTTTTTACCTAAATCTACCTTCTGTTAAAATAAAATAAAATGGAGACTTGTCTTGAAAATCCTCCAAGCAGAGAAAACCAGTTAAGCAACACAAGCAAAACAATCTAGCTTACTTCATGAACATAAGCAAAATTAAGCAAAACTTAACAGGTAATTCTTGTAAATGCCTCTGATAATCACAAAACCTAAGTCATCTTCCTAAAATGATGTAAGATAATCACTTTTAACCAACCCCCTGCCATCTGGAAATCCCCACTGGAATAGCCAATCATTATAAAGGTTAAACAACTTTCTCATTTCACTTTATAAGGCATCCTGTTACACCATGCCTCAGAGCTTCATACCAGGTTCAAGTCTGAAGTCTCCCTGTTCACAAACCATTTGTTCCTTGCTCGATAAAATATTCATAGTAAGTAAGGCCCTCTGAATTTTCTTTTGACACTGCATAGAGTCACATGTTCTTAGCTTAAAAGTATTTTGTCCATTCGCTGCACAATATTTTCATTCTAAACATCCCTACCAAAAATAAGATTGCATTAAACCTTCTGCCAACTTTAAACTAATAAACAATCCTAGGGTCAAGAATGGTTTTTATAGAAAATCACAACTAGGATGGGATGCCTGGGTGGGTCAGTCAGTTAAGCATCTGCCTTTGGCTCATGTCATGATCTCAGGGTCCTGGGATGGAGCCCAGACCTGGGCTTCTTGTTCAGTGGGAAGCCAGCTTCTCCCTCTGCCTGTTGTTCCCCCTCTTTGTGTTCTCTCTCTCTCTGAAAAATAAATCTTTTTTTAAAAAAAAACACATTTAGAAATCAGAAAATATTCATTTGAATTCTGATCATGAAACCTTTAGCAATATATATGGCTGTGGACTTACAACAATGATGCGCATGGACTGGTTTTGCTTCCAAAAAATGGGAACAATGATACCACAGCACTAACTGGATTGTTGTGAGGGTTAAGCACATGCCTGGCAACCCTTCACTAACTAGTGACAATTTTATTTTTATTATTATAATTACTACAACCGTCCAACACCTGGGCTCAGTGGCTGCTTGAACTGTTTGTTCACTCCCTCTCTCCATCTGCTGCAGGAAGCAGGAAGGGGAGCTTCCAGAAAGGCAGCCTGCAGGCTCTGGCTTCTGAGTAGGGCATGGTAGGGGTGCAGCTCAGCCCCGTCTGCCCCTGATGACGCATAGTCTCCACCAGCGCAAAGCCACGGGCAGGGCACAAATCCATCCTGCAGAATCAGCCTCACCAGACCAGATCCCTTCACTGCTACAGAGCAGTTTTAATCATCCAAGCTGCTGCGGTAGAAGTCTTCGGTTTTCACATTCTAGAAAAGCTGTCCCTAGGTCTATAAACTAGGGTTGCAATGGTGACTCACTCAGATGCTCACAATCCCCAGTTCTCAGACAACTGAGCAGTGTTTGGAGGCGCCATGAAACACACCACCATTCCATGACATGGGGGTAGAGTATGCTCACCAGGAAGTAGGAGGGGGGCCCCAGGGAGGGAACAGTGGCTTCCTGTCACCAGCCCTTCCCTGGCCAGAGCTATCACAGATGGGGTGCACCTTCTGTCTGCCACAGCCTGGACACCATGTTCTCAAAAGCCCAATGTTAATTAACAGCAGACGTGGCTTACATGACTTATCTTTTGAAAATGTCTGCTTATTCATTGCTCTAACCATCTCTCCATCCCCAAACCCAGCTCTTCCTCCACCTCAGGCATCTTCACAGACTGCCTGATTAGAGTGAAGAAAATCCACCAAAGTGTCCTAGTGAACATCTGGAAAGCATCTGTCTACCATCATGGAACTGATTGCAGGTGGTGCTGGGGGGAGAGAGTTAATACTAATGAATAAGCCTAATTGATTATTAAGCACTATTAGCCTGGCAATAATACCCACGTTGGAATTCTGCCAATCACTTCAAGTTAGTTACAGGGAATAATCCTTACTTTGCTGGGGATCAGGAAATGCAGGACAAATCAGAATGTCTGAACTAGGACGCTGCAAGGGACTCTGGATACCAATAGTGATAAATGTGAGTACTAGAAGTATTTTAAATGCATACACCAATGGCATCCCTAAGGATTCCCAAGCAGCTGAGCCGACTGAAATTTATTATAAAGTTCTCTGCCACCTCTTAAATTCACAGTAATAATCACCATCTATTGTTCCTGAGAGAGGGGTGAGAAGTTGGGTGACAGGCTAGGAGTGGTAGTTTAGACCTAATACAAACTTCTTCCTTCTCTCTCCCCCAGAAAAGCAGAAATTCAGAAAACAAATTTAAAAGAAAACATTCTGACTAAGTAGTATATACTATATGTTTGGTTGGGGGAATTGGTAAACAACATTTATGTTTGGTAATGTTTTGAGAAAAAAAGTGTTATGTCTTAAATTCTTTGAACAAAAAATTTTTGAGGGCCTATCATAATCCAGGCACTATGCTAGGTGCTATATATAAGCATATTTTCTTTTCTAAGAAAGCTCATAGTCCAATGGAGGGAGACAGATATGTGTATTAAAACCCTTCTCCTTTGGGCAATATAGCTGATTAGATACCATGGAAGGACCCTTTTATTACCAAACAACTAGATCCCAGATACAACACACTTCGTAATTCCTTATTGGACTCACAAGAAATCTCCATGAATTATTCACACCAACCCTCCCTATTGACCCCCCAAAAATGAGCTGATGGGAGGGAAAAGCTATAAGCAAATGGGAAAGACAGAATCGCCTTAAGGGAAAATCCCAATAGCAGTACTATCAGGATATTAACACTGGGCCAGCAGCCAAATGGGGAAATTAAACCTACAATACTTGCAGGTTTTTGAAGGGAGCTCACATAGTCACACATCAGTAGAAGATGCCACCTGTTAGCAAAAGTATGCAGATCCTTTCTGGAGGGAAATAGCCCTGATTTTAGGCCCTCCGGATTCCCACAGATTAAAAGCAAGCAAAAATGAGCTCACAACCAAAAGCCACCACAACGGAGGGCCCCTTATGGAATAAGGGTCCAGCATACCTTTTTGCTGATATCCATGCAGGCAGAAACTATAAGCAGAAGATCAGTAAGCAAATGAGTCCTCCAGACTCTTAACATCCCAGAGGGAGATGTGCTTGTGCAAGGGCAAAGCTGGATTCACTGTGGGGCTGGACAATGCCACTTGCTACCCTCTTTTCTTTTGTAAACGAGGAGTGAGTACTTAAAAAACAAAACAAACAAACGAACAAAAAACCCCACTTCATCAGAATTTTAGATTTGACTGCCAAAGGGCCTATGTAAGGGGCCATCTGTTTAAGGCAGTGCATGGGAATGTCAGCAGCTATCAGGCACTGCAAATCCTGGAGCCCACCATTCTGTAGAAGTTGGGTTCCACTGAACCATCTTTATTTTGGGTAAGGAATAAAATAACGCCTGATTCCCTGGGCTTCTATAGTCCTTCTGGCTATGAGAATATGAGTCATTGGTCCCTCCTACACCATAGGACATTGTTAGAGAGCTCAGAGAATGCAGGATCATCCAAAGGCACTCCTGTTTGTCATTCTCTTTTAGCTGAAATGACAGATAATAAATTTAGACCTCAAGGGCTTCTGATATAAAATTGTCAGTTACTGAGTGTGGAATAGCTAGATATGAAATGTTTGTAGAAATAAAGGATGGAATCACAAAGTTGAGTATTCTATAAGAAACTATCAAGAAAGAAGAATCAAATAGAACCTTAGTTATACAGCAACTTACACACATCTAAACACAGAATCAGTAAACCATAAAGTTGAAAAAAATAGCCATAAAATACATGGAAAGATGAGGAGATGAAAACTATGAGAGGTTCAGTGATGTGGAAGAGAAAAGAGAACATTTAATACAAGTTTAATCAGAGTTCCAAAGGGAAAGAATATAGAGAACAAAAGAGAACAATATTTGATGAGCTAATTTCTGAGGATTTTCCTCAGAAAAGGCATGAATCTACAGATTCATAAAGTACAATGTACCCTAAACATGATAAATAAAAATACACACTCTACATTAATCATAATGAAACTGCAGAACACCAAAGATAAAGGAAAAGATCTTATATATTATTATAAAAGTTTCCATTATAGTGAATCCTTGTTTTAGTTTCTTCTGGACCTTAGAGGCAAAGTTAATACCTATTATTATCATTGTCCTCACAAGGCCTCTCCAGTTATTGATTGATCCATTTATTCACTTATTTATCTTCAATATCTCTATACCACACTCTCATTTTCCTCCCTGCCTCACCAACAACCATTTCAAAGTGTATCTTTTTTCTTTGTATATGTTCTTGCAAAATGCATATTGTTACTCTGTGTGCATGTATTGTTAATTCAAATAAATGGTGCTGAATCACACCTCACCATCTATTTCTAACTTCTTTTTGGCTAAGCACTACGTTCTGAAGATCTATCTATGTTATACAGCAGTATTTTTCAAAGTGTGGGCAGTGACCCATTAGTGAGTCACGGAGCCAATTCCAGTGGGACCTAGATGTGTTTGGTTAAATGAAATAAGAAGAATATAAAATTTAAAAATTTATCACAAGTTTTAAAGGCAGACACTGTTTCCTAAGAGTCTTGTTTCACTTTAATGTGTGTGTGTGTGTGTATACACACACATATGTATGTACATACACACACTCATATATATGTGCATTACCTATCTGTATAGGTATGTGTGATATCAAATACATTTCTTAGAGAGGTACAACCAAAAAAATGTAAAAGCTTCAATTCTATAAGGCGTAGTGGATGTACGAAGCAAACAGTTGCTAGTTTTACCTGGGTAGTTTTCGGAGTCCAAACTTTATAGTGAAGGTAAAATGCGTGTTGATTACTGAAAGATAGTTAGGACTTCTCTAGGCCAATGACAGAAAGAGTATACTAGATTTTGAAGAAGGAGGACCATAACAATGGACATATCATGAAAATGGGATTTTTTTTTTAAAGTAACCTTAGGTTATCGAGAATTCGATGCAGAGCAGGATGTTAAGAGGAAGGCATAGCTAGAGATTACAAGGTGTGCAGGAGCCATATTGTGAAGTTCATCACCACCCTGAGGAGCTGGGACTTTATCCCATGAACAATGAATGGACACACACTGAGGGATTTTAGACAAAGATGTGATATGATTCATGTTATGAACTGAAGCAATAATTCTGACAGCGACATGAGGAGTGTATGTCAGTACCACTCACCCAAATTTGAATGAAGGAAGACATAGCTAGGATGAGAAAGAGGAGGAGTTATTCAGAGGATAGTTTAAGCTTCCAACATGTGATAGATTGTATTACCGGCCAACCAAATTATTTGTTGGCCGTCACCCAGGATGCCCACCAGTCTTGGTCATGTGACTTTGTTTTGGCTGATGAAATGTGAGCGAATGTGATGGATGTTTCAAGAACCACCTTTTCTTTGATCTTGTTTTCCTCTGCCATAAGATTTGTGTTCCACTCAGAGTCTGCTCTGCTGCCCTGGCCCCTAGAGTCTCCATTTTATGGAGCAGAGAGTGATCAACAAGTTGTGGACAGGAAGAATGAGTGAGAAAGAAACCCTTACTATTGTGATTACTTAGATTTGAAGAATGTTCATTAACATAGCATAATCTAGCTCATCTTGACTGGTTTGAGATGCCTGAGGGGACATTGTATTTACATGAGGTTTAACTAGAGGCCATATGAAAAGACTAGCCATCTTTGTCCAGCCCTATTTGGAAGCTTCTAAGATCACTATTTATTAGGCTATGTCTTAAGCTGACTTGAGTGTCATCAGTTCATGCTGTGGGCCTCCCTAAGAGGATCAGGCTGTACAATTTATCCTGTTATCCGTGTGGGATCTTTGCAGCATGGTAACTATGGCAAAAAAGAGGCCCCATGGAAAAGCACTGTGTCAAGGAGTGGTGTGCATAGTTAACTTTCAATAAATTGGAGTGCCAGCACAGCTAGAAGTATCAGTAAATGTGGATTTTATCACCGTATGGGTGTTGCAAAAGAAGAGGGGTTATTGACCCAAGAGCATAGGGAGAAAAAAACCAAGGACAGGGCTTGAAGCAGTTCTGAAGTGGAGGAGGACTAGGAACCACCAGCAGTTGAAGAGAAGTCTGTAGGAATGTAGAAAGGGGCTCAGACAAACATCTCAGGGGCTGGGGGTGCCACATTAGGTGACTGGGCATAGCTATGTGCTGTCATGCTTGGATACCTATGAATTTCCCCATCTGGGGAGACACATGCATTTCTGTGTGTAGCATGTTTGCCTTCTCCAAGCCTTTGGAGAAATAGAAATTAGTGAGATTCAGTTATATAAGGGTAGGTTGACTCTGCTCCGTCATTCTTTGTTGTGAGTACACTATCATGTATGATAATGAGAATATTCAGTCTCATGAAATAGGAAGGGAAAGAACATCAGGAGGTGCTTCTCTTTTTCCCAGAAAGGCTGATGGTTCACTTTGTCTGGAGAAGAATGAGAAATCTGCCCAGCAGTGAATGTTGCGAAGGAATGGCAATAATGACAGAAAGAGATGAAAAGGAAGGGGAAATAAGGGGAATCTAGTAAAAAGCCTTCTAGGGAATATAAGTGAGAGTTCTAGTGGGGAATACAGCAGAACATTTCAAGGAAAGGGGAGACTTTCAGAGGACCCAGAAATAAATAATATCCAAACACCATTTCTCAGGATACTCATGCAGCCAATACTATAACATTCTGTCCCTTTTTCTCACTCACTCATTCATTCACAAGCATTACTGAGGGACACGTACATGCCAGTCATGTGCTTATCACCAGGGACATAAAGATGAATAAGTTCCTACTCTTGACCCCACAATACTCACTGTCTATTGTTCATTCCAAACTTATCCAGTGTCCCTTTCACAAAAATACTAGCTCTTTAAAGGCTAGGGACCATGCTTTCTCAATATCTAGCACATAGGAGGTCCTCAGCAAGTATTAACTGAATGAACAAGTCAAGGAAGGGATATCAAATGGGGGACATAAACAAATAAACAATGCCCCTTCAGCAGGGTAAGTGCTCTGGTAACACAAGGTGTTGTGGGAGGTTGACAAAAGGGCATTCTTAGCAAAGCTCAAGCAGATTGACCTAAAGGGAGGCTTGAAGAATGAATAGAAGTTTCCAGGACACAGCAGAGCACAATGAACCAAGAACAGAACTCTAAAGACTCAAAGAAGCTTGATCTGTTTGGGGAATTTTGAGAATTCCATATGTTTAGGGTGGGATTAGTGTGGAGATGGTCTACACATGAGAAGTTAGGATTTTACACTGTAGGCAAAAAAGGACCATTAAATGTTTCTTCTTCATCCTCTCCTTCCTCCTCCTCCTTTTCCTTCTTCCTTGTAAAAAGTATGTGTTGGGTGATGCTCTGTTACTTCCTGGGAAAATGCATCTTGTTTTTATATTTAAGCCCATGTTCTCTTGTAGATTAATTGCAGAGATCAACTAATCAGTATCTTGCTCCTCTGTATAACTGAGGGTCACATCAATATCAGGCTTTATTTTTTTTTTACTCTCTTAACTCTTATTAACTCTGCCCTTTTTAAAAGTGATAACTTCTATTTTTGCACCTTTATTTACTTTTATTATTCTTACATCTCACTTTTTAAATTTGGTAAATGAAACTACCCCACAAATTGTCAGTAATATAGCATACACTGACCCTTTTTTGTCATAGTCTCTTTTTGTTATTTCTCAATACTATGTTATTTTTTTAAAAATTATTGAGATATCATTGACATGCAATATTATATTAGTTTCAGGGATATGGCATAATTATTAATGCTTATGTATTGTATATATTAAATGCTTTGCAAAAGAGGAACAAGATTAGATTTGCAGTTTTTAGAAAGAGTATCTAAAAGCAATGAGGACAATGGGTTTCAGCAGAGAAAATGCTGGCAGTGGAGCAGTTGGGAGGCTTTGAGGGCACTGTCACTGGGGATGATGGAAGGACACGGAGAGGAGGTTTTTGAAGCCAGAATCAGGGATGACCCATTGGTGTGATCTAGAGTAGTTACAGAAGCACTCAAAAATCTGGTTTGAGTAGGTAGTACTAGATCGGTGACTTTTCTAGAGGGAGGGTGTTTAGACTGACAGGAGGAAACTGTCTTCTGAGAGCCATCCTGAATACTGAAGAGATGAGAGAAAAATCAAGCGGCCACTCAGTGGCCAACAGGCGATGGTTCAAATGATCTAAGCTTGTGACATCTGCGTTTATTACTGAAACTCAGCTGAGCCAAGAGTGAGAAAGAAAATTAAGAGCTTGCTTCTGACAGCTGGAGATGCATGGTAGCAGCCGGGGGAGAAAATGCATCACCCCAAGGCCCACTTACAGGGGGAAGGGGGTGGCCAGTGCATTTACAATGAGAGAGAAGCATCGGCTCTGTGAAGGTGAAGGTCATATCCATCTTGGTTTGTGCAGTAACAGGGTCTTACACATGATTGGCAATAATTGGTTCAATATGTAGAGGGACATCAAAGTGTGATTCAGATGGGAGTAGAAATATATGAACAGAGCTTTATTTTCCACTTCAAAGCCTCTATTCTTTTATTCTTTTGGAGTTTTATTTTATTTTACTTATTTTATTTTTTTGAAGTATCATTAACATGCAGTGTTATATTAGCTTCAGGTGTACAATATAAGCACTCAATAATTCCATACATTACTCAGAGCTAATCATGATAAGTATACTCTCTTCTTGATAACGGAGGTAAGGGGAGAACGTTAAGCTTACCAACTGACAGTAATTCAGTGTCCTCCGGCTTGAAAGTCTTTCTCAGATTGAGCTTGATCACTTTTTTTTTACGATTTTATTTATTTATTTGACAGAGAGAGAGAGATCACAAGTAGGCAGAGAGGCAGGCAGAGAGAGAGGGAGAAGCAGACTCCCCGCTGAGCATAGAGCCTGATGGAGGGCTCAATCCCAGGACCCTGAGATCATGACCTGAGCCGAAGGCAGAGGCTTAACCCACTGAGCCACCCAGGCGCCCTGAGCTTGATCACTTTAAAGTGAAGGTCATCTGACAGTCACTATTTCCTCCCTCTTCTCTTCTCCTTCTCTTTACCCAAGGAGGGATCTAAGGCCCCAGGTGTTAAGAAGCTTTGTGGTGCCAGTGGTCAGGGGAAAGGGGACACATCCACCCCTACACCTCCTTCCATCTCTTGCTGGATGCATTGCTAAAGTTCACTGTGATATGCTCGTGTCCTCGTCTCTTAGCTCAGCAGAAGCTGCTGCAATCTGTTTGCTGGCTGGTCATTCTCTTTGGCTCCTGCTGAACATGCAGATCTTTTGAGACCCAGCTGTGTCCCTTGCTTGCGTAACAGTTAAGAAACTCTTTGCACCTGACTACTGTCACATTCTGTTACCTGTTGAACTGTGTTTCCCCAAAAGATATGTTGAAGTCCTTACCCCCGGTACCTGTGAATGTGATCACATTTGGAAATAAGGTCTTGGCAGAGGTAATCAGGTTAAGATGAGGCCATTAGGATGAACACTAACTCAATATGCCTGGTGTCCTCATAAGAAGAGGAAAGCAGCATATAAAGATGGAGACACACAGGGAGAATGCCACATGACCACAGAGGCAGAGACTAGAGTGATATAGCCATAAGCCAAGGAGTGTCGAGGATCTAGCGCTACCACCAGAAGCTGGGACAAGGTAAGGAAGGGAGAGCATGGCCTGGCTGTCACCTTGATTTTGAACTTACATCCTCCAGAACTGTGAGAAAATAAACTTCTTTTGTTTAAAGCCACCCAGTTTTTGGTACTTCATGACAACCTCTCTAGGAAACTAATACATACCTCCCTCAAGCTCTTCACCTAGTTCCAATACTTTCTATCTCCCAGTTGGGGGTCCTAGGAACTCCTGGGTCCCCTATATGTCACACACAAGTCATATGAACCAAAGGACTACCTGGCCAGGCCCACACAGGCCACCAGTGTTCTCCATTCCTCCTGCTGTACACGGCTTACTGTGGGCTTCTCTGGCCAGCCTGCAGCCTTAGTAGGCTACTTCTGGGGAAGTTCCATCCACAAAAGTCTCAGATTTTTCCAATCCAATCTCTGTGTTTTTACCACATGCTTAATCCAAGATTCAGCCAAGGGCTGGCAGGGACAGAAAATTGTGATTGACTTATTTTCCTAGTTCTTCCTATCTAAACCAGAGAGATTAGCAATATTTGCTCTTGTCAAGAAAGTATCTCAACCTACCTGTCTTGCATTTCACTCCCTTTTAACTTACTTCTTAATCTATGAAACCACCAGAGAAATGAATCCCAGTTGCCCTACCCCTCAGGTTGTTTGTCTTTTAACTGGACACCCTTGATGTGTGAACCTTGAGCTATAAGAACATTTCACTGGTAAGGTTTATTAGATTGATGGAGAAGTACTTTTGATTCCCAGGTCCTCTCAAATCTTGACCTATGTACATGTGCGACTGATCCAGTCAAGAACCACAAACTTAGAGTTGTGGTCCGACTCGAATTTGTCCTTGGCGAGTACCGTCACGTCTTGTATGAGACTAGATGTTTTTTTTTTTTTTTCCATTTATACTCTAGAACATGAATCATGAACCTTAGGCCTTGGGCTAAATCTAGACCAAGGCCAATTTCTATATGGTGCTTGAGCTAGGAATGGTTCTCAGGTTTTTTAAGGAAAGGAGGAGGAGGAAGAGGAGGAAGAGGAGAAAGAGGTAGGGGGAGGGGAAGAGGAATACAGAGACCATATGTGGCCAGCAAAGTCTAAAATATTTACTATTTAACCCTTTTCAGAAAATGTAAGCAAGAAACTCTTATACCAAGATCATAAGATAATTTGGAATGAGAGTCTCTATTATCTCTAAAGGCTCACTCAGATCAGGTCAGTTTAACCAGATTATCCTTCTCCAGAGGAAGTTGAGACTCACCTTATTTTCTAAGACTCTGATGGATCATAAAGTTAGGGAGTTACTCTTGCCTTTGTAGCATCGGGTAGAGTTTTATAGGTAACCCCTCAGTCACAATGATGTTCTTCAGTAAACCAGCGTCAAATTCATGCTTTCACCCCCTGAGCGCCAAGCATAGGGAAGGCCAGCCATCCAGACATCTGCCCAGGCAGCTCTAGCCAAGCCTGTTGGAAGAAGGATGGGGGAAGATGTCTCACCAGCTTCAGGTTACAGAGAATCACAGCACCCTTGCTTCCAGCTTAGGAAGAATGGTTGGAAGAAAGAGAAAAAGTCCAGTCATTACATACATCTGGGTGGACCACCTTAATCCTCTTTTCACTCCAATATAATTCCAGAACACTTCAGATACACATGCATGATTGGTCAGCCCCTCAGGAGGGCACAACAGGTCTGTGTTCAAACACGGAAGCTCAGCAAGGTGAGTAGTACCGGGGAGTCTACACTGGGGAAGCTTGAAGATCTTGATACCAGTAAAAGATGACCATAAACTATGCCACCCTTCAGGGACTGGAATGGCACCAAACTCCTCTCCAAGAAAAGGTCTGCCTTGTTTGTCCTCACTACCCAGTTTCACAGCCCCAAGGGAAGACATTCTACTGGGGCTTCTGGGCCTTGTTTTCAGGTTCATACTTTACACACAGCACTGGGTCAATGCGGTTCTTTCTCTCAAGCCTCTTATCAGTTCCGTTGCATATACAAGCATGGTCATGCTTTTTGTTTATAGCAACACAACAAAGACAGAGATCACTGCCTGAGCTTCAACACTGTGGTATGTGAAGGGGAGTGATGGATGAGGAGTGTATCAGATTATGGCCTGATTTTTACCCATCCTGGTCTGTCGACTTCTGTGGCCTCCATGCACAGGCTCTAGCCGTCATCCAGCACCTTAACTGTCTTCTGAATGTAGCTACGTTATTTGGTTTTGTGGCCTTTACTCCAATCCCAGAAACTTGGCACTGGCATTGTTACTTTGGAAAACAGAGAATCTGTCCTGGGAGCCTTGCTAAGGGTGCCTATTCAAGAAGAGCCAGAGCTCTGGTCTCAGAAGACTGTCACCACCTTCATCATTGTTTGGGGAAGATAATCCACATCCCTTGCTGTCCCCCAAGGGCCATGCTTTGATCATCATTTCTCACATTTGGAAGTCGCCTGGTTGCTTGCCCACCTTTCTCCTAAACATCTCCTTTAGACTTGCATACAAGAGGCTGCTGTGGCTGTAATTCCCTAAATGTCATCAGTGAGGCTCAAAATACAGTTACCCAAGCTTGGTCCTCCTGGCAGGGCTGCATAGGCTCTCAAGGTGTCCTTCTAGATGTGTTAGAAGAGCACAAACAAGGATGAAACTCAGTCCCTGAAGCTTAATTTAAAAATATGAAAGGTGATGTAGATTTTCCTGGCCACCAGTGGGAAGGATTTTTCTTTTAGGAAAGAGACTTTTTCTCTTTACTCATTAATTCATTCAGCAAGTATCTATTGAGAGCCTATCCCATGTCTGGCATTGTGTTAGGTCCTTGGAATACAGAGACTAACAGGGTTTAGGAGCTCACAGGCTGATGTGGAATTCCGAAAGGTTAGGACTCTGCTGCAGGCTCTTAAAACACTGCTAGTTTTAAGGATACTCAGAAATTCTCCAGTTCTCCTCACTTTCCCAAAATAAGGGAGTGTTGCATTTCCCTGCTTCCTGAGAAGTTAGATGCGACCATATGACTTGCTTTGGCCAATGATCTGTAAGCAGAAGTGCGATGTATCATTTACAGGTGAAAGTTTTTAAGAGACAACTTATGTTTCTATATCCTATTTTCCCTACCTTGGGAATGTGGAAAAATATGTAAAGATGGAGTATTTACCAGTCCCAATTTGAGTGACTAGCGAGCATAGCTTCCAGCCAACACACAAAAGATAAACTTCTGTTGTGTTAGACTACTGAGATTTGAGGGTTATTTATTACTATAGCATAACCTAGCCTATCTTGACTGATGCATACCAGCCCTGGAGAATGAGATTTTTCCAGCCTTCTATGAACTAAGAACCTTTCTCAAGATATGACCAATCTATTATTTGAGAAACACCTGGAAAGCCTCTTGAGCTAGATCAGATGATATCCCCTATGATAATGATGGGTCACAAAAGGAAATTTGCATCTCTCCTCTTTTGTGCTCACCACTTGTGGGCTTCCCCAGCAAAGTTGTCTTTGAGCAGTTAACTTTCCATCTTAGGGCATCCCCCTAAGGGAGAGATACAGAAATCTAGTGCTTCCAGCGGCCTGTGCCTCCTTCTATCATAGCCATTGTTACATAGTTTGTCTAGACTATGTAAGCTCAGACTATGTAGGCCCAGGTATAGGCCTGCCATGATATCCAAATTGTAATAGGTAGCCAATATCTACCTTTTCAATGAATACATTTTGAATGAATGAATGATGAATGAATGAAGCCCTCTGCTCCCACCCTTGCACACTATGTTTTTTATATGGATTACAGTGAGTCCTTGAGTAAGGCATGAGGAGACAGAGAACACAGGCAGCTGTGTCTTTGGATTACCTTTCCTTCTCTGTAGGTTATTGGTGCCAGGAGAAGAGTTCTGTCGTCAGAAACCCTTGGCTGTAGCATCTGCTCTGCTGCTCTATCTCTCAACTCTTAACTGTGTGATCCTGAGCAAGTCTTTTAACTTCTAAGTAAAATTGTCGTGAGATTTAAATGAGATAATCAGCAGAGCTTATGGAATTTCACAGATACCTTCCAGCTTATTGTTCTCTGACTCAGCAAGCTAATGACAGAACTGGAAACAAAATCTAGTCTCCTAAAGCCCAGTCTGGAGTTCCAATGCTATTGGTAAAAGGAATCTGAGAATCAATGATGTCATGGGTATGAAAATAAGTGCATTAAAGAAATAGTACTTTGATGCATTGCTCTGTATTTTCGTGGTGTTTGATTTTCTTGTTCTTGTTAGAACTACGGATTGGTGGGGGGTTGGGAGTGCTGCTTTTTAACTCACCCACCAAACAGGTTTCTGCCTTACTCACTAATGAAGTACTGGTGAAGGTTGAAGCCTGGCTACAATCCCATCAGGCAACGAACCCCTGGGGCTTTATTTCCAAGGATATATAACTCACAACTTTCCCAGGCTAAGTAGATTGGCCCGGCATTCCCAGGACGGACCCCTGCCCTGTAGCATTTTAGCATTCCGGCATAAATAACTCCATGCTGAAGTAGAAGAGTTGATTGTGATTTAAATAACATTTACATAAAATAGACATACTCTTCCTTGAGTACTAATTAATGAGCAACCCAAAGCTCCTGTGTATTGATGAGGAAAATTATCAATATCTATGTAGGGCTGAGTGGCCTAGATGCCCTGTGAGCAGGAAAATGAGGATTTGCAGAGAAAAGATCACACATATTTGTATACAGAATATACACAATCATTTTAGATGGGCCATATGGTACACTGTAAGGCAGCATGGTATGTAATATGTTGTGTAAATTCATAATGTAATTAGATGTCAGGTGATATTTGTTGCATAGGCATGTAACCCAGTTGTACACGTTTTCAACCCTTCATGGGTTCCCTTCTTAATCTTTGCATAATAACAGCCTAAGTATCTATTCTGAAAAGCACAATCTTGAACACTTCAGAAATTCATTCTATAATGCAAGGCCACTATCTGGCAATAGACAGATGAATTAAATCCTACAGGAATATCCAGATTTCTCCCTACCTTGAAATCCTGGACCCCAGTTGCCCTTAAACTCACAGTGAGAAAATTGCCTTTTCCCTGGTCCAAAGCCCTGCTCCAGTTTGACCTCTTGCCCTGCTTCAGGTTGACCAAGAGTAGGAATATTTATTATTTTTAGGGAAAAATCCCCCAATTTTATCCATAGGGTATAATCTTGCCTCAGTGATTCAGACAAGGCAATCATGATGTTCTATATACATTTCCCCAGAGCTCAGCTGTCCAATCTTTTATTATATCATTTGGGGTACACCAAGGACTTCCAGTCCACATAACCTTAAGCCAGGCCCATTCCAGGACCAATTCACAGTTCTTTTTTTAGCACAAGGGCAGAGAAACTCAAATCATCATTCTTCATGGGATTCCAAGGCTCCTGTGAGCAAATATTTGAGGATTTTCCCCCAAAACATAGCAATTTTCATGAACAGACCACTTTAAGTCCACATTTAAAAATCTAATCTCAGGACAGCTGGGTGGCTCAGTTGGTTAAGCATCTACTTTTGGCTCAGGTCATGATCCCAGGGTCCTGGGATCGAGCCCCGCATCAGGCTCTCTGCTCCACCGAGAGCCTGCTTCCTCCTCTCTCTCTGCCTGACTCTCTGCCTACTTGTGATCTCTGTCTGTCAAAAAAATAAATAAAATATTTTTAAAATATTTTAAATAAATAAATAAATATCAGCATGGATTGCATGGAGCACTGAGTGTGGTGCATAAACAATGAATCTTGGATCTCTGAAAAAATAAAATAAATTTTTAAAAAATAAAAAATAAAATAAAAATTGAATTAATGTTATTAAAAAATAAATTAAATAAATAAATATTAGTTCTTTATACAGAGGTGCCATATCAGGTTAAACCATATGAAATGGCTGACATTTGATTTTTATTAACCTACAAAAATAGCAATTTCACATGACCCAAAATAATAGTGAGAAAAGCACTTGGCACCAAGAGGCTTGGTTCTGAACACTGGCCCCCCTGCTCTGTGACTTCTAGGCTTTAGCAAGTCATGGAATGTCTCTCTGAGCTCAGGTTTTCAAATGGGACAAGCTATAGCTGCTGTGTGGGGTCACAGTGGAGATTAAAGGACCAATGGAAACATTCAGTCAATACACGGCCTGTGTTAATGGTGAAAACAATGGCTCATTTATTACTTTATTTGATCTTCACAGTAGTCCTATGAGACAGACGTGGAAGCCATGTCTATTATTGAATTTTAGAAGGAAGGAAATTGGTGTTTGCAGACTCTATATAGTTTACACAGGATTACCCAACTAGCAGGTAACAGAGCAAGAATCAGAACCTAGATGTCTTGATTCTTGGTCTAGTTAGTAAGTACATAGTCCTCTCATACACTGTGCTTCTTTCTGGTCAATAGAACATTAAAAAAGAAAAAAAAAAGAGAGAGAGAGAGAAACCTGTAGAAGTAAACTGAGCTCCAAGAATCCTAATACAAGGAAACATGGCACCAAAACAGAATATTCTTGAATCTTTCTGTTGATAATGTAAGGGCCCATCATGTACCCAGTGTTCTGTCTACATTTTTACACATTTAATCCACACAATTAATCCTTTGAATGGAGTGATGGGTCTCCATTTTCCAAAGAAAACTGGAGTTTGGAGTGGCTTGTTAAATTTCTCAAGGTCACGTCTTCACCCATCTTTACGTACACTCACAATAATCATTTCCAAGAATCAATTCCCTCCTCGTGGACGATGGAACAGAATTTCCTCTTCACTTTGGATGGGAACATAAAAGCCTGACTTGGAATTGGTGTGATCCCTAAAGGCCATGTGAATATGATTTAATAGACAGGAATCCAAGCTTTAACATTACAGAATCTATAATTTAGCAGATTCCATTACGTAACAAACTACGCTTGGTTGTCCACCTGGATATTAGTCCGAACAGGCGGGGGCTGCTCTGGAAGGGCATGCGGACCTGGCTCCCATTGCCACCTATTGTTGTCAAAACACATAACAAGTTGTGGAAAGAAACACAGTCAGCACTGGCCAGTGTCAAAAGCCAAAACAGAGAGCTTGGAAAGGATTCTAAGCGAACTCTGGGTTCCTACAGCCTCTGAAGAAAGATCATACAAAAGTCTAAGAAAGAGAATCCCTACTGGCTATCCCGATAAGCTTAACACTCCAGACGGGGTCCATTTCCAAACAACTGTGTGTCCCTGTGCTGGGAAAATCATCTGTCTAGGGAATCATCTCCAGAGATCACCCCTTCAACTTCCTGTTACCAGCTCTCAGTGAGCCCCTGCTCCCAATTCAAAAGCAGAAGACCTCAGAATGGGTTTCACTGGAGTGAGAGAGCATGTCAGCACAGCTTGGGCTTGAATAGCAAGTTCCCCTAGAATCTGGTTTCTTTCCTGGATGCTGGGACCATAGAGCTGATTTCTGGAGAGGACGCTCCAGAATGTTCCAGAGTGCTCCATACTGATGACCCATCTTTCTTTGTTCCTTCAAATTCTGTCGATTTCAGAGACGACTATTTGTCTGGGCTGGTCTCCTATTTTTTTCCTGAAATCTACTTCTCTTTGATTGATTTCTATTAGCTTATTTAGCAGTAATTCCATTGCTATGCTGATCATATCCTTTCATGAGCTCCTACTTTCCCTTTCCTTTCTCACATCCCTTGACCTGAGCCCTGCTCCCGGCATGACCTGACATCAAGAACAGTGCCCTCTGACCCATGCTTGGTGACCACCTTGTTTCCTGATTTTATCTGCAAGTGGCATCATGGACAGTAACTGTGCCCATTCTGAAATTAACTGCCATGCCCTGAAACCCTTGGAGCAGGAAACCGCCGTGAATTTTCAGTTCCCAGTTGTGTCTCTGGTAATCATGAAGGAATCTGCCTGGCTTCTACCTACTGCTTGGTACCGTCTCTTGGTATGGCTATCCTTCGTAAAGTCATTATTCTCAGGAAGTGAGTATGGGTGAGCAATATCAACACTGAGATTCAGATCACATCCTGACATGACTAATTAGATTCTCTCAGACAGAATCACTCCATGTCTAGATACTTAATTTTCTCCTAATTCCCCGTGCCATTTACCACATCTTATGTGAGGTCAATGAACACTTACAATTTTCCTTTAAGTTCTGTCGGTCCCCTGGTTGCCAAATGCACCTGCTTCCAGTTTTGTTCAGAAATCCAAACCAGAAAATTCAAATACCCAGACTTATTTGCAGCCTCTCTAATGATGATTGATGTTAATCATAATAAATCAAAAGAACTGTGAGATCCTGAGGTGTTCTATGAATCATCTAAGAAAGATAAAAGCACTTTCTGACCCATTTTAGTGATGAAATTATGATCCTGATGGCTCATCATTTAATGAATGCCTACTGTGTGCAAGGCATGTGGTAGCATCTTGGGGGGTGACAGAGTTGCATCTGTCATAGAGAATATATTCAAGAAACTTGTGATTAATTTTTAAGACTAAGTAGATGTATATGACAATGATTGAAAGGAGAAAGTCCTTTCCCAAGAGAGGCAGAGATCAAGGATATACAATTTCAGAAGAGAAAAATATGTAAGTAAAAAAAAGGAGGTGGAGAAGGAAGACTTTCCTAAGAAGAGGGAATTGACCTGAGTCTTTTAAGAATGGGCAGGATGTGAATATGCAGAAACAGGCTAGAAGGGCATCCTATATGGAGGGAACATCAAGAATGGGGAAAGTCAAAGTGTTTATGAAGAAGAATGTGAGCAGCACAGAGGGCAGAGAAACAGGGGTGAAAATAGCTATGTGGGAATGACCATGAACAACCTTGAATGACAGCTTTATCCCATCAGTTATGAGAGTCACTGAAGGTTTTGAGCTGGGGAGAAACGAGTTACTCTTCAAGAAAACTTAAAGAGAGACTAGAAGAAACAGAAGGATAAAAAAAAAAAAAAAAAGCTGAGCTCATCATCCACAGAAGACAAATTTTCATTCCATGATGATTGGATTATATGGCAATGCCCAGTTAATCAGAATCCTGGAAACTGAATCCACCCACCTCCAGCAACTCTGGCCAAAGGGAAATCGGCTATAATTGGTGAAGTGTGGAGTGACGAAAGGTCACATGTCCGGCAGTATGACATCCTTTAGTTAGCTTGAGATGGGAGTCTAAGTATCACAGTGAATTAAACTCCAGGTTATAAAAACCTCCACCTTTCACATTCTGACTCACTTTAAACAATTATTTGGTCACCACCAGCTCTGAAAAGATGACATTTCATTAAGCAGGAGAGACTTAAAATGCAAAGCAAGGTAGATAAGCCCAGGAAAGAGCCTCATGACAGTTACAATTCAGAGATGTGTTTAGCTATTGTTGCTGTCATCAAGCATAGAATCCCACACAACACAGACAGAGACAGGAGGAGCTCAGCTCTAGCCTTGGCCAACTTAATTCTGGGCTTTCTCTATCTGGCCCAGGTGCTGAAACAGCTTGAGAAATGGAAGCATTTTTAATAAATGTAATATATGACTGGATAGATAAGGATATCATAACAAAACTGTTGTGCTTTAAAATACTTTAGCACTTTATATTCATTATATTTTGATTAGTATTTCTAATAATTACTTTTTTCTTTTCTTTTCTTTTTTTTCACATTCCCTATCCCATTCCTCCTCTGCTCAGCATGTTGCTGTCTATACCAGAGCAATTTTCAAGATTAGGCCCTGAGGTGTCAATTCCCTTTCTGCTAGTAGATTCCCCAACTAACTAGTTAATCTCCTGTTCTCTCATTACTTTCTCCCTTAATGATGATAGGTAGTAACATTCCCCGGAGACGATCCTATCAGCATTTATATTTCTTCCAAATTAGAAGAGTAGGCATCTCTCCAGATCATAAAGAATACATTTATTTTAAGGTACAGTGGAGAGAACACACACAAATTAAAGTTTGCTTAATGAAAGCCTGAGTCGTTTGCAGAAATTGTAGCTCATGCAGCTTCTTGCCATCTCCAGTCTTTCGAGCCTAGTGCTCTGGTCCTATATTCTCATAATCTAGCCCTTAGGCATCAGGTTACAAAACGACCTGGGAGCTCAAGACCAGAGAAAATTCAAGATGCATTTGATCTCTGGCTGTAAGTTTCTGTACCTCTGTCCTGTGCTCTGCCTTGAGCGTGCTTTCTCTTGACCTATCCATCTCCCTCTCTGTGAGGCCATCCTTTTGTTGTTTTAATCCCTGCAGCACTGTCGCTTGGCCCTCCTCCTGTCTTTAAGTTCCTGAGTGTTTTTCTGTGTCCTTTGGTCAGAAGATCTGAGATCAGTGACTCTGGTCAAGTGCCCAAATTTCCAAGGATTATGAAGACCCTAGTTTGGATTCATTATGAACATTGCTAAATGCATTCCCCCAAGCACCAAGTGTTTGGCCCTTCTATTCCAGTAGGGGACCATGGAGACTCAACCCCTTATGTGTCAGGTGCCATGTGACTCCTTACATAAGTGAGTTCAATCCTTTTTCTTATCAATCCTGTGAAGTCCATGTCACAGAAAAGGAAAATCATTGTGCCTTGAGAGAGTAAGAGACTTACTAGTTTCAGAATTAGAATTCACCTTCCAAAACGTGTTGCCTTTCTTAGTCTGATCCATATGCTTACCTGTGGACGTTTATAAACCTTCTATTGGAGCCTCTAAGGTTAAATGGCTCATTCAGGCATTTGAGAGAGAAGCCAGGGATTATTAGATTTACCATTCAATTGAGGAGACATCAGTCTATTTTGAGTATAGGGAGTTTTGATTACTAGAAAAGCTAGAGCTTTAAAAGGTCCAGTCGGGGAGTCAATGGTTTGGCAGTGGAGTAGAACATCTATTAGTTGTGTTAGGGTCCTTTGACTTCAAGCAAGAGAAACAGATTCCTCCTGCCTCAAGTTAAAAAAGAAAAGGTACTGGAAGATGGGTGGTAGCTCTCAAAATTGAAGAAATGCATAATGATGCCAAACAGAATCAAGAAGGGTAGGGGCCAGGGCAGCCCTGGGAATCCAGGTAAGAGGAGCCAACTAATGGCCTTGTCAGGATAATTTAGCTCCAACTGTTTTTTCCATCTACTAATGATTCCAAGTTTCAGGAGAGAGACCAGCTGAAGCATCATGACTGATAGTCCCGCCAACAAATGTAATGGAGAAGCACTTGGAGAATATCCAACCAGTTATCCCCTTATCCTTCCAGGTAATTAACCTCCAGTAGTTATCCATTTTATGCAGCCCTAGGGCCACAGCCCACTCTAGAAGATTCCTTCTCTACTACCACCCAGAAAAGCAAATTCTTTTCTACCTCTGTTAACCCATGAAGTTTTTCCTTCCATCCTCTCCTCTACCTTCCAAACTGGATAAGGCCCAATTTCTAACCAAGTATTGGCCACAACAATTTTAAAAAAATATGAATCTATCTTTGTACTCTTTCTGAGTTAGTGTCACCATGACTGCATCAGAGGAAGTGGCCAAGGGAGGAACATAAGTTTAGCAAGTATGTGCTGAACACCCAGGATATGGGAGCCTCTATTCTCAGTGGACTAAGGTATTTCCCCCTTTACCCTCCTCCCTTACCTCCTCACTCTCACCTTTCATCCCAGGTAGGATCTTAGCACGTTAGTCCCTGTAGACAAACACTGGTCTGACCTAGTCTTCTGATCACTCTGATTCCTCTGCAAAGAAATATGGCCTGAGTCTGATTACCTCACACTCACAGAAAAAAAAAAAAGATATTTAATCTTTTTAAAAAGTCATATTTACATTAAATACACTATTGAGTGACACATGGCCTTCTTTTCTTCGATTCTTTTTCTCTCATGGCTTCTTCATTCCTACAGGAGTATTTTCTTCGATTTCCTTCTTTCATGTGTTCTCCATCTTTTTTGTATCCTCTCTCCTTCTTTCTTTCCTTCTTTATTCTTTTGGAGTCTCTGCCTTTTTCTCCTTCACTATTCAGAGAAAAACTAAACTACAGAAAGCCACTGTCTGAAGCTAGTGAGATCAGCTCTCCCATAAAGGGTCAGACTTTCCTCCTTCACTTGACTCCACACTCTTTCAAGGCTCCAGTGGACCAGCCATCTGCAGATTTCCACCCTTATAGCTGGCCTCTTCACTGAACCAATTTCTTCATATGTCACCAGGGAAATAAAACCTACAGTGAAAATGATAGTATTGGTTTTCTGTTTTACTTCACTGGTAATAAGATCACAGACCTTCTTCTCACAGAAAGAGCCCTGGCATGCTTGGACCACAAACAACATTGGAGAAAGGAAAGCCATACCACCCTTCCCTGGAACAACAGAAACCACAGACCAGTTTGAACCTGAGCTCATTCTAGATATTCCTAGGCTCAGAATAATTTGTATTGGGTGAGGTAGAGGCAGAAAGGAAAATAAAAATCTGCTGAACATGTTCTTCAAAACCCAGAAGACCCCCTGAAGTGATCTTCAACAGGAGAAACTCCCAAGTGGGAGGAGAGGAACTGTTTAGACCCCTTAAACAATGTACTAAGATGGGAGTCAACTTAATCTCAGGAAACAAACTGAGGGTTGCCAGAGGGGAGAGGGTGGGAGGGATGGGATGTCTGGGTGATGGACATTGGGGAGGGTATGTGCTATGGTGAGCGCTGTGAATTGTGTAAGACTGATGAATCACAGACCTGTACCCCTGAAACACATAATACATTATACGTTAATTGAAAAAAAATAAGGCAAAGAAAAAAAAAGATGGGAATCAATGAGGAACATAAGTGAAATTGATACATGCAGATGGAAAAGGAATGTTTGGAAATCGGTTCACAGCGCTAACTTGTTATGTGATCTGGACCTTGTCACTTAACACTGCTGGACCTCATTCTCACTGTTTATAAAAATAAAGAAGAAAATGTTGAGATTGTTGATTTCTAACATTTATAGCTCCAAAATTCTATCATTCTAATCAAGACTGGAAGATTGTGGCTAAAGCTAAAGCTATTTAGAGAGGTTTTCCCTATAACCCACTTGAGGAGTGATAGGTAATTATCAAAATGAAACCTCAGCGATTGTCTTGCTCCTTCTCAGAATTTTCTGGCTTCTCTATGATTCAAAGAGTTAATGCACTTGGGCTTGTAGGTGACCTGTTGATTCTGGCTTTCCCCTTTCCTACCTTGGAATCCAGTCAAGACACTGAAGAAAGTGCTAGCTAGACAATTGTAGGCATCAAAGAGAACAAGTAGAATAGCACATATCAGTGGTCTCAGGTGGAGACTCCCAGGAGCACTCTTTGCACAGGACACAGTGGGCCTGCTGGAAAAAGAGAATAACAAAGAATGTGTTGCATAAACAATGAATTCTGGAACACTGAAAAGAACATTTTTTTAAAAATCCAAAAATAAATAAATAAATAAACAAACACTGACAAAATATCCAGCCTCAGGAACAAGAGGAAAGTTAGAGCCAACCTTCCCCTCATAGTGGGAACACTTTCTAAGAATGAGTTGAGCTCCTAGGGTGGTTATTTGCCTATTTGCTCTCAGATTCGTCCCCTGACTTTCTCCAGCGAAATGGATTTCCCAGGCTCCCTTGCCAAGTGTCTTCTCGCCAGGCTCAGCTCATGGAAGACACCAAGAGGAACTAGAGAATAGGAGGAAGAAAGAAGACAGGGGATTTCTCCCCCGTCTGCTTCCCGGATGGGGCGCAGCCTCATCAAGGACTGGGACTGTTCAGTGATCCACGCTCCCATGGCAGGTCTGCCTCTTGGGCTTTACCAGTGCTACTTACTCCACTAGGAATGGTTGCAGGTTGCTAATGTTGCTAACCTCTTGAGTTGTCTCATTCTCTCCACATTGACTTTCAGTTCTTCTAGCACTTTTGATATGTGCTCCCCCATATTACAGTTCTTCTGTTGGACTGATTGACCTGGCTTTCTCATCCTCACTATACCCTAGTGCAGATACTTGATTCTGACCATGTGCACTGGTGTACTGCCCGTGTATAGGGATATTTTGGGTACAACTCTAATACTGCAGTTCCAGGGACATTGTCTCAAAAAGCTCTCCCTACCTTAGTAAGAGCAAGATGGTCCGCTCAGTGGCTCAGTGGTGATAAAGTCAACACTGACAGTGACAAGGACATATGGGCCAGTGTTGGTGCCTTCCATAAGTGACACACCAAGCCCACCTGGTGGAACAGAGAAATCTCATTAATGACTTTGTTACAAGAGAACTTTAAAGTCTGCCTCTTGCTGCATGTGACCTGAACACATGGGAAATGTGCTGGGAAATGGAAGGAATGGAAGGAATTTGAGAGGCTCTGTCAGTCCAGAAACAAATATTATCATTACCACTGCAATTATTCCCCAAATCCTTGGTTGTTCTCACTCACAGTTCTGTTTCCTAGGGGAAGAAGGATGTAAACAATAATTTGCACAGTGCTTTTAAGCTTTGATATCATTTAATACATCTTAGTTGAAGAATTTTGATATTCTAAAAACTACAAGCTTATTATATTACTGATGTGCTTATGTTACAATATTTATTAGTAACATAGATTAAACCAAAATCCAAGTTTTCTGACCCCAATTGCTGGGCATTAGGAAAAGCATATGGCCAGTGGCAGTGAGAGCTGCCTACTGATAGGTTGCCAAGAACATACACAGAGAAGGTGGGGCTACTGGGAGCAAAGCTCCATCAATACATGTGTGTGTACTGTAACAACTACTGTACTAAATGTGTACTTAGATATTTATATCTCTATCGAGACTATGATCGAGGAAACAAGATCAAGTAAGAGTCCACTCTAACTCCCGTGTCTACTAGACCTTAAGGTCTAGTAAGTGCCCCAAAACCATTTGTTGGTTGAATAGGTGAATGAAGACAGAACAAGCCACTAACCAGGCCACAACAAATATTGATGGAATTGAAAATCAGGAGCTGATAATAGTGTCGATCATATAAGAGGATTATGTAGAAATACGTGGCTCCGACGTATCTTAAGATGTAGAAAGTGTCTTAGGATCCCACTTAATATTTTCCCATAGAACTAGAATTCAACCCTATGAGATCCATTCCTTTGGTATTTGAGAGTCTATATGGCAAAGTAAATTACCTCTGTAGAATAATGATGAACTTGATTTTTTAAAAAATTAAAGAAGAAAAGAGAGTGGATCTCTGAGCAATTCTACTTCTGGGTGTTTACCCTGTAGATACACGTGCACACATGTGAAATGATATACGTACATGGCTTGTGCGACAATTTTTTTAACAACAAAGAGTTGGAAGCACTCCAAGTGTCCATCTATTGGGAGTTGTTAGCCAACTGCAAGGATTTCTATGTATTTATAAACAAGAGATTTAAAGCAAGATTCTTAAAGCAAAAATCAAGAAGCTCTTTATTTATTGAAATAGAATCATCTCTGGGGTATATTGTGAAGGGAAAAAAGCAAGATGGACACTATATATAATGTAATTTTATGGAAGAAAAGGAAGTAATAAAAATGAATATTCTTATCCACTTTGTTTACATAAAACAGCCCTAGAAGAATACTAAAGAAACCAATACGAAAGCTTACTGGCAGGAAACAGGAATGGAGGGAATGATCTAAATGGGACCTGGTGAAAACAAAATTTCTGGGACATCGTGGGAGCAAGACTTCTTAATGTACATCTATTGAAATTGTCCTGGCTTTTGAAAATTGGAACATATTAACTAATCAAAATTTTAATTTAATGTAATTTAATTTAAAGAGAAGACCCCAGAAAGGAAATAGGAAGACACCAAGGACACCACAAATGGAAGACACCAAGGACTTTAGACACCAAGACACCAAGCACTCTCAGACTTCTTCCTTCCTCAGTCCTCCAAAAATATTTGATAACCACTAAGACCTACAGGTGTTCCACCTTGCCCGACCATAGCATTTGCTAAATCTGCCTGGTGCTGGAATTACTGCACCCACTTCAACTACTACTGGGTCTTCCTCAGTCACTAGATTGTTAATCCCTAGAGAGCAGAGTCCATGACCAACTCCTTTTTTTCAACTTTGTGGTTTCAGGCATATAAAAGTTCTTTTAAAATAAATAAATCTCTGTTAAATGGAATTGAATCTTTCCTACTGCTAGATCTAATTCTGCCTTCAAAATCCTGAGCATGAGCCAGAGATTTCTCCTTCCTTCTCCTCAAAAAGCATTTTTAGAATTCATTTAGTAAGGGCACACTTGCTGGTTTCAGAAATGGCTTTCACAGTCCCCAAAAGTGAAAGGGGGGCTTTTTCCACTCACTTTCAAGCAGTGGTGGTAAGAGGCTGGGGCGGCCATCTTGGATAAAAGGTTGAGTGAATCATAGACCTTTGCAAGGCACATACTTGCTCTTGACTCTGGAAGTGGGAGTGTTGAATTAGCTGTAAACAGCCCCATGAGTGCGGATGGAAAGCCCAAGACTCACAAAGTCCAAAAGGATGATGTAATTCGGTTTTGCCCAGAGAGCTGCCCTATCTCTCCAGTGAGTGGGCATAGGAATCCAGGGAGCGTGTTTGTTTTTTCACACACGTGTTCATTGACTATCTACCACATTCCAGGTAGGATGTCAGGCATTGCGGTTTTAGCAATGAATACTACAAATCATACCTAAAATCAGGTAGGCAGTTGTAGCAGCATTACCAACAATTAATCTATTCATATTCCCAAACAGTACCTGAATCCACAGAAACCAAAACCCAGACACCCCCTCAGGATATGAGTTAGTAGGAGCTGGGTAGTGCATTGGGGCCCCAGAAAAACGGTCTAATAATCAGGCCAGGATTCCAAACAGAAACCTCGTCATTGGAACTGACCCCTGCAGTGGCCAAAAGGAGATATGGACTTGATGGGGATATGGGTGACCATAGCACATACCAGACACTTGCTCCATGACAGAAAACCCTAGATCACATCATATGGAGGTTTGATCCCCTGGTGAGGAGTGGTTCAAGTACTGGCCAGGACTAAGCCTCCATGTGAGAGGGCTTGATAGAGATAGGGTTGGCGAAGAAATCTCTAGTGCATTAAAACACATGTTCTCATTTTATATATGATTTGGGCAAAACTCCCCTCCCCTTAAACACATTTCTTTGACACTTCATATCACCTTGTTGTGCTCATCGCACTCCATTAAAACCACCCTGGTTTTGTGCTCATAAATATGGTGATGGGGCTATAGGGAGAGATCATAACTGATCACCCGGCCCTACGACTTTGCCAAAGCACACTTTTATTTCTTTTAAGTTTACTTTTTAACCGTACTGATATATTTTCAAATCTAGAAAAAAGAAAGTCAATACTGGGTATCAGAAGGGGTTACTTTAATATTTCAGTATTCACAATCTATACAGCACAGAAGATTGGAGATTTTGACTTGGTCACTAGTTAGCCAAGTGACCTTAAAGATGTCAATGAAGTTTTCTGGACCTCATTTGTCCTGTGTCAAATGGGGCTATTTTGATGTAAAGGGCAGGGGGAGGGGGGAATACATGTAATCTGAAACTGCTCCAAAAAAGGAAAAACGCTATACGAATATGTGAGATTTTAAAATTATTATAGTCCTAAATTATATAAAAGTAAAGCTACTTAGGATCAATCTGACTGTAACATTCTCATTGTAGGAGCAAGGTGGGTGCCTAGAGAGACAGGTTAGGGAACATTGTTTGGGTGTTTTCAGAAGCTGCCTTGTTCATTATCTGTGACAATAATAGATTGCTTTAGGACTAGAATATCTTCCCGTGTTAAAGATTTTTGTTTTGATACCAGATGCAAGGATAAGACACAGAAGCAGTCAGTGTGCAAGGCTGAAGCAATGCTGACTGCTGAGCTACATCTGAATATTTTTAGCTCAGCTCTCCCATTTTCAAAGTATCTGCAGACAAGAGGTACAGATACATTACAGACTCAGAGAATGTCTTCAGAAATAATCAAAGCATCACATGCAGTATCAAGAACAATTTAGAGACGCTCTCGCAGGGGTGCAGTGTTTTATGAGCAAATAAAAAAAACCACCCAAATGCCAAAAATATTGATGTTGTGTCAAAAAGAGCTTTTCCCGGAATAAATGACTGTTGCAGAGTAACACCATATAATTCAGGGACAAAGCCCTCTCTTCTAACACAGTCTTAGACCCTTTTGGTAATGGTTTCTCATCATTCATTCAGCAATATTTATTGAAAGGTTTTGAGGCTCCAAGCACTGTTCCAAGCACTGAGAATTCCTCATTGCACAAGACAGTCTACCCTCATGAAGCTTATATTGTTATAGGAGAGACAAAGGAAACATGCAAACATATGTTTGCTATAACGTTATATAGAGATAAATGCCATTTTAAAATATAGCAGAGCAAGGAAGTAGAATAAGGAGTGTTATCTCTGAAAGAGTTGTCTGGGAGAGTCACTCTGAAAAGGTTATATTTGAACAAAAGAAGTGACACTGAGCCATGTGTTGGGGTTGTATCTGACAAACAGAAACACTGCATCTCAAAACAAAACAGAGATGAACACATCACACACACAAAAACTGACCCTCAATATGCTTTCTTTACCAAAGTCAGCTAGAAACGTCTTCAAAATGTGTTGGAGATTGGTCTCATCTGGTACCCCTGCATCACTATGAGAAGAGCTTTCTGCGCCTCCTACATGGGTCCCTGGATGAAATCCATGGAGGCCACCTGAGTCTTACTTGCAAGGTAAGGTGGAAGCCAGACCGGACCATGAAGGCAAACTCAGCCTGGACCGCCTAAGTCTCAGCCAATGCACAGATGTGCTAGTAGGAAAAATAAATGACTCTTGTCACTGGGTTTTGGGGGTGGGAAAAGTTTACTACTCAGTACTAGCCAACTCTTACAGTATGCCAGACACTGGCATGGTGGTGATGAGTCCTAAGACATAAAGCAAAAGAAAGAACCATGGCAGAAAGTATTCAGTGGGGACACAATTTATCGAGGACCGTCAGAATCGGTCTCGTTAGGAAGGTAAGATGGGAGTAAGATCTGAAGGAAATGAAGAAATGAGCCACTCAGATTTCCCTAGGAGAACACTTGAGGCAGGAGTGTGCCCCGCAAGTTCATAAGAAGCAAGGAAGGCAGAGTAGCCAGGAGGAGTAAGTTTAAGGCACAGAAGTAGGAGGTAAAGTCGAGGAGAATTGGGACCCTTTAGGTCACATAGGTAGATTTGAAGCAAAGGAGTGGCAATGTCTGACTTAATTTGGAAAGGATCATTCTGTGTCCTGTGCTGTGAACAGGGTGTTAGTGAGTCAGATGGAAGTTGGGAATTGGTTGGGAACTATTACAACAACCCAAGGAGGAAATTGAATGAGGTTTGAATGAGGACAGCAGAAAAGGAGGCAGTGGCAAGTGATCCGGTTTGGGATATGGTGTGAATGCAAATCCAATGAGATTACAGTTGTAAATAATATGGAATGTGAGAGACAGATTTCGGCGGTGATTCCAAGGTATGAGTCCTCAGCAAACAGAAGGCTGGAGTTAGCATTTACTAGGAGAGGAAGACTGTCAAAGGAGAAAGTTTGGAAGAAGGATCTCAGCACCTTGGGTTGGCCACATTAAATGTGAAGTATCTATTAGTCATCCAATGTGATGTCATGAAGACAAGTGGATATCTGAATGGAGATATTAAGTTTTTTTTTTCTCATGTCAATAAAGACCTTAGAGATCTTTTATAAGGAAGGAGAGACCAAAATGGAAAACTGAATCTCTGAAAGCTAAATCACTCCTATTTCTATAGACTCTTCTCCAGGCCACATGGTAAACAGTTAAAATGGAGCTCAGTTTTGCTCCCTCTTCCCCTGGCTCTGCACTGTTGTGGGTGTGCCTCTCCTCTGCTACACCTTGATGAATTTCCACCTGGTCAGCTGGGCAAAACCCAAAGCTCTGAGTGCTCTGTGTGCTGGTGAGACACATGCACTATTCTGACTTCCCCGGCCTTATTAGTTAGGGCTGATACACTGGGAGTGTGGAATTATATTGAGAAAAAGGAAAACACTGCCTCAGCATGTCTAGAGCTGGGGAGGAGAGTGGGTCTAAGACTGTGTAGCCCACACTGAACAAATGTTTCCTCCTCGGTGTCCAGGTGTGGCAGGCTCTGACTTCACCTGTTAAAATCCTATAATGGAACAGAGTGCAGAAAACTGATACATAAAGCAACACTGTCCTGTCTCAAGGAGTGACATCCTGTGCTGAGCTGAGGCACAAAACTTAGAGGAAAAATTGACAGAGAAAAGAGAAGTGGCCAACCTATGGCATCAAATGATAAGTTCAAAATAAATGCCCACAGGATTGTAAAATCACTACAAACACAATTGCTCAATACCTTAAAGCAAGTTTTAAAACCTGAATCCCTTTTGCTGCCACTACATAGCCAAGAAACTTCAGCCTCATAAATTTTAAAAATGTCTGATTTTGTTTTAAAGAACCTTTGTGACCTAGTAAACTAACAAGGTCTGCTGGGAGCAAAAACTCAAATTTAGATGATCTAAAGCAAGCTTGAAGCTTGGGCTCAGAAGGAATACGAAGGACCTAAAGTCCACTAAGGTGATATAAGCCACCAAGGGGACTGACTCAGAAAAGAAAGGTCTGTGTCACACTGAAGGGTCGGGAGAGAAAGATGCTCAAGCCAGACTGGGACTCACAGCTGAGTATCCTCTTCACAAACCTTTACTGCTGTTATACACTAGAAGGTGTGTCCACTTACCTTTCGGTTTGGGACAAATAGCCTTAAAATTTCATGGCTGGGCTCATAGGCTGTGGTATTTTACCACCCCTAAATGATGACGGAATCCTTAAAGGTGCAGCGCAGCAAAGAGTGAAACCAAGGCATCTGGGTGGCTTAGTAGTTCTGGTATACCAAGAGAGTTAAGGGCTGTCTCGGCAGACACATGGTAGCTGGGCTGCAGGGCTACAGGTCCGGGGTGCACTGGCCCCAGCAAGGGAAGCCCAATCAGTCTTTGTCTCTTTGCCTCCACAAAATTAAACCAAGTAGAGGAGATTCACAAAGATAGACAAGCAAACCCAAAACTTTCCTTCTCTGAAGCATCTCATGGGGGTTCCTTCTCTTCCCTGGCCAACAACGCAGGAGAACTATGGGATGGGAAAGGCAAATAAAGACCATCATTGAGATGGTTCCTACAGGATGAAGGGGATTTTGAAAGGAAGAGAAGAAGACAGAACAAGGGCCAGCCAGTGAAGACACAGGGACACATAAATCAGTTCAAGAAGAGGAGAATTACTGGAAAAGGATTACCTCAAAAAGTAGAGAGCAAAATTACTGAGGGTGTGATCTTTCCTTTATTTTTATTTTTAGACAAAAATGTACTGAGTATACCCATCATGTGCTAGTTCACTGTGCTGGATCTACATGGCTATTGTCCCCACTGGACATACAAAGCCCTTGAAAGTTTATCCATTCTTATTGCCTTGTCCTGAGCTCATGCTTCAGAACTCTCTCTTGGAAGGGAGAACAGAGGAAGGGAGGAATAAATTATAGACGGATTTCTGACTGGTAAAATGATTGGATTAACTGAAGTGCTGTTTATTTAAATCATATTGACCAAGGAGATATGGAATCCACTGTTTGAAAAAAAAAAAAAACACAATAATTTTCAAATGTCAAGGGAGGGTGGCGCGCTCTTCCCATTCCACATGCTTTAGTTATACAGAGTTCCACTTTTGCCTACCCAAATAGCAGGGAACAGTGCTGGCTGTTGGCTTCTACTTGAAAAAGTTAGGCAGAGGAAGATTTTGGTTTCTGTCAGTTTATGAGAATGCCACCAAAATCCCCCAAGAAACCAGTCAGGTTTCATCATGTCTGTTTTCCTCTTCCAACTACGGACCTCACGCACAGCCATGATGTCCCTCCCACTTCCTCCACAAGTGATGGGGACAGACCCCTGTGAGGTCGGTCATCCACAGGATTGGACGGAAGCATCATATCCGCCACGTAAGCATTAGAAGGGACAAGCCCTGAAGGTCTTCTGTTCCCAGCTCCATATTTTTTTTTTTAAGATTTTATTTATTTGACAGAGAGAGATCACAAGTGGGCAGAGAGGCAAGCAGAAAGAGAGAGAAGAGGAAGCAGGGTCCCTGCAGAGCAAAGAGCCCGATGTGGGACTCAATCCCAGGACCCCGAGATCATGACCCGAGCTGAAGGCAGAGGCTTAACCCACTGAGCCACCCAGGTGCCCCCCAGCTCCATATTTTAAAGGACGTGGGAATACCATCCCTTGTGCCACAACAATGCCCTCTTTCCACACAACATGGGCAAAAATACATGGACAACTCTGCTTCTTGTCAGCATTTCCCCTCTTTAGACCTCTCTCCGTTTCCCTCTTGGGATTGTTCCCACTAGCACCTCAACCTGTGCCACCAAGATCCATTGCCTGCAGAATTACCTGTTAGTAAGTACTACCAGGCAGTGATGAGGTGATGTTGAAGTGAGGATACCCTCTTGACCTCACCACCATTAGCAGCCCCAGAAAGCATAAGAAGTGGCAAAAAAAAAAAAAAAAAAAAAAAAAAATCCTGGCTAATTGGCTGGAATTGCTGTCATCAGGAAGCCGTGATAGGGCTGAGCATGGTTACTATGACTCTGGCTTATTTCTTCATATCCTGTCCATGTGGAATCCCCCACCTCACACCAAAGGGGTCTCCTCTGGGCCCCGAGATTCCCCAGGACGTACCTAACTAACTAAGCCATTGCTGGACTCTTTCAACTTACTGCTGGCAATCATTTTTATTTAAAATCACCTCTGCTTTCTCACCTGATTATTAGCCATCACCACAGAGAATAGGCTGCCTGTTAAATTAGTTGGTACTCACTGTTCCTATAGTCCTTATGTTTCTCCTCCTGTCACAAAGGGCTCATAAAAGGGAATGCATGCAGTGACAAGCAAGGTACTTATAAATTTGAGACTGCAGATCCGTACTTTACTTATTGTCCATGGCTGGATGAGCTGGGGTGTGGGCATGAAGCTATTTTTCTGTACCATTGGTAATTTAAAAAAATCATTAGCAACCTCCATCATTAGGCAACTTTTCTCTGCCTTTTTAGAGCTGTCCAAATAATGTTCTCAAAAGCAGAATATGTCAGAATGCACTGATTTATACAATCTGCTTCTTGTAGGTGAGAAATTTGCCTGACAATAGATATTTCAAGGAGTTTAACCATTCAGAGTTTTTAAAATTTCTATTCCCATTCCCTACACCCAGCTTAGACATGACTAATCTGGGAAACAGAGCAGAAGAGTCTCAGATTCTCTTTGGCGTGCTAGCCATTCTAAAGAGAGGGAAAAGGGTGCACATCCAGTATGAAATAAGCTATCCCAGGCCAGATAGGGAAGAGAGGCACAGATTATATTCCTCCCCCTCTCTTTGGAAAGCAGGAGTTTTGCATTCTCTCTACAAAAGTGATGTCCACTCACTGTGATCTTCCCAAAGACCAGATCTGATTAACGCTTTCCAGCTCAAAAACTCAGTGGCCCAATCCTACACCTCTGTTA
Source organism: Lutra lutra (assembly GCF_902655055.1). Classification (NCBI taxonomy): domain Eukaryota; kingdom Metazoa; phylum Chordata; class Mammalia; order Carnivora; family Mustelidae; genus Lutra; species Lutra lutra. The sequence goes on from NC_062285.1 coordinate 87,964,147, forward strand.
ACTTCTGAAGCCTTTAGTCTTCACAGTCTAGGCTTTCCCACTTCCCCATCTCACTTCCTAGCTTTTGTTTACAAAACAAACTATTCCTACTGTTCTTTAATTAACGCCCATACTCTCCCACCTTTAAGCTTTGCTCAAGCTGCCTGTCATGTTGTTCCTCACCTCTCAGTCCATCATGACAGGTTCAGAACCACTGTCCTTCATGGGTAGCAAGAAACAGAAATTGACACTAAAGCAGTTAAGTGGAAAGATAGAAGTATATCTCATGAAAACCAAAAGTACCAATACAACTGGACCTTATAAGGCATTGGAATAAATTGGAAAACCATAGGGAGCAATGACTCTTTACTCTCTTTCTTTCTTCTGACCACACTTCTGGTCACACTTCCTCACTAGTCAAATACACTCTATCCCTACTTCCTCCCACTGAGTCTGATCTGTTGCTTTCAGATTCTGTTTTCTTACCTTCCCATATATACTGACCAAACATAGGCACGTCAGGCTTTTACATGTTTTCTCAACTCTAAGCCCATTAACCAACTGACTAGCATCCTGTAGGGTATACCAATTCCCAATGTATGGGGAAGGAGTTTTCATTGGATCAACTTACCTACTGGACTGACACTCAGCTAATCAACCCATTCTGCTCAGCCACGGCCAAGGAATGAAAGTCATCAGTTATGACTTGGTTGTGCCTCTATGTGGGTAGATCTGTATTGGGGAGGGGCATTCTCATAGAAGCAGGGAGTGATTGAGGCAGACTCACTAATAGTTGGCCTACATCAAAAATCCAGTGCAAATTCCAGCCTTTTCTCAAGATTTTCTCTGATTCCACCATCTAAACATAACCTCTCCTGTGAGTATCTACATATATCCCTTATAAGTGATGCCTTGGTACCCTTTCTGCTAAGCGTCTTTTCTTCCTCTGAGGATGCCTCCTTAACCCTGAGGCCCTTGATCCAGGGTAAGCCACACACAGCGCCTCACCCACCTCACCTGGAAATAAGATGATGAAGGTGACAGCTCCCTAAAATATCGCTAGTCTGCGCTAATGAGGGATGGGTGGCAATATGAGCCACTTCCTTCTGGGCTTCGATGCTAGAATGTCCAGCTACTTCTGACAGCCTCTGATTGGACACTGTAGGAGACAGTGCAAGAGACTGCCACAAGCTGGCCTGAGTGGAACAGAAAAGGAGTAACAAGATGAAATGTAGTTGGGAGCTTAGAGTAGTTTCCTAAAAACTGAGTCCACGTCTGGGATTCCCAGGAGTTGTCTTCATTTCTCTTTCTGAAGCTTAGTCTATGAATTATCTCAGGATCTTAAGAAATCTTTTTGCTTAGGGTGGCCATAGTTTGCTTGTAACCCATAAGAAGAGGCATGCACAACCCTTTATTTAAACCTTTGTTATGAGGCTAATTACTTCTTAAATTGAATTACCTTTTTTTGTCCGCAAGTCTTCTTTCTCTTACGATTCTATGAGATTCCTAAAGAGAGAGATCATGAATTAGTGCTTTCTGGTTTCTCCCAACGCCCCAGTCATGGAAGATAATAAGTTCTTACAATATGTTCATTAAATGAATGGATGAATAGAAAACATCCATTGTACAATTCCCATGATCAGGCACTGCATGAATTTGGGGAATACCTGTGCATAAAAGGAAGTAATTGCTGCCTAAGTCAGTGTTTGAAAGCATGAAGGTACAGTTTTCTATCTGGTACCTGAGTTCTCCCTGACTGTTCCCTTCTATATGCCTGTGCCAAGCTGGAGTACAGAGATATGGACAGATGTGGCTTTTGTCAAATAAACAGTCAAAGACACTCTCCTGAGAGATGACCCTTTACTACATGGGAGGGAGAAAAATAGCCTTTTCTATTTCCCCAAAGCATGAGCTTTGCTTCTTACAGAATCCAACCTGTTGCATGCTGATGACATGGATTTGGTTTTAATCAGCTCAGGGAACGTCCAGAACATAATCAATTCCTGGCCAAAGACCACAGATGCTGTACTTTCACAGCAGTACCCACTGCTGTCTTCATTTGCGACTGGAAAATTTCAAGGTCCCGGAAAAGGTGCCCTGGGAATGCGTATTAGAACCAGAGTACAAGTCCTGATGTCTAACTGACATCTTCCCACTGACTTCTGTGTCTCCTCCTACCAAGTCTGCTCAAAAGCCCTTTGGAGGATTCAGATGTGTCCTTGCTTGAGAAGCTTCTCCCTCCAAACCCCACAAGGGGCTGCAGATCTTCCACGCCCAAACTCGTCTGTCAGGCTCCCTCATCATCCCCAGAGCCCAGACTGGCAGGGCTGGGCCCTGAATTTTAAAACACAGCTTCACTTCACCCTTCCCTAATGACAAGCCCTTGCCCCCGGCTTGCTCTGAAACAGGCACTAAAACCATGCTGGGGGCACCGACGTTGCCAACCCCTAGCCTACTATCCCTTAGTCACCCCCTCCCCAGACCCCAGTGGGCCTTATCTTTCTCACACTCTTGGCATTTGACAAAGCTGTCTCCCTTGGGACCATTCAGCTGTGACATGTTCCCAGCATGTCTTCTCCTTGTCAACATGATACAGGACGGGCGGTCTTTCAAAGTGCTAGAGTAGGCAGGAGCATGCGCACTTGGCCATGCACGCACACGCATGCACACAGAGAGGGAGAGAGGAAGACTTGGTGGAAGGGCAGGCAGCACTTTTTTTGTTGTTTTTTTTTTTTTTTTTTTTTTTTGCTGAATTTAATTCAAATATAAACCTGCCTCAAAGTAGCAAAAGTAGCAACAGCTTAGCAGTACACATTTTGTTTTGGTAAGAAGGCATCAGAAGGTTGAGCCTCTTCACGCACACTTCCCAAAAGCCCTTAACAGACTCTTTGGACAGGACTCCATTCCGGTGAGGCGGAAATGTAACCACTTCTAGAGGCAAAAGCCTCCACTAGTTTTAAGGTTGCCTGCCCAAGATACTGTCTCCCTCCTGCCCCTTTAATGCCCTCGCCCTGCCTTATTTGCATGGAGCCAACAGTGCAAAAAAGGTCTGGGCTGTGCTGGTAACCTACTTTGGATTTCCACTGAACACACCCTTATGTCACCTTACCTCTCTGCCTTTGTCAACCTGCAGTCTTTGCCTGGAAGGCATCCTTGCACTTCCTCTCTTCACCTGCCAGAGAACTTCCCCTCTTTCAGAGTTAGCTCAGTCTGCTCCCCATCTGGTACTCCAGACACCATTAGAGGCCCCCACTGAAACTTGTGCAGGTCCATTTCGCAAACCTCACACTGTCTTGTATTTGTCTTTTGAGGTTTCTATTCCACTAAAAGATTACGTGGGCCTTAAGGCACAGAAAATGGCTTTTTTATGTCTGTATCCCCAGCACCTAGCACAGCTCTTGTCATATAGAATTTTATAAAAAGCAGAAAGGCTAGGGAAACCCCTTGACACCAAAAGATTCTTCCTTTTCTTGACACTTTAATTTAACAGAAATATGTGCTAATGAATGTTTGAAAATACTGCCTCACTTTCCTACTGGAGAACCAGCTACCCACCCTGTGTGCAAAGTGTGCTGTCATTCATGGTGACCCAGCTCTTCTCCCCTGTCATAGGGTAAACATGTGACTCAGCCTGACTGTTGGGAGTATTCCAACTCCCTGACCACAGCAATATGTTGAGGAGTGGGCATATGACACAAGTAGGTCCAGTCAGGGCCTTCTTTGAGGTAGAATGCATAAATTCCGGGAAAAGGGTCTCTCTTCCTGGTTTATAAATTATAAAAATATAGACTTAAAGCTATTCATGGCCATCTTTTCTTCCTCTTGATTATGAGGCCAAAATTCATAGAGAAGGAGATGTAAAGGTATAGAGAGAGACGTACAGGTAGAGCCCTAATATGTTGTTTTAGTGCCTGGATCCAGCTGTGCCTGAAGTCACCCCCATCTTGTTCTTCTTGGCTATTCGGATTTAGGGCCAGTTAAATCCCTTCTCTTTCCTTCCCATCTTTCTTTTTATCTTTTTTTTTTTTAACTACTTGTACTTGAATTCCTGGCATTTGCAATCAGAACAGGCCTGAAATATACCACTTTTGCTGAGATATAAAGTGAGAGTTTTTTCTTTACCAATAGAACTCCTGCTTAATTATTTTATTTGGAACAATAAAAATTGTTTGGGGAAACCCATTAGCCTTACAGTGATCTTAATCATCCCTTATATTTGTCACTTTCAGAGGTTATCTGACATAAATCTGACATGGTCTGTTTAAAAGAGAGGACAAAATATTTTAACACAGATTTAGCAACTCTTCTCAGGGGAATTACAACTGTCTATTGTCATAATTGAAACACTTAAAGGTCATTTTAAAAAAGCAATACCCTGGTGAAATGATAAAGCCTTTGGAAGGAAACATAGGGGAATATTTTCTTGACCTTGGAGTAGGCGAAGAGTTCCTAAATAGGATACAAAAAGCTCTAATGATAGAGGGAAGAAAAATCAATAAATTGGACTACATTAAAATTGAGAACTTTTGTTCAAAGGTATTATAAGAGAGTGAAAACACAAGCCACAGAGTGGAAGAAGGCATTTGCAATAGGCATCAATAAAGGACTTGTATCCAGAATACATAAAGAACTCCTACAAATCAATAAGAAAAGGGCAGACAACTGAATAGGGGGGGGAAAAAGGACAAAAGGGAATACTAAATGGTCAATATGATGTGAAAAGGTGTCCTCGCTAATTATCAGAGAAATTCAAATTAAAACCACAGTGAGATACCATTACAAATCCTCCAGAAAGGCTACAATGAAGCCTACAGGACCTGATTATGGAGGATGTGGAGCAGCTAGAAATCTCATGCCTTGCTGGTAGGAATACAAATGGGCATCCACTGTAGAAAATTGTTTCAAATATTTATGGACACTGAATCTTTTCATATAGGATGCTGTAATATTCTGCATATTGGTGGGAGCCGGGTACACACATGGATATGTTGACTCCGTCAGTTCTTGGAGCTGTACGCTAATGAGAATGTACTTTTCTGAATACATGTTTTAACATGTAACTTCATTGCTGTCAGGACCTCCAGCAGCAGCAAAGCAAGTCATGTGAACAGTGTCCTCATAGCCAGGCTTGGCCAGACAGAGGCTCTGCTCTCATTCCTGGTTCTCTCCCTTCCCCTTTAGGAGGAGGAACTGGCTCAGATGATTATGTGACAGCCAACATCCTTTATGGCAGCCAGAATCAGTTTCTACTCCTTGGAATGCAGAACACTGCCTAGCACAACCCTACCTAATTTTTATATAAATAATTAATTTGTTATTATATACACGTTTGCATATTCAAAGTGGCCAAACTATCTCTTTTGTCATTTTTCTGATTGAGAAATACATCACATTTTCTGAATGACCATATATTTGGAGTGTCTTTACACAATTCAAATATCTACAAAAAGGCAGCTGGTAGAGTGGCTAAGCATTTAGACTCGGATGCTAAACAGCCTGGGTTACATTCGCAGCCCCTTGCTGATTGTGTGACCTTGGAAAAGCTCCTCAACTTCTCTGGCTCATTATCTGTAAAATACAGATAATGCCAACTCTCATGAGTTTGTTATGAGTAAATTCAGGTAAAGCATGTGTAAGTATCAGCTATTGTTATAATCGGTAACATGAAAGCCGCACCTGCTCTATGATCATCTAAGCAGTATCCCCTGCCAGGCCTGGGGCAGCTGTAAACAGAGCAAGGAGGAGCTTCTGGAAGCAAATGAGAGTCCATTCATTTGGGCTAGACCCATGTTTTAAGAAGAGGCGGTAAGACCCTGAAGTTATGCTCCTCTAAAAACCTCCACCACCAGCTCTCCCAGATCCCTCCTCTTATTCACGAATACTGCAGCTGCCTCTGGCACTGTTCCCTCTGGCTGATGAGAATGGCCTCCTAAAATCCCTTTCTGGACTCTGCCTTGGCCTCTGACTCCCTGTCCTCAGTGAAGTACCTCCAAGATGCTGTTTTCATGATAACTGACAGCCAGACTCTGGGACTGCAACAACAGCTGCATTGACAGGAGTTGGAGGCTTTGGACAATTGGTTCAAGGAGTCGTCCTCTCATCTCTGCCCAATCTCCATCAGACATCCTGCCCATCTGAGCAGCCTCAACTACTCCACCACCCACAAACCTTGCCCTATGTGCCCCACCATTGACACACCCATTTCCAGAGGCTACCCCAAACCTGGGCCTTAACCTTGTCCTAGCTCTGTGGTTACCAGAGGTTTCCCACCTCTCTGCAGCACATTCATCTGCCTAATCTGGACATTTACATTCTTCTCTTCCTGATTTTTCTTTGAGATCTCATCTTTCTCTAAAAGGTATTTTAAAATAGTAAACTAATGTCACAAGTAGAAAAATTAAGAACAAAGGAGCCACATTATATTTCACACCAACACACACACACACACACACACACACACACACACAGATGGCACCAGAGAAAGTTCATCTCAGGAAGAGAAAGGCCTTTGTTAGGGAAACACCTTGATACACATACTAAAGTACAGAAGATGGACCCCAAGAGCTTGGTCAATGAGAAAGGAGATAATCTGTGACATAATTAAACATTTTTTTGCACAAAAATGTAATAGTACTTGGGGTAAGATGAGAAAAGAGAAAGGAGGAAGAGGGGCCTGTATAATGTGGCTTGAAGTGGCCCCTTACTGAGAACAGTGGTCAAGAGGAATGCCCAAGAATGTCTGAGAACAGTGTGTCTATGGTCCAGTGAAGTTTTTTGTGATGTTGCAAGGTAAACTCCCTCCATGGCCCTGAACCTTCATCTGAGTCTGCTACACACAAGCCTCCATCAGCTTGGTGATGGTGTCACCTGGGAGAGGTGACGAGTCATGCCCAGCAAGGGGTAACTTAGAGAGGAAAAGGCAAATCATGCAGAGTTTGCCCACGTGATCCGTAAATTTAGTTAATTCAGCTGAAGCAGGAATCCAGAGCTGGGGGTGACCAGCAGAAGAGTAGGTTTCTGGAAGTATCTCTGGAAAGACTGGAGAAAAGGTGGATCTCCATTACCCATGGAAGGAGGGTCTCAAACTAGTATTATCTGCATTTCCAAAGAAAGGAGACCCCATCTAGCACCTGGGTTATATGGGTTTAGCGATTACATTGATTATGTGTATCTGCATTCAGGTGTGTACACAAGTCATTACAGTGGACGGGGGAAATGAGGGGGAAAGAGCCCTGAGTTAGAGGTCTAAAGAGGTGAATCTGAGGTCTGGCTTGGTCACTAATCTTGGATGAACCAGTGAGCTTATGTGGTCCTCAGCTGCCTCACCCATAAAAAATAGATCTGGATAGATAAATTCTACGGTCCCTCCCAGCTCCAGGTTTTCAGGGGGCTCATTCTGCCTTTCCACTTTGCCATGACCATTTGAGTTTACCCTTCCTTAATTAGCTGGCTTCTCCTTGCCTTTTTTTTTTTTTTTTTTTTTTTATTTATTTATTTGACAGAGAGACAGAGAGCACAAGTAAGCAGAACAGCAGGCAGAGGGAGAGGGAGAAGCAGACTTCCTGACAAGCAGGGAGTCTGATGCGGGGCTCGATCCCAGGACCCTGGGATCATGACCTGAGCCAAAGGCAGACGCTTAATGATTGATCCATCCAGGTGCCCCTTCTCCTTGCTTTTTTTACAAAGTTGGGGAGCAATTTTAACATTTCTTAATGGGGACTCACAGGAAGACATTCCTTCCCTGCTAAGCAGAGATGGGAAGGCCCTTCTGCTCCTGTCCCAGAGAGCAGCAGTGCTGAGGCACAGAACAAGCTTGGAGGTGAAGCAGGGGGAAATTAAGCACCCGCACAGAGTCTTCTCACAAACCAGTCCAAGACCCAGGCCTGCTCTTGGAGGTTTCTCCCACCCCCACTCCCAATGCCAAGCCACTAGTTCTCTTCCTTCCATCACTGAATATTTATTCAATAATTGCTGGGACTTAGGAATAAGGGAGATGCCATTTTGAGAGATAAAGTAATGTAGTATGAAGTGCTTCGCCTCCGAAATTGCAATAGAGTTGGAAACTCTCTACCTCACAATCTCTTCAGTAATAGATTCCTTAGCAATTGGTGGGACTTTACTAGAAAGCTATTAATTCAATAAATTCTTAAGTGCCAACTCTATTCTGTCACTGTGTTATATTCTGAGGATAAAGTGGTGAATAAAATAAGTTCCTTGTGGAGTTTATAGTCTAAAAAAAGGAAGACAGACCTTAAGGTCGTAATCACATCACTACAGATAATTAATCACTTAATTACAATTGTGATATGCTGTTATGCATAACAGGGGGACTTTGGCAGTTCGTGTGTCAACTTGATTAGGTCACGGGGTACCCAGATATTTGGTTAAATATTATTTCTGCGTGTGTTGTCTATAAAGGTGTTTCTGGATGAGGTTAATATTTGAGATTAGACTGAGTAAAGTAGATCGTCCTCTCCAACATGGATAGACATCATCCAATCCCTTGATGGCCTAAAGAGAACAAAATAGAGAAGGAAGGGAGTGTTCCCTCTCTGTCTGACTGCTGAGTTGGGACATTGGTCTTCTCCCCTTGGGTGGGGACTTAGACCAGTAATGCTCCTGGCTCTCAGGCCTGCAGACTCAGAGTGGAACTTCACCACCAGCTTTCCTGAGCCTGCAGCTTGCAGACAGCAGAGTGTGGGATTCCTCAACCTCCAGAATCATGTGAGCCAATTCCTTAAATTAATTACCTTGATTTGTATATCTATCCTACTGATTGGGTTTCTCTAAAGAACACTGACTGATACTAGCCTAAGGTATCAGGAAAGCCTTCCGTGAATAAGCAAATTTAAGCAGAGATCTAAAATTAAGTGAGTTAGCTAGGTGACAAAGTAGGGAAAGGAATTGGAAATTGATCAAGGGAGGGGAAATAGCATAAGCACAGGGCATGACCACTTTGAAGAATTGGAAGACAGCTGGCTTAGCTGGGCTGTTGAGAGCCAGGAAAATACTGGTAAGAGAGGAAACGAGAGAGGTAGGCAAGAACCAGGCCATGCAGAGCACTGTGAACCTTTGTTAAGGATTTAGGACTTTTCCAAAGAGCAGTGGGAAGTCATTCAAGATCTCTAAGTTTCCATGGGTTAAAAGGATCTACCATGTATTTTTATTATTATTATTATTATTATTATTATTATTATTATTTCATCACAGAATCTAGGCCAGTGTTAGTTTGAAATATTGCCAGATGTGCTATCTTCTGAAAAGCTCCCTTGGGCTTCTAGAAGACATTTTTTACTTTCTCCCTCACAGTCTGTCTTTCTGCCACTGAACCCAGTTACCATGTGACAGATTGCAAGTGGCAGGAGGAGAGCCATGAGGCCCAGTGGAGGGAAGTCAGCAAGTCAATAGGTCTGCCCTTCTTCTGACCTCTCTGGACTCTGGTTCAGGGATTATGGTGAAGTCCAAGATCCTGTATCTCCTTTGTTGTACTCCACACTTGAGTCTGCCTCATATCTCTGGGATGCTGGAGAAATAATTAAAGAAATTAAGTATGATGTTCTCAGGTACTGAACATAACACCTGACACATAGAAATAGAAGATAATGCCACAGAAAAGCACCCAGCAGGGCCACAGCAGAGCCCAGAAGGGCTGCCTACCAGCCAGGGCCTCATCTACACTGATAAAGCCTCAGCCATGCCTGCAGGGAGGAGTGGGAAGGTGGCACGACTCTCTGGTTGAGTTCCTCTGGTTGAGGTTACAGTCAACAATCTATTCGGTAAGTAGAACTATATACTGGGCTCATGAAGATGAGTAAGACAGGATTTCTTCCCTGAGGTGGAGTGTATTATATTAGTGACTATTAGGTGGAGTGACTATTATATTAGTCAGAATTCTGGCCCTCCAAAGATGTCTGCATCCCAATTCCTGCATCCTATGAATACCTCATCTTAATGGGAAAAGGGACTTTGCAGATGGGATTAAGTTTATGGACCTTGAGATGGAGAGACTCCTGGACCATGCAGGTGGGCCCAATCTATCACAAGTACTTAAAAGCAGAGAACCTTTCCAGCCTCAGGATGGAGCGAGGACAAAAAAAGGAGCAGGAGAAATTTGAATCATAAAATATACTTGACCTGCTGTTGCTGGCTTTGAAGATGGAAGGAGAGCTCCAAGAGCCAAGGAGTATGTGTGGCTTCTAGAAACCAAAAACAGATAGGAAATAGATTCTTCCTAGAGTCTCCAAAAAAGAATACAGCCCTGTTAAGGCCCTGATTTTAGCTCAGTGACACCTGTATCAGACTTAGGACCTATAAAACTATAACATAATAAATTTGTTTTAAGACCCTGAATCTGTGGTTATTTATTAGCATAGTAATAAAGGAATATATATATATTCTATTTATCTGTCAATAAGGGATTTTTAGTGGCGAATAATACGATCCACTCTAGCTAGTTGTAACATAAAATAAATGCATTACAAAATATTAAGTGGGTCATAGACTCCATAGGAGAGCTGCAGAGGTTGAGTCTGAAAATTTGCAGCCAGAAACAAGCCCAGTGGTGTCACGAAGACCTCCCTTGCTTATGCTGCTGCCCTTACTGCTGAGAACCTGCCTCCTGAAGCTCAGCACGGCCATCCACAGAACCAGACACCCTCATCACCAGGCTAGCCAGATCAGTGCCCTGGCATCGCCTGGCCCCTCGCACTGCTCACTTCCAGACCCATGTTTCATGCAGTTGCTCCTGTTGGTGGAACCGAGGTCTCATACCTGCACCCCTCACTGAAGAAGAGTTTTGGTTTTTTGGCAAGACTCATGATGTATGGAAATTATGGAAACATAGGAGAAGTACTCAAATTTGGTAAGGGAAAAAGACGATTGCGGGAAAAGTGTCCGCTAAAGAGGCCTTTGGTCAGTCCTTGTACTCTCCATGTCGCCACAGTATCAGTTGTACGTACTCAGCCTACCAACCACCAGTGTTATATCTCTGGACCCTAAGTGGGCCATGTCTGCTAACCACTAGAAAACAATTCTAGTACTTTAATGGAAGAATGGATAAAGAACTTTGGGAGCGGCAAGGAGGAAGCAGTTGCCTTAAGATAAGTGGACCAAAGGATTTGAGTTATGAGATTTTGAGCTGACCCTCATGAATCAGTAGAGCAATAATATTCCAGGCAGAGAGCCATTATAAAGACACATGAAGTTGCAGAAGAACTTGGTACATGTGGCGATAATGGGTAGCTGGTATGACTGAGAACTGGAAACGGATGGGGAACAGGAGGTGTAAGGAGGGATAGGCAGTTAGGAGCAGACTGTCAAGGGTATAATAAACTAAGCTAGGGAGTTCAGAATCTGTCCTATAGGCAATGAGGAGCTATTGAAGTTTTTTAATTAGGGAATTGACATTAGGTCATTTTTAGAAAGAGAATTCTGATAACGGTGTGGCAGAAAGATTAGAAGAGAAAAAAATGGGTCAGACCTGCTAGTGAAGAGGTTATTATACAAATCTAATGAAATGGAAGGGATGTGCGCAAAAGCAGTAGCAATAGGTATTATGAAAAAGGGGTGATGCTGAGTGAGTATAACTGGTAGAGAAGATTGAAAACTGTTAGGACTTTTCAGACTTGGACAAGTGAGGAAAAGCTCTGATATTCAGTAAATGGGAAATTTAGGTCATTGGGGATTATCAGTTTTGACTTAAACACTTGTGAACTTCAGATACAGATAAGTTGCCCAAGAGGAAACTGGACACGAGGGTCTGGCTGGGACTTGGAGAGGAGCTGAGTAGATTTGAAGACATAGATTTGAAGTCATCATAAGGATGGCTGAAGCCCCAGGCTCAGAATTTTTCTCAGGGAGAGTCTGAGGAAGAGAAGAGTGTGAAGACCCATTCCTGGGCCAGTGCGATAAGTAAGAATAATGGAAGGCAACATGGGCCTCTGGGGTCCTGTGCCTCACTACTAAACTGAACTCCAAGTCAAAATTTTTGATTTTACATGACATCAAAATAAAGATGGAGGGAGATCAAGGAGTGCTACGTGAATGTGTGACTGTCCCTAGGACTGAAGTCTCCCCTTCTGTGGACCCTGTTTCTTTCCCTTGACACAAGTGGACCAAAGGAGCCAACTGTCAAATGCTTGACTTGGCCAATGGCCCAAATCTAAGTGATACTGTCCTGCTCAGGTGGCCAAGACTTGTAACACTTGACTGTTTCCCAATCGGGGAAGACTGCTTAGAACAAGGGCTATAATATGTGGTCTGGCCCTCAGCTACGGCCCTTGAAGCTTTTCATTAAAGAAAGTTGTTACATAGGGAATTTGGAATAGGCAATGCTAGAAGACAGGGCATTTGGTGTTTGGACCCAGGAAGAACACAATGGCCGGGGGCAAACTAAAGTTGTCAATCCCCAAGCATACAGTAAGTATGTAAAGAAAATGGAGCAGATCTCAGAAAGAAGAAGAAGGGCCATAAGGAAGAAATATATTGGTGTAGGAGAGAAGAAAGAGCCTTGGGTCTGACAGCACTTAGTCACAGTCTTCATGCAATGCTGCTATATCCACTCTGCACCCATTTTTGTCTGGCAACAACTCAAATACAGACTGGCAGAACATCACTGAGAGGGCTCCGTTTGCTTAAATTATGCTTATGTGTGTTAAATGTATCCCCAATAGAACTTTCCATATTGACCATTCCTGTAGCAGAACCTACAGATTAATGCAAAGGACAGCCCTCTCTAAAGGAACCCAAAATCCAAATTAATGAGATTTTACAAACATATCGCAGACACTGGGCTAACCCTTGTAAATAGCAATTGGCAATTTCATTAATTGGGGTCAAGGTCTGGTCTCTCCTTCTCATGTCAAATGCAATCAGTTATGTGAAATAGGATCTTCATTTATCATGAGCCTGTACTGCTTATAAGTCAGAAGCAGTGTGCTCGAGCTTCCCAAGAATGTTTGAAATGCAAAGTCTTACTCCTACTGGGAAGACCAAGTCTCAGTGACCTTTTCCTGGAATGACAGTTCCCACCAAGGCACAGGACCTTTCTCAGGCTGGTGAGTTATTATCTTTAATAAGAGGATATGTAAACAGCTCTCTAAGAACTAGGTTTGCAATAGGTAGTGCCAATTTATGGATAGTAATCCAAAATCAAAGACTAAAGCACAGAAGAAATTCTTCTAAAATGTCGGGAATGGGAGCAGAGCATTAACACCTCCCTAGGAAGCTAACTATTAAATCAGACTTTGGCAATATGTCCCTATTGTATTCAGAAGGGACAGAAGATGACCTATGGTATATCTGACTCTATAAGTATAAATTTGACAAACATGTGTCAGCTTGCCTGAGTATGTTCAAAGACAAGCTTCAAGTTCACCTCCCTCCTAGACATATAAATGTAAAATCATGATATCCCTGGCATACCCTTGCTTATGGACAGATCTTTAAAGCAATCCTTGCTAGTATAAAAATAGGGAGACACAGACAGGCAAGACTATTTAAAAGTATCCATGAGTTGATGAATCTGTTTAGAATCTTGATCATGGTGATGGTATCCCAAGTGTATGCATATGTCCACACTCATCAACACATATACACTAAATGTGTACAACTTTTTGTATCTCAATCACACTTCAATAAAAGTATACACATATATAAATGCTGAGCAAACAAAGGGAAGTTGCAGAATGGTAAGTATGGCATACATGAGGCTAAGACATGTGACAAGGACATGAGGGCCAATTCTATATATTATTTATGACCATATATATAGTAGAAAGTTTTTTAAATGTGTGGGAAGGACAAAAACCTAATCCAGGCTGTTGGCTAATTCTAAGAAAGGAAAGAGAGAAACGAGATTGAGGAGGAGTATCTAGTGGGTTTTAACTGTATCTGTAACATTTTCTTTAAAATAAATCCTACTGCAGATTGGGGGGGGGGGGTGTCTCTGTGTCTGAGTCTGTATATTTCACACACACAGAATGGCCCAGAGATATTCGCCAATGATGAAGACATATCATGTCAGAACTGAAACCTTCAAATCTGTGTGCAGGCAGAAACAGAATACATACTTTGTATCTACCTCTCGCCTTGCACTTTTCAAAGCGTTCTCATAATCTTAGATATTTTAAAAGCATAAGTAAAGTTATGTGTTCTGCAGATGTCATTATTCAATTAGATGAAATACAAAGATGTAGAACTGAATTTTCCTGGCTCGCAGCAGTATTTACTTCATTGCCAATAATCATAAACCTCCTTCTTCCCACGCAGTCTTCAACACCCATGTGCCTGCAGAGCACCTAGAGTGAAAAAACAGGCCCATCTCATTCCAAACACCAGCAAAAGAATTTCCCTGGTGGTAGTAATCCTTGGGGGCAAACCTCTGACTGGAAGCTGGAGTTGGATCTTTTCTAGTATGACTGCAAGAACAGAAGTATTTTGCAAGTTAAGTGGTCTCTGAAAATGCAAGCATGTGCTGTGACAGGGACATTAACAGATGGAGATCAGGTGAACTGTATCTAAGTGGAATGAGACTGAGGTTTTCATGTCTACATTTGGAAAACTTGTATTTATGGAGCACTCACTGTGTACCCTACAGCACTGGATTACATGTTATAATGAGGGAGTATAGGGGGACATTCAAAGTCAAAATCAAAGAAGCCATGGGCCTTGCCCTTGGGGGATATTCCAACTGAAAGAAGGAGTCTATATATAACTAGGAAACTAACAATTTCCATTAGGAAGTAATGTGGGTCCTCTGGGGGCACTGAGGAAGGAACGTGGCAAGGTCTGCCTTGGTGCACAAAACAAAAGTAAAGGGTGGGACCAGCTGGGCAGAAGGGCTGGAGCAAGACCTCAGAGCTGAGCCCAGAGACATGTGGGGCAATTTCAAGAGTGAATGAAGTTCAGGTCATTTCCTCAGTCAGAATCAGGGTCTTCTGAAAATAAGAGTTCCGCTACCAAGAGTGACCCAAGCCACACAGAAATGTTCTTTAAAAAGGACTAAAGTTGGGGGGAGGAGTCAAGATGGCTGAGAAGTAGCAGGCTGAGACTACTTCGGGTAGCGGGAGATCATCTAAATAGCTTATCTAAAGATTGCAAACACCTACAAATCCAACGGGAGATTGAAGAGAAGAAGAACAGCAATTCCAGAAACAGAAAATCAACCACTTTCTACAAGGTAGGACTGGCGGAGAAGTGAATCCAAAGCGACGGGAAGATAGACCGCGGGGGGAGGGGCCGGCTCCCAGGGAGCGGAGGAGCAACGGAGCAAAATCAGGACTTTTAAAAGTCTGTTCTGCTGAGGGACATCGCTCCAGAGGCTTAACTGGGGTGAAGCCCAGGCGGGGTAAGCGCAGCCTCAGGTCCCGCAGGGTCGCAGAAGGATCGGGGGTGTCTCAGTGTCGCAGAGCTTACCGGTATTAGAACGGGGAAGCCGGCTGCAGAGACAGAGCCGAGGAGTGACTCTCAGCTCAGGGTTGCCTTGAACCGGTCGCAGGCTCGGTCAGCTCGGAGCGCGGCCGGAGGCCAGGGTGACGAGAGTCATTTGGCGCTGTTCTCTGAGAGCGCACTGAGGAGTGGGGCCCCGGGCTCTCGGCTCCTCCGGGCCGGAGACCGGGAGGCCGCCATCTTTATTCCCGTCCTCCGGACTCTACGGAAAGCGCTCAGGGAACAAAAGCTCCCGAAAGCGAACCCGAGCAGATGACTCAGCGCGGCCCGGGGTAAGGGCGGTGCAACTCCGCCTGGGGCAAAGACGCTTGAGAATCACTACAACGGGCCCCTCCCCCAGAAGATCTACGGGAAACCCAGCCAGGACCAAGTTCACCTACCAAGGAGAACGGCGGAATTCCAGAGGAGAAGAAAGCAAAGCACGGAACTCATGGCTTTCTCCCCATGATTTTTTAGCCTTGCAGTTAATTTAATTTTTTTTTCTTTTTCAATTTTTTTTTTCTTTTTCTCTTCTTCTGCTAATTTTTTTTTAACTTTTACCATTTTCTTTTTTTTAATGTTTTTTAAACAGTTTATCTAATATATATATATTTTTTCCTCTTTTTATATTTATTTCTTTATCGGCTTTCTTTTTTTTTAATAGTTTTTTTTTTCTTTCTTTCTGAGCCCCTTTTTATCCCCTTTCTCCCCCCTCACAATTCAGGATCTCTTCTGATTTGGCTAAAGCATATTTTCTTGGGGTTGTTGCCACCCTTTTAGTATTTTACTTGCTCCTTCATAAACTCTTATCTGGACAAAATGACAAGGCGGAAAAATTCACAACAAAAAAAAGAACAAGAGGCAGTACCAAAGGCTAGGGACCTAATCAATACAGACATTGGTACTATGTCAGATATAGAGTTCAGAATGATGATTCTCAAGGTTCTAGCCGGGCTTGAAAAAGGCATGGAAGATATTAAAGCAACCCTCTCGGGAGATATAAAAGCCCTTTCTGGAGAAATAAAAGAACTAAAATCTAACCAAGTTGAAATCAAAAAAGCTATTAATGAGGTGCAATCAAAAATGGAGGCTCTCACTGCTAGGATAAATGAGGCAGAAGAAAGAATTAGCGATATAGAAGACCAAATGACAGAGAATAAAGAAGCTGAGCAAAAGAGGGACAAACAGCTACTGGACCACGAGGGGAGAATTCGAGAGATAAGTGACACCATAAGACGAAACAACATTAGAATAATTGGGATTCCAGAAGAAGAGGAAACAGAGAGGGGAGCAGAAGGTATATTGGAGAGAATTATTGGAGAGAATTTCCCCAATATGGCAAAGGGAACAAGCATCAAAATCCAGGAGGTTCAGAGAACCCCCCTCAAAATCAATAAGAATAGGTCTACACCCCGTCACCTAATAGTAAAATTGACAAGTCTTAGTGACAAAGAAAAGATCCTGAAAGCAGCCCGGGAAAAGAAGTCTGTAACATACAATGGTAAAAATATTAGATTGGCAGCAGACTTATCCACAGAGACCTGGCAGGCCAGAAAGAGCTGGCATGATATATTCAGAGTACTAAATGAGAAAAACATGCAGCCAAGAATACTATATCCAGCTAGGCTATCATTGAAAATAGACGGAGAGATTAAAAGCTTCCAGGACAAACAGAAACTGAAAGAATTTGCAAATACCAAACCAGATCTACAGGAAATATTGAAAGGGGTCCTCTAAGCAAAGAGAGACCCTAAAAGTAGTAGATCAGAAAGAAACAGAGACAATATACAATAACAGTCACCTTACAGGCAATACAATGGCACTAAATTCATATTTCTCAATACTTACCCTGAATGTTAATGGGCTAAATGCCCCCAATCAAAAGACACAGGGTATCAGAATGGATAAAAAAACAAAAACCATCTATATGTTGCCTACAAGAAACTCATCTTACACCCGAAGACACCTCCAGGTTTAAAGTGAGGGGGTGGAAAAGAATTTACCATGCTAATGGACATCAGAAGAAAGCAGGAGTGGCAATCCTTATATCAGATCAATTAGATTTTAAGCCAAAGATTATAATAAGAGATGAGGAAGGACACTATATCATACTCAAAGGAACTGTCCAACAAGAAGATCTAACAATTTTAAATATCTATGCCCCTAACGTGGAGCAGCCAACTATATAAACCAATTAATAACAAAATCAAAGAAACACATTGACAAGAATACAATCATAGTAGGGGATTTTAACACTCCCCTCACTGAAATGGACAGATCATCCAAGCAAAAGATCAACAAGGAAATCAAGGCCTTAAATGACACACTGGACCAGATGGACATCACAGATATATTCAGAACATTTCATCCCAAAGCAACAGAATACACATTCTTCTCTAGTGCACATGGAACGTTCTCCAGAATAGATCACATTCTTGGTCCTAAATCAAGTCTCAACCGGTATCAAAAGATTGGGATCATTCCCTGCATATTTTCAGACCACAATGCTCTAAAGCTAGAACTCAATAACAAGAGGAAATTTGGAAAGAACCCAAATACATGGAGACTAAACAGCATCCTTCTAAAGAATGAATGGGTCAACCAGGAAATCAAAGAAGAATTGAAAAAAATTATGGAAACAAATGATAATGAAAACACAACAGTTCAGAATCTGTGGGACACAACAAAGGCAGTCCTGAGAGGAAAATATATAGCGGTACAAGCCTTTCTCAAGAAACAAGAAAGGTCTCAGGTACACAACCTAACCCTACACCTAAAGGAGCTGGAGAAAGAACAAGAAAGAAACCCCAAACCCAGCAGGAGAAGAGAAATCATAAAGATCAGAGCAGAAATCAATGAAATAGAAACCAAAAAAACAATAGAACAAATCAACGAAACTAGGAGCTGGTTCTTTGAAAGAATTAATAAGATTGATAAACCCCTGGCCAGACTTATCAAAAAGAAAAGAGAGAGGACCCAAATAAATAAAATCATGAATGAAAGAGGAGAGATCACAACGAACACCAAAGAAATACAGACAATTATAAGAACATACTATGAGCAACTCTACGCCAACAAATTTGACAATCTGGAAGAAATGGATGCATTCCTAGAGACATATAAACTACCACAACTGAACCAGGAAGAAATAGAAAGCCTGAACAGACCCATAACCAGTAAGGAGATTGAAACAGTCATCAAAAATCTCCAAACAAACAAAAGCCCAGGGCCAGATGGCTTCCCGGGGGAATTCTACCAAACATTTAAAGAAGAACTAATTCCTATTCTCCCGAAACTGTTCCAAAAAATAGAAATGGAAGGAAAACTTCCAAACTCATTTTATGAGGCCAGCATCACCTTGATCCCAAAACCAGACAAGGATCCCAACAAAAAAGAGAACTACAGACCAATATCCTTGATGAACACAGATGCAAAAATTCTCGCCAAAATACTAGCCAATAGGATTCAACAGTACGTTAAAAGGATTATTCACCACGACCAAGTGGGATTTATTCCAGGGCTGCAAGGCTGGTTCAACATCCGCAAATCAATCAATGTGATACAACACATTAATAAAAGAAAGAACAAGAACCATATGATACTCTCCATAGATGCTGAAAAAGCATTTGACAAAGTACAGCATCCCTTCCTGATCAAAACTCTTCAAAGTGTAGGGATAGAGGGCACATACCTCAATATTATCAAAGCCATCTATGAAAAACCCACTGCAAATATCATTCTCAATGGAGAAAAACTGAAAGCTTTTCCGCTAAGGTCAGGAACACGGCAGGGATGTCCGTTATCACCACTGCTATTCAACATAGTACTAGAAGTCCTAGCCTCAGCAATCAGACAACAAAAGGAAATTAAAGGCATCCAAATCGGCAAAGAAGAAGTCAAACTATCACTCTTCGCAGATGATATGATACTCTATGTGGAAAACCCAAAAGACTCCACTCCAAAACTGCTACAACTTGTACAGGAATTCAGTAAAGTGTCAGGATATAAAATCAATGCACAGAAATCAGTTGCATTTCTCTACACCAACAACAAGACAGAAGAAAGAGAAATTAAGGAGTCCATCCCATTTACAATTGCACCCAAAACTATAAGATACCTAGGAATAAACCTAACCAAAGAGACTAAGAATCTATACTCAGAAAACTATAAAGTACTCATGAAAGAAATTGAGGAAGACACAAAGAAATGGAAAAATGTTCCATGCTCCTGGATTGGAAGAATAAATATTGTGAAAATGTCTATGCTACCTAAAGCAATCTACACATTTAATGCAATTCCTATCAAAATACCATCCATTTTTTTCAAAGAAATGGAACAAATAATCCTAAAATTTATATGGAACCAGAAAAGACCTCGAATAGCCAAAGGAATATTGAAAAAGAAAGCCAAAGTTGGTGGCATCACAATTCCGGACTTCAAGCTCTATTACAAAGCTGTCATCATCAAGACAGCATGGTACTGGCACAAAAACAGACAGATAGATCAATGGAACAGAATAGAGAGCCCAGAAATGGACCCTCAACTCTATGGTCAACTCATCTTCGACAAAGCAGGAAAGAATGTCCAATGGAACAAAGACAGCCTCTTCAATAAATGGTGTTGGGAAAATTGGACAGCCACATGCAGAAAAATGAAATTGGATCATTTCCTTACACCACACACGAAAATAGACTCAAAATGGATGAAGGATCTCAATGTGAGAAAGGAATCCATCAAAATCCTCGAGGAAAACACAGGCAGCAACCTCTTCGACGTCAGCCGCAGCAACATCTTCCTAGGAACATCACCAAAGGCAAGGGAAGCAAGGGCAAAAATGAACTTTTGGGATTTTATCAAGATCAAAAGCTTTTGCACAGCAAAGGAAACAGTGAACAAAACCAAAAGACAACTGACAGAATGGGAGAAGATATTTGCAAATGACATATCAGATAAAGGGATAGTGTCCAAAATCTATAAAGAACTTAGCAAACTCAACACCCAAAGAACAAATAATCCAATCAAGAAATGGGCAGAGGACATGAACAGACATTTCTGCAAAGAAGACATCCAGATGGCCAACAGACACATGAAAAAGTGCTCCACATCACTCGGCATCAGGGAAATACAAATCAAAACCACCATGAGATATCACCTCACACCAGTCAGAATGGCTAAAATTAACAAGTCAGGAAATGACAGATGCTGGCGAGGATGCGGAGAAAGGGGAACCCTCCTACACTGTTGGTGGGAATGCAAGCTGGTGCAACCACTCTGGAAAACAGCATGGAGGTTCCTCAAAATGTTGAAAATAGAACTACCCTATGACCCAGCAATTGCACTGCTGGGTATTTACCCTAAAGATACAAACGTAGTGATCCGAAGGGGCACGTGCACCCGAATGTTTATAGCAGCAATGTCTACAATAGCCAAACTATGGAAAGAACCTAGATGTCTATCTACAGACGAATGGATAAAGAAGAAGTGGTATATATACACAATGGAATACTATGCAGCCATCAAAAGAAATGAAATCTTGCCATGTGCAACGACGTGGATGGAACTAGAGGGTATCATGCTTAGCGAAATAAGTCAATCGGAGAAAGACAACTATCATATGATCTCCCTGATATGAGGGAGAGGAGATGCAACATGGGGGGTCGAGGGGGTAGGAGAAGAGTAATTGAAACAAGATGGGATTGGGAGGGAGACAAACCATAAGTGACTCTTAATCTCACAAAACAAACTGAGGGTTGATGGGGGGAGGGGGTTGGGAGAGGGGGTGGGGTTATGGATATCGGGGAGGGTATGTGCTATGGTGAGTGTTGTGAAGTGTGTAAACCTGGCGATTCGCAGACCTGTACCCCTGGGGATAAAAATATATGTTTATAAAGCTGTAAAAAAAAAAAAAAAAAGAAAGAAAGAAAGGATGAATCCCCAAGTTTTGTAGCAACATGGACGGGACTGGAAGATTTATGCTGAGTGAAATAAGTCAAGCAGAGAGAGTCAATTATCATATGGTTTCACTTATTTGTGGAGCATAACAAATAGCATGGAGGATAAGGGGAGATGGAGAGGAGAAGGGAGTTGAGGGAAATTGGAAGGGGAGGTGAACCATGAGAGACTATGGACTCTGAATAACGATCTGAGAATTTTGAAGGGGTGGGGGGTGGGGGGTTGGGGGCACCAGGTGGTGGGTATTGTAGAGGGCACGGATTGCATGGAGCACTGGGTGTGGTGCAAAAATAATGAATACTGTTATGCTGAAAAAAATAAAAAAATTAAAAAAAAAAAAAAAAAAGGACTAAAGTTGTACCTCAGCCTTTGCCAGCCACAGTGGGGAGAGCACTCTGAGTCTCCTGAGCTGAGTTGACCCAGCTAAGTGAAAAGATACTTTAAATCTCCTTTTGTGGCTAACTTCCAAATTTTCTCCCACTGTAGAGTCCACAGCTGCTGGGCTGCCATTGAAGAAGGAGTGGAGGAATTGGGACACAGAGAACAAAGGATGTGTGCTTTGCTGGGTTAAATTAAAGCTGGGTAGAAAATGTGAAGAAACATTGGGGTACAGATGGCCCTTCTTTTCACTACATCTGTATCTTTGGGGTAAATACCCAGTAGTGCAATTGCAGGGTCATAGGGAAGTTCTATTTTTAATTTCTTGAGGCATCTCCACACTGTTCTCCAAAGTGGCTGCACCAACTTGCATTCCCACCAACAGTGTAAGAGGGTTCCCATTTCTCCACATCCCCTCCAACACATGTTGTTTCCTGTCTTGCTAATTTTGGCCATTCTAAGTGGTGTAAGGTGGTATCTCAATGTGGTTTTAATTTGAATCTCCCTGATGGCTAGTGATGATGAACATTTTTTCATGTGTCTGATAGCCATTTGTATGTCTTCATTGGAGAAGTGTCTGTTCATATCTTCTGCCCATTTTTTGATATGATTGTCTGTTTTGTGTGTGTTGAGTTTGAGGAGTCCTTTATAGATCCTGGATATCAACCTTTTGTCTGTACTGTCATTTGCAAATATCTTCTCCCATTCCGTGGGTTGCTTCTTTGTTTTCTTGACTGTTTCCTTTGCTGTGCAGAAGCTTTTGATTTTGATGAAGTCCCAGAAGTTTATTTTGGCTTTTGTTTCCTTTGCCTTTGGAGACATATCTTGAAAGAAGTTGCTGTGGCTGATATCGAAGAGGTTACTGCCTATATTCTGTGGAAAGAACCAAGATGCCCTTCAACGGACGAATGGATAAGGAAGATGTGGTCCATATACACTATGGAGTATTATGCCTCCATCAGAAAGGATGAATACCCAACTTTTGTAGCAACATGGACAAGACTGGAAGAGATTATGCTGAGTGAAGTAAGTCAAGCAGAGAGAGTCAATTATCATATGGTTTCACTTATTTGTGGAGCATAACAAATAGCATGGAGGACAAGGGGAGTTAGAGAGGAGAAGGGAGGTGAGGGAAATTGGAAGGGGAGGTGAACCATGAGAGACTATGGACTCTGAAAAACAATCTGAGGGTTTTGAAGGGGCGGGGGGTGGGATATTGGGGGAACCAGGTGGTGGGTATTGGAGAGGACACGGATTGCATGGAGCACTGGGTGTGGTGCAAAAACAATGAATACTGTTACACTGAAAATAAATTTTTAAAAATTAAAAATAAATAAATAAAGAAACATTTTAAAAATCCACAAAAAAAAAAAAAGAAAGAAAAAAAATGTGAAGAAAGAGGACTCTAAACAAAGTGTAGTCCAGAAACAGCCTTAGCATCCACTGGGGGACTGTTAGAAATGCAAATCCTCTGGCCCCTCCTCAGGCTGACTCAGTCAAACATTCTAGGGGTAAATCCAGTAATCTACATTTTAAGAAGCCCTCCAAGTGATTCCGATCCACTAAAAGTTTGAGAACCTTTGCCCTAAACCATCACACACGGAAGGATGGTCAGGTCCTGGGACTGGGACCGCGAAAGAATTGGCGTGGGCTAGCGCAGGGAAGAATTGGTGCTCTGTGACCATCATGCAAACCAGCAGAAGATGGTGGTCACAAGGCATAGGCACTCCCCCCCGCCAACACACACCCTGTACCCAGAATAATTCAAGGGCACTTCAGAAACTAATGGGCTATCCACAAGAAGATGCTTGGTTTCAGGCTTTGCATGGTTTTGAGGAAGCCTCCTTAAGACATCTTTCTGGGATCAACTCCAGAGGTTCTGAGGACCACTAGAAAAACAAAATCTGTTTGCTGGGTCCTCCTCCATATTACTCTACCAAGTCGTTATCCTGGATAAATCTAACCACTGAGTTTTGAGGCCTCTTTACACAATCTGATTCTGTCTTGCTCATGAAAATCATAAACCAAGAAGACTTGAGTACCTTCTTCCTCATCCCAGTTGTCTTCCGTGTTACTCATGTACTCACTCATTCATTCAACAAACATATTTCAAGTGCTTAGAATGTTCCCAGCAATTACTTTTTTCACATCTCTAGTAGATTTATATGAAATCCACCACATCAATACAATTTATTTGTGTTCTTTGAAAGGGCTGATATTTTCATCAGTCCTTGACTCTGACCCAAGCCAGTGTTTGCCTGTGATTTTTAATTTATTTCACAAAAGGATGGCTTGACAAACAGAGAGTACTTCTGTACCCCTTCTTCTGAGTTGTCTTCGTCCATATAGGGTACCTCTTTCTTTAAAGATTTTTTATTTATTTATTTGATAGACAGAGATCACAGGTAGGCAGAGAGACAGGCAGAGAGAGAGGAGGAAGCAGTCTCTCTGCTGAGCAGAGCCTGATGTGGGGCTCGATCCCAGGACCCTGAGATCATGACCTGAGCCAAAGGCAGAGGCTTTAACCCACTGAGCCACCCAGGCACCCCTGGGTACCTCTTTCTCACTCACACCCTGAGCTAAGGAAAATTTGCTGACCTACTAAGGTTTATCAACCCATGGAGATAGCATTTAAGAAAGTGGGTCAGACAGACAAATCATTATTATAAAATATGACAGGTGCCATCAGAGAGGTGTGTCTAGCATGTTATTAGAGCCCACAAAAGAGAGGAACTGATGATTCTTATGAAGTGGTTTTGTTCTTGTGGGTTGTTTTTTTTTTCATAGAAGAGGAGCATCTAAATTATTTTGAAGCTGTCTCGATTCCCTTAAGCCCTCAAACATGCTGTTGACCTTTATTCTTAGAGACTCTGCCAACTCCTTCATAGCAGTAAGCAGGGCCCGCAGAGGCGAATTTTCCCCTTCCCAATGACCCTTGGTGTCCCCATCACACTTTGCTCTTTCTCCACTTCTACTGTTCATGCCACACCTTCCCACATTCTCCACAACCATGCCCCATTAGTTTTCTGTCCTTGCTCTCCCCAATTGCATCATTCCCAGCTCCTTGAACCAATAAAGGTATTCATACTTCCTGTGTCAGGTACATGCCCCCATCCCTACTGATTTTTCATGAAACTACTACCATATTTCTCTCCTTTCCTTCACTGCTGAACTTCTTCTGGTATAATCTTCTTTCTTATTTTTCTCCTTCTCTCATAGATCCCTGACAATAACCTCCAGTGCTTATGTATTATATATTAACTCATTTAACCCTTAAGAGGACAATATTGCCTGATAAACACTATCATGTTTTAGTGAAGGAAACTGAGCACAGAGTATTTAAGCTGTGAGTCCAAGATCACAGAGCTGGTAAGTGGGACAGCTGATGGGAGCACTCCGGCTCTACGCGCTCTCAGTCATTGGGACAGCTGCAGAAGACATTTGGGAAGCCTGCCCAATACATGCTTTCTTTATGATTGCTACCTGCCCAAGCTAATTGGACCTGGAATGGACAGGTCCCGTAATGTCTTGTGCTCAGATAATCCTATTCTCACCATGAAAAACGGAGGGAGTGGCTTTGGTTCCTGACTTTCCAGTTATAACACTAGTGTTTCCTATTCTTGGATAGCCATTAGACTGACTGTGATATCATTAAAATTGCCAGCTGCCCTTAGTCAAGTGTTTTCTGTCCCTGTAATCCAATAATGCCTGTTTAAATCACATCTTTACAACATCTCTGAAGCTGATCTTTTAACACTCCTGGTTATCTCCTCTTAAAAACTGACTCTGGTAGATCTTAAAAGTTCTCACCATAAGAGAAAAAAAAATACGGGGCGCCTGGGTGGCTCAGTGGGTTAAAGCCTCTGCCTTCGGCTCAGGTCATGATCCCAGGGTCCTGGAATCGAGCCCCACATCGGGCTTTCTGCTCAGCAGGGAGCCTGCTTCCTCCTCTCTCTCTCTGCCTGCCTCTCTGCCTACTTGTGATCTCTCTCTGTCAAATAAATAAATAAAATCTTTTAAAAAAATTGCAACTATGCTTAGATGAATGTTAACTAAACTTATTGTGATGGTCATTTTGTCCCATACATAAATATTGAATCATTGTGTCATATACCCAAAAAATTAATATAATGTTATATGTCAATTTTATCTCAATTAAAAAAAAATCAACTCCAGTGGCCTCTTTATCCAGTGCCCCAACCAACCATTCAGGTTGTCTTTTAGTTTTTCTAATTGTTTCCTTTGCTGCGCAGAAACTTTTTATTTTGATGTAGTTCTAATGCCTTGCAGCATTCAGTACAGGAGACCTATGCTACCCCTCTTGTGCTTCTCTCCTGTGTACCCATATGTGGTCCCCCTATTGGCCAAGATTCCCTTCACTATGTCCTCCATTAGGCTGAATACCTCTCGTCTTCTATGACCTGGCTCAAGAGTGCTCTTCCAGAAATCTTCCATGATTCCTTAAGCCTGGAAATGCCCCTTCTCTGTGCTCCCATAGGCCCCACTGCAAATATATGTCATTGTACTTCTCACACAAAACAGATATGATTGAATATGACATACTCCTCAACAAACATGGAAAGCTACCAAAGAGATGAGTAGTGTAACCCCTTTTATATAAAATTCTGTATGCGTGTTTAGAAAATATAAGTAAGTCATATGGTAATTCTATTTTTAATTTTTTGAGGAAACTCCATGCTGTTTTCCACAATGGCTGTACCAGTTTGCCTTCCTGCCAACAGTTCATGAATGCTTCTTTTTCTCCACATCCTGGCCAGGACTTTTTATTTCTTGTTTTTTTTTTTTTTAGCCATTCTGATAGGTATGAGATGGTATCTCATTGTGGTTTTGATTTGCATTTCCCTGATGATGTGTGATGTGGATCATCTTTACATGTGTCTGTTGCCCATCTGTATGTCTTCTTTAAAGAAATGTCTATTCATGTCTTCTGCCTACTTTTAATTAGACTATTTGCATTTTTAGTGTTGAGTTGTATCATTTCTTTATATATTTTGTGTATTAACCCCTTATTGGATGTATCACTTGTAAATATCTTCTCGCATTCAGTAGGTTGTCTTTTTTGTTGATTGCTTCCTTTGACGTGCAGAAGCTTTATATTTTGATGTAGTCCCAAAAGTTTATACCCAAAGAATATGAAAACACTTATTCAAAAAGATATATGCATCCCTAAGTTTATTGCAGCATTATTTACAATAGCCAAAATATGGAAGCAACCCAAGTGTCCAAATGTCCATTGACAGAAAAATGAATAAAGCAGTTTTATATATATATATATGTATATATATAATTATATATTATATATATAATAAAATATTATTCAGCCATAAAAAAGAACAAAATCTTGCCATTTGCAACAACATGGGTGGATCTAGAGTATAATGCTAAATGAAATAAGTCAGTCAGAGAAAAACAAATACCATATGATTTTACTCATGTGTGGAATTTAAGAAAAAACAAATGAACCAAAAAAAAAAAAAAAAGAGAGAGAGAGACAAAAAAAAAAAAAAACCAGACTCTTAAATATAGAGAACAGTCCGGTGGTTACCAGAGGGAATGTGGATGGGGAGGGGTGGATGAAATAGGTGATGGGGATTAAAGAACTCACTTAACATAATGAAGACTGAATAATATATAGAGTTGTTGAATCACTACATTGTACACCTAACACTAATATAACACTATATGTTAGTTATCCCAGAATTTAAAAATGAATAAATAAGTAAAAGAAAAAAAAACACTAGCGAGTCATGCTACTCACTTATCTAAATCTTCCGGTGAATTTCCATTCATAATTGGCAGCAAAACACAAAGCCTTGTGGAATGGGACCCCACCCACCTCTATGTCTTTCTGCCTCACTCGCTCCATCCACACTCAACTCTTTGTCCTTTTTCTGAAAACGCCCGTCTCGTTCCCACCTTACAAACCATGTGTGCCCCTGGTTGGCTTTGTCTGAAATGTTCTGCCCTGTCACTGAAGATTCAGCTCCAGACCCCAACCACCCAGTCCGCACAGACCCACACCCTGTCACTCTTTTACACATCACCGTATTTTATTCTCTTCAGAAACTTGTCACTATCTGAAGGTAACTCTTCCATGTATTGGGTTTTTTTCTCATGGTTTGTTTGTCTAGTACCTGAAGCTCACCAAACTGCAGGGTTTAGGACACAGTCTTTCACGTGCCAGGTCTGCCCAAGACTCCTGATGCCAACTACAACTTCAGGGGCTTCCCCAAACCACTCAGAACTCACAGGAAACTATTACACTCACAGCCACATTTATTATAGGGAAAGGATTCAAATTAGAACCAGCAAAGTGTGACATTACACAGAGAGAATTGCCAACCAAGAAGACTTTCACAGGCCTCAAGGTCCAGAGCTTTGTTGGGTCTTCATTATTAAATTACTGCCCACATAGCTGAACTCAGTCTGTGCCTCTCCACCTCCCCAGGGGTGGTGCTGATATCACGTAGCCCAACGGGCCCACCATGACCCACCTTGTTAGCCTACAGTAGCCTAGAGTATCAGGTGGGGTCTGAGGGCCACTCCTCAGATACTCCCGTCACTCAGGAAATTCCAAGGGTTTAGAGGTCAGCTTACTTTCCAGGAGCAAAGCCCAGCCTCTTTTGCGCAAGGCCAAATTGCTTAGTATGCATCTCTCATTTCTCTACTCTCCTACTAAAACATAAACTACAGGGCTGCGGAAAGTAGACTATCTGTCTTGTGAAGTCTTGGCGCAGAGAAGTGCCGTGTGTGTGTGTGCGTGTGTGTGTGTGTGTGTGTGTGTGTGTGTGGATTGACTTGATCCATTTGAGATTACTACCAAGTTCATTTCATTTAAAAACCAAATAAATGGCTTTCAACTCTCATTCCATCAATCGTGACCAATTCACCCTTTCTCCCCAAATAACACCTTTCAAAAGTCCCAGAGGTAAGTGAAGGGGTTTCTGACAGAGGCCAAAACAATCTGTTACTACTGTCCCACCTGAGAAAGAAACAAATGAAAATGGAAAGTTTGGTCAATGTGCCAAAGGCTCATCTAGCTTCTGTCACCAGCCCTGAACACTTGTGCCGCAGGAGGAGGCCCATGAATCCTTTGTTAGGTCTTATACACTGCAGGGAACACCGTATTTCCAGGTCCCTGCTCCCCACAGGGAGCACTGGAGTAACCCAGACTTAATAGTGACTCTCAGGTTGCTTGTAGTTGCTCACGATTAGAGGGGAGATGATGAGTCTCTCCCCAGAGTTCAGCTCAGCTGTGTGCACATCAGACATCACAGGAAGCAGGCTTGAGTTCTGATGTTAGAGCTCTTTGGGGTCACAATATTTTCAGTGTTTACCCACCCAGGACCTTTCCCTAACATGTGGTCATAAACCAGGGTAGGAACAGTGGGTGGCTCCAGGCTTCCCTGAGGGTCTTCTGTGGGTAAGAAGATGTCTCCCTTCCTTCTGTTTTTCCTGCCACCTGGGCTTCCACTAACATATCAGATGTGAACTAATAACCTCAATGGAAGAAATGTTCTTCTTCGGGAAGGTTCTTTGACTTCTTCGTAAGTCAGTGAATGCAGAAGGTTATTGGGGAAGTTCACTACCTAATTTAGTGACTTGACTACCACTCTGGTAAAACCAAAACATGTTCTATTATACTTTCTTCCTGGGACAATAAGCAAACAGGTACTTCCCCTTTCACTGTCTACATGGAGATATGCAAGTGGGTCTTCCCAAAAGAGGATATGTTCCTCGGTGATTTGAATTAGAAACTGCAAGCAATTTTTAAATAATGAAAGGCACCCAAAATAGGCACACTTGTATATTATGTGTACATAGTTACAAAATATTAGCATAGGTTATATTTGGGCAATGGGATACCAAGGGATGCTTCTTTTCTTAATTATACTCTCTCCACAATCTAAAGACTTTACAACAAATATTTAGCACTTTATAATAAGGAAAAGGTGCTTCAGTGTTAAAGCAAAAACAAAAACAAAAACCCTGCAAGACTCTAGAGGGTGGACAGATAGTTAAATGATTGGAACGCTGGGGCACCTGGGTGGCTCAGTGGGTTAAGCCTCTGCCTTCAGCTCAGGTCATGATCCCAGGGTCCTGAGATCGAGCCCCACATCGGGCTTTCTGCTTTGTGGGGAACCAGCTTCCCCCTCTCTCTCTACCTGCCTCTCTGCCTACTTGTGACCTCTGTCTGTCAAATAAATAAATAAAATCTTAAAAAAATAAAAACAAAAAAATAAATGATCAGAAGGCTCCACTCACAGAATTCTAACACCCTTGCATGGTTGAGACCCTCTCCTGTTTTCTTAGATATTGATTTTTTTTAATCTTCTCCCACACCTCTGCTCTCCCCCCATGAGAAACTGCTCTAATATATTTGACATGTATCCTTACATCTGGGTAGACACTTACAAAGTACATAGTGCTATTCTGTGTCAATATATATTATTTATTTACATAAATAGTGTTACATACCCTATTTCCCCTAACAGACTCTAACCCCCACACAAGCAATGAGAGTTTATTTATATGTGTAGTCCTAAAGCAAAATATGGAGAGGAACAGCATAATAAATATTTTTTGGATTGAACTGAAATTTCACTATCTTTTTTTTTTTTTTTCAAATCTCACTTTTTCTATACCTCAGTAATACTTCCTTCTGGTTTCCCTCCTGCCTCTCAGTCTCCTTCCCAGACTCCTCCCTATTCTCATCCCTAATTACAGGCACCACCTAAGACCTAAGGTTTGGTGCCTGTCTCTATCCTGCTGTCCTCCCTGACCCCCCACAATCAGTTTCATCCATGTCCATGACTTTCACGATCATTTGGGCATAGATATTTTCCAAACCTGTAACTCTAGTCTTTTCCTCATTTCCTCAACAAGTTGTGGAGCTAGGTGCACATCTGACAGATAAAAGTCCTGCAAACCTCTCACACTCAACACAAAATCATACATGTACTCACCCTCACCCCCACCGAAGCCACTATTGTCTCCTTTGGCCCTGTCACAGCAACAGGGGTCTGCAGTCTTCCAGTAACCCCTTCTCATCTTTAACGGAATTCCCCCTTCTCATTTGCTCTGTAAATGGGATAACCAGATCCATTTCTACCTTATGGACAACACTACGAATTCACAGCCAGGGGCATTGCTCAGTGCTGAGAATATAAGCATGCCCTAGAAGGATGAGTTTCTGAGTCTGAGGGGACAGACGACAGACAGATTAATAAGCATTGTGTTGCAAAGTGTGATCAAGACTATGAAGGAAATGAGTAGGGCGATGTGGATAACTGTGAGTCAGGAAGGCATCTCTATAGGATGAGAAGGAGCCAATAGGGTCTTCTCAAGACCCAAGAGAAGAGCAAACATTCCAGGTTCAAGTCTCAGCAGATACCAAGGCTATCAGGAGAGAAAGAGCTTCATATGTCCAAATACTAGCAACGAGAACTTTGTATCGACCTTACTGAGGAGGAGTGACCATAACTGGATTAGGGTGAGGGGTGGCCAGAGGCCAGATCATGAAGGGCCTTGGAGACCATTCAAGCCATTTTGATTTTATTCTAAGTGTGATGGTAAATCAAATGTTAGTAGTGAAGCAGAGCAGGGATCTGGTCTGATTTATGCTTTTAAAATTTCACTGATGCAAGAAGAATGAATTATGAAGAGGAGGGGGCTAGAGGTAGAGCAGGAAGACAAGCTAAAAGCTTCTGCGCTAGACCAGGTAAGAGGCAGTAACAGCTCCAACTACAGAAAGACGGTGAATGTGGTGAGAAATGGACCAATATGAGACATATGCTGGGGAGGAAGCCCGATAGAACTTGCTGATGGCTGGGATATGGAGATGAGGGAAAAGGAGGAATTAAGAATGACTCAGGGTTTCTGGTGTAAGCAACTAGGTGGTTGATGATGCCATTTCGTGATTGGGGACATAAAAGGAGGAACAGGGCCAGCTGGCAGTGGGTACAGCGGGGAATTAAGCATTTTGTTTTAGACATGCTAAATTTAAGATGCCAATGAGACATCCTGGTAGAGATGTCAAGTTGACAGATATAACAACCCGGGGCCCCATGGGGAGAACTCTGGATTGGAGACCCATTCAAAAGGCATCTTTGTAGAGATAGTACTTATGCCTTGGGAGAACACAGATGAAAGGAAGACAATCAACGAGATAGGAAGAGAGAGAAAGCAAGGGAAGGGAAGAGGAGAAGAGATGCCATAATCAGGTCCTTCGTCTCTTGCAAGTTCTGTCTGCAAGGATGAGCCAGCAAAATTGCATGAGAAACAGAGACCAGCGATATAGCAAAAAAAAAAACCCAGAGGAGTATGGATGTTACAAAACTAAGTATGGTGTTTTGTGAAGAAGGGAAGGGGTCAAACATGTCAGATATATATTGCTAAAGTACCAAGATAAGACAGAAACCCACCCGTAGGGTTTAGGATAACAAAGGTTAAAGAGTAACTTTGGCAAAGCAACACTGTGGGCCGGATTGGAGCAAACCAAATAGTAATCTGTAGGTGTAAGGAATGTAAGGTGAAGGAATGGAAGCAGTAGGTGTAGACAATACTTTGGAGAAGCTTCACAGTAAATGAGTCTATAGGTGGGGAGAAATGTAGCATATATTGAAGCTTTGGAGATGTTGGGTAATTATAGCACAACCGTGTGCTGGTGGGAATGAATATGAAAAAGAGGAGGAGGGATGGTACAGGAAAGAGAAGGAGTAATGAGGGAGAAAAAAACCTTTAAAGAGCAGAGGGGAAGTACTGGCCTTTGATAAGGGGGACTTTTTGCATCCCCTGAGGAGG
This sequence comes from Lutra lutra, assembly GCF_902655055.1. Classification (NCBI taxonomy): domain Eukaryota; kingdom Metazoa; phylum Chordata; class Mammalia; order Carnivora; family Mustelidae; genus Lutra; species Lutra lutra. The sequence continues at coordinate 87,996,706 of NC_062285.1, forward strand.
AAGGATGAACACAACGATACAGACACAGGGACATGTGTAGACGTGGTGGTTGATAGGAGAGGGAATACTGCTCCAATAGTTTCCATTTTTCAATGAAGAGTTCCCATGGTCATCTCATGGGAGATGACCAGCTATGATGGAGAGTGGGAGAGGTGGAAAACATGGGGGATGGACATTGAGACGCAAGCATGAAACCCCTCTGTTTGGTTTCTACCTTCTTTCCACTCCCAGCACCGCAGCCCTAGTTCAGATCCTCTTAGTCTGCTCCTCTACCACCACAATGGCCTCCAAACAGAGTCCAACACCCCCCACAACCCCAGGCCTTTACCTCCCCACCCTTCAGAGGGATTCCCCTGGACCACAAATCTGCTGTGCCACAGGAAGCTTCAGGAGGGGGGCCTCACGGTGTCTTATACAATGCTCTACCTCCTTATTTGGGCACATGGAACTCTCCATCTCCTACCCAGCCCACTCTACGTGCTGGCTCCCAAGGCATCCCTTCCCTCCACCTTGGCAGAATCACTGTAGCTACTCCTTACTCTCCTCAAATGTTATGAAACCTCTCACTTTTAGGCCTTTGTTCAAGGTCTTCTTTCCACCTGGCCTGCCTTCCTCCCTCTTGCAGAATTCCATCTCTCAATATCCAACTCAAATCCCACTTCTGTCAAGAAACTTGCCAGATCCTTCCATTAACATTAATTTCTCATCCCATAGCTCCTTATTCCTTTAAAACTTACTAAAAAAGATCAAAGTCTGTCTTGTATTATAAGCATGTATTTACACATGCGTATCTGTCTATCTGTGTGCTGGCTCCTGTCTTCAAGGAAGGAACAAAGGGAAGGAAAGAACAGGAGGGGCAGGAAGGAGAAGAGAGGAAGGAAAGTGGACCTTGTTGGGAAAGAGGAAAGGTGCCTCTGGTACCCCTGCTGGTTCACTTCACTGGCTTGAATAAAACCGCTCAACAGTGCTCCCCAAGTGTGGTGAGAACCTCAGCAAGCCCCTCCTGCTTCTGTTCATTGACATGTCTGCAGGCATCGGGGCTGGCACATCCCTTCCCCCTCCCCTTAGGTTCTTCTCCCGCTGTCTTTAACTCCCCCCACCACCATGCCTCCATCTTAGATGCCCAATAGTTGCACCAAATCTTAAGAAGCAGCTCTAGCTCTGAAAAGAGCAGTGGGAGGAATTGAGAGAAATAGGGCAGAGGAATGAAAATGTAATGTTGAAAAATTCATGCTAAAGGAAGCACGTGCTCCCCTCCCCTCCTCTGCATGCCATCTGATAAAATTCTGGCAGAGGCCTTGCTTTCCAGGCACATGCAGAGACCATGAGAGGCTGGGCCAAGTCTCTCGGAGGTGCGGGAGAAATCACTGGTGAGCGGCGAGCGTCCACGTGCGTGCTAGAGGAGGGCGGCAGCCGGCTTCTGGGGGCCTGGGCTGTTGGCAGGGGTGGGGGCAGCGGGGGGACAGGGTGGGAAGCATGTCCTCTCCCCACCCCCGACATCGAGAGCTGCAGCTGTTAACACCAGCTCTCAGCTCTCCTGCAGAAGGAATCCTGAAAGACTGGCAGGACTCTGGGCCAGGGCGGGTGGCTGGGCCCCACCGCACTTGCTCGAGCATTGTTTGCTCTGAGCCTGGGACAGCAGAGTTGAAGCGGCCGGGCTCCGGTTGCCTGAAAAAGCCCGATCTCATTCCCAGCCCTGGTCTCTCACTCCCCTCCAAAAGCACTGCAGAGCTGCGGCCTGATTAATGCGGTGCGCTGATAGGGACAGGAGATGGGCTCGCGATTCCCGGCAAGCGGCCCCTGCGCCCCTGCGGAGAGGCGGCTCCGGCTGCTCGACTGCGACCCCTGGCGGCTAGCGGAGAAACTCTCCGCGAGCTTCCCAAGCAAAGGGGCCGCTGGACTGGACAGAAAGGAAAGGGAGAGAGAGGATTTTAAAACAAACTGGGGTAAGAAATATGCACCCCCAGATGGTGCAGGGCCAGAGAGTGGAGAATGGAAGGAAAGCCAATTCTTCTTACTTATAGTCTAAACAAGAAGGAAGGGAACAATCTGTCGGCGGTGTGGTGGGGGCTGTTGGAGGGGAATGGGAGGGGAGAAGGGGGGAATGGGAGGGGAGAAGGTGGGAAATGTGAAAATCTGTTTATAGTTGGAATGGAATCTGTTTAATATGATGCTTACACAAAATAAGACTTATAAGTTTTTCCCTGCTTTGAACTCTGCTTCCTTCATCTTCATTTTAACCAGCAGTGGGCTCTGATCTGCTTTCCTCTTTCATCCTCCCAAACCAGCTGCATTTTAGAGGAGGCACCTATCTATTCAGGGAAATGAAACATACTTGGGCTTCCTCCAGGGCCTTCAGTGAGCCTGAGTCACAGGAGCCAATTAAAATGGGAGTTAAGAGCCTGGACACTTGAGGCACAGTGTAAATCCAGTGTATGTCACTCACCAGCTATGTGACCTTGAGCACTTAACTCAACCTCTCTGAACCTCTGTTTTCTCTTGTCTAGGAAACAGAGTGTATACAAAATGCATCTCCAGGATTGTGGTAATGAAGATGCAGTAGTGTCCGAGGGGCTCTTGCCTTCCCTCAGTCTCTAGGACAGAGAAGCTGTCCGATGCTATTTGCATTCCCTTCCCTCGCAGGACTCCTTTGGGACATGACTGTGATACATGCGGTTCAAGAATAGGCCAAGTGCCTGTGAGTAACACAGAGATGAATCCTCCCTCACTCTCCCTGACTCCTTCCTTTTCCTTCCTATCAGTTCCCACAGCCTCTGCCTGAACATGCAGGCGGACGAAGCAGCACCCACAGAATGGTGTGTGTGGGCATAAGTGGGTTTGGTGTACAAGGAGCTTCTTGGCATGGAGCTGATACTAGCTTGGGATGGAGCCTGATGCTTTCAGTCAGTTCTTAAAGGCTGTGGATCAGTGTCCTTCTCCATGGTGTTAGCACTGCAAACATTCAGTGGTTTGGTATGCAATGTTCTCTGCTAGAGTTTGGCATGACAAACAGGTTCTCTGAGGGGCCCCTACCCCTAAGGACCACCGTGTAGTTGGAAAGGTGTGATGCACCCATAGGAAAACTGAATAATAAATAATGATTATCAATGGCATGTGTGAAGGATAAAAATGAGGAGCCCACTAACCCCCCAGGAAACCAGAGAATCAAAGCTGAGGACCCATGCACTACAGAAAGTGTCCTGGTACTTTGATGAGTTGGGCAAGCTCTTCTCTCGAATTCAGGATGTATCACCAGAAAGATGAATCCTAGGGTATGCCATCCACAGTGAGGAAGAACATGGGCGGGAAATCCAATTTCTCCAACACTCCTGCAGATGCTGGCCATCTCTGGCTTCAGGACACTGAGGGCTTATCTCAGGCATGACTCCCTTCCAGAGACTCCACCTCTGAAAGTGTGCTTGCTCCATGCCATCTTCCGGAGGACAAAACTGAGTTGCAAATAAATTCCTACGCATGAGCAAGAGGAAGGAGAGTAGGTACAGAGTTACACGTGATCCCTTATCTGTTCATTCTTCAGCTCAGTTACATAACCTCCATCCTTCCATGTGTCCATTCAGCCTTTTATGCACACACTAAGTATTCTATTTAGCGATTGTTGTATGCCCAGCCCTGGGTCCTGTGCTGTGAGTAGAAAATAATGCTGCATTTCCTTTCCTTCTACCCTCATCAAGATCCTATATCGCGTGACTCATTTTTAAAGAATCTCCTCCTTTGTCCCACCGCATCTGAGGGACCAGATGTCCTAGGAGAGTCCAGTGGCTCACGCCACTGCAGTAACAGGGCCCTAACAAACACAGATCCCACCACTCTGGTCAGCAAACCGCCGTATTGAATCGAACAGTTTAGATTTTACACATCCGCCCACCCACTTCTGGAGGGGACGAGGAAGACCAGGACTCAATGCGGGAGCCTCTCAGGATCAGAGAGAAACACATCAAGCCTGTGCCTCAGGCCAGATCTCCGAGGACTGACGTGTGAGCTGGCTCTAGCCTGTCCCTCACAAGTGCCCGCCTCCCCGGGCTGTTCACCTAAAATCATTCCCGGAGCCTTTTCTCCTTGCTGGCTTCCTCTCCCTCCCACCCTCTGCCTTCATAGGATTTGTGACAATCCGTGCTCTTTAAAAAATTTGCTGGAGTGTATTTGTGTGTCTTTAGTGGTGGCAGAATGCTGTATAATTATCTCCCAATTCATCAGGCTCCTTAACAGGCAAATGCCTTTTTTTCCAATAAGTTTTTCTGGCTGAGGCACCGATAGGCCTTGTTGCTACGGAAACCAGAACGTTGCTTCCTCTATTTTAATGGTGTGTTGAAGCCTCTGAGTGTATGTGCACGCACACATATGGTAGCTGCTCGCTTTTACCGCTCTTTTCTCCTCTCCTGCCTCTGCAGACCTGTCTGGCATTTTCCCTGTGCCGCCTGTTTCAGAACCTTGCCCCCTCATCCACAGCCCCTGCTTGTCCCCTTCCTGCCTTTCGCTGGGCCCCCACCTCCCCCTACCCTTCCATCTGGTGTTCTCAGCTGTTTAAAAAGAAATACCAGTTGGCTTGCCTGAAACCTAAGAGGGAGAGGGAAATAAAGGATAATTGTGGAAACAAAGCTTTGCAAAAGGCTTTGACCAACCAGGTGTTTCTTGCTGCAAGACTCATGGCCTCACTTGGCCATCTTCCTAGAACATGGGGCTTCTTCAGAGAAGGAGGGCAGGGGATAGAGGGAGCACAGCTCAGTGCAGGAGTGCATGGAGACCACAGCCCAGCAGCACCATCTGCTGTCGCTGCTCCTGGGCACCGACAGACATGCCTCCACCCAAGTCACCGGGTTTGATTCAAGGACTGTTGGATGAGAGGAGGACTCCATTGAAATGCATTTCTTTATTCATTAAATGAACATTTATTCAATACTTAGCATATGCCTGGCACTGTTCTAGGCATGGGGGATAGACTGATGGACCCTGTCCTGAAGAAGCAAGATGTGCTCACAGATAATTGTTAAGATAACACGGTAAGTGATGGGAGGTGATGTCACTAGGGTTTGGGCTCTGGAATCAAACTCAGGTCTGAGCCCCAGGCCAGCATTTTCTCACTGTCACCTTGGGTAAGAGACTCACTTCTTTAAAGGCTCAGTTTCCTTATCTCTCAAAGTAACATCGTAACAAAGTTGGTTCTGATGATTAAATAAAATAACAAGTATTTACTAGAATATTGCCCAGACTACAGTCCATACTCAATAAATATTCATTGTCATTTTTGTCATTATTACGCCTGTCCGGGTTATAAGAGGATCATGATAACAAGCAAGTGACCCCCAAGGGAGGCAAGGTGTCACTGAACGGGGGTTGGAGTGCAAATTTTCTAGGTGAGAAAGATGGGAGAACATTCTAGTCAGAGGGACGAGTGCTTGCAGAGGCATGAGGTGCGGACAGGAATGTTCAGATACATGTGTCTGGGGACAGGGACACCATGCAACCGGCCTAGGCTGTGAGGACAGATCGTTACCCCGAGAGGATTAAACCTCTGATAAATCCCCTTAATGGAGTGAGCAGGAAGTTCTTAAGTCTTAAGAGAGGCACAAGCAGATAAACTGTTTAGAGAAGAGAGTTTTTCCTGATACACAAAATCCCCAAATTAAAGAGCTCTTGAACCTTCCCTTGCTTTAAGAGTAATTGATACCGGCTGATTCCAGCCAGTCCCACACATCAGCTGACTCCCTGCTCCGTCTTGACCCATGCTTCCAGCATATTCCAGGCTGCCCATACTTGGTCATCAGAATATAAAATGCCACACGGCCAGCTGGACAACCTTGAACAATGCAGGAGGGGTGAGGAGATGACCCCTGAGGTCTCTTCTAGCTCTTGACAGCATGACTCTGAATTTGAAGACGTGGCTGGTTGGTGCTAGAGGTAGAGTGGTTGGCAAGGAATGAAGAGGTTGTGCATGTAGAGGGGAGGGTGCTGGCTGGAGAGGCAGCAGAAACGAAGGGGCAGAATGTGCACTATAGAGAGGCCACCATGGTTTAGTGATTGAACAGGGGCTAGAAAGGAGGAAGAAGGGCCAGAGATAACTCAGAAGCCACTTGTGTTGTTCTTGGAGGTTGGGAGAAACAGCAAGTCAAGAGTAGGACTGGCTGCAGAGGGTTTGGCCTTCTTATAAAGGAAACAGCAGAACTATGGGATCTGCTTGGAGTCACATGGCATATCCACCTCTACTCTCAACGCTGAAGCAAGCATTGTGGAACTCTGCCATCTAAAAATTATGCCAAATTGTCTTTTACCTTTGGTTTAAAATGATCTGCTTCTGAAAATAAGTGTCAGCCTGGATTTCTAGAATCAAAAGCTGACCAAAGGTAATAAGGCAGTGAACAAAACTCACGTGACACAGTGTCCCAGGTCCTGTCCACTCCACAACTACTTGCCCATAAAAGAAGTCTGTAAAGGTTATGGTGAATTTTTATATTTTGGGATGTTTGTTTTCTCTCAAGAACTCATAAGGAAGGGTTTTTTTTTTTTTCACTGATCAATTTGTATTCTATATTCCTTCAAACCCATTAGAGTGGATTTCTTCTGTACTTAGAAAAAAAAGACAAGTATGCACACATTTTTAATAGTTTGATGAAGCTTCAAGATATATAATATATTTTTTAATGTAAGAAAAATTTAGAAGGAAATGGGGAGAACCATGGGACCTACTATGTGCAAGGCACTAGGTAAAGCTCTCCATTTGTATTATCCTGTTTGGACCTCACAACATTGAGATAAATATTGAGGTATATAGATAAATAGATAAACTATTGAGATAAATACTCTTACACTCTTTTACACACTAAGAAATTGAAGTCAGTTGGAACACTCATCAAAAGTTACATATCTACGCAGACCTGTACCCCTGGGGATAAAAATATATGTTTATAAAATTTAAAAAAAAATGTATGCTGAAATAAAAATCATAAAAAAAAAGTTACATATCTAATCAGTGGTGAACTGAATAGTCAGTCACACCATGTTTGCTTGACTTCAAAGCCTCCACCAGGCCCACCACTTAGCCTAATAATGGAAGAAGGGTAAGAGATGTTGATCAATAACAAGGTTGACCTTTGATACAAATTCACAAAAGTTAACACTTTTATGTCCTGGGTCCCAACTGCTCAGAATCTGGTCGGTCACTGAGCTACTTTATCATGTCCCCTCTTCCTCCAAATTTCCCCAGACTCCAAAATTACTTTTCCCTCTTCATCTGAACTCCAGTTTCCTGTCCACTTAGAGCTCTGAACCCCAGTTCTTAAAAAGTAAGTAACCTGATTTAACTGATATAAGAGCATGAGAATCTGTTGGCTGTATTCTTACTTTCCTAGCCCTACTCATATCATAAAATCTGATGGAACGAAATGACTGACTCACAGATGAAGTGAAAGACAGTGACAAAAAACAAAATGGTGAATTTCAGTTTGAGGAAAAGGAGATATCTGGGGCCCCGTGAGTTTTTTTTTTAAACAGCTTTATTGACCTATTACTGACACACATTAAACCACTTCTACTTAAGGTACACAATTTGATAGGCTTGGGCATATGTAGAAACTTGTGAACCATCACCACATTCAAGATAATAAACTTATTTGTCACACCCAGAAGGTTCTTCCTGTGGAGCAAGTGAGTTTTTGATTCCTTTAAATTGGATCATCTCCTACACGAGGTAGCTTTATAGGAAAAAATGCCTCTGATAACCATAACAGAGCTCAATGACATTTTTGTGAACTAAATGTAGCATTACAACTGAGTGCTTATTAAGCCTGTTCACAATTCTGGAAATAATTCAGGGGTCGGGGGAAGGCTGTGGACCTATTTGCAAATAAAAATCATGTGAGGACGATAATGCCCTGAAAACCCACAATGCACCCGATAGCATATTCAAGACAAGTCCTGGTTAGGAAAATACATTTGTCCTCAACATGGGTTAATTGCACACTGGAAAATTCCAGCAGAGGTGAGTCCACTGTCCAGGCGCCATGGGCCACACCGCAGATGTCAAGCTCATATCCAGTGGAGCCAGAAATTCAGAGCTGTGGAGCCTTCCTGTTCCAGACAACTGTACTGATAGCTCAAATTTGGGATTTTGGGGGGGAAAATTAAAGTCAAGCCAAGGAAAGGACCTACCGCCAGACTGTCAGTTCCTTAAGTACAGGAAACATGCTCATTTATTTTTGGTATTTTTAATAACCTATATTTCATAGCACAGGCCTGGAAGTGTTCATTGGAAAGAGAGGCTGAACCATTAATTGGGATATCTATTCAAAATGAAATGGTCTCTGGTTTCACAAACAGGTGGGTCAATGTGCCTAGTTACAGAAATTCCACCCCTCCAGAGGTGAGGGGGCAAAGAAACTGCTTGAGAGAAAGGTTCTCACTGGGATCTCTTGGTGTTCTGTGGGCTTCATATACTGAACTCCTAGGGCAAGGTTATGCATCAATAGAGGAGAGAGCCAGGCACACAAGCAAGGTGGCAGGGTCTACACAAGGGGGAAACACACAGCATGACAACAGGCAGGTGGAGCATCTAACCTGTCTTAGGGACTCAAGGAGGACCCCCACCCCACCCCAAGGCTCTGGCCTCCAAGCCTCATCCCAATTACCTGAAAGAGTGTTCTTTCCAACCTGGTTGTTACATAATCTTGTATAATACCAAGCTCTACCATTTAGCTTCCTCATCTATAATAATAGAATAATTTCAGAAATGAATAACTGATTTTGGAAAAAACAATCTTATTCTGGAGTAAAGTCACACATTAAATATATGCCTGGTGAATAACAACATGAGACATGGGCCTGTGAGCCTAGAGATGGATGGGATTGTAAGAGTTTCTCAGTAAAATATTTCTGTGTCAAGTTCTGGTGCTTATTAGAGCACTAACATTTGTCTTAAAATATGTTCAGAAAATGCTTTGTGGAGAAGAAAAAAAGACAACAGAAAAAGAAGAAAGTAGGATGGTAACGAGGGAGAGAGAATAAAGAATAAAAATGGTGGGTAGAGCCCAGATGAGAAGGAAATCTTGAGAGAGAAGAAAGTAAGTTGGAGGATAAGGATGAGAGGAAGAGGCCAGGAAAAGGCTGAAAACTGGAGCATAAAAAAGCCAGTGGAGAAGTAAAGAGACAATGAATGTAAAAGGAAGGAACTACATTGCTGAACATACATTGGGAGAAAAACAAGACAAAGAACAAAGGAGGTGAGGGTGCAATCATGCAAATGATGGGGAAATGGGTGCCCAAGCAGCCTGGCCCTCTGCATTGCTCAGGGAGTCATATACTGCCGCTAAATGGAAGCATAGAGCTTGGAAGACAAAAGAGGTTTGGGGTAACATCAGTGCCATCCAGAGCCAGTGTCTCCCTCCCATTTGAATATCTCTGGGGGTGAACTGGAGGCAACCACTTGTGTCCCAAGAGCCTCAGCGAGCCATGTTTCTAAGAACACCCTTCTCCATCCTTTACCAATTCCCAGCATGTCCCTTGGTATTTAAGACCAGATGGCCAAGATAGGACAGGGACTTCCAGAAGTCTTCGGGGCCTGGCCCCTTGACACTACAATGAGATCTCTGCCCTGGCAGATTTTGTTCCATACATTCAAGCCTTTCTCTGGAACAAGTGCCTAACGAGGACTTTTCAAGAGTCCCTATGATAGGAGGACTGCATAACTTTATCATAAAATATCTTCTAGCTACTCAAATCTTAAAATAGTGAATGTGGGGTGCCTGGGTGGCTCAGTGGGTTAAAGCCTCTGCCTTCGGCTCAGGTCATGATCCCAGAGTCCTGAGATGGAGCCCCACATCAGACTCTGCTCAGCGGGGAGCCTGCTTTCTCCTGCCTGCCTCTGTGCCTGTCTCACTGCCTGCCGACTTGTGATCTCTATCTGTCAAATAAATAAATAAAATCTTAAAAAAAAAAAAGTGAATGTTCCCCTTAAGAGTCTGTTTAATTTTTTTTCATTTACTATTTCCTATTTTCTGTTAGAAGACATGAAAAGCATTCTCTGAATTATGCTGGGGTTAGTTTGAGAATGCTTGTGCTGATGCAGGTATCATGCTCACCACAGCAGAGTTCGTATCTCTAAGTCATCAGTACAGACAAGAAACTAAAAGCAAGAAGTGAATGATACACCTGTGTTTGAGCAGGGAGCTAATGTGACCATCGCAATTAAATGGAGCACACTAATAGAATTAACCAAATTTACTAGCTATTATGAGGTCATTGTTGATCAAATCCAAGAGTCTCATGGGAGAACTCAAGGGCTCCAGTCCCTCTCACTCCACCTCTAGGGAGGATGATAAACATCAAAGATAATATTACATTCTTGAGATCACATCACGTTGATCAGCCCATCAGGAGATGGAGCTCTTCTGAGAGCAGAGGGGATACCATTTCACCCCAATTCATCCATTTTGTTCTATCTCTTCCTCAGGGTGACTAAGGTAATACCCAGAGCTCCCTTCTCTCTAGAATTATCTAGCCTTTGAAAGACCAGATGATATATAGGGGACCTCAGAGACACGGAGAAACCCCAACTGAAGAAAGAACCAGAATGGCCTGGGTAGGCAGAGATAGGAGAGGTGAGAGCCAGGCTGATCTCCCCCATAAGCCCTTAACAGGGTGCTGTTCTTTCTGGTGCCTTAAGAGTCTCTTGGGGGATATTTTCTTCGGGCAGGATGATGGTAACTCTTGGAGTCATGGTAACTCAGGCTTCACCTGTTGGATTGACTTCCTTTGTAATAATCCTGTTTGCTCAGCAAGAGTGCATGAGAGGCCAGGATCGAGCAGACCAGGATACAGACTTCCAAGTTCCTTTCAACTCTAAGAATCTATGAATGGGGAGGATGGACACTTAAACTCTTCCCTGGTTGTGAGGAAACAGAAGCAAAGAGCATTAACTCAGAAAAAAACAAGGCACAAGTTAAAGCCCGAATCTATCATAATTCCATGGCTAAAGTTAAGAGTTTATTGAATGCCTTCTAGGTCTTTTTAAATAGTTTATTGAGTGTCTAAGTACTTTATTTTTTTAAAGATTTTATTTATTTATTTATTTGACACAGAGATAGCCAGAGAGGGAACACAAGCAGGGGGAGTGGGAGAGGAAGAAGCAGGGCTCCCACAGAGCAGGGAGCCTGATGAGGGGCTCAATCCCTAGACCCTGGGATCATGACGTGAGCCAAAAGCAGACACTTAATTCCTGAGCCTCCCAGACTACACACACACACACACACATATATATAGTATCATTTAGTATTTACCAAAACTCTATAATAAAGATATTATTATACTCAATTTACAGGTGAAGAAACTGAGGCACAGGGAACTTAAAAAGACTATCCAAGGTCTTATAACCAGTAGACAGTTGAGCTGGGTTAGCTTGACTTCTGAGCCCATCACTACCACACTGCCTCTCTTGGAGACTCTCCATATAATATGACTGAGCCTATCACTTAAGTCCCAGAGCATCTCTCCTACCACCATGGACAGCTGCACACACTTCTGACTCTCACTGGGGGAATTTCTCCCAGTCAGGTGCAGGCTGGCTGGCCAAAAGAGACATGATTGGGAATAATTGTGACATGATATGGTCTGGAATAAAGAGCAGATGGGGCTTGAGCACATGGAAGCCCTCTGGGGTCTGATTTCAAGGGAAGGAGACATGGCTATCTTAATGATTTCCAGCATGTTTTGGCAAGAGGAGTTAGACAGGAAGGGTGACAGCCATGGCTGATATAGTAAGCAACAACTAAAACTGAAAATTATCTCCTGCTTATAGTTTTAAGTCATCATTCTCAACACGGCGGGAATGGAACCTAAAGGGGTTATATGAGAGGGGCAGAAAGGCAAGGCCACAGGGGCCATCTCTTTGGAAGAGTTCTAAGTGGGACCAAGACAGACCTACAGCATTTCAGACCTTGCAGCAATGGGTGGACTGAAGGCAAGAGGGACAATGGTGTGATGAAATAACTTCTCAAGGGGGTGGTCTTCAGACAGCCTGACCCCAATTTCAGTTCTACCCATAACTATGGCTCTGGACCATGGAGAAATCACTGACTCTCTTTGAGTCTTGAGTGGGAGTTAAGGCTCTTGCAATTCCAAAATATTCTGATTTTACCCCAAGCCTATTAAATAATCCATGTAGAGGTATCTTCTCATGGCAATTAAAAAAAAAAATACCTCTTATTAGAAATGGAGCAATGCAGGGGTTCAGTCCAAAGACAGGCATAGACTAGTGTCAAATTTGCCATCCTGAGGGCATAAAAGAATGGGTCTCTCTCTTTCTTTCTTTCTTTCTCCTACATGTCAGTCAGCATGACCTTGGCTGCAAGTAAGAAAATACCAATTCAACTGACTTAAACAATATGGAAATGTATTTTGTAAAAAATCCAGAAGTAGTCCAGCTCCAGAGTTAGTTCATCCTCAAAAATCCAGCTTCTTTCCATCTCTCCCCTCTGCCATCCTCTGAGGACAGCTTTGTTCTCAGAAAGAGGTTTTCCACAAGGTTACAAAAGATGGCCACTATATTTTCAGGTGTCATTGTCAGACACAACAATGTCTAGTAGAAGAAAGAGTCAGTCTTTTCCCACACATCACTTTTTTAAGAGGGGGGAAAATTTTTTTTCCAGAAGTCCTCTTATACCTCATCATCCAGAATTAGTTCTTATGCTTAATCACAACCCATCACAGGCAAGGGAAGTGGTACCACCATTGACTGACTCTGACCATTCAGGATTAACAGAGATACTTAGGGAGAGGCAGAAACTGGAACAAAATCAGAGCTCCAAGAGCAGAAAAGAGTTGGAAGTAACTATGAAGTTGGTAATTGTGGCAAAGACAACTATTTGATTTCCAGTACTTATTTTCCCCTTCTTCCTTAACAGCATAAACCCTGCTATTTAATGGGTCATTTGCCATCCAGAATAAAGACTGCATTTGTCAGCTTTCTGTTTTCACCACTATGTATGGACATGTCATTAAATTCTGGTCACTGAGCTATAAGCAGAGGGGCTGTATGGAACTTTGGAAATGTTACTTCAGTGGAGCTAACTCAGCTTGGAGACCTGCCAACTGTATTCTGCTTTCCTCCTTCAAGCCTGCAACTCAGATGTTATGGCAGGATCTTCGTCAGCCATCTTGGATCCTAGGTCCACCTAGAGGATGGAAACAACATCCTAGAGTATAGTAAAGCAGAATGACAGAAGGAGCTAAGATGATTGGTGATCCCAGAGCCATCATACCTGCCTCAGACAACCTACTGCCACACTTATGTGAAAGAATAAATGTGTGAATGCATAAGCCTTTGTCTTATCTGCTGCTTACCACCAGTACAATTCTTAGCTGACACTACACCTCAGGAGTTAAATCATGTAGGTTAACTGAACTTATTCTCTCGGTCTGGAATGCATGAAAGACATGGGCAGTAAGAAATTCTGGAATAAAACGGATGTGGGTACAAATTCTGGCTTTATCTCTTACAACCTGTGTGACCACTGGTGAATAACTTCACTTCTTTGAGCTTACTGCCTCTTCTTACTGGTCATAACAGTTGAATAGGAAAACATTTCTAAAGCCCTTTGTGTGGCAATTGCATATAACAGATAAACAGTAAGTGGTCTTAAATGTTTTGGAAAACAGTCACACACTTTGAAAGACTTAGAAATCACATAGCCCAAACCTCTCATTTTTATAGAAGAAACTGAGCACCATAGAGGTGAAATCAGATTGCCAAAGCGTCTCTGCAGTCCCCCGTTGGAAGGCACAGTTGTCATGCCTATTCACAAAGTATACTTTCATCATTCTATGCCCCACGTGGCACCGACTTTGCTCATGGCCTTGGCTCTCCAGGACTTCCCTTGTGGACACACTGCCCAGCCCCTGATGAAGGACAGAGGCTCAGCCCTAAGCATCAGCACCAAGATGGTGTTCTTTTCCTGCACTGATATCATCAGTCACATCATGTGGTACTACTTTAATTGCTGTCCTATTTTTGGAAAAATAGATGGCTAAACATAAGCCATTTTTTCTTAGCATTTTTTTGGTTACTGAAGCAAAGTACTCAGTAAATAAGGACTGATTTGCATGGCATTTTGCATGAATAGCGATGTTGAATGAACAAGGTAACAGACTTTGAACTTTTGTAGACATTCTATTCAATTTTAAAATGATTTTTTGTTGTTGTTGTTAATTCCCAGTGGATTTCCACTGACATTAAAATTGCCCACAATTGGGAGGCCTCTGGTGGCTACAATGGGAAAATACAAAAGCAATTATAAGCCTGTGTGTATTTGTTTAGCTAGGTGAGGTATGCCTTTATTTATGCACATTGGGCTCTGCAGATTTTCCAGGCGTGGGGACCCTGGTTCTACTCTAAACCCCAGGTAGCTTTTGCATTTTAGACATCATCAGGGTCTTGCTGCGAGCCAAAGAGGACTCAGGCTGTGCTTTCCCAGGTCAGAACTGGTCAAAACAAAGCCCACAGAAATTCAAAGGCAAGAAAACACTGGAAAGGAGAAATAACCACCAATCTCATATTATACAGGTAATAATGTATTCCAATTTTGGCTTGTATACTAAATAGATAGCAAGTTCCACACTCAAATAACTCAGTAAAAGACTTTTGGTGTCCTTTCCACCCAGCACAATGAGAATGGCCCATCGCTCAAGAAACTTGCCTAGTGTGACTGTTTGTTCACATAACTCACCCCAGAGCATAATTGTAGAGTGCAGCAGTGATGAATGACTAGGGGAGAACAAATAGAATATAATAATAATTCTACTCTGAATTTAAATAATGCTTTTCCTCCCCAGAGGTTTGAGGGTTTTCCTATAGATTAAAAGGTAAGGCTGGGTATTATAATCCCCATTTGTGGATAAGGAAATAGAGATGTAAGCTGTTTGTCCAGAGACTTACAATAAAAGCCTATTCGAGGCAAATAATAACCTTCGACATTATCTCTGCCATCCCCTCATTTCTCAAATGAAGGAACTGAAGCCAGGCTGGCAACGTGATTTTTTCTAGGACTGTGTCATTAATGGCCAAATAACACACCTAACCCTTCACAGAGCCGGAAGCAAACATTAAGTCTCCAGACAATCCAGTAAATACCTGTTCCATTTTCAAGCCCAGCTTTTCCAGGAACATAGCACCAAAACAGACTTCCCACCTAGCACATCAAGGGCCGAGTCTCCCTGGGGTCTGAAAGGCCAAGGTCAGAGGTAACACCTGCTTCCAGAATCCCGGGGCACAGGAATAAACTCTTCCAACATTTATATACAGAAATCCCCTCTCCATATTATAAGAGCATTCAAATTCCCTACCTAACTCTGTCTTCCACCATTATCATAGTCACTCATGTCCCATAAGAAGATGGGAGGCTGCCAGTGTGGGAAGAACCTCAATCATATCTGTCCTCAAAGATTCTCTTCTTTGCAGGTGTCAGCCCTTCCCTGGGCTTCAGTGTGCCATGATATGTGGCCCGGACTCCCAACCTGTGCAAAGCCCCATCAGGATCTGGATTCCCCTGAGGACGAAGATCCAGGGGTGCATCTGGCATGGCACGAAGCTGCAATGGCTGGGCATGGCTCTGGGGCTACAAGAGGCCAGGGTAGCAGCTGTCAGGGGTGAGACACCAGAGGCCACGGAAGAATGGGCGGTATGCTACAAGAGAAAAAGGAGTTGTCACGGCGCTTGCTCTCTGAGCCACTTGGTCAGAACAGTAGACAAAGGTCTAAGCAGAGGCTGCAACCACAGAGCCCACGCTTTCCCTGCCTCTCCTCCGCCTGCCAGATGACCTCACCATCTTCCTCCACATCCCTTGACTTCCTGCCCCGGCGCCTCTATCTGTGGCCTATGGTAAGCTCTGTATGCTCCTACTGTCAAGAAAGGTGGAAAACACTTGACCTCCTTCTCTCCAGCCCCATCACCCCCCACTCACAACCTCCTTATGTGACCAAAGCCCATCTTCCTTGCTTACAAGAGAAAGGAGGGTTGCTCTTCAGATGACACACCAGGCCCTTTTCTCTTGGCTAATGTTCCTCCCAAGGTCCTGCATTTCGCATCAGGAATAGATTCTACTTAGCAGAAATGGCGATGATAAAGAGTTCCAATTCTAAATCACAGTATGTTCTAAGATACGAGGGCACACATGACATCACCAATAATTCAGATATTGCATAAATATTTACCACACAAAGCCATTATCCAGAGGAACAGAAGAGGGATGAGGTACACAGAGTTCCTGACTGAATTCCTTTCCCCTGCAAACCGGTAGTTTTGTGGGATACCATTGACCTCTGAACTTCAGTGACAGTCACAGCCTTTGTGCCCCAGATTTCTGCCTACCCATCTCACCACTTGGCTCCCACCAGCAGCCAGCCACAGCAGCACTGGCACAAACATCCCAGTGCTCAGTTCTGGATGTCTCAGGAGCTTCACACATAAATGGACAGCTCTCCAGACCTCTGCTCCCTCTCCCTCCCGCTGTCCACATTTGGGCCATTTCACTGCTGATCAGCACTTCAGATGGAGGACATGAAGGAGTAAATGTGAAAATCTGATTACTCAGTGTTGCTGGTTTCTGGAAGAAGTGGCGAAACATGGGTTGCAAAAGAAGGCAAAGCCATTAGCTACTGAAATCTGTAGATTTCCATGAACCTTATTTCCTCACAGATAATTGAGAACTGACAGTAAAGTTATTTTTTCTTCAACTTTCTTCAGGAAGAAAAAAAATTTTTTATGCCAACCTCATGGGGCTGGACCAGGGCCCATAAATAATCCATGGCTTCTGGTAAGCACCAAGAACTCAAAGTTTGGGGAGTGAGGCCACAGACAGAAGAGAATCTGAAGGTCTCTGGGGTCATACGGAAGTGGGGCTCAGCTCACCACGTGTCCCCTCTGTGCCCACGTGTGCAACATGGATGGCAACCTGCCCCTCCAGCTCACTCTTCCTGCACAGCCTTCACCCCTACCCCTGCACCCACTCAGACTGGCCTTTCAGTGTCCCTTTCACATCTCACCTTCTCCTGCCTTCACCCCTGCCTGAAAGTCCTTTCTGAAATCCAGGTCTTCAAGGCCTTGTTCAAGTCCAGGAGCACCACAAAGACCTCAAGACGATGCCAGGCCGTTGAATCCTCCACCGCAACCCTATCTGGTCCTCCGGGCAGGTACTGTGGGCAAGTCCTGCAGCCTGCCCAAAGCTCAGATGGGCTCCAAGGGTAGGGGGGGCAGCAGCCATGTGCTTGGGACAGGCCCAGCCTGCCCAAGACCCAGGCCCTGTGGTCTCCTCACATCAAGTCCATCTCTGTGTCCTCTTGTGTAAAATGAGCCCAGAAATAGAATCTACCTTCTAGATTTATTTTGAAACCAAAGCGAGAGAAGACTTTGAAGAACTTGGCAAGGAGCCAGGCAGAAAGTAAGCTCTGGGTGCATGGCAATTATGAGCATTTTAGCCATGTCCCCACCACCGCAGTAACAGCACGGTGCCTGGTGGGCCAGCATTTGGAACCTGCTCTGGGCCTGAGCCACCAATGGTGTTAACATCTGCCAGGAGAGTCCCAAGGTTGTGTGGCTTGTACCGCAGTGCCTAGGACTTTTCATCAACCATCTCTTGGATGTTTCCCTAGATTCCTTCCTCCCCACAAGATGCAGACTCAGGAGCCAGGCTGACTGAACAATTAGCACTTAAGAGATCCAGGACCACACTGTTAACTGGTCAAACTCAGAACCTGCTCCTTCTTCCCTTAGACTGACTTCCTCTCAGGAGGAGCCTTGATTCTCATGCAAGTAGGTTACCAGGAGACCTCGGGATTTTAGATATCCCCCAGGCCTGTCAATGTGTTTAGACTTCAGGCCGGCATCTCCTCCCACTTCAGTTTACAATTAGAATTAAATTACACGCCCTTCAAAACTGACAATTCACAGCTCTGGAACCAGTAGAAAAACGACCACCTGCCACCTCTCAGTGTTTCCTCCACACGTCCTAGCTACCTCCTCTCCCTTCTTTCCCAACCCCACCCCCAGCAGCTGCCCTGACCACCCCAGGAGGGGCCACCATCCCTTCCCTCCCAGGTGGGCTATACAAGCAGTGCCACCTTCTGGACACAGACTGGCCTTATCTTCCCACTCCGGGAATGGTGGAAGGGTGAGGGGAGTAGGGAGAGGAGTGGGAGGGGCGGGGGTGGGTACTGGGCCAGGAGCTGGCCTCTATTGTGTGGCCCTTACCTCCTGCTAAACTGCACTTACTAGACAGCTTGGCTGCAGTTCTGCAATGGTTAACACTTTCCTTTAAAAAGTGAGGAGACACATGTTGTAAGAGAAGAATGAAGGGCCAAAATGTAAACAAGACCTATAAATTAGGGAAAATATATTCCATTTTAGACAGACTTTTACCTTAAAATTGTGAAGTGTAAACAGTGATGACTGCACATTTACATTTTCTTTTTCATTTTTTTTTTTTTTAAGCAACCTCTCATGGGAAAGTGTCAGCTTTATAATTCAATATAATGGTATATCTCTTTGCCTTGGTATAAACATAATTACTGGTCTAGAGACCCTTCCTAAGTAAGAGACAAAAGGACAGTACACCCTCTTAGTGATGTCTAGAAATAGGTTTGGGCTCCTCCTCTCCTAATAGAAGACCATGTTATGATAGAAAAAACATCTTATGGACATTGGATCCCACTTCTCACTGGGTCTCAGGGAAAAAGTGCAGGATGGTATCCAAATACCCTATTAGCCTACAATTCCTATATAAGAGTAAGTCGCCTTAAAGGAAGGGAAGTTCTATCTTTCAGAAGAGGGGATTTCTAATCACAGTGTCCCTCTTTACGATATTGAATTTCTTATTGGTAGTAAGTCATGCTCTGTATATAAGTAATTATATTATTGGTGTTTTCAATCATCAAAATAAATAATTGTAACTAACAGTTTACGAGCACTTACTAAAACATATTATTCTAAAACCCATATATATCTTAACTTATTTAATTCTTGCAACAATTGAACGTGGTAGTACTATCATTAGCCCTGCTTTAGAAACTGCGAGACAGAATTAATTGCCCAAAGTCACACACAACCAGGATTTGAACCCAGCATTTTAGCTCCAGAGGCCATGAGTTTAACGGTTACTGCACTCTGCCTTATAGTAGATCAGCAGCTCCAAGGTGACCACGAGGGAACTTTCCAGGGGAGGTGGGGGGTGGGGGCAGGGGTGGGGGAAGCAGTCCTTCTAACTCCATAGCTCTTTCTTACCCTCTACTTTTTTTATTTAAGCATCCATTTATCCATCCACAATCTTTATCCTAATCCTAAACATATTAGTTAAGTAGATAAAGATACAGATAAAAAGAGAAACAGAGACACAGAGGTAGAGACAAGATAGAGAGACAGAGAGAGAGGGAATGTGAGGCAATGAACAGGAGATAGACGGCACATGAGGAGATTTTAACCCAAGGTTCTTTTTCTTTAAGATTTACTTATTTTAGAGGTGGGAGGTGGAGGGGCAGAGGGGAAGAGGGAGAGAGAGAGGGAAAGAATATCAAGAAAACTCCCTGCTAATCACAGAGCCCAAAGCAGGGCTCTTTCACCTGAGCAGGGCTCCACAACCCTGAGTCCAAGATCCTGAGACCAAAACCTGAGCCAAAATCAAGAGTCAGATTCTTACCCGAGTAAACCACCCAGATGCCCCTGACCCAGGGTTCTTAACCTGGAGTCTCTGGGATCCATGAGCTCCCTGAGATTATATGCAGTGTCCTGTGTATGTGCATTGTTCTGGGGAAAGAGTCCTTACCTTTCTGAAGATTCTCAGAAGTGTCTGTTTGCCTGAAAATATTAGGAATTAACAATAGCAATAACAAAATTGTATACACACCAACCAACTCTGTTTTTTTCATATGGGACCATCTCTTACACAATTTATGTTCTCCCTTTTGGTCAAAAAGTGAAAGAAGACAGAAAGGAAGCCTAGAACATCAAGAGACATCCAGACTATCTTTAGAACCCATTAACATGTTCTTAAT
This sequence comes from Lutra lutra, assembly GCF_902655055.1. Taxonomy (NCBI): domain Eukaryota; kingdom Metazoa; phylum Chordata; class Mammalia; order Carnivora; family Mustelidae; genus Lutra; species Lutra lutra. Next base: position 88,016,749 of record NC_062285.1, read on the forward strand.
TACTTTCAACAATTAGTGCACTATGTACTAGATATTACATCGAACCTAAATAAAGAAGAGGGAAGGAGAATCAATGTTTACTAAGTACCTACTATATATATACTGGGCACCTAATTTTTCTAACACGTGTTCTAGGTATTGTTATTGTTATTCTCATATGATCGATTTTTTTCTAAAAGTACAAGTTTTTGAGACTATACAAATCATGCCCAAGTTCAGACAATCAGCAAAGGGCTCTCCACATGCATTAAAGTCAAATTTATCTAAAGCTATAAACCTGGTTCTTCCCTATGCTTCATCCTGCCCTGAGAAAAGCAGGAAGGGCTAATCATTGTATGCATCACTAATGACCTTGGCAAATCTTCCCAGGGTCTGTCAAAATAAATATGGGTATGTGTGTACATGTGTTCTTGGGACAAGGTGGCCAAGCTCTATTGCATCTCTGAGGCAACAAATATTCAGAAAATAAGCCCATTGTTTGAAGATTAAATAACTCAATGCTGCTATTATTTCTAGCTTCTGAATCTTTCCATTAATTCATCACCTTATTCCACCAATCACACCAAGGAACTCTATGCTAGGCATTGGGCAGAGCCTAGCATATCATCTGGTAATATCATCTCCAGTAGATCCTGCATGCAGTCCCTGCCCTCTAACAGAGACCACAGGCATGTGATCAGATCATTATAATACTGTGGAAAATAGTTTAGAATAAAAGAATGTGCTGAGTCCAGTGGCAGAACAGAGAAGGAGCAAGATATTTAGGCTGAACCTTAAAAAATTAGGAGAAGTTTCCAGGCAAACAATGTGTGTGGTTAATTTCATGTGTCCATTGTCTGGGTCTTGATGCTCAGATATCAGGTCAAACATTATTCTGGATGTTTCTTTGAGGATATATTAAATAAGACGAACATTTAAATTGGTGGACGTTGAGTAAAGCAGATTGCCCTCCATAATGTGGGTGGGCCTCATCCGGTGAAATGAAGGCCTGAGTAGAACAAAAGATTGACTTTCCCCAAGCAAGAGAGGATTCAGCCAGCAGATGGCCTTTAGACTTGAAGGGCAGCAGCCACTCTTCACCCTGAACATTTGGACTTGGACTTCCCTACCTCCTCCCACCACTGCATGAGCCAATTTCCTAACATAAATTGTTCTCTCTATATATATATTTTTTATTTTGAAATATATATATATTTATACTTTTGGATATCAAATATATAAATATATATTTCTACTAAAGTACATGTTTATATTTTGATCCCATATATGTATTTGTTTGTGTTGGTTCTGTTTCTCTGGGGAACCCTGACTGATGCACACTATGAGTGAGAATAATCTAGGCAGAGGGAACAACATATGCAAAGCCACAGAGGCATGAAGATGCATGGCAACTTGGGAAACTAAAAGTCGTTCAGTCATTTTATTCAGCCCTGTTCTGGAGCCCCATCTTACTGACTGGCCTGATCACCCTATGCTTTGCTCCCATAAACCAAAGTTCTGGTATCTGCCACCTTGACAGAAGCACATACAATTATCACTGTCAAGAAACAAGGTATACTCAGGACATCCTATTCTTTCTGCCATGATTTTAACATCAGTACCCTTGGGGAAAATCCACATCAGTGAAGATTTTCCAGAAAAGAAAACCAACAGCATGTGTGCAGTTGAAGTCCGAAGGCAGTCTGCTGGCAGAATTCCTTCTTGCCCACCATCAAGACTCTTAGAGACAGCTGAAATGAGTCATGATCTGCTCTTGTCAACTTCCCTGAGCCATATTGTCTCTTTAAAGCTATCTGAAAGCTGTACTTGTGCCATGAATGAGATTCAAGAATTTCATGAAACCCTCAAAAATGTTTGTAAAATTGTGAATGCACATACAGATATCTGGGGGAAAGGCCTAGAGCTTTCATCACTTCTTTAAGACCACAACTTACTCCATCCAAAAAGAAAAAAAAAAAATTAAGAATATGTGCTTTAATGGGTAAGAGATCATTTGAATATAAAAGGATAGGTCAGGCCTACAACTCTGTGTCCCAGATAACTTGACTTACGTGGTTCAATGACATTCCAGAAATAGGAACTGTGAAAATGGATTCCTACATTGCTATGGCTTCCTTCATCTTCATTAGATTGTGTCTTTTCTTGACGTATTTGGTCAAATGAACTTGGTTTCTTTCTCCCTGCTAAGGCAGCACCAAGGTCAAAGACTGGGCATTAGGACACTTGGCCTCAACCTGGTCTTGGCTCTGACGCTCACCTGTTGTGTGACTTTGACGACTCATTCCACTGCCCTGAGCCTCATGATATCTCAAGGTTTAAGTTGGATGATATCTAAGGTCCTGTCTGACTCTCATGGTATTGTCATCAGTGACTCTGAATTACTGTCATCTGCCTGTTAGTGACATTGCTTCAGGCTGCTCTTCAATGCTCTGGATAGGTGATGTCACCTTAGGCCTTCTTCTACCTGCCCCTCTAATGGAGCTAAACAGCCATGCAGATTAGCAAAGGCCATTAGCTGGGAAAGAAACCCGACTCTGTGAAAGGAAGAATTTTCATATAATTTAAAATTATGAACCACAGAACTTAACCCATGATTCTTCAGGCTGTGAGTACCCCCTGCTATTGAAGGGAGCACCCCTGAGTGCTTAGGGATAGAGAAAGACCAGTGGCAATTTTGCAGGATAGTTTGAAAAGTGTTCTGATTATTATTTTTATCTCATATGATTCATTAAGGCTGTTCAAAATAGCCTTCCACAAGAGGTGAACTGTAATCATTTTTATTAGCTGTGCCACATCTCATACACTAGCTATATTTCACACATCAGGAAATCAGTTCTTACAATGAAGGAGACAGTTTGATGCAATGAAAAAAATAGTAGATTGGGAGTTCTAAGACCTGAGTCATGATCCCAGTTCATCCATTAACTCACCACATATACAACTCCAGGTAAAATTATCAGTGTGAAATCATCAGTTTTCTGTCCTACTTAACCAGTATTTACTCTGGGATTTCCTTTTTTTTTTTTTTTTCCATAAAAAGGTTATGGGGTGTGACACTTTAGATGGTGAAGAGGCCTTATCTTACTTCATCTCTGGTTGTCTCTCAACACCCATTCCAACCCCTCCCCCACTACTACTGTGCAACACCCAGGGTTTGGGGTTAAATCCCACTCCTGGCTGTTGGGGTGTTTCTTGCTTGATTGGAACCATTCATAGGGAATGATTCAGTACTGGGCAACAAATTGAGGCATGAAGTCAATCAGCACCTGTCAATCCCTTGGCCATGAGGGTGGGCACAGGATCCAAAGTGGATAAAAAAAAAATTAACAAAAAAAAAAAAAAACAGAAAAAGAGTTTGTTGGTACCTCCTTTTCTTTAGCCCTGGAGGAGGCCTTAGTCTCTATTGCTGCTGGGAGTCAGGACTTTATTCATTCTTCCCTCCAGCCTGATTTTAGTCATGGCCTATACTCTAAGCACAGTTCAGTTCTAAGTGCTAGGGATACCAAGTCTTCATAAAAAAGCATAGAAATACATTGTCTATTGTCAAGGGACAGGTCTAAGAAGAAAAACATAAAGCAAAATAAGAAAACAGAAAGTTATGGGGTGTGATACTTTAGATGGCGAAGCAAATTAAGGGAGGTGTAACCAAAGAAACAGAGTTGCTTAGAGGAGAGTGAGATGGGCCCCAGGTAAGGAAACCTGGGAAGACTTCCCAATGGAGGTGACATTTGGATAAGTCAGAGAGCAAATAGAAAAACAAGACTTAATATGCAAGTCACTTTGAAAACAAGCCCGTCTCTTTCTCTCTCTCTCTCTCTCTCTTAAGATATTATTTATTTATCTGAAAGAGAGAGACAGAGAGCATGAGCTAGGGGAGAGGCAGAGGTGGAGGGAGAAGCAGGTTCCCCACTAAACAGGGAAACAGGGGCTGGATCCCAGGACCCCAGGATTATGACCTAAGTGGAAGGCAGATTCTTAATAGATCAAGCCACCCTGGTGCCCCAAAATAAGGCCATTTCTTAATGATTGATTAGGTTTGGGAGTTTAAAGAGAAAGACAAATCAAAGACTATTTAAAAGCAGTATTTTCTAAATAAATAAATAAATAGAAACCGTATTTTCTTTTAAGTAGGCTCCACGCACAGTGTGGAACTCCGTGCAGGAGCTTGATCTCACCACCCCGAGATCAAGACCAGAGCCGAGGCCAAGATCCACATTTAACTGACTGAGCCACTCAGGTGACCCTAAAAGCGATATTGTTATAACTGCAATTTATATCTCCTTAATGAGTCATGAACCCAATTTAATGGGTCACAACCAGGTGTTCTTAGTGGAATGGAATAAATCAGAATAAAAGAGGACATCACACGTGGTGAGGTAAGTACCATTTTGTGAAACTTCTAGTTATGTGTGTTTGTGTGTCTATATCTGTATATTTAGCAGTCAAGGTGGAAAAAGTAGCTCCTACCGTGGATCATGGTTACAAAAAACAAAAATTGAAAACATTGACTCGGAGGTTTTAAATCTACATCAATAGAAGACAGTAGAACCATTAGTTTAAAAAGAGAGAGAGAGAGATTAGCAAATGCCAATAGTTTTGACGATGAAGATCTTGATTTGAGTTTAAGGTTACAGCTGAATATCTAACACGAAGGCAGTTTAAAAAAGTAAGTGTAGACGGGGAAGTGTCAATGCTAAAGACAGGAATTTGGGACTCATCTGCAGAGAAATTACCATTGAAACGACAGCAGTGAATAAGGTTACTAGAGGGGAAAGTATAAGAAACAGGGGGGAAAATGTCAAGGAGAAAGCCTTAGGTTCTAACCTTTGGGGAAAGGAGTGGGAAGAAAAGACCACAAAACTGTGAGAGACAGAATCAGAGGCTCAGGGCAAATCAGGAGATGAAGGACCAGAAGGTCCAATAGAGAGAAGAATTTCAATCATGTCAAATGCTCTCAAGAGTTGAGGAGGAAGACCTAGATTAAGAAAAGCCATCGGATGCAGCAACGTGGAGCACAGAAACGGTTTTCAAGAAAACTATTCAGCAGAGGGATGGAAATAGAGGTCAAGGTGATTACAGCATAAAACCGGTATGTTTTGCAGTGAGGAGAAGCGTGAGGAATGAATATGTGATCTTTGCTTTCCCTTTCTAGCTTCATCACCTTATTTCCAAGGGATGGTTCTCAGAGTCATTGCTGCCAACTTTAACTCTTCACTCATCCTGTTTCCGTACCATGTCTTGAAGTATCTTGGATTTTCCCTCCAGCAGACGATCAGCAGCAGCACTGAACATGCTTCAAGGGCTGGAAACAAGCTGTCTTAGTCAAAGGGTCATATTTAACATTTTCAATGCCGATGGGTGAATCCTGAGCCGCAGGATGGGCTCCCACTTCTCCCAGGCCTGTCCTCATCCCGGCAATGCCAGGAGAATTCATCTTCAGTAAGAGATTGTTGTTGATTTTGGGGGGGCAGGAGGATGCAGAGGAATTCTTGAATGGGATTTGTAGTTATTTCACATGCAAGGCTCCATGTCCAATCCCAAAAGGGATTAAGCCTTTGAAGACCTAAGAGTTACAAATAATATAAATGAAAGTGTTGTCCAGCAAGAGTGCAGACACTGTTGTGCTGTTTATTGATCTGGGGCTTCCTGGGGACTCAGAGATTAGGGACTCTGGTCTGGGGCTGGAGGGGTGGGGGAGATGAGGGAGGAATGCGAGCTGCAATAGAGTGACTCCAGCAGGAGAGCAGCAGCACAGGCTGAGGACAGGGAGGAAAGCAACCCATCAGAGGCTCTGAGACAGTGTCTACAGTAGCAGCAATAACTCGTAGCCAGTTTCACACTGTTTTCCCCAACTTATAATTTTTCTTATAATCTGAAGTCTTTGGTAAAGTTTCTAAACTGCTACAACCTCTCACTAGTCATAACGAACACCAAGGGCTCACCGTGTGCCTGGTGAACTTCTGGGCACCCCACCTATCCTTAATTCGTCGAGTCTCAGAGCTACTCTGAGAAGGAATTATTATTATCACCCCCACTTCACAGATGGAGAAACCGAGGTACAGGCAGGTTATGTAACTTGCTTGAGGTCATGTAAGGGTCAAAACCTGAACTTGTCCTCATGAAGTCTGACCACAGAGCTCATAATCTTAACCACCTCTCATCTCTGTATCTTTATGAATGTTGGTGTCAGCTTGGGAAATAAAGGAAGGTTCTGTGATGACAGCTTGGCGTGGACCGGAGATGCTGGTGCACCACAGAGGTGAGAGTGAGCCCAGCAGAGGAAATCTGGGAGAACCCTGTAGCAAGAGCTTGGCAGTAACATTTGGAGAATATAAGCAATTCCTGGGAATGCTAGCATCCTTCAGGAAGGACCCCGGAGTTTCTGCAGAACCACAGGGCAGGGACTGTCACTAGAGAAACAGTCATGTGGAAAGGGCGAGTTCCATCTCTGAGAAACATGACGATGTGTGGACAGTGCCTTTCATAATGCTTGGACACTCGGCAACCCATTCCTGCGTATGTTAAGCCTTGCTGTCTGTTTCTAACTCTCCTGCTGACATCCCTGGAAAGGCCATCCAGATTCTCATTCCATTACCATGATGTGGCTCATACTCACTGTCTGTTATTTGTGGGACGGGAGGCAGACTCTGTGGCATGACTTCTCCCCTTCTCCCTCCATGTGACTTCTAAGGCAGCCTCCTAAGTTGCATTCTGTCTTGAAAAATAATTATACTTATCCACAGATAAATAGACTAGAATGAAATCAATTTTCCCCATTAAGAAAAGAGATTTATGTGAATATTATTCTTGATCAAAGTAACTGAAAGCCGATGGGGGAATACAAAGTTTATATGAGCAGTTAGTAGTCAATTCACCCGCGATGAAAGTATATTAGACTAAAATAAACATTTGTTAGAACAATACGTGGTGATTTTGTTTCTTTGGAGGAGGAATGCCAATGAGAAACTTAGGTGTGGAAAGACAAGATAACTGCCTTCCCCCTAACCCAAAAAGAAAATAAGCTGCTTATCAGTCCTGGCGAGTCTATGGTATATGGTCAGCCTTATTAGCATATCTTAATTGGGAATTAGACTGTCATTGGCAGAACACATTATAAGTGAAAAACTGGGGAGACAAAAATAATTCATTTAAATTCCAAATGCACATCTTGATTCCTACCTATTTCTTGAAGTGGTTTACCTTTGCCTTTTCCTTTGGTTTTCCTGTTATTCATCTCATCTCTCTTTCTTCTGTCCACAGCCACACTCTGAACTTTCAGTGAGCTGTCCTAATCCCATGTCTCCCCACTTCTATTTGTGACGTATCTCCGCAATCACCAGAAGTTATTAGTTCGTTTATACCGCCCTTTGTTTTATACTGCTTTTCTTTTATCTCTACCTGCCATTACTGGTTCTCATTCATCTTTCACTTTGTCTTTCCCACTTTTCTCTCTCTCCCGCCCCCCTCCTCTCTTCTCTACCTCTCTCTAACTCATTCACACAAGCTCCATCTCACATAGACATTAACTTATAATAAAAAATGTCTTTGCTGGTTACAAATTCTGTTCACGTGGCTGCCGCCCAGGGATTTAGGATTGTATTAAGATTGGGTGTATCTCACAGCCTGTGCTCTAAGCTGCAAATGCTTTCTTGACCCTCTCCCACTTCACGCAACTGGTGGAATAGCATTATCTGTTATCTCCTTCGAACAGGGTTGAGAGACACACACTGCTGAATATATATTCGGCCTCGACTGCCTCTATATTATGGAAGACATTGTTTGCTTTCAGGATGGAGGACACTAGTGCCCACATTCCCAGCCTCAATTGTTAAATTTGTTTCTTAGCTTACCTCGTGGCAGCAAGTACCCTGGTGGGCAACCTCTTCCCTGAACTTGGGGGGAGTCATGAAAGCTATTGAATTTGGTTCATAGATAGCTTAGGTGTGAGTACTCCCCAGTTACTCTAGGACCTGTAGTAGTATTGGTGGGTAGCGTGTTTGAGAAACACTTTCAAATAAAACAAAGAACATACAACATGCAACTGACTGTTTATCTCACGGACTTAACCTGGTTGTGAGAAGACAGTAGTGAGAAATGAACTCTTTTCCAGGGAACATACACAATGCTGTTGATGCAGACTTTGGCTTTATTTTTAAGGGTGGTAGTCTACAATGCAGAGCCGTACAGAGGGGTGTATGCTTGCAAGAACATGTTATTTATTTTATTTATTTACTGTCTTCTGAGTAGTGGCTGGGACAGTTGGATTAATTCTACAAGTTGACATAAACATGAAAGATTTGATCCATGGTGGGCTTTCAGGAACAATTTCTTCTCATGATGGGCCTTAGAACACCAAGTTCTAGCTAGTGTCCTTAAGAAATCTCTGAACCAGATAATAGGGAAAGGGAGAGAAAAATGAAACAAGATGAAATCAGAGAGGGAGACAAACCATAAGAGACTCTTAATCTCAGGAAACAAATTGAGTCCTGCTGGAGGGGAGGAGGGTGGGAGGGATGGGGTGGCTGGGTGATGGACATTGGGGAGGGTTTGTGCTGTGTTGAGTGCTGTGAATTGTGTAAGACTGATGAATCACAGACCTGTACCCCTGAAGCACATAATACATTATATGTTAATTAAAAAACAATAAGAGAAAGAAAGAAAGAAAGAAAGGAAGGAAGGAAGGAAGGAAGGAAGGAAGAAAGAAAGAAAGAAAGAAAGAAAGAAAGAAAGAAAGAAAGAAAGAAAGAAAGAAAGAAATCTCTGAACCGTGGCCCCAGGATGACTTTGAAGGTCTCTGACAAATCAGTGCCAAATGAAAGGTTGTTCTGAACAGTCAAGGACAAGCTCCATTTAACTGGTCTTTAGAGTACTTAAGATCCAAGATTGGCCTAGGATTATTCAAAAAACGCTGGGGGCATGGACACCTGCTTCAGACCCACCAGACTCCAATTACTCTAAAACTCATACTCAGGCATTTAATTTACATTGCTATAAGTCATAGAGTTAAATATTTATAGTATGTCTTATTAAACTACATCATGTAAGTGATAATATATAGCATAGTTGGTGCCTTTTAAATATATATATATATGTTCTTCCATCCAGAAATGGAGACAGAAACCCAAAGACTGGCTCACTTGCTCCCACAAGTCTCTTTAGCTTGTTTCGCTTCCTTTTGAGGTTGGATTGTTGGGACTTGGCCTGATGTGGGCCCTGTATAGAACCTGACAGTAGATATTGCAAAGTTAGCTACCTACTGCTCTCTTCTGAACAAAAAGGGGATCTAGTGTGTAAAAATTAGGTATCTAATCAATCAAAGAATGTAGGAAGGTTATTCTCTGAACCAGGCACACAACCTTCCCAGCAACCAAGAAGAACAGCAAAAGACAATGCACTCTAGAATGCTGGGCTCAGGGTATAGGTCTTTGAGCAAAAGGACAGGTCCCAAGTATGTAACTTCAAATTTAACTTTTTCTAAGGCAATGGGCATTTTTCTGGAAAATATTCAACGTCATGGGTATGATTCAGTTAGTGTTTATTAGACACCTAACTTCTTGGTAATATTAGAAATCAGATATTTCCAAATTTCAAATGAGAAAACTGAGACAAAAGATCATTAACACACACAATGAAGTGACTCAGAAAAAAGATTTATGTATCTAGTTACTGAATCTCTAGAACTGTTTTGTGTCCATTAGGTTTTACTAAGTCCTTTATCTCAAAATTAGTTAAGAGATTATATCATAGCATCAGCCTTGCTCATCCCAACTACTTATAAAATATAGTTACCTCCTATAACTTACTATAGTTATAGTAACTATTAACTATAAAATATGGTTACCTACTTATAAAATATAATTACCAAAGAAAAATAAAACTCAGTTAAATTTTGGGAAAGATATAATGTTGCAGGAATTCAGTTTCCTATATATACGGGATTAATATTCTAATATTAACTTTTACACTTTGCCTTTTATGTTGACAGATCAGAGTAAAGGAGACATTATCCCAAGATCCTCACCCTCATCTTCTCAATATAAAGAGAGAGATTCAGGAATGACCATGTGTATCATTCCCCTAAGGAAGCTCAGCTCATGGAACTGCCGTGGACACCCTGCTCCCGGGTTAGAGTAACTACGCATCCAAGCTTTCCCAAGGCAGTCCCAATTTCAAAGATTCTGCCCCAGCATCATCATATGTGGTCTTTTACTTCTCGGGCCAGTTTGACTAGACTCCTGAAAACACAGACTGCAGCCAGAGCCTTCATATTCATTTACCCATTCAGCAACTCTTATGGACCTACCACATACGTGACACTGTTAAAGCAGATGAAACACCTTCCTTGCCCTACAGAAACTTACAAACCTGGTAAGGGCAAGCCTGTAAAAAATCAAACCAATGATAAGACCTGCATAATTGTCATGGCAGAAACATGAGCCATGGTTTGTGGGAACAGTGGATCTCAAGAGGGGTATGAGAGTAGGAAGCAGTTCATGGAAGTCGGATCCTTGAGCTGGCTTTCAGAAACATGAGAGTAAACTGACAGGGAAAAGTGAGAGGACAACATTTCAGACGGGGGTAACAGCATGAAGTCAACATGACATTGGTGAAGTAGAAGCATATTTCTAAGAAGTAGTCAAGATGCATAAACAAGAGCAGGTGGAGGGGAAGGAGGCAGGGGAAGAGTGGGGAGATGGCACTTCAAAGCCGAGTTGAACGTAGATGTTGAAATGTCTAGGATGCCAGGCTGAGGAGATGGGGTTTTATTCTTCAAATAATCAAGAGCCATTGAATGTTAATGAGCAGAGTAAAATGATCTGAGAAAATCTGAACTTGAGGAAAACGATGGTCCACTTGAAAAAGGAGACTATGTGGAAGGGGAGTCAGAGGCTGATTTCTCACCTGAAAGGAGGTAATGATCCAGATAAGATTCTAGATCTTGAACTGAGGCAGGCAGTGAGATTACAGAGGTGGATGTGAATTTTACAGTGAATATATGTGGAGACTGTAGTTTCTATGGCCCTGACTTTCATCTGAACCAGCGGTTCTTGAAACTGCTTGAGAATGGCTCATGTATGGGTCTCTCCTTCATGAGCGCCCTCCCGTTCTCCACAATGTGCTGCATCTGAGTGGCCACCAGGGGACACACTTACACTAACAACTGTTAAAACCAGAAAAACAGCAGGCCAGGTATGGGGGTTGACGCCAGAAATTAGAGCAGAATAGGAACGGGAAGAGGTGGAGGATAGTAGAGTGTTCCAGAGGGGGAACGGGGGTAGAGGCATGGAATTCTCATCGTTTTAACAAGCTTAAGATGAATTTGCAGTATGGGCAAGAGAGAATGGGAAAAACATTTCCTGGATTCCTAATACATACCAGGAACGTGGGTTGGGTCCTTGTCTATTGTTTCAAATCTGGACCTAATTTGTACATGGTAACTATGCATAGTCTCATTTATAGCCAACAAAACAAAGTCTGAGAAGTTCATGCACTAAGATATTTCTTAAGCGACTACTATGCCAAGTACTCTTCAAAGCAGTTGGGATACAACAAGTGAGCAAGATAATCCTGCTCTCCTGAAACATATGTAACATGCAAGGTGGGTGGGATGTCAAAAAACAAGTGAACAAAGAAATGAGTGAGACAATTCAGATAGTGATAAATGCTATTAAGATAACAGCATGCAGGTATCATCAAGTACAACAGGGTAGGTGGGTGGGAAGATTTTCACTTAAACTGTTTGATAAACGAAAACCTCTTCAAGTAGTTGCCATTGAGTTGAAATCTCAAGGATGAGACTGAACCAATCATGTGAAGATCTGTGGAAAGAAGATTCCAGGCAGCGAGAACAGCATATGCAAGAACCCCAAGAGGGGACTAGCCCTGATGTTCTCTCAGGATAGAAAGGCCTGATTGGGCTGGTTGCAGAGAGAAGGAAGGACTGGTAAAGATGAGCTGGCGACAACGGTGGAGCCAGATCCCTAGGCTACTACAGGAATTTCTATTTTATTTTAACTTACAAGGAATTACTCAAACCTGGGTCCAGACCTACACCTCACATTTACAGGACCCAGGGCAAGAGTTTAAAGGGAAGCCTCAAGCCACATTTCTCTTCCCACTCTGCTCCATCCTGTCCCACAAAGAACTTCATACTCATGTGTGTGGACAACCTAGCCCTTAGGTCTAAGCTCTGTCCGCCCTCCCCGCCCCTACCTTCCTTAACCCAAACAACCGTCCCTTGCTCACTCTTCAAGCCAAGGAAGCTAAGTGGTCCACCATTGGGGAGAATCTCAGAAGGATGTTTTATATCTTTGGGCAGGAAATCCTAGGTCCCTAAGACCCAAAGTGTGGTCTAGGAGGAGTCAGGGCACCAGGCAAGAATGGCCTCTTGGCCCCTTGGACTCTCCTGAATGCAGAACCCTCTTGAGTTTCTGGGCCCAGGACAGAGGCCCTGATTGTTCAGGTCTAAAGGGTTACTGTCCAGGTCTGTCTGACTTCAAATTCCTGCCTCTTTCCACCAAACACATTTGTTCCAGTTAGTGGAATCTCTTCAGGGACTTGGTTTCACCAAATCTAGCATGTCTGGATACTCCATAAGCACAGGGAGTTGAATCGTGATAGGCTGGATATTCTGGGCCAACACTTAGGTCATTATAAGCTCCAGGCTTAAACTGAAAGCTGGCCAAAGAAAATTTATGTAGGAACACAGATACCCTTCCCCAAAGTGCTGAAAGCTTTCAGTTTTATAGGCTTTTCAAACTTCCAGGCAAGTCCCTTTTATATCCCACATTGTACACCTACAGTCATCCATACAACTTAATACTTTCAGGAATCATCTTCCTAATGTGACCTACCTAGTAGGGGTTTCCTCCGAACTATCAGCTCTGCCACTTCTATCTCTAGAACTTCACCCTAAGACAGATACTCACCATGTTGTTAAGGATTTTGTCATCCATATCTACTCTTACAGTCCTGCTATCCCCATAAAGAGACAAAAGAAAGCTCAAAAGCTCACACCCACTAATGCCTAGTGGGCAACTGAATACCAGTGAAGACGGTTGACCACATGAGAATACCAAGAACCCTCCAGCTATTAGCAGGGAGGAGACACTGGTCATTGACAGGAGAAGAGAAAAAAAAAAGTGAAATGAACTATAGAGGGGTTCTCAGGACAAACTCCATCTACTAAATTAATGTCTGAAGCAGAATGTTCTCTGAGAAATGGAGACAAGAAAAGGGTCTCACTTGACATACTGGAGAAAGAATAGGTGAGGGAAAGTATATTAGTTGCTCATGGCTACCTTGCAGACTATCCCAAACCTAGTGGTCTAGAATAGCAATAAATTCTCACTATCTCACAATTTCTGTGGATCAGGAATCTGGAAGGGGCTCGACTGGGAGGTTCTGGCTCAGGGAATTTTGGAGGTTGTAAGCGAGATCTTGGTCAGGACTGCTATTACCTGAAGCCTCGACTGGGGCTGAGAGTCTGCTTCTAAAATGTCTCCCTCACACAGCCTGGCAAGCAGAAGCTGTTGGGTGGATGCTTTCTGGCACCATATGGAGTTTTCCACTGGGGCTGCCTGAGGGGTCTCGAATGTGATAGCTGGCTCTCCCCAGACTGGCTGATCAAGGAGGAAGCTGGGCAAAAGCTGCTATGTCCTTTACGACCTGGCTTCAGAAGTCACTCTGACATTTCTGCAATGTCCTACTGGTTAAATAGGTCAGGCCTCTGCAAAGTAAGAGGAAACCCACTGGGCATTATCATCAGGCCAGAATCAGTGGGGGTGACTGGAGCTGGCTTTCCCGTGGGAAGCCAGAGCATGTATTGAATCTATGTAATCTTACTATGATATTTCCTTTTATTCTCCCAACAACTGTAGGAAATGGTTACCATTATTCCCTATAAGAAAGGTTAGGCTCAAAGAAGTTAAAAATTGTCCCAAACTCACATTTATTAAGTAGCAGAGATAAGAGTCACACACAAGTATGACTGACTCCAAAATCATAATCTGTTAAACTCTACTGTGCTCATTCTGGGTAGAAGAGGAAAAGCAGAGGTTGTAAGGTAGGAGTTCAGGTTGGGTAGAAGAAAAGATAAGTGAGACAGGCCCTGCGGGATTCTGGCCCTATCTGTCAATACTTGGGCAAGCTAGTTAACTTCTTTGTGCCTCAGTTTTCTTATCTGTAACATGGGACTAATACTGGTATCTATTTAGTAGGGTTATTTTAAGGATGAAATGGCTTGATTAGTCACAAAATTTTTAGAATGATGCCTGGCACACAGTATGCACCATCTGAGTGATTTTTTTAAATAAATAAATCAATAAATCAGTCAATAAATCAAGAATTAATGGTACTGACAGCCCTCCATATTTTAAGCCTGTCTGAATAATCCTCTAAGTTCCACAGGGAAATTGTTTTTATTATTTGTCTACATCAACTTCTGTCTTAAAGTTCCAAGAGGCCCCAGCCTCTTGGATGGCCCCAGCCTGTCAAGGTTGCTGACCATGACAACCAGAGATCATTGTAAGTAATGTCACGGGTGTTAGAATGATTGGTTGGCATTTTTCTCTCCTGTCTCCATCATGAGCCTTCAGAGAAGTTCTGTCTCTTCCTTTTCGTGTTCCCTGTGCCTTCCACAACATCCAGCTCACAAATAAAGGGCACACCCATGCAATATTAATAATGCTATTTTTGAAGATGACATAATGGCTTCTAGAATCACCAAGAGAAATCCTGGAATATCTTCCACAGGTGGGGCTGCTACTCCATGTCCGAGTGAACCCTCCTTTCACTGTAAGAGTGCTATTTTTAACCTTGGTCGGGTGGATGACTAGTTATTTCCAAAAGATGGTTGAGAACACGATGGCCGTGACCCTTCAGAATTGAAGGGTGGGGGGAATGTGCATGATGAGGAAAACCACATACCTTTTCTGGCCTTGTCCTTAACCACTGTCCTGCCTGATTCCAGTTTGTTCACATTGCCTTCTTTCAGGTCAAACCAAACCAAACAAAACAGAGAAAAGGAAAAATTTTTGAATGCACCATCCCTTAGTAATGAAAAAGCATGTTTTTTTTTTTTAATGACATCAGAAAGCCTGCTAAGGGGCTGAAAGCCTTGGGAATCTGGCAATATAACTAAAATAATAACTCTAATAAAACTGCATTTTTACTTAATATCATTTAAAACAAAATGCCATTTTACAAAATGAAAGGAACCACCACAGAATATTGGAATGATCTTATGAGACTTTCATGCAATTTCTAATTGGTTTGGCTGTTTCCTAACTCACTAATAAAAAGGATTATAAGAACATGACCATGTTATATCTGTCTTTTATTTCCAAGTAAAATTGAATATGTTTTATCATAAAATTGGAAGAGTAAATCGGTGCTTCTCATTTCCCCACCCCCCATCAAAAATCTATTTCTAAGAAGTTACCTTGATCTAACCCTTCTGTACATGGGATTTAATAGCATCGAAAGTACATCTAACAGGGCATGAGTGTGGTAGTGATGTTTTGGCATAAGAACACTGATGTCCCCAGTGGCTTACAGTGGGAAATCTGCCAATTTTCAATACCTGATTTCTCTCACGAGGCAGCCTTTTCTTTCTGTTAAAGCAGTGGGAGACCCACAAATTAGAAGGCTAAGTCTTTCTCTGACATCTAGTGTCAAAGCGTGAAATAACAGAATGGAAACCAGCTACTCATTAGGACAAGGATGTCAATCTTATTTGTTAACTGGGTTGACAAGCAGCACCCCTCAAGGGTTGGTTCTTGACCTCAAAGCCCTAAAGCTTCCATCAGTAAGCTGCGGGTAGGTTTTGCCAACTCACAGGTAGCCCCAAGATAGAAGGAGCAAAGAAGTACCCAGAAGATGGAAATGCATCGTTTTTCTTACTGTAAAATGTCTTACTGATCCAACACTGACAAAGCATCTTCTGGGCTTATTTATTGTCTGGTTGGAAAAAATCAGAAATCGTTGCTTATATCTTGATAAACCATCTTCTTATTCCGGATCCTTTTGTTCTGGGCCCTCTCCAACCCACACTCTACTTTCACACGACCTTTTTACTTTTGAATTTCTCTGGCATATGGAATTTACACAGAATGCACAATATAGGTCAACAGATGCCAATGCAAAAAAATAAATAAATAATAAAAGGTGGAAGTAGCTTCTGACTTCTGTTTTTTAACACTTGCTAGCTAACACCAGGACATAATGTTATACTTTATTTTTTAGCAGAGAGGTCATTGGGCCATCTCACATTTTAGGCCTTCATGTACCTCAGTAGATAGCACCATTAATTGTTGGAGAACGTATTATCTTTGCTCTGAAAATGCATTTGCCAATATCATATTCTCAAAAATGCCTCAAAAGGAGTGGTTTCTGTAATTCAGTGACTGTAAGGAAATTAGAACTATGTAAGCAAATTAGAAGTATCCAAGAAAATAGACACAGCCAGTTGAGGGAGCAGAGAAAGAGGTACCTTCCTAAGGGCCAGAACCATCAAAGTCAAGGGAAGCATGAGAGCCTGTGAATAGTTAATCCATGCCCTCCTCCAAACAACACACTGAACTCATCCCAGAATTGTTAAACTTCTATTGTGACCATGCATGTCCTTTGATTATATGAAACTTCCTCCATAACCAATGACAGAATTCAACAATATTCCCTGCCAAGAAATCCCCCTGCAGGGATTCTCTATATCCCTGATGCTTTAATGGAAGTCCATTTCTTCCTCATTTTAAGTTAAGAACCTTTTTTTAATCCTCTTCTTTGACTTGTTGACCGCATGTTTCCTCAATGTCTACTATGAACCAGGCAGTATGTTGGGTCTGGGAAAATAATGGAGGAAAAATTCCTGGAACAAGCCCTCAAGGTACTTACGGTCAAAGGTGATACACTTGGTGTTAATTAGATCGTGTCTCGGCAGTATTTATGATCTGGCCTTAAGTCAGAACCCCTCAAACCATTGTTTCGTTTCTCTGCCTTACAACACCAAGGTCTGTAAGGCTCTCTTGGTTGCTTGCTCTTTCTCTCCCACACTCTCTCTCTTTTTCAAAATAATCATTATCAAGTCTGGCAGGAGGCTTCACTTCCTTCTGAGCTCTGGTCTAAGGTTAGTCAGGTAAGCCTGCAGACCATAGGCCCACAGGACATGGGGGCAAAAAAGAGTCAACCCCTCCCTCTGTAGGTGCAGTGCTCCTGGGTGAAAGGGGGCGCTGTGGTGGTTATATTCTATCTGTAATCTCGACTCTGGAGACCACACCTACGCTTGTCCTGGAAAGCACCTGGTAGCTACCTCGGGTGAACAGCAATAAAAACACCCTATACCCGAGTGACAGGCTGCAAGACATCTCCTCCAATGAGGTCACATACATTTCTTCGGCCTATCAGCCTCATCGGCGACTATAAAATAGTGAAGTTCCTGACAGCAGCTTTATAAGCCCAGATTTCAAGAAGCTACTCTGCTCTTCTTAAAAAGGGTGGGGGGGGGATTATAAATAAGGAAAAGATAGGAAAATCAATAAACGCTAAAGGTCAACAACTGTCACAGGGGAAAAAAGCAGCAAAAACATCTTTGAAGACTGATTTTTTTTTTCTTTATTATGTTTCAGCGATGAAATTTCAAGTTGGTATATGTAAATGTGTGACTTGGAGGAACGTGGTGAATTTGTCTAAAATATGGTAAAAATTGTTGCTGACCTCATTGGAAGAAATGGCTCTTTTTAAATCTCTCTTATTTTTGTACTTCAAATTTAGTGACTCCAGAATGTGTGTTTCTGAGCCAAATGGCACCAAGAAAGATGCTGCCCTTGAAACTTAGCATTAGGAAATACTTAAGGGTTTCTTGTTTGTTTTTTTTTTAAAGCACAATTAGTTCTTTTTTATTTTCATCCATTTTTGTGATCCAAAAGCTTTCTTAACAAAGCAACTCTGCTAGGCATCATCCAAAAAGTTGGAGAAATTTTAGATGGTAGAGAATAAAATTCAAATATTAACAGGTTGAGTTACCTGCCACCTTTTTAATTGACCTGCTATAGGTCACCATATGTTTAGGGTATATATGGCAAAGATAGAAATTTAGACCCACAGGGAAAGAAGAAATTTATAAACAACTGAAGTTCAAACAGTGTGATTTGAAAAACAACATCTGTCCCTCTCATCCAAAGCTTCTCATAATTTACTACCTAGAAAGAGTGAGTATTGATTTCTGCCCTTCAGCTTCCTGATCTGCCATTTATCACTGTTTACCTCCCAGAGACTCACTGTCAGAATACCACTGTTGATCAGGGTATTTTTCATAGTAACACATAAAGAACTACAGAAAAAGCAGAGACTTCAATTAGCTTCATTAGTGCACCATAACACCTTCTTCAGCCAATCAGCATTGCGGGTCAACCTAGAGCCCAGTTTTTCTCCACTAGGTCAAATAGTACATTTTAAAGACAAGGTCTTAGTAGAAATTATTCCTTTATAATAGTTTCTACTAAGACCTTATCTTTAAAATGTACTATTTGACCCAGTGGAGAAAAACTGGGCTCTAGGTTGACCCGCAATGCTGATTGGCTGAAGAAGGCATTATGGTGCATCCACATATATTTCTTTTTGTTCAAGCTTATCAGCATTATGAGATCTTAAAGGCTGTCTGTGAAGATCTTGCTTGAGAAGACAACTAAACTGTTAAATTAGTAGCAAAATTCCTCACTCCTTCACTAAAAGCATTCCAGAGATGTCCCAGTTTGCTCAAAGGGTCAAGATCTATTATTGTTTATAAATTAACTCTATTTCTCATGAAACTCATGAAGCAAACTATATTGTCGAGCCATGGTTCTGCAAAAATCTTTGAGAAACCAGCTATTAAAACTCTAGTCCTCGGAAAATAAAATACCTACAGCTAGAGTGGCAGATGGATTTCTTCCTCTGTGAAAGTTTCAAAGGACTGGTAGAGGCTGCTTGGAATTCTGGGTTGGAGATTTGTGAGGGTTGACCTACACTGCAGAAAAGTGTTGTGATTAATTGTTAATGTCTGTCAAGGGTACAGGAAAGGGTAAAAGGTTGACTCTGGCCTAAACTAAGAGAGTGAATTTTTTTTCTTCTCTTAGGTTTATTCACAAGCTTTCTTTATCATACGTTCTAGTGTCCTATCTCTCCATTAAACATCCCCTTATAAAACACCTTTCAGAATCATGTCCCACCTTTGTCTTCCATTCCCAAGACATCAAAAACCTTTTCATCTTTCATCCTGAAACATATTTTCTAACCTTTAATCATCTTTGTTGCTTGTTTCTACAGTCACTCCAATTTCTTCACATCCCTTTGAACAGTGGTGACCAACGCTGAGTAGTTCTCTAATTCAGACTATAATCTGACTAATTTGGAATATGAAGAAATTATTGCCCCTCATTTTTTTTATTTCTTCATACATCCTGGTATCACAGGGGCTTTGTCATAATCATCTGACTAATGTCCATGCCAGGTCACTGTTACCTGTACCCAGATATCATTCCAGATCTCATTGGTGAGAGTGATGTTCACAGGCTTAGCATCAAAATAATTTGCCCAGAATGGGGCGCCTGGGTGGCTCAGTGGGTTAAGCCGCTGCCTTCGGCTCAGGTCATGATCCCAGGTCCTGGGTTCGAGCCCTGCATCGGGCTTTCTGCTCAGCAGGGAGCCTGCTTCCTCCTCTCTCTCTGCCTGCCTCTCTGCTTTCTTGTGATTTCTCTCTGTCAAATAAATAAATAAAATCTTTAAAAAAAATTAAAAAATAATAATAATTTGCCCAGAAGAAGTCTCTATCTGGGGGATAAGAAAGTTTGGGTAAAAGTAAAAGATGCCTTTAAAAACAAAGAAAGACAACCATTTTTAAAGTAAAAGCAGATGTTAAAAACGTTCAAAAGGAAAATTCAGTAAAAGGCAACATTTTTGAAAATCAAATTTGAGCAAATCGGGCTTTAACAAGAAGTTTCATGGAATACCAAATTAAAACTCCAAGTGTGACCTAAATCCATGTCCTGTCCTTTTGTCATCTCTCCATGCCCACCCCTCCCCAAGCCTTGTTCTCCATGGGCCTATAGGATCTGCATCGGAACTAACATAAAGAGAAAATAGAATGCTAATTTGAGGAAGCTAACCTTGGCAATAAAACAATTTAAAAGCAAAATTTTAAATGGGAAGAGAGCTGAATTGCAACAAATATAAGAAGGGTCACTCCCAAGCAAGCTGACGCAGGATGATGGGTGTGCCCAGAAAAGTTTAACTGCCTAGAGTTTAAACATAAGAAATATGCAGTGTCCTAAGGACTTCTGTTTGGGGGTGCTTCGGGGATCTCCAGGAGCACTCTGGAACAGAACCCTCAAGATTATCCTAGAACCTTTTAGACTTGGAGGAGAGAGCTACCTCCATGTCCAGCTGACTCTTTACACTTCGCATATCCAGATCTGAGCTCATCCTCTTCCGCCTCAAATTAATTCTTCTCCAGCTTCCCTATTTCATTAACAGCATGACCAGTTTCCCGTCATCCAGTCCTATAAATCGGAATACTCTCTGAGGTCTTCTCCTCAAATTTTTGCTGAATCACATGGCATGTAAGTCTAGTCTTTTGTATTCCACTCTTCTGTTCCCATCCCAACCACTTTGTGCAGTTACTTTCATTTTGCTTCTTTCCTCAAGTACTGAAACAGCTTCCCAGCCTTCTCCCCACCTTCCTTTTCCTCCCCTAGATCCCACTCTATAATCTGTCAAATTATATGATGCCCACCTCAGAAAAACATGGGCATGACTCCCTCATGACTCCCTCATGGTCCCACCAGGTCAGTTTAAAACTCAGAGGGTCAGGACCTTCTCTCTGCAGATCCTAATCTACTTCTCCAAATATATCACTGGACCCAGCTAGCTTCTTCATCCCTAAATGTTGGGGGGGGGGGGGTTTGGTTGTTTTTTGTTGGGTTTTTTTTTTTTTTTTTTGGCTCATCCATCTGAACTAATTTCCCTCTTCCTCCCATGTGTAAAACTTCCAAAATTGTATCCACCCTTCAAGTCATCTCAGATGTTCCTGAATACATGTGCCCATGGAACACAGCTGTATAAGGGTCAGAGCGGGTTGCTATAAGGCAGAGGCTACTCTTGCCCAGACATAAGGGGTGTACCACTTAGGAAATCCAAGGATGGCTCCAGGGGAATTTGTATGTATACTAAATTTTATGAAAAAAAAATATATATATACATATGTATTATATAATGTATACATATACATTTTTGCAGAGATAGCTTTTATCAAATTTAATGACCCTAAAGGCCTTAGGGACACCCACCTAGAGGTATCCTTCCTCCCTCTTTCTCAGCATCAGCAACACTCCACCTGCACTGGAGTCCCTTGTCTAATTACCTTCTAACCAGTAAGCACCTTGGGGATGGGCTCTGTGACCCACGTGATAACCCCACCACCTTCCCTGGCACTTTTCACACAATTATATTGAATATCTGTTAATTGCCAGGCATAATGCTAAATGCTGAAAGAATATGAAAGATGAATTCCCTGCTCCAGTGGAGTTCAGTCTAGTGATGGTACCATTCAGTTAAAGCCACAATTAAAATATCTTGTGAAAAATACTCTGATGGAACATGCACTTATGTAAGCATTGATAGAAGGCGTCCCAGTAGGGCCTTGGGTAGTCATATAGTACCTTTTCTGAGATGAGGAATGTGCTGAGTCTTGAGGAATCAGAAGGGGGTAGCCAGATACCAGAGGAAGGAAAGATTTTCAGGGAAAAGAAATAGTGTGTGCAAAACACTTCCAAAAATATGATGTAAGTAGTATGTTTCCACTCAAGGATAGAATGGCATGGGGAGAAAAGTCTGTAATAGAAAGGTTTAGGACTCTGAATTTTATCATGAACAATATAATAGGGCCAATGAAAGATTAAAAGGAGGGGACAGGCATGATCATATTTGCATTTTAGGACAATAATTTTTACAACAGAGTGGAAAATGAGTTATAGCAGTGAATTTTTAAGAGACTATTCAGCTATTTTTTTAAAATGCTAATAAAGGTCTGAACTGGTATCACAGCAAAGGAGATGGAAAGGTAGGGGGAAAGTCTAGAAATATTTAGGCGTTAGATCAACAAGATACAGTTACTAATTAGATATGAAGAATGAAGTAGGAGGAATCTGAATGACACTTGGGTTTCTGGCCTGTGCATCTAAGTGACAGGTGGTTATTTTCTGAGACTGGGAATACAAAAGAAAGGGGCAGGACCTAATGGGTTCAGTTGAATTTGTAGTTTTTATGGGCCTGAATCCAGAAAATTGGTCTGAGTCAAGATGCAAATTTTAGATTCATTACAAGATAAATGGTGATTAATTATACGAGTTTTAATTAAGTCATCGTGTGGAATACAGAGATAAAATGACTAGAGGGTCAAGAAAAGAAGAATCAGGAGGAGGAGGAGGAGGAGAGGAAGAAGAAGATACAGATTAAGAGTATTTACTGTGCTGTGGAATCTAAAGATACTATAGAAGAGCAGGAAACTGGTGAGGGTAGAAGTAGATTGAATCGGCCATGAAAGAAGGAGGGAAAAGTGAAATGACAGGCCAGTGGCCTTACAGACCAGGTGAGGGGGGTCTTCACTAGGCCTGTGTCTTCAAGGCTCGGCTCTAACCCTCCTCCAACTACAACCTCCCATCAACTAAAAACCCTTGGGCTTGGGGCCAAGGAACATACCTACTAGAGCCCATACTCTCCTTCAAGATTCTATTCTGATTATCCAGGACCCCAGATCCCCTGGAAAGTCCCCATGACAACTTTTAGGCTTCCTTCCTCTGGGCCTAGTCAAATCTATTTAGAGGTCAAAACATACCACAGGTGTACACACTCCTAGGGTGAAGTGGCTGAGGGGTAGCCATTTGCAGGATGAGGAAGGAATGAGGACTGGTCTTAGGTATGTGGGCTGGGGTCTCCATATCTATGCACTCTGGGTCCCTCATGATTAGGGATGGAGGCAGAAGTGACCAGTAAGGAAAGCAGGCTATGAGTGGGAGGCCCGGTACCAACTCTCCCCTGTGAAACCAAGCTCTATCCCAGAACTCCAAGAACTCTGAGAATTCTAAGTTTGGTCTTAACCTTCTACATATATTCATCAAGGTAGAACAATAGGATACATTTACTTAACAACTCATTAACTTGATATCGAAGTTTTAAATATTTAGACATCCAGTTTGCAGCCCTCCATTTGTGCTCTTGCCTGAGACCCCACAAATGTCAAGTTGGGACCCAGTGGAGACATAGACAATAAACAACACTTTCAATAAGCACACCTGTGAAGAGACAGCAAGCGGTAAACTATTAGGATAGGAAGAAGTGTTTGGTTTGGTTTGGTTTTATTACAATGAGATAATTTATGCTTATTTTACCCACAAGAGAAAATTTCCAGTAGAGAGAGAAGTTGGAGATACAAGGAGAAAAGAGGTATCTGTAAAGCATCCCTGAGGAAATAAAAGAATATGAAATTCACAAAATGGTGGTGGTGGACATTAGCCACAGAAAGGAGAGTTCCTTTCTCTAAATCAGGAAGAACAACTCTTGGAATGGGGATGTGCAGGGGAAAGTCTCTTTCCTGAACCTGAAATGAAATGAATTTAAGTTGAACATTTCAGAGTTGTCTGCATTTACCTTTTATCTGTCCTTCCAGGAGCTCTGAGAAGTATTAAATACAATGAGAGGTAAAGAATGTGAATTACTCTGGAGAAAGAAATTAGCAGTCAGTGCAAGTATGCCATATTGAAGTGAAGTTGGTAATTTGGTTTATAGAAAGAAATCTGGATTTAAATATTACTGCCAGAAAGATTCTAACTTTTTTAAAAAACAGGATGACTAAATGTCAAATTAATTAGTATAATCTACTTCCCTCATAAATCCAGTACTATAACTCTCAAACTTGATTTTGCAATGCCTAATTACCTCAAGAGCAATTGCAAAATTGTACTCAAATACTCAAAACAGGATGGATCTTGATTCACCTTAAAACTTATAAATATATATGCCCTATGTCAACATTTTGTAAGAGGGAGGAGAAGTCATAAAATCAAACTAAAATAGTAAGATGTCATAATGCCCAAGAGCATGTCGACTACTATGCTAAGGCGTTAGAATCATTCTAAAGTCCCTGGATAGACTGGATTAAAGCCAATGATATGATAAGTTAGAAAATTAAGATTGATTTTGAGCCATGAGACCAAAAGAGTGGAGCAAGCCATTCCAGCTTAACAACCAATTTAAAAAACTACATACCAATATAAAAAACTATATACAGTATAAAAAACTATATACAGTACATTTACAGCCAGACAGAGTCATGCTAAACACCATGTTCTCCTATACTCAATGGCAAACTCTGAACATGCCATACCCCACTCAGGTTAAAGTGATTCGCTGCCCCACAGGTTGCCTTGCTTCTGCATATGGACCCATATCTACTCTCCATCCCACTCTCCATCAGATACACTCCTCTTACCATGAAAGGTTTAGAAGGGTAACAGAGGAGGGAGGAGCAAGATGGCAGAGGAGTAGGAGACCTAATATCTTTGTGTCCCAGGAGTTCAGCTAGATAGTTATCAAACCATTCTGAACACTTACAAACTCAACAGGAGATGGAAGAGAAGAAGAGCAGCAATTCTAGGAACAGAAAACCGAGCAACCACTTTCTGGAAGGTAGAACGTGTAAAGTGAATCTGAGGTGATATATGGGAAGATAGACCTTGGGGGGAGGGGTAGATTCCTGGCAAACAGTAAAGCAGAGGAGCTCAAAATCAGAACTTTTAGAAGTCTATGCCACTGAGGGACGTTGTTCCAGAGGTTAAGTGGGGGGCGTAGCCCTCATGGGGACAGTGTAGTCTCAGGACCCGCAGGGTCACAAAAGGAGAGGTGTCTGAGGGTGACAGAGCCCCCAGGTATCAGAGCAGGGAAGCCGGCTACAGAGACGGATCCAAGGAGTGAGCTCTCAGCTTGCGGTTACCCTAAACCATGATCCGAGGCACAGTTGGGTCACTGCTCTTTGAGCAGGGACTCCACAAGTGGCAGATCCGGGGAGACTCACCTTTTTCTTCTGGTGCAGGAATTGGCTGGGTTTGGAGACTCCAAATGAGGCTGTGCGCCAGAGATGTCAAGATGTCAGATCTGGAGTTCAGAATGACGATTATCAAGGTGATAGCTGGGCTCAAAAATAGCACAGAAGATACTAGAGAATCCCTTTCTGGAGAAATAAAAGAACTAAATCTAACCAAGTTGAAATCAAAACCGCTATTTATGAGGTGCGATAAAAAATGGAGGCTCTTACTGCTAGGATAAATGAGGCAGAAGAGAGAATTAGTGATATAGAAGACCAAATGATGGATGATAAAGAAGCAGAGAAAAAGAGAGATGAACAACTACTGGACCATGAGGGGAGAATTGGAGAGATAAATGTTACCATAAGACAAAAGAAAATTAGAATAACTGAGATCCTAGAAAAAGAAGAAAGAGAGAAAGGGGTGCGCCAGAGACAGAAACACTCCATCACAGGTTGAGCAAGCATGGAGTGCGGCCAGAGATGAGGGAGATGGGAGGGATTGACTGCTTTTCCTTGGGACTCACTGAGGAGCAGGGCTCTGAGCTTTCAGCTCCTCTGGGAGATTGGGAGGCAGCCATCTTCATTCCCGTCCTCCAAAGCAGTACGGAAAGCGTTCAGGGAACAAAAGCTCCCAAGAGCAAATCCGAGCAGATTGCTTAGCCTGGCCCCTGGCAAGGGCAGTACAATTCTGCCATGGGCAAAGACATTTGAGAATCACTGCAACAGACCCCTCCCCCAGAAGATTAGCAAGAACATCCAGCTGAGACCAAGTTCACCAATCAATGAGAACTGCAGAGCTAGGGGAATGCAACATATAGAACTGATGGCTTTTTTCCCCATGATTCTTTAGTCTTTCAAAGTTAAATTTTTTTAATTTTGTTTTTTCTTATATTTTTAAATGTTTCCTCTTTCCTATATTAATGCTTTTTAACTATTGTATCTTATCAATACCTTTTTTAAAAATCTTTTTTAATTCTTTTTCTTGTAGTCATATTCTATCCCTTCATTGTATTTAGCCTTATTTTTTGTATACATATAGGTTTTTCTTTCTTTAAAATTTTGGGCTACAGTTTCTTCTAACAGATCAAAATATACCCTAAATCTAGCGCAGGCTTTATTCTAGTCTCCAGCCTGATCACATTCTTTCCTTCCCCCCCCCCTTTTTTTTGACCAACTTCTTATCAATTCATTTTTTAGAATGTTTTTAAATTTTATCTTAATATAGTCATATTCCATCTCTTTATCGTGTTTACCCTTATTTTATTTATATATATATATATATAAGTTTTTTTTCTTTAAAATTTTGGGAGCCAGTTTCTTCTAACAAACCAAAATAAACCCAAATTCAAGTTTGTGGCTCTGTTCTATATATATATATATATATATATATATATATATATATATATACACACATATATATATATTTTTTTTCTCCTTTCTTCTCCCCTCTACCCCAGTTTTGGGTCAAATTTTGTTAGTGTATGTTTTTCTGGAGTCATTGTTACCCTTTTAGTATTTTGTTCTCTCATTCGTCTATTCTTATCTGGATAAAATGACAAGGTGGAAAAACTCACCTCAAAAAAAAAGAACAAGAGGCAGTACTGATGGCTAGGGACCAAATCAATACGGACATTAGTAAGATGTCAAGATGTCAGATCTGGAGTTCAGAATGACGATTATCAAGGTGATAGCTGGGCTCAAAAATAGCACAGAAGATACTAGAGAATCCCTTTCTGGAGAAATAAAAGAACTTAAATCTAACCAAGTTGAAATCAAAACCGCTATTAATGAGGTGCGATAAAAAATGGAGGCTCTTACTGCTAGGATAAATGAGGCAGAAGAGAGAATTAGTGATATAGAAGACCAAATGATGGATGATAAAGAAGCAGAGAAAAAGAGAGATGAACAACTACTGGACCATGAGGGGAGAATTGGAGAGATAAATGATACCATAAGACAAAAGAAAATTAGAATAACTGAGATCCTAGAAGAAGAAGAAAGAGAGAAAGGGGTAGAAGTATACTAGAGCAAATTATAGCAAGAATTTCCATAATTTGGTGAAGGAAAAAGCATCAAAATCCAGGAGGCACAGAGAACCCCCCTCAAAATCAATAAAAATAGGTCAACACCCCATCATCTAATAGTAAAACTTACAAGTCTCAGTGACAAATAGAAATCCTGAAAGTGGCTCAGGACAAGAGGTCTGTAACACACAATGGTAGAAATATTAGGTTGGCAGCAGACCTATTCACAGATACCTGGCAGGCCAGAAAGGACTGGCATGATAAGTTCAGAGCACTAAATGAGAAAAATATGCAATCAAGAATACTATATCCAGCTAGGCTGTCATTGAAAATAGGAGAGATAAAAAGCTTCCAGGACAAACAAAAACTAAAAGAATTTGCAAACACCAAACGAGCCCTACAGGAAATATTGAAAGGGGTCATCTAAGTAAAGAGAGAGCCTAAAAGTAACAGACCAGAAAGGAACAGAGACAATATAAAGTAAAAGTCACCTTACAGGCAATTCAATGGCCCTAAATTCATATCTTTCAATAGTTACCCTGAATGTAAATGGACTCAAAGTCCCAGTCAAAAGACACAGGGTATCAGAGTGGATAAAAAAACAAAACCCACCGATATGCTGCCTTCAAGAAACTCATTTTAGACCCCAAGACACCTCCAGATTTAAAGTGACAGGGTGGAAAACAATTTACCATGCTAATGGACAACCAAAGAAAGGTGAAGTGGCAATTCTTATATCAGACAAATTAGATTTTAAGCCAAAGACTACAAGAGATGAGGAAGGACACTATATCATACTTAAAGGGTCTGTCCAACAAGAAAATCTAACAATTTTAAATATCTATGCCCCTAACGTGGGAACAGCCAACTATACAAACCAATTAATAACAAAATCAAAGAAACACATTGACACTAATACAATAATTGTAGGGGAATTTAACACCTCCCTCTCTGAAATGGACAGATCATCTAAGCAAAAGATCAGCAAGGAAGTAAAGGCTTTATTTATTTTTTTTAAAGATTTTATTTATTTATTTGACAGAGAGAGAGATCACAAGTAGGCAGAGAGGCAGTCAGAGAGAGAGGAGGAAGCAGGCTCCCTGCTGAGCAGAGAGCGTGATGCGGGCCTCAATCCCAGGACCCTGGGACCATGATCTGAGCTGAAGGCAGAGGCTTTAACCCACTGAGCCACCCAGGCGCCCGGAAGTAAAGGCTTTAAATGACACACTGGATCAGATGGACATCACAGATATATTCAGAGCATTCCATCCCAAAGCAACAGAATACACATTCTTCTCTAGTGCACATAGAACACTCTTCAGAATAGACCACATCCTGGGTCATAAACCAGTTTTCAACCAGTACCAAAAGGTTGGGATCATTTCCTGCATATTTTCAGACCACAATGCTTTGAAACTAGAACTCAACCACAAGAGGAAAGTTGGAAAGTACTCAAATACATGCAGGCTAAAGAGCATACTACTAAAGAATGAATGGGTCAACCAGGAAATTAGAGAAGAACTTTAAAAATTCCTGAAAACAAATGAAAATGAAAACACACCTGTTCAAAAACTTTGGAACACAGCAAAGGCTGTCCTGAGAGGAAAGTATATAGCAATACAAGACTTTCTCAAGAAACAAGAAAGGTCTCAAGTACACAACCTAACCCTACACCTAAAGGATCTGGAGGAAGAACTGCAAAGAAAGCCTAAACCCAGAAAGAGAAGAGAAATAATAAATATCAGAGCAGAAATTAATGCAACAGAAACCAATAACACAGTAGAACAAATCAAAGAAACGAGGAACTGGTTCTTGGAAAGAATTAATAAGATTGATAAACCCCTGGCCAGACTTACCAAAAAGAAAAGAGAAAGGGCCCAAATTAATAAAGTCATGAATGAAAGAGGAGAGATCACAACCAATACCAAAGAAATACAAACAATTATAAGAACATATTATAAGCAACATATTATAAGCAACAAATTTGACAATCTGGAAGAGATGGATGCATTCCTAGGTACATATAAATTATCAAAATTGAACCAGGAAGAAATAGAAAACCTGAACAAACCCATAACCAGTAAGGAGATAGAAGCAGTCATCAAAAATTTCCCAACAAACCAGTGCCCAGGGCCAGATGGCTTCCCGGGGGAATGCTATCAACCATTTAAAGAAGAATTAATACCTATTCTCCTGAAACTGTTCCAAAAAATATAAGTGGGAGGAAAACTTCCAAACTCATTTTATGAGGCCAACATTCCTTTGATCCCAACACCAGACAAAGACCCATGAAAAACGAAAATTACAGACCAATATCCTTGATGAACATGGATGCAAAAATTCCCACCAAAATACTAGCCAATAGGATCCAACAGTACATTAAAAGGATTATCCACCACCACCGAGTGGGATTTATTCCTGGGCTGCAAGGTTGGTTTGACATCCGTAAATCAATCAATGTGGTATAATACATTAATAAAAGAAAGAAGAAGAACCATATGATACTCTATAGATGCTGGAAAAGTATTTGACAAAGTACAACATCCTTTTTTTTTTTTTAAAGATTTTACTTATTTATTTGACAGAGATCACAAGTAGGCAGAGAGGCAGGCGGTGGGGGGGGGGGGGGAACAGGCTGCCCACTGAGCAGGGAGCCCGACATGGGGCTTGATCCCAGGACCCTGAGATCATGACCTGAGTCAAAGGGAGAGGCTTAACCCACTGAGCCACCCAAGCACCCCACAACATCCTTTTTTAATTAAAACTCTTCACAGTGTTGGGATAGAGGGTACATACCTAAACATCATAAAAGCCATCTATGAAAAGCCCACAGCAAATATTATCCTCAATGGGAAAAAACTGAGAGCTTTTCCCCTAAGAGCAGGAACACAGCACAGCTGTCCACTATCTCCACTGCTATTCAACATAGTACCAGAAGTCCTAGCTTCAGCAATCAGACAACAAAAAGAAATAAAAGGCATCTGAATCAGCAAAGAAGTCAAACTCTCACTCTTTGCAGATGATATGACACTTTATGTGAAAAACCCAAAAGACTCCACTCCAAAGCTTTTAGAACTCATACAGGAATTCAGTAAAGTTTCAGGATATAAAATCAATGCACAAAAATCATTTGCATTTCTATATACCAAAAGCAAGACAGAAGAAAGAGAAATTAAGGAGTTGATCCCACTTACAATTGCACCCAAAACCATAAGATACCTAGGAATAAACTTAACCAAAGAGGCAAAGAATCTGTACTCAGAAAACTATAAAGTACTCATGAGAGAAATTGAAGAAGACACAAAGAAATGGAAAAATGTTCCATGTTCATGGATTGGAAGAACAAATATTGTGAAAATGTCTATGCTACCTAAAGCAGTCTACACATTTAAAGCAATCCCTATGAAAATGCCATCATTTTTTTTTTCAAAGAAATGGAACCAATAATCCTAAAAGTTATATGGAACCAGAAAAGACCATGAATAGCCAGAGGAATGTTGAAAAAGAAAACCAAAGTTGGCGGCACCACAATTCCAGGCTTCAAGCTGTCTTACAAAGCTGTAATCATCAAGACAGTATGGTACTGGCACAAAAACCGATGCATAGATCAATGGAACAGAATAGAAAGCCCAGAAATGGGCCCTCAACCCCATGGTCAATTAATCTTTGACAAAACAGGAAAGAATGTCCAATGGAAAAAAGTCTCTTCAACAAATGGTGTTGGGAAAATTGGACAGCCACATGCGGAAGAATGAAACTGGACCATTTCCTTACACCACATACCAAAATAGACTCAAAATGGATGAAAGACCTCAATGTGAGACAGGAATCCTTCAAAATCTTTGAGGAAAACACAGGCAGCAACCTCTTTGACCTCGGTCACAGCAACTTCTTCCTAGAAACATCGCCAAAGGCAAGGGAAGCAAGGGCAAAAATGAACTATTGGGATTTCATCAAGATCAGAAGCTTTTGCACAGCAAAGGAAATAGTCAAAAAAAAAAAAAAAAAGACAACCAACAGAATGGGAGACGATATTTGCAAATGGCATATCAGATAAAGGGCTAGTATCCAAAATCTATAAAGAAGTTATCATACTCAACACCCAAAGAACAAATAATCCAATCAAGAAATGGGCAGAAGACATGAACAGACATTTCTGCAAAGACAACCAAATGGCCAACAGACACATGTAAAACTGCTTAACATCACTCGGCATCAGAAAAATACAAATCAAAACCACAATGAAATACCACTTCACACCAGTCAAATGGCTAAAATTAAAAAGTCAGGAAACAACAGATGTTGACGAGAATGCAGAGAAAGGGGAACCCTCCTACACTGTTGGTGGGGATGCAAGCTGGGGAATCCACACTGGGAAACAGTATGCAGATTTTTCAAAAAATTGAAAATAGAGCTACCATACGACCCAGCAATTGCACTACTGGGTATTTACCCTAAAGATACAAATGTAGTGATCCGAAGGGGCCCGTGCACCCGAATGTTTATAGCAGCAATGTCCACAATAGCCAAACTATGGAAAGAACCTAGATGTCCATCAACAGATGAATGGATAAAGAAGATGTGGTATGTATATATACACAATGGAATACTATGCAGCCATCAGAAAAACCAAAATCTTGCCATTTGAAACAATGTGGATAGAAGTAGAGGGTGGGCGCCTGGGTGGCTCAGTGGGTTAAGCCACTGCCTTCGGCTCAGGTCATGATCTCAGGGTCCTGGGATCGAGTCCCGCATCGGGCTCTCTGCTCAGCAGGGAGACTGCTTCCCTTCCTCTCTCTCTGCCTGCCTCTCTGCCTACTTGTGATCTCTGTCTGTCAAATAAATAAATAAAAATCTTTAAAAGAAGTAGAGGGTATTATGCTAAGCAAAAGAAGTCAATCAGAGAAAGACAATTATTATGATCTCTCTGATATGAGGAATTTGAGAGACAGGGCAAGGGGTTGCGGGGGACAGGGAGGGAAAAAATGAAATAAGATGGGATCTGGGAGGGAGACAAACCATAAGAGACTCTTAATCTCAGGAAACAAACTGAGGGTTGCTGGAGGGGGAAGGGAGGGAAGGGATAGGGTGGCCGCATTATAAACATTGGGGAGGGTATGTGCTATGGTGAGTGCTGTGAATTGTGTAAGACTGATGATTCACAGACCTGTACCCCTGAAGCAAACAATACATTATATGTTAATTTAAAATTTTTGTTTAAATAAAATATAGTTAATTAATTTTTTAAAAAGGTAACAGAAGGCTCTATGTTCCAGAATTTAAACTAACTCATTTCCATTGCAAATAATAATAGTTCAATAATTATTGAACTTATTTCCGGGCTAGATTACAAAAGTCTTTTAGCCATATCATAAGCAAAATGATTCTGAATGGCATCTATGGAAAAATATACTCTGAGTTTAACCAATAACCAGCTCAGGAAAATGGCTTTTGGAACCTGACACATTCCTATATTGGAAGGGCTCAATAGTTTGTTCTTGTTTCCTCACCCCCCACCCCTTATTCAGTTTATCTCTTAATATAATAAAGTCCTTCATTTGCCATATGAAGACAGTCATTCTTGATTTGGGACTCACTCTATAGCCCTTGTTGATCATCATCAGTTAACTGAAGATTGAGTATTAACCTCCCATAAACATTGGCATCCTACATGGGAATTCTGACCCTCCAGGCCCTGGATTGGCTTCCTGTGATGGAGAAGGAAGAGGTTGGAGAGAGTAGGTGAAGACATGGAGGACATTGGGATGTTTCTCTCCTGCAGTTATGGAAGGCAAAGAGAGACTGGAAAAAAGCAATGGCCTTTGGGGCAGGGAGATTTGGGTAGGTAAGAGAAGCAGCAGAGGTAAAATCCATAAGGGTTGTCAGCTAATTGCTCATGAAGTGGGATAAGGACCATGAAGAAGGGATGAAGACCTGAAAATCTTCTATCCTCCCCCATGTGCTGGTCCTCCCATCTCCTCTGTGCTCCCACAGGGTCTTCTTCCATTTTCTCTAGGTATGAGTCTTACACCCAGGCTAGACTATAAATTAGATGAAGACAGGAAACATGTCTGCTTGATCTTTCATTCCCTAGCCTCTAGGTGCAGTAGGTATCACCCAGTAGTTTATCATTACAAGTTTTAATGTACCACCCTCCTACCTCATGAGGAGGCCCACATGTCTCCCTTTCAGAAACAAGAATAAGGACAACTCCAAAACACTCCTTTCCTTGGGCTCCTCCTAATCAGCGTACCTCCTTCTCTACCAGCTTTGTGGTCAAGAGCTGCTTGCTTTCCTGGACCACAAGTACCTCTCTAAAATGAATCAATCTGGGGCACCTGGGTGGCTCAGTGGGTTAAGCCGCTGCCTTAGGCTCAGGCCATGATCTCAGGGTCCTGGGATTGAGTCCCGCATCAGGAGCTCTGCTCAGCAGGGAGCCTGCTTCCCTCTCTCTCTCTCTCTCTGCCTACTTGTGATCTGTCCCTGTCAAATAAATAAATAAAATCTTTAAAAAAATAAAAATAGGGGAGGAGTCAAGATGGCGGAGAAGTAGCTGGCTGAGACCACTTCAGGTAGCAGGAGATCAGCTAGATAGCTTATCTAAAGATTACAAACACCTACAAATCCAACGGGAGATTGAAGAGAAGAAGAACAGCAACTCTAAAAACAGAAAATCAACCACTTTCTGCAAGGTAGGACTGGCGGAGAAGTGAATCCAAAGCGACGGGAAGATAGACCGCGGCGGGAGGGGCCGGCTCCCAGCAAGCGGCGGAGCAACGGAGCACAAAATCGGGACTTTTAAAAGTCTGTTCCGCTGAGGGACATCACTCCAGAGGCTTAACCGGGGTGAAGCCCAGGCGGGGTCAGCATGGCCTCAGGTCCCGCAGGGTCACAGAAGGATCGGGGGTGTCTGAGTGTCGCAGAGCTCACAGGCATTAGAACGGGAAAGCCGGCTACAGAGACAGAGCCGAGGAGTGACTCTCAGCTCGGGGTTACCTTGAACCGGTCACAGGCTCGGTCAGCTCGGAGCGCGGCCGGAGGCCAGGGTGGCGGGAGTCATTGGGCGCTGTTCTCTGAGGGCGCACTGAGGAGTGGGGCTCCGGGCTCTCGGCTCCTCCGGGCCGGAGACCGGGAGGCCGCCATCTTCATTCCCGTCCTCCGGACTCTACGGAAAGCGCTCAGGGAACAAAAGCTCCCGAAAGCAAACCCAGCAAACCCGAGCGGATTACTCAGTCCGGCCCCGGGTAAGGGCGGTGCAACTCCGCCTGGGGCAAAGATGCTTGAGAATCACTACAACAGGCCCCTCCCCCAGAAGATCAACGGGAAACCCAGCCAGGACCAAGTTTACCTACCAAGGAGTGTAGTTTCAATACCAAGGAGAGCGGCGGAATTCCAGAGGAGGAGAAAGCAAAGCACGGAACTCATGGCTTTTGCCCCATGATTCTTTAGCCTTGCAGTTAATTTAATTTTTTTTCTTTTCTTTTTCAATTTTTTTTTCTTCTTCTGCTAATTTTTTTTAACTTTTACCCTTTTCTTTTTTAACATTTTTTAACTAGTTTATCTAATATATATTTTTTTTTTCCTTTTTATACTTTTTCTTTATTGGTTTTCTTTTTTTAATTTTTTTTCTTTCTTTCTGAACCCCTTTTTATCCCCTTTCTCCCCACCCCCACGACTTGGGATCTCTTCTGATTTGGCTAAAGCATATATTCCTGGGGTTGTCGCCACCCTTTTAGTATTTTACTTGCTCCTTCATATACTCTTATCTGGACAAAATGACAAGGCGGAAAAATTCACCACAAAAAAAAGAACAAGAGGCAGTACCAAAGACTAGAGACCTAATCAATACAGACATTGGTAATATGTCAGATCCAGAGTTCAGAATGACGATTCTCAAGGTTCTAGCAGGGCTCGAAAAAGGCATGGAAGATATTGGAGAAACCCTCTCGGGGGATATAAAAGCCCTTTCTGGAGAAATAAAAGAACTAAAATCTAACCAAGTTGAAATCAAAAAAGCTATTAATGAGGTGCAAACAAAAATGGAGGCTCTGACGGCTAGGTTAAATGAGGCAGAAGAAAGAATTAGCGATATAGAAGACCAAATGACAGAGAATAAAGAAGCTGAGCAAAAGAGGGACAAACAGCTACTGGATCACAAGGGGAGAATTCGAGAGATAAGTGACACCATAAGACGAAACAACATTAGAATAATTGGGATTCCAGAAGAAGAGGAAACAGAGAGGGGAGCAGAAGGTATATTGGAGGAATTATTGGAGAGAATTTCCCCAATATGGCAAAGGGAACAAGCATCAAAATCCAGGAGGTTCAGAGAACCCCCCTCAAGATCAATAAGAATAGGTCCACACCCCGTCACCTAATAGTAAAATTGACAAGTCTTAGTGACAAAGAAAAGATCCTGAAAGCAGCCCGGGAAAAGAAGTCTGTAACGTACAATGGTAAAAATATTAGATTGGCAGCAGACTTATCCACAGAGACCTGGCAAGCCAGAAAGAGCTGGCATGATATATTCAGAGTACTAAACGAGAAAAACATGCAGCCAAGAATACTATATCCAGCTAGGCTATCATTGAAAATAGAAGGAGAGATTAAAAGCTTCCAGGACAAACAAAAACTGAAAGAATTTGCAAATACCAAACCAGCTCTACAGGAAATATTGAAAGGGGTCCTCTAAGCAAAGAGAGACCCTAAAAGAAGTAGATCAGAAAGAAACAGAGACAATATACAATAACAGTCACCTTACAGGCAATACAATGGCACTAAATTCATATCTCTCAATACTTACCCTGAATGTTAATGGGCTAAATGCCCCAATCAAAAGACACAGGGTATCAGAATGGATAAAAAAACAAAACCCATCTATATGTTGCCTACAAGAAACTCATCTTAAACCCGAAGACACCTCCAGATTTAAAGTGAGGGGGTAGAAAAGAATTTACCATGCTAATGGACATCAGAAGAAAGCAGGAGTGGCAATCCTTCTATCAGATCAATTAGATTTTAAGCCAAAGACTACAATAAGAGATGAGGAAGGACACTATATCATACTCAAAGGAACTATCCACAAGAAGATCTAACAATTTTAAATATCTATGCCCCTAACTTGGGAGCAGCCAACTATATAAACCAATTAATAACAAAATCAAAGAAACATATCGACAATAATACAGTAATAGTAGGGGATTTTAACACTCCCCTCACTGAAATGGACAGATCATCCAGCAAAAGATCAACAAGGAAATCAAGGCCTTAAATGACACACTGGACCAGATGGACATCACAGATATATTCAGAACTTTTCATCCCAAAGCAACAGAATACACATTCTTCTCTAGTGCACATGGAACATTCTCCAGAATAGATCACATTCTTTGTCCTAAATCAGGTCTTAACCGTTATCAAAAGATTGGAATCATTCCCTGCATATTTTCAGACCACAATGCTCTGAAGCTAGAACTCAATCACAAGAGGAAATTTGGAAAGAACCCAAATACATGGAGACTAAACAGCATCCTTCTAAAGAATGAATGGGTCAACCAGGAAATTAAAGAAGAATTGAAAAAATTCATGGAAACAAATGATAATGAAAACACAACGGTTCAAAATCTGTGGGACACAACAAAGGCAGTCCTGGGAGGAAAATATATAGCGGTACAAGCCTTTCTCAAGAAACAAGAAAGGTCTCAGGTACACAACCTAACCCTACACCTAAAGAAGCTGGAGAAAGAACAAGAAAGAAACCCTAAACCCAGCAGGAGAAGAGAAATCATAAAGATCAGAGCAGAAATCAATGAAATAGAAACCAAAAAAACAATAGAACAAATCGACGAAACTAGGAGCTGGTTCTTTGAAAGAATTAATAAGATTGATAAACCCCTGGCCAGACTTATCAAAAAGAAAAGAGAAAGGACCCAAATAAATAATATCATGAATGAAAGAGGAGAGATCACAACGAACACCAGAGAAATACAGACAATTATAAGAACATACTATGAGCAACTCTACGCCAACAAATTTGACAATCTGGAAGAAATGGATGCATTCCTAGAGACATATGAACTACCACAACTGAACCAGGAAGAAATAGAAAGCCTCAACAGACCCATAACCAGTAAGGAGATTGAAACAGTCATCAAAAATCTCCAAACAAACAAAAGCCCAGGGCCAGACGGCTTCCCGGGGGAATTCTACCAAACATTTAAAGAAGAATTAATTCCTATTCTCCTGAAACTGTTCCAAAAAATAGAAATGGAAGGAAAACTTCCAAACTCATTTTATGAGGCCAGCATCACCTTGATCCCAAAACCAGACAAGGATCCCATCAAAAAAGAGAACTACAGACCAATATCCTTGATGAACACAGATGCAAAAATTCTCGCCAAAATACTAGCCAATAGGATTCAACAGTACATTAAAAGGATTATTCACCATGACCAAGTGGGATTTATTCCAGGGCTGCAAGGCTGGTTCAACATCCGCAAATCAATCAATGTGATACAACACATTAATAAAAGAAAGAACAAGAACCATATGATACTCTCCATAGATGCTGAAAAAGCATTTGACAAAGTACAGCATCCCTTCCAGATCAAAACTCTTCAAAGTGTAGGGATAGAGGGCACATACCTCAATATTATCAAAGCCATCTATGAAAAACCCACCGCAAATATCATTCTCAATGGAGAAAAACTGAAAGCTTTTCCGCTAAGGTCAGGAACACGGCAGGGATGTCCGTTATCACCACTGCTATTCAACATAGTACTAGAAGTCCTAGCCTCAGCAATCAGACAACAAAAGGAAATTAAAGGCATCCAAATCGGCAAAGAAGAAGTCAAACTATCACTCTTCGCAGATGATATGATACTATATGTGGAAAACCCAAAAGACTGCACTCCAAAACTGCTAGAACTTGTACAGGAATTCAGTAAAGTGTCAGGATATAAAATCAATGCACAGAAATCAGTTGCATTTCTCTACACCAACAACAAGACAGAAGAAAGAGAAATGAAGGAGTCCATCCCATTTACAATTGCACCCAAAACTATAAGATACCTAGGAATAAACCTAACCAAAGAGACTAAGAATCTATACACAGAAAACTATAAAGTACTCATGAGAGAAATTGAGGAAGACACAAAGAAATGGAAAAATGTTCCATGCTCCTGGATTGGAAGAATAAATATGGTGAAAATGTCTATGCTACCTAAAGCAATCTACACATTTAATGCAATTCCTATCAAAGTACCATCCACTTTTTTCAAAGAAATGGAACAAATAATCCTAAAATTCATATGGAATCAGAAAAGACCTCGAATAGCCAAAGGAATATTGAAAAAGAAAGCCAAAGTTGGTGGCATCACAATTCCGGACTTCAAGCTCTATTACAAAGCTGTCATCATCAAGACAGCATGGTACTGGCACAAAAACAGACACATAGATCAATGGAACAGAATAGAGAGCCCAGAAATAGACCCTCAACTCTATGGTCAACTCATCTTCGACAAAGCAGGAAAGAATGTCCAATGGAACAAAGACAGCCTCTTCAATAAATGGTGTTGGGAAAATTGGACAGCCACATGCAGAAAAATGAAATTGGATCATTTCCTTACACCACACACGAAAATAGACTCAAAATGGATGAAGGATCTCAATGTGAGAAAGGAATCCATCAAAATCCTCGAGGAGAACACAGGCAGCAACCTCTTCGACCTCAGCCGCAGCAACATCTTCCTAGGAACATCACCAAAGGCAAGGGAAGCAAGGGCAAAAATGAACTATTGGGATTTTATCAAGATCAAAAGCTTTTGCACAGCAAAGGAAACAGTGAACAAAACCAAAAGACAACTGACAGAATGGGAGAAGATATTTGCAAATGACATATCAGATAAAGGGCTAGTGTCCAAAATCTATAAAGAACTTAGCAAACTCAACACCCAAAGAACAAATAATCCAATCAAGAAATGGGCAGAGGACATGAACAGACATTTCTGCAAAGAAGACATCCAGATGGCCAACAGACACATGAAAAAGTGCTCCACATCACTCGGCATCAGGGAAATACAAATCAAAACCACCATGAGATATCACCTCACACCAGTCAGAATGGCTAAAATTAACAAGTCAGGAAATGACAGATGCTGGCGAGGATGCGGAGAAAGGGGAACCCTCCTACACTGTTGGTGGGAATGCAGCTGGTGCAACCACTCTGGAAAACAGCATGGAGGTTCCTCAAAATGTTGAAAATAGAACTACCCTATGACCCAGCAATTGCACTGCTGGGTATTTACCCTAAAGATGCAAACGTAGTGATCCGAAGGGGCACGTGCACCCGAATGTTTATAGCAGCAATGTCTACAATAGCCAAACTATGGAAAGAACCTAGATGTCCATCAACAGACGAATGGATAAAGAAGATGTGGTATATATACACAATGGAATACTATGCAGCCATCAAAAGAAATGAAATCTTGCCCTTTGTGACGACGTGGATGGAACTAGAGGGTATCATGCTTAGCGAAATAAGTCAATTGGAGAAAGACAACTATCATATGATCTCCCTGATATGAGGGAGAGGAGATGCAACATGGGGGGTTAAGGGGATAGGAGAAGAGTAAATGAAACAAGATGGAATTGGGAGGGAGACAAACCATAAGTGACTCTTAATCTCACAAAACAAACTGAGGGTTGATGGGGGGAGGGGGGTTGGGAAGGGGGTGGGATTATGGACACTGGGGAGGGTATGTGCTATGGTGAGTGCTATGAAGTGTGCAAACCTGGCGATTCACAGACCTGTACCCCTGGGGATAAAAATATATTATATGTTTATAAAAAATAAAATTAATAAAAATTTAAAAAATAAAATAAAAAATAAAAATAAATAAAAATTTAAAAAAATAAAAATAAAATGAATCAATCCTCTTCAGAATCTCCTCCAAAATTTCCACCAAGTTTTCTTCTTTTCATCCTGCCTCCCACCACTCTACCTCATTCCTCTCTAGTCTCTAAAATCTAGTCTTTTTTTAAAACTCATGTACACATTTTTTCTAGGGAATTTTATCTCTATTCTGGTATATTCTGACTATTAGTAAACATGAGAGAGAGCGTCTTTTTTTAAGGGTGGAATCCTGCACAATATCCTCTTAGTTTTCATACGCCTTCCTTCAAGGCCCTGCTGAAATACTCTTCTGTGCCTCAAAGCCAGTGGGGTTTTGCACAGAGACTATAATGGCTGAGTCCAACACAGGGGGTGTAGCTGCCTGTTAACCATTTGGCACCTCACGTTTATCACTTTGACGAATAAATAAGTTTCATTTGCCTGCAAATCCCATTCTTAAGTGGTAATGGAGAGCTCTGTAGCTCATCTTTCCTATCTTCATAAACTTGGACTGGTTTCACCGAAGAGTATTTTCTTAAACACCTTAATTCAACTTAACTCTACCTAAGAAGCTCCCCTATAAGAGACTCTGACAACTTCCTGTCTTTTCATAGATATTCAAGATCATCTTTCAGGTTAACACCCATGTCTTAACTATTTCATTATTTAAGCTAAGTATCAATTATAAACATAAAGATTTCCACTGTTTAAGCTTCTTTTAAATTATTTCTGGAAATGTTTGGTAAGCCAGTGCCTTATTCATAATTGGAATGTTTCCCCCATGACGACTAATTTCATTTGTCATGTTGGCAGGCTCTGGTGACCAGACATGTGGCCAAACATTATTCTGGATGTTTCTGTGAGGGTGTTTTGGATGAGATTAACATTTAGATCAGTGGACTTGGAGTAAAGCACTTTGGCCTCTATGTGTGTGGGCTTCATTCAATCAGTTGAGTAAAACAAAAGAGTGACCACCTCCTCCTCGTAAACAAGGGACAATTCTGCCAGCAGACATTCTTTGGACTTGAATGGCAGCAATGGCTCTTCCCTGGGTCCCGGCCTGCCAGCCCTATCCTTCCAGAAGATTTTGAACTTGTCTGCCTCCATAATTATGTGAGCCAATTTTTAAAAAGTAAATGTCTTTCTGTATATAATTTACACCTCCTAATGGTTGTGTTTCTGTGGAGAATTCTAAGTAATACACCCTCGTTCACTATCCAGGTCTTTGAGATAGAAGATTTCATCCTGGCAGAGGAGAGTTGTTGGAGAGTCTGATTAAAGATCTATAGAAGGAAAGAAAGAAAGGATCCTCTGGAGGTCTGATCCACTACCAGGCAAATGACATGGGAGAATGAATCCCAGGAAGAACTAAAGGAGAGAAGTAGCTTTTTGTGATAGTATGCCAGAAACGATCTAAGGAATTACATAGGTCTCTGAGAGGGTATCAATAATCAATACAATTTGATTAATTGACATTAAAATATGTTAAAGTTTTATTCTCAGGTTCCGTTGTGTATTTTTTGTGTATTACTCTGTGCAGTTATTTCATCCAAAACCACAGGGGTCTGACATAGCACCAAACCACATTAAAACCATTTGTATGATATTAGTGTTGACATAGTGCTAGGGTATACAGTGTCTACTCTGCTTTTCTATTGTTAATTCCAGTCCTTATTGCTCACAGAAAGCATTAAAGTTTTCCTTTTCTCATCTGTCCCATAGAGATATGCCCAGTTTATGCAATGAATGGGTTTTTGCAAAGGTATGTATGTGATGCATACCTTTGTAAATTGCTTTATATTTTGAAGACACATTAGAGGAATGGGCTATTTCAAAGAAACTTTTCAAGTATCTCATTTCTTAATGTCATAAGTCATGCTGATTCAAGACCATGACATCTCCCTGATGTAGCTTATGAAGTTCTATTTTTTGCTTTAGAGGTTTAATTAATGTTAAGATAAAACTATACCTAATAACATTCATTTGCCTGAGTTTTTGTAGAATGCCTAATGTATTACCAGAAAGTAGTTTAATGTCTCAAATAAACGCCAAGTTGTTCAAATCGCACTGATCGACAACTTCGTTAAGTATAAATGTCACTATTATCCCTACTGTCCTGCATTTTTTTAGGAAGAAAACATTCACACGGTGAAGGGAATCAGAATCTACTTTTATGTCCCTAGAGTTATAAACATTTGTATCAAAATATTTACATTTATAGT
Source organism: Lutra lutra (assembly GCF_902655055.1). Classification (NCBI taxonomy): domain Eukaryota; kingdom Metazoa; phylum Chordata; class Mammalia; order Carnivora; family Mustelidae; genus Lutra; species Lutra lutra. Next base: position 88,059,001 of record NC_062285.1, read on the forward strand.
ATATGAAATATCAATCTATTAAAGGAGAAGCCAGATACAGTACTAGAACAACCCACCAATGTAATGCAAATTACATGAGACATAAATGTCACAGAAATAAAGTAAAAGACAAGGGAATACATGGTTCACTCCAGTCATAGTTTGACTTTTCAACATAATGTGAGTATCTCTTTTGAGTATATCTGATATGTAAGTATGCTTCTGCACATAAGACAGCCTTCTATAATCATGTGATAATTAAATCATATTAAAAAGTTCATCATTCCACAGTTCTTGCTTGCCATCTCTCTACCCCCAGCCTGTGTAATCTGGTGGCCTGTCCTCAATATTCCCTTAACCAGAATGAACATAGAGCAATATATTTAGTCATAGTCCTTTTACATAAATACCAGCAATCATGGCATGACAACTCCCCAGAAAGGAAAAGTGTGTAAGAAATGGGATAAGAAGAGAGCTGGGAGAAGGAAAAGTAAGCAAGATGTCTCACATTCCCCCTGGGGTAGATCTTCTCTGGTAATAAAGGAAGTATCTTCCCAAAATGACCCCTTTAGACAGAATCTGAGATGGCTTGAAATAGCTGCTCCAGGCCAGAGCAATGCTGCTTCCCCAGGAATAACATACATCTACTAAGTCCTATATAGAAATGCTCCTATGGCAACACACAGCCCAATTGCCAACTGACTGGGAACCACAGGAGTTTTTGCTTTTTATTTTTTCTCTTAAAGAAAATATGTGTCTATCACCTATGTTTTTATTTGTCTCATGGGAATTTTCCAATTTTCCTGGGAATGCAGGCACTCTGTTCTAATCATGACTGAAATCTAGTATGCTTAATACTTTACAATTATATAGCACCTTTCCCCCAAGGATCTATTTGGTTTTGGTTTGTGTGTGTTTTACTAAGCTTCCAGAATTGCCCTGCCTCACTTGCAGGATAGACAGGGCCTCTGAAAGGCAATGGCTCCAGCCCATGTCAGAGAGAGAGCTACCACTGAGACTAGGAGTTCTGATCCCCAATGCAGATAATTTTTTTTTTTTTTTTTTAGGAAAAACGTCCTCCAAAGTTATAATTTAGAGGGAGAGTAATAAATCATGTTACAAGAAGTCATGTCCATCTCTCTCCCAGTATGTGCTTAAAAGAAACACTGATCGCATGAACAGGGGATCCTAAAAACAACCCTACTGTAGCACTGTCACGAGACTGCCCCTTGGTCTCATCATTTGTGTGGTGCTTTCACCACAGAACTGGTCATGAGTGGCTACAGAAATGCCAAAAGAGCTGCTTTGGCTTTAAGCAAGAGGTCTAGCAAAGTCCACAACAGGAGTTCTCTGTGAGGGACAACTGCGTGAGGTCCAGTCTGGGGTCTGACCAGCCCCCAGGCTTTCCCCTGGGATCCTCTTTCTTGGTTTAACTCACCCACCAATTTGGCCTTAGGACTTTATGTCTTTCTCCCATTTCATCACAAATACCACTGAGTTCCACAGAGTTAAATATCTGTTCTAAAGAGGGCTAATGGCTCACAGGCCAAAGTCCCCTCCTACAGGCCCTTCAGACTGGAATGTGATGTTCTGCTTTGGGTCAGAAAGGCGGGATGGCTTCCAGGCTTGGCACAATCAACACAAAAACAAGATCTGTGCTTGCTGGAACTTGTACCGCTATTTTAACTTGATGCAATAGGTCTGAGGACCGCAGTGCGAGACCCAGAGTTCAGCCTCAGGAGTGGAGCCAGTGGTGCGGCAGCTGGTGGGTTCCCAGGCAGTGTGTGTAACTAAGAACAGCTGGAGGCCGAGTCTGGTGGCTGGAGAGAGGCTCTCCAGCTGAGAGAGTAGCAGAGAGTAGCCAACTACTCCCTCCCTAGGGCAGGAGCTCCATGGTAGAGAACCTTCCCAGAAATGGTTTGGATTTCCAGCCTCTCCCACCCTCCTTCCCCTCCCCACCCCCCCTTGGGTTTTCCTGCGTGGTATCTTCCACTTCCCTCCCAGATTCAATGGCTTCCTTCTCCCCACCCCCTGCCCCAGGATCCCCATGAACTCCTTTGGCCTTATTTCTTTCTCAGGACTAGATAGAGCACGCCAATGATGAAGCTAAAGCAGAAGCAGATCCAGGTCAGGATGAAGGAGTAGCCATGGTGACTTTTGGAGTAGTTGGTCCCATAACCACTGGCATAATGATGAGTATAGACGGACACTCCAACCATAATACACAACCCTACAAGGGGAAAAAAAAAAGACCTCATTTTTTGTTTTTGTTTTTTTTTCTATTAAAACCAAGAAAAAAATTGTGTAACTTTTAAAAGATTCAATTTCCCTCATAGTAAAAGGAAATTTTACTGGGAAAATAAAATCTGACTGTTTAGCCCCATAGGATAGTTCTATTCATTGGCCTTGAACCAACCTTGATGGTTGTGTTGATAAAACCTGAGGTGTTTGGGCTCCCATACCCACACCGGTTTGTGTAGCTACAAGTGCAAAGTAAAACAGAGAACTTCACATCCACCACCTGGCTTTTCCTTCTAGACCCCAGCCTATGTAGGCGGGCTGCCCAGGGTGTAAAACGACACAACCTTTCACCCAGTTATGGGTGTTGGGGAAGACCAACAGAAGGATGAGAACAGGAACTCGGGCGTGCACTATGGCAGTGGCTTTGTCTAAGGACACCCACCTCCCTGCCCTCAAGAGTCTCCTGTACAAGGGCATGCAATGGGCCCGGCCACTCGGTCGCCCGGCCACTTGGTCACCCCACCCCCACCCCCGGGAACATTAGGTTTAAATAGGGCAGCATGTTTAAAGCACAGGACAGTACTAATTCCAAGCTCCAGCAGAGGTTCTCAAAAAGAGAACAAACAAGCAGAGGAGAAAATTGTCCAATGCAGCTTCACTGAGCCAGGTGCTCCTCTGTCCAAAGTGCCAGGATTGCCCACGGTAAGGCCGCCATACACAGGAGCCCGCCCCTAGGATACTCACAGCACACCAGCATGGTGGCCCCAGAAAGGAAGAAGCGGTTTCCCTTCTCCATGGTGAAGAGCTGGAACACAAAGACCACGAGGGAGATGACGGAGAAGATGATGGAGAGGATCATGAAGGCCTGCACCGCCTTGAGGGCATCTGTGGACACAGGAAGAGGAGAAGAAGGGTATTAGGCTAAGTGGTCCCCGGCAGGGTGCATGTTTCCCTGACCACCCGAATGTCAGTACTGAACACAGTCCCCTAAGACATACCTTCGCTGGCATATGACAGCACATAATCACAGCCACCAATGGTACAGTTTTTCCAAAGACCAACTGATCCTTGTCTATCATCGGAAACCACCCAGACCTGAAACCAAAAGGAAACAAGCAATGGTTGAAAAGTTGACCCTTTGCTTTGAAAGGAAAAGAAATAGCAACTCAGATTTGGGTCAGGATCGAATCTTCAGCAACACCCCACATTGAGCCTCAAGTAAGGCTAAGCACCCCCACCTCTTTGTGGAAATGAGGTCTGACAAAAACAGAAGCCACAGAGGTCCCAAGAGAAAAGGTGGAAGATTGTGTGACTGAAGAAAAATCACACAGTTTCTCTGGGCTTCACATTCCTCCTTACTTAACAACAACAAAAAGGAAGTAATTAAACCGTAGTGGTTTAAAATTCTGAGGTTCTAAAAAGCAGAAACACAGAATGAGCAATTGGTGTTAAGTATGTACCATCCATTCGCTCTCTCAAGACCGTTTTAGGGGCACCTGGGTGGCCCAGTTGGTTAAGCGTCAGCCTTCCGCTCAGGTCATGATCTAGGGGTCCTGGGATCCAGCCCCACAGGGGGCTCTCTGCTCAGCGGGGAGTCTGCTCCTCTCTCTCCTTCTGCCCCTCCCCCCTGTTCATGCTCACTCTCTCTGTCTCTCTCTCTCTCAAATAAATAAATAAAATCTTTTTAAAAAGACCGTTTCATGTAACAGCCTAAGGGGGTTAGAAAAAAAGAAGAAGGAAAAAACCGCTCAACTGGAGGCAACTAGGAAATGTGGACAACGAAGGAAACAGCAATGAGTCTTGGTGTCAAGAAGCCATTTCCATCTCGGGGCGCCTGGGTGGCTCAGTGGGTTAAAGCCTCTGCCTTCGGCTCAGGTCATGATCCCAGGGTCCTGGGATGGAGCCCCGCATCAGGCTCTCTGCTCAGCAGGGAGCCTGCTTCCCCCTCTCTCTCTGCCTGCCTCTCTGCCTCCTTGTGATCTCTGTCAAATAAATAAATAAAATCTTAAAAAAAAAAAAAGCCACTTCCATCTAAACGGAAGGACGTGGGGCCCCTGAAAGTAGAAGAGTGACCAACATGTATTCCCCAAGGCTTGCTGTGATGCCAATGTCCCTTCCCACCCTGCCCAACAAAAATACTTACTCTTCTGGAAGACAAGCACCCAGAACACCCGTTAGAATGAGCACTGCTGGAAGGACAGGGCCCAGGATGTGTGATCACCTGCTCTTGATTCAATAAACAATGGTATGCCAAGCCCAGTACTAGGGGCTGATAATTCAGATACTCAGCCCTCTGGGAACCACTGATGCAGTGTGAAGTCACTGACCAGGCTTGTTACCCTGAGAGCCCTGAGGGTTGGGGCACCGAATGGCTGACCTGCACTCTGGAGGAGGGCTCACGGGCAGCCTTGCTCGTGCTGACCACATCCACCAACGGTAGCAAAACTCTTTTATCTGAACTTCAAAACCCATTTGTCCTGTAGCTGTAACAGGGACGCAAACAGATTCCGGAGCCACCGTTTGCCGCCCTATGATGGGTGGCCTTGATTTTTACGGGCCAGGATCGGTCTTGTCTCTTTCCGAGAAAAGCACAATAAAAGCCACTCTGATGCTACAAACGGCCGCTAGAGGTCAGAGCAGCCCAAGCTTCAGAGAAAAATATTTTTGCATTGTTTTGCTAGAGTGAGTGAATTCCGTGGAACCAGGTTAATCTGGCACAATTCCACCTTCACATGCTCCTATCGGCTCAGAATTCGAGCGTGTCGGTCTGGCAACCAAAGCTTCTCGTCGTCCCTCTCCCCTCCATCCTTCTAATCAGGGTTCCCAGAAGGAAAGGAAGCTCTGCTCTCGCGCCGGGGGAGGGTGGTGGGGTGGTGCTGACCACCGTTGGCCAGAACAAAGCCTCTCCCTCTCACCGAGGCATACTGGCTAGCACCCCTGCTTGGAACGCACCCCTCCGCTCCTTCCGCGACTCATGCTCCGCCAAGAAACCCGCCCATCTACCCATCCCCCCTCAGCTCCACCTCGGAGAAGGTTCTGCCAGAGACTAAAGAAGCCTCATTTTCTTCTCCAGCCCCTTGCCACCTCCAGCCCTGGCGGGATCCCTTTGGTAGACACCGGCTTTTCTCCTCCTGCTATTTCATTGTTTGAAGTGCCAGCGGGTGTTGGGGTTCTTTTTTTGGTTTTTGGTTTTGGGTTTTTTTTTTCCCCACGACTAAACTGCATATTCCCCGAGGGGCAGGGATTGTGGCTCAAACTTCTTTTATAGTAACTTATGTAAATATTCAGATAACTTCTGGGTGAATGAATGAACAGAAGAACGTATTACTCACGTTGGCAATGGTGCCGACAAATAACATGATGCAAGTGGCGATGTGGACCACAAAGATACCAGCCAGTAATACCAACATCTTGGCTTCTTGATGCCTCGAAGAGCAACGAGAGTTCTGAAAAGAAAAAAGATGGGGGGGGGGGGGGAATGGGGGGCGAGGTTACTGTCAGATTCAATCAGACCATTCAGCGTTCCCACACGTGTGGACTGTCTGCTAAAATTACGAGGAGCTGTAATAAAAACCATCACAATTTCATTATAAATTCCTGAAAACATGTTGTTAACCTAGTTTCCTAAATTCCTATTCGTCGATTTGCATATACCTAAATATAAACATGATTCTGCTTCTCAAATATCTATATACTCGCCTCTCTAATAAAGCCTGTTTCTAGAAAAAAAAAACACTTTATCACCGTTTATTTTGTTTGTGTTTTAAGAACCAAAATAAGACTTTGATTTTTTTTTTTTTAAAGGCCTTTTCACAGCTATCCTTTCCAAGTCTCTGTGCAACGATGTCATATAAATTTCCGTTTTCCACTAGGGAAGTGTCCATGGCTCTATCAAACTGTTCGCCCAGAGATATTAATAGAAGTGGATCCCTTCTGCCCAACAGCCGCTTTTACTCGACGCCCATGGGCTGAATAGGCTACTAATTTGCTCCCGGGTGAGATACAAAATGTAAAAGCCACAACTTCTGTTATTATAATGCTGCTTGGCAGTCAATAATTATAACAACCTAATTACAGTGTAATGGTCTGATCACCTACTGACTGAATATTTCAGGTTTTTATTGTTGTACCTGAGCCTTTGGGCTGCATCTGCCTCATAGTATGGACTCTGCTATTGGTCTAGGGCATGATGCTGTATTTCCTTTGATGCAGTATGTCGGTTCTGGGGCTTTAGAAGTATGCAGACGGAAACATCACTAAATGAGCCTTCTATTTGTGCGTGACATTGACACACCATTCAACCCTGCAGGACGCGGTGGGGAAGATGGGCAAATGCACAGATCACATGGTGGGAGGATTGGGAACGAATACAGATTAAAAATGGGCATAGGTAAACCACACTGTTCAGCCATCATCTCAGCAGAGGAGAAGGGAGCCCATTGATCATACAAGAAATCATAGAGAACGGAGTTCATTGATCATAAAGAAAGTGTGAAGGATGCACATGGGAGTGGGTATTCTGATTTATGTAGCTGCAGAGGGAGGGCTCCATTCTCATGCTCAAGATAGCTACGATGCAATGCAGTCTCAAGGGACTTCAAAAGGAAAGAGCTAGAGGTTATTCACACCAGGGTGGATGTGTGGATGTCCCCACCTAGGGAGGAGATGGCTGGACACATCCTGCAATTGTCCCCCTTCTCTCTCACACTCTACCTAATTTAATTGAAGCTTTGAGCTGCTCGAGCTACTTTCCTATTGTCCCCGGTACTTAGTGGCCAGCACTGATGCTATGGTCTCAACACTTCAAGTGCCTTTTATCTCCTCTCACTTTCCACATCAGGTACTCAAAATCTAGAATGTTCTTTTAAAAAAAAAAAATCTAGTGGCGCCTGGGTGGCTCAGTGGGTTAAGCCTCTGCCTTTGGCTCAGGTCATGATCTCAGGGTCTTCGGATCGAGCCCTGCATCAGGCTCTCTGCTCAGCGGAGAGACTGCTTTCCTCTCCCCTTCTGCCTGCCTCTCTGCCTACTTGTGATCTCTCTCTCTCTCTCTCTCTCTCTCTCTCTCTCTCTGTGTTAAATAAATAAATAAAATCTTCAAAAAAATTATCTAGAGTGTTCTAATGTACACAAAGGGGCCTTGCTCTTTACAGGTCAGGAATAACAGGCACACTGCGGCTTCCACCATCCATCCCAACCTGCTCCAACAACCCCTGCCTTCTTTCCCAGTCCCAGCGTTTCCCTCCAACCCAGGCTGCTTTGTAGGGATTTGTCCAATTTCACTGTGAATGACAAAAATCATGGAGTTTATCCTGCTGCCTCAGGAGAGAGCTTGGAGATTTCATGCCTGCTGTGAATAATCTCCCCACACATTCAAATTCATTTTTGTTTTCCGAGGGTTCACGCATACCTCCACAATTTTCTGCTTGACTTTAATGCACTGGGAAAAGAGGTTTATGAATTGAACAGGTTGAGTTAGAATCACCTAGTCATGTCCTTCTGTTCTCCGTGTCCTCCTATATAAAAAGGGGGCCATAATGCCCATCACATAGGAAAATAAGAGGGTTATGAACCCTGTTTATGAAACTGGAAATGTCCACCACATGGCAGGTACTAATGTGGCTGCTTTGGCTGTGGTTATCAGCATTACTATTAGTATCCCGTGAAACTAAGAGTAGCTGTTACCAACATAGCAAGTCAGTTAGTCACCGGGCTACCTCATGTTAAGTACAAGTAGTGGGATATCTGCTGTGTACTTCACCGGGCAGTGTATATAAACCATTTTGGATCTCCTACAAATTGCCATTATGCCTAATACCTGCCCCGTGACTGAGGAGACTTCTAAGAACACACCCTTGGGAATGAGAAGGAGAAAGCTCACTCTTTTCATCCCTGTCCTGGCTGTCTTCCCGGCACCCTCAACATTCACACCATCACTAGATCCTGATCCTGCCCTTCCTGGGGAAAGGAAGAGGCTGACTGTAGGGAGTTACAAATATTGCATAACAAGTCATATGTTTAATCCAACTTGGGCTCTATAAATGTGGTTTTTATTCCTTTGGCTTCTAACTGACAAACATCCTCCTAACAGAGGGAAGTGATTGAGGGGCCCAGAATAGAATACAATACGCAAAGTGAGGCCTTTTAAATGAGGTGAGGAAAATGCTGTGAGTTCCCTGCCTTACCTGCTGCTGGGAATTCAGCATCACTTTCTGTCTCCTTGGGTTGCTATGTAACCCTGCAGAGGAAGTCTCACATTGCTTTTGTCCCTTCTCACCCTCTCCATTTTGATGACTTGATCATTATTGCCTTCCACACACCATCTTCCTACTGGACCTCACTTTGGGCCATCCATGGCACCCCCTGCCTCTGGATCTCACTCTTGACCTAGAGGGTAATGGCCTTAGGAATGAGAGGTCCTATAGTGCCCTGCTGTGTGGTGTCCCCTGTTTTTCAGGGCCTGGCGCTTCCCCATGTGTATTGCTATTATGTCCTGGCCACTTATCCTTCCAACCAGTTGTCTGCAGAGGCTCTCTTTGCCTGACATGAGCAGTGTTTGGTCCCTGGCCTGAACATGGTGCATTTTAACTAAGTGTGCTCCGGTCTGCTTATGAAATGAGACCCACTGCCACTGCCGCAGGAACCAAGGCGGGATCTCACTCCTGATCTAAGCCAAAGCCCCACCCGATCATTATTTCCCTGCCTGGGGCAGGCTGGAGGAGTGGGTGAGGTTATCAAGCAAAAAAATTGACTCTCTTTCATCTCAGATTCCTGTGATTGGGACACATCTGTCCACCAAGGAAAGGAGCAGAATGTCTTCGATTAGCTGGAGCTCTTAGTGTACAGAACGCATAATTCCCTCTGACTTTGGCTGCTGCATCCCACTAGAAGTAGGGGCTGTTTAACTGGAGTTAGCTCATAATGCATCTACTTTCTTCATCTTTTCACTGCCCCTCATTTGTCAGGTTCCATTAGTGTCATCCATTGTCAGCTTAGACGGGCTTCCATTGTTTTCAGTGGCCCCCCAACACATCTGGAAACAGAACAAACTATTTTCTTCAATTTCTTACCTGGATTATTCCCCGTTATCCAGTCCCTATGCTAGAGAGCCCCCAGCAGAGAAACCCTCAGCCAAAGGTAGGGTAGAAGGGCAAATCTTGATATCCTTACAGACAAACCATGAGAGCCACCCAGTGGGTGAATGTCTGGAGATCTATCCAATAGCAGAGCATAATGGGAATAATAACAGAAGGTCGGGGGCTCTTGAAACTTCCACCCACCCACTACTTGCAGTGTAGCTTGCAGGGAGACTGATTCCTTACCCTGGTGTGTATCTTGTGTCATAAAAAAGCACTGAAAAGAGACCGTTTCTGAACATCCATATCACTGGAGGTATTGGCTGCTACAACTTTCTTTCTTGGCAATTTGTTTCATTAAAACAGGAACTGGCTTCTTCCTCACATCGCTCTAAAATGTTCTGGAGAGCACCCTCCAGTGGAAAGCAAACCCTTAGTCCCAGCTGGGCAGCTCACACCGGAGAGTACAAAATAACAGCATTGCAATCCTGGACAATTAGGTGCCATGCCTGCCCCTCAGAGCATTTGGTGCACTGGGCAGTCCCAAAGTTTGTCAGCTGGTTGCTGGGAACTCCCATAACATTACCTTAACTCTCAGACCCAAGCCCACAGAGCTAGGCCAATCACAGTGTTCTCAAAGGATAGGACATCCACTGACTGTTCTATGTGAGGTGCCAGGAACACATTTCTCCACCCATCACTGTAAGCAGAGTAGGATTTCTGGGGACTGGGGTACTCAGGGCTATCATGGCATTGAGTGCAAAGCTGAGAAAAGTATGGGAAGCATGAATGTTGACTCTAGAGAGAAGTTGAGTGTTAAGAGAAAAGGAAGTTAGAGATTTAGAGCCACACATCAGCTCTCTAATATCCCTTTTCTGTTGTTCTTTCTTCCAAACGTGCAGGCCAGCCAGTTTCCTTCCACCACCACCATCTTTTTCTGTTGACCATTCTTCCCCTTTTCTTCTCCACTGCCCAGCCCACAGAGGAGCTGCAGTCTCTTTAAGCTCCTAGTCCTGATGCAAACCTCACAACCACTAACTATTCTAGATTTGGATTAAGTTCTTTGCCAAAAGAAAATTATTACAGTTAGTGGAAATGACCTTGAGAATTACAACTGCTGGTGATTGGAGGAATAAATGACTAATTAATGTGGGGGGGGGGTTGGGGAGATGACTGTCCTCTCCAGTTGTCTCCATTCACTTAAATCTTTATTGGTTTCTTGCCTTCCTCTTATGCCTCCCTACTCCCCTAAAATATGAAAGAATCAAAGGAACATAGCGCTGAGACTACTTTGCATTGCCTCTTTGCCTTTGCTTTTAGGGTGCTCTGGCCACGAGAAATCAATCAGGCCCCTGTGAACACCTTTCCTTTTCTGATGAGTACCTAATACTGCAGAGACTTTGAGGATAATTGACTTCTAAAGACGCAGTAGGGGAGTTTAGATATTTGTAATTTGGATCCATGGTTATTAAGCTAGGGTCAGATAACTTCTTCCTGCTATGGAGTATGTGTATTTATTCAACCCCTGGCCTCAGAGTCTGGGGGAAACAGTTCTTTAAGGGTGGTCTAAGTCACAGTAATTGGGAACAATACAACAGAACAGAACAATCAAAAACCCACTTCTCCAGCAAAGGAAGTGGTGGAAATCCTGGGCTTGACTCACTGAAGAACTAGCCTGAACCTGGGCGTGTAACATAATCAGAAACGGGGGTGGAGGGTGGGGAGGGCAGGGGCTGCATGAGCAGAGGGGAGTCTTGCAGAGCTCAAATGTCCATGAATCATTTGCGAGTGGGTGAGATTCTCCCAGACAAAGGCACGGTGGAGGCATCTTCTACCAGATGGTGCAAGAATGCTTTCTGAGAGCATGTGAATCGGCTGGCTAGCTAGAAGATGGTTTAGTCATTTTCCTGACCGCCTTGGATAACCCCGTCTTCTCTGGGGAGAAGACAGTAATAATGGTCAGCTGCCAAATCCCCCATCTCTCCTTCCTCTCATCCCAATTTTATTGCCCAAAGCAATTCAGGTCATGAGTTCTTCCTCCATTATTTACCCCGCATCTATTCCTTACTTCCTGCTCATGTTGTCCTTGCCCCGTTCAGATCCTAGCCGGCACCACAGCGTCAGCCCCTGGCATGATGCTCCTTCCGAGCTCCTCCCTCTCTGACATATCCCCCGCATCACTGCATTATCCGACCTTATTACTCCTCTGCTCAAAATCCTCCAAACACCTCACCACCCCTCCCACTCATCACTGAGAAAGAGGCTCCAAACACCTTACTCTGGTCCTGAAAATCCTCAGAATATGGTTTCCAAAGAAAAAGCCCTGTTTTTAAAATGCCCTTCTTCCAGGAACTACCTATCGAACATTTTTCAAAAAAGCTCAAATCCTGCCTCCTCTAGGAAGCCTTCCCAACCTACACAGTTCAGAAGTACTCATTTTCCCCACCACGCTATAGTCCTTACATAGCCTTTTATTAAAATCCCTAGTGGCAGCCTGTCTGGTAACAGAATTACTTACAGAATTATTTGGCTCCCCATCTCCTAAAGTTCTACGTTTCTGAAGGAAGAGTCTTATCTACAAGGTAAACTTCCATTCAGTGAGCAAATAAACGTTATTAGGAAGGCAATTTTTTTTCTTACATACATGAACTTTAGTCCTTTGTAATTTTTAGAAATCACTTATACACTACTATAGCTATGTATTGAGCATCTTATCACATGCAAATTCTGTGTTACATATTGCTATATAAATATCTTTGTAAACATATGAATTTCCTGAGTAACTTTGACATTTGAATATGCAAGGGTATATATGTGTTTGGTGCCTTTTATTTAAGAGGAAATAAGTAGATACAAAGAAAATATCTTACATTTCTAAACACTAATTTGTCCACGGGTTTAGCTTTTCTCTTTAAGTTATAGAATCTCTGGACTGAGAAGAGGGGCCTTAAAATTCCTCCCCAATATATGAACCTCAACTACAAACCTAAATCACAGAACTATCTGAGCCATGCTTAAACTCCTCCTGTGACAGGGAGCTCACTACTTGCCAAGACGCTCCCATTAGGAAGTCCTCCTGACAACACCTCAGAATCTGCTCTTGGCAACTACGACCCCTGATCTTAGTTCTATCTTCAGACCTCTTCTAGAACGGCCACCTTTGTAGCAGAGCTCTCAGGCTACCAGAGAACTAGCCAAAGGACACCACCTAAGATCCCCAAAACTCAATCACGTCACAACACAGTCCTCATTTTATTCAACTGTAAACATGATTCTGTGTTTTCATTGATTTATGTTTTCCCAATTAGGAAATCTCCATCTCTTTCTGGAAACTGCAAACCTTGAAGAAAGCTGCCTCACGCCCTCTGACCAACGATGTGTGTTTCCTGCAAGGCACAGAGAAGATGGAAGACAAAGCTGCCCCTGGTCACATGATCTCCGGGAGTCAGCCCCCATCTCTGTGTCGACTCCCCAGCCAGACGGCCAGTGGCTGCCACTTCTCCTTTCTACCCTCTACGCACCAGTATCATTCTGCTTTGGTCAGTTTGTTTTGATGTGTTTGTGTCCCATGGAGGATGATTTGGGTTGGCAAAGTGGACGTCCATTTAACACAAAAGCAGAAAAGGAAACACTCTCTTTTGGGAGCAGTCAGAGAGGATGTATCCGGAGGAGGAAAAGGCTGGGATTAAAAGCAGGTTGAGTGGATGAGACCTTGGATGAGCTCTTCTGGCCATTGTTATTGTTGTTTTATGTCAGGCGTACTTTCCATTCTAAATATTGTTTTTACGTAGGGGTGGGAGAGGGGAATGTTAATTTCTCCGTGGGAAACACGGGGAGAGAAAGGATCCCAAAGGACCGTTTCCTCTGCCTCTGGATATCTGATGTTTGGTGTGGAAGGAAAGAATTTCAGGTTGTCCCTCAATATACCCACGTTATTCTGGGGCCTGATGTTTTCACGTTCAAGGCAGGTTGTATGACCAGGAGAAACATCAGGAATCGATCCACAAAAGTAACTACATGCTCTGTTTTCATGGTCTTGGGGGGAAAGGGAGTTCCATTTCCCAAATGTGGTCTGGCCATAATAAGTGAGGGTTCTTATAGAAAGAGTAGGGTGTGTCTGACACTGGTGTAAAGGGGCACAGACTCTTGCATAGTTAGGGATGAAGAACCAGGGGACGGGGTGGGGTAGCAAGCATGCTATTAAAAAAAAAAAAAAGGAAGGAAGGAAGGAAGGAAGGGAGGATGGAAGGAGGGAGGGAGGAAGGGGGGAGAAAGAATAGAAAAGAGAAGAGAAGAGAAGAAAAAAGAGAAGAGGGAGGAAGGGAAGGAGGGGAGCACCTATTAGACAAAATCTCAAACAAACTTTGCCTCTGAATAACTGCTGACTCTGGGAAAATCCCTCTACCTCCAGCTGGTGGTTTCTACAGAGATAGGAGTATACAGTGGTAGAGCATGGGTTCCGGGTTCAAATCCCGATGCCACAACTTCTTCTTCTTTTTTTTTTTTTTTTTTTTTTTAAAGTTTCAGTGTTGTTGAGGTATACTGGACATATTAAAATTGCCAGATATTTAACGTGTACACTGAGGTGATTTGTTGATTGACTACGACACTTCTTAATAGACCTCAGAGGGCTAGTGTGAGGACTGGTGCCTGACGCAAAGGCTATAGGGTTGTCGGTTTTCTTTGTGGTACTTGATATACAATGAGGTTCGGGCGGCAGAGTGGGCTGTAAGCTTCTCTGGCCGAATCTGAGGACCAGCGACTGCCGAAGGCAAACGAGGAGCATGAATCTTGTTTTCGCAAACGCTCCCAAGGAGAGTAACCTCTCTCTCTCTCTCTCTCTCACTCTCATTTCCCCTTGTCCTCCTTCCCGTCAAGGACGGGGTGGATCTGGCAACATCTGCAAAAGCTCAGGCCAGCCTGGGCCGCGTTGCCGGGGCCAGCCCACGCCCCTAGACCGCAGCTGGCCGGGCCCCTGGGCGATGTCCCCCGGTGCGGACAGAAGCTGCAGCTGTCTTCTGCTTCTGACAAAAGAGGAGTGTTTTGGCGACCAGAACGTCTTCAAGGGCGGGGTTGCCCAGACGGTAACTCGGTAACTCGGGTTTGGGACGAAAATCAAGGTGTGGCCCGGGCCCCGCGGCGCTTGGGCGGGTCGCCAGTAGGTGGCGGCAACACGCCGTCCCCGGCCCAGCCTGGAGAGCCCGCAGAGCCGCGAGCGACGCCGCCTGCCCCGAGGCCGGCCAGGGCGCGGGGTGGGCCGCCGGGGGTCTCAGTCTTGGGGGGTGGGGGGGGCGCTGGGTTCTTTAGGGATCGAGACGCATCGAGGTGCTTTACTCCGATCCCTGAACAAAGGCGGAAATGCAGTTTCCCCAGAGCTCAGCCAGAATCCGAACAGAAGCCCACTCTCTCCCCCTCCAGCATCTTCTCTCTCCCGGATTCCTCGCAGGGTTCGGCAGACGTTCTAGAACTTCTTCCAGAGCTCCCCTTCGCTCTGTTCCTTCCCCCCACCGCCTCAACCCTCCACCCCCGCTCCTAGTTAATCAGAGGGTCAGCCGGGCCTCTCCAAACGGTGCGGAGGGGGGCTCCTGCTTCCTGTCCTACCGCTGAGGAGGCCCACCAGCAGAGTCAGCTCTGCGAGGCCCCCCGGAACGCCCACACCAGATCCCCACACTGCGAGCCCTGAAAGAGGCTTCCAACATTCCATCCTGCTCCCCGCCCCGCGCGCCCGGGTCCCTTCCCCACCAAAGCCACATCCGGCAAAGGGAAGCGGGAACACACCCACCAGCCCAACTCACGGTTTCTGGGGTTGAAAACCTCTCTCCAGTTCCCCAGCCCCAGCCCCCTAGGGAGGGGTCTTTGATTATTTGAATGAAGCCAAAGGACCAAGGACCTCATTTTGCTCTTAGCTCTGATCTGACCCTTCTGAAAAGAGGGAAAACGTCAGGGGTGATCGCTGCCCTGTTG
Source organism: Lutra lutra (assembly GCF_902655055.1). Lineage (NCBI taxonomy): Eukaryota > Metazoa > Chordata > Mammalia > Carnivora > Mustelidae > Lutra > Lutra lutra. The sequence goes on from NC_062285.1 coordinate 88,074,258, forward strand.
GCATAAACACTCAGTGGAAATTCAAATGACACCAAGCCTGTATTGACCCATATTTGTTGCTTGACACCCCCCCCTCCCTTTGAGGGGATAAAGAACAAAATATTTGGCCCTAAGGACTGTTCTGAAACAGTGGGGGTGGGTAGTCCCCAGACAAGAAGGGAAGGAAATAAGGGGCACCTGGGTGGTTAATTTAAGTTTCCGCCTCTTAATCTCAGCTCAGGTCTTGATCTCAGGGTCCTGAGTTCAAGTCCCATGCTGGGCTCCACAGTGGGCATGAAAGAAAAGGAGGAAGGAAATTGGAATGAAATCCTCCTCACACTTCTCCCTTGCTCTTTGGCCTTCTCCCTGCTTTCTCTTTCCACTTCACTCTTTCTCCCTCTTTCTAAATCTTTCCAGTGGCACCTTTCCTCTCCCTCAACACAGAGGCCTAAGGAAATGCGGGCCTTTGCACTTGCTCCCTCCCTCTCCTCTACTCCTATTCTCACCCATCCACACCTTCACAACCACACCCTCCCACTGAGCTGCAGGCTCCCAGATAAGAGGGTGGAGTTCCTTTCCCAGGACCAGCTCTATTTCTCCCTGAACCGGGTTTGGTTACCGGTGAATCCTTTGCTGTGGTCAGTGTCTTAACAGGCTTACAGAGCCTGCCTCTTCTCACCGGAGCTAGTACCCTTGATGCTTCATTACTCAAACCTCTTCCCTGTCTTCCCAAGCTGGGTGAATGCTCATTGCTATCTGATGATAAGGCCTACGGAATCTCAGAGTGGGTAAGCAGAGGAGGCTGCCTGGACCCTCAATCTTCCCTAAAATGATCTTCAATGCAACACGATGCCTCGTTTAAATTTCTACCAATTTTTATGGATTACACCATTAGCATGAGCCTAGGGATTTCCAAAACAGGACTATAACATCTTAGAATGCTAGAATTTCAGAGCCACAAGGGGCCTTGGAGACCATCAAGTTCAGTTCCCTCAGTCAAGAAGACAGGTAACTTGCCCATGGTTCTAGGGCAGAGTCGGGCTGAGACCACAGCCCTCCAGCTCCCTGTTCAGTCACTCCACATCGGCCCCAAGATTCTTGCCCCCACTTTCAACCACTGTGCCTACGTTTTCAATTTTAAGGACCTCATTTGAACCTCATTTGAAGGACCTCATTTGAACCTCAGAGAATTCATAAACAGACTCTGGAACTACAAAAGCTGCCATATCCCTATAAAACCAAAGGCACCAAGAGCAGAGGAGTCCATTTTAGTTCCAAGGAAATGCCCATATCCAAAACAGGGAAGAAAACGCTGACCCAGAGATTTTTAAAAAGGAAGAGAGAGAACAGCAAACTTCACAAGGGCTTGTACTTTTATCTTTGTGCTTCTGTGTCAGTGGATCTCCCAGTTAAATTAAGAGAAATTATTTTTACCCAGTCAGGGCACCTGGGACTGAAGTGTTATAAGAGTGGTCTCACAACGTCTGTGTTTGGGAGGTGGGGTACTGTGAATTCAAGACAACTAATTGAAACCCTACTTGGGCTTCCTTGATTACTAAATAACAATTCGGGATCATCTAAGCAGAACCAGAAAGAGTATTGGAAAGGAGAAATTTATGGTCAGAAAGTTTCAGATCTACCCTGGCTGAAGCTGATGAGCTCTTCCCCAGGGCTGACATCCATCTTGCAAGCCAGCAATTAGTCCAGGGTTACAATGGATTGGCAACTTGTTCCTGTAGTTCTCATGACAGGTGGTAACAATGTGAAGGTGTGAGCTACAAGAACTATAAACCAAGTTATGGGATCACCGGAACAGGGCTGGGTTAGTTAGATGCCTGTGCCTCTGGTTTTGGACTCATTTAACCATGACCTCGTGGGTAGCAACTGGGTGTGTCCTTCTGAGTATGGACATCCAAGAGTCCCAAACATCTCCAAGCTTTTGTGTCAGGCATCCGGTAAGTTAAAGAAGAAACCATATTCATGTGTTTAGAAAATGAAATATCTCAGAATCCCATCATGTGGGTATAGCTGACTAGATATATAGTTTGAAAGCTTTAAAAATGCTTCCTGTTCTTTTTGAGTCTTAGGTCATAATAACCATACTGATCCAACAAGTTTTACCCATTAAATATTAATTAAGGGTTAAGTGTTTAGAGGATAAAGGGAACTGCGAAGAGCAACAACGAAAACGGAATAGAGAATTTCTGTGTTCCGAGGACTGCAGACCTAAGAACAAAGTATAGAAGTTACAGAGAAGCCAACTGGGCTGGATTTAAGATTTTCTAATAATTAGAGCTGTCCAGCAACGTGGGGCCGGGGTGGGGGGGCAGTGCGCAGCATGGAGGTGGGGAGCATGGAGGCGCACTCTGAGGTAGGAAGCCCCCCTACTCTGCATATTTTAAGGACATGCAAAATGGCCATCTGTCCAAGGTGGTGTTAAAATAGGATTTCTGCATATGGTGGGAGAATGAATGAATTGATCTTTCAAACTGAGAATCCCTCCCAAACTGAGAATTTGGTGTACAAAATTAAAGATAGAACATAACTAAATATGCCTTGTGCCCTTTTCTTTTTTTTTTTTTAAGACTTTATTATTTATTTATTTGACAGACAGAGATCACAAGCAAGCAGAGAGGCAGGCAGAGAGAGAGAGAGAGAGAGGAGGAAGCAGGCTCCCCACTGAGCAGGAAGCCCGATGTGGGGCTCCATCTCAGGACCTGAGATCATGACCTGAGCCGAAGGCAGAGGCCTTAACCCACTGAGCCACCCAGGCGCCCCTGCCTTGTGCCCTTTTCTGTGACCATTTTTCAGATCTGCTCCCCAGTCAGGCTCTGAGGAGTCTACAGAGTAGCATTTTGCTTCGTCTGAAAGCCTTCTAGGGCTCTGACTGTGCTCTCTCCATTGACCCCAGAGCATCTGGCCTAAATGAAAGGCCCCAGAGCCCCTGCCCCTCCAGACCAAGCCAAGGGGCTCTGCAACCCCAGGTGGTCTTTATGGAGCCCACTCCCACGGGCGCCCCCAGGTCTGGATGGTCGCCTGGAACTGGATGGGGATGGGCCTAAGAGGGTCCCCGGAGGGGAAGCAGGAAGAGTTGGGAAAGTCACAGTCTTCCTGGTCAGTGGAAGGGATGTGCCCTCCGCTCCCTCAGAGATGTGCCCTGTCCTCCTGGGAGGTAGCCAGCCTCCGTTCTGGGATGTAGCCTGCTCTGGGCTGGCCCTTGATGGCCTTCTGCCAACTCCCAGGACAATTTAGTGCCCTCAAACAATGTAAAATCTGGGGGGTCCTCTGACCAGGATGCCAGACCGGATGGCCTGCCGCCCTCCAGACAGCACTCCACCCCCGCCCCATTCTTCAGTCTGTGGCAGAATCCAGTGGGCCTCTGAAGGTGGGAAGGAAAAAATAACCCTCACATTTCAGGATTTTCAAAGACTTGCAGCTGAAATCCAGAAAAACTCCTGCCTCTAAGGAGCTCCCTCACTCTTTCTTTTTTTCTTTTTTTTTTTTTAAAGGTTTTATTTATTTACTTGACAGACAGAGATCACAAGTAGGCAGAGAGGCAGGCAGAGAGAGAAGAGAAAGCAGGCTCCCTGCCGAGCAGAGAGCCCGATGTGGGGCTCGATCCCAGGACCCTGAGATCATGACCTGAGCGGAAGGCAGAGGCTTTAACCCACTGAGCCACCCAGGTGCCCCTCCCTCACTCTTTCTTTTTGGAGGCAGCGGGGAAAGCAGGAATTAGAACGGCATTTTCAAAATTGCCCTCAAGCTCCAGGAAATACCATTTATCATAGTGTATTTTCTCACTTCTAGAACTATAGCATAATGGGAAATGCTGCACAAAAAATGCAATTCAGGATGGTCTACACCCACAGATTTCTCAGTGTTTTCTGTCTGCTGACCGCTGAAGTATCGCCTATAGTTTAAACTTGAACAAGAACTACAAGAAGATTTGTACTAGATTCATGGAACAGCATTACTATCGACTCTAATAATGGCTTCCCTTAATCCACAGCCATGTAATCTGGAAATAACAAACATTTTAAGCAAATGTGGGAGTTCCCTGCATCTTGAAAAGTTTCCCTTGCACTTAGTTAATCATCCCCTGGAGGGCAGTTTTACGAGGCGTCTTGTCTGTGCAATGTACACGGGCTGATTACATTTAAATCTTCTCTTCCAACCAACAGCATTTCTGAAGGAAAAGCCTAATTTCGTCAGACAAGCTGAATCCTGTCATTTTCCTCGGCTTGTTTATGTAGGGAGAAAATAAAACCAGCCTCTATGTCGAAATGGGCCACACCTCAACCAAAACGCTAACCCAAAACAAAACAAAACAAAACAAAAAGCAAATAGAAATCACCCTTCCTCCTTTCTCTAGATTCACGTTATGATTAGCATGAGTGTTTGCATTTGCACAACCGCATTTTGGAAGAGTGAGAAGATAAATGGTCCAAGACAATCACTGACTTCCATGAGGAAAAATCTCACATCAACCAAAAAAATCAGTTTATTATTGCTAAGATGGCATCTTTTCACTCAGCTCTAAAATTTCTAGGGTGGAAGCACAAAGCCATTCAACTTTTTTTTTTTAAAGCAGGAACAGATGAAGTTCCCCTACCCCACCCTCTCCTCCCTGTTTCCCTCCTGCCTCTTCCCATCCTCTACATCTGGCAAGGAAAGAAGGAGCTCTGGTCTGGATTCCCCATCAGGCTGATTTGCACCAAATGAAACTCTCCCACATATTATTTGAAACACTAGTTGAAACCCCCCCCCCCCACCTCTCTGTTTTCTTTAAAAAGCCCCACCCCCTCCTCCCACCTTGAAGGGAGAAGTAAAACTGATATTTAAACAAAAGTGAATGAAAAAGCTGAAAGACCCCTTTGTCTAAGCAACAGCAAAAGTGAACTAAAAAGCACCTATCGATCCATCATCCAAAAAAGATCAGCAAACGATGGACAAGAGAGACAACTCAAACCCTGAATGCATTTGAATCAAAACGGCCAACCTGGAAAACATCTGGCAAGTCCTTTCAAAGGTATGCAGTGTTTCCTCCGTAAAGAATCCCTTATCCCGGTGTGTTCCAAAGTCCTCGCTCCCTGCTCCCAAGCAAGAAACCAGTTCCTGCAAAACGTAATCACGGCCCAGGCCCGCCGAATTCCCCGGGGCTCCCAACTCCCCATGTCAAAAGGCATTTTCCTCTGGGTATCCACTTGTAGCCAGAAGTTTCAAGAATTCAATCCAGAGGATTACAGGAAGAAAAAGCACAAGAAAAAAATTAAAAAGCAAAACTTAGATGACAAGGTCGGGAGAAGGAAAGCAGAGAAGAAAAGAGAACGTTCACTGAGCTTCCCAGCGGCGCTGGAAGGTGTCCTACCTGAGGATTCCGGGCACTGAAGCACCCTGAGTAGCAGGAGCTGGTGGCTGCCCTTGTCTGCTCTTCTGGAGGTATGTGACCGCAGTGAGGGGAGGGACCTGCTTCCCGGGGTTATAAGTTTCCAGCGCTGGTGTGCTGGGGTGTGTGATGGGCGGTTTCTTTTCACTCTGTTTTAAAGGAGTTTCTATGAATCAGTCTGACTAAAAAAAAAAAAAAAAAGATTTGTTGGTAAGTTACGCCCTGCTAGGTTGGCAGCTGGTCAAGAGAGGCTGGGAGTGAGCCATCAATTCAAAGAAGCCTGTTTAGGCTCTCTCTGACTCACACATACAGACCACAGTGGAAAAAGGAGTGACATTGCTTCAAATGAGTAATAGAAGTCACACAAATAGATTTGTTTACCGAAGCCCATTCCTCCTCACCGAAAAAGAGACTTGGTTACCATGGGCAGAGCCAAAACACAAGTTCTCTGTCCGAAGGTTCATCTGGGGAGGAGGAGACAAAGGGACACGGCCCTGCCCCCTGAAATCCTAGCTAATCATCTAAGGAGATCTCCATCCGTCCTCCCCCACCTAAGGCATCCGTGGCTGCCCACTGTCTAGTACGAGCAGATTGATTTTTTCTTTGCTTCCCCACCTTACCCCTGTGCACTCTCCTATGGGCAGCCGTAACTCGAAGCCTGGGAACCAGGAGAGCACAGACAGAGAGCTCTTGTAACCCAGCCTCTAACTGATGGAGCGCAGGCTAAACCCCAGGCTGGCCTTTAATTATACTCTGATTGAATGCCCCTAGCTCCTCACATTCGGGAGCTAGTCCCCTGCTGAAGGACTTTGCTCTCTGATCTCCATGTAATAATCATCTGGACCTTGCTCCATAGTTGAGCTCCAGCAGGAGGGGCCCTGGAAGTCACCTAACCCCACAGCCCCGGCAGTAGTCCCTGGAGATGAGAGCTCAGATGCTGGTCAAGCCCACTCTCCACTTACTGGCTATGTGGCTGTGGACAAACGGACCTCCCGAGGCCAGTCTCCTTGTGCATCCAATGGGGGCAGAAGGTACCCATCTCATAGAGCTGTGGTTAGAAATACACGGAGATAGGGGGTCCTGGGTGGCTCAGTCGGTTAAACATCTGCCTTTGGCTCAGGTCCTGATCCCGGGGTCCTGGGATGGAGTCCTGCATGGGGCTCCCTGCTTAGCTGGGAGTGAGGCATCGTCAATTAGCAGAGGCAGCTTGGATCCTAGTCTGCCACATTCATTCAACTGTTTCTGTTCTCTGCTGCATAGGGACGACCTATTTTAATTCAAATTATTCTTCTGCAGTTATGCATTTATTCAACCAACACACCTGCACGTTGCATGAGGCCCAGTTCAGAGCACTGGGTCACAGATGTGAACAAGATCCCTGTCCTCTTGGAACTTCTTCTCCATAATTGAGGGTGGGCTGTGGCTATTCACCAAAATTTTGATAAAATTGGATGGTAAAATTGCAGGTGAATTTCAGTCTCCTCTGGGTCACATTTCTACATTTTCCAAATCTTCTGCAATGAACCTACATTACTTTGGTTTTTAGGAAAAATATTTTAAAGTGGAAAGGAGAGAATATTTTCTGAAGTGGATGCTGGGAAAACATCACACACGCATGTACACACACGTCACACACACACCCCGATTTGATACCACATCTTCCCAAGTCCTGGAGAACTGAAGTCTATCCCTGGAAGGCTGAGACAGTGTAGGTTTTTCATTAAAAACTTAAAAAAAAAAAAATTGATTTGACACAAGATTGCATCAGTTTCTCATATCTTTCCTCACCTCCTCCTCCCCCATCACTCATTTGATAATAAAAGTGCCTGTTTGAGAAAAGCCACTCCCAGGAGTGGGTTAGGAGGCCCTGTGATCTCTGAGTAGCCTAACCCTCAGGGAGGGGAGGACGGTGAGGCCCAGGACCCTCGCTGGCTTTCGGGGCAGAACAACAGAAGGACAGAATGACAAGCACATCCTCTCCCAGCTGCAGCCTCCAGCCTTCCCCTCCAAGGCCTTCTGCCAGCTTCAAACTCCGTCTCCCCACCACCCCACCCCTGCAGCAATGTGAAGGAGACTGGGCTCTGAGGGGGTAAAGTCCTGGGATGCTGAGAAGTATGTGGTCTGGTTGCATTTTTTTATTAAGAAATCTGATGCAGGGGTCCTGGGTGGCTCAGTGGGTTAAAGCCTCTGCCTTCGGCTCAGGTTGTAATTCCAAGGTCCTGGGATCTAGCCCTGCATCAGGCTCTCTGCTCAGTGGGGAGCCTGCTTCCTCCTCTCTCTCTGCCTGCCTCTCTGCCTACATGTGATCTCAGTCTGTCAAATAAATAAATAAAATCTTAAAAAAAAGAAAAGAAAAGAAATCTGGAGCCAGGAAATACTGGAGGGGAAACGCTTTCTCCCTTGCTCCCTTCTCAAGCTAACAAAGGAGAAAGGCAGAAACTTCTCTTCAGGTACTGAAACAGAGGAGACATTTGGTCCGGCTGGATTCCTGCACTGGGTTTGAAAGGAGGAGGCAGTGCATTGACAGGCAGTGGAGGGGGCGGTGGGCATCATCCATTTTTCTTCTCCCTCTGCCTGGCAGTGGGCTGGCAAATGAGCTGGTCTCCTGCATTTCCACTTCAAAGTGAGTCCATGTCCTCTCCTTCCAAATGGACCTAATAAAATCTCACCTGCCTGGGCCCTTTGCTGATGTTGAGGGTTTGGAGAGAAAATCTCAAATGCTTTGAGCTCTTAAAACAGTGGTGTCATATAAAGCTAAGTATTTTTAAAAGATAAAGGCCAGTCCAGGAGTTCTAAGGCTCATGATTAACCCTTGAAATGTCACTGAACTTATTTTATACAACAAAGTCATCCAGTCTGGGAAGGAAATCAGATCTGTTCGGGCTGCAGCTCCAGCTTACCGTGCCTCTGGTTGTGATTCGAATGTGAAGTCCTATTCGTTCCATGGCCACGAGCTTCAGACTGTGGATAGGAAAGAATTCAGGGGTCTAACACCACATGGGGCCGGAGAACAAAACTCTCTCTGCCCTCTGCATGGGTCTTTGCCAACTCTACGGGGTCATCTGCCTTTCTGCTCTATGCTCCCGTGCCCCTCATCGTGAGGGTAGGTTAGACACTTTCATTTTCCACATGGATAAAGAACCAGGCAAAGTTTCATGTGACCTCCATAAAGTCACACATTCTCAGGAAGGAACGTCCCCTCTTGCCCAGTGCCACAGTGTTACCCTCAAGTACGAGAATATTTTTGCCTCCTTCTGAAGCAATGAGCATCGGCATTTGGCACGATGCCACGTGGGGTCGATTTTCAAGTTTGAACTGGCGTACACACTTTTAATGAATGTACAAATCAAGGGCTTCTCATGACGAGATACCAGGAGAAATCTGCAAAGGTAGGTCTGACCCCTGATGGCTCCCAGAGAGAGAGAACTAATAATAGCTTCAACTAATTCTTGCACAAACTCGGTTAGCCAACAGGAATCTCAGACATGTTCCCCAAAGCCATTATACGTGCAGAGAATGTCAATGCTAGTATTAGCAAACACTGCTTGAGAGGTAGCTAAGTTGAAAGGAAGTTACATAGCATCTTCCAAAACCAAATGAGTGTTCCTTGCCACTCCTCTTTGAAACTTGAGAATTTACCAGAAATTTCATATTCTTCCCTCTTTTCCCTCCTGCCCTGCTCCTGTCCTTATTTCTCCCTCAGACTGTTTTCTTCCTGCCTGCATCGTTTCCTTTCTCTAAATCCCTCTCAGTGACACGTCCTCTGAATATAATTCCACAAAATGGGAAGGCTCTCAAGCCCTCTCAGTCTCCCCCTTTCTTGTCTCAGCGAGCTTGTCCCGAAACTGCTTTTGAAAGATAAAATTTATGAAACTCTGAGAGCGTTCCAAGAATGCGGGCCCTTGGCCTGGCACTTGCAGCTGAGTGGAAAGTCTCACCGACCCAGCGGCGTGATGGCGTAGAAGAGGAAGGGCTGTCGAAGGCATCTGAACTTGGCAAGGGAAAGGAGCCAACCCTGCCACCTTGGACAGTTACCAGATTGAAAACTAATGACCGTCTTTAAGTTCTTAGGTAGCTGGGATGTGTATGGATGCTAGAAATGGCTGAAGGAATGGAACGCCCGAGCCGTGTCCACAAGGCGACATCTTCAAAGCCAGAGAAGCCAGAAAACAAATAAATGATGATCAAAATAAAAAGTGAAAAGCTCCTTCTCCAGCTAATGTCAATGGCAATACTGGGGAGGCGGGGGGGGGGGGGGTATTAAAGGTATATCGCCTTCTTCGCGTTGCCCCTCATGTTACTGAATGCATTATTCCTCCTGCTTCACTGACCATTTCAGGGAAAGCACTGAATATTTATAATTAAAGAATGACTCTCCCTTCCTTTCCCTACAGTAGTGGGCAGCAGGTTCAGTAAGTAGATGCTGGGTACAGAGCAATTACTCAATTAAAACCTAGTACATTTAATTAACAAAGTGTCCAATCCCAGATAAAGAATCTCATTCCTCCAAAATTTTCCCGTCCAACTCAGAGACTGACTGAGCACCCCTATGGCTAGGCTTCCAGAGATATGAGAAAGCAGTTAGCACATAGGTTGACATTTGCCCGGGGAAAATTGCCAGGAAAGAAGGCACAAAGCTAGGCAGCCCAGCCCGGGACTCCACTGGGACCGTGTGGTCAGCAGAGCATATGAGACACAGTGACACTCTAGAGATGATTTTGATACGAAGTTAACACTTTCAAGGACATGAATAGTTTCCTGGTGGAAACAAACAAGCTAACACTAGTAAAGTGCCTCCATTATTCAGCCTCATTGGAAAATGGAGTATTCTTTCCAGTTAAATTTTAGGTTAATTGATTGAATATTTTCTAAGTCTTGCAGGACTAAATAGATGTCTTTCAAATCCCTAAGACTCGCACATGTGTGTGCGCGCACACACGATGGCCTTTGCCATTCCAAACACACGGATGCCAGGTCCACTCCATTCTTTGTGGGTGGTATGTAGGAAGTTCTCTCAAGGCTCTGGAACTTGGCAGAGACTGTGGCCACAGGATTCCCGACCGTTCTTCCCTAGCAGGGCTGGGTAAATGCTGACAAATACGCAAAGGGTATTTTATATAAAATACATAAAAAAGAGGGTCCTTTTTCAGACGCTTTACTGGTTTTTCCTCCTTGGTTAGCACACTGTGCCTTCAGCCAAATGACATCTCTATCCAATGCCACTAATTCAGCTTCCTCTTGCTTGTTATATTTTTGCTTTAGTTATCCTTACCCGTGGCTACACCCAAACACCTTAATTAGAGTTGGGGCTCCCTAACCACGACCATCCATTTGTTCAAGACAGTCACATCCACAGAGGCTCATAATCAACCACTCTGTTCTTCCTAATTCTTACTCTTGAACAAAGACTTCTCCTTGATGTTTGGCAGCTATCTTAATCCACCATTGTCCTAACAACTTCTATTTGAAGATCCAAGACATCACGCACTCCAGAATGCTCTTCCTTCTAGATCGTGGACTGGGCAACACTTGCCAGTCAGTGAAGGGAAAGCCACTATGAGTGAACCAGATGTAGGGAAATTCACTCCCACAGCACACAGATATCCATGACCAAAAAGAGGATATCCTTTTACTGTTTGAGTTCAGATCATTAAAAAAATGATATGTAATCTTTGAACAAAACTCCAACAGTGCATGAAAATGTGACTAAGAACATTAAAATAACCCAAAACCTCACCTCTGAGATCATTATTGTAAACATTCTTTAATTCATATATATATATACATAATACATATATATGTATATTTATACATATATAAAATTTTACCCCAGATGGCTCAGCATTGATGTGTGCTATTATCACACAAAAGAAAGTCTCCAGGGTCCCTGTAGCTCCATCCCATAGCTTCCCATGTCAATAATGAAGATACTCTATTACTTGTAATGGCTACAAACTATCCCATCATGTACATCTATCATAATGGATATTTCTGTTGCTTTGACTTTTTTGTCACCATAAATAATACTATGGTGTAACTCTTGATATATAACACATCTGTACACATAACACCATATTTGTCATCTTTTTAAATATTGTCACCCTCATTTACCACACTGGCACGTAGTACTGATTTCATCTCTCAATCGTGTACAGTCTTAGAAAGCTTACTTAAGCACTCTGGATCCTATTCCTCATGATCTTGAGGGTCCCATCTAGTAATAATATATTTTTGGTCACTTCCTCAGTTCTAAAAACTCATGCAGAGCATGTATAAATGGATGCCAACCAGCCGTCTCTGATCTCTTCCTTCTCTTTTTATCTCATGAACAGTAATTGACAATTGTTGTCCTTCTGATCTTTCATCTGAGAACATGGAGCCAACTCGGACGGCCCAACCCTACAGATATAGGGCTGGGTGATTGCCAGGAATTTGAGATTCAAAAGATTCTTTAGTTCTGGCTAAATCTCCATGGACTGCCCCCTTAGTGTTCTCAACTCGAACACACCCATTTCCCAAAATTCCAGGCTCATGGCATCATTTCACTCTCATTTTATGCCTTCATCTCATGGCTCAGGATGTGACCCTCGTCAGCTGCACAGGCTAGAGTCACAAAGAACTTAGAGGGGCCATAGGAGGTGTGCCTGTGACCCGTCCCTAATGAGCTCCTGGTCCCATGGGGTGCCCCCAGCAAACTAGGTACAGTGAAACAAACAAGCCTGTGGTGATTCCTTTGCCCAGGAATTTCCAGTCTTAGCTCAGAAACAATAAAATGCAGGGTCCGTGCTAGCTGGTGGAAAGTAACAGCTGCACAAATTCCTCAGCCCAGTGCTGGCTGCCTGATAGATGGGGCAGGGGCTGGCTCATTAGGACTGGCTGTTGGATGACTCTTGGGATGTCTCCTTCTTGAGAGGAAGAGCTCTTGGCACAATTCCAAGGATTACGGTCCATCGTAGTATGGACTCCGGAAGGGAGGTTTGCTAAAAATAATAACAGAGGGCCACTTGGGTGGGTCAGTTGGTGAAGTGTCCAACTCTTGATTTTAGCTCAGGTCATGATCTCAGGGTCGTGAGATAGAACCCTGCATTGGGCTCCATGCTCAGGATGGAATCTACTTGAGATTACCTCCCTCTCCCTCTGCTTGTACCCCCCCCCTACTCATGCATGCTCTCTCTTTCTCTCTCTGAGATAAATAAAATCTTAAAATAATAACAATAACAAAAATAATAACAACAGCAAAGCCTCCTATTTGCATGCCACCCTATGAGCATTCATTCCTTGTGTTTTAACCTCTTTTTTTTCTTTTTTTACATTATTGGAAGGGTAAAATTGAGACTCAGAGATGCCTAATTGGTCAGGGCCACAGAACTATTGAGGAACAGCACCTAGTTTTCTTAGCTTTGGTTTGTTTATTTGTTTGTTTTAATTATTTGTTTCCTGTAGGTTTTCGCTTTCCTCTATGTTGCTTACCTTTCCTTAGCTCATGGAAACTTTAAGGGTCTGCTGAAGATCTAGGATGGTCCAAAAAGGTCGAGGATTTACAGCTATGTGAGGTGGTTTTGAACAATTCTAGTTGTGTGCTATCCAAATTGGAGCTTCCTAGTCCTTCATGGAGCAGTCTTGTGACCCCAAGAGATCCCTTCATCCATGTTCTCTGAGTGGAGAGACTTCCAGGCTCCTCATCCCAGGGCAGTCTTACAACTCCCAAGATCTGGTGAGAATCAGCCACCCTGGGGAAACTTCCTAAGGATCTTGCCCCACAGAATTCAGCGAACCATCACAAGCTTGGGCTCCAGGCACCCTTTGATCATATCCAGAGACTTTTCCCCAGAAAGGACCCTAGTTGAGGACAAAGTACTAAAAGTTATAAGGACTTTATGACAGAAGGTATACATCTGGTGAATAGATCATTGGGAGGATTTAAGGACACAGTTAAATTACCTTCTAAAAAGAGGACATAAATTGTTTTCAGAGTGTAGAGAGAAGCTTCCATCTATGGGATTTAAAAAGAAGTTATGGTCAGAGAAAAGGCCATTTAGAACTTGGGCAAAGTACTTAAGTTTGTAGTTGGGACAGTGGCACTCCAACTGTCAGGGAAAGGAGCTGAGCACAGCAGCTCCTTCTCCTGGCAATTGGAGCACCATTGTCCCAACTATTAGTCAATCCAGACTACTGGTCTGGTCCAACTACTGGTTGGACCTGACTGGTTGGTCCAACTACTGGTGGTCCCAACTACTGGTCAATCCAAACTAGGGGGATGAAGAGGCTCACGTGATGGAGAATATGGCCCACTTGAGAGAAGGCTGTAGGGAACATGTTCCTGGCTGGGAGGCAGCCACCCATCTATGACTATCCCAAAAGAGCAACACAGAAGTCAGTTAAGTGCTAAACCATTGAGGCTACCGGAAGGTAAGGCTGCCTGAGAGTAGGAGTCCTTTATTATTCACAAATGCCATCCCAAGCAGCTAGAACAGTTCCTGGTTGAATAACTTTTTGTTGAGGGGTGCCTGGGTGGTTCAGTCATTAAGCGTCTGCCTTCAGCTTGGGTCATGGTCCCAGGGTCCTGGGATCGAGCCCTGCATCGGGCTCCCTGTTCAGCGGGAAGCCTGCTTCTCCTTCTCCCTCTGTTCCTGCTTCTGTACCCTCTCTCACTGTGTCTCTGTCAAATAAATATTTTTTTTTCTGTCAAATAAATAAATAAAACCTTTAAAAAATAATAATAAGGTTTTGTTGAATGAATGAAGCAAAACCTTGCCTGAGCTTGAAAAAAATATATGGGCTACTCTCAGGAAGAAGGAAGAGTGATTAATGATATGTAGTGTTGCCCTCTTAATTAACTCACCAGACCATAATAATAAAATAATAATACCTGAAAGAAAGCAAATCATTCACCACAATAGCAATGAGTAAGCTAAAAACAACACACACACACACACACACACAAGCCCACGTTAATTTCACAAACATTGCAAACCCTAAGGTGAGCAGCTAATGGGAGGGGAACTGAGGAAGACACCCAACCATGTACCTGCTTGTACTATTTTAATAGAGGACAAAGGGAAAACATGACTGCAAGAAAGGAATGTGACATATGAGTGAGCAAGCCATCTGGACTTTAAACTGTCACAAAATGAAAAGCATCACAGAGGATATCCGTTCACCAAAATAGCTGAGTTGAAGATAAAGGCTCAGCCCAACAAATCGAAAATCAGATCCACGATCTTCTCTCTCACACACATTCTCCTCCTGTATTCCTTTTCAGCAGAGCCTTCCCTGACCCTCTGCTTCATAAGATTAGGAGAGGTGCCCCTCTGTGCCCGTAAACCTCTCTGGGCTTACCCTCCAACAGATCTCCTCACTAAGTTCTGAGTTCCTTCACACCAAGGCACTGCATCTTCTTCCTTCCTTGCTGTATCTCTGCTCCTAACACAGTATCTTGCATGTATAGTAAGTAACCAATAAGTAACTGAACAGAAATTAAATGAATTAATGGTTCCATCATCTACCCTCTCAACTTAGACTTCTCCCTCTCTTACCCTCCATGTCCAAAGTCACCGAGTCCTAGTTAACCCACTAAAAATGTGTGTCAGGCCTGACCCTTCCTCTTTGCTCAGGTCTTCTTTTGTCTAGACTCTCACAGAGTCCTCCTGACATCAGTCTACTGTCCTCTGAGCGCTCCCTATCCCAAGCCATCCTCTGTAGCTTTGTCGGCAAACTAGCCGCCCACACACATAACTTGTTTAGCCCTGAAAATGTTCTCAAGATAACATGAATTGGTTTCCTACTTTTTAAAATCAGGACATTACACACACAATTTTGGTTTTCCAAAGTTTCTTTAAAAGTCAGAGGGACTGGAAACAAAGCACTTGATTCCCACATGGCCACAAAGAGCTGAAAAGAGCTGGAGGCATGGAGCCTGTCACCTTCGCCAGTGACGTCCCCTCCCTCCCCCTTGGCCTGCTTCCCTTGGCCTGTAGGCATGGATGGAGGCATGGAAGCTTGTGGTGCCCCCTCTGTCCTATCACCAGAGTTATCTATGAAATACAGATCTCATCAAATCAGATCACGTGACTGCAACCTAACATTGCGGGTAAAATAAAATCATGGTATGCCTTCCACACGTGTCACCCACCTTTTGGTGGGTGGCTCTGTCCACCTTTCAATCCCATGCCTTCCTTTTTCTCAGCCTACGCCTTGAACGTGCTGGGCATATTCCCATCTCTGAGACTTTGCTCAAGCTCTGTTCTCTAGACTGAGTGCCTGGCCCTGTGCTATTGTGGTAGAGAGAACATGCTGGAATCAGACTGCTTAGGTGCAAATCCTCTCTAAGCCTTCCTTGTCTGTAAAATGAGGTTGATACTGGCTGATACTTCATGGGGTTATAGGGAGGAGCAAATAATTAATATTAGTAAAATTCTTAATACAGGGCCTGGCACATAGCAAGGGCTTAACAGGCGATCCCCATCTTGTTGTTGCTGTTGTCCTGCCCTTTTGTCCCTGAAGCAATGCTGTTCCACCTCCATAGCCAGTTCAAATGTCACCTTCTCAGTGAAGCCTTCCTCATCCTCCCACCCTGCCCTAAACACAATGAGTAATGAGGATTTTGCACAGACCTCTAGGATGGCGCTAACCACATCCTCTCACCTTTAGCTCTACTGTGTCCATCCCCTACGTGCAGTACTCACTCCCTAAGGGCCGAGTTGGACTTTTTCTAGCACCCCATGCCCAGACCCTAGGTGCTCAGTGTTTCTTGAATGAACTGGGGTGTATGTGAGGATAGAAATAGCCAGAGGGCTGGGGCGCCTGGGTGACTCAGCTGGTTAAGCATCTGCCTTCGGGTCGGGTCATGATCCCAGGGTCCTGGCATGGAGCCCCAATCAGGCTTCTTTCTCAGTGGGGATTCTGCTTCTCCTTCTCCCTCTGAACACCACCCCCCACATTTGTGTTCTCTCTCACTCTTTCTGCTCTCTCCCTCCCTCCCTCACTCTCAAATAAATAAATAGATAAATTAAATTTTAAAAGAAAGAAAGAAAAATGCTAATATACCCTTGTCTATAACTTCAAGTAGGGTGTAGCTACCCTTTAAGAAGGTCCGCAGACAGGGACGCCTGGGTGGCTCAGTCTGTTGAGCGTCTGCCTTCAGCTCAGGTCATGGTCCCAAGGTCCTTGGATCAAGTCCTGCTTCGGTCTCCCTGCTCAGTGGGGAGCCTGCTTCTTCCTCTTCCCACTCCTTGCTACTGCTATCTCTTGCTATCTCTCTCTCTCTCTCAAATAAATAAATAAAATCTTTAAAAAAAGAAAAAAAGAAGTATCCAGAGGGTACTCATCTGTCACCAGAAAGCAGTCAGTGAAGGATAATGAAAAGGAAAGGGATAAACTCAGAACACTAAGGGCAAGCTACAACACTTAATTGTGCTACTTTGCTTCTCTGACCCTCGGTTTTCTTACCTGTATGGTGGAGATAATACTGCCTTTCCTACCTCGCTGGAATATACAAGGACCTAATGAGGGTAACATAGGAGCAAACGTTTTGCATACTAACAAATCTTCATTCCAGTGTCTGGTACAACCTACAACCCTTATTTAATTACAAGAATTGGAGGGTACAATAATGAACTTTCTAAAGGACCTGGATTACTAACACACAGTTATGAAGTGTGCATGTGGGTGGGAAAGGGAAGAATTAGACACACACACATACACCCTGCAAAAACACCAAAAATCCATGATGGGACTTCACCAAGTATACTGGGCTTAATTTGCAAACCAGCTTTTCACTTTGAAGGACTCTGGGCAAGTTCCTAACTTTTTTGAGCCTCAACATCTTCACTCTATAACAAAAAAAATAAAATCCATCCCAGAAGGTTGAGAAGAAGGAACGACATGATGCCTGTAGAAACTTTGAACAGTACCTGCCACAGAGGCTCTCAGTAATGTCCATAGACTGTTAGTGATCATCAATCAGCATTAGATATAAGAGAGTTAGAAATACCCATTTGAATTTCAGTATGGTGCTAATAACGTTAGAATGAAAGCACAACATGTATTTTCTAATTTGGGATAGGGGCAACTGAGTGTTTAAAATCCTCTGCTCAGATCCTTACAGCCTTGTTCCTTGATCACTCACTTGGATCTCTGCAGCCACTTCCTGTATGTCCCCCAACTCCAGGCTCCATTTCTGGTTCTTCCTCCCTCTTCTCAGAGCACATTTCCCAAACTACCATGTCTCCCTACTATGGCAAGCTATTCAATAGCAACCCACTGTTGTCAGGACATGGACTCCTCTACTTGATGATCATACAGTCTGCTTGTATCTCTCTCCCCAGTCCCTCCTGTCACCAACCCATCAACCACCCTTCATGCCTCATATCCCAGCCACACAGTTCTAGATACCTCCAAGCCTTCAATATCCTGCCTTAATGAAATACCTTTCCCCTCTGATCTGTCCTCCAGGACTCAGTGTGGGCATCAACTTCTCCAGGAAGACATTGTCTGCCCCAGTATGGAGTCAGTGCCCATCCTGGGAGCTCCCATAGGCTCTGAGTGCACCTGTCTTTGACATTCATCACAAGGAAACACAATATTCATTTACTTTTCTGGCTCTCCCTTTCTGTCAGATGACAAGATCCCGGAAGCTAAGAATGGTCTTTGGGGTTTGAATCCTCACCAATTATCAACCATGTCTAAGCATAGTTGGTGCTCTGTTATTTTTATTGAACAAAGCATATTTGTGAGGGAACAGAAGACTGTGGAAATGTCTTGGTTGTAACATTCATGTCATCCAAGTACGTTAGTCTCTTGACTCCCCCACCTCAAAATCACGCATCTCCTTAAAAAAAAAAAAAAAGAATTAGTTTATTTATCTGAGAGAGAGCATGTATGCTTGCAAGTTGGGGGGAAGGGCAGAGAGAGGGAAAGAATCCCAAGCAAACTCTGTGCTGAGCACAGAGCCCAATTCAGGGCTCAGTCTCACAACCCTGAAATCATGATCCTACCTGAAGTCAGACACTCAACTGACTGAGCCCCCCCAGATTCCTCACCTCCTACCTTTAGGAACTTACTTTTACAGACATAAAGAAGTCAGAACCTAAGTGATGGTGGATTTGAGGCCTCTAGCATTGTGTTCAAGCACACAGACATTTGTGTTAGACAGTGGCCAAGTTTCAGCTGTGGCCATATTACTTATTGTGAGGCCTAGGCATACCGTGCAACCTATCTTACACTGTTTCCTTCCCTACAAAACAAATATAATTAGAATACATGCTTCGTAAAGTTTTTATGGCAATAAGACAAGATGATGCAGGTAAAACAGAGTGCCTAGCTTATAATAAGTGTTCAATAAATGTTAAAAATAAATTAAATCTAGTAACTGCCTTTTGATCAATGAATCAGCAACGATTTGAATGCCTACCTATTGGACCCTGGGAAGCAAAGAGAGGCCCTGGTCACCCATGATAGAGACTCTGGATGGTACGTGGGAGGACGTATAGAAAGTCACAAAAAAGCTTGCCCTCTATGCTGAGAGATGGGCCTGAGCTCAGGGGTGAGTATGCCCACTTGCAAAGTAACTTAAACACTCCAGAAGCTGAATGTGGTATTTGCCACAGGCCCTGCTCTTCTATCCCCCAGACAGCCAGCCTCCATCACCCACCATGGACTTTTCATTTGCTCTGAAACACTCAGCTCCCTTGACCCCATGCTTTTTTCCCCAACCGTCAAGTACCTTCTGGCCTTCTTGACTCACTTAATTTTTAATTCCCTCAGGTCTTATCCAAGCCAGTTTTAAATGCCTGAAACTCTCATAGGGTCATAGTCAGCTTTATGAGGTTTTTATCATAAGGTTTTGAGCACTCACAGGGGTGAGCAGTCAAGATCAACAAAAGAAAAGGAAGAGGTAGTGCCTGGGGAGAGCAGAAGTCCCAGAGCTGACTCTCCGAAGGTCTTGTTCTGAGTGACACTCCCAGGGAAGGACAGGGAGGTAGTCCACAGCTTCATGATGCCAGAGAGCATGTCCCTTCTGTAGGGCGGCTTACAAGAGGCCTCTTGGCTGATGTCTGCTTTAGTCCTACTCCTGGGTCACCCCTGTTGACACCCTCCCTGCCTCTTCCCATCTTCCTTGTCCCAGCTGCAGCCCCCACTCCCGCAACATGCTCTGGCAGCCCCAGGTCCAAGGACGCGACCCAAGCACACCCCCCACCTCTGGTGACAGGGATATGTCACTTAACCTCTCCGTGTCCCCCGTTTAGTCATCTATAGTGGGTGGAGAGCTCCACAGTGAAACCCAGGCTTCACTGCTATTAGTACCCCTCAGACCCATAACAGGGTGCCCATCATTTTATTTCGCAGCATTACGTGATATCCTGATAATGATAATAATAGGTGTGACCTGCTGAATGCTTTATATGTACCTTCTGAACCTTCCAACAGCCCTGTTTAAAAAAAAAAAAAAAAAAAAGTAGCATCCCCAATTTGGAGATGAGGAAACTGAGGCTAAGAGAATGAAGTAGCATACCCAGTCACAAGATTAGGACGTAGCCAAGCAGCACTTGAACCCCAGCCCTCCCTGCTCCTCCCCCCACACCGTGCCACCTCCCCCCTGCCAACACTTGCTAGAGCGAGGGACGCTCCCACACCAGTGCCACACCTTGCTTCCTCCAAGTTCCAGACGCAGCGATGGGGACGTGCGGACATCCTGGTAAATTTTTGGATATTGATGTATCTGCCTAAAGGGGATATTTAAGCAATATGCTTGTTTTTCTTTAAAGTGTGTCACATACAGGACACAGATAAGAGAAAACGTTCATTGCAATGTACCAAATCTCAGTATATTGATACCAGTCTGGTCCCTTTCATTCTTTCTTCTGATTAGATAAAGCTTTTTCAGCTCTCCAAGGTTTCGACTTGACCTCACTTCCTTGAGTGAATTTCCTCTGGCTACTTACTCACTGGCTTTTCCCTCTACTAAGTACTTAACTCAGCTTGCACCGTGCAATTCCGTATTTGAGTCTTTCACATTTTCACTCAAATGTCACCTTCTTAGTAAGGAATCTTCTGGTCACGTGCTCTGAAATTGCAAGCCCTCCCCAACACTTCCTACCCCGCTTCGCTCTTTTTCTAAGCGATCTCCTTACTATCCCAAAATTCTTCATATCCTACTCATTTCCCCATCAGGGCATAAGCCCCCCGAGAGCAGGCATTTGCTCATGCTTTTCTTTATGGCTGCTTTCCCCGAGCAGGGTCTGGTAGGTGCTCAGGGCTTAGTGGCACGTTTTGGAGCATTTTGTTTCCAGTTACTTCGGCTGAATTAGTTCATTCTCCTTCATTAACTATTAAGTCCTCAAAGATGCTCCACAGATCCTGTATATCTCCTGTAACCCCACACACTTTGGGAAGTTCCAGGAGCATGGAAGTTCTTTTAAAATCCACTTGCCTGATGGGGTAGCAAATTTATGCAGACCTGAGGGCTGTAAGCTCAACACTGAGGGACATGGATCTTTTTAGTCATTGTGTATGTGCGGAGATGTTTAATCTACACGGCAGGGATGGAGGTGGAGTACTTCATGGTAAGATTTGATTTCTCCTTTATTACTCAGGATTAAGTGCTGGCAGCCCTTTGCACCTTCCCCAACGAGTTTCCTCTTCTCCTAGCCCTGGAAGACAACTGGGTTCTCTCTGTACCTGTCACTCTGACAGCTCGTTGTGCTGGGAACGGAATTCAGCATGTTGTACAAATTCTTTGTGCCTGCCGGGTCTACAGGCACATTCCCCAGACCCCCTCAGGAGTGACTGTCTCAGAGCGTGGAGAGGTTTGTCACAAGCCAGGATGGGCATACGAAGCCTGCCCCATGCCCAGGTTGTGCCCGGGGGAGGGGGGAGATCATGGACTTCCATGGCCGTCTCAGTCGCAGTGTGTACACGTGTGCACGTGCCCTGGCACGTGTGTGCCCAGCCAGCTCTGCCTGATTCTCTGCCCTCCAGAGATGGGCGGCTCCTCGGGGAGCACCGGGTGTTGAAATCCTCCCATGGGAGGGACCAGCTTTGACCCTGAGAGAATTCTCAAGGTGCCCAGTCAGAGGATTGGCTCCATCAGCCACCACCCAAATCAGGCCACAAGTTGCAGTGGTTAGACAATGAAATCATCTTTTCTTCTGGTTTTGGTGGTTACTATTTTTGGAACTGCGTTGAATGGCCAGGAAGAACCTGAGGGGAAGGTAGCCAGAGCAGCAAAGACCAGTTTCCTGGCTTAGGAGTCCCACAGCCCAGGGATAGTTTCCTGTTAGCTGGAGGAGAGCTCTGTGTGTGTCTCTGTGTGTGTGTGTGTTGCGGCGGGGAAGGGAGGGAAGATTGTTCCCTTGCAGTTTTTAAGATTTTGCAACATTTTAAGGAAGAGAAATAAGAAATCTTTGCCTCTGCCCAGGCTGAGCCTTCATAGCAATTATTTTTTTCTGCTGGGGAAGGAGAGTGTTGAGGAGCAAGAGAGAGCAAAAGAAAAGAGGGAGAACAGAATGGGGGGAAAAGTCAGCTTCGGTGGAACAGGATGTACTTAAAATTCTCCCTGTCTGTTATGCATCCACCAACCGGCCTCTCCGTCGCTGTGGGAGGCCACTGCGACTTCATACATATTTATAGTATTTGACAGATTTGTGGAACCCAGCTCTAACGATGGATTTTAAATGAAGCTGGATGAAACATATCTCTAGTCCCTGGGAAAGTTCTTAAAATTCTTTTTGTTTGTTTTTTTGGATGTGGTATAGTGTGGCGAGATGGTGCTGGCCGAAGTGTCGCGGGTAATCACAGGGTGCGAAGCTGACAAGAGTCTGGGTGGGAGCCGGGTGACCCAGACTGGAACGGTCCACCCCGGAAGAGCGCCAGTCACTCCCAGACCCTGGAGCCCCAGAAGCAGGGTATCACTGCCAGATCCCACCAGGCCTCTGCCTAGCCTGCTTTCCAAACCAGATTCTCTCCACCCATATTAGCCCCAAGGCAAAGTAAGTCTCTGTCCCCCCAAGGTCTCTGAGGATCCAGGCTTCCCAGGGGTCAAGTTTTCTGGAATCAGAATGCAGATGTCATGAGCCCAAACTTCAATACTCCGTTTCCTCTGGGCTCCCAACTGTATTACAGGAGTTTCCGGGTCTGAAGCCTGACATATATTTATGTTATTTTCTAAATTATGTCCGGGCCTAATGGAACTTCACAGGTTCACAGTTTTCTCTGTGTGAACAACTTCTTTACTGACCCGAGTAGGCCTTTGGCTTCATTTGCAAAGTAAGAATATTGAACTCAGGGCTCTGCCAACTCAAAAATTTCAAGATCCAATGGAAGGGAAGGCAAAATAAAATAAGATGAAAACAGAGAGGGAACCAAACCATAAGAGACTCTTAACTCTAGGAAACAAACTGAGGGTTGCTCGAGGGGAAGGGGTTGGGGAATGTGGTAGTTGGGTGATGGGCATTAAGGAGGGCACTTGCTGGAAGGAGTACTGGGTGCTGAATCACTAAATTCTACCCCTGAAACTAAGCACACACTATATGTTACCTAAATTGAATTTAGATGAAAAGTTAAAAAATAAATACATTCAATAGCACTCTTCTAATCCCAAAGCCTTTTTTTTTTCTTTTTTTGCTGAGTCCTGCTAATGATTCCTCTGCCTTACTTCCTGTTTTGCGGGGTTTTTTCCTCCATTCCAAAGGTATCAACACTAGTTCATCTTTTAAGCTTCTCAGGGCCAGACTGTTAGGTCTGTCTTCCTAGGGATTGCTTTGGTTTCTGTGGTTTTTTATGTTAATTGATACCACCTAAGCTCCTCAGAATCACCAGTTTCAAAGACCATTTCATATCCAATTCAAGACCTGTAGATGGCTCCTTACCTCCCCACCCCTGCCCCCTCCTCGGCCCCCTCACCCCTGCTACTGTACAACGTGGACCTTTGGCTCTAGCGTACTTTGTAACTTATCCAGTCCCCCATTCACCGACAAAAGTCTCACTCTTTGCCTTTACGGTAACACTCCCATACGGTTTCCCCTTCTCTCTGAACCAGTCTGTGTCCCTCCTTCCTTCAAGCCTTGGCCTGGCTCCACCGCTGGGAGACAGATGCTCATTCCTTGGATGCGTCCTTCGTGCTCTTTTCTTTGCCGTTTTGATCAAATACGCCAGTTGTGCTCTAATGGCTTCATTCTAATGGCTTCAGCAACGCCCTCTCTAAGGACAGGGACAAGACTGTGCCTGCCCTTTCTTCTGTGCCAGTGAAATGTTGCCATGTCGCAGCCCTCACTTCCTCTCCTTGGTGTCCAATGCAGTGTGTGACCCATAGATATACAATATTGTTGTTGGAGGATTGGCATTAATGAAGGAACCTAACTGAGCTTGAATTTGCAGCTGACTCAACAGCAGCTGGGCTGAATCCAGCCCACTAACCACACATGCCTAAAGCAGGAAGGGTACATGTCCAGGGCTGGGAGTACAGAGGAGACCCACAGGCCGGACCCAGGGTCTGGCTACGTGGCCAGCTTGAAGAAGGCTGGGCTCCCAACGTGTTTTGCTTGTTCTGCAACTAGTGACCTCTCTTGGTTTTTATACTCATCTCTGCAAATAAGGGGTGAGATGACTAAGCCAAGAAATCCTATGATGAAAGACTCTCCACAGGGGTATCATTGTATTTCTGTAAATATGATAGCCTCTGTAGAATCAACCCATAAGGCAGTTTAACAGAAGGATAAGGATTCCAGGATGTTTGCTCATATTTCCTGGGCAAACATCACATATAACCAAAGGAACAGAAGCTCTGGTCTCCTTCCCCCAATACCACCTCCACTATTGGCAAAAATGACCAAGAGGGGATCCCAGGAAGGGTTTGGCCTTCTTTCCTGTATTTGCACACAATAAATAGATGAAAAAACACTGTCCTAAAAGTTTGAGTGCTTAGAAATTACACCCTTTCTTTTGTAGTCTTTCTTCATTTAATAGTCTCCTTGATGCCATAGGAGAAGTCTTCTGTGCATCTTCCAGAAATACCATCTCTCATGAGAGGATTGGAGAGTTCTACTGTGCCTTTCAGATCTAGGGCTTCCATTGGAGGACTTGTTCAATCTCCTCAGGACTATCTTCAGTTCTAGAAGCAGGGCAAAAACATGGAGTGTCATCATTTTTTCCCCCCAAAAATGATACTGTTAGGACCTCACATCCTACCTCAAAGACTCCATAGAAGGAGTCACAATGAGGGGAGAAGTCTACACTTGACAACACTCCTACTCTGTGCTGACATAGACTTGTCCTCTGGTGGCCAAGAATGTTGTCCTTAAAGGTGTCAGAGCATAAACTTGAGGAAAATGGTTTATATTTTCTTTTAATAAGAACCCTATCTTGTTACAAGTTCTAGAATGAAAGCCTGCACTGTACACTGTTTGATGATAAACAGAGCCTTCCATCCTGCTATATCTCCTTCAGATAACTTGGGCTCTGTGCTCCATCACCAGGACCTCCCAGTTCATTCTGCTTTTCCACAACCAGAGTCATGAACTTAGAAGGAATCTCCTCAAGCAGGTTCAGCTACAGAATTAAATCCATCCACTGAGCGAAACAAGTGGTGACAGGTTCATGCACCTTTGGCAAAAGTCATCCGGAGGGAAACTTATTGGTAACCCGAAATCTTCCTTTCCGGGATGAGGGACTGATTTCCAGTCTTTCAGTCTACAGCTCTGTTTTCTCCTTTTCACTTCATTACACTGCCTCTGAGACATGCCAGCATTGTTGTTTTTAAATAAAGTGAATGAAAATAGATTTGATTGGGGAATTTTAGAGTTTCTTGAAATCAAAGAGGGCCTCCTGAGGTAACCTGAACCAGACTGGATGTCCACAAAGAAGAGA
Organism: Lutra lutra; assembly: GCF_902655055.1. NCBI lineage: Eukaryota > Metazoa > Chordata > Mammalia > Carnivora > Mustelidae > Lutra > Lutra lutra. The sequence continues at coordinate 88,099,486 of NC_062285.1, forward strand.
CTCTGGTGTCAGAAGAACCAGATTTATCTGATTTCCAGCTGCAGGGCCTTGGATGAGGCATTCAGCCTCCCTGAAGCCTCAGTCTCTTCATCTGTAAAATGGGGATAATGCTACCTGGCTGAATGAGGGGTTAGTAACAATTAATGTGATAAATATAGTTCCTTGGAACACAGGCATACAATAAATGGTAGATTTAATCTAAAATACAAACATTAGAGGACTAAGTGTCACATCCTAGGAAAACCCTTATAGACAGAGAAAAGTTTATTGCTGAGACATTTTCTCTAGCTTAGGTCATCGAAGGATTAAATTAACACATGCAAGAGGGTAGAGCTAAGCATAACAGACAGGTGAAAAGAAAGGTGGAGAACAAGTCAACAGAGAGGAACATTCCACATGAAATTACACCTTTGGAATCCAAAGACAAGGGCTGGGTTTTCGAGCTTCAGTCACTGCTGAGGAGCAGTGAGCTGGAGAGTACATGGGGGGGTCCTCTTGTGCAAGGACCCAAGCTGTGACAGGAGAAAGGCCACTTCCTTCTTCTCTGGACAGGCCTGCTGAGCACCAGGGAAGGAAGTGAACCCAAACACCGGGTCTCCTGCCGCAGATGTGTGACTCTGGGCTGGAGGCATGGGAAAAGCCTATCACAAGGTGGACAGTTTCTAGAATCCTGGAGCCTGAGCAGAAGGCAATGCTCGAAGTCCTCCTGTGCAGCACTTTGGAGCTAACTGTGACACTGGGATCCCTGGAATCTTCTCAAAATCACAAGGAAGACAACCAGCTTACAAGGACAAAATGATACACCTTTGCCACCACAAATGCCAAACAGAAATCTGTCTGATTCAGAGGGGTAAAACACACCAAGTTCATTGTTAAAAGTCAGAATGAAGTATATACATTTCCCGAACCATGTGATTGAACTAAACCAAAGTCATTTTTCCCCCTAGGTCTTAAATCAGTTCTAAGCGAGTTTAAGTACAAAAAATGTAAAAATGTGTATGTCCTAGTGAATCAGAACAGAATCAGTTTCATGAAACTGAATGAGGTACTTGTGGAGATATCAAAATATGCCTAAAATCAAACTGAAATAGTAGCTTGAGAAGTCAAATCTGATTAGATTAAAACAAACAGAAATAAAGAACTCACGATTCACCAATAGTGATGATGTTGATAATGCTGTTCATGAAACTACTGTACTTCCTGACACTTAAATCTCAGAGTAATAACAGCTCCCTATGTATCCAGGGTGCACTGATCCTGGGTTCAATCTGCAATGATCTTAGAACCTTCCAATTATATCATTTATTTACCTCCAATTGCTGTGGCCTTTAAGTAATGTGTTGGGCTATAGATCACAGGACATTAGGTCCCACAGAGGAAACACAGAAGATGGCTAATTAACTTGTCAACTTAGTAATTATTAATGGTATTGTTAACCTATTGGCCAGAAATTATACCAGTGTGAGTGTCTGTGTGATCAGTATATAGGCATTGTTGCATATGCACATGTTTTAATAATATAAATAATTAGCAACTTAAATTTACTCATTCTGTTGGAATGTATTCTTTAGATCTTGAGAACCCCTAGAGGGAAATAAAAATGTGGACTTCCCCCCTCCCACCTTCCAGAGAGACCAGCACAGAGTGAGTGGTTTGTGTTGTGGAAAAACATACTTCCAGAATGGCATGGAAATGGAGGCTCAGGACACTCTTTATATACATAGAAGAAGAAAAAGGTAGGGACAAGTGGGAAGCTGGGAGTCGTACCCCTGGAGCTCAATTTGGCAGGTCTGCCTGGAGGAGGTGAAGATGCCAACAGAGGGAAAGAAAGGGGTTTTATGCCTTGCGGCCAGGAGTCTGAACATGGCTCGGATTCTCAGGGATGTGACAAACCCTGATGACTTGGCCATGAGGCCTCCGTTTTCTGCGGTTTCAGATTTACTCATATGAGAAACCTGGGACCTCCTCACCATTGTGGAGGAACAAAGCAGGAGATGCCCCGAAGAATGAGCGGCTGATTCAGAAGCTGGAGCAGGAAAAGCCCCGAGAGTTCCTGGCTTCTCCTCCTTCCGCATTCTGGCCTCACTTCTGTTCTCCCCGCGGGACTCTGAGCCGGTCCTGCTAGCCTGGCAGCCTGGGCCCCGGGGAAACCTCGAAGGGGCCCAATCGGATTTGCTCAGGTCCAAGGAGCCTGAGTTCCTCCAGGCAAAAACCTTCAGAGGTTTCTCTCCAGCCGCACGTTTGGGGTGTGACCTCCTTGCGCCGAATTTAAAGGTCAGCTCACGTGGGAATGATTCTGAATTCGAGTTAGTCTGGCCCCACGCTGACGAATTGAACTTGGATGCCACCTCTCCCATTTCATCTCTCTTCCCCTTGTCGTACTTTCCCCTGTGGCTGAGAGCAGTTTTTCCATTCCATTTTGCAGACATGTGAGGCATCTCGCCCCACCTCCCCCACCCCAGACTTCCACCCATCTGGAAGAGCCATACACACATCTGGAGGCCATTCGCATCTGGAAGATTTTTTTTTTTCATTCTTTTCTTTGAAACTCAATCCATGTAACCTCTTGTTCAAAAGGGCCTCTGAACTACTGGAATCGTTTGCAGAGCCTCAAGAAAAAGTCCTTAGTTTTATCCCTACATGATGGAATTTATGACTCAGACCAAACCCTGCATTATGTTGCTGATTGCTTTCCTTTTTTCTGTAGTAATTACTTTTCTGAGCTTCACTTTGAAAAGGACTGGAAGTTCCAGCCTCCGTCACATAGAAAAAGAAGGTGGAAAGTGAGATGTTCAGCAGTCACCAGCCTAAGTCTAGCTCCTAGCTCTGTGACTCTGAACAAGAGAGTCATTTCCTCATCAATAAAATGACGGTTTATTGTCTAAAATGAAATCAGTGAACGTGCTTTGTTATCCCATAAGATCGTTTGAGGATGAGATGAGATAACATAGTGAACACGTCTAACCTCGCACCTTGGGTAACGTAAGGATTGATGGAAAGAAGGAAAGACCCCCTGGGCGACCGCTCTATGACGTGCCACTGAGCACAGAAAGGCAGAAGTCTCTGGAACACGAATCCTGCCGTCCGCCACACCTGTCATCCCAACCAAGTTGACAGTAGAGTATTTGACCAAGGGTTCTCAGAGTGCATACAAATTACCTGGCCCTTCTGACAAAATGCAGATTCCAGGTGGTCAGCAGGTCCAGGGTGGGACAGAGGTTTGCATTTCTAACAATCCCAAATGATGCCTACGCTGTCCCGTGGACTGCTGGGTACTAGGAAAGTAGATTCCCAGCCCCCAAATTCAACCTCTGGTAACAAGTGACTCTGCCATTTCTGCTGTGCCCTGTCTAAATCTCAAGGGCGGTCAGTGGGAAGAGAGGTGTAGAAAGAAATGAAATTCACATTCCTGAAATGCACAAAGACCTATTCAGCTTAACTTTGACCCTCTCCTGCTGGGAGGCAGGATGCACATGGCCTTTGGGCATGAAGGGAAAGCTAACTACTTCACCCCATCCCTGCCTTCGAGTATTTCCCCTCATGAGTCAGGTTCACGCCAAGTGGAGAATGCCACAGTTACGGATGGCTGCCTTTGACCTTCAGCGAGTTGCTCAACTCCCAGCTGGGCTGTTGCAGGAGGGAGAAAGACCAAAGGTGTTTCTCCGGTGGGGCAGTGGCAACCAGCCTCTCTTGCCCCTGAAATGCGTTGCCTGGCAACCGGAGGGCAGGAGGACCGGAGGAATGAGAGTCAGTAACCTGGCCGGAAGGAAGTAATGGAACAGGAGAAGCAGGGCTGAAGCCATCTGAGAGCTGCGGTCACACAGACACGCACACCCAACAGCGTGGAATGTTGTTATAAGCCTCCGACACAGGGGTCCAGTGGGTGTGAACCTAGAAAGCAAGAGGCCAGAAGTTTACAAACATTCATTTTTTCCATTTTATTATCTTAAAAATACTAATAATAAAAGGAGGAGGGGAGAAAAAAAAAACCTATTTCTTAGATGAGTTGGCAAGGCAGGAGGAAAAATCTGAAAAACGGCTTATAAAAACCAAGGGAATCATTAAAGGGTGTGGAGGGAAGTGAGAAGAAAGTTGGTAAAAATCCTGTACTGAAAACTAAAACCTGTCTTGGAAAGTGGCCAAAAAATGGTTTATAGTAAGGTTTGAAACCCTAGAATAAGCCGTGGCCCAGGGGTTGCTCCTAGTGGCTCCTGAAAGAGGAGGGGAAGGGCGATGGCACCAGACCTACCCACTGCCACCCAGGGCGGGGGTGGAGGGGGTGCGGGGTAGAGGGGGGCAGGGGCCACCCTAGCCCACCGCAGAGCCAGGTCTGGAGGGCGGCAGTCCTGGGAGGCAGCCACAGTGGCAGGAAGATTTTTCCCTTCCAGTCACAGGTCTGGAGCTTCTCTTGCCTCACAGGTCGAAAGCCTTACTTCAGGTCCCCAAGAGTCTCTTAAGATTGTTGTGATAGGGACGCCTGGGTGGTTCAGTTGGTTGGACTACTGCCTTCGGCTCAAGTCATGGTCCCGGGGTCCCAGGATCGAGTCCCACATCGGGCTCCCAGCTCCATGGGGAGTCTGCTTCTCCCTCTGACCTTCTCCTCGCTCATGCTCTCTCTCACTGTCTCTCTCCCAAATAAATAAATAAAATCTTTAAAAAAAAAAAAAAGATTGTTGTGATAGCCCCTGCCTCCTGGCGTCCCCACATTTCAAATTCTACTATAAGGATGTCACCATGAGGATGAGCCTTTGAAAACACAGATGGGATCACACTGCTCAAAACTTCTCATGGTTCCCGGTTGCCAACAAAGGAAATTCCAAACTTCTTAGCATGGTATTCAATGCTTTCCACAGCCTTGCCCTAGTCTACTTTTCCAGAGCCATGTCCAGCTTCTCCTAGTAAGCCCAGCCCCCCTGCAGGGCTGGCACTCTATAAGGCACACCAGTCTCCCCCAAGCCTTGAACTCCTGGCTCTTCTGTGCCTCCATGCACTGCCCTAACTCCTCACCTGGCCTCTCTCCCAAACGAGCCCTAATCACCCTTTTAAAAATACAAAGAAATAAAAATGTAAACTTTTTAAATAATATGTGTGCAGGATTTAATAATTGTTTTTTTTTTTAAGATTTTATTTATTTATTTGACAGAGAGAGATCACAAGTAGAGAGGAAGGCAGAGAGAGAGAGAGAGGGAAGCAGGCTTCTTGCTGAGCAGAGAGCCCGATGCGGGACTCGATCCCAGGACCCTGAGATCATGACCTGAGCCGAAGGCAGCGGCTTAACCCACTGAGCCACCCAGGCGCCCCTAGGATTTAATAATTGTTAAAGGAGCAGAAGATTTCAAATGCAGTGAAACAATCTCTTGCCTTCTTTCTCCCCTTCCTCAGGCCCTCTTCCTCAACCAAACCTTTCACTTTTTTAAACTTTCTTTCCTGGTGGTTCCCTTCATTTCTCCAGAAACTATTTCTGGAGATAACTATTTGTTATTTCATCAATTTTATATAGGCTTTTTTTCTCCCTCTGACTCGAATAAATCAGGGTTTGGCACACATAGAACATATCTCTATTTTTATTTGCCCCGTGGAAACTTTGGATCACTTTAAGATCATGGACAAAAAGAAGCAAAGTATGATAAAGGAGTAAGGGTTCAGGCTAGGAAGTCATTCTGGCCAAGTCCAGATTGTTAACGAACTACTTATCATTGGGGTGATCTTGGCCAATTGACTTAACCTTTCTGTGCTTATAATGTCTTCCTAAGTAGCAAAGGATACAAATTAGTGTTTTCTTCACGGTGAAATCTGTACTGATCTCTCCCTAGACCTTCAGCAAGATTGTTATCTGCATTTCCCTTCACGGCTGCTCAAGGGTTCAGGGGCTGCTTCCAAAACCCAAGTTCCCCTCTGGCTGGCTTTACTCCCTCATCTTGCAAAAGTACATTCTCCAGTGACTTCCTTAGAGAGATATGTAGTCTTAAGACTTTCTTAAGTCTGAAAATGTCTCTGTCTGAAATGTCCTCCTCCTCTGTCTGAAAATGTCTTTTTTTCTGCCTTCAAAATTCCTCTGTCTGAAAATGTCTTTTCTTCTGCCTTCAAAATTCACAGTGATTTTTGCTGGATATAGACTTCTAGTTGAAAGTTATTTTCTTCATAATTTGAAGCACTGCTTTATTATCTTCTAACACCTCATGTTGTTCTTATAAGTCTCCAATGCCCACTTACTCGGAGGTTGTCTCTCATATTTTTCTTCATTTCTCTATCTCTGGAGACATTTAAATTTTTTCTTTCATTATTAGTGTTCCACATTTTTATGTTGCCTCATGATGGGTACTAAGTAAACACTTCTTTCTCAACTTTTGTATCTTTCAACTCTGGGAGATTCTCTTATAATGTTTCTTTAATACTTCCTTCCCACATATTTGTCTTTTTAGTTCTCTCCAGGGGTTATTGAGCTCCTGGATTATTCTAAATGCCTTTTGTTTTGTTGGTGGTGGTCATTTTATACTCTTTTTCTTTTCCTTATTCTTTATTTTCTCCTCCACCTTTTTAGTTGGCATGTCATAGCATCTTGCTTAACTGAAGTGGTGTCTTCATGAATATCTCTGAGGATATAAATTTGTCTCTTTCAAGCTCCTTATTTACCTTGAGTTATCTCTTGTTTTCTTACAGGGTCATTCCTCTATTTCACAATGTTTCCTTTTCATGTACTGTAATTCCCTCAAATACCTAGTCATTGATGGGATGAGCAAAGCTGACTGTGAACTCACTGTACACCAGCAGGCATTGGTTGACTATTGGCTTCCATTTCAGGGTGAGTAGAAATGGATCCAGAAGTGTCATTAGCTCCTGCACTAACAACAGGTTGTTCAGTTTTGTTAGAGAGGAACGATCCTTCCCCCACCCCATGACCTCAGGGTGGAGAAGACGGGGATTTCTCTCAGCCCAAATCTCCCTCTTGCCCACCATCAAATCGAGAGATTTTGAGCCCTCCCAGGAATTTGCAAGAACAATTTCCCTTGACAGTGGTCTGCACCGAGTATATTCTTCACTGCATCTTCCTCTGTCTGCCTCACTTCATCAGCCCCCAGTCCTTCTCCTACTTCCCACAGTCCATGTATCACACAATTGCTTATCCTCTGAAGACCTCTCCACATTCTCTTTATTGCTGGTAATTTGTACCAGTTCTTATTCCTTTGCCATCATGTCATGAAAGCTCTGAAGGTTAAAAATAATAATAAATATGTGTTTCAAGAAACCAAAAATAAAAATGACAATTCTAAAAGTTTCCAGAGAGAAGGTGTAGGTCTCCTGAAAACGAACAAGAATTCTCAATATCAACAATAGATGGTGGCCAAAAGAATAATTTTTCCACTGTTGAAAGACAAGAGCTATCAACCTAGAATTTTAATACCAATTAGACTATTTTTAAAATTTTGGGCAAGCTAATGGTATCTCAGGCATATGTAAAATGTCTTTTAATATTCTCTTGGAAGAAGTACTCTAGTAAGAAGAGAAACAAATGCAGGAAAATACTATGAGACTTACATTAATTAACAATAAACAAGCACAATAAACATCATTTTTCCCTAAAAAAGAAACAATAAACTGTTAAGATAAGGCAGAGAGAAGTAGAATTGAAAGGACCCACAGAGTGTCATATGACATAGAAAATAAATAAGACCATCCACACCTAGACACATTACAGTGAATTTATAAAGTACCAAAATTGGCAAGGAATAAATTAAAAGCTTACATAGATAAATGGCCATTATAGAAATTAAATTATCAATCACTTTGTGAGGTTAATAAATAAAACCTTGATTCCAAAACAGGACAAGAACACCAAACAAAGCTATAGTTTCTATATAAACATGGATAATTGTATGTCTAACATATATAAGAAACTCACGAATCTTCATGAAAAAGATTGGAGACCACCCCAAATGAGCAAAACATATAACAATACATAATTTAGAGAATAGATACCAAGTATGGGATGAGACCTATATTTCTAGGAAGACTTGGAAATCAGAACTACAAATTTTAAAACAGCAATATACTATTTCACACACATCCAAGATACAATGATTAGAAATCTGGGTAATACCAAGTGATGGGCAGACTCAGGGAAGTAGATGTGTCCATGTATTTCCGGACCAACATTAAACCAGAACAGCCATTCTGGAAAGCAACCAGGCAGTACTTAGTGAAATTAAGTGAGCACGTACTTTATGCCCGGCATTCCCCCCATGCTGGGTATGTGCCCAGAGAAACTCTTGAGAGAGCCAAGGGAGTGTGTATACATGCCTACTTGTCCTATCATTAGAGAAAGTCTTGCGTGCATCAGGAATTGGTGGTTGGGGGGAGCGGGAATGAGGGAAGAGGCAGAAGAGAACTGGGGATGAAGATCAGGGATGAACAGGAAAAACAAATAATGAAACAAAACCAGAGTGCAAGACAAACTAAAGAATGTGTTTAATGCCGTTCTGAGGCTCCACAAAACAAAACCCATGATACACCAGCATCTATCTACCACCTGGTACCCTAGCCTGGGTCAAGGCACTTGTGGTAGGAAAACAAATCAACGAGCAGGAGCTGCCAGATGGCATCACTTGCTTTGACCTAAGAGATGGGCTGTGGAGTGGAGAACCTGACCTCCCCTGTCCTGGACCTTCCAAGAATCCCCCTGGCCTCCTCCAATCATCTGGCCTCCTGGAAAGAAAGAGAAGGCCTCGCCTTCTGTAAACAAATCCCTCCCTGGCCCTCATTGATCTCCACGCTTATTGTCTCCCACCCAAATCTCATTTCCTTCAGCAGCACACTTTAGAGTGGTTTGCTCAATCCTGCAGCAATCCCGCCTGCTTCACCTGGGGTCACATTGGAGCAGTGTCAACATTTGTCCCTGTACTCATGGGGGGCAGCCCTGTAGCCATTGCATGGGTCTCCCACCCTTGTGCAGGGGAGAACTAAGGAAGCAGATGAAGGCAAGATCCGTGCTTTCTGGGGGAAGTGATTCCCGAGGCTTCCTTCTGCACCCTCCTAGGTAGTAAATTATACACCTGGACAAAGAAACCCCACCTCCTCCAGATAAGGAGCCGAACGGACTTACAGAAATGACACAGTAATACAGACAAGGCAGTACAAAGGTGAACTTGAAGAGCCGGTGAATTTACAAGAGGCAGATTTTCTTTTCAATGGGTCCATGACTGGCCTCTTTTTTTCTCCCACATATGCCTGCACCCGACTTCTCTTCTAGGACCAAATCCTCAGGTTTTCAATTTGCCCTGGATTCCTAGTCCAAGCGTCTTGCCTCACCTTGTTCCCCTGCACCGTCTTCCCCATCTCCTTCCACCCACCTGGAGTGGAGAGCCTCCATCTTGGACTTCTCCAGACTTCACCAGACCTCAAAATGGCCCCAAATGCTTTCCAGCTTGCTTGTCCTCAACTGCTAAAGAGAAGATCAGGGAACAGCGCTCAGGAAGCTTACCCTAGGGGCAAAGTAGAACACTGAGGCCTTATAGAGAAAAACTACAGAAGTATGAGTTAGAGATAGGCCCTGCCCTTACAGAAGATTACGTTGGGTCTGTGGATCACCTGTTAAGTGAAAGCCGTTTTCCCTCATTTTCTCTGTTTTCCAGATGAGTTAACTGAGTCTCTCAGAGGTTGAACCTCTCGAGTAGCTGCTGGCAAGGGGTGACTCTGTGACTTCAAACGCCAAGCGCGGGTGTTTTTCACAACATCACAATTGCATTAAGGAGAACCAACCCTACTTGGGAATACAGAGCACTGTGCCCTGAAATTGACTCAATGTATTTTCAAAATAGCCTGTCAGCAAGAACTAAGGGGTGATCAAAAAAACTCTGAGCTTGAGGGCTCCGGTCTCGTCTGTGGAAAGGAAGGGTTCGACAGAGAAAGATTCCTGACAGGGGTGGAGGGCCCTTTGAAATCAAGTGTGAAAGGGCTCTAGATTGGCAGGGAAGAGAAAATAAAGCAGGCATAAGCATCTTCCCTTACCGTTGCTTAGACATTCCTCCTGTCCCGGAATGAATTTTCCACTCTGTCTCCCAGAATAAGAGGACACACGCTGAAACGTGGCAGGGTGGATTCAGGTTAAATAGCCCCCAAAAATATCTCTGGTGATGAGGTGGTTAAATACCAAACTCTTTCCCTAAAGGAAGTGGTGAAATGTAGATTCTTTTTTTTTTTTTTCCCCTTAGATGATTCTGGCTGGCTACTGCTGGAGACATGGTTCTAGAAACTTCTTCTGGAAACAGCAGTCCTGCTGCCCCACCATGACTTTATTATGCTCACATTAAGCAGGTTCAGGGCAACCTGTGGAACAGCAGTTACTCAACCCCAGACCCTCCCTGAGAGCTACAACTGCAAAGGCTTATTCTCACCTTTCCTCCCTGGTTCCCATACTCCGACAAGCATGAACCAGAAAGGGCCTGAGTCACCGGGACACGTGACAGAAAGTGCACACAGGGCCTCTCCACACTTGGCACGGCCTCATGAAACCAAAATCACCGGTGCCCTGTGAGCTGAGGAGCACTAGGCAAGTATGGGGTTGCCATCGGGAGACAACCCAAAGCTGCCGTCTGGCCACTCGAGCATTGGAGAAAACTCCTACTTGGAAATGAGGGAGTCCAAGGACCAGTGGCCTAACTGAAGGGCCAGTCTAGGGGGCTTAACTTAAAGCCTGTTGCCCACGTTTGGAGTCTGTAGGAGGCTTCAGGGCTAGGCCTGCTGAAGGGAGGCCTCAGCACCACACACTGTTTTCCACAGCAGGGAATCCTCGCTGTGGCTCCTTCCTGGCTCTCTGGCTGCTGCTCAGGTATGTGTTAGTCAGTCAGTCAGTCAGTTGATTAGTTAGTTAATTGCTTGGTTAATTAGTTCGTTAGTTCTACAAATAGCACAAAGGCACATCCCACCACCTAGAAAATGATGTTTCACGGGCTCATTAATGATTTCACTGCCCTTAAGGGAAATCCGAAAACAGCCTTGAACAGGAAGACTGTGTGAAGAAACTTTATTCCTCCTGCTGTCGTGATTTCCATCTTCCTAAGAACCATAGACTTAGAGGATATTCAAGTTAGTCAGATCTTGGGAATTGTCTAGTGCAAGCTCATTATTTTCCAGGAAAGGAAGCCCAGGCCCAGAGAGATGAAGCGACTTGCCTGGAGTCACACATCCCGTCAGTGCCCTTCGCCTGGGATGGACCAGCACACATCCAAAGTGAAGGAGGAGGAAGCAGGCCATTTCTCCCTTGTGCTTCAGGTAATGGGGTTTGCCTAATGTTGACAAGTACAGTTTTAGAGGTTTCTGCCTCCTGTCCGTGTCCGAACCACCGCCATGGTCACCAAATACACACAAAAAATGCCCTGCTCTACTGCTTCTAAGAACTCACTAAACTTTTCATTTCCATGAGAAGATCTTAAATTTAGAGGTGCCATGTGTTCCCTCCAGGAGAAATAAAAATGGCTTCCTGGCCCCCAGAAGGAGTTGGCTATCTCTGGCAAGTTCCTGCTGAGTGATAAATACAGGATTTTGCCATCCAGAGTTGTCACTTTTTTTTTCTCTCTTTTCTTTTTTTTCCATTCTTGCCTCCCAATTTCTAGAACCCACCTCCTCACCACTAAAGTGGATCAGTCAGGTAGACACGTGGGTGGTTATAAGAGCCAGGGTTTTCAAATCAGAAGCACTCCATACATGTCAGCCACATGACCTTACTCAAGACATTTAATGATTGGCATCTTCAGATTGAGGACAATAATGCCATGGCACCATGAGCATGAAATGAGTGAGATCACATTTTGGGAAAACCCTTTTGAAATTGTTGAGAGGAAACATAAGAGATTTTCATTACTGACTATGAGCCGCCCTATGCCTGATCATGCATTAGAGTTCATGGCCGAAAGGAAGGGTGTTGGCTGCTGGGTTGGACCAGAGACACAGCCGGAGACTAGAAGTATGGTCTCCTCCATCTGTGTGCACAGGAAGTTGTCCCTTCCCACAGTCCTCAGAGGGGGCTCATCGGAGGCAGGTCATGTCTGGAGCCAGACGTTGAGCACAGTCCCAGAATGTACTGTGACGGCTGCTGCATGTCAGCCTCAGCACCTCTGGGTGCTTCTTTTTTCTTCTCTCTTTTTTTTTCTTTTCCTTTTTTCTTTTTTTTTTCTTCTTCCCCCCCCCCCCCCCCCCCCCCGCCACACCCCCGAGTTGGGTTCTCATGGCTTCTGGAGCATTTTAAAGAGGCTGTATCACTACTGGCCTGGACAACAGACAGCTTGCTCTAGGGCAATATCCCATTTTTTCCCACAGTCTGAGCTTGTGCAAATGGAGAATACTGGGGATGTGGACACCTGTTCCCTACTGCCCATGTCCTTCAAGCACTCAGTCCACCCTCTGACTCCAATATCGTCAACAGTCTTGACAAGAAATGATAATCTCCTACCCAACTGAGGGTGATATCCTCCACCTCAAGACTTTGCTCCTTCCAGAAAGAGTGTCCTCTTTACTCAAGTTAACCATACCACCTATTTGGTCACTTCTTCCTGATCCTTCCTCTCTCCCTCAGTGAGCATGGCTGACCCCATTAGCAGCCCCTTCAATTTCTCTCCACAGACCTCTTCATCTCTGCTTGTGAGCACATTCAGACTCCTAATAATTTGAGAAATGTTCCTTGATGTTTCTTACAATATTTACAATCTTATTTTTATTTTCTTTCCATTGCTACACTTCTTAAATCACCGATCTATACAACCAATCCCTTCTTTTCCTAAAATCAGTATCTTGCCTTTCCTCATGCTCTATGAAAGCTTGGCTCCCAAAAGTCACCAGGGTGTCATCTAAAGATCAGTGGCTAATTTTCAGTCCTCATTCTTCCTCAGGAGTGTGGATGTTCCACTCAGTGGGATTCACTCCTCCCATAACTTCCATGGCATCATCAACCTCACGTCCCCATCTCTCTGCCTGTTCCCATGTCACCTTTGTCAAGTCCTTTTCCTTTTACTGGCTCCTTAAAATAGACATTTGTCAGGATCTAGCTCCCAGGCCCCCTGCTACTCTGTTTATTCTCTTTTGGTTTATTTCTTCCACTCTCCTAGAGGAGTGTTTGTTTCATTCTGAAAACATGTCCAAAATCTTAATTTCCATATACCTGAAATTGCCCATTGGATATTGTCTTCCTCAGAATCTTCATAGTGATTCAATATATCTAAAATTAATTTCATCCTCTTTCTGGCTTCCATATTTCTATTAATAGCACAGCTTCTCTCTTGATTACTCACTAGAGGGTTAAACTTAGGAACTATTCCTAATTTCTCTACCTCTTTCACCCCCATATTTAGTCAATTACCAAGTCAAGTCAGTTCTTTTTCTAAAAAATTTTGCCATCTCCTCTTCTTCTTATCCATTTTGTTCCTACTGACTTCACCTTCCTTAATTCAGAAAATTCATTTTTTAAATTTATACATTTAATACATATGCATTAAGGGCCTATTCTGTGCCAGGCTCTGTTCAGGGAACTAGGCAAAGAGAAACAGACACAGACTGTCCCTGCCTCAGCAATGGAATTTACAGTCTGGTAAGAGAGACAGATGTTGCTCAAGAAAACACTAATAAATATATGACTGTAAATTGAGATGAGTGCTCTGAAAGAGAAGAACGCAATTAAGGATTGAGACATGAAGCATGAGTAGAAGTTGATGAGAAAAATGAATGTGGCATGTTGAGAGAAGGGAGAGTTGCTCAGTGATGGCATAATTTATTCAAACCATTTGATCAAAAGGAACGTAGCAGGTTCACGAAACTGAAAGAGGCCAGTGAGGCTGGAGCTGAGACATTGAGGCGGGAAATGAGGCGGAGAAGGAGGGGAAAGACCACGTCAGCCCTGGTCAATCAGGGTGAGTTAATTGGTTGGACTCCATCTTAAAATTAATGAGGAACAAATGAAGAGTCTTCACTATTACTCACTTTGACTCTAGGAAGGCCTTCTGCTTGAGAGTCTGGCTTTCCTACTCCAGTCTGTGCTGCAAGTCATCACAAGAGTTTCCATAAGATAAAACTCCAATCTATCTAGATTTATATCCAAGACTATATCTTTTTTTCCCATATCTTTGAATATACCAAAAACCATTGAATAGTATACTTTCAGTGGATGAATTGTATGGTATGTGAATTACATTGCCACAAAGGTATTAAAAAGTCAAGCGATGTCTATAAATAATAAATGATTAGGAAATTTAACGCAAGAGGGGGCCCCTGGGTGGCTCAGTGGGTTGGGCCACTGCTTTCGGCTCTGGTTGTGATCTCGGGGTCCTGGGATCGAGTCCCACGTCAGGCTCTCTGCTCGGCGGGGAGCCTGCTTCCCTCTCTCTCTCTCTGCCTGCTTATGATCTCTCTCTGTCAAATAAATAAATAAAATCTTAAAAAAAAAAGAAAGAAAATTTAACGCAAGAGATTTCATTCACAAAATCAATGAAATCTGTAAGTTGCCTAGAAAGCTAACGCATACTGTGTAAAATCTTTATTGAGAAAAATGCAATATTAAAATGCTTAAGAAAAGACCCTAATAAATGGAGAAAAAAAGCATGTCCATGAATGGACTATTCAATATTGCAAAAACATCGAGTCTCCCTAAATAAATCCATAAAAGGAATAGGATTCCATTCAGATATTTATTTGATCCATATAGTCACACAGAAGAGAAAGGGGCTGAAAACAGTCAAGATATTGCTGAAGAAGACAAAGTGAGAAGGCTTGCCCTACCAGAGATCAAGACTTCCTATAGAGTAGAATTATGGACAGAATGTATTGGGAAGGGAAGGGCAAATAAGCTGATGGAACCAAATAGAGAGCTCAGAAACAGACTTTCATATCAATTAAAACTTCATGAATGAGACAAGTGACCTTAAAAAAAAAATCAATGGAGAATTTTTTTAAAGATGGGATATTTAATAAATAATCCTAATACAGGGAGCGAGAGGCTGAGAGAGTCGGAGACGCTATCCGCTTCCATCCGTCGCGCAGACCCTGCCGGAGCCGCTGCCGCTATGGATGATCGGGAGGATCTGGTGTACCAGGCGAAGCTGGCCGAGCAGGCTGAGCGATACGACGAAATGGTGGAATCAATGAAGAAAGTAGCAGGGATGGATGTGGAGTTGACAGTTGAAGAAAGAAACCTCCTATCTGTTGCATATAAAAATGTGATTGGAGCTAGAAGAGCTTCCTGGAGAATAATCAGCAGCATTGAACAGAAAGAAGAAAACAAGGGAGGAGAAGACAAACTAAAAATGATTCGGGAATATCGGCAAATGGTTGAGACTGAGCTAAAGTTAATCTGTTGTGACATTCTGGATGTACTGGACAAACACCTCATTCCAGCAGCTAACACTGGCGAGTCCAAGGTTTTCTATTATAAAATGAAAGGGGACTACCACAGGTATCTGGCTGAATTTGCCACAGGAAATGACAGGAAGGAGGCTGCGGAGAACAGCCTAGTGGCTTATAAAGCTGCTAGTGATATTGCAATGACAGAACTTCCACCAACGCATCCAATTCGCTTAGGTCTTGCTCTCAACTTTTCCGTATTCTACTATGAAATTCTTAATTCCCCCGACCGTGCCTGCAGGTTGGCAAAAGCAGCTTTTGATGATGCAATTGCAGAACTGGATACGCTGAGTGAAGAAAGCTATAAGGACTCTACACTTATCATGCAGTTGTTACGTGATAATCTGACACTATGGACTTCAGACATGCAGGGTGATGGTGAAGAGCAGAATAAAGAAGCGCTGCAGGATGTGGAAGATGAAAATCAGTGAGACATAAAAGCCAACAAGAGAAACCATCTCTGACTACCCCATTCCTTCCCATCCCACTCCCATTGGAAATTCCCCCATTGTCACTGAGAACCACCAAATCTGACTTTTACATTTGGTCTCAGAATTTAGGTTCCTGCCCTGTTGGGTTTTTTTTTTTTTTAAACAGTTTTCAAAAGTTCTTAAAGGCAAGAGTGAATTTCTGTGGATTTTACTGGTCCCAGCTTTTAGGTTCTTTAAGACACTAACAGGACTGCATAGAGGCTTTTTCAGCATTACTGTATTGTCTCCTGCCAGATGTGGCAAGATCACCATTAGAAATGGAAATTACACTTAAAATCCATTAGACTTCTAGGTGATGCAAGCATCTAAGAGAGAGGTTAATCACACTATAGAGGCATTGTGGTATCATTTTTCCTTTTTCTAATTGTTTAAATTGAATTTTATACCAATGTTTAAAATTAATTGGGTGTTAGCTTGAAGTGGTTAAAGATTGTTTGGAGAGTTGTAATGGTTTTGCTGTAAAGTTCAAACTCTGCTGAAACGTTGCTGAAAAGCATGGTGCTGGTAACAGTTCAACAATCCGTAGCTGCTCATTCTTGCCTACTTATACTCTCCCTCTAAAGCAGGTTAGCATTGAAGGTGGTATGGAAAAGCCTGCATGCGTGTTCAATTCTTTGTTTCTTCTCCTTCCCTTTCCCTTTGGGCCCCCCCTCCCTCCTTCGCTCGCTCAACCTCTTTTGTTCAGTATGTGTAACTTGAAGCTAATTTGTACTACTGGATATCTGACTGGAGCCACAGATACAGAATCTGTATTGTTCTTACTGAAACACAGCATGGAATTAACATTAAACTTAAATAAAACAAACCTAAATTAAAAATGCCAAAAAAAAAATAATAATAATCCTAATACAACAGATTATCTACAAAATTTTATCTCCCCATCACACCAACCACAGAAATAAATTCCAAATGACTTAAATATAAATTGGAAAAGAAAATTTCACAATTTTTAGAAGAAAATTGGGAGAGTATCTTCGTGATCTCAGGGCAAAGATTTTCTTAAGCAAAAAAGCACTAACTTTTTATGAAAAAAATGGATTGATTTGATTAAATGGGTTTTTCTAAATTTCTTCAGTGTTACAAATAAAAAAACAAAGTGCAAAGATAAGCCATAGATGAGAGACTATATTTTCAATGCATACAATCAACAAAAGAGTAATGTCCAAAAAATATGAAATGCTTATTTATTTCAATAAGAATAACCCAATAGAAAATGGTCAAAAGTTACAAACAGATAATATATAGGAGAAACCCAAATGGCCCATATACTTATGAAATGAAGTTCAACCTGACTAGAATCAGGAAAATGGAAAGCTTATTTTTTTTTTAAATTAAAGCTTGTCAGTACCAAATATTCTAAAAATACAGAAAAATGAGCTCTTATAAACTGCTAGTAAGAATGTAAATTGGTACAACCCACTAGGGATTAAAATTAAGAGTAACACTAAGGATATGCATTCTTAGGACAGACGGAAATTCTCCTTCTAGGTATATACACTTTAGAAAAACTATAGCACAGATTCACTGGAAAGCTTGTTCCTAAATTTTTTGCATTAATTGCCATAGCTAAAGAAAAAACTTAAACAGAAGAATGAATAGTTTTGATTTAATATCAATAGCAGTTCAAGTGGATTACCATGGATTAATCCAAAAAATTACCTTGGATCACAAGAAGAAAAAAAAAAAACACCTCTTAAATAACATACAGTATGATAGACACCATTTATACACATTTTTAAAACATGAAAAACAATACTCTGTGTAATGTATTGTCACATAAATGTGTAGCGAATATAAAAAACATACATAGAAATGACAATGACAGGAGCCTGTGTGGCTCAGTGGGTTAAATCTCTGACTCTTGGTTTTGGCTCAGGCCAGGATCTCTTGGGTTGTGAGATCCAGCCCTGAGGTGGGCTCCTCTGCCAGCGGGGAGTCTGCTTTAAGATTCATGCTCTCGGGAGGAGGAGTCAAGATGGCGGAGAAGTAGCAGGCTGAGACTACTTCAGGTAGCGGGAGATCAGCTAAATAGCTTATCTAAAGATTGCAAACACCTATAAATCCAACGGGAGATTGAAGAGAAGAACAGCAATTCCAGAAACAGAAAATCAACCACTTTCTGCAAGGTAGGACTGGCGGAGAAGTGAATCCAAAGCGACGGGAAGATAGACCACGGGGGGAGGGGCCGGGGAGCGGCGAGCGGCGGAGCAACGGAGCACAAAATCAGGACTTTTAAAAGTCTGTTCCACTGAGGGACATCGCTCCAGAGGCTTAACCGGGCTGAAGCCCAGGCAGGGTCAGCGCGGCTTCAGGTCCCACAGGGTCACAGAAGGATCGGAGGTGTCTGAGTGTCGCAGAGCTTACTGGTATTAGAACAGGGAAGCCGGCTACAGAGACAGAGCCGAGGAGTGAGCTCTAAACTCGGGGTTACCTTGAACCGGTCGCAGGCTCGGTCAGCTCGGAGCACGGCCGGGGGCCAGGGTGACGGGAGTCATTGGGCGCTGTTCTCTGAGGGCGCACTGAGGAGTGGGGCCCCGGGCTCTCGGATCCTCTGGGCCAGAGACTGGGAGGCCGCCATCTTCACTCCCGTCCTCCGGAACTCTACGGAAAGTGCTCAGGGAACAAAAGCTCCCGAAAGCAAACCCAGCAAACCCGAGCGGATTACTCAGCCCGGCCCCGGGTAAGGGGGGTGCAACTCTGCCTGGGGCAAAGACGCTTGAGAATCACTACAACGGCCCCTCCCCCAGAAGATCAACGAGAAACCCAGCCAGGACCAAGTTCACCTACCAAGGAGTGCAGTTTCAATACCAAGGAGAGCGGCGGGTTTCCAGAGGAGAAGAAAGCAAAGCATGGAACTCATGGCTTTCTCCCCATGATTCTTTAGACTTGCAGTTAATTTTTTTTTCTCTTTTTCAATTTTTTTTCTCTTCTTCTGCTAAATTTTTTTAACTTTTACCGTTTTCTTTTTTTAACGTTTTTTAAATAGTTTATCTAATATATATATATATATATTTTCCTGTTTATCGGCTTTCTTTTTTTAATAGTTTCTTTCTTTTTTCTCTTTTTTTCTTTTTTTTTTTCTTCTGAACCCCTTTTTATCCCCTTTCTCCACCCTCACGATTTGGGATCTCTTCTGATTTGGCTAAAGCATATTTTCCTGGGGTTGTTGCCACCCTTTTAGTATTTTACTTTCTCCTTCATATACTCTTATCTGGACAAAATGACAAGGAGGAAAAGTTCACAACAAAAAAAAGAACAAGAAGCAGTACCAAAGGCTAGGGACCTAATCAATACAGACATTGGTACTATGTCAGATATAGAGTTCAGAATGATGATTCTCAAGGTTCTAGCCGGGCTTGAAAAAGGCATGGAAGATATTAAAGCAACCCTCTCGGGAGATATAAAAGCCCTTTCTGGAGAAATAAAAGAACTAAAATCTAACCAAGTTGAAATCAAAAAAGCTATTAATGAGGTGCAATAAAAAATGGAGGCTCTCACTGCTAGGATAAATGAGGCAGAAGAAAGAATCAGCGATATAGAAGACCAAATGACAGAGAATAAAGAAGCTGAGCAAAAGAGGGAAAAACAGCTACTGGACCACAAGGGGAGAATTCGAGAGATAAGTGACACCATAAGACGAAACAACATTAGAATAATTGGGATTCCAGAAGAAGAGGAAACGGAGAGGGGAGCAGAAGGTATATTGGAGAGAATTATTGGAGAGAATTTCCCCAATATGGCAAAGGGAACAAGCATCAAAATCCAGGAGGTTCAGAGAACCCCCCTCAAAATCAATAAGAATAGGTCCACACCCCGTCACCTAATAGTAAAATTGACAAGTCTTAGTGACAAAGAAAAGATCCTGAAAGCAGCCCGGGAAAAGAAGTCTGTAACGTACAATGGTAAAAATATTAGATTGGCAGCAGACTTATCCACAGAGACCTGGCAGGCCAGAAAGAGCTGGCATGATATATTCAGAGTACTAAACGAGAAAAACATGCAGCCAAGAATACTATATCCAGCTAGGCTATCATTGAAAATAGAAGGAGAGATTAAAAGCTTCCAGGACAAACAAAAACTGAAAGAATTTGCAAACATCAAACCAGCTCTACAGGAAATATTGAAAGGGGTCCTCTAAGCAAAGAGAGACCCTAAAAGTAGTAGATCAGAAAGAAACAGAGGCAATATACAATAACAGTCACCTTACAGGCAATACAATGGCACTAAATTCATATTTCTCAATACTTACCCTGAATGTTAATGGGCTAAATGCCCCAATCAAAAGACACAGGGTATCAGAATGGATAAAAAAACAAAACCCATCTATATGTTGCCTACAAGAAACTCATCTTAAACCCGAAGACACCTCCAGGTTTAAAGTGAGGGGGTGGAAAAGAATTTACCATGCTAATGGACATCAGAAGAAAGCAGGAGTGGCAATCCTTATAGCAGATCAATTAGATTTTAAGCCAAAGACTATAATAAGATATGAGGAAGGACACTATATCATACTCAAAGGAACTGTCCAACAAGAAGATCTAACAATTTTAAATATCTATGCCCCTAACGTGGGAGCAGCCAACTATATAAACCAATTAATAACAAAATCAAAGAAACACATCGACAAAAATACAATAATAGTAGGGGATTTTAACACTCCCCTCACTGAAATGGACAGATCATCCAAGCAAAAGATCAACAAGGAAATCAAGGCCTTAACTGACACACTGGACCAGATGGACATCACAGATATATTCAGAACTTTTCATCCCAAAGCAACAGAATACACATTCTTCTCTAGTGCACATGGAACATTCTCAAGAATAGATCACATTCTTGGTCCTAAATCAAGTCTCAACCAGTATCAAAAGATTGGGATCATTCCCTGCATATTTTCAGACCACAATGCTCTAAAGCTGGAACTCAATAACAAGAGGAAATTTGGAAAGAACCCAAATACATGGAGACTAAACAGCATCCTTCTAAAGAATGAATGGGTCAATCAGGAAATTAAAGAAGAATTGAAAAAATTTATGGAAACAAATGATAATGAAAACACAACGGTTCAGAATCTGTGGGACACAACAAAGGCAGTCCTGAGAGAAAATATATAGCGGTACAAGCCTTTCTCAAGAAACAAGAAAGGTCTCAGGTACACAACCTAACCCTACACCTAAAGGAGCTGGAGAAAGAACAAGAAAGAAACCCTAAATCCAGCAGGAGAAGAGAAATCATAAAGATCAGAGCAGAAATCAATGAAATAGAAACCAAAAAAAACAATAGAACAAATCAACGAAACTAGGAGCTGGTTCTTTGAAAGAATTAATAAGATTGATAAACCCCTGGCCAGACTTATCAAAAAGAAAAGAGAAAGGACCCAAATAAATAAAATCATGAATGAAAGAGGAGAGATCACAACGAACACCAGAGAAATACAGACAATTATAAGAACATACTATGAGCAACCCTACGCCAACAAATTTGACAATCTGGAAGAAATGGATGCATTCCTAGAGACATATAAACTACCACAACTGAACCAGGAAGAAATGGAAAGCCTGAACAGACCCATAACCAGTAAGGAGATTGAAACAGTCATCAAAAATCTCCAAACAAACAAAAGCCCAGGGCCAGATGGCTTCCGGGGGGAATTCTACCAAACATTTAAAGAAGAACTAATTCCTATTCTCCTGAAACTGTTCCAAAAAATAGAAATGGAAGGAAAACTTCCAAACTCATTTTATGAGGCCAGCATCACCTTGATCCCAAAACCAGACAAAGATCCCATCAAAAAAGAGAACTACAGACCAATATCCTTGATGAACACAGATGCAAAAATTCTCGCCAAAATGCTAGCCAATAGGATTCAACAGTACATTAAAAGGATTATTCACCATGACCAAGTGGGATTTATTCCAGGGCTGCAAGGCTGGTTCAACATCCGCAAATCAATCAATGTGATACAACACATTAATAAAAGAAAGAACAAGAACCATATGATACTCTCCATAGATGCTGAAAAAGCATTTGACAAAGTACAGCATCCCTTCCGGATCAAAACTCTTCAAAGTGTAGGGATAGAGGGCACATACCTCAATATTATCAAAGCCATCTATGAAAAACCCACCGCAAATATCATTCTCAATGGAGAAAAACTGAAAGCTTTTCCGCTAAGGTCAGGAACACGGCAGGGATGTCCGTTATCACCACTGCTATTCAACATAGTACTAGAAGTCCTAGCCTCAGCAATCAGACAACAAAAGGAAATTAAAGGCATCCAAATCGGCAAAGAAGAAGTCAAACTATCACTCTTTGCAGATGATATGATACTCTATGTGGAAAACCCAAAGACGCCACTCCAAAACTGCTAGAACTTGTACAGGAATTCAGTAAAGTGTCAGGATATAAAATCAATGCACAGAAATCAGTTGCATTTCTCTACACCAACAACAAGACAGAAGAAAGAGAAATGAAGGAGTCCATTCCATTTACAATTGCACCCAAAACTATAAGATACCTAGGAATAAACCTAACCAAAGAGACTAAGAATCTATACGCAGAAAACTATAAAGTACTCATGAGAGAAATTGAGGAAGACACAAAGAAATGGAAAAATGTTCCATGCTCCTGGATTGGAAGAATAAATATTGTGAAAATGTCTATGCTACCTAAAGCAATCTACACATTTAATGCAATTCCTATCAAAGTACCATCCACTTTTTTCAAAGAAATGGAACAAATAATCCTAAAATTCATATGGAACCAGAAAAGACCTCGAATAGCCAAAGGAATATTGAAAAAGAAAGCCAAAGTTGGTGGCATCACAATTCCGGACTTCAAGCTCTATTACAAAGCTGTCATCATCAAGACAGCATGGTACTGGCACAAAAACAGACACATAGATCAATGGAACAGAATAGAGAGCCCAGAAATAGACCCTCAACTCTATGGTCAACTCATCTTCGACAAAGCAGGAAAGAATGTCCAATGGAAAAAAGACAGCCTCTTCAATAAATGGTGTTGGGAAAATTGGACAGCCACATGCAGAAAAATGCAATTGGATCATTTCCTTACACCACACACGAAAATAGACTCAAAATGGATGAAGGATCTCAATGTGAGAAAGGAATCCTTCAAAATCCTTGAGGAGAACACAGGCAGCAACCTCTTCGACCTCAGCCGCAGCAACATCTTCCTAGGAACATCACCAAAGGCAAGGGAAGCAAGGGCAAAAATGAACTATTGGGATTTTATCAAGATCAAAAGCTTTTGCACAGCAAAGGAAACAGTGAACAAAACCAAAAGACAACTGACAGAATGGGAGAAGATATTTGCAAATGACATATCAGATAAAGGGCTAGTGTCCAAAATCTATAAAGAACTTAGCAAACTCAACACCCAAAGAACAAATAATCCAATCAAGAAATGGGCAGAGGACATGAACAGACATTTCTGCAAAGAAGACATCCAGATGGCCAACAGACACATGAAAAAGTGCTCCACATCACTCGGCATCAGGGAAATACAAATCAAAACCACCATGAGATATCACCTCACACCAGTCAGAATGGCTAAAATTAACAAGTCAGGAAATGACAGATGCTGGCGAGGATGCGGAGAAAGGGGAACCCTCCTACACTGTTGGTGGGAATGCAAGCTGGTGCAACCACTCTGGAAAACAGCATGGAGGTTCCTCAAAATGTTGAAAATAGAACTACCCTATGACCCAGCAATTGCACTGCTGGGTATTTACCCTAAAGATACAAACGTAGTGATCCGAAGGGGCACGTGCACCCGAATGTTTATAGCAGCAATGTCTACAATAGCCCAACTATGGAAAGAACCTAGATGTCCATCAACAGACGAATGGATAAAGAAGATGTGGTATATATACACAATGGAATACTATGCAGCCATCAAAAGAAATGAAATCTTGCCCTTTGCGACGACGTGGATGGAACTAGAGGGTATCATGCTTAGCGAAATAAGTCAATCGGAGAAAGACAACTATCATATGATCTCCCTGATATGAGGGAGAGGAGATGCAACATGGGGGGTTAAGGGGATAGGAGAAGAGTAAATGAAACAAGATGGAATTGGGAGGGAGACAAACCATAAGTGACTCTTAATCTCACAAAACAAACTGAGGGTTGATGGGGGTAGGGGGGTTGGGAGAGGGGGGGTGGGGTTATGGATATTGGGGAGGGTATGTGCTATGGTGAGTGCTATGAAATGTACAAACCTGGCGATTCACAGACCTGTACCCCTGGGGATAAAAATATATGTTTATAAAAAATAAAATTAAAAAAAAAAAATTCATGCTCTCTTGTGCATATACACTCTCTCGCTCTCTCTCAAATAAATAAGTAAATCTTCATTTAAAAAAAAGGGAAATAACAATCAGAAGCAGAAAAAAATGACTCTTGGGGTGAGGGTAGGGGTTGAGGATAACTGAGGGAGGTGACTAGGGGTGGAGTTCCACAAGGGATTGGATTATTTCTGTACTCCTTCCCAAATATGACAAAATTTAACATTTTAAAACTGGTGGTGAGTATAAAGAATTTTTATAAATATTCTCCATTTCTACATGTTGAAATATTTAATAATAATAAATTAAAAGAAGTAAAAACCTAGATTGTTACAAATACACTAAACAAGGAGTTAATATCTTTAATATAAAAAACCTCTTGTAAATAAATGAGGTCAAAAACATCCATGATAGGGGTGCCTACGTGGCTCAGTTGTTAAGTGTCTGTCTGCCTTCAGCTCAGGTCATGATCCCAGTGTCCTGGAATCAAGCCCCGTGGGAAGCCTGCTTCTCCCTCTCCCTCTCCCTCTCCTACTCCCCCTGCTTGTGTTCCCTCTCTCCCTGTCTGTCAAATAAATAAATAAAATCTTAAAAAAATATATCCATGATAGATAATTGAGAAGATAACATGAACAGAGAATTTAGAGTAAATAAAGTATTGTTAATAAACATTTTTATCAAATAAATTATTATTATTTTCACATACTAGCACAACAGAAATATTTTTCTTATAATTCTCAATGTTGGCAAAGGTGATTCCATGTACACTGATATGCCACTGGTAAGACTATAAATTACTATCAATAGTCAAAAAACTATTTGGCAATTTGCATAAAACTCCATATTTTTTTTAAATCTCACAATTATACCTCCAGTTATCTACCAGAAACAAAACCAGGAATGTAATGAAGATTTGTGTTCAGAGATGTTATTTATTGCATTGTTTATAATAATAGCCCAAAAAGGGGAGAAAAACACATAAATATCCAAACTAAGGAAATGATTTAATAACATAGATTATGGTTGACCCATAAGATAGACTATTATGTAGCCTTTTATCTCTGATGATGCTTATCAAGCATTCCCAGAGATACTGGGGAATCACTGTGATGCAGTATTCAGTGACAGGTAGGGCTTAGATCTGCATCACAATGCTACCCCAGCAACATAAATATGCACAGGGGTCTCATTATCTACATACACCCCAAGCCTCCATAGTTGCAAGATTTAGTAAAATAAGGAGAGGGCATTTGGATAGCCACACAAATCACTAACAAATAAGGATCTCTAGAATTCGATCAATTAAAAAAAAAAAAAAAACAAAGAAAAAATTAACAAGAATGATGACAAGAGGGACCAAGGAAAAGAGAATACTCTATTAAAGTATTATGAGAGGCGAGTCGGGAAATTGATGAACTCGTCACACATTTTTGCACAATTGGTTCTCTTTATAATTGTATATATAATTGTATATAATTGTATAATTTTAATAATCAAATGTAGAATAAAAGATGTAGTTTTTTTTTTAAGATTTTATTCATGTATTTGACAGACAAAGATCACAAGTAGGCAGAGAGGCAGGCAGAGAGAGAGGGGAGGAAGCAGGCTCCCCACTGAGCAGAGAGCCCAATATGGGCTTGATACCAGGACCCCGGGATCATGACCCAAGCTGAAGGCAGAGGCTTTAACCCACGGAGCCACCAAGGCACACTGAAAGATGTGGTATTAAGCTATCTTTCATTTTCTTGGGAAAAATCCTCCCACAATCCCTTCCCCCATCATTTTGTTTATTGACATTTTCTTCTAAGATTTAGTGTGCAATTGCAAGTAGAACCTAACCTTTATTTTAAAGGTTTATAATAAAATTATCTGTATATTTTTTATTATATTCTCATGATAAAAATCACACTCTAACTACTTGTGAAATTTTGATTCTCATTTTAATTGATTAACTTCAGATGATTCTAGGTTGACAAAGACCTAATAATTGTTATATATAGAAAATAAAGAATAGAACAGCACTATCCAATAGAAATGTAACGTGACCCACTGTGTAATTAGGTAAAAGTAATTCTAATGGTATATTGCACTTACAATTATCCAAAATATAGCAATTTCAACATGTAATCAATATAAGAATTATTAACAAGATTGTTTTTTTACTAAATCTCCAAAATCCAGTGTGTATTTGACATGGTACATCTCAATTTGAACTGCCACATTTCAAGTATCACATAGCTCAGGCATAGAAGAAAATGTACCAGTGTTTTTCAAAAATGCATATAAAACGGTTGTGCATGGGGATTAAGACTTGAGCTACTAGTTTCATAATTTTAAAGTTTTAAAACTTTGGCTCTTCAGTATTTTTAGCGGTTTTCATTTATGAAAGGTAAACTTTTTCTATATCTCTCACTTATGGCTTGAATACTTAAATAATTTTTTTCCTATTTCTCTTTATATCTTTTGCTAGTTGCATTTCATTTCCTGCTTTAGCTCTTCTGGTTTTCTCAGAAAATTATTTCAATTTTTGACCATCCTTTTCACTGGTTGCCTGGCGAACTTCCACTTCTGAGATCATTTTAAAGCAACCCTTGACCCTGCCAAGTTAATTTCTTTCTACCCTTCCCTGCTTTCTCATGGATCAAGATCTTTTTTTTTTATGTTATTAAAACCATATTGTTTTCCTATGAAATAAGCCGTTCTCTTAGACCTCTTTGTCTTTAAAAATACCCTCCCCCAGGGGACCTTTTAAGCTAGTGGACTCCAGTGTTGATTATCATTCCTTTTTCTCCTACTGGTTTCCTTCCTTCAGTCCTTCAGAATCATACATTTACAATGTATAAATGTACGGTCACTTTCAACCAGATTGGTAAATTTAAATTTTCAAATACTTAGTCCCTGTACATTAGTATCACATCAAGAGTTGCATTTTCAATCCAGTGATTTGATTTCTCCCTCACCTGCCATAAAGGCCTATTTGCCCTACATGAGCCTGAGAAATCCCGTTATGTCACCTTCATGCTGTCTCCTTTCAAAGAAGGGCTACTGTTGCATTGTGTATCGTAAACTTTGGGTAAGTGGTTCAAAGAAAACTGTGGAGCTTGCTCAAAAGATAATGTATCATTTTCTTAAAAGCTAATTGCTCAATTTCATTTTTTTTTATGTCCCTCAAATCCCTGAATTGAGACTTTAAGAGAGAAGAGAAGGGAGAAAAGAATTATCAATACATGTATGATCTAAATAATTTTGAAATCTTCCCTGAATAGTAGGCAGCTGGTACTCATTATTGTAAGAAACGACAGTCAGAAACTGGCAGAGTTTGTTTAAACAATAGAACTGAACTGGGCGGTGCGGGGGAGGAGGAAGTAACCAAGGTGGAGGAGGGGCGTACCCAGGTGGCAACTTATGGAATATAACAGCTTACCAAAGTGATCCGGTTGAATTCACAGATGTTGGAATCCAACTCCCTGAACATCTGCTCAGGAACCCTCACAGGCCACCCACAGAAAATGAGGATTTTTTTTCTCCCTCCAGAGGTGGGAGTGAAGGACTGTGGATAATAGCTTCTTAGTACAGGAAGTAGAGAAATAAAATAGAGCAAACACTAGGATTTGGGGTGGAATGAATTAATGATAATTTATATTTGATATGCATTATGGGTAAAAGTGGTGAACAGTACAAATCAAATGAGATTATTTTGGGGAGCTCACTATCTTGTTTATATTCTGTCCTTCTATCTGTAGGGCTTGAGGAGACTTGGAAGACCCTCCGAAAATGTTAACATTCTACATAAGTGAACGTAGAGAACGAGGTAAGAAAGAAAAGAAGAAAGAGGTGGAGGAAAAGGAAGGGAGGGACAGAAGGAGGAATTTCAGTTAAGTGTATTTCATGTGTAGAAGAGGTTTCCTGGAGGGGGGGGGAGACAAAATATTGGTTACCATGTGATTAAGTTAAAAATACATTTATTGAGTATCTGCTGGGTACAAACTGGTGCTTGGTGCTAAGGAGTATCACCAGATGAGCAGGGTCATTAGAGCTCTGCAAAAGACATAACCAAACCCTCCTTCCCACCACTACATGCCCGCAGAAGATGGTCCAGTTTTTACCCCATCACAAGGCAGAACCCACACCCTACACCAGTGTAGGGCCCCTTCTGAGGCCAATCTGGAGGAGCCTCTGAAGGTAAGGATTCCAGAATTTATCCAGGGTTTGCAGGCTTGACCTTAAACTTGAGTTGTTGTAAACTCATCAATGAATGGCCTCTGGCCCTTCCCCAGGACTCGCTCTGTCTTCACTATCCTCAAATGGGCTAGATAGGAGCTCCAGCGAATGATGCAAATCAGAATTGGATGTTTAGGGAGAATGTACAAAGCACTATTTTTGTCTAGGTGAATTTCTTATATCAGTCACTCTCTTCCCCAAGAGAGTAGGGTTAAGGGAAACCCTACTGTCTGGGGCTGAAGAAAGGAACCATATGGTCAGAAGGAAGACCAGAGAACCCAGGTATGGGCACCAGTTGCTGGCTGTGGGCTACTCAATGAATTGCTCAAACTTTCATGTCTTCGTTTTCTCAGTTTTCAAATGATGGTAACATTACCTATGTCACCGTGTCACCTTGATGATTAAATGAGATAAGATACCCAAACATTCTGGAAACTTTTAACACAAAGGTTAATTAATATTTATAAAATTATGACGGTGAGAGGATAGATTTCTAAGCAACTAGGGGAGTGAACCAGAGAGACTAGACTCAAAGGAAACCTCTGGAGCTAGAGAAAGAACAACACTCAGAAAGCCGGAAGGACCCATCCAAGCCAACGATGGCAACTACCCAAATAACTAGATTCTGCTCTTAACTTGTGAACTTGGGGTTATATTTTTATAATCCAATTGGGCCTACATGCTGCCGGTGATAGAAAGACAACCAAAGAACACCAGAGGACAGCCTGAACTCCACAGCTGTCAAGGGTTTTAGAGACAAGGAGTGTTGTGTTCCGGAAGCCGTAACTATGGGAGGAACAGAGCTGGCCGCTTACAGCCATCTGGCTACAGTTCTACCACACCCTCATCTCCATCCTGTCTGAAACCGCACCCCTGGGGCCTGCCTGAAGCTGGACCAGAGTCCATATAAATTGGGGGGTAGATCACCTTTTCAAGGAGAATCCCCCAGGGAGGCTATGTTTCTTCTCGGGTCCCATCCCGGGTTTCTTTTCCCCTTCTCTTTGTTAATTTTGCAATTTACTTCATTGTATCTTTTAGCCACAAAATAAATAGCCATGAGGAGACAAATGCAGAATTAACAAGCTGGGCTGCAGAATTGAGCTATCCTGGTGGGTTGAAATAACATCTCACTGTGGTTTTGATTCCCATTTTCCTGATGACTAATGTTGTTGAGCATCTTCTCATGTGCTTAGCAGCCATTTGTACATCTTTGGAGAAACGTCTGTTCAAGTACTCTCCCAATATTTTAATTGGGTTATTTGTTTTTGTAAGATTGAGTTGTAAGGGGTCTTTATATTGTCTAGATATTATAGATCGAGATAAACATCTAGATAACAGGTCTTATATACTCTAAATCTAGATATCTAGATTCTAGGTACATGATTTGCAAATTTTTTTCCACTCGATGTGTTGTCCTTTCACTTTTTTAATAGTGTTTTTGAAGCACTATTGAAACTTTTGAAGCACTAAATATTTTTGAAGCACAAAATATTTGAATTTTGACGGAGACTCATTTATCTTTTACTTCTTTTGTGGCTCATGCTCTTGGTGTCATAAACAAGATTCTGTTGCCAAATTCAAGATCAGGAAGACTTACTCCTGTGTTTTCTTCTAAGAGTTTTATAGTCTTACCTCTTACACTTAAGTCTTTGATCTCTTTTGAGTCGATTTTTGTACATGGTATGATATTGGAGTCCAACTACATTCTTTTGCCTGTGGATATCTGGTTGTCTCACTACCATTTTTCAGGAAGACTATTCTTTTCCCTATGAAGGGTCATGGCACCCTTGTCAAAAATTGGTTAACACATGGATTTATTTCTGGATTTTAAGTTCTATCCCACTGATATACTTGTCTACCACTATGCCACACTGTCTTGATTTCTGTTGCTTTATAATAAGTTTTGAAATCAAGAACCATGAGTCCCCCAACTTCATTTGTTTTATTTTGTTTTGTTTTCAGGACTGTTTATTTATTCTGGTTGTATGAATTTTAGAATCAGCTTGTCTAAGAAGCAAGCTGGAATTTTGATGAGAATTACATTGAATCTGTAGATAAATCTGGAGAATACTGCCATCTTAACAATAGCAGGTTTTCTGATCCTTGGGGCCCACTGAGCCACAGTGGGTTAAGCATCTGTCTTGGCCTCAGGGCATAATCCCCAGGGTCATGGGACTGAGCTCTGTGTAGGACTCCCTGCCCAGTGGGGAGTCTGCTTAACCCTCTCACTCTGCCCCTCCCCCCGACTCATGTGAACTCTCTCTCTCTCTCTCAGTTTAATAAATAAAATCTTTATTTTTGTTTTCTGATCCATGAACATGGAATGATTCTATTTATTTAGAGCTTACTTAATTTATTTCAACAACATTTTGTAGTTTTCAGAGTATAAATTTTGCACTTCTTTTGTTGAATTTATTTCTAAGCCTTTCATTCTTTTTGATACTATTATAAATAGAATTGCTTTCTTAATTTTGTTTTCAGAGTGTTCATTGCAGGTATATTCTGCAACTAGCTGAACTTATTTATAATCGTTTTTGTGAATTCCTTGGGATTATTTATACATAAGATCATGTCATCTAAAAGTACTTTTATTTCTTCCTTTCCAATCTGCATGACTTTTTATTTCTTTTTGTTGCCAGACTCCTCTGGCTAGATCCTCTAATAAGATGTTGAATAAAAGTGGTGAGAGCAACTTCTTTGTCTTGTTGCTGATGTTTAGGGGAAAGTATCTATTCTTCTTACATTAAGGATGATGTTAGCTTTAAGTTTTTCATAGATGCCCTCTACCAAGTTGAGGCAGTTCCCTTCCATTCCTACTTTGTTAGTGTTTTTATCATGAAAGGGTGTTAGATTTGCTGAATGCTTTTTCTACATCTATAAAAATGCTCATGGGGTTTTGGTTTCTTTTTATTCTGGTGTATTACATTACACCAATGGACCTACCGAAATCTTAAGCTCACAAGAGACCCTGAGCACAAATCAACCAACTCATCTGCTCCTGAATTCCTGAGCCCCAGAAACTGTGCGAGATAATAAATGCTTATTCTTTCTTAAGCTACAAAATTTTAGAATAATTCGTTATGCAGGAATAGATCATTAATACAGCATTTTTATCACTGTTTTATAAATAAAGAAACAGGTTTGAAGTATTTATCTACTTCTTAACCCCACCCTGGGTTAAAGACTTAGAAGTGGAAATGATTTGAACGAGGCCTTCGGCCTCAAATAGATTTTCCTCCATAAAGATCTACTCTGATGATTCAGTCCCCCGTTACTGTCATCTCTGGTTGGCAAGCCCATCTCATGTGGCTGGGCAAGTAGTTCACTGCATAGGGGCAACTGACTGAAGGGGCAGAGGAGGACTGGTATTCAGCCTGAGTTTTTCCTACCAAGTTGTGTGCCCTGGCTCAGGGCTGAGTCTGCCCAGATGAAATGGCCCCTTTTCAAATGTGCCCAGAAGCACAGTCTGATGGCCAAGCCAAATGCCCAGAGTGTTGAGAGCCCCATAGAAGTACTTTTCTAATTTGTGCAAAGGCTCTATAGGCACAATTGGGTTGTTTCAAAAAATTATATAACTGGAAAAAGGTTCAGATTTCCCTGTTTACTAGTTTGACATGCCAATTAGGCAACATTGGTCGATGGGACTAGTCCTGGACAAATTTTTAAATCTCTGACCCAATTTGTTCTTACCACTCTCTTACCTCCCATCCTCCAATACCTTTTCCCTAGAACCTTGCTTTCAGGAAGATGAGCAAGAAAAAGACCTCACAGTATTTGAGTGTCTCCTCTATGCCGGTACATGACTGGTCACCTTCCATACTCATTGTCATTTAATGTCGATAATTCTGAGAGGAAGATATTATTATCTCCATTTTACAGATAAGGAAACCCACTGAGAGAAGTCAAATAATTTATCCGAGTCCCACAGGTAGTAAATGGTGAGACTGAAGTCAAAACTCAAGCTCATCTGATTCCAGAAACTATGTTCCAGCCACCACCCCTTTCTTACATATCTAAAGGCGCTCTCCTGCCAGGAACATCAGCATTCTCACAGAGAACAAATAACATTCAGAGCAAATCACATTCAAGACCCTAAGACATGAGATTATGGTAGGCGTTAGGAAGTACCAGCACCCTCCAACATATGACATAGGTCACCCCCTTGACTGAAAGGGAGCCCTACTGACCAGTCTCCACAGCCTAATCAGACAATCCCCTGAAGTCCACGTCCTGGATCTCAGAGGCTGGTGTACTCCTTAACTCTGAAGCTGGAGAGATCTACTGATTCAGGAAGCCAGATGTTCATTCTTTCTGTCAACCGATACTTATTGAGTGTTTACTACATACTACAGTTACAGCAGTAACCAAGGTAGATACGTTCCCTGACCTCATGGAGCTTAGAAGATAATGGGACTTCTTCCCCTTTATCTGCCCCTTCCCATTTTCACACACACACAGCAGAGTAGAAGAGACACTATATACTTAGCTCTCCTCATAACCGCTACAGTGGAAGGCTCCACTGACTGAGACAGAGATGGTGGTTTAAAAATAAAGAATAGCTGAGAAACTGAAGTGATGCTTCCAAGAAACCTTCCTCTTATCTTCTCAAGGGAACAACAACAGCACACACACACAGATGCCTCTAAGCAGCCATTCGTGGCGCCAGAGGAAGAGGCCCAGACTACACTCCCTCTGATCTGAAGGCGAAGAGAGCTGCGTGACCTGGAACCAGCACTGAGGAGAAATGACCTTCAGGGAAAGCTGGTTTCAGAGTCAGGAGTGTTAGCTTGTTATTGCCGAGATTCGACCACAGAATTCAGAAGGTGGCAGAGTTTGGTTTCACTTCAGAACATGTAGAAAGAATTGACTGGCCACCCAAAACCTTATCTGAACCTAAAATGTCTGCAAAATTGGGCAACAACATTCAAAGAAACAACCTTTTCCTTGCAGGCTTTTAGAAACAACCTTGTTTAGAAATAACCCAACATTCAAAGAAACAACCTTTTTCCTTGCAAGACTCCTTCTGGACCAGTTGTAACTGAGTGAATATAGAAGCCAAGAAAATTAAATGGAATTTTTGGAACTTGATCCTGGGTGTGCTGCAAGCTGAAGACAGAGATATTTGGGTTTATGAAAATGGGGTGTAGGCTTGTTTGTCTTAGGGTCCGTCCCATCCTCCAGAACCCTGGCCAAGGTCCTAGAGTCAGGCTGGCTTCCAGGCTCCCTGCAAAGAACAAAGTTCAAGCTGATCAGTCCCAAAACTTCTCCATTGACAATCTATTATATGGAGAGTATTTGCTGACAATACCCTTGTAAGAAAGAATAGGTTCAAACACTCCAAATACCAGAAAAACTGATTCAAAAAATGGAATTTGACACCATGTCAAGGAAAAAGATGCATGAGCACTGATAAGATAGCAACATGGGCCATCTCAAGGGGCCCCGTGCAAGGCAAGGAAAAGGCTAGTGTGCAGGGATCTGGACCCTCCCTCTGCTGTCAGCCAGACCAGCTCAGTTTTCCCTCTTCATAAACTGGGGCTCTGGAAAAGATATAGTTTGGATGAATAGAGTCCAAGTAGAGGAGACAGACAGATAGATGGATCAAATATATAAAACATGAAAACCCCAGTGATGTAGAATGAATGCTGCGTTCGGAGTTAGGAGACTGCCCTAGCCCAGAGCGATGCTGGGTCCCTGTATGGTCTTAGACAAGACCATAACTTGTAAACCTTGGGGTTGTTTCAACTGATCAGTGCCCAATGTGGGCTAAAAGTTCTCTAGGGACCATCAGCCCCAACAAAAATCGACTCTCTGATTGCAAGGATTTGCTAGACAAAGCTTCCAGCTGCCTTAATGACCAGAGCTTGAACCCTACCTTGGTCTCTTTCTCTTGAGAAGATGGTGTTTCACATAGAGATAAACCTGAGAACTGGTAAGTCATCTCTATTCTTAGAAGACCCTTGTAACTGAGCACAGAACACAATTTAAAGATGAAATGAACGCTATATACCATGCCCTGGGCCATAATAATAACCCAGCACTCATAGTAATAAAAGCATGCTGTTACTGAGGACTCCCAAGGGTCAGACCTGGGGCCCAGCATTTTATAGACATTAACTCCTTTAATCCCCACAACTTAGAACTATTATGGTTCCTGGGGCGCCTGGAGGGCTCGGTCAGTTAAGTGTCCAACTCTTGATTTCATCTCGGGTCACGGGGTTTGTGGGATCGACCCCTGTGTCCAGCTCTACACTCTACAAGGAATCTGCTTGAGGTTCTTTCCCTCTCCCTCTCCCTCTGCCCCTCCCCTCTGTGCAAGCTCTCTTCCTCTCTCTCTAAAATAAATATATATTTTTTAAAAAAACTATTATCATTATCATTTTAAGCTGAGGAAACTAAGTCTCAACAAGGGAAAAAGATTCCTCCCACATCACATTGCTGGTCAAATAGCAGAAACAGACATCAATGCCAGGCAGTCTAGGGTCACCACTCCTGATCACTCCGCTGTTCAAAGTGGAGACCAAGATGGAGGCCCCATGGAGCTTTGGAGACTCATCAAGGGAGGGAGGAGAAGTTGTAAAAGCAATGAAATACGTTGCCTAGCAGATACGTGGGTACTCCATACAATTCTGGGGGATGCCTCACAGATACTTTAGAGTAGGCTGACCAATTAGCAGTAAGAGAGAGAGCCTGAAACAGTGGTTCTCAAAAAAAAGAAAGAAAGAAAGAAAGAAAGAAAGAAAGAAAGAAAGAAAGAAAGAAAGAAAGAAAGAAAGAAAAGAAAAAAAAAAGATGAAATCAGGTCAGTGACCATCGGCAGCACAAAGAAAAGATAAATGGGGAGGTCCCTACAGGCAGGGTGAGGGAGGCATTTTGGTGAGGGAAAACTGCCAGAAATTCATGCCGAGTGTCCAAGAGCCCGGCTCCATTGCTTAATGGTTCTGGGACTGTTCGAATGGGTCTTGTACACCACGGCCTTCTTGGTTTAGGTCTGAAAAAGGGTCATTCAGGGTCAAGTGAGCTGAGAGGGCTCTGCCTCCAGCCACCAACATAGATTTTGTCTGTATTTGTGCTGATTTCTTCAGGAAGGGGTGAAAATGAAGGGACATGAGCTATCATTTAATACAATGATGACATTGAACTAATCTCCCAACAAATGACCTTGAACTAAATCTCCCAGCTGTTCCCCTTTCCCATTGTCCCACAGCCTTTGCCTTCTAGCCCAGGATTTCCAGAATCCCAGTCTTTCCCTCCACTCCCCAGTCTACACCTGGGCTTACAAGCTCCACACAGCTACTTCTTTGGAAAAATGTTCACATCACCATTCTTTCTATCCCAAGCAACAATGAAGCTTCACTGTCCCTCAGAAAGGGTCTGGAAAGGCTAGTCTGCAGGACAGAGACAAAGGGGCTGTTGTGATGGAGAGGCACCCCAGTGATGAGGGAGCAGGAGGCTGGTTGAGGACAAAGCAAAAGCTGGCACCTTGCACCCCCTCTCCACCTGCTCCCCTCGGTAATATGTGTCACATTCCTCAGGCACCCCTGACTGCCCTAAAAGAAAAACAAATAGTTAACTTGCAGAGATCACAATCCTGCAAGGCTGGAGTCTCCCTTGGTTTACAAATGTCCTTGAGATTTACAACAAAGAAGTTACCTTATCAATAGCCCAATTTCCAAAGGCACATAACTCAGTTCCTCAAGCCCTAATGTCGCCCTCCCCTCCATAAAAACTAAAGGAGGCTGAGGTAGAAGGAAAAGTAAATAAAGTTAAATTTCTTCTAAACCCAAATCTCACTAACAAGGACGCTTGATAGCAGGAATGGAACATTCCACCAGGAGACTCCCAATTGTCTTTATGTTAGTGCCTCATTAGAGGGAAAAGTGGCCTTGGCTTGATAGTAACCAGGACTTCAATATCCTGACAGTCTTCTTTACCCCAATAGCCCTTCTGAACACCCCTTTGTCCTCACCTACCCAACTCCTGTGTATATAACTAGCCGCTCCTCACATCCCCGGGGCAGCAGCTCTCCCTGCCCACGGGTCCTGTCCCCGTGCTTTAATAATCCACCATTTTGCACCAAAGACGTCTTAAGAATTCTTTCTTAGCCATTGGCTCCGAACCTCACCCCACCGAACCTCACCTAGGTTCTAGAACTTCATCACCAGGACTGAAACCAACCAGGAGCAGATGGCACACGATTCCTGCCACACATGAAGGACTCAAGTAATACTTGTTGGAAGGAAGGGAGGGAGGCAAGGAAGAAGGGAGAGAAGAAGGAAAAGATACTTTGATTGATAGTTGCAAGTGATGTGAAGATTTGGAAACCTCCAGACCCTACTCAGGGCTTGCCAGCAGCCAGTGAATTTTATTTTATAAAATGAATCCATGGGGCGCCTGGATGGCTCAATGGGTTAAAGCTTTTGCCTTCAGCTCAGGTCATGATCTCAGGGTCCTGGGATCGAGCCCCGCATTGGGCTCTCTGCTCAGCAGGAGCCTGCCTCCCCCCAACCCCTCTGCCTGTCTCTCTGCCTGCTTGTGATCTCTGTCTGTCAAATAAATAAATAAAATCTTTTTTAAAAAAATAAAAAAATAAAATGAATCCAATAATGCACTTCTGTTCATGACCTTGATGGCCACTCTGTGCATAAATCATGTCCATATCAGTCTGCCTCCCATACTAAAATATAAGCTGCTAAAGACTAATGTGCTGAAACATGTTCTGTTTCCATTTGCTTCTCCTCTCTCCACCCTGACCTTGGGAGGCTGAGCTCTACCCAGGCTCCCTTGCATTTTGACTTCCAGTGAGCTCTCCAGTGGGAGGTACAGACCAAAAACTAGAGGGCAGGAAGAGAGAATGGTCCGGGAATTTATTGCTACCTGCTAAGCTGTGTTTGAGCAGTGGCTGTGTTCTTCTACCAAACACCACAACTCCTGGGAAACGGCCCTTCTCCAAAAGCCACAGCCCTCTCCAAGGCTAACAGCCTCTTTCCCATCACACCTTCAGACTGAGAGGTGGTGTGGGTCTTTCACCATGTTCATGTCCAACCTGCATTGCATCATCCCTTCCTGCTGCCCTACACCATACCCCACAGCTGTGTAAATTGTCCTTTCATTAAACCCCCATTCACATTTTTATTCATTATGGCTCAGTCCCTTAGTATGGAGCTGATGTTGTGCTGGGCACACCCATCATCATGGTGCTGGAAGTGAGCCCTATTTCACCTCTCCCTCCTTCCTGCTGGTGCCTTGGAACCCCAGCCCCTGCCTTACAGGGGCAATGTCTGCCTGATTCTTTTCCCTTTATTAAAATTCTATTGGAAGTGATTACTAGATCTCTGGGTTTGGGCTTAGAAATCTCTCTCTCAAGGTAAATATATCTTCTGGGAGGAGCACATGCTTATCTTGATCGTTAAGGAAGTGAATAAGCTTATCGGAATTACTGGGGAAAGTGGGTAAATATAACATATTTCAAGACTCTGATTTGTTAGCCAGTATTTAAGTGTTATCACTTACATGACTCCCTAAAGACACAGTAGAGCAGATGTTGCTTTCGATGGGGACAAAGGAAGGGAGAGCTTGGTCATGGCATGCTAAGGAGGATGCTGAGGGTGGGTGACTAGAGGGGTGTGAGGCAGTGGAGAACAAGGGAAGGGGATCGTGTCCAAAGATATGGAAGGACCCTGAAAAGAAACTGCATTCATTCACATATTTGTACAGGGCTGGGCTGGCCCCACCTATTTCCTTCCTCCTTCTCTCCACCCATTACTGCTCTACTTGAACTGCTACTTCCTCCTCCTCCTCCTCCTCCTCCTCCTCCTCCTCCTCCTCGTCCTCTTTCCCTCCTGTGTCCTTGGGCTCCACTCATACATTGCCTAGTTACAGAGCAAATTCATGTTCATGATTGCCCAAAAAGATCCCAGGTACCTCTCATGTACCATCTAAACAGCTGAGGGACTGAGGAAAGGTAGGGAATCTGAGAAAGCGTTTCCATAAGGGCCCCAACATTCGTGGCTCTGCCTGGAATGAGTGAGTGTTACATTAATAAAACATCAATAGGCGGGATTCATCCATCCAACAGGGCAAGAACATCCAGTCATCCATGGTGGTGTTCTCAAGAGACCTGGGGGCTAGCATATTGGCAAACAGGGAGACCTCTCCCTTCCTCAGCATTAAAAGTAATGCCAGGGCTAATCTTACCACACAGGGATGGGCATAACTGACCCTCTGGATGGGCCCCTACAGCTGTGTGATTCTCTGAGGCACAGGCCTCTTGGTTATCAAGGAGAGGAGAAGGGCAAGGACATGTTACCTCTCTGATCACGTGTATAGTCCTGGGCTTTTGCCCATGGGATTTGTAGCAGAGGTTGCAGTATCTACTGCAGTATCTTTTTACCTTATCAACTGAAGAAATGACAACATTTCCCAGCCTCCACTAAGTTCTGGTCAATGTGCTATTAGCAGAGGCGATGTGTGGCAACTTCCAAGAAATCTCTTTATGAGTTGTCAGGTGCTACTTTCCCTCTTTCTTAATTGCCCTTCCTTTCCTTCTGCTGTTTAGAGTGTGGATGTGATGGCCAGAGCTTGTGCAACCACTCAAGACCCTGAGATGGGAGACAGAGGCAGAGGATAACAGAATATCAAGACCGAAGTCAGAGTTCTTGACTGCACATGACTGTACCAACCCTGGACTGCTTACCTCTAGACTTCTTACATTTGAAAGGAAAATAAATTTATATTTTGTTTAAAACACTCTGATTTTGGTTTCTTCGTTATATGTCACCTTATCTGATTCTAAATGATAAAGCATCTCTCCGGGCTTTAGGTATAACACCAAGCTATCTTGAATAAATTCCAGTCCAGAAATTCCATTGTCATCTCCTTAATTTCTCTAGAGGTAACCAAATATGGAACTCACTTTCGCTTTCTTTCTAGGGAAATAAAACAATATTCCCGTGGTCCCTGAAGATATCCATCTCATGGTCTGAATGACAAAGCAGAAAATGGAATAGCATCTAGCTTCCCATCCAGACCAAATTCTGGTTCCCAGGTTTGCCAAGAACAGCTATCCCACAGTCTAATCTATGAAATAGACACATGAAACCCATCCACATTTAGGGTCACAATTGAGATCTATAATGATTCCATGTCTCCATGTCTCCAGATGACTTGGTGATCCTTAGATAAAAAGAGGCTTAGGAAATAAAAACGCATCCTTGTCCTCAGCTAGAAAACAACACTCCATGAGTCAGATCTGACAGCATGACTGAGGGGCAGAAGGGTGCATCAGTCCATTTCAGGAAGTATTTAACAGTGGGGGGAAGTGGCGAGCAATGAGAAAGAAGGGTGGAGAATGGTGGGCTGTCAGGGAGCGGACACAGTGTTCCCCATCACTCCTTCCTCCAGCTGTGCCAACCATGTGGTGTGTTTTTGTCCCTTCGTGATCTTGCCCTGATGAAGCTCTTTTCTCCTCACTCTTCACCTTCTCCACTACCATCATGCCTGCCCCAAACATAAACTCTAGCTCATTCCCTGAAGAAACTGTGCTCTCCCACAACTACAGGCCTCTCTTCATGCTACTCTGGGTGTTTAGAAAGCTCTTAACCCTCTACCAGTTGGAATGGCACCTCCTCAGTAAAGCCTTTTAGATTTCCTCAGGCCAAGTTAGAACATTTTCACCCTGTGCTTTCAGAACACTTTATAGAGTCATATGAACTTCTAGTTTAGGGATAAACAAAGGGCTGTATCATATG
Source organism: Lutra lutra (assembly GCF_902655055.1). NCBI lineage: Eukaryota > Metazoa > Chordata > Mammalia > Carnivora > Mustelidae > Lutra > Lutra lutra. The sequence continues at coordinate 88,139,637 of NC_062285.1, forward strand.
TACATTTAACTTGCATGGATATAACTGCACATGTTCAGTAAACAAAAAAAAATGGAGAAGGAGGAGAAAACAAAGAGAAAGAGAAAGACATATTTTTATTCCTGACATCTTACAAAATATAGCTTCATAATTTTTTTTTAATTTAGAAAAAAGGAACCTCTTGCTAAAATGCAAAGAAAAAATGAAGGAAGTTTCTGGGGTTTGATTTTAGGGATTTTTGAGGGGTGATTTTCTTGATTATTTGTCATTTCACTTTATATGCTGACTTTGGACTAAATCTCTGAATGGGGGGCGCCTGGGTTGCTCAGTGGGTTAAGCCTCTGCCTTCAGCTCATGTCATGATCTCAGGGTCCTGGGATAGAGCCCCACATTGGGTTCTCTGCTCAGCAGGGAGCCTGCTTCCCCCGCACCCTGCCTGCCTCTCTGCCTACTTATGATCTCTGTCAAATAAATAAAATCTTAAAAAATAATAATAAAAAAATAAAATAAATAAAATAAAATAAATCTCTGAATGGGACCTGCCTCTTCCACATAGCATCACATGGTGACTTCTTTAATTGTCTTAGACAGACTGTTCCAGGCAGGCTATATACTTCTGAGAGACAGCAACCTGTGCCATTCATTTTGGGGTTTTCTGGGCCTAGCACAGTGTCTAGCAGGCAGCTAGTGCTCAATAAACATTGGTTGAAAGAAAAGTCGAATGGTTCCAGCATTTCCCATTGGCTACAACCCAATTAGAATCTGAGGGAAACTGTCTCATCCCACTCACCTCTACAACACCCTCTTCAAACTGTCATCCGATCCCCTCTTTGAAGAGATCTATACATAAACTAGTCACTTTGCAAAACAGTACACTTATGTCTAACAAAGTCCAATCGTTAAGAAAGTAGGACTGCGGGGCCCCTGGGTGGCTCAGTAGGTTAAAACCTCTGCCTTCGGCTCAGGTCATGATCCCACGGTCCTGGGATCGAGCCCCACATCAGGCCCTCTGCTCAGCGGGGAGCCTGCTTCCCTTCCTCTCTCTCTGCCTGCCTCTCTGCCTACTTCTGATCTCTGTCTATCAAATAAATAAACAAAAATCTTTAAAAAAAAAAAGAAAAGAAAAGAAAAGAAAGAAAGAAAGTAGGACTGCGGCACCATGAGCGACAAGAGGAGTTTAATTATGAATTCTACGTTGCCACCACCAATAAACTTAGCCGTAGGAGGATTCAGAAACCTTTCATTATTGAACTAACAACACTGGCTTTCTTCTATTAGAGTTAGAAACTGAAGGTCCATTTCACTCTTGACAATGATCCTAAGAACTGTCTTTAATATCTCAGTTATCCAGAGACCAGCGTTCCGGGATGTTCAAAATAGCAGGGAACCTGGAAGTAACAGTGGAGCGAAACAACGAGAAAAGAACATTTCAGTGGAGAAATCAACTTTTGATCGCCCATCATAATAGATCAGAGAGATGGGGACCTGAAAGTGACAGCTGATTTGGCTGAATCAGAAAGAAAATGAGCTCCCATTGTTGCTGGTGCAGAGGACACATGTACATCGTTGGTAAGGAGAGGAATAAGCCTGTCTTAAAGTATTGGTTGGTTGGTTGTTTCAACTTCTTTCTCCTTGTTTCTTCTCCCTCTCCTTGATTTTACAGAAAGCCAAAAATCCTTGTTTTATATTCATCCATTAATTCAAGAATATTTTTTTAAATATCTGCTCCGCGTCAGACACTCTTCAGTCTTACAGGTACAGAAGTAATAGGAGATTGTACAATACTGTGGGGTAAAAGCTAGATTAGCATACTAAATAGCATATATGAGAAGCACATGATCCCAAACTGCAAGAGAAAATAACAATGTCAATAACAATGAGAGAAACTAAAGCATAGTGAGCGTTTACAGTGTGTCACATGCTATTCTATGTACTTAATGGATATCGACTTATTTGATCCCCATAATAACTTTTAGAGGTAGGTAAGCTTATTGTCATTCCCATTTTCACCTGAATTAAAGTGGCAGTGAGAGGAAAGGAAGTAGATATTAAGGCGAATGATGACAGGACTCAGTGACAGATGTGAATGGGTGAGTGAGAGGGAGTCATCTAAGGGAACATCTGAGTTTCTGGCTTAAGTGATAGATGGATGGTGGGACCATCACTGACAAGCAATCTGCTAGAGGAGTTCATGTTCCATCCAGAGCGGCCCACCATTGGGAGGAGAAGGGGAGAAATCAGAGCCTCCTTAACCCTTCCCAATCCAATTCTCTGTCATGGCCAAGTGCATGAAGCCATTCTACTGATGTCTGCAAACCAGCCTTTCTGGGAGATTCCTGTAAGACCTGAAAGAGTGCAGAAGGCAGAGTGGGCACCTCCAAGAAGATAAGGTGGATATTGTAACAGTAGAGGAAAGATCCACTTAGAGACAGAAGACCTTGTCTAGAGCCTGGCTGACCATGAACCACACAAATGCTCTGAAGCCTTACCACTGCTTATTCTGAGACTGCCTTTGCCTGATTACAAGAATTCATGGGGCCCAGGGTGGATCTGCACTATCTTTAGCCTAGTAAGCCTATAGACTATGCATCAGATACCAGGTAGTAAATAGATACCTCTGAGACAAGGTTTAAAGAAGGCAGCCTCTGTCAGCCCAGTAGGGGAGGTTGATTCCTAGGAAAAAACCTGTGGTCCACTGTATCAATTGTGAGAGTATAAAGCAAAGACTCAATGTCAAAGAACCTGAATGGACCAAGAAATATAGAGACAAGGAGGGTGGTTGGGTAATTTTCATGCAGAGAAAACATTGGTGCTTTTTGATGGCAATGCAGAAGAGAGGATCAAGAGATCAGGGGAGCAATTTAAGAAATGTTAGAGGTGAGCTCAGGTGGAAACTAGATAGAAAGGTATAAGAATAAGAAGCAGTAAAAACCACAGCATGGAAACTCACTTCTGGAGATAAGGGTCTTTTTGGTGGCAAATGCAGAAAATTTTTAAGAACTAGGGCCCAGAGAAGTAAGAGGTAGAATATCTAAATAGCATAGGACTCTGGAGAAAGGATATGGACACCTAAATAGCAACCAAGATGACCTAAAAAAAAAAAAAAAAAAAAACCTGGCCCTGACCATTTTGTGACCACAAGTGGGAAAAAGAGCATTTGCCTTGGGAGATATTAATAGAGGCACTGTTGGTGGGAGAAAGTGAAAGCAGGGGTGACTAGCCAAAAACTAGATTAACCAGAACAGAAAACTGGAAGAAGCAAGAAGGTAAGTAGCAGCGCAGAAGAAGATCGAGAGGGAGATGGGGCAAAGGGAGCGTGGGCTTTTGCTAAATGAAGTAGTTAAAAAGTTGGCCATGATGGTAAAGCCATTGGTGAGTTTGGGAGAAAATGCAATGTGGTCAAGGGGTAGATGCTTACTCTCACAAAATCATCCATGGAGAGCAACTATAACCCTCCCCGTGACACTTGTGCTAGCGGGCTCACTCATAACAGATGGATGGGCCTTGGGACCCTACCTGACATGGCCCTTCCTAGGCTGTCCAGTCCAGTGGTACTCAAGAGAAGAAACCCGCACTAGACTATAATCATGAACAGCTTCCTTCTTCTAGAACAGAGGTTGGCAAATTACTGCCCCTCCCCCACCCCAAGCCACATCTACCCCACTGGGCAATTCCTACCTGTGCCAATCTTTATCCAAAGACAGAGAAAGGGGTGGGGGAGGGAGGGAGGGATGGAAAAGGGGTAAGGGTCCAGAGAAATTGTGTGGTCCTAGACACCATATTGAAAAGATAGGGATATTCACAGACCTCAGAACAGAGGCCCTGCCTACAGGTTATTTTGATGAGAGAAACACTTATATGTATTTATCCTTGTTTGTCTTCCTTATAATTAGACTGCTAACTCCTCAGGGTAGAACTTGCCTAGCCATAAACTTCTGAGTGTACACTTCATTACTAAGGGTAAACCACCAAACTCCTTACTAAGACAACAGTAAATATTTATTTTTACTCTCTGGAAACTTTTGTGAAGTAATGGGCAATAAGAATGTGGGCATAATTTGCCCAATTTCTCCCCATTTTAGAATCTGATTAATTTCCTTGGATATGACTGTATGAGAAATTCTAAGCAAGGTAGGGAACTGTTTCCTTTGTTTCCGTGTGTGTGTGTGTGTGTGTGTGTGTACATGTGTTTTAAATTGGGGATGGCAAGTAGTTTCAGAAGGAGTTTATTATAATGGTAAGAAGGTAGCAAAAAGGTTTCCTAAGTTTATTCACTCGTCCAACATTGCTGGAGCTTCAGGCCAGAAGCTGATCTAGGTATTAAGGGTACAATGATGAAAAATACAGACTCTAGAGGTGGAAGTCAAAGTTGGGTGAGGAGAAGCCTTATTCATGGATTGATACCGGCTCTGGTTCTAAATCTGATTCCATACTAGCTGTTTAATTCAATCATCTTTGGCCTGCTGGGCCCACACAGTCCTCTGACACAGAGATGACCCTGCCTGAACGTGGTCACATTCTGACCCGGTCCCTCTGCTGGGTCAGACTCATCTCACTGCCCGCACACCCCTGGTACACTTGACTCACTACTTCAACCAGGCTACAGGGGACGGTAGATGCCCCAAGGAGTTCTCTCACAGCCACGCCTCCTCCAGCCTTTCCAGAAAGGCCCTCAAGGATTTCTGCAACCGGCCCTTCCAGTTGGGCAGAAATTTCCTGCCTTGGCAGTCCAGAGGACTTGGCAGTCAAGAGGCATTTTGTTTTGTTTTATTTTAAATGCACAGTACATCCCCAAGCAGCCCCACCCTCTGTTCTAATTCCATTAAATCTATTCCTTTTGGACCTTTATTTTTCTCCATTAGAAAGTGGGACTGGGTAGGGAGAGAGGCTGGCAAAATGAGAGTGCTCTATAAACATGAAAACGGAGGGTTGCTCGCACCTCTGCTTTGCCTCTTGACTTTCTTCTTCCTCAAATCTGTCACCTCCACTCACCAAAACACCCAAGCTTGTGCCCAGTCTCCTCACCCCAAGGAGTAGTAGGCTGGCTTAATTGAGCTGAAATTGTATAACGTCACAGGAGCCAGCAATAATTAAAGGGTAAAGCAGACAGCTGTGTCTTCAGAAAATAACACAGATGCATACTGCTCTTAATATAAAACTAATAACAATGTCACGCTAATATAATTAATGCCTCATTTACTCAGTCCAGTGTGGAATGAACTGTTCTACATAATTGATCCTCCCAGATTCCTGGAGCCTAAAATTTGGGGAATCAAATAGTTTAAACATATTTCATTGTTATGGAAATCTTTTTAAATATGTTGTGTTATTCTCTAGTTTCCTAGATAAAACTCACCCAACATGTTTCATTACCCTCCATAAGTACAGAACCAGCTCCAACATTAAATACCCAGTACCTGGTGGAGTGCTCGGGCTCCAGATACATATTGGTAGGACAAATAAATCATCTCCAATATTGGCTTCGAGATCCAAAATAAATGAACTCTTGGGCTTTGGACAGAGAGCTTTTTGGCCTCATCTCAGATTGTGTCTTGCATTCTTATTTGTGTTTTTATAATCCCCTGTCCCCTGCTTCACCACAAAGCTGCCAGTTTCTTGCTTCTGTTTCTAAATGGAAATGATGCAGTAATGCACAGACTATAATCTGCTGTAAATCAGCAGATTATTAAACTTATTAGGTCATGCCTGAAATAAAAGTAAATGAAAGAGGCCAAGTAGCTCTATGAATTTTTGATGCCCACCCTGGCCACCCAAAGGCTTTTTTGGCTTCCTTCTGGCTTCTCCTCTGTGCTTCAGATGGCTGCTCCTGCTAGTTGAGTAACTCCCAGACAAGTCAAGCATTCCCATGAGAGCTACAATAGAAACTCATAATAAATGAGTCTTACTTGGGTTAGAACCTCTCACCATATGTCATCCAGGAAAAGATTGCCACTGATCATAGGATCTCACATCTAAATTAACTGGTTCCTCCACACTTGTGAGGCAAAGCCAACAGAGCACATTCCAGAAAAGGGTGGGGAATGGGGAGCCCCTGATAGGCTATAATATTTTTCAAAATTCACGAGTAAATCTCTCCCAGGATGTGTCAAATAGATCTTCCATTTGCTGGTGCTTTAGGTCTAAGAGGCTTTCCCTTTCTGGGTCCCAAAGACTCCAGATTGATCACAGAAGGGATCCAACAGGATTGAGAGTTTCGCAGTTTCCCTGGAGTGGAAAGAATCTCTACTTTGTGCTCCACAGCTCTCTGGAAACACAAAGAAAATGGGTGAAAATCCTGATTGCAAGTTTACCAAGAAATCATTTAGCCTTCAATAATAGATTCTGTCATTCACAAAGTGCAATGAAGACAGCAATGAACTGGTTCAAAATAGGGAGGAAGTGAGGAAATGAGATTAGCATCGGACCATTGGATCCCACCCTCAGTGCGCCTCTGCTACCATCTTGGCTCCAAAGCGAACTGGTTAAGATGTTGTTTTCTTCCCCCTCCAGAGGCTGGTCTAGGGCTAAAGAGTTCTTGTTGGAGTCAATAAGGGAACCAGGAGACAGAACTCGAGCCTCACCCCTGAGTCAACAGCGGCCACACCAGGTACCTTGGACAAGTTGTCTGAACCCTTTTTGGATTCTAACTCTTGGTCTGTAAAAGGAGTGATGAGCACACCCCTCTGCTCCCTGCATGCTGGGAGACTTGGTTAATTGGTGTTTGGAAAAGCTTGTATCTTTGAATGAAAGCATTTACAAGTTTTGAGCTCTGTTCTTAAGCTGAGTCTTTGTTCACGTGGATTTTCTTGACTATGCCAAGAGAGCTTCTATAATTTCCCGCTGGAGAACTAATTCCTTAACCCAAAGAGTGTGGTGGTGAATAGATGCCTTTATAAACCTCTTCTGTTTCCCTCTGACTCATTTTTCATCTCGTACGTGATCAGCACAGACTTTTCAACTCTCAGAGAACTTTTTTGAAAAGTTTTAACTTTAAAAATATATGGTGTCAGCTGGATTTTTCCACATCAAATTGTGGTTTAAAAGCAGTAGTAAATGTTGCTTGCTTAAAAATTTTAAGTTTCAATTTTTAGAAAAGATTATGTTTTGCAAAGTCAATAGGTCACCTTCTGATAGTACCTTTTCTTTTAACAGCTGTACTGAGGTATAATGACATACAATAAATTACACTGTTTAAGTTGTATGATTTCAAACATTTTCACATATATATACATCCATGAAACCATCACCATAATCAAGGTAATGAATCTACCCATCCCCCCCCCCAATATTTGCCTGGATTCTTTCACTCAGTAAAATTATTTTGAGATTACTCCATACTGTTGGGTGTACCAGAGCTCATTCCTTTTTATTGCTAATAAGTATTCCATTGTAAGGATATGACACATTTGTTTATCTTTTCACTTGTTGATGGACATTTGTGTTGCTTTAATTCGGTGATATTACAAATAAAGTTGCTATGGATATTCGTGTACAAGTGTTTGCATTGGTATATCCTTTCATTTCTCTGGGGTAAGTGCCAAGAAGTGGAATGGCTAGGTCTATCTTCTGAGTAGTTCCAGAACAAAAAGATATTGTGTTTGGAGAAAAGCATGATACATATAAACCCCTACATACACTTCTTTCGATGTCTACAATTTTGATGTCTACAATTGTTTATCATGGAACCAAAAAAAAAAAAATTGTACTTTCTTCTTCCTTCCCTATGTTACATTAATAATAAAAAGAATTTGCTTTGGTGTTACACAATGCAGTTTACAAAATACCTTTGCATATATTATGGCCATCTATCCTCACAAGCAATTTCTTCTCATTCTCTGATTCTCTCTGGTTGACTGTCACCCTACATAACAGTAATGAATACTGAATGAAGTATTCTAGATAAGTTCTCAAAATAACTACATATCCAGACTGCTTTTGCTCCCTTGATTCTCAAATGGCAACACTTACCCCAAGTCATGCTCCCTTGCCAAAGGCTCCCTTGTCCCTACTGCAAAAATGAATGAGCAAGGTGCAGACCAGATCCTCCTCATGCCTGCTCTTGATCTCTGCCTTCTTCCTCTCCCATTCCACATGACTACAAACTTCAGCAGTCACTAACACTGTGGTTCAGAGCTTATACACTTCTTATCTTGACTCCAACTCTTTCTCAGATGTCTTGGCTAAGAAGATCCAGAAAGTGCTCTTTATGTTAAGTCCAAAACACTGAATCATCTTACCATATTATGTTGGTTAGAAAATAATATTATTGGGGAGATACTGTTGAAAGCCAAACTTAACACTTTCACTGTTTTATGTCAGAAATTACTTCATTCAATGGTTGTGGGAAATTTCAGCGAACCTTTCAAAACTTCACTCCAAAAATCTCATCCTGTCTTTCTCCGCCCCCTTCTCTCCTGCCTGCTGCTAAGTTTCAGCGCCTTTTCTCTCTTTGCTCTCCCAGTTTCTTCCAAGGTTTGGAGAAAACAGACAAAGACTGTAAGAGATAATTCTAATACGAGTGTTTAGCTTTGAGACTATTGGTTTTCTGAATGCAAAAGTGAAGTTATAGGCCTCCCCCCACAAAAATATAATTAATATAGATTTACAAATTAAAAATAGACCTACTGAAGAACTGAAAAAATACAGAACTTTAAAACTAATATTAGGTGGGAGAAATCTTCCTAAGCAAGACATAAAACCTAGAATGTAGGACACTTGGGTGGCTCAGAGGCTTAAGTGTCTGTCTTCAGCTCAGGTCAGGATCCCAGGCTCCTGGGATCAAGTCTTGCATTGGGCTTCTCACTCAGCAGAGAGCCTGCTTCTCCCTCTGCCTGCAGCTCCACCTCCTTATGCTCTCTCTCTCTCTCCCTGACAAGTAAAATAAAATAAAATAAAATAAAATAAAATAAACCTAGAACTTACTGACAGATTGGCTATGTAAATTTTCCATTTCCATAGGTGAAAACTATCATAACAAACTTGAAAAATAAGAGGCTGATTGGGAGAAAATACTTGCTATATATATATATATATATATATATAGAGAGAGAGAGAGAGAGAGAGAGAGATGACTATTCTTTTTTTTTTTAAAGATTTTATTTATTTATTTGACAGAAAGATCACAAGTAGGCAGAGAGGCAGGCAGAGAAAGAGGGGGAAGCAGGCTCCCCGCTGAGCAGAGAGCCTGATGCGGGGCTTGATCCCAGGACCCTGAGATCACGACCTGAGCTGAAAGCAGAGGCTTAACCCACTGAGCCACCCAGGCGCCCCGAGAGATGACTATTCTTAATGTATTAAAATCTCCTTATGTTGAGGGGCGCCTGGGTAGCTCAGTGGATTAAGCATCTGCCCTGGGCTCAGGTCATGATCCCAGGGTTCTGGGGTTGAGCCCTGCATCAGGCTCCTTGCTCAGAGGGGATTTCCCTCTTCCTTACCCTCTGCCCCTCCTCCCAGCTCCAGCACACTCTCTGTCTCTCTCTCTCCTCCCTCTCTCTGTCAAATAAATAAATAAAATCTTTAAAAAAAAGAAAAGAAAAGGAAAGCTCTCTACATTAATCATACCCTTAAGATGTGTGCACTTTGTCATATATAAATTTTACATAGAAAAAAAGAACTATAAACAAATGTTAAATACTATTGTTGATAGGCAACTGAAATATTTAGCCTACTGATATCTGCACCTTTGTTCAAAACATACAAAAATAAGGTGAATGGACAAATGAATAAAGGAATAGATAGATGAAAAGATATATGATAAAGTAAATATAGCAAAATGTTAATTATCAGTCCAGATAATAGGTATATGGATGCTTAAACTACACAATTCTTTTTTTAAATTAATTTATTTATTTGAGAGAGAGAGAAAGCAGGGGGGAGGAGGAGGGAGAGGCAGGAAGATCTCTAGCAGACTGCAGTGAGCGCAGAGCCCAACAGTGAGGCAGAGCCCAAATACAGTGTTTGACCCCAGCTACAGTGTTTGACCTCATGACCCTGAGATCACAGCCTGAGCCAAAACCAAGGGTCAGATGCTCAACCAACTGCGCTACCCAGACACCCCTAAACTACACAAATTCTTTCAACTTTTCTGTGTGCTTGAAAATGTTCATAATAAAATGTTGGGGGGAGACCCCCTAAAATGAATAAGAAAATACACAAAATCCCTAAGAACAGTAAACAAAGAAAATTAGCAGACAATTTGCAATTTTAAAAAATGGGTACAAAAGGATTTTTAATTTTACTTAGAATAAGAAAAAAATGTATAAACCTTGATAACATCCCACACAAAGACACACATAGGAAAAAATAAATGTGTGTAAGGATGTTTATTGCTTTTTTGTTTAAAAAAGAAAATAGAAAAAGAAAAGAAAGGGATGGAGAAAGAAAAAAAAAAGTGAAGAAAACAACCAAAATAGTGTTCCCTGGGGAGATGGTGAAGTAAATGACAGTGTGTCTTGGTACAGAGCCCTATCCGCAATGACACAGCGTGAGACAATGACGTCTATAGGGACATGGAAGATCTCCAAGGTCTATTGTTCACTGAAAAAAATGGACATTACAGAATACATTGTATAAAATGACCATTTATATAAAAAATGATAATATAACTATGTGTGTATGCAAATGAACAGAAAAAGTGCCCCAAAACATACATATTCAACCCATGACTCATCTTAGAAAAGAGTGAAATTGGAGCGAAGGAGAAAAGACATAGAAGGACATTTAAGCTTCTAGTCTGTAGACTTCTACACAACGAGCCTACAATACTTTGGTAACTTTTTAAATTCCCTCAATTGACCCAAAATTCTAATAGTGACTAAAATCCAAATATCCCCCAAACGCCCTGTGAAAATTGCAATATTCAGTCAAGAATTCACATGTTTTTTCCGCCTAACATCAAAAGCCTGAAGTCTTATAGACAAAACATCTGCTGATCCTTTACAGGATTTTTCTCTGCTTTTCATCTGAATGTCTCAGCATTCGTGTCTATGAAACAAAACAGTCACAAGCCTATAAATCATGTGAAAGTTCTTTCTTCTCCCACTGCACACCCTCAGGGCTTCACCCAACTCTGGGTGCTGTCTGCTCCCAATAGAAGCCCCACTGACAGAAAAGTCTTCTTAAACATAATGGAACACATTCTGAGCTAAATACCAAAGACTAGATGGGTCAGACAGGGGAGAGTTTTACAAAAACATTGCAAGCCAAAGGCAAGAGAAGCAAATTTGAGAAGTGAGAAAAAGCAGAAGGAAGATGGGGGGTGGGGTGCGGGGGGAGAGAGTAAGGAAAGAATTTCGATGGTCATGTTTGCGGCATTCTGACCCGTGAAAGAATTCAGAAGGAATTTGCCACCTAGGCACACACCTGTACATGCATGCGGCACTCTATTCAGGGAGCCAGAAGAGACTTTCCGAAGGCAGACAGAATGGTAAACTGTTCCTTCTGAGTGAGAGTTCTAGTTTTGCAGATACGCAAACGTGGAAAGAAAAGCGACAAGTGTTGAGTCGGGATTCATTCTGCAAGATTGCATGCCTGCGAGGACCAAGTTCCCCGTCCACGGAGGGCCTCAGAGCATTTTATAAACATTCTTGTGAGTGGGAAGGGCATTCAGCTCTGTGACCAACAGCAGCTTCTCTGGTGGGTACTGGATGGCTTGCATCTGGAATCTGGCAAAAATACCTGTGCTCAGGTGGAGAAGGTAGGTCACCTAGACCAAAATGCCTTTCACAGAGCATGTTTCTCCACACTGCTGCTAAAGGAATGCCCCACTCCCCACCCATGCTTCTGAGGGAGGCAGGCGTGCCCTGGGCATGTATGTTTTCATCTGCCAGCTCTGTTTAGGCAACAAACATCTATTGGGTACTTGATTCGTGCCAGATACTGTGCTTTGCTCTGGAAATGCAAAAATGAGTCACATGACCCTCTCCCCAAGAATCCCACAGTCTGATGGGCAAGTATTTACAATAGGATTGATGTTCATAAAGGGCACAGTGAGGGCACAAAGTTAATCCAGACCACCTGCTGGGGAGGGGAAGAGAGAGGCCCAGTGTCACAGAAGGTGAGCTCTGAGCTGGGTTTTAAAAATGAGTGGGAGCTCAAGAAAATGAGAAGATAAATCAAAGCCTGGGAGAAAATATTTTGCAAAAGACATCAATAAAAGATTCTTATCCAAAATATACAAAGAACTCTTAAAACTCAATAGTAAGAAAACAAACAACCCAACTTTAAAAAACGGGCCAAAGACCTATCAGACACTTCACCAAAGAAGATACCCAGATGGCAAATAAGCCTATGAAAAGGGGTTCAACATCATATACCATTAGGTAATTGAAAACTAAAATAACAGTGAAATACCACTACACACCAATTAGAATGACCCAAGTCCAGAACACTGACATCACCAAATGCTGAGAAGGCTGTGGAGCACCAGGAACTCTCATTCACTGCTGGTGGGAATGCAAAATGGTACAGCTACTTTGGATAACAGTTTGGCAGTTCCTTATAAAACTAAACATACTCTTACCAAATAACCCAGTGATCACACTCCTTGGCATTTATCCAAGGAAGATGGAAATGGATGTCCATGCAGAAACCTGCACATACAGGTTTATAGCAGCTTTATTCATAATTGCCAAAACCTGGAAGCAATCAAGATGCCCTTCAGTAGGTGAGTGGATAAACAAACTTTGGTTCATCCAGACGATGGAATATTATTCAGTGTTTAAAGGAAATTAGTTGGGGCACCTGGGTGGCTCAGTGGGTTAAGCTTCTGCCTTCGGCTCAGGTCATGATCCCAGGGTCCTGGGATTGAGCCCCGCATCGGGATCTCTGTTCGGCGGGGAGCCTGCTTCCCTCTCTCTCTGCTCACCTCTCTGCCTACTTGTGATCTCTCTCTGTCAAATAAATAAATAAATAAAATCTGAAAAGAAATGAGCTATCAAGCCATGAAAAGACATGAGGAATTTTAAATGTGTATTGCTATGTGAAAAAAAAAATCCAAACTGAAAATGCTACATGTTGTCCAATTCCAACTATGACATTCCAAAAAAGGTAAAACTATAGAGATAGTAAAAAGATCATTGGTTGCCAGGGTGGGTGGGAGGAAAGGATGAGTAGGCAGAGCACAGAGGGTTTTTTAAGGCAGTAGAACTATTCTGTATGACTCTACAAAAGCGGGTTCATGTCATTATACATTTTTCAAAACTCATAGAATGTACGACACCCAAGAATGAACCCTAATGTGACCATGGACTCTGAGAGACAATGTATCAATGTTGGTTCATCAGTTGTAATAAATGGACCATTCTGGTGCAGGATGCTGATAGTAGGAGAGGCAGTAAGGGAGAGGTAGGAAGTAAATGGGAACTCTCTGTGTTTTCCACTCAATTTTACTGTGAACCTTAAAGTGCTCTAAAAAATAACATCAGTTTAAAGGTGGGGGGGAAATGAATAAGAGGCATAGCACTAGCTACCACACACACCAGTGTGGGTTCCCTCGTAGATAAGAGACACAGGCAAAGTCAAGCTTTCTGGATTGCAAGTGAAACACTCATGTGAGTATATTTTTTAATTTTTTTTAATTATAATTGTTCTTGATGAGTCCACCAAGTGACCAAAGTTGGGGAAAAGCAGATTATAAATGTAAAGCACTAAACACTGAGAACGATATATTATAAGTTCCCAATACATGCGGGCTGTTCTTATCATCCTCCTTCGCTGCATTATTACCATTATTAACAGCATTCCAGGAAAGGGGAGCAACATGTTTAAGGCACAGAGATTAAAAATTAAAAACAAGGGACGCCTGGGTGGCTCAGTTGGTTAAGCAGCTGCCTTCGGCTCAGGTCATGATCCCAGTGTCCTGGGATCGAGTCCCGCATCGGGCTCCTTGCTCGTCAGGGAACCTGCTTCTCCCTCTGCCTCTGCCTGCCATTCTGTCTGCCTGTGCTCGCTCTCTCTCCCTCGCTCTCTCTGACAAATAAATAAATAAAATCTTTAAAAAAAAAATTAAAAACAAAACAACAACCATGAAGCTCTTGAGTCTAAAGAAAGTATCTCTGGAACACAGATGTCGAGGCAGAAGCAGTGAAGAGACAAGCCAGGTCTTGCAGGACCATAATTATCTCCAAAGAAGTTTGGGCTTTATTCTGTAGATAAACAGAGATAGTCTTAAGCAAGAGACTACACGAGATCAGATTGGGAATGGGAGCCAGCCTGGGGGCCGCTGCCATTGTCCCAGAGAGTAATTGCAAGCTGTTCTGGAACGAGTAGCAGGAATAAGGGGTGGAGATGGAGAGCTGGTGGAATTGATAGACCACTGAGATGTTAGAGGGAGAAGAAACAGAAGTCTAGATTGGCATTTGGGTTCCTGGTTTTAGTAATGGGACTGGCAGGGACACTAAGAGGAGGCACAGGTTGAGACAGGGTGGTGAGGTAAGGAGAAAAGAGCAAAGGGTGTATGAGTTCTCTGTCCAGAAGTACGTCCCAGATGGCCATGGGTGTCTTGGCACCACCTGTGACTGGCACAGGTGCACGAAGCATTAAATATGGCCCCACCACTCGGCTGAGGCTTCTGCCCACAGTATCCCATGTGATCCTTCCAACCACCTTATCAACAGATAATGCTGTTATCATTTTTTTAAGATATTAGTTATTTATTTGAAGAGAGAGAGCATAAGTGTGGGAGGGGACAGAGGGAGAAGCAGGCTCCCTGCTGAGCAAAGAGCATGATGTGGGACTCGATCCCAGGACTCCAGGATCATGACCTGAGCCAAAGGCAGATGCTTAACCAACTGAGCCACCCAGTCATCCTTCCTTCTTGTCCTGATTTTACAGATGAGGAAACCAAGGCTTACAGTCTTGCCCAAAGGCACACAGTAAGTACCCAAGCAAAGATCGACATGCATGTATCTCTCATGGCAAAGCTCACATCCTCGAAACCAAGATATTCTATGATCTCATTGACTTGCCACCACCTCCAGTCTTTCTCCTTGTGACCTGGGGCATGTGGCTTTGTCCTCCCAGCAAGCCAGTCCCCATCTGCATGCCCAGCATGGTGAGAGAGCCCACTGCTCTGAGCTGGAGACCCTTGGCAGGGCACAGCCCACAGAGCTGTACACAGGGGCCCTAGGCCCCATTTCCTAAGCCTGCTTCCCTTGTTCTCATCCTGAGGCAGGACTGGGACAATCTGGAGACACCATAAATCTACAAAGGGATTTCAGCTACTCCAGGGGGCCATGTTCCACTTTGGCTAAATGACACTTCCCAGAGAAATGACCTTTTTCTGCATGTGCCACTATCTCTCTTGTGTGCATGGCCCTGGAACTAAATAAGTCATTGTGATGGGGTGGGGGTGTGGGGAGGTTCATTAGAAAAAAAAAATTACAACTAGGGATAAAAATTGTACCTAGAGGAAATAAAAGATGGATGTGCATTTGGTACATTTGTCATGAAAACCTCCGGGACTCTGAAATCTGCCTTCCTCAGCACTGTGTAGCAAAGGCACTTGCTACAGTTAATTAATGAGTCTGACTTCTAGCAGAGCAGTTTCCAAATGCTAGTCCTCAGGCCAAGTAAGTCCGTAATGAAGTGTCACTACATGAGAAAATGAGAAAAATAAGGACACTGCAAAAGGCTTGTGTGTGTGCAGGTATAGTACCTAAATATGCACATATCACTATAATTTTTCTAATTGCCTTGCTTTGGAAGACTTCTCCTTTATTCTGAGACCATTAGCGTCCCATTTTTAGAGCATGTTTTACATTCTAAGCAGCAACTCCAAAATTCTGGAACAGCAGTTGCAGTTAGCAAGCCTTACTGAATCATTTAGCCTCCACTCTCTGTCAGGCTCTGGGGATGTCCTGGAGAACAAGTGCCACCACCTGCTGCTCTTAAAGGATCCCTAGCAGGAAAGATGGGTATTGATGATGTCATCAGAGCACAAGGAACCCTGAGAAGCAGCAGCACAGGAGCACATGACAGGCAGCCTCTACTCACTGGGGAGATCTGGGAAGACTTCCATGAGAAAATGGCACTTAAACAGACTAGGAATGAATAGAATGGGTAAGAATGAGCTGACTAAAGGGGCCCGAGGTGACCCCAAAGAGTGAGGCAGTTTTGAGGAACAGAAGAAAGGTGGTGAGTTTCAAGAGCTGGGAAGCTGGCCATGGGACAGGAGCACATTACTGTTTACAACTAGATAGTCTATGGCTAGAAAGGAACGCTCTCCCTGCATAGGGTAAGCCTGAATTAAACCCCTAGCCTCTGTCTCCCAAGGATGCTCCTGACTGCTCGCAGCAAAGTCATCAAATAATAAATGTCTAACTGCACACTATCAAGTACTGCTTAATAAATAATTGTTCAATGGGTAAGATTCCACAGACAAGGCTGGGCAAACAGGTCACTTTGCTGACCACTCTGTGCTTCTTTTTTTTTTCCCTCCTGTCTAAAATAAGCAGGTTAGATCAAGATTGAAGGTCTATTCCAGGGCAAACATTCTATAATGATAAATGTATAATAGCTACCATTTACTGAGCCTTTAAAAATTGAAGTCACGGTGTTAAATGTTGTGTCTGTATTATCAACAACCCTCATCACAGCCCCATGAGGTGTTATTCACATGATTTGATAGATGAGAAACTCTGAGACACAGACCAAACGTTCCAAGGTCATGCTCTAGTATGTAGCAGATCCAGGATTCAAACCCAGTTCCATCCGATTCCAAAACCCATGCTCTCTCTATGAGCTTGTGGACACTCGCATGAAGCCTTGTGATATTCTATGATTCAGTTAGTAGTTCTACTGATATTCCTCAGCCTGGCATTCAGAGTCTCTTCTGGGCCGATCTTCCCCCAGTTCTAACCACACCGGCCTTGGGGCCGGTCCAGTCTACTCATCACCTTGCAGCACTCAGCTTATGATGTTCCTCCTTGATCTCCCCATCACCAACTCCTTCTCTTCCTGGAATGAAATCAAGTAAGCAACTAGACAATGACCCAGAAACAAAACACAATGAATGGGGTCATACACAGGTGTAGATGTTATAGGAGAAGTTATCTGAAGTCCAACTGGACCTAGGGAGCAAATCCTAAGGAGGGAATGACAGGATAAATGTCTTGGTGGGCAGGTCAGCATCAAGAAGCTCCTGCAAGTGTGACAACTGGACCACATACAGTGAGATAGAAGACACAGAGATCCAGGCATGATGCTGGCCAAGAGTGGGCCAGGATACAGCAATGAAATCCCTGGGACTATGGAACTAGGTGGAAGGCCAAGGCAGGCACTTTAGCCCTGAGGAGTAAGACAAGAAATACCATGAGAATGGAGCCCAAGGCTGAGGCTTGGCCCATGGGACAAGAACAAACCCCATCACTTATAATGGATGCCTCATATAGGCAAACTCTCCCAAACAGGATGAGGGTTGGTCCCAGGTGTTGGGACAAATTTGAGTCTGAGGTCTTGAACAGGGAACCAGTGAGATCATTCCATTCACCTTGGCTACTTTGGTTCTAACCCTAGCCTTGATGCTAACTAGTTGGGCAACCTTGAGCAAGGAGGA
The DNA here is from genome assembly GCF_902655055.1 of Lutra lutra. NCBI lineage: Eukaryota > Metazoa > Chordata > Mammalia > Carnivora > Mustelidae > Lutra > Lutra lutra. Next base: position 88,157,170 of record NC_062285.1, read on the forward strand.
AGACAACTCTCCAGGCATCTCTTGTAAGTTCACATGTCTTATGAGAGAGGCACTGACTATTCTTTGCTCCAGAATTATTTTTGCAAGGACATTTGTAATGATAAATAGACTTGAAAGATAGAGTCTCCCTTTGGAAGAAAATTCAGGAAGACTTACTGCCCATTATAAAAGATTTGGGTCCCCAAGCTCAAGATTTCTTTTCTCTAGTGAAACGCACTTCATGTGTAGGTATTATTCGGTCCACTTTGCATATTTACTCAACAAATTTTATTCTTTCCACCACCTCTTTCAGAGAGATGGTACAGGGATCATAAAAAGACCTCACTGTAAATGCTAATGTGCCCCATTATTAATAATTGTTATTAACAATACAAACTCTACAACTTCTTCAAGTCTCAGCTCATTTGTCTCCATGTTGACCTTCTCAAATAGTTATCAGGTCAGAGGTTAGTCACATAATTTATACATCCTGCCAGAAATGTCTCCGCTTACTTTTTGAGTGTTATTTTTAGCTCCCTGACTTGATTATTGGTGTTTGAGGACTGGGATCATATCTCTCACCTCTTCTGGACCCAGCATCTATGCTTAACTATATGGTAAAGAGGCCCAGTAAACACAAACTGACCAAGTCTCATACGTCACTGTTCCCCATAAAGTCAAGAGGAAAGAATGTTAATTGCTTTTAATCAGCTTTACTGTCTCTGTGATACAGGCTTCGTAGCCTGGAGGGAGGACAGGCTGATAAAACCGTTCGTGGGATGGCAAGCCCATTGAACTTACCTGAATGGCTGATGTAGCAGTTAATATGTTTATAGGATATTTGCATCAAGTGTATTATTAAACACACACTTCAGTATTTATATATGCAAAACGAATTGCAATAATCCATCTAAGTTTTTTCTAGCAACTCATCATGTGGTACAAACCATCTGTCCACCCCCAGGAAACAGTGAAGGTCAAACCTCTGAAGCCACATCTTTGGCCCATTCCTGGGATCTCTGGGCCACAAAGCACATCATCTATTTCAAAAAGATGTAAATGAAATTAAGTTCTGAGCTATTAAGGCCAGCAAACAATAACTCTCATGAGCAAAAGCAAAACTAAAGTAATACAAACCCAAATCAAGCTGATCCTAAAATGGCTATTATCCTATTGGTATCATCATACACATTTGGGGTATCAAGGCAGGTTATTTTCTCCAAGTTAGTTCTCATACACGGTGGTAGGGGTACCTTGGTCATGGCCTCCTAGTCCAATGGCTATATATCTCAGATGTGTGGTTAATAAACAGTTGGGAATGCTCGCTCAATTAGTTATGCTTCCTATACTAAGTTGTTTCTACGGAGTCACCAGCACAAATCCGAATCGCTACTGTCATTGGGTATGATAGTCCACAAAGTAATAGGAATCCGTCAGTTCACAAACCTGCAAATGAAGATTGGCACTCTCAGAAAGGGGTCACACGTGGAAGTCTATTTGTGTTAGAATCTGGCATGTCAATGTTTTCATCTCCTATGAGTAGAGAGAACTGCAGAGGCCCTACGAAGAGAATCTTCTGTCCCTTTTTATTCTGGTCTAAAGTACACATGGCCCACCATGTTCCTTCATTTTAGTGGCCAAACAAACAAACAAACAAAAACAAGGGTCTCACGTAACATTACAAGCTGGTAAACTAAGTGAAATCATAGAGGCGATGTTTTTGATTCAACATAAGCATTCACTGACTGTTCATTCATTTCCCCTTCCCTTCTCCCTAGAGGAACTGGAAATGAAAGCTAAGAATGTGCCACCAAACCCAACAAGTCAGAGACAGTGAGAGACCACAGCCTACTTCATCTGGTGCCACCTCCATCCTGGCCAGCCATGCGTGGGGCGGAGGGGCAGGGCAAGAGGAAAAGCCGGCATCTGCTGCCACTGGAGATGGACCCACTTGTCTTTAAAAGCTCACACTATAATAAGATCTGCCCAGATAGTGTCAGGTTATTTCCAGGCTGATGACACCTCTTACTGAGCGTTCTCATGTGGGCTATCAGAAAGAGAACTTTGCCATCGCTTTGTCTCACCAGAACACGAAGGATTTGTAATGCGACTGAGCTAGACTGAGAGCCAGCCTTGTGTCCCTCAAGGCGGGCATGTGACAAGCCCGGCCTCCCCTCCCATCGGGGTCACTATCGTGCAGGCCCGGAACTAGCATCAGAGCAGACCTCAGGCACATCCTCGATCCATGAACACCACGGCGTTAATCACAAAAATTGGGAACAGTGAGATGGGTCTCCCAAACCAACATAATCTTGTTGTTTATTTCCGCCTGAGAGGTGAAATTCTAACCCAGGGCAAGTCAAAATACTCTCTCTATAAATTAAGTGTGATTATGCCTGGAGGCAGATATCAGCTCAATGGAGTAATGAATAGTTTGCAGATCCTAAGATGAAAGGTCCAGGTCTCTTTGGGCTTTGTGATGCTATTCACAAGAATCCCTTTCCCTCTTTTGCCCTGTACCTTCCACTTGCCCTTGCTGAGGACACAGAGCTGGAGGGAGTGCTCAGAGCCCTGTCTCTGTAGGGAAAGAAAGATCGGGGAACTCAGGATGAAGTTCTGAATTGAATTCACTAAAATTCAGAGATTACTTGGAATAAACTCACCTCTTAAAACCAACACTTCAGATAAGGAGCAATTTTATGGAGGGCTGTATCCCAACGACTTGTTGTACCTGCCACACACACGTTAATGTTTTAATGAGTGTTTTTGCTTCTTTTATTCAAGGGCCTTGGAATCCTTTAGGATGAAAGGTCCAGGGAGCCTGAAAGGGCTTAATGACGGGCTTCGGGTGTTATTATCCTCCCACAGAGACACCTACAATCTAGAGGGCAGAAGGTGAGTTTTTCAGCCCGAAGCACTCAGGTGGGTTGCAGATTTTGCTGCCTTAGGAAAACCTCAGGAGTGATCAACAGCACCGAGGGGGAGAGGGAAGGAGGGCAGGAGAGCAGTAACCCTCATAATAATAACAGCCTGAGTGCGACTTACCACGTGGCCAAACGCTGTTCTCAGTACCTTCCATTTAACCCTGATGACCACAGTGTGACTCTACATTTTCCAGATGAGGAAGCTGGGGGCAACAGAGGGATTCAGTAACTTGCTCAAATCTGAAGATCTTGTAAGTGGTACAACAACCAAATTCTGGGGATGAAGCTCTTGACAGAAAGAGAGACAAGGCGGGACTAGAGACCCCGTCCTCCTGCCCTTGTTCCTCCTTCTGTACTTCCAGCCTCAGAATCAGTGAACACCCAGCCTAGCCTATCCAGCGTGCCCAAGAGTGTGTTTGAAAGAAAGCTCCAGGGAGTAAGGGGGTATCTGCTGAGCGTTTGCTCCTCGAGTTGCCTAAAGAGCTGCCTTGTGCGGACAGATTGAGACATCTAATGGCTGGAGGCTAAAAGGGGATCACGCCAAGCTCTGGGCAGACATTTGCAAACACAGACCACGTGGAACTCATTCAGCACAGCCAGGATGGTGAAAGAACAGGAGACTATACCAAATAAGGAATTGCTCAAGGAACTGGACGTATTTAGACTGGAGAAGAACGGACTCAGAAGACAGAAGAGCTATATCCTCAAATACCTCATCTGTTCTCCTGGGAAGAGAGATGAGACCCGGCCTGACAAACCCAAGGGAAGAATTGATACAAGGGCAACGAAGTTAATTTTAGCGCGTGCTCAGTGCCACCCACAGACAAATGCACAGCCTTTCTTAGCAAAGATGTTTAATTACAAGCCAAAAGACCACTGGCATCCTTGTTAGTAACACATCCTTTCACTTTCAGAAGAGTCCTGATTTGGGCCTAAATTACGGGTCACCAGAAAGAAGGAGCAGAGCCCCTTCCCTCCTGGATGACTTGTCTAGGTTTCAAGTCATTTCCAAGCATGTAATTTTTTAAATTTGCATCTATGAGATGTTTCTGAGATAGGAATCCTATTAATGATTTGTCACTACAAGGCTTATACCTTATATCTACTTTTCCATCATTTCTATTGTGGTCACTGAGCCTCTTCCTTCAGAGGACTGCTCCATTTCCCTGTCTGTGAGCTCCCACCAGCCCAGGAAACAAGCCAAGGAATGTTGTGCTGAATGCAAACGGCAGGAAAGTTCTGTTTGACTTGGAATCCTACAGCCTGTGGCAGCAAGGGTGGAGAAGTGACTGAGCTCCCTGAGCAGGGTGTTCTTTGGGGCCCAGAAAACTTGCTGAAAGAATCCAGGTTCAAAATAAATGGGGATGGGGGGGGACACAGAAGGGCAGGAGGGACAGACAGGGACCAGGCCCCGTGTCCGTGGGTGCCAGGGGGGAAACTGGTCATCTGGGCATGCCCTTGTTCTTTGCTGTCCCCCGCTCTGGTTTGTTTTGCTTTGTGCTTTTTCTTTTTTAAGGAAAATACATCCCGGGGCTAGGAGCTAAAAGTGTCATTTGAATGACAATTTCTAGGAAGGGAGGGATCAAGAGAAAAAAAGAGAGATAGGGAGAGGGAAAGAGACCTCAGGAAAGAAAGTTCTTTAGGAAAAAGAAGTAAATAGGTCCTCTGGCAGCCTGGGTACCCGACAGATGCTCCTTCATCAGAGGACTAAAACCAGAGTTCTCTTAAGATCCTTCTAGTTTATGATGTGCTGATCATTGCAAAGAGGACTTTCCGTCCGTGCGGTGTGGGAGAACAGAAAGTACTCGGCCAGAGTCCCCTCTTCCCCTGTTAGGCTCTGGGGCCTTTAACAAAAATCACCTCACCCCTTGGGGGGACCTCAGGGTCCACGAGTGTTCACATGAAACCTTTAGGGCCACTTCCTCTTACTGCCCTGGGCACGTTCTCCAGGTAAAGTAATGAGATGGAGGGAGGGGCAGGAAGGGAATTTGTCCAGGAGGGTCTTGATGGGCAGGCAAAAAGGAATCAAGCCAATGAGAAACGTAAGCAGGGAAGCCCCCAGACTTTTCCTCTGTCCTACTTACTCCATGTCTTACGATGCCCCTGGGGGAGTAACACCGTGTCGGCACCTGCCTGGACCACGGATCAGGCTCTACAGTGTGCGTAGCTTTCATGTGTGCTATCTCATCAGAGGCCACAGCCCCTCGTAAAGTAAATAGAACCGATAGCATCACCCCCATGTTAAGAGTAAGAAACTAAAGCTCAAAGGGACCTAATGACATAGTCCAGCTCCCACGGCTTGGGAGTGTCAGAGCATACACGGGCTCTGGTCCACATTAATGAAAGGCAGTACTTCAAAAGAGAAAGGAAGGACACATAACCCAACCTCTTTGCTTTCCTTTGGAATTCACTTTCATCTGTGCGCGTGCTTTCCCGCCTAAGAGGCTCCCAGTACCTGGCAAATCATTAGTCTTTCCCTGCGTACTCCTCCCCACCCCTCCACACACACACACACACACACACACACACACACACACAATCCGCAATTTCCCAGAATCACACAGGGAGGAAAAGTTCATGACAGTCCCTGCCACACTCAGGCACCAATTAGTACCTTTTGCATTGAACACCCACGCAATCCTCACCCAGCCCTGTGGGGCTTTATGGCCACAGAGAAAATATTGTCTTTATTCTCAAGGAATATATTGTCTTAAGAGGAAGTAGGAGAAGATGCATAGCAAGTCACACACAGGGTATGAAACGCTTTGCAAGATGCCAGGATGAATGGGGGCACGTGAAATGTACACGCAGGTGGGCAGCGTCTCGGGCGCGGGAACATTGGTACCGCATGGTCATACCGAGAGGTCCCTGGCTCACGGCTTGAACAAGCGCAATCGCCTTGCTCACCACCATTAGTAAATAAAAACATACTTGCTTGTCTTCAAAGGCACGTTTAGATTTCACAGACTGGCGCTGACTCCTACTTTAGCTAATAGAGGGCACACTTCTTTTTACCCTTTTAAGTTCCTTTGATGTCGGTTAGGACTACTACTAATAATAGCTTCCATTTATTAGATGTTTGCCCTGCACTGGGCACTGTTAAATGCTTTGTATTCGTTTTCTCACTAAAACCCCTCTAAGACCCTAGGAGGTAGCTGTTGTCAGCTTCCTCTTCAGACCTCGAAACTGAGGGCTAGGGCGCCTGGGTGGCTCAGTGGGTTAAAGCCTCTGCCTTCAGCTCAGGTCATGGTCCCAGGGTCCTGGGATTGAGGCCCCCATCGGGCTCTCTGCTCAGCAGGGAGCCTGCTTCCTCCTCTCTCTCTGACTGTCTCTCTGCCTACTTGTGATCTCTCTGTCAAATAAATAAATAAAATCTTAAAAAAAAAAAAAAAAGAGAAAAGAAACTGAGGGCTAGAGAGATTTTGAACTAACCTGCTCCAAGTCATATAGCGTGTAAGGAAAATGGAGATTTGAACCCAGATCTGTCTAAATCTAAAACTCACAGACTTTTATTTTTCCATTGTAGCTTGATGACAGCCTTATGGAGTAAGTAGGAGAGGTTCTCTTAACCCGTATTTTAAAGATGAAGAAACAGATTTATCCAGAGCTTTTATGATTTACCTAGGAGTTTTAGCACTAACCCTGCAACTCCACTCCACTTAACAATCTATCCCATCGTCTTTTCACAGCACCAGCAACTACTTAGACCAAGACGGAAAGCCAGAATATTAAGTCTTTTTTTTTTAAAGATTTTATTTATTTGACAGACAAAGATCACAGTAGGCAGAGAGGTAGGCAGAGAGAGGAAGGGAAGCAGGCTCCCTGCTGAGCAGAGAGCCCGATGAGGGGCTCGATCCCAGGACCCCAGGATCGTGACCTGAGCCGAAGGCAGAGGCTTTAACCCACTGAGCCACCCAGGTGCCCCAATATTAAGTCTTGAGACTGAAGTATAAGCAGGAGGGCGATCCGTGCAGTTTTTAATTTTTTGCTATGCGAACAGCTTCCCATCTAAATGTTCAAAATCCTACCCTTCACCCAGTAGAGTATGTGGATAGCTTGGACTCTTCAAAGCCAAGCTGGGAATGACCTACATTTGAGAAAACTCCTGTCCTGGATGCTCTCAAAGCTACTCAGTGCCAGAGATGGTTGTAACCTTGAGCAGACTTGCATGAGCACTCATCCCTCAAAACCAGCAGCTCTGTTGGGATCACTGGTGACTCAGACCCCAAACTCCCCTGGAATCCCTCCCTGCGAGCCCTATCCACTGTCACTTTGCCTCCATGGAAAGTCACCTTCTCTGAACTGCTGCCATGTGTGTTAGTCATTCTAGTAAGTTGTGCGAGATGTGGGTCCAGGCCATCGTACTTCTGCTTGCTCAGAAACCCCTGAGTACCACAGTCCTGCTCTAACTTACCAGAAAGCCATAGGTTGGCGATCTGCAGAGTCATATCCTCAGGTTCCTCGTGGGCAAAATAATGTTAATAAGCCTACCTGACTGCATTATGGGGACTGAATGAGACAATGAACAGGAAAAGCCCATGGCACAGAACATCCATCGTCAGTAGTCAATAAATACCAGCCAGACAACGTTCTAGCGTCTTCCATCACATTATACTGTACTATACTATGTTATTAATAGTCATGTGATAGTATGATACTATTATTACTACTCATGAGGTGGTGGAGCATATTGAAATTAATTAAGGAGAGTACGACTAATCGGTATATGCAATTAGATTTTTTTTTCTTTAAAAACTCTGAGTTGGGTCCTTTCTCAGTCAAACAGTGGTTTAAGAAAGAAAAAGGCAAGAGGCAGAATTATTCCTATATTCAGTTCAGAGCATGTCGTGCCTGTGCTGTCTGAATGGCTCAGGGGAAGAAGGCAAGTTCGAGAATTACCTACCTCTATGCATCAGAGGGAAGAGAGGATTGCATGAAGAAATGGTATTTTTGGACCTTTGCTCCTTCACTCACAGACTCCCTTCCTAGTCAGTGTTTCTCTCATAAATTAAAAGCAACAAGGCTCAGAGAGGACATGCCTTCCCACGGGCCTTGTGTGTGAGCTGGGGCAAGGATGAAAGTTGAAGTAATTTCCTTTTCTACGGCCGCACTCGTTTCCTGTGGCTGCCGTAAGAATTACCACAAACTTGATGGCTTCAAACAGCAGAAATTGACTAGCTCAGATTTCTGGGCACCTGGAGTCTGAAACCTGTTGCACCAAGTCAAAAGCAAGGTGTCAGGAGGGCGGCACTCCCTCTGGGGGGCTTAGGAGAGCCAGTTCCTGGCAGCTGCTGGATTCCTTGGTTTGTGGCCACATCACGCCAGTCTCAGCCTCCATGGCCACACTGCCTTGTCCTCTTCTGCCTGTGTCCAGTCTCCCTCTTATAAGGACACATGTGACCACATTCAGGGTCCACCTTGATATCCGGGATCATCTCCTCATCTCCAGGTCCCTGACTTCATCATATCTGCAAAGCCCCCTTTTTTGTTTTTTTGCATGTAAATTAACTTTCACAGGCTCCAGAGATTAGGAATTAGGATGGAAGTATTGGGAGGGGTGCGAGGGGTGGGGGGTGGAGGGGTGCATGTTGAGCCTAGCACAACCACTTTTTCTGTTAAACTCTACAGCCAGCTCTGTTTATACCCCTTTCACCAGATCCAAAAGGGAAGATTTCGTAAATGTCATTGCCTAGATTGTTCTCCTTGACTCTTAAGAGGTTTTTCTCCATGGGACGTCTGGGTGGCTCAGTCGGTTAAGCCGCTGCCTCCGGCTGGGGTTGGGATCCCAGGGTCCTAGGATCGAGTCCCACATCAGCTCCTTGCTCAGCAGGAGCCTGGTTCCCCTTCCCCCTCTGCCTGCCTCTCTGCCTACTTGTGATCTCTCGCTCTCTCTGTCAAATAAACAAATAAAATCTAAAAAAAAAAAAAAAAAAAAAAAAAAAAGAGAGAGGTTTTTCTCCAGATCTCCCCCCAAAAGCTTCAGATATTCAAACAATCTGGTCTTATTCATCCATTTCAAGTCAGCAAATGAGAACTGAGCAGGCACCTGTGTTTCGGGCACTGTGGGGGTTTCAGAGATGAGTAAAGGGATATTCTCTGCCCCCCCGGGAATGAACCAGGTGGAACTTGAAGGACAGTAGTTCCACTTTCCTTCATGAACAATAACAGAATAAACAAAACATCGATCGAAATGAAGTCTCAGAGCCTCGTCAGGACCAAAGCCCTGGTCTCAAGAGGATGTAACGCCAGCTCTGGATATACTCACATCTACTTCCAAAATGTAGTTGAGAACTGTTTAGGGGATCTGTAGACCAACTTCCAGTACTTATTTGTGGAGGGAGCAGAAATAATTTAAATTTATGGAAAAACTGCACAAATAAGCCATACTTAAATTAATACAAAGAATAGTCATCTCCCTTTTTCCCAAATTTACCTGTTGTTACAATTTTACCTCATTTGCTCTATCATTTGCGTTCTTTCTCATTCACTCTGTCTCTCATACTTAAATAAATTTTTCTAAACACCCCAATCACAAATTCCTTACATCACAATCTTTTGCTCCTACTTTACTGTGTATTTTGTAAGAATAGGGGTATTTTCTTACACACGCATAATGCAGTTATCTACTTTAGCAAATGCAGCATTGATATAATACTTTAATCAACCATAGGATTTCCAATTATGTCAATTGACTCAATAAAATCCTTTAAGTTTTTCCTCCTCCAGGACAGAATCCAGTCCAGGATCTGTATTGACTTTAGTTGTCATTCCTCTTTAATTTCCTTAATCTGGACTATTTCCCTAGCCTTTCTTTGCCCTTTGTGACATTGACATTTTTGAAGCATACAGTCCAACTTTTTAAATAGAGTGTTACTCATTTGGGATTTGCTCAATGTTTTCTCCTGCTTAGACTCACCTCACACAGTCTCCACCCAAATTTTACACAAACGATGCTGTATTCTTCTCAAGGTTTCACATCTGGAGACACAACGCTATCCATCTGCCCCTTGTTGGTCAGGTCCCTTGAAATCACCTGGTCAAAGAGTTATCTGATTTCTCTACTGTGCAGTTACTTTTCCCCTTACAATTAATGAGCAGTCTGTGGGGAGGCACTTTGAGTCCATGAAAATAGCCTGTTTCCCATCACTTTCCCCTATATTAAGCATGCATTGATATGGGTTTAAACCTGTCTTTACTATAATAGTTGCAAAATGATGATTTTTCAGTTCCAGCCTGCTCTCCACATTTATCGTTCAGGAAGCAAGAGCCTCCCCTTGTCCCTTGTTTATTTGTTATTTATCTGCCTATTTATGCATCAGTATAGACTCATTAATTCCTGTTTTTCCCAATCATTTGTCACCCAGTGCTGTACTTAATTACTCTGGTGCTCAAACTACCAGCTGCTTTAACCAGTAGAAATCCCTTCCAGGTGGCTTCCATGCCCTTGGGAAATGTCCCTCATCATTTTTTTTTTTCAAGCATTACTTTACTTTCTGGCGTAATGTTCAAAGTTCATCTCATAATTAGCCTGTCCCATCTCTGGGATTGGCCATTTCTTTGAGAAGCTTTTGATATTAGAGGCCAAGATTTGAGTGCTACGTGCGCATTGCTGCTGGGCATTCCTTACTTCTAGGCCCTTTCAGTAGACAAAGCTAGAAAAAATATACATGTGTTTACACATATACATACAAATATAATACACATGTACATATAACATAGACACACACGTGCAAATATGTACATGTCTATATACTTATGTGTATATATATATTTATGTGTATATGTATAGATGTGTGTGTGTGTGTGTGTGTATTTAATCACACTGATGCCTCCAACCCCAATCTACCCAACAAGTTTCCTTCTTGCCTTCCCCCATTCCATATTCTGATGTCACTTTCCCATATGGGAACTGTAGCTCCCAATAACAGTCACACATTTCCATTTGCCCAGTGTCACAATATACTGAAATATTTCAAAATTGCTTGACACGCCCACCACAAGATGAGTGAAGTATATTGACTAAAAGGAGTTCTGGAGTTGGTTACAATTCTCCCCAACCCAGCCTCACCCAAAACAGAAGGTAGAAGGTCAAACACTGTGTTCATGCGTATCTTGGATTTGTTCTTTCTATTAACTTCTCCCCGCTTCAGTGTGGTTGTAGTGTTTATGGGAAATACAATTGCCTTTGTTTGTTTCCATTTGTTTTCAGTTGTAGATTTTCCTTTCTCTTCCCATCTTGCTTTAATTTTCTTTTTGAACATGTAAAACATTAACATGCCTCCCAAAGTCAAAACTATACAAAAAACATTGTGCTCAGAAAAGTGTCTCTCCCTCCTGAATCTCTTCTATCCCCTCCCTCTACTAAGTAATCAACTTCATTGTTTTTTGGTTTATCTTTCCTGTGTTCTTTGGTAACAATAAGCCAATATTTGTACGTTTTATTTGCCCTTCTTTCTTACACAAATGTGCAACTCTCTTGCACTTTCCAGCTTTTCAGTTAATATTTCCTGGAAAGCATTCTATATCAGTTCATGGAAATCTCCCTCATTTGGTGCTTTTTATTTTTATGTAGTGGCACTGTACCCCATTGTTTGTATGTGCTATATTTAATTCAACTAAGCTATACTGGGAGATTCAGGTAGTTTCCAGTATTTCATGATCACAAATAGCGCTGCAATGAGTAACTTTGTACATAAAGATGTCCATATAGTTGGCGATACATCTTCAGGGTAAATTCCTAGAGGTAGGATTTCTGTGGCCAAGGGATAAATGCACATGTGGTTTCGTTAAATGTTGCCGATTTGACTCCCCACTGAGCTCAATCCCAGACCCTGGGATCATGACCTGAGCCAAAGACAGCTGCTTATCTGAGCCACCCAGGCGCCCCCTCATTGCTGTTTTAATGTGCATTACTCTGACTATAAATGAAGTTGAACGCCTTTTCATATATTTAGGGCCACTTATATGTCTCTTTTTATTAATTACCTGTTCCTTAATTTTGATCTCTTCTATAGGAATTTTGATCTCTTTTCTCCCTTAATGTTTAGAAGTTCCTTATATATTAGAGACAGGCTTTTAGCTGTCATATGTATGGCTCATATTTTCTCCCAGTTTATGATTTATTTTGTTTATGGTGATTTTTGCCATGGAGAAGGTTTTTGTCTGTTTGTTTTTTTAATGTAGTCAAATTTATTCATTTTTTCTTATCTAGTATCTGGATTTTTAGCCATCGTCAGAAAACCTCTATTTCCAAGCCTTTACTCCAAATGATTTTAGAGTCGTTTGCCCCTGCTTTCTTCTAGCACTTGTAAAATTTTGTTTTCTACATTCAGATCTCCAGCCCATTTGGAGTTTATCCTTGAATATCATATAAAAAGTGGGTATAATTTATATTTTTCTAAATAGCTGTCCAGTTTTTCCCAATGCCATTTGTTCAAAAGACCATCTTAGACCCAGCAATTATAGATACCACCTTTGCCACATACTAGGTGTCTCTATGTAGCTGTGTTTATTTCTATTCCATTGTTCTGCTGGCCTAGTCATGCCCCAGCACCCCCACTGTCTTCCCTGTAGAGGCCTATAGCCTGCTTTAGTCTCTGTTAGCGCTGGTCCTCTCTTAGAGCTCCCTCTTCCCAGTATTTCCTAACTAGTCTTGTGCGTGTGTTTTCTGAAATGAACTTGAATGTCAGCCTGTCCTGCTCTTTAAAAATATTCATTGTATTCGGGTTACATTAAATTTGCAAATTAGAGCTGACATCTGATCAAGTTGAAACACGCCAAGAACAAGGCAAGTTAATTCCCCCTGTTCAAGTTAGCAATGGATCATTTTAGATCTGGTGGCCTTTCTTAGACATTTACTTAGGTATCTTAGCTAGTAAGAAGTTCCCCGTTAGAGAGCGAGACCATATGCACTATACAAGCTCAAAGGGAAGAGAAAAAGAGAGAAGAGCTAAAAATCACAAGGGTAGACTGTGGGCTGAACTGATCCTGGAATCAGGCATCCTGAAGGTCAAATAGGATTTAGGTGGGGTGGCAAAGAGGTGGATGGAATCCCAGTGAGGAGCACCCAGGCTAAACTCAGGGGTACACTCGAGGTGACACGTCTTACAGGACAGAAAGCCCCCAGCAGACTCTTACCTGGAAGACTGGGGAAGACACCACCTTTCTTTTTAAGCCTCAGAGTTACATCTCAGTATTAATAGTTCCCAAATCCTCACTATGTACTATTAAAATTAAGTTTATGAACATCAACTAGATTTCCAGGTACTAGTCCTTTAGAATGGTCATTTCTGTACATTGTTGCCTTTTCTGGGAATGCTCTAGGGTTGGGTTACCCAATACAGTAGCTCCAATTTTAACACTACTTAAGATATCATTGTTGTACTGTGACACGTGTGTCCATTTTAGTTTTTGAAATGTGGCTACTAGAAAACTTGAAATCGCATGCATGGCCCGTATTGTACTTCTCTTCCGCTGTACTGGTCTAGAGCCTCACCACTCCATGTGGTCTGGGCAGCACCATGTGGGAGCGATCTCAACCCCTCAGAATCTGCTTGCTTACAAGGGTCCCCAGGTGCTTCTTACACACAGTAACAGACGCTCTGGCTTGGATGACTCAGAAGACATCCAGGCCTCTGCTAGGTACCCCAGAGCAGCTCCCCATCCTTCTGGGGGTGGCCCGAGGAGGCAGGGGTGGGGGCCAGCAGAGAGATGGCCCTGTGTGATGTCATTGTGATGTCACAGAGAAAAACCTCTTGCATCAGCCAGCCCCACCCAAACTGGCGTCCTGGCTACAGGATACCTTTTCCGTCTTCTCCAGCCCACCTCATACCACCTCACCCCTCTGCTGGCAAGAGGGGGCCTGATTCATCTTCCCGCCAGGTACGTGTTCCACGCAACCGATCAGGGCCGACCAGAAGAAGACCTGAGACACCTTTGCCTCAGAGCTTCGAAAAGTGAATGAGCAATCCTTCTCAACTGACTCAAAATGTTTGTCTCACCCAGAAGGTAGGTACCCCACTTTTTCCCCCCTAGGTTTTTATTGAAATTCCAGTGAACATACAGTGTAATACTAGCTTCAGGCATACAATGTTGGGTTTGTAATACAAGTTATACAAATTTACCACTTTATTTCACATGTGCAGGGTAGGAACTGGAGAACACACTGCAGGATTACCCAAAAGGGAACAGAAATCTGTTCAAGCCCCGTTTTCATGGATAAACCTGATGATGTCCAGACCTTGACCTTCTGTTTTCATCTTCTTCCACTAATCTTTCGTTACCTCCTCCTTTGCCTCTTCATGACTTTTCCTCACTGCTCCCAGGACTGCTTGGAGCCCTCCAGCTCTCCTTTCTCCCCTCGCATCTGTATGATTCCTGTTGCCAAAATCTGGTTCCTGGTAAAAGGCCCGGTGGCGGGGGCAATCCCAGAGCTGTGTAAGACTCTAATGAACGTAAGGAGTAGATAGTAAATTCTCTGCCAGAGAAAGGCGAGGCACCCCTACAGTCCTGCCGGTGGCCAGCTCTGATCAGGAATCTACTGGAACTGAGGAGAATGCAACCTTAGCTGTGCTAGTTTCTCTTTCCAGTCTCAGAGAATCTGGGAGAATGTGCAGGGAGCCTTCCAGTTCCAGAAAGACCCTCCGTCAGCCAAAGATGTCTTGGCTCCTTTGGGAGAACCCACATCTGGAAATGACTTGCCTCCCATCTGAGACAGCTGGGAACGGCCAACTTTCAGCTCAAAGTGTTACTAAAAAAGCAAATGTTCATTTCTCACACCTCTGGCCTTTCTCAGAAGAATGAAGCTTCCCATTAGGCAGGGAAATAAAACACACACGCACACATTCACGCACACAGAGCACTGTAGCTTGTGCTATTCATTGGTGGTTGGGGATCACAGGAGATGGGACTGCAGCCCAAGTGAAGATATCATAAATAGGAGAACCCACAGAAATGGGTAAGAAGGTGATAGAAAAAGCCAAGCGTAGTAAATTTTATCTTTTTTATTATGGATTTAGGAGGAGAGACAGAGGGAACATGGGAGGGTTTATCAGTCTCTATCTTAAGTATAAAACATAATCCATTTCGTCATTCCGTGAGAGTTTCCATAATCTGTCCTGCAGTCCTGTGCCTTTTGCCAAGTGGCGTGCATCTTCCCTGGGGTTGAATCCAGAGGCTTTGAACACTTGGCCACCATTTACTAGCCTTGTGGCCTTGAGATAGTCAAACGCTCCCTGTAGAGAGCGGAGTGGCCGCCTCTCCCTCAGGCTGATTGTAAGGATTACCTAACGAGTCTAGCAAGGTGTCTGGAACCCGGCAGATTCCCTCCCCTTCCTTTCCACTTTCCCTGCTGCCCCTTGGTCTTCACAGCAGCACTGGGAAGGATGGCTCTGTCACCTGGCTTGCTTCTGAATCGCTCAGGTGGGTTATGCATCTTGGCCAGAATCATGAGTCCAGTCGTGGGTGCGGCTGGGACTAGAGCCCAGATCAGACTAGGATTCGCGGTCTCCAGGATTCCCTCTCGGAGCCACCAAACGAGGCAAAGACTTAACACCAGCCGCCAGGGATCTGTACCTTTAGGGGAAGGGCGGAGGCTGGGAAATACCTGACTCTGGGGTTCCCCTGCCACCCGCACCTCCTGACCCTCAGGCCCAGAGGCTGGGCGTGAGGCGCTGATCAGATGGCCGACTCTTCCCCGTCCGCCCTCTGCCGAGCCTCGCCAGGGCAGCCAGCCATCAGGCCAGGCCCGGGGCTCGGCCTCCCTCCGGCCGGCGCTCGCCGGCTCCTCCTCTCGCGAGGGCCCCCGGGTCGCGGCTCAGAGCCGACACCGGGGCCGGGAGAGGAAGCCAGAGCCCCAAGCCCGGCCCCACCCGCCCGCAGAGTCCCAGGCGCGGGGCCGCTAGGGCGGAGCCTCCCAAACAATTCAAAACACGCTCCGCGCGCGTCGCCGTGGCAACGCGCGCCCGCTGCTAGGCGACCGGGGCGCCGTAGTAAACCCGGGGCGGGCGTGTTACTCACTGAGGGAGGTGGGGGCGGGCGGAGCCGGCGGGGCCTCGGCTGGGCCCGGGCACCGCGACTGCCGGAGAGGAGGAGGGGGAGAGAGCTGGAAAACAAGGGACGGGGTTGGGGCGCACGCGGAGTGGAAACGGGGCAACCCAGCTGCGCGCCCCGAGCGACCCTGGAGAGGCGGCTCCCCGCCCCGCCCCGCGGTCCTCATGATCCCCCAGCTCCCGCAGGCCCCGAGGGCTCGGTCACCCGCGCGTGAGCGATTGCCCCACAGGATGTGCAGATGTGGCTGCCCCTCTGATTCACTCCAGCTGCTTGGGGCATGGAAGAAAGGCGGCTTCCTCTCCTGGAAATGACTGCATTAGCAAAAGCCCTCTAACAATTCCACTAACAACGGAAAGGGAAAGGCGACGGAGAGGAGAGGCCCCAAAGTGCTTTTCTTCGGTCCTTGCCGCCGAACAGAAGTAGAAGTGTTCCCACAACTCCTGACCCATGTTAGAAAGAAGGGAGTTGTTCTTATTCCCTACGCCCCTCTTTGGGGGGCCCGGGGACATGAAACACTGTTGCAGTGGAGGTTAACCTGAAAGCCCAGAAACCCCAGAGCTAAGTGTCCTATACTGGTGGTAATATTTTGGACACTCAGCATGGGGGGTTTGGTGCCATTACTCTACCCTTCAAGGCTGGGAGGAACATCAAAACGTGTGAGGACCTTCCTTATCTTCATCAGTGAATGAGTCAAACATGCACTGAAGCAAAAATTGTGGAGCTGGGAAATTTCGGATGGTTGGACATAATGTCATCCAAAAGGGTTCTAATCAGTAGGGAATCCCGGAGCTTGGGAAAGAACATGGCTTTTTCCAATCCGTCACTGGCGTTTAAGCAATCTGTTTGTACCCTAGTCCCTGTGAACTAAATACTCGTTCATGAGATCATTTCCACAGGTGGAAGGAAATGTATTGGCAGAGGATCTGTTGGCTATGCACACTTCTGTGTAGAAAGCCACAGGGTGTATCTGTGGACCTGCAGACCTTCTACCTTCTTGCAGCTCCTATGTTACGTGTATCAGGAGGATTGGTGTGTCCTTTAATAATAGAAGACTGGATGCTTTGCTCTATTCACAACTTCTGCTCACTCATAGGCTTCTCAATTGCATTCTGAGCCTGGTTTCCATTACAGACTTCATTCACTCATTCCCTCATGGTAGAAAGTGCTAGGCTCTAAGGATCAACCATGAGTAAAACACAGCTGCTCCTCTATCTAGCATCTTCAAGTCAAGCCTGCATGTTCTGAGCTGCAGGAGAAAGGCACACAGTGGAACAGGCAGGAACAAAGAACAGGAGCCTGGATATCAGAGCCGGTGACAGCAGAAACATTCATGTCCTGTTCCAGCTTTTGACTGCTGAGTAACAGAAAGGAATTAGTTGGTGAGGCATGGGTCAGAAATCTGACACCAGGGCAAAGGACAGAGATACTACTGCTGGTTGGGGGCAGGCGGTGGCAGAGGGGGGTGAGGGTGGGGGTGGTAATGGCAGCTGCAAATGAACCTATCTTGAGAGAAGATGCCACTACTGATAATGGGAAAAAGACAAAAAACAAAAAACACCCAAATCCCTTAGCCCCAGGCTGTGCCATCAGGCAAGTTGTATGCATACAGTCTACTCTGGTCTGGCATTCTTACCATTGTTTTAATCACATCTGATCTACCGTGTATTCACAAAACAATAAATTGGATTCCTGTTTACGAACTGTGTGTGGGTGTCCCAAGACCATTGTTTCTCTTTGTGTATACTTAGTATGGTTTGGTACAGTGCAGGGAAGAGTCACTGAGGACCTTAGCAAGCACAGATGAGTCCCAAGCCTTGGCTTTGTGATGTCATAAATGCTGAGTCACATATACATCCCTGGGGAGGGGGGAGGTCATCCTGACATGGTAGCAGTCCAACATACCAAAGTTAAATACTGTTTTGAGATATGGAATCTCTGTGTCTCTCCTGAGTCATGAGCTTCTGAGCCCAACCTAATCACGTTCATGTTGCACTGACTGGCAATTACTTTTTCTGTTCTAAGGGAGGAAAGAGAAGAAGAAAATATATTAGCATGCCTAAATTATAATGAAAGGAAGTGAGTGGGACGCCAGGCAGAGAAGCTCCTGTTTCACCCAAAAAAGGAAATTAAACATTGTGGCATGGGGTCCGTGGGGCTAGGGGGTGTCCTCAAGATGGATCACGGCTAGTAGCCAGCCAGCCAGCCCAGCCATGAAAAGTGCATGGCCTAGATTCAGGCTTTGGGGAGGCCTAAAATAATATAACTTCAGAGGCTCTCTCTATGAAAAATAATGCAAAGTGACAAGTATGTTGGGGTCTTGGAAGGGGTCCGAGTCAGTGAAAGCCCCCAAAACTGGAGTGCCACAAGCTTGCTTTGCTTCCAGTCTCCCTCCAGGCCTCCTCACATAACCTCAAGACTGCAGCTCCCATCCTCTTTTCCCTGGAGAAGGCGAATTTCAGCCTATGAAGGCACAGGGGGTGCGGTTTCTGAGCAGAGGTCATAAAAACCAAAGACCTCAGACTGTGCCAAACGGTGACTCAAGCGGGATGTGAGACGCGTCTGCAAGTTTTTGAGGGGCGTTAAGTGCAGAGAAGGGAAAAGAATTGTTCACTGCTCTAGGGTGGAGAGGGAGTGAGGATACGATTCAATAAAGAAAAATGTGCACAAAACTCCTCAGGAAGCATTGGCTAACTGGATTTTCTGACACCGTGGAGTCTGTATTTCCCAGGGGAAGTATTTGAGGATCTGTGAGTCACTGAAAACTGGAACTGCCCATGAAAAATGTGCTACAGGAAATAATCCTACAAGATGTCCTCGGGGGAGCGGCTGGAGGCTCCCAGGGTTCATTCCGAGCCCTGAATTCCCCAGGGCTGACACAAGGCGTGCTATAGATTTGTGAGTGGGGAGGAGGCCCGGGGAAGGAGAAGGAGCCCTCCCTGGGGGAGGAGCCGCCACCTGCACCCGCACGTAGCGGGGAAATGGTGGGGGCAGCACGTGACCGAGGGGGGGAATGTAAGGAGATAGCGCCACCCAGCGTCGGGACAAAAGCCGTGGCCGGGAAACCGACAGCCAATTCAAAGGTGAAATGACCACAAAATTCCAGCTCTGGAGAGGGAGCTCTGTCACCATGAAAAAAGGGTCGTGTGGGTGCTGTGGGAATCACGCCTGGGCACAGGCGCATGTGTGTCAAATGTGCGGACTCGTCAGTACTAGAAGAGTAGGAAGCAAGAGCCAGAGAGACTCCTCTGGTTGGAATGTGGACTAATTCCCTCTGGGGGCTGGGGACGGCCTTTCATTCCCCCAGCTAACTGCACAGACACAGAATGGGAAAACCATGACTTGGTTGGTGGCAAATCTGGAAGATTCCAGGTGGGGGAGGGCCGGGGCAGAACAGGAGGGTTTCATTAAATGTAAGCCCTACAGGAGTCAGACAGGTAATACTTACAGCGCATTAACTCCCTGGCTCCGTATCTTCCAGTTTGTTCAGATTTCTTATTGTTAAGCTGAAGTGGCGACTTCCAAGCTCTTTCCATACGGAATCGGAAACCAGAAGTCCATCCCTATGTACAAAGAGCTTTCTAGAATTACAGATTACAGGGCCTCACCCCCGCGGTGGAATCTCAGGTTGGGCCCAGGAATCTGAGTATTTCCCACAGTTTCAAAGACTGTTCTGATGTTCATTCAGAACCGAGAATGGCTGCTCCAGCAGAGGAGGGGCCTCTGAGGACTTCACAGTCCAGACAGCTATCATGAATTATAGAAAGTATTACAGAGGGGTACAGTATGGAAGGACAGAGGGAAGGGAGCTGTTCTCACTCATTCAAAGGATGAGTGACTTTTACACTAGTCTTGATTGGAGGTAGACCAGATGAGGACACTGAAGACATTCCACGCAGAAGGAAGAGCATCGGCAAAGGCACGGAGGACCATCTCAGTATTCCACTGAAGGGACTGGGAGGTGGAGACCACCCATGACACACGGAAGCTCTTTCAAACCCATGGCTCTATGGGGCCCTGACATTGCAGATAATTGCTTACTAAAAGGTTGAAGGGGCACCTGGGTGGCTCAGTCGGTTAAGCATCTGCCTTCAGTTCAGGTCATGATCCCAGGCTCCTGGGATGGACCCCACATCAGGCTCCCTGCTCATGGGAGAGTCTACTCCCTCTCCCTCTGCTCCTCCTGCTAGCTTGTTCTCTCTCACTCACTCAAATGAATAAATTTAAAAAAAATTTTTTAAGATTTTATTTATTTATTTGACACAGATTACAAGTAGGCAGAGAGGCAGGCAGAGAGAGGAAGGGAAACAGGCTCCCTGCTGAGCAGAGAGCACAATGCGGGGCTCCCTGGGATCATGACCGGAGCCGAAGGCAGAAGCTTTAACCCACTGAGCCACCCAGGTGCCCCAAATTTTAAAATCTTTAAAAAAAAAAAAAAGATAGAAAACCTTACACAAAGGAATGGGAACTCTTGTAGTAATGGTGACCCTGCAATATTTTCTGTGTCTGCCATATAATCAAGCCCAAGCCATTCCCACCAGCTTCCTAGGAAATGGCAGTTAGGTGGAAACTGAATCTTTGCATAACTTTTTAAAGAAACTTCCTTCTGTGAAAGCAGGTCCTTGCTTCTTTGTGCTTAATCCCAGATCCCTATTGGCAAGCTCTGCTGTGTAATCTTCCAGAACAGCTGGGCCATGATTGCACTGTCAATTATTAAATGCCCAAGTTCCCTGCAAGGCAACATTTAATCATGAGGCACTCCAAAAAAATAGGAGATAGAAGAGGGATGGGAAGGGAGGCAGGGGGGTAGGAAGGCAGTTTCATTCTGTCAACATTAAACCAAGGGGATTTGGGGCACAGATGGCATCCTATGGTCCTTCCAGACAGCTGCAAGACGCTGACCATGTCCAAGGTAACCAGCTTCCCCTCTTACTGCTCGAAACATAACTTTGCATAGCTATTTTGAACCTGATTTTAAGAGCTGTGCCTGTCTCATCAATTTGTTGTCTATGTTAACTCTGAGTATTTCTGTTAATCTATGTTGATGGAAGAGTGACATTTTGGCACCTTTGCACTTCCTGTTGATCTGAGCCGGAGTATCTGGGAAGCCACACTCTGTCCCTTTTCTAGAGAGTATAGAGTCACCTTGATATGGGGCTTGTCAGCATATGCAAAGATGAAACTTTTCTTAAGGCCGCTACTTCGGGATTTTGTTAAAGAGATCTTGGCAAAATTAGGCCGGTTCTTGCAATTCAGGAGGTTATCTGGATCCTGGAGAGAAAGGCATGTTTAGGAAGAAATAAAACACATGATGAAGGGTGCAGTACTGTACGTATTGAAGATAATTCTTGAAAAGGCTCTTGAATGAATTCCCATTCTATTGTCAAGATGATTCTTGAGCGAGGCTCCTTGTGTCTGTCCTTGGTTGGACACTCCTTTGGAAGCGTCTCTTTGAGCTTCATTCCAAGCTCTCTTTCATCCTTTGTTTCTCAAATCATTTCTTCCTTAAATTGGCTATCACCTTGGTGCGGGGTTCCTTATTCTTATCTGTGATTAATATGCAGAATAACTTACAAATATGTGTAACTTGGAAGAAATTGAGGATAGAGTAAAAATCTGATGTGATAGTAGACAAATTTCCAAGCCATATTTGATTGAAAATGAAGTTGTTAAAAAATGTAGAATTGCCTAAATCATTAGTTCAGTCTTTAGACAAAAAGATTAATGAAGATGTTTTACCTAGAAGTCCCATTTCCTGTTCACCCAACGTATATGAAAATAATTAGAAAGAATAACTTACAGTAATGGAACAATGGCTAAAACCAATAGGGTTTGCACAACTAAAAACAAGGGGGAGCATTCTTTGGGGGGGACAGGGGCAGTGTGTGCTTTCTATACCGGGTAATAGAAGATCTTTCTTCACTCCAGATGCTGTGGTTTTTAGTCTTTACCAAGGTCACCCAGCATCCTGCACAGACTGACAATTCTTGGTGGATTTAATTTGTTGAGTGCTTTTAAAAAAAAATCATATTAGCAGATTGCTTTCCAGAGTTTGTTTCATCATATGTCTTATATATTGATTTTTATATGCGTATGAACCTTGCATATTTCTTATGCCCATAAATAATCACTTTGTGGTATGCACTGTTTTAGTCCCTGGAAATTCTGAAGAACAAACTGTTACATTTCTAAGATAAAGCTCCCTGTAATGCAGAAAATGTTAAGCTGGAGATTATGAGGCAGATTTATGGGCCTGTGCATTTAGCTATGGTTTTATTTACGTTTCTTTAGCTAAGCAGATTTAGGTCTGATTAATTCTGATATGAGAGGTCCCCTGGAAAGCTCAAGATGGTTTACTTTAAGAAGCATCTGTCAGCAACTAAATATGGGCTTCTTTTCCCTTCAGTATGTATTAATATAACAGCATAAACCACTCCATGACATACAGTGCAAGACCCATCAGATTTCTTTATTTTTCTAAAGCTCAGTCTGGCTCTGAGCCATCGCTCAACCAAGGTGGAAACATCTAATATCGGTCATTCTTCAGCTGGCTCTCCTCTTCTCGTCGGCTAAAAATGACGGGGAGTTCGGGGGCTCCAGCCAGAGCCACACTGTCCCCACTGGGACTCAGGCGCCACAGCTCCATCAAGCAGTGACCACGCCTGTCCAGGTTCCTCGCTCCGTGACCGTGGCACTTGGTGCCCAGTCTCCATGGGCACCACACAGCCACCTCCCATTGGAGATTCTGTCCTCTCTGTGGCAGTGTCTGAAAGCTGGGCCCAGATCACCTCTCTCCGAACCTACAGCCTCAGGTCCTCTCCAGGGGTTTCAACAACCCCGTATCCCAGGAGGTCCACTGCCTTCTTTAATGCTGAAAGTCCTAATCCTTGCTGCTCCCTGCCCTGGGGTGATCCAGTTTAATACTGACTGATAAGCCATATCCTCCTTTACTCTCCTCTCAGAGGGATCCGTCATACAGAGAAGAGGACACCAAAAACTTGTGTCAGCAAGTGGGTGCTCCTACCTTTCACTGAAGACAAAACCAAAAGTAATAATCACTGAGCACCTTAGAGTGGCCCCAATTTTTGTCCTCACTTGATAGACCCCAGCTCTGCGGCCTAACCACATTCCCACGGAGGCTATTATGGGATGCTTAGCTCAGATCCTCCTCAATAAGCACTTGAGTAGAATGAGGTCCAGCTTAAATAAACATCACCACCCTGGTGCCCACTCCAGGCCATTCCTGAAGCTAAACCCTCACATGTGTGGCTCCTTGCAGAAAGCTCCCTGGGGGCCAATAGGGCCCCGTTATCGTGGAGGACTAGTGTGGCTTGAGCCCAGGCAGTGGCCGGGAAGGGTACCCAGATCTCCTGGGAGGTTCTAAAGTCAGGCTCTCCCCTTGTGCTTGTCTGTTCCAGATGGAACTCCCGAAGGGCTCCTCTGCCCAACGGACACTCCTATCTGCCACCCTCAACATGCTATCACTCAGCCTCTCCACAGCATCCCTGCTCAGCAACTGCTGGTTTGTGGGCACACAGAAGGTGCCCAAGCCCGTGTGCGGAAAAGGTCTGGCCGCCAAATGCTTTGACGTGCCGGTGCCCTTGGATGGGAGCGGCGCCAACTCATCATCCCCGGAGGTGGTGCAATACAGCTGGGAGGCTGGGGATGACCGCTTCTCCTTCCATACCTTCTGGAGTGGCATGTGGCTATCCTGTGAGGAAACTGTGGAAGAACCAGGTGGGTTTGTCGTCAGCCCAGCTGCCTCATATCCCTCCCCGCCCCGGGGAACTTCACCACGGGGCTAAGGGCCAGTGGGAAGTATACAGCACTCCCCACACCCCACAGGGTCTCAGCGTCTCCCCACTCTGCATTTCGTCCCTTTTCCCTAGAACTCCCTTTCTTTTTTTTTTTTTTAAAGATTTCTATTTATTTATTTGACAGACAGAGATCACAATAGGCAGAGAGGCAGGCAGAGAGAGAGGAGGAAGCAGGCTCCCTGCGGAGCAGAGAGCCCGATGCAGGGCTCTATCCCAGGACCCCGGGATTATGACCTGAGCCGAAGGCAGAGGCTTTAACCCACTGAGCCACCCAGGCGCCCCTAGAACTCCCTTTCAATGAGACCCGAAAGTCCATCTAGTTTTTCCCCTCCTGACTGTCTCGTAGACATGCTGGTTTAAAACCTCAAAGGGTTCCATTTAGACTTGTAACATCATGAGAAGTCCCACACTAGCGAGTTAGCTCCTCTCCAAATGAGGAGAGAGGATTCTTAGGGAAAAGGACCCGCGCTGTTCAGTTGTAACCCCAGATGAGCAGCTTCCTCTCCACAGACCTTGACTTTCTCACCGGTGAGATGAAAGGATCTGAGGAGATCCCCCGTTAAGCCCCTTCCTCCCCAACCCCACCAAAAGGGTTTTCTTGTTCAGAGTATTACCATTACGATTTACAAGGGAGGGGAGCTGAAACCTCAGGAGGGTAACTAGTGGAGTGAGGCCACCCTTGACCTCCCAGGTCTCCGGTAGCTCAGCGCCTGTGGCAAAGCCAGTCTTGTGTCACTGTGCATTCCTTAACCTGTGCTCCTCAGCTTGGGAGCAGCTGGCCTAAGGACAGCCCTCCTCCCTGCTCAAAGCATTCGGACATCACCTGGTAGAGATGTCCTAAAGCCCAGAATCCAGTACAGTTAACCTGTTTCTCCTGATTTGGGTCATGGGAAAAAGGAGAGGGACGAGGAATATAAGTGTGTGTGTGTGTGTGTGTGTGTATTTATATGTGTTATTGACATGTCATTTAGCTCAGCTCCGACCCCAGTCCCAGAAACAGTTTCAAGCCATGCAGACCAGGATACGGAGGCAGAGAAAGGTGCTGGTTAACATCAGGCTTCTTAACCCTCCCCGACCTGAGAAATGGGAACATTTCCCTGTGGGAGCCCTCTCAGGCTCACGTCCTCTTTTTCACAGTCAGGAGCTGGGGACAGAGAAATGAATTCTGAGGGATTCTTGCCTTGGTCATGCATCCATCCATCCGTCCATAATGCATTCTTTCCCGCTTTCAGAGAGAAACTTCTAGTGCCCATCTACCGTGTGCTGGGCAGGCACAGGTCCCAACCAATGGAGCGGCGCCAGCTGTGGGACGTACCCCTGAAGTTATACCTTGTCTGTGTTTCAGGGGAGAGGTGCCGAACTTTCAATGAACTCACACCACCAACCGAGAGAGGTGAGAAAGGACTACTGGAGTTTGCCACGTTGCAAGGCCCATGTCACCCCACTCTCCGATTTGGAGGGAAGCGGTTGATGGAGAAGGCTTTCCTCCCCCACCCTCCCTTGGGGCTTGTGGCAAGTATGTGGGTTTGATCACCAATTTAGTCGCCATTGAGTTGGACCTCTCTGGCCCAACTGTGCTCTCTACACTGTACTGTGGTCTCCTTTTCTCTTCTTCTGAGCCCCGCGGGGTGACCCACATTCCTTCCAGAGCTGACTCTCATTCATATGCAGGAATGCAAAAAAGGAACAGCAGGAACAAATAAAGTTCACAAATAGAAAACCACCAACAGCTCTAACCTCCTCCTGTTGCCAAGTAACCATGTTGAAATGCTCAAGAGGTTTTTTCCCTCCAATATGTATATATTTTTTTAAGTTAAAAAAAAATATTTTTAATAGGAGGGAGTGAAAAAGGAGAGGGAGGGAGAAAGAAACAGAACTGACTGCTCCAAAATTCAGTAAGGAAAAAGAGGACAAAAATGATCCACAGCAAAGTCATACCCCTACCAGATTTTGTGATGATTAGCTGATCTTTTCTCGAATCTCCCTTATGGTATTTCCAGTCAATCAAGTTTACTGGAGTCCTTATCGGGTACTGAGCTGAGAGCAGCAAGTGCAAAGGTGACAGCAAAGGACCCAAAGGAGGGAACGCTTGCCGGCTGGTGCCAGCCCTGTCCCCTTCTCCCCTTCTCTGACTCTGGGAGGCTTTCCCTTCTGCGGGGCTCTGAGTTTCAGCGCTCAGTCATGTAACTGTCAGGGTGAGGGCTCTTCTTCTGATTTCTTTTGTCTTGTTGTTGTTTAATACTTGAATTGTATTTTCTTCCCTGGTTTCTGACAGAGATCCTATGGTTATCACTGGGAGCCCAGTTCTCGTCCATCGGACTTGAATTCGTCAGCTTCCTCCTGCTACTGATGGACCTGCTGTTCACTGGGAACCCGGGCTGTGGACTCAAGCTGAGCGCCTTCGCTGCCATTTCCTCCGTCCTGTCAGGTGCAGCCTCCCAGGCTGGGATGGGCGGGGGCCTGGCCACCTTCCAGGCGCCTCTGACGGGCTCCTGTGTCCATCCGGAGGGCAGGAAGGAGGAGGCGGGGTCCAGAATGGAGGGATGAGAGATGGAAATTTTGTATTGGATCATCATGTGCTTGGCAAAATGATTTCTCTCTGGGTTCTTATTTGCCAGCTTTCTCAGTATGTGAAATACAGTTTGGTTCACTTCTCAGTTGCCCATGCACACAGCTTTTCTGGACCCCGCTAGATCAAGTAGGAGTAAGAGACGCAGATATAAAGATAGATCAAGAATAAAGCTCACGTTGAGGGCATGGGTGGGATGAAGTAAAATGCCCCAAGTGCAGCATTGACTCAAACTTTTTCCATAGCTCTCCACCTAAAGCCTGGGGGGACTTATTGCAAAGCCCCCATCGCAGGATAGTGTCCCTGAAGTGTGGGGGGCAGATGGGTGATGGGGTCATCTCCACATAGGCTGTAACAGATACAAAATGAGGAGGTTGCTCCAAACTCCTCCTCCCTGTAGATGGCAAAGCCAGCCTGGGTCTAAGGGCGCCGCCTTTCTGTTCCCTCTGTAGGCCTTCTGGGCATGGTGGCCCATATGATGTATTCACAAGTCTTCCAGGCAACTGCCAACTTGGGTCCAGAAGACTGGAGGCCACATGCTTGGAATTATGGCTGGGCCTTCTAGTAAGTGCTTGCCATCTCCTGAACCTTCTAGCTTTTCCCTGGCCAACCTGTGTTGGACGTGCTGCCCTCAACTAGATGTTTGCTCGGTGTCCTCCCGCCTTCTCTTCAACCCTCGTGCCAGGAGTCCGTTGACCAGAGAGTGGGACCATCCAGGCCACCGCTGCTCTCTCCCCACCTGCTGGGGAGGCACAGGGATGATTATTCCGGCTTGTTCTGTCGGGTCTTTCTAGCGATACAGCTGTTGCAGTTGCTCCCTCGCCTGATTACGTGTGTTTCCTTGGGAAATGAGACTGATTTTGTATGGCTTATGCAAGTGATGCTCCATATTTTATACATTTTATAATTCAAGATATTGGAGGACAGAGAAATGAAGAGACCGGCCTTGAGGTGTGGTTTGAATTCTACCCCCTGAGCATGGCTGACTCTTCTCCGGTAACGAAGAGTCACTTCCTCTACTTCTGCTCTTCTTCCACCCAAGTGTCTGAGAAACAAAATCTCCTCTACCAGCCATTCTCTGACCCTCAAAGAACTAAGGGGTCAGTTATTTTCGATTTCTCTTGAGAGTAGCAGCAGCCATGACAGACAAATTTGAAGTAAATACGCCATCTGTTTTATGTTTTAAGAGTCCCTCACTTCCTCGCCTGAGGAACACGCTCTCTCTGTTCACTGCACAGGTGCCCACTTGGGCCTGCATTACAGTCTGTAGTCAGTGCTAAGCCCTTTACCAGTGCTGAAGAGGCAGGGCACTGGGCTCGGTTTCCATGCTACGGAGGCAGTCCTGAAGGTCATCCTATCCTATCCCCTTTCAACAGCACATATAACGTGCTGTTGGATTCGGGCGTCTTTGGGCTATTCCAAAACCGGCCTCCAGAGCTTGCTTTCCAGACACATCGTTTTGCACCTTCTGTCTGTCTTTAAGCCGTTGTTGGCATGACTCTCCCAGCAGAAGCAGCTCAGCCTCAGTTGGCAGAGTCGGTCAGAGGCGGGCAGATGGGAACACGCTGTGCCAGTGTATGGCCTGGCTTGACCCATCCCCTGACCTCATGCAATTCCTCACTAACCTCACACAACTTCCTGCTTCCTGGGCTTCCCAGAATCATGGGGAAATTTAGGGGTTGACTTCCCAAGTTTTTAGGAACGCGTTTGATCTAGTTCCCTGGTGGTTTTTTTGGTTTTGGGGGGGGGGGGGGTTGTTGTTGTTTTTTTTTTTGATTCATCAAATCCATCCAGCTTCTCTTAAATCTCCAAATTCCTTCCATCCATTATAAACTCCTTGGGGCCAAGAACCACCTTTGTTTTCCTAAGAGGCAAATTCCACTGGTACAACGTATAACAGCTCCAGGTTTGCAGCAAATGTTGCCTGAACGACATTGAGAGGCTCAACTCTGTGCCCCAAAGACCACTAAACGCAGAACAAAAGGAGATGAAGGGGGATGATCGCTCCCACCATCTGTTCGGAGTGAGGGAAAATCCTGGGTGGGAGGTGTGTGTGTGCTTGTGTGTGGGTGGGGAGAAGGCATAGCACTGGGCTACGTCCCCTCTATACACCTGAGCTACTGGTCTGTGAATGGGAACTGCAGGTGGGGAAGCCCTAGTCCAGAAAACTGTGTGTGGGTCGGTGTGTGATATGTACACAGAAGATGCACACCAGGAATAAAGGAGCACCGTGCTGCTAATCGACCCAGTGAAAACGAACCTGTTGAACTCCTAGTCCAACTTG
Source organism: Lutra lutra (assembly GCF_902655055.1). Classification (NCBI taxonomy): domain Eukaryota; kingdom Metazoa; phylum Chordata; class Mammalia; order Carnivora; family Mustelidae; genus Lutra; species Lutra lutra. The sequence continues at coordinate 88,185,790 of NC_062285.1, forward strand.
CAACACTACCAGGGTCATTCTCTTTGACTACGAAACATTCAGAACATACCTAATAAGACCCAATTCAGGCCTCTGGCCCACAGTGCTCTCCCCGAAGCACAGTGGAAGGGAGCCCACCCCGGTCCCTGAGTCCCTAAGGGGCAGCAGCCTAGTTACTAATGGGAAGGGATCATGGTATTTTCCCCTCAAACCATTGCGTAGCTCAGATTCTGACCGTCTGGTTTTTTTGGTTCCTCCCTAGCACGGCCTGGCTTTCCTTCACCTGCTGCATGGTGTCGGCGGTCACCACCTTCAACGCATACACCAAGCTGGTGCTGGAGTTCAAGTGTAAGCACAGTAAGAGCTTCAAAGGAAAGTTGAGCTGCCCGCCGCACCATCCCCAGTGCCTCCTGGAGCAGCTGTCCTGTGCAGCCCCCACGGGGGATCCTCTGACCAGCTACCACCAGTACCACCCTCAGCCCGTCCGCTCCGTCTCGGAAGGAGTTGACTTCTACTCTGGGCTACACCACAAGGGATTTCAGCAAGGACCCAGCCAGAGGCTGAAGGAAGAGGTGGCTGGGTCCTCCGTAGAGGAAGAACCGTGTTAGAAGTAGTAGGGTTTAGAGAGCAGGCTGAACCCAACCTTACATGTTCGTTTGCTTATCAACATGTACTGAAGCCAGAGTCTGTGTGTCGAGCATGGTTCTCACAGGTTTGGGACAAGCATGTCTGAAAGGGCAGGTCCAAAGGGGTGCGTGTGCGGATGCCACTGCCCCCCTCTTCCTTCCCCGCTCTTCCCTTTCCATGTCTCATTTCAGCATCTCCCTATCTCCCACGCTTGGAATCACCCCCTCTCCTTCACTGATTGCTTGCTATGTGCCAGGTTTGGGGCTCAGAAGAGAGAAGTAAAATCCAGTTCCTGCCCCTAAGGGGCTTATCCATCTGCCCCCTCTCTGGGATTTGGAGGTGCAGGTAGGCTTTCCCCAGAAAGCCTCAACAGTCGTCCACTGGGCTCAGCCTTCCGAGAAGGCACAGAATGGAAGATAAAGGCCCTCCTGGGAACTTGGACATGTAGGACAGATGCCCTCCACACTGCGTATTACAGGGTCCTGCACCCACATAGTAGGGACCCAATGAAAGTTTAAATACCGTAGAAGCCACCAGGAAACTAGAATACATGAGAAGTGTATGCAGGGACATGCAGGGACAGGTCCACTTCCAGAAATGGTCCACTGGAATTATTCCTGGGGGATTTATGGAAAGGGACACTTCCCCAATGAACATACACTCCTCTCCGGATCCCCAACTCACCCACACACACCACCTTCCTCTTTTCCATCAAGGGAAAACAAACCACCCGATGGCTAAGAAGAACGAGAATGACAAATATGTTTCCTATATAGTATTTATTTGTTCTGCAACAATTCACATTTTAAATAGTGCTTCCTGACAATACACCAGCCGGTTGTCTGTAGTATGGGCAATAAAAGCAATTCACATTCAAGGGAGTTGGTGTCAGCATACCCGACATGGGAGGGAGAGCGGAGAGCATCTGGGGGATGGGAGGATGCTGTCTAGGGTGGAAGGAGCTACACGGATAGCAAGGAGGAGAGCTTGGGAGAAGGAAGATCCTTATACCCGCACAAGTCACTGCTATCCCTAAGAGGCAGTTACAGGGGCCTTGCTGGAGTGGGGGAAGGGAAGAATGCTTCCTATCTTAGAGGTCCGGTAGGGTGGGTAGGTTGGGTGCCTTCAAGGGAGTGTCAGGACACACCTGATAAGTTAACACCCATGCTGGTCAGGTGAAGCTTTCGCAATCCTCTGCCACCATTCCAACCTGCCCTGGCTTCAGAGCCTGTCCTGTGTCTAGCAAAAATGGATTCAAACTTATCATAGTTAAGACAACAGTTTGTAAACACACCATGAAGAATTTAGGGACTGATGCTCTTCTAGCTTCCTCTTATTTCTGGGACTCACCCGGCATAAACACCATCTTCTACCCAAAAGGATCCCCTCAGATCAGGCCCTCAGTAAACGATTTGGCATTTTGCTCCTTTACCCAAAATGGCTTCCCCAGAAAGCCTCAACACGGTGAAGAACAAGGGTAAGACGTAGATGGCTCAGCCCAGGCCACAGAACCACAAGTCAAGTTTTAGCTATTCAGTCAACTATAAATTAGTCCTCAGAATCCTCTAGTAGGCTAAACAAGATCCTAGAATCTTCTACCCAGATTCAAACTCTAGAAGTCAATCTAGAATCATCCCTATCCTCTTGGATATCCTCTCATTGTTCCCCCAAGTTCACAAAGCTTTCCAAAGTGTTGAAATTAAATTTCCTTTCAGGGCCCTAAGGCAAGGGGGTGCCCAGAAACCTGGCAGGCCAATCTGCTATTGCTACCAACCTTCTGTTATGTCATAATGCCTACCACTGGGCAAGTAATACACATCCCTCCAAATCTGGGATCCCTAAATTATCTCTATAAATTTGTCTTGACTCCCTTTATTAATACAAGCTAAAAAGATACAGGCTCAAGTAAGACAGAACCTGAGTTGCACTCGGGTATGACCTATCAAAATTATTCAAGAAGAAAAGTAGTTCTCCACCAGCTAATGTGGGACTTTCTGCTATATAAACAATGACCTAGAAGTTTAGAAAAGAACTTAAGAGAAGTAATATTTATGGAAGAAGGGAGAAGTAAGCACTGGAGATAATTCTAAAGAACTTAACCAATTATAAAAGAGTATTTACATTGGAGTTTTCTCAAAATACAGTGTTTCAAAGGCTCTACAAGGAAGGAGATGTGCAGGCAAAATGGTTGCATATGGGAGTCAAGGATAAAAATCCAGGAACAGCTTTGCTCTCATGCAAGCAAAGCAAAACTATCTCTGAATAAGAGGGCAAATGAGAGGCAGTACAGAGGATGGCCCCTAGGAGATGCTAAGAGAGCAGAATGGAGTTATGGCAGGGATTAGGCTGCCTGCCTGAGTCGTTCCTGACTTCACAGACCTAGGACAGTGCGCACACACACACACACACACACACACACCCAGCACTTCAGAAGTTAGCAGGGAAAAGGTCAGGACCGGCAGGCCAATCCAGACCACATGATACCACATGGACCCCATCAGAGGCCACTCATGAACTACGCGCTGCTCTTGCTCCCCTTCTGACAGGAATGTGGTGGTAGCTATGGTCACCAAGTATGCAGAGATGGAAAATTTGTGAGGTGGAAGACTACTGAAGATAAAAGCTGCAAATGCGAGGACGGCTCCCTCAGCCTCCCACTGTCTGTCTCCCTGCCGCTAGGGTGGGAAGAAGCCCAGGATATAGGCGATAAGAGAACACTAAAGGTAAGGACCAGTGGCCCTGATCAGAGGCAGGGCACTGGAAGTCTCAAGATGACCAAACAAACCAGGTGTACTTCAGAAGGACAAGAAACTTGGTCCCTGGAGCTTAGATCGAGAAACTAATTCATCATCATACCAATGCATACACACGTGGCATAACACAAAACAAAATGTTCCAGGGAAGAAAAGAACTTCACTGGGATTTCCCAGCAGGAGTTTATAAATTAGACACACAAAAAATAAACCGTAAGATTCACATTTCCAAACTATCCCTGGAGTGCCTAGAGGAGGGGGTTAATGCAGGGACTGAAAAGTTAGAGGTCAGATAACCCCAGCCCAATGGATCGTGCTGTCATCAGAGAACTCCAACGTGCCCTCCAAAGTGCTTTGTGACGATCGCACAGAGGTGGTAAAATGAGGTGAAGTCTTTCTTTTCTCCAAAGAACTGACTTGACACTGCTGGGAGAGAGATGGTACCACTCTGTTCACTTCTTCTGAAATGGAAGATTCCATCAGACTACATCTAGGGGAAAGAGTGCAGGTATCAGTGACTTTCATTCCTTTCAGGACAGAGAGATGGAGGAAACCCAAACTATTTCTCTACTCTTCTGTCCTTCTGCTTAACCCGGAAAGCTCGTAAGTCCTTCCAGAAGGATCCAGAAACCTTGTTTTTTTCCATGATAAACTCTTGAACATTGAACTAGACCACAGTATTTGAGGGCTGTGAGGGTAGCAGCCAGATAATTCTTTGGATACGTAACTGCTACAAGTGTGGCATGCTGTTAGCCTCGCCAGCCTCTACCCAGAAAATACTGGTCATGCCCACCCCCTCAGTCACTGAGACAATAGATACCATGACCCCACATTTCCAAGTGTCCCCTAAGGGGATAGTACCATTCCCAGCTAAAAACAACTGAGTACCATTTCTGAATGGTCATAATGCACCTTAAGAAAACAGAGCTGCTCTCGAACAGCTGGTTCTTGACACCCGGCTAATCAAGAGGGCTCCTACTCCCATCTACTTTCTTGAGAACAAAGTTGGAGTTGGTAGCATTTGCCCCAAACCCTTACTGGTAATCAAATATACCATTCAGAAGAGATTCACCTGGTGGGGAGGATCAACAAACTTTATTCTAGAGAGGAATCTTCGCAGCTCCCCACGGCCAATTTTGGGGGTGGTGTCCTCAAGTTGGACCACCTGGCCTTCCATCAGTGCCCACCGTAGACTAAGCTTGCTGACCACCAGGGGTGCTAGATGGCCTTCGGAACTTGGCTCTGTTGTCCTGGTAACATAAAAGGCATCTTTCCAGAGGTCGTTAATTCCAACTGAGGAAGGACAAAAACAAGAGCAATTAACGAGGACAGAATACTTCTGCTAGCAGGGGAGTGGCTTGATTCTGCAACTAGATTCATTCATTTATTTACCCCTTCATTAATTCATCCACGAAGTTTACTGAACACTTATTAAATGCCGGCACTGGGCTAGACAGTGGGTGCACAGTGGGGAACGACAGGATGCCAGCAACGTAGCACATTCATTCCTCTCAGTCTTTAGACCCTTCCTTTTCTGAAGCTGCTTCTAAGAAAGCCCCAAATCAGGAAACGAGGATATGCCAACTATGGCGACAAGTTGATAGCAAAGTGAGCACAGCAAACTAGAACTCTGGAGAATTCCTGGACTGTTGTACACGGCCGCAGATGCTATCTGCCTCACCAGCTCTTATTTTGCCTTATCCTTAAAACAGCTGTTTTCCAAAAAAAGGGTCTCGATTCCTAATTACCACTATTGAATGTTCACTAAATAATGTTTTTCACTAATACTGAAAAACAACTCAGGGGCGCCTGGGTGGCTTAGTCATTAGGTGTCTGCCTTCAGCTCATGATCCCAGGGTCCTGGATTCGAGCCACACATCAGGCCTCCTGCGCAGCAGGAAGCCTGCTTCTCCCTCTCCCACTACCCCTGCTTGTGTTCCCTCTCTCGCTGTGTCTCTGTCAAATAAATAAAATCTTAAAAACAACAACAACCCACCAACTCATTTAGATCCCACCACAGGATTCTGTAGGATGCCACCTCCCCGACCCTGCTCCCCACCACACACAAAGCCAGGGGGCAAATTCCGTGTGAGGTGTTCTTCCCAATGTATCCCAAAAAACTGAGAGTCACAAGCACTAGTTTTAACTTCCAGGCAAATGAGTTTGTACATGGAGAGCAAGCCTCTGAATGGCAAGAAAATACGGAAAAACGTAAAGGAGAAGTGGCCCATCTGGTTTTCCTCACCCCATACCCTCCACCCCGAACCCCAACAAGAACTGCAGACTCCCTCAGTTCAGAGTGAGGCAAAGGATCTCTGAGGAGGAGCGCATCAGACACTTCAAGACCAGGAGGTCGCAGTAGCTGAGTTTCCAGGGTTCTGACTGCCTGAATTACTGGTCTCTAATAATATTTGATCTAAATTTTGCTATATGATATTATTTACATACATACATAAAATTGAAGACTACTTCCAAAATGTTAACAGGGTAACAAGTGGTCAGATTCTGTGCGATTTTTCTTTTTCCCTTGATTTTTCTCTTGGCAACCACTTCTGTGCAATGGGCATGTTTACTTGCACTAGTCAGAAGAAAGTCTCCACCGATCTACACCAATGTCTTAGAGACAACATGCTCCCTCCACCATTTTCCTCACAGGTAATTCTAAATCCTCAGCTCCTAGAGGGCCAAGAGTCTAGTCTTACTTGTACTCCCAGCACTGGCACGTGCCCGACACACAGATGATGCTCAGCGAACGTCCGCTGAGTGACGCTGCGTGAACCACATCCACCTGAGGACCTCTGAGACGGGCCACACTTGACCTCAGCTTTCAGCCTATACCGAGGGCTGGGTTCTTAGCCTGGGAGCCTGCTGCTCCTCCCAGAGGGGCACTCTGGCCACCGCCCTGACCACCTGGGAAGCCTGGGAGTGGCTCAACTCCCCCACCCCCTGCTGCTCTTTGACGACACGCATCCCTCCCTCACTGAGACAGCAGGATATTCACACACACGGCCAGCACACTGTCTCCCCTCATCTGTGCACACAGCCCCCACCGTCACATCAGACTTACCCTCTGAAGCCGTCACTGTGCCTGTGGCATTGGCCAGATCCAGAAGAATAGAGGGGAACACTGGATGCAGAAGGTACAGGTGGTGAAGGCTGGGTGGCCCAGTTCCGGGGATGACATCCTGACAGTGAGAAGCAAAAGGGAAGAACGTAGTTAACTCTCGTTCCTACATGTGACAGCTCTCCAATGAAAAGGGCAGAGGAGACCGTGGTGATTGCGGACTCCTCTCAGAGGCTATGACCTGACCCCCAACTACAAGCATGTGTTTGAGAGAAACTCTCATATACAAGAGACACATTCCAGAGAGTTGAAAACAGACTAATCACCAACTTCTACAAACCACTAGAGCTAGAAAATGCTTTCTCCCTTATGAGAAAAAAAAGAATGGAAATGTGCATGCCTGGATGGGAAGGACCCCTCGTCTTCCGCCTGTGGGAGTATTAGAACACTGGGCCATCTCCTGCAGTAGGTGGGGTTTTGTGGAAACAAAATGTATACATGAAAAGACATCTCTTCTCATTGGATATTAAAGCCAATTGCAAATATCAAGCTAAAATCACAAAAATCTCAGTTTCTGAAATAAACAGAGCATTGCTCAGACAGAAGCAAATCATTAATTATAAAACAAAAATTCCAATTCCAAGTGGTAGCCCCCCAAGTCTCCACGGCAGAAGAAATGCACACAAGAACTGCCCTTGCCAGCCTGACCTCTGTGCAGGGATGACGTTCGGCTCGCACGCACGCGTGCAGCCATGCAGTTAACGCCCAGAAAGACCATGTACAGGTCAGTAAATGATTGCTCTACTGAGCTCCCTGTGTGCCTCCCCCACCCCGGGACTACCCTTGGCCGCACTAGTGGAGGAAAGGGGAATCCTGTCTTCTTAGCATAAGAAGTACATGAAGGGAGGAGAAGCACGGGCAGGACGCCTGCAGCCACACTGCCCCCACGTGCCGCGCAGCAAAAGAGGGCATTTCCCGGACCCTCAGAGTCCCACACCTGACAGGACAGACCTCTAACTCCATCCACATGACAAGCAAAGACCCAAATTCCCTTCTCAACGTCAAGGGAATGGAGCCCAAATTCCTCAGCCTGAAAGCCAAGGTCTTACACCACTTAACCCAAATCTGCCTTTTCCAGCCTCTTCCTACCGTTATTCACCTGGCCGGCCAAGCTTCAGGAACGTCTGACTGGCATCTTTGCTCCATCTAACCTCTGCCAACCCTATGTCCCCCTTAGACTGTCTAACAATCCTCTGGAGCCCATTTCCACGACTGGAAACAATCCTCATCCTTAGATCCCACACCTGAAGGCCACCTCTTTTAGAGAAAGCTCCCCAGCTGCCCTCCCTTTGTGCTTCCAGCTAAATCTCTTAGTTGTGCTTCTATTACAGCATCTGTACCACACCTTTGTTTTGGGGTTATTTACAGACACTCACATTGGAGAGTCACCTGTTCTAATCCCCTCGCTTTATTAAATGAGGAAACCAGGAAGTTAAAATGCAGGTAAACTGTCGTGGGCACATGTTAGGGCAGGGCAGAGTTACGACTGTAATCTAGATTTTGAGTAAATCTGATCCTCAAAATAAGGGACTATATTAGCATCTTCATTGATGGATAAAGAGCACAAGGCTCAGAAAAGTTAGGTGGCTTGTCCAAGAGTGCACAGTCGATGAATTCAGGATTCTTCGTCCTTCTGGGTCCCCCCAGCATCTGTGGACCTTCTCTGAGAGAGCGCCAGCACGGTTTCTAGTCTATCCTTAGGTCCCTACGGAGAACACGGTGCCTGGCACAGAGCAGGTGCTGGTCAAGATAGGCTTTATTGAGGGGCGCCTGGGTGGCTCAGTGGGCTAACCATATACCTTCAGCTCAGGTCATGATCCCAAGGTGCTGGGATGGAGCCCCGCATCAGGCTCCCTGCTCAGCAGGAAGCCTGCTTCTCTCTCTGTCTGCCACTGCCCCTGCTTGTGCTCTCTCTGACAAATAAATAAAATCTTCAAAGAAAAAAGAAAGACTTTGGAAAATCTGCCTTCTGGGCATCGGACCTTCTCCCCTGTAATTCCCCCAGATGAACACACAACCTCAGCTTCAACGATATTCTCTCCAACTGCCTGGCCATCCCTGCCCCATGCCGTTTTTGCAGACTCAGTTTATTCACCTTGAAGCCCAGCCTCACCCACCATGAACCCTCCTCTGCCCCCTCCAGACCAGTCACTGTTACTTCTCTTTGACTACAGCACATGTGAATCATCTGGAATTCTGGACCTAGCATCTTGAGAGGACCTATCCCTTATCTAGCCTCCCACTGTTGACAGCCAGCAGCCAGGGGCTGCTATCAACTTCCCCTTGACTGCAGCTGAAAGGCAAGCCCAGGACAAGCAGAGCTCAGGAGGGAGCAGGTTCTAGCCCTGCCCATCGGATGCTACTATGTTTTACCCACACCCACCTGGAAGCGGGGCTGCTCCACTAAACCTTCCAGACCCAGTCAGCCCCGCAGAGCAGCTGTCATCTCACCGAGTGACGAAAGGACCCCCACCCCACACCCCCCAGGCTCACTCACAGAACTGGGAGATGCAGCTGACGTCCCTTCAGCCCAAAAGAGGAAGACAGACTTCTGGTCTGCAGTCACTGCTGAGGTGGTTGGTGTCTCTTTCAGGTGACAAGGAGCACTGTAACTCCAGGGAATGGAGCCTGAGTCCCCATCCACCACCACCATCTGCAAAAGAGAGACAGTGAGGACAGCCCACCTTCAGAAAGGCAGCAGGCTACAGCGCCCAGGGGGCCCAGTCAGTTCAGCGACCAGCTCCTGATCGCGGCTCAGGTCGTGATCTGAGATGGAGCCCCACGTAAGGCTCTGCAGCAGGCATGGAGCCTGCTCAAGATTCTCTCTCTTCTCCTGCCCCCTCCCTCCAACCCCCCCAAAAAAGGCAGCAGGCCAAGGAATGAAGAGAATGAAAGAGAATGAAAATTCATGTATATTAACAGGTTGAGCTTACTCCACATGAACAAGCTAGGCATTCGGAAAGCATTGAACAGTGATTAGGGACCAGACCTAGTTTTCCACAGCCCTTGTCCCCACTTAGCAGAGTTTAAAGGTCTGCTGAATTCTCGAGCAGGAAGGGGACATTAGAAATCACCCAATCCGCCTGTCATTCTGCACGTGAGAGAACGGCAGCTCAGGGACAGGAGGGAACTCAAGAGTGCTCAGTGTCTGTGGCGGTCCGCATCCAGAGACAGCAGCCCTTTGGAGGGGAGGTGCTGTCACCAGATGCCCACAGCAGCGCCTCCTGCCGGCTCCTTCCCTCCCACGACCGCAGCGCCCACTGAGGGGACGGTGACCAAGTGGATGCCCGTGCTACGCGCTGTGCTCCAAGCTTTACAGGTTCGACTCCTGGGTGTCACGCGTACAGAGCTCAGCCCTAGGTTGGTCTTAAAGTCAAGACAGCACATCGAGACAGGCAAACAAACTAGGAGAAAATACATTCCTCAGCTGCATCTCTCACAGGATAACGAAGGGGACTGAGCTCCTAATCCCTGGCTGCACATATATCTCCTTCTCCCCCAAAATACCTCATACCTCACAGTTTTAGAGCCTCTCCTTGGCCCAAATCCATAAGAAACTCCCCACCCAGCCCCTGTCCTCAGTGTCTGTTCTTCTGTCAACAACCACTTTCCCACTCTTCAGCCCCTCGGGCCCACCCTTCCGTGTCCCTGCCCAGACTCTGCCTCACCGTCTGGGGAGACAGCTGCCCCCCACCCCTGCCCCAAGCCAACACTTCAAGATTCCCTCTGGTAGTCTCAGGACAAAAGTGTTGAGACACCACACTAAAAAACTGGATCCAGTCACACGCATTATTTTCCTGCCATGATAACCCTATGAAGCCAGGTGCTATTACGACCCCCGCTTTATAGTCATAGAATCTGCAGTTAGGTGAGGTTATGTAACTTGCCCGAGGCCACCGGTAAGTAGTGGAGCCAAGATTAAATTCCAGGTCTAAACCCCCAGCAGCTTAGCTCTTAATCAAGTTATGTATACCCTTTTCCCTTAATCCTGCCAGGAATGCCAATGAAAATTCCAATCTCTACCTGAAATTCTTTTGAAACACAATTGGACATTGTTTCCTTCCTACACAGCACTGCTGGAAGACTCTCCCTGAAGTGATGCCTTTATCATCAGCTCTGTCCTCCACTCAGGACCGAATGACCCCAGTGCCCCCAGTACATCACCTAAACGCTGCCGCCCGGCTTTCCAGGGCCTTCCATCAGCTGAGCTCACTCAGAGCTCTGTGGCAGAAATGCCCCTTGGCTTCTCCTTACATATCAATACAGTGAACCACTTCTCTGCTTTCAGAATGTGAACATCTAGCCCGCAACCCACATAGAGCGCATCTTGACTCCCTTCCCTCTGTCTGCTCCCTGCGTCCCCATGGCATTGTGCGGACCTTCACCTAGCACGCGCTGTGGCGTGGCAGAGCCGTGTGCATACTCGCACCCCAGAGACTAGGAGCTGCACAGGACCAGTATCTTGTGTTCATTAACTCTGTGTCTCCAGAGACATTATCTGTGCATCTGGCGCGGAACTTGGCGGACATTAGAGGCGATGATTAACTGTTGAGTTGGTTCCCAGGGAACAGTGTGTGATATATAAATACATACTTTAGAGAGAAGAAAAACACAAAAGCTAGGTTAATTATAAAAAAAAATTTTTTTCAAAACCTTAATTCTCCCTGTAATAAGAATGAAAACTGGGGCCGCCTGGGTGGCTCAGTCAGTTAAGCATCCAACTCTTGATTTCAGTGCAGGTCATGATCTCAGGGTTGTGAGATCAAGCCCTGCGTCCACTCCATGCTGGGCAAATAGTCTGCTTGAGATTCTCCCACCCCCTCTCCTTCTGCCCCTCCCCCTGCTCATGCGTGTGCACACACACTCTCTCCCTCTAAAATAAATAAATCCTTAAAAAAGAGAGAGAGAATGAAAACTGCCTATCCAATCATTGTATCTTCACAATATGCAACCTCACGTAAAATCAGAAAGACCTCCTCAGTGTCCCTGGAACGTGTCATACCATTCTGTCTCTGGGCCTCAGGCATTGGTGGTCCTGACCCGACAGGCCTTCCCATCCACCCCTCCTCATATAAATATAATTCAACTTTCGAGGTCCTGCTCATCTTTCCCTCCCTTATTAAGTCCTCTATAACAACCCAGTCACCCCAGATACACCGCCTTCTCTGAGAGCTTAGGAAACTAGGTATCGAAGTACTAAGTTTATTTATGCCTACCTTTCCCCACCGAGAGACTTCAGAAGGTTCTTACTGCCTAACTGTAAGAATTCAGAAGAGGGAATTCACGTACTGGAAGGGGGTTAACTGGAAAAGCTTCCAATGCTACAGATCTTAGCACTAGCTTGTGAATTTTCAGCTACACTTTGAGTTCTCTGAAGGAAGGGACCATATGTTAGGTTCCTATTTCTCACAGTACCTAGCATATGGCTGAACACAACAAATAGACTTTCTAGATGTTTTCATTGATCTGAGTCCCAAAGTTTTACCTTTTTCATCCCAACTCCATCCTGTATCTGGAGAAGGAAGTCTAAGGTCTGATCATCAGTGAAATACCCAGGAGTAGGCTGGCTGCAAATGAGAACAAAGTTAAGCGATCAGTAGGAAAGCAGAAGGAGAGGAAAACAAGGACTTCTTTCTCCCTCTTCTGCACCACCCCAGGTATCAAGCAATTGTTCTGGGCAATTTTTAAACATGGGAAAGCAGATCAAAACTACAACCCTTAGGAGGAGCACACGGCAAACCTGTGCAGGCCTTGCAGGCTCAGTGTCCAGGAAGGTGTAAGATTTTGCCCCCGCAGCAGGATGAGGCCTTGTCTGGTTGTAATCAGGAGGTTGCTGCAGTTGGAATCAGGTGCCTTCACCATCTGCAGTAGCTCAACACCATCGCTGAATTAAACAAGACCCAATGGTTAGTCTCCGGCTTGGATGAGATTCTGTAGCCACAAGTTGGGGCTCTTTCTCTCGGGGTACATGTCTCTCTATACTCTTGTATTCACCTCCCACCATTATCTTATGAAGGAGACACTGTGTCGTTCAGCCGAATCTCATTTTAGAAAGCAAGAATCCCTGGAAAACTCATGCCAGTTCAAAAGGAACTCCTAGGAGAAGGGCCACAAGGCCAGATCTCTCACGTTGGATACTTTGGGGGAGGTTAACAGAGCCAAGGATAATGGTGCGGAAAGCAGATGGAGACCTGTACAGGAGGCCTGAGATTGTCACTGAGCTTGGACAGCAACTCATGTCTACATGCATTGAATTATTTCTTTTCTGAACAACTGGGACCATTCCATATAATACCTGCCCAATTCTTACTGAAACAATGTGATAATGCCTGAGAAAATGCTAGAAGATGATCTGAAACTTCTGACAGAAGAGAATGAAGACAATCACTACCCAGGCCTGGGGTTAAATGGGTAAAATCTACCACATGTGACAAACGACATGCTTTTGCTTAAGAAATAAACAAGAATAAAAAATAAGATTTCATGGATGCTAGCCTTGCTCCTGTCAAAACGATTCTTCAACTAAGAGAAAAACACAGAAAAGGAGTAAGGCAGATACTTCAGCCCAGTTTACAAGCAGGTTTTTTACATAAATCTCTCTCCCTGCCTGGGAGAAATCTCAGCCTGCCCTGCTCTGACTCAGAACGCTAAACAGATCTCCTTCTTTGCAGTCTGTGTGTAGAGTGATCACAAATCATGATCACCAACACCTTATGTTACCAAGAAAAGAACGTCTCTGCCTCACCAGATAGGAAGATGGTATATGAAGGCTAGCGTTATTTCCCCCACAGACCTCTCTGGCCCCTTATTCACCGGCCCAGTTCAAATGTGGAGACTCCACGGCTCGTAAGATCTCAGGAGACTGAACTGCGACAAGGTCAGTATCTGCCCTACCTGTAAATGTCAATGAGCTCAGACAGGTTGATGGATCTTCGCTTCTCCCATTCCGGCTCTTCTATCTGCAGAGAAGGTGGTAAGCTGTCTCGATTTTGGGCCTGAACAAAAATGTCCCGCAGGGCGACAGCTTGGATATTTCCTAGCACCATAGGAAGAACCAACACTGAGAAGCTGAATGTACTAGAACTCTCCCAGGGTGAGGATCTGAGCGAGAGACACAGAGCCTGATCACATGGGTCTCACAGGGGCCCCTGGGTGGCTCAGTCAGTTAAGCGTCTGCCTTCGGCTGGGGTCGTGATCCCAGATTTCTCGGATCGAGCCCCACACTGGGCTCCCTGCTCAGCAGGAAGCCTGCTTTTCCGTTTCCCTCTGCTGCTCCCCCTGCTTGTGCGCTGTCAAATTAATAGATAAAATCTTTTAAAAAAAGAAGATGGGTCTCACAGATCCCACCCAGAATGGTTCAACATGGAATGGGGAAAGGAATGAAGCAGATGCTGGGCAAGAAGTCTTCTCTTTGGAGAAGGCAGCTGGGGAAAGCTGAGTTAATAACCGGCCATGGTGGCGGAGAATGAGAGGCCCCTGGGATAGGAGGTGGCAAAAGGGCTGACTGATGTCAGTAATTCCCAAACTTTCACTCTGTCTCAGAAGGGAGGCCTACCACACACACAGATGAGGAACAGCAAAAAAACTAGCTTTGCTTCTTACCAAAGCCAAACAGGATGTAGACAGCCCCATTTGTGGTGACATAAACCTGAGGACCAATCAGATTCCCCACTCCCACGATGTTGTACTTCACGGGTCGGCCCACTGGACTCCCTGTCCGGCCAGACACCAGCAGAAAGCACAGATCTGGCTGAAGAAGTGAAAAAAACAGAGTCAGTAGATGCCATATCGTTTCCTTAACCAAGTAGTTTCTTCAGACATTACTGATTCCTGATTAGCTCAGGGTTCAGAAACATTTCCCAAAGTTGGAAAGCATAAAGCCGAACCTGCTTCACGTTTTTCCCCTGGAAACAAGAAAATGAAGCCAACGTTCCCATTCCTTTGGTAGATATGTGCAAAAACCATCTGTATGGTAGCTCAGGCAATTTCTCTGAAACACGGTTGTTTCTTGATGAAGTCTTCTGAGGCACAGAATTCTAGCCCAGAGCTAACTACAGGACAGCTGACTCCCCGGTCTCTACTCTCACACCCAGAAATCGCCGGTAATATTTGGTCCCAACTAAAATCAATAGAGGCAGCCTTTCCCATCATAACGTTACATGTCTAGCCTGCCTGGCTACTATCAACCTCTCAAGCAGAGATCAGCAAACCTGTCTGTGAGAGTCAAATGGCATTGTAGGTTTTGCAAGCCAGATGGTTTCTGAAGCAACTAGTCACCCGCCATAGCGTGAAAGCAGCCATGGATAATAATAAAAAAATAGGCATTGGCTGTGCTCCAATAAAACTATATTTACAAAAACAAGCAGTGGGCCAAATCTGGTCTACAGGTCACACAGTCTGCCAACATCTGCTCTAGAGGGTTTTCTTTCAGCAATAGAATCACCAGTTGGGAAATATGAGAATTGTAGTGATACCCTGACTTCTGTAAAGCTTCTGACAAAGTTTAGCGTCATGAATTCTTTTGGACAAGACAGAAAGATACAGTTTTCAGTGTACCCAGTGAGTCAATACCAACCCACAGGGAGGTTTCTGTGGAATGTCACACCACCCTGCTACTGTCCCATTCCTACTAATCACTTTTCTCAAAGACTTGAATGACTGGAATAGCTTATCGCAAGCTCATCACAAAGCTGAAAGGGATAGCTAATATGCTCTATGACAAACTCGAAATTCAAAGAAGTCTTAGGTTTGGAAGATGAGTCAAAATCTGAAAGAAGAAATGGGGCCATTAATTAATTGATTAATTAAAAGGGGGTGGGTGCTTTAACAGATTATAAATAAAAGCAAAATCTTAGAAAGGCCACTACAATCTTCAGCTACGTTAATAGAAATACAAGGCCTATATCAAAAGAAGTAGCATTTCCTTACACTGATATAACTGGTTATATCACAAACAGAATACGGTTTCCAGACACAGGTATGACATTTTAAGAGATATGGATAAAACGGAATGCAAAGAGAAAGAAAGCAAGAAAGAGAGGGATCTAGACTTCATGGTGCATGGGAGACAATATAAGAAACTGGGGTCATTTAGCCTTGTGAGTAGCAGGTTTAGTGGGATGTGGCTAAGGTGAATGGGCTTTCATGTAGAAAGAGGATTATATTCATTCAAAGTAGCTAATGCTGGAACAGTGAGTAGAAGCTATGAGAAAGTAGAATTCTTACCAATATGACAGAATTTTCTAGACCTGACCAAAAATGAAAAGAACAGTCTTACAAATCAGTGATATTCCCATTGGCCTGAGGACTTGAGGAGAGTAGGGGCCAAAGTATCTGGAATACTGTATCAGTGATTCTAACATGGTGTGAGAGGATCAACCACATGGCTTTGAGGTCCCTTCCCACTAACGTTTAGGCCAGATAAGTTCCACTAACCCCAAACCATCAGTTCTTCTGTCCCAAGCCCACCTCACTCTAAACCCAGATCTAAGAATGCATCACTCTAAGTCATAGACCTAATACGTTCCATTCCTTAAGAGAGAGCCTTCCATACTGTAGCTTAGAATAAACCAGAGCTTAGGTTCCCCAGGTTCCTTGTTGCTGGCATTAGAGGTCATAAGAGGTCAGTATAAAGGTGAGGCTTCTCTAAACCCATCATTTCTCTGCAATTTTTCTAGTACTATCACTTTTCAGACAGAATGGACACTATTCATATCTCTACACTATGTGTAAATAAGTAAATTCTGTGAGGCAAGTTAGACATACACTTTTTTTGCTGTTTGGTTAAGACAAAAAAAGAAAAAGAAAGAAAAAAAATCACAGAGTAGGAGTAGGCAAGAAGCCAGTTCCTCCAACGGAGGCTGCCTCACTGTGGAGGGTCCCTAAAAGCTCAACCTCTAGCCTGTCAGCCACCGCTGGCAATGAATAGGGTATGAAGGCCAAGATTGTTAAACTCGCTCAGGACATATAAACTTGCTATGCCTGCTAACCATACTTCATTAAACCGTTAAGAAGAAACTCCCCATACTTTCCACTTTGGGAACTTCAGAAAATCACTTCCTGATGGATGTAGTTACTGAAATTCACAATGACTGGGATTAAAAAAGATTATGCAAATATTTGTTGAGTTTGGGGTTCAATCTACTTTGAGACCAACTTGCTAGTGGAAGGAAAACTAATAAAGTACCCTCCAAACTCACTAGTCTTCAGAAATTTACCTTACTTCTTTGTTCTCATACAAAGTATCGCCAGATGTCCTAGAACAGTGCTCCCCAAACAGTGCTCAGTGACTGGAGAAGCACTTTCAGTTTATTTATGGTGCTCCTGACAGAAAACCATAAAATACTGATGGATTTCATTCTATTCTAAATCATTTTACTTGCAGATTTCATAACTCTACACCATGTATATGCACTACAAAAATCACAACAGCAAACACAAGGTCTCTTAAAATTAAAATAAATCAAATAAAGCAAAATGATCTATATCCACATTTTCACACAAATATTAGTTGCCGATTGTTCAGTTCTTTCGTCCACCAGCATTTCCTGGCAAACCCACGTAGGAAGTCTGAGAAGACGTCTTAAAGGAACTTTTGGCATAAGCTCAAAAAAAGTGTTAGGAGTAAAAATGGAGATATACGGAGTAAAATGGAGATATAGGAGTAAAAATGGAGATACATGTGGTCGTTAATGTACTCTTTCCTGTGATTTAGGAAGGAAAACTATTATTATTTTATCTGTACACGGAGTACTAGCCCTAGTCCACTGGAGCTCCTGCAAAGCATAATCAAGGAGCATAATTTAAGGACAAGTGTTCTGGACTCCAGGTCTATTGTCATAGCCTGTATACAACTGTTCTTTCTTTGGTCATTGCTGTTATTACTTACTCAATGTATGATGTGCTCCATATCTATTCTATGAGCTGTCTTATGGTTTTATATAAAGGTTAAGAATGTCTAATACAACTAACAATACACCCACATGGTAAAAAAGAGGCACTACTTTACGCACTTCAAATACGGTAGCTCCGGCTTTCACAACAGCCTCTGTTCTAGATAGAACATTCCCGTGTTACATCTTGGAGAGATTCCATGGCTTGCCCAAGGCCACAGGGCTACAGTGGAGCAGGAATTTAAACACAAACCTCTCCGGTGCCCAAGTTCCACCCTGCCACAATCAATGGGAAATAATGAGACTGCTGGGAAAATGAGTTCATGATGGCAATTTATTCATTAAATCTCCCAGAGAGAATTTTCTTAAGCCTAAGCCCTTGTAAAAAGGTTTCAAGCAGCATTTATGATACCCGTACTAGAACTGACTGAAGTTGAAGCACTTCCTATGAGAAACAGATACAATCCGATGTAGAGCATACCTGCAATTCCCCAATGGCCAGAACAACAAGGTCTCTAACGCCATCTTCATCCAAGTCGGGCAGCACCACCCCTGGGGCAGCCAGGGTACCATTGGATAAGTAGTTTGGGTTTAAAGTCCAAATGGCTCTCCCTAGGGGTGACAAATAAGCTGATCATAATGATAGCTTCAGCCTCTAGAAAAGGCAGATGCAGTGCTTCCGGGTCAGAAGAGAGAAACTCAATGGGCAAATGATAGCCAGCAACTCCTTACCTTTTCTTTTAGTTTTAATCTTACTGGGGATGAAGGGCAGGGATTGTGATCTGAAATCCTCAAGCGTCTGACTAAGAAACCCATGTGATAACTTCACACCTAGGTTTTCTAGATAAAATGGAGGTGCTGAAGTCTCTCCAAGAAGGAGGAGCCCACTTGTCTGGGGCAGAGGAATTGATCTGTTAGAGACTATTACAATTTCTGAGGAACCATCCAGGAGCAGCCAACCAGACCAACTCTCTCTGTCCTACCACATGCTCACATGAGCAGGGGAATCGCAGGAGGTTTTCTTTCTTTTTTTTTTTTTTAAAGATTTTATTTATTTATTTGACAGAGAGATCACAAGCAGGCAGAGAGGCAGGCAGAGAGAGAGGAGGAAGCAGGCTCCCTGCTGAGCAGAGAGCCCGATGCCCGATGCGGGGCTCGATCCCAGGACTCTGAGATCATGACCTGAGCCGAAGGCAGCGGCTTAACCCACTGAGCCACCCAGGCGCCCCCGCAGGAGGTTTTCAAAAGGACTTTAATTCTGCAGTTAACTTAAAGTTTTTTTCACTCAGAATTACCCCACTACCAAACTCCAACCTCTGAAACTGGAAGGTTGCTACGTGTCCAGCTTTGGTCAAGTCTAAAGCATTCCAAGCAGGACACTTATGGTTTTACACAGGGCTTTCATTATATTTGATTCTCTCTCATTCCTCATGTCATGGGTGTCTAAATATAGAAAGTAGTTAAAAGCCCAACTCAACAGGCATCAACAAACCTTACTTTCTTCCCTGATCTTTTTTTTTTTTAATTTTTAAAACTTTAATTCCCTGACCATTTTTTTTGTTTTTTGGTTTTTTTTTTTTAAAGATTTTATTTATTTATTTGACAGAGAGAGATCACAAGTAGGCAGAGAGGCAGGCAGAGAGAGAGGAAGGGAAGCAGGCTTCCTGCTGAGCAGAGAGCCCGATGCGGGGCTCGATCCCAGGACCCTGAGATCATGACCTGAGCCGAAGGCAGCGGCTTAACCCACTGAGCCACCCAGGCGTCCCTCCCTGACCATTTTTTTAAGTGGTAAATGGGTAAGTTTACACAAGGATCCCATCTATATCAAATATGAAGGGACAAAGGTCAGCTGTCTTGTACAGAGTAGGACGACTACTTAGAAACCAAAAGCCTCAGGGTAGTTTCTGTTTGGGTAACTCAGTTTAGCCCCATCCTATCACCAAACAGGTTTAACCATGATCTATTACTCAACCTAGTCAAACCCTTTCTCTGTTTACCTTAAATTCACCTTCCAAAGGAGCCCAAACAGACTTTCCACCATGCGAAAGTGGAAAGGTCCCTTCCATATAAGACCGTTCTGATCCCCGGAACAGAGACTTCCGTGGAATGACCTTTACCTGATGTCGCATTGAATGCACTGAACATCCTGTGTGTCCCTGTCACGAGGCAGATGGTTTCAGCCACGCTTCCTGGCATCAGATTCAAACATGTAATATCCCGGGCCTCCTCGGGGAGGGGACTGGACCAGAGTGTGCTGCCATTCATTCCCGAGAGGCACACGAGAATAGCGGCTGCCTTCGAGACACCTAAAAGCAAACAAGAGACACAGGAAAGGAAAGGAGGCAGAGAAGGTAAACAGCCCAGGTGAGCAGGAGGCCAGAAAACCACAAGTAAATGGTGCTAAGGCAGCAGCTCGCACCTGTGCATTCCAGGGCCTCCCGTACTTCTGGTACTAAGTCTGACAACAGAGTATCTAGTATAGATGCTCAACACATTCCTCATGTCAGAGGACACGCTGTGGACCTCCTCCAGGCACCCCGTGTGCATCCTGCACCCCTCCCCACATGCCTGCTTCCATGTCTGTCACCTCAGCCCCCACCAAATAGTCATATCCTGAAGGATAAAGACCATCCCATTCATTTCTGGAGTTTCAGTGCCTCACACAGCACCTGCACATACAGCAACCAATCAATCATCTGCTGAATAAAAGGAGCAAAAATCCAGAATATAGGAAAGTCATTGTTAAGAACAACAACCAAAAAAAAAAAAAAAAAAAAAAAAAAAAATCAAGGAAAGGCATGCTCAGAAAAGTGAGACTGATCTAAAATATGTACAGAACAAAGGAATATCTGAATTCTAATTGTTGCTAGCAAGTGTTCCCTGAAAGCAGAAAAAGTAAATATTTTAAAAATAAACCTGAAGATTACAACTCAGCAATGATCAGTAGATCTGCCTGGTCGAGAGTCCCACAGAATCAGCTGATAAAGCCCCAGCAGTTTCCCAAGAATACTTGGGAAAACTTAAGGGCCGAGCACATGAACTCCAGAGACAGTCTCTCAGCTACACCGTTTGGATCCCAGCTCTCCCACTTACCAGGTATGGAATCTGAGCCAGGTCCTTAACCTCCCCTTGTCTCAGTTTCCCTATCTGCAAATAGGGGATAAGAATATTCGTCTACCCTGTTGGATTATGTTGAGGGATAAATTCATTCACAACATATGTTATGCACTTACACTTAGCTCTATTGTTTTTATAATCTGTAACCAAATCAGGCTAGCCCGTATTATGTCCAAACCTATAGCCTTGCCATACGAGTCCTAATAAATAGCAAACTGTGTAAAATACCAAATGATTAAAACAGATCTCCAAATCTAAAAGTGGTTGGAGAAAATTTTTACTTCAAAGGCTACTGAGTCATAGGCAGAAAAAAAATGTAATTAAAGTCAATTAAAGCCAAAAGTCAACCTTCTAGGCTGAAGGTCCTCTCTGTAAACACATCTATTCCTAAATTGCTTCTACCTATTACACAAAACTCAGAAAGGTTCTTCTAATAATTCCAGAGAGGCAGGCAGCCTGGAATTCTCTAAAACATACCTAGAAGTTATCCTAGCTCCCGGATCTTTAAAGAGTAGCTACCAGGGCACCGTACCCCAGCTGCACACCAGACTAATTGGCTCAGTTCACAAACTGTGGGTTGCTGTCACTTTAATGGGTGCCACAGGACAAACCAGGAGCCCCTGTGTACCCATGCTGAAAATACAACCTCTTTTTTCTTTTTTTCAGCTGATGTGTATCAGCACACTCAATTAGGTTAAGTTGTGTAAGGTTTAATAAAGAGATTATTTACAAAGATGTGGTCAGGGTATAAAGAAACCATGAGAGATAGCACAGTCCTTCAGAACGTAATCACTCCCAGTCCCAAAAAGACAGGAGAGGAAGTGATTCCTGGAATCCAGAAAAAGAAAGTCCTATAAGACCACCATTAGAGAGGATGTGACCTAGGATCAAGGATGTAGCTGGCCTGAGGTCACCCTGGAGGGGAGGAAGCCAAGAGAATAAATGCCCTCTCTCCCCACTCATTTCCTCTCTTCCAGTTTCTTGCCCAGGCTCCCCATTGGCCAAACCCAACAGGAAACCGGCAGGCAAGGGAGCCTGTTGACATAATGTGTATTGGTCAGCCTTCCAAGTAGACAGCAGGATGGAGAGCAGAGAGAAAGGAGTAAACAGAATCAGTAAAAAGAAAGCACACGGCCACAATAACGTGGGTAAAAATATTTTAGAAGATGAACAAGAAGATCTTCTACTGTGGTTGGGAAGGTAGGATTGTGTCAACATTTACTATAATCTAAGGAGCAATGGAAAATTGGCTGGAAGAAAACTCAAGAACCTTAAGAACTAATGCTGTTCATTGCAAGTGTGTGCACAAGTCACTTCTCTGGATCCTCCCTTCTTCGTGGGACTGGGTGACTACTAAGATTCCTTCCAGCTGAAGATCTCCATGATTTCTTTAAATAAGCTTTACTGATACGCAGGAGCTTTCTGACAATGTCTGTCATGTATGATAGACCCATGATGACTTTCTGTTCACTCCACACCCTTTTCTACAGTGCCCTTCAGGACACAACCCTGACGCTTTCTCTTAACTCACAGCCCCTGCCATCACTGAGCTTCTCCTATAGTAGCCTCTAAAACACATGCATGTCTCTTACCGATTGCACTCCCATTCCGTGAAGTTACAAAGGAGAGAAGGACATCACGCAGGCCGTCTCCATTCACATCAGCCAATTCCAATGGAGACAGGTCCCCACCTGATAAACACATAAAAAACAAATAAAGTCCTGAGTTAAGTTACCACAGAACAGTGTTCTGCTCCAGTTTAGAAAGGGAACAGACACTGCCAGCACCTTCACAAAAACCAGGCAGACTCCTGGTTCCTAGATAAGATAGAGTATACACAATTCCGCCTATTCCTCTAAATATACCTAAACTCCCTGTGCATTACAGAGAACACAAATGTAAGAAGACGCTAAGGTGGGGAGAAGGTAGGTTGGCTAGGGATTGAGAAGCCCAAGGAATGACAAGGTGATGACCCCCCCACCCTGGGTTTTCTTTTGGCCTCCCATGTCCCAGACAAGGTGCTGCATAAGCCAGCAACCCAGAAATGCCAACAGGTGCAGACAAAAAAGGCCCAAGAAAAGCTGACTCCTCTAGCTGAAGGTCCAAGAAAGGAACAGCATAGCAAGACAGAAAAAGTTTTAGATCATAAATGTTCTACTCCAACCAAATGCCACACAGAGAGAACTGTGACCCTAGCCCCACAACAAAGCCTAAATGGGAGCCTAGATTTCCACCTTTGCCCAGCTACAGAAGGTACCCCTTCATCTCCCAACCAAGGTCATGTCAGAGAAGGCCAGGTGGGGAGCCAGGACTTTCCTCCCCACCTAGGGTCTTCCACATACCAGGGAAGCCTACAGTTCTACCCGACCCGGCATTAATGAGGCAGACCCCCACCCCTGCCAGAGTGGTGTCAGCTGAGGCCTAGCAGGGAGACTGGACTTCCAGCCTGGGCAGCGACAAGGTAGACAGTGCTGTGCTGCCCCTTGACAGTGTAGAATCAGAGGATGTCTGCCAAATATGGAGAGAACCCAATGCATGGCTGGTGGAAGTGTAAACTGGTAAAACCACCATGGAAAATGATTTAACATAAACTACTAGGCTGGCACATGCCCACACCATATGACCTAGCAATATCAGTCATAAGTTAATGGCCGAGAGAAACTCTTAAATATTGTATCAGGAAAAATGCACAGGAATCTTCCTAGCGACAATAATGATTTTTTAAAAAACAGAAGCCACCAAAACGTTCATCAACAGTAAAACGGAGCAATAAACCATGGGCTCTCCACACAATGGGAAATGAGACAGTGGAAAACATGAATAAGCTCTAGTTACACAGCATCAATACCAATGTCTATAAAATGCTTTTATGAACATGCTAAAAACAAGTCACAGAAGACTGCTTAATTACATTTATATAAAATTCAAAATAGGCAAAATTCTTTTACCATGTGGTGAAATTTTAATAAAAAGTATAATGACTCGGGGCGCCTGGGTGGCTCAGTGGATTAAAGCCTCTGCCTTCGTCTCGGGTCATGATCTTAGGGTCCCGGGATCGAGTCCTGCATCGGGCTCTCCGCTCAGCAGGGAGCCTGTTTCCCTTCCTCTCTCTCTCTCTGCCTGCCTCTCTGCCTGCTTGTGATCTCTGTCAGATAAATAAAATCTTAAAAAAAAAAAAAAAGTATAATGACTCAAAACTCAGGATGGTAGAACTCTTTGGCAGGAAGAGGTAGCTTTGGTAAGGAGAGACACATGGGGGTTTCGATGGTCTTTATAATATCCTATTTCTTTCTTTTTTTTTTTTTAAGATTTATTTATTTTATTTTTATTTTTATTTTTTTTAAAGATTTTATTTATTTATTTGACAGAGAGAAATCACAAGTAGGCAGAGAGGCAGGCAGAGAGAGAGGAGGAAGCAGGCTCCCTGCTGAGCAGAGAGCCCGATGTGGGGCTTGAACCCAGGACCTGGGATCATGACCTGAGCCGAAGGCAGCGGCTTAACCCACTGAGCCACCCAGGCGCCCCAGATTTATTTATTTTAGAGACTGACAGGGGGAGAGAGAGCAGGAGTGGTAGGGGCAGGGGTAGAGGGAGAGGGAGGGAGAGAATTCTCAAGCAGACACCCTGCTAAGCATGGAGCCCAACACAGGGCTTGATCCCAGGACCTTGAGATTATGACTGAGCTGAAATCAAGAGCCTGATCCTTAACCGACTGAGGCACCCAGGCACCTCAATGTCCGATTTCTTAAAGTCGGTGGGTACACCAACAACCTGTTCCTAGTCTTTATACCATATACAAATATTATAAGAGCTCACTTAGAACCATCAAAAAAGGGGGGCACGTGGGTAGTTTAGTCAGCTAAGTATCTGCCTTTGGCTCAGGTCATGATCCCAGGGTCCTGGGATTGAGTCCCACATTGAGCCCCTTGTCAGGCTCCCTGCCCAGTGGGAGCCTGCTTCTCCCTCTCTTCCCCACTCATGCTCTCTCTCCCTATCTCTGCTCCCTCTCGCAAATAAATAAATAAAATCTTCAAAAAAAAAAAAAATAGAACCATCAAAAAACGAAGTGAGAGATCTCTTATGTGGTGGGAACACACCGTAAATCACATCTTCTCAGTTTTGCCTTGAGAGAGACAGTAACAGTGAGATCACAGAACTGATCCGAAGCTGAATCAGCTGGGATCAGTGACTTGCCAAAGGTAAATACATCTAGATCAAGATGGTGTAGGGATCTGGGAGGAAAAACTTCTCCTCTACCCTCTTAGGGTTTCTAGCTGGGACTGAGTAACAGGAGAGATAACGAGATAACTGATTAATAAGAGAGATTAAGAAGAGGAAAGGACTCAAATTTATTTAATAAGATTCCCCATGTCCATGGGAGCCCTCACAGGAACATAAAGGCCTGGAGCAGAAGTGGTGAGGCCTCAGGGCTTCTGTACTCATTGAACAAAGAGCCCTGAACAGCCCTGGAAGGGGAACGAACATGGATCCAGAGACTACAGGAAGGTAGTTATTTTAACAAGGTCTGTTTGTACAGACTCCCTTCGGCCCCAACTCCCCGTCTCTGTTGATGAGAATGTTTCTTTCCTCCTGGTACTGGGAGGGCATCTT
Source organism: Lutra lutra (assembly GCF_902655055.1). Classification (NCBI taxonomy): domain Eukaryota; kingdom Metazoa; phylum Chordata; class Mammalia; order Carnivora; family Mustelidae; genus Lutra; species Lutra lutra. The sequence goes on from NC_062285.1 coordinate 88,210,893, forward strand.
GTACATGGGCGTTTCATATCCTGCCTTCCAGGAAAAATTAGAGGTCAAGGTCAGAGTGCTGTTCTTGGCATCTGTTGTTATTCATGTGCCTTCGGTTCAAAATAAACAATATGCCAAAGCGACATTATTTTGGGGTGGTGTGTTCTGAACCCCTTCGCCCCCATGAACTTGACAAAACACAAGACTGCTCAGCACTCACAGCTGAGATGTAACCCCCATTGCTGACCCAGAGCAAGCCGTTTTAAAGAAACCTGCTCCAGAATGAGACACAATAGCTAGAATCACTCAGATGGTACCTCCCCAACCATTAGGACCAAGAAAGAAAACTTACTGCAAGAAAGCAAGTTGATTTTACTTGAAATTATTTTAAAATTCAAACCAGGTCGGCTCCTATAATCAACAAATGCCTGAGGGTCCTACAAAAGCCCCGGCCTCTGGTCTGGCCAGGCCCTAAACCTTACTCTTCTTGGTCAACAGCCTGACCTACAGCTTTGTTCTCTCCTCATACTGTGTTGGCTGCACTGCAGGGACCCAGGAAACCAATACTCTGTCCTCTCTGCATCTAATTAAGGCCAACGCCAACAGAAACACAACAGGGAAGTAATCTTCTCGAGATGTATCAATCTATCTTTTTGTTTTATTTCCAATCTTAACCTCCTAACCACCTCCACACACGGGGAGAGAGATGCTATAGGATACACATTTATTTGTAGTAGGACCTGGAGGGAATTTTCAACGTAACCAGAAATTTTACAGAATTACAGGTAATCATGAAATTTTACAGAATTGGAGCAAGAAATCCTACAACTCACCTCCCTGGGGGCCCAGGTGGCGGCTCCAAGTGCTGTGCAGATCTCTGGGGGGACAGGGGATCAGAAAAGCACATACAAGCACCAGGATCATGGAGATGACCAAAGTTAGCAGAAAGACAGAGGTGCGCACGTAAGACACGATGGAAGAGGTTGCCTTCTGCTCCAGGCCCCCAAGGGGCTCTGAGGTGTATCCCTCTGTGGCCACCTCTGAAAGATGTGGCTTTGCAGCCCCCACAGCTTCAGCATCTGAGTCAGGCTCTGGCACTTCTCCCAGAGGGCTCTTCCCATTTTTGACCCCTCCATTCTTCTGCTGCAAGTTGAGAACAAGATCGTCCTCGCTCTCGTCACTATCCGCCTGTGTGAGGGGGTCATACTCCCCTAGGTCTGGGCTCTTCTTCCCTGAAACACAGAAAGACAGAGCGTCAGGGCAAACTAGGAAGGAGAAACCCTTACCAACTGCATGGCAACTGTGAACACCTAAAAGAAAACACAGAAAACAAAACCAATTACGTTTACAAGTTTAGAACTTGATGGCTATCTGTAAGGAGAAGAATGGGAGGGAAATGAAAATCAGTGTTCTAGAATTACTGCTTTCATGAGCTTAAGAAAATTGGAAAGGAAACAGAGAAAGTGGTAAATTTCAAATACCTTTTTTATTATTATTATTTTAAAAGACTTTATTTATTTATTTGAGAAAGACAGCACAACAAGGGGAGAGGCAAAGGAGAGAGAGAAGCAGGCTCCCCGAGAAGCAGGGAGCCAGATGCCAGGCTTGATCCTAGGACCCTGAGATCATGACCTGAGCTGAAGGCAGGTATAACTGACTGAGCCACCCAGGCGCCCCTCAAATACCTTTTTAGTTTGGGAAAAAAACAAAAACCAAAAACCAAAAACACTCTCTTAATTTCTCTGAATCAGAAGACATGGCTCTTGTATCAACCTCCCATATGCCTAATTTGCATATTCCCTTTGATTTTCTTAAATCTGTGGTGTTTCAATCTTTCCTGGAACTTGCCTAAACTTTAGAATAGTTCTCTGTACACTGCTTCTCACAGTCAGATATTTGCAGCTTCCCACTTGTCTCCATGGAAACAACTTGGGAAGTTGAACACTAAATGTCACCTGGAGACGTCTTACTAAAAACTCACTTCTGAGCTGAGCTTCCTACGATTAATTCCCATGCCCTGACAGCACATGTTTCAGTAAACAGTGTTTATGCTTAAAAACGCTATTCTGAGCAAGTGTTCTAGGAGGGGAGGGACCAAACAAGAATGCAGAGGTACAGGACCTGACCCAAAGCTGGCTTACACAACAAGCACCCTGTTTTTACTTAGACACTACATTTATTTGGGGTGGGGGAAAGGGGAAAATTACAGAGCTTAAGCACACCTCCTCCCAAGTCACTCCTTGGCCCCGGCTGCCAAGCACTGAACAATTTTATGCCTGTTGTTCATGCTATAACCAAGTAAAAACCAAGAAAAAATTTCTCATTTTGGAAGTTACATGGTACGCTGTACTAATATAAACTCTATGGTTAAATCTTTTATTAAGAAGAGATATAAAAAAGAAGATGCAGCCCAGCCAATTAAAAAGAAGAAAGAAGAATTCTTGATGTAAATCTCTGCCTCTGGTCACTGTTATGTTGATGATATCACTTCATGTTTTATGTCTTGTTTACTCAAGACATAAAATGAAGCAATAAAACACTATATGGAAACTAATATGGGAAATACAATCTTTAGTGTAAAGCTTGGTGCTTGGTACATAGAAAGTCAATAAATATTTGATTAAAAATAAACATTACACAGAAATATTTTATAACATTAAATATTTTACAAAGAAAACCCACAGAAGATACTGAGCAAACTGACCTTCTATTAACTAGAAACTTCTATGTTATTTTCACTTTCAAAGCTTTTCATTTTATCCAACAAATACTGGATTTTATTTTTAAAGGCACAAATTATAAGAATTATTAAGAACTGAATTCAAAATAGTATACTCTTCCAGTAATTAGAACACACCATTCCCTAACTGTCCCATATAACTTTAGTTATAATAATTTTAAAACACAACCATAGGCTGCTGCAACAATATTAATTCTAAAACTTTTTAAAGTTTTTTTTAAAAAAGAATATACCTGATGGGATTAAAAATGTGTTATATACATCCAGTGGAATATGACCAAGCCTTAAAAAGTAAAGAAATTTAACACATGCCACAAGACATTATGCTAAGTGAAATAAGCCAATAAGAAAAGGACAAATACTGCATGATTCGTACATGAGGTATCTATCCAGAGTAGTCAAATTCACAGAAACAAAGTAGAATGTGGTCTCTGGGGCCTGGGGGTGAGGGTAAATGGGGAGTTGCTAATATTTGATGGGCACAGGTTTCGCTCACTATCCCAAAGTAGAGGGTTCCTATCGAACTCCTTGTAAGCTAAAATAGCATAAAGCAAAGAAGCAAATACCATTAATTTACAAGGAAAAACTTTTGAGCTTTCCCAGACCCAAGCAATAACTTCTCCTAGGCTTTTCTGAAAACTCAGGATACATCTTGCTAAAAGATGCACAAAATAAGTGCAGATCAAGCAGAGATGCTTGCAGACACAATTCAAGGCTCTGAAGGCTTGAGGCTGAGATGCTGAGTGTGGCCCCTGGGGGAAGGAGCTGGGCAGGGGCCCCCTCACTGCTGAGGGTGGGGCTGAGCACCGCTGCTACAATGACTTGCTGCAGAACAAACCCTGAGTACTGTTTTCATACTGTTTTCGCTTTGTTGTTGTTGCTGCTTTTTATTTTTATTTTTTTTTGCTGTTTTTGCCTTTTGCCTTTTTTCATAAAAAAAGGAATCCTCTTTGGATTTCTCTAGGTTAGCAAAAACAGGTAGGTCTTTCATAAAAGCAAAATGACATGATGCAAAGTATCAAAAAACGGGTCTCAGCTTTGCAAGATGAGAAAGTTCTGGAGATTGGCTGCACAACACTGTGAATATACTTAACAATACTAAACTCTGTATTTAAAAATAATTAAGATCATAAATTTTATGTGTATTTTACAATTTTAATATGTTTAAATTAAAAAAAAAAGAATATCTGACAAAGAGGAAAACATAGATGGCAGCCCCAAATCTCAGGGTAGGAGGAGATTTTAAAGATCACATAATCAAACACCTACCAAGCAGTCACTTAGCATGAGGGAATTCATGGCTCTCCAATCCAGAAAGCAGTTCCACACACTGATTCAAGAATTTATTTCTGGGCATTTGCCAATCATCAGTCCTGGTTCTAATATCTGGGACCCCTCTTCCACATGCAAATCCTTCAAAACTTGAAAATACCAATCATGATAAACATAAGCTATGGTATTTAAGAATTTAAGTCTTTACAAGCTGACAGTCAAATCTTGGCTCTATCCCTTATTAGCCATGTGACCTTGATTAAATTTCTTAGCTTTACTAAGCCTTATTCTTCCCATTTCTGAAATGGTAATTATTTTTCTACCTCATATGACTGTTTTTAAGAATTAAATAAGACAACATATGCAAGGCCTTCAGTGTCTGGCTTACTGTGGCATTTGATAAATGTCAGCTTCTAGGAGACCTGGGTGGCCCAGTCAGCTGAGTGACTGACTCTTGACTTTAGCTCAGGTCATGATCTCAGGGTCCTAAGATCCAGACCCGTATCCAGCTGAGCATAGAGCAGTGCTTGGGATTTGATCTCTCCCTCCCCTTCTGCCCCTCCCATCCTCCTGCTCATGCTCTCTCTCTCAAATTAAACCAACAAACAAATTTCAGCTTCTATTATTATTGTTGGCACTATTCCTCCCAACCGCCCACCCCATCTTCTCTTCTCCAGGTTAAATGTCTCCACCTCTTTCAACTCATTACTTGAGGACGCATTGTTTCACATATCCACAACATCCTGTTCACTCTTTTCTGGACACAATGTGATATGTCAGTGCTTCTTAAAGTATGGTTCTCGGAACTGGTTCTGATCCCCAGGGTGCAGCTTGACCAGAGCAGCTTGCCCTCCCTAGTACAGAGGGTACACTACAATTCAATTACTGTAACCTAAGACATCCCCAGCTTTCTTGGCAGTCACATCACGCAACTGATTAAACTCAAACTCCCAAGTATCTTCTACATACCCTCAAGCCGTCTTATATAATAATACAACTGGATCTTTAGCATCAAGTGAAAAATTCACCATTGATACTTAAATTTAATCTTGCTAGTCAGCTGTCACCTTGCAACAAACATACCAGCCTAAAATAATCAAAGTAAAATCATTACTAAAATACTGGCCAACAAAACAGTTTAAAGGAAATGCATTTTTATATCACACACCATCATAGGTAGAGAACTTGGCTGCATGTGCTACAGAAACTAGTAAAATCTTTACTAAATCTAATTTTTAGTAAAATCTTTACTAAAAATAATTTGCAGGGCACCAGGGTGTCTCAGGCAGTCAAGTGCCTAATTCTTGATTTTGTCTCAGTTCATGATCTCAGAGGTCTTGTGATCCAGCCCCACATTGGGCTCCGTGCCCAGCAGGCAGTCTTCTTGAAATTCTCTCCCTTTCCCTCTGCCATCTCAACTTTAAAATAAATGAATCTTTAAAAAAATAAAAGATTATATGCTTCCAGTAGATAATGGCAAAGGAATACATTTCTGTCAGTATCCTTCCTAAAAACTGGGGAGGGAAGGTAATAAAAATAGGGGGGAAAAAAAAAGAGCCATACCCCCAAACTACAATTTATGAAAAATCCCCAAATGCAACAAAACTTGTATCCAATCAAGGAAGCACAGTAAGAGTGGGCACATGGTCTCAGGTCTCCAAAAAGGAGCACAGTTCACAGAGTTAATAATGACAACAACGACGACAGCGATGATGGTAACAGGAAAGTACTCAGTACCTACTATTTTGGGCACCAGGCTAAGCACTTACATGTTAATTCATTTAATACTCATAACAACCCTGTAACTCCACTGTATCAAAAAGAAAATGAAAACATAGAGAGGTGAGTTGCATAAGATCACAGAACTAGGAAGAAAAAGAGCCAGGATTCAAACCCAGGCAATTTGATTACAGTCCATGATCCTAACCAATAAATTATACTACCTCTCTTGTACCACGGTTATACAGCCAAAGCACTTATCTCTTTCTCAGAAGGATGAAGTCTGGCGTCCCAAAGGCATCAATGACTCCCCCTCAACACCACAGAGACAAAGGGGAGATAAGATGAAATGAGAAAGGCTTTACAAAAAACAGGCTGTCGGTTTGACGGTTTGACGGGTAAGGAAACAGCTGCGATCAATCAGTCGTGAAGAGAGGGATTATTCTCCTATTTATTTATTTTTTTTTAACAGGCTGGGTCCCATTAGATTAAATTCTAGCTTCTCACTGCCCTTGCTCACTGGCCAGGCCCCAGCCTCTGCCTGCCTGTCAGCCAAAAGCTAGCTGTAAAACAACTGACCATTAACTATGATTTATAATCAGAAAGAAGCCATCCATGAGTACTCGTTCTGTAAGCCACTACAGAGTTGTGCAGATATCCAAGAAAGACGCTGCAACAGAACATAGCAAGCAAAATCTGCCAAGGAGCCAACGCTGGGCAAGTGATGCCACAACACGGAAGGAATAAGGAACAGACGCTTCACTATGGAATCCAAGAAAGGAAAGGAAACAGTCTTCTCTGAAATAAGGGCTCACAGAAAGAAACAGAATATTTCTAAGAAGAAATGACAACTCAATAGGGAAGATGAGAAGTAAACAAGCAGGGCTCAGAAAAACAATGGAAGAAAATAATAAAACAATTTTAGAAAAGATACCCTTAGAGGGATGAGCAAAGAGAGCAGACGTGCCTGCAGAGTCAGAAACAGAAAGGGCAGGCTGGTGAAGAACCGAGAAAAATAAAATGGAAACAATAGCTGGCAGTTCCAAGCCCCTCCTCTCTGTGCACTCTTCCAAACCCTTTTACTGTCTTATCTCCAGAAATCTGTATAACAACTCTTGGAGATAGATATACTATTATCTCCATTTTCAGGATGAGGTTTCAAGTTCAAGTAACTGGCCCAGAGTCAAACAGCAAATAAGCAGCAGGGCAAGGATTCAAATCCAGACATTATGGCTTTGAAGGAAGCGCCCGGACTATCTGTGTGTCTCCCCCTGAAAAGATTAAGGCTTTAAAAAAAAAGACTAGAAAAGCAAGGACAGAGAGAGCAAAGGTGATGCAATATATGTGGAACTGAAGAGAACAGAAAGGAAATGGCATCAAAAACAGTAACTTTAGAAGACATACCAAAAAAGCTCCCGTAATAGAGCAAGACCTGAGAGAGGGAGTACACGGAGTCCCAAGAAAAACTGCTACAGAATAATCAATATTGAAACATAGCACAGTAGAAGTGCTGAACTTCAAGTACAAAAAAAGAATCATATGAATCATGGAGCAGCCGGGTGAGGGAAGAATCAAATCATTAAGGATGGAAACAACAATCAGGCTAACTTCTCTGTGGTAACATGTATTATTAAAAGATAGTATTTTTTTTAAAAGATAGTATATATTTTTTTAAAAGATAGTATATTTTTGACATTACAGAGACAAACCTCAGCTTAATTACTGCAGACTGTGAGCTTTGATCAGACAACTCCCAAGTAAATAGTTTTGCTATCTATTCACGGAAAGAGAAGGGATTCTGTGCCCAAAGTTACAATCGTGCTAAGGAGCTGGACATCGAATCCAGGCTCCAGAGCACAGAGCACTTAGCACTCTTTTCTCTGCTAATTTCAGCCACCACTCACATTTTTAACCAATGCAAGGTTTTCAAAGAATAAAGGAGAGGATGCTGATTTCATAATACATGAATATAAATGAGCTTTCCACAACTCACTTTTCCTCCTAGATAGACTGAATGCCAGTCAAACAGCATTCCCACCATGGTACAAAAGAAAACAGGAAGAAGATGCAACTGTATCATCCCCAGACACCTTCAGGAAAACATACTATAATATACACTATTCTGTGATAGGTACTATATTTTACATAGACTATACCATACATTCTATAGCAACTAAAGATAAATAATCCACCTTATGGATTAGATTATCCAGGGGCATATAATGATTCCAAATTACACAAACTAAAACAAATCATTACAGTAACATTGTGCTCTGATAGTTCCTTCAGTGTTTGACCTTCAAACTTTAAAATGGACTAAAAAAAATATATGTACTTAAGATAAGTTGTTCTCCAGGCTGTTTTATGAATGTCATATGTCCTTCTGTTACTAATTAACCTCACTATATGTATGGGAGCCAAATATCCTCCCATCTTGAGCTTAGTGGAAGGGGATGGGACTCTGAAACAGACTCCAAGAAACGGCTCTTTCTTCACAAGGCTGATGACATCTGTCATTAGCTTATGATTGCATCAGGCCTTCCTTCAGGTATCACATTTGTAAATGGGCATGGTGCTAATGAAAATGATAATAAGAGTAGTAAGAGCTAAAGCTGAATAATTAACATGTGTCAAAGGTAAATAAATCTCTTCAGTACATCCATTTCTTCTACTGAACCAAATAATCCCATAAGGTAGATATGTAGCAGCGTGTGTGGCATATAGTGAATGTTCCATAATAACGGTACTGTTACATGTGAAGAAACTAACACTTAAAGAGGTTAAGTAACTAATCTGGTGAAGACCAGATTGGAACCCAAGGCTGTCTTGTGTTCTTAGTCACCATTCTCGTCACATAGAAATAGTGAGGATGTCATGGTGGTGATCATTTTGCAATATATACAAATATCATTATATGGTACACCTAAAATTAATAGGATATATCAATTAGACTTCAATTAAAAAAGAGAGAGGACGTTCAATAAAGTAACATAACATGGTAGCCTACACAGGACAGCAGCCGCACAGTCCCAAGGACAGGGTATCCCAAAAAGAGCTCTGGGAAAGCAACTTCTACCTAATACAAAGGCTAAAAATTGTTATTTAGGCCAGTGGGGAGAAAGGGCAAAAGAGAGACAAGCAAAAGGATAAAAAACAAACAACGACAAAAAATCATAACCTGCGTCACAGAGAAGAACACATCGCCATTGTTTCTGGGCCCTAAAAAGTATCAAACATACCTGTCCAAACACAGGCCCAAGGACCAGACTGTACTTTCCCTATCCTGCCAGCTGACCAAGTTTCTGCAACTGGATACCTCAGGGAGTAATAATGACACAGGGTAGGATGTGAGAATGCAAAAGAGCTCGAGTTTCTAAAGCGATTTTCGTGATTTTCTCCTTAGAGAAGTGCAATTATCTATGCTGGGGTGGGATGGGGAAGAAAAGGAATCTAAAAGAGAAAAGAAACAAAGCTAAATATGTCTGCACCTCATTACCCCCAGGGAGGAAATCATCCTACACAAAGGACAAAGGATAATCCTGCAGGTAAAGGGATACATCCCCCACTTCATTATTACATACACATTTCAAGATAGATATTTTCAATGTTTCTTCCAAAGTTCTCAGGAGCCAAGGGGGGGTGGGGGGAGTGGAAACAAACCTCTGAGGTCATTAAGTCTGGGGACAGAATTGCAAATTCATACCCAACCCAGTGTCATCCACGGCACAATGCAGGAGACTGGAAACTCCTTGAGAATAAGGTCCCTGTGATCCCCTTGCAGCACGTTGATGGATATCCACCAGACACCCAACTAGCCCTTTCTAATGATGCCAGTAAAAGCAACTGTTTTTCCACCAACACCTGCTTTTCCCACTATCACCTTAAATTATCAGCAAATAAATGTTTATAGCTTAAGGTTTAAAACTTATTTAGGTAGAACCATAAAATTCTTAGAAGCCCTAACGTTTAAGATTTCTTTGGGCAGAATAAATATACTTTTTATTAAAATCGCAAGTTTGTAGCAGCACCGTCTCATTCTGGAGGTTTAAGAGAAAATTTAAAAAAAAGAGAGAGAGAGCGAGCAAGCTTGGAGCTGCTGCCCAAAGTACTGAATTAGCTCAACTTGTCATCACAAGAGCTTCCCTAAAGAATATTCCACAATTTACGTGCAATTTGCAAGTGCCGAATCATTTCCCTCCTAAATGCTTAGCCTCGACAGCCAAAGGCTGAACAAGCGGAATCAAAAGCCCAAGATTCTAAAGACCCCGACGTTGTAGTCCAGGTTTTTCCCGTAGGGTCTGCGCGGCCTTGGACAAGTCAATGAGCCAAATAAGTCTCGTTTTCCTCTTCTGTAAACTAGAAGGGGTATGCACCTGTCCCACCTACCTCACGGCTGCGTCAGTGTCGTTAAGTGGAGGGGCTGCTCCAGAGGGTGGCCCGCTTCCTGCCGCCCCTATCCCCCTTGTCCCCCCTCGTCCCCAGGGCCAGCTCAAGATAGAAGGAGCCCGGATCTGGCGGTACGTGGTCCGCGGCTCCTCAGCAAAGGATGCGCCCCTCACTAGCCCTCCCCTTGGGATGGCGACGACGAGCGCTCTGACAGTCACCCCCGCAGCGGCCCCCGCCCGCTCCCGGCCACGAGCCCCGCGTGCCCCCGGCAGTCCTTCCCTGGATTCTCCCAGGCTCGCCCCGCGCCCGCGACCCCCGACCGGCCGTGCGCCCCTCTCGCCCCCTGGTGGCGACAGACCCCAGCCCGCCGGAGCTGCACGGGCTCGCCTCGGGGCTCCTGCAGCTACGCCGCCAGGCCTCTGCCCGCTTCGCCCCCATAGCCTCGCCTCCTAGTCTCCCCAGGCCCCGCAGAGGCGGCGGTGGTCGCAAGGCTGCGACTCCTTACCGGGGAGCTTGAGCGCCCTGGATAGCACAGTCGCCATGGCGGAGGCCCCGGTGCGCGTGCGCGCGCCCGCGTCCTGCCGGGAAGAGTAGTTCACAGCGGGCGGCGCGCGGGGCTGGGACCTGGGAAGGTGGGAGCGGCGCGGCGGAGAGGGGCGGGGGAGAGGCGGGGGTTACGGCCCCCGCGCGCGCGTGCACACCGCTGCTGGCTCTGCCACCGGCCGCTTCGAGCCGGACCCCTCACCTGGCAAGTCCCTTCCTCACTCGAGTCTCACTTTCTTGCTCCGCGAAACGGGGAAATGGAAACTGCCCCCGAGGCTTGCTGTGGTAACGAAAGCAGATAGCAGGTATTACGGGAAGCGCCGGTTGTGAAATGAGCATGGGCTTTGCAGGCAGACGGACGGGATTTGAACCCTGCCTGCATCCCTCACTCGCTGGGCCATCTTGGGCAAGTCCCTTGGTGTGACTAAGCTTCAGCCTCATTTTTAAAATGGAGACACTACCTCATTCACGGGCTTACTGTGACAATTAAATAAACTGTTTACGACACCCTGCAGCAGGTACCTAGTAAGTGTGTTTCTCTATGTTTCTCAGTAAAGGGCGAGGCTTCCTAGAGCTCTAACCCTCGTCTTGGGTTTCCAGTTCTTAACAGCTATCTCCTGCCACTCTACCCTGCGGCTTCTAGCTTGAAGGCTCTAGGAACAGGAACTGACCTGCTTCTTACCCACTGGCACCAAGAGATCAGCATTTTAGTGCAGGAATGCTAAAGATGTTATCTATCTTAGAGTTGGGACGGGTCTTAGAGGCCATGTAGTCCACCCGCCCTGTCAGAGAAGAGAAAACGGAGGTTCAGAAGGATGATGTGACTTCTTTCTGTCATACAAAAGCTCTAAGATACCTCTCTTTCGGACCCCGCCTCATTCCCCTGAGAAATCTTCAGCAAGACTACCCTGAGGCTGTAATCCAAGAGACTCCTAACAGCCATCCCATCACCCTCTTCCCCATGAAAAAAAAATATCCCTGGACTCTGACAGGGCACAGAGTCTGGAGACAGGCCACTGAGCTCAAATCTGACTCCACCATTTCCTAGCTGTCAGATCTAAGGCGACTTGCTTAATCTCTCTCTGCCTCAATTTTCATCTACAGAATGGGTTGAAATAGTTCCTATTCCACAGCCTTGTCCTGGGAATTAAATGGACACATGCAAAGCACTTAGAAGGTGCTTGTCACTTAGTACGGGTTTTATAAGTGTTAGCTCTTCTTTTTATTAGTAATTCATTCATTTTGACAATTTAATAATTTAATAACAAATAATACATTTCATAATAATGGATTTGTAATTTATTCATTTATCCCTTTAACGTTCTATAATACCCAGAATTTTTACTGTTTGCCACCTCTCTGGAGGTATGATTAAAAACCATATTTTACAGGGCACCTGGGTGGCTCAGTGGGTTAAAGCCTCTGCCTTTGGCTCAGGTCATGATCTCAGGGTCCTGGGATCCAGCCCCGCATCGGGCTCTCTGCTCAACAGGGAGCCTGCTTCCTCCTCTCTCTCTCTGCCTACTGCTCTGCCTACTTGTGATCTCTTGTCTGTCAAATAAATAAATAAAATCTTAAAAAAAAAAAAACCATATTTTACATTTATGTAGGTCATCTCCAAGGAGCAGCACTACAAGTCACAGTAAGTCAGTAGTGGCTTGCCTGATAATCGGATTAGCTAATTGGAACACATTCTTGAAATAATGAAGACTGAGGAAAACAACTTTAAAGTGAGCAGGATGTAGGATAGGTCAGTTTTAGCTGCAAAAGAACAGGAATTTATGTTTCTGGGAGAGAGCAGTGGGGCTGGAATAGCCCTGTTACACAGAAGAGGAAGTAGAGAGGAAATCAGTTCACTCTTCATAGTGAAAGGGTATATTCTTAATGTGATGGAAATAAAATAAAATTGTGCAGTTTAAAGTTCAGTTAAGGGCACCTTAACTTAAGGATGGCTCAGTGGATTAAAGCCTCTGCCTTGGGTTCAGGTCATGATCTCAGGGTTCTGGGATCAAGCCCCGAATCAGGTTCTCTGCTCAGCAGGGAGCCTGCTTCCTCCTCTCTCTCTCTGCCTGCCGCTCCGCCTACTTGTGATCTCTGTCTGTCAAATAGATAAATAAAATCTTAAAAAAAAAAAAAAGTTTGGTTAAAATTTTCCTTCAGTGGCGCCTGGGTGGCTCAGTGGGTTAAAGCCTCTGCCTTTGGCTCAGGTCATGATCCCAGGGTCCCAGGATCGAGTCCCGCATGGGGCTCTCTCTGCTCAGCGGGGAGCCTGCTTCCTCCTCTCTCTGTCTCTGCTAGCCTCTCTGCCTACTTGTGATCTCTGTCTGTCAAATAAATAAAATCTTTAAAAAAAATTTTTTTTTTCCTTCACATGGTATAGTCACCAAAAGCACCAATAGGCATACACAATTATGTGTGAGTGTACACATATTGCATACATGTGTATCTCAAGCCCCTCAGCTTTCCATGCCCCTAATCTTTGTGGCATTTCCACTCACCCTGTAATCATTCAGCTTTGCCCTAATGATTTTCAGGGGGAAGCGGATGCTGAGGACTCCCTCCATCCCAGCTCCCTGAGGGGTCCTCCTCTTTGTTTTCTTTGGCCTTTCTGGAAATCTCCTCCACCCTCCACATCTTTTTGCATCGTAACACAGGACCTCGGGCTTAAACTGTGTTTCTCTACTTGAATGTGCTTTTCTTCCAAGTAAAGGAAAAAAGCTCAAAGCGGCCACCAAGTAAATTAAGATCCTTGCCTTTTACGTCGAGAAAACCTTTGAGTTCCTTTCTCAGTACCTAAGAGCATGTGAGAGTGCCTTCGCTATCCCAACACCCACTGAGGTCTCTGTGGAAAATGCAGACACTCTGGGCTTCCTGACTTTCCAACTTGGCTTACCTCCCCAAGAGGTAAACCAAGAGAAACAAAAAACTGGGGAGGGATGCCTGCAGGCAGCCTAAGCTGTCTAACTGTTGCACCTGCTATGAGGAGCAAAAATTCCATTTCTTAAAGTCAGAACAGAAGCCAGAAGAGCCCCTTCTCTTCTTCCTACATTGGTGGGAATATTCTTTACCAAGCTTCCAAGGTTCGAATACTTGGTAGAGGGACCCCATATTGGCTGGCTCTTATCATCTTTGTGATATCCCGAATAAACATCCTACATGGATTTGCGATCAAATCTGGTCCTCTAATCCTTAACATTCTATGACCACTGTTTCCACTTCTGCTGTTTCCGACGCTCTGAACTAGCTTTCCCCACTTCCTCTTGGAACCAGTACCACTGTGTCCACCAGCACCTCCCACCCCTTCCTCCTGGTACCACTGAGACTTCCAGGCCTCCTGGCCATTTCTACTTCCTTTTAAGACTGCTCCTTCTTCCTCTATCTCCCTGCCCAGTCCATGCCACTTCGCATTTTAGTGCTGTTAAAATGGCAAAGCTGTTCAGGGCAGGGAAGATTGCCTCTCTTCTATTTTTATGTTACTCTTAATTAGAAAAAATACAAATGCTATGCTGCCTCTTCTTCAAGGTCAGAGACAGTATTTTCATTAAACAGAGCTTTCCATTTTTACTTAGTAAGTCTACCGGGGCAGGGTTTTTGCTCTTAATGAACAACCTCACAGTTTCAGTGGTGTTAGAGACTAAGTGTTCATTTGGGCTCACGTCACAGTCAAAGTGAGAATGGGGATAGGCAGTGATAGGGGTTCTAGTCCTCCCAGTTATTCAGGGTTTCTTTCGGGCTTCTTTCTTCATCCTTAGGCCTTGGATTCCTCCATTGGATTATTTGCATCCCCAACCAGGCAGGAAGTTTTCTGTGCCAGGCCTGGACATGGCTTATGTGACTTCTGCCCACATTTATTTGGCCAGAACTCAGACACAGAACATGTATGCCAGGAAGGTATGAGCCCAGGAAGAAAAGGAAATAGTTTAGTGAGTATCTATTCAGCTGTGCTATAGTAGACACCCTACATCTTTATGGGATACAGACCTGAGTTCTTGGTAGTGGGGAGGGGGTTTGGCACTGCTCTACTTAGAATGGCCCCTCTCCTCTAGAGATTAAAGTTTTGTTCCTGAGCTGAGCTCCTTGTCCTGAGTTAAGACTTTCCACTGCATGTAAGGTAAGGCTCTCCCAAGAGGCTCCTCAGTCTCTCTAGGTGCCATTCTTACAATGGTCAGCAGGGCATGGACAAGTCCAAACCCACTGGCAGGCCCATCTCCGGCTCAGAGTACTACCCTCTGCCACACTGGTACCAAAGACAGAATCAGGAAGCAATAATAAGATTTTAAAAACAAAAAGAAAAGCAAATAGCACTGAGACCAGGGAGACTGAAAAGAGCAAAAGAGGTGCTCAGCAAAGATGATTATGGAGCTAAATGCCCATGTCAAGGGTCTTATGAAATCAGCCTTGCTTTCGGATCAGGACATTCTAAAAGGGCACGCACACATGGTATATTCACTTGTCACCACAGACAACTGGACTCTGGGACCAGGAGTTGCATGGCTTATGGTGAAGACAAATTGGTTTATGTTCTCAGAGCGTCCCTTAATCAAACATAAGACCCATCCGGTGTGGATTCATACAGACTCCCAGTCTATAGAACTTTCTAGAGTCTCGACTATAAAATGCCTTCTGGGCCCTGAGATTTAAACAAAGGCTTCTCCTTAAGTCTTTGGCTGGAACATATGTTTAAGAATAACACTATAATTAAGGACAGATCTGCCCAGGACAGCTTGGTTCCCATTCCTCTTGGCCTTCATCCTAGCTTGTTCCAATGTCTACCAAAGCACTTGTGGTTGTAATGGGCATGCCAATTAGCTACCATGTACTGAGTACTGATCTCCTACAGTAGAGGACATTGTTGAGGACCCTTGCCAACCTTGACCCAAAACCAAAACTCGGCCCTTCACTAGCTTTCAAAAAAAAAAAAAATCCAGTGAACCAAGTGTATTTTGATTTATGTAGTTTTCCTGAAGATTTAAGGGGGCTAGGGATGGAGTCACAGGGGACACAAAGCATTTCACCAAAAATATCTGTTCAGCACAGGTCTTCTCCTGGACCCTTGCTACTAGCTTCATCACTGTGTCTTTCTCCACTGGGACCCTCTTGTGTCTGCCACACTTTTAAGCTCTTTCTTCTTCTCCCTTTTCTGCCTTCTGCTGCCATTAGCCTTGACAGGAGGCTGGAATCTAATGTCCATCCTGCAGCGGGCATGGAAGCCATCTAACTCACACAGTGTGCATTCTGACACAATATGTGCCATGTTGTCCCTTAGGTCTTATCGCCCCAATCTTACCACGATGATGTATAAGCTGGATGGATAAAGCCACTGGCCCAAAGTCTCACCACTCCTAGATGCAGGAAGGAGGATTCAAATGCAGGTGTTTGTTTGTTTGTTTTAAGATTTTATTTATTCATTTGACAGAGAGAGAGAAAGATCACAAGTAGGCAGAGAGGCAGGCAGAGAGAGAGGGGGAAGCAGGCTCCCAGCAGAGCAGAGAGCCCGATGCGGGGCTCGATCACAGGACCCTGAGATCATGACCTGAGCCGAAGACAGAGGCTTTATCCCACTGAGCCACCCAGACGCCCTCAAATGCAGGTTTGTCTGGTTTTTAATCATAGGCAGGGACACCAAATACATGGCACATGGACTACAGTTTGTCCTTTCTTCATCCCTGGCAAACATCCCTCACCACCGTATTCTTTCCCAGCTTCCGCATCTTTAACGCAGCTTTCCAGGGAGCCAGGACCTATCAATTCCATTTGGCCTCAAAACTAAAAACTGTTTGTAACCCCTGCCTCATTCAGAGCATAGTAACCACACTAAAAACCCCTTTAAAGATGGTCCCTGATTCATGATAGGTATTCAGTGTTAAGTGTAACTGATGTTTGGCCAATAATTGCTCTGAGTGGTCGGGACTCCTAGCTGATGAGCCAGACATGCTCTGGTTGCTCAGGACCTAGGCAGTACTGATATGTTAACATTTAGACTCTACCCCTGGTTGAGTCTTTTTAGTTCTATACTTCTAGCTCACTGGATAAGTTCTAAGTGATGTTCTTAAAGTCAGTACATGAAGGTACCACAGGTTGTCTAACTGGCTTCTTTTTTCTGCCTTTCTTAGACTATTTATCATAGACAGCTGTGTTTTGTAATGATTTGAATATGTTTCTACCATATTAAAGCTCCCATGCTAAATGTTGAGTTCCTAAAGAACAGAAGTAAGATTCTTGTATCTTTTTTAGCCCTATACAATGCAGAGCACACTGCCCTCAGATGGCTTATTGAATAAATGTGAATTCACAAACGACTCACGTGGAGAGTAGAATGAAATCAACTCAGAAAAAAGTTCTTAAAAAATGAGAGAAGAACCCCAATATTTGTAGCAGCAATGTCCATGATAGCCAAACTATGGAAAGAGCCCAGATGTCCATCAACAGATGAATGGGTAAAGAAGATGTGGTATAGGTATATACAATGGAATATTACACAGCCATCCAAAGAGTAAAATGTGTTTGTGGGAGCAGTGGAGTCAGGCAGGGAAGACGGTAGATAAATAAATAAAATATATGCTGTAGCAGATGGTGATATATGTTATGGAGAAAAACAGAATAGGGAGGAGAAAATGAAGTATGGAAGCTGTAGGCAGTGAGGGGGTCAGGGGGCCCAATTTTAAATGGGAGGGTTAAAGAGGATAATATTTGAACAAAAGTTTAGGGAGGCAGGATGAGTAGCAAGTGAAAAGTCTCAGAGGAAGAAGCCTGGCCTGCTTGAGGACTAGCAAAAATGTGGCTGGAAAGGTGGTTCAAGGGTAAGTTTCATAAGAGATGAGATCAGATGTGGTCAGAGCAGAAACAGGGTATGCAGGTTTGTAGGAGGCCCAAGCAAAGACTTTTTGGCATTTAATCTGTGTTAAATAGGAAGGCTTTGAAAGTTTGGGGGCACAGAAGTATTGATTTGACTTAGATTTCAAAAGGATTCTTTTGGATCACTTTGTTGTTCTGAAAACAGGCTGTAGGGATGGTAGGGGTGGTGAATGCTTTTGGCTACTGCAATAATACCAGTAAAAATTGAGGGTGGGGGGGCGCCTGGGTGGCTCAGTGGGTTAAGCCTTTGCCTTTGGCTCAGGTCATGATCTCAGGGTCCTGGGATCGAGCCCCGCGTCAGGCTCTCTGCTCAGCAGGGAGCCTGCTTCCTCCTCTCTCTCTCTCTCTCTGCCTACTTATGATCTCTCTCTATCAAATAAATAAAAATCTTTAAAAAAAAAAGATTTATAAAAAAAATTGAGGGTGGGGGTACCTGGGGGGCTTGGTCGGTTAAGCTTCCAGCTCTTGGTTTGGGCTCAGGTCATGATCTGATGGGTCATGGGATCAAGCCTCACTAAGGGCTCTGTGCTCAGTAAGGAGTCTGCTTGAAGATTCTGCCCCCCTAACCCATACACCTCCATCAAATAAATAAATAAATCTTAAAAAAAAAAAAAAAAGCTTTTTTTCCTCACTAAGACTCAATAGCGAGAAATGAGTGCTCGAGTAAGATCAAAATCTAGAGGAAAGGGAGATGGAAAAAAATCTTCTAAGCTGGATGAACCTGGAGTTGCTAAGCAACCAGGTAAGAAAAACACCTCAAAAAAAGGAACCACCTACTGAGGATCCAGATATTGAGCCTGGACAAGAGAGAGAAGAAGGAGCATGTGGGGTTCAAGAACCTGAATTGGAAGCTGAAATCCAGGAAAAGGAAAAGGATCTGGAAAAGACTAGGGGTGAGCGTGGAGATGGCCGTGATGTGAAAGGGAAGACTACACCTGATCTAGCATTTGCTAAAGTTCAAGAAGCAGGTGATGGACAGTCATAAGTTAAAAAGAAGAGAAGCTAAAGCCACACATACAGTTTATTATATTGATAATTTGTCTTAAATTCTCTCAATAAAGATTTAAAGTTTGCTCTGGGAAAAAAAAAAAAAAAAAAAAAAAAAAGAATTGATGGTGGTTTAGACCAGAATGGTGGCAGAAGAATTAAGGAGCAGTGGTAAGACTCTTAATTTATCTTGAAGGTAGAGCCTACGGGATTTACTGATGAATTAAATGTGAGCTGTGAAAGAAAGAGGAATTAAGGAGACTTTGAGGCTTTTGGCCTGAACAACTGGAAAAACGATGAAGGGGAGACAGAGACGACCAGGATGAAAGGGGAGATGAAGTTTTCGTTTGGGGTGTGCCAATTTTGGACATCCAGTTGGACACACAAATGAAAATGGCGATTAGGCAGTGGAGTTGAGGGAGAAGTCCTAGGTGGAGATGTAAATTTGGGAGTTGTTAAGCATAGAGCCCACATTCAAAGAGGTCCGCTCTAACAGTGAGTAGAGGAGAGAGGAGAAGGGGAGGGAGGGGAGAATGAGCCCTGAGGCATTTCAACACTGGAGGTTCTTGGAGAAGGGGAAGAACCAACAGAGGAAACCACCAGGAGTAACCAGTGAGATCAGAGAATAACGAGGAGAATTTGGTATCCCAGAAGCCAAGAGAAAAATGTATTTGGGGGTAGGCGTGTAATCGAAAGCTTGTAATGCTGCAGAGAGACGGAGTGAGAATAGACCAGGAGTGATCTGCCCACTTTCAGAGCATTCACTGTGGTCTACTCTCTGCAGTTGTCCTGCCAGATAAGTCTCTCTAACCCAAGGAAAGAATTTGTGAGCCCTTTTGACCACAGATCTAAGCCATGTCATTCGGTCTATCTTTCTTTTAATAGTGAAGCTGGTATTTTTATCTTCATCTTCCCATCCCTTTGATCTATCCTCAGTTCAGTCAAAGCTCTGTAAGGGAAGATGGGTATTAATTTATTGTCCCCCAAACCTTCAATAGTCATAAATATTCTTTACTTTTTCTTTCTTTCTTTCTTTCTTTCTTTCTTTCTTTCTTTCTTTCTTTCTTTTTTTTTTTTTGTATCTCTGCTTGATATGTATGAATGTTTGTTCTCTTGTACCATGTTTTCCAAATGATATTATTTCCTCTTCTTCTTTTGCTCTGTCTTAGAAAGATTCTCTCCCAGGTGATTTTCTTCTTCTTTAGCTCAGCTTTTAACACCTATCATAGTAGTTGTAGATACCTTGACATGGACCCAGATCCTAATCCAGCCATGTAGTGATTCCTCCTTCTAATGGGGAGCAGATGGGATCAACAGACCATTCTTTTTTTTTTTTTAAAGATTTTATTTATTTATCTGACAGAGAGAAATCACAAGTAGGCAGAGAGGCAGGCAGAGAGAGAGGAAGGGAAGTAGGCTCCCTGCTGAGCAGAGAGCCCAACTTGGGGCTCGATCCCAGGACCCTGAGATCATGACCTGAGCCGAAGGCAGTGGCTTAACCCACTGAGCCACCCAGGCGCCCCTCAACAGACCATTCTTAATTATTGTTCTTACACAAGGTACTGCAAGGTTCATAAACCTCTTCCCAGAAGCCAGGCTGTACATGAGATACAAAGGAGAAGGTGGATTTTTTTTTTTTTTACAACTTTGCCATTAAAATCCCCTCTTTATGGAGAAACCAAGCTTGTATCTTTTCTTATATCCAAGAGGACAGGAATACTATGCCCCTTGGTGACCCAAACAAAGAAGAGGAAATGATGGAATATCTCCAATGAGCCCACAGTGTCTGCTCTGAGCAAAGCAATACATGAAGTGAAAAACAGTCCTACTGTTTGAAAGTCAGCAGATCATACCTGCAGACACTCAAATGCCCTTTCTCTTCCATGTCCTCATAGAATAAGACAACAGAATCTGGACCAAGGACCCCCTGGAAGCTTTAAGAAAGACCTCCTCCCACAAACAACAGGAGCCACAAAGGTCATAAGGGTGGTAGGCAATTCTCTAGGGGCCTCTGGCCCTTGGTATCTGAAATTTCTCTCTCAAGGTCAAAAGCATCAAGGTGCAGTCTAGCTGAGAGAGGACACTGGCCCCAATTTTGAAAGAGCCCAAAATAAACCAATTGGGATTTATTAGAGATATAGAGATATAAAGACTACTCTTGCATGAAATTAAAACTGTTTTTTTTTTTTCTTCATTCTTTCTTTTACCTTGGAGTTTAAGACCTTGGATTTTTTTTGCTGTTGTTGTTTGCCTTATCAACTGCTTTACAAACTGTTAAGTAGGATTCTTAGATATACCTGAAGTTATTTTCTTATTATCATCAACTATACTTTATTTTCATTCTAACCCCTCACCCAGGTGGTAAGATTTTATTCTTTTATTCAGGAGATTATACATGAAACTACTTTCTCATGCCTGTGAGAAACACTTATTTTTATTTACTGACATAAAGCTTTCTCCTTTAAGACAAGTAGATTTCTGATAGTGGACATATCGCATAACGTCAACCCATTCTTTAAGAGTAAAAATTTCTTTTTCTTTTTTTTCTCCCAGCCTTAAATACCTATGATTGAGTTCCCTTATTGAGAAAACGTGTGTGCATCTTCTCTCTTTCACCTTGAAACTGGGCTAGAAATATTAGACACTGGAGAATGTATTACCCTTTGGCTTTATATTACATAATTCTTTCCAAGTGGAATAACAATTTAATTTTCAATCTGTCTTCTATTACATCATTACGAAGGTTTTAAAATATTAATCTCATTGATAATATGTCCTCTCCTCCAGTTCCTGGTACATAGTTAATTACATGTTCTCAAGTTTTCATTTGAATGAAGGAGTAGAGGAGAAAATTTGGCAAAAAAATCTAGTTTAAGAGGGAATCAATTTTAAAAACTTCCTTAACCTTAATCACACTCCATGTACTTGCCTCCAACATCATTCATGCACCAACTTTAATGGCATGCCTTCTAAGTAAATCCAGAATGACAACTTTAGATGAAAGGACAGTAAGTATAGCCCTCACACCAGGGCAGAGAAGACTCCTGTTTATACTGGTGAAGCTGTACTAGAAATATTTCCCCAGGTCACCCCCCGCACCCACTAATAATTTCCCCACCACACAGAGCCACCCCACCTCACTTCCACCCCCATGTCCAGTGCCAGCCCTGCTGAAAGGGATCTAAGTGGGGGAGGGTTGTTTCCTTTACTAATACTGGATCTCAGTGTTGGAAGGGATTTCAGAGGTCTGCAAATCTAACCCCCAATGAGTAAGAATTGCTTCTGTACTCCCTAGTCATTTCAGTCCTGCTCCATGTGACCCCCAGCCAGCAACAGTAATACTCCCTTCCAAAGCCATAGGGAACAAGGCCTAATCCCCATGCCATATGGCAATCCTTAACAGGTCTGAAATATGAGTCAGTGTCCCCAAGAAATTTCACTTGAAGTTACTTGCTCTTTTCTATCAAAATTATTTTTTTTCTCCTTCCTACCTTGTGCCGTAGGTATATGAGGTCTTGTCTACTAGTGCGAGATGTTTCCTTTGACATTAATTCTTCGGCAGTCAAGCCTCACATTTCTTAGAGAGTAAGTTTTTTATAGAGTTAATTCCTCCTTCCTCTCAAAAAGGTTTTCTCTCAGTTCATGGCTTTAAATCTTTACAGACCTTAGGTATGTATTCTAAAAGCTGAAAATATCCATTTTCATTGTAGAGGCTTGATGATCAAGAAGGGTTCTTTTTATTTTTATTTAAGATTTTATTTATTTATTTGAGAGGCAGGGAGAGAGAGACCACAAGCAGGGGGAGTAGTAGAGGGAGAGGGAGAAACAGGCTCCCCGTGGAGCAGAGAGCCAGACGGGAGGCTCTATTCCAGGACCCTGAGATCATGATCTGAGCCAAAGCCAGCCGCTTAACTGACTGAGCCACCCAGACACCCCAAGAATGGCTTTTTTTTTTTTTTTTTAAAGAGAAGAGAATGTACCTAGAGCTACTTGGACCTATCCTATTCTATCACAGAACTCTCTCTTTATTTCCCTTTCTGTGTTAACCTTAAAGAACCAAGTTTTTGTTCTCATTCCTAAGAATGAAACTCCTTTCTTCTTTAGTAGGTCAACACTAAATAAGAGAAAGCACTTTAGAGAAAGGATTTTTGCATGTTTTTCTGCCTATTTCATATAATCCCTTACAAATTCTTTTTCTAGCCTTAATTTTAGTCCAGCAACTCAGTTCTCTTATCTGAGAAATCGTTGGTTACATTTTTCTCCACTCTCCCATCTTTTTTTTTTTTTTATATTTTTACTTACTTATTTGTCGGGTAGGGGAGAGAGAGCGAGTAAGAACACAAGCATGGGGAGCAGCAGGCAGAGGGAGAAGCAGGCTCCCCGCTGAGCAGGGAGCCCGATGCGGGGCTCCATCCCAAGACCCTAGGATCATGACCTGAGCCAAAGGCAGGCACTTAACTGACTGAGCCACCCAGGCACCCCACTTTCCCTGATTAAAGATCTTCTTTTTGTTAATCAGTCCATTTGCTTCTGTTACAAATGTATTGCTTTTTACACCTTAGCCTTATAGATCTGTGGATTTGTTCTCTCTTTTAGTGAATGAGCCAAAAATACAAACTGCAATTTAGAGAATAGATACAACTGGGACCAATTACCAGGTACTACTTATTCAGATTATATGTATAATGTTTTCATTTTAAAAAAAATAAAAGAATGGTATGGTTCATTTGATTTTATCTTTTTGTGTATCATTTCAATGAAGTAAAAATGTAATTCATTACATTTGTGGGAAGGATGGGCAAAATAGGGGAAGCGGATTAAAAAGTACAGACTTCCAGTTATAAAATAAGTCAGACACAGCGATACAATGTACGCATAGGGAATATAGTTAATAGTATGTAACAACTTTGTGGTGACAGATGGAGGTTAGATTTACCATGGTGAGCACTTCATAAGAGGAATAAATGTTGAATCTCTGTTTGAATACTTGCAACTAAGTAACAATATGGTATGTCAACTATACATCAAAACAAAAGTTTTGATACAAAGGAATACATTATATAAAGTATATGTTACAAATGTAATGATTTAGTGGTCATGCTTAAACTTGATATCCAACCCAAGAACTAAACCATTCCCAACAGTTTATACCCATGTGTTTCTTTTCTATTCTTTTCTATAATTTTCTGTTCTATGCTTTCCACAAGTGATAATGATACACTGAAGACTGCCTTTCAATTTCCTTACTTTATGAAAATGTTCTAATACAAATGGTTATATACCTAAACAATAGCTATTTAATTTTGCCTATTTCTGATTTTATGAAAATGGTATCAGACATATATTGTCTTCTGGATTTGCTTTTTCCTTCAACAAAATATTTCAAAGATTCATCCATGTAGCTATATTTCACCACCTTTTCTTTTGTACAGTATTCCATTGGGTGAATATATCATAACTGGTGTAACTATTCTCCTGTTAATGTATGTTGGTTGTTTTCATACTTTTCCCATATATATGAGCACTGTTTTAAGTATTCTTGTATTTGTGGGCAAGTTTACCTGGGATAGGGATGGAATTGTTGTGCTGAAGGAAATGTAAATGTAC
Organism: Lutra lutra; assembly: GCF_902655055.1. Taxonomy (NCBI): domain Eukaryota; kingdom Metazoa; phylum Chordata; class Mammalia; order Carnivora; family Mustelidae; genus Lutra; species Lutra lutra. Next base: position 88,234,981 of record NC_062285.1, read on the forward strand.
AGCTGCACAAAAAATTAACATTTAAAAATCAAAATTTGAAAATTTAGGGGTACCTGGGTGGCTCAGTCAGTTAGGTGTCCAACTGAGTGTCCTGTTAAGTGTCCGACTAAAAAAATAAAAATTTAAAAATAGCAACTTGCAGGACATTGGGTGGCTCAGTCGGTTAAGCCTCTGCCTTCAACTCAAGTCATGATCTCAGGGTCCTAGGATTGAGTCCTTTATCGGGCTCCTTGCTCAGTGGGGAGACTGCTTCTTCCTCTGCCTGCTGCTCCCCCCACTTGTGCACTCTTTCTCTCTGACAAATAAATAAGTAAAATCTTTAAAAAAATAACAATAATAAATAAAAATAGCAACTTGCTTTTGAAAGTAGTACTAATATCATTAATAGTTGTATTAATGCCATTCACACTAGCAATGTGTAAGAGTCTTTTGATGTACATACATCCTTGCCAACACATGGTATTGCCAAGACTTCTTTTTGCTAATCAGAAGGGTATATGCATGGATGCTTTGGTGGCTTAGTCGGTTAATGTCTGCCTTCAACTCAGGTTATGGTCCCGGGGTCCTAGGATTGAGCCCACAGAGGGCTCCTTTCTCCCTTTCCCTCTGCCCCTCCCCCAACTTGTGCAGGCTCTCTCTCTGACTCTCTCTCAAATAAAGAAATAAAATCTTTAAAATAAAGGAGGATGTATGCAGTATGTAATTCCCTGATTACTAATGAGGTTAAGAATATTTTCATATGTTCCTTCTCTTATATGCCTCTTTTCCTGAAAATTGTCAATTATATCTTTTGCCCATCATTCTACTGAGTTGTTCAAATTTAAAAAATAGATTTCAAAAAATGTAATTTATTAATATATGTAGAAAATGAATTTCAGTGATTTAAAATAATGACAGATCTAAATGTACCAATGTGGAAATATCCATCATTCCATAAGAATTTTCAGAAATACATACATATATATATATGTATATATATATATATATATATATAACCCATTGTGTATGTGAGTACATGTAAAAATGTTTAGCATATATAAAAAGGTGCAATGGACTGAATGTTTGTGTCCTCCCAAAATTCATGGGAGTGTGATGATATTTTAGATGAAACCCCCAGTGTGATGGTATTTGGAGATGAAAGCTTTGGGAGGTGATTATATAAAGAGGGCAGAACCCTCATGAATGGAATTAGTGCTCTAACAAAAGAGACCCCAGAAAGCTCCCTCACCACTTTGCTGTATGAAGACACAGCAAGTAGACAGCCATCTATGAACCAGGAAACTCAAATATGACACCAAAGTGATGGCACCTTGATCTTGGACTTTTCAGTCTCCAGAACTGTGAGAAATAAGTTCTTGTTCTTTAGAAGCCACCCAACCTATGGCATTTTGGTTATAGTAGCCCAGACGGACTAAGACAGGAAAGATAAGTCTACAACTATCAAAAGTGGTTATCTCTGGGAGGCATGTTGTGTTGCATCCATGAAGGAGAGTACTGTTACAGAACAACTTTCATTTTTGACTCTATATTCACTTGTTAATATAAGATAACAAGCGCATATTCCCTGTAAAAATATTTTTCAAGTTGCTACCAGAACAGAAATAGAAAAAAGAAGATGTACTAAAATGATAGGGTCAATCAAGAGGAATTCTAGAAAATGTAGACATTGTTTTCTATCAGAATACTTTTCTAATGTCTATTTAAATGATGTCACTTCATTTAATTTTATAGTCTAGTGGTGATCGTGTTTAAAATCAATTCCAATTTTCCTATAAAATAGTCTGTGATAGAACTTTGATATCTTTCCCATTGCATACGGAAAGACTAGGGAAATATCTCTTAAGGAGGCATTATACATGTTTGCTCATTATACTCTGAAAGTAGAATTTCAGAGTTTTTATATTATAAGAATTCTTCACTAGGAATACTTTCCTTTTCCTAGCAGTAGTCAATATTTTATTTTCTCACCCAGCATGCAGTTCCCACCTTTGTAGAATGCCTGTTTTCCTCGACTTGACTCTAATCAGGTTCAATCTTTGTGGGATGCTTTCATAGAGTATTTGAAAGAGATGATAAACCAGAGTTTCCCCATATTCTCTCTCTCTTTTTTAAAAAATAAATATCTCTTTCCCTTGTTAATTTTAGAAATCAAATAGAATTTCTGCTTCCTGCAAAGACGGAAACCTGGCCCAGAGTGCTGGCTCCCTTCCCCAGAATCAAGTGAGGAAAGGCTTATGGGGTTATGAATTCCAGGAACTAATGACATCAATCATCAGAAGGGCTGGGGAGATGGCGGTGGTTCCCCTGCAGCGGGTGGGGGCACGGGTTGGCCACAATCTGGAGCAGACGACTGGCAGGGAGAAATAGGTTAGTGAAAACAAGTTTACATTTCCTCTTGCCTCTTCCTTACTCCGCTTTGAGGCAAAGATTGTCTTCCTGTTCACCAGGGAAATCAGTCAGATAGGGGCCCAGGGGATAAAATCAAGCAACTCAAATCTTAGCTAGAGTTAGGAGTTAATGAAGACAGGGGAGAACTGGGCGCCAGCCTGAAGCATTTACACTTCCAATGCTTCGCCATCTGGCTGTTAACTTCCACATTATATGCCCAGCCTGGATCTTGCCCTTAAACTCCAGAGTCCAATAGACAAGTGCTTACTCTAACTCTCCCTAAATGTGAATAGACACCTCCAACAAAATACGTCTTCAACTAGACTCCCAATATTCTCCTTAAACCTGTTCTTTTTGTAGTCTTCCCCATTGCAGTAAGTAATGTAATCCTTCAAGTTACTGATTTCAAATCTATTGGTGCTGTCTTCAATTTGTATGTGGATAAATGCACACAGTGGAGAACCATGCAACTGTAGAAAGGAGTAAAATTTCTGGGGCACCTGGATGGCTCAGTCAGTTAAGCATCTGCCTTCAGCTCCCCGATTCCTGGGATCGAGCCCCTCATTGGCTCCCTGCTCAATGGGGAGCCTGCTTCTCCCTCTGCCCCTCCTCCTTCTCTTGCGGCGATACTCTTTTTCTGTCTCTCTCAAATAAATAAATAAAATCTTAAAAAAAAAAAAGATTTCTGTGTACTGCTATGGCACTAATTCCACAATGTTTATATTTAGTTCAGTTAGAAAAGCAAGGTACAATATAAAATATATACTCTTCTACATTTTTTTATCTTACAAGTGAGTAAATACCAAAAAAATGCATACATTTTCAAAAGTGGAAGAATAAGTTAAAATGAGATGGAAAATGGTTACTTTTAACAGGAAAAAGGAAGCAGGTTAAAGGGAACAGGGTTAGAAGCTAAACTTCTCTGAATATACTTTGTGGTATAGCTTCTAACTTAAAAACCAAGTAAATGGTTTATATAATTACTAAACAAAATTAAATCAAGATGGGAAAATATCAATCCTGGAAAATCAAAAGCCAAAATATTGAATATATCAAGTTGATAGCTTAGCTATATAGAGAATATTTGTTTTTTTATTTTTTTTAAGATTTTATTTATTTTCTTGACAGACGGAGATTACAAGTAGGCAGAGAGGCAGGCAGAGAGAGAGGGAGGAAGCAGGCTCCCTGCCAAGCAGAGAGCCTGATGTGGGAATCGATCCCAGGACCCCAGGATCACAACCTGAGCCGAAGGCAGAGGCTTTAACCCACTGAGCCACCCAGGTGCCCCAGAGAATATTTAATCCAGTAATTTCAAAATACAGCAATTTGACTGTATTTTCTCAGTGGGATGTATTCTAAAGGAAAATAAAGTTGCAAAGAAATCTTAAATTGTATTCAGGGGTCATACTTCTAATAACAATAGTATGAAACTATTATGCTCATGTTTATAATAGTAGAAAGCTAATATGTAATTTGCTAATGATGTTTGAAACTATTATATATACATATGGAATAAGCTAAAGTAAATTAAGTAATCATGTTAATGAGTAAGAGTAAAGAGATACAAATATGAAATAAAATAAGTAAAAAAACTGTAATGTTTTATTTGAATTGGAAGTATGAATATTAACTGATGAGGTATTTTTCTCTTTGATACAAGAGTACATGTTTCTAGTTCTGTCCAAGGAAAAGATGTGGAAGTGATGGCCAACCCAAGGAGGACCCCTAGTGCCCAGACTGAAAGCAAACAGGCTCCTGGGAAAAAGAGTTGAGTTTCTATTGGGAGCAGGAATGAGCCTGGAATACCTAGTCTTGCTAGAAAACAAAGAACCTGTTAAAGTCCATTCCACTTATGTTGAAAGGTCACAGAAACCAATCTGAAGGACCTTCCAATGGTCAAAACTGAAACAATTTGAAGGACTCCCAATAGCCAAAAATGGAACATTATCATTAAGAATTATGATTGTAATAGAGTGAAACATAAAAAAATATGTTGAAATCCATAAGTTTATAAGGACACTCTTTAAAAAACCCTTTATTGATCACTTTTAGAAGATACAAAAGGATGAAATAATTTTTCTGGAAATGCAAGAGAGGTTAATAACCCCTGGGGCAATCCTCATAGAAGGAGTCAGTGATCAATATTTCCTTTCTTCCCGTTTAAACAGACGATTCTTACACACACTCTTCCCTAACAGGATTAACCTCTAATTCCTCACAGTGAATCAACTCAGTGAGGAGCTCTTAGGTTATCTGTTCCTCCTTTCGGGCTTCGTTCTTCCTTGTGTTCCTTGGAGGATCGTTTTCCAAGATAATGACCATGATGCACGTCCTTGTCTCAGGCTCTGCATTTTTTAAGAACACAAGCTAAACAATTGGTAGTAGAAGTAGCTGGAAAGCAGACTCTCAGAATGAGATTCTGGAATGTGGCTACTTACAGGTCAGCTCCTGGTAAGGACTCTGTTACTGATGATAAGTAAGAAGGAAATAATTATAAAGACTGTGGAGTTGCCTGGCTTTTGTTCATGGCCCAAGAAGTCTTGAAGGGAAAAAAAAATGAAAATGAAAATGAAATCCGGGGATGAGTGGGTGTCTCAGTTAAGCATCTGCCTTCAGCTCAGGTTATGATCCCAGGGTCCCACATCCAGCTCCTTGCTCAGCAGGGAGCCTGCTTCTCCCTTTGCCTGCCACTCCTGCTCTCTCGCTCTCTCTCTCTCTCTCTCTCTCTCTGACAAATAAATAAATTTTTAAATTAAATTAATTTAAATTTTAAAAAAGATGGGCTCAGGTTAACCAGACAACTCAAGATATCCTGTGAAAATGAGAATCCGAGGCAGTGTTTAAAGTGGTGCTTTACACTTCATTGCCACAGGGGGCAGACTCTGCGGACAATCAAATCCAGAATGTCATTACAAGGCTAGCAGAGCTCAAAGAATACTGAACAATAGCCTAAACAGGTCTCATAGGAAGGTCAAGGAGCTGATACGATGAAAGTGAGAATCAGAGACCTAAGATGGGGATATCTGGGTGCATGAGCCTAACAACCTTGAACCCTGCTAGCTCTTAATCCTCCTGGTAGTATGAGCTCCCTCCACCTTGCTAAAAGACAACAGCCTCCATTCAGCTGGAAGCTCCCAAAAGACCCCAGCTGAGGGAGGTACTTCACAAAATGGGGTTTATCCCTCTCAGGAGCTGGCTCCATCTTTTCTAACTTCCTTCCAACCAATGACTAGGGGAAGTCACAGCACAGCCCAAAGGGGTAATTCTTCCTCTGGAAACATGTTGTATACACACCCAGTGAATTTGAACTCCTGGCTAACATACTCTGGCAGAACTGGGGCATGTATGGGAGTGGAGCTCAAAGATGTGAGATGGAGAGGGAGGAATTTAAGGCAGGATAAGAAGCAATTACCGACAAGGGAGCACTCTTTTATGAACTGGGGCTTCTGCTCTGATAAGGACTCCTGAAGTCAGTCCTCAAATGCTGTTGGGATGACTCCTTGAAGCTTAGACAAAACGTTGGTCTGCCATGAGATAGAAATGCTGAAATTGCCCTGATGGAGTATTGAGGCAGGTGTTAGGAAGCTCAGGAAAGTATAAATATTGGAATGACTGGTATATGAATCCGAGAACCTGCTGCCTAATTAGGTTCCCCAGGAAAGCCCAGAGGGCACTGCCATTGCAAGAGTAGTAAGAGAGAACACTTGTGATGGGGCACTAGGATCTTTGAGAAGTTCAACAGTAACCATCCTCTGTACATCTCAGTTGACTACAGGAGATTCTGCCATGCAACTGGGCTCTCCATTATCAACTGGGGTGAGAGGATTCTAGAATAGCAGGGGCCAGATGGTGGCACCCAATCTTAAGACTCAAGGTGAACATAATTATTGTCATACAGACCGAGGCTGGAATGATAGTCGAGGTCCCTTGACATGCCAGGACCTGCAGCAATGGCTAATAGACCATGATATGACCAAGAACAATACAGATGAGCAACGGGTCAGAATATTATTTGGTTTATAGAACCACACAGAAGTTGAAAGCTTGTTGAGTACAGAGCAGATATTACTCACCACAATGGGTCCTTGCAATCTCATTTTCCAGATCTAGGGCAATTCTGAGATCCAGAGCCTACTAATGAAGAGGAACCTAAGCAACCTGTGGCCATTTTCTAGAAATAGTAGGAAGAGGGGAATACCCAGATCTTTTGAAGGCTACAAGACACACAGTCTGGCCTGATACTGATGCTAAGGCACCTGAAATGTCACCATAATGTCTAGGGCACAGGGGAAGCTTATGAAAGCCAGGAGACAATGGGGCCCAGTCCAAGTCCATCTCACAGTGGTTACAATGGGTGCATGAACCTACCAGTGGTTGTCAGACCCCTAAGTACATCCTTGGCATGACTATACTTAAAAACTGAATATATCCTCAATTTTTCCCTTAACCTGTTGAGTAAAAGTCATTATGGTAGAAATGGCCAAGAAGAAGCCTCTGAAATCACACGCCTCCTCTGTCAACCATGACAGTATGTCATAAGAAGTACCACACACTATAAAGGATTACAGAAATCATCAGTACCACCCTCAAAGAATTAAAAGAGGCAGTGATGGTGGTCCCTATCCTATCCCAGTTTAATTTACCTTTCTAAACCTGAAAAAAAGAAAGCATTATAAACATAGTTGATATTCATCTAAATATATTCACAAATACACCAGTTAAAAGACAGAGACTGTCAGAGTAGATAAAAAAACAAAACCCAACCATGTACTACTTACAAGACAAGAAACTCACTTTAATTATAAAGACACAGTTAGATTAAAAGTAAAGTGATGGAGAAATATTGATATAGATAATGCCAACGTTAAGGAAAAGAATGTTGGAGGAGTCATATTAATTTTAGAGAAACAGGCTTCAGAACAAGGAAAATTTTTAGGAAGAAAGAGGAGCACTACATGATGACCATGGGGCTGATTCTCTAGGAAGATATACTAATGGTAACCATGTTCACATCCAAGCTGAATGGAGAAACAAACAAATCCACTGTTACTGTTGGACACGTCAACACTTTCCTTTTAGTAACTGATAGATCAAGCAGGCAGAAGATCCTTAAGGAGACAGTTGACTTGTGCAGCACTATCACTTGATCTAATATGCAGAATACGTATTCTTCTCAAGCCCAAAGAACACTCATCAGAAAAGACCACATTCTGGGCCATAAGACCCACCTTAACAAATCTGAGAGAATAGAAATCATACAAAGGAATTTCTCAGACCACAATGGAATTAAAATAAAAATCAACAACAAAACAATAGCTGGACAATCCCCCAAATATTTGGAAATTAAATAATACACTTCTAAATTACACATGGGCCAAAGAAGAAGTTTTAAGAGAAGTTTTTAAATATTTTCAACTAAACAAAAATGAAAACGCAACTTAACAAAATTTGGGATATGCAACAAAAACAGTATTTACAGAGAAATCTAATCCTATGTTGAAAAAGCAGAAAAATCTAATAATTAATAACCTAATAACCTAAGCCTCCGCCTTAGGAAACTAAGAAAAAAAAACATGATCTTAAAGCAAGAAGAACAAAAGAATAATAAAAATTAGAACAGAAACTGACAACATACAATAGAACAAATCAACAAAACCAAAGACTGGTTCGCTGGAAAGATTAATGAAGTTGATAATCCTCTAGCCCAGCTAAGGAAACAAAGAATGAAGATATAAATCACCAACATAAACTTAAAATGTCTGTATCCTTTGACTCAGGAATTTTTCTTTAGATATAATTGTACACGTGGGAAATGATATGTATAGGGGGTTATTCAATGCAGTATTGTTTTCATTATCAAAAGGTGGAAAAAATGTAAATACCTATTGATTGGCTACTTTTTAAGTATGGCACATCCATACTTTAAAATGGGGATGTTCCTGATATACCAATATGGAGTACTTTCTAAGATACATTGGCACATAAAAGAAAACAGTGTACAGAAACCAGGAGTCTAGTATGCTGCCTTTTGTGTAATAAAGAGGGGGGGGCAGAATATATGCATGTATTTGTGTATGTACGAAAAGAAATCTGGAAAATATATCTGAAAATAATATAACAATATATACTTCTGAGAAGGGGAAGTGGGTAGCTGAGAAACAGGAGCTAGAAGGAAACCCTTGACTACACATCCTCCAGTATGTTTTGGGATTTTTTTTTTTCTTTAAGTAGGCTCCATGCCCAGTGTGGAGCCCAATCCATGGCTTGAACTCACGGTCCTGAAATCAAGACCTGACCTGAGCTAAGAGTCAGATGTTTAACTGACTAAGCTGCCCAGGATCCCCACATTTTGGATTTTTGATGTATACTTTAATAAAAAAAAAAAAAAAACATGAAATTTTTAAAAAGTTGACTATTTTCCTTTTGTCCCTTCCCGGAGATTCTGATTTTTAGCCAAGGAATCTGCACTGATGCAGGAACTATAGATGATGCAAAGAACACACTGTGAACAACTGAGATCCACATCAGAGGTCCACATATCAAAGTATTTGAAGAGAGGTGTCACCAGGAAGTGAAGCTAAAGAAAGCCAAAGGTGACATCCAAGTGTTGATACCACAGCATGCGGAAATTATAACACTGATCTAAACAGGGTAAGATGGAAGGGGAATTTTCCAAAATAAAGGACAAACCATTCCATGCAGATGTAACTGGGAACTAGATGCCTTTACTGTTCTAGCTGCAATCTTAGTGCAGATTCTGTCATCGAAGAGAAATTGCTGACATTACAATTGAGTTATGGAAATGTCAATAGAGTTCCTTTCTTTTGATTCCTCTTTTTCTCCAAAATTGCTGATTATGATCAGCCTCTAAGTTTCAAACAAGCAAGTTTTACATAACTTTTTCCTTCTCCCTTCTCCCTTCTAAAAAAATGTACTTGGTATAGGATAGAACATTAGACAGTAACACACGAGCACACACACACAAAGTCTCTCCAATAATCGCGTCCATACTGCCAACTTTCCTCCTAGAATCCTGTCCCTCCCACCCTACCCTACTCCATCCCACCCTCATTTATTAAAAAAACATATATTGAGAACTTATGTTTCTGACACTACGTACTGGAGACAGAGTCCTACTCAAGGTTCCTCCACTCGTGATGTGTACATACTAGTGGAAAGAGGTAGAAAAAAGGAAAAGCAGAGAAATCAACTAATTAAATATTTTCATATAATGATAAGTGCTCTGGGGAAGAGGGAACACTTAGGTTGAGTAGTCAAGGAAAGTTTCTCTGAAGAGGTTATCTGAGACCTGAATGATGAGAAGAAGCCAGTCAAGTGAATTTCTGGAGCAAGAACATTCCAGGCAGGGGAATAGTGAGGGCAAAGGCCCTGATTCTTGAGGAATACAAAGACCAATATGGCTGGGGCATAGTAAACTAGGAAGAAGGCACCAATGTATTGGGTGAAAGAAGTAGGCTATGTGGGTGAACGTGCATCCTACTACAATTTATCTCCATACCTTTTGATGATAGGCTGGAAATATAATGCCACCAGCCCCCTTTAATACTTCAGTGTGTTTTTCCTAAGAACAAGGATATTCTCCTGCATAACCACAATACAGTTATCAATTCCAGAAACTTTAACATTATTAAATTTATCTAACCTGCAGTCCTTTTTCCAATTTAAACAATTATTCCATGAATGTTCTTTATAGCATTTCTAAGTACAGAGTCTTTACACCATTTCTTAGTACAGAGTCTGGTCCACAATCACAGACAGCATATAGCTGTCATGTCTCCCTAGTTCCTTTAATCTGGATTAACTTTTTAGCCTTTTCTTGTCTTTCAAGAATTTGGCATTTTAAAAGAACACAGGCCAGTAATGTTACAGAGTTTTCTTCCATTTGGGTTTTTCTGATAGCTTTACCATGAGATTCAGGTTACAACTCTTTGGCTAGAATTCCACATGGTGATTTTTCTGTCCTCAGAGTATCAATCCAGAAGTATGTCATGCCTTGTTGACAATATTAATTTTGATCATTTGGGGAAGGGATTGTCCAGGTTCTTCACTGTGTTGTTACTCTTTGTGGAGAGATATACATGAATTCATACCCAACAAAATGGACAGTGACTCCTGGGTTCAATTTTCTGGATTATTTAGAAAAATTTTTCTAACCTTCGGTTCATTTAAATTAGGGTCCAAAGAAGGACCATGCAACACATTTGATTGCTGTATCTCTTAAGCCTCTTTCAGTCTCTGACCAGGGATCATAATTCCTGACCAAGTCTTCCGAGCATGGAATTCCATGATGGGGGAGAAGCATCACAGGCAAGGTCCTCGTTCTATTTCCAGTACCAAACCACAGAGAGTTTTGATTAACTGCTGGGTCCTCACTTTCCTGGCATGTTTACTTGTGGTCTCCTTCTGCTGCCGGTAGTTGCTGGGCAGTAGGCTCTCCAGGCTCTAAGAGCTTGACACCGGGTGAGGAGAAGAGCTGGGGCAGGGCTCCAAAACATTAGCATAGACAAAGTCCCTGCGGGGCCGGGGCTGAGACTGCTCGTGACACAGAAGCATTCGTGAGTCACCTCAGGAGACCGGAGGTGCATGATGGGAGAAGATAAGCCGCCTTTGTCATTACCTCAGGACTGACCTGGCAGGACCATGTGCTCCTTGCTATCCCAGCTAGCTGGTGTGCAGAAGAACTGAACTCCTGGCTGAAAATGGGCCATAAAATATTTAGACACCATTACTGGGAATGGTAGAAGCTGAAAACACTCCCTTCAAATACTGCAAACTTGTTGGGAGGGCAGGCTATAGGGGGTGTGTGTGTGTGTGTGTGTGTGTGTGTGTGTGTGTGTGTGTGTGTGTGTGTGTGTGCGCGCGTTACAACAAAGACTCGATTGTCCCCCTTGGTGCAGGCTATAACATTGGGGAAAACCGCTCAAACACCACATAGTTTAGTGAATGGGAAGCTGAGTTCCTGGGGAGAAATGGCAAGATTTGGGAAACTGAATCTCCCAGGAACCAAAGAACTGGGAATACTGGCAGAATGGGTTGTCAGTGGCATGAGCTGAGATGGTCTGTGCACACCACCTCCTTCAGGGAACAAAAACCATGTCCATTTTTAAGTGTGAACTTTGTGCTATAGCAGAAAATTAGTGGTTGTTTGGGGGAGGATCTGTTTGTCCTTATTTGAGCAATTACAACCGAGAAGCAAAGAAGTAGGCAGGACAGACAAAGTCTGCCCCTCCTCTGCAGCCTCACTCCTGAGAAAGGGCCATAAAGATAGTAACTGCTGCTGTCCTACATTTTTTCCCCCTTTTTAAGTAGGCTCCATGCCCAGCACAAAGCCCAATGCAGGGCTTGAACCCATGACCCTGAGATCAAGTCCTGAGCTGAGATCAAGAGTTGGACACTTAACCAACGGAGCCACCCAGGTGCTCCCTACATAACTGTATTTTTAAGGTTCCTCATTTTCCCAATTGCTGGGGGCCAAACACCTTCAAGTCATCCTCAATGCCTGACACCCCATCACACCAGCAGAATCCTATTAGCTGTCCCTTCAAGTTCACCTAGAACCCAACCATATCTCACCATCCCTGAAGCCCCAACCCCTGCCTGAGCCATCAACATCTCCCTACACTAATTACATCAAGGGCCTGCTAGCTGGCCTCCCTGTTTCCGCCCCTGCTCCTACCTCCACTGGCTTCCCATCCTCCTCAGAATAAACCTGAAGTCCTTACAATGAACATGAGTGGCCTGTAAAGTCCTATATGATCTGCTCAGCACCTCATCTATATCAGGCAGGGTTCTTATATAAATTTATGTCTTTATTTAAATATATCTAATTATTTATTTAAATTTATATTTATATATAATCTTAGCATATCTAATTTTATATATTGCATATATAGAGATTTATCATAAGGAATTGGCACACATGGTTATGGAGGCTGAGAAGTCCCACGTTCTGCTGTCTGCAAGCTGGAGACCCAGGAGAGCCAGCGGTGTAAGCTCCAATCTCAGTGGAAAAGACCAGTGTTCCAGCTCAAAATCAGGCAAGATCTCAAATTCTCCCTTACCCCTCATTTTGTTCTATTCAGGACTTTACTAGATTGGATGAGGCCCACCCACATAGGGGAGGGCAATCTGGTTTACTGGGCTACCGATTCAAATCTCGATCTCCTCCAGGAACACCCTTATAGACACACACAGAATAATGTTGAGGCAAACATCTGCGTATTCCCATGACTCCATCAGGTTACCACATGAAATAAACCATCACGTCATCTCAAGTCATTTTTCTTCTTTCTTGGTTTAAGATTCATTATGGAGCACTTACTATCCGTCAGGCACTGTGCTAAGGGCTTTCTAATTATTTATCCTTGTAACAAGCCTATGAGGTAGGTGTTACCATTATCATCATTTTACAGATGAGAACATTGAGGCACAGAAAGGACAAATAACTTGCTTGAGGTCACCTAACTTGTATATGGTAGAACTGGGGCTTGAACCTGGGCAGCTTGGCTCTAGAAGACATTCTTGCAACTTTACTACCTCTTCCCTTCTCAATCACCTCCAGCCACACTCCCTTCCTAGCTTGCTTCAGCATACCAGCTACTTTCCTATGACAGGACCTTTGCATGTGTTCTTCTCACTGGTTTAAAAACTTCTCCCTAGCTATCTTCTCAATTATGCCCTCATTTCTTCCGGTCTCTGTTCAGATGTCACCACCTTATCCATATCTGCTTCAACACACACCCCCTGCCCTATTATATATTTATTGATGCATTTATTTACTGCCTGTCTCCCACATTGAAATGTCAACTCCAAAAAAGCAAGGGTTTTTGTCTGTCTTGCTCAGTGCTCCACTATAGAGCCTACCAGAGACCATAATAGGCATTAAATAAGCATGTGCCAAATGAATATAAGACTATACAAACTGGACCTTAAGAAGTGTTGAAAATCAGAGGAAATGACCTTTTGTTTTGTAATCTGGAAGCGATACTGCAAGGACTCAATTCCCTGGTGAATAAATGCATGTGGTACTGATTTTATGCTATGTTCTAAGAGGAGGCAGAGGAAAAACTATCCAAAGAGGCATTCCCCCCACCTCCCTCCTTGAGGTTGGAACATTTGCACAACACCTGGTCAGTAGTCCTGCATGAGAAAGGCTGACTGGGTACGCAATCTACCCAATCTACGCGCAGATGGGGGAAGAAAGCAACGAGGAGGGAATTCCCTCCTCTCCAAGCCTCAGACTCTTGGGCTTGCCCTCAGAAGCATCTCAGTCACTCCAGATGACACTCTCCGCTAATGTGAGGCAGGAACACTGATTATTTGGCCATCTTAGGTAAAAATCTCAGTGGGATAGATCCCCATTACCGGCTCCTTACATGCTAGCCTTCTTAGTAGTGCATACAACTGTGTTCTGATGCCCTATTACCAACTGTTGTTTGACTCGCCGATGCCTTGCCTATAGGGAAAGAACAGTGCCTGCTCTGTCCCGTACCTGTGCCATCATCATCCTTCTAACCTACTCACAGAGAAAAGAAACACCTCCTGACATGAGGTCCCACAACTTCCTGCCTGCAACCTGACATATGCAATAGACACCTCCACTCATCTTTTCCTCCGTCCCTGTGTGTATGATGGAGGATACATCCAGCCTCCCCAGAATGGTCTGATTCACATCTGTTTTTAACTTCTCAGAAATAGGCAGTCAACCACCTCAGAAAAAATGGATCCAGACCTTCCCTCCTCGTTCAGCTGCTGTGTATTTCCCTCCTCTCTTTAATAACCAAACTGTGGCATCCACTTCTTTACCACCCACACCCTCCTTGGATCACTCAGTCTGATTTCTGCAATTCTCAGCCTACATCTTAACTGTTCCTGCCAAGATCAGAGGCATTCTTCCCCCCCCCCCCCAGGACTGATTGATTGATTGATTGATCTATTTGAGAGCGAGCGAGAGAGAGAGAGAGAGAGCAAGCAGGGGAAAAGAAGAGGGGGAGGGACAGGAAGACTCCTCACTGAGTGTGAAGCCCAACCCATGGCTCGATCCCATGACCCTGAGATCATGACATGAACTGAAATCACAAGTCCAAGATTTAACCGACTATGCCACCCAGGCACCAAGATCAGAGGCATTCTTGTTGCTACACCCAATGGATGCTTCCCAGTCCCTTTCATACTTGATTCACTCCTGAGCAGCATCTGACACTATCCATTACTCCTTCTTGAGACATACACTTCTCTTGGCTTCTTGGCTCAGTGGCTCCATGGATTTCCCCTCTTTATGTCATGACTTGTTCTCATTCTCCTTAGTGCAGTTGTCCCCCCACTCTTGTCCCCTTGAATGTTGGCATTCCTCAGTGTCCTGTCTAGGCTCTCTTTTCTTATTCTACCTGTGCTACCTGGGCCATTTCATCACTTCCAAGGTGCCCATGAGCAGTGCAAGACGCTGATGACTTTCATATCTATCTCTCCAACCTACATCTCTCCCCAAGACACCAGAGTGCTGAGCCTAATTCTCAGCCTCAGCTTTTAAGGCTCAGAACCTTGTTTACCTCCTTTTCAGAGAGGCTTTTTCTCAGAAGAAACAAAGTTATAATTGCCATATAGTAAAGGTGACAAAGATGCTTGGAGTTGTCTTCACTGATTGCAATGATATTATTAGTGTTATTGTTAGCATAGCAATCATGGACATTTAAGTAAAATGCTAATTTTTTAATGTGGAAGTAGTTTTTAAAACAATAAATTAAAGCCCATTCTGAAAGGGGTGGGGGGGGGGCCAAAAGCAAAAGGAAAATCATGCCTGATTGCAATAATGTGCAACAATGGAACGAGTTTCCATTATTCTGTTCAGTTTGGGGGCAAAGTTTGTGTATTGCACAGCCTCAGTGTAGAGCATGCTTTTAGGCTTCAATTCAGAGGAAGAATAAAAATAAAACTCAAGGGCAATCAAATGTCATTCAAAGTCACTGCACCTCATCTCTTTTTAATTAAGGCCAGGCTCAACTTTTGACTTCCCATGTGACCCACTGACCTGGGAAAGTAGATTGGCTTAATGAGCATTTCCTGCAAAGACAGAAGAGGCAATTATCATATGTATCAGGAAAAAAACAAAACAACCTACCATTTCAAGTGGCTTTCCTCCAAATCTTCCTCTTTCCTGAAGAACTGAATTCTCTCTCCTAACCACACTCCTTCCCCAGCCTCTCTTCCCAAAGCCCTTGGTCTTGCTCTCTTCTCCTTGTAAATGGTGAGTAGGCACTTTAACATGCATACAACTTTGGTCAACAGAGCTCTGCTTTGTCCTGTCTTACATGTAAATATTACTGCCTGCATTACTTCACTCTCGGCCTCGGTAAACTCTGTTTCTGAGTGTGCCTCCCATCAAGCTCCATATTTTCAGTGGGTTCTTCTGCAGTAGATCTCAGCCTCCACATCCACCCCCAATCTCTTGAACTCATCTGTCTTCCTGGGTCTCATTTCCAGGGAAACAACAAGCAGCTGCAGCCATTGCTTTGATTAAGGGTCAAATCCCCCAGTGCCTTCTTCCCTGCCCTCTTCAGCACTTGATGATTTGGAAGTTGGGGGTCAAATTTCCTGCTCGACTGCCCTTGATGCTTAGAGAAGCTTTTTTTTTTTTTTTTTAGATCTTATTTATTTATTTAACAGAGAGAGAGAGAGAGAGACAGTGAGAGAGGGAACACAAGCAAGGGGAGTGGGAGAGGGAGAAGCAGGCTTCCTGCAGAGCAGAGAGCCTGATGTAGGACTCTATCCCAGGACTCTGGGATCATGACCTGAGCTGAAGGCAGACTCTTAATGACTGAGCCACCCAGGCACCCATAGAGAATCTTTAAGAGCACCATGGCTCTGGCCCTTCAGTACCTGTGTTTGACCTCTACCCTCATTGTTACTAGCTGCCTGCCCTTAGGTAGATTACCTAGCCTGTCTGTGCCCCAATTTCCTAATCTACAACAGTGGGGAAGTACTAGCACCTTCCTCCCAGGGTTACAGTCAAGGTTAAAGAAGATGAACCAAATAGAGCACTCATGATGCTTACTGGTCATATCCAGCCCTCAAGGAGTGTAAGTTATCATTATCCCTTTCCTACCAAATTCTACTTCGTCATAATATTTTGCCCTCAAAACCACTGCATAAACAATACATACAGTACCTTTTGCCTGCAGTACACACACAGACAACATTATTCAACTTTATACGTAATAAATTGCAAAGGGGAGTATCTTGCAACATATCGAAGTCTCAGATAAAGGAAAACTCCTAATAATCTGTGCTTTAAAATGATGCATCCATGGATGTTCTTGAAGCAGCTGGGTTCATTCTTGGTAGTAGAACCAACTTGACCTGGGGGATGGGCAAGTCCCAACCTTAACAGCGCACACAGTGGTTTTAAGTGCCTGAGCAATTTCGATCCTGCCAACGGCACTATGAGGGGGCATTACTGCCCCAACATTGCAGATGTAGGAACTGAGGCCTGCAAAGGTTCAGGAATTTGCAGAGAAGACACTAATCACACTAGTAGGACAGATCAAACTGGAATCCAGATCATCTGTCGCTATGTCTTCTGATTCCCAAATGCTTCTGCTACTTGACCATGTTGAGTAATAGGCCCCATTTCACTGTAACTACTTCATTTTTTTAAAGATTTTATTTATTTCTTTGACAGCAAGAGACAGCAAGAGAGGAAACACAAGCAGAGAGAGTGGGACAGGGAGAAGCAGGCTCCCCATTGAACAGAGAGCCCGATGTGGGGCTCGATCCCAGGACCCCGGGATCATGACCTGACCTGAAGGCAGAAGCTTAAAGACTGAGCCACCCAGGCACCCCTCACTGTAACTACTTTAGTAACTAAAATAGATGATTTGATCTAATATTGAGAATAGTTTTGGGGCAGCTGGTGGCTCAGCTGGTTGAGCGTCCTACTCTGAGTTTCAGCACCGGTCATGATCTCAAGCTCCTGAGATGGAGCCCCATGTCAGGTTCTGAGCTCAGTGCAAGTCTGCTTGAGATTCTCTCCCTCTGGCCCTCTCCCTGCTCCCATGCTCACTCTCTAAAATAGGTAAATAAAATCTTTTTAAGAAAGGAATAGTTTTGTTAATCATTGTACAGTTATTGAGTAACCCTCGGGTGGGGGTAAAGCTAAAGAAAAATAGATCTTTGCCCTTTAATAGAGCAGTTTGTAATAAAGGGGACATAACTGTGAGGGAGAAAGACTCAGGAACTCTTATAAAGTAACGTGCAATTTCTTATGAATTGCAAGCTGCAGGGTATTTCACATTTTAATGTCTCTGGATGACTTCAAATCAATTAGATGTCATAGCTTACTAGGTAGCATTTATTTTCTTGGGCATGTAAAATAACAGTGATGCATAATCGTTGTCATTTTAGAGTCAAGAAGATATAAAATCATTAAATAGCCATTTATTTTATAGCAATCAACATTAGTCAAAAGTAAATCTTTTTTATACATAGTTAATAAAGTTAATATCTGTTACCACAAAACTGAAGTCATCAGATCACCATTATTGATTCCAACTATCTGGCTCAGGTTCAAGGTCGCCTCTGTCAAGAAGCAGGCACAGCAGAAGTCCCTCAGGGTTGGTTAAGATGGGAAGGCTGCACAAAGGAAGCTATCAATTAGGTTAACCATTCCCCAGTGAAACATGCATATAAAATCCTCATGCAAGCAGAAACATTTGAATAAACAAAATAATAGGTGAGTTCAGACAGAAGGCCCTCACAGAGTTTCCAGAGACACAACAAACTTTGGACTTTCAGAGAAGTCAAATACCAAGGCTTGCCACAGAGGGGGAGGTCTTGGGGGAGACGGCTTTGTGGCACAGGGACAGGAACATACAGAGGATATGTGACAAATAGTGCCACACGCAGGACATCTGTAGATCTCTAAGATGTCAGGTGACAGGGAGCGATAAAAGTGTTATGGATACTATTTTTATTTATTTATTTATTTGACAGAGAGATCACAAGTAGATGGAGAGGCAGGCAGAGAGAGAGAGAGAGAGAGAGAGGGAAGCAGGCTCCCCGCTGAGCAGAGAGCCTGATGCGGGACTCGATCCCAGGACCCTGAGATCATGACCTGAGCCGAAGGCAGCGGCTCAACCCACTGAGCCACCCAGGCACCCCATGGATACTATTTTTAAGATTTACTTATTTATTAGAGAGAGAAAGAGCATGGGTACAAGTGGGGGAGGGGCAGAGGGAGAGAATCTTCAAGCCGACTCTGCACTCAGCTGGCAGCCTTCCTGCAGGGCTTAATCTCACCAGCAATGAGATCACGACCTGAGCTGAAACTGAGTGCACGCTCAACTGAAGGAGCCACCCAGGAGCCCCATAAAGTGTGGGTACGGACATGGACACTGACACCACCTTCAGGATTCAAATCCTGGCCAAGCCGCACGTTGGTTTTTGATCTTAGGAAAGTCACTTAATCAGTCATTCACTTATTTTCTGAGTATCAGGTTCCTCCTTTGTAAAAAGGCTATATAATATGTAATGTTCAGTGGTGTGAGGAGTAAAGATGATACTTGCAAAATATTTGTCAGGAAACAGGCACTCAACAAACGGCAATGAAATTGGTTAGAAGGCTTTTTGGTTTTTTTTTTTTTTTAAGATTTTATTTATTTATTTGACAGACAGAGATCACAAGTAGGCAGAGAGGCAGGCAGAGAGAGGAGGAAGCAGGCTCCCCGCTGAGCAGAGAGCCCAATGCGGGGCTCGATCCCAGGACTCTGAGACCATGACCTGAGCCAAAGGCAGAGGCTTTAACCCACTGAGCCACCCAGGCACCCCGGTTAGAAGGTTTTGATTGGAAGGACACAATGAGTCAAGCCATGCTGTGGGAAATTAACGTGGAATTTGTGATTAAAACCGATTAGAGGAAAGGAAGTGGTAAGGAGAAAACTAGTTAGGACGGCTTTTCAGTCGTCTTGATGAGAAGTAACGGGGTGGAGTGGGAGACAAACCAGGAAGTGTCGCTGGAGATGCAGCAACCAGGTGTCTCTAGGACGGGGCCCACAGATCCTATGAACCTTGTCTATGCAGTACGCGGGATGCAGAGCCTTAGGGTGGAGGGCAAAAAAGCTCCAGAGGAATCCAGAGGCTTGGAAGTTTGGTGCCCAGGTACCTGAGGGCCGAAGCCGGGGTGGATGCGGGTGGGGGAAAGTCGGGGCTGGGGTGTAGAAAGTTCTCCATCACTACTGCCTAAATCCCATAGGCAGAATCTGTGTCCAGGCCCCAGCCAGTAGACGCCGTAGAGGAGGCGGCGCCGGCGGGGGCGTGGCCTCTCCGCCGCCCCGCCCTGTCCCGCCGCGGCGGCCTCCTAGCGACTCTCCGCGGGGCGGGGTCCGAGGCGCCCGCCAGCCCACCCGGCCCACTTGCCCCAGCCGCGCTTGGAGCCCTGAGTCCGCAGGTGCCCCCGGAGCGCCGCAGCCACACCATGCTGGGCTTGATCAAGAACTCGCTGTTCGGGAGCGTAGAGACGTGGCCTTGGCAGGTCCTGAGCAAAGGGGCTAAGGTAGGCCCGCAGGGCTGCCGAGGACCTGAAGCGGGGCTGCGCCCGCCCACCGCACCCTAACCCGGGCTGGAGTGGGTTCTGACGGGCAGGTGGGGCAAGCGGTCTGCCCCAGAATGTGCGTTTTGGCTTCTGCCGGGGGGGCATGGCCTTCCATGCCCAGCACGCGAACTGGGAAGGAGGAAGTGAAAGGGAAGTACAGAACAGCAGACTGAGGGCTCTACTGGGAGGAGGGGAGACAAAGAGGAGAGATGGCTTTAAAAGAGGAGTCTAGGCGCGGCGACGGAACAGCGCCTGTTGAATGCATTAATTCATGTAAACATCCCAAGCATTCTGATCATTTCTTTGCTGGGAGGACTTCGGGTGCAAAAAGATCGAAAACGTGCTTGTCCTCAAGAAATTCCCAGCTACTGGAGACAGGAGTATAATGGAGCAAGATCTGTGCTCCACCGAAGTAAAGGTGCACGGGAGGGAGCACGGGAAGGACCGATCCATTCTGCTAGGGGCTGATGAGGGGGACTTCCCGGAGGAAGTGTCTTCACCTGGGTTTCTGGTATGTTAGGAGGGCGCAGAAAAGCGGAGAGCATGCGCAAAGGCCCAGAGCAGTAACATGGTATGCTGGCCCGTGGAACTCCCAGAGTTGGGTCCTAGGATACAGGATGGGTGAAAAAGGCTTAACTGCTGTCTCCCCCACAAATTGACATCAGTGCTAACACAAGCAAATTGGATTGCCCCCTGAAAACGAAGAGTCTGCAGCTAGATTACAATCTCCTTGCAAACAGGTACTTTGTGCCTTTTGTATACTCAGTTCCCCGCTCAGCACCTCCTATGTTAAAGGACTGTGTTGTCTGAGGACCCAGTTCTGGTACTCAGTGCGGTGATGGTCACACAAAAGCCCTCAACCAGACTGTAGTCTGGGTTCTTCACGCAGCTATAACCAGAGCCGGGTCACTTCATCTGTCTGTCTCTGAGTTCCCTCAGCTGCACTTAAAATGACCAAGTTGAGCCCGGATCAAGGGTGACATTCAGATGCCTACAAGCATCCAGGCAGGCTCTGGAAATGAGTGAAGCTGCCTGTGTTAGACTCTAAGGCAAGGTGGGGACTGAGGCAAATCCAAGAAAGAATTCGGGGTCCCCTCTACAAAGAGCAGCCATGTTGCTATGCAGGGATATAAACCAGGATTGCCAGATTTTTAAGGAAAACCAGAAATCCAGATTCTTCATGTGAA
Organism: Lutra lutra; assembly: GCF_902655055.1. Classification (NCBI taxonomy): domain Eukaryota; kingdom Metazoa; phylum Chordata; class Mammalia; order Carnivora; family Mustelidae; genus Lutra; species Lutra lutra. The sequence goes on from NC_062285.1 coordinate 88,256,161, forward strand.
CTCTCCTAAGTTAGAATTAATGTATTCAACAAGTAACTAAAATTTGTTGAGTACCATCTATGTACATCACTCTTACAGGCAGTGGGGATAAAGCAATGAATAAAACCAACAAAACCCCCATCTTCGTGGAGCTTACATTTTAGTGGCTAATGCACAAGTAAACAGGTCAAATACGTTGATATCAGCTGCCCATCAAGGCTATGAAGAAAAACAAGTGGGGAAGGGTGGAAGGAATAGGGAATTTGAGGAATGAGGCTGTGGTTTCGAGTGGGGCAAATAATGTCAGTTTTACCTGTTTGCCTACCAATGTTCATAAACTGCAGGCCACAGGAACTGTCTGTGGTGAGACCCTGCCTGTGTGAGGTGCGTGTGCTCGTCTGTGGACTCAGCCCAGGAATGTCTAGGATGCTTTTTGGCCCTAACGCTTAAAGAATCCCCATGTTACCAACAGCTCCCAGAGAGCTCTCCCTTCTGTAGTGGAATCCAGCTCTCTGGGTCTTTTTGGGGTAACAGACAATTGCCAGTACAGGGTCTGGGCTGCTGTACCGACTGTCTGTCCTCAGATGCCTCCCCTGCCCATTCCCTGGGTCTCAGTCTGGAGTCTGGAGTGGGGGTCGTGTCTCAGTCTGGAGTGGGGGCTGATTCCAGTTGCCTACTTCCCAGGCTCCAGTGTCAGATAACTCGCCGTGAGGTTCACCCAGGGGGAGGCACTGGTGGGAGATAAAAAGGTGGAAGGAAAGGAAGAAAGTGTTTCTCCCTTTCTTTCTCTGAACTATCAGGTCTCTGGCACCAAGAGTTTCTCCGCAGCTCCAGCTCTTTCTAGACAGGCCACCGTGGTTCTAGCTTCTTCCAAGTAACCCAGGTCTCTGAGCTCTGGTAACAGTTCTCTGATAAGCATCTTCCCTCAACCTTTGATGGGAACATGGTGCTGTATGGGATATTGCTACCAGGCTGATGCAGATCACTTAACCTGAATGTTCTTAGTTTCTGCAGGTGTAGAACGGGCATAAAAATACCTCTCCCATCTCCTCCCAGACCAACCATAAATATTACATTTTTTAAAAAACATGAAAATGCTTTGTAAACTCATACACCCTACAAATGTGGTAATACCATTCAGTCAGACAGAACTCAGCTCTGCTCTTCCTAGCTGTGTGGTCAAAGGCAACTTGCTTAACTTCTCTGAAGCCAATCATGAGAGGAAATAACAATTTGTATCTTATAAGGATGTTTGGGAATTTCAATGAGATAACCAGCTATAAGTTGTTCAGCAAAATATCTAGTACTTGGTAGCGTATGGTAACCGTTGGCTTCCCCTTAGTTTCACAGGTAATTTCGGTTAAGTTACTTAACCTCCTAAGCACTGTGAACCCTGAAATCTCTCAGCTATGAGAATGACAGTGCCTATGTGACAATTATGTAACTATTCAAAGATACTCAAGCCTTTTTTAAAAAGTATACAAATTCAGGGGATTATTACTTTGAAGACAGACTCTCCCTGGAATTATCTCTCTTGCCCCGGGTAGCGTCTGGGTCAGGAATTGTTGCCCATTTTCTTGGGCCAATAGATGGCAGACAGTGGGCCCTGTGTAGCTCAGGTTCGGGCTAACCATATGTTCAGGACTGATTGTGATGGGGAGATCCGGGCTGCTGCAGAGCTTATCAGGTGCCTTCCACATTGCTTCAGGAAGCAGGTGGGCACACTGCTCACACTGTATTGAATTAGGTGGGTCTTGTGGATGCACAGAGCAGGACTGATATTAATAACTGACATCTTAATGGGATTTTTTTCCCAGCCTGTGCACATTGGTTAGGACCCAACTGCCCAGGGGTTTGAATCCTGGCTCTACCACTTGCCCACTGTAACTCAGTCATGTTACTTAACCCCTCGTGCTCCAGTTTCACCTGAAAATAAAGATAAAAACACTCACTTCTTCACAGGATCATTGGAGGGATTGCAGGAACAAATTCATGCAAAGTATTTAAAACAATACCTGACACATAGAAAGTCCCGAGTTAGGTGGGCTATATTATTTTTTCTTATGATGAGAAATTATTGTTTTATGATGAGAAAGCGGGCTTCCAGAATCAACATGTTATACCCACCCCAGCAGGTGGCAAGAAAAAAAATTGACCTCACAGAGAACCTTGCAAATTCCATAGCAAGAGGCATTGTTTCAAGATCCCAGTCTGGGATTTGAATTTGACCAGGGTTCCTGGGGAATGTTGAAAACTGGTGTTTGCGGCCTTGGGCCAAATCCATGTCGGATGGGGAGCATAAGCTAGCAGAATCTGGGACAGAGGTGGGCTGTTATTATGTTCCATGTGACAAGGACATACACTAAAGACACTAAATTGGAAGAATCGAATGTGTTAGCTGTGTTAACTTAGGTGCTTTATTTTCTGTGGAAATAGAACTCTATTTAAATTCTCCCTGGAGAGGGATGCCTGAGTGGCTCAGTTGGTTAAGCAGCTGCCTCCGGCTCAGGTCATGATCCCAGTGTCCTGGGATCGAGTCCCACATCAGGCTCCTTGCTCAGCAGGAAGCCTGCTTATCCCTCTGCCTCTGCCTGTGTGCACTCTCTCTCTCTCTCTCTCCTTCTCTGACAAATAAATAAATAAAATCTTTAAAAAAATAATTAAAAAAAAAATTCTCCCTGGAGAGCTGGGTAGTTTTGCAATGTCCCTCTCTCCAACCTAAATCTTCACGGTGATCCAGTGGTTCAAATGAGTTTATGGACACAGATGCTATCCAATAAGGTGGGACCTTCTGTAGTACCACCTTAAGACATTGTGAGTTTGCTTTTCTCCTGCATAGGTATAATTAGACTAATTGCTCATCTGTCTACCCAGCTCTGTCTATTCTATTCCTTGTCCTTCGAGTAAAACCAGGTTTTATGCCACAGCCTCCTTTCCCACAAATACTCCTATTACCTACTATATGCAAGACATGGTACTAGATGCTAAAACATACAGTGGTAAACACAGATAGCCCCTGACCCCATGGGGCTTATGGTTACAGGTGGAGGTTAAATGCATTATTATTCAGTTATAATTACAATAACTCTTGTGTTGTGAAAGTCCAGGGGTCTATAAAAAATATCATGGGAACTTGTTTTAAATGAGGATCCTCTTTGAGGAAGTGACTTTGAGGTTGGGACTTTTGGGATAAGTAGGGGTCCATCAGGCAGAGACAGGAAAGAGGTACTCCAGGCAGAAGGGGCAGGTGCAGAGGCCCTGAGGCAGGAATGACCATGGCATTGAAGGAAATAGCAGAAGGCCAATTAAGTGATGCCTTCAGCTCAGGTCATGGTCCCAGGGTCCCGGGATCAAGCTCCTTGCTCAGCAGGAAGTCTGCTTCTCCCTCTTCCTCTGTCCCTCCCCGCTGCTCAGGCTTTCTGTCGTTCTCCCTCTTGCTTGCTTTTTCTCAAATAAATCAATAAAATCTTAAAAAAAAAAAAAAAGGACTGGTAGAATTATCATGGGGACCTTGGCTCTCCGAATCAAACTGGATTCTTTTCTTGGTTGCCTTTCTTCTCTTGCCATGGACTTTCTGCCTAGAGAAAAGTCTGAGAGCACAGATCACCTGTAGGATCCCCAGAACTCCTTTCTGTGCCAGGACCCCTCCCACTCAAAATCCCACATTTGGATCACAAAGTCAATTGAACGAATTTGGGGTAGATTAAACTGACCTGTACTCAGCTCACTGTCACTGGAACGATGCTCACAGAATCCTCCCTATGGCAGCCTAGGAGTCCTCCAGGGGTCTGGCCCAGCCAGAATCTGCAGCCCCCTCTCTCACTGTGCCCTGCTTGACAGGGTTTGCTCCAGCCCCAGCGAACCAGCTGTGTTCTACCCCTTGGCTCTTTTCCACCTGTGGTGCCTGCTACCTGAAATTGCCCTCCCCAAACTTGCAGAACATTTGCTACATCATATGATAATTTCATAATCTTCTCACCACCCCACTAGACTGCCCATATTGTCTTAATCTCCAAATCCATAGCACCTGGCAGAGGTCTTCAATAATATTTCTCAATAAATCCATGCATCAGTGACTGGATGTCCAGTTGGATGATCTTTAAGAACCTCAAGGTTCTTAGATCAGCCTGGACCTAGCCGAGCACATCAACACACACCTTGCCCCCCAGAATAACCAAAGTAGTCCTGTTCTGTGTTCCCATGTTGCCCTGCCTCTCCTCTTATATATATCATTGGATTATAACCTGGTTTTTCTATTAGACCAGATCCCCCCTTCCCAATGTCGGAAACTGTATCATTCATCACTGCTGTATCTTAGCACAGGGCACAGGGCACAGTGCTCAGCACATAGGAGAAGCTCCATTGTTGTTGGTTGAATTAATAAGAGAAGAAAAGAAAGAATGAAGGAAAGAGCCAGCCAGGTCTTTTCTCCAGTGAGAGCTTGTCATCAGTTTCTCCATTTGTGAGAGAAGAAGCTGCATTCAATGACTTTAGCTGCCCCTGTTTGGAGCTGGACACAGACATCCAAATGTCCAACAGGAAGAACTAAATCAGTAGCCAAAGGAAGATGCTTAAAAGCATTCCCATCATCCCCCATACAGTACCGAGCCCAGCAGTTAACCTTAGACTAGGGTTTGGAGATTGGAATTCTGGTGCCAATGTCACCACTTAGTAGCTGTGTGTTCCTGGGGAACTTAGTCCCTCTGGTGCTTCATTTCCTCTTTGGGAAATTAGCTTGATTGGACAAACTTTAAAATGGCTTTCAGGCTGCAATTCTGTGATTCACAGAGTAGCGTTTCTGGAATTTTAAACACGAGTGGCAAGACTCAAAGGGACCTCAAATGAAGGGTGAGTCTAGTCTCTGCTGTGACAGAACCAGAAAGGGCAAAATACCCCAGGTTTATACAGCACGGCTTGCTACTGAAGGCCCTTTGGAAATGCAACACCTTCCAAGGGGAGGACCTCACAGCCATCCCCCGAATGACACAGTAGATTTGATTTGGAGCCTCTTGATTCTTAGTCTCGTGCAATTTCCCCTGCCCCATGTGAAGGGAAGTTGATGAAACTGGCATTCAGAAACCTTTCAGATTTCCTGGGCCCCTTTCTCACTATTCTTCTTTAATTTTGCATCACAAAAAAAAAATTTTTTTTCCATTCTAAACATAAAATTAGAATGTAAGTGTACTTCTTCAGACTATACAGATCTCTTAGCCCCACAGTCCTACCCACCTCCAAAGAGTCATTCTGTCCCCTTGGGAGTTGAGGACTTTCAGTCTAGGATGTCCCAGGAAGGCCCATTTGCCCAGCCGGGGCAGCCACATCTTCTGCTTATTTTTCACAATCATGAGTAAGAGAGGCAGCTCCTTAATCCATAACCAAACACCCGTTGAGCATCTAATTTACGATGCTCCATGGCATCGTTCTGGTCCACAGAGTCCACATAGTTCTTGTCCACAAAGACTTTGGAGCAGATTTTTCAAACTGCACACTGTTCCGTTACCAGAGAGCAAAATCAGTATAGAGTATGTCTTTCTTCTTTTGGTGGAATAGAATAAAATACACTTGAGTAGAGTAAAAGTCAACAGGAAAGAAAGAAAAGGCTGGTATATTCACCCTCCTCCATAAGGGTGAAGTTTCATTTTGTGAAACGCTGTTTCAGTCACATGTGTGTTCTTGATAAGGGCATGAGGTAAAAATACATTTCTTGTTTTGAATCGTGATTCTTTTCCAAGTTTGAAAAACACTGTCTTATAGCGTATGTTCAAGGAATACAAAATTATATCGTATGAGATATCAAAGGACAAGGAAGAGGAGAGGGGATGGAGGAGGGCCACAAGCGTCCATAAGGCAAAGGATAATGACCTTAGGGCAGAGACTCATGTGGAGAGTGGTCATGAGGAGCGGGGGTCCTCCCTGGCTTTGGGGGAATAGGCAGTGGAGCTGAGAGTTCAGGGGAGTACGATTTAGTGAGATGAGTTGGAATGAGGAGTCGTGTCTGGGAATAGTACAAGTGAAGAGAATGACTCTGATTCTTCTTCTTTTTTTTAATTTGGTGAAAATTGCCATGGGATCTTTTATTTTTATTTTTTAATTAAATTAATTAATTTCTTAACATATAGTATATTATTTTATATAATTAACATATAGTATATTATTGGTTTCAGAGGTAGAGTTTAGTGATTTATCACTTGTATATAACACCCAGTGCTCATGTGCCCTCCTTAATGCCCATCCCCCAGTTACCCCATCTGCTCACCAACCTCCCCTCCAGGAACCCGAGTTCGTTTCCTAGAGTTAAGAGTCTCTTAATGGTTTGTCTCCCTCTCTGAGTGACTCTGATTCTTCTTGACCTGCAGCCCTGCTTCTAGAATGAGGCTAATCCTGTGGCCTTCGAGTTTGTGACATTGTTGCTGGATCTCTTTCTTTCTTCTTTCCCAGTTTTCATCTCTTTCTCCTGGCGGTCCTGTCATTCAGATGTTGGATCTCCTGGCTTGATTCTCTGATTTCCAATTCTCTTCTGTTTTCTATGTCTTTGCCTCTTTACTTGACTTTCTGAAAGATTTCCTTCAGCTTTATCTTCTGACTTCTCCCCTGAATTTTTCATTTCTGTTATATTTTTAATTTCTAAGAGCTCTTTGATCTCTGAACATCCTATTTTTATAGCATTCTGGTGATGTTGTGAGTGGCTTTGGATGCAATATCTTCTCTTATCTCTCTGAGAGTATTGATAATTTGAAGTTTTTTTCTGCTGATTCTACACTTGTAAGAAATCCCAGAATCTTCTCACGGCCCTTCATACTCCTAACTGTCTCTTCTACCCTGTCACCATGCCCAGGTTCATTATGAAAAGTTCTTTAGCCGTTCTTATAACTGGACCATCACCGCTTCTAGAGTAATCACCAGTTGCCATTTTAATTCTTTTAAGTATGTAAATTCTATCTCTAGGAAGACGTCTCCTATGAGGAAAGGACCTGTGAGGGGGGGCGGTTTGCCACAGTGGAAGTGACAGACAAGCCTGTGGATGAGGGTCTCCGGGAAGCAATGCCCAAAGTCATGAAGTATGTGGGAGGCACCAATGACAAGGGTGAGTATCCCTGAACGATGTGGTTCTGGGCTCAGAGGCAAGCTTGCTAGGTCTCATCAGGGGAAAATACAGGGAGGGGCCACAGGGCACCTGTCACCACCTGCTTCAGTAGCACATGAACTTGGGCTCTGTGCACAAGAATGCTCTAGGGGGACCACACTGACCCCATCCAGCCTACCCCTCGGTATGTGGTCTCCCTGCTCCATATCACCTGGCATGATTCTCTCCCAGGCGTGAACATGTACTCGGGGTATCAACCCTGCAGTGCTTATAGTATCTTTGGACTGGTTGACTGAGTGAGGAAAGCCAAGTCACAGAGCCAGGCCAGCCTCAGACTTGAGACCTCCGCCTCCAGGCTGAACATCTCTGCCCAGTCCCCAGGTTGCTCAGAATCCGCAGGGCTCTGAGTCTCGGTGAGTGATGAGTATGCCAGGTCCTCGGCTCTGTTCTGGCAAATGAAGGGGCTGAGAGTTTTTAGGCTGTTCCAGTCTTAGACATGGCAGTCTGTGCTGGCCGTGCCCCTATTTTTAAAACAACGGGCCTGAAGTTTCAGTGTACCTGTCAGCATGGAAACCGTATTTAAATATGAACTTAACTCTAAAGCTCTCTCATTTGGACTGCTCTTTAGAATCAGTGCAGACCCCAAATGGGTCCAAAGCAAGGCAAAAGAAAAAAGAAAGGTGATGTTTAATTTTTAGGATATTTCTCAGGCTGATGATTTAGAAAGTCAGAAACTGGTATTAACCTCAGTAGCATTTAGTAACACCAAAGTAGTCAGGCTTTGGACAATAAGTCAACCAGTAGGAGGTCAAGAAGAAATCTTTTCCTTCTTAATATTGTTGTAATGTTTTTTAGAAGAATATTTGTATAAAAATGATAAAATCCAGGGCACCTGGGTGGCTCAGTCGGTTGAGCATCCGACCCTTGGCTTCAGCTCAGGTCGTGATCTCAGGGTGGTGAGATCAAGTCCCACGTTGGGCTCCATGTGCAACACAGAGTCTGCTTGGGATTCTCTCTCTCTCTCCTTCTGCCCCTCCCCTCCCAAATAAATAAAATCTTTGAAAAACTTTTTATGTGATTAAACATTAAAGAAAATCTTGAAAATAACAAAACAGTACCCCAACCCATCTTTTTTATTGCAATCATTGTTGCCATCTGAATGTATTTCTTTAGGGCTTTTTAATAAGCCTTTAAAATGTAATCATAGTGTTTGTGCAATTATGTATCCTTCCAGTATTTACAGTTACTTATAGCTATTTTCCACTAGTGCTAAACAATCTTCTTAAGTGTGGTTGTTGACAGCTACATTATATTGCATTGTTGACAGCTACATTATATTGCATTGTGTACCTGTAATTTAGACATATTCCTGTTTTGAACATTTACATGGCTCCCAGTCTCTGACAATTATAAATTCTGCCGTAATGAATATCCTATTACCTACAGCCTTTAAGATATTTTGGATTACTTCCTTAAAATTCACATTTAAACAGAAGGTAATTAGATACTGATAGATTTACAGTCTTGATATGTATTACCAAATAATTTTTTCCAAACAAGTTGAATCACTACATTCCTATTTCCAGTATATACAAATAAGAGCTGTTTTATGTATATCTGACTATATAGTTTTAACACCTGGAAGGTTTGTTATTAATTTCAAGAACCAAAAATACTGTCTTGGAGGAAGAATGAGACTAGCTGATCTTCCACGGTCCTGAGCAAGTTCTGTCTGTAACAGCCCCCTCCCTCTGTGGGGTTTTATGTTTTCAGGAATCGGAATGGGGATGACAGTTCCTATTTCCTTTGCTGTGTTTCCTGATGATGATGGCTCCCTCCAGAAGAAATTAAAAGTCTGGTTCCGGATTCCAAACCAGTTTCAGAGCAACCCGCCAGTTCCCACCGATGACAGCATTAAGATCGAGGAGAGGGAAAGCATCACCGTCTATTCCCTGTAAGGAATTGATTTTCTAGTCATCAGAGGGTAACATCTGATCTCCATAACCACTCCTTGATCATCTGCAATGAGCATTTGCATTACATTTATATTTTATTCCAGTTTTATTGAGATATAATTAGCCTATAACATTGTATTGACTTCAGGTGTCCAACATATAATGCTTCGATATATAGAAATATTATGAAATGTTCACCACCATAAGTTTATTTAACATCCATCATAGTTATAATTTCTTTCTCTTGAGATGAGAACTTCACAGATCTGCTTTCTTAGTAACTTTCAAATATACATGACAGCATTGTTAACTATCGTCACCTTGCTTTGTATCACATTCCCAGGACTAGTTTATCTTATAGCTGGAAATCTGTATCTTTGGACCACCTTCACCCTTTCTCCCACTCCCCTCCTACATCCCATCTCTGGCAACCACCAATCTCTTCTCTGTATCGATGAGCTCAGTTGTTGTTATTTTTTTTTTTAATTGTACATGTAAGTGAGATCATATAGCATTTTCCTTTCTCTGTCCAAGTTATTATCACTTAGTATAATGTCCTTAAGGTCATCCACATTGTCACAAATGGCAGAGTTTCTTTTTTTATGGCTGAATAATACTGCTTTGTGTATAGACATACCACATTTTTATCCCTTCATCTCCTGATGGACCCTTAGCTTGTTTCCGTATCTTGGCTATTATAATAATGGAGCAATGAACATGGCAGTGCAGATAGCTCTTCAAGATAGTGATTTCATCTCTTAAAAAAAAAAATTTAAAAAAAAAAAAAAGGTAGTGATTTCAATTCCTTTGGCTATCTATCCAGAAGTGGAATTGCTGGATCCGAGGATAGTTCTACTTTTAACTTTTTTTAGAACCTCCATATTGTCTTCCACAGTGGTGGCACCAATTCCCATGACAACAGTAATGAGAGTTCCCTTTTCTCCAAAGGCTTGCTAATACATATTTCTTGTCTTTTTGATACCAGCCATTCTAATAGGTATGAAGTAATATCTCATTACAGCTTTGATTTGTATTTCACTAATGATGGGGGATGTTGAGCACCTTTCCATGTACCTACTGGCCATGTGTATGTCTTCTTCAGAAAAATGTCTGTTCAGACCCCCTGCCCATTTTTTAATCAGAATGTGTGGCTTTTTTGCTGTTGAGTTATAGGAGTTCTTTATCTATTTTGGCTTTTAACTCCTTGTCAGATATATGACTTGCAAATATTTTCTCCCATTGAGTAGTTTGCCTTTCCATTATGTGGATAGCTTCCTTTGCTATACAGAAGCTTTTCAGTTTGATGTAGTCCCATTTGTTTATTTTTGCTTTTATTGCCAAATACCAAAAATTGTTGCTAAGACTGATGCCAAGGAGTTTACTTCTTATGTTTTCTTCAAGGAATGTTACGGTTTCACGTCTTATGTTCAAGTCTTTCATCTATTTTGCATTGTTTTTTTTGTGTGTAATGTAAGATAGAAGTCCAGTTTCAATATTTTGCCCATTGCTATCCAATTTTCCAGATGCTGTTTATTGAAGAAACTATTCTTGATTTCTTTGTTGTAAGTTGGTTGACCATAGATGCATGAGTTTGTTTCTGAGCTCTCTATTCTGTTTCACTGACCTATATATTTGTTTTTATGCCAGTACAATACTGCTTTGATTACAATAACTTTGTAATATAATTTGAAATCAGGAAATGTGCTTCAGCTTTATTCTTCCTTTTTTCCTTTTCCTCCAGGTTGCTTTGGCTATTTGGGGTCTTTTTTTTTTTTTTTAAGATTATTTATTTATTTATTTATTTGACAGACAGATCACAAGTAGGCAGAGAGGCAGGCAGAGAGAGAGGAAGGGAAGCAGGCTTCCTGCTGAGCAGAGAGCCCAATGCGGGGCTCCTAACCCACTGAGCCAACCAGGCACCCCTATTTGGGGTCTTTTGTAGTTCCATATAAATGTTAGGGTTGGTTTTCTATTTCTGTGAAAAATTCCCTTGGAATCTTGATGGAGATTGCATTGAATCCATAGATTGCTTTCAGTAATATGTACATCTTAACAACATTAATTCTTCCAATCCATGAGCATGGAATCTCTTTTCATTTATTTGTGTCTTCTTCAATTTTCTTCATTAATGTCTTACAGTTTTCAGTGTACATATCTTTTATCTCCTTGGTTAAATTTATTCCTAGGTGTTTTATTCTTTTTGATTCAAATAGTATTGTTTTCTTAATTTCTTTATATTATTGATGAATTAAGTTAAATACTGAGTCCTGACAATTTCTCATTTCATTTTCTTCAGCTTATGGCACACAAACATTTGCATTATGTCTTACTAAATACTTTGCCATTTGCCGGATTGGCGTGGTTGGAGTATCCCCACAGTTTAGGCTGAACACCTACATTAGCCGCGGTAGGGTTCCGGGAGACTCAGGGAATAGCTAAGTCAAGCTGTTGTTTGGGGTCACAAATACATAAATGAGTATAGAATATATATCGGACTTGGGGGCTGTCTTTTTTACCTCTTGAATGCCAGAAAGGCAGGGAGTATTTGCCAGAACTGGATGGCCACCCCCTCCGTTGTTCTTTGTCCACCGTCCTGTTTCCAGAGCCTCATTTGGGGTCATGTTCCTTTTGACTATAGAGCATAACAAGTGCAGGTGGTTGCATGTCTTTATTCTTTGGGCCCCAACCCCCCTTCAGGAACTGAGTCTCTTGTAGAGAATCAGTGCCCCCTGCCATTTGTTAAAATCCTCCTTTATGACAGGCACCGAACCATGTACAGTCACAGGCCAGGAGCTTTACCAGCATTAACTATAGGTGTGGATTTGCTTCTACTCCAGAACCAACGGAGGGAAAATAAATACACAGATAATCTTGTCCTGGACAGTTTTTGTCCACTTTCCAGGGCTTCCGAACTTACTTATTGGGCTGCCTGGCTCCAACACTGCTACCTGAGGGTGTAGCTTTCTCTGGAGCTAACACTGACGCTGGCAACCGGAGCTTGGCTGGTCTGGCAGTGGTAGGCCGTAGTCGTGCCCCCTAGAGGAAAGTGCGTGTACTGCAGCCGGGCCTCTACTCCAATCATCATTCAGACCTTCCTGCCTTCGCCAAAGAGGCAAACTCAAACTCAGGGTAAGGAATATCTTTCCCAAGGACAGGCACTAGAGTGGGGAAGCGAGGTGGCTGTGGTACACAACTTAAGGAGGCGCCCACTTTCACAGTGGCCTAAGTACAGGATTGGCCCTGACAGTGAGGGCCTCCTTAAATCTTGGGTGCTGTGTCTCCAATGTCTCACCCTCATTCCTGCTCCCTCTTCTCCATCTCTTCCCCATGTGTCTTGGGAGGCAGGCTGGTGTACTCTAATGAACAAGTATATTTTAGTTTGAATCCACTCAGCTTCTCTAAGACAGTTTCTCCATCTGTTAAGTGCCCATAACAACCTCCCTCAGAGGACTTCTACTAAAGAGTATCTTTAAGTAGTCACTAAGATGCTCCTGTTTTTACAAATGACTTAATGTGTATGAGCTGTGGTAGGTTTCAGTAATTAATTATTTTTTCCCTTTGCCCTTTTGATTTCATAAGGAATGAGGTTGATGTGATTAAATCATTTCCATAAACCTTCAAGGTGGCTGGTCCGATGGTTTTCTTTTGTCCTTAACTTTTTAGTATGGAAATTTCCAAATGTATGAAAAGATAGAATAAGATAATGAGGGACACCTGGGTGGTTAAGTGTCTGCATTCACTTCAGGTCATGATTCCAGGGTCCTGGGATCGAGCCTCACATTGGGCTTCTTGCCCAGCAGGGAGCCTGCTTCTCCCTTCCCCCCTGCCTGTTGTTCCCCCTGCTTGTGCTCTCTCTCTCTCTCTGTGTGTCTCTGAAAAATTAAAAAACAAAAACAAAAACAAAACAAAACAAAAATAAAAAACCAGAATAAGATAATGGAACCCATCATTCACCTTCAATGTTAATTGACTCAAGGTCAGACCTGTGTCATGTGTACCCTCACAACTGTCACCCCTCTATTGTGTCATTTTGAAGCAAATTCCAGACATTTTATTAATTTCATCCATAAATACTTCAGTGTGACTACTAAAGACTTTTTAAAAATACAATCATAATGTCTTATTACTCCTAAAATTTAAACAGCATGTCATTAGTGCCATGATAATAGAAAATGTCCAGTGTTCAGATTTCCCCCACTATCGGATCATTTGTTTTTAAAGTTTGTTTGAACCTGGATCCAAATAAAATCCTTCTCGGGGCTTGATCCCAGGACCCCGAGATCATGACCTGAGCCAAAGGCAGACGCTTAACTGACTGAGCCACCCAGGCATCCCTGGTCAGTACACCTTTTAAGCTTTTACTAATCCATGGTTTTTCTCACTACTCTACCTTTCCATTTTTCATGGCTGCTTATGGATCATGTGTCCTGTTGTTTCCCATAGTCTGAATTTTGCAGACTGCCTTTCCGTGGTGTTTCAACATGTTCCTCTGCCTCCGGCATTGCCTGTGAGTTAGTAGTTAGAACCAGAGGCACGGACGGATTCAGGCCAGCGCCTATGGCGATCATGTTTCATAGGTAGTGTTGTAGACCGCCACCGGGGAGTTGATCACATTCACATGCTTCTGTTTTTGCAATACCCGTGAGTGCAGATCACCCTTACCTAGATGCCTGGCTTCGTTCAAGTTTATAAAATGACAGTGTCCTCTATTTTTCCTTCACTTTTTAGCTGGTGTCCTTTGATAAAAAGAAACCTCCTCTTTTCTGCTATTTGACTTCTCTGAGATGGAGGCACAGATAAAAAGGCAAGATACCTTCTCTTTAGCACGTTGCCTTCTCTTTGCCCATTTTCAGAAGATTGATTTCATTCCTGAACATCCTCCATGGGCAAGGCGGCATCGGTCTCTGTTTTTTGAGGTTCAGCATAAACATACTAATTTCAACATAATTGATGTATTTCCGCTCCTGGCAGCTGTCCTTACTGAAGCTCGCATTGTCCCATATTCGGCCTGGTCCTTTTGACAAGACTCTAGTACTCTAGGGTAGCTTCCTTGCTTTCTGGTGCGACTAGATGTTTCAAACACATCTGGGCATTTCTTGCCCTAGAGCTGGAGTTTGACATTTCTCCAAGGAAGCCTGGTTCCTTACGGAGGGACAGGGTATCTCTTTAAAAGGTATTATTCAAGTCCAGTCTGTGAAAGTTTCCTATTAATTCTCTGAAACCTAAACGGCTGAATGTGATAAATAGGGTGTCTGGCATGGCTCTGTGAATTTTTTTTTTTTTTTTAAACCTAACCCAGGGTCTTAAATCAGCATGTGTTATTCCTCAACTAGCCACTTGGTGTCACTGCACAGCCAAATGTGCTTTAAGAGTACCTTACCTGGAAGGCAGAGTGAAGTGGCAGAAGGCAAAAGTACTATTTCAAATACACGTAAGGGCATTAGATGGCGAAATTAAATCTAAAATGAAAGCCTTGCCTCCTTAATTCAGGCTTCCTTTTGTAGGACATCATGAAGGGATGTTCAAAAGGGATTATGTGTTTTTTAGCAGTATGTATTACCAGTCAATGGATAGAAGGCTAGGAAGGACTAACACTATCAGAATCTCCTTAGTGGTCACAAGAGGCAATACAGGTATCCTCACACTTGTATGAGTGGCCACATTCCAGCTCCCTCTGGGTTCACTGCCCTGGAGGCCACTTCGATTACAGCTCAGCCTCCTTTCCACAGTGCAGTGCTGGGTTCGACAGAGACCCGTGGCAGGAGAGGGTGATGGTTTTAGTGAAATGTCTGGGCATAAAGGAAAGAGCTGGAAACCACGAGTCATTGTCGGGGTGACCTCTGATCCAATCCTAGTTCTCCTGCTCTATGGCCATGGGACCTTTAGTGTGTCACCGAACGACCTCAATTTCCCCAAGTACAAGGTGGGAAAAGAGTACCTAATGCCCAGGGTTGTCATGAGGAGGAAACATGGTATCTGTAGATGCCTACATGATGCTGGACGTTAGGTAGACACTAGGTCAGTGTTAGCCCATTTTCCTGTTCTTGACTTCATCGCTCTCCAAGAATCAGATCAAGTTTTACTAGAATTAACAACAAAAAGTCAAGTAACTACAGATACACTTCAGTTCAAACCACAACTCTAATAATTATGAGTTTTACAGCTGGGCTGTCTGAGCTTCAGTTTTCTCATCTATAAAATAGAATGTATGACACACTGTTGTTAGGGTCCAACAAAGTGTGCATGTGATACAACTTTGTCAGCCACGGGGCGCCCAGGGATGCTGCTGTTGTTTTTCTCTCTAAAGGACCAGGCCCTACTGAGGCCACTGGCAGCTTGGGAAGCTCAACCTGGGGAAAGAGAACTTTGGGAAGAACTGCTAAGCCTCTAGGGTGTTCCATATTACCGCTCAGGAGAGCTGTAGACCAGTGTTAGTCACATTCCTAGATAATTCCAGCGCCTACCTATAATCACAGGAGGCTCTGGCCATGGGAGACATAATACAGTTTGCCTCCTTGGTCTACTCAATGCCTAAACTCTGTCATTTTGATTTCAAGCAGCCTGACCCAACCATTCCTTTTTTTTTTTTTTTTTAAGATTTTTATTTATTTATTTGACAGAGATCACAAGTAGGCAGAGAAGGGAGAGGGGAGAGAGAAGGAAGCAGGCTCCCTGCTGAGCAGAGAGCACGATGCGGGGCTTGATCCCAGGACCCTGAGATCATGACCTGAGCCGAAGGCAGAGGCTTTAACCCACTGAGCCACCCGGGTGCCCCTCATCTGACCATTCTATCAAAAGTAGCACCCCTTCCTTTTCTGTCCTCTTACCCTGCTTGGTTTTTCTTCTCTTCACTTATTCTCATCTGCATTATATACCTATTTGTTCATGCATTTATTGTCGTCTCCCTCACTAGAATATTCTTGAGGGTAGGGCCTTAGGCTGTCCTCTAGTAAGTGCTCAGTTAAAAGCTGAGGAATAAATAAGCAAGTGAAAGTCTTGGTCCTTGCCTTCCCTGCACTTACCTTTTCCTTTCTTTTCCTTTTCCTTTCTTTTTTTTCCTCTTCTCCCTAAAGATCTTGGTCCCTTCCCATAGCTTCAACTGTCACCCTTCCATCAGTACATCTCCAACCTGACCATCTCTTCATCTCCCTCGAATGCCTTAACATTCATCAGACTCAACATGATGACCAAGATGAGGCCATTTACACATGTATTCATTCAGTCAAAAAACCATGTATTCATTATTCCCTCGTTCTGTGCCAAGAATTTTGTCAGTGCTCAAAATAAAGCAGGGAACAAACGACGTGTCCACTCTTTGAAGCAGGAAAAACTAGTTTTTCCTAATGGGGAAAATAGATGAGAAACAAACGTCTCTGATATTTCAGGCCTGTGTTATTAATTTTTTAAAAGATTTTATTTAGATATTTGTCAGAGAGCAAGTGAGTGAGAGAGCACAAGCGGGGGGAGCAGCAGGCAGAGGGAGAAGCAGGCTCCCCGCTGAGCAAGGAGCCCAATGTGGAACTCAATCCCAGGACCCTTGGATCATGACTTGAGCTGAAGGCAGATGCTTAACCTACGAGCCACCCAGGCGTCCCAGGCCTGCGCTATTTCAGAGATGAGAAGTGGTCTTTGTGGGTGGAAATTATAAGGAAGCATATTTCTTACTGAACAGCCTTCCGGCTAAAGTTTCTACCAGTAGGACAGACAGGACACAGGGTGAGGAAGCCTTGGCCGGAGGAATTCAAACACCATCTGCACAGATGTGCAGCAGTTACACTGAGTAATGCGTGTGCTCAGCGGCAAGTTTGTCGCATTTGGCACATGTCTGTCGAGTACCTCTGACACTGAAGCCACCTCACTTCTAAGAGCCCTGCCAGTGACAAGATTCTGAATCTAAAACCTAGTTAATCACCATTTCCCCCTACAACAGGTCAGGTGTCCCACCAGTCCTTTACAAACGGGTCCTTGGAAGTGGCTTCAGTCCCCATTTCTGGGGGGATGAGCCCAAGTCAACATGGCTGCCATGTTTCCCAAGCACCGGCCTCCCCTCCACCCTCTGGAGGCATCTCCACCTAAACCTCCCCAAGGTCTCCCAAATCAATAGGTCAAAAATGAAGCTCAGATCTCCTCCCCAGACCTGATGCCCTGTGTTCCGTCTTACAAAAGGTCCCGTCCATCCTCCTACTCATCCCATTCAATTGGCATCCTGACTCCTTCACCTTCCACATCAACTGTTGGCCAAGTCCTAGTCACCTCCTAGCTGTGCCTTCCCTTCCATCCTCCCTGCCTCGGTCTTTGGCATCTCCTGCCTCAACTACTGCTCTGTCCTCCTGATTTTTCCTAGTTCTTCCACCTCTGCCCCTTCTAAGGTGTTCTTTCATCACCACCAGCCCTCAAGCATGGGACCCATCCCATACCTCTCCCCATCTCTCAGCTCGGGCACTCGTTAGGGTTGGGACCAAAGCCCAAGCTGGTAATTAAATGAGATGGGGGATGGGTAAACTTTGGGTTGGGTCCCCAGATGTCTAGCCAGGCAGTGAAGCCTAGTAAAAATGCTTTGTCATGGCATCTGATCCACAACACACCCCCACTCCGTGTCCACCTGATCTCAGGCATGCCCCCCCCAAACACGTACACATGCAGTACCCACTTCTGCTCGCCCAGCTCCTCCTACAGCCCTTCTCCAGCCTCTGCTGGATGGAAGCTGCTTGAGGCCAGGCGTTTTTGTCATATTGTTCATTGCTGACATCAAGAAGAGATGCTCAATAAACAACGGCTTATTATCAGGTCTTCCATAACACCTTCCCTTCATGTTCTAAGTCAGAACAAATCACTGCCTATTCCCCACCCCCCCAGAGCATTCCATCTGTACCTTCTGCCTTCCTTCTAGTGCTTCCTTCTGTCCCATATAATCTTTATGTGTGTCGCTGGCCTGTCCACTTCAGTTAGACCTCACAAGGATAGAAAGACGTCTCCATCATCTTTATAGCTCTGTGGTATCCAACTTGTGTTTTGGTCCTCGTCTTGCTCAACTCAGTAAGCATGGTTCAGTCCGACTGAATGAAATGCCTCATGGGGTAAAGCTTCTTACCTGTTGACATGAGATTGTCAGCTCCTAGTCTTACGCTTCCTTTGCCTAGCACAGAGCTCCGTGCATAGACTCTCCCCAAATCTGTGTTGATTTGTTGATTGTTAAAGTCTCAGACCATCCATTTTTCCATCTACCCCAATGCATGCTTCGACCATTGTGATTTCTAGCCCCCCTGGGACCAAAGCCTCTATCTGTTCGCCTGCCTCATTGATGCCTGCCTCATCCCCACCCCACAAACCTCTTCCAAACCTTTGTAGTCAGCTCCTTTTGTGTTTCTGGAATGGGGTGGAGGGAGTGTCTTTCCTCAGTTCCCATGGTAACCAAAAATCTTTGTTCCAAATACTGAACTCTGACGTAGGGGGAGATAAAATACAGTGCCCTGGAAGAGAGCTTCTTTGAAGATGGAGACAGAGACTAGTTAATAGGCTTACAAAAATAATGTGTAGACTTCATGTTTATGTCCTTTGAGGAGCTCAAAGGGCTTTATGAGAATTCTTGAAGTCACACTCAAACACATTTATGAATGCGGGGAGCTGTGGGCACTGTGTTCCCCTCCGTGTTGGGCTTAGAAGCTGAGGCAGGGAGGAGCGGGATGGCTTCTCCCCAAACGAGCCGAAGAGCTAGCACTGGGCCTCTGTCGGGCATAGTAGGGCCACGTACCTGGTACGGTTTGGTTTTCTGGCTCGTTTGTGCAGTCCTGTGCTTGGGTGAGGGGGTGATGGTTAGACTGGCTGTGAGGAGGACACAAGTGTCTACTGTTTCCTAGCCCATTCGCTCTGCTTGTTTTCTATTAGAAGTTTCCATGATGAAGCAAGAGGGAAATTTTTATCCTCATTATCGGCATCTCTGGAGGCCTGGGAATAAATATTTTCAAATTGCTTTTGTTTTGTTTGGGGAGCGTTTTTTAAGTGAATTTATGAATCCCCAGATGATGACATTCTCCATATCACTTGCTGGGTCTCTGTGTTTTTCTCAGACAGCTCCTTCCTTAGGGGCCCCTGCCAAGGCCACTTCTTCCGCCCACCACCTGGGGACCAGGATGCCCAAGAGCAGCCCGCTGACCCTCTATGTCTGCTCACCATCTAGGCCTTGTCTCCTTCCTTCCCGTGATGATAGTCAGTACCTACTCACTGAGGACTCCCAGTATCTGTCACCAGGCCCACCTCTTCCCAACACAGGATCTCTGGCTCTGGTTCTTTGCCAGGTCTTCTAAGGAGATTTGCAGTGCCTGACACACACTTGGGCACACAACAGCTGTTTCATGAATGTATTTCATAGACATACCTTCATATCAACATGGCCCCCAAACCATATTATCAGTCACCCCCACCCCTCCTTTTCTTCACCCTAGCATCCCTAGCAGCAGCTTCTATCCAGAGACTGCCCTGGAAACCCTGGAGAATCCTCAACTTCCTGCTCTCCCCGCCTCCCCTCACCTCTAGTCACCTGTCAAGTTTGCCTTTGTTCAGAGGTGTTTGTCATCTCACACATGGTAGTTCCTGGCCTCCAACAATTTCATCTCTTTCCCTCCACTGCCGCCAGAGGGATTTCTCCAAAACAAACCTGATCATGTCAGCCCCTTACTTTCAAAGCCTTCCTAAGCCCACCTTTTCAAAGTCCTCAGCACGGCATTCAAGGCCCTTCCCAGTGTGGCTCCAGTCAATCCAGTTTCATTGTTTGAATTCCCACCCTTAGTGTGTGCTTCAGATTTCATTATATGAGTGAGTGAATGTGGAGGCAAACAGTCTTAAGTGCGATCATCTTGAGGTCTATCAACCTGAAGACCTGAAGACACTAACTTATACTGTTTACCCCAGAATTGTTGACTTGGCCAAGGGATCGAACATGTGTCAGGCACCTTTTAGGTGCTCTGGCTACACCAGTGCACAGAAAGTGACAAAGATCCCTGCCTTCATGGGGCCTATACTCTACCGGAAAACTCAGACCATAAACAGTGAACATAGTAAATGAATTATATAGTATGTTAGAAGGTCATAAGTGCTGAGGAAGAAAGGAAGGAAGGAAGGGAGAGAGAGAAGAAGAAAGAAAGAAAGAAAGAAAGAAAGAAAGAAAGAAAGAAAGAAAGAAAAGGAAGGATGGAGGGAAGAAAGGAAGGAAAGAAGGAAGGAAAGAAGAAGAGGGAGGAGGGGGAAGAGAGTGAGAAAGAAAAGAAAGAGAAAAGGGGAAAAGAATGGGAAAAGGGAGTGGGGTTAAAGATTAGGGTTTTGAGAGAAGGCCCAGGGGAGAAGGTGAGATAGTTCATCGAGCCAGCTGGTCATTCCTAGGCTCTCTTCCTGGGTTCCTGATACTACTTGAGATTCCCATCGTGTCCCTCACCCCAGGAGGCAGGGAACCGGATGGCTGTCCTGAGCAATTGCAAAATGACAGTAATAGCTCCTATTTGTCGTGGGCCTACTGTGAGCCAGCACTGAGCACAGCAGCCTCCATCTTGTCTCCCTCCGTCTTCACAGCAACCTTCTAAGACGTATTGGTCAGCCCTATTTAGCACACGAAGGATCTGAAGGTTAGAGAAGTTGAAGCCTTGCGCAAGACCAAGAACGAGAGAGGGGCTGAGGTAGGACTGAGCATACGGCTAGCCCTTTTGTCACCAACTGATGAGTTGAAGACCCCTCTTCCTTTGGACATTTCTAAAACCCAGTAGCCTAAAGAGCCAACATGGCTCATTTTCAAGGAAAAGAACTGAGTGTCACAGCCTGAATGCGGGGTACAGCGGACACTCAACACCCGCTCCTACCTTCAGCATCTGATTCATCTCAGGCAAGTGGTTCTCAACCTATAGACATTCTTTCAAAGTAATCCCATAGTCTTGCAGACTTTTACTACCAAGACAGTCTTCCCTTAATGTTCACCCTGGGTCTACTAATCCACTTTCCTCTCATTTGAGCCTCAGTGAAGCTGGAGTTCAATTTTCCTCATCAGCCTTATGATCTCTCTTCTATATACTTGAACCAAGCCTCCTCTATTCCAAAGTGGTCTCGGCTCTGTCCGTGTACTGTTAGCAGCTGTCTAGACGTTGGAAGAACCAATCCTTTAAAGATGAAATCCTGGGTGTTTTTACATCAATAACCCTATAATCAACATGCTGAATGCTTGTCGAGCATGACTAACCACTTATAAAAGAGCAAAGCGTGACTCAGAGAACCCCACCAAAAATAATGCATTTGGCCTAATCTTGGCCTGGTGCAGATTCAGACTTTTGAGTCATAAAGCTCATTAGAAATGGGGACATATTTGACTCTAATAAAGATTTTAGTGCAACCCAGATTTAGACTGGTATATTTAGGGCAAGCCACAGGATGAATTTTGGAGCGTAGGCAGATGACGTAAGGAGGGAATAATCATCTCGAAAAGGCAAGCTTTATTCCTTCTCTGTACCCACCTTCTGCCATTAAGAGAGAAGCCTGATTTAGGAAAGTCTTTTTACTTACTAGAAAAAGAAAGCTTTCATGATTTGAACAGGAAAAGGGATTTATGAGAAGTGATTTCTTTATTTGGGGCATGCTTCAAGCTTGCCACGGGGCCTCCCAAGACTTCCTTGGGGCCCTTTGGTCGCTCTGTTTTTTAACAAAGCTGCTACTTGTCACCCCTGTGATGTGTTCACTCATCAGAAAGGATCTGCTGGGGGGGAAGCGTTAGCTACAGCTCTATCCTACCTAATGCTCCTGCATCTTCCTCCTTCCCCAGCTGGAGACAGAGGGGCCTGGAGGAGGGGCTGCCAAGGCAAGAGGGAGCTAGAGAGAAAGGTGAAGCCATGGCCTAGGGGAAGGTCAGCCTACCATCCTCCGGGACATTTTGGGAAGGAAAGGCAAGCTTATGCTTAGTACTTGACTGCTGTGTTTCTGGCTCTGCATTAGAGCTATTCACTAATAGCTATTAGAGTTATTGTATTTAAAGCTCATAACGACCCTGGCAGAAAAACAACAGCCTATCCCAGGTGCGCAAGTGAGGATCCGAGGGATCAAATCCACTGTTCAGGGAGCGACAGCCCCTGCTCTAGCACACTTGTCGTACTGAGAGTGGCAAGTGACTTCTTTTTTTTTTTTTTTAAAGATGCCCTGCTCTCAATAAAATTAAAAAAAAAAAAAAAAAGTCACCCAGTTGGCTCAGTCAGTTAAGCTTCTGCTTTCGGCTCAGGTCATGATCCTGGGGCCCTAGGATTGAGCCCCATGTCAGGGTCCCCACTCAGTGAGGATCCTGCTTCTCCCTCTCCCTCTGCCTGCACCATTTACTTATAAATAAATAAATAAATAAATATCTTTAGAAAATGATAAATAATAAAAAATAAGAAAGACTCCCCCTGCCCCCTTGGGGATCATGTCTTCTCCTAATCAACCCCTCATTCGCTTCTACTGTAGGCAGTTCGGTGGTTACGCGAAGGAGGCCGACTACATAGCTCATGCCACCCAGCTGCGTACAGCCTTGGAGGGCACGGCCACCTGCCGCAGTGATGTCTACTTCTGCACTGGATATGACCCTCCCATGAAGCCCTACGGACGTCGCAATGAGGTCTGGCTGGTGAAAGCATGAGGAACTCGCCGCCTTACAACTTCCCAGCCCTGTGCTTCTGGGTCCACTTCCCGAGGGGGGAAGGAGGGGGCACAGCTGCCAACTGTGTCTCCAGCTTCGCCGACGTCCCTTCAAAGCTGTGTACTGCCAGTTTTATGAAATACGCCTATTCTGTCTATGCTCTTTCTCTCCTGGTAGGAACTAAGACAGCCAAAATAGGAAGCAACATTTGAACTGACTTAGAAAGTTCTGTGGTAGATCAGAAAAAAAAATCCAGCAATGTTTTCCCAGCTATCTGGGTCACTCAAAACAGATCACAAAAAATTATTGACCCTGTCCTTTTGTGGTGGAGGAGAAAATGTGATTTGTGCACCATCTGTCATTTCTGATTCTTGCAAGACCTTTGTCTAAAAGAGGCCTGAAAATAAAGATCTTTGACTTAAACTGAGACAAATCCAGAGTATAGTTATTTCCAAGATGGCACAGTCTTATAAATAATACATTATAAGTACTAATGATGACGCTTACTGGGACAGGAATCCCAAATTTAGTTCCAAAATCCTTCATAATTACAAATCAAAGACCCCGGTCTGGGAAGATGTGTCCCAGACGCTAGACCGTCCCAACATCATAGACATTTACCACGACCGTGTCATAGGGATTCTATGATTAGAAGTTGAGGATCCTGTTTGCAACTGTGGCCCATGAAGCGTTCCAGGAGGGACAAAAGTAAACCAAGGGGAAAAAAATCATCACATTCTGATACGTATCCCTGGAGGCGAGAACGGTTGGAGGATTTATCCGTGGGAATAAGATGAGGTGAGAAAAAGCTGAGGTCCAGTTTGATGAACTGAAGAAGAATGTGCAGTTTGGCCTGTAAGGAAGGAAATGGACCCACCCCCCCACCCCCCCCACCCCCGAGGGTGTGAGGGGCAGGTGGGAAAGCTGCTGAGCTGGAACAGAATGTGTGGGTCAGCAAGAGCACAGAAAAAGCTGGCAGGTCACAGGGCACGTGGAGAGTATGCTGATCCTCCCAGGGTGTGCCAAAGCCTGACCCTGTCAACGGGCACCCTCCCCACCCCTCAACCCTGGGGACCGCTGGATGGGTTTTCTGGGAGAAAACCACCTTGGCACCCATCAGAAAGTTACTACACAAGCAGTGAGGAAAGAAACAAACATGAGCTTGAATCCTCACCAGGAAGGGTTCTCACTGGACATAAAACGGGATTTGCTAAGGAAAGGAGTGACAGCTATGCCATCCCCTTTCCTGGCAACCGTTCAGAATAGCAATCCCTTCTGAGGGCCAGGCTAGGCCCCTCTCTGAAGATCAGTGGGAGAGCGCACTGGCCCTGAGTCCTGGCCACCTGCCAGACCCATTGCTGGGTCCCTTGCGTCACCCCCACATGCCCCACGTACACCCCCTGTGAGGAAGTTACCGTCGTGACCCTCACACATGGCTGAGGGCCCACAGGCTCACGCACTGAACTCGGGATTTAGACAAAAGTGGGGCCACGGGGGCCCTAGGTCATGTCAAAGGTTTTGAATTTTATGAAAAGTAACTGAATGACTTTGAGCCGGAACATGATACCATCATGTTTTAAAGGGAAACTTCTGTCCTCGGTGTGGAAAATAGAAGGGAATGCAATTGGTGGTAGGAAGACCACTCAGGAAACTCTATGAGGGAGACCTAGAAGCCAGGATGATGGCATGGGGTTGGGAGAAGGGGACAGTTTGAGAGAAACAGGATCAACGGGGCTTGGAGGAGAAGAGGTGGGTGAGACGAGGGAGAAGGGGTCAAGGACAATGCCCAGGAAGTTGGCTAAGGCGGGGTGGATGGGACCCGCCCCTCTCGGTGGGAGGGAGCACAGGCGAGAAGCCGGTGATGGAGAGCACTATCTACAAGAGGGTCAGGCCCATGGAGCACCCAGGTGGGGCTGTTTCCTAGGCAGCCTGAAGGAAGGTCTGATGCTAAAGAAGAAATCTGAGCTGCGGACTATGTGTGGAGGTCACGAAGATACTGATGGAGTGGATGAATTATGGCCGCTCCCAGGGAAAGGCTGTGGAGTGAGAAGAGAACGTAGGTGAGATCTCAGGGGAACCCCGATGTTCAGAGAAGAGCAGAGGAAAAGAGCCTAACAACGATCAAAAACACACAGCTGGTGATATGGGAGGAAAGTGAGAAAATCAGCAAGGAGGAGGTGACCAGTGAGTGTTACTACATCAGTAAGTGCCACAGAGGCAAGTTTTTATCCACTGGACCATCCTAGGCCACGTCACCATCTCTCTTCCCTGGATGCCTGCAGAGACCTCCCAATTGGTCTTACCTCCCTTCAGTCCTTTTCTGTGCAACATCAAGAGGGACTGGCTTTAAAACTCTCACTTAGCCCTTAAACTGAAATGTACACTCTGTTTCACACCCTGCCAGGCCATGTGATTTGGCCCCTAACCACTCCTTCCCTTTCCTTTCTCTCTATCTCTGCCTTTGATCCTCCAGCATCGTGAACTTTTACCTCCTTGAACACTCTAAGCTCTTTATTGTGCTGGGGCCTTTGCATTAGCTGTTATGTCTGCCTGGAACCTTTTTTACTTCTTTTTCAAGTGGCTGGCCCTTCTCATCCTATAGGTCCTAACTTAACCCCCTCCTCAAAAAGGTCTTCAGTAGCCCCTCCGTCTAAGCTAGGGCCCCCCACTGCTCTCTATCATAATGTTGTGTTTATGTTTTCCTTCTTAATACAAACCACCATTTGTATTTGCAGTTTGGAGACTTATTCGTTTTCTCTCTCTCTTGATAATGAGGCAGAGAACCAGATCTGCTTTGTTTCCCCTTACCCCAGGACCTAGTCCAGGGCCACATTTAGGGATGAATTAAGCTATAAGTAACAGACAACTGAGCCAACAGCAGCTTAAAACACTTTTATGTTCTCATGTAGCAAGATATCTAGCTGTAGGTGCAGCAGCTCCTTACTTACATCCGCACTTGCTCTTTCCCTCATGGCTGCAAGATGGCTGCTGTTGCTCCGGCCATCACGTCCATGTTCAAGGCAGGAAAAAAGGGAGAGGAGGAAAGACTGTATCGGTAGTATCTGTCTAATTTTATGAGGAAACAAAAGCAGAAACTCCCCCAGCAGATTTCCACTTCTATCTACTGAGCCAGAACTGACAGATTCACCCACACCTCCAACAGAGATGGGGAAAGTGTGTGTTTGCCTTTCCAGTCTCTGTAGTGGGGAGCAGCAAAGAAGAATGATATTCAGAATGACTTTGGAATAGCAAATCTACAGGGGTTTCTGCAAGGGGTCAATGAGTAGGAGTGGATACCTGGAGCCAAGAATTTGGAAGACTAAGAAATGGGAGACCTCTGGAAAGATGGGTTGAGGCCACATTGCAAAGGATCTTGAAGGTTTTAACTCTACTTCCTCACTTCTAAGCTCATGCAAATGGCTCAGGAGCACTTTGCCACCTCCCCTGGCAGTGTCTCCTGTTCCCCCATCTCTCTTCTCTCCCCCTTTGAAAGCCCAAAACAGTGGAGCATCAGTCAAGGTGAAGAAGGGGTTGGTTTTCAGTCTCCTACCCTGCAGAGAGGACATGGGGTGACTGGATGCTGGTGATATTGTGAATTCAGAGAAAAGAGGGACAGGAGCAAAGGAAATAAATTGTTTATCCTCAATCTGAATTTAATAATGAAAACCAGAACTACAGACCCCAGGGTTTCTAATTTCTGATCTATGGACTAGTAAAGCAATCTCCCTTCCTGACTCCCAAGTACTTTCTTGTCTGTATCTTTCCCAAAATAGACCTTTATGAAAAGACCCTCTGGCCCCATCTCACTCCTCCTCTCCCTAGGGTCTGGAGTAGAGCAGATGGCTAATATGTTAGGTTATTGTGTAATGAAGTTGGAAAAGCAGAAACAGTAAAATACAGATATTAACAAATATCTAAACTAGGCTCAGGGTTTAATACTCGGGATCACAGCCTGGAACTACACATATAAGGATACTCTGCCTTCAGCCCAAAGCCATCTTCCTGGGGCATTAATATCCTTGCATGTTTTGTGAGCACCACCCAGTAAACTCTGTCCTACACGACACAGCCCAATACCACACTCTCCTGCTTACACGAGTGCTTAAGGGTCATTGGGTGATTGTGGGTATAAATACAGTGGAATATTGGACTAAGCTCAGGGAATTGGTCATCACTTGTTTAAGGAAGACTTCCTTCGTTTACATTTGGCTTCTCCACTCTTGAGTAACGTCACTTTGATCTTGAGCACAGTAATTAAAGCTTCATAGCATGCCACACGGATGGCTATTTATTTGGTTGAATACCATGGATCTTGCCTTTGAATTTATATTCTTGACTAGCTCTAGGTTTTCTCTTTGGAAATACGGTGTTTCTACAGCAGTATTCATTTGGGGAGAGACCCAAGCAGTATGCACAAATGCAGACTTGAGAATCAACCCGTGTGAGGTGGAAATCCCAAAATGGACCGGAGGTGTGGCAGGAATCAGTATGGCCACGTGGGGCAATCTCGTCATCAGACGTCGGGTAAAACTTGAATGAAGTTTTCCTTGGCAATGAACTCATCAGACCTTTATCGAAAAGTCTTCTTGTGAGCTGGCTCAAACCCAGCTTCTCCAGTCCTGACTCTTCTTCTCTCCTGGGCTCCTTATCCTGCAGGAGCATGAGCATAAATGCTGGTTCCCCCAAGAGGCCCCTCACTTCCTGGCTCTGCACCTTTGCTCACACAGCTCCCCCACCTAGAACCTCCCCATGCCTTCCGGTCCTTCCTCTGCCTGTCCCTCAAATCTCAGCTGCAGAGACTTCAAATTCTTCCCTGGTTGCTCCCCGGGTCACCCCCTTTTCCCCCTTGTCACCCCCAGTGTGTGAGGATACATGCACAGTGGATGCTCGGTCTTCCTAATATCAATTCTTTTGAATTTTTAAATGAGAGCCTTTGGTAACTAATGCTCATGGAACATCCAGCATGTCTCGGGCACTATGCAAACTCATTACATGAATTACCTTCTTTATCCTATACAACAACCCTTGAGGTTTTCACGGGCTCCGCCGTCTCATTTATAGACGAACTGGGGCAGCTCAGGAAGGCTCACTGGCACATACCAGGCTGTACAGATGGCACCTGACTGAGCCAGGACGGGA
Source organism: Lutra lutra (assembly GCF_902655055.1). NCBI lineage: Eukaryota > Metazoa > Chordata > Mammalia > Carnivora > Mustelidae > Lutra > Lutra lutra. The sequence continues at coordinate 88,283,957 of NC_062285.1, forward strand.
ACTCAGGAAGTTGGACTCCAGGACCAAACACTCCTAAACACTCAGTTCACTGCCTGGTTTCCTCCTCTGGCAAGAAGGAAATGAGGCTGGGAGGGAGTGTATGGGGCGGGGGGGTGGGTGCTCTCTCCTCTCTGTGTAACTTATTCTGAGGCTCAGCCAAAGTGGCAGTGATATCATCCCTATATCCCTAGGGTATATGCAGCTGCCTGAAATTTCAGTGAACAAACCTCAGGAACTTAGAACTGCAGAAACAGCACAGATACCCAGCACCAATCTGTTTGCCACCTGTCCAACCAGCAGCCTCTTCTGTCTTGTCTCTCTCTTCCTCTATAGATTAAAACCCAGCTAAAAGAAGGTGCCTGTGTGGCCCAGATGGTTAAGCATCTGCCTTCATTCTTGTTGTGGTCCCACGGTCCTGGGATCGAGTCCCGCGTTGGGCTCCCTGCTCAGTGGGGAGCCTGCTTCTCCCTCTGCCTCTCTCTCTCTCTCTCTTTCTTTTGGGAATAAAAATAAAATCTGCAAAAAAAAATCCAGCTAAGAGAAGGTCTTGGGTCACCCATGCAAACACAGGACCATTGCCCTTTCATAAATGACATCTACAATGTACTTTTGAATATATAATGTGTGTCCATAATTATGATGACTCCACTCTGATTTTAGAGTCTTCTTATGGGCCACCAAATGGGGGCATTCACACAAGATGTTTGCTGGGTAAGCAGAGTGTGCTTCGTGAATAAAGAGGCTTACCCTAGAGGGAGAGCCCCGTCAAGCCTCGACCATTCTAGAAACCAAGAGGAACCTTCAGCACTTGGTTGTACCTGCAAAGGCCCCATGGAGGAAGTGGAGTCATGGGAGTCCATGTAATTCCTAGGAGAAGGGCTTGGTGGTCGTTGGAGAACACCATCCTTGATTCCTTCCCTCTCCTGGAGGATGAGGGGTCCCAAAGTCCATCCAGGCTGGCTGGGGTTGGAATTCTGGTCCATCGTACTCCATCCTTGTGATTTCTATCCTTCCCTCTCCCCTGGCTCTCTCTTCTCATCATGGAATTATCTCACACCCTCCAGCTAAAGCAAAGAAACTTCCCTTGGTCCTCTCCTGTTTCCAGTACCATCTCAGTTCTCTCATTTCCTCCACAAATTGCCTTACAAATTACTTGACACACAGACTGTTCATTTCCTTTCCTTTTGTTCACTCTATTGATAGACATTTACTTTCTCTGACCTTCTTTGATCTTCATTTGCAAAGTCCAGCAGGTACATTTTCATCTTTGTCAGGGTAGATGGCTCCTCTGTACCGTGTGACAGAGAGCTCCCCCCTCCGTTCTCCCTGGCATTCCTCCTTTGGCACCTGTGATCTGTCATTCTCCGGTGCACCTACCTCTGATTACCCCCTACCACTTTCGTGGGCTTCTCTCTCCCTGCTCTGCCCTTTAGCCACTGGTGTTTCCCAGGGTGGAGCGGGCATCTTCTACCCCATTCCTGCCGCATCACGCCACTCTGCATACCCTCCCCAGGTAAGCCCATCCACGATGCCACAGAGCATGCCCATGGCTTCTGAGACCAGCCAACTGCTGGTCACTCCCGAGTATTCAATCCCAGCCCATCCTCTGACTTAACTTCTTCTTTTTTTTTTTTTAGATTTATTTATTTATTTATTTGACAGACAGGGATCTCAAGTAGGCAGAGAGGCAGAGAGAGGAGGAAGCAGGCTCCCTGCTGAGCAGAGAGCCTAATGCGGGATTCCATCCTATGACCCTGGGATCATGACCTGAGCCGAAGGCAGAAGCTTTAACCCACTGAGCCACCCAGGTGCCCCTGACTTAACTTCTGTATGCATCCCATCTCCTTCCAGAATGTGTCCTCGCAGGCATGTGGAAGTAAGAAATGGGTCCATTGCTGAGACAAACACTGAACAGCATTCCCCGCTCCGTGAAACAAAGACATAACAAAACCTTTGAAATAATCACTCATGGGGGTTAATAGGTCATTAATAAGACACTCCCTCATTGGGGGTCTTTTTTCTGGTAGGAAATGGATGTATTCATTTATTCTTCAAGTGACACACGCCACAGAAAGCATAAATCTCAATATTGTCAGCATATCTCACCAAGGAGACGTGATTTCTTGAGTGCCGATATTTAGTATTATGCGTTCTTGTCCTCCCAGCTCTCAGAAGAACACTAACTCTTAACGAAAGCACCCTGTCTGATTGTGCGATGAAGAAATGCAAGAATGTGCTTCTTAATTCATACAGTTGCTGAGAGACAGCTGGAAACTGAGGGTGGAGGGGCACCCTGGCCACCTGTCTCCCTGTCTGCCACTCAGCTTGGTGCCAACAGGAAGCTGGCACACAAAGAAAAGGACGAAAAAGCAAAAAGAAAGCTATAAGCTCCAGATTGCATTTATCCAACAAACTACTTGACATTCACACATGCGATTCTCAGGTACCTCGGACTTGACGTGTCCGAAACTGAACTCTTGATCCCCCAAAACTTTTCCTCCTTCCATCCTCCTCATCTCTCTAAATAGCACACCATCTGCCTACTAGCTCGAGGCAAAGACCTGGAAATCACCCTGGGGAGAGACAAGTCTTCCCTGGTTGCTGGGCAGTCCTCAAGCAGCTTCTTCCTATCCCACATGGCTATCATCTGAGATCAGAATGCTCTTCTTCCCAACAAGGCCATTCTCCTTCTTAGAAAGACCCTGTTTTATTTTGTTTTGTTAAAGATTTTATTTATTTATTTAACAGACAGAGATCACAAGTAGGCAGAGAGGCAGGCAGAGAGAGAGGAGGAAGTAGGCTTCCTGCTGAGAAGAGAGCCCGATGTGGGGCTTGATCCCAGGACCCTGAGATCATGACCTGAGCCGAAGGCAGAGGCTTAACCCACTGAACCACCCAGGCGCCCCAAAAGCCCCTGTTTTAACTTGATCGGTTACCCAGTTGTTTCACAACTTCTCTTACAGAGAATGGAGCGCAGGGTGGGGAAGGAATGGAGACGCTCTCCCGGAGCACAGACCCACAGTGCCTCCAGCCAAGCCTGGCTAAGAGCAACAGTCTGGGGGACGGCATGCATTTTGCTGACCCCCTGCATCTGAGTCTTCCCTGTGAACCATGGCTATGAACCATGAACCTGTAAACACAGGCTTTAGCCTGTGTTTATCGCATTAGGCTCTACTCTCTAGCATAAGGCATTCCCCATCCTTCTCGCATTCATTCATTTCACAAACAGTTATCAAGCCCCCAGTAGACCAAGCACAGTTGTGGGTGATGAGATTCATCGGTGACCCAAACAAAGATCCTTGTCCTTGGGGAGCTGGGGATATAGGGAGTACACAGTAGACATAATAAATCACTTACTACCTTATATTTTAGAAAGTAATAAAAGCTATGGCAAAATTAGAAGGTAGAGCAGGATGAGAAAACAGGCATTGTCAGAGGACAGTGTGAGATTTTCACTAGTGTGGAAAGGCCCCATGGAGAACAAACATGAAAGACAGCAAGTGTGTTAGCCGTGTGGGTCTCTGGGGGAGGCAACTTCTAGGCTAAGAGCCTGGAGAAAAGAGCCAGTGCAAAGCCCTGAGACAAGGTGAGCCGGTGTGACTGAGGAACCTGGCTGCGAGAGGGCCGGAGCAGCGAAGGCAAGTGCACAGAAGGTGAGGTCAGAGAGGTAACGAGAAGGGCAGGTCATCTGAGGCCTTGAGGCCACTTGAAAGCATTGGCTTTTCCTCTGTACAAAAGTGGGAAGCCCATCACAGGATTTTAAGCAGAGGAGAAACATAATCAAAGCCAGCCTTTGAAAAAATCCCTCTGTCTGCTGGACTGACTATGTCCCGTGAGAGGCACAGGCCTGGGGGCAGGAAAGGGACGGCCAGCTAGGTATCTTCTACAGCCTTGCAGGCAGGGGTGACAGTGACCGCAGCTGGCCCGCGACACTGAAGTGGTGAGAAGTGATTAGAGTCCGTATATATTTTCATGATAGAACTAACAGGATCTTCCATTAAATTATGTATGGCGCAGAAAGAAAAAGGCAAGATGACGCCAATCTGAGCAACTGGAAAGAGGACTGGCTGTAAATTGCGAGGTGGAAAGGGCTGGTGAAACAGGTTCAGGGCTTCGGGCATCCAGTCTTCCTTCATTCTCTGTCTCTCAACCACCAGCAAGACCGAGATCCCACTGCCAGAATGTCCCTTGAATCTCACGGGCTCTCTCCCACCGCCCCGCACCCCCAGACCTAGGAAACTAAGAGCCACCATCACATTCCCCTCGCCTCCTGCTCCCATCCCGATCCTCTCCAGTCCACTCTCCCACGCCTCCAGTTCCTCGGCCCTTTACAGGGTCAACAGCCCAGCTGGATGGCATCCTGGGGTCCCAAGACGTGCACATCTGAGGCTCCCTTCCTGTTCCACTCTCATCCATTGCTGCAGACATGGCGGCCTTCTTTCCATTCCTCAGACACTCCACGTTTGGCACCTTCAGGCTCCTGCTCATTGTCCCCTCCCTCCTGGGATGGCTCTTCCTCCTGTTTTGCATGGCTGTGGCGGTGGCCAGCTCTTTCTTGTCCCCACCCAGGTCTCGGCTTCAGTGTTGTCTTCTCAGAGGGCCTCTCCTAACCCGCCCTAACAGAGGCACCCCACTCCCTTACTCCCTATTATAGCATCTTTCGTAGGACTTGCCACAATCAGTAAATATAGATATTTTGTATTTGCCGTTTTACTGTCTGCTCTCCCACCAAACTGTAAGCTTGACAAGATGAGAAATGTGTCTGTTTTCTTCACCGCTATACCCACAGCATTCGACACGGGAACCACTCACAGATGCTTTGTAACGATGTGTTGGGTAGAGGAATAAAGGAATTCTATTCAGTGTAATGCAACATAAAGCTTAAATGCAGTAAATAAAATTACCCTCAGAATAACATCTATACCCTTCAAAATACGAGGCCCTGGGCCCCTCCTCCTCTCTCACCCGCTCATGCCCCGCACCCCCCTCTGACCTACTTGCCATTTCTGACCTTGGCCACTGCTCGGGCAGGCTGTTTCCTCCATCTGGAGTGCTCTGACCCCTCGTTTCACATAGCTTAGCTCGGCTTAGACATCTCCTCCTCTGACAGGTCTTCTCTGATCCTCCTCTCTGGCATACCCGCAGATTATTTACTGAGTACCCGATATTTCCATTATCCATTCACTCTCCACCCACCCCCGTCTGTAAGCAACTTGAGTACGGACAACGGGTCCTAGTTCTCATGAGCTGCGGCAGCTCAGGCACAGACACGGTAGTGGCACAAAACACGCACTCAAAAAGAGTCATTAGAAGAGCGAATACGTGAATGGATGAATGAATGAATGAATGAATGAATGCCATAATACATTTAGAGAGAGAGGCTCTAGAAGTAAATAAATAGGCTACGTTATTCCGTAGTCCTAACATTTGAATTAAACATAGTAGTTTGCACGTTGATAATTAAGGTATGAAAGTCCTTGAAAAATATTATCTGTACTTCCACTACAGAAAAAAGGTGACCTGTCACTAAGACATCTTTATCAGTGGGTTACAGAGCCTTCTATTAAAATCCAACAGTTTGTTAAAGTGATATTTATCAGGTAGGCCTGATGTGCACAAATTTTCCACAAATATTGCTGTCCACAAATTTTCCAGAGATATTCATTACTTCTAATATTAACTAAGCCAATATTTGCTCTCCTGTTAAGTACCATGCACTCTTCCAGATGCTAATTTTTGGTCATTTGACCATTCAGTGGGTAAGAAGGTAGGTATTCACCTCTAGAAATGAAAAACAGGAGAACAGCACATTGGCAAGTCAGTTAAAAAAAAAAAAAAAGACCAACCCAAATTTACTAGTGTAGATCTTTCTAGACTTTTGAAGTCAGACTCCCTTCTGCAAATCCACTCAGTAGTGATTGCTAATGTCACCTCTGCCTTCAAAGTGGCTTTCCTCGCCCAGTATTGACTTGGCTCTTTTAGAACTCTGTAGAAATAAACACGAACTTGTAGAAAACTCATAGTAATGCGAATAATTCTTGCGTATAGACATGTGCATAAAATCTGTTCAGTGAACTTTCAGTTGAACACCTGGAACAGAGGATTCATTTCCCAGATGGTTTTTCCATTCCCATGTCTGGTTCTTTGGCGTGGATGGCTGGAAGACCGGACTCGACTGGTGCTGTTGACCAGCAAACCTCCATGTGGTCTCTTATGTGGCTTGGGAGCCTCAGAGCTTCACAGCTGTGTCTCAGGAAAATCATCAGGAGACCAGGTATTCCAAGGGACCAAAGAAGAAGCTGCCAAGGTTCATTTTGACTCAGCCTCAGAATTCATACATCCTCACTTCCACATATTTTATTAGTTACAAGAAAGTCAGCCAAGATTCAAGTGGAGGGGAGTTCGGTTCCAAGTCTTGATGGGAGGAATGTTACATTAATGACAGCCATCTTTTAAAACTGCTGTGTCTTTTGGAATCCTTGAATGTACTTGATGTGTTAAAATATAGTTTTCTTCCAAAATTGTAGTGAAGAATGTTCCGAAATCAGCCAAATATGCACTTTTACTATCCAAGTATCAGGTCCCCTGATATTTGCCAAATGAGATATTTTCCCAATTCAAGAAATCTAAATCTTGGGACACCTGGGTGCTCAGTCATCAGGCATCTGCCTTTGGCTCAGGTCATGATCCCAGGGTCCTGGGATCAAGTCCCGCATCGGGCTCTCTGCTCAGTGGAGAGCCTCCTGCTTCTCCCTCTGCCTGTGCTCTCTCTCTTTCTCTCTCTCTGAAAAATAAATAAATAAAATCTTTTAAAAAATGAATTCAAAAAAATTCTAAAAAAATAAAAAAATAAAATGAATTCACCTTCTTTTTTTAAAAAGTCTAAATCTTATTTCCAAGTTTATGTATCATGCTTTCCTAAATATTTTATCTTATGGCAACCAGGAATTCTACCATTTCTAATAAGTAGATATGGTCAGCTCCAACATCTGAACAAAATATTTAAGTTTTGCTAAATGTCATCTCATTTGATTTCAATAAATCCATGAGATTCAAGAGAAATTTCTTTAGGTGTCAAAGATTCATGATGAATGAACCATGGTTGTTAATGAGTTGTTAATAATTCTGACATAGTTCCTTGTCATATTTGTTGTCCAAACCTATAATTCCTTTACAATTTCTCCAGTCTAAACAATACTGAATCAATGACATATTTTTTCAACTCAGACATTATAGCTTATCCAGTTGTAAGTAAAATTAAATGTATATAACACAAAAAAGTCTCCACCAAAATTGTCTTGTCATTCATACCTGATCTAACTGGAAGTGTTGACAACTTACATCAGTGCTTTTATCAAATCAAATCACAAAATTTATCTGAGACTATAATTATGATAAAACACAGCTTCTCTATGTTCTGCAATAGTACAGATTTGATGAGACATTATGGTACAAAGATCTTCCTCAATTTACCATTGAGTCACATCCCAATAAACCCACCACAAGCTGAACATCTGGTAAGTTGAAAATGCATTTACTACACCTAACCTGGGATGCCTGGGTGGCTCAGTTGGCTAAGCATCTGCCTTCGACTGAGGTCATGATCCCAGGGTCCTGGGATCGGCCCTGCACATCACGCTCCCTGCCGGGTGGAGAGTCTACTTGTCCCTCTCTCTCTGCCCCTCTCTTTCACTCGCTTGCTCACTCTCTCTCTCTCAAATAAATAAATAAAATTAAAAAAAAAAAATACACCTAACCTACCCAGCATCCTAGCTTAGGCTTGCCTATCTTAAATGTGCTCAGAACACTTACATTAGCATAAAGAGGGGCAAAAATCCTCTAACAATCTAACGCAAAGCCTATTTTATAATAAAGTGTTGAATATCTCAGTTAACTTACTGAACACTCTACTGAAAATGAAAAACAGAATGGCTGTATGGGTACAGGCTGGTTGCAAGTGTTCAGGTTGTAGACCCTTGTGATCACGTGACTGGCCGGGGGCTGGGGCTGCCACTGCCCAACATCATGAGAGAGGTTCATTCAGCCCATCCTTAGCCTGGGAAAGGATCAAATTCAAATTCGAAGTTCAGTTGCTACTGAATGGGTGTCTCTTTCATGTCATCATAATCAGTCAAAAATTAGAAGTTAAACCATGGTAAGTCAGGAGGCTGTTGTACTACGGGGTATAATTTTTAATTTGTTAGCTGATTTATCATTTTATTTTCAAAAATTATAACTCTGTGGGCCTGTTTTCTTTTTTGCCACCTAATTTTACTAAATAGATGACTAGAAGTCTCTTTCATGAATAATAGTTGACAACCTAGAAACTATTGATCAATGTATGTATTTTTCTTTGGAAACATGTGAGGGACTTATCGACAGGATGTCCTGCTGTGTTCCAGGTGTGTTTTTAATTTTGAGGATTGTAGGTTTTCATTTGTAAAAATTTCATTATAAATGATATGTGGACTCCATCATTTTTATTCAGCTTTGCCTAGTTAATTAAACCCCATTTAAATCATCTTCATATTTAAGGTCCTCTATCTACTTTTTCCTTTTTATAACGAATCTCAAATAAAATCAAAGTTTTTATTAGTCAGCATTGTTCTCAATCTTGGTGTGTTTACACTCCCATCCAGCAGTTAAACTTGACATACCTCTATATTTCTCACATCATCTGCTTTCTTCTAATGCTGATAAAACATCCCAATATGAGAGAAATGTACACTAGTTCAATTAAAATGTTATAATAGTTACAAAGTGGAAAAAACTGTCCGATCATTTCTCTTCCAAAACACACCCTGCACATTCATAAATGACATTCAGTTGAGTCTTGACAATTTGCTCAATCAGATAAGACATTGCATTTCTTCACAACTAACTACGCTTTCTATTAATATACAGCTAAACTGTACCCTGTTAACATCCCAATAATGTTCATCAAATTAATCATCTTATACCAGAAAGTTTAATGAGATCCCCAAAGCCAGCTACATAATTTGCAGGACCCAGTGCAGAATGAAAACGTGGCACCCTTCCTCAACATAGGTGGGTCAATTCCCACTTTCCAAGAACTCACCACCTCAACCCATGGGGACAGGTGACCACACAGGTGGAGTGTGGCAGCAATCACGGGACAGGGGCAGAAATGGAGAAGCCAAGTGACCCAGGGCACCAAGGGACAATAGGGAGAGGGTGACGGAGAACCTGTTTCAGGGAAGCAGGAAAGGAAAGGGAGGCAGAATCATCCCCGAGCCCCAGCTCCAAGTCCCGAGTGCATGCTCCATTGTCGCATCTGACTTCACATTGAAAACACAAATTCACAAAGACAAAATTAGGAATTTCAAGATAGCAACAACAAAGCCTTAAATTTCTAGCATGGGCTCCTTCTGAGTGGGAGTTCCTGAACAACCCTACTGGTTGAACACCCATAAAGCCAGCCCGGGAGCTGACAGAGAGTAAAATGAGCAAATAACCCCTCCTTGGCCAACAACTCCCGCCATGACACAGCCAGTCACTACAGCGATAGTGTTTCTCACAGGAGGCAGAACATCTGATGCTCTCTCATAGCCTAGGCTTTTTCCTTCCTCCTGGTCCTGACCCACATGTCATGTCTAAGTGCTTGTCTCTTTCAAGGCTTGTCCTCCTGATATGGGAAGCGTTAAGAAGGCAGCCGAGGATGGCAACAAAAACGTGCCAGCAGCCGGACAACCCTGGCTGGCCCCTCTCACATTCCCTACCTTGGGTACCTCCCTTCCTCACTCTCGGCCTCTGTATAATGAAATTCCTCGTGCCATAATTTTGGTTTCCTTAGTATTAATTATCAGTGGAAGGGTTAGACCAGGTTACCTTCCAGCTCTGTTTCTAGAAGAGAGAGACAACACAAATGGGTGTTTGGCAAAAGGCATTTGACCTCTTGACTGTTTTGTCTTCATCTTTATTGGACTTGTTGTAATCAATATACTTGGATTCATCAAAGCCATATCTGAGCTGTTTGGTGTGATGTTGTTGCTACATAAAAGTCAAAAGAAAGGAAACGTGAGTAATGTGGGTTTGTGTAGGCAAAGGGAGACCTCGTTTCCTTAAGGCCTAGCAGCATATTGGTTAATTCCGTGACCCCAGGTTTTAGAATAGCAGTAATTAGTACCTGAGACGAGCTCTTTTATCTAAGGTACTCAAAGGGCTTTGTGGTTATTAACCCATTAATTCACCAGCCTCAAGCCATCAGGTCAGGAAGAATCTCCTTAAAAGACAAGCATGCCAGAAATGGAAACGTCACCACAGTGAGGAGTGGCCATGAGTAACTAGCTGGAAGGAGGGAGGAGGGGAAGGGGACACCAGAACAGTTCTTTTGGAAGAATTAAATGGAAAACCCGCTGCCTTTCTAAAGATAGTAGTTTAACCACTCACCAAGCTCTTTGAGTGACTTCTCATGGATGTCACATCTCCTCATCTATCAGGAAAATCTCTTTACCCTAATGTAAACTTTAGATTTGCTTTTACAGATTCTGACAGACAATAATTATGCCTAAAATAAAGGAGAGGACTCTCCTCCATAAAATATTCTTCTCTCAAAGGGGAAAAAAATGGCTCTTTAAAGTTGAGGAGTCCCTAATGATAGAATGCCACTTCAGAATGAATTTGTCTGGAGTTTGTTAAGGTCCTCACTTATTTGCAGGTGGTTTCCATTAAAAAGCTTCTGTTGGAAAACCACACCGTTAAAAACATACCTTCACAAGTCCTGGAATTTTGTCGTTAGACTCCCTCCTTCAACTGAACAGTCTACCCATCACCTGGGAGGTGATCGCCTTGGGGCCAGGTGCTATGAGGGTATAAAATGTGGAACTTGACCACCCAAGCAGCTATAAATTGAATCAAGGGGATGAGGCTAGTACAAATAAAATAAATTAATAAATTTATTACTTACTGCTATTTTTAATTTATTGTTTTATTAAAAATTAATTGATGCAGATAAAATGGGCAGAAAATATGGTTTTCATAATCATGAACAGCACAGCCCCAACAGGCTGTGGAGTTGGCAGTAGGAGGTAGGAGTTGCTGGTAGGAGGTAAGCGGTGAGGGCTCCAGAGATTAAGGAAGGCAGGAGAGTTCACCTAGGAGATAAGAGCTATATCTTAGAGGTGGGGGAAGTATTTGGTTAGGAAACGGAATCGGTGGGAATAAAACAAAAGGCAACTCAGGCCACGGACAACATCTAAGAGAACGCAAGCAGATGGGAGCTTTGTTTCTTTATGATGCAGTGGGGAAACTGACCTGGGGAAACCACAGGGCCAGAAGACCTGAAAGAAATACGTTGGATGAGAAAGATAAGGTCAGATCACAGGGGTGACTTGAAACCAGACCAGCAGGTACTGATTTGGAGAATCTGGAAGTCTTCTGTCAAAATGCAAATATCCAAGGAAAAGAAACAAGGAGTCAGTTGGAGTAGGGAGTGTGGAGGTGCAGTCAGTATAGGCTGAACACTGCTATGTGCTCCATTGTATGTTGTAGCAGGAGGAACAGAATTTTTATAATAGCAGCTAGTAGATTCAACTGTGAGTTCTGTTCTGGGCCATGGGAGGGATGCCACAATGGAATGAAACCCAGAACAAGTGTGTTCTGATGGGGATGAGGAGAGGAATGATGAAGGGAAATTATACCAAAGCCTTCAGTATTACGAGGAAGAGCTGGTCCAGGTAGGGGCCCGCACTTGATGGACAGCCAAAGCCTGAGAAAAGACTTCCAATGGAGAAGAAAAGGGAGTAGGAGAGAAGACAAATTTCCCCTAATTCACAATTTTCCCAACTACTGGCCCTTCTAATGCCTATGACCCCTCTTTATGGCCCAGTAAAACTCGTATTCCTTTGTTGAACAGATGCTCTTTTGGCTCTCACAATCAAAAATCGAGCTGTAAGGAGGACTCCAGAGAGGGCTCTTTAGGGAGTAGGACAGGAGAAGAATGAAGTATCCCGATGTACTGCCAACCGAGGGCCACTGGGGCTTCCTAAACACAGTGTAGTCTACGGAGAGGAAGAAGTCTTCCCTAAAGTCACCTCCAGCACCTCCTAAGGCCAAGGTGCCTCTGGTTAGCAATAGAATAGAAAATAATTGTTCTCACCAAAGATACTTCTGTAGAAAGGTTGCTGGGAAACTGGAATAGGCGTGTCTTTCTGGCCTTCCGGTTCTTTTTATAGGCAGTGCAGGAACCTGAGTGAGGGCCTCTACTCCTTCCGCCCATTTGGGGAGAGATTAAAGAAGCTGAGATTGTCTCCTTCTTACTCATTGGCAGTTACAACCTTGCAGCCAGTAGAGCCTCAACTTCCAGCGTGGACACAGAGAAGGTAGGTCGGAATGAAGGGGCCATGCCCGTAGCTATAAACCCGGATGGCTCCAGCCATCTGGCTTGGCAATAACTGAAGAGGAATAGAGAGCTAGGAGTATTCAATTGCAAGGTACTATGTTTCCTCATGAATAGGTGGGATTTTTTTCCTAGGCAACCTCAGGAAAGACATAGATTTTGGTGCTCAACTATTGAAAGAGTTATCTGAAGGCAGGGACCCTTCTGTATAATTCTTTGATGAACAAAGAACAGATTTTTAGCAGTAACATGTTGCGTTGGAATGGCTTAGATTAAAAGAAGGAACAGCCACTAGAACTACGAAGAAAAATGATCTGCCTGTCTCCTTCAGGCAGTGTGGCAGTATCTTGAATGATCCAATGATCCATTGATGTTGACAACCTTTGTTCTGGAGCCTGATATAACTGTAATCTCGCCCATCAGGCAAACGTTGTCACACACCCTATTTTATGAAAAGGGTTCTGCCTCGAATTTCAAAAAGCCTTGGTACAGACTGCGACATGAAAATGGATGACGTATCTGGAACCTCCGAGTGAAGAGTGTTCTGCTTTTCCCGGCAAGACAGAGCTAGGAGAATTTTAAGGGTCTGCTGGTTTGGGGCTCTTGCATATTTGGGAAGGAGAGACATTATGGTGCCCAAACCGGACTAGCCAACAGGCACTTCTGCATGAGGATGTAGTCCGAAGTCTGTCCCCTCTTTCTTTTGCAGGGAGACAGAAGTCCATTCTCGTGAGGTCCACCCACAAGTCACCATGTATGAGGACTGCGTCAAGTCCACTGAGGACTATTATTTTGTCTGTGAAAACGAGGGCGCGTGGGGCATTGTGCTCGAGTCCTTGGCAATAATCGGCATAGTGGTCACAATTATACTACTCTTGGCGTTCCTCTTCCTCCTGCGAAGGGTTCAAGACTGCTGCCTGTGGAATACCCTCCCCACTCAGATCCTCTTCCTCCTGGGTGTGCTGGGACTCTTCAGCCTTGCCTTTGCCTTCGTCGCTCAGTTCAATCAGCAAACTGCCCCTGTGCGCTACTTTCTCTTTGGGGTTCTCTTTGCTATCTGTTTCTCATGCCTCTTGGCTCATGCCTCCAACCTGGTGAAGCTGGTCCGAGGTAGAGTCTCCCTCTGTTGGACAACAATTCTGTGCATTGCTATTGGTGTCAGCTTGTTGCAGGTGATCATTGCCATTGAGTACGTGACTCTCATGATGACCAGGGGCATGATGTTTATGCATATGACCCCTTGTGAGCTCAACATGGACTTTGTTGTCCTCCTGGTATATGTCCTCTTCCTGATGGCCCTCACCTTCTTCGTCTCCAAAGCCACTTTCTGTGGCCCATGTGAGAACTGGAAGCAACACGGAAGACTCATCTTTGTCACTGTGCTCATCTCCATCATTATCTGGGTGGTGTGGATCTCCATGCTCCTGAGAGGCAACCCACAGCTCCAGCGGCAGCCCCAGTGGGATGACCCCGTCATCTGTATTGCCCTGGTCACCAATGCATGGGTTTTCCTGTTGCTGTACATCATACCGGAGCTCTGCATTCTCTACAGATCGACCAAGCAGAACTGCCCTTTACCGGGCAACAACTGCCCTGCCCCAGCCTATCAGTGCAGCTTCAGAGTGGAGAACCAGGAACTCTCAAGAGGTACTTTCCCAGGGGATTTGGGGAGCAGGGAGGCTCTCCCTAGGGAGAAACAGGAGAGAAATTGAGAAACCGGGTGAACCAAGAGGGAACAATAAGGAAATGGCCACAATATAGGTGGGTGACTTCAGAGTTCCAGCATGGAGATAGAAACACCCAGAATTGATGTTAAACTTTTACGAGAAATTGGTGCTTCCAAAATACCGAGAGTTATGGGGAAGAGGCCAAGACAGAAATGAATCAAAGGCCCTAAATAAAGAGGGTGTGGCTCTAAGTGCTCATGCTGGGTAAAGAAAGGCACCCCCTATAAAGTGAGTTAACCAGCCCCAAATTAGGCTTGGACCAAGCAATTGCATGATGTATGATGCTAAGTCCAGATGTTTTGGCTATCAAGGGCACAAGTCAATCCCAGCAACGGTGATTGATTTTTTTTTAAATTTAAGTTTTGAAGTTAGTTTGCCCAAACATCATAATAAACTGATTCATAGGACTCATCACCTCCTTAACAGCACAAAGCCCAATAACTCCTGGATTTCTTCTTTTCATACCATTCACTGCATGAAAGCCTTCAAAGTTTGCAAAAAGTGACAGGAAGAGCCACTGAATCAGAATTCTAATAAAAGCTCAGATGTGTCATCACTAATAGAAAAAAAGCAACTTGCTTATGTGACATTTTCATAAAAATTTCTGGTCAGATTTTTATCGTTCTCGAAGACCAAGCCACCTGACTATACTTTTTGCTAATGAATAAAGTAGATTAACTTTGACAACAAAAATGCTCGGACCCTAACAACCTGGGGGAAATAGTGGCTAATTCTGGTTATCTAGAAATATGTCAAAACACATTCATTCCTTTCTGAAACATCTGGCCTATTATTCATAACCCAATATCATAGTTTTACATCAATTTTTATGTCTTAATAGGCATCTGATTCCTTACAATTTATTTCTAATGTGCAAAAATTACGTTATTTTATATATTGTAGAGCACACATAATGTTCACCAGGCTCAAAAAAATTAATAGAAGCCTTCCCTTTAAGTGCATACATGTTTTTTGAGCTATAATCTATGGCTAATTACTCATTCAAATTAAATGCTGCTCAGATAGATGCATCCATTAATTCTTTTCAGTGCAGTTGACAGAGTCGGAAATTGACGCTATACATCCTTCCTATAAGAGTTTTTCTTTCCTTGTTGATGGTGCATCATCAGATCACTAAGGTTTGTGGCAGAATTGCACAGTCAATCCCCAAAACTACTTCTCAAAGTCCTCATCAGCAGATAGGATAAAACTTCTTGTGTCTGTTTATTGTTGTATGTTTCCAGGAAACAAAAGTCAGAGAGAGAGAGAGAGGAGTTCTCAGAGTTTTATAATACCCCAAACATACCTGGATTTATAACAACCAATATTCTATACCCCAAAACACAGGTGTTTCAAATGTTCTCAGGATGTCTTGGTGGCAGAACAAGGGCGTGCAAAAAACACGTTTCCCGGTGATATCCTCATTACTCATGCATGGTTAGAAAATCCGTTTCTGAACAGGAAATGGCCTGCCAGTGATAGTCATTATCAATGTAGTTTGATATCGTTTGTTTGTTTGTTTGTTTGTTTTTTAATTTGACAGACAGAGATCACAAGTAGGCAGAGAGGCAGGCAGAGAGAGAGGAAGGGAAGCAGGCTCTCTGCTGAGCAGAGAGCCCAACTTGGGGCTCGATCCCAGGACCCTGGGATCATGACCTGAGCCGAAGGCAGAGGCTTTAACCTACTGAGCCACCCAGGCACCCCTTGATGTATTTTTTTTATTAAAAAAATTAATAATGTAGTAAAGAATATACAGATTGCTCTCCAAATTGGGCAGAATAACCAGAAACTTAAAGTTGGACAACAGAATCAGATTTTAGGTTAGCTGGGAAAAATACAAATATCAAAAATTAGAAGAATGATTAAAACTTAGTACAAAATACAGGATTACACCAAGCTGGGAAAAACATATAACACAAGATAGGTAAGAACCAGACAAGTAGAGTCTGATAACAGGAACTTGAAAAACCCTAAGTGTGCCCTGTAGGTCACCAGCTGGTGAGAGGAAAGCAGCTTACCACTGTCTTTGTTTTCATTGGCTCAAAAGACAGTCACCGTACCGTATCAACAGACGTGTGGTCAGCGAGAACAATCAGGCTATTGTATTTGGCACTGGTCAGTCTCCGAGAGAATACCCATTCCAGTTCTGGGGTCCACCAATGAGAAGTACGGGGGAACTTGAGGAGGTTAAGGGAGAACCACAAAGATAATTAAAGGGTTATAACATGCGACCAAAGTGGAAAGGTTAAGACAATGAAACAGGTTCCCAATGTGCCTTCATCATAGACTTATTCAAATTCTCTCTCTAAATTCTGTACTGAAACATGCCATTTTGTTCAAGTCCATGAGGCATGCATTTGTCACGTGATTCTTCTGATGACTACTGCTTGTTGCTGTGACTCTGGTCACATAACTATTTTATCTACCACTGGGTTGCGGGACCAGAATTATTTATCAGAAAGAAGAGTAAGACCAGAGGAGATGAGTGGGGAATTGCACAAGTTTGAAGACCTCTCTTGAAGAAGCTGCTGTCCTGTTGCTTTCTGTCTCCAACGAAAGACAAGGTGTAGAAATGAACTCAAACCAAAGCATGAAGGACTTAGATTAAAAGTGAAAATAAGAGTTGGTAAACACTGAAATAGATTGGTAAAGGGGACTAAGGACTCCATTTCCCTGAGAGAGTCTTTCAAAAGAAGATTAGGCTTTATCTTCCTGAAGTGGTTTATGAACTGAATTCCAAGATTGAAAAACATCTGGTTGGAGAATGAAAATGCATTCAGGACTGTTACTACGGACCCCCAAACAAATGGGCAGAAATATTTTTTGCCCTCTATTATAAATGCATTCCTAGAAAGCTGTATATTGATTGCACTTTTAAAAAAATCAGTTGCCCTTTTAACTGAGAATTTTAAATGCCGTTTAATTTGTGGAGATCCTAAATATTGACTATCAGCCACGATTCTCTCTCTCTCTCTCTTTTGTTTATGGAGGGAAAACTCCTGTTAGAATTATCACTACTTTATCTGCTTTAGTGTACTTAAGGTATTGTTATGTTAAGTTTGCTAAAAGCAAGACCCATGTATATTTTAAACTATCACATTGCTATGGGCATTTTTTTTTCTGTTCATTGCTTGAAGGTATACAGACAAACCTAGTATGATTCTTTTTTAAGGTATTAAGACAAAAATAATGAGTCTATGCAGTATAAAAGGGCGTCAATAACTATAAAATGATGTGAACAAGAGAATAGTCTTGCAAACTTAAGTCCATCAGGTTGTTTTCCTTATAGCAAATACCATATATATATATATATGGTATTTGCTATAAGGAAATTATACACACACACACACACACACACACACATACACACACATATATATAATCCTTAATATAAGGGATTTTTAAAATCTATTTATTTGAAAGAGAGATAGACCATGAGCAAGGGGAGGGACAGAGGGAGAAGCAGACTCCCCACTGAGCAGAAAACCCAACAAGGAACTCAGTCCCAGGACCCTGAGATCATGACCCGAGCAAAGGGCAGATGCTTAACCGACTGAGCCTCCCAGGTGTCCTGCAAATACCAGCTTTCGCTGGACAACCCTTTTGGGCAATTTTCAGCGTTTTCATTTTTTTTTTTCTTCAAGACACCCCCCTCCTCCTTCCTAGAACAAACCCAATTTCAACGGTCCCAAGCAGTGTAATTTTTGTTTTTTTGCAGGAACAAATCACAAAACTGTTTTCTTACCCTCAGGAGCTACAAGTGACAGAGAGACAAGTGGCATAAAGTAGGGAAGAAGACAGTGAGTCTGGGCAGGACTTGTTTGGTCTGAGGACAGATACGGCAAGCATTCGACGTTCCTGAAGAGGCAGGGAGCGTGAGAAAATTGGGCAGCGTGGGGCAGCAGAAAGAATGCAGAATCTGGGTGCCCTGGCTTTGAGGCTCACCTCTGCTTCCTGCCAACTTCGAGGCAAAACCAAGCTCCTCAACCTCTAGGAGTTCAGGCTCCTAGTCTTTAAATGATAGTTATAGCGTCCCCACCTCTTCCCCATGTAAACAGAAGGTCTTCCTTACTCAACTCAGATTTCATACCACAAAATGGTTGCAGGTTTAATAGAGAGAAACACTCAGCCTTTTGGTAAATCCATGAGCGACAACTAGTGCTGGAAACTTCTGGAGAAGGCGGCTTCTCCAGTTTATGATCTAGCCTGATGAGAATGTTGGATGAATGTTGGTCACCAAGGAGCTGAGTGTCAGAAAGTCTCAAGGAACTCAAGGAATTATGCCTCAAGGAGCAAAGTTAAACCAAGAATTCAGTTTATTCTGCCCCCAAGGAAGGAAGGGCATTCCAAATTTCACAGGATCCGACCATCTAAAAAATATCAGTAGGATGATGATGTCAGAGCACCAGTTATGACCACACCACTGGATACTAATTCTCAAAGCACAGCAGTATGGTGTTTTCTTTTTCTTTTCTTTTTTTTTTTTTAATATTTTATTGATTGATTGATAGAGACACAGAAAGAAAGGGAACACAAGCAGGGGGAGTGGGAGAGGGAGAAGCAGGCTTCCCGCTGAGCAGGGAGCCCAATGTGGGGCTCAATCCCAGGATCCTGGGATCACAACCTGAGCTGAAAGCAGATACTCAAGGACTGAGCTACCCAGGCGTCCCAGCAGTATGGTGTTTTCTATACGTCATGCCCTATTTGAAGGGCTTTATATGTATTGATTAGCTTAATTTTCAAGACAAGCTTATGAAGTAGATTTACTGTTATGATCATCATTGTCCCTCTTTTATTCCCATCAGGAAACAAAGGCAACCAAAGGTTAAAGAATGGGGCCCTAGGTTAGCCCACAGCTAGCGAGTGAGAGAGCCGCTAAGCATGAACATTCAGGGTGAGGCCACACCTGTGACCGTCAAACAAGGAATATGTATGGAGTGAGGCCCTGGTGTTAGGGCAGACATGGCTCCTGTCCTCAGCCTACAGTCTTGTTGAGGAGCCTGACATTAAACAAATAACCATGCATGTGATTATTCTATGACAGGAGAAAATGATCTCTAGGGATCTCGTTTTATTACATCTGGTTTTTTTATAAAGCTGAACCAAAGCTTGCAGAGTATCAAGCCTGAAGGGGCTTTAGAGATGATCTAGGTAAGGCCTTGTATTTTCCTGTGGAAGACAGTGAGGTACACAAGGTCACACAGGTAATACTACGGGAGCAAAGACCTTGACCCACTGCGAGCAGCGCTCTTTCTCTAGGTGATGACCAATGTTCAGTATCTTCAGTCACGAAACACAGATGAATACGCAGATCCTACCCATAGCCAATCTTCCTCATAAGCTTTAAAAACACTCTTTTTAAAAATCATAGATTTAAAAAACAAACCAAAACCAAAACCAAAGACAACAAAAAACAGCCTCAACTGAGAATTCCTTTTCAAAGGGTCAAGAGCCTCTTCGCAAGCCCCCAGGTCTTCTCATAGTCCTCGTGTGCTGTTTCCAGGTGAATCTGACACTAACCCAGCCCTTCCCATCTTTGGCTTTCAGCCCGAGACAGTGATGGAGCTGAGGAGGATGTAGCATTAACTTCATATGGTACCCTCATTCAGCCGCAGGTAAATGTGCTCATCTACGGTCCCCGAGGGACAGAGCAAGGACTCCTTCCTTAGGAGAGTTGTCAGGCTTCATTTCCAATATCTGTACCGACCTGAGAGAGGAAAGGTAGGGTAGGCTGATCTCCACAAGCTTGCGGAGCTTGAGCTGTCCAGATAGAACCTGTCCCGGGGCAGGGCAATAAAGGCAAGGGATGCCATCGCCTCTGCCCAAGCCCCTCTGGATCCCCACCGCCGCACATCAACAAGGTACTGGCTATAGGCAAATGCTGCTGGCACGGAAAAGCAGCTCAAAAGGTTGGTGTGAGTGTGACGAGGAAGAGGCTCACTGCTTCTCGTCTTGGGGACCGCAGGGAATTGTAAATATGTATGAGGTCAGATCTGTTTTTACTGTCTATCAGTGGTCTAAATGAATCCCCTGAGCCCTGGCTAGCCGACTCTCCGTGTCACTGTGTAGCTCCTACAGCCCAAGCTGCCCCCCCCCAGAACTGGGTTAGTGCTGTCACCCTCCCTCGTCACCAGACAGGCGTAACCCATTTTAATCCTTTCAGGCAAAAGCGGAAGGAGCATGACTGAGTAGAACTGGAGGTGACTTGTGTTTGTGTCGGATGACTTGAGGGCGTACAGAGGCAGGCAGCCAAAAATACCACACTGCGACACAGTTTTTATATTCTGGTCCCCATAACTAAAATCTGAGGGTGGAAGTCATGTTCACACTGGTTGTTCGAAGAACTGTACGAGGCCACTCTAACTAGCTAATGCCTCTGGTCTGTTACCTGAGGCTTGGCCTTTTCCTGGAAGAAGGGCACACAGACCAGGACACAGAGAGAGCATTTGCTGTAATTAACCCTCTAGAGGGCATTAATAGGATGAGAAAAATATTTATCATCCTCTCCAAGAATTTCTTGGATTACTTCAATTTCCAGTGATCAGCTATTCAAAAATCTTGCAGAAATAGCTTTGTTACTGGTTAAAAGGGAAGAGGGTTTAAAAAAAAAAAAGTTTTTATGTGCGTAGCCTCCATGGTTTTTTTTTTTTTTTTCTTAACAAAGGATTAAGTGATGCTGAAATGATATTTCAAACATAGCTCTGGAAAGTATCACCCCTTGCATTGACTCAGAAAATTGACAATGGCCTTTCTTCTTTTCCAGACTGTTGATCCCACACAAGAGTGTTTCATCCCACCAGCTAAACCAAGCCCCCAGCAAGATGCAGAAATATGAAGTCCACAGGAAATATGCATAGTGGAAACTCAGAAGACCATCCTAATGTAGCCCTGATGGGTCACTGGGGAGCCCAGAGTCATGTTCCAGCCAAGTACCGGCTCATCATTCCTTCCCTGCTTCCCAGCCCTTTCCATCCATCCGGACCCTTCATCAGAAGACTACTGTCTCAAGCATAATTACAATCTTGCTGGCCACCCTAACTTGACTATGTGTCTCTTTCTTCTTTCCTGAAACTGAAGGACTTCTTTCCTTAGCAGTGCGAGAACAAATTGGCAGCTCTTACTAATGGGGCCAAAATACCCTGGCCTGAAAAAATTAGGGTCATGTACTTTGATAAAATATAGAGGTTAGTAGCAACTTACTCCTGCATTACTTCTGTAGTCATTTTTTATAAAGGGTCCCTGTATAAATATGATTGACCCAGAATTTGTGATAAAAGTTATAGCAAAATCCTCAGGATCCCCATGATTGGGCATTTTATTTTATTCTTTTAAAGATTTTATTTATTTATTTGAAAGAGAGGAAGAGAGAACAAGCAGAGGGAGAAGCAGCAGCATCCCACTGAGCAAAGAGCTAGATGCAGGACTCAATCCCAGGACCCTGAGATCATGACCGGAGCTGAAGGCAGACCCTTAACAGACTGAGCCCCCCAGGCACCCCTCAATTGGACGTTTTAAATAACACAGACTTTAAGGCTTGGATTCTGGCAGGGCTTCTCCCATGGTTTTAGCACTCCATGCCAGCAGACGTGGCTGAGGTCAGTGACCTGCTTTGATGAACCAACAACAGCAAAGAAAGAGCCACCCTAGTTGATGCTCATAAATGATTCTAGGTGGTGCATATAAAAAGCACAGTCTGCCTGTCTTGATGTTTCCAGTGAGCTGAGGCCTCTGCACTAATTACTCTGCCTTCATTCCTCCTGCAGTCCCACATCCTTCCCAACGGACCCACCTGTTCTCACGACCCACGTGCTGTACATAACAGGTGCAACAGGACCAGAGTTAGAAGTGTGCCACCAGAGGGCTTCTTAGGGTCTGATTTAACCCTCTCACCTTCCAGATAAGAAAACAGAACTCTAGAGCAATGAAATGACTTGCCCAGAGCCTCACACAGTAGTTAGTGGGAGTCCAAGTCTTCCAACTCATAGGCCACTCCTCTTTCCATTCAGTAAGGGCTTCTCCATGCCTGTATTTCTGTATTGACAAGTACAGTGTGGACCCGCTAAGAACCAAATGTGATAGTTCAGACCAATGAGTGTTGAGTGCCTCCTATGTGAAAGCAATCTGAAAAATAGCTAAGACTCCATACATGGGGGAAAAAAAAACAGCCTTTTTTTGTGAGCAATATACAGCCTGAATTGCTCAATGCCACCAAACATTTCCTGAGCACCTGTGAGGTACCAGGAGCTATTCTTGGGTTGAGCCTTAAGCAGATAAGGCAGACAATGCTGCTCTGGTAGAGCCTGTGTTTTTCCTGGGGGAGATAACACAATGCAGAGAATTTCAGGAACCCAGCTCCCTCCTTTTCCAGATGAGGAAAGAGATTTGGCCAGAATAATAGGGCTTGCTAGTGGCAGAATCAACTAGAATCCAGATCTCGAGCTACTGTTCAAAGGCTCCCTCAGCCTCTGCACAATGTTCCCACACTTCATATGATTTTCTGCTACCCTCAGATAGCAACTCCTTGTTAAAATCTGTGTCCTGAGCAATGTTCTCAGAACAAACCAGTATGTAGGTAAATGCCCAAAGAGTTTGACCTTCTGCCCTTATTGGTAATACCAAATTGAGGGAGAAGGTTTAAACATTAAGACTCTGACCTATCTATTAGGTGGCACACTATTTAACAAACCACATAAAGAACCCAACCTGAGAGGGAAAACAACCCATGGAAACTTAGAACAGCTCTGGAAGAAAATCATCATCACTGATGCTCCTAGTTTTTAATCCTAAAAATGATGACAATGACACCTTCAACATAATTCTGTTGTGGCGTGGAGTGGAGTGGTGTGGTGTGGTGTGGTGTGTTTCAGGCAGGAAATGTTTCTGTTGAGTTGGCTGTCACATTTTAATAAACCCATTAAAACCATAGATGATGGCCCATTTTGTTTCCCAAAATGTTTTTCTTAGTATTAGTAAAAGTAAAATTGAACCTCTTTGTGCCAAAATTTAGACTACATATTAGTTAGATTTGGGGGGATTGTAAGGTGACAAGTGCCTCGATCAGGCTGTTTCCAGAATGGAGTTGTGGTGTAAGGCACATATGGCAGCGGGGAGACAAAACTCTTCTCTGCGAACCAGAACAGCCACTCAGCCAGCCTCATGGCCATGGAATACCATCAAGTGTTGGTAGGAGCATGTTGATCTCACCCCAGCCCTGCAATTCCCCTCAGCCATTTTGACACTTTCCTCACTGTCTCAATTTCCTTTTGAGGTATTTTCACGTACTCCCCCTCTACCAGCTGACTGGTTCTCTCCCCATGTGTCATATTCAGATTCCTGAGAGGGAGCCTGAATGGTCCAGCTGACCATCATTGCTTCTGCCTGGAAGATCTCTGGAAGTGGCCCTCTTAATTTACAATCAGCCTGTGGACCGACTGCCTGTGGGTCCCGTCCCCACCTTTGGTCCATTCAGCTATGCCTGGCTTGATCATGCGGTACAGACTTGGTCACATATGTCTGCTCCCTCAGAGGAAAGGTGTGGGCAGGGAATTATCCTCCAGCAAGCAAGGCATAGCATGCACCATGAGTGGCCAACACAGGAGAGCTTGGTCCAGAAAAATATGATTTTGTGAAGTTAAAGAATATTTTAATGAAAATTAAAATTTGAAGTTTATGTAGCAATTTCCATAAAGCTAAAAACCCCAATAGTCCTCTAAGTCAAGAGCCATGAAGAACCACTTAAAAGAATAGATAAAACTATTTGTGATGGGCATATTGTACTCATTGACTCAATTCAACAATTATTACTTAAAGATTTAAACTCATTTACTGGGGTGCCTGCGTGGCTCAGTCTGTTAAGCTGCTGCCTTCGGCTCAGGTCATGATCACAGGGTCCTGGGATCGAGTCCCGAATCGGGCTCCCTGCTCAGTGGAGAGCCTGCTTCTCCCTCTGCCTGCCTCTCTGCCTACTTGTGCTCTCTCTATATATATAAAATAAAGAAATAAAATCCTTTAAAAAATAAAAACAAACTCATTTACTTATATGTCCTGGGTTGTATAATTGGAAAGGCGCTAATTCTCTTAAGCATTTTAGATAATCCTCTTCTGATTTTTATTTATTTATTCAAAAGGAAGTATATCGGTGAAAACCTTTATTATAAAATCTCTTCCTTGTGGGGCACCTGGGTGGCTCAGTCAGTTAACTGTCTGCCTTCAGCTCAGGTTATAATCTCAGGGTCCTGGGATCAGGACACAGGTCAAGCTCCCTGCTCAGCAGGGAGTCTTCTTCTCCCTCTGTTCCTCCTCCTGCTCATCCTCTCTTTCTTTCTCCCTCTCCCTCCCTCTCTCTCTCTCTACTTAATAAAGAAATAAAATCTTTAAAAAAAAATGAAGTATCTCCCTGGTGTAATGCAGCTGGTTATCTCAGTTAGAGCATGATGCTAATGAAATACCTATAGAGCTAACATATCCTTCATCTTGATGATTTTTTCCTAATCCTAAAGACCACCAAAGATTTGTTTCCCTCCACATTAAATTTCATGCTCTCCCTATAAGCTTTAAAGGCCTTCCAGATATCATGCCTTATCTCAAGCTGTGGTCTGGTTAGGCTAAAATTTTCTCACTCTATCATTATTCCTTCTCTCTTCTTTTAAACAAATGATCCCTTTTCCTAAGATTATGTCTACTTCAGACTGGCCAGATTCATGCCTTATTATCCTTCTTTTCCTCTTTCCACAATCAGTTCCAACTCTACCTTTTCCCAGAAACTTTCTCTGATGACATAAGGACCCAGGATTGTCATACACCAAGCCCTTAAGTTATAGCAGAATGAGGTTCTCTTTCGCTCAAGCTCAGATGGTAAAGGGGATACTTCTATAGCCTTTTACTCAGAGTAAGCCTAATCATCTATTTTAAAAGCACATTTAATTTATGAGCAATAAACTAGAAAATCTATTTGTGCTTCCTTTGTTACAAAAGCCTCTGTATTTTTCATGTAAAGAAGGTGCTTTTCAATTAACATTCAACAGGGGCAATCGTGACCTTCTGAGAAGACATGCTTGACGTCTCCATAAAGATTTCTCCTTGGAGTCATTGAAAATATCTTCATGGCTCAGGCCACTTCTAAGCTGTTGGTCTCTTGTGAGAGATCATATTTGCTGCTCTTCACAGATAGATGAGTTAGAATTAGGTTTACATTTTAACATGTAGCAGAACTTACTTATTCAAAGGACTTCAATGTGGAAGACTCAGGAAGCACAAGGACGCATCCATCGCTCACAACATTATTAGAATGCCTTCACTGGAACTGCCTTCAAGAAATCCTCAAGAAAATCACTGGGATTGGATTGTGGTGATGGTCTCTGTCAGAACTGAGAGCTGAGTTGAATGCTGTATTTCTAATATTGATCTTACCCATCGCTCAAAGAATAACCAAGTGCACTTTGGAAATGCCATTGGACATCTTTCTGGATTTTTCTAAAGATGGTGGAACTATTAGAATTTAAACCACATTCAGGAAGTGGTTAAATCAAGTTTGGGTTTGGAAAAGTTGCACCAGATCACCAACAGCTTGAATCCTCCAAGCAGACTTTTTTTTTTTAATGTAAAAAGTAAGAAGATTTTATTGACTTTTATATGTTCTTAGAGAAAACTATTCACATGTAAAAGTTTGACATTTGATAGGAGATGTAGTTACACTTTATTTTACACATAAATTCTTTCATTTGGGGTCAGACATAATGTTTCATTTCAACAGGACTCCCACCTGATTATAGTCCCAATTTCTTGAAATAATGGCATCATCATAGGGCAAGGTAAACTACTAGGTATTTCACTTGTATCTGTTATTGTCCAATTACTGTAGCATAATGGAGTACATGCTGTAAGCAGATACAGAGGAAGCTATCCATAAAAAAGGTGTAAAACACAGGTAAAGAAAATATACAAATTGTGGTATTGCATATATATTTTAATCTATGGAACTGACGTTTTTAACTCACTCACATGTTCTTTTATGTGATATAAATGCACCAAGGGAGACAGCTTTTAAAATTCCTTTTTATGTGAAATTTACCTCTTAGTTATTCTCTTTTTAAGGGTCTACAAATGACACATCTTTGTAAAACAGGACCCACTTGAATATACAAACAGGGCTGGATTTTTTAAAAATATATTCTACAAAGGGAGCATTTTGTTGTAAATCCCACCTGGACTTTATTTGTATGTAGAAGAATCTTGGGGAGAAGTCATCTGCAACTCATTTTTAAATTCCTAAATGTTGAATTCAATGTCATTATTCCCAGGGCAATTCTGTCTGGAAAAACTGAGCTTTTTTATTTCTTATTTGAATTTACATCTGATTCACATTAAAAAAAAATGTTTGCTATATCTCTGATATTATTAGGGATTTGTTTTAAGAGCAAATGAAAACCTAGGGAAAAGAAACAAGGAAACGCCCATAGCAGGATAAAATCTTAACATCTGGATATTTGGGATGACTGGTCCCTTAGGCTAATGGCAATTCACTTTTAAATACCACTTTATAGGTGACAGTTTACAATTTACAAATGGTTTTCACATCCACTATCTCATTTCATCTATTGGACAGATTAGGCAGTTTATTTCAATGTGTGTGTATGTATATATTTATAGTTTACATATATATTTAATGTTTATATATATTAATACAATAGTTATATATTTAATTTTATATATTTATACAGTATTATATATTACATATATGTATTTTTATATATACAGATTACATATATATATATATATTTACACATATATATATCATTCTAAGATACTAAGAATCTCATCTACAATTGTGTTTAGGCCACAGCCACTCTGCTATTTTTTAACAGTATAATTTAAATTGCATCTGTAAAATGAAATAGTCACATATCCCATGAGAATCCTTATTTATGGGCAGAGAGGTCACTGAAAGATTTCCAAAAAAGACTGTGCTTTTGGTTTTTAGCTACAGTTGTTACCACCATGTCCTGCTATTGATAACTCTTTTTTCTAAACACCAAAACAAGCAGCAGAATGTGTCTATTTAGGAAATAAAGTCAATTTTATATGAAGTGTTAACTCTGGTAGCCATAAGTGCTCTTTGCCAAATGTTTTCAAATTCTCCCACCTCCAGGCACATGGCAGGATTGCACTTTTGAAGTTGGGTGGGACCATGACACTAATTCTGGTCAATACATTAAGCAAAAATGATGTCAGTTCCAAAGTCTATGCCAGGCAGAAGCAATTAATTGTCAGTCTAAGACCCTCAGGAAATTGAATTCTTTCTACCATGGTGGCAAGCAGTGGCTGCTCTATCCATCTGGATTCCAAGATGAAGATGTAGTAGGAGCAAAAAATAAGACTCTGTTATTAAATTACCTAGAGTCTGAGCGGTTACCATGGCCAGCCCAGCCCATTCTCACTGACTTGGCCATGAGACGGTTGTTTGGAATCCTAAAGTAAAAGGAGGAGTTACTTGTCTGAATATTTTATTTTACCACTGATCGTTCTCATGCTCTTCAAAGACATCCTTAGATTAAAGGAGAACAGCCCTGTTCTTGACTGATAGATGCCAGAATGATCTGCCAGTCACGTCGATCCACCGTTGTTCCCACAATTACAATTTACTGAGATAGCTGCCATCCTAAAAGCATGTAGAAGGGTGAAGTGAGGTGGTAACTTAAAAACACAGACTCACTCTGGCTGAGCCACTGAGGGCAAGGAAGACTTGCCAGTGAGAGGTCAAAAGCCTGAGCTCCGTCTTAAATGGTAGGCAGAAATTCCTAGGGCAGATGACGGAGGGAATGATAGAGCAGCCACCAGCAGGGTCTTTGAGCAAACTAGAAAAATGTGCCCCCTTTGGGTGGATGAATTAGAAAATGTGCCCCTCTCCCCCAACCCCAGGGATGCAGACTAGTGCCAGGACACAGGGCTTATTAAGTGAAGCAAGGCTGCTTTCCAACTCCACTCACAATCTCAGCCAAGTGTTTCTGGGCGGTACAAAACCAAAAACCAAAAACCAAAACACCACCACCAAAAACCTGCTCAGCTGATGACCCAGATCTGCAAGGCAGGAAAAAGATACCTGGGGAAAGGCATAGCTGCAAGCAAAACCAAGACCCGTCCAGAGACCCGTAAAGCGTGCATTATTGCTAGAGCACACATGCACGGTGTGGGCAGTGACAGGAGACGGCTGCAGAGCTGGGCTGGCTCAGCTCACAGGGAACTTAACATCCCAAAAGCAGGAATCGAGCCAGGGTGTGAGTGAGGAGCTTGCACGGGGCGGGGGGGGTGGGGGGGAGCCCATGCTGTGTTGAGCCCCGCTGGACTCTTAGGCAGAAGGCAAAAAGAGCACTCCTGTTTACACTTATCCATTTGGAAACTCTCCATTGAAACAAATCTAAGCCCATTGCCCAATCTGTTTACACGACTTTGTCAATCCTCATAAACCCAGGGAGGGACATGACAGCCACACAAGCCTGGGAATGGCAGCCCCATGGGAAACCATTGCCCCTCTTGTGAAATCAGGCAGGGCAAACAGACAAACCACAGCAGCCTGTTTTTATAAAATGGTGATGTGTTGTTTATCATGGACTTTTGGGCACTGATTTTGGTTTTTAGACATATTGTCACTGGGGTTTTGGGTGCTCCCTTGAATTTTGTGCCCCAGGTAAGTGCCTTACTCTCTCCCCACCAGCCCCAGCCCCGCTGATCCGATTTGCCTTGTGTGGATGGGTGGGACTGGGAACAGAGATGGAACCTGGGCTGCACAGCAGAATCAGCTGGGACGTTTTAAAGGCTCTCTCCACGGCTTGACCTCACCACAAACCAATTAAATCTGAACTTCTGGGACTGGAGCCCAAACATGGGTGCATTTTAAAATCTTTCCACATGGTTCTGTTTTGAAGCCAGGGTTGCAAACCACTGCCTTAAACAAGATATGTGGGATTAGATATAAGGAACGAGGAAGACGGAAAAGTCAGGACCCTGGCCTGGGAAAGCAAGTGGATGATGATTCTGTTTTGTAGTGGAGCTAACTCGGAGGAAGGAGGGTTCCAGAGAGAACAGATCTGGGGGTGGAGAGGAGAGCAAATGTGTCCTATCTTGTACTAGCTGAGTTTGAAGTGGAAATGCACAGATGAACATAGGGCTATGGACCTTCCAGTAGAGATAGAGACTCAGGAAGGAGCGTAGAGGCAAAGGTAGAAGTTGAGAGAAGGTGCGATTATACTGGGAGCATAAGGAGGGGGCCCAAGGTGGGGACCTCCTGCTGAAAAAGACCATTCCATCCCTAAAGGGATTCTCTCCTGACACCCAGTTCCATCTTAACCACGGCAGCAAGTGCACCAAGATCCCTCCAGAAAGGGGACCTGAGTACTGTTTGTAGAACCACATCATAGCACTGGAAAAACATACTGGGATTCTTCCTCTGGCTCGGAATTCAAATGCTAGGGAGGCAGTGACCAGGGCATGCCTGCAAAATCCTTGGTTGATCCGCCAAAGAAGAAGAAACACAACTAATTATCCACTGTCTTTCCTCAAGTCTGCTGAATCAGAAGAATCAGCTAGGACATCTGTTCCAAATAGAAATGTTCATACTCAGACCCAGAGCTGCTCACTGAGAACCTCCAGGAGAGGGCCCTGGGACTCTGCATTTTTAACAGGTTCCCATGTGACTCTTAAGAGAGTGTGAGTTTGGGGGCGCCTGGGTGGTTCAGTGGGTTAAAGCCTCTGCCTTCAGCTCAGGTCATGATCCCAGGGTCCTGGAATCAAGTCCTGCATCAGGCTCTCTGCTCCGTGGGGAGCCTGCTTCCTCCTCTCTCTCTCTGCCTTGCCTGACTACTTGTGATCTCTGTCTGTCAAATAAACAAATAAAATCTTTAAAAAAAAAGAGAGAGAGAGAGTGTGTGTGAGTTTGGGAAGCACTGCTCTGTGGACAAGAAAATTCTCCCTCTTTGCCCTGGTTTGTAGCAAAGACTGTCTGGGCTTTTCTAGTTTGGCCCAGGATGACAGAAAGTGATTGGCTAGATATGGCAGAATCAGTGGAAAGATTTTATGAGTTGGTCCTGTCACTGGAAACATTCGGTTTCCCATGTATGTCTTCTTTTCCTCCCCTTGCCCAGTGTGATGTTCAACCCCGGACACACTCACCCAGTTCTCCTAAGAGAAAATGTTACCAAAAACAGCTTGCTGCCTTGAAATTTAGGAAGATAAATCCTTCCTGAACCTATCTGCTGGCATGTTCATCTATTTCCAGTTAGCTTTATACAGACTGAAAGGTCCATGTTCATCCATTTGGTTCGAATCAGTTTAGAAAAATAATGCCCTTGAAAGAAAGAAAAGATTACAATTGATCTTTGGGGGGAATCAATCTAAAACGCTTCTCCGAGTTTTGCTTTGGGGGATGTTTTCCTCTTTTATATTTGTAGCTTGTTCTTGTGTGGTTCTCCTAGGAAACTGCGCTTTCCCAAGCTTGACAAAGAAAAGCCTCGGGGAAATAAAACTTGGATGTGATGAAACTCATGCAGCCCAACAATTGGAGAAGCTCCTTTCTTATCTCCAAGCCTCAGGCTTGTGAGTAGCTCTTCACACAGTGGATTTAAGTGTTTATATATGAAAAAAATCAACTCATGGTTAATCAGCAGGTATTCATCAAAATTATTTCAGGAGAAGTGGCACTGAAGACCCCTGAACAGACAAGACGGAATCTGACCGTGGTGTTCTCTGAATGAGGTAATCCATCCCAATCAGCCTGTGATGAGCAAAGAAATATGTCTCCCCAAAATTAAATTCATTCATGCAACAAAGGCTCCTATGTGTGCAGACACTATGCTGGGCTCTGGGAATAGAAAACAAGTTGCTGTCTTCCTGAGGCATACAGAGGGATAAGAAAAAGAAAAAAAAAAAAAAACAGGTGAAACAGCAAATAAATACAATATCAAATTGTAAGTGCTCAGAAGAAAACAGATCGATCCACTGAAGACCAGCTACTGGGAGACCCCAGCATTACCGTGATGGATGAGGGCTCACAAAGGAAGCCATATTGGACTGAGGTGTAAACACCGTGAAAAAGATTTTGGAGAGCTTTGGGAAGAGCTGGAGTAAGACCCAAGTGGGAGGCATGTAGAATTGGCCCCTCCCTCAAAGGAGGGACTTAAGGGAAAATTTGTCTCTAAGGGAATGATTGAAACCATCCAGAACCCTAACTTGCAGATTCAGACCCAAGAAGGACTGGCAAACCAGACAGTGAGTCCATTACAAGATGGCGGAATGTTGATTCCCTAGATGCAGGGGCAGCCAGGCAGGGTTTGAGGTGCCCAGCGCCCTAGACTGGCTACATCCGGCAATGAGTGGCAGCATCCATTTACCCCCCCCTCCCCACTCACCTCCATCCATTTAAAATATTTGTGTCACTTTCTAAGTGTCCCAATAGATGAAAATGTTTGAGAGGCCCTGCTTCAGGGTTTAAGCCCACCCCAATAGCCTCGTAATTACCTACCTGGGACTAACCACAACTATGTGTATAGGATACCTCCTCAAGTTTCTTCCCTATCTATAGGAAGCTCTTTCACACTGGAACACATGTCTGGCCGAAGACACATGCTGAGAAGAACAGGGATCTGGAAAGCTGCAGAAAGTGAGGTAATGCTATATGATTGTGACACCGCCCTAAGGCTACATGGGGACGGTTGTGGAAAGCTAGGTCACAGGGGTGGGTTATGAGCCCTAGGGAAGGGACAGCTGGTGGCATGCCTCCTTCTCTGCTTCACCACCAACAATCTTCTGTTTTATTAACTAATGTGAATGGAAATTATTTTTTACTGGCACCGTAATCTGTATGCATACCTAGAGTTAGTCAGATTAAGGATATGATCTCATCTCACTGTGGAAAGGGCTGTGTACCTGATGGTCAACATCTGATCTATGTACACATGTATAGATGTGCTGTGGGGGGGGTGAACATTCAGGTGCGTTTACCAGCAGACACCCCACACCTAGACTAGGGATCTCAGAGACTCTCACAGACTGCTGGAAAAAAATACTTGGACGGGGCGCCTGGGTGGCTCAGTGGGTTGGGCCACTGCCTTCGGCTCGGGTCGTGATCTCAGGGTCCTGGGATCGAGCCCCATGTCGGGCTCTCTGCTTGGCGGGGAGCCTGCTTCCTCCTCTCTCTCTGCCTGCTTGTGATCTCTCTCTGTCAAATAAATAAATAAAATCTTAAAAAAAAAAAAATACTTGGAGAGCCTAAAAACTTTTCTACTTTCCCTCTATGCAGAACTGATAAAGCATTATATTTCTTCCTCTTCTCATTTCCTCTTAATTTGCAACACACATGTGCATGTGCATGAACACACACATACACACACACACACACACACACACACACACACACACCAGCCACCTAAACAAAGAATTCAGGTTCCCACGTGGTATGTCCCAGCTACCAGGCGTGTCAGGAAAAGGAAGGGACAGAGGACCCAGCCAGTGCCTTTGAAAGGAGGTCGGGGGAGGGGGGAGGTTGGTCAATGTCATTAAAAGAACCACCTGCACACGCCAGGGTCTGTGCCTTTTGGAGGCTGCTTCCCCTCACACCATCCCCCTCTTTCATCACAAATGACCTTCTGGGAACTTAGATGCAAAAACAGCCTCTCTTACTAAGAGGTTCTGCGGTGAGGTTGCCTAATCGCACAGACAGTTCATGACACTCTGGGAATTGTAACTTCGTGTTTTCCTGAATTTCTGATTCTTAAGGCCTTAATTTCCATTTCACCTCATGATGCTTGTTTCTTCATTATTTGGCCAGCCCCTGATTCTCTAACCCTCCCTCCCACCTATCAGCCTTCTCTCCCTCCCGCTTCAGCCCACCCCCACATTTTCTTCCCAACTCAGCCTGGTCCTCCTCCCTCTCTCACTGCTACTTCAATACAGCCATGCTTATTCTGACCTGCTGCCTGCTTCCCAAGTGTTCACAGGGTTCATGGGTTTATGACTCAGACTCTAAGCTCAGGTTATGCAAGCACAACCCACAAACCTTTTTGACTTTGCTGAGCAATACAAACCATGATTTCTTTCTTATGCAATGAATCAGCCTCAAAGGACAACAGGGACCAATTTTTTGGTACTTAAAAAGAATGGTAGCTTTTGTGTAAAGAACTCAAGTGGGCGATATTTCAGGCACTAGCTGCATGGACCTCAGGCAGATATGGCACACCAGTTTCTGTTAAGTTCAAGTGCCTTTGCAGAGGAGTCTACATAATCATCATTTGCCAACAAAGTGTTGTTAACTATAGCACGCAAGGTCTTCACATGGCACCTTCCAGTCCTAAGCAAGGCTGTGAAGAATTGTTTTGTAAAATAAAACTACTAGCCGGGGGATAGATTGTGACAACCAACACTGACACACAAACAGGTAAGGGTGTGTCCCAACAATGAAGAGCATTTTTGTTCTCACCTGAAGGCTGGGGGTGGGGTGGTGGGTTGGGGTTGCAGGTGTGGGAGAAGAAAACTACGGTAACACAGATAACCCCTCCATGGTTTTTAGACTCCAATACCAGGAGCAACACAGCAATTGCAAAGTCCAGAACCCTGAGAGTTCCAGCATTCCCTGGAGCTTATCTATTCCGGCCGACTTCTTTTTTTTTTTTTTTTTTTTAAGATTTATTTATTTATTTATTTATTTGACAGACAGAGATCACAAGCAGACGGAGAGGCAGGCAGAGAGAGAGAGAGATTGGGAAGCAGGCTCCCTGCTGAGCAGAGAGCCTGATGTGGGGCTCGATCCCAGGACCCTGAGATCATGACCTGAGCCGAAGGCAGCGGCTTAACCCACTGAGCCACCCAGGCGCCCGTCTACTCCGGCCGACTTCTAACAGAACTCCCCCATCATCCTCAATGGAGCGTCATTGAGCTCGAACACCTCCAGCGGAAGATGACCCACCACTTGGCAGGAAGCTCTTCTGGGATCTGCCTTCCTGAAATTTCTTACCGTTGAGCCACCTCTTAGGCTGTTCTAATTAAAGACAGCTGAGCGGCAGCATGGGGTTATGTGTAAGAGATCCTGCTTTGACCCTCCAGCCCTATCATTTGGTAGCTGTGTCACCTTTGTGCTTCCGTTTCTGCAGGTATGATGCAAAAGCAAGATCATAATCATAATAACTCATAACGTTTCTATAAGTAGCAAATGATATTGCACAAACAGAGCCCTTCAAAAGGAAGCTGGCACAGAAGAGGAACATGGTACGTGTTCCTCGCTATGCAAATGTGCCCTGCAAAGTCTTGCCCTCTCCAGGTCAAAGATCTCCATTCCATCAACCCTGTTGTGTAACATGTCATTCTAGAAAGAGCTCCCGTCTTGGAAGCTCCTCCATCACAGTGAGATGCACAGAAGTGGATTTAATATTCTGTTGTGATAGACTGTGTCCCCTCATTAGGCGGGAACAACACCCGCCCTGACCCAGGCTTCACGATTTCACCAATGCTTGCCTACGATGCCATTTGGCTCTTCACCCTTCTAAACCACATCACTGGGTGCTCTCAGTCTTGTAGACACCTAAAACTACCAGCCCTTTTTCATGAAAACTACTGTCAAACCAAGCCTTTCCAAACAATGTTTATGTGATTTATTTTGGGGGTAAGAATACATTTCCATCTATTAAAGTAAATTCTTGGTGTGCAATCTTGCTTCCAGTCCTCTGCAATACAGTTGCCTTCCATTTTATTATTCAGTCTTTCCTAATGTTGTGTCATGTGCAAAACTGGATAAATATGTTTTATCTTTATTCGAGTGGTGGATTAAAGTGTTACCCACACAGAGCCAAAGACAGAGCCCTGTGGAAAACCACTAGAGACCTCTATCTCTAAATGATCAGGTCTTCTGGAATGTTTGACTTAGGACTCCACCTAACTTTATTACCATTACCCCTGCCTTTTCCCATCTTGTTCATAAAGATAGCATGCCAAACGCAATATATGCTTTTCCTGTTTCAATTTCTTATGGGTAAAAAAAAAGTTGATCTGGAATTATTCCTTCTTAGAGAGAGGTAATAGTTTTACGTAATCCCTGGGTACAGTGCTGGCCCCCACCACCATGCCCGAGAGCTCAGGGCGTAGCTACATGGGCTTGCCAGAGGTTCATTTTTTTTAAATTGAGTTGATAAAAATCCAGCAGGATTAATAGATCAGAATACGGAAGGGAGCCTGGAGGAGAAGCAGCTGAGACCGGATGGTTTGGTGTTGTACCTGTGGTAACCAAATTCCATTCAAGGGTCACCTTCTTTTCTGTAGAAGATCCTGTTTGGATCTGGTACTTGAGACACATGGCTCAGGTCATGACAATAGAAGGGTTACTCCCAAAGGTTTTCAAGGACTGCCTCAGAAATCTGCCCTCAGGAACTACAGGGGGAGTGAGGACACCCATTCCCCTGGCTGTAGCAAAGACCCCTGAGGGAAGCACTAGCTTCACACAACAAAGGAGAGCAGGAGGGACCTGTATGGGTTTTGACTTAATATGGGAGTCAGGGAAGTTGAAGGATTTTCATGCTGGCAGGGAAAAGAAGAACTCTGACTTTTTTTTTTTTTTTTTTTTTTGAGAGAGAGAGAGAACACTCAAGCAGGGGATGGGCAAAGGGAGAGGAAGAGAGAATCCCAAGCAGACTCTATGCCCAGTGTGGCTCCTGCTTGGGCTTGATTCCACAACCCTGAGATCATGACCTGAGCTGAAATCAAGAGTCAGACGCTTAACCTTAACTGGACACCCCAGGTGCCCCTTTTAAAATTATTATTATTTTTTTATTTTTATACTTCTGCCTTGTCCTATAACTCCTCCTTTGCCAGTCTACTTTCCTGAGAGGGAAATGTTCATTTGGCTTGGAGCTCATGGGAGTGTGACGTGGGGTTAACCAGAATATGCCCATCTTTACCGTGTCCTTCTCGCCACAGCTTACATGCAGAAGGGAAAGATGATGACTAGAGGGGAGATCAGGGGAAGAAAAGGCAATGGACAAGGGGGTTGATGCAAAGGAAAATAAGAGGAAAACTTAAAATAGAGAGTGACCATGGTCATTTTATTTGATTCCTTACTCAGACATCCACTTTGGGGGAAAAAGGCCTAAAACTGACCACACAAGTGTTGGCAGTAGACAAAACCAGAAATTTGGTCCCAGTTGTCTTAACTCCATTAGGCCTGAGCTCTTTCCTCTGTACAATAAATGCCATAAGGCACCAACAAAAGAAGTTCTGTGACCTTCTCAAGCACCGACATTTTAGGCACTGGCATGTTCCATTCTGAAGGGTTAAGAATCTTCTAGCAATCTGGAGGTTACAGAAATGAGGGTCAGGCCCTGATTCATGGCCACACAGAGCCATCTGCATACCCGGATTGTCCTAAAGCCAAGGCAGGGGCAAAGCATTGTCAGCCCTGTGTGGAAGGGATTCCCGATGACCACAGGTTGAACCCCCAGAATGTGCAAAGGCCTCCCATCTACAACCTGGAGGCCGATGGCCTGGATCCCAGATCTCAGCAGTCCAGGACGCTGGAGAAAGATTTCTCTGACGCCTCCACCTCCAGTTCTGAAACAATTCCATGTTTCAGACTGGGGCTGGATGGAGGCAGCCCTGCAAACTCTGAGAGCTACAGAAGGAAGCAGGCCAGGAAGGAGAAGATGAACTGGGCACAGTTCGGTCTTAGCAGTAAGGCCAAGTGTAGAAATGCAGGAAGGGAACCCAGAATGCAGGCTGGGACTGGGGCTGGGGGCGGGGGTGGGGGTTGGGGATTTCCATTTCCAGGGCCAGGCAGTGCTCTTTGTTTGGGCACACTTTTCCTGACAGAAAGCCGATGTTCTCACCACATAAATACTCGTCCACATTAATAACAGCATATGAGGCCACTGTCTGCGAAGATGCCAGGTTGCATGCAAATGGGCTCCAAATACCTTGGAGAGTTTCACAAAAATAAGACACGGGGCCCCGAAAGTCTGTCAAAGGAGATGTGTCCTCTAACGATGGTGGGAGGGAATGCGTGAACAGCTCAGGCACAGGAGCCTTTTAAAATGGGACACATTGGCCCAGAGCCCATTGAACATCACCGGAAAGCTGCTGCAAGAGGTTTGCTTCGCGGAGGCTCGGCTCCCCGAGGGCCATCCCTGAGGTTTTACCGCCATCAAGTGGACACCTGGAGTATGGCGGCCGCGGAGCGGCCCCAGCCTGGAGTGAGAGGCCCAGAGGGGAGACAGTCTATTTCCCACCTGGCGGTGAAAGCTGGGAGGAAGATTGTTGAGGTTCCTTTCATTACCTAGTTCAAAGGAGAGGCCATTTGGGTTCCCAATAGTCAACCAATGGGCATCACTCAGGGACCAGGCTAGGCTAAATCTGCACTTCTATTTCAGCCCAGGGATGGTGGGGACCTAAGAGGAAGTCTTTGAAACCCTCTTCTCCGGTACCACAGCAATCGCCAAGTGCCAACACTTTTAGTCCCTGCAATGTCCCTATTTTAACAGAAGAGTTTAATTATGTCCTGACCACGTAAGACCTGAAGACGGAGTAGCAGCCACGGGGATGACAAAGGCTGTTTGAATGGGGGGAGAGTTTATCTACCTCCTGGCAAGGAAAAGAATTCAGTGAGGGGATGGTCTACTTGTCCCAATGCTGTATTTCTTAGAAGAGAGTGCCATTCCCGTGTTTTCCCCTGTTTTTGAAGAGGCTGAAGAGATACAAAGGTCTGGGCGATGCTTTTCCCTAACAAGAAAGCAGATCCAGGGTCCTCTGTGGCTTTACCTTTCACTCAGCCCCCTTTGCTTGGTTGATGGGCTAAAGTCCAGAGGAGGAAAGAAAAGAGGTGGGGGGGGGATGTGTATTTCTTGAGTACCTACACTGTGACAGACTGACTTGGAATTATATTGTGTTCCCCTCATAACAACCTCACCAGGTTATGGCCTCTTAAGAAAAGACTAAAATGGTCTAGAAGGATCCAAATCATGACTTGTAATTCCCCCTTTTCAGTGCAAAACTAGGCTAATGTTAGTGCAAAGCCATGTGAGAAACAATCAACCAAATCTCTGTGGCATGTACATATCCTTAATTCAGAGTGTCGTCGGTTCACCTCCAACATCACCTCAACCCTCTTCCCACACCAGGTTTTCCTTTTGATGAAAAGCAGAGCATCGGGCTCTTAGGAGGTAACCCCCTAACTCAGCTACAAGGTTTTAAATGTCATCCAGTTTCAGTACATGGGGATTTTTTTTTTTTTTCTTCGTCAAACACTGTTCCTTGTTGGCCCTGCTCCACACAGCTGTTTCTGGAATAAAGTAAATAAAAACTGTCAGGTACTGTGTCTTCTCCAAAGGATATTATGAACCATTTTTGTCAAATAGGGATCTGAATATATGTCCTCCTACAATTAAACCTGGGGACCATAAAGCTGCCTTTGAAAGCTCGTCCCTGTCTGACTTGGCCTGCCAAACCCCATTCCAAGGTCGTGACTCCTCTGCCTTCCTGCAGCAAAACCTCAGGATCCGTGACCCTTCCTGGCTCCCTGTGTCACCCTTGCCCCTCACCTCAACAAATAGGGAAAACACACTTGTCTTTGACATAAGGAGGAGAAGGAGAAATGTCTAGAGAAGGGTCAAGTGCACACCCAGTGGAATTGAACCTTGAACTTCAGCTCCAGGACCTCAGCTCCATGTGAAGATGAGTCCCCGCCGTCTCTCCTTCAGGTCCAGCGCACACCCCTCATACTGTCCCTCTGCCACCGTCAAGGACCTGCGACCATATCTTTATTGCGTCTCCACGTGAGGAGCAGGGAAAACTTATTCTACAAGGAACATTCCCCATTTGTAGACAATGCCCACTTACAGAACACAGGTGGTGAACACAGTGTGAAGCTATTTACAGAAGCTGAGAGGCAAGGGGACAATAGAAGAATCCGTGCCAGGAATTTAGAGCAAGAACAGAGCATGAATTCTCCCACCAAGGAGAAATCGGGGCTTGTCCCCTGCCCACGAGATACAGAAGAGAAAGTTCTGGGAAAGCAGACAGGGGACAAATGTCCAGGGATGGACACCAAATTTGGAAATGGAGACCAGTGAATTGGTGCTGGGGACCCACAGGGTCCCGTGGTAGTGCCACAGAGATGGGTACATTTGGGGTGACCTGTGGCCTCTCGTACCCAGGCAAGGTGGGAGCATGCCAGTCAGATGGCTTCCAGTGTAGATTTCAGCAGGGACAGGCCTTGGCTCTTCTCGCTCAGATTTGCAGTTCTGCTCTGGGCCAAGCGGTCCTCCCAAAACCAGCCTTGAGCGACCAGAGCAGGCTCCTGAAGCTCACTGAGCCAGAAAGCGTCAGATGACCACGGCTTTAGTCACTGGTGAAATGACTGGGCTCAGTAAGGGGCACACCCTGAGTTGTTGGAGGCTCCCTCCCACTAAAAAGAAGTGCCTGGGACAAAGGAAAATACTAGAGTGCTAGGCCTTGGAGTCTTGTTAGCCGCCCAGCAACTCCAGAAGCCAAGGCAAGGCAAGTTCTTCCCAAAAGGTTTTGTACAGTTTCCTCAGGTGGCTCGGGATTTAGCCCATAGCTCTCGGAACTCCCCACTGGTTGACTGACTTGCTGTCTGTCCCACTCTTCAGAACGGCTAACTGCCGTCTTTCCTTCCTTCATAGTCATTGTAAGGGCTAGTCCGAGTCTGGGCCCGTGGGATGGAGAAATCCTTTTGGGAGGTCCGATTCTGAAAAGGAAGCAGCCATATTGTTAAGCCCACTCCAATTCCCTGATAATTTCAACAGAGCTCCTATCTGGGCAGGAACCTTAACTTTCTCCCCCTTCTCCCATGCCTCCCCCTGAATTGCCCCTCCCTGTGCCCTGGGAATACTCCAGAACACTAGAAATACTCCAGTCTCCAGTGCTAACCCCTAAGGCAGATCACGGGAAAGGAGACATGTTGTCCTTCCAAGATGGACATCTAGGGGCCCTCAGAATGGCTACAGCCTGTGTTCCTGAAGGACAAACATACCCGAGAGCTAATGCCCCTGACGAAAAAAGAGAAACCATTTACCTGCAGCTGAAAATGGGTCGAATAAGGAGCGTAGAGCGTATCCCCTAGCTCTTCAAGACCTGGAAGAGAGGGAGGGGAGGGGTTAAAGCTCCGGGGCCCAACGGGCTTCCTGCTCCGGCCTGTGCTCACCCCCATTCAGTCAGTCAGTCATGCCCTGCTATCTGTCTGTCTCCCCAGTAGAACGTTAAGGTTCATGGAGGAAGAGACTGTCCCAGGCCCAGGGCCAGGCACAAAGCACGCACCACACTGAAGGAATAAATGAATAGCTACCAACAAAGGATCACTAGGGATGCACCTTTCCAGAAAGTTCCCTGCCAGGGCACCTCATCCCAAGACCACCGCAAAAGCAATTTGAAACCAGTCTTTTCAGATATAGATCTGGCCAGAAGTGAATCTCACTGAGGATTTACACATTTCCTTAACTGTCCACAAGAAAAAAAAAATTTTTTTTTCTTTTTACTTTCTTTGGGAGCGGGCAGAACTTTTGAGCAATTGTTTTCTGTGTCTTTAGGGAAAATGAGAGGGATTTAAACTCTGGAACAAGAGAAAACGCATACGATCATCGTGAATACAATTAAAACAATCTGTGAACTTCCCCCCAAAATGTACCTGGTTCAGTACACTTCACACATACCTCAGATACTTTCTCTATATAAGATCCTGTGGAAAATCTAAAGACCAGGGGCGCCTGGGTGGCTCAGTCAGTTACATGTCTGCCTGCGGCTCAGGTCATGATCCTGGGGTCCTGGGACCAAGCCCCACATTGGGCTCCCTGCTCAGCGGGGAGCCTGCATCTCCCTCTCCTCCTCACTTGTGTTCTTTCTCTTTCTCTCTCTCTCTCTGTCATTCTCTCTCAGTCTCTCTCTCAGATAAATAAATAAAATCTTTTTAAAAAAATCTAAAGATTAACCAGAATGACTCCTGGCCTGAGGCTAACGCTGGAAGACTATCTGACAGCCACACAAATAGCTATGGAATGGGACACACTCTGATACGAGCATTTCAAAGTTCTACAGCTTGTGGGCGGAGTGAATAATGAGACTAGAGAATGTGTGACTGCAAATGGACAAGGGCAGGGAGAAGGACATGCCTGGAGCCTGGACACAAATAATGAGACTAGAGAATGTGTGACTGCAAATGGACAAGGGCAGGGAGAAGGACATGCCTGGAGCCTGGACACACAGACAGGGAAAGGCAGTGACTGGGATTGTTTAGACCGAGCATGGCTTCCATGCATGGGTCTTGGGTTCTGGCTGTGAAAAGCCTCCTCCCTGAGCAAATATGGTGGGTACTGAGGAGCCAGCGAGGTATGTGAGCAGGAAAATGCGGTAGTCCAAGAAGTATTTTAGGGAGAGGAGGGTGACAGTGGTCCATAAAATGAATGCAAAGAGGAATGGTGGTTAAGCTTTGATAACAGGGAGTCCAGGAGTGTGGTGATAGAGCCAAGGCAGGAGAAAGGACAGGAGCCAATGGGAGCTAAAATATCCCTTCCAGCCATCCCCACTTCCCTTCAGGCTTTCCAGTGCCCAGGAGAGGGACCGCAGCTGCTGTGAGAAGCACCAGGGAGCTTTGCACCCCCCGCTGCAAGGGCAGAGAAAATTGTTAGCCGAAGCGAAGAATCTCGCTCACTCCCATCCCTCTCTCCTGACCCAAACCCATCCCCCTCCCTTGATTAGGCCCAGAAATCAATGTAAGCCCCAGAAACCAATGAATAGATTCCTTGGGGGCAAGGACAGTCGGCTAGCTACCAGTTTAGCCCCTTGTTTGTTGTGAGAACAACGTAACACCTGGTTTCTCACAACTTCAGGCAGGAGCCAAATCGCTAGACTCTTTCATGTCAGACAAAACCTCTTCCCTCCCACGGCCCCAGATGTGGCTCTTCAGGATAAATCAGAATCCCCAATAGCTTTATGGAGATCCCTGCTGGTTTATGATAAAAGGGCTTTCTCCTGCCTCCGTGCTCTATGACCATAGCAAGAAATCATGGCACGGCTTTCTCTATTCAAATCTATAAAGGCTCCACATTTCTGGAAAGAATACCTATTTCTCTTTTATAAAGAACAAAATCTCACCTGCCTGTCTCTAGAGATTTCTTCAGTGATTCCTTTGCTCCTTCTTATTCTGACTCAGAGAAACCCACAGGGTATTGTGTAGGAAGTACGAGATTAAGACTCCAGAGGCCGGCTTCTAGTTCCATTAGAACTCTAACTAGCTGGATGTTTTTAAGCAGGATCTGAGCCTTGGGGACCTTATCTATTCTGTCAGGGGTATGACCTGGACTGTCTTGAGTGTTCCTTACAGTTACAATATCCTACGGTATTCCCCCCATCCTTCTACAAGGGATCCTTGCCCAGCCATGCTCTGTACCTTGGGTGATTTCCTCTTGAGAGTAGGCTCTGTTCTCCACACCATAGCTCTGCTTCATGAGTTGAGGTTTACAAAACGTCTCCTCAACGGGGTAATCCATGGGGTTCCGTTGCTTTGTAAGCAGCCGAAACTCGGGGGCAACATAAGCCAACAGGAACACCCAGCCATTGGCCACCAAGGCCGAGCTGAGGATGGTATCATCCC
Organism: Lutra lutra; assembly: GCF_902655055.1. Classification (NCBI taxonomy): domain Eukaryota; kingdom Metazoa; phylum Chordata; class Mammalia; order Carnivora; family Mustelidae; genus Lutra; species Lutra lutra. Next base: position 88,326,672 of record NC_062285.1, read on the forward strand.
ACGTGGGGCCAAAGGTGGAAATCAGGAGCAGGGTGATCCACGCCACCCAGATGGCGATGGAGAGAAGCATGGTGAGGAAGATGTGGACCCCGTGTCTCTTCCAGCCGCTGAAGGCCCCACAGAAGATGAAGCAGGACATGAGGCAGGTCAGCGCCATCAGGAAGAGGACGTAGATGAGCAACATGACAAAGTCTTCATTGCGCCGAGAGGCTGAAAGCTCAGAGAAAATGGCGACGTTGGTCCTGTTCATGGTGAGGATGAGGTACTCCGCGGCGATGATGTCCTGCACGAGGCTGAGGCCCACGGCCAGGGCCAGCATCACCAGCAAGGACAGGGGCCTCCTCCCGTGCACCAGCTTCGTCAGGTTGAAAGCGTGAGCCAGGAGGCAGGAGAAGCAGAGGGAGAAGAGGACCCCGAAGAGGAAGAAACGGGTGGGCCCGGTGCTGCCGTCGAGCTGGATGATGAAAGCGAAGGTGAGTCCGAAGATCCCCAGAACACCCAGGAGGAAGAGGAACTGGGTCGGGAGCACTTTTCGCCTGTTGGAGTCTTGCACCTTGCAGACGAGAATCAGGAGAGCGAACATAAAGGCCACCGAGGTCACGGCCCCAACTGCGGCCACTGCTTCTAGGACAATGCCCCAGATTTCATTCGTATCGCAAAGTCTATGGTACCTGGCGGCCAGGCTGGAGAGGCAACCATGAGGGGATGTGGTAGCCATTGTCGTCCTGCGTGGAAGCAAAGTTGGGGGGAAGAAGTGAATCTCCTAACAAACTCAGGCACGGGGACCCAAAAAGATTGACCAGGCTGTTGCCCCTGAACTTGCCTCCCTAGATACAGCAACGTGTCTTCAGCTTTCCTGGCAAATTCTAAAGACTGATGAAGGAAAACCTGTAATCTCCCCACACTTAAGCTATACTAATGGGTACCCTGACACCAGATGACTCGGTGCTCTGGTGAGGGGTTCTGAGGTCTCCTTTCAAAAAATAACTTGCCAGGGTTCCTGATATTGGGCTAGTACTGTGTCAGAATTCATGAACTCGGAAATCCCTAAGCTTAAACTTTAATCATCATTTATCAGTCTTGAGGGTTTTTCCCCACCTTTGCCTGTTTCAGGCATTTGTAAACATCCCATTCTTTTTTTTTTTTTTAAGATTTCTATTTATTTATTTGAGAGAGAGAGAGAGCATGCAAGCACGTGAGCGGGAAGGAGCAGAGGGAGAAGCAGATGCCTCGCTGAGCTGGGAGCCCCATGTGGGACTCCCTCCCAGGACCCCGGGATCATGACCTGAGCCGAAGGCAGATGCTCAACCAACTGAGCCACCCAGGCACCCTGTATGCATCCCATTCTTTCATGGATACGAGGAGTTAATCTGAACTGCAGATTTCTCTGTGGAAGAACAAACATCCACTTCACCACCTCTGAAACCTCTTCATCAGCTCTGCCGTCATATGTTAGAAGGGTTTTTTTTCCTCCTTAAAGTCTGTAAAGCTGGCTCTAGTCTTATTCCAAAAAGTGATGGAAAGAGTCTTCTCTGTCCCAATGAGTTCTTTATTAATTATCTGTAAGGAGGGAAGTCCTGGAGGAGACACCAAAAACCAGTGCATAATCCAGTGAAAGATATTACTGATAGCTACTGCTCATTTTTACTCTGGATCAGAAACTCTTCCAATCACCTGTCATAGTTATTAGCTAAATTTCACAGCACCCCCAGGAGGTAAAAAAAATATTAGCCATGTATTACAGATGAGAAAACTGAGGCAGAGACAAGGGATGTTACTTCCCCAACATCATACCACGAGGAAAATGGCAGAAGCAGGATTTGAACATAAGTTATCTGGTTCTAGGATCCCTGCTCTCAGATAAGTAAGTAAACAAAGCCTTAAAAAAAAAAAAAACCTGATTGGCTATATTTCCTTTATATCTCTCCTTATCTCCCACACCTGCTTCCTTCTCTGCTCCCACAAACTTCAAGTCAATTTTAAACCCAGCTGATGTCCCAAATGTCACGAAATCAAATTCCTAAGAATTCAGGGCATGGTAGGAAGATACAATGGGAAACTGGAAGAGGAAGGAGTTTGTACATTTCCTTAAAATACACGGTACTCAAAGTCCAAAGTCAATGTCAGGAAAGACGTTGAAATTCAAAAGTTTATCATTTTTTTCTAGATTATCTGGCTGTTTCTCTAGGACACAATTCCTTTTGTTTTGTTAAATGCTATTTGCAACAGATTTGGGGCAGGGGAGGGGGCTGTAGATTTTCTTTGCCTTTATAGGATTGCTCACTCCACAGTGAAAAGTTAGTTATGAACTGACTCGAGGAGAAATACAGTCAGGGTGGAGAGTGGGGGACCAGGCTGGAGGAAGAGAAGGTTCACTGAGAACCCCTCCACAGAAAATAACCAGTGAAAGATCTTGGCCTCCTCTAAGGCCTAACAGGGACACACTGTGCAGAAAAGAATTGGAAGGAAGGGGAACCCCTGGACCAGGAAGCAGGAGAAGGTACAAAACATTCACTACAGCCTGTCTCTTTTCTGATAGCAGATAAAACAGCCAGAGTGTCTTCACCACATGCCCATACATGCTTATAGACAAGATTTCTCTGGCCCTTCACAGCTCTGTGGGACGCTGTGATCACCCCAAGGAAAAAGAACACCCATGTCTCTTTCTTCTATCTTACATCTTCAAGACCCAACCTCAACCCGGAGAAACAGCACAGAGGGAAATGGAAGGAGCCATTGCTCACTAACTGCGCTAACTGCCCAGGACAAGCGAGCATCTTCGTCAATGCAGACAGAACTCAAACACCTGCTTCCCTTAAAGATATAAAATCCGGGGGGCACCCGGGTGGCACAGTCGGGTAAGTATCTGACATTTGGTTTCAGCTCAGGTCCTGATTTCAGGGTCGTGTGATCCAGAACATCATATGTTGGCTGGGCTCTGTGCTCAACTCAGAGTCTGCTTAAAAAATTCTCTCCTTCTGCTCCTTCCCACCCTCCAATAAATCAATAAATCTTAAAAAAATAATAATAAAGATATGGGGCACCTGGGTGGCTCAATGGGTTAAGCCTCTGCCTTCCGCTCAGGTCATGATCAAGCCCCACATCAGGCTCTCTGCTCAGCGGGAAGCCTGCTTCCCTCTCTTTCTGCCTACTTGTGATATCTCTCTCTGTCAAATAAATAAAATCTTTTTAAAAAGATATAAAACCTGCATTTCAGTTGGATGAGATAGTCATCACCCTAGCATTGTTTTATTCTCATGGCAATTAGGGGAAAAAATTATATATGTATATATATGCAAAATAAAACACACGTACACATACACGATAATGCATCCGCTAGAATATTATAGGTGTGGTGTGTTAAAATAACTTAAGTGATATAAATAACAAATAATGTATAGCTTCAATCTATCTTCCTAACTTTTAAAAAAGATTTTATTTATTTATTTGACAGACACACAACAAGAGAGGGAACACAAGCAGGGGGAATGGGAGAGGGAGAAGCAGACTTCCCACCAAGCAGGGAGCATGATGCAGGGCTCGATCCCAGGACCCTGGGATCATGACCAAGCAGAGCAGAAGGCAGACACTTAACTACTGAGCCACCCAGGCATCCCTATCTTCCCAACTTTTTAATGAAATTCGGCTTGCCACACTTAACTTGGTATTGTATCAGCCATTCACTCAACAAATGTTTCCTGAGCACCACCATGTGCCTATCACTAGGCTAGAGAGTCAGTGGTTAAGGAGAAAACAGACGAGTGCCCTAGCAGAGCAGAAGGGACAGAAGACAGACAGACTGTGCCACTACTGCCACAGGCTTCCCACAGCCCTTTGTCACCAGGGTGTGTCACCTGCTTTCTACCACAGGGTCACGCCTACCACACACGGAGCACAGAGCAAAGGAAGGATCACGGTCCTGTTCTATCTCTTCAGGGCAGCGCAGGATGAGAAATGGGAGGAGGAGGGCAGGCATCCCTGAAACCCAAGTCCCCAAGGTCTGTTCTGCCTTGCCTAGGTGCACAACCACTGCGGGGGTGGTACTGGGAAGGGAGGAGAAGACTGGCCAGGCTGGGGGGTGCCAGGAGCATGGGAGAGGGAGAAGGCCCCAGCCCAGGGCTGATTGCGAGTGCAGTGTACACTGGGGAAGGGAGAGACCCAGGCTGGGCACATTTCCTCCGTTCTCACCTTCACCTCTCCACCTCACCCCTTTTCAAATCTGTCATAAGGCTGGGGCCTCTCTTCAAAGGTGGTTCCCCCTCTCGGTCTGCCCTGCCAGCTAATCCCTCCCCAACTTTCAAGGTAGAAATTAAGGAGCAGTCATCAGCATGGCCCCATAACCACAAAGGACTTTGGGCCTGAGGACTCTAAATTTTGACAGGGATAGATGAGGTGTTTGCCTGAAGGACGGTTGGTCGTGATGCTGGCCAGAGGAACAGTGAGGCCGGACCTCTGGCCCCCAGCTGAGACCGCCAACTGAGACCTCTGGGCCCCTCCCTTCTGGTGGCAGCTGTGCAGGACCTCCTGGCATCTGCAGACTGGGATCCAATGAGAGCAATGGGCCATGGGTGTACAATTTCCCTCCATTTCACCTCCACCTCCCACCCCTGAAGTGCCTTTGGAACACTGTTTTTAGGGGCATCTGGGTGGCTCAGTTGGGCAGTGGCCTTTGGCTCTGGTCATGACCTCAGGGTCCTGGGATCAAGCCCCGCATGGGGCTCCCTGCTCAGCGGGGATCTACTTCCTCTGCCCTTCCCCTCTGCGCCTACTTGCTCTCTGGCTTTCTCTCTCCCTCTTAATAATTTTTTTTAAACCCACTGTTTTTAAAGAAATGTTGACATTTTCAAGCAGACTCGAAGAGCCCACAGGCTCATCACTTGGTTTCAGAAATTACCAATAGATGGCCGACTCTGCTCCAACACCATCACCACCCCCACTCACCAGATTATTTTAAAGCAAACCCCAGACATCCTGTCATTTTATGCACAAACACTTCAGTGTGTATCTCTAAAAGGTAAAACTCCTTTTTAACTTAACCACACTTCAAAAGTTAATAGCCCTGTAATATCAAATATCCAGTTAGGGTTCATATTTCCTAATTCTCTCACAAACCTCTTTTTAAAATTTTTCTTAGCAAACACGTTTTATCTGAGTGACTAATTCTGTTGGAATTATCCTTACTTCACCTCTGTTAGCCCTCCTCCACCTCTTTCCTCAGCAATGACAGGCATTGTGCAATGGGTCTGAAATGTTCTAAGTACTTTGAATTTGGTCAGAGGAAAAAAAAAAACTCATCAGACTTATTAACGAGCAGCTCTGTACAGAGAAGACCCTGTGTCACCCAGGGAGTGGCCCAGATGAGTAAAAGAGACAGGGAAGGTGGCTCAGGGAAAGGACAGGGTTCTGAGAAGCTAGAAAGGACTTCTAGAAAGCGAGGTTTGTGGGAAAAGAGGAAAAAGTCAGCATTTGAGAATAGGAACTGCCAGGAGCTAGCGAAACCACCTTGGAGAAGAACGTGAGGGCGGGAGCAAGAAAGAGAAAATGGAATGCAACCCGGGGTTCTTTGGGCATCCTCTGGAACCAAAGGCAAGGACAGAGAGATCCAGGTTCCAGCCAAGAAAAGACCAGTGCCTACAAAGACCACACGGGGACTGCTCTGAATGGGGACAGACAGTCTCGTCACGAACTCGCTCTTAGCACACACCACGCCTGCTCTTAGGGCTCTCCTCTCCTAACCATCACAAGCACCTCATGCTATAGCTCGTGCCATCAGGACCCCTGTCCTCCACTTGCAGTAACTGAGGCACAAGTCAGCTGACTCAGCCCAGTCATGCAGAAAGGAAATGGCAGGGTGGGGGGTTCAAACCGGAACTCTAACCCCAAAGTTACACCGAGGAGCCCTTGGTCTGGAAAGAACTTTAGAACCAGGAGAGACCTGCCCTCGGAAATGGGCCTGACTACTTGGGACCTGCTCCAGCTGTTCCAGCTATGCATAGCCTCAGATTCCTATATGGGAAAACAGTGACTGTCCCCCAGACTGGCTGCAGGAGGCAGGGCAGGAAAGGAGGTCTTGGGAGAGACGGTGAGATCGGGCCAGGAGGCATCACAGGGGTCTCCCCATTTGTAAACTGGGGCAGAGGCGCTAAAAGCCAACTTCACATCTACCTCTGATTTGGGAAATGGCCTGAGAAATCCTTGTCCCACATTACCAGACCCAACACGCATGTCCTATGGTTTCCCTCTCTCCAGTATCTCTTGAATATTCCACGTCTCCCCGCCCTAAGGCTGTCCATCTCTTCTGGACCACTTCAAAACACCCACCTGCTTCTCCGGGCTTGTCCCCTCTAAGCCACTCTTTGCGGGGAGGTGGGAGGGTGGGGGAGGGGGAGTTGGGGAAGAGCCATAATCCTGCCCTGTGCTTCCTATAGCACACACAGCCCTGCTATGCCTATTGCTAAGTCTGTATCTTCCTCTGGATTCAAAGGCTCTAAGTAGACGGAGACGTTCAATGTTTCTCCCTAGTCTCTGGACTAGCACCCAACACGTGGTAAAAGCCTAACCAGGATGGACGAGTGTGCACAGGGATAGGAGAGGAGTCTGGTGGGCGAGGTGGGGCTGCTCCTGAGATGGGGTGGGGTGGACCTGGTTTCCTCACTAGCTCTTGTTTGCTGTCCTGAGTTCTAACCTCCATTTCTCCCATCCTCCTCCTCCTGCAGGCTGTCTAGAACACACTTTGGGTCCGAGGCTAGGGGCTCTGGGCCAGGTCTGGAACCATGCTCCCGTGTAAATGACTCCAGGGGTCTCCCAGGAGAGCATGAATCCTGAGATTTCCCAGTAAGCCGAGAGCGATTTATCAGTATCCGGTCCTCTGTTCCCACCCAACTCCCTGATGACTAAATCCTGCACTTTGGAGGAACGTGGTAGTTTTAGTGCATGTAGCCTTTGACCTGGGACGTGAGGAATGGACTTTCATTAGTCATAAGAGTGAGACCCCTTCACTTATTGCAGCCGCTAACTAAGCTAACCACCCACTGTCCAGTAACTCACCAACACCTACAAATGAGGCCTTGAAGTCACCCAGCACTGTCCTAAGTCCTTCCGGAATGAGTCAGGGCATGAAAAGTTATAAAGAAAGAGGAGAAGTAAAAGGCAGAAAGGAAGAAGCACAAGAGGAGAGGGGAGAGGGGAGGGAGAAAGGCAGGGAGGGAAGAGAGGAAGGGGGAGGCAGGAGTCACTTTCTGGGCTCAACTCCAAGCCCAGTCTTTACCCCACCCCTTTAGAAAGAAGGGGTTTCAACTGCATCAGATGTGGACACAAATCTCCTGGAACGTCCCTCCTCTCCCCTGTAAAGTGAGGGTGGGGTGCTGAACGAGATGGGGAGAACCCACTCCAGTCTCACTGTTCACCCTTCTAGGAAGCTCCTTTCACACAACTGCCAAATCTTTTTCCCTCCCCTTCATTCTTCTTCTTGCCTCACCTCCCGTCATTAAAAGCACACATCCTGCCTACTCCTGATCAAACTCCCAAACAGGGCTGGAGGTGACTCAGGGTCTGAGTGCAGGCCAAGGAGAGGGCCACCAGGCGGAGGCGTACCTGTGGGACAAAGCCACCCGGTAGTGCAATGCTGACCCTAGACCTAGACTCAATCTTCACAGACACAGAAGTATGGCACTGACTGCTAGGCAAGCACAAATGCCAGCACTGATGAGTCCTCCAGCTCCCCCCGAGACTCCTCTCTCCTCCCCAGGGGGGTGGGATGCTGAAGCCTACCTAGACCTGGAAGGTGGAGCAGGCTGGCAAGAGGTCCTGCACCCCTCCCCTCGCTCCGCCCCGCCCCACCCCAGAGTATCTGAGCATGAATAACCTGAGGCCCAAGGCCTTGCCAAAGCCAATCTTATCTTCCTCCTATGAGAGGTATCGCATTCTGTCATCTGAAAATGTAGAGGACAATACCTACCTGTTAGCACTGCCTGGGGAATAAATACCAAATAACCTGTGATTGTTGAAACTGAGTCCTCACGTACCCCAGCCAGGCAAATGTGTGAATTTTTAGCATTTTAGTTTTCTCCCTCCCTCCTGAATTGCCCCATTTGATATATTGTAATAGTCACTACATCATGACGAGTAAAAATAGTGAGGACTAGTGTCACATACTGAGCTCCCCCGAGCCAGGCACAAATGCAGATTGCTCACATGTTTATAGGTATTCTCTCATTTACATGTTTTTACATCTGTTATCTATCTCATTTACTATTTCTACAACCCATTTTACAGGTGAGAAGACTGACCCTTAGGAGTTACATGTCCAGGGGTACCTGGGTGGTGCAGTGGGTTGAGCGTGGGACCCTTGGTTTTGGCTGGGGTTGTGACCTCAGGGTCGTGGGATGGAGCCCAGCAGTGCTCTCAGGGTTATGGGATTGAGCCCCAGCCCCATATCGGGCTCTGAGTCTGCTGCTTAAGACTCTCCCTCTGCCTCTCCCCCTCACTCACGATTGCTCTCCTTAAAAAATAAATAACTAAATAAGAATTTACATGTCCAGTGTCAAGTAGCTGCTAAGACTCTCCCTTTACAAGCAGTCTTCAGCATAATGTAATTTTTCATTTCATCACGAAATCACTGTTAGGATCTCTGAAGCTTTTCTCCCTGACTCCAGCCTCTCTCCACTTAAACGGGCTCTGAGAAGTCTCCACAGTGAGCGAGTCTACACTCAATCAACAAACATTTAAGTGCCTACTTTGTGTCAGGTACTGTGTTAAATGTATGAGTCACACGGATCGAAAGTGTGGCTGCTGCCCCTGGGAGGACCAGTAGGGTCCTACCGACCTACAAACAAGGAGGCACAGGGTGTGCAAGGAAGGCTGAGGGCACAGGGGAAACAGTGAGTTCTTCCACTTAATGGGTCTTTTTTTTTTTTTTAAAGTTATAGAGACCAAGGAGGTGAGGCATGAAAGATGTGCGGCAAATAGTGGAAGATTTTTAGGAAGGCAAAAGAGACAGGGCTTGGGGAATGAAGGAGCCCGGGTTCGTTCTCAGATTTCTGGCTTACGCAACTGAATGGAACTTAGAAACGCAGGCCGGTGAGGACCAAGGCCAAATGGAGCTGTTCGGAATCTAAGATGAATATGGGCCATGCAATGGGGGGGCATCCAGAAATGATGAGCACGAAGTCCTGAGAGCTTCCTCGGGGCTACACACGGTTTCATTCAATTCCCGCAACAACCCTTCTTCTTGTTGCCCCTTTCCCACAGCTGAGGCACAAAGAAATTAAATAAATTGCCTGAGATCTCATGGCGCTTAGAAGCCAGGCTCTAGGACCCCAGGTTGTGCTGATCCCCGCCCCTGCTCTCGGACCTGTGAATCTGAGGCTTCCACCTTACACGGGTGGTTCTAGAGGAGGTATCTGAAGCTTTAAGAGGAGAACCAGATCACACAGGGAGCAAGTATGGAGAAGGGGGCCAAGGGCAGGACCAGGGGAATACCACCTCGTCAATGCAGGAGTCAGTGAAAAGCGCTTAAAAAAAATGATCAGGGGTTGATGATGATGATGATAAGCCCGAGTCGTTTCCCAGAAGCCAAGGAGCAATTTCAAAAAATAAATAAATAAAAATAAAGAGCAGTCGATACAGTTAAATGCTGTAAGGAAGAGGAACAAAGAAGGAAAGGGATCTCTGGATGAACATATTAGCCCCTTTTTATCTGTTATAACAGATTCCGTCCCAATTTGAGCTTCATGGTTTTTCTCCATGGGTCCTCCCACCCCTCTCCTCCTGCCTTCCTAACTCCCTCATCTCCACCTCCACACAAGGCAAGCCACTCTTCCAAGAGCTATTTCTCTCCAGAAGGGAACTGGGGCTTACCCAAGGCCTTGTGATAAAGTCGTGTTCTTTGCCTCTACGTGTACATTTTTCTCCCAGCCAGAAAGACCCTTCCCCTCCTAGTCACAAGCCATGTGCCATACTGCTTCAAAACTTAGCCCAAAACTTACCTCTATCTTGAGGTTTTTTAAAAATTATTAGGCCTGGGGCACCTGGGTGGCTCAGTGGTTTAAGCCTCTGCCTTTGGCTCGAGTCATGATCTCAGGCTTCTGAGATTGAGCCCCACATCCGGCTCTCTGCTCGGCAGGGAACCTGCTTCCCCCTCCCCCTCTACCTACTTGTGATCTCTGTCTCTCTGTCAAATAAACAAATAAGATCTTTTAAAAAAAAATTATTAGGCCCATCTCATTCTGAATTTGTGGATCTCTTCATTATTTCTTAGCTCTCAAGTTTTTCCATATATATATTTTATGTTAAACATTAAAATCAGTGTTGACTCGGGACGCCTGGGTGGCTCAGTTGGTTGGACGACTGCCTTCGGCTCAGGTCATGATCCTGGAGTCCCGGGATCGAGTCCCGCATCGGGCTCCCAGCTCCACGGGGAGTCTGCTTCTCTCTCTGACCTTCTCCTAGCTCATGCTCTCTCTCACTGTCTCTCTCTCAAATAAAAAAACTTTAAAAAAAAAAAAATCAGTGTTGACTCAACCATCAGCTAACAAGCTTCTTAAGATAACAGAGCCAATTTTCCATTAGTAGATATCGTCCTCGATAGGCGCCCTGCTCTACACCGGGGTTGCTGAGCCAATGTCTTGGACTAAGACTGAACACTGAATATTTATTTACTCAAAGCAAGTTATTTATTATCAAGTGTGAGTAATGGAGAAGAAGGTCTGAAGATGAATATGTACTGATGCCTATCCTTTTATTTTTATCTAGGCTGAGTTCTAAGATGAGGGTGGAGTCCCACAGGAATTTCTCTGCCCTTGATGAAGGATTAGTTATAAATGGAAAGTGTCTGCAGGGAAATCTCCAGGATCACCAGTTCCGAGGAGTCATCCTAATTCTGATGACATAAAAATGATTTTGGCAACAGCTTATGAATAACATCTGAATAACATCACTGAGTTGAGTTTCTTTGTACTAACTGGGAGAAAAAAAGATTACCGAACCTCCTTGGGCAGATCTAAACAAGTATAATTACAGTGCTGATGGCCGTCTTGTCACTTTTGGGTAGTTCCCTGGGATCATTACATACCATCTTCCTCCATTTTAAACAAAGCACATGAAATTTAGATTATTGTAACATAAAATGCTGGAATATAAAATAAAATACTGGAAATCTTTTTATATTTTTTTAAAGATTTTTGTTTATTTATTTGACAGACGGAGATCACAAGTAGGCAGAGAGGCAGGCAGAGAGAGGGAGGAGGAAGCAGGCTCACCGCTGATCAGAGAGCCCGATGCAGGGCTCTATCCGAAGACCCTGGAGGATCACGACCTGAGCCAAAGGCAGAGGCTTTAACCCACTGAGCCACCCAGGCACCCTGGAAATCCTTTTAAAACCACAAAAGAAAATAAGATTTTGAGTGAAACTTCCAAAGCTATTAGGCCTAGGAGTTTAAAAAATAAAATATCCAGGAAAAAGATGGATAAAGTTCTCTACTAGTATACCTGCTCACAATCCTCAAACACACCTTCTTCTAAATATTTGTTTTAAGATTTTATTTTAAAACAAATATTTTTGTTTTAAATTCTTTATTTGAGAGAGAGAGAGCACAAGCGGGGTCAGAGGCAGAGGGAGAACCAGACTCCCCACCAAGCAGGGACTCTGATGTGGGGCTTGATCCCAGGACTCCAAGATCATGACCTGAGCCAAAGACAGATGCTTAACTGACTGAGACACCCCCTAAATATTTTAATATACAAAGGGAACATATTCATGTTTAATCCAACAAATCCCAAGCTAAACTTACCATCCCTCCTTACAAGGCTGTGTTACTAAGCCCTTAGAATAACACAACCAGCCACTTAAGCACCCAAGTAGATAGAGGCTATCTAATGTGGGAAAAGACGGAGAGAGCAGACCATGTAGCCAAAAATTATTTGGCAATAACAAGCAACACTTATTACAATAAATGTAAATGGTAATGTTTTCATCTGACAAAGGACTAGGAATGCCTGGGTGGCTCAGTCAGTTGAGTGTCTGCCTTTGGCTTAGATCATGATCCTGGGGTCCTGGGATCGAGTCCCACATAAGGCTTCCTGCTCTGTGAAGAGCCACCTTCCTTCTCTGTCTCTCTGTCTCTCATGAGTAAATAAATAAAATATTAAATGAAAAAAGACTGAATTAAACTATATTAATACTTATAAGAACATCACCTAAAACAACAGGATTCAGAAACAGTTCAAAGTCGGGGCGCCTGGGTGGCTCAGTTGGTTAAGCATCTGACTCTTGATTTCAGCTCAGGTCAAGATCTCAGGGTTGTGAGATCAGCCTCAGGTCAGTTCCCCCCTAGGTGTGGAGCCTGCTTAAGATTCTCTTTTCCCCTCTCCTTCTTCCCCTCCCCCCCCCAAAGATAAAACAAAAAAACATTGAAAGCAAAAAACGTAAATAAATTCAAATATAAGTAATAATAACAGTGTTTATTTTTCAGGTATTATATATCAAGTACAAAATTAAATAGTTTGCTGAAGGTAAAGAAATGAAGAAATAAAAGTTAAGGTATTAATATCACACACAGTTAGTTAAAGCAAAAAGATATTATATGGAGGGGCGCCTGGGTGGCTCAGTGGGTTAAAGCCTCTGCCTTTGGCTCAGGTCATGATCCCAGGGTCCTGGGATAGAGCCCCGCATCGGGCTCTCTGCTCAGCAGGAAACCTGCTTCCTCCTCTCTCTCTGCCTGCTTCTCTGCCTACTTGTGATCTCTGTCTGTCAAATAAATAAATAAAATCTTTAAAAAAAAAGATATTATATGGACCAAAAAGCTTGCTTTTCAATAATTAGGGATACTACACATTTAAGATACAACTATTATAAACTTTCATGCACTGAATAACATAGCACCAAAATACGTAAAACAAAAACTACCAGAAATACAAGGAGAAATGAGAAGAAATACTAGTTATAGGAGACTCTAATACTTTTAGGAGACTTCAATATTCTTTATTAGTCTTCAGCAGATGAAAAAAACAAAGGAATAATAATATGGTAAATTTTTATAAATGTTCTATGGATACCTTAATTGAAATATTCTCTATGTTCATATGTTTTCTATGTTCATATCTATTGTTCATATGTTCATATCCCCATTGTTAATCATATAATTCAGATCCTCTGTATCTGTGATCAGCAAATATTTTCTATAGAGGGCCAACTAATAAGTAGGTTAGGCTGTGCAGGTCATATGTTTGTAGCTGAAAGCAGCCATAGATATGAGCATGGCTGTGTTCCAACAAAATTATTTACAAAAAGAGGCTGTGAGATGTGTTCGGCCATGGACCTAGTTTATCAACCTCTGCTCCACATGATCACTTCTGTTGAAGTGGTTATGGAACATTTACAAAAACAGTATGTTTTAGGGGTGCCTGGGTGGCTCAGTGGGTTAAAGCCACTGCCTTCAGCTCAGGTCTAGATCCCAGGGTCCTAGGATCAAGCTCTCTGCTCAGTGGAGAGCCTGCTTCTTCCTCTCTCTCTCTCTGCCTGCCTCTCTGCCTACTTGTGATCTCTGTCAAGTAAATGAATGAAATCTTAAAAAAAAAAAAAAGAAAAAGTTTAAAAAAAAAAACACAACAGTATGTTTTAGACCACACACACAAAAAAATCTGAAATCCTAAAATACAGACTTGTATTCTGGCCACACGGCAATAAATACAGAAATATAGAAACAAACACACCAAACTACTCAGAAAATCTGAGACCCCTTGAGTAAAAATACTACTGAACTCATTGTTTTTTAAGGTCCTAATATACCAACACATCACTTCCTGACCATTTTCTCAGCCCCATCTGGATTCTTAGAAGCAGACCTAAAGACAAACTTCCAAAATCAGCAGAATGAAATCACAGTTAGAGTCCATTTTCAGTGGTGCCTGGGTGGCTAGGTGGGTTAAGCAGCTGTCTTTGGCTCAGGTCATGATCCCAGGGTCCTGGAATTGAGCCCTGCATAGAGCTCCCCGCTCAGTGGGGAGCCTGCTTCTCCCCACTCTGCCTACTTGCGCGCTCTCTCTCTGTCAAATAAGTAAATAAAATCTTTAAAAATAAATAAATCCGTTTTCAGTTTTCACTAAGGAGTGGAACACAAAGAAGTAGATTCCAAGGTGGACTGCCAAAGGGACATGTGCAGACACAGAGGGGCTAGAATTTCACCCATGGGAAGGAGCTGGGGGCCTTCCCGAGACTCCTTAGGAGGAACACGAGGCCCAGGACCTGGTTGCCTCATAGCTACACCGTGAGGCAGAGCCTAGATGAGAAATCAGTCTTCCAGACTCAAGACCGAGAGCACTTCCCAGGAAAGTTCTGATCCTTTCTATCTGCCCTAGGAGCCCACATCTCGCCATACCCTCAGAGGAGCCCCTCTGTTTCCCAGGTAACGCTTTTGCTGACTCTTCCTTTCTGCCTTTCCTTCCCTCTCTGAGTAGGATCCAGCCCACAGACCTGGAGGCTGGACTTCTGACCCCCATCCTCACCCCTCCCATGGGCCCCAGCTCACCCTATCTGCAGCGGTTCAGGTATTCCCCTTCAGGAATGAGCCCTAAGCAGCGGCTGATTCAACTGAACCCTTCAACAGGTGTGGCCTGAGGAGAAAATCAGCGTGGAAAGAAGTCAGGAACCAAAAATCCTTCAAAATTCCTAGATTCAGAGCAGACTTCCCCTATGACTAACCCTTCCTTCCCGGTGGAGTTTAAGGGAGCACTTCAGACAGCCTTGAGGCCACACCTGGGTCCTATCTAGCTGTTGCCAGAAGGTAGGCTGTAACTGGATATTCAACTTCCATCTGCAACAAGGTTCCTGAGCAACTCAAAGGACAGCCAGGGAGGGAATGTGGTGGAGCCCACAGCCTGACGCAAGAAGGAAAGCCGTGGCTTCTACTGTCTACCTCCCAAAACTCAGAAGGGTATGCTTGTTGTGGAAGGACAAAATCAATCGAAACTTTTCAGACGAGAAGTAGCAATTGTCACCATCTCCCCTACTCTCAATCCCCAACCCTCTGCACTCCCAATCCCTTCCTCTAAAATCTTCACGGGGCAGGGGAGCACCGCCTAGGTAGCTCAGTCAGTTAAGATTAAGTGTCTGCAGTGGGCGCGTGGGTGGCTCAGTGGGTTAAGCCGCTGCCTTCGGCTCAGGTCATGATCTCAGGGTCCTGGGATCGAGGCCCGCATCGGGCTCTCTGCTCGGCAGGGAGCCTGCTTCCCTCTCTCTCTCTCTCTGCCTGCCTCTCTGTCTACTTGTGATCTCTCTCTGTCAAATAAATAAATAAAATCTTTAAAAAAAAAAAAAAAAGATTAAGTGTCTGCCTTCATCTTCAGTCAAGATCCCAGGCCCTTGGGATGGAGCCCCCCATCGGGCTCCTTGCTCAGTGGGGAGCCTGCTTCTCCCTCTCCCTCTGCCTGCTGCTCCCCTTGCTTGTGCTCTCTTTCTCTGTCAAATAAATAAATAAATTTTTTTAATAAAATAAAAAATAAAATCTTCTTCCTTCTTTTTTCTTCCCCTAATAGGATCCCAAAACTGCTCACCTGCCCAGGTAGGATTCCACCTGTTAAAAGTCTGTACAACGTGTCTGAGCACAAACTATCATCCAATCTTTTGGCTCTCCGCCTCTGTCTTAGCCTGGGAAGCTCAGCGGGGGAAAAAAACCTGAGTTGAGTTAAACTAGACAAATTCCTTTCTTGGGATTTTTTTTTTTCTCTCATAGACAGTTGTAGTCCATCACCAAGGAGCTATCTTTTCTTGTATCCCACCCCACCCAGCGCTGCACCCCACGACTCCCCACCCCAGATTTAAATCCGGAGGCCCAGCGCGCCCCAGCGGCGTGCGCCTCACTTACCCTTAAGCCCTCGCTTTGGCGCGTGAACTTGAGCTGCTCGCTTCCCGCGCGTCGGAGGCGGCTCTGGAGCCCCTGGGTGCTGGGGAAGCCGGCAGGCGCTATCCCGCCCTTTCGGCGCCGAGCGGTTATAAAGGCAGCAGTAGCCGGAGGGAGGGAGCGAGCGAGGGGGTGAGCAGAGGGACAAGGGGAGGGAGAGGGTCAGGGGGAGAGGACACGCCTATTCCAGTTCCGCGGCACCGCTTGCTGTCATGAAAATAAACTCCCCTTGCCAGGGAATGAACCAAAAGCTGCCTGACGTCAGCGGCACAGTCACCCTAGAAATGGGGGGTGGGGGGGGAGCAGGGGGAACCACCCCGGCCCCACCCAGCGCATCCGACGGCCGCGGGACGCGCGCACCGGCCGGTCCCAAGGACCGGAGGAAAGGCGACACAAGGGGACCGCTCCTTATCGAGCCGCCAGCTGTCACGTCCGGGGCGGGGGCTGCGGGGAGCGACACCCGCCCCCTCCCCCGGGCACAACCCCCGCCGGGCACTCCCCCTCCGCCAAGGGCAAGGGCTGGCCGGGGTGGTAGCGCCTGTGTTAATCCCGGGTCCCCAGCTCGCGCGTGCGAGTGCCTGTGCGCGTCCGTACGAAGGAGAGCTGACCTCCAGGTGGGCCTTCCTACCCTGCTGCGGGAGCAGCCGGATTTTCTCACCTTTCCCTCCGGCTTAGCCTTTCTATCACTCTCACCCACCCGTGCAGGATGGGAAGCCAGGCGTGGGAAACATGTTGACCACACTCTGGCTTCCTAGCCAAAGCCAGGTGGAAACCAAGGAAATTCCTCGGCGGACCAGAGTCAGCTCCGAAACTCCACTGGTCGGATGAGCAGCATTAGTGTTGTCCCAGGGCGCAGACATCATTATCTCTGTGCTTTCTTAACTGCCTCTCTGAAAGCCTTGACAATGAACGTTGATGAGAATGGGGACGCCAGATAAAATTATGAAATAAAGGAATTTGCCTTTGGCGTCTGGTTCCCCCTCCCTCGCGGCCCACTCCTCTTCCATTTATCAAGCCAATCCTAGTGAAACTTGGCTTTGTTTACTTGTCAAACAATCCTTGAGTAGCTGCCCCTCCGTGTCAGGTCTCAGGAAAGGCTCCGCCCCAACTGTCATGGGGTAGGGGTGGGGTTCGGGGCTTTTAAGGTGCCAATTGTCACACCTGGTAAACTAATCTGTGTTACTGTGCCTGTGAATTCATAGGGGGAGGCCTAGGGCTCACCAGCTTTGTTCCCACACCCCAAGATTCCAGAGTCTATTGGGTTTTTAAAATGTGATTTTATTCGGTTTTCTTTTCACTCCCAAGAAACCACAGCCAACATCTTGAGTCTTGGAACATTTTGCTTGAGGCCTCCAGCCCAGGGTTCTGCGGTCTGCCGGCTCCCCTCCCAGGCTCCCAGGCTCCCAGGGTTGGGTATGTGGGTGTGTGTGGGGGTGGGGGGTTGTAGGGGCAACTGAGAGGCTGGTGAAAATTACAGTGTTTTTTAGTGTGTGCCATCTGCTAAGTGAGGTCTTTGGCCCCCGTTTTCTTGTTTCATGTTTCCTCAAGGAGGAAGTTGGACAACACCAGCCGAGTCCAACAGATCTACCACTCAAGCCACAAATGGGAGCCACATATGTGATGTTAAATTTTCTAGCAGCCAGTGTGCAGAGAATGCCTCTCCAGGGAAACCGGGCATGGCCAGAAGCCCTTTCAATGGGGAACTGGGCACTAACCCATTCCTAGACCACCTGCTTCTGGGCAAGGCATCTGTAGGTAGCAGAGCAACTCCCTCACACAATCTACTGAAAGTTAGCCCCTCATACAAGGATTTGTGTAAAAAAAAAATTAATATATTTTTTAAATGTTTAAATTAACAAGATGGGATCAGGAGAGAGACAAACCATAAGAGACTCTTAATCTCAGGAAACAAACTGAGGTTTGGAGGGGTAGGAAGAGGGTGGTGGGGTTATGGACATTGGGGAAGGTATGTGCTATGGTGAGTGCAGTGAAGTGCGTAAACCTGACGATTCACAGACTTGCACCCCTGGGGCTAATAATACGTTATATGTTAATAAAAAATTAAAAATTAAAAAAATTTTAATTAAAAAATATTTTTCCAGCAGCCACTTAAAATCAGTTAGTTTTACTATATTTTATTTAACCCATTAGAGCCCAAACATTATCATTTCAGTATAGTCACGCTTTTAAAAGATAATTAGTGAGGTATTTTACACTCTTTTGTTTCAAACTAGGGCTTCAGAACCGCAGTGTCTGTTTTACACCCGGCACTGGTCAGTTTGGAGGAGCCACACTGCAGATGCTCTGAAGCCCTGTGTGGCTAGTGTCTCCCAGGACTAGGAGACCCTAAGGGCTCTCCAGCTCAGGCATTTTAAGACTCTGAATCAGCAAGCCCAGTCTGGTCCCTGATGACCAGAAAAAGATGTCAAGTATCTGAGGACGGAATGAAAACAAAGAGGACATGGCTTTGGAAATTTCTTTCCAATTTTTGTCTTCCCTGGGACAAGAAACTCAGGGAAACCTAATGAGAAAGGGATGACTGTGTTCTGTTCTCCCTACCGCTTCTTGTTCTCTGGGTAACATCTGGGACATCCGAGGCTGTATGTGTGTGAGTTTTGTGGGAAAAGCTACCCCTGACCACATGAACCCATTATTCTTGTCTTTTTTTTTTAAGTTTTTGTTTAAATTCCAGTTATTAGGAGACAATAGCTGGCTCAGTCTGTAGAGCACGCAACTCTTGATCTTGGGGTCATGAATTCGAGCCCCATGCTGGGTGTAGAAATTGCTTAAATAATCTTTTTTAAAATCTTTAAAAAATAAACTAAAATAAAATTCAGTTAACATACAGTGTAATATTCATTTCAGGTGTCCAATTTAGTGATTCAACAGGTACATACAACAGCGGGTCCTCATCATGGCAAGTGCCCTCCTTAATCCCCATCACTTATTAACACCTTATATCCCCCACCCTGGGTGAGACCATCAGTCTGTTCTCTATAGTTAGGAGTCTCTTTCTCAGTTTTCCTCTCTCTTTTTTCCCCTAGGATCATTTGTTTTGTTTCTTAAATTCCACAGTATTGAGGTTCCTCAAAAAGTTAAAAATAGATCCAGTAATTGCACTAATAGATATCTACCTAAAGGAAACACCCATTATTCTTCACTTTGCCACGATTTCAGATTCCCCATCTTGTTTTCTCAGCACTCAATCTTCTACCCTCCTTTCAACCTCTTTTTCTCCTCCCATCCCTTTATTAATACACCAGCCCAGCACCAAGCCAGGACACCCCAGAATACAAAATTTAAAGAGGTACTTATGCA
The DNA here is from genome assembly GCF_902655055.1 of Lutra lutra. Lineage (NCBI taxonomy): Eukaryota > Metazoa > Chordata > Mammalia > Carnivora > Mustelidae > Lutra > Lutra lutra. The sequence goes on from NC_062285.1 coordinate 88,345,886, forward strand.
GCCCTGAGAGTGAGTGCTTCTTTAAGCACTCACTTGTGAGCCTTGGGTACCTTGCCTGCCTCTACTAGTCCCTGCTCTGCCCCCAAAAAGCCCTGTGGGGTGGGGGGGGGTGGCTGGGGTGGAGACCTAGGTGGATGGGAGAGCTGAGTAATTTTGAGTTACCCCTGATGGGGACAAGGAGGGGGCCAGTAAATGAAATAATTTGTTTGCTAGGTCTCTTATTCTAGACTAAAATGATCTGGAGAACAAGATTGAAGGCCCTTGGAAATCAGTGAAAGAAATGGTATAAAGGGAATCTGGAGACCCATGTGTGACTCCAACTCTAGTTAGCCAGCCTCCTTTGAGTGTTACCTGGCTTCAAGTGACAGGTAGCATTGTTAAGGAACACAGAAGAGAAGCTCACATGACTGGAAATGAGATGAGTAGAGAGAGCCTCACAATAAGAGTGCCTTGTTCCCCCAAAAAAGAGGCTGGTCTGATGCTGGAAAGGACCTTCATTCAGCTGTAAGGCCAGCAAGGGGTCACTTTCCATGGGGATGGGCCTGGGTCAGCCTCAGGCTGGGAGTCCCAGAACCCAGTCCCTGCTGACACTCCCTTACCCACCCCACCATCCAACATCGCCTAGATCCCGTCTTTTTTTTTTTTTTTTTTTTAAGTAGGTTCCATGCCCAGTATGGAGTCCAACGCAAGGCTTGAAGTCATGACCCTGAGATCAAGACCTGAGCTGAGATCAAGAGTCATATACTTAATGGACTGAGCCACCCAGGCGCCCCCCTGATCCCCACTCTTGATTGCAGAAATAAACGAGGAACCAATGTTCTGGTTCTGCCCCCCCCCCCTTTTTTTCTTTTTAAGATTTTTATCCATTTATTTGACAGAGAGAGACACAGAGAGAGAGGGAACACAAGCAGGGGGAGTGTCAGAGGGAGAAGCAGGGTTCCCGCTGAGCAGGGATCCTGATGCGGGGCTTTACCCCAGGACCCTGGGACCATGACCTGAGCCAAAGGCAGACGCCCAACGGCTGAACCACCCAGGCACCCCTGGTTCTGGCCCCTTAAGCAGCACTACCTCAGAATTCAGGAACCTCAGGCCCAGGGCTTCCCCCATTTCTTTCCCTTCACTTCAGTGGCTTTTCCATTCAATGGCTAAACCGTACAGGAAGCTTCGGAGAGCCAACTGCGCACCAAGCATTGTAAGGAATATAATACAAGTATGGGAAATATGCTTCTAGGTCTCAATCCCCTGAAGGGAACGTCTATGCTTATTCAGCCATTGAACAGCTGTGAACCATCTTCTGTATCACTGTGGGGGCCTCAAATGGTAGCTGCCTTTAAGGTGCTCAGTTTGGTGGGGAGGTGGGTGGTAACGAAGGGAAAGCAATGCATTGTGTTGGGTGTTGCGTGGGAGAAACACCCAAGGACCACAGCTGGGACTAAGGCCACAGTCAACACTCCCCACAGCACTCAGGGTGGCCCTCACGCAGGGGAGAGGCTTCAAGGATGCCTAAGAGCTTTTCACCTGGAGAGGGAAGAGGGGTGAGGAAGGCGGAGAGCATTCCAGTCCGAGGGCAAAGTGTGGGCAGTGGGGGGCAAAGCTGGACAAGTGGACAACAGCCAGATTGAGTGTGGAATCCCGGACTCGTCTGGCAAGCAGGGTTCCCACTGAGCAGGAGCCCGATGCGGGGCTCATTCCCTGGAGCAGGAAGCAGGGGCCCAAGAGGAAGCCGTGTTAAGATGGACAGCAACTCCAGGGGCCCGAAATCAGTGACTTGTGTCCTTAGAAGAGGAGGACACTGAGAGACCCAGACACAGAGGAGATCGAGAAGAAAGCCATGGGACACAGGCAGAGACTGGAGTCACAGGGTCACAAGCAACAGCAAGGTTAACACCAGCAGCAGCTAGGAGGGAGGGCAGGATAGTTTCTCCCTCAGAGCTCCAGAAGGAACCAACCCTGCCAACACCTGGATTGCAGGCTTTTAGCCTCCAGAAATGAAAGAATAAACTGCAGTTGTTTTTAGCCACCCGGTTTGTGATACATTGTGACAGCAGCCTTAGGAAACTAATACACCTCTGAAATGTGGGCGATCTTTCATTCCCCGCCCCCTCACTCCCTCCACCACCAGCAGCTGGTGATGGGAAATGGTAAAGGGAGCTGACCTAGCACAGCGGGCATCTCAAGGGCTTCAAGCTGAAGCAGCCCAGGTTTGCCTTCCCACCTCCACCAGGTGGAAGGGAGAGAAGTGGAGTGTGCAAAGGGTAAACACGTGTGGCTCAGGAGAGATGACACTTGAAGCCCGGGAATGCAGGGTGCAGGGAGCCCGCGCCTGTGGTCAGCACGCTGGCCAGCCACCAGCGCTGGGGCTCTAGTGAGTGGGCTAGGAAGCAGGCCCCGTGCCAGCCCCGCCTCCCCACCGGCTTTGGGACTGGCTTTACGATTGCGTCCGTACTCAAGAGTCTGAATTCCAGAGGGAAGTTCTGCGCTGAGGCGGCCATGCTGAAACCAGAGAGTTATTGCCAGTAACCCTGTGCCTGGGTTAGAGGATCGCATCCCATGAAGTGCCCAGACTGGTTCCATGCTGGGAAACCCAATGCAGCTTCCCTGAGTCTCCCCCTCCCAGGAGCTCTCATTCAGAGGATCTGTCCGGACCTCTCTTTCTCCTCTCCCATTTCATGCTCTCTTTCTTTCCCTCCCTCCTTCCTCCTCTTCCCCTCCCCCTCTCTCCTCCTCTCCCTCATCCTCCTTTCCCCCCTCCCTCTCTCCAGCTGGGCTGCATTCCCTCCAGGGACTTAAAATGAGCTTGAAAGATTGAACTTCAGAGTTAGGAAGACCAGGCTGGAATCCCACTAACGGCTCCAGGGGCTGTTTCCTCATCTGAAAGAAGGGAGTGCCTGACATGTAATTCACAGTGTTGTCAAGCACATCAAATAGAATTACACCCAGCACCTAGCAGGTGTTCAGCAAGACTCATTTACTCACTCTTGGATTTCACGCACCAATGGCAGGAAGGCAGCTTCTAGAGTCTGTACACGAAAGACAAGCAAACTGGTGATGCTGGCAAAATTGCCTTTCAGCCTCTTGCCTTTGTCAAACCTCCCGCCTCATTTCCAGTTACCGAATGTTCTTATACTTTCCATATATTGCTCAACAAAAAAAAAAGAAAAGAAAAGAAATTCATTTCAGACTAAAGTGTTAAGGAACTACCACGATTGCCAACTGCCCACCCTGGGAGGGTTTTCTATTTAATAGAATGGTCTGCTAATTTCACCCGGCAGTAAAAAGGACGAACCCTGATACGGACACCATCGTGGATGAGTCTCAAAAACATTCTAAAGGAGCAAGAAAATGAAGAGTACATACTGTATGTTTCCGGTTATATACAATTCTAGAACAGGCAGAATTCATCTGTGATGACGGGAAGCAGATCCGTGCTTGTTCAGAGCCAGCGCTCAGGACTGAGGACCTCCTGCCAAGGGACATGAGGGAATATTTTGGGGGGTCATGGATGTGTTTGATTGTCTCCACTGGGGTGGTTGTTACACTGCTGTGTGTGTTCGTCAAAACCAACAAACCGGCCCTTGAAAATGGATGCATTCTCTTATATGTAAGTGCTCCGTCCATAAGGATAAGTACAAAAGGAAAAAAAGGCCCATGAAAAAGGTTGATGCCTAGCACTAAAAAATTCATCACTGAGAGGAGAATTCTAGGGAAATTGAGGATAACAGAGCCAGGTAGTGGAAGGCATTTCAGAAGAACAAAAATCTTTGGTCTGGCAAAAACCTTTCCAGACATGAGAAGCTCTTTTGGGAATGTGGTTCAGACACATGACTGTTTAGGGCTCTGTGATGACCCACACTCTTATCTGTTTGTTCTGCACTCCCCAATATGAGCCTGTGATATTTCATCTTACAACAGATATATACTGAGTATCTCTACAGGCCAGGCATTCTTCCAGAAGGTAGGGAGTCCACAGCGAACAAGACAAAGTCTATCCTCACGGAACTTACATGTTAGTGGAGGGAAGAAAGCAACAATGAGATAAATCACTTCTGATCAGCCGAGCTGGGCAGAGGAGGTGGAGGAACAGATGCTACCTAGGGGGCCAGGGAGACCCTGAGGGGGAGGCTGCATTTGGGCAAAGACCTGAGTAAAGGCGGAGTAATGGGGTGAGACTTGTGGATATCCAGGAACAGCAGTGCAGGCCCTGAACTTGGCATGTTCGCAGAGCAGCAAGGAGGCCCCAGGGACTGGGGAGGAAGGTGCAAGGGAGAGAGAAGGAGCTGAAGTCAGAAAAGACAGGGGGAAGGAAGAGGGTGCAGATCACCTCAGCCCTTGTGAATCCTCGTGAGGTCTTCAGCTTTTACGCTGAGTGAGACAGGAAGCCTGGGCAGTGAGGGGTGACACTTACAGGGGCGTCACCTGCCCCCACCACCCCGTGTTGAATGTGCACAGGAGGTATAGGGACAGGACTGGCAAAGTCTGGAAGCAGGACGCCAGTAGGAGGCCACTGCTAGAAAAGAAGACTGCAGAGAGCAGCTGGAGCAGTGGGGACAGTAGGAAGTGACCAGATTCCAAATACATTCTGGTGATAAAGCCAACAGAACTTAATGAATTGAATGTGGAATAGGAAAGGAGAGAAGAATCAAGGACTTGTCTAAGGTTTGAGGTTTTGCATATACAGGGGACCCTTGGTTGGGGGGCTGTCTTCCTGGACAGTGGAAAATCCACGTATAACTTTGGGCTCCCCAAAAACTCAACTGCTAAGAGCCTACTGTTGACCAAAAGCCTTAGTAACAATAGAAACAGTTGATTAACACATATTTCGCATGTTATCCGTGTTATGCACTGTATTCTTATAATAAAGCAAGCTGTTATCGAGACTATCAAAAGAAAGAGAAAATTCATTTACAGCATTGAACTGGACTTACTGAAAAAGCCACATATAAGTAGACCCACACAGTTAAACCAGTGTTGTTCAAGGGTCAACTGCAATTAAAAAGAAAATCTTTTTGTAGTATGTGTGTTATGAAGAAACAACCTGAGGGGCACCTGGGTGGTTCAGTCAGTTAAGCGTCTGCCTTCAGCTTGGGTCGTGATCTCAGGGTCCTGGGATCGAGCCCCGCATCGGGCTCTCTGCTCAGCAGGGAGCCTGCTTCTCCCTCTGCCTCAGCCTTCCCTCCCCCTGCCTGTGCTTGCTCTCTCTCTCTTTCTCTCTCTCTGTCAAATAAGTGAATAAAATCTTTAAAAAGAAACAACTAGGGCTTTTGTTATAAATTATTCTCTAAACTAAAGGACCATTTTTTTAAAATTAAAAATGAAATCGTGGGGCGCCTGGGTGGCTCAGTGGGTTAAAGCCTCTGCCTTCGGCTCAGGTCGTGATCCCGGGGTCCTGGGATCGAGCCCCACATCGGGCTCTCTGCTCAGCGGGGAGCCTGCTTCCCTTCCTCTCTCTCTGTCTGCCTCTCTGCCTACTGTGATCTTTGTCTGTCAAATAAATAAATAAAATCTTTAAAAATAAATAAATAAATAAAAATAAAAATGAAATCACGTGGGCCACTGAACAGCGCTGTGTCACACACAGGTGCAAGAGGCAGTTTCAAAAATATAAAAACTTAAATATTGAAATTTCGAAGACATTTGTAAAGGCCTATGGGACCAGCCATGGGATGAATATTTGAAACTGGGATGATCCCATAAAACATTACAAACCAACTTTCCCCAACAGAATTATAGAAGCGATTTTTTCATTGATTCTCAAAAGCATCGTGGTATTATAGATTATTTCTTGGTCAAGGCCCTTGTGCCATCGTGGCTGAGCTGGGTGAATTGGAATTCTTTTGTAGGGAAGCGATTCGGTGACACAATCAGATATTAAGATTTAGAAACTCACGTGAAGTTTGTCAGTCCCCAGAGTGATTTAGAATAAGTCAGTCATCATTTAGTCAAAGGGGGAAAATATGACAGGAGCCTACATGATAACTTTTTCTGTATTGTTTTCATCCTCTCTTGTGCCATCTTCCACAAGTTTAAAGTCAAAGGGTTTTCTTCTCAAGGGTTTACAAGCAATGATTCATTAGTCCCAGCATAGTACCACACATTCTTTCCTCTGCCTTATCACAGCATTTATCGCTCAGCAAATAAAATAAGACGAAAGGGATGTAAACATTTCTACTCACAGAGATTGGAGCGCTCCAGACTTTCAACTTAGGAAGACGCAGAAGACCTTTATTTCCAAAATTGTTTTTCTAACGAACTTATCAAATGCCCCCAGTCTCCCTCTGTCCCTGATTTGGTAGGCCTGGCTAAGACCCACAGAAGAAAAAGGACTTGCTCAAAACTTACTTAATGAGACACTGGCACTGAGGAAAATATTCGTACCAAGATAAGAAGGTCAGTAAATAAAGTCCATTCTCCTCTGAGTGCGGGGGAAATATTTGGCTTTCCAATACAGACCAGTCTGAGGTTTTGAAAAAAAAAGAAATATATATATATATATATATATATATATATATATATATATAATACAGCCTCAATCATGATTTCCTGAGTCATGGGAAGAATGAAAGCCTGAGGGAAGAAAAGTTAAGAGCCACATACTGGTTGAAGGCCCACTTTGTGTCAGCTCCCCCTTTATAGCGCAAAAGCACTAAAGAGAAGGCTCCGTACGTTCTCTCAGCAAACTCGTCCAATACGCCTACTGTGTGTCAGGTACACATAGTTTTTCAGATGAAACTGAATCAATGAGTAAAAGAGCCTTATCCAAATCAATAAATCACCTTTGCATCAAAATGTCCTTAGTCTCCTCTCTTGGGCTGGAAAATCAGCAGATTATTACCTTGCGTTGCTCGTTCTTTCGTTGCTATTAGTTTATTCAGTGCATTGATGGGGGGACCCCAAGGAACATGGCCAAAAGGACTAGTGTCCCCTGGGGGTGGGATGAGAGGGGTCCCCAGTCTGCTTTCCAGCCCCAGGCCACATCTGGGTCTGATTCTGGTCTCATCCCAGAGATGGGCCAATGGCTCCAAGGAACCCAGGAGACTAATGAACTGACGAATTCCAAAGACAACACAGACCCGAACCAGAGTGAAACTTCTGTGGAAAGATTCTGGCCTGGCACTCAGGGAACACCCTGGGGCCCGCCAGCAGGGACAGGTGGCCATGGCAGCTCCCAACCCACCCTCAGCGGTGGTAGGTGTGGAGCCAGAACAAGGGTGCCATTGGGCTGCCGCTTGCCCGCCAGCCATTTCCTTATTTCTCTTGTCCTACCCCAAACCACGACTGCTCGAAACACCTTCTCAAGAAACGGATGGGTGCGACCTGGGGAGGGAACAGTGTAAACAGGCACAGACAAAGGCGAGTATTGAGAAAAGAAGATGATTTTTAAGGGAAAGCGGGAGAAGACGTAGCCACCTTCATCTCGTTCAAGTTGAAGGCCCCAGATATTTCTGGGTAAGACTTCTCAGGTTCCCCAAACCAAGGCTTGTCCTAGATCACCTGAGAAAGAACTTCTGAAGGGAGACCTAGGGAAAGCTTATTTTCCCATTGTAAAGAAATATGGCTCTCTTCCCACAAAAGAACAGCATGTGAGCGTGTGAGTGTGTGTGTGTGTTATACATCCATGCTCTGCAATGTTTGAACTATTAGTTAACAATATTTGGGGGTGTGGGTAGCACTTGGCATCTAGGTCTTGTCCACAATGCACATCCATAAAAGCAGGTGTAGTGAGAACAAGCTTGACCAACGACAAGACTGAAGTTCAGAGACAAAGGGTGGTGGAGCACGTCCCCTCTAGTTGCCTGGGGAGTTCTAGTCAGGGCTAGAACTCGGGTCTCCAGACTCCTGTCCCAGGCAGCCAGCTGTTTATCACCCTAATCCCACATCAAGTCTTATTTAAGGATAACAACTCAGACAGCAAACTCTTTTACATTCTGCATTTTAAAAATCTGCATTCTTATTCCTACCCACAAAATCATGGAAGAAACTTCCTTGATACTCTCAAGGACCACCAGCACTCCCTGCTTTCTCCAGTGCAGGGGCTCAGAAACTGAGCTCCATGGGCCACACCAGGGATCCAAAGGGGGATTCCAAGCTGAGAACCCCTCTCAAAGGTATCCATGAAGCGATCAAAGGCAGAACCACTATTAACCTATGTCCCCGGCACTGTACCTGCCAGCACAGATCAGGTTTTTCCTGGCTCTCAGTTGTAAAGGGACATCCCTACAAGTGGCTTAAAGGGTACAGCAGTGATATACCAACAAAGGTTTGGCTGAGAAACCCATGATCAGGGGATTAACATTTCCCTATCTTGACATTTTATTGGAAATGTATTTTATAAAAACCAAGGGTTTCTCTCTCTCTCTCTCTCTCTTTCTCTAAGGGACATCTGGGGGGCTCAGTCAGCTGGGCATCTGCCTTCAGCTCAGGTCATAATCTGAGGGTACTGGGATCAAGCCCCACTTCCGGCTCTCTGTTTAGCGAGGAGTCTGCTTGTTCCTCTTCCTCTACCCCTCCCCATGCTTGTGCTCGCTCACTCTCTCTCTCTCAAATAAATAAAATCTTTATAAAAAATAAATAAAATAAAATACATCAGGGAGGGTCACGAGTCAGTTAAGAATATGACTTAAATTTCAGCTCAGGTTGTGATCTCAAGGTGGTAGGATTGAGTCCCATGCCAGGCTCTAAGCTCAGCACAGTTTTCTGGAGAGTCTCCCTCCCTCTCTTTCTACCCCTCCCCCGACTCAGGCCTGTGCTCTCTAAATAAATAAAGGAATAAATAAAATCTTAAAAAAATAAAAACATAAAATACATTGGGGGGATATTCATAAGAAGGAATAGTTTCTTTTTAACTGGTATTATGGATTGGATGTTTGTGTCTCCCACAAAGTTGACATGTTAAAATCCAAATTCTCACATGTGATAATATTTAGAGATGGGGCCTTTGGGAAGTAATTAGGATTAGATGAGGTCATAAGAGCAGGGTAGAGTCGTGGGGCTCCTGATAGGATTAGTGCTCTTACAAGAAGAGACACCAGAGGGGCGCCTGGGTGGCTCAGCCATTAAGTGTCTGCCTTCGGCTCAGGTCATGGTCCCAAGGTCCTGGGATCCAGCCCCGCATGGGGCTCTCTGTTCAGCGGGAACCTGCTTCTCCCTCTCCCCCTCCCCCTGCTTGTGCTCCCTCTCGCTTTCTCTCTCTCTCTCTGTATCAAATAAATAAAATCTTTTTTAAAAAAAGAGAGAGAGAGAGAGAAAGAGAGAGAGAGACACCAGAGAATTTGCTTGCTGTATGTATGTCTGCCCAACCCCCCACCCTCCCACCGTGCATGAGCGAATGCACACACACACACACACACACACACACACACACACAGGTCATGTGAGCACACAGCAAGATGGCGGTCTCCAGCCAGCCAAGAGAAGAGGCCTCTAATGAAACGACCCTGCCGGCCCCTTGATCTCAGACTTGGAGGCCCCGGATCTGCGAGAAAATACACTCTGTTACCCCAGCCCCACAGTCTATATTTTGTTGCAGCAACCTGGGCTGCCATTCCGTTTCTTTTTCACATCAGTGACAACTGGCATCCAGAATTTTCAGTGTCCACACACTTGTACTTTCTTTGTCTCATCCTGGACCTTTACAGAAACCCTTCAAAGCAAATGCTATTTTCTTCATTTTACAAGATGAGAAACTGAGGCCGGGAGAGGTAAGCGGCCTTGGCGTGGGTCAGCCTTCAGAGAACTAGCAAGGCCCACACAGCCCAGCCCCTCAACCTGCAGGCAGGCCGTCCTCCCTCTCCCTCTGCCCTTGACTCCTTGGCCCAGAGCATGACTGACTTTGCAGGGACGCTGAGGCTGTGTGCTCTCTGCCCTGTGCTCCCCAGTGGGCTCTACCCTGGCCTCCCTGCACGCCTCGCCCTGCTGAGCTCATTTGCAGCTGGTGTTCCCCAGCCGCCCTAAGCACTCGGCTTTTTAGACATGTAGACAGTTAGGTTTGGCAGGGACCGCAGCTCCTTCCTTAGTTTCTCCTTCCCCAGTGAAAATAGCTGGGGAAATTGACCTCACTGGGGCCAGGCTGGCATCTCTTAGCAAATGTCTCCATTCGCAGCCTGTTTTCCATGATTCATATTTGGTGCTATTATTTTATTTCTATGCATTCTAAGATGCACGACAGCCCGTGAGGTGTCTATATCTTTATTTAGTATCAGTGAGGAACTTCACCTCATTCCTTGGTCTCAGCTCACCTGTCATGTTAGGAGTTCCTGGCGGGCAAGGCCAGTCTAGTCTACAACAGGCTGGGAAGGGCATGGTCTCAGACCGGGGTCTCCTGCCCACCTCACTGACCCACTCCTGCTAATTCCATATCCTTCCCCATATCTCCTCTGTTTTCTGAACACCTTCCCACTTCTAATCTGCTCTTTTGTCTTTTTCTGTTTTCAGCTAACATCTGCTGAGCACCTTCTTCTTCCAGGCACTGCATTACTTCTCTGTATCCATTATCACAATCATTTTCCGCGCCAAGAAGCTGTTAAACACATTCATGGCAAGGGATATAGAACAGATAAGGTTTAATAAGTTACCCCTGGGGCACTTTAGTGGAAACTGGATCTACACCAAAGCGTGAGGCTGTCTTTATAAATATGAAAGTATTAGTAAGCCAGGTAAGGAAGGAAACAGCAATGGTTTGGTTTAGTTTGGTAGGCTGGGAACGCTTTCCTGTAAGACCTTGAATCATTTTATCAGGTGTTCCTTCACCTGTTCCTCTTTTGCAAGACTTGGCAAATATCATTACTCAGTTTGATTCCGCCCAAGGTACATACTAAGTACCTACTGTGTGAGGGCATTGTGCTCATCTTGCAACACCAAAGTTCTCTACCCGAAGGAGGCTCCTGGACTCCCAACACTATAGAAAGTTTATAAATGTCTCTGTACAATTTTTAGGAGAGAACTTCCGTATCCTTTTGAGAGTTTCAAGGGTTTACAACACCCTAGCAGGTAAGATCGACTGCTATACAGAGGTAAGTTATAAGGTAAGCCCCCAGATGTTAAGATATTTTGTAGAAAGTAAGAACATAAAAACAGAACTAGCACAGACACACACACCTAAGTGAAGCCGCCTCTCTCTGTTATCATCTGTCATGCAGGCGTGCCATGGCCCCGAGGAACAGAAGGACCCGGTCCCCACCTTCACTCCACCCTCTGCTCAGTCTGTATCAATCTGGACTGGAGCAGAAGGATTGGTTAGGTGACTCTACCTAAGGCACTTGGCTGAACTGGAAGGCTCAGGGACTAACCCATCTCTTAATTAGCCTTGTCCACTTGGTGTTCCTTTGCTATTACTGCTTATAAGTCAACTCTTTCATTTCCTTGGCTAGATTTGCCTTAAACGAATTTTAAGGACACACACATACACATTCATATTATAATTTAAGACAACAGGGTTAGCCATTGGCTTCATTCATGCGTGCATTCAGTCAGTACTTACTATCCCACCTGGAACCAGGCTCTGGGATGAAGGACATAAGTAAGTCCCATCTTTAAGGCCCTCATAATCTAATAGGAGAAACAGACCTAAAAACACAGGATCGCAATACAGAGAGCTCAATACAAAGAAGTGGGGGCGCCTGGGTGGCTCAGTGGGTTAAGCCGCTGCCTTCAGGTCATGATCTCGGGGTCCTGGGATCGAGCCCCGCATCGGGCTCTCTGCTCAGCGGGGAGCCTGCTTCCTCCTCTCTCTCTGACTGCCTCTCTGCCTGCTTGTGATCTCTCTCTGTCAAATAAATAAATAAAATCTTTAAAAAAAAAAATAAAAAAAAAACAAAGAAGTGAATAAACCAGAAATTTAATAGAAAGAGAGCAATTTGTCCTGGAGGGATAAAGAAAGCAGGAAAGATGAAATGAGCTGAAGAGTAGGTTAAGATGAGACATAACAAAGAAGACACTTAAAACATGTGTCTCACTACAGGGTTGCTTTTCATTCCTGCAAGCATTCACTCAACAAACACCAATCTAGCACCAATGCGAGCTACCAGCTATGCTCTGACTTCCCAGCCTTCCCTTCTGTGATGGCACTAATACATAGTCAAAGCACCCATAGTCAAAGCCCCCTGCCCCTTTCTCCAGACTGAAAAAGATAATTTGCATTGCAAACACCCTGGGTGGGGTGGAGGGTGCTTTATGAGCAGAGGTTTGTGAGTGAGTGGTTTACAAGACAAGTTCAAGTCTACTCCCCCGCCTGGCTAAGGGAAAGCCAGTCTTTGACATGAGCTCTGTGGGGAAAGCCCATCTAACCCCCCAAATCTCTTGCCGGAACCCTGTCCTCCACCCCAAGGTGGGCCATGAGCATTAATAAGTCTTATTTCAAAATGTAAATATGGCATGAAATGCTAGTATATTCATCTATTAAGGTTCATACCTTGTGTGTAAATATAATCCAGTTCTCCTCTCTGAACAGTTGCTAGACATCTTCTTGCTTCGGAGTCCACCTTGCCTGCATCCATGAGAAGCCAGCAGCATCCAGGAACTGATGCCTGTCCGTGGCACTGAACCAAGGTCTGGCTGAGCCCTGATGGGTGCAGGTGTGGGGGCAGGGTGCGAAAGCTCCAACTCCCTTGGCTCCAGTGTGGTCGGGTCTCCTTATATAACTCCCCACCTTCCGGCAGGCCAGGCAGAGACTGCCCCCTGCAAGGTTTCACCCTACTTGGCTTCTTCCTCTACCCTGTCCAGCTGTCCCACTGGTCTCCCCCGGGGAGCACCTCCTCACAGAGCCTGACCAACAGATACCAACAGAGGACGTGCTGCACCAGGAAGCCACAGACGGGAGATAGAAAGGCCTGGAAAATAAATTCCCAGTGTTTGACAGTGTTGCCTTGGGACAACCCTTTGAGGGTTTTCACAGTGCCTGGTGTTGTTAGTACTGCCACTCCGCCACATTCCTCCCCAGGCCTGTAACTAGCAGACAGCCATGGCCGCCATCCACTGTGCCCTTTGACAAGGGCCACACACACATTTTCTTATTTAATCCTCACAACAACCCCATGAGGGAGGCAGTTCTTGTGTTCCACTCTCCAGGGAGAAAATTGAAGCTTCATAAGGTTAATAACTGACCCAAGGCCACAAACCTGGCCAGGGGAAGAGCCAGGACCAATCCCAAATCTCTCTGGCCGGAGACCGAGCTTCTCATCACGTCATCATTGAAGCTGATGGTTGCTCTCTCCAAGGGTTTGCCTGGATTGAGACTAATCCCTGCATCTGAAGGGAGGCCCAGACCAGCAGGCCTCAGGCTCCCTGCACTCCCCAGTGGAGCTGCTTGTCCAGCACAGCACCAATCTCCTACCACAGGCTTCCAAAAGAAACCAGAAAGCCACATTTCTCCTCACACATGTTTCTGATATCACCTTGAGGGGAGCAGAGGTTCCGATGAGATCCTACTCTCAAAGGCAGCACAGCAACCCTAGTCTTCTCAGGGAGACTGCACTGACTTGAACTGCAAATAAGCTTTATCACTGGCTCTTTATTCACTTAGCATTTCCTTAACAGTGACTTCTAGATCCTGAGCTAGGCATCAGGTTCTGTGCTAGGCCTGGGGTTACCAAGATTAAAATAAAAACAACAGCCTACCCCCTACCCTTAGAAAAGGTAACGGTCTAATTTGCAGAGACAGGTAGGTAAACTGGGGCTACAGTGTGGGGAGTGCTGAAAATGCGAAACAGTGAGGAGTACGACCATCTGGGTTTTAGTTCTGGGTGGGTTTGGCCAGAGGCCAGAAGTGCTCTCAAGTTATTTAAAAACCATAAGCTTCAGTCTCCTCAGCAGCCTAATGTGGATAAAAGGCTTATCTCTTAGGGTTGCTGAAAAGATTAAACAACAAATACATGCAAAATGTGTTCCTGGTTAGCTTCCGAGTAAATGCCAACCTTCACAACATTGGGCAGGTGACTTAACACCTTCCTCCTCAACTTCCCAATCTGTAAGTCAGGGCTAACACATCTTCCAAACCTCTGGATCCGTCAGTCGACAGAGGTTGCCTGAAAACTCTGAGAGGGGTTCTGGGAACAAGGGAGAGAAAACCATCAACCCTCAGCAGGCTTCCTATAAAGCTGGGAGAACAATATACCCAACCTGTGTGAGTTAGCACTGAGTTGTAGGGTGCCTACTCTTCCAACTGGGACAGGGGTGGGTCTGGGAGTGACCCACAAGGGCTGGAAGAGTGACAGGAGGCTCCCACAGATGTGGGACCAGAGCTATGCCTTGAAGAATGTGTAGGACTCGACCAAGGAAGGCCCAACATGGACCCATGAACAAGAATGGAGCATTGGTGGACAAGAGAAGAGATTAAGGTGAATCCCATTAGGGGTCATTTAGAATATCATCTAGACCTTCAGGGTCCTCTAAGTCAGTGGATGAATACACCAGGCTCATTCATTGCCCAAGGTCCCAGCAGCCACCCTTGCCTCAGATGTTTCTTCTCAGGAGCCCACTCCTCCAAGTAGCAGCCACTGAGGTCACTTATTCTCAGCTGTTCCCAGTCCCTCTAAGAACTATGGACTCCGTGAGCAACCTGTGTCCACAGAGGGTGTTTGAGAAACACAGCGTGATAGGGCAAGAGTGCCCCCACAGAGTAGCCAATCAGAACTTACTGGTGTTCCATGTACCAAATCTACAAAAAGCAAATCAAAACTCTGATTCTGACTCAAAGGAGAACAAATGAGGCAGTCATGAGAAAATGGGGTGTGACCTTCAAACAGAGTTGGGAAAAAAGCTTTCCTTCAAAGAAAATCTCTCTCTTTGCTCAGTTTCCCTTGGATGCAGTGATTTGGGTGGGGGGGGTGCCACATCTATTTATTATTAGCAGTTGTAGGCATAAGCAATGAAACTGGAAACCATATGTCCCACCTGAACCATCCCTGCCCAGTTTTTTGTAGCTATGTATCTGGCTCCATCAAAGAGCACATATTACACTTGTGCCTATGTAAACAAGTGAAAAAGGCTAATTTCCTGGCAGGAAATTCCTGTGTGATTAGTCAGTACCTCCAGTCCCTGCTCTGTCACAAGCCAGTACTGTGACCTTTAGTAGGTTCTCCTCTCTCCATCCCCATTGCCATAACCTTAGGCCAGGCCACTATGTCCCCCTTGTGGACCACAGCAGCTTCCAACTCATCTCTGTTACCCTCCAAGTATTTCCCACCCTGGAGACCTTTAGTGTAGATATCTACCTAAAATCCCAAATCTGGTCAAATCTCCCCTCCCCAAAATCTGCAATGTCTCTTCATTTACTTTTGGATACAATGCAAACACCTCTGTACAACTTAAAGTCATGCTCTGGCCCCTGCTTAGCATTCTAGACTCAAACCTCCCCCTGCCCCCATCCTCTGGAGTCCTTTGTTCCAGCCATATTTAACTTCCATATTTCCCTGTATAATACTAACAATAACCAACACTTACTGACTGTTTTCCATGTGCCAGATACTATTCTAAAGAACCCCTCATGCACTACTGATTTAACCATTTCAGAGCTAGTAGATAATAATTATGATTATCTCTATTTCACAAAGGAGGAAACGGAGATGTAGAAAAGTTAAATAATTATCCAAAGTCACCTGTCAAGTAAATGGTAGAATCTGAATGTCCCATGCTTATCAACCCCTCTTCTTATCTCCATGTCTCCATACATGGGTTCCCTCTGCCTGGAAGACCATTCGCACTCTCCTTCTTTTTCTTCCCCACTCTTTCTTCACTTGGCTAACTGGAAATCTTCGTCTGAGCATTCCCACATATATATCTTTTCCTCTGAGTTTTCCCTCCTCGGACAGCCCTCCCTGCTCAGTGGTAGTTTCCAAAGATGGCGCCCAATGAATGATGCATCCCAATATGTGTGCCCTGATGTAGTTGCCTTTACGTACTGAATCTCAGTTGACCCTGTGACTCACAACAGTATGGTAGATGTGATGCTGAGTAACTCCTATGCCTCAGTCATAAAAAGCCAGCTTCCACCCAAATCTCTTGGAACACTCACTCTGGGGAAAATCTTACAGTCACTACGTAAGAAGTCCCTCATGCTGTGAGGAAGCCTAGGTAACCACACAGAAAACTATGTGGAGTTAGAAAGATGCCCAGCCAGTCCTCAGCGATTTTAGCTGTCAAAGGCCATGCACTGGATATGTGGTAAAGAAACAATCTTGAGGGCGCCTGGATCACACAGTTGGCTAAGCACCCAACTCTTGATTTTGACTCAGGTCATGATCTCATGGTTGTGAGATGGAGCCCAACATTGGGCTCTGCACTCGGCATAGAGTCTGCTTGAGCTTCTCTCTCCCTCTTCCCCTCCCCCATCCCACTCATGCTCCATTTCTCTCTCTCTCTCTCTCTCTCTCTCTCAGAATAAATAAATACAGCCTGGAAAGAAGGAAGGAAGGAAGGAAGGAAGGAAGGAAGGAAGGAAGGAAGGAAGGAAGGAAGGAAGGAAGGAAGGAAGGAAAGGAAAGGAAAGGAAAGGAAAGGAAAG
Source organism: Lutra lutra (assembly GCF_902655055.1). NCBI lineage: Eukaryota > Metazoa > Chordata > Mammalia > Carnivora > Mustelidae > Lutra > Lutra lutra. Next base: position 88,362,381 of record NC_062285.1, read on the forward strand.
GAAGGAGAAAGAAAGAAAGGAAGAAAGAAATCATCTTGAATGGCCAACTTGGTTGAACCTCAGATAACACCAGCCTGAACCACCACCTGACTGCAACTTTATGAGGGGCCCCAAGAAGAAACCTTGTAGCTAAGCTGCATCAATGCACTAAAACGTGATTTGTTATTTTGATCCACTCATCTTCAGTGAGGTTTTGTTAAGCAGGAATAGATAACCAGAATGGGGATACAGTAGTGAACAGGAGATTGTGTCTACCCCCAAGGAAGTCTTAGCCTAATGGCAAAGACAGTCAAGCAAACTGGCAAGTACAAGATGGTATAATGAGTTTGGGTGGTGGAGAAGGAGTAAGGGAATGACAGTTAGTCCTTAGCACAACCAAGCTGAAAATTAACAAAAGAAAGCAATATTATATTTTTGATATAAGCATGGGCTTTTGAGTCAGATGAAGTTGTTAGAATCCTGACCCTATACCTGTATTCTGAGTGACTTATGGAAAATTTCTCAAACTTTCTGAGCCACACCTTCATCATTTATAAAATGGGGGTAATAATGCTTAGTTTATAAGATAGTTTTAAGGGTTTAATTAAGTACTGTTCATGATGTTCATCACATAGCCTATTATGTGGTAACATTCTGTATATAACATCTATATCACATGTGATTAAATTGAGTTAATTACTGAAAAAGAATATGTTCTAACAATAGTCTGGGTTTATCAATGCTCACATCAAACTAATAGCAGAAAATTCCCTCAATGCATGGAACTTGTCTCCATGTTGCACATTTTATAACTAAATCATGAGTTATATTCCACTTACTTGAAAGCCCATATTTTGGGGAGAGGATGAAGAAGGAGATTATTGCTTATACCTTGGTGTATACTAAACAAGAGACTGGACTGGCCACTCTTGGAGAGCAGGAAGTGAAATCGCATTCATCCTCATTCCCCATGCTAATAATAGCACCTGCATGATATATAACTGCTTCCTAAATATGAGTTGAATGAATGATTGAATGAACGAAAAAGAGTACTCACAACAACTAAGTGTGTACATAGTGCCAATACTAAGCTGAGCATTTTACCTAGAATATCTCATTGACTTCTCATAACCATCCTAGGACTTAGGCAATATATTTTCTTCTGACTGAAACCACTCTCCAGCACTCAACACACTCTTTTATATTACTTGTACCATAAACTTGAGGCTGATCTTTTTCAGAAAGCAAAAGTGTGGCTTGACTTAGTTGGCTACAGAGAAGACTCTCACTGCCACACAGAGCTTCTCTTCTAATTATTCTGTAACTACATGAATAACCTTTGAAAGCTAAAATAAGCCAGTGAAGGCAATGTAGCTGACGTAACTGCCCAGTAAGGGGAGTAGGATGAGGGCCAGGCATGTAGATCCCTTCAATACCATAACTGAATTTGCAATTTATGCATGACAGTCATTCGGATCTGGGAAATCCAGCAAGATGTCAGGAGAAAAAGAACGTCTCTACAAAAAGAGAAGGCTGTGCATTTCAGCTCCCTATCAAAGCGGGGATGTATTTAGGTCAGTCTGGGTCCAGTCAGGAGGCAGAAACCACACGGTAATTCCAATAGGGAAAGTTTAATGTAAGAATTATGAGACTGCGATAGGAGCATAATTGTCAGATGAGAACTGTAAAGGATGCTTTAGGGCTAAGGGAGAATATCCAAGGAGAGATAAGCCTGAAGGGGAGGCCGCATCCTGAGGCTGGGCTTCAAATTTCACTGGAGATGTGTTTAGTGCTGCTGGTTGGAGAAGAAGTTCTCTGGGTTGCCCAGGCCAGAGCTGGTCCACAATTGCTGGGCAGGCAGGAAGCACCTCCTCAGGGTACATGCAAGCTGAGGCTTGTGGGAGGGTGGGCAGAGGGAGTATGGGCACCACTGCAGGCTGGGAGCATGCAGAGCCACATAGGAAGGGCCACAAGAAGGTGGTCACTGGCCTGCATTGTCTCCAAGAGACTGCACGTTCTGAGAAAACAGCAAGGACAGAGCACCATTGTCCTAAAGTGCCACACCACTGACTACTTGTTCTGCAAGAGCAAGAAAGGAAAACCACAATGCACCAGAACTACGAAGAAAAGCCTACCATTTCCTCTTCAAGTTCCCTCCTTTGCCCTCTACTGAGACAACTTAACATCATTCTCAGCATGTACAAGAAATGCCTGGAGTCCATCCTATCATCACAGAGCAGGTACTGAAGGGTGCATTTAAAGCTAACAGGCCATAAAGTGATAACTGACATAGTACCTATGTATGAAAGGAAGGCAAACTAATAATACTTCATATGGGAAAGAGAATGAGCTGGTAGTCTTTCCCTTCTTCTACAAAAAACACCATAAGGGCATTTTCTTGGTAAGTTCTCCATAGCAGGGCTCTGTCTCTGACAGTCGCACACAGAAGTAAGCATGGATTTAGGTGCCCAATTTACCCTGCCTGGTAGCAAGCAATCATAGAGTCTAAAGACAGATCACAGAAAGTTCTGATTCACCTTGGTGATTTCATATGGCTTTGTCACCACTGTTCTATTTACATGCTTTATCAAGCTAGCTATAATTTCAGCCTAAGCCACCCCCTAAACCCTTGAATATTTCTTATGCAATCAAAATGAAAGGTTGTCTATACATAGCAATGCTCCAGACAATAAATGTAGACTCCAATGTCAAGAGTATCTGTCATTTCTAGAGTTCTACTGTGCCCTGAACTTAGCTTTTGCTTGCTCTTGTCTACCAAAACTTGGTAGAGTCTGGGCCTCCTTATTTGTGTCCTAATTGTTTTTCTGAGCTTTGAGGACTGCTTTGGCTTAGTTTCCTAGGACTGCCATAAGAAAGTTCCACAAACTTGGATGGTTCAAAACAACAGAAATTTATTCTCTCCCAGTTCTGGAGGTTAGAAGTTCTAAATCAGGGTGTCAGCAGGGCTGTGTTCTCTCTGAAGTTTCTAAGGGATGTTTCTTCCTTGCCTCTTGTTACCTTCTGGGGGTTGCCTACAATCCTTGGTGTTCATTTTCTCCTAGATTCATACTCCAATATCACATGGCCCTTCCCTTGTGTGTCTTCTGTCTCTGTGCCCAAATTTCTCTCTTCTCACAGACACCAGTGATTGGATTAAGGCCTACCCTTATCCAGTATGATCTCATCAATGATTACTGCTGCAAAGACCCTATTTTCAAATAAGGTCACATTCACAAGTACAGGGGATTAGAATCAGAAACATCTTTTGCAGGGTGGGGCACCTGAGTGGCTCAGTCACCTAAGCATCTGCCTTTAGCTCAGGTCATGATCTCAGGGTCCTGGGACCAAGCCCTGCATTAGGCTCCCTGCTCAACAGGCAGTCTGCTTCAAACTCTCATTCTCCCTCTGTGTGCTCCTCTCTCTCTCTCTCAAATAATAAAATCTTTTTAAAAAACACATCTTTTTGGGAGACATGATTCTACCCACTGAAGAGCACTGCTTATCCTTCTGTTTCCTCTATACATAAATATGACATGTGCAGAAACTGCTTCCCCATGCATCCAGCAATTGCCAAGACCGGCTGAGAAGTGGGAAAGATGAAGAACTAGAACATTCTGGTTTCTAAAACCAACCTCTATATTTGGTTGAGGTCCAGACATTTCAGAAGTGGCAGGGAGAGAAGAATGTGTGCAATCCTGAGTAAAGGCATAATTTAGTGAGTAGTTTTGTATATATGGATATGCTTTTAGCAATAAATGTAACTCCAAAAGTGTGGGAGAGGCTGACCAAGATGATAGGCATTGACATGGGTCTATGGACTGCCATTTTCAGGTCTTCTTTGTTTTCAGCTCATTAATGCAAGATTACTTACTAGTTGTCCCACTAATTCCTCTTCCTTAAATGTTTCCCCCTCACCTCTCCATCTCTTTTCTATTTTAGGCCCCTCCATGTCCTAGATCCTCTGAGGAACCTTCTTAACTTAGTCTTCAATCCATTCTACTAATATTGACTGAGTGCCACTATGTGCTAGGCACATTGTTTGGTGCTTAATGATGAGTAAACATGGATTCAGTCTCACCTCTCATCGCGCTTATAATCTAGTGAGAGAAATAGATACCAAATAACCAGACAAATATAATGCTATGACAAGCATTACAAAATAGAGATGCAGCATGCAATCATAGTTTCCAGTAGGAAGACTTGGCCTAGTCAGTGATGTCAGGCAAGTCTTCCCTGAAGAAGGGAATGCTTGAGCTGAGATCTGAAGGATGGGTGGAAGTTACTTAGGTAAAGAAGACAGAGGAGGAGAGCAGGCAGAAGAAAATAGCATGTACAAAGGGCCTGTGGCAGGCAGGATCTTAGGGACTAAAAAAGGCCATGGGGGAGGGAAGACAAGTAAAAGAGTTGCTGGAGAGATTAGCGGAGACATGCCAAGCCTTGTTAGGTGGACTTTTCTTTATCCTTTCTCCAAAGAGCAATGGAAAGACATGGAAGGTTAGGTGAGTTAGTTGTCGATTTGTCTTTCTGAGGGTTGACAATGGTTCTTCAGCTAGAGGGGAACTCTGAAAAAAGACCAGAATTAATGACAAACATCTACTTGGGCGGACATTGTCTGCCTCCTCTAAACTCATTTATTCTGTATTATTTGTATCCCCCTTATTTGGTTACCAGCTATGTAAAACCTTAAGCAGCTACTTGTTTGAGCTTTAGCTTCCTCTTCTGGGAAGGGACAATATTAATAATAGCTACCTTAGAGAACTTCTGGGCAAATTAAATTAAATTAAATCATGTACATAAAGCACTTAAAAAAGCATCTGATACATAGCATGGGCTCAGAAATATTAACTGCTGTTATTTTGTTATTACATCTTAAGAATTAATTTTCTATTGATTTATTCTTTAATTACTTATGCCATATAATCAGCACTCCATTTAATTTTGAATCATCTTTTAATTGTGCACTTCTTAATTTTAACTCTTCAATTAAGACTGAAAGTTCCTTAAAGGCAAAAACTGATCCCTCTCTCATCATCTAATATGCTGCTCATCTAAATACTTATTCATCAGTTAGATCTTCAGAGTTTGCCCTCCCTCTGCTTTCATTTATTTTGAATCATGGAAGCAGCACAGAAAGGTGGAAGAATGACATGGGCTGGTGGAAAACATTGGAGGAGGGATGTGGTTCTAATCATGAACATTGACCTCCAGGGTTGAGTGGTCCAAAGAGCGGATGCCAAGAAGATGTGCTTAGAAACCTCTCAGGACCCAGAAACAGAAGTCATCATCATCATCAGGGTTAACATATACTGAGTGTCTACTACTAGTACTGAATTAGCTCTTAATCCTCACGACAACTGTGTGAGGGTGATGTTATCACAATGACCCCCATTTCACAGTAAGGAAAAGTACAGCAGAGTGTAGAGCTTAAGCACCCAGCATGACACAGCCCTCACACACCTAGCAAAGGCACGTCAGTGAAGTCAGATCTGCCCCGCCCTTGAGTCTGAGCAAGATATCTCTTAGCCTTCCCTATTCCTCCAAGTCTCCCCTGCATTGAGCCTGCACCACAGGCAGCAAGCAGTATGCTGCCCAGGTCAGACAAGACTGTGTCCCGTTCCACCTAGCTAGAGGCTTAAGGCAAATCATATGAATTCTTCATTTGCTGTTTCCTCATCCAAAAAAGGAATGATGAAAAGAAGGGACTTTCATCAGAAATTTTCACTTCCATGGTGCAGAAGTGAACTGTAGCTATTCTCCCTATTAACCTCTTCTCAACCGTTGGGCTGAGGTCAGACAAGCTTCTGTGTCATACATTTCCTGGGTTTCCCTGGCCTCCATGTTCCCACTGCATCGCCTCTAACTACGGACTTGGTTTATTGCTGTGCTTTGTACAGTACTTTGTGCATTTTGGCATCTGATAAAGTTAAATTAGAAAACCTTCATGTGGCATCCCTGCATTTATTTTGGCTTCTAACTTGCAGAAGAAATCCTCATTTTAGGTCTTAGTATTCTTCTAAAATCAGGGATGAAAAGGAAAGCAAGCAAGCCACTCTAAGTTGAATCTACAGTGAGCTCAAGGAGGACATAAATGAGTATTGTTAGTACTGACTTAGGTAACCATGAAGGGAAGTGTGATAGTCAAGCACCACTTAATGTGGTGGCACTCCCAGGTTCAGGTTCAACACCAACCAAACCTGTCTTGGATTTACTAGGTGTGGCAAAAGAAAATGCTGCCTGCAGGACAAACTGAGTTGAAAATAACAATGTGAATTCATAATTTTTTTTCTCTTTAAAAAAAGAAGCAGAAGAAAGAGCAAAACAATAAGGACAGAAAGCAAATGGGCATGAGGAAAATTTTGGGATGAAGGAAGTATTCTAAAACTGGATTAGGTAATGGCTGCATAAATTTGTGGAAACTCATCAAACTGTACAAATAAAACAGGTGATTTTTTTTTTGCTACATAAATGTTTCAATAAACCATTAAACATTTTTTAATAAAAAAAAAAAAAAAAACACAACATTGGAGTGCCTAGGTGGCTCAGTTGGCTGTGTCCCACTCTTGATTTCGGCTCAGGTCATGATCTCAAGGTCATGAGATCAAGCACCAAGCTGGGCTCCACAGAGGACATGGAGTCTGCTTGAGATTCTCTCTCCCTCTGCCCCTCCCCCCCACTCTCTTTCTAAAATAAATAAATCTTAAAAACAAATACATAATAAAACAAAATATAACAAACAAATAAAACCAACTCTGAATGATTCCCAGACCAGAAAGAGTAAGGGTGAGATAGGATGGGAGGTGAGGAGGGTGTGGGGAGGGGTATCTGGAACAGGGCATGGGATTGGTTTTAAATCTCATTTTGGATGAGAAGGGTATGACTGACCCAAGATATTGGGTTTTAAAGCCCAAGCAGGAGTAGAAGAATGTCCCCGCATGATAATTGCCCAAATAGCAAGTTGGAAACTGAAAGGTGAGGAAAACATTCATAGGAGGCCAGAGAGGGTAAAAGGAAAGATGTCCCCACAGAGGGATGTCACAGTGTGATGTGTCTGAGCCAGAGTAGTATAAAGAGGGTATATGTGTGAAGAGGAAACAACATGAGATATGGGGCCCCAAGCAGATGAGGAGTATGTGTATGCTATGAGATAGGCTGGCACAATGTATCAGAGTCTAAGCAGGGTGATGTCCCCACAGAGAGGTAGCCTGGAGTAGGATGCTGGAAACCTGAGCAAGGTAGGGAAGGCATCCACACCTGAAGGCAGTCGAGGTTGAGAAGTCCAAAACCAAGCAGGGTAGTAAATAAGATGTCCAAGCAGGGGGGCAATCTGGCACAGTGTTTGAGCATCCAAATGGAGTGATGAAGTCATCTACTCTGGAGTGGGGTTAGTAGCAGTTATGGGATATTGGTTATATACAGAGGGCCTAGGAGTGTGACATCCCAGTAGCTCTGACCACACATAGAGCCCAGATGTTGGTTTCTAAATGCCATTATAGGGGCACCTGGGTGGCTCAGTGGGTTGAGCCTCTGCCTTTGGCTCAGGTCATGATCTCAGGGTCCTGGGATCGAGCCCCACATCAGGCTCTCTGCTCGGCGGGGAGCCTGCTTCCTCCTCTCTCTCTGCCTGCCTCTCTGCCTACTTGTGATCTCTCTCTCTGCGTTAAACAAATAAATATCTTTAAAAAAATAAAGATTTTTGGGCGCCTGGGTGGCTCAGTGGGTTAAGCCGCTGCCTTCGGCTCAGGTCATGATCTCGGGGTCCTGGGATCGAGTCCCACATCGGGCTCTCTGCTCAGCAAGAAGCCTGCTTCCCTCTCTCTCTCTCTCTCTCTGCCTTCCTCTCCGTCTACTTGTGATCTCTATCTGTCAAATAAATAAATAAAATCTTAAAAAAATAAAAATAAAAATAAAAAAAAATAAATAAAGATTTTTTTAAAATGCCATTATTTATTAAAAGGAACAAGGTCCCCTTGAAGAAATGATTCTTTCCAAACTGTGGAGGGAAAGCACAGAAACTTCCTGGAGTGCCTTGTGGTGCCAGAAATAAAGAAGTGCTTAAAGAATTATAGGGGTTTATCAAAAGGACAAAAAAGCCAGCTGAAATGGGGGCTCTCCTCTGGCCAAGTCTGGGATAATTTAAGCATCAACATAAACAATAAAACAGGAAGCTGTTAAGTCCATACTGATATAAAGAAATAAATTGAAAGCTTCATGAAGAGGGTGTATTTATATTCCTACAAACCACCTCTCCATAAAAGTTACTAATCACAAAAGGAAAAAAAGTAACTACATAGTGAAGAAGCCTCACAGATACCACCATAATCAAATTATCAAAGTGACCATATCAGTAATGAGAAAATCAAAACCAGGAGCCATCTCATAAGCTGTCATGTAAAGAACACAGCATCACTTCTATCATATTCAGTTAAAAGTGCATAACCCAAGGGGCGCCTGGGTGGCTCAGTGGGTTAAAGCCTCTGCTTTCGGCTCAGGTCATGATCCCAGGGTCCTGGGATCGAGCCCCATGTCAGGCTTTCTGCTCAGCAGGGAGCCTGCTTCCCCCTCTCTCTCTCTGCCTGCCTCTCTGCCTGCCTCTCTGCCTACTTGTGATCTCTCTCTGTCAAATAAATAAATAAAATCTTTAAAAAAAAAAGTGCATAACCCAAATCTAATCGTAGGAACACATTAGATTCCAAATTAAGGAATATGCTACAAAATAAATGGCCTGCAGTTTTGAATAGATCTGAAGACTGGATTGTAATAATGTGTCAGTGTTAACTTCCTGATTTTGATGGTTGCATTTATGTTAGGTAGGAGAATATTCTCCTTCCTAGGAAATATAAACTGAAGTACTCAGGGATGATGACACATTGTATCAACAATTTTCTCTCAAGTGATTCAAGGTGGAAAAGGTTCCTTGCTATACTTGCCACTTTTCTATGAACTTGAAATTGTTTCAAAATTAAAATTATTTTTAAAACATGTATGGATGGGCGCCTGGGTGGCTCAGTGGGTTAAGCTGCTGCCTTAGGCTCAGGTCATGATCTCAGGGTCCTGGGATCGAGTCCTGCATCGGGCTCTCTTCTCAGCAGGGAGCCTGCTTCCCTCTCTCTCTGCCTGCCTCTCTGTCTACTTGTGATCTCTCTCTGTCAAATAAATAAATAAAATCTTAAAAAAATAAATAAAACATGTATGGACTTGTGGAGAATCACAAGACTCACACCCTAACAGTGAGAATAAGGGGGTTAATCTACAAAATCAAAGCTTCAAAAAAAAACCCATTAGAGATATGAGGACACAAAGAAACTTAAATGAACTAAACTGCAGTGTTATAAAGGGCTTCCACGTTGAAGGATAAAACATTTATAAAAGATGGGAGTAAGAAGAGCAGCTGAACTTTCAATGAACTTCTAATGGCTGCGTGTGGCAAGCTACAGTGCAAGTCTGCACCACCCACCCATGTTTTCTCCTGGCCTTCACCAAATACGCAAGGCTAGTAACTCAATGCTGGAGACAGGGCAGGAGAGCTGAGAGAGATCACCACTAGTATGCAGGTCTTCTCCAAGTGCACAGCTACAGCCATGAGAAGAGAGCTGAAAGGAATCCCTCCGAGGACTCCTCTTCAGGGAGAGTACTTCAGGGGTCCTCCAAAGACTGGGGACAGAGCAGCAAGGCAAAAGGCAAAAAAGTTTCTAAAGGTGTATAAAGCCAGTAACATGACAGGAAAGCAAAGAGAACTTCCCAGAAACATATACCAAGCAACTATGCTAAAAACAGAGAGAGATTTCCATGGTCTGTGAAGCTGGTGGCTGGATATAAGGCATAAAGAGATCTCTGTGGTCTTGCTAATGTCAGATCCCAAGCTCTGCTAAAGGAAAAGTCCTCATCCTGCTCTCAAGACATTTGAAGCTGGGATGCCTGGGTGGCTCAGTTCATTAAGTGGCTGCCTTCAGCTCAGGTCGTGATCCCAGTGTCCTGGGATCGAGTCCCACATCCAGCTCCTGGCTCAGCAGAGAGCTTGCTTCTCCCTCCCACTCTGCCTGCTGTTCTCCCTGCTTGTACTCTCCCTCTCTGTCAAATGAGTAAGTAAAACCTTAAAAAAATTATTTAAAAAAGCCAATGGTGACCTAAATCAAACTAAACAGGAAAAGTCCCAGACCCACTTTTTTTTTAAAGATTTATTTTAGAGACAGAGAAAGAGCAAGTGGGGCTTGGGGGGACAGGGAGAGAGTGAGCCCTCAAGCAGATGCCCCAGTGAGTGGTAAGCCTCACATGGCTTGATGCCAGGACCCTGAGATCATGACCTGAGCTGAAATCAAGAATTGACCGACTGCTTAACCAACTGAATCCTCCAGGTGCACCACCCAGAGCTATTTTAAATTTCAGCCTCCTATAGAGTACGTCCTTTGTCAAGGATAAATATTATTTCAATTTCTAAAATAATGAAGCATATAAAGAAGGAAGAAAATATGATCAGTATCAAGAGGGAAAATAGTCAATAAAAGCAGGCACAGAGTAGGTCTAAATTTTGCAATTATCAGACAGGGACTTTGAAATATCTTTGATATTGGGGCGCCTGGGTGGCTCAGTGGGTTAAAGCCTCTGCCTTCGGCTAGGGTCATGATCCCAGGGTCCTGGGATCAAGCCCCACATCGGGCTCTCTGCTCAGTGGGGAGCCTACTTCCCCTTCTCTCTGTCTCTCTACCTGCTTGTGATCTCTCTCTCTGTCTATCAAATAAATAAATAAAATATTTAAAAAATATATCTTTGATAAATATGACAAAGGAACTAGTGGAAAAAGTAAACACCATGTCTAAACAATTGAGGAATTTTAGTAAAAAGAGAAAGAAAAAAAGAGGAATAGAGAGGGAGGGGGGAAAGGAAGGAAGGGAGGCAAGGAGGGAGGGAAGAAAGAGAGGAGAGGGAGGGAGAAAGAAAGAAAGGGGAAAATGAAGAAAAGAAAAGAAAGAAGGAAGAGGGGCGCCTGGGTGGCTCAGTGGGTTAAAGCCTCTGCCTTCGGCTCAGGTCATGATCCCTGGGTCCTGGGATCGAGCCCCACATCAGGCTCTCTGCTCAGCAGGGAGCCTGCTTCCTCCTCTCTCTCTTCCTGCCTCTCTGTCTACTTGTGATCTCTCTCTCTCTCTCTCTCTCTCTGTCAAAAAAAAAAAAAAGAAAGAAAGAAGGAAGGAAGAAACTGCTAAAAAGAGGAAAATATGATATCAGAAATGAAGAAGTCATTTGATGATCTTAGCAGAATTATGTGCACAGCAGAGGAAATAATCAGTAAACTTAAAGATAGATCAATAGAAATTATTCAAACTAAAACAGAGATGAAAAATGTGGGGGGGTGGGGGGAACAGAGCAACTAAGATGCTGAGATGATATCAAATGGCCTAACATATTTGTATTTGAAATCTCAGAAAAAGAAGAAAGACAGAATGAGACAGACTATTTGAAAAGGTAAAGGACACAAATTTTCTAAAATTGATTAAGGAAATCAATCCACAGACCATAGCAGCTCAATGAACCCCAAGCAGGATAAATTCAAAGAAAACCACACATAGACATATCATAGTTAAAGTGCTAAAAACTAAAGATAAAAATAAAATCTTAAAAGCATCCAAATTAGGGATGCCTGGGTGGCTCAGTTGGTTGGACGACTGCCTTCGGCGGGGGTCATGATCCCGGAGTCCCGGGATCCAGTCCCGCATCAGGCTCCCAGCTCCCTCTGACTTTCTCCTCGCTCATGCTCTCTCTCACTGCCTCTCTCTCAAATAAATAAATAAAATCTTAAAAAAAAAAAAAGCATCCAAATTAAAAAGAACTGTTATGAATTATGGCTGACTTCTTATCAGAAACAGTGGAAGTCAAAAGATAATAGAAAATCTCCCTTAAAGAGCTAAATTTAAAAAAAAGAAACTTGTCAACCTAGAAATCTACATATATTTCAAACATGAAGGTAAACAAAAGACATTTTCAGACAAAGCTGGGGGAATTTATGTTCATAAAACCTGCTTTACAAGAAGGGAAATGATACAGATTGAAGTGTAGATTTGCATGGTTGATACGAGCCCCAGAGACCATAAATATAAAGCTAAATATAAAAAACATCTGTATGTTTTTTAAAAACCACTGGCTGGGGGCACCTGGGTGGCTCAGTAGGTTAAAGCCTCTGCCTTCGGCTCAGGTCATGATCCCAGGGTCCTGGGATCAAGCCCTGCATCAGGCTCTCTGCTTGGCAGGGAGCCTGCTTCGCTCCACCACCCCCCGCCTCTCTCTCTCTGCCTGCCTCTCTGCCTGCTTATGATCTCTACCTATAAATAAATAAATAAAATCTTTAAAAAAAAATAAAAACCACTGGCTGTTTAAGCAACACAATAATGACATTGTACAACATACAGCATGACAACCAGGGCTCAAAGAATGGGAGTTTAGTAAACAAAATTATAGTATCACAAGAGTTGTACATTGTTTGAGAACTATAATAATGTTATTTAAAGGTGGGTTGTGCAAAATTAAAGAAAACTCTAGGGAATAAAACCACTAAAAATAAAAGGTGATATTTAGCTAAATAGTCAATGGCAAATTAAAAAATATTCAATTTGTCCAAAAGAGGTCAGGAGAAGAGGAACAGAGAAAGAAACAATAGAAGGGACAAGTAGGAATAACCAAAATGTTAGGATAAACCTAAATCAAAAGTTACCTTAAATATAAATGAGCTAGCCTACAATAAGAAAACAGAAATTTTCACACTGGGGGAAAAAAACCCAAGTATATGCTATTTAAAAGAAACACAGAGGCACCTGGGTGGCTCAGTGGGTTGAGCCTCTGTCTTCGGCTCAGGTCATGATCTCAGGGTCCTGGGATAGAGCCCTGCGTCTGGCTCTCTCCTCAGTGGGGAGCCTGCTTCTCCCTCTCTCTGCCTACCTCTCTGCCTACTTGTGATCTCTCTCTCTGTGTCAAATAAATAAAATCTTTTAAAAAATAAAAATAAAAGAAACACAATAGAAATAGAAAGACACAAGAGGAAGGGGGACTTAGAAAATTTTAAGAAACAAACTTCGAAGTGTAGGAACACCTGAGAAGCAGGGCCTAAAGGAGGGCCTCACTTGTTCAGTTTTAAACTCAGCGCTGTCCAGGAATCATGATGTAGGAATGGTGTGCCCCACTTCATCTTTCTGAGGAACTCCCTCAAGATAGAGGGGGAGTTACAATGCTGGGAACAAAGCAGCAAATGTCAACTCCATACCCATAAATAGCTACATTTCCTGATCAGTATGAGAGGACCACTCCAACTACTTAATATTTCTAATCAACACAAAGCACTTGACCTTTAAGTTGGCCTATGCAATCTTATTTTGGGTAAATATAAGACTTTTCTTGGGCTCTGGAAATAGTGAAAATAGCTCACACACCTTCTGTGAACTCCTAGGGAACTGCAGACAAATCTCTGGTTTGAAACTAGAATTTGGAGGCTACACTGAGTTCTAACAACCCATGAATCTAAAAACATAAGAGTGAGTTTATGTTTTCCCATTTCTACTTCAACATGTAAGGAGCTTGGAAGTTACCACTCCATCCTAACAACGGTTAAAGCTAAACACACTGAAAAATCAACAACTTTTCTAGGATCTATAAGAGAGGTAAGGATACATGTCAAACTGCTACCCCCAAGATTGGAGAGTGATAGGTGAATACAGGAAGTCATGGTTTTCCAGAGGAGAGACTCAAAAAACAAACCACAGTGGGAACGAGTACCAGGGTAGGAAAACCTGAACTGTAATTGATGAATGGCTGGAGGTTCAGTGTGGACAACTCTGAAAGTTAAAAACTCCAGGGGGCCCAGTCAGAGGGGAACCCCACAATTTGTGAGATTTACCTCTAGGAGTTCAAGCACGTAATCACAATGAAAAGAAGAGACCCCCCCCCCACTTCCAACAGAGGGAAGGAAAAGGGAACCATCTGAAATATATCAGAGCATGCTGTTCTTCTTAATAAGACCTATCTTCAAGAGAAACTAGTTAAACAGAGCCTAACCTGCTAGGGTATTATCAGACCTGAGAGAAAGGAGATGCTCAACTCTAGCTGACACTAGCCTTCCATGTAGAAGGGAAATACCCAACTTCAGCCCACTCTAGCCATCCTGTCCCACCTAAGGGGGAGGGAAAAAACTGAGACAAAAAACTGAGACACACCTTGAAGTTTGAAGTCCAGAGACATAGGCTCACTAAAGGACTGAAACCTAATCACAGAGTTACAGAATACTTCTCATCCCACCACACCCTACCACGTTACTAAAGGCCCATTTATAGCACTTCCTTTTATTCAGTACATCATGTCCAGCTATCAAGAAAAAATTACAAGACATAAGGCAAAAAAAAAAAAACAAAACACCACAATTTGCACATGGATAAGCATTAAAACCAAACATGGAAAAAATGTTGAAATTATCAGACTGGGAATTAATCAACCATGATTAATATATTCAAGACTCTGGTGGATAAAATAGCATGTAAGAAGAGATGGGCAATTTAAGCAGAGAGATGTAAATCCTACCAAAGAACAAAAATCAAATGCAAATCAAACAAAAATGAAAAACATTGTAATAGAAATGAAGAATGCCTTGTATGGGCTTATCTATAGACTGGACATGGCTGAGGAAAGAATATTTGATCTTGAGGATATCTCAGTACAAACTTCCAAACCTGAAAAGCAAGGAGAACATAGGCTGAAAAAAGAAGACGGAGATGGGGGGAGGGGGAGGAGAGTATCCAAGTACTGTAAAGAAACAGACTATCTGAATAGACCTATATCTATTAAAGAAATTAATCAGTAATTAATAACCTTCCAAAACAGAAAGCACCAGACCCTGATGAGTTTTCTGATAAAGTCAATCAAACATTTAAGGAAAAATTATACCAAAACTCTGGAATCCCTTTCAGAGGATAGAAGAGGGAATATTTCCTTAATTCATCCTAGGACCAGCCTTACCCTATTACCAAAACCAGACATAGACATTACAAGAAAACTATAGACAAATATCTCCCATGAACATAAAGCAAAAATTCTCAACAAAACATTAACAAGCCAAATATAACAATGTAACAACAACAACAAAAAGGATTCTATACAATGACAAAGTATTATTTATCCCAGTTGTGCAAGGCTGGCTTAATATTTGAAAATCAATTAATGTAATCCATCACATCGACAGTCTAAAGAAGAAAAATCATATGAACATACAACAGATGCAGAAAAAGTATTTAATAAAATCCAACACCCATTCATGATAAAAACTCTCAGCAAACTAAGAATACAAGGGAACTTCCTCAACATAAAAGAGAATATATACCCCAAAAAAGTTCTAGAGCTAACTTTATACTTAATGGTGAGAAACTCAAAGCTTTTCCACTAAGATCAAGAACAAGGCAAGGCTGTCTCCTCTCACCACACCTTTTCAAAATCATACTGGAAATTCCTGATAATAAAATTAGATGAGAAAAGGATATAAAGGGTATATAGATTGGGAAGAGAAAACTAAAACTCTCTTGGCTAAGAAGAGGAGAGGAGAAGAGAAGGAGGAAAGGAGAGGAGAGGAGAAGAGGAGGAGGAGAAGAGAGGAGAGGAGAAGAGAAAGAGAAAAAGAACTGCCAATCATGAATCCTGTATGTGGTAGAACTATCCTTCAAAACTGCAGGAGAAATTAAAATGTTCCCAGATAAACAAAAACTAGGGAATCACTAGACCTGTCCTACAAGAAATGCTCAAGAGATTCCTGCAAGGTAGGGTTGCCTGAGTGGCTCAGTTGGTTGAGTGGCTGCCTCTGGCTCAGGGCCTGATACCAGGGTCCTGGGATTGAGCCCCACATCAGGCTCCCTACTTCCCTACAGAAGTCTGCTTCTCCTTCTCCCACTTCCTCTGCCTGTGCTCTCTCTTTGTCAAATAAATAAAATCTTTAAAAAAAAAAAAAAAAGAGGGAGAGATTCCTGCAAGGTAACATAAAAGAATACCAGATAATAGCTCAAAACTATATAGAAAAAAAATCTTAACATAGGTACACACACACACACACACACACACACACACACACACACAAACACACAAAATATAAATACATATATATATGGGCAAATGCATGGGCAATTATAAAAGCTAGCATTACTGTAACAATGGTTTGTAACTCCACTTCTTTTTCCTGTGTATCTGAGAGACTACTACATTTAAAGAAAAATATTGTTAGTATAAAAGCTAAAATTGCTGTATCTTTGGTTTGTAACTCCAGAATTTCTTTTTTACCTATTTTAAGAGCCCAGTGTATTTAAAAGAATTATTGGTTTATGTTTTGGGGTACAAAATGTATAAAGTTCTAATTTTGTGATATCAACCAAAGGAGTGGGGACAGAGCTATAAAGGAAGCAGAGTTTTCGTATGTTATTGAAGTTAAGATGGAATAGTTTCAAATTAGAGTATTATAATTGTAAGATGTTAAATGTAATCTCCATGGTAACCACAAAGAAAATAGCTACAGAATATACATAAAAGGAAATGAGGGGCGCCTGGGTGGCTCAGTAGGTTGAGTGTCTGTCTTCAGCTCAGGTAATGATCCCAGAGTCCCACATTGGGCTCCCTGCTGATCGGGGAGCCTACTTCTCCCTCTCCTTCTGCTGCTCCCCCGCTGCTCATGCTAATGCTGTCTCTCTCTTTTGCGTGTGTGCACATGCGTGCACAAAAATAAATAAATAAAAATATTTAAGAAGAAAAGGAAATGAGAAAGGAGTGTAAATATTTCACTACAAAAAAAAAAATCAGCTAAACATAAAAGACCACATAATTATGGAAATGAGGGATTAAAAAGCCTAAGACATACAGAAAACAAATAGCACAATGACAGAAGAAGGCCCTTTCTTTCTTCTTCTTCCTCCTCCTCTTCTTCGTCTTCTTC
Organism: Lutra lutra; assembly: GCF_902655055.1. Classification (NCBI taxonomy): domain Eukaryota; kingdom Metazoa; phylum Chordata; class Mammalia; order Carnivora; family Mustelidae; genus Lutra; species Lutra lutra. Next base: position 88,379,299 of record NC_062285.1, read on the forward strand.
TTTTTTGGGAAAGATTTTATTTATTCATTTGACAGAGAAAGAGAGAGATCACAAGTAGGCAGAGCAACAGGCGGCGGGGTGGGTGGAGGAAGCAGGCTTCCTGCTCAGCAGAGAGCCCAATGTGGGGCTCGATCCCAGGACCCTGAGATCGTGACCTGAGCTGAAGGCAGAGGCTTAACCCACTGAGCCACTCAGGCACCCCACGAAGGTCTTTTCTTATCAGTAATTACTTTAAATGTAAATGGCTTAAACCCTCCAGTAAAAAGACAGATTGGCAGAATGGATAAAAACACATGATGCTGTCAATGCAGAAAAAGAATTTGACAAAATTCAACACCCTTTCATAACTAAAAACATTCGATAAGCTAGGAATAGAAGGAAACTGTCTCAACCTAATAAAAGCCATATATGAAAAACCCAGAGCAAACCCATATTCAATGAGGAAAGCCTGAAAGCTTTTCCCTCTAAGATCAGCAACAAGGATGCCCACTTTCACCACTTCTATTCAACATAGTACTACAATTTCTAGCCAGAAAAATTAAGCAAGAAAAAAAAATAAAAGGCATCCAAATTGGAAAAAAAGGAGTAAAATTATCTCTATTTCCAGATAATATGATCTTCTATGTTAAAAAAGAAAACCCTAAAGATTCCACCAAAAAAAACTATTAGGGTACATGAATTCAGCAAAGTAGCAGGATACAAAGTCAACACACAAAAATCAGTTGCATTTCTATATGCTATCAATGAAAAATCTGAAAAGGAAATTACAAAATAGTTCCATTTATAATAGCATCAAAAAGAATATTTTTTTAAATAAGAATAAAGTTCTTAGGAAACAACTTAACCAAAAAGGTAGACTTACACAATGAAAACTATAAAACATTACTGAAAGAAATTAAAGAAGACATACATAAATGGAAACACATCCCACGTTCCATGGGTTAGAACACTTAAAAATTGTTAAAATGTCAAAACCACCCAAAGTCATCCATAGATTCAGTGCAATCCCTTATCAAAATCCCAATTTTTTGAATGGAAAAACCTATCCTAAAATTCATACAGACTCTCAAAGGATCCTGAATAGCCAAAACAATCTTAAAAAAGAACAAAACTGGAAGATTTACACTTTCTGATTTCAAATCTTAGTATAAGCTACAGTAATCAATATAGTGTCATGGGGTGCTTGGGTGGCTCAGATGGTTGTGTCTGCCTTCGGCTCAGGTCATGATCTCCAAGTCCTGGAATCGAGCCCCATGTTGGGCTCCCAGCTCAGCGGGAGTCTGCTTCTCCTTTTCTCTCTGCCTCTCCCCTTGCTTGTGCTCTGTCTCTGTCTCTGTATCTTTCTCAAATGAATAATTAATAATAATAAAAATACAGTGTGGTATTGACATAAAGACATACATATAGACCAATGGAACAGAATAAAGAGCCCAGAAATAAATCCTCATATATATGGTCAAATAATCTTTGACAAGGGTGCCAAACCGTTCAGTGGGGGAAAGGACAGTCTTTTCAACAAATATTACTGGGTAAACCAGATATTCACATGTGAAAGAATGAAGTTGGACCCTTTACCTAACACATACAAAAATTAACTCAAAATGAATCAAGGACCTAAATGCAAGACCTAAAACGATAAAACTCTTAGAAGAAAACATTCCAAAGGCTTCATGACATTGGATTTGGTAATGATTTCTTGGGTATGACACCAAAAGCACAGGTAACAAAAGGAAAAAATAGACAAGTTGGACTCCATGAAAATTGTAAAAATTTACGTATCAAAAGACACTCAGCAGATGAAAAGGGCAACCCACAGAATGGGAGAAAATATCTGCAAATTATATATGTGATAAGGAATTAATATCCAGAATACACAGGGAACTCCTAAAACTTAACCTTGAAACATTAAATTAAATTAAATTTAAAAATAAAAGCAAAAAAAAAACCCTCACAAAAACCCAATTCAGAAATGGGCAAAGGACTTAAACACACATTTTTCAAAAAAAGATATGCAAAGATGCTCAACATCACTAATCATTAGGGAAATGCAAATCAAAACTACAGTGAGGTTCCACTTCACCCCATCAGGATGACCATGATTAAAATAAAAGAAACCACAGGTGTTGCCAAGGATGTAGAGAAATTGAAACACCTATACCTTGTCGGTGGGAATGTAAAATGGCACAGCCACTATGGAAAATAATGTGGTGCTTTCTCATAAAGTTGAAAACAGAGCTATCCAGCAACTCCACTTCTGCATATATACCCAGAAGAACTGAAAGCAGGGTGCTGAAGAGATATTAACAACCATGTTCACAAGAGCTAAAACATGGAAACAACCCAAGTGCCCACTGACAGAGGAATGGATGAGCTAAGTGTGGTCTACACATACAAGAGAATATTATCCTCCTCTAAGTAGGAAGGAAATTCTGCAATAATCCAGAATATGTATATAACTTGAGGATATTATACCAAGTGTAATATGCCAGTCACAAATAGTACTGTATGATTCCACTAATGTAAGGTACTAAGAGTAGTCAAAATCATAAGACAGAAAGTACAATGGTCATTGCCAGCAACTGAGGATTGGTGAGAATGGGAATTTAATGGATGGAGACTTTTAGTTTTATAAGATGGAAAGAGTTACAGGGAGGGACGGCGGTGGTGGTTGTACAATGATATGAATATATTTAATACCATATAACTCTATACTTTAAAATGGTTAAGATGGTAAAGGTTATGAGTATTCTATCACATTAAAAAAGATTGGGGGATGGGCACCTGGGTGGCTCAGTTTGTTAAGTGACTGCCTTTGGCTCAGGTCGTGTCCCGAGATCAAGTTCCACATCGGGTTCCCAGCTCCATGGGGAGTCTGCTTCTTTCTCTGACCTTCTCCCCTCTCATGCTCTCTCTCACTCTCAAATAAATAAATAAAATCTGTTTTTTAAGATTTTATTTATTTATTTGACAGAGCGAGATCACAAGTAGGCAGAGAGGCAGGCAGAGAGAGAGGAAGGGAAGCAGGCTCCCGGCTGAGCAGAGAGCCCAATGTGGGGCTCGATCCCAGGACCCTGAGATCATGACCTGAGCCGAATGCAGAGGCTTTAACCCACTGAGCCACCCAGGTGCCCCTAAATAAATAAAATCTTAAAAAAAAAAAAAAAAGATTGGGGGAAAATCCTGCACAAGGATGTTTACAGCAACTTTAAATGCTAAAAAGAAAAGAGCTATCAAGCCTTGAGAAGGCATGAAGGAAACTTAAATGTATATTACTAAGTGAAATAACCTAGTCTGAAAAGGCTAACTACTATATGATTTCAACTATATGACATTCTGGAAACGGCAAAACTATGGAGACGGTAAAAATATCAGTGGTTGCCAGGGTTTGAGGGTGCAAGAAGGGATGAATAGGCAGAAAGCACAGGGTTTACAGGGCAGTGAAAATGTTCTGTACGATACGATAGTGGTAGATACATTTGTTCAATGCACGGAATGCACAACCCCAAGTATGAACCCTGGGGTAAACTATGGACTTTGAGTGACTGTGATGTGTCACCATAAAGTCATGGATTGTAACCAATGTACTCTCTGCTGGGGATGTAGATAACAACAGATTGTTATGTAGTACATAACAACGTACTCTCTGCTGTGCATGTGTGTGAGAGGAGATATTTGGGAGATCTCTATACCTTCCTCTCAATTTTGCTGTGGACCTAAAACTGCTCTTAAAAAGTTAAAAAAAAAAAGATACAACTATTTATCTATATATACGGATATATCCGAGTTTTGTTTAAAAATTAATTTCAAGGGCACCTGGGTGGCTCAGTGGGTTAAACCTCTGCCTTTGGCTCGGGTCATGATCTCAGGATCCTGGGACGGAGCCCCACATTGGGTTCTCTGCTCAGAGGGGAGCCTGCTTCCCTCTCTCTCTCTCTGCCTGCCTCTCTGCCTACTTGTGATCTCTTTCTCTGTCAAATAAATAAAATCTTTTTTAAAAATTAATTTCAGAATGAAACATGAAATATTTCTTTTAAAGGACTGTTGTCAGAATAATTCCTTAGAGCTTTATTCTCAAATCTTGATAGTGTACCCCTATTTAACATTTTAACAAAATTCAATATTTGTATATATTTATAAATTATTCCCATACTTTATGTACATTCTAAGACATACAAAAATAGCAATCGGAAAAGGATGAGTTTAAAAGTCTGAACAAAGGAGCGCCTGGGTGGCTCAGTGGGTTAAGCCGCTGCCTTCGGCTCAGGTCATGATCTCAGGGTCCTGGGATCGAGTCCCGCGTCGGGCTCTCTGCTCAGCAGGGAGCCTGCTTCCCTCTCTCTCTCTCTCTCTCTCTGCCTGCCTCTCTGTCTACTTGTGATCTCTCTCTGTCAAATAAATAAATAAAATCTTTAAAAAAAAAAAAGTCTGAACAAAAATTCTAGTTACTTCTTCCCACACCCCCAAAAACTATCATGCACCCCCCCCCCAGATGCATGTCCCCCTGTGAAAACCAGTCCTCTAGGCCACAGGGAGAGAAGTGAGCCCAGCCACAGGTCACTGACCCACAAGAGACCCACCCAGGGAGTGTGGAGAGTGGAGGAGAAAGGGCAGGAAATGACTGTATCACAAAGTACCATAAAACTCTGCAGTTTATGTACAGGTTATAAATCTCATATGACCTGCTTCTCTCGCTGCTTTCCTCTCTGTCCCTGCACCCTACCCAGGGGATCATCAGAAAGGTATGTTGCTCTTCTCCATTCTCACATGAACTTCTCAGCCTGACCCTCATCCTCATGTCGACTTCGGCCTCCCCGTAGGCCTCCCTTGGTGATCACACGTAATTGGAGTTCACCTGGACAAAGATGCCGTTCAGGTGAGGCATGAAATGTGACTTAACCACACTCCTCCTGAGCCAGTACCTAGAACCTGGTTAGGGACAACACTGGCATTTATTAGGAAAATGGGTTTGGCTGATCAGTGTTTTCTAAAACACGTTTTTGTCCCCAGCATTTTCCACCACTCTTCTCCAAAAGGAGACTCCAGTCTTCAGATGTTAGTCCTTAAAAGCAAGCATTTTTCCCCCCTTAGGCAACTATTATAAACAATATTCCTCTAGAACTTCTGTGAGAAACAGGAGTCTATTTAGTCTCTCTCTAAGGAGTTATAACTTCAGGAGCACAGTAAAAACATACCCAAACTTATAAACACACATATACTTTCTCTGACTCAAAGGAAAAATGAACAATCTGGTTGATCGCCAAGATCCTCTCAACCCTCAGGTTCTGATTTTGTGTGAGGCTGCACACGGAAGTATTATGGCAGAGTCCAAATGTTACTCATTTTCTAGGGATTTGGTGAAAACACAAAATTACAGTGAAGAGGGTCATCTTTCTCACTTCCCCCTCACCCCCAGTTCTTTGACTCCCCCCCCCCCAAAATCAATGAAACAGAAACAGAAGCCAGAGATTAAGTATGGTGTTACGGAACCTCCACTTCATTTTGTTGGCATAAGCCTTCCCTGCAAAAGCTCCAGAACACCCTTGGATGCACGTATGAAATATAGAAGATGCACAATGAGGAATGAACAGGTTGTGGTTTTAATATACCATAAACAAGCTTTTCTAGGTTTCCTCAAGAAGTGAGTCATTACTTCCAGTAAATGAAATAACATACACCAAGCCCCTAGCAAATGCCCCGCACACAGCGGGCTCTCCACAGCCTTATTATAAAGAATCACAAACAAACCATTACGAATGTACCAACAGAGTATGTCAAATGAGAAATCTTCTGGCACTCCCCGCTCTCTTGACCCACCCAGAAAACACAACAAGCATGTTGGTCTGAAGTTGGCACTGGGTTGAATAGGGTGGGTTCGAGTTTCTAAGATGTCAGGTACTGAGCAGGAGTCGCCAGCAGACTCCTCCCTCAAAGGAATGCCTGGAGAAGAGCCAGCACAGACATCAGGGAGGGCAGTTAACCCAGTGTCTCTGACCACTATGCCTGAGTGTTCTACTGCTCTTATGGAACCGGAAGGACACGTCCCCATCACTTGGAGCTGAAAGAGGACAGAAGGGACGAATGAGTGGCTCACCGCTAACCAGCACCATGCTGGCTTGACAGAGGGAGGCCAACAAAGCTCAGCAAATGGATATGCAGTAAGAGACAGGGAGATAACAGAAGGGATTAATGGCTCAGAGAATTTAGATTCTAAACACAAACAACATGTACTGGGGTAGGCAGGGGGGGAATAACAGTACCCATAGGTTACAGGCTTGTGGGGGGCAGGGCATAAACAGAGGGTAAGCGACTTCATCAAAACCCTAGGAGGGAAGGGCAGACTTGAAAAGAACAAAGCTGCTTTTAAGATGAAAAGGAGGGAATGTGGACTAAGGCTGTGGAGCACAGAGAAGAGCAGAAGACAACATTTTCTTCCTACTACGTCTGAACTTCTGTGTACTTGAGTCTCCCAGGGCCCATCCTGTGGGTCAGCCTAGATCTTCTCAAAAGTTGCCACCCTTCAAATACTTATGGAGAGTTCTCATACCCACCCTGGCTCCCACCCCTTAGTCACTGTAGGCCAGACATGACACCAAGAGCCCTTGTAATCAGCCCCTGTGTCTCATTATTAATCATTCTGTTCAGGATGAGAACTCTTGCCCCGTCACAAGTATTTTTTTCTTCCTTCTGCCATCTACTGGTGGAAATGAAAATTTCATATTCTCCCACCAGGCTGTTCCCAATTTGCAAATAGGTTGTGGAGTCTGAAAGCTCATTTAGGTAGTACTGATCTGCTGGTAGAAGAAATTTTTCCAAAGCATAAATATATAACATATTATGGTTCAATCATTCATTCAATAAGCACTTACTGAATGAGAAATATGAAGTTATAGACATACACAGTGTATGTAATATCAAGGGTAGAGTCTCAAAACCAAATATTGCTTGACCCCCTACCTGCTGTATGACCTGGGCAAGCTACTTAGAGTAATAGTAACATTAATATGCTCATAATGGCTAATACACACTAATCATATGAGGAGCCAGTCTACCTCACTTAAACCTCACAACCTTGTAAGGTAGGTATATTGCTATCTGCGTATCTTCTGATAATACTGAAACACAAAAAGGCTGAATAACTTGCCAAAGGTCCCAGAGCTAATAAGGAGCAGATTTGACCATCTGGCTCCACAGCTTATAATGAGAACAATAATATCTACCTTTCAGGATTGTTCAAGGAACTAGAGACAACACATGTAAAGTTGCCAACATATAGTATGTTCCAGAAAATGACAGATATTGAACATTCACTGTGTACTGGGCACTACAAGAGGTTAAAATTGCATCCATAAATAAGCCACAGTACCTGCCCTCCAGGCAAACATAATCACAGTACAGTGCTAAGACTGCATTCACCGAAGGCCGAGTTCAGCAAAGGGAACTTCTGACCTTTTTTTCAGAATTGTCTTCCTGGTACCGGGCACAGTAGCTGGGACATAGCAGATACTGGAAGGGAAGGAGACCACAGAATTTAAAAAACATAAAACACAAAAACTAGGCCTAAGACTCTGGGAGACAGATGGGATAGATGCTCTTATTTCCATACTAGCAAATGAGAGACATCAAGGTTCAGTAACTCCCACAAGGTCACACAGCAAGTCAACAGGTCTCTTGACTAACATTTTGCCCACACTCTGTTGCATTCCCCCATCCTTCCAGTTTCTACCAGCCCCTAGATGGCATTCTGCAGGTTAACGAAGGTAGCAGGTGGAGGTAGGGCTGTGAGCAGATTAAAATTTCGAAGAATAATTGGGGCCCCTGGGTGGTTCAGTCATTAAGTGTCTGCCTTTGGCTCAGGTCCGGGGTCCTGGGATGGAGCCCCACATCGGGCTCCCCACTCTGTGGGAAGGCTGCTTCTCCCTCTTTCTGCCACTCCCTCTGCTTGTGTTCCCTCTCTCACTGCATCTCTCTGTCAAATAAATAAAAATCTTTAAAACAAAAAAACTTCCAAGAATAAAAACAGACATCAGAGCCCATGTCCTAGAGACTATGCAGTCCCACATGAGCCCATTTTCTTCCTTTCTCTGTTCCATTTGGCACAAACCAGCTTCTCACTTTAGGGTTAGACTGTTCAGGGCTCTTTCCCAGAGATCGAGTTTCCGTAGTTATTTTTAGCTGGAGTTTTAGTGCATACCTGGGACAGGTGAGACATGAAAAGAAATGTGGGTGCGGATAACCCTTGAACCTCTAGTGCCAAGGTTTGGGTCTCTTGTCATTCCAACTGAAGAGAGAGGACTCATACCCTGACTTATCTGCCCTGAGGCAAGATTGCACCTTAAGAACTATGTGAATTAGAACTTCTTGTATATTCTCTAATTTTGTATTCAAGTTCTTAGAACATACTTTCTTGATGTTACTTTGTTACCTGCTTTTGATAACTTGGATGCCTTCATTTTCTGCCACCAATGCCAGAGCCTGTGGTTCTTTCTGGTCTCCTTTCCCAGGCTTTGAGGGAGCTGGGGTAGAGAGTCTCTGATTAAGATTTTAAGATTTTATTTATTTGACAGAAAGAGAGAGTGAGAGCACAACCAAGGGGAGTGGCAGGCAGGAGGAGAGGGAGAAACAAGCTCCCTTTGAGCAGGGAGCTGGATGCGGAGCTTGATCCCAGGACCCTGGAATCATGATCTGAGCCAAAGGTGATGCTTAACTGACTGAGCCACCTAGACGCCCCAATTTAGGTTTTTTGATTATCTGTAGGTAGGAAGCTACCTGGAAAACAATTTGGCTATAAGCCAGATGTTTTTATAAAGCCAGCCAAGTTTTAGGATGTTAAGGGACTTAGAAAGAATAATCAGGGTGCCTGGATGGCTCAGTCGGTTAAATGTCTGCCTCCAGCTCACGTCATGATCTTGAGTCCTGGGATCAAGTCGTGTGTTAGGCTCCCTGCTCAGCTGGATGGAGTCTGCTTCTCCCTCTCCTGTCCCCCTTCCTCTGTGCACTCTCAAGTAAATAAATAAAATATTCAAAAAATTTTAAAAAAGAATCATCATCATAAACTAGTTGAGTCTAGACCCCTCCTGGCAACTACTAGAATCCCCTCAGAGTACCTTTAAGTTCCAGAGTGCGTAGAATTCTGGGTCTGCTCTAAGTCTGGAATAGCCAGCCCAACTAAAACCATATCACTGGGATCCCTGGACCCCTTCAAAAAGCAGAGATATTTTCCTCATCTCACTTCAGCTCTAGACAGAGAAAATAAAAAGAGGCTAGCTAGTATCGTGAAGCCATGATACAACAAATACTATATAAAGTGGCTTCATGATTCAGATGAGAAATAAGAGGGAAATCTGGGCCAGCATTACTTGACTATTATAAGCTACTTCCTTTACGAAGTCATACAAGTTAGGTGTAGGAATTGTTTGCAACTGGGGGAGGGGGTGAGGGCGGTTGGTTATTTTGAAACCCTGTTTCTTTCTTTTTTTGAGAGAGAGAGAGAGATTGGGGGGGGGGTGCAGAGGGAGAGAGAGAGACTCTTAAGCAAGCTCCACACTCCAGCACGGAGCCCAACACAGGGCTCAATCTCATGAGAACTCATGAGATCATGACCCGAGCCAAAATCAAGAGTCGGACACTCTACCAACTGAGCCACCCAGGCGCCCCTGAAGTTCGGTTTCTTAAATCAGGAAAACAGAACCAAGGAATTACACCAAGAAGGAAACAGAAGAAATGCCAGAAACACCCTCCCTACTCCTGAAACTAGAACCTTTGGTACCTTGACTGCAAAGATAATTTATATTTCATTTAAGAGAGTATCATCTTAAACTTGTTTTTTCTAAGATTTAATTTTTAAGTAATCTCTATACCCAACATGGGGTTTGAACTTACAACACTCAGATCAGGAGTCACATACTCTACCAACTGAGTCAGCCAGGTGCCCCTCATTTTAAACTTTTATGCTTCCACCCACCTTAACCATTTCTGAAGACCTACCTTCTGCCTTTTCTACACTTTCTTTGTCATCAACTCTATCTACCACTTCTATTCCACCATATAGTCTTAAACCCCAAACAACATAGCAGTCCAGAAAGATGGGTCTGTATTGGATTGAATACTCTCCCTCCAAATTTCACGTCTATCTGGAACTCCAGAATATGACCTTTTTGGAAATAGGGTCTTCACAGATACAATTAGTTAAGATGAGGGCATACTGGATTAGGATGCATCCTGAGCTCACTGACTGGTATCCTCAGAGGAAGGCCACATGAAGACATGGACACATGAGGAAGGTTATATAAAGATGAAGGCAGAGATTAGTTATGCAGCCACAAGCCAAGGAACATCAAGTATGGCTGGCAACGACCAGAAGCTGGGAAGGAGGCAAGGAAGGAGTCTTCTTTAGACGTTTCAGATGGCACAAGGCCCTGCTGACCTCTTAATCTCAGACTTCTAAGAAGCTTCCAGAACCGTGAACCAATAAATTTATTTTTAAGCCACCCAGTGTGTAGTACTCGTTATGGCAACCCTAAGAAACTAACACGCACCTTGATTAGGGTTTTAGCAGCAAGACTTCGTAACCCTGCCTCAAAGGATATGGGTACAAGAACAGATCTAATTAATGGTACAAACCCACAGCTCTGTCCTTATTCACTAACAGATCACATTTATTTATTTCTGTGCCTTCTGTCCTTTGCAGTAACATCTTTACTCACCTTGTGTGGGACCCCGGCTTATGGTCTGGATCATGTAATATGCCTAAAGACAAATCATTCACATTTCTTCGCTGAGTGTCCTATCATCCCATCCTAGCAAAGCATAACAGCTAAGCTTTAGAGCTGTAGTTCTTAATCCTTTTGGTCTCCCCAGAAATATGCATACACTTCAGGCATCTACAGATCCTATATGAAAGACCCCTACCTACTTAGAAACTTCACACTCCTTCAGGATAATTCCAATCTCTCTTCCTTACCCACACCCCATCCCCCAATTCAATACCAGCTTGCTTCTGAAGTCCCCCAATGAACTGAAATGGCAACCATCCATTTACTCTTACCCAAAGGCTCACAGAGAGAGAATTGTTATCCTAAGCCCCCTGGAGAGTCCCATCAGGAAAATACATTCAGGAAGAACCAGTCTCCAGTGGTACACACAACTCAGTCACAAGTATGGACCCACTCACCTTTTCTTCTACTCTTTTTCTGCTTTCCTTCTTTCTTATTGACTCCTAACTTCTCTAACTTAATCTTCGCTCAAATGCACCATAATGAGGAACAATGAAATGTGAAGCAAACTAAACAACAAAATAGCCATGTGTTTAGATTTCAAGTAATTATAAATGCCTTCTTATCCACAGGCATTCCTCTTGGATGCATTTGTGGCAGAATGTACCCCACCACCTGTGTTTATAAAGATCTTCCTGTAATCAACGGTCCACACCTGACTACCATAGAGAATTTTACTGACGTCTACTTTTCACTTTTCATGACTCTAAGAAATACAATCATTGGAACTTGTACTTTTCTTTTCTTTTTTTTTTTTTAAGAATTTATTTATTTATTTGACAGAGAGAGATCACAAGTAGGCAGAGAGGCGGGGGGCGGGTGGGGCGGGGAAGCAGGCTCCCCACCGAGCAGAGAGCCCAATGTGGGGCTCGATCCCAGGACCCTGAGATCATGACCTGAGTCAAAGGCAGAGACTTAACCCACTGAGCCACCCAGGCACCTGGAACTTGTACTTTTCATTAAGATACACATGGAAAGTTTCTCTTCTGCCAAAACTCATTCTCAATCTTAAATCACTGGAAACTCTTCACCCTGGTTCTGCCACTCCAGACACATCCTCTTCTAATAAACTTGTTACATTTGACAAAAATGATTAGGCATCTTCTGAGTTAAAAGAGCAAAACACTGTTCACAGCCATGAAGCCCATAGTTGTTTCTATATTCCATCAACTCTCCCCACCCAGTCCCTACAGAGCCACAGTCTATTTTCTCTCCAGGAGCTGATGGTCCAGCTTTACTTCTCCTGAATTTCATCACCCAGCAGATGGAGACAAAAGAAAGGGTATTAGCCAGTGAGCCTCGATGACAAGGGAGTGAAACTGGGTCTTGGAATTACTCTGTATTTCTTTTTTTTTTTTTTTTAAGATTTTATTTATTTGTCAGAGAGAGAGAGGGAGAGAGAGAGAGCACAGGCAGACAGAATGGCAGGCAGAGGCAGAGGGAGAAGCAGGCTCCCTGATGAGCAAGGAGCCCGATGCGGGGCTCGATCCCAGGACGCTGGGATCATGACCTGAGCCGAAGGCAGCTGCTCAACCAACTGAGCCACCCAGGCGTCCCTTACTCTGTATTTCTGATGCTTCCTGATTTTATTCTAGTTACCTGGGAATAAGAGTCTATTATATAAGAAACCAGTCTTCCTATCCAAGTGTTTAATCCAAGAAGCCAGGGAAGTGAATCTATTCAGTGATCTAACAGACTCTGTTGTCCTACTTATGAACTTTGGTCCATCACCAAGAAAAACACAACCAAGACTTTCCTTTCAAAGCCATCCATCATCTTGTTCATTTGTAGATTTTTTTTAATCATAAATATTTATCTTAATTAGGAATGAGCAATGAATCTGCCACATAATTGCCACTGCCAGTTTCTTACTTATTAGTAAGAGCTTACTTAAATCTCTAAAGTCCCTCAGCTTATAAAAGACTTCAAGGAGTACAGAATCTTTTAAAAATAATATTTAAATTTATTATTCCACATTAGGTTTAATGAAGCGCAAGCTGAGACTGCTAAAGGATCACCATTTTACAGACGTAGGAGCATCTTCCCTTTATAACAACAGGTCCAGCGCTTCATCAACCTAGTCCTTGACCTGTAGCTAAAAAAGCAAAGGTCTGTGTGAAGTGACAGAAGAGCACAGCCTACTCAGGTCATGACCAAGGACCCAAAGCAGAGCTCATGGAGCTCTATAGAAGGGGAACGAGTACTGAGTTAGAGGAGGTTCTGGACATCATTCTGACAGATTCCGATCTAAGGAACTCTGACCAAGGAGATTTCATTCTCTTCTACAATCCCCTTTTAAGGAACAGAAGGCTGAAATTGAGTCTTCAAAAGAGAATTAACGGCCTTTCTGTTTCTTCATTTTTCCTCCAGCCACCTTGTTCCTGACACCCATAGCACCTTCTGTGTCATCGTTGTCCCCAGCATCCTCCCGTGTGCGTTTCTTCTTCTCTCCATGCTCCCTTAACTCCTGCAAGAAAAGAGAAAGGATGGGAGTGAAAGTTACTATTACTGAGGGTAACACATCTTGTCTCCCCTCCCTAAAATCAAACACTAAGTAACTCCCTAACACCTCACATTCGCAAAGGGCTAAGACCAAAATCCTAATACACAAAAATGTTCACATGAAAATTAAAACAATAAGCTATTATTTTCACATAGTAGGCCAGCAAAGATTTAAGAGGTAGTACCTCATATTGGTCAACATGTGGGAACATCCACATACTTTGTCTCTGACAGTTTAAACTGCTATAGCTTTTCAGAGGGGAGGGGCGGGAAATCTGGCATTCTCTATGAATGCCCAACAATTAATTCAACTCAACAATTCATTCTACTTCTAGGAACTTATTCAAAAGAAACAAGTATGCAAAGCTATACATATTAGGATGTCCAACATGGTACCACTTAAAATACAAAACATGTGAAAAAAAACACCATTACAAGTCATGTTATATATTCATAATGGAAGTCTCTCTAGCCATGAAGAAGTGATCCCATGGCTCCCCATTTGTTAAAATAGAAAAATGTTAATCATATACAATCAGATAAAAATCTAAGTATGGCTAAAAAAGGGAAAAGAGCCAAATGTTCTCTATGCGGGGTAGCTTGTGTGTTTCAATTTGCTATTTTAATCTTTTCTGTATTTTCTGAAATTTTTTCAATGTACATATAATACTGTTATAAGCGAAAATAACAAAAGAATTCCATGTGAGCAGAAAAACAAAAACAAGTCCACACATGGACTACTCAGAAAGCACCCCAGGGGCACAGCTGCCTCATCCCTCAAACTACAACTCTAGGGAGCAGACAGCACTTGCTAGTCTAAAGTCTCCTTTAGAATCTTCCCATCCATCCCCACCCTTATTGCCGCTACTTAGTATTAGTTACTATGCAGGTCACGTTAGCTTATCTGGCACCAAAAAAACCCTTGTACAGTATCAAGATAATTATTATTGCCAGTTTTTTGGGCAAGGAACTGCTTCTGAGAGTTTAGATGCACTATCCAAACCCACAATGTCCAATTCACAGCTGGGTCTTCTGACCACATATCCAAAGGTTTTCTTGCCACATGTGAAACACAAAGAGAGGCTGAGCATGTGGTCACTGCGTCAGACTGAGTCCAAACCCGGATTCAAATTACATACCATCCCTGTATTTTAGTACGCTCATCTTAAATTTGGAATAAAATAATACTGAGTTCCTGTGGTTTTGAGGATTCATACAACAGCACCTAGCACATAGCTCACAGTGTCAGCATTTAAGTTGGTGAGAACATAAGTTGCATACCATGCGGGCAAATCTCTGGGCTTCGGTCACACGTTCTGTCAGCATCATAACCTCATCATCCTGTGTTGGAAAGACAGGCAGTTTCTTCCCAATTAAGTGTTCTATACGCTGGAAGAGTTCCACATCATACCTAAGGAAAGAAAATGGGCATGGCTTTGGTTGGCTGACAATGCAAATGTCTGTCCATTCCAACAGCATACATTATGTGATATGATGCACCAGGAGCTAGTTTTAAACACTACCGGATCCATTATTCCTCTTCAGAATACTAATTAGATGCCATCTTCTGTACACAGTCCACTAGAAAATGTCCAACGTATTCTTTACTCCCAGAAAAACCCTGGTTACATAAAAATTTGCTCCTTTTAGAAATAAGACCAAGATAATTATTCTAATACTTTGAGTTGAGGGAAAGGTCACTGTGCTCCAGTTTCAGCAGCTGAAAGAAACAGCAGGGGTTTCTCTGCATGCTTCTGTATGCCAAACACCGTACCAGATCTTTTATGTGTGTATCACCAACCTTCATTAAAACCCGCTAGGTAGGTATTATTATTTCCATTTTACAAATGATGAAAAGAGTATGAGGGAGGTTTAAGTGACAATTAGAGTAAATGGCAAAGTCAGGCGCCAGGTCAGTCTGCTGAAAAAGCTCTGCTCTTTTCGCTCCATTGTTCTCCCCCTGAAATCAATTCACTTACTGTGTGACAAAGGTAATAGCCTTTCCAGAACGCCCAGCTCGAGCAGTTCGACCTACTCGATGGATATAATCCTGAAACAAAAAGTGTAAATTTGAGTTACATAAAACATAAAAAATAATGAACATAAGGTTTTACTGCAAACCTCCAAAGAAAATAGACTCGTGTTGAAACATGGAAAAATGGATTGGGCAATAGATTGAGATAGATCTACTACTTCTTTTTTTTCTTTTTTTTTAAAGATTTTGTTTATTTAAGAGAGAATGATCGAGGGAGAAAGAGCAAGAGCAAGCCATGAGCAGGAGGAGGGAGAAGCAGGCTCCCTGCTGAGCAGGGAGCAGGACATGGGGCTTGACCCCACAACTCCGGGATCATAAACCAACCCAAAGGCAGACACTTTACCGACTGAACTACCCAGTGCCCCTACTTCCTTTCTTTTTATTCTCCTTGCAGCACTAAATTGACTCTTGTTTCTTTTCTTTTATAGAAAGACAAATCTGAAGTGTATTTACATGGTCTAGAGGAAAACAGCACTGGATACAGAGGCAGACCTGGATCATGGTTCTGGTCTTACCACCTACCAGCTACACCACTGTCTGCAAGTCACAGAGTCTCTCTGAATTTGCTTCTCTCTATAAAACAGGATAGAATGCATGCCCAAGCTCAGAGCCATTTTCAAAATCAAATGAGACAACAGTTACACACAAAGCCAAAAGATTACTTTGTGGGAGTTACTCTGGGGACAATTCTGTCCTCCCCAGGGAATATTTGGAAATGTCAGCAAACATATCTGGTTGTCACAGTGTCACCTGTGTGTAGAACTGGAATGCAGCTAAGCATCCTACAATGCAAAGGACAGCCTCACAGCAAAGAATCTGCTGGCCCAAAACGTTAATGGTGCCAAAGATGAGAAACCCTGAGATACACAAAAAACTACAAGCTGACCATTCTGAAGAAATGAGACTGACAAAGATCAGCATATGCTGCACCTCCCCTGTGGGCTATGAGCACCCAGTACTTCTCTTTGGCTACCTTCTTTCACATTTATTAATACCACATCTTCAGGCACATGCGAGATAACGAGAATGAATAAATCAAGAGCCTTCCATTTAACTGCGAACAAAATAAATTTAAAAAATGATGTTGTAACTAACGAGACACAGAAAACATTCCATTAAGAAATACACTCTGCGGGATGCCTGGGTGGCTCAGTCGTTGGGCGTCTGCCTCCAGCTCAGGTCATGATCCCAGGGATCGAGTCCCAAGTAGGGCTCCCTGCTCAGTGGGGAACCTGCTTCTCCCTCTCCCACTCCCCATGCTCGTGTTCCCTCTCTCACTGTCTTTCTCTGTCAAATAAATTAATAAAATTAAAAAAAAAATAGAAATACACTCTGGGGGATGCCTGGGTAGCTTAGTTAAGTGTCTGCCTTCAGCTCAGGTCATGATCCCAGGGTCCTGGGATAGAGCCCTGGGTCCGACTGCCAGCTCAGCGGGGAGCCTGCTTCTCCCTCTGCCTACCACTCCCCTGCTTATGTTCTCTCTCTCTCTCTCTCTCTCTCTCTCGCTCTCTGATAAATAAATAAATAAATAAAATCTTTTTAAAAATTACACTTTGGGGGTGCCTGGATAGCCTAGTTGGTTAAGTATCTGCCTTCGGCTCAGGTCATAATCCTGGAGTTCTAAGATTGAGCCCTATGGCAGGCTCCCTGCTCAGTGGGAAGTCTGTCTCTCCCTCTCCCTCTGATCCTCCCCCCATTCAACTCAATCTCAAATAAATAAATAAAAACTCTAAAAAAAAAGAAAGAAAGAAATACAATTTGGATACAATGGAATATTATTCAGCCATAAAAAAGAATTAAATCTTCCCATCTGCAACAACAGACATGGACTTTAAGGACATTATGCTAAGTGAAATAAGTCCAAGAAAGATAAATACCATATGAGCTAACTTATATGTGTAATCTAAAAATTAAAAAACAACAAACTGAGCTCATGATACAGAGGACAGAATTGGTAGCTGCCAAAGGTGGAAATAATGGGACTGTGGATAAACTGGGTGAAGGGGGTCAAAATGCACAAACTTCCAGTTACAAAATAAGTCAGTCATGGGGCTGTAATGTACAGCTTGGCAACTATAGCTAATAATACTGTATCACACATCTGAATGCTGCTAAGAGAGTACAGCTGAAAAGTTCTCATCCCAAGGGGGGGAAAAAAATCCATAACCATGTATGGTGACAGATGTTACGAGATCTGTGGCAATCATCTCATGATATATGCAAATATCATATCATTATGTTATACAACTGAAAGTAATGTTATATGTCAATTACCACCTCAATTTTAAAAATGAAAGAAATACACTTTGGGACTAGGAAGTCAGGTCAGTGACAGGACTCACCTTGGAATGGGTAGGAATGTCAAAGTTAACAACTACATCCACATGAGGTATGTCCAAACCTCGGCTTGCAACATCAGTTGCTAGAAGAATAGAACGAGCCTTGGCCTTAAATTTATTAAGGGATCCTAGGCGTTTGCTCTGAGATGATGAAAAAAAAAAAGAAAAAAAATTTAATCTTGGAACACTAGGAATCTTACAATCTAAGATAGATACACTAAATATAAAAACAGAGACAGAAATTTTTAAAAGGCTGTTTCCCTCTAAGTCCAGACTGGGTTTCACAGGTCAAAAGGAAACATGGAAGCAACAAAAAAAATATTTAATACTAAGGCTAGAAAATACTAACATGATACAAGGATGATTTAACATGACAGATAGTTGAAAAATAATTTATTAAAACTCTTTTGAGACCAAAGAACCACTTTTACCACTAGAACTGAATAAATCAACTCAAGAGCTTCCATACCAGACAAATAACTGGAATCTTTGAGTCTGAGCCTCTCTCCTATCCTGGAAGGAGGCATCCAAAGCAACACTTTAAAGCCCATAAAATCTATTTAATTTTGGAAAGATGCATTAATGTCTCAAACTGTTTTTGTACAGATCTACTGCTATAAAGTTTACCTTTCTCATGCCACCATGCACCACTAATGACACCCAAGAGTCTTTACCTGACTCATCTGTCCATGGAGGGGGATGGCAGTGAATCCGAGGTTTCGGAGTAGCAAAGCTGTTCTCTGAGTATTGTTACAGGTGCTGCAGAATATCATAAAGGAGTTTCCAGCCAATTCATTTAGAATATAAACCAGGTAGGTATCCTAAGTTAAAAACCCAAAACAATATAAGTAATTGAACCTGGGAGAAAAGACTGGAGTCCTGGGGATACAAATTATGTAAAACACTAAGCCTATATATAGTTGCTTCTCAATTTTCCAGACCACAGTTGCCAGTTCTGCATTCCTGAAGCAGCATTATCATGTCTGTGAACTCTGAATCTCACATGCAGCCTACAGCCAAGCACAACTCCTTGTCGTCAGCAACCAGGAAGAGTCCCGACATCAAAGCACAAAACTAGGGTCCCTTGCCTATAAAAGCCAAGTAATCAGCAGACAAAAGAAAAGCTACTTCAAGAATGGGCCGGGAAAGGAATGACATCATTATTGTGGTTTAGCGTGCTATGAATTCCCGGAATATCTGACTTTATCAGTGATAAATGTAAGCACAGTAAGTGCGCTAAAACAAACAGGAGCATGGCTCTTAGCTAATCAAAAGTGGACGAACTTTCAGCTGCTTCGGTGAGAAAGGAGAGGGAGAGGCAGGAATGATCAAAGTAAACACTTTACCTTGAATTTAGAGGGAATAAAAAGATAATATTGCTGTAATTTCTCAACTGTCTGGTATTTTGAAGAAACAGCACATTTCACAGGATTCTTCAGCGCTGCTCGCTGAAGTTTTTGCACCTAAAGAAAGAAAACTCAGAATAGTACACTGATGCCCAAGTGCTCTATTTTTATGATTGCTATTGTTTTTATTTATCACTTAATAAAGAAGAAAATCTTAAGTCCTAGAAAATTTCACCTTCTTGGTCATGGTAGCAGAAAAGAGAAATGTTTTCCGATCTCGGGGAATCACTTTGAGGATCTTGTCAACCTAAGGCACAAAGAAGAAAGGATACCAATGTAACAGTCAGACTGGATACTTGCAAATGCTCTCTGTTAAGAGGACAGAGAGTAAAAAACCAAAAGTATCACTGTGAGATCCGGTGACTCAAAAATTCAATTCAGCTAAAATTTACTGAATATTTACTTTTTGATACCATACCAGAGTCTATTTAAAAAGAAATGCCATTCAGAGAAAAGAAGTTTAAATTAGAGTTGAGTTAATCTAAGAAAAAAGTCAAGAATAAGTGTTCATCAACTAATTAAGCTGTGATGAGCGGGTGAGCTATGATAACAGCTGACCTAAAATAAAGGCATCTCAAAGTCTATGAAAGAGGTAGAAATCAAACGAAATGGAAAGGAAATCTGGTTGAAATTTCTCACATCTGAAATCAAACTAAATCATCTAACTACATTCTAGGGAGGATACCGAGGCACTGACAATAGAGAGGAGCACTAAGAATGAGAAAAGGCAGCAGGGATGTTTAAATTAACTGACGATGATACTGGGCTCCACATAGAGCAGGTGTGCAATGAATTAAATTTTGAAACAGGACACCTGAGATGCCCTAAGAGGAGGAAAGAAATTGAATGCTCACTTCTGTCTCAAAATCCATATTCAATATTCGGTCTGCTTCATCCATGACCAAGTACTTGAGAGCTCTTAAGTTGAAACCTTTTGTATTTTCCAAGTGGTCAATCAATCGACCAGGAGTTGCTATCAAGAAAGGTTGAGAAGAAAGACAATGTTTAAGAACAAGGACAAAAAGAAAGTTATCAACCGCCCCAACCCCCAAATTTCAGAAATTAAAAAAATTAAAGTTACAAAAGTCCTTTCTTCAAAGTCTTTCCATACAAATAAGTTACACTCAACATCTGTAGATTTTCTCCAATTCATTATCACTAATGCCTTCTACCTCTGTCAGTTACTCACCTATTATCACGTGTGGTTTTTTCGCCAGAGCCAGAGATTGGGACATTGAATCAATTCCACCTACAATCACAGCTACAGAAATAAAAAGAATATAGGACAGAGACCCTTTATTTTTTCCACAGTTCACCGAACATCTTTTTGAAGCCAGTGCTAGATTTCTACCTAAATTTCTCTTCCTGTACAACTTTCCCCAAAGCTAAAATACCAAACTGGCTCTTAAGGTCAATGAACTCATGTTAATAATACTTTCTTCTATTCTCCTTTTACACTCATTCTCAACTTGTAATGAAACTCTGATTCCTTTCCTCTCAGACACTTACCACTTTGCACACCAATAGAAGACCCCAGGGCCTCAAACTGCTCCGAGATCTGAAAGGCCAACTCTCGAGTGGGCGTGAGAACCAAGGCAAACAAACGCTGGGGCGTCTCCAGCAGCGCATTCAGAATGGGCAAGGCGAAAGCCCCTGTTTTTCCAGAGCCAGTTTCTGCCAGCCCGATGATATCACGACCTAGGAAGAAAAAGGAAACATCTAAAAGCAAAGAAATGCTCTCTTCATTATTTCCATATTTTCTACAATGACGGCATGTGGGCACAAAGGAGACAATGAATAAACATTTGATGAATGGGAGGGAAAGGAAGGCTGAATAGACAGACGACATGGCCTCGTCCTAGATAAGCTCAAAATCTGGGGGAGATACACAAAGACGGTATGTGATAAGGACTTTAGAATAGGCCCCTACAAAATATAGTGAGAACACAAAAGAAGGAGTAACTTACAGTCCATAGGAGTCAGGAAAGGCTAACAGAGGTATGATGGGTAAATTCAATTTGGAAGTAAGTGAAGAAAGAAAGGAAGGACATTCCTATATGAGGACAGAGGGGACAGGCTTTAAAGAACACAGCATGTGCAGGGAGAGTGAGAAGTACAATGTGGTTGGAACACAGAAGTGTAAAGGGAGAAGAATGAGGCTAGAAAAGAAATTCATAAGCCATGCTAGAGAGTTTTGATGTCTTCTTTTAAGAGGGAGGAACTGAAGGATTTTAAAAGCAGGGAACTTGATGACCAATGTTATTCCTTAGGAAGAGAAACCCTAGGCCTGATGGCATAAGGAGCCAAGGATCTCAACAGTACAGGCCATTTCCACTGCTTCTTCTGAGGGAAGAATGCTATAAGTGATCCCTTAAGAAGAGGTCCCTGGAGGGGCGCCTGGGTGGCTCAGTAGGTTAAAGCCTCTGCCTTCGGTTCAGGTCATGATCCCAGGGTCCTGGGATGGAGCCCCACATCGGGCTCTCTGCTCAGCAGGGAGTCTGCTTCCTCCTCTCTCTCTGCCTGCCTCTCTGCCTGCTTGTGATCTCTGTCAAATAAATAAATAAAATCTTAAAAAAAAAAAAAAAAAAAGAAGAGGTCCCTGGGATTTGTTATCACCAATCAAGCCATAACAGTAAGATCTGGAAATTAACTCCCAAAGCAAGACCACCATCTCTAGGCTGGCTGGCTACAGCTTACAAGGTCACCGCGCACCAGAACAGTGGCCCCTGGGAATACTTCCTACCAAAAATGCCCTCCACCAGTTGATGCTCACACTGTTCCTTGACTGTACACAACTGGTGAAATTTCCTTACCTAGGGATTAACCCTACAATAAACTCCTTTTTCCTGAGGTTAGCTAACTCTCTTCTTCATGACCTAAAATGACCCAAACAAACAGAATGGGGAACACACAGGAAAATGAGAGCTCAATGAGGATACCAGTTAGGAAGGTGATCTGAACTGAGGTAAGGCAGTGAGGACAGAAAGAAGTGAGATGTAGAAAGTCATTCAAGAAAATGTGGTTGACACATGGGTTTCTAGCTTGGGAAACTCAAAGGCCATAAATTGAGACAAGGGCTTCTGGAAAATTAGTTCTGATGAGGAAAACAGTGACTCTGGTTTGAACATAAGGAACTTGAGGTTTATGCCAGAGGCTCAGAGAGAAATATCTAACTTGTCTGGAGCTCAATAGAGAAGTATAGGCTAGAAACACAGATGTGGGAGCCATGAGGATCCAACAGTGGTGCTCCCCCGAGGCTAGACACATTAGAATAATTTACGAGATTTTTTTTTTTTTAAAAGATTTTATTTATTTGACAGACAAAGATCACAAGTAGGCAGAGAGGCAGGCAGAGAGAGAGGAGGAAGCAGGCTCCCTGCTGAGCAGAGAGCCCAACGCAGGGCTTGATCCCAGGACCCTGAGATCATGACCTGAACCGAAGGCAGAGGCTTTAACCCACTGAGCCACCCAGGCGCCCCAATTTACGAGATTTTTATATCTATATATGCCAAGGTCCCATGCATAGAAATTCTGATTCAGTGGGTCTAGAAATCTCTTTTGTTCTACAAGTTCCACAGGTGATTCTGATGAACACTGGCTGAGATTTACCGACGCAGACAGTGTTAAAGGTTCAGGACATGAGAAATCTTACTAGTGTTTTAGAGTGAGAAAAAAAAGGATAAAGATAGATTTAACATTGTAAGGGGAAAAAAAAAAAAAAAAACAGAAGAAACTGAGAAAGGACAGCAAGAAAGACAGAAGACAATACTGACTTGAAATTGAGGAGAAAGAGAGCTTCAAGAAAGGAGAGTGATTAATATCAAATAGAACAAACTTTTTGATATTGATCAAATAGAACAAACATTAATCACTTAAACAAGAATTGGCCATCCAGACCAAACAACAGCATATTTTAGTGAATGCTACCCTTTACCCTTCTAATAGTAACATCAATGTTTTCCATATAAAAGTACAGGTGTGGATGTGAATTATAAGTCAGTCCAGACAATGGACTAATTTTATTAAGGTCACAAAAACAAATGGCAACAGAAGGATAAAATTTCTCCCTCATTTACTAACTTTAATGTTCCTCTTGGCCGTAGGGTAAGTGACAACAAACTGCAACAGCATCCCCCTACTTGTGAGCTAAGGGCTTCCAAAGCTTTTTTTTCCTCCACTCTGTGGGAATTCTGCCCTCTCTGCCGGGGTCCAGCGTGCCTTCTCGAACAGGAAAATACAAAAACAGTGGGATCTGTCCCTTTTTCTATCAATGGAAATCTAAAAATTTCAGAAGAAAGGAGTATACAAGAAAGATTTAGGGAAGTAAAGGAGCTTAAGTCTCTCGCTTCATGTGGCTGTGAACGACACCCACCACCCCCAGTGAAGGCCAGCACTGCCTGCGGTTCTCTTATGATCCCCTCAAAGCAATACTCGCTTTGTGAGACTGATTTTCCTCTACGATCTCCCTTCTTCCTCTCACAACCCCTAAGCCCCTCTGGTAGTGTCTGTGTAGAATACATACCCCATAAGAGAAGAATAAATTCATTCACCTTGATCACACGGCCAGCACCTAACACAACTGCTTTGGGATATGGCAGCCATTCAAAAAACTGTCTGAAATTTCTAGAGGACTTTGAGTGATCTCTGAATTAGAAATAAACTTAATACATGAAACAGATGGGAAGAAAAGCATCCTCAAAAACCATCAAAAGGTTTTGATCTCTCCATTGTAAAACCCTGTAATACAGGGCCAAGAACTTGGGCTTTTCAGCTAGAACATCCTATATTCAAATTCTGGCTCCAACAATAATTAGTTATGTGACTCTAGCCAAGGTACTTAAATCTCTGACCTTCAATTTCACGAGTAAAATAATCAATCCTAACTTTCAGAATTGTTATAAGGTTTAAGAATGATGGATGCACCCAGAACTCCTTAACTTTGTTGAAACTGACACCATCGTTAGTAATTAAACTAAAAATTTAAAGTTCATTTTATAGAAGAAAAATGCTGTTAGATTATTTAAATCTCTTGCTTAGGGCCAGCACCTACAGATTTTTTTAAATGAAGCATTTATAAATTGTTCATTAGAATGAGATAAGCTCAAGAATAAGAATAAAGACTTTTTCCATGATGACGATGTCCCTCACATTACTCAGTTCCTGGTATCCTTTCACTGACTCCTATTTTCTCTGTATTCAATATAAACTTGTTACTGAAAACCATTATGAATAATTTCAGAATTATTACCACCACCTAATTTGGGTTCCTCTCTCCAACGACTGCTGTAGGGTAAGCAGGAAAACGCTGGAACACACAAAACTTTCTATTTGCTATTTGAAAGCAGTTCCAGTAGTGCTGACTACTGAAATGTCTTCCCCACTCGTGCAGTCTTTATCCAGTTTAGCTTCTCTAAACAAGCTCAAAGTCTTTGCTGTCCCTTCCCTGAAACACCCCCCCCCCACCTACTTTGTATGAAATCATACTCTCAGGATTTTCAACCCTCTACTGAGCCTCCACCATCTCTTCACCCTTATGTGGCATCCTCATCCATACCCACAGTTTCAGCTACAACTTTGCTTTGGATATGGTGTCTGTATCCAGTTCTGGCCTCTTAAGCAAGCTCTAATCCCCAGATTCCAACTGTGCATTAGTTAATTCTATCTCTTTGATGCCCCAAATCAATTATTTCCAACTGAACTCCTCTTCCCTGGAATTATTCCTCCTCCTATGCTCCTTTTTATACCAGTAATATGTCCTAAACACACAGGCAATAATCTTCAATTTTCCCACCCCTTGCTTTCCATTAACAAACTGATTATAAAATCACAATGATTCTTTTTCTATCATTTTCTCTTTCTCACTCTCACTACCACTAACCTACGCTTTATTTATTGCCAAAATTACCACAATACTCTAACTAGTCCCCCAGTCTCTGGTCACTCATCTCTGAACTTAAAACATCTCTGAAAAAAAAAAAAAAAAAAAAAAAATCTCTGAACCTTACAAAGCTATGAGATTAACAGCCCAAGAATACAACTCTAAGGATTTCATTCTCCAGCTAAAAAAATAATCTCCAGTGCCCATGGAACAAAGACCAAATTCCTTGGCCCAGCATTTAAGTCTGGCATAATCTGGCCCCAATGATTTTATTAATCTTTCCCCCCATTCTCTGCTAAGTACCTGCAGGCCTCCACACATGCCCATGCTTTGCAGCCTCCTTTGCTTTTTTTTCATGCTATTTCCTATGCCTAGAAAGTCCTCCCCTCCCACCAGACATGAATGTCTAAATCCTACTCAGTCTTCAAGGTTCAGCTCAAATGTCTTTCCAATCTTCCCTGCCAAAAGATAAAGTAAGTTTTCTTTAACCCATTTCAATGAGTAATAATCTATTCTCCTCCCTCAGTGCACTTGGAACACTTGGAATGTAACTTTCTTATGCCCCTGCTCACCTTGTAATAGATTTTTAATTATCTCCTTACTAGACTCCAAGTTTCTGGAGATGGCCAAATCTTAACTTCTGGTGCCTTACACTTAGATACTTACTATTTATGGAAAGAACAAATGGAATTTCACAGAGTAAGTTTACTTTTCCACATGACAGCTCTTCAAATCACTGAAGCCAATCATTATATCCCACCCAGATTAACTCTTCTCCAGACCAAATGCACTCAGCTCTTTTAACTGTTTAGGACCTTTTTTTCTTTTTTTAAGATTTTATTTATTTATTTGAGAGAGAGAGAGAGATCACGCACACAGGGAGGGGTAGAGGGAGAAAGTACCTGAAGCAGACTGTACTGAGCATGGAGTCCTACACAGGGCTCAATCCCAGGACCACAATATCATGACCTGAGCCAAAATCGAGAGTCCTACGCTCAACCGAATAAGCCACCCAGGTGCCCCATTTAGCCATCCATTCACATGTACTCTTGATACTGTACCACATTCAACGCCACTCAGTTGGTCCCTCAAAACTGGTCCTCAGAACTAAGCATAATATTCTAGGTGTGTTCTAACCAATACAAGGCAGTTTTTCCTCTTAAAGCTAGTTCAAGAGTTCTTAACCTGGGATATGTAGCAGAGGAATTGGGGGAGGGGGGTGTAAATTCTATGTACAGATACACTGATACATTTTTTTCTGGTAAAAAAATGTTATTATAGCTAAAATAACATTCTTTTTCTCTAAGGATCTTAACGAATTTCAGTTAACATTGCTAGGTCTCTTTTACCATCAACCCTAGTCCTGTGAAGTTGGGCTTTGGGAATCGAAGAGCAGGACTTTGCCTCTACACCTATGATAGTTCCTCCTGTAAGTATTGGTCCCACTAGTCATCAACCGACATGTTAGCCATTCTTCTGCAAATCTGATAAACATGTCTCACAAAGCAAGAGCTCTCAACTCCTCTGGATACTAACAGATGTTCCAGGTACCCTGTATGTAAATCCGCACTTACCAACTCATAATTTCTAACAAGTTTCTTGTTAGTACACTTTAATCCAGTGCTTCCTTAAAGTCAGCATCTGTTGCAGAAAACAAATCTCTTTACAGAAAATAACCTCAGTAGAAGAAGAGAATTACTTTTTCAAAAGCCAATAAGCCACAAATTTTGTATCATAGTGGCCACACTTTTACACTGCTCGAAGTATGCAACAGCTCTCAAACATGGTATTTGAGTATAACCTCATACCGAACCTGTATTGAGCCACATGTTTAATTTCAACCTACCTTGTAAGGCCAAAGGAATAGCTTCAATCTGGATCTTTGTGGGTTTTGTCCATCCCAACTGGTCACAGGCTTCACACAACACATCTGTCACACCCTTAGAATTCAGAAAAACAAACTTTAGCAAAGAACACACACACACACACACACATATACTTGCTTCCCTACTAATTAAATGAATGTCAGAGCCACCCTGCTGATGACAAGTGCATCCCTTAGCCTTTGATTCAAAACGTATCGCGCGCCTACTCGGTCTGCTCTTTAACACCTTCTACTCAGAGACAAAGCCGAGTTCTCCACATGTCTTATTTCATTTAATCCTCACAACTCTATGAAGTACTTATTACTACCCCCAATCTACAGATGTGCAATGTGAGGAAGTGCGAGGTAACGACGTGCCCCTAGTTAGCAACTGGGTCAGACTCCAAACCCGCTTCATCTTACTGCGCAGCCCAAAATTTCGGCGGGGTGGGGGTGGGGGGACTGCCGCATGGGCAGTCTCCTGGCGAATACAAACATGGGCACACCAAAATGGAGAAAAGCGCAAATGACAACTCTCAAGGACCGGCAGCCCTCCCACCATTCAAACCCGGAGGTTCAGGGACAGCGTCGGAGCCCAAGCTTCGGAAATTCTGAGGGAAAGCCAAGCTAGGCGCCAGATGCTTTTGAACACCGCCAGCCAGGATGTGAGGGAACCGGACTCTCTCTGCGCCTGGTGCCAGTAGTATAAAGAAGAGCCGGCGTAATCTACGCTCACCAGATCTTTAAACGTTTTTGTTTCCTCCTCCTGGGCGGCCGGCTGAGGCGCTTCAGTCGCAGAATCACACTCCTCGGGCGCCGCCATGTCTTCCGAGCACTCCGGAAGTGGGTCGGCAGCGCGCGGGATGCCGGGAAATGTAGTTTTAGTTCTCACGGGGCATCACGTTCTGGGCGCCCCCTGCGAGCTTGCTGGGATTTGCCCGCCCTAGGGGTGTGGTCTAGCGGAAACTTGGTTAAAAAAAAAAAAAAAAAAAGCAGGGGATGGACGTAAACATATGGCCTTACAAACCTAGCCAAGTGCAGAAGGGGCTGACGACGTAAGCCTCCTATCTTTTAGGAGGTTTCTTAAAGAAGTTAAGAAGTTTAAGAAGAAACTTCTTAAAGAAGTTTCCTAACGTCTCACACCTGTTATGTCCCTTGCTTTTCTAACCATAGAGCTTTGAACAGGTTGATATCACAATACTATTTATTTATCTTAATTGTTTCATTCATTTATTTAATAATACTTGTTTAGAGCCTACCTTATGCTAGGGCTATGCTAGATGCCTCATGAACAGGACAACATCCCTTGCTGTCGTGGAGAAGACAGATAATAAATAAGTGATCACTGATGATGTCGAGTTGTGATAAATGCTAAGATGTAACAAATGGAAATAAAAATGATGGAGAGGGGCGCCTGGGTGGCTCAGTGGGTTAAAAATGATGGAGAGTAACCTGGGAGAGTGGGTTGTGGGGATAACTGTGAGATTGGGCAAGGCCTCTGGGAGGCAGTGATAGTTGAGCTGAGATCTCACTGATGAGAAAAAGAAAGTCCTTTCAAGGACCCAGGGGAGAACTATTTCAGACAAAAGGAATAGCAAGTGCAAAGAATAGTTAAAATGTGTCCACAGTGTGAGGCAATGTGCCTATAACAATATGGCTGGATCTCAAAGACCTAGTGCAGAGTGAAAAAGTATACAATATACCAAGTACATTTAAAATATATGCCCCCTCTTGGGGAGCTTGGGCGGCTCAGTCCTTAAGCGTCTGCCTTTGGCTCAGGTCTTGATCCCATGATCCTGAGATCTAGCCCTGCATCTGGCTGCCTGCTCAGCGGGAATCCTGCTTCTCCTTTTCCTTCTCCCATTCCCCCTGCTTGTGTTCCCTTTCACTGTGTGTCTCTTTCTGTCAAATAAATAAATAAAATCTAAAAAATAATAATAACATAAAATAAAATATATGCCCCCCAAAAATAAATAAAATAAAATATATGTCCACAAAATATCACTTTCTGCTGGAGCACATACACACTGAAAGATACACTTTAGAGATAGGTTATCAATGGAGCGAGAGGAATTGGGATAAAATTGGAAATTGGGGAGCTGGGAATAAAAGAGAATACATATACAAAGCAAAAAGAAGGAACTTCTGACGACAATGTGCCTTGAACTGAGAAGTGTCAGCTCAACTCAGTGTGCCTGAGATCCTCCCCACCACCACCATCAGGGCTGAGAAAAGGCTCTGATTTAGGAATCACATTGGTGTCTCCAACAACAAAAACAGGTAGGATGCAATCAGAGAAGTGGGGTCAGGTCAGACCCTGTAGGGCTGTAGGGCCCTCCAGTAAGAAAGTTTGGGGGTGGGTGTTATCCTGAATACAAAAGGAACCTACTGGAAGGTGTTGAGCAGGGAAGAGAAAGGATCTACATATTTTAAATATCACTCGCTTTCAGAGACAGATCGTAGTGAGGAAAGAATAGAAAGAGAATGTAGGAAGCAAGAGCTGATCTTCTTGCCCCCAGCTCTAAGCATACTGCCTGACACAAAATGGATGCTCCGTCAGCACCGCCTGGATGAATGACAACTCAGCGAAGCATCGGAATCAAGTATGACAGCAGATCAAAAGGAACTTCACTGGTTGTTTCCTCAGGGAGTGAAATCGCTTCTAGCTTTGTGATCACCTCCTGCAGAATACACTAGGGCCTTCGGTCTTTTTATACCATTTCTCTAAGTTAAAGGAAAGGAGAACAGACACACACTGTATAAGTCAACAGGTCACCCTGTTGAGATGGGTTCAATCAGCCCGTGCTTGTGCCAACACAGTCTGAAGCATTCCAGTTCCTCAGGCAGCCCGCTACACCTCCATCCTCTCTGTTTTCCCAGGACTGGGAAATTAGGCCAGCCTGGGTGAGCTCCAAGTGGGTAACACTCTTTGGGATAAGGAGAAGTTGACTTATCCTGAAGAAAGTCTCTCATACTAACTCTCGCTCTTCATCTTCCTGTGCTGTGCTTGGTAGACGTGCTGGAAATGCTGTGCTCTTTGTTGGACAAAGGAGAAAGAAACTCGAGTCCAGGGGATAAAGAGACATTTCACACAGCAAGGTGACAAGAAACAAGGGTAGAACCCAGGCCTCCAGGGCCCGGCCGGCCCTTTTCCCCACAGAGAACATCAGCTTCCGTGATCTCAGCACCTTTCTTCCTGCGGACTCACACTCCAAATCCCACCGCCGCACAGAGTTTTCTCTAACAACGACAGAGTGGCCAAAGTATTTCTTCAGCTTCCCTTAGACTCGTTTTCTGGTTTCATTTAGGAGGGGAGTGGGCAATGAAAAGTGCTGAGGGAAGCCAGAAGCCCTGATGGTAAAGGAGGGAAGCTAGAGGCCTGGAAAGGAGACCCAGATGGAAGCAATTGGAAGGACTATAAAACTGCATATCATATGGGGTCTAAAGTTCCCCAGGGTTTGTTAAAACGTGTGACAGGAAAGGGAAGAAAAAAAAAAAATCACAGGAGATTTTTGGGGCTGCTCTGAAGGGGGACGGATTTCAACGACTCAGCTGCTCTTATAATATAAACTGCCCTTTTCATCCAAGCCCAAAGCGTTTCTGTTTGTTCTTGGATAATTCAGACATCAGCTATTTTTAAGACTTCCTGTGGTGCCAGTGTCCCCAAGGCACAGAGGGACGCCGAGAAGACAGGGCTCAATGGCCCCAACAGCAGCCTGGTGGCGCCATTCCGGGCACAAGGCCTGTGGGCAAGATTTGGGCCTCCCCCAGCACCCAAGCCTGGGACAGGATTCACGTCAGACCCCAGAGGTTTCCACAGAGGAGAGGCAGCACCAGCTGAGAGGACTGTCTGCTTTTGACGATGTGGAGTCATTTGGATATTTATATTCTAGTCATGGATTTTATAGAAGTTGTTCTAGTAACTGAGCAGTGTCATATCCTGTACTTTAGAACAATGAGGAAGGTTAAAGAGGAAATCCAAATAAACACTCAAAATGATGAGGAGGGAAATCAGGGCTGAAACAATACACTGGCTCCAGAGGGAGAGGGCAAAGGGACAGACACCACCTTACTCTGAAATGTTTTCACAGACCCTAGTACTCCTGCATTCATAGCACCCTTTTCCCACAAAACAATTCCTAAAAACTATACTTTAAGGCTGCATTAGTATAAAGACAAATATATAAATATTACCATATTAAAATAGTTTCTTTGGGGCGCCTGGGTGGCTCGGTGGGTTAGGGCCTCTGTCTTTGGCTCGGGTCATGATCCCAGGGTCCTGGGATCGAGCCCCACATCAGGCTCTCTGCTCAGCGGGGAGCCTGCTTCCTCCTCTCTCTCTGCCTGCTTCTCTGCCTGCTTGTGATCTGTGTCTGTCAAATAAATAAATAAAGTCTTTAAAAAAAAGAAAGTTTCTTTGATGTGAAAGTTCTTTTGTTTGTCCTTTTTTTTTAAGATTTTATTTATTTATTTGACAGACAGAGATCACAAGTAAGCAGAGAGGCAGGCAGAGAGAGAGAGATGGGGGGAACAGGCTCCCCACTGAGCAGAGAGCACAATGCAGGGCTCAATCCCAGGACCCTGGGATCATGACCTGAGCCAAAGGCAGAGGCTTAACCCACTGAGCCACCCAGGCGCCCCATGTCCTTTCGATTTTAAAAGAAGTTGAAACCTTTTTTGTGGGCCACTAAAAATATGGTGGGCTCCAGGCACTGTGGCTCCTGCCCTTGGCACATAAGGGAAGGACCATGATGAAGCCTTCAGCGGGTCAGTGACCCTGAGCCATTTTGGGGCATGAGCAAGTCAGGACAACAGTGGATCCTGGACCAAATATGGAGGGAGTCCCCAGACTTATGGACAAGGCTTCTGTAGAAGATGCAGAGTCCTTTGTTCATTACTTTCTGCTGAAGATCTTCCCAAAAGTTGCTTTTCCTGTAGCCAGTCATGGAGAAAGCTCCCTTTTTGTCCTGAACGTGTTCTGTATTCATCAAGAAGGAACCAGTGCCAAATGTAATCAGTCAGAAAATTCTCTTTAACTTATGAATTAAAATCTGCTATGAATGTGTATGTTCAAGACAAGAGAGACACATGATTGTTACAACAAGGGCAAAGACAGAACAGGCCAGAAGAAAGAGAGTTCACATGCAAATTACTTAGTTATGTAACAAATCCCTGTCTAGAGGAAGAAAGATCACTGGTCCCAGTTGACTGTTGGTGTCTTCTTTTCGCTTTTGATTTGAAAAACTTCTTAAATACAAAGGAATCTGTATTTCTTTCTTCTTTGTTGTTGTTCAACAAATAGTCTCAAACATTATGTCAGACCCTGGGCCAGACATCAGGATCCAGAGCTAAGCATGCAACCTGTGCTCCAGTAGGGGAGAGAGCCTGTTTTAAAAAATAAGAAGAAATAGGGGCACCTGGGTGACTCAGTCGGGTAACTGTCCGTCTCCTGATTTCAGCTCAGGTCATGATCTCAGTGTCCTGGGATGGAGCCCCATGTCAGGCTCCCTGCTCAGTGGGGAGTCTACTAGAGGTTCTCCCTCTCTCTCCCTCTGCCCCTTCCCCTTGTTCTCTAATGTGCGCTCTTGCTTTCTCTCTCTCTCTAAAATAAATAAATATTTTCTAAAAAGAAGAAAGAGGGTGCCTGGGTAGCTCAGTTGGTTAAGCCACTGCCTTCGGCTCAGGTCATGATCCCAGAGTCCCAGCATCAGGCTCTCAGCTCCACGGGGAGTCTCCTTCTCCCTCTGACCTTCTCCCCTCTCATGCTCTCTCTCACTGTCTCTCTCTCAAATAAATAAATAAAATCTTAAAAAAAAAAAAGAACAAGAAGAAAGAAAGAAATATTCATGGTCAAGAGGGACAGATAGACACAGAAAAATAATCACAAGTGAGATGAATGGTACCAAGGAGAAAAGCAAGAGCATCACTTAACCTTTATCTGTGAATCATGGATGTTTTCCCTGTGGAAGTGACTTTCAAGCTGAGACCTGGAATTGACCAGCTGTGTGGGGAATAGGGAATGGCTTAAAGACAGAATCTCCTAGGTTAGGCCCTGCAGTGGAAAAAATCAGACAAAGCTTATAGTGATTAGAAGATGGTGATTAAGAATGAAGCTGGCAGTAGAGACAGGGACGTGATTATCGAAGACCCCCATATGCCATGTAAAGGATCTGGGATTTAAGACTTTATTCCAAGGGCAATAGGAAGCCTTTGAAGAGATTGAGGCAGAGATGTATTTGAAAAGATCACGAAGTCAGCTGCAGTGGAGAACAGACTGGGTTGGGGGAGGGGTGCGGGAACACCAGTTACCAGGTGTTCAAGCCAAAGATGATGGTGTTTTGGACCAGAGAGGGGCAGTGGGGGTGGAGAGAAATGGACAAAATCAAAGCATGTGGAGAGGCTAGATAAATCCTCATGAATGGTTTAACGCGGAAGATGAAGGCCAGTCATCACATTGATGATTCCCAGTGTCCGGCTTGAGCAAGAAGAAACAGACTGGAATCTTTACATAGCTAGGAGACCCCAGAAGAAAGACAAATATGTGGGCAGATAAAGGGAGTGAGGTCATGTTCAGAAGAGAATGGTTCTTGTAGGAACTGAGACTTGAATCCAAGCAGACTGGCTCCAGAGCTCCCACTCTCACCATCACCACCATACTGTATCATGTGTGTGTTATCCCTAATACGGCTAAGGGAGATGGAAATATAAGTAATATGCCCTTAAATTTTTCAATTAGCTGAAGCCAAATTATTTGTCTCCTGGGTAGTCTACGTACCCCAAAGGGCATCTCTTCTGTGGATAATTAGTTTTGAATCTCAACTTGGCCTTATCTCCCAATGAACATTAAAACATTGGTCGGGGCGCCTGGATGGCTCAGTGGGTTAAGCCTCTGACTTCAGCTCAGGTCATGATCTCGGGGTCCTGGGATTGAGTCCCGAATTGGGCTCTCTGCTTGGCAGGGAGCCTGCTTCCTCCTCCTCCTCTATTTCTGCCTACTTGCGATCTCTCTCTGTCAAATAAATAAATAAAATCTTTAAAAAAACAAAAACAAAAATCAAACAAACAAACAAACAAAAATTGGCATCTGGATGTCTCTTCCACACCATCATCCTTCTCTATCCTCCTTGTCTTAATTCTTCCTTTCCTCCGGGCTCCACATCAGCAAATCCTACAGACTCCATGCCAAAATTTGTCTTGAATTCCCCTGCTTCTCCCTTCCCAACCCTCCCTCCCACCATGGTCCACAAGGACTCTCTCGTTGTGTGATTTCCCAGCAGACGATATGCGCTAGAAGGACAGCGCCCACACTGTGCTTTGCGCTGCTGCGATGCCCAGTGCCAGGCAGAGAATAAGCATTCAGCGAGTAGTTGCCTAATGAATAAATGAGACTGGTTTGTAGATTAGTCTCCTATGAGTGAGCTTAGCATGAATAAATCCCCAAAGCCTACTTATTTACTAATTATATGGATCACGGGAGTTTCTGAATCCAATTTAATAAGACTGCAGGCAGCCGCTCCCGTGATGGGCACCACCCCGTAAGCAGTGGCCAGGAGCAGCTCGCTCAGTGTGGCAGTAAATCCAGCTGCTCTGCCAACTCTGTATTTGGCCCCTTGAACATTAACTGGAACCCCTCGGTCTGGTCTACTAGCCTCCTCGGATCTTTCCCAAAAGAGATCGCTCTGTCAGGGACTAGAAAAAATCTGGTGCCTCAGACTGAGAATTACAGTGCAGAGGACAATATTCTAAGATGTAAATAAATGTATATAAAGGATGGAATCAACCCCAAGTCAACAACAAGCAGGAAATTCAAATGTTATGTTATAATCCTTAGGTAGAGAACCACAAAGGCTGAAGTTTCAAGGTCAGTTCATTCATACTGTGGGCTGGGTGATAAAGGAAAGGCAGCTAATGTCTCATTTCCTGGTCTCCTAGTTGTTTCCTATGCCTTTTACATAAGTGTTTTATTTTTAATGCATGCCCAATTTTACAATTTTTTTTAAGTAGGCTCCCAACAGGGGGCTTGAACTCATAATCCTGAGATCAAGAGCCACATGCTCTACTGACTGAGCCAGCCAGGCACCCCTGCATACACAATTTTTTTTTTTTTAATGCTGGAAATGGAGGTGTTTTTATAATTCCTTGGCAATCCAGGTACCATTGCCACAATGAAATAATAACACACAGCAGCTTCCAGCTGCTCTTTCAAATAGAAGTATGTGAATTTAAGTATAATGAGTTTGATGTCTAAATGTTTGAAATAAACGTAAAGTAAAACATCAACCGCTATCCGGGATGTTTCTCATCCTCAGTGAGAGTCCAGCATCTTTTCAACAGCTGTCCAATGACTCACAATGTTTCCCTGGCACAATTCCTTCTCCTTAAGTAGAAACCAGAACCTTACTTGCCCACCCTCCCTTACACCTAGGGCACAAGTTTCTACCAGAGACACCTGTGTCAGGGCTCAGTTCTGAACAGAGTGATGCAAACAAGTGGATTCTGGTATTGGCCGAGGTGTCCAGCTCTAGGGTCAGCAGTGGCAAAGGTTCTGGTGTCCAGATGCTGCCGTCTGTGGTGTCCTAGCTTAGTGACAGCAGCAGTGGAATTTCTGCTCACGTGGTGACGTCACGGGGTTTGGGTGTTGTCCCAACTGTGTTACCCCCAAGACTTACTTGCACCTTCTTGGAGATTCTGTGAGCGTCCCAATATGCTCTAATAAATTTCTTTTCTGCTAAATTAGCTGGAAGAGCTTCTGTTGTTTGCATTGAGGAACTTTAAGTAGCAGAGCTGTTAAGGAGAAGAGACCACGTAGACATAATTAAAACATGCTCCTCAGCAACCCCCTGTAAGTGGCGCTGCTCGCTGCCCAGGGAGCCCAGCACGTTTCCTGTGTCTGTCCGCTGTCTCTCCCACTGGCCTAAACATCCTTTCAACCATCCAGTGCCCCCTCCCATTGTCATTCTCACCCGGTGACCCTGCTTCCTATTTCGGGGGAAAATGAAGAGAACTTCCACAAGTTCCCACGCCAAACTTAACACTTGCCTGCTCCACCTTCCCTCCTGTTCTGAGCATGTGCGGTCAGTATCCCTGCAATTGAAGGGCAACCCCCAACCTCTTACTCTCAAAAACAATCTTCTAAAGCCTCTATTTCTTCTCCTGCACCATCCCCTTTTCCCCTCTCTCCAGGATCATTCTCACAGCACGCACATAGGCCCTCTGATTTCTCTTCATCTTACAGAATATTTCTCATGGCCCCATATCCCCTTCCAGCTAGTGCCCACTTGTCTGTTCCCCTTGACAGCAAAACCCTTCAAGAGAGATGTCTATACATGTTGATTGGAGACCCACTTCAGTAAAGCTTTTGGCCCCATTGTTTCCACAGATATTTCTCTTGTCAAGGTTGTGAATGACCTCCATGCTGCTAAACCCAATAGCCAATTCTCATTCTTCATTTTACTCGGTTCTCCAGCAGCCTTTGGCTCCCTCCTCCTTGAGAAATCCTTTTCAATGGCTTCCAAGGCACGCAGACTCCTAGTTTCTTCCCTGCCCTGCTGGCCACTGCTTCTGTCTTCCTAGATAGCTCACCCTCACCCCCACCCATTCCTCACTCTAAATGTTGGCAGACCCAGGGCTCAGTCATTGGAGCTATTCCCTACATTGTCTGTGTCTACTCATTCCCAGAGTATCCTACCCAGTCTCATGGCCCAAATATCACCCATTTGCTAAGAATCCTCGCATTCATACCTCTTCTAACTCTTCCTCAAGGACTCATTTCTTTAATGGTCTAATCTTTCCTCTTAAATGTCTCCATGTGTCAAACTTAATGTATCTAAAATGGAACATTCCCAATTCTACTTCTCCCCAACTCGTGCCACCCACATCTGTCCCCAGGGGGGGAAATGGCCACATCATCCATCTCAACCACTCAGGCCAGAAGTCCTTTCTTCCACCCCAAAACCAATCCATCAGCAAGTGCTGTTGGTCTACCTTCATAACATATCTGGAATCTCACTACTGTTCTCTTCTGCCAGCTGCAGCATCTCTCCCCTGCAGTATTGCAATTGCCTCCTAATCGGTCTTCACTCTACTGTCACCCCTTTGCAAGGAATTCTCCATGTAACAGCAAAGGGATCCTTTTAGAACATGAGTCTGATCAGATCAGACTTATGATCAGACTCTGCTCGAAACCTTCCAAAGATTTCCATTTCACTCAGGCTAAAAAGCAAAATCCTCACAACAGTCCAGAAAGTCCCATGGGCCTACCCCCTACCCGTACCCCCATGGACCCCACTACCCTCTGAACTCATCTCCCACGCCGCCCATCCTCACCTGTCCCACTGAGCCAAGCTGAGCTTCCCCCATCCCGAAATCACATCCAGCAGGCTTCTGTCTCAGAGGCTTGGTCCTTTCTGGTCCCTTAGCCTGGCGTGCTCTTTCTTTGGGTGCCCACATTGCTCTCTCCCACACACCAGCTACAGGTCTTCACTCAAATGTCACCTTGTCATTGAGGCCTCACAGCCCTGTCCCTCTGCACTCTCTCCCTTGGCTCTGCTTTGTTTTCCTCCATGGAACTTATCACCATAAGCAGAATAATGGCCCCCACAGATGTGCCCATTCCTGTTCTCCAGAATCTGTAAACACGTTCTGTTACTTGGCAAAGAGGAATCAAGTTGTGGATGGAATTTAAGTCACTAATCAGCTGACCTTAAAATAGGGAGATGATGTTGGATTGTCCAGGTGGGCCCAATGTAATCACAAAGGTCCAGAAAAGTGGAAGAAAAGGCAGAAGAGGTCAGAATGGTGTGTGATGGATGAAGGACTCAACTCTTCATTGCAGGCTTTGAAAAGGCAGGAAGAGGGTCCCAGTTTAAGAACACAGCAGCCTCTAGAAGACAGAAAATATGGGAACACAATTCTCCCTTAGAGCTTTCAGAAAGGATCATAGCCATGCCAGCTACTTTATTTTATTTTACTTTATTTCTTATTCACTTATTTGAGAGAGAGAGAGAGAGAGAGAGAGAGAGAGAGCAGAAAGAGAGAGCATGAGCAGGGGCAGGGCAGAGGGAGAGGGAGAAGCAGACTCCCCACTAAGCAAGGAGCCAGACATGGGGCTTGATCCCAGAACCCTGGGATCAGGACCCAAGCCAAAGGCAGATGCCCAACCAACGGAGCTACCCAGGCACCCCCCGAACCAACTTTATTTTAGCCCAGTGAGGCCGGTGTCAGACTTCTGACTATAAGAAAATAAATGTGTTTGGTTTTAAGCCACAAAGTTTGAAGTAATTTGTTACTTCAATAGTAAACAAATACACAGTATCTCATAAATAAGATATTTCCTTCTTCACTTATGCCTGCATTACCTACCATCACTAGACTACATGTTCCACGATAGTAGAGTTAATTAGAGATTTTGTCCACTACCCTGTGCTCATTGCCTAGAAAAATACATAGCATATAGTGGGCACTCCATAAATACTTTTTTGAATGAATGAATATCTACGTGTCTGTGGGTGTGTGATGTGTTTGGGAGGGAATGAGGAAGAGGAAAGACAAAGCAGCGGTTGTCATGTGGAGAGGTTAGATGCTTATATGTAAAAGAAGTAGTAAACTAGACTGAGCTTCTGGAAACAGGTTATTACCCGGGGCCCAGGTTCGTCATCCCTGACAAGGAGAGGAGAAGCCTAACAGCTTTCCATGTATAGCACCGGAGTGTGAGGACAAGGTCCAGCTTGAGTGTGGTCCACAGAGGAAAACTGTCTTACCAGCTCCTGCGCACTGAAGAAACCATGTCTTCCCATCCTGTCCTGGGAGGGAAATGGGGATCACCAACTACCTGAGAAATCTTACGGAGTGGGTCATGCAAAAGAGGTGGAAAATGATACCCCAGACCATTCCAAGGCCTTTCCCTCTTTAGAAAACACCCCGTATAAAGGAGGCCACTCTGGGGAGGTGAGCGTTCAGAGATCAGGAAGTTCACTGTCAACACAGATTTATGACTCAGTGCTGACCTAGGGCTGAGCTTGGGTTTTTGAGGCCAGCCCAACATGTCTGAGCGCCCAGGGAGGTGGGGCGTCAGGTGCCCACCCAGGTGCCCCATGGAGATACTTAAAGTCTTGAAAACAACAATGAAGGGGCGCCTAGGTGGCTCAGTTGATTAAGCATCTGACTTCAGCTTGGGTCATGATCTTCAGGTCCTGGGATCAAGCCCTGGGTTGGGCTTCCCACTGAGTGGGGAGTCAGCTTGTCCCTCTCCTTCTGCCCCTCCTCCCACTCATGCTCCTGCTCATGCTTGTGCTCTCTTTCTCATAAATAAAAGCTTTTTTTAAAATGACAACAGCGGCACCTGGATGGCTCTGTGGGTTAAGCCTCTGTTTTCAGCTCAGGTCATGATCTCGGGGTCCTGGGATCGAGCGCCGCATCGGGCTCTCTGCTTAGTGGGGAGCCTGCTTCCCTTCCTCTCTCTCTGCCTCTGCCTGACTCTCTGACTACTTGTGATCTCTGTCTGTCAAATAAATAAATAAAATCTTTGAAAAAAAATTAAAATGACAACAAATCAGGACTCCTGGGTGGCTCAGTTACTGGGCCTCTGCCTTCGGCTCAGGTCATGATCCCAGGGTCCTGGTATCGAGCCCTGCATCAGGCTCCCTACTTAGCGGGAAGCCTGCTTCTCCCTCTCCCACTCCTCCTGTTTGTATTCCCTCTCTCACTTTGTGTGTCTCTCTCTGTCAAATAAATAAATAAATAAATAAAATCTTTTTTAAAAATGACAACAAATCATCCACAAAATGTTATTATTTTGAGTAGTTTCATGATACCTAAGGTCTTATTTGTACTCACACCTAGCAGCTCTCCCACCGGCCCCCAGCAGTATGAGGCCATACCACTGGAAGGGAACTGAGTACACTCCCTTAATGGGAAGAAAGCCCACAAGGAGGGTCAGTGCTGGTTTCAATGGAATGACCCTCCAGAAGTTTCATTTTCAGAGTTTTTTTTTTTTAAGATTTTATTTATTTATTTGACAGAGAGAGTTCACAAGTAGGCAGAGAGGAAGGCAGAGAGAGAGGAAGGGAAGCAGGCTCCCTGCTGAGCAGAGAGCCCGATGCGGGACTCCATGGATCCCAGGACCCTGAGATCATGACCTGAGCTGAAGGCAGTGGCTTAACCCACTGAGCCACCCAGGCACCCAATTTTCAGAGGTTTTTATATAAGATCTGGTTTTTATATAAGATCAACCAGTCATTTCTCAATACATGTCTGTGTGGTATCTGACAATGCCTTCCCAGCACATCAGCGGTTAGCAGAAAGTTCTCATTAAGCATGTCCTTCCATTCTAGACGTTTTGTTCACAAGAATCTGGCCATGATGGGCGCCTGGGTGGCTCAGTGGGTTAAGCCGCTGCCTTCGGCTCAGGTCATGATCTCGGGGTCCTGGGATCGAGTCCCGCATCGGGCTCTCTGCTCGTCAGGGAGCCTGCTTCCCTTCCTCTCTCTCTGCCTGCCTCTCTGCCTGCTTGTGATCTCTGTCTGTCAAATAAATAAATAAAATCTTTAAAAAAAAAATAAAAAAAATAAGAATCTGGCCATGATTGAGACATCTGGGACAGCATTATAAATAACTGTGTGCAAGTGTTTATGATCTAAGCTAAAGTTTGATCATTTTCAAATCACACCCACATTGGTTTGGTTGTTGGTTTTTTTGTTTGTTTTTGACAAATACTTGTCATCTGCAAAGCTGCATTTTAGCTTCTTATTGAATAACCTGCTGGCATAAGATAATCCTGCCTAGTTTACTGGATTGTTAGCACTGTAAGATCTAGAACTCTGTCTACATTGCCCACAAATGACAGTAGCTAGTACAAGGTTAGTATTCAACATGTATTTTCTGGATGAATGAATGAATCATTCAGCTTGTTGTTCATAATGTTGTCAATATCGTGAGCTATTTTTTTTTTATTATTAATATACACACTCTCAGAAGAGCTAAGGAGCATAATTCTGGAGTCAGGTTGCCAGGATTCAAATCCTGGGACACCTCTTGCTAGCTGTACAACGTCTCACGTCCTTACTTTCTTTAATAATATGGGGTAATCTTACTGTCCACCCCATAAGATTTTTGTAAGGTAAATGTGATAATACATGTCAAACTGTACTTAGAACAAGGAAGTTTTCAATCGATATTAGTAATTACTATTATCATTAAATATCCACATCTTTTGTATTTATTTATCTACATGTCATTTTATTTAAGCACTGAGAAAAGTATTGTTCTTCAACGTTTCACGAGTATAATTTTAATAGCAAGGG
The DNA here is from genome assembly GCF_902655055.1 of Lutra lutra. NCBI lineage: Eukaryota > Metazoa > Chordata > Mammalia > Carnivora > Mustelidae > Lutra > Lutra lutra. The sequence continues at coordinate 88,420,395 of NC_062285.1, forward strand.
GAAGGCAGAATAAATGTCTGCATGCCAACCAGGGAGCCTGGAAAAAAGACATTTTAACCTAAAAGAAAGATGTGAGACATCATCACCCCTCCCTGACTCCGTTTACAAAAATTTGGGTAAATTTGGCAACCTGCATCCCCACAGATGCTGGAACAAGCCATACTGTGACTATCCCTGTGTATTTGGGAGCCAGAGGACTTTGGCTGTGACTCATTGCTAAAGTTCTAGGGCAAATCAGGTCATAAGCCTGCCTGCACTTCCAGCCCTGGGCTTACACTGGAAATGCAAAATGGGATTAAACCTCATTCTTTGCAGATGTGGCTTGATATAGCCAGGTTTTACCTGTGCAGGCAACAATACATTGGAAGACTTTCTCTCCACGACTTAAGGCTACTGCCAATCAGGATTGGGGGTGCGGAGGAGCCCTAATGTTCCTTCTTTGCCCCTGCAGTGGTCTTGTTTCATCAGCATGATTTCCCCCCTCCAAACATGTCCCTGGTTGCTAAGGGATTATTTCCAGATCTTGGGGCTCCCTCTTTGTCCTATTCCAGACCACAGCAGGGTTTACCTTCTCCAATAGGGGTTTGGCAGAGCAAAAGGCACCATCCCAACCTCCTGTCAACTCAACAAGGAGAGATTTATTGCAATTCACTAAGAGGACACTTGTCATGACAGGAATGCCATATGCTTCAGCAAAGATAAGATCCCAACTTTTGGCTGGCCTTTGCAAACAGTCCCACCAATGCAGCAATTTTTTTTTTTTTCCCTGCACGTCATTAAGAGTGCGACATTCAGAGGACCCAGGGGAGTCTCCAGGGTGGAGTCTCAGGCTGGCACTCAGTGAGATCACATCCAGGCCAGAAGTTCTCAAAAGACTGCAGCGACCACCACAGTCTTTGGATTGCCAGACCTTCCACTCAATGTCCACCCTCCTTTTTTTCCTTACAAACTGAATCCTAGGTATATTGGGAACAGCAAACTGGTAGCTAAAAATACTACAGTTTCCCACAGGCCTTGCAAGGTCAAGATCAGTTACTTGCAAGGTGAAGTCTCCTAGAAATTTCTGGGGGAGTTTTGCCTTCACCCTTCCTTTCTGCCTCTCTCTAGTGTTTGGGATTTGTGAAGGTTGGTTTGGCTGATTCTAGGTTTCCTTTCAATTGCTTCCTGCATTGCAATTATATCCAAAGGTTTTGAAACTGCTGAGACTTCTAGATAATAAGAGAATTCCTGTAATAGGAGTTGATTACTTTTTAAAAGTTCATTTATAGGAGCGCCTGGGTGGCTCAGTGGGTTAAAGCCTCTGCCTTTGTCTTAGGTCATGATCCCAGGGTCCTGGGATCGAGCTCCACCTTGGGCTCTTTGCTCAGCGGAGAGGCTGCTTCCTCCTCTCTCTCTCTGCCTGCCTTTCTGCCTACTTGTGATCTTTGTCTGTCAAATAAATAAATAAAATCTTAAAAAAAAAAGTTTAAAAGTTCATTTATACAGTTCAACACTGAATATTCTAAGTGAACATGATTACACATCTGCCCCTTTTCAAAGTTATTAATTCACAGCAGGCAGACATGAGATTAGGTAATTAATTACAGATAGGTCAAAAAGTTTGTGGAATGGGCCTTTTTTTTTCAATGAAAGGAAAGGACTTATTTTGCTACAGTGGGAAAAAAATGTGGAGTTCAGAAATTGCTGCATTTAACTGTATCCCCACTTAATCTCTGCACAATGTTTTATGGCGATGTCTCACTTCCCTTTACTTCCTTTTCACACTAAGATTTTGAATGAGAAATATATCAAGTTGACTGATTGTTTGCCTTATCTGATCTAGGCTGGTTTCTACACCTCTCTTCTCTTTTTTCTCCCAGTAACTACTTTCCACTATGACAATTGCCATTTTGGAAGTGACAGGTGCCTGAGGGCAAAGGCATCAGAGCAATGAAGATCAGAATGTTTGCTAAGGATCACTTTTTCCATAGAATGTAGTTTTACTGAATCCTTGAAATGCAGAACCAAATGAACCTCCTTTTTTGTGGAAAAAAAACAATCCAAACTATTATAAACCCAAGAAACTAACAGAAGCACTTAAATCTTAGAACAAAATTTTTATTTTTCAAGCTTGGACATTTTTCTGAAGTACATTTGTAATCTAAATACTCCTCTCTCTTCTTCCTTTTGCAACATACCATTTCGATCTGTTTGTTTACAGAATGAAGGCCTTAAGGAAAAGCCTTATTTGCATTCCCCCAAAAGAAATAAATAAGTATTTGTCTCTAGGATCCATTTAACTGGACTTGGCTAAATCCTGGTAGAGGCTCCGCTTTTTATATCAGACCCAGAAAAGAATGGATAACATTTCATTACCAATAAATTCTAATACTATAGCTAAGCAGTCCATTAAATTATTTAAATGCATGTATTGAGCTCCTATAATGTGCAAAGTATTGTTCCAAAGTAGACACTCTTCCTTAGATGTAAAGGGGGGCTACTGAAATGATAACTTTGGGAATTTATGACTTTGATATCCCCCAAAATACCCTAATGATAGGAAAATTTGCTGCCGCTGTTGCTCCTGTTGCTTCCTGAAATATCCAATTAATTTCTAGGGAACAACCCACCCATTGGAAGACTATGATGCAAACTTAAGCATTAATAAAAGATGGAGTCAGGGAGTAGTTGTGCTTTTGAGACACAACCCAGACGACGATGTAAAGTACATTCTGGTGATCTAAAATGCTAGCATTCGTACAAGGTGGTCTAAGAAATGATACCAGTTTAAAAAGAAACCAGTGCCAGCTTCAAAAGAAACAAGGATCAATTGCAATTTATAGGAGAAATAAAAACACAGAATCACTAAGCTCTCTCCCCAGCGCTGAGATTACAGTTCCTCAGACATTCTGCCACCACTGGGAAACATGGGGGTAGACCGGGTAAATTTAAAGCATGTTAAACAACTAAATAACACAGCCAAGTGTTGGGTGTGTGGTTCCCAAAGGCTTTTCAACATATTTTCAACATTATGGCTGTAGGAATGGAAATTGAAGAAATGGTAAGTATTTTCTTAGAGACAGCTTGTGATTCCCTACAGCTCCCAAAGTTAAAGTATAACACATCACCACATAAGCTATTTGCCTATCACCCACAAGACATAATGTCACAAGACATAATGTCACAAGACATGAGGCTGCCCTGGTCTGAGTGCCTCCCTCTCATGACTCTAATGGGTTCTTTTCCTCCCCGAACAAAATAGGTTCCCTTTCAGGTCAAGTGTTATTTGCTGGCGAAGTACCTTCAGGATAAATATGCTTGCATCCTTTCTATAGCCCGCAAGTCAAACCTCCATTGGGAAGCCTAAATTCGTCTGTGGTCTCTCTATTCAGAACTTCCCACATTTACCTAAAAGGATCACTCAGATCACTAGAAAATAAAATTCCCCCTCTCCTGGAGAGAGACTTATTCAAGGAGAGCAATGCTATTTCCAAGTCATGCCCCACCTTAGGAAGGCAAAACTCAGCGTCATCTCCTGAAAAGAGCCTCCACAGCCTCCCGATCAGAAACATGCTATTCCTATTATTTTCTAAACGTGGCATGGTGATTAAATACATTTAAATGCAAATAATAAACAGCAATTAAATAACAAACTTAAAATAAATTAAAAAAAAAAAAAAACAAGGCCAGCAGTCTTCAGAGAAGGTAACAAAGGTCAATTTGCATTAAGTTCACGGTCCTTTGTGTACCAGTTCCTGCAATGAGTGGGCAACACTGCCCTCTAGAGGGGTATTTTGTTATATCCCTTACTTCGCAGGGTGGGAAATTGCCCCAGGACGCCCTGACAGATCCTGCACATACTCTTTCTTTCACTTTTGGGACCCTGTCTGTCCTTGACCTTCTGTGAATGACTCTGAAGACCATGGAGCCCCTGGAGAGGCCGTGAGACTTCATGAACGCCCACGAGGGGATCAGAAACCAACAACATCTGTTGCAGTACTCTTCAAAACTTAGTGGATATCAGGATTCCCCTGTGGGCTTGTTTTAAACACAGGCTGCTGGGCCCCACCTCCAGAGTTTCTGATTCCTTAAGTCGACTGTTGAGTCCAAGAAGTTGCCTTTCTACCAAGCTCCCAGGTGATGCTAATGTTGCCAGTCGGACAGGGGGAGGGGGGCACACACTTCCTGAGTCAGACACTGTGCTTGGCACTTCATCTCAATACCTTAAAACAGGGTGACTTTAGCATCTGTTTCACAGACCAGGAAGCCAAGTCTCAGAGAAATTAAGTGGCCAAGGTCCCACAGTAGTGACAGAGCCTATAATAAACCCAGGACTAACTCAAAGCCACTGATCTCTTCTGTGCACTAGGATGCGGGTAAGGAAGGTTGTGCATCACTTCATCGTCCTTGGCCTCAGCGGCTTGTTGCAAGGGGGTGGGATTCAGATGACCGTTTACTCGGTTTCCCTCCCAGAATATCCGGAGGTCTGGCTATGAAGCCCTTCAGAAATACCCACTCTGCCCCAGGCTGGATTTGAGAGCAGGCACCCAGAGGGTGGAAGGAAGAGTGTGAGAATGGGAGAGGCCCCTCTTGGGTCCTGAACCCTGCTACACAGTTCAGAGGGACCTGATTTGCTCCGGACTCTGGAGTTGTTTATACTCAGAAACTCTGGAAGAGAAGTTTTAAAAGCTAGTGTCTCCTCCTCATTTTGAGGACCTCAGAGCCTAGTGGGGCTTGGAGAGGCCCCAGAGGGTGGCCTCACACACAGCCTCCCCAACCTCTGCTCAAACCACCAGGGCTGGGGCAAGGACCCTGAGTCAACTTTAATACAGGGGCGCCCACCAGTGTGGCAACTGAACGGTTTTGATAAAGAACAAGAGTTTTCAGTTCACATAGCCCATAGGATTAGGCAAGTAAAAAGTCCCTAGCACACAACCCCAGGCAGGATGCCACGGTGATAGGAAAAGAAGGGCTCTGGGCACTCCCTCCTTCCCCCCAGTTTCAAGAACAGTCTTTCTCATCCTTTGCATTCCGCTCCTCATCCAACTTGGTGTTGTTTTCCTGAGGGAGCTACAAATCTAGAGCATCCCATGGGGATGGTTTTTGGCCTCGGTCATGAAGGGAAAGGATGTTCTCAGAAAAACAGCGCTGCGGACTGGTCAGCAGAGATCTTGAGGTCGCGGCCACGGCCGCCCTTCGTGCAGAGCTGGACTCTGGACTCCAGCTGCTCGCTGAGTTCGTCCAGGGCCCCGGTGCAGGACTCCAGGCTCTCCGCCAGTTTCTGAATCTTGGCCTTCAGCACAGCCTGGCTCACCCTGGTGGCCCCTTCCGCCCGCCTGGGGATAAGGAAGCCACGTGAGCCGAAGAAGACGACGCAGTAGACAGAGTTGTACAGGGCGATGGAGGCGTTCCGGCCGCACTGCAGCAGCTGGCGGTCCCCGCGGCCCTGGCCGCGGCAGAAGAACTCGAGGCAGCTCAGGATCTCGCGCATCTGGTCCTGGCAGGTGGCGGCGATCTCCTGCACCCTGCGCAGCTCCCGGGAATTGCAGAAGATCAGGGCGAGGTCGGACGTGATGGTGACGGCCCCTCCGGCGGTCGCCACCCCCAGCCCCACGGCCGACGCCACCAGCGACACGCCCAGGGTGACCGGGCTGAGCGAGAGCCCCACGATGGCTGCCACGGCGCCCGCGGCGCTCAGCGAGCTGCCAGCCACGTTGGCCGCCAGGGAGCGCCGGCGGAGGCGTTCGAGGCGCCGGGCCACCTCGCGCAGGCGCAGCACCTGCCCGTGCAGCCGGCCGCGGCGGTCCAGCAGCAGCCCCTGGAAGCGGCGCAGCGCGTCGGCGCCCTGCAGCTCCCGGGCCGCAGGCCGCTCCATGCCCTGCGGGGACACAGACGCGCGGTTAGAGTCCGGAGCCTCCGTGCCCGCCCGCGCCGCGCTCGCGCCTCCCGCACGCCCGGGTTAGACACGACAGCCCTGGCGGCGCCGGGGGCGGGGGAACAAACAGGCCCCCGCCCGGCGAGGCCTGCGTGTCGAGCTCGCAGAGACAGGTTCTGGAATCTGGAAGGAGCCACACAAGTGCTCGGGACCTTAAAACGCACGTGCAAGCGGGAGGGAGGCTCTGGTCCGCTTCTCTCCGGGGGAGCGTTAAGGGTGCACTTGATTAACTGTTCCATAAGCTCAGGGAGGAGGGAGTGGTGGCTCTGGAAATCTACTACGCTGAGGCCTCTGCTCTGCTAGAAGGATCGCACTTTGCAGGTGCTGGGTTGTACCAGCTCACAAAGCCCTTTCCTTACATGAAGACTTGGATCCTACGAGTTTGGCAAGACATTTTTTTCCCCCTCTGATGAGAGAAAAAGACAAGCCCCCCCAAAACTCAAAAATCATACTGTCTCTTGGATGTAAGAAACTAATCATTCTAAGTTAGATAGTTCCCTGAAGCGACTCTCCTGCTTGTTATTTTTCCAGGCTCTGACTTTAGAATCAAGCCTAAGATGTCCTTTGGGCAGTTTTTTCTATTCTCACTATTTGGTGGGTGCACAATTAAAACTAAATTGCATTAAATTAATACCACTGTGTTTCTTTATGATGAAATCTTTCTTTAGAAATGAATAATGGCTGAATAAAATAAAGTGCCCAGCATTTTAGTTTAACAACTCACCGAGGGCTACCTCGTACCAAGTTGAAGTCAACTGAAGATGACTAAGAGAACTGCGTTTCTGGGGTAAAGGTACCTCCTTCCTAGTTGCTAGAGAGTCCCACCTTCATATCCACTGTACTCCTCGTTATTAGGAACTTTTCGAAAGTGGCAAATGAGCCATAGAAATAGAGCATTTCGATACTGTGAGGTATCAGAGCAGAATCATTTTCTCCTCTGAAAGATGAGAAAATCAAAATACAGACATGTTCTAGATGCAGCTGATTCTTCACAGAACCTTCTAGAATCTTGGTCTCCTGACTCCTTGGTCTTAATTTTATTTGCATGCCCTGGTTATCCCACCCACCAGTGATACATTCCCAGGCAAAGACACCTCTTAGCAAAATGAGGAAACGTCACAGAAAATATGTAGTGGACCAAGGATATAACCCCAGGATTACAATTCCAATGGCTGTCTTTTAGACAGAATCCCTCTGGCCTCCCCCACTTACCATTCACTTCTGGCTATCTCCAGGAAAGAAAAATCTGAGGCTGTTTCTGGATGAGCATGTTTTATAGTCCCAGAGAACCAATGACTGCCCTGGGAAAGCCTTGTCTCATTCTGAGAATTTGCCGTTTCCTGTCCTAACCCCTGCTGCCTTCAACCAGAAGGATGTGACATGGTGGAAAATGACCTGCCAGCCACACAGCACATCCCGTATTTAGGAAACGAACATTGTGTGTTCGCTTTCCCCCAAACGCAGGAAAAGACCCACAGGCTCTTCCCCAACTTGAAACAAGTGTTGTCATTCTCCCAGGGGGCATACCCTGCCTTTCCTCTCCTGAGAATAGCTAATGACGTTATATGGGAGGACAAAAAACGCACCCTAGGCTGACCAATTATAGTGTTTCTTGAGAAGACATCATTACAAAATCATTTTTTTTTTTAAAGAAAAAGAAAGGAGGGAACCCTCTTATGTCTGATATAGCCACTTATAGTCCACTGTTGTATTTTAAAAAGCATGATGAGGCCGCGTGGTTGAAACGCGATCCACTCAGCGCGCAGCCTTAAGAATGTAAGGCCACACCCACAGGAAGTGCTCCGTGCAGTTTCGGGCATCTCCAGCTGTGGAGAAGATGCTGGAGGTCTCAGAAAGGGCACATGGCAGGCCAAATACGTCAGAGAAATCAGTTGGGTCAGGCTGCACAAGGAGCTAATTATACACTTTCAACAGCAGCTGCAATTTGGCTTCCTGGGTTTTCATTTGAAGTGGCAGTTGTGTCCATGTAATAGTTAAGTGAACAGATTTTAGTCCCAGGTTAGTGGAACATAGGCTGAAGGGCAATTATCTGGGTATTCAGGAGGGAAAAACACGTATAGCATCCGTGGCTGCTTTCTGGGGCATTCAGATCAGTGTCTGGAGCTCAGCCGGGAAACCTCAAATACATCATCCTTCTCGTTCTTGCACCCTCCAATGAGGATTATTTCACTTAAATAATCATTGTCCCAACTCTCTGGTTCATCTAGAAAGTCTTAACAGCCTTTTCTTTCTGGAACACAATTAAATTCTCCACCTTTTTAACTATGCTTGGTATTTATCAACACAACACCATTTGCTACTATTTACAACCATAGTCCTTTTTTTTTTTTAAGATTTTATTTATTTATTTGAAGGAGAGAGCAAGCATGAACAATAGGAGGGGCAGAGGTAGAGGGAGAAGCAGACTCCCCACTGAGCAGGGAGCCCGATGTGGGACTTGATCCCAAGACCTAGAGATCATGACCTGAGCCAAAGGCAGACCCTTAACCACCGGAGCAACCCAGGTGCCCCATAAACTATTCTTCAGTTTCCAGCTTTCCTTGCTATTTTCTTGTGTGTTGGGGGTTTAGATGACTATGATTAAATTTTTATCTCTTGGATGAGGAATTTTAATGGGATACAGAAGGACCATCTTCTTTGGAGCATGAGTAATCATAGTACAGACCTGTACTATGAAGAAGAAAGAGAAAGTATAGGAGAATGGTCAACATAATACTTTGAATTATTTATAAGAATGGACACTTGAGGGGCGCCTGGGTGGCTCAGTTGGTTAAGCATCTGCCTTTGGCTCAGGTCGTGATCCCAGGACCCTGGGATCCAGCCCCATGTCAAGCCCCGCATTGGGCTCCTTGCTTAGCAGGGATCCTGCTTCTCCCTCTCCCTCTGTCTGCCCCTCCCTCTGCTTGTATACCCTCTCTCTGTGTCAAATAAATAAAATCTTAAAAAAAAAAAAACTTTAAAAAATAAAAATGAAACATTTCTTTCTCAAGTTATAAAAAGTTGTGGTTTTTTTAATTGCAATGTAATGTATCTCGCAATGTCAGTATTTTACTACTCACAAACTAAACATAGGATTTATAAAATATTAATTCACAGTGTACTACAGGGGTAAAGCAACACAAGTTTAGAATTATATGATGAGGACTTTTTCCTTTTAATCTTTATCAGTATATCTCAGTGACTATACATAGAACCTCTTTGGAGACTATTCATGACTGTGAGGTCTCTCAAACTTTCCTTTGTTAATAGGTCCTAATATGTACAGTCACTCAAATAAAAGTAAGTGAAAAGAATAACTCCTATCCATCTGAGGAATTTTGTCCTTGTGTTTCATTAATGTCTTGTGAATGTAAGTGCTCTAGAACATAATGAAGCTCTCAGAATTGCTTGTTGAATTAAACTAAACAGGGTCGCCTGGGTGGCTCAGTCAGTTGAGCGTCTGCCTTCGGCTCAGGTCATGATCCCAGGTTATTGGAATCAAGCCCTGCATCAGGCCCCCTGCTCAGTGAGGAGTCTGCTTCTCCTTCTCCTTCTGCCTCTCCCCCTGCTCATGATTCCTCTCTCTCTCTTGAACAAATAAAATCTTTTAAAGAAAGAAAGAAAGAAAGAAAGAAAGAAAGAAAGAAAGAAAGAAAGAAAGAAAGAAACTAAAGTATTTTGTTCTCTCAAAGAAATGTCATTATTTTCATAATTTTATGAGAATTTAGCATGAAATTCTCTCTTGGAATATGTAAGCTGGTAGATTACTTAGATCGCTATACACCAGAGGACTTTCAGAACATTATGTTGCAATGATATCTCAACTATTATTGTCATCAACTCATGGAATGCACAGGGGAAAAAAAAAAAAAACATCCAGTGAACTCCAGCCATCTTCATTTTTCCATACTGGCCTCTGAAGCTTGTTAATGTACACACTTCTCATTAACCACTATTGTTTAAACGCTGGTCTGTGTTCTTTTTCCCACTTAACGTTTCTGCAGATACACACTTCTCTATGTTGACACAGTCCTCACCTCTGTCATTTTTAATAGCTATGTAATAATCCTATTGTTTGCTTAGTCATTTCCCTATTAGACACTTGGATAGCTTCCAGGGTTTGTTTTTTTTTTTTTTTTTCCCACAATTATAACTAGAGTTGCCTGGAACATCTGTGTACATTTTACCCATTTGGATTATTTCTTTGGGGAGTATTCACAAATAGGAAAATCCCAAGTGAAGGAAGGAGAACATTTTTGTAGTTTTTGTTACAGTGGCTATACTGCTTTCCAGAAGAACCATTTTAAAATGCCCTTAGCTTTTAGGAATCCCAGCTATAGGATTTAAGACAACTCAGTTTTCTTATATAATGGTTCACTTGCTTGGTTTATTTCACCTCCGTGAATGTGTATTGGAAACCTACTGTGTGCCAGGCATCATGCTAGATTTTGAGGACTAAAACCTGAATAAGACAGAAATGGTGTCTTATAAGACAGGAAATGGCAGTCTGTTAGACTGAAAGCTACAGAAAAAAATCATTTCAAGTCGATGTGGAGAGTGTCAGATGTGTGTGCACTGAGGAAGCAGAGTTGGAAAGTGCATGCCTAGGAAGTTCCAGGGAGGGCTTTCTGGAAGCGTATCTACTTGAGAGTTGAACAGATGTTATTTGGACTGAATTAGGAGGGAGAGGACAGAAGAAGGGAACAGAATGGACAAAGGCATGGAGGAATGTTCAAGATGTTTTAGACAATTCCACTTGGCTAAGCATAAAGCTGGGACTGTCCAGGAATGAGGCTGAGAGGGTATGTACAGATAAATCCTGATGGCTCTCAAATGCCACATGGGGGACAGGGAGCCAGGGAAGGCCTTAATCTGTGGCTTTACAGGGTTAGATTTGCCATCACTGACAGTTGTATGAAGGACGGTTTCCAGAGAAACACAGTTAAAAGGCCAGAAATGAGTTAGAAGGCTACTAAAGTAAATGAATGAGATTATTGTGGATTTGACAAGTATTGCCAAGACGGAATGGAGTAGATAAAAGAAAAAATATGTATTTTGGGGTGGTTTTTTTTTAAGGTTTTTTGTTTATTTATTTTTGCAAGAGAGAGAGAGAGCAAGCACACACTCAGAAGCCAGCAGGGGGCCAGAGAGAGAAGCAGACTCCCCACTAAGCAAGGAATCCAATGTGGGACTGGATCCCAGGGCCCTGGGATCATGACCTGAGCTGAAGACAGGTGCTTAACCGGCTGAGCCACCGAGGTGCTCAAGAAAATATCTATTTTGAAACAAAACTGGCAACTCATCGTTAAAGTTTCTGCTCAGACATGGCACTACTTATCATACCCACTTACATTCTATTGGTCAACCAAGTCACATGGCCAACAACGATGGGATAAAGAAGTAACTCCTGCCACAGCAGGAGGCAAGAGGAAGAAATGCAAACCATCAGGCCATCTACCAGAGTGCTTTTCTTGTGGAGGAGATATATATTCCAAGATGAACTACAACACCACAAGCCATCTCGTACACTCTCTTCGTCCTCAGTTATTTCTCGGGAATTAGAGTCTCTCTGTGAATATAGAAAGCATCTCACTCTGGCTAATATAATCAAACTATTGGAAACTATTGATATGTGCCTGCAGGAGCGTGCCTGAGAATGAACCAAGGAGCTCTGCCAAACCAAAGCTGGAAGGATAGCAGCTGTCTTACAGCTGGAATGGCCTGTTTGGATGCCACTGACCAACCACTGCTCTTTCTTGTACTGGCATCAGCTTACGCATCAAAATTCTAGGAGTGACCACTGGCTTGGCCGAGCTTGGGTCAAGTGCCCATCCCCTGTCTGCACTGGGTAGAGAGAGGGAGAGTGAATCATTCCAGCTTCCAAATGCAAGATAGTTACAGAACTTTACCCTCGCATTAACACTACCTATACTCAGAGAGAAGAAATTTTACAGTAGGAAATTATGGTGGGGTGTCAGAGGAGAGAGAAAATGATGCCTAAGGAAAAAAAGAAATAAGAAAAAGAAAGCATCCACCATAAATGTTTTCATCTATTTTGACCTACCTGGAGTTTATAATGGTGCTTGATGGAAGTTAGGCTAATTCTTCTCCAGATTGACATAATAATTTTCTCACTTTTATAAAATAATACTATGCTTTCCGATAAATGTGTTCTATACATGGGCTAATTTGTCTTATATTGATTTGTTACTATTGTCTACATCTATTTCTAGAAGCACAATTCTGTTTCCCTGATCAATTTGTTTTTGATTCAGTATAATATAATTTTGAAAATCACTGCTTCACATTGTATTTTTTTTAAGATTTTATTTATTTATTTGACAGACAGAGATCACAAGTAGGCAGAGAGGCAGGCAGAGAGAGCGGGGGGGGGGGGGGGAAGCAGACTCCTCGCTGAGCAGAGAGCCAGATGCGGGGCTCTATCCCAGGACCCTGGGACCATGACCTGAGCCAAAGGCAGAGGCTTTAACCCACTGAGCCACACAGCTGCCCCCAAATTGTATTTTTAAAATGAGAACCTGTCATCATTGTCTTCTTCTGGGAAAAAAAATATAATCTTACTTATTCTTCTGGACAAATCTGACACTGAGAGCTCTTTGGTTGGCCCAGTCTCCCTGAAGCCAGTTTGATTTTGTCCTCCTTCCCCCTCCACAGGTGTGCACACATGCACAGCACACCTGGGATCACGTGGGTGAAACATACATTACCTCATTAACATAGAAGCATTTGCCCCATAGGCTCCATTACAGCATATCTTCTTTACCACAAGCCTCTTCTGCTGGTGCCAGAAAGACTGCAGCTGAGTCCACATCCCGCCAATAGCCATAAAGATTCTCTTATCTCCCAGGACAGGACACCAGGAAACTATTACCTTTGTCTCTCCCTTTCCCAAGCTTAGTCATTATCTCTCAAGTTCTCACACATATACAATAATCATTGCAACCTGGATTAGAACACCTGCTGGCTTTATATGTACAGAGGCATAATAAATTTTAAGCTCTCCCCCAACTTTTAGACTCCTTGAAGGGTTTAATTTTTAGCGTGTCTCTTATAGGCAAGAGAATGTTGGATTTTGGTTTTCTTTTTTGACTTTGCTCAAAGCCTATTTTTTTAATAGAAGAATTTAGTCATTTCACATTAAACATTATAGTGAAGCAAGGATGTATCTTCCAATACACTGAAAGTGGATTGTTACTGTTCTGGTTATTTGCTTTTTAAAAAAATGAATAAATGGTTTCTATAGTAGGGTTTAAACTCTATTTGTTTTTGAATTGGGTGAGAAAATAACTTTTAATCCACTTTTCCTAAAATTTAGCACTTTAAAAAAGTATCTCTGCCTTTACTTTCTATGCTAAAAAAATTTTAAGTTACCTTTGAAAAAGAGGGAAAGCATATTCTACAAGGTAAAGCTCTGCACCAGGCTTGAGTCCTGGCTCCCTCAGAAATTTTTTTTTTACCTTTCAGCTATGGAACAATCTAAAAGTGATTTTTAACTCATCAATTTATAATGTTCTCTGCCTTGTCTGCAACTGTAGCAGGTAGCTTAAGAATATAACCCCTAACCTTGGTCTAACAGTATCTCTTCATCTCCTTCCAGAAGATTCCAGGATCTGTATTAGTACTACATTACATCCTGCTTCACCCAACTGTAGCCAACTGGACCAGAGGTGACCAGCTGAACCAAACTTGGCCAATCCGATTCTTTCTCCTGGGAGTTTAGAAAATGAACCCAAAGAGAGTTGAGTTCATCCAGTGGCCACAACTGAAGTATGGAAGTCCAGATCTGTGAGTCAGCTACATTTTGCCTATTATGTGCCCCCAAAGAACAGAGAAGTTGTGTTTGCCGGGAACAAGAGAGAGACAGGGACCTGCCTGGAGGCAAACAGAAGAGTCTCACTTTTTCTTTTTCTCCATCACTGTGTTCCATCAGCCATCTGTGTATCCTTAGTTTCCTTTTATTCCTTGAGAGATCTTTGAGTTCTCATCTTTATAACAGAGAACCCTAACCAACACTACAGCATACAAAATTTACTCTTTAACATTAAAATAATTAACATGTAGGGCACCTGGGTGGCTCAGTCGGTTGAGCAGCTGACTCTTGGTTTCTGCTCTGGTTGTGATCTTAGAGTTGTGAGATTAAAGCCCCTCATCAGGCTTTGTACTCATCAGGGAGGCTGCTGGAGATTTTCTCTCTCCCTCTGCCCCACCCCCCTCCTCTCCCGCTAAAAATAAATTTAAAAACCTTTAAAAAATAATAATAATAGGGGCGCCTGAGTGGGACAGTCACATAAGTGTCTGCCTTCCACTCAGGTCATGATCCTGGAGTCCCAAGATGGAGCCCCGCATGGGGCACCCTGCTCAGTGAGGAGTCTGCTTCTCCTTCTCCCTCTGCTCCTCTCCCTCGCAACTTGTGTTTTCTCTCTCTCTCTCTCTCTCACTCACTCTCTCAAGTAAATAAATAAAATCTTTAAAAATAATAATAATGAAAATGGATTGGGGAGTGTTTCTCTCTGCAGCGCCCATGAATGAGTCAATTATTAATCATTTAGGGGTTCTCCTACTTGGTCTTCACATTAACTGTAAAAATGCTCTGTTTTCATGGGAAATATAGTTATCTTGATTTCCCTAGCCACCAAAGAAGTACTTTTTGTAACATGTTTATATAAAATAAAAATGTAGAAATTTAGAAAGTTTTCCTTCTCCATCTGTTCTCACCCTCTAGAAGCAACACTGAGGTTCATAGTTTGCCACGTGTTCTTACCTAATGTTTATGCAAATATGTGTTGTGAGTTTCTTTTACAAAAGTAGCATACTGTTGTATATATTGCTATGCAACTTTTTTTTCACTTAAAAAATATAACATAAACATCGTGCTAGTCATTTTCTTATCCCCATAGGTCATTTTTTGGACTTTCTCTCTGTCCTACTCCGTGTCCCAGCAGGCTGACCCCTATGGATCGTTTCACTCAGCCTCCTTTGCCAGATGTTTCTGACTGGGGCCAGCCAATGGGAGGGACTAGCAAGAGATCAGAGCATAGGAGGGAAGAAGTCAGAGTGTTCTTTGCCTGTTTTCACCAGCCACAGCTCTGTCTCTTGCAGTAGATTCATCCCTTTTTGTCTATAGTTCCATTGGTGGCCCTGCCTCTATGGTTTCAAATGTCACTGGGCTCCTGTTTTGTCCTCTCCTCTGTACCCAAAGCCCTAGGGATGGTAATGGCTTTCCATTATTACTAGTCTGTAGGAACTTGCCCATCTCTTCTTTGTTAGCCTAATACTGCTCAGCCTCTGTAAGTAAACCCTTTCTTGAAATTTCTTCATTTGAGGGGCACTTGGGTGGCTCAGTTGGTTAAGTGTCTGCCTTCAGTTCAGAAGATCAGATCCCCAGGTCCTGGGATTGAGTCCCACATTGAACTCCCTGCTCAGTGGGAAGTCTGCTGCCCCCTCTCCATCTGCCTCTCTCTCGCTTTCAAATAAATAAGTAAATGAAATCTTTTTTTAAAAAAATCTCTTCAGTGTCTGCCTTCGGCTCAGGTTATGATCCCAGAGTACTGGGATCGAGCCTCACGTCAGGCTCCCTGCTCACTGGAAATCCTGCTTCTCCTTCTCTCTCTGTCTACCCCTCTGCCTACTTGTGCTATCTCTCTGTCAAATAAATAAACAAAATCTTAAAAAAAAAAATTTCGTTTTAAAAGGGGTGCCTGGGTGGCTCAGTGGGTTAAGCTTCTGCCTTCAGCTCAGGTCATGATCTCAGGGTCCTGGGATCGAGCCCCTCACTGGGCTCTCTGCTCAGCAGGGAGCCTTCTTACCCTCCACCCCACCTTCCTCTCTGCCTACTTGTGATCTCTCTTTTTCTCTGTCAAATAAATAAATTTGAAATCTTATTTTAAAAATCTCTTCATTTGAACCAGCTGGGGTGAGTTCTTTTTCCTCCCAGGACCTTCTTTTTTTTTTTTTTTTTTTAAGATTTTATTTATTTATCTGACAGACAGAGATCACAAGTAGGCAGAGAGGCAGGCAGAGAGAGAGGAAGGGAAGCAGGCTCCCTGCTGACTTCTGTGAGCCCGATGCAGGGCTCAATCCCAGGACCCTGGGATCATGACCTCAGCGGAAGGTAGAGGCTTTAACCCACTGAGCCACCCAGACACCCATGACCTTCTTATATTCAGATATTTTTGTCCAAGGTGATATATGTAGCTGTCACACAATTTATGGGCAGGTCATGATTTACTTACCCATTCTTTTACTGGTGGCCATTTATCATATCTTCAATTGAATTGTTTATTACAAATCGTGGTATAGTGACTATTCTTGGGTGTGGTCATGTGTATGTTTGTGTACAGGTGAGTATTTCTGTAGGAGAGATTCCTAAAAGTGAAATTGCTGGAACAAAAGACATACATATTTTGAATTTGATAAATATTTTCTCTCCCTCCTGGGCAGAGAGTCAAAGTCAACAACTTCCTTTCCCTGGAACATACGTACAATGAGCAACAAACAAGCTATAGCGACAATAAACAAAAAAGGAAGGCCCCAGTAAAACATGCCTGTTTAGACCATTAATCCAAAAGAAATCAAGAATATTTTTAAACCTAAAAATAAAGTAAGTCTTTATAAAAGAGTTTCTGAATCCTACAGCTATTCAGACAATGTAATCCTTCAATCAGCTTTATTTCAAGGAAAGAGAACAATTTCTGACTGTTTGAACTAATCTGACCAGAAAAAGTTCCAAGAGTCCCTAAGTGTATTAGATTAAGCACATGATTAAGAATAAAATCCGAAGAACATTCTGATGGTAAGTTGCAGAGGACATTCACATCCTGCACAACTTCTGTTTGGGGCCCAGACCCCAAGATGTCTGCTATCATGTTCTAGGCTTAAGCTTACAAGTTTTAATATCTCAGAAACAGAAATAAATTCAAGGAGGCAAGACAGATGTCCACTGAGCATTGAGTGTAGTAAATTAAAAATAATCTAAATTCCCATCATCTAGGGAAATGGTTGAACTACGTATGATATGTCCACGCTTTGGAAACTTGTGCCCTAATTTTAAAATGCACCTTCTTGCTTATGAGTGAAACTGAGCACGTTTCATATGTTTGGGGTTTTGCCCTTTTCTATATCTTTTTATGTGAATTTTCTGCTCATATCCTTTGCCCACGTTTCTATTGGATTGCCTTTTCTCTTATCCACATGTAGAAGGTTCACAGTGATTTGGGTACTAATTCTTGTTCTATATATGGGAAATGTTTACTTTCATCCAGTTGTTTGTCTTTTAATTATACTCATGGTGTTTGTTGTCCTGACATCATGTGACCCAATTATCAATCTATCAATATGGCTTTTTACCTTTCTGTGTCTTCTAATAATAGACTCTTCTAGGTTTTTAGTACCCCTTCCATTAAAATGTATGTACAGTAAGAAGTAGAAATTTAATATCAAAAGGAAGGCAAATTACCCCAACACCTAGCCTAGAAGACCCAGTGAATGTCTTCTTGCTTTTCATGGACTCTGGTCAGACCCATCTCTAGAACAGTCATTTAAATTAAGTGATAGGATAGGCTGATTGGCTGAAGTCCATCAAGGCAGCAGCTAGAGCTGATAATGCTGTCAGTCCCTCTCAACACACTTCAGTAAGGCTGAATGAATGAGCAGTGATAGCCAAAATACACTTTGGGAGACTGTTCCTAGTAGAAAATGCAATAAATGTTGGGGAAAAAAAAAAAAAAAAACAGATGTTTACTGCAAGGCCTTATGACTTACTAAGTCTCCATATTTCTATTAATTTATTTGCTTGGTCCTACATCAATATCACATTATTTAAATTACCAAGGTTTCTGACATGCTTGATAGCAGCTCATCATATCAGATCGCAAGAAAGCTCTCAAAGGGACACAGGAGGCAATGCTGGCCAAGATGAGACAATTTGGGCTTCACTAATAATTTGCAATAGATGAAGCTCATCAAATATATTTAAAACTATGAGAATATAATCATTTAAAAAGCCCCAAAACAGGGGCACCTGGGTGGCTCAGTTGGTTAAGCATCTGCCTTTGGCTCGGGTCATGATCCCAGTGTCCTGGGATCGATCCCTGTATCGGGCTCCCCATGGAGCAAGGGAGCAGGGATCCTGCTTCTCCGTCTCCCACTCCCCCTGCTTGTGTTCCCTCTCTTGCTGTGTCTCTCTCTGTCAAATAAATAAATAAAATCTTAAAAAAAAAAAAAAAAAAGAGCCCAAAACAGGGGCACCTGGCTGACTCAGTCAGTAAAGCCCACGATTCTTTTAAACTCAGGGTCTTGAGTTCAAGCCCCACACTGAACATGGAGCCTACTTAAAACAAACAAACAAACAAAAACCCAAACCAAAACAACAACAACAAAACACTCAACTAACCAGTTCACTTCTGAAGTATGGAAGAAAAATAATTCAGTATCTTGAAAGCTGATAAATTAAGGGACAGAACAAACATTTTTTTCTGCCTTTCCTATATGTGCTGAGTATAAGGAAATTCTAGAAAAGTCAGGAAATGGTTGCATAACTCTGTGAATGTACTAAAAAAACATTTAATCCCACCCTTCAAATACATGAACTGCATGGTATGTGAATTATATCTCAATAAAGTCATTCAAAAAACCAAAAGAAAGGTTACCTGTGGGGGAAGTCAGGGGGTTGAGATGGAGCTGGGACACATAAAAGAATTTCTGGGGTGGCTAACCAGGTTCTATTTCTTGACTCAGGTGGTGGTTACAAAGATGTTCTCTTTATAGTGATTTGTTTTGTGTCGTTTTCTAATCTGTTTTGTTTTTCAGTAAAAAGTTAAGTAAAACAAATCATTTATGTTTAGAGTGTGGATGAGAAGAGAGAGTGTAGAGTGAGTTCTTCAGTGTGCTTCTCTAAGCCCTGGGCCTGCTCCCTTGACTGATATCAATGCAGGATTGGCTCCAGCTGAAGGTTATGGGGTGTTCTGGGAAGAGGGGTTACGTCTGCTGTGGTTCAGTGGACCAACAACCACCACAAGATGGTCTGGTGAACGTGTGCACCACAAAGGGACCATGGATTGCCTCAGAACTGGGCTTCAGGCCTCCCCTGGAGAACCTTCCACCTGTGGTCTTGTTGCCTGAAAACATGAGTTTAGGTTCTAGTCTCTGAGTTTTTTTTGGAGATGATGGTGTGGGCAACAATTATTGGAAGATTTCATAGTTTTCTTGCCTGGGAGAAGTTTTCACTCAACTAAAAAGCAATTGTAGAAAGGACAAGTATGGCTCAGCCAGAAGAGTGCATGACTACTGCCCTCAGGGTTGTGAGTTTGAGCCCCAGGTTGGTGTAGATTTTACTTAAAAAAAACTTTAAAAAGGGACAAATAGTGTATTATTCCACTTCTATAAGGTAGGTAGACTACACAAATTTACATAAAGAGAAAGTAGAAGAGTGGTTACCAGGGGTTGGGAAGAGAGGGAAATAGGGAGTTTTTGCCTCACAGAGGCAGAGCTTCCATTTGGGATGATGTGAAAGTTCTGGAAATCAGTGGTGGTGATGGTTGCACAGCATTGTGAAAGTAGTTAATGCCGCTGAACTGCACACTTAAAAATGATTCAAATGGTAAATTGTAGGTTTATTTTACAGGTAAGAACAAATACCAAAAAACAGAACAGAAAGCAATTGCAGAGACAGGAGGGAAGCTCACTCTACAACTTAAACTAAATGGAGGAAAATGTAAAACTTTTGAAGAGATTAGCCATATTAAGAAATTCAGATGGTGTGGAGTTATCCTCACAAGATGCCCACCTTTATAAAGAGCCATGGGGAGCAGCAAATCTAGAGGCTGCTTATGAAGAGCCACACAGGTCCAGTTCTGGATTCCATGGTGAAGCAGATTTGATGGAAAAGAACGGATAGAGAGAAATCTGAGAAATTGGCTGCTGGTATCACAGGGAGGATAAAAGCACCAAAACACAAATCAAACTCCCTGCAACCACTCAGACTTTTCCCTCTGGCAGAGTCATCTCCAATACAGTTCTGAACTACAGGGACAGTTTCATCTGAGAACAGATCTTTTCATGTCTCTCCAGTCAGTCTCTCCTTTGTTCACAGACTTTGTTCTTCTGCCCTGTAGTAGGATTCTCCAGAGAAACAGAACCAATAAGATATACACACAGAGAAAGATTTATTTGAAAGAATTGGCTCACACAATTGTGGAGCAGGCAAGTCTGAACTTGGTGGAGCAGGCTGGCTGGCAAGAAATTCAGGGAAAAGTTGATGTTGCAATTTTGAGTGTGAAATCGACAGGCTGGAAAGTCAGGCTGGAGTAGACAGTGCAATCTGGAGGCAGATTTGCCTCTGTGAAAAACTTTAGTCTTTGCTTTTAAGGCCTTCAACTGATTGGACTAGGCCCACCCACATGGTGGAGAGTAATTTGTTTCACTCAGAATCTATTGATATAAAGGTAAATCACATCTGAGAAAACAACCTTCGGGGTACCTGAGTGGCTCAGTCAGTTAAGCATCTGTCTTCAGCTCAGGTCATGATTCCTGGATAAGCCCCACTTCTGGCTCCCTGCTCAGTGGGAGACTGCTTCTCCCTCTCCCTGCTTGTGCTCTCTCTCTCTCTCTTGCTCAAATAAATAGATAAAATATTTTTTTTAAATTAAAAAATAAAAAAACAACCTTCATAGCAACATCTAGACTGGTGGTTGACTAAACAACTGGGCACAACAGCCTAGCAAACTGACAACAGAATTAATTATCACATGCCTCATTCACTAATTCACAGCCCTCCATTGCCAGTGTGTCCAGGGGACCTCTTCTCCCTCCTGTATATCCAGAAAGCCTGTATGGACCCCCTCAAAATCTTTTCTACCAATCCTTTTTTTCCTAGCCTACCACATCCTTCAGAAGCAATGAGAAATACCCATTCACCAAAACATTTGCCTCGTTTTATTCTCTTGTGTACTATTTCACTCCACCATCCCTGTATCTTGATGTGGTGGGTTCTCCTCAGAGTTGATTCAGCTTTCAATCACACCTACTGCTGAACTTTTTATTTTTATTTCTATTTTTTTTTTTTTTAAGAGAGAAAGAGATAAAAGGGAGGAGGGGCAGAGGGAGAGGGAGAGAGAATCTCAAGCAGGCTCATGCCCAACGTGGAGCCCAACGCAAGGCTCAGTCTCACGACCTTGAGATCATGACCTGAACCAAAATCAAGAGTCAGATGTTTAATTGACTGAGCCACCTAGGTGCCTATGAACTAGAGACTTAAAAAAAAAAAGTCTCTGTTCAAAATTCATTTTGAATTTTTGCTCATTTTTAGTTTAGGAAATTACTATTACTTAAGTGATTACATTTTTACTCAAATGAAAGACTTACTGAATTCTGATTCTTATGATAGGGTTTCAGATAAAGTTGACTTAAACATTTTTTAAAGCTGCTGGTTTGCTGTTGTTTTCTCAGTTCCCAGTACAGTGCCTGGTAGGTAACAGGAGCTCATTAAACACTTGGTAAATGAATCTGTTGATGTGGTAAACGAGTTAACAATTTTAATTTAGATGATTCTTACATTCTGTGGTAAATTTTAATAAGTCATGATGCATTATTCTTTCAGAACACATCTAAATTAGATTTGCTTGTTGAGTGAGTGATTGATTCTTCTGTGCTCCTATATGGGACTGGGTCTGTTAATCTTCTCTTGTGTTGTCCTTGTCATCAGGATTATAAAATGAGTCACATAACTTTCCATTTGATTCTGTGCTCTGAAAAGGCTTGGATGGGATGGGAATTATCTGTTCTTTGCCTGGGAGAATTCATTGTAAAACACAGACTGTATTTAGACCATGGACCTCTTTAGTGGGTATTCCTTTGACAGTCATTTCAATTTCTTTTGTGGTTGGTGTATTTTGGATTTTTTACTCATTGTGGATTCAATTTTTGACATTCAAGTTATCTGCAATAATTGTCCATCTCATTAAATATATTGGCACACAAATTACACATGGTATTCTCTAATAACTCTGAAAAATCTCTATAATGTCTCTTTCTATCCCAAAGTCAAGTTTATCTTTTCTTTTTTGATTAAACTTTCTAAAGATTTATCTAATTGCTTGTTCCCCACCCCAAAAATAACCTAACTTCATTTTCTATTTTCATTAATTTTAGGGTTGCCAGAGTTAGCAAATAAAAATGTAAGATGGAGGCCGCTGGCTTACTCAGTTGTGGAAACATGTGACTTGAAGTCCGGGCTATAAATTCGAGTCCCAGGCTGAGTGTAGGGATTACTTTAAAAAAAAAAATAAATCTTAAAAAAAAAAGTCAGATGTATATTCCTGAGTTTCCCATTTTATCTACAGTATTTCCTTTCTTTTACTCTCCTTGGGTTTGTTACTTTTCTAGCTCCTTGGGTTAATAGTCTAGGAACTTATTTTCTTTCTTGTTTTCTAAAAAAAGTACATTTAAATTACAGATTTCCAGGGCACCTGGCTGGCTCAGTTTGGTGGTGGAGAATGCAACTCTTGATCTTGAGGTCATGAGTTTGAGACCCACACTGGGTGGAAAGACAACTTAAAATAAATAATTAAATTTAAAATTGATTAATTAAACTACAGATTTCCTTCTTTGGTTCCATTCCATGGGTCTTAACATACAGTATTCTTTTTTGTTCCATTCTAAATAATGTTATTTCTATTTGGATTTTCCCTTTAATTCAAGAGTTATTGAAATGTCTCTTTGTAGTCTTAATTTTTAAGTGTATAGATTTGAGGGTGGTTCTTTTTATCCTCAGTTTCTAATTTTATTCCATTGTAGTCACTGCATGAGGCCTGAAATTTATTGAGCTTTCCTTTATGGTCAAGCATCTGCTTCCCAAATCTTTTGGTGTCATGTTACATATAGAAAATGATATTTGCACATCTCCTGGGGGCAAAAGGAATTTAGAGCCCCAGATTAGGATGCTGGTAGGAGTCAGGCTATAATCCCCAAACCTCTGGCCCCTGGTATACAGGACCCACATACTATACAGGTTGGGAAACAGGCCTACTACACACTCAATTTTTGTACATGTTTTATGTGAATTAAAGAAAATGGTATTTCTCTGTTGGATATATATACCCAACATATATGGGATTTATATGTTTCAATATCTTTAAGATTTTAATTGTCTGATTCAAATGTTCTGTAGTTACTTCTTTTGATTTGTTGTTTCCTTAGTGATGGCATCCACCTCTTTTTCCTGCAGTGGTAAACACTGTCCTGCATCTGGTGCTTATCATTCCATGCATTTTGTTAGGTTTTATCTACTTCATATGTATCCTGAATCAATACTTAGTATTTTTTTCGGTTGTTTCCAATTTTATATAAATTATATCTTACTGAATATATTTTCTTTTGACAATTTGCTTTTTTCATTCAACATTACATTGGTGAAAGTCATCCCCATGCTGAATGTGAAGCTCAAGCTTAATCATAATCTCATCAGATTGATTTATAATAATCTTTTTATAAACAGAATCCAAGTTAATTGACTCTCTCTGCTTGACTTATTTCACTCAGCATAATCTCCTCCAGTCCCATCCAAGTTGATGCAAAAGTTGGGCATTCATCCTTTCTGATGGCTACGTAATATTCCAGTGTGTATATAGACCACATCTTCTTTATTCATTTTGCCTGTTGAAGGGCATCTTAGCTCTTTCCACATTTTGGCTATTGTGGACATTGTTGCTATGAGCATCGGGTTGCATATGGGCCTTCTTTTCACTTATTTGTGGAACATAAAGAAGAGCATGGAGGACATTAGGAGAAGGAAGGGGAAAATGAACAGGGAGAAATCAGAGAGAGAGATGAACCATGAGAGACTATGGACTCCGGGAAACAAACTGAGGGTTTCAGAGGGGAGGGGGTGGGGGATGGGTGAGCCAGGTGGTGGGTATTAAGGAGGGTGGATTGCATGGAGCACTGGGTGTTATACACAAACAATGAATCACAGAACACTACATCAAAAACTATGATGTATTCTATTGGGACTAACATAACACAGTTAAAAAGAGAGAGAGAGAAAGAAAAGAACCCAAGTTAACTACTCATTTTTCTAATACATTTTCTAATGCATGCTTCCAATTTTTCTATTTTAACAATAGAATTTTCTATTTTAACAATTGCTCTGAACATTCTCTTCCGAGTCTTGTTGATGTCCTGTGGCAAGACTTTCTCTAGAGTGAATGTCTCAGAGTGGAATCCTAGGGCTACGTTATGTGCATCTGTAACTATTCCAGACATGACCAAATTGTTTTCCGAAGTGGACAAACCAGTTACCTTCCCTTAGTGGTACAGAGTAGGTCCTATGGCTCTGTGCCCTCAACAATAGGTATCATGCTTATATTTATTTTTGCCGAGCTGGCTTAAAAATTGCATCTCGTTATTGTTTTTATTTGCATTTTATGAATCTTAATATAAGGTTCACCATCCTACTTGTCTTTTGATTTTCCTTTTTAATACAGTGCTGTTGAGAGATCTGATGTTGGTTTGAGTCTCCCTCCTTTGCAGGCATTCTATTTGTTTTGTCTGGAAGATTTTAAGGCTTCTTTCCTTATCTCTTCTATTCATAAATTTCATACTATTTGTAGGCGCTTTCAATCAAGCCTTCTTTGCGGACTTATTTAAATCCTCTGCCTCTCTTCCCTACTCTATATTCTTTCTTTTTTTTTAAGATTTATTTATTTATTTGAGAGAAGGGGAGAGAGAGAGAGAGAGCAGGAGGAAGGGGCAGAGGAAGAGAGAGTATCCCAAAGCAGACTCCCCAGTGAGCACTGAGTCCGATGCAGAGCTCTATCCCAGGACCCTGAGATCATGATCTGAGCTGAAATCAAAAGTCAGCCACTTAACCGACTGAGCCACCCAGGTGCCCTGGAACTCTTATTAGATAAAAATTAGAATTCTGGATCTTTCACTTATCTTAATTATAGAGAATTTCATAGCTCTGTTTTCCAGTTTGTTAATTTGTTTTTCAGCAAACTTGATTTAGCCGTTTTATTATTTCAACAGGTTCCATAATCTCCAGTTTATTCATACTTAAGTGTATGAAACCTTCACATTTCTTTCACAACACAAATCATAACCTATTGTAAAGCCCTAATCCTCTTGCTCTACTAACTCCATTTTCTCAGAAATTGTGACCATCTGTTGTTGCCTTTCTTCCATCTCTTTCACAGTGGCCTTCTTTCAAGTTTGGCATTCTTCATTTTTTGCTCATCTCTATAGAAGACATCCCCTGTTAGGCCTACATCCTATCACTTATCTTAACCTGTTTTGAGGAAGGATAGAAGGTATCACTGGTTATACCTTGGTAGATAGTGTTCTGGTGCAGGTTCTCCTCATTCTTCCCAGATACCGCTAGACCCTGAAAGTGGGGTCTTTCCTTACTTTCTTACTTCACCCTCCTCGCCATTTTTCTTCCCATGGGCGAGAGACACTGCCATGACTATCATCTGGCTGAAGGGGCGGTGAGGAAGAATCAAACCATCTAGATATTCCTGCTCTGGTACCTGAATTGGTCAATCTATCTGAACTTTGCATCTATCCCTTTGGGGCAATGAGCATTCAGGGTCTCTTTCCTATATTTTACAGCAAAAAAATCACTATTCTAGTTTTAGTTACGGTAGACTTTCTTCACCTGGTCCTATGACATGCAGACATTTTTGTCATAATTGCTGGTCCCTGGAAAGTTTCCCCTCTTGTTTTCCATGCAGTTTGATTTTCTTCATCTATCTTTTCCATTCCTTACAGAATTTGGAGCTGGAAGAGAAGGTTGCATCATTTTTGTTCAATCCATTATCTTTGAGTTCACCCTTTTACCATGCTTGGATTATACACGAGAGAAATAATTCAAGAAACAGTCAATAGGAACCAAAATATCACCTTTCCTGATAAAAAGCCACTGGAGAATATAGTTTCACATGAAAGGCAAATGAGCCTCCTAATACTGAACCACACAATTGTACAGATATAACCAGCCAAACCCAGGAGCCCCAGGTGCACCTGTGTAGCCCTGCCCTGGAAAAGGCAGATGTTGTGTTTTGTTGGGCTGACTGGCTCCCAGAGAGGAAGAAGAATGAAACCAAGCCAATCGTGTCCAATTTATTATTCCAGATTCACCCATCAGATTACATCGCCTTCTCCAAGGACACAAAAGATCTACTAAGTCAGGTTCCCTCAAGTATGGAAGGTATATTCATTTCCTGTGGCCACTGCAACAAATTACAATGTGGTTACTTAAAACAACACAACTTTGCTCTCTAGTAGTTCTGGAGGTAGGAAGTCCAAAATCCATTTCACTGAGGTAAAGTCAAGGTGCTGGCAGGTTTTTTGTTGTTGTTGTTGTTATTGTTGGGTTTTTTGTCATTTGTGGCTGCCTGTGCCTCTTTGCTTGTGTCTCCTTCCTCCATTGCCAATGATCATCAGTTGCATCTCTGGTTGTCATCGCATCACCTTCCTCTCTGACTCTTACTCCTCTTGTGTCCCTCTTATAAGGACCTTTGTGATCACATCAGGCCAACCAGATAATCCAGGATAACCTCCCCACCTCAGGATCTTAACTTACTCACATCTGTAAAGTCTTTGATATACGGTAACATATTCACAGGTTCTGGGGATTAGGACATGGACATGTTTGGGGAACCACTCAGCCTATGACAGAAGATAATATCAAAAGTTGGGAGAATTATTCTCCCACTAATAGTCCCTTGATTTTTTGGTTCTCTTAAACCACTGGCATAGATATTAAATCTCTGTCAACCAGAGGTGTATCTGACATCCTTAAGAGAAGGTCCCAGCAGCCTATCAGAACAGTCTTGCTCCATCTTCAAGAGGCCACCCTTCCCTCTTATACCCTCCAACTTGGTGTCCTCCCAGGAGCAGTGATGGGGAAGAGATTTCACTCACAAAAGGTTCCAAAATAGTTCCCTATAATGCATTAATTAAATAGTTCAATGCCATTTTGTATCCAAGGTTGAAATTTTCATTTTCCTATCACCCGTTTTTATCATGCCTGTCCGTGTTGTCGGCAGAGGAAATCAGAGGATCAGGATGGAGGTTATATGACAAAACTACGTGATTCCAATATTAATATGCACAAAAAAACCTCAATAACAAAATGCCAATAATGTTGAGGGGAAAAGATTTGTTAACATTAACTTTTTCTCTTCCTTTGATCAAATGGTTAGGGAGAAAGTAAGGTCCAAGGAATGAAATCCAAATCATGAGACATGAAAGTTCAAAGAAAGTAAGGTTCAAAATAAAATTATCTTGTTTTTGTGGGTTAAAATTCAAAAAAATTAAGGCCCAAAATTCATCTTCCCCAATTTTTTATTCTGCTCTGTCTCAGTTGGAGGGGATTTCAATGTCTGGGTTGAGTCAGGAATCTTTAGTAACTACAGCTTAAGCCAGATCTCACTGGAATGGCGGCAGCTCCTACAAGACCCCTAAATTAGAAAACAACAGTTACACCAGCAAGTCTGTAATGTGCTCTTTCCTAGAGTCTATAAATTTAATAGAAGATGCAAATTGATCATATAGCACCAGCTCTACACATACCATAGCCAGAAAGGACTATTTTTTCACAAGTATCTCAAGCAAAATAGCCAGCACCAGCATTTTGGGTTGCCAAAGACTATCGCAAAGATAACAGCCTCACCAAGAAGCCATTTGATTGAGACCAAGAATCCAGAACATGTGCACTGTGGATTAAAACCCAGTTAGGAGAAATCTACTAGCTACAGGTTAATTTCTGCACAATGGCACCTTGCACTTACCATAACCAGGACGCCCCACCTCTGGGAAGGCATTTGGCGGGAGGGCCTTCTTGCAAAGGCAGAAATGTGCAGTAGCAACACCTTCAGTCATTCGACCTTATTTGTGGAGCTGTTCTTTCCCACCCAGCTGATCAGAACCTTTTCATTTCCATGGCCATTTTGACTTTTAGGTGCCTGCGCCATAGCGTTGCAATGAAGGTGAATTCCGTCCAGTAACAGACTCCCAGAATAACCAGGAAGCATTTTTCTTCTTGTGCTGCAGGGGCTTTTTCTACCACCCCCTTCTAGTGGAATTCCTTAGGCCTGAGAAAACCATTACCTGGGGAGGATTTCTCCATCATATTTAAATAACCGGCGTCTAGCAACTTGAGGACAAGTAGAGGGAGGGATTCTTGAGCCACATCAATGCAAACTTAGTCCATCCACTTTTGCCCTTGAAGATAGTTCAAAGCAACATAAAAGAGGAATTAAAATTGGAGCTGTTTGTTCACATTACCCTCCCAGACCTAGTACTAGCACATTGAAAACTCGTCTCTCACCCGTGCTCTCTGGTCCAAAGAGAACCCAGTTGCCCCCACTGTTTAAAAAGAGAAAATACTTTTCTACTCCTTTAATATCTAAAAGGGCAGTATATGAAAAGACTTTCTCTCTCCCTATAATTGAATCCTTGCCTCGGCTTGAACTGCTTATTAAGGCCTCTTCAGCTTGCTGGCCTCTGCTAAGTCCTTCTCTATGGCCTCTGTGCCCTTGCCAAGGCCCTCTTAAGAGATTCAGAGTGGCTTTTCCAAGGCCTTTTTTCCCAGGCCCCCACTGTTCAGAGCCAAGTGCACCACCATGAAAACCTACCTGGCTCAATGCAAGCCTATACACACTGCCAAGATCGAAATGTCCTACATGCACACTAAGGAACAAGACCGCAGGGCCAAGGCCAAACCCTTGCCACTCCAGAGGCCTCCGTCACTCCCCGGGTATTCACGGGCTTCTCCCTAATTGTGCACCTTATTTCTTACACGTCCACTTTCTGGCCAGCATACGACGGGCTGGAACACTGAAGCAGAACCCAATAAATAGCACCCTGTCTCCTTTTCTGAGTTTAAAACAAATTTAGAATTAAGATAAAGGAGTGGATGAAGAAGGCCCAAGTATTACTTAGTTCCTGATAAAGCTGGGTTGAGTCAGAAGAGCTTCCCGACACCCAGCTGGAGTGAGAGCCAGCAGGTCTCGTCCAAAGGGGACTTGCCTCCCTGTGGGTGGGGGCGTCAGGCTGCCCTGAGAGCAGACCTCGTGCTCGCTTGATTCCAAGGAGGAGAGTGGATGCAAATGAACTGGGCATGCCCGCTTTATTGTCCCCAAATCTGCCAATTAAATCATGTCCTTTTTCAGTTCAGCGCTGAGTTTAAGAAAGGGCAGAGAGAAGTCTAAAACAACTGCCTTCACTTGGGCAATTTCTGCTTGATTTTTTTTTAACTAATAAAAATATTATATGTATTATTGAGTAATTACACAACTTGTTTGTATTTTTTTTTTAAACCAAAATGGTCGAAGCTCCCACCAGGTAGGACTGTGTGCTAGGGTTATAATCTAGATTTTTTTTTTAAGATTTATTTATTTATTTTGGGGGGAGGGGCAGAGGGAGAGAGAAAAACCAAGCAGACTCCTTGCTTAGTGGGGAGCCCAATGTTGGGTTTGATCCCACAATCCTGAGATCAGACCTGAGCTGAAACCAAGAGTTGGACACTTAACCGACTGGGCCACCCAGACACCCCATAATCTGGAATTCTAAAGATAAGATTTCTGGGGTATTATCAATTAGCATTAGGGAATGTTTTCCCCAGTAGTTTTTCAAGTCTTTATGAAAATACATCAGTTCATACATTTATTAGCTTTGCACTTAAAAACATGATTCATTGGGACATCTGGGTGACTCAGTTGGTTAAACGTTCAACTCTTGATTTCGGCTCAGGTTGTGATCTCAGGATCACAAGATGGAACCCCAAGTCATGCTCTGTGCTAGGCATGGAGCCTGCTTATGATTCTCTCTCTCCCTCTCTCCCTCTCTCTTAAAAAAAAAAAAAAAAAAAAAAAAACACGATACAATTTGGAGCAAGATATAAATAAAAGCTTTTCTCAGTTTCAGGGACAAATGCTTCCCTCCACTTCCTCTTCTGGTCTTTCAGGCAGTCAGTGCCCCACCCATGCAAGTCACCCCACTTCCAGACTTCAGTGAAACAGCCAAGCCACAAGGTGTGAACTTGATTTTCTGAGGGGGGTCACAGAGTGGCCAGACCACACCCCCGGGGAGTTCAGAGGGTTTAGCTCCCTGTACGGGGAAACTGAGGCCAAAGGAAATGGAGACAGGAGGGGGCAGGCAGGTAAACGCCCTCCTGTCTCTCTTTCTTGGACTGCTCTGAGGCGTAGCTTCTTCCTGCAGGCTTTCTGAAGAATCCCCGAGGCCTGAGCAAATGCCACTGGGAGGCCTTCCCTTGCCTCACTCTTCCCACCTAAAACTACTTGGGCTGTTTGGGGCCATTCTGCCCTTGCCTTAGGGCCAACCTCGGCACTTACTGCCTCTAAGCTCCCACACAGCCAGCTTCTTAGGGAGGCAAAGACAACAATACCCGTACAGGTCATACAGGAAACCTTCCTTTTAAATATGCATCAAGTTTCTCTTTCCTCAAAAGCCCTACAGCCTATAGCTCACCCATCTCTTCTGCCTCTTCAACCTTCTCGTGAACTTTTCTTTCAAGGTTCACCCTCAGCCTGCGGTGGGGGAGAGCAATTTGGTCTTCTCTCAGCATTTTCATCCTCTTCCCTGCCAGGCACTCTGCTTAATTCAACAAGGCCTCTAGAGTGAGCCAAGCACACAAAGCATCCAGCCTTCCTGCAGACAAGAGGGGAGACATGGCGGGTACATCATTATGATACACTTTTTCGCTCTGGCACACAGACAGAAAACAAAATTCCAAGCAGGCAAGAAGCAGAGGGAAGAAGAACTTATGTCAGGGTGAAGCGAGTGTGGGGTCTAGGCAGGCACAAGTTTGTAGGGTTATCTGGTGGTGGAAAAGCAGATCAGGAACATGGATCTCCAGAAGGGGAGAGACACCCCATGAAACGGGGTTTACAATGAGGTCAAGTCACCCGTGCAAGGGGAGGCCGGGAGCTGGGAAAGTGTTTTCAGGAACACCGGCATAAGCAAGAGGAGTGCAGTTTATTTTTATTTTTTAAGATTTTATTTACTGGGGCACCTGGGTGTCTCAGTCAGTTAAGCACCTGCCTTCACCTGGGTCCTGGGATCGATCCCCACTATCAGGCTCCCTGCTTGGTCAGAAGCCTGCTTCTCCCCCTGCTTGTGCTCTTTCTCCCACTCTCTCTCTCTCTCTTTCAAATAAATAGATAAAATATTTTTTTTAAAGATTTTATTTATTTATTTGTCAGAGAGAGAGAGGGAGAGAGAGAGCAAGCACAGGCAGACAGAATGGCAGGCAGAGGCAGAGGGAGAAGCAGGCTCCCTGATGAGCAAGGAGCCCGATGTGGGACTCGATCCCAGGACGCTGGGATCATGACCTGAGCCGAAGGCAGCTGCTTAACCAACTGAGCCACCCAGGCGTCCCAATAGATAAAATATTTAAAAAGAGAGACAGAGAGCACGAGCAGGGGGAAGGGCAGAGGGAAAGAGAGAAGCAGGCTCCCCGCTGAGCACAGAGCCCAGCTCAGACTTGATATATAAATACATATTATATATGTAATATATATATATTACTCATAAAAAAGAATGAAACCTTGCCATTTGAGACAACATGGGTGGATCTAGAGAGTATGATGCTAAGTGAAATAAGTCAGTCAGAGAAAGACAAATATTCATATGTGGAGTTTAAGAAACAAATAAAGAAAAAAAAAGTCTAACCAAAAAACAGACTCTTAACTATAGAGAATTGATGTTTACCATAGGGGAGGTGGTTGGGGCAATGAGTGAAATACATGAAGGGGACTAAGGGTACACTTATTATGACGAGCACTGAGTTATGTGTAGAATTGTTCAATCACTATATTTTACACTTGAAACTAATGTAACACTGTATGTTAACTACACTGAAATTAAAATAAAAATTTTTTAAGATAAAACACAATTTTAAAAATTATATCAAAAAATAAATGACATAAAAATAACTTTGTAATAGTAAAAATTTAATGGCAAGACAGAAGAACTTTTTTTTTAAACTAAATCCATGTTGACTACTTTTTTAGACAGCTTAGCTAAAAAAATATAATAAGTATCAGAAAGGCAGAAAACCTATACATCCTATATTTTTACCTTGTAATGTGATACATAACAAAAGCAGCCTCTAAAATTGCTCAACTGTATGAAATTTTAAAAATTATCCCCCTTAATGTCTATGTCATGCAGAAAATTCGGATTATACTAATAAAGTATTACTTAAAGGATATATATGGGGCACCTGGGTCATTCAAATGGTTAAGTGACTGACTCTTGGTTTCAGCTCAGCTCATGATCTCAGGGCTGTGGGATCAAGCCCAATGTTGGGCTCTGCACTCAGCACAGTCTGCTTGTCCTCTCTCTCTGCCTCTGCCCCTCCCCCTGCTTGCTTGCTTTCTCTCTCTCTCTCTCAAATAAATAAATATAATCATTTTTAAAAGGATAAATATATATATATACATATATATATATACATATACATATACATAAATTCATATAGAGAATTTTAAAAGAATCTTTTGTCCATTTTTAACCAGGTGGTTTTCTCATTGATAAGTCTTAAAAATTCTTACATGTTCTATATACAAGTCCTTTGTCAGATATGTGATTCAAAACTATTTCTCCTAGACTATGGTTTGTCTTTTCATTCTCTTTTTTTTTTTTAATATTTTTTATTTATTTATTTGACAGAGAGACATCACAAGCAGGCAGAGAGGGAGGAGGAAGCAGGTTCTCTGCTGAGCAGAGAGCCCGATGCGGGGCTCGATCCCAGGACCCTGAGATCATGACCTGAGCCGAAGGCAGCGGCTTAACCCGCTGAGCCACCCAGGCGCCCCTCTTTTCATTCTCTTAATGGTCATTTCACACAATAAAAGTTGTTAATTTTGATGAAGTCCAATTAACAATTTTTTTCTTTCATGAATCATGCTTTCAGTGTCATATCGAAGAAATCTTTCCCTCATCCAAGTTCACAAACATTGTCTTCTACATTTTCTTCTAGAAGCTTTATAGTTTTACATTCTACAGTTAGGTCTATGATCCATTGCGAGGCTTTTGCATATCCATTTTTGCCTAAGGTGAAAAGTATAGGTCAAGATTCTTTTTCTTTTTTTCTTTCCTCTTTTTTTTCTTTTTTCTCTTCTCTTCTTGTGTGTGTGTGTGTGTGTGTGTGTGCACGTGTGTGTGTGTGTGCGTGTGTATGGTTGTTATTTGTTTCAAAACCATTTACTGAAAAGTTTATCCTTCCTACAATGAATTGGTTTTGTGCTTTTATTAAAAATTGGTTGACAATAAATGGGTGTGTCTATTTCTGGACTCTGTATTCTGTTCCATTGATCTTGGTGTCTGTCCTTTCAATAAATACCACCTCTCTCTTGACTACTGTAGCTTTCATGAATAGATAAATCTGTTTTTTTTTTCCTTAAGGATTTTATTTATTTGGCAGAGAGGGAGAGAGAGCACAAGCCAGGAGGGGAGAGGCAGAAGGAGACGCAGACTCCCCGCTGAGCAGGGACTCCAAGGCAGGGCTCCATCCCAGGACCCAAGATCATGACCTGAGCCAAAGAGAGACACTTAATCGATGAAGCCACCCAAGTGCCTCATTTTTTTTTTTTTTTTTTTTTTTTTTTTAGATTTTATATATGGAGGCGTCTGGGTGGCTCAGTGGGTTAAAGCCTCTGCCTTTGGCTCAGATCATGATCCCAGGGTCCTGGAATTGAGCCTCGCATCCGGCTCTCTGCTCAGCGGGGAGCCTGCATCCCCTTCTCTCTCTGCCTGCCACTCTGCCTACTTGTGATCTCTCTGTCAAATAAATAAAAAATAAAATCTTTCAAAAAAGAAAGATTTTATATATGTATTTGACAGAGAGAGATACAGCAAGAGAGAGAACACAAGCAGGGGGAGTAGGGGAGGGAGAAGCCAGCTTCCCACTGAGCAGAGAGCCCAAAGCTGGGCTCGATCTCAGGACTCCACAATCGTGACCCAAGCCAAAGGCAGAAGTTTAATGACTGAGCCACCCAGGAGCACCCCCCCAGCTACCTTTTTTTTTTTTTTTTTTTTTTTGTAATCTCTACACTTGATGTGAGTTGTGAACTCCCAGCTCCAAGACCAAGAGTCCCATGCTCTACCGACTGAGCCAGCCACGTCCCGGTACCTCTATTTTTTTTAATCCAAAAAGTTCCATCACTCAAGATGTGTCATTTTGAGCAAGTTATATAACCTCTTTCAACTTCGATTTTCTCAGCTCTGAAAAGAGGATATTAGTAGGACCTGTGTGAAAGAGCGATTACAAGGACTAACAAGCCAAGGCATAGTAGCAGACGTTGCTTATCTTAGTTCCAGCACTTCTCCTTTCTTCCCAGATCAGCATCTCCTTCTTTTGGGGAAAAAGCTCTTCTTCCTCACTTCAAGCACAGGGTCCTGTTAGCGTTGCCAATCATACTACCATGTCCCCACCCTGGCCTCAGGGACTGTTGGTCAAGGGATGGACACAGGAGCCAAGCACAGCTAATTAAGAGACTTTCTCCCCTCCGCACTACAGAAGACTGAATTACTGGCCCTAACCTTTGCTCCTCCCTCTATCCACACACTTCACATGTAATTTACAGGTTTTATCACTCAGGAATAAATCTGTTTCCTTGAATTTTAGCTTTGGAGTTGGCCACGTGACTTGCTTTGGCAACTAGAATGAGCAGAAGAGACAAGAGTACGGATTTTGTCTAGAATTTAAGAGGCCGTAGGATCCTTCTTGTCCCCGTCAATAGGTAAGAAGAAAAGGTTTTCACTTGAATGAAGATGGAGTTTTGATTAAACATCAAACTGGACAATTTCAGTTACTAAATTGCCACTCCAAAGGAGGATTTTTATTCTACGAGAGTGAGCTAGTAAGCTAAAGGGGAAGCCCACAACTGAGCCTCAGCCAGAGACAAGTGAAGGCCCACGAAACAGGCCTTACGGGGCCGGCGTGCCACCACACAACTGTGCATTCTGATTTTACCCACCTTTGCGTCATGCTTGTTCGAATATTTTAAAATCATTTTATCTTCTTGTATCTCCTACCCTATCATCTCTATTTTATCTAACCTTAATCCTTCTTAACAGCTTTCTCTTGACTTTTGACAGGCTTTTTGTTCTTTCTTTTCTTTTTAAATGTTTCTTCTGATCCATTTTCCTACTGGCAAATCTTGGTAATGGAGAATATTAGAACTGAAAACAGCATTCCTTTGCCCTTTCCGGGCAGTATTGTGCTGGGTCCTCCGAGAGGCGGGCACCAAGATGGAATTAGATACGCAAGAAGTTTACTAAGGGGGATGCCTGGCTGGCTCAGTTAAGCTTCTGCCTTCGGCTCAGGTCCTGATCCCAGGGTCCTGGAAACAAGCCCCACATTGCAGGGAGACTGTTTCCCCCTCTGCCTGCTGCTC
The DNA here is from genome assembly GCF_902655055.1 of Lutra lutra. Lineage (NCBI taxonomy): Eukaryota > Metazoa > Chordata > Mammalia > Carnivora > Mustelidae > Lutra > Lutra lutra. The sequence goes on from NC_062285.1 coordinate 88,455,753, forward strand.
CCCCTGCTTGTCCTCTCTTTCTCTCTCTTTGGCAAATAAATACATAAAATCTTAAAAAAGGTGGGGGAAAAGAAAGAAAAGAAATTTACTAGGGTAAACATCTGTAGAGGAAGTGAGGAGGAGCCAAGAGAAGTTGTGGAAGCTGTCAAACCATGATGTATCTCTGACCGTGAGGGAAGGGGAGCGGGAAGGAAGGAAGGCCGAGTGAAAGTGTATTGGATCACAGTGGGGTTCTCCAAAAAGTTCAGCAAGGCCACATGGGCGTCCTCAAGCCAGTCACCTGAAACCCACGCCTGACTCCGTCCTGAGACCATGCTTTCCAAGGCTGCCTCCATCTAGTAACAGAACACAAAAGTGATACTAAAGAGCCACAAGACTCCTCTGACTGTTCCTTCCACATGACTCAATCCAACTCGGCTTCGCCTTAGATCTGTCCCTTCTCACACTTCCCTTCTGTGCATCCTTTCAAACCCAGAGTAAAATGGACCAGGAGCTTCGTTCACTTATGGGGAAGGCTCTGTTTTAGGCAGTTAGTAGGAAATAGATCAAAGCACAGGAGAAAAGAGACAGAGGAAACCACCTAAGTGTGATCCTAGTCTAGCTAAAAGGAGCTGGTGTGACTCTTGAAATCCAGCATTATTTACCAGAACAGGTAATTCAGATGATTTAAGGTAATTGTATTGTGGCGCCTAATCTCTAAGTATTTCCTATTTAGTGGCAGGAGGCAACTGGTAGTCAACTCAGGGTTCAGTTTCACTCCTGTCCACCTCCACACAGAGAACTGATTAATAAGAGTTCTACTGATCCCCCAGAATTCTACACCATGAAGTAAAAGGAAAATAATGTTTGCCTACAAAAAGCAGATTGTAGCAGATGATTACCATACCCATGGGGCAACGTCAGGAATAGACCCACCGAATGTCTAATTCCATGAGCCACGCATCCATGCATTACTAACACAGACTCCAAATCATAAGCTTAGCAAGACCAGACTAGACATCATATCCCCATCATGTTCCTCCACGCCTCGGTGCCTTTGTAGAGTCTGTTCAGCCAAACGAATCACTCTTCTACTCTCGTTTGCTGGGTTTGGGCCCAGCAAATTCCTATTTATCCTTCAATAGTTAACATCTGCTCCACAAGCCTTCCCAGAATTGCCCTCTCCCACGTGTATGCTCACAGAAGGTTGTTCAAACCTATCTCATTGTTAATACATAATTCATTGTACTGTGATCACACACACACACACACACACACACACACACACCCCTTTTGAGCTTCTTAGGGGTTTGAGAGCAGGGATGATTTTTTTTATACCTAATGTTTAGCATACAGTAGGTGCTCAATACATTTTTATTGGAAAAAAGGAGGGAAGGAAAAAAGAAAATTGATATACAAAAAAAAAAAAAAGAAAGAAAGGAAAACTGATACAGAACTCCTTCTCAGATAGATATTTTCCTGAACTTTGTGCAAAGGAGCAACGTCAAAGCTACATAAGTCATTCTCCCTTATTCCAGGTGCAAGAGCCACAGTTCATACAGTTATGTTAGCTATCATGATGATTCAGTCAGCTAACCAGAGAAGAAATCGTGCCCAGCACTAATGCAGTTATATCATATCAACATGGCCTTGTTCTCATTTGAGTAATTAGGAAATATTGTGCTTAGAAATGAGGCACTGGTCCTACGAAGCAGGTCTGAGATGCCAGGCCTGAGGAAAATATACCTATTATTCCAAGCATGGGCCAGGTGACATCAGATTATCCAGTGTTCCAACATGCCCTTGGCTTTGAATTGTCCTTGTGTTCCTGAAGTAAAGAATAATGTGTAGTCAATGTTCGCTTCACACAGGACAGAACGACTAAGGAAACCAAATGCATGTTCCAGCTGCTAAAACTGAACGGAAGAATGCATTTATATGAAAAGATGATGCAAATTGGAGACAGTGGGGAGTGATGGGAATGGATGCTGAGGAACATCACAGGTAGGGAGAGGATGTATTCTGAAAAAAACTTTTCAAAAATACAAGTGTATTGAAAAATGCACTTTTCAAATACATGAGGCACCGACCCATGCTTGGATAAATCAGCTTTCTCCAAGTGGGCCTAATATTGAATTGCACTCTTACTAATAATAGCTGACATTTTGTAACACTTGCTTTAGCCACCATTTTCCCACATTATAATAATGTATTTATAAAGCACTTTTAGGTACATTATTTCAGTGGCTCATGACAACAGCCTTGTGGGGAGGTTATTAGTTTCCCTCATAAGCTAGGCGTCCTACACGAAGACCATGACTCTACCTACAAGTCTGCCATGGCCTGGTTCACCGAGATATTGCCATGGCCTGCTGAGGAAGACTGGCTTAGATTTATATTTTTTCTTTTTATTTTTTAATTAACATATAATGTATTATTTGTTTCAGGGGTATAGGTTTGTGATTCATCAGTCTTACACAATTCACAGCACTCACCATAGCACACACCCTCCCCACTGTCCATCACCCAGTCACCCCTTGTCTCCCACCCCACTCCCCTCTAGCAACCCTTAGTTGGTTTCCTGAGATTAAGAGTCTCTTGTGGTTTGTCTCCTTCTCTGGTTTCATCTTGTTTCATTTTCCCTTTTCTTCCCCTATAATCCTCTGTCTTGTTTCTCAAATTCCTCATATCAGTGAGATCATATGATAATTGTCTTTCTCTGATTGACTTATTTCACTCAACATAATACCCTCTAGTTCCATCTACGTTGTTGCAAATAGGACTGCTTTAGATTTCAAGTAACCCACTCTATCTCTGCCCACCCACCCCACTGCTCCCCCTAGCTGTGGGTGTAGTCCCACCCAAGAAGCAACTGGTGTCTCCAGGGCCTGCCAGGTTGAAAAGAAGACCTAAGCCTGAACTGTTTTCGACAAAATTACCTTCAAAATAGCACCTGAAACCCAGATAAATGAGAAAATGTCCCGAGGAACTCTTCAGGCACACAAAAGAAATGACTTCTTTAGTGAGGCCCCCTCACTAAATAAACAAATTAGCAGGGTGGGGGGATGGGTGAGCCTGGTGGTGGGTGTTAAGGAGGACACGTATTGCATGGAGCACTGGGTATGGTGCAAAACAATGAATCTTGGAATGCTGAAAAAATAAAATTAAATTAAAAAAAAAAACAAATTAGCAAACATCACTTGGCTCTTACCTTGCTACACCTCCCCAAAAGCAAGCCAGGTACCCCCTTCCCAGGCCAATGAATTAGGAAATAGGAGAGCTAACATGAACAAGTTTGGCAAAGAGAGGATTGGGTTTTCTTCCCTAACCTACAAGGTGGCCTTGGAAACACCAGACTCTCTATGCAACTAAAAAGCAAAAGGAAGTTCTGAGACAAGCTCGTATTTTTTTAAAACTCCTTTCTTAGGCTCTCCAAACTTATGGGAACATAAAATGGCCTTATCCCTTAAGAAGGGGTTTCCAGACCTTAAAGTGTCCTGTGCTGGTTGTAGCCTGCCACAGAAAGTTATCTACTAATCATAGCTCAGTAGCATCCTCTGTTTGTCTTCTTCCTAAAGCAACTTTGCTAAGTGATACTCTTCTTTCCATCTTGCCCCTGGAGACACAGAGAGGAAGGTACAAGAAGTACTGAGATTTTCCTGCAGTCGTTCCAAAGCTTAGCAGGCACATTGTTTTTGTTCTTAATGAAACAATTATTAAAGATTAGGGGGTATCATTTTTCCATAAATGGCAAGATATTGCTGGCCAGAAATATTTAATCACTAGACAGTCTTCCAATCTGGCAAAAAGTAAAAGAGAATGATTTGGAATCGAGTGTCACCCTGAGCCAGTTGGCTCTCGTTGATATTATTTACAAGAATAACAGAACGCCCTCTAAACCCACGCGAAGAGTCAGCGAGACCTAAATTTGGGCCCTGGTTCAGCTGCTTAATGTGACTGTGAGCAATAGCTCCAAGGCTCAGTTTCCTCGTCGAGACAGCTGTTGCTCAGAATTTTCATCAGGATTAAAAGAAGTAATGTAGATATGTGACTCGGCACACAGTGCTCCAGAAATGTTGGTTCGTGTTATTATCTCTTTAACTGTATGGAGAGAACATCTGCTTATCAGACTACTGGGGATTCAACCCAGGCACTTCAGGGAGGTGTAAATCAAAACCCAATATTTGGAATCATTTTTTTTTTTCTGTTTCTTCCCACTATAAACGAGGGACAGTCATATATGCTATTAAAATTGAGCTGGTAGAAAGATGGAAGTTTGCAACAGGTAGTCCAGGTACACCTAATATTCAGTTGCTTGCATTTTTTTTTTTTTTAAGAGGCTCCATACCCAGCATGGAGAACAATGCAGGGCTAGAACTCATGACCCTGAGATCAAGACCAGAGCTGAGATCAAAAGTGGGACACTGGGGCGCCTGGGTGGCTCAGTGGGTTAAGCCACTGCCTTCGGCTCGGGTCATGATCTCAGGGTCCTGGGATCGAGTCCCGCATCGGGCTCTCTGCTCAGCAGGGAGCCTGCTTCCTGCTCTCTCTCTGCCTGTCTCTCTGCCTGCTTGTGATCTCTCTCTGTCAAATAAATGAATAAAAAATTCTTTAAAAAAAAAAAAAGTGGGACACTTAACCAACTGAGCCACCCAGGCACCCCCAATGGCTTGCAGTCAAACGTATTTTTTTCCAAATGAGGGCAAGAGTGGGGAGACATAATTAACGAGCAAGAATTTTCAGGCAATACTGGGCACATCTGCCTTTCTATGTGCAGGGAGATAAAGGCTGAAGGCCAATGCCTTAAGGGACCTTGGTATTTGTAGTAGGCTTCCAATTACCTGTTTGAGCCAGGCTTGGAAGAACTTTGGAATTGTCAACAAATTTTTAAGGAAACAGAGAGACCGAGATATTAGGTTAGCACAGCTAGTTCACAGGAATATTATGCTAGATCATAGCTCCACGCTCATATGTTTCTAGCCTATTTAAACAAGAATGAAATGTCTTCTAATCTAAGAGGTGTGAAATTACCCACCCAACCTCAAGAGGAAAAGTGTACTAGGAAGATGGGAAGCTGAGAGTAAGTTAATAAAGTAGATTTTCCCCCCTTTTACAAGTTTTTTAGCACATGAAATGTATCTTTACCCTGCAAGTTACTCCAAGATACATTTTTTAAATATTATTTACAGTTGCTCTCCAGGAGAGGATACATTTCAAATGTATCTTGATTAGACAGTCCCATGTAACAAAAGTTCCTTTCCTTGGAAATGCCTGCAGGAGTTCAGCAAACATAGTAACTTCGCTTGACTGTAACACTGATACGCTTTTCCTGTGCCAGCTTTCGCCTGCTCCTTTTTAAGACACAAAGAATGCCCATCTTCTCAATCTCCCGAGCTTTCAGGCCACCTGACAATAGCACAATGCAAATCACTCAGGAAGTACATATTTAAGTAGCCACTATATAACAGGAGTTTAGCAGAGGTGTCCTGGGGGAAAAGAAACAAAATCAATGACCCCCTGCAAGATGTGTGTATTCTCCTCATTCAAAGCCTCGCCCCACTATCCGTACCCACCTGCCAGGCCCACTTTATCTCTGTATGGCCCGGAACACCTCCCCACCCCGGCCCCCCAGCCAGGAATCTATCTCTTGCATAGCTACCAATCAGAATCAGTCCCTTGCTCAAAAATCCTCAAGGACTTCTCTCTATCAGTTAAGATTTGCATTTGGCAGCTAGTAACAGAGACCAGAAATAATAGTGGCTTAAACAAGATAAAAGTGTATTTTTCTTTTCTTTAAAGGAATTCTGGAGATAAGCGGTGCTGAGCTGGTAAGGCACCCCCTATAGTTCCAGGATCTTTGTGCTCTACAATGCACCTTCTATCCTCAGAAACAAAGGATGCCTCCTCAGGTTGCATCCATCTTATCCACCTTCCAGGCAGCCAGAAGGAGACAGACTGGCAGATGTCAAACTTTTTTTTTCAAATGCCTTCAGGGGCCTAACGCAGTGCACCATACTTTCGGGGCACTCCTTCAATAACCGCCAGGTCCATGAATGAAGAAGTTCTGTGGTTGGATGATTTGTCATCGACAAAACCAGCAAATGTTAACAGGATACCCAGGGCACCATATTATAAACTATACAGTATCATCTGAAAGTCGGAAAAGGACGCCCTGCTTTAAAACGGCTATATAATTGGCTTTCCACCGTACTTGGCCTTCCCAGAGTTACAGAGATTTACTCTGCTGGGTTAAGGGACTGTGTTTCCAGTCCAAGGCACTGTACTATGCTGAGGAATCAAAGAGGGTTAAAATAAGGATAAGGCAACTTCCGACATACACAAACTTAATGCATACATGAAAAACACTCAAGACTACCTAGCAGCCCAGGAATGCCAACATCAATAGGCATTTCAGAGAAGGGTACGAGGTCTGGGAGCCTTGCTTGGTAAGGTGTGAGTCAAGGGATTTGTTACCGTACTAACCAGGTGCAAGCAGAAGAGGTAAAGTGTGGGGAGGAAAGGAAAGCCACCCAGGGCTGCCTGGTGGATACAGTAATTGGCCCAGGCTTGCCTGTGTGCTGTATGAAGGAGTGGAGGCCTTAGAAGAGGGGGTGATGGACAGGCAACCAGGGAGAAAGAGCAGAAAGTAAAAGTACGAACCATCTGTGCACAACGGACATCTGTGCAAGTTCAGCGTGGGTGTCCTAAAGGAAGTGTCTCCTCCAGAATCCAGGGCCTCTGGGTTTTGGTCCTGCCTCAGCCAGCCACGAGGTGAGTAACTTTAGGCTGCTGACAACCTCTCGGGGCTTCAGTTGTCTCAAAAGAGGGGCTTGGGCTAGATGATTTAAGGTCCTTTGCCGGCCATAAAGTGGCCATCACTTGGTACCAATGGCTCCTGTGTTAGCAGATGCAGAAAAGGTTGGTGAAACCTAGGAGAATGAGTGAGAGCAGGTTAGACACAGGGAGACAGGATGTGGAACCATCGTGTGGAAACAAAGTGCCAGAACCAGGAGGCCCCTCTGCAGCTCTCCACCACAGCCCCAAGGTGTTTTCTTGGACGGAGAGAGCACGGAGCCCAGGGAAAGCCTCTTCTCATATGCAGGCTGGGTGCGGCTTAGTCCAGAGACCAAAAAAAAAAAAAAACTAATAAAATAGCAAGCACACACGTAGCTATTATTTTTATGCAGGCTTTGTTCTAAATTGCTGACCTTTTTTTTTTTTTTTCTGGAAAAAGATGGTTTTAAGATTGTAGAGAGAGAGGCAAAGCAGGAAACAGAATTAAGGTATGTAAAGCACTTGGGCCATGGGCACTCCTCCTGGTCCTCATGGTCCTCACTGCAGACAAACCAAAGGGCTCAAGGAGACCCCTAGCCCTCCCCCCTCCTCCCACATAACCACCCTCTGTCTTCTCCAGACAAGCAGTGGGTCTCCCACTGACGGAGTCCCTCGGGTGTGTAACCCCAATCCTGGGCCTCCAGCTGCCACATTCAGTGGAGGATAGAATACAGATAAGTGGTTAATTCCTCCCTCTCCCTTTCCATCAGCACCATCTCCCGATTTTGAGGGAAGATGTGTTTGATTTTGTTTCCCTGTCAGACGGGAGGCGGGGAGGCGAAGGGCAGGAAAGAGAAAGGAAACAAAGAGAAGATGTAGGAGCTGTTTCAGGCCTATGGTTTCCCTGGCGCTGCTGTTTAGAGCTTTGTTTTTGAGAAATATGAAAAGACTGACACTCTTCCTAGAGACTGGAACAGAAGTAATCGGGACCGAGCTGGGAAGTACGGGTCACTTAGATTCGCTCCCAAAGCCCCTAAACTGATGGCTGAGGAAATGAACAGGGAGCCATGAACGTGCCAACACCTGCTTCCACCAGAGGGACAGTTTCTCCTGGAGTCACAGACCAAGGGCAGGGCGTTATCTCAGTTTGGCCAGCAGAGGTCTCTCTTTTCCTATCTTCAGGGTTTGTTTTTTTTTAAAAACAAAAACAAAAACAAAAAACAGAACTCTGTGGTTTGCTCGTTTTTCTCATCCCTCCTCTGAAGTCTCCTTCCAAAACCAAATAAATGGTGAATCCTTTGGCCAAACTATTTGTAAACATTCCAGCCAGTCGCCCAGTAAAAACGGAAGGCAAAAAAAATGTTGAGCTATTTGAAGAAAAACGATTCGGTATTCACCCCTAGGCTGAAGATTCACATCCACTGTCCCCGCAAACGGCACACCAGGGGAACACCCCTAAAACGACAGGCCACTGGCTCATCATGTCAGAGAAGAGAAGGCAAGCTGAACTGGCAGCGGCGGGGGCGGGGGGAGCCCTAGTGGTGGGTAAGATGCACACCTTCAACTTCCATCTCTCAACAGAGGACACCAGAAGGTGGGATTTGCAGGGCGCAGCAGGGGGTTCCCCACTGAACCAGCAACGGTTGTGACCAGTATCTGCCCTGATGGTCCAAAGACTTCACATCCCCTTTGTTTACTGAAACCAGAGTTTGAAAACATGTTTTCTGTGGTGTGTGTTGAACAGCATTGCAAAGAAACACAAAGGTTCCAGCCTCAGCATTCTTGCCCACATCCAGTGGAAATGATCCTGATCAAGACTAAGGGCTTTGGGGCACCTGGGTGGCTCAGTGGGTTACGCCTCTGCCTTTGGCTCAGGTCATGATCTCAGTGTCCTGGGACTGAGCCCCACATCGAGCTCTCTGCTCAGCGGGAGCCTGCTTCCCCCATCTCTCTCTGCCTGCCTCTCTGCCTACTTGTGAACTCTGTCAAATAAATAAATAAAATCTTAAAAAAAGGGGGGGCTAAGAGCTTTGACTAGAATTAGATTAAAGGAGGATAATAATCAAGTTGAATTGAACCTGCACAAGTCAGTCGCTTAAGTAATGTCTTACAAAGAAATGGCTTTCCTGTTGCTCTTAAAGTCAGGTCCAGAATCCCATCATGTCTACACCTCACCACAACTCCACCAGAGTTCGCATTCCCGCTGTCCTGGTTCACGGCATCCCAGCCACAAGCACCTTCTTCCACTTCCTCAAAGTCCTTCCCCAACTTGGGTCCTTGGACCCCTCTGCCTGGGTCACTCTCCTTCCCTTCCTCCCTTAGTCTCCAGGTCTCAGCTGAAAGTCATTTCCTTAGGAGAGATTTCCTCGCCACCTTGGCTAGGTTAGGTACCCCGTGTCAAACTCTTAGGGCATCCTACAGGGCAGCCGTTAGGACACAGGGGACTTACAGCAAACTACAGAAGGCCCCACCAGGAGAGCTAGATTTTTAATGGCTTGTTTCTCTTTGGCCAACACAGGCAGACTTGGGGAAAGGGTTAGGATTTCAGCCCCTGCTTTGCTCCCCCAGCTGAACACCTTTGTGGGGGGCCCAAACTGCTGGAGCATAAAACAGAAGCTCTGAGATCCCTTCGGAACACTAGAGCAAATTCCATTTAATAAGTACGGCTGCAATTCCCTGTCCATCTCCTCCAACAGCCTGAAGAGGGCAATACTCCTGTTTGTCTCCCTGAAGACACAGAGCCTGGCCAGTAGCAGGGGCTGGACGAGTCTGCACGCAACAATGAAGCAGTGTTTAGCACCACTGAGCAACCACAAAGTTATCACGGGCCTTTTTCCAGTAAGATAATAAACATTCACTGTTCCGTCTACACTATTGTATGATCATCTTCCTTTGACTCTTGTGAATATGCGTTTTTTAGACAAAAATCAAGAATCTGGCTTCCCTGGAAAATAACCTGATCCACGTGGATGGACTACGTGATTCTGAGTAGGAAACAGAAATCACAGAATCATAAGCCAGAAGGAATCTATAAATCATCTTAACTTCCCCACTTTACAGGAAGTCAAGGATTAGAATATTTTCGTCTATAAAATGGACACTGGATGCCATAATCTCCCACACCTGGTATTCAGAGACTCTAAGATTTGCCCCAAGTCAGTCCCACGGAGAGTCACAGCTCAAGACTGGTCTGCTAACGAGAAATTTAAAACAATCTCCCCAGCACTACGTCCTAAGTAATAAAACTAAGACAGGGAGCTAATCTGTTGAATTCTGGGCAGGAGCCCTGGGTGTGCCAAATGCCAAAGATCAAGGAATGTGAGGTTTGGGATAATGTTACCCATAGGATCCCTTGTGCCAAAAAGATGGAATAGGGCACACAAAAATTTTTTCAGGGCTTGTTAAGATATTCCTGAATTAATGGGAATGATATTTACACCTCATTTACGTGCTCTGGAAGCATATACCCCAAAACGCACTCCTCATAATTCATATATGGATTTAATGATATCTGAAACTAAACAGACAGACAAATAGAAGGGAAATGAATTATAGAAATGCTTGTTCTCTGCCGATGTCTGAGAAAAGAGAACGAGAGACACGAAGAGAAACTTATTCTGCATTCCATACTGTAAGGATATTTTTCAAATTTGAACTACCTTTGTGGTTGTTTCTTATTAAAAGTTTTTTATAAGGGGAGGCCGCCTGGGTGGCTCAGTCAGTTAAGTGTCTGCCTTCTGCTCTGGTCAGATCCCAGGATACTAGGATCGAGCCCCGCATGGGGCTTCTTGTTTAGCGGGGAGCCTGCTTCTCCCTCTCCTGCTTCTCTTGCTCGTTCTCTCTCTCTCTCTCTGTCAAATAAATAAATAAAATCTTTTTAAAAAGTAAGTAAGTAAATAAATAAATAAATAAATAAATTTTTTTTGGACCAAAATGGAGTCATACCATAAACATGGTTCTGTGCCTATTTTAATATTATTGACTTTTCCTACGAATATATAAAGGAACCAAGAGTGTTTTAATGGCTGCAATCTGTGTTATTCTTAAATATACTACAGTTGATTCGAATAATCAATCCCATATTCCCATGTCTAGGGAGTTGTTTTTTACTCCTTTGTTCCTTTCTATAATCAAATATATAACTTCATAAAGATCAATATATGGTAAATATATCTTTAGTCATACATCTGATTATTTCCCAAAAGTAAATCTGTAGAAGAGGAATTATTAAAAAGGAAACCCACAGTCTACAAGGTAAAATGCAATGTATGTCTGTGTGTTTTTGTAGGAGAGATTTCACATTTTCCCACGTGGCTGTCTATAATCCTGCCACCTAAAGCCATTTATTCCATCATACAGTCTCTACTGATCTGATATTTTGTGCTTATCATACACTAAATTCTGCCTGAAGCTTTTAAGAGAATAGAGAACTTGAAGGAAACCCCTAGGAAGGTGGTGATTTGGGAGAGGCTCAGATTATCAGCCAACATACAGGAATTAAAACTGGGAATGAATGAGATGTGTCTAGAAAAGTGGCCGGACTCACTTTAAGAGGCTGATTCAGAGGATTTCTGTGAGCAAAAAAAGGTGACCCTAAGCCGTAGACTAGGCTTAGGGTGGATGACAGGAATCTGATACTGAATGTGAAAGGTGGTCATGGCTTCCACACATGCAAACTCTGCTTCTCCCGTCACCAACGAAGCCCGGGGCGGGGACGCGATCACTCAGCCTTGGATAGAAAGGAGGGAAGGAAAGGTTAAACTACCAAGAAAGGATAATGGCCAACTTTGTATCTGAGTGATGCTAATTGTGACGGTATTTGCCTTGACTTATGTGTTCTGTATACAATTTATATTCCCATAGTTTTAAACTACAGTTGAGCATGTTTTCATGTTTTAAGAGCCTTTTGTGTTTCCTTTTCTGAAAACTGCCTTCATATCTTTTGCTTATTTTCCTGTTGGTTTGCTTTTTTTTTTCATTGATTTATAGAAATTCTATAATTATCAGGGAAATTAGCCTTCCAATATATGGGTTTTCCCAGTTTGCCATTCTATTTGTTTGGAGGATGTGTGTTACTGATTTGGTACCACAAACAAATCTATACCAGATCCTTTCTGAGATAATTAGAAATGGCCCTAAACTCAACAAATACTTTATTTAGGTTTTTAAATAAAATTGTGTTAAATAGGGCACCTGGGTGGCTCAGTGGGTTAAGCCTCTGCCTTTGGCTCAGGTCATGATCTCAGAGTCCTGGGATTTAGGCTGCATGGGGCTCTCTGCTCAGCAGGGAGCCTGCTCCCCGCAAGCCCCCTCCCCCCTCCCCCACCTCTCTGCCTATTAGTGATCTCTGTCAAATAAATAAATAAAACCTTTTAAAAAAATAGTGTTAAATAGGGGTGCCTGGGTGGCTCAGTCAGTTAACTGTCCACCTTCGGCACAGGTCATGATCTCAGGGTCCTGGAATCGAGCCCCGCATCTGGCTCTCTGCTCAGCGGGGAGCCTGCTTCCCTTCCTCTCTCTCTGCCTGCCTCTCTGCCTACTTGTGATCTCTGTCTGTCAAATAAATAAATAAATAAAAAATTTAAAAAAAAAAAAAGAGTAATAACAGCAGTAATTAAAATTGAGAAACATATTTACAGGGTTAATATAGTGCTGATTGTGGTTGCTTACTTGAGAATCCAAAATATGAACTGGATGTTATATTGTTTATAAATATATATAACGATTAATATCTATTAAATAAAGGTACTGTGCTAAGTACCACAATACAATATCCCACCGACTAGGTTAATAACCCAATGAGAGAGCTAAAGGCATCCTCATTATAAAGCCAAAGAAATAGGAGCTTTAAAAGGTGAAGTAACTTGCAAAAGCTCTTATAGGCAATGAATTAGGTGACCAGGAATCAAACACAAGTACTCTTGACTCGAGCCTGAAATGCAACCAGCGTCTCACAAAGGATGGGACCCACAACACTGTGTGTGAGATTCTTTCAGACAGAACATGGACAACTTTAAAATTTTTCCAGTAGTGTGTGTGTGTGTGTGTGTGTGTATGTATGTATGTATGTAACTATACATGCATGTAGGTATCTATTTTTTTATTAGGGTTTAACACATATAATTTACCACTTTAAACATTTTTTAAATGTACAGCTTAGTGGCATGAGGTATATTCCCACTGTTGTGCAACTATCACCCCTATGTCATTGCCTCTGACTTTGCTGATAGCTTTCGCCATACGGAACCTTTTTCATTTTTATGTCATTGAATTTAACAATATTATATTCAATAGACTCTGCTTTGTTTCATATCTAGAAAGACCTTCCCAACTCTCAGATTAGGTTTTTTAAAAATCCTCTGAACTTTCTTCTGGTATGTCTATAATTTCATTTTTTTACACTTCACTCTAATCCTCCAGGAATTGATCCTGGTGTAAAGTATGAGATAAGGATCCCACTCCATTTTTTTAGATGCCTATAAGAAATAGATTTCAAACTAGAAAAATTCATTTAAGTCCAAATGGGAAAACAGCCAAGCAAAAGCATCCAGGAAAATTCTGAAAAAACGAAGAGAAAAGGACTGGTTGGGTATGGAGGATTAGTGCTACTAAACATTAAGACATAATTCAAAATTTGCAGTAATTAAAAGAACATAGTCCTGAGTGCATAAACTGAGAGAACAATAGAATGGAATAGGATAATCAGAACTTACCAGAATTTAGTGTAAAAGTATAGATTTAATTGTCATCTTTATCACGTTGAATATTTCTATCCCAAGAATATGATGCACCTTTTCATTTGTTCAAGTCTTCCATTAGAGATATATCCACAGAGTGAGAACCCTGCTCCATCTGCCCCTGCCTTCCTGTCCACTGCAGAGTGGTAGTGAAAAGTTACCTGCAGACACTTTGTTTGGGGTCTAAATTGTTTTCCAGACTCATTCCTAACATATTGGACTCCTTAGTCTCTCTATTTACATAATGTGGAAAGCTGTTATCACGTCTGATTTCATCAGACAGATCTGTACCATATTTCCAGTCTGGGCTCAAACCCAATACTAAGTGTTAAAGATGAAACAGTAGGTGTTAGGTGTTGGCAGAATTCTTTTTAAAGTTTCCAGAGGCTCAATTTGGGCCTCACTTTCAGTTGGGAAGTTCGGATGGCAGCTGGAAGTTACTTACTAGTCGGTATTACTAGTCCCCACTCTCAAAGATAGTACTTCAAGTTATCATAGGTGCCAGTCTAGAACAGCAATGTCCAATAGAAATAAAATGGGAGTCATATAAGGCAACTTAAGTCATAAGGCAACTTAAAATTGTCCACTTAACCACGTTAAAAAAAAGTAAAAAGCAGGTGAAATTTAATATTTTTTATTTCATACAATATATCAAAAACATGATAACTTTAATATGTAATGAATATAAAACTTACTAATGAGATATTTAACATTCTTTTTCCTACTGATTCTTTTTTTTTTTAGGATTTTATTTATTTATTTGACAGAGAGACAGAGATTACAAGTAGGCAGAGAGGCAGGCAGAGAGAGAGAGAGAGAGGAAGGGAAGCAGGTTTCCCGCTGAGCAGAGATCCCAGTATGGGGCTTGATCCCAGGACCCGGGACCATGACCCGAGCTGAAGGGAGAGGCTTTAACCCACTGAGCCACCCGGGCATCCCCTTTCCTACTGATTCTTAAAACCTGGTGTGTATTTCACAGTTGCAGCACATCTCAATTTGGACTAGCCACATTCAAGTGCTCAACAGCCACATATGGCTTCTGGCTACCATATTGGACAGTATAACTCAGAAGATGGTAATGACCAAGGAAAGTTGTTTAATTTACTGGATAGCCATAAAGTTCAAGATTGGAAATACAGTATCTCAAGGGTCTAGAACAGACTTTGGAGGTAACTTGTCCTCACACTCACTTGATATATGTGTCTTGTCTACAATGTCCCTATCAAGGGGTCATCCGGATTAGTAACTGATTCACACTTCAGGAATGATGAACTCACTGCTTCCTGAGGCTAGCCAGTCCATCTGGGGGCTTTCTTAACTCAAACAAATTCTTTCTAAGGGCACAGATAGTTTGGTTTATGGTGGTCCAATGAGCTCAGTTCGGTTGAGTAAGTAAAGCCTTAGCTGGGTTAGGAAGGATTGAAGGAGTTAAGAACTAAAAAAAATGACTGGGGAAGTTAAGAACTGTTAAGACTGAAGGCTGGACTGAAGGCTGAGTTGGACATCTGGTTAAAATCGTTACCTACAGTGCGAGAAGAATAACAGAACCCCACAATGCAGTGCGAGAAGAATAACAGAACCCCACAATGTATGTATATGTGCTAGCTTCACTAACCTGAAGATAGAGTGATTTGAATAATACTTTGAATTATTATAAACTTCTGAAATTTTCACAGCAAAGTGAAACATAATTGGGCTATAATTAGTAAGGGCTATCATTTCTATTAGACCTGTAATATATATAACATTATCCTAAACCTTACAGGACTTTATCAAAAGAATTAATTTCCAGACCCGAAACCAAAGTCACTTCAAAAGTCATATTCCCTCTCTCATTTTTCTCCTTAATTTTATTTTAACACTTGTCCTTACTCAAAAGCACTCTCGAAATCAGAGAGGAAACTTTTAAAAAAATCCAATAAAAATGACAGCAACTGGCTGAATTATGATGCATGCTAGCTGAGCAGCGCTTGAAGTAATAGACCTGAGCTATATGTACACCTCCCCTGTCTCTTTCTTCTCCCCCCACCCCACCCCCCTGTTTGTGAGGAGATGTTCTTTTCTGGGCCAACTTCACCCCCAGCCCCAGCCCTACCCAGGTCTACCTTTCCAAGGCAGGGGACGTGCATCCTCTCCCGGGATCCTGTCAGCAACTCCCTAGCACCTCTGACCAGCAGCCGGCGAAACGGTGCGCCCGGGACATCCATTAACGTTTTATACTACATCTCTGTCCCCGCCGAAGCTACTCAATTTGTTTACCGCGGCCCCACGCTCCCCTACCTGCCTGCTCAATGTCAACCGCACTTCGGGGCAAAATGTTGGCACAGATGCTCCGCCCCCCCCGCCTCCCCCAAACCAGCTAAAACACCCCACCTCGGGCCGCCGCAGTGGGTTTCATAGTACGAGGTGGGGGTACTGTATTTTTTACAAGAAAACAAGCATCCGAAAAAAAAAAAAAAAAGAAAGAAAAGAAAAAATTCAAACTGCACCGGCCGGCCAATGGGGAAGGAGCGGGAGGTGGGCGGAGGAAGAGCTCGCCGGGCGGGGCGGGCGCGGGGGCTGGTACCGCAGGGGATTCGTGAAAACGCGCCGAGCGCATGGTTTGGGACTTTTTTTTTTTTCCCCCTTCCCCTTTCCTCCCTTTCCTCCCAAACCAGCTAAAGCGCGAGACTCCGCCTGAAGCTGCAGCCTTTCGGATCCACCTTAAATCTGCAGTGGACTCGGCGCAGGGGTCAGTGGGCGCAGCCAATGCCAATCAAGTTTACAACCACCAGCCAGGGAGGGAAAAAAAGGAAAAAAAAAAATAATCTTCAAGTTCTCTAGTCCTACACACACTCAGACGGACGCACGCACTCACATACATGGGCACACAAAAGGAAGGAGGGGGTGGGGGGACAGGCGCCCGAGTTGGAGGGGGGGAATGTTTGCAAAACGCTCGTTTGGGGCTCAGTGCCCGCGGCCCGAGCGCTCGGGGAAGGCGCGCGGGAAGCGCGGCCCGACCCGAGCGCCATGATGGTCGCCGCGGTTCGGAGCCCATTTTCTGGAGGGGGAGCAGCAATGATGCAATCCCCCAGCCCCGCGTCCCGGCCGCGCGCCCTTTTCCTTGCCTTTTCTTCGCGTTCCTTTGAGGCGCGTCGACGTTTCGCGCCCAAAACGCACCGATTTCTTTTTGTATTTTCGCTTTCTATTAATTGCCTACTGTATGTCCCCACGCGAGACAGGCCTGGGACGCCTGGGACGAGGACTTTGGCGTCCGTGCAAATACTACACTTTCGCTTCTGCAGGGTCCAACTGAGGCTGACCCCACCCCACCCCACCCCCAAGCGAGCCGAGATCCGGGAGGTTCCCCCCAACCCCGACCCCGGGTGGGCGGAGGGGATCTGGCAGGACCGTGGGCCCTCCTTCCCTGCCCCCCCCCCCCCCAAGTTCGTCTGCAGAATTTTTACCTTAATGTTGGCGGGGAGGGAGGTGAGCGGGCGTTGGGTGTGGCTCAGGTGAAAGAGATGGCAAATTAATAAAAAGAAATCCACACTCTGAAATGCAGATTGGAGATCCTAGACGTGCATTTAAAACACCTTTTCAATCCAAAAAAAACCTTATAAAGAGCAAGTGTCTACGCTCACAATGATGAAGATGAAATGGCGAAGACAGCGTTTTCCGGCCGCCGGGAAAAGTTGCTAGGCGCGGCCGGGGCGGTGGGCGCTCCGTGGCCTGAAAGGCCGCGCGCGCCGCTCCAGTCCTGTGGATTTCCACGGTCCCCTACGTCCCGCAGTCATGCACCTGGCCCCACATTTCCCCATTTCTTCCCTGCCCCAGTCCTCCACGCCGGACAGCTGGGGATGCGTGTTGAGGGGGTGGTTGGGGGGTGGACTTTCCAAAGCGGCTGCAAGGTTGGAAGCGACCCGCAAGCGGCTGTGGCGTTCGGCCCCTCCTGCGGGCCGCTGCGGTCCTCCTTGGCCCCCCGCGAGCCGGGAAGCCTTTCGAAATGCGCGGGGCTGCGGATCATTGGAGCCCAGGGTGGGAGTGGGAGAGGGCTGCTGCCCCGAAGGCTCCACTGACTCGGAAAGGTTCTCCCCGTCGCTCAGATCCCCCCACCGCTCTAGGATTGGCAAGGTGCTGGTGTGGAGGGGATGACTGTGGAAAGAAGTGGGGGGCTTCCGCTTCTTTCTTAGCCCGGAGGAGAGATGGTGAGGGAGGAAAGTTGGTGAGAAACCGCCCCGCGCCACTGCGTGGGCCCGGGCGCAGCCGCCCTGCACCGCCTGCGGGCGCCCGGGGCGCGGGAACTGCGCGCAGTGACTCCGGCGGCGCGGGCGCTGCAAGTGGCAGACGAGCAGTAAGACTCAATGGGCTTTTCGTCCCGGGGCGCCAGCCGCCGGACCCCGCCGCTGCCGGGACGGGAGGGTGCGGGGCTTCGGGGCAGTTTGGAGAGAGGACGACGCACGAGCCTGGGCAGCAGCGTGGTGGGTGGCTGGCGCCCGTGGCCGCATCCCCTCATAGGGACGCCCGCGGCGAGCCCCGCCGTCAGGGGCCGGGGAGAGGACGCTCCGAATATCGGGGACGCACTTGGAGAGTTGACACAGACGTGGAAAGGATCGACCCGGTGACTCGGGGGCTGCGTTCCTGTGAACGTGCCTGGCGCGGCAAGCATCCACTTCTTCCTGGCCCAGAACTCCTAAAACGCAGTCTCTAAAAATTCACATTAAAGATGCCTTTTGAGGAAAGGAAAATGGGGTACAGGCAGCAATTTAAGAGGATTTTTTCTTTTGTCAGAGACTTTTTGAAGTACGCTTTTTGGCTCAGAAAGTAATTTTATTTCATTATTTCCTGACTCTCCATTCCTTCCTCCCCATTTTGAATTGTTTTCTTGCTTTCTCAGTGTCTTCCTGAAAAAACACCCCATCTGCGTGTTTTGAATAGAATCATAAGAACACCTTTAGCCTTTAATTAAAATAATACCTACTTGGAAGATGTAGCCCAGCCACCAAAGGACCTTCTTTTCCCTTCCCGGCAGCAGAAGAGAGACGACCTACCCCTCTCCACACGCCTTTTTTTAAAGCAACTTCAGGTCAAAATAAGCTCAATCTATCTTGTTTAGAGTCCCGTTTGGGGTGCGAAAATGTAAATGCAAGTATTTGAGGGTAACAGTTTAACCCAAATTCAGATTTTTGCAATTTAACCATCTGCAGATGCCTAGAAAAAATAATTTACTTTTACACCTTAGCTACATTTTTAAGAAAATGTGAAATAACAGGAATCAGTTTTTAGTAAATTTGACTTAAAAAGGCCTTGTTTAAATTTTTTATTTAAATAAAAAAATATCTATCTCTGCCATGTGGATATGGGCCCCAAACCCTCAGATTTGGTATTCAGATTAACCAGTTTTAGGTTCTGTGGAATATCACCAGGAAAGTTCAAAATTGAGGAATTTGTCATGACCAGTTTAATTTGAAGAATACTGTTTTAAATTAGTGTGGAATGCATGCCAATTTCTAAAAGACCTATATATATCTTAATACTTTGGACAAGAGGTGTACATTAGATGGTCTAAGCAACTGCTCTCATTTCTCACAACACTTCTATGTGTAAATACACAATTTAGAGAAGTCACCATGTTACTTTCATTTTCAGTCCTGCAAATGTGTGATCAGCCAGCCTACACTTACGTAAAAATTTTTGGTTCTGACACATATCCTATAAGACCTAAATATTTGAACTAATGAGAGTTTTGACAATCTTATTTATATGAAAATGTGGCTTTTCCACTTCACATGTCTAAAGCTTTGCTCACTCATACAGAACTAAGTGGAAAATAGTGACTACCACATTCAGAGCCACATAAACATCATCTCAGACGTGGGCCTAAATTATCAAGATATTCGCCACTTCACATTATATTTGTGTAAGACTAGAATGCCAGGTCAAACACCTCAAGCTTAATAAAGCACATTACAGTTAAACTCAATGAATAGCTATGGAAGGTTTATTTATTGATTGCTTCATGTTTAACAATAATTGGCATCTTTTTCACACATTACAAAAAATTATACTTGGCTCAGTATGCAACCTTTTAAGCATAGCCATATTATTTAACATAAGAAGGGAAAAAACCTATTCTACTCAATACAGCATTTACAAATGCACAAAACATGCCACTTTGGCTTGTATATGGTCTAGATTAAAAAAAAATCTCTTTTTAACATAAATAAGTTAGTATAATTTTTCAGTGTCTTTACAGAGTTATGTACACAGGTACACTTCAAATGGTTTGTTTCATACACATACACAGGCAATGTAAAAATACTGTTTAAAGATGTAGTATCCATTTCAATAATTCCACGTGTGCTTTTCTCTCTACACACTTTCCTTTAAAAATACCATTTCCTTTGGACAGATTAACAAATAGAATGAGAAGCTTTAAATTAAAAATTATTTCATTATTTTTCTTATGTGAAGTTGCAGATCTTTAAAAAATATCCAAGGATTTGGAATTATTTTGACCGTGTCTACATAGCCCAAAGTCCAAAAAAATTAAGAAAATTTCTCAACAAACCTGATAAAAATTAGATGGTCAATTCTGAGCATTCAGAAGTCTCCCATATACCCCAGATTTTTGCTCAGAATTACCTGGAATGATTACCTAACTGCTGAATAATTAACTGGTAAATTCCAATTTTAAGAGGAACTGGGGGGGGGGGGGATGACTGAGAATAGGTTTGTTTTTTTTTTTTGCTGTTAAAAAAAAAAAAAGCCATTTGCCAGTATATATGGAATCATCAGAGCTCCCAAATGAGAAAAAGCTTCATGTAAAAATAATTGGCCATTATTTGCAACCGGTGCTCAAATTCGGATGCTTTTTTTAAATGAAGTATCAATTTTCACTGAAAGAGACATTACATCTTTAAAGAAAACAATTCAAACCCTTCCCAAAACTGCTTCTCTCCATGCAAGTCAAATATTTTACTCCTTGCTCTAAATGGAAGCAAGCTCTTCATAAGGCCCCCCCATGCCAATTCTGCAGCCCCACCCCACCCTCCCTTCCCCCAAAGTTTATGTGCTACATAAAAGGTAAAAACTATATACACAGGTAGTACAATGAAGCAAATAAGGAAAAACCTAATTGCACAATGCTACATCCAATGCTTTTAGAGGCAGATCATTTAAGAGTGCCTAAAAATTTTAGTGTTATTGTGTTGTTGCTTTTCAGTGCTTATACAGGATGTCCATTCCATGGAGTCAGCGATATGTATTAAAAATTTTAATTTATATCTTCCTTGCTTCATCAAGCAGTGATGTATCTGATAAACAAGGAAACGTGCTCTTAATTCTGCAAAAGAAAAAAAAAGAACGAATTAGGAGAAAAGCACTAGAATAACATTACCAATGAAGTACAGGAATCATTTTGTCACCATCTTAATTGTGAAATACCTAAGTGACAGAACAGAAAAGTGTGTACTAAAAGTTCATGACTATAGTCCTCTCCATCCAATGTTTCTTTCATTAGCTTTTTACTCTCCTCTATGTCATGTATTTTTGTTTATAGAGCGGTGGGTCTCACCAGTGGGCATTTTTGCCCCCAAAGAGACATTTGGCAATGTTTGGAGACATTTTTGGTTGTTAACACTGGGGGTGGGGAGGGTGCTACTGGCATCCGTTGGGAAAGGCCAGGGTTGCTGCCAAACATTCTACTAATGCACAGGACAGCGTCCCACAACAAAGAATTATTCAGCCCAAAATGCCAACAGTGCAGAGGTTGAGAAACCCTGGTCTAGAGAATTGGGGTCAAAGACGGTAAAGAGAGGAAATCTAAGAAACTGTAATACTTAAGAGTATCAGAATCTTCTAAATTTGAAAAACACCTGGGCCTATAACTTATAAATGCTTGCCAAAGAAAAATTCTAAACATTCTAGTTTCTTGGTCATATGCAAAATACACACATGAATGCTTTTGAACAAGTTGTTATTACTATTTCTAGTATTCTCTGAACTGGCAGTATTTACTAACAAATGCCTCTCTGTATGTCAGAATGGGGTCAGATCAAAATTCAGTAGGTGTGATTCACTGTGGCTCATCTGATGAGCTAGGCTACAGGTCACAAACCACAAATCCCAAGCTGCAGGCTGCTTCAGGAAATTTTTTAATCCAATTTTCCCACTTCATAGATAGCTAAAAAATAGAGATTCTACAGGGATGTTTTGTATAAGCGTTGAAAAATGTCAGATAGGTGTGAAGAAATCATATATATGACATTATGAGCTAAAAACACAACAAACTAGAATCTCACCTTAATCTCTATGTTCTTTATTCTTACCTTTTTATAAATGAGAATTTTAAAAATTAGTAACATCTACTGAAATCTCTTTATGTGCAAAGCTATGACTGTGTTTGGGGTTGGGGGAAGAGGTCATGGTCCTCGAAGTTATGAAGTTTTCAAACTATTAACATACACACTTTGATCATTATGGAAAAACCAATCTGTGGAAAGTGGAGGGCTCAATTATTCAAATTAACTACTCATTGATCAGACTTTAGTAGATGGAAAAAAATCTCCACTTCTCTTGCCTAAGGTAGATCTACCCTTGCCGCCCTTGTTATCTATTATTCGTTTTCCCTACAAATAATCCCAATCATCCTGTTCTAGCACAATCAGACAATTAGTATACATATTCTGACTTGTGCCTGGACTGCTTCATCCAGCAAAGTTAACTTAACTTCTGGTTTGCAACTTCAGTGTTATCAGAAAATTCTGTAGGGACCTTAGCATTTTTCCATTTTATTTTGTGTCCCCCCCCACCCCTCCCCCCGGCCTTTTTTTTTTTTTAAATACACAGGGCTCGTTTCCTGTTCTCCAAATTTGTAAGCAAACAGAGAAAAGTGGCAGTTTGTGAAAATGATAAAAGAATGTAATATACCTCTCTATTCACATTGTTAACAACTGGATTCACCACATATGAGCCATTTGTACCTAACTTTTCCTTCATATTTTAAAATTTAATCACTTGCCATTTTCCCACATATACCTCAAAATCTGCTACTGAGTCAACTTGAACCTCTGGGAAATGAATTCTCATGAAGTGGGACTGAGGTATATCCCAGTTCTTGTTCAGATGGGGGAAAGAACCTATTGTTCTTTCCAACAAGTTTTGGTGGGATTCAGAGGGACTCATCGGTCTTTGGTCACAAGTACTTGGCTAGGACACCTGCTCTGGTTATTCAGTGTTTCAAGGAAAAATGATCTCGGGATGCAGAAACTGTGAAAAAATTACAGTATCCCCACCAGTGATTCCCAGCCTTCCCCATTCCTACTTTTTGACTTCCCAAAATATAAATAATACAAAACCCACAAGCTCTAGTGTGCCAGCAACCACTAAGATCGGTATGTCAGGGTATGAAAACCCAATTCGGGGTGTCAGTTACGTGCTCCTAGCAATCAACCCACCGAACAGTTTACGTTTGACGTCTTCTGAGGCCCGGCTTCTTGGGCGTCTGCTCCACTGAACCCCCGTTCGGGGAACCGTCTGAGACATTTTCTTCTGTTCTGTTGGCTCTTTTGTTTTGAGGAGAGGAATCTAAGGGTAAGAGGGAGTTTTAAAAAGAACACACACAACCTTTATTAGGAAAACAATGGCTGACAGAAGTTGGCACAATAGTCAGGGGATGAAAAACCCACACCTCCACCCACGAGCCTGGATCCGTCCTGCCCAGTGGCCTTTAAGGGCACAAAACGAGGTTGTTTTCACATAACAGAAAGTGTATTCTACGCCCCAAAGCGCTCTCTCCATTGCCAAGAGGGAGGCCGCTGATAAACATCCCGGTGTAGTCACAGACCTACCGCTGGCTAGTGGGGAGGCACTGTGATGCTTTCGGTTGGAGAAATGGTCAGATACTACCCCCTGGGGCTCCTGACTTTAAAACTATCACCAGACAAGCGGTCAGCCGAACAGCGTTTAATAAAAACCTAAGATTAGGGCAGTTCGCTCCCCGAAAGCTAAATCGGAATGCTCTGGGGAAAAAAAAGGCGGGGGGGAGGTGAAGACCCTCAAGCAGGTCAAAGCGGTGCCCCAGCCGGACAGATGGACGGACATGTTCTGTTTGGGGAAGGGTCATTACCGTCTGTGGCCGGTCGCTTCCTTATCCCAGTGCACTGCTCCGCTAAGCCCGTCTGGTTGTCCGCCGTGTCAGTCTTTTGGTCTACCAAGTGTGTGTCCTCTGAGTTTGCCTGAGACCCCATTAAAGGCACCGCCTGGCGGGTCCCGCTGACGTCCTGGCTCTCCTGCGCCGGCACCTTGCAGGCGCCTTTGGGTGGCCGCGGGGGTCTGTAGTAGAACTCGGGCAAGCTGCCCTTCTCCACCTCCTGCCACTCGTATTTGCCCTCCAGGGGCTTGTGATTCTGGAAATCAAAATTCCACTTGCGCTGGCTTGCCTCTTCCATGTCTCTGCGGTGCTTCTCCAAGTCCCGGGTCAGCTCTTCATGGTTGACCGGGCCGAAGAGGTTTCTGCAGGCGGAGGGCTTGGGGTACTCCGCCTGTCTGGCGTCCATCCGCTCCAGGCTCGGGCTCCCGTTAGACACCCGCACGTTTGACATCTTCCTTCGGGTCTTCACTACCGCCTCGCGCGCGCGCTCGCAGAACAAAACTGAACAAAACAAAACGCCCCGACCCAGCCCGCACCCCTCTTATAAGCCCTGCGACCGCGCTCGGAGCCAAGAGAAACAAACACGGACAAGTAACTGCCCGAGCGTCAGGGGCGCGCTGGCTCTGCGGGAGGGGGAGGGGAAGCCCCAGCCAGGCAGCCGAGAGCCGCCGCCGATCAAGTGTACCGGCGAGCTCGAGGGCGGGGAGGGGAGGGGAATGGAGAGAGGAGGGGGTGGCAAAGCCCGTCCAAGCCCGGGCTGCGGCGAGCCCGCGGGTCCCGCCAACCGAGCGGCTCTCCAAACCTTGCCGGCGTCGGAGTCGCGGAGCGGCGAGGCAGTAGGGACAGGGGAGGGGGAGAAAAACACCCCGAAAAGACGAGCCCCCTTTTTTTAGTTGCCCAATATGGCGGTGGAAGGGAGGCTGACGAAGAAGAAAATGATTGACACCGCAAGTCTATTTAAACAGAGCAGGAGATCCATTGGTTGCGGCGCCGGGAGCCGCCCCGCCGAGGCTGGCGAGCGCGGCCTTAAGGTGGCCCCGCGCGGCCGCGCCGCCTCCCCGCCCGCCCGCGCGCGCGCGCAGCCGCCGACAGCGCCGCCCGGAGATTGGCTGGTCGCGTGACTGCCGGAGGTGTGCCGCTGCCAGCAAACCTGCTCCGGCTGGCCTCGGAGAAATTAAAAACGAGACAAACAAACTCGCCAAACGGCCGGGAAGCCGGGGAGGGGCAGGAGGGGCGGGGGCGGCGGGGCCTCGGGTTCAGGTCCCCGCGCGGCGCTGCCTGGAGCGCCCGCTGCTCGCCCGGGGTTGGGGGTTGGGGGAAGACGGAGGGGCCAGGATCCCGTGATCTCCAAGGTGGTTGGCGGTCGGTTTACGCCTTGGTGGCGATCTTGTTTTCCCCGCGGTCGCCGAGCCTGGGGGGTGCGGGCCGCTGAGGGCGGAGGCAGGCTGTGGAAGCTCTGCCCCCCAGCTGGGCTCTCGCCGGTGGCCCTAACCTCTGGCACTGCGGGGAGGCAGGGTAGCCTGCGCCGAGGGTCTGGGAGCCCCCCTGCCTGGGTGCCTCAGCTGGGGGTGAGCCTTGGTTAGCTCACTCTGAATCTAGAAGTCTCTGCTCTTCTCGGGGAACAGGGGGGCTTTGGGAAGAAGCCGAGGCGAACCCGAACGCAGCACTTTTAATGTATTGTGAACCCAAGGTCTCCCTCAATAAAAGTAAGGGTTTCAAGATCAAGAAGTCCGCTGGTCTCCCAAGTCCCTAATGAACTTGGTAGCTGTCTCAGACACACTTGGGTTTCAAAAGCGAGGTTATACCCCTGACGCAGGTTCTGGCTTCCCCAGCACAGTTAAAGCCATTGACAGGGGCTGCGTGTGGGAACTCTGTCTCCTCTTCATTTTTCGATTCTTTCCTGGGGTTGTAGCAGTTCCCTCTACCTGAGTCCGCCGCCAAATACAACAGCCCCTTCCTTCCTCCACCTTTTTCTCCCACCAGATTCACTGCTCCTGCCCTCCCAGAACAGAATTTAGATGCAAGGGAATGCCTTTAGACAGACGGCTGCAAGTCGTTGAAGGGTGAAAGTAATCTGAAAGTCCAGGAGTCCGCCGCCGCCAAATACAACAGCCCCTTCCTTCCTCCACCTTTTTCTCCCACCAGATTCACTGCTCCTGCCCTCCCAGAACAGAATTTAGATGCAAGGGAATGCCTTTAGACAGATGGCTACAAGTCGTTGAAGGGTGAAAGTAATCTGAAAGTCCAGATTATGAAATGATTCATAAAACCCACCACAACCATATCCTCACGTCTGATATTATTACTTGGGCGTTTCTCGGCTCCCCTTTGCAGCTAGAAATTACCTACCAGAAGGATCCTGCACAGGGTGGTGGGACTTAAAACAGTAGGCGGAGGGGATGTCCTATCCGAGGCAGAGCTCAAAGGGTCTTCTGCTGTCTCCCTCCACCCCACGGCATCCCCATACATATAATCTTGGTTTGGGACATAGTACATTTTACTGGAAACTAATCTCCCTCTGTTGTAATTGTACACAGCACCAATGTTTTCTTACGCATCTATGCCACAGGTGAGTTTGATTTTTAACTTGTTTTCTTAACCACATATTGTGTGTTCCACTTGTGTGGGGGCCTGCCTCGCTCACCTCAGCACTCCAGAATGTCAGAGCAGGCAGGACCCTTCGGAACACTGGGGCTCAACCCTCCCTTTTATACCACTGAGGAAACTGACAGCAGGAGAGGTTTCCTGTCCAGGGATGCCTAGCCAGTTGATAGCAGAGGGGGGGAGGGGCTAGAGGCAGCCTCTCAGTCTGGTTCATTTTCTCTTTCTTTCCTCCCTAAAGGTTCAGGTTTTGTCTGCATTCGCCTGGGCTGTATGTAGCCTGCAGGTCCTCCTCTCTTATAAGTGATTCAAAATGGCTCCCGCTCATTCCCTGGGCTGCCTGCAGATGTTTCCTTGATGTGGCCTGTGGTCACTGATATTTATATGCAGCTGTCACTGGCTTTTCCCATCACTATACACTAGTTCAACTAAAATGCAGATTCCAAAAGGACAAGGGTGATACCCAGAAAGCAGTGAGAGAAGAGAGGCAGTGTCCCAAACTTGTTTCAAAGTCAGGACTTCCTACCTGCTTAACAGAAAATATTTGTCTGATCCCATGAGAGCCTGAGTGAGAGGTCTTGTCTCTATTTTTCCACGTCGAATGCACTACTTAATTTACTGGGCTGGAAAAGGGGGGAGAAGGATGAGAAAATTAGGGTAGGCCTCCATACCATAATTTATACCCTATTCCTGAAAGTAGGTCATTGTTGACATTTTTACCTAATTGCTAGCCTACACAGGAATTCTATAATATATATAAGCATAAATTCACATGTAGGAATAAAGTACCACATATATGTAAATGGAGATATTCCATTCCATTACAACATACCACAAGAGTTGGATTTTATTAATGGAATTAATATCTTCCATAAAAGTAGAAAATCAGTATTTCCACCCCCTACGCACCCTGAATCTTTCTAACAGTAATATGTAGGAGCACCATTTTGTTGCTTTGTTAATCCTGAAAAGTAAACGAGTCACAGCCACGCCACCTTAAGACAGCGGGCCGCCTGCAGAAAGGCTGTGCTTACACCGACCTTGCTATGATCTAAAGTGTTTTGTTTACAGTCCAGGCACCGGAGATCGGTGCGGGTAAATAATGAGAAGGCAGGCGTCTGCTGTAGTAGCGACGAAGCGTGGAAAAAAAAAAATACTACACAGTCGGCAGGGGCAGAGGGAATGTGGACATCAGAGCGCCATCCTCTTGCGGAAAGCGTTCGGCTGCGGAAGAGTGAGACGCGGCGAAATGCTCAGAAAAACAGCACGAAGGCGGAGCTTGGGTAGAATGCAAAAAGTTCCACTCGCACTGCTCTAAAATGGGCTCTGCTTCCCCAGGACCCAGAATCTCGTCCTGAGCGGCGTTTTTGCAAGTCGTTTTCACTCCGGGTAGTTTCCTCCTTAGAACGGAGCAGTGTCATGTAAGCCAGCCCAGATTTCCGTGTCCTTCACACACCGTGAGAGGCAGACCCCAAAATAACTTCAAACACCTGTGTGGTGGTCAAGTGTCCAAATGCAGAGGTAGTGCGAGCCCGCCTCCCAGATGCGGTCCTCTCAGTGAGGGGAAGGCCTGCAGCTCCCCCGTGTTTCTGAGAAGGTACTAGTTTCCTGGCCCAGCAGCCCCTCCCACCACAAGTAACCCAATTTTAATCCTTCCTCGAGGATGTTTATAATGAGGCAGCTTTTGCTCAATTTCGCTGTTCCCCGAAACCCACATACTTTCAGAGTTTGAGAAAATTTCACAGTCCACTGTTTTTGACATTTTCATTCAGTGGAACAAATATTTATTAGGCACCTTCTACTAATTTGCTTATCCTTTTTCTCTTTCGACAAATATTTACTGACTGCCTTGGATATATCAGGCATTATCCTAGGCGCTGCGGATAGAGCAGTAAACAGATTTAGAGGAGGATGAAACTTACGTTCTAGGAGGGGGAAGGGAGACAAAATAAACACAAAAATACAGGAGGGAAAGATATACTATGTAAGGAAGTGATACGTGCTCTAGAGAAAGGATAAGCAGGGACAAGGAAAAGAGAGGGCTGTGAGGTCCTAAAGTGACCAGAGTGGCCAGGAAAGGCCTCACTGAGGAAGTGGTCCTGGGGAGAAACCCTGAGGACTTGAGAAATCAAGCTGTGTGGATAGCTGGGGAAAGAGTGTCCCAATAAAGGGAACAGCAAATGCAAACCCTCTGAAGTGAGATCTTGTATGATGTGTTCCAGGAACAGCCAGAGGAGTGGTAGCAGGAACTCAGACCACGCAAGACCATCTAGGCCTCTGTGGAGTTTTTTTGTTTTGTTTTGTTTGTTTGTTTGTTTGTTTTTGTATGGTTTTTGTTTTTTATTTATTTGACACGGGTGGGGGCTAGGGGTAAAAGCTGGGGGAGCAGCAAGTCGAGGGAGAAGCAGGCTTCCCGCTGAGCAGAGAGCATGATGTGGGGCTCTAACCCAGGACTCTGGGACCATGACCTGAGCGGAAGACAGAGGCTTAACCAACGGAGCCACCCAGGTGCCCCGCCTCTATGGAGTTTTTATCGTGGACTGAGTGATATGGGAAGCCACTGGGACATTAGGAGGTTTTAAGCAGCTGAATGATGTGCTCTTACCATATGTGAGGTATTCCCCACAGAGTTGTTCTCAGCAGCATGGGGCTTAAAAGGATGACTTAAGTCACGATCCCTGCCTTTAGGAAGTATACATCGGGTGTGTGGGAGGCCACCATGTGCACAAAAAATTGCAGAGGTAGAAAGCGGCACCTGCAAGAACAGGTTACAAAGATGAACTCCAAAGGAGGGAGGAGGAAGAAGCCTTCAAGGAAGTGATATATGAGTATATGTCTTCAGATCTTGAAGAAGGAGAAAAGTATCAAGATTATCAGGATGTATTGGTAGGGGTGGTAATTGGGGGATGGGATCAGACAGTTGGCAGTCCATGGATGGTATACTAAAAAGTGAACAAACAAACAAACAAAAACCCCACTTTTACTCAGTAAGCAATGGGAACTAATGGAGCTTTTGGTGACGTGAATAACATGATCACTGTCCAGGTTTGCCTCTTGAACAAGGGGAAGCCTGGGCTTTGAGAGACAAGTGTCCAGGGACAGAGCTAAGTGGAAAGCTAGGTAGACAGTCCCATTACAGTGTTAATCCAAAGGAAGCTGGTGTTGGGCAAAGTATAGATATGAGGCAAGAGGGTAGAAGCATGGGTCATGAGACCAGGATGAGAGGATTTGGAACAGAGGTTTGGAGGCAATCTGGCACGATCACCTGAGAGACAAAGGCATAGCTCAGATGCTTTGTATGTGGTGATTATGGCCTCAGTGTAGGAGAGGCTAACTGCTAAGCAGCCCAAACTGTCTTGGACAACCAGATCTTTGCGGTAGGAAGTGGCATCTGACAGTAGATGGGTATGAGCCTGAAGAGGCTGACTCAGGGAGGCCATTCAGGTAACTTCAGAGACTCAAGCAAGAGCTACAAGAGCATGAAGCAGTGCTGGGGAGGAGGGGATGAAAAGCTCAAAACAAATGTAGGATTGCTTAGGTAGTTTGAAGAGCAAAGGGGATTGGGGAAAGACAGAGATATGAAGGTTACTTGAAGGACTCACACTTAGGTATTTCAGAGTCATGCATTAACGAAGAGCAGTCACACCGAGGGAGGAGGTAACAGTGATTGCTAGCTGTCCCCCCAGATCCATTCTTGCTTTGTCCCTTTGTCTCAGAATTATAACTGGGCTTACAGTTGCCCAGCCACACTAAATTTCCCAGTGCGCAGATAGATATGGACTTATGATCAGGTATTTTCCACAGAATGTAAGGAAAAGTGGTATGCGGTCTCCCAAGTCCAGCGCCTAAAACCTGTCACATCAGCTTCCTGCTTCTGCCTCTCTCTTTCCTCCTTCCCATGGACTATAAGGGTGAATACTACTGCAACTTTGGAAGCCACATGTTTTTCATTTTGCTTTTAAGTAAGCTCTACACCCAACATGGGGCTTGAACTCACAACCCCAAGACCAAGAGTCACATTCTCTACTGATGGAGCCAGACAGGTGTCCTTGAAGCCACATGTTGAAGGTGATCAACCTGGGTCCCTGACTTGAAAGAAAACATAAAAATTTCTATTTCACTGAACCATTACATTTGGGGTCTATTTGTTCTAGCATCCTGCAGTCAATTCTAATTAGTATAGAGGGGGAAACTGGGGAGATAAGGAATAGGGAAGATTAAGAATTTGATACAGTCAGCATATACATTGAAACTCGATCCTCAGGAAAAGAAAGAGAGACTATGTTTGTTAAGAGGGCTACAGAGATAATATTAGAAACATGAATCTGAACCATAATGTGAAAGGTTGTCTTGGTTGGTGGGGCTCTGTGAGACCTGTCCATATTTACAAATGTGCCATTAGTCATATGGCTACATCAGATACTTAGTAGATTAAAAGTTACAGAGGCATGGGAATGAGGATATACGAGGTGTTCTCTATCTTTATGTTTGTATCACACCGGAGGTATGCAACATTCTTTGTTTCTTCACTGTCCCATGCTCTTTTCTCAGAGTCTGTTCCCTTAGCCTCTTCTGCTGAGGGACCGCTGATTACATGACACTGTTCCCATTCCGTTCCTGAACCTGACCAGATGAGGAAAGAGGAGGCGTGCTACTTGACCTAAACATGGCCAACCAAATTCGCTCTCCTGAAAAGTCTCAGAAACTTCAGTTAATAAATTGTAAGTTAGGGATAAATAAGGTAATGAAGATTTGGAATTGAAAGAGCTGTTTTAAGGGCACCTGCGTGGCTCAGACCGTTAAGCATCTGCCTTCGGCTCAGGTCATGATCCCAGGATCCTGGGATTGAGACCCTGCATCAGACTCCCTGCTCAGCGGGGAGCCTGCTTCTCCCTCTCCCTCTGCCTCCTCCTGCTTGTGAGCTCTCTCTCTCTCTCTCTCTCTCTCTCTCTGTGTCAAATAAATAAATAAAATCTTTAAAAATTTGTTTTAAAAATGAAAGAGCTGTTTTAAGAAAGGTATCTTTGACCCATATATGATGGATATGCAGATAAAGATCACCTATAGAGTGTCAGAAGAAAGAAACGGACATGTAAAGAGGGGTAGAGAAGAGAGACCATGGGTTTTAGAAAGACAGACAACCCCTAGCCACCAAAGACTCCCCAGTTTCTGGATCCCGAAGCTCATGAGGTCCAACTCCCTGGACTTAAGTTTTGTGGACAGCCCTGTGTTTATAAAACAGTTCCCCTCCCTTTTTTCCAAGCTATTTGTTAATGGGTTTCTGTTAGCAGAACCCAAGATGTTCCTGATGAACACAATAGTTTACATATTTGAAAGCAGTTTTTCTGGTGTCATCACATTTGGCCCTCATAAGACCACAGTTATGAGACAAATGCTATTATGCTCCTCACAGATGAAGGCCTGAGACAGAAGGCTGAGTGTTCCAAAGCCATGCAAGAGAGCAGAAAAGGCACAAAGACCAGCGTGCCTCCTTTGTGAAGCAGTCCAGAGTCCAAGGTGATGACACTTGTAGAAGATGCAATGACATGGTGGGTTTGTAAATTTTATGACTGAGGAATCATTGCCTAAACTTACCTACAATGCAGTATTCATAAAAAGAAGTTTTGGCGAGAGGGGCACCTGGGTGGCTCAGTCAGTTAAGCCTCCACCTCTTGGTTTCAGCTCAGGTCATGATCTTGTGAGTCTTGGGATCCAGCCCCAGGCTGGTCCCTGGGCACTCAGTGGCTCAGTGAGGGGCTGAGGGGGGCGGTCTGCTTGAAATTATCTCCTTCTGCCCCTCCCTCACCACACGTGTGCACTCATTCTCTCAAATAAATAAATCTAAAAAAAAAAAAAAAAAAGAAGATGAAGAAGTTGTTTCTGGGGAAAATGAGAGTTAAATTCCTGCAAAGAAAAGTAGCAACTTTGAAAGGAACTGGATTCAAAAAGGGTTGCAAATTGATAAGTGGGGTCATGCCTTAAAGAAAAAAATACCTCAAGCATCTCAACTTAGAGGCAAATCATCATTTCCAAGTAAAATGTAGTAAGCAAATGCAGATTTACTAGTATTGCTTATTTCATAAGCATGGGAAATAAATAGAAAGAACTGGAATTGTGACTGCATACCTGATTTATGTGATTTATTTACCTGATTTATTCAGTTTCCAAGACTGAAATGTAAGTGGACAACTTCTGGACTAGAACACGGAATTTGAGATAATAAACATGTTCATTACCAATTCAGTGTTTTCAGCCACATTCTATTCTTTAAACTGAGAAAACATGAAGGAGAAAACCTCCCTCGATTATGATCTCAGTCTTCAGTTTATGCAGTTATACACTTAAAAAGAGAGAGAGAAGAGAAAGTGCTCATTTTCTACTCCTGACCACTCTCTGAATAATTGTTCACATGAATATTTGTTCATTCCTTCATTCATTAAATTTTTAATGAGCCCTTACCAGATGCCAGGCTTTCTGGGGACACAGTAGAAAACAAAGATAGCCAAAGTCCTGCTTTCATGCAATGGAGCTTATACTCAAGTGTGGAAGGCAGACAATACACAAACAAATAAGCATAGTGTGTCATGTTGTTACAAGTGCTAGAAAGAAAAATAAACTACTCCAGGGTAAGAGAGTAATGACGGCAGATGCTATATTAAAAGGAAAGAATTCATTGATAAAGTGACATTTGAATAGAGACCTCAATGAAATGAGGGCATTGACTATGTAATTTTCTGTGTTCTAGGCAGAGGAAATAGCAAATCCCAGAGCCCTGAGGTAGGAATGTGCCTGGAATGGCTGAAGAACAGTAAGGGAACTAGTAAGCCAGAAATAAAGTAGGGACAGGGAGGTAGGAAATGAAATCAGACAGTAGGTAGGGGCCCAGATGCGGTATACTTTATAAGCCATGCTAAAGACTTTGGTTTTTATTCCATTTAAGATAAGCTGTCTTTGAGCAGAGAGTTTTGATGGGACTTTGGCTAACTTTGATCACTTTGCTGAATGGGAAATACTTCAAAGAAGCAAGAGAGAAGCAGAAAGACCAGGTAGCAGACCACTGTAATAATCCAAAAGGAGGTCATGTTGCCTCAGACCAGGTTGGGAGCAGTGTAAGTAGAAAAAGGATAGAATTGATAGAGGTGTTTTTTAAAGCCATAGCCTATGGATTACCTGAAGGTTTGGAAATGTGTGTATCAGGGAGAGGAGTCCACAATGACTCCAAAGCTTTTTGGCCTAAGCAGCTGAAGGGAAATTTGGTCATTTGCTGAAACGAGGTTGGCTGAGAGAGGGACAAATTTCACTGTGAATGCGTTAAGCTTGAGTTATCCATAAACATCCAAATTGAGATGTTGAGTAAAAGCAGATGTATATGTGAGTCTGGAATTCAGGGGAGAGAAGTTTGTGTTGGAGATACAGATTTGGAAATTTTCAGCATTTAGGTGATGGGACTAAAAAGCCATGGGACCAGATGAGGTCACCAAGGAGGTAAATTTAGACTGAGAAGAAAAGAGGCCTGAGCAGTATGCCTCACTGTATTACAACCTTTCGAAATCAAGAAGGTGGAAAGGATCTAGGCAAAGGAGACCAGAAAGGAGCCACAGACTGGAGTGGAAGAGAGCCTAGAGTGAGGTGACCCAGAGACCAAATTAAAGAATGTGTTTCAGGGAGAGAAAAATCAAATGGTTCAAGTGCTGCTGATAAGAAATACGAAGACTGAAGACCCACCATTGGATTCTGCCATGGAAGTCACTGGTGATCTTTTTTGTTTTTTTTTTTTTTTCCAAGATTTTATTTATTTATTTGACAGACAGAGATCACAAGTAGGCAGAGAGGCAGGCAGAGAGAGAGAGAGGAGGAAGCAGGCTCCCTGCTGAGCAGAGAGCCCGATGCAGGGCTCGATCCCAGGACCCTGGGATCATGACCTGAGACAAAGGCAGAGGCTTTAACCCACTGAGCCACCCAAGTGCCCCGTCACTGGTGATCTTGATAAGAGTAGTTTTGGTAGATTGGAAGATGTGAAATCTTGACTGCTATATACCCACAAGAATAAAATATGCACACATGTACCTCGTGTAGGCAGAGGGTAGCTAGGTTCTAATATCAGTCAACTAGTCTGGAAGCAGGCCAGGGGTGAGGTCTGAGCATTGGCAGATGGGGAGTAAACACATTATAAAGGTGTCTCCCATCGATTATCCTCTCTACTTGTTTCTTTGTGTGGTTTCATGATGCTTCTTTCAATATCTTTTCTGAACCTTCCAAAAAGTTGTCATGTTGACAAACTTCCTTAAACCTCTTTGAAAGGAATCACTTTTGGAGAGTGTGCTAAGAGAATTAGCACGGAATTAGCCTTGCTTGTGAGTCTCATATTTCAACTGGCTAATGTTCTGCTTAGAAATTCATTGTAGAACAGCATCCTCTGTTCCCACTATAATACACTGTCTTATTTACCAAAGAAACAGTGTAAGGGTCTATTATAAATTCTTAGCATATTAAAAGGACAATGAGTTGCATTTTTATTTATTCTTGACAAAAAGCCCTTCCTTACTCTGTCATAATGGTATTCTTCTATAAACCTCAAAAATCTGCTTAGTATCTTCCTGTATCAGTGGACCAATTAGATCTCCAGTGTCAAATGCAATCTGTTGCCTTTTTCCTTAACCCGGGATTAGATTTTCTGGCGTAGAATGTTTCAGAGTAGTTTTCCATCTCTCCCTTTAATGAAGAAAACAGGAACATCCAGAACAGTTAGGCCCTCGGTGGCCACAGGAGGACAGAAGAGGGTAAGTAATAAGATAGAATTCCCCCGCAAGAGCATTCATCAGGCAGGAATGCAGCTGACGTGCTGCGCTGTTTAAGAAGCACAGGAGGGCAGCACGTGGCCAGAGCCATCAGCCCTAATCCTGCAGCTATGGCAAACGACAACCGTATTTGTAATCTACTTTTTAAAAAGCATACACAGTTTTAATCCCCACCAAATTTAATTGAACGCTGAATTTGCATAGATTCCTACTGTTAAACATTTTCAGATTGTCTTATACATTAATGATACGTACCTTACTCACCTACTGATCTGAATTTAACATTTATTTGATCATAGCAGAGTGTTTTAACTGTGTAGTCGGTCTAGTATTATAACCCTTAACAAGCAAGGAAGTAGAAATAAAGATAAAAGGTCACTTGTCTATGGTCACACACAAGTAGGTGTAAGGTCGAGGTAACAACTTAAACCTGATCCTTCTCTACTAAGCTCTTTCAGAAAGGCAGCCCCTTAACATACACAAACACATATACCCTCTGTGACATATTTGCCTTGACTTCAGATATAAATCTACAACATTTAATCTTTTTTGTATCTCCAACGAGGCCACTTCCAATCCTCTATACAAAATAAATGCAAAGTATGTAGCACCCAATAGTGGCCAATAACACACGTTCTTTTTTTTTTTTTTAAAGATTTTATTTATTTATTTGACAGAGTGAAATCACAAGTAAGCAGAGAGGCAGGCAGAGAGAGAGGAGGAAGCAGGCTCCCTGCTGAGCAGAAAGCCCGATGTGGGGCTCGAACCCAGGACCTGGGATCATGACCTGAGCCGAAGGCAGCAGCTTAACCTACTGAGCCACCCAGGAGCCCCAACACACGTTCTTTATAGCTCAAAGAGATAACTCCCATTGCAGTCTTTTTTTTTTTTTTAAGATTTTATTTATTTATTTATTTATTTGAGAGAGAAATAGTAAGAGAAAGCATGATCAGGGGGAGGGGCAGAGGGAGAAGCAGACTCCCTACCCTGCAAGGAGCCTGACATGGGTCTAGATCCCAGGACCATGACCTGAGCCAAAGGCAGCTGCTTAACCGCTTAACCAACTGAACCACTCAGGCACCTCTCTCCCACTGTATTCTATTAGGGGGTCTTAGAAATGGCAGTCATAGAACCCATCAAGTCTGTGGCCCCTCTCCAGAGAAAGTGCCCTACCCACAGGCTATGGCATGGGCTCCTAACCAGGAGCTGTGGTTTATGATGGGGCCTGATATGTGATGATAATTAGCAATTCAATCTTACACTCTGACTAAAGATTTAGAACTGGGAAGCACAGTAAGAATCAGAAGGTCATGGTAAAAAGAGACAGACACAGAAAGAAGACACGCAGGGACCCTGCAGTCACTATGTGTTGGAATGAGAGGCCATGGATTTCCATGGCAAAGCATCTAGAACTCTATCTATGAACTTTTGATTCCTGCTTACATGGGACCCTTTCAAGGCCCCATGGCTTGGCTTTCTATTTTCTAAGGACTTGGCAGCATGTCTAAGATTCCAATAATACGCATGCACACATGTGCACACCTACCCCACACATTACTCAAGGTAACAAATGAGACTGTTCCTTAACAATCATCACCAGTATAAACACACACCAGTATAAACACACATAACCAGTATAAACACACATTTAAACCCAACCAAGCTCACACAGAACCATATGCTTCTATGATCAAAGCTGTAGTTCATTTACTCAGTATCTATTAATTACTTATCACATGTCAAGCATTACATGGGTGCTGGGGTTATAGAGACAAATGAGCAACAGTGGCGAATAAGACAAGCTCTCTGTTCTTGAGGGGCTCCCAGCTCAGCAGGAAAGGCATGGGGAACATTATACAAGAAACAAATTGTACAAAATTTAGAAAAACTGTATACTGATTGGCAAATGGTAAATTCTCTTTTGCTTGTAAGTCATTCTGATAGAGTTCTAGTCAACATGAGATTTGTGTCAACATACTATATAAACAGAGTGAAAAGACAAGAGCAGAATTAAATCATCATTCTTGAGTGCCTTGATCACTGGGAAGAATGCTATAATTAGATAGACAGGGTTAATAATTACTAATTTCTTTTTTTTTTTAAGATTTTATTTGACAGAGAGATCACAAGTAGGCAGAGAGGCTGGCAGAGAAAGAGGGGGAAGCAGGCTCCCCGATGAGCAGAGAGCCTGATGTGGGGCTCGATCTCAGGACCCCAACATCATGACCTGAGCTGAAGGCAGAGGCTTTAACCTACTGAGCCACCCAGGTGCCCCAATAATTACTAATTTCATCAGGACTATTATTTAATATGAATGCTGGCTTCTCAGAATTTTAAATGTGGTTATGATATTTTAGATTTAAGAGTTAGACAACCCTTGTTGATTTCTTATTTTGAGTGATTATCAAATTAGATAAGTAAAGAAAACACAGGGAGTTTAAACAGGAGGAAGGGGAAAAGGCACTGAGGAAAGAGAGAAGAAGGGAGATGAGAAAACTAGAATCTTTTAAAACATGAGTCATCACTCTATGGATGGGTCCAGATTTATCATAGGTCTATATTTACTGTGGTTTAGTCATATAATTGTTTAAACTTTTTTTTTTTTTTGACAGAGAGAGAGAGAGAGAGAGAGAGAGATCACAAGTAGGCAGAGAGGAGGAAGCAGGTTCCCTGCTGAGCAGAGAGCCCGATGCGGGCCTCGATCCCAGGACCCTGAGATCAGGACCTGAGCCGAAGGCAGAGGCTCCAACCCACTGAGCCACCCAGGCGCCCAGTCATATAATTGTTTAAAATAATTTAAAAACCCATCGGTACATACTTCAACATGTTTAGTTGGATTTTCTAAAAAAAAAAAAAAATGCTATTATCCCTATCTAAAATATATACCATTCTATACAGAGGGTTCTGTTGTACTTTTTCTTAGCACTAGAGATGTGAGTCAAATACCAATTCATACTTTAAGTTTTTAAAATATTCTATTATTTAAATAACCAGAGGATACAACATAACGAAATTCAACAAATACATAAGTGTGCACGATTTGTATGAACCATAAGGCCAGTCACTAGAGGAATTTCAAAAAGTGAATAAAATACAATCATTGTCTTCAAGGGAGAGTTTTATTCTATATCTAAAAATTAAACAAGGAGACAATGATATTAATGCAAGGCCAAATATGTGTGCTTTAAAAATATAGCACAAAGTGTTATGAAGCTTTTAGAGGGGAGATCAGGGAGGGCTTCAGAGGTTGTTTTTGAAATGGGTCTTAAGGGATGCCTGGGTGGCTCCGTGGGTTAAGCCACTGCTTTCGGCTCAGATCATGATCCCAGGGTTCTGGGATGGGAGTCCCACATCAGGCTCCTTGCTCATCATCAGGCTCTCTGCTCAGCAGGGAGCCTTCTTCTTCCTCTCCTTCTGCCTGCACTCTGCCTACTTGTGCTCTCTGTGTGTCAAATGAATAAATAAAATCTTTTTAAAAAATGAAATGAAATGGCTCAGTGGGTTAAAGCCTCTGCCTTCAGCTCAGGTCA
This sequence comes from Lutra lutra, assembly GCF_902655055.1. NCBI lineage: Eukaryota > Metazoa > Chordata > Mammalia > Carnivora > Mustelidae > Lutra > Lutra lutra. Next base: position 88,494,304 of record NC_062285.1, read on the forward strand.
TGATCTCAGGGTCCTGGGATCAAGCCCCACATCGGGCTCTCTGATCAGTGGGGAGCCTGCTTCCTCCTCTCTCTCTGCCTGCCTCTCTGTCTACTTGTGGTCTCTGTCAAATAAATAAATAAAAATATTAAAAAAAAAATGAAATGGGCCTTAAAAACTCAGTGGATTTTTACTGGGTGGGGGGAATGGTAATTGAGTTAATCGAATGGGACAAATAACTAAATGTTAACTTTGTAACTAGAAGAGTCATCTTAGGAGCGCGTGGGTCGGTTAGGCGTCTGCCTTTGGCTCAGGTCATGATCTGTCTGGGTCCCAGGACTAAGCCATGAGTAGAGCTCCCTGATCAGCAGAGAGTATGCTTCTTCCTCTGTCATTCCCCCTGCTTGTGCTTCCTCTGTCTGTCCGATAAATAAATAAAAACTTTTAAAAAAAAGTCATCTTATTCCCCTGTTATTATCGTTCACTGGCACTGTTCAAGATAGCCCATAATCATATACCAATCCTTTAAAAATACAGGATTGAAATTCTCTCTCCCTTTGCCTACTGGCAGTTCTATCTCCCACCATAAAAGCTTTACATGCCAGATATAGTCCTTGTTAGCACATACGCAATTGTCAACATAATGCAGAAATTACATTGGTTTGTTCATTATTTTTCCTGGCATACTTGCATTTTGAAGTGATCAGGGGACAAGCCTTTTCACAATTAAGTAAAAAACCTTAGCAATATAAAAACTTTAAGAAAAAAGCAGACAATTCCTCAGGAACGCCTTTCTTTAGTGCAAGTAGAGGCTTGTTTGGATCTTTAAGAACCTTTAAGCTTTTCACAATAGTTTATACGGTGAAGCTGCACAGTGTAAATGAGTTTCTCCCGTGTGTGTGTGTGTGTGTGGCGGGGGGTGGCCACTGATGGAGAAGGCTAAATTTTGGATCATATTTTTTAATTTTGATGAAACTGCTTCTAATTGGAAGCAAATGCCCTCCAGGACCTATGTGTGTAAGAAGGAAGCCTGTATTCCAGGGTTAAATGTTCTAAAGCAGTGCTATTCAATAGAAATATGAGACATGTAATGCAATTTTAAGTTTTCGAGTAGTCACATTTAAAAAAAAAAGATTTTATTTATTTATTTGAGAGAGAGAAATAGTGAGAGCAGGAACACAAGCAGGGGAAGAGAGGGAGGGAGAAGTAGGCTTCTGGAGAAGCAGGGAGCCCTATACAGGGCTCCATCTCAGGACTCTGGGATCACGACCTGAGCCAAAGGCAAACGGTTAAGGACTGAGCCACCCAGGTGCCCCTAGAAGCCACATTTTTAAGGAGTAAAAAGAAACAAGTGAAATATTTCAACACATAACCAATATAAAAACTATTAATGAGCTATTTTACATTCTTTTTTTCTTACTAAGTCTTAGAAATCTGTTGTATATTTTACATTTATAGCACATCTCAATTTGGATTAGCATATTTAAATGCCCAAGAGGCACGCATGGCTAATGAATACCATATTGAGCAGCAAAGATCTAAAGGATAACCGAGAAGTTGAACACAAATGCCAGTGGAGATTTGATTGGTATTATTTTTTATTAGCATAGTAATTTTTATTGTCCTCAAGTAACAAAGTTGCATAGGTTTTGAGGGTATGCTCCTAAGCCTATACATTTTCTGTAAGTCCTGTTATTTTTAGTGCACAATTTTAAAGAACACTTGTTTTTTCCTGTACGTGCATTCCTGGCCTTCCTCTCAGCCATGGGTAGTCATGTGATATGGTTATGAGCAATGTAAAGGGAAGTCTGTGAAGTCATATGGGAAAATTTTTCACCCTGATAAGAAGAGAGAGGCCACAAGGAGAGAGCTGAGCATCTCCCTCCCCCTACCACATCTCTTTCTTTCTGTTTGAAACATTTGATATGAGAACATGATGTTTAGGGGTGCGTGGGTGGCTCAGTCAGTTAAGCATCTGCCTTCAGCTCAGGTCATGATCTCAGGGTCCTGGGATCAAGTTCCACATCCGGCTCCCTGCTCGGTGAGGAGTCTGCTTTTCCCTCTCCCTGTGCTCCTCCCTGTCCCCACTCATGCTCGCTTGCTCTCTCATTCTCTCAAATGAATAAATAAAATATGAAAAAAAGAGAACATACTGTTTGAAGTTATGGCAGCCATCTTGTGGCTAAGATAGAAGATTCATTAATATGTTGAGGATGGCAGAATAGAAAGGCATCTTTGCTGATCAGAGATGAAAATGCAATGAGGCAGCTAGCCATGCAAATATGGGGGTGGGAGGGAGGCTGGGGCAGAGTTCTCTAGCAGAAGGAAGGGTGCTTCTGCAGAGAAGATGTCCTCAATGTGCTTTGCAAAATATTCGCAAATGAGGTTCCCCCTTGCTAACTGATGACAACATTCTTTCTTTAAGTATGACAAGAGTGCTGGAATTACTCCCAACACTTAAAAGACTGCAGAATTAGAAGCAGCAGCAGAATTTCCTTGAAGTCCCTTATAATTAAGGTTCCATGCACAAACAGTGCACTTTGGCTGTTATATATGTGTTTAATACTTTAAAAAATGTTTAAAGTTATCTATCCTGAAAAAAATTTCCACGACTCAGTTAATAAGATTATATTTTGTTGATTCAACCAATTTTGAATAATTGGTAATGCATATTAGATTCATTGTTCAACAGTTTGTTACTTGTCTCGAGGTCACAGTAATTCAAGAACCCAGATTCACATAAATATGTGGATAACAATGGCAGCAGTTTTTGCTTTTTTTTTTTTAACTTCTTTTTAGTGTCAGGGCACACTGTCCCAGAATGCTGCTAAAAAAATGGTATGGGTCACTTTTTCATGTACTGATTGTTGAAATTTTGGTAAGTATATTTCCTGCTGAGTCATATGACAGACTAAATGGGTAACCAATCCATTTGTGATTTTCTTTTACTCATCAAAGGATTTCTTTTCAGTGAACAAAGATGAAGTTTTATTTGACCACTTACCAGTCTTACACTAACATTTTTATCACATGTAAACAAACCAGGCGTCTCAAAGGATTCACAGTTCTTTATCAACTCTTCATCCGATTCCCATACTTAATTTTCATTAGAGTCCTCTCTTCCAATGCAATAAAAGTATTGTTTGTTTTACAGTTGTTGATTGTGTTGACAAAGTAAGCCAGCCGTCTTTATGAGTCAGTCTTAATCATTAAGGTGAACAAAGAATCAATTCACCTTATCTACATTTCTTTTCCTTTATGAAGAAAATGTCAATGCAATCCTGGCTTAGAAAACTGATTATCACCTTCCTCAACCAAATGACTGTACTTCTAGGCAGCAGAGCAGGATTTTAAAGTTACTTCTGACTTTGGAACAACTATGTCTTAAAAGGTAAGTATTCAAACTACCAGATTTACTAAATTTTACTATCATTTTGAACATAATAAAAAATATTCCAGCAGCTAATTTATTTATTTGAGAGAGAGTCTGAGATCACACGCACCCATGTGAGCAGGGACTATGGGGAGGAACAGAGGGAGAAGGAGAGAGAATCCCAAGCAGACTCCAGTGCCCAGTGGCAGCCCTACCCTGCCAGACCCCATGATCCCAAGATCACCACCCCAGTCATACTCAGCCAACTGAGCCACCCAGGTGTTCCCCGAGGCTAATTTTTTAAGGTGAAGGCTCCATGTGAACCATACTGCAGAAGTCCAAAGCCTTCAAAATTTGGCCCCACCTGCATACGTCCATACATTTTTTTCTACCGAATTTCATGCTGCCTAAAAAAAAAAACTCACCTTCTTTTGTAGAAATTTTCTTCTATCCCAAGTCCAAGTCTTCACTTAAAACTTAACAAATAGAGTGCAATAAAATTGCCAAATTGCTAACATCTATGCGTTTATCCAATTCTAAGATAAAGATTCAGGTTTGGCTGAATTTACCAGTTTCGTGTATATTTCTGAGCACATTAAAGTGCATCAATAGAAATGCCTTCATAAAGACACTTAAAAATCAGCTTTCCTGCTTTTGTGTGTGTTTTCAGACATAAATCTACAACACTAAGTTCTACCAGATATTCTCATTTTCCAAGTATCATGGACTTCTAAACCATCTGAAACGGATTCGGAAGGCATCTTAAAACCATCTCTTAAAATTTGCTTGTGCTTTTAATGGCGATTACTTCTAGAGTTACCTCCCTTTTTAGTTTCAAAATTTGCATGGCTGCCTTTTTGAGTTTGTTTCAAGAGTCAGTCTTAATCATGCAGGTACTGCTAGGGGTTTGCTCGACCCAGATGGCTTTCCGGCTAGGCTTCTTTGCATCTTTTCCGTAACAGGTACCTAAATACTACCTGCGCTTTTAGGTTTACTGTCGCTGCTTGCCACTTCTTACTAATGGTTACAGTGGTGCCCCCTCCTTCGTCACGTTCATTATAAAGCCCTCCCATGGCAGGTCTAAGGCAAGGATTTCTGAATATTCAGGGTCTTCATTCCCGTTCGTATTTCCACGAGCTTCGGACTTAAGACTTCAAACGTCCCGTTCTCAATTTCCAGAGAAGCAGGACTTTCACTGTGAATTACATACACACCAAGATGCTCAAGTAAGCGCCGGCGCCGGAGAAGCCCGACCAGCGGTCGCCAGAGCTGGTAAACAAACGCCGCGCAGGCGCAGTGGCAGCAGGAGGGTCAACCGGTGGCTTGGCAATCCCTGGAGGATTTTTGTAAAGTTTAAAGTGGAAAAGCAAAACAAAACGCCGCTTAGGGTGACAAAGTGCTTGGCTTTTTCTATTTTTACTGATTTCTGGCTTTTTTTTTCCTCCCCCTGAAGAACAGGCGCGGCTTTCGGGGCCTTGCGGAGAAGTCTGCAGAACTCCTCGTCCCCGAACACTGCCGCTAGCCTGGTGGCTGGTTGTGCCAGCCTCGCTTGCTCTCGCCGCCGAGTCTCGTTCTCCTTTATTTGTTTACGGTACAAATCCACCCCGCTTGGGGGTGGGGGGTGGGGGAAAGATGGGGAAAGGGCACACCGCGCCACAAAACACTTCCTAGTCTCGGGGCTTCCTCAAACCGCGCGAGATCTGCCCGAGCGCAGAGAGGCACGTCCGCGGGTACGTGTGCGCATGCCCCTGAGTAATCCTTGGGAGCGCGAAAAAGTTTTGAAACTTTCGGCGACGTCAATAGTAAACTAAATCTGGCCCTCCAGAAAGGTGTGGCGGGGGGGTTGGTACGAGGCGGTGTTCAAGCGCACTACACTACGTTCTTTGAGACTTTGCCGTCACAACTCTGCACGACTGCATGGCCGTCCCTTCTTTTCGTTATTATATATTGGCCGTGAATTCTGTGTCAGAGCAAGTTTCAGCCAAGCCAGCAGTAAAGGAGTCGGGGTGGAGGGGCGGATCCCAGTCTTAAAATGAGGGTGATGACTTTGATGTGTTTGGAAAGATAACTCGGGGAGCCACTTAAAGGAATAAATCTGAGGGTGCCAAAAAATTTTTTTTTCCCTTACTGGAGACTCAGGGAGACTGGGCTGAACTAAGGTAATGCAGTGGAAAGGAGAAGATAATAAATGAAGGCAGTAGCTATACAGCACAAGGGAGAGGTGAGACTAGAAAGACAACTGTTGTCAGTAGAGAACGTTCCTTAAAGTAGTGTGAACCTATGCATGTTCGTAAACAGAAAGGAAGAAAGGAAACAGAAAGGAAGAAATGATTAGGCCATGATTTGTAAGGTGAAAATTGGGAAGTCCCTGAGTGAGTGGAACAAGGGATCTTAAAAGCCATAGTCCTGAACAAGGGCTGAGGTTAGGGTTAGAAAGAACAGTTTAAGGTCACAGGAGTGGGGAATTTGGGAACTGCCTTGAGTTATCTGCCTGGCTAATGTTACCTCTTTTGCAGGATACACGGGACACCTGCACACAAATGTTGGATTTTGTCCTGCATCGTCTGAAAGGTACCACCCAAATACCTGAAGTGCTCTCTCCCAGTAAGTCCCCTTGTTCCTACCACCTCCCACCTACCCTATACTTCAGCCAGAATGAAATGTGAATTTCGTCCCTTAGACATACCACTGGTGCATTACAAAAAGACATATTTCTACTTCCAGCTTTCCAATTCACTAGGTATTGGAGTCCATCTTGATACTAGCAGCAATGTTAGGCAGCTTAGCCACTCTATGTTGATTTTTTGTGTCCTGTCTGGAGTATAGGGCAGAGGAGGGACAGAGTACATAATTTTACTAGCCCACCAAAGCAGTGGTTTGTAGGTAGGTAGTATAGCTTCATCTGTAATAGAGAAAGCTTCAGGATTTAAGTCAGCAATGATGGACAAAGGATCCAGGTATGAATTTTAAAATGGAAGTACTTCAGTAAAGACCCAATAACTACCCTACATGGTAGTTCCCTAAAAAGTTCTCCCTTGGAGCACTTCATTCCATTTTAGCAGCCTAAAGTACAGCCTGGTAGCAGGGCTCTATGTGTGCCATTTGTGGGAAAATGTTCCAGAAAAAAATTCATGGATGCAGTAGAATAGGATTTCTGGGATAAAGGTTAGGTGTCTTGTTTTAGGAAGCGGGATCATCTGGCTGTAGGAGGCATGACATTTCAGTATGGTGTCACAGAAAGTGTGTAAAATTGGAAATCAGATCTGGGGGTTGCCTTGGTTGATTATGCTAGTTACTCTGTGTGACTTGCCTGTGCCTCAGTTTTCTTCTTTGTAAAATAAGGATAACAGTGCCTACCTCATAGGATGATTGTAAAGATGAAATGAGGTACTATTTAGAAGGCTGCATGAGTTAACTACATAGAACTTGATATATAATTTATGATCAACAAATGAAAGTGTCTTCCCCTGAGCCTCCCACATTTATGCATGCTATCTGCCCCTCAAATATGGAAGCTCTATGTAGCATAAAGCCATCTGTATTTAAGACAGGTTCTCTACCTTGCCTTTACATTAGAATTACCTGGGGAGGTTTAAAAAATGCCCAAACTGCCCCCTTAATCAATTAAATAGAATCTCTGGTAGTGGAGTCTGGACATGAGTAATTTTTTAAAGCTCATTTGCTACTAAAGTTAGAACCACTGCTTTAAGAGCTCCCTCTAGGGCACCTGTATGGCTCAGTATCTGCCTTCTGCTCAAGTCATGTTTCTGGGGTCCTGGCAGCAACCTCTGCATGGGGCTCCCTGCTCAGTGGGGAGCTTGTTTCTCCCTCTCCCTCTCCTCACCCTCCACCCCGGCTTGTGCTTGCTCTAGCTATCTTTCTCTCTCTCAAATAAATAACTAAAATCTTAAAAAAAAAAAAAAAAAAAGAGGAGTTCCATCTAGAAGACGGAGAAGAAAATTAGACCTGTGGTTTAGGACCATCTATCTGTATGGCTATATATTTGAAAAATTTGTAGAGGAATAAAGGCTAGTGCTAGAGATGGGCAGATGAGTAGGGCATAGTGGGCTATATTCAGGAAAAGAAGCCACTATGACAAGAATGTAGTAAACATCCGGATTTGGGAAAGGCAGGTGATGATGTCATTAATACAGACCTCAGGAGTACATGGGCCTTGCTGTAGAGATGGAGGACTTTGAGCCTCCCAAGTTGATCCTTTGAGCTAGCACAGGCAACACAGATGATGATACCTTTATTGCTTTACCATGTGGTGAATGTTGGGCTGATGTCCATAGTGGGGTGAGACGACCTCTTATAGCTGGCTCTACTCTGTTGCAGGGGCATCATGACATCACTGCAGTGTGTGTATGTGGGTGTTCTCTGGTGGAGAGGTGCTTGTGGGAAAACACGTGCAGCAGGCCATTGACAATGAAACCTATCAGGGTTGTTGTGGCTGTTCTCACGACACAGTTTTGTTCGTACTAACAGATAAGAAAGGTGAGATGCAAGCCTGTTTTTGTAACCTTTTTAGTGAATAAAGAATTTCTTGAAACAGAAGGAATGGCATGTCTGGTTCAGGGATTTGAGCTTCTAAGAGACAAGTGACTTTCTAGTAGGACTTTAGTTTCTAGGGATATAAGTGGTTCAGAAGTTGAAACCAACATACTCCTTCAGTCTTTGGGTGGCTAGACCCAACTGTAGCAGTTCTGGCCAGGAATATCTTCTGCCACATAGGGTAGCCTGTCTTTAATTGGGTCCCTTTTCTTGAGAAGCACATTAGTTTGTCTAGTCCCTAGCAAGAGCACTGGGGAAATGAGTAAACATTATTGGCTAGATAAGGAGACAAGGGATTCAGACTGCAGGGGTCAGTAGTGAAAGCTTATGAAGTGGGAGAATAGCAGAATATGCTGAAGTGAGGAGTGGAATGGGGTAGGAGGATAGGAGACTTGGCGTAAGGAGGGAAGCCTATTGAAAGTTAGAAATAGGAAAGTTTCAAGCAGTGACAGTTTAGTCCAGCTTTTTATTTATTTTTATTTTTTTATTTTTTATTTTTTTAAAGATTTTATTTATTTATTTGACAGAGAGAGATCACAAGTAGACGGAGAGGAAGGCAGAGAGAGAGAGAGAGGGAAGCAGGCTTCTTGCTGAGCAGAGAGCCTGCTGTGGGACTCGATCCCAGGACCCTAGGATCATGACCTGAGCCGAAGGCAGCGGCTTAACCCACTGAGCCACCCAGGCGCCCCTAGTCCAGCTTTTTAAAAAATATGTTAAAATAGGAGTGTTGCCGAGGCTCTATGACAAGAAATACCACAGACTGCTCTATAGGTCTTTTGTAATTTATAGGAGGGTGAGAACTGACGAGGCTGTTCTTGAACTCTCACCCATATCAAGGGCATAGAAAGTCAAGATAAGACTGATAAAGGGGTTTCAAAGAGAATATTTGAATGGAGTTATTGGAGTGTTGTTAGACAAGTCAGGGAGAGAGAAGTGGCCACGCTCTTTTCCTAAATGTAAGCTTCCCTCTGTAGCAGGCACAAACTGGGAGGAGGGAGAAAGCCTTTAAGTCAGGTGGCAAAGTTTGATTATTACACAGGACTGGATATATATAACTCTTATAAAGATTTTATTTGTTCATTTGACAGAGAGAGAACACAATCAGGGGGAGTGGCAGGCACAGGGAGAGGGAGAAGCAGACTCCCCGCTGAGCAGGGAGCCGGATGTAGGCTGATCCCAGGATCCTGGAATCAAGACCTGAGCGGAAGGCAGATGCTTAACCAACTAAGCCACCCAGGCGCCCAGGACTGGATATTTTAGTTACTAACTTTTCTTAACTAAAAGTTACCAGAAAAAGGAATGGGTCTGCCTAAGTTTTTATTCAGGGATGGGAGAAAAACCAGCCCCTACAGAGTATTTTCACAGGGTCAGTGGAAAATAAGAATTAAGTTGCTTTCGGTTAGTCCCCAAAATTAAGTTTGTTCAATGCGCTGGAACATTATTGTTGAGTACCTTCTTTGTTTTTTTAATTCTGGAGGTATAAGGATGAACCGGATGACATTCCTCCCTATAAGAATTTATGAACACAATGCAATATAATATATACAATGACAGAAGTAATATGTGTGAGGATTAAAGAAGTACTATAGTAAAAAGGAAGATATGAGTAACTTATTTTGGAGGGAGTGGGGGTAAAGGGACATAGAACCACACCCAGGATGAAACCCAGCAGGATTTGAGAGAGGACTACATGTTCCCAAGGTGGACAGGGCAGAGGACACCGTGTGTCAAGTCTCAGCTGTGGAAAGAACATAGTGTGTGTGTGGGAGAGATACAAGCAGAGTGAAGGGTGTGCATAGCCAGGTGGGTGATTACAATAGAGGGGAGCTGGAGGCCACAGGTGTTGTGAGTTCAGAGTTGGGCTGTTGGCAGGTTCACCCGTGGAGAGTTAATGGGATTGTAAAAACACATACATGCATATTGAGATGCCAGTCATTTCTTCTGTCATTCATTTCCTCCCTCTCCTTGCCCTGCACTTTTATAAAATTTGCCAATTATGGAGTGCTGAGAGGGTAGTATGAGAACTCCTCTCCATCCTGCTGCCTACAACTGATGGGATCTAGCTGTGTATCTGACTTAGGCTGAGTCCAACAGACTCCGCCTCCTAAGAATATAGATCAGAACATTGAGAGACTGGGTCCTGTATTTGTCCCCAGCTTTACTGAAATATGATTGACAAAGATTGCATATATTTAAGATGTACAGTGTGATGTTCTGATATGCATATATGTTGTGAGATAATTACCAGTCAAGCTAATTAGTTTATCTGTATCACATAGTTACTATTTGTATGTGTCTGGTAAGGAAATGTGAAGTCTATCTTAGCAAATTTCAAATATATGATACATTATTGTTAATTCTAGTCACCATGCTGTGTATTAGGTCTCCAGTTTATCTTATAACTTATAACAGTTTATCTTATAACTGAAAGTTTGTACCCTTTAACCAGAATCTCCTTATATTCCCCAGCTCCCAGTCCCAGTAACCACTGTTTTATTCACTGTTACTAGGAATTTGACTTCTTTAGATTTGACATATAAGTGAGATCATGCAGTATTTGTCTTTCTGTCTGGCTTACTTCACTTAGTATGATGTCCTCCAGGTTCATCCATGTTGTCACAAATGGCAGGAGTTCCTTCTTTTTTTTTTTCTTTAAGATTTCATTTATTTATTTGACAGAGAGAGATCACAAGTAGGCAGAGAGGCAGGCAGAGAGAGAGAGAGAAGCAGGCTCCCTGCTGAGCAGAGAGCCTGATGCGGGGGTGGGGGGGTCGATCCCAAGACCCTGATATCATGACCTGAGCCGAAGGCAGCGGCCCAACCCACTGAGCCACCCAGGCGCCCCTTCTTTTTAAAGGCTGAAAAATACTTATCTGTGTGTATTGTATTTCCTTTATCCATTCCTCTTTTGACAGACACTTAGATTGTTTCCGTATCTTGGCTACTATGAATGATGCTTTGATGAACATGGGATGCAGATATCTCTTTAAGATACTGATCTTATTTCCTTTTGAGATATTCCCAGAAATGGGATTGCTGGATCATATGGTAGTTCAGTTTTTAATTGAGATTGGGTTACTTTGATAGGAGCATTGAGCTTGTAAGGTCATGTGTGTTTCAGAGACATCTTGGCCTGTTGGGACTAGCCTTTGGGGGCCAGTAATGCAGCGTAAAGCAGGATGAGCTGATATCAAAAGAGAAACAGGTGAATGTAGCCAATGAAGAGGGAATAGGAGACTATAGGCATTGAAGCCTCAGAGAGAAAGACGGAGAGTCAGTAGCTGTCTTGGCTCTGACAGCTTTCTGGTCCCTTATTTCAGTCCAATCTAAGGTCCATCTTCCTGTTCTAGAGTTCTGTACAGCTCTTCTGAATCTTTATAATCTTCTTTTTTCCTCCCAAACAACACTGTAAGTAGCTAATTGTATTCTCCTCTTCCTAATGTCTTGGCGTCATGAAACCACATACCTTCCATGTAAGGAACACATATATGTAGCAGGGATACTCATTTCACTTATTACTGCTCAGCTATGCCTAGAAAGAGTGGGTGTCTTGTTTTTTATTCCAGAATTTTCACCTGTGTATTATTTATTACTATAAAACAAAATAGCCTAAAACTGTGGTGCCTGGGTGGCTCAGTCTGTTGAGTGTCTGCCATCGGCTTGGGTCACGATCCCAGGGTCTTGGGATCGGGCACCACGGTGGGCTCTCTGCTCAGCAGGGAGCCTGCTTCTTCCTTTCCCTTTGCCCCACCCCTGCTCTTGCTCTCTGTTAGATAAATAAATAAAATCTATTAAAAAAAAAATCTAAATACCCTAAATCTTACTAGCTTAAAACAATAATAAACATTATCTCCTAATTTTGTGGGTCAGGAATTTGGGAGCAGCTTAGCTGGGCAGTTCTGGCTTGGGGTCTGGCAACATAGCTGCAGTCCTGACGTTGACAAGGACTGCAGTCACCTGACAAGAGCCAGAGGATCTGCTGCCACGTCGACTCACTAGCTGGTTGCTCCTCGGTGCTGGTCGGTGAGAGGCCTGTTTTCCATATGTGGGCCCCTTCACAAGATGGTTGAATGTCCTGACATGGTGGCTGACTTCCCCTAGAATGAGTAATCTGAGATGTTAGAGAGCCAGACAGAAACTATCCTTATTACAGTCTGGCTTCAGAAGTTGCATAGAACCCTTTCTGCCACATTTTTTCCACTGGAAATAGGCTACTAAGGAAGGCCCACATTTGGGGAGAGTGGTATTAGATACCACTATTTGAAGGGAGAAATATCAAAGAATTTGTGGAGATGTTTTAAAACCACACACACATACACCCCCCCACAATGATTAGGTTACAAGAGGAAAAAAAACCCTAAGTGTCTAATTAGTTTCGAATATAGTTCAATTTCATTATTTAAACAATTCCTTTAAGTAGTTTAAGTCTCCTTTGGATAAAAATGTTTCATGTTTCATAATGCCTCCCAAGGATGTCCTACATCTTCTCTAATGGTAACATCCATTTATACAGGGTGGTAGGGTGGAGAGCAGTAACGTCACATCCTTGTGGAATTGGTGAGAGAGATGGTACTCACTGGCTTCATTCTGGACCTAGAGTATGTACTGGCAGTTTTTTGACAAGATACCCCGTGTTGGCCCGATTGCTGGGGAACTTGCTGGTCTGTGATGCTGAAGCCTGCAGTTGGTGAATTCATGGCCTGGTTTTGGCTTTAGGCAAATCTCCCAGGGAGTACTGGCTATTTCCCCTTGTGGACTCAGCTTCCTCTTGGCCCCTGCTGTGGCGTCACCTCACCTAGTCATGGCAGACCCTCTGGCTGTTATTTCAGCCTCCATGCTTCAGTGGAATAGGAACAGCTTAGGATAGTTGACTCCTCTCTCTCTCTCTCTCTCTGCCTGACTACACTGTTGGAGACTTGCCATTGGCCCAAATAGCCATGGAAAGTGCCGAGAGTGAGGTGTGAGGGGCCTGGGCAGTCATCCCAAAAGAGGAGCAAAGGCAGAGATCCTCTCAACACAGAGGTAGCTCAGTGGTATGCAGAATAAGGGCCCCGTAGTGGTGTGCATGTCCCAATCCCTGGAACCCATGAATATATTACCTTACAAGATAAAAGGGACTTTGTAGATATGATTAAATTAAGGGCCTTGAGAAGGAAAATTTTCCTGGATTATCTGGGTGGGCCCAATCTAACGACATGGGTCCTTGAAAGAAACTTTCCAGTCTGAGGCCAGAGTCAAAGGCAGATGTGACTATGGTGTAATGGTTAGAAAGGTACAAAGTTGTTGGTTTTAAAGATAGAGTAAGGGGGCTTTGAGCCAAGGAATGTGGGTGGCTGGAAAAGCAAGGAAATAGATTCTCTCTGTATCTTCCAGAAAGGAATGCAGCCCTGCCATAACCATGATTTTGGTTGGATTTCTAACCTACAGAACTGTAAGATGATACATTTGTATTGTTTTAAGCCACTAAATTTGTGGTAATTTGTTATAGCTGCAGTAGAAAATGAATACACTCAAATCCAACTTTGGCCTAGAAAGAACTCAGGCCTGGTTTCCTGACAGCTTTATTTTCCTTGATCTCTCTTTTTCACTAAACCTGAGCTGGAAAGGGCCAGACTCTATGTGGCACGTACTTGTTCTACCATAGGGCAGTGTTTATTTTTTCAATCAGCTGACAAAGTTAAAGATAAGTAAAGTAAACACCCATATGCTCTTCACCTAGATTCACCAATTGTTAATGTTTTGCTATATTTACTTGCCCCTTTTGTTTATGTACATACATATATTTTCTTGTTGAACGATTTGAGGGTAACTTGCATTTGTCTTGATACTTTATTCTGAATATGTCAGTATTTCCTAAGAATCAGAAAATTCTCCCATAAACTACAATTCCTTTCTCCCACCTAATATAGAAAACAATTCCATGATATCACCTAATGTCCATTTCACAATGCAAATTTCCCAGATTATCCCCAAAATATTTTACAGCTACTTTATATCCACTCTCTCTCCATTCCCAGTCTGCATTTCAGCAAATCCTATGTTGTGGTCTTTAGTCTCTGAATCTCTAACAGCACAACTTTTTAATTCTTATTTCATGACATTGACTTAATATTATTTTTTTTTATTTTATTTTAAAGATTTTTATTTCTTTATTTGAAAGACAGAGATCACAAGTAGGCAGTGAGGCAGGCAGAGAGAGAGGGGGAAGCAGGGCTCAATCCCAGGACCCTGAAATCATGACCTGAGCCCAAGGCTAAGGTGGCTTAACCCACTGAGCCACCCAGGTGCCCCTATTTTACTTTTTTTAAAGAAAGCATATGAGCGGTGGGGTAGGGGGGCAGAGGGAGAAGGAGAGAGAATCTTAAGCAGGCTCCATGTTGACACAGGGCTCAATTTCACGACGCTGAGATCGTGACCTGAGCTAAAGTCAAGAGTCAGACGCTTATCCAACTGAGCCACCCAGGTGCCCCATGACATTGACTTTTTGATAAGTCCAGTCGAGTCCCCTTATAGACTATTCTGTATTCTGTTTGGCTAATTATTTCCTCATAATGTTTTATAACTTGTTCTCTCAACCCTGCCCTTTTAAAAAAAAAAAACTAGACATTGTGAATAGAGGTTTGATTAGACTCAGGTTAAACCTTTTTTTAGAAAGAATACTTGATTAGTAACGTTGGGTAGGTCATATTGCTTCATTGTTAGGCACATAATTTCACGTCGTCTCACTATTAGTGATACTAAAAATTTGGTCACCTGGTTAAAATGGTGACCTTCCAGTCTCAGCATGGAAAAAGATACATTTCCCTTTGCAGTTTGCAAATAATCTACAACCTGTTCTCAAATACTTTTCATCTGATGGTTTCAATACCCATTTTAGTCCTTGCCTGAATAAGTTATTTCACTGGGACCTGCAAAAATGCTGCCCCAGCTATTATACTCTACGTTCATTAGCTGGCATTCTTCTGTAAAAAGAACTTACTTTTAAGAAAACTATTTTAATGAATCTCTCGGTGGCCAGTTGGATAGTGGTTTGCTTTCAGTTTTGTTGAAAGCCATTAGAAAACTCACGATTTTTAATAGGATTTGTCACTCAATTATTGGGGCTGGTCACTGGTATCTCAAGAGCATCCCCAGTATTTCCAGGTGTTCCTTTGATTCCCAGGAGCTTTTTAAATTCAGGCTGTGTACCACTGTAGGATAAAGGTGAGTGAGAGTTCACCTTCTATGGTAGAACGGAAGGAAAACTAGTAGGTGGGAACCAAGAATCAGTATGGCAACCTGACTGCACAGGTTTTCAGGAAAATCAGCTTTAGAAAACGTACTTGTGGGTGCCTGGGTGGCTCAGTGGGTTAAGCCTCTGCCTTCGGCTCAGATCATGGTCTCGGGTCCTGGGATTGAGCCCACATCAGTCTCTGCTCAGCAGGGAGCCTGCTTCCCCCTCACTCTCTGCCTGCCTCTCTGCCTACTTGTGATCTCTCTCTCTGTCAAATTAAATTTAAAATGATCTTAAAAAAAAAAATCATACTTGTGGAAGTTGAGGATCTAGAAATTAGTTCCCATAAAACTGTGTGCTTTGGGACCTCTTGGAAAGTTTTTGTCTGCCCCAGTCTGAAGACCTCTCTAGAGTGCTGAACACTCTAAGCAAATTCTCTCATGTTTGGTTGATGACAAGTAAAGGCATAAATAAAGGAATTTCAAGAATGACTTTCAAAAGAACAGCCTGGATTTCAAGGCTTTTGTCTTGCTGCACACTCCTGTTTTGAATTTCAGAAGCTGAATATATTAATTCCTTCTTTCTTTCCATTCTTTTTGCAACTTGAAATAGTGCCACACTCCCTATTTCCAAGGCAAATTGGAAAGGAGAAAAAAAATCACATAAATCATTTTCAAAATATTACCCCAATTACAGGTATTGTGGAGTTTTAGGAGTTTGGATGGAGGACACTGTCCTTTTATTTTCTTCCAAATGACCAGGAATAAGATTGGTGATTACAAATTTAAGATTTTTTTAAAGCAGAGTTAGTATATTATACCACATGTTTTATAAAAATCCTTAATAATATTCTAGATTATGATTCTTTGAAAAATTATTATTATTTATCATTAAGCTGTGATGTACACATTCAATCATCCTAAAAGGAATGAATAATTTGGTCTTTTTTTTTTTGTCTCAAGTAATTTGAAACAATCTTTTTGATTTCTCCTATCGGAGGCCCTTAGTAGTGAACCACATCACATTACACTGATAAGTTATTTTAGTCTACTCCATTTAGTCTAGTCTAGTCCATTATTAGTCTAGTCCATTATTAATGATGCAGAATAGTATTGTATAGTGTGCCTGCTCTGCAGTCAGGTTAAATAGTTCCAAAGTCTTGTTCCACACTAACTAGCTGTGCAGTTCAGAGTATATTCCTTATCCTCTGGAAGCTTCAGTCTCATTTATAAAACAGGAGAGCTCCTTATAGTATCTGTCTCACAGTTTGGTAGGAGGACTGACTGACATGTGCTAAACACCTGGGACATGTTACATATTAGCTGTTTGTGTTGTTCTTGTCATTACTACTGGCAAAGAAAAGGGAGATGATATTGAAGTCACCATCCTGCTGGCTTTCTAAGAATTTCTTCAGACACCTCTCTATCTTTCCTGATAAATGAATTTTCTGAAAGCACCAAGCATCAGAATTAGCAGAGTTGGAGTTCTCTATGAGTCTTATATAGAAAAACTGGAATTAATCTGACTTTTCTTCTAAAATAAAAGAAGTAAATATGTCTTCAGATGTGAATGTTGAGCAAGGAAGGAACTTTGATTTCTTGAAATTATACTCCAGCTCCCCTGTGAAATCTCTCTCTTTTTTTTTTTAACAGAATTTGCATTCCTGCATATTGAAAGTATTTTTGCCCCCCAAAAATAATATTTAGAATTGCCATGGTAAGGACTCTGAGTTAGAAACAATCAGTTTTATGCCAGCCTAATGAGACAAACGTAGAGCTTAAATTCCTGATTTGGGGGAGTCCAAAATATATCCAAAGGATTGACCTTAAACTAATCAAATTTATCTTTATTCAAAATAATTCAGCAGCTCACATTTAAAAATATTTGTCCTTTCTCCCATAACATTGTAACATTGTAAAGCATTCGCAAATTGTTCCTTGGGTCAGCAGTCAGGTGTGGTTCTAAAGCATCTCCCAATTAAGGCTGTTGGGACTTGGGTAAATGGTGTCATAAAAGTCAGAAGCCCCAACTTGAGGGGAAATTGGTTCCTATGTCCTTTCCTCCTACTCTGGGATGGCACTCCACAGTCTTTCTGTGAAGCTGGCATTTTCATTCAGTTGCACCTAAATAGACCTTTAGGGGAAAGAAGCAGTGGAATATGGGGGAGTGACCATCGCAGTGTCCATACTAATTCCAGAATGCTTTTGAGATTTAGGGTCAGCAGCAATTCAGTAAGGAAAGGGCTTACTGAATTTTAGGTAAATTTGGCTCTGAAAATGCTAATTGAAAGCCCTCCTCAGCAATTCAGTCTTTTTCCCTCTCCCTTTCTTTAGTCAGCAGGGTCCCATGGTGACCGGTTCTGAAAGAAATCATCCCCTTCAGCAGTTACCTAGCACCATGGCAACAGGGACGTCAGCAAAGCAGGATAGACCCTGCACAAAACAGCTTCCACCAGACTCCCTCCCTGCCTCTCTAATTCAGCTCTGCCTGAGGCCTAGAAATGGGGCTAAGGACGTCTTGACATATATACTAAAAAAAAAAATCCTATGTGTTTCTGTGTTTTGTTTTGTCCATAAGCATAGATATATGGGCATATAGTAAACTGTATTGTGAGAATTTCCCCTTCCCCCAAAACATGGAGTATATCTAAGGGGTGGGGATGGGTGGTAGAATGGGGACTGGGAGGTAGATAGGCATGGGATTTGGGGTTTAATGATATGTAAAAATTATATTTATAAGGTAGCAATAAGTTGATAGTAGGGGCAGTCAGAGCCCTAATTATACAGCCTGATTTATATTTGGACACAAGACCTTAGAGAAATATTTTAAAAATATCTTTATTTACCTGAGGATGAAATAGACAAATTGTTTTAATGAATGCTGAAAGGGATGTAATGCTGTCCTTGGTGCTGAACACTCAGTTGTCTCAGACGTGCTAAGGGGGCTCCAGAGGGGAGTGAGGGAACACCTTATCGTGTTAGGGTGTTGATGATAAAAAAGAAAGAAAGAGGCTGGGAGAAAAGTAACATTTCACTTCCTACCAAGCAACCCTGAATGTCCAGAATAAAATGTTCAGATGAAAAAGAAAACAAAAAAGAAAGTAGAGAATCCCTGAGGTTTGGTTGAATTTTTTCCTTTTCATATGGAGATTTTTGGTCAGAGCCAATCAGGTCAGAGATTTCTGCTGCTTTTGCTCCTGAAAGGAAAAGTGGGGGAAGGGAGATAGAAGATGGCCACATTCTCCCCTTGAGCCACATGATCCATTTCCCATGTGACACATTCCAGAGCCTTGGAAAGGAGAAGGGAGGGGCACCAAGAGAGTAGGGCTGGGGGCGGAAAGATGGTTTAACAGTCAACCCAGCACAGCGTCATCTTGTCTTCCTACCAGGAAACAGGCAATGAGCCAAGGGGAAGACAGAGGACAGAAATGAATGTGCTCCCAAGCTTTCCCGGTGGTGTATGGCATTCTCCAAACTCCTATGCAAGGGCTGTTCCTGACCGAGAAGACCCAAGGAGACCGTCTCTGAAATCAAGTCCAGATGAAGGTATGTGCCGAGGATCCCGTGGTATCGCGGCTGAAATTTGGCTTACAGGTCATGATACCTTCTTTTTTCCAGGCAATTCGGAGATTTTTTATCCTGGCTTAGATTTGGTTAGGGGGCTTTAAATTTGTTACAGGTCTAGAAAAGATGCTTAGATAGTTCTGTAAAATGAATTGATTCACCAGAGTAAATGCCCCTTGAAGAAAAATTGATGGAAATTATGTATAGTGATAATTAATAAAACAAAGCACTAATTGATGAAAATGATTTTTTTTCTTTGAGTACTGGAAAGAGGAAACAAATAATATTACTGAAATCAACTAAATTTCTTTGTCACTGCCATAAAATCTTGTTTTCTCCATTTTTAGTTGCTTATTCTGTGCCCGTGTTGCCAGAGGTGATTGGCAGTGGCTTAGGGAGCCTGAGTGGGCAGGCATGCTGTTTCTTTGTGCTGTGCAATTGTCTGCCTTCTGATGTTCCTGATACCAGAAGAGCTTATGATTATTTCCGTCTCTGGTTCGGGATAGTAGAGTGCCACTGACTTCCAAATCTTACAGAGTAGCTCTCAAGAAGGCTCCCAGGAAGTTCTCAAAGGAATCTTCCAAAGTTACAGGCTAAAATAATCTGTCATGTACTCAAATCTTGGTATCTTTGACCATTTCTACCCAGCACAATGAGGGAAGCTAGCAAATTTAAATTTTATTTCATCTTTAACAAATACTTAACAAAGTTCTTGCTGTGTGTGAGACGTCATTATAAGCACAAATAATCTGTCATTTAATCCTTATAGTAACCCTCTGGGGGAGGTATTAGTACTCACATTTTGGTAATGAAAAAACTAAGGCACAGAGAAGTTAGGGAATATTCCCAAGATCACACAGCTAGCAAATACTAGAAACAGTATTTGGACCCAAGAAACTTGACCTCAGAGTCCATGAGTTTAATTCCTAACCTAACCTATGCTTTTTCCCTGTTTGTGTTATTTCAAATGATGTCAGCAGTTGATTTGGCTACAAATTTTGTTCAGCTGACGCTACTAGAAGATCATATCAGCTTGCCTGGCTGAAACAGAGCTCCAGTGGAATCTATATTTATATATATATATATATATATTTTTTTTTTTTTTTTAAAGATTTTATTTATTTATTTGACAGAGAGAAATCACAAGTAGGCAGAGAAGCAGGCAGAGAGAGAGGAGGAAGCAGGCTCCCCGCTGAGCAGAAAGCCCGATGCGGGGCTCGAACCCAGGACCTGGGATCATGACCTGAGCTGAAGGCAGCGGCTTAACCCACTGAGCCACCCAGGCGCCCCTATATTTATATATTAAATTATCCCAATAGTCATCTTCTGTACCCCCAAACACCCCAGTAAGTAATTGCCTGTTCTTCTCTTCCCTTTGAGCTGTATAGATATCTGGTAGTAAAATACTGTGTTACTATGGTGACCAGATGATGTCCAAAGGCAAAAAAAAAATCTAGAATTACATCATGGTTGATTTTTTAAAAATTGAACTTGACATTCTTTCATCTGCTGAACCTAGTAACAATACCAGCCTAAACATACCATCTTTAAAAAGCACTTACTTGGTTTTCACAATAAAATAACTAGATTAACAACTTCTAAAAATTATGAATACAAACTGTGGTATTGAATGGACTAGATTTGTTGCTTTAAAATAATATTACCATACTTCAAGGGAATAGATTACTCTCTTTGCAAATTATTTTAGGTTTTAAGGGAAAAAGGACGTTTTTTTTTCTTAACTTCTAGAAATTTCTGAAATACAGAGATTTCTTCCATGGTCTGTGTAGTTTCCCTTCTTGACAATAAATGATGACTGATCTCATTCTTAAATGCAATAGGAAAACTAAGGGAAGTTACTAGGTTAAAGGTATAAGGAGAAAAAAAAGGGAAAGAAATCTAAAATTTGTGAGATTCTTTACTAAATGAGGTATTTCTCTTCACGGTTTCACTGAAGAATACTTTGAAGAATGGTTAGGTCCCCTACAATACTGAACTTTGGTCCTTTATATTAAACCCTGGATCCCTGCTGAAATCTGTTTCCCTGGGACAAGTACCACATTTACACTATTAGAGTCTCCTGAAGTGAGCTTCTTGAGCAAAGGGACCATAGCTTCTATCGTCAGGTTTCTAGCACTTAGCACTAGGCCTGGTTTATGGTAAGCTCTCAATACCCATTTGTGGAAGTTCTGTAAAGCATTCTGCCGGGGCCTGTATAGAGGCCCATACCTGTTTTGTTCTGCATGTGCTCATAGAGAGGACAGTGTAGTAGGAGAGATCTGGGCAACAACCAGAATTATGTCTGAAATTTATATATGCTAGTCTGACTGACTCTGGAGCAGTAGCACACTAGAGTTCAAGAAGTATCCATAAATTCTTTCCTGGGAATTACGAAGCCCCCTGACATTTTATTTATCTTTAGAATGAAGTTCTCCTGGTATTTGTATTTATATCTGGATGTAGAGGCACCCTAACAATCTCATTTTCTTGTGGCGTTTGCCTGGCACCATCTCCCAACACTTGAAATAGTTCACCTTGGGTTGAGATTGAACATGTGGAAGTCAGTTCTTGCCCCAGGCAGGCCTCTCCTAATCAGCTGTGGCTCCCAGTCCTCAGAATGATGAACCAAGAGCTCACAGGACTGTAGGACTCCTCCCCAGAGAACCCTGGGATCCTTAGTATTAGAGTAGATTGGAGCCAGGCTGCCTTTCCCAAACCATGGCAGCCAGGACTTGAGTGTTAAAGATTGTCTCAAGGTATCTGGAAATGTTGCTTAGGATTTGAATTCAAGTTAGCAGGCTAACTGGGGTTAGAGTAGTCCTCTCTCGGAGCTCCTGTGTAACTCTCGATCTTGGGCTCATGGCTCATGAATCCGAGCCCCACACTGGGTGTAGAGATTATGTTAAAAAATATTGGAGAAAAAAAAGTCACTTCTCTTGATAATCACAAACATACCTGTTATATTATTCCTGTCTAATTAGTCACTAAGGAGAGGAAGAATAGGGTTTGTAGATAAGGTATGGGTCCTTAAATCCTATCCACTCATCCTCCTTACCTCCAGTGTTACCTGCTCAGTGAGTTGTGCAGAAGAAACAGCTCTGTAGGCAACCCAGTACAGCTGGGCACAAGCTGCATGCCCACCACGCTCCTGCAGGGCTGCCCAAAGAAGCCAGCCTGGTGTCCTCTACAGGCTGAGGTCTGGAAGCCTTGCTGGGCTTCCTACTCTTCTCTCTCAAATATCCCAGCTCTGCTCAACCAGCTGAACAGGAGAAGATCCAACAAAGAGAGAAAGTAGAGAGGTGTCCCTTTACGGAGAGGCCTTGCCAAGTGTGCTTTTTACTTGGAGACTTGGAATGAAAGACAAGATAGAAAGGGGGGCAGTGAGCATGGGGAGCAGATACGAGAAAGTGAGGCCTGGGTCCTGCCTTTCAGGCACAGTCACTTGCCCACTGCCAGTAAACTCTGCCACCCGAGTCAGGCCTTGCCAGCCCATTGACTGGATCATTTCCTAGCATATGTGTACATAGGGAAGGAGGAGGGGATAGAAGAACCAGAGTATGGACTCAACTTCTCCTTTATGAACCAAGGCAAAAAAATGGCACGAGCTGAGAGGTGGTCTCTCCAAGAGGACAGTTTCAAAAGTAAAATAGGGGTACCATAATAAATATATTTTCCTGTTTATGGGGTCATATTCCCTCAGCTAAACTTTTGAAGCCATCATCTCATGGAGCCTCTCATTTGGCATACTTTCCTAGGCACTGGATTCTGCATGTGAAATCCTGATAGAGATTCTGCGATATAGGTTATTAGCCCCAATTTCTGATCAGAAGACTGAAGCTCAGAGACATTAACCAACCTGCCTGAAGTCCCACACCACAAATAGAGCCAGGATCTGAATTCTGTACTCTTTCTGCTCTGTGACAAGTAAAGTTCTTTCCTATGCATTCTTTAAAAATATATACATTTTTGGATATTAGGTTAATATAAATACAGTTCTAGAAAATTTGGGAAATGAAGAGAAATGGAGAGGTGTTATGAAAATAGGGGCACCTGGATGGCTCAGTCAGTTAAGTGTCTGGCTCTTGCTTTCAGCTCAAGTCATGATCTCATGGTTGTGGGATTGAGCTGCACGGGTTCTGTGTTCAGTGTAGAATCTGTTTCAGATTCTTTCTTCCTCCCTCTTCCGCCCTTCCCCATTCGAGTTCTGTCTCGCTCTCAAATAAATGAAAATCCTAAAAAAACAAACACACACACACACACAAAAACACAAGGACCCAGTCGGTTGTGCGACTGCTTCGGCTCAGATCATGATCCCAGGGTCCTGGGATCGAGCCCCACGTCTGGCTCCTTACTCATTGGGGAGTTTGCTTCTCCCCTGCCTGCTGCTCCCCCTGCTTGTGCTCAGTCTCTCCCTCTCTCTCTTTGTGTCAAATAAACAACAAAAAAAAATATTTAAAAAAAAACAAAAACAAGAAGTGTAATAAAAATCAGTCATATCTTGACACCTAGAAACCACCACTGTTAAAATTTTGGTATATTTCTTCATCAGTGTTTCTCAGTGCATTCAGTGATAAGGAAAGTAAACATTTGTTGAGCACTCCTTTTATTTCAGACATTGTTCTTTCTTGCTTCATTTCTTGCATCATTTCTTGCATCATTTGTTTTATTCTCACAACAAATCAATGAGGTGGGTACCATTATTATCCTAATTTCATTGGTAAAGACAATAAGGACAAAGATGTTAAGTAACTTGGTAGAGGTTACACAAGTATTAAGTGACCTGAAACCCAGGCAGGCTGCTTTACAGGAGAGTTTCTCAACCTCAGCACTGTTAGTATTGGGGCCAGCTACATCTGTGTTGCAGGACGCTATCTGACTTCACTCTAGAATGGTTAGCAGCGTCCCTGGCCTCTACCTACTGGATGTCAGTAACACCCTCCTTCCCCAGGTGTGACATCAAGAATGTCTTCAGATTGGGGTGCCTGGGTGGCTCAATGGGTTAAGCTGCTGCCTTAGGCTCAGGTCATGATCTCAGAGTCCTGGGATCGAGCCCCGCATCGGGCTCTCTGCTCAGCAGGGAGCCTGCTTCCTCCTCTCTCTCTGCCTGCCTCTCTGCCTACTTGTGATCTCTCTGTCTGTCAAATAAATAAATAAAATCTTTAAAAAAAAAAAAGAATGTCTTCAGACATTGCCAGATGTCCCCTGGGAGGCAGAACGACCTGTGAACCACAGCTTTAAGAGCCCATGCTCCTAATCACTGCATTATATAACCTCTTCATGTTTAAGATCTGCAAAAAGTTATTTTCTTCCACATCTAAAGAAGGAAGCATGCCTTCAAGTTTGGGTGAAGCCTATGAAACCTTCTGGAATATCAGTGGCTTTAGAGATCATAGGTAGGAGATTAGTTACTTCCAGAAAAATGCTCCTTAATAGACTTTTATAATAGGTTCATAGTATCCCATCGTTGCCCAGTTTGAAAAATAACAATATTTCTGTCTCTTACAGTCTTTTCCTCCGTTCTCTGTGATAGGCACCCTTAGCCTTCAAGAATTCAGATTTCAGGGACACCAGGGTGGTTCAGTCAGTTAAGTGTCTGACTCTTGATTTCGGCTCAGGTCATGATCTCAGGGTTCTGAGATTGAGCCCTGCTTCAGCCTCCATACACAGTGGGGAGTCTGCTTAAGATTCTCCCTCTCCTGAAAGGGGAACCCTCCTACACTGTTGGTGGGAATGCAAGCTGGTGCAACCACTCTGGAAAACAGCATGGAGGTTCCTCAAAATGTTGAAAATAGAGCTACCCTATGACCCAGCAATTGCACTACTGGGTATTTACCCTAAAGATACAAACGTAGTGATCCGAAGGGGCATGTGCACCCGAATGTTTATAGCAGCAATGTCTACAATAGCCAAACTATGGAAAGAACCTAGATGTCCATCAACAGATGAATGGATAAAGAAGATGTGGTATATATACACAATGGAATACTATGCAGCCATCAAAAGAAATGAAATCTTGCCATTTGCGACTACGTGGATGGAACTAGAGGGTATCACGCTTAGCAAAATAAGTCAATCGGAGAAAAACAAACACCATATGATCTCCCTAATATGAGGGAGTGGAGATGCAACATGGGGGGTTAAGAGGGTAGGAGAAGGGCGCCTGGGTGGCTCAGTGGGTTAAGCCGCTGCCTTCGGCTCAGGTCATGATCTCAGGGTCCTGGGATCGAGTCCCACGTCGGGCTCTCTGCTCAGCAGGAAGCCTGCTTCCCTCTCTCTCTCCTGCCTCTCCGTCTACTTGTGATCTCTCTCTGTCAAATAAATAAATAAAATCTTAAAAAAAAAAAAAAAGAGGGTAGGAGAAGATTTAATGAAACAAGATGGGATTGGGAGGGAGACAAACCATAAGTGACTCTTAATCTCACAAAACAAACTGAGGGTTGCTGGGGGGAGGGGGGTTGGGGGCAGTGGGGTTATGGACATTGGGGAGGGTATGTGCTATGGTGAGTGCTGTGAAGTGTGTAAACCTGGCGATTCACAGACCTGTACCCTTGGGGATAAAAATATATGTTTATAAAAAATAAAAACTTTTAAAAATTAAAAAAAAAAAGTAAAAAAAAAATGAAAAAAAAAAATGAAAAAAAAAAAAAAAAGATTCTCCCTCTCCTGCTGCCCTTCCCCTAGCTTGTGCTCTCTCTCATGTTCTCTCTCTCAAATAAATAAATAAATCTTAAAAAAAAAAATTCAGACTTCAGGTGTATACTGTACACTTACAGTATAGTGGACTGTGCTTATCAACCATGGTGTCAAAATATGTCCCAAACAAAGGATGTCTGTTGCAAATAATTGCTTGCTAATAAATCAAATACCAAGATTTGCTAGTGATTTTTTTAATTAATTAGGACAAAGTTAAGGATATTTATGTAATGATGTTCTTTTCCACATGCTTTCTTAGGTTGAGGACCTGGTGTTGGAGTTATAGGTCAAGCTCGTAGAGTTGCACATAATTCTGGGTATATCTGTAGGAGTGTGTTGCATGTATGAACACATTTGTCACATCTGTCTCTGAGGAAGAAAGGCTAAAAATGCCTGGTGTTGATGATTTGGGTCAACCGTGACTGATGCGCAGAGGGGGTTAAAGTAAGAAGCCCTGAGAGAAGAGAGCAATATCATTTTAACTGGACAGATGTCTAAAAATATACAGTACTAAAATATATATTAACCATGTGAAATATGCAAATACACATTCAACATTTTTTTTTTAAAGATTCTTCTTTATTTATTTGAGAGAGAGAAAAAGAGCGAGAGAGAGCATGAGAGGGGAGAAGGTCAGAGGGAGAAGCAGACTTGCTGCAGGACCAGGAGCTTGATGCGGGACTCGATCCCCGGACCCCGGAATCATGACCTGAGCCTAAGGCAATGGCTTAACCAACTGAGCCACCCAGGCACCCCACATTCAACATATTTTCAATGACAACTGACTACATACAGTTGCATAATTTGTTCATGAAAAATGCACATGAAAGCAAATTCAAATCTAACTTCTGGGGGCGCCTGCGTGGCTCAGTGGGTTAAGCCTCTGCCTTCAGCTCAGGTCATGATCCCAGGGTCCTGGGATCGAGCCCCGCATCGGGCTCTCTGCTCAGCAGGAAGCCTGCTTCCTCCTCTCTCTGCCTGCCTCTCTGCCTACTGTGATCTCTCTCTGTCTGTCAAATAAATTAAAAAAAAAAAATCTAACTTCTGCTCTATGAACTTAAAGGTTTGCTTTCTCAGAACACCCTGATTTACCGTAGTGGTGAGGATCAAAATTTACCCTGAGTGTTGCTGTGAATTTGCTGTGAGACAGAATATATTTCTGAAAATCAGAGTTCTTAGTAACTCTCTGTGTAGTGTTTATACTCTGTGCTTAACAACAACTTCACCTTCTTTTCAAATTCCTGTAAATTGCATCTCTGTAGTTCTTTGCTTTGAGTGTGACATGTCTGGTCTTTGCCTCCTTGATTCTTTCTTATTTAAGTTGCGCAACTAGAGATGTTGATACTGAAATCCGAGCTTGAAAAATGAAACTAAATGCTTACCTCCAAAACAGCTGTTTGCCTCTACTTTAGACTCAGCGAGCACACAGCTATTAAAAAAATGTCTGTGGTAATGAATCAAATTGAATTTGGGGAGGTGCATATGCCTTGGCCAAACTGTCTGCTTCTGAATTCGAAATACTCCATACTGGAAAGAGATGTATGTATGGGAAATAGGTAGAGGATAGCCAGGAGTTCTAGTAAGTGTCTCTCCCCTCTGAGAAGCTTGGTAGTAGATAGAAAGGCAGACAGACACAGCTGGCAAGTCCTCTTTGACCAGACCACTTCTTGCAGGGAATCTTCAGTAAGAGATTGTTGGCACTTCCAGAATAATTACTGGGGTTGTTGGGGGAGGGGCTGCTTAGCTGGCCTCTAGGGAAAATTCATCCCTCCTTTGGAGACCCATACTCTTGATCTTGGATATCAGAAGCTCACAGAAGCCCCCGCAGCCCTAACTAGCTTCCCTCTCCTCCCACCAAAATGCACTCTTGGGGTGAGCTCTCTGCCAGGTGAAAGTAGTGAGTTATAAATTAAACAAATGTGTTGCTCATCACAATGTCTACCTATCAGTTTTAGTTCATAATGCTAAAAGGACTTCAGAAATCATCTAGACCAACTCACATATGTTATAGCCATGGAAATGGAGATTCTGAGAGGTTGATTTACTTAAGGTCCTTACTGTGATATAGAAGTAAGACCTGTGTCTCTTGTCTTGCTATTTAGTACTTATATTCAGAATTAGAGCCTAGGTTTCTTAGCCCCCAGTCCCATGTTTAAGGTAAACCAGAAAGCACTATACTGTTCGAGCTTCTCAAGGTTTCTGATATTCTAGATGCTGGTGGGGTAGTGGAAGGTAGTGGTAGGATGGCTGGTATGAATTTTAATGTTCACACTGAATTATCAAAGAAATGGCTATATTGAATTAGTTTTTATTACTGCAGAACAAAGTAGCACAAATTTAATGGCTTAAAATAACAGTTATTTCTTATATCACAGTTCTGCAGGTCAGAAGTCTGGGTGGGTTGGCTGGTTTCTCTGCTTTGAGTCTCATAGGCTGAAATCAAGGTGTTGGCAGGACTGTGTTCCTTCTTAGAGGATGATTCCTCTTGCAGGCTCTTTGCAGTGGTTGGCAGAATCCAGTGCCTTGTGGTTGTAGGACTAAGATCGCATTTTCTGGATGGCTGTCAGTTGAGGCGATCTGTAACAACTAGTGGCCTCTCCCTGGTTATCGCATCGGAGCTCCTGGATCTCAGAGCCAGCATGTCTGCTCTTTCTCATGCTTGAAATCATTCTCTGACTTCTTTTGCCTCATCTCTCTGCTTCTAATCAGAGAGGATCCTCTGTTTTTAGGGGCTCGTTAGTTTGTGGCCACCTGGATAGTCCAGGATAATCTTCCCATTTTAAGTTTCATAACCTTAATTATATATGCAGAGTCCCTTTTGCTGTGTGGCATGGACATCTTTAGGAGGCCAGTCTGCCTACTACATACATTACTTCCTTTAAATAACAGCAGGGTTCCATCTTTTCAGGCTAATGGGAAAGTCAGTGACAAGCATTTCTGGGATTCTCTTCCTCTTCCTAGGTCCTGGGGCTTGCAAACCCAGCAAAATATATGGGTGGTCCCTCTAACCTTGGATCCCCTCTGATCGTGGCAGGGTGTAATTATGGTCTGAGGTGGCGTGTATCCTTGAAAGCTGGGAGATCGCGGCTTTGGTACCCGCCCTGGGGCAGTGGACTCTACTTTCTGCCATGAAGTCTTTGGATCCAGCCCCTCTGCTGCACTCCTCCATTACCACTTGTCACTTACCTGGAGTGCAGTGGGGAAGTGAGGCAAGGGTCCCAGGCCTACCTTTTTCTTCTTCTTTTTTTTAACAACTCTATTTGTATAGCATAACACCCACTCATAATAGTGTATAAGGCAGTGATTTTTGTTATATTTACAGAGTTGTACAACCATAATCGAATTTCAGAACCTTTTCATCATCCCCAAAAAGATCTCTTGTGACCATCCAGGCCTGCCTTTTGCATGACTCCAGGGGCCACAGCCACATCCTGGTTCCAACATCCTTGTTTCTTCCTCCTACACTCTGTAGAAATCCCCCTCAGAGAACTCAGCCTCCAGAAAATGAAAGCCAAGGAAACGGTTGTCTTGGGCCCAGCGATACGACTCTCCTCCAAGACAAGGCAGCATTTAGGGTCTGGGTTCATTCTCAGAAGGGAATAGGGAAGAATCTCAACAAGAAGCACAGCACAGATCAATACCCCCAGTGACTTATCTCGCCTCTGTACGATGTGCGGGAGTCATCCAGTTGCAGTTATTGTTGGACAGCCCTGACTCCAGTGACCTGCAGGGGAGTGAGTCAGACCTCCTCCTTTCCCCCTGCTTCCTTCCTCCTCTAAGCAGAAACGAAGGCATTCTTTGCTTCCTGCTTAAATGACCCAATGGTGATGCAGTGTGGAGTGGGATGGGAGAATAGAGGAACACATCTTGTACAAGAGTGCAAGGAAGTTTCCAGAGGCACTTTGTCCCTCCGGGACCCACTTGCCCCTTTTTTTCTCTTCCCCACACCGTCCCCCACCATGTGATAGGTTCTTTGGACTGCAGAGAAGTCTGAGTTGCCTCAAGGGAAGCAGCCTATAACAAGCCCTAAGGCCAGGCCTCAAGGAGTCTGAAACTTTGTTCAGGATCTGAAAGCTGGCTGGGGATCCAAGGCAGCTTGGTAACTTGGTTTCCTTGTCCTGTCATCTGTCTGCAGGAGGAGTCCTAGAGAGTCTACCATAGATGGCCCTGTTCTTCTCTGTCTTGGCTCCTACTGCTTCCATTGCTTCCTTGATCATCCAGCCCCAAAGCAGGCCCTCCTGCCATGCTCTGCTCTTCAGCTCTTTTCTGCTCATTACAACTTACTGTCTTTATTTATACTTATTTATTACTCTTCTCCACATCCCTCCACAATAGTAATAATTAGACTGTGATCTTCATGAAGGGAGGGGCACAGTTTTAGCCATTGTATACATGGTTCTTAGCACAGTACATTCTGGCACAGGGTAGGATCTTAAAATGTATTTATGGAATGATGAATGAATTAATGAAAATGAGCAAATAATCTGAATAGACATTTTTCCAAACTTTGATATTCATCTGCCAACTGGATAGCTCTACTTGGGTATCTAATAAGAATGCAACTCACCCAAAATAGAATTATTGATTTCCAGCTCCCCAAACTTTCCCCCCATCTCAGAACCTCAAGCCCAGGGAGTCATCCCTGCCCCCAAACCCTGTCACACATCAGCAAATCTTGTTGGCTGTCCCCAAAATATTTTCAGTATTGATCTACTTTTCTCCACCTACATCGCTACTAGGTCTAAGCCATCATTATCACTTACTTAGGTTATTGTAATAGCCTCTTAACTGATGCCCCCCCACTTCTCTTAGCCACCTACACAGCAATTAAAGTTGTATTTTTAAAACATAAATCAGATCATACTCCTATCACGCCTTTGCATAAAACCTGCAATGGATTTCACTGCAGTAGGACTAATACCTGTGCCCGACAATGCCGTGTGATCTGATTCCCTGCCCACCTTTCTGATGATTATCAGGAGCCATTTCCTTCCACATTCATCTGCTCCAGCTTATAGCTTATTCCTGCCCCAGGGTCTTTGCACACATTGCTTCTGCACAGAATGCTCTTCCAATTTTCATATGGCTGACTTCTCATCACTGGGGTTTCAGCTCTAGTATCACTTCTTCAGAGAACCTTTCTCTGGCTACTCCATCTGAAATAAGACCCTGCATCAGTCTGGATGATTTTAGAGGCAAATAACAGAAAACTCAGAGGGGCTTAAAACCATAACATATTGCTTATTTAATGAGTCTAGTGATGGATGCACCACAGTGTCAGGACACTGGGTAGTATCTTTGTGAGTCCCAGGACTTCCTTGACCTTCTAAGATACCACCCAGTACCCTGATATCATCACATGACAAGTTTACAAAGGTGAGAAGCAAGGGGCAGCAAGACCCACAAGAGAGAACACTCTGCATGCCTCTTTCCTCTTACCAAGAAAGAGACATTTTTCCAAGATCTTCCCAACACCCTCCTAGAGATTTCCTCTTGTCTTGCCAGAAGCAGAGGATGTTGATGTGACCATCCCTAGCTGCAAGGGATGGCGGAAAGTGGTTATGTTGCCTTTTCAGCCACTTGACAGAGGAAGGTAAGGGAGAAGTTGGGAATGGCCATTAGGTGACCAACCAGTCACCTATCATTCCATTTCCCATGGACCCTTGGTACCTCATCCTGCTTTATTTTCCTCCATAGCACCAGCCATTTCTTTACTGTGCATGTATTTGTTTGTTTTGCTGTTATTTCTCTACTGCCCTTCCCCAGAGATAAGCTCCATAAAAGCAGGAACCTTGTCTATCTCGTTAACTTCTGTACTTCCAGTAGTTAGCACAATCCTGTTGATACTATGTATGAAAAGAATATTGGGTAAATGGGAAATAGAAGATGATTTTACATATACCGTTATAACAACATGGTCATTTCTTAGGGTGAAGTTTCTTAGTGTTTATTTCTCTTTTTTCCCCACCTTATTTGACTTTACAGATTTTGTGGGAACAGTAGAAAGAGGGACAGGTTTAGTATTATTAGGCCTGGAGCTGCATTCCTCCTATGCACGACTCTACTAAGTGGCAATAGGGTAAGAAATACTGGCCAGTGTCCTTTATACATACCCACATTGGGGTGCCAGTATGACCTAACATTTTCTCCTGCAACACTGTTTGTAAAGAATTTGGAGAGGCCTGCAGCTTGCAGCCAGCAGAAACTTTGCAGAGTAAAGCTTGGACTCCCAAGCATTACATTTTACATAGGAATTACGTACATATTACATTTTAATTGGGACCTTGACCTTAAAAGAGTGATATTCTTTTTTTTTTTTTAAGATTTTATTTATTCATTTGACAGAGAGTAGGCAGAGGCAGACAGAGGGAGAGGGGGAAGCAGGCTCCCCACTGAGCAGAGAGCCTGATGTGGGGCTCAATCCCAGGACCCTGAGATCATGACCCGAGCTGAAGGCAGAGGCTTTAACCCACTGAGCCACCCAGGCGCCCCAAAGAGTGATATTCTAATGGTAAGAGGAGTTGGGATAGAAGCCTTCCTTGTTTCCAGAAATCACTCCTATGATGCTGACTTTTTATTTCTGATACTTTAAAATTCACGTGAAGGACAAAGAAAGGTAAATGTGGTAGAAGAGTAAATGTAGTTCCTTAGACAACCAGTCTCCAAACAACAAAGATGGTGTACCCAGTCTGATCTTAGGAAACTGAGCTTAATCCCAGTTGGGAAACAGATTGAAAGGCACAGATCTGGAAATACTATGGAGGAATATTTGTATATATTTCATAATCTATAATAGGAAAGGGGAAAAGGGCATTCAAGAAAATTCTAGGCTTATTAACTAACCTGTGATACTAAGAGTCTCAAATGGTGGAAGGGAAGTTCTTTTCATTGGAAATACGAGGTTTTTGGCAAGTATTCAAAATTACCTAATGGAAGTAATTTAGCAGAGTAGATTTTAGATGCTTTTGAGAAATATTCAACTCATTGTATTACATGTTTTGGTTTAGGGTATAGAAAAAAGTTTTATGGGCTAATATGTCACTAAAAGAAATCATGCCCAACTTGGGGAAAGGTTGTGTTGATTTATTTGGACCTTAGTGATTTTCCCCTTAAAACCAACAATGTGAATGATGATTAGTTACTAGGCTCCTCCCCCAAAGCCACTGGCTCTTAACATAGTTAAATTATGTGACTCATGTTAATATTATCACTATAGTACGTGATGTGTGATGTGGTTACTAAAATTTGCTTGTCATAGGGCTTTTAAGACTTTTATGGGCTAACAATAGTAAGAGGGCAAAGTTTAAAAATTTTTTAATAAGTTTTAATTTAAATTCCAGTTAGTTAACATAGAGTATAATGTTAGTTTCAGGTGTACAGTATAGTGATTCAGCACTTCCATACATCACCCCGTGCTCATCACAAGTGCATGCCCTAATCCCCATCACACATTTCACCCATCCGCCACTCCCCTCCCCTCTGGTAACCATTAGTTTGTTCTCTATAGTTAAGGGTCTCTTTCTTGATTTGTCTCTCTCTTTTTTTCCTGTGCTTATATGTTTCTTAAATTTTACATATATGTAAAATCATATGGTATTTGTCTTTCTCTGACTGACTTATTTTGCTTAGCATAACACTCTCTAGCTCCGTCCATGTCATTGTAAATGGCAAAATTCCATTCTTTTTTATGGCTGCTGTTCCATTACACACACATGCACACACCACACCACCCCCCCACATCTTTTTTATCCATTCATCAGGCGATGGACTTGGGCTGTTTGCATAGTTTGGCCATTGTTGATAATGCTGCTGTAAATATTGGGATGCATGTTTCCCTTTGAATCAGTATCTTTTTATTCTTCGGGTAAATACCTAGAAGTGCAATTGCTGGATTATGAGGTAGTTCTATTTTTAACTTTCTGAGGACCCTCCATAAGAGTGCTAATTTTTTTTTAAAAAAGATTTTGCGAGCTAGAGAGCACGTGTGTGCATGCGCGAGCACAAGCGGGGCCAGGGGTGGGAGGAGAGGGAGAAGCAGACTCCATGCTGAGCAGGGACACCTATGTGGGACTGGATCCCAGCACCCTAAGATCATGACCTGAACCAAAGTCAGACTTATCCAACTAAGCCACCCACGTGCCCCAAGAGTGCTAATTGTTTAAGCACGTGCTATGTGCTCATAAATTATCTAACACTGTGTTATCTAACACAATAAGTGTTATCCCTGTACAGGGATATAATTATCTATAATTTATCTAACACTGTGTTAGATAATTTATAGAACTGTACAGGGATAACACTTATTATTTTCTTCGTACCAGGCAGACTGACTTGTGTTAACTCATTTAACTCCTGTGCACATATTATCTCATGTAAACTTCACAATAATCAAGTGAGATAGGGACTAATTATCCTCATTTGACAGATAAGAAAACTGGGGCTCAAGAGGGTTAGAAAATGTGCCCTGGGTGACACAAATAGTGTGTGACACTAGTGTGTCACACTTCAGCTGTCTGACTTCAAAGCCTGTGTACATATCCACTTCACAATATCCCTGTGTTGTAAGATGAAGAATAGATGTTTTTTAGCACAGGATTACGTTCTGGGTATAAGTTTGCTAGATTTAGCTAATAAAAATAGAAGACAACAGTTGAATATTGTATGGTCCATATCTATGCTAAGAAAGTGTCATTGATCTGGAATTTGCCTTGAACCGGGCATCCTGTATTTCATCTGGCAGCTGTACCTGGGCGGCCCATTGTGAGAATGTGTGTTATCCTCCCTGGTTTTCCTTTGCCCCCACCAAAGTCATGAAGCACTTGGCTCAACGTGCACCCTAGAGCCGCAGCTCAGGGCCAGAGAGCAAGAGAGCCACTCGGGAAGCTTCTGATGCCTTCTGTGGCCTCCTTTGATGTTTATAAATTCAGGACTCTGGGAGATGTCGCCCTGTAAATCGTATCCTACTGGAAGTGGTAGGCTGGTAAATGTGGGACAGCTGGGTGCACAGGGAGCAAAAAACCTCATTTGTGGTGTTTGTCCATTTCCATGGTGTGACTGTTCCAACTGTGGTTGATTTATGCCAACATGATGTCATTGGAGTTGGGAAGAAATGCACACAACTGGTTCTGGGGAGCTCAGGCAAGCCAGTCACCCACCCCTGTTCTGGGCATTTCTTCTTTTCACATATACGCAGAGCCTCCATCGTCATGAAATGTTTAAGAGAAAATCTCTACCACTGTGGTATTCTCTAAGTTATAACAATTAAAATTTAAAGGAGGCAATTTCTTACCTGGGCTAGTACCACTGATCGAACTTCTCCTCCCTTCAGTTCACACTGGTTTAGTTCGGCTTTTATCCTGCGTTTAAAGGCTACAAGAGTTCATCTGTCATAATGAATTTCCTGTAGTCTCAGGGGCTATTCTGAAGAAAGGCTGTATTTCCAGACCAACATGTCTACTGCACTTTTGATGCCAAGCCTCTGTGCAGTATGTGGTGGGAGTGATTTTTTTCCCCAAATGTTCACTATGTCACATATTTCTGAGCTAGCATATTGAACAGATGTATCTGTGGGTAGGGAAGAGGCTGTGGCAGAATAATTTTACATTCCTCTCTTTGATTGAGGAGTCAAGAAAGACCTATCCCTGTACAATCGTTAGACCCTCTGAATTCAGATCCTGCCTTTTGTGGCCTCCTCACACAAGAAGCCCCAGGGGTGGTTAAGTACATGGACTTTGGAGTGAGGCAGTCTGGGGTGACTCCTTTATAACTGTATGATCTTGGGGAGGAACTTAGTTTATTCCATCTGTGAAATAGAGCTAATAATATTACCTACCTCAAAGATACCTGACATAAGATAAGCACAAAATATCTATCAACTCTCCATAGTATTAATGTTATAACTGCTGTCCTTGTAATTAATCTTATTGGTCATTAGTTAGCAGCCTTATCGTAGGTGTTGGCTTCGGTCCAGCAGATGCTTACTATTCTACAGAAAATGCTACAGGTTTTCTTTTTCCCAACTAAATCATATAAAAATTCAACATTATAAAAATTCTAGTTTGACATTAAATTTTTGAACAAATGTCAGAAATAAAAATGGTCTTCCTATGTTGTGAGAATGTCTGTGAATCTTTATAATTTCATGAGGGAAAAGACATTCGTTGTTAGGATTCTTGGACTCAAGAATAAGCCTAAACACCAGTTGATATGCTTGGCCAAGAATGGCCTCAGGCAGAACTGTGATGTACACCTTGTGGTCCTTTCATGTGCGTCTCATCATTCATACATTCATCCACCTCTCAGGGTGATTTTCAGAAAGCTAGAGTCATACTCCTGGGGTGCTTGCGTGGCTGAGTTGATTAAGCATCTGACTCTTGATTTCAGCTCAGTTCACAATTTCAGAGTCATAGAGTCAACTCCGCACTGGGCGTGGAGTCTGCTTGAGATTCACTCTCTCTCCTTCTGTCCCCCCATAAGGGAATGAGTGAATGAATGAATGAATAAATGAATGAATGAATAATAAAATAATGGGTCTGATACAGCTAGAGGATGAATGCATGCCAGAGATTTGTGAACTTACTCCTGAAGGAATCAGTGACATCATTAGGCTGGTTCCGAGAGCATTCGAATAAATAGGTATTTATAGGGTTTTGTTATTGTCTTTTTTTTTTTTTTAAAGAAGGTGGACATAAGATTGCTAGGTAGACACAAAACCAGTTAATGTCCTACAGAGCAATAAGTTCATAAATTTGGGGGTTATTTTTTCTGCTGGACAGAAATCTGCACGTTAACACATACTTTCACATGTCTGGGCTCTCATCATATAGTAAATAGCAAAGTCAAGCATGGATGCTTTCTCCCAGAAAATTAAATAATTCTTGGGGGAAGCCACTTTAACAATGTCTTAGCATGACATTAGGAAGATCTGCTATACTCTCTTTGCCTTATTTTCAAGTATTAGATACTTAAAAAAATTTTTTTTTGAAAGAGAAAAGGTTGGTGGAGGGGTTGGGGGAAGGGAGCGAGAGAATCTTAGGCAGGTTCCATGCCTGTGCAGAGCCTGCTGTGGGGTTCAATCTCATGATACTGAGATCACGACCTGAGCCAAAACCAAGAGTTGGACACTTAACCAATTGAGCCACCCAGGTGCCCCTGTATAGAGATATATTTTAATAAGGGTCTTCAGTCAGTGGGGTGTGTCATGTGGCAGTCACAGAACTGGATGGGAAAACATAGGTTGAGCAGGAAACAGGTCTTTCCTGTTGCTGTTAAAATTCCTGCATATGGATGACCCAGACATAAAAATCAGTTAAGCAGCCCTTGTATTTCAGAAACACTCCTCTGAAGAGGGATTTATTTCCAAATCAATGAAGCAGGGAAACCTTTCTGAAATTTTACTTTGGGACCCTAGAACGAACTTATAATATTTTTTTCTGGAGTGGGGATTGCAGAAACCTGTCTGAGGACCCCCTCAACTACCTTCACTCTCCTTCAATGGGAATTCTTCTGCAGGTAACAGTTGTCCAGGGGGACTTCAGTTTCGCCTGCCCTGCTCTGCTCAGGATTCGTTTTCCCTGTCTCTATGGTCATCAGTGTTTCAGCTCCAGAGAAGACACAGTCACTCTATCTCTGGTTTAATTCTCTTAGCAGAGCCCCCTAGAGCAGGAGTCACGCATTTCAGTTCTCGGTCATGGATTTGATTCAGTAAATACTTAATAAAAAATTATTAATGTAAAGAAGAAGAATAACATTCTTCCTCTGGGAGCCCCCAGCTTGGTGGGGGAAAAGACAGAAACATGGGAACGGTTCTAAAGCAGGAATTCCTTATCTTGGCTGCACGTCAGGGTCACCTGGGGAACCCTGAAATTTCCCGCTGCCCAGGCTGCTCTCTGGACCAATTCAATTAGACTCTCTGGGGGTAGGACTAGAGCAGGGGTATTTTTTTAAAGCTCTCTTGGGGCACCTGGGTGGCTCAGTGGGTTAAGCCTCTGTCTTCATTGAGCTCAGGTCATGATCCTGGGGTCTTGGAATCGAGCCCCACATCGGACTCTCTGCTCAGCAGGGAGCCTGCTTCCCTCTCTCTCTCTCTCTCTCCCTGCCTTTCTGCCTACTTGTGATCTCTGTCAAATAAATATATAAAATCTTAAAAAAAAAAAAGATAAAGCTCTCTGGGAGGGTCCACTGCGTTGCTGAGCTAGAGAACCATTGTTGTAAAGCAAAACACACTTGGAAAATGCTGAAGTGCTGTGTGAACAAGGATACCACAACCGTTCTGGATATGTTAATATTCTCATCCACTGTCTGATCACATCGCAGCCCATGAATACAGAAAATATAACCTCTCATTGTAACCTTGGGGGAAAATTAGGCCAGTCTGATTGTCAGGCATTTAAAAATGATAAACTCTGGAAGGTATGATTGGCAGAAAATGAGGTCTCTAAAGGGAAAAGGGCCCAGAAAAGATCAACCCAGAAAGATGACCTCCTCTAACACCCAAGTCATTCCATGTTCTTTCTCTCTCCCTTGGAATGTTTTTTCATCCCCTTGTCTTCCTGAAGAAGTCCTGGTCTCCTTGTCCCCAACTCGGACCTCACCTCCTTTGTGAAATCTTTCCTTCTCCTATCTTGTGCAAAATCGGGACCTCGTTTTCCTCTGCCACTTAGCTCCTTGTCTTGTTGTGTCAGTTTTAATTATTTTAGGATTTAGTTACAATATGATCAAACAGCTTGTGTATACATTTGCCTTCTTCTTGGCCTTACTTACCTTTGTTTCCCTAGTACCTAGCATAGTGTCTTGATTTATGGAGTGAATAAACAGAGCTGCAGTGATTTTGCGTAGAGTCAGAACAGCTGTGCCATCATCAGGGGGAGACGTGGACTCAGGAGCTCCTCAAGACTCCCTCGTCCAGTTTCTAAGGAGCGGGACCCTCTGCTCCCAGTGGTGGGGCTAGAAGAGTGGGTAGACACACTTGCTGGTGACATGCAGCTGGAGGAAGTGATGGCGGATGGGAGGCCTCACAGTGCCCAAGTTGTGGTGGTGAACTTGAGTTTCATCTTCAATGTTTTGCTATGAGAGGAAGAGAGAAACAAGTCAGTTCACAGGTTTCAAAATAATGGGTATTGAATACAGAATAGTGCCTGTGGCACCAACTCCTGTTTTATTTAGGCCGCAGATATCCAAAATATTTAGAACAGCCCTTTTTGCCTGGGAGACTTGCTCATCTCCTTTAAACTTTAAATCTTTATTTTATTTTAAGATTTAATTTGTAAGTAATCTCTATACCCAACGTGGGGCTTGAACTCATAACCCTGAGATCGGGTTGCATGCTCTATTGACTGAGCCAGCCATGTACCCCTAAATTTTAAATCTTTAAAAAAATTTGGGGGACATTTTGTAGGCTTTACACAAATGAAGGTAAAGAGATTACTTCAATTTTATAAGTACAAGGGTCATGCATTCCAGATTTTCTAGGACAGTGCTAATTTTAGATCTCATGTTCTGTTTTCAGACTGCATATCCTGATTTTTTTAATAAGGAAAGTATGGTTGCTATTCTTACAACTGACTCTCAACCAGCCAGCCAAGCTTAAAGGACTTCTGATAGTCAGATGTCTAATTAATTTACATTTCTTTTGAGAAATCAAGTAGGGCTGCCTCATGGACAAAACAAACAAACAAAACCCTGAAGATAATATGGGACTGCCCTGAGCTCCAGATTTTCGTTGAATGTGGCTTCTTGGTGAGGACAGTATATATTAACACTCCTCTCCCTGCTACAAATAAGTGCAAAAGTCCTTCGAGGAAAAGCAGGCTAGTAAGAACTGTTCTTTCATTAAGAACTGTCCTCAGGGGGCGCCTGGGTGGCTCAGCGGGTTAAAGCCTCTGCTTCCGGCCCAGAGTCCTGGGATTGAGCTCCACATCGGGCTCCCTGCTCAGCGGAGAGTCTGCTTCCTCCTCTCTCTCTGCCTACTTGTGATCTCTGTCAAATGAATAAATAAAAATCTAAAAAAAAAAAAAAAAAAAAAAAAAAGAACTGTCCTCAGTGGGACGCCTGGGTGGCTCAGTTGGTTGGACGACTGCCTTCGGCTCAGGTCACGATCCTGGGGTCCCGGGATCGAGTCCCACATCGGGCTCCCAGCTCCATGGGGAGTCTGCTTCTCCCTCTGACCTTCTCCTCGCTCATGCTCTCTCTCACTGTCTCTCTCTCAAATAAATAAAATCTTAAAAAAAAAAAAAAAAAAAAGAACTGTCCTCAGGGCACCTGGCTGGCCCAGTGGGTGAAGCATGCAACTCTTGATCCTGGGGCTGTGAGTTTGAGCCCCACATTGGGTGTAGAGATTACTTTAAAAAAAAAATAAAATCTTAAAAAAAAAACAAAAAACGTGTTTTTTAATCCCACCTCTAAAACTGCAGAAATGTTTCTTTGTGAGGCTAGTCACAGTAACCCACCAGGGGGGGCCCTGGGCCCTGAGGCTGGATGCCTACCTCTTATCCACAGCCCTCATGGAATTGCACCGGTTATTTTGGATTTAGGGGCCGTGCTTTCTCTTTTCTGCTTAAGAGATTCAGACCAAGTTAGACCTTAATAATCCAACTGCGACCCAAGTCACCCTAATTTTAACTGAAAAGCTCACAAGTATATAATCATTTTACCTATTCAAAAGGATAATTTTTTCCCTCACCAAGTAGCTCCCCCCAAAATTAAAATAAAGGCTAGGCTTTATAATATTCTTCTATATCTAAGGATCATAAGCTTTTGAAAAAGCTAACAGTTAATAGTTGGTTGCTTTTAGTCATCTGGAGACCATAAGCTTCCCAGTAACCTGGTTACATTCTTTAGAGGACAACTTGTATGTTCTCCTGTCAATATGTCCTTTTATGAAACAGTAACAAGCAGACGGGCCTCAAGATACGTCATGGATAAGTGGCAAAGCTATTAGAACATGAAGCACATCCTCTTTGGGAAAAAAGTGAACCATTTTCAGAGGTCATTAAATTAGGTGCTATTCTGGCTCCTGTAAGGGTTACATACCGTGGCTCTGTGTACTTCCCTCATGCTTCTGTACTGGAAACTGCAGAAGGAAGAACGGGGCCCCTTCCAGGAGCCAGCCAGTCTGTATGCACAGATTCCCGGAAGCCATTTCCAGAGCTGACATCTGTGTGTTTCCATCTCTTCATGTTTTCCACTCACAGCCTCATTGCTTCAGTGTCACGACCTTTAAAAACTTCTCATCTACTGACCCCCCATTCCAGTGGCTCTTCATTTGGGGGGTGGTGCCCTCCCCGTGAGCCAGATCCGAGCACCTTCACCCTTCATGGTCTCTGGTGAGTGAGGACGACATGGGTATGTTCAGGGGTGGGGCTTGGCACGAGTTCTACCCCATTTGACGAAGGGTCAAAAGAGGGGGAGTCCAGAGAGAGCCTGAGCTGGGATCAGCTAAAACAGCTCCTAAAACGAAAGAGAGACGGAGCCCGAGCTGTTTCTGGATAGTAGTCCTGTTTTCCTGCCAAGGCACAAGTCCTCCTCCCTGGTGAATGACAACCCATCGAAGTGTCAGATAAGATTGGTAGGCTTGGGGGTCGCTCTGTATGACACCATTTTAACAGGAGGCCTCCTTCTTCTTTTCTTATCCAGAACTGAGAGGAAGCAAGTGAGTATGGTTTTTGCTCCCAGAATGGAGAACAGCAAGCCACCCTTGGTTATTCCCACACTGCTGGTGCCCCTGCAAAACCACAGCTGCACAGAGGTCGCCTCCTCCCTGCCACGCCGTGACCTGACGGAATTCCATGAGGCGCGTGGCTGGACGAGCAACAGAACAGACTTGGAGCCAGGGCTGAAACCTGGCGAGGTGGCCACGGCCAGCATTTTCTTTGGGGCCCTGTGGTTGTTTTCTGTCTTCGGCAATTCCCTGGTTTGTCTGGTCATCCACCGGAGCAGGAGGACTCAGTCCACCACCAACTACTTTGTGGTCTCCATGGCATGCGCGGACCTCCTCGTCAGCATGGCCAGCACGCCATTTGTCTTGCTGCAGTTTGCCACCGGCAGGTGGACGCTTGGCAGCGTCATGTGCAAGGTTGTGCGGTATTTCCAGTACCTCACCCCAGGCGTCCAGATCTATGTTCTCCTCTCCATCTGCATAGACCGGTTCTACACCATTGTCTACCCCCTGAGCTTCAAGGTGTCCAGAGAGAAGGCCAAGAAAATGATCGTGGCCTCGTGGGTCTTCGATGCTGCCTTTGTGACCCCCGTGTTCTTTTTCTTTGGCTCGAACTGGGACAATCACTGCAACTATTTCTTCCCTTCCTCCTGGGAAGGAACTGCCTATAGCGTCATCCATTTCTTGGTGAGCTTTGTGATCCCGTCTGTCCTCATCATCTTGTTTTACCAGAAGGTTGTGAAGTACATTTGGAGAATAGGCACTGATGGCCGAACAGTGAGGAGGACCATGAACATTGTCCCGAGGACCAAAGTGAAAACGATCAAGATGTTCCTCATTTTAAATCTGTTGTTTTTGCTCTCCTGGCTGCCTTTCCATGTGGCTCAGCTGTGGCACCCCCACGAACGAGACTTGAAGAAAAGTTCCCTTGTTTTCACAGCTATCACGTGGATATCCTTTAGTTCTTCAGCCTCTAAACCTACGCTGTATTCCATCTATAATGCCAACTTTAGGAGAGGAATGAAAGAGACATTTTGCATGTCCTCGATGAAATGTTACCGAAGCAATGCCTATACTATCACAACCAGTTCAAGGATGGCCAAAAAAAACTACGTTGGCATTTCAGAAATTCCTCCCACGGCCAAAACTATAACCAAAGACTCGATATATGATTCATTTGACAGAGAAGCCAAGGAAAAAAAGCTCGCTTGGCCCATTAATTCAAATCCGCCAAATACTTTTGTGTAATTTCGCAGAATTCTTTCAATTATTGTTATGTGCCAGAGATTAAAAAGCTTTAACTCTAAAAACAGGAGCTTTTTATATGGGATTGTTTTTTTTTTTCCCAATCAACTTTCCGAGGGAAAGGTATTATTTTGTAAACTCTGGTTTTATTTTGGCTGCTTTTTGTTGTAGAGGAAGCTTTCACCTTGAGCTATGATCAGTAGTCCCTTTACTGTATTAGTTACATTCATTAAAAAAAGGTAATGCTTTCCTACTTTTTACTTACCCTTACTAGGTCCAAAAAGCATAAACCATACACACAGTCTTTGATTCATGACTCAACTTAGTTTTATTCTGTCTGCTTTTTCCTCCTCCCTTCTGAAATTTTTTAACTGTGGGTTTCTGGTTCTAAATACAATCTTCTGTGTCACACATTTCAGAGACTAGCATTACTCTAAGTAACACTGAGGGAGTGTTAATATTGTATATATTTTTACATTACCTTCTTCCGAGAAACCACTGTCCAGATCTCCTATAGAATGCACTCCATAGGATGAAATAGGTTGGAACTTGCTGGGAAGTTTGTGATTGAATTTCAGTCAGGATTCTTAGGGAAAGAAAATTGATAATCAAGTTACCTAATTTCCCTCTTTCTCTCTCTCTCTCTTTTTTCCATTCCCCCTTAACCTAAGCAACTGATGATGCCCTGAAAATTCTGACGTCATAATGTTTTTTTCTCACATCTGTATCCCATCTAGGCTGTGTCTGGGATGTTTACTTCTCTTCTTTGAGTTAAACTCAAGCCAATGAGTAGGTGTCCTTGCTAGACAAGCCCAGAAAATGCCACCAGGAGAAACAACAGGTGGTATTTCTCTGGGCTCTGCAGTTCAGGCAGAGGTCTTTGGGTGCTCAGCCCTACCCTACACTAAAGACAGCAAGAACAAGGAGCACCTTCTTCACTGTCCTAGAGACTCAGACATGAGGCCATTTCCCCAGCCAGCACCTCTTTCCCCCCATCTCTCTCCAGGTTACATCATCACACCCTTGCCAAGCCCAGACATTTCTTTGCCCGTGGTATCTCGAGGTTTTGTTCTCTGCTTGTCGGGTTTTGCTTATTTAAAATGTAGGGCCAGCACATTTTAAAAACGTTCTTATTTAAACAATAGGAGGCTTATAGACAAGACTCGTATGCATTTTCACATCCCAGTTAAGAGCTGCAAATAATAATTCCAGTTGTTCAGTGATTTTACCAACACTATCCCCTTTTATCCTCTCAAAAGAATTCTGTGACACACTTGGCATCTCTGCTTCACAGATGAGGAACCTGGGATGGCATGTTGTGTGAGTTGCCCGCATAAGAGTGTGACAGGGCTGGTCATCACACACACACTCGGGTCCTCTAACTGCCAATATGTCACTCTTCCCATGACATTACAGAAGTCTCTCTAAGGAGCATGTGAGTGACCAACCCCAGCCAGGCTTCACCGGGCCTCCTGGGTGCCACCTTGGTGGAAATCTAAAGAAGGTCTAAGAAAATCCGGCCAGTTTAAAAGGAGAGTCTAGGCAAAATTTGACAAGCTGGTCCTCACCTTTTCTTTGGCCATGAATAAGTTGATAGGTTCTTGGACTTGTGGTGTTGAGTGTCAGAGATACAATCACAGAGAAATGAGACAAGACTGGATTTGGTATTCAGGGCCAGGAACAACCTCCATGAAAGAGCTCATGTACAAAACGTCTGCAGAGCTGATGTTTTTAAGTGGAGGTGCCTCCTTCAGTCAACAGATTCAAGAGATAAAAAGAACATCTCGAATTTTTCTTCCTTCTCTTTTTCCTCCTCATCTTCTCACTTACCGCATCAGCAGATGGCACTCTAAAATGACAGACTGAGCTAGACAGTTATTTCATTGGCTCTTGGATTCTGAGGTTCAGACCTGTTAAAAAAGAAGACCCTTGTATTTTTGTCCATTTTTGGGTGCATACTTTTATTTTGGTCCCTTTAGATGGCATATTTTTTGAAGTTAGATTGTAAAAAGTTAAATTTAATTCATCTCAATTTTATTTTGATATATATTTTTAGGTCTCAGGTTAAACTAAAAGATGAGTACTACGGTCCATTCTGTCTTGTTTTTTTTTTTTTTTTGAGATTTTATTTATTTATTTGACAGACAGAGATCACAGAGAACCAGGCAGAGAGAGGAAGAAGCAGGATCCCTGGTGCGGGGCTTGATTCCAGAACCCTGGGATCATGACCTGAGCCGAAGGCAGAGGCTTTAACCCACTGAGCCACCCAGGCGCCCCTCCATTCTGTCTTGAATGTTCTGTGAGTTTACCCCAGTAGGTGGAAATTCAGTGACACAGTCTCA
Organism: Lutra lutra; assembly: GCF_902655055.1. Classification (NCBI taxonomy): domain Eukaryota; kingdom Metazoa; phylum Chordata; class Mammalia; order Carnivora; family Mustelidae; genus Lutra; species Lutra lutra. The sequence continues at coordinate 88,538,921 of NC_062285.1, forward strand.
TAAGGACTCTTATTATAGAAAGTAGTTTTTTTTTTTTAAATAGAATCCCCCAAATAATGACAAAAGTGCCAACCAAATCATATTCAGCTGCACTCTCTTAGCATGTTGGTAATCCGCTGTATTTTGGTTCAGGCTGGCTTAATATTCAGGATCCCTGTTGTCTCACTTGATCCTGACATCAGAGGAACCTGGATATAATGTACAGATTGATGAAGATCTGCAGAAGTCCCAGCAGGACAGCACAACATTCACAATAACTCATACCTGCCTGGCAAGAAAGAGTTAAAGCCACAGGGAGACAGGTTGTTGGAGAGAGTGATAAAGGACCCCAGTCTCTGTGTGGGGTCCATGACGAGGCGCACGATGAATCTGGATTCGTGGGGCCTCCAAACAGCTGTAGAAAGGTAGTGGGGGCAAGGTGCAGAGTAGAGCCAGTCCCCCTATCTGGCTCCCAGAGACTGTCAGAGGAAGGGACGGGGGTGCATCCTTTGAGGTGGAATGGGAATTTCTCCGAGTCCAGCTAGCCTGCTGCTCTGAGTCCATGAGCACATCCCGCTCAGAAGGGCTTTCCCATTGACCTTATATCACAGGATTTTACCCAAGACTCCTGGAGCGGCTTCCCTGGGCCAGAATTCCTTGCTTAGGAAGGACAAGTTTACCCAGGGGGACTCCCATCAATCATGTGCAAGCAGAGTCATTTGCCAGGGAAAGTTTGTGGTTTTTGCCTCTGGTGATGGGCACGGTCCTTCCCGCCCCCGCCCCCACCACCCCGCCACCCTTGCTGCCACCTGCTCAAACTCACCGTGAAGCCACAGCACCAAGGTCTGTGGGAGCTCCTTGACCAGGATCAGCCACAAGGATAAGCTCTGGAACAACTGCATGTAAAAGCAGCAAAGAATTAGGGATTTGGGGATAGAAAGGACATTGAGAGACCTTGTCTACGCCCTTCCTTGTTTAGGGGAAGAAATTACAACCAAGGAAGGTCAGAGTAAGGGCAAACTAAAATGCTGTCTACCAACCCATCCAACATTCTTTTAACTTCACCCTCATGCTTGCTGTGACATCATTCATTTATGGAAGGAAAAAAACCCCTTACTGTGTGCAGAAGAGGATGGAGAGAATACACAGTTCCCTGAGGTTCAGCTAATTTGTCTGGAACAGAGACAACCTGAGTTGTCTAATTAGAGAACAGGGGACACAAACCCACTCTGTCAAACCGTTTTGCAGAGTGACCACTTGATGGCACTGTGGCTCATCGGCAGAACCCACCACCTCCTCACTATGCCTGTCACACAGGCCGGTTTGGAGCAGTCCTGGTCTCCTAGCAACAAGACAGGGACAATTGCTGAGCACCAGGAGCAGCTGTAGATTAACTAATCAATCAGTGTCTTCAAAAGATGGAGCATCTAAACATTGGAGGTAGTCCCAAAATAATTAATACTCTTTACGGACATGCAATCACCAGTCAAAATAGTATTTGAAACCCTTTTTACAAATGGTGTCATTTTAGAAAATCAGGCCCCACCCCAAAGTGGTGATTGTGCTGCCCACACTTAGCCAGGCTTTTCTCTCATTTCTGCTTCTTGTACCATTCTGCTCCAAGAATTCATGGCCCTTTTCACAGCAGTGCAATCCAGACTTGCCCTAAAATTAAAGGTTCCTATGCTCCTGGTAAGGAGGCAGTTAAATTTATTTGAGGCCTCTCTCATTTCCCTCAGACCATCTTTAATTTCTTGATTTCCTACAATCTGGACCATTCTGAACTTTTTTGTTTAGCTGAACACTTGTGTTCAAAAGTTCTATATTCTTTTCTAGAAGAAGTCTCTTTCAAAGATTGCTTTTAAAAACTGCCCATCAACCCTGAGTTAAGGACTCTATGACTAGGAGTCACCTATAATTTGAAGAATGTACGATTTTAGTTCTGCAGGAAAAGACTGCCAACAGTCTCTGGGCTCTGCAGTGATGGGTGTATCTGGCTTCAGGATCAGAATGTAGTTCTGGGAGCTTGAGAACATCATCTGGTTTTCAGCAGGCAGTCTATAGAGTAGTTCCGGCTATTTGCCCACAGCAGCTAGATATAGATTAAAACTCCTCTAAGGGAATTTTGAATGCATCCCCTTTAGTCTGCTTCCCCGTGTGTCTTCCAAAGCATAGTCTCTTAAAGAATAAAGACTGGATTCTGCTAGTGGGACCCTGAGGGTGCTAAGATGAGGACATGCCAAAGACAGCAGGGCAGCGGAGTAGGCGTGAGGAGCTATATGGGAGAGAGACGGGCTGCACCATAGCTGAGAAGAATAGATGTATATTCTGTCCATCTGTCTAGATTCATTTACACTGCTGGGCTCTCTGATTCTCTGGGCAGATGCATTCTCCTTGAGTGACTCTTTAAACACGAGTGAAAATTATGGGGCACCTGGGTGGCTCAGTCAGTTAAGCACCCAACTCTGGATTTTGGCTCAGGTCGTGATCTCAGGGTCCTGCGACTGAGTCCCGTGTGGGTTCCACACTCAGCAGGGAGTCTGCTGGAGATTCTCTGTCCCTCTGTCTCTACCCCTCCCCACTCCTGCTCTCTTTCTAAAATAAATAAGTCTTTAAAAAATAAACATTAGTGAAAATTAGGCACAACCTTCCAGTGTATATCCAGACAGCAAAGTTTTCCTTAATCACAAATAGTATGATGGTCACTTTCAAAGTTTCCGAAGTCAACTTCTGTGTTGAAGTTCAGGTTCTGCTTAACCCTTTTTAACCCAGCAAATTATTCTCAAGCCACAGCTTTCCCTTTTTTTTTTTAAAGATTTTTATTTATTTATTTGACAGAGAGAGATCACAAGTAGACAGAGAGGCAGGCAGAGAGAGAGAGAGAGGGAAGCAGGCTCCCTGCCGAGCAGAGAGCCCGATGCGGGACTCGATCCCAGGACCCTAATATCATGACCCGAGCCGAAGGCAGCGGCTCAACCCACTGAGCCACCCAGGCGCCCCCACAGCTTTCCCATTTTTAAGATGGGGACATGGCAGTGCCCACCTGTATGAGGGATCACTGGAACCCTAATAATGGGATGATGATAATATTTGGAGGAGGAAGTGGCTTAGGCCATTGAAGGGACTGACAAGCCTGAAATGTATAGGGCAGGCAGGCAGGCAGGCTGGAAACTCGGGTACTTGGTGTTGTCGTTTATGAAATCTATAGGATGGGCCAGCAGGCAGGATTTGAAGCTGTAGTCTTGAGGCAGAATTTCTTCTCTAGGAAACCTCATTTTTTTGTTCTTAACACCTTTAACTGATTGGATAAGGCCCACCCATACTATCAAGGATACTCTTTATTTAAAGTCAATTGATTGTAGATGTTGATCACATCGTCAAAGTACCTTCACAACAACATCTAGATTAGTGTTTGATAACTAGGTAGTACAGCTAGATAAGTTGACATGTAAGACTAACATATCTAACATATCTAACATGTCTAATTCTAACAACTAGAATTGTTGTAGTAATAAAATGAGCCCAAATTCATGTAAATCATTCAGTGGGTTACTGAATACATGAGAAACCCTCAACAAAGGTTTTCTATGGTTATTTTACTTTAGCCATTGCTAACCCAATGAATTTTTCCATCTTTCAAGGTACTTGGCACCTATTGCCATGTGTTAACAGTAGAAACAGGTTTTTAATACTACTCTCAAATTGTGGCATGGTTTTCCTCCTTTAGCTTTTTTTTTTTTTTTTTTTTTTTTTTTTTTTTTGTTAATTCTGCTAAGATCTTACAGACTCAAGGGAGAAGGAACAATTGAAAGCAGGGACGTAGGTGGTAGAGCTGCTTCTCTACTCACCCCAAAGGGAATTATTCGCCCTTCAAATATTTCTTAGGAAGGAATGGTCTAAAAACAGGAGACACGAAATACTTCAGAATGTAGACTTTTATCATCACTCTTCTGTTGGGGTTTCCACTTACACGGAAAAGAAAACTGACGGTTGAAAATCAGTTTGTTAATTTAAGTATTCATTCTAGCAGAATATGAAAAATCAATGAAATGGGACCTAAGTCACTGTGGGCCATGGTTAGTCAGAAGCAACTGTGTAGCTAAGCCATGTAACAACTGTCTATTTTCAGTTAAACCATAAATGAACTATTACTATGACTACACATGAATCTCAGTGAAATCAAGTGAAACGGGAGTGAAGGTATTAAAAAAAAAAAAACAGCTACTTGGTAATTGGAGTCGAAGGCAAAAGAAACATAATGAAAAGCCAAAGACTCACACTTGGGAACACAAATAATATAAGGTACATTTAAGTTTATTTTGAAGAAAAATTTAACAGAATGGTTTGTGGCTTTTTTATTTTTTATTTATTTATTTTTTTTTTTTTCAAAGAAAAGACAAACGAGTTTACTGTTTGGGATGTTTATGAGAGGATAAGCCAAGGGCAAAAGCCAACCTACTGAGGATGGTAGAGCAGAAGGAAGGAAGCATTCTGTCTTCAATGACTTTAAATGTCTTTAATGACATTGTCAAGCCCCCATAGCTTTCTCTCTCATGATTCTTTACACCAGTTTTACTTGGGTATTTACTCTTACCTGAAAGGCTCCTAACAGATTGCCTATTCTTGTTCTATACAGATTACCCAGTGGTGTGAAGGTGGCTTGTATGTGTTGTAAGAGCCAATTTTTAAATTTTCAAAAATGTTGGTTGCCTAAATCAACCACGGTGGGAGTTTTTCTACCCCGGAAATTGTTAAACACTGCAAACAGACCTCCCCCAACCAGGAGTCGGTCATTAGACATCTACCAGCACAGCTGCCTGCTTCTTTTTGCTCAACAAAAATGTTCCTAAACAGCCACCTGACTCAAAATGCCATGGGTACCTAGTACACTTGTAGAGATACTTGATTTTCACTGTATCTGGAACAAACTGATGAGCACACTTTAGCCTGATGTTGTTCTGTCACCCCCAGGAGAATGATGTGGTTAATGATCTATAAGACATTTTTTAATTAACATATAACGTATTATTTGTCCCAGGGGTACAGATCTGGATCATCAGGCTTACACATTTCACAGCACTCTCCATAGCACATACCCTCTTCAGTGTCCATAACCCAGTCACCCCATCCCTCCCACCCACCCCCCAGCAACCCTCAGTTTGTTTTATGAGATTAAGAGTCTCTTACGGTTTTTCTCCCTCCCGATCCTATCTTGTTTCATTTTTCCCCTCTCTTTCCCCCACAACCCCCTGCCCTGCCTCTCAAATTCCTCATATCAGGGAGATCGTATGATAATTGTCTTTCTCTGGTTGACTTATTTCGCTTAGCATTACCCTCTAGTTCCATCCACATCATTGCAAATGGCAAGATTTCATTTCTTTTGATGGCTGCATAGTATTCCATTGTATATATATACCACATCTTCTTTATCCATTCATCTGTTGATGGACACCTAGGTTCTTTCCATAGTTTGGCTATTGAGGACTTTACTGTTATAAACATTCGGGTGCATGTGCCCCTTCGGATCACTACATTTGTATCTTTAGGGTAAATACCCAGTAGTGCGATTGCTGGGTCATAGGGTAGCTCTATTTTCAACTTTTTGAGGAATCTCCATGCTGTTTTCCAGAGTGGCTGCACCAGCTTGCATTCCCACCAACAGTGTAGGAGGGTTCCCCTTTCTCCGCATCCTCGCCAACATCTGTCGTTTCCTGACTTGTTAATTTTAGCCATTCTGACTGGCGTGAGTGGTTTTGATTTGCATTTCCCTGATGCCGAGTGATGTTGAGCACTTTTTCATGTGTCTGTTGGCCATTTGGATGTCTTTTGCAGAAATATCTTCATGTCTTCTATAAGACACTTAATTTCCCTAATGGAGGGATAATGGAAAGGACCTGTGTGATGAGCCCTTTGTAAAATTTGAAAAAGGACTTTCTCCTATATTTGCAGTCTGTCTGGCTGGGCACTGAGTCAGCATCTCCTGAGCCCCATTGTGCTACGATTTGTCCTCAAGCCTCCCTTGCCCCACCGCTTCTGGCTCTCTCCACTCTGCTGGGTGCCAGGAAGAGCACATAGTTCTGCTTTAAAGACACTGCACTCGTGCCTGCTGGGTAGGCTTCTTCCTCTGCCTCCTTAAAAAGCTCAAGGGCATGTGGGTTTTCCTTTTTCTGTCTGGAGTGGTAAAAACGTGGGGCTCCTCTCACAAGAGAAGAGGCACTGCCGGCTTTCATTTTGTATTTTGACACCTACGTGAAGGCCTCTTTTGGGGAGAAGGCTTGGCCGTCTTTCCCCCCCACACACCCTTTCTTCCTTCCTTTTCCAATGCTCTTCTTATGTGACAGTTGTAGCCTAGGGCTGCCCTGGCTTGACATTGAGGGGAATTTTGTATATACATTTATTTATTTATTTCGCCATAAATCCTATACTTTCTTTCCTTGTAGTGCTGGCAGGCATGGTCTTCATCCCATTGAGGTGGTGCAATCCAAAGCTCTGTGTAGGCCTGGGATGGCCTTTTGGCCTGTTTGGTTCTGGACTATCCAAGTCTACCCGGTGCAGGCCAAGTTGTCATTTTAGCCTGCTAACTTGGTTCCATGTTGGGTTTGGGGCTATAAAGTGCTTAGCAGGCATTGCTTTCCTTCTCAGCACAGGGGCACTGAGGCATGGAATCAGTTCTGTTGAACCACAAGACATTTTTCCTGCTCAAATATGTGTTTTTCCTCAGAGTCAAAAATGGCCTGCAAGCCAAAGTTCACTGTCCAACTCCAGCCCAATACCCAGCCCAGGGGTATTTGAGGGACCTGTCCCAGCTCACTAGGGGAATAAGTCTGTGCACTTGGACCCCAGGGTTTACTTTAAGAAGTCAACTGATTTACCTCTTAGTCACTTCTAGAGTTGGGCTGAGTATCTCTCCGCTGTCCTGAACAGTTTCTAAGTCACAACTATCAATACAGCTGACCCTTGAATGATGCAAGGGGCAGGGGTGCCAACACCCCACAAAGTCAAAGATTCACATAGAACTTTTGACTCCCCCAGAAATTAACTACTAATAGCCTACAGTTGACTGGAAACCTTATCATTAACATAGTCAACACATATTTTGTATGTCGTATGTATTATTTTCTCTATTCTTGCAATATAGTAAGCTAGAAAAAAGGAAATTAAGAAAATTTTAAGAAAAATACAGGGTCGAGGTGCCTGGGTGGCACAGTTGGTTGAGTACCTGACTCTTGGTTTCGGCTCAGGTCATGATCTCAGGGTTGTGGGATCCAATCCTGTGTCGGGCTCTGAGCTCAGCATGGAGTCTACTTGTAACTCTCTCTCCCTCTCCCTTAGCCCCTCCCCCCACACTCTAATATATTTTTAAAAATTATTTAAAAAATAGGGGCGCCTGGGTGGCTCAGTGGGTTGAGCCGCTGCCTTCGGCTCAGGTCATGATCCCAGGTCCTGGGTTCGAGCCCCACGTCGGGCTTTCTGCTCAGCGGGGAGCCTGCTTCCTCCTCTCTCTCTGCCTGCCTCTCTGCCTACTTGTGATTTCTCTCTGTCAAATAAATAAATAAAATCTTAAAAAAAATTATTTAAAAAATACAGTGTTGTGCTGTATGTATTGGAGAAGATATGTGTAATTGGACTTGTGCTCTTCAAACCTGTGTTGTCCAAGAGTCAACTGCAATCTCATTTTGATACGGACATCTCCAAGCTGCCTACATTACCAAAAGAGCACTTCCAGCTCCATGGGTCTTCCAATCATACATTGTTGAGGCCTCTACTATGCGTGCTCTGGTCAGGGCTCTACTATGCGTGCTCTGGTCAGGGCCATTCTAGCCTACACTAGGTCTTTTTCAGTGGTGTGCTAGAAATTAGGTCTGGCAGCGCGTGGTGGGAGGAGGAATCCCTGATTTGTAGCATTTACTGACGTCTATGGTGTCAGTACTCCAAGTGTTGCCAATTAAAAGCGACCAACTGGATGTCACTCAATGTGGAGTTGAGAAGAGATGCACACAATTGGCTTTCCTCTGGGGAGCCAGCCATAAGCCAGCTGCAGCAAAACACTGTTTCATGTTTTTACAAAGGCACCCTCTGGGTGGAGGAATTAAGAAAGGTACTCCTTTAGGGCAGATTTTAAAAAGGCACCTCTCTGGACAGATCTGTGCCACAGGTGCCCTGGTGAGGAGACAGCAGGTGTCCTCTCCACTGCACATGGCCTGTTGCAGGAAATGTGAGCCAGATTTTAGGTCCATTCACCTCCTCAACTGGGTGCCTTTGTGCAGTGCACAATTGGCACAACCTTACATGGCAGTCTTGGCTCTGATTCATGACTACTCTATAGTTAAGTAAAATGGATAGAATAAGGGAAAAGAGAACCAAGTTACCTAGCAGCCTGAAAACCTGCTTTATGCAGATTATAGGATTATTACCAGTTAGAACACTAATTATTCTTAAAATTAGCTTAATTAACAGAAGGCTATTATTGCTAAAAATGGCTTCCAACTATAACAGTCCAGGGATAGACATAATGATGAAGCTAAAAAACTTCAGAAATGTGATACCTACAATCCTCCATGTTTAAATTCCAGCTCATTAAATAAAATAATTACCTTCAGTGATTTAAATTCTAACAATAGACAAACCCAGGCATATGTGACTATTTTAAATTTAATATAGTTCTTTACTAATTAAGAAGCAGTTGCTCATAACTCCTATTTAGCCTGCCAATTACTCTGTGAAAGTTATCTTCCCCTTTTTTAAAGATGAGAAACAGGCTAAGAGGTAAATGATTTCAAGGTGACTCAGAAAATGACCCCAAGACCAGTTCTGCTTAAATCTCACTCTTTTTACTACTCTGTGCTAACATGGATATTACTTTAATATTGTAAAACAGACCATTTGAGATGTCTCTGGTGAAGATATTTTATTTTTCATAAAAATATAATTGTACAATGCTCTTCAGAGAAAGAAGAATTCCCTCAACACCCCCAAATACCACGTGGATTAATAATCTTCCTCTCTTTGAAAACTAAATATGTAATTGATAATATGCAACTGATTTCTGGTGAAATATAGTATTTATGTTTTTAAATTTTCTTTGCCTTTATTTTAACTAAAGCTAGCTCCAGTTTAAACCTATGCTTTTTGCAATAAGCCAAATCAAGTCTATCATAATTCAAAGATGATGAAGTAAAATGCTAAATGGTAATGCTGATAAATACTGTCAATTAGCTGGTACACGGTGATATGAATTTGCTGCAGTAAGACAGATTCTGATTTAGATGCAACAGACAGCTTTTAGATAAAATAGGAAAAAAAATTTTAAGAATGTCAGCTATATTCTAAAACTTGACCTGGTCAAACTTATTCCCTATTATGTTCAGTTGTTCTACTATGTGGCAGGTCTATGCTAAGTTGATGACAGAATATGACTGGTCTGAATACACAAATGTATTCCTTTCTTTGGGGGGGGGGGGGAGAAAGAAAAAGAAAACATTACTCTCTTTACTCAGGGAGCACAGAGAATAGCACTGATGCCAGAGGGACAGAGCTTACCGATTCTCTCACCCTCCTCTGTTCTCTCTCAGCCTGGGTGCTGTCATTACAAAGAGGGAGAGATGCTATGGTTTCAGTATGCTGCTTCTTAACTGGAATGGGAAAAGAAATGCTCCAGCTGTTTGAATCAGTGACATTTATTAACATGCTTCAAGTGGCCAAAACGTGCAGCCAGCACAATACCCAAAGCAATCAAAACATTCCTTTTTAAGACCAAGGAACTTTCTCTTGGTATGATCTACTTTAAAATACCAAAAAGATCGGTTTAGGAATAAACTCAGTAAGCTGTAATTTACTATCATCCAAAATTACACATCCTCTACCTGAGGACAAAGTCACTGCTCTTATAAAGATACTGGAGGTGAGGGTGGAGGGTAGCTCAAATGACCTTGTAATTTAACGTTACAACCAGAGAAGAAATACTTCAAGCACAATGGAGACATTCCATTGAAGAGCCACATTCATTTTGGAATGTTTGCTTTGAAAACAACTCTTCTGGGGAATTCAAAAGGTATTGAACAAAGCAACACAGAGTAAATCTTGGGCTGTTTTGCTAAATAAAAATATACACTTGAGTAGACCAGATGGCAAAAACATACCCATTACAATCTGAACACTATATTTAAAACACTTAAATTCTGAAGGTCTGAATATTAACAATCTTTAATCTATCTATATTTGTGATCCTAAAAAGACACTAAATACTCTTAAATCCCCAGTCCTCCAAAACACAGAGAGACCCAACAGGCTGGGCTAGTGGTATATCAGTAGTCACACAGGACTAGACTAGATCTGAGTTTGCAATCTACACACAAGAGATCTTCAGGAACTCGGGCTAAAGGGAAGCACTTCATTCACACGTGTGGCCTAAGAGAAGGGGGGAGAGTACCTTGTAATCTGACACTACGTGGTCCATCTCTTGTTCCACCCCACAGGCTAGACGATGATGCCTCCTCTTAGACTGCCATTTCATAACAAAACATACTGTTTAGAAGCCAGATATTTGCTTCATTAGAGCTAAGAACAATTACAATTTAGCAGCAACAGAGAACACAGTTCCTGATTTAACTATGGGAAAGAGAAGAGAGTGATAAAGTGTCTCAGTGGGGAAAATGAAAGATTCCTAGTCTACTTGCAAGTAGAATATGATGAGCTTGATTCCTCAACCATCACTCTGGTAGTCAGGAAGAAAGTAAATGGAGCTGTGACGGGAACTGGAAAGAACCACTCTGGCTTTGTGCCCCTCCTGCCTGGCCCACCAGCCGCCTGCTGTGCACAACTCCAGCTCACGGCTTCACTCCAGAGCGGAGGCACCGTCAGGGCCGAACCAGATGCACACCCACAGTGTGTTTCTTCCTGGCTCAGAACATTTTCCTACGGAAACTCATGTCAGGGAAGAAACTAAGTGTTCTGGTTATGCCTACAGCCATTAGATCTACTAACAATTTCTCCCTCGGTTTGTTCCAGATCTCTTGAGGCAGAAACTCGATCTCAGCAGCTAATTTCATCCTATTTTCTTTAGGAAAATTCTCCGAGTTAGTTGAATACACAAGGCAATGTGTGTGAACATTCACTCCTACCCTCCCCACATACATCTACAGACATACGATAGAAACACATACATATATACGTACATACATACATATTCTATGTTGTCAAGAGGATGTCTGCTGCTGAAATGCCTAAAAGGTTACTTCTTGCTTAAAAATAAAATTTGACTAATTATTCTCCAAGTACGGACTAGGCTCTAGCAAACTTTTATAAATATAGTTTGAGAAGACAGCAACAAAAGTTTTAAACAGATGCTGTCTTGGGGGCTTTCCTGATGGATTTTGTTAACATGTACGTTATTTAAAACAGGCATATCATTATGGATTATAAAAATAGAAATGTATATATTTGTTAATACATATTCACAGCTTATGCTGGAATGGCTCACAGGAGAAATCATGGTTCATGCAGAAAATAAACATTACTCAAGTAAATAGAAACAAATAAGATTAGGTCCATAAAGGCTGAGAACTTGGTAATCAGCCCATTTGGTTTCTCTTTGTAGGGCAATCAAAAACATAAAAGAAGGTGACACACCTACACATACATACACATACAATGACATGAAATACATGGAAAAGAATATAAATTAACCAATAAAGCAATGTAGAGTTAAGGTGCAAAAATACAATCTTCACCCACTTCTCTCTACTCCTGTGTTTTCAAGCATTGCAACATGTTCAATGCCATCGGTGGCAAGGGCAACCAGAACAGGTCTGAATGTTTATAAATTTTCTAAGTGTTGAAAGTTAAAGCAAAATCCTTTGGGATCTATGATCACACATTTTGGTAGAAATTGCAGATTTACAGAGATGACTACTGAGCAGTAGGTAGTAAATGGAGCCAAGAAGTACAATCTTGCCCATTCATCCTCCATAGGATAAAGTATTGGCTTCAGTCAGTGACTCGTCATTTTATAAAATCTTCACCCTGAAAGATAAAAGTTACCAATGTAAGAATGCTTGCAAGTCAATGAAGCTTGGTTAATCTATTTTAAAATACATTTTGTTTGTTTAGTATCTATGGAGAAAGGCTTTTTAAAAATAGGTATTGAAACTGAGCTGATCTGTTTTTTTTTTTCATTAATTCAATTTAGATTAAGGCAAATGTTACCTCATCTAAGAAAGGCTATCAAAAAGCAAACCCTTCAATTTTATAAAAATATTTTAAAAGAGGGGCATCTGGGTGGCTTAGTTGGTTGGGTGGCCGACTGTTAGTTTGGCTCAAGTGGTGATCTCAGGGTCTTGAGATTGAGCCCTGCATCAGGCTCTGCACTGAATGCAGGGTCTGCTTGTCCCACTTCCTCCCTCCTACCCCTCCCCCTGTTCTCTCTCTCTCAAAAAAAAAAAAAAAATCTTTAAAAAAAATTTAAAAGACAAAAAGTTTATAACATACTTTTATGACTGTTACAAGTGCTCCCAAAGCAGTCACAATGACAAAGAAACCAATCCATTACATCTTCATTACAAAATCTTTCTGGTCTCTTCAACAAACAGTGCTGGAACTACTGGATATTCGCATGCAAAAGAATTAAACTGGACCTCTACCTCACACCATATAGAAAATAAACTCAAAAATGGATCAATGAGCTAAAATATAAGAGCTAAAACCATAAAACTCTTAGAAGAAAACATAGGGGTAAGTCTTCATGACCTTGGATTTAGAAATGGATTGTTACACATGACAAAGCATGAACAACAAAAGAAAAAAAAAACAGATAAACTGGACTTCAACAAAATTTCGATGTTTCGTGCATTCTTAATAGGACACTATCAAGAATGTTAAAAGACAACCTACACAATGTGAGAAATATCTGCAAAATATTTCTGATAAAGGTCTAGAACCTAGAATATATAAAGAACTCTTAGAACTCAACAACAAAATGAAAAACAACTCAATTAAAATGTGGGCAAGGGACTTAAGACATTTCTTTAGAGAAGATATACAAATGGCCACGAAGCACAAGAAGAGATGCTCGGCACCATTAGTCTTCAGGGAAATGCAACTCAATACCACAATCAGATACTACTTCACATCTTAAGAAGGCTATAGTTTTTAAAATGGAAAATAAAAGGCACAGGCAAGATGTAGAGAAATGGAAAGCTTCCTATCTTACTGGTAGGAATGCAGCATATTTCAGCTACTGTGGAAAACAGTTAGTGGTTCCTCTAAAAGTTAAATGTGGAATTACCATATGACCCAGCAATTCTACTTCTAGGTGTATAACCCAAAGAATTGAAAACAAGTACTCAAACACATACTTGTATGCTCATGTTTCAAAGCATACTGTTCACAATAGCCAAAAGGGAGAATCAAATGTCAATAGACCAATGGATAAATCAATTATTATATACATACACACTGGAGTATTATATAGCCACAAAATGTAAAAAGTACGAGTATATGCTATAATGTGCATGAAGCATGAAAACATCATGCTACCTGAAAGAGGCCAGACACAGAAAATCACATGCTGTATGTTTCCATTTACATGAAATTTACCCAGAATAGGTAACTCCACAGAGACAGAAGGTAAATTCACAGTTGCCAAGGGCGGGAGGGATGGAATAAGAACAAGTAACTGTTTAATGAATTCGGGATTTTCTTTGGGGGTGATAAAATGCTTTGTAACATAGAAGTGGTGACTGTACAACACTGTGAATGTACCAAATGCCTCTGAATTATTACTTTAAAATGTTTGTTATGTAAATTTCACCATAATTTAAAAAAAAATCCTACAGTGATGGGCTACTGTCCTAGATAGAATTTGGACTAGGTGAAGACAGGTTTTCCCATTAGAGCTGTGTGACCCTGGGTGCCTTATCCAACTCCTCTGTTGTTGTTTTTTTTTTTAAAGATTTTATTTGAGGGACGCCTGGGTGGCTCAGTTGGTTAAGCCGCTGCCTTTGGCTCAGGTCATGATCCCAGGGTCCTGGGATTGAGTCCTGCATCGGGCTCCTTGCTCGGTGGGGAGCCTGCTTCTCTCTCTGCCTCTGCCTGCCGCTCTGCCTGCTTGTGTTCTCCCGCGCTCGCTCGCTCTCTGATGAATAAATAAATAAAATCTTTAAAAAAAAAAAAAAAGATTTTATTTGAGAGAGAGAGAATGAGAGGGTGAAGGTCAGAGAAGAAGAAGACACCCTGCCAACCAGGGAGCCCAATGTGGGACTCGATTCTGGGACTCCAGGATCATGACCTGAGCTGAAGGCAGTAGCTCAACCAACTGAGCCACCCAGGCGCCCTCCTCTGCTATTTCTTCATCTATAAAATAAAAAGTAGGGCGCCTGGGTGGCTCGGCAGGGAGCCTGCTTCCTCCTATCTCTCTCTCTGCCTGCCTCTCTGCCTACTTGCGATCTCTGTCTGTCAAATAAATGGGTAAAATCTTAAAAAAAAAAATAAATAAATAAAAAGTATAATTCCTTAACACAAACATTGGAGGAAAAGCAAGATAAATATAAATGAAAGTGTTTTGTAAGCTGTAAATCAAAATACAAATAAAAGGCATTATTACCAACAATAACTAGAATGGTATACTCCCATTTATGGGCTAAGTCTACTTTAAAATTCTTCCATACATTTAGCAGTTGCTCTTCATAGATCCCATGTAAAATTCACTTCAGTATTTAGAATCTAACACTATCTCACTTGCTTATTAGTGTATTACAAATGACATCAACATTTTATTTAATGACATACCAAGGAAAGAGGTCAATGGAAACCCGACCTTAAGATGCTCCTCTAAATATAAACTCTCCCTCTCATTGTACTCACAGGAATTGCTATTAGCGTCTGTCTTCCCAGCTTTTGTGTGCCTGCTTGAGTTCTGCTGAGATTTACTTTGCTCTTCTCCAGTGAGTAGGGCCTTGATTTCAGAAGGGATTTTTCCTTGGTCCATTGCCATGCACCACTGCTTGTACTGAAATATGTAAAATATATTTAAGTAAAATTTTACTAAAAATCAGAGTTCAGGAACCACTGGTGGAAATCCTAGAAGTAGTAACTTCCATAACGAGAGGTCAAACTGGCTGCTGGGAATCCTGCCCTCCACCATATTTCCTGTTTCCCACGGAGGACATGTATAAGGCTTGCCATTTTTCAGAAGAGGGTAGGCAACCGCTGGTGATTCTTCTTGTGATACACTGGAGTAGCATTCAGATTTAGAAGGCCCCTCTAGTGAAAAGAACATCTCCCCACAGTGTGCCACTAATTAGGATCCTTCTCTTTTTGCTAACTATCACATTATCATTTCCATTCCTAAAATAATTAATTCTGTAATTTCCATTCTCTTTCATAAACATTCACTGAATGCCTACTTTCTACCAAAATGTATACTATGGACTTAGGGGGTATACAAAGATTAGTCAGTTCAAAGGCTATGCCCTCAAGTGGTTTACACTGCAGAGCGTCAATATACATATATTTTTAAAATCTACTGAATAGTATATATCTGGATTCTCTTCAGGCCCCAACCTTATGTCTTGCCTTTTAAAATGCTGAGATAGTAGCCTGTACCAGTTTTGTAATATGATCATGGTAGTATTCTCTCTTCTCCAACCTGTCACCTCCTCCCTTGAGGTCATAGTAATGAGATTTCCATTCTCTTTAACATTTCTACAGCCATCACCCAAAGTCTTAATGAATGAATGAAACATGGTGAATAAATATGAAATACAAATGGTATACAATGCATATTGTTACATACTGCTATACTGCCTTTTCCACTTAGCAATATATTGTGAATGCCTTTCTACAACAGTAAATATATATGTGCATTGGGGTTTTTTTTAATGGCTGCAAAGCAGTCCAATATCTGAATGTTGGCTACTTTGCAGCCATTAAAAAATCTCCTATTGTTGTACATTTGGGTTATTTTCCATTTTTTTCTTTCATGAACAGTCCCTCAGCGAAATAGTCATGTACATTCTGCTTCCACCAGCACTGTGCGAAAATGCTTATTTGCCTACATCCTGGCTAACAGATTTCTTTCCCACATTTGTCAAGTGGATACGTGAAAATTGGTATCTTCATACTTTAATTTGCTAAGCTTAGGTTGATTTTTTCATGTGTTTATTGGGAGACTTTCTTACCATTTCCAGTTCCTCTCTGAGGGCACATATAGCTCTTTCCCGACTGGATACCAACTCTTCCAAATACTGGTATCTTAGTTTTTTCCTAGCTCGGCATTCTCTTGCACTCTGCCGGCTCCTCTCAAGTTTTGCCTTCAAGTCGATTTTGGCTGGCTTCCGACCACGTTTGCCGGGCTTCTTTACTTTCCCTCCAACCACCTTCAGTAAGAGAGAAAAGAAACCATTTTTTTCCTCTTAGTTCTGTTTCTAGGAAAGTGACTATGGCTGCATATTATTAGTAAGGAAAACATTTACAAGTAATAAATGAAACCTATGAAACTTAGAAAGCATAATCCCATGAAATGCCTTAAGAGTCTTTGCTTCCTGTTTTGTTTTTTTTTTTCTGATACTCTTGATACCATGAGTGTGAGAGAAGAAATACTCTTAAGTTTTCATTATTTCTTCAATAACAATCTTTAAGTAGTTTAACAGTAAACTTTATGAACCATATGTAGCTGGATACTAAAATCTAAAAGACTGTCACTAAATACTTTGTTTACATGGAATTTTTATTGACTTGAGAAAATAGTTAGTAAAAAAAAATCAATATTTAAAATTCTAAGTTCAGTGTGATCTTGACATTAAAAAACAACACATAGAAGAGACGATATTTGTTAAAACACCAATGGGGAGGGCGCCTGTATGGCTCAATTGTTAAGCATCTGCCCTCAGCTCAGGTCATGATCCTAGGGTCTTGGGATGGAGCCCCCATACTGTGCTCCCTGCTTGGTGGGAAGCCTGCTTCTCTGAGCAGAGAGTTAGATGTGGGATTTGACCCCGGGACCCTGAAATCATGACCTGAGCCTAAGGCAGACCCTTAACCAACTGAGCCACCCAAGTGCCCTATGTTTTATATATATATATGTGTGTGTGTGTGTGTGTGTGTGTGTGTGTGTATTTATTTATTCATTTACTTATTTATAAATATGTATCCTAAGCAATTTGGCTATGACTTCCCTCTTCAAGTTTACCAAGTCCAAAGGAACACATGGAAAGTCCCTGACATCTTCAGGATAATTCTCTCCTGCCTTTAGAAGCCTGTAATTATAACCCTAGACTGTCTCAGGAGATCTCTACCTGCTCCCACTAGTCATATGACATCTTTTCAATATCTCTGTTACTCATTTTCCTGCATAGGCACAATTTTTTGGTGACAGACAAAGTAATTTAATCTTCCTTGTTTAGTTTTGGAACCTCCCTAAGTTCTTATACAACACTTAACTATGAGCTAAATGTGATGAATTTTTAAATACATCAACCTGAACTTGAACATCAAATAAATTTTCTTGAAAGCAATTACCTTGAAAGGGGTTACATTTATTACAATGAACAAGCTTTTCGGTAAAGTGCTTTTAGAACTAGTTTCTTAGAAGCTACAACACAGTCTGCCTCAGATTATCTACTTTATCTGACGAGGTTCTGAATGATGCCTAGTTCTTTCTGAAAATTACCCTCAGGAAATAAAAATGTCACAACTTCAGTATTCTGAAAGGAATATTGCTGAGGCTTTAAAAGGCAATTGTTAAAGAGAAGATGCAAAACTCAAACACTGACAAATCATTGCAATAAAGTAGCAACTTCATCAGGTAATGAAACTCAAATTCAATATTCACGTGGCTATAAAAACTCTCATTAGTTTGTTTGAAAATCACTATTACTATCAGACACCAACAACATCCAGTACCCTATAAAGATCAGATCATTACTAAGTATAATGGTTAGGTGGAAAACCAACTGTACATATGAATCAGCCACATTTACCAGACACTGGGTGGTAACATGACGGATGGTCAACCACTATAGCACGCGTTTTTACAGGGTGGCTCTGAAATGAGGCTGAATACTCCAGGGCTCTGGGGAAAAAAACCTTCCTTTCCGCCACTGTAGTAAAGCTAGCTGCTTCAGTACTACTCCCAAATTAGTTTCAACTTTTCAAAAACAGGTCTTTTAGGGGTGCCTGGATGGCTCAGTTGATTAAGTGTTCAACTCTTGATTTCAGCTCAGGTCATGATCTCAGGGTCCTGGAATTGAGCTCTGCATGGGCTCTGCGCTCAGCAAGGAGTCTGCTTCTCTCTCTCTCTCCCTTTGCCACTCCCTCTCACCCCCCAACCCCCAAGCATTCTCTCTCTTAAAAAAAAAAATACAGTTCTCTTAAAGCTTTTTATACTATGCATTATCATGTTTTTATTCCAATATAATAATATACGCTTCAGGAAACTGCAGTTTTAATGAAATATTTTGAAATCATCTTACATTGAAATAAATATTTACTATTTATTAAATAAATATTTACTATTACTACAGTTTTTAAAAAGGAACATATTTACAGCATAAATTCAGGTCTTTAGCAATATAAATGGTTAACACATCTATTCTCTACATAGTGAACTCAATCATCAATAACACAACACTGTAATCTAATACCTCATATATTTGTTTTTAATTAATTCAGGAGAGGCTGCCTTTGAGAAACCAGAAAGAGGACACAGTGTACTTTAGAGACTTGACTGATTTTGTAAACCTCACACAGTCATAAAAACCCAATAACAGTTATAACCCTTTGTTTAGTTTTCATGGTAGCAATATTATTTTATTCCTTTTTTAATTAGAAAGGCACAGTGAATAAATCCAGGGTTCCTGTATTTTATGTCCCCTCCTGTAAAATTACATTAAAACCACATAACCACCACTTCCCTAGTTTAATTTTCCTCAATGGTAGACTGAATTTTTGGCTTTGGATGCCAACTAAAATCTGATTAGTATACCAGTTTTCAAGACTCAGGTACATTAAAGGATTATGGGGAATCTTTTTTTTTTTTTTTTCAAAGATTTTATTTATTCATTTGTCACAGAGATATTACAAGTAGGCAGAGAGGCAGGCAGAGAGAAAGGGGGAAGCAGGCTCCCCGCTGAGCAGAGAGCCTGATGCAGGGCTTGATCCCAGGATCCCAAGATCATGATCTGAGCTGAAGGCAGAGGCTTAACCCACTGAGCCACCCAGGCACCCTGGATTACTGGGAATCTTAAGCCTAAGAGCATTTTATAAAGAAAAAGGTATTATACAGGGGCACATGGGTGGCTCAGTTGGTTAAGTGCCCAAATCTTGATCTCAGCTCAGGTCATGATCTCACAGTTGTGGGATCAAGCCCCACATCAGGCTCCATGCTCAGCACAGAGTCTGCTTGAGATTCTCTCTCTCTCTCTCTGCTCCTCCCCCCACTCATATACTCTCTTGCTCAAAATACATAAAATATATATATTTTTTTTTAAAGGAGGAGCACCTGGGTGGTTAGGTGGGTTAAAGCCTCTGCCTTCGGCTCGGGTCATGATCCCAGATTCCTGGGATAGAGCCCCGCATCCGGCTCTCTGCTCCACAGGGAGCCTGCTTCCTCCTCTCACTCTGCCTGCCTCTCTACCTACTTGCATCTCTGTCTGTCAAATAAATAAATAAAATCTTAAGAAAAAAAAAAGGAAAAGAAAAAGGTACTATACAAATGTGGATTGGTATACTAGTTGCTTTAACAACTTAATTTCATATATTTCACAAGCTATAATGATTAGGGGACAGTTAGGAGAAATTAATAGAAGGAACCAGAAACTAAAACTGAAATCAACCTCACGAATTCCTCCCAAATGTCTCTGGGCCAAAAATTGTCCTAGCCAATGTTTCATAAAGTTTTCACAAATTCAGTGATTACCACATTGTCCCCTTGCTCTATCGTATTTCTTTTGTAAGGAAGTGTATTAATGTGGCTAAGTAAACGTACTGATTTTTATGCTCCAACACAAATGCCAAAGAAAACTATGAAAGTAATATAAAATTTAGCTTTTTCTATTCTAGTTTTATTTCTATCCACATACTAGCCACATGAAATTTTAAATAGCTATCTTTAAAACAGTGGTATCTTGGGGCGCCTGGGTGGCTCAGTGGGTTAAGCCGCTGCCTTCAGCTCAGGTCATGATCTCAGGGTCCTGGGATCGAGTCCCACATCGGGCTCTTTGCTCAGCAAGAAGCCTGCTTCCCTCTCTCTCTCTCTCTCTGCCTTCCTCTCCGTCTACTTGTGATCTCTCTCTGTCAAAAAAAAAAAAAAAAATCTAAAAAAAAAAAACAGTGGTATCTTTATCTACTACCCCTTTTACTTCTCCCCCACCCTCAAACACATTTGTGAGCCAGAAATAGAAAGCCCCAAGGGAAATACTCAGAAAGCTTGTATCCTTAGCCCTCACCATGAACAAACTTATTAGCCATTGATTTTTTCTTACTCTCCACAGAGAATTTATTACACAAAGGAGGAGAGCAGAGATGTTAAATTTCAGTAGGGCTTTTGCAATACCAAGTTTGTCTTCATTATTTGTTAAAAAGGTTCAAGTCTATTTATTATAAGCAAGTAAGAGTGAAGATCCTACTTTTCTGTTAACTACTTTTTTGTTGTTGTTGTTGCTGTTTTAATATTTTCTCCATTCAGACAAGCTAAAACTAGATGTTATTTTTAGAAAGTAAGCACTAGGGACCGTCATATAATTCTATCTCAGTATACGGCAATTATTATTTAATAAATACAGCAGATAAAAAACCTAAAGATGTCCCTAAATAATGACTGGGTCAAAGAAGAGATCACAAGGGGCGCCGGGGTGGCTCAGTGGGTTAAAGCCTCTGCCTTCAGCTCAGGTTCTAGGATAGAGCCCTGCATCTGCTCAGCAGGGAGCCTGCTTCCCCTCTCTCTCTCTGCCTGCCTCTCTGCCTACTTGTGATCTCTGTCTGTCAAATAAATAAATAAAAATCTTAAAAAAAAAAAAAGAAGAGATCACAAGGGAAATGAGAAAACTACTTCGAAGTGAATGAAAAGGAAAACCCAATATACCAAAATGTGATGAGATCCAGCTAACGCCTGCTCAAAGGGAGCTCTAAATGCCTAAACTAAAAAAGAAGAATTGAAATCAATAACCTAACTTTCTACCTTAAGAAACTAGAAAAAGAAGAGCAAGTTAACCCCAAAGCAAGCTGATGGAAGGAAATAACAAATATCAGAGCAGACATAAACAAAATAGAGGATGGCAAAACAATAGAGAAAATCAATGAAACCAAAAGTTGGTTCTTCAAAAAGATCAGCAAAATCAACAAAACTTGGGCTAAACTGGTCAAGAGAAAACATTCAAAATACTAAAATCAAGGGGTGCTTGGGTGGCTCAGGGAGTTAAGTGTCTGCCTTTGGCTTGGGTCATGGTCCCAGGGTCCTGGGATTGGGCCCCAAATCTGGGTCCCTACTCAGCAGGGACCCTTCTGATCCCCCTGCTTGTGCTCTCTCAAATAAATAAATAAAAGTTAAAAAAAAAAAAAAACCAAAATACTAAAATCAAGACAGATTTTAGAAGACATCATCCCTACCAACTTTACAGAAATAAAAATGATTATATGGGATAGCATGAAAAATTATAGGCCCAAATCTAGATAACCTAGAAGAAATGGACAAATTCCTAGAAAGATACAAAGTAGCAAAACTGACTTGAGAGAAAAAATAGAAAATCTGAAAAGCCCTATAACAAATAAAGAGATTGAATTAGTAATTGGAAAATCTCCCACAAAGAAAAGACCAGGTCCAAGTGACTTCACTGGTGAATTCTACCAAACATTTAAAGAACTAACACTAATTCTTTACAAACTCTTCCAAAAAACCAGAAAAGAACATTTCCCGTTATTATTAGCCTGATACCAAAAGTGAGACTTATACACTGAAAACCACAAAACAGCATTATAAGAAACTAATGATCTAATAAAAAGAAAGACATCCTATATTAATGGATTGAAAGACTTTATATTGTTAAGATGACAATACTCTCCAAATTGATCTACAGATTCTACATGATTCCTATCAAAATCCCAGCTGGGGGCACCTGGCTAGCTCATTTGGTACAGCATTTGACTCTTGATCTCGCAGTCCTGAGTTTGAGCACTATGTCGGGTGTAGAGATTACTTTAAAAAAATCCCAGCTGCCTTTTTGCAGAAATTGACAAGATAATAAAAAAAATTCATATGGAAATGCAGTGACCCAAAACAGCCAATCTTGAAAAACAACAAAAGTGGAATGGCTTATGCTTTCTGATTTCAAAATTTATTAGAAAGCTACAGTAATTAAGATAGTGTGGCAATGGCACAGGGGTAAACATACATATCAATGAAAAAGAACTGAGAATCCAGAAATAACCCCTTACGTTTATGATCAATTGATTTTCAGTAAGGTGCCACAGCAATAGAGAAATGGGAAAAGAATAGTCTTTTCAATAAATGGTGCTGGAACAACTGGGATCTACAAGCAAAAGAATTAAGCTGGACTCCTACAACACGACATATATAAAAATTAACTCAAAACAAAGCCCTAAATGTAACCTATAAAACTTGTAGAGGAAAACAGAAATAAATTTGTGCCCTTGGATTAGGCCATGAATTCTTAGATATGACATCACAAGTATACACAACAAAAGAAAAAATAAACTGGACTTCAAAATTAAAAATTTTATGCTTAAAAAAAAACACCATTAGGGGCAACTGGGTGGCTCAGTGGAACAAGCCTCTGCCTTTGGCTCAGGTCATGATCTCAGGTTCCTGGGACAGAGCCCCACATCAAGCCCCATATTGGGCTCTCTGCTCAGCAGGGAGCCTGCTTCCCCCCCCCCCCGCCTGCCTCTCTGCCTACTTGTGATCTCTCTGTCAAATAAGTACATAAAATCTTTAAAACAAACAAACAAAAAAACACCATTAAGGTCAACCCATAGAATGGGAGAAAATATTTGTAAATCAAACATATGATAAGGGACTTGTATCCAGAATATATAAAGAACTTTGACAATTCAACAAAGAAGACAAAAAATCCTATTAAAGTATAGGCAAAGTATATGAATAGACATTTCTCCAAAGAAAATACACAAATGACCAATAAACATATGAAAAAACATTCAACATCATTATTCATTTGGAAATGTGAATCAAAACCAAGAAATAACATTTTATACCCACTAGGATGGCTATATAATAAAAACAGCCAATAACGTGAAGATGTGGAGAAATGGAACTCTCATACATTGCTGGGGGGGTGGGTTAAAATGGTGGCCATTCCCCAAAATATTAAACACAGAATTACCATATGACCCAGCAATTCTGCTCCTAGGTAATCCCAAAAAGAAATGAAAACATATGTCCACTTAAGAACTTGTACAATGGATGTTCGCAGCACTGTATTTCATGATAGTTAAAAAGTGGGAACAACCCAAATGTCCTCCAACTGATGAGTAGATAGCAAAATGTAGTGTGTTTATACAATGGAACATTATAAAACATTATTCAGGCATTAACTGATGCATGGTTCAACACAGATGAACACTGGAAACATTATACCAAGTAAAACAAGCCAAACAGAAATGGCCACATACTGTATGATTCCATTTATATAAAATGCCCAAAAGAGGCAAATTTATAGAGATTAAAAAGTAGATGATTGATGTTTTAGGGGATGGGGAGGAGAGACTGGGAAGTGGCTGCTAAATGTTTTTTTTTCTTTTTAAAATTAATATACTTTGCTTTTTTTTTTTTTATTTGACAGAGAGCACCAGTAGGCAGAGAGGCAGGCAGAGAGGGAGAGGGGGAAGCAGGCTCCCCGCCAAAGCAGAGAGCCCGATGCGAGACTTGATCCTACGACCCCAGGATCAGGACCCGAGCCAAAGGCAGCAGCTTAACCCACTGAGCCACCCAGGTGCCCTATACTTTGCTTTTTATTTTTTTTTTTATTTTTTTTTAAAGATTTTTATTTATTTATTTGACAGAGAGAAATCACAAGTAGGCAGAGAGGCAGGCAGAGAGAGAGAGGAGGAAGCAGGCTCCCTGTCGAGCAGAAAGCCCAATGCGGGGCTTGAACCCAGGACCTGGGATCATGACCTGAGCCGAAGGCAGTGGCTTAACCCACTGAGCCACCCAGGCGCCCCTATACTTTGCTTTTTAAAGCTCTTTTAGGTTTACAAAAAATTAAGCAGAAAAGTACAGCGTTCCCATATATCCCCTTTTCCTCCACCCTTCCAGTGTCCCCTATTATTAACATCTTGCATTAGTGTAGTACATTCATTACAATTGATGAACCAATGTTATTAATAAATCCAAAGTCTACATTAGGGTTCACTCTTTGTGTTATACAGTTCTATGGGTTTGACAAATGCATATATTATGTATCCACCATTACAGTATCATACAGAATATTTTCACTGCCCTAAAAATCCCATGTTCCACCTATTCCTCCCTCCCTCGCTCCCAAAATGTTGGCAACCACTGACCTTTTTACTACCTCTATAGTTTTACTACCTTTATAGGATCCTGGCATCATGACTGGAGCCAAAGGCAGACACTAAACTGAGCCACTCAGGAGCCCCAACAAGTTCAACTTTCATAGAAAGAGGAGTTATATGCTCTGTAGGGCCTTCTTAAAATGAGGAAGGCTCCAGTGTCCAGATTAAATCCTATTCCAGAGACTCTTGGGTCATTCTACTTCTAGCTTTTCAGGAGCTAACAACAAGCACTTAAATTCAAGGCTAATGGATACCTGGGTGGCTCAGTCTGTTGAGCATCTGCCTTCGGCTCAGGTCATGATCCCA
The DNA here is from genome assembly GCF_902655055.1 of Lutra lutra. Classification (NCBI taxonomy): domain Eukaryota; kingdom Metazoa; phylum Chordata; class Mammalia; order Carnivora; family Mustelidae; genus Lutra; species Lutra lutra. The sequence continues at coordinate 88,563,749 of NC_062285.1, forward strand.
GGGTCCTTGTATCGAGACCCACAAAGGGCTCCTTGCTCAATGGGGAGCCTGCTTCTCCCTCTGCCTGTCGCTCCCCCAAGCTTGTGCTCTCTCTCTGGCATATAAATAAAATCTTTAAAAACATATTTAAAAAAATTCAAGGCTAAATCAAGGCGTGTAGGGAGAGAGCACTCACTATGGGACAAGGTCTTGAGCTGGGCACTCTACATGTTATCTCATGTTATTTCACACCATTTCAGGTGAGGGAAACAGCACTATGCTCATCTTTTTCAGGTAAAGTGGGGAAAATTAATTCCTTTATTTGACAACCATTTATTAAATACCACCATACCCCAAACAGCATGAAACTCCAGGAATATTAATGTAAGAAGTTGGGGGTCCTAAATTGTAAGGAATATGGACTGATGAAACACAGCAGACATGAAATAAACAATAACATCATAAGGGGCAGGATATCAGTGTATACAGGAGTGGAGGGAGGCATGTATATACACACCAGAGATGCATAGTGGTCTTTTTATTTTATAGATGACAAAATTTTAGCCAGTCTTCTCTTTCTTACTCCTAACAGGGGCATCGTATGAAGTCACGCCTCCTCAGGACCTCACCCCGTCCCCTGCATTCCCACCTAATCTTCACCATTTCTCTAAATGTTCCCTCCATCTCCCCAACTTCTGCAATAGCAAATGCTATGCTTTCTTTGGTTAGGGTACGCTCTAGCCCTCTTCCTCTGAAGCTCTCCCTGGCAATTACCCTCTTCCCATGTCATTTTTCTTCTCCTAATGCCTGGAACATACAGTGAACACACTGAATTTATACATTACATTGTTTTTTTCTAGTGGCCTCACAGATTTAGGTTCCATCTCCTCCAAGTAATGTGGGCTCCTCGTGCGCCAAAGCCGTCCGTGTTTTCTACTTCCGTAACCTCAACCGTAACTGGGCCGTATGCAGCCCAGAGCCAGGCATTTGGGAGGCATTTATTAAATGACTGATTGAATAAATAAATGCAAAGAAAAATTAGGAATATTCTGAAACAGACTTAAGTTGATATCACTACTATGACTGCCAACTTATATAGAAGTTGTTAAAAAAAAAAAGCTCCCTCATAAGGGATATAAAATCTGAAAAACCAGTTAAGAACTCTTAACTATTTTACCACCCTTTTTGCACTTATTTACATCCTAATGCTCTAATTCTTAAGGCAACTCATAAAAGTTTCAAGCTGTTAAGTCTAACAGAATTACCGCATTTACACATTTATCCGAAAGGGTAGGGAGCAACAGCTCCAGCTAAAAACAAAATAGAGCAGGAGGGCTTGTTTTGCTCTTTTCAAAAACATGAAGTGAAAAGTTACCTCCAACTGTTTAAGGAAAAATAAAGATACATACGAATGTTCCCAGCTAGTGCTCTTTACCACTTTAAAGAAAAAACAAGTAGCTGCCTTTTCATTTGGTGTTAAGACCCCCAAAACTTCCTTCACAGCTGTGGGTTAGGCCTTTTATTTACCAGATCTTCAGAAAGAAAGTCTAATCACATCTTCCTGCTGCTAACCTTTCTGCCAGTTCATTCTTCTAGTCCACGGAAGGAGAAAGCAGATAAAGTAGGCCTCTCTGAACTGAGAGTTAACTCCTGCCTCTCCTCTCCCAACACCTATGCCCGCTCCGACCCCCAGCTATGTCTGGGAAGCCCATCCTACATATACCTGAGCGATGCCTGAAACTGTTAAAAACAGACTAAGAGTGGTCTATACCTGTCTTTGCTTCATTCCTGCCCACCTCTTTCTCAACCGCCACATTCTGGCTTCTACCCTATCACTCCAGGGAAAATTCTCTTGCTGGGTTCATAAACAATCTCCTATTTTCCAAGTCCAAACCCCCTTTTTCACTGTTTACTTGACACTTTTTTTTGTAGCATCTCATATCGTAGACTAAGCCCGTTCTTTAAAATTCTCTGCTCCCTTCGATAAATGGCATAATAGCCCTTTTTGTTCTCGTTCTCCTGTATCACTAACCTCTCCGTTCCCATTTATGTTGCTGAGTCCTGTTCTTCAGCCCCTTTGGATTTTATTGTTTTCTAGGGTTTTGTCTCTTTAGCTCTCTTTTCTGTCCACACTCTTCACCCCAAAGGATTTTATGCATACTCCATCAACTACAACCACTGTAATAGTCTCAATATGGTTTTCAGCTCAGGCCTTTCTCATGAGCAATTAACCGAGCTGGTACAGGGTCAGAAAGCACTTGCATTTATTGAGAACCCATGATGTACTAAGTTCTTTTGATATGGGTTCACATATTACAGCTAACTCTTGAACAATATGAGGGTAATGGGTGCCAACCCCCAAGCAGTCAAAAAACCGTCTGTAACTTTTCACTTCCCCCAAAACTTGACTACTACTGGCCTATTGTTGAAGCTTTACCAATCACATAGTCAATTGTTGCATATGTTGTATATGTGTTATATATTGTAATCCTACAGTCAAGCTAGAGAAGAGAATCATAAGGATGAGAAAATATATTTACAGTACTGTACTATATTTATTTTTTAAAAAGTCATGTATAAGTGGGTCGGTGCAGTTCAAAACTGCATTGGTCAATGGTCAACTGATTTTTTTTTTTTTTTAAAGTTCTATGCCCAACATGGGGCCTGAATTCGTGACCTGAGATCAAGAGTCACATGCTCTACTGACTGAGCCAGCCAGATGCCCCAAGGGTCAACTGTTACTACCTTTAGTTCTCACAATAACTCATTAGATTTTTATTAACCCATCCAATGAAGAAATTCAGTTTGGAAGAGATAAAAGACAGCTTGAAAATAGTAGAAAGGAGATCTGAACTTTGGTTATATGTCAAAATCCATGTTCTTTACTAATTGGACCACCTGCTTCTAGTCTTATCCAAGTTCCTACATCTTTACCCTAATCCATTCTCCATATAGCCATTGGCATTTTTTCCTTCAAAGACGCACATCCAATATTGTCATGTCTGCTTTAAAATCCTTCCGTGGCTCCCCAACATGTATGGCCTTGGTTTTCAAACTTTGGTAGGCATATTCCCCACTCAATTGGGGAGCCTAATTAAAATTCAAATTCCCAAGCCCCATTCCCAAAATTCTGGGTCAGCAGGTGTTTCCTCTATTCCACACTTTGAAAAATATAGACCATGGGGCACCTGGGTGGCTTAGTGGGTTAAAGCCTCTGCCTTTGGCTCAGGTCATGATCCCAGGATCCTGGGATCGAGCCCCACATCAAGCCCTACATTGGGCTCTCTGCTCAGCAGCGAGCCTGCTTCCCCCTCTCTCTCCCTCTGCCTACTTGTGATCTCTCTCTGTCAAATACATAAATAAAATTTAAAAAAGAAAAATACAGACCAAAATTTGAGAGCTTAACTTGCCAGGCATATCGTGATCTGGCCCCGGCTTACTTTTCCATCCTCATCTCTGCCATGCCTCTACTGGTATTTTAAGCTCTAGCTCAGGGGTCAGCAAACTACAGCCCTGCTGGCCAAGCCTGTTCCCAGTTTTGGTAAATAGAAGGTTTATTAGAACACAGCCACACCCAGTCATTAAGTTTTGCCTATGGTTACTTTGTGCTAAACTGGCAGGGTTGAGTAATAGCAACAGAGATCAAAATGGCCAGCAAATAGTTACTATCTGGCCCTTTACTGAAAATTTGCCAATTCCTGATCTAACTTGTAGCATAATACTTGTTAATCAGTGCAGTATGCTTTAGTGCAAGGTCTTCCTTCTTTTCCACTTTCTGGAGGACTCCTATTCTTCCTCACAGATTCACTCCTACTGTGTGAACCAGTGTCTGACATGCCTAGAGAGGCACCCGTTCTTACTGCTCCAAAAAAAAGCACTTTGCCTCTATTGCCCTTATTTTTTACCTCACTCTATTGTATTGACTATTCTATACGTCTGCCGGGCGCACTGAAATGTAAGCTCCCAAGAATAGTTACAAACTTTTCCACCTTTCTCTGTCTAGCATAATGCATGTACATATTAGGTGACCAACAAATAATTAAGGAATTAATGAATGAATACACTTTCCTGAAAACCTTAAAAGAACTAATCATTCTGAATAAGAATATGTAAACTTAGATTTCAACTGGTTTCTGTATTATTGAAATTACTCCTTAGGGGTAAACTTTCTTGTAAGGTACCCTATGTAAAATATGCATGTAACCTAGACAGGAAGGGAAGGCACATTAAATCTGTCACAGATTTGTTTAGTAGAGGAGCTGGCTCTTCTGTTTTGGTCTTATGGATAGCACTGATGAAGAGGAGGACAGGAAAAACATAAAATGTCTGGGTTTTGTGGCACTGTTCAAGACAGGTAGGGGCCAAAGGACAGATCTGGGAGTGTCAAAGACATTTTGGGGCCAAGTTAAAATTTTTGCGAGAACCAACGCTACTCAGAAAAATGGAATGGAACAGATGATCCTATCTTCTTACCTAAGAGGTAAGGAAGGTGTGAGAAACCTTATTTTCAGATAATCATGTGTAATACAGGTAGACAGGAAGTCTATGAAGTCTATGAAGGAGAATAGCGTCCGCATTACCATACTGTGGCCAGCGTCTGGGCCAATCTCCTGTCAGTCACTCAACTGAAACTTGATGGCCTATAGTGCCAGGCAATACAGTATGGCAGTCTTTTACCAGCTTAGTCTGTGGCAGGAACACGTCTGGTCAAGGATGTTTCAATTTTTATCAGTCATTGATTCAATAAACAGAAAAGTCAAATATAAAATAAAAAAATAAAAACCTTCTGCCTATGATCAAAGCCTCTGAAAATAACAAACTTTTATTTTCTTTGTAACTGAATGCAACAGGTGAGGAAGAAGCAGCTTTCATAAAAATAAGCACTTCTTCCTAGTGGTGGGCATGCAGGTAGGCTCACGAGACTACCTTTCTCACACAATCTGACAGTTAAATACACAGCTTAAGTTAATTTCTTTTTTTTAAATTTTTTTTAAGATTTTATTTATTTATTTGACACAGAGAGAGAGAGATCACAAGTAGGCAGAGAGGCAGGCAGAGAGAAAGAGAAGGAAATGGGCTCCCTGCTGAACAGAGAGCCCGATGCAGGGCTCAATCCCAAGACCCTGAGATCATGACCTGAGCCAAAGGCAGAGGCTTAACCCACTGAGCCACCCAGGCGCCCTTAAGTTCATCTCATGCTTCATCCCATTGCCCCGTCCCATCTGGGGACACAGGAGCAAAAGGAAGTATAAATATGGCTGCAAATGTTAGGAATAACACACAATTAATAATTACTAAAATGAGCATCTCAGATACCTGAGGACCAAAGAAGTCACTCTTAGTAACAACAGTTACTAGTAACTATAGTAACTAGTAACAATAACATTTTTTGTGTGTGTTTACTATGTGTTAGACTCTGTACTCAATGCTTTATAGTAATGCATTATCCCTAATCCTCAACAAAGCCTGTGAAAACAATATTAACCATTTAGAAGATAAAATGGAAACTCAGAAAGTTTAATGAACTCAGCCAAGATTTTTCTTTCCCAATTAGTAGAGATCTACTCAGTCAGTGTTTGAGCTCTGCTGCTTAGCACTTTCCCAAGCCCCCACTTTTAGGTGCCCATCTACCTCTTGCTTTATTTTTGCCATTTGCCATTGACTGTATATATTCTGCCTGGGTGGCTCAATGGAGCATACTGATTCATAAAGCCCAGGCACATAGGGCAATCTTCTTTTTTAAAAAAGATTTTATTTATTTATTTGACAGAGAGAGATCACAAGTAGGCAGAGAGGCAGGCAGAGAGAGAGAGAGAGAGAGGAGGAAGCACGCTCCCTGCCAAGCAGAGAGCCTGATGCAGGACTCCATCCCAGGACCCCGAGATCATGACCCGAGCTGAAGACAGAGGCTTAACCCACTGAGCCACCCAGGTGCCATCAGGGCAACCTCCTTAATGCCACTCTGTTCCAACCCAATCACTATTAGTGAGTATTCGATGCTGTATCAGGCACATTGCTAGATGGTAGAAAGGTAAAGGTGCATTCCCATTCAGATCTATCCTACTCTGACTCCAGAAAGGTAGGTGACAGAATGTGGAGAACTCCTGGTAAACTCACTCATCACCACTGCTGAAAAGAACTCAGAAGGGGCGCCCAGTCAGTTAAGCATCTACCTTCAACTCAGGTCCTGATCTCCAGGCACTGGGATCAAGCCCCGCCCCTTGTGGGGCTCCCTACTCAGCCGGAAGTCTGCTTCTCCCTCCAACCCGCCCCCCTCTCGTGCTCTCTCCCTCTGTCAAATAAACAATAAAATCTTTTAAAAAATTATTTTAGGGGTGCCTGGGTGGCTCAGTGGATTAAGCCGCTGCCTTCGGCTCAGGTCATGATCCCAGGGTCCTGGGATCGAGCCCCACATCGGGCTCTCTGCTCAGCAGGGAGCCTGCTTCCCTCTCACTCTCTCTCCCTGCCTCTTCGCCTACTTGTGATCTCTCTCTATCAAATAAATAAATAAAATCTTTAAAAAAATTATTTTAAAAAACCCAACTCAGAATACAGAATCTTTATATAGGGAAGTCCTCACATCATCATCGCCTGTTTCCCTGACCTGCTGATTCAAATACTATCTCTCTACAACTGCTACTCCTGCCCTCTTCATCCTCTTCCTATTCCCCTGGCTTTGCTGTCAGCCAGTTTGTCAGCCTTTATGCTCTCTGATCATACTTTATGCACAACCACCATTATTCCAAGCCCCAACACTCACCTCCCCTTATACAGGAGAAAATGGAACCTGAGACTCTATCGCCGATACATACTGTGAGGAGAAAATGTGTTTTGTGTGTATGTGTATCTATGCTAGGAGGACAATATAATTCTGTGGGATTGTAACAACTAGAGCACAGAGAAAGGCCAGGCTGGGAGATGCAAAAGACTTCAGGGCTGCTTCGTACTGCCTGACTGCTGGAAGAGCAGTCTGATCTTGCTGTACACGGCATTTAAATATTACTCATCCACAACTACAACGTGTATTCAAAGTGAAAGTAGTGTATTCGCAGAGGCACTATCCATCCACAGACATGTGGAGTAGATTTTCTTTTCCATAATCATTAAAGATTTAAGAAACTGATGGTTTCTAAAAACAATGAACTAAAAAGAATGAGAACTGAGTTCATTTTGCTTTCTACCCCCCAGATTTAACTTCACTCTTTTAGGGAAAACAATAAAATTTTATACCCTCCTACAGTTTGCTAGTTTTAGAAATAGCTCCTATGTGATTTTATAGCTAAGTAAAATAACTTCAAATCCTATGTATTTTTCTTGGACTTGAGACTAGTGAAGACTTTGAGAAAGTTATTAAATGTTTCAAAAGTCTGAAAAGGAAACTAAAAATTTTATAGAATATACTGTGAGAGCTTCAAATTAAGGAAATTAAAAAACAATGGTATTTTAGCATCTTAAAGAGCCATAACATTATTCTGAAAAAGGTAATGGATATAGTATTCAGATTTTCTTTCAAAATTAATACTAAGCAATCAAGCTAGCAAGACTTTCATGGAAAAATTATTTTCTGATGTTTCTGGAAAACTTTCAGAACTCCCCCTTTCTGTCTCAGAAACACCGCTTCCTGTTAGGGTTTGCTACTTCACAAGCAAACGGTTTCTCCAGGTGAGTCTCAATTCCAAAGTACTGCGATGGGCTTTCCCTTCTGCCTACCACTTTGCTCAGAGCCTTCTGTGAGAACAGGAAGAGGAGATAATGTAGAATAACCCAAGCAGCGTAGAGAATCTAGAAATCTTTTCACTCTAAGGATGAGTGAAACAAAAAAGTGACACAGCAGAGTATTACTGGTTTGGTGGAGGGTGAAAAGGGCACCCAAACGAAGGAAAAAGCTAGCATGAGCAGTATGCCAAAAAAATTGTGGAAAGTAAGACCTCTTAAAGGCATAAAGAAGGAATGATTTCTACTTCAAAATTGCCAAAGTCTATTAGTCTGACTCCTTAAAAAAAAAAAAAAGTCCAATTTCCTAAACATTCTAGAACATCAATAAGCTGACCTCATCCCTATCTTCATGATCTAAAACTAGACAACATTAATGTGGGTAGACATAAAGACAGAAATAGGTTATACATACACTTTATGAATTAGCCAATTATGAACAATGTCTGTTAGAATCATAGGGATAACTGATTTGGATGGCAAAAGGTGGTAGGATATTAAGATAGATTAACAAGAAGGAATTCACTACTTCTCTTAGAGAAGGCTTTCTACAGGAGGTTAGATTCTGGACGAATAGCAACAGGAGCTTAGCAGAGTGTTCCAACCAACCACAGGAAAATATCTCAGAGGGGGAGTGAACTGATTATATGAATGGGGCATTGAGTAAGGGAGCCTGAGAGAAGAAAGGGGAACCTTCAAGGGGAATAGGGCTGGTTCAGGGTGCCCTAATTAAGGTCTCCAAACTGGAGAAAGTCTGGGAGGAGGGGCAGGAGAAGGCAAAAAGAAAAAGTACCGTGGTTTCTTCACTTATTTCGCTAGGCAAGTTAAGGACTAGGCTTTGCACCACCTGGAAAAGCTGACAAACAGGCTTGTCCTGGGAGTGAAAAATTCCCAGAGGAGAGAGCCCTTTCTGGAAAGACGCAGCCCCCTGTTCCCTGAATTCCTGGCTGGGCACCATGGGGTAATAACTGGAGGCGCAGGGATGTCTATGGCAGGTGTTTCCTGGGTGTTGGCGTGGCTACCAGGCTGAGGTTCAGCGGCGGGTCTAGCACTTAGCGACAAGCAGGCGGCGGCGGCGGCGGCAGCTGCGCGTGCAAACCACAGGACTTACCTTACTGTCATCCATCTCGGCGGACAGGCCGGCCTGGCCAGGCGCTCCCTCCCACTGCCCTCCCCCGGCTCAGCCGGCCTGGCCCGGCCCGGCCCCCGCCCCGGGGGAAGAAGGGGATATGGTTCTGACTGTCTCCTCCTTTCGCCTAATAGTTCGATTCCCTGATGCCACAGTCACGGGGACGAGGGACCAGTTCAGGAATGACAGAGCGGACCCTGGAGGCGGCCCAAAACGCCTCCTTTCGCCGCCGCCGCCTCCTCCTCCCCCTCCATGACAGTCTCGGGGTGTGTTTACAGACGCCCTGGAGAGCGGCCCGGACGGGAGGGTGGGCGGGAGCACTGCACGCGGAATGGCCTCTTCGGTTGCCGTATTCGGGGCGCATTCTGGGGATTGTAGTTTTCCCTAACGCACTATCTGCAGGGCTGACTAGGAAGAAAACTACAATGTCCACATGCCCTCAGCAAGGCGTCTGTTTTCCTCCAGCCGGCGAGCGCTGCGGGGGAGGAGCCAGTCAGGAGGCCAGACTACGTTTCCAGCAGAGCGCTATCTTGGACTTCCAGCGCTCTGGGCACTGGTGGGATGACTTTGGGGCCCCACAGAAGCCCGCCCCAAGGAGGAGCCCTGGGAGCAGGCACTCCTCCGGGACACCGAGGAAACCCTGAAGATTCTTTATTACACACACAGACCAAAGGGAAAAAAAAATTAAGAAAGAAAGAAAAGAAAACTAAGAATGCTGCAGCTGTTTTGAGAAACAGTTGGGCAGTTCTTACAATATTAGACATAAAGTTACCATATCGCCAACAATTCCAAAGAAATGAAAACACACTTCCATGTGAAAACCTGTACAAGGATGTTCTATCCTAGAAGCATTATTCATAATAGTCAAAAAGTGAAACAACCCAAATGTCTCATCAGTGGATGAATGGATAGGATAAATGTGGTATGTATGTATGTGCAGAGGAATGTTATTGATATAAAGTACTAATAGATGCTACAGAATGGATGAGCCTTGACAACATACAAAATTAAGAGCCTCATTTTGTAGATTCCATTTATGGAATGGAAGGTCCAGAACAGGTAATTGAAAGAAAAAAGTTAACAAGTGGTTGACAGGGGGTTCGGTTGGGAACGGCGAGGAAGTGAGACCGGAATGGGGAGGGATTATTAATGGGCCCTGGTTTTCTTTTTTTGAGGTGCTGAAAATGTTAAAAAATTAAGGGTGCCTGTCTGGCTGAGTGAGTAGAACATGGGACTCTTGATCTGGAGTTATGAGTTAAAGATATATTTGCAGCCAAATACAGTTAATACATTAACTAAAAATTTTAAAAGAAATAGTGAATCTCGGGGCACCTGGGTGGCTTGGTTGGTTAAGCATCTGCCTTCAGAGTGGGTCATGATCCCAGAATCTGGGATCAAGTCCCACCTCGGGCTCCCTACCTCAACAAAGAGTCTACTCTCTCTACCCTTCCCCACCTGCTCATGATCTCTCTTTCTCTCTACTTCTCTCTCTCTCTCGTAAATAAATTTTTAAAAATCTTTAAAAAATGAAAAAAAAAAGTGAATTTTACAGTATGTGACTTATATCAATAAAACCATAAAAAAATAAGATGGTCTTTGCATACTGCTGTTTTTTGTTGTTTTAGCCTAAATTAAACCACTGAGCATTTGATAAAGGTTCATTCATGTTCCTTAATGTTATTCTGGAGGACTCTTTGACCCAGTCTTTTTCAAAGACTACAAAAACCCTTCCGGAATTCAATGGAAGTAGAGTTGCCAGATTTAGCAGTAAATATACAGAACACTCACAACTGGTTTTAGGATAAACAAATAACTTGTTAGTAAAAGTATGTCCCATACAATATTTAAGACACACTTTTACTATAAAAAAAAGTATATGTTGTTTATCTGAAAATCAAATTTAACTGGGTGCCTTCTATTTTATCTTTTAACTCCAAATTGAGGAAGGGTAATAGGGGCATACCTTGTTTTGCTGTACTTCACTTTATTGTGCTTTTTACAAATGGAAGGTTTGTGGCAACCCTGCCTTGAGCAAGTCTATTGATGCCATTTCCCAATAGCATTTTCTCACTTTGTGTCTCTGTGTCACATTTTAGTAATTCTCACTATATATATATACACATATATATTTATATATTTTAAATTATATATATATATATATTTAAGATTTATTTATTTGAGAGAGAAAAAGAGAGCAGGGAGGAGGGGCAGAGAGAGAAGGGAAGGGAGATAAGCAGACCCCCTCCACTGAGCACGGAGTCCGTGGTGGGGCTTGCTCTCATGACCCTGAGATCATGACTTGAGCTGAAATCAAGAGTCAGTCCCTTAACCAACTGAGCCACACAGGTGCCCCAATTCTCACCGTATTTCAAACTTTTTCATCATTATTATGTTTGGTACAGTGATATGTGATTAGTGATTATGACTTGTTGAAAGCTCAGATGATGGTTAGCATTTTTTAGGCATAAAGATTTTCTCATTAAGGATGTACACTTTTGTTTTAAAGAAATAATGCTTTGCACACTTAATAGACTGTAATATGGTATAAACATAACTTTTACATGCACTTGGAAACCAAAAAATTCATTTGACTTGTTTTATTGTAGCGGTCTGAGAACGGAACCCACAATATCTCCGAGGTATGCCTGTAACAGGAAAGTTGAATCATCTCCGACTGATCTGTATAATGCTTTAGAGGAACTAAAGCAGGTTACTTCCTCCAAGTAAAAGCCACGTAGCCAGGTCTTGTGGCTGGTAATGGGTCTGGCATGCTGGGGTTTCAGCAGTTGGGCCCACCTAGGGGTACACCTGTAACCCCAAAACTGCATTCACAGAGGTCTCGGGGACACCTAGCCACATCCTTTCTGATGATCAGAGGAGCAAAAGTGTGTGCTCATGGGAGCTCTCTTCCTCTGCCTCCCCTAATACCCTTTTTGTTCTACACCTCCAGGGGCTGTTTTCCTCCCCCTTCTAGCTTCTTTCTACTGTGTCCAGCCTGGTGTCAGTTCTGCATCCCTAGTTATGCCCTGGTCAGTAAGTCCTCTTCTCTGAGGTGGAACTGCTTTTCCCCTGGGTTAATTCTCTACCACTCTCCCTTCCTGCATCCCAGCTGTCAAAAGCACATCTCTATAATGGCACTTATCCACTCCATCCTTCCACAGAAGCTGTGTGTGAGAGGTTTGAAGACTCAGTCACCAGCGCCCCACCCCCTGCAGGAAGGAGAACTAAGACCTTTTGAACCAAGTAGTAGAAATCTAAAAACATGCAGGAAAGAATGTACACCAGTTTCAGGAGAGAGGTTTTCTTAAGGGAGGGAGGGAGGGGCTTGGGGTGAAGAGTGGTTAGGTGTATATTTAATTTTTATTTATTTAATTTTTTACATTTTTAAAAATTTATACTTAATTTTAATTTTTATTTTTTTTAAGATTTTTATTTATTTATTTGACAGAGATCACAAGCAGGCAGAGAGGCAGGCAGAGAAAGAGAGGAAGAGAAGCAGGCCTCCCGCTGAGCAGAGAGCCTGATGCGGGGCTCAATTCCAGAACCCTGGGATCACGACCCGAGCCGAAAGCAGTGGCTTTCACCCACTGAGCCACCCAGGCGCCCTATACTTAATTTTTAAAGAGATGAAACAAACATGTTAACTTTGGAAATGGAGTTGTATTATTGTCTTTGTATTTCTGTACATTTGAAATATTATATATAACTAAAACAGAAATTCATTTTTTAATTAAAAAAATTTTTTTTATTTATTAGAGAGAGTGCAGAACAAGAGAGAGAGGGATGAGCAGGGAGAGGGGCAGAGGGAGAAGCAGACTCCCCACTGGATCCCAGGATGCCAGGATCCTGACCTGAGCCAAAACAGACTGAGCCACCCAGGTACCCCTTAAAATAGAAATTTAAATTTAAGAATTATAAATATGCTCCCTTTAAGAAGTGTGGAACTACTTTTAAGTATTTTTTAGATTTCATTTGTAAAAATAAACCTTTTTTTTTTTTTTTTTAAGATTTTATTTATTTATTTGACAGAGAGAAATCACAAGTAGGCAGAGAGGCAGGCAGAGAGAGAGGAGGAAGCAGGCTCCCTGCTGAGCAGAAAGCCCGATGTGGGGCTCGAACCCAGGACCTGGGATCATGACCTGAGCCGAAGGCAGTGGCTTAACCCACTGAGCCACCCAGGCGCCCCTGTAAAAATAAACCTTAATCACATCATAAAATAAGACTTTGTTAAAGACAGAGGATCTTATGAAGAAGTATTGCATAGTCATATGTTAAACATTTGCTGAGAAGTATCCAGAATTGGTAGAGGTGAGGAAGAACAAGAGAGAGCATTAGTTTCTGTAAGTATAAATCCTTGAGGACTTTATAATCCAAGAAGAAGAAATTCACACATACAGGAGACTATGGACAATCACCAAACAAGGCATCTGGTGAAAATGATACAGACCAAACTTAATACTCATGTGCTAGATTGTCCAGAGTGGGTAGGGAGTGCCAAGCATCACACTGATCCCTGGAAAGGTAAAGCGAACACAGCAAACATACTTTTTTATTTTTAAGGAGTAGGCAGAAGTTTAGAAGAAGAATATTTTCTCAGGGTGCTGAGCGCGCTTTATATTCATCATCTTCAATCTTTTCCTCCTTCTCCAAAGGAAACTCCCAGGCATGCAATTCCTTCTAAAAATGCATATAATTTTCTCCTCCCTCCACTCCTTTCTCCTCCCTCCCCAACACACACAAACACGTTTCATATACTCCTAGACACCCCACGTAGAGACACTGTTGGCCTACGAAGCATCGAGCCTCTGCTGCTGCTGTGGAGTTTCTGGTAGTGAATTCCTAAGCAGCATGGCACACACCCACTCCCACTAGGTCTGCATGCCTTCCATGCCCTCGTGTCTCTCTCCTGTTCCCCTTACCACTAGGGCTGAAAGAGCACAGGTGTCTAAACAGAGCCAAGATGATCATGTTACTCCCCAGGCCACATGGGTCTGCTTGGCACATATCCCCTGGGGAACATCAGAGAGAAAGGAAGCTCATTAAAATAACTTGTTAGGCTCCAGCTGGCTTCCCACTAAGTTTGACACACGAGTCTAAGAATTTAAAAATTACCCAGCCCTTTCCAAACTTTCCTTGGAAATGAAAATCGTTTCACTCAGTCCTGGCCCAGAGATTTTGGTTAGACCCATCTCCCATCTCGAACTAGCAATAATTAAAAACAAAGCCTACGAAGAAAGAAAACAAACGTGACCATGAAATCTACCATGGTAACTTCTGACCCACCCTAACACGCACCATACATTTGGGGAAGAATGTACCCCCGGGTCAGCCCATAAGTGACCTATCGTGACTTCTCTGTCTCTGCCTTGAGTTTTCTGAGAGCTGATCATCATCTGTGGCCAAGTGAGTGCTAAAGATTTTAAAAGGCAGCGTGGTTGTAAGTGAATTTGTGGGTAGCTCAAATTATGACACACAGGCTGAGAGAGGATGGGAGGATAGCTATTCGAAGGGAAAAACAAACCCCTGATTGAAGAGAGATAGGGGGTGGCATGCGATTAAGTGAAGAAGGCAAGGGAACAAAAAATTAACCTTGTTACAGAAACCACAAACAAGGGGAACAGTACGATATTCTACATTCCGGAATGCCATGGCTACGTTGATATGTAAATCTGGCGCCGGAACAACAGAGTATTATTACGGCTGATATGGTAATCCGCAGAGGTACAGAAAGAAAGTGGGCGGGTCATGTGAAATTCATGAAATGCTTGAGGTGAACTCACTGCTCAAGTATTAGTCCTGTTTTGTGTGCGGATTTTTTTTTTCTCCAACTTATTTTATAGATAAGTATTCCTCTGTACTGTTTGTTTCTGAAAAGTTGAGCAGCTTTTCATGAGGCTATCAGATATTCCACTGCAGAAGTTTCTTTCTGTTTTTCGGGCGTTTAGCAGAATGCCTCCCCTCCTTTGGCCTACACGGACAAATATGCCTATATTTGCATACAGCACAGTACCTCTTGACTCTCTGCATTGGCCAGAGACCTTAGGGGCAAGAGCCTAAAGGAACATTTTAAGAGTGAGCACATAACATAATTCAGCCTCCAGCTTGTCAGCAGGAGCAAAATAAATAAGGCCAGAGAAGGACTGAAACAAGTCTGTCAAAAAGGAAGGGGGGAAAAAAAAGCTCTAATCAGCATAAAAATAAGGAAGAGAAAATGAACCTCAGGGAACCAAAACCTTCCGTGTTCAAACTTTCCCATACTCCTTCCCCTTCAGCAACATAGAGAACGTCTCTCCAACTCAACAACAGCTTTTCTTAATGTTGTCCTAACCTCCATTTCTACTTAAATGCTGTGGCTATTCCTAAGCCAAGTGTATACCTCATCCAGTAGGAAAGAACCAAGTGTACCCTTATTTGAGGAAATAATAGGATAAATATTTGGCCCGTAAGCAACTGTTTAAAACTGAAGCACTCTTCATGAGAGGTGTCTTGCAAAGCATCACTCTTAGTTATTTACACTTTAGTATGAATGTGTTTCTTTTCTCTCTCCCAGGCTTCTTCTTCTTTTTTTTTTTTTTTTAAAGATTTTATTTATTTGTCAGAGAGAGAGGGAGAGAGAGCAAGCACAGGCAGACAGAAGGCAGGCAGAGGGAGAAGCAGGCTCCTGCTGAGCAAGGAGCCCGATGCAGGACTCGATCCCAGGACGCTGGAATCATGACCTGAGCCGAAGGCAGCTGCTTAACCAACTGAGCCACCCAGGCGTCCCTCTCCCAGGCTTCTTAAAGGTTAGTTTAACATGGGGTTGAGCAGTGGGAGAAAAGAGAAATACATGGTTTTGAAGGATAGGTGTTATAAGAGGGGGAGAGATCTGGGTAAAGTTTGAGCATTGAAAAAGCAACAAATGGCTAATGAGGGTTGGGGTGGGAGGAGATAGGAGAGCCATAAACAATGAAGAACTGACCAGGTACCTTCTTTCACAGTTCTCCTGAGGGTTTACCCAACAGACATACATAAGACAGGCACGTTTTATTCTATTGACTCAGACCTGTAAAAGTTTAAATTTACTATGGCACATGTTACGGAGTAAGTAAGAAAACTCAGCCTGCATTTAAAGCTTAGAACCCATTTTTTAAAAAAAAGCAGCTTTCTGCCATCAAAGTTCACTTTTGAGGTTCTTATTTCCAGTGTAAGCTTTAGTAAACTTAGAGTTGTTTGCTGAATGGACATTTAACAAGGCTCTTCTTGGGGATCTTGCATTTTTAAGGAACAAAAGGTGATTCCTGGGTTATCCAGGAGGAAGTGTGGTTTTGATACTTGGATATGTGGGGAAAGGAACAGGCAGGAATTACCTCTCGTTTCTTGGGTGTGTGTGTGTGTGTTTTAAGATTTTATATTTTATTTATTTGAGAGAAAGGGAGAGCACGGACCAGGACGGGGAGAGGGGCAGAGTGAGAGAGAGAAGCAGACTCCCAGCTGAGCAGAGAGCCCCACATGGAGCTTGATCCCAGGACCATGAGATCATGACCTGAGCCAAGGCAAAGATGCTTAAGCAACTGAGCCACTGAGCCACCCCACCTCTGCTTTTATGAATAGCCTTAACTGCTCCAAATTTTGCTTTATTCTTCTCCATTTGTAAGGAAAAAAACCCCACAAACTAAAATCTATTTTTGGGACCCTATCAGACCTACTGATGACCCTAAAGATATTTTCAAAAAAGCACAAACAGTATTTATGAGTATGTAAGTGTTAGCAATATTTTGGGCATCTACTTAGGTGCTATCTATTGGTAATGTAAATACCTTTGACTCTTTCTTTCTATTATCTTTTAATATTATAGATATTCTGATTTTTGTTTAGTATCACATATCTTCATTTATCTTTTGATTCATTTACAGATTTAGGTTAAGTTTTGTAAAGCATATTTTCCATCCCTTTGACTTGAAAGGCTTCTCTCATTTACATAAGAAGACTTCAATTCCAGGATATAGCTTTAAACCTTTTTGTTTATACATAGAATTGTTTTCAAAGACATTTAAGTCTGAAGGTGGTTAATGTCCGTCTTCTTGGGGGGTCAGTATACAATGTTACCTGATTGGTATGGTACCTGATAGTTTGTGTGATAACATATAATACCAGTTGTAGTAATAGCACTTGACAGTTTCCAAAAATGTCTGTGTGAATATTGTCTCATAGGAGTGAAAGTATTGCCACAGTCATGCCAACAGTATCTCTGTCATCAACAGCAGCCCTTTGGTGGAATGGCATGGTTGTTCTAGCTAAGGTTATCCTTAAAAGTTAGATAGCATCGTTCTGCTGAGTAGCCATTTCTGTCCCTGTCATTCATAAATGTGTCCAAAACATTTAAAGATTCTTTTTTGTGCTATGTGAAATAGTCCTTTTGAAATACGTATTCCAGGGTGCCTGGGTGGCTCAGAGGGTTAAGCCTCTGCCTTCAGCTCAGGTCACGGTCCTGGGGTCCTGGGGTCAAGTCCCACATCGGGCTCTGTGCTCAATGGGAGCATGCTTCTTTTTCTCCCTCTGCCTGCCATTTCCTCTGTTTGTGCTCTCTCTCTCTCTCTGGCAAATAAATAAATAAAATCTTTGAAAAAAAATAAAAATAAAAATAAAATACGTAATCTAGGGACACCTGGGTGGCTCAGTTGATTAAGTGTCCGCCTTTGGCTCAGGTCATGATCCCCGGAGTCTGCTTCTTGCTCTACCCCTCCTCCCACTCAGTTCTCTCAATCTCTCTCTCTCTCTCTCAAATAAAATAAAGAAAAATCTTAAAAAAAAATAAAATAAAACATGTATTCTAGGGGCATTGGGCTGGCTAAGTTAGAAGAGTGTGTGAATCTTGATCTCAGGGTCATGAGCTTGAGCCCCACATTGGACGTAGAGATGACTTATAAACAAACAAACAAACTAGTTAATGAATAAACAAACTTTAAAAGAGGTATTCTAAGTTTATTTCAGCCAAGTTTCATAGGACACCTTTGATCCTCATATTGTAAACAAGTCTGTATTGACTCTACCCTCCCTGTAGATTCACACCATGCTTATTTCTCAGTTTTTACCTATCCAAGAGGAAAGTCTTCCCCCATGCCTGACTTCTGAGCAGCTTCAGACACCATCACCTCTCCTTCCAGAGGCAAGACATCAGTAACATCCCATGTGTGAGGATGTATGTGTGTGTGGAGGAATCATAGTTTTGCTTGTTTGTTTGTTCATTCATGTTTTAATCTGAATGAAATCGTTATTCTGTTTTCATTTCTGTTCTAGACTTGGTGCTGCCTGACATGTTCTGGGACTTTCTACTAGAAGTTTTGGGGCACAGAAACATATAACCGCAGGGATCTATGGGAACTTCACATAAGCATATACATATTTTCTACACAAATACTAAGCTCTTTGTTCCTTTTATTTTTTTCCCTTTACATTAGACTTTTTTTTTTAAGATTTTATTTATTTATTTGACAGATAGAGAGAATCATAAGCAAGCAGAGAGGCAAGCAGAGAGAGAAGGAAGCAGGCTCCCTCCTGAGCAGAGAGCCCGGTGTGGGGCTCCATTCCAGGACCCTGAGATCATGACCTGAGCTGAAGGCAAAGGCTTATCCCACTGAGCCACTCAGGCGCCCCTCCCTGTACATTAGACAAGGTAGTATTATCAGAACAGAGAGGTTATACAGTTAGCTATTCTCATTTTATCTTTCTCATTCCTCATTTTAGGAATGTAAACTTTTTTTTTTTTAAGATTTTATTTATTTATTTGAAAGAGATACAGATAGTGAGAGGGAGCAGGAGCAGAGAGGAGAGAGAAGCAGACTCTCCCCGGGGCCGGGAGCCCGATACAGGGCTGGATCCCAAGACCCTGGTATCATGACCTGAGCTAAAAGGCAGACACCTAACGACTGAGCCACCCAGGCCCCCCAGGAATATAAAAGTCTTAAGAGTTTGGTGCTCCAGCCTCTCCCGACACCCTTGGTGCCCTGACTCAGAACACGAACACCCTCCTTCCACTTTTTACCAAGAGTATATCCATGTCTTTGCAAATTTTATAGATTTGCTTTACATTTAAGCTGTGACCTCTAGGTGGTTTCCTAAACCAGAATAGAGAGTCATTGTGCCTTAAGTGTTGCTGCCTTCCCCAAATAAGCTTCTCGAGTTGCACTGCGGACAGTTCAAGATGGCCTTGCACTGGCTGAGGTTCTGGGTGGGGCAAGACATGTTGATCTTTTGCTGTAGTGCGTTTGGACCTTTGTTGTCAACCTGGACTCTTACCCTCTCCTTGGCACTTCGCCCTTCCCCCCCGCCCCCACATGGTTCTTGTGCTGTGTTGTTTTTGCCCTTCTATATTTGCAGACTGCAGGTCCCGGAAGGGGATTATCCTTTCCCTAATCCTGTAAGATTTTCTCCAGTTTGTTTTGCTGGAAAACTTCAGGCTTTCTGTTTCCCTTAGATAACCTCCTTTCCCACTCGTCGTGGACTTTGTTGATCTGCTCAGATCTGGCTGCTGCAGGTGAGGCCCGAATCCATGCTTGCTCCCTTCCTGCCTGCTCATACGCTTCCAGAGGGCAAGATCTCACTTCCTGTGGGATGGTAACCCTTATCTTCCCGACCCCTTCCCCCACCAACACTGTATGTAGGATGCCCCAGGGGAAGGTAGGAGTACTGGGTACACTTGCCCAGTGTTCTGTCCTACAGTTGTGTTTCCTCCCCATTTCCAATGCCTTCTCTCATTCGCACTTTGGTCGCTTGTTTCTACTCCTAAATCAAGACGGACTTCTGTCCTGGCCACTGATGCAGCACTTGACAGCTCCCCCAGCTTTGCCATCCCTCTGGCTTGGGAAGAGCTCCTCTGCCAGTTTCTCCAGGTGCCTGCAGGGCAGCTCAGTTCCCAGCCAACCCAAGTGCTAAGATACCCGACCGCGGCTCTTCTCTTGTTTCCACAGGTGCTACTGCTAAGCTTGGAGGAGGCAGTTTGTTGTGGGGGAGGCTGGTGATGGAATTAGACCCCCCTGCGGCATTCTTCAAGAGGGCTGCCTCCCCAGCGTTCCCTCTTCAACGTTTCCAGCAAACAGGTGGTTGCTCCATTGGAGGTGAATTCCTGGGTATTTTTACCCAACACCCCCTAAACAAAATGACAATGTTATTGGATATGTCATACAACCAGGCATATGAGTAATGCCCCCATTAATCAGTTTGCCAAAGAAAACAGGTTGCTATCTAAGCTTGTTTGGAGAGATGCTAGTTATGAGAAGGAAGAAGAACTCAGGCATCCGCTTAAAAGTACACTGTCAAGATTAAAATGATATATTCTCAGTGACTTGTGTGTCTAAGCTAACCTTTCCCTCTGCAAGACTGCACCAACAGTACGGTTGACAAGCAATTGTTACAAGAACCTCACCATGATGGCTTGGGTGGTGCCTGCTCCAGTGGGACTGAGGTAGAGATAAGAGGGAATCCAAGAGAGATACAACTTTGCTAGATTGGTCACTATACTATTAAGAAGCATCAATTACAAAGAAATCCTTCAGCTGTAGTGTGATTAATTCATTTTTTAACCCATCTATTCATTTATAAACATACTGGGCAGCTCCTTCTCATCAGGCATTATGCCATATGCTAGGTCCACAAAGATTAATGAAACAGGGTCTCTACCCTCTAGAAACTTACATCCTAAAAGGGGACTCATTTGCATACTTCTCTAAGTATGTAAATGGATAATTGCATGGCAGTGTGTTAAGTGTGATGATAAAGATACACCATAAAATACAGAAAGGATCCAGGGGAAGACTTTGCTGATGGTGACTTTCTGAGCCAGATCTCAAAGGATGAGTACAAGTGGTTCAAGCAGGCAAGAAAAGAAACATTTGCAAAACATACTAGTGTAAAATAACAATGGGAGACTGCAAACAATTCGGTCTCCTTGTAACATAGGCAGTCTCAGGAGATGGGAAGAACAGCGTCCAGAACTAGGGCCAAAGAAGTAGGCAGGAGAGAGATGAAGCATGTTGAATGTTACGCTTAGGAGAGGAGACTCAATTTGAGGGCAAATGGGGGAACCCCTGAGAGTTTAAATAGGAGAGTAATAATTAAATCTTGGGGAACTTCGCTCTTTCACATGTGGCTGGCATTTTATGTTATTTTAAAACATTTTATTATACCATATCATGCCATACTTGTAGTCTATGCTATATGATGGCATGGTCTATGGCATATAGAATTTAATATTGTAGTATAAGGGCCTAGCCGTTATTAAGCTCTTACTGAATATGTCATGGCCAAATGAAGACTTGAACATCATAAGTCTCTCACCCTTGGTCAGATGTTGGTGGTCCTGGCAGAGCCATAGGCCCAACCTTCGACTTGAAAGGCTTTTTGTATCATGCACAAGCAGCAAATTGGGATGTCTCCATAGGTATAGTGTTGTAACCACATGACAATGCCTAATATATGTTCCAGAGATTATTTTAACCCCTCCATCACCCAGAATTTTAATTCAGCTTATTGTAATATCTCTGGGAAAAGGACAGTAAGTTTTAACATGTTAGTAAGTCACAGAATTCATTCCAGAGAAGCCTTCTATTTCCAGTTTTGCTGAACTACATCCATCTTGCAAGGTGAGTGATACCTGTAATGGATATTCAGAAGACAGACTAAAAATTCCCAGTGCCCTTCAGTTCCCCAGGCTGTGCCTATAACAAGTATGAACAATAACTGATGGATGGGCAGATAGACAGAGGGGACGATAGATAAGAGAGACTGAATTTAGAATCTTCCATTTAGTCAACAGAGTTGAAAATACATTAAGAAAGGTGACAAAATAAAACTCCACAGCAATTTTCCTTGACCAGATGAAATTTCTCTTTTTCATTTGTGAAAGTAAAAAAAAAGATAGCCTTTTATTTCAAAAGGAGTATGTGTCCCTGATAAAGCATTCAAGCAATGAAGAAGGTTATAAGGTCAAAGGTGAAAACCTCTACCCCATCTCTCTGACTCACCTTCCAGAGTCAACCGCTATATATACTTCCACAAAGTTTCCAAGTACTACAAAAAGGAGAGGTATCTCCCTTAATTCTTATACAAGCGGAATTATATCAAATACGCTGTTGTGCATATTTCAATGAACAATATACATTGTGTTTCCTCCCCATTATTCTATACCACTGTATAGGAGACACGATCCTCTTCCGTGTTTTCTTTCCCTTCAGAATTTATTTCTTGTGCCAGTTTCTATTTTCACTAGTTAGACCATGCAGAAATACCCAATTTGACTATAGATCTTTCTGTTGCCATGTGAATTCATCTGTAGGGCAGATTTCTAGAGGAAGAGCCTCTAGGTCAAGTATATGTGCACTTGATTTTGGCAGGAATTGCCAAGTTTTCTTCCAAAAGGGCGATGGAATGGATTCTTCTACCAGTAGTGCCCATCTCCTCCCTCACCAACATGTTTTGTTATCCAACACTTAAGCCTTTGCTAACTTGATATGTTAAAACATGCTATCTTAGTGCTATTCTAATTTGTGTGTATTGAGTTGGCAGTGAGGTTGGGTCTTCTTCATGTGTGTGTACTTTTGTATTCTTTTTATGGGGACTACCAGTTCATGTTTTTGCTCATTCTTTTATGGGTGATGGCTCTTTTCCTTATAGATTTCTAAAAGCTCTCTCTCTATTAAAGGAATTGGTACTGCTATTATGCACGTTAACCATTTTTCCACCCAGATTGTTGTTTTGTCTTTGACTTTGTTGATTGTGATCTTTATATTAGGAAGATTCCATTTTTAAGTAGTCATATTTATTGACCTTTTCTTTATGACTTCTGGATTTTATGTCATACTTAGAAAAAGCCTTCTCTGTGACAAGATTATAACAAAAGTTCATTGTTTTATTCTAGTACTTTTATGGTTTCATTTTTATATTTAAGTCTTTTGTCCACCTGAGATTTATTTTAGATGTTCAGAGAAAAGTACAGCTCTACTTATATTTTTCTAAAAAACTAACCACTTGAGGGCACCTGGGTGGCTCAGTCGTTAAGCATTTGTCTTCAGCTCAGGTCGTGATCCCAGGGTCCTGGAATCAAGTCCCATGTCAGGCTCCCTGCTCCATGGGGAGCCTGCTTCTCCCTCGCCCACTTCCCCTGCTCGTGTTCCCTCTCTCGCTGTATCTCTCTGTCAAATAAATAAATAAAATCTAAAAATAAACAAACAAAACAGAAAACTAACCACTTGGGCACCTGGGTGGTTCGATCAGTTAAGCATCTGTCTTGAGCTCAGGTCATGATCCCAGGGTCCTGGTCCTTGCTCAGCGGGGAGCCTGCTTCTTCTCTCCTTCTCCTGCTCCCCCCACCTGTTTCCTCTCTCTCTTTCTCTCTCTCAAATAAATAAAATCTTTTTAAAAAATTTTAAAACTAAATGAGTAAAAAACTAACCACTTTCCCCAACACCATTTATGGAATATTTTCCCTATTGATTTGGAATGCTCCTTTTATCATAAAACTAATTTTGTTTGCACTTGGATCCATTTCTAGACCATTTACCTCTTTCCATTGATCTGCCCATTATGGCCATTTATCAATGGTTTTAGTAATACCTTTAGAATATGTTTAAAAAACCTAATGATTTTAGGCAGTGCAAATACCCTGTATGATATTATAATGACTGATATATGTCATTACACATTTGTCAAAGCTCATAGACTGTACAACACCAAGAGCAAACTCTGAGCTAAAGTATGGCAGTTAGGTGATTATGATGTGTCAAATATGTTCATTCTTTTTTTTTTTTTTTTTAAAGATTTTATTTATTTATTTGAGAGAGAGACAGTGAGAGACAGCATGAGCAAGGAGAAGGTCAGAGGAGAAGCAGACTCCCCATGGAGCTGGGAGCCCGATGTGGGACTCGATCCCGGGACCCCGGGATCATGACCTGAGCCGAAGGCAGTCGTCCAACCAACTGAGCCACCCAGGCGTCCCAAAAATATGTTCATTCTTGATGAAAAATGGAACGTTTTGGTGAGTGATGGTAGTGGGAGAGGCAATAAATGTGTGAGGGTTGGGGATATATGGGAAATCTCTTCACGTTCCTCTCACTTTTGTCGTAAACCTAAAACTGCACTAGAAAAAAGGAAGTCGTTTAAAAGCTTAAGTTAAAATTTTAAAAATTCTAACAACGAATTTCCTTTCATCCCTCTATTTTCATGCTTCTATTTCCAGATGATCTTCACTCAAGTGCCAATAAGAAATGTAACTGTGGGGCGCCTGGATGGCTCAGTGGGTTAAAGCCTCTGCCTTCGGTTCAGGTCATGATCCCAGGGTCCTGGGATCGAGCCCTGCATTGGGCTCTCTGCTCAGCAGGGACCCTGCCTCCTCCTCTCTCTCTGCCTGCCTCTCTGCCTACTTGTTATCTCTATCTGT
Organism: Lutra lutra; assembly: GCF_902655055.1. NCBI lineage: Eukaryota > Metazoa > Chordata > Mammalia > Carnivora > Mustelidae > Lutra > Lutra lutra. The sequence continues at coordinate 88,587,979 of NC_062285.1, forward strand.
CAAATAAATAAATAAAATCTTAAAAAAAAAAAAAAGAAAAGAAATGTAACTGTATGCTCTCTACTGAGTAACGATGTCTGGTAAGATAATCTAACGACTCTTAGTAGCCCGTATCGTTTTTACTGTTGTTTTCATTTTGACTATTGCAGTATAAAAAACATTGATTCATATTTATTTTTCTGTCTTGATCATATATAATGTATTTTTTCTTGTATAAATAAACTTCTGGCTGAAACTACTTGACAATGTCCAGGTGTTTACTCAGCCACCATACTGAGCCCTCCAAAATCCATGACATCAGGCAGTACCTATTGAAAATTGGCCACATGAAGTCTGTGCTAGAATGTGGATAAAGAAAGCTCCTGTTCATCATTCTTCTCACCTCACAATCCCAATAACTGTAGGGTCCCCAAATCAGCCTCTGTTTCCTATCTTCTCCTCGTCCATACCAGGATATCTCCCTTCTAAATATTTAGTTAGAGATGAAACTTTTCAGTCTTGGAAGAAGAGAGATTTACCAAAAAACATCAAGGCAACATCGGAAAACTGAGCAACTGCAGTCACTATGGTCAATTTCTGTCCCTTATGTGGTTTACCATAGGCTACATCCTCCCTGTTGAAGGCCACAGACATTCTGAAGGTCTCTTGAAACACCTGTGAGTTATACATAGGGGGTTCAGAAAAATAAGCTAGAAAGTTCAGAAATTACAGCCTGAAGGAAATGACAAATAGCATGTTGGCAAGCTCTGTCTTTCCTCCTCATCATTTCCACCACCCATCTGCCCGCCCCCCTCAACAAGACCTGAAAATCAAAACTAGAGATCACCTCTACAAGACCTGCCAAGAGAATTTCTCAGGTTTCCAAATTCTAAGTCCCATTCATCTTGAAGCTTCAGGTGGGTACTATTTTATTTTATTCTTTTTTTTTTTTTAAAGATTTTATTTATTTATTTGTCAGAGAGAGAGAGAGCGAGCACAGGCAGACAGAGTGGCAGGCAGAGGCAGAGGGAGAAGCAGGCTCCCCACAGAACAAGGAGCCCGATGTGGGACTCAATCCCAGGACGCTGGGATCATGACCTGAGCCGAAGGCAGCGGCTTAACCCACTGAGCCACCCAGGCGTCCTATTTTATTCTTTTTTAAAGATTTTATTTATTATTTATTCAACAGAGAGAGAGGGAGAGATCACAAGTAGGCAGAGAGGCAGGCAGAGAGAGAAGGGGAAGCAGGCTCCCCACAGAGCAGAGAGCCTGATGCGGGGCTCGATCCCAAGACCCTGAGATCACGACCTGAGCCGAAGGCAGAGACTTAACCCACTGAGCCACCCAGGCACCCCAATGTGGGTACTATTTTAACCATCCATCCACACAAGAGCTAGGGAAGCACAATAGACTGTTTTGATAGACTGCCTCATGAAACAAAATAAGAAGTGGCTTTGACCGGTTTATATGACCATGAGGACAGCCCAAAGCCCATTGCCTGTGAAGTCACGAGCTCTCCCTCTGATGACCTTCTACCTGGATGCCTTAGATAGCATTCCTGAACTGGGCTGGAAATTGGACTAAATGATCTTTGAGTTGGGGTGTGTATGAGCCATGGAGAGCTTCCCCAAGGAGATGGCAGCTGAGTCAAATCTAGAATGGAATTCAAATAGGCACAAAAGGAAGAAGAGAAGAAGAGAGAATGGCATCCCAGATAGAGGGAAGAGTATAAGCAAAGGCATGAATACGTGATACAGAAGAGCAGGAGCTACCCAAAATTCGGTGTTTGGGGGCACCTGGGTGGTTCTGTTGGTTAAGCATCTGCCTTCAGCTCAGGTCATGATCCCGGAGTCCCGGGATTGAACCCCGAATTGCATCAGGCTTCCTGCTTATTAGGGAGTCAGCTTCTCATTCTCTCTGCTCCTCCCCACTCCCAACCCCTATGCTCGTGCTCTTTCTCTCTCTCTCTAATAAATAAATTACATCTTAAAAAAATAATTCAGTACTTAAAAAAAATTATTTTATTTTTTCAGTGTAACAATTCAGTACTTTACTTTTGGAGCATTGAATGCCAGGTAAGGAATAGCCAGAATGATGTTGGAGAAATAAGGACAGGTCCTGGGAGTCCTGGTACGCTATCATCAAAAACTTGGGTTTTATTTTAAAAACGTTTGAAAGGTTTTAAACAGATGAATGATATATGGTAACTGGAATAGCCCCATATGTAAATATCACAATGATGAACTTACCTGAAAAATACAAGACAATTTTGAAACTAGCCTAATTAATGAAAGTTGGTGGGATTCTTGTTGCTTATACATTAGAGGATCATCATACCTACTCTAAGATTAACAAAAATATGTTTTTTTAAAAGATATTTATTTATTTATTTATATGACAGAGAGAGAGAGAGAGAGAGAGATTAGAAGTAAGCAGAGAGGCAGGCAGAGAGAGAGGGGGAAGCAGAGCAACACCCCCCCCCCCGCCCTTCCCCTGAGCCCTCCCTCCTGCTGCTGAGCAGAGAGCCCGATGGAGGGCTCAATCCCAGGACCCTGAGATCATGACCTGAGCCAAAGGCAGAGGCTTAACCCACTGAGCCACCCAGGCACCCCAAAAAGAAGTTTTTATCTAGCTTCTTAAACTGGGTTTTGACAGAGCTGGACTTATATAATGGATCACCCTGGTAGCCTTGCAGAAAAATATTTTAAGGGTACTGAGACTGGAGGTAGGGAAATAATTTAAAGCAATTACTGGAGTTGTCTAGGTAAGCAATGACCAAGGCTGAACTAAGGAAGTAGGTAGAGACATCTGTTGAAGACCCAATCAGCAGATTTGCTTGAAGAGATGGTGTCACATAATAAGGCAGCAATGAGAATGTACCCTCTGGGGCACCTGGGGAGCTCAGGCAGTTAAGCCTCCAGACTCTTGATTTTGGTTCAGGTCATGATCTCGGGCATGCGATTGAGCCCTGCTTTGGGCTCTGTGCTCAATGGGGAGTCTGCTTGAGATTCTCTCTCCCCCTACTCTACCCCCCCCAAATAATAAAAAATAAATAAATCTTAAAAGAAAGAAAGAAAGAAAGAAAGAAAACACACCTCTCAGAAAGAACCACAATTGACTGAGAAGCCCAGCTTCTGTGTTCTGAAGTCTGTCACTGCTTCCTGTTGAGGACATCCTTCCAGGCAGGCTGTTTATTACTGACTATGGGAGGGATATTACGGCAGGCCCACTCCTGGGAAATGTGGGACTTTTCCGTAAGCCATTTTAGCTCCAGATGTTCCATCAACTTTGCTGAACTTTGTTAGAACTGAACTGCAGTCTAAGATTCTTCCACTTAACCAAACTTCCAACCTTCTATCTCAAACCCCTTCCTCCTTCCCTGTCTCCTTCCTTCCTTCTTCCCCCCTCCTTCCTTCCCTTTTCTCTCCTTCCCTCCCTCTCTCCTTCCTCCTTCCTTCTTCCCTTCCTCCCTTCTTTCTTCCATGATTCATAAGGGTCAAACCTACATTATATTTGATGGCTCTCCCAGAGAACCTGGACTAAACTTACAGTGAGTAAGCTTTGGGGCTCTGGAGTAGCAATAACCTGGGAAGAATCTGGCCCTACCATTGCCAAATACGTGAGTTCAAGTAAGTGGTCTGTTAAATCATGATAACTGTTGTGGTGCCTGGGTGGCTCAGTCCATTAAGCATCTGCCTTCACCTCAGGTCATGGTCCCAGAGTCCTGGGATCAAGCCTCGCTTTGGGCTCCCTGCTCAGCGGGGACCCTGCTTCTCCCTCTCCCTATGATGCTCTGCCTACTTGTGCTCTCTCTCTCTCTGTCAAATAAATAAATAAAATCTTAAAAAAATCATGATAACTTGTGAAGATTAAATTAGTCAGGCTTGAAAAGTACATAGCACAGTATCTGGCACATAGCAAGAACCTAATAAATCTTAGCCATTCTTATTATTAAAGATAGGGGAGGAAGGAGGGGAAGAATTCAGGGCTAATTCTTAGTTTTCTGGCTATTTATAATATATAAAGTGATCACAATATTTCACTCAAGATAGTTCTCTTTTTGCATACAACAGACAATCCTTTTGAGGACAAAAGAGATTAGGAAATCCTTCCTTTCCTCCCTGCTCTTAAATTTCTTGCCTCCTCCGGCGTTCATGGTTAATGGAAGATAAATCATTAAATGATACATCAAAATGGACATAAAAAAGACTCCTCTGTTCTAAAGTCGAGAGGGTGGCCTTTCATCACCTTTCCCTGGGCACACCAGTTCCTGATAAGATACGAGCTGTGAGAATATTCTTCTGCCCTGTGGAGGACAGGCCCGTTCTAGAGCTCTTTCATGTAGCATGGGAGAAAAATTGTCCACCTTTCTTGAGGATCTAAAAAATGAGGTGGGAGAATTCCAAATTAAGTGCTTCTTATAGAGTTTTATTTAGAACAATTTAGCTTTGGGGCACCTGGGTGGCTCAGTTGGTTAAGCATCTGCCTTTGGCTCAGGTCATGATCCCAGGATCCTGGAATATGGAGTTAAAACTAAAAAATAAGTAAATAAATAAAAATAAATAAAAATAAATTTTAAAGAGGAATGGAAAGGGAAAATGTAAACTCCTGAACAAAATTTTAAGAAATTTCTGGTATAAATAATAAACCTGGGATGGGGAAAATCTAGTTGAGCAGAGTTTACGTGAAAAACACCATGGGTTTTATGTTAACCACTAGCTCCATGGAGCCAACTGCAGTTTTGGCTTATAAAGAAATGAGTGTAATCTTCGGCTGCAGAGTAGAAGTATAATATCCGAATGGCAGAAAACTTCAGTTTCCTCTGTAAAAATTAGGAGCTGGTTTAGATGACTTCCATGTCCCACACAGCTCTATTATTTTATGAATATAGGTAGGACTATAATTTTCAAGTCCCAAACTTGAGTTCCTGCATTTTCAGGAAATGGCCATAGACAAGACTTATAGGCTTGATGAAAATAGATAATCCATTTCTCTGGTTATCTTTATAGCTTGAATCATCTTGGGGTGGGGGGCGGGGAGAATCTTTTTGTGTGAAGTGACCCAGAAAGAGCTCCCAAAATGAGTGTGGCAGTGGAAACAACTTGCGTACGTAGGTTTCACATCATGTCAGGCCTTACACAGAACTATTTTTCTTGAGGTGGCAAGCTCGAGCAACCAGTTTTTCCTGAAGTTTGCCTGATAAATGTTTATGACAAGCTGTACTGTCATTCTTCTATCTTGCCATAGCCTTGGAAGGCCCCTCCCAGGCTGACCAGCTGCCAATTGACTTTGGTAATCAAGGATTTCAGAGGCAGAGATCAAGGTCAATAAGTGGCAAGGGCAGAAAGGACTAGAGAGCCCTCGCACACAGGGGCCGCTTCTGAGACTCCACAGTACGAGCGCTGAGCGAGGGCAGGGATCTGAGTTTTGGCCACAACATAATAGGTAGTCTGAGATGGTTTTGTGGGTAACCACTGCGTTCCCCCACTCCACCCCTGCTGCTACCATTCTCTTCTGAAAACCTAATCTGGCATTTTCAAGCATTTCCATCATTTTTTGAGAAAAAGGCAGCAGAGCAGACCCATCATGGGGAAAGCAAAGCTTTAATAAAAAATAGCATTCCAAATATTTCAGCTGGGATCTCTTTGTCTAGCTAAAAGATATTTAGAGAGTGGCTCAGGGAGCCTGTATCTCCTTCTTGTTCTGCAATTAACCAGGTGTATGCCCTTGGGCAAGCCTCTCCATAACCTTGGGCCCTGTTTCCTTACTTGTAAATGGGGAGGAACCCTGTGTAGCTACTTCCAAGAGCATAGGCTTATGGATGACCCCTGAACTCGCATGAGGCTGTATCCTGAGCAGGAAAGGAATTGTGTGTAGGCTTGGAGGTGATGTCTGTGAAGCCAACTAAAAAGGACCTAGAACTTTAAAAGGAAGTGTCCAAGAAGCAATAAGCAAGACCTGAAATCACAGGATTCCAGGTTCTAGTCTCATTTCAGTCCCTCCCAGGTACTGGCTGAGTTGCTCTATGTCTCACTTTCTTAATTCCGTCAGGTAGAAGAGGTCACAGAGGGTGGGGCTCTGGCCAATGGATCATGCTCTCCATGTTCTGGAAAAAGGACATAGGTAGCAGAGAGGTCAGAAGAGGAGTTTCCACTGAAAACTGACCATAATTGACTCTCCCCTTCTCTTTCCAGATGGGAAGGGACAGGAGACCCACAGAGCTGTGACATCCCTGGCCTCAGTACCTTCTTCATTCCCTCAGCAGCAGAGCCACCAACTTGGGCAAGGAAATCAAGATCTTGGACAAGAAAGGGTAAGTCCAAGAGCTGCTAAATTAAATGGGCTTTTGGAAATTGATGGGGGTGGGGGGGAGGGAAGGGGGGCGGATCCATAGGCATTTATGTTTCCAAGGGAGAGGTCTTCCTTTTTTTTAATTGTGGTACAAGATACATAATCTAAATTTGACCATAGTGATTGATTTTAAGCATACCTTCCAGCGGAGATGAGTTTTTTTGATGACTCCAGTTCTCTCCCTATACTGAGGTCAGTTGTATATTCCTTGTTGCAAAGTTCCCGATTATTCTGCAGGGTTGGATTGCAGGCCCTCCTCAGTTAGGCTGGGTTGGTTCCTGCAATAGGGAAACCAGTAACAGGACAGGAAATTATTCAGCGGTCATTTCGCCTTGATAGGAGTGAGATCTCGTTTGTGGCTGTGTCCCTTTAATTCTTTTATCTCTGCCTTGGCCCTAATAACTTGTCCAGACCCGTGGCTTGCTTGCCCTTGGACCTGCTTTCTTTTGTTATGCTGCATTTTTGTTCTCTGCTGGCTCCTGGCTTATTCTATGAAAAACCAATTTTGCGACCTGACTTGTCTGCCCCACTGCAGACAAGTGGTCCTGCATAGCTCATTTGTCAGGTGTGATGGACAACTTCTGCTCTCTACCTGAGCTCCAGTCCCACATCTCTGACTGTCTGCTGGTCATTTCCTCTGGAACGTGCCAGTTGTTTGTTTTGCCAAGCAGACTGCAATGTGTTCAAAACAATCTCCATTTTTGCCACAAATCAGCTATTTTATAACCTCTCATTCCAAGAATCCATTGAGTCATTGAGACCAGAAGTAAAGTCCTCTTTGACTTAACCTTCTTTCATGGCCTCAGACATTCCTTCCCTAAGAACCATCAGATTTTCCTTCAAACATTGGTCATTGTTTCTGTCCTTCCCCTCCTTCCCCCCAAGGCCCATTTTTAGGTACTTGCCACCTCTGCTACCGTCTGGTGCTTAAATCCACTCTTTCCCCAGTTCAATCTCCTGTGCCAGGCCTACAGCTATCTTTATTCAACAATAAATGTCTGTTTTAAACCCTGAAGTTCTTCACTTGTCCTATCATATAAGCTTCTTGCCCTTTTCAGGCTATTAGAGTTTCCCCTAATTTGATCCCATTCTAGACAAACTTTCTGCCAGGCAGCTATATTGTAATGGAAAGTTTAAAGGACTTGGAATTAGTGGACCTGCTTTCAAATGCCAGCTCTGTACTCAGCAGAACCACCTTGGGCAATAATTCACTGACTCTTGGAACCTTGCATCCCCATTTGCAAAATGGGGATAATAATGCTTATGTCATAGGGAACTTTATGGGGATTTAATGAGATAATATTGTGGAAGTGAGTTAGTATTGTGCTTAGAGCCCACATTTGAGCTGACTCCCTTGGTCTGAATCCAGGCCTTTCCACTCAAGAACTATGTGACCTGGAGCAAGTTCCTTAACCTCTCTGGGCTTCATCTTCTTTGTTTGTAAAATGGAGATATTAGGGGCACCTGGGTGGCTCAGTGGGTTAAAGCCTCTGCCTTCGGCTCAGGTCATGATCCCAGGGTCCTGGGATCGAGCCCCGCATCGGGCTCTCTGCTCAGCAGGGAGCCTGCTTCCTCCTATCTCTCTGCCTGCCTCTCTGCCTACTTGTGATCTCCATCTGTCAAATAAATAAATAAAATCTTTTAAAAAAAATGGAGATATTAACAGTGTGTATGTTATAGGTCTGTAGTGATGGTTAAGTTGAGATAATATAGTAAAGTGCGTAACACGGTGCCTGGCCCATTATAAACTCTAGTAGGTATAAGCTATAATTATTATGTGCAAGAGATCTAGTACAGTGCTGGACACCTAATCAGCACTTAATAAATGTTTGCTAACTTTGTTGATGAGTTCATCATATCCTTCTGATCTCATTTCCCACAAAATCTTGCTATGCACATTCTTGCCATCTTTCCTCTGGACAGACTGACCACCTTGGCTTTCCATGAATATATCTTCCACTTTTCTTGCCTTTGGTTAGAGTATTTCTCTTTTCTAGAATGTCATAATTTCTCTTCCCTGACTATCCAAATTCTTCCCATTCTTTAAGGTCAATCCTATACCTTGCCTCTATAAAATTTTCCCTTATTACTTCTGTATCCATCATTCCTCACGTTTCTGAACCAGTTACTCCTGATTTAGCATATGGTATGCTTAGATACTATTTCCTGTATATTTGTTTTGTGTCTTCAGCTAGTTTAGAAAATATCCCTCAGTCTAGCATTGTTTTGGGACACCCAGTAAATATAGTGAATATTTAATCTACTAGAATACTGTATCAACTCAGCCCATCTCTTGAGATCACATTCCTTGATTATATTTAGGGTAGAATTTGGAGTAAGGGACACACACTTTGTTGTCTGAAGGTGAGGAAAGATCCAGGGTTTTTTTTGTTTTGTTTTGTTTTGTTTTAAAGATTTTATTTATTTATTTGACAGAGATCACAAGTAGGCAGAGAGGCAGGCAGAGAGAGAGGAAGGGAAGCAGGCTCCCTGCTGAGCAGAGAGCCCGATGTGGGACTCAATCCCAGGACCCTGGGATCACGACCTGAGCCAAAGGCAGAGGCTTTAACCCACTGAGCCACCCAGGCGCCCCAGATCCAGGGTTTTGAACCAATTTTTCAGACCTAGAGTCTCTTATCACTAGAGTGCACATGAGAGTGGGCAGAATGGAGGTGGCTATTACAGAGATAAGAAGTTCCTACTACATGAGAAAGGGCTGTGGTCTGGGCCAAAGTGTTGAAGAAATGCTTAAGCATGGGGTCTCCACAGGTGAGGGGCCAGAGGCAGACAAAGAGGTGACTAAGACAAGAAAGTGTCCCCATTCAAATCTGGTTCTTGCTGTGATAGGCTTTGCCTTTAACTAGTTTCTCAAGCTTTCTTATACCTTACACAACATTTGCCCTATTGAGAAACTGGTTTTACATGAAACTTCCCATGGCTTGAAGCAAGTATCCATGATGGTGTTTGCATACCATTGGGGTTTTACCCCTCCCAAATGTGCCAATAAAGATGAAGTGACATTCAGATGACATGGTATGGAGGACTTCACTGCAGCCTCCAAAACTGAGAATGTTTGAACTATGCAAAAGGTTCATACTAGGATTTCACAATTACAGAGAAGGCCAAGGAAGACTAGTGCAGAATTGGAGGTAAAGAATGCTGTCTTTGCCCTAGTTCTCACGGAGACTTCTCTGAGGACTGTAGCTTGTGTTGCTCTCCTGGTTGCTGGACTCCTATAGTATATATTGTCTTGACCATGCAGTTCAGACTTGTATTATACATTGTCTTCTGAAAATTGCTTTATGAGTTGTGTCCCCCCAGCTAGTTTTAAGTTTCCTTTTTTTTTCTTTTTTAGTTGTAAGTTTTTTGAGAATACAGACTATCTCTACACGTCCTTGCTGACACCCAAAACTCAGTTTTGGGCACAGTAAGATTCTCAACAATAAGTGTTAATGGATTTGCTTTTGAAAATGTAAACTCATAAAAAAAGCAGCTCCACTAAGAACTTGTTTCTTTTTTTAAGTGGTGGGTCTTGGGAGTCCCCTTATCATTTGTAGTGTGGTCTTTAGTGGCAGCCTCCTTTCAGAAGTCAGGGAATCAAGACATAATAGAAGGACAGAGTCCCATAGCTTTCCCATTAATAGAAAGACATTCTGCCTGGTGCCGGAGATCCCCTTCCGATTCTCCATTCCCCTCCGAAGCACGGAAGCCCTACAGTAAGAGTGTGAGGGACCTTGAGAGATTATCTGACTCAGCTCCGGCATTTTGCAGATGAGGAAACTGGGACTCAGGGAAGCGCAGTTGAGGGCAGTGGGAAGAGAATGAATGGGTGTTGACTCAGGTAGAATTGGACCCTAATCCCAGTTCTGCCACTTTCTAGCCCGCGATTGTGGAAGAGTCTCTTCACATCTTGAAGCCTCAAATCCTTTATCTTTGAAGTGTGAATAACAATGCCTCCCTACTGGGATTGTGAGAATTAATTGAGACAATACATGTAAGTGCAGCATTGGGCAATAAGAGATGTTTAATACTTGTCGGCTCTCTCTCCTGGCTTTCTCTTGAGTGTCCTGCCCAAAGCTAAAGTGCTAACCTCAAGCTTTTTTCAAGCTAAATATTTTTCCGATTCCATACTAAGGGCTAGCCTCCTCTCTGCTGGAAAATTAGGACCAATGATTAAAAATTCTTTTAACTTATCTCCACTGAGCATTTGGACCAACTTATTGGAACACATTTATATGTGTCAGAGGTGAAAGAGTTTAAAAGATAGGAATACTGAATTTCAGAGGGAAACTCAAAAGTATCGAGGTTTACCCATTTTTCAGCGATAAGCGTCTTTAAGTTCCTGGGACTCTTAAAATAGTACTGATGACCTTTTACCCTCCCCCCCCCCAAAAAAAAATTCCATTCTCTGATATATTTACATGCTTTGCCTTGCAACCTGATATTTTTCACCTGTCTTTCTGGAGACATACCCTGCTGTCCATTCATCATCAATTGGGAGCTAAAATGAAAACATGGCTGTTGAGGTTCCGGTAAAGAAAAAAAGAAATGTAGGGAGTGCCTGGGTGGCTCAGTCAGTTGAGCACCCAACTCTTGGTTTTGGCTTAGGTTGTGATCTCAGGGTCCTGCAATCAAGCCTCATGTTGGGCTCTGCAGTCAGTGGGGAGTCAGCTTGAAGATTTTCTCTCTCTGCATCTCCCCCTGCACATGTTCTCTCTCTCTCTCTCTCTCTCAAATAAATAAATAAATCTTAAAAAAAAAAGAAAGAAAGAAGAAATGTATTGCTAATGATCATGGTGGACTTGTGAGGTGGTTTGGTCCCAGAAATGGAATGGATATTCATATAATGTATAAAATTTAATACTTGATGGTAAACCTTTCTTTCCCATGCTGGAGAAGGTTTATGAGGATCACCATTTCTTTTAAAAATTTTAGTTAATATTCACTGTATTTGGCTGCAAATATATCTTTAAGCATTGAGCAGATTCAGGACTAGACCAGAAGAAAAACTGCAGCATGAAATGCCTCCTAATTGTGACTATTACAATTACTAATTTAAAAAAAAAAATTATTTATTTATTTGAGAGAGAGAGACAGAGACAGACAGAGAATGAGCAGGGAGGAGAAGGCAGAAGGAGAAGCAGACCCCCATCGAGCAGGAAGCCTGACACAGGGCTCCATCCCAGGACCCTGACACCATAACATGAGCCAAAGGCAGATGCCTTACTGACTGAGGCACCCAGGCACCCCACAATTATCAAATTGTGATGGATGTTTCATCAGTTAGTGAATCAGTTGGGTCCTACAAGGCAGAGGGACAAAGCAGAGAAGTCCTTGAAGTTTTCTTTGTTCAAGGTGGGATAAGCAGAATAATGATCCCTCAAAGTCCCATCCTGAGAAGCCGTGAATGTTAGGCTACATAGCAAGGAGAGGGTGGGCAAGAATTAAAGTTGTAAAGGAAATTAAAGTTGTTAATTAGTGGATCTTAATTTTGGATTATCCAGGTGGGCCCACTGTAATCACAAGTGTCCTTAAAAGGGGAGAGGGAGGACAGAGGAGAACCAGAAAGAGGATTGGTGATGTAAGAAAAACCCAACCCACCACTGGTGGCTTTGAAGATGGAAGAAGGGGCTATAAGCCAAGGAATGCAGGCAGCCTATAGAGGCTGGAAAGGATGAGGACGTGGATTTTCCCCCAGAGCCTCTAGAGGGGAAAACAGCCCTGCTTATATGTTGACTTTAGCCCATTGAGATCGATTTTAGTTGTCTGAGTTCCAGAAGTATAAGATGATACATTTGTGTGGTTTTTAGCTATTAAGCATGTGGCAATTAGTTTAGAGCAGCCATAGAAAACTAATACAGTGTGTTTCCCCAGAGATGGACAGACTGTCTTGCCCCAAAGATGCCACTGGACATTCAACGACTTCATACAATCATAGGTAACAAAGTTTCCAAAGAGACTGAGACACAAGGAGAGGCAGAAGACCAATTTAAGGGAGCAAAGTGATCAGCAGTTAAAAGAGAGTGCTTCTTGTGTTTAGCACCATAAGGGATGGATAAGAAATATAAATATAACTCATAACCTCCAGGAGAGACAGAATTAATAGCCATTCTTATTATTTATATCACATCTTATAAATCTTTTATAAATGGCTACACTTACAGAGTCTTGTGTAATTCTCCTATCAATCCTATGAGATGGAAATTGGCATTATTTCGTTTTGTAAATAAAAGAACTGAAGTTTAGAGTGTTAGTTTTATTGAAATCAGACAGTAGTAAGTGGCGGAGGTGGAAAGCACACAGATTTGGCCCCAGAGTCTCTGCCCTTCACTGCTTTCATATCTATCTTGCCTGGAGAGCTGCTCAGCCAGAAAGTCAACACATGTAGGGGCTGAGCACAGGTTAGGGTAATTCCTACTAATAAACAGAGGTTGTGGGGACAGGTGCCGATAATACTTGGTGGTGGGCATCTATCCTCCAGATGTCTGCTTTTCATGCATCTTCCTAGAATGTACCTATTGTCGAAAACATCACTGGCCAGTGGTTGTTTCTTGTGAACATTTTTAATTCACTGTCCATCATAAACCTAAACATGACACGTCTAAAATGTAGCTTAACCCACTTCGCCCAATCCAATCAGAACTCCAACCTTGACTTTGTTATTTAAAAAAATTTTTTTTCTTAAGATTTTATTTATTTGAGAGAGAGAGACAGTGAGAGAGAGCATGAGCGAGGAGAAGGTCAAAGAGAGAAGCAGACTCCCCTGGAGCTGGGAGCACAATGTGGGACTCGATCCTGGGACTCCGGGATCATGACTTGAGCCGAAGGCAGTCCCCCAACCAACTGAGCCACCCAGGTGCCCCCACTTTGCTATTTCTTTTAAGAATGTCAATATTGGGGCGCCTGGGTGGCTCAGTGAGTTAAAGCCTCTGCCTTCGGCTCAGGTCGTGATCCCAGGGTCCTGGGATAGAGCCCCACATCGGGCTCTCTGCTCAGCGGGGAGCCTGCTTCCTCCTCTCTCTCTCTCTGCCTGCCTCTCTGCCTGCTTGTGATCTCTATGAAATAAATTAAAAAAAAAAAAAGAATGCCATTATTGGGGCGCCTGGGTGGCTCAGTCAGTTAAGCGTCTGACTCTTGATTTCGGCTCAGGTCTTGATCTCAGGTTCAGGAGTTCAAGCCCCACATTGGGTTCCATGCTGGGTGTGGAGCCTGTTTAAATAAAAAGAACGTCATTATTAACCCAGTCATCTATGCTCAACAGCTATATAAACAGTAATAGCTAACACTTCCTGAGAACACATTCCAGTTATTGTGCTAAGCATCTTAGACATCATCCATTTAATCCTCTCAACAACCCTATGAGGAAGGTACACTTATTAACCCCACTTTATAGATGTGGAAATGGAAGCTTATGTAAATTGCCGAAGGTGACAGCTCGGTGTCATCTTTCTCGTTACTCATCTCCACCCTCCATAGCTCATGAATCACCAAATCCTCTCAATTCTCTCTCTGTACTGTTTCTTGCATTTATTGCTTTCGTTCCATGTCTGTTTCCACTGCACCAGTCTTAGCCCTTTTTGACTTAGGTCTGACTTGTTGCCAGTGCCCAATATGGTCTCTTTTGTTCCATGATTCCCTTCCTTAGATCTTTCTTTGGTCAGACTGAGCCACTTAAAGTCCACGTTTATCTCATCCATTTTCAAACTCAAACCTTCAAACTGGAGGAGAGATATCCAAATTCCCCCAGAGGCAATCCTTAGTGTGACGGTAGCAATCATTTCTTGAAAAATTAAATAACTTCATTAGATTATAATTAAAAGGAAAAAATGTTACAGTCTTCGGTTGAAATTATGGGATAAGACCCATCATAAAGATAAGCAAACATTGTACCCAATAAACGTGTTGCTCAAACTTCATTTGTTCCAGCATTAGGGAGCTCTTACGGGCCATCTGACCATCCTAAATATGTAATTACTCTTTTTAGAGGCAAGCCTTTGCATTAAAAAAAGCAGTTTTGTAAACGTGCTTAGTGTTTTCTAATATGTGCATGCGTATTTATACATGTCATTATTAGTATTTAAATAACAAACGTACATGGTGATAGAAAAACTGAATCTGGGGCACCTGGGTGGCTCAGTTGTTAAGTGTCTGCCTTTGGCTCAGGTCATGATCCCAGGGTCCTGGGATTGAGCCCCACATTGGGCTCTCCGCTCAGCAGGGAGCCTGCTTCTCCCTCTCCAACTCCCCCTGCTTATGTCTCTCTCCCTGTCAAATAAATTAATTAAAAAAAAAAAGAAAAAGAAAAACTGGATCAAAATACCAAAAAAGGATATAACAATAAAAAAAACTTATCTCTCTCCCAAGATTGAATTAGGTGATTCATACTTTCTTCTTTACCCATTTCTGTAGTTTATAGACTTTTAGCAATGCACAGGTATGGCTTTAGAACAGAAAATAAATCTAATAAAGCATAATTTTAAAAAGGAACCACATTTTCCATCTTTCCCTGCTACTTATAATATAAAAGCTAAATTCTCTAGCTGAGGCCCTGTGTAATCTGGCCCCAAACTGCTTTCCAGGCTTATTATATACTATTCAATACAAATGTTCTGCTTCAGTTAAACTATTTTAAACACATTTTCCCTGCTGTGTCTCCTACTGTGTGTTTTCTCTTCCTGGAATGAGCTTCCCCATTCTCTTTTAATATCCCAATTCAATCTATTGTTCAAGATCTAAGTGAGTTCCACATACAGCCTTTCCTAAGGAGGAAGGAATCAGTGTGTAGTCTGCAGTCACCATGTGGGCTGCACACATGTTTGGTGCTTTCTGTGGTATCCATTTGAACCTCACAATAGCTCTTGACAGTTGGCATTAATTACCTTCTTTTTACAGATGAGGAAACTGAGTTTCCTTCCAGTCATGGCCAGTATATGGCAGAGCTGAAATTTGTAGCTGGCTAACGGTTCCCCAGCTCAGAGAACTCTCATTTGTTCCAACTTTCATACCTCATATCTGTGTAAGTTTGACCAATAATCACAGAAGTGCACTTTAAGACAGTGGCATTGCTTATACTATTATTTTGAACTACTTATATTTTGCATTTTTGTCTTCTCAACAAAACCTTCTGTGAGAAAACTTGGGTGTGAGTTCTCACTTGCCATTTGCTAGGTATGTGTCTTTGAGTCAACTCCTTAACCTTTCTCAGACTCAAGTCAGGTAATAATAATACCTTTTTTTTTTTTTTAAGATTTTATGTATTCATTTGAGATAGAGAGAGCATGAGCAGAGGAAGAAGCAGGCTCCTGGCTGAGCCAGGAACCTGATGCGGGGCTCAATCCCAGGACCCTGGGATCATGACCTGAGCCGGAGGCAGACACTGAACCATCTGAGCCATGCAGGCACCCCAATACCTAACTCTTAGGGTCATGAGAGTTAAAATCCATATATACATACATATATATATATATATATATATATATATATATATATTCTCTACTATATATATATATAGTAGAGAAGAGCTGATTTTTGTACATTTGACAACATGGTGATATTAATTTTCAAATTCCATTTAATTTCTAGTTTCTTCATAGTTGTGGTTTGAGATATTCCTAAGATGTGGTGTCCTAAGGAGGGCTAGAACTTTTTCTTTAATACAAAGACTGGCTTTACACAAATAAATAAATCAACTTACACATGAGTGAGTTGGGGAGGGGCACAAGGTGAGGGAGAGAGAATCTCAAGCAGGCCCACACCCAGGGTGGGAGCCTGGGTGTGAGGCTTGATCTCAAGACCCTGAGATCATGCCACCAGCTGAAATCAAGAGTCTGACGCTTAAATGACTGAGCCACACAGGCGCCCCTATACAAATTTAAAAAGCATTTTTCAATTAAAACAGCATTTTGCTATTTGGTCAGAATATCCTGTCCTGCTGTTTAGCTTAGCTAACACTGAATAAGAGGTTCAGTTACTGGTTAAAGATTGTTCCTAAAGGTAAATGTTTACATTTATAAACATGAATATTGTTATTGAATGTTGTCATTTTTAGTCCAGAAAGTCACTGTGAATTTTAAAACAGAGCACATTGAGTCCTGTATTTACTCAGAAAATGGGAAAGCCATTAAAAATTGCTGGCCTTCAAAAACAAACATCATTTTTTTTTTATAAACATATATTTTTATCCCCAGGGGTACAGGTCTGCGAATCGCCAGGTTTACACACTTCACAGCACTCACCATAGCACATACCCTCCCCAATATCCATAACCCCACCCCCCCCTCCCAACCCCCCTCCCCCCATCAACCCTCAGTTTGAAAAACAAACATCATTTTTAAAATTATTCTTTATATCAGAGAAAAAGGACATCACTATATTTATTCCAATTATTTTTCTTTAGGACCAGATGAAAAGAAGCAAAATTTACAAATACTTTCTAGCCTTTTATTTATTTACTTACTCCCCACTACCACCATCATCTTTTCCTGGTTATAAAAGCATTATTCAGCCTTTGAAAATAAGTACATCTGATGTTAGAAATGATCATTCCTTTACTCTTAAAATCGTACTTCACAGTTATTAAAAAGATTTGTCAAAACAGACCTGACAAAACCCCCAAATGTGTGCTCTACATAATTTGAAAATAAAGTTTGGGCTGTAAGTAGCAGAAGTCCATCTGCAACTTTCCCAAGCTTGCAACAGAGACATTCTCACTTCTCAGGGCACTCCTCTAATACCTGCTTATGATGAATTGTTTGATTAAACAGAACAAACAGTCTGGTTATGAAATCATTACGACCTTTTAGGGTGTAAGTGTCTTACATCTGTCTGTAGTGAGGTATGATCCTTTCTTCCTTAACAGTCAAGCTTCTTGAAAGAGTAGTTTCTATTCCACTGTTTGTATTTTGTTCCTTCTCGTTTCCTCTTCTACTCACTGCAATCTCGCCTTTGCAAGACTGTCTTCAGGAAAACCACCGGGTCCACTGGTCACGTTGTTGCTAAATCAGAGAAAAACTTTTTAGACCTTACTATCAGGGCTTCTCTGAGCATGAACTCAGTGGGGTTCTTTCTGGGCTTGACAGTCTTTTTTGTTGTTGTTAAAGATTTTATTTATTTATTTGACAGAGAGAAATCACAAGTAGGCAGAGAGGCAAGCAGACAGAGAGAGGAGAAAGCAGGCTCCCTGTCAAGCAGAGAGCCTGATGCGGGACTTGATCCCAGGACCCTAAGATTATGACCTGAGCCGAAGGCAGAGGCTTAACCCATGAGCCACCCAGGTGCCCTTGACAGTCTTTTCTTGACTTTTTGTAACGGTTATGTCCACTGCTTTTCTAGTTTGTCCTTCTTGGCCTCCCTAAGAGCTTCTTAAAACATCCGTAATTCCTTTGATTCCCAACATCTTTTTTCTCTTGCTCTCCCTGCATGACCTCATCTATTGGCCATGACTAAACTAAAATGTGGCTAATGAATTCCAAATCTTTCTCTCTTGCCCCGTCATGGCCTCTGAGCTTCAGACTCCTGAATACAACAGTCTATTCCTCTTGAGGTTCCATAGGCACCTTGAACTCAACATTCTTAAAATTCAACCTGTCTTTCCCCTGTGATGTAAATAAGTAGCACTATCATCCACCGATTTGCTAGAGTCAGAAACCTAAGAGTCATCCTTGATACTGCCTTCCCCCTTAACAGTTCAGATCTAACTGGTGACGGGTTCTTTTGATTCTAGTCTTATAACATCTTTTGGATGTGTCTTCTCTCCATTTATATTTAATTCTCTAACTTGCACAAGTGTCTCTCATCTTGCTTTATGTCTTCCCTACCCAACCGTTCTTTACACAGCAAAGGCCCACCTGATCTTGTCATTTCTCCTGCTTAAAATCTTCCAGCGGCTTCCTCCCCGCTTGCCTTGAACGAAGTCCAAGCCCTTTGGCATAGCTTCTACAGCCCTTCTGATCTTATTTCTGCTTAGATGTGGAGGCCATGTTATTCAGATCGTAGCTCTCCCACTTACTGTGTGATTGAACAAGCTCACTGTAAAATGGAGGTGATAGTAATTGTGAGGATGGAATGAGATCATTTGCAAGAAGGGCCAGCTATTAAGTTACAATTAATATCCTTATTTGTAGCTTTGGAAAATAGTACTATAATTTCCTAAGACAAATTCTTAAAGGAGAGTTGCGGGGTATGCCTTTTTAGACTCTGGAAAGCATATTGTCAAACTGCTCTGCGGAATAGTTACATTAATTTATACTCTCACCAGCCGCATTCAGGAGGCCTATTTCACCACACTCTTGACCTAATCTTGGGATTACCCATTTAAGAAACCTTTGGCGAACTGATAATGAAAAGTCACCTAGTTTTTATAACTCATTATGTCTATTTACATATTTCTTACAGAAAGATTGGATACACACTGATAACACAGTGTTATTACTGTTTACTCTTTCTTGGTTGTATGTTTTCATTTGACATTGAGGTTTTTTCCTTTCACTTTCAGAACTGGGATTTTATGCTTTTGAACTCCTTTACTTCTTTCCTTCCATTTCCTTAGTAATGAGCATGTGTTGGCTTAATTTAATTGAATGAAATTGAACACTTAATTCCTATTAAGACTTTTAACTATACTATATTTGGTCCAGTGTTTTTGTCTTTTTAAAATGAGGAGCACAGAGTTTTGTCCTGAGAGTTGGAAGACCTGTTTCTAATCTCAGTTTAGTTCCTGAATAGCTGTGCATCCTTGGGCAAGCCACTTCACCTCT
The DNA here is from genome assembly GCF_902655055.1 of Lutra lutra. Lineage (NCBI taxonomy): Eukaryota > Metazoa > Chordata > Mammalia > Carnivora > Mustelidae > Lutra > Lutra lutra. The sequence goes on from NC_062285.1 coordinate 88,607,064, forward strand.
CTGGACCTTTGCTTTCTTTTTTTTTTTTTTTAAAGATTTTATTTATTTATTTGACAGAGAGAGATCACAAGCAGGCAGAGAGGCAGGCAGAGAGAGAGGAGGAAGCAGGCTCCCTGCCGAGCAGAGAGCCCGATGCGGGGCTCGATCCCAGGACCCTGAGATCATGACCCGAGCCCAAGGCAGCGGCTTAACCCACTGAGCCACCCAGGCGCCCCTGGACCTTTGCTTTCTTATATGTAACATGAGTGGGATGGTACTATCTTAGGTATCTTCTAGTTCTCAGATCAGATAGATAAAATATTTCCTTCATGAGGTTTCTTTGAAGGCAAATTCTTGGAATATTCCCTTCGACTCTACCACAAATAGTGCTCTTTTCCAATACAGTGCCATCTCTTTGAGGCAAAACTTGCTGCTTAACAGAACTGTGATTCATTTCTAGAGTGCCATGAGCCCCAGGAACAATAGCAGCCACTACCATTCAAAAGCCACAGCCAAGACTTAAATGTGAAGTAGGTCTTATTTGGTGTGTGTGTATGTGTGTGTGTGTGTGTGTGTGTGTGTGTGACAGTCCTTTGAAAATCTGTTGAAAGCTAGGGACCTATTCACAGAAAAACCCACATAAGGATATATGCACAAAATTTTGGGGGCCTCCTAGATCCTTGGAAGTCCATCCATATACTTCCTAGGAATACATGAATCCTAGGGCAAGAACATTTGATTTGGGGACATTAAAGGGATCCCTGGAGATGAATTAAATGATCAAAAATGCTTCCTTCCTATTGGAAAAGGGAGCTGCCAGAGTAAATAAATATTTATAGAATACTATTCAAACTCTCCTTTTAAAACTGAACTATTATGATTACTTGCAAATACCCTCTTCATAAATCCAATCATGTACTAACTGGCTTACATCTTTTAGGCTAGAATGCGAACTGCTTGCCATGCATTTCAAGGTCCTACATCGTCTGGCTCTTCCCTGACCTCCTTTTACACTTTTGAGCCCCACAGGCCTTTCTTCTGCTCTGGAAACACACCAACTCCCTTCAAGTCACTCTGCTTCTACTAAAGTTTCAGAATGACCGCTTTCTTCTACCCAGACCACTTCTCTGTTTGCCATCCTTAAGGATGAGTTCAAATGTCCTTTCCTTATGAATGCCTCCCTCAGCCACCTTGGCCCCTACCCTCGATGATTTGGTATCACATCATCCAACTTTTTCCCCACATAGTCAGTTTTCTCACAGTCCTGGATTTTGTTTTTATTTGCTTATTGGCTTCTCTCCCCACTAGAATGTTCCATGAGGGAAGGGTCCTTGCTTTTCTTGTTTATAACTGAACTCCCAGAGCCAGGCACAGTGCCTGGCACATGGCTGAAAGTAGGCACTCAATAACTAATAGCTGAATGAATAAGCTTCAGCCACGGGTGGATTAAAAACTTACCAGGGTCTAAGTGTGAAAGAGTAAGGCACTCCTCTCCCATATTGAACTCTGACTGAAAACAAGACTGAACTGCACACTTAACATGTACTGAAATGAAAAGAGCTCCATTCTACATTGTCTGATTATAAGCCACGGAGCCCCTGCTTTGCTGGTGTCCTAAGTATATGAGCTCTTTATCTGCCTTTGGGGAATCTAGCACTCACTCACCCCTTTAAACATGCCAAAAGCAATTTTAGGTTCAACTGGTCTCTGCCTGTAAAAAACCATGCTAGGATTTTGGTAGGGGTTGTGTTCTAAATCTGTAGATCAATAGGAGAAGGGAGGAAAAAAACATGATGGGAATTAATCAGAGAGGGAGACAAATGATGAGATTCTTAACTATGGGATAGATATTGAGGGCTGCTGGAGGGGAGGTGGGTAGTGGGGTGGGGTAACTGGGTGATGGGCATTAGGGAGGACCCATGATGTGATGAGCACTGAGTGTTACATGCAACTGATGAATCACTGACCTCTACATCTGAAACTAATGATGTTCTATATGTTGGCTAATTGAATTTAAATAAAAAAGTAAATCTATAGATCAATGTGGGAAGAACAATACTTATTTTACTGGTTCTTCCAGTCCATGAATATAGTGAGTGGCTCCAATTAATTAGGCCTTCTTTAACTTCACCAGCATTTTATATTTTTCAGCATACAGATCCCAGTCATGGTTTGTTAGAGTTATACCCAGAGATTTTATCTTCTTTGGAGCAATTTTAAATGACATTTAGTTTTTAATTTGTTTCCACATTTTGTTGTTAGCATATATAGAAGCTTTTTTAGTAGAACAGAAATGTGCTCTTTAACGAAGTAAACTTGTTCAACATTTAACCTGTTGGACTAATAACCAGCTATTTATCCTAACATTCAAGAACCTTATAATGTGCCTCTAAATCTCTTAAATTTAGCCTAGTTCTTAATTGCTACACACCAGTCTCTACTGCTGTTGAAGGGTCTTCTCCTCACTCACCTGAATACACCTCATTCACTCTACCTCCGTGTCTTTGTTCATGCCATTTCCCCTCTAGAATAGACCTCCCACTGAGCCCTTTTAACCCAAACTAATCTTAATTACCCTTCAAGGATGAGGTCAAAGTTCCTCCGAAGATTCCTTCCCTGACAATCCCAGCCTACATTGCTCCTTTTTTTCTGCTGGACTCTTTTAACCAATACTGTGTGCCCCTCAATTACTAATTTAGTTTTTAATTAGTTCTAATCTACATCCCATTTCCCTTTCTGGATGCTATATACCGGGGAGGCTCCCATTACTAGCTATCATGGTACCACATGCATGAAAAACACATAAAGAAGGTGAGAGAAGTTTCAGGATGTGCAGTACTTAAAGGGTATTCCATACATTCTTGCTGAGTCTTTCATCCAGGCAAGATCTGTACTCTTCACCTGTAGGACAAGGATTCTCTCTTTTCTTTCCTTCCCCCACATTCCAACTCTTCCAACTATGCAGACTTGAGATGCAGATCATTTTGACCTATCCCTTTCAAAATGTTCTAAAAACAGCACGTCTATGATTAGTAGATTTTTGGAGGTTTACTTGAAGAGCATAGGTAGTCCCATTAAAGCTGCAGTAACATCTCCTGGCCACCAGAGGACGGGGAGCCCTGGGAGAGATTGCTTCCTCCCAGCCCAAGTCTTAAGAGGTCAAAGGCAGAAGCAGAAGGTGGACTCTGCATCTGTGGCCTTCAGGCTTAATTTACTGCCCCACTTGGGCTCATCAGTCTCTCATCTCCAGATGGGCTCTTTTTCCTCCTCTGAAAGATGAGGCTTACCCCAGTACTAACCTTAAGTGATTATCAGTAGGAACCAATGCACTGTATTTGCAGGATTTAAAGGCAGAAAAGGAATACAGAGATATTTTATCTTTCTAACCCACCCCAAACCTGACTCTCAGTTCCTTGGCCAGTTAAAAAAAAAAAAAAAAAAGTCCCCCAGGCTGTGTCCAAATGGACATTCCACAACAAAGATGCCTTTAGGGACTGTTGTCCCAACCAGGGCATTGCAAATGGAGTATTTTAGGAGCTAGATTATTCCTACACATAAATTCTGGCCCATGAAGCAGTCCACTCGCAGTGTGCTTTTCCGTCGTTAATCACATCTTTGTTATGTGATATTCACGTGAGTACTTCTCAGTAGAAGCAGCTTCATGCTCAAATGCTCAAAGAACACTAGAATAAAGCTCCGATTGTCCTATTCACGGATTCCAAGTCCTGGTTTGTCACCACCTCAGGTCTCTCATTTTCCAAAGAGTGTAATACAATCTTCAAAACAGTTATTTTGATTAATCCACATAGAAAATGCACGAAATGCGTAGAATTCAAGCAATAGGGGTTTGCACCTCTCAAGAGGCAGAGAATCTCTGGTCTGATTTAAAAACGATTCTGTGCTGCCCGGTGTAGAAATCATTTTAGAAGGGAATTTCATGCCGCTCGTACTCATTGAATTCGTGAACGTAAATAAGTAAACATCGACAAAGTAAAATAATGAAAGTTAGGAACAGTCGTGTTGGGTCTTTCAACGACAAACACGTGTAGATCGCTGAGTGTCTGACAACACTAGTGATTTTTCTTTCAGTACCTGCAACGTCCCTTTCACAAGGACGGCAGTGACCTTCCTTTGGGATTCATCAGACTTTAGAAGGAGTGCTTGCAATTCTCTCAAATCATTGTTTGCATTTATTCACGCGGGTGAGGCAGCTGGAAAGAGCGCAGCCAGGGGGAAAAGGCTCCGCGTCTCGGTCCGGGGTGGGCGGCGCACCCTGAAATACCTGTTGGGACGCAGACTCGGGCCCGGGGTCGGAGCTGGCGAGCGCGCGGGCGCGGAAGGAGGAGGCCGCGGAGCGGCCTCCTCGGGCAGCCCCAGCTCCTCCCAGCGGCGCCTGCGGAACCTGCCTGCGAGTCGCCGAACTCCGGAACGGAACGTGACCCGACCCCTCCCCGCGCGGCCGAAGCCAAGGCGCCGAGCCGCGCTGCGGACCCGGGCGGCCGCGGGATGGGCGGGCGGGCGCGCGGCCCCGCCCGGCGCCCACCGCCCTGCCCTCGCCTGTCTCCTCCTTTCCCCGGGGCTCCGCTGAGTTCATTCACTGGGATTGGTTTCAAGTGACGCCATCTCTTTATTTTTAAACCAATGACCTCATCCGCGCTTGAAGTTTCCTGACCAGCGACTCTTTCTCTTTCCCCCCAACCCCCCACCCCATCCCCCCGCCTTTCCCCCTCTGTCTGTGTATCACTGTTTGGGGGGCTTTAATCAGTTTTTAAACGATTATTATCACTTCTCCCTCCCCCCTCCGCTTTCCCCACGCGGCCCCCCACCTTCACCTCCCCAAGTTCTTCACCCCTTTCAACATTGTTTTTTCAAGGCTGACGGGGGGGGGGTGGAAGAGAAAGAGTGAAGAAAAGTTGCAAACGTCTCCTCTCTTTCTAAGCTTCCCGCCCCCACCCACCCCTCAGAGAAGGAGAAGATAATATAGTGAAAAGAAGAGGAGGAGGAGAGCGCGACGGGACGGACGCAAGCGGGAGCGCAGCCGCCCTCCCGGCTCCGCGGCGGCGCCTCGCAAGCCGGGCAGGCGAGGGGGGCCCGAGGGGAGACGCCGTGACAACTTTCATTTCCCCCGGAGAGAGTCGGGAGGTCGGCGGCCCCAAAAGTAAGTGGCCTCCGGCTGGCCGCGCGGACCGTGCGTACGGGAGGGTGCGGGGCTCGGGACGCCCGCCCGCGCCGGCAGCATGGACGCTCCGCCGCGCGCTTGGACTCCCGCTGCCTGGCAGTGCGCTCCTGCCCCGCCGGCTCTGCCTTCCCTTCCCGGGCGTCCGGGCCACCTTTCCGGGAGGCGGGGTGGGGGCGACCGCGGCTCGGGGCCGCACGGGCGTTTTTTTGGGGGGGGAGTGTAGGCCTTGCAGGGGGCCGGGCCGAGCGGGAAGGGGGCGGCCGGCCGGACGCGGGGTCTCGGTCGGTGCGCCCCCGGCCGCACCGCGGCGAGAGGGCTAGGCCGGCGGATCCCGCTGCAAGGAGCCGCAGCCGTGGGACGCGGTACCTTCGCGGGCGAAGCTGCTCACTTCCAGGCGCGACTGTTACACAACACGCCTGCCAAGTGGGGCCCCGGCCTGACTGTTCCCATTATCCCAAATTCGCCTTTGGTGTAAGCAGCGAGGCCACCTGGGTGGTGACGGTGCTGCGTTCTTAAACCCTAGCGACCAACCAAAAACTCAGTTTTCATGCTGGGGCCCGAGTCACGGTGTTGGGGGGCCCAGCGCTCCTGTGACTTCTTTATTTACACTAGCGGTAGAACGTGAGAAATATAAAAGCCCAAGGGGGCAGCTGAGGATCTGTTTATCATGTGTGGTTTCGTGTAATAAAACACCAGGGAGGAAAATATTTATGCAGAATTGAAGCTCTCAGATAATGGGTTAATTTCCCAAAACAAACAACTCTGGTGATTAACTCGAGAAAATGCGAGTAGATCTGAAAATGAATGGATACTGCAGAATCCTAAAGGAGTTTGTTAAACGCCAGCTGCAAAGATTCTAGGGTCCTGGTGTTTCAAATTGTTTGGAGAAAGTACACCTCTAACCAGCCCGTGGTGAATTAAGTAGAGGGGAAAAACCTGTTGCATAATCTCATTTGCCGTGGGGTTTGCTGTGCTGTCCCCTTGAAGCAAGGGGAAGTGAGTTAAGATGCAGGGTTTTTAAAACTCTCTGAAGTTTTTATTTATCCACTGCTCTGGCTGCCACTTCTGCTTTAAAAGATTATAAGTAAATACTCAGCTCTTACAAGTCAACCAAACCTATCAAACCTGTTTAGAAAATGACCAGGTATGTTTCTTTTTTTTTTTCTTCCGGGGTGTGTGTGTGTGTGTGTGTGTGTGTGTGTGTGTGTGAAATGTACCATCCATGAAAGACCTAACTGGGGAACTTAGGCTGCCTCTTTATGCCACTCATTTTGTGGGGCTCATTGAGAGTGCACATAGATGACAACTCTTTCCTCAAAGGTTGTATACTATTTCAAACTCCGTGAAGAAGAGAGATTTTAAGTTAAAGTGAATTTTTAAAGAAAAAAAGAATTCTTACCAGTTTAGTTACTTTTAGTTATTTACTTTTCCTTGAGAATCGTGTATATTGGTGGACACACAGCTTGGGAGGCCATAATTAATTCATACTTGTGGAGCTCTCTTATTTAGTAAAGGCAGAAAGCTGGAGAAGTGAATTGAAAAACTAGGAATTTGTGGCTTTGTGTAGGTATTTTCATCAGAATGTGACTGTGCACCGTGAAAATTTTTTGGTTTTTATTGTTTAAAAGTTGTAGAATTTACTGAGTCTGAGGACTGCGTAGAAGGTTGCTGTTAAAAAAAAAAAAAATGGGGGGGAGCAGTTAAGATTGAACGTCTCATATAAAAACTTGGGCCAAATTCACCAGACCAAAAGTTAGTTTTTGGGTAAAATAATGCATAGTTATCAAAGTTCCACATGGGGGAAAATTAAAAATGGTTTATTAATTCTGCTGGTAATATGGTGAATAATGTATGAAGGAAAGTGAGTTCAATTGCTGTAGCCCTACATTCATATGTAAAATAATTGAATCACTATAAAGTAAAAATAGTTGTGTAAAATTGAGGATTAGGGGTCTCTCTGGCCAAAAACTTAATGGCAGTAACTGAAAAGAGGGCAAAAGAGAAGATCCTGTTAACAATTCTTTTCCTTTTTCTTACACATTTTAAAACTTACTTGTAGAAGTGAGGCTGAGATCAGGTCTGAGATGGGCGCGGAGTTTAGTCTGGGACCAGGAGAGGGGCCAGGGTTAATGCTATTTTCTCTAATGCTTGTATCAGGAATTTGATTCTGTAGAGGTTTTGGTCTATGAGATTATATACTGATGAAACTGACTTACAAAGCAGTCCAATATTAATGTTTTCATATTTTCAAGCAATCACAATATCCTATTAAGTGCATTTTGCTAGAATTACCAGTGCAGTTTTCACCAGAAACCTAACTTTTCCTGGATTATCTAAAAAAGTGAGATTTCCTACCCTGTGTTATTTGGACTAAAATTTTCACTGAACATTTAATTGTTTTTAAAATGCTTTGCATTCTCAAGCAAATGCTATTTTAAGTTGAAGTAAATTAATATAGAGTAAGTTGATTTGGATCAGAATTCCAAGAAAAGGGAGGAAAGAAATCAGGGCAAACAGAAACCAGATTTTATGACAGACTTTAACAGATTGAAAAAAAATACTAGTTAAAAGACTCTGCAGGAAAAACCACAGTTGATGCTTGATTGGCTTTTTAAAAATTGCATCAAAATCAAAACCAAGACAGATATCCACCATCATGAAAGAAAATATTACTAATGTTGTCTTAAACAAAAACACAATTAAGAAAGTAAGTGTTGCCCAAAGCCATGTGATATATTTCAAAGCCAGATGTCAATTTTTTTTTTAAATTTTCTTGTGTTGTGGATAATCTCGTATTTTTGTATATTCCATTAGCTCAGATGATCAAGGGTTGGCTGTGTGAAGGGATGAGGTTCATAAAGATTGGCTGTATTTAAAGAAGCAAGCTCAGGCTTTAAGAATAGGCCATTCTCGTACACTGAGAGAGTTTGAAATTTAATCAAATGAATACAGAAGTGGCTCAAAAGGAAGGCTCTAAGGCAGATTACTATGGACAGGTATAAAGAAATAAAAGCTTGCCAGGGGTATGATCAATAAAGAAGGAAATAGGATACCTCTTGGCATGAAAGAAAAAAGGGATAAAGGGGAAAAAAGTACTCTTCAGTACTTCAGCAACAAGAAGGGGGTAATGAAACTTCTCCTCCTTGACTGGGATAGATACCACATTATAGGTATTATCAAAAAGTCACGAGATTTTTCATGACAATAAGTTTAATCTTGGGAGAAGGGATTGTTAAAGTAAATTATGAGCATAAGTTATATGAGAATGTAGAACTTGAAATTGCCAAATATAGAGACCCACTGCAGTTTCAACTGAGTTGTTAGAAAGAGAGGGATAGGTTATAAAAAGTTGGAACTATTGACTAAATTGATTTCTAGATTAACTATAGATACAAATCGGTCAAGCAAAACATTTATTAATGATAGGCTATTTATATATACCGATGTGGATACCAAAAGCTGGAGACATGGACTCATAACTTTAATAAGGAGAGGAGGATTTTAAGAATTTTAAGCAGAGTATGTACATTTGTAAAGATAAAAATTCTTAGACAGCTGGGAATGGCCAAATTCATGGTATAAGGGAGATAAAGATTGGAGCATTGGGGGAGGTAATGGTGAGTTAATCTTCATAGAGATAACAGAATTTGACCTTGGCCATAAAGGATGGTTAATGTGTATGGAGGAAAGGAAGTAGGGGAAGGTCATTTATCCATCTCTTCATTCAGCAAATTAATTTGGAGCCTTTACTGTATGTAGGCACTGTTCTAGGAACTGGGCATACAGTGAAAAATAAAGTTTTTGTCCTTATGGGCCTTACATTCTAGTGAGAGAAGAGGAGGGATAGTAAACAAGTAACCTACATAGAAAATCTGATGACAAATGAGATGTCTAATGAAGATCATGGGTAGGGTCAAGGAAATTACATAGAGAGCTAGTTAGGGTCCCATTTACTTTATTTTGTGTATAATATTCTAATGAATGTAAATGATACAAATATTTATTTATTAGAGCACAGAGGGAGAGTGAGAGGGAGAAGCAGACTCCCCACCTAGCAGAGATCCAGATCTGCGGCTTGATTCTCCTGGGGTCATGATCTGAGCCCAAGGCAGACACTTAACTAACAGCCACCCAGACACCCCTATACTGTTTTTCTACAATAGAAATTTGAAGCAAAATATCAGTTCCGAAGTGGGGAAGTCTGGACTCACTGTAGTTATCTGACCACTAGGTTTTGTTGCTGTTGAGAAGATGTTCTTCATCGTGTCAACCAAATTTTTTTAGTGACTATTACATGTTTTTAGACACATTTATGAAGTACTTCTCAAACATTCTGTAAGAAATATGTTTTAAATGAAAAGATCTATAGATGAAATTGAGGTAAAGGATTCTAAAAAGGATTTATATTACTTGTATATTACATATGCTTCTACGATTCATTCTGATGTACTTGGGATAATCATATGGAAAAGAAAACAGTTTTCAGAGGAGGTGGGAAATTCTTTAGCATTACCTTGGTCTCCTTCTAAACTAAATATTCAGAGAAGAATTGTAGATATAGACGCTAGGGTGTGTGTGAAAAGGACAATAGAACTCAGATTTGTTTTAGTGACTGCATGAGGGGTGGGTCAGACTGCAGGTTACAGAGAAAAGATGCACTATAAATTGTAATGGTAAATGACAAGGTCATTAATATTAAATAATTTCCATTCTTCCCCTTAAAATCAATGGGGAAAGACATGTGTAGAGAGCTATATCCTGCTTATTGTTTGCATTGTATAAATTTTAAAAATGTACCACTCATATCCTGGGTGGTGCCTAGTAGAGTCGTCTTTTGATAAATGTTTGCTGAGCAAATTGAATAAATTCTCAAAACTGTCACTTTTGACCATGGTTCCTTTACATCTCTATCTTAGAGCATTGTTTTTTGAGCTTTGAGTTGAAACCTGCAAGGGGTTGCCTTATAGTCTTGGCCACCTGACTTGTTTGAGCAGTTTTGCTCACTCTAGAACCTGGACCCTGACCTCAGCTTCAGCTTGTCCTGGTGCTGTGGCAGACCTGACCTCATCTTTTCCGAAGTGGTGGGTGATTGTCTCCTATCAGCTCTCTCTTCCTGAGTAACTGAGCTGTGTCTTCTGGTCTCATCTCAGAACACTGAAGTGTTGCTAGTCTGGCCTATTTTATAGTGGGTTTCTTTTGTTATTTTTGTTTGTTGTTTGGTTGGGAGAGAAGCACATTCCTCAGGAAGATAGTTGTTGACTTTGTTTTGTAGATTGGACATGGTATATAAAGCATGATATTATTTCCTTTTCCTTCCTAGCTTTAGCTTAAAATCTTGTGTTCACTTGAAAATGAACTGGTAAGTGATTTTTTTGATGATACGAACCAACTAAAAACTATCAAGACTTTTTTTCTGGAGACACTCAGGAAACATGAAGTGTGTATTGGATGATATATAAGAATTATAACCATTAAGTTTTTATTCATGTTAATGGTATTGTGATCATGTTAAAAAATTCTCATCTGTTAAACATATGGAAGTATTTATAGGCAAAATGAAATGCTCTCTAATATATGTATTTCAGGATAGGCACAAACATACACACAAATGGGAAGCAAATAAAACAATATTGGCAAATTTAAAAAAAAAGATTTTATTTATTTATTTGACAGAGAAATAGCATAAGTAGACAGAGCGGCAGGCAGAGGGAGAGGGAGAAACAGGCTCTCTGCTGAGCAGGGAGCCTGATGTGGGGCTCGATCCCAAGACTCCTGTGATCATGACTTGAGCTGAAGGCAGCTGCTTAACCAACTGAACCACCCAGGTGCCCCATTATTGGCAAATTTTTGATAATTGTTGGAGCTAGGTGATGGGTACATTGGGGTATGTTATTGTCTGTATTTTTATCTATATTTGGAAATACACATAATTGAAATATACATTGTCAATTATAACTGTAGAGGAAGATATTTACTACAATAAACTTTTGTGGTTGGACATTTGAGCTAATTGACTAATCAAAGATCTCCTCTTCACATTTTCTGTAAGTTCTGCTTTTAGTAATGGATTTTTTAAAATAAGGAGAAATTTGGTCATTAGATGTATTTAAAACTCAACTTTGAGACTTGTAATAATAACATACTTATAGTGTATAAATTGCTTTGACATATTTTTTCTTTTATCCTCAGAACAAGATATGATTTATCCATTTTACAGATGAGGAAACTAAGAACTTAGACTAAGTAATTTATCCAGATCCCAAAGCAAGTAAGAAGTGGTGCTAGACCTGGAGCCAAGATCTTCTGATTCGTTTTCAGGTGCTTATTTTATTATATATACATTCTTACAAGTGCTCATTCTTTGCGGTATTATAAACCACTGGTTTTGAAACATTTTGGTGTCAGGACACCTTGTACTCCTAAAAAATTATCAAAGACCCCAAAGATCTTTTGTTTATGTGGACTATATCAACATCTAACATATTAGAAATGAACTCTGAGAAATATTTAAAATGTTTATTCATTTAAAAATAGCAAACTTGGGACGCCTGGGTAGCTCAGTTGGTTAAACCGCGGCCTTTGGCTCGGGTCATGATCCCGGGGTCCTGGGATTGAGTCCCGCATCGGGCTCCTTGCTCTCTCCGCCTCTGCCTGTTTGTGTGCTCTCTCTCTTTCTCTCTGACAAATAAGTAAAATCTTAAAAAAAAAAAAAAATAACAAACTCATTAAAGGTTAATATAGATAACACAGTTTCATGAAAAAGATAGCCCAAAGCAAAAAATAGAGTGATAAGTGTGACATTTGCATTTTGCCACTTTCTTTACTGTGTTGCTTAATAGAAAACAGTTGGATTTTCATAACTGCTTTTGTATTCCAATCTGTCGTGATAGTTTTATTTGAATTATATGGGGAAAGCCCTCTGTACACAGATACATAGTAGAAAAAGGGTAGACTGTTTTAATCGCTTTCATAATTGAGTATCCTTCGTCACATCAAAACTCATCAAATGGTAGATCCTTAAAAGTTAGTTGCAGTGTTGAATCTGAAACCATACCAGTGATTTTTTAAATGTTCTGTAACATTAAAATTCTATTGGTCCATCTTGAACTTTGAATGGATCTTTGACCTGTGTGTGATTTTGTAACATCGTATGTTGGTTATTTGAAAAATAATGGTTTACTGAGTTATACAGATCTTTCAAATGTTGACACATTTGATTACACAATATTTAACAAATCACATTCATTAATTTGACTGTTATTCTCCTCAAAATGCTTTTGAGAATTGGGAAGTGGTCAAGATTTTGCTGTTGAGTTCAAGTTTTCCAAAATTCTAATCTTTTCTTGAAAGCTCAGATTTTATCATCGGCAACAGATATTGTCCGTTTTTTCCTGAAGTGTCAGGCTCACTTTATTCATTTTAGAAAAAATGCCCACCAAATACCTCAGTCTGAATAAGTGTTGTCTGCCAGTCATTCTTTTAAGCAAAAATGGTATTCTGTGAAAAAAGTATAGAGTTTAGCTTTTAACTCCAACAATTGTATAAATTATTTTCCTTAAGACTCCTATTAAGTATGCAGCACAAGTGTTTTTTGTGTACCTCCCATTTCCTCACACAGATTATGAAAAAGACCAAGTTCTCAAGAGAGAGGTGAAATAAAATTAATAACTCTTAATGTTTTATCAAGGACATTGTGAAGTGAAACTGGCTTTTTTTTTTAAATGACTGATACAGTGAAGAATAGGCTTATTACAAGTACAGTTTCATACTTCTGCCTTGATTCACGCAAAAGCATCAGCACTTTTGCTCGTCTTTGCTTTTGTACCATCAGAGCAGATATCAACATAGTTCTTTCAGGATAAATCATGACACTCAAAAAAGTTACTTAACACTTTGAGTAATTCAACAGCATTCTTATTTGTTGCAACCATTCACATAAAAATAGACCTACTTTGATTAGTTGGCATGGATACTGGAATAGTGAAAACAAAACAGTAAGTCTACCTGTGTCTATGGATTTTTCTACTTATAAAGCCGAAGTACAGTCCTTAAGGCGAGATACTAACTTCTAACTCATGTAACTACTCATAACAATTAATTTGATGAGATACTGCATCATTTCTAAGTGGCACTGCTGTGATTTCTTTTACAGACTTTCCATCCAGCAGACATTCAGCAGTGTTAACCATACCAAGCTTCATCAGTTTCTCAGCTGTTGTGCGCACTGTTCCAACCAGTGCAGTGTGGTTATTTACCCTGGATAATGCCTCAGTGGCTTATTTCCAATATGTAAAGTCTTTTACTTTTAAAGAGCTTGTCTTCTCAGTGTTTAAAACATTTGATTTCTTTTCCTTTAAATACTGAGTGAATTCATTGGATGATAATGAAGTTGTGGAGATTATAGCAGATATTAGCAAAGATTGCTTTTGCTAGGAACTTGGAAGTACTGAGAACACAACTTATTTCTGAAAATGTATATATTTATGCCTTAAACTGACTGCCTTAGAAAATTCTAAAAAACACTAGTTTTTCTAAAATAAACTAGTTTCACTAGTTGTCAGCATGATACATTATCACACACCATGTATCCTCTAGATTTGCTGTTTTACATTCATGAGAGAATGAGAGCAAAAAAGGCAGATAACATCTTCCTATTACTAAACATAATTTTGCCAGTGTGGATCCCCTGAAAGGCTCTCGGGGACCTTCTACCAATGGTCTCTGGGTCACACTTCTGTAATGCTGATATAGACTAGCACCATGTCCTAACATATTTTTAGAGAAATCTGACATAGACATCTATATAAATTAAGTAATGTTCCCATCTTAACTAATTTATCAGGAAGAAGGGAATATCCTAGTGTGTGCGATGAGCCATGTGACGCAGAGAACATAATGTGTGGAAGGTCATATAATATCAGAAAGTGGTTGGATAAAGGATAGACAGGAGGCAGGAACTGGTAAAAAGCACTCTGCAACTGAACAAAAAAATGAACATTTGTCCTCCCTGTTTTTCTTTTTTTAAACTAGAAAAGCAAAGAGCCCACATGTATGCACATACATAGATATCTGTTCATACTCATTTAGATCTGTGCTCAAAATTAGGAGTACTTGCTCATTTTCTCCTCAAATGGCAATAGAAGAGTTATTTTTATAATTGAGAGGAGAATGGGGGCTCATGGCACTTGTTTGTTCCTTCCAACCAGGGAGGCTGTTGACCTTTTTATCCCCCGCTAAGGAAACTGAGGAATGACAGAAGACAAATAAGGTTAGAAAGAAGAAATTATGAAACGAGAGTGAGTGGTATAGACATTGGTGATCATGGGAACAGCGGCAGGCAGGACTGGGCTGTGGACAGAGTGGAGAGATAAGCCCTGGAGAGCAGAGAGGACTGGGGCGTGAAGTGAGTTCTCCCATGTGCTGGGTGCAGGGAGAATGGGGCCTGGGGAAGTACAGAGCTGGGTGCAGCAGGAGTCATGGAGATGACCGTATATTTGAAAGATTTCCATCAGAATGTGGTTAAAGTAACTATTTAAATCACTGCACTGGGTAGTCTGACTCTTAGTGTCTTACCAACATTTAAATTTTATTATTATAACCTATTGTAGTCCATTGTAGTAGGAGAAAATAGCAACGCCATGAGTTTGGTGTAGTGCTGGTAAGTCCCTCAGGTTTGGCTGTGAGCATCAGTATGTGAAAATATTGAGTGGGCCAGCTTTGGGACTGCAGATTCAAGAGTGAAATTGTAATACTTTAGTTTTTACTAACAGGAGAGAAAAGAATTTAGTTCCAATAGATATCATTTATCAGTTTGTTGTATATGCAGTACTGTTCACAGAAAGGATTTGAGATGGTGGGAGGGAGGATCAAAGTCAGTGAGAAGAACAAATATGATTTTTAAAAAAAATTTTTAAAAAGATTTTTATTTATTTATTTGACAGAAATCACAAGTAGGCAGAGAGAGAGGGGAAAGCAGGCTCCCCGCTGGGCAGGGAGCCCGATGTGGGGCTCGATGTGGGACTTGATCCCAGAACCCTGGGATCATGACCTGAGCCACACGCAGAGGCTTTAACCCCTGAGCCACCCAGGTGCCCCACAAATATGATTCTAAATCATGTTTTTTTCCCTTATGTTTTTCCTATTGATGACATTTTAATAGTTATATAGTTGAGGTACTGTACAATAATTAAATTGGTCTCTATTACCTATTCAGGAGAAATATAATCGTGTCACCTCTTAGTTACATGTAGTGTAAGAATATTTAACAAAAAAGTGGACAAGATTAAAGAGAAGATAGGAAAATGTTTCCTAGTCACATTGCTAACTGAGTAGTATCTCTAATAAAGATCTTGATGGTATAGAAGGTTAAAGCTAAAATGAGGTTTTGATTTTTGGGCAGTTACTTATATTCTGCCCCAAATTTCCACTGAAAGTGGAAAATGAAATACATTTTTATTTTTATAGAGGAACATGTATATACATGTGTGTAGTCTATAATCAGAACACTCTCGTGCAGTGTCCCAAGAAAATGCAAGTTATCCTACCAGGAGGCTTAATTAAAAAAAAAAAAATTTTTTTTTTTAAATTTTATTTTTTATAAACATATATTTTTATCCCCAGGGGTACAGGTCTGCGAATCGCCAGGTTTACACACTTCACAGCACTCACCATAGCACATACCCTCCCCAATATCCATAACCCCACCCCCCCTCTCCCAACCCCCCTCCCCCCATCAACCCTCAGTTTGTTTTGTGAGATTAAGAGTCACTTATGGTTTGTCTCCCTCCCAATCCCATCTTGTTACATTTATTCTTCTCCTACCCCCTCAACCCCCCATGTTGCATCTCCTCTCCCTCCTATCAGGGAGATCATATGATAGTTGTCTTTCTCCGATTGACTTATTTCGCTAAGCATGATACCCTCTAGTTCCATCCACGTCGTCGCAAATGGCAAGATTTCATTTCTTTTGATGGCTGCAGAGTATTCCATTGTGTATATATACCACATCTTCTTTATCCATTCATCTGTTGATGGACATCTAGGTTCTTTCCATAGTTGGGCTATTGTAGACATTGCTGCTATAAACATTCGGGTGCACGTGCCCCTTTGGATCACTACGTTTGTATCTTTAGGGTAAATACCCAGCAGTGCAATTGCTGGGTCATAGGGTAGTTCTATTTTCAACATTTTGAGGAACCTCCATGCAGTTTTCCAGAGTGGTTGCACCAGCTTGTATTCCCACCAACAGTGTAGGAGGGTTTCCCTTTCTCCGCATCCTCGCCAGCATCTGTCATTTCCTGACTTGTTAATTTTAGCCATTCTGACTGGTGTGAGGTGATATCTCATGGTGGTTTTGATTTGTATTTCCCTGATGCCGAGTGATGTGGAGCACTTTTTCATGTGTCTGTTGGCCATCTGGATGTCTTCTTTGCAGAAATGTCTGTTCATATCCTCTGCCCATTTCTTGATTGGATTATTTGTTCTTTGGGTGTTGAGTTTGCTAAGTTCTTTATAGATTTTGGACACTAGCCCTTTATCTGATATGTCATTTGCAAATACCTTGTCCCATTCTGTCAGTTGTCTTTTGGTTTTGTTCACTGTTTCCTTTGCTGTGCAAAAGCTTTTGATCTTGATAAAATCCCAATAGTTCATTTTTGCCCTTGCTTCCCTTGCCTTTGGCGATGTTCCTAGGAAGATGTTGCTGCGGCTGAGGTCGAAGAGGTTGCTGCCTGTGTTCTCCTCAAGGATTTTGATGGATTCCTTTCTCACATTGAGATCCTTCATCCATTTTGAGTCTATTTTCATGTGTGGTGTAAGGAAATGATCCAATTTCATTTTTCTGCATGTGGCTGTCCAATTTTCCCAACACCATTTATTGAAGAGGCTGTCTTTTTTCCATTGGACATTCTTTCCTGCTTTGTCGAAGATGAGTTGACCATAGAGTTGAGGGTCCATTTCTGGGCTCTCTATTCTGTTCCATTGATCTATGTGTCTGTTTTTGTGCCAGTACCATGCTGTCTTGATGATGACAGCTTTGTAATAGAGCTTGAAGTCCGGAATTGTGATGCCACCGACTTTGGCTTTCTTTTTCAATATTGCTTTGGCTATTCGAGGTCTTTTCTGGTTCCATATAAATTTTAGGATTATTTGTTCCATTTCTTTGAAAAAAATGGATGGTACTTTGATAGGAATTGCATTAAATGTGTAGATTGCTTTAGGTAGCATAGACATTTTCACAATATTTATTCTTCCAATCCAGGAGCATGGAACATTTTTCCATTTCTTTGTGTCTTCCTCAAATTCTTTCATGAGTACTTTATAGTTTTCTGTGTATAGATTCTTAGTCTCTTTGGTTAGGTTTATTCCTAGGTATCTTATAGTTTTGGGTGCAATTGTAAATGGGATGGACTCCTTAATTTCTCTTTCTTCTGTCTTGTTGGTGTAGAGAAATGCAACTGATTTCTGTGCATTGATTTTATATCCTGACACTACTGAATTCCTGTACAAGTTCTAGCAGTTTTGGAGTGGAGTCTTTTGGGTTTTCCACATATAGTATCATATCATCTGCGAAGAGTGATAGTTTGACTTCTTCTCTGCCGATTTGGATGCCTTTAATTTCCTTTTGTTGTCTGATTGCTGAGGCTAGGACTTCTAGTACTATGTTGAATAGCAGTGTTGATAACGGACATCCCTGCCGTGTTCCTGACCTTAGCGGAAAAGCTTTCAGTTTTTCTCCTTTGAGAATGATATTTGCGGTGGGTTTTTCATAGATGGCTTTGATAATATTGAGGTTTGTGCCGTCTATCCCTACACTTTGAAGAGTTTTGATCAGGAAGGGATGCTGTACTTTGTCAAATGCTTTTTCAGCATCTGTGGAGAGTATCATATGGTTCTTGTTCTTTCTTTTATTAATGTGTTGTATCCCATTGATTGATTTGCGGATGTTGAACCAACCTTGCAGCCCTGGAATAAATCCCACTTGGTCGTGGTGAATAATCCTTTTAATGTACTGTTGAATCCTATTGGCTAGTATTTTGGCGAGAATTTTTGCATCTGTGTTCATCAAGGATATTGGTCTATAGTTCTCTTTTTTGATGGGATCCTTGTCTGGTTTTGGAATCAAGGTGACGCTGGCCTCATGAGTTTGGAAGTTTTCCTTCCATTTCTGTTTTTTGGAACAGTTTCAGGAGAATTGGAATTAGTTCTTCTTTAAATGTTTGGTAGAATTCCCCCGGGAAGCCATCTGGCCCTGGGCTTTTGTTTGTTTGGAGATTTTTGATGACTGTTTCAATCTCCTTACTGGTTATGGGTCTGTTCAGGCTTTCCATTTCTTCCTGGTTCAGTTGTGGTAGTTTATATGTCTCTAGGAATGCATCCATTTCTTCCAGATTGTCAAATTTGTTGGTGTAGAGTTGCTCATAGTATGTTCTTATAATTGTCTGTATTTCTTTGGTGTTCGAGGAGGCTTAATTTTAAATGCTATGGTTACGAACCTGGTAGAACATCCCCTTTTGCTTGTTGGGTGTTTGTTCTTGTTTGTTAATATTATTGCACCACATATTTGTCTTGGATAAAATTAAAGGACAACTAAAGGAAAGTGATTCCCTTCATGCATTGTGGCAACTAAATTCTACTTGAATGAGGCAGAACCTTTGAGGTTTCAAGTGCCTTTAAATGGGATTCTACTAAAAAAAAAATGGGATTCTACTTTCAGTGAGAGCAGTGGTCTGCTTCCTCTTATAAAACTCTGTCAAAATTATATGAATTTGGACATACAGTGAGTTGAAAATCCTATTCCCAACTCTAGCAAATTGCAGAGCAGTTACACTGCTTATAAAAGAGGCTGTTAAAATGTTACCCTAAAAAGTTTTCATCTTCTATCCATCAAAAATCTTACAGAATGATCCCACTGCATTTTATTTGTGGTTTATCAGTATTGGGAGACCCTGGAGATTAACTGTGGCATTTAAGGGACCAAAGGCACCTACACTTTGAGGTGTATTTTTAAGAACAAAATGCATGTATGTCTACAAATTTAACAGTTGCTTTAAACAGCTTAAGGGTAGCTTAGAGGCGTCTGATTTCATTACCATATAATATCCAAATATCAGAAACTTTTTCCTCTCCCGAAACCCTCTTAAGTATGTAATTAAAGCAATTGTTTTCATTTTTCCTTATGTGAGTGACTAAGAGCCTTGTTAATGTAAATATTCAGGAAGTTTGATTTTATAACCAACAATAAAAATCATGTACAGCGGAAAACCCCTTCTTCTCTTGTCTATAGTCCAACTGAAAGACAAACTCAAGCGTTTTTTTCCCTGGTAGATGAATGACCTGCGTTGAAGGATCTTAGACACTGACATTGGCTGTCTCATTATAGAATGTAATTAATGATGTCAGTTTAAAGAGATACAGTATTTTTTGGGAGGGTGGGGGAATTTCCAAGTACAAATGTTAGCCAGTGTGGTATTCACTTGCCAGGAAAAAGTAGTTTTATACAAGTTTTTAGTAAAAGTTATGAAATCATTGGAGATTTTTTACTATGGAAGTGACCCTTCATTCATTCATTAAAGATAAGCACTTTGGCTTCTGAGTCTGTTAGGCTTTTTTTTTTTTTTTTGGACAGAAGATCCATTCTTTTTGCCAGTAGTCATCAATATGTCATTGTTATCAGTGTGAACGAGTATTTACTGAGTGATTTGTAAGAGTGAGGTATTAGAAGGAATGCAAGGAAATATAGCATGCACTTAGTCAACAAGGAGTTTGCATTTGGCACCATCTCTTTATTTTCCACTCCTTGTAATTTAAACAAATCACCATAAAAGACTCCTTATTCTTCTCCCTGGGCGTTCTTCAACTGGGGGTCCAACACACCAGTCTCCACTTTCCTAGGCTGGGGGATAAAGTCACAGAAGTGGAGGCCAGTCCGCTTGAGGTCCTCTCCTGGCCATTTCTCCTTCCCTTCTGTGATTGCAGACACAGTGGATCTGGGGAGAGAAAGACTGTCCTGGGACACTTCTTGGCTTCCTTAGAATGTGAAAGGTAGAGAGGGACACAGCAAGAAAAAGTGAGAGATCTGTTGTCTTTTTTTTTTTTTCTTTTTTTCTGTTGTGGTCAAAACAACATAAAATGCCAATTTAACTAGTAGTGTTAAGTATGTTCTCTTTGTTGTAAAACCTATCTTTAGAATTTTTTCATCTTGCAGATCTGAAACTCTTTGCTCATTAACCAGCAAATCCCCATTTCTCCCTGCCCCCAACCCCTGGTAACCATTCTATAGTCTGTTTCTATGATTTTGATTATTTTAGATACTTCATGTAAGAGGAATCCTATAGTGTTTGTCTTTTTGTGATTTATTTTGCTTAGCATAATGTCTTCAGGTTTCATCCATGTTGTGGCCTGTGACAAGATTTCCTTCCTTTTGAAAGCTGATTAATATTGTATTATCATTTTACGTATAGCCACGCTTCGTTTATTCATCTGTCGGACATTTGAGTTGCTTTTAGTCATTATGAATAATGCGGCTATGAACATGGGCGTACAGTTCTCTCTTAGAGACCCTGCTTTCAGTTCCATTAGCTAAATATCCACAAGTTGATTGTTGCATCATTTAGTAGTTCTGTTTTTTTTCTCCCTTTTTTTTTTTTTTTGAGGAGCTTCTGTGCTGTTTTGCATAATGGTTGCATCATTTTATAATCCCACCAAGAGTGCATAAGGTTCTGAGCATCTTTTATCTATTTGTTGGCCATTTGTATATGCTCTCTGGAGAAATGTTTAAGTCCTTCGCCCGTTTTTAATTGTGTTATTTGATTTTTTATTTATTTATTTTTTATTTTTATTTATTTTTTTTAAAGATTTTATTTATCTATCCGACAGAGAGAGAGAGATCACAAGTAGACAGAGAGAGAGAGATCACAAGTAGGCAGAGAGGCAGAGAGAGGGGGAAGCAGGCTCCCCGCCGAGCAGAGAGCCTGATGCGGGGCTCGATCCCAGCACCCTGGGATCATGACCTGAGCTGAAGACAGAGGCTTAACCCACTGAGCCCCCCAGGCGCCCTGATTTTTTTTTTTAAATAAAATGCCATTTTGTTTTTAAAATATGGATTGGCAATTTAGAACTTCTCACAGATCAGGTGTGATCACACAGGGATACAAAAATGGAAGGAGTGGAGTATAGGAACTGCGGAGTAGCCTCTCCCATCTCTAGCTGTTACCAGTACAGCTTGCTTAGTTGAGGGCTTTGTATTCCAAAGAGAATCTGAGGCCTCAGACTCATTCTCCAACTCTTCTTCCTCATTACCTATTAAACCATGGGGATAGACAAGATGATAACTGAGGTGTTAAAATTCTTAGTTTTGAGAGTATTGCCTTTTACTACCTGACCTCAAGCAGCTAACATTTCTTTCCATCCTCAGTAATACCCCTAGAGTGAGAAGTTTTTGTTGATGATTAGTAAGAAGCACTCCACAAAAGCTTTGTCAGATCTTTAGTTTATTAACTTTTACAAACTTTACTCCTTTTGCTCTTCATACTGGTGGTATGACCCTCAAACCCTGAGCCTAAAGATTAGTTCTTTAACTACTGTTCTACACAGTCCTTTAGTGGGTACGTTGTACTTTGCCCTGGAGATATATGGCAGTTGTTGTTTTTTAAAAACCTACTCACATGAGGAAATAGAAGCCAAAGTTCACTGGACAGCGTATTTGTTGTTTTAAATTCACAGAGCAAACAGAACACCCAGTCCAAGTTCAGTGAATTTTTATTTCTGTAAAACCAGCTTTTTTTTGGGTTAAATGCCAGCTTTAGAGAATTACCCAACTGATTTGTTTATTCTTTGTGATTTTCATAATGATAGTATGGTAGTAGTTAAAAGAAGTAATAGGATTATGGTGGTTGAGGTTGAAGGATACTGTGGGCTGTGTTATAATATGCTTAGAATTACTTGAAAATATCAAGCACTGAAATCTACAATTTTTTGCATCTTGTGGATACTACGTGGCAGGTGACCAGTCTTCTGTGAGCTCATCTTAGTTATATGGAGTTACATGTTATCACCATATGGTGCTGGGACTTAGAATGCTCTAATGCTAATAGCACTCTACGAGGCAGTAAGAGCAAGAAGTAAAATCCAGTAAACCATATACAAATGGGTGAGGAATGTGCATGGTGACCCAGAAAGAGGGAGGAGTTCGTAATGCTTGCAATAGAACTCAAGATCTCCAGTCCGGCATTGCCTTTATGCTTGGCTATCCATGGCATCTGCGTTGCTTTCTGGTATGTTGTCAGGGTTTTTTTTTGTTGTTGTTTGTTTGTTTGTTTGTTTTTTATAAGATTTATTTTTTTGACAGAAAGAGATCACAAGTAGGCAGAGAACAGACAGAGGGGGCGGGAGAGAGCAGACTCCCCACAGAGCAGGGAGACTGATGCGGGCTTGATCCCAGAACTCTGGGATCATGACCTGAGCCAAAGGCAGAGGCTTTAACCCACTGAGCCACCCAGACGCCCCTGTTATCAGGTCTTGATGGAACATTACCCATCTCTTCTTTTGCCAAGATACTGAATAGAGCTGAGTTTGTGAACAGGGGAGGTAATGCAGAAGACTGAGGTAACTTCAGAGAGCAACAGTGTGGACAGTATGGGAAGCTGCCAAAATGTGCAGAGCCACCCTAGGTCATTCTTAACCTAGACTCTACAGAACTCAAGAATTGAAAGTACATTTGATAACATTATGACAGTTTCATTGCAAAAGATTATCTGGGCCCTGTGGGGCTTCTCATCACCCAGCTCTCTGGTTATGGTTGATCATTAGGTTGTGAAAACACACAACCCCGAGAGAACAGGTAAAGTGAAAAGATAAAACTAACTTATGGTTGGTAATTAGTAGGCCAGAATTTGATAATGTCATCGTTACCAAAAGGATATAAGATTTCCGCTCCAAATGATTTATGAAATGTTAATTTCATAAATTTATAATATATATATACAGTTATCAGATGTTTTCATTATTTATCCATTTATTTATGTTGCATGGGAAAAATAACATTTTTATACTATAATTTATCATTTGTAATAGAAGTTCTCTTCCCTTTTAAATGCTTCAGAATCCACTTTTTTTTAAAAAAGATTTTATTTATTCATTTGACAGAGAGAGTTCACAAGTAGGCAGAGAGGCAGGCACAGAGAGTGGGAGAAGCACGCTTCCCGTCGAGCAGAGAGCCCGAGAGCCTGACGCGGGGCTTGATTCCAGGACCTTGAGATCATGACCGAGCTGAAAGCAGAGGCTTAACCCACTGAGCCACCCAGGTGCCCCCCAGAATCCACATTTTAAACATTAGAGTGGTACATACTGCTCTAAGACTGATTTGGTCACCATTTCTCTTATCTGTTCTGTATTTCTTGGGGAAAGATTTGCAAGGAAACGTGACTGAAGCGATCCTACAATTTTGGCTAGGTAGTAGCTTTTAGAATAGCATTAAACTTCATTGTCCATGTACCTTTTTATGAGAGTAACTTAAAATTCGATCATGATTTGTATGATAATAAGCGAGCTTCTTCTAATTAAATAGGAAATATATACATAAGTATTTTGATAGTATTAAAATCAATATAATTCACCACATTACCTGTAAAAATAGAAAAATCATATGACTGTCTCAGTGTATTCAGGTGAAACATTTGTTAAAATCTAATATCTGTTCATGATACAAAGCTCTTTGCAAACAAAAATGGGGACTTCCTAAATATGATACCAAGTTCTGATGAGGATGGAGAGCAAACGGAATTTTCATGTGTTGCTGGTGGGAGTGCAAAATGGTACAATTGCTTTGGAAAATAGTTTGGCAGTGTCTTATAAAGATAAGTGTACACTTCTCATATGACTCACCAGCCTTACTCTTAGGTATTTACTTAAAAACGCAAACTTTATGTCCTTGCATAGACTTGTATTCAAATGGTTATGCAGCTTTATGTGTAATCACCAATAACTAGAAAGAACCCAAATTTCCTACAACTGGTGAATGAATATACAAAGTGTGGTACATCCCTATAAACTATTGATGTATGCCACAACACAGAAAAATTTTAAAGGAATTATACTGAGTGAAAGAAGCCATTCTCAAAAAGTTATACACTCTTTGATTCAATTTAAGTCCTATTCTAGAAGGGCAAAACTGTAGGTATGGAGAACAAGTGAGTGGTTGCCAGGCTTTGAGGGTCGGGGAAGGAGTTGATTACAAAGGAGTGGCATGAGGGAATTTTTTGGGGGTGATGGAACTGTTCTGTATCATGGTTGTATTCCTACAACCATGTATTCCTACATTACATTTGGTCAAGACTCCTAGAACTATACACCAGAAAATATAAATTTTAATTCATGTAAATTAAAAATAATACTTTGTTAAAGGTAAGTTCAGTAATATTCCTAGATACCACGTCTATATACAAAATATGTATTTCTGTATAACGGTAATAACCAGAAGATGAAGTTCTAAAAAGATGACATTTATAGTATCATCAAAAAATTCAAATACTTGGAACTAAATAAATCCAGTGAAAGATGTCTAAAATCATTACACAAGCTGATTCTAAAATTTATGTGGAAACACAAGCAGCAAGAATAGTCAAGGTAATAATATCAAAGAGAAAAAAAATTGTAGGATTTACGCTATTGGATGTGCAGTGTGGGATTACTGCAGGTCAGTGGATAGAGACCAGAACAGACCCATAAAAATATATGTGTGTGTATGTAGTAAATATATGTAAGTATGTATATTTATGCGTGCATACACACACACACACACACACACACACACACACACAAAATTTATAATTAAGGTGGCATTAAACAGCAGTGTGGAAAGAAAAATCTTCTGAGTAAATGATCCTGGTTCAATTGCATAGCCTGTCCATATCAGAAAAAAACAGTTTTGACACCTACTTCACATCATACATAAAAATAGATTTCAGGTCAATTGTAGATATAAATGTGAAAGTTCTCGGAGATGGTCAATGTATTAGTCATCAAAGAATGCTGAATAAAACCACGGTGAATTACTGCGAGACGCTGACCTGGATAACAAATTTAAAAGCAAACAACAGCAACAAAAACTTGAAAATATCAAGTATGAACAAAGATTTAGAGCAACTAGTATTCTTGAACACTGATGGTAGAATTGTTAATTGGTATAACTACTTTGGAAATTTGGTAGTATTATAGTAAAGCTGTTCTATTCATCATACCTCTGATCCAGTAAATCCACTCCTAAGTGCATACCCAGCAGAAATGTGTCCTTCTGGTCACCAGAAGTCACCTACAAGAATGTTTATAGTACCATTTGTAACAGCTCTAAACTGGAAACAGCCTAGGTGTCAGTAGAATGGATAGGTATACTGTATAGCAGTGAGCAGGAAAAACTATTGCTATTTACAACATGGACTCAAATATAGTGTTGAGTCGAAGAGTTTAGACAGGCAAAAAGCGGCAAAACGAATCTGTGGTGTAAGAAGGAGGGATGGCAGTGATCTTTATAGGGAAGGAGATTAATTGATAGGACAGTAGATGAGGCCAACTTCTGGAGTCTTCTATTCCTTGATCAGGGAGCTAGTTAACATGAAGATGCTAACTTTAAGAGTTCTTTTGGGGCACCTGGGCAGCTCAGTGGGTTAAAGCTTCTGCCTTCGGCTCAGGTCATGATCCTAGGGTCCTGTGATCGAGCCCCGCATCAGGCTCTCTGCTAGGCAGGGAGCCTGCTTCCTCCTCTCTCTCTGCCTCTCTCTGCCTACTTGTGATCTCTCTCTGTCAAATAAATAAATAAAATCTTAAAAAAAAAAAAAGTTCTTTGGTTGTACATTCATATTTGTATGCTTTTTAGTATACATGTTGTATTTGAATTTTAAGAAGTTTATTAAGAGATTTTTTCTTTCTTATTGTTATAGTTTACTAAAGCCCACAGTTGACACTAGGATCCACTTCTTGTGCTGTACATCCTGTGGGTTTTCACAAATGTGTAAGTGACATTTACCTACCGTTATAGTATCCTACAGAACAGTCCCATTGCCCTAGAAATCCTATGTGCGCCACTGATTCATCTGCTCTCCCTCCCCATAAGCCCCTGCAGCCTTTTTACTGCCCTCACAGTTTAGCCTTCTCCAGAATGCCATAGACCTGGGATCGTACAGTGCATAGACATCACATTGCCTTCTTTTGCCTAGTGATATGCATCTAAGTGTCCCCCATGGCTTTCCGTAGCATGATAACTCACTTCTTTTTACCACTAGTATTCCATTTTATGTATGTACCAGAGTTGGTTTATCCATTCACCTACTGAAGACTTCTTGGTTGCTTTCAAGCTGAATAAAGCTGCTATAAACATCCATGGGCAGGTTTTTGTGTGGACATATTCTCCTCTATTTTTGGAAAATACCAAGGAATGTGATTGCTGGATTGAAG
This sequence comes from Lutra lutra, assembly GCF_902655055.1. Classification (NCBI taxonomy): domain Eukaryota; kingdom Metazoa; phylum Chordata; class Mammalia; order Carnivora; family Mustelidae; genus Lutra; species Lutra lutra. The sequence goes on from NC_062285.1 coordinate 88,633,669, forward strand.
AGTATGTTCAATTTTAGAAGAAACTGCCAAACTGTCTTCCAAAGTGGCTGTACCATTTTGCATTCCTAGCAGCAGTGAATGAGTTCCATTGCTCCACATCCTTGCCAGCATTTGGTGCTGTCAGTGTTCAAGATTGTGGCTGTTCTAAGAGGTGTGTAGACGTATCTCACTTTTGTTTTAATTTGCATTTTCCTGATATGGCATTGAGCATCTTTTCATGTGCTTATTTGAATAAGCATGTGTATACCTTGCTTGATGAGGTATCTTTTCAGCTATTAAGAGAGATTTTGGGGCGCCTGGGTGGCTCAGTGGGTTAAGCCGCTGCCTTCAGCTCAGGTCATGATCTCGAGATCCTGGGATCGAGTCCCACATCGGGCTCTCTGCTTGGCGGAGCCTGCTTCCCTCTCTCTCTCTCTGCCTGCTTCTCTGCCTACTTGTGATCTCTCTCTGTCAAATAAATAAATAGAATCTTAAAAAAAAAAAAAAATATATATATATATATATATATATATAAAAGAGATTTTGAGGTAACTAGGAGAGAATGGCATCCAGATTGCATTATTTTTTCACTAGGAAACTTTATATGATCAGTGTTGGAGGAGAGAAAATTATTCCTATCTACAAATAAATAAATAGCTTTTTAATACATACAGAGAACAGTTTTAAATTCTTTCCTAACGAAATCAATACATGCCTGAGCTGCTAAGGCTTTAATTGCTTTTGTTACTAGGGAGAACCCCATTCTTCATATGTCCCTGTTGTTTTGTTGGTTTTTGTTTCACAAAATATGTTTTTGAAATAAGTCACAAGGATGAAAAGTACAGCATAGGGAATAGAGTCAATAGTATTTTAATAATGTATGGTGAAAGATGGTGACTACACTTATTGTGGTAAGTACTGAGTAACATACAGAATTGTCAAATCATGTTGTGCACGTTGAACCTAATATAACCTTGTATGTTAACTATACTTCAATTAAGAAAAAACTTAAAGAATATATTTGTGGAAACCATTCTACATCCATCCATACAGACAGACATCTTTCTTTTTAGAAAGTAGTCATAAGGAATAATACTACATTGACATAATAATATATTTAGCCCATTTATTCACTGGCATTGAGATTATTTCTGTTTCTGACTTTTTACAATTATAAACATGTTTTTCAGTGAACAGCATTTCACATAGAATATACTTGGGCAAATATTACATGGGACAAATAATTGGAAGTAGAATTTTTGTACCTTAGAGCATGTATTTTTAAACTTTTTTGGAAATAATTTTAAACATGCAGAAAGAAAAAAATCAACGTTTACTATTAACAGTTTGCTCCCTTTGCTTTATCATCTACTCTCTTTTCATGTATATACATGATATATTTTTTCTACTCGAGAATAAGTTGACACATCATGGCCGTTTATCCCCAGCCACTTCAGTGGGTCTCCAAAGAACCAGCAGAGTTGTCAACTCCAGTAAACCTAACGTTGATGTAATACCCCTGTCCTTTCTATCATTTGTATTCTAGTCTTGTCAGTTGATTCAGTAAGATTCTTCACAGCGTTTTTTCCTTCTAGTACAGGATCCAGTTGAAGATCAGATACTGCATTTACTTGTCATGTATCTTTTTAATTTCCTTTTATTTGGTATAATTCCTTGGCCTTTCTTTGTCTTTTTTTTTAATAACAACTTTATTGGGATATCCATTCACATACCATACATTTACCCTTTAAAAAATTGAGATCTAATTCACAACTATAAAATTCATTTTTTTAAAGTAAAAGATCAGTGTTTTTTAGTATACTCATGGAACTATGCAAGCATCTAACTCCAGAACGCTGGACACATTAACTGTTATTCCTCTATCACCCCACGGCCCCCCCGCCAGCCCAGGCAGCCCTCTGGCAACCACTGATCTTTCTGTCTCTCTAAATTTGCCTATTCTGGGCATTTAGTGTATACGGATTCATGTAATATGTAGCCTTTTATGTCTAGCTTCTTTCACTTAGGATAATGTTTTCAAAACTTGTCCATATCATAGCAGGTATTAATATTCATTCCTTTTTATGGCTGAATAGTGCTCCGTCGTGTGGATATATGCCATGTTTTGCATAGCCATTCGTCATATAAATGCTGTTGGGAACATTCTTGTACTGGTCTTTGAGCCTGTTTTCTTTTTTTTTTTTTTTTTTTTTTTAAGATTTTATTTATTTATTTGTCATAGAGAGAGAAGCGAGAGTGAGCACAGGCAGACAGAGTGGCAGGCAGAGGCAGAGGAAGAAGCAGGCTCCCTGCCAAGCAAGGAGCCCGATGTGGGACTCGATCCCAGGACGCCGGGATCATGACCTGAGCCGAAGGCAGCTGCTTAACCAACTGAGCCACTCAGGCGTCCCTTTGAGCCTGTTTTCAATACTGTCTTATCTAAACTCTGATCTAGGCTTCGTATGTTATAGCAGTCAGCAGAACTTTCTTGGTCATTGTTTCCTGTCAGGGTTTATAATGGGTCATGAGTAATCAGACACAGTTGTTGGGAAGACATGGGGGTTTTGTCCTTCTGAAGTGGTCTGTTGACTAAAAATTTTGAGGATCATAATGTCGAGGCAGCTAACTTCTGTCTACAGCTATTCCGGGTTGTGTAGCTGTTGAGCACTTAGAGCTTTGCCTACCTTACTGACCTTCCAGTAAGACGGACTAATTTTACTAAGACTTCCTCTTTTACTTTTCCTGCTTGCACTTTGTAGGAGATGCTGATGGGCTGAAATGTCAGTGTAATCTTGTCAGAAAACTGTCAGAGTTGTAAAGCGGTCCTTTCCTTTCATGCTTCTCTTTATGTTTGTATTTGTGTTGGGGCAGGGGCTGTGTGTACCTGGGACCTGAAGGAAGAGGATCTGTCTGCCCTCTCCCCTACCCTTTCCCTCTGCTAAGTCAGTGCTGCAAACTGCCTGCCTCCTGGAAGCAGCCAGCCTCAGGGTCCAGATGAAAAGAAGTTGCCTCCAGAGTTTGTAAGTGTGTGCTGGCTAGTCATGTCCCCACTCCCTCCAAATTTCTCTTGGCCAGAAGTGATTTGTGAATATAGAGAGATTGTAGAGCACCCTGGGGAGTTGGGGTAGGAGAGCACCCAGAGTAAATATAGGTTGGTGAGACTTAGCATCTCCTTATTGACTTTCAGACATCACCACTAGAGAACCTTTCTCTTCTCCCACTCTTGGAGCACCCTGTATACAGAACTTTATAGGTATCTGGTGTGCAAACTTTTTTTCTAGGGTATTGTGTCATTCAAAGATGCCTGGACAAAAAGGCTTGCATAAACCAGATGTTCAGAACTGTTATATAAGTGTATGAGCCACAAGTTAGACCCAGTGCTCAAGGGAGTGAGTCGAATGAGCACTTTCAAGTATGGTGTTTCTTCTGTTGTGTGTTAATAAGGGATATTTGAATAAAACCTTTTGAATCTGGTTGAATGCTACCATTTCTTTCTCCTTTCCTTTTTTTTTTTTTTAGGTAACTGCTGAGGAGGGTGGGGATGTCCTTTATTTCATGTAATAGGGATGTTTGGCTGGAGGCCCAAATCTTGGTTTCCATCATCAGCTTATCAAATGAAGTTTTACAGGATTGGATCAGAGGGAAGGATTACAAAAGATTGTATGCCCTGTGATTTGCCCTTAGTAATGGGAAATTCCTGGGTGGAGATATTTATTTAACTTGTATGCATTCACAGGTGAACAATGAACTCTGTCTTGTCTCCTTTCAACCTTGAAAAATCTTTTCTTGATACATCTAAAAAACAGTGAAGAAAGATTGGAAACTAGATTGCTTCGACCATAAACTGTTTCATTCAGAACAGGGTTCTTTGCCCCAGCATATCCTTGTGGACTTTTGTTGGGTGTCCTAAGTGAATTGTGGTCTGTCATTATTTTTGGAATTAGAGAAGCTATGACATTGAGAACTTGATCTGTGACCTAATATGTTCAGAATCCCAGACTTTGAGCAGATACTAGAACACATACACTTCAAGATGTAAGTGAGATGGATTTCAGTATATTGTATGTCACCCAATTTCTCCTTTTCTCCTTAAACTCTGCCTTCCAAATGACCTGTCTTTTGTGACCCTTCCTTGGGAGGCAGTAAAGAATCTACCGCTGTCTACTTGTGTAAAAAATACTGATGCCTGGGTCCCACTTCCCAGAGATTCTGACTTATTGGTCTGAGATACCTGAGGCTATTTAAGAGTTCCCCAGGTGATTTTTTTTTTTTAAAGATTTTATTTATTGATTTGACAGAGAGAGATCACAAGTAGACAGACAGGCAGGCAGAGAGAGAGAGAGGGAAGCAGGCTCCCTGCTGAGCAGAGAGCCTGATGCGGGACTCGATCCCAGGACCCTGATATCATGACCTGAGCCGAAGGCAGCTGCTTAACCCACTGAGCCACCCAGGTGCCCCCCTACAGGTGATTTTAATGTGCAGCCAAGGTTCAGAACTACTATTAGCCAGAATGCTCCTCCGTTAATCCTGTATTGAGTTCTTCCCTTTTTAGCAAGTGTTACAATTTATAAAATACAATTCTTCTGCATAATCACTGTGTTTTTATGGTGACCCAGTGAAGCAGACAAGCTTCTGCTTTCAGAGTTCCTTATTCTTCATGAATGTTCTATGGGGCTTGTTGTCTCATCATTTTGTTTGCTACTTCTTACATGGCTATTTCTTCTTTTTTCAAAATATTTCATTTTTAAATAATCTCTAAACCCAGTGGGGGGTTCAGACCCACAACCTTGAGATCAAGAGTCACAGGTGCCCGTCACATGGTATTTCTCTGCAAATAGTGGTGAGGCCATCTCTCCTCACAGCCACACATCCCAGGTGTTTAAAAGGGTGTGTTTTTTTCCTCCTCTTTTGAAATCTGTTGCTTTCTGTGCCTTTCAGGAGCCTATTAAAATTTGCAAAATGTTCCAAAACCCTATAGGGTTGTGGAAAGCACTACTCTGTAGGAGCTCTGGTTTCTGTTCCAACATAACGAATTGTGTGACTTTGGGCAAGTACTTAACATTTTATAAAAGGGATATTATTGACCCATCAGAAAGCATGCATTGGGAGTGAATGGAATGCCCGCTGCAGCTTTGAGACTTGAATTCTCTCAGGCTGATATCCTGTTCCTCCCATTATTGGCAATTCCCATTGCCATTTTCAGTTCAAACACAGCTTTCGTACCTTTTGTCCTCCAGTTGAGAGAGAGACAGAGAATCAGTAGGTCTTGAGAACTGATTGAGTGTGAACATTGAGAGAACCATGTGTATTGTTAGGGCCGTGTTTTTCAAACTTGCCTGATCCGAAGAATCTTCTGGGACATTTATTAAATGTCACAGTCTCCACTTGAGACCTTGAGTATCCGTCTCCAGGGACAGAGCCTGGGTGATCATTTCTATCATATTTTAAATCAAATTCCTTAAATGATCCTTGGAGTTAGATGAAACTGAGAAGTTGCTCTATAGGAAATTAAATGTAGTAGGTGTTCAATAAATGAACACATCTATTCCACTAAACTATTTTTCTTCCTTGAGTTTTACATTTTAGCTGTGTTCCACAACCCCAGAATTCAGAAGGACAAACACTATTTGCAAGAGAAAAAACTGAACATTTGTATTTTGCTTAGAGGGGCTTTTAGTCTCTGATTGTTAGTGTTCTGTGATGCTTAACTATATTGATGGCAAATGGTGGTAGGTTTCTTTTGTACCTAGTTGAGAATCTGTGCAGTGAGATAAAACACTGGAGCCTTGTAAGCATTATTGTTGGGGTCTGTGCCATGGACTACCTTCTATATGATAGTGAAACTAGGTATTTTGGTATTTAAGTCTTTGAGTTCTTAATGGACAATACTGTGGTCTGCTTTATACTAAACTTCACTTGCGGCAAACTTATTTTATTTGTAATGATTGTGCTTTCAGTTTTAATTTTTACTATATGGTCTTTGATACTGCAGGTTATTATTATTATTATTTTTTTAAAGATTTTATTTATTTGTCAGAGAGAGAGGGAGAGAGAGCAAGCATAGGCAGACAGAATGGCAGGCAGAGGCCGAGGGAGAAGCAGGCTCCCGCTGAGCAAGGAGCCCAATTCGGGACTTGATCCCAGGACGCTGGAATCATGACCTGAGCCGAAGGCAGCTGCTTAACCAACTGAGCCACCCAGGCGTCCCTGCAGGTTATTTTTGGAAAAGGGACATTGCCCTGTACTAAATTGTATATATGTATATTGCTTTGTATGGAATACAAATGAATGGTTCACACCTTGAAGCAGGACTGTCATAGTGATATGTAATTCATTTTTTTAAAGATTTTATTTATTAACTTGACAGAGACACAGTGAGAGAGGGAACACAAGGGGAGTGGGAGGGGGAGAAGCAGGCTCCCTGCTGAGCAGGGAGCCCGATTTGGGAGTTGATCCCAAGACCCTGGGATCATGACTTGAGCCGAAGGGGCAGCCAATCCCCTAAATTTTAAAAAATCTCTTAATTTTTTTTCCACACTGCTAAGTCACTGTTGCATGAATCCCATGATTCTGTGTTAAAACTTACTTTGGGAATGCCTGGGTGGCTCAAGTCGTTATGCATCTGCCTTCAGCCCTCTCCCACTCCCCCTGCTTGTGTTCCCTCTCTTGCTGTCTCTCTCTCTTTCTGTCAAAACAGAAACAAAAATAAACAAACAAAAACAACTTTGATTAATGATTCATACAAAATAGTTACTTTCTTCCTTTGAACAACATGAGCATGACATGAGTTACCAGTGATTAAAAAATATATATGCCTTAGATTTTTTTGTTGCAAAAGATAATAAATCTTTTTTATGTGCATTTATGTGTGTGTGTGTGTGTGTGTGTGTGTGTGTGTGAGTATAAAATGAAATGTTAGAAATTACTGAAAAATATGTAGGAGGAAGTCACCCATAATGGCAACATTCAGTATTACCTCTGTTTGCATTCTGCTTTGCTTATTTTGGCCTTTTAACAGGACTAATCTTCTGTTTTACGAACAGTGATCTAACTAGTAAAACTTGAACGTGTACATACCGCTCCTTTTGGTTGATATTGGTTCATTGGAAACAGGGACAGAACAGGGTATTGAGAGATTTCTGGATGTTTATATTGTAGAATAACTTGGTAATGTAGCCTAAATACCCATTTTCATGGGCAGCTTCAGGCAGGAAGTCAGTTATTTAATAAGAGTATATCTTGTGCCAGTGTACTGCCTTGGATTCAGACCATCACCAGTTCCGTGGCTCTTTCCTTTCCTGTCAGATTTTATAGTCCCCACTCTAGCAAAGCCTGACCTTAGACAATGAAAACTGTATAGGTTGTAACTAGTCAGTCTCCTTACTTTCATTTTCTCCTTATTTCAATCCTAGAAAATTACTGGTGGAATTCTTCCAGCAGTGTTCCCATGTTCTGTTCATAAAGCTCACAGTGGCTTAGGTGGCTTTACACTTTTAGGAACTCATACCGGCTGGCCCCTTAGCTTCACCAACTAGTTCTGTTACTTGCTGTTACCATCTGTGCTCTAGCCGGGGAAATCTGCACAGTTTATTCCTCTACTTTTTTTTTAAGATTTTATTCATTTATTTGACAGAGAGAGAGAGACCACAAGTAGGCAGAGAGGCAGGCAGAGAAAGAGTGGGGGAAGGAGGCTCCCTACTGAACAGAGAGCCCGATGTGGGGCTCAATCCCAGGATCCCGAGATTATGACCTGAGCTGAAGGCAGAGGCTTAACCCACTGAGCCACCCAGGCACCCCTGTCCCTCTACTTTTGCTCATGTGTATTCTTCATTTAGAATTTTCTTCCCTCTTCTCTCTGGTAGTTCATGTTCCTGTTTTCCTTCAAAATCCTCCTTCTTTGACTTGCTGTACACCTGCTAGCACGTTGTCCTTTTATATTTGCGCAGATGTCATTTTTCAGCTAAGTATTATCAGGGGCTTTCCGTCCATTCTGTTTTCTTTCCTCCATGGTACTCCATATTGTTTTAGAAACCTAGGTTAATTCAACTTAAACCAATACAGACACAGGTATTTTTCAGAGCGGGAAATTGAGGCTTCAATAGGAAAGTGTCCCCTGCTTCATGGCACGCCTGAACCTGGCTGACGTCAAACCAGAATGTAGTACCACCCAAAAGGCGACAGAAAAACCTTAAGAAAAAAAAAAAAAAAGACCCAGAGAGCCATTAGGAACACCATCCTCTTTCATTCTTGAGCAGTTGTTTTCAGGAAATCTTTTTTTTTTTTTTTGACTCATGGGTATTTATTTAACTCTGTGGATTACAATCTGTTACTATTTATTTTGCTATTCAAATTGTTTGGGAAATCCTTTTTAAAATATGAGCTAATAGAACTGGGAGCTGAGATAGGGATCTGTAGATACTTAGTTTTCCACTCTACCTTTTCTTCTCTTTGAAGGTCCTCGGGATGGGCTTGGGCTCAGCCGAGAAGAGAACTAGTTGCCACTGAGGCCAGTGGTACAGAGAGAACTGCAGCATGGGCACGCTGCGGGCACAGGTGGCAGTCTGACTCGGGGCGAAGACCGCTTTGTCCACGTGTGCAGAGCTTACCTTCTCCTGTAAAAGTCTGAGCATTAGATGACAGTTCAGATCTTGTTCATTTTCTGAGCAATCTGGTGCGGGAAAATTGAGAATTTGTGTCTTCCTCTGAGGTTTAGAGAGGGTTTTACCTGTAGCGTCTAGATCAGCAGGTGGGCACTTGAGAGCTGGTGAGAGCAGAGGATCCTAGGTCAGTCATCTCAGTATAGCATGTGTGAAATACTCAACTGGAGAATGCTTCTCTCTCTCGCCTCTGAAATAAAACTGTTTATTTTACGGTGACAGATACAAGATATTCAGGATTGATTGCACACCTGAGTCCGTGGAGCGGTCAGGAGCAGTGGCCATGCCCCTTATAACAGCAGCCCTTATTGAGGGCCCTGGCACCTCTCCCCTCAAAACAGAGAGCGGATTCATGATAAGGGCTTAGCCGGAGAAGAGTCTTGGTTATCATCATGAAAGGAGAGATGAAATGAAGGGGAGAGGGAGAGATAGGGCCTCTAAGAACAAATGGGGGGGGACTACAGTTAGAGGATGGGATGGAGCCAAATTACAGGGAGAAGGTAGAGAAAAAGGCAGAGTGGGAAAAGTAACTCTAGGATGAAGAAAGGGAGGATTGTGATTCTTATCGCGGCTGCTCGGTCCCCTAGCTGTCCTGTGGCACTGCGATTCTTCGCCCAGGTCCTGGCCTTGCCACCTGCTTTGCCCTGTGGTGCAGCTTCCTGACATCATTAGCTCCCTGGGCCCCGAAGGGGAAGTGTGAGGACAGATGCAGTGACTTAAATGAGCACAGCCTAGGAGCCCGGAGGGAACAGTGCTGCTGCCCCATCTTCCTCCACCCCTGGCCTTCCTCCCTTTTTATTTTACCTTGTGGAGTCACAAGCCCCAGAGGGAGCTCCTTCGTGCCATGGGGCTGGCTGAGAAGTAGAAGTCATTGTCTTGGAGCAAACCTTGGAAATCCCTCACCACAGAAGAAATGATCTGGAACAGTTGCTCTACCCCTTGCCCAGGAGGTACCTGTTTGGATTTGTGTTGTGGGACATAAGCTGTAACTCCTTAACATGATGGCTTCATGATCAAGCCAGTCCTGGGGCGCTGTCCCGTGGGGGCACCTCACTGAGGCCTGTTGACCATGGTATCATCACATCCTTAGCGAAGTGGTCCTTAGGTGTTACGCAATGACAGGAGTCCTTCCTTTGCAGGTGGGGAAACCACAGGTGTGAGGATGTCACGTGACTCTTGCTGTGCCCTGTTAGTGTCTTTTTAGGGGAGCTGAAATTAGGAACAAGGTCTCCTGAATCCTCTCCTGAGTCTTCTGGTCCACGGTGGTTGTTGTTTTTAAAAACAACACATCACAAAACCTTATTTGTTTCTGAATTCCCATACTTGTTTTTGGCGTGAAGGGGCAAAGAAAACGAGCAGGCCTCAGATGGAGGTGATTGGCACAGAGGGAAAGAAGCCTGTCGTGGAGGTTTTTGTGGTTGTAGAGTTATGCATCCCCTGCTTTTGCTGGTAGTGAAGCTGAGCAAGGGGCCTGCAGCTACCCCCAGGCCTCTGCTGGCCCGATTGGGAGGCCCCAGAGTTATTTTTAGCCTCAGGGCCTTGGAAGCAGGTGTGGTCCAGGCTTGAAGGCCACGCCTGGAATGCGTTAGAGTCTTGTGCGTGTCTGATTAGGAGCTCAGAATAGTGACCAGGCTGCCGTGTATACTTGGTTAAAAGAATCTGTGCTTTTCCAGGGAGAGGAATGAGAGCCGTCCTGGGTTTCATTTGCGATGCGTCAAGCGGGTTTATTTTGGAAGCTATAAACTGAAATACATTTTTAAGAGTGTCAAGGAATATATTAATTTTAAAAAGAAAACTAGCTATAAATTCTTTGTGTACAGAAGAAACCTCTTGTGTTAAGAGCCCTACCCCAACTGCCCTACTGAAAGTCCAGGTTTATAGTCCTAAGTGTGTGATTTAAAATTTAATTTTTCCTGTCTCCCTCACCCCAACATTATTGTTATTGAAAATAATTCTCTGTAAGTTCTTTTGTGAAGCAGATGCAGCTTTTACCTTGAGGGTAAACATCAGTTTTCCTGTATTGTGTTTGCTCATCTTTTTACCTTGTTCCAACCCATGCTTTTCTTAACAGTCTTTTTTTTTTTTTAAAGATTTTATTTATTTATTTGAGAGAGAGACAGTGAGAGAGAGCATGAGCTAGGAGAAGGTCAGAAGGAGAAGCAGACTCCCCATGGAGCTGGGAGCCCGATGTGGGACTCGATCCCGGGACTCCGGGATCATGACCTGAGCCGAAGGCAGTCGTCCAACCAACTGAGCCACCCAGGCGTCCCTCTTAACAGTCTTAATAAGGAGTAACATACAGGACTGCTGTGTGGCTACATTAGTGGCTCTGAGTCTGTCTTTTCCTTTTTCTGAGACTTTTTTGTAGTTCCCAAGACTGTGGAAGAGAATATAATAAGTGTTACCTTTAATTACCCAGTGAAACTATTGTGACATTTTGAATGTACCCATCCTATGTGCATGAATGTGTGTAGCTATTGGAGGTTCTACTTTACTTCCTGTTTTGTGACTTGATTTTGTTCTCTTCATGTATCGTGACCATCTTTCATTATCAAGAGGTACGCTTTTATGCCGTGATTTTCAAATGCTTCATGGTACTGTGTTGCAGGCTTTATTACGATCTGCAAGTTACTTACTTCCCTTCTGTTGCACAGTTAGGCTTTTCCCAGTATTTCTCATGTGTCTTTTAACTGAAAGGTGAAGCAGTTTCTCGGAAGTCACTTTGAAAACATCCTTTTAAGCCATTTTGAAATTATCTTTGGGAGAATATAGTTTGGCATTCTGGATTTGCTTATTTTAGTATGAAGAGATTTAAAGTAGGTAACATTCCAGAATATTTTACAAACAGGCTTGAGTGAGAGTGATGGAAGGTTTGGTGTGCATGGTTTCTTTTCTTTTTTTTTTTTAAGATTTTATTTATTTGACAGAGAGAGAGAGATCACAAGTAGGCAGAGAGGCAGGCAGAGAGAGAGAGGGGAGGAAGCAGGCTCCCTGCAGAGCAGAGAGCCCAATGCGGGGCTCCATCCCAGGACCCTGAGATCATGACCTGAGCCGAAGGCAGAGGCATTAACCCACTGAGCCACCCAGGCGCCCATGTGTGTGTGCATGGTTTCTGATTGTTCTCTGTTGCTTGTTCCTACAGCCTTCTGATATTTTTTGGAAAAATTAAATTATATCCTCTCTTCCACTAGACTGTGTTCCAAATTGTCCATATGTCTTCCCCGGTCATAGTATCGTTAGTAATTTCATGCTTTGTCAGGAAAGTACACCTTTCTTTCATGTAGTGGAATTTTGTTGTATTGGGGGTAGAGTGGGTAAAAGTGGCACATGGATAAAGGTTATAAGCTTACATTAGTGTTACCAGCCCCTGGAATACAGTAATCTAATTTACAGAGTCCTTGTGGTTAAGTATTTGATACACCGTCTGACAGGGAGAACTCCTTGGACGAATTTAACATTTTTAAATTTAAAAATCCCTTAAACTGCTCCCTTCTTGTTCAGATGTGTTCAAGCACACATCTTGTTTAACCTGTCTTTGACATTTGACTATGTTCTATGCTACATTTGCTACCTTCTGCATTCTGTGCTGTAAAACCAAGATTCCATTATTAGGTACAACACATTTGTAGAGTTAGAAGAATTATATTAAATTGATATTAATAGTAATCTTTCTTATTACAGTCTTTTCATACAGAACCTTCTTTTTATTAATTTGCCAAGGAATGCACTAATATAGGAACCTCAGCTTCTCCCTCTGTAGTTTTAAGAACAAACTATACTGAATTTGTGTGTGTGTGCATTTCACACTGAAGTTAAATGTTTGAGTGTCTGGAAATGCTTCATTTTGGAAAGAGAGAACTGTCATTCTGAAGAAGGGTGGAGCACCTGCCATGTCCTCCATTAGCACTCACCTGGTTCCGCATTACCTTGGCCAGCACTGTCTTCCCTGGCCTCAGTCCTCTGATGTAGAGAGCCACAGTCTTGCTGGTGTCCACATAGCTCACTCTCCCCTCCTCTTGAATTGTACTTAACCGTCATCTCTGACTACTTGGTTTAAAATTGGAGCTACCCACCGCAGCTCTCCATGTTCCTTCCCTGCTTCGCTTTTGCTCCATAGCACTTGCCACCATCTGTCCCTATAGACTATTGTGTTGTTGCTATTTGTTGTGTTGCCTGTTGCTGAATTAGAAGCCCTGGAGAGCAGGAGTCCTCACCTAGCTCATTTTTGCTGCATTTCTCCGGCAGCGTCTAGCACTTACGAGGTGCCCAACAGCTATTTGTTAGTTGAGTAAATGTGTTACAGTAGGCCTGACAGGTGCCCAAGGAGACCAAGATGTATATGTTAGTCCCCATCTGACCTCTGTTTGGTTTGGTCTGAATCTTCCCTCTCCTGCTTCCAGCCCACCTTTATTGCAAATACCTTTCTAGAACATTGTCTCTTGACTCTCAGTTTACAACAGCCACTGGCTACTTTTTCTCTTACCCACAGACTTCATCCAAGGATCCTTCCATTCCCATTCCCTTAAGACTACCTCCTATCCAGGCTCCTCACCTAGGTAGTGGAGTCCTTAGTTGAACTAAGGTGCCTGGAGAAAGCATTGCATGTTAGAGGGGTAAGTCAGGGAGCTCTGGGTGCAAGGAGTAGGTCTGGAATAGGCACGTGGGGTGGTGGAAGGAGGGGAGGAGGAGGGGAACTCTGATGGATCAGGGGAGGCCAAGCTAGTGAGACAGAGCATAAACAGGAAGCAGTGCTGCAAAGGCTCTGGGCGAGCCAGCACCAAGAGTGCAGCTCTCGTCCTGAGCAGAAAGTTGGTGAGGCCTTCTCTCTGACCCGGACTGTACCTGGGCCAGCCTGTGTCTGAAGCAAAGACAGTATATTTAGTCCCTGAAGCACTGCTGCTTCTCCAGCTTTCATCCGTGGGTCCCTGAGGAAGCCTCTGATAGGACCGGGTTCTCTCAGCAGTGCTCTCAGTTGGGGGGAGAGGGCTGGGTTTTATGGTGCTAACAAGTGCTGTCTGCATGTCCAGTGCTGTCGGGACACTTGTGCGTCAAGGTATCTATCCCATTATTGCCACCACTTGCCAAAATGTGTCCTCTGTGTTGGGGTAAGAAAATACGGTCAAGACGTTAATAGGCAACTGAAAATACATTAAGCTCATTTAGTCTTCTCGGCTTTGGTGAGGGTGGTTTTGTTTTCTGTTTTTTGGGTTTTTTTGTTTATTTGTTTGTTTTGGTTTGGTTTTTTTATTGAATGTGTTTTACCAAATACCAGACTTCAGAATTTTTGTTAGGGTTTACCCCAGCGTATGAGGCAAAGTTGCTTTAATCAATGTAGACGGTCAGAGTCAAAGATTTCTTGCTCGTCTCCAGACATGATAGCCTACTTTTTTCCCTTTTGATTTGGTCAGTTTTCTCTTATTGAAAATCTATGTTTAAGGCTCTGCTGAAAGGCTGTTTAGCGTATCTTGTTGTCTAGTTCTTTAGTTTTATTGGAGGAAAAACATTTTAAGGCTGGGTTGTAGTTTAATAAAAGCGAACTTCTCACCCGATTATATCCTATCCATAAATTCTCTGAGAATTTGAACTTGAGCTCACGCCCAACCAAATAAAGCTCAGTCACTCTCCTTGCTGAGCCGGTGGTTTAAGCACCCCATAGCCGTAGGATCCTTTTCCTTCTGAGAATTTCTTTGTGAAGGAAGTGTTCAAAATGGCAGTGTGCCTCTCTGAGAGGCAGCCCTGCATCGCCATGGGTCCCACCTATCAGGCCAGCAGGCATCCCTTACCCACCTGCTGTAGCCCTGGCTGCAGGGCCTGGTGACAGATAAGCTGTTGCCGTTGGCAGAAAATAACCCATGGGTAGGTAGAAGGGGGAACTTCTGTGGGAGAGGTTCTCACTTGTTTTCTGGCGGGATATACGAAGTGTCAGTGTGACTGACCTGGAAGCCAGGATCTTGCCTGGGCAATTGAAAAAAATAACATCTCCTCTGAGAATAGGAGGGAGATGATGCTCAATGGAATTGTTTAAAAACAACCATTAAGAAATTTTCTATTTGGGCACTAGCTTTAAGGCTATGTTATGAGTAGGAAAGAAAAATCAAAAGAAAAAGATTTTTCCTTATAGCTAATTGATTTAGAGGCCAATACTGGTTTTTGTATAGTCAGACTGTATGTTCTTTTATTTTTTTAAAAAGGTTTTATTTATTTATTTGTCAGAGAGAGAGCGAGAGCGCACAAATAGGCAGAGAGGCAGGCAGAGGGAGAGGGAGAAGCAGGCTCCCTGCTGAGCAGAGAGCCCGATGCAGGACTTGATCCCAGGACCCAGGGATCATGACCTGAGCCAAAGGCAGTGGCTTAACCGACTGAGCCACCCAGGCGTCCCCATATGTTCTTTTAATGAAAACAAATTCCACTTGCTCATCTTATCATTAAAATAGTGTTCGGCTTAAGGTCCTCTGACATAACTAATTCAGTGGTATATTTCATTTCATTGATACTCTGCAGAGTAGAGTGAATTTCAGTAAATAAAACTCCACTGATTTCCATGATAAAATCATAGATAAATTTCCATAGGTAGCCAAATGAAATCTAAAACATGAAATAAATTATGCATAAACTTAAAAATTGTATATTAAAGGGAAAGATTCCCATATAATTTATGTTAATATTAAATATTGAAATCTAAAAGAAATCATTTGGTAAATACAAAATATCCCCAAATTAGCATTTCTTAAGGGGATTTGCCCATTTTGTTCACTGACCTGTATAGTCATTTTGTTATACTAAAATGTTCCCACAGCTTATCTCTTTTCCTTCATAAATAAAGTTATTTACTTATTTATTTTTGAAAGATTTTATTTATTTGAGAGAGAGACAGAGCATGAGAGGGGAGAAGATCAGAGGGAGAAGCAGACTCCCCATGGAGCTGGGAGCCTGATGCAGGACTCTATCCTGGGAATCTGGGATCATGACCGGAGCCAAAGGCAGTTGCTTAACCAACTGAGCTACCTAGGCGCCCTAGTTTTTTAAAATGTTTATTTCTGAAAGTGGGAAACTTTGCAAATATTTGTTTAGTGGCCCTGGTTAAGGTTACTAGTCTTTGGTCTGAAAAATACAGATTTCTTGGGGCGCCTGGGTGGCTCAGTGGGTTAGACCCTCTGCCTTCGGCTCGGGTCATGATCTCGGGGTCCTGGGATCGAGCCCCGCGTCGGGCTCTCTGCTCAGCGGGGAGCCTGCTTCCCTTCCTCTCTCTCTGCCTGCCTCTCTGTCTGCCTGTGATCTCTGTCTGTCAAATCAATAAATAAAATCTTAAAAAAAAAAATACAGATTTCTTGACTTCTTTTTAGAGAAATAGAAAACTTCACTATATGCATAGAAAGGGTTCTTTAGTTGTCTTCTTTTTTCTTTTCTTTATTTTCAGTGTTCCAAAATTCATTGTTTGTGCACCACACCCAGTGCTCCATGCAATATGTGCCCTCCATAATACCTACCATCAGGCTCACCCCCTGTCGCCTCCAGAACCCTCAGTTTGTTTCTCAGAGTTCAGTCTCTCATGGTTTGTCTCCCCCTCCAATTTCCCCCAACTCACTTCTCCTCTCCATCTCCCAGTGTCTTCCATGTTATTCCTTATACTGCACAAATAAGCGAAACCATATGATAATTGACTCTCTCTGCTTGACTTATTTCACTCAGCATAATATCTTCCAGTCCTGTCCATGTTGATGCAAAAGTTGGTATTCATCCTTTCAAAATGTGGCATAATATTCCATTGTATATATGGACCATATCTTCTTTATCCATTCGTTCTTTGAAGGGCATCTTGGTTCTTTCCACAGTTTGACGACTGTGGCCATTGCTGCTATGAACATTGGGGTACAGGTGGCCCTTCTTTTCACTCCATCTGTATCTTTGGGGTAAAGACCCAGTACTGCAATTGCAATACTGGATCTTATTTTTAATTTCTTGAGGAATCTCCACACTGTTTTCCAAAGTGGCTGCACCAACTTGCATTCCCACCAACAGTGTTAAGAGGCTTCCCCTTTCTCCACATCCTCTCCAACACTTGTTCCTTACTGTCTTATTGAATTTGGCCACTCTAACTGGTGTCAGTGTGGTTTTGATTTGAATCTCCCTGATGGCTAGTGATGATGAACATTTTTTCATGTGTCTGTTAGCCATTTGTATGTCTTCTGCCCATTTTTTGACGTGATTATCTGTTTTGTGTAGGTTGAGTTTGAGGAGTTCTTTTTAGATCTTGGATATCAGCCCTTTGTAGTGTGATTTGCGAATATCGTTTTTTTTTTTTTTAAGATTTTATTTATTTGACAGAGAGAGATCACAAGTGGGCAGAGAGGCAAGCAAAGAGAGAGAGAAGAGGAAGCAGGCTCCCTGCAGAGCAGAGAGCCCGATGCGGGACTCGATTCTAGGACCCTGAGATCATGATCTGAGCTGAAGGCAGAGGCTTAACCCACTGAGCCACCCAGGTGCCCCTGATTTGCAAATATCTTCTTCCATTCCGTGGGTTGCCTCTTTGTTTTGTTGACTGTTCCCTTTGGTGTGCGGAAGATTTTTTTTTTTCCACTATTAAAAGCAACTTTTTTTTTTTTAATTTTATTTTTTATAAACATATATTTTTATCCCCAGGGGTACAGGTCTGTGAATCGCCAGGTTTACACACTTCACGGCACTCACCATAGCACATACCCTCCCCGATGTCCATAATCCCACCCCCCCTCTCCCAAACCCCCTCCCCCCATCAACCCTCAGTTTGTTTTGTGAGATTAAGAGTCACTTATGGTTTGTCTCCTTCCCAATCCCATCTTGTTTCATTTACTCTTCTCCTACCCCCTTAACCCCCCATGTTGCATCTCCTCTCCCTCATATCAGGGAGATCATATGATAGTTGTCTTTCTCCGATTGATTTATTTCGCTAAGCATGATACCCTCTAGTTCCATCCACGTCATCGCAAATGGCAAGATTTCCTTTCTTTTGATGGCTGTGCAGAAGATTTTGATCTTGATGAAGTCCCAAAAGTTCATTTTCGCTTTTGTTTCCTTTGCCTTTGGAGACATGTCTTGAAAGAAGTTGCTGTGGCCGATGTCGAAGAAGTTACTTCTTAATTTCTCCTCTAGGATTTTGATAGATTCCTGCCTCACATTGAGGTCTTTTATCCATTTTGACTTTATCTTTGTTGTCTTCTGAAGGGCCTTCTGCCACCCAGATTTCCTTGATGATACATTAGGGGATCCCATCAATGTCAGTCTCCTCAGAAGAGTCTTCCAGCTGCTTCGGCCACCTGTCCCATCTCCTGGGACAGGACCATTCGTCTGGTGGCGGGGGGCAGGGTGTGCAGGGCTCCTCACCGTGGTCCCCAGGCAGCCAAGAGAGCAATAAGAAAAAATCACACTATAGTGTTTTAAGTGAAAGAAGAAAGCAGGATGCACAACAAGTGTATGTACTGTGTAACCAGTTGAACAAAGGGGAAGAGGAGAAAGACTACATATTTGTATCTTACTCTGTATTCATTAAAAAAAAATCTTTGGATGAAATCAGAAGAAATTATTCACCGTGGTTTCCACTACAGGGCAGGGGGAGGACCTGGGCAGATGGGACCAGGGTAGGAGAAGAATTTTCAGTGCTTTCCTGTTTTTCACTTAATGTATTTGTTGGGTTTCAGTATCGTGGCAAATTTTAATAGCTTTGTTGATGTAACAAACATACAATAAACTGTACATATTCATGGTATGTATACATTTTATACCTTTTTTTGCACCAGTGAATTTGTTATCTATTAAAAATGGATAGAAAAGGGACTCCTGGCTGGCTCAGTCAGTGGAGTGTGTGATTCTTTTTTTTTTTTTTTTTTTAAGATTTTTATTTATTTATTTGACAGAGACACAGGGAGGAAACATAAACAGGGGGCGTGGGAGAGGGAGAAGCAGGCGTCCTTTTGAGCAGGGAGCCCGATGTGGGGCTCGATCCCAGGACACTGGCATCATGGCCTGAGCCGAAGGCAGACGTTTAACGACTGAGTCACCCAGGCATCTCTGGAGAGTGTGATTCTTGATCTTGGGGTGATGAGCTTGAGCCCCATGTTGGATGTGGAGATTCCTTTTATCTTTTGAGATTTTATTTTTTTTTTAAGAAAACAGTTAAAACTTTAAAAATTGTTTAAGCAAATTGATAAATAGTAATGCTGGGTGTGCCCTGGATTTTGTAATATGCCTTTGGGCCCTTACGGTTCAATCTAAGAATGTTTATTCCTTTTGACTTCTTGTAGAAATTTTGGGTAAGATTAGCTTCGTGGTTTTGCTGACAATAGAAATGTTCTCTTGTCATCTTTTAAATCCTACCCGATGCAAAAGTTTTCAAAAACAAAACTATCACAGGCATGTTTCCGATCTCAGGGTATTGACATTCTTCAGAATAAACAGCGAATGCCCAGAAATTTTTAAATTAGAGTTGTAGCCTAGGATGAGGACTTAACCAAAATTCTGTAGCTTTAAATAAATAAGGTTCAAGGCTATTGTTCTCCTACTCCCCTCACCCCGTTGGCAGGGCTTTGCCTCTCTCATAATCGATTTGGGACTACGGAACATCAGAGTTTGGGCATAAAGCTATAACAAGAGGGCTCCAGCTGGCCTCAGTATGACATGAGGGGCTGTAACTTCATCCTCATTTCACATCCAGTGCTTTGCTTCAGTTGCATCCTTGCATTAGGGTCACCTTGCCCAGACCTTTTCTTGGTCAGGGGAAGGGTCTTTTTGTATCTGGAAGTCCTGACTCTGGTTCTCTGGGTAAGGATTCCGTTTTCTGCCCAGTAGAACTTTGCTATAGCCTATCTTTGGTTTCGGTGATTTGGACTTTAGGAGATTTGGCTGAAGGGAAGCAAAGATGAGAACTTTCTAATTCAACTTTGCATGTTTGCTGTCTTCTCCCTCCCTTTGTCCCTTGATCTGCTAACCCAGATAACTGCTTTGTCCCATCCGGATTTTATCATCGAGAGGAGCCAGACTCGGATACCCAGTGCCATTGTTGGAATCAACTTGCTCCTATTCTCAGATTTCCACTTTCTGTGCCACCAGGGCACTCTCATGGACAAGTTGAGCCATTCTTTCTCAGTCCAGTTTCATTACGGGAACGGGTACTTAGGGAAAACAGGGTAACTCAGTAGTGGGAGCCCTGGTTTGGGGATCAGACAATCTGAGTACAGGACCTCACTCTGCTGTGAACGGTCACTGAGCCGTGGGGACTCGGTTTGAAGCTGCATCCTTGTAGGCGCTCTGCCAGAGTATCTTCCTTGGTTCACTGTACAGATTCTTTGTTTCAGTTTCTTCGTTGATGATAGAGATGATTTTTGTACCTCGTTGCCAGTCAGCTATACTAAAAATACATTAATATAATGAAGACAAGAAATGGCCAAGCGGTGTATTCTGTGGAGCTGACTTGTTAGGTGCGGGGGGCGGGTGGGAGAGAGGATTTCTCAGGGGCCTTCTAACTCCGTGTTTGTCTGGCTCTGACGGAGAGGGAGGGCACGGCTTGGGTGAGGCTGGCTTATACAGGAGGGTGGAATTGCCCCTGTGCTTATCTGCTGAATGAGGTCTTGTAGATTCCGGATGTAAGGCAGCTCTGGCCACCATTGGGATCTTTAGAGCAGTTTCCCTCCTTTTTCTACATAAGTAGTTGCATTTTTACTGCCTTTAGATAACTTTGATAATTTTGTCCTCCGAACAGACTTTGTGAGGAGACAAGACCTGTATTGTAGCCACATTTTATAGATGAGGAGCACGTGGGCCGGAGATGTTACATGATTTTCCAGAGTTAAGTAACAGGTGGCAGGGCCACTCCTCTTGGTATCCTCCCTGTACTTCTCCCTGCTTCAGCTCCTTATCTGTAAGTCTGACATTAGGGGAACAGGATCCAGTGATGTTTGAGGGTTTTACTCTCCTGATCGGAAATCTGTTAACTAGATATTTATTCAGTATTTTAAATCATTTGTGGAGGATTTTCCATACAACACCGTGAATTGAGTATCTTCTCTGCAAAGCACTATGGAGATAGGAGATAAAATCTCTGCCATTGCATAGTTTCCCTTATAGAAGGTGAATGCCAGCAGAGGGTTTCTAGTGAGATGTAGCAGAGGGTGGCTTGTGAGCGGAGATGGGCCAGAGAGCTAGGAATCTGACAATACTGAAGGTCAGGGTGAGATCCGAGCTCTGGGCACAAAACTGCCACCAGTGTCCGTGAGGAGGTGGTCAGTTGTGGGAGTTTGGCAAGAAGAGGAAAGCACTGGGTCAGGTACTAAGGGTTCTGCATATTTGCTGTGTGGTTGTTGACTGGTGCCCCAGGTGACGATGTGAGAGTTTCTAAGGCTGAGAGTCAATGATTCAGTGAAGAATGAGGTGCAAGAAAATGAGGGGTAAGCCTGTGAAGGGTCAAGGAATGGGGCGATGGATTGACCAGGGCCATAGCTGTGAGACTGCCTTGGTTGGAGCTGGGTACATCCCAGGCCTCCAGCAGTGAGCTCAGCAGTTGGTATGACAGGAATATTGGCCATTTTTGCTCCTTCTCTTCCTGAAAAGGCAGCTGAAATGTATGGAAAGTTTTCCTAAGGGCCATTTACAGGGGCTGCTGTGGTGCTTGGTGCATGTGTGTGTGAGTGTACGTGTGTTCATATGCTGTTCTCAGGCCATCAGAAAAGATTTTTTTTTGTCTTGATAGTGTGGGCTTGCTTACCTGGTTGTATTGTAGACTGTTGTTCTGTGCTCTTTTCAAGAAATAAGCAAATAAAATGGAGGAACCCCATTTGGAAAAAAAATGTTACTGCAAGCAGCTTTTTATAGCTCTGTCAGTCTCATACTACAGGCATGTCATTCTGGGCCCCAGGTCACTATAATTCATGACTATGTCTTCTCTTGTCTTCTTTGAGTTTTTATGTTTTGATGTAAAAGTGAATTACCATCAGTAGGTTTTCCGAAGCCATGCCCGTTTGTTCTTTTTGTTTGTTCAAGTGAAACAGTGCATCAAGTATGGAATTAGATTAATGGAGTAAATATTATGAATCATATGCTCTCGCTAATCTGATGCTCTTTCTTTTTTTTGACCCTGTGTTTTGTTTTCTGTCTGTCTTTCTCTCTTCATGTAGGATTTTCAGCCCAGTGTAAAGCTGTTGGAGCGAGGAGCGAAGGTAAAGAATGATGTAATGCACTGGCCGCCCCAGAGCATCTTTTGTTGTGGATGGTTATTCCAGTCATCTCTTTATGAATCAAATGTGAGGGGCTGCTTTGTGGAGAGTGCTTTGCAAGAGCACATCAACGGGGAAAGAGAAAGGGACATTCACTTGGAGGGCTCTTGCTGAAAATGGGTTTAACTCTCCTTTTGCCAGTCACCACCAGCCTGACCTCATACATTTGTAGGACAATGGAGTGGCTGAGCCTTTGAGCACACCACCATTACATCATCGTGGCAAATTAAAGAAGGAGGTGGGAAAAGAAGACTTATTGTTGTCATGGCCCATGAGATGACTGGAACTCAAATTGTTACTGAGAGGTTGGTGGCTCTGCTGGAAAGTGGAACAGAGAAAGTGCTGCTAATTGATAGCCGGCCATTTGTGGAGTACAATACATCCCACATTTTGGAAGCCATTAATATCAACTGCTCCAAGCTTATGAAGCGAAGGTTGCAACAGGACAAAGTGTTAATTACAGAGCTCATCCAGCATTCAGCAAAACAGAAGGTAAGTGCTTTCTTTCTTTCTTTTTAAAACACACCCTGAATGAGGAAGAATTTTAAAACAAAGTCTCGCTTTTAAGGGGAAAAGTAATTTGAGGAAGTTTTGATTGCTTTTTAAACTTTGGTACCTTAGGGATACCTCAAAGTAATTTACTAACCACACAGTCACCTTTAGGAATGTTTCTAAACTATACAGAAAGGATAATTTGTTTTAATTTGGTCAAGTGCTGTGTTTTCCTATTAATGGTTTGCTAAACTTTAAAACAAATTTTAAACACTAATAAGTAGTAATAGTTGATAACGTGATATTAATTATTAGTAACTTAATATATGATAATTTATAGTACATGTATCAATAATTACTAAATATATTATTCTGTGTTATTTACAAATTTACTGAAAGGAAATCATTCTTTTCAAGTGCCTTGGGAAGAAAATGGAAACTAGTTATATTAAAAGTGCTGTTTATTTGTGGGGAGGGAAGGTACCATTGTTCAGGATTTAGGGATATAATTTATCTTCAAGGAAGGTTGTTTTTGGAATTCCAAAATGTCATCCTTGTGATAGGTAAAGCTATTTCTTTTCTTCAGAAATAAAAATGAGTTCATGTTTTAATTTTACTGAACAGCTGATTTGTTATGTAGAAACCTTTTAATGTTTCTTTAATTGAAGGATTGGTGGTTTATTTTGCATATTATTTTGTTTTATGAGTTTTAGCCTTTTATAGCATTTAAGGATTTTAAACCAAGGAGATTCGAGCACACCTACACAGAAATAGCATCAGTTTTGCTCTTAAAAGTTGATCTGTACAAGCATTTAAACCATTTGTATGCTAGTTTATCCAGTCCGTTGACAGCGTGTCCTTTTTATTCAGATTATCACCTGAAAATGGTGGGTGGGGCCGCTACTGGCCTCCAGGATTACTTTTGCAGCTTCCTTTCTAACAGCCTCACATTTGCCCTGCAGGTGGATATTGACTGCGGTCAGAGGGTTGTAGTTTACGACCAGAGCTCCCAAGATGTTGCGTCTCTGTCTTCAGACTGCTTTCTCACTGTACTTCTGGGTAAACTGGAGAAGAGCTTCAGCTCCGTTCACCTGCTTGCTGGTAAGGCTTGTGGCAGACTTGAGCGGACTTTGTATCTTGCAGAGCGCTCCCCGCTCCCGGTAAGCAGCGTTTCACAGGGAGCTCCAGTACAGTAGGTCATCGCAGCTGCCAGTATCCTGGGGAAGTGGACTTATTTACAGGTTCTGATGGACACACCTGTTCTGTTTCACTTCAGGACTACCATTCTTCCACAGTAGTCTGTGTGTTTGTCACTTAGCTCACATGCCTCTTCATTTGGGATTTATTTGTTAGCTTCTAGAAATGTCACATAGATCTGTGTGCTGCTTCTCGCGGGGATTTTTCCATTCATCTGGGATCTACAGACATGAAACGCTTTACCTCTCAGCTCCTGTTCTTGGTTTCCCACCCCCTGTGGCAAGAACCAGACCAGTGTCATGGTGTCAAATTCTTATTAAACAGAGTTATGGGGACTCCAGCAGATCAGCTCACCATTCTCAGACGTATTATGAGCAATGATGGGGAGAATGTGTATAAACTATTTCTTCTAGTGATTAGGGAGACAGTTTAAAAAACTCAAGTAATTGTGTATTATCATTTTGTTTTTACAACTGAAAAAGATCTCAGTTTGCAAAGACTAAGCAAATGACTTTATAAAGTACCTGGGAAGAACTATTTTAAGAGCAAGTTCCATTTCACTGAATTCCAAAGCAGTGTTCATCCTTTGCTCACAGGTGGGGATTACAGTGTGACAATGCACAGTGACCTTTAACACAAAGCTGCTGTGTCCTGCAGATTCTGCTACCATAGAAGGCAAGAGGGCTTTTAAAAATGTGATCTAAGAAAACAAAATATAGTCGATACTATCATTTTCACACCTCAGTCTTTTGTTGCAAGGAGGGTACCGTGAACTTGATGTCGTTGGCATTTGATTTTAGAAGTGTAAACGTTTCAGTTTTCAGAGAATCGGATTAATCAGGTGTTGGTGTGTTAACACTTCATCTCTGTGAAGGTTCAGATAAGATTTCTGAGTCTCCAGTTCTAGCTAGTCAGCTTTTGCTTCAGGTCTCAGAAAGCAGGCTTGGTTTCCTGTCTCTTTCTGACCATCTGCTGCCACACCTTTTGCTTGAGCTCTGATGCTTCTTGGTCTTTCTGTTAGCATCCTGGGGAAAGCCAACACACCTACAAGTTTTTGGAGTTCTGTGACTGAGAATTAGAGTATCAGGCTTGGTTTCTTGTTGATAGGCGCGCTCTTCTCCTGGGATTGTGCTGTGGTGAACACAACTTTTACTGGAGTTCCACTAAACTGATCTGGAGAGTTTTTAAGAACTCCTTTCGTGCTTCTTGTAGGCACAGTGAGGACTTACCTTGGCATGCTATTAATAGGACCAGGATTTTTCTTAAAGAGAATCCACCAAGATGTGCTTCACGGCAAAGTGACTGTCCCACTCCCTCTTGTTTGAGACACTTCCCCTGTGTGGGGCTCTGACTCGATAGCATGGCTGAGCAGACATTCCCACAGGAGTGAGCTCCTGCTGAGTTTCTAGCACAGGGGGTTTAGTTCCTTGAATACTCTTTCCTCGCTTTAAGGAAGAGCGCTCCTTAATTCCCTGGGAAGGTTCTTAACAGCCTTGCGTCAGTTTGGGAGGAGCACTCC
Source organism: Lutra lutra (assembly GCF_902655055.1). Taxonomy (NCBI): domain Eukaryota; kingdom Metazoa; phylum Chordata; class Mammalia; order Carnivora; family Mustelidae; genus Lutra; species Lutra lutra. Next base: position 88,658,754 of record NC_062285.1, read on the forward strand.
TTGGACAAGGAGGAGAAAGCTTTCAGTCTGATCGGCTAGATTGGGCCGGCAGTGGATTGACATGTGGAGTAACACACGGAGTCAGAACACCCTGACATTCCCATGTTGTACAGGAAGTGCTGCCTGGGTTGCCTGGGTTTGAATGAGAGTCCATCCTGGCAGCTCCAAGAACCACACTGAATGTACTGATGGCACCATATCCTGGTCCACACCCCAGAATCCTGTGTATCTTTTAGTTTAGGAGGTGGCTTCAGGGACTAAATTGAATTGCCTTATTTGGGAGTTTCTGAGCAGCCAGATCTCTTACGATAACCTAAGTGAGGGTTCTGGGTGGTTGAAAGCCTCCCAGCCACCCGGAAGCCCCTGACCAACTGGAAATTCCCTGGGTTAGCGAGTCTGCTCCTCGGAGTAGGCAGCAGAGCGGTAAGTGGAAGAGAATTCCAGGGAGGCTCCCCTGTCCTTTCTTGGCAGCCCGTTTTGTTGTCAAGGTCCAGCTGCTCGGGATGTTCAGGGTCGTGGACATAATGACGGAGGCTTCTTCAGTACTTTGTGGGGGGCAGGAAATAACTGGAAAAGCCCACAGGCTTCTCACAGGTGCTACAGACAGTGACAGGGTAACTGGAGACTGCATCCCCTGCCAACTGCCCCTGTTGCTTTCAGCAGTTGGAGATGGTGGTCAGCCTCATAACAGAGAGATGCGGTGATTTCTTCGAGGTGCTTTCTCCATCAGTTGAGAGCTGTCACCTACTCTGAGATTATTTGGGAAGAAAGTATCAGATGTGAGATGGTTTTTATGGCCATTAGATATGGAAGTAAAGAATTGTGGTCCAAATTCCATTTCCATTCTCAGGGCCACCTTGCCTGGGAAAAAATGGCTTTAGAGAAGGGGAACAAAAAGACATCCTCAGGGAACTGATAGAAGAAGTGTTTTTTTTTTTTTTTTTTTAAAGATTTATTTATTTATTTGACAGAGATCACAAGTAGGCAGAGAGGCAGGCAGAGAGAGAGGGGGAAGCAAGCTCCCTGCTGAGCAGAGAGCCCGATGTGGGGCTCGATCCCAGGACCCTGGGAGCATGACCTGAGCCAAAGGCAGAGAGAGGCTTAACCCACTGAGCCACCCAGGTGCCCCAGAAGAAGTGTTTTAATGAGCTGGCTCCCTCCAAGAACTGGCGACCCACACCTACCATAGGACCTAGTTATTGGGACATAAAGAAATGCAAGGTTACTGAAGGAAGCTCTACTGGAATGGGCTTAATTCCTTAATATGGAACAGGTCCTGTTTGGGGATGGGTCTAGCTTATTAAACTTGTTTTTTGTTTTGTTTTGTTTTTTTAAAGATTATATATATTTATTTATTTGACAGAGAGAGCACAAGCAGGGAGAGTGGCAGGCAGAAGGAGAGGGAGAAGCAGCTCCCCACTTAGCAAGGAGCCCAAAGCAGGGCTTGATCCCAGGACCCTGGGATCATGCCCCGAGCCAAAGGGAGATGCTTAACCGACTGAGCCACCCAGGCATCCCTCAAACTTGTTTCTACCAGGTGAAAGTGGTTCTCTTAAGTCACTTGGGCAGCTGATTATTGGGGAGACCATTTTACCAAGGCTTCAAGTCCTGAAACTTGGACCCTAGTTCTGCAATGAACTCTGCCTGTACTGGCCTCATGCAGGCCTCCTCAGCCTGGCACCTTGACCCTTGCCTGACCAATTTTCCCCTCTTCTAAGCCAGTCAGTATTCCCGAGATTAATTTGGTAGCCATATACTATACTTCATTATTATCTTAAAATATTATTTAAATCTTATATTAACATTTTTTATTTATTAGCCTAACTCCCCTACTAGATTCTCTTTTTCCACCTGAGGTCTATGTCGTTTTCATCTTTGTGTTCCCCCACAAGGCCCAGAACTTCTTAAGTTCTCAGCAAATATTTGATGTATAAATTAGCTTACATGTAGGTTTGTCCCATTTATATTTCATGTGATTTATTCTATTATTGTAGAATATAAGTGATTGTATTAAACAGTAATGGAACTAATCTGAAAGTGTAGTAAAACTTGAGATTGTTTTGAAATAAATGATTTACAAAGTATATTCAGTCAGAGCAAACATATAGCTCTTTTGGGAAAAGTATCTAATATGAAAATGTTTCCATCTACTTAAGTAGATTTAAACATGATTTTAAAAGCTAATAAAAATACCATGATGAAATAGTGTGTATCTTTATTTCATCCTTAAATAATGAGTGTTGATAAAAAGCTAATAGGTCTAGAGATCTCGCTCTACTCATAGGAAGATACAAGTCTGTGAAACCATATAAACTGAGAATGGTTGTGATAATTTCTATAAATTCTTAAAGGTGAATATAAATCGACTGTTCTGTTTGGCCATTAGGAAGTCTCCCAATAATCAAGCCGAGCCAAAGCATAGCATCCTTCTACCCCCGATGAGTAAAGGGTTTAATTACCAGTAGCAGCCTCATCTGAATAAGAAAGAATGAATTTGGATTCCTTTGGGACGTTCTCCATCATCGTTGTATAGGTGATGACAAAACCATCTTTTCCATTTTTTTTTTCAGTTGTGAAATCCGTTATTTATTTTTTTTTTGAAATCTGTTATTTAATAAGCAGTTTAAAAATGCGTTTATGCTCCCACAGCCATCTGTGAAAACAAGGCAAAGAATTTGAATGAATGGAGTGACGGAATGGGTGTCGTAAACATTTGTTTCACAAAAATGACCAGCATAGAGGGTCCTGGTTGTGAGGATTGGCTTAGATGATGCCGTAGAATCTCTGTAGTGACCATCTTCCCTTAAAAGCTGTTGTCCTCCTGAGTTAGAAAACAAATAGTTGCCACCATTGACTGACTGATCAACCTTTTTGGTTTTGGTAATGGTCAGAAAACTTGTTCTCTTTAAAAAATAATCTTGTTTCTTGGCCTCATTCACCATGTATCATTTTATTCTACTTGCCTTTGTCTATTGTGCCCCCCCCCTTTTTTTTTTTTTTTTTAAGTTTTTTAAATTTATTTGACACAGAGATCACTAGGAGGCAGGCAGAGGGGCGGTGTGGCAGGGGTAGGGGGGAAAGCAGGCTCCCTGCTGAGCAGAGATTCTGATGTGGGGCTCCATCCCAGGACCCTGAGATCATGACCTGAGCTGAAGGCAGAGGCTTAACCCACTGAGCCACCCAGGCGCCCCGTCTGTTGTATTTCTGAGGGCACCAGACTGATCATAAATCTAGAAGAGAAAAGGAGAAATACCGAACTTGGACTTTAATTTCTAGCTAATAGAGAAAAGAGAATAGATGGGTTGTTCATAGAAATAAAGATCAGGGGCACCTGGGTGGCTCAGTGGGTTAAGGCCTCTGCCTTCGGCTCAGGTCATGATCCCAGGGTCCTGGGATCGAGCCTCGCGTCGGGCTCTCTGCTCTGCGGGGAGCCTGCTTCTTCCTCTCTCTCTCTGCCTACTTGTGATCTCTGTCAAATAAATAAATAAAATCTTTAAAAAAATAAAATAAAGATCAACCTAAAGATGAGAAATGCTGTTATTTCCTTCTCTTTCGTCACTGCTGTGATTCTGAGTAAAAGCAAAAGGGACCCACACAGTAATTAACTCTGCAGCACTCATTTCTGTCCTCTGATGAGACACAGGATAACCAACCCTACAGCAAAACAGCACACGTGAATCACAGACTCCAGCCCTTCCATTTACAGACGAGGAAAATAACCCAGCCCTGAGTGACTCTCCCAAGCTCACTCCCACCACGGGCCCAAGGCCCATATCAGCAATAATTCCAAAGTCTTGTGGAATTTCCTCAGGAGGCTGGACTGAAGGCACTTCTCGTGGTAGCCCTTTCTCAGACTCTTTGTTGATTTCAGAGTCCTATTCTTACTTCCACATTTTATGGAATGAAGCAGTGTATGAAAATATACCGTCTATAAAACTTTTTAAAAACATTACATTATTTTAGCCAGGGTGATCACCACATAAAAGTCTAACTCCTCTGTTCTATGCTGAAGGGTAGTTCTGAGTAATGATAGAAGATACCATTTATTAAGCATTTACTGTTAGGTACAATGTCAGTAAAATGCTAAGGGCTTTTACAAACATTTTGTCTCGGAAGACAGCTAAGGTCTTAGGTTAATGTTTGCAGTGGTTAAAGGCCAAGTACACATTTCTTTGTTTTGTGTTAGATTTTCTAGTCTCATTAGAACCAGGAGGGAGTAAAAATATATTTGACTATACACTTTTTCAGTGTAACAGAGACCTAGATTCAGTCAGTAGATCTGTATAATAAAGATATGGCTTTGGTTTAGTGGACTCACTGTCTTTCCTAATGGAAAGTAGGGTAGAGCCCTGTCTTGCTGGTGACAGGTTTTACGGTGCGTGCTATTGTTACCATTAGTTCTGTGACCCAGTTTGACATTTCTGTCCTTTTGTCTAGAGAAGGGCCTCTTCAGTCATCCCATTTCAAATCCTGCAGTAGTTGGTAAAGGAGATGGAAATGGATGGGTTTCAGCAAAAGTACTAAGTTGCCCCAGAGTTGCTGTTCTTGGGTTTAAAAAGCTGCAGAGACTGAAAGCCCCTGAAAGCAGACCAAACACCGGTGCCGTCTTGCTCGCTGGCAGCTGTGCGCCCAAGCCCCAGCTGGCCTGAGGCCCTGCTGCCTGGATCGTCTCTCTCTGGCCACTGCCTGCCAGTGTGGTGAGCTGGTTTATGTCACTGCCCCGGCTCCCGGTGCTGAAGTCACAGCTGTGGCTGGGTCTTTTTTAAAGATGGCCCGCAGGCCAAATTGCAGATATTTCCTTGTTTCCTCTTCTTGATCGTCTGCATGAGCCAGGTGACAGCAGCCTCGATGACCGCAATGGCCTTAGCCTTGCCCCGGTCATGTCACCTGTGGCTCTGGAGAAGCACCAGGCCCAGGACTTCTTTCATCCAGTTCATCTCTCAGGGCTTCATTGGCACTTTTGTGGTTGGGCCCTGGGCTGAGCCGCCAGAAAAGCAAAAGGCTGGGCCTTGCCCTTGAGAACCTAGCCAGCAGTTTGGGGAAACATGTCTGACGTGGACGTCACGGTGTGATGGGATGTCATCTGCAGGGGTTGGGAGGATTCGGTTACGGCGCTGGGGTTCTGACCGAGCCTTGGAGGATGAGTACGATTTGGACGGGAATGGGCCTGGGCATTTAGACTGGGGGAGAAACACGATTCAGAATGTCAGGACTGAACTTTGATTTTAGGGGGCCGTGGGGGGACTAAAGTGGATTTATTTGCGAAGAGGAAAAGTGGCCATTGGGAAGAAATGATGTCAAATTATGCAAGCCCTTTAAACCAGAAGGACAAATCTGTGAGCTGTCAAGAATTTGACTGCAGCCCCTGCTGCCTCCCAGTCCCCAGGTCTGTCTGCGGAGTTCTCAGGGCGTCTGCTCTCCTCCTCTCCTGCCAGCAGCCAAGTCAAGCTGAGAGCATCTCCCCTACTCCGGGTGCCCCAGGAGCCTCTTCACTGCACTTCTCCTACGTTCTGCCTTGCCACCTACAATCCATTACTCACTCTGGAGCCAAAGTGGTATTTTTATTTTATATTTTAATGTAATCCAGATTATATAACTCCATGGCCTAATATGTGTCATTGCTTTTCGGATAAATTCCCAAATCCTTCAGACTCACAAGGCCCTATAATGGCTGGCTTCTGCCTCCCTCTCCAGCTTCAGTTCATTTCACTTCTGTGGGCCTCCTCCTGGTTGCTACAGGCCTGCGGCAGCAGTGTCCTGGGCCTTCGCAGAGATCCTCTTCTTGTGTCCTCCACTCACTCACCCTTTATCTCCTGCTGGATTCAGGGTCATCATCAGGCCTTCCCTAGCTACCAGGCAAAGTTGGTTTTCTTTGTTACACACACTCCTTTGACCACCTACCTCTAATTAGTTAATTCATCTAATTATTTGGTTGATGTTTGTCCACTACACTGTCCATTCCAGAGAGGGCCTCTGTTTGGTCACCACTCCCCCATTACCTGTGTCCTGCTCACGGTAGGTGCTCATTAAGTGTCTCGTTGAACCTACAGATGATTCCAGTGGTCTCAAGTTGTTTGGTTGACTGAACAGGTAGCCCCTTTTTCCTGCCTGCTTTATGAGGTCTCCGGGGAGGCTGTGCAGATGGCCAAAGAGGACTGCAGATAGAGAAGAGTACACAGAAGTAGTCTATGGGAAAGCCTGCTACGGGCTTAGACCAGAAAGCTTTGAGCTTCACGTAGAAAGGCCTGAGAGAGGAGTTGTATGGTGATGCATGGACAGTGGGCAAGTTAGTCAAATTTGATTTTTAGGAGTCATTCCCCAGCAACCAGACTAATAGCCCTTTTTCTTCTGACTCATAGTTATCTCTTGATAAATAACCTCATTTCACTGATGATCACGGTAGACCTGTCTGGCAGCCCCTTCATCCTCATCTGTGTCCTAATTGTAATTGGTCTGATCAGCTTCCTGAGGGATGTGCCCAGATTCCCTGAGCCCTGGGGGTATTACTGGGCTCTCCAGGTCATATGGACTTCTGAGCCACTTAGGGACATCTGAAAACATTTTCTCTCCCCACCTTTCATGTGAAATCCTCAGCACACTTAAGATTGGGTGTGGCAGGAGCTCAGTGAGGATTCAGTGCTGCTTTTCCATGACCAAAGTAGCACTCACAGATTCTACTTTTTTTCCTTTAGTAGCAGAAAAATGTTTTTCTTGTCTTGTGCTGCCTCTTTCACCCTGAGAGTGTTCTAGGGCATTGTGGTCTAGGAATAGGAAGCAGACTCTGGGCCCCCACCCATGCCAACATAGTTTTGGGCTTTGAATGGAATCAGGAAATCCTTTTGAACACCAAAAATATACAAGACTTGTGTCTGTCAACAGCTATTCATTGTAACAAGGAAGGATTCAGTAAACATTTATTGAATTTCAGTTATGTGCCAAGCACTGTGCTAAATGCTGAGGGGAGTACAAAGGAGTGTGAGACCTAATTCTTACCCACAAGCAGTTTGCAATGTATTCTAGCTGTAGAAATAGAGGTCACAAAACACACACAAAGATAATTCAGAGTTACCAAGTCAGTGGCAAGTACTCAGTGCTGGATGGTTGCCATAAATTTTATGGAAGTTCTAAGTTGGCAAGATCATATATAGATAGACTTGTCAGGAAAGTTTTTTGTATTTTGGTTTTTTTTTTAAAGTTTATTTATTTATTTTAGAGAGAGACAGCGTGCATGCAAGTAGAGGGGAGGGGCAGAAGGAGAAGGGAGAGTGAGAATCCTCAAGCAGATTCCCCACAGAACATGGAGCTAGACATGGGGCTCGATCCCGGGATGCTGAGATCGTGGCATGAGCTGAAATCAAGAGTTGGTTGCTTGACCAACTGAGCCACACAGGTGTCCTGGAAAGACTTTTTTTTTTTTTTTTTAAATGCAACAGAAGAATATTGAAACTGTCAGAGTAACTCAGTAAGGGAAGATAGTATTGTGAAATTTGTTTCTGGGACCTGGCCCCCAGCACTGACCTGTGACCCCTGGCCAGTTCTCCAGAGCTCTGGGTGTCTGTGGCTGCCACTGGTGTCATCTTGTGTTTAGAAGGTTTTGATGTAAAATGTATTTTATTGGTTGTGGTAAAAAAAATCTTTGGAATATCCTTTTATAGAAGAGGTATGACTTGTGCTTGCCTATGGTTTGGAAGGAAATAATAAAATGGATAGGAGGAGAGATTAAATTGCCAAAGGCCCAAGATTGGAAAGCATAGTGTGTTAGGAAAACAGAAGACCAATTTTCCTTTTCCATGGAAGGCGGTGGCATGGAAAATCAAGTTGGACCATGGATTGGGATTAGATTAGGAAGGGTCTTGAATGTCTGGTTCACAATTTTATATTTTATTCTGTGGGTATTGAGAGCAGAGACCACATCAAAACTTTATTTTACGATGCTTAATCTGGCAGCAGAGGACATGAGTGGGGAGAAGGACAAGTGGACCAGAGAGAGGTGTTACTGAGTTTATCTGAGAGTAAGGGATAAAGGTCTTGGAGCAGAGGGCAGCAGAAGAATGGGAAGGCAGGGCAGATAGAAGGGACATAAAGGAAAGTCAATGTGGGGCGCCTGGGTGGCTCAGTTGGTTGAGCATCTGCCTTTGGCTTGCATCATGATCCCAGAGTCCCAGGATTGAGTTCCACATTGGGCTCCCTGCTCAGTGGGGGAGTCTGCTTTTCCCTCTGACCCTCCCCCTGCTTGTGCTCTTTCTCTCTCAAATAAATAAAATCTTTAAACAAGGCGGGGGGGGGGGAGTGGGGAGGAAAGTCAGTGTGTTTGGCACAGCACAGCAACTGAATGTTGCCAGGCTGAACTGAGAAGATGGGGTGACCATGGATGGGGATGTGGAAGGGAAGAGAGGGAGATGCTGGCTTTGGCTTTATTTTAAATGTTAATCTTTCAGGGAAAATGATCCAAGGGAGTTGAAAGTGTTAGGTTGGATTTTGGGACATCAAATGGGAAAAGCTTGGAAATCTTTGATTTTCAGGTGAAATGAACAAATGTGGTCTCTTTAATAACTTCCCCTTCCATGCTGAAGACAGTAGGGTCCTCCTAAGTCCTTTCTTCTCGGGAAGTCCCTGGACACTGCTTGCTTGGCTCTGTCTTCACATTTTACTGCAGGACCAGTAGGGGCTGCCTCTGTGAATCTGGCTCCCCTCATTGTGGATTCTGGCCATATTCCTTCCGTTTGGTTCTTTTGGTTGCACTCTTTAGAATAATCTTTGTTTGAGGGCTTTTATTAGGGGTCCTAGCTGTGTTTTCTGGGTGTTTTAAGAGGAGGAGTTTCTGGGTGTTGCTCCGTATTGCCAACTGCCAAGATCAGTAAAATAGCTATCACCCTACATCTTCTGAGAATTCTTTACTAAACAACACTTTTGGATTTTGCTAACTGATGCAGATAAACTAATCTTGAGGGATAACAAGATCTAGACATTCTGAATCACAAGAAATTGGATTATTATAGTATGTGGTGGTTTTTTATGCTAGTACTTTGAAACTTTAAAAGCTGTTTTGTTGTCTAGGTGATAACTGCATTAATACACAAATTAGATTAGATAGAATTTCTCATCCCCTGTCTGCACCAGGCGAGAGAGTCGTTAGTACAGAGTGAGCTATTTTGGAGATGTCATTTATGGGGCACGTTTTATGAGACCGAGGCTACTTGTCTGGCTTCCTGCATAGTCTCTGCAGAAGTGTTGCCTGTCCACTTTCCTGTTGGTCCGTGCTCTGGTCACTACAGAGCGGATGGAATAGGACCTTGCAGTTAATGCCTTCTGTTATTAGGGATTTTTTTCATCAGCACTGTTCAGTGGAGATTGGCTGAGAAAGACAAAGATGGAACGTTGCTAACGTTGTTGAGAAAAATCTGCCATGCTCTCTACCCTCCCAGAGACGGTCTGTCAAACGTGTGGCCTGGCTTCGAGACCAGCCTGTCCTACCGTTACTTTTGTCCGTTTGCTTCCATCAGGGGCGCGACATTATGGTGCCTTCATTTTTGTTTCATTTTCTTTAGCTAGTTTCAACTCTCCATGTGGACAGTCCGCTGACCTGGAAGCATTGTAACCACACTTGAGTTTTTTGTGAGCAGCTAGAGACAGAGTTGCCTGCATCAGTCCCTTCATTGTGAAGTGAAATGTCCATCTGTTGTGAAATAATGTCTCAACAATTGAAATACAGTGTCAGCAACTTAGTGTTTAATATTAGGTTATCTCCTAATAGCACAGTAGCAGGTATTATTTTCAGGATGGAGAGAACTCTTCTATACAGATGGGGTGTACTTAAATCCTTCACATGCACTCTGGGAGAGGTAAGTGAATGGCTTGTATCATGTCACGAAAAGGGAGTCTTTGTCTTACGAAGGTTAAACTACATGAGAACTCTATTTAAAAAGTATGAAACCATATAAACTATGTGAAAATTATTTAATATGAAAAATTGATTTGCATTGACTGTTTAGAAGTATGTCCCTCATAAAATTGAGCTTGGTATAAATACTACTTTTGTATAGAGCTGTGGAATCCCCCCACCGTGTGAGAGGGAGTAGCCCTTAGCTCCTCTTCCCACTCTGCGTGGCTCTTGGGGGCGGAGGGAGCTCTGAGGACCAGCCACCTGTTGGAGAGGTCCTGTGTCTCTCCCTGCAGGGAGCTGTCTCTAAAGGAAAGGAAGATGGCATCTATCTCTAGTTTGACTAAAAGACTAGGGAATCCACTTTTAGAATTTGAGACTTGAGCCTTTATTTCACATCACTAAGCTGTAGTAAAATGCTACTTTTGTTTATTACAAATATTCCTTTTTAAGAAAAATCACTTTGATTTATAACTGGTTGCAAGGGTCAGAGAGAAAAGAGCGACTGATTGGGATTGTTTAGTAGAATTGTTACATGTATTTTACTTGGCACATTTTTCCCTGCAAAATTAAATGGTGGTTCACATTGGCTTTTACAGAAAATGGTATTTGTGATTAGAATTGTGAGGTTGGTGTTCTGAAGGAAGTTTTTCTTGGCCAAATGAAAATAAAATACTGTAGAAGTTATGAATGTCTTTATACTAAACATTTTCTCTGTTCAAAGTAATATATATGTTTGTATTTATAAATGTGCATTCTACTGGTTGGATTTGTGGAAGACTAACAGAGATTGTACTTTGCCTGTCTGTTAAATCTGTGGAGGCTAGAGGGGTCTGCATGCTTCCCTGCCTGTCCCCTTGTCCGCATTTCTCTGCGGGCCAGGCGTGTCTGCACACACGTCTTCCTCTTGGAAACAAATGCTTCAGCCTAAGGGGGAGAGTGGTTACCACCATTCCTAGATTCAGGTCTGTCTTTGGGAAGCTCGTCTGGGTTACATGACTATGTTTTCTCCATTCCCAGATGGTAAAGACCATAAAATCTAGGGAGAGGAGAAACGTGGTGCGATTGGATTGTGAGTTAAATCCTTGACCAACCTTAGAAGTATTTAAAAAGATTTTCAGCACAAGTGGATAGTGAACTGATGCTGGTGTTCTTGTCATGCGGTCTAACACGGAGTCTGGGAGATAGGGGAGGGTTATGACAGGGCAAAGAAGATGACGGTTCTGGGGGCGCCTGGGTGGCTCAGTGGGTTGGGCCTCTGCCTTCGGCTCAGGTCATGATCTCAGGGTCCTGGGATCGAGCCCCGCATCGGGCTCTCTGCTCAGCAGGGAGCCTGCTTCTCCCTCTCTCTCTCTCTGTCTGCCTCTGCCTACCTGTGATCTCTCTCTGTCAAATAAATAAATAAAATATTAAAAAAAAAAAAAAGATGACAGTTCTGTATCTGTCAGCCATTTGTAACAAAGTTTGCACAGGTGAATTATACTTCTTGTTAGGTCTGGTTTGTAAGAGGGAGAAGGACATTTTAGACATATTTCAAAACTGAGTGGCTGATGAGGCCACAGATAGTTTTTTAAGAGTTCGGGGAAATCAGGCAGTGTCTCATCTGTTGTAAATTAATGAAATGAAACTGGGGTCACTAGAGTACAACAATGAATGAAAGGTCAGTGAATGGAAAAAACTGTCAATGAAGGAGGGTGTTAGCAGAGTGGAACATTGTCTTAGATAAAGATCAGGGAAAATGTACTCTTTGGCTGAGGTAGTGTTTTCTGGAAGTGACTAGCAGCCATAGTTTGGGACATTTCAGTCCAGACTGAGCACTAAATGAGTGCTCTGATTTCAACAAAATCTGTTAAATATTTTAAGGCTCTTCGGGTTTGTGCCTGAGATCAGTTGAAAAGATATGTAAAAAAGAAGTTTCTTTTTATTTTGTAATGTGTTCTACAGTTTGTTATTGCTGTTTTGTTTGGCTTTTTGGTTTTGTTTTGAGGTTAAAAACAGGTTTCTTGCTTTCATTTATTTCTGTTCTCTTAGAATTTTCTAGAGCCACGCTCATCTTTGAGAGTCCCCACCCCACCTCCCAAGGTAAACTGATTTAGGATCATGGTAGTAATTAGTGATAAAGCTGACCTCAAACAGCCCAGGCTGGCCGATGCTGGTGATTGTTGCCAAATCGTATCCCCTCTGAGAACTGCATTATGGAGGATGGCTTGGAAGTCCTCAGGACAGCTTCAGCTTCCCCACCATCTTGCACACTGTGATCACGAACAAACCAGTGACTGTTTCTGTCTTAACTAGTTCAGCTGTCAGCTCTGTTCTTGGTTACGTGTGAAATGAGAGCATTGAGAGTCTCTTGTGTCTCTAGTTATGTCAGACCGCTTTCCCTTTTTTCTCCCTCATTGAAGCTTTTGAACCATATATGGCTTTGGGGAAGTGAGGCTTTGCCATCAGTTTGGGAGAGTCCCATGGCTGTTTTTAGCTTGGTATTGAGACCTAGGTCACCAGGTGCACCATGCAGGGCCCTAAAGAAATCAGCAAGGCTGTCCCTGCATCCTAAGAGTTAATCCTATAGTATTTGGAGAAGATCTATAGCACAACGATTGACAGTACGGTCTCTAGGGCCAGGCAGCTGGGGCTCATATCCTAGTTCTACCAGTTGTTACCTTGTGTCTTTTTGAACCTCTGTTTTCCTATCTGTAGAATGGGAATAGTTATAGCAGCTGCCTCCTAGTTATGAAGATGGAGTAACTACTTGTAAGTGCTTAGAGGAATGTATGTCCACTTAGTAAATGTTAGGTAATTCTTTGATCACTTGTATTATTTGTACGTCTGATTACTTATAAATTTAAAATAGAATTCAAATGGAGATTCTTTGGATTGTCTCTCTTTTTCTCTGAGAGGGTTTACTGAAATATGGTTCTGTTGGATTTAAATGAGACACCAGTCCATGAAGTGTTTTGGAGCCAGGATAGGGAAAAAATGTGAGAACAGTTCCCTATAGAAACACCAGAACCGCTCACTCTCCTCTCTCTCTGACAAATAAATAAAATCTTAAGAAAAAAAATAAATAAATAAATTAAAAAAAAAAAAAAGAAACACCAGAACCACAGAAGTTAGGAGAAGCTAACATTTAAACTCATTAAATTGTGACCCAAAGAAATTAATTGATTAATAAATATTAATTTATCAATTAATAAATTGATAAAATTTATTGATAAATTAATTTATTAATCAAAATAAATTAAATTGTAATCAAAATAGAGCCTGTCAGTTATTATGGTGGGTAGGTGTGAGATGGGCAAAGAATGGTAAGACCCTTTAACACTTACTGTTATAAGAAATACTTGGAGGGAAAAAAACCCATACCTCACCTTGAATATAACTATTGTGCAACTAGACTGAGAGGGGACAGAACACTAATAGGAACAAAATTACAAATCCTAATCAGTGACCCTCATATACATAGGCCATTAGAGGCTGACCCCTTTCTTGAGGTTGCCCGTGGGTTATGTCATGAGTGTAGGAGTTCTGCAAGTACTCCGTCTCCATACTTGCACTGGCCCTAGGCTAGCTAGCATTTCTTTAAGTGCGAGTTGCCCTAGCTATTAATAGATTTTTAGGGGGTGAAATGGCAGGGGACACTCCATGGTCAAGCAAGTTTCCCAAACTTCTTTGAGTTAAATTAAACTCATTTTTTTGGAGATACCTTTTGGAGCCTTTAATAATGCTAGTGTGTGCTGTGACTCTCCCAGGGACAGGGTGTGTGGCACTTCTCTGACTGTTTGGGCCAGTGTCCCCTCTGTCTGTCTGCTCCCTGCAGGACCCCAGTGCTGGGGAGCACACTTTAGGAAATGCACCCTGAGAAGCACTGCTTTTTTTCCCTTTGTGTCTCTGGTGAATCCTAACAAGACGTAGCTAAATAATTAGCTGCAGATGGGGGGGTGGAGGAGGCCCCCCCCCCCCAGGTGAGGCTGGGTCGCACTGTATCTGAGCTCAGCTCCGCCGCAGGCTGGATCGTGGGGCTCGATTGTGGGGCTTGTCTGTGGTTTGCCGAGTATGCGTGCATAGGGCATGGCAGTGGCGGTGTTATTCCTGGATGGGAGAATAGCGCTGGAATGTGAAATCACAGCGGCTTCTGTGTGGCTGGAGGTCATGCTTGGAAATGGCAGGCGGTGAAGCCACGAACCTGTACAGGGACACGTCCCCAGGGTCGTGTCTGCCACCTGAAGGAGTTGGGGGATTCTGTAACGGAACCACCTGCTCTTGCCATTGGGTTATCTTTTTTTTTTTTTTTTTTTTAAGATTTTTTATTTATTTATCAGAGAGAGAGGGAGAGAAAGCAAGCACAGGCAGACAGAATGGCAGGCAGAGGCAGAGGGAGAAGCAGGCTCCCCGCCGAGCAAGGAGCCCGATGTGGGACTCGATCCCAGCATGCTGGGATCATGACCTGAGCCGAAGGCAGCTGCCCAACCAACTGAGCCACCCAGGCGTCCCAACCCATTGGGTTATCTTAAGCACCTCGGTAAGCACACTGCTGGCGAGAAAGGTAGGAGGCTAGGGATGCGGACTTCAGCATTTTGCAGGTGGCAGACTTGTCACCGACTTCCTGCCACCCTCACTTGCTTCAGTGTGGAGCCATTGACAACAGACACAGGAGTCCAGATGACCACCGGGGACAGTAGGGATGACATCTCCCAGCTCCCTGTGCATGGCAGGTTTTGAGGGCACATTTTGTATTAGCTTCTGCAAGTGGGCTGAAGACTAGCAGACTATAATTCAAGGATCCGGAGATAAATATTAAAAGAGATTTTAGTATCTTGTTTAAGGCTTGATTGAAGAGGTAAAAGTGAGGGTTTCCTTGACTCCTAATAACATGTTAATTTTTTTGATTAAATAGTACTAAAAATATACAAGTATTTCCTGTGATCCAAATCTCTTTGCTTCCTGACTTTGAACTTAGCAAGTAGTGAGGGTTTGGCTGCAGAGGATTTCTCTGAAAATTTCTCAGAATCTTTAGGTTCTGGGTCTGGATGTGGATAGCAAGGAATATTTAGATTGGAGAACCCAGGGAAGACCTTGCTCATTTTTTCTTTTCCAGAGGAGGTGAATGTGTCTCTTGTGGCTGGACAGAGTGCTCTCCGTTACGAAACGGCAAGATTGTGTCTTAATGAAGGTCATAGAGCAGATCATTGTAAGGACTGGACTAGGAAGAACAGGATTCTCCTGGGTCTAGGAATCTTGGCACGAGTCCTTCATGTCCCTTAAGCAGTTAGGGTCTGTCACCACTTCTTCATAGTGCTCCGCAAAATGAACCGCGGAGTCTGGAATCCATGGCGATTATGGGAACCTTGATTCACTGTCCAGGAATTTCAAGGGCTTGCTGTGGAGAATATTTGCAAGAAGAGGGGTGTGTATGTTTGTGATACCTTTGAAATGAAACAACCTGTATAGTAGGAAGATTTTAAGTTAATTCTAGGAAGAATTTTTAACTTGATCAGTTTTATTTTGAAGAAATAACATCTGGCTTCAGTTCACTTTTTTTTTTTTTTTTAATATCCTCATTTTGCTCCTGTGAATATTTGTCTTGGCTTGGTTATTTGCTACTTATTTTAAATTCTCTTTAAGTTCCACAGAAAAGCATTCCTTTGGGGGATGGGGTACAGGGAGGAAATATAGGATATGTAATGTTGGAGATGGAGAGGACGAGAGGAGTCCTAAGTGTCCTCAGGGCCGCACCCCTTCTTGTGGCCCCAGAAGGCAAGGCTCGGTGCCGGGCTGTGTGCCATACCTAGCGGCTGGTACCTGCGGACGGGAGTGCGTGTGCAGGGGTGCCCACCTGCATCTGTGGGATTTGCTTTTGTCTTTTTTTTTTTTTTTTTAAAGATTTTGATTTTATTTATTCATTTGTCAGAGAGAGAGAGAGAGAGCATGAGCAGGGTGGGGGTGGCGGGGAAGAGGCAGAGGGAGAAGACTCCCCGCTGAGCAGGGAGCCCAATGCAGGGCTCGAACCCAGATCATGACCTGAGCCAAAGGCAGACGTTTAACTGAGTGAGCCAGCTGGTCGCCCCTGGTTTTAAACCATTTTGTTTGAGCAGTTCCCCTGGCGGCTGATTTTTATCTTTGTATATGGCATAATTCTATGATGTTTATTCTTAGGTGGGTTTGCGGAGTTCTCCCGTTGTTTCCCTGGCCTCTGTGAAGGAAAATCTGCTCTAGTCCCTACCTGCATTTCTCAGCCTTGCCTACCTGTTGCCAACATTGGGCCAACCCGAATTCTTCCCAATCTTTATCTCGGCTGCCAGCGAGATGTCCTCAACAAGGTGGGTGCTTTGAAAACCTCCTTCACTACAGGGTTTCTTGTTAGCAACTGGAGAAACTGTGATTGCCTGTTCGCTGTCATTTGAAGCACCTGCTGCTTCCAGAAAGGAAGTACCCCGCGCTCAGTGTGGCTCCCTGTGAGCGGCTGGTTGGTTGGGTTATGTTCTAGAGGGCTGTTTTATTTGATGTTACTGATTGCCACAAGAAGCCTAATCTGTTATCGTATTGGCTTATTTCTCGAAGGTCCTGGAATAGGACAGGATTTTTCAGGAGTTTAGCTTTATTTTCTTAGGGTATTCATTTTCTCTGTTGTAGTAATTGGGCATACTCAGGAAGGCTTTGACTTCCTAGATTTCACATTTAGGAATGTATTTACTGAGGCACACTAGAAAGGAACTGGGCTTAGGCTTGGATTGAAGAAGGACCTCTGGCCGGAGGGATGGGGGTTGGGAGTAAGATGGTGAGGCCAGGGCTAAGGGCATGCATTTCAGGCTCCCCTGTCAGAAGCTCGCTGGAGCAGTTTCATTGAGAAAGAAGAGGGGAGAGCATGGATTCTCACTGCTGAACATAGTGTGCCTAACACAGGAACCTGTATTGGTACCACTGAGTATCTGAAGGTACAAGTGTTAATAGTCGTAGAACTGAGCTCTGTCTGTCTCCATAGCTCATATGCTCTTAACCAGTAGTGCTGGGAGCCAGTGTTCTCGCTGCCAAGAATAGTGGTTTTTCCCTAAAACCTCTTTTTACACCACCTGTAATAGAAAAAGCAAAATGTTAATTGACCTGTTGGTGATTTAAAGGTACAACTTTCCTGTAGGAGGGGGATAACTTAACATTTTTTCCCTGGGTAGCTGAAAGCATTGGGTTGACCCTAAAACTAACTTCCTCACTGGCTTACGTTAGCATGTGAAAAGCGATGAGGCATTCTTTCATTTCTCTTTTTTGTTTTTAAAACTCCTGCCTCTTTCAAATTTTGCTTCAACACTGTTGTTAATATGTCTGCTTTTACTGGGATATATTTGAAATTTGATAGTTTGTACTTGTATTGAGCCTTTTCTGGTGGGGTCACAGTTCCTTTGAACATATGATTAATATTAATTCTCTTTTAGAGATAAACAGACTGTGTCACAGAAGCAAAATTAATTTCCTAGAGTCACATGCATCCCTGGGGCAAAGCTGAAGATGCTTTAGTTAATCCTCAATTCAGAAAATGAAATAAAATTCCTAGTTAAGAATCTTGCTCAGAATTACCCCCCAGTTTAAAAAAGAAAAAAAAAGTAACCAGTCAGCAGGTGATTTTACAAATAATTGCATTATAGATAATTTCTGTTGCTTTTGACATTACATTAAATGGCCCATTTTTGCTATGTGCTGTTTCCAGGTTTAACAACTGTATCATATAATAACTCTGTGAGCGCCTGCAAGGTGAGAGCAGTTAAACTGGACCCTGGAGTCAAGGATGGGGAAAAGGGTGTTTTTTTCCCTCCTTTAATTGGCTTCTCAGTGTATACTGAACAGGATACGTCCACAGATGCATTGGGAGGAGGTGGTCATAGGGGGAGGAGTGGACTTATGGAAGTTCATGGGGAAAACAACCTGGGCAAGGAGTTTCTGTGGAAGACTGTCAGGAAACTTCTTGCAAACAGATGTGTAGACTAGAGGATGGTGAGAGGTCAGCATGCTTTGAAAGTGGTGAGTAGAAACTCATATTGGCCTATGGATTCATTGTTGAGAAGAATCAAAGTGCTTAATGGGATTTCAGCGATCATGTAGTGAGTCTTTCTTTGATAAATGAGGAAGCCAATATTACAGAAATATTAGATGAATTATGCAGCATCACTCAGCAGATGAATTTGGGACCAGATGTGCCTCTATTTCAGGATAGCTTGAACTGATCTTCCTGCTCAGCTCTGTGATTTAAACTTTCCTGAGGCTTCCCTGAGGTTCTGCTGCCCCCCCACCCCCGCCCTGGGAAACTGTGTGCTGTCATTCCCTCGTTTAACATGCAGAGTTGCTGGTCTTCCGCAGGCACTGGGATGGCTGCTCTTTCTCTGTTTTTTTCTTACCAGAGTTAGCCTAGACACAGAAGACTGCCTTTCCATATGGCCTAGGAAGACAACAGATCGAAGTTATCGGTAAAAATACACCACACACTGTGCAATTTGGTTAGACAAGACCTATTCATTCCACAGTGATGCACAAGATGGGATGACTGACTGTAGACCCACTGGCAGGGCAGCATGGCCTCACGGTGGAGAGCCAGCCTCGGAGCTGGCCAGTCCAGCGTCCGGGGCTCCGCCTCACCAGCCAGATCAGGTTAGCTGAGCTGCTGAATCTGGGCTTCCTCACCTACGAACTGCCATAATCCTGCCTTCTAGTGTTCATGTCAGGTTCCAATGAAGTGATGCGTGCCAAGCACCAAGGACAGTTCCTGGTCTGTAAGGACCCTGGTTACTCTCAGCAAGAGGTCCAGCGTACAAGCTGCTAGTTACAGTGGGTGTGGTTGGTTGAGGAAGGTGATGGAGGAGATAGGACTTAAGGTCAGTTTTGAAGGCAAAAGGAGTGGCAAATGCAAAATTACTTACTGAATTGACTTCAGAAAGAAAAATTACAGTTCCATTATCTAGAACTGTGATGCCTGTGGTGATTTAATGTGCCATCTCTCCTCAGTCTAGCTGAGCATGGGAAACTTGATCAAATAGAGCAGTTTTATCTATCTCTCTTTATATCAATATATATGTTGGTATATGTCGGTCTGTGTCCCATATACTACTCCACAGTCTGCATCAACAGATCATAGAACCCTACTTAGAAACCAGTCCAACTACAGGACAAAGTTTATTTCATGGTTTAGGAGACAGAAAGTTTTAAAGGGAAAGAATTGTGAATGGAAATCGTAATTAATAATAAAATAATAAAATAAAGATTCGTTTTTTTTTTTACTAGAAAATGGCATTTCTGGAAGTTTTCTTAATTGTATATTGAAGCCAGAATCCAATTTTTAAATTCTCAAGGGACAGTCTCAAGGGACAGATGAACCCTTTTTATATCCAGCCTGCTGTATTCAATGTAACTGTCCTACTTAAGGCCAATGAGAAGAAGACCGTTTGAATTAGTGAAAAATGTACATGACTTGTTTGGAGGGGGGCAACTTTTTGAGACATAATTCATATACTGTATGATATAGAAGCTATATTTTATTGAGCTGTAATTGACATATATAAGGTTTCAAGTATACATGATTTGCTATTTGCATATACTGTAAAACCACAGTAAGTCTAGTTAACGTCTGTCACCACACAGTTACACTTTTTTCTTGTGATGAGAATTTTTTTAAGATTTTATTTATTTGACAGAGATCACAGGTAGGCAGAGAGGCAGGCAGAGAGTGAGGGGGGAAGCAGGCTCACTGCTGAGCAGGAAGCCCGATGTGGGGCTTGATCCCAGTATCCTGGGATGATGACCTGAGCCGAAGGCAGAGGCTTTAACCCACTGAGCCTCCCAGGCGCCCCTTGTGATGAGAATTTTTAAGATCTGCTCTCTTAGCATCTTTCAGATATACAGTAGACAATTATGAACTACAGCCGCTATACTGGAGTTATTTATTATTGGAAGTCTGTCCCTTCTGACCACCTTCACCCCACCCTCATATATGTTCTCTGTATCTATGAGTAGATTAGATTCCTTTCGACTCCACATGTGCTATCAGACAGTGTTTGTCTTTCTCTGGCTTATTTCACTGAGGATAATGTCCTCAAGGTTCATCCATGTTGTTGCCAATGGCAAGATCTCATTCTTTTTTAATGGCTGAGGAACACTGCATTGTGCACGTGTATACCACATCTTTATAGGTTCATTGGTCGACGGGCCACTTAGGTTGCTTCCATGTCTTGACTATTGTGAGTAATGATGCAGTGAACATGGGCGCGCAGAGATCTCATCAAGTTAGTGTTTTCAGTTCCTGCAGATACCCACTCAGAAGTGGAATTGTTGGATCCTATGGTAGTTTTATTTCTGATATTTTCAGGAACCTCCATACCATTTTCCATAGTATCTGTGCCAATTTACATTCTCACAAGCTGTTTATAAAATAAGATAAAGTAAGGGAACTAACATTTAATGAGACTCTTACATTATGTGACTGTTATTTTGTCCTCAGATAGCTTTACAAAATAGACATCATTAACCCTATCTTACAGGTGAGGAAACCAAAGCTGAGCGAGGTTAGGTGACCTACCCAAGATCATGCAGGTCATGAATGGTAGTGTGCTAGGTGGTGCTCTGGTTTTTCTGGGCCAGATCCCATATACTTTTATTTAATTAATTAATTTATTTATTTATTTATTTTTTTAAAGATTTTATTTATTTATTTGACAGAGAGAGATCACAAGTAGACGGAGAGGCAGGCAGAGAGAGAGAGAGAGAGAGGGAAGCAGGCTCCCCGCTGAGCAGAGAGCCCGATGCGGGGCTCGATCCCAGGACCCCGAGATCATGACCCGAGCCGAAGGCAGCGGCTTAACCCACCGAGCCACCCAGGCGCCCCCCATATACTTTTAATTATTCCTGCCACACTGAGTTCATCCCTGCCGTAGGAGGGAAGGCCGAGCATACAGGTAGGTTTGGTTCGTGGAAATTTATACAGATTTGCTTCTGCTTGTTTCACCTTTCTCAGTGTCATAGGAAACAGGATCGTCCATCAGCTGAGAATGAGGATTTTCTTTTGAAGAAAAAGGGAAGTGGGTGGGATGGTGTCTAGGAGAGAGGGAAAGTGGAGGGACTAGGGAAATAAAACGGCTACTGAGGAGCATGAGTCAGAAGTGAGACTGAGCAGCCTTGTTGAGCGTTTCTCCCTGGCCGCGGTCAGCTGCGTGGGTGCAGATGCAGACCAGGTGGGGAATGAGATTTCCCTGGGGCTGCAGAATCGCCAAGTGACTGTGAAGAAGCCGAGTGGGACAAAGGAGGGTGGAAGCAGGGAAGTGGTTTATAATGACTGACCACAGAATTTCACTCGAGCCAGGCATGAAGGCAGATGTCATGAGGATAAAGGACAGAAAGAAAAGGAGGTGGGATCAGCAGCGTGTGGATCCTGGGGAATTGAAGGATTCCAAGAGTAGTGGTATAAGAGACAGCAAGCCGGAAGGACAGGAGGAAGAGTCCAAGAGTGGGGTGTGTGAGGTCGAGATTCGGGCTGGGCGCTGGTTGTTGGTAATGACCAAGACCAGACCGGGTCTCAGTGAGTGGTCAAGGTGAGAAGTTCAAAGAACTGAGAGGCCAAGGTATCAGAAGGATCGTTCAAGGGCAGGAAAGATTATTTTGTCAGTAGAAGGCACGTGTTAGCCGACTTAGCACAAAGTTGAGCTAAATATTAAACAGCATAACGAGTGCCCACTGGAAGCTTACAGACTGTGATGTTTAATTATGGGACAGAGTAATATTCAGTTGTGTATGTTTTATACACACTAAAAATGGAATGAATTTCATAAATACCTCTTTATAACACAGAAGTCATTGACATTCATCTGTAATAAAAGCGATTATTATTCTGTGAAACAGCCCATTCTTCATAATTATAGTTCCATCCCGGTTCCACTGACATTGACTAAGATGCCCTCTCAGCCACGTGTATGTATATTTGTAAAAATAATCAGGAGAGCAGGTTACTAGTGTGTATAGCCGCCTGAAACTCAGGGCCTCCGAGATCCAGCGCCATCGCAGCCGAGAGCCCCAGCTGGTGCCACCCCGTGGAGGGCAGAAGGCGCTTGACCTAGGAGCAGCTGCTTCTCCCCCTGGAACCAGGGGCTCACTGGGAGGCACTGTGTGTGTTCTCGGACCTGTTTAGGCCAGTGGCCTTGTTATTATCATTGTGCACAGTAATTAAAATATTACATACACTCATGAAATGTGAATGAGGGAAGGAAGAGAGATGTTTTTCTATGACCTAAGGTAAATGTTTTGGGAAGATTCAGGAAAAACAGATTTGCTTTATATTTTTTCTGTCTAAACTAGGGCAGAAGGCAACTGTAAAATACCCAGGGGTCATACTCCAGGATTCTGTACTGATGTTGTTCTATAAGTTTTTGCTCTTCTTCAAAGAAATGGAAACTCTAAAGTAGTAGATGCATTTGGTTGTGATTTGCTTAAGAACACCAATCAGCCAACTCCTACCAAAAAACAAGCAAACAAAAAAAAAACGTGGTTCTGCACCAGAAATTAGTGGATTCATGTATTTATTTGTTTTAAATGAAAATGAAATGTTTCAAGTGTAATGTATCATTTTTAATGATTTCTTTTAACTTTTTCACTGATGTACACCTGCCAATCCAGATTATGTATTGTATTTAATTTAGCAGCCAAATCATATTTAAATTTTACATGTTAACATTTTAGGATTTTTTTTGTTTGCCTCTTTGATTTTAAAATTGGCCATGTTTAATTTATCAAGTCCTATTTTATAACTGATAATTGATTTGATTTTTTTTTGCAGTAAAATGTTTATAAATCAAGTTATATTTATCATTGAGATCATTTCCTTTTTTCTCATTTCGTGTTTATTTTAACATCACTGAGTTTTAATACATTAATGTCTGATCCCCCTTTCCCTCTTTTGCCAGTTGTTTAAAGTAAAACTGCTGGGGCACCGGACAGGCTCAGAAGAGCATGGGACTCTTGATCTCAGGGTCATGAGTTCAAGCCCTGCATTGGGTATAGACATTACAGCCCCTGCCCCAAAACCTTTAAAAAAAAAAAAAAAAAAGCATTACTTAAATGCATCTATTATGGTATATTGTTTTATAAGTGAAAAATACTTTTTTGAATTACAACAGCTTTGTGAGCTTGGATTATCTAAGGGTGTCCTTTTCATGAACCCCTAGAGTCAAGGGGTTCCTGCACTGGGGGTGTGGCAGCTGTGAGCTGCCGGGCACACCGCAGCTGTCTTCACTGCGCAGCGGTAGATGCTGGTGTCAGCGTGGCCCCGGAGGCCAGCACCATGATGCCTGGGGCTGCAGCGGCTGGGACAGTAAGGGAAAGCAGATGGTGACAGAAACACCTCCTCGTGTGCCCTGAGTCCCTCGGAAAGCCTTCTCACAGAAGCTTACAGCCAGAGTGGTGCCCTTTAACTTTCTAATTTATTAATGATAGTTGAAAAGAGCATAAAGAATGAAGTTAAACTTTATATTGCTTCATTTAGTTAGAAAGAACGTGTGTATGTAGGCTAGTTACCTTGTTGCTCCATCCAACTTGCATGTGAGCATGGCGACTCAGGAAGGATTCTGGAGACAAAATGTGTACTTGGATATGAATCTTGACTCTAGATCACTCGCTATCTGTGTGACTTGGCAAACATGTAGCCTTTCCAAACCTCAGTTTCCCCATTTTTAAAGTGAGGATAATAATAGTACCCACGGCAGAGGTGGTTGTGAGAATGAAGTGAGACCATCTGTGTATTTGTTAAGTTTTTAATTCCAGCATCCTTAACATGCAGCATTCTGTTACTTCCAGCTGTGTGCTGTAGTGACTCAGCACTTCCCTTTGTCACGGGGTCTCATCGTGACCAGTGCACTCCTTCATTCCCATCACCTATTTCCCTCATCCCCCACTCACTCCCCTCAGGTAACCACAGGGTGTGCTCTGGAGTTAAGAGTTTGTTTCTTGCTTTGTCTCTTTTTCTTCCCTTGTTTGTTTTGTAGATTCCACATAGAAGTTGAAATCATATGGCATTTACCTTTCTCTGACTTATATCGTTTAGCGTTATGTGCTAAGCTAGCTCCATCCATGTCATTGCAAATGGCAAGATTTCATTCTTTTTTATGGCCAAATAGTATTTGTGTGTGTGTGTGTGTGTGTGTGTGTGTGATCTTCTTTATCCTTTCATCTATCCATGGACACACGGGCTACTTCCATAATTTGGCTATTGTAAATAATGCTGCTATAACATAGGATGCATGTATGCCTTTGAATTAGTGTTCTTGTATTATTTGGGTAAATACCCCGTAATGCCATTACTGGATCATAGTTCTAGTTTTAGCTTTGTGAGGAGACTCCATACTGTTTTCCAGAATGGCTGCCCCAGTTAGCATTCTCACCAGCAGTGTTGAGGGCTCCCCCTTCTCCACATCCTCAAGAGATTGTCTATTTAAATGTTCAGCACAGTACTTGGAAATAGTAGGGATTCATTAACTGTTAAATATTATTCTGGTAGATATTTTATTAATATGTATTATGTACCATAATATATTATTAATAAGCCCCTAGCAAAGGTGCTCAACAAATATTCTTTGATTGAATTTAGGTTCAGTGGCCATTTCTATAAATTGAAGGTTATGAAGCTACTTGTCAAAAGCATACATTGTTACACTCTTTCTATGGGGGAAATCAAATTTGACAGTCACTATAGATTTGTAACATGTTTTGTCCATAGGGAGAACTACCTGTTATCTTCTGAAACTTCTAGGTCTTCATTACTGAATTGGGTAGAAAGTGACGTTACTATCTCCTTTCACTTTTAATAAGTCTGTAGTCCTGTTGGTGGATAGGAGAAGGACCTATAAAATGATTCATTTAAGGACCATTGGCAAGAAAGGCTTGAAAGGTTCCTTAAACTCCAGAGGGACCCATTGCCATTTTACATGGGAGATACTGCGGTTGATCAAGTGGCAGTAATCTCAGCATGGAAAAACAAATGTGACCTTTGCTACATGTACAAAAGTTGAAAAGTTGTAGTAAACACCATTAAGATCTTCACAACCTGATTGTGAACCTACCAGAAGCACATGAAAGCAGGGTCAGTCGGTCACTCCAGGAAACTCACCTGGTTCCCAAAACTGTTTCTTGACATTATTGTCTCACAGTTGAGAGAGGGTTGCATACATGGCTTGGATTTGTTGAGTCTACCTTTGTGTAAATATACTTATTGTGCCTAATGTGGTAAATGAAGAGGTTTAGGGACTTGGTATATTTCAGGAGAGAAAATAGGAAGAAAATGACCAACTGTCTTTCAGGTAGTTGGAAAACATTTGTAGAGGAGGTACCATTCCAAGAAATGACCAGAGTTGCTTAAAAGAGAATTATTTCAGGTATAGAACATTTTGAACTACAGGAAGTGGGGTTGTTGGGGCTTGCCTGGGAAATAGTGGACAGGGTGTTGGTTGAGCAAACATGTATTGAGTGCCACTGTATACCTGGTTGATGAAGGTAGGAAAACAAGTGCGAGTCAGTCCCAGATCTCACTACCTCACTCCTTGCTAGGAGAGGCCAGCATTAGCTGCTCAGAACAGCAGTGGACTCTGAACAAAGTGCTTTGGGAGGGCAGAGAGTGCAATGGTGAGTTATGCGTCAGTGGAAGGAATGCATAGTGAGGTTAACTTCATCAAGTCAGAAAAGTGGATGAGAGTGACCAGGAAGAGGATCAGGGCCTCCAAAGCACAGGAGTGGCGTGAACGGCAGCATGGAAGGGTGGGTGCACATGTGACGTTGGGGGATTGGACAGGAGCAGGCAGTGGCATGGTGACATTGAAGTGTGGGCAAAGCACTTAGCCCATGTTTGATTATAAGAAAGATTACTCTGGTTTTTGCTCATGGCTTAGAGATGAAACACCACAAACTTCCAAGAGCTCCCTGGTGGCTCATTTGTTGTTGGGACTGCCTGCTGGCCAAGCAGCAGCAGGGAACAGAGAGGAGAGGACAAATGGGAGGTGGATACCAAAAGGATCTGGCAACCATCTGGATGGGGGTCGTGAAGGAAAACAGATGACTTGATCATATTTTCTAGCTCAGGTGTCTGGGTAGATGGTATTACCATAAACCAACTTCTGGTGACAGAAAGGAAATGGGACTTTGGGGCCCAGAGAGATAATGTGTTGAGTTTCTGACATTTTGAGTTTGAAGGGCCTGAGGAACATGCAAACAGAGATACCCAGGAGGTAGTTGGAAAGACGGGTTGGAAATTAAAGAGAATGTATATTTAAAAGTCATCAACATGTAGAGCTGATAATTAAAGCAATGGCAATAGATTCAGTCTTTAAAGAGAATATTCAGAGCGACAACACTGCCTAGGACTTTATCTTTCAGAACAACCAGCATGTTCCATTTGGGAAGAAAATGTTCTTGTTGTGTATACCTATACTCTGTAAAGTCATAGTAAACTGTCCTGGTTTTATTTTGTATTCTTCCACTTCTTTCTCAGTAATGAAGATAAAAGTTGATTATATTAATGATGTGTGATCTTCAAGCATATTGTTTTAAAGATTTACTTATTTGAGAGAGAGAGAGAGATGGGGTGCGTGTGCACGCAAGAGAATTGGGGGACAGGCAGAGGGAGAGAATCTCAAGCAGACTCCCTGATGATCGTGGACCCCAACACCGGGCTCGATCTCATGACCCACAAGATCGACTTCAGCTGAAACCAAGTGTCAGACGCTCAATCTCTAAGCCAGCCAGGCATCCCTTTAAACATGCTATTTTAAACAGCCTTTCTTTGCCCTTAAAAACAATTCTGCTTTAAAGTCGCTAAATGTCACTGTGCTAGGTTTTTGGATTTCACTGATTGAATTAACGCTGATTTCGAGGAAACCAGTAATTCCTATCATTAAAGTTCACTCTTCCAAAATGATTGCCTGCTGGTGTGTTGATCACTTTAATTGCTCTCTCCCACCACAGGAGCTAATGCAACAGAATGGGATTAGTTACGTGTTAAATGCCAGCAATACCTGTCCTAAGCCTGACTTTATCCCTGAGTCTCATTTCCTGCGAGTGCCTGTGAATGACAGCTTTTGTGAGAAAATTTTGCCGTGGTTGGACAAATCAGTAGATTTCATTGGTAAGTAGCTCCAGTAGTATTATAAGTCCTCTGGGTTATGTATAGTCTCATATACAGGTATACCCCTTCCTTCCCTTTTTTGTCTTTAGAGGAAAGGAGCCTATTTCAGAGATTCTGTAAGTCTAGGAACAACACATGCTGCTGCTTATCTTACTCAGTGGCCAAGGTGACATGTGTGCCATGCTGTTGCTGAGGGACTGCCTTTTGATATTCTAGCTTCCTGAACACCACGAGGTTAATCCTGATGAGATCTGTGATTATGTTGGCAAGTGTTTGAAAATCAGTTAATTCTGATGAGATCTGTGATTATGTTGGCAAGTGTTTGAAAATCAGTTAAACTTCTGGGATTAAACTTCAGCCATTTTTTCAGATCCCATAAATGACTCTTGGAAGCTTTGGTGGCATTCCTTAAACTGGTTTCACCTCGCTGCTATGTTCTCCCCAGAGAAAAGTCAAATCCCGTGAAAACAAATCCCATCTTTATGTCAGGAGACTTGTAAGCCTCAGTCCAAGTGCCAATAATTTCAAGTAGTAGGGGATCTAAAAAACTCCCTGATCCCATCCTGTGCTGTGTTCTGCTTGCGGGCCTGTCAGTCCTGGTGCTTGGTGACATTTTGGTGCCTCACGATCAGGTCTGGTCTGGGAAACTGGTGATGTGTATTTGAAATGCAGTTTTAGTGGCGAGTGGCTCAACAGGGGAGATCCACTGTTTGCTCTCGACAAGCACGAGGAGCCCCTTTGCTCCTGATGTTCCACGTAAGAAGTTCGTGATGTTTTCTTCCTCTAGTCACATGAGCTTGAGCACTCCGAATTAAATACTCTGAATTTGTTACTGTAATTAAGAAAAGAACTGGTTCCCTTTAAAATCTGAAATTATGTACATTAAGCCCCTCAACTATACCTTTCATCTGAGAGAGGAATTTCTAGATAATGCTTTTGGAACTTTGAGTAATTCCAAAACAGTTCTCCTTTTTTTTTTTTTCCCCTTCAAGATTCCAGATTGCCAAGTTTTCATCTTTAACTAGGATGCAGTCTTTGAAACGTCAGAAGATAAATGGCTTAGATAATTCACTTTATAATATTCACAAATAAAACTCCCAAATGAATGAGCCCCACCGCTGTATTTCTAGGATGTATTCATATATCCTTGTTTTTGCTTTAGAAGGTAACACTTAAAGTTAATGTTCCTATTGATTGTCATGTCAATCCAGAGACATTTGGCTCTAATCTCAGCTAAAAGTGCAGTTTCAGGACCTATTTAGAAGAGACCTCATCTCAGTGTTCGCGCTTTGGGAGGGTTAGCAGAAAAGAGAAGATGAGTAACTTTGCCCCAGCTTGCATGCTTCTTTCCTGGTAGACCTTGGGGTCATCCTGCCACTTAGTTCAGACAGAAGGAATTTACCATGTTCCAGCTTGGTTAAGCACACCCAAATACGTATTCTAATTTATTAGAAATCTCTGAAAATATTTATACTTCCCAGTATTTCACTTGCTCGGCCCTCTTTACTAGGGCCATTGCTCCCCATGCCCCCAGCCCGGTAATTCAGTGTGAACCCTTTGGAGTCCGGCGCATGGTCACCGTGGTTGCTGGCCTCCACCGTGCTCTCTGCCGTGGTCAGTTCTGGCAGGTGCACAGTGGGAAAACTGCCCCCTTACCAGGGCTGAGTGACTTACAGGCTTGTGGGGGTTTTGTCTGTTTATTATTGAGGTAAATTTCAACTCAAGTGTTCATGGTGTTTTGTCTTTATTTTTAGTTCCCATGGCAGCAGTGAGCTGGGGTTGCCTGGGACTGTGGGACATTTTCGAGGTGCCCGGTCCCAGCTGGCTGCTCCTCCGGCGCTCTCCCTCCTTACCCTGCCCTCGGCGCCCCGCGTCTTGAGTTTGCATGTGGGCCCTACAGGGAGGTGACTCAGGGCATGTACTTTGGAGCCAAATTGCATTTGGATCCTGCCTTCCTTGGTTACTAGTTAAGTGATTGGTGTAAGCTTCTCAGCTTCCTGATCTGGAAATGGAAGGTAGTGTATGTACTTAGAGGGGAGTTGTGACGATTAAAGTAAGTAACAGACGGAGAATACCCTGTCCTCATAACTGGTTTTACTAAATAGCAGTTTTACAAATGATCCTCTGAGAAGTTCCTTCAGTTTTTTTCTTAGAGCTGTCCTCTGTAAGCGCAATGATTGCTTCTTTATTTTTAGCCTTTATAAGTCTCATCTTCACTGGCTCCCCTTTACCCATTTGTTATTCTCTCTGCCCTTTTTTGACCTCGATTTTTATTCCTGAGCTGCTGTAGCGACAGCCTGCTTTTCTTCTTTCCAGTTGTCACCATCCATGCTTTTGCTACCCCCTGTTCAGCAACCTTCAGTCCTTGGCCTGACATTCCCGGCCCTCCAGCCCCTACTCCCCACCTTTGAAACCTTCTTTCTAGCAACCCCCTGCTCCGCCCACCCCGCCCCATGGCGCCTGTGCAGCGGCCCTGGTGGACTGTTGGCTGAGCGGCCTTTTGGGTCCTCCTGCATGGCCGCCCAACACACCTTTCCCTTCTCTCTGCCAGCTCCCTGTGTGTGTGACTTCCTTTGCTTTAACAAAACTCCCTTTAGGACTCATTTCTGTCAAGAACCGAACCCCAGTCCAGTGGAATATTTTCATTTAGAATTTTTTTTTAAGATTTATGTATGTATTAGAGCATGCGCATGCACAGGGTGGGGAGGGGTGGGGCAAAGGGAGAGAGAGAATCCCAAACAGACTCCCTGCTGAGCCCACGGGGCTTGATCCCATGACCCTGAGATGACGACCTGAGCTGAAATCAAGAGTCAGATGCTTAACTGACTGAGCCACATAGGTACCCCTCAGTTAGATTTCTAAAATACAGCCTCAGAAGTGTCGTGATTGTAAAAGCAAAGTACAATGCAGAATATTTGAAAAGCAGAGAAAAGGAAACCTATAACCTCAACATCCTAACACATCTCTTATCATTTTATTTCCTTCCAACTTTTTTCACATTTTCTATAAAGATTGTTTTTTAAGGTATGTATGAGTCAGCTAGCCAGTATTTACTGGGTGCATAATATATGCCCAGTGTGAAGCCCTCTGAGGTAATCAGAAGCAAGAACCTACTAGGGCCTTAGAGTCTTGTTTTGAGATAACTGTTTTAAATAATTGAGAGAATATTGTCAACATTTAAAAAAAATTTTGAGGAGCGCTTAGGTGGCTCAGTCGTTAAGCATCTGACTCTTGATTTCGGCTCAGGTCATGATCTCAGGGTCATGAGATCGAGCCCCATGTCAGGCTCCACGCTGAGCACGGAGCCTGCTTAAGATTCTGTCTCTCTCCCTCCCCCACCCCTCACCTCCCCTCCAGCTCTCCACCTCCCTACCTCCCCACTTGAGTGCACACACACTTTCTAACTAGCTAAATAAATAAAAAAATTAAAATCCAGCCTACTTCCAATAAGAGTTTAAAGCAGCTTACAGTATGAGATTAGGATCAAAAAACACACATATTACACACACTACACATTAAAATAGGATCAAAGGGCAAGAACCAAGTAATATGGAGCTAGAAAAGTACAATAAAATCTGAATTACAGTTCCCTATTGAAATTGAGTGAAAGACTCAGCTTTGAGCTTCTTAGCAGCCTAGGCAAAAGTGGAACTACTAAGATTAGTACAGGCTGAGGACTGTGTAGTTGAGACAAGGGAGAGAACAGTAGAGGCCCAGAAAGGCATGGGACTTGATGTACATGGGTTTATTATCCTCTTTTTTGTAGATATTTCCTTGTCTCAAGAATTTATATTCATTTGTTACTGTTTCATTATGTTCGATTTCACTATCTAGAGAAAAGCTGATTATTCATATACTATCCAAAGTCCTATGTGTTTTGTACATCATGAATAATCATATACATTAGGAGTCTGTAATGTCTATAACAGAAGTAGGGAGACTGGAGAGGCCTTATATTACTATTTAGCTGCCAGAGCCGAGTCCCAGGAGATCTGTGAATTACAAGAATTTTGACATAAGGTTTGGTAACTTTTGGTGGTGTCAGCTAACACAAGAGCGAAAAGGGGAGAATCGAGCTCCATGGCTGCGGCTCATAGGTAAGCGCGCATGTCATTGTTCCGAAGTGAGGCAGTCCTAGTGCTGGCTGACATGTTAGCAGGTTCCAGGCAGCCTGGGCAACTTCACTTACTCCCACAGGAAGCTTCTGAAGCCCCTCAACAGGGAGAGATGGCAGCACCGTCGGGCTGAATGTTCTTGGTTCTAAGTGTCCAAAAGTCCCACCTGCCCTGTTGTAGGGAACGGACATGATGCAGTCAGGAACTCCTAGATATCCAGGAAAGGTTCAGGTTCCCTTGGTCCTCGTTAAAGGGAAAACCTGATTCATAGCACACACATGGTTTTCTTCTTAAATTCAGCAAATAAAGTTGAGCCACTTTATGACATACAGAAAAGTCTAAACTATAGGAAGATAGGTTCTATGAGTCAGGATTTTAAAAGTACCCTGACCTGGCATCTTTTTGCATTCTGATGTGATATGGTGATAGTCCTCTCCCTCCCCACCCTCCTGATTTTTAAAATTAGTAATGTATGTCACATATGTTTGAAATGAGAAAATATTTTTAAAATTTTCATACCTCTTATATGTAGCAAAACATTATACTGAAATACAATGTTATATGTCAGTTATATCTCAAAACTGAAAATCCTGTCTCAAAACTGTAAAAAAGTGTAGTGTCTCTTACCTAACTAGAAAGAAGTTGGAGTGTCAGACAACATGGGTAAAGTTATTTTCTTTACGCTTCTCTGCATTCTGAAATTTTCCACACTAAAGAAGTAGAATCATGTCATCATAATGTAGGCTGTATAGCCAGGGAAAGTTATTAAAATAAAAATAATGTAAAAAACCCATTGGGAAAGGTACCGAGTAAGAGGCGAGCTTGAGTTAGGGGACTCAGTGCTTACTAACACATCTGGTCCTTTGCTATCCTGTATGTAAATGGTGAAGTGATCTTCCTTTTATCTCCCTAAGAAACTATTGAAAGGAACAGTATGTAAGTAGATGAGATTTACTCGGAGTTATTGGATGAAAGGAAGTAACTGGCAGCAAGATCTCACCGTTGACCATCGTTGTTCTTAGTGACCCTTTTTTAAAATTTGACTCCTGCAGAGAAAGCCAAGGCCTCCAATGGGCGCGTCCTGGTGCACTGCTTAGCCGGCATCTCCCGCTCGGCCACCATCGCCATCGCCTACATCATGAAGAGGATGGACATGTCCTTAGATGAAGCTTACAGGTGAGGGCGAGAACGCGTCTTGTGCGACAGGCTTTTCATTTGACCTGAAGTGTGAAGGGAGAGGAGGGCATGTAACCAAATTAAAGCAAATCAGGACTATTTTAGTTACTTGCCGTCCAGGTGACTGGATTTTTAAATGGTTTTTCAAAGACCAGAGAAGAATGCACTTGTATAAGTTAGCATGAATTCCACCCAAACTCGTGTTGGGTTCATCTTCAGCTACTTTCTAATTTTCAGGAACAATAAATCTAAACAGAACACCATCCTGTTAAGTGAGTTTATATCTTTTCCTAACTGGGGAAGTATATCTGAGGAAAAAAAGCTCCAGCAGATTACCCGTTACAGAATTCCTCCTCCTGCTTCAAGCTTTGTGCCTCCATCACTGTGAGGAAAAAGCCCTAGAGCAAGTAATTGTCAAAATACGTTTACTGAGTCCAATGTCCTACATTCTAGAGTTGCCCAGAGTCTGCATTTTGACTGGATCGCTCTCTCCACCCTTGGGCCAAGTGGAGGGCAGGCAAATGGCAAGCGTGCACAGGACCAGGGTTTGTGCCCTGGGTGAATCGGGGGCCCCTGTGCACTTAGTGGGTAGAGGTGGGGAGTTCCCATGTGATAGCCAGTACATACGGGTGCAGGAAGCAGGCCTGTTGTAACAATTGGACTTTTTTCTCACATTGGAAGATCTAGAAAGAAATGGGCTGCCCGAGCACCTTCTCATTCGAGGAGTGAGCCTGGAGGAGAAGGGTCCTACCTTGGTCTCCATCAGTTCCCTCGTCCCCCATTCAGGCTGTTCTCCCCACAGGGCTTCTGGCACCGTTTCGGAAGCAGAAGGAAAGGCACTCTTCTGTCACGTTACCAGGTCTTACTGCGAGGACCCTATGTTTATATTTGTTGTGGTGGGGCCAGTTGTTTCTGACCTCAGTTTGCTTTAGGTTACTTGATTTCCAAGGAGTTTGTGATTTTCCTCTATCTGTGTTCAAGTACAAATCCTCACTGTGGTTTCACTCCTGCCTCTTTGGCAGGGTGTCTGTGAAGGTCAGTAGTCAATGAATTAGTCTAATAGTCTGTTTCCACAATTAAACATAAAAGCTATTTATTACTAGTTTTTACCCCTTGATGATTCTTTTTTTTTTTTTTCCAAGATTTTATTTATTTATTTGACAGACAGAGATCACAAGTAGGCAGAGAGAGAGAGGAAAGCAAGGCTCCCTGCTGAGCAGAGAGCCCGATGCGGGGCTTGATCCCAGGACCCTGGGATCATGACCTGAGCCAAAGGCAGAGGCTTTAACCCACTGAGCCACCCAGGTGCCCCTTGATGATTCTTTTTAACACAGTGGTTATAAAAATGGACACAGACATTAGGCCTGGTTTTGAATCCCAGCTGTATGATTCTGGGCAAGTCACTTAGGGACTTTGTGTCCCTATATGATGGGGTAAAATACCCCCCTGACATGGGTAGTTTTGGGGACTGAATGAGATAATACTCTAATGCAGTAGCCCAGTGCTTAGCACACAAAGCCACCTGAGAGCTGATGACTCCGTCATGGTGGAGACAGAAGGAATTTGAGTGTGTACTTTGATGCTCTGGTCACCTGATAACCGCTTTTCTTATCATTAATTAAAACATGCAATGTCCTGAGGAAGTGACTGTGGGGACTTTGAGAAGGCACAATACAGGGAAAGCTGGAGAGTGGCTCTCGGTCTGTACTTGTGACAGCGGTGCTGGGGTTGGGGCGGGGGTGGTTAGGACAGAATCTTTGCTTGTCGGTTGTATTGGAAACTGTGGGTCCTTGAAAATAAGAAGGCTGAAACTAGAGCTTTGGGAGCCTGGCCCCTGTCTTTCTAGCATGCTCCAGGGACATGTATGTCTCCCTGAACTTTCATACCAGTCATCTTCCCATAGGTATCTCGGAGGTCCTAATAATTCCCTTTTACTTAATATTCTATTTTCTAGCTATTTTAAAGATAAAGTACAGCTGCAAAATTTACGATTTTTGTGCCTTTGCTCTCTTCACAGATTTGTGAAAGAAAAAAGACCTACTATATCTCCAAACTTCAATTTTCTGGGCCAGCTCCTAGACTATGAGAAGATGATCAAGAACCAGATGGGTGCATCAGGGCCGAAGAGCAAACTCAAGCTGCTGCACCTGGAGAAGCCCCATGAAGCCGTCCCTGCGGGCTCCGAGGGTGCACAGAAGCACGAGCTGGGCCTCAGCCCACCCTGTGCTAACTGCGCTCCCTCCGAGGTGGCGGGGCAGCGGCCCGCACATCCCGCCGGCGCACCCGGCCTGCAGCCCTCGCTGCTGGAGGACGGCCCCCTGGTGCAGGCGCTCGGCAGCCTCCACCTGCCGTCGGGCAAGCGAGAGGACAGCAGTAAGCTCAAGCGCTCCTTCTCTCTGGACATCAAATCCCTTTCGTACTCGGCCAGTGTGGCGGCGTCCTTGCACGGTTTCCCGTCCTCAGAAGAGGCTCTGGAATACTACAAGCCTTCCGCGAGTCTGGAGGGGGCCACCAAGCTCTGCCAGTTCTCTCCGGTGGAGGAAGTGTCGGAGCAGACCCCCGAGAGCAGCCCGGACAAGGAGGAAGCCAGCCTCCCCGAGAAGCCTCAGCCGCCCAGGCCCCCTGAGGGTCCGGGGAAGCGGCTGCACACGGGAAGAACCAGCGCCGGGGGCGCCGCCCCGCGGCCCCTCTTCTCCCCGCTGCAGCGGAGCGGGAGCATGGAGGACAATCGCCCCGCCAGCTTCCTCTTCGGCCTGTCCGCCAGCCAGCAGCACCTCGCCAAGTCCGCCGCCGGCCTGGGCCTCAAGGGCTGGCACTCGGACATCTTGGCTCCCCACACCTCTGCCCCTTCCCTGACCGGCAGCTGGTATTTCGGCCCGGAGCCCCCTCGCTTCTGCTCGGCCTCAGCCGTCTACGGGGGCGGCGGCTACTCGGCCTACAGCTGCAGCCAGCTGCCCACCTGCGGCGACCCGCTCTACTCCGTGCGCCGGCGGCAGAAGCCCAGCGACAGGGCCGACTCCCGGCGGAGCTGGCACGAGGAGAGCCCGTTCGAAAAGCAGCTGAAGCGCAGAAGCTGCCAGATGGAATTCGGCGAGAGCATCATGTCAGAGAACAGGTCGCGGGAAGAACTGGGCAAAGTGGGCAGCCAGTCCAGCTTTTCGGGCAGCATGGAAATCATTGAGGTCTCCTGAGAAGGAAGACCCTGCGGGCTTCTATGGATAGTACTTTCTTGTTCACAAAAATATTCCCTGTAAATCTGAAATATATATATGTACATACATATATATTTTTGGAAAATGGAGCTATGGTGTAAAAGCAAATGATGGATCAACACAGCTGCTCTCTCAGCGTCTGCACTTGAGAGCAGCTGCTCTTTCTCAACAAGAGTGGATGGGCAGATGCTAGATGTCCTCCCCGCCAGATGAGAAATTGTATGCAGCGCATTGCACATCCTCTTGTTCCTACTGAGTCCAGTTTGGGTGGTGGAGGATGACATGCCCTCCCATGTTCGTGTTGTGCTACAAGAGCTCTCGAGTGCTAGCCCCTGTCCGGCCCCCTCCGTAGTGCACCTTAGCGCTGAGACTGAGCCAGCTCGTGTGTTGGGCGGGTAGACCCCATCAGGGACAGAACCTCACCGTAAACGCAAGACAAGTGAGCCCATCCAAAGTGGACTCGCACACCCAAGCTCACGTGGCAGCCAAGTGCCACGAGCCTCATTCTGCTGCACACACCATTAGGGGCCTTGCCAAGGTCGACTTCAGAGCAAACCCAGTACCTCAGACTGAAAGTCGGGGCTTTTACCACTACCGAGTCCGGTAGCCTGTCTTCTAGGCGTTGTGAATAGGTAGGTAGCTAGTCACACTTTGCAGGCCAATTCAGACTGTCTCTGCACAAATTTCCAGTTGGGCCTGGATGGTGGTAGTTAATTTTTTCTTCTTGGCTTGACGAAGAGAAGGGGAACCGTCTAGGATTCAATTGAACAGCCAGGGACCTGGCCTTGTAATGATTTAAGGTAGGTCGGGAGGCTACACAAGTCTTCCTCCCTCCATGTGAATCAAAGAATTGTTCCAAATGGGGTTGTTAATCCTTTAAATAAAGATGAACTTGGTTGAAGCCAGATGTGAATTTATTTGGGTTGGTAGAACAGCAGCACCTTCAAGTTCTCAGCGAAAGTAGATTTTTTTCCATTTCGGTTTCTTTGCACAGATAGGTTTTTTACAAAAACCTAACAGACTTTTACAGGAAACTATCATGAGGGAGAAAAGTTCTGGAAAGATATTGCTAAGGAGAGCCAGGAAACTCATTTTTCTCAATGGTTTTGTTCCCCTGAGACTGTGTTGAAGGACGTAGTTCTGTAATTTCCTCACACTTTCCAATTTACTAATAGGGCTGAGAGGCTAGTTCAATGAGGAGGGTTCTGAATAAAACCGTATAGGAAGGTGAGGGGAAGGTGGCTGGCTTTTGTGAGTGGAGTGGGAAGCCACAGCCAAGCTATTCTCAGAAAGTATCTCCGGCCATTTTTTTTTAAGTAGAAAGGACATATCAAAATGGAGCGGGACCAAGGTGGTCTCTCAGTCTTTGACCTACAATCACTGTATGGACTCAATCCTGGCAGCTGAAAATAGAGGAGTTAATTGGAGCGAGTACACAAGTGATTAGTACATACCTGCTTTTAAACTTCCCGGCTTGAGTCTTGTCAGCTACAATATGGTCCTCTTTTGAAGCCTTAATTCATGTCAGCAGCTTTTTTTTTGGGGGGGGGGATGGGGGTGTTGTCATTTTTCTTTACTGTAAGTGTAGCTAGTTGCTGACTCATATCTCAGGTTTTTCTGTGTTTGAGAAATGGATAGTCCTTCAACTAGGATGTGACTTCATGTTTCCTATGATGACTGCTGAAACCAGCACAGAATGAATGATGTGATTCAGAACGGACTTGCTCATGATGATTCCAAGCAGCGCGTAACAGAACCGCTCTCTCGTGCACGGGTAATGTGCTGTGATCCGGGTATAAAATGAAGGCAGGAAGAGAGGACACTGCATAGGGAGCTCAGTGTTCCTGTATGGAAAAAGTTCTGTTAAATGATGTTAGTTTTAACACATACATTTAAATCTGGGGTGTAATCAGACATTCTCAAGGAGTAATTTTTGAGGTGTTCTGTATACACCAAGCGTGGAAGAGCTCACTTGTTCTCCAGAGTCTGGTCATAACTGTGGAACATTTTTAAGAAATGAAAACAAGAGCTCCAGTGTTAAGTCTGTCCCAGGAGGGTTGTGGGGGAGACTTCCATCGTTCGGGGTTTCTCCTGGCCGTGGTCCCCTTCTTTCCCGTGACTGTGAGGTAGTCCTGCCCTACAGCCTTCGTTCTCGACTGCGTATGTCAGATACACAGTTCTCTGGCCGGAGACTGCGGGGCCCCGGGGCAAGCCCTGCCCTGCCCTGCCCCGCCCCTGCCCCTGCGTGGGGAGGCTGGCTGCTCTCTGCCGTAAGGGCTTGTAGGGCATGCCCTGGAGTCTGCCAGCAGGATACTGAACTGTGATTTCTAAAGAGCAAAACTAGATTGTGTGTGAGAAAGGCTGGACTGTGGTTGACATTTGTAAAGTGAGGTGGAAAGACTGTATAAATGTTTAATATGAATATAGTGTTCTTTTGGAGTAAGATGCTGTTGAATGGTTAAATTGTGCATTTCTCATTTTTATGTTCATGTATGTTAATATGAAATAAAATCAAAACTGGTACCTGTTTATACATAAATGAGAAAAGGACCTCTCCTTGCAGCTTTTGGTGGGAAGAACAATATCCGAGTTGCAGAAGGAGGCAGTGGTGGGACCTGTCCCGCTGTTCCCACAGCAAAGGGTAGACTTAGCTCAAAATAAAGTGGTGAGGGCACCAGATACAGTACATGTGCTGTCCTTCCCACGAAACACCAGCTCCTTGGCTGACGGTTCCATGCTGGCCTTCGTTCTTCAATGCCTGTACCAATGCACACTACAGTGGGGAGCCCTAGACACTTGGTAAATATTTGCGACTGACTGAACCGAGAATAAGTATAGGGAAGACGACGACCAGATGCACATTCATGGCACATTCTAACGGTATATGTAAATGGTTTTATAATTCTTATAGGAAAAATGGAGAATAGTCATTAAAGATCTGTTCTCCATCCTTGCCATGTACATCTTCAGGACCCCTCTGCTTATAAAGGACACTGCACTGGACAATTTAGGAGACTAGTAGCTTAGTCTCATCAAAGGAATAAAGCATTTTACTACCTCCATAAATATGCTTCATAATAAAGCATATTACCTTGGAATAAGAATCACAGGTGATGTCACTTAAGTTGGTTGGGACAGGCTTCTGAGATGAAGTTAAATTTAAGAAAATTTAAAAGCAAGAGGGGTGGTAGTGGGTGAGCCAAGACTAAGAGCGGCCTTGGCCTGGACCTGGCAAAGAACCAGAGGCAGACACAGGACGGAAGAGCAAAGGGAGTGGGAGCACGTCCGCCTCCAGAGAGGAAGGTGGCATGTGCGAGCAGGTGTTCAGGGAGAGGCTTCAAATGAGAAGGTGCAGTCTTGGGAGCTCCTGAAGGCCAAGCCTCTTACAACTTAAGTGCACAGATCTGGGGACCTCTTAGAGGCCAGTAAGAACAGGCTAGTATGGGAGGACTGGTATGAGTTTGACAAGGAATATCAGACCAGGGCTCAGGCTAAGGGGAGACAAGGAAGATAGAGATGGCAAGGCAAGGGTGTACATACCGGGACTAGTTGACAGAAACTTTTCACGTCAAAGCCGTCACTGCCATTTTTAATACCATCTGGTTTTGTTTTCTGACACCATGCAGAATCGTTTTAGATCTAGTAACATTTGTACAGGTGCTTTTCTCTGAGCATTACTGTCCTGCATCTATAAATGGAAGAGGGAAGTGAGTTATTTCTAGTATTCTGTGGGGCCCATGCCTCCTTGTACACCATAATTATATTCAGTTTTATCTTCAAAGTCTTGCAAAATCAACTGGAAAATTATCTCACTGTCTTGGAAAATGTTTACACGTCAGTCCCGTTGTTGCAGTTTATATGCACAGGCAACAAAGTGGGTTTATGTAAAAACCAGTTTCACCCCTTTAGTTCTAGCTCAGTCAAGTCCGTGGAAACAATGTCCCACGGGAAATGCGGGCTGTGACCTTGAGGGAACAGTGTCCCAGGCAAAGAGGGTAGCTCACAGAGGGTGAGTTCAGCTGTGCTCTGGGTTCTCTCTGCTAGAGGGAATTCCAACACTTTCAAAGGCTGAAATTAAGGCACTTGGTTCACCAAAGCTTTGAGCGTGAATCCTGTTCACTATATCATAAAAATAAAAGGTCGTAGTAGGAAGATACCTTGACTGGTGAAGAGAACAGAGTCCCTAGTAAATTCCATCAGGCCTCATAGTGGCACGGATGACCCTGCCCAAGACCCTGACAGAATGGACACACATCAGCACACCACAGGAGCTACTGGTAGACTAGGAAGCAACTGGGTTTAGTTGCCAACAATTTTGATTTTTTTGGTTTAAGGCATGTGAATAAGGAAGTTATCCGGTCACCCTTCCCCTCTGGAGTTGGGCCATTTGAATGGAAGCGACGCCCCTCGTGTGTGTGCAAGAAATTCCGTGCTGCTTACCACACGTTAGTGAACAGCAGTGACCTTGGGGGTGCTATGCAGTTCTTAACTGAGGAAGCAAAGGGCAGGGAAAGAAGAGCAAATTCTTTCTCTTGGCACGAAGAACAATTTACACCTATGACATCCCCCAGGAAGAAGAATGGTCACTTCACTCTACCCTTCGATCTTTAATAGCAACATTTTAAGTAGTTTCCTACTGAGTACTATATATCTGGGGTTAGCTGAGGTACAAACAAATTGGGAAGACCAAATTTCACTGACCCTAGAATATTAATCAAGGCTTGCTCCCAGCTTCCATTCCTGAAGATTCCTGGTTTTGCCTTGGGACTTGCTAAGGGAACGGCCACAGCTGAGTCAGTTCTACAAATCCACAGAAGCAGGGGCCCCATGTCAGTCCCCCAGCACCGTTCGTGTATGTAACCTTGGAAACTGCATGTTTGGGACCCCCGTAACGTACCCTCCTTATAGGTCGGTAGGAAAAGCGAAGGAGATTGCAACAAACAAAAAGCCCTCCTTGTTCCTTGAGTGCACTTCTGCATCTTGGGGCATGGAATCCTTATCATACATTTCATCCAGTGCTGACCCTACAGAGATATAAATTCTGTTCCTAAGGACAGAACTTTAAGGGCAACAAAGATGTGACATCTGTCAAATTATATAGTTTCTCA
The DNA here is from genome assembly GCF_902655055.1 of Lutra lutra. Classification (NCBI taxonomy): domain Eukaryota; kingdom Metazoa; phylum Chordata; class Mammalia; order Carnivora; family Mustelidae; genus Lutra; species Lutra lutra. The sequence continues at coordinate 88,699,376 of NC_062285.1, forward strand.
TGAGATCTACACTCACATGCTATAAACTGGCATGCACACATGACATGGGGTGAAGGCCAGCTCCTACCAACTTCCACTACAATGAGTCAAACAAGGACACTGCAGTTTATAGGGGCGTGTTTGACTGTTCATACATACAGAGGCAGAGATCGATAGATTAGCAAAACAGATGCTCAAAAGAAAGGAATCACTGGATATTTTCTAATAAACAAAAAGAAGGAAACAAGCTTTGTTGGGAGCTCAGAATGTGAAGTCACTTCCAAAACACAGGGCCACTGCTCAGAGACAACAGGTAAAGATGTGGCTAGAGTATCAGTCACAGAAGTGGAATCCTGGAGCTGGAAGGGTTCCGAGAGCCTGTCCAGCCCGGCTCACACTGCTGGGAAGTGGAAACAGGCTCAGGGAAATGAAGGTATCTGCCAAAGGTCAAGTTGGACACTAGGAGTGACAGACACAGAATCAGGAGCAGGGGCGTTGAAGGACTGACCTTGCGCACTTCATTACGGGTGCTGCTAAGCGAGCCCCAGTCGAGCTGTTTCTGGTGCAGGTGAAGTCACCGGGCAGGCGGTCGGGAAAGAAGGTGGCAGTGTGATCTGAGAGAGCCAGGACAGCTGCAGCCTGTGAGCAACCGGCTGGAACTGGCGTCCGCCTCTTGCCAGGACCCACGCCAGTTTCCCCTCTTCTTGAAGCCTCATCCTCCTACAAATGACTTAACAGGAGAAGCTCAATTCATACCTGGCCCGTGATTTGGAAGAACTGAAGGCAGAGTTCTGTGGGAGCTGGAGTGGCCATGAGCCTGGCTGCAGGGCCCAGCACAGGGCAGCAGTCCTTGAACCGGAGCCTGAGATGCAGTGGGGGCCTGATGTCGGCGACCTCTGGCGAGGGAACAGGGCTGCTGCTTTCTGTCCACTTCCAAATTTCATGCAGGTGGCTCCCGTGGCCAACCCTAACCAGAAACAAACAGAGATTGTGGAAAACAGTTCAGCTCAGCCAAGTTGACAACACTGCAAAACCATCCCACACAGCATAAACACTCACTAGAATTCTCTAAAAAAAATACTGAATTTGCCTATTGTTCTTCTCTGCTTCTACCCAGTAATGAGGAGCCTCAGTACTTAGGACCCAAATGCAAGTTATTATTATCATTTTGTCTTTTTTTTTTTTTTTAAAGATTTTATTTATTTGACAGACAGAGACCACAAGTAGGCAGGGAGGCAGGCAGAAAGAGAGAGGAGGAAGCAGGCTCCCTGCTGAGCAGAGAGCCCTATATGGGGCTCGATCCCAGGACTCTGGGATCATGACCTGAACCGAAGGCAGCGGCTTTAACCCACTGAGCCACCCAGGCGCCCCTTGTCTAACTTTTAAAAAAAATTTTTTTCCCCAGTAAGCTCTACTCCCTCTACACATGGGGCCTGAGTTCACAGTCCTGAGACCAGGAGTCGCATGCTGTACTGACCGGGCCAACCAGGCACCCCCGTCTAACTTCTTTATAAGAAGACTTGGGTTTTGAGGTGGGTGGCAAGCCGGCTGGCTGGCTGAGAATATTCTCATGCCGTGGTCAGCCCACCCTCCTGCCACACTCTCACCATGAACTGTTGAAACACAGTGAGCGAGCTCCGTCCTCAGGGGGGCTTGGTCTGCGTCTCATTTTATTTGCTCTATGCTTTAATTTATGAATTACACTAAGTGTGGTGATGGTAACGGCGCCTGACCCCCGAGCTGCTCTTACGGCTCTTCATCCTCAGAAGCTGCAAGCACGCCCGTGTTCAGAGTGGGGGTCTGCAATGTGCACACTCCAGGAACTCAGAAAAACACAACGATGGTGATGGCTTAAAAAAGCCACTTCCTGCCAGTCTTGGCAAAGGGGAATATAAGTATTCCTTGTATTATTTTTTTGAAACTCAATTTGTTGGTTTGAAATTAAAGAAAGGAAAAAGCAGTAATAAGCACGGGTAGCACCTAATCTGGCTACAAGGGATATTAAAATATATTGTGAAATTATATTAAAATAGTATAGAAAAGTGAAGAACCACATGAAACGGGGCGCGGGGGTGGGGAGAAAGATGAGTAGATGAGAACAGAGCTCAGAACTAGCTCCTCAATCACATGGAAATGTGGAACATAATAGAAGGGGTACTGTGCCTCAGCGGGGGGAGGACACATTCACTAAATATCACCACCCTCCCCTCCGTGACATTTCCTAAAATAACCTTAGCTATTAATAGGTTTCTAAGAAACAAAACATCTTTCCAGATTTGTACCCTCGAATAAATTCCTCTAGAAAATGTTTAAGACCCAGTAAAATCCCGACCATCAAAAGGCATTAGAAACACAAACTTCCTTCACCAGTGCGGCCCAACAGAGGTTCAAGGGAGAGTTCCTCCCTCCCCAGCTTGTGGCTTCCGAGTCCCCCACAACTCCCTCACACCACTTTATCTCCTGAGGCTGGACACCTCTAGGCCACCTTCCTACCGGGGAGAGGAAGGCATCAGTCCCCTGCCGCCTTGGCCTCTTCCCTGGGCTCTGGTGTCCATCTGCTCTTTCCAGCTCAGAGGGATGAAGAGTCTTGATATTCTTTGGTTGTTCCTTCGAAAATCCTGGAAGCTGTTTTTTTTTCCCACTTAGCTTCGAATGCTCAAGTTTCTTTGTTATCCAATTATTTTAGGTCCTACGTTTTATTCTGGGTTCTAAGAATCTTACAAAATAGTATCTATTTAAAATCCGAGATTAGAATCCGATCACGTTTACCAGAGATATGCTAAAAGGATCAACTTTAAGGTTATAAAGCTACCAAAGGCTGTTTTTGATATCTCAAAACACCTTCAGAAGTTTGGGGATTTAATAAGGGGAACAAGGCGAGTCCTGACAGGATGTCCTGGCCCAGAGGCTTCCCCATATTCCCAGCTCCTGGTCGTGACGTGCCTGCCTCCACCTGGTGCTCCGTTCTGTTTCTTTGCATCTTTAGCCTTTCTTCCCTGGGGACAGCTCTGAGGTGCAAACTCCTGCACTAAGCACTTCTGCGGTTACTCAGGTGGCTTCCTTTCCTAAACTTCCACAGAAGCTCAGCAGCACTGTGAGTTTCCTCTCTGAAGAAAAGGAGGGCCGGGACCCCAGAGGCCTGTTTGTAGTCAGAGCACAACGTCAGGCAGAGCAAGTGGGCTCGACACACGCCTGCTGCAGGCATTTCAAAGCCTGACCACGCCGGAGGTTTACCAGGCTAGTAAAATCAGTATGGGTTAAAACCTTGTCACAGAAACTGGAGTCTTGCCAGTGCTGATGTACTGTGAGGAAACCTAAACCACGTGTGCATTACGGAAACCAGTTATCAGTGGGAGATGAACCCAATGAGGGTGTTCAAAGGAAGTCCTCAGTCTCCAATCACGACACACAAGGGACACCATAACCCAGCACACAACAAAAATACCAGTGTTCTACCGCGGCAGGAACAGGGTGCCCCAGATAAAGACCTGACATGATGTCAACAGGGCAGGAACAGTAACAACACCGAGACTTGGATTAAATTAGTTCTTTATGTTTACAATTCATAACCCAGAAAGCCTACTGAGTAAAATTTCATGAAGGCCTTGAGGACACAGAGCTTCTTAAACCATTTCTCCCCTTCTCTCCACATTTTCACTCTGCAAGCTAGACTTGACAATATACACTCTCAATTAAAAAAAGAAAATCTAAACAAAATAAAAAATTCCCGACATAGAGTTCTGCAAGAAATTTCTAATAATTCAGATACTCCAAATTCGGTTAGCACCGAGAATGAGTTTGGTTCATTTTGCCAAGGGGAAAAACGCATCAAGGAAAGGGGTAGGTGGCGCAGGATCAGATTTTCAGGCCAGCCGGACCGCTACACACCCCTTCCCAGAGTCCCAGAGCTTCCACGTGGCTTTAGGATCCAGTCAGCTCCTGGGCCTCGGGCCCCAGGGGCAGTGACTGGCTCTGTCACCAGAGAGCAAGCGCCCAGCCGGCCAGAGGGGAGTGGCAGCCCTAGAGCTTGAGCTCCCTCTCTGGTTTCATGCTGAAGGGTTCCAAGCGTTCGCTCTCCGGCAGCAAGCTGTTGAGCCGCTCCATCAGGGGCACCGTCTGGTCAATGCCCATCTGGATGCGGCGGAGGATGGCTGACATCTCGTTGACTTTCTGGATCTGCTCTGCGTATTTGGCGTATCTCTTCTGGCGCTCCTGCATGAAGCTGAAGAGCGTCTCCACAGACAAATCCATCTGCAGAGGGAGAAAAGAAGGAAACGCATTAAACCTAGTTGAACCAAGTCCTCTCCAGGGGACCAGGTATCCAGCAGGAGTCCCTGAGGCCAAATGGAGGCTGGTCCGCTTACAGGAAGTGCTGGCGATGGAAGATCTCCCTCTGACCACCCCTCTTCACCTGCTGCCCCATGGTCACCTCTGCAGAAGTCTCTGAGACACTGACACCTTGTGGAAACCCTCAGATTTTTTTTCTCTATCTCTACATAAAGAATCCTGGGCTTGGAAATTAGACCAGAATTTCAAGGTGGCTCTGCCACTGGGGTTGATAATACTTACCTTTTTTGCACATCTCCAAAAAACAGAGAACTCAGGGAGCCTGGGTCACTCAGATGGCAGATGGTTAAGCGTCTGCCTTCAGCTCAGGTCATGATCTTGGGGTCCTAGAATCCAGCCTCCGGCTCCCTGCTCAGTGGGGAGAGTCTGCTTCTTCCTCTCCTGCTGCCGCTCCTCCTGTTCATGCTCTAATAAATCTTTTTATTTTTTTTTAAAGATTTTATTTATTTGACAGAGAGAGAGACAGTGAGAGAGGGAACACAAGCCAGCGGAGAGGGAGAAGCAGGCTTCCCACTGAGCAGGGAGCCCGATTTGGGGCTCGATCCCTGGACCCCAGGATCATGACCTGAGCTAAAGGCAGAGACTTAATGACTGAGCCACCCAGGCTCCCCTCAATAAATAAAATCTTAAAAAAATAACAAACCAGGGAAATGATTCCCCAACTGTGAGGACAGAGTGAGAGCACACACCCAGCACAGGACCTGGCATGGCTCAGAGGAGCTTCACAACACAGGTGTCATTCCTCCCCATCTTCCTTGAATGGCTGCGGGCTGGCGGCCCCTGGGGACAAGTGCAGGGAAAGGGCTGGCTTTCTTTGACAGCCAAGGCGCAAGTCCACATCATTCACCACACTGCTGTGAGGCAAACCGCTCCTTGCACTCTCTCCCCTGGTTAAACAAATGTTATAAGGCTCTGTGCTCCCCTTTTGTGACTATTTTCTTCCCCTGGGGGAGTTTTTTGGAAACTATCGCCTGGATAAAAATAAGGGGAGGGTACTTAAAGCCTGTCAGGTGGCTATACCCACCCCTCCTGTGTAGGGAAGAAACAAACTACCAAGACTCCAATTTCTACCCTTAAATTGAGTTCAAATGCTGTATCAGCCCCCGTTCTTGTCCACTCCAGGAGCACGACCCTACCCAACCCCCAGCCCCAAGCAAAGCTCAGGCACCCAATACATGCTACCAGAGCCTCTGGAAATGGTGGATAAAAACCAAATCACAGGGCTCCTGGTGGCTCAGTCAGTTAAGCATCCACTCTTGGTTTCAACTCAGGTCATGATCTCAAGGTTGTGAGACTGAACCCTACACTGGGCTCTGTGCCGGGCTTGAAGCCTGCTTGAGATTCTCATTTTTCCTCTCCCTCTGCCCCTCCCCTCCCTCTAACAAAACAAAACAAAACAAAACACAACACCAAATGAAACAAACAGGAGGAAACCAAAGCCAGCCCCATGAAAAATAACCAGTTCTATTTTTATACCGTGTGTGTGTGTGTGTGTGTGTGTGTGTGTGTGTTGGGGGGGGGACGGTGAGAAGGATGGTGAGTAAAGGAGGTGTTAGAAGAATTTCATGCTTGTTTGTTCTATGCTGGTTCTTTCGTCACTTGTTCTGAAATGCTCAGGGGACAAAAAAAAAAAACAACAACAAAAAAAAAACAACAAAAAAACCCACACAGCTTGTGGGAGAAGAGCAAGGGAAGGAAACCACCACCTCCCAACACTGTGGAAGCAGTTTATACCCTCAGATGGTTCTCTGCAACCCTGTTCAGTCATTCCAGCACTTTCAGGTAGTGGGCCAGTAAATTATAGCATTTCTAAGAATCAACCACTGGGCCTTTTCAGAATGGCAATTCAGGCCCGCATCTAGAAACGTTCCGCCTTCCAAAAGACAGTGGTGACTTGGGAGCTTGCCGGACTCTTCATAAGAACCAGCAGAGCTCACGAAACCACCAGCTCCAGCATTCGGCACCATTTTGAGTTATCCCATTTCACTTGGCTTGGGCGCTTCTGTGCTCCCCACACCCAACTCTACCAGACCAGACAAACACCTGTGAAGTTTATGTGAAATGTCCTTCAAGGCTCTAACTTGTCTTGTCTTAGGTCCTTGGCAATCAACCACTTCCCTCCTGATGTATACTTGACCAGACAGTGGCATTTGTTCCAATGACATATAGTTGCCCACACATTTCCACATCCGACTGGGGCCCATGTCTGATGTATCCAGAGCTTTTGTCCAAGCCACTCCATGTTTAGTGCCTGGGTGAGCACACATAATTTGAGCACACTGTTGACACATATGGACAGTATGTCTCTTGAGAGTCAATTCCCTGACAGTCCATGGAGGAAAAAACCACAGAGGAGGAAACCTCAAGCTGAGTGACCTGTGAGGTCTCACGGTGACAGAAGCAAAACTAGAACAGAGACCTCCTCAGTCTAGCATCTTCCTTTCAGCTGTATTCCCCGAGCAAGAGAGCATACCATTATTGGGCATGCCATTCTAGTTGGTCCATAGCACGGCATTAAAGCACATCGAATCACATGATGGAGACATTGCCTTTTAAACCTTTTGCCCTTCTGACTGCTGCCAGGAAAGTCTTGCGTGGGTGCAAGTAAGACTTTAAAATCTGGGGAAGTGTAACATAACGAGTGATGCCTTTTTCTCACATCCCTGCCCTTTGCTCTCTTGAGTCACCACCGCAGCTGCTCCTTCACACCTCCTGCTTGCACCCGTGTGCGCAGATTTTCCCCTGCACACCCGACTTTAAGGCAGTAAGGCAGCATCTAATGCAATTCCGAATCTTACCATTTTGACCATCTGGAACATATCCTTATTCACCTTTCCTATTTCTATTTTTGGTGCAAAGATTCTAATGAGGAAGCAGATATATAATATAGACAGTCAACAGACCTATGCTGGTACTACGGTGTGCCATCTGCAAGGTCCTGGGGACAGAGATACTGAGAACCACACTATCTGTACCCCACACAGCTTACTGTACGTTAACATAACTTTTCTTTTCCACTGTCTTTGTTAATGTTATCTTGGTTCTTCCAGAAAACAGGCCCAGAAAGGAAAATAATGCAAATAACTTTGTTTCAGGAACTTTCAGAAAACCATGTAAGTGAAAAAAACTTAGGTTTTCCAACAGACAGAGAATGACTGCTTATTTTCCACAACCCTTGCCTCAAAACCCACGCCTTGCTATTACCACATGACTAAGTTCTAGTCAGTGGTACATATATGTGGAAGTCTCTCAGGGCAGCTTCTGGTATCTTCCTTAAAACTCAGCTGGCATACACCCTGCTCCTGCTCCTTCATCCCTTCCCTCACTCTGCTCCTGTAGGAATGCAGATGCAGCCCCCTTAGACCACGAGAATAAGTAAGGTCACATCCTAGGGTTGGTAGAGCAGTGAGCTAGAAGACTAGGTCTATGAGGACTTTTGTGGCTGATAGTAGTACCAGGCCTGTGATAGAAAAAGAAATTTCCATTCTGTATAAACCATTGTGATTTTGGACCTCTGTAACACCACTTGAATTTAATCTTCTCCTGGTAGAAATGAATGAGATAAATTCCCTGCCATCAAGGAACTCACTGTTTATTCTGAAATTCATACCTCATTATGTTGCCCTACATATGCATATACTGTCTCTGATGGCAGGAGACTTCAAAGGACAAGTAAAACAGAAGGTGAAATTATTTGTCAGTGTACTACAGGCTTTACTAAGACATCACTTATCTGTAGAATGTGCTCAAACTTGTTTCAAATACCTTATTCGGACAGTACAGCCTATTTGCTCATCTGGGCAGTCCACTGTTAGAAACATCCAAAATATTAGCAAATCAAACCCAGCAATGATGCATCATAACCAAGTGAGGTTTATCTCAAAGATGCAAGCCTTTTCAGCATCTAAGAAACAAAGTAATTTGCCATGTCAACAGAATAAAGGTTAAAAATTATATAATCATGCAGAAAAACCATTCGACAAATTCATTTATGAAAAATTTTGAAAATCTGAAAACTTCCTCAACCTAATAATAAAAGGCATTTATGTAAAACCTATAGCTAACATCACAATGATAAAGGATACTTTTCTCTCTAATCGGGAACAAGGCAAGGATGTCTACTCTCATCACTTCTATTCAACACTGTACTAGAAGTCTTAGCCAGTGCAATAAATCAATATAAGGAAATAAAAGGCACAGGAACTAGAGAGGAATATATAAAAGGGTCTCATCTGTAGATGATATGACCATGTATTTGGAAAAATCTTAAGAACTCTACCAAAAACTAATAAAACTAACAAGTGAGTTTATTAGCAAGGTTGCAAGATACATGGTCAATATACAAAAACTGATATTTCTATATACTTGCAATGAACAACTAGACAATATAATTTAAAAACACTATTTACAATTGCATTGAACAATTACTTAGGGGAAAATTCAACAAAATATCTACAAGACCGGGACGCCTGGGTGGCTCAGTTGGTTAAGCAGCTGCCTTCAGCTCAGGTCATGATCCCAGCGTCCTGGGATTGAGTCCCACATCGGGCTCCTTGCTCATCAGGGAGCCTGCTTCTTCCTCTGCCTCTGCCTGCCATTCTGTCTGCCTGTGCTTGCTCTCTCTCCCTCTCTCTCTCTGACAAATAAATAAATAAAATCTTTAAAAAAAAATATCTACAAGACCTATACACTGATAATACAAAACTCTGCTGTGAAAAATTAAAGGTGATCTCAGAAAATGGTAAGCATACCATTTTCATGGATTGGAAGATTCAATATCATTAAGATATCAATTCTTGCCAAGAGTCAACTGCAATCTGAATCAAAATTCTAGAAGGAATTTCTCACAGGGATTGGATAAACTGATTCTGGGTACATAAAATGGCCAAAAGAATTTGAAAAAAACCCAAAGTTTGAAGACTTACAGTATTTGATTTCAAGACAGTATAAAGCTACAATAATCAGGATAGTGTGATATTAGCATAGAGACAAACACACAGATCAATGAAGCTGAATGGAGAGTACAGAAATAGGTCTAAACATATGTAGTCAACTATTTTTTTTTTTTTTCAACAAAGGTTCCAAGATAATTCAGTGGGGAAGGTAAAGTTTTTCAATAATTTGTGTTAGAACAACTAGATATCTATATGGAAAAAAACAAATCTGCACCCCTACACTTAAAGCCATACACAAAAAGTACCATGAAATGGATCACAGTCCTAAACATAATAGCTAAAACTATAAAACCTCTAAAAAGAAAACAGGAGAATAACCTTTGCCATCTGGAGTAGGCAAAGAATCTTAATCAAAATTTAAAACTTTTCTTAGATACCATGAAGAAAATGAAAAGTCAAGCCACAGACTGAATGAAAATATTTACAATACGTATGTCTGATAATAGACATCCAGAATAAGTAAAGAATTATTACAACCCAATATTAAGAAAAAAATCCAGGGGCACCTGGGTGGCTTAGTTGGTTGACCATCTGACTCTTGATTTCTGCTCAGGTCATGATCTCAGGGTTTGAGATCGAGCCCTGCCTTGTCAGGCTTGGCACTCAGTGGGGAGTCTGAGATCCTCTCTCCCTCTGCCACTCTCTGCTCCTGCCCTATGCTCACTCTCTCAAAAAAAAAAAAAAAAAAAAAAAAAAAAAAAAAAAAATCTTTGGAAAAAGAAAGAAAGAAAAAAAAAAATTCAAATTTGGGATATTTTTAAGAGTACTGCCCTGGGGCTTCTGTCTCACTAAAACTAACTGAGGGCGCCTGGGTGGCTCAGTCAGTTAAGCGGCTGTCTTCAGCTCAGGTCATGATCCCAGGGGTCCTGGGATCAAGCCCCACATCAGGCTCCCTTCTCAGCAGAGAGCCTGCTTCTCCCTCTCGCTCTGCCTGCTGCTCTGCCCACTTGTGCTCTCTATTTCTCTGTCAAATAAGTAAATAAAATCTTTAAAACAAAAATAAATAAAACACTAAGTGATTTTCTAAGGGGAAAAAACAGCTTTTAAGATAGTTAAAAGGAGAATTAAGACCCCCTCCAGGAAAGTAAGCCTCCAATTGATTATTTGGATATGAACTGAGTTTATTAAAAAGAAAGGTAGGGGAGAAGGGGTCAGTGAAGAATCCTCCAGGAGATCATCTGGACATGGAATCTGACCCTCTTGAGACAAAGAATTCAAAGTATATACAACTTGTCTGTATATACAACAAAGTATATAAAACTTGTCTGAGGATTGCACCTATGGGCACTATTAAGTAAACTGGACTACAGTTCAAGGGAAAAATTGGGCTGCCCTGCGGTCTCGGTTGAACATGCAACTCTTGATCTCAGGGTTGTGAGTTTAAGCCCCACATTGGATGTAGAGATTACTTAAAATCTTTAAAAAAAAAAAAAAAAGGAACAGGAACAAAAACAGTGACTAGATGCTAACCAAACAGTTGTCTCAATAGAACTCCCTTGCTGAAGCTCTGACACAGTGTGGCAGGGAAAAAATTCTAGTCAGTTCTTAAATCACTCTGGAGGCTTCTAGCTCATGTCCAAGACTATCCTAAATCCCATTCCTTGTCTCTAAATATTTACTGCTGCCAAATGAGAAGTGGCTATTCATAACACTGCACATCAAACCTCAGGGAGAAGTTTCATGGGAACTTCTGTCTTGACTGAGCTGGAGTGGCAGACTCCATTGCTTTCAGACCCACTGGCTTAAATTCTCAGTAGTCCACTTCCCAAAGGTTTAGCCAGAGGTTTAGGTTTTTACCTCAGCTGTGAACTTACTGTTCAGACCCTCCAAATGACCTATGTAGATATCTGAAGGCATTCCTAAGCTCAAACTGAGTGAGAGTCACTCTGAGAGGACCAGCCTTCTATGGGAGCAACACAATAAACAAAAAATTAAGGTGAGGCTGAGTAATCATTCGAGATTCATAACAAACTATATACAGCTTGCAGATGAAGAGGGTGGCATCAGAACTGGGTCAAAATCCCGGGCCACAGCAACTTCTTTCAAGATATGTCTCCAAAGGCAAAGGAAATAAAAGCGAAAGTGAACTTCTGGGACTTCATCAAGATCAAAAACTTCTGCACAGCAAAGTAAACAGTCAACATAACAAAGAGGCAACCCACGGAATGGGAGAAGATATTCACAAATGATACTACAAAGGGCTGATATCCAAGATCTATAAAGAACTCCTCAAACTCAACACTCAGAAAAAACAGATAATCACGTCAAAAAATGGCCAGAAGACATGAACAGACACTTCTCCAAAGAAGACATACAAATGGCTAATAGACACATGAAAAAATGTTCATCATCACTAGCCATAAGGGAGATTCAGATCAAAACCACACTGAGATAACACCTTCCACCAGTTAGAATGGCCAAAATCAACAAGACAGTAAACAACAAGTGTTGGAGAGGACGTGGAGTAAGGGGAACCCTCTTACACTGTTGGTGGGAATGCAAGTTGGTGCAGACACTTTGGAAAACAGTGTGGAGATTCCTCAAGAAACTAAAAATAGAGCTACCCTATGACCCTGCAATTGCACTACTGGTCTTTACCCCAAAGATACAGATGGGGTCAAAAGAAGGGCCATTTGTACCCCAATGTTAATAGCAGCAATGGCCACAGTCGCCAAACTATGGAAAGAACCAAGATGCCCTTCAATGGATGAATGGATAAAGAAGGTGGTGCATATATACTATCAAGTATTATGCCTCCATCAGAAGGGATGAATACCCAACCTTTGTATCAACATGGACGGGACTGGAAGAGATGCTGAGTGGAGTAGGTCAAGCAGAGAGTCAAGTATCATATGGTTTCACTTACTTGTGAAGCATAGGGAATAACACAGAGGACATGGGGAGATGGAGAGGAGAAGTGAGTTAGGGGAAATTGGAGGGAGAGACACCATGAGGGACTGTGGACTCTGAGAAACAAACTGAAGGTTTTGGAGGGGAGGGGTTGGGGTGATAGGTGAGCCTGGTGGTGGCTATTAAGGAGGGCACGTATTGCATGGAGCACTGGGGTGTGGTACATAAACAATGAATTTTCTAACACTGAAAATAAAATGGGGGGAAAAAAGAGCTTACCAATAATAAAATAACTCCTGAATAAATATAAAATAAAACATGGACAAAAAAAAAAATCTTGGTTCTGCATATGACTGATTACCTTTGTAACTTTTGTTTTCTTTTAAAGTAATCTCCATGCCCACCATGGGGCTTCAACTCATGAGCCCAAGATCAAGAGTCTCAGGGTCTACTAAGCCAGCCAGACACCCCTATCTTTGTGATTGAACCAGCCACTTACACTGTTTGAGCCTTAGCTTCCTCACACTTAAATTGGGCATAATGACAGTACCTATTTCAGAAGGCTGATGTGAGGAATAATGAGATAACTTGTACAAAAAGCCTATAATAGCCCCCAGAAAAACAGAGCACCATAAATTATAACATATATATGAATTGAAATAGAAACTGTGTCTAAAAACTCCTTTTCATGACAAATGGAAAAACAGGGTAAGAAATTTAGTAAAGGGGCACCTGGGTGGCTCAGTGGGTTAACCCTCTGCCTTCAGCTCAGGTCATGATCCCAGGGTCCTGGGATCGAGCCCCGCATCGGGCTCTCTGCTCAGCAGGGAGCCTGCTTCCCCCTCTGTCTTTGCCTGCCTCTCTGCCTACTTGTGATCTCTGTCAAATAAATAAATCTTAAAAAAAAAAAAAAGATAAAAAAAAAGAGATTTAGTAAATAGGGGCAGGCAAAAAAATATTTTGAGGTATCCAATAGACACAATATATCTTTGTTGTAACGGTGGGAGAACTTACTGTTCTGCCTCATCGCTCTCGTACATTAACTATCTTCAAGGCTTACACAATCACTCAGATGACAATTTACCATTGTGTTTTTTGCTGACTTGTTTTATTTTTGTTCCAAATTCTTGCTACTGAAAAACTTAAAACAGAGTCACATTACTCATCTTGTAGTTTCCTGACAGAAATATTTCACACTATATAATAACTAAAATCATTATTTACCTAAAAGTCCTTCTGTGTGTTTTTGATTTATATGTTCTGCCATGAGAATGAGTAACTCCTACCACTGTTTATGGTAAAATAAACAGGTATAAAAAATATATAGGTGTATATGCATCTATATATATTTTTAAAAAATATTTTGAAAGCAAGCAGGAGAGCTTCTCCAACAGGAGTCCATTCCTTCAAAAATTTTGTTACATAAAATTTCCTGATGGGGTGCCCTGGCCTGCTCAGTTGGTGGACTGTGCAACTCTTGGTCCTGGGTTGTGGTTTCGAGCCCCACACTGGGTGTAGAAAAAATAAAATCTTTAAAAAATTTTCCTGATAAAATAAGCTTTGATCCTGGTTTCGCACAGGTCAGTCATCTTATGTAAGATATTGAGATGCTCAATGTAACTTCCTTTTCAAAGTAAGGGTAATCTTTTCAAAGTAGTGGTACACACTAAAAAGGCCTATAGTTTTAAGTTAGATATATAATACAGTAAGGGCTTCAAAAGATACTGTACATCTTCTAAATTCTTAAAATCTTAATTGTAGATTATGTGCAAGAAGATCAAAAGTAGTTTAATGACTTTTTCACAGATCAGAAGAAAAATTAGTAAATTGTGTACCACAGTTAACAAAATTCAAGTTTATATGATCAACAGACTCTTGTTTTCCCAGCTTTTAGTGACTTAAGTTTAAAAAAAAAAAATGTTTTAAAAGACTGCTTAAGGGTGGCCTGGATCGCTCAGTCAGCTAAGCGTCTGCCTTCAGCTCAGGTCATGATCGCAGGGTCCTGGGATGGAGACCTAAATCAGCTCCCTGCTCAGTGAGGAGCCTGCTTCTCCCTTTCATTCCCACTTGTGCTCTCTCTTGCTCTGTCTCTCAAATAAATAAAATAAAATCTTTAAAATATAAAGACTGCTTAAGAACTCAATGAGACATTAAAAAAAGTCATGTCTTTCCCACCCTTTAAAAATACAGTTCAGGGGGCGCATGGATGGCTCAGTGGGTTGAGCCGCTGCCTTCGGCTCAGGTCGTGATCCCGGGGTCCTGGGATCGAGCCCCGCATCGGGCTCTCTGCTTTGGCAGGGAGCCTGCTTCCTCCTCTCTCTCTCTGCCTGACTCTCTGCCTACTAGTGCTCTCTGTCAAATAAATTTAAAAATCTTAAAAAAAAAAAAAAGTTTACAGTTCAGTTTTTAAGGTAATGATGTCTCTCAGTTAACTTAGGTGTCAAGGTCAACTTTTATTTGGTCTCAATAAATAGTTCACTTTCTTTGTGTTCATTCTACATTTAAGTTCCTGCTTCCCAAGGAGATCAATTTAGGACTATGGGGGTGGGAAGCAGAGGCCATGAAGGGCTGAGGCAGCTAACCAAGGGCCGGCTGCCCCTCATCCCATATTCCAAATCTAGCCCCAGCTTTGTATTTCCTTTGGACAGACATCCTTCTTTGGAAATGCTTCAGTGTTTTACAAAAAGCTTCACCTTTCTACAAATTCTAAGTACCAAAACTATCAATTCCCCTGATTAGAGAGCATTAGAATAGCCATATAAATCAGTACTATTCCAAGGGCAGAATTTGCTGTTGCAAATTCATTTCTCCAAAGATAAACACATGGCCAAGAAGTACATGAAAAGATGTTCAACATCATTAGTCATCAGGGAATTGGAAATCAAAACCACAAAGAGATACTACTTCACACTCACTAAGATGGCGAAAATAAAATGACAGACAATAGTGAGGATGTGGAGAAACTAAAATCCTCAGGCACTGCCAAGGGGGACGTAAAATGGTGCACTGCTTCAAAAACAGTTTGGCAGTTTCTCCAAAAGTTCAATACAGAAGTACCAGAGACTCCAGCAATTTCACTCCTAGGTAAATGCGCAAGGCAACTACAACAGATGTGCATGCAAAAACTCGCACACAAAGGTTCACGGCAACACTGTGCAGACAAAAAGCAGAAACAACCCACATGTCCATCCGTGGATGAATGGATACACAAAATGTATATCCCTACAGTAGAATAGGATTGAGCTACAAAAAGGCAGGCAATACTGATCTAAGTGACAAGAGATGAGCCTTGAAAACAGCGTGTTAAGTGAAAGAAGCCAGACATGAAAGGCCACATAAAAGGCCACATATTTTATGATTCCGTGTATATGAGATGTCCAGAACAGGCAATCCGTAAAGGCAGAAGGCAGAGACTAGCTGCTGGCAGGAAACAGGAGAATGAGGGATGGGGAGTGACCACTAGCTTACGTGGGTGATAAAATATTCTGAAATTAGACAGTAGCTTTATGTGAACAACTTTGTGAACATACTAACAACCACTGAACTGCACCACTACAATAGAGTGAGAGGTACCTTTAAGTCGAGCTCTCAGCAATCTCCCAGAACCTTCCTTGTTTGTTCTTAAACTGACCCCTTAATGGCACATTATTAATCTCACTCCTGACTAGAGGCACCTTCTTCTTTTAATTTAAATAAAATTTAAAGTTTTCATTTAAATTCCAGTTAGTTAACATACAGTGTTACATTAGTTTCAGGCTTACAATATAGTGATTCAGCACTTACGTACAACATGGGGTGCTCACCCCCAGTGCCCTCCTTAATCCCCATCATCCATTTAACCCACCCCTCCCACATCCCCTCTGATTACTATCAGTTTGTTCTCGATGTTAGGAGTTTGTTTCTTGCTTTGCCTTTTTCTCACCCCTGCCTTTACTCTTTTGTTTTGTTATTTAAATTCTACATGAGGGAAATCATATGGTATTTGTCTTTCTCTGATTTATTTCACTTAACATAATACTCTCTAGCTCCATCCATGTTGTTGCAAATGGCATTTGTTTTTTTTATGGCTGAGTAATATTCCATTATATATATATCACATCTTCTTTATCCGTTCATCAGTTGATGGACACCTGGGCTGTTTCCATAATTTGGCTGGTGTAGATAATGTTGCTATAAACATTGGGGTGCATGTATCCCTCTGAATTAGTATTTTCACATTCTTTGGTAAATACCTAGCAGTGCGATTGCTAAGTCATAGCATAGCTCTGTTTTTCACTTTCTGAGGAACCTCCATGCCATTTTTCAGAGTTGCTGCCCCAGCTTGCATTCTCCCAACAGTGAAGGCACTTTCTTCTTAAGATCTTTCTTTTAATCTCAGGTCCTGGTGCTAGGGCTTAGTTTTTCTAGCTTTCGTCCATCAGTTACCACCTGATTTTGTCTTTGCCTCTCATGAGTAGTCATCTCCACTTCAAAGAATCGAGTTGAGTGCCCCTTGCCACCAGTTTGGCCCGTTCTGACCAACCCTCCATCTTTTATCCCTACCACATCTTCACCACTTGTCCTCTACTGGGGATTCAGATTATGAAGGTTATTGTGTGCAAGGCTGCCACAAAAACTTTTCTGGGTCAACTATGTGTTTTCTTGGATTTCTGACCCTCCTCCTGATCATCATTCCCACAGAGGATTTGGGAGCTCTCTGGGGCAATCTTCTCTCGGATGCCTCCCTCCGGCACAATGGACGCAATGGGAAGATATTTTCATTAATTACACCATGGCCTAAATGGCACCAATTACCACAAATTGGACACTTTGATGCAATCCTGTTTCTGAACACAACAGTTTGCAGTGACAGCTTATAAAAGTAAACTTTTGCCATTTACTCTCATGCCATACCTTTGATCTATAAATCAGACAAGAAGAGAAACTCCTCTCTGGCAAATCTCAATCTACAAGATCTACCAAAATCAAAACCTGAAATGAAAATGAATCCTTAGTGGGAAGCCCACCCAGCAGGGACTGCCCGAGCCAGGCTGGGTTCCACATCTCCTGCTCACTGTCAACCACAGCAAGGAATGATGGCTGGCCAGCGACATTTCCTTTTCCAGTTAGTTCTATCTTGTCAAGTGAATTAAACTGTGTGAAAACTGTAACTTGAAAGTTTTTCAAGTCACCATTTCCATCCATAAAGAACCCCCAAATCTGTTTTAAATAGACGTCAAAGTCAAATCCAACATCTCTAAGTCCGTTAGGAATAGGAACCTGCTCAGGTGGCCTATGTTTGCAATTAGGAGCGTATCAGTCAAAACTGTGCACAGTTTCTATTTCCTTCTGGAGTTACGTAAACCTTCCCGGGGTCCTTATTAGTCTGTCATTTCCTGTTGCGAAAGGAACAAACAATGGGCAGACTGTCACCAATGTTTTCATTAATTACAACGCAGGCTGAACAGCATTGATTACCACATAATGGACATTTTGAAGTGACCCTGTTTCCTTTTTTCAAACAATGTATCTAAATGTCTCCTAAAAGAAACACATTTTATTTGGGCCTTCAAGAGAATTAAGACATACCAGGACCTCAGGAATTTGAATTGCATCACTTTGTTCCAACAGTCATTTTATAAAGTGACCAACTTCCCCTAATGCCTTCTTACCCTCTGTGTTAGGCCTAGGAGGAAAGGTAGGAGAGAAATCGCAAAGCCTTCAGGCAGTGTCCAACGGTAAGCAGGAGAAAGTCCAGCTGATTACCCCTTCCCTCCCCATCTCTCAGAAAAGGGCTAGAGAGGGCCTCTGAAAGAAGCAAGTGAAGAAAAAAAGATCAGGGTAAAAATAAAAGTTCAGGGCAGAAATACCGCTTCTCCCTCCCCTTGGGAAAGCCTTCCCTGTAGACTACATGAGACAGTAGTTCGGGCACACAGACACACTGCCTCCTGGAGAAGTCTCTGTTCTGCTTCCATGCTAGTTAGAGTCGCTTTCCGCAGTCCCAGAGTGGGAGTGGGTGGAGCATGAAGCCCCTCAGCAGAGGTCTCATCTCCGGCTTCCCTGCTGATACCTCTCCCTGTCATCCCTATTACCAGTAACCCCAGATCCCAGGAAAAGGCCTTCTTCTCAAAAGGGAGATCAGGAGATAGTGTGGAAAGTTAGCCTCAAGAAGGCAGAGTGGCATTTTAAATTTGTAAATATGGGGTCTTCAGGGTGTTTTTTTTTTTTTTTTTTTAAAAAGCACCCTGTCAGGATTGCTTTTGAAATGTAAAAGTATATAATGAAATTATGAATACTGTAAAGGAATCCCGGGTTAGGGAAAGTGTATGAGCACTGCACATGAACATTGAGAGGAGGTGGGAAGTCAAGGTATTAGAATAAGGAATGGAAGAGAAAGAAAGTAGAACAGTAGAAAAACCATGGATCTTAGATCTGGGTTTGAGACCCAGCTGGGTCACCCTGAACGGTTTAACTTTCAGGTCTTTGAACCTCAGTTTCTTTTTCTGTCCAACGTAGATGACAGGGCACATAAAATGCCCCTTCCACACCCAGCACACGGTCCGCATGTAAAAAGTGACATCTGCATTATTAGGACTCCTATTACTACTATGTCAAGAAAGAATCTGGGGAAGTTGTGCTGGTAGATGGAGTGGGTGGATGGTGAAGAAAATCTGGGAGCCATGTCACTAACCCCGACTCCCCTTCCCAGTGTCCAGGACTAAAGGGAAATAAAGGTAAGTCTGTATAAACCTAACTGACATAGTCAATATTTAAAAGCTGAGCTGAGGGGACTAAAACAATGTCAAATTGGGTCATGTGCTAATTCCATGTATGCACCCCAACCGTCCATGAACACAGTCCCTTTTTTGATTCAGAGTAGAGAACAGACCTTCCAGGTGATGTGGAAATAAATATTTTACTGTCAAAATTCTCTACACAATATCTGAAGAAAGAATGTGAGAATATGAACGTACTAATTTGGCACAGCTCAGCAGATGCCACGGGGCGTGTCCCTAAACACTGCCAGGACACGTGAGGGCCACAGCATTACCCATGCAGAAGGCCGAGGTGACAGCTCAGCTTAATACACACATTCATCTAGCAGACACCGCCTAAGCACAAGGGGAGGAATGAGACAGGAGAGCCCTTCTGACCAGGGGAAACCAGGAGTGCTGCATCCACAGGCCGTTGGCATATACTGATGGAATTGCCAGATCCACTCGGTGGGGACAGGGAGTGGACTCTAGCAGGAGGGAAGACAGAGGAGAAGACACAGAGCAATAGTAGAGATCAGAGGGCAGTGGGAATGTGGTGGACGTGGGTAAATACAATTGGGATTGCTCTGAGATGAAAAGGCAGAGGAGGGAGTGCTCACAGGGAGACTCCAGGTCTTGGCAAGGATGAAAAGAGGACGGCTGATGGGCCTTAGGGTTAGGAGAGATCATTCCTGATATTGTGCCACTCACACTCATACTTCTACAGAGTCACATCACTTCCTCCTGGTATTGCTGCATTTGAGATAAGGGTCTTTCACTCCCTAAAATAATCTTTTCACTTACATAGCTCCCATCGTCCTGGTGGTCCTGTGGAGTACCTTCCTGTTCACGATCCCACCTGCTCTAGGCTGTGGGGCGGGGTCACTGTAACTTTCTATGGGAGCAATTTCTAATGGTTTGATGTGACCTTGGACAAGCAGTAGGCTCTCTATAGTCATGTGTAGCATGAACTGTGGATAATGCCAGGATGGCATCTAAAGGCTTATGATATTAAAATATAGTTTGTCAGGGCACCCAGGTATCTCAGTCAGTTAAGCATCCAATTCTTGATTTCAGTTCAGGTCATGATCTCAGGGTCATGAGACAGAGCCCCAGTTGGGCTCTGTGCTCAGTGGGGAGTCTGCTTCTCTCCCTCTCCCTCCCTCTGGCCCTAACCCTTGGTCGCGCTTGTGCTCGCTCTCAAAAATAAATAAATCTTTAAAATATAGTTTATCAATATGGGCAAAGAAAAGTTAACTGTTGCCTCAAGCTCCTAGAAACATCCTTTGGGAATCGTTGTAAGACTTAGTATAGATTTAGAATTTAGTAAAGATTTAGAATCACTGAAAGAATTAGTGATATTTTTAAAATATGGATCTGCAAGTGTTCTCCCAACTAACAACAGAGGATAGCCAGTAAGTCTCCACTTCAGAACATCTAGATAAGTATGACAGCAGATTGTTAATAAGGACAAGAATTTTAGATATTGTGTAAAAATTTGATAAATTTTAGGTATAGACAGAGTTTTGAGGAAGAGTCTCCTGGCTCACTCTGTACTAGCCAGGAGATCTTATCTTACAAGTTCCTTTCTAGAAAGGTGTTCATGGCCCACCCTACCTATAATTTCCATACCACTGACATTTCAAATCCCTTTTCTTGCCTTATATTTTCATTCTCAGCATTTATCTTACACACTTTAAAAAAAAAAAAAACTTTTTTACCTTTATTGTCTGTTTCCCCAAACACACAAGGTTCTATGAGGAAAGAATTCTATTTTGTTCAGTGATATATCATCAACACCTAAAACAGAGCCTGGCAAAGAGCTGAAGGAGTTCATAAGTGAAGCAGACATGTAAAGGCACACGCATACAAAGTTCTGAAAGGCATGTTCTTATCTCAGTGAGTCAAAATTCTGCACACAGGGAGACAGAACCCTAATAAGACTCATACATCACAGGGGAAAAAAAAAGAGTGGAGGTATTCCAAGTTGGGGGAAAAAAATGTATGTTCAAGATAGACATATGTAAAGTACAGAAAATAGAATGAAGCAGGCTAAAAATAAATACTACCGATCATCTCATCATTAACAGGCAACCACAACTAACGGTCATGTTTCCTTTGAATCTTTTTTTAAAAAGATACTTAACATAGCTGAAATCATATTGACTGTATAATGCTATGTTCTGATTTTTCACTTAATGTGAAAAGCTGAAGTGTTTTCAAACTATCACCTGGTTTTCACTGACAGGACTTACATCAAGTGAAATTCATCATAAAATTTTGCCCTTCTGAATCTCAAAGTTGGGCTACAGATGCATTTTAGGAATATAAGCTGAAAGATGATACATATGTTCAAAGTATAGCTCAAAATGTAATACAGCCCCGGGCACGCATGTAGACGATCTTTCCCAGCCTCCTTTGAAGTTAGCTGCAGCCAAGTGGTTGAGTTCCAGCCACAATGATGTGTGACACTTACAGAATCTCCCATCTGTGTTATTCCACTCTCTTTCCTCTTCTGCCAACCTGGTGCTATGAGAACATGGTCTTTGGTTAGGTATGGCGGAGCCACAAGATGGGAGGAGCCTAAATCCCTGAACAAGGGAGGAGAGTCACAAGCTAATATCCAGAAACATCCAGAAACAGACCTAGATTTCTATTGCATTTGAGCCATTACACATTTCTTCATCTATTTATAGCTGCAATCTAGCCTACCCTACCTAATACAACCTTCAAACATTTTCCCTAACAGAATAAAGAAGCTTCTCAGGCACTATGATAAAGACGGTGAAGTAACTGAAGAATGTATTATGTTCTTCATTTAACAAACATTTACTAAATGTTTACCACATGCCAGGCATTGTTTCAAGCACTGCAGCAACATTTGCATTTGCTAAAATTCCTTGTTTTTCTTCACTGAAAGAGATACAGGACAGGGAATAGCTTTTCCCAGCCCTACTTCCAGTTTTCTAGCCCACATGCCCTTACTGCTGTTTACCCTCTAGCTTACAGACTGCAGTTACTCTGGATTCCACAGGCAGCTAAAGGGGCCTCTACCACTGCCCACTCCAGCAGACTGGAAATGACCTACGGGATGGAGAGGGACAGGGGCTCTAGGAGCTGGCTCATGCGGCTAGTACTAGAAAAGCTGGCAGCTCCAGCTGTCTAGGGGCATGTCTAGGGCAAGCAAACTAGGGGGGAAATAGGGCTGCTGTTCACACATGCTCATATGTCAGTATCCAGAATTAGAATGGAGTTAAATCTTGGAGCAGTCAAAGAACTGGGTTTTGCTCCTGCCTCGCCAAAAAATACAAGCCTACATTTCCAGAGGCAAGTAATAAACTAGATTGGGCCCTCTTCCAGGATTTCAGCCTTTTGGCAAGACAGTGTTGGTGTAAAGGAAGTGTGGGGCCAGGCCCAAGGAAGTACTGTACGGTGTACCTTACAGCCAGACAAACCAGGGTAAGCCCAATCCCCCATCTGCATTTCCTGCCACCTGAGGGACCAGTTGTATTTCTTACCAAAAAGAAAGGTTGCCCAAAGGACAGGAATGGGGGAGAACTATAATTATATTGTAAGGTCTCAACCTGAAATTTACAACAAAGTAACTTGTAAAATAGAAAGGCAACACAAAATTTCCTTTTAAATACCCCGGTACGTTAGCAAAAAGCAGCCCAACATCTCAATGATCTTGTCAAAATTTGTAGTTTTAAGTAAACACTCCCAATCCATTTTATAATTTGAGGTCAAGCAAACAGAAAACAGTGTGAGGGTATGTTTAAAAGCAGCAACAGGAATCTAACAAGGCTGAAATTTAAAGGAGATTCAGTTCAAGGTGTAAAGAACAGCCTCACCTGGCCAGTTATCCCCATGAAGGAGCTCACAGTGAATGCTAATGCCACCTCAGATACCGATTCTTGGTGGAACACTGTAAGCGACTCATTTAACTTTGACCAATCTCTTTCCCAGCCCCACGGGAGGAAGCATGGTATAGGAAGTCAGGGAAAATACTTGGAAAACGGCTTCAGCTAGGTCTTAAAGATTCTAGTACTGCCAACAGAAAGAAATCCCTGCCCAGCTCTATGTGCTGGCCCATGCCTGGGAGCTCACTTCTTCAAACACCAGTTGAGTGTCTACTGCATGAAAAAGGAATAACTAAAATAAAAATGAAAGATTCCAAAGAAGTAGAACGTAAGTAGTATGGTAATGTAGGAAAGTGAGCTGGTGATTTTCTATCATATCTTAGCATTTTAACTAGAAAAAAATCTTGTGCAAATCCCAAAGAAACTCAAGGACGTTTTTTTTATCTGTGCAATGAAAAGGCTGCATCAGAGAAACTTGAGGGTCTCTTTGTAATCTCATGTAATCATGCGGCTTCCTCAGAACCAAAACTCTTTCTTACACCTATTCATCTGAACCTCCCATTCAATGCTTTGTATCGGTTTATGCTACCTAGAATAGTATGCTTATCAACACATCTAAAAATGAAAACCACAGACTACCAGAATCACACCATGAATTTAGTCTCAAGGCCTTTGAGCCAGCACACAGTAACAGTAACAAAATAAACCTAGTGCTTTCATCTTAGTTCACAAAGTATTCCAATCTAGGAACATACTTACCCATTGACAGCAACTACAGCAAGGCAGAAACATGATCCAGGTCAGTGACAAGAGTTGCTCCAAATGTCTTAACTACATCTTCCTGGGACTGTGCATTTGCCACCTGCCCTCTCCCAAATCCCCTGCCCCTGGGGAAGGCACCCTCACTAGGAAGATGTATGTTCCTTTCACTTTTCAGATAACCCAAATTTCAATGGCTGATGTGACCTAAAACTGAAAGTATCTGCCTGCCAACTTGAACCTTAACTAGAAAGAATGTGATATCACAGAAAAAAAAAAAAAATTCACTGAAATGACAAGAATCATGTGTCCGTAGCCTAGAAGCCAAGGACTAATCATTCACTGCCATCCAGTTTCATGTTTCTCATGACCCGTGTTCCCAGGCACTGGCTTGTTACTCACAAAGTGGAATAAACAATTAACTACAAAAAATTACACATATCACATATCCGTAGCATGAAAGAAATATAGGGCTTGAGAGAAACCAGAGTGGGCTAAAAATTGAGTTTTGCCTCTACTTAGTTTTTTATTACACTTCGGTTGTTGAAAGTACAGCTTAAAGAAGCCAATATTCAGACTGCTACTGGTATCAAGAAACTACATATAGGCCAATTCATAGCATTAGGGTTAGGCTTTTCTCTTTAGCCATTATTTATATTGAAAACTACCAACAAGAGCCAACACTATGGTGTTTACCATATGGAAACAAAGTCCTAAGTACTTCCCAGAGAGTAACTAATTTACCCTTACCAAAATCTTTCTGAGGCAGATACCATTCTTACTCTATTTAACAGAAGAACTGAGGCTCAGAAGAACTGAGTTACTTGTTCAAGGTCACAAAGCTAGTCAGAAGCAGTGCCAGGATTTGAACTGAGGCAATGAGGCTCTGGAGCTTACATGCAGAACTACCCACACATACAAGACATACACGTTATCCCTTCCTTAGCTGAGCCCTCCGTGCTTCCCAGTGCTCACAACTGTACTCCTACCCAATGGTCACTCTCAATGAAAGACCTCCCCTCCTCAGAGAGAATACCCATGCTCCTCGGGGGTGGCGGATCTATGCCAGTTACCCTCTTTTTATAAACTTTTCCAATTCTCCTTGTTCTCTCAAAACAAATGCCCTAGGGTTCTAAATCCCACCCTTTCTTGCTGCCTCAGGGACGCTACTCTAAGACCCTTTCTATCCTTCATCTTCGATCTCTTCTCTTCTGTCTCTTCCCTGTCAACTTGTGAACATGTTCAAGTACACCACCTGCAAAACAAAACAAAACAAAACAAAACAAAACACCAAACCCTCCTTTGATCTTCATCCACTTTTAATTCCATAATTTTGGCCACTACCTCACTCTGCGACCCTGGATTACCTTCTTACCCTCTCTACTAGGCTTCATTTTCTGCATGTAAATAATGAGGGCACTGGACCAGAAGGTCTCTAAGGTCCTTTGAATTCCAATGTTCTATGGTTCTTTTTTTTTTTTAAGGTTTTATTTATTGACAGAGAGAGATCACAAGTAGGCAGAGAGGCAGGCAGAGAGAGAGGGAAGCAGGCTCCCTGCTGAGCAGAGAGCCCAATGCGGGACTTGATCCCAGGACCCTGAGATCATGACCTGAGCTAAAGGCAGAGGCTTAACCCTCTGAGCCACCCAGGCGCCCCTGTTCTATGGTTCTTAACGCAGAGTAGAATTTTTTGAACAAGTTTAGTTTCTTCATTGTCCCCTGAAGCCTCAAAGTTAATTTTCTTCTAAGACTGTCAAGGTGTTTCTGTAGCCAGCAGTGCCCCCACCCCCCTCCCACTCATATGCCCTTTGACTTCCCTTTAAGAGTTAGCTTCAGCCTCACCTCCTCCAGGACATCCTGATCTTTAACTCTTACAACACCTCAGTTAGGGAGCACAATGGAGCACTCTCCATTAATAGTGCCGTATCTTTCACGTATCTTTCCTGCGTATCTTTGTTCCCTTACTTAGACTAAGCTCTCAGCTAGCAGGCACTCTGTCACATTTCTCTGTAACCCCTAAAAACCCTCACACTGAGTAGGTCTGCAACAGTTGCTCAGTGATGCTGGTCAGCTGACTGAGGGGTCCCCCAGGAGCCACCAAGGAAACTGGTGGTCAGTGTGAATTACAAGGCTCTCTGGGAAGGAAGACTACCTTGAGCTACTCCTCTCTCAGACACATGGATTTGTAAAACCCAGATTTTTCATTCAAGAGCATCATCCAAATTTAGGAACAGGAAAGCTTAGTTAACTCCCTGATTTTTTTTATCTGAATCAGAACAGTAACAGCCATGTTTCCCTTTGATCCAAACTTAAAGTGACTGCAGGCCTGTAACTTTATGAGTCTCTGGCTGATCCAGGTTCTACACTTCCACTAATACATATTCTCCAAGGTTATTAAGTTCCTTACTTTTCAACACATACAGCATTATGTTACTTCCTCACGCTTGCAACCAAATTTCCAGGAAACATCTGGAATAATATTAAAGAGTTGGTGTTATATCAAAACTACATCCTCTGCTTTATTCATTTGGAAGTGACTAATTTCAACCCTGAGGTTAGAAGTGAGCACAGATGGATGTGTATGTTTTAGGAGTCTGCTAGCACTTACCAACAGAGATGCCAAGTCACTAATGAAAAACCCTAAACAGTGTTCACTCCTTCACCTTCAGAGAACTACCGAGCTACCATGCACTGCGAGTAGTGTTCTCTGTTCTGTAACAATCCCGGGTAACTACTGACCACTCAAAGGGAACCCCAAAGTTTCTCAAACAATTTTAAACTCAGTTTGTTTTAAATGAATGCTCTAGAACACTGGTTCTCAACCCTGGTTACGTGTTAGCATCACCTAGAGCACCTTCATAAATACCAAGGCCTAGCTCCCTCTCTTCCATACTCACCGCCCTTCAAAGATTTGTGTTTAACTGGTTTAGAGTGAGACCTATACATCAGCTACTTCTTAAAAGCACTTTGGCTATACTGATAAATTAAGGTGTTATTATTTTAGGTATGACAACAGAATTACGGCTGGGTTTTGGAAAAGGCTTTCTTAGTGGAAAAACTGGTAAAATTCAAATAAGGTCTCCGCTTAGTTGATAGTGTGGAACTGCTATTAATTTCCCAATTTTGATCTTTGTACTATGGGTCTGTAAAATGCTCACTTTAGAGGAAGCTGTGTGAGGGGTATAGAGGAACTCTCTAAATTATTTTTATGACTTTTCTCTAAGTATAAAACTAGTAAAGATTTTGAAAAGTTTTTTAAAGAGTCCTTCACCTTTAAAGATACATACTTTGGGGTGTCTGGGTGGCTCAGCTGGTTAAGCCTAAGTGTCCAACTCTTGATTTGGCTTAGATCATGATCTGTCATGAGATTGAGCCCCACATGGAGCCTGCTTAAGATTCTCTCTCTCCCTCTCCCCCGCGCCCCCATGCTGCTTGTGCTCTCTCTTAAGAAAGATACATATTTAAGTATTTATGAATGAAATTATATGCCTGAGATTTGCTGCAAAATAGATCAGTTGGAGAGGTGGCAGGGAGTGAGTGGGGGACATAAACAAAATAGGACCTTACACAAACTGATGGCTGCAGTCAGCAGCTGGGCAACGAGTCCGGGAAGGTTCCCATTATTTGTCTGCTTCACTGTGTGTGCGCATAAAATTTTCCATCCTAAATACTGGAGGCAGAAATTCCCAGGTGATTCTAACACACATTCAGGGCCAAGAAATACTGCTCGAGAGTCTTGGAAATGAAGTATAATGAGAAGCTCTACCTGGTATGACAATCTACAAAATATTCGGCTCTTTGACGTTGAGCTAGTTGTTCAATCTTTCTGTCTTACACTTTCCTAAACTACAAAACAACAGAAATAGACTAAAGGACCTTTCAAAAGGAAGATGAGAACTACCATGACATAGATTTACTGTTCTAAAATCTTCTATGAGTTAACATCATTGTTAATTTCTAGCACAATAATAAAAAATGGGAAGGTCTTGTGTCTGCAAAAGCAGTTCCCAAAGAATATTCTTAAAAAACCTACTTCTATAAGAAATTACCTAGGATAAGGGTTCTGAGATCAAATAAGTTTGAAAAACACCAGTTTATTTCCTGTAAGAGTCCTAAGAACTTTTTGTTTTGTTTTGTTTTTGAAATACTTATTTTCTAATGAGCATACAAGGTGAAAATTCAATAAAAATATGTCAATATTTTACTCATACAGACCTTCATAGCATGACCTCTTTTCAAGCAAACTACACACGACTCTCAGAATATACAAACAGTTTTCTGGGGGGGGGGGGGGCTAAGAACTTTTAATAAGATTAATACGCATCGTGACTTTCCAAGGGTAGTGACTGAATATGCAAAAAGTCTGACCTTCTTCACATGGGACTAGTTCTGTAGAATTTATTTTGGAAAACAGTGCTCTAGACCAGTGGTTCCCAAATCTCAGGTAATGGAGAATGGATTCGGTATCATTTGATAAGCTTACTAAAATAATGATTCATAGACCACATCCTAGAACTACTGGCAGGAAAGGAAAACTCAGTCTTTAAACAAGTGAAAAACTCAAGAGATTCTGATACACAGTCACATTTGAGATTTAAATTTCTGTAGATCATAATACAGTAAAATAAGCTTATAATATTTAAAAGACCACAATATACGAAAATATGAAATGACAATTTGGAATGCTCCCCCAAATAAAAGAATTTAAGCCATGAGAGAAGCATATATGTATACATTTTATGAAAGGTAAGTAGTAAAATATTGGAGGTGTTGGCAAATTCAAATCAATATACCTAGTGACAACTCTGTAATTATCTTAAGGATTTACTACATTTATTACTAATTGTTAATGAATTTGCAGTGATTCTCAACTCTCTGTGTGTTTCCTCATATCTGTCTTCTTCTCAAGCCTGAATCAATGACCAGGACTATTTTGTTAAATAATTCCAGGAGTTGCCATTAACATGAGTGGTTTCTCCATAACAGAGCTCCTGACCTTTTCTTTATGTGATACTACTTCGAGGTATCAGGAATCTCAATCCAATCTCTTCTTTCCTGAAAACTTCGGAAAATGTTTGTACTACACCTTAGTGCTCACAGAGCTGTGCCATGCAGCAGCCCAGTCAATGATATATTTCAGTGTGTAACAGAAGTACCTTATTATTCTCAATAATTACTAAACATCTGTACCATGCACTTTAGTTTTCGAAGTACTTTCACAGGAATCACCTTGCTCCTTCCCTCACAAAAACCTTGTGTATTGAATAGGCCTAAATGTTTCCATTCAACCAATAAAAATCACTGAGCATTTCATATGTTCATACTGTGAAAAAGTAACTGAAGGAGATATCAAGGCTCCTGCTCTCAAACAACTGATACCCTATTGGAAAACAAAATATAAATGACATACAGGAAACAGCTAAAGTCAATTCAAAGATAAAATGTTAGCTAGAGCAGATTAGTATGGCAGGATTTTACATACTAATAGTAGCTAACACTTACTGAGAAATTTAATCTTTGTTCAACCCTTGGGATAGGTTACTACTCTTTTTCAGATGAGAAAACTGAGACCAGGAGAACTTAAGTAACTTACCCATGCAAATAAGTGGTGAACCAAGATTCAAATTCCAGATTTGTCCAGCTCCTTTTTATCATTACATTTTACTCCTTTTTATCATTACATTGTTTTTACATTTTATCATTACATTTTACTGCTAGGAAAGACAATCTAACTAAAGCAACGGGGACAAATGTCAAGACTAAATCAGAAAATGACCATTTCCCATAAAGCATGGATCACTGGCTTTACTGTCCAGTACAAACGGAGTGGGGAGTCGGAGGAAATCACAATAA
Source organism: Lutra lutra (assembly GCF_902655055.1). Lineage (NCBI taxonomy): Eukaryota > Metazoa > Chordata > Mammalia > Carnivora > Mustelidae > Lutra > Lutra lutra. The sequence goes on from NC_062285.1 coordinate 88,728,713, forward strand.
TGAGCCAGTGATGTTATTTTCCCACAGTACATTACCTCTTTGATTCGTTTAACCAAAGCATTCTGATCAAAGGCAACGGCCTCTGCACACTGATGAAGATGATCCTGATATCGGAGGCAGAGCTGTAACACCTGCTGAGAATCCAGTTTCTCCAATTTGGTATTTGTTGGGGAAGTCTGGCCACTCAATAGCCCTTCAAACAGAAAATAAAAAATGAAATGAAATGGAAGTTACTATTAATAAATTTGTTTTATAAGTAACTTAATAAGGTCACTGAAGATGGGGTAGGAGACTAAAATTTTTCTTGCATCTTTTGCTACATGTTAATGACAGTCATAGAAACCATCATTGAGGGAGCATCTCTTATATACCAAGCACTAGGCAAAGTGTTTCATACGCATTATTTTCATAATCATAATTTCCCTAGAAAGTAAGGTATTGTTAATCCCATTTCATAGATAAACTCAAGACACACAGAAATGAAGATTAAAAAAAAAAGAGTCACATAGCACAGTATAGTCATAGTAAGTGGTTTCTCTAGAATACAGCCCTCGATCATTAGAAACTATTTCAATGTATCAGGAATATAAATCCCTACTTGAATGAAAACTTTGGAAGATGTTTTAATACATCTTTTAATAATATAATGATCATCTGACTTTAAAACAAAGGCTGTAGCCAGAGACAAAGAAGGCCATTACATAACAATAAAGGGATCAATCCTTTAAGAGGCTATAACAATTACAAATATTGATGCACCCAACACTGGAGCACCTAAATACATGAAACAAATACTAAAAGATATAAAGGAAGAGACTGAACAGTAGAGGACTTTAATATCACACTTACATCAATGGATAAATCAGACAGAATTAGATAAATTAGACAGAAAATCAATAAGGAAACAATGGCTTTGAACAACACATTACATCAGATGGACCTAACAGATACATTCCATCCAAAGATGGCTGAATATGCATTCTTTTTTTTTTTCTTCGAAGATTTATTTATTTACTTATTGAGAGAGAGAGAGCACAAGCAGGAGGGAGGGGCAGGGGGAGAGGGACAAGCAGACACCATGCTGAGCAAAGAGCCTGACACAGGACTCGATTCCAGGATCCTGGGATCATGACTAGAGCTGAGGGCAGACGCTTAATTGACTGAGCCACCCAGGCCCCCCAGCACACATTCTTTTTAGGTGTATATGAAACACTCTCCAGGACACACCACACATTAGGCTGCAAGACAAGTCTTAATAAATCTAAGAAGACTGAAATCATATCAAGCATCTTTTCCAACCACAATGCTATGAAACTTGAAATCAATTATATGAAAAAAAAATGGAGGGACACCTGGTAGCTTGGTCTGTTAAGAGTCTGCCTTCAGGGGGCACCAGGTGGTGGGTATTGTAGAGGGCACGGATTGCATGGAGCACTGGGTGTGGTGCAAAAATAATGAATACTGTTATGCTGAAAAAATTAAAAATTAAAAATTTAAAAAAAAAAAAAAAAGAGTCTGCCTTCAGCTCAAGTCATGATCCTAGGGTCCTGGGATCAAGTCCTGAATCGGGCTCCTTGCTCAGCAGGGAACCTGCTTTTCCCTCTGCCTGCTGCTCCCCCTGCTTGTGCATTCTGTCTCTGACAAATGAATAAAATTTAAAAAAAAAACAAAAACTATTAAAAAAAAAGAACTAGAAAAAATACAAACACATGGAGGCTAAACAACATGCCACTAAATAGCCAATGAGTCAATAAATAAATCAAAGAGGACATAAAAAAATACATGGAGACAAATGAAATGAAATGGTCCAAAATCTTTGTGACACAGCAAAAGCAGTTCTAAGACGGAAGCTTATAGTGATACAGGCCTACTTCAAAAAGCGAGAGAAATCTCAAATAAACAATCTAACCTGATACTTAAGAAACTAGAAAAAAAAGAGAATGACAAAGCCCAAAGTTAGTAAAAGGAAGCAAATAATAAAGATGAGAGTGGAAATAAATTGAGACTAAAAAACAAGAAAAGATCAATGAAGCCAAGAGCTGGTTCTTTAAAAAGATAAACAAAATTGATAAACTTCTGGCCAGACTCCTCAAGAAAAAAAAAAAAAAAAAAGAGAGAGAGAGAGAAGACTCAAAATCAGAAATGGAGGAGAAGAAATAATAACTGACATCACAGAATACAAAGAATTATAAGAGACTACTATGAAAACTTATATGCCAACAAATTGGACAACCTAGAAGAAATGGATAAATTCCTAGAAATATACAATCTTCCAAAACTGAGTAAGGAAGAATAGAAAATTTGAACAAACCAATTACTAGTTATAAAATTGAATCATTAATAAAAGCAACAACAACAATAACAAACTCCTTTCAGCCAAAGTCCAGGACCAGATGGCTTCACAGATAAATTATATCAAGCATTTTAAAAAGAGTGAAAGCCTATTCTTCTCAAACTATTTCAAAAAACAGAAGAGGAAGGAAAACTTATAAATTCATTCTTCCAGGCCAGCATTACCATTACCAAAACCAAAGACAGTATAAAACAAAACAAAACAAAACAAAAACAAAAACAAAGGCCAATAACCCTGATGAACACAGATGCAAAAATCCTCAACACAATATGAGCAAACCGAATTCAACAATACATTAAAAGATCATTCACCACAATCAAGTGAGATTTATTCCACACATGCAAGGGTGGTTCAATATTCAGAAATCAGTGAATGTTATACATCATATCAACAAAAGAAAAGAGAAACCATACGATCATCTCAACAGATTCAGAAACAGTATTTGACAAATACAGTATCTGTTGATGATTAAAAACTCTCAATAATGTGCATTTATAGCAACATACCTCAACATAATAAAGTATGAAACACAGCTCACATCACACTCAATGGTAAAAAACTGAACACTTTTCCTCTCAATTCAGAAACAAGACAAGAATGTCCACTCTCACCACTTTTATTAAACATAGTACTAGAAGTCCTAGCTTCAGCAATCCGACAAGGGAAAAAAAAGCATCTAAATTGGTAAGAAAGAAGTAAAACTGTCATTATTTGCAGAAGACGTGATGCTATATATAGGAAACCCTAAACACTCCACCAAAAACCTTAGAATTAATAAATGAGGGGCGCTTGGGTGGCTCAGTTAAGTGTCTGCCCTCAGTTCAGTCATGATCCCAGGGTCCTGGGATTGAGCCCCATGTCAGGGAGGGAGCAGGGAGCCTGCTTCTCCCTCTCCCTCTACCCTTCTCCCTGCTCATACTTGCTCTCTCAAATAAATAAATAAAATTTTAAAGCACTAATAAATGAATCCAATAAATCTTCAGGATATAAAAACTAATATACATAAACCTATTGTACTTCTATATACTATAAATAAAGTAGCAGGAACAGAAATTTTAAAAATCCCATTTAAAATTGCACCTAAGGGGTGCCTGGGTGGCTCAGTCAGTTAACTGTCTGCCTTCAGCTCAGGTCATGATCCCAGGTTCCTGGGATCAAGCCCCACATCAGGCTCCCGGTTCAGCAGGGGAGTCTGCTTCCCTCTCTCTCTGCCCCTCCCCCTGCTCGTGCTCTCTCTCTCAAATAAATAAATAAATAAATAAAATCTTTAAAAAAAAATTGCACCCAAAAGAATAAAATATCTAGGTATAAATTTAAACAAGGAGGTGAAAGACCTAAACTCTGAAAACTATAAGATACTGATGAAATAAACTGAATATGGAACTAATGGGAAAATATACCATGTGCATGGATTAGTTTCGTTAAAATGTCCATACTTCCCAAAGCAATCCACAGATTCAGTGCAATCCCTATAAAAATACCAATAGCTGAGGAATTTGAGAGCCAGGGTGGGAAGTTTGGGGGGTACAGAAGGGAAAAATGAAACAAGATGGGATTAGATGAGACAAACCATAAGAGACTCAATCTCACAAAACAAACTGAGGGTTGCTGGGGGGTGGTGGGGTAGGGAGAAGGTGGTTGGGTTATGGACTTTGGGGAGGGTATGTGCTATGGCGAGTGCTGTGAAATGGCTAAGCCTGATGATTCACAGACCAGTACCCCTGGGGCAAATAATACATTATATGTTAATAAAAATAATTTTTAAAATACCAATAACATTTTTCATGGAACTGGAACAAATAATCCTAAAATTATACAGGAACCACAAAAGACCTGGAATAGCCAAAGCAATCTTGAAAAAGAAGAACAAATCATAACACCACACTTCAAGATATAATACAAAGCTATAATAATCAAAATGGTATGGTACTGGCACAAAAACAGACCAATGGAACAGGACACACTTAAATGGTCAATTATTCTACAATAAAGGAGCCAAGAATGTACAATGGGGAAAAGACAGTCTTTTCAATAAATGGTGCTGGGAAAACTGGACAGCTACATGCAAAAGGATGAAGCTGGACCACTGTCTTAACACCATACACAAAAGTAAACTCAAAATGAATTCAAGACCTAAGCATGCAACCTGAAACCATAAAAGAAAACATAGATATCTCTTGGACTTCAGCCTTACAACATATTTATGGATATTTCTCCTTGGGCAAGGGAAACAAAAGCAAAAATAAACTACTGAGACTATATGAAAATTAAAAAGCTTTTACACAGCAAAAAACAAAAACCATCAACAAAACAAAAAGGCAACCGAGTGAATGGGAGAAGATATTTATCAAAGATATAGCTGAGAAGGGGCTAATACCCAAAATACATAAAGACCCCAAATCCATAAAGAACTTAGACAACACCAGAAAAACCCAATCAATCTGATTTAAAAATGGGTAGAGGACCTGAACAGATATTTTCCCAAAGACATACGGATGGCTCATGACACATGGAAAAGATGCTCAACATCATTAATCATCAGAGAAATGCAAATCAAAACCACAATGAGATAATCCCCTTGCAAGAGTCAGAATGACTAGTATTAAAAAGACAAGAAACATCAAGTGTTGGCAAGGATGTGGAGAAAAGGGAACCCTCAGCATTGTGGTGGGAATGTAAATAGGTGAAACCATTGCATAAAGCAGTTTGGAGGCTCCTCAAAAAATTAAAAATAGAAATACCATATGACCCAGTAATTCCACTACTGAAAATTTACCCAAAGAAAATGAAAACACTAATTTGAAAAGATATATGTACCCTTATGTTTATCATAGCATCATTCATAATAGCCAAATTATAGAGGCAGCCTCCATGGCCATCAATAGATGAATGGATAAAGAATATATGCAGATCTAGAAGACACAAACACACACACACACACACAGAGGAATATTTGTCCTAAAAAAGAATGAAATCTTGCCATTTGTGATAACACGGATGGATCTATAGGGTATAACAGTAAGTGATGTAATTCAGACAGAGGAAGACAACATATGATTTCACTTACATATGGTATCTCTTAAATACAGAGAACTGGTGGCTGCCAGAGGGGACATGGGTGGGGGGATGGGTGAAATAGATGAAGGGGATTGAGAAGTACACATTTCCAGTTATAAAATAAGTCATGGAGATCAAAAGTAGAGAATAGGGAATATAGTCAATAATATTGTAATAATGTTGTATGGTGACAAATGTTGACTACACTTCTGGTGAGCTTTGAGTAATGTATAGAACTGTGGAATCACTATGTTGTACATCTGAAACTAATACATTGTATGTCAACTATACTTAATAAACTTTTTTAAATGGTTGTTTGAAAAACTGAGAAACAGAAATAAAATGTAAAGGAACCTGTTAGGAGGAGATGCAAAAATGAAAAAAATTAAAGTGAATAGAATGTCAGTGTACACACCAGAAACTCCTGTTCTTTATGCTTTCTTTCAACATCAGTTTTGTTGCATAACTATTAAATTCCTTATATGTTATAGGACATTTTATTTTCAAAGCCTTTCATATAAACTTACCTTATTTTTAAGGTGTAGCAGGTAGTTCAGGGTAATTATTAGCATTTATGTATTAAAAAGAAAGAAAGAAAGAAATTAAAAACGCTAAATGACTTGTCCATAGTCACACAGCAAAGTCTTGACTAAAACTCAAGCATACCAACTTTTGGTCAGGCACTTTCTGCCAAACCAAAGGTTCACAAACTTTTTGGTATTAGGAGTCCTTTACCTTTTCAAAAATTACTGAGGACTCCGGAAAGCTTTTGTTTATGTGGTTTATAACAATATTCATCTATTAAAAATTAAAACTGAGAAAATTCTGGAATATTTATTAAATTATTTTAAAATAACAATAATAATCTCATTACATTTTAGCATAAATAACATATTTAAAAGAAGTAACTATAGTTTCCAAAACAAAAAAGTGAGAAGAGTGGCACTGGCTTAAATTTTATAAGTTTTTTCAATGTCTGGCTTAACAGAAAACAGTTGGACTCACATCTGCTTCTGTATTTATTATGTTGCTTTTACAACGTGTAGCTTCCGGAAAACTCCATCGTACATTTCTAAGAGCATGAGAGTAACTGGCAATGTCTTCATATTATTGTGAAAATAGTTTTGTCCTCAGGGAATCCCTAGCAGGATCCTGAGGATTTCAGAGATAGCCCCACCACACTTTGAGAACCACACTCTGTTTCGTACCAGAGCCAATGATAGAGCATAAGGTATGCCAAAATAAATATGGCAATGGGGCACATGCTGGGCATGATCAGGATAGACCCACCCACATCAAAGCTCATCTTCCCTCCTCATTCCTGCCTCTTATCACTGATGTCAAACCTTCACTGATTTCTGAGGTACTAGAACTTAAACCAGTCTTCTTCCCACACCCCAACCCATACTTCAACAGGCTGTATGTTGGGCTACCCAGGTGTGCTACCCCAGAGAGTCCTTGGAAATGCCAGTCAGTGTTCTCAGATCTTCATCTCACCTCATGGTGCTGGGTTGAACTTGAGGCACTGCTCTGTTCCCCCTCATTCCACTGCCAGTACTAGCTCCCTCAGCAGCTCTAACTGTTGATCCTAGCACAGCACAGCACCAGTTTCTCCAGCTGAACCTGCCTCCACACAGTGGCTTTTGATGAAGCTATTTGCGGAAACGGGGATTTATTTTTTAATTGAAACTTTTATTGAGCTCCTATATAGGATATTGTGTATACCTTTACTCAACTTCCCCGAAAGGCAACATCTTGCAAACCTACAATACAACATCACAACCAGGATATTGACAGTGATACAATCCACTGATCTTATTCAGATGTGCTCATTTTACTTGCACTAGTGTGTGTGTGTGTGTGTGTGTGTGCATTCATGAGCACACACGCCTATGTACAGTAGTGGTCAACTGCAGTCCAGAAGCAGATGATACTCTTGACACATTGTTAAAAGGTCAATAGTAGCCTAATAGTATGTAACAATGCCTACATGATTCGCCTCACTTCATCTCATCACGTAAGCATTTTATCATCTCGTGTCATCACAAGAAGGGTGAGTACAGGACAGTAAGGCATTTTGAGACAGAGAGAGCACACATTCACATAACTTTTATTACTGTACAGTGTTATAACTGTTCTATTTTATTATTAGTTTTATTAATCTTACTGTTCCTAATTTATTGGTTAAACATTATAACAGGTATGTACCTACAGGAAAAAACCTAGTGTATATAAGGTTCAGTACTGTTCAGTTGCAGGCATCCACTGGGGGTCTTGGAATGTATTCCGCCCAGATGAGGATGTCTACTAGATTTAGTTCTATATAATTTTTTCACATGTGTATGTTCATGTATGCACCACCGCAGTCAGACCCTGAGCTGTTCCATCATAAAGATTTGTGTTGCTTTTTAGAACCACATCCACCTCTCTCTCATTTCCCTCCCCATCCCTAATCCCTGGCAACCACTAATCTGTTCACCATTTTTAAAATTCTGTCATTTAAAAAATGCTTTATAAATGGGAAAATATAATATGTAACCTGTGGGGACTTTTTTCACCCAACATAATACACGAGAGATTCATCGAAGTTGTATGTTTCAGTAATTTGTTCCTTCTTATTTCTGAGCAGTATTCCATGGTATGTATGTACCAGAGTTTGTTTAACCATCCACCTATTGAAGAACATTTGGGTAGTTTCCAGTTTGGGGGCCATTAAAAACAGAGCTGCTATGAATAGTGGTGCACAGGTCTTTGTATAAACAAATTTTCATTTCTCTGGGATAAATGCCCCAAGACTGCAATTGCTGGGTTAATCATATGTTTTGTTTTATAAGAAAATGCTGAACAGTTTTCTGGAGTGCCTGAGATCAAGAAAATGGGAAACTTTTTAGACGACTAAAATCTCTGAACAAAATTATCAAGGACTAATTACCAGGGACTAAAACTGACAAAGATACAGTACCAAGAACAGACTTGAAGAAGTTACCAAAAACTTTTTGTCATCAATCCCAGAAGTAGGAACAGAGTGAGAAGAGGCCATGGAAAGAAGAATTAATGATTTTGTGCTATCAATATTGGGCCAGGATAATGCAAGGGCCAAATGGAAACAGTATAAAAATCAAGATTCCTCATGGCAAAAAAACACTGTAAATTAAAAAAAAAAAAAAAAAAAAAAAGAACACCCCTGGGAAAAATGTCTGCAACTCATATCACATAGAGCAAACTACACTAATATATAATAATAAACTAATATATAACACATATAATTATATATAATGTATAATAATATATTATATGATAAACTAATATATAATAATAAACTAATATAAAGAACTCCTAGAAACTGGCAAGTTATAAATCAGCAAAAGAAAGATGGGCAAAGGATGTGAATAGTCATTTCACAGAAAAGGAACTATCAATGCCTCAGCTATAAGAAAAGATGTACAACCTTATTCATCATAAGCATAAGAGAAATCAAAACTTCACTGCAAGGCCATTTTTCACCTTTCACATTGGTAAAAACCAGAAGTATGATTAAAATCTCTGTGGGTGGAACTATGAAGAAACAGGCATTGCTGATTGGCGTGTAAGTCATGAACACCCCATTGATGGCAATTTGATATGGATATCAAAATTACAAATCTTTAAAGCCCTTGATGCAGCAATTTCACTACTAGGAATTTACACAAAAATTAGCACACATGCTAAATTTTGTATAAGATATACACCAAATTATTTGTTACAGTGGTGACTGTCATAGTAAAAGATGAGCAAACACTCAGTGTCCATCAATAGGGAGCTTGTTAATTAAACCAAGGTATATCCACAAATATATGACCACAGAAAACAACAAAGGAGCTCTGTATATTTTCACACAGAAAAGTCTCCATATGATATTAGGTAATACCTCCTTTGGCAGCCTAGGCTGCCATCCAGACTGAGGAAGACCCAAAAAGTTGGGGATCATGTGATCCACGGCCATGGCCACATGGGCAAACAGCGGAAGCACCCAGAAGGCTGGGGTAAACAGACATCACTCAGGTTACTTTAGGAAACTTGGTATGAGGTCTTACCACTTAGGAATGAGAGCTTCTGCCCAACTGTCAACCTTGATGAATTGTGGACCTTGGTCAGTGAGCAGACATGAGTAAAGTGGCCAAAAACAAGCCTGGAGTTGCTCCTATCACCGATGTAGTGCGATTCAGGCTTCTACAAAGTTCTGGGGAATGAAGGATGAAGTCTCTAGCAGGATTGCTAAAGAGAATATGGGGGGGGAGGGTGCTGTGTCCTGGTAGCTTAAAGCCACAGAGAGGGAGGTTCATTAAATGTTAACCAGTGCTTTAAAAAACAAAACAAAACAAGATATTGGGGGGCGCCTGGGTGGCTCAGTGGGTTAAGCCGCTGCCTTCGGCTCAGGTCATGATCCCAGGTCCTGGGTTCGAGCCCCGCATCGGGCTTTCTGCTCAGCGGGGAGCCTGCTTCCTCCTCTCTCTCTGCCTGCCTCTCTGCTTACTTGTGATTTCTCTCTGTCAAATAAATAAATAAAATCTTAAAAAAAAAAAAACAAGATATTGGGGCACCTGGGTGGCTCAGTGGGTTAAGCCTCTGCCTTCAGCTCAGGTGATGATCTCAGGGTCCTGGGATCAAGCCCCACATTGGGCTCTCTGCTCAGCGGGGAGCCTGCTTCCTCTTTCTCTCTCTGCCTGCCTCTCTGCCTACTTGTGATCTCTCTGTCAAATAAATAATTTTTTTTAAAAACAAGATGTTAATAAAAGAAGGTGTATAGGATACTGTATTGAGTAAACTACCATGTGTAAAAAATGTATTTTCCTTCCAAAAACTTTTAAGTAAATAAACTCATTTTAACAAAAGGTGACCAAGGGCTTTCTCATCATCTGTAAGTAACATCTTACTTACAGGGCAGTTCTCCCCTCTTTCCTTGTCTCAAGTATCCCCAACTACATAAGCCAAAACCAGTTCCTTATCTTCCATTTTCACCAAGGTTTATATGGCTGAATATACCTTAAATAACTTCAAGGCAATTAAAAGCCTCATAACAAAACTGTAAACTGGTAGAAGGTGGAGACCATATTTTACCTATCTTTTTACCTCTACCATACAGCACCTGGTATGTAAAGTGATCTCAGTTTAGGGTACGAGGATGCATTCTACTGTTGAGATTCCAAGCAAAGAGTGAGCTGAGGAAGAGTCAGGGACAAAAAAGCTTTCTCAGGGTACCTACTCTGTGTTCTCCACATATACTTAAGAAAGAGACCCGGTCTCAATCTGAATCTGCTCTTCTAAAGAGAATGAGGAAGATTCCCAGTGCTTGAGACCACTGGGAGCTTACATACAAGAACGGAAAAGTCAGAGCCAGGCCAAGCTTCCAGAAGGCTAAGGCAGAGCAGCCACAACCCACTGTAGCTCATAAAACAAAATCTTTACCCTTCCTCTTTAAAAAAGAAAAAAATTGGAAAAGAGATTTTTAAAAAGCTGCTGAGTCTAGAAGGCACACTAGGGACGCCTGGGTGGCTCAGTTGGTTAAGCAGCTGCCTTCGGCTCAGGTCATGATCCCAGCGTCCTGGGATCGAGTCCCACATCGGGCTCCTTGCTTGGCGGGGAGCCTGCTTCTCCCTCTGCCTCTGCCTGCCATTCTGTCTGCCTGTGCTCGCTCGCTCTCCTCTCTCTTTCTGACAAATAAATAAAATCTTAAAAAAAAAAAAAATAGAAGGCACACTAACATGGTTCAAATTGGGTTGCAGCCAACTTCAAAGACAAAGAAATTATACTTTAAATCACCCTCATAAATTACAATTATACCCCTCCCAATCATCCAGAAACCACCCCAGGTAGATGAGTCTATTATCATAATGTGCTTTTTTTCAGCTCACAGGAGTCTCTGAAAATTAACCACAAAACTTGCTCCAGATCTCAGGAGGAGCAAGACAGGAGGGGAAAAAAAGATGACAAGCCACTTTTCTACTCCTGAAGCTACAAAGCTGTGGCAACAGAGGCCAATTCCGGAGGCAGTAAGTAAAGATTTCCTGTCACTTTCAAGTGTCAAGGAACCCATTTCCCTCATTTTGATGACGAAACCACTCCTACTATCTACTGATAGAAGTAGGAGGGAGAACAGAAAACTGGGTATATTTAGAGATGATAAATGTCATCATTTGTAGGAGACCACAAACTGCCAGCCCTTCAAAGTGTTTTTATTCTGAATACACATTAAAGTTTTTTTAAAAGACTGTGGATGTTTTCAGTGAGGTAAATACTCTCCTGTTCTCTCAATCCCCACCACTTCCTACTGCCTTATGACCAGCCCGCTGCCCTCATTCACATTAACTGCCTGGCCTCTGAGAGCCTCTAGGGTTACACCTATGTTTTAATTCTTACTTGCCAACTCTAATAAGAACCTAAATGGGCGCCTGGGTGGCTCAGATGGTTAAGTGTCTGCCTTCAGCTCGGGTCATGATCCCAGGGTCCTGGGACTGAGTCCCATATCAGGCTCCCTGCTCAGCAGGGAGTCTGCTTCTCACTCCCTTTCTGTTTCCCCTGCTTGTGTATTCTCTCTCTCTGTCAAATAAATAAAAATAAAATCTTTAAAAAAAAATAGTGTAAAAAAAAAAGAACCTAAGCCCTTAAGTAGTAGAGAATAAACCACACATCATCTTGAAGGTATTTTTGTATAGTTTTATAAATGTTCTCCACGGTCAAGATTTTTTTAACTTTTTATTATATAAAATTTCAAACATATAAAAAGAAATATATATATATATATATATAAATTTTTCCCCATCTAGATTCAACAAGTAACATTTTATTCTACTTCACCTTTGTCTGTTTTATTTTCCTGAGCTATTAAAAAATTAGAGCTGTTATAACAGTCCTAATACTCTATTCTTCCACATATTTAGGATTAGCTTTTCATGTAAAATTTCTAAACTATGACTTCCTTACTGTGTAAGAGAACAGGCTCATTACCCTCAGTTTCCTAATTCTTCTTTAGCTTTAAAACAGTGATGCACAGGGCGCCTGGGTGGCTCAGTGGGTTAAGCCGCTGCCTTTGGCTCAGGTCAGGATCTCGGGGTCCTGGGACGAGTCCCGCATCGGGCTCTCTGCTCAGTGGGGAGCCTGCTTCCCTCTCTTTCTCTCTCTGGCTGCCTCTCTGTCTACTTGTGATCTTTCTCTGTCAAATTAAAAAAAAAAAAAAAATCTTAAAAAAAAAAAAAAAAAAAAAAAACCAGTGATGCACAAATGGATGCATTCCTAGAGACATATAAACGCCACAACTGAACCAGGAAGAAATAGAAGGCCTGAACAGACCCATGACCAGTAAGGAGATTGAAACAGTCATCAAAAATCTCCAAACAAGGGGCGCCTGGGTGGCTCAGTGGGTTAAGCCACTGCCTTCGGCTCAGGTCATGATCCAGGGTCCTGGGATCGAGCCCGCATCAGGCTCTCTGCTCAGCAGGGAGCCTGCTTCCTCCTCTCTCTCTGCCTGCCTCTCTGCCTACTTGTGATCTCTCTCTGTCAAATAAATAAATAAAATCTTAAAAAAAAAAAAAAAATCTCCAAACAAAAGCCCAGGGCCAGATGGCTTCCCGGAGGAATTCTACCAAACATTTAAAGAAGAACTAATTCCAATTCTCCTGAAACTGTTCCAAAAAACAGAAATGGAAGGAAAACTTCCAAACTCATTTTATGAGGCCAGCATCACCTTGATCCCAAAACCAGACAAGGATCCCATCAAAAAAGAGAAGTACAGACCAATATCCTTGATGAACACAGATGCAAAAATTCTCACCAAAATACTAGCCAATAGGATTCAACAGTACATTAAAAGGATTATTCACCACGACCAAGTGGGATTTATTCCAGGGCTACAAGGTTGGTTCAACATCCGCAAATCAATCAATGTGATACAACACATTAATAAAAGAAAGAACAAGTACCATATGATACTCTCCATAGATGCTGTAAAAGCATTTGACAAAGTAAAGCATCCCTTCCTGATCAAAACTCTTCAAAGTGTAGGGATGGAGGGCACATACCTCAATATTATCAAAGCCATCTATGAAAAACCCACCGCAAATATCATTCTCAATGGAGAAAAACTGAAAGCTTTTCCGCTAAGGTCAGGAACACGGCAGGGATGTCCGTTATCACCACTGCTATTCAACATAGTACTAGAAGTCCTAGCCTCAGCAATCAGACAACAAAAGGAAATTAAAGGCATCCAAATCGGCAAAAAAGAAGTCAAACTATCACTCTTCGCAGATGATATGATACTATATGTGGAAAACCCAAAAGACTCCACTCCAAAACGGCTAGAACTTGTACAGGAATTCAATAAAGTGTCAGGATATAAAATCAATGCACAGAAATCAGTTGCATTTCTCTACACCAACAATAAGACAGAAGAAAGAGAAATGAAGGAGTCCATCCCATTTACAACTGCACCCAAAACTATAAGATACCTAGGAATAAACCTAACCAAAGAGGCTAAGAATCTATACTCAGAAAACTATAAAGTACTCATGAAAGAAATTGAGGAAGACACAAAGAAATGGAAAAATGTTCCATGCTCCTGGATTGGAAGAATAAATATTGTGAAAATGTCTATGCTACCTAAAGCAATCTACACATTTCATGCAATTCCTATCAAAGTACCATCCATTTTTTTCAAAGAAATGGAACAAATAATCCTAAAATTTATATGGAACCAGAAAAGACCTCGAATAGCCAAAGGAATATTGAAAAAGAAAGCCAAAGTCGGTGGCATCACAATTCCGGACTTCAAGCTCTATTACAAAGCTGTCATCATCAAGACAGCATGGTACTGGCACAAAAACAGACACATAGATCAATGGAACAGAATAGAGAGCCCAGAAATAGACCCTCAACTCTGTGGTCAACTCATCTTCGACAAAGCAGGAAAGAATGTCCAATGGAAAAAAGACAGCCTCTTCAATAAATGGTGTTGGGAAAATTGGACAGCCACATGCAGAAAAATGAAATTGGATCATTTCCTTACACCACACATGAAAATAGACTCAAAATGGATGAAGGATCTCAATGTGAGAAAGGAATCCATCAAAATCCTTGAGGAGAACACAGGCAGCAACCTCTTCGACCTCAGCCGCAGCAACATCTTCCTAGGAACATCGCCAAAGGCAAGGGAAGCAAGGGCAAAAATGAACTATTGGGATTTTATCAAGATCAAAAGCTTTTGCACAGCAAAGGAAACAGTGAACAAAACCAAAAGACAACTGACAGAATGGGACAAGGTATTTGCAAATGACATATCAGATAAAGGACTAGTGTCCAAAATCTATAAAGAACTTAGCAAACTCAACACCCAAAGAACAAATAATCCAATCAAGAAATGGGCAGAGGATATGAACAGACATTTCTGCAAAGAAGACATCCAGATGGCCAACACATATGAAAAAGTGCTCACATCACTCGGCATCAGGGAAATACAAATCAAAACCACAATGAGATATCACCTCACACCAGTCAGAATGGCTAAAATTAACAAGTCAGGAAATGACAGATGCTGGCGAGGATGCGGAGAAAGGGGAACCCTCCTACACTGTTGGTGGGAATGCAAGCTGGTGCAACCACTCTGGAAAACTGCATGGAGGTTCCTCAAAATGTTGAAAATAGAACTACCCTATGACCCAGCAATTGCACTACTGGGTATTTACCCTAAAGATACAAACGTAGTGATCCAAAGGGGCACGTGCACCCGAATGTTTATAGCAGCAATGTCTACAATAGCCAAACTATGGAAAGAACCTAGATGTCCATCAACAGATGAATGGATAAAGAAGATGTGGTATATATACACAATGGAATACTATGCAGCCATCAAAAGAAACGAAATCTTGCCATTTGCGACAATGTGGATGGAACTAGAGGGTATCATGCTTAGCGAAATAAGTCAATCAGAGAACAACAACTATCATATGATCTCCCTGATATGAGGGAGAGGAGATGCAACATGGGGGGTTAAGGGGGTAGGAGAAGAGTAAATGAAACAAAATGGGATTGGGAGGGAGACAAACCGTAAGTGACTCTTAATCTCACAAAACAAACTGAGGGTTGCTGGGGGGAGGGGGGTTGGGGGGTGAGGTTGGGTTATGGACTTTGGGGAGGGTATGTGCTATGGTGAGTGCTGTGAAGTGTGTAAACCTGGCAATTCACAGACCTGTACCCCTGGGGATAAAAATATATGTTTATAAAAAATAAAAAAAAAAAAACAGTGATGCACACAAAGTATTTACTGAGTTAAAAACCTCATCCAATAGATTCCATATTTACCAGCAGTAAATACTGGAGGAATTTCTTAAGACCCTATTACATCCTAGTTGAAGCTACTCTCTTTATACAGGAATGGAGAGTGGGCTCCATGGAATGAGTGAGGACCAAGACTAATTATTACACAGATCCAGCAAACTGCCATCTGCACCTCCCTCTTTGTGCAAAGTGTTGAGTGGAAAAATCATCAGGGTTAAAGATTTGGGAAATATTTTGCTGAGCAATCTTTTTCTTTTTGAAATATGAGGTAGGAAAAATGCATTTTCTTAAAGTATAGAACAGAAACATATGGGTATTAATCTAGGCTATTAACAAACTGAATTCCTTTACTTTTAAAGGCTTAGCTCCTTCCAAGACTAAAAAGGAGTATTATGAGTAGTGAGGCCTCTATTTGAGAAACAGTATAATAAGCGCCATTTCCTGCTACAGAATCCTAAAATCTACACATAAGTAATCTATGACCAATGTTACTGTGAAGGTATAATTGAGCAACAGTTTATAAAAAAAGAAATTCTCCCCCAAACCAATAAGATGTTTTTTAAAAAAAGATTTTATTTATTTATTTGGGAAAGACAAGGGAAATCACAAGCAAGGGGGAAGGGGTAGAGGGAGAAGCAGACTCCCTGCTGAGGAGGAAGCCTAATGCGGGACTTGATCCCAGGAGCTGGGATCATGACCCGAGCCAAAGACAGATGCTTAACCAACTGAACCCCCCAGGTACCCCCAATAAGGTTTTTCATTCTGTTGATCATGGTCTATTTTCAAAGACAGAAGCACATAAGCCATGTGTATTCCTTAATATAAACTCTAGTTCTCAGGGCACCTGTGTGGCTCAGTCGGTTAAGCATCTGCCTTCGGCTCAGGTCACCATCCCGGGATCCTGAGATCACACCCCATGTCAGGCTTCCTGCTTAGTGGGCAGCCTGCTCCTCCCTCTCCCTCTGCCCTTCCCCCTGCTTGTACTGTCTTGTAGTCTCTGTGAAATAAACAAATAAAATTTTAAAATAAATAATTAAATAAAATAAACTCCATTTCTCAAAAGTTCTCTCCTTTTAAAGAGAGGAAAAGTCTAAAAATATTAGCCCAACTTGGACAGGATCTTAGGATTTAGACTAGTGATCAATTCCTTTGGGGTATCCAGAAAAAGAGTGCCCTCCATGACTGGTTCCCTTAGGAACTTTTACCTCCATTCAGATACACGTCAGAGGAGCACCAATCTCACCCAGGAGAAGAAGCCATCCAGATAGGCTATCATCATGGTTTTGGTTAAACCATGAGGTATAAGAGACCACCAGTGCAGACAAGCCCACAATAATATGCCAACTCACCACAATGTTTGGTGTGAAGAGAAACAACCTCCTAATCATTTCCAATAAGTACCAGAGGGCCAATAAAGAACTTTCTCATTAAGTTCGCTATAGACTGAATGTTGAATCCCCCAAATTCATTTGTATAGACTTAATCCCTAATGTGATGGTAGGAGGAGGCAGGGCCTTTAGGAGGTAATTAGGTCAAGAAGATGGAGCCCCCATGAATGGGATTAGTGCCCTTATAAGAGACCTCAAAGGGCTTATTTGCCCTTTCTACCATGTAAGGGCACAACAAAAAGATGGCCATCTATGAACAAGGAAGCAGGCCCTCACCAGACACTAAATCTGCCAGCATCCTGACTTTGGATTTCCCAGCCTCTAGAACTGTGATAATTAAATATCTAAGATAGGGAGCTTAGTCCCTGAAAAAAGCCAAATTCAGTCCTATTATTACTGGCTGTGTGATTTGGATGGTTTATTTTAGATCTCTGAGCTTCAGTTTTCTCATATGTAAAGCTGGAATAATAATCATCTCACTTTACAGTTTGCCAATCATACAGCAGGATCTTGATAAATATATGTTCCCTTTACTCTTGCCTTTCTTAAGACTCAGAGAAGTAGAGGGGCACCATGCTTCAGGGGAATTTGTGGTAGGTTATAGAAAGCAGTTTATCCATTTAGGCCACTTGTCTATGACTAATGACTTTGATTTATGGTACCAAAGATACAAAAGTAGAGGATGTTATAACCAAAGCAGATACAACTTCTCCAAAGGTGATCAGTACCTACAGATGACACACCTCAATGTCTTCCAGAAATCCTGTCCACTATTAAGAACTTAAATTAGCTTTTCATAATCTTCTCCACTTTCTCCTCCCAAACAATGAGGTAAAATGTTCAACTCATCATCCTTCAACAATTTCCAGGTTCAAAGTCTTGCTCTCTGGTTAAATTTCGGCCAGGGGAAGGAGGCAGCATGATATAATGAAAAAAGTATGAGCTTTGGAGTAGGGTAGACCTGGGAATTTGAATCCAGAGACAGCCATTTACTACCTATGTGATGTAAAAGTAGGATTTTAACTTCCTTGAACTCAAACAGTTTAGTATTGGTTAATACTATTTAGTTAAAAGAGTACTATGATAATTATACGAGGTTATGCGGAGCATAGCATCTGGCACAGAACAGGGACTCAGTTCATGTTAATTTCTTCACTGTCCTCATCTCCAACTACCAGCTGTTGCCATAGTTAAATAAGCAGGCTGCAAAATCTGCCTGAATAACTGGCCAACCCTACCACACTACAAGTACTTGCTAGCACCTCCTTCTGTATACCAGCACTGTGGGAAATCATAAAGAAGTCATCCTCTTCCTCAAGCAGATTACCAGAAGCAGCGGGAGTTAAATACAATGCCAATGTGAATAAAAGCTAAAATTAAAAAGGAAGGAAAAGTCTCAAAACCCAATTCATAAATGGGCAGATGATGTAGTAGACACTTCTCCAAAGAAAATATACAAATGTCACTTAGCACATTAAAGATGCCCAACATCACTCATTAGGGAATTGCAAAACAGAACCACAATGAGATACCATTAAACCATGAGGATGGCTATTACCCAAACAATAGAAAATAACAAGTATTGGTGAGGACACGGAGAAATTGGAATGCCTGTACACTGGTGATGAGAATATAAATGGTGTTGAAATGAGAACAAAGGACTTAGAATATTATATCAATTTAGTCGATAAAGCAGTGGCAGGGTTTGAGGGGACTGATTTCAATTTTGAAAGAAATTTTACTTTAAAATGTTTTCAGTCTTGGGGCACCTGGGTGGCTCAGTGGGTTAAGTTTCTGCCTTGGGCTCAGGTCATGATCTCAGGGTCCTGGGATCAAGCCCCACATCAGGCTCTCTGCTCAGCAGGGAGCCTGCTCCCCGCCCCCCCCGCCACCTGCCTCTCTGCCTACTTGAGATCTCTGTCTGTCAAATATATCAATAAAATCTTTAAATAAATAAAAAGAGATAAAATGCTATCAGCCTTACAAGCTATAAATTACTTGTGAAAGGAAGAGTAAGTCAATGCAGAAAACTGTATTGTTTTGTTTTAAGATTTTATTTGAGAGGGAGAGTCAGAGGGCGAAGCAGACTCCCAGCTGAGCAGAGAGCCCAATGTGGGACTCGATCCCAGGACCCCGAGATCATGACCTGAGTTGAAGGCAGACACTCAACAGACTGAGCCACCCAAACACCTCTATATTGTTTTCTTATTTTAAAGAAATGGCCACAGCCACCCCAATCTTCAGCAACCACTACCCCAATCAGTCAGCAGCCATTAACAACAAGGCAAGAACCTCCATCAGCAAAAAGATTATGACTTGCTGAAAGCTCAGATAGTTAGCATTTCTTAGCAATAATTTGTATTAAGGTATGTACATGGTTTCTTTTAGACTTAATGCTTTGGACACTTAATAAACTATAGTACAGTGTAAACATAACTTTTATATGCCCTCAGAAATAAAAAATTTCACTTGACTCACTTTACTGCAATATTCAGTTTACTGCAGTGGTCCGGAACAAAATCCACAATATCTCCAAGGTATGCCTGTATGTGGCAAAACCGTCCTTCAAAAGTGTGGAAGAAATTAAGACATTCCCAAATAAAAGCCTAGGGAGTTCATTACCACTGACCTGTCCTTCAAGAAATGCTAAAGACAGTCCTCTAGATAGAAATGAAAGGATACGGAGCAACTGCCTTCAGCTCAGGTCATGGTCCCAGGGTGCTGGGATCGAGCCCCAATCAGGCTCCCTTGCCCAGCGGGGAGCCTCCTTCTCCCTCTCCTCTGTCAAGTAAATAAATAAAATATTTTCTAAAAAAGAAATGAAAGGACAGTTGAAGGTAACTTTGAGCTGTATGAATAAAGATCTCAGTAAAGGTAAATATGGGCAGTTATAAAGGCTAGTATTATTGTAACAATTGTAACTCCATTTTTTGTTTCCTACCTGATTTAAGAGATTAATACATTTTTAGAAATTATTAGCTTATGTTTTTGGACAATGTTAAAAATGTAATGTTGTGAGGCGCCTGGGTGGTTCAGTGGGCTAAAGCCTCTGCCTTCGACTCAGGTCATGGTCTCAGGGTCCTGGGATCGAGCCCTGCATCTGGCTCTCTGCTCAGCAGGGAGCCTGCTTCCCCTGCCCCTCTGCCTGCCTCTCTGCCTACTTGTGATCTCTCTGTCAAATAATTAAATAAAATCTTTTTTAAAAAATGTAATGTTGTGGTATCACCATCTGAAAGGGGTGAACATGAAGCTGTGAAGGAGCAGAGTTTTTCATGTTATTGATGTTAAGCTGACATGAATTCAAGTTAGAGTGTTATAACTTCAGTGTGTTAAATATAATACCCATGGTGATTTCCAATAGTTATAGAATATAAAAAAGAAAATGAAAAATTTAAAAATTTCACTACAAAAAGTGAATTCAACCCCCCAAAAAAGACAGAATGCAGTAAATGAAGGACAAAAAAGGCTATATGGAAGAAACAAAACAGGAGCAAAATAACAGAAGTCCCTCCTCCTTAGTAACTACTTTAAATATAAACAGAATAAACTGTTTTATCAAAAGGCAGAAACTGGCTCTAGGAATTTGTAAAAAGTATGACCTAACTATGTGATATCTACAAAAGACTCACTTTATCCAAAGACATAAATAGGATGAAAGTGAAAGGATGGTAAAAGGTATTCCATTCATATAGTAACCAAAAGAGAGCAGGAATGTTTATACGAATTCAGAGAAAATAGACTTTAAATCAAAAAAGGTTACAACAGGAGGCAAAGAAAAACATCATAT
This sequence comes from Lutra lutra, assembly GCF_902655055.1. Taxonomy (NCBI): domain Eukaryota; kingdom Metazoa; phylum Chordata; class Mammalia; order Carnivora; family Mustelidae; genus Lutra; species Lutra lutra. Next base: position 88,749,603 of record NC_062285.1, read on the forward strand.
ACTAATAAAAAGTTCAATACAACAAGAAGGCATAACAATTTTAAGACATTTACACACCTCATCACAGACCATCAAAATATATTAAGCAAAATGGACAGAACTGGAGAAATAGATAGTTCTACAATGGTAGTTGGAGACTTCAACACCCCATTCTCCATACAGAACAACCAGACAAAAGGTAACAAGGAAACAGAGAACTTGAACAACACAGTAAACCAGCTAGATCTAACAGACATATACAGAATGTTCTACCCAAAAAAAGAATATTCTTTTTTTTTAAATATTTTATTTATTTACCTGACAGACAGAGATCACAAGTAGGCAGAGAGGCAGGCAGAGAGAGAGGGGGAAGCAGGCTCCCTGCTGAGCAGAAAGCCCAATGCAGGGCTCGATCCCAGGACCGTGAGATCACAACCTGAGCCGAAGGCAGCGGCCTAACCCACTGAGCCACCCAGGCGCCCCAAGAACACATATTCTTTGCAAGTATACATGGGCTACTTCCCAGGATAGACCATTTGTTAGGCCATAAATACTCAATACATTTTAGAAGATAAATATCATTAAAAAATACCTTCTCTAACAACAAAAGAATGAAGTTAGAAATCAATATCAGAAAAAAGTGAAAATGTGGGGCACCTGGGTAGCTCAGCAAATTAAGCCTCTGCCTTCGGCTCAGGTCATGATCCCAGTGTCCTGGGATGGAGCCCCACATCAGGCTCTCTGCTCAGCAGGGAGCCTGCTTCTCCCTCTCTCTCTCTGCCTGCCTCTCTGCCTACTTCTGCCTACTTGTGATTTCTCTGTCAAATAAATAAATAAATCTTAAAAAAAAAGAAAAGACAAAACTGAAAAATATAGAAGCCTGTGAAAATTAAAAAAACACACTCTTAAGTAACCAATGGATCAAAGAAAAAAAATTACAGGGGAAATCTAAGAATACTTAGAGATGAATGAAACCTCAAATACAATATACCAAAACTTAAAGGACACCACGAAGCGTTGCTAAGTGCAAAATTTATAACTCTAAACACTTACATTTTTTAAAAAGTCTCTCGAATCAACAAGCTAACATTATAACTTAAAGAACTAGAAAAAGAAGAACGAACCAAACACAAAGCTAGCAGAAGGAAAAAGTAACAATTATAACAAAGATAAATTAAATCTCTTAGAGAACAGAAAGACAGAGAAAACAGACAAAACGAAAAGCTGATTCTTTAAAAATAGCAACAAAGTCACAACACTTTAGATAGATGAAATAAAGAAAAAATGAAAGAAGACTCAAAGAAATCAGAAACAAAAGTGGGGATATTACTACTGCATCTACAGAAATAAAAAATATTAGAAGAGAGTAGTATGAGCAATTTCACATCAACAAATTGGATAGCCTAGATGAAATGGATAAATTTGTGGAAATACAAAAACTACCAAGACTATCATGAAGAAATAGAAAATCGGAATATACCTCTAATTAGCAAGGAAACTGAATCAGTAATTTTAAAAAAATCTCCAAACAACAAAAAAAGTCTTGGACCTGATGGCTTCACTGGTGAATTTTACAAAATACTTAAAGAAGAACTAACACCAGTTCTCAAAATTTCCCCCCAAATTGAGGAGGAACACTCCAACTCATTTTATAAGGCCATCATATCCTAAAAGAAAAGCCAAAAACACAACAAGAAAACTTCTGACCATTATCACATATGAACAGTGATGCAAAGAGCCTTCAGAAAATGCTGGCAAGCAGAATTCAACAGCATATAAAAGGATTACATGTGGGGTGACTGGGTGGCTCAGGTTAAAGCCTCTGCCTTCGGCTCAGGTCATGATCCCAGGGCCCTGGGATAGAGCTCTGCCTTGGGCTCTCTGTTCAGCAAGGAGCCTACTTCCCCCCTCTCTGTCTGCCTCTCTGCCTACTTGTGACCTCTGTCATATAAATAAATAAAATCTTTAAAATAAAAAAAAGGGGGCACCTGGGTGGCTCAGTGGGTTAAAGCCTCTGCCTTCCGCTCAGGTCATAATCCCGGAGTCTTGGGATCGAGCCCCGCATCAGACTCTCTGCTCAGCAGGGAGCCTGCTTCCTCCTCTCTCTCTGCCTACCTTTCTGTCTACTTGTGATCTCTGTCAAGTGAATAAATAAAATCTTTAAAAATAAAATAAAATAAAATAAAATAAAGGATTATATGTCATGACCAAGTGGGATTTATTCCCAGAATGCAAAAACAGTTCAACATGGGAAATTGATTAGTGTAATACACAACATTAACAGAACAAAAGATAAAAGCTACCTGATAATCTCAATTAATACAGAAAAAGTATATGACAAAATTCAACACCCTTTTATGATAAAAACACCCAACAAACTAGGAATAGAAGGAAACTAATAAAAGTCATACATGAAAAACCAGAAAAAAAACATATTTAATGGTGAAAGACTGAAAGCTTCTCTTCTATGATCAGGAACAGGCAAGGATGCCCACTTTCACTATTTCTAGTCAAGACAGTATTGGAAGTTCTAGCTGGAGCAATTAGGCAGAAAAAAGTAATACACAACATCCAGACTGGAATGGAAGAAATAAAATTGTCTCTATTTGCAGATGATATGATCTTATATGTAGAAAATCCTCAAGATTACACACAAAAAATTTCAGAATGAATTCAGCAAAGTAGCAGAATACAGTTAATGCACAAAAATCAGTTGTGATGAAAACTCTGAAATACTACTGAAAAAACTGAGGAAGCTAAAAATAAATGAAAAGACAGCTCATGTTTCATGAATTGGAAGACTTAATACTGGGATTTTTAAGTTTTTTTTTTAAATTCAAGTATAATTAACAAAGTATTTTATTAGTTTCAGGTGAATTAAAAAATTCTATACATTTCTCAGTGCTCATCAAGAAAAGTGTCCTCTTAATCCCCTTTATCACCCATCTACCCATTCACCTCCCCTCTGGCAACCACCAGTTTGTTCCCTGCATTTAAGAGTCTGCTTTTTGTCTATTTTTGTTTCTTAAATTCCTTAAATTCCTTATGAGTAAAATCATACGCTATTTGTCTTTATTTCTCTTAGCATTATAACTCTTAAGGTCCAACCATGTTGTTGAAAATGATGGGATTTCATCATTTTTTATGACTAATATTAATGTGTGTGTGTATATGTGTCCATTCATCTACAAATGGACACCTATGAATGGACACTTCCATACTGAGCTATTGTAAATAATGCCGCAATAAACATAGGGGTGCATATATCTGTTCAAATTAGTGTTTTTGTTTTCTTTGGATAAAAACCCAGTGGTGGGGCGCCTGGGTGGCTCAGTCGGTTAAGCGACTGCCTTCGGCTCAGGTCATGATCCTGGAGTCCTGGGATCGAGTCCCGCATCAGGCTCCCAGCTCCATGGGGAGTCTGCTTCTCCCTCTGACCTTCTCCTCGCTCATGCTCTCTCTGTCTCTCTCTCAAATAAATAAATAAAATGTTTAAAAAAAAAAAAAAACAAAAAAACCCAGTGGTGGAATTACTACATCATATGGTAACTCTGTTCTTATTTTTTTGAGCAACCTCCATACTGTTTTCCACAGCGGCTATACCAATTTGTATTTCTACCATGGTGCACAAGTGTTCCCTTTCCTTCACATCCTGGCAAATACTTGTTATTTCTTGTGTTTTTTATTTTAGCTATTCTGACAGCTGTAAAATATCTCATTGTGCTTTAAAAAAAAAATCATTCATTCATTCAGAGAGCAGGGAGAGGGGCAGGGGGAGAGGGAGACAGAGAAATTCAAGCAGACTCTGGAGCCTGAGTCAGACGCTTAACTGACTGAGGCACCCATAGTCCTTTTAATTTGCATTTCTCTGATGACTAGTGATATCCAGCACCTTTTCAATTGTCTGTTGGCCATGTGTTCATTTTCACTGGAAAAATGTCTAAGCACTCTGCCTATTTTTTACTAGAGTATTTAGTTTTCTGGTATTGAATTCATAATACCATCTAAAGTAATCTACAGATTCACTACAACCTCTATAAAAATGTCAACATTTTTTGCAGAAATAGAAAACCCATCCTAACATTTATATGGAATCTCAAAAGACTTCCAATAGCCAAAACAATCCTAAAAAAGAAAGACAAAGCTAGAGGACTCATACTTCCTGATTTTAAAACTTACTGCAAAGCCACAGCAATCAAAACAATATGGTACTGGCATAATGACAGACATCTAGATCAACAGACTAGAACAGAGCCCAGAAATAAACGCTCACAGACATGGTCGAACAATTTTGTACAAGGGTGCCAAGACCATTCAATAAGGGAAAGAACAGTCCTTTCAACAAACGGTGCTGAGAAAACTAGGTATCTGCATGCAAAATAACTAAGTTGAACTCTTACCAAACACCACATACAAAAATTAACTCCAATTACATCAAAGACCTAAACCTATAAAACTCTTAAAAGAAAACATAGGGCAAAGGTTCCTGACATTGGTTTGGCAATGATTTCTTTGATAGGACACCAAAGATAAGAGAGCAAAAGAAAAAACCAGACAAATTGGACTTCATGAAAATTTTCAAAGTTTGTGCACCAAAAGCACTATCAAGAGAGTAAAAAAGCAGCCCACAAAATGGGAGAAAATATCTTCAAAGGGCCTGTATCTGATACAGGATTAATACTCAGAATAGATAGAGAACTCCTAAAATCCATTGTAAAAAAATAGGAACCCAATTTAAAAATAGTCAAAAGACTTGAACAGACATTTCTCCAAAAAAGGATATACAAATGGCCAATTAAGATATGAAACGATAACCAGCATCACTAATCGTAAGGGAAATGTAAATCAAAACAACAATATTCCACCTCACACTCATTAGGATATGGCTACTATAAATTAAAAAAAACAACAACCCCAAAACAAAAAACAAAACAAAAAAGCAAAAACAACCCAGAAAATAACAAGTGTGGAGTGCTGGGTCCCCCAATAATGGGTCCGTGATTAAAGGAGTGAGACTGATACAAAGCGAAGGTCAAGCAAAGCTTTATTTCGCGCCAAGCATCGGGAATCAAACCGACTGTCAAACTGACTGGTCGGGGCGGCCCCTTACAGAGAGGGCGACCCCTCCCTGCCTCACAGACTAACTTTTATAGAGCAAAAGCCATGTGGTTGGGTCTGGCCACACATAGGTGGCCAATGAGATTGCAATACAAAGAGAAAGCTGCACAGTCATCCTAGGTTACACACAGGTGGCCAATTGAATTACAATTCACCTCATAGTAACTATTTGAACTAGCCTATCACCTTAGTCAGAATTGGTGCCCAAAAGGCGGGGCCCACACTCCTTGGTAGATAATAAGACAGTATGCCGCTTTACTGATTGGATGTCTCCACCTGACCTGACTTATCCCTGCATTCGGGCTGTTATCTCCACCTGATCTGACCGGCCCCTGTATTTGGGTTTTGTTACCTGGGACTGGTTTCCCAGACTTGCTTTTAAGTAAGTTCCCCTGGGGGGGCAGGGTCAGTTTAAGTTTTACTTGCATAAATAACAAAATGGCTGTTCAACCGAGGTGGGGCTGCTCTGGCTAAATAGGCCCTTACATGGAGCTCTTGTGCATTGTTGATAGGAATGTAAGATGGTACAGTCACTGCGGAAAAGAGCATGGCAGTTCCTCAAAAAAAGTAAATACAGAATTACCATATGATTACCAAGAGTTCCACTTCTAGGAACACACCCTAAAGAACTGAAAGCAGACTCTCCAAGAGATATTTGTACATTCACATTCACAGTAGTTAAGGCATGGAAGCAATCTAAGCAACCAGCAACAGTTGAATAGATAAGTAAAATGTAGTAAATACAATTTATATTATTCAGTGGGAATTAAAAACAGGAAATATTTACATTTGCTACAATATGGATGCACTTTGAGAAGGTATGCTAAGTGAAATAAGGCAGACAGAAATGTCTGTATGATTCCACTTACATGAGGTACACAGAATAGTCAAATTCATGGAGGAAAAAAAGGTAGAATAATGGTTGCCAGGTGCTACGGGGAGGGGGAATAGGAAGTTACTGTTTAATGGGTATAATAGAGTTTCAATTAGGAATGATGGAAAACGTAGTGGTAATGTCACACAACAATGTGAAATACTTAATGCTACCAAATCACACTCTCAAAAAGGGTTAGACTGGTAAATTTTATGCTATGTATATTTTACCACAATAAAAAGTCAAGTAGATAAATTTCAATACCCTTCTAATAAAGCAGGCCCCCCCTTGCAAAAAAAAAGGTGGTCAGTAGGGAACAAAATCTAAAGTACGAATAGATAAACCAAAGGAAAAACAAGTCTTATTTCCTGCTCTGAAAACTGAGTTGAACCATGTTTTCTTTCAAGTCTAAACTTTGAAAATTTCATGTTTCTATGAGGAGGAAGATAAAGAAGTATTCTACACTGCTAGACTAGGGTTTGGGCTTGGTTTTTCTGTTTTTTTGTTTTTTTTTAATTACAGGACCAAAACTAATTTAGAATTATTTGCATAAAGGAACATTTAAATTCAGAAGACCCTTACTCTGAGTATGAGAATAAAAGAAATGCATTTGTAGTTCAAAAGTCACACTTTTCAGCATCTCTCCGTGAATGAACACAGAAAGCTCACACCGTCTCATTTGTCTAGAAGTAGGAACACCAGCCCGGAAAAATGGAGCACCTGAGTCCTCCCTGCCACCTGGCAGCTAGTGTTTACCACACCCTGGTGTTCTCCACTCACTGAAATATCAACACCCCCAAACTACAGCTTTCCAGACAAAATGGGGATGCTTGTTTGGAGCACCAAATGATCCTTCCCTTTCTAAAAGATTTTGTTTTGAGGAACTAAAGTGTTTTGTTTTGTTTTTTTTTAATTGGCATTGTACACCTAATGGTACTTACAGTTGTTTGAAGTAAACACAACTCCCTAAAAATACAGACTTTGCAAGGCACACCAACACTGACGATAAAAGAGGGGAGGCTATCTTTAGAGTCAACAGCAAATCCCATTGGGGAGCTGAAGTTTTTCTTTTTCAGATTTTCAGAAAGACAAATCACAGATTCACTTTAAATAAAAACAAAGGAAGTATTAGCAAAAGGACACAACCAAAAAGAAATCTGAAATATTAATGCCATGACTTTGCTGCTCTTAAGAGTCCCCCTTCTTGTAAGTGTTAACTCATGGCTTCCTTGAAGGATTATATACCCTGCACTCCAATGAATAATGGGAAATACAGATAATGTATGGATAATGGATAATGTTTATAAAGGAGAAAACACCCTGATCAGATGGAAAGTTCTCACCTGTCAACAGCTTAAAATATTGAGGCATTTCTGTTGATTGATAGTAACTGATAACTAAGAACAAGACAGATTTTAGAATAAAAAAACAAATCTGACTTTCCACACATGAAGTCTACTAATAAAACAATCTCAACTTCTACTCCACTTATATACAATTAGCAGGAAATAGGGAATATTCCTTCTATATATATAGAGAGAGAGAGTTAAGACCTATCTAGAGAAAGTTAAGGAGCTACAGTCCAACAAAATGTCACATATGAGAGCCCATTTGCCTGTTATACAGAGAAGCTGAAGAATCAAGGGCCTTTCTCCCACCTGCCCTGCAGCTAGAATACAAGCACAAGGCAGAATTACATCAATTTATGCATCCATGCCCAACTCTAAGCGGGGAACAAATGTTGCAAAACAGGGACCTTCTACAAGGTGCACTGCCTGGTGACAGCAGTTTCTGAAAAAATTGGTTCTAAGGCAGCAATAGAAGGAGAACCAATGGCAAAGGTCAGTCTACACTGCCAGCCAGCACTGTTTGTGGTACAGGGCGTGTCAAGCGTTTGGTCATGACAGCAGTAGTGACTTTACTGGGTTAAGTTCTGTAGCATGATTTTGGCCATTATGCTTAGGCAGGTGACCCAAAAATCTGATTCTAGAGCTCTTTGATTCTGTCCGCTATTCACTATGCTTCTAATAAATTCTTTGTATGCTTAAATCAGCCATCAGAGCTGACTGATACACCTTTTTAACTGATAGAAAAATTGTGGTTAATTGTAACACTATATTCCTTGAAGACAGCAGAGAGAACTAAATGAGGTAATATATGTTTGTCAAGCTTTTAAAAGAAAAAAAGTGACTCAGCCAGCAAAACTGAATTTATTAAGGAATAACAGAGGAACTGCAATTTGGGTCAAGCAAACTATGGTGAACTGTGGGCAAGTCTTGGCAAAAAAGGAGGACAGCATCTTTTTATAGAGAAAAGTTGTGAGGGGTTGTTTTGAACAAAAAATCATTGGGGGAAAAATGAGAGTTCAAAGTGGAGGCAGCTTCTCATTGGCTGCGGGTGGTTGAGGAGGTGGTGGCTTCCCATTGGCTGCAGCGAAGGCAGCTGCCTGATTCAGAGCAAATCTTTCTTCTTCCTGGGGACTATGCAAGTTGTAACCAGTGGTACATGCATAAGAGCCCACCCTCTATGATCTCAGGACTCCAATTTTGAGTTAGGTTTCCTTGACACATTTTCACATGTTAAAGCCCTTTGTAAACAATAAGCCACATATTGTTACAATTTACTAAAATTTAACTCTCTGTCAAGTGCTACATAAAGCATTTTATTTCATGAGTAAGAAACACAACAGCTAACATTAATGATGACATTTTCTTAGGCACTGTGCTAACCATGTGACCTATTTTGTCTTGTCAGGATGACTTTAAAAGGCAGGTTTTATTATCCCCAATACAAAGTAAGTAGAGTAATAGTAACAATAATTTAAAAAAAAAAACAATAACAAAAATAATAATAACAACAACACATCACATGAGGGAAATATGTACTGGAGTTACCAGAAGAAATACTGCAAATTAATGATTTTTGGTGACAGAAACATTACTATAATTTAAGAGAGATAATACAGTAGCCAAACCATGAGCGCTCTAGTTGCCAACTCTTGAAATTCTAGTGTCCATAATTTGTCAACTTTTTTTTTATAAGAATCTTTTTTTTTTTTATTTTTTTCAGCATAACAGTATTCATTATTTTTGCACCACACCCAGTGCTCCATGCAATCCGTGCCCTCTACAATACCCACCACCTGGTGCCCTCAACCCCCCACCCCCCACCCCTTCAAAATTCTCAGATCGTTTTTCAGAGTCCATAGTCTCTCATGGTTCACCTCCCCTTCCAATTTCCCTCAACTCCCTTCTCCTCTCCATCTCCCCTTGTCCTCCATGCTATTTGTTATGCTCCACAAATAAGTGAAACCATATGATAATTGACTCTCTCTGCTTGACTTATTTCACTCAGCATAATCTCTTCCAGTCCCGTCCATGTTGCTACAACACTTGGGTATTCATCCTTTCTTTTTTCTTTTTTTTTTTTTTTTTTACAGCTTTATAAACATATATTTTTATCCCCAGGGGTACAGGTCTGCGATTCGCCAGGTTTACACACTTCACAGCACTCACCATAGCACATACCCTCCCCAATATCCACAACCCCACCCCCCTCTCCCAACCCCCTCCCCCCATCAACCCTCAGTTTGTTTTGTGAGATTAAGAGTCACTTATGGTTTGTCTCCCTCCCAATCCCATCTTGTTTCATTTACTCTTCTCCTACCCCCTCAACCCCCCATGTTGCATCTCCTCTCCCTCATATCAGGGAGATCATATGATAGTTGTCTTTCTCCGATTGACTTATTTCGCTAAGCATGATACCCTCTAGTTCCATCCACGTTGTCGCAAATGGCAAGATTTCATTTCTTTTGATGGCTGCATAGTATTCCATTGTGTATATATACCACATCTTCTTTATCCATTCGTCTGTAGATGGACATCTAGGTAAGAATCTTTTTTTTTTTAAAGATTTTATTTATTTATTTGACAAAGATCACAAGTAGGCAGTGAGGCAGGCAGAGAGAGAGGAGGAAGCAGGCTCCCTGCTGAGCAGAGAGCCAGATGTGGGGCTCGATCCAGGACCCTGGGATCATGACCTGAGCCGAAGGCAGAGGCTTTAACCCACTGAGCCACCCAGGTGCCCCAATTTGTCAACTTTTTTGAGGGATTAATTTAAAATATCATTTTCCTCTTAACTTATGTTTTTTTTTTTTTTTAAAGATTTTATTTATTTATTTGTCATAGAGAGAGAAGCGAGAGTGAGCACAGGCAGACAGAGTGGCAGGCAGAGGCAGAGGGAGAAGCAGGCTTGCTGCCAAGCAAGGAGCCCGATGTGGGACTCGATCCCAGGACGCTGGGATCATGACCTGAGCCGAAGGCAGCTGCTCAACCAACTGAGCCACCCAGGCGTCCCTCCTCTTAACTTATGTTTAAGACAGTTTTGCTTATTTGAGACTTGATTATACTTTGGAATCAAAATGTTTTCAGTAGCAGCATAGCTCATTGATAGCTAAATCTCACTTTTTATAAAGGGTTGTGTCTCTGGAATATACTCGGTTGAAGGTTCATTTTTGGCACTTACCATAGCATCCTTTTTGGTATTATCAACATTCCTGCTCTCCTCTCAGTTACCTGGTAAGGTCCTTGAGGGAAGGAATCATGTAATTCTGTCTCTGAAAGACCCAAGGCACGTAAGTACCTTATTGCTATATACAAAGTAGTTCTCCACAGATGTTTGCTGTTTCGTATGTAGTACTGAGGAATGCTCATATCTGGGTGAGTTCTACAGCACACGATAGGTGCCCCGTTGGGCCTTGGCTTAGGATCTAACTTCTGAAGGCTTAAGTGCTCAGTTACTCCATTCCATTTCCCCTAAGCAAAGTCCTGATGTAAATTTATTTCTCACCAGAGCAAGAGACATTCTGTTCATATCTCTCCAAAGAAATGAACTCATTCCTGTCTCTAAAGTAAACTTACGTCACCCATATTTGAAGATATGGGCTCTTCTTATGCAAGTAGTGAATGAGGTTTTATCTGCGAATCGCTTGACTGCAGCCTTTTGAAAATTTGGCAAAGGCAGTTTTATATGGAACTACAGATAAAAGTGATACCGAAGGTCAACAAAACCAAGGATTAAACTTTGTTCCTTTCCCCTAGCAACTACATAAAAATACACACACAATATATCCCGTCATCACCAAGTCAAAACTTGATTGATCTAGGGTAATTAAATCATATATTCAGCAAGTCCACCCCTTGGTTCTCTGACCTCTGGTCTGAAGTTCACAGAGATAACATATCTGAATCCCAGTGTGACCATAAACACAAAGATCTCTATCACAGGGCTGACTGAGAGAACAGGTTTCCACATTCCAAGTCCATCAAGCATGTGCCTTTGTTGTAGAAGATATTCGAGCAATAAAAATTCAAACTTTTCCCACTATCCCTAAAGCACACAGCTGTGAAAACATCCTCCTTTATGGAACATATCAGTTGATAATATTCTGAAAAAAATTATGTGATCATTTGTTACTCTTTTCTCATTCTGTGCTTCAGTTTCCCCAGAAACAGGAAGGAGCCCCACAGGGCACTAGGGAGCGATGGGCAATCAGGGAAAGAAAATCTTTGGTGTGGCCAAACCAAAGCAAGAGGAACTGGGATGATGAAAGAGAAGCAAGGAGAGGCAATGTACCTCCAAAAGTGACACAACACACCACCAATATGATACACTAACTGAGATACCCCAAGACATGAACATCTTTTGAACAGAAATACATCTGATTTCATTTTGAAATTAATATAAGTTAGACAGATGGGCAAATTGGTTAAATGCTAAGGTTTCAGAATTAGACCTGAGTTTAAATGCTGGCTCTGCCCTCAACAACTATGTGACAGGAAAGGTCTTTAAACCTCTCTGAGCTTTATCAGCTAAAAGAAAAATGCCTACCCTAAGAGGTTACACAAGGATTAAAGGAGATTATATATGTCGACACCTTCATACAAAAAAAAAAGGGAGAGAGACAGACAAATGGGAAGAACAAGATTGTCGCTATTATTAGCAGAAAAGTGGGACTGTGTACACAAAATCACTGCTTACATGCAATTTCTAATAAATAGTAATAAAATGAGAAGTATATTCTATAAACACTCCATAACTTTTCTGCCCACTACATATAAAAATATGTGTAAAGCTTTCTATCTTGTCCATGTACGCATATGTCATTTTACTATAAAGAGGAGTTGTACCTTGGAAGAAAGCGAAGACTAAAAGTAGGCCAAACATATGTTTATTTTCATGTTAATTATAGAAGAAGCTAACAGATGAACATGTAAAGGCAAAATATTCCCAGAATTATTTTTAGGGAGCCCTTCATTAAAAGAACAAATTAAATAGCAAATCAAAATTATAGGAAATCTTTGGGTTTAAGTGAAAGAACCACACTCAACTAATCAAAGCTGCCCAATAAAGGTGCAAATTGCCTTGTATGGCAATGAGCTGCGTGGGGTTAGATAGTAAACAAGTCAAGGACAGAAGTATACTTTGATGAAATAATCTATAAAATACAGCTCAGGGACTTTGAAACTAGAGTGATAGAACTTTAAAAATTCCTTCCAGGGGCATCTGAGTGGCTCAGTCGGTTAAGCACCTGCCTTCAGCTCAGGTCATGATCCTGGGGTCCTGGGATCCAGTCCTGCATCAGGCTCCCTGCTCCGTGGGGAGACTGCTTCTCCCTTCCCTTGCTCTTCTACTCTCTCTCTCTCCCTCCCTCCCAAGTAAATAAAATCTTTTTTAAAAAATAAAAATAAAAATTTCTTCCAATTTTGAGATTCTATAATCTTTGAACACTATAATGTACAACCAACTCTCTAGTGTCCACGGTAAGATAAAGTTCACCTCTAACATGGTCCCTAATAAGAGAAAGGTCTAGCACATAAAAAAGTGCTCAACATCACTCGACATCAGGGAAATACAAATCAAAACCACAGTGGGATACCACCTTACACCAGTCAGAATGGCTAAAATTAACAAGTCAGGAAATGACAGGTGTTGGCAAGGATGCGGAGAAAGGGGAACCCTCCTACACTGTTGGTGGGGCTGCAAACTGGGGCAGCCACTCTGGAAAACAGCATGGAGGTTCCTCAAAAAGTTGAAAATAGAGTTACCCTATGACCCAGCAATCGCACTACTGGGTATTTACCCTAAAGATACAAACGTAGTGATCCGAAGGAGCCCATGCACCTGAATGTTTATAGCAGCAATGTCCCAATAGCCAAACTATGGAAAGAATCTAGATGTCCATCAACAGATGAATGGATAAAGAAGATGTGGTGTATACACACACACACACACACACACACACACACACACACACACACACACACTGGAATACTATGCAGCCATCAAAAGAAATGAAATCTTGCCATTTGCAACGACGTGTTTGGAACTAGAAGGTATTATGCTGAGTGAAATAAGTCAACCAGAGAAGGACAATTATCATATGATCTCTCTGATATGAGGAATTTGAGAGGCAGGACAGGGGGTTGGGGAGCAGGGAAGGAAAAAATGAAACAAGATGGGATCAGGAGGGAGACAAACCGTAAGAGACTCTTAATCTCACAAAACAAACTGAGAGTTATAAGAGATAGGGAGAGTGTGGTTGGGTTATGGACACTGGGGAGGATATGTGATATGGTGAGTGCTGTGACATATGTAAGCCTCACAATTTATAGACCTGTATCTCTGGGACAAATAATACATTAAATGTTAATAAAAATAATTAATAAAAAATAAAAATAAAATTAAAAAAAGAGAAGGGTCTAGCAATTGAGGTAAGACAAATTTGTCACTCAATTCAAATATGAGAGAAGTTAAATTAATAGATCTTGTGACCTCCCCCTGCCCCCAAAACATGTCCTGTTTTCCTCCATTTTGACTATTTTTTCCCTTAGATGCCTTGCTTATAATCTATTCAATCTAATTCCATAAATATTTACTGACTTCTAGAAATATATCTCAAAGAAACAAACTGTAACTCAAAAGACCTATATACCGAGAATGTGTACAACAGGACTATTTTAATATAAAAAATGTCCCCCTGGGGCGCATGGGTGGCTCAGTTGTTAAGCATCTGCCTTCTGGTCAGGTCATGATCCCAGAGTCCTGGGATCAAGCCCCACATCGGGCTCCCTGCTCAGCGGGAAGCCTGCTTCTCTCCCCTCCCCTCACTTCTGCTGTCTTGCTGTGTCTCTCTGTCAAATAAATACATAAAAAAATCTAAAAAAAAAAAAGTCCCCAAGGGGAGAATAATTAAACTATAACACATTTACAAAAAAATAAACGTTATGCAGCTATTAAATGGTGTTTTCAAATAATATTCAATGACATGGGAAATACAATTTTAAATGAAATTGTGATATAAAATGACAAATTCAGCATGATTCTAAATGAAGAGTGGATGTGTATCTTACATGTTTACACCAGAAGGAAATATATAGTAAAAATGTTAAAAAGCTATATCTAAGTGGTGGAATTTTTAGTTTTCTTTTTTTGTAACTCTGTCCTCCAAATTATCTAAAATAATATTTTCATTTTATAATTGTAAAAAAGAAATTTTATTTTGGGGGATTTTTCCCCACATGCTTAGCATTTTTTCAGGTTTATTGAGAGATAATTGAGATATATGACTATATATGTTTAAGGCATACAACATGATAATTTGATTTACATATACTGTGAAATGATTATCACAACATGTTCAGTTAGCATGCATTTTCTCTTTGTGATAAGAATTCTTAGGAATTACTTTCTTAACAACTTTCCTACGGATCATACAGCAATGTTATAGTCATCACACTGCACATTATATCCCTAGTATTTACCTTATAACTGGTACTTTAAAAAATATTTAAGAAAATATTAAAAAAATTTTTTTTAAAGTTATATTATAGTTATCTTGGATCTGTAGCTCTGAAAGCAACAATTCCTTTAAAGGAGGAAGCCCAGTATAAAAAAATAAGTTTGCATCTGACCTTATGTTTGAGATTGTTGCTACGCACTGTGCTGTCTTTAAATTAATCAGTAAACAAGGAACAGCTGGGACAATATCAGTTTTATTGAGGATGTGGAACAACAGGAACTCCCATGCATAGCATGAAAGGATATAAATCAGCATAATCACTTTGAAGAATAATTTGACAGTATCTAGTAAAGCTGAAAATATCTGTCCCCTACTGAATAGCAATTTATTCCTAGTTACATACCTGAAAGAAAACTTTGAAACATGTGCACAAGGAGACATGTACAAGTATGCCCACTAAAAAACTGTTTAAGAGTGAGAAAATTTGAAATAACTCAAACCTTAACAGGACAGCGGATAAATAAACTGTGAAATACTCATTCACTGGCATACAATACAGCAGTGAAAATGACGTTTATATCAATATGGGTGAACCTCAAAAGTATAAACCAAAAAGAAAAAGAAGAAAGAAGGAGGAGGAGGAGCAGGAAGAGAAGGAGGAAGGAAGAAGAAAGAAGGGAAGTTATTAAAGTATATATAAAGGATACATACAACAGAATTCTATATATATAAAGTCAAAACACTTAAAAAATATTAGATACTGCTTAGGGTTATATAAAGATGTAGTAGAAGGCAAAGCCATGAAAAAAAAAATGCCTGGGCATGATGAACACCAGTCAGATCATTTATTCCCTGCAGAGTGGAAGGGAGAGGGAATATTAGGGAAGGTCATAAAAGGTAGTGAGGGGGCTTTAAGTTATTTGAAATGTTTTTCTTCTGGAGGCAAAAAAAAAAAAAAAACCAAACATCTGAAGCAAATATGGAAAAATATTAAAGTCTGACAAAGTTGGTAAAGGAAGACTCAGGTATTTGATATTTTTGCTATTTGCTGAGATACTAAAAAAAAAAAAAAAAAGAAAGAAAGAAAAAGAAAACACCTTTATGTAGCAGCAGGTAATCTCTATTGAGGACAAGGCTCTCTATCCACAGCAGTAATTCTTAAACTCTTTTAGGTCTGAGACCCCTTGGCAAACCTGATGGAAGCTATGGTTCTGCTTCCCACAGAGGTTTATGACACCACCACAAATCCATCCTTGGCTACCTTAGCAGCTATTCAGGGAAACATATACTCTTTTTTTTTTTTAAAGATTTTATTTATTTATTTGACAGAGAGAAAGAAAGAGCCAGAGAACACAAGCGGAGGAAAGAGCAGAAGGGGCAGGAGAAGCAGGTGCCCTGCTGAGCAGGGAGCCTGACTTGGGGCTCAATCCCAGAACCTGGGACCATGATCCCAGGCAAAGGCAGATGCTTAACCAACTGAACCATCCAGGCACCCCCAAAACATACACTCTTTAGCCACGTGGTGCCAAGGTAATTTCGACTCATGCTGAGTTAGCAAAACTAGACAATTCTAGACAATTAGGGAGGGAGTGACACGCTGGCTAACTGCTCAGAAAGACAGCCTGTGACAAAAACAAGACTTCCACTGAAGAAAGAAATAGTGTTTGACAACTAATGAGAAGCCTAAAAACCCAGTGATAATGCGTGCAACTGAATGTCTTCAAAACTAACTGAAAAGGTTTGAGAAGCATTAAAAGGATTGTTCTTATATTCAATTAATTGAGCTTTGGTGCAAAACCGAAGTTTTAAGTTAAGCAGTAACTGATAATGATAGAGGAGGGAGATTTTTACTCATATTTCTCAAAACTTTTCTCTGTTTGCATTCCTTGTTTAATAACATTTAATTTGGTTAATTTGTATGCTAATGTTTGGCTAAGTTTTATGCTTAACTTTTCTAATAAAGCACTGTATTATTTTTGGAAAGTCCAGATGAATGGAAAAATACGTCACTTTTAGTAGCGACTCTGTGAACTAAAGCTAAGGAAAATGGTTGTTGACATCATGAAACCTATAATGAAAGCAACAGCTGACAATAGCTAAATTGCCAACTAAGTACATAGGACGACACAGTATCTTTTAAAGGTGAGGCTTAAAAACTCAAACCTATGAAGACAGTACTGTAATTTGATATGCATATGGAAGTCTTTAACTGATTTAATTATCCCAGATGAGTTCCCCCCCCCCGGAAATTCTAGATCTATAATATATATAAAACTGTCCCAGAAATACCGACATTGTGAGCCTAACAATGCTGTGTGAAATCTCCAGTTTCTCTGTTACCACCTTTCATCACCTCCAAGTCTTCCATCTTTATATCCCAATCCAAATCTTGTCCCTCTGTCCTGATCTCTCCCCCTACTTTATCTCCTACACCTGCCTCTACCCCTGGGGACACATTTGCTGCCTCGCAGAAAAAGAGGAGGCACCTGTAGAACTGGGGATCCAGAGGACCAATAATGGGCTAGTTAAAGAAGACAACGCTGTCTCACTCTTTTCTCTCCTCACAATGTCCTTCCCTGCCATCCATCTTTCTAATAGTGTTTTTTATGAAATCTATTCTGAATGAAGTCTGTACTATATTATAAATTGCACAGCTTCCTAAGATTATCTAGAACTTAATGTAAAACAAACAATAACAAAGAAATCGTGCTGCTTAATAACCTGTACAGCACATACTGGTTTTAGTTCTGCCCTGGGGTGGGGAGGAGATTTGGAAGATAAGAGCCTGTCTGGCTGTCCCAAAGACTGGGGGCACTACTGGTATTCAGGGGAGAGGAATGCTAATTATCCTCCAATACACAGGGCAGTCCCACACAATGAAGACTGGCCCACCCAAAATGCCAGTATCCCCCCTCAAACCCACTCTCCTACTTTGTTATGAAACACGGGACCACAGACATTCACTGAGCAGATAACTCCAGCTAATTTCAATAGATATTTAGCTAATTTTGACATTTCCTGGCTTTTAAAAATATGTAAAATTGGCCTTTAGATTGTCTAAATTCCCAATGCCGCACAGAATTCTGGGAAGGGGAAGGTTGGTGGTGGCATATACTGCAGCCGGCTTTATTACCTCCCAGTGTCTGGAAATCCTAATTAAAATAACTATGTTTTGAGTTTGATATCATTATGTCTTAGGAACTTCTTCACTTATACTTGATGTAGCACTCTGAGGAGCCAAAACAGCTACAGGGGCCATTTTTCCCTGAAAATGAGTCAAGGCAGTTACACAACCCTCCACAGGGACCAGCTCACAACAGCCTCAGACGGAGTGCGGGAGGAGACCGGTAAACATCTCTCCCCTTCATCAGTTCGTGTTCCAGCTCAGATTCCTCTTGACAAAACAAACATGGCTTTTATAGCAGAGCAATTCTTTTGTAGCAAGCAACTCGTTCTCACATTCCTTCTCTAACTTATTTTCCCCCCATAACTCTTTACCCTTTGCCCGCAGTCCCTCCTCCCCACCATGTTGTACAATTTGTAAGGAAAAAAAAAATTTAAGAGTTGCTTCTTGCCAAGTGTGACATCAACTCATTCTTATTTAGTGATGTCCAGCGAGAACTTGCTCTCCCAAAACGTTTGCTCATTCTGAACCAACAACATTACTAACTGCAGTTTGTTTTTCCTGTCACTTGTTTTTGATGCATTAGTCTATCTTCTGAAATAAGTAATGCTGCCCTTCATTCCTACCACCCAAGGTATTATACAAAGATCTTTCCAAATACCTTCAAGAGGAATATGTATTGCCTCCATTGCTGGAAAGGAAAAATACAACATAATGAGAGAAATTAGTAATTTCAACCTCTCTGAAGAAGCACCTCTGCTTTCACTAACAAGAAGGAGTTATCAATATTATAGAAAACGCAAGCCCAAAATTCTACTCTAGGTGAAGAACTTTTGTTATTTAGGAAGGGAAAAAAAAAAGGAAGAAAAATGAGTGACTCTTAAAATAGTATGACAGATATATTATACTACTTCATGTTTAACATCACTTTGGTAAAGCACTACTTGATGAATAATTTTGGAAAGCCAATGATTTTATTCCATACATAAAATAAGCTGAAATTCAGATTTTCAGTTAGCTTTTTGGAAAATTTGGTGCTGATATTCTTCATATGTGTCCAACTATGATGGAACAACTAAACTATGTCAGGTACTAATCCTCCCTCATGAAGTCTTCTTTAAAGCCCTTTCCGTTTCATTCCTGTTAATTAAAAGGCACAAATGGAAAAAATATTATTCCCTATTCAGCTTCTTTCAGGGAACATTAGCAGCAAACTGACCTTAATTATCAGAATGCAGAAGTTAATTCCCAGCGTGAGCTGGTGCTAGGCATGGATAAGCATTCTAATTCCAGTATTTGTCAACCGGGGATGGCACTGAGATACCTAATCACATACCAAAGTTGTGTGATGATTCTAACATTTTCTTGGTTCATTTTCTAGGATGTCACAACATTTGGGGGTTTCCAGTGCTAGCCTAGAGAAGTCAGCTTAGATCCAAAGCACCCAGACATACTTTTAGAGGGGTTACTCATGGCTCAGAAGTCTTTAGGTAGCTCTGGTTAAGGGGTTCCGAAGTCTTCAGAGATACAAGGTATCAAATAAACTAGGAGAGGAACAAGAAAGCATATACCTTCTTAGGGAATTACAACTATTTAAGAAAAAGAAGTGTAAAAAATCTAGAGAGAAAAATAGGGAAGTCATATTTGGGCTTCTGGGGTGTGTACACGTGCATGCATGTGTGTGCGTGTGTTAAGTCAGCCTAAAAAAGACAAAGGAAAAGGCCTTGAAAGTTGTAATTATAGAAAATTGCTCAGGTGACTTCATCCCACCCACATGCTTTTGATTTTCAAAAAGTATGACGAGCACTTTTTAGGTTAGTGTTCCGGAAAGGCTGCAGATGTTCAGCACAGATTTCACATGCTCACTTAAGAACATTATTTTATCAACATAAAGGTTAATGGCTTCTAAATGAGGGTAGCAATTTCCAACATGAGTACCATATTATTATTATTATTATCAGCAATCACTCTGTTTAAAGATACAGGCCCAAAAGGATGAACTGGTCCTCGGCATGTTTGGTAAAATAATACCATGGAGATCCATAATCCCCTCAACTCCCTCCCAAGATTGTCAGCTTGTCTTCTAGAAAATATTCCATCTGTGTTTGAGCACTTCAGGATAGAGGCATTTGCCATGACTACAACACTGCATTGAACGGACCCACAGCAAATCAAGTCAGGAGAACAGAGCAAACTTTGATAAACACCTGCCTCTTCTACTTCATAGCACACTCCCCACCTCACTCCAACCCCAGCACCACCTTAAGGGTTCTCCTCCATGACAAAAGAGGCACTAGGATGGTGCAAGGCCAGGGAATGTTCAGTGTGCAACACTGAAACGACTCCAACTACCCGCTATGGTTGTGGAGGGTCAATTTAAAAAATTAACTTCCTGTGAAAATTAATAAAAGGATATATAACTTAAAATGGAATCAGGGTGCCTGACTGGCTCAATAATTAGAGCATATGACTCCTGATCTAAGAGTCGTGAGTTTGAGTCCCAGCTTGGGCAAAGAAGTTATATTAAAAAAATAGTAAAATAAAATCAAATGGAATCAGAAGGCCAGAAGGGGAGATCTATCACACCCCACCGTTGTCAACTGCAGGTCCCAACAGAAGAGACATACCTTGCAACCCCAATAGGAAGAAAACTACTACCCTGGTAGGAAGAAGAGAGATTTTTCTCCTTAGCCCCCCAACAGTTATAACAGTTATGAGAGGGTCATAACTCAGCCAATGAAAAGCTGCAACACTTCAAACTCCCAGTTTACTCCAATGGACTTTTTGTTTATAATAGGCCTCCCCGCTCCCATTTCCATTATAAAAGAGCAGTCCTGTCCTCTGTTTTCCTGGCTTGCCTCAGGTTTTGCTATAGCTTGCTTGTCCCAAATGGCAATTCTTTAATATTCTTGAATAAAAACATTTTTGCTTATAAAATAACTGAGTTTTATTTTTTAATTATTTTTTTAAAAAGATTTTATTTATTTATTTGTCAGAGTGAGCACAGACAGACAGAGTGGCAGGCAGAGGCAGAGGGAGAAGCAGGCTCCTACTGAGCAAGGAGCCCGATGTGGGACTCCATCCCAGGACGCTGGGATCATGACCTGAGCTGAAGGCAGCGGCTTAACCAACTGAGCCACCCAGGCGTCCCCAAACAGTTTTATTTTTAAGGTTAACACTCCCTGCTCAATTCTGCCATTTTTCTGCTCCTCCCAGCAAGCAGCCCTACAGCTCTTTTCCCTTTCCTTTATTTCCTGCACCCAATCTGTCAAGTCCTGTCATTTCTTCCTTGAAAATGTGTCAAATTTATTCTTCCTTCCAAAGTCCCCACACCAATCCAGATTTTCATCAGCTCATCACTTGAAAATTACAGCAGCCTCCTAACTGGTGTACCCGTCTCTGGCTACTGTCATAACAGTCAGAACCCTGTAGCATCTTACTTGTGATCCTCTCAAGGGAAAGTCTTGAAAATTCTGGAGTTTGCAAAAGACAAGGCTGATGGAGACACATCATAGTCTAGAAATATTTTAAAAGGGAGCAAACTCAAAAGGCATAAAGTTGGAACCAAAGGATGGAAATGTTACAGTTCTATAACATTACACATTTTGTTATCTCCCTATCTCTCCATTTTGGGGGGGAAAATGATTTAGAGAGAGACAGAGACAGAAAATAAGTGGGAGGGGCAGAGGGAGAGGGAGAGAGACTCTCAAGCCGACTCCATGCTGAGGGTGTAGCCTGACATGGAATCTCATGACCTAAGCCAAAACCAACAGTAGGATGCTTAATCGACTGAGCCACCCAGCTGCCCCCTCCTTTTTTCAAGCAAGTACAGTTGAGCCTTGAACAACATGGGTTTGAATTATGAGTCCACTCACAAGAAAAATTTCTTCAATATAGTGTAGTACTGTAGATGTATTTTTCCTTCCTTATGATTTGAATGACATCTTTTCTCAAGCTTACTTTAAGGATACAATATATATTACATATACAAAACAGGTATACAAAATAGGAGGTCCAAACACAAACTAAGTGTTAACGGACTGTTTATGTTTTTGGTTTTTTTTTTTTTTAATATTTTATTTATTATTTGACAGACAGAGATCACAAGTAGGCAGAGAGGCAGGCAGAGATAGAGGAGGAAGCAGGCTCTCCACCGAGCAGAGAGCCCGATGCGGGGCTCGATCCCAGGACCCTGGGACCATGACCTGAGCCGAAGGCAGAGGCTTAACCCACTGAGCCACCCAGGCGCCCCAATGACTGTTTATGTTCTTGGTAAGGCTTCTGGTCAACAGTGGGCTATTAGTAAAGTTGTGGGGAAGCTAAAAGTTATATGCAGGTTTTTGACTGTGCAGGGGGCTAGCAGCCCTAACACCTGCCTTGCTCAAGGGTCAACTGTACTTCTTTCTACGTCTAAGCTTTTGGCACCACTTCTGATTTTTCACAATTTGTTAAAGATGACAGTCCAGGAGCCTGGGTGGCTCAGTGGGTTAAGCCTCTGCCTTCAGCTTCGGTCATGGTCTCAGGGTTCTGAGATTGAGTCCCGCATTGGGCTCTCTGCTCAGCAGGGAGCTTGCTTCCCCCCTCTCTCTGCTTGCCTGTCTGCCTACTTGTAATCTCTCTCTGTCAAATAAATAAAATCTTAAAAAAAAAAAAGATGACAGTCCAGTAATTTCATCTACAAGTTCTTTCAGTTCCCTGGTGGGTGGGATGGGGACAGGGTGAAGGGACACAGTGGGGATGAGGAGACAAGCTCCAGAAAACAATGCATGCTGATCAGCTAGTTGCACTTACAATGTCTGCCATCTGGGATTTTAGCCGCTCCTTTGTTCTATCACTTCCAGTTAATTATCTTTCTTCTTGACATATGTTATGGAAGCAGAAGAGGTGTTAAATACTTCTGCTCTGTCATACATGACCTCATCTGGCACAAGAAGCTGACTACATCTACTTACTGCTGCTTTATTCTGAACATAACTTTTTGTATTTCTGGTGATCCTTCCTGTCCCTCACCTCAGAAGCCTCTGTTGATCCTGGTTTTTATATATCCTGACACTATTCATCCAAGTCCCTACCACTCTCATATACCTATCTTTGGTTACATTTGCTTAATTCTACACTTAGGATACATATGTTTAAAACAAGAACATTTGGAAGGTTCTTTGCCCTAGCACAGTGAAGATTTCAAATATCTTACCTTCTTCCTCCTCCTCCTCATGATTTCTGTAAAGATGTATCACATCAATTTAGAGAAAGTAAAAAAAAATGAAAGAGATGGAGAGGAGATGACAAGGGAAATCCCAGTGGGATGAACTATTAGAAAGTATGTTCTACAAGAACAAAGATTTTGTATGTTCTAGAGATTGTCCAACTGAATAATTCCCATAGTACACAGTAACCAAGTCAATATCTGTTGAACAGATGAACAACCAAAGTGCAAAGGATGGTAAGATTTTAGCAGGCCACAATAGAGGAGACATATTTCAGACAGGCGCAAGCAAAGACTTGGAGGTGGTAAAGCACAAGAAGAAGTTCATTGTGGCCTAGAGCTCAAGAAACATGCAAGCAGTGGGTGGTGAGGATGTAATGACCTCTAAAGATCTTCAGGTCAAGCTGAGGAGCAAATCAGGCAGGCAATATGGAGCATCTAAACATTCCAAGCAGGAATCAGGTAATTTGAGGCAGACGTAAGAAAAATTCTGGCAGGGCACCTAGGTGGCTCAGTTGGTTTGGCGACTGCCTTCGGCTCAGGTCATGATCCCAGAGTCTTGGGAATGAGTCCCATGTCCAGCTTCCTGTTCAGCAGGGAGTCTGCTTCTCCCTCTGACCTTCCCCCTCTCAAGCTCTCTCTCAAATAAATAATTAAATAAATAAATAAAATCTTTTTTGAAAAAAAAAAAAAAAAAAAGTCTGGCAGAGGTGTGCAAAAGTAATTAAAAAGAATTAAAGATGTTCATTAAAATGGATTTATTTGGGGTGGGGGGTGGGAGGTTGGGGGCACCAGGTGGTGGGTATTGTAGAGGGCACGGATTGCATGGAGCACTGGGTGTGGTGCAAAAATAATGAATACTGTTATGCTGAAAAAATAAAAAATTAAAAAGAAAAATGGATTTATTTGTACAGGCTTAGGAAAAAACTGGAAAGAGATAGTTAATATTTTGTACACACTTTCTATTTAAAAACCTGTGTCCTGTCGCCATGTTGAAAGGAGTTAAGACTCAGTGAGTATTACTAAAGCAGAAGTAGGGATAAAACAGAGTCAAAATATAGAACTGTAGCTTCTTGCCAGAATTTACTGCAAGTTGGAGGAGGATTGGCTTCACCTTGCTTAAGGAATGGCTTAGTTGTTTAACCAAAGGGATTTAGGCTCATAGCTGGGAACATTTTTTTCATTTCCATCTAACACTTTTTTTTTCATTTCCATCTAACACTTTTAATGTGTGGGGCCATCTTGATATTCAGTTTCAATTTCTTCCAGTATATTGGCAGGAAATGGAAAGAACAGCAGAAAGATAAAGCCCATCTGGCCACAGTGTTAATATTAGCCTTCCTCTGGTACTTGGACCAGACTTCCAAAGGACTCTTACCTCTTTTTCTATGTACCCCTTATGAATCTGGTTTCCCTTCCATAATTTTTCATGCTTTGTCTTATTTTTCCTCACTGCACTACTATGGAACATTGCCTGATACAATGGTATTACTAATATGCTTATCTACTACAGCTTGAAGTAAACAACAGATGCCATGATGAAACTTACTTTATCTTCTTCATTGACATATTTATTTTGTTTTTAGATATTAACTATTCCTGGCTAGCAGTTCCTCTTTGGTGATTTCATGCAATCTAAATTAGCAGCAGCTATGACACTGCTATCCTATTTAGGTTTAGGACAGGTCTTAAAATAGAATTTTTACTCGCTTCAATGGTGTGATTTTTAATCTCTCTGGTTGCTGCCACTATATGTTTTGGGACTGTGGTCCACAACGTGGTTTAAAGTCTCAGAAAAAACACTTCAACATTTTAATGGTAGTAATAATATACACAGTGGTAATATGCATGATATCACAATAGATACTATATTAATGGTATATATAATAAAACATAGTGCTGATGAAAAGATACCTAAAGGAGTCTCAATAAATCTTATATTGATTACCTCTCAGTAATTACATAAAGATGGCAATCTCTTTATCCCCCAAAATGCTAAATAAAAATTAGAAGATTAAAAAAATGTTCTTAACACATGGCAAGAGTGATTATGATGTGGCATGAGCTCTCCTTTGGCTCTCTGATCTGTTAAACATTTTTCAATGACTCATT
Organism: Lutra lutra; assembly: GCF_902655055.1. Taxonomy (NCBI): domain Eukaryota; kingdom Metazoa; phylum Chordata; class Mammalia; order Carnivora; family Mustelidae; genus Lutra; species Lutra lutra. Next base: position 88,774,816 of record NC_062285.1, read on the forward strand.
CATTGTATGTTAATCATGAGAGTCCAAAAAAAGCCACAACAAGCTAGAAACACAGACCACATCTAATACTGAACTACGGATGATTGTACAGTCTTCCACCGGAGGTCCAAAAAAATTATCTGGAGAAACACAATGTGCGAAAAAGTCTTTAGGGTGTTCTCTTATTTTAGATTTTATTTAAATTCAAGTTAGTTAACATACAGTGTAATATTAGTTTCAGGGGTAGAATTTACAGATTCATCAGTTATATACAACAGTCCCTGCTCATGACATCATGTGCCCTCCTTAATGCCCATCACCCAGTTACCCCACCCCACCCACCTCTTCTCCATCAACCCTCAGTTTGTTCCCTATAGTTAAGGCTCTCTTATGGTTTGACTCCCTCTCTGTTATTATCTTTTTATTTTTCCTTCCCTTCCCCTATAGCAGCAATGTTCACAATAGCCAAAATATGGAAAGAGCCCAGATGTCCATCGACTGATAAATGAGTAAAGAAGATGCAGTATATCTGTGGGGGATACACACACACACACACACACACAAACACGTGTGTGTGTGTGCGCGCGTGCGCACGTGTGTGTGATGGAATATTACTCAGCCATCAAAAAGAATGAAATCTTGTCCTTTGCAATGACATGGATGGTTATGCTTATGCTGAGCAAAATAACTCCGTCAGAGAAAGACAAATACCATATGATTTCACTCATACATGGAATTTAAGAAACAAGACTTCAGGGTTTTATTTATTTATTTATTTATTTTTAAAGATTTTATTTATTTATTTGACAGAGATCACAAGTAGGCAGAGACGCAGACAGAGAGAGAGAGAGAGAGGAGCAAGCAGGCTCCCCGCCGAGCAGAGAGCCCGATGTGGGGCTTGATCCCAGGACCCTGGAATCATGACCTGAGCCGAAGGCAGAGGCTTTAACCCACTGAGCCACCCAGGCGCCCCCGACTTCAGGGTTTTAGATCATTCAATATAACTCAACTGCTTGCAGCTGCCAAAAAAAGCAACTTCAAACTTGAGCTGCATTCAAAGAAACAGAATGTTAAGCAAGGCTGAAGATCTGATTCATATCTAGAATATTCTGTTCAGTGCTAGGGGCCACACTCTAAAAGGGCAAAATGGAGTACATTTAAGTTTTAGATCAGAGGGCTGGGTGACACTAAATGATGTTACATAAGGGACTATAGCTCTTACCCAAGGGACTGTTCCACAGCTTTTTAATGAGTACATATTACTTTCATGATCAGAATAAAAGATGCTTTCATTTTGAAGAAAACATATGTAAATAATTCCCAGTGTTAAGAGGATATTATAAAACTGATTATGTTCAGACACTGCTGGCTTTACTACAAATTTGTTTAGTAAATCTTTTGGAAAACAATCCTGCCATACATTGTTACAGTCACAGAACTGTGTTATGGTGGCTTTACAGACAAACTATGGTAGATTTGTAAAACAAAATACTGATCAGCAATAAAAAGAAATGAACTATTAATACAACCACATGGGTGTATCTCAAATGCAGTGTGCTAAGTGAAAAAAGCCAGACTCAGAGGGCTACATACCTTATCATTCCTTTTAAATGACATTCTGGAAAAGGCAAAACTATACAGACAGAAAACGGATCAATGATACAGACTGAGATGAGGAGGGGAACTGACTTGTATATAAAAGGACATAGGAAGAGTTTCTGGGAACAATAGAACTATTTCATGTCTTGACTGTTACGGTTCTTACACCACCATACAGATATATCTACACTCACAGAACTATACATTAAAATGGGTAAATTTTACTATATTTAAATTATATCTTAATTCTTAAAAAAGAAGGGAAAAAAGAGGCATCTTGAAAGTAGCCACAGACTAGAAATACATACAAAAAAGATACGAATTATCTTTTAAAATTAAGGAGAAATAAAGGCTTTTTCAGACCAAAAAAACTGAAAGAATTCACTACATACGTAAGAATTGTTAAAGGAGCTCTTCAGGCAAAAGGAATATGATATCAAATAGAAACCTGGATCTATATAAAGAAATGAAGACCTCAAGATGAAATAATGTAAATATAAAATACCCCTTTTTATTATTTTTAATAGTTCTAAATAATTTCTAAAGCAGGGGGGTCAACAAAGTATGGCTCAAGGGCCAAAATCTCACCCACTTCCTGTTTTTGTAAGTAAAGTTACATTGGAACACAGTAACACCCATTCTTTTATGTATTGTCTATGGCTGCTTTCACACCAAAAGGACAGAGTTGAGTAGTTGAGACAAAGACCAGATGGCCTATAACACCTAAAATACATGCTGTCAGGGCCCTTTACAGAAAGTTTGCCACCCTGTTCTAAAGCAAAAATAGCAATGTATTGTGGGTTTGTAGCATATGTAAAAGAAAAAAGTATAAAAACAATAGCATAAAATATGACAAGGAAACTGGAGTATAAACCTTCCTGTGATTTGAAATGGTGATTATAAAGATGTGTATTAGAAATGCTAGGGCAACCACAAAAAAAAGTTTTTAAAGATTTAAATAATAAGTCAATAGTGGAGATAAAAATTAGCTATCTAATAAAATTAGCTGGATAAAAAAACAGACTATCTTGGAGATGCTAAAGTGGAGGAGGGCCAAAAACTCCACCAGCACAAGGCTGTGGTCATGGCTGGCACAATTTTATAGCTCATAAAGAGATTCAATCAATGCTAAAGAAGGCAGAAAAAGAGGAGTTAAAGGAATAAAGAACAGATGGAACAAATGAAAAACAGCAAGAGGGAATTCCGAGTTTAATCCAACCACACTGAAACTGCATTGAACGTAAGAAGACTAAAGGTATCATTTAAAAGACAGAAATTTTAAACATGAATAAAAAAGCAAGACTCAATTATATGGTGGCTATAAGAAACCCACTTTAAATATAAACATATACCTAGATCAAACGCAAATGGATGGGTCAGGTATGACTTCTTGCTGTAGCCAAGTGAGGCTGTCAACAAATCCTCTCCACAGAAAGCAACTATAAAGCTAGACAAAATTCATAAAGACCATTATGAGGTTTGAGAAATTAACCAAAGGGACACATAATCTGAGAAGCATTTATGCCTAGAAACAGATAAACTTGGATAAGATGGTGAGAATCTGTGGCATTTGGACCTAAGGCTTCTTCCATCACCCTTGTTGGTTGAAGCTGATGTGCCAGAATGGGGCAGGTTATGAAAATTAGCAGCTTTTCAGTGGCAGTAGGAAGAAGCTCACTTGATTTGGAGCAATGGATAAAACCCATGCCCATCAGTGGGTGTCAGTGGACTAGGCTATCTTGGAGATGCACAAGCGGAGGAGGGCCAAAAACTCCACCAGCACAAGGCTGTGGTCACGGCTGGCACAAGTTTATTCCTGGTTGAGGCTGTTTGCATTTACAGCAAAGACCCAAGAGGATTCAACCAGTCACACACTCCTGGCTGACACTGAGGCTATGTGGATGCCAAAAGGAGAGGTAAGAGGGCCCAGCAAAATGTAAAAGATGGAAGAGAAATGAAAATAGCCTGAACTCTGAATGTTTTACATACTCATACGCAGATCCACTAAGTACCTATTACTTGACACTAGCTGTCACAAACCTTACTGGATTAAGGTGGTTGAGTATAACCTCTGTTTAATCAATCACTAGCTGACTAATAAGCCATGCACACACATGGAGACAATGCCTGGAGAAGCAGGCTTAAAAAGTTTAAAAAAATCAGCAGAGACATCAATGGCTACAAATCACAAGGAAGAGAGATTCTATAGGTGTAGTAAACATGCCACTAAAAACAAAAAAACGATGAACAAAAAAGTAATAACAGAAATGTTAATGAGCTTGACTGGTGATTATTGTTTTTTTTTTTTAAAGATTTTTTTTATTTATTCATTTAAGACAGAGAGATACAGAGAGAATGTGAGCAGGGAGAGAGGCAGAGGGAAAGGGAGAAGCAGGTTCCCCACTAAGTAGGGAGCCCGATGTGGGACTCAATCCCAGGTCCCTGGGATCATGACCTGAGCCCAAGGCAGATGACTAACGACTGAGCCACCCAGGTGCCCTTGACTGGTGATTATTGCACACTGAATGCGTCTGTCAAATTATCAAACTGTACATCTTAAATATATATGATTTTTTAACTGTCAAGTATTTCTCATTAAAAACAACAACAACAAGAAAAATCTTGGGGAGATCAGAATCCAGAGCTGATATATTATGCTTTCTAGAATGTCCAGTTCTCAACAAAAAATTTCAAGATATACAAAAAAAATAGGAAACTGTGATTCATAGTCAAGAAAAAAGCGACCAACAGAAACTGAGTACCCCAGGAGTATTGGCTATATTAGACAAAAATTTCAAAGCATTTATTATGTATAAGTTCACAGGACCAAAGAAAATCATAATGAAAGGAAAAAAGGTATGGCAACAATGAATCTACAAATAGAGATTCTCCACAGAGAGAAATCCTGGAGTTGACAAATATAAAAACTAAAAGGAAAAATTCACTGGAGCACTTCTACAGCAGTTTTTAGATGGCAGGAGAAAGAATCAGTGAACCTGAAAATATAAGTTATCCAATCTTATTAACAAATGAAGAAGATTGAAAAAAAAATTAAGAGCTTCAGAGATCTGTGTAATAACATCTTAGATACCAAAATATACACAATAGAAATTCCAGAACAAGAGAAGAGAGAAGCTCATTAAATTTGAAGAAAATATTAATACACATTAAGAAACTCAACAAAGTGCAATTAAGAATACAAAGAAATTGACACCTGGATATAGAACAAGTCTGTTATAAACTAGAGTCAAAGAGAAAACCTTGAAAACAGCAAGAGAAAAGCAACTTAATCTGAAACAGTGGAGGCCAGAAGAGAGTTGAATGACATACAAAAAGCATTGGGAAAAAAAATTTGTCAACCAAGAAATCCATTTCTAGTAAATTTATCCTTCAAAAATGAAGATTAAGATATTCTCAGATAACAAAAAATTGAGAAAATCCATTGCTAATAGATGTATAACACAAGAAATACTCAGGGAAGTCTCTTTAGCCTGAAAGAAAAGGACACTTGATGATGACAAGAAGCCACAAGAAGAAATGAGGATCACTAAAAATGTTTAAAGTATGTGGTTAATATAAAATATTCTATAAATATGTTTTTACTCATTTCTTCTCTTCCTTGAAAGACATAAACATTTAATGTGGGTTTTTTTTTTTAAGATTTTTATGTATCAATTTGAGAGAGAAACAGTGTGTGAGCACAAGTGGGGGAAGGGTCAGAGAGGGAGGGAATCTGGAGTTGGGCTTGATTCCTGGACCCTGAGATCATGACTTGAGACAAAGGCAGATGCTTAACTGACTGAGCCACCCAGGCACCCTACCATAGACATTTCTAAAGCAGTAACTATGACACTATATTTTGGGTTTATAACATATATAAATACATTTTAATATATTTATAATAGATACTTAATAATAGCATTATTACCATATATAATAGTAGCACAAAGGAGGGAGAAAAAAAACAGAGCAAAGCTTATATATTTTACCAGAATTAAATTAGCATTAACTGAAGTAGATGCCTATAAATTAAAATACACATTATAATCCCTAGAGCAATTTCTAAGAAAACAACTACAAAAAAATACATAGAAAAAAATCAGAAGAATTAAAACAGTGTATTAAAAATATTTACTTAATACAAAAGGCGGCAGTTAAGGAGGAAACAGGAACAAAACAGACAAGAATAGAATGTTTGTAAAAGAAATAGCAAAAAGGCAAATGCAAGTCCAAAAGGCAGTGTCAGACTGGATAAAACAGCAAGATCCAACTACATGCTTTCTACAAGAGACACATCTTAGATTCAAGACACAAGCAGACTGAAAGTGAATGGATGAAAAAAGATGTATACTATATAGAGAACTATAAGAAAGAGTAGTTATATTAGTGTCGGATAAAATACACTTGAAGACAAAAATATTAGAGACAAGGGATGTTTTGTTAATGATAACAGAATGGAGTGACTACATCAGTAAGACGTAATAATTATCAATGTATATACACATAACAATACAGCCTCAAAACAAATGAAGAAAAAACTGACAAATCTGAAAGGAGTAGTAGACAATTTAACAATAACAGGTGAATAATTCAGTACCTCACTCTCAACAATTGATAAAACTAAAGAGAAAATCAGTAAGGGTATAGAAGACTTGACCACTATCAATGAACTTGACATAACCAACATACACGAAACACACCAGCCAAAGACTGCAGAGTACACAATCTTTAGAACTGCAGATGGCTTGCACCTTTCATAAAAATTAACTCAAAACAGGGAGCCTGACTGACTCGGTAGGCAGAGTATGCTACTCTTGATTTTGGGATTGTGAGTTCAAACCCCATATTGGGCATAGACTTACTTTATTTATTTTTGGTGATTTTCATTATTTTTAAGTAATCTCTACACCCAGCATGGGGCTTAAACTCACAACCCTGAGATTAAGAGTCACATGCTCCACTGACTGAGCCAGCCAGGCACCTTGAGAAGGCTTACTTTAAAAAAATAAAAATTAAGAAATTTTTAAACATTTTATTTCTTGGGGTGCCTGGGTGGCTCAGTGGGTTAAGCTTCTGCCTTCCGCTCAGATCATGATCTTAGGGTCCTGGGATTGAGCCCCGCCCGCATCAGGCTCTCTGCTTAGTGGGGAGCCTACTTCCCCTTCTCTCTCTACCTGCCTGCCTCTCTGCCTACTTGTGATCTCTCTATGTCAAATAAAAAAATAAAATCTTAAAAAAAAAATTTATTTCTTCATTTTTGCAAGAGAGAGAGATAAGATAGAGAGCACAAGTGTGGGGAGGCACCGAGAGAGAGAAGCAGATGCCCCCACTGAGCAGGGAGCTTGATGCAGGAATCCATCCCAGGACTCTGGGATCATGACCTGACCCAAAAGCAGACACTTAACCGAATGAGCCACCCAGATGCCCAAGATAAAAATTTTTTTAAATTAAAAATAAAAATAAATTCAAAATGGATCAAAGACTTACTGTAAAACACGAAACTATAAAACTCCTAGACAGTAACAAGAGAAATGACCCTAGGTGACCCTGGGTTTTTTTTATGATTTTTGATATCATCAAAAGTACAATCCAAGAAGGAAAAAATTGGGACTTCATTAAAAAAGTTAGATTTCAAAAAAAAAAAAAAAAAAAAAAAAAAAGTTAGATTTCATTAAAATTTAAAACTTCTATTTTGTGGGGTGCCTGGGTGGCTCAGCGGGTTAAGCCGCTGCCTTCGGCTCAGGTCATGATCTCAGGGTCCTGGGATCGAGCCCCGCATCGGGCTCTCTGCTCAGTGGAGAACCTGCTTCCTCCTCTCTCTCTGCCTGCCTCTCTGCCTGCTTGTGATCTCTCTCTGTCAAATAAATAAATAAAAAATCTTAAAAAAAAAAAAACAAACTTCTATTTTGTGAAAGACACTGCTAAGAGAATGAAAAAACAAGCCACGAAATATCTACAAGAACATATCTGATAAAGAACTGATATCCATGTGGTACTGCAGTGGCTCAGTCAACTAAGCAATTGCCTTCATTCCACTCAGGTCATGATCTCAGAGTCCTGGGATTGAGTCCCACATCACTGGGCTTCCTGCTCAGTGGGGATTCTGCTTCTCCCTCTTCCTCTGTCCATCCCCCCTGCTCATTTGCCTGCTCTCTCAAATAAATAAAATCTTAAAAAAAAAAAAAAGGAACTAGTATCCAAAATATACAAAGAACTCTTAAAACTTAGCAATATAAAAGAAACCCAATTAGAAAATGAACAAAAGATCTCAACAGACATCTCACCAAAGATGAAATACAGATAGCAAATAACCATATGAAAAGATGTTTAACATCATTAGGGAATTACAAATTAAAGTAATATCACTGCAAACTTATTAGAGTGGCTAACATCCAAAACAATGACATCACCAAATGTTGGCAAGAATGCAGACAAACAGAAACACTTACCCATTGCTGATGGGAATGCAAAATGGTATAGCCTCTTTGAAGACAGACTGGAAATTTCTTACAAAAATAAACATACTCTTGCCATATGATCAGCAATCATACTCCTTGTATTTATCTGAATGAATTAAAAACTTAATGTCCCCACAAAAACCTGCACAGAAATGTTTAAAGCAGCTTTATTTTAACTGCCAGAACTTGGAAGCAACTAAGATGTCTTTCAACAGGTAAACAGATCTGAAAAAAACCTGTGGTACATCCAGACAATGTAATATTAATATTATTCAGCAGTTAAAAGAAATAGCTATCAATTCACAAAAAGATATGGAAAAACCTTAAATATATATTTTAAATGAAAGAAGTCAACCTAAAAAGGCTACACACTGTAGGATTCCAACTACATGACATTCTGAAAAGAAGAAACTATGAACATAGTAAAAATATCAGTGGTTACCAAGGGTTCAGGGAGTAGGGAGAGAGGAATGAAAGGTGAAGCGCAGGAGATTTTTAAGGCAATGTATGATACATTGAATGATATGATATTCTGTATGATAACAAATGAATGGCAGATACAAACATTTGGCGGAACTCACAGTTTACAAAGAGTAAACCCTAGTATAAACTATAGACCTTAGTTAACAATAATGTGTCAGATTTGACCCATTTGACCCAAAGTTGTAATAAATATAGCACACTAATGTAAGAATTTTAATAATAGGGGAAACTGGATGGGGAGTTGATAAAGGAGGATATGGGAACTCTTGTACTTCCCATTCAATTTTTCTATAAACCCTAACACTGCTCTAAAAAAAAAAAAAAAAATCTATTAATTTTTTTTAAGATGTCCACATGGGACATTTTCAAGGACAGACCATATACCAAGCCATAAATCAAGTCTCAATAAATGGGATTTAAATAATACAAAGTATATCCTCTGAAGACAATGAAATTAAATTATAAATCAACAACAGAAATCTGGGAAATCCCAAAATATTTGGAACCTAAACAACATAATTCTAAATCACCTGGATGGTCAAAGAAGGAATCAAAATGGGAACTAAAAAGTGTTTTAAACTGAGTAAAAGTAAAAACAAAAATGCATATCAAAATTTATGAGATAGAGCTAAAGCAGTGCTTAGAAGAAAATTTCTTGCTTTCAAATGCCTATTTCAGGAAAAAAAAAGAGAAATGGGATGTCAGTAAATTAAACTTACACTTTAAGAAACTAGAAATAGAAGTGTAAATTAACAAATCGAGCAAAAGAAAGGAAAATAATAAAAACTAGAGCAGAAAGCAATGAAATAGAAAAACAAAAGAGAAAAATCAATGATGCCAAAATTTGGTTCACTAAATAGATCAACAAAACTGACAAATCTGGAGCCAGATTAATTAAGAAAAAAGGAGAGAAGACTCAAATGATCAATTTCTAATTCTATCAGGAAAGGAAAAGTGACATCACTATTGACCTCACAGAAATGTAGAAGACTAAAAGGAAGTATTATGAAAAAAATCACACTGACAATTGGATCCCTTACCCTAAATAAAATAAATTCCCAGAGACAAAAATTACCAAAACTGACTCAAGAAGAAATAGAAAACGTGAATAGACAAGACCTACACCAAGTAAAGAAAAAATCTCAGTTCCAATGGCTTCACTGTGAATTATATCAAATATTTAAATAAAAAATAATACAGGGACGCCTGGGTGGCTCAGTTGGTTGGGCAGCTGCCTTCGGCTCAGGTCATGATCCCAGCGTCCTGGGATCGAGTCCCACATCGGGCTCCTTGCTTGGCTGGGAGCCTGCTTCTCCCTCTGCCTCTGCCTGCCATTCTGTCCGCCTGTGCTCGCTCTCTCTCCCTCTCTCTCTCTGACCAAAAAAAAAAAAATCTAAAAAAAAATAATAATAATAATACAAAAGTCTTACAGAAAAGAGAGGAAGAAATACTTCCCAACTAATTTTATAAATCCAGCATTACCATCATACCAAAGGTTATCTAAAGAAAAACCAAACAAAAACTACAAACTAATCTCAGCCTGTGATAGGTCAAAAAGTTCTGAATATCCAGATGTATGCATGCAAACTTTTCTTTTAATGTAAACATTTCGAGTACAGGAGTATATATATTTTAAAAATACGTTTTAATGAGGATTTTAAAAATTTCCAATATTATATGTATATATAGTAGACCCTTGAACAAATCAGAGGTTAGAAACATCAACCGCCACCCCCACTCACCAACCATGTCTACCAAATCTACATGTAGGGCGCCTGGGTGGCTCAGTGGGTTAAGCTGCTGCCTTCGGCTCGGGTCATGATCTCGGGGTTGCTTCCCTCTCTCTCTCTCTCTCTCTCTCTCTGCCTGCCTCTCCGTCTACTTGTGATCTCTGTCAAATAAATAAATAAAATCTTTGAAAAAAAAAATCTACATGTAACTTTTGACTCCTCAAAAACTTAACTAGTGGTAGTCTACTGTTGACACCGGTGTTGTTCAAGGGTCAACTGTAAAATTCATGCACTGATTTTTAAAATCTAATTATATTCAACACTCTACAAACTTGAGGTGTTTCTCCATGGCCCACAGGGTAATCTACGTAGAGATAATGAAGTATATAAGGAAGGCCCATAGTCTGAATTGTAATAAAGTATTTTTTATCAAACTACAGGGTATGGGTTTGTGCTAAAGCCCTGGAAAGCCTCACTAGATTACTGTGAACATCCTGAAAAGGGGAGATAGGATATTAAATAACAGTTTGAAGAGCTGAAGTTTAAGCCGCCTTAAAGGCCAGGACACTGGAATGTAACACTGTATGTCAACTATACTTCAATTTAAAAAAATTAAAATAAAAAAAATGTAACTGTGTGTTCACTATACTTCAATTTTGGGGGAAAAAAAAAGAGAGAGAGAGAGAGAGAAAGACCAGGACACTGGGGAAATTTATCTATTAACTAAAATATAGAGAGAAGTGTTAAAACTCAGGGTCCTCAGAAGTTCTACTTCCCTGTTTTCAAGGGAACTCATTGTTGCCTTAAGCTGTCCTGGCAAAGGTCTATCCTAAAAATGAAACAGGGTAGGAGATTCTTAAACTTTTCTTCTAACATCTGAACCTCGCAGTAGAAGGCTTATCCTAAATATGCAATTGTAATCTTTTCTAAGATGACATTATATTTTTAAACTTATTTTTTAAAAAACATTTTATTTTGGGGATGCCTGGGTGGCTCAGTCAGTTAAGCCGCTGCCTTTGGCTCAGGTCACGATTCCAGAGACCTGGGATCAAGTCCCGCACCGGGCTCCTTGCTCAGCAGGGAGCCTGCTTCTCTCTCCACCTCTGCCTGCCGCTCTGCCCGCTTGTGTGCTCGCTCTCTCTCTCTCTGACAAATAAAATCTTTAAAAAAAAAAAAAAAAAAAGTTTTATTTTTAAGTAATCTGTACACCGAACACAGGGCTTGAACTCACAACCCCGAGATCAAGAGTCACATGCTCTACTGACTGAGCCAGTCAGATGTCCTAAACTTTTTATTTTTAAAATAATTTAACATTAAGAAAAGTTGTATAAAATATAGGATCCCCATGTGCCCTTCACCAGCTTCCCCTAACATTAACAGTACCTAACCATGATACAATTATCAAAACCAGGAAGTTGACGTTGGTATGACACAATCAACTAAACTATACACCTTATCATAAGTTACCATTTTTTCCACTAATGTCATTTTCTATTCTAAGACTCAGTTCAGGATCCCACATTATGTGACTCCTTCATTTCCTCCAATCTATGACAATTCTTCAGTCATTGCTTATCTTCCACGATTTTGACTCTTGTGAAAAAACAGAGGTCAGCTGTTTTATAGAATATATAATATTTTTTACTGATTTCATAATGTGATATCATCAAGAATCATTTATTGAAGGTTTACTACATGCCAGGCACTGTGCTAAGCCCTCTACCTGTATTATTTCTTTTAAACAGAAGTATTTTAAAGAATTTTAAGGGAGAAGCATTCTAAAATTAAAGAACAATCATCTTTAATTCACCCTTCAAGTGTTAGTGCTTTGTAAATTACAAGGCATTATAAAACATATTCTTTCCACCCACTCCAATATCCTTTAGTGTCCTCTACCCCCTAAAAAAAAATTTAAGTCCAAGTTTATAAGACAAGTTCAGAGCCCTTAAACTTAGGACCTTTCTGAATCTTCAGGGCACATTCCACATTCTCTTACCCTCAAACCTTGGCTCATTACTTCCTTCACTTGTACAGGCCCCTCCCTTTTCAACTCTAAATATGCTTTCATGAGGACACCTCTAATCACTGTGCCAAGAGCTACTGATCCTCTGAAATCCCACAGAATTTAATGATTGTAGTGCTCATTTGGTTCATGCACACTATCCTGAGCTGTGGGTACATGTTTTTGTAGATTCTTGTCTCCCAAACGAGACTTTTTTGAGAGAGAAGACTAATGGCTTCTGTCCCCTGTGACATGTACTGTAGACTACCTTAATGTTTAATAACATTTACTGAATACCTACACAAGCCTTGTGTGCTAGGTCCTGAGAAATCAGAGATGACTAAAACATAATCCCAACTCTTGAGAAATTTTTGGTATAACAAGTAGTTCTTTGAGTACAGTGATACATTAAAAATAGAGTTTTCTCTCCAAAAAATTAAGGTTACTAAAAGTTTCCTGTAGCAATAATTTTTTTTCCTTTGCTGCCTTGATAAACACTAAAATAACTAATTAAAGATTACTCATATCTTACAAAATTTGACATATTTTCCAACTAGCTTGTGCTTGAAGCAAGCTGTGACCTGGTTTTATGAGAAATCCAGATGCTACAGAGTAAACTTAATTAACTGAAGCCTTTGCAAATACTGCCACAGGTTGCAGCAGCGGCCAGCAGTTTACTAATCGTTACAGTCTAGTGACATCTAGTGGCGAAAGTGTTGTTAGAAACAGCACTGCCCTAAGTTCCACTGCATTAAAGGGAGGCCATCTTATGAAAAAAAGAAAGGTAAAATATGAAAATGAACTATAATATTTATTACCATTAAAGTATGTTTTAATGTCTCTTTGGGCTATGTAACTATTTAGTCCTCTTTTCAGGATTTATCTTTTTTTCCCTTCCCTTGAGGCTCGTAAACATTAATACTGATACAAGATTTACTGAAATAAAAAACACTAATACTTTAAGTTAGAGAAAAGTCCTCAGTTAAAAAGACTAAATGAAGAACAAACCAATCCCAATTGTGATATGCCTGCTCCAAAAATCTTGCCACTCAAAACCCCATTTTTGTTTATACGTATTTGCTTACTGACACTTTCATATGTGGGTAAACACGCTTAGAAGTGTGTTTAGAATCTTTTGTTAATGATTTTCATTAGATCATATAAGGCAAGTAATTATGTATTCAAAGTCATTCTTTAAAATAACTTTGGGGGCACCTGGGTGGCTCAGTCAGTTAAGCATCTGCCTTCTGCTCAGGTCATGATCCCAGGGTCCTGGGATCAAAACCCACATCAGGGTCCCCTCAGAGGGCAGCCTGCTTCTCCCTCTCCTTCCCACTCATGTTCTCTGTCACTATTTCTGTCTCTCTCTCTCTCTCTCAAATAAATAAAATCTTTTTTAAAAATTAAAAAAAATAATACTTTGCCTTTCACTGGCTTTCTGTGAAACTAAATTTTGATGGGAAAAATATTTAAACATTACCAAAACCCAGTGACTTTTAACAAATTATTTTACAAATAATGAATTCTCAATGAGTCCAAAATTTAATGTATAGGCATTAAATGTGAATCAGTTTTAACAATGGAGTTCATCCAAAAATAGTAAAAACATAATGACATATTTCAAAATACCCTTATGATAACGGTATCTCTTAAAAATATCTAAAATCATTAGCCAAATGATCTAACACTTCTGTAATCTCAAGTAGTATTTAAGTTCAAAAGCATCTAGCTCATTGCCTTTCCTTAGCCTTTTGGCTAAGATCAAGTGCAGAAACATCTAGCTCAGTGTTTTCCAAAGCGAATCACCTGGAATACTAGTTTATTATACGCAGGCTTTCTGAGTTTGGGGCCCTAAAATCAGCATTTTTTAAAAAGTTTCTCCATGTGTCTTTTTATGCATAACAGAGCTTTGGAAGTGATTACTATCAAGAGCACAAATATAAATTCTTCTAAGTTGTTCTTATCAACCATTCCTGCCTCTCAGAATAAGTTATTCCATCTTTTAGATTCTCTAAAGCCTTATGTTTTATTACTATTAATATTAATAATATTACTAATATTATTAGCACTTACCATGTTGAATCACAATTATCTGTTAAGAATACAGTCCCCTCACTAGACTGTCAGCTCTTCATAGGAAAGAACATGCTTTTCTTTTTATATCTCTAGCCTAAAAATGTCTGATACAGTAAGAGCTCAATGAATTTGGTTAAATGAATAAATAAATATATGGAACATTACAGTTCTATAAAAAATATGTCACTTTCCCTTTTGCCCAGAATGGAAAAATTAATCTTTCCAATAATCAGTTAAAATGTGGAAGGGGAGGAGATAGACTTTTTTAAAATTCTGGGAATACCTTTAAATTCTTGGCTTTCCTAAGTAAACACTTCAGTCTCAAATGTTAATGCTTAAAAATAGAATTTTTATATGCGATTTTTTGGAAAAATTAGAGATGACTAACAGAATTTTCTACTATGCAACTATGGAATATTTCTAGGCTGTTACTTAGCAGAAACTACTGACAAACCAGAGCCTTAAGAATAAATATATACATCTATCTTTATGGTCATATTCCAAGAGTAATCAGAATCAGTTAGCTTATCCAGGAAATGATATTGCTTAGAAAGATATATCTTTGTATTAGTTAAAGTAAACTGTGTATATCTTGTTTAAATTCATAGTATAATACAAATTAAAAGTTTAAAGAAACAAAAAGAATAATATACAAACTAATAATTATTCTAGGAAAAATACAGCTTAAAATTAAATAATACAGCTTAAAATGAAAACCAGAATTTAACCTGCAAACCTATAGGTATCCACAGTAATAAAAGAAAATCAAAGCAGCACATCCCAGGTATAAATTTGGTTAAGAATCCTTTTGGGGGTACCTGGCTGGCTCAGTGGATTAAGCCTCTGCCTTTGTCTCGGGTCATGGTCTCAGGGTCCTGGGATTGATCCTGGGATCGAGCCCCACATCTGGCGTTCTGCTCAGCAGGGAGCCTGCTTCCCCCATTCTCACCCCCTCCTCTCTGCCTACTTGTAATCTCTCTCTCTCTGTCAAAAAAAAAAAAAAAAAAAAAAAAATCCTTTTGGCATCTTTTAATTGTAACTTTTGGTTTCTAGGGAAGATCCTTTAAGTCACGAATCTACTCCCTGACCCTATCTTCTCTATCCCTCAGGGCCAGCTCAAATGTCACATCTTCTTGTGAAGCCTGCCCCAAATTCCCAGGGCAAATGAATGATTCTCTTCTCTCTGCATACCTAATCTTTTGGGCATACGGCCACCATTTTCATACTACATTGTTGTAAGTTACTTACCTATCTAGATTACTCACAAAATCCTAAGCTCCTTAAGGGCAGCAACTGTGTCTTATATTCTTTGTAGCTCCATTATCTGGAACGCTGGCAAGCACCTGGCAGGTATTATCAGTAGAGGTGACCCTTGAACAGCACACATGTGAACTGTGCAGGTCTACTTAAGATTTAGATTTGTTTCAATAAATACAGAACTGCAAATATATTTTCTCTTTCTTATGAATTTCTTAATAACATTTTCTTTCCTCTAGCTTACTTTTTTTTAAGGATTTTATTTATTTGAGACTGAGAGCACGTGTGGCCGAGAGAGAGGAAGCACAAGTCAGGGGAGGAAATGAGGGAGAGGGAGAAGCAAAATCCCGCTGAGCAGGGAGCCTGATGCGGAGCTCAATCCTAGGACTCCGGGATCATGACCTGAGCTGAAGACAGATGGTTAACCGACTGAGCCACCCAGGGGTCCCTCTAGCTTAGTTTTTTGTAAGAATACACTATATAACATAAACATAACATTTTGTAAGAATACACATATAACATAAAAATACATGTTAATCCACAGTTTATGTTCTTGGTAGGTCTTCTGGTCAACAGAACACTATTAGGGACAGAACAATGCTATTAATAGTTATGTTTTGGCGGGGGAAGTTAAAAGTTATACACAGATTTTCAACTGTGGGGAGGTCCATGCCTCTGACACCTACAGTGTTCAAAAGTCAATTATACACTGCAGAAATGAATGACCAACATAGTAATCAAAAGCTGTTGGCCTGAGGTCCTTAAGTAAAGCGGAAGTGGTAATGGACAGAAAAAGAAAGATTACAAAGCACTTTTTTTTTTTTTTTGAGAATTTCTGCTTCTGCTCATGAAGGATTAGTTGCTACAATGCCTTCCAGTCATAAACAACTAGAAACCAGACCAAAAATATGACACACTCTTTTCAGATATTGTAACACAGGCAGTGTAGTGCTTTGATCCCTGACAGAAGGAAAACAAGCAAGTCCTATCATTTCCCCAGATTATTAGTGAAAAACAGTCTCCAAGATGCAGACTAGGTCGGGATATATCCATAAAGAGCCCAGTGGACTCAGTGCATTGAAGAAAGAGAATGTGGAGTTTAAAGAGACTAAGGGATCAGAGTTTACATAACAGAAACGGAGAAAGGAGAGCACTCAATAAAAGAGCCCTCTGGGTAACTGCACAAGGCACCCTCCAGTCTCCAGCTGCACACTAAACTGTAGGAGGTAAAATTCCCCAAGGCTGGAGAAAGAACTACAGGAAAGCAGTAGGCCAAACCATTTCTGAAATTCACACAGGGCTAAGAGTCCAAATTTCCACCTGCCAGAGTGGAGAGACTTCAAATACATGGGCAACAGGTAAAGCACTCAGAAGGCTACTGCCTTAGTAGAAAAGCTAGCTAACCTTGACTAAGGCTGTTTTGGATAAGCCACAACAAAAACATAAAGGCAAATTCAGAAAGAGTCAAATCGATTACAGGTAACTTTATGCCTAATAAAGTCCAATATACTTTAAAGGAACAAAGCAAAATCTAATACCCAGAAACACAGAATATAAAATGCTTGGCATACAATAAAAAAATTTCTAGGTATGCAAAGAAGTAGGAAAATATGACCTGTAATACAGAGAAACTTCCATTCAATAAAAAACAGATCCAGAAATGATGGACCATCAGTCAAGAGTTAAATTATTATAAATAGACCCTTTATCTTCAAAAAGTAGAGGAGAACATGAGCATAATATGCAAAGCAATGAAGACTTTTTTAAAAGGAGGGGAGGTACATCTAAAGCTGAAAAAATACAATTATCTGTAATTAAAATTCATTGGACAGAATTCAGAACAGTATTTCAGATGTGACAGAAAAAAAAAGGCCACTAAACCTGGAAACACATCAATAAAATTATCCGAAGTAAGGACATAAAGGAGAGAGACAAAAAAATAAATGAGTAAATAAATAAAAATTAAAAGGTGCATCAGTGATCAGTGACCTGTGAGACAACATCAAGTAGTTTAACACAGAAAATGGAGTCCCACAAAAACAAGGGGTGGGGGCAGAAAAGTACTGGAAGAAATAATAGCCAAAATATTTGATAAAGATTATAAACCTACAGATCAAAGAACATTTAGAACACATCAATGTGAACTTAGCATTTTCAATATATACAGATAAACAAATATAAACAAGTATAAATATGTGTATTATGTATACACACACACATATATATTTCCTTGTGAAATCCACTGAGAAGGCCTAAGAGTGATTTTTGAAATGCCACTCTCCACTAAAAGAACCAGGGCTCCTGGTGAAATGCCTGATTCTAGGGCTGGAGCCAAGGAAGAATAGGAAAAATCTGGAATATTAATTTGCACCAGGAAGTAAAAACATGTTCAAAGAATAATGAGAATATGTCAAAAGGACACAGTAAGCTACAACCAACAATGTTCCAACCGGCTAAATTTGGAGCATTTTTTTTCAAGATCTTATTTTTTCAAGTAATCTTTATAACCAATGTGGGGCTTGAACCCACAACACCAGGACCGAGATTTGCACACTCCACCAACTGAGCTAGTCAGGAACCCCTAAACTTGGAGCATTTTGAGATTAAAAATAAATAAATTATAATTCATCGAATAAAACATGAATTTACCATTCCACATGGACTTAAATAAATACATGAATAAATAAATGGAGAGGCAAGAAAGAGCTTTCTGGTGGCAGAATGTAGAAGGAAGGATAAAGGTAGAAAAATCACTATTTGGCAACTGTCTCTGTGTAATTAATTCAAACAAGAAACAGCAATGGATATTATAACCAGTGAAGGAGAAAGTGTGTTGAGAAAAGAGATTTCACAGAGTCCCACAATATCTCCTCAAAAACTTACCAAAAGGGGCGCCTGGGTGGCTCAGTGGGTTAATCCTCTGCTTTCGGCTCAGGTCATGATCTCAGAGCTGGAATCGAGCCCCACATCGGGTCTCTGCTCAGCGGGGAGCCTGCTTCCCCCTCTCTCTGCCTGCCTCTCTGCCTACTTGTGATCTCTCTCTGCGTCAAATAAATAAATAAAATCTTAAAAAATTAAAATAAAAAAAACTTACCAAAAGAGAGGCAAAAGTTTGATAATGAAACTGGGCAAAGATTTATCTTCATATAAAGAAAAATAGAAAGGATTTATTTATTTACTTATTATTATTTATTTATTCTTATTATTATATTATTATTATTTATTTATTCTCTTAATTTCTTTAAAAGATGTGTGGTTGTTTAAAATAAATATATATTGTTAAGTATATATTTAACAAGATACAATAATATATGTTTTGCATATAGTAAACATATTTTATATATAAATACATAAATTATACATTTATATATAAGTAATATCTATAAACAGCACATGGATTCCTAGCATATGGAGATGCACTAATACGACAACTACAGCACCAAGTAGTGGGATAAATGAAACCACACCATTGAAAGGTTCTTATGTTTTATAAGAAGTGGTACAATATCATCTGCATGTAAACTATGATGTTAAAGATGTGTATAATGGGGTGCCTGGCTCACTCAGTTGGTGGAGTGTGTGACTCTTGATCTCAGGGTTGTGAGTTCAAGCCCCACTCTGGTGCAGAGATACCTCAAAAATAAAATCTTTAAAAAAAAAAAAAGATATATATTATAATCCCTAGAGCAACCACTAAAAGAAAAAAAAAAAGAGCAAAAGAATGCAATTGAGAAAGATAACAGAGGGGACACCTGGGTGGATCAGTTGGTTAAGTGTCTGCCTTTGGCTCAGGTCATAATCCCAGGATCCTGGTATTGAGTCCCACATAGGGCTCCTTGCTCAGCAGGGAGCCTGCTTCTCCCTCTGCCTGCCACTCCCCCTGCTTGTTCTCTCTCGTTCTCTGACAAATAAATTTTTAAAAACATTGTATTTTTTGAAACTAACAGAGGAGTTAAAATGGAATACTAAAAAAATTCAGTTGATTCAAAAAAGTCAGGAAAGGGGAGGAACCAAAAGCAGACCACACAAATAGAAAATGAAGAACAGGGGCACCTGGGTGGCTCAATTAGGCGTCTGCCTTCGGCTCAGGTCATGATCCCAGGGTCCTGACAACAAGCCCTGTGGCAGGCTCCCTGCTCGGCAAGGTCTGCTTCTCCCTCTCCCTCTGTGCTCTCTCTCAAGTAAATAAATAAAATCTTAAGAAAGAAGAAAATGAAGAACAAATGGTAGACCTGAATCCAACTAGATCAATTTACACCCCAATTAAAAGACTGCAGACAACCCCTTCGGGTCCCCTTCCTCCTTGGGAGCTTTGTCCTATCACTCAATAAACCTTGGTTTGCTGTCCCCCCACCCCCCAAAGGCAGACTGCATGCACAGGTACAAAAGTAAGCCTCAACTATGTAAACTGTCTACAAGAGATGCACTTTACTTATATTTTTTAACTAATTAATTTATTTGCCAGAGAGAGAAAGTGTGCACCAGCAGGGGGAGCAGCAGGCAGAGGGAGAAGTAGGCTCCCCGTTGAGCAAGGAGCGCTGGACTTGATCCCAGAACCCTGAGATCATGACCTGAGCCTAAGGCAGACACTTAACCCAATGAGCCACTCAGGGGTCCCAAGAGATGCACTTTAAAGACACAAACAGATAAAAATAGGAAAAGATATATACTATGCACACAATAAGTGTGAGAAGACTGGAGTGGCTGTATTAACATAAAACAAAACAGACTCCAAGACAAAAGATAATGCCATAGATAGAAGGGTAAATTCATAATAACAAAAGGGCCAATATAATAAACATTAATGTATGCAAGCTTAATAAGAAACTTCCAAAAGACTGGGAGAATAAAAGGCATAGACAAACACAATCACAACTGGAGCTTTTAACACCTTTCTTTAAGTGGTAGAACTCATTAAATACCGTTAACCATACCTTAATGTAAAATACTACACCCAACAAATGCACAACACATTCTTTTCAAGTGTACATGAATGTGTCTCATTCACCTAAAAAAATAAGGTCCTATAAATGCTTGGTGAATGAAAGGAACCAATACATACATAGGTGGAAGCTGGGGCGTGCTGAATTTAAAATAACACTTGGTTGTACTGACCAGTCTATAGTTGGAGAAACGGACAAGAAGCTGAAGCGGAGGTGCGTCTGGGTGGCTCAGTTGGTTAAGTGGCTGAACCTTGATTTTGGCTCAGGTCATGATCTCAGGGTCTTAGGCTCTGCACTTACCATAGCCTGCTTATCCCTCTCTTTCTGCCCCTCCCCCCACTCATGTTCTTTCTCTAATAAATAAATACAATATTTTTTTTTTAAAAAGTGAAGCTGATGTTGTAGACTTAGAATCATCTAGATGTCTATATTTCAAAATAAAGCTCTTAGAACCTCAGTTCTTCAAACGAGTACTAAGCAATGCTGTGCAAAGAACAGAGGCTAGCAAGTGAGTCCAAAAAACCAGAACACAATGTTGGGGGTGGATGATAAAGCTATAGGTTTAATAAGTGGAACAGAAACTTAAATATGGAAAAGAAGAAAAGAATGTAGACTGAGAAAAACTTCAAGCATGAAGAAAGACCACTTCAAAATAACACTCCAAAACAAATGTTAACGAAACAATATATGAGAGAGCCAGACCATAGAACCTCAAGATTGGAAAAGGTAGAAAGGACATGGTGACAGTGTGTAGTGGTCACATGGTCTGTAAACCTGGCAACAGAAATAAGAAGTGAAAGCATTGTAGCTTTCACTGTAGGAGGGGTAATGGAGTCAAAAGAAGGTATTTTCGTGTTTTCCATTTAAAAGATGGGAAGATCGTGGGGGGTGCCTGGGTGGCTCGGTCAGTTGAGCCTCTGACTCTCGATTTTGGCTCAGGTCATGATCTCAGGGTCATGAGACGGAGCTCCGCATCAGGGCTCCAGGGTGGAGTCCAAGTCGTCTTGAGATCATCTCTCTCCCTCTGCCTCTGCCCCTCCCTCTGCTCACGCACTCGCTCACTCTCTCAATAAAATCTAAAAAAAAAAGATGGGAAGATCTATGTATAGGCACAAGAGGAAAGAGGCTCACTAAGCTACATGCTAAAGACATGGAAAGTACTGACAAATGGAGAAAAAAGTGAAATGGAAAGACAGCAAATTTCAGAGAGGCACAAACATATCTGCTCTGAGATGTGATGGAAAGAAACAAGAATGGAGGCATGCACAGATGCACTGGAAAAAAGTGAGGCTGCTCTTGCAAAATGGCTCTGCCTTCTCAGTTGGTTTAAAGGGATCATTATGCCTAGTACTTCCAGCTCTTCTGAGTAAGGCTAACACTCTGCTGGTTAACAGCCATGTTTAAAAGGTTAACTGAAGAGGCTACTATATACAAATAATCTACAAGGTAATCGGGAATACAGCATCAATTTTTCAAATATGGTATTCGGGGAAGAGGGGAAGAGACTCTCAGGATCAACCCTAGCTTAGGGGTCACCTTTACACCATTCAGAGAAGACCAAGCTCTAAAATCCATTCTCTCTTCCCCTCCTTTGGCATTCCATTTCCAAAACAGAGATAAGGTCTGACAGCTGGCAAAGATGTGTGTCTCATGAACACTAAGACTCTCCACCTTTATTTTATTTGTCCAGCTAAGAGATAAGTGGGTGAGAAAGATGTATATAAACTGATCACTTGAAATGTAGCTCCTTGTGTTCTCCTTACTACCCTTTTCCATTGATTCATTCCTTCCCAGCTCCAGCCCCATGCACTAATTCTCAATGTTCCATGTGATTTGAGATCCTTCACTGTGTTCCATGAGATTCTGCTCTACCAAGAAAAGCCCCAGACTTTTTTTCACTGTCAAAATCTATTTCACATACATCATGTTCTTAACAAGCAGACACAGAACTCCCAACAAAACTGCTTTGCATCAGTATCTACACTGCCTATGTCTGACTTTCTTTGCAGGTAACAAGCACAGTTTCTTCCTTGGGCAGCTCAATCTTAGGTTATGTCCAAAGTCAGTTACAAAAATGGTAAGTCAGTTGTAGAGAAGGTCATATATGCACACGTGTATGTGTACATATATTCATCATTACAAGTGAATGGCAAAATTATATAACTTTTATACATAAAATATCAATTTTGCATTTCTCTAGTGAATAGATCACTTCTATAGATTGACAAAGCCATGCGATTCATTAAAAAAATGTAAGTGGTTGAATTTTAAGTAATTAAAATTAGGGCTTGTTTAACCCTGAGAATCTAATTATCATCAAATCTACATTTTGCTTTTGTGTTCTGTTGTGGTTATTTATTGTTCTTTGTAATTTTATAATTTTTCATTTTCTAGTAAATGCTTTACACTTCAAAATAAATTGCTAATTCAGAGACTGCTATGAAAAATAGAAATTCTTGGGGCGCCTGGGTGGCTCAGTGGGTTAAGCCGCTGCCTTCGGCTCGGGTCATGATCTCGGGGTCCTGGGATCGGGTCCCGCATCGGGCTCTCTGCTCAGCAGGGAGCCTGCTTCTCTCTCTCTCTCTGCCTGCCTCTCCGTCTACTTGTGATCTCTCTCTGTCAAATAAATAAAATCTTTAAAAAAAAAAATAGAAATTCTTTTGGCTTAAATAGAAAGAGGAACAGATATTTGGCACCACTATAGAGCATAACTTACATGCTAGTATATTAATCCAAAAGGGTGAAGACCAAGGAAAGAATCTGTTTGCTCATTAAAAATGCAAACATTACCTCAGTCATACGAATAGCCCCTAAACTCGCCCAGCTACTGCCTCTGCAAATCACCCACCAACATTAGCACTACATCACATGACATTATGGAACAATAGTGAACTCTGTGGAATACTTGAATATATTGTTTTGAAAGAATAAATTGTCATTAACTTGAATAAAAAGCTTTCTGAAATCAGACCTGGGGGTACAGCCCTCACTGTGTGGCATTTTTACTACTTTGAGAAATAGCCTCATCCTGAAAGCAGGAAAGGGTGAAAAAAGGAGATTAGAGTATAAAGGCAACAGTGATGAGTGGCCCCTCCAGCGGCCCAGCAGGGCTCTAAATTACCAGGCAGAACAATGTCAAAGCAGGAGGCTCTGTCACAAATGCTGCACCTAAAAATCCAAACAACCCCACACCCACCACCCTATTTTCTTTTACAGCCTAGTGATCTTTTTAACCGGCTTCCCTAGAATTAGAAACAGTCTTATTCTAGGTACAAAACAGTGCAAAACTCGATGTCCTGATGCCATCCTGAGATGAGCTATCCCTTCTAGCCAGGTGACCTGAAGTAATGCATTCACGCTTTCTGGGCCTCAATGTTTTAACCTATAAAATGGAAAGAATAATAACATCACGCAGAGGTAGAAGAGGGAGGGGAGGGGCCAACCCCTACTATTATCATAATTATACTTATTATTTTCACCAAACTGTCCCCTCTGCCTGTCTTTTCTAATCACGAAGAGGGTTCCTCTTCACCAGTGAAATACCAGCAGTCACTTAAATGCTTGCTGGCTTTTTCTGTTCCCTGTGGTCTGGCCCCTGCCACGTGCTGCCACTTCTCTTTCATGCCACCTTCAGAAAGAAATTTCTCCATTAGCCAAATCCCAAATGGCCTCTTCACTGCAACCTGCCCCTCAGGTGCCTTCCTCTCTCCCACACACCTATTCTCAATGTTCTCAACTACCAACGTTCAAGAGGGGGAAAACAAAGCCAGGACACAGAGCCAATGGGGAGCCAAGTCCCAATTTAAATCCAGGTGTCGGGGGGCGCCTGGGTGGCTCAGTGGGTTAAGCCGCTGCCTTCGGCTCAGGTCATGATCCCAGGTACTGGGTTCGAGCCCCGCATCGGGCTTTCTGCTCAGCAGAGAGCCTGCTTCCTCCCCTCTCTCTGCCTGCCTCTCTGCTTACTTGTGATTTCTCTCTGTCAAATAAATAAATAAATAAAAAATAAATAAATAAATCCAGGTGTCGGGTGCCTGGATGGCTGAGTGGGTTAAAGCCTTTCCCTTCGGCTCAGGTCATGATCCCAGGGTCTTGGGTCGAGCCCCACATCGGGCTCTCTGCTCAGCGGCAAGCCTGCTTCCTCCTCTCTCTCTGCCTGCTTGTGAGCTCTGTCAAATAAATAGATAAAATCTTAAAAAAAAAAAAAAAAATCCAGGTGTCAATGCCACCAAGTCCAACTGCATCGCATTAACTATACTGTGATCATTATTCACGGTTAGGGTTCCTGGTGATGATTTTAAATCTGAGGTTAGTTTCCCTGAACACCAAGCCTTCTAGATGCTTCCTCTACTAGTCAATTCATTACCATAAAATAAGAATTGTATTTCCAATGCTCAGAAAAGAAACACTAGCCAAGGAAATTATTAAATATATCTCAAAATGCCAGGAGGTTTTTGGGTTTTGCTTGTTTTTAGCATTCCCCTAAAGTGAGGACAAATATTGGCCACATAAAGGTCTCACCCAGGACTAGAAGACTTTGAGGGGACACAGTTAACAGGGAGAAGAGGCATGAGTCTGGGAGCTTGTGGGCAGTCCTATGTGCAAGTCCGGAAGGCCTAGAGTACAGAATACAAGTGTCCACCTCTAAGTTTCTACAAGTAAATTAAATCTGATTGTCTTTTAATCTGATTGTACAAAGACACGTGGAGATGGAGATGGAAATTTCATTAATGTTGGCTTCTCTGGAGAATCACATTATCCCTCAAAATAATGAAAACTATTAGGATGTAATGTGTTGTTTCAGGTAAGAACCAAAGAGTTTCCCAAAGTCTAACACTGAGACCTGTGGGAAAACATTGAAAGCTTGTATTTACTCACCTGTAAAGCAGATGAGGTGCTGAGAAGAATGAGATGCTATATGGCATCTATAAAGCACTGTTTTTGTTTTTTTCAGGTATAGTGTAAAATAGTGTAGCAAGTATTTCTCATCAGTTCAAGTTCAACCTATCTGCCAACTGTCTGATCTGACACAAATCATTCAAACACATTTAACAAAATAAGGATTACAAGGGGATGGCATGTGTTTGTGTGTGTATGGAAGGGGTATCTTCTAATACATATAGCTATATAAATTTAAGAAGTTTTAGGGGCACCTGGGTGTCTCAGTGGGTTAAGCCGCTGCCTTTGGCTCTGGTCATGATCTCAGGGTCCTGGGATCAAGTCCCGCATCGGGCTCTCTGCTCAGCCGGGAGCCTGCTTCCCTCTCTCTCTCTCTCTCTCTGTCTGCCTCTCCGTCTACTTGTGATTTCTCTCTGTCAAATAAATAAATAAAATCTTAAAAAAAAAAAAAAAGTTTTATATTTTACCAGGTTAAGTAAACCAGGGCCTTCTGTTCATTTATATTTCCTAATCTTTTGGAGGAAAAGAGAGACAGAAAGAGGGATGGATTCTTACAGTAGAAAGCCTGTTTAGTTAATAGAAAATGATTGCCTTTACTTGATGGATATGAAAATGACATAAAATAAATTAATATAAAATTAAAATATATAATGAAATTATCAGGTGAATAATAAAATTCATATTAAAAGGTAACTCTGGGTGGCAAAACTGGTTGAGCATCCAACTCTTGATTTTGGCTCAGGTCATGATCTCAGGATCAAGCCCTGCATCCAGCTCCTCACTCCTCTGGAAGTCTGCTTGTCTCTCTCTCCCTCTGCCCACCACCCCCAACCCTGTCCCACATGGCTCATGCATGCTCACTCACACTCAATAAACAAATCTTTTTAAAATGCAAATAAAAAAAGGTAACTCTACCTCAGTATACACTAATCAATATATGCTAATCCTCTCATATATACCCTCTCCTCTCATACAAAATGGTTGTCAGGATTAATTGTATCAAGGATAATAGAGGTTTTCTCCATGGATCTGAAGTAGTCAAGCCATAGTCCAGACCACAAATAAGACAAAAATCTTTTCACAGAAATATAACAGGTAAAGGCTAGCTCCAACATCATTCATTCATTCATTTACTCAGTCCCTACTTTATACCAGGCTCTATTCCAAGTCCTGTGATTCAACAGTGAACAAAACACAGAAAGTTCTTACCATCATAAAGCTCACATTCTAAAAGGGAAACACAAACACTACAGAAACAAGTAAGCTACACAGCAGATCAATGATGATTATTAGAGAAAAACAGCCAAAAGCGTTTCAAATCTAAATAGGGCAGCCAAGGAAGGCTTCACCAAAAAGATGCCATTTAAGTAAACACCTAAAGGAGAGGAGGAAGGCACATGGCCATCTGGGGAGAGTAGTGTGGCTATGTGAATCTTTCCAGCAGGTCCAGGTAAGACAAAACCCAAGTTCTCACCTTTCAAAAGCGGCTGGAAGGTTGGGATCTCTTGCAACTTGATGACATCGGGATCGTTGCTGACATTCCGTGAAGGCTGAGAGCCTGGAGCTACAACCACAATATCGTCCATCTTGGCTCTATGCTTTGCTGGAGAAGGGGTCACTAAAAGTAAAGTTACACTGCTCAGGAGTTGCATGTTAGTTATCCCCCTCTGCCTCGCCAAAGCTTTTTTTAGTATAGTCATTAAAAAGAATATTTTTACACACACAAAAAATGCTAACTGTAGTTAACCTGCAGTGGGGGCTGGAAAGGGCAGATGAATCACAGGGGAACCTCTATTTTCTACTAAAAAAAAACCCCTCAAACATTACAGGAACCTACATGTACAAAATTGCTTTTATCATTAAAAATATCTTATTTTTCAGCACCCAAAAATATAGGTATGTATACCTATATGAAGAAATTTTTATTTCTTCAATCCTAGTGACATTGTCCCTACTTTACCAATGAGAAAATGAGGGTACAAAATGAGGCTGTGACCCACCCAAAGTCAAGAGTGCTAGAGAAAGAGGAAAGGAAATGGAAGTCTATGGGTTATTGGTATACGTGGCCTATGCCTGTGAAACTGAGGTTGCAAGCTGTCTAGCTGCCTTATCACAGCAAGCCAGGTATATTTAATAGATACTATCTATGGGGGAAAAAATCCTGGTTCTCAACTCTGCATGATGGGTCTATTCCTGAGGCACCAGCCCCCTCACCCTTACAGTTATAGGCATTAGTCCAAGAAGGGCAGAAATAAATAGTAGGTTCATTCTATGCTGAGGCCAAATTCAGAAATTTGTGGGACTGCTAGACAGGCAGGTCAATTTCAGGTCCTTTGAGAGAAAATAAAGCATTTGTAGGGAACCGATTCAAACCACCAACAACTTCCTAGACCAAAATATCCTCCTCTTCTCAAATATCTTCCTGGTTAGGGCAAGAAAAAACCTTTAAAGCAGTTCACCCTCTAGAAGGTAGTATTCGAAAGCTCATCATAGTCTTGTCTCAAAGGCTGATGCTGGGATGTCACAGAACTGGCCCAACACCTGGAGACCAGAGTCTCCTGTGGCTTGGCATTCACTCTTGTAGAATCTCTGCTACTTTTACTGCTCTTCAAGAAGTACCTCTTAACCTCTTTTGGTAATTTCCCTAACATGTCACAAATCCCAAGCCAGAAATCTTTTCTGCTACAGATTGAGTGATTTCTTCCCCAAATCCCAACAGAAAACAGACTTCACTGGGTTCTAGCTAACCTCTATTACTGTGCCTATAAAATGGGACAGTAATGATTAAACGTAGATGCATGTAAACCACTCAGCACAGGGGAATCAGCAAATTCTAATCTATGCCACTGGTTAGTAGGCTACAGTACTAGAATTCATGCTGGTGATCAGTAGGTGAGCAAGCATATTAAAAAGATGCCTCACTTCTTCCCCTCAAATATGCTTCTGGACACAGAGGCAAAGGATTAACAATTATTACTGTATTTTCTGTACCAGATAAAATATTCTGGGCCTTCCAAGGAAATAGAAGGATGTAGCAAAGCTAGTAGATGCTGCTCACCATTAAAAGCTGTCCCAATCTAGCGCCCAAAATGAGGGTCTGAACTAGTCTTGAAGGTTGCACTTCAGTGTGGAATAACCCTCAATCTGTCAGTTTCTAGATTTCTGAATTACAGATCCTACCACGCAGAGAACAGTTCTATGTATTTAAAGACAGCTGTGGATCCTAAGATTATCGAGCACCTCTCATTCTCCATCTGTAAAAAGGGGTTTAAAATGTCATAATATATACAAATACTGAATCATCAGATCGTACACCTGAAAGTAATAGGTTATATTTAGGCTCCAGATTAATCCAATTTGGATTAGCAACCCTAGTGTATCCAGAGCAGTCCCAGCTGTCCTACGGTTGTGGCTAACAAAAAAAAAAAAAAGCAAGCAAGCAAGCAAGCAAGCAAGCAAGCATATGATCCTCAATTAAGCATCAGCTGTTTTATTCATTGAGTGCTTACCATATTCCTAGCACAATAATCCTCCCATTCCCATCTGAAACGCTGGGAGAAATCTTAGAAATTCGTACGGGGGGAAAAAAAACAAAGCTGGCTGACTCCTATAATATTAATATTAGAAAGGGAGTTGAGACACCTTCTCAAAGGAAAATGCAGTTTCTGGAGATGTTTGCACCCAAGGGTTCAAAGCGATTGTACACCTGTCACACATCCCTTCTGAAAAGGAACCTCTAAGACCCGCTTTAAGAAGGAACATGTTCTTGGGGGTCCTGTTCATGATCCATGCACGGTGCGAGCCAAATCTCATGGTGTCGGTCGTAAGTACTAACGCCAAAAATTAATTAGGCCGTCCTGTAAAGAGGAGGCGGAGCTGGGAGAAACAGCTGCTTTGAAAATAAGTAACAGGCATCGGCACACCCTGGTTAGCTTGCAGCCACAGGCACTCACTCCCATCAGGGGAAATGACGGCTAGGACAGACGGTGACTTTTTTCTCTTTTTTCAAGAAAAAGACATGGTGAGGGCTCTCTGTGCGTTCCTGTCCGCGGCCCCAAGTCCCCATTAGGCTGGGAGGCATACCCCTCCGCAAGCAGACGGGGCCGGCTGGAGGAGGGTGGAAGTTAGGACACCGACCTGAGGAGTTCAGATCGTTGGGTCGGCTCTCGACCTCGGAGCTCTGCTCACTGCCCATGGTGCCGGCAGCGGTGGCAGCGGAGGAACGGCGGGCCAGGCGGTCACCGCTCTGGCGGCGGGACGACCGGGCAGGGGCCGGGGACAGGGATGCTACACCGAGTGTGGGCACCGCTGCAGGGCCGACCTGTGGAGATTGCGCGCCCGGCCCACGCAGGTGCGCGGGCGGCGGGGGAGGGGAGGCCCTATTTGGGGAACAGACGCACAAGGAAGCGCAGCTCGGCTGCACGAAGCTCGCCGGCTTTCTTCGGGGGAACCCTAAAGAGAGGAGGTGGAGAATGCCCAGCTTCAGCCGCGCTGGCGGCCGGCGGGCGGCGCCGCTTTCACTCACTCGCTCGTGCGCCGCAAGCTCGCTCCTTCCGGGACGCGGATTGGCGGCGCCTGCTGCGCGCGGCCGTCAGTTCCGGGTTGGAGAGCCCGCCACGCCCCGGCCCGAGGGAGGGCGGGTAGGGTGACTAGGGCGAGCAGCATTAAAGGGCCAGACCGTCTCAAAGCCAGAATCGCCCAAAAGAGTAAGTCCTTTGCTAGTTAGTGATGTGTCCCCTTTAAGCATCACCCATAGGTTGGCACTTTATTGTTAGAACTTTATAAAACGGCGGGGGGGTGGGGTGACGGGGACGGGGTTGTTTTGTTTTGTGGAGATATAGTTGACTTAACATTTTATTAGCTTCAGGTGTGCGACCTAATGAATCAGTATTCGTAAATATTGCAGAATTTTATCTTATTTTTTATTTTTTAAATAGATTTTATTTATTTATTTACAGAGAGAGAAATCACAAGTAGGCAGAGAGGGGGGCGGGGACGGGGGGAAGCAGGTTCCCTGCTAAGTAGAGAGCCAGATGTGGGGCTCCATCCCAGGACCCTGAGATCGAGACCTGAGCCTAAGGCAGAGGCTTAACCCTACTGAGCCACCCAGGTTCCTATATTGCAGAATTTTAAACCCTGTTTACAGAAGGAGAAAGAGGTGCTAGATAGGTCTAGAATCCCCAACTGTCTGCATGCAAAGCTTCTGTTTCAGCTCCAGAACCTAGGAGTATGGCAGTGGGCCGCATACAAAAAGTATAGACGGGGCTGGAAGGGAGAGAAAATGAAGAAATAGAAAATGCCGATTCACATGTTAGGGTGTGTGTGCGCCCTCAGAGGAAAGTGGATGCCCCAGAGAACTTTCTGGGGACCTTTACAATTATCCACAAGCCATTCCAAAACCAGCAAAGGTGAGGATAGAGTATACGCAAAATAAAATGGAAACTTCCGGTTTGGGCAGATCAAGGGTGGAGTCCTAGCAATGCAGTGCCACCAAGGAATTGGGTGTCTCTGGGATTCTCAGAACTTTGTAACTCATTTTATATTATTTCCCTCATGAAATTTCAAGCAAATGGCCTAACATAAATGTCCTCTTTATAAATATAATCTCAGAAGGAATGCCAAGTGAACTGTATGGTTAAGTCCCTTCTACTTTGTAATATCATAGACATTTTGTTACCTTATTTACTCTTCAAAGCAACCCTGAGGCCCAAAAACAGGTAATTTCCTCATGGTCACCAGGTAGTCAATGGTGGAAATGGGATTTAGGATTGTCTGATTTCAAACTCATGCCCTTTCCTTTACTCACCATTGCAAAGCCATGAGAAAATTATAAATGAATGTAAATTCTGTATTTGGTGGGAATATGAAGAAAGAACCAAATACTGCCTGAGAGATCATGTAGGCTCCTAAGAGGTGGTGTTTGACTATAGTCTTGAGGCTTACATAAACCACCAGGCTGATGGGACCATTCCTTCTTGGAGAGCCTCTGGCTCCTCTCCCAGGGCTGCCATCTTTGGGGGTGGGCAAGAGAGGAGGGAAAAGGGGAGTACAATACATGTTCTGTTTCTTGTTCCACCTTTTCCACCTCAAAGTGAATTTATCTTGTATTCCATGCCCTAATCCATACTGATGTGATGGTGTTTTTATATGCTTTCTGTTGGATGAACATTTTATTCTAAACTGAACATTGTAAACATTCTCAACTGGAGAACGAACCTACATCATCCCATTCTCTCCTGGCCTGCGAGGTCTTTGCTGAGAAATCTGCTCATCACCTTATAGGGGTTCCCTTACATGAAAGAAAATTTATTTCTCTTTCTGCTTTAAAAATTATCTTTGTCTTTGATTTTAGACAGTTTTAATTATAACATGTCTTGGAAAAGATTGTTTTGGATTGAAATTTTGGGTTGACCTATTAGCCTCAAAATCTTGGATATTTGAATTTCTCCCCAGGTTTGGGAGGTTCTCAGCCATTATTTCTTTACATAAGCTTTCTTCTCCTTTCTTCCTCTTTTCTCTTTCTGTGACTCCAGTGATATGTACATTGTTTCTCTTGATGGGGCCCAGTAAGTACCATAGGGACTTTCTTCATTCCTTTTCATTCTTTTTAATTTTTTGCTCCTCTCATTAGGTGATTTTAATTGATCTGTCTTCTAGTTCATTGACTCCTTCTTCTGTTTGGTCAACTAATCTCTTGCAGCTCTGTGTTAAAATTTTTGATTCAATCGTATTTTTCAGCTTCAGGATTTGTTTTTTTTTTTGTTTGTTTTGTTTTCTGTATCATAGTTGAGATTCTCATTTTGTTCTTGTATTATTGCTCTGATACTATTAAATTGTCTGTTCATATTCTCTTGCTCTCAGCATCTTTGTAACAGTTATTTTGAATTCTTTGTTGGATAGTTCCTGGCTCCCCATTTCTTGGGACTGGAAGTTTATTGTATTCCTTTGCTAGAGTCATGTATCTCTGATTCTTCATGATCCCTGCAGCCTTGGATAGGTGTCTACACATCTAAAGAAGCAGTCTTTATGAACTTTATGGGCCAACTTTGATAGAGGAAGATTTTCACCTGTGGGCGGGGGCTTGCTAAGAGCATCCCATGATCCTGGGTCTAGTGGTACACAACACCAAGTGTCGGGGTGTGTGGCAGCTCTGGAAGGAAGGAAGAGAGCATGATGTCTCTTTGGCTTAGGCTACTGGGGTCTACAGCACTGAAGACCATGTGGTGAGCTCTGCAGGGGGTCTGCAGTGTCTACAAGGGCTGTTGGGGTCCTCAAGCAGCACCTTTCAGTCCAGCAGCTAGGAACCTTGGACTAGTAGCTGAAGGGGCCTGTGACAGTGTGTGGTGATATGCACTTGGCTGTGGGGGGCCAGCGGCAGACATACATGGAGTGGTGGAAGCCAGAGCAGGCAGCAAGGCCAGTGTCAACTCCATGCTCACTGGCAGCTGCAGGGACTTTGGCAGTCAGCATGCACTATAGCATGGCTGCTAGATCTTGTCAGGTACATGGCAGAGGAGACCAATGACCAAGGGTAGGGCTATGGCTAAGCAGGTGCACAGCTAGAGGGTCCAGCTGCAGGTAAGCACAGTGATGCAGGCCCACAAGCAGCTGCAAAGGCCCTAGCCATCACTGTGCTCTCCTGTGGTTGCAGTCTCCCTTCTGGCATGGACACTGCAGTGGAGGCTGGTTACAGGTATTAGGCAGGTGGTGTGTAAGTGTACAGCTGGAGGGACTAGCCCTGAGTGCACACACACAGTGGAGATCAGCCATGGAGTTCTAGGCTGGTGTCTTGCACTTGCACAGCTGCAGAAGCCTAGGCTGGCTGCCACTGTGGTTTCTGGCCTGGGCTGAGGGTAGGAGGGAGCAGGGAGGGACTCAGGTGGCTGATGTCTGTGAATATGAATGCCTATGAGACAAAAGCTGGTAAGATCTGCAAGGGGTTCATGGCAATTGTGCTTGCTATTGGTGTCTTTAGGGGTAAAAGCTGCTTGGCTTGGCTGCAGAGTGGGTCACTGTGAACCATGATTGCTCCCATTGCATGGCACTAAGGAAGACCTTGTTCCTAGCAGTGTCTATATGTCTATATGTCTCAGCTTTGCCAGTGGGGTGAGACTGAGGCAGAACCTTTGTGCACTCTCCTGAACGTGTGGGGAAGCTGGTCACCCACTCTGCTCTCCCTATCCTGGCAAGGAGAGTTCCTTCTAGCTGGGAGGTTTCCTCTTGATGCTGAGCAGTATTGGTTTGGAGGATGGGATGACACAGTCAAAATGAAGCTGTCTTCCTCCTCCTCATGTGTGATTATTCTCAAGGGTTTTGTTGTTGTTGTTGTACTGTATTGCTGATGTTTCTTAAGTGGGCTCCAGAACTCTCCCAGAGCTATTTTTGTTTGTGGATAACTGTCTAATTGTTGATCTTTTTATGGGGATGGAGGCTGAGATCTCCTATATCACCATTTTTTTTCCCACTGAGAAAATAAATAAAATGTGGTATATTCATATAATAGAATATTATTTGCCACCAAGGAAGGATGTACTAAAACATGCTACAACAGGGATAAACCTTAAAAACATTATTCTATTGGAAAAGAGCCCATTACAAAAGATGATCTATTATAGATTCCATTTATATGAAATATCCAGAAGAGGCACTATAGGACACAAAAATAGATTAGTGGTTGCCTAAAGCTGAGGAGGAGGGGTGTGGAGGGGGAAAGAGGGAGTAACTGTTGTGGGTATAGGGGTTTCTTTCTGGGGGTGGTAAAAATGTTCAAAATTTATTGTGGTAATGATTGTACAACCATTGCAAATATATTAAAAATGACTGAATTGTACAATTTATTTTTTTAAGATTTTATTTATCAGAGAGAGTGTGAGCACAAGCAGAGGGGAGGGGCAGAAGGAGAGGGAGAAGCAGACTCCCTGCTGAGTAGGAATGGGGCTCCCCATTCCAGGACCCTGAGATCATGACTTGAGCTAATGGCTGAAGGCAGATGCTTAACCAACTGAGCCATCCAGGTGCCCCTGAATTGTACAATTTAATTAGGTGAATTGTATGGTATGTGAACTATATCTCAGTAAAGCTGTTATCAGAGAAGGATATAGAAATACAAAATGATGTCATTCCTTGAGTCAACATTTACTGGTAGTCTAGAACGTGCCAGATATTTGCTAGAGGCTAGGAATGAATGATCCAACAAGACCTAGTCCCTATCCTCAGAAAGCTAACAGTCTGGTAGTGAGAAGATTAATTGGGCATTTATAATTAAGGATTCTGCTGCAGGGGCTTTAGAGGTAGAAGACATGGAAATGATTCCTTATAGCACCTTTAAAGTCATTTCCACATGAACATGTGACTTATATATACTATTGAACCGTCTTTTTGGGTTTATAAAGCACTTTAATAATGATGAGGGAAACAAAAGCAAGAGAAATGTAGCTTAACTTAAATATCCTTACAGCCCACTGATAGATACCTGAAACATGCAGAGGAAACCACGGCTGCCTTAATATTTATGTTTTATTAAAGACTAAAAGTAACCTTATCTTAACAGCAGCTAGCACCCTCAGGTCCTGAAGGCTTTGCTCCCAGATTCCTTAGAGACTTATGCTATCCCTAACCCCCCCATTAACTTAAAAAAAAAAAAAAGATATATATAGTCAGTCACTCCTTACAATCCCAGTGCAGCTCTTTCCACCTATGGGCCCTGTCCCTGTGCTATAATAAAATTACCTTTTTGCACCAAAAAGTTCTCAAGAATTCTTTCTTGGCTGTTCGCTCACGAACCCCAAAACTTCCAAATTTCATCAATAATATTGGCCCTGTATGACAGGCCTATAAAGTAGATGACACTTTCTTGATTTTACATGGAGGTTTAGGAATTTATTCTTTTTTTTTTTTTTAAAGATTTTATTTATTTATTTGAGAGAGAGACAGTGAGAGAGAGCATGAGCGAGGAGAAGGTCAGAGAGAGAAGCGGACTCCCCGCGGAGCCGGGAGCCCGATGCGGGACTCGATCCCGGGACTCCAGGATCATGACCTGAGCCGAAGGCAGTCGTCCAACCAACTGAGCCACCCAGGCGTCCCTAGGAATTTATTTTTGATCACAAGCTAATAAGTCATGAAAGCAGGAATCAAATTTTCTGAAACTTATTATGCATCTCTCCATTCCAGACTAGCTCCTCTCCCCATTTTGCTATATTGCCTGGCCCTCCAGCCACCTAGACTCCTACACCTTAAATCTGCTTACCCCTACTACCACAACCAACCAGTCACAAGTCTGAAGAACCTCTCTCCTTAATTTCTTTTTTTTTTTTTTTAACTTAATTTCTTTTCTAACCTCCACACCCTGTTCAGGGCCTCCTTACTTCTCCCATTTCTTGGAAAGCAGAAGGCCTCTGGCTTCACCTCCTTCAGTCCATCCTACATGTGACTGGCAGACACAATTTTTAGAATATTAATAAAGTCTCTGGACCTGCCACTGCCCTGCAAAAACCTTCAATAACTTCCCATTGCTTCAAGATAAAGTTCAAAATTTGGCATATGAGAACCTTCTTGCTCTGACCCCCGACTTTCTCTCTATTCCTCTATGTACACAGGGAAACTTCATGCCAGTCAGGATAAAATTCCCTGAATATTCACACCATTTTCTCTGTCTGGAATATTCAGCCTTTTTCTCTCCCTCTAGCTAACTGAACTTCAGCCTTCAAGGTTAACTTGTGGCTCCAAGCTCAAGTCCACACAAAACCTACACTGGTTGTTTATAGCAGCTTTATTCACCATTGCCAAAACTTGGAAGCAACCAAGATGTCTTTCAGTATGTGAATGGATAAACAAACTAGTACATCCAGACAATGGAATATTATTCAGAGCTAAAAAAAAAAAAAAAAAAAAAGAGCTAATAAGCCATGAGAAGACATGGAGGAAACCTAAATGCATCTTACTAAGTGAAAGAAGCCTATCTGAAAAGGCTACATACTGTATGATTCCAACCACATGACATCTGGAAAAGGTAAAACTATGGCAATAAAAAGAACAGTGATTGCCAGGGGTTGTGGTGGGGGAGGGATGAATAGGCTGAGCACAGAGGGCAGTTAGGGCAATGAAAATACTTTGCGGGGGGGGGGGGGGTGGAACGTGGGTGGCTCAGATGGTTAAGTGTCTGCCTTCAGCTCAGGTCATGATCTCCAGCTCCTGGGATCGAGCCCAAGCCGCACTAAACCCTGCATCCCAGCTCAGCTCTGCCTCTCCCTGCTGCTGAGGCTCACTCTCTCTATCTTTATTTCCCTCTGTTTCTCTCTCTCTAATGAATAAATTAAAAAAAAATACTTTGTATGATCCTATAGCAGTGGACATACATCATTACACATTTGTCCAAATCCATAGAGTGTAATACACTAAAAGCAAACATAAGGTAAACTGTGGACTTTATGTAGTTCTGATGTGTCAGTGGAGGGTCATCAGTTGCAAGAAATGGACCTCTCTGGTGGAGGATATTGTTAATGGGAAAGGCTGTGCATGTATGGCGGCAAGAAGTATATGGGAACCTTCCTCTCAATTTTACTGTGAATCTAAAACTGCTCTAAAAATAAATAAAGTCTTAAAAAAAAAAAGTTAAATTTTTCATTTCCTCCCAGAAGTCCAGATTATACACCCCTCTTTTGAGCCTCCTTAGCATCTTCTATCATTATATTTATTCTTTACACAATAAATAAAATCTTCCCACTATTAGTATCTTGGAGGTAGCTCCAATGTCTTACGGATCTTTAATTTCCCCTGCACGTGTTTAATACATGTTTTCTGAATAGAGTGTTTTAAAAAAATCTGCCTCCACCTAAATGGGACTTCTAAGGTATCAAGAGAAGAGAACCAAGAATCTTTTCAGGCCATGAGATGAAAAGAGATTTAATTCTAGCTTAAACACCTAGTTCATACCAGTAGAAAATTTTTCTTTAATCATTATTTTCATCAGTGTCCTCTGTTCATGGTCATAACTGAAAAACCAGTATGTCACTACAAGGGTAACAGGTTCATTACTTAAAACCCTAAATCTGAAACTTCTAAGAGAACAAAACGTCTGCTTAGTGACTAGGAGGGACTGTCCTATGAAGGGCTACAAAGCAATATGACCTTTCCCTACCACACCCTCAAGTATATCCTCTGCAAAGATAAAATGTATTGTTTACATCAGTTTTTTGCTGCAATAGGAAAATTACTCCAATGGGAAATCACTGACATTTACTTTGGTAACTTTTTTTTTTTTTAAAGATTTTATTTATTTGACAAAGAGCTAGAGAGCACAAGCAGGGGGAGCAGCAGAGGGAGAGGAAGAAGAAGGCTCCCGGCTGAGCAGGGAGTCAGATGAGGGGTGGATCCCAGGCCCCTGAGATCATGATCTGAGCAGAAGGCTCAGAAGCCTAACCAGCTGAGCCACCCAGGAGCCCATGGTAAGGGTTTAAAACCAAGTATTTGCAACATTGTTGTAATTCAAGAGCAGGTCACCCTCTGGATATAACTGGTAGAGTTCTGTTTCATACAAAGGACCTTTGTTCACATGTTCACAAGTATTCTTATTCAACATATGCCTCCTAACAGTTATTGGTTAAAACCAGAATGGCTGTGTCAGGTCTAGAATAGTAAGTTACAATGGCGTAGTGCTTTAGGTTTGCAAACACTTCACACCGGCCAGGTAGAGATGTCTAAGGTTTGAATCTTCAGCAAGTTAATTAACAGTGTTTGGTAAAGTTGCATCTGTTTGCACTTACACCGAGGTAGCGGTGAGTGAGCATGGATTTAGAAACATAACTTCTACAACCTATACCCTAGCAGTTCCCTTCCATTCGTTCACTCAACAAATACATTTTAGTTAAGTATTTATTGAGCACCTATTACATACCAGGTACTATGCTATATGCCAGGGGATACTATAGCAGGCACCATTATTTTCACTGTTATCTATACCTATAAACAGTAAATCCGGGAGGAACCCGGATGCCTTCGCTGAAGCCTGACTTGCAGGATATTTAACTGGAGAACTGCCAACTCTAATTGAGGACCCTCCATGCCTGAAATGATGGAAACAATTCCCATAATCAGGCCCCAGACAGAAAGCCCTGCGAACTCCGAAGTGGAGAAACTGCGCTCAGAGGTGGCTCTGGGAAGGGGAACTAGACCAGGACACAGCGGGGACAGGCAGCCTGCAGTGCACACGTTTTGTCCTGTTTGACTTTCCTCTGGTGAGATCGCGCGTTCGGTGGCCTCCGGAACGAGCTGGGGCAGCTGCAGACCTGCGGACACCACCGCGGGTCGCGCCCACGCTCCCCACCCCCCTCTCCGCAAGACGCAGCTGCGGGGCAGGGGGTGAGGGGCAGCTGCCGCCTCGGTCCCGAGCTCAGCGCATCGCCGGGTGCCTGGAGCCACCGCAAGGAGGGGCTCCCGGGGGACCGCGCTCCGAGTGGCCGGGAAGCAGCTCCGGGTTGCAGGGCAGGACTGTGCCCTCCCCACTCCCCTCGCCCGGCCAACTTTCGGCCGCAGTAACGGAAGCAGGAACTGGCTAAGCACACAAGCTAAGCACACAAGCCGCGGCCGGGCAGGAGCTGCGGAGCGTCCCTGCCGCCCTCG
The DNA here is from genome assembly GCF_902655055.1 of Lutra lutra. NCBI lineage: Eukaryota > Metazoa > Chordata > Mammalia > Carnivora > Mustelidae > Lutra > Lutra lutra. Next base: position 88,813,856 of record NC_062285.1, read on the forward strand.
CCGAGACCCGCGCCGACCTGCCGCTCTCTGCCCGCAGCGCGGGGGGCTGTCCTCACCCGGGTAGGACACAGGGACCCCAGGGGCCTGTAGCTGCCAGGTAACGGCGTCGCCGCCTTCCCCTCCAGGCGGACCGCCACCGCTGAGAGCGAGCCCCCTCTTTTCCAGGCGCTCTGCTCTAGCTCTCCGGGAGCGCCAAGACTCGGGCTGGGGCGAGGAAGGGCTGGCGGGAGTGACCGTAGGGCTGTGGACCCGCAGAGGGGACTCTTCAGTCTCGCGCAGCAGCACCTGTCATAAATGGCACTGGCTCCGCGTCGTCAATCAGGAGAGGCAGAAGAATGCTCAGTAAGGGGACATGCATTTCCTCAAAGGGAGGGGAAGGAAATGATTCCCAGTATTTGGCACAGATGTGTACAAGTGCTTTTTAGTGACGATAGTAAGCAGGCGTTAAATACAGGTGCCTCCTCTCGCTCCCACCTGTATCCATTTTCCCCTATCTTTCAATAGAATTCAACTTGGCTGTGGACCTTTAAGGCCTAAGGAAAAATGATTAGAAGGATTACGTTACCTAAGAGTTGTTGAGCACCGTTATCGAGATAAACTCTTCAGCACTTGTTGCAGTCCAGGCGTTAAAAAGGTGCCGCCTACAGAAAGCGCAGCTCCTACCGGATCCCCTCGCATCGTTCCGGCTCCTGGGCAAGAGCTCCAGGAGAGATTCCGTCAGAATCCATTCAAAGTGAAGTATTGGCCTGGTTTTCCTCTTTCGTTTCTGTTTGGTTTTCTCGAGGGCTAGAAAAGAGATCTGGGAAATATGACAGACTAAAAAGATAACTTGTGTCAGGATTTTTAACCTGGAGAAGACATGGGGAATATTCAAAAAGTCTGAGAACTTCAGTGGGAACATTTAGGATTTTAGTAGCCTCTAACTGAAATGTAACATGTCCTCTAAGAGGCAAGTAGTCAAAAGCCATGGTAGAGTTAGAGGCAGCTGTAATTTGCCACCAGCAGGAATCCCAGGTGTTTTCATATCCTATTACTTATTATCCAGATCTCCAGTATCATGGACATTCAACAGTCCTTTAAAATTAGGGCAGTTATTAGGGGCGCCTGGCTGGTTCAGTCTGTCGGGCCTCTGACTCTCGATTTCAGCTCAGGTCATGATCTCAAGGTTCTAAGATCAAGCCCACTGGGGCTCCAAACTCAGTGTGGAGTCTGCTTGTCCCTTTCTCTCTGCTCTTCCCCCCAACTCTCTCTCTCTGTCTCTCTCTCTATATATAAAATAAATACATAAATAAAATCTTCAATATTATGGCAGTTATTAGATATACCACTTGTTATTCAATAGGTTAATAAACACAAATATCCCACAATTGTTTCTATTTTGACTGAAAATGGGACTAATTTTTAAATTTTTAAAAAAATTTTAAATTTTTTATTAACATATAATGTATTATTAGCCCCGGGGTACAGGTCTGTGAATCACAAGGTTTACACTTCACAGCACCCACAATAGCACATACCTTCCCCAATGTCCATAACCCAACCACCCTCTCCCCCTCCCCCCAGCAACCCTCAGTTTGTTTTGTGAGATTAAGAGTCTTATGGTTTGTCTCCCTCCTGATCCCATCTTGTTTCATTTTTTCTTTCCCTACTCCCCAAGCCCCCCACTTTGACTCTCAACTTCCTCATATCAGGGAGATCATATAATTGTCCTTCTCTGATTGACTTATTTCACTAAGCATAATACCCTCTCGTTCCATCCATGTCGTCACAAATGGCAAGATTTCATTTCTTTTGATGGCTGCATAGTATTCCAATACATATATATATATATACCACATCTTCTTTATCCATTCATCTGTTGATGGGCATCTAGGTTCTTTTCATAGTTTGGCTATTGTGGACATTGCTGCTATAACCATTCGGGTGCATGGGCCCCTTCAGATCACTACATTTGTATCTTTAGGATAAATACACAGTAGTGCGATTGCTGGGTCGTAGGGTAGCTCTATTTTCAACTTTTTGTGGAACCTCCATGCTGTTTTCCAGAGTGGTTGCACCAGCTTGCATTCCCACCAACAGTGTAGGAGGGTTCCCCTTTCTCCGCATCCTCGTCAGCATCTGTCATTCCCTGACTTGTTAATTTTAGCCATTCTGACTGCTGTGAGGTGGTATCTCATTGTGGTTTTGATTTGTATTTCCCGGATGCTGAGTGATGTGGAGCACTTTTTCATGTGTCTGTTGGCCATCTGGTTGTCTTCTTTGCAGAAATGTCTGCTCACATCTTCTGCCCATTTCTGGATTGGATTATTTGTTCTTTGGGTGTTGAGTTTGCAAAGTTCTTTATAGATTTTGGATACTAGCCCTTTATCTGATATGTTGTTTGCAAATATCTTCCCCCATTCTGTCAATTGTCTTTTGGTTTTGTTAACTGTTTGCTTTGCTGTGCAACTAATTTTTTCTTTAAAGATTTTATTTATTTGAGAGAGAGCATCTTGGGGGGGAGAAGGGAGTGGGAGAGACAGGCTCCCCAATGTGGGGCTCAATCCTAGGATCCTGGGATCATGACCTGAGCTGATGGGAGCCTCTGAAGCAACTGAGGCATCCAGGCACCCCTGAAAATGTTATGCATTTTTCATTTTTCATATAAATGTTATGAATTTTTCATATAAATGAAATTTTTATCTCATAAGGATTGGGACTCTATCTCATCAGGATTTTTGTAAGGATTAAGTGACATGACACATGTAAAGTGCTTAGCTTAGAGATTGACAGGTGAGAAACATAAATGTAACTTATTATTTGACTGTTTATAAAAGCTGGACACAATAGCAAGGAAGGTATTGGACTTGTACTGTTACTGTATATGGATAATATATGTATGTTTGTTTTGCTTTTTAACTATTTTTTAAACTAATGTCTGTTTGTTTATATTAGAGATCACTCTAATTCTTTTATTTTATTTTTAAGTTATCTCTACACCCAATGTCGAGCTCAAAATTACAACCCCCAGAGCAAGAGTTGCATGCTCCCCCAACTGAGCCAGTGAGCTACCCCCAATATTGGGGATCACTCTTTGTGTTGCATGGTTATATGGGTTTTGACAAATGTAAAGACCTGTAACAACCATTACAGTATCATATAGAATAGCCTCACTATTCTAAAAATCCCCCGTGCTCTACCTCATCCGTCCCTGCCTCTGCCTGGCAACCACTAACATTTTTACTGTTGATATAGTTCTCCCTTTTCCAGAATTTCATATAGTTGACAAGGAGTCATACATTTCAGTCTGACTTTTTTCACTTAGTGATACGCAATCATGTTTCCTCTCTGTCCTTTTATGGCTTGGTAGCTCATTTCTTTTTACTACTGAATAATATTCTACTGTATGGATATACCACATTTTGTTTATCCCTTCACCTATTGAAGGAACATCTCAGTTGTTTCCAGTTTTGGGCAAAGATGTATAAAGTTAACTATAAACATTTGTATGTAGATTTTTGTAGGATTTGGTATTGTCGGTTTTCTGGATTTTTGTCATTCTAATAGTTGTATAGTGGTATCTCATTCTTGTTTTTAATTTGCAGCTTCCTAATGCCTATGATGTTGAGCATCTTTTCTTATGCCTATTTGTCATCTATCTCCTTTGGTCTGTTTTTGATACTTTGCCCACTTTTAATCAGGTTGTTTTCTGAGTTTTAAGAGTTCCTTGTACATTCTAGCTACTAGTCCTTTACCAGATAGGTGTTTTGCAATTATTTCTCCCAGTCTGAGTCTTATCTTTTTATTATCCTAGTGTCTTGGGCAGAGCAGATGTTTTCATTTTAATGAAATCCAACCTGTCAATTTTTTTCTTTAATGGATTGTGCTTTAGGTATTGTATCTAAAAACTCATTGCTTAATCTAAGTTCACTAAGATTATCTCCTGTGTTATATTCTAGGAGGGTTTTGGGTTTTTTTTAGATCTTATTTTTAAGTAATCTCTACACTCAACACGAGACTCAAACTTATAACCCCAGGATCAAGAGGCACATACTCTACTGAGTCAGCCAGGTGCCCCTCTAGGAGTTTCATAGTTTTGCATTTTATATTTAGGTCTATGATCCATTTTGAGTTGATTTTTATAAATGATGGAAGGTTTGTGTCTATTTTTTTTTTTTTTTTTGCATATGGATTATTCTAGCACCATTTTTGAGAAGGCTCTCCTTTCTCCATTGAATTGCCTTTGCTCTTCTGTTAGAGATCAGTTGATTGAATTTGTGTGGGTCTATTTCTGGGCTTATTATTCTGTTCTGTTTTTTTATTCTTTTGGCAGAACCACACCGTCTCGATTACTATAACTTTATACTAAGTATTGAAGTTAGGTAGTTTGAGTTCTCCAACTTTGTTCTTTAGTATTGTGTCGGCCATTCTGGGCTTTTCTGGATTCTCATGTAAACTTTAAAATCAAAGCTTTAAGTCACTCCTGGGTGGCTCAGTTGGTTAAGTGTCTGACTCTTGATTTCAGCTCAGGTCATGATCTCAGGGTCATGAGACTGAGCCCTGTGTCCAGCTCTGTGCTCAGCAGGGAGCCTGCTTGCAATTATCTCTCTCCTTCTCCCTCTACCCACTCCCCCAACATGTGCTCTCTCTCTCAAATAACTAAATAAATCTTTTTTTTTTTTTAAATCAAAACTTTAAAATGGTTGAGATCCACAGAATAACTTGCTGGGAATTTTATTGGGATTGCACTGAATCTATAGATCATGTTGGGAAGAATGGATATCTTAATGTTGATGAACATGGAACATTTCTCCGATTATTTGGAATTTTTTTGCTATTCTACATCAAGGTTTTGTAGGCACATCTTAAAAACTACTTTAATAACTATATTTACTATAACTGGCTTCCTTTGTAATCATATGTATTTCTAATTTGCCTTTCAAAACATGTTTCTCAGAAAAGATCCTAAGCTTCTGAGCTTTCGCAGACTATTGAAGGGTTTGGGTTCATGACCAAAAAAGAAGCAAGAAAAGAAGGAGGGGGTTAAGGGAAGAAGAAGAAGATTCAAGAAGTAGGACTTTTTTTTTTTTTTTTTTTTGAAGAGAGAGAAGGTATGTGTGTGTATGAGCAGGAGAGGGGGGAAGAGGGAGAAGGAGAGAGAGAATCCCAAGCAGGCTCCATGGAGCCTGACATGAGGCTCAGTCTCACAACTCTGAGATCAAGACCTGAGTGGAAAAAAGAATTGGTTCCTTAACCAACTGAGGCACCCAGACATGCCAAAGGAGCAGTAATTCTGCTATAGACTACCATTCAGTGAGCAATTTGTATTCTGGAAATGAATGAGTTCCCTCTACTGACCAGCTAACTATTCGAATTAAATTATTAGAGTTACCTGTCTCTGATTTGATATCTAAGGAGAGGCAGCAACAAGAAAGGCAGCCCCAGTTTCCTCATTTATAAATGAGGAAGATAATAGCTTCTTTTGCAGAGCTAGAATAAGGATTAAATAGGACAATATATTTACATTTCACAGCACTTTGCCTACCACCCAATAGGTGATATAAAAATGCCAGTTGTTATCTGAGGCTTTTGAAGGGGCGGGGGTGGGAGGTTGGGGGAACCAGGTGGTGGGTATTAGAGAGGGCACGGATTGCATGGAGCACTGGGTGCAGTGCAAAAACAATGAATACTGTTACACTGAAAATAAATTTAAAAAATTTAAAAAAAAAGCCAGTTGTTATTAGCAAGAAAGAAACCATGCTCAAGTGTATGATCACTGCTTTATCTGTGACTAGAAATTTTGTGTCCTCTCCCCTCCTGGTTAGAAGAAGGAAGAAGAGAAAGGATTCTAGAACTTGGGGGCAGGCCTTCTGTTTATACCTCTTCCATCATAGATACTGCTCAGCTTTTAAGCATTGATGGGATAGTATATGTGTTTGTGCTAATTAATTCTTTACCAAGTTTTTTTCCCCTAAGAATTATTTATTTATTTTAGAGAGAGAGAGTGCACAGGGGGCAGGGGCAGAGGGTTAGGGAGAGAACATCCCCAAGCAGACTCCCTGCTGAGTGTTGAGCCTGACTCAGCGCTTGATCCCATCACCTTGAGATCATGACCTGAGCTGAAATCAAGAGTTAGACGATCAACCAACTGAGCCACCCAAGTGCCCCTCTTTACCAAGTTTTCTTAAAAATTTAATTTAGTTTAATTTGTTTTTAGTGTTCCAAGATTCATTGTTTATGCACCACAACCATTATTCCATGCAGTACATGCCCTCTTTAATACCCACCACCAGGCTCACCTAATGCCCCACCCTCCTCCCCTCCAAAACCCTCAGTTTGTTTCTCAGAGTCCACAGTCTCTCATGGTTTGTCTTCGAGGTTTTTAATGAAAGATTATCTTGATCTATTAAAAATAAAAAATAAAAAAAATGCTTGTTTATTTCTGTTTTATACATCCAGAATTGTTTACATTGACTAGAAGGAAATGAACTGTATCTTCGCTAGACTTATTAAAAGAAACAAAACTCATTGCTGATGTTCTATTTTTGTTCTAGAGAGAAATTCCATGATCTGTACAATCTTCTTGAAGCAAACTCAGACCAGAGGAAGAATTGTCCTTGACTTTTGAAGACTAAGACTAAACTGAAATTTAAAATGTTCTTTAGGGACGAATGGAGCTTGACTTACACTTGTGTAATAATTTGTTTCCTGACACTAAGGCTGTCCACCAGTCAGAACTGCCCTACCAAGAGTCTAGAAGATGTTGTCATTGACATCCAGTCATCTCTTTCTAAGGGAATTAGAGGCAATGAACCCATACATACGTTAACTCAGGAAGACTGCATTAATTCTTGCTGTTCAACAAAAAACATAACAGGTAAGTAACAGTCTCTTGACGGCTCTTTGTTCCAAGTGTTTAGTGACACAGGCAGCTGATTGACGTGGCTACATAGATTATACTAGTGATTTTCAGTGGGGGAGAAATGTAACAAAATCACTAGGAGAATGTTCCACAAGCGTGTCCTCCCTTCCCCTAAGCTGAGGCAAAGTTTCTGATGAGTGTGTGTGTCTATCACCCAGGTGTTTGGTTAGAAAAAAGGCTGAAAACCACTGGTGTTATGTTGTCATAGGTATCTAAGATGTTTCCAATGTCTTAGAAACAAAAATCCTTAAGGGACATGGGAAGCTGTTTGATCTAACAGCTTCACATGACACAGAAGGAAACTGAGGCCCATAGGTTTGAACCATACATTTGCATATTTCAAGTGTCAGACCGATGACTTGAAAAAGAAACCGGGAAACAGTAATCATTTCTCAGGTATTTATGATCCTGTTTGAACTCCCTAAATGAAAAATAAATGAACAAACAACAACAACAAAAACCACATGCAATTTATTGAGCTCCAAGTGTCTTCCTAGGTGTTGGAGACAAAACAATGAAAAAGATGGACGAGGTCTCGCCATCAAGGACCCTAGAAGAGCTAGTGGACACTGGACTGATGGTTCTTAACCTCGCTTACTAGCCAACCAAACCATGTGTTTTCTGTTATGTCTTTAGTTTCTTTTCTTTCTATAATGGGTGTGGTACAGAAAGAAATATATCCATATAATCTTTGTTCTTGGTTCCTGGCACAGAGCTCCTAAAAACCTCACAATTTCCTGAAGAGGAGCTTCTTTTGTTCTTCATTCTAAGCCCCTTTCGACCACACCTGAGTTTGTACTAATGAGGTGACTCTTAGTGGTTCCCTAGATAGCTTCAGGATGGGTATCGGTCACCAGAGAGACAAAGCCTTGTTTAGAAGTTTGGAACTTTCAGCCCCATGCCCCGCTCCAAGTAAAAAAAGAGAGGCTGGAGATTGAATTCAGTCACCAATGAACCCACATGTTGAAATCTCCATAAAAATCCTGAAACCGTAGTTTTAGGCAGCTTCCAAGTTGGCAAACACATCCATGTGTCTGGAAGGGTGGTGCCCTCCAGCCTCCTGGGACAGAAGCTCCTGCAGTCCGGACCCTTCTGGACCTTGCCCTTTATACCCTTCATCTAGCTGTTCATTTCTGTCTTTTTGATAAAATGTCATAGTAAGTGTAGCTTTTTCCTGAGTTCTGTGAGTAGTTCTAACAAATTATCAACTCCGAGGTCGCATGTGGTGAGAACCTGAATTTATAGCCACACGGGGCAGAAGCGTGAGTAACCTTGGACCTGATACTTTTTATTATTATTATTATTAGAGAGAGGGAGCATGCACAAGCCAGCGGAGGGACAGAAGAAGAGGGAGAAACAGATTCCTCGCTGAGTGGGAAGCCCACATAGAGCTCAATCCTAGGACTCCAAGGTTGTGACCTGAGCCTAAGTCAGACCCTTAACCAACTGAGCCACCCACGCACCCCCCACCCCTGCCCACCCCCCGCCAAAGGACCGGATATTTTTTACTGGCATCTAAGTGAGGACAGTCTTATGGGACTGAACCCTTAAACCTATGGAGTCTGATGGTAACTCCAGGTAGTTAGTGTAAGAATTGAATTGAATTATAAGACACTGAGTTGGTGTCAGAGAATTGGAGAATTAGTGTGGAAACAATACCACATATTTGATGTCAGGAGGACAAAAAAAAAAACCCTTCAGTGGTCTTCTTAAACTCGGCAGTGTGCCTTTGAACATGCTTTATAGACCAATTTATGGAAAATACAGAGATTTAATTTAAATTTCCAGTTTTTCTTTACATGCTATCAACACTTATATGAAATAGAAAATCATCTGCAAACAGGACTGAATGGCCTGTGGGTGTCTGCCGGAACACAGGAAACCTTGTGTTGTTTTTCAGTTCCATAGGGGGTATTTAGAAAGAAATGGGGGTTTGCTGCCTTATTGTACAAGCAAATTTACTGTTACTGCTTTACTGTAAGCAGAGGTAATTGTGGGTCGCATTTAACGGATTTCAGACTTTTTCCTCATTTATTGAGCAATGGTCTTTAGCTGCTTAGGATTCAAAAAAGCACTTTGACAATTTGCTGGTAGCCACAGACTCTAGAAAAATGCTCATAAGGACAAAGGACATAAGATTTTGCATATAACTTGGGGGGCTTATGGACCTTCCCCTTTATCTATGTGGCCCCCCAAAAATGATATTACAGAATTATCCCATTGCTGAGAAAGAAAAAGCTAAAGTATATCCCTTATTGCCTGGGTAATGGAGAGTGGACATGATCAGACCCCCACAGAAGCTCACTGAGTCTTATTTCCAAATGTGGAAGTCAAGGTTGATCCTAACCATTGTCTGATTTGAAGATGTGGTGCTGATGGCTAGGTTACGCAGGGTTTCTTTCCCCAGCTTTACTGAGATATATTGGGCATGTGACATTGTGTCAACTAAAGATATAGAGTGTGATGATTTGATGCATGTATGTATTTCAAAATGATTACCAGAACAAGGTTAGTTAACACATGGTTATGTGTGTGCATATGCATGTGTGCATATGATGAGAAAGAGCATGCATTTTTAATAATTAGCCTACATGCCTCTTAACCTTCATCCTGACCAAGGGTATACTGATCCCTCAGGGGTCATAGGCCAAGAAGTGAGACTGTACTAGATTGAGGCCAAAGCCAACTCTAGGCCATGATGAATAGAAAGAATAACTTCTATTGGGCAGAAGAAGAGAAAAAGAAGCCAGAAATAAAAGCTAAGAGTGAAAAGCTGGAAAGGAAGGAAAATAGAAAAGCAGAAATAAGGAAGAGTAGAAATGTAAAGAAAAAAAAATCAAAAGAAGAATGATACTGATAAAAGTAAAAAAAAAATAGACTCTGTATTTCATATGCTACTCAGATTCTTTGTGGAAGGAGGCATGAGAGATTGATGCTGACTTTAGTGATTCTACCCAAGAAAGCCGGACTCAGGGCTTCAGAGGTGTCTGAGATAGGTGTTTGCCTTCGGGATACAAGAGATACAAGAAATCATTAGGTTAGATCCATTTCTTAAGTTCCAACTCAGTTGTGGGTTGTGTAAAGATTGGGAAGTCAGTATTTCTGTGGATGTTTCAATGGATATTTTAGCAAATGGAAGTCTTATCTAAAGAATTAAATGTACTATTTTTTAAAAAAAAGAATTAAACATACTATTTAAAATTGGTTTCGCCAGAATTACCTTAATTCTGATGTTTAAACCCAAGGTCTTTACAAATTGCTTTATGTAACTAAGGAAGAGGAAATGAGTCAGCGGTCAGCCAGCAAGTGAACACTGTGAACGAAGGTGTTTGTGTTGGGTTGCAGAATAAATCATTGCCTGCTCTTTAAAATATCCTGTTTCAGTATAATGCTTAGGAAGCCTTTCATTGCAGGAGACAAAGCATGTAACTTGATGATCTTCGACACTCGAAAAACAACTAGGCAACCCAACTGCTACCTTTTTTTCTGTCCCAGTGAGGAAGCTTGTCCGCTGAAACCAGCAAAGGGACTTATGAGTTACAGGATAATTAGAGGTAAGAATAACATTGTTCTCTCTCTTGGTGATCGGAATTATTTAAGGATGGTTCATGTGAAAGATTTTCTACAAGAGTCTAAGTGAAACTGCCAAAAGTGGTCGTAAATAGGCACACTGGAAAATTCTCATGATTTAAAGTTCAGTTTATTAAATCAAACATCTTTTTTCCGATGAAAGATCTCCAAATGATAATATTTTGTGTTGTGTAGCTTTTGTTTTTACCTTCCTGAGATAAAGGGCACACAGACCTTTCATGACAGCGTTTTGAAACACCTCTTGAGAACAATGTAAACAACACTGGAATAAGGTCTCCAGGGCCCAGAGAGACTGTTTTCAAAGAGTTAATTAAGACCTATGTGAGTGCAAAATTCCAGTATGTTTGTCTTTAAGTTCCGATCATTTCATAATAACAATGGCTGAAATCCAACACACTGGATTTTATTATCCAGACCTGGAGGGAAGTTCATTCAAGAAGTATTTACTGAGCAGCCACCATGGGCCAAATTCTGTACAAGGCATTGGAAATATGGTCTCCATATTAAACATATTATTTAGAATATAGAAAATAAACAACTACAAATAATAGAATTATTCAGATATGTCTTGGTGAGATTTTGGCTTGTTAGTTTTTCAGGACGAGATGCTTTCAGTATCAAGTTTCCTTTGATTTAAGTTTTAGAAAAAGTTTTTGTTATGACACCCTTGGCTATAAATAATATTCTATTTGTTCATCTACTCAATGAACAACAAATGTTGCTTAGCATCATCCGGGTGCCAAACATTTATTCCACTCTAAGGACACAAAAATATAACACTAAAGAGGAAAAACAAGGTCCTTACCTTGAGCACTTATATTTTAGGAGAGAGACAAGAACCATCATAAATAAGCAATCAAGAAAAATAGAGTCACAAGTGCTATGCGGGTGAGCAAAGACAATGTAATAGATGATCACTGAGTGGACGGTCTTGATTAGGTGATCAGAGGAAGCATCTGTGAACCCCATCTGTAACCCCTCCACTGAGATCTGAACAGGACGAAGTCAGATGTGAGATCTGGGAAGAACTTCAGGCAGAGGAAGTGGCCCATTCCAGTATCCTAAGGCAGAATAGTTTTGGAGTGTTTGAAGAACAAACACTTCAGTCCCAGCTGGCTGACTCATAGTGAACCATACAAAGAGAGATATGCAAGAAGTCTGAAAAGCAGGGAGATCACATAAAGCTTTGGAAGCCAGGGGAGGAAGTTCTTATTTTAGGTCTGCAACAGGAAGCCATTGGGAAATTTTGAACAGGAATGTAGGGGTGATGTTTTCAAGGTGGTATCTCCAAGCTCACTGGGACTGTTCTACTGGGGATGGACAAGCAGCAAGAGGGGGAGTGGGAAGACAGGGTGGAAGGGGCAGACAAGATCCAAGTGAAAGACCATGGCACTGTGGATCAGAGAGGTGACAGAGGACATAAAGAGAAGTAAATATGTGCCCATTTCAGAGGTAGAGCTGACAGGACTTGCTGATGGTGTGGGTTGGGGGGTGACGATGGGAAAGAGAGAAGCATGAGAGTTGAGTCTTAGCTTGACTGTCTACATGGATGTTGGCACCATCTACTGAGCTGGGGAAGGTTTGAGGACACTGGTTTTAGGGTTGGGAGGGGGAGTGTAAACAAGGGTTTTCTCTCTCTCTTTTAAAAATTTATTTATTTATTTGAGAGAGAGAGAGAGAGAAAACAAGAGGAGGAGCAGAGGAAGAGAGACAAGCAGACTCTGTTCTGAGTGTGGAGCCCAACATGGGACTCGATTTCAGGACCCTGAGAGCATGACCTGAACCAAAATCAAGAGTCAGTTGCTTAAATGACTGGGCCACCCAGGAACCCCCTCAAAGGTTCTCTCTCTCTCTCTATCTTTTTTTTTTTTAAAGATTTTATTTATTTATTTGACAGACAGAGATCACAAGTAGGCAGAGAGGCAGGCAGAGAGAGAGAGGTGGAGGCAGGCTGAGCTGAAGGCAGAGGCTTAACCCACTGAGCCACCCAGGCGCCCCTCAAAGGTTCTCTCTTGACTATATTATGTGTGAGGTACTTTGAGGAATGAACTACCAGGGGGGCCTGGGCACAGACTCTGCCATGTCCCCTGGGTGAGCCTGTGTCTGAGTTTTGGATAATGAGCCAGATGTATCAAACATTCCTTTAAGCAGGAATGTAAAGCACAAATTATTTTTGTGAATTCTTCCTAACTAATGATATAAACCCAAGTATAAGAAAACTTGCACAAGGTACAAAGTTTCAGTTTTGCAAGATGAAGAAAGTTCTGGAGATGGGTGAGGGTGACAATTGCAGACAAAGTGAATATACTCAGTGTCACTGAGCTGTATTCTTACAAAGAGTTAAAGTGGTACATTGTATGTACAGTAACATGAAATAATGTACAATGTAAAATCATGATCTTTAAAAACATAAGGCATAGAACAAATGAGGTTTGTCAAAACACTCAAGACCTTCCTTTACATGGACAGTGTCTTGTCCTGCCCCCTTCCCAGAGTGGCTGTCCCTGATGTGTATGGTTCCCTCACTTTGTGCCTATATATGTGTGTGTGTGTGTGTGTGTGTGTGTACATATATATATATCCTTGGCTAAAAAGCTAGGGCTTATGGGGTGGTGGTGATACTTCTTGCTGTTCCTTTTGGTCACCTGGACCATTGCATTAGACAATCAGGAGTGGTATTAAGCCAGAGATGGATATCCCAGTCTTATTTTTCAAAGAGGTCGGGGCTCAAGACACTAATTGGAACATTTGTTCTTCTCCTTCTGGAACTCCCATCATATGGAAGCTGGACCATAATGTTCTGCCTCTCTTATCCCTTCTCACTACCTCTTCATTCTGTTCCTTCTTCCATTATCTGTGTGTTTCCCTATGTCTGTCTTCTATTTTGTCATTAAAGCACAGCGGGTTTTTTTTTTTTTAAAGACTTCATTTATTTGACAGACAGACATCACAAGTAGGCAGAGAGAGAGAGAGAGAGGAAAGCAGGCTCCCAGTTATTGATTGAAGCTGTTTATTATATAATTAAAGAGTGAAAAATAGAAGCAACATACATATCCAATTGCCAGAGAATTGTTGGGTGTAAAATATGACGGATCTACTTGAAAGAATGTGATGGCAGATATTAAAAAATAAGTTTGAAGGGGATGCCTGTGTGGCTCAGTCGGTTAAGCATCTGCCTTCGGCTCAGGTCATGATCCCAGCATCCTGGGATCAAGCCCATGCCGGGCTTCCTATTTAGTGGGGAGCCTGCTTCTCCCTCTCCCTCTACTGTTCCCCCTGCTTGTGTTCTCTCTTTGTCAAATAAATAAGTAAAATTAAAAAAAAATAAGTTTAAGGTATGTAAATAAACACAATTTCAGATAAAAACATGAAAAAAAATTTAACTTGAAGATATACAGAAATGTTAATAGTCGTTGGGACATAATGACAAAAATTGTAGTTGAATTTGTTTTATAATTTTCATAATATTCTGTAATATTGTTGCTTTTGTAATGCATGGTAAAAGGGAGTGTGTGGTAAAGATTCTCTCCAGTGGAAATGGGAGAAAAGGGAACTTGGCATGAGTATAAACCTTTTCAGGGAGAGTATGAAGGTAATAAATTGGAATTAGAATCAAACAGTGCCTGTGGAAGCCACCAGGGGGCGAACACCAGCCCAGAGCAAGTTGATTGATACCTCAGAGCAAAGTGGCACCAACCTTGGACATTAGAGTGTCGTTGACTTTTTAATCTACAGGATGTTTACACATTAAGCTTGTAATTCTATTTATGAATCTGCCCATGTTGATGGAATAAGATTCCCTGTAAAAATAAACTATCTGCTTCCTGTTTAGAGTGAAATTAAGTAGATAGCTGTTTGGTGGTTTGTTTCCTGATGAACTCCATTTCCTATAATTGATTGGCTAATATTTAAAGACCAAAAGTTTGAAAGATGACAGCGTACTCTGTTCATTCTATAAAACCATCGCAACTTGGCATTATTCAATTTTCTTTCAGCTTCGTGGTATGTCCCATTTACCAAGGACTAGAAGGGGGGAATTCAGAGAGAGAATAAATTGGGAGTTTGTTTGCTCAGCTGGTTTCCAAGGAGTAGTCAGTTCCTAAGTTTTTTAGTTCGTAAAGTCCCTTGAGAGTGAAACTCAGAAGAGGGATTGAGGGCTCAGGGCTGTTTCTCAGTCGCCTCTGGCTCATCTCTGCATGAGTGAGAAAAAGCACTACACCCTGATGGCAAACATCAGTGGGTGAGGTAAACGGAGCAGGTGTTGAGGATCTCTGGGTGGTTCTAGGATCTTTGCCAATAGATGAATCTTATCAAGAAATGGGACTAGCCCTAGCCCTGCTTTCTTTATGGGCTTGCACTCTTGAGAAAGAAAGCAACTGTTTTGGTCATTTTTTTGTCAATGGCTTTGTTTAAGTTCTGAGTTCCTACATATCACAGAGCATTGAGTTAACTAGTCTTTTTTTGGAACTTTAAAATGAGATATGTTGGGGCGCCTGGGTGGCTCAGTCAGTTAAGCCTCTGCCTTTGGCTTAGGTCGTGACCATGGGATCGAACCCCACGTTGGGCTTCCTGCTATCTGCTTCTCCCTCTCCCTATGCTGCTCCCTCTGCTTGTGCTCTCTCTTTCTCTCAAATAAATAAATAAGTAAAATCTTTTTAAAAAATTAAAAAGAAATGAACGTTGAGTCCTGTTCTTTTTTAAAAAATATCTGATACTACCTAAAAATATAGATGCAGTTTCTCTCATGGTGTTGTTGTGTCTGTCAATGTGGTATATCCTGCAGCAGAAACTCTTTCCTTCAGCGTTGTCTGAGGAAAGAGGCATTTCAATCCTCCAAATTCTATTTTGGAGTAAAGTACTATAACCTAGAGCAGGTGTCCACAAACGTCGTCTTTTGAGGGCAAAAGGATAAATACTGTAGGCTTCCCAGGCCAGTGTTTTAGGATTTATGGGCCATATACAATCTGTTGTTACTCACCTCTGTCTTTGTAGTATGAAGTACCCACAGCCAATGTATAAACTAATGAGCACCGTTACATGCCAATAAAACTTTATTTGCGACACTGAGTTTTGAATTTTATGTAATTGTCATGTGTCACAAAATAGTATCCTGTTTGATTTTTGTCAAGTGTTTAAAAATGTAGATCTTAGCTCATAAGCCATACAAAGAAAAATGGCAAGCCATATTTGGCCCTCGGGTCATAATTTGCTGACCCCTGTCCTAGATGGACAAGTGACAGTTCTTTTTTAAGATTTTATTTATTTATGCTTATGTGGGCAGGCAGGGGGAGGGGCAAAGGGAGAGCGAAAGAGAATCTCAGGCAGTCTCCACACAGAGCCTGATGTTGGGCTCTATCTCACGACCCTGAGATCATAACCTGAGCCAAAGTCAAAAGTCAGCCGCTGAACCAACTGAGACACCCAGTATTGAAGGCAAGTGACAGTTTTGAAGGACCTCTTTGGAGTGTGAAGCTTACAGACCAGTCAAAGATATTATAAATCTCAAGTCGCCTCTGGATCTGGTTGTTAGCAGAGAGGAGAGTGGGGTCTGGTTCAGAAACCAGCATTGGGAGGAATTGAAGAAGAAAAGGGGAAAGCGAACAGGGAAGAATGAAATTATGAATGCTAAGAAATTCCTTTTCTTCCTTCCTTGTGTTTGCTGCAGTTCAAATCTAAGTGAAATGACCGGCCAAGTAGCAGAGTGACACAGAGAAATTCAAATGATCATTCCCCTGCCCCAGTGGCTCCAAAAAGCCTTTCCAGGTTGAGCCGTGTGAATGGCTTGTGAGACTAAGAGCACAGTTCTAAAATTTCTCTTACCCCTGAGGAGGTTGTGAGGCTGATTCCTCCCCAGCAGCCCTCAGAACTGTGTGATTTTCTGCTCTTTTTCGCAGCACTGTGGCCATCGTAATTTCAAATATTGGTTCCGTTGTCCTCCGATTTAAGACATTGGCTCTGAAATGTTAATCTCTGAGAGTCAAAATTAAATCTCCCAGATCACCTTCCTCCCCCGAGTGTGGTGCCAAAACCTAATTTTTTTTTTTTTATTGGAAAATGTCATCAGCCTTCTGCTGCTGCCTTGGCCTCTCTGCCCTGGGAGGAGACCAGACCATCCCTCCCGGCCCACAGGAATCCTCCCTGTGTCAGGCAAATGTCCCGGGTTCTGCCTCTGCTCCTCTTTGCCCCAGGACTCTATTACTGTTCTTATCTGTGGGCCGCCCTTGCTGTGAAGTCTCTCCTTGGTGATTGCTGGTATCCCAGGGAGCCTTCTCTCTGCCAGTTCCTGCGGTGTCACCCTGGCCCAGCTCTCTTCCCTGGCCTCAGCCCCCCATGTGTCCCCACTTTCCTAAACCTCCCGAGCTCCTCTTAGCTCCTTTGTTCTGTTCCTCCCACCTCTTCCCTAATTTGCCTGGTCCTCCTCCACACATTTCTCCTCTGTCCCATCGCTCTAGAAATAAACCACAGCATCTGGTAGAGAGGCAGTGTCACCAGATTCGGATTTAGCAATTTGTATTTTTCCATTTTGCGCAAGTTTCTACGAAATGTCAAGTTTCAACAGTTTGGGGATTTACTGAACAAGCTGATATGTTTGTCTTTTTTTAACCTGCCTTAGCATGGAAATATTTAAGTCTCCTTTTATTTTCTTTACATTTTTCAGATTTTCCAACTTCGGCCAGAACAAACTCACCAAGCCCAGAGTTAACCCAAGAAGATTCTTTTATCCATGGCCAGTCTTCACAGGGAATCACTTCCACCCCCACTCCTGTGACAGGGTATTCAAAGCCCACCGATAGCTTCCGGAGAGATGCATTTTCTCAGAAGTTTGGATCCTCAGATCACTCAGAGAAACTATTCAAGATCGGTCAAGCAAGTACACCGTTCCCTGTTTATAAAGAAAAAGGCCATTCACAGAGTTCACAGTTTTCCTCAGAGCAAAAAATAGCTCGTCTCCTACCTGTGACAACGCTCCCTACGATGATGACCGTTGCTTCTCAGCGTATCACCTCTTCCCCCGCAAAGCCTGCATTGCCCCCCACCACCAATGCTCCTGTGATACCTTCTGTGACTTCTGAACCAGAGATGGCCACCTCAGCTCCAGCCCTAGCCCCGGGCAAGTCGCAGCCCCCCACAACCCTCTTGTCTACCATTTTGACCCATGCTGTGGTTATACCCAAAGCTAGCATAACTACAGCAGCCGTTTCAAATGCCATCTCTGAGGCGCCCATAGACTGGAAAAGCCCCGCAGAAATGGTGCCCTTTCGAGAAACTTCCAGCTTCACTTCAAACACAGAGGATGCCCAGAGTAACCCCATTACACTTTCTTTGTCAACAGTGGATTCGTCTGCAGCTATGCTGCTTTTGTCAGATGTGGTTTCTTCTGCTCCAAATAAAACTGCTTCCCAGGAAAATGAGAAGGCCAGACCCGGTGGTTCCTCCCTGAACAGTGTTCCAGAAAGTCAACATGGCCTTCCATTTGAAAAATGGCTCCTCATCGGAACCCTGCTCTTTGGGGTTCTGTTCCTAGCCATAGGCCTTGTCCTTTTGGGTAGAATGTTCTCAGAATCCCTCCGCAGGAGACGTTATTCGAGACTGGATTATTTGATCAATGGGATCTATGTTGACATCTAAGAAGGAAACTAGATGTCTCTTAATTCACATAGTTACTAGTAGCCCCAACCCAGTGACTCCCTGCTGACTCACTGGTCGTAGCAGGATTTCTGAAGCACCATGAAGAAGGTAGATGCCCTCTACAACTTTCTTTTTGCTTGGTGTTTGAAGACAAGAGGAGAAAGGAAACTAATTAGGTAATTTGAGTGACTTAGCTCTAAAATATTTGCTGAAAACAAAGCTCAACCTAAAGTAATAAAGTGTAATTGGCATATAAATTAAAAAATGACTGGCTTTTTGCAAGGAAAAGTGGTTAGGACTTTTGGGCTCCAGTTCATTAACATTTCTGGTTCCAGATAAAGCCAACTGTCTATGATATTAATTCTAATGGATTTACTTTCCTTTTTATATGAAGTCCAATAAAAGTTATTCCAGATGTATTTCCTTCCAATTAAATATTTGAATAAATCTTTTGTTACTCAGTAATGTTCTTGTAAGTGACGCATCCAGCTGGATAACTTTCAGTTTATTCCCACCAGCAAAATGATTAAATGATGAAAATATGTGTTCTAAGTTAAAATGGCAAACTCCCCCCCCCCCCCCCGCAACCTTTTCCCATCAGTGAGCAAAGAGGTTCCTTTGGGAGAATTCTAGCAGAAGATTAGCCTATGTGGAGACAGTGATAAGTCCATTCTGATAAATAGCCAAGTCTACTTTGGGTCCATTCTGGTTAAATATCCTGCCCCCTGCCCCCAAAAGTAATACAGGAATTTTCTAAACTTCATCAAGTTTAAAACATAGCAACGATATTTAGAAATCCTTATCAAAATTTCACCAACAGTCAATTTTGGCTTTATTTGGAATAACATAGAAAATAACAGATAACACTTAACATTATCGTTAAATGATTACGCTGCTGTAATTTTTATGTGCATCTTAAACATTTATTTATTTGTAACTCCAGTGGAGTTAACACACAGTGTTATATTAGTTTCTGGTGTATGACAAGTATGCTGTAATTTTTATTGATTAGTTATTGAAATGTCTGAGGCATGGCATTTAATAAAAAGGGTTTGCCGGATGAGGTACAGTTAGGTACCTAAGAATCCAAATCACCTGGGTCAGTTGGACACCTCAGTCTCTGGACTTCAGTTTGCTCATCTGCAAAACAAGAGATTGTCCCTTCCTGGAGTCCTGGATTTTTAGATGAAAATGGAATTCAGAAGGGAACTTAACACAGTGAGCACTAGAGGGCAGAAGCTGGTTAGTAAGTACAGCAATGAAGACAAACGTAGGAAATGACAGAAACAGGCTTTTCTCCTGTTTCCTTCTTACCTCCTCCTTCTAAGGGACAGACACACACACACACACACACACACACACACACACACACACACCAGTTTACACTAAGCTCATAAAGCTCATTAACAGGAAAGCCCGTCTAGTGAAAATTCTACTTTTCATATATTTTCCAACTTAACAGCTTGACACAAATCTCCAAGGGGTTTACATAAGCTTTAAGTAGGTTGAATAAATAAAACTTTGAATCAATTTAACAAGTATTTATTGAATATCCACATGTAGGCCAGAATCAGATTAGTAACTAAATGCCTTGGAATTTTAAAATGTCTCCTCTCTTTGTTAACTGAATTGGTTAGTGGGAATCTGGCTTTCTGTGGGTGTTTAGAAACATTTTCTTCTGGCTCTTTCATAGCTCTCTGTCTACCTTCTTGCACTGAATTCTTTCTGGCAAGGGAGAGACTTGAGCAGGAGCCCAGATGAGGGGTGCTTCAGGCCCCGACTCTGGGAGGGAGTCCGGGATGTGCATTGTGGGGGAATAGCTGGATTTAAGACCTGCATCTAAGGAGGAAAGGGTAGCTCTTCTCATGCAGCTCTCCCTTCTTATAACCCCCTGCTGCTGGGTCAGTGAAGGGAGCCTGCCTATGCTTTCTTACAAGTAACTTTAACAGTGACTAGGTTGGTCAACCTTTTAGACAAGGTGAACTGAATTATGAGCCCCCTCCTTTGGTTTGTGGGAAAGGAAGGTGACAGCTAAGAAGGAACCAGAATATTAGGAAGGAAGCCCTGCTTAAAAATATCCTCTCCAGGGCGCCTGGGTGGCTCAGTGGGTTAAGCCGCTGCCTTCGGCTCAGGTCATGATCTCAGGGTCCTGGGATCGAGTCCCGCATCGGGCTCTCTGCTCAGCAAGAAGCCTGCTTCCCTCTCTCTCTCTCTCTGCCTGCCTCTCCGTCTACTTGTGATCTCTCTCTCTGTCAAATAAAAAATTAAATAAATAAAAAATAAAAAATATCCTCTCCATATTTTACCAACAGGACTTTTCCTGGGTTCAAAAGCTATTCTTTTTTTTTAAATTTATTTAAACTTTATTTTTTCAGTGTTTCAAGATTCATTGTTTATGCACTACACCCAGTGCTCTATGCAATATGTGCCCTCCATAATACCCACCACCAGGCTCATACAACCCACACCCCACTCCCCTCCAAAACCCTCAGTTTGTTTCTCAGAGTCCACAGTCTCCATGGTTTGTCTCTCCCTCCAATTTCTCCCAACTCACTTCTCCTCTCCAACCCCCAATGTCCTCCGTGTTATTCCTTATGTTCCACAGGTAAGTGAGACCATATGATAATTGACCCTCTCTGCTTGACTTATTTCACTCAGCATAATCTACTCCAGTCCCCTTTTATCCATGTTGATACAAAAGTTGGGTATTCATGCTTTCTGATGGGGGCATAATACTCCATTGTATATATGGACCATAGAGGATGTGGAGAAAGGGGAACCCTCTTACACTGTTAGTGGGAATGCAAGTTGGTGCAGCCACTTTGGAAAACAGTGTGGAGACTCCTTAAGAAATTAAAAATAGAGCTTCCCTATGACCCTGCAATTGCACTACTGGGTATTTATTTACCCCAAAGATACAGATGGAGTGAAAAGAAAGGGCCATCTGTACCCCAATGTTTATAGCAGCAATGGCCACAGTCACCAAACTATGGAAAGAGCTAAGATGCCCTTCAACAGACGAATGGATAAAGAAGATGTGGTCCATACATACAATGGAATATTATGCCTCAAAAGCTATTCTTGGGCGCCTGGGTGGCTCAGAGGGTTAAGCCTCTGCCTTCGACTCAGGTCATGATCCCAGGGTCCTGGGATGGAGCCCCACATCGGGCTCTCTGCTCAGCAGGGAGCCTGCTTCCTCCTCTCTCTCTGCCTGTCTCTCTGCCTACTTGTGATCTCTGTCTGTCAAATAAATAAATAAAATATTAAAAAAAAAAAGCTATTCTTAAAACAGCTAATGACCTCTGAAGGGTGAAGCCTATGGTTGACTCGCTCTGAATAAAGACTTCTACACTCTTATTTCTCAAGAACCTCCTGCCTGAGTGAGGCATCCTTGAAACTACTTCGAAGGCTGTGGTAGGTGCTACAGTTATCCATACAACAACCGGCCCCAGTTTCACTTTTGCCTCGTTTGTTGTAGGTTAGAAGTGTCAGAGTTTTTCCCAGCCCCTCTTGAAGTTAGGCATGGGCCTATGGCCCAGTTCTAGCTGAAAGGAAACCTACTAGGGGCTTCTAGGAAAAATTCTTCTCCTTAATAAGTGAGGGCGGCACAAAGAAAAAAGTCCTTTTTCCTTCCAACCCTCCTTTCCTACTTGGAATGCCAGTTGTGTAAGGGCTTGATACTTGGAGCAATTTCAGCTTTTCTGCCACCATGAAGGGAGACATCACTAACAAGCTGAGTATGGCAAAGTGCTATATGGGAAGAGACTGGTCCTTCATAACTTGGTTATCAAGCAACAGCACCAGCTCTGGAACAGTCCACTTAAAATCTTGTTTGAGAATTCCATTACTTATTAATAATGATAGCAAATACTTATAATGTACTTGACAATGTGCCAGGCACACTTCTACATTTATGAACTTGTTCCTGTAACAGCCTCATGAAGAACTTATTTTGCAAGCAAGGAAACTGAAGCACAAAAGGTTGAAGTCTTGCCTACGGTCACCTGCCCAGGTAATCCAGCTCTAGCATTCTCACTCTACATTCTTTTAACTGGAAATCATACACAGTGTAACTAAAAAAGAGGTTTGCAATAAACGAGACACATTTTAGGAAACAGCTTTTTTTTTTTTTTAATTTTATTTATTTATTTGACAGACGGAGACCACAAGTAGGCAGAGAGGCAGAGAGAGGGGGGAAGCAGATTCCCTGCTGAGCAGAGAGCCTGTTGCGGGGCTCGATCCCAGGACCCTGAGATCATGACCTGAGCCAAAGGCAGAGGCTTAACTCACTGAGCCACCCAGGCGCCCCTAGAAAAACAGCTTTTAAATGGTGTTGAACTGAACTGTTCAGAACTACTTAAAGAGACTTTTAAAAAAATATTTATTTATTTTGAGAGAGAGAGTATGCCCACAAGCAAGGAAAGGGGCAAAAGGAGAATCCTAAGCCCACAACCCGTGAGATCATAACCTGAGCTGAAACTAAGAGTTGGACACTTAACTGACTGAGCCACCCAGGTTCCCCTTAAAGAACTTTTAAGTTAGGTTTTACTTTTAGCACAAAGCCTGGCAATTAAGATCAGTGGTCTCATTCTGGGGTAGGCTTCATGCACTTTGTTGGCCGCTGACATCCTGTCTTCTTGTTTGGGCACTGACCACCTATGGTGCTGTCAGTGTTGATTCTTAATCCAGGAGCACACCGCAGTCAAGAACCCATCCTGTTCTGAATTGACCTCAGTCAACAGTACCACCAGCCATCCAGTCTCCCTTGTATTGAGCAACTTCAAAGTCACACTCTATTTCTGCCTCCTCCTCGGCCTCCACATCCAGTGTTTACCACATATTATCTCTTCTCTTTCAGAAATGCTTCTCAAGTGACTTGGGGAAATTCAGAGGGCGGGGACAAACCATGAGAGACTGTGGACTCTGAGAGACAAACTGAGAGGTTTGAAGGGGGAGTGGGGAGCTTGGGTGAGCCTGGTGGTGGGTATTATGGGGGGCACGTATTGCATGGAGCACTGGGTGTGGTGCATAAACAATGAATCTTGAAACACTGAAAAAAAAAACTGTTATAAACATTTGGGTCCAGTAATCTGTCAATGTAAACATTAAGTTCCAATAAAGAATCCCACTTCAGGGGAAAAAAAAAAGAAGTGCTTCTCAAAGTCAGCCCTCCCCATCCCCCTCCCCTGCCCCGCCACCTCCTGTTTGGTCTCCTAACCTGTTTTTCCTTACAGCCAAGTTACACACTCCCTCTGCACAAACCTCCCATTACCTTAAAAGTATGACAAACACATGCGTGCATGGGGTGCCTGCCTGGCTGAGTCAGTGGAGCTGTAGTCTCTTGATTTCAAGATTGTAAGTTCAAGTCCCGTGCTGGGTGTAGAGGTTACTTAAAAATAAAATCTTGGGGCGTCTGGGTGGCTCAGTCGGTTAAGTGTCTGGCTGTTTTCTATATATATATATATTTAAAGATTTTATTTATTTGACAGAGAGAGATCACAAGTAGGCAGAGAGGCAGGCAGAGAGAGGGAAGCAGGCTCCCTGCTGAGCAGAGAGCTGACACAGGGCTTGATCCCAGGACCCTGAGACATGACCTGAGCCAAAGACAAAGGCTTAATCCAATGAGCCATCCAGGCGCCCCTAGAATCCCACTATTGATTTGAGCTTAGGTCACGATCTCAGGGTCGTGGGTTCAAGCCCTGCCTCAGATGCCATGCTGGGTGTGGAGCCTGCTTAAGATTCTCTCTCCTTCTTCCTCTGCCCCAACCCCCTCACTGGCTCGTGAGCATGCTCTAAACAAATAAATAAATAAAATCTTTTGAAAAATAAAAAATAAAAAGAAGATAAAAGCACAACACATACAATATACCACACACTACACCTCTGTGGTCCCCTGTTGACTACAGGGGAGATTCCCCCCGGAGTGTGGGATAACAAAGCTCCCCATCTCTTGCCCCAAACTATCTGTCCATCCACCTTCCCTCCCACAAAATCTGGGCTGCAGCTACACATCTCTCTTCGCTAATTCTCGGACGTGCTAGGCACTTTCCCGAGCCACGCTATTCCCTCTGCTCATAAATACCCTTCTCTTTCTTCACCTGGCAAATTTCCACTTGCCTCTCAAGACTCAACTCAAACACATTGTCTCCACCACAGTCTTCGCAAAGTCTCCCAGGAGAGCATTCCTCCTCCTAGATTTCTGGCTGGGCTGTTGATTTATACCATTAGCAAGACCCTCACATACAACGTATCAGTTTATATATTCCACCACCGGATTGATACATTAGAGAACAATGTTATTCTGGGTCCACCATTCTCCACAGTGGGCCTGATGCATAGTAGACAGGTGGTAAATGATGGCGTGTGAACTTTAAAGCCTGTTCATTACAGTTCATTCCTTTCAGGGATGGAAGGTAACACGATCAGCTGTACATGCAACAGCTCCTACATCATGAAGAGAGAAGCCAGTTGAGACCCCACTTACATGCCTTTTTTAGGAGAGTGGGATGCAATCCAGGTCTATACAGCACTGAAGTGTATACTTTTATTTTAACTAAGACCATGTGCTGAGGATAAGCATTTTGGTTTTGTTTATTTTGCTCTTTAGAAGGGAGGTAGTACGGTTTACTCAGCCTGTAGGACGGTGAGCTGTCAGAATTTTTCTTTGTGTGCTTATATTTCTGGCTCATTTTAAAAAAAGATTTTATTTATTAATTTGACAGACAGAGATCACAAGCAGGCAGAGAGGCAGGCAGAGAGAGAGGAAGGGAAGCAGGCTCCCTGCTGAGCAGAGAGCCCAATGTGGGGCTCGATCCAGGACCTGGGATCATGACCTGAGCCGAAGGCAGAGGCTTTAACCCACTGAGCCACCCAGGCACCCCTTTTTGGCTCGTTTTATTTTTTAATTCTTTTTATTACTTTTTATGATTTTATTTATTTGTCAGAAAGAGAGAGACAGAGAGAAAGAGAGCACAAGCAGGGGGAGCAGCAGGCAGAGGGAGAGAGAGAAACAGGCTCCTTGCTGAGTAGGGACCCCGATGCAGGGCTCAATCCCAGGACCCCAGGATCATGACCTGAGCCGAGGGCAGACGCTTAATTAACTGAGCCACCCAGGAGTCTCTATTTTGGTTAATTTCAAAGGTAACTTTTAGAGTACCTCTATAACCATGATCAGGCCCAGAATCTAAGCTTTTTGTTCCCAAATTAAGATATTGCTTAGCAAAAGAGTCAAAACTGAAACCAAGAACTCTAACCTTTGGATTCAATATTCTCTCCACCATACTGTGCTATGTCCCTATAGAAATAATGCATCTAGTATCACACTCACCCAGAACATTAAGGAGGGGAAGGTCCAATTTTAAAAAAAATATTTTACTTTTAAGCAATCTCTATACCCAACATAGGACTCGAACTTACAGCCCTGAGATCAAGAGTTGCATGCCCTATCCACTGAGCCCGCCAAGTGCCCCAGGGGGAGGGTCCAATTTTGAGTCTGAATTTCGTTGTACATTATACAATTTATAATGTCTTTGGTCATGTTTGTTTGTTTGTCATCTTTTCTCAATGGGAAGTACCCATTTACATTTAAATAATAGAAAATAAGGACACATAGGACTTGTTAAAGACTAAATTCTGTCTCAGTGATTATATTTAAAATACTGTCTTTATCAAGGGTCAACTATGCAACCTTCTGTATTCATCTTTTTATATGGATAATTTGTCTTCCCAGCAGTATGGAAAAGTGCCTGGAAAATTAGCACTTTACATTTCTTTTTTATCTGTTAGTGTCATTTATTGTTTGTCACCTGTGGCTAGAGGCTTAAGCTTATTTTTTTTTTCTCACCAAGTCCTAATTACAGCGCATTAAAGGATAAGAAAAATACAGTTCAGAGAATTCAAGAGCTTGCCCAACCTTGTCCTCTGCTTCTCCATCCTTGCTTTTTCTGCTGCGACAGCTCCTGCTGGCCTGTGCATTGAATCGGTGATCAGTAAGCATCTGTTACTTGTAACATCTTGCAGACTTCTGCACTCTAAGGTTTTGGGCCTTTCTTTTGTGGGATGAAGGGAAGCCCAAAGGCAGCTAGACAAAAACGATAAAAATTTGGAATGGTGGTGGGCTCTTCCATACTTCTGTCCTGTGCCCCCCCCCCATCCGTCTTGTTCTTGTCTCCTCCCTCCCCAGCACCGCCCTCAATACCTCAGGCCCTGGGAGCATTGTTCCCCACCCAGAATCCTCTCTGCCTTGTGTGGCATGGCTCGCCAGGAAATCGGAGACTTGTGGAACCGGCAAGCTCTGCTGGAGCTGCCCATCTCCTCAGACCCTTCACCTGTTCTCACGGTCCCTGAAAGCCATGAACTTGCACCACCATAGGAAAACCTTACAAGCTCTCACAACACATACCTGACCCTATACATTGGAAGGTCTTTCAATGCAGGCTTATGCATAGTAAACTTAAAAAAAAAATGAAGAAATATGAAAGGATAATGTGGAAGGAAGAAGGATTTGAAGCTAGTGTATACATTTATAAGTGAGAAAGGAAGGGAGAGCGGGAGAAGGAGAGGATTCCAGGGACTTGGACAGATGAACCATGAGCCAGTGAATCGATGTCATTGGTTTATATTTAAGGAAAGTACACACAGTGCTAAATTGATTGGTCTTGGCCAGTGAGCCCTAACAAACCACGAGGGTGTTCATGCTGGTGTTTACGTCCAGTGGTGCATGGGCCTAGATCTGCTGCCTCACCTCCTCCTTTTTTCATGCCCCAGGGTAGAGAGGAACAGGGGTCAATACATTTTTGCAGACAGTACGAGCTACCAAGGATGATCCCTTCCCGTTTGCCTGTGCCTGCCAGGCGGGTCTCATACTCCAGTCAGTCTCTACGTCCTGATTTTCTTCATTTCACCTTCAGTCAACATCATCAGCAATCTTAAGACTTGGTGGTGGTGGATGGGGGAGTGAGTTGGGGTAATTCCCAAAACTTCTTATCTTAAAAAAAAATGGAGGGGTACCTGGATGGCTCAGTCAGTTAAGCATCTGCCTTCAGCTCAGGTCATGATCCCAGGGTCCTGGAATTGAACCCTGCATCAGGCTCCCTGCTCAGCGGGGAGCCTGCTTCTCCCTCTGCCTCTCCTTCATGTTTAAAACTAAGAAAAAAAAAAAAAATGGAAAGCCCTTACCTTAGGAGGACTTTTTCCAATGCAGGCACAGTTACTCTCATCCTCCCCCCTCCCACGCAGTGGCAATAACAGAACGAGTACCCCTGGCTGGATTTATGACCTCTGGTCCTCCACCCCTGCAGGGGAGAGGAAAAGGTCACAACTCTGAGAAAAACAAAGTATCAGGGGTTGACGGTGTGTGCTGAACTTTAAAATGTTAAATTACAGTGAAAAATATTTTGGAAGAGAAACTATCTTTGAAATTGTGCTACATAGTAAAGTTAATGGAGCCCATATGTCGTCTACTAAAACTTAGAAAAACAAACTAAAAACAAGACTTTCGTGTCTGCCAGGCTGAAATGTGATCTACTCCTTAATATTCACTCAACCCAGAGTAAAATGCTTTAAAATGGTAATGATTCCAAAGTGTTGCCTGAACTCAGTGGATAAACAACAGACCTTAGACACAGTGGGGTTTATGTTCTGATCCCAGCTCTGGGCACAGCGCTTAATCTCCTGGTTCTTTCTCAATATTCTCAGCTCTAGAATGGGGATATCAGTGTTTCACAAGGTGTTTACAAAGGCATCCTAAAATGATTGAAAAGCACTTTATGAATGTTCAATCACTGATGCTTTCTTCATAACTTGGCTTTGTGACAGCCTTCACTAGTCATTCAGTGATGTGGAAATCAATAAAGACACGCCAAATGAGCACAGAGGCTCTTTATTCCGAGCCTGGTATAGTAAGAGAGTCAGCCACTGTCACTTGCTCTTGGCAAAGACCAGAGCCAGGCAGGGGATTAGCTAAACCCTAGAGTGGGAAAGATGGAAGGCTTCAGGTAATCCCTAACTGGAGTTTATGGGCATGGGGAAGGTGGGGGTGGGCTACCTAGAAGTGGTGGGGTTGGAGAGTATATTTGGCTTTCTCGGATTGGTCCTGGTTAGAAAGGGGGTGGGGTCCTGAGTTGGAAGCCAAGTTGCTTGGCTTCTTCAGCTGATTGTGGAAGAGGCTGTGGGTCAGAGTTCTGCTGCCATACAGGTCATATATTTGGCCACTGCCTATTTGTATATTCTGTCTCTGGGTGGAAATTGAAAGGTGGGAGAGATCCAAATACACAAATTGGCACTGATACAACTAGGTACCTGCATAGTAGTCTAGCAAGTAGCTTGTGCTTTTTACACCTTTCAATCACTTTTAGAGGCAGTGAATTTCGAAGATAGACTCCTGAACTATTGGTATTCTCTGTCCGAATCAATGGCCATACCGCTCGACTTATAATTAGGACCACTGGGTTCTAGATATGGTGATTCCATTGTGTCCATTGCCCCAACCCCAGCCTGAGACCAGTGACACAACCTACCAGTTTCCTCACAAATAGGCTGCAAATTCCTATCTGTGTAACGTATCTCATGCTTAGGTTTTAAAAATAAGTGACTCGGGGCACTTGGCTGGCTCAGTCAGTGGAGCATAAGACTCTTGATCTCAGAGTTGTGAGTATGAGCTCCATGTTGGGGGTAGAGAGTACCTTAAAATAAAGTCTTAAAAAATAAGTGGCTTAATGTTGGTACAAGGACCCTATAAAGCAGGTATTTTGAACTCTACAAAGCAGGTCTTTTAGGAGGCATTCTAGAAGTGTCAGAAGGAAGATAATGCCTTTAAAGTTTCACCTAGTGGACCAAAACCTTAAATATTTCCCATGTGTCCTGCGAGGAGACTGGCTGACTCTCCCTCAGACTCACCATCTTTCCCATCTCTACTTCCATTAAGCCTCCCACGCCCCTGCTTTTCTATTTCCTATCTCTCCGACAGGACCAGTAGAAACCTAGGAATTTCTTTAAGGCCCTAGAGGAAAGCTGCATACTTAATTTCTACTTCTCACTAATTTTCACCTCTTTATCCAGATACAATGTGTTCCTTACTGTTATTTTTAAGGTAAATTTTAAATACTTTAAATAAATATTATTGAAATTTCTCATTTTTAACTTCTAATATAGTAACTATCGATTGCTATAACCAATATAAACAAAATCTCTTTAGGTCTTCAAGGATAGTGAAGAGTGTAAAGGGATCCTAAGACTAAAAAATTTGTTAGTCAATCCTAAAATTTGTATGGAACCAGAAGAGACCCAGAATTGCTGAGGAAATGTTGAAAAAGGAAAACAAAACTGGGGGCATCACGTTGCCTGATTTCAAACTTTACTACAAAGCTGTGATCACCAAGGCAGCGTGGTACTGGTACAAAAACAGACACATAGACCAGTGGAACAGAGTAGAGAGCCCATATATGGACCCTCAACTCTATGGTCAAATAATCTTCGACAAAGCAGGAAAAAATATACAGTGGGGAAAAGGCAGTCTCTTCAATAAATGGTGCTGGGAAAATTGGACAGCTATGTGTATGAAACTCGACCATTGTCTTACCCCATACACAAAGATAAAACTCGAAATGGATAAAAGACGTCAACATAAGGCGGGAATCTATCAAAATCCTAGAGGAGAACATGGACAGTAACCTCTTTGATATCAGCCACAGCAACTTCTTTCAAGATGTCTCCAAAGGTAAAGGAAACAAAAGCGAAAATGAACTTTTGGGACTTCATCAAGATCAAAAGTTTCTGCACAGCAAAGGAAACAGTCAACAAAACAAAGAGGCAACCTTTGAATGGGAGAAGATATTTGCAAATCACACTACAGACAAAGGGTTGATATCCAAGATCTATAAAGAACTCCTTAAACTCAACACACAAAAAACAGATAATCACGTCAAAAAATGGGCAGAAGACATGAACAGACACTTCTCCAAAGAAGACATACAAATGGCTAACAGACACATGAAAAAGTGTTCATCATCACTAGCCATCAGGGAAATTCAAATCAAAACCACATTGAGATACCACCTTACACCAGTTAGAATGGCCAAAATTAACAAGACAGTAAACAACATGTGCTGGAGAGGATGTGGAGAAAGGAGAACCCTCTTACACTGTTGGTGTAGCCACTTTGGAAAATGGTGTGGAGATTCCTCAAAAAATTAAAAATAGGTCACCTGGGTGGCTCAGTGGGTTGAGCCTCTGCCTTCAGCTTGGGTCATGGTCTCAGGGTCCTGGGATCGAGCCCTGCATTGGGCTCTCTGCTCAGCGGGGAGCCTGCTTCTCCTTCTCTCTCTGCCTGCCTCCCTGTCTACTTGTGATACTTCTATGTCAAATAAATAAATAAAATCTTAAAAAAATTAAAAATAGAGTTACCCTATGACTCTCCATTTGCACTACTGGGTATTTACCCCAAGGATACAGATGTAGTGAAAAGAAGGGTCATCTGCACCCCAATGTTCATAGCAGCAATGTCCATAGTCGCCAAACTCTGGAAAGAACCAAGATGCCCTTCAATGGATGAATAGATAAAGAATATGTGGTCCATATATACTATGGAGTATTATGCCTCCATCAGAAAGGATGAATACCGGGGGAGGAGTCAAGATGGCGGAGAAGTAGCAGGCTGAGACTACTTCAGGTAGTAGGAGATCAGCTAGACAGCTTATCTAAAGATTGCAAACACCTACAAATCCAACGGGAGATCGAAGAGAAGAAGAACAGCAACTCTAGAAACAGAATATCAACCACTTTCTGAAAGGTAGGACTAGCGGAGAAGTGAATCCAAAGCGACGGGAAGATAGACCGCAGGGGGAGGGGCTGGCTCCCAGCAAGCAGCGGAGCAACGGAGCACAAAATCAGGACTTTTAAAAGTCAGTTCCACTGAGGGACATAGCTCCAGAGGCTTAACCGGGGTGAAGCCCACGCAGGGTCAGCATGGCCTCAGGTCCCGCAGGGTCACAGAAGGATCGGGGGTGTCTGAGTGTCGCAGAGCTTACAGGTATTAGAACGGGGAAGCTGGCTACAGAGACAGAGCCGAGGGGTAAGTGCTAAGCTCGGGGTTACCTTGAACCGGTCGCAGGCTCGGTCAGCTCGGAGCGCGGCAGGAGGCCAGGGTGACAGGAGTAATTGGGCGCTGTTCTCTGAGGGTGCACTGAGGAGTGGGGCCCCGGGCTCTCGGCTCCTCTGAGCCGGAGACTGGGAGGCCACCATCTTCATTCCCGCCCTCCAGAACTCTACGGAAAGTGCTCAGGGAACAAAAGCTCCCAAAAGCAAACCCGATCGGATTACTCAGACCGGCCCCTGGTAAGGGCAGTGCAATTCCGCCTGGGGCAAAGAAGCTTGAGAATCACTACAACAGGCCCCTCCCCCAGAAGATCAACAAGAAACCCAGCCAGGACCAAGTTCACCTACCAAGGAGTGCAGTTTCAATACCAAGGAGAGCAGTGGAATTCCAGAGGAGGAGAAAGCAAAGCACAGAACTCATGGCTTTCTCCCCATGATT
Source organism: Lutra lutra (assembly GCF_902655055.1). Classification (NCBI taxonomy): domain Eukaryota; kingdom Metazoa; phylum Chordata; class Mammalia; order Carnivora; family Mustelidae; genus Lutra; species Lutra lutra. The sequence goes on from NC_062285.1 coordinate 88,845,508, forward strand.
CTTTAGCCTTGCAGTTAATTTAATTTTTTTTCTTTTTCAATGTTTTTTTCTTCTTCTGCTAAATTTTTTTACTTTTACCCTTTTCTTTTTTAACGTTTTTAAACTAGTTTATCTAATATATATATATATATATATATATATATTTCCTTTTTATATTTTTTCTTTATTGGTTTGGGATCTCTTCTGATTTGGCTAAAGCATATTTTCCTGGGGTTGTTGCCACCCTTTTAGTATTTTACTTGCTCCTTCATATACTCTTATCTGGACAAAATGACAAGGCGGAAAAATTCACCACAAAAAAAAAAGAACAAGAGGCAGTACCAAAGGCTAGGGACCTAATCAATACAGACTTTGGTAATATGTCAGATCTAGAGTTCAGAATGACGATTCTCAAGGTTCTAGCCAGGCTCGAAAAAGGCATGGAAGATATTAGAGAAACCCTCTCAGGAGATATAAAAGCCCTTTCTGGAGAAATAAAAGAACTAAAATCTAACCAAGTTGAAATCAAAAAAGCTATTAATGAGGTGCAATCAAAAATGGAGGCTCTCACTGCTAGGATAAATGAGGCAGAAGAAAAAATTAGCGATATAGAAGACCAAATGACAGAGAATAAAGCAGCTGAGCAAAAGAGGGACAAACAGCTACTGGACCACGAGGGGAGAATTCGAGAGATAAGTGACACCATAAGATGAAACAACATTAGAATAATTGGGATTCCAGAAGAAGAGGAAACAGAGAGGGGAGCAGAAGGTATGTTGGAGAGAATTATTGGAGAGAATTTCCCCAAATTGGCAAAGGGAACAAGCATCAAAATCCAGGAGGTTCAGAGAACCCCCCTCAAAATCAATAAGAATAGGTCCACACCCTGTCACTTAATAGTAAAATTGACAAGTCTTAGTGACAAAGAGAAGATCCTGAAAGCAGCCCGGGAAAAGAAGTCTGTAACGTACAATGGTAAAAATATTAGATTGGCAGCAGGCTTATCCACAGAGACCTGGCAGGCTAGAAAGAGCTGGCATGATATATTCATTGTACTAAACGAGAAAAACATGCAGCCAAGAATACTATATCCAGCTAGGCTATCATTGAAAATAGAAGGAGAGATTAAAAGCTTCCAGGACAAACAAAAACTGAAAGAATTTGCAAATACCAAACCAGCTCTACAGGAAATATTGAAAGGGGTCCTCTAAGCAAAGAGAGACCCTAAAAGTAGTAGATCAGAAAGAAACAGAGACAATATACAATAACAGTCACCTTACAGGCAATACAATGGCACTAAATTCATATCTCTCAATACTTACCCTGAATGTTAATGGGCTAAATGCCCCAATCAAAAGACACAGGGTATCAGAATGGATAAAAAAAACAAAACCCATCTATATGTTGCCTATAAGAAACTCATTTTAGACCCGAAGACACCTCCAGATTTAAAGTGAGGGGGTAGAAAAGAATTTACCATGCTAATGGACATCAGAAGAAAGCAGGATTGGCAATCCTTATATCAGATCAATTAGATTTTAAGCCAAAGACTATAATAAGAGATGAGGAAGGACACTATATCATACTCAAAGGAACTGTCCAACAAGAAGATCTAACAATTTTAAATATCTATGCCCCTAACGTGGGAGCAGCCAACTATATAAACCAAAAAATAACAATATCAAAGAAACACATTGACAATAATACAATAATAGTGGGGGACTTTAACACTCCCCTCACTGAAATGGACAGATCATCCAAGCAAAAGATCAACAAGGAAATAAAGGCCTTCAATGACACACTGGACCAGATGGACATCACAGATATATTCAGAACATTTCATCCCAAAGCAACAGAATACACATTCTTCTCTAGTGCACATGGAACATTCTCCAGAATAGATCACATTCTCGGTCCTAAATCAGGACTCAACCAGTATCAAAAGATTGGGATCATTCCCTGCATATTTTCAGACCACAATGCTCTGAAGCTAGAACTCAATCACAGAGGAAATTTGGAAAGAACCCAAATACATGGAGACTAAACAGCATCCTTCTAAAGAATGAATGGGTCAACCAGAAAATTAAAGAAGAATTGAAAAAATTCATGGAAAAAAATGATAATGAAAACACAACGGTTCAAAATCTGTGGGACACAACAAAGGCAGTCCTGAGAGGAAAATATATAGCGGTACAAGCCTTTCTCAAGAAACAAGAAAGGTCTCAGTTACACAACCTAACCCTACACCTAAAAGAGCTGGAGAAAGAACAAGAAAGAAACCCTAAACCCAGCAGGAGAAGAGAAATCATAAAGATCAGAGCAGAAATCAATGAAATAGAAACCAAAAAAACAATAGAACAAATCAATGAAACTAGGAGCTGGTTCTTTGAAAGAATTAATAAGATCGATAAACCCCTGGCCAGACTTATCAAAAAGAAAAGAGAAAGGACCCAAATAAATAAAATCATGAATGAAAGAGGAGAGATCACAATGAACACCAAAGAAATACAGACAATTATAAGAACATACTATGAGCAACTCTACGCCAACAAATTTGACAATCTGGAAGAAATGGATGCATTCCTAGAGACATATAAACTACCACAACTGAACCAGGAAGAAACAGAAAGCCTCAACAGACCCATAAGCAGTAAGGAGATTGAAATAGTCATCAAAAATCTCCAAACAAACAAAAGCCCAGGGCCAGACGGCTTCCCGGGGGAATTCTACCAAACATTTAAAGAAGAACTAATTCCTATTCTCCTGAAACTGTTCCAAAAAATATAAATGGAAGGAAAACTTCCAAACTCATTTTATGAGGCCAGCATCACCTTGATCCCAAAACCAGACAAGGATCCCATCAAAAAAGAGAACTACAGACCAATATCCTTGATGAACACAGATGCAAAAATTCTCACCAAAATACTAGCCAATAGGATTCAACAGTACATTAAAAGGATTATTCACCACGACCAAGTGGGATTTATTCCAGGGCTGCAAGGTTGGTTCAACATCCGCAAATCAATCAATGGGATACAACACATTAATAAAAGAAAGAACAAGTACCATATGATACTCTCCATAGATGCTGAAAAAGCATTTGACAAAGTACAGCATCCCTTCCTGATCAAAACTCTTCAAAGTGTGGGGATAGACGGCACATACCTCAATATTATCAAAGCCATCTATGAAAAACCCACCGCAAATATCATTCTCAATGGAGAAAAACTGAAAGCTTTTCTGCTAAGGTCAGGAACACGGCAGGGATGTCCGTTATCACCACTGCTATTCAACATAGTACTAGAAGTCCTAGCCTCAGCAATCAGACAACAAAAGGAAATTAAAGGCATCCAAATCGGCAGAGAAGAAGTCAAACTATCACTCTTTGCAGATGATATGATACTATATGTGGAAAACCCAAAAGACTCCACTCCAAAACGGCTAGAACTTGTACAGGAATTCAGTAAAGTGTCAGGATATAAAATCAATGCACAGAAATCAGTTGCATTTCTCTACACCAACAACAAGACAGAAGAAAGAGAAATGAAGGAGTCCATCCCATTTACAATTGCACCCAAAACTATAAGATACCTAGGAATAAACCTAACCAAAGAGGCTAAGAATCTATACACAGAAAACTATAAAGTACTCATGAAAGAAATTGAGGAAGACACAAAGAAATGGAAAAATGTTCCATGCTCCTGGATTGGAAGAAAAAATATTGTGAAAATGTCTATGCTACCTAAAGCAATCTACACATTTAATGCAATTCCTATCAAAGTACCATCCATTTTTTTCAAAGAAATGGAACAAATAATCCTAAAATTTATATGGAACCAGAAAAGACCTCGAATAGCCAAAGGAATATTGAAAAAGAAAGCCAAAGTCGGTGGCATCACAATTCCGGACTTCAAGCTCTATTACAAAGCTGTCATCATCAAGACAGCATGGTACTGGCACAAAAACAGACACATAGATCAATGGAACAGAATAGAGAGCCCAGAAATGGACCCTCAACTCTATGGTCAACTCATCTTCGACAAAGCAGGAAAGAATGTCCAATGGAAAAAAGACAGCCTCTTCAATAAATGGTGTTGGGAAAATTGGACAGCCACATGCAGAAAAATGAAATTGGATCATTTCCTTACACCACACACGAAAATAGACTCAAAATGGATGAAGGACCTCAACGTGAGAAAGGAATCCATCAAAATCCTTGAGGAGAACACAAGCAGCAACCTCTTCGACCTCAGCTGCAGCAACGTCTTCCTAGGAACATCGCCAAAGGCAAGGGAAGCAAGGGCAAAAATGAACTATTGGGATTTTATCAAGATCAAAAGCTTTTGCACAGCAAAGGAAACAGTTAACAAAACCAAAAGACAACTGACAGAATGGGAGAAGATATTTGCAAATGACATATCAGATAAAGGGCTAGTGTCCAAAATCTATAAAGAACTTAGCAAACTTAACACCCAAAGAACAAATAATCCAATCAAGAAATGGGCAGAGGACATGAACAGACATTTCTGCAAAGAAGACATCCAGATGGCCAACAGACACATGAAAAAGTGCTCCACATCACTCGGCATCAGGGAAATACAAATCAAAATCACAATGAGGTATCACCTCACACCAGTCAGAATGGCTAAAATTAACAAGTCAGGAAATGACAGATGCTGGTGAGGATGCGGAGAAAGGGGAACCCTCCTACACTGTTGGTGGGAATGCAAGCTGGTGCAACCACTCTGGAAAACTGCATGGAGGTTCCTCAAAATGTTGAAAATAGAACTACCCTATGACCCAGCAATTGCACTGCTGGGTATTTACCCTAAAGATACAAACGTAGTCATCCGAAGGGGCACGTGCACCCGAATGTTTATAGCAACAATGTCTACAATAGCCAAACTATGGAAAGAACCTAGATGTCCATCAACAGATGAATGGATAAAGAAGATGTGGTATATATACACAATGGAATACTATGCAGCCATTAAAAGAAATGAAATCTTGCCATTTGCAACGACGTGGATGGAACTAGAGGGTATCATGCTTAGCAAAATAAGTCAATCGGAGAAAGACAACTATCATATGATCTCCCTGATATGAGGGAGAGGAGATGCAACAAAGGGGGTTAAGGGGGTAGGAGAAGATTTAATGAAACAAGATGGGATTGGGAGGGAGACAAACCATAAGTGACTCTTAATCTCACAAAACAAACTGAGGGTTGATGGGGGGAGGGGGATTGGGAGAGGGGGGTGGGATTATGGACTTTGGGGAGGGTATGTGCTATGGTGAGTGCTGTGAAGTGTGTAAACCTGGCGATTCGCAGACCTGTACCCCTGGGGATAAAAATATATTATACGTTTATAAAAAATAAAATTTAAAAATTAAATTTAAAAAAAGTATAAAGTATTAAAAAAAAATAAAAGAAAGGATGAATACCCAACTCTTGTACCAACATGGATGGGACTGGAAGAAATTATGCTGAGTGAAATAAGTCAAGCAGAGAGGGTCAATTATCATATGGTTTTGCTTATTTGTGCAGCATAAGGAATAACATGGAAGACACTGGGAGATGGAGAGGAGAAGTGAGTTGGGGGAAATCAGAGGGGGAGACAAACCATAAGGGACTGTGGACTCTGAGAAACAAACTGAGGGTTTTGGAGGGGAGGGGGGTGTGGGTTGTATGAGCCTGGTGGTGGGTATTACAGAGGGCACATATTGCATAGATCACTGGGTGTGGTGCATAAACAATGAATTTTGGAACACTGAAAAGAAATAAAATTAAATTAAATTTAAAAAAGTAAGATAAAGACTTAAAAAAAGATAAAAAATTTATTAATCACTGCTTTAGGTAATATTCCTTTTTGTCCCAGTCATCTAGAACATAGAATTACACATAAGAATTCATACATAGTATGTTCACTGCAACACATTTATCAATATAACCAGCCCAAGTCTCTGAACAAGATAAGTTACATAATTCATATTATATTCTTAAGGTAGAATATTATACAGTTACTGACACATTTTCAAAGAATTCTAATGGATACAGACAACTGTTTTGGACAAAGGTGCCAAGAATACACGGATAGGGAAAGGATAGTCTTCAAAAATGGTGTTGGGAAGACACTGTACCTACATGCTAAAAATGAGGTTGGATGATTATTTGACAGCATACACAAAAATCAACTCAAAATAGATTCAAGACATAAATCTAGTACCCCAAACTATAAAATTCCTATAAGGAAATATAGGCACTGGTCTTGGCAATGATTTTTTCGACATGACACTCAAAGCACAGGCAACAGATACGACTACATCAAACTAACAACGTTCCACACAACCAAGGAAACCATCAACAACACGAAAAGGCCACCTCTGGAATGGGAAAAAAATTGTCAATCGCATATCTGATAAGGCATTAGTACCCAAAAATACATAGAGATCTCTTAGAATTTGATAGCAAAAACCATACTAAACCAAACCCAAATAATATGATTAAAAAATGGGCAACGGACCTGAATAGACATTACTCCAAAGAAGACATCCAGATGGCTAGGAGACCCATGAAAAGATGCTCATCATCACTCATCAACAGGGAAATTCATATCAAAACCACAATGAGATATCACCTCACAGCAGTCAGAATGGCTAGTATCAAAAAGACAGGAAATAACAAATGCTGGCAAAGATGGGGCGAAAAGCAACCCTTGTACACCGTTGGTGGGAATGCAAACTGGTACAGCGACTTTGGAAACCAGCATGGAGGTTCCTCAAAAAATTAAAAATAGAACCACCATTTGATCCAGCAATCCTACTTCTGGGTGTGTTCTCAAGGGAAATTAAATCACTAACTTGAAGAGATATATGCACCGCCACGTTCATTGCAGCATTATTCACAATAGCTAAGGTAGGGAAATAACGTAAGTGTCCATTGACAGATGAATGGAAAAGAGAATGTGGTGTGTATCTACATTTACAATTAATATTATCCCGCCTTTAAAAAAAGGAAATCCTGCCATTTACAAAAATGTGGATGAACACAGAGAGCATTATGCTAAGTGGAATAAATTGGAAAGATAGGCAAATACTCCATAGTATCATATATATGTAGAATCTAAAAGAAAGAAAGAAGAGAAGGGAAAAGAAAAGATCAGATTTGTAGAATCAGAGTAGAACAGTGGTTACCAGGACCTGGGGGAGATGTCGGTTAAAGCGTATAAGCTTTCAGGTGTGAGTAAGATGATGAGATCTGAGGATCTAGTGCACAGAATAGTGACAATGGTTAATAATACTGTATACTTAAGATTTGCTGAATAGATCTTAAGCATTCTTACACACAAAAAAGATAACTGTGCGATGATGGATGTGTTAATTTTATTTTATTTTATTTCTTAAAGATTTTTTTATTTATGTATTTGATAGAGATCACAAGTAGGTAGAGAGGCAGGCAGAGAGAGGAGCAAGCAGGGTCCCCACTGAGCAGAGAGCCCGATGCGGGGCTCGATCCCAGGACCCTGAGATCATGCCCTGAGCCGAAGGCAGAGGCTTTAACCCACTGAGCCACCCAGGCACCCCAATTTTATTTTTAATCAATTCGATTTGATTTCAAAATGTATGTATATATCAAATTATCATGTTGTATATTTTAAATATAACTTTATTTGACAATTATACTCCAATAAACTGGGAGGAAAAGAATTTTTATGATATGGGGAAATGCTAGCAGGATAATATTATATGAAATATGATACCATATTAGGTATAATCCCCATTTTGCTTCTGTGTGTGTTTTTGTATGTGTAAAGGTATAAAGAAAATTTACCAAATACACCAAAACACTCATGGTGATTATCCATCTTTGGGTTATCGGACTTAGGGTGATTTTGTTTCTTTATATTTATCTGTATTTCACATGTTGTCTATAAAAAACTAAAATTTTTATAATTAAAAAACACAGAACATTTTTTAAAAACACTTAAAATGTCATATATTTATTATATTATATTATATTATATTATATTATATTATATTATTATATGTTATTTATTATTACTTTTTTTTAAGTAGGCTCCATAACCAGCATGGAGCCCAATGTGGGGCTCAAACTCAAAACCGTGAGATCAAGACCTGAGCGGAGATCAAGAGTTAGGCCCTTAGCAGACTAAGCTACACAGGTGCTCCCCACATTTATATTTTTAATGTTGAAGCTTCCAGCCCCCCCAAAAGATAAGGATCCACAATTTACATTTTTTTAGAGAATGAGCATTTGCTACAGCGCTTATAAAAATGAAAATTTACACAGCCACTGTTTCAATGTCTAATCATGTGTCTAGAGTCTGAAAAGTCATCTCTTTCATCAAATAGGTCTTTCCTAAACTCCAGCCAGGACAAGCCAGACATCAGGCATACCAGTGGGAATATGTAGAGGCCAATGACCTGGGTATAGGTGCATGCCTAAGGATGTAAGCCTTGAAGAAAATACCAAAACCTAAGCATAAACTTAACGGGAAAAGACAGATGGACTTCGACTTCTATAACCTAAGTCACGGTAGAATCTGAAGGTGAGCCCAAACTGGGGTGGGGCAGGCAGCAGCAGGTGATGGGAAGAAGGCCAAAGAGGCCATTGGCAAGAGGGAGATTCAGCAGCAGGGACTCAGGCACCAACTCCAGGTACTGGAACTCATGAGTGATTTGAGGGGAAGGAACCAGTGCACACGGTCCCTCAGTTCAAGAGGCTGTTGATAAAAATGGGAAAACCATGGTTTCAGAGACATACCTGAAAGACCTAGTTCAGACATACTCAGTCCAGCCAAGCGACCAAGTGCTAATTTCTACCTCACAGGGTTATGAGGAGATAATAAAACACGGCAGAAATAAAACACGGCAGATAATAAAACACCAAGAGCCTACATGGTAGAAATAAATTGAAGTCACCACTATTATTATTGTTAGTGCTTTTCAACTCTCATCAAATGGGGACTTGGGTGTATGTCGTTAAGAATCAATGTTCCTTGGGATGCTTGGGTGGCTCAGTCCATTAAGCATCCGACTCTTGATTTCAGTATATGTGCTGCCCAAGCAAGCACCAACTCTTGATTTCAGTTCAGGTCATGATCTCAGAGTTGTGAGATAGAGCCCCCAACAGGCTCCACATTCAGAATGAGTCTGCGTGTCCTTCTCCCTCGGCTCCTCCGCGCCCCCTCCCCACCATTCCTGCACACCTGTTCTCTGTCTCAAGTAAATAAATAAAATCTTAAAAAAAAAAAAATCAATGTTCCTCCCAAACATTTTGCCTGATGGACCAACTCAAGAAATTCTTGAGTAAAGTCCACCTGGGACACAGATCCCTCTAGACCTGCAGGAGCCTAGGTAGAGGGGAACCTCATAATGACATGCAGATTATTCTATCTGTGGACAAGGCTTTTTCACCTGCAACAGCAGCTTCTTCTTCTGCACCACACCTGTGGGTGCAGCCTGTAAAAATGGGGTTTTACTGCCTTTATTGGTCTCTGTTGGAATAAGAGGAGTTCAAAGCCAAGTTCACATTCTTCTCTTAAGCCTTAAATCATAACATTCACAAACATTACACATTTTATGGTTAAGAAACAGAACCACACATATAGATTATGAATCATATTTTAATCCAATTGGCTATATGTTATATAACCCAGTTGAAACTTTCTGGGGAAAGATTATAAACGTTTACCTTCAAATTTCCAACATTATATCAACCACAACAGGAAAAGGAGAGGGAAATTCCCTTCTCATTTTTATGCCCTTCACTCAAAGCTAAGAAAATATGCCCATATCTTTTGCTGCTACTTGTGTTGGAGCTTGTGTTCCCAGCCTTGTTTACCTATAGTTTCCAGCTCAACTCCGCCCTGATCCTGAATGAAAATAAGATTTAGGCACAGCTAGTAACCGCTCTTCAGGCCGTATATAGACTTTATGCACCAGGCATAATTAGATCCACAATCATAATTATTTTTCATTTTTTTCCCCCTGCCCGGCATCCCTCCTGCTCCTTTTGGGAACACTATCCTATGTTTTTGGTGGGTGTCGGGGATAGGAAGGGGCAAAGTAGGGAAACCATTCCTCCCTGGGGCCATATAGTCATGGTGGAACTCTCAAAGCCCTCTGCTTCCCTCACACGGGGATAGGCAATGCGTTTATGAAATAAGACTTTCAGACTCCAGATATGTGGTTAGATATTTAGGCACTGGTTGTACCAACCATCTCTTGAGATTCTGATTCAACTGGGGCCCAGGGCCTCAGTATTCAAGTTCCCCAAGTGGTCGTAGCATGCAGAGAGTGTTGAGATCCACAGGATCAAGGTAAGCAAGCCATGACAGGAGATGCTGAGAGCTCCTGTCTCTCACTAACTCAAGGAGCTCTCTTGCCCTCTGCCCTTTCTCCATCTTTCTCCCTCTTGAATTTCCATCTGGCTTATCATATCATAAAGTAGATATTTGTGCTGTGACAGTTAATACAGAATTAAGATTTTTCTGATTTTAAAAAACACACCAGGGGCGCCTGCGTGGCTCCATCCATTGAATGTCTGATTCTTGGTTTTGGCTCGGGTTGTGATCTCATGGGTTGTGGGACTGAGCCCCATATCAAGCTCTTCACCCTCTGCCCCTCTTCTCATTTGTGAGCACGCACATGCACTCTTGCTCACTCACGCTATCTCAAATAAATAACGGGGGTGCCTGAATGGCACAATGGATTAAGTGGCTGGCTCTTGTCCTTGTCTCAGATCACAATCTCACAGTCCTGGGATTGAGCCCTGTGTCAGGTCTGTGCTCAGCGGGAAGTCTGTTTCAAGATTCTCTCTCTCCCTTGCCTTCTGCCCCTCCCCCCTCAAATAAATAATCTTTAAAATAAATAAATAAATAAAATAGTAATAAAAATCCCACCTGAGGATGGGGGAATCATTTATGACGTTTTTATTATTCTCAGACCCAACTGCAGGTTTGCGTTATCTTTAACAGACTCTACAATTCCCAACACGGAATATTTGTGTTAACAGAAAGATTATTCTGCTAGTCCTGTGAGAAGGGTACTAGTAATGAGAAGCAGAAAGGAAGTTTAGAGGCTGTTTCTAGAGTAGAGTGGGCATGTTCTGAAATCCGAAATTGAAGGGAGACCTGTGGCCCGATAAGATTAAAAGGAGCTTTGTAATTCTGTAAAAAGACAAACATACTCTTCTCGTGGTTGTGCTGTCTGGACACCAGAATTTTGGTTTAGAGACTTAAGTGGCGGGGCACATATGGTTCTGGAATCAGGTATATCTACATGTCCAAAACATATATTTTTTATTCCTTCAGTCAAGACTTTATAAAGATAACAGACAAATGGGAGTGTTTGAAAAGACTGAGCTCATGCTGTAGGAAGCACACCACTGCACAGTTTACTCTCCCAGAGTAACAAACTTGAACACGATACTTGGTGTGGAACATCATTCAATATCTTCCTGGCAGTGGTAGCTGGAAATTACTGTTTAAACACTTCACGCTCACTGATCCACAGGCAACCAAGGCACAGCGCTCAAAGAATTTAATTCCCTGTCTGCTTTCCAGTTCAGTTACAGAGACACCTGTTGTAAGGCAGTCTGAGTTCATAAAAGCCAATGATCTTCGGCCGATCTACAATTTTAATTAGTGAAATTTGAAGGCAGTGGTGTGACAATTTTCCTCCTTGCCCTCATCCATTCAACCTGCAGTGACGGAGCAACACCTTGGTGTCAGGCGTTGTGTTAGGAACTGGTGATTCAAAGACAATACACAATTATAAGAAGTTGGGCCATGCATGATCCTAGAGGTAGGAACAAAGTGGCATGGAGAAACAAAGTGTTTTTTTAGGAAATTCAAGGTCTTTTTTTTTTTTTTTAAGTAGGGGAAGTCATGTTCAAGTTAGGTCTTGAAGAGTAGATACATGGGAGTTTCCCTAAGAGCAGGTACACAATGGCACTCCAGGCAGAAAGAATAGTATGTACAAATGCATATGAGGGGAAAAAAATTGTGGCAACTTTGAGAGGAGTGAGAAATTTAGTGTCACTAGTGCAATGGGTATTGCAATAGGATTATACATGAGACTAGTGAGGTAGTTTTTTGGAAGGGTTTTTGGTAACCCTGCTTGAGAGTTTAGATTTTACCATATGAGCACACAGAGTAGTCATTTCTGAACATGGTATGTTTTTGTTACAAAAGAAAATCTATGGGCTGTATGAGGAAAAGACTAGAGGTGAGAGGCAGAAAAGGTAGCCTCAAGGCTTTCTAGAGCAACAGTTCTCAACCAGGGGAGATTTTTGCCTCTGGGGGATGTTTGGCAATGGCTAGAGACATTTTTAATTTCATGAGGGGGGTTGAGGTTAAGGAGGAGCTGGTGGTGGCAATAAACAGTGAGGAGACGTCAGGGATGCCGCTAACACCTTACAGTGGACAGGACAGCACACTCTCCCTAACCCCCCAAAGAATTATCCAACCCAAAATGACAATAGTACCAAAGTGGAGAAACTGTTCTAGGCTGTAAGTGGGCAGCTTCTGCTTTGGGTTGCTGGGTGTCTATTCCTTCTTCTTCTTAGGAAAAGCACCTTGATTTTTTCTTTTCTTCTCTTTTCTTGTTTTCTTTCCTTTCCTTTCCTTTTCCTTTCTTTCTTTCTTTCTTTCTTTCTTTCTTTCTTTCTTTCTTTCTTTCTTTCTTTCTTTCTTTAGAGAGAAAGAGAGCTCACTCGCCTGTGCCCACTAGGGGTGGGGAAGAGGTGAGGGAGGGGCAGGGGAGAGAGGGAGAGAGAGAATCCTAAGTAGGCTCCATGCCTAGCACAGACCCCCATGCTGGGCTCAATCCCACCACCCAGAGATCAGGACACAAGCCAAAATCAAGAGTCCCACGCTTAGCTCACTGAGCCACCCAGGCAACCCAGCATCTTGATTTTTTCATTCAGATGTTCACCTTTTACTGTAAACCCATGTGCTTCAGGGGAAGCTGACCCCTCCCTAGCCTTTGAGGTGGGGCTGAATTGATTAAGCCAATCAGCTCATTCCCTTCCCATAGAGTATTCATTTGGGTAAAGGCCAAGATATGGTAACAAAAAGACCCCAAAATAGTGCTTTAAGTATAATGGAAATTCACCTCTAACTCTCAGGAAAGTCAGTGACCGGAGATCTGGGGCTTGCGGGGTAATGCTGTGCCACCTGCCGTTAAGTAACACAGATTACTTTCATTTTACTATGCCGCATCTCCTAAGGTGCTATTCTCCCCCGGTGGTTGAAACTGGATGAGGGTCACGCCCTGGTTCCATTCTGCAGGCAGAGCCAAGAGACAGTGCACTGGAGACAGTTTTTGGTCTCTGAGGGGATGATCTGGAAGTCGCACACATCACTTTCCCTCCCATCCCATTGACTTGAACTCAAACACAGGATCAAGTCCACCCAAAAGAGAAACTGGGTACAGGCCATGTTCTAAGCTGGAAGTGGGGAAAGTGCTGGTTCTTTTGCTAAAAGGAGAAAGGACAGTGTGGAAACTGAGGGGTAATTCATATCTTTATCACACCTAGGTCGAGTCAGGGTTTGGCTGGAGAACATGACTTAATATAGGCCCATGAGATATGAAAAATGTGAAAAACACATTTTCTGGGAGCTTCTGGAAAAGAAGCTAGTAGAATTCAAATCAACCTAGAAATAACTTACGACGACCTGATATTTTTGTCTTAACCTTATTAGATCTCTTCCTCCAAACTGTGCTTTTATTCTTTGCGTTTCTACACTGCCCTATTTCCAACGGTGGAAATCACCATCACATTCTTCCTATCATAATGAATTGATACTTGACATTCTCTTTGTAGCCTGATAACTAGTCCCTCATGAAATAAAAGTTCTATTTTCTTGTCCTTTTTTTCCCCAACAACTTTTTATATCATTCCCATACTCTACAGTTTACTCATTTACAATTATAATTGCACCCAATTACAATATACAATTCTATGGTTTTTAGTATATCACAGATAGGTACAACCATCTGTAGTCAGTTTTAAAACATTTCATCATCTCAAAATGAAAGCCCACACCCTTTGGCTATCACCTCCATATATCCCTCACTCTCAACCTTAAGCAACCACAAATTTACTTTCTAGCTCTATAGATCTCCCTGTTCTGGACATTTCATAAGAATGGGATCATATAATATGTGGTATTTTGACTGCCCTCTGTCTCTTAGCATACTGTTTTCAAGGTTCATTCATGGTGTAGCATGTATCAGTGTTTCATTCTTTTTTATGGCTGAATAATATTTCAATTACAGACATGCTACATTTTGTTTAGCCATTTGCCAGTTGAAGGACATTTGTTTTGTTTCTACTTTTTGTCTACTGTGACTAATGCTACTCTAAACATTTGTGTACATGTTTTTAAGTGGATATGTATTTTCATTTCTCTTGTGCATATTCCAAAGAGTGATTCTTGAGTAATATGGTAATGCCATGTGTAAACATTTCAGGAACTGTCAAATGGCTTTTCAAAGCTGGTGCACCATTTCACATTCTGACCAGCGGTGTTAAGGTTTCTGATTTCTCCATATCCTTGCCAACACTTATTTTTTGATTCTAGTCATCCTCTCTCCTTTTACAAGAGGCTTCATCTAGTGTATGCCCTCAACTGGTCCACTGGGCCCTGATTTCAAGGCTTTTCTAGCACTACCTCTTATTTCCTGTCCCTGACCCCCTAGTTATTCAAAATGAACACTTGGTTTACTCAGGTCGGCCTGGCCTTGCCCTCCTGCACCCATGAGAGAGACCCATCAGGCAATGTGCAAGTTATCTGCTCCAGAACTGCCCAGTCCTCCCTATACACACTGAATTGGAAAACATTAAAATACCATGACCACAACATTATTGGTAAAAATGTAATATGGTATACCAATTATGGAAAACAGAGTGGTGGTTCCTCAAAAATTTAAAAATAGGGGCGCCTGGGTGGCTCGGTGGATTGGGCCGCTGCCTTCGGCTCAGGTCATGATCCCGGGTCCTGGGTTCGAGCCCCTCGTCGGGCTTTCTGCTCGGCGGGGAGCCTGCTTCCTCCTCTCTCTCTGCCTGCCTCTCTGCCTACTTGTGATTTCTCTCTGTCAAATAAATAAGTAAAATCTCTAAAAAAAAAAATTTAAAAATAGAATTACCATATGATTCAGTAATTCCACTTCTGGGTATACACTTGTGATGGTCCACTCCTAGGTGTCTACCTGAGATGTGTCAACTGGATTGGGTCACAGGATGCCCAGGTGTCCAGTTCAACGTTATTTCTGGGTGTGTCTGTAGGGTATTTCTAGATACGATTAGCATTTGAACAGATGGGGCTGAATGGTATAGATGACCCTTCCCTTATGTGGATGGTCATTATTCAGTCCGTTAAGGACCTGAATAGACAATAGACAAAATGTGGAGGAAGAAGAATTCTTTCTCTCTGCCTGAAGGTTGAGATATTGTTCTTTTGTTCTCAGAATGGGATCTACATCATCAGTGCCCCTGGTTCTCAGAATGTCAGACCTGGATTAGAACTACACTATTAGCTTCCTTGATCTCCAGCTTGCAGATGGCACATCATGGGACATCTCAGCTTCCACAATCACATGAGCCAATTCCTCATAATAAATCTCATTACATATGTAATTTTCTGTATATATCTATAGTTTCCATTTTATATATATATATATATATATATATATATATATATATAATTTCCGTATGTATATATCCTATTGTTTCTCTGGAGGACTGTAATATAATACACAAATGAATTGAAAGTAGGAGCTTGAACAGATACTTATAAACCCATGTTCATAGCAACATTATTCACAATAGCCAAAAAGTGGAAAAAACCCAAGTGCCCAAGTGTCCATCAACAGCGGAAGGGGTAAACAAGATGTGGTGTACACATTTGGAATGGAATATTATTCAGCCTTAAAAAGGAAGGAAATTCTGTGGCGCCTGGGTGGCTCAGTCAGTTAAGCATCTGACTCTTGATATCAGCTCAGGTCTTGATCTCAGGGTCATGAGTTCACGCCCTGCTTTGGGCTCCATGCAAGGCGTGAGGCTTACTTAAAAGAATTTTTTTTTTTTAAGATTTTATTTATTTATTTGACAGAAAGAATGAGAGAGAGAGAGAGAGAGAGAGCACACACACAGGGGGAGCTACAGAGGGAGAGGGAAAAGCAGGCTCCTCCTTACTGAGCAGGGGGCCTGATTGGGGCTTGATCTCACGACCCCAGAATCATGACTGAGCTAAAGGCAGATGCTTAACTGACTGAGCCACCCAGGCACCCCTTAAAAGAAACTTTAAAAAGCTTTTTTAAAAAGGGAGGAAATTCTGACACACGTCACATGAACCAGGCTTGGGGACATTACAGTAAGTGAAAAAAAGTCAGTTACAAAAAGGGCAGATACTGCATGATGCCACTTATATGAGGAACTTAGAGCCATCAGATTCACAGAAACAGGAAGTGGAATGGTAATTAGCAGGAACTGGGGGAAGGAAAAACTGGGGATTATCTTTTTTTTTTTTAAGATTTTATTTATTTATTTGACAGAGAGAGAGAGATCACAAGCAGGCAGAGAGGCAGGTGTGTGGGGGGGTCGGGATTATCTTTTAATGGATACTTCTCAGTTTGAGAAAGAGAAAACATTTTTAAATGCACGCTGATGTCAATTGTACAACAATGTAAATGTACTTAATGCTACAGTATTGTACACTTAAGAATAGTTAAGATGGAAAATTTTATGTCATGCATATTTTACTACCATCATGACCGCAAAATACATATAAATGAGGTATGATTGAGCCATAAAAGAGAAATGAAGCACTGATATATGCTACAATGTCGATGACCCAGAAAACATTAGTCTATATGAAAAAAAAACCAGATAGAAAAGCTTATATTGTATGATTCTACTTATATGAAATGTCTAGAATAGGTCAATCCACAGAGATGGTGGTTGCCAGGGGCTGGGGGGGAGGGGGCAACGGGGAGAAACTGCTGAATGGGTACAGAGTTGTATTTTGGAGTGATGGAAATATTTTGCAACTAGATAGATAATAGATAGATAAATATTTTGCAGCTGTGGTTGCACAACCCTGTGAATGTATTATCACCTCATTACATTAAAATTTTTAAAAGAATATTTATATACAACGTATATTAATAAAAAATGTGTATATATATGTGTGTGTATATATATATATATATAATATGTATCCTGCTCAACACCAAGCACTGGAACTGCTCTATGTGGGGGCAGCCCCAATTATATCCTCCTGTGGGGAGGCTGGTCATTCAACAATCCTCTTCTTTTCTTTCTTAGGTACTACCCCCCCTTTTTTTTTTTGCCTTCTCTCCATTCCTCAACCCTCTTACCATCTTCATTACCAGGCCTATCAGACTTGTCCCCTGCTTGACCCTCTGAGCTCTTTCCTCTCACCTTCCCCTTTGCTTACCGTCCTCCATGGACACTGGTCTCCCATTTGAAGAGGTCAGACATGCTGTCCCCTCAGCTCTTGTACCTGCTCCTCCCCCAGCCTGCAAGAGTGGTGCCCCCGGCACTTGCTTGCTTTACGCTCCCTGCATTTGGGTCCCCGTTCTAACGTCACCTACCCAGAAGGGCCTTTGTAGCCACTCTATCTACATTGCTAGTATTATCCACTGTGCTCTCTGTCTCCTTTCTCTGCATTTTTGTATCCTTCAGAACAGTTATCACTCGACTTGTCATATTTGTTTCAGATCTTCCTGAAATACAGAATATAGGTGAAAGTCTTTTTCCCATCTCCCCCAATGTCACTCCTTTTTCCTCATTTACCAGAGGAAACCGCTACCATAATTCATGTGTTCTTCTACTCACGTTTTTATACTTCTTCTCCCTATGTGTGGGTATAAGCAGCAGACAAATGTCTTTTCTCTTTGTTTGTAAATATTTTTATACAGTTACCTATCATGCTGCCTGTATCTCTACAACACGCATGCGCACACGCACCCTTGTGTCTATCCGGTTCATTCATTTTAAGGGCTGTACTATATTCTTACAAAAGAATATACCTCAAATATTATGTAGCCCCTTATTGATGAAGGATTCCCCGTGGTTTATGGCTACTATGATCCATGCTGCAAGACAATTACTTGGCATGTCCTTTCGCACATGTGGAGTTTCTACAGGGTGCAAACCTGGAGGTAGGATCGTGGTATTCCAGATGTTCTCCATTTGCCCCTCAGATCCACTCTCTCCTCTACTGCGCTCTGCGCCCCAGGAAGCTGGCCTTTATGGACTACATCTACGAACGCCCTCTCCCTCTACCTTCTTGCCGGATTTGGCCAATGGGAAGTGCCAGCAGGAAAGCAAGGGAGTGGGTGGGTGAAGGGAAGGGAGGTTGATATCAGGGCATTTATCCTCCTGGTCCCCACCCTGCTGGGTCTCTGTGGGTTGGCTACATTCGCCTCCCTAAGGCTCCCTTAGGTTCCCCAAAACTGTTGCTCTTTGGGTTCTGGGGATCTGGTGACCATTTTCTCTCTTTGCCCCTTCAGACGTAAGGATAGCAAGGAAGTTCCCCAAGCTTCCCTGATATTGCTACCCTTCTTGCCTTTTTTAAGTTTCCATTCACCCTATCTGTGTTTTTGTAACTAGTCCTTTTATTAAATTTCAAGAGAGAACATTCTGTTTCTTGCAAGATGCCAACCAGTATACGATGATATGTGCATCTTCAACCTTACTACATGCCAATCAATTAAACCTTCCAGTCTCCATTTCTTCCAGGGTACTCACTGATGAAATCTTAAGGTATTTTTTAGTGCTACGAAAATGTGACTTCTTTGCTTTCACCACCTGAAATCTCTGCTCCAGTCAGACTGGGCTAGTCACTGGTCTCTGAACACAATTGTGGTCTTAGGCTTTCCGTGAATAGAATAATCCTCTCCGTTCTATTTCCCCCCCTTTTCCATACTATGATCATTGGAGTCCTTCTACTTCTCCTCCCCCTCTCCCAGCTTCCTATGAGGTAATCTCACTTTGCTTCATGAAATCAAGCTACTGAGGGAACCAATGACTATGAGCTCCTGGTACCTATTGTCCCCACCATGCAATTGGCTCTCTGCCTCTCAAAAATCTCTTGTGAGATGTTTTCCACAATTAATTAGTTTTTCTTATGTATATATCTATTGTCTTCAACTACACAACACTTCCCTTAAGTGTAACAGACTCCGGGCTTTGTTTTCGTGGTATTCACCCCTATTATTTAAGTGCCTTGTATGAGAGGTACTCAGTTAATACTGTTAATGAATCAATAAATGAATTTACTGCTCTAATATCATTAATCAGCATGTAATATGATAGCCTAAAATCCTTTCTGCACTTGCAAATAGATGTAATTTTCCTTTTTTCACGCCAGTTTAATTCGTTCTTGGGTCAAATGTGTCCTGTTGAATATAGGCTGTGTGTCTGAGTTCGGAGAAGTATACATTTTGGTGTTGAATGAATTAATGCCTATGAATTTACTGTAGATCTAAAACTACCATTACAATTAAAATTGAAATAGTTATATTCCTGGGGCTTCTGGTGGGGTTAGTTGGAAGAGCATGCAGCTCTTGATCTCAGGATTGTGAGTTTGAGCCCCAGGTTGGGTATAGAGAATACTAAAAAAATAAATAAATAAACTTTAAAAAGAATTTGTAGTCTCATTATGAAAAAATTTCTTAGCAGTGAAAACAAAGATGATGATAACCAACGAAGTTAGTTAACAGGGATCAAGGGCCTTCTATTCTCCACCTACTCCGATGTGAAAATCTGAGGTTTCTTTATTGACTTTGAAGTATCTGTTAACATCTGCAGACATCCTAAGGGAAATTGGCACACAATAAATAGATCCATGCTATTTTTAACTCCACCGGGGGAAAAAGAAAGCAAGGAGAAATTAGGTTTCTTGAGGTGAAAACAGGAAGAGAAATGTTTTTCAGGAGTCTACTTAAGCAAAAAAAAAAAAAAAAATTAGTTTCAACCTCCTTCACAGTCACCCCAAATGCTGTCACCTTTCTCTCTCTATCTAACATATACCCACTGGTCATAAGTTACAGATAGTCTTTAAGAACAGTCAAATAGTGGGCAGAGTGGACAAAAGATCCCAGAGCATTAACAGAGGGAATGAACAGGGAAGAAATGCAATTGGTCAATATGAGCAGTTGTAAGCATTTGCAAGAAAAGGTGAGAAATAAAGTGATGTTAAGAAGTAGCTCTATCGGGGCGCCTGGGTGGCTCAGTGGGTTAAAGCCTCTGCCTTTGGCTCAGGTCATGATCTCAGGGTCCTGGGATTGAGCTCCACATCGGGCTCTCTGCTCAGCAGGGAGCCTGCTTCCTCCTCTCTCTCTGCCTGCCTCTCTGCCTACTTGTGATCTCTGTCTGTCAAATAAATAAATAAAATCTTAAAAAAAAAAAAAGAAGTAGCTCTATCAAGGGAAGGTGATTTGTCATTATGAATCTTGGATGTTGGTTGACCACGCTTGTCTCAGTGAAAGCACTGGCAGGATTATCTGTTGAGGCTAGAGATGGAGGGGGTGTTAGGGTGGTGGTCCTCAAAGTCTCGTCCCCAGACCAGCAGCAGCACCTGGGACCTTGTCAGAGATGAAAATGCTCGGGCCACACCTCAGACCAACTGACTCAGAATCTCTGGGGGACAGGACTCAGCAGTCTGCATGTTAACAAGTTGGGCAGTGGATTCTGATGCATGCTCAAGTTTGAGAACTAGAACTACCGTGCCAGGCCATTGTTTACACAATACCTACCTGTATGTGTGCCTCTGCAGTTAAACTATTTGAGGGCTTTTTCTGTCAGGAAATGATTCCCACTTTTTTCTGGCAGGAAATGATTCCCACTTTTTTTCATCACTCATTCCAGCCAGGTGCACCTGTGGACTCACACTCAGAGGTGCTTCTGGTCCTGAGGACAGTGTATAGAACTACAGGCAGACCAGGAGGTCTCTAGTCTGTTCTGGATGTGCTGATTACCTGCATATCTTTCTTTCCTACCCAGACTGTTCTTGAGTTCACAAAGTTACACTAATGAAAGTTGCTAAATATGAAAGGCTACACCCCTTCCTTCTATGACCTCACTTCTGTGTCTCTCTTGAGCCTTCTCCCTGCTTTGATACTCTCTGGCAAGAAGTCTGTGCAAGAAAACTAAGAACACTTTTTATGGGGTTCCAGCACCACTGGATTAGCTCACAGACCTTTATTACCTGCCTGATGACAGGAACTGTGCTAAGGACTGGGGTAAAAAAAAAAGAGTGTACCATTTTCTGCAAGAGAGAGTAAAAAAAAAAACAAAACACCAGATGATTTAAATAGAGTAAATTTCAGGCATTGAGTAGTGGGCAGAGTGGAAGAAAGGTGAAAAGGTTAGTCATTTAAGCATCTGCCTTCAGCTCAGGTCATGATCCCGGGGTTCTGGGATGGAGTCCGGCATCCCATTGGGCTCCCTGCTTAGTGGAGAGTCTGCTCCTACCTTTCCCTTTCCCTCTGCTTGTGATCTCTCTCTCTCTCAAATAAATAAATAAATGAAATCTTTAAAAAAAAAATAGAGTGAAGCTCAATGCTATGACAAAGTTCTGTATGGGGTAATGTGGAAGCACGAAAAAAAGGACATTCCGATCAGGGAAGGTCTCCTGGAGAAATTAGTACCTGCTCTTCAGAGCGTAGTCTTTTTTTTTTTTTTTTTTTTTTTAGATTTTGTTTATTTATTTGACAGAGAGAAATCACAAGTAGACGGAGAGGTAGGCAAAGAGAGAGAGAGGGAAGCAGGCTCCCTGCTGAGCAGAGAGCCCGATGCGGGACTCGATCCCAGGATCCTGAGATCATGACCTGAGCCGTAGGCAGTGGCTTAACCCACTGAGCCACCCAGGCGCCCTTCAGAGCGTAGTCTTAAAGAGAAAGTATGGAGTAGCTGAGAGAAAAAGGGAGGTATATGCTTACGGTGAAAGGAATAGCATCATCAAAGATAGGGAATTCTAACAGGTCAGCAAATGCTAGGACTAGAGATTCTCAGAAGACAGCATTGAGAGAAGCACACTAGGAGCTGGAGAGGGAGTCACAGTGATACCTGTCTGACTTTACCTAGAATGGTCCCAGCTTTAGCACTGAAAGTCCCCTGTCTCCCAGATCTAGACAAACCAGGATGGTTGGTCACACTCGGCTAGCAGCCAGGGTGCAGAAGGTCAGATGTGCCATGAAAAGAAGTACACACTTGACCATCAGGATGCCACTAAAGGCACCAGGATATATTTAGGAAAACCTTACACAGCCACATGAACCAGAATAGGGGCTCCAGTGGACTAAACCTACATAAGAGAAGGGAGGGCAAAGGCAGGCTCCCTGAGTTTTGCTGTCTCATACAAGTAGGAAAATCAAAACACATATAAAAAGGCACTATTAAAGAGGGAGGAAGGAAAGGCAAGAAGGCAAGGGGGGGCAGGGATAAGACTTGAAGTCTGGAGTTCTGTGTTCATTGTTTCTACTTACTCACACACATTCTATAAGCTTCAGCTTCCACATCTGTGAAATGGGATAATACCTACCTCCTGGCTTTGTTTTGATGATCAAACAGCAGAGTTCATGTGAAAAAGCTTTGTAAACTATAAAGCACTGGATGAGTATTACTAATAAGAGCCCTATCAAACTCAAAATATATCCAACCACATCAATCTAGAGAGCGCAATTCAGGTTGTAATTGCATCACATTGTTGCCTGCTTTTTACCAGCACTGTCATCATTAAAACTCCTGTATGTCAGCTGGCTTCAGTGGGGTGGGGGTTGCTGGGAAGAAGTGCCAAGGGAGAGGCAGCCCAGATTCTTCCTTCTCTTCCCCCATACCAGAAACATTCAAACCAGGAGAAGTGGCATTAAAGAACAAGCATGGGGACAGAAAGGAATGGAAGCGATTTGTTCTGGATTGAAAAATACCAACCTAAGGGTTGATATCAAATCAGATCATGCCCTGTTGATGGCTGTTTAATAATTCTCTTTTGCAGTCATCCTTCTTTGTGTTCTCAGTGTCTGGCACATAATAGGTGCTCAAGAAATACTTGGCAAGTGAATTGATAAAAACATAGTCCAGGGAAAACTCAAAATGGCCTTAAGTTGACCCTTGGCAATATCCTAAAAGGCCACAAAATAGGAGCTTAATCCCTAAAGATCTGTATTTTTATAAATCTGTGTAAAATTCATAGTTCGATTACTGTTTTTTTGTGTTTTGTGTTTGTCTTTCTTGGTTTTGGTTGTTTTCTTCCTCAGCTGCCTCTCTTCCCTGTTTTCATCTTGGGTAGGGTTTCTCAATCCTGGCACTAACAATTCTTTGTTTTGAGACTGTCCTGTGATGGTAGCCTGTTTAGCAACAGTCCTGGCCTCTCACCCACAAGATGCCAGTAGCATTTCTCACCCCTGGTTTTGACAACCTAACATGTCTCTAGACATTGCCAAGAGTTTGGGAGAGGGGGCAAAATCCACCTTTAATCCCCACCACTGAGAACCACTAGTCTAGGGAATCTGCTGAAACATTTTTAGATAAGCTAAATTTTGGTAAGTACTGATTTTTCTCTCTTTTTCTCCAAGGCAAACATTTGATTCATATGCCTCCAAATTGAATAGATTCTGACAATGGTGAAGGAAAAGGAATTCCTCTTTCCCTATCTGCAGTGTTCCTTTACGACCTCATTCTTAGAAATGGCAAGGTTGGGGATGGAGGTTAGGACTGCATTTTATTTATCTAGACATATACCCTCCAAATAGCAATTGCATATTTCTTTTATTTCATTTTGTGGGAAAGTGAAAAGAATGCAGTGTTTTACAATTCAAATTAAAGTTAAAAGCATATCAAGCTGTCTGATTTTCTGGGAGTGAGAAGTGGGGGGGGGGGGCTTTATTATGGCACAGCTGCATGAGAACTTCAACACCAGAAAAACTTTACGGCATGAAAGAAAACTGTGTATGTCGAGAAAGAACATGAATGCTGAAAGCACATTGTTACTATAAATTTTGAATCTGAGATACAATTCACAATGCTGCTTTACTAATAGTGCAATTTTAAACCTATTTAAGCTGGGAAATTTGTTATCAGGTGACTCATACATGTGGGGAAATCCAGTTTATCTGTGCCAAAGATGAAAGAAAGCGATTAGGTGTTTAAATGTTAAGATTCCATTCAGTCTTGTGAATGAACTGCAGTAATCTTGGATGAGGAGAAAAGAAAGGGCAGTTATTCATCAAGTTGAAAAATGTTAAAGGGCTTTCTGGATTTAAATAATAAAACCTTATATTTATAACATATTTATCTTCCAAATACCATAAGTACTTTTATTTCTTTTTTATTTCGAAACATTCACAAAGTTTAAAAAAAAAGAGTTAAGTAAAGTACAAAGAACTTTTTGTCCTTAACCATTGGAGAGTCAGTACAGACCTGAGGCCCCTTTACCCACAAATACTTTTTCCTACGAACAAGGACTCTGTCCCATCTAATCATGATGCAACCATTAAAACCAGACAAGTGACACTGATGCATGACTATTGTCCAGTCCTCAGGCTCTCTACTCAAGTTTTGTCAATTGTCTCAGGGACATGTTTTCTAGCGACAGGATAGAATTCCAAATCCTACACTGCACTGATTTGTCTCCCTCAGCCCAGAACAATTCCATGGTCTTTCTTTGACTTTCATGACCTTGACATTGTTGAAGAAGATAGGCTAGTTATCTTGTAACTTGTCCCTTAATTTGGGGCTTAACTGGTGTTTCCTTATGATTATATTCAGGTTATACAACCTTGGCAGGAATATCATAGAAGTGAGGCTGCTTTCATCTCCCTATATCCTGCCATGTGGCATATGATTTCAAGCTGCCCCATCACCAATGATGTTCACTTTGATTCCTTGCTTAAGGTAGTATCTGCCAGGCATATCCTCTGTGAACATATTCTTTTTCCTATTGAAGCCATGTAAATAACCCCTTTCTCATCAAATTTTGAAGTACTCATTTACTTATGTCTTCTTACTCATAATTAATGGGTGATAATACTTTACTGTCATTTTTAATTTTGATGTTCAAGTTGTTACTGACTTGGCCAGTAGAAAGCCCTTCAAGTTGGCTTCTAGGTCCTTTTGAGACATTCATGTCATTCCTTGAGCCCTGCCTTGCTCTGATCCAAGGTATTCTGGACTCAGACTTTCCCTGCCCCAGATGTGGGGTCAGCCATTTCTCTAAGGAGCCCTGGTTCTTCTCGAAGGAAAATGTTAATTAGAAACCAAGATCTTGAGACTAGCTGTGCTCATTGATATCAGGCTGTCAGTGCTTCCAAACTTGCCATGGTACCTATAAAAATGTGTCACTCAGATCTCCTGCTACAGGGAGCATAATCGATTGATAGCCCCAACTATTGCCCCTTGGATCTACCACCCAGTTTGCACTGAGGCCATACCTCCCAAGGGTTACTCCCAGTCAGTGTTTAAGCACAGCAGGGACCAGTGGGCGCATTGTGGCAAAACATAGGAATTCTTCCATGGATAACTTTGACTTGGGAACTCCCCATCTACTAGTAAATCCCTCTTGGAACTGTGCTGCTCTTCCAGACTTTTCCTACTCTAATCCTTCCTTCTTTGTCTCCTTCCACTAATGTCAGAATATATCTCAGTCTGTAGGATTTCTCTCCCTTCTTGTTTTCTACTTGTATTTGTTACCTATCACTATGTAACAATTTCTCCCAAAATATATTAGCTTAAAACAAAACAAATACTTATTATTTCATAGTTTTTGTAGGCCAGGAATTTCAGAGCAGATTAGCTGGTCTGAAAACTCATGATGTTGCTGTCAATATGTCAGTCACAGCATAGTTATCTGATGGCTTGATTTGACCCTAGAGGATCTATTTTCAGGATGGCTCATTTGGCTATTGGCAGGAGGTCTCAGGTCATCACCACATGGACCACTCCATAGGACTACTTGAGTGTCCTTGTGACATGACAGCTGATTTTCCCCTTACAGCAAGTGCTCTGACAGAAGAAAGGAGAAGCCACTGTTAAAAACAAGACAACAGGTCCAAAATGGAGTCACTTATGCTAAGCCCCATATCACCAAACTGAGACTTAATTACAGTTTTGGCCTCTTCCAGAAATGGAATCTTAAACCAATCATCAGGAATCACCGGGTCAGCCCTAGTGAGGTAATTTGCCTGATAGACCCCGGCCATTCCCCAAAGGAAAGTAACTGTGCCACAGTGAATGCACTTTTTGCAGTATGACTCTCTTGTCCCACGCCTTCTGCCTATAAAAGTCTTCCATTATGTATAGTTCCTTGGAGCTCCTTTCTATCTTCTAGATGGGTTGTGGCCTGATTCATAAATTGTTGATTAAGCCAATAAGGTCTTTAAAATTTACCCAGTTGAAATTTGTTTTTTAACCATGTATTTTACTGTTTAACCTTAAATTCATACTGTGTCATTGCAGCGATAGGTCAACTGTATTGAGTATAGGAGGGGATTTCACAGAGATGGGACTGCCAAGAAGTCAGAATCACTGGGGGCTGCATTGGAGGCTGTCACACTCCCCCAATATGTTTCTTGCATATCTAATCCTGTCTTGGTGACTCCTTCTCAGTAAACGAACTGACACATCTGCTTGGTAGACAGAGGTAGAGAATCCCCACTCACGGTTATGTACGCATTCACAGCCATGTTCATTTCTATAACTGTCCTCATATATTGAAAACCATGAATCCATATCAATACATCCAGCACCAATACAGCATCACAGTGTCTGTTCTAGTTTTTTTCTGTTTCTGTATTTGTAATTCCTTTGTATGCATTGAGGTATCCAGACTTGTACATTCATCTATTTTATCAAATATGGGCCATTTTTGGCTCTTGTCTCTTCAAATATTCTTTCTGCACCTTTCTCTTTCTCACCAGGAGCCCTGGTTGCTGTAAACCTTTGACTGTCTTCTAGAGCTCTGATAAAGAGGATTCTGCTAGTTTTTGCCAGGTTTTTTTTTTTTTTTCAGTGTTTATGGGAAGAGACAGGCCCCTTAGATTTCCCTACTGCACCATTTTCATTGATATGGGCACCACTCTATTGCCCTTATATCACGTCTATGATCCCTCCTAGAGCCTCAGGAAGAAGCCTGTGAAAGTGCGGGTAGAGGGAGGGAGCTGGAATTTCAGCAGCTTTTGATAGGCACTCTCTTTCTCCCTTACCTGGAAGTAGTGGTCCCTCTCCTCCTCCCATTCAGGGCCAGTCCATCCAGCACTCTCCCTCTCTCTTCTTCTCTCCCTTTCTCCTTTCCTTCACTCTTTCTTTTCCTAAACAAAATCCCACCACACAGAACATAGTGTTCTCTAACTTGCTCTTCAATTAACAGTATATTACGGCTATACTTCCAAACCATACATATCAATCTATGTAATTCTTTTTAACAGATGTATAGTGTTCCCCAGTGAGGATAATCTGTTGTTTATTCAACTGTGTTTATTCACTTTTGAAATGTGTTCAGGTTTTTAAAAATTAGATTGAACCATATAAAACTACCATATTTATAAGTTTTGGGGTTTTTTTGTTTTTTGGTTTTTTGCTTTGTTCATTTTCTCTTTCTTTCTTTCTTGGTTTATTTATTTATTTTAGAGCAAGGGGGGAGGGGCAGAGGGAGAGGGATAGAGAGAATCTCAAGCAGACTCCCTGCTGAGCATGGAGGCTGACACGGGGCTTGATCTTATGACCCTGAGATCATGACCTGAGCTGAAATCAAAAGTTGGATGCTTAAAACCAACTGAGCCACCCAGGTGCCCCTGTTTTGTTCATTTTCTATTACAGTGTTATAGTAAATATCTGTGTACATATATGTCTGTAAACTTTTGTTCCTGTGGATAAAGTTCAAGAGGTGGGATGCTAGTTTAAAAGGTGTGTATATTTTACTCCTCGATTGCATCCCTAAAATGTTGGCATAATGTATACTGCCATCAGTGACCTTTTTGGAAGTTATAAGTCACAGAGGCCTCATTTCAGTGGTTCTCATAGCAGACTTCTCCACTGTACCCTGTATTTGCCATTTAAAAAAATATTTTATTTATTTATTTGAGACACACACAGAGAGAGAGAGAGAGAGAGAAAGAAAGAGAGTAGGGAGAACAGCAGAGGGAGTGGGAGATAATCTCCAGCAGACTTCCCATTGAGCATGGAGCCCACCCAGCACAGGGTTGGATCCCATGACCCTGAGACCATGGCCTGAGCAGATCCCTCCGTTTGTTCCTAGGTATTTGTATTCCACAGGAATCTGCTTTCTTTCACTTTTCTAGTCACAGTAAATGCCCTGTTCTCCCCTTTGGTGTGGTTATGGCTTCTGCTCTAATCTCTACCTGTAGCCCACCAGTGAAGTGACCCAAACTTGCCTTCACCTGAATTAGAAAAAGCCTTCCCTTCCTGATGTCTTCCTGTCACCATCCAGAAAACTGTGGTGGTAACTATTCAATCACTTTTCAATATTCCACAGTACATTCCTGGATTGTGTGGGGTGTGAGATTCACAATCAGCAAACAGCTCTAGTTTCCATTCCTCTCCTGAGTCCAAACTTCTACATCAAAACTGTGTACTGGGTATCTCCAGCTGGATGTTTGTTGTTGTTGTTGTTGTTGTTTTAAAGATTTTTTTAATTTATTCATTTGACAGAGAGAGAGAGAGAGATCACAAGTAGGCAGAGAGGCAGGCAGAGAGAGGAGGAAGCAGACTCACTGCTGAGCAGAGAGCCTGATGTGGGGCTCGATCCCAGGACCCTGAGATCATAACCTGAGCTGAAGGCAGAGGCTCAACCCACTGAGCCACCCAGGCGCTCCTCCAGCTGGATGTTTTTCAGACAGGACCAATATAAAACACCCATTGTTTAACTTATCATCACCTCTTTTGAAATCCTCCCTATTGATGCATTTCTTTTCATAGTAAATGAGCCTCTCATTCACTTGGGTGTATAACTTAGAAACCTGGAACTTCCTCCTAGACTACTTCTCACTCTTCCTCTCTATCTCTCTCCATTTACATCTGATAGTTTACTAAGTCCTGCGGTTTCCACCCCATATTCCCCAAATCCATGATTGATCTCTTTTCAGTCCCCAGTGTTGCTGTCCTGATCATCTCTTTCACAGACTAAAAATAACTTCCTCTTTGGTCTTCCTACTTTTGGCGTTGCTTCCCTTCTATTACCCACACTGTGGTCAGAGAAATTATTTAACAGGCAAATCAATTCTCTACCACGATAAAAATGCTTCAATGTCCATGCTGTCAGCAGGCTAAGATCTAAACTTCTAAGCATGACTTAAAAAGCTGTTTATTATCCAGTGTCTGCTTAATGGTTTGCCTCATTTTCTAACATTCTCTGGAAGCACCCTATGCTTCAGCTATATGGATCTGCTTTCAAATCCGCAACATGCCAAGCTCTCTAATAATTCAGTGCCTTTGCACCTGCTACCCTTCTACTTGGAATCCTTGTCAGTCTTGTTGGCCTGACAAACTCCGACTTAAATTTCAAGCCTCAGCTCTAGGGTTATTTTCCTTTTTAAAAAACTGTGCAGGCAAAAAACAAAAAACCAAACACACACACACACAAATTGTGCAGGCAGACAAACGCTTCAGGCAAACACTGGAGTTCCTTAATGATATGTTAAACACCTGCATCCTAGCATTTTTAACATTTTAATGATTTGTTTTATCAAGATGTGTTTCCAAACTAAGTTGTAAGCTTCTTGAGGGTAGGGACCATGATTAATCTCATCTTTGCAACCTGAGCACTTAACACAGTGACTAGTATTGAATATTTTTAATAGTCACTTGAATGGTTGCAAAAATAAATTCGTTAATTAGTGGGAATAATGTGCAGGCTAGGGTTTAACCTTAAGCTATAGATTTTCACTTAAGTACCTTTAAAAATTTGGAAAAAAATATAGAATGTATTAATGGAAACTTAAGAACAGAAAAGTAAAGTAAATCTCATATTATTTTATGATCCTAATACCTGTTTCAACATACTTATTTACTTTTGATCTTTGCTCAAATATGTGGTAAATAAAAATATATGTTTATACATGTATATATTTATATTTCACATAGCTATAACTCAAGTGTACCTGCACTTTCCTATGGTTTTAGGTTTAACTGTAAACATTTCTAACACTGTTGCAAAGTCATCTGAACTCTCATTTTTAACAATGTATAATACTTCATTCTCCTACTCAGGTTGACAGCCTAAAGAGATTAGGTTGTACTCCATTTCCTGTTATAAATAGGAACAGATTCAGGTTTTGTGGGACTTGAAATTTATACAATTTTGAGAGATGTTTTCAGAAAAGGAATAAGAACCATCTTACTTTTGCAAACCATGAAGGCTTCCCCCCGCCCCCTGCCCCCTGCCAGGGTTTGGAAGGGGCCTGTGAATGTGAGGCCTCCTGAAGGTTAATTTTCATCAGCCTCATGGTGATCCACTTCCAGTTATAAATAATTTTGCAATAAGCATTTTGAGCATGTGATTTTTCCCCCCTCTTCTATTATTTTCCAAGGAATCCAAGTTATTATGACACCATTCACCTTGAAGAAGTTGGGAAAGGAAATGATCATTTATTGAGCACCTATTATATATTGAGCAGTTTATATATATTATTTAATTTAATCCTTACTAGAAGCCTGAAGGAGGTATGATCCCTACTTTACAGTTGAGAAAATTGAGGCACAGTGCATTTAAATATCATGCCCCAAATCACACATCTTGTAACTGGTGGGGTTTGGATCCTTACTGTCTCAGTCCAAAGTTCATGCCTTCTCTTCTCCACTACATCATGGTCTCTTCACAGCCTCATTGGCTTCACAGTAATATTTTCTAGGCTGTTGCTAAAAAACCTGGTTCTCAGTTATCTGTTTCGAGGAGGCCAGGAGACAAAACTTGGTCTTTTTTTTTTTTTTTCCCAAAATTTCATTAATTTATTTGAGAAAGAGAGATAGGCAGAGGTAGTGAGAGAGAGCATGAGTGCGGAGTAGAAGGAGAAGCAGACTTGTGCTGAGCAGGGACTTTGAGATCATGACCCGAGCTGAAGGCAGACGCTTAACCCACCAAGCCACACAGGTGTCCCAAAACTTGCAGTCCTTTTTTTTTTTTTTTTGACAGAGAGAGAGAGAGAGAGAGAGAGAGAGAGATCACAAGTAGGCAGAGAGGCAGGCAGAGAGAGGAGGAAGCAGGCTCACTGCTGAGCAGAGAGCCCGATGCGGGGCTCGATCCCAGGACCCTGAGATCATGACCTGAGCCGAAGGCAGAGGCTTAACCCACTGAGCCACCCAGGTGCCCCCAAAACTTGCAGTCTTGACAAGGTTCTTGGAAGAAGGTGGTTTAAATCAGTGGTGATTAGACTTTCTCAAGTGAACCTAGGAAAAAGTGATTTGAATATTTCTGCCCTGCTAACAGACATGTGTCACCTTGGTTCAGCACACATTTCTTGAAAGAAGCATTACTTGAAGTTGAAAGACCTGGGCTGGGTTTGAGTCCTGCTATTCACTACTGGAGTGGCCTTGGTAAGTCATTATAAGTAAGAAAACCTGCCTCACTCCAGGCTAGTTCTGAGTATCCAGTGTGATGATGTGTGTGCAATCACCTAGTGAACTCCCATGTCACTGAGGGACCGTAGTGCCCCTTATCTGAGGTTTTGCTTTCTGCAGTTTCATTTACCCATGGTCAACCACAGTTGGGAAGTAGATGATTCCCCTTCTGCCTATTGTCAAAAGATCAATAGTAGCCTAAGGCGACCTCACAGTGCCGCGTCATTTCACCTCGCTTCATCTCTCATGGATACATTTTTATCATTTCATATCATCAGAAGAAGTGTGAGTACAGTACAAGAAGATAGTTTGAGAGATCACAGTCACGTAACTTCTATTATAGCATATTGTTGTAATTTTTCTATTTTATTGCGAATAACTGTTGTTAATCTCTTACTATACCTAATTTATAAATTAAACTTTATTTGGGGTCTATATGTCTGGGTAAATACAGTGTATACAGGGTTGGGTACTATTCATGGTTGCAGGCATTCACTGGGAGTGTTGGAGGCACCCCCTTATAGGTAAGGGGGGACTGCTGTATTAGTAACATTGTGGGAGTTGTTCCACTCTCCCCGCCCATGTGCCTCCAGGTAGGGGCCTGTGACAGCTGGACGGAATGCATCTGATGGCTCCATTATAGTTAACTCTGGCTGGAGTTCCTTCCTAGGCTGAAGCTGCCACTTCTTTTCAGGGGGATGTATGGGCTGTTAGCAGAGGCTGTGCAAAACCAGTCTAAGATTCTGGTGAATCTCTTCCTCCTCAAGCTGGGAGTCGATCAAAAATGCCAAACACTTAGCAATAATCGCAACTTGTAAAATCCCAAACACAGTCCTTACCAATTGTCCCTTTGCTCTGTCTTAGGTGCTGACACATTTATCTCGGAATTTTACCGGCCGGTATAAGAAGTCGGTAGTCCCTGTTGGACCTAATGCTGGGGACAGTCTGTAATTCTGCAAAGCCAGGAGAGAAAGACAAATCTCCGCTTTGAGTTGGCGTTTGAACATCCTTCGGTGTATCACGTTTACAGCTGGTGTTAGCAGCATTCGTCTTTATTTTCCCTAAAGGAAAAAAGCTGAAGCCCGTCTCCAAGCGCGAAGATGGAGCTCACGGCCCCGCGTCACGACCCGCGTGGCTCCCTGAGAACCGCCCGCAGCCCCGCCAGCGGCCAGCCGCCTCCCACACCCCCGGCCCAGGTGTCAGTCAGCGGGCGCCCGGACCTCCACCCGGCTCGGCCGGCAGCGACCGCACAAAGAGCGCAGCAGGCGGCGGCCGGGACAAGCCGCAGAAAGTAGTCCCGACCAGGCCGGGCCGATGTTGTTCGACGTCGCTTCACGCCCTCCGCGGGGAGGGCCGCCGCGGCCGGCCCAGGAAAGAATCCCATAGGAATGCGCCGGCGGGAGGCCTTTTGCCTCCAGCTCTGCTCCGCTTGTCTGGCGGATCTCCCGGGGTCTCCACGCGGAGGCCGCGCGTGCGGCCCCCCACTTTCTTTCGTGGCTGAACGGGAGGCGGTGCCGAGGGAGGGGCTCGCCCGCGCGCAGGGAGACCTTCGCGGCGATCCGTGGCGGCGGCGGGCCCGCGGTATCCCTGCGCCGCTGCGTGAGAGGAAGAGGCTGAATGAGGAGCTGCGCGGGGGAAGCGGGGCGCCGGGGGAGGAGGCGGCGGCATGGAAGCAGACGCTGGCGTCGCGCGAGCCCCCGGCCGAGCGGCGCGGTAGAGAGGGCGGCGGCGGCGACGGCGCGCGCGGAGCCCTGACGTGCCCCTTTCTTTCTTCTCTCTCTGGAAAGCTGGGAAGCATGAGCGTGCAGACCTGCCGCTGCGGCGGCCGCTCCGGCTCCTCGCCTCCCCCTCTTCTGGCCGCCCCTCGCCGGTGAGAGAAGAGAACGCGAGAAGGGAAGATGGGGGCCGTCCTGAGGAGCCTCCTGGCCTGCAGTTTCTGTGCGCTCCTGAGAGGTGGGAAGGGGGGAGCGCGAAAGTTGGTGGGATTTGTTGGGGGGGGGGTGGCCTTGTTTTGTGTGTGACTGGGGGAAGGGGGAGGGAGGGAGGAGAAGGGGAAGAGGAGCCAGGAGAGGCCTGGTCGTGGGGAGGGAGAGAGAAAGGGGCCCGGGAGAAGGGGCTGTGCGCTCCGCCTGGCCACAATGCAGACCCCTTCCCAGGGTTGCGGACCTTCCCTGGACAAATCGGAGCCTCAGTCCGGGCTGCTTGTCTGGGTGAACCCCTGGAGCCCCATTCTGTCGCAGTGACTGAGGGGCTGTGCGTCTCTTTCTGCGTGGAGTCCTCCGGGAGAAGGGTCTTTGTATGCATTTTGGCTTTTAAAATGTTTGAGCCTAAAGATGCCTTAACGTTGGTCTCCCCTCTCGAAGCCCCCACCTTTTCCGTGTCTCTTACGTGAACTTTTCGAGCCTTCTTACTGTTTTTCCAGGCCTCGTTACTACTAGTGATCGGCTTCCTTTGGGGATAGAATGATCCTGGGTGAGAGCACGGTTGGAAAGTCACTTCGGGGTTATAGGTCCGAGCGTTTCAGCATTGGGATTCTTCTGAGCTTCAGCCCATAATAGACAACGTTGCCGTTGTAACCCCTGGTATTCGGGACTTGCCCCTATTTTCGGAGCATGCAAGTGTACAGTTGGCACTAATAGGAAAGTCATCCTTGCGTGAAGAGGAACCTGTCCTGGGACCCAAGTTATCATTTGCTGCGCTCCCCTGGGGACAGCTTGCACTCTGGTAAATAACATGGGCTAGCCTAGATAACTTGCTCGGAGAATCGCCTACATTCGATGGCCCTGTGGTTTTTTGAATTGGCCTGTAAAGCTGTCACATACGCTGTGACTTTTATTTAGTGACAGTTCACTGGGGTTTTTGATTGGCCCGCAAGATTTCAACAGCTCTTCTCAAACTTATCAGTGTTGAACTGCTGATGAGTCTTGTGCTCCTGAGCATTTTACCAGCAGAGGAATTTAAGTACGGATCGATGCTATTAGCTCCGGCTGTGGTTTTGTTAAAATTCTCATTTGTGTTCATGGTAAATTCTTTTCAGGTATAGGACCTTTTGAGTCGATGGAGATTTTTAACTCTTAATTTAACAAGCTAAACTTTTGGTAAGCCTCCAGAACTTGGCAAAGTTTACAGGGCACGATAGTAACTCAGGATCTTGCACAAATGAGCCCAATATTGCCATTTCTGTGTGTGTATATTTATTTTGGACGAATGCAATTGATTTTTTTTTGGAGGAGGAGGGATTTTATTTTACTCTTCTGCAGGATTATTGTTAGCATGTTATATCTACTTATACTTAATAATTATGACTCACTCTAAGCATATTCCAGACCATTTTCATATGTAACCCTTTAAAGATAGTGCTCACTTAATTTTCTTGGTAGAGAATTTAATGCAGTGTTGTGTCTTTGAGAGGTTTAATAAGTGTATGTTTATTTCATTATAGTATACTCTTCGTTGAAAGGGATTTTGCTGTAACTGTGAGAATCATATTTGATATAAGGATATGTACATTTTTTAGGACAGGAAATTAGTAGAATTAAATGTGAGAGTCAGCTGATTGGTTAAAGTCTTGGGGAGATATAAGTCCATAACCTGGGATACTTCTGGTTGCCCAGTTGTATTTCTCTGAGGGTAAGAGTGTGATGTAAATGCCATTTGTTTATTTTAACACCAAATTTGAGCCTAGAGTTGGGTTTGTTCCTTCCTGGAGTTTAGATAAGTTGCACTTGGAGTATTAATTTGAAGTATGGTGTTATGTAACAAGACCTGAAAGAGTTAATGGTTTAAACAGCCTCATTTCTGATATCACAATTTGCATACGTGGACCTCTCATTTTAAATGTAGCATCTAATGATATAAGATGGTCTTTGAATTTAACAGTATTTGAATGTGAGTACATATTATTTGAACTAAGATGGTATTTTGATGTGAAAGATTTTTATTCATGCTGTAGATTCTTCTCATTCTTCTGTCATTCTCTGTCATAATAGTGGCATTAGTTAACCTTGGAGTCTAAGAAAAATGTGATTAATTTGTTGCATTAAAATAATTTTTTTTCACAGAGTGGGTGTTAACATTGAAAATTTAACATTGGGATGGTGGGATTATGAGAGTTTGAGAGACCTTTTGTGCTGTAGTGCTGTTAAATCAACATCTGAAAGCCAAAGAAATACTTGCTGTCATCATCTGGGCATCCCTATCCCTACCATGGGAGGACAAAGTGTAATGGAAAGATTTGGGGGTTTCGACACTAAAATCTTGGGTTCAAAGTCTGTGCTTCTCTACTTAATAACTGTGATTCCAGTCTAGTCAGTTTTTCTGGGCTTCAATACCTTACCTCTAAAATGTAGGTAGTAATACTGATCTGATTTACATGTGTAATGGGCACATTAAATGAAATGATCAATATCAATGATTTGCTAACATTATTTTTGTTATAATTTTGTATTGTGGACATACCCTCAAAGGGTAGGAATTTGAGATTTAATTTGTATAAAATTTACAAATTGTTACAAGTAGAAGAGATCTTGATCATTTTGGTCTAACAGCTTCATTTGCAAGTGGGGATACTCAGATTCAGAAAGATTATGATTTGATTAAGCTCCTATAACTAATTAATGGTAGAGGAATATTAGGGATTTATTGGTAGGAATTTATTAATGGTAAGGATTTATTGTTTGTTCTTTTAACCCACTGAGCCACCCAGGCGCCCCAAGTGTTCATTCTTTTAGCAAATATGTTTGGAATACCTACTGTGTATCAGGTTCTGATATTATAGTGGTGAGGGCAATAGACATGTCCTAACAGTCTGGGTTGTCTTCCTTACTGTTCTTTTAGTTCCAACCAGGTATAGATTAGAAAAGATTATATCTCTGATTTTTCTAGAGGGAATATTTTTATAAGAATATAAATTTTGGAATACCATTGTGCATATAATCTGCAGATACTTTGTCTTAGCTTGAGGAGGAGGCTTTGTTGTTTCATAAACATTTTCTGCTACTTAGTTTTCTAAAAAGTATATTAGTTTTGGTGGGATGGTGAAAAATACTGTACAGACAAGTCACCAGTGTTTTCCATCTTATCTTTTGTAGAAGTGGTCCTTGGGAAAGCTTTTTCTTTAATATCAAATGTAAAATCTCAAGGAGGTAGAATGAATTTTGGAGTGGGAATCAGGAGAATTAGATTCTGGTTCTAAGTTTGCGGTTAACTGTCTGTGTTATGACCTTGGTTAAGTCATTTAATCTCTTTACACCGTATTTGCATAAAGATGATGAATCCTTCTTTTGGAGATCTTAATTTACATTAACATGTTAAGGGCTCTGAGAGAATGTGAAGTAGAGAGACCAATTTTAATTTGTTTAACCCACTGTTTCCCAAACTTGATTTTTTAAAAAAAGTTTGGTTTATTTATTTATTTGAGAGAGAGAGTGAGAGAGGGCACACAGCCAGGCAGAGGGGCAGAGAAAGAGAGAGAAACAGGCTCCCCACTGAGCAGGGAGCCCGATGTGGAACTCAATCCCAGGACCCTGAGATCATGACCTGAGCTGAAGGCAGATGCTTAACTGACTGAGCCACCCAGGTGCCCCCCAAACTTGATATTTTTTTTTTCCATAAATCCTTTTAACATTCTGCTGCACCTTTGATGCAAGCAACACACTTGGAGAGAGCTGGATTGGATGACCCTTTGAGCATGAGGTTGATTAGTGTGATTGATATTTAATGATAATTTCATGTAGTTGAATTTGATACTTTCCTACTTATTTGGTTTTAGGTTTGCTCATCTGGGTAGGGAATAATTAGTTATGTGTAAGGTTTCAGTTTGTTGTTAATCATGAGGCTTAACAGATTTCCCATAGTTTGGTTTCTCAGAGACTTTTTAATTTTGCTTTAATTGGAGGTTTTTCCATTTGCTGAACTGAAGTATTCTTCCATACAGTTATATTGCTTTGGCTATCAGAAATGACTGTCTTTTTTGACTATCAAAGAAGATTGTATGGAGGGTATATAAAGTGAGAATATTTTATGTGAGCTTAAAATTTAAACATATCAGAAAAATAAGTAAAATAGTAACCTGTTTAGGTCATGGGTAAATATTCTTGAAAATTCAATCTCATCTTGGAAGTTTCATTGCAAGTTTATATTCAAAGAAGACTGTAAAGTGGGGCACTATAGCAGGAAGGTATGGGCTTCGTTGATAAACCAAGTACTACTTTATGCAGCCTTGGATAAATTACTAAGCTTTAGTTTCCTCTTCTGTTACATAGGGATGATACCTTACAAGATTTTTATGAGAACTGTTGAGATAATATTTGCAAAGGGAGAGTATAGTGCATAGTCAGTAGTAGACTTTGAATAAATGGTTACTAATATTTAGGTGGCTAAGTTAAAAGAAATATTAATGCTCAGTAAAGATTAATAAAACATTTAAGTGTCAGGCACTACTATAGGGAATCAATAGTTTTAGGTCAGTGGTTTTTGAACTTTTTTTTTACTCTTCCGCAACCAAAACAAAAGTTCCATGAAATGCTTTCACTTCTGAGATATATATATATATTTTTTTTTTTCAAAGTTTTCATTTATTTTTTTAAAGTAATCTTTACCCCCAATGTGGGCTCAAACTCAGGACCCGAGAACCCTCCTACAGTGTTGGTGGGAATGTAAGCTGGTGCAGCCACTCTGGAAAACAGTATAGAGGTTCGTCAAAAAGTTAAAAAAAAAAAAGAAAAAAAAATAGAGCTACCCTATGACCCAGCAACTGCACTAGTGGGTATTTACTCCAAAGATACAGATATAGTGATCCAGAGGGGCATGTGCACCCCAATATTTATAGCAGCAATGTCCTCAGTAGCCAAACTGTGGAAAGAGCCTAGATGTCCATCAACAGATGAATGGATAAAGAAGATGTGGTGTGTGTACACACACACACACACACACACACACACACACACACACACACAATGGAATATTATGCAGCCATCAAAAAACCTGAAATCTTGCCATTTGCAGTGATGTGGAGGGAACTAGAGGGTATTATCCTAAGCAAAGTAAGTCAGTCAGAGAAAGACAATTATCATATGATCTCCATGACATGAGGAATTTGAGAAACAAGACAGAGGATCTTAGGGGAAGGGAGGGGGAAATGAAATAAGATGAAACCAGAGAGGGAGACAAACCATAAGAGACTCTTAATCTTAGGAAACCAACAGAGGGTTGCTGGAGTGGAGGGTGGTGGGATGGATGGGGTGGCTGGGTGATGGCCAGTGGGGAGGGTATGGGCTATGGTGAGCACTGTGAGTTGTGTAAGACTGATGAATGACCTGTACCCCTGAAACAACTAATACATTATATGTTAATAAAACAAACTCAGAACCCCAAGATCAAGAGTCACATGCTCCATCATCTGAGCCAGATAGGCACCCCACTTCTGATATTTTCTGTTTTATTTTATATAACTAAAATGGCTACTATATTAAATTTATTTTAAAAGATTGCTGCTTTAACACTTTTAGGTGATTATTATAAATAAACTAGAGGATAAATAGTAGAGTTGATTGTGATACTTATTTACTTATTTAAGAGCTAAGTTTGGGCAAAATAATTTTATCAAAACATTGTTTAACTGAGAAATTTTTTATTGTATTATTTTGTTACAACAGTTAAAATTATTCAGTTGGTAGACTTCTCCCTGCAGGATGGGTAAATGCTATATTGAGTTCTTGCATTACATGTTTAACTCTTTGTGTGAGAGTTTATGTATGTCCTGTAAAATGAGCCTCATCTTAATGAATAGAACACCGCCATGTGAATAACTTTGAATCAAATATACAGACCAGGCAGCCTAAGAATGGGATATTTGCCCCTGAAATTACTAATTTAAAAAATAATTTGTCATAAATACAAGGAAAATAGTGTTATTTGATATTACTAGCACATGCTTGGTTTCTCAGACTTGTGTTATTTGTGACAGTGACTATCCTCACAAACAGTTCACGACATTTAGATGTGAGAAGGGAAATTTTAAAATGTGCCTGGGCTCTATATGGTGAAGATTACTGGTACTTCAGTGCCATGATCCTTTTAGCTATAAGGTAACTTGCTAATTTTTTAAAAGATTTTATTTACTTATTTGAGCAAGTGAGAGAGTGCGCAAGAGTGCGAGTGCACATGTGCACAAGTGAGGGGTGGTGGAGGAACAGAAGGAGAGAGAGAAGCAGACTCCCTGCTGAGTAGGGAGCCTGACATGGGGTTTGGTTCCAGGACCCTGGGATCATGCATGACCTGAGCTAAAGGCAGATGTTTAAGTGACTGAGCCACCCAGGTGCCCCATAACTTGCTAATTTTTATTTCTGTGATACCTTGCGTGGAAGGGCCAGGAGATAGGGGATGCAAAGTGAAATCATATTTTTAGGCCAAAAATTTATTAAGTGAATTTTTAAGTTATAAATTGACATTAGGACTAAAGTTGTTGATTACATTCTCAGTAAAAATAAAAATGCAGAGGTGAATATGATTGACAATAATCCTGTTTTTCAAGGAAGTAGTCATTCAGATATTGGAAAAGTTACCTTTATCAAATTATGTATATTTGGCCAGGAAGCCTTTTTCTCTGATGGCCTTGGTTAGTCGTTACTTTATCACTCTTAGACCAAAATCACATCAAGTGATACCCATATCAAGGATATGGGTATAGGAGTCTTTCTCATTATTGGCCAGCTTTATTGGGAGATATAATTTAATTGTATCCATATATCCAATTTAAAGATGATGTATTTTGCAAGTCTGAGAAAGCTACATATGAACTTCATTAACATGAATTCTTAGCTACACTGTTATATGGTCTCTGTTTGTAAGTTTCTTGATTTATGCCAGTGAAGACAACAGCTCTTTGTTAGATATAAAGTGTTTCAAGAATAGATTTTTTTTCCTCTTCATATACCACCATGAACCAGAGCTTTGCATATATTAAGTATTCTAAATTTTACATTTAACATGATATTAAAAGATGTGAGTTTTTGTGACATTTATGCAGTCTAGGGCTTCATTTTGTGTTTTATCTCAAATTATTAGACATAATTTAAATTTGTAGCTACTATAGTTTTTTTCTTATCACAGATTAGATAGAGAAAACTAATCAGAAGTAAATCAGTGTGTTTGTGTCTGAGAGACTGAATTTGAAATGTGGGTTATGTAATGTGTTTTCTGATTTTAGGATATAACTATTGCATTGTTAGTACAATTAACATGTGCAAGTATTTTTTTAACCCAGTTTTTTTTTTTTAAAGATATAATTCACATACCATAAAGTTCTCTGTTGTAAAGTGTCCAGTTCAGTGGTTTTAGTATATTCACAGGGTTGTAGGGCCATCACCACTGTCTAATTCAAGTACATTTTCATCACCCCCAAAAGAAACACTGTATCGCTTTAGTAGTCACTTTCCATTTCCCCTTCCCCCAGCGGTTGGTAATGACTAATCTACTTTTCTGTCTCTATAGATTTGCATTTTCTGAACATTTCATATAAATGGAATCATACAATATGTGGCCTTTTGAGTATGGCTTTCACTTAGCATAACGTTTTCAAGGTTCATTTATGTTTATAGCACATATCAATACTTCCTTTTTATGACTGAATAATACTCCATTGTGTGGATATGTGAAGTACTTACGAATGAGTATGGGTTTGATCATTGGGATCTTTATCTCCAGAAATTATTTCTGAAATCTCTTTTTGAAGTTATAGAAATAGATATGAAAAAAATCTAAGTTCTTGTTTTTCTGCTGGAGAAGCGCTCAGTTCACCACCACCCCATTTTTGTGTATTGACTTACATAGAGCCCTGTCTCAGTTGAACTTTTTTACCAAATTCCTATTAGATTAATAGGATAGAAGGGGTATTAGCAATTACCTGACCCAAATTCTTCATTTTTATAAAGTAGAAAGATGAATGAATAACTTAAGATTAGGGTGCTGGTACTCTGGACAGTAATTTCACATGTAGTGCTTTTTGTATGCACCTAATTTTACCTTGGCCTTTAAATTTTGGAAATGATACCAGTCATTTTTAATAGAGGAAAATAAATGTCATTGTTGTTTTGGAGTTTGCAAATAGGTGGTTTGTCATAATACTGTTAAATAAAAAGCAGTCTGGATTTAGGTAAGGAGAGACTTTTCAAAATGATTTTTAAAAAAGGAGAATGCTCTGACTGAAAGATCTGCAAGTGTCTCAAAATCAAACACACAAAAAAACTTTTATAGAGAAGGTTAAGCAGGACCAGCAGGAACCTTGTATGGGAGTGAGTTAGGAGGGTAGGCTAGGTAAGCAGATTACATGATCAGGATAGCTTAACAGGATTTGTTTTCCCCCTTTGGTCAGCTGATACTTGGAATGCTCTGTTAAGGAGGAAGTCCTGCACTACTTGCTTAACCTTAGGGCAAGCCAAAGTTTAGGAGTTTGTGGGAAAGAAGAAAAGCTTGACTAAAGTTTGATCAAGCCAAATCAGTGGATAAGTAATGAACAGCGTGAGCACATGGTCAGTTCCCCTGTTTAAAACAAAATTTTTCACTATTAGGGATATGTTTTAGTCAGTTAAGGCATATAGCTTTTTGCTATAACAAAAATATTATAGGCTGGATGGCTTATAAACAACAGAAATTTATTTCTCATAGTTATGGAGCCTTGAAGTCCCAAGATCAAAGGTGCCAGCATAGATGGTTTCTGGTGAGGATCCTCTCTGGGTTGCAGACTGCTGACCTCTTTCTGAATCCTCACAGGGTAGATAGGGAGAGAGGAAATAAGCTCTTGGCTCTTGAAAGGGTACCTAATCCCATTGTGTGGACTCCACCCTCATGGCCCCCCCCCCCCAACACTCATGACCTCATGTAAGAAGGGCTAATAACTCCCCAAAGGCCTCACCTCCTGATACCTTCACATAGTGGGGGTAGGGTTTCAAGAGGAATTTTGGGGGGCACATTTAGTCCCTCACAAGGTAGAATAAGAGTCATTGTGAAGTTGATATTATATTTGACCTGATTATTTCTGTAGGTATAGGCCTTGTGAGTTGGCCTTGCTGAACGTTTTTTTTTTTTAAGATTTTTTTTTTTAAAGATTTTATTTATTTATTTGTCAGAGATCACAAGTAGGCAGAGAGGCAGGCTGGTGGGGGGGAAGCAGGCTCCCCGCCGAGCAGAGACCCCCCAAAGCTGGGCTCGATCCCAGAACCCTGGGATCATGACCTGAGCTGAAGGCAGAGGCTTTAACCCAGTGAGCCACCCAGGGGCCCCTTGCTGAATGTTTTTATAAGGAATCTTAGATTGGACTTGAAGAAAAAATTATTATTAAAGTATAATTGACATGCAGTGTTATAACATGCCATGTTATGTTTCAAACATAACATGCCATGTTCTGTTTTAGGTGTACACTATATAGTGATTTGACAGTTCTGTACATTACTCAGTGCTCATCATGACAAGTGCAGACATCCTCTGTTGCTGTACAGTGTTTTGTTACTGGCTGTATTCCCTGTGCTATACTTATCACCTCTGTGACTTATTTATTTTGTAAGTGGGAGTTTGTACCTCTTAATTTCTTTCATTTTTTCCCCATCCCTTCCCCCATCTTCCATTTGGCAACCATCAACTTGTTCTTTGTATTTAATAGTCTGGTTTTTTTAATTGGTTTTGTTTTTTAGATCCACATATAAGTGAAATCATATGGTATGTGTCTTTGACTTACTTCATTTAGCGTAATACCCTCTAGGTTCATCTGTGTTGTCACAGATAGCAAGAT
This sequence comes from Lutra lutra, assembly GCF_902655055.1. Classification (NCBI taxonomy): domain Eukaryota; kingdom Metazoa; phylum Chordata; class Mammalia; order Carnivora; family Mustelidae; genus Lutra; species Lutra lutra. Next base: position 88,888,896 of record NC_062285.1, read on the forward strand.
TTCATTATTTTTTATGATAGAGAAATAGTCCGTTGTCTATGTGTGTGCATGCACGCCTCATCTTCATCTATTGATAGATACTTGCGTTGCTTCCTTATTTTGGCTATTATAAATTATGCTATAGAAACAAAAGGGTACATCTATCTCTTCGAATTATTTTTTTTTGTTTTCTTTGGGTAGATACCCAGTAGTGAAATTACTGGATCATATGGTATTTCTATTTTTAATTTTTTGAGGAACGTCTCTGCTGTTTTACAGTGGTTATGCCTGTTTACATTCCCACAAAAAGTGCATGATGTTCCTTTTTTTCCACATTCTTGCCAACATGTGTTGTTTCTTGTCTTTTTAAAAAACATTTATTTACTTATTTGACAGAGAGAGAAATCACAAGTAGGCAGAAGTAGGCAGAGAGGCAGGCAGATAGAGAGGGAGAAGCAGACTTCCTGAGTTTGATGTGGGGCTTGATCCCAGGACCCCGGGATCATGACCTGAGCCGAAGGCAGAGGCTTAACCCACTGAGCCACCCAGGCGCCCCTTTTTCTTGTCTTTTTAATACTAGTCATTTTCACTGGTGCAAGGTGATTATCTCATTGTGGTTTTGATTTTCATTTCTCTGATGATTAATGATGTTGAGCATTGTTTCATGTGTCTCTTGGCCATCCGTGTCTTCTTTGGAAAAATGTCTCTTCAGGTCCTCTGCTAATTTTTTAATCAGATTGTTATTTTGGTATTGAACTGTATAAGTTTGTTATGTATTTGGGATATTAATCCCCTATCAGATAAATGATTTGGAAATATCTTCTCCCATTTAGTAGGTTGCCTTTTTATTTTGTTGATGGTTTCCTTTGCTGTGCAAAAGCACTTTATTTTGTTGTATACTCAATAGTTTATTTTGGATTTCACATTTTTTGAAAGATTTATTTGAGAAAGAGAGACAGACAGTTCTCTTCCCTCCTTGAGAGAAACCCAATCAGACTCTACACTGAGCAAGGAGCCTACTCGGGGGTTGATCTCACGACCCTGAGATCGCAGACTGAGCAGAAACCAGGAGTTGGATGCTTAACCAACTGTACCTCCCAGGTGCACCTGGATTTCAGTTTTATAAAAACCTCTTGAAGCCAAAGAAGCAAAGTCGTCAAGAATTCACTATCAGGTTTCACAGGTAGTACCTATAGATTCCGGTGAATTCTTGAGGTTCTCAAACATAACCCAGAGTTTCTGGGCCTGGAAGTGATCTTGCTTACCTCACCTGTGAGGCTGGGAACTCCAGGCCAGGTACCAGTATAGTTTTCCTCAGAGAACTGTGAGCACTGGCTTCATGAAGTCAGCCATAGCTCCTTAAAACTGTCTGGTCATATTTAATTAAATGAGCACTGCTTTCAAATATGGCATTCCAGTCAAAGCCACAGTTGCATAAGCAATGTTTGTTTCCACCTAGGGGACAGACTCTTATTGAACCTGTGCTAATATTTATATTCCTGTGAAAATAAGAATACACAATAAAAGTTTTCGAATGATGGAAGAGTTAGGCAGGGAGGAAAAAATGTTTTATTTCTGTTTATAAAAGCATTGGCTGCTTTAAGTCATTAATAAGTTATAGATAACATAAAAGAAAAAAGAAAAGAGTTCTTTATATCTAGAAAAAGGAACATAAAAGCATCAGCAATATCTTAAATAAAATTCGTAAACATCCTTCATTGGTTTGTTCTATTAATTCTTGTTCTGTTAGATCTTGGGTTAGTAGTCTTACAAATCTGCTTCTCCACTAGCTTTTTGGAAATCCTGACTTAGTCCATTGGTATGGTCTCAAAGTTATTTAAGTGATGCCATTAGAAGCCCAAGACTATACTTGGTATAGTCCTTTTTCAACAGTCCTTTTTGTGGTTGTTGAAGATGAGCACTCTAGCTTATAGTTGATTTGCAAGCACTTTCAGAGAAGCATCAGAATAGAACAAAAAACTTACTATAGATGACAGAAGACTTAAAATGTGGTGATTAACTTAACTCAATGATTTAAATTATTAACTAGTTAATTTTTAAATTAAGTTATCTCCATGCCCAGTGTGGGGCTCAAATTCATGACCCTGAGATCAAGAGTCAGCTGCTCTACCAACTGAGCCAGCCAGGTGCCCCACTCTGGTAATTTTGAAAGTGAAAGATCTGATGAGAGTGTGTTATAAAATATAATGCTAGTAATGAGGAAATTTGGTTGTTTCGTGGCATGCAAACCAAAGTCAGGTCAATCCAAAAAAGTTTTAAACAAAATATCTGTAAGCATAATAATTAACCTCATTTTAAAGAAGAATAGCTATTACATCTAATTTATGTATGTAAGTGTACATGATCTTTGCAGAGAATGAAACTGTAAAATATATAATAATCCCGAGCCACATGTGCCATCAAACATATAGTTAGAGGACATCAAGAATATGTCAAGATTAGGAAGGGCTGGTGGTGGAACAGGGTGGGAAGGGAACCAAAACCAAAAAGAATATATCAAGATTATTAAGTAGAAATTTTTAGTAAGTCTAGAATAAGTCTTAAACATTTGTATAATAAAACTCCATAAGTAAGTGATGAGAATTCTGATTGAGAAACACTGGCCTATCTGGCAGAATATAGTGTATTAGATATACTGTACATGACCAAGTTAAGATAAAACTATATAACTGAAGTTATCAGTGATGATACAATAATATTGTTATCTAATATTAGGCAAAACAGCACCAGGACTCCTGATAAATAGAAACCTATGGATGGTGAGAGTACTGATAAATTTCTAGACTTCATATAACTTCTGAAATAATAATAATATATTTTACTTATATAGATTTAACCTAGCAAAGGTAAGCATCACTTCTGATTTTGGCAGTGCTTCCCATGCAAATCATAACATTTGATCAAGTAAACCTAATTATTGGTTTTTTTTTTTTTAGAAGATTTTATTTATTTATTTGAGAGAGTACGAGTCGGGGGGGAGGAGGGAGAAGCGGACTCCCCACTGAACAGGAAGACCAGTGCATGGCTCGATCCCAGGGCCCTGGGATCATGACCTGAACTAAAAGCAGATGTTTAACCAAGTGAGCCAACCAGGTACCCCAATCTAATTATTTGTAATACCTCTCTTTACAAGGTGAAAGAAGAAATTCGTTGTGAATTCCCAGGAAACCTTTGGGAAATTTCAAAGATAGTCATAGGGGCAAAATACATCATTTAGGATTTGATTTTGAAAAGGTGGAAAGTCAGAAGTTGTCAGGAGAGTTAGAGATTTGAACACTTGGTTAAATAGGATCATGGGTCAGGGAGAAGAAATTCTTGGCTACCTATTTTACCAAAGTGTCAAAAAAATTTCATTTAAAGTAAACATAGGAAGGAACATGATGAACCATAGCTCTTTCAAAAGTGAGAAGACTGTCTTTTTTTAAATAGTCAAGATATGATAAAGTCAGTTTCAAGCACAGGAAATTCTGGTAAGACACGGTGTTTTTGCCTTCTAGGGAGATTACTCAGAAGGTAAAGAAAAAACTTTTATAACCTTTATTCATTTAAAATTTATTTATTTATTTTAGAGAGCACAAATGGGTGAGGGAGAGAGAATCTCAAGCAGACTCCACATGGAGCCTGGTGTGGGGCTCCATCTCAAAACCCTGACATCATGACTTGAGCCAAAACCAGGAGCAGACACGTAACTGACTGCACCACCCAGGTGCCCCTTATAAACCTCTTTATCAAGAGTAGACCAGTGACTCAAGAAAATTTTGTCATTTTAATAGAAGATCAAATTTTCATTTTGTGCAAGTAACTGTATTTGATACTAAAGCACTTTTCAAAACTCTTACAAAATAAATATATCAGATCTTAGCCAGCTTTGACCACAACAAAAATTTCTTTTTCATAAACTTTTTATAATGTTTTATATACATTCATGTTTTATCCTGCATTTTACTCTTTCTATTCTGGAACAGTTAGTCATTTTATTTTGGGACTTTTTTTTTTTTTCCTTAATAAAAACACATTCTGCATACCCCTATATAAAGTTGTTCTTTTCTGTCACTACTTCTCCTGGTAGAATCTCATTTAAATATTAGATTATGGCTTAAAAGTACTGCTCTTTTAGGGGCGCCTGGGTGGCTCAGTGGGTTAAAGCCTTTGCCTTCGGCTCGGATTGTGATCCCAAGGTTCCCAAGGTCCTGGGGTCGAGACCCACATCGGGTTTTCTGCTCAGCGGGGAGCCTGCTTCCCCCACCCCCCTGCCTGCTTGTGATCTCCGTTTGTCAAGTAAAAAAAAAAAAAAAAAAAGTACTGCTCTTTTACTGCTCTTTTCCTCTGCCCATTTACAGAGGAAATGGGAGTTGCTTAACTGTGAACTGTCATGAACCATCATTTTGCAGTACACTGACAGAGCTTATGAATATACATCTTAATAACTTTTTATAGCCATATACTTCTCAATATGGCAAAAATGAATATGCCTATAAATAAACTCAAATATGTGTATAGCTGCTTGGTACCATAAAAGTAAGAGGAAAAAACCCCTTATAAACCTGAAATGCTTGTGGTTTATCAATCTTTAAAAAAAATTTTTTTTAAATAATTCTTTTAAAGATTTTGTTTCTTTATTTGAGAGAGAGAGAATGAGAGAGAAAGAACATGAGAGGGGAGAGGGTCAGAGGGAGAAGCCGACTTCCACTGAGCAGGGAGCCAGATGTAGGACTCGATTCCGGGACTCCAGGATCATGACCTGTGCTGAAGGCAGTCTCTTAACCAACTGAGCCACCCAGGCCCCCTCTTCTGTTTTAATTAGAAATGACTTTGGTATTTAATAAACATCCATGAATTAATTTACCATAGTTTTTTTTTTTAAGATTTTATTTATTTATTTGAGAGAGCATGCATAAGTGGAGGAGAGGCAGTGGGAAAGGAAGAGGGAGAAACAGGCTTCCCACTGAGCAGGAACTTGATGTGGGGTTCAGTCCCAGGGTCCTGGGATCATGACCTGAGCTAAAGGCAGACACTTAACTGACTGAGGTGCATAGGCATCCAGCTCTTAGGTTTTAAGTAACTGAAGGATTTTGGAAACTATTTTCAAGTTGGCTTAATACAAAACATGGTTACTGCTGAAATGTTTATCAGAATAGTGATTCAACTTGGCTAAATACAAATGTAGAAGTAATTCTAGTTTATTCTGTCCGTAAACCTATAAAAGTTTAGGAAGAACATAGCCAGGTTGAATAAAAATGTATGTTTATCTTAATTTCATGTCGATAACTCAGAAGACATAGCTATTTTTTTTTAAGGATTTTATTTATTTATTTGACAGAGATCACAAGTAGGCAGAGAGGCAGGCAGAGAGAGTAGGAAGCAGGCTCCCTGCTGAGCAGAGAGCCCGATGCGGGCCTCGATCCCAGGACCCTGGGATCATGACCCGAGCCGAAGGCAGAGGCTTTAACCCACTGAGCCACCCAGGTGCCCCGACATAGCTATTTTTATTGAAACAACAATCTTGAACTATTCTCATTTGCCAAAGGTTTACTTAAATGTTTGTTACTTTGCGGTCTTAAGGTACTTGGTTTAGTTTCTATAAAAACAAAAAACAAAACACTTTTGAAAGTGGAAGTTTAATTTCCTTAATTTCTGGAAATCTTAGGAATATTTAATTTATATGAATAATTATTTACTTTCAAGCTAATTAGAATAGAACTCTTTTAAGGGATTTTATAATCTAAAGTTATAATTGGTAATACCATCTGGAGGTAGAAAAAATATTTTATATACCTATAACACATGTTACATTAAAAACATACAGTAGTGTAATAGCATCTGTAGTGACAGATATAACTACACTTGTGGTGAGCATAGCATAATGAATAGATTTTTGGAATTCTGTTGTACACCTGAAACTAATGTTACATTGTGTGTCAGCTGTACTTTAATTTACTCTAATAAATAAAATAAAAAAAAATACTACAAAGGATTCATTGAAAACTACTATTGCCCACTAAGCTTATTTCAGGTTTGACATGATACATACTACATGAGAGGTGGCTGAAAGTTTTAGGCACCCAGACATGGGGAAGTAGATGTTGGTGTTGGAGTCCAGCTTTTGGACTCAGACCTGGGATTGAATTTTTTGCTCTGCATCATAAACTTAATAATTGGGTGGTCTTGAGTCAGGTAGTTAATATCTCTGAGTCTTGATTCTTCATCTGTAAAATTGGCATAATGATACAACCTTCCTTACAGGGTTGTTGTAAAAATTAAATGAGACACTGTATATAAAGCACTAAGGATGCTGCTATCATTGTCCTCATTATTTGCATAACTGCATAACTTTTGGCATTTTTGGCATCATTCTGGAAGAGTAGAATTGTGGTTGTGGTAAGGCACTGTGGGTAAATGTCAGAATGAGCAGTTCTTTTAAGAAAATATGGAACCCAGAAGAAATCTAGGTTCCTCACTTACTGGCTCTGTGACCATGGATAGATCATTTCTTTGCATCTTTGTTTTCTTAATTACCAGCAAAGAAGGGACACCTGACCCAAAACCCTCATAGGGAAGTCATGAAACCAAATGGAGTTATACATGTTAAACTGTTCTTAAAAATATAAAAATACTGTATGTAAATGTTACAAAGATTAAACGTTAGGGAAGTTTTGGTGGGTGTGTCTCCCACATGGGGCCCTATCAAAAGGCTACTTGACCCTATGACCCAACATTGCACTGCTGGGTATTTACCCTAAAGATACAAACGTAGTGATCCGAAGGGGCACGTGCACCCGAATGTTTATAGCAGCAATGTCTACAATAGCCAAACTATGGAAAGAACCTAGATGTCCATCAACAGATGAATGGATAAAGAAGATGTGGTATATATACACAATGGAATACTATGCAGCCATCAAAAGAAATGAAATCTTGCCATTTGTGACGACGTGGATGGAACTAGAGGGTATCATGCTTAGCGAAATAAGTCAATCGGAGAAAGACAACTATCATATGATCTCCCTGATATGAGGGAGAGGAGATGCAACATGGGGGGGGTTAAGGGGGTAGGAGAAGAGTAAATGAAACAAGATGGGATTGGGAGGGAGACAAACCATAAGTGACTCTTAATCTCACAAAACAAACTGAGGGTTGATGGGGGGAGGGGGGTTGGGAGAAGGGGGGTAGGGTTATGGATATTGGGGAGGGTATGTGCTATGGTGAGTGCTGTGAAGTGTGTAAACCTGGCGATTCGCAGACCTGTACCCCTGGGGATAAAAATATATGTTTATAAAAAATAAAATAAAAAAAAAAGGCTACTTGAGTGCCATTGCTCACATTTTGATTAATATTGATTATTAACTTGACCATATCATTATAAGAAGAACGTTTATTTTAAGCGTACTGTGTGAAAGACGTGGTGACCTACTTTCCCCTCCATACCTCTAGTATTGGAGTCAGGGAACATGGCTTCAGCACAAGCACTATCCTGTCTAGATACGGGACTTTGGAGAGGTCAGTTGACCTCTCTAGACATCTGTGCTCATTTCCACAGTAAGGAATTGAGAGTAGTCTCTCTCTAAGCAGCAATTCACTGACACCTGCCCTACTCCCACCCATCACCCGTGTGTACCCTGGTTTAAGTGATCACTCTTTTGCGTGGAGTGCTGCAAGTCATTGATTTGCCTAATTTTGCTGCCTCTCCAGCTTCTTCCTCCACATCTGTTTCACCTGACTGGTCAATCTTTTCCAGTGGTCATGTTTAGTACCTTTTTCTGTTGCTCTTGAGATAAAGACAAGCCCTTTCCTTAGGCCTCTAGACCTGTCCTGGTCTGCTCTGCTTGCCTCTTCAGCTAAAAACAGTTGCAGCAAACATCTATCTATCTATCTATCTATCTAAACACACAAACAGACACAAATAAATAGCCTATAGCTTCAGTTTGGAAGTTTCAGCCCATTGGTAGTTTATATAAAAGCTCTCATTCTTCCTCTATATTTTTACCATGGTTGTGTTTCTGGCAGATGGGGCAAGTTGAGGTTACCTGCTCAGTCAGTATGAGGACTGAAGTGTCTCCACCAGTATTTGTGGAGGAAATCTTTTAAGACTTTCTTTCCCTCATGTGTAATCTTATGGAGACTGTGTACCAAATTTTGGGTGAGAGACTGAAGACCAAGGGCTATCTGGGTGTCTAGATATCTCAGAGCTCATCTGAGCAGATAAAAGATCCAACCTGCTCCCAAGTTTTTCTGTCTGTCTGTCTTTCTTTTTTTTTTTTTTTAAAGATTTTATTTGTTTATTTGACAGAGAGAGATCACAAGTAGACAGAGGCAGGCAGAGAGAGAGAGAGAGGGAAGCAGGCTCCCTGCCCAGCAGAGAGCCCGATGTGGGACTCGATCCCAGGACCCTGAGATCATGACCTGAGCTGAAGGCAGCGGCTTAACCCACTGAGCCACCCAGGCGCCCCATCTTTCTTTCTTTCTTTGAGTGTAGGAGAGCGTGTATATGCAAGTGGTAGGGGAGGAGCAGAGGGAAAGGGAGAGAGAAGCTTAAGCAAGTTTCATGCCTAGTGTGGAACCCACCACAGGGCTTTGTCTAATGACTGTGAAATCATGACCTGAGTTGAAATTAAGAGTTAGACACTTAAATGACTGAGCCACCCAGGTGCCCCTCCAATTCATATTTTTAAGTCAGGTCCCTGAGAGCCCCTTATGAGTTTCTAGTAGGGAAAAGGGAGCTTAATGCTCAGGTGACTATAAGGAGTTGAGGGGTTGGAGTAGGAAGGGAAAGGTCTGATAGGGTAGATAGAGGGTTGGAGGAGATTGGGGTACTAAAGGAGGATGGATAAAGGATTCAAGGAAACTGACAGGAAGGTTGAGGGTGGTAAAAAGGACGAAAGAAGAACAGAGGGTGATGGGAGAGGAGAGGTTTTAGCTGAACCAGTTTGGGGAGGTGCCAAGTTTTGCAAGGAGGACACTGAAGTTCTAAATTGTCTCTAGTAAAGTTTTGCCTTTTTAAAAAAAAATTTATTTTTTTAAAGATTTTATTTATTTGCCAGAGAGTAAAGTTTTGCCATTTTTGAAGACACGGGACTGAATTAATGCTATAATGGTGAAGCATGCAGTCAGTGGGGGAGGAGGGAGGGTGCTCAACAGAATGAGTTTCTTATGGGATTAAATGATTAAATCATAAATAAGAATTCAGAGGGGGGCGCCTGGGTGGCTCAGTGGGTTTAGACTCTACCTTTAGCTCAGGTCGTGATCTTGGGGTCCTGGGATTGAACCCCGCATCGGGCTCCCTGCTCAATGGGGAGCCTGGTTCTCCCTCTCTCTCTGCCTGCCTCGCTGCCTACTTGGGATCTCTGTCTGTCATATAAATAAATAAACTCTTAAAAAAAGAATTCAGAGGAACTGGGAAAGAGTACAAGTGTACATTGTGATACTGTGGGTTTGCTTCCAGACCACCATAGTTAAGTGACTGTTGCAACAAAGGAAGTCAAATGAATTTTTTAGCTTCCTGTTTTATATAAGAGTTATGTTTACACTGTACTATATAGTCTTTTAAGTGTGCATTAGCATTATGTCTAAAAAAACAACAAATATGCCTAGATTTTAAAAGTATAGCTAAGAAATGCTGATCATATTCTGAGCTTTCATCAAGTTGTAATCTTTTTGCTCGTGGAGGGTCCTGATGTTGATGGCTGCTGACTTATCAGGTTGGTGGTTGCTGAAGGTTGGGGTGGCTGTGTTCATTTCTTAAAATAAGAAAACAGTTGAAGTTTGTTGCGTTGATTGACTCTTCCTTTCACGAACGATTTCTCTGTACCATGTGATGCCATTTGATAGCATTTTACCTATAGTACAATTTCTTTAAAAACTGAAGTCAGTCCGGGTGCCTGGGTGGCTCACTTGGTAAGCGTCTCAGGTCATGATCTCTGTGTCCTGGGATAGAGCCCTGGCTTCCTGCTCAGTGGGAAGCCTGCTTCTCCCTCTCCCACTCCCCCTGCTTGTGTTCACTCTCTTGCTGTCTCTCTCTCTCTGTCAAGTAAATAAATCTTAAAAAATTCAAGTCAATCCTCTCAAACCCTGATGCTACTTTATCAGCTAAGTTGATGTAATATTCTAAATCCTTTGTTGTCATTTCTACAGTCTTCACAGCATCTTCAACAGGAGTGGATTCCATCTCAAGAAACCACTTTCTTTGCTCATCTGTAAGAAGTAACTCCTCAGCTGTTCAGGTTTTTTGAATTGAATGAGACTGCAGCAATTCAGTCACACCTTTAGGTTCTTCTTCTCATTCTCATTTCTGTCACATCTGTAGTTATTTTCTCTTTTGAGGTCTTGAACCTCTAAAAGTCATCCATAAGGGTTGGAATCCAAACTCTTGTTAATGTTAATATTTTTTTTTTTTAAAGATTTTATTTATTTATTTGACAGAGAGAAATCACAAGTAAGCAGAGAGGCAGGCAGAGAGAGAGGAGGAAGCAGGCTCCCCGCTGAGCAGAAAGCCCGATGTGGGGCTCGAACCCAGGACCTGGGATCATGACCTGAGCCGAAGGCAGCGGCTTAACCCACTGAGCCACCCAGGCGCCCCTATATTTTTTATCTCTTTCCATGATTCATGAATATTCTCAATGGCCTCTAGAATGGTGAATTCTTTCCAGAAGGTTTTCAGTTTACTTTGCCCAGATTCATCAGAGGAATCACTGTCTACGATAGCTATAGCTTTACAAAATATATTACTTAAATAATAAGACTTGAACGTTGAAACTACTCCTTGCTCTGTGGGCTGCAGAATGGATGTTGTGTTAGCAGGCATGAAAACAGCATTAATCTTGATGGACATTGCCATCAGACCTCTTGGGGGACCAGGTGCATTGTCAACAAGCAGTAATATTTTGAAAGGCATTTTTTTTCTGAGAAGTGGGTCTCAACAGTGGGCTTAAAACATTCAGTAAACCCTGTTGTAAACAGATGTGTTGTCACCCAAGCTTTGCTGTTCCATTTACAGAGCAGGCAGAGTAAATCTAGTATAATTCTTAAACACCCTAGGATTTTCAGAATGGTGATGAGCATTAGCTTCAACTTAGAGTCACCTAACAAGAGAGTCAATCTATCTTTTGATGATTTGAAGCCAGGAATTGACTTCTCTCCAGCTGTAGAAGTTCTGGATGGCATCTTTTCCCAATATAAGGTTGTTTTGTTTTCATTGAAAATTTATTGTTTAGTGTAGCCACCTTCCTTAATTATCTTAGCTACATTTTTTGCATAACTTGGTTCTGCTTCTATATCAGTACTTGCTGCTTTACTCTACACTTTTTTTGTTACAGAGATGGTTTCTTTCTTTAAATCTCATGAACCAACCTCTGCTAACTTCAGACTTTTCTACAGCTTCCTCACCTCTCTCAGCCTTCATAGAATTGAAGAGAATTTGGGCCTTGCTCCGGGTTAGGCTTTGGTTTAAGGGAATTTTGTGGCTGGTTTGATCTATATAGACCACTAAAACTTTTTCCATATCATCAATAAGGCTGTCATGCTTTCTTATCATTTTTATCTTGACTGGAGTAGCACTTTTAATTTCCTTCAAGAGCTTTCCCTTTGCACTCACTCCTTGGCTAACTGGTGCAAGAGGCCTAGCTTTCAGCCTCTCTCAGCTTTTGATATGCCTTCCTCACTAAGTGTAATCACTTCAAGCTTTTGATTTAAAGTGAGGAATCTGTGACTCTTTCACTTGAACACTTAGGGGCCATTATAGGGTTATTCATTGGCCTCATTTCAGTATTGCTGTGTCTCAGGGAATACAGGGGCCTGAGGAGAGGGAGAGAGGGGAATGTGTAGTTGGTGACGCATTCAGAACACAGAAAACACTTACCAATTTTGTTGTCTTATATGGCTGCAGTTTGTGGTGCCCTAAAATAATTAGAGGAGTAGCATTGAAGATCACTGATCAAAGATTATCACAACAAATAAAATGATAATGAAAATGTTAGCAATATTGGGAGAATTACCATAATGTGAAATACGTACGTGAAGTGAGCAAATGCTGTTGGAAAAATAGCACCAATAGACTTGCTTGATGCAGAGTTGCAAAAATGCAGTATTTGGGAGGTGCAGTAAAGTGAAGTGCGAATGAATGAGGTGTGCCTATATTCCCTTGTGATGAGCCAAGGAAATTCCCACTGTAATCTCCACTGGAGGAGTCAAGGGATAATAGAATAGCTGGAATATCGTTCTCAGGAGTCAGGGTGTGATTCTCAAAGAGCCAAAGAAAAAGGTTTCTTCACCGGAAAATATCAAAGTACCATGTTGCAACAAACTAGATGTCTGGAGCACTGGTTCAGGAGCTGACCTTGAGGAAAGATACATGAATCTCTGGACAAGAAAGGAATTTAAATATCATTATCAAAGTGGGGGTTGTGTGTGTCCACTGGTGAAGTCCAACCATCCAAGTCATGTCAACATACAAATATCAAAAATAAATCCCTACTTAGGGAGATTATTTGAAAAGATTATTGTAATAGGTAGAATATTCTGACCACAAGATATATAGGTGTCTCAAGAGCAAGCACAAAAAGACTTTTCTCTGGAGGTGAATAGTGCCATGAAGAACTTTTTGGGAGAGTGGGATAAGCTGGTGGGAGTTAGGAGATGACATGGCCATGGTAGTTTAACAGGAGGTGTTTTTTTCTTGTGGTCACCTCAGAATGAGTCCTTAAGAGAGGGTGTTCTGTGTTTTGCTTAAGCTGAGAGCTTGCTAAAAAGTTCAGAGGTCTGTGGGGAGGAGATTAGCTTTACTAAACTTTGAACAAGTCAATAGGTCAGTAATGGGCATTTGTGAACACTTGGCCAGAATTAATGTAAAATCCTTTTGGGTTTATGACAAATATATTGTTAGATCAGGTTCTGCAGAATTCCTTTTGGATATTAGTAGATATATTTACCATATCACTGTCGGGCAGTGAACTCTTGCTATGTATTGGGGATAAACTTAGTTATATTGCTCCTGTTCCCAAAGGGCAGAGATCCTAGTTGAAGTAGAAAATATCTTTTTGAAAATGCTAATATCAGAAAAGTGGGAAAGACTGTAAGAGCTCAAAGAAGGAAAGCTGAAGCAATTGGGAAGATTCATGGAATAGATAAGATTTGAATCGGCCTTGAAGAGCTTGCTTGCTGGGATAATGAAAGGGAGGTATGGAGTGGGCAGGAAAATGAATTTGCTATAGTAATGTAGTATGATGTCCTCACAGTCAGTCTGTTCAAAACCAGCTTGTATGATGCAGAGGCTATAAAATTAAGTTAGAGTCTTAGGTAGAAGTCACCTGGTGGTGGCCTGAAGTATTGAGACTTTTTATGTTAGGCAAAGGAAATCAGAAAGCTTTTTGAGTTGGATCAAGTAGAAGTACTAAAAGTGGAAAATGGTGGGAGAGTGTTGAGATCACTTACCATTAAGGTAGTTTAGGCATAAGGTCATGAAGGTCTAGAGTAGGATAGTGGTTCTGAAAATGGAAAAGAAGCAGATTTAAGGACATGCTAAAGAAGAGTCAGCGGGACAGTATTTGGCAGACTGGGGAAGAGGGAGATGTCAAAGAGGGTGTCCACTGTGTACCCATAAGATTAGGAAAATGTTAACTTTTGAAGATATATCTATGTATATGTATATGTATATGTATGTATGGATATATACAAACACACACACATATGTGTGTGTATGTGTGTAGTTTTTGACAGGTTGTGGGGGAGGTGATGAATTTAATTTAATGTATGGAAGAGATGGCCAACAAGATGTTACAGGTGCAGTACTGAAGGTTAGGCTGGAAATGATGATGATTTGATAATTATCTGAATAGAGTTGCTTTATTGACTAGGTAAACTTGCAGATTTGCTCTTCTGTTCTTTACATTTCTGGAACAAGAGACAATCTTGGGCATACCCATATTTGAGAAGTGGGAGGAAGATTTGAAACTAAAAAGCAGATGAAGCATGACCAGAAAAACAAGTAAATGTAGTATAGGGAGAATTTTACGTAGGTAGGGTTATGGTCAACATTGTTGCTAAATAGAGTTCAAAAATAAGGACTGAGAAAAGGCCTCTGGATTTGCTTCTGGAGACTTGGCGAGAGCAGTTTTAGGTGAGTGACGGGTGGGAAATTAGTCTAAGTTAGACTAAGATGGTAGTATGAAGTGTATTTAATATTGTAAGATTTTGTGGCTAGGAGAAATATAATTCTCTTGGTGGTAGCAAAGTTAGGGTTATTAGAACAAAGTTTTTTCATAGCAGGCATCTGGCAGGAGCCATTGAAGACACAAGAAATAGGGAATAATCCATAGAGCAAAGTTGCAGAGAGGAAGTAGAGAGACTGAATCAAAAATATTGCTTCAACCATAAAAAGGAGAAAAGGTAACTTGTCATTTGTGTCTGAAGACAAGATAAAGGAGGATGGGTGGGATGTATAGAAATTTTTGAGAAGTTCAAATTAAGATGTTGGGGATATATGATATTTACCTTGCTTCCTGTCTCACTGAGATTTTAGGAGATGATCTGAGATGGAAGGATTCAAGGCATGGAATTTTTCTTTAGGAAAGCAGAAAAAGTTTAGAAAGGATACTAGAGAAAGTTTGGTAGGAAGTTAATAAAGGAAAATGAGGATTCCTAAGCATCTATGCAGGTTCTACTAAAGGGATATGTTGGCAGATATTTGGATTATCTGGCTATTAGGAAGTTAGAAGGTAAGCTCTTTGGAATGGAAGTTAATGGAATGCATGGCATATATGCTACAACTGTGTATGTTTGTGTGTGTGTGTGTGTGTGTGTGTGTATCCATTGTATTTCTTTCATAGATTAAAACAATATTACCAATCAAATTATACCTTTCAGATATCTCATTAATATATTGTTGAGTAGATACTGGTTGTAATATTGTAGAAAGTATTCAAGTATCAGAAGGGTGGTTAGACAGGGTGAACCCTGGATTTCCTTTTAATAGTTGGTAAGTTCACACAGTGTTCTTTATTTTTTTGAAAAGATTTTAAAGTAATCTCCACACCCAACATGGGACTCCAGACTCACAAAACCAAAATCAAGAGTTACATGCTCTACTGACTGAGGCGGGTGGGCGGCCCTACAAATAGACCCTTAGAAATCTTAATTATAAGTAGTACTGCTCAGTTAAAAGAAGTTAACTCATCCCCCAATCTCAGCCCTCTTTTTTTACACCTTGTATGTAGAAGCCTTTTGAGATCTTAAGTGATCAGAAAGGTTCTTTGGATTTTGTAGACCAAATATTCAGTAGAAATATTAATGTTTGACTTGAAAGTCATAAACAGATTTAGCTAATACCTGATGCCCCATACAGATTTATTACACAGTTTTCCAAGGATAGTGCCATAAAGAAAGATGCTCAATGAATATTAGATTGTTATCACTTTTGGATTTTAAATTGTAAGTTCTCTCAGGCAGTTGGTTAGCCTGCTTAGCATTGTGCCCCTAACTAATGAGGACCCTTTTCCTGATTTTTGTAATTGGTTCATAGCATGAAGGGCTCAGTATGCAATGGACACTGGGTACTCATAAATCATTGTGCTGAATGAAGGCATGAAATTAGTTAAAAGTGAATCTGTGAGGGAAATTTATTAATTTGCCAAAAGCAGTATTAGATAAACAGAATAAGCAGACAGGGCTCTTAGTCACTTTAAAAAAAAAACTATCCACCTGTTTGTTTTTGATTAAGACAGATGGATTTAAGCTTAGAAGGGAAATTCATGTTATACTTCTAGATGAAAATCGTGGACTTTATAACTCCACTTGGCAGCCATAATCCATAAATTGGATTATAGATTCATAAACTGGATAAACATCACTTTTTTCTTCATACTTTTTTAAGCACCATAATTTTTTTGAAATTAAATTCTTAAGGTAGTGGTTACTTTTAAATGGTACTTGGTATTGCCTTTGGATGACACAGCTTTAGACCTTTAGTTAAGTAATTGTGAGAGAAGATTGTGTACATTATTGCATAACTCTGTTATTATTTTTCCTCCCCTCATTTGTATTCTTCATCTCAGCTTTTAGATCTGTGCTATCCAATACAACCACTTGTCTATTTAAATTTAAATGAATTAAGGTTAAATAAAGATTTAATCTCTTAGTCACACTAGCCACATTTTAAGTGCTCTCTAGCATGTGGCCAGTGGATACTGTATTGCCCAGTGGAGAGTATATTTCTATCATCAGAGAAAGTTCTTTTGGATAGTTGCACTCAAGATTTTTAATTACTAATGATGCCAGGAAAGTACATGTCAGGAACTTGGAAAAGATACATAAAAACTCCCCAAACCATAGAATTTATACAACTTACAATTCTACCAGTTTCAGCCTTTTCAAAGTTAAGTATTAGTTCTTTAGGATAGGCCTTATATTTAGTTTTGATATTAGGTCTCATTCAGAGATCATTTTTTTTTTTTTTTAAGATTTTTAAAATTTATTTGACAGACAGAGTATAAGCAAACAGAGTGGTAGGCAGAAGGAGAGGGAAAAGCAGGCTCCCCTCCAACCAGGGAGCTGGATGCGGGGCTTGATCCCAGGACCCTGGGATCATGACCTGACCTGAAGGCAACCACTCAACAGACTGAGCCACCCAGGTGCCCCCAGAGATCACTCTGATAATAATGGAAAACAGAACAAAGTAGTTGTGTTAAAAACGGCCTCTGCCAGATTGTTTATTTAACAGATTTATTAAGATATAATTGATAATACAATAAATTGTGCATATGGAAAGTGTATTTAATAAGTTTTGATAAATATACCTCTCTCGAACTGTCCTCCTAGACATAATACACCTATTACCCATAGGTTTCCTCGTGCCTCTTTGTAATCTCTCCCTGTATAATCCCTTTCTTTTTTACCCTTTTTGTCTACCTCCAGACAACCACTGATCTGCTTTCTTTCACAATAGAGTAATTTGAATTTTCTAAAATTTTATATAAATGGAGTCATGCAATCTATACTTTTTTTGGGGGGTGTCTGACTTCTTTCACTGTATATGATTATTTTGAGATTCACATGTTATATGAGATCCCATGTTACGTGTACAAATAGTTCAATACTTTGCATTGTATGAATATATCACAGTTTGTTCATCCATTAATTTGTTGATGACATTTGTGTTGATCCCAGTTTGGCCTTATTTCCTAGAAGCTGCTATGAACATTTATGTATAGGTCTTTATATTGACATATATTTTTATTTCTCTTGAGTAAATACCTTGGCATGGAATGGCTGGATCATATGGTAGGATGTATGTTTAACCTTTTAAGAAACTGTCAAATTCTTATCCAAAGTGGCTGCACCATATACATTCCCCCCAGGAGAGTGTGAGTGTTCCACTGGCTCCATATCCTTTTGAATTCTTGGTATGGCCAAACTTTTTAATTTTATGTGACAGACTGTTTTAATAAGAAAATACTGACCTAGTAGAATTATTTCCTTGCTCTTGCAACTTCTTGTATTTAAATGCTGCAAAAATAGTATTTTGTTTGTGAAGAGACTTTAAGACAGTCTTCTATAGATTTATTTACTCTTATTTTTGATAGTATTTGTTCACTAATGTTGATTTGAAACTCAATTTATAGGAACCATTACATTTCCTTTCTTTTTACTTACATATTTTTCTTTTTTTGTTCTAGCGGCCCCTTTGTTGCTTTATGCAAACAGACGGGACTTGCGATTGGTTGATGCTACAAATGGCAAAGAGAATGCTACAATTGTAGTTGGAGGCTTGGAGGATGCAGCTGCGGTGGACTTTGTATTTGGTCATGGCTTGATATACTGGAGTGATGTCAGCGAAGAAGCCATTAAACGAACAGAGTTTAACAAAACTGAGAGTGTACAGAATGTTGTTGTCTCTGGATTATTGTCCCCTGATGGGCTGGCATGTGATTGGCTTGGAGAAAAATTATACTGGACAGATTCTGAAACAAATCGGATTGAAGTTTCTAATTTAGATGGTTCTTTACGTAAAGTGTTATTTTGGCAAGAGTTGGATCAACCCAGAGCTATTGCCTTAGATCCTTCAAGTGGGTAAGTTTTGTGCAATGTACAGACCATTTTGCATCTGCTTCCTGGTTTCCATTTGCTAGCATAGACAACCCCCACCCCCATCCCCAAGAGAAAAGAAAATCAAAAACTAAATTTCAGATTCTTTGAGCTTCTTTGTCAAGTAGACTTGAATGTGGGGAATTACGTTGTGTTCTTCAAGTGAGATGTTTCTGTAAATTTTGTGATAATTGTGTTTCTGACATTACTTATGAGATAGCCATAGATAGAGTTTTTGCATTTAATAATTATGAGAGGATAATTAGAAGGTAGAGAAGAAGGGATGAAGACCTAACAAGAGTAGTATTTGATAGCTCAAGACAATGTAAAACAGTCTTACGGATCTTACAACTTTTAGTGTATATGCAGTCATTTTGTTATACTGGTATCTTTTTATTAAACTTTGAAGTATTATTTGATATGTCAATATTGAATGAAAAACAAAAATTAAATTGTTAACTCATTTCTATTTAGTTAAACATATACGTGCTGTAAAGGTTTAAAGGTTTATTTTCTAAAGAGAAGGAAAACCTCAAGCTATGAGTAAATCCCATTAGAAAATATGAACTGTCATCACATGCTTCTGTTACTATGCTTCACTTCTGTCATATACCATTCCTTGATACTTGTTTATTGAATATGTTCTTATGCCAGAGTCTGTCATGCTAAATTACTAAACATTAACCTGAAATGAGTTACTTGTAATTGTTTTAAAATGTAAAGATAAGTAACTTGCAAATGACCATCTTAACACTCTGTTTTGATTTTCAAGTTTGTTGGAATGCTTTAAAATACATTTATAGAAGGGAGTGGATTAATATTATGTAATAGAATGTGGTGCGGGGGAATGAAAGAAAGTTTTATGTGTGCTCCTTTGTCTTGGAATCAGGCCTTACTTGGTGACAAAGTTTAAAGAAGATGCCATGTTGTAGGAAAATGAAAAGATTTGTCTGTCCCTGAAAGATAATGTGGGTAATACTGTAGTGAAACTTTAGGGAGAGAAGTTCTGGAACACCTATATGTAATTTGTATAATATATAAAAAATACATTTTTTAGAGGGACATTAAGAGGTATCTGCTAAAGTCAGATGGTCTCTTAATAAAGCATCAGAAAATATTGTGGCTCTCATGGTAGGAAAAAGGGTTGACTGTCCCAAGGAGGAGGTCAGAGATGCTGGATATGCAGTAAACTGTACTGATGAAAAATTTGGTTGTTGAGAACTTGCAAGATACTTTTGAGAAATGGAATCTTTGTTTTGCCAACAGTTTGTGAGTCGCAGAGAGTGTTGAAATGTTTGTGACGTTACTGCTTTATAGAATACACAGGGTTTTGGTGCTTTCAGTGGTCATTAGGGAATAGTACTTTGGTGAAAAGAGAAATATTTCTTAAATTGTTTTTGACAAATTTAATCTTATAACTGTAAGGGCGGTGATGGCAATTTAGCCAAATATCTTTTAAATAGTATGTTTAGAGCTCTGCTTTTTTTGTACTATTGTTGGGAAGGGAGGAGGGAATATTTTTAAGGATTTACAGTCTTTTTAAGGACAGAAAACTTGGACAAGAGAAGTTTTCCTTCTTCAAAAGCATGTTTATTTGTATTATACAGTATGTATGTGGCGAGAGGAAGAGTGTTAAAGGGAATTGGAAGGGCCACAGGAGCTTTTACGGAGAAGGGGTGGATAATATAGCTTGGTTACCACAATTCCATAGCAGCATTTAGATCATTTCTTCAAGGAATAATGATTTTATGATAGTACATATTCAAGGGAGCCGAATTTATAGGGAAGTCTTGACTACTCAGGATCTAATCATCTAATGATTAAACGAATCATTCTCATTTTGTATCCTAAAGTAATGAGCTTTACTTCTTGGTGTCAGATCTGATAAGTGTCTTAGGGAGTAAGTTTATCATACTATTAAAAAATACATTAGAGTTTCTGTGGCTTTAGTTTACCCATGATACTTACCAGCATTGAAGGTGAGAAACCGCCAGTGATTTAGCTGATCAAGAATATTATTGAAAGAATCAATAAAAGTGTGCATTGAAGGTAGAAAGTAGTGTTATTTAAGTTTCTAAGGGATAATCAGTGAACACTTTTTCTTGAGGCCTTAAATTTTGGTCAAGTACTCAGTGAAATATTCTTTTCATTATTTTTGATGGTTGTGGTTAGTGTTGCTTATGTGTATGAATGTGTGAAAATTACTCTCCCCCCGTTCTTAAAATCTTTTTTTAATTTTTGGAAAGTTATGTGTCATGTGGCTATTTTTAAAATTACACAACTGAAAATTAATAGAATGCATCCAAATGGTATACATTTGGTAATTAGCATGATGGAGTGTAAAATTATATTTTAAACTCATGCATTTAAAAATACATTCTATCAGTCTTTAGTGTTGATCTTAGATTTATGTTAAGGATTGTGGTTTTACTGGAAAAGTAATTTTAGATTGAGTACATCACTTATCAAACAGAAGAAATGATTTCCAGATTTATTTTTGGGGAGAGAAAAGAAGTTTACTTTCCAGAGAAAGTACATGAAAACAGTGCTGAAGAAAAGTGTAGGCTTTATCAGAGTTCCAGTATCCTGGGTTATAAGGTTCAGAAGAACTGACTGAACTCTCTCACATCAGCTTATGTAAAAGGAAAGCTATTGAATGACTGGTATTGTTTGAGCCCTGGGAACTAGTGCAGACATCTGTGTGCTTTTGGATGTATGGAGTTCTTTGTGTAATCAGTCCATTTAGCCTAGACTGAAGGAAGATTTTTATTTCCCTCCTGAAATTTGGCCTCTGTTAGTCTGAGTTTTTTTTTTTTTTTTCCTTTTGAGTGATGGCAGTGTAGAATTCAGAATAAGGAACAGGAAAACCTGTGTATAGAAATTGTTGTAGGGATGAACAAACATACTTACAGAGAGCAGTATCCTTTTAGTGAGGTAATTCCTGACTATTTGACTGCTCTACTTGTGGAGTTTCTTAGTCTGTTCCACAATGACTGAACTAATCTTAGTGATGTTGAGGGCCAGCTCTTTCAGGTACAAATAAAGTAGTTTTAAGGGTTTTTTGTTATTAAGGATATCTGTACATATTCCAGATTCCTCTGAATATTTTTTAAAAAGTTAAACTTTAGTGATTCAGTCTGAAGTGAGTTCATACTGAACAGCTTTGAGAGATACTTTTTAAAATATATTTTTATCATCAGGAATATTTATAACACTAAAAGTTCTGCTTTAGAAATGCTTGCAGAACTAACACAATGGAAAAAAAATGTATAATTTCCCTAACAAGTATGTATGTATATATGTATGTACGTATGTATGCACACACACACACACACACACACACACACACATAATTGTCATATCTTGAGTATGTTTAGAAGTATTTTCTACACTGGTGTGTTCCAGCTGACTAAAATCATTCCTGCCACATAAGAGTGTTCCATAAATATTTTTGAGCAACCGGACCTTATACTTCCTTTCATAATCCTGTTTTCGTTGTTAGAGGAGAAAGTATTTTCTAAGCAAGTACAAATTTTAGCATCATTTCATGAATTCTACCCCAGAACGGTTTTGATTACAATTGTTTATTTAAAGCATATTTAAGATTTTTAGTTGTTTCAAGTTATCAAGACAGTAGAGCTTGTTTCATGTCACATCTAGATCTCTTATTTGCCAGCAAGTCACTTTATTCTTTTGGACTTTAGTCCAAAACATTAAGTTTGAAAAGTGAGATATTTAAATAAGTACTTTGTATCTATTTAAAATTTTTTATTTTACAATTATGGACATTATACAAGTCCATTATTTAGGTATGCTACACTTAGAATGTGTTTCTACAGAACAGATTTTTTTTTTAAGTTTTATATTATTTTATTATTTATTTGTCAGAGAGAGAGAGAGAGTGCACACAAGCAGGGAGGAGCAGAGGCAGAGGGAGAAGCTTCTCCCCACTGTGCATGGAGCCCGATGTGGGACTCTATCTGAGCCAAAGGCAGCCACTTAACCGACTGAGCCAGCTAGGCGCTGTATGGAAGAGAGTCTTGAAATTTTGTTTCTGTTGTCCTTATTGTATAAGTCATCGTACTCAACCTCCTTTTTTATGGCTGTTTGACCCCTAACACCAGTTTGCTGATTCCACTGGATGTAAATTAGAAAATACTTTAAAATTTCAAAAGATTCTTTTTGTTTAAACAATGAAAGTGTAGCCAGTTACTTTGAGGCAGATTACATAGATTCAGTATAGTTTGGTGGTGGGGTTTTTGAGATTGTCCCAAATTTAAGAGAAATGTGTTAGAACAGCCACTAATCCAGGAAATCTGGAGTATTGGCTTGGCTTTACCAGTCTCTGGGATATGATTCAAAGCCCTTGACAATGGAAAAACACATAAACAACTTTTTGAGAATAAATAAGTATGTGTATATATGTGTATTCTCAAATGTTAGTGTAGGGTTTTTCCCTTTACTTAAAAAAAACAACCCTCATCCAATTTTTAGTTCTTTATATCTAGTGATATCCATTACCCTCTCTTAGACTGAGTTGTAATTATGTAGACAAATTTTTTTATGTCCCGTATCTTCAGGCCCACTTTTATTGAAGAAACATTGAAAGGGAATATTTGTAGTATAACTAAATGACTTTACCTAGCCCTGTCTCTTAATAGCTTTGCTTTTTAAAGAAGAGCTTTCCTTGCTTGTAGCACTGACCTTTTTCTTTTTCCTTTTTTTTTTTTTTTAAGATTTTATTTATTTATTTGACAGAGAGATCACAAGTAGGCAGAAAGAGGGGGAAGCAGGCTCCCTGCTGAGGAGATCCTGAGACCCTGGGATTATGACCTGAGCTGAAGGCAGAGGCTTAATGCACTGAGCCACCCAGGTGCCCCTAGCACTGATCTTTTAATTCAGCCTTAGTAGAAAGAAGAATGAAATTTTGTGAGATTCAAGAATAGGATACCTTTAACTGAGTTTTGGCTTTCTGTATTTTGGTGGTCTTATGTACCTTGCTCTATTCTACTGTGATTGGCTCTTTAGAAATGTAGTAAATTAGTTTTGACTGGCACCAAGTATTTGTGCCATTGAGCCTTTAAGATTTTAGAAGGAGGAATTTGCCAGATAGCTAATTTGTGAAATAGGAATAAAATCATTGTCTTTTTAAAAAAAAAAATTTATTTATTAGAATGCATGCACACGATAGAGAGTACGCTCCAGTGTGCACGCGTACAAGCCATGGGGAGAGGCAGAGGGAGAAGCAGACTCCCCTTGAGCAGGGAGTCCAACGCGGGGACTCCATCCCAGGACCCTGGGATCATGACCTGAACCCAAGGCAGACTTGGTAGACTGGGGAAGCCTGTTTTCTACCCATTAAATCCTAGACCTGATCGGGAATCTTGAGGATCTTATAGCTAAATGCCTTCACTTTGAGGCTGAAGAAACCAAGGCCTTGGCTAAAATAGGAGACAGCCAGATTCTTAGTTGAGATTTTCCAATTCCACATTTGGTTCTTTTTTCTTCATGAAAAGTACCTGGCTAAAGCAGTGTGTTTTGTTTTACAAGATGAATTACTTTAAAAATGCAATGTGTTAGCTTTATTTAAAGGAGGCTTTTATAAATTCTTTGTTTTTAGATTTACTCTATCAGTTTCATATTTTACCATTGCTTTTTGCATCCACTTAATCCATTTGGGTTCAGTTTCCTTCTGCTCAAAGTATGTTGTTGAATATTTCTTTCAGCAGAAGTTGCTTAATGGTAAACTCTTGGTCTTCACTTGAAAATGTGTTTAATTTGCCCTCATTCTTGAATGATAATTAGTTGACGATGGAATCTGGATGTTGGTTATTTTCACTCAGTTGTTGGAGGGTATTATGATTTTACTTGTTGCTGTGAGACGTCTGGTCTTTCCTAATTATTGTTGCTTTGTAAGTACTTTATCTGTTTTTTTGTTTGTTTTGTTTTGTTTTCCTGGTTCTTTAAAAGCAGCCCCTATGCATCTCTTATGTTTTGATACTCTGTAGCTTTTCCTACCCTGTGTCTAGTTGTGGCTCTATTTTTATATATCCTGCTTAGAATTCATGTTTGTGGAATCTACTCATTATTGTTATCTGATAGTTCTAGAAACTTACTACGCATTATTTCTTAACTTTTCCTTCATCATCCTTAGATTCCCTTGGAACTCCTGTTTGATGTATGATGGACTAATTTGTGCTCCATGCCTCTTGATCTTGCTTTCATATTGTCTCTCTCTTGGCTACTATGTGGTTTATTTTTTCACTTGTCTTCCAGATAACTAATTTAAAAAAACATGAGTTCATGTTGATATCTCTGCCACAATCCAGTTCCAATCCATCACCACAGTATTACATTATAGTGTTGGCCCTTTCCTTTTTTGGTCAATTCTGTGACAGTGAGAAACCTGGTTTATCAATATAAATATCAAATATTTATCAGATACACAATAGATTGTCATATATTATTCATAGTGTGCAAGGATTTCAGAATTGCTAACCTGTACTCTTGTGAGCAACAAATTTACTGTCTAGAGTACAATACTATGAAACTATTGTCTGCAGAGTCAAAATACTGTTTTCCAAATTTATTTGGGTAATTTCTTTCTTACCTGTTGCAATGTGGCTGTATTATTCATTCGTAATATATTTATCATGGTTTGTATTCATTTTGAATATCCGCCTCAATATCCTAGCTGATTTTAAGTATTGATTTATATTGGAGTTACGTGAAACAGTTGCCACTTTTTTTTTTTTTTTAAGATTTTATTTATCTGACAGAGAGATCACAAGTAGGCATAGAGGCAAGCAGAGAGAGAGAGAGAGAGGAGGAAGCAGGCTCCCCGCCCAGCAGAGAGCCCAATGTGGGACTCGATCCCAGGACCCTGAGATCATGACCTGAGCTGAAGGCAGAGGCTTAACCCACTGAGTCACCCAGGCAGCCCAGTTGCCACGTTTTTGAGAGTTAGAGATAACATGAGTTAGACTGGGAGTAGTGTCCCTCCTCCCCATCCTTCTACCCTGGTCCTATTCTCCCTTTCTCTCTTGTCTGTTCCCTCTTATTTATAGATACCTTACTCTTACTAATTTTTGGTTTTATCCTCTTGAAATCCTTTTTGCACAAATGAACTAATACATGAGTGTTTTCTTATATTCTCTTTTTTTCTTACATGAAAGGGTAACATACTAAAGTGCTCTTTGGCATTATCTCTTTTTTTACTTAACAATACATCCTGAATATCATTTCATAGAGCTCTTCCTCATTCTTTTTTACAATGATTATAGTATTCCGTTGTGTGAATGTACCATAGTTCATTCAACCACCCTCTTATGTTTAGACATTTAGGCTGTTTTTTTAGCTCAGATATTTTAAAGCAAACCCACACAATGATCCCTCAGTTGTGAATGCTTCATTTTACATTCCTAAAAGAGAAAAACATTTTCTTCCATAACCACAGTACTATAATCTTCCAGACACTCCAAAATGAACAATTCTTTAATATTCTAAATTACTCAGTCTACATTCAGATATGCAAAATAGTCTCAGTAATGTCCTTTATGGTTGGTATGTTTGAATCAGGATCCAAAGCAAGGTTCACAAGTTGCATTTGGTTATGCCTCTTAAGTTTCTCTAGAACAGCATCCCTTCCATCCCCCTCCCTTTTTTTCTCTCAGCCTTGACTTATTGGAAAGATTGTCCATTAGAATGTTTTAGATTTTGGATTTTCTAAGAGATTTTTGTGGTGTTTAACTTAATTTTATTCTTTTGTATTTCTTATAAAATGAGATTTAGAATAGAAGACTTAAGTGACGATTTCAGTTGTCATGAATCTTTCATAGGCAGTACAGTACTGAGTACTTCATATTCATCACATCAGAAAGTATATAATGTCTTGTCCTAGTTAACAGTGATACTGAGATTGTTCAGTAGGCTCAGATGCTGAAAGTTAATATCTTTATTATAAAGTTGAGTTTTTCCTCTTGTATCCTGTGAATAATTTGTGGGATGATCCTTCTGTACCATACCAATATCCATTTCCTCATCACTTGATTGTTTTAACACTGAGGATCATTTTTTGTGTTATATCATTAGTGATATTTGTTACTGTTTCATGATGTTTTATCCCATGTATTGTATTCCATTTTTTATGTGTTTTAAACATCTTAAGTATTTATAGTTTCTATCAGATTGGTCAGTTGTCTGAAGTTCTTAGAAATTCACTTCTGTTCTTTGTTATATTTGCTGATTCTTGCTTAAGGTGAACTGTTTCCTTAGGTGTAATATAGTTTGGTTTATGAGCTGATCTTCAAAAGGGCTGTCGAGAATCCTGAGTGGCCTCATGGGGGTGCATATTCCTCCGGAGAGGTTTTAGTTTGTTTCTGCCAGACACCTAGGGGTGTTTCCAGGAACAATTTTATTTTTTCTTTGTAAATTAAAGTATAATTTCTATACAGTAGAATGCATAGACCTTAATCGTGCAGTTTTGACAAATGTGTACATCTCTATTATCATCTCATTCAAGCAGAGATTACTTTTTAGGTTTATTTTTTTGAGTTAGAAGTTCCTGTACTATGTACTGAGAATTAATTCAAATTCTAAACCTATATGAGCGAGCGTTGTGGTTACAGAGTTTTTGGTGATTTTTCCCACCTTTTCAGAGCTTAGGCCAAGACTGTGAAAAGCTTCTTTGCCTTTCTCTGCCAGTGGCATATTTTTCTTCTTCATTGTTCCCTGAGGGTCTGTGCTTTGTGCAAGAATCTTACTTCTAACACAATGCTTCTTATGTGTCTGGGCTTTATCTTTCCTGTTTCAATGTGGAAACACAAGTCCTTCAGTTTCTGAGATGAGAAAATCCTACAGGATTGTTGTAGCATCAAACATGCACTGTTTTTTACCTCCCTGTTCATTTTTGGCTCTGTAGATTTCTCCTGCTTTCAAGATACCTTAGCTGTACATTTATGAGTGTTTATGTATTTTTATTTTGTGTATATGTATGTATTAGTCTTTTTGGGGTCTTTAACAAAATACTACCTAGTAGCTTATAATGACAGAAATTTATTGCTCACAGTTCTGGAGTCTAGGAAGTCCAAGAATAAGATGGCAGTGTGGTCCCTTTTTGGTAAGGGCCCCTTCCTGGTTCATAGCTGGTGCCTTCTTGCTGTGTCCTCCCATAGTGGAACAGCCTAGGGTTTGCTTTGTAGCTCTGTGCTCATAATTAAGCACCTCCCAAAGGCCCCACATGCTAATACTGTCAGCTTTGAGCATTAGGACTTCAACCTGTGAATTTTGAGGGAACGCAAACATTCAGACTATAGCAATGTATAAATCAAATAGACTAACCAGTGGTTCTAGAGGTTTTGTGAAAGGAGGGATTTCTGGTTATTTTGTTACTAAATTATCAGAAATAGAAACTCTGACTTTCATGTTTTTAAATATTGCCTTTTCTTATTGTGGATATATGTACATGCTAGTTGAGCATTATTCATACTTACTAATAATGTGTATTAATGACTTCTTTTAATTATAGGTAGATTATATAAGTAACTTCAAGGATCATGAAGTGATTTATGATCTAGTATAGATCTGATTCACTTAGTTTTTATAACTCAATTCTAAATGTTTTCTTAATTAGCCACCATTGTGTGTAATTACATCTTGTAAAGGGTGAAAGTTTATCCCTTCAGTTTAGGTTTATTGAATATTTTTGAATATTTTTGTTAGGGGAGACTGGATTCAGATTGAGTAACATGCTAGATTAGGGGTTTGTGAATATTTTGGAAAATTTATTATTTTACCCTTACCTAATTTTAGACATTATATGCTTTGGAATATAATAAATTTGTATAAGACGAATTTGTATAAAATGGCTGGAATGTCGACTGATTGTTGGTTGAGATATTTTTACTTTCTGGCATAAGAAATTTTGATGTTTTGAAAACTTAATATTTTCTTTACTTACTGTAATTACTTCCTAATTAAAAAAAATCCTGTCTTCTACCCTTCACTTCATTTAAAATTTATTTTCCAGAAAGTATTGCAGTGAATATCAGGCCAGATACAGTGATAAAATTACATGTGTATGGAAACTAGTGAGCAGCATTTAACAACCTGGTACTGGTTTATGATTTTTGATGAATAGCAGATGTGAATACTATGTTAAACTGGCGCTGTAACCATGTATATTTAATTCTTCAGTATCAAGTAAGAATGTTTATCTTCTCTTAAGTCAAAGCCAAAATAGAACGCATTGAAGCCAAAATAAATTAGGGGCCAAATAGACCACATAATTGGAGAGTTAGTAATAATTGTTGGTGAAGAGAGATTTCTTCTATATGAGCCTATAGCCTGGGTTTTGAGAAGCCACAGGATATATTTATCAGATATTCTTGCATTTCCTAAAGGATACTAAAATTAGCTTTTAGAAAAAATAATACTGATAAAAAAGCCTTTGCAGAATATATACACAGCTAGTCGAATTTACCAACTTTATTGTTAAGTACTTTTAGGTAATCATAGGTTTCTAAGCTAGGCTAACTGCCCAAACAAAAGAAGTAAGCCTAACCAAACCTACTCCTTAACTGTGTACCCCAATTATTTTTTATTTTTGGAAAGATAAAGTGATGTAGTCAAGAAGTTTACTTCATAGTCTAATTTTTTTTTAAAGATTTACTTTTTTATTTGAGAGAGAGAGTGCATACATGTGACTGGGGGGTTGCAGAGAGAGAATCCAAGCAGACACCCCACTGAGTGCAGAGCCCTGCACTGGGTTGGAACCCCACACTGGGCTTGATCCCATGACCCATTAGACCAATGACGTGAACCAAAACCAAGAGTCAGGTGCTCGGTCAAGCCACCCAGGCACCCCAACCTCGTAGTCTAATTTTTAATCGCTGATTTAAGGGGAAGGTTTGAAGCCTCAGTGTCAAATATTCCTTATTCTAATAATAGAAAATGTTTATGTCCTAGCCTAACAGAGAATATGGAGAATTTTTTTTCCTTAGGAATCTTTTTTCCCCTGCATCCTGAAATCTCTATTCTGCTACAGTCTAATGTTTTATTATACTAGTAGATCTTTAAATAAAAAGTTTACACCTCTCTCTTATTGGCTGGTGCCCAATCCCCTTTAAAGATTAATGCTCTCTTAAGAATATCAACACCTAGATATTGCTCTTTATTAAGTCTGATACCTTGGTATGTCACTCAGGCTTTAAACAGGTGCCTTTTCCCATAACCCACCTGATTTCTGACAATCTCTTACATAGCTTAACAATTAGAGCCAGACTTTCTATATATTTTAGTGCTGGAAATAGTCTTCCCTTACCTTTCCAGCACAGATGTAACTCTTGATGATTTATTTGACATTCATTGCCCCCATGATGGTTTGTATTGGCAGCTCTACTCTGTTTCTGGAAATTATGAAGTCAGAAGTATTTTGAAAAATGAGAGAAATCCCTAAAGGATTCAATTTTGTTTTTAAATTATCTGTGTATAATAAATTTATTTGAAAAAATTGGAAAGTTAAAAAAGTTTACTGGGAATTTTTTTTTAAAGATCTTTTTATTTATTTTAGAGTACACGTAAGCCGGGGGAGGAGGAGAGGGAGAGAATCTGAGGTAGACTTCCCGCTCAGTGCAGAGTCCAAGCCCAGGGCTCAATCCCACAACCCTGAGATCAGGACCTGAGCCGAAATCAGGAGTTGGATGCCCAACTGACTGAGCCATCCAGGTGTCCCATTTACTGGGAATTTTTAAAGCTCTTCTATAAACTTGTAATTTTCTTAGTTCACATAATCTTTCAGACACATAGAATGGACCTTCACTTTCTTTAGTACCTAGATGTCTGTTACATTTGTAGGGATGTTTTATCTTTGTACCATGTCTGGATTATACATATTTGAGAGCAGAACATGCTAGTCTTTTCTTGGACTACACTTACACTAAGGAATATAAATTGATATTCATTTGATAAAGTTAAAATACTCTAACTCAACTTTTTCTCCTCACTTGACCCAAAAAAGTCCTCAGATAATCATAACCTAGGTTACAGAGTAAATCTTCTTTGTCTACAATGGATACAGAAGATACTTTGTTTAATTTTGGAGGACAAATCCCGTTTAGGTGTTTTCTTTTCTCTCACTAAAGTCTCTTCACTCTTCCCTTCATGCTGAATGATGAGCTTGAGTTGCAAAATGGTACCATCCTTGAGAGTAGCTGCTATAGTTCTTCAGCATCACATCCCTGCATAGTGTCCTTTGAGGACACTCAGAAGCTCAGTAGCTTCTGTTCCCTTTGGATCAGCTCCATTGATGCATCCCTGAGTGCCATGAATGCTTCTTTTCTGACTCTGTAGGAGTAAAATTGCCATTTTACTGCACTCCCTGGAGAAGGACAAAGTCTCTTAAGGCAGATTCTGAGCCTGAACCCTAGGGAGAAATACTGTGTGACTACTGTGGAGAATACTCAATCAGAGTCTCATTCTGCTGTCAGGTCATTGCATTACTGGAGATACTCACTAGTTACATTTTAGAAATAACATTTATCTTTTTCAGGCTCTGTTTCTTATTCCTTCCTGTAGACACATAATTTAGCTGCCTTTGGGAAAATGTTCCAGTTGATGATTTGGTACCAATCTTACTGACCCTACAAATGAGCACCAAGGCTTTATAGAACAGCAAACTAAAATAGACAAGCCTTTGTCTTTTTTTTTTTTTTTTTTTAAAGAGCAATTTTCGGTTCACAGCAAAATTGAATGGAACAAAATATTTCTAATTCCTCCCTTCTGTAATAAAAGTTTTTTTATTTTATATTCACTTTATTCCTCCTCTAATGCTTTTCCTTTCTTTAACGTAGACCTAAGTTTCTTACTCATGTCATTTTCCTTCTCTTTGCAGAACTTGCAAGGTAGGTCTATGGGCAATAAATACCCTCAATTTTTGTTTGTGAACGTCTTTTTTCACTTTTGAAGGATAATTTTGCAGGGCACAGAATTTGAGATTGGTAGGATTTCCTCCTTTCACCTCTCTAAATATTTTACTCCAATCTCTTCTTGCTTGCATGGTTCTGAGAAGTCAGATGTCATTCTTATCCTTGCTCTTCTGTATATGAGATGTGGTTTTTTTTTTTTTTTTTCAACCTGGATTTTTTTTTTCCCCCCAAGCCTTTTTTCTATATCTTTGATTTTCTAGAGTTTGAATATGATATGCTTAGGTTTTTGGTTTGTTTATTTTGTTTTTGTTTTTCTTTGTTTTTAATGCTGCTTTGCTGTTCTGTGATTTCCTTGGATCTGTGGATTGGTATCTGACATTTGGAGAAATTCTAAGTTATCACTGCTTCAAAAATTCCTTTTTTTCTTTTCCTTCTGGTATTCTCATCACTCATATGTTATATCTTTTGTAGTTATCCCACAGTTCTGTTTCCCACACCCCCCTATCTTTTTTTCTCTTTGGCTATTTCTGTGGATATACCTGTAAGGGCAGAGATTCTTTCCTCAGCTGTGTCCTATCTACTAATGAGTCTATTAAAGGCATTCATTTGGGGAATGCTGGGTGACTCAGTAGGTTAAGCATCTATCTTCAGCTCAGGTCATGATCCCAAAGTCCTGGGACTGGGTCCCGCTGTGGATTCCTTGCTCAGTGGGAGCCTGCTTCTCCCTCTGCCTGCCACTCCCCTTGCTTGTGCCCTCTCTCCCCGCCCTCTCTCTCTGACAAATAAATAAATAAAACCTTTTTTGTTTTTTGTTTTTGTTTAAAGGCATTCATTTCTGTTACAGTGTTTTTGATCCCCAGTGTTTTTTTGGTCCCTAGAATTTCTAGCTCTGGGGTCATATTATTCATCTGTTCTTTTATGTTGCCTATCTTTTCCATTAGAGTCCTTATTAGCATATGAATCATAGTTATTTAAAATTCATAGTCTGGTAATTCCAGCATCCCTACCATATCTGAGTCTGTTCCTGATGCTTGCCTTGTCTCTTCAAGATTGTTTTCCCTTTAGATATGTCTTATAATTTTTTGTTAAAAGCTGGGCATGAAATACTGGGTAAAAGGAATTGCACTGAATAGGCCTTTAGTAAAGTGTTGAGATAATTGGAAGAGGAGAAGCATTCTATAATTCTGAGATTAGGTCTCAGTCTTTTAGTGAGCTTGTGCTCCTGAGCTGTGAGCTTCACAAATGCTTCCTAGTTTTTTGTTTGTTTGTTTGTTTTTTTGTTTGTTTTACCACCCCTTAGGTGGTGCAGGATGCTACAGGCTGCTGGAGTTGGGTAATTCCCTTCTCTTAGGTCAGTTATGCCCTGATAAAATCCCAACCGCTAGGCTGTGGTAAAATAGTTTCTCTTGAGGACAGGCCTTGTTAAGAAGAATAAAATGTGCTGATGTATTTAAAAATGGCTAGCTTATCTTTCCCACTGCTGGAAGCATGAGGTGATTTTTCATTGATCTTCACTGTGAGGACCTGGTAGAGTTCCTGGAGGTAAAACTTACAAAAGTGTGAGGACCCCCTCATGACTGGTTCCCTCTGGAATTTTTAACTTTCAAATTTGTCCACACTAAGCCTCTTACAAGTCAAATATAATTTAGGTTTTCCTCCCCTGGTACTGGTTCCCATGGAGGTTTCTGTTTATAGGTTTCTGATCCTTAAGTTGTGACTCTCTGGATTTGCTTGTCTGTCTCCAGTTTTAAGGGCAGCAGTTTGCTTTGTAACCCTTCTTTGATGGATCTAAGAATTGTTAATTTTTCAGGTTTTTGCTTGTTGTTAGAATGGAGTGATGGCTTCTCAGCTGCTTGTATCCTGGTCTGGAAGTTGGAAGTCAGGGCTTACTTATTTTGCATTGAAAATCTGAATACCTGAAGCGTGGGAAAAGAATAATATGATATCTAGTAACTAGGAGGATCTTACATAGAATAGTCTGGAATTTTAATTTGGATAGATGAGTTCTAGGAATATTCAGAGGTTTTTATCTGGATTGGGGGAGGCTTTCAGGAATAGAACCTATATGCTCTTAGGTCTTATTTATATCCTCAGTCAAATTCCCTGAGCCATTGGTATTGGATCTAATAATATTGTTATTTATTAAAATAGTTTATCTATGGTAAGCAAATACTGTTTAGGCTTACTTTGTTTAAAAATCTTTACAGTGTGACTGAGCTGAGTAAGTGAATCTACATCATCTCAGTTTATATATAGGAAGACCAAAGTAGAAGAAAATCAGTAAAATGAATTCATAACTGTCTTTATATAAGCTTTCATTACTTTATTAATGGTATAGGTGTAAGTGAAACTCTCAGAACTTGGTTGTAAAATAAGGTGGAATCTATTTTCTTATATAACTATAACACTTTTCTTTGAAGACTCATCAGGAGCAGACAAGTATTAGTAATCTGGAAGTAAAGTTTTCTGAAATGAGTCTCCTCAGAGATTGTGGAAAAAGTGGTATGTGCATGGAGATAAGATTACAAACATGTAAACTCTGTATCCTGTTTAGTAGAATTGAAGATGGCTTTGGAAATGTGTGTGTTTGCCTGAAGCATGAGTGATAAAATCATTTGTAAGATGTTTTATATTTATGGAAGATGAGAAGCATCATAAAAGAGCACACTGTACATTTATCAAGACCCATAGATCTTTACCTCAGAAAGTGAATCTTTATGTAGTATAAAATATCATTTAGGAGGTTAGAGGATCCCAGGGTATATTGCAGATTGAGACAGAAAAATCTAATTCTCTTAGAAATTATGAAAGAATCTCACTGAATAGAGTGGGGGAGGAAAGGTGCTGACCTAATTAACTTTAGAAATGCATGGAACTTGTAAGACTAAAGGCAAAAGGAACTGCACATAAGCAGTGTACTCTAGTTGTCAGTATTGCTTCCCGTAGAAGTACATGAACAATTCTGATAGCACACTAGAATGAAACAGTTAAGTAAAACAGATGGTATGTGGTGGGAACCAGGTTTCTTACTGTTGGAATGGGAAGTTACAGATAAACAATGAGAGGAATTTAGAAGGATACTTATGGTAGAGGGTTACAATTGAAGACATCAGTAGGAGCTTATATTTAACGTAATATACAGTGTACATTTTAAATGAGTTTAGTTCATTAACTTCAAAGCAATCAAAAGTAAAAATTTCAGCCCTGGAGTTAATGCAGTGTTTGTTTGTTTGTTTTGTATAATTAAAATAGGACTAGTAGAAAAGTATATTATAGTTAATATTTTCAGCATTTGCTTTAAAAAGTATTGTAGGATTTGTCATTTCTTATAGAATGTGGGAAAGTCCTAAGTCCATACCTGTGTATTACCAATCATATTGTTGAATGATTTCTGATATGAGGGAGATTTAATACAGATATATAACCCTTGATTGTAAAGATTTTATTTTGCAGTATTTGTAATTTTCTCTAAATTACTGTTAAATTTATGTGGCATACTGCTTTCTTCTCTTTCATTCCCAAGAGGAAACACAGAAACAGAGTTTCAATGTAGATAATACTTGTGCCTAATTTTTAATTAAATAGTTTGTGGCAAGACTTGTAGAATGGCCATTTTTCAAGTCCCTGTGGGAGACTGAGATAAACGACTATAGCATGCCTTATAAGGGCTTGCGAAAATACAGGCCCTATTTTTTCTTTTGATGAAAGGAAGGGCTTGAATGAAATAATTAGGGAAATATTTCTTAAAAACCTTGGAGTATCTTTGTAATTTGTATTATGCTTAGCTAATGGCATGAATGCTTACCACATTTTCCGGAAGAATGATTTAAAATAATTTACTTGGTGTTGGACTATGTCAGCTATAATTTTGGGTTCAGAAAATGCTGTCACAGTATCATTGAGATTTAATTGATGCTTTTTCTGAATTGATGTAGATTTATCCTAGAAATATTGCTTTTCTAGAGTTTTATATATTACTTCAATTATGTGTTCACTGGGTGTTCTGTGATGTTATAAAGACACATCTGTTTGGAAAAGTAGTACTTTGGTTTTACTCTCCTATAACAATAAAGATTCTGATTTAGTAGTTCAGTGTAGAACTTGAGATTTGCTGAGGCTTTTGGAACATTGTTCACATTTTGAGTAGCAAGGGGGGTCCAGAGTTTTCTAGAAAGGTCCAGATTATAAATGTTTTAGTCTTTGGTGGCCACATATGGTCTCTGTTGGATGTTCTTTTTTTCTTTTTCTTTTCTCTTCCCTTCCCTTTTCTTCCCTTCCCTATCTGTCTTGTTTTTACCACCTTTAGAAATGTAAAAACCATTTTTACCACATAGGTTCATACAAAAAGCAAGGCATGCTTTGGATTTGAACTCCTGACCATAGTTTTCCTATTTTTGCTTTAGAGAAAGGGTGTGTGCATTTAGTTGTTGATATAAGCAAAAATTCTAGAATTGGTGTTTGTTGTGACTTTTCTGCTTTTCAGATGACTATATATCATTTTTCTTTGGCATATTAATGAAGTGAATTATCACTGATGGTTCAGAAGCTTGTTGCTGTTGTTTTCTTTTCTTTTCCTTAATTTAATTGAGGTATAATCTTACATACAGTAAATTTCACCCTTTAGTGTATGGTACCCTGAATTTTGACAAATGCAAACAATTGTGTATTGTCAAAGCTGAAAAAAGCTGGACACTAGTTAAAACAGTAAGGACAGAGTTTAACCATAATATATTATTGCAACATGGAAAAGAGTGCAGCATAAATGGAACCCTACTTTGATTTGTACATGAGTAACTCAGTGTTTTAGAGGGAGTAGGGAGGAGGTGAGCAGGGGTTCAGTAGAGTCATGAATTACAGTTCTACATGAATCTACAGTTCAGTAGAGTGATGAATTACAAAAAGCTGGAAGGGGAGATTGGTCTATGTGAAACCATATGGGTTGGCTAACTGGCACTTATCCAAGGTTCCTACCCTCCCACAGAGACTGGCAGACAGGGGTCCTATGTTCAAGTGTTGGCTGAAACAAATAGTAAATTCTTTTGGCAGCAATGATTTTCACAGGCAGGCACTTTACGAGGGACTAGGGTCATCTTAGGGATGCGGCCTTGAGCTGTTAGAAACTATGTTAGTATTTTGTTCAAGTCTTTGCAGGCCAAAGTTGAGGCCTAGCTGAGAAAGGCCTCAGTGGAGCCTGGCTAGAGTTCAGTCAGAGACTTGGTCGATATCAGCACCACAATTGAGATGCAGAACTGTTCCATCACTCCTCAGAATTTCCTTATGCTTTGTTGTACTTAACCTTCTTGCCCCACTCTCAGCTCCTTGTAGTTACTGACTGGTTTTCTGTCCTGTAGTTTTCCGGAATGTCAATGAATGGAATCATACAGCATGTTTACAGCCTTTTGAGATTGGATTCTTTGACTCAGCATAATACATTTGAGGTTGTGTGTATCTGTGTTGTTGTGTGTATCAGTATTTTTGTTGTGGCTAAGTGGTAGGTATTACAATTTGTCTATCCATTAATTAGTTCAAGAACATTTTGGTTGTTTCCCGTTTGGCAGTTACAAATAAAGGTGCTATAATTATTCATATATGGGTTTTTGTGTGAACATAAGTTTTTATTTCTCTTTCATTACTCTTGCGTAAATACCCAAGAGTCAGATTGCTGGGTTCTTTGGTAACTATAATTAACTTTATAAGAAACTGAAATTTTGCCAAAGTGGCTGTACCATTTTTTATTCCCACTAGCAAAGTATGAGAGCTTGAGTAACTTTGCATCCCCACCAGTACTTGATATTGTCAGTTTCCTTTAAGCTATTCTTAAATGTGTGCAATGGTATCTCGTGTGTGTGTGTGTGTGTGTGTGTGTGTGTTTTAAGAACTGTCAAATCAGCTTTATTATTCAGAGCCACTTTGCAGAATTCAGAGTACACAACATATGCATTTCATAGGTTGTTTATAGTTATTATTCTAGAGATACCCAAGAAGATTCAAGTATAAGTGCAGTGGAGTCTGAGCCTTGCCATGTGCTGCTTCTAAGCAGGGAGGGTGGTGTTGTCCAGCTTGGGGGGCAGAGGGCCCCCATTCTCAGGGCTGATTAATCCCTGGGTAAAGTCCCTAATTTAGGCTCTACCTGGGTTGGCATATAAGTCAGGGTATGGCTGGTAAAACATAGGCTACTCTAGGTTTTTTTAGACAGGAGATTTTAAAAAATTATATTCCATAATTATATTATTTAAAAATATAGTACTTGGGGCCCTTGGGTGTCTCAGTCGTTTAAGCATCTGACTCTTAACTTCCCCTCAGGTCATGGTCCTCAGGGTCATGAGGTTGAGCCCCCCACCATCGAAATTCATACTGGAGATGGAGCCTGCTTAAGAGTTCCTCTTCCTCTCTCTTTGGGTTTCCCCCCAACCCCCTGCCCCTTGCATGCTCTCTTCCCCCCGCAAAAATAGTTCTTTCTAAAGCTTTTAAATTCAGCTGACAGATCTTATTTTTAAAATCGAAATATAGTTGACATGAAGTATAATAGTTTTAAGTGTATAGTATAGCGAATCAACAATTATATACATTATAAAATGCTCACTGTGATGAGTGTAGTTACCATCTGTCGATATACAAGGTAATTACAGTATTATTGATTGTATTCCTTATGCTGTAGTTTTCATTCCTGTGACTTATTTATTAACTGTAAGTTTATAATTCTTAATCCCCTTCATCTATTTTGTTCATATCCCCTCCCTAAGACCACTTTCACTTTTGACACCAGTTGCACATGGGGGGTCCACAGGACTAACTTTAGGTTCAGTCATTCACCAGGACTCTCAGAATTCACTGAAGGTTGTTATATGTTAGTTATGGTTTATATCAATACAAATAGAAATACAATAGAAATCAACCAGGGAAAGAGGTGCACAGGACAGGGTCCACAAGAGTTCCAAATGGGAGCTTCCAGTGGAGTTAGTTGTGAAGATTGTTTACTTCTCCTGCAATGTGTGAGAACATGCAGAATAATGCAAACCAGGTCATTACTTCCTGTTTGGCTGACTTTAGTCTCTAGCCCCTCTAGAGATTCGACCTAATACTGAGTGGCCCAAAGCCCCTACTATAAATCACACTGTTCGCCTAGACTATCTGAGGTGGCTCATGGCCACAGAGAAACAAAAAGACGATCTTTAGACAGTCTAAAAGACTCTTATCAGGAAGATAGTCTAAGGGTTTAGAAAAGAAATTACCTTTGCCCTGGCTGAGGTCAAAGACCAGGCCTCTCTTAGGGCAGGGTTAATCATTTATTGCATATATGTGTTTAGAAGTATATTGGTTAATTTCCAAATTTTTAGGATTTTGTAGATAACTTTCTCTTATAGCGAGACTAGTCTAATTCTCTTGTGGCCAAAGAACATACTATATATGATTTCAGTTCTTTGTTACATGACCCATATTCTTGTGAATATTCTGTATATTTGAGAAGACTCTTTATTCTCCTGTTTTGGGGTGTTTCCTTTTCCTGTCCAGTGCAGTAGTTTTTGTCTTAAGATTAGAATTATTTGGTTTTAGAGAATTTTAGGGTTTACCATTAGACATGTGGGCTCTGTCCTCCCTTTTGCTCCTACCTAGGAAAGATAAGTTTACTCTTTTGATTTTATTAATAGTTGTAGCTTGTTCAGGTTTCTAAAAACTTGTCTTAATATAGTTTTGTAAGCTCATGTTTTTCCTTTGCTTTTTCTCTGTGGTGCTTTCTTTCTTTTCTTTTTTTCTAATACTTGGGGGATTTCTTCTCCCCTTATTGTTCTTGTACTTTCTTTGGATTAGCTCTTTACTTTAAATCCAATTTAGCTTTTAGTCATTTAAACATCTTTAGTACTGTTTTTACGTGTTTTGTGTTCTTTTGCAAACTAAATCTTTGTGAAATGAACCTATTTAAAATACATGTTTCTAATGTTTTAAAAAAATAAGTTTTAAATAACTGTTTCTGTTTTGTTTTTTCAGTGGTTACCTTAAATTTTTTTCTTTGACTTGTTTGACTCCATGGTGAAATTAGGAGTAACTTATTCTTGCTTTTTGGCCCTAGATAGTATCCAGGTAGCTCTAAAATTAGCACTATTATCAGAAGACTGGAGATCTTCTAGATCATATTTCACCCTGATTCTTGGAGTCTCAGAAAGAAATGGAGTCAGTAATTTTGTCAAAGAGTTTTGATGTCTCCCCTACCTTCACAAAGAGTGAGTTGGCTTTGGGGTGTGTCTGTCTACCATGGATGTCTGATTAAGGTTGCAAACTTTTCTCTGCTTGATCTACGTGGACTTGAAAAAGAGAGTAATATGCGATAACTTTTATTTTCAGGAGTGTTTAAATGCTTGGAAGTATACCAGTTATCCCTGGTGAAATCTCAGAATTATTAATTGCTTTTGAGTGATGAGGTTTTGTTAAAGTCACGATGGCTTCTTAAATATTGATCTCCTACTTGACTGGACCTACCTGAAGAACAAAACAAAAAAACTATAATTACCTTAAAAAACATTAGTTCTGTGGTCTTTTTCACACTTTAGTTAGCATAGCTAAAGGTAGATGTGAGTCACACAGTGTCAAAGTTAAAGAGTGTCAAAGTGACTATTTGTAGTGTATATATTTTTATGAAAATCATAGGTAACTAACATGCTTCTTTTTTTTTTTCCCCCCATTTTGGCAGCATGTTCCAAATTAAGAATAAGAACTTTTGAGGGATATTTATTATATTCGTTTGTTCATATCCTATAAGTAAAATGAGACTCTGGTTTGTGTAAGATCGTCAATGAACAAGCACACTTAAAACTCCATTGAGGGTTGCCACTAAATATTTTTATATGTAAAGAATTGGAATCTAAAAGTTTGAAAATTTATAATAGAGATTTGAAAATCTACTTTCATCTTTATATATCTTTGGATATTTATACTTAGTACAATTTTAGCAGTAATTGTGAAGTTTAAAAAATCCAGTTTCTCAAGTTATAAAACTTTTGAGGGAAATATGGAAGGCTGTTGTGTGGGAAGTAATTTATTTGGTGCTTTGCTTCCTTATATAATCTTCCACAGTTTTAAGAGCTACTTATTAACTAATATTTAGGGCCAACTGGTTAGTGAGTTAAATATATTAATGCTACTGTGAAAGAACAAAGTGCTATGGATAAACAGATGCTTCAGGAAGTCAGATTCCTCTTCACTGGTTCTAAACCCTAAGTGAATTAGAATTCCTTGAAGAGCTTTTTTTTTTAAATTTTTAAAAAATATTTGTATGTTTGTTTATTTTGTTGTCCACCTGTTAAAGTGATGCTCAAGGCCTGAGCAGAGTGGGGAAGTGCCCTGGAATTGGATAGGCAGGCAAGGTGGGTGGTTCACAGGCCCACACCTGACCCCAGGAGAGGATGCCAGGTGGTAGAGGCTGGCCCAGGCACACCAAGGGGAGTACCAGAAGGGTGGCCCAGGCAGGCAGACCTGTAAAGCCAGCCCTTGAGAAGGTATCTAAGCCAGGTGGTGAGTGCCCAGGCCAGAGCCTAGCCCAGGGAGGCAGGATTG
The DNA here is from genome assembly GCF_902655055.1 of Lutra lutra. Lineage (NCBI taxonomy): Eukaryota > Metazoa > Chordata > Mammalia > Carnivora > Mustelidae > Lutra > Lutra lutra. The sequence continues at coordinate 88,929,437 of NC_062285.1, forward strand.
GGGCTGGTTGGTGGCTCCCAAAGCCTAGGGACTGGTGCCTCTAGGGCCTTCCCCCAGCTGCTGCTGGAACACAAGGCATGTCTGCCAGCTGGACTCAAGCAGCTCCTGGAGGCAGGCATGGAGGTGGTGATTCTTCTCTGTGAAGGTGGTCTAGGTAGGAGTCGATCTGCTCCAACATGAAGTGGATGGCAGCATGTTCTGCTTTCCCAAAACCATTGTTGCCTTTTGCACCTGCCTCCACCAGCGTGCTCACGTCTCTGCTGGGGCCTGACACCGTGGGCTTGGATGCCCTGAGGGCTGCGCTATGATGGAGCATGCTGATAGCTGGTGCCAGTTGGAAGGTCGAGGAGCTTTTAGGCAATATTGATGGGTGGGTCCTAACCCAGACCAATTTAATCAGAATCTCTGATGGAAGAGCCCAAGTTACTGATATTTTAAGAGTTTCTGAAGTCATTCCCAAATGCTGCCAGGTTTGAAAATTGGCATCATCATTATCATCACTAGTATTACTGTTATTAGTGTATTTCTGTGTGGAGCAGGGAGCACAGCCCAAGAAACACCGTGGTCAAGAAAACTTGTATTAGTCTGTTCAGGCTTCTATAACAAAATCCTATTACTGGTGGCTTATAAAGAGCAGAAATTTATTTCTCACAGTTCTGAAGGTAGGAAAACCCAAGATCAAGGTACTGACAGATTTGGTGTCTGGTGAGGGCCGGCTTCCTACATGGCTGTTTTTCACTGAAACCCCACAAGGTAGAAAGGGGCAAGGGAGCTTTCTTGGGCCTTTTTAATAAGGGCAATAATCCCATTCATGTGGGCTCCACCCTTAAGACCTAATCACCCCAGAATCCCTGCCTCCTATAATACCATCACATTGGGAGGTGAGATTTCAACATAAGAGTTTTGGGGGTGAGGGACTTTCAGACCATAGCATAATTGTTAATTATAGTTACAATTCTAGCTTCTGAATATTCAAGAACTGGTTATATCATGGTCATTATGAATTGATGGTTACTGGGTTTTGAAGTAATGAAAGTGAGTAATGAGTAAATCAGACAGGTTAGTTGAGTTTTCATTGTTTATGGTGGCATAAATGCCAAATTTTAATGTGAATTTGGCTTTTCTGTCATTGATTATTCCCCTTTACATCAGTTTTCATCATGATAATGTTTTAGATCAGTGTACAGATCGAAGTTTCAGGATGTAATTTGCCTGATAGTTCTCTGCCAGTCATTCTCATGAATGTTGACATTGGCCCTTATGAGAGGAGTCCCAATAGATTGAGGGAAGAGCTGTGAAACTTTTGAGACATGCCATTTGTAAGATATTGATATGGGGAGACTTCTAACATATGAGGCTTTGTTGGTAGAAGTGTTGAAGTGACCATCTAAACTTTAAGGTGATGCTTTTGGATGGTGTTGGATCTAAAAATGCATGTTAGTATTCATAGTTTTAAGTAATAGAAATCCTTGTGGTTTAAACAGAAAAGGTATTTTTAAAGACATTATTGGGTTACTCATAAAATTTCCTAAGTTGTAGAAGAACCAGGCTTGGAGTCTGTAGCCAGGTACAATGCTAATAAAAATCATACCACAGACCTGGTCCAGTGATGGCACCACTGTTAGGTGGCACGTTTACCACTGTTTGTACTCTCACTGATGTGAGGCAACAGATAATCCTAAAGGTGCTGCTAGTGCTTCCTTGCAAAACTGGGTTAAAGAAGGATGGATTAATTCAAACTGGATTTAATTATTAGCTTTTGCTTTTGCCCCCAACCTCACCTGCATGGATTGCTTGTGGGCCATGCTGCTGCTGCTTTACTGATGCTTCCTTCTCTTCCGCCTCCACTTTCTCTTTTTCTTGGTTTGTCTGATAGGCAAAACCCAAACTTTTTTTGGTAAAGTAAAGATGGTTTCTCAGAGACTGACATGTACCTAAAGAATATAGGCCCCTATAAAAGTAGGTAAGATGAGTTTGAGAGGTGAACTGAGGAAATACTCAAGGGTAAGGGCAAGATTCTCCTCAAAAACTAATTTCCAGATTCCTGTAGTGTATAAGACAGTAATTAAAGGCATGACTGAAATAATTTTATCTTGAAAAAAGAAATTCTCTCCACCAGGCCATTAAAAAAAGTGAAGCTATCTATGTAGAGCTTCTAGCTTTGGGTGATGGGATAATCTAGCATATCCTCTGAGGTGACCCAGTAGCAAAACGTGAATAACATAATTATATTAGTATACTATCTACTAAATAGACTAATTTATCTATCTAAAAATAGATTTATTAGGTATAAACCAGCTTTAAATTTAGGGAAATATTGTTCCAGTAAAGCTTTACAAATATTGCTATAGAAATCTGTACAGTGGGGGGACAAAGGAGAGAGTATTCAGTTTTATTTGGGGGGCTATTTCAGATTGGCATTTCCTATCTGAATGAGCAGTTTTTTTTTTCCAGGGAGACAATGTATGAATATGGGTAATAGCTTTTAGTCAATAGGAACACTATGTGCCAGACTCTCATGCCATTGCACATTCAAGGAATAGCAAACAGCTTGTAACTGGAGCATAGTAGAAGAATAATGATATTCATTAAAATAAAATTCTGCCTTTATTTCTTAAGGACATGCTCTGTAATAATACACAAATACATACAGAATGGCGCGTGTTGCAGACACATTAAGCATTTGAATGCTGACTGTACATACACTTGCCATTATATGAGGTTGTTTTAGGATAAGGGATAACAACAATAAATAAAACAAGGATAAATAAAACAATAAATAAATAACAAAAATAAATAAAACAAGGACCTGGAATAAATAGGGGTAGGAGTGTGTAAACAGTCCTAATATTGTATTATTTGAAATGTACAGAGGAGAGTATGCTTGAAGGAGTCATGAAATGCTTCACCAAAATTTGGTGACATTTGAACGCTTCTGAAGAATCAGGATATTTTTGAGAGTGTATAGAAGGAGGAGAGAGGCCTTCCAGACAGTTAATATATCATCATTATTATATTTAGAGGAGCTGAAAATGCATCACCTACGATTTCTTCAGAAAGAGGATTGTAGATAACAGCAGTTGGGGAAGATGCATAATTTGTGGATATTGGGGGTTCCAGACCACAGCAATAAAATGGATATCACAATGAAGTGAGTCAAGTGAACTTGCTGGTTTCCCAATACATATGAAGTTATATTTACACTGTCTTGTAGTCTGTTAAGTGTGCAGTAGCGTTATGTCTAAACCAACTGTGTATATACCTTAATTACAAAATACTTTGAGGAAATAAAAATACTTTATTACTAAAAAATGCTAATCCTCACTTGAACTTTGACCAGTCATAATCACTGGTCACAGATCACCATAACAAATATAATAATGGTGGGAAGTTGAAATATTGGGAGAATTACTAAAATGTGACAGACATGAAGTGAGCAGATGCTGTTGGAAGAAGGTTCCAGTAGATTTCCTTTTTTGCAGTGTTGTCACAAGCCTTCGTTTTGTAAAAAGTACGGTATCCACAGAACATAGTCTAACAAGGTATGCCTGTACTATAGCTAGCATTTTTTTTTAACAATAGTAGGGAATTAGATTGATTTAGTATGTTATTTATTCCCAGGTTTATAAGCTTTTTCTTCTAGTAGTATACCAAATGTTATTTCTGAATTAAATACATTCTTTGTATTATGTCCACCAGGTTTTAAAAATTAGTCACCTAGACTGGGCATTTAAGGATCATTCTTAGCAATCTAATTTTCTCTGTGATAACCAGTTTATACATGTAGAATTTCATTCTGATGGATATTGTCACAGCAAAGCCATCTCCATATTCTTTCTTGTCCCTTAATAGTAGAATGTTTTTCATCTGATTACTGTACATTTTCCTTAAAAACAAATCCTCTAAAATGAATACTTTCACTATATTATTAATCATCTCTTATTTTTAAGATATAATACCAACACAAATAATTAAGTAGAGGGGAAGCATGGAATTATAACAGACTTCTTCACAGTTTTTTTTTCTTTGTAGTTCTATCAGGAAACATATCCTTGAAATCTCCAACCTCCTCTTCACTTAAAAGCCCAATTTACTAACCAAAGTTAAGATGGAACTGGCTCAGGGATCAGGAAGTGGATGGATATATGAATTTTGCATGGTATCTTTTTTTTTCATTCTCATTAGAGTCAGAATTTTTTTTCCCACTCGTTATAAAATTTTACCATAATCTGTCCCATTATGTTCCCAATGACCCTTACACTTTGGGGCTGGTTTGGTGTCATATGCAGTTTTTTTATTTTTTATTTTTTTTTATTTTTTAAAGATTTTTATTTTTTATTTATTTATTTGACAGAGAGAGAGAACAAGCAGGCAGAGAGGCAGGTAGAGAGGGAGGAGGAAGCAGGCTCCCTGCTGAGCAGAGAGCCCGATGCGGGGCTCGATCCCAGGACCCTGAGATCATGACCTGAGCCGAAGGCAGCGGCTTAACCCACTGAGCCACCCAGGCGCCCCTCATATGCAGTTTTTTATTGAAGTTTCTTTTGCCCTGTTACTATGGTCCAACTTTGATTATTAACATCCTTTTAATTTTATTTGCCTTTTCTGTGCTACTTTCCTTTAATTTTTATTCTAGCTTTTCTTTTACTCTGTTGACTGGTTCTTTGGCTATATAAGGAAAAACAATGAGGTGAAGATGCTCATTTCATCCTTTTCTGAAATCATCATGTTGCCCCTTAAACTCTGTATTCCATATTTTGCTGAACGACACCAATATGGACTCATTCACATTTGCCAACTCTTGAGAGCCATCCTACTCTCTCTTGTTTATCTTTCTTCTCCCACATTGATCCATCTTTCAACTTTTGTTTTCATTAGTTCTCATTTGGAATATTTCTGTAATTTCTTCCCCTTCTAGCCAGTCCCTTGGTGTTATCACCAGTGATTAAAAGGATAATCTTACGACTTTACTTTTCTGCTTAGTCTTAAGTACCTTGTCACCACCTATAGGTTATACAGTTCAAACTTCTTTGTACAGCAGAATAGGTCCCTTCTGTGGGACTCCTTTTTTTTTTTTTTTTTTTTTTTGGGCCAGGTGTCCCCCACTGTAAATACACTATATGCTGCAGCTCTGCTGATCTTCTTGCTGGTTCTTGAATATGTCATGACTTCTGATGTCTTTTTCATATGCTGTGTCTTCTTCCGGGAATGCTGTTTCTCATTTTGGCAACTACCTAAATAAAAGTATTGTTCTTCTGGTAAGCTTTTATTGAAAACTCTTAACATTAACTAGCTTGATTGAGTATCAATTCCTTGTACTCTTATAGCACCCTGTTCATACAACTCATGCCACATTTATCACTCCTTGCCTAGATGCAATTTTCATATAGACAGTTGTTTTGCCTTGCTTATTTTTGTATTATATCAAGGTTGATGCAAGGCTCCTAATAGGTACTTAGTACATTTTTAAAAATTGAGTAATATCTTGGCAGTTTATAAAACACTTCTGTGTTTTTCTACTTACTGTGCCTCGTTCCCTTTCTATATTAAATTTATAATGAGTTTTTACTTTAAATGTTAATCAAATAACATGGAAATTTTAGTATTGATGAAATTTATTATTTTGCATTTTAAATATTTGGACAAATGAAAATACCTACAAGATTCACTTAAAAATTCTAAACTTTTATCGTTCTTGACAGATGTCTCCGTTTCTCTTTTTGTATTTGAAGTCTTTATCCTTGAAGTACTATGACCTGATACATTTTTTACTGTTAAATAATGTGAGAGTTATCTATTAGCTTTGAGAAGCAGCAGCGTGTAAATAATTTTATTACTGAAATTCTTATTGAGCTAATTCATTTGTTAGCTTTTTATTTCACCATAAACTAGACATCAAATTCTTACTTATAAGTTTAATGCTTACTTAGGTTAATGACAGTTGTGAGACCTACCTAAATTATATTATGCAGAATAGACAACACCACTTACTGCTGTATCCATCTGGATAGTGTGCAAATTGCTTATGTTCAGTACATATGAGTTCTTCATAATTTATATACAAAGTGTGGTAAGTACTATAGCCTATAGCACAGTGAAACCTGCTCCAGGAGCACCTAGGAGGAAGTAATGCTGGGTAAGCTAGGACATGCTTCTACAGAAAAGAAGGTACTTTTGAATTAGCTTTTAAAAAATCATCTCTTGTTTCATATATGTGTTTTAGGCAACTTTATTGAGATATAATTTATATGCAGAAATATGCATATTTTTATATTTATAAAAGTTTGATGGTTTGATAAATGTATATGTCTACCATTACTCCCCCCAAATTTTCCATCACCTCACTCCAGAAAGCTGTCCTGGCCCCTTCAAGTCAACCTCTGTTTCCACTCTAGTAACTACCGATCTGATTTCTGTCACTATAGATTAGTTTTGCTGTATCTAGAACTTCATATAAGCGTCATGAAGTAGGTACTCTTTTGAGTCTAGTTTCTTTTGTTTTGCCCAATTTTAAAAATCCATTCTTGTTGAATGTAAGAGTAGTTACTTTGTTTGTATTCTAAGTAGTATTCCATTGGATAAATATACCAGAGTTTATATATCATCCTGTTAATGGATATTTATGTTGTTTCTTGTTTTTAGCTGTTATGAGTAAAGTTTCTGTGAATTTGCATATACAGTTGTTGAGTGGATATGTTTTTATTTTTCTTGGATAAATACCTAAAAGTGAAATTGCTGATTCATAGAGTTAAATGTACATTTAAGTTTATAAGAAACTGCCAAACTGTTTTCCAAAGTGATTATACTAGTGGTGTATGACAGTTTCAGTTGCTCACTTGTCACCAACACTTAGTATTGTTAGTCTTTTAAATGTCAGCCATTCTAGTGCATGTGGAGTTGGTATGTTACTATGGGTTTATTTATTTTTTATTTTTGTTACTGTAGTTTTAATTTGCATATCCTTGATGATTGTTGAAATCGAGCATCTTTTTATGTGCCACTTTTCTACTCATGTGTCTTCTTTTGTGAAGTATCTAGTAAAGTCTTGTGTCCATTAAAAAAATTCAAGTGAAATTTACCTACATTACATTTACACTTTTTGGGATAGTATTGCTTGGAATAATAGCCCTCTCTGATTGTTTGCCGTGGAGAGCATTCTTATTTTTGATAACATTCCTGGGCATAGATTTTTCCATTACTTCAAATAAAGTCAGCATTCTCTTGCAGGGCCAGGTAGCTGCCAGTCTTTAAGGTCTGTTGTGTCTGCTCAGGGTAGAACTTTTGTGCCATAAACCTAGCAGCCTGGATGGCGGTGCAACTAACTTATGGCTGAATTGTCACATTTCCTCTGAGAGTTAGTAGATTTTCTTGAGTAAATGCTTCTCATTTTGTTGTTTATCCTTTGATCAATTTTCAGAGACTAATTATTTTTTACTATCTTTTCTTAGTTTTTCTTTGGTTTTAGAGGAGAGCCTCTGTGTATTATTTTTAGTTTTCCTCTAGTCTTCTTCTCCACTGTAGCCAATCTCTTCCTCCTTAGCAACCCTACTCCCCAAACCTCACAAAGGTAGTCATTTCACCTCTAGTCTTCAAAGCATTGAAGTGTCTTTGTGTTACTCTCAGAATAAAAACGAAAAATTTTAATATGGTCTAATATTGTCTGGCTTGTTTTTTTATATAGTTTTATCTTGCATAAATCTAATCATTCCCCTGCTCCTCATTCTGGATGATATCCAGTCATTATCCTCATTTTAGGGAATACTTTGCCTTCTATTCCTTATAACTTAAAGCTTTGACCTGTGATAAGAATTGACTTTGGAACCTGGGGATGTAGGTTTGAATTTCTGTTCCCCATTTATTAGCTCTCTGACTTTGAGCAATATACTAACTTCTGAATTGTTTCATCTGAAATATGGTGATGGACAAATAATATTTCATAACACTGCTTAAGTGAGATAAAGTATATAAAACCATTAGCACAATGCCTTGTGTCTAGGAAGTATGTTATTCCCTACCTCATACTTCCCATAATTTCATTGAGTAAGCAGTTTATATGAAATATCTATTTGTACAGGTGGAATCATCTTAATATTACCATTTCACCAATTTTTTGAGTAAAATCTAAACTTGAATTTCAATTATGCCTGAACACATTTATTGAGTACATCATATCTAGTTCATAGCACCCTCATTACCTTTAAAAATATGGGGGAGCCTGGTTGGCTCAGTTGGTTAAGCATCCAGCTCTTGATCTCAGCTCAGGTCTTTATCTCACAGTTGTGAGTTTGAGCCCTGCATTAGGATCCACACTGGGCATGGAGCCTACTCCATGAAATATAGTACACTAAGAGTTTCACCTTTTTTTTTTTTCTGTTGAAAAAGAGTCTTTATGAATTTTTTTTTCTCTTCAAAAAATGGTGCTAAAGTTTTAATAGTTGATTTCTTTTTTTTTATTTTATTTTTTATAAACATATAATATTTTTATCCCCAGGGGTACAGGTCTGTGAATCGCCAGGTTTACACACTTCACAGCACTCGCCATAGCACATACCCTCCCCAATGTCTATAACCCCACCCCCGCTCTTCCAACCCCCCTCCCCCCCATCAACAGCAGTTTGTTTTGTGAGATTAAGAGTCACTTATGGTTTGTCTCCCTCCCAATCCCATCTTGTTTCCTTTACTCTTCTCCTACCCCCTTAACCCCCCATGTTGCATCTCCTCTCCCTCATATCAGGGAGATCATATGATAGTTGTCTTTTTCCGATTGACTTATTTCGCTAAGCATGATACCCTCTAGTTCCATCCACGTTGTCGCAAATGGCAAGATTTCATTTCTTTTGATGGCTGCATAGTATTCCATTGTGTATATATACCACATCTTCTTTATCCATTCGTCTGTTGGTGGACATCTAGGTTCTTTCCATAGTTTGGCTATTGTAGACATTGCTGCTATAAACATTCGGGTGCACGTGCCCCTTCAGATCACTACGTTTGTATCACTACGTTTCACCTTTAACAAAGAAAATTTTGTTTTTACCTCTGGAGTGAGACTATTAATAGGAGACTTCCATTTTTTTTTTAATTTTGAAAAAATTTTAAACTTGTAGAATAGAAGCTAAAATGGTACAATGAAATCTTATATACCCTAACCTCAGTACAATGATCATATATCTAGGAAATTAACCCCAGTACATAGCTCTTATACAATTTGACAGTCCTTCAGATTTTGCCAGATTTCCCAATAATGTCTTCATAGCATTTCCCTCAACTGATCAGTCCAGAATTATGCACTTTATAGTTGCCATGTCTCTTTATTGTCCTTTGATCTACATTGTTTCTCAGCCATCCTTAGACTTTCGTAACATTGATATTTTCAAAGACCAGTTGTTTTCTAGAATGTTCCTCAATTTAGTTTTCTCCCTTTCCTCATAATTTTGGTCAGGTTATAGATTTTTTTTTTTTTTTTGCAAGAATGCTATGCAAGAGAATATTCATGAAATATGGTTTGTCCTTTGCAAGTATGTCATATATATGACACCAGCTTATTCCCCGATGATGTTAACTTAGATGATGGGCTTAAGGTAGTGTTCAGCACATTTATTTTCTCTAAAGTTACCATTTCCCCCTTTGTCCTTAATAAATAATCTGTGGGGAGATACATGGAGACAGTGTAAATACCCTTTTTCCTCAGTAAACTTTGATCACATAGTTTTTTGCGTGCTGATGATGCTTGCCTAAATCAGTTCTTACCAGGGTGGTGACAAAAAGGTAGATTATTAAAATTTTGATAATTTCTAAGGGTTTCAGTAGTAGTGTTCCTGAGAAAGCTTTCTTTATCTAATAGTGATAATTACAAAATACTTGGCTGTTAACCTGCTTATATCATGGGTTTATTTGTTTATATGGTTTTTAGGTTCATGTACTGGACAGACTGGGGAGAAGTACCAAAGATAGAACGTGCTGGAATGGATGGTTCAAGTCGCTTCATTATAATAAACACTGAAATTTACTGGCCAAATGGACTGACTTTGGATTATGAGGAACAGAAGCTTTATTGGGCAGATGCAAAACTAAATTTCATCCACAAATCAAATCTGGATGGAACAAATCGGTAAGATGGCCTCATAAATTTAATTTTAAGTTTTAGGTAAGCATTATGGTGTTTTAATATCATAATCAGATTATAAAGGCTAACTTTATTAAGAAATTAATGTGTTTTTGGCTGAATGTCAAAGAGGAGAAGAGTAGAGTTTTAGTTTGCTCTTAAAAAGAGGTAACTACATTTTCTCTATCTTGGTAGGATTTAGAATTTACAGACTGTATTTTCTTTTTCTTTACTCTGAGCTAATTTAGTTCTTAGTGATTCTTAAACAGGGATAATATTTCTCTCCCAGAGTGTGGGAAATTTTGGTTAACAAGGAGCGGGAGTGCTGCTGGCATTTTAGTTTTAGTTTATGAGGGGGTCGGAGATGGTAAACATCCTGTGGTGTGCTGGACACCCAGAACAACAGTCATCCTACTCAGAATTATCCATAGAGCCCCTACGTGCTGCTCAATATGATTTCTGTTGCAACTACTTACCTCTGCTGTTGTGGTGTGAAAGCAGCTGCAGATAACACATCTATGCCCATTCCCTTATGTATTTAGTAAAACTTACTTACAAAACATATGATAAATCAGTAGGCTGTGGTTTGCTGACCCCAGGACTAGGAAGAAATCTGAATGCATGCTGCACACCAATATTCAAGGAAGAAAAAGGTATAATACATAAACGTGGAATTTCTAGTCAGATCATGTTCAGAATTTTAAGGATACTATCTATGTTCTTGTGTTTGAATGATTATTTTGGTTTCTCGTAGTCTCATTCTTAAGGTCTGAACAGAAACAGAGAGTCTTAGGAGTAGTTAAAGGCATTTTTTCCAAGTGTGAACATTTGTGAGTTATCTGAACTATGAATCAGGAAGCATTTAGAAGTATTGAAAATCATGAAAGATTTAAAGAATTTATTAAAATAAAGTTTTTGTAATTATGGAATTGGAGTTTTTTTGTTTTTGTTTTTGCCTTGTTTTAAAAGAATGAAAAGGGGTGCCTGCTTGGCTTAGTCACTTAGCGGCTGCCTGCGGCTCAGGTCATGATCCCAGGGTCCTGGGATGGACCCTTGCATCGGGCTCCCTGCTTGGTGGGAAGCCTGCTTCTTCTCCCATTCCCCCTGCTTGTGTTTCCTCTCTCGCTGTGTCTCTCCCTGTCAAATAAATAAAATCTTCAAAAAAAAAAAAAAAAAAAAGAATGAAAAGACATACAAGATGGTTTAAAAATAAATAGAAATAAGACGAGAAATAATAAGTATATGATGAATATAAAAACATAATTGCTTTGTTTGAACTTCAAATTTGGCTTTAAGAGGGATGGTAGGAAGTAAATCTGGACATATCATTGTTTTTTTTTACTTCCTCAAAATACACAAAAACTAATGAATAGTAGATCCAGAAACATACCATGAAACTAACCTCAGGCATCCAGATGAAAAAGCAGGTGTAAGAGCAGACCACTAAGAGCTACAGCACCTCCATAGCGTTACTGTTTGTACAAGAATAAACAGAGAGAATTGAGTGGGGTGTTTCACAGATCTTAAAAGCAGGAGATCTCCAAAATAGCCTCAACTATTTACTAGATAATGTGGTGGACTATATTAAGAGCAGCAGCTGAAATGAGGTGGGGAGGGTTGCCCACTCCAGTATCAGCCAAGTACAGTGTGTCATGGTAAAGACAGGATAGAGCAATTTGGCTCCAAAGAATTCTTGAAATGGAGCTGCTAAAGATCTCTACCAGCACAGCGTACTGCACTGAATGGAAACAAAATTGAATACAATAGTAGCATAAAAATTGAACAAAACAGGGAAAATTAGAGGATCAAAAAAGGAAGGAAAGAGAAGGTTCAGATAAGGATAGGCTGAGAAAGAGCTGGGAGGTCTCAGAAAGGAAGCTACCATATTTTTTAACATTACATGAAAACAACAGAAGAGTGAATTCTATAGAAAAACTGCCTTAAACACCATCTTCTAAAATTTCAGGAAAACTAATTATCCATAAGCTTGAGACACACAGCAGTATCAAAGTAAAAATCCCATTTAAGTTTATTATAAAGAACATCTTACATTTATAACAGTATTTTAAGCTAATAACAACTTTGAGTGCATCTTAAGCTTTATAGTTTTTACTCTTCCTCCCACATTTAATGTTTCTGATGTCACAGTTCACATCTTTTTACCTTATTCATCCATTAACACATTATAGTTATTTTTACTATAATTTTTTAACCTTCATACTAGATTTGTGATTTACCCAACAGTATTACAAAATTAGAGTATTCTGAACTTAACTATATTTACCTTTTTACCAGTAAGATTTATACTTTCATGTTTTCTTGTTAGTAATTAACACTCTTTTGTTTCAGCTTTGGGAAGTCCCCTTAACCTTTCCTATAAGGCTGATCTAGTAGTGATCAACTCCTTCAGCTTTTCCTTGTCTCAGAAATTCTTCATTTCTCTTTCTGTTCAGAGAGCTTTGCTAGGTAGAGTAGTCTTGGTTGGCAGTTGCCACCCTTCCACCTTGGCACTTTGAATATATTTTGCCAAACCCTTCTGGCCTCCTAAGTTTCTGCTGAAAAATATGCTGATGGTCTTATGGGGATTTCATTGTGTGAAACAAGTTCTATTTCTGCTGTTGCTCTTCTTGTTTTTAACTTTTGATATTTCAATTATAATGTGTCTTGGTATGATTTGTTTGGGGGGGGATTCATCTTAGTTGAAAGTTTATGCATTATATCTGGATGTCTATTTCTTTCCCCAGGTTAGGGCAGTTTTGGGGCATTTTCTTTCAATGAACTTGTGGCCCCTTTCACTTTATCCTATCTTTCTGGGACCCTTATCATGTGAGCGGTGGTCCACTTGATGGTCTCCTAAAGCCATTTTCATATTTATTCTTTTCTTCTGCTTCTTTGGATGAATTCTGTTGCCCAGTCTTTGAATTTGCTGATACTTTCTTCTACCTGATCTAGTCTGTTGAACTTCTCTATTGAGTTTTTCGATTCAGTTTGTGTTCTTTTCCTCTCTGATTTTTTTTGGTCTTTCCTGTCTCTTCTGTGTCTTTGTTGAAATTCTCACCTTTTTCATGCATTGTTCTGCTCACCTTGGTGAGCATCTTTATGATTGTTATTTTGAACTCCATCAAGTAAATCATGTATCTTTGTTTCATTAAGGTCTGTTTTTGGAGTTTTAACTTGCTCTTTTGTTTGGAACATGTTCTTTTGTTTCTTCATTTTTCTTGACTCTCTGTGTTGGTTTCTACACATTAGATAAAAAAGGCTCCCTTCTCAGTCTGGATGGAATGGTATTCTGTAGGACATGAACCTTATCTTATCAACATCCTGGTCTGAGTTCTTGGTCGTTTCTCAACCTTTTGTGATTGCCCAAACTGCTTTCTTTATTCTTAGTGGCTCCCAGTAGTGGGACTCCCCGGTGTGCCAAGATTTGCCAAGTGTTCCAAAGGGGAGAATCACAGCACCTAGATGTAGGTAGGTTGATTGGAAGCTGGATCCCCCAAATAGTAGCTGGGAAAGTATATAGTTAGGGGCCTTCCAGGGACAGACTTGGAGATGGACATTTGTGCCTGCTCCCTCTGCACTGGACCCAGGTATACAGCCACTGAAGAGGTTGCTATTTAACCCATATTTAAGAACTACTTCATTGCTACAGTCCTGTGCAAAGTATGAATGCAGGCCCCATTGACTTTCAGAGACAGATGATCCAGGGGCTCTTCCTTTGGGTGGCATTTATAAAAGGTAGGGACATCAGATGTGTGTATAAGCTGATTGTGTAGAGATACTGGAGATTTGAATTGAGCTGGAGAGAAAAGGTGGAGATGGTGTCGCAGACTTCTCTGGTCTCCTGGGAGGATTGCTGTCAGCCCCTGGATGTCTGCAAAATTAGAAGCCTGACCTTATATTTCCTACAGGGAAATATTGGGACATGGGTCTTATTATTTCCTCTTCACTGAACCCTGCTGCGGCCAGTGTCTTACTTAAACCTCCTGGTAATAACCAAAAGCAAAAAATCTGTATATATAGAAAAGATTAATAGGAATGTGAGCATACTACTACAGAAATTCAAGTCACAAAGAAAGCAGAGAAGAACAAAGGAACAAATGGAATACAAAATAGCCAGAAAACAGTGAAATAAATGACAATATTAGGTCTCTACCTATCAGTAACTATATAGAAATGGACTAAATTCTTTAGTGAAAACATGTTGAGTGGCTGAATGGATAAAAACACAAGACCCACTATATTGTCTGCCTAAAAGAGACTTTAGTTTTAAGAGAGCACACAGTCTGAAAGTAAAGGGATGGAAAGATATATTACATGTGAATGGAAACCAAAAGGAAGCAGGGGTTACTGATATCACACAGTGATACTGATACCACACAGAATAGACTTTAAGCTACAGACTGTAGCAAGAGACAAACAATGTCTATTATATAATGATAATGGGGGTAGTCCAATAAGAGGATATAACTTTGTAAATATTCATACACTCAACATCACAGTGCCTAAATAACATAAAGCCAACATTAACAGATTTAAAGAGAGAAATAGAAAGCAATGCAACAATAGTAGGGAGCTTCAGCATCCTGCTTTAAACAACAAAGAGATCACCTAGGCAGAGAATCAGTAAGGAAACATTGGCCTTAAATTACCTGCTAGCCTAGGTGGACTTAAGAGACATTTAAAAACACTCCATCCAATAGTACCAGAATATACGTTTTTCTCAAGTGCATATGAAACATTCTCCAACATAGGTCATATGTTAGTCCACAGACAGGTCTTAATAAAATTAAGAAGGTTGAAATAATATCAGGCATTTTTTCTGACCACAGTGGTATGAAAGTAGAAATCAGTTACAAGAAGAAAAGTGGAAAATTATTACCTCATACCCATTAGAATGGCTGTTATGAAAAAGACAAGAAATAAGTGTTGGCAAGGATATGGAGAAAAGGGATCTTTTGTGCCCTGTTGGTAGGAATGTAAACTGGCACAGCCACTGTGGAAAACAGTATGGAGATTCCTTAAAAAAAAACAAAAAACAAACAAAAAAAAACTGGCATGTGATCTGGTAATTCCACTTCTGGGTATTTATCTGAAGAAAACAGAAACACTAACTTAAAAATACATATGCATCCCCATGTTCTTTGTAGCATTATTTATAATAGCCAAGGTATGGAAACAACTTAAGCGTCCTTTGATGGATGAAGAAAATGTTTGTGAATTCCAAAAAAGAATATTATTCAGAAATAAGAAAGAATGAAATCTTACCATCTGAAATACCATTATGCTAAGTGAAAGTTAGACGAAGATAAATACTGAACTCACTTATATGTAGAATTAAAAGAAAAGAAAAGAAAAGAAAAAACCCACAAAACCACCAAAGCTCATAGATACATAGAACGGATTGGTGGTTGCCAGAGGCAGGAGTAGGGCATGGTCAAAGGACGGATGGAAGGAGTCAGAAGAAAAAGGTACAAACTTTAATTATGAAATAAATAAGGGGATGTAATGTACCGCATGACAACTATAATTAATAATACTATACTGCATACTTGAAAGTTATTAATAGTAAATGTTAAGTGTTCTCCTTATAAGAAAAATACTCTAACTATGTATGGTGATGGGTGTTAACTAGATTTATTGTAGTGATCATTTTGAAATACATGAAACTAATATCCATGTTATTGCTTAATTTAAAAAAAGTTAAAAATTGGGAAATTTGCACATATATGGTGATTAAACAAGATCTTCCTGAACAATCTGTGGGTCAAGGAAGGAATCAAAAGGGAAATAAAGACATGTCTGAGACAAATGAAAATGGAAATGCAGTATTCCAAAACTTAGAGTACAACAAAAGCAGTTCTAAGAGGGAAGTTTATAGTAATAAATGCCTGCATTAAGAAAAAAAAATCTCAAACAACCTTAATTTATAACTCAAAGAACTAGATAAGAAACTAAGCCTGGAGTTACCAGAAGGAAGGAAATACCAAAGAATCACATTGGAAAATCATGAAATAGAGACTCTAAAGACGAAGGAAAAGATCTGTCTGATCAAGAGCCCTTTTTGAAGAATGGAACAAAATAGACAAACCTTTAGTCAGACTTAACAAAAAAGACTGAAATCAGAAATGAAAGAGAAGACATTACAGCTGATATTGCACAAATACAAAGGATCAGAAGAAACTACTATGAACAAGTATATACCAACAAATTGAACAACCTAGAAGAAATGGGTAAATTCCTGGAAACATACAGCCTATCAAGACTGACTCATGAAGAAATAGAAAATCTGAATGGACCAATTACTTGTAAGGAGATTGAATTAGTAATGTAAAACCTTCAACAAACAAAAGTCTAGGACCAGATTGCTTCACTGGTGAACTCTACCAAACACTTGAAGAATTAATAACAGTCCTTCTTAAAATCTTACACAAAATAGAAGAGAGGGGATCTCTTACTCATTTTATGAGGCTATTATATTACCCTGATAGCAAAACCAGACAAGGAACCTCTAAGAAAAACTATGGACCAGTCTTCCTAATGAATATAGATGCATAAATCCTTAACAGACACTAGCAAACCAATTCAATAGTACATTAAAAGGATCATACACGAGGGAGGAGTCAAGATGGCGGAGAAGTAGCAGGCTGAGACTACTTCGGGTAGTGGGAGATCAGCTAAATAGCTTATCTAAAGATTGCAAACACCTACAAATCCAACGGGAGATTGAAGAGAAGAAGAACAGCAATTCTAGAAACAGAAAATCAACCACTATCTGAAAGGTAGGACTGGTGGAAAAGTGAATCCAAAGCGACGGGAAGATAGACCGCGGGGGGAGGGGCCGGCTCCCGGCGAGCGGCGGAGCAACGGAGCAAAATCAGGACTTTTAAAAGTCTGTTCCACTGAGGGACATCGCTCCAGAGGCTTAACTGGGGTGAAGCCCAGGCGGGGTCAGCGCGGCCTCAGGTCCCACAGGGTCGCAGAAGGATCGGGGGTGTCTGAGTGTCGCAGGGCTTACCGGTATTGGAGCGGGGAAGCCGGCTACAGAGACAGAGCCGAGGAGTGACTCTCAGCTCGGGGTTGTCTTGAACCGGTCGCAGGCTCGGTCAGCTTGGAGCGCGGCCGGAGGCCAGGGTGACGGGAGTCATTGGGCGCTGTTCTCTGAGGGTTCACTGAGGAGTGGGGCCCCGGGCTCTCGGCTCCTCCGGGCCGGAGACCGGGAGGCCGCCATCTTCATTCCCGTCCTCCGGAACTCTACGGAAAGCGCTCAGGGAACAAAAGCTCCCGAAAGCAAACCCAAGCGGATTACTCAGCTACTCAGCACGGCCCCGGGTAAGGGCGGTGCAACTCCGCCTGGGGCAAAGACGCTGGAGAATCACTACAACAGGCCCCTCCCTGAGATCAATGGGAAACCCAGCCAGGACCAAGTTCACCTACCGAGGAGTGCAGTTTCAATACCAAGGAGAGCGGCGGAATTCCAGAGGAGAAGAAAGCAAAGCACGAACTGATGGCTTTCTCCCCATGATTTTTTAGCCTTGCAGTTAATTTAATTTTTTTTTCTTTTTCTCTTCTTCTGCTAAATTTTTTTAACTTTTACCGTTTTCTTTTTTAACGTTTTTTAAATAGTTTATCTAATATATATATATTTTTTCCTCTTTTTATATTTTTTCTTTATTGGCTTTCTTTTTTTATTTTTTTTAATTTTTATTTTTTTTTAAAGATTTTATTTATTTATTTGACAGAAAACACAAGTAGGCAGAGAGGCAGGCAGAGAGAGAGGAGGAAGCAGGCTCCCCGCCGAGCAGAAAGCCCGATGTGGGGCTCGAACCCAGGACCTGGGATCATGACCTGAGCCGAAGGCAGCGGCTTAACCCACTGAGCCACCCAGGCGCCCCCGGCTTTCTTTTTTTAAATAGTTTCTTTTTTTTTTTTCTTTTTGAACCCCTTTTTATCCCCTTTCTCCCCCCCTCACAATTTGGGATCTCTTCTGATTTGGCTAAAGCATATTTTCCTGGGGTTGTTGCCACCCTTTTAGTATTTTACTTGCTCCTTCATAAACTCTTATCTGGACAAAATGACAAGGCTGAAAAATTCACAACAAAAAAAAGAACAAGAGGCAGTACCAAAGGCTAGGGACCTAATCAATACAGACTTTGGTAATATGTCAGATCTAGAGTTCAGAATGACGATTCTCAAGGTTCTAGCCAGGCTCAAAAAAGGCATAGAAGATATTAAAGCAACCCTTTCGGGAGATATAAAAGCCCTTTCTGGAGAAATAAAAGAACTAAAATCTAACCAAGTTGAAATCAAAAAAGCTATTAATGAGGTGCAATCAAAAATGGAGGCTCTCACTGCTAGGATAAATGAGGCAGAAGAAAGAATTAGCGATATAGAAGACCAAATGACAGAGAATAAAGCAGCTGAGCAAAAGAGGGACAAACAGCTACTGGACCACGAGGGGAGAATTCGAGAGATAAGTGACACCATAAGATGAAACAACATTAGAATAATTGGGATTCCAGAAGAAGAGGAAACAGAGAGGGGAGCAGAAGGTATATTGGAGAGAATTATTGGAGAGAATTTCCCCAATATGGCAAAGGGAACAAGCATCAAAATTCAAGAGGTTCAGAGAACCCCCCTCAAAATCAATAAGAATAGGTCCACACCCCGTCACTTAATAGTAAAATTGACAAGTCTTAGTGACAAAGAGAAGATCCTGAAAGCAGCCCGGGAAAAGAAGTCTGTAACGTACAATGGTAAAAATATTAGATTGGCAGCAGACTTATCCACAGAGACCTGGCAGGCCAGAAAGAGCTGGCATGATATATTCAGAGTACTAAACGAGAAAAACATGCAGCCAAGAATACTATATCCAGCTAGGCTATCATTGAAAATAGAAGGAGAGATTAAAAGCTTCCAGGACAAACAAAAACTGAAAGAATTTGCAAATACCAAACCAGCTCTACAGGAAATATTGAAAGGGGTCCTCTAAGCAAAGAGAGACCCTAAAAGAAGTAGATCAGAAAGAAACAGAGACAATATACAATAACAGTCACCTTACAGGCAATACAATGGCACTAAATTCATATCTCTCAATACTTACCCTGAATGTTAATGGGCTAAATGCCCCAATCAAAAGACACAGGGTATCAGAATGGATAAAAAAACAAAACCCATCTATATGTTGCCTACAAGAAACTCATCTTAAACCCGAAGACACCTCCAGGTTTAAAGTGAGGGGGTGGAAAAGAATTTACCATGCTAATGGACATCAGAAGAAAGCAGGAGTGGCAATCCTTATATCAGATCAATTAGATTTTAAGCCAAAGACTATAATAAGAGATGAGGAAGGACACTATATCATACTCAAAGGAACTGTCCAACAAGAAGATCTAACAATTTTAAATATTTATGCCCCTAACGTGGGAGCAGCCAACTATATAAACCAATTAATAACAAAATCAAAGAAACACATCGACAAGAATACAATAATAGTAGGGGATTTTAACACTCCCCTCACTGAAATGGACAGATCATCCAAGCAAAAGATCAACAAGGAAATAAAGGCCTTCAATGACACACTGGACCAGATGGACATCACAGATATATTCAGAACTTTTCATCCCAAAGCAACAGAATACACATTCTTCTCTAGTGCACATGGAACATTCTCCAGAATAGATCACATTCTTGGTCCTAAATCAAGTCTCAACCGGTATCAAAAGATTGGGATCATTCCCTGCATATTTTCAGACCACAATGCTCTAAAGCTAGAACTCAATAACAAGAGGAAATTTGGAAAGAACCCAAATACATGGAGACTAAACAGCATCCTTCTAAAGAATGAATGGGTCAACCAGGAAATTAAAGAAGAATTGAAAAAATTTATGGAAACAAATGATAATGAAAACACAACGGTTCAGAATCTGTGGGACACAACAAAGGCAGTCATGAGAGGAAAATATATAGCGGTACAAGCCTTTCTCAAGAAACAAGAAAGGTCTCAGGTACACAACCTAACCCTACACCTAAAGGAGCTGGAGAAAGAACAAGAAAGAAACCCTAAACCCAGCAGGAGAAGAGAAATCATAAAGATTAGAGCAGAAATCAATGAAATAGAAACCAAAAAAACAATAGAACAAATCAACGAAACTAGGAGCTGGTTCTTTGAAAGAATTAATAAGATTGATAAACCCCTGGCCAGACTTATCAAAAAGAAAAGAGAAAGGGCCCAAATAAATAAAATCATGAATGAAAGAGGAGAGATCACAACGAACACCAAAGAAATACAGACAATTATAAGAACATACTATGAGCTCTACGCCAACAAATTTGACAATCTGGAAGAAATGGATGCATTCCTAGAGACATATAAACTACCACAACTGAACCAGGAAGAAATAGAAAGCCTGAACAGACCCATAACCAGTAAGGAGATTGAAACAGTCATCAAAAATCTCCAAACAAACAAAAGCCCAGGGCCAGACGGCTTCCCGGGGGAATTCTACCAAACATTTAAAGAAGAACTAATTCCTATTCTCCTGAAACTGTTCCAAAAAATATAAATGGAAGGAAAACTTCCAAACTCATTTTATGAGGCCAGCATCACCTTGATCCCAAAACCAGACAAGGATCCCATCAAAAAAGAGAACTACAGACCAATATCCTTGATGAACACAGATGCAAAAATTCTCACCAAAATACTAGCCAATAGGATTCAACAGTACATTAAAAGGATTATTCACCACGACCAAGTGGGATTTATTCCAGGGCTACAAGGTTGGTTCAACATCCGCAAATCAATCAATGTGATACAACACATTAATAAAAGAAAGAACAAGAACCATATGATACTCTTCATAGATGCTGAAAAAGCATTTGACAAAGTACAGCATCCCTTCCTGATCAAAACTCTTCAAAGTGTGGGGATAGACGGCACATACCTCAATATTATCAAAGCCATCTATGAAAAACCCACCGCAAATATCATTCTCAATGGAGAAAAACTGAAAGCTTTTCCGCTAAGGTCAGGAACACGGCAGGGATGTCCGTTATCACCACTGCTATTCAACATAGTACTAGAAGTCCTAGCCTCAGCAATCAGACAACAAAAGGAAATTAAAGGCATCCAAATCGGCAGAGAAGAAGTCAAACTATCACTCTTCGCAGATGATATGATACTATATGTGGAAAACCCAAAAGACTCCACTCCAAAACTGCTAGAACTTGTACAGGAATTCAGTAAAGTGTCAGGATATAAAATCAATGCACAGAAATCAGTTGCATTTCTCTACACCAACAACAAGACAGAAGAAAGAGAAATGAAGGAGTCCATCCCATTTACAATTGCACCCAAAACTATAAGATACCTAGGAATAAACCTAACCAAAGAGACTAAGAATCTATACTCAGAAAACTATAAAGTACTCATGAAAGAAATTGAGGAAGACACAAAGAAATGGAAAAATGTTCCATGCTCCTGGATTGGAAGAAAAAATATTGTGAAAATGTCTATGCTACCTAAAGCAATCTACACATTTAATGCAATTCCTATCAAAGTACCATCCATTTTTTTCAAAGAAATGGAACAAATAATCCTAAAATTTATATGGAACCAGAAAAGACCTCGAATAGCCAAAGGAATATTGAAAAAGAAAGGCAAAGTCGGTGGCATCACAATTCCGGACTTCAAGCTCTATTACAAAGCTGTCATCATCAAGACAGCATGGTACTGGCACAAAAACAGACACATAGATCAATGGAACAGAATAGAGAGCCCAGAAATGGACCCTCAACTCTATGGTCAACTCATCTTCGACAAAGCAGGAAAGAATGTCCACTGGAACAAAGACAGCCTCTTCAATAAATGGTGTTGGGAAAATTGGACAGCCACATGCAGAAAAATGAAATTGGATCATTTCCTTACACCACACACGAAAATAGACTCAAAATGGATGAAGGATCTCAATGTGAGAAAGGAATCCATCAAAATCCTCGAGGAGAACACAGGCAGCAACCTCTTCGACCTCAGCCGCAGCAACATCTTCCTAGGAACATCACCAAAGGCATGGGAAGCAAGGGCAAAAATGAACTATTGGGATTTTATCAAGATCAAAAGCTTTTGCACAGCCCAGGAAACAGTTAACAAAACCAAAAGACAACTGACAGAATGGGAGAAAATATTTGCAAATGACATATCAGTTAAAGGGCTAGTGTCCAAAATCTATAAAGAACTTAGCAAACTCAACACCCAAAGAACAAATAATCCAATCAAGAAATGGGCAGAGGACATGAACAGACATTTCTGCAAAGAAGACATCCAGATGGCCAACAGACACATGAAAAAGTGCTCCATATCACTCGGCATCAGGGAAATACAAATCAAAACCACCATGAGATATCACCTCACACCAGTCAGAATGGCTAAAATTAACAAGTCAGGAAATGACAGATGCTGGCGAGGATGCGGAGAAAGGGGAACCCTCCTACACTGTTGGTGGGAATGCAAGCTGGTGCAACCACTCTGGAAAACAGCATGGAGGTTCCTCAAAATGTTGAAAATAGAACTACCCTATGACCCTGCAATTGCACTGCTGGGTATTTACCCTAAAGATACAAACGTAGTGATCCGAAGGGGCACGTGCACCCGAATGTTTATAGCAGCAATGTCTACAATAGCCAAACTATGGAAAGAACCTAGATGTCCACCAACAGACGAATGGATAAAGAAGATGTGGTATATATACACAATGGAATACTCTGCAGCCATCAAAAGAAATGAAATCTTGCCATTTGTGACGACGTGGATGGAACTAGAGGGTATCATGCTTAGCGAAATAAGTCAATCGGAGAAAGACAACTATCATATGATCTCCCTGATATGAGGGAGAGGAGATGCAACATGGGGGGTTGAGGGGGTAGGAGAAGAGTAAATGAAACAAGATGGGATTGGGAGGGAGACAAACCATAAGTGACTCTTAATCTCACAAAACAAACTGAGGGTTGATGGGGGGAGGGGGTTGGGAAAGGGGGGTGGGGTTATGATTATTGGGGAGGGTATGTGCTATGGTGAGTGCTGTGAAGTGTGTAAACCTGGCGATTCGCAGACCTGTACCCCTGGGGATAAAAATATATGTTTATAAAGCTGTAAAAAAAAAAAATAAGAAAAAAGAAAGGATGAATACCCAAGTTTTGTAGCAACATGCATGGGACTGGAAGAAATTATGCTGAGTGAAATAAGTCAAGCAGAGAGAGTCAATTATCATATGGTTTCACTTATTTGTGTTGCATAACAAATAGCATGGAGGACAAGGGGAGATGGAGAGGAGAAGGGAGTTGAGGGAAATTGGAAGGGGAGGTGAACCATGAGAGACTATGGACTCTGAAAAACGATCTGAGAATTTTGAAGGGGTGGGGGGGTGGGAGGTTGGGGGCACCAGGTGGTGGGTATTGTAGAGGGCATGGATTGCATGGAGCACTGGGTGTGGTGCAAAAATAATGAATACTGTTATGCTGAAAAAATAAAAAAAAAGAAATCATAAAAAAAAAAGAATCCATTTGAAAAAAAAAAAGGATCATACACAATGATCAGTGAGATATATTCCATTGACAAAACGCAGTATTCATTCATGACAAGTCTTAACAAAATGAGTATGGAGGGAATGTACCTTAACATAGTAAAAACCATATATGACAAACCCATGGCTAACTATATCCAAAAGTAAAAAGCTGAAAGCTTTTTTTTCTAAGATCCAAAGAAGATAAAGATGTTCACTCACTCTTGCTGTTATTCAGCTTCGTACTGATGGTCCTAGCCAGTGCACTTAGGCAAGAAAAAGAAATAAACAGCATCAATAAATGAAAGGATTAAGTAAAACTGTCTGTATTTGCAGTTACATGTTATATGATGTTATATAAAGATAATTGTAAAACCACCACAAAACTATTAGAATTAATAAATTCAGTAGAGGTACAGGATACAAAATCAATATGCAAAAATGAGTTGCATTTCTATACACTAGTAACAGACTATCAGATATAGAAACTAAGAAAACAATTGTATTTACAATAGCATCAAAAAAATATATGTATATAGCCCACAGTAATCCATTTGACCAAGGAAGTGAAACACTTGTACCCTGAATATTATAAGGCACTGATGAAAGAAATTTGAAGACACAAATAGATGAAAAAATAATCCCTGCTCGTGGGTTTCGAGAATTAATTTGTTAAAATCCCCATAGTACCCAAAGCCACCTACAGATTAAGTGCAATTCTTATCAAATTCCAGTGAAATGTTTCACAGAAATAGAATAAACAATCCTAAAATTTGTATGGAACCTCAAAAGCCACCTATTAGTTTTGAGACCCCATGCTCCCTGATTTCAGACTGCATTGCCCAGCTACAATAATGAAAACAGCATGGTGTTGGCATAAAAACAGACACAAAGATCAGTGGAACAGATTACTGAGTCCAGAAGTAAACCAGGGCATATATGAATAATTAGTTTATGACAGAAGGGCCAAGAATGTACAATAATGTAAGGATAGTCTCTTCTTCAATAAGTGATATTGGCAAAATTGGGCAGATGCACAAAAGAGTAAAACTGGACCTGTATCTTACACCATACACAAAAATCAACTCAAAAATAAGTTAAAGACTTAAATTTAAAACCTGAACCCATAAAACTCCTAGAAGAAAACATGGGGTAAACTCCTTGACATCATTATTGGTGGTGATTTTTGGATTTATCAACAAAACTAGTTGGATAAATAAAGTAAACAAGTTGGACTACATCAAACTAAAAAGCTGCACAGTAAAGGAAACAAAATGTCAACAAAATGAAAAGACAGCATGCAGAATGGGATAAAATATTTGTAAATTATATGTTTGAGTAAGTTGCTAACATCCAAAATATGTAAAGAACTCATATAGCCTGATAGTAAAAAATGTCATTAAAAAGTGGGTAGAGGAACTTAGTTTAATTTTTCCAGGGAGGATTTGCACATGGCTGTCAGCTGCAGGAAGAGCTCAATATCACTAATTATCAGAGAAATGCAAATTAAAACCACAATGAGTTATCACTTTACACTTAGAATTTCTGTCATCAAAAAGTTAAGTATTGGCAAGGATGTCGAGAAAAGGAAACTTTTTTGCACTATTGATGGGAATTATATATAGGTGTAGGCAGCTTGGAAAACAGTATGGAGGCTCCTCAGGAAATTAAAAATATCACTACCATGTGACCCAATAATTCCCTTTTGGGTATATTTCCAAAGGAAATCAAAATAGGTTCTTGAGATATCTTCACCCCCATGTTCATAGCAGCATTATTTATAATACCCAGTACCTAAAAATGTTTACATCTGTCAATAGATGAATAGATAAAGAAGATGTATGTATATATTCAATGCAAAATCATTCAGCCATGAGAAAGAAGGACATCCTGCTGTTTGTGATAACATGGGTGGACCTTGAGGACATTAGGTTTAGTGAAACAAGCCAGATAAAGAGAAATACTGCATGGTATCAGATATTTGTGGACACTTTTTTTTTTTTTTATGTTAAACTCATAAAAACAAAGAGCAGAAAAGTGGTTGCCAGGGGTAGAGGGGATGGTGTAAATAAGAAGAGGTTTTGTAAAAGGTTGTAAACCTTAAGACAGAAGGTGAATAAAGTCTGAGGATTTAATATATAACATTGTACTTAGTTGATAACGTGAGTTCAAGCCCCACATTCGAGCCTCCACAAGTTCAGAAATGAGAAGGGATGACAGAACTAAGAATTATAACTAAAAGAAGAAAAATTATTTGAGTAAAGGTAGTTAAATTGGAAGGTACTGAAGAGTGTGTAAACAGAAAAGATCTTAGGAGTTGAAAAGGAAGAAAAATTTGAAGACCAAAATGAGATGTAAAAATATAAAAAGGGTGGGAGAGGAAGTAACTAATATTGAAGATAGTCAAAGAAGAAGCAACACAGATAGAAGACCCTTTTAGGAAGATAACCAAAGCAAGGGAATAGAATACATAAGAAAAACTATAATTCAGGGGGCACCTGGGTGGCTCAGTGGGTTAAGCCACTGCCTTTGGCTCAGGTCATGATCTCAGGGTCCTGGGATCGAGTCCCGCATCGGGCTCTCTGCTCAGCAGGGGGCCCGTTTCCCCCTCTCTCTCTGCCTGCCTCTCTGCCTACTTGTGATCTCTCTCTGTCAAATAAACAAATAAAATATTAAAAAAAAAAGAAAAACTATAATTCAGGAAAAATTACTTAAAACAAGATTTTAAAGTTCAGTTTGAAAGAGAACACTATTGGCGGCACCTGGGTGGCTCAGTTGGTTAAGTGCCTGACTCTTGATTTTGGCTCAGGTCATAATCTCAGGGTTGTGGGATCAAGGGTTGTGGGGTGTCCACTTGAGATTCTCTCTCTCCCTCTACTCCTTCCCTGCTTGTGTGTGCTTTCTCTCTCAAATAAGTAAATCTTAAAAAAAAAAAAAAATGAAAACACTATGTACCTGAGAATAATAGTCAAAGCAAACAACACCAAGACATACTCTAGTAAAATTATTCTATAGAGAAAAAAGTACTCTCTTGGCCTCTAAAATAAATTACTTAAAAGGAAAAGAAAATTGAATTAGCATCAGACTTTCCCACAGTTTCACTTCACGTCAGAATTAAGTAGAGTAGTATTTTCAAGATACTCAAGAGTAAGAAAATGTGAGGCAAGCTTTTTTTTTTTTTAATACATTATAACTGACTCTATCCTATAAAGCCACTATTGCCAGCATGCAGGAAGTCAAAAAATACCATTTCCCTGAGTCATTCCTGAAAATGTGCTAGGGTCTGAGCTTTAGACCATCAAAATGATGAGTGAGATATCAAAAAAGGTTTGATGAAGCACATTAAATATATAATTACTTGTAGTATAAAAACTAAAGGAGGATTCAAATTCAGAGAGTATAATATGTAACAGTTATTTTCAGATAAGGTAAAGTATGACTCTAAAAAACTGGAGGGAGAATAGAGGGTACTATATACAAAAACTTTGTAGAAGTCTTCATAGTAACTACATTGGTATATTATATTAATACTCATTCTGAGTTTTTTTTTTAAGACTGTTTAATGTTGGATTAAGTGAGTAATCATTCTATTGCCCTTGCATATGCAGGATTTTCAGTATGAAAGGAAGTAAATATGATACTGTAGAGCTCTGTTAATTAAGGAAAACTGACAATTCTGAATTTCACTTAGAAGTACTGGGGCACCTGGGTGGCTCAGTGGGTTGAGGCCTCTGTCTTCGGCGCAGGTCATGATCCCAGGGTCCTGGGGCTATCTACTCGATGGGGAGCCTGCTTCCCTCTCTCTGCCTGCCTCTCTGCCTACTTGTGATTTTTGTCCAAAAAAAAAAAAAAAAAAAAAGTACGGGCATGAGCTTATAAGGTATTTTATGTTACACAGATAAATACACACAAATATGTTTATTTCCTAACTATTAGCACTGAAGTGGAATAGGGGGAATAAAAATAAAAGCACCCATATTATATTCTTGGGAAACTGTTCCACCTTAAAAAAAAAATCATACTGGGGCACCTGGGTGGCTCAGTGGGTTAAGGCCTCTGCTTTCAGCTCAGGTCCCACATCGGGCTCTCTGTTCAGCAGGGAGCCTGCTTCCCTTCCTCTCTCTCTGCCTGCCTCTCTGCCTACTTGTGATCTCTGTCTGTCAAATAAATAAATAAAATCTTAAAAAAAAAATCATACCTTTCAGATGAAGTTGTTTCTGTGTCTGTGGCAAGAAATACACAAGATGAGTGGGAATGTATGTCATACCAGATAGCAAAGAACTGTTATAGACTCTAGGTTTATTTTAGTAAGCCTGGAGAAATAACTTGAGGAGCCTCTCTCAGTTCAAGAATGGAAAGAAACTCAAGTATGTTTAAATCCTTGAGTTCATAATGATACTGTAGAAAGGAAGTGGTCCATTGGAGAGGATGATAGGGAATCAATTCATCATTATTCCTAATGTTGGTAAAAAGGAAAAGAAGCAATTTATTTCCCCGTTCTTTCTACATGAATCTACCAGTAGCTAACAAAACAGTAGATAGGGGAAAGCTGTTCCCACTAATATATGAAAAACAAGTGATACAATTAGAATATCAGCATTTTATAACTTTCAGTGAACAATTGGATCTAGGCAGTGAACGTGAGTGGCTGCTAACATCACAACTAGAAAAAGAATAGACATTATTTGCCTGCTTTTGGAGGAAAAGTGCACTGTTACGTTTTGCCAAAGGTATCAGTTCAACATGAGTCTGATCGAACTTGGAATTTGCAGGAAAAACAGAGGACAGAGAAACATAGTCAGCTGCTGTTTGAGTTTGCATCAGTGGATATGGACCCAGAGGTTAAATATATCCCAGGTCCTCCGACAGATAAGCTGTAAAGAATGATGATGGAACCTGTAGATTAAAAGAGACTGAAAAGAGCATTGAGGGAGGATGAGTAGGCCAACTACAGGGTTTTTAGGGTAATGAAAATAATTCTGTATCATACTATAATGATGGATACATGTCATGCATTTGTCCAAATCTGTAGAATGGACAACATCCAAGACTGAACCCTAAAGTAAACTATGGTCCTTGGGTGATTATGATGGTAATCATAAACCAGTGTAGTTTCATCAAGTGTAACAAAAGTTACATTTTTTTTAACACTACAAAAAAGTGGTACAAAAGTACCATTCTGATGGGGGATATTGATGGTGGAGAAGACTGTGCATGTATAAGGGCAGGAGGTATATGGAAAATTTTCTGTACATTCCCTTCAATTTTGCTGTGAACCTAAAGCTGCTGTAAAAAAAATAAAGTCTTGAGACTTAACAGACATAGGAAACTAAAAACAACAGGTGGCCAAGACTAAACTTTTCTGTGGATGCACACTCAGGTAATAAAACTAAAAAGTAAAGGATTACTGTAAAGTCAGAATAGTGGTTACTTTGAGGAGAAGGGTCAGAATAGTAGTTACTTTGAGGAAAAGGAAGGGTCGAGACAGGGTCCATGAAGAGTTTTCTGAGGTTGTTAGGAAATTTCTTTCCTGATTTGGGTGAAGGTTACAGTGTTTTTTTTTTTTTTTTTTTTCTGTATCAGTCTTATTTTATAATAAAAAGGTAAAAAACAAGTTATATTGAAGCTTCTCAGCAGATAGAGGAAAATGAATTACCAGCACATATTGGAAAGGTTGGAAACTTAGAGGAGTTCTTTGCAAGAGAATGTTTTCATCAGAATAAATTCGATGAAAAAAAAATTCACATGTAGTCACTAAGGGATGTAATGTACTTTAAAAATGCGGTTTTTGTGTATATGTTAATTTTATATTACTTTTCCATGGTGGTCTCTGTTTAAAATTGGGGCATAATATAGTAGAGGTAATTCTACAAATGATTAAGCTAATATTATTCAAGATAGAAATCTTCTGGAAGTTAAGATAAGGATAGACCTTGGGGTACCCAGGGAAGGAATAAACTCTCTATGCCTTTAGTCTTCCTTTAGTGATCAGTGTTTTGATTTTTGCTTTTGATAGGGGCATGTAGCAGACCACAGTACCTAGTATTTTTTAGGAATTCAGTAAATGTGGATCAGATGATATTATTTATTACAGAAGAATAATTGTGTGTTCTTTATGAAAATGGTGCTTTTGACTAGTCATTAGCAATGCGTGATCTTTTTAGCTACTCTTCTGCTGATAATGGATTTGTCCTTAAACTTACTACACTTTGAGTTCTTTTTGAGATGAACACCAATACATTTGTCAGAAAGCCATACAAATACTTGAGGAATGCAATTTGGTCTTGGAAGGAGTAAGCTAATTAATCCTCAGTTGAGAACAATATCCTTAACCTTAGTCAGTTACATTCTGCAAAGAAACCTCACACAAAAGTAAAAGTATCTTAACTGGTTCAGTTCTGGGAAAAGCTACATAATTGTTGATTCCAAATCTGAAAAACCCACATGAGCTGTACAATTTCCATGATGAACTTCAAAGATTCATTACTGCCCCTCTTCCTTTAAAGAAAACAAATAACAGGAATTTATAGTGTATACTTATTTACATTTGTGTATCTCCTTTCAAATAGTCTTCATATAAGCTGTGCAATATAGCTTTAAGTATCATTCGCCTTTGGACACAGATTACTCAAAGCTCTCATAGGCATTTCCTAATATACATTAATATTCCTAAGCACTATCTCTGCAGAAGGTACATCACCTGTAAGAGTGTTATGTGCTTTGTGAGATATAAAATTCATAGTTCTTTGATCTTCAGTTGCAACAGGGGGAAAACTGCAATATTTATCTTTGGGAAGACTACAATATTTAGTTTTTAAGAAAATTGTCAAGGTGTGCCTCGGTGGCTCATTCAATTAAGTGTTCAACTCTTGATCTCAGCTCCGGTCTTGATCTCAGGGTTTTGAGTTCAAGCCCCACATTGGACTCCATGCTGGGCATGGAGCCTGCTTAAAAAAAAAACAATTATCAATATACAGTTGACCCTTGAACAACAAGGGTTTGAACTGCACAGGTCCACTTACATGTGTATTTTTAAAATAAATACAGTACAGTAAATGTATTTTGTCTTATGATTTTCTGAATAACATTTTCTTTAGCTTACTTTATTATAAGAATATAAATTACGATACATATACAAAACATTTGTAAATTGGCTCTTTATGTTATCAGTAATGCTTCTGATCAACAGTAGGCTATTCTTGTTAAGGTTTGTGGGAGTCAAAAGTTATGTTTGTATTTTCAGTTGTGTTGGGGGTCAGTGCCCCTAAACCCTGCATTGTCAAGGGCCAATTGTATTGTTAAGGTGGCATTTCTCCCTAAACTGATCTGTAGAATCAACATAGTCTCAAAAGTTCCAAAGGAGTTTTTGAATGTGTGTGTGCACACTTAAAAAAAAAACAAAAAACAAAATTGACAAATTGAATCTAAAGTTTGCCTGGGAATGTCTAGAACCTATTAAAATAGTTCAGTTGATTTTATTAAGGTAAAAAAACATATGGCATCTTTCAACTTGATTTCAAGATTTACTGTAAAGCTAGAATAATTAAAACAATGAGGTATTAAATATAAGGATAGAGTCCAATGGAACAGAATAGATTTCAGAAACAGGTGCACGTATAGGTAACTGATTTTAAAGTAGATATCAAGGGTGTAAATAAGCTATTTTAACCTGCCTTGACAGACACTGAAGAAAAATAATAAACTTTAACATCTTTAGGGAGGGGCGCCTGGGTGGCTCAGTGGGTTAAAGCCTCTGCCTTCAGCTCAGGTCATGATCCCAGGGTCCTGGGATCAAGCCCTGCATAGGGCTCTCTGCTCAGCAGGGAGCCTGCTTCCCCCCACCCCCGCCTGCCTCTATGCCTACTTGTGATCTCTATCAAATAAATAAGTACAATCTTTAAAAAAAAAAAAAAGTATTAAAACTAACATCTTTAGGGAATAATAAAAGCCCTCTGTGGAAAATAATTCCTAACAACTAGGGTCAGGTTTTTAATTTAAGGTTATTAAAGAACACTTTTTTTGGTGGGGGGGTGAGGGTCAGTGTTCTTTAGCAGCTGCAGGGAATGGGGGGAATGGTTGGAGTCAAGTCTAGGAGGATGGATGGAAGCCAGATCATACAGGTCTAGTATTCTGAGAAAAGGCATTTGAGTTTTATCCTGAAAAGTAGTTGGAGTCATTGCAGATTCTCAAGTAGCAAACTGACCTGGCTAGATTTGTCTTTTGGAAGTCCCAGTTTGATAGTTGTTTAGAAAATGGTTTGAAGATTATTTATAATTATTTCACTTCCTTAAATCTTCCAGTAACTCATCATTATTCTCAGGTGAAGTACAAACTCTTCATTGTGACTTAAATGATCTAATTCCTTTATTTCACTTAGGAAAAATGTTCTCACCAATTCCTTCCTTACACACTAAGACCTAGTCCTAATGAACTACCTGTAGCTCCTTGAAGATATATCTTTGATGACTCCTTTTTCTACTTTGAATGGCTGGTTAGATGGAAGTGCCATTCCTTTGAGAGGGATTCAGAAGAGTAGAATAGGTTCCTTTTACTTCTCTTTTTTCTTTCTTCTCTTTTTTCTGTCTTTTTTTTTTTTTTTTTTTTTTTTAATGTAGGAAGAGTGAGCTTGAGTTCAGCTTTAGACATGTTTGCAGTTGAGTTGCTTAGAGAAAATTATGGTTATGAAGTCTGGAGAGCTTTGGATATATG
Organism: Lutra lutra; assembly: GCF_902655055.1. Lineage (NCBI taxonomy): Eukaryota > Metazoa > Chordata > Mammalia > Carnivora > Mustelidae > Lutra > Lutra lutra. The sequence goes on from NC_062285.1 coordinate 88,961,801, forward strand.
AGCCTGCAGCTCAGCAGAGCAGTCTCACAGGGAGAAACAGATTTATAGTCATTATCAAGTTAATGGTTATTAAAGCCATGAACTATAAACATAGGGGAATTTTGTATCAGTACCAGAGACTTAGGCAAAGATAACAAAATACCAGGAACCTTGAAGAATTTCTGCATGGTTCAGGATTGAAGGATGTCCCAATCTGACTGAACTGTTGTGAGATTAATCATCAGTTTTTGTCTGGGTTTCAGGAATCCCCTTAGACCTAGGCAGACTGACATGGTTCATTACCTACGGAACTTGTGTAGAATTGACTTCTCAAAGAAGCAAGTTGAAGAGGTTTGCCCAAATAAGCAATAATAACCTCATCTCTCCAGAGATGATGGCTGGAGGTAGGGATGAGGAGGAGGAGGAGGTGGTGGGCTAGGGTGAAAGTAGGCCTCATCTGGATTCTGTTAGTACTTCTGGGAAATGTACCAGGTACTGAAGGACACATATATTATGGCAACCATACTTGACATGATTGAGCATGTTAGGCAAAGATCAGAGGTGTAGTTAAAGCTGGCTGTGAATGAGCATAATGGTGTCAGAGAATAAGCAGACTCACGATATTAACAGATTTTTTAATCTGTTAATCCAGAAACATGGGGAAAAAAATACACGAATATGCTGTTATTGCTAGCCTCAAATCCAGCCCCCTCTGTGCATGATTTGGTTTCCAAATCAAAGTAAAACTGCAAACTGAAAATTTATTTACCTTCTCTCTTCTTGATCTGAAAACCTGGACCAGGAATTTTTAGGCTATAACAGAATTGATCTCAACTTCCAGTAAAGTATAGACCTCCCTCTGAAATATAAGCAAATAGAAAACAACAACAACAACAACAGATACAGGGCATACAAGAAGATACTACAATTCGAAGAATGACCAGGAACCAGAGCAAGGAACCAGAGCAAATGACTTCCTGTAATCTCCTGTAAGATAGTGGAGAAAAAAATTATCAGAGTTTAAGAGGACACAGTATATATGCAAATAGAGTTAGTAGTATGAAAGAATACATTTAAGATCAGTAAAAACAATGATAGTAAACAGCATGATTGTTTAAAACAGTTTAAGCAGTGAGGACTTAAAAAAAAAAAAAATCAGTGGAAGAGAATTTAACCTTGAAAAAATCTCCCAGAACTTGAAGAAGCAGAGATGAAATGATGGAAGAAAAGATGTGAGATCTGACGGTTGATGCAGGCAGGTGTTCATGTGTTAGGGCAACAGAAAGACATAAGATATGCAAAGAATCAAAATAGACTATTTCCATTTGCTCTGTCTAAAAAAGTTACTTGATATGCTTTAGGATTAAAATGTAGAGCTTGGGTGAGGAAGTCAGATAATTAAATATTTGTGAAGAATGAAATCAGTTAAACGTGGAGCTAAATCTAGTAATTGATGTTAAAACAAATGTGTTTTTAAAACTTAGACCATGAGATATTTTGAAATAGAAAATAATGAAGTGCATAATAAATATGTAACTATCAGGTGTTATCAGTAAAAAAGAGAAATGATGGTGGGATGGTTAGACGAGGAAGAAGGGCCTGCAGTTGTAAAATCATCTTAACATCTTCCCTTGTACATAGGGCTCTCAGGATATACTGCTTATTCTTGCTGTTGATAGCTATCTAAATTGGATCAAATATGATTTAAAAACATAACGATAATTGAAGTTGAGTAAAATAGTTTGTATATCCTCCAAATCCCTAGAAACATAAAGGGAGCATATAAACTCAATCTAGTGAGAAAAGTCCGTGAAAAAGAAATGGGGGGAGAGTAAGGAAAGAATAAAATGGACAGCATAAGAAAGAATAGGATCCAGCAGTTATGCTGTTAAATATAAATGCAAGATACAGATTCTATAATCTGAATGTTGAACAATATCTGCTTTTAACCATACTGCCATTTTTTTCATGGCATGATTTTAATGATTTCCACTGTCACACACAGTGTATGTCTACATCTCTTTTTTTTTTACATTAAATTTAAGAAAAAAATTTTATCCATTTTAAAATTTTTAAATGTTTTACTTATGTTAATTGTATTTTTTCTTTACTGATAAAAGCAAGTATTTTCCACAGTGTTAATTATAGTGGAGTCTCATTATGCATGGTACTTAATTCTTTAAAGTTGTTAGAAACACTGACATAGTGAATACAGAATCAGTGCTCTTGGGAAATATAGAATTAGATTCCTGCTAGCTTATGGTTAAAACATTTTCATCAGCTGATCATTTCATAATCTTTTTAATGTCAGTTTCTGCTTAAAAACACTTTAATATATAGTGTTGAGTGTTGAACAATAAGGATGTTTAAATTATAGCACAGTCATTCAATGTAGTGTTATATAGCTAAAAGAAATGTTTAATAACATGGTAAAAATCTTTACAATGCCTTGTTAAATGAAAACAGGTCTTTTTTTTTTTTCCAAGATTTTATTTATTTATTTGACAGAGATCACAAGTAGACAGAGAGGCAGGCAGAGAGAGAGAGAGAGAGAGAGAGAGGGAAGCAGGCTCCCTGCTGAGCAGAGAGCCTGATGCGGGACTCGATCCCAGGACCCTGAGATCATGACCTGAGCCGAAGGCAGCGGCTTAACCCACTGAGCCACCCAGGAGCCCTGAAAACAGGTCTTTATGATGAGGTAAATGCCACAGATTTTAAAAAACACAATTTTGTAAAAAAAAAAAAAAAAAAAAATCAAGACGAGAGGGTGAGTTGGTCTTTCAAAATAAATTAACCATTTTTCTCAAGGCAAATTAACCACTGTTGAGAAACATGGCCTTTGGGGTCTTGTTGCATATATTCCCAATGAAGAAGCTCAGTAATTGGGGTGCTAAATGCTCTTTAGTCTTGGCTTACTGCAGGTGCCTTCATCATTTCTTGGTTTGGCTCAGCTTTTTTCCTTCTGTCCTTTGGGGGCTATGATTTAGAGCAAATGGATTTTTACTATATTTTAAATTCTGAACCTTGTTTGTTAGTTGGTTTCCTGTTGTACCTTAACTGTTATAAAAATAGAAGACAGATTTTCTGTTTCTAGATGTTTGGGAATTGGCTTGTTATTTGTATATATACATGTATGTATTGTATGCATGCTTTAATAAAGGACTAGAAAGATGTTCTTTTCATTTCTCTTTCCAAATTTTCATGGGGAATGTACATGTATTTCTTACATAATCAGGAAAAAAGAATTACTTTGGAAAAAAGTAAATACCAGATTTTGATGAAATGATTTAGATACCTTTAATGTTTCTCTCTTTCTATTCCAGATATAGTATTTACTTTACTTCTGTCTGGCATACCTACAGTCTTGAACACAGTATAGTTCCTTCAAGTGATCCCCAGTTAGATGTATAAGACACTATTCAAGTTGTTTGCCCATTTTTAAATTAAGCATTTTTCTTAGTTGTAAGAATCTCGTATTCTGGAAACAACTTTTTTTTATTACATATATGATTTAGAAATAATTGCTTTTCATCTTGCAGCTTTTGTTTTCATTTTCTTGTTGGTGTGTTTTGAAGCACAAAAGTTTTTGATTTTGATAAAATGTAATCCATTAGCCTTTCTTTTGCTAAAAGCATTTTTGATGTCTTTAGAAATCATTGCCTAACCCAAAGTCATGAAGATTTACAGCTTTGTTTTCTTTCTAAGAGTTTTATTGTTTTAACTCTTACATTCAGATTTATGCTGCATTTTCTGTAGGGCATCTTACACTCTTATGTCAAATTTATTTTCAAGTATTTAGTTATTTTTTTTGTGGTGTTGTGGATGAATTATTAATTTCAATTTATGTATTCTTTTAAGATGCCACATCTAAGTGAGATCATAAAATATTTGCCTTTCTCTGAATTATTTAATGTAGTATAATGTCCTCAAGGTCCATTCATGTTGTTGCAAATGACAAGATTTTTTTTTTTTTGAATAGTTGAATAGTATTCTGTTGTACATACACACACATTATCTTTATCCATCCATTTGTCCATAGACACTTAGGTTGTTTCCATGTCTTGGCTTCTTTAAATAATGCTTAGTGAACATGGGTGTATAGATACCTCTTTGACATAGTGATTTCACGTTTCCTTCAGATGTTTACTCAGAAGTTGAATTGCTGGATCATCTGGCCCTATTTTTAATTTTTGAGGAACTTCCATACTGTTTTCTGTAGTAGCTGTACCAATTTACATTCCCACCATCAGTGCACAGAGGTTACCTTTTCTGCACATTCTTGCCAGCATTTGCTATCTCATGGTTTTTTGTTTGTTTGTTTGTTTTTGTTTGTTTTTTTGGTTAATGTGTGCCTAGCCCTGTGGGCCCTATGGAAAGGTCTACTAGGGCATCCGTGGTTGAGCTGATTTATCATTTTCCTTGTCCTCATGAGGAAACTTCTGCCTCTTTTCCTCACTCTTTAGTATTTTCTATATTTAGAATCATGGCACCTATGACTTAATGACAGTTTTACTTCTTCCTTTCCAATCTAGATGCCTTCTCTTTGTGTTTGATAGTACTGATTAGATCCTCTGTTACATTGTTGAATAGAAGACATCCTGTTTGATCCTGACTTTGGGGGAAATAATAATAATAATAATAAATTCATATTATATAATTATATATAATTACATTACACATTATAATTATATATTACATATACATTTGATATATTAAATATAAATATGTTATTTACATTTATATATTTGTTATTATTATTTTGCCATTGAGCATGATTTTAGCAGTAGACTTTTTTGTAGACACCTTAATCAGGTTGAGGAAGTTTCCTTCTATTCCTAGTTTCTTCACAATTTATACCATGACTGGATATTATATTTTGTCCAGTGCTTTTTCTACGTCTACTGAGATGATCATGTGATTTTTTTTTTTTTTTTTTTTTTTTTTTTTGGTGAACATGATGAATTCGTTGTTAAACCACTGTTGCATTCTTGGGGTAACTCCCATTTGGTCATGGTTTAGAATCCTTTTTAGATGTCACTAGTTTCAGTTTGCTGACATTCTGTTGAGGATTTTTATGTCCTTATTCATTAGAGGTGTTAGTCTATAGTTGATTTTTCTTATTCTGTCTTTGTCTGGCCTTGGTTATCAGTATAATACTAACCTCATGGAATGAGGTGGGAGGTTCTTCTTCCTCTGTTTTCTGGAAGAGTATGGGATCGACATTATTTCTGCTGTAATATTTAGTAGAAGTCATCAGTGAAGTTACCCGGGCCTGGGGATTTCTTTATGGGAAGATTTTAAATTACTAAGTCAATTTCTTTATTTTTTCTAGGTCTTTAGGTTTTTTAAAATTTCTTCTTGATTCACTTTGGTTAACTCGTTTCTTTCTAGGAATATTTCCATTTCATCTAAGTTGGCATAAAGTTATTCATCATATCTCCTTATAATCCTTCTAATTTCTGTAAGGTCAATAGTGACGCCCCTCTTATATTCATAATCTTATTCACAAATTTCCCAATTTACATCTTTTCTTTTTCGGGGAGCCCAGTCTGCCTAAAAGATAGTCAGATTTGTGGATCTTTTCATAGAATCCACATGCAGTTTTATTGAATCTTTTTCTCTACTGTTTTTTGTTTTAATATTTCATTGATCACCACCTTAATATTTTAATTTTTTCTTATGCTAGCTTTGCATTTAGTTTGCTCTCCCCTCCCCGCCCCCAGTTTCTTAAGCTTGCAGCTTAGTTTATTGATTTGAGATTATCTTCTTTTCTGATACAGGCACTTAAGGGGTAAATTTATAGAATTTACCCTAAGCACCACTTTAGTGGTATCCTATATATATATATATATATATATATATATATATATATTTTTTTTTTTTTTTTAAAGATTTTATTTATTTATGACAGAGAGATCACAAGCAGGCAGAGAGGCAGGCAGAGAGAGGAGGAAGCAGGCTCCCTGCCGAGCATAGAGCCCGATGTGGGGCTCGATCCCAGGACTCGGAGATCATGACCTGAGCCGAAGGCAGCGGCTTAACCCACTGAGCCACCCAGGCGCCCCCTATATATTTTTTAATAAATGTTTTATTTGTTGTATTTTCATTTCCTTTTACCTGAAAATACTTAAAAGAATTTCTTTTGATTTCTTCTTGGACTTTCTTATTGTTTATTGAGAAGACATTAAGGAAGAATTTAGAAAAATTTAGAATTTAGAAAATTCTCATTTATGGGTTTCCCAAATTTTATTGTTATTGGTTTATTAATGAATTTTGTAGTTCTCAGGAAATACACTTTATATGATTCAGGTTTTTTTAAATGTTTTATTTATTTAAATGAGAGAGTGTGTGCATGAGTGCCCTAGGATCGTGACCTGAGCCAAAGGCAAATGCCCCTGATTCAGTATTTTAAAGGGAATTGAGATTTATTCTATGACCTAGTATGTGGTCTATCCTGGAGTAAGTTCCATGCATACTTTGAAGAATGTATGTTTTATTATTGGATGGGAATTTAGTTTATTATTCTAATAACCAGTTTAAATTGGTTGATAATGTTCAGATTTCCATATCCTTGATGATTTTCTGTCTAGTTCTTTTTTTTTAAGATTTTATTTTTAAGTAATCTCTATGCCCGACGTTGGGCTCAAATTTACAACCTTGAGATCAAGAGTTGCATGCTCTAGGGGCACCTGGGTGGCTGGCTCAGTCATTTAAGTATCTGCCTTTGGTTCAGCTTGTGATCCCAGGGTCTGGGGTCAAGCCCCACATTGGTCTCCCTGCTCAGCAGGGTGTCTGCCTCTCCTCCTCTTTCTGCTTCTCCCCCAACTTGTGCACTGTCTCTCAAGTAAATAAATAAAATATATTTTTTTAAAGTTGCTTGCTCTATCAACTAAGCCAGCTAGGCATCTCATTTCTGTCTAGTTGTTACATACTTCTGTGAAAGTAGGGTGTTGAGATCTTGGACTGCATCTATCACAGTCTTCATTTCTGTCAGGTTTTTCTTCATTTGTTTGAGGCTCTGTTTTTTGTTTGTTTTTTTTTTTTTTGGTATATGTTTATAGTAGTTTCTTCCTGATGATTGGAATCTTTGTATAAAATGTGCTTCTTTACCTCTTATATATTTTTTGTCTTAAAGTGTATTTTTGTCTCATAGAGTCACTCCGTCTCTCTTAATGGTTACTGTTTACAGTGACCTTTTACTCTCAGTTTGTATCTGTGAATATAAAATGTGTCTCTTGTAGACAGCATATAGTTGTATCTTGTTTTACCCAGTCTAACAATCTTTGTCTATATATAGAGAAGTGTTTTTTTGAAAAGGAAAAACTGTATATATTTAAGGTGCTCAACCTTTTAGGTTTTTTTAAAAAAATATATTTTATTTATTTATTTGACAGAGAGAGTACACAAGCAGGGGGAGTGACAGGCAGAGGGAGAGGGAGAAGCAGGCTCCCTGCTGAGCAGAGAGCCCAGGACCTGGGATCATGACCTGAGCTAAAGGCAGAGAAGCTTATCCGACTGAGCCACCCAGGTGCCCCCAACATTTTGCCTTTTGATTGAAGTGTTTATTCACATTTAGTGTTATTAATGATATGCTTGGGTTTACATCTGACATTTTGATGTTTGTTTTTCATATTCGTTTTTGGGATTTTTTTGTTGTTCTTTTCTGCCTTCTTTTGTATTAAGTAGGTATTTTCTAATAAGTAATTTCTTTGTTGATTTTTTAATTTAATTTTTTTTTCAAGCGTGGGAGAGAGAGTATGGAGGGGCAGAAGGAGAATAGAGACTCTTCAGCAGGACCCGTGCCCAGCATAGAGCCCATCTTGGGGCTCAATATCACAACCCTGAGATCATGTCCTGAACCGAAATTAAGACTCAGACACTTAATGACCGAGCCACCCAGGCATCCCAATTTTTGAACTATATTTTTGAGAATAAAACAATTTTAGTGATTATTCTAAGTGTTGCAATATGCATTTTGTTAAAATCAACTTTATATAAACTGAGTTACTTCCTGTAAAGTAAAAAATTTTACTCTAGTGTATCTCTATTCCCTCTCCCTTCCTTTTTGCTGTGATTGTCATTTATTTATTTATTTATTAAAGATTTTATTTATTTGACAGAGAGAGACAGCAAGAGAGGGAACACAAGCAGGGGGAGGAGGAAAGGGAGAAAAGGCTTCCCACTGACCAGGGAACCTGATGTGAAACTCTATTCCAGGACCCTGGGATCATGACTGAGCCAAAGGTAGATGCTCAACTGACTGAGCGACCCAGGTGCTTGTAGTCTTTTTGTATTAAACTACATTATTTGCTGTTTCTGGTACTCCCTAATTCTTCCCGAGGATTCAGGTTACCATTTGGTCATATCCTTGCTCCAGTATAATTCTGTTCTCTCCCCTGTCCTTTGTATGACATATCTTTTATTTTTAAAAAATTTCTTCTCCTATTTCTTTTTGACTTTTAAAAATTTCTCCTTACGGATGCAGTGTACAGCATAATGACTATAGTTAACACTGTTTCATGACATACAGGAAAGTTGCTGAGAGTAAATCCCATGAATTCTCATCACAAAGAATACATTTTAATTTTTTAAAATTTAAAATAAAAATTTTTTGACTATGGACTCTGAAAAACGATCTGAGAATTTTGAAGGGGTGGGGGGTGGGAGGTTGGGGGCACCAGGTGGTGGGTATTGTAGAGGGCACGGATTGCATGGAGCACTGGGTGTGGTGCAAAAATAATGAATACTGTTATGCTGAAAAAATAAAAAATTAATAAAAAAAAATAAAATAAAAATTTTTTAATTTTTATGAAGTTTCTACATGAGGTGATGAATATTAGTTGAACCTATTGTAATCATTTTATAACATATGCTAATCAAACCATCATCGTGTATGCCTTAAACTCAGTGATGTATGTCAATCATTTCTCAGTAAAACTGAAAAAAAAATCACAAAAAAAATTTTCATTTTCACTTTGTTTCCTTATTGTGTTTATTGTGTCTTGTGTTATTTCTACTTTAAACTTCATTTCTGAAATGATTTATTCTTATATTTCTTATTCTTTCATCAGTTCTGTCACCTCAAGTTTGAGGTTTTTAATTTTAATTTGTGTTGTTCTCTTGTGTTAAAGTATTATTTTGCAATAGGTTATAAATTTTATTTGTTCAAGAGCCATATATTTCTGGCATATTTTAATTGTCTGTAGAGATATGATTCTTCTCTTTATTTTTGGTTTTGTTTTGAATATTAACTTTTTAAATGGGATTTTCCCTTAATACTTCTTTGTCTTATTTTCATGTGTGATTGTTTTTCTTGAACTCGTCGAAGAAGGCAGGGTGCATCATAACTTTTGTAATTTCACAGAACTCTCGTTTTGTGTGTGTTCTAAAAATGGCAGCTTGCTTTTTGATGTTTCCTGACTCTGATTCCTTCTCCCACTTTTTTTTGTACCTTATTTTTCCATTATCTTGCTTGTACCTATCATTCTCATTTTTCATTCTACTCCCAATAATTTATCCTCAGTTTGGGGCTTTGTCTGGAAGGGAGCCCTGGAATGTCAGCTTTGAGAGTTCACAGTGGGTTAAAATGCACTAGCCCCCTTCAGTGCCAACCATGAATTCATTATATTCACTCATTCTTGGAGTGGCCAGAACCCCTCCTAGTCAGCTGATGTTCTCATATTTATTTGCCCTACTTTTCATTGTTACCTATCTTGTGTGTTCTCCTGTTCTTAGGTCTCTTGATGGCCCTGTTTTTTTCTTTTTGATTCCTCCTGCAGAAATACTGATGCCAATTAGCTCTTATGGCTCTTGGTAGTTTGCCATACCTTTTTGGATTTTGGATTTTGTGGTAATATTTTTTACTTGGCTCTGTTGTGAATGTTGTCCATGGGTTTTGGTTTTGCTACCTGGTTGTTGTGTTTTCTTGTGGAGGGCTTGTGTAGATTTTCAAACCTGTGCTGCTACCACTGGGAGCAGAGGTATATATATATTATGTATTATAACAGCTTCACTGCAATGAAGGAAGCTCCCTTCCAAAGTTAGGCTCACATGTCAGAATTAATGACAGTAGTGCTTTGGTATGACCAAACAAAGATTTATTACCCACACAGGTGGGGGAATTCTGAAACAGGGGCAGAGGACAGCTTTCTGGGAAGAGGTCCAGAAACAGAGAAAGTGAATGCAAGTGCACAGGTGTTCTGTAAAGGATAAGTCCAGTTGGTACAGATTTTGAGAGAGGCACCCACCAAGCATGGGATATGAAAGAGGCAGCAAGTGGCTTATGTACTTGGGGTATTGGTAGGATTGAGCCGTATCAGTACACTGCTGAAAATGACAGACACGGGGAAGGGATGTTACTCAGAGGTTATCAGCACTAATCAAAGTATCAACAGCACGTTCAGTTTCTTTTCTTTTGTCTTCATATCGGAGATCCATTTTTTAACTCCTCTTGTCGTGACATACTGCTGAAGAACTGGGCTTTGATCTTTCTGCCATGTTTGTTTTTGGTACCCATGATCAACTCCTCCTTAAAGAAACTTAAGTTTTCAGGGAGAAACCGAGAGATGGGCCTACTTAGTAATCCCAATCAGAGAGATGAAAGGTGAAGACTATGTACAGTTATTTCCATTTTCAGGAACAAGTCACCATTGGTTGGATGAATCAGTAAATGACCAAAAAATATGTTAAGAATAAGTGATAACGGGGTGCCTGGGTGGCTCAGTGGGTTAAAGCCTCTGCCTTCAACTCAGGTCATGATTCCAGGGTCCTGGGATCGAGCCCCACATTGGGCTCTCTGCTCAGCAGGGAGCCTGATTCCCTTCCTCTCTCTCTGCCTGCCTCTCTGCCTACTTGTGATCTATGTCTGTCAAATAAGTAAATAACATCTTAAAAAAAAAAGAATAAGTGATAGCTTTCCAATTCTGCATTTTGTTCAGATCTGTTAATTACATATATCATTTAAGATATTTAATTTTAGGGGCTCCTGGGTGGCTCAATTGGCTTACGTCATGATCTCAGGGTCCTGAGAATGAGTCGAGTCTGACATTGGACTTCCCACTCAGTGGGAAGTCTACTGCTCTTTCTCTCTCTCAAATAAATAAATAAAATATTTTTTAAAAATAAGGGTATTTAATTTTATCAAGCATTTACTGAGTACTTAGTGTCTAATCATCCCATTTAATTTGTGCACAGTGTTGTGTGATATCTTGGGAATATAAATAAGCCAGAGTATAGTATTTACTTGATTCTAAAATGATACTGATTTTAAGAACTTTTTATTGATTTATAGACTAAAACAGGAAATGTACACCTCAGTCGTAAAATGCTACCCCATCTCAGAAATATTAAAATATTGAAAAATGTATCCTAAAATTGAGGGGTTATTCGTGAAATGTTTATTAAGTACCAGACATAATGCTAAATGCTTTTGCATATGTTATCATTTAATCTTTATAGTAACTTAGTGGGGATAGATTATTATCTTTCATTTATAGATAAAATAAAACTTGCAGAAATGATGTAAGTAATAAGTGTCAGAGGGACATTGAACTCTGGTATATCTGATTTCTTACTGATATATAAATGTTTTTAGTCAGTATATAAAGTGTATATCTTTTGTAAGTGTATCTTTTAGGGAGGGATTTTGTTTTTACTGTTTGTTTTCCTATATTTACTTCATAGGGTGAATTTTAACTTTTTATTTAATAATATACAAAGGACTTAAAAGGCTTTTTTTCTTCCCAAAGTTTTTCAAAGATTTTATTATGGAATTCGTAGTTCTTTAGGGTAGTTAATGAAATTCTAAGTCATTTATTACTATTCTTCCTTTTCCAGTTGTGTAACTTCTTTCTTGGCAGCTTCTCAGAACTCTCTTACCATACTGAATTTTGATAGATTTTAGTGTGAAATATGTAGACCTATTTAAATTTGGACTTAAACTATGATATCATTCCTATAATTAACATAACCACTTTGGTAAACTTAATAAAGCCGTTCATTTAAAAAGTGGAAGAAACCACCTCAGAAGTTGACATTGTGACAGTTCTTTTGGGGAAATGAAAAGGAAAAGTAATCTGCTACGGGAAAAAGAAGAAAAATGAGAGAAAATTGTGGTGATGTGGGTTGGCAGAGTAGGGATGAGTGTCTAAAATAGAAAATTTGTTTGGTAAACCGGTCATGCTAATCTTGTATTCAGTTTTTTTAAAATCTGGCCTGAATTTAAAACACCTTAGGCTAGGACCGTTCCATGTACATAATAGATATTAACTCTGCCTAGATAAAAATTACCTTACTGTTCTTGAATTTAATTTTGTATGCTAGTGGTCTCTTCAGTATTTGAGATCATCAAGTAATGTCCAGGACCTTAAAAATTGGATTGTATTCCCTACAATATGTGATGTTCTTTCTTTCTCTTCGGTTGCTTATACTTTCCATTCCTCCCTCCCAGTCTGTCTATGAAAAGATTATATTTGACATTAGGTAAATATCAAAGAATTTTTTTTTTCTTGAATATTATTTTGGAGCAGAACATGATTTGTTTGTTATTCAGGAGTATTTACTGATAACTCTCCATGACGCTGCAAAGTTCTGTGGTTGAGCACTAATCAGGCTCTCTACCTTTCCTTTTCATATAGTAAGGATTTTTGGGTCTGTTTTGTCTCATGAACACAAGTGGCAGGACTTGGTGTGTTTTTTTTTGTTTTTGTTTTTGTTTTTGCTACCTGACTTGTGGAGGTTAAGTCACTATATAGCAGAAAGCAAGCAGAAATGATCCTTTACTAGAGCTAGACTGGGGTTTGCAGAATGAGCTCCACCAAAACACCTTTTTTAGCCTCAAGTATATGTTTTTACTTTCAGTTACCAAAGCCATAGGAAATGATGGAAGAAACAGTCTCAGATTCTTTGTTTTTACACATCAAGAAGGGGAAAACCTATTGCAGATTTAAATTACTTCACAGTGCCAACTTCAAACTTGGGGATTTTTCTTTTTGTTCACCTAAGAACATGAACTTTATGGATGGAAGATGTGAGTCCAGAGATGGGAATTGACAGCAGTGCTAATACTCGAGCCTTCTCTCTGCTATTTTGTAATGAACCTGGGGCCTGTTGCCAAGTACTTGGTTGGGAGTTTTGGACACTATGAATATATTCAGATTTATTATGTGACTTATTTTTCATAGGTGTATTTGACCTTAGGATTTGTGTTACTTAGGATTTGTGTGTGTTATTGTGGAAAACAAGATGTTTTAATGGGCAGAATCAAGTTTTGATAAAATTTAGAAATGTTTGAGTTTTTCTGTTTTTGTTAATAGGCAGGCAGTGGTTAAAGGTTCCCTTCCACATCCTTTTGCCTTGACATTATTTGAGGACACATTGTACTGGACTGACTGGAATACACACTCCATTTTGGCTTGCAACAAGTACACTGGCGAGGGTCTGCGTGAAATCCATTCTAACATCTTCTCTCCCATGGATATACATGCCTTCAGCCAACAGAGGCAGCCAAATGGTAAGTGATCTTGATTTTTAAATTGCAAGTTGGAATAGCTTTAGCACTCAGATGTCTGGCTTTAGTGAAGGCAGGAGCGGAGAGGACATATCCAAAGGTAGTGGGAAGGAATTAAACATGGGGAAAATGTCAAAATGTAATTCAGGTGAAACGGCATCCCAAGCCATTTGTAGTTTGTTATCTATCACTGTTGGCCACCTTACTCCTTTGTTTGGATCTGGGGTTATGGTGGTTGAGAAGAGAGAAATAAAATAAGAAGCTGAGATAGCTAAGCTTATATACAAATGCATTTCTTCTTTATATTATTTCTCTCTAGTGTGTTTTTAAAAAGAAGCACTTTTTATAAAAATAGAAACCTCTGTGACTCTAACTGGTGAATTTAAGTTCCTTAGGTTGCCTGATGAAATACCTGCTTAAACTTTTCTGTGCACATTCCCCTTCCCTTGCCACCCCTTCCCCAACCTTTTTTCTTAGTTTTGCTTCTATTTTTGGTCAACCTATGCAGTGACTTGGACTTCGACTGCTGGCAACAATTTCTTGTAAGAGAGGAGTAGAACTAGGTTTAAAAGGAATATGAGAATGTTAAGTGTTTGGCACTTGTATATAAATAAATGTCTGGCATGTGTCTAAGTATATTTCAAATTGTATTCCATAGCCAAAAATAAAGGGTATTTTGATTCTGCATTGCTTTGTATTAGCTCTGTCCATTTAGGGGGAGATAGTTAAATAATATATTATATTGGAATCTGATGATCATGAGTCCATAAAAATGTTTTTAAATATATGTGCTGCCCTTTTTAAAAAACACTGTATGAATTTTTTATTATCATGGATAGCCGTTAGGAGAGAATTTCCCTGTTTTTTGGTTTTTTTTTTTTTAAATTTAATTTTATTTATTTATTTGGCAGACAGAGATCACAAGTAGGCAGAGAGGCAGGCAGAGAGAGAGAGAGGAGGAGGCAGGCTCCCTGCTGAGGTGAGAGCCCGATGTGGGGATGTGGGGCTCGATCCCAGGACCCTGGGATCATGACCTGAGCCGAAGGCAGAGGCTTTAACCCACTGAGCCACCCAGGCGCCCCTGTTTTTTGTTTTTAATGGCACTGTTGATCCTTTATGTTTTACTAGTTTCAAAATTTGCAGTCATCATTGCTTTACGTTTCATATTTGGTTGGTCTCCATCTTATGTTGTTTTTTTATGAATATTATTTAAATCCATCCCTTTCCATAGTTTTGACAAAAATGCTAATTAATCTCTGCTTTTCTGTTTTTCCTCTTTTAATCAACCATGCCTATCCTTTCCAGTTAATCTTTCCAAAGTGGATTTTTTACCATTCTGATTACCATCTTTGCTTTCTGTGCCATCCGCCACAATTTGTTCCCATTCTCTGTGTTCACTCAGCTCTAGTTCTTATTAGTCAACAGAAATCTGAATATTTAGTTAGACTATTTGCCTTATTATTTTTCCCAGTGTACAGCCTCCAAGCTCTTACTCATACAGTTTTACCACATTTGAAATGTCCTCCTATCTTTCCTATCCTTCAGGGGTCCTGTCATGTCCTGTGTCCTCTATGAAAGTTTTCTTCTTTAATTCTTAGTGATTTACTTTCTATTTGACTCTATAGTTATTTATGGTCTGTCATGTGCAAGATAGTACTTAGTTTCATTGTTTTGTATTATTTTCTAGCTTGTTAATTTTGGTGTACTGACTAGATTGTAAGCTCTTTTAGGGCAGGGGACTCCTGCTTTATTTCTTGTGTATTCCTCTTTGGGTACAGAATGCTAAATCATTTCTCACTGATTAATTCCCTTCCTTGCAAATGGTTTGGTAGCCAAGCACCTGGATGACATTTGGTAGTAATTTCGTTTATCACAGTTGCTCATGTTATGGTTGTTAACCTTTGTGTACCTAGAGAGAGGGAGGGCATCCATAATCATTGGTATTAATCAATGTGATTTATATTTGACAGCTACAAATCCATGTGGAATTGATAATGGTGGTTGTTCTCACTTGTGTTTGATGTCTCCAGTCAAACCTTTTTATCAGTGTGCTTGCCCAACTGGGGTCAAACTTCTGGAGAATGGAAAAACCTGCAAAGATGGTAAGAAGATGGTCTCCAAGAAGGAAAAAATTCAGATAGCAACTGAAATTCTTTATGATTTATTTTATTTCTCTATAATAAGCTCTGTAGGTTACAGTATTTGGGAGACTAGTTGCTTGATCTTTGTCATCACAATCAGTTATATAACGGGGTTTTTGTGTTTTAGGGCATCTCTTTAATACTGTTTTGTAAGTTATTGTAGCATTTTAACTAAATTTTTAATGTGCTATTTTTGAAGAAAATTAGGTGCTATTTCTTTTTTTTAATGAAATGTCAATCATTTATATCACAGTTGGTTCTTGAAAATGAGTATTACTTAGCCTTTTTTTTTTTTTAAAGATATTAATTTATTTATTTTACAGAGAGAAAGAGATCATAAGTAGGCAGAGAGGCAGGCAGAGAGAGAGGAGGAAGCAGGCTGCCTGCTGTGCAGAGAGCCTGATGCCGGGACTCAATTTCAGAACCCTGGGATCATGACCTGAGCTGAAGGCAGAGGCTTAACCCACTGAGCCACCCAGGCGCTCCGCACGTTACTTATCTTAAAAGAATATATTTTTAACAGTAGGTAGCATTTGTAAATAAAGGACCTCTGCAAGGAAGCAGTGTTTACTAAACTTTCAACTATAATGACTTATCATGGGGTAGATATATTTCTAAAAAATTATTGAATAATATTTTTAATTGCCTTTTAACAACTGAGATGTACTTTCAGGAGAGGAAAAAATATTCCATGTTCTGTTTTTAAAGCAACCTCTTTCTATACTTAACCACTGCCTCTTTTCCTCACTCTCTTAATTCCCTATAGAAAGAGGGCATTTCAGAGAAATATGTTGACTTAGGACATTTCAGGGGACTTCTGATTTGGGAGTACACCAGTTCTTCTCTTTTTCTTCTTAATGAGAATGTTATTTTTCATTCTTACCTCTATGGATCACTCTCTGGTCTTCTAGTCACCAGCAAGACCTGGTGAGAAAATTGTTGCATTTAGCAGTGGCTTCTTTATGTAACTCTGAAAAGCAGAAACCTTTATTTCAGAGTTGGTTACAGAGTTCCTGGCAAGGGGGTCAGGGAGTCAGAGGGATGGAATTGAGTTGGTGTACAGGATATTTGTCATGACTTGGCATTGATAAATTATCCTCCTAGTCAAAGGTGAAGCTGGCTGACTCTTGTCAGACAGTTTCCATGGCAAACAACAATTTGGTTTCAATTTAAAACAAAAGGTTTTTGTAATGTTTTTGTTTAAAAATGTAGCCTGACTTTAAAACAGAGGATTTATTTTAGCAATAGTGGTCTGACTACTGCCTCACATGTTTAACTAGTATTTTAAATTTTAGATGTACATTTGGCATATAGTAGCTTCAAATTAACTATTCTGTTTTGATCACCTTGCTCAAATTAACAGCTTCACTTTCTATGACTTCTTTGTTTACAGAGTTTTGGGATTGGCTCCTTTTGGTATTTAGCAGAGGCAGTGAATGGTACAGAGTTACTCCTGCTTGGTGCCTGCTGTGGCATTTAAGACTGTATTTTCTCTGAGATCAAGTTCATTTATAATTAGTCCTTGAGTCAAAAAGCTGTTGTTGAGAGCTTTACTCTTCTCAGTTTTTTCAACTGTAATTCCAGATTGATGTGAAGCTAAATGCCAGTATTTTCTTTTAGTCTCACTTCTTTGGGAATCTTTTTTTACTCTTCAGATGTCAGCTTGCTTATTACCTTTTATAATAGTTAGCTGATTTTACTGGTGCTGTACTTGAACATTAAAAAATCAAAACAAAAAAGATTGAGCTTAACATCCTCATTCTCAGCTTTTTTTTTTTTTAAGATTTTATTTATTTATTTAACAGAGATCACAAATAGGGAGAGAGGCAGGCAGAGAGAGAGAGGAGAAAGCAGGCTCCCCAAGGAGCAGAGAGCCTGATGCGGGGTTCGATCCCAGGACCCTGGGATCATGACCTGAGCCGAAGGCAGAGGCTTTAACCCACTGAGCCACCCAGGCACCCCTCAGCTGTGTTTTTCTTCAGTACTACTTCGAGTTAAAAACATTTCATAAATAAATCTGATTTAAAACTCAGTGAGGGGTGCCTAGGTGGCTCAGTGGGTTAAAGCCTCTGCCTTCGGCTCGGGTCATGATCCCGGGGTCCTGGGATCGAGCCCCGCATTGGGCTCTCTGCTTAGCAGGAAGCCTGCTTCCCTTCCTCTCTCTCTCTGCCTGCCTCTCTGCCTAATTGTGATCTCTGTCTGTCAAATAAATAAATAAAGTCTTAAAAAAAAAAAAACACAGTGAAATAAAAATTTGAAAATGTTTCTTTTCTGGGCACCTGGGTGGCTCAGTTGGTTAAGCGACTACCTTCAGCTCAAGTCATGATACCAGAGTTCGAGTCCTACAGCAGGCTCTCAGCTCCGTAGGGAGTCTGCTTCTCCCTCTGACCTTCTCCCCTCTCATGCTATCTATCTCTCACTGTCTCTCTCTCAAATAAATAAATAAAATCTTAAAAAAAAGTGTTTCTTTTCTAATGATAGTAATAATATATTAGCTAATATTTACCAAACACTTATATGTTCAGCATATTCCTGAATTTTACATGGATCTTATTTAATCCTCAGAGCAATCCTTGAAATATAGATGAAGAAACTAGGTTTAGAGAGATGAAGTTTTGCCTAAGTTTGTATAGGAACTTGAATCCACTAGTTCTGTCAGATCCACAACTCTTACTCTTAAGCAGTATGACATTTAAGTGATTCTCTCTCTTTGCTGCTTCTTTTTCCTTTACCATAGCTCTCTCTATCATTAATTATGTCGGGCATTGCCTTATAGTTCTCTTTGTTAAGACAGCTTAACTGAAATACAATTTACATGCTATAAATTTCAGTGGTTTTTAACTAATTTATAGTTGTGAAACCATCACAATCCAATTTTAGAACACTCTCATCAAGCACAAAAGATCTTTGTCTTGGATTCATTTACCTTTGTGAACATACTTCTCAAACAAAGGATCTGTATCCTATTTCTCCTTCTTCCTTTAATATTTAGCTATTCAACCTCTTAGTCATTACCTAGTCACTCTTCATTATACCTTTAAGTAGCTATTATTAATTCCCAGGGACTATATAACAAATGAACCTAAGAAGGAATCAGAACTTGATTTGAGGAACTGAGCCGTTATAGAGCTTGACCTCATAGTCAAGCTCTTCCTAGTTCACTGTGTTACTTTCCATTTCTACCCAAAATGGACCCTAAGTATCCTTTTATACTCCTTTACTTTTCAATTCCTAAAGAAGTTCTACATTCTTTATTTAGAGTTTTATTTAAATTTTGCCTGTGGGTTTCAATTTTTTCTTCATTTATCTCACTTTATCGTTCTAGGTGCCACTGAATTACTGCTTTTAGCACGAAGGACAGACTTGAGACGCATTTCTTTGGATACACCAGATTTCACAGACATTGTTTTGCAATTAGAAGACATCCGTCATGCCATTGCCATAGATTATGATCCTGTGGAAGGCTATATATACTGGACCGATGATGAAGTGAGGGCCATTCGCCGCTCATTCATAGATGGATCCGGCAGTCAGTTTGTGGTCACCGCTCAAATTGCACATCCTGATGGCATTGCTGTTGACTGGGTTGCCCGAAATCTTTATTGGACAGACACTGGCACTGATCGGATAGAAGTGACAAGGCTGAATGGGACCATGAGGAAGATCTTGATTTCAGAGGACTTAGAGGAACCCCGGGCTATTGTGTTAGATCCCATGGTTGGGTAAGAAGCTCTGCTGATAGAAAACTTTGTCTGGTGTTTCTGTTTTCCTCAGGTTCCTAAAAGCATTGAGAAAAACAATATGAAGTATGTGTTGTTTTTCAATAAACAGCTCTTCAGTGGCTGTTCATTTTTAGAGCATAGTGACTAGAATAAAATCTCAAGTTAAAGAATTGCTAGGTTTTTTTTCCTTGAATGTTTCAAATACTTTTCCTTTCTATATTAAGTCAATGCTTGCTGATTTGGGGTATTGGCTACACATTTTGCTGAGATTGCATCATGACCATGAAAAATATGGAAAGAAAGTGTTTTCAGAACTTCCCCTAGAAGATTTAATTTCATCCCATTTTTGGTACTTCTAGAATGATATGGTATATCCCAAGATACATGAATGACTTGATTTTTTTTTTTTTTTTTTTTTGGTCATAACACCCTGACCACAGTGTAGGGAAACATAGCTTTCTATATACTCACCAATGTTATTTGTTACTATGAGATTCATTCTAAAGGTGAACATAGTGACAAATTATTATATGTTAGTGCATATCAATGCCTTGGAGCCACTTAAACTCCCAGGAACCACAGCAATTACTTGGCACTACAGAAAGAGTTAACATACTGGTTGGTTAGTTTGTCATCTGAATATCACTACTGGGATAGCCTTTTTATGTCAGGTGAGAAGCCAGCAAGAAAAAAAGATGACTGGGGTGTCTGGCTGGCTCAGTCAGGAAAGCATGCAACTTCTGATCTTGGGGTTGTGAGTTCAAGCCCCACGTTGGGTATAGAGATTACTTAAATTAAAAGTTTGGAAAAAAAGAAAAAGATGATTGTTAGTGGGAAGGAGCACAAAATATTTTGAAGAAACATAACTAAAAATGGAACTCATTATTGGAAGGCATTTTCATGATCATTTCTGGAAAACACTGATCTGAAAATTTCCTATAAGCATGTATATACTATTATGTCTGTGTTAAACATAAATTTTGAGTATGTTTAAGTCCCTTTTTTATTCCTTCTATGGCGTTAACTGATACCAGTGTAATATGAGGGGTGGACCTCACCTTTAGAATGTCTGAAAGTTACAGTTTATTATCTGTTTTTAGCTCATTTTCTGTATACTTCTATAGGTACATGTATTGGACTGACTGGGGAGAAATCCCGAAAATTGAGCGAGCAGCTCTGGATGGTTCCGACCGAGTAGTGTTGGTTAACACTTCTCTTGGTTGGCCAAATGGTTTAGCCTTGGATTATGATGAAGGCAAAATATACTGGGGAGATGCCAAAACAGACAAAATTGAGGTTTGTTCTTGCTTTTTCATTTTAAAACCAGTTTTATAATGGTTTTTAAGTTGATGTTAATTTGATGCAGATATTCTTGCCTCTTGTCTGGGGTGCCAGAGACATCTTTTACAGAAATTTTACTCAACTTTAAAGATGCTAGGGATTATATATTCTTCTTCCACTGAACTCTAAGATTTCTGAGCTCTCTACTGGCATGAGAAATGGATATTCCTCTATTTCTAGCCCTAAAAGCTTATGTGAGTGATTTTCCTCATTACGGATAAAGCCACTGTATGAATTTCCTAGGGACAGTTTCTGCACAAATCAAATATTGTATAAGACCTATACTGGAAGAGCTGGTATTTCTGTCAGGCGAACAAAGCCCATGTGTATATATAACTTTTGCTGTTACTGATGTTGGAAACAGGTGGTGGCATATATTAAGTATTAAGGTGGTTACATGCAAACAATTTTTAAATTGACTTATGAGCTGTGTAGGAGAAAGATTAATTAACTAGAACTTGGGGGAAAATATTTACCACATGGTAGAATTAAGTTGTGGCAATCAGAATAGAATTCTGGTACAAACAAACAGTGGTGAATCACAATATACCAGTGGTTTATCACAATGTTTTGTAGATGGCATATTCCTTGATGTTGAATGTGAGCTCTGAATTTCACATCTTTGAGTTGGGCTGTGCTTGAGATCTTACGGATCACGTACTTAAAACACTTTCTTGTACAATATTTCTTTGGGGGATGCATGATGTCTCATGTAAGTTGTGGCTTGGAATGGCTATTCAGAGCCACAGCACTTAATCTCCTAACAGATAGATAATTTGGGCTCCAGAGCCATTATTTTAGAAAGGTAATTCTTAGGAGTGCCAGAGACTCTGAGGGAAAAATAAAGGGCCGCCTTTTCAGAATGGAAACTTGGAATAGAAAAACCCATTCGTATTCCACAGGGCTCAAATACTAAAAACTGCATTACTTATTCGTGCAGCTGGTTTGCATTAATAGAAAATTTTGCATAGACTTGAGTATATAAATTTTCTCCCTCTTAGTGTTTTGCTGCCCCTCTCCTTAAATCCACGTTAGTGTTTGAATCTTTAGCAGCTTTGAGTGCAGTGCTAATGAGATGAAAGTTATGGGCTCTATTTATTTATTTATTTATTTATTTATTTATTTATTTATTTATTTATTTGATAGGGTATTAGCTCCCTACGTGGGTCAGCCTGACTATAAATTGCACACCCATTTCCAAGCAGTTCACAAATGTGTATTGTTGACCAGCTGTGGACCATACATGAGAGTATAGGTATTACTATTCTTAGAAAAACAGTTTAAAGATCAGGTGTCCTACAAGAGTGTTTGTTTGTACATAAGGGAAGAATACTTGATTTATTATTTTTTAGGGATTTAAAAAATTCTGTATTTGGTATCTTTTTAAGCTTACTATGACTGATTGATGAGATTGTAAATAAGACATTTGTTTCTTACTGGGAATTTTTCATGTCTTATTTCCCACACTTCAGGTTACTTTCGTATTTAGATATAGAAATTTATTCAAAATCACAAATAGTTTAGGATGATTTAGGTAGAGAACTGAGAACTTTTGGAGGTTTTGAGTGACAGTGTTTGGGAATAAGAATGAATCATATAACAAAATATATTGATTAAACAGGATTTATTTTATTGGTCTGCAGTGCCGTAGATCTTAAAATTAGCATTCATTGTGACCTGTTCTTTCTTCTAGAGCTATAATACATGTGTATGCGGTGGTGTCATTTCCTTCCTCACTTCCTTTTTTCCTTCTTCCTTCAGTGGTACCAGCATCCTTAAAAGCCTGCCTTTCTCATCGATTTCTCCTCTTCCAGGTTTGCTCTGTGTCCTCTTTGACAGATTATTTGGTGTTAGTGGTACATCTATCTCCACCAGACTATACATACAAAGACCTCCCTTATTCTTTGCCCCGGAGATTCTGATGAAGTTTCTCTAATTGAGCATCAATGCTTTTGTCATTTTCTTTTCATAGGCACATCTGGGAAGTAAAGAGAGTAGGTGTTATTATTTATTCTCTTAATTTATGATGATGTGTAAAATTTCTCGTATACAGCATATTAAGGAAAGAGCACAGCTCTTCATCTAAATTAATCTTGCATAATTAGAGGGAGAAAAACTGTTAGTTTCTCTTTCTGAGACTGTTGATTATAGGAGCAACTGCCACAACCAGCTTTTCATCTCCCTTTACCCGATAGTAGGTTGAATATAGTGAACTTGAAAACTTTTGGAAAAATACATAATTTTTTAAATGCTTCTCTTTCTAAAACCATTATTTGCTAGCCTTTTGGTATGTAGCAGGTGATTCTATCTACTGATCTTATCCTGGTCTAGGTGATATGCTTCCCAACTTTTTGGTAAAACTGTTTTTTCCTGGGACCCTAAGAAAATATTAAATAATAGTTGTATAGCCTTGTTCTCTTCTGAAAGACTTTGAATTTACTTGGGATGAGACTGTATGAGTTTATAGTACATTTGAAAAGAAAAGATTGTGATTTGGTAAATTTTTACATACTGATATAAGGCATAGGAAACTCTTCGTTTTAATTGGGTCTTATGGGGAGAACTCAGAATGTTCATTCACCTGTGCTCTCTGTACCTTCAGATCAGGTTCTCACTCTCTTTTCTGCAAGTGGTGATATAACAGATGCTGGATATATTGGAGAGCTGTAGGTTTCAGGTTTAGTTATTATTGTGCAGAGTTGCAGAAAGAACATAAAGGTTTATCGGATTTATAACCAGCTTCTGCAAAGAGGGATGGGACACAGGGAATTGCTAATGATGCCACATTTTTTAAAAGATAGTCTTAATATTGGCTGGTGCTTTAATACAAGAAAGTGTTAGGGGGACCTGGGTGGCACAGTTGGTTGGGCATCCTACTCTTGGTTTTGGCTTGGGTTGTGGTCTCAGGGTCATGGGATTGAGCCCGTGTTGGGCTCCATGTTGAGCAGGGAGTCTGCTTGGGACTCTCCCCCTGCACTCCTGCTCTCTCTTTCTAAAATAAATCTTTAAAAAAGAGAGAGAGAGAGAGAGAATGTGTCTGTGAGGATAAATCTGATTTCTCTACCTGTCACCTGATAGTGACCACGTATCTGTAGGTGTTCTATAAAAGTTGCATGCTGGTACTTGTTTATGCTTCTTACTCATTATGCTAAAATCATTTCATCACCTCTTACAAACGAGCGTCTTGTTTACTTGTCTGCACTGAGCTCCCTTTCACCCCCCACCCCTAGGCCCACCCGAGTGTTACTATAGTATTCTAGGGCTTCCTTATATAATACTAAAGCATTAGCAGAAAGGATCATGTCTGTTTTTCTGATTGGACAGTCCTCAAATAAACCCTTATTTCTATTTTATAAGACCCTTCAGTAGGCAGAAGCACATTGTGTCTTAACAACATTCGTATTTTTCTTGGTCAGGTTTCACTGTCAAAAACATCTATAGCGCTGAGGGCATGTAGTACTGCTTTTCAGTAGCAAAGACATATCATTGATAATTTATAAGTTTAAAGCATTTTGTTGTCATTATATAAAGTTAAGAATGTTACATTAGCTTGGGGTTTTTTGTTTTGTTTTGAGGATGCTTTTCTCATTCTATACAACTTACTGATTAAAAAAATTAATCACTGTGCTTTGAATCACTGGTTTTATTGAAATGATGTCAGTTAAATTATTCTCACAATGTATTTTTTTATTATATGCTTTTTATTTCATTTTTCCTTCTTTCATTTTTGAGCTTCTGACAAACACAACAACACCTGCTAGTTATAGATAAAAAGAGATGTCTTACCCAATTTATGGGCATGTAGATTTGTTTTTAGTCTTTTATTATAAATTTCCCTGCTTTAGAGAATATAATGTCCATAGGTAGTTTGTCCAAATTTAATTATACCTGGCACAACTTTGGGAAGCAAATTATTAGGGCCTTAAGTATGAGGAAATTTTGAATAAAGAGGGTATTATTGTGTAGGATGTATGCCGAAAACTTGATAGTTGGTGAATGATTTATTTCATATTCTAAGCCTGAAATTACAGGACTACATTTTCCCCTTGTGACAACTTCCTCTGTTTTATCAATATGCTAATTTGTTTTCCAAGTATTCAGGTTTCTTTGTAATTTCTTTGTCTGGCATCTTTAGCCTGTGTATTGTGAAAGTCTGTTAAAGTACACAAGGGCCCATTTATTATGATTTTTCTTAATTGTTTGTTTCTAAGATTAATTCTTCCTTAAGAAATTAATATAATCATCTGCTGTTGAGATAAAGCTCTTTTGATTATATGATAAGTACCAACAAGTACTTCCTTTTGAATCTTTGCCAGTTTAAAACATTCAGTGCTCCTTAAAATTGATTTTATTTTCAATTTTAGGGAAATATTCAAGATAATGAGCCTAAATACCTGAATCTTTGCCCATTTCTACTCCTTTCCAACACTATATGAATGTATGTGAATGTATATTTCTCCCCGTTTGTTCCTGGCATGTTATAACTGAAGAATGATATTGATAAAACACCATCATTAGATTCCTCAGCTCAACAGAATACCTGGATTAGCGGCTTATATTGATTGAGTTGTAAACATGGTGCTCTCCTTTTATATCATCTTGCATCTGTTTGGAGTTATTTTATGATAACATATTTTTGAATTCCTATTTGAAAGTTACCTTTTGATGTACAATTTAAGCAACATTATTTAACTTGTTATAATCTACAGCAGCCAAAGTAGTACATCATCTAATTATATGTCCTGTTGTCTCATTATCCACTCTACTGTGTCTGGCTCTAAAAAAATTATTGCACATATATAATGAGAGAAACTTGCTTGATGATGAGTATAATCATGCTTTCCTGAAATGCCACAACAAACCCTTAGAGCCTCACCAAACAAGATGCTTTGCCTCACTTAGGAGTTAGTGTAGTTTTATCTATGTAAATTAGGAAAATTTCATGCATGTTATTTTAGTGACCAAGTTTGAACTTGCTCTTGTATCGTTTTTAAAATGTTCTGTTGTTAACCTTCTACTCGTGTTTTAGCATAAAACTGTATAATATGTGTGGAGATATTTTTAGTTTCAATTTTCCTTTTTTGTTTCTTTGGTTTTTGTACTCCTGAAGTAAAAGGTGCCGATTTTAATGTCCTACTTTCTTAAAAAGAGAAGTTAGCTTCTTTACAATTGGTAACGGTATTTAGTTGTTATGAGTGGTAATTAATCTCTAGATCTTTATTGAAACATTTTGTAATAGCACACCCTGACCTCAATTCTTGTTTGATTTTTCATTTAACTGAGTGACCTTAGATAATTCATATAACAATCTGGTCTTTGTATTTTGACCAGTAAGATCATTTAAACCAGATGATCTTTAGGTTTCTTCCCATTGTAACATTTTCCAGTGTTTTTTGGTACTAACTGCATTATTTTAGATTATGAACAAATAACATATTTGCCTTGGAAGAGTTCCTTAAAGGAAATTTATATTCAGGTGACATGAATATTTTCTTTTTTCTTTAAAACTTTCCTTATCTACAGTGCATTGAATCCCTATTAACTAAAGAAAACTTGCCTATTAGGGGTTCAAAATCTTTAGTAACTCAATTTTCCTGAAAGCAACTTCTCCTTGTAATATTTGTTTATATTCTCTACTGACCTGTATACAAGCTATTCCATTATTTACATGCTTGGGAAGTTTAAATAAATGTTTAAAGCTGTTGTTTGAAATTAGCCAAACATGTAAATGTTTTTTATTAATGGAGTCCATGTAAAACATTATTTTTTGAGAGGTTATTTCTCTGTAGGTGGCAAACTATTACACTTTTCAGGGCTCATAGAGATTTTATTTTTACTGTTTTTTAAAGGGTTTGGAAAGGATAGGCAGTCAAATAATGGTAAAGACCACAATTTGGGGACTTCTTGGGAGGGAATTTACAAAACTCTGAGCAGTTAAAAGTGACAAGTATTTTTAACTTCCTACTTAAATTTAAAATTATCACTAGCTATTTAAAGATTTTGTGTAATAGTTATTCCTTAAGTTAGCCAAAATGAAGAAAGGCTTCTCCTTTTTTTTTTTTTTTTTCTTTTTGGCATTTTAAATGTAGTTTACAATTTAAAAATTTAGACCTTCTAAGAATATTACAAGGCAGGCCCTATGATTTTTTTTGTTGAACTCATAGATTTCCCAAACTGTTCATTCATTGTACTATAATTTTTTGTTGTTTTTAGATTTGATCTGATATAAAATCTTGAAGAAGGATTAGAATTCCTTTGGTTATAGTTAGATTTTTGTAGACTGTTATTTGTTTAGTATTTCATTTATAATTAGGAGCTTCTGAAATTTTCCAGGCTTCTAGAGTTTCTAAGTAGGAATGAAATTAGAGGCTTTATGCAATTAATATCACCCCTATTCAGAGATTTTTGGTTTTGTTGTTCATTTATTTTTGATTTTGGGTTAACTAATGACTTGGCTTTTATATTTGGTTGCGATTTATAATATTGCTTTTATGTTTTAGCTGCAGTGTTACTCTTAAAATGTGAAAAAAACCCACCTATGCCATAATAGATTTCATTAGTTTCAAGAGAGTAAGTAAACAGTGTTTCATGGGTTTTCAAAATTGTTTTTGCATTAAAAAACTGTTTTTAGTTCTCATAAAATTAACTATGGTTTCTAGATAAAATGCTTACAGAAACAGTAGTTCTTTCTGCCCCAGGTTTCTCTTCCTAAAATTCACCATTCTTTGGCGCTTTTTGTTTAATTTGCTTCTTGTATTTGCCCGAGGTCATAAACTTCCGGTTTTAGGAGAAAAAAAGAATGGAATTCCAATTTCCTGATTCCTAATACAGTACTTTTTGTGTTGTGCTCTGTTGCCTCTTTTTTAGACTATTCATTTTGAGATAATTTCAGACTCAGTATTTGCAATACTAGATCTCTCACCCAGTTTCATTCTACATACTTACAGAACAATTATCAACACTAGGAATTTAACATTGATGCGATTTCCATTATTCCTATTATATTTATTGATTGGAATTTTCCTGTAAGGAAGAACTATTCCCTCTCTATTCAGCTTTTCATATGTATATTAATATGGAACCATGGATATTTATTCTTTAAAATTGTAGAATATTATAAGGTTATATTCCATTATTATTGTTGCAAATATTGTCCCAGAATTGGAATTAGTAGACCCTTCGACTTGATACCTGTGACCTTTTCATGAGCCTCCATCTCCTTTTTTAAATTGTGGTTAAAAAAAAAAAAGAAAATCTACCATAACCACTTTTAGGCAGAGAGTAGAGTAGTGCTAATTATATGCATGTTGTTGTGCAGCACAATCTCTAGAATTTTTCATCTTGCAAAACTGAAATTCTGTCAAACAACTTCCTTTTTCCCCCTGTCCCGGCAACCGTCATTTTTTAATCTATGAGTTTGACTTCTTTAGATACCTAAAGTGGGATCATATAGTATTATCTTTCAGTTTGCTGTCTTACTTTACTTAGCGTAACATCCTCATAGTTCCTCCATTTTGTAGCATATAACAGGATTCTCTTCTTAAAGGCCAGATAATATTTTATTTTATGTATGCACTGTTTTTCTTTATCTGTTCATCCATCAGATAAAGGATATTTAGGATGGTTCCTCCTTTTGGGTGTTACACGGAGTGCTTCAGTAAACATGGATGTGCAAATAAGTATCTCTTTGAGATCCTGTTTTCAGTTCTTTTACATATATACCTAGAAGTGGGATTGTGGATCATGTGGTGATTCTGTTTTTAGTTTTTCAAGGAACCTCCCTTATTTTAAAGCACTTTTAGAACAATAATATATTCAAATTTATCTTACTTTCTCTTGCCTCAGCCCTGGAATCAACTATTACTCTAAGGAGCCATAGTTCTATTTAATGAAGAATAGTATCTTTTTTTTTTTTTTTTAAATTTTATTTATTCCTTTGAGAGAGAGAGCACAGCAGGGGGAGAGGCAGAGGGAGAGGGACAAGGGGGCTCCCTGCGCAGCAGGGAGGCTCCAATCCCATGGGGCTCAATCCCAGGACCCTGGGATCATGACCTGAGCCAAAGGCAGACTCTCAACCATCTGAGCCACCGAGACAACCCTGAAGAATAGTATTTAAAAACCAGTATCTGGGGAGTGACTGGCTGGCTCATTTGAAGAGAATGCAGCTCTTGATCTCAGGATCATGTGTTTGAGCCTCACATTGAGTGGAAAGATTACTTTAAAAAAAATTAAAAATAAAAATATATGAACATAAGGCACACTCACTGGTACTGGAGTACTTTGCCTTTTGAGTAATAAGCTGTTGATTATTATTTCTACTCAGACTCCAAGTTGAATTTATTTTAGTTGTGCTTGAAGAGAATGAAAGGAAAGGGAGCAGTTTTCCCTAGTTAACATGCTTATGTTTTCCCGCATTAGAGGTTTTTTTTTTTTTGAAGACCTTAGGACAGTGGGACTCTCAGAAATGTCTCATGAAGTAGTTGAGTATAATTGACCAAGGTGGTGTACTCATCATAATGATGCCTTGAACTGAAAATTTCTTCTTAATTTTCTAGTTTTCCTGGGCAATTTTGGTTTTAGAAAGCTTTGGTCACAGTAGCAATTCTTAGCTCTATCTGTAAAAGAGCATAATAACTGCAGTCGTTTAATGCTCTAAGCATGACTCCTTGAAAAAATAAAACTACTCAATGCAACTATGGTATTTTCTCTTTTCACATTAGAAATAACTTGTATTTACTGAGACATAGTAAGTCTTGAACTAGGTTAAAAGGCTTTAAAGGACTGTGATTGCCCTTATGCTCTCTTACCCAGGTACATGGCATCTCTTTACTTCCCCTGCTAGTTCCAAAGCATTTCTCTTTACTTGTTACCCCAGTGAGCTCCTGAATGATTGAACTGTTCTTTCCATGCGTATATATTCCATTTTTAAAAATACCATTTCTGTGAAATTATATTTTATACCCTATTGTTATCAGTTAGCCTCCAATGAGATCTAGTGTCTCTTTATATGTAAATATTAATTCACTACTTGCTTTGGATATTGGCTGGAACATTAGAAGAGGAATGGTTCATTGTGAGCATAATTTAGGTTTTTCCTTTAGGATGTCATAGTATTTGCACTGTAGCTCATTTTATGATAGGTGCCTGGTTGTCCTGTTGTCATCTATTTCTTGAACGTGTCTAGTCAAGTGAAGTTGCATAGCAACAACTTTGGTAGTAGACTGGCTGCATTCCAAAATTTCATGGGTAATCCTGTCTTGACATTTAATAAGCTGATGAAACTGCTCAAAAAACCAGATGTGATATCTATAGAAGGTTTGCTCTTACCTCCTTTCTGTGGAGGTATTCTGGTTAACCCACATCTATTTCCTGTTGTAGTCTATATTCTCAGTGTGGTTTGTAATATTTGGGAATGCCTCAGAATAGTTTAATCCCTACCACAATGTGGTTGAAGCAGTTAAAACCACTGGAGACTCTGGTTCATATTTGGAGGTAGATTTCAGAAGTGACAGAAGCCCAATGTCAGTTTAACTAATTAAACCACTCTGAGGTAATACAGCAAAGCACACCCTCAGAAGCTGCCAGAAGATTTAATTAGTGTTGGCTTGACTTTTAAAGCATAAGGGTAATCTTTTGGAATCGCTTAAAATGGTTCATTTGTTCTGGGTTCAGAATGTACAAGCAAGCTTTAACCAGGATTTGTGTTGTTATTTTAGACATAAGGGGCTTAAAACCATATTTACAAACCCAATAACCTGTCCAAAACGGTTACTTGTTGGGTATGATAAATGTAATAGTGCTTTTCTTTGAGATAGAGCAACGTGTTGTTTTTCACTGTGTTGCTTCTGCCCAGTAGAGATTGTGTGGCTGGTAAAAGAGAAATGTTTAGGGGAAAAGCCATTTTCTAATAGAAGTGTCACATCTGCAGAAGTAATGGGAGGAAACGAGAGTTCAGAAAGTCATCATTGGACTCTGTGTAAAGGGAAATATATGGTCTTTAGATGTAAGGTCTCACAATCAGGTTTTTTAAGTTGTTGATCCCTTAATCTCTTCAGAAGATTCTTATAATTGCTTTCCACATCATAACAAAAATGATAACAGCATTTGTTAATGACAGCTATTATTATTATTATTATTCAGGAGCCCTTGGACTTGGACCTTATCTTTCCTCCCTTCTTTTTTTTTTTTTTTAATTATGAAAAATTTCAGACATGTGGTAAAGCAGAGTAAAGATTCTCACGAACTGTCAGCTTTAGCCATTAGTAGTAGTACCTGGTCAATCTAGAATACTCTCTTAGTGGGCGAGTCAAGGAGATGGCAGATATGGATTATCTTTATTAATATAACTGTGGTTGTAATATTTAAATGTTGGGTTAGCTTAAAAGAAATGAAAGAATCAAGCCTTTGTCCTTATTCTTACAAGTCTCAGCTAGTGTTGAAATTTAAACTTTTAAATGTGATAAAAGCTGAAAAAAAGCATTTTATTAATTTTTTCCCATCAGAAATAATTTTTAAAAAATAATTTTAATCTGTATTAGAATTAAATATAGCATAGCTGAAGAGGGAGGAAAGACCAAATGGAAGACCCTTAATTGTTTGTGGCTTTACTGAGCCTAAAGGGTATATGGAAACCTCGTCACAGGCAGGTGTGAGAGAGGACAGAGATGTTCTCTTGAGATCTCTTATGGAGATCTAAAAAAAGAGTACATTAATTTTGTTGTAGGCTCTGTAGTCACCACCATGAAATTCTAATCCTGCACAGTCCATTTTGGTAGCCAGTGGCCACATACATCTGTGGAGTACTCAGAAAGTGGCTAGTCTAACTAGAGGGGCTTGAAGCGCAAAATACATATATGAAGAAGGCCTTGTATGAAAAAAACATAAAAGTCTCAATAAATTTTTAAGTATTGATTACATGTTGAAATAAAAATATTTTGGATATGTTGGATTAGATAAAAAACAGTATGTACAGTAAAAAAATTAATTTTAGCCGTTCCTTTTTACTTTTTAAAATCTGGCTACTAGAAAATTGAAAATTAGACACATGACTCACATTTGTGGCTTAAATATTTCTCCTCAGCATGGAGGTTCCTCAAAATGTTGAAAATAGAACTACCCTATGACCCAGCAATTGCACTACTGGGTATTTACCCTAAAGATACAAACGTAGTGATCCGAAAGGGCACGTGCACCCGAATGTTTAATAGCAGCAATGTCTACAATAGCCAAACTATGGAAAGAACCTAGATGCCCATCAAGAGACGAATGGATAAAGAAGATGTGGTATATATACACAATGGAATACTCTGCAGCCATCAAAAGAAATGAAATCTTGCCATTTGCGACGACGTGGATGGAACTAGAGGGTATCATGCTTAGCGAAATAAGTCAATCGGAGAAAGACAACTATCATATGATCTCCCTGATATGAGGGAGAGGAGATGCAACACGGGGGGTTAAGGGGGTAGGAGAAGAGTAAATTAAACAAGATGGGATTGGGAGGGAGACAAACCATAAGTGACTCTTAATCTCACAAAACAAACTGAAGGTTGGTAGGGGGAGGGGGGTTGGAAGGGGGGGGGTGTGGGATTATGGACATTGGGGAGGGTATGTGCTATGGTGAGTGCTGTGAAGTGTGTAAACCTGGCAATTCACAGACCTGTACCCCTGAGGATAAAAATATATGTTTATAAAAAATAAAATTAAATTCAATTTAAAAAAATATATTTTTTAAAAGTAAGCTTTTGAATGAAAATATTTGAATAAAATTAATATTATTATCTCTCAAAAAAAAAATATTTCTCCTGGGCAGCACTGTTCTAGACTTGACCCTGCTGTAAAAGCTACGACAGACAACAGGAAGATAGGAAATTAAGGCAAACAGTGTGCTGCTTATAAAATTACACTAAAAAATCTTTAGCTCATCTTAATTACATTGTTTAATTGGAAGTAGATGTGATAGATATAGCTCTAATGTACACTTTATTTATTCCCTCCCACCATGCCCCTCCCTATGGGGGTGTGGAAGACTTCTGGTTTTTGCTTTTAAAGTGAAAGAAGAGTGATTAGTTAAAAGGGACTAATGAATGCTATAGTAGGTAAAGCTACAAAATCCTTAGTAGTGGCTTTTAGGGAACTGTATTTGAGTTCCTGGCCACTGTGCTAATCTGAGTATCTGTAAAACCTTTATTACCATTTATTGTTCAACAGAAGTTGCTAAAAACTTTTTATTTTTAATATGTCCTTTGCTCATTTTTCTTCTTCCTGAGACCCTGGCTTGCACTTAGAGCAGCATTAGCCCTGATCCATACACCAGTTCTGACAAGGGCCTAGACCAAAGCATTTCTAGCTCTCAAAACTAAGTTATTTATGCTAATTTATTTGGTGGAAAAACTGACTTGAAGCAACATAAGGCTATCTGGAGTCTTCATTTATCCATTTTTGTGGGAATATGTATATGTTTTGCTGCATAAAATATTCACATGTTTGGCAACAGAGTGCTACCCTGGACCCAGGCAGAGGTGATGTGCTATGTGCATTGTGTTCACCTTTGTAAATACCACAAAAAATCTGAATTCGGAAATAGCTAGCCTTAAGACTTTCAGATAAGAGATTTTGGACCTCCATTACCATCCCACAGTAAATGAAAATATTTTATTAACCATAATTATGTACTGAAGATGTTTATTTTTAGCACAATCAGAACACAGTGACAGAGGTAAATGAGGTCTTCCTAAAATAGAATTTTGTCATATCACCCTCCTTTAAGTGCTCTCAGAAGTATCATGTTTTCTCTAGTTCTGATCCTGGAATTTCATACCTGCCATAGGATGGTATCTGCCTAATATTGTCTCCTTTGAGTCCCTTTAATGTTCCTTCTGCCTCAATGCATTTCTTTCAAAGTCAGTCACACAAGGCATCTTTAACTGTGTCTTAACATGTGTTATTTCTTTTATGTTCTGGAAAATCCTTTTCTCTTTCTCTTTGTCAAAATTCTTCTAATTCTTCAAGATGGATTCGAGCTCCTACTATTTTTTGTACACTTTTTCCTGATAAGCTACAGGCCAGAGAGGGGTATATGTGTATGATTTTAATGTAAATATAGTTTATCTCCTCAACTAAACTGTAATACCTTTGCTAGAAGAGGCCCTCTTAATTAACTTTTGAGCATTCAGCATGATATCTTTCATGGTGATTCGCATTCATTAGATAAGTTTGTCAGTGTTTGATTTGGGGCTGGGGGAGTAGAGTGAGGATCTGGTAGAGCAGCAAAAGTATATGTGATCTAATTACCAAATTGTTTGCTCCTTTTGGCTTACTGTTTTAGTTAAACATACGTCTAAGTAGATAAGCGAACAATACAGTTGGGGGCTGGAAATGGGAATAAGGCTGCATGCCTATAGTTCTCCACTGGTTTCCAGGACATAGAAAGGGTCTGTATTGTTTTTATTCTTCAGTTTAACAGTGTGTGGTTCTTTTGGTTTTTTATTTTCACATATTCTTTTATATTACTATATCAGCTTTTATTTTGAAGTACTGTATTTTAATAAATTCATTACAGCTATTTAAACATAGCTGTATTTACCTCAAGGGACTAAAGCATTTTATTAAAATAATCTTAAAGGGCAAGAATTAACATTTGCTGAGCATCTACATATCCAGTACTATGCTATATATTTAATATTATTTTCTTTAATCTTAAATAATTCAGTGATTTAAGTTCTTTTCCTGTTTTACTTGTGAGGAATTGCCTAGCGGTACCTAGTGAATGATAGAACTTATATTTGAAATCTCAGTCTATCTAGTTGTGCCAAAACATTGTTTGCTAATGATTGGAGATTCGTAGAGTAGAGTAGAGAGTAACTGCTAAATAGAAGATGCTTAATTGTGTAAACTAAAAGGATCTTTGGGAATTGTGCTTTTGTTATTTTTCTTACTGTGAATTTTGGTTTCATTCTTTGCCCATTATCCGGGTCATACTACAGCTGCCATCTTTTAAGTTGTTCATTTATCAAAATGAACAAACAGAAACGTTGCAGGCTGAAACAACTGAAAGGAGAAAGAGTTGGTTGACCTTATAATGTTTTTGGAGGAAAAGTTTAAATTCTGTCTTTAAAAGAGGTTCAGTATTAGGCATTTAATGTAGCCTTTAGATCAGCAAGTAAATTTTAAAAGGAAGGCCAATATTTAGGCATAGTACAGCAAAATTAGTATTAATTTGTTAAATGTAAGATAATGCAGAATAATTGTTTAAGATAAAACTGAAACTAGGAATAAAATCAAGTCAGACATGTTTTAATATATCATAAGCTTGTAAGAAATTAGTATTTTAGAGTGTTACAATGTATGATATTTAGTACTATGTGTTAGACACTCTCTGATGGGATGATGAACTCTGTCTAACAGAGAACAGAAATTCCCTGTTAACTATATGACATTTTAGATGAGGTAGACGTACATCTTCCAGGAGCTGCAGTTGAAAATAACTGCAGCTGGGGCGCCTGGGTGGCTCAGTGGGTTAAAGCCTCTGCCTTCGGCTCAGGTCATGATCCCAGGGTCCTGGGATCGAGCCCCGCATCGGGCTCTCTGCTCGCCAGGGAGCCTGCTTCCCTTCTTCTCTCTCTGCCTGCCTCTCTGCCTACTTGTGATCTCTGTCTGTCAAATAAATAAATAAAATATTAAAAAAAGAAAATAACTGCAGTAGAAACTGATGAGAACTTAGATTAGAACTTTACATATTTCTTATTTTTTTTTAACATAAGATAATAGTAGAAGCTATAAGATTTGATAGGCTTTGAAAGATGATTTGCAAAGAAGAACTCAGGAAGCCTTGGAAAGTATCCAACCAGGTTTGAAAAAGGAAGGGGAACTAGTAAAACTAAGAGATAAAAAGCCATCCTGGCTATAGAAAAAGAGATAAGGTCACATGGTGCCTTGAAAATCTGATGTATAGTTTCAGTGGGGGGTTAAGAGTATCAAATGTTTAAAAAAAAAAAAAAAACCAAAAGAGCACAAGAACTGAGAAAAGCAAGGAAGGAGTCATTGACCATTTTCAGTAGATTTATTTCATCTGAGTCATAGATTTGAAGTCAGTTGTAGAGTTAAGGGATTGAGTGGTAAGAGGTGGAGGCAGCTGTTACAGATCACATTCAAAGAATATGGCAGTAAAAACACAATCATTCAACTTTTAAACCGTGTCTTTCTAAGTTGGGGGAAATTGTGTTGTGATAAAGGCAGAAAAAAAGGATCCTCTGGAGAGGGAGATATTGAAGATCCTGGGAAGGAAGGAAATAGTATTGAGAGGAAGTTCTTATAAGGGGCTTAGAGGAAGATGCTGGAGGTCAAGAAATAATCCCTGTATTAGGATGTGGATAAAAATGCAGAGTTAAAAAAACAACAACTTTCCCTACCTAAAATAAAGGCGTTTCTATTGTATGTCTAATAAAGGAAAGATTTTCACTCTGATCATAGTTTCCAGACAGTAATATGGTGTGGCCAGAAATTCTTTCTTGGATCTCTGCTTTTAGGAGGGACAGGAATGTATTCATTCTCCAAAAATAAAGAGTAGTATGGACTTAAAATTTTTACATGGATTTATAATTTGGGCAAGAATACCTTTCATTCATTCAAATGGCTAAGCTGTAGGATCTAAGGATAAGAATTTACATAAATTTTCATTTTCAGGAAGGTTTCCTGAGTGTCTTAGGAAGTTATCTCCTTTAAAAAATTATTTAACAAATATTTATTGAGTTCTTTGCCAGACTAATAGTAGAAGTGGTGGACACATAAACGGGTGAATTAGTTTCCTGCTATTTTAGAAGTTACATTTTAGTTAGATATGTAAACAAATTATTGAGCCTTTTTCTTTGCTTAGTACTTTCTGCTTTTAAAAGTAATTTTAAGATATAACATAGACATAAAGTATGTCCACGAATGATCTGTTGCAAGAAAATATGAATGTAAAAAATCTAGACTCATGTCTCAAGGAGAAATTATTAATTTTAAACAGTATTTAATGTAGGAATTGGATTAGTGTTTATTAATTCTTTTAAACTATGTTTTTTCTTATAAAAAACATTCTGTTTAAATATAGATTTATACAGCTGGCTTAATAGAAGTCCTGTTGTATTTGATATGAACAGATAAACATTCAGTTAATATAATCTCTTCTATCTGGTATAACTGAAATATTTATTTATACATACAAGTGAAAATACAAGGGTATAGCACAATTTTGCTCACTCAATTTTTAAGTACTTTGTTTCCAAGGTTGGGCTCTTCTTGGAAGGTCAGCAAGAATTTTAAAATTTTAAAGAGGAGAGATAAAGATAACATCTGGTTGTCATTCCATTTAGGCAGTCACGGTATTGACTTACAGAGACTATTTCCTACTGATTTTATGGAAGAAAAAATTCATACTTGCATAAAAGATTGTGATACTATTTTTAGGAGGGGGGGCAGAAATTTCTTGCATATACTTGTTTTTAGTACCAGAATAACATTTCTGAAAGCTAGTTTGCCTGGCACACAGGCCATTTAATGGAAGTGGTCTCAGCTGGAGACTTGCAAGTTGATGCTTTAGAAGACTTGCTCCATCTTTTAGAACAGAAGATTAGTACATGGTGCTGGAATGTCAGGGACAGAAAAGATGCCTTTGCCACTTCTAGGGAAATTGCTGACCTTTATAATGAGAGTGTCAGAATGAATTTAATAATGTTGCTACCTAGGGTAGTTGGAAAGAGTAGGTACATGCTAGTTACTTGAAACTTAGTTCCAGAGATTTATAAATTCCGGGTACATTACAATTATAATCTTAG
The DNA here is from genome assembly GCF_902655055.1 of Lutra lutra. NCBI lineage: Eukaryota > Metazoa > Chordata > Mammalia > Carnivora > Mustelidae > Lutra > Lutra lutra. The sequence continues at coordinate 88,999,308 of NC_062285.1, forward strand.
GAGACTGAGAGATGTATTGAGAGCCCTTTTATCTGTGGACTTTCAAAAAAAACTTTAAACAAAAATACAGTGAACAAAAACAGCAGTATAGTAAGCAGAAGGAGTCCTAAAAAATATACTATGTTATCAAGCTGTGTGATCTTATATGAATTTGAGTTTCCTGCAGAGTAAAAAGATAACACTCTCAGGAAAAATAAAATGTTATAGAACAAAATATGTAATAAAGTAATGTATACAAAGGTACATTATAAAAACAAATGTACAAGCAAATTTAAGGTAATTGTATTTTATTTTTAATTTTTACATAGTTAATGGAAGAGATACATACTAAGCTAATATTGTCAGAATTTTTAGAAGGAAGGGTAATAAGAGATTGGAGAAATAGAGATAAAATATGAGCTTACACTGAGTATTTGAAATCATTCTTATTAAATTAGCATGTTGTCCTTTTGTGAAAGAAGGCATTATAATAGGAATGACCAAGATGACACTTTTCAGTGTTGATACAGCAAGCAGTTGGATTTGTTATTTTTGTATACATTTGAAGAATAAGTACACATCTTTAGTTCTTGTCTTTAAACTTAAATTTGAAGGTTATGAATACTGATGGCACTGGGAGAAGAGTACTAGTAGAAGACAAAATTCCTCACATATTTGGGTTTACCTTGTTGGGTGACTATGTTTACTGGACTGACTGGCAGAGGCGTAGCATCGAAAGAGTACACAAACGAAGTGCAGAGAGGGAAATCATCATAGACCAGCTTCCTGACCTCATGGGCCTAAAGGCCACAAATGTTCATCGAATCATTGGTAAGTAATTCCAAAATTCTCTCAGAGATGGAAACCAGGAATGAGAAAAATACAGAGATATTGGCTTGTAAAGCAGCACTGTAAATTATTGGTGTTTTATGGAATATAGAAATCATCTGTTCTTTTTTAAGCAGGAATAGGCCTTTTAAATGTAGACTTAGTACTCAAAATGTAGTACATAAGCCCATTTCTGACTTGGGCCAGTGCACCAGTCCTTAGGCAGTGTGGTGGGACCCTGCTCCCTGGAGGTCACCATATTGATGCTAACTTTGTGTGGACAGCAGACTAGCATAGTGCATGCACTACAGCCCAACTCCTGGGCTCAAGTGTTCCTCCTGCCTCAGCCTCCTTAGTAGGTGGGACTACAGGCCTGCGCCGCTGCACTGGCTTTTTATTCCCTGTTAATCTTCATAGTGTTTGTTTATGAGATTAGAATTGAAAATATATTTGGGAGCAGATATAAATCATGTCTTTGTGATTCACATGCCTAGTCATTTTCAAGTGAAAATATGTTGATTGTGTCAATGTATGTGTCCTTCTGTGCCCCTTTATAATTAATACATCTTCTAGGTTCCAACCCCTGTGCTGAGGAAAATGGGGGATGTAGCCATCTTTGCCTCTATAGGCCTCAGGGCCTCCGCTGTGCCTGCCCCATTGGCTTTGAACTCATCAGTGACATGAAGACCTGCATCGTCCCAGAGGCTTTCCTTTTGTTTTCACGGAGAGCAGATATCAGGCGAATTTCTTTGGAAACTAACAATAATAATGTGGCCATTCCTCTTACTGGTGTCAAAGAAGCTTCTGCTTTGGATTTTGATGTAACAGACAACCGCATTTACTGGACAGATATATCACTCAAGGTTAGTCAAAAGAATTGGAATGTTAAAACTGAAGACAAGGAGGGAGAGCTTTAAAATGTCTGAGTCTTCATGCTATGATCACTCTCTCTCATTGCTTAGTAGGCAGAATGCCACTAAGACTTTTTAAAAGAAGTCAAGGCCAAGGTCCATTCAGTTTTAATTAAGTGCTTTTTTTAAAATACAAGATACTTTGCTTGACTTCCTCTGCTTTGTTCCATTTGAGGTAAAGAGTAAGCAGTTATATAAATGGCTTATAGAAGCTTGACTCTTAATTTATTTTAAATAAAATTTGGTAGTCTGTCTCCGGTAGAAAACTCTAATTATGAGTTAGAGTGTGTGTGTGTGTATATATATACACACACATACACACATGCCTACCTACCTTTATTTTCTTTTTCCTAAAATAGGTATTGAAAAGCATACTTAGTAAGAAGGAGAAGCTCCTGACCAGAAAATCTGGAGAATAGTTTTTGCTTCTTCTAGATTAGTCCTGGGCTTATTTCAGATAATTTATATAAAATTTGTCTAATATGCAAAAATCATGGGGTATTAGAGCCAGAGTTGAAATCTAATGGCATTCAGTAAAATCTATTAATTGAGTGAATGAATGAAGTAAATAAATACATTTGGCTTGTATTGTATGGCCTTCTAAGTTTCCTCATCTTGAAAATAGAGATAATGCCTATCTCGCAGGGCCATTTTGAGGGTTAAATGAGAAAAATGTGTATACAAAGTACTTAAGGTAGTGCTTGCTGAGAAGTAGCAGCTATTATTAATAACTTGAATTATGCTTTTGAGTTCTGGGGGATTCAGAATTACAGTGGTAATAATGTGATAATGGTTATATACATCTTATATAAGATTGTTAGATTGTTATTGTTATATAGATTGACACAATGACATGGCATACTCTCAAGAACCTTCAGGAAGCTGACTACCAGTTATGAGTCTACAACATTCTGGTCTTATCTTTTCACTTGATTACTAATAGATTTTAAAAGCAAAGTCATTCTGCTGTCTTACTAGAATAAATTTTTGGTCCTTAAGAATTATAAAAATTTCTCCCTGGCTTGATAGTAAAACTTGAGGCTGCAGTTGCATTTGTTAGAGGTTGACATCAGGTTTTTTCTGTTCTTGTAAAATATGTGAATTATATTAAGAAACTATGCCTCTGGCTCTTATGGATCCTCCCACCCAACAAAAACCAAAACAAACATTCTTTCTGGATAGTGTTTTGTACTTAAGTCGTGTGACTTTGTTGTTAATCTTATTTTTGCAGACCATCAGCAGAGCCTTTATGAATGGCAGTGCACTGGAACACGTGGTAGAATTCGGCTTAGATTATCCAGAAGGCATGGCAGTAGACTGGCTTGGGAAGAACTTGTACTGGGCAGACACAGGAACAAATCGAATTGAAGTGTCAAAGCTGGATGGGCAGCACCGACAGGTTTTGGTGTGGAAAGACTTAGATAGCCCCAGAGCTCTTGCATTGGACCCTGCTGAAGGGTAAACAGCTTTTATGTATGCATTCTTTGCAACTATGTTGCACATAGCCCAACTATGGATTGTATTTTTGATGTTTTAAGTAGTGCTGATTAGGAATCTAATAACTAAACCACAGGTCGGCTTTATTTTAAAACCCTTTAGTTAAGGGGTGCCTGGATTGCTGAGTCAGGTAACATCCAACTCTTGATTTTGGCTCAGGTTGTAATCTCAGGGTCCTTAGATCGAGCCCCGGTTTGGGCTCTGCGTTCAGAATGGAGTCTGCTTGAGATTCACTCTCTCCCTCTCCCACTGCTTGTACTTGCACTTGCTTTCTCTTTCTTTCTCAAATAAATAAAATCTTTAAGATCCATTAGTTGAGATTTCACTGATTTAGATTAAATTACTCACTAGATTTTACACTTGTCATTATTAACATTAGGTAGAGAAAAATTAGTGAAATGGCTTAGTATTTAAATATTACCAATCATACTTACATGCTAATAAACAGCCTTTTTGAAGGTATCAACTTTGCATTCGCTTACCCCCTCTCTCAAGTTAAACCAGATTCCAAAACCCACTGAAATAATGCCATATACTAAGAAATAGTTGCATTTTAAAAAGCTCCATTTTAGAATTGTCATTAATTCAAAATGGTCAATTAGTTTGATCATTTTTATAAGCTTAGAGAACTTTGATATTAAATAGTAAACTTTTCAATTAATGGTAAGTTTTTTATTTACAGTATGATATATTTTTCAAGGATAGGTGATCCTCTTATGTGATTTAGCAAGTTTAAAAAAGCCAACAGCTAAGAAATCTGGAATTTGAAGAATAATTCCACATTTATGTATTTATTTTAAAGATTTTATTTATTTGTCCGAGAGAGCGAGAGAGGACGTGCATGCGAATGCACACAAGCAGGGGGAGCAGGAGGCCGGGAGAGCAGCAGAATCCTTGCTGAGCAAGGATCCTGCTGTAGGGCTCCATCCCAGGACCCGGGATCATGACCTGAGCTTAAGGCAGACGTTTAACTGACTGGGCCACCCAGGCATCCCAGTAATTCCACTTTTAAAAGCAGAAGTTACAATGTGAACATACAAGCGTAGTTTCCTTGAAATAACATTAATCGTGTTATTAGCTCGTTACAATCTGGTTAGAAGGCCATAGCAAAGTAGTTCTGTGTGCTGACATGTTGTGATTGGATTATGGGGATCTTTATTCTAAGCATTAGTTACCAGACAGATAGATTTAATAGCTGGGACTAAGGACTCTAGTTTATGTGGCTGCTGGCAACCATGACCTTTCTCTCACAGTTGTTTCTCCTTCCTTCTTGTGTGCACGTGCCTGTCAGCTGACAAGTGCAAATATAAACAAAGCCCAGGACTAACTTTAATTTTCAGAAAGGCATGTTCAGGGGCGCCTGGGTGGCTCAGTGGTTAAAGCCTCTGCCTTTGGCTCAGGTCATGATCTCAGGGTCCTGGGATCGAGTCCTGCATCGGGCGCTCTGCTCAGCAGGGAGCCTGCCTCCTCCTGTCTCTCTCTGCCTGCCTCTCTGCCTACTTGTGATCTGTCTGTCAAATAAATTAAAAAAAAAAAAAAGGCATGTTCATACGTTGCTATCAAGTCAGCCATCAGCTGACAGGCTGAGAAGTGAATGTCTGTCTTCAGGTATTTGCTGAGAGTTGGCATGTGGAGTGCTTTCCTAGTCTCAGTATTCAGAATGTCTCAGAACTAGCACCTTACCAGTTTACTTGAAAAAGCATTTAGCTAAGGATTAGATTCTAGTTCTCGCTCTGCCACGTGACTGAGTTGAAGAAATTAGATCTTTCACATTTCTTTTATTGCTTTAGCCTCTTTACATCTGTAAAAAGTCTATACTGTGGAGGCTATTGTAAGGTCAATGTGAAAAACTTGACAAAATAAAATAAAAGCAAGAGAATGTTCTAAAAATTCACAGGGATTATAGTAGTAGTGTCACTGCCCAGCTGACGCAATAGAAGGTCACTCATCGCTCTTACATCTATAGTATGTTCCTTTGCACTGCGTGACCAAATACATTTCAAACTTTGCTTTTTAACTTCATTTAAAGGCTATTAATTTTTACCTCCGATGTACTACTGCAGCTTGTTTTTGGGGAGAGTTGATTATGTAAGTCGAAAAATAAGTCTAAAAATTTAAAACTCAAATTACTTCTGTTCAGAAATGTACAAAAAGAGATAAAAATATTTTATTTAGAAGTGAATCAGATTCTGAGACCAGAGCTTTAATTTTTTGGTATCTTCTTGAATATTAGTTTTATAAATGCAAAAGCTACAGTAAGGAAATCATTGGTTTATTTCCAGTTTCTGGGTTTTGGATGGAACAAATTCATTGGAAAGACTAAAAGAAAGCTGACTCACTTCCTTTTTAGGATATGAGAAAAAATATTTAGTTGAGGGTGCCAAAATAATTGAAAAAATTGTAACCATGATTTTGTTTTATCAAATTCCTTGATTGAATGCATATTTTCCTTATTTAGTTACTGTGTGCAAATATGGCCCTTTCTCCTAAATAACGAAAAGTGAAATGTTAAATATCTGTTGTTTTGGATTTAGATTTATGTATTGGACTGAATGGGGTGGAAAACCTAAGATAGACCGAGCTGCCATGGATGGAAGTGAACGTACTACATTAGTTCCAAATGTGGGCCGGGCAAATGGCCTAACTATTGATTATGCTAAAAGGAGGCTTTATTGGACAGACTTGGACACCAACTTAATAGAATCTTCAAATATGCTTGGTAAGCTTTACTTCTTTTTATTCAGACAGATAGTATGTTATTCTTCCTATGCAGAAATCTATGGCTGCTTTTTACCATTGGTTAGGTACTATTAATAGAACTTCATATGAATGTCTAGATTCTTCCTCTCTCTGCCATTGTATCCTGTTTATTATTATTAATAGTGGGCCAGGTACTTGGGTTCACATCTCTTTATTTTGTGGAAATTTCATTATTGTTGGGCTTGTAATGGAATTTATAACTCCCTAGATATTCCTGAAGTGACTTTTTGTACTAGTAAAATACAGTATATTCATTTTCATCTTTTTATTGAAGGAAGAAGAAAAGTTCAACTTATAGACCCCTATGGAGAGAAAATAAGACTGCAGTCAAAACAGACCATTTGTAGGAGTTTAAACAAACTCACTGATTTATAGCAAGAATATAAGGTTGAGGCATGGGGTCAGACTGCAGATGGGTTGATTTCAGTGGCCTGGTCTGGTTTTAAAATTGCTTTTAAATAAATTGAGATAAATAAAATCCTATTTTAAATTGCTTACAAATGTCGGGGCGCCTGGGTGGCTCCCTGGGTTAAAGCCTCTGCCTTTGGCTCAGGTCGTGATCCCAGAGTTCTGGGATCAAGTCCCGCATTGGGCTCTCTGCTCACAGCAGGGAGCCTGCTTCCCTTCCTCTCTCTCTCTCTGTCTGCCTCTCTGCCTACTTGTGATCTCTGTCTGTCAAATAAATAAATAAGATCTTTAAAAAAATATTTTAAAAAATTGCTTACAAATGTTATATTTTATATGTTACAGTCTTTTTTTTTTTTTTGACCAATAAGACTTACACTCTCACGTTTCATACCTCTGCTTCTCCCCTCTCTGCTGCCTTTCTGAAAATAGGACTCAACCGTGAAGTTATAGCAGATGACTTGCCTCATCCTTTTGGCTTAACTCAGTACCAAGATTACATCTACTGGACGGACTGGAGCCGACGCAGCATTGAACGTGCCAACAAAACCAGTGGCCAAAACCGCACCATCATTCAGGGCCATTTGGATTATGTGATGGACATCCTCGTCTTTCACTCCTCTCGGCAAGCAGGGTGGAATGAGTGTGCTTCCAGCAATGGGCACTGCTCCCACCTCTGCTTGGCTGTGCCAGTTGGAGGTTTTGTTTGTGGATGCCCTGCCCACTACTCTCTCAACGCTGACAATAGGACTTGTAGTGGTAAGCTGTGTTTGTTTCCCCGTAAAGCAAACTAGAATTCAAGGAGAAAGCAGGATTTTGAAAACACTGTGTAGTTCATGTTCTTTCTAGAGTAAAAAGCTGTTGAAGTCCAGAGTTGATTGTTTAACAAAAGAGAAAGACTAAAGATGGAAAAATGCAAGTTTTTGTAACTTACTATTTGAGGATATCTAATTGCTGTTATAGAAAAATTGATATAGAAAAATTGAGTCTTTACTTTTGAGCATTAAATATTTAGTGCACAATTGCATAACTTCATTGAGAAAGACAGTCACAAATGCATTACTCTACATAATTTATATTCATTTATTTTTATAAAGGAAGAGCAGTAAAAACAGTACAACAAGGAGAATCTTCAAAATACAATCTCCTTGTCTTTTGAAGTTCATAGAATAGACTAAAGGTAAAAAATTTAAAGTGTGTAAGAGTCCAAGTGGAAAATGCGTATGAGTAAATTTAGCCTGGTATGAAACAGATGTAAATATATGGGGAATTAGCACATGCTGTGAACGTAGTCAGTGTTCAATTCCAGTTGATGACCAGATGACCAGATCTCCTCATCCAGTCATGAATCCAGATTTTTTTTTTGACTGCAGTATCTTCTGATATATAAACATTAGCAATAATATTACATATTACATATTAAACACACATAATCGCACATACTTTGCTAATAACAGCAAGACACAGTGTGTAATAAACATTTTTGGCTTAGGGAAACCTGGTTTCTGACTCAAGTATATGTGAATGCCCATGTCTTGATGGATAGACAAGAAGTAAGGGGTAGATATGATAAAGAAATAGAGAATTCAATCAGAAAGAGTAAATTCATGGCGGAAAATTGTAGGAAATGGTTCACTAGGGTAAGTGGTAACAGAACTGCTATAGGATATTAGATTAACTATTAATTATTCAGTTAGTAATATATAACAACATATAATAAATATATGATACAGAAAACATTACATATAACAAAGTAAAAATATATATCATATAAATATATAAACATATTTAAATATAACATATATAATTATAGTGGATAAAGTAACAGATAATAGCATGATATAAAATAACTATTAACTATTCAGTTAACTATTGAAATTATTTTGTGCCTGGAAGTATAAGAAGTCACATAGGAAAGGATTTCGTGTGTTCTGACACAAGGCTTCGGATGTGAAAAAGGAAGACTATAAATTTATAGTTCAGTGATTTGGAGTCTTTGCCACATATTAGTTTTGTGTTCTAAAGCAAGTCACACAAATTTTTTTTATGTGTGCAGTGTTAGGGCTGGGCAGAGAGAAGCAGACTCCCAGCTGAGCAGGAGCCTGAGGCAGGGCTCCATCCCAGGATTCTGAGCTGAAGGCAGATACTTAACCAACTGAGCCACCCCCAAGTGCCCCAAGCCATGAATTTTTTAAGCCTTAAATTTCCCATTTGTAAATGGGAATAATAATAACTACTGTGTAAGGTTGCTGTGAAAATTAAGATACAACATGATTTAATTGTATTTGAAGAGAAAAAGCATGGTAGCTGGGAAGTGAACTAGACTGGTGTGGTAATCAGGTAGATTTGCTTGGGATGGTAACGGTGGTGATGGAGAGAAGCTGCAGATTAAATGTCTATTCTGAAGTTAGAGTGAACAGAACTTGTTAATGGATTGGATGGAGGGAGCAAGGATGACTTAGATTTTTGGTTTGAATAGTTAAGTTGATAGGAGATGAGACGACTAGACAGGAAGACTCATTAAAAAGTTCAATTTTTGGCATGTTTGTATTGATTTTCCTATGGGACATTGAAATAGATACATTAAATATGTAGTTGGATAGAAGAGGGGAGACATGAGGTTGGAGATAATAGATTTTGGAATTGCTAGCATGTATTTAAAATGGGTAAGATTACTTAGGGGAGAAGGTTTAGAGCTGGGGTCCGCAAACTTGCTGTAAAGGGCCAGAGAGTAAATATTTAGGCTTTGTGAATCATACAGTTTGTCACATCTGTTAACTCTGTCCACTGTAACATGAAAGCAGCCATTATCAAGATATTTCTAAATTATGTCTGAATCCTGATAAGCTTTATTCCAAAACAGGCAGCAGGCCAAGATAGAGCTATGAGCCATAGTTTGCCAACTCTGGGTGTAGAGACAGTAAAGGATCTGGTAACCTAAGGAACTTCGAGGAGAGAAAGCACAGCCAAAGAGGTAGAAGGAAAAGCAGGCACCAGAAATAGGATTACTCCCAAAAAGAACTGTGTTGAATGCTGCTGAGAGGTTGAGTTAGGTGAATCCTAATCTACTGGATTTTTGAATAAGGTGGTTATTAGTAACTCTAAAGAGAGTAATTGCAGGGAAGTAGTGGTGAAAGATTAGAGTTGGGTCAAAATGTGAAAGGAGAAAGGGAAAGGGAGGTAGTATCTTTTTCAAGAAGTTTGACTTTGAATGGAAGGAGAAAATAGAGGTAATGACTGATGGAGGATGGAGACAAGGGGAATATGGAAAGACTTTTTGAGATCATTGTTTTAGCTGCTTATATCTGTGCATAATAGTTGGTGAGTGAAGGTCATGAGAAATCAGTGCTGGGAGTCCCTAATATCCGTCTCTCTTTGGTTACCTTTTGGTGATAGATCTTTAGTGTTTCAAGAGGCTTTCTGTTGTGTGCTTTTTCTATAATGAGTACTATTTAATGTTTGTGTAGAGATATATTAGATTCCAAGACAGATTATGAGAGAATTTTAACACAAAGTACTTGCCATCAGAAAGTTTTCCAGCATTGTGTGTGATTTAGTCCTTGACCTGTGTTTCTTTCTTTCTTTCTTTTTTAAGATTTTATTTATTTATTTGAGAAAGTGAGAAAACAAACAATGGGGAGGAGCAGAGGGAGAGGGAGACCTGCTGAACAAGGAGCCCAATGCAGGATTCAGTCCCAGGATCCTGGGATCATGACCTGAGCCGAAGGCAGACGCTTAACCAACTGAGCCACCCATGCACCCCTGACCTGTGTTTCAAAAGTGAAATCAGATTGTGTTGTTTCTCTGCTCAAAGCCTTGCAATGGCTCCCCATTTCACACGAAGTAAAAACCTGCTTCTTATAACAGCCTACAGGTTCCTACATGTTCCATACCCTACACTTTGCATCCCTCCCCTTTTGCTTCTCTAACCTCAGATTCTTCTCTTTTCTCTCTTGTTCTCCTCATGACAACCACACTAGCCTTATTGTTACTTTCAGATATGCCAGTTACTTCTGCCTTAGGATTGTTGTACTGCTTCTTGCTCTTTGAAATGTTTTTCCTGCAAATATTTTCATGGATATACTTCACCTCCAAGTCTTTGCTTAATTGTGACCTACACTGTGAGACCTGGTCTACCTTATTTAAACCAAATCATCCTTTCATCCTTTCTAGCATTGCCAGTGTTCTTTACCTGTACTTTTTCTTTTTTCTGTAACACTTACCACTCTTTTATATCCTATACAATTTATATACTCTAATATTTATATACTGTAACTTCTTTATTATGTTAATTGCTTTTGTCTGTCTACTGGAATATAAACTCCTTGAAGCAGCATTTTTTTTTTTTAAAGATTTTATTTATTTATCTGACAGAGAGAAATCACAAGTAGGCAGAGAGGCAGGCAGAGAGGGAGGAGGAAGCAGGCTCCCTGCTGAGCAGAGAGCCCGACGCGGGGCTCGATCCCAGGACCCTGAGATCATGACCTGAGCCGAAGGCAGCGGCTTAACCCACTGAGCCACCCAGGCGCCCCGAAGCAGCATTTTTTGTTTTGTGTTTTCACCGATATATCTTAGGTGCCTACAACAGTGCTTGGTAAATAGTAATGATTCAAGAAATCATTGTTAAATAAAAGGATGAAGAAGCAGTACAGGACTTGGAAAAATACATGTGCTCTTCCATTCAACAGCTACGTGACTTTGGGGAAAAGCTTAACATTTCTGAGTTTGCTTACCTAAAAATGGAGGTGATAATTTTGGGGATTAACATCTAGAATGATGAGTGATATGTTGGAGATCCTAAATAAATGTTTCTTTTCCTTCCCAATTCTCTAGAACAATTTTATTCTTTTACCTTCAGAATTATGGCTACAGGGCTCTCCATAGTTATTGTCATCTAATGTATATTTCTTTATGTGTTTATTCCTTTATTCTTTCAATGAATATTTTTGAATGTCTGCTACATACTGGGCATCATTTGAGCCAGTGGAAAATGTAGCAGTGGATGAAATAGACATCAATCTCTGCCCTCATGGAGCTTCTATTTTAGTGGAACAGATATTGAACCAAATAAGTAAAACTATATCATGGGTTAGGAGATAAATGTTATGGAGAAATATTAAGAGCAAGAAAGGGTGAGGAGGATTGCAACATTAAATATGATGACCAGAGAAATTGTTACTGATAAAGTGACATTATGTCAAGAACTGAGAGAGGTAAGGAAATGAGCGAGGTGGATATCTGGGAGAAGACCTATGAAGTAAAGGGGATAGCAAATGCGGAAGGCCTAAGGAGGGAGAATGGCATATCAGAGGAACACCTAGGAGGCCAGTGAGTAAAGAGATTAAGTCACAGAGGATGAGTAAAGAGATTAAGTCACAGAGGAAACAGGAAGCCAAATTGTGGAATCCCTTGTTTATTACCAAGGTGGCAGGTCTCTATGGCACCTTTGTGCAAATTAGGGAAAGGTGTTTCCTTTGGGCAGCCATGCCCACCAAAGGTGCATGGCCTGGTTAATGACATGTGGACTGGATGTTGGTCCATACTTGGTGCCCTTGGCATAGTGCACAAATGGCCCATCAGATGCAATGGACTTGGCCTTGTAGTTTATGAAGGTCTTACACAAGAGTGTCACCTCCCTTTAAGCTGCAGGTGAACAATTGTACCTTCAGAAGAGAGCTGAAAACCTCCCTCCTATGTAACACCTCATCTTCCAACTTGTGTAGCTGTCTTCATTGTGGGAATGCAAGACTCAGCCTGGATGACAATTTTTAAAGTACCGTTTTGCAGAAGTTACTTGGGTTAGAGGTTACATAAATTAAGATGGATTTCAGTTTATAAAATTACATATTCTTTTTTACCTTAAGCACTGAATGACTGAATCAAGTCTTCATTGAAGTAAGTCAGAACATTAGCTTCCTCTTAGAAATACTGAGCCAACTGATTGTAGTTGTTAATGCCATCCACAGACTTCTTGAAACAAGCATTTAGGGGACCTGGGTGGCTCAGTCTGCTAACCATCTGCCCTTGGCTCAGGTCATGATCCCAGCGTCCTGGGATTGAGCCCTGCATCAGGCCACACAGTCCGTGAGGATCCCTCTGCCTGCTGCTCCCCCTACTTATGCATGCTCTCTCTCTGTCAAATAAAATCTTGAAAAACAAAAAAAACAAGCATTTATTTGGAGCCATATTTGGCTTTATCTTATTCTACATTTCTAGAACACCAAACTATGGAATCTAATTGAAGGTAAAAACTTGACTCAAACCCCCCAAAAAACAACAACAACAAAAAAACAGTAAAACAGTAGGAGCCAAATATATATTTGATTAATTGTTTTCCAGGCAGGAGAAGTTGGCAACTAAAACTCTGGAGTCTAAGCTTCATTGTATGTCTTAGTGTAAGTGGTGATTATTCTGTTAGAAACGTAGTTTAGAGCCCCTCCCCTTTTTTTCTTGATTTACAAGAAAGTAATACTGCCAAAAAAATAATTCTTAAAAAAAAAAAAAAGATAGCTATTCTGTTGTGACGTGTATTCTTACTACTTAAAGCATGGGTTCTACTAAAACTGCTAAAAGTTGTTAAATCAATATGTGATGGAGTCAACTCCAGGTAATGAAGGGAATCATTGAATCATTGGAATACTTTCTGATCTTCCAAGCTGGGTATGGGCTTTTAGCCAGTGAAGTACTTATATAAAGCAGGATTTCTATGTTGTGAATGTAACATTGTGTGTCAATGATGCTTCACTTAAAAAAATTTCCAGTGTTGTGATTACCAAGTTTCTTTATGAATACCAGTGAGTTTCTTTGGGATTGAAGCCAACGTACATTTGGGTATAAATGTAAAGTAAACCAGGGAACGACACATAATGGAGTTGTGAAGAATGGGGCTTAGGAAGAAATAAAGCAAGGAGTTCTGGATTGGCCATTTATGTTTGTATCCATGAGAAGGACAAAATTCTACTGGATTCAGGTGATGACTGGATACCAAGAGAATAGAGTATAATTATGAAATTTTTATATATGTTTTAATGAAGATGTTCAAAATGCTAGTAGACTTTGAAGTTGTCAATAGCACTGTCAAGTGCTGTTGTTTTCTAGATATTTGCCTGCATTAAAGATAATTAGATAGTAATCAGTGGCTTACTTCCCAGGAAAGGGAAATTTAGTCTGTGTTGCATTTCCCCATTTCATAAGTTTAGGATATCATCTTAGCATCAGAGCAGAATATTTTTTAGTGAAAATATAAATACAAGGTTTTTTTTAATGAGGATCGAAGCTAATGAGTATAACGCATTTGTTTTTACTAGTTCTGTGTATGTGTGTCTGTGTGTATGTGTGAGAGAAAACGAGAAGGAAGGACGGAAAGAGAAGGAGGAGAGAGATTTTTATTGGCTCTCTCTCCTTACAGTTATCATATATACACAATGCAAAATAAAACCTGTATCTGCAGTCCACGAGGGTTTGTTTAATTTCTGTTAATACCAACTTTATTACTGCTACTGCTCGATAATAATGAGCAATAGTTATTTTACTCTACATTTATATAATTTTTCATTGAGGTATAATTGACATAATGCATTACAATTTTTAAAGTATCTTTATATATGTTGTAAAATTCTTAGAGCAACTTAATGAGCAGGATGAGATCATTATAACCTTATTTTAGAGTTGAACAAACTTTGACCTAAAGAGGTTCAGTGACTTACTTACGATTAAGTGACTAGATAGTAAGACAGCTGAGACTAAAACCAGTCGTGAAGGTTTTGCTTTGACCTATGGAAGCTATGGTTCCTGCCACCCACAAGAATAGGTTACGGAAGAGTAGGATTGATTATTCATTTGGTGGACAAGGAGAATTTTGATATCATTATCAAATGCTTCTTGAAATTGAGTCTCCTTTTATACCACTGTGGACAAGATGGAACAAAATAGGCTAGCAGTGTGTCATTGAGTAAATTCATAACTAGTTTGGTAGCATAGTGCTGATTAGTGTCACCTTGAGGAGAGTTTCTGGGAACATTCCAAAGGGTTTTGTTCCCAGCCTTACTTCCTTAGCATCTGTGTTTGTTTTGTATGAAATACAGGCAACAAGTTGATCAAACACTTGGGTGATACAAGACTTAGAGTAATTGTGTTTCACATTTGCTCTTGTCCTTCTTTAAGCTCCAACTACTTTCCTGCTCTTCAGTCAAAAGAGTGCTATCAACCGCATGGTGATTGATGAGCAGCAGAGCCCTGACATCATCCTTCCTATCCACAGCCTTCGCAACGTCCGGGCCATAGACTATGACCCACTGGACAAGCAGCTCTATTGGATTGACTCACGACAAAACATGATCCGAAAAGCACAAGAAGATGGCAGCCAGGTAATTCAGGGCTCAGTTAAAAATCTGGTTTTTTTTTCCTGGTAGTTTGAGTAACCAACCATCCTGTTTTACTTAATTCTTGAGAGAAAGAGAATGTGTGTGTGTGTGTGTGTGTGTGTGTGTGTCTGTGTCTGTGAGAGAGAGAGAGGGAAAGAGAGGAGAAGAGAAAGAGAGGGAAACTCGAATTCTGGACCTAGCAGCTTTTTTCCCTCCTAATGATCTTTGAATAAACAATTGATGATCCCATTGGATTAAAAATTGTACAAGGAGGGTGCCTGGGTGGCTCATTAGGTAGTCGACTTCCTCCGGCTCAGGTCATGATCCCGGAGTTCCGTGATTGAGTCCCACACTGGGCTCCCAACTCTGCGGGGAGTCAGCTTCTCCCTCTGACCTTCTCCCCCTGACCTTCTCCCCTCTCATGCTCTTTCTCACTCTCTCTCTCTCTCTCTCTCTCTCTCTCAAATAAGTAAATAAATTTAAAAAAAATTATACAAGGAAAATTTATGCTCATATGTTGGGAATGACTTTGTTGCTGCCACTCATACCTGTTTTTGTAGTTTTTTCCATTATGGTTCCATTTACATGGAATGTTAGAAGCTTTTAAATCAAATAGACCTTGATTTTGATCTCAGCTCTGTCACTCACTAGGATTCTTATGAACTTCTTTTTTAAAGATTTATTTATTTATTTGAGAGAAAGAATCCTCAGGCAGACTCCCTGCTGAGTATGGAACTGGCCATGAACTTGACCTGAACTGAAAGCAAGAGGAGGCTGCTTAACCAACTGAGTTACCCAGGAACCCCTTTTATGAACTTTTTAGCTGAAAACTATGCAAAGCTCATAGCCCACTATCTGTTACATAGTAGGTAGGGACTCAGTAAATAACAGTTCTATTATTATTAACTATTTTTAAAAGGTTCAGAGGATAGGAAACTTATCAGTAAAATTAAAAACATCTAGGATATGTTATCACTAACCTAATGATATGGAGGGGCTGTTATTTGGTGACTATGGGATGGGGATGAAAATACTATTAACAAATCTTGTCTATGCTTACACACCAGTCACAGTTTGCATGCTGTTATCCATACTACATGACTTTCTGTGGCTAAGCAGTTTTAAACTGGGATTGCCATAAATAATTATTTGTCTTCCTTATAGCAATGATGATGGATTTTGAGTGTATCAAACTTTGGGGAAATTGGATTACTAATTTTTGATATGTCTTACAATTTCAGAAAAAAATAGCAAGGAGATAAAGTATTTAGGGGCTGTTGAGAGGTCGTTGAGGGGGTACAGTTATAGGGGGTATATTACAGATGCACCTTATACTATATAGGCCAGGGCTAACAGGCTAAGTAGTAGGTAGAAATTATATTATAGCTGTTATTATACAGCCGAGGACAGAAGATAAATGAGATAACTTCATTAAGGAATATGTTACCTCAGAGTTGCCAAGTGAAGGAAATATCATTTATTTGGGTAGAACAGATGAACTGAACCTCTCTAACTACTTTGTTAAAAAAATTTTTTTTCGGTGGTTTGAGGATTGGAGAAAGACATGACTGGTAGGTGTGGTTTGTAGCCCTAATTGCTATTGTCTCTGTACGCAATTTCTCCCCTTCAGCACTGTTGACATTTTTTAGGCTGTATAAGTCTTTGTTGTGGAGGGATGATCTGTACATTGTAAGCTGTTTAGCCGCATCCCTGACCTCTATCCACTAGATGCCAGTTACATCTCCATAGGTGTAGCAGTCCAAAATGTCTCCATACCATGCCAAGTGCCCCGAGTTAAGAACCACTGCTTTAGTGGTATTTCTTTTTTTTTTTTTTAAAGATTTTATTTATTTGACAGAGATCACAAGTAGACAGAGAGGCAGGCAGAGAGAGAGGGAGGGAAGCAGGCTCCCTGCTGAACAGAGAGCCCGATGCGGGACTCGATCCCAGGACCCTGAGATCATGACCTGAGCCGAAGGCAGCGGCTTAACCCACTGAGCCACCCAGGCGCCCTTTAGTGGTATTTCTGAGGAGTGGTTCTAGCTGAGACAGCTGCCACCTCCTCACTCTAATCAATGCACTATCAGGTTCCTAGAGCAATTAATGTGGCCTCCACTCTCTCCTCTGCCCCAGGTCATAATAACCAGAGGGAACATTTGAAATGCATGGTAACAAGGAGGCACATTATCCATAAAAAAATGTATTAGTAAGGAATGTCTGGTGAGACTTGAGCATTCCTTCTCCAGTTTGTAACCATGTATGTGTAAGCATTGTGAGTGATCACCTCAGGGCTCTTTGGCTTGGAGTCTAATTTTCTGTGTGTATGTGTTTTTCTTTCCCCAGGGCTTTACTGTGGTTGTGAGCTCAGTTCCAAATCAGAACCTAGAAATACAACCCTATGACCTCAGCATTGACATTTATAGCCGCTACATTTACTGGACTTGTGAGGCCACCAATGTCATTAACGTAACAAGATTAGATGGGAGATCAATTGGAGTGGTACTGAAAGGCGAGCAAGACAGACCTCGAGCCATTGTGGTGAACCCGGAGAAGGGGTATGTTACTGAAGTTGCATTCAGATATCTTGGCGCCTGAAACCCTCATCAGCCTTCCTTTTCAGCTCATGACTTCTTTACTGTTCAGTATTCTGTGCTCCAGTGAAAAACCCAATATTCTCCATCCACCTGCCCCTGAATTTTCTTATATCCTTGCTTTCTCTGATTTTACTGCCTAGAATTTCTTTCCTTAGTCACTGTTGCTATAGTTCTAATTTCTAACCGTATCTTCAGGACGATTGGAACCTCAACATCCTGTACGAAGTTTTCCTTGATCTGTCTGACCCCAGCCAGGTGTGATTTTCCCCTCTCCCGAGTATCCAGCCCTCTATCTGTGCCTCTCTAGTTATTCTTAGTCCTCTACCTTACACTCAATTGTTTTTCAGGTTATATTTTCTACTAGACTTTAGGTTCCTTTATGACAAGAACTAATACATTTTCTTCATTCAATACAGAGCTTTACATTTAGACTCATTTGCACCTGGATGAATAAGGAATTCATCAGGGGAACTAGCTTATTTCAGAAGAGAGGAAAGAGATGAGCTCTAGAAGTTAAAATATGAGAAATAATTCATGTGTGACTTAGTTATGAAATAGACTAATTGGAGAAGGAATTTAAAATTTGGTGTTCAGGTCTTCCTGGTTAACTGTTCTTTTATTTCTTTTATTTTATTTATATATTGTAATATTCCAAAAGCATAAATATGCCTGTGTCTGTCACTTCATTTTATTTTTAAGAATCTTTACATCCAACATGGGGCTTGAACTCAAAACCATGGGATCAAGAGTTATCTACCCACTGAACAAGTGAAAATTAGCTCCCTAAGAACTTCTATGTACCCTGTGTTACTATTATTGAAAGTAATTAAAGTATCCCATGGCCTTAAAAATATATATTTTAAAACTTTTAAAAATAAGATTTAAAAATATTCTCCTTTTATCTTAAGAATGTTCTCATTTTGTACGGTTCCTTTGCTGACCTTACTGTTTCCTTCTCTCTTCAGGTATATGTATTTTACCAATCTTCAGGAAAGGTCTCCCAAAATTGAACGGGCTGCTTTGGATGGAACAGAACGGGAGGTCCTCTTTTTCAGTGGCTTAAGTAAACCAATTGCATTAGCCCTTGATAGCAGATTGGGCAAGCTCTTTTGGGCAGATTCAGATCTCCGGCGAATTGAAAGCAGTGATCTCTCAGGTACCCAAGAAGTGTTTTTCCTTATTTTAATTTGAGTTATTGAGATGATTCGTTAATAGAACATGTATTTTTCTTCCATTCTATTCATTTTATGCACATTTCTTTACAGTTCTATTTACTAAGGGGTAGTTAGCATCATGTTGGTTGGGAAGTACTTTTTCTTCAACTATCAACATGATTAGTTCCTCTGTTATCTAATAATTTCCTAATTTTCTTGATTTGGGCTCTGTAAATAATATATTTCTAATGCATCACTTCTCCCTTCCTAATTTTTATGCTTTAGTTTATGTTCTTATCTTCTCTGGCCTAGGGTCTAGCCAATGAAATCTCCTCCCTGCTGATTTTCCCCCCTTGAAAGTATATACACTGTTCCTAAATTTTCTGAAGCATGGTTTCTATTCATGTCACTACTACTAAAAAAATCTTCAGGATAGTTTCATAACCTGAAGAAAAAGTCTAGTTGTATACTTAAGTTGGTATTCGCCTTTCACAAACCCATTTTCAGACTCAAATAATCTTACCATTGCTGGTGTTGTAACCAAATTAAATCATTTTTTGGTTCTTCACATGTACTTTTACTTTTTTATTGTCTTCACACCTCTGTCTAAATCATAGTTAACTTCACCTCCCCCCAATTTCTGATGTCTATGTGGCCTCACTAGTGATCAGGTAAATGAAATTAAAATAATACATTATTTATGTCTATCAGAATGGCAAAAATATGTTAAAGTTGATTACACCCAACATTGGTCAAAATGGTAGAGAATGGCATGCTCTCATGCACTTTGGTATAAATGGAATTGGTAAGATCTTTTTGGAGGGCAATTTGCCAGTGAATTTCCCCTGTGGATAGTTTTTTTTTGTTTTGTTTTGTTTTTTAACAGAAATACCCATTTGTACAAGGGTCCCTGTGAGCATTATTTATAATAGTCTGTTGTAGAGAAACATTCTGGTATATCTAGTGTATAGAATATTAACAATCATTTTCCAAAATATGAGGTAGATCTGTGTGCACTTACATAGGCGGATAATTTTAATAACTAAGTTGCATAACAATGTTTATTAAGATTGTTTTGTTTAAAAAATATTTATTTATTAAAGATTTTATTTGGGAGAGGGAGTGAGTGAGTGAGAGAGAAGGAGCAGGGCAGGTAGCAGAGGGAGAGGGAGAAGCAGACTTCCCCTGAGCAGGATGACGTGGGCCTCCATCCCAGGGCCCTGGGATCATGACCCGAGCCTAAGACAGATGCTTAACTGATAGAACCACCCTAGTGCCCCAAGTTTTGTTTAAAATTTAAATTAACTTTATATATGTCTGCACACACACACTATATTTGATGACAGCTTGCCCTCTAAAAATATTTATACTGTGTATACACATGTGTATGTGTACAATCATACCAATAGGTATACATACTATTAAGAAACATACGAGTCTTTCTCTGATTGACTTATTTCACTCAGCATAAGACCCTCTAGTTCCATTCACGTCGTCGCAAATGCAAGATTTCATTTCTTTTGATGGCTGCATAGTATTCCATCATGTATATATATACACACCACATCTTCTTTGTCCATTCTTCTGTTGATGGACATCTAGGTTCTTTCCATAGTTTGGCTATTGTGGACATTGCTGCTATAAACATTTGGGTGCCTGGGCCCTTTCGGATCACTACATTTGTATCTTTAGGGTAAATACCCAGTAGTGCAGTTGTCGGGTTGTAGGGTAGCTCTATTTTCAACTTTTTGAGGAACCTCCATGCTGTTTTCCAGAGTGGTTGCAGCAGCTTGCATTCCCACCAACAGTATAGGAGGGTTCCCCTTCCTCCGCATCCTCGCCAGCATTTGTCATTTCCTGACTTGTTAATTTTAGCCATTCTGACTGGCGTGAGGTGGTATCTCATTGTGATTTTAATTTGTATTTCCCTGATGCCGAGTGATATGGAGCACTTTTTCATGTGTCTGTTGGCCATCTGGATGTCTTCTTTGCAGAAATGTCTGTTCATGTCCTCTGCCCATTTCTTGACTGGATTATTTGTTCTTTGTATATTGAGTTTGATAAGTTCTTTATAGATTTTGGATACTAGCCCTTTATCTGATATGTTGCTTGCAAATATCTTCATGAGGGGGTAGGAGAGGGTGGTGGGGTTGTGGACATTGGGGAAGGTATGTGCTATGAAGTATGTAACCTGGCGATTCACAGACCTGTACCCCTGGGGCTAATAATACATTATATGTTAATTTAAAAAAAAAAGAAATATATGAGTGTATATGTTTGTGTGTTTCTTGAGGAATAAGCGAGCAGATACACCTTGAGAAAGGACTAGAAGGCTAGCATACTAATCTGTTAAGAGTATTTATTTCTGTATCATTTGAATTTTTATGTTTGAATACATTTGTTATTTTTCTAAAAACTAGAAAATACTCTATCTTTTCAGATTCAGGTGCCTCCTTCCATTATGCCTTTTCTGATTGTGGTCATGCACACATTTATGCATGTGTGTACACATACCTCACACTGTATATTCTTTCCCTCATCTGATCACTTGTATCTCTTATGTCACCTCTAATTTGAATAATAGTTATTTATGTCAGTGTTTTAACTCTTTTTAGTCTTGAGGGTGGGGTTTTTCCCCCCCTTCTTTCCTTCCCTCTCTTTTCATTTGTGATGTTTATTTTTCGTTTTTAAAAGCAATGTCCATTAAAAACAGCTTAGAAAAGAAAAAGAAGAAAAAAATCCAAAACACTATCATTAGTAACACTTAGTAACACTTTAACTTTTTTTTTTTTTTTTTTTTTTTTTTTTTAGATTTTATTTATTTATTTGACAGAGAGAGAGAGATCTCACAAATAGGCAGAGGGAGGTGGGGGAAGCAGGCTCTCTGCTGAGCAGAGAGCCCGATGCAAGGCTCAATCCCAGGACCCTGGAATCATGACCTGAGCTGAAGGCAGAGGCTTAACCCACTGAGCCACCCAGGTGCCCCAAACTTCCATTGTTTTTAGTGCATTTTTTTCCCACCCTTAATTATGAACTGGTTCCAACATACAGAAATTATAAAGTTCCTGCCATCCAACTTTGTTAAATCTAGAGTTTGGGGCCATATTTGCTTCCCTTCCTCCTTCTCTTACTTGAGATGAAACATTAGAATTTTGAAGCCCTTACATATCCCTTCCCAATTCTTTTCTCTTCCCTCTTTTCCCTGAGGTAACTTTTGATGTTTTTCATGGCCATGCATATTTTGTTCTCTGTGTGTGTTTTTTACCATACCTACACACATAAGTATTTAAACTTTTTTTTTGTTTTTAAACTTAATATAATATTCCCATGTATCCCTTTGTAGCTTGCATTTTTCAGATACAGTTTTGAGATAATCCCTGTTGATCTACAATTCTATTCACTTATTTTCATCACTAAATAGTACTTCATTGTATGAATCATTCTACACTTTATTCTATCTAAACTGCTATTCCCAGCATTTTGGCATTAAAAGCAGTGTTTTAATGGGTATTCTTATGCAGTTATTTGAACATTTCTCTGTGGCCTAAACCTTGTAGTATTATTGCTCTGTAATGTGCTATGTATACATTCACGTTGAGCAGATACATCCAGGCTGCTGTTCAGTGATTATATCAATTTAAAACCCCCCACCAGAAGTATATGAGTTGTCCCTCTCGTATTTGATATTGTTAGACTTCTAAATTTTTACCAGTCCAATAGTTTAAAAAGTATATCTCATTAATAAAATTTGCATTTCCCTGTTTGATATTAATTTATTAGTCATTCTTATTTCTTCCGTGAATTGCTATATTGCCCATTTTTCTACTACTGATTTTTAAAAATTCTTTATCAGACTGTTAATCCATTATCAAGTTACATATATATTGGAGGAGAATTGGCATGTTTAAGTAATTCAGTCTTTCATTCATGATGTGGCATATCCCTCCATTTTCTTAGGTCTTGTTTGATAATTTTTAGTATACCTTTACACTTTCCTCTGTAGAGAAGGATAGATATTGCATAAATCTTCTTCCAGTTTGTGATTTACCTTTTCATTCTCCCAGTGGTATCTTTAGATGAAAAATATTCTTAATTTTAGTGCAGTACAGTTTACTAATTTTTCCCTTTAAGATTAGTACCTTTTATGTTCTATTTAAGAAATCTTTGCCTACTGCAAAGTCACAAAGATATTCTGTTGTGTTTTTTTTTTCCCTAAAACTTGTTTAACTTTTCTCATTGAGATGTATGATCCATTTGGAACTTTTTTGTGTGTATGTTGTGAGGTAGGGGTTAAAAAAATTTTTTTCCCCATATTACTATTTGATTGAACATCAGTTTTTGAGAAGGTAATTCTTTCTCCACTGTTTTCTAACAACATCATCTTCTTTATAAATGAAGTGACTGTATTTGTATGAGTTTGTTTTTGGAATCTAATGTTCCTTCGGTCACTTTGTCTTATGTGATATTTTATTATCTTAATTGTTTATAATGTTATAACAAATTTATCTGGCAGTGTTCGTCTTTAATATTTCTGCAAGATAGCTATTTGTTGACCCTTTGTATTTCCATTTACATTCTAGAATCTGCCTCTGAGTTTCCACCAAAAAATTCCAAACCTAGTAGAATTTTGACTGGTTTTGTCACTTTCACTGGATAGTTGATCAAGAGACCCATGATGGAAATTTATAGGTCAATTTAGAGAGAATTACTATTTTTTATAATATTAGTCTTCCAAATCATGAACATGGTATATACCTCCATTTATTTAGAACTTGAATTTCCCTCAGTGTTTTATAGTTTTCTGTATGGAGAGCTTTCCCATTTTTCATTAGAGTTATTCCTTGGTATTTGAGGCTTTTGAATGTTAGTGGTAAAGAGTATTCTAAATATTTAATATTTCATTTTCTGACTGTGGCAGGAATAAAAAATAATTACTTTTTTTTCTCTCATTCTGTTATCATGAGCTCATTCCCAGGGACCTTGCTAAATTCAGTTATCTGTGATATCTTTAAGATTTGAACATCATAGAACCATTTATCTACAAATTAATGAAAGTTTCTTTTTCCTCATTGCGTTATTGTTCTGGCTAGGACCTCCAATACAATGTTGAATAGAATAATAGAATCTTGGGTTTTTTGGTTTTGTTTTATTTTTGTTTTTCTTAATTTGGGGGAAAGCATTCAGTACTTCATGATTAGGTATTATCTACTAAGGTTTTTCTGTAGATGACATTTTTATCAGATTAAGGAGGTTCCCGTCTGTTCCTAATTTGCATTGTAGAAAATGCTACATTTTCCTTTTTATGTATTGCTGGATTTTGTTTAAATGTTTGTGTTTGTGTTTGTGTTCAGGAGGATGAGTACCCTATAATTTTTCTTTCTTACAATGTACTTATTGGCATTTTGCCATCAAGGTTACATTGACCTCATGAAAATAATTGTTTCCTCTTTTTCTGTTTTCTGAAAAAGATTAGTATAATGTTGATAGTTGTTTTTTTTTTTCCCCTTCCTTATATATTCACAAACAATCAAACACTTTTGTCTTTCTACTTTATATTTCTAGCCTCCCACGGAGCCTTTTTTTTTTTTTTTTAAAGATTTTATTTATTTATTTGACAGAGAGAGATCACAAGTAGGCAGAGAGGCAGGCAGAGAGAGAGGAGGAAGCAGGCTCCCCGCAGAGCAGAGAGCCCCATATGGGGCTCGATCCCAGGACCCTGGGATCACGACCCGAGCTGAAGGCAGAGGCTTTAACCCACTGAGCCACCCAGGCGCCCCCCCACGGAGCCTTTTACATTGGATTGTATTTAGTACATGCGTAGTTTATTGAATAAATGAACGTGTCTTTTCATTGTTGTCTCCAGAGTTTTACTTAAAACTGCCATTAAAATAGATCAGGTCCTTATCATGTTTGGGATCTTGCAGTGACACTGTTGACAGCTCTTTTTTCTCCAGGACCACTTGAAGCCATCCTCACACTACCACCAACTAATCTTTTTTATTTACTCTTATTATTTTAGGTTTAATTTTAATTTTCATTGAAGTGATACATGTAAATATTTGTGAAAATCAAATGCTTCTACTTAGTTTATAACAAGAAACAAGTCTTCTGTCCTACCTACTACTCTCAATTCCCATGCTGAGACATCTGCTTTGTTATTTTTAAAATAACTTGCTTAAAACAGCTATTTCTTGATTTTTCAATTTAAGACATCACAAGTTGACTTCCCTTGATGGAAAATAAATATTTTGTTGTCTTAAACTACATAGCCCCAAAATACTCATATGAACTCTCCTCCCATCCTCCCAGGATAGTTATATCATATTTTAAAAAACTATTTTATTTATTTGATGGAGAGAGAGAGTGGGAACACAAGCAGCGGGGAGTGGGAGAGGCAGAAGCAGTTTTCCCACTGAGCAGGGAGTCGGACTCTGGGATCATGAGCTAAGCTGAAGGCAGACGCTTAATGACTGAGCCACCCAGGCGTCCCTCATAATTTTTAAGTTCATACTTATTATTTATGGCTACAAAAATATTACCATTAGCATGTTTCTTTCTATAGCTCTTTTTCCCCAAGTTAATCTTGTCTAATATAAATATTGTTTCAGTACCTACAGAATAGGTGCATTGAGCAATCCATCCTTTTTCTTTTTAACTGAAAGCATGCCTCTTGAATTTCTTTATCATTTGCTCCAGTGTGGATTTTCTTGCTTTTTAGGCCAACTTCTTTTCACTATTAATTCTGGTAATGTACTTGCCAGTCTCCTTGGTGCTGAAACCTACTTACTCAATTCCATTTCTCTGGCTAATTTCTTTTTCTTGCTAGAACATATCCTCTGTTAGCTTCTTCTTCTTCTTCTTTTTTTTTTTTTTTTAAAGATTTTATTTATTTGACAGAGATCACAAGCAGGCAGAGAGGCAGGCAGAAGGGCGGGGGGGGAGCAGGCTCCCTGCTGAGCAGAGAGCCCAATGTGGAGTTTGATCCGAGGACCCTGGGATCATGACCCAAGCCGAAGGTAGAGGCTTTAACCCCCTGAACCACCCAGGTGCCCCCTTTATTAGCTTCTTAAGAGGAGTTTATAGGAGGTTAAAATATTTTGTATTTGTCTGAATTTTTTTTTCCCCTCAGACTTGGTTGATAATTCAGATGTATATAGCATTCATGTTTTTTAACTATTTTCTCCCAGTTTTGAAGGCAGAACTAACTCTGTTGTCTTCAAGCATCTCATGTTGTTGGGAAGTTTGATGTCATTGTGATTCTTGACTATTTATATGTGATCCTTTATTTTCCCCTCCAGAAGCTTTTAATGTCTTCTCTTTTTCCCAGATGTTGTAGAACTTAATGATAATGTGCCTTTGTGTGATCCCTCCCTGACTTCCCTCTTTGTTTCTTTCTTTCATTGAACTGGCAAGTCCTTTCTATCTGGAAACTTACATCTTGAGTTCTGGAAAGCTGATTTTTGGGTGGGGTTTTGTGTGTGTGTGTGTGTGTGTTTTAATGTTTCTTTATGATCTGTTTCTCATTCTGGAACTTCTACTCTGTTGTTGGATCTTGACTATAACTGTGTTTTTCTCACTCATTACCCACCTCTTTATCTTTTTGTTCTGCTTTCTGAGAGTTTTTCAAATTTTTCTTCCAAACCTCTTTTTGTTTTTTTTCCCCCCCCCAGGTATCATATTTTTAATTTCCAAGGACTCTTGTGTTCTGTGGATACCTTGCTCCCATCAAAACAGCCTGTTTTTTAGGGTTTTGTTGCTATTGATTTGGGTTTTTTTCTTGCTTTTAATTGCATCTGTTTTTCTAAATACCTTTATTCTGTTTGTTTTGGACTTTGAATTTTAAAAGTTGTTTTCTTTAAATATCTGGTGATCCTTAGTTGTCTATATTTAATAGTGAGGCATTAAAAATGCTGCCTTTCCCATTGCTGCTGCCTGTGAAGGAGTAGGAATCTTAAGGACACCTGGCTGTTTTCTAATGGGATTCCCAGGTGACACCGTCTGAAGTTCGTTTCTCTTGGAAACTTCAGGGTTTTTATTTGATTATTGTTGTTGTTGGTTTGTTTTTCCTATAAGGGTATCTTCCAGTCTTCTGTAGGAGGATAAAAGCTGGCTGCTAGTATTCTTGAAATCTAGTGGGAAAAGAGACAACTTACAATGGAGAGTTTCACCAATTAGAAAGTAGACTTTTAATTAATGCCCCTGTAAAATCCCATGTATGGCACTACCTCTTTGTCTTTGCCTGGTGTGTTAAAATCTAGTTCATCCTCTTTAGAAAGTATATTTTTGGTCTCCTGATAAAGGAAGGGAGGAGACCCAGGAGCTGAATAACTTCTTATACTTATTTTCAGTCAGTCCTCTTCTCTCAGCCCCAGCCATGTAACTCCTCCCTTTGTTTTGTCCTGAATTACCTGGTGCTCCCAGTTCCTGAGCTAATTGATTTTGTTGCTGGCTTCACGAACTGCAGGCTTTTAGTTTTCTATGGGCTACTATGTCCCCCGTCTGCTCCAACTTCTGAATTTTATATCATTTTGTGCTCTCCTTTCCTGTTTGTCCTTATGGGGTTTTACCTTAACTTTTTACTACAATTTTTAGGAGCCTAAGAAAATTTGTGTTTAACCCACCCTTGATCTGAATGTTGACTTAGGCAGACTTCTCATCTGGAGTATCTCCCCCTTTTTCTCCCTTTATCAAACTTAGCTTTATGCTTGCCTCTTTCCTAGAACTTTCCCTGATATTTCTAAAATACAAACTAATGCCCTTCTTTGATTAAATTCTCATTACTTAGGAAGCACGAAAATGTTCTATAGATATTTGAAGGACTATCATGGGGAGGAGGGGGAATGAATATATTTTTTTCATTTTGAATGAGGGAGGAAACTATGGGGATGGAGAGAATGGGGCACAGATTTCAACACACTGTGTGGAAGAACTTTCATATAGTTCAACAGTAGAATGGTTGCCTGTTAAGATTTAACATCCCATGTCTGGGATGTTGTAGAAAGAATTCTTACTTTGTGGTATGGTTTGAACCAGATAACCTTTGAATCAGTCATTTTTTCTGTGTTCTGAGTAGCCAGATGGCGTGAGGGTGGAGTGGTTCTTCACAGAGGCCTCAGGTGTACTCAGCAAGTAGGGGAGGCCAAGAGCTTAGAGCTCTGGGCTCACCACCACTGCTTTATCCAAAGAAGTCTGTTTTTATCTGATTTATATGTTAAGGCTTTTCATAAAATGTAATTTGAAAAGTGGACTCTGCCTTTTAAAAAAATTTTGAAAACCACTGTCTTTTCTATGTTTCTGAGAACTAGAGTATTTACTATATATTGGGCACTTACTTGCTTTGTTCGTATTTAAATGTCTAGTCTGTTCTGTGGTATGTATATATCTTTTCAGAATGAGTTTTAATTTTTGTGGTAGATACCTTATATTTTCTATTTCAGTACTTTCGGAATCTAACTGGTATTTGAACAGTAGTTACTGAATGTGTGATTTGACCCACATGAATCATTTCTGTTGAATGTTCTCTTTTCCAAGGTGCCAACCGGATAGTATTAGAAGACTCCAATATCTTGCAGCCTGTGGGACTGACTGTGTTTGAAAACTGGCTATATTGGATTGATAAGCAGCAGCAAATGATTGAAAAAATTGACATGACAGGCCGAGAGGGTAGAACCAAAGTCCAGGCTCGAATTGCCCAGCTTAGTGACATTCATGCAGTGAAAGAGCTGAACCTTCAGGAATATAGTAAGTGCTGATGGCAGACTGATAATTGCAGGAATCATGTTGATTGTAAGAAATTAAGACAGAATTAAGATGTTCCTGTCTGTCTTCTTACCTTTTTAAATTTTTACTTATTTATTTATTTATAAGATTTTATTTATTTGAGAGAGAGAATGAGAGAGAGCAGGAGCAGGGGAAGGGGCAGAGGGAGAAGCAGCCTCCCCACTGAGGGACTCAGTACCAGGACCCTGAGATCATGACCTGAGCCAAAGGCAGACGGTTAACTGAGCCACCCAGGTGCTCCTTCTTACCCTTTTCTTTAAAGATTTTCGTGCACTTTTAATCTTGTCATTTTTAAAACTGTGTTTTTAAAGCCTTACATCGAACTCACCTGGGAGCTTTTTCAAATTAAACACCTTTTCCCCATAAAACAGGAGTAGGGGAAAGGAATGGTCTTGCTCATTTTCAAAAATTTCCTCAGCTATTTATATATATAATACATATTATATATATTTATATATATTTTTATGTTTTATATATATATATAGAGAGAGAGAGAGAGAGACTGCTTGTCATGCTTTTTTTTTTATCTTGAACCCCTTTAAGAATAGTAGTATAAAGTATGTATTTCTTTTGTTCCCTGTGTGCCCCCATAGTTTGAGCAAGAAAAAAAATTATATTTATATAATAATATAGTTATCTTGGAATAACCTTATTAAGCAAAACCAAAAACTAGGGTGTTCAGAAGTTTTTGAAGTGAACTTAGAGAAGACTGCTTAACAGATACTTTGTTTTCTTTTTTCTCAATTGTATTCTCATCTTAGAAAAGTACTCATAAATTTTCCTGAAAGCTTTTGAATATGGCTAATCATCTTGCCTTAATTTGTTAATTTCAAAAGACTTCTCATAGCAGTTACTACTATGGGTTTTATGTGATTGTCCCAGGAATGCTAATGTTAAATGAAATACTAAAGAGAGAACTATTAAACTCCTTAACTTCTCAACCTGATGCTTTCAAATCAGACTGGAGTATGAAAGGAGAATAGTGGAATGAGAACACCATTGCTTGTTCAAGTCTTCATTTTGTTGTCACTGTTGATGAGCTTTTAGAAGTTAGAGACATTTGAGAATTAGAGTTAGCATTGTTGTCATTCTAATTTATGATATGTGACTCAAGCTGAATATTTAATAGAAATAAGGCCTTAATTTCTAAGCTATTTATTCACTTGACAAATGAAAATTTTATTACAGAAAATCTCCATGGAGGTTTTCAGAATTTTAGGGGGAATGTCTTTTTTTTTTTCTAATTAGACAGTTAAATATGGTTTTATATTTGGAAAAACATTTTTTCAAATTTCTAATAAAATTAAAGAGAGTGAGATTTTGTTTATCAGAAGTGTCATGGCCGGGAGGAGGTGCCTGGGTAGCTCAGTTCGTTAAGTGTCTGCCTTCAGCTTGGGTCATGATCTCAGAGTTCTGGGATCGAGCCCTGTATTGGGCTCTCCACTCAGCAGCTAGTCTGTTTCTCCTTTCCCCTCTGTGATGTCTCTCTCTTTTGCTCTCTCTCAAATAAATAAAATCTTTAAAAAAAAAAAAGTGTCATGGAATTAAAAGGTTGTACTTTGTAGGTTGTGTATTTTAGTGCAGTATGAACTGATGTCTGTTTTGGGACATCTGTGTAGTATAACACTGAGGTGTTATTGAAAACACAGATAATAAATGGGAGGCTACAGTAGATGCCGCTATTCTGATGACAGATATCAAGTTGCTTGTAACACAGGCTAAGTAGAAAATTCAAAGCAACTTCATTAAGTCTAATTTGTAAAACAGACTTTGAAAAATTGCCCGTTTGTATTTATTTAATTTAGCCCAAACTTAAGGAAATTAAACATTTGTAACATTGCAAGTTACCTTTTGCAGTTGACTAAGCAGATAATTTTGATTGTCTATGAGTGGTTGCAATCCATGTGAACTTAAGTTTTTTCTTCTAACATAACAACTCTTAATTTTTCATATTTCATTATTTCTATATTTCATTAAACTACAGTTTTTGAATAAAATCATCTGTTAGAATGGTAGAATTTCTGAGTTAAAAATCTTTGGAAGAGTTTTTGTATTTTTTTTTTTTTAAAGATTTTATTTATTTATTTGACAGACCGAGATCACAAGTAGGCAGAGAGGCAGGCAGAGAGAGAGAGGGAGAAGCAGGCTCCCTGCTGAGGAGAGAGCCTGATATGGGGCTCGATCCCAGGACCCTGGGATCACGACCTGAGCCGAAGGCAGAGGCTTTAACCCACTGAGCCACCCAGGTGCCCCGAGTTTTTGTATTTTAAGTAGAATAATGTCCAGGTTTCTGCATTCTCCCTAGCAATGTTTTTAGTTTCAATGATCAATTTTTTATATATATAAATATTTAAAGACAGTGTTTAGATATAAATATTTTGCATTATTAAATTGTCCTCCTTTTCTTGCAATTGTGTAAGGATACACAATATTCTATTGTTAGTAGAATTGAAGTCCAGGGTAATTTTAAATTTGGTGTTCTTGGTAATTCATAAATAATTAATTTTGACTTAGCTGCCCTTTCTTTCCGTCCTTCTTCCCTCCCTTCCTTTTCTTTCTTCTTTTTTTTTTTCTTTTTCAGGACAGCACCCTTGTGCTCAGGATAACGGTGGCTGTTCACATATTTGTCTTGTAAAAGGAGATGGTACTACAAGGTGCTCTTGTCCCATGCACTTGGTTCTGCTTCAAGATGAGCTATCATGCGGAGGTAAATATGTTATTTTCTTGTACAGTTAACCTGTTCTGTGACTTAATCTAGCATTCTGTGATTTGGCGATGAAGTTTCTCTTTCCTCTAACTTGATTAGTCACTTATATTCCATTCATCTGTATTATCGTAGCCTTTGGGGTTACTTTGAGAGTAAATCAATCCATCATGATGAGTAGCACATGACCTAATCTTGGTTAGAAGTTAGAAGTGCCCTTATTTTGGGGGAAATTAATCTTGTGAATGAATATATTTCCTAATAATAAAGTAGCTTTTTTCACCCCAGAGAGTAAAAAAATGAATTAATTCTACCTCCTATAATCTCCATCTACTGAATTCTAGATTCTTTTTTTTTATTTTATTTTTATTTTTTTTTAAAGATTTTATTTATTTATTTGACAGAGAGATAGATCACAAGTAGGCAGAGAGAGAGGAGGAAGCAGGCTCCCCGCTGAGCAGAGAGCCCGATGCGGGCCTCGATCCCAGGACGCTGGGACCATGACCTGAGCCGAAGGCAGAGGCTTTAACCCACTGAGCCACCCAGGCGCCCTGAATTCTAGATTCTATAAAGTTTATGTATCATTGCCGGGAATATATCCAGTGAAAAGAACTTTATTCACATCTATAGGTAGTTCCCTATTGTTTTTACTTATTTACCTAGCCAAAAAAAGATTTTTTTTAATATCACTCTAAAAATATAATATGGTAGTGAAATTGGTTCAATCACTCATGAGAGCATAACAAATTGGTACATTCCTTTGTTAAAGCATAGTGTGGTAGCATCAAATAACGTAATAATATTCACTCCCGTAATTCAGAAATTCTCCTCTTGTCAATAATTCTCAGTTAATTCAATTGAAGGGAAAAGACTCTTCTCTACAGTGGCAGTTTACAGATTGAAAGCCATTTAATTTCTAATGATAGGAAAATGAAGTAAAATAACTGAGTTTATACAGCTGTTAAACATTGTGACCATAAACTCATGTAAAGAATGTAACCAAAATTTGGCTTAAATAGAAAAAAAATTTTTTTACATGTTTCTCTATGATGACAACTGCATAAAGTACTTACTTCTGTGAACAAAGATTGGTTTATACATTCAAAATACAGAATTGTTGATAAGATGGTATTATAAGAATATTTTATTCTAAGTTTACTTTTGTAAAAAAAGTAAATAACGTAGAGTAGCAGCTGTGAGGCACTCTGCTTGGACTATAGGAGATTTGAAGATCTTTGAGATAGAGCATTTAGATTAGTTGGGGAGAGCAACTATGTGCATGGTAAACGTTAAGCTCTGGTACTTGAAGTGTCTTTCCACAAAATAGCCAAGTGTTGCACAATAATGTGAATGTATTTAATGCCACTGAACTGTATACTTGAAAGTGGTTAAAATAGTAAAGGTTGGGGCCCCTGGGTGGCGCAGTCAGCTGGGCATCTGCCTTCAGCTCAGGTCGTGGAAGTTGAGCCCTACATTGGGCTCTCTGCTCTGAGGGGAGGCTGCTTCTCCCACTCCCTCTCCCTACTGCTCCCCATGCCTGTGCTCTGTCAAATAAATAAATAAAATCTTTTAAAAAATAAGTAAACTTTGTCACATATATTTTACCACAATAAAAAAAAATTAGCAAGTATTTCCATATCAAGCTCCTAGGTTTTACTGTAATAAGGCAAATCTTAGAAAAATTACCTTTATGTAATGGTAACATAGATAAAACTGAGTCAAGGATATCATCTTCCACTTAGAAAATGTCTTTTAAAAGACCTTTGCGTTTTTTCTTCACATTTAGTGAGTATTTTAAATGCATGTATTAAATTTTTTAAAAAATATATGTATTAAAATAATGGAGCCTTTTAGTAAATGTGTTACCAACACTCAAACCAGGATATACAGTGTTGTCATTAAAAAAAAGTACCCTTGTATCCTTCCATAGCCACTTCTTTTCTAGAAGTAACCACTATTCTGATTTTTATCCCCATAATTTAGCTTTTCTTGTTCTTGAACTTTATGTAGAAATCATGGCATGTGTTTTTTTTTTTTAAGATTTTATTTATTTATTTGACAGATTACAAGGAGGCAGAGAGGCAGGCAGGGGGGTGGGGGGAAGCAGGCTCCCTGCCGAGCAGAAAGCCCGATGTAGGGCTCAATCCCAGGACCCTGGGATCTTGACCTGAGCTGAAGGCTGAGGCTTCAACCCACTGAGCCACCCAGGTGCTCCATATGTATTCTTTTTGTGTCTGATGCTTTTACTTAAGAGTTTGAGATTTAGCCATATAGAGGAGTGCATCAGTAATTTGTTTCTTTTTATTACTGAGTGGTGTTTCATTGTAAAAATATGCCACAGTTTATTCTGTTGAAGGGCATTTTAATTGTTTTGTTTTTTGGTTCTGAAGAATAAAACTGCAGGGGCGCCTAGGTGGCTCAGTCAGTTTAAGGGTTTGCCTTTGGCTCAGGTCATGATCCCGGGATCCTAGATGGAGCCCCACATCAGGCTCCCTGCTCAGTGGGGAGTCTGCTTCTCCCTCTACCTCTCCTGCTGGCTTGTGCTCTTTTGCTCACTCACTCTCAAATAAATAAAATCTTCAAAAAAAAATTTTTTTTTAATTAAGAAAAAAAAAAACTGCAGTCAGTGTTTGTGTATAAGATTTTTTTTGTTCTGGTGGCTGGCTGGCTAAGTTGGTGGAGTGTGTGACTCTTGATCTCGGGGTTGTGATTTGGAGCCCCACGTTGGATATGGAGATTATAAAAAAAATAAAATCTTTTGGGGGGCACCTGTGTAGCTCAGTAGATTAAGCGTCTGCCTTCAGCTCAGGTCTGGCTCAGTAGGTTAAGTGTCTGCCTTTAGCCTAGGTCATGATCCCAGGGTCCTGTGATCGAGTCCTGCATCAGGCTCTCTGCTCAATGGGGAGTCTGCTTTTCCCTCTCCCTCTGCCAGTTCCCCTGCTGTACTTGTGCTCTCTATCTGTCAAATAAATAAAATATTTAAGAAATGAAATAAAATCTTTTCTAAAAAAAGATTTTGGGGGGTGGGAGAGCACTTGGGTGGCTCAGTCAACCAGTTAAACATCTGCCTTTGGCTCAGCTCATGATCCCAGGGTCCTGGGTCGAACCCCAAGTTGGGTTCCCTGCTTTTCCCTCTGCCTGCTGCTCCCCCTAGTTGTGCTCATCCTCTCTCTCTCTCTCTGTCAAATAAATAAATAAAATCTTTTTTTTTTAAAGGTTTTTTTTTTTTGTTTTTTTATTTTGTTTTGTTTTGTCTTTGTAATTTAACATTGATTTTACTGTGGAGGCAAATGAAATACAGAATCTTAATTCATCTGCCTGACCTTCAGGATGTGTTTTCATTTGAGCCTGTCTTACCTATCCATTGCCTTTTGTATCTCACCTTATTTTTGTTTGGCTATTTAGAGTTTGATGATTACTGTTGCATGTCCTGTTTTGCTTTACCTCAGTGGACTTAACTTGTGGTATTCCAGAGTTGTTTTTTTTTTCTTTTTTCATGCTATCCTAAACCTTAGTTATTTTTCAAGGAGCATCTCCTCATGATCTTTAAACTTTCACTAGCCATTATTGTTCTCCTGTTTCTCTGAATTGTAGAACTGTTGCCACAGTTTGCCTGATATGCAATTCAGAGTGATGTTTTGTGTTATATTAATGAGTCTCTTCCTAGCCCCAATCAAATTAAAAGTTCTTTAAGAACATGGACCATATATTTTACCTATTTTTATCTCCACATGATCTGTTACAATGCTGAATACGTAATGGGCTCAAATTCCTCTCTAAATACTATCTCAAATACCCCATGCAAACTGTTCACCTGTGATTTACAGTATTCTCCATTTTAAAAATAAAGGTTTGGGGCGCCTGGGTGCTTCATTTGGTTAAGCATCCAACTCTTGGTTTCTGCTCAGGTCACGATCTTGCAGTTGTGAGATTGAGCCCCACTTCAGACTCTTTGCTCAGTATTGAGTCTGCTTCAGATTCTCTCTCCTTCTCTCTCCCACTCTCTCTCTCTCTCAAACAAGTAAATAAAATCTTTTAAAAAATGATAAAAGGTTTTCCGATCCATAGTCATGTTAATAAAGTTATGTTATCTAGTAAATTTAATAACAGGTTTTTAAATGAAGTCAGCACGGCTATGCTATAATAGTAAAGGCAGTGGGCTAAAACTAAAGAGACTGCCCTTCTGGTCCTATCTTTTATTTTTAATTATCACTTGTGTATAGGAAACTCTGTGAGCTTGGGCAGTAACTTAGCCTCTCTGAGCCTCAGTATCCTCATTTGCAGAAACAAGGAAATTGGGCTTGAATGGGAATTCTCAGAGCAACCTCAGCAACTTTTACATTTTAAAAAATTATTGAGGACCCCAAACACCTTTTGTTTGCATAGGTTATGTTTATCTATATTTAGTGGTTGAAATTAAAACCAAGAACATTAAAAATAATAATAAACCCATATATGTTCTCAAGTTAAACCTGTTAAAGTTGGCTATATTTTCTGAAGCAAAATAATTTGAGTGAGAAATGCGACATTTTTACATTTCTGTAAATCTCTTCAGTGGTGGCAGGATTCTCATGTCTGCTTCTGCATTCAATCTGTTATAGTATGTGATTTTGGTTGAAATACATAAGGAAATTTAGCCTTATACAGAAGTGTAGTTGGTGAACAGAGAGCTATAGTAATAGTCTTTTCAAATAATATTGTATATATTTTGAATTCTGTACCAGATATTACAAGTGATAGTTTTCTGTAGGTTAAGTTGCTGTATGGAATTTGAAACCATATTAACTTTTCATAATCTCTTATATTAAAATCCATTGATCTGTTTTGTGCTCCGAATGGATATTTTACCCAGGCATGATTTTGTAACTTTACACCATGGTCATTTGGAAATACTAGAATTCCAATCAGAAATTCCAGATCTTCAGATTTTAAACAATATCAAAAATCACATGTTTATATCACACCAATCTCATTAGAAAAAACTTTTTTAAGTAGGGGGAATCTGTCAAGCTTGCAGTGTTGGATACAGGTTTTCCAAAATTATAATTTCTGATTGAAAACTCCAGTGTTATAATATGTTGAAAAAGTACAGTGATGTTTGCCATTGTTTTCCTTGAAGTAACAGGCTCACTAATTCATTTTTATTTAAATTCAATTAATTAACATATAATGTATTATTAGTTTCAGTGGTAGAGGTCAGTGATCCATCAGTCTTATATAACACCCAGTGCTCATTACATCACTTGCCCTCCTTAATGTCCATCACCCAGGTTACTCCATTCTCCTGCTCCCTCCCTTCCAGCAACCCTCAGGTTGTTTCCTGTGATTAGGAGTCTCTTATGGTTTGTCTCCCTCTCTGATTTCATCTCATTTTATTTTTTTCCCTTTATTCCCATATGATCCTCTGTTTTATTTCTTAAATTCCACATATGAATGAGATCATTTGATTATTGTCTTTCTCTGATTGACTTATTTCACTTAGCATAATACCCTCCAGTTCAGTCTACATCATTGCAAATGGCAAGATTTCATT
Source organism: Lutra lutra (assembly GCF_902655055.1). Lineage (NCBI taxonomy): Eukaryota > Metazoa > Chordata > Mammalia > Carnivora > Mustelidae > Lutra > Lutra lutra. Next base: position 89,035,816 of record NC_062285.1, read on the forward strand.
TTTTTTTTTTTGACGGCTGAGAAGTATTCCATAGTATGTATATATACCACATCTTTATTCATCTGTCACTGGACATATGGGCTCTTTCCATAGTTTGGCTATTGTGGACATTGCTGCTATAAACATTGGGGAGCATGTGTGCCTTTGGATCTCTACATTTGTATCTTTGGGGTAAATACCCAGTAGTGCAGTTGTTGGGTCATAGGGTAGCTCTGTTATCAACTTTCTGAGGAACCTCCATACTGCTTTTCAGAGTGACTGCATTCCCATCAACAGTGTAAGAGGGTTGCATTCCCATCAGCAGTGTAAGAGGGTTCCCCTTTCTCCACATCCTCACAACATCTGTCATTTCCTGACTTGTTCATTTTAGGCGTTCTGGCTGGTGTGAGGTGGTGTCTCATTGTGATTTTCATTTGTATATTTCCCTGATGCTGAGTGATATTGAGCACTTTTTCATGTTGGCCATTTGTATGTCTGTGGAGAAATGTCTCTTCATGTCTTCTGCCCATTTCTTGATTGGATTATTTGTTCATTGGGTGTTGCATTTGATAAGTTCTTTAAATATTTTGGATACTAGGCCTTTATTTGATAAGACATCTGCAAATATATTCTCCCACTCCGTTGGTTGTCTTTTGGTTTTATGAACTCTTTCCGTTGTTGTGCAAAAAGCTTCTTATCTTGATGAAGTCCCAGTAGTTCATTTTTGCCTTTGTTTCCCTTGCCTTTGGAGATATGTCTAGCAAGAATTTGCTGCAGCCCAGGTCACAGAGGTTGCTATCTGTCTTCTCCTCTAGGATGTTGATGGATTCTTGTCTCATATTTAGGTCTTTCCTCTATTTTGAGTCTATTTTTGTGTAAAGTATAAGGAAATGGTCCAGTTTCATTCTTCTGCATGTGGCTGTCCAATTTTCTGAACACCATTTGTTGAAGAGACCATCTTTTTTCCATGGGATATTCTTTCCTGCTTTGTCAAACATTAGTTGACCATTAAGTTGAGGGTGCATTTCTGGGTTCTGTATTCTGTTACATTGATCTTTGCATTTCTTTTTGTGCCAGTGCCACACTGTCTTGATGATTACAACCTTGTAATAGAGCTTTAAGTCTGGAATTGTGACACCATCCACTTTGGTTTTCTTTTTCAACTTTTCTTTGTCCATTCAGGGTCTTTCCTGATTCCTTCCAAATTTTAGGATTATTTGTTCCAGCTCTGATGGTATTGTGATAGGGATTGCATTGAATGTGTAGATGGCTATGGGTAGCACAGACATTTTAACAATATTTGTTCTTCAATTCATGAGAATGGAACATTTTTCCATTTCTTTGTGTCTTCCTCAGTTTCTTTCATGAGCATTCTATAGTTTTCTGAGTATAGATCCTTTGCCTCTTTGGTTAGACTTATTCCTAGGTATCTTATGGTTTGGGGAGCAGTTGTAAATGGGATCAAGTCCTTAATTTTTCTTTCCTCTGTCTCATTGTTAGTATAGAGAAATGCAGCTGGTTTCTGTGCATTGATTTTATATCCTGCCACTTTGCTGAATTCTTTTATGAGTTTTAATAATTTTAGGGTAGAGTCTTTTGGGTTTTCCACATAGAGTATCATGTCATCTGGGGAGAATGAGGGTTTGACTTCTTTGCCAATTCAAATGCCTTTTATTTATTTTTGTTGTCTGATTGCTGAGGCTAGCACTTCCAGTACTATGTTGAACAACAGTGGTGATAGTGGACTTCCCTGCCTTGTTCCTGACCTAAGGGGAAAAGCTTTCAGTTTTCCCCATTGAGAATGATACTCACTGTGGGCTTTTGTATAGGGCTTTTATGATATTGAGGTATGTTCCTTCTGTCCCTACACTGTGAAGAGTTTTAATTAAAAAAAGGATGCTGTACTTTGTCAGATGCTTTTTCTGTATCTATTAAAAAAAATCATATGGTTTTTGTCTTTTCTTTTATTAATGTAGTGTTATCACATTGATTTGTGGATGTTGAACCACCCTTGCAGCCCAGGAATAAATCCCACTTGGTCATGGTGAATAATCCTTTTAATTCACTGTTGAATCCTCACCTGGTGTCTTGGTGAGAATTTTTGCGTCCATGTTCATCAGAGATATTGGTCTGTAACTCTCCCTTTTGGTGGGGTCTTTGTCTGGCTTTGGGATCAAGGCAATGCTGCCCTTATAGAAGGAGTTTAGAAGTTTTCCTTCCATTTCTATTTTTTGAAACAGTTTCAGAAGAATAAGTATTAGTTCTTCTTGAAATGGTTGAATTCCCCTGGGAAGCCATCTGGCCCTGGATTCTTGGTTTGTTTTTGTTTTTGTTTTTTGGAAATTTTGATTGCTGCTTCAATTTCCTTGCTGGTTATGTATCTGTTCAGATTTTCTTTTTCTTCCTGTTTCAGTATTGGTAGTTTGTACATCTCTAGGAATGCATCCATTTCTTCCAGATTGCCAATTTGTTGGCATATAATTACTCATAATATGTTCTTTAAATTGTTTGTATTTCTTCAGTGTTGGTTTGATCTCTCCTCTTGCATTCATGATTTTATTTGGGTCCCTTCTCTTTTCTTTGTGATAAGTCTGGCCAGGGGTTTACCAATGTTATTAAGTCTTTCAAAGAACCAACTTCTAGTTTCATTGATCTTTTTGTACTGTTCTTTTGGTTTCTATTTCATTGATTTCTGCTCTAAGCTTTATTATTTCTCTTCTCCTGCTGGATTTAGACTTAACTTGCTGTTCTTTCTCCAGTCCTTCAGGTGGGGGTTATGTTGTGTATTTGAGACCTTTCTTGAGTAAGGCTTACAGTGCTATATATTTCCCTCTTAGGACCGCCTTTGCTGTGTCCCAAAGGTTTTGAACAGTTATGTTTTCATTTTCATTTGTTTCCATGCATTTTTAAAATTCTTCTTTAATTTCCTGGTTGACTCATTCATTCTTTAGTAGGATGCTCTTTAGCCTCCCTGTATTTGAGTTCTTTCCAACTTTCCTCTTGTGATGGAGTTCAAGTTTCAAAGCATTGTTGTCCGAAAATATGCGGGGAATGATCCCAGTCTTTTGGTACCAGTTGAAACCTGATTTGTGACCCAGCACATGATCTGTTCTGGCGAATGTTCCATGTGCACCTGAGAAGAATGTGTATTCTTTTGCTTTGAGATGGAATGTTCTGAATATATCTGTGAAGTCCATCTAATCCAGTGTGTCATTCAGAGCCCTTGTTTCCTTGTTGATGTTCTGCTTAGACAATCTGTCCATTGCAGTAAAATGGGGTGTTGATGTCCCCTATTATTATTGTATTATTATCAATGTGTTTCTTTAATTTTATCAGTTGGTTTATTTAATTGGCTGCTCCCATGTTAGGGGCATAAATATTTACAATTGTTAGATCTTCTTGTTGGATAGACCCTCCTCATCTCTCATTACCATATCTGGTTTAAAATCTAATTTGTCTGATATAAGGATTGCCACCCAGCTTTCTTTTGATTCCATTAGCATGATAAATGGTTTTCCATCCCCTGAGTTTAAACCTGGAGATGTCTTTGGACCTAAAATGAGTCTCTTACAGACAGGATATCAGTGGTCTTGTTTTTTTTCCAAACTGATCTTTTGATTGGGGCATTTAGCCCATTTACCATTCAGAGTAACTATTGAAAAATACAAATTTAGTGCCATTGTATTATCTGTAAAGTCACTATTTCTTTATATTGTCTCTGTTCCTTTCTGGTCTGTGTTACTTTTGGGCTCTCTCTTCACTTAGGGAATCTCTTTCAATATTTCTTGCAGGGGTGGTTTAGTGATCATGAATTCTTTTAGTTTCTGTTTGTCCTGGAAGTTTTTTATATCTCTATTTTGAATGACATCCTAGCTGGATAAAGTATTCTTGGTTGCATATTTTTCCTCATTTTGCACCCTGAATATATCATGCCAGTCTTTTCTGGCCTGCTAGGTCTCTGTGGTTCGGTCTAATGTTTCTACCCTCGTAGGTTACAGACCTCTTGTCCGGAGATGCTTTCACGATTTTCTCCTTTTCTCTGAAATTTGCAGGTTTCACTTTTATATGTGAGGGTGTTGACCTATTTTTATTCACTTTGAGGGGTGTTCCCTGTGCCTCCTGGACTTGAATGCCTATTTCCTTCCCCAAATTAGGGAAGTTCTCTGGTATAATTTGCTCCTGTATACTTACTGCCCCTCTCTTTCCTCTTCAGTTATAATCTCGTTTCTCTTTATGGTATCACTTATCTCTCAAATTCTCCCCTTGTGATCCAGTAATTGTTCATTTCCCTTTTTTCAACTTCTTTATTCTCCATCATTTTGTCTTCTGTATCACTAATTCTTTCTTCTGCCTCATTTCTCCTAGCAGTTAAAGCCTCCATTTTTTTTATTGCATCTCACTAATAGCATTATTTGACTCGATTAGATTATAATTCTTTTATTTTTCCAGAAAGAGATTCTCTAGTGTCTTCTGTGCTTTTTTCAAGCCCAGCTAACATCTTTATAATCATTATTCTGAACTCTAGTTCTGACATCTTACTTACATCCATACTGATTAGGTCCCTAGCAATCAGTACTGCCTCTTGTTCTCTTTTTTGAGGTAAGTTTTTATGTCTTGTCATTCTGTCCAGAGAAGAATAGCTGAATGAGAGAACAGAGTACCAAAATGGCAGCAACGCCAGAGAAATATCAGAGAATATCAGAGAAAAATCAGAAGAGACCCCAAATGGAAAAAAGACAAAAATTAAAATTAAAAAAAAAAAAGCATATAATCAGACATTTGAACAGAACTGAGCATTGGATCCTGTGTATATTTTAGTCTGTGAGAAAACTAGGTCCCAAAATTGTAAAGAAAGAAAAACTTTTATATGTACAAAAACAAAATTAAATACAATTAAAGGATAGAATGTAACTGTAAAAATGAATGTTGAAAGAAAAAAAAAACAAGAAAGATTATAAACAGGTGAACAGGACAGTGCTGAGTGTATTTTGGTTGGTTTGTTAGAAAAAATTACATCTCAAAATTGTAAAGAAAGATATATACACACACACACACACACACATACATACACAAAAAAATAAAATTAAATACATTGAAGATAGAATGTGATTAGAAAGATAATTTTTAAAAAGACTTTAGCACAAAAAAAAGTAAAGTAAAAAAAATAATATGATCAGACAGGTAAAGAGAACAGGTTCCTACGCTAGATTCTGGGTGTATTCTGGTCTGTTAGAAGAAAGTGCATCCCAAAATTATAAAGAAAGAAAAACTTATATATATACAAAAATTAAAAGAATAGAATTTAACTGTAAAAATGAAAATTTTAAAAGTTGCTAAAATAAGAAATTGGTTGAATAAGGAAAGACAAAAAAATTAAAATTGGAAAGACTAAGGAATCATGGGGGAAAAAACCATGAATTCTATATACTATTTTCCCCTAGTGCTGTAGTTTTGCATTTGTGTATGATCGTGGGTGAACTTCGGCTTAGCTGGATGGATGTTCGTGCTGATCTTTTGGGGGAGGGGCCTGTTGCATTGATTCTCAAGTGTCTTTGCCCCAGGTGGAATTGCGCTGCCTCTGCCAGGAGGCAGGTAAGTAAGTGGCTCCAGATTATCCTCTGTGACTTTTGTTTCCTGAAGGCTTTCCATGCCCTTTAGAGGATGATGGTGAAAATGGTGGCTTCCCAATCTCCAGCCCCTGCACAGAAAGCTGGGGCCCCATTCCTCAGTGTGCCCTCTGGGAAAAGCAGTCAGTCACTTCCATCTCTGACCACTATCTGTGCTCACCCAGCCTGTGACCAAGCATTTCTTTCTCAGGCCCACAACTCCGTTTCAGGGATCCAACCCCTACAGAATTGTGTGGTGTGCACCTGTGCCACTCTCCCCAGGGGAGAAAGTGGGGTCTTGCTGTGGTTCTGCTGCTCGCTGGGCCCCTGCTTGGAGAGCAGTTGCCCCACGGTGCCTGGGTTGGCAGTATATGGCAGCCCCAAGCTGAGAGCCCACTCTTGAGCTCACTGATTGCAGCCACATTCCCTGCTCCAATGCCTGGGAACTCTGCTGGCTCAGGCACCCCTGGTTGTCTTGTGACCCCATGGATCCTGAGACCACACTGTCCCACCCAGGATTCCGCCCTGCTTCGCCACCTGGCACCTTTCAGGCAGGGACATCTCTCACCAGGGCAGACTTCTAAAATTCTGAGATTTGTGCTGTGTTGCTCTATCACTTTTGGGTGCTGGCTTTTGGAGGCTCCCTTCCCCCTCAATTTATCTTCCAATATATGGCCTTAGATTCACTTCTCCACACCTCCTACCTTGCAGAAAGTGGTCACTTTTCTATTTGTAGAGTTGCAGTTATTTTTTTCATAGATCTCCAGTTGAGTTCACAGGTGTTCAAAATGATTTGATAGCTATCTAGCCGAATTCCTGGGACCAGACGAAGCTGAGGTCTCCTACTCCTCTACCACCTTGACTCTCTCCTCCCTAATTCATTTTTTCTTTTTTAACTTCTTGCCAGATACCTAAGTGTAAATGACTATAGTTTAATTGTCAGTTCTTTCAATTTAATATAAAAATGGTGTTCCATTTTGGGTTGAGCTTACACCTCACAGTCTCCCATGAGAAACTGTCATACTGAGGTATACAACATGAATTTTTACACATTCTTCCCATTTTCAAACTCTGTTGAAGAGGCAGCATGTATTCCAAGAGTTGATTTTAATATAGTTAATATTTTTACTGATTCATCAAGAACATTTAAAAATAAAACTGGCTTTTTTTTTTTTAAACTGTGAGTGTGTGGTTGTATGGAATGCAGTGACTACTAGTAATGGTTTGATACCAGTGCCTTGAGTTTGCTAAGGTGCCAAGACTTTTACCAGTCATTCCTTTTGATGAGTCAGGGCAAGTGTAGCGAGAAAGGCAAATGGCATCTCGGTATTATTATAAAATGGTTTTGACTTTGTAGATCCCCTATTCCTGGAGCACTCTTTGAGAACCTCAGCACTAGAAAACTTATGAATTCTAGGCTAACTTTAAAACATTTGTAGGTTGATGATTTTAGTGATTATCCCTCGGTTATGTGTGAGATTATAATGGATTGCAAATAATCGTACTTGAATTATAATATATGAGCAAACTTTCTGTCTTATAGTTTTGCAAGTTGGTAAATCTAAATGTAGTAGTGTAAATATTGTATTTCTTCTCTGGTTAGATGGGTTAGTTTACAGATTTTACCTATTAAAAAATGTTTTGCCTATGTTAATTATTAAATGAGCTTCACTCAAGTGTGTTTGTACATTTGTGTAACTGTTGTGTTTTTGTCACTTTTCTCCCCCTTGTTCATTTGAAGAACCTCCAACATGTTCTCCTCAGCAGTTTACTTGTTTCACGGGAGAAATTGACTGTATCCCTGTGGCATGGCGCTGTGATGGGTTTACTGAATGTGAAGACCATAGTGATGAGCTCAACTGTCCTGTATGCTCAGAATCCCAGTTCCAATGTGCCAGTGGGCAGTGTATTGATGGTGCCCTCCGATGCAATGGAGATGCAAACTGCCAGGATAAATCAGATGAGAAGAACTGTGAAGGTATGCAAAATTCCTGGGGCCTGGTTGTGTCGCCTTTTTTTCCATTAATGTTCAATTGTTTGAAATTTAGAGTATTGTTTTGGCTTAGTAGATTTGGGGTTTTTTTCAAGTACATTTGACTTTATGATCTTTAAACTAGTAGCATGTTCCAAATTGTTTTACTCCACTTAAACATAGGTTTAAGTGTATGGGGTCTGTACACCTTAATAAGCTTGGCAGATTGAGGGATGAGGCCCAGAAGTTAGACCTTCAGTATGTAAAAATAGTCCTTGTTTCCAGTGAACTCTGAATTAGTAGCTTTATTACAATATAAAATAGTTTCATATTTTCCTCTTTGCACCACTAACCTTTAACATGGTAAAAACAAATTCTCTAGAATTGTTTAATGTCTAGAAATGCACATACAGGGCACCTGGGTGGCTTAGTAGGTTAAGCTCTGCCTTCCGCTCAGGTCACGATCCCAGTGTCCTTTGGATCCAGCCCCATGTCGGGCTCCCTGCTTAGCAGGAAGTCTCCTTCTCCTGCTGCCCCTCCCCACTGCTCATGTGCACTTTCTCCTCTCAGATAAATAAATCAACCTTAAAAAAATGCACATAGATAGAATTCTTTAATTCTTAACAGAATTATTAGTGAAAGAGGATCCTAATTTCATATAAAGAACAAAATAGGAAATTTCGTGCTGGATTTCTTTTTTTCCACTCTTTTCTCTCTACCAATGGAAATCCCCAGAGAATAATTTTTAAGTTATATTTTAAAGTCTAATTTGTTTTTCATTTACACCCAGAAAGTACTTTTTGACTTTACATGCTAGTAAAAATAAGAAAACTATTTACATTTTTCCCCCAGTGCTTTGTTTAATTGATCAGTTCCGCTGTTCCAACGGTCAATGCATTGGAAAACATAAGAAATGTGATCATAATGTGGATTGCAGTGACAAGTCAGATGAATTGGATTGTTGTAAGTAGGACTAAAACCTTATATATTGCTCTTATGGGAGTTTTTAAAATACTTTTTCCTTTTCTTCATAGGTGAGTTTCTCTTATAATTAGTATTTCTTTATTAAGAAACAAACATTAGGGGTGCCTAGGTGGCTCAGTCAGTTAAGCATCCAGCTCTTGATTTCAGCTAGGTCATGATCTCAGGGTTAGGAGATCAAGCCCTACATTGGGCTTCCTGCTCAGCTGGGAGTCTGTGTGAGATTCTCTCCCTCTCCACCTGCTGTGCTCTCTCTTTCTCCCTAAAACAAATGAATAAAAATCTTTAAAAAAAAGAAGAAGAAAAGAAGCATTAATGTTAAGCTAATTATTTGTACCAGGATTTTTTTGTTTTGCTTTAATAATTCCTTATAGATAGCAGTTTTCTTTGCACAAATATCTTCACAGAAACATTAAGGAAAACATCAGAAAGGAGTAAATATTATTTTGCCACAACTCAAGTTAGGAAATTCTCAAACCGTTTAGATATGTAGAAATCAGTGGTGTAAACTTGAGATTCTGAACATTAGCTTATGTTTATCATCTCTCACTTTTTTTGACATGTTTCTACCAGTTTCTTAATGACTTTAAGAGCTTCCTTAAAATGAAGGCTGAGGATTCTTAGGCCAATATATACCCCTATGCCTAAGGACTCTAGCGTACATAACTGATAGTTTCATAACTATTGACAAATGCCCTGACATAAAATATATCCCAAAGTGATAAACTTAGTTCTGAATAGAATTCAGCATAAGGCACGCCTCTCCTGTCAGACTGATTTTATGGAATTTAGGTAGAATTCATTTAAAAACTCTTTACACGTAATGAAAACTTTAAGCTGGTATTTTTACAAAATTCAAATGGGATCCTTGCTAAGACTTTTAGAACCTATTCATTTATTCAGCAGACTTTGACTGAATACCTGCCATGTGTTGAGGGTTCCTGTACCAAGTTTCTCAGAGTCCTCTCTGGTTAAGGTAGTAGTAAGAATAAAGATTTTAAAGCTAAATGGAGATGGATTTGAATTCTAGTTCCACCTCTTACCAGCAGATTATTTGTTGTTATGTTTAAAATGAAGATAATATTTAGCTTGGTGGCTGTGAGAAAATTAAACAATTCAGTGTATATAAGATCTATAGATCTTGACACTCTTGATAAGGGAATGTAATAAGTGATACTAAGTGTACTGTAATAGAGATCTGTATAAGTACTAGCATCAAAAAAAGAGAGTGGTCCCTTCGACCCCAGCAGCAGCTTCTTCCTAGAAACATTGCCAAAGGCAAGGGAAGAAAGGACAAAGATCAAGATCAAAAGCTTTTGCACAGCAAAGGAAACAGTCAACAAAACCAAAAGACAACTGAAAGAATGGGAGAAGATATTTGCAAACAACGTATCAGATAAAGGGCTAGTATCCAAAATCGATAAAGAACTTATCAAACTCAATACCCAAAGAACAAAAAATCCAGTCAAGAAATGGGCAGAAGACATGAACAGACATTTCTGCAAAGACATCCAGATGGCCAACAGACACATGGAGAAGTGCTCCACATCACTCAGCATCAGGGAAATACAAATCAAAATCACAATGAGATGCCACCTCTCAGAAGTCAGAATGGCTAAAATTAACAAGTCAGGAAATGACAGATGCTGGCGAGGATGCAGAGAAAGGGGAACCCTCCTACACTGTTGGTGGGAATGCAAGCTGGTGCAACCACTCTGGAAAACAGCATGGAGGTTCCTCAAAAAGTTGAAAATAGAGCTACCCTACAACTTGGCAATTGCACTACTGGGTATTTACCCTAAAGATACAAATGTAGTGATCCGAAGGAGCCCATGCACCCAAATGTTATAGCAGCAATGTCCACAATAGCCAAACTGTGGAAAGAATCTAGATGTCCATCAACAGATGAATGGATAAAGAAGATGTGGTATATATACACAATGGAATATATGCAGCCATCAAAAGAAATGAAATCTTGCCATTTGTGATGGCACTAGAGGGTCTTATGCTGAGCGAAATAAGTCAGTCAGAGAAAGACAATTATCATATGATCTCCCTGATAGGAGGACGTTGAGACGCAAAGTGGGGGGCTTGGGGAGTAGGGAAGGAAAAAATAAAACAAGATGGGATCGGGAGGGAGACAAACCATAAGAGACTCTTAATCTCACAAAACAAACTGAGGGTTGCTGGGGGGTGGGGGTAGGGAGAGGGTGGTTGGGTTATGGACATTGGGGAAGGTATGTGCTATGGTGAGTCCTGGGAAGGTGTAAGCCTGATGATTCATAGACCTGTACCCCTGGGGCTAATAATACATTATATGTTAATTTAAAAATTTTTTTAAAAAGAGAGTGGTCCAATCTTTAGGAATGAAGATGGGGTTCATCAAGGAAACAACATCTTAGAAAACTGGTACTTAAGATTGGGTCTTGATCAGTGATAGCATTAATTAAACAGATAAATGGAGAGATTGTATTCCAAGCAGAGGAATATGCTATCCAAAAACAGAGTGAAACAGGCACCTTTGGGAAACTACATGTAACTGGGATTGCCAGAATACAGGCAATGTCTTGAGGAGGGGTACCAGCAAGAGAACATGTAAAGGTGAGATTAGAGAAGACTTGACTTTTCTTTGAAAGAGCCTAGACAGCATCCAGAGTAACAGAGAGCCATTGAGAAGCTTAAGTAAAGGACTGGCATGGCTATGTAATTGTGAAAGCTGTAAAATTAGATGGATTTTAAGTATAAGATTATAGGCAGGGAAATGTTAGGTTGATTGCTTTCACACTTACTGATCACATCAAGAGGAATACAAAAATGTGGGTGTTCACATAAAGAAACAAAAGCGTCATACAGCAGTACTTACCCGTATGATAAAGAATGTATTCTGAAGTTTTCTGTTTTATTTTTTTTTTCCGAAGTCTTCTGTTTTAAAATGAGGATTGCAACACTAATTTTTTTTCATCATCTATTGGCTTGCAGCCTCTAATTTAAAATACTTAGGAGGCTCTTATAGTTCAGGCAGAAGATGATTATCTAAATCAAGAGAAGCAGTGGTGGTGGAAAGGAGGGGTTAGATTTTAGAAATAGAATAAAAAAGTTTTTGTAACCTGACACGTTTAGGTTGACTTACAAGCACCACACCGAGTGACTGGAGTCATTAACGGGAACATATAGCAGAGACTGAAAACTGAAGAATCATTCCATATCTTGGGCTGCAGATATAATATTTGTCTGATATAGGTTTTTTATTACTTTTTAAAATTTAATTTAAATGCCTTTGATTTGCCACAAGTACCATCATTTATTTATGATCTGCTTTACCCTGAAATCCACAAAACCTGTTGGATATTGGTGAAGATGAATGCAGGGTAGATAGGTTGCATTCAGGTTGTCAATGGGATATCCCATTGAAGCTATTCAGGAAGTTGTTGTCAGTTGTATGAGTCTTTAGCTCAAGAGAGATATTTGGCCTCTTCAATTTATTAAAGATAATTGAAGCTTAGGCAGTGGATGAAGTCTCTTAGAGAGTTAAGTAGAGGAAAATAGCGGGACAGAGACAGAACTCTGGCAAACACCTGCACTTAAGAGATGAAAGAGAAGGAAGCCAACAAATGGAAACAGAAAAAGAATAGTCAGAGATAGTAAAAGTAAGAGAGTGGTATTTTGGAAGGGTATTGATTACACATTTTTGAGAAGAAAACAAGAGCCATCGGTATTGAATGGTTGGAGAGGTCAGTAAGATGAAGAGTTTAGTGAATATGGCAAATAGGAGAATTTTGACCTTTGTCAGACAAGTTTCACTGTGGCCATGAAGATAGAAGCGTGATTTCAGTGAGTTAAGATGTGAAGACTAAGAATTGGAAATAGTGAGTATAAACTATCCTTTCTTGCATCTTGGCATTAGAAGGTAATGCCAAGGCATTGGAAAGGGATAAGAAAGATAGATGGCTGCTCACAAGGAGTAGGGGGAATCTGTATCCCAGAGTCCACAGACAAAATATCTAACTGCCAGCTCCTGCATATCCTGTAACTTAGTGATAGCATTTTCTCTCATTTATTTAATCTAGTGGAGGGCAAATTCAGCTGTGTGGGTGGGAGATTTAAGGTAAGATGAAGCAGAAGAAAGGTTTTTTAAGGAATCTGCAAGTGTAAGGCCCCTGAATGGTCAGCCGGTTAAGCATCTGACTCTTGATTTTGGCTCAGCTCATGATCTCGGGGTCATGGAATTGAGCCTCCTGTAGGGATCTGTGCTCAGCGAGGAGTCTGCCTTGGATTTTCTCCCACTCCCTCCACCTCTGTCCCTCCTCTCTGCTCTCTCTTGCTTGCTCTCTCACTGTCTCAAAAAAAAAAAAAAATATATATATATACACACACACACACAACACATACATATACACACACACACGCACACACGAACGAAAGAAAGAGCTGCGGTGTGAGATATGGTCCAACTATTCAGAATGGAACGATTTTCCTTCCAAATAGAGGAGTAATGCTCTAAACTTGAGCCCTTTTACTGTTTACCTTTTCCTGTGATACTGATGCCCCCTGCTTCTAAAGCCTCACATAGCTCACGGATCTGGTAAAGGTGAATGCCATAGGCAGGGTCGTCCTCTCATGCTCTCAAGTTCTGGCCTTTGTAAGTACTCAGGCAATAGACTCACCCTGAAAGCACTAGCATATTGGGCGCAAGAGCTAATGCTCTCTTTAGCTTCTAATCTCCCTTCACCAGGCCTGGATGTCACTTTTCAAACCTAAAATCATGCTCAGAGCTGCTTTTGGCTTCTTCATTATGCCGGGTAAAACATTTGATGACTTTCCTAGGTCCATCCCTTTTGAGCCTAAAATTTCCTCTGAAATTCAAAATAACCATGTTACTTTATGACATACAAAATGAAGTAGAACAAATTTTATCTCTGTGTTAGAAATGACGTTTAAATCTATGATTCACTTTTTTTCATCAGTTTATAGATATACTTTTCAATGTATTGTTTTATTTCTGTCTTCACTTAAAGATAGTTCATTTTGATTTCTAGTGATACTTAACCTGTATGCCCAATGGGGCATGGTGAGTAAGTATTCATAGAAACAAAAAAAATGGTTGTGCGTTGTCTTCACTAATTCACATTCTACTCAGAGGCCCTCTTTTTAATAACTATCTTGAGTCTACAGTTGTTTCTCCTTTATATAACTGTACTGCATTCTCATTTTAGATCCAACTGAGGAACCAGCTCCACAGGCCACCAACACCGTTGGTTCAGTTATTGGAGTAATTGTCACCATTTTTGTGTCTGGAACTATATACTTTATCTGCCAGAGAATGTTGTGTCCGCGTATGAAGGGAGATGGGGAAACCATGACTAATGACTATGTAGTTCATGGACCAGCTTCTGTGCCCCTTGGTTATGTGCCACATCCAAGTTCTTTGTCAGGATCTCTTCCAGGTGAGTTAAGACTGATCCACTGAGAATCAAGTCTGGGATCCTGGCGGGATTGCCAACTTTCCATTATGAAACAGGGTATTACCTAGAGTCTATTTCAAACTAGACTACTTTGGGTTTAAAAAATTGTAAGAACAAATGTTCTCTTTTACTTTTAGCACTCTTTTTATAAAAGGTTATGAAGCAAATATATAATAACGCATATTTATACATACCAACTGCATTTATTGCACATACAAATACACTGCATTTTTGGATGTCCTCTCCTGAAAGTAAATCGGTAGACATTTGGTGGAGAGTCATAAACCACAGGTCCCTTAGGCACACTACCAGGGGACCTCAGTACTACAGAGCCCAGCAACTAAAGGTGGGGGGAAAAAAAGATTAAGATTCCTTTTCAGCAGAGATTTGGAAATAGCTGAGTGGTAGTAAGGAGGGATATATTAGGCTATGCCTAAATAATAACCAATAGCCAGAAATTCAATGTCCTTGGGTAGACCATATTGCCCTAGGGAAGTACGGCTTTCTTTTCAATGCCTTCTGGTGCCCATAGTGAAAAGAAGTCTTTTTTTAAATGAATATGGAGAAGGAAGTGTCAGGCAAAATCTCTCAGAAAAAAAAAAGAACTTTTTCTGGGTATAAATCTAAGAAAACAGATAAGATTTTTGAAACTGTTAATGATAGTGATTCCTTTTGCTATAACTATTTTCAGTTAGTGAAATATGGGAAGTCACTTGGAAAATAATAGAATTTCTTCTTTAGCATTGGTGGTTGTGATTCCAACAACATTTACATCCAGAAGATGAAGAAGTAATCTGTACTTTGTATTAATGTCTTTAAAACTGGATTAGTTTCCTCCTGAGCAAATCTATTGTTTAATCTGTCCTGCCCACACTCCATAGTCCTTTTCTTCTACAGATCCTCTAAAGTTGAAAACTTCTTATTTTGAAGAGCTCTGCTTCCGTCCTTGGAGAGAAGGGATGGAGCTATTTACTTGGCCTTGTTCTAGGCCAGCTCTCAGAAGTGTTCACTTCTAGAGAATATTCATTTCTCTTCTCCATTAAGTATTTTCAATTATTATTAGGAAAAGAGAGCATAAATTGTTTTGAAATCAAACCATTTGGCTATTGGTATTTGTAATCCTAGTATTGAATAAAAACATTTTATGGGTGGAAATAATTTTTATAGATCTGATTCATCTTCAGTATTTATCTTTCATTTTAGGAATGTCTCGAGGTAAATCAATGATCAGCTCCCTAAGTATCATGGGGGGCAGCAGTGGACCCCCTTATGACCGAGCTCATGTCACAGGAGCATCATCAAGTAGTTCTTCAAGCACCAAAGGCACTTACTTCCCTGCAGTAAGCAGTCTGTTTTCCTTTGTTTGACTTTGAATGCTAAGTTAAATGGGATCCTAGATTTAAATGGGGGGTACTCAGTGGTAATTAAAGTTTGGTACTACTAAAGATGGTAATGTAAAGAGACTTTAGAATTTGGTTTTTAGTATAGAATTTAGGCATAGAGGGGGTGCCTGGGTGGCTCAATGGGTTAAAGCCTCTGCCTTTGGCTCGGGTCATGATCCCAGGGTCCTGGGATCGAGCCCCACATCGGGCTCTCTGCTCAGCGGGGAGCCTGCTTCCCCCTCTCTCTCTGCCTGCCTCTCTGCCTACTTGTGATCTCTGTCTGTCAAATAAATAAATAATTTTAAAAAATCTAAAAAAAAAAAGAATTTAGGCATAGAGGGCTTACAGCTAGAATTTACCACCACCATGCAAGCACTCTTAAATCTAAATCTTTAAGTTTACCGTGTAGTAACCAGCATGTTTGAAAGCATTAGGCAGTAATTTCATAGTTTGGGTAAAAGTAGAACTACTGAGTAGTATCTCCTGAGAGGGTTAGAATCTACATTCTGTGACCTCTCTAAAAAAGGAAGCATACCTGGTATTTCTCCCACCTCAGTAATGTTTCTCTAAACATTTATAATTTAAAAAAAATCAGAACCCAGCTGTGCTGAACTTAAACCAGTGACTTACAGATTTCCTTCTTATCACATTGCGCTGTGTAGCCGTGACAAAATGGTGTTCTAGGGAGTAGAGAGCCCCATTCTTAAGCACTATTGGAGGTCAGTTCTTTGGGAAAGGATTGTGCTGATCATGTAATGGAAAGGAATACCAAACAGATGAAGGAAGAGCATGTAAGAAAGTCTAATGGTCTTTGTGTGGCATAGACTATTATTATTTTAATAATGTAATTATTTTTCTGTTTAGATTTTGAACCCTCCGCCATCCCCAGCCACAGAGCGATCACATTACACTATGGAATTTGGTTATTCTTCGAATAGTCCTTCCACCCATAGGTCCTACAGGTAATGCGTATCTTCCTCTAGTATAATCAAGGTATTTATTAAAAGAAAGAAGGATTCTAGTTGTGGTAGTAATGGAGCCTAAATAAATAGATGATGGTAACTGAGAGAGAATAGGCATTTTGTCTTGGTAGTGCTAATGTTGCCCCTACCACACATCCTTTTCTTCCAGACATTATATATTTTTTTTAAAGAGAGTCACAAATACTAGGTTTCAAAGTAATAAAGTAGAGCCCCTAATTATTTTGGCAAAATTCTAAGGAAAAGTTACCCACCCAAATAACTGATCTCAAAATGGATTACTGCTCAAGTTAGGTTTGATTGATAGTCAAATTGACATAAGATAGTCTATTGACATAAGACTGTCCAAAACCCCATCCTTAGACTGTCAATCAAACCTAACTTCAGAGAGTCGTGAGAGCTGTAAAGACCAGGGAGAGTAAGCACAGATTTCGAGAGAAGTCGAGAGAAGCTGAAGTTCAGTCCTTGCTTCACATACTTTATTACAATCGGGAATGAAAAATTTCTCATAAAATCGCTTGGAATAAATCATGACTCACTAAAATGAATGAAATATATTTGTAAGACAGAAAGGGGGAAATTATGCCTTTCTGCTACTGTGTGTCTGTAGAGCATAGTGAGCAGAAGTACTAGTGTATTATATCCTTACTCTCTTCACTATCTTTCAAAGGCCAGCAGAAAGTCCACAGTGTGATGATCTCTAAGTGCTGAGTGTTGTGTTTATTGGCATCCCTGAAGTGCCTATTATCTTCTAGTTAAGGTGTTTCCTAGACTTGTAGTCAAATTATCCTGATACAACCTTACAGATGTAGAGAAGCCAAGTGGAAACTGTTTATAGCGTCTTATTCAGCACTTGCATTTCATTTTATAGATAAGACTGTTTGAGACAGGCTTGATTCTGAACTGATGTTTTTCTGTTTTAAGTGTTGATTTCCTTGCCACTAGTTTGTTCTCAAAAGCCAAAATAGGAAGCAGAAACCTGTAAACTGAAAAAACAAAATGAAAGACCTAAATTTTTATTTAAAAAAAATTAATTTCTTTGGGGCACCTGCTGGCTAGTTGGTAGAGCATCTAATAACTCTTGATCTCAGGGTCATGAGTTCAGGCCCTGCATTGGGCATGGAGCCTACTTTCTAAATACATACATACATACATACATACATAAATATTTATATCGAATAAAACATTGATTAAAATGGATATAATTGCATCAAAAACATTTCTTATTTGACTATTTCTCATGTCTCAAATTAAGCCCAGTTTCTTTCTTCTGAGTCACACTTTTCATTATTTGAGATTTTTGCCCGGACTGGAATGTAAAAGAATTTTGTTAATTTTATTTCCTTTCTTCTTAGCTGTTTTGTTTTGTTTTCTTCCCCATGAAAATGGAAGTGTTGGGCCTTTAAATGTTGAGCCAAGAAATTTCACCAGGACTCAATGTATGATTGGACAGAAAGATAAAACCTAAAAAGTGCAATGACATCATGTCATTATTCGTAGTGAAAACACTTGGGAACCTGCTCAGCAGGCCATGTAACTTTTGGTCTTTGGCAGCCATTTCTTTTGAGGCAAACCCTGGGTGATACCAAATGGTGGATATATCTTAGGATAGTATGTTGTGGCAGTCTGTAGCACTGGGCATCTTATGGCTTGTTCCTTCAGTTTTACACATGCTCCTACCCCTCTCTTCTAGTCACTTTGTTTGATAACAAAGCATTTGAAGAAACCTTGATTGGGATAAATATGAAATAAGATCAGCTTTACGATATTTGGAATATAAGTGGTATATGAGGTTACGGATAGAAGTAGAAACGATAGAAAGGCTAGCACTTCTAGCTCTTCTCTTCACTGGTGTGTTCATGTTTTCTCAGTTCCTTTTTTATTAGTGAACCATGCTATAAACTTGATTAACGGCTGTAGATTATTTGAAAAGGTGGAACAATAAGTATAAGAAATAAATTAGGTGTCTGAAATACATATTGGAAAATATACTGGCCCTACATTATTTAGATGTTTAGAATTAATCATTTTGTTGTTAGGACAGTATGCTTTTCTGTATACAGGGGATCAAAACTCTTTCCTTCAAACCATAGCACTTTCTCTTGGCTGATAGTGACAGTAATGGGATAGATATGCCCCTTAGGCTGTCTACCAAAATTCAGCATGGCTTGCACAATATTTGTTTTAAAGAGAGAATGAAGTCTTCAGACATTTTCAGATTATTAAGTAAATTATAGATCAGTTAAAGAATGTTACAGGAATACTAACATGATTGAGTAAGATCAAATATGTGAAGACCCGTTCTTCTCACAGACTATGGAACAGCAAAAATTGGTGGGGCACCTGGACGGCTCAGTGGGTTAAGCCTCTGCCTTGGGCTCAGGTCATGATCTCAGGGTCCCCAGCCCCACATCAGGCTCTCTGCTCAGCAGGGAGCCTGCTTCCCCTTCTTTCTCTGCCTACTTGTGATCTCTGTCTGTCAAATAAATAAAAACTTAAAAAAAAAAAAAAAAAGAATTGGTGAGGTCAGTCCACTATATAGACTAAATGCAAAATGTATAAAAGACTTTCCAGAGATGATCATTAAGTATAACTTTGAATATAATGAAACGGTTTAACTTAAGGTATAAGAGCACATCCAGAGGCTAGGTTGAGTTTACCTCTGTATGACCAACCTATCCATTTTTAAATGCCTCTAGTCACATTTTATTTGCAAATATGAAATACTGTCTTCCTTTAATTGGCCATTGCAAATTGTCTCCTGGTCTGTACAAATTTAAATTGTAGTAGCGCATTATCTTCAAAGTGAAGTTTACATTTAATAATTCTATATTCTGATAGGGAAAACAGCTTTTCTGTAAAACTAAGTGTCTGCTTCTCTTGATTTTCCTCCTATACCAGCTACAGGCCATACAGTTACCGGCACTTTGCACCCCCTACCACACCCTGCAGCACAGATGTTTGTGACAGTGACTATGCTCCCAGCCGGAGAATGACCTCAGTGGCAACAGCCAAGGGCTACACTAGTGACTTGAACTATGACTCAGAGCCTGTGCCTCCACCTCCCACACCCCGAAGCCAATACCTGTCAGCCGAAGAGAACTATGAAAGCTGCCCACCTTCTCCATACACAGAGAGGAGCTACTCTCATCACCTCTACCCACCGCCACCCTCTCCCTGTACAGACTCCTCCTGAGGAGGGGCCCTCCTCCTCTGACTGCCTCCAATGCAAAAATGTAAATACAAATTTGGTTGAGATCTGGAGGGGGGGAGGGAGCTATTAGAGAACGATGAGGCAGACCATGTACAGTTAAAAAATTATAAATGGGGTAGGGAATACTGGAGATATTTGTACAGAAGAAAGGGATATTTATATATTTTTCTTAAAACAGATTTGCTGCTTGTGCCATAAAAATTTGTATAAAAAATAAATTTGTACTAAAAGTTTTATTTTTGCAAACTAAATACACAAAGCATGCCTTAAACCCAGTGAAGTGACTGAATACAAAGGAAACAGAAATAATAAAGGCATCACTGACCAGGAATATCTGGGCTTTATTGATACCAAAAAAAAAAAAAGAGAGAGAGAAGAAGAAGAAGAAGAAGCAGAAGAATTTAAGTCCATCTCAGAGCAGCAAACCACAGATACTTGGAAGTAGCCAAATAGCCTTCATATTAACTAACATTTGAGGGCCAACAAGTTTAAGAAATCACGAAAGGAAAAAAAAAGGAATTAAAACTAACTTTGGACAAAGGGCTTTGTTTTCTCTAGGAATCCAATTATTTTAGTGAGGAAAGTAGGTATTTATAAAAATCCCTTCTGGGTGTTGCTATTTTAGGAAATCAGCTGTCTGGTAAGAAGGTGTGGGGCTCTTTGTAAGACTTTGCAAGTCTTCTGTCCCTACCTTGGAACCCACAACTTCTGGCAAAAGAATTAATTTTTTCACTAGGTGTTTTTTACCTTGCTTCCTCCCCCAGCAGCTTTGTAGGCCATTTTGCCAAGATATCACGATTTATTCACAGCTTTTTATCTGAGGATTGATTAAATGGAATTTCCTAAATTAAGGTTGCATTTTAATATTTCTACTAGCTCCATTCCTCTGTAGGCTTAGCTCTTCAATTTGACTGCTGTTTTTGCATAATGATCAAAGGTTAGACATATTATTGCTCCTCTTCCAAGATTGTTTTAATGCTCATTAAAATCTCTTTTTACAACACATATAGGCAATGTTTAAGAATTACAAATTTAACCATTATGTTTTTGTTGTAAATTAATCATATATCCTTGCAGTACTTTCAGCACATAATATCACAATATGAAATCGTTTATATATATATATGTTCTTTTCCTAGTAAAACATTTAAATATGTTCCGGTTAGAGACAATCTATTTAAGAAGAGAATTTTTTTTGTTATCATTAGATTTTCCCTTTATTAACTGTTTGTGACATTTTCATGTTCTTTAGGTCACTTTTTCTCAGAACGATGTCTACATACATACCTCTTTTAATGTGTGACGTGAGTTTAATATCTTCCTGTTACCCAATGTGAATGTTAAGATTGTTTTCAAATTATCCACAAATTATTCTTATACTCACCTCTTATATATTTTTGTGTGTTCTCTTTTATCCCATTATGGATTAAGATGATTTAACAAATTTATCAATATGGATTAAATGAGAAGGTCAACCTAGTAACTTCTCGGCTGTCAGAACTTGGGTGGAGGGGAATAATGGAAGGTTCTTACATAATCAGCCTGCCCCGCGTGGTCCTTGGGTTGCTGCATCTTTAGCTCTCAAGGGCTGACGTGGGACAGTTCTAGCACTGCTCTGCCACCTTGCCACAAGTCAGTTTCCTGCTTTTTACGTGTTTCCAGCACTTCTCTGCTAAAACTGAAAATGTTTTTAAACTAATGTATTTTTACTTTAACAGATGTCAGTCAATTAGTTACCAAATGATTTTTTTTTTTTTTTTTTTTAAATTCTGTCTTGCTGAGGCCTCCTCTCTGGATTTTAGGGCCCAAGAGAAAACAATGGAAGAAGAGATTCAGAATTCTGGCAGGGATGAAGTAACTTTTTAAGCAATTAAAAATACCTAAGGAATCTTTTTAAAGAGGAAAAAAATGTGGTTTCAGAATAATGCTTAGATTGTTGGGGACACCTTATATGAATCAGGTGCACTTGATTTTGCCTATAAATAAATGGTGATCCATCAGTGTCTTGCATTTCAGGCGAACAAGCATTAACTCTTCCTGTTGGTAGACAAAGTGCTCACAGTTTAACAGAATGGACACTGGAGTTGTATTCTGTGACATGGGGCCTTTGATGCTTAAATGAAGATAGAAAGGTTAGCAATAACTGGGTATCAATTAGAATTTGAGAATTCTATATGTTTACATTTTTATTGTGCATCTTTATCCGGTGGGCTTCCCATGTGGAAACTTGCACTATAATGAATTAAGAAGAATACTGCCTTGTTATATCTCAGTCCAAGTGCTTGTACTGCGATGGCAATGGCCTCTTCTTGCAAAATACTGATTTGTGTGCCAATTTGTTTGAAATTATTTGAAGGCAGTTCCGCTTAATCTCAGAATCCTCTTCCTGGGGTATTTGAGATGGATTCTTAATGTTTGGGGGAGGGTACTTCTAAATGAGAGAATTATCAAAATTCAGGAAAGATTGGTCCTCAGATTACATGGACAGTTAAGCATAAGTAAACTTTTTGATTATTAGACACAAGAGGTTTAATTGGAGAAACTGAAGATAAATAACTTAAGCACAAATCAGGGGAAAAAGTAGAAAAGGATTTAGAATTTGGTATGTTGCTATATTCATTATCCATGAAGAAAAAAAGAATAAAATGTTGTTAGAGTCCTTAAATACTGAAGTATTTAATTTTGAACATATGCCTTAAAGTATGCCTATTTACTGATGTGATTAAAATTATCTGAGAAATGAGCTCTTGCATAGCATACTTTTTATGCACTATGTAGTAGACTAGACTTCATCGAGGTGGTCTTTTTACCTCTGAACAGTGGCCTAAGGGATTTTGCTGCTTAAATCAGATAATGGCATAGTCACAAGGGGAAAAAAAAAAAAAAAAAGAGTTAAGGGATAGAATTCTCGGTATTAATTTTTCTTTCATGAAATTTTATTACGCCTTTGACACTGCTGCTCTTCTGTAGTAGCTTAGATGCCTGTCTAGCGGAAAATTAGTTATTTTAATATAAAATACTGTATGATATACCGTCAATCGCTATTACGACCCTTGAGAACAGCTATTCTGAAGGGATGATATATATTTAGAAATGAAGACTTTACAGTACATTTTCATCTATAGGCCATTAATTTGGGGGCAGGACTTTTGAGCAGTAACATTTTAGCATGAATTGAGGATATATTTGTTCATCATTTTAAAATACTCTAAAGTCAGTAATTTGTATAAGGCCAACTCCAACTTAGTATATAAAAATAGCCACCATCTGCATTAGGTAGCCATTAGTTTTGGGGTAAAATCTTTTTGTTTTGCCATCAAGGCCTATTAATGAAGAATACTTCAAGCCGAGTTAGTAGCTGCAGCTTAGCTAGCCTATTAATGAATCTGTGTATGTTTGTGCAACCTGATACCAGCCATCATAATAGACTACTTCTGCTTCTCTGTGATAGTTGTGCTGGTGGCGTCCTGTGCCCAGATTCGATTCCTAGAAATGTTTTTAAAATTGTTTTTTCTCTTGCGGGGGAAACTTGCCACTTCATTGGATTGGCATGCCCTAAGAGTTGTGTATTGGTTACCATTACACATCTAACAAAATTGAGAAACAAAGTCTTGGGCTTTTCATACCCCAAGCTTTTAATAAGCTTAAGTCTGTATAATGACATACGTAGTATGTTTGGAGTGTGTCTATGAGTATGTGAATATCAGTTGGCTAACAAATGTTTGGGCATCCACAAATGAGACTATACATGAAGTGTAGACAGGGACTGAGTCATGAGTTTATAATCAAGTGTTGTTCTCAGAATTCTTGAACTCAAATTTAATTTTATTTGGTACTCCTCTCTTTATCCGAAGCCTAAAATGAGCCAAGAGAAATAACAGATGATTTTAGAAAGTACTTGTAGCATATGTGTGGTTTCTGACTTCTGGGATGGCATCATTTCATCATAGTCCCAAAATTTGGCTTTTGAAATTTTCAGTTTTAGGGGATAACGTTTTACATTTATAGTTTAAAATTTTTAAATTATGAGCATCATGAATCCATATACTCAGGATATTTCCATTGGACTTGATTCTGCATCTCATTAAACTAAGCCTGCCCCTGAGTAGAAGGGGGTAGTCAGTAAGAATCTTAGATCTTACTGACTACCCTCTCCCTCCTTCAGTCCAGGTAAATTTTGCTCGGTTTTTCTTTTTCATAAGGCATCCTTAAACTGTAAGTTTATTGCTGGAAAAAACTTCATGACTTTATAGATACAACTATAAACTATGTGATTTCTTGTACTCAGAGTATAGACCTAACGAAAACTAACTCGTAGATTTTCACCATTATGTAGGGTTTACCCAGAAGTTTACACCAAAGATTTAGAAACAGTGTGCTTTTGCTTATGCTTAACTGTCCATTTTTTTAAAAAAATATAAGAAGGATATATATATATATATATATATATATATATATATATATACCTAAATATGAATATTAAAAGGAAAAGAAAGTGAATAAGTCTAATTTTACATGAAATTAAATATCTGGAGTTAGTAGGAAAATTTGAAAAGAGTTAAGAGGATACCAAGAAGCTTAAGCTGGACTAGCCTTATTTGCAAGTGAAGGATCTGGTGCTGCTTTCAGATGTTTATCCTTTGTGTTTTAAAATTTTTTTCTTAAGCTTTAATCTTTGTTATTGTCTTAAAGTCAGCTGGTGTTTCTTGTTCATGGACTTTGGTACGATGGTGCTTTGCAAGGATGTATTTATATTTTAATGGCCAACATTTGGTCAGCCCTTGTCCACTATTCACTTCCCCCTTTTTGTAAAATAAGTGCTTTAATTGTAAACTGTATAAAAATACCTTGTATAAATCCCCTTTTGATTATTACAATAAGCTGAGTTGTAACAAATGAAATGTTGATTTTTATAATAAAACAGTGGAAAATAAAAGTGTCATTTCTTTTTAGCAAGAAATTAAAACAGCTGATTGTGCTTTGCTGTGACTAGTGTTTCAGAGACAATGAAACCCACCTTTATCGTTTACATTTCAAATAAAATACAACCTTGGAAGAGAGGTTTGAGAAGGCCGGTTGCATAGTGCAGTGTTTGGCCATACCTGTGTTGGGAACAGAGAATAAGGAAAACATTTTGTGCTCCCTGCCCTGGTTTTCATTCAACTCCTGGAAGGAGCCCCGCTGTGGACGCTGAACCTCCCCCTTCTCCAAATTAGCATTAAAAATGAACATTGCTCCTCCTGATGCGGAGTCCAGTATGCTATGATACTGAAGAGTAGCAGGATACAGCACCTCAAAGTATGCCACTCGGGCTTCTGGATTGTTTCACATCGGGTAGGCGCTTTAAAAACAGATACAGATACAGATAGAGGCTTTCTTTGAGCTCCCTTATCAGCCTAAAGACGGATCCTTTAAAAGGAACACACTTGGCATAAATCATAAATCCCCTCCTGGAGAGTTTCATCAACCAGGGATAATTGATTCTTATCACAGAAAAGGGGACTAGAAAAAACAGCCTGACAAACTTTGCTACAACTTTCATGAGACCTCCCACCTCCTCTCCTAAGGGCCCATTCATCTTTCCTGAAAGTCACTCTTTCCCAAGAGGCCTGCATCATCCCTCACCTTTTCCTATTAATATGCTATTTAAGCCTGAATCCTAAGCCATTTTGGGGAGTTTCTCAGTATTTCCCGTGTACACATAATAAATGTGTACATAAGGTGTACACATTAATAAGTTTCTGTTTGCTTTCTCTTGTTAATCTGTTTTTTATTACAAGGGCCTCAACTAAGAACTTAGATAAAGATAGGCAGAATATTATTTTCCTCCCCTACAATACTCTTTACAGAGAGGGAAGAAAAAAAACAATGAGGACTCAAAACCTCTACTTGAGTCAAAGTTCGCTGGCTTGACAGGAAGAGAGGAAGGCTTTATTATCTGGCATTAGTTAAGCTCAAACATCAGGGGTTAGATGGAACAAATGTTAGTGTAAAGGCCTTTTCTCAGCAGATGCTCTTGAGTAAGTGAGCTTACCTTGACTTCTTTGCTGACCCCTCCCAGTCTTCTGGAAAACAAAAATCACGAGTTGTGCTGTTACCAATCTAGTCAAAGAAAGGAAAGGCAGAACCATGGTGGTTTTGCCTGATTTAAAGGCAGGCTCAGAATGGGAACGACAGTGCAAGTTGTTTGGGGTCATTCTCTCTGCAGATGGGTTTTCTGCTCAGTTTATACAGCCTTTTTTATTTTAATCCTTTGCTTCCGGTACAGTTGCATTTCTATAAATTGAAAATAAAAGGGAAGTGACTATTGATGAGGTTCAGGACATGCTACCCCAAAATGTGGCACCTTAGCACAGTCACTATTTTAAGCTGAAGAAATTTGAGAAATGGCATATGCAGGAAGAACCCTCTGACCTTTCCCTGAAGCAAGTTACAAACCCTAATTTGAGAAGTGCCCTCCCTGTACTCAGAGGAAAGGCGCATCCTTACCTCAGAAGACAAAGGGATACAGAAGAGGAATCTGAACAAGCTGGCCTTGCTGAGTTTGTCCCAGTTTGTTAAACACAACCCATACTGACCACCACCCCTGTCCTCCTCCCCAACCCTGCAAATTACCCAAGATTTGCATTTGTAAGTTAATCATTAACCACCATATACAGCCAAACTTTCCCCATTAAGAGGCCAAAAATAAGGGACAATTTTGCTAAGATTTGTCCAGCATTTACTGCACCCCAGGTACTGTGCTAAGTGTCCCCTCCCCCCTTTTTTCCCCTTAATAATCAACCGATTAATACCCAACTTTGACAGGAAATACCCAGTTTGAGTATGAAAAACTCCAGTGCAAAATTTTGATCAGAGGCAGTTGGCAGTGGGTAGAGGGAAAAGGACACTAAACGGAGATTGAGATTCTAATCTCTGTTCTATTTTAATTAACTGCCAAGGCATGCCTGAACTCATTTAATCTTTCAGTATTTGTTGGTATTAGGCTCTAATAGAGTTTTCTGAACCTTGACTCTTTAATTGGCCAGTTCCACTACCTGTTCCAGAGAGCTGCTTACACCTAAGGCATTCTAGGCAATGAACAGTATTACAGGTAGAGTCTGCTGGAGGCCAAACACCTGTGAAGTGTGCTATTCTGTGCAGATGTCTGTTGGAGGAGTCCTTCTCTCTTGGCCCCTTCTCTAGTCTTGCTCCGCATTCCAGAGTAATTTATACCTCTCACAGGACTTAGTGTGCGGCCCATCATATGCTACCTGTATGGCAGACAAAAGATTATTTTAAGAGCTTTTTGACTTCCGATCATCCTACCAAAAGCTCCCCCACTACCATTACCCAATTTCACAGGCTTGAAGACTTATGTGTTTTGTCCTGTAATTAGAACCCTTTTCTCTTGGGGGTTCCGTGGGAAAGGATGGATTAAGGGACCTCCAGTTTTATGCAATACTGTGATTCTTCGGTACCAATGTATTTCAGGACAAGGTTTTTAAGCAAGAACTCGGTTTAGATCTGGAGCTATTTATATTTTCTATGATGTCAATTTTTATCCTTTATGCCTTTGAGGAGTTTGTCCATTTCCTCTAAGCTTCAGTTTATTGGCCTAAAGTGTGTCTCTTATCCTTTCAATGTCTGTTTTAATTTCTGGCATTGGTAATTTGTGTCTTCGTCAGTTAAACTGAAGGTATATCTTTATTGATTTTTTTTTTTAAATCAGCTCTTGTTCTAATTTATTCTTCTCTATACTATGTCCATTTTCTGTTTCATTGTTTTCTCATTATTTCCTTCCTTTTACTTATTTGGATTAAATTTGCTAGCTGTTGAAGATGAGAGCTTAAGCCACTGATTTTAGACCTTCCTTTTATGATAAAAGCATTTAAAGCTATATGTTTTCCTATTAGCATGCTTTAGCTGCATCCCACAAATTTTGATGTTTTCATTATCATTCAGTTAAAATATTTTTTTTTCTTTTTAAGAAGATTTTATTGGGGGCACCTGGGTGGCTCAATGAGTTAAAGCCTCTGCTTTCGGCTCAGGTCATGATCCCAGGGTCCTGGGATCAAGCCCCGAATCGGGCTCTCTGCTCAGCAGGGAGCCTGCTTCCCCCCCCACCCCGCCTACCTTTCCGCTTAACTTGTGATCTCTGTCAAATAAATAAATAAAATCTTTAAAAAAAAAAAAAGATTTTATTTGACAGAGCGAGAGAGGGAACACAAGCAGAGGGAGTGGGAGAGGGAGAAGCAGACTTCCCGCCAATCAGGGAGCCTGATGGGCTCAATCCCAGGACCCTGTGACCATGACCTGAGCCAAAGGCAGATGCTTAATGACTGAGCCACCCAGGCACCCCTTTTTTTGTTTTGTTTTTTTAAAGCAGTTAAAACATTTTCTAAATTTCACTTGTGATTTCTTCTTTGAACCATGATTACATAAAAGTATGTATAATTTTTAAATATTTGGGGATTTTCCAGGTATCATTTTGGTACTTTCAGATTTAGTTCCATATTGGTCATAAGTATTCTGTATGAATTTGACTCTAGAATTTATTGAGACTTGTTTTACAGGCCAGACTATGGTCTATCTTAGTGAATGTTTTATGGGCACTTGAGTAGTGTTAAGAAGAAAATCACAGGCCCAAAATGGAGTAATTTATGCTAGGCCACATCAACAAATCGGGGTGTAATGCTTAACTTAATTGCAGTTTCACCCTCCCCCAGAAATGTAGTCTCAACCTGTCGGGAAATTTCTGGTCAGCACCAATAAGGTAATCTGTCACATGGGCTCTCCCCATTCTCCAAAGGAGATGAAGTAATAATCCACCTCATAAGATCCTTTTGTTCACCAAAGGAAGGTGACCTCACCTGAATTAATCCTTTTTCCTGTTTACAACTTCCTTGTCCTGCCTTTAAAAACCTTTCCTTTTCTGTAGCCCTTTGGAGCTTTCCTCCACTTGCTTGATGGGATGCTACCAATTCATGAATTGTTCAGTAAAGTCAATTAGATCTTTAAAATTTACTTGGTTGAATTTTTGTTATTTAATAATAATTTTCTGCAGTTGTTGGATACAGTGTTCAATAAAGATCAATTAGGTCAGTTTGGTTTATGCTATTGTTCAAGTCTTCTAGACCTTTGCTGATTTCCTGTTCTATTCTATCAATTACTGGGAAAAGAGTGTTGAAATCAACTGTAATTGTGGACTTGTCTATTTCCTCCTTTCAGTTTGTCAATTTTTGCTTCATTTTGAGCTCTCCATGATTTAGGATCATTGTCTTCTTTGTAATTCACCCTTTTATTATGTAATGTCCCTCTTTGCCACCATATTTCTTGACTTGAAGTCTACCTTGATAGTAATATTCCCATTCCAGCTTTCTTACTAGTTTTGCATTTATTTTTCTATTATTTTACTTTTAACCTATCTCTCTTTCATGTTTAGACATAAAACATAGCGTATAGTTGGGTCTCATTTTATCAATATTATTTCTGCCTTTTAATTGCAGTTTTTAGCCATTTACATTTAATGCAATTTTTGCTAGAGTTGGATTTTTGTCTGTCATCTTGATATTTTCTTTTTGTCCCATCTGTTCCTTCTTTTTCTCTTCTCTGGCCTTCTTTTGAATTGCATATCTTTTAGGAGTCCAGTTGATTTCTAGTATTAACTTACCAGCTGTGCTCAGATGTAGTCATTGCTGTATGATTTACAGTACATATCTTTACTTTGCTGTAGTCTATTAGAAATAATATACCACTTTGCGTATAATATGAAAACCTCACAACAGTCTTGTTTTATTTCTCCTTTCCAGTCTTTTGTGTTCTATTATCATACATGTTCCACATATTATGTCAAGATACATTGTTTTTGCTTCAATCAATTATCTTTTTAAAAGATTTACTTATGTTCTATTTTTAAATTCTTTAAAAAAAATTAAACATGGGTAAAATATTCTTACTTAACCATATAATTATTATTTTTTGGTGCTTTTCATTTCTTCTTATAGATCTGGGTTTATGGTATAATTTTCCTTTGGGCTGAAGAAATTTCCTTTGGCATATCTTATGGTCTGATCATGACAAATTTGGTCTGATCATGACAAATTGTGCTTTTGATTGTCCAAAATGGTTTCATTTTGCCCTCACTTAAAAACAATTTATGACAGCTTTATTGAGGTATAATCAACATACAAAAAACTGCATGTATTTGAAGTATACAGTACTTCATTTTGTGTTGTATACACCCACAAAATAATAAGACTAGGTAACTGACAGTTTTATCATCCCAAAATGCTTCTGCCTCTTTGTAATTCCTTCTTTCCATCCCTCCATTGCCAGGCAATCGATGACCTGTTTTCTGTCACAATAAATTAATTGCATTTTCTAGAATTTTATATAAATAAATTTATAGCATGTGCTTTGTTTAGTTTTCACTTAGAGATTCATGTTCATGTTACAGCATATACCAATAGTTCAATCTTTTTTTTTAATTTTATTTTTTATAAACATATATTTTTATCTCCAGGGGTACAGGTCTGTGAATCACCAGGTTTACACACTTCACAGCACTCACCATAGCACATACCCTCCCCAGTGTCCATAATCCCACCCCCCTCCCAACCCCCCTACCCCCATTAACCCTCAGATTGTTTTGTGAGATTAAGAGTCACTTATGGTTTGCCTCCCTCCCAATTCCATCTTGTTTCATTTACTCTTCTCCTACCCCCTTAACCCCCATGTTGCATCTCCTCTCCCTCATATCAGGGAGATCATATGATAGTTGTCTTTCTCTGATTGACTTATTTCGCTAAGCATGATACCCTCTAGTTCGATCCACGTCGTCGCAAATAGCAAGATTTCATTTCTTTTGATGGCTGCAGAGTATTCCATTGTGTATATATACCACATCTTCTTTATCCATTCATCTGTTGATGGACATCTAGGTTCTTTCCATAGTTTGGCTATTGTAGACATTGCTGCTATAAACATTCGGGTGCACGTGCCCCTTCGGATCACTACGTTTGTATCTTTAGGGTAAATACCCAGCAGTGCAATTGCTGGGTCATAGGATAGTTCTATTTTCAACATTTTGAGGAACCTCCATGCTGTTTTCCAGAGTGGTTGCACCAGCTTGCATTCCCACCAACAGTGTAGGAGGGTTCCCCTTTCTCCACATCCTCGCCAGCATCTGTCATTTCCTGACTTGTTAATTTTAGCCATTCTGACTGGTGTGAGGTGATATCTCATGGTGGTTTTGATTTGTATTTCCCTGATGCCGAGTGATGTGGAGCACTTTTTCATGTGTCTGTTGGCCATCTGGATGTCTTCTTTGCAGAAATGTCTGTTCATGTCCTCTGCCCATTTCTTGATTATATTATTTGTTCTTTGGGTGTTGAGTTTGCAAAGTTCTTTATAGATTTTGGACACTAGCCCTTTATCTGATATGTCATTTGCAAATATCTTCTCCCATTCTGTCAGTTGTCTTTTGGTTTTGTTAACTGTTTCCTTTGCTGTGCAAAAGCTTTTGATCTTGATAAAATCCCAATAGTTCATTTTTGCCCTTGCTTCCCTTGCCTTTAGCAATGTTCCTAGGAAGATGTTGCTGCGACTGAGGTCGAAGAGGTTGCTGCCTGTGTTCTCCTCAAGGATTTTGATGGATTCCTTTCTCACATTGAGGTCCTTCATCCATTTTTTTTTAATTTTTTTATTTTTTCAGCATAACAATATTCATTATTTTTTGCACCACACCCAGTGCTCCATGCAATCCGTGCCCTCTACAATACCCACCACCTGGTGCCCCCAACCTCCCACCCCCCCACCCCTTCAAAATTCTCAGATCGTTTTTCAGAGTCCATAGTCTCTCATGGTTGACCTCCCCTTCCAATTTCCCTCAACTCCCTTCTCCTCTCCATCTCCCCTTGTCCTCCATGCTATTTGTTATGCAACACAAATAAGTGAAACCATATGATAATTGACTCTCTCTGCTTGACTTATTTCACTCAGCATAATCTCTTCCAGTCCCGTCCATGTTGCTACAAAACTTGGGTATTCATCCTTTCTTTTTTCTTTTTCTTTTTTTTTTTTTTTTTACAGCTTTATAAACATATATTTTTATCCCCAGGGGTACAGGTCTGCGAATCGCCAGGTTTACACACTTCACAACACTCACCATAGCACATACCCTCCCCAATATCCATAACCCCACCCCCTCCCCCAACCCCTTCCCCCCATCAACCCTCAGTTTGTTTTGTGAGATTAAGAGTCACTTATGGTTTGTCTCCCTCCCAATCCCATCTTGTTTCATTTACTCTTCTCCTACCCCCTCAACCCCCCATGTTGCATCTCCTCTCCCTCATATCAGGGAGATCATATGATAGTTATCTTTCTCCGATTGACTTATTTCGCTAAGCATGATACCCTCTAGTTCCATCCACGTCGTCGCAAATGGCAAGATTTCATTTCTTTTGATGGCTGCAGAGTATTCCATTGTGTATATATACCACATCTTCTTTATCCATTCGTCTGTAGATGGACATCTAGGTTCTTTCCATAGTTTGGCTATTGTAGACATTGCTGCTATAAACATTCGGGTGCACGTGCCCCTTCGGATCACTACGTTTGTATCTTTAAAGTAAATACCCAGCAGTGCAATTGCTGGGTCATAGGGTAGTTCTATTTTCAACATTTTGAGGAACCTCCATGCTGTTTTCCAGAGTGGTTGCACCAGCTTGCATTCCCACCAACAGTGTAGGAGGGTTCCCCTTTCTCCGCATCCTCGCCAGCATCTGTCATTTCCTGACTTGTTAATTTTAGCCATTCTGACTGGTGTGAGGTGATATCTCATGGTGGTTTTGATTTGTATTTCCCTGATGCCGAGTGATGTGGAGCACTTTTTCATGTGTCTGTTGGCCATCCGGATGTCTTCTTTGCAGAAATGTCTGTTCATGTCCTCTGCCCATTTCTTGATTATATTATTTGTTCTTTGGGTGTTGAGTTTGCAAAGTTCTTTATAGATTTTGGACACTAGCCCTTTATCTGATATGTCATTTGCAAATATCTTCTCCCATTCTGTCAGTTGTCTTTTGGTTTTGTTAACTGTTTCCTTTGCTGTGCAAAAGCTTTTGATCTTGATAAAATCCCAATAGTTCATTTTTGCCCTTGCTTCCCTTGCCTTTAGCAATGTTCCTAGGAAGATGTTGCTGCGACTGAGGTCGAAGAGGTTGCTGCCTGTGTTCTCCTCAAGGATTTTGATGGATTCCTTTCTCACATTGAGGTCCTTCATCCATTTTTTTTTAATTTTTTTATTTTTTCAGCATAACAATATTCATTATTTTTTGCACCACACCCAGTGCTCCATGCAATCCGTGCCCTCTACAATACCCACCACCTGGTGCCCCCAACCTCCCACCCCCCCACCCCTTCAAAATTCTCAGATCGTTTTTCAGAGTCCATAGTCTCTCATGGTTGACCTCCCCTTCCAATTTCCCTCAACTCCCTTCTCCTCTCCATCTCCCCTTGTCCTCCATGCTATTTGTTATGCAACACAAATAAGTGAAACCATATGATAATTGACTCTCTCTGCTTGACTTATTTCACTCAGCATAATCTCTTCCAGTCCCGTCCATGTTGCTACAAAACTTGGGTATTCATCCTTTCTTTTTTCTTTTTCTTTTTTTTTTTTTTTTTTACAGCTTTATAAACATATATTTTTATCCCCAGGGGTACAGGTCTGCGAATCGCCAGGTTTACACACTTCACAACACTCACCATAGCACATACCCTCCCCAATATCCATAACCCCACCCCCTCCCCCAACCCCTTCCCCCCATCAACCCTCAGTTTGTTTTGTGAGATTAAGAGTCACTTATGGTTTGTCTCCCTCCCAATCCCATCTTGTTTCATTTACTCTTCTCCTACCCCCTCAACCCCCCATGTTGCATCTCCTCTCCCTCATATCAGGGAGATCATATGATAGTTATCTTTCTCCGATTGACTTATTTCGCTAAGCATGATACCCTCTAGTTCCATCCACGTCGTCGCAAATGGCAAGATTTCATTTCTTTTGATGGCTGCAGAGTATTCCATTGTGTATATATACCACATCTTCTTTATCCATTCGTCTGTAGATGGACATCTAGGTTCTTTCCATAGTTTGGCTATTGTAGACATTGCTGCTATAAACATTCGGGTGCACGTGCCCCTTCGGATCACTACGTTTGTATCTTTAAAGTAAATACCCAGCAGTGCAATTGCTGGGTCATAGGGTAGTTCTATTTTCAACATTTTGAGGAACCTCCATGCTGTTTTCCAGAGTGGTTGCACCAGCTTGCATTCCCACCAACAGTGTAGGAGGGTGCCCCTTTCTCCGCATCCTCGCCAGCATCTGTCATTTCCTGACTTGTTAATTTTAGCCATTCTGACTGGTGTGAGGTGATATCTCATGGTGGTTTTGATTTGTATTTCCCTGATGCCGAGTGATGTGGAGCACTTTTTCATGTGTCTGTTGGCCATCCGGATGTCTTCTTTGCAGAAATGTCTGTTCATGTCCTCTGCCCATTTCTTGATTATATTATTTGTTCTTTGGGTGTTGAGTTTGCAAAGTTCTTTATAGATTTTGGACACTAGCCCTTTATCTGATATGTCATTTGCAAATATCTTCTCCCATTCTGTCAGTTGTCTTTTGGTTTTGTTAACTGTTTCCTTTGCTGTGCAAAAGCTTTTGATCTTGATAAGATCCCAATAGTTCATTTTTGCCCTTGCTTCCCTTGCCTTTAGCAATGTTCCTAGGAAGATGTTGCTGCGACTGAGGTCGAAGAGGTTGCTGCCTGTGTTCTCCTCAAGGATTTTGATGGATTCCTTTCTCACATTGAGGTCCTTCATCCATTTTGAGTCTATTTTTGTGTGTGGTGTAAGGAAATGATCCAATTTCATTTTTCTGCATGTGGCTGTCCAATTTTCCCAACACCATTTATTGAAGAGGCTGTCTTTGTTCCAGTGGACATTCTTTCCTGCTTTGTCGAAGATGAGTTGACCATAGAGTTGAGGGTCCATTTCTGGGCTCTCTATTCTGTTCCATTGATCTATGTGTCTGTTTTTGTGCCAGTACCATGCTGTCTTGATGATGACAGCTTTGTAATAGAGCTTGAAGTCCGGAATTGTGATGCCACCGACTTTGGCTTTCTTTTTCAAAATTGCTTTGGCTATTCGAGGTCTTTTCTGGTTCCATATAAATGTTAGGATTATTTGTTCCATTTCTTTGAAAAAAATGGATGGTACTTTGATAGGAATTGCATTATATGTGCAGATTGCTTTAGGTAGCATAGACATTTACACAATATTTATTCTTCCAATCCAGGAGCATGGAACATTTTTCCATTTCTTTGTGTCTTCCTCAATTTCTTTCATGAGTACTTTATAGTTTTCTGTGTATAGATTCTTAGCCTCTTTGGTTAGGTTTATTCCTAGGTATCTTATAGTTTTGGGTGCAATTGTAAATGGGATGGACTCCTTCATTTCTCTTTCTTCTGTCTTGTTGTTGGTGTAGAGAAATGCAACTGATTTCTGTGCATTGATTTTATATCCTGACACTTTACTGAATTCCTGTACAAGTTCTAGCAGTTTTGGAGTGGAGTCTTTTGGGTTTTCCACATATAGTATCATATCATCTGCGAAGAGTGATAGTTTGACTTCTTCTTTGCCGATTTGGATGCCTTTAATTTCCTTTTGTTGTCTGATTGCTGAGGCTAGGACTTCTAGTACTATGTTGAATAGCAGTGGTGATAACGGACATCCCTGCCGTGTTCCTGACCTTAGCGGAAAAGCTTTCAGTTTTTCTCCATTGAGGATGATATTTGCGGTGGGTTTTTCATAGATGGCT
Source organism: Lutra lutra (assembly GCF_902655055.1). Taxonomy (NCBI): domain Eukaryota; kingdom Metazoa; phylum Chordata; class Mammalia; order Carnivora; family Mustelidae; genus Lutra; species Lutra lutra. Next base: position 89,071,248 of record NC_062285.1, read on the forward strand.
TTTTGATAATATTGAGGTATGTGCCGTCTATCCCTACACTTTGAAGAGTTTTGATCAGGAAGGGATGCTGTACTTTGTCAAATGCTTTTTCAGCATCTATGGAGAGTATCATATGGTTCTTGTTCTTTCTTTTATTAATGTGTTGTATCACATTGATTGATTTGCGGATGTTGAACCAGCCTTGCAGCCCTGGAATAAATCCCACTTGGTCGTGGTGAGTAATCCTTTTAATGTACTGTTGAATCCTATTGGCTAGTATTTTGGCGAGAATTTTTGCATCTCTGTTCATCAAGGATATTGGTCTGTAGTTCTCTTTTTTGATGGGATCCTTGCCTGGTTTTGGGATCAAGGTGATGCTGGCCTCATAAAATGAGTTTGGAAGTTTTCCTTCCATTTCTATTTTTTGGAACAGTTTCAGAAGAATAGGAATTAGTTCTTCTTTAAATGTTTGGTAGAATTCCCCCGGGAAGCCGTCTGGCCCTGGGCTTTTGTTTGTTTGGAGATTTTTGATGACTGTTTCAATCTCCTTACTGATTATGGGTCTGTTCAGGCTTTCTATTTCTTCCTGGTTCAGTTGTGGTAGTTTATATGTCTCTAGGAATGCATTCATTTCTTCCAGATTGTCAAATTTGTTGGCGTAGAGTTGCTCATAGTATGTTCTTATAATTGTCTGTATTTCTTTGGTGTTCGTTGTGATCTCTCCTCTTTCATTCATGATTTTATTTATTTGGGCCCTTTCTCTTTTCTTTTTGATCAGTCTGGCCAGGGGTTTATCAATCTTATTAATTCTTTCAAAGAACCAGCTCCTCGTTTCGTTGATTTGTTCTTTCGTTTTTTTGGTTTCTATTTCATTGATTTCTGCTCTGATCTTTATGATTTCTCTTCTCCTGCTGGGTTTAGGCTTTCTTTCTTGTTCTTTCTCCAGCTCCTTTAGGTGTAGGGTTAGGTTGTGTACCTGAGGCCTTTCTTGTTTCTTGAGAAAGGCTTGTACCGCTATATATTTTCCTCTCAGGAGTGCCTTTGTTGTGTCCCACAGATTTTGAACCGTTGTGTTTTCATTATCATTTGTTTTCATGAATTTTTTCAATTCTTCTTTAATTTCCTGGTTGACCCATTCATTCTTTAGAAGGATGCTGTTTAATCTCCATGTATTTGGGTTCTTTCCAAATTTCCTCTTGTGATTGAGTTCTAGCTTCAGAGCATTGTGGTCTGAAAATATGCAGGGAATGATCCTAATCTTTTGATACCGGTTGAGACCCGATTTAGGACCGAGGATGTGATCTATTCTGGAGAATGTTCCATGTGCACTAGAGAAGAATGTGTATTCTGTTGCTTTGGGATAAAAAGTTCTGAATATATCTGTGATGTCCATCTGGTCCAGTGTGTCATTGAAGGCCTTTATTTCCTTGTTGATCTTTTCTTGGATGATCTGTCCATTTCAGCGAGGGGAGTGTTAAAGTCCCCTACTATTATTGTATTATTGTCGATATGTTTCTTTGATTTTGTTATTAATTGGTTTATATAGTTGGCTGCTCCCACGTTAGGGGCATAGATATTTAAAATTGTTAGATCTTCTTGTTGGACAGATCCTTTGAGTATGATATAGTGTCCTTCCTCATCTCTTATTATAGTCTTTGGCTTAAAATCTAATTGATCTAAGGATTGCCACTCCTGCTTTCTTCTGATGTCCATTAGCATGGTAAATTCTTTTCCTCCCCTCACTTTAAATCTGGAGGTGTCTTCGGGTTTAAAATGAGTTTCTTGTAGTCCCTGGGACACTTTTAATGTACAACTGCAAAATTATGTACCCTGGTCTTGGTGCTATAACCTGTGAATCATTGAGATTGGAGTATGGCCCAAGATACATGTCATTTTAACACACTCTCCAAATGTTCCAATATTATTTGCAGTTTCCAGCCAAGATGAAGTAGTAGTAACTGAGTTTAATCTCCTGCTTAAAACACTGGGGGGGGGGAAAAAAACAGATGAAATATATGAAAGAATAGTTTTCAGTTTTGAAGACATTGTGCATCAGGTAATGAAAGACTGGTCCTGAAGAGATGAGAAATAAAGGAAACCCTGTGACTGCCTGGGAGTACTGCAGATAGAGTTTCCAAGCTATGCTGGAGGGAGGGGAACCCACATAGGGCTCAGCAGTCTCCCAGAGTAGAGGAAATAGAATCTTAGAGTCTGGGATGGTCAGGGAGCTCAAGTCTGCAGGGCAAATAATGGACAGAAGGGAATGGCACACAAAGCTCTATCCCATGTCTAGAGATTTATGGACCATCTCCTCAAGTTTTCAGATGACTACTGATCAGCACGTGCGTGTGAAGAAGTTATTGAGAAGAACGCTTTCCAAGGTTCAAGCTCACACAGGGCTGGGAGTAGCCCCTTTTTCCACTAGCCAGAATGGAAAAACCTCAAAATTTGCATGGCAGTAGGCAGAATGCCCAGAAAAATTTTGCCTCAGTAGTTAGGAAAAAAAATAAGCTTTAGATTAAACATTCTTCTGGTTCTTCCCAACAAAGATGAAGAGCAAGAACCAAACAGGATTAAGCTATGATCAAGTAACTTAGCTGTGTTCCAGAACAAAGCTCAAGAATCTTTTTAGGATCACAAAAATATCCAACACCCAACAAGGTAACATTTACAATGTCTGACACCTAATAAAAAATTACAAGGTATGTAAAGAAGCAGGAAAATGAGACCTATAATGAGAAAAATCAAGAAAAGCCACCCCAGAAATGATACAGCTGATATAATTAAACAAGACATGAAATCTACTGTAACTATATTCCATATATTCAATAAACTGGAGGAAAGGCTGAACATGTGAAGAACACATAGAAATTATACATATGACTCAAATCATAAGAAATCTATAACTCTGAGATGAAAAACACACTGGATTGAATTAATAACAAAGAGACATTGTAAAAGAAGAGATAAGAAACTTAAAGACATAGCCACAGAAATAAGGCTGGGGAGAAACATTAACAGAGTAACAGTGAATTGTGGGATGACTTCTACTGGTCTAATTTAGGTGTAATTGGAGTGATGACTTCAAAATTTGATGAAAACTATACACCCACAGAACCAAAAAGAGTCAATGAACACCAAGCACACACACCAAAAAATGTGGGCAACTCCACATTATAAGGCAGCTCACAAACTGCTCAAAACCAGTGATGAAGAAAAATACTTAAGAAGCCAGAGAAAGAGGGACCTGGGTGGCTCCGTTTGTTAAATGACTGCCTTCGGCCCAGTTCAAGATCTTGGAGTTCTGGGATCAAGCCCCACATTGGGCTCCCTGTCTAGTGGGGAGTCTGCTTCTCTCTTTTCTTCTGCCCCCACCCACCTCTCGCTTGCTCTCTTTCTGTCTCAAATAAATAAATTCTTAAAAAAAGAAAGAAAGAAACCAGAGGGAAAAAGATACATACAGAGAAACTAAAATAAACACAGCAAACTTTTCTTGGGAAATGATACGAGACAGAAAAAAATAGAGTAACATCTTCAAAATAGCGGAGAAAAAAAATGTCAACACGAAATTTTATACCCAACAAAAATATGTTTAAAAAAACGAAGGTACTTTGTGAGATATACAAAAGCTAAAAACTTCATACAAGTAGATTTGAACTACAAAAAATTATAAAGGATGTCCTTTAGGGAGAAGGAAAATTATACTAAATAGAAATCTTTTCTACAGAAAAGAAAGAGCCCTGGAAATGATAAATATGTGAGTGAATATAAGACTCTCTTCCTTATTTAAATCTCTTATTTAAAAGATAATGGGGGGGGAGGTGCCTGGGTGGCTCAGTTGGTTAAGTGTCTGCCTTCACCTCAGGTCATGATCCCGGGGTCCTGGGATTGAGTCCCATTGGGCTCTCTGCTCAGCGGGGAGCCTGCTACTCCCTCCCCCTCTGCCTGCTGCTCTGCCTACTTTTGCTCTCTCTCTCTGTCAAATAAATAAATCTTTTAAAAAATATAAAAATTGCTCTTTTAAAAAAATAAAAGATAATGGATCATTTAAAGGAAAAATAATATATTGTAGTGTTTTTTAACATACATAGAATAAAATATATGACAATAATAGTACAGAGGCTGGGAAGAGATGAAGGTATAATTTTAAGTGTCCCCACTATACATGAAGTGTATAATTTCACTTGAAAGTAGACTTGTAAGTTAAAAATGTATGCTATAAATCTAAAAAGCCACTGAAATGTATATATACGCCTACATAGTCACAGAAGATTTATAGCTAATAAGCCCAAAAAAGGTGATAAACTGGAATTACAAAAAATACTAATTCTAAAAATAAAGCAGAAAAGGAGGAAAAGGGCAACAAAGGACAGACAAGACAAAAAGAAAACAAATAGCAGGTTGGTGTATTAAATCAAACCATATCAATATTTGTGATAAATGAAAAATGTCTAAATATCCCAATTAAAAGGCAGAGATTACTGGGTTAGATTTAAAAAGCCAGACCTAGCTATATGTAGTCTACAAAAAGCCACTTTAAATATAAAGACATGATTATGTTAAAAGTAAAAGGGTGGAAAAGTACTATGATAACACTAGTCAAAAGAAAGATCGAGTGGCTATATTAACATCAGTCACAAATTTCAGAGCAAAGAATACTAATATTACTAATTGTCATTTAATAGTAATATGGGTCAATTCATCAAGAGGACATAACAATTCTAACATTAATGCATCTTTCAGTGTGTTTTTTCCTACATTACCAGAAATTCTCTGACACCAGCTGTTACCCTATAATGCAGCTCAATTCAACGATCTACCCAGAGATTATGTCAGATCCCACAGGTTAAGGGTTTAGTCCCATGAGCCTGGCTCCCCACAACACAGTCTTTAGACATCATCTAGGCTTCTGACCAATAGGCTATAAATCAGAAGTCCCTCCTTGGCTTCAATTAATTTGCTAGAACAGCTAACAGCATTCAGGGAAACATCTCACTGACTAGATTACTGCTCTAATATAAAAGGATAGAACTCAGAAACAGCCAGATGCATAGGGCAAGGCCTGGGAAAGGAGCATAAAGCTTGTATGCCTTCTCTGAGTGTGCCACTCTCTCAGTACCTATATGTGTTCACCAACCTGGAAGCTCTCCCAGCCTCATCCTTTGGGTTTTTATGGAGGCTTCATTACACTGGCATGATTAATTAAATAATCAGCTATTGGCAATTGATTCAACCTCCTGCCCTCTTCCCTCCCCAGAGTCAGGGGGTGGGACTGAAAGTTCCACCCCCTCAATTCACAGGGTTGGTTCCCTTGACAACCCATCCATAGGTTACCTAGGGACTTTCCAAAAGTTGCCTCATTAACATAACAATAAACACCTTCATTGCTCACATCACTTAGGAAATTCCAAGGGTTTTATTGGTTCTGTGCCTGGAGGAGCAGGGACAATGACTAAATACATATTTCCTATTATAAATCATAGTATTACAAACCATTAACAGCTCAAAGTACACAAAGCAAAAACTGATAGAATTGCAAGGAATATAGACAAACTCACAACCATGGAGATTCCAATGCCTCTCAATAGCTCATAGAACAGGTTGACAGAAAATCAGTAAGAATACTGTAGTCTTCAATGCTGCTAACCCACTAGATCTAATTGACATCATAGAGCATTAAAACCAATAATAGTAGAAAACACATCTTTTTCAGATGCATACAGAACATTTACAAACTATATTCTGGGCCATAAAACAAATGTCAGTAAATTTAAGAGGATTCATATAATACAAAGTATGTTTACTGATCACAGTGGAATTAAATTATATATTGGTAATAGAAAGATATCTAGATAATCCTCAAATGTTTGAAAATTAAATAACCCATGTCTAAATCACCCATGGGTTAAAGAGAAAATTTGAACTTAAAATGAAAGCATAGCATACCAGACTTTATGAAGAGAACTTAAATACTTATGGGGATACTTAGTACTTGAGGGGAAATTTATAGACTGAATACCTACATTAAAAAGAATGGTCATTAATTGATGACTTCAGCTTATACTTTAAACTACAAAAAGCAAATGCAGAGTAGGTGTAAGAAAGGAAATAAAGTGAATCAAAGAAACAGAAAACAGAAAAATAGGGAAAAGCAATGAAACCAAAAGATGGTTTGTTGAGCAGATAATACAATCTTTAGCCTGACTGATCAGGAGAAAAGGCACAAATTGCCAAGGAATGAGAGAGGGAACATTACTATAGGTTCTACAGATATTAAAAGAATAATAAGAGAATATTATATGCCAAAATTCCATGACTTAGATGAAATGGACACATTTTTTTTTTAAGATTTTATTTATTTGGAGACAGAGAGCATGAGCAGCATGAGGAGGAGAAGGGGAAGCAGACTTCCCACCGGGCAGGGAGGCTGATGGGGGAATTGATCCCAGGCCCCCTCAGAATGGGCAAGTTTTTTAAAAGACAAATTACCAAAACTCACTGAAGAAAAACAGAATGTAAAATTTTACATTTTGAAAATGGAAAACATTTTAGCAGTTTCTTTAAAAGTAAAACATCTACCAGCTCACCCAACCATTTCATTCTTAGGAATTTATTCAAAAGAAATGAATTTGGTCTAAAACTTATACCAAATCTAGTAACTATATTTGTGAAAGCCCTAAATGGGAAACAACATCAACAGTTGAATGAATAAACAAATGTGGTATATCCATATAATAGGATACTATTCAGTTAAAAAAAAAAAGAGGGGGAGGAGTCAAGATGGCGGAGAAGTAGCAGGCTGAGACTACTTCAGGTAGCGGGAGATCAGCTAGATAGCTTATCTAAAGATTACAAACACCTACAAATCCAACGGGAGATCGAAGAGAAGAAGAACAGCAACTCTAGAAACAGAAAATCAACCACTTTCTGCAAGGTAGGACTGGCGGAGAAGTGAATCCAAAGCCACGGGAAGATAGACCGCGGGGGGAGGGGCCGGCTCCCAGCGAGTGGCGGAGCAACGGAGCACAAAATCGGGACTTTTAAAAGTCTGTTCCGCTGAGGGACATCGCTTCAGAGGCTTAACCGGGGTGAAGCCCACGCGGGGTCAGCGTGGCCTCAGGTCCCGCAGGGTCACAGAAGGATCGGGGGTGGCTGAGTGTCGCAGAGCTCACAGGTATTAGAACGGGGAAGCCGGCTACAGAGACAGAGCCAAGGAGTGACTCTCAGCTTGGGGTTACCTTGAACCAGTCGCAGGCTCGGTCAGCTCGGAGCGCGGCCGGAGGCCAGGGTGGCGGGAGTCATTGGGCGCTGTTCTCTGGGGGCGTGCTGAGGAGTGGGGCCCCGGGCTCTCGGCTCCTCTAGGCCGGAGACTGGGAGGGCCATCTTCACTCCCGTCCTCCGGAACTCTACGGAAAGCGCTCAGGGAACAAAAGCTCCCGAAAGCAAACCCAAGCGGATTACTCAGCCCGGCCCTGGGTAAGGGCGGTGCAACTCTGCCTGGGGCAAAGACACTTGAAAATCACTACAACAGGCCCCTCCCTCAGAAGATCAGCAAGAAACCCAGCCAGGACCAAGTTCACCTACCAAAGAGTGCTGTTTCAATACCAAGGAGAGCGGCAAAATTCCAGAGGAGGAGAAAGCAAAGCACGGAACTCATGGCTTTCTCCCCATGATTCTTTAGCCTTGCAGTTAAATTAATTTTTTTTCTTTTCTTTTTCAATTTTTTTTCTTCTTCTGCTAAATTTTTTTAACTTTTACCCTTTTGTTTTTTAACATTTTTAACTAGTTTATCTACTATATATATATATTTTTTCCTTTTTATACTTTTTCTTTATTGGTTTTCTTTTTTAATTTTTTTTTCTTTCTTTCTGAACCTCTTTTTATCCCCTTTCTCCCCCCCGCATCACGATTTGGGATCTCTTCTGATTTGGCTAAAGCATATTTTCCTGGGGTTGTTGCCACCCTTTTAGTATTTTACTTGCTCCTTCATATACTCTTATCTGGACAAAATGACAAGGCGGAAAAATTCACCACAAAAAAAAGAACAAGAGGCAGTACCAAAGGCTAGGGACCTAATCAATACAGACTTTGGTAATATGTCAGATCTAGAGTTCAGAATGACGATTCTCAAGGTTCTAGCCAGGCTCGAAAAAGGCATGGAAGATATTAGAGAAACCCTCTCAGGAGATATAAAAGCCCTTTCTGGAGAAATAAAAGAACTAAAATCTAACCAACTTGAAATCAAAAAAGCTATTAATGAGGTGCAATCAAAAATGGAGGCTCTGACGGCTAGGATAAATGAGGCAGAAGAAAGAATTAGCGATATAGAGGACCAAATGACAGAGAATAAAGAAGCTGAACAAAAGAGGGACAAATAGCTACTGGATCACAAGGGGAGAATTCAAGAGATAAGTGACACCATAAGACGAAACAACATTAGAATAATTGGGATTCCAGAAGAAGAGGAAACAGAGAGGGGAGCAGAAGGTATATTGGAGAGAATTATTGGAGAGAATTTCCCCAATATGGCAAAGGGAACAAGCATCAAAATCCAGGAGGTTCAGAGAACCCCCCTCAAAATCAATAAGAATAGGTCCACACCCCGTCACCTAATAGTAAAATTGACAAGTCTTAGTGACAAAGAGAAGATCCTGAAAGCAGCCAGGGAAAAGAAGTCTGTAACATACAATGGTAAAAATATTAGATTGGCAGCAGACTTATCCACAGAGACCTGGCAGGCCAGAAAGAGCTGGCATGATATATTCAGAGTACTAAACGAGAAAAACATGCAGCCAAGAATACTATATCCAGCTAGGCTATCATTGAAAATAGAAGGAGAGATTAAAAGCTTCCAGGACAAACAAAAACTGAAAGAATTTGCAAATACCAAACCAGCTCTACAGAAAATATTGAAAGAGGTCCCCTAAGCAAAGAGAGACCCTAAAAGAAGTAGATCAGAAAGAAACAGAGACAATATACTCCTTACAGTCACCTTACAGGCAATACAATGGCACTAAATTCATATCTCTCAATACTTACCCTGAATGTTAATGGGCTAAATGCCACAATCAAAAGACACAGGGTATCAGAATGGATAAAAAAGCAAAACCCATCTATATGTTGCCTACAAGAAACTCATCTTAAACCTGAAGACACCTCCAGATTTAAAGTGAGGGGGTGGAGAAGAATTTACCATGCTAATGGACATCAGAAGAAAGCAGGAGTGGCAATCCTTATATCAGATCAATTAGATTTTAAGCCAAAGACTACAATAAGAGATGAGGAAGGACACTATATCATACTCAAAGGAACTATCCAACAAGAGGATCTAACAATTTTAAATATCTATGCCCCTAACGTGGGAGCAGCCAACTATATAAACCAATTAATAACAAAATCAAAGAAACATATCGACAATAATACAATAATAGTAGGGGACTTTAACACTCCCCTCGCTGAAATGGACAGATCATCCAAGAAAAGATCAACAAGGAAATAAAGGCCTTCAATGACACACTGGACCAGATGGACATCACAGATATATTCAGAACTTTTTATCCCAAAGCAACAGAATACACATTCTTCTCTAGTGCACATGGAACATTCTCCAGAATAGATCACATCCTCGGTCCTAAATCGGGTCTCAACCGGTATCAAAAGATTAGGATCATTCCCTGCATATTTTCAGACCACAATGCTCTGAAGCTAGAACTCAATCACAAGAGGAAATTTGGAAAGAACCCAAATACATGGAGATTAAACAGCATCCTTCTAAAGAATGAATGGGTCAACCAGGAAATTAAAGAAGAATTGAAAAAATTCATGAAAACAAATGATAATGAAAACACAACGGTTCAAAATCTGTGGGACACAACAAAGGCACTCCTGAGAGGAAAATATATAGCGGTACAAGCCTTTCTCAAGAAACAAGAAAGGCCTCAGGTACACAACCTAACCCTACACCTAAAGGAGCTGGAGAAAGAACAAGAAAGAAAGCCTAAACCCAGCAGGAGAAGAGAAATCATAAAGATCAGAGCAGAAATCAATGAAATAGAAACCAAAAAAACGAAAGAACAAATCAACGAAACGAGGAGCTGGTTCTTTGAAAGAATTAATAAGATTGATAAACCCCTGGCCAGACTGATCAAAAAGAAAAGAGAAAGGGCCCAAATAAATAAAATCATGAATGAAAGAGGAGAGATCACAACGAACACCAAAGAAATACAGACAATTATAAGAACATACTATGAGCAACTCTACGCCAACAAATTTGACAATCTGGAAGAAATGAATGCATTCCTAGAGACATATAAACTACCACAACTGAACCAGGAAGAAATAGAAAGCCTGAACAGACCCATAATCAGTAAGGAGATTGAAACAGTCATCAAAAATCTCCAAACAAACAAAAGCCCAGGGCCAGACGGCTTCCCGGGGGAATTCTACCAAACATTTAAAGAAGAACTAATTCCTATTCTCCTGAAACTGTTCCAAAAAATAGAAATGGAAGGAAAACTTCCAAACTCATTTTATGAGGCCAGCATCACCTTGATCCCAAAACCAGGCAAGGATCCCATCAAAAAAGAGAACTACAGACCAATATCCTTGATGAACAGAGATGCAAAAATTCTCGCCAAAATACTAGCCAATAGGATTCAACAGTACATTAAAAGGATTACTCACCACGACCAAGTGGGATTTATTCCAGGGCTGCAAGGCTGGTTCAACATCCGCAAATCAATCAATGTGATACAACACATTAATAAAAGAAAGAACAAGAACCATATGATACTCTCCATAGATGCTGAAAAAGCATTTGACAAAGTACAGCATCCCTTCCTGATCAAAACTCTTCAAAGTGTAGGGATAGACGGCACATACCTCAATATTATCAAAAAGCCATCTATGAAAAACCCACCGCAAATATCATCCTCAATGGAGAAAAACTGAAAGCTTTTCCGCTAAGGTCAGGAACACGGCAGGGATGTCCGTTATCACCACTGCTATTCAACATAGTACTAGAAGTCCTAGCCTCAGCAATCAGACAACAAAAGGAAATTAAAGGCATCCAAATCGGCAAAGAAGAAGTCAAACTATCACTCTTCGCAGATGATATGATACTCTATGTGGAAAACCCAAAAGACTCCACTCCAAAACTGCTAGAACTTGTACAGGAATTCAGTAAAGTGTCAGGATATAAAATCAATGCACAGAAATCAGTTGCATTTCTCTACACCAACAACAAGACAGAAGAAAGAGAAATGAAGGAGTCCATCCCATTTACAATTGCACCCAAAACTATAAGATACCTAGGAATAAACCTAACCAAAGAGGCTAAGAATCTATACACAGAAAACTATAAAGTACTCATGAAAGAAATTGAGGAAGACACAAAGAAATGGAAAAATGTTCCATGCTCCTGGATTGGAAGAATAAATATTGTGTAAATGTCTATGCTACCTAAAGCAATCTGCACATATAATGCAATTCCTATCAAAGTACCATCCATTTTTTTCAAAGAAATGGAACAAATAATCCTAACATTTATATGGAACCAGAAAAGACCTCGAATAGCCAAAGCAATTTTGAAAAAGAAAGCCAAAGTCGGTGGCATCACAATTCCGGACTTCAAGCTCTATTACAAAGCTGTCATCATCAAGACAGCATGGTACTGGCACAAAAACAGACACATAGATCAATGGAACAGAATAGAGAGCCCAGAAATGGACCCTCAACTCTATGGTCAACTCATCTTCGACAAAGCAGGAAAGAATGTCCACTGGAACAAAGACAGCCTCTTCAATAAATGGTGTTGGGAAAATTGGACAGCCACATGCAGAAAAATGAAATTGGATCATTTCCTTACACCACACACAAAAATAGACTCAAAATGGATGAAGGACCTCAATGTGAGAAAGGAATCCATCAAAATCCTTGAGGAGAACACAGGCAGCAACCTCTTCGACCTCAGTCGCAGCAACATCTTCCTAGGAACATCGCTAAAGGCAAGGGAAGCAAGGGCAAAAATGAACTTTTGGGATTTTATCAAGATCAAAAGCTTTTGCACAGCAAAGGAAACAGTTAACAAAACCAAAAGACAACTGACAGAATGGGAGAAGATATTTGCAAATGACATATCAGATAAAGGGCTAGTGTCCAAAATCTATAAAGAACTTTGCAAACTCAACACCCAAAGAACAAATAATATAATCAAGAAATGGGCAGAGGACATGAACAGACATTTCTGCAAAGAAGACATCCGGATGGCCAACAGACACATGAAAAAGTGCTCCACATCACTCGGCATCAGGGAAATACAAATCAAAACCACCATGAGATATCACCTCACACCAGTCAGAATGGCTAAAATTAACAAGTCAGGAAATGACAGATGCTGGCGAGGATGCGGAGAAAGGGGAACCCTCCTACATTGTTGGTGGGAGTGCAAACTGGTGCAACCACTCTGGAAAACAGCATGGAGGTACCTCAAAATGTTGAAAATAGAACTATCCTATGACCCATCAATTGCACTGCTGGGTATTTACCCTAAAGATACAAACGTAGTGATCCGAAGGGGCACGTGCACCCGAATGTTTATAGCAGCAATGTCTACAATAGCCAAACTATGGAAAGAACCTAGATGTCCATCTACAGACGAATGGATAAAGAAGATGTGGTATATATACACAATGGAGTACTCTGCAGCCATCAAAAGAAATGAAATCTTGCCATTTGCGACGACGTGGATGGAACTAGAGGGTATCATGCTTAGCAAAATAAGTCAATCAGAGAAAGACAACTATCATATGATCTCCCTGATATGAGGAAGAGGAGATGCAACATGGGGGGTTGAGGGGGTAGGAGAAGAGTAAATGAAACAAGATGGGATTGGGAGGGAGACAAACCATAAGTGACTCTTAATCTCACAAAACAAACTGAGGGTTGCTGGGGGAGGGGGGTTGGGTGAGGTGTGGTGGGGTTATGGACATTGGGGAGGGTATGTGCTATGGTGAGTGCTGTGAAGTATATAAGCCTGGCGATTCGCAGACCTGTACCCCTGGGGATAAAAATATATTTTTATAAAAAATAAAAATAAAAATAAAAATAAAATAAAATGTTAAAACCTGAAAAAAAAAGTGTCCCTGGCATTAGATAGACAAAGTTAAATTAGACAAAATACTTGTTTACAAAATAGTTTATAATCCAGTGCAAAAGACTAGTTCTTATGGCATAATGTATTAGATATACTGTCTATAAACAGTGTGTTATGGTGCATGCTTTTGAGGAAAGGCATCCAAGTGTAGCCCTATGGCAGCCAGGGAGGCTTAGCAAATGTTTCCTAGAGGAAATGAAGGCGTGAATTTGGAAAGATAGGTTGGAGTTAATTCAATCAGTGGAAATAAGGGGGGAGAGGACCAGGAGGCAGGGACATGACAAGTGGAGAAAATATTGTTATGGAGGCTTAGAGGTACAATGTTGCAGGATACATTTGGGAAACTGCAAATAGTGTGGAATGGTTGGATCAACATGGGAGAAGAGAAGTCTCCAGTGCTTCCTTCTGTAAAAGGAAACTCCTTTATCCCTAACATTTATGATTTTCTGTGCGTGTGTATGTTGGGGGGGGCAGGAAGTAAAAGAGAATAACTCATTTTAATTAAGACCGGTAGAGTAGTAAGGCATGGGATATTAGATAGGTCCAATTTTCTCACAAAGCTGAACGTATGTCTGATTAATTTATTCATTTATTTGTTCATCAAAGGTTTATTAAACACCTGTTTTACATCAGGCTACATCCAGGGCAACGGATCCAGAAATTTTTAAGATTTTAATTTGAAAGTATTTTTAAATTGTTTTATTTTTTATTTATTTATTTTTTTTTATAAATAAAGTCTTTTTTTTTTTAAGAATTTTTTATTCATTTATTTGACAGAGAGAGATCACAAGCAGGCAGAGATACAGGCAGAGAGAGAGAGGAGGAAGCAGGCTCCCTGCTGAGCAGAGAGCCCGATGCGGGGCTCGATCCCAGGACCCTGAGATCATGACCTGAGCCGAAGGCAGCGGCTTAACCCACTGAGCCACCCAGGCGCCCCTTAAATTGTTTTAATAATTATTATCTTAAATAATTGTTAAACAATTGTGAAACATATTTCACTTACCATAAGACCTCATTCTGAACAGGATCAATTTCAGAAAAACAATCAGTGACTGCGTTGAGAGGAAATTTTCATCTTCGCTGAGGGCAGTACATAATACTGGTCATAAATGAAAACTCAGCACTATATACCAAGCACTGTTGTAAGCGCTTTTTATAAATTAACTCATTGATCCTTACAGAGATCTTAGTACTATTACTTTTTACTTCTTTTAACCACTAGATACTCTTTTGACAGTGGTCTTTCCATATCAGTGACTATTTGTTACACTACCACAAAACAAAACAAAAAAAAAAAAAAAAAAACAAGGAAAATTTCAGAGACCTTAAGAAATGGAGGTGGGGTCACTGAGACAGTTAAGCGTGGTAGGAGTAATTATTTTCTGCCAAATGCAAGTGTTTCCAACTGCCAAAGAATTTTTCTAGGGAAATGAGTCAAATGGCAGATATCTCCCCAAATGAGTGGATATTGCAGTGAACTTGAGTCTCTTTGAACTTTGTCTACCGACATGAATAGCAACATCTTCCTAAAGGTAGGCTTGAAAGAATGCCATTATTACGCCATCCCAAGTGTAGTTTAAAAATAAATAGTACTAGAAACCAAAGAGTAAGCACATGCACGATTTATCATTTCACCCTCATGGAGTCAGCAAATATCTGGAACAAAATTTCCCTAAAGTGGCCAACAGAAGCAAGATGATAGTTTCTGTTCTGAATGTTTGAACGGAAAATTACCACTTGTCTTCCTAGACTTCCTCCCGCATTCAATGGAGGACCTGAAAATAATGGATGTCGTGGGCCACGCTACTACATTCTGTGAGCTGGAGACAGACGAGGACTCTCCTGATGCCTCTGGATTCACAGGAACAATGATTTGGGAAACCTCAGCGCTCCCTTTGCCTTGCACATTCATACGTTCTCCCACATTCTATGCTGAAACCAATGTAGACAGGATCAGCTGAATCATGAGTATTCCAGATGACAACTCTTCTGATGCTTCAGTCTACCTCTTCATGTGTTATTCCAAGTACTTTTTCCTAGAGAGGAACAAAAGAAATAGACACATAACATTCCAAGTCTGACTGACGGTTGAACTGAAAACAGATAGCTGTGAATTTGGCTCTCTTATCCCAGGCATGACCCAGGGTTCTGAGACTATGGTAGGGTTTGGGAGAGGGTCTGGGAAGATGACCAGCATCCTTGCTATTCTGGAAGGAGAACATATGCTAAGGAGTTATGTTATACATCCAGGGCTAACAAGCTAGATGGGGAAAGGCTTTGATGCTGTATTTAACATTCAAAAGAATAGATGCTGAAAGGTTGAAGACTAGGGAGGTTGTAAACCTCTCCCTACAATTTACTGTAAAATGGGTGAGGTTGCAGTTACAAACAGAGTAACTATTTGAACAGTGCTTTACAATGAGGAAAAATGGCCGACTGAATTAAAATCTCATGGCAGTTTGTTTAGCAGGCTTTTTAGATACGGTTGTAATTCATTTGATTGATTCATTATGTTAGGAGAACTGGCTGAACATCTATGATGTATATAGAAAGAACAGGTGTAAAATACTTAAGAGGCATAAAATACTTAAGCCAGCCCATAGATCTACAGTTTAGTTGGGAAGATTAGATGCACCTGTGTGAAATGCAGAATACTGAGATAGTCAGGAATCCTGGAACCCTTGGGCATGGAAATCATTTTCTTCCTTCTCCACCACTATAAGGCAACACCCTGGAGAGTCACCAAAATACCTGGGACCAATGGAAGTTGCTAGACGCTTGCCACCCCAACATCATCTTTCTTTCCTATTCATGGACACTGAACACAGGTCTCAGTCCACATCTCCTCCACATTCAATAGCTCCTATCAATGTGTAAATATTCTTTTATCAACATCCTCCTTTATTTTTTGCAAGTCCTTTTCTATCGGCTCTGGGAAAATTAGTCCTTTCTCTCTCATTCTTTTTTCTCCCTCTCTTAATTTCCAGCTACATGCTCCAAATTAAACCTAAATGTGGCCAAGGCTTAAAATTAGGAGTTATGATGGCCTGGAAAAGTAAACTAATAAATTACAAATAATTTTTTTAAATGCCATAAAATTCTAAAACCGTTGAAAATGCCTTTATTATCTCAACCAAAAATCCATCTATTTTCTCTACGTAGATACTGTTTTCTCTCTAGCACCAGCAGCCAAATTAAAAAATAAGTAAATAAAAATATATTCTTATATATTTCCTCTTTTTATTTGCTTACTATAATTAGAACCACCATTTTTCACAACAGATGTATTGAAATGTACCACCGAATTCATCCTTTTAAAGTATATAATTCAGTAGCTTTTGGTATATTCACAGAGCTGTGCAACCAACCACTCTGCCTGATTTTAGAACATTTTCATCACACAGAAAGAAACTCCTTATTCATTAGTAGTCACTCCCCATTCCCTCTCCTCTCATCTGTCTCTATGAATTTGCCTATTCTGGATATTTCATAAAAATAGAATCATACAATATAGGGCCCTTTTGTCTAACTTCTTTCACTTAGCATAATGTTTTCAAAGTTCATCTATCTGGGACATTAAGGAGGGCACGTGATGTAATGAGCACTGGGTATTATGTAAGACTGATGAATCACTGAACTCTACCTCTGAAATTAATAATACACTATATGTTAATTAATTGAATTTAAATGTTAAAAAATTGAAAAAAATTAAGGTTTATCTACCTGTTCTATTCCTTTTCATGGCTAAATACTGTTCCATTGTAGGGGCATACCACTTTGATATTTCCAGTCATCATTCATCACTGATGGACATTTGGGTTGTTTCCACTTTTTGGCTATTATGAAGAATGAATGCTACTAGGATCATTCATGTACAAGTTTTTATAGGAACATTTTTTATCAATTTTCTTGGGTAGATACCTAAGAGCAGAATTGGTAACTCTGTTTGATGTTTTGCGGAATTGCCAGATTGCTTCCAAAGGGGAAGTATTGCTAGTGGCTGTGAAATTATATCTCATTGTGTTTTGTTGTTGTTGCTTTTTAAGTAGGCTCTAAGCCCTGCGTGGAGCCCAGTGTGGGGCTTGCACTCATGACCCCGAGATCAAGACCTGAGCTGAGATCGAGAGTCAGACACTTAACCAACTGAGCCACCAGGTGCTGCTCATTGCAGTTTTGATTTGCATTCCCCTAATGTTGAAATGACTATGTAAAGCAAGCATCTCTTCATGTGCTTATTGGTCATTTGTATATCTTCTTCAGATAAATGTTTATTCAAATCCACTGCCCATTTTAAAAATTGGGCTTTGTCTTTTTTAGTTGAGTTGTAAGAGTTTATTACATATTCTGAATACAAGTTCCTTATCCGATTTGTGATTTGAACATATTTTTTCCCATTCTGTGGGTTGTCTTTTCACTTTCTTGGTAGTTTCTTTTGAAGGAGACAAATTTTAAATTTTGATATAAGTCTGATTTATTTTTTCTTTTGTTGTTTGTGCTTTTGGTGTCACCTTTTTCTAGAACACTTTTGGCCTTCCAGCTCCATTAACTAACTAAACAGACTTTTGAGAACCTGCCTGTGAGCCCAGTTGGTACTTACAATCTCTTTGGAAAAATATACCTACAAGACCAACAAGGATGGTTCTTTCCTGTATATAATTATGGTGCAGACATGAGGCATTATAAGAGGTCAGAGGCTGGTGAGGCCCTTAAGCTAGAATGGTCAGGAAATTCTCTGGGGCAGGGAAGGGACTTGAGGGGGTTCTGGAAGACGGAACAGATAAAGCCAAAATAAAGTCAAATTATCTATCCCTCTTTTAGCTTGAGTTTAGAATACTTGAGAACTTAGTTCTTCAGATCAGCCACTGAAGTCTTCCATATCTGGTGCAAATGTGGAAAATATGAAGGAACAAAAAACTAGGTAACATCAATAGGCAGCCAAAACATCAATAGACAGCCACTGAAGACCACGGTGGTCCCTTCAGCCCTTTAGCAAGATCAGCTATATTTTCCTTCTGGTAGCCAAGACACAAGCCTGTTTGGAGGCTGCAGGGCCATGCTGGGCCATGCTGGGCCATGCATAGAGCAGAATCAAACCTGGTACTCTTAGACCATTTTGGTGGAAGGATGACTAAGGATAATGTGGGGCAAAGGCCTGTCATTCCAGGGAAGGGTTTGAACAGACAAAAATGCCCTGAGCTTACTGAGATTTAAAGCGATAGGTTAAAGCGTTTTGAAGAAGTTAACCTTACGAGGTTATGGCAGCTTGGAAGAAATCTCACGGAATGAGGATAAAGGATGGCGGAGGGGTGAATCTGAAGCATGGGGGTGAAGTTGTCTGTTCTGCCCGACAGCAAGGAGTTAGACACAAATGTGGGGCGCCTGGCTGGCTCAGTGGGAAGAGTTTGTGACTCCTGATCTCGAGGTTGTTGAGTTTGAGCCCCACATTGGATACAGAGATTACTAAAAAATAAAAAAATAAACTTAATTTAAAAAGCAAACAAACAAACAGACACAAGTTTCACTGTTTGCTTTTTGGTTTGTATGGAAATGTCCCTGTCAGAACGGCTGGGTCCAAGCAGCAATGACCAAATATCATGAGCGCCATCTCTCTCTCTGCCTGTCAGCATCTGAGAGAATAAGGAACTGTTTGCCTCTCCCTGTCTCACTGCCAGACTTCCGCTGCCTCCACAATTTGTAAAAACAGAAATTATATCTGTCTAAACATTTTATATCTCACTAGCTCTGCATTTCCTGTTCTATTTGACCAGTGCCTCCCCTCTAACACACATACCCCTGTCCCCTTTGGGAGCCCAGTAAATATTTATTGATGAGGAAGATAATCACTAAAAATATGTTCCCATCACTGGGATCTATCTCTTGCCACTCAACTGTTCTAAATCCATGAGAGCCCCTTCAAAGATGTGTTCCCTTCATGTAAAAAAATCCCAAAAAACGAAAAAAAAAAAAAAACAAACAAACCCAAAACCAAAACCGTAACTTTCCATTCCGCCTTCTCTGAATCTGGGAAGACTGATTCTGAGACAGGCTCCACTTACCCATCCACCCTGCTGCTGGACCCAGGGTGAGAAGTTGTCTTTCAGGTACTTGGTTCCAAAACCCAGCACCCTGTTCATGGGGTGGTTGTCGATGGCAGTGAGCTTGGCCGTGACGTCTATTGCAAGGGCAGCCTTAAAGCCCCGAGCTCTGACCTCTGATTCTCCCCTGGTGTCCACACCCCTTAAGAAGTGGTCCGTGATGGTCTTGAAAACAGGGTAGGACAGCTGGTCCTGGAAGCTGTTCATTAAAGCCTTGTTGTTCTTCAACTGCGTATAAGAAGAGATGCGATCAGTGAGCAGCCTGGCCCCGGGGAGCAGACCTGAGCTCTGCAGTGGCCACCCACACACTCAGTGGGAAACCCCTGATTCCAGTCAGACAGAAATTTCTTAGTGAGCGAGGACTCCATGTTTCCTTAGAAGTCCTCTAGTTCTGTCTCTGGGGAATGCTAAGCTAAGCAGGTTCTCAACAAATATTGTTTCTAAAAGGAATATTCTGGGGGTGCATCTGTTGTTATATAAAGATTCTGGTGGAGCAATGTTCTTGATGTGAGCCCAGCCCACTCCCCGCAACTTCTGTGAGACACAAGGAGCCTGTCCGAATTACAAATCTGAAGCAAGAAGAGCTAGTGTCCTCACCAGCAAGAATGGACTGCTTTTGACCAGGGACCCAGTGGAAGCAGCTTGATTCAAACCCTAGTGGGTAGCTGGAAGCCTGCGCTTGCCACAACAATAGGGAAATCAAATGCCTGAAAGAAACATCTTCCGCAGAGGGCCCTGGCCTGTCCCAGCCTTGCTCCTTCGGGTGGCCCTTGGCTCTGCCAGGCCTCTCCGGCAGAGGCTGGAGGAGGCCGCATAGGCTCTTGGGGATGAATGGCTCCTGCAGCATGGACGGAGTGGCCCTCCCCATTGTCACTGTCCCGGCCTGGTGGGAACCCCCACCCGCACGGCAAAGTCAGACCCTCTGTGTGTTCCTACACATGTCTGCTACTGGGGAAACAATCATGTTCTCTATATAAAGAATGTAAAGTATCACCCCAAATCATCAACAAAAGTGAGATTTTTAAAAAGTAGTGATTTATGGGGTGAAAAGGAAAGCATTTCTCTCCCTCTAATCATGGAGGTCTGCTTCTTACCACCTCCCATTCCTTGCCTCCAGGACTCAATGCAAGTCACCACTTAGGGAGGCTGGGAAGGAGGAGGCCATGAGAAAGCCACAGAATCTTCAAGCTGTAAAGAATCTTCAAGGATTCCAGTAGGTCCTTCCCAGGCCAAGTCCTGTGCTGCTGGCTGGTCATCGGCATCTCCTTGAAATTCTCAAGAAGCTCATTCCTTCACAAGTCAGTCTTGAGTGCTAGAAAGTTCATTCCTAACATGGGGAAATCAATCGCCCCATAATTCCTATCCACTGATGTTGGTTCTGGAGAAACATAGGCAGGCACGTTCGATGTTCTTTCTCTGCACTCCTGTTATCCTCTACTTGTGGACCTGGAGCTCACACACCCTGTTCTCTTTTCTTTATGCTGTGTCCCTGGTTCTCTCCGTTTCTCATTCTGCACCACCCTGGTCATGGTCTGCTGGGCACACCCCTGACAGATGCATGGGGAGAGGAGCGGCTGAGCATGTCGGGACAGGGGAAGTCTGGCTGGCCAGTTAGTGCTTTTCCCCTCCTGCACAAGCCCCATGAGGCCAGACTTCCTCCCACTGATCCTGGTAGGACGAGGAAATGGGTCCACAGGCCAGTCCCTGACCAACACACCCTAGAGACTACTCGACAGTCTATGGGGAACCACACGGAACTCCCCTCTGATGACAGTGGGGTCCCACTCACCAGCTCTGTATCTGAAGGCACTCTCACTCCTTCCTGACTGGAACGATGTAGTCTCGACTTCTAAACAGCAGGAAGGCCAAGTTCTCCAAGTAACACTTAACCCGCCTCCCTGGCCAAATTGCTGAGAGAGACCTTGAGCAGAGAACAGCCCGACCACTTTTGGGGTAGATTTCGGGAAGGACTCCAGCTTTGGAGCCAAGCATGGGACATTAATATCCAGACTGCGGGGCGAATGCGAGAGTCTGAACTTCCCCAAGGATCAGTTACATGGGGAACTAGATTCATAATTCTATTCAGCAAATTTTAATTTATTGGTGTCTTTTCTTGCAATAACAAAGTTACATTTTTCATTTCCAAAAATTCCAGGGAGGCTCCAGAAGGTTTACTTATGTTTTCCAAAGTGATTCATTTTTGAGATGCTGCCAGCATGAAGAATTTTCACTCCAAGGGAAATAAAATTTAGGACTAAGTGGAATCCAGAACTTGCAAAGGAATACAATCTGGAGTACGATTCCATTCTCTGTCCCAGCGCGTGGGCACAGAAAGAAATCACTTTAGTTCAAGAAGCTCCATACCTCTTTTTCCAACTGATCCCCTGAATATTTCAGCAGCTCAACGATTTTCGCTATTATCTGATCTTCTCCATCTGTCGGGGGGAAATTCCAGTTATTTTTTTTTTTTAAGAAAAAATATAATCTTAATTTTTTTCTCTCCCCAGGGACAATACGGGTAGCCAGATTAGGGACTGAGGGAGACACGTGCTTTGTAATTCTTAGCAACTTAACTCTTACCCCGCCTTGTCTGACAAGGCACAAACTACTCCAGCCACCGTCTCCTACACACCCCTCCTTTCCTTTCTTCTTTTTTCCCCTCAGCGCCCCACTTCTCACTACAAAATGCATCATATACTTATTGTAAGAATGGCGTTGAAGCTGTTATTTCCACTGCTCAGGATCCCATATCTGAAAATATTCAGGAGAACTTTCTCTCTGGTCTGTAGGATTCTCCTCAGTAGATGGTGATTTTTCCATGTGGACACCATAAATTCCATTTGGTTCATATTCCCCCTTTTGTGCTGCTAGAAACTGTAGAGCCAAATTTGGGGCTCCCATGTGAGAGAGGGTACAGTCTTCCTCGCCTGCATTTTGGGAATTAAACTCATTCCTAAACCCATCTTCTTTCCCCGCGAGTGTTTTCATTTTCCATTATCTTTCAAGTGGTATTTATTTTCTCTTACTAACATTGTAAACTTTGCTGTCTTTACAACCAGGTGGGGTAGAAATAAATAAAATGATTAAGTTCTCCCACCCCAAAGGCTAAAATGGCAGGTGGAGAGAGAGCTGGCTACAGTTTCTGTGGTGTAGATGTCAGAATGGCGGAGTGAGGGGGAGAGGAGTATGATTTTTCTCATCTCAAAACAAGCTACCCACGAGGGAAAATGGCTGTTGCCCCAGAACAGGATCCAAACAAAGAAAAGCTAGTGACTGATCCAGCGGCACTTATCATTAATGGCACCATCTCTGAAGTCGTGGACTGCTCATTTTTGTTCCAGATAAGAGGGAAAGGGAGGCGAGGACATCCAGCCAGCCAGTCCCATCCCAAGAAGGACCAGCGAAAGGCAAGGTAGGCAGAAGTCTGAGACTCAGGTCTTGCGGGAGAAGCAAGAACGAGGGTCTTCATGGCCTCTGTGGAGTTTTTCTCTGATGCTGCGGCCCCTGTAACTGGGACCCCAATTTCTCATGTGCTTAGGGGACAAGAGCCTTAGCTTGGGCCTGGCGCGGGGTATCACTTTATGTCACCCAGACGGCCAGGGGATTGCAGGAAAGTGGAGACACCTTTCTTCTCAGTGCACCCAGACGGAACCCCTCTCCTCCAGCCACTCACCCTGAGCCCCACAACACAGCAGGATGCAGGCGGACCCAGCACTCTGCTTCCAAGGTGGGGAGATGCCGACACCAGCTCCTGGCATGTGGGCACACTGCCCACCCAGGGGGCCGCCTCTGCCTCAGCCCCAATGCCGCAGTTTGGGGAAAAGGAGCCCAGAGCAGGGACAGTAGTCCGGGAGGGAAAGTAGGACAGAATGTCTCTTCTTGGGGCACTTGGTTGGCTCCCTTCGCCTCCAGGATTCCCACCCCTCTGATGGGAACTGTGGTCCCAGCTCCCACTCTGGTTCTGCTGGCAACGGACCCCATCTTGGTCACCTCTGTGTTCTGCTTCGTGTGCTGCCCCAGACCTGGTGACTGACGATGCCTTGCTTTTCCCTAGGAGCCCCCGGCAGTGTTAGAAAACCCCGTGCGGTTCCATCAGCAAGTAGACCATCGCCCTGGACCGTTGCTCACAGGACTGAATCGAGGACTGCTTTGCCCTCTGCGGGCAAGGTGCCCACTTTCTACTTCCTCCCCTCCCTCAGGAGGAGAATTCTCTTTGTACTTTGCAGTGAACCTGGCCCGCTGCTTCAGAGTGTGGCGGGCGCGCTCCACCTGTCCGGGGCTGGTCTCTCCAGGGCTAAAGGTGGGGGCCTCCAGCACGGTGCTGTCGTGCTTTTGGTCCAGGGCAGCGGAGAGGCCACAGAGATCTCTGCTGGTTAAATCAGAGATGCCCAGCGCTGGCTACAGACATTGGCGCTCATGCACCTCTGCCCGCCAAACCCTCCACCCGACCCAAATATGCAGAAGGAAGTTCCTACCTTTCTTAGTGCTGGTGGCTTGAGGCTGGAAACAGTGGCCCTGGCGGCGGATGAACTGATGAACAAAACTCCCTTTGGACTTGCAGCTTCCTACCAGGTCCTGGAGCTCTTCGGGCGGGGGCCAGGAATAAACAATTTCGGCAACACGATGGGCAATAGAAGCAACTTTGGGGTCCACAGCTGAAACCAGACCAAACGGAGCTGAGTGGCCCTTCCCAGGAGAACTCTGTCTAGCTCACTAGTATCCACAGTCGCCCCAAGTGAAAAGGCCCGCCCAGAGGAAGAGGAAACTGCTGGGCCAGTAGGGTGCTTGTTGGGGGTGTGCAGAGTATGGGGGGGATGTGGGGGCTGTGGGGGGTGGGGGGAAGCCATTCTTCAGAAAGCACTGGGAATTGCCTGGCAGAGGCTGGGGTAGGGGCGGAGTGCACCAAGGAATGATTTGCTGCCTTGAAATAATTGCCCTTCTGCACCCTCTTTTTGAAGTCTTGTAAAATTAGTGTCCCCTTTCCCTTCTGCAAAAGAAGAAACACAAAAGAAAGTGCTTAGTTCTTTGAGGGAATTCTCATTATGTTTTTATTTTTATTCTTTTTTTTTTTTTTTTTAACATCCTTTATACCTTGGGGAGTGGGCCCCTATGTGCATAGGAGGGCAGTTAATAGTCTGACAAGCCTTTGGGGGTTGGACACTGGGAAAGAGAAGAGGAGAAATATCCCTTTCTCAGGCTATATTCATCACTCAAGCCCATTATCAAGTGAACACCGACGTCTCCTTGCCCTTGCACATACAGTCATGTGTCTTCTCTCGCCTCCCCGTCTAATGGGAAACATCCATTTAATGCCAAACAGGTAAACCAGGATGCATGAAGTGCTCTGCGATCCATGCCTTTTAAGCATTTATCACCCAGGAAGAGAGTTATGTATTTGCACACATAACTACGGAATAAAGTGTGTGAGGACAGTAAGGTTCAAGTGGCAGTTGGCCCCTGAATGTCCTCGCCTGTAAAGGATCAGTCAGCTCTGTCTCTGGTCAGGGATGGGGGCTGGTGGGGGTGGGCAGGTGGTATTGCCGAGTCATTTGGGACGAACATTTTCATCCCATTGGTGATTTGTCACTAAGTTCTTAAGTTTTAGAAATCTGTGGAAGCTCTGTCTCTGATGCCATATGGAGTGAATGGGATATTTGAAAAAACGCTACTATTCAATTCACACACTTAAAGAAAGGAACAGAGTGGGGGTTTGGCTAGAAGGCTGGCATGTCCAGGGGAACTCCTGGTTTGTACATCAGGGTGGTGAGAGAGGCAAAGCCTGGGTCCCAGGAGGGATAGTGTCACAATCGTAGCTTTGATATCCTGTAGGTGATTTCTGACCCTCTTGCCCTAGATGCTTCGTGGGCGCTTTGTTTCTCTCCCTTCACACTCTGGTCATCTCTGGAAGGCCATGGGAATGAGTACTTCATCCACAATGCCTTCCTTTAAAGAAAAGCATAATGGTTTTCTTAAAAAGCCACATTTTTCATGCTTGGCCCATCGGCTTCAAAAACAGATGAGAGAATCGAGAGAGAAGAATGAGAGAGTCAAGGAGAAAAGGACCAATGCTTTTCCTTCCCGTTTTATCAATCAAACCAAATATATAATTTTCACCTTACTACTACCCAACCAGCTTCCTCTGGAACACTGGCTGTGCATGACCCCCAGCAGGGAGATGGGAAAAGGCTGAATCCTGAAGCCAGTGGGAGCCTTCCCTTGTGTCCACAGAAGGTGGGAAAGAAAAGCTTGTGTTTTCTTCCTCTGTAACCCTGGGCAGCCTGTCTGCAGTGGTCAGAGCGTGGCCCAACTTGCACTCACAGGAGGCAGAGGAAGGCCTCGGAGGTGGTCCGTCCTCATCCCCCAGCCCCCATTCTGTGGCAGGGCAATCAGGAGACTACTGGAGGACATGGAAATAGGGACTCTGACTCGCCTTCTTATGGCATATCCACTTCTATGAACTGGGCGACACGGGGTGAGGGAAGCAGGTGACATATGTGCGGGTTAGAGGATAAGCAAACACATTTCGACTCGGAGGAGCCAGCTCTAGTTGAGACTCCCATTTTCAAAACCTTAATTTTAAACACTGAGCAAAGAAAGGATTCCCTTCTTCTTAGAGCTCATCTCATCTGATAGGCTGGGAAAACTGGATGGGGGAGGGAGAGGACGGGAAGGCTGCCCCTCCTGTGGGGTCTGTCTGGGGGAGGTGTCACTGTGGTGCTAAGGATAGAAAGAGAGCACAACACCGTTGAGAGGGTGCCAGTCAGCCTTTGGCCTGAGGCATTTGTGTGTTTTTAATTAAAAAAAAAAAAAGGATTTATTTATCTGAGAGAGAGAGAGAAAGAGCTTGGGTGGGGGAAGAGGCAGAGGGAAAGAGAGTCTACAAGCAGATTCCCGACTGAGTACAGAGCCTGACCCAGGGCTGGATCTTATGACCCTGAGCCCAGATTAAGAGTTCCACTCTTAACCAGCTGAGCCACCCAGGCACCCCCTGAGGCATTTGTTTCAAATAGAAGGGGTAGGGCATTTCTCTATGATTGAGACCCCTATTTCCTTCCCTGTATTCATTTCCTTCATTCTTAGAAAGACCCCCCACCCCGAGGTGTCACAGGCAGCTGAACAGACTACATTTTCCAGCTTGCCTTACATTAAGGAGTGGCCAACGAGATATAAGAAAAGTTGAGCACGGGTTCAAGAAAGCTCTCTAAAAGGGAATGGAATTATCTAGAAAGAAGACATCCTTTTGTGCCTCCCAGCCACCACTTGTTTCCTCTTCTTTCTGCTTGGAAATGTACAGATGATGGCTGGAGTCCCTGTAGCCACCTTGGAATACAAGGTGATTTTGAGGTTGGAAGCCACTAGCCAAGAAATGGCAGAGTAAGACTCTCTTAACGATGGTTGGAGCTGCTGCATGAGCCCTGGGCTGCCAAACTTTGGTCTTCTCTTATGGGTGAGAAAAAATAATCTCTACATTGTTGAAGCCACAGTTATTTGAATTTTCCACTCTATGTATCCGAACCTAATTCTACCTGTAACATTCCACATGTAGCAAATTTTAGCTGTGGACAAACAAGGGTTCAAAGTCAAAGAACCTGGCTTTGTATTGGTGCCCATTTTTCTACCTCCTAAGACCTCTCACTTCTAGACTTTGATCTTGGGACATAAGATTACAGTTCTCGCTGGGGCCTGGTGTCTAAGTCCTGGACATGGCAGCGAGGTCTAAATTGTGACCTTCAGTTAATAGAACCCAGGTGACACGACTGCTAAGCTCTGATTTATACATGGCAAGATAGAAATAGAACGTGAGGCTTTCTTGAGTCATGTCCGATGTAAAACCAACTAACCACCCACATAATTCACCAAACCAGAAAGCGGGCAAGAGAAAGGTGGGAAGGGAGGATACACTGAATGTAAGTGTCTACAGCAAGGGCTCCTTAGGAAGTAATCATTTCTGCTATTTCTGAGAATATCTATATAAAGATTTTGAAATTTTAGTAAATAAAGAAGGTTAAATGACACTTCGGCACTATGGAAATACAGAGTGTCTTTTATTTCAGGAAACCAGAAGATTAGAGTCTGTAAATGCTCTGTCTGCCTCTCGGTGAAGTCCAAGGGAGAGCAGAGCAGAAAAGCCTATTGAGGTGTCTCCAAACTGTTAAGGCCTGAGAGCTCGGCTACCATCTCCAGCAGGAGCTTGCTGTACCACTGGGGGGGATGGGGAGAGGAGACGTTCCCCAGGAAATCTCACCCCTAACTTCTGTTCTAAAATGTTATTAGTCTGTGGGACTTACAAAAGTTTGGGAAGTAAAAGTTTCCCCTATCATAGTGAGCGATGGAAAACTGCCAAATGTGGGCGGATTCCCCAAGTAAACCGGGACAGTCACACATTCTAAAATTGAGACATTACTGCCACCTGTTGACTAATTATTGACACGATAGCCCAGCAATCAAAGCCCACAGGAGAGGGAGTTTCTTCCAAAATCTGGGCAGCTGGCACTGGGTATTATTGAAGGGCAAGAAGATGCTTGTGCCCAGGTTTGTGGATGAAGGGCAGCTTTCTCTGCTGAAGCCCTTCATGAAAATGCTTTATTCAATATAATGTATTTTGTCACACTGAGGAAAGGTTTTGTCAACATGCTTCTCAGCTGGGGCACCTGGGTGGCTCAGTAGGTTAAGCGTCTGTCTTTGGCTCAGGTCATGATCCCAGGATCCTGGGTTCGAGTCCTGAGTGGGGCTTCCTGTTCAGCAGGAAGTCTGCTTCTCTCTCTCTGTCTCTACCCTCCCCAGTGCTTGTGGTATCCCTCTCTCTCTCTCTCTCTCTCTCTCTCTCAAATAAATAAATAAAATTTTAAAAACAAAAACCAAAAAACCCAGGGGTGCCTGGGTGGCTCAGTCGTTAAATGTTTGTCTTAGGCTCAGGTCATGATCCCAGTGTCTGGGACCAAGCCCCACATCAGGCTCCTTGCTGAGTGGGGAGCCTGCTTCTCCCTCTGCCTTCTCTCCCTGATTGTGTTCCCTCTGTTGCTGTCTCTCTCTCTCTTTGTCAAATAAATAAATAAAATCTTTAAAAAAAAAAAAACGAAACAAAATAAAAAACCACCCAAAAAAACCCCAAAATGCTTCTCAGTCGTTGGGTTTTTGTTTTGTTTTGTTTTTAAGAGTCCCTTATACTTTGGAAAGTATTTTTGTATGTAGCTACCTGATCTTTCCATTCACCACCCGAAGATGTAGGGAGGGTGGGATACCCCAACATACAGTTGGAAACAGAGGCCCAGAGAGGTGGGTTGACTTACCTCAAGAAGAACGGCAGCCTGAAGCCCCGCTCAGGACTCTTCCTTCCATCCTGGTCTCTGGCACAGATGATCAGGACTTGGGGCAGCAAGCCTATCTCTAGCCAGCAGAGCCAGACACCAGTCCTGCCACCCTTCACTGACAGCCTCCCACTTCCTACTCAGTCTTGAGAAAAGCAGGGCAATTATTATTGAATATCAAGAAGTTGGGAAACTGAGGCACATTGGAGTACCCTGCATCAGGCCACATTACCAGCTGGGAGGAGAGGAAATACCACATATACAGGAAGGGAAAGATTTTTCTGTGGGAGAGCAGCGGCCCCCAAAGCCTACCTTCCTGCTCTGTGCGCTGTCCCACGTTAGTGAGGGACCTCGACCACTGCTGACTTTGAGGACTATCCTGACGTTCCGCGGTGGCACCCTGCAAAACGAATATGGCTGAGTTCTGTGCATCTTCCTCCTTCTCGATTACTCCAAAGAATGTCCTCCAGGAAGACTTTTTCTTGGCCAGGTCTAGGGGCTTCTCCCTGGATGGAGAATTTCTGCAAGGCCATGACACCTGTGTCCATGAATCGTTTGCTGACCAACCCCCCTGCTCTTTGATGGACAAACTTCTTGTTCTCAGCAGCTTTGGCGAGAAGATGGCAGGGGTGTTCTTGAAGACATGGTGTTTGGTGTAGAAGGCCAGGATTTTGAATTCTATGCTGTTTGTGTCATCATCGTCTAGGGGGATCTCCTCCAGGTCACAGGCACTGGCGGTGCACATGGTGGGCCTGGAACAACAAAGTCCACACGTGACCTCTTACCCATGGGCGCACTGCTCTCTGGGGGTCAGGAGGCAAGGCGTGGAGCTCCACCTGCATTTACTGAGAACCTATTCTGTGCAGGGAGGCAAGGAGTCCTCAGAAATGGAAAATCCAGGATTCTCTGTGAAAGATGAGGACAAGAGAAGGTACACAGACAGCTCCACACAGAGAGAGTGGGCGAGGAGCTGGATCAGAGGTGCAGATAGCCTGTGTGGGGAGGAACAGACAGCTCCCGAGAAAGGCGAGCCAAGTCTCCTCGACAGACTGGAAGGGGTTATGCGGGTGGGTGGGACAGGGTGGGCAGAGGGCAGACTCTGGTTAGTCTAGGATGTGTGTGAAGAGTGGCGAGAGAGCTGGCAGAGCACGTGTTTCCTGAAGAGCTGGGGCTGAGGGTTGTGGAGGGACAGGAAGTGACATGGCAGTAGGCCCAACCATGGGGGCCTTCGACTGTGGGGCTGAAAGCTCTGCTTGGTCTTAGTGGATCTGTCGGCACACCTCAAAAGGAGACCTAGACCATGGGAAGCAGTTAAAGAGCTTCTTGGGGAGGGTAGGTGGACAAAGAGAGAGGCTGACTCAGCCAAGGGAAATATCTGGGGTTCCTGACTCTTCCCATTCCCTTACTTCTTCCTTTATCCTCTGCCTTTGCTTGTTTAGGTCTGAGTCCCACAGATCTGCTTCAGGTAACTGAACTTAAGTAAAACTTGAGGGCTATGGTGTGAGGTGGGGGTCATGACTGCTTTGCTCCCTCCTCCCTTCTGTTCCCTCATACCCACTTCCTCTTCCAGGACTTGACCATCTGACAATCTTTCTTCCCTCACCATCTCCCAATGTCACGGTCACAATGCACCACAGTGAAACCTTTGCTGTCTGGAGTTACTTCAATATCTCTGGAAAGCATATGCTCCTTCCTGCTCTTCCACCTCTGTCCCCCTCCACCTGACATTCTTCCTCTCCCCTGCTACGTGGTCTCACAGGCCATCAGTTTGTCCCCCTCCTGGTGCGGGTCTTAGTCACCCCCATTAGGATCCTTGCCGAAGTTTGTCTAGGTTTATTCTCTTCTCCTCAACACAAGATAAGCCCCACAGGGCAGGCATGTCAGTGCGTTTTACCCCAGCCATAGGCCCCTTGCCTACAATAGGGACCACAATCATTTGACAATGATTGGTGGAATTTTTTTCCTATTTTGAGAGACTGGGCTCAGATCCTGGCTCTGTCACTCTACGCCTCAGTTTATCACGTTTAAATGGGGATGATAACAGTACCCATCTCATGAACAGTGCCCATCTTATGAAGATTAAGTTAGTTAATATTTGTAAAGCATTTAGAGTAGAACTTAAGTGTTTGAACAAGTGCCTGATTAAGTCTTACAGTAAAGAATATTTATGAAACTCACTTTGGGCACTACCGTTTTAATTAAGCTCCAAGAGGGTTATGGATGGTATAGGGGGAGTGCAGTATTTGGAATGAGAAGTTGGGTTGAAGAACTGCTTTTTTACTTACTGGCAAAGGGATTGAGGCAAATCACTAACCTCACTGAGGTGTAGTTTTCCTATTTATAAAATGTGACTCATATTATCTAACTCATTGACCATGGAGGAGGACGAATTACAAACTGTGAAAATCCTTAAAACAAGTGTTGATCTGTATAGAGTAGTGGTTTACCTGTTGGTTTCTTGAGTTAGATAATCTAGTTCACATCCTGGATCATCTGTTTACTAGCTGTGTGACTGGGTGTATTTCTTAATTTATTTGGGTCTCCATTTTCCCATCTGCAAAATGGGGATTAAAAAAATCTGCTTCATCAACTTTGTATGTGGATAAAAAGAGTTAGTGTGTGTAAATCACTTAAAATAGTGCATGGCAGATGATAAATGCTCTGGGAATATTGGCATCCATTATTTATTACAATTGTATAATTGTAATAGGTTACTTTTTTTGTTAAGTAAATATTAACGTTTATAGAAGCGAGCTCATCAAATTCAGTTAAAACTAACTAGTGACATACAAATATTAGGTTTAGTACAAAAGCCATGCTCTTCCTATAGGTATACACACACACACACACACACATATCCGTATGTATATAGTATGTGTGTTTACAAAGTATATAAAGTATACATTCTGTAAGGTATGAAGACTGGGACCTGGCCGGCTTTCCCAGCACCCAGCATAATGCCTGACACATGGTAAGTTCCCCAAGAATATTTTTTCGATGAATGAACGAGAAATGATTATAGAGCTGCCAGATAACATACAGTACATCCTATTAAATTTGAATTTCAGATAAACAAATATTTTTTAGTATAAATATGTCCCCAGTATTGTACAGATCATGTTTATTACATATTAACTTAAAAAATATATATTTGTTTTTTTATCTGAGATGCAAACTAAACTAGGCGTCTTGCATTTTTTTTTTATGCAGATCCGGCAACTCTATGAATGAAAGATGTAGCTTAGAAATAGTGAGAACTGAGACCCACGTAAGCGGCTGCTCCCCAAGGGAGGTAGGGAGAGTGAGCAACCTGAGACAAGAAAGAGAAGGAGCCAGAAAGGGTGAGGTGAGAACAGGACAGCTGGTCAGAACTGGGGCAGCAGCCGCGGTGTGGAAGGACCTGTGCCCAGGAAAGAGCCCAGAGCTGGACTGGGTCAGGACAGAAGTGAGGTGTTAAATGTGAAGCTTCCTTTAGAATTGGGCAGCCCGGGAAGGCTCTAGGCAGGAAATACACTCTGGTTCTGCAGGAACTCCGTCCTGGATGGGAGGGTGAGCCCACTCTTCAAGCCGTACTATCTCTGCTTCCAAAGACACCCGCACTCTTCTAATGTGGTGTGAGGACTGGAAAGTTGTGTGTGAGTATGTGTGTGTGCGTGCACATGTGTGATACTGAAGGGGAGAGGAAGGGTCTGACTTCTTTAAGAAACAAGTTTCTTAATGAATGCTGATGCAGGAGCAACATCAGAAAAGGGGAAAACCAATGAGGTCAAGATGGGGCACACAGTCTTTCCATTTTGTGAAAGAGGAGATTTTTGTCCTGTGCCAGGCATGGAAAGGAATGGAGTACCTGGCTCCCACTGTTGGCGGCCGAAAATGAGGGAGATGCAGAAAGCACTGCAGGGCTCATTCCTCTGGAATGGCCCGGATGAGGCAAGCCCACCGTGGGGTGCGGTGTGGGGGTGTGCTGTGACCAGGGCCTGGAAAGCACTGGGCTGGTACCAAACAGTGGACACGTCAAAGTATGGGTTCCAACACTTGAAATGCATTTAGCAAGCATAGGTTTTTCTCCCCCTACTGATCTTCACGGTACACCAAGGGAGGGCTACTTGTTAACTTTGTAGCTAAGTCTTACTTTAAAGCAGATGGGACAGCTTATCTCTGGATAAACTAGTGGGTCCCTACTGCTCTCTGCCATGCCTGTTGAAAGTAAAAGCCCAACTTTAGGGTTTATGGAAACTTACACCATAAATGTAATGCACATATATGGAAAGGAAGCCCGGCTCCTCCCGGCCAAGCCCCCCACCGGTGGATCTGACCCAGAATCTGGGGAGTCTGCTGCCGAAGAACACCTGTGAGGCTTATGCTAACTCTGTGACTCAGGGGACACAAGGCTACGCCTTCTACCCTCTGTTCACATCCTCATCGGGAACAAACGACGGCAAACCTACTTTCAAAAGCAAGGTCAACGAGCTTTTGGGGTTGGCCTCTATTCCCTCTCTCACAGATCCTCTCCCCCCCAACCTCCTAAATGGCCGAAGTACCCCCAGGGTCCCCGCCACCTGGCCTTGGGGCCACCTATGGAGCTGGGAAGGTAGAACCTGCTGGCAAGCTCCTTCAGCTGTTATCACCAGACCTGATTTGGGGATTTTTAGCAGTGGATTTGCTTGTTGAGATCAGATTTCACTTCCCTTCTCTGTGGCAGGTCATGGAGAAGCATGCGTGCTTTGGGGTTCCAGCAGAGGCTGCCACGATGAGTGCCCAGAGCAAACTGGGCAGCATTTGGCTCAGCTGGCTGTGCCCAGGCCTGGCGGGGTGCGGGGCAAGGGGAGGGGAGTCACAGGCGCAGGCTCAGCAGAACAGCTGACTTCCACTGCTCTGGACAGACAGGTGAGCGTCAGCTGTCACTCACGACCATAGACATTCACCCCCAATGGGGTCTCCCAGACCAGATTGTCAGCTAAATTATGTCTGGCTGCTCTGAGCCTCCGGTCAGAACCCTATGCCCCCTGGGCCCTTCAGGACCTGTTTGTCTTTTTTTCCTTCCTCCCTGAACTTCAGACTTCCTAGTATCTCCATGCCGCTCCCCAGTTTGTCATTTCTGAGAATGACCTGTTTTTTAATCCTAAGGGTGAAATGAGGTAATATGTCTTAATTTTTCCTACCAGAGAAACTAAACTGAGAGTGCCTCGGGGCACATTAGTGAAATAAGATGAGGGGCCTGGACTCAGAGAGGAAGGAGCTTTCTAGAGGGGAAGGAGAGGGCTTGCCCATTTTAGCTGGGGCTTGTCCTCAGGGAAGCCAGTGGGGGTCAAGCCAGAGCTAGACCACTTTCCCACCAGGTGCTCGGAACTCTGGGTTCAAACCCATGGATTCCTGCCTTCAGCCCCATCCCTGCTCTGGGGGAGGGAGTCAGCATCACCACGGGCTCTTGGCCACCCACCTGCGGTCATGTCATCACACATGCTGTCATACACTCAATGAGAGAGGGCTGCATAATATTAAAAAAGAACCAGTCAGTTATGTATGCTTAACTGCACTCTCTCAAACCTTCTGTAGCAAGAAGAAATGAAAGAGAAACCTCATACAACTTTTCTCTCCTTTTCCTGGAAATAACCCCATATTCTTAGCTGTCATTTTGCTTCCCGAGACTAACATGATAAGAAGTTTCTAGTAAACCCGGTAAACCTCTCCCCTGCTTAGATTTGCCTCCTTAGCAAAACCAGGACTGAAGACCCAACCGTGTCCTCCTGGGAAGGCTGAGAACCAGGCGGGCGCTCCCTGGTGTTACCTGGGAATGGGGCTGGCACAGGTTTCCCCCTCTTCAGGGCAGGTGGCTGCAAGGAAATTTCTAGACCTGAGTCCCTCAGAGGAAACTTTCACCAGGTCTTCTTGGCTTCTCATGTGACCAAGACTTCCACGGGCTGTAGGTTCCTCAGGTTGAGGACCAAGGCTGAAGTGAGGCTCGGAGAAGGATGACCACTTCCTCGTTAAGTCCTGCCCTCAGCTTTTTAACTGAAGGAGGGGCCGACCTTTGCCCATGTAATTTGACTCTAGAAATAGTTCTGCATCCTTTATCAAAACCCAACGCTGCCCTTCAGGACGATTAGGTGGGTGTTTCCCTGATAGTTCTTTACATTCTGTACGTTTCATCAGTTTAGCAAATGTTTACTGACCACCTAGTAGAGAACAGCCTTGGCCACGTATTTAATCTTAGCACGGAGAGGTAAGTGTTAGGATTTCTATTTTATGGATGAGGAATCAGGCTCAGGGAAGCAACATCTTTTGCTAGTGGTCCCTGTCAGCAGAGCTGAGAGCCAAACCCTGGTCCTCCTAGCTTCCCGTTATGTATGTGTTACCCCTCCTCTGTAATTCAAAGATTACATTCAAATGGGACCACTGGAAAAGCCTTAAAAACAGGCTTTAACCCCAGCCATAGAAGCCACAAAAATTCATTTTTTCCCCACAGTTTTAAAGATGGAGTTCCCTATGTATATGAAAGAGGAGAGTTAAAAATGATTTCACATTCTACTCAGATTGTTAACTGAAAGAGATATTTATGGCCATACGTGTGATCCTGAAACCTCAGGAGCTGGCCAGGGGAACATGAAGATGAAGAAGTGTGAATGGGGAAAGAGGAATTAAGGCTAATTGCACAAAAGTGAAGGAAGAGTTGGCCGTTTAAATATTAGGCAAACAGATCCCGGAGAAGCAAACGGACAGGGGTTATGGGAAAGTCAGTTCTTTGGGGACTCAAGAATGTTAACCCAGCAAACTAGTATTTACAGAATATGACATGTGCATGTCAGTCACCTCAAGGGGTAACAAAATACTAAGAATGGTTTTTCTTTTTAGAAAAAACTTAGTTGTTTTGGGGCCCTGGTGTGGCTCGGTCAGTTAAGTGTCTGACTCTGGATTTCCACTCCAAATGGATTTCCATTTGGTTGTGATTTCAAGGTTGTGAGATTGAGCCACGTGTGGGGCTCTGAGCTCAGTGGGGAGTCCGCTTGAGAGTCTCACTCCTTCTCCTTCTGCCCTTCTCTCCTGCTTGTACCTGGGCACACACATGAACTTTCTCTCTCTCTCTCAATAAATAAAATCTTAAAAAAAAAAAACAAACCTTGTCTTAAAAAAAAATCTATTCATTTGAAACGTTTCAGGAACCAACAAATGCCTATCATCGATAACTAAATCAGATAGTAGGGGCTTGAGTTGTTATTGGTGTTCAGAGTTGTACCACTTAGTGATATTGGTCGCAGAAACCATTTACAATCCCACGAGGTCTTGGCATGATTAAGTACAAACACAAGAAGGGGAACTTCCACAAGGAGGCAAGCTCATCAAGGATAGAGACCGTCCAATAATCATTCAACTTGGTCAACTTCCATACCCAAAAGCTAGCACATAATAGGGATGGGATTTAGCACGTGTTATATATTAAAAATAAAAAAACAAAACATAAAAAAACAACCAAACCCACTTTTCTCCTTCTAAAAATACACATAGTGTTGTAGAAAACTTGTAAAATGTAAAATAGCATATACATAAATTAAGCCCATCATGATCCCGTCAGTTGTTGGTAAATGTTATTAAAAATTTGGTGTATTTCCTTCTACGACAATAACGTCTAACTACCTCTCGAGCGTCTGCCCTGCCCACTCCCTTCCCTTTTACACCACTTCCGATTATGCACTTATGGGGAGGCACCCCTGGCCCTGGACAAAATGACCCTTTGCCTGTCTAATCATAGCCAACTGGATGAGAGGCGGATCGCCTAATACCCAAGCTGGGCCAGTTCAATTCCATAAGCCGGAGATTTGGAACTGTGTTACTGGGATTCTAGCCAGCCTCTGCTGGGTGTTTTCACTGGGAGGTCATGCTTGGGTCCCACGCAACAGAGGAGTAAAAGCTGGCAGACAAGGTGATGAAGGAACTAATCAATCAAGAGAGAACTGGGGAGCAATAAGGTCCTGGGGAGTAGGAGACAATGCTGCTTGGTTCCTCAGAGCTCTCCACTTGCCACCTGGGGGTTGGAAGACACCTTTTACCAATGCATTTTTTAAAAAATTCAGCTAATTAGTGTGTTTCTTTCAACCAGAAGGATTCCTGAACAAATACAATGTACATGGTTTTACATAGTTAAGACGTTATCATAGCTTTGTGACTTTCTTTTCTTTTCTTTAAGTAGGCTGCATGCCCAATGGGCTTGAACTCATCACCCTGAGATCAAGAGCCCCGTGCTCTCCCAACTGAGCCAGCCGGGCGCCCCTTCTGACTTGCTTTTTGCATTTAACCTCTATCATAAGGTTATCTCCACACCAACATATTTTGAAATAGAATTTTTAATGGCTGCCTAAGTCCAGGGAATGGAAGCACTAAAATTATTCAGCCAAGCAGCTATTTGCCAAATGTTCTGTTTGTTTTCCTGTGTTCGCCATTACAAACGATGTTGCAGAGTATAGTTTTGTCATCTTTGCCCATATTTTGTATTGATTCCTGAGAAATGATTCCTAGGAATTGAATTATGGATGATGGCTCTTTTTTTAAAAAAAGATTTTATTTTTTTATTTGACAGACAGAGATCACAAATAGGCAGAGAGGCAGGCAGAGGGAGAGGGAGAAGCAGGATCCCCGCTGAACGGAGAGCCCGATGCGGGGCTCGATCCCAGGACCACGAGATCATGACCTGAGCCGAAGGCAGAGGCTTTAACCCACTGAACCAGCCAGGCGCCCCAATGATGGCTATTTTTGAAATTGTTGCATTTGTTTTCAGTTTGCCTTAATCTTGGATTCTGGAATTTGTTTAAATTATCATGGGAACTATGTCCAAGGGAAAAATCCCTATGTATTTGGAGGTATGGATAAGAAGCTCACCCTCAGGAAGACGCTGGGGTTTTTACCCATCTCTGTGAGTGAGCATCAAGTGAATACCAAATAAGACTTGAAAGTCCAGATGAGCAGACTTTGGAAAGGATACCATATTATTCTGGGGCTGACTCTCATCTTTCTTTCAATCTCAATGATGAAACTGGATGAAATGAAGCAACAAAGGAACACAACTGGTTCAAATGAAACATTTGAGGGGAAAAAAGGAGCAGAGGAGAAGCACCATTTGTTACAAAGTCTACCTGTGAAGGGGTTCAGACTAAAATACTTCAAAACATGCCACTTTGGCCCCCAGGAGTATTTTGAGCTGAGAGCAATTAAGAAGAAGCTGACATAAGAAAAAGTCTGCCTTCTGCCTAATTAAGAAGGATGATTCTGAACCACAAGAGACTATACTAGACTCTTCTCCGCCTAGAGCTGGCGCGAGAGGAATCGACAGAGAAACCTTACTACGACAACTCTAATCTCCCATTAGTTTCCCCATATATTTACCTGCCCACGGTTTGCCATCCCCAAAATCCCAGAAGCCGTTTTACTTTGCTTTGTCACTTCTATACAAATTTATTGTTCCCCCTCAGCTTTACTGAGGGGTAACTGACAAATAAAATTGTAATATGTTTAAAATGCACAACATCATGGTTTGATATATGAAATGTATTTGATACATATGAGAGAATCTTCACCACAGAGTTAATTAGCACCTTCATCACTTGAGAACACATAAGTTCTCTTAAATTTTGATATTACAATACAGTCTTATCAGCCATATAGTCACCATGCTATACATTAGATCCTCAGATCTTACACATAACAAACTTTGTAACCTTTAACCTCCTCCTATTTCCCTACCCCCAGCTCCTGGCAACACTCTACACTGTCTCTAGGAGTTTGTTTTTGTGTTTCAGATTCCACATAGGAGTGAGACCATGCAATATTTGTCTTTGTCTGGCTTATTTCAATTAGCATAATGCCCTCCAGGCTCCTCCATGTTGTCACAAATGGCAAGATTTCCTTCTCTTTTAAGGCTGAAAATATTTTATGTCTGTTTCTTGAGTTGACTTCACATCGTTTTCCATAGTGTGTGTTCCCAGTTTACGTTCCCACTAGCAGCCCACAAGAGTTCCCTTCTTCTCCACATCCTCAAGCGCATTTACTACTTCTCGCCTTTTTGATAAGAGGCAACCTAGCAGGTGTGAGTTGATACTCATCATGGTTTTGATTTGCATTTCCTTGATGATTAGAGATTACAACACCTTTTCATGTGCTGATGGCTGGCTGTAACTCTTCCTTGGCAAAATGTCTGTGGAGGTTCTTTCTTTTTTTTTTTTTTTTAAACTTTTTAAGATTTTATTTATTTGACAGAGATCACAAGTAGGCAGAGAGGCAGGCAGAGAGAGAGGAGGAAGCAGGCTCCCCACTGAGCAGAGAGCCCCATGCGGGGCTCGATCCCAGGACCCCGAGATCATGACCTGAGCCAAAAGC
Organism: Lutra lutra; assembly: GCF_902655055.1. Classification (NCBI taxonomy): domain Eukaryota; kingdom Metazoa; phylum Chordata; class Mammalia; order Carnivora; family Mustelidae; genus Lutra; species Lutra lutra. The sequence goes on from NC_062285.1 coordinate 89,110,148, forward strand.
AGAGGCTTTAACCCACTGAGCCACCCAGGCGCCCCTCTGTGGAGGTTCTTTGCCCATTTACAAAACTGGCAGTTTCTTTGCCATTAAGTTGTGTGAGTTCCTCGTACAGTTTAAATATTAACCCTTTAGTGGACATTTTGTTTACAAATGTTTTCTCCCACAGCATACACTGACTTTTCATTTTGTTGGTGGTTTCCTTTGCTATGCAGAAACTTTTTAGTCTGATGTAGTCTCATTTGCTTATTTTTGCTTTTGTTCCCTTTGCTGTTAGTGTCAAATCCAAAAAAATCATCACCAGGACCAATGCCAAAGAGTTTAACTCATATGTTTTATTCTAACAGTTTTACAGTTTCAGGTCTTACGATCAAGTCTTTAATCAATTTTGTTAATTTTTGTGTGTGGTATAAGGTAGGACTCCAGTTTCATTCATTTGCAGGAAGATATCCTGTTTTCCTAACACCATTTATTTGAGAGACTATCCTTTCCCTATTGCATATTCTTGGCTCCTTTGATGAAAATTAATTGACCGTATACACATGGGTTTGTTTTTTGTCTTTCTCTTCTGTTCCATGGATCTATGTATTTGTTTTAATGCCAATACCATACGGATTTGATTACTACCGTCTGTAATATAGTTTGAAATCAGGAAGTGTGTTGCCTCTAGTTTTGTTTTTCTTGCTCAAGATTGATTTAGCTCTTTAGAATTTTTTGTGGATCCTTACAAATTTTAGGATTATTTTCCTATTTCTGTGAAAAATGCCAATGGGATTTTGATAGGGATGGCACTGAATCTGTGTATGACTTTGGGTAGTATGGACATCTTAACAGTATTAATTCTTCCCATCCATGAACATGAATATCTACCCATGTGTCTTTTTAAATTTCTTACACCAATGTTTTATAGTTTTCAGGGTATAGATTTTTGTCTCCTTGGTTAAATTCATGCTGAAGTGTTTTATTATTTTTGATGCTACTATAAAATGGATATTGTAAATGGGATTGTTTTCTTTTACCATTGGTTCATTGTTAGTATATATAAATGCAACTGATTTTTGTGTATTGCGTTTTGTATCTGAAATTTATTGAATTCATTTAGTAGGTCTAACGGTTTTTTTGGTGGAGTCTTTAGAGTTATAATATGTCATCTACAAATAGAGATGGTTTTATTTCTTCCTTTCTTGTTTGGATATCTTTTACTTCTTTATCTTGCCTAATTGCTCTGGCTAGGACTTCTAGTATTATGTTGACTAGAAATGGCTAGAGTGGGCATCCTTGTCTTTCTCCTGATCTTAGAGGAAAAGCTTTCAGTTTTCACCACTGAGTATGATGTTAGCTGTGGGTTTGTCATGTTTGGCCTTTATCATGTTGAGGTATGCTCCTTATATAGTCGGTTTTTTGAGAGTTTTTGTCATGAGATGAATTGACTTTAGTCAAATGTTTTCTCTGCACCTACAGAGATGGTCATATGATTTTTATCTTCCATTTTGTGGTACGGAGTGTCGTATTGATTTGTGAATATTGAATCATCCTTGCCGCCCTGGAATAAATCCCACTTGATTATAGTGTATTGGTTCTTTTAAAGTATGATTGAATTTGGTTTGCTAATATTTTTTGAGGGTTTTTGCATCTATGTTCATCGGGGATTTTGGCCTTTAATTTTCTTTTCTTGTAGTGTTCTTGCCTGGTTTTGGTATCAGGGTAACGTTATTATTATAAAATGAGTTTGGAAGTGTTCCCTTGCCTTCTATTTTTTGGGAGACTGAGAAGTATTGGTATTAATTCTTTAAATGTTTAGTATGATTTACCATTGAAGCCATCTTTATTATCTTTGTGGGGAGGTTTGTGAGTACTGATTCGATATCTTTACTAGTGGTTCTTGGTTGTCTCTCAAAACTTTGTGATGATCTAAGCTTTGTTCTTAGTGGCGCCCAATAGTTGAGGGTGTGCCAAAGCCTGTCAGTGTCCCAAAGGGTAGAATCATAGTTTGCACCTAGATGCTGGCTGATTGGCAGCCAAACCCTTAGGCAGCAGCTGGGAAAGTATGTAATTAGAGTTCTTCCAGTAGAAACTGGGAGGTGGGCTTTTTGGCCTGCTTCCTTTGCACAGGACCTCAGTGTACAGCTGTGATGGTGGGCACCCTTGCATGCATTAAGAACTGCTTCATTGGTTGCTATAGTCCTGTGGGATCTGTGAATGCAAGCCCTGTTGGCTTTTAGAACCAGGTGATCCGGGGGTCCATCCTTTGGCTGGTATCTGCAAAAGCTGGGGTGCCAGATAAGTTCCTTCCAGGGAGATGCTGGTGATTTGGAGTGGGCTAGAGGGAGAAGGCAGAGGCAAGCTATGTTGGCTATCAGAGCTGGGGGATTTGGCAGTCCATTCCTCAGGTGGCAATCTTAAAAGTTGGGACACTAGATGTGTTGATAAGATCCTTCCAAGGAGACACCAACAATTTGGTTTTATTATTGGAGTCAGCAGGAGGGAGGAGGCAGGGGAAGTGCCCATCAGCTCTTTCAGGCTCCGGGAAGGATTGCAGTTAGCACTTAGACGTCTGCTAATTAGAAGCAAGACCCTTGGGCAGCAACTTGTAAAGTACAAACACTTTCCTGGGTAAGACTCCAAGGTGAGAATTTTTGCCTCTTCCCTCTGCTCAGAGCCCTAGGGGATGGCCACAGCCAGCGCTTGCATGCCTATTAATAATGGCTTCTTTGTTTGCTATAGTCGTGGAGATGTACTGTTCTTCTGTTAAGATGCTATATTAAGTCCCAAGTTCTAGCCACTCCTTTGGGTTACTCATCACTGAGTTTCTCCCCTGTGTATGTAAGTTGTATGTATTAATAAACTTATATTTGTTTTTCTGTTGTTAATCTGCTTTTGTCTAATTTGCAGGGTCCCAGGAGAAGTTTTCACCCTCCTCTACACCTTAAGTTGTGGTTAGAATGTTTGAGTGAAGACAAAATAAAGGAATTAAAGTGATAGTCTTGGGGAGTTGTTATAACCAGAAGGAAGATGGATGGTGGTTACAGAGATCACACTGGCACAGAAGCAGAGTTTAACTGTGATAGCAGATTTAAACTAACTTGACTTTCACTAAACATTCCCGACAAACAAAGAGATCCTTGTACTTGATGCTAATGTCATCTCTAAAGTCAAAGGAAGCAACGGTGATAAATTTTGCCTACACTCGAATCTTATGCGTGGGAGAGAAGAACTGGTTAGTCTACTAGAAGCAATGGGAAACTTGGGAGAAAGAATTAATGTTGACCCTGGTGTAGAATTTAGTGATCATGAAGATAGAATTCTGGCCTAGCCAAGCACTGCCTTGTAGACTAAAGATAGGCATGCTTTCATGGCCACAGGCTCCAACAGGCATCACAGTGGCATCTGTAATTTACTGAACTTTTATCAGTGATTAACTCAGCTATGTAATAATTACTAGTTATGCCCATCTTACAGATGGGGAATTTGAGGCACAAAGAAACTAAGTAAAATTACCCAACATAACACAATCACAAGTGGCGAAGTTGGGATTTGAGGGAGCCTAGGTGGCCAGGCTTCAGAGTTCAGGAACCTAACCACTGAAACTGAATGTTTTCTTCATACTTACTGTATGGACCTATCCCTGATCATTGATGCTTTTCAATCATCTTTTTAATTTTCTTTTTTTTTTAAGATTTTGTTTATTTATTTGAGAGAGAGAAAGAGAAAGAGAGAGAAAGAGATGAACAGTAGGGAGGAGGAGAAACAGACTCCCATCCAAGCAGAAAACCCTATGTGGGGCTTGATCCCAGGACCCTGAGATCATGACCTGAGCTGAAGGCAGATGCTTAACCGACTGAGCCACCCAGGCTCCCCCTCTTTTTGATTTTTTTGAATCACTTTTACTGCTGTTGAGCTTGGTATAGGGAAAAACAAGAAGATTTTGAAATAGACCAAAAGATATTATTGCATATCTTTTCAGTGGAATGCTGGAACCCTTGGAGATTTTTTGATTTTATACCTGTGTGCACCTTTGCTGGCTTTCCATCAATTGGGTTATTTTACAACTCAGTAAGACCAAAGCTGACTTACAGGAGACTGATAGTAACAGCAAAGTGTTCTTCCCATTAAAATGCAGATGGTTTCCCAGAGGAATGGGGCTCTTGACTGTCTGAGGGTATTGACCTGTTTTTCCAGTTTGCCTCTGTTTGTCATTGATTCCAGTATTCCTTAGCTGTCTATAAATGGGTCACAGTTTGAGTTCTCCCTTGAGCTGGTTATAATATTATATCAGTTCCACCATCCATTAATGAGGTAAATACAATATTTGACACGTTCTTTTTTATTATGTGGGAGTTGACAAAGGTTCTCTTTGACCATAATCTAACCAAACTCATTCTGAGCCCTTTATTGACTAAGCCTCAACCTTGGCCCATAAAGACTTGAATGGAGCTCTAACATAATTTCCAAGAGCACATGGCCTCATCCGTACCCTACAGTGGCCTGGGCTAAGCTCCCTTAGAGTGCTTGCCCAGCAAACTCAAGAATCACAAAAGAACTTACTGTTTTTTTTCAGCCAACACCTGAGCACAGGGCCCCTGTCTGCTGTCTCCGTGGGAGGGTTGGAGCCTAACCAACCCAGATGGTTTTGCATGGACCCAGCTCTCCCTTCTGTTTTGAAATTTTTCACTCTCTTCAGCTCACTGGCTCTCATTCTCCCTTTGAAATACCCATTCATCCCTGAGCAAATCCAAGTTTAGTACAGCTCACACTGGACTCTTTTCCCCATGGCAATAGTATTCTACTGTTTACAAGCTGTCCTTACCACTTTACCCAGGTTGTTTTTTTTTATCTTGGAAGAAATTATCTCTAACATTGATTAAATCAATTCATTCTCTGCACCTCATGTTTCCGTCAGACTCTCCTTTGATTGCCTAATTCATTGAGAGGCATTTGGATAGAGATCTCAAGGTGCTGGCATTGGCTGTTTTTAACAGCTTTTATTGACCCATTTATAAATAAGACGGTATCATAAGGGCTCTGGCTGTATACGCTAATAGGCTGGAGCTGAATCCTGATTCTGCCTCTTATTAGGTAGGAAGTAGAAGGGAGTCATCTGGAGAAGGAAGCCAAGGCAAGACATTTGATTCTGAGGCTGAATGGAAGTTCTTGCATGAGCTCTCACTTTAAAAGAACACATGTAAACGGTACCCAAAGGAGTTATTGTTAAAAAATTATTCTGTCACTTGTTAAAATGATAAGGTAGACAATATTCAGGACTAGGTAGAGGGACCCTGAGGTGAGGTTTTGCAGTAGGAGAGGGAGACTGGGCTTAGCTTTGAATCTAGCTGGGAATAGTGGTACTTCCTAGCCAAGGAGCAGGGTGGAGGGGTCAGTGGATAGAAAATTGCCCAGAAGAAGAATTAGGGATAAGGAGGGGAATCTGGCTAAACCAACCTGATAGGATTCTTGCTGGATGCCGGCCAGGGTGGCCTGGAGTGCCATCCCCCCTGAAGTTCTTGAAAATATTAATGACAAAAGATGGGGCACCTGGATGGTTTAGTCAGCTAAGTGTCTGCCTTCAGCTCAGGTCATGATCCCGGGGTCCTGGGATTGAGCCCCATATCAGGCTCCCTGCTCAACGGGAAACCTGCTTCTCCTTCTGCCACTCCCTCTGTGTTCCCTCTCTCAGTGTGTGTGTCTCTCTCTCTGTCAAATAAATAAATAAAAATCTTCCAAAAAAAAATCCCACCCCACAGTATTAAACGGATGATTTACAAACTGTTAGAATGCGGGGTTCCGAGTGTTCACTGAGAGTTGGTCATGGCAAACTCATCCCATTTCCCATGGGTCGGGGGGTGTGTTTGATAAAGTGCACGCTCACTCAGACAAGGATTTTGATAAAGATTGTTGTGAGATGCATGTGAACAAGTTGGAGAATTGCAGTCTAGATGATAATGTAATTGCGAAACTTTCTGGGTTTATTTCTACTCATTTCCACTCCCAAGTGTGTGCTGATGGAATGAAGGGCCTGAGCTCTCTTGATTGTTTTCTTTCCCATCTCCTTTCTTCCCTTGGTGTGTGAGCTCGGGCAAACTGCTGCACTTCTCTGGCCTTTCTATATTATATGTAAAAAATGCCTCCCTCTCTGTATGACTACACGGATAATTGGTTTATATGTGCCTGGAGGGATAGGATTTCCCTCTGAGTTAAGTCCTTGATTCTGTTTGACATTTCTTTGTGATTGACTTCGATAATGGTAAGTTTATGGATGATGCAAAGAGGTGAGAAAGCATATGGATGAGTTCCGGCTCCAGAATTGGACAATCCTGGGTAGGAACCTTGGGTCCGTCACTTCCTAACTGGATGTTGAGTAAGGTTCTTAACCTCACTAGCCTTGATTTTCTGTCCACTTAAATGGGAATAACAGTAACAACAGTCATAAAAGACTTCATGTAAAGACTAAATGATCATAGAAGATACCATCAGAAAAACATTCAGTTAAGGAATGCTCCATTGACCCGTAGCCATTCATGTTATATTATGACTAAGCTGGGAGAGAGAACATCGGCTAACATATCATGTTTCAGAATTATTGTCGGGTGAAACTATGAGCTAAGACCTAGTCTATCGTAGGGCTTAAAGGAAAACCCAGTGTTTGGGATTAACTAACCAACTGTGCGGAAGCCGAATGGGACTGACCTGGTTTAGGAGCACCTGCTGTTCAGTGTTTTAGGGGCTTTAGGGAACTGCCCACTCAGCTTGAGTCATTGAGGTGCCACAGCTGCCGAGAAAGCTGGTGTTGTGTTAGGCCGAGGAGAGACAGTGTCATAGAACTCTCCCCCCGTGAGGCAGAGCATGCCTACAGGGCTGCGCCCCATTCTGCCTTTGTTGTTTTTATTGGACAAGTAAAGCAGAAGCCAGATTCCCTAAGTTCAAATCCTGGCTTTGCTGTAAAACTTGCTCAAGGAACTTTGGGCAAGATATTTAATCTCTCGGTGCCTCTGTTTTCTCATCTGTAAAATGGGAAGGATCAAACTTGTACTTATCTCAGAGCATTGTTCTGAGGATTCAGTGGAATGTAAGTGTAAATATATAATGCTTCCAAAGGCGTCTGGCTCATAGCAAGTGCTATTCTAAGAAGGACATTGTCAGTGTCCCAAAATGACATGGTCAGGATGGTGAAGGGTGCTGTATCAGTGTGACAGGAAGAACAGTGAAGGAAGGATCCTCCTCTTATCCCCCTCCGCCACCTGTTCCAAACACTCACACCACTCCCTTAATATGAGCAGGGATCATAGTTTTGGACTCTTGCCTTAGTTGGAATGTTCTGACTCATACCTTTGGGGTCTCTATTACTACACACTAGAGATCATTTAGTTTAGGGCCCTCATTTTATCTTATTTTATTTTTTATATATATTTTAAAGATGTTTATTTATTTATATGACAGAGAGAGACACAGCAAGAGAGGGAACACAAGCAGGGGGAGTGGGAGAGGGAGAAGCAAGCTTCCTGTTGAGCAGGGAGCCCGATGTGGGGCTCAATCCCAGGACCCTGGGATCATGACCTGAACCAAAGGCAGATGCTTAACACCAGAGCCACCCAGGTGCCCCTAGGGCCCTCATATTAAATATGCTCAAAATCAAGTAGGAAATTAAGGACCAGGGTCCTCCAGCCCATGTCCTCTGTTCAGTTCACTCCCCACCTGCTTCCTTCCATGCATTTGCTTGCCAAAATCTTTCAAGTCCCAGCTCAAATCCCACTTCTTAGAAGCCTCCTCAGATCCCCCAATGAGAACTAGTCTATGCTTTCCCCAGAGCGACACCATAGCAAGTTCTGAACATTTTAAAATGATACTTACCAGTCTTCTTTGTATTAGAGTTCATCGTCCATGCTTCTGTGTTCGTCCTGTTGACCTGAAGAGCAAAGAGACAACTTACTCAGCATGGGCCCTGAGCTCTGCTCACATCAAGACCATCAGGAAATGCTCATCAACTTGGTCATTAAGGTTGTGTAATGTGGACCATTTATCCTAGAAGGGTGACAATTTAAGGGGAATGGAACTCAGTCTCAGGGGGAGGGAGGATTAGATTTAACTACTTAGCCCCGAAGAGCAGAATGAGGACTGGGGGCTGGGAGTCACCAGGGGGCGGATGTGATCCGGCTGATTGGAGAGAATTCTGCACATGACAGTGCTTTAATGAGGACATGGGAGTCTCATGAGAAGTGAGAGCCCATCAGTGAACTTATTCAAAGAGAGGGATCCCACTGTCAGGGATGCAGTAGGCAGGAATATGGGCTACATCCCTGAGCTTCCTTGTTAGCTAGCTTCGTTTCAGCAACACTAAAGATCTTGGTGCCATGTTAGGGTCCACGTGGAGTCCCAGACACAGCAGATGGGAGGGGTGCCTGGTGCACTAACTGGTTTGAGACCGAGCCTGGCAGACCTGGGTCCAGCCATGGCTGGGTCTTACTCAGATGCCTTCTTGGCTCTCATGAGCCCAGTGTGCTAAAGGAGACTATCTCCACGAAAAGCCAGCTCCTCTCCCCACTTGCTGTGTTTCTTGCAATATCCCTTCCATTGCATTTTCCCGTCCTGTTCACTGCTGTCCCGTGCACCCAGAAGGTCAACTTCATGCTGAACTTTTACTACAGTGAAAAGTCCTGAGTGTCTCCTGGTTGTATCTTGAAACCTTGCAGCTTAGTTTCGGGTCACTGCATTATTCAACACGTATCAAGCCCTTCCACCTGGAGGCCCCAAACCTGTCCCTTCTGGGCTCTTAGACTTGAAGGTATAGTTTTTCTGTTTCTTCTTGCCATTCCATTTCATTTTCAAATTATGGTCCTAGCTATTTCTTCCCTGCCTGGGTCCCGGATAGACTTCTGTAAGCTTCCAGCTACAATCTTTCAATTTTCATAGGCTTCTCAACATTTAGTAGGTACCCCTCTGGTGTTGCTCTCAGGACCCTGTTTTCCCCGTTTTGGAGCCTCCTTTTCAAGATGTCTCCCTAACTGCTGCAGGTATTAATTGTGACCTCCCATTAGGCCCCCTCCCCTAAGGTCTACCTGGTTTTCTTTACAACACAGTTTTGCTTCCTACCCTTGGCCCCGAGCTCTTCTGCCATCTGGCCTCATTCATAAGGCTCTTGCTCAGAAAGCCCAGGTCAGTAGTATATCTGCCGTTCATCAGCCTGATACATTTACAGTCTCAAAGTATCTGCCTTTGTAACATTCATTTCTAGGCAATACCAAACTTAAGACTGGGTTCTATTTCCAAAAAGTTCGTTTGTAAGGGCCTTGTTTGGAACTCACATTTTCCCCCTGCAGTAATATTCTTCATGGTGATTAGTTTGCCAGGCCCATCCAGGAGAGCCCGTTGAACGTGCAGGATTAAAGCTGAAACACCAGAATCATAGAATCGTTAGGGGTAATAATAGTCAGACAGAATACAGTCGCGGTGTAGAATGGTGTTTCCATGGGGAAGTATTTTCAGAGTTCTCACTCGGAATGCTAGGATGCTTTGAACGGCCTGCAGTTAGACTAAGCACACCCCTTGCTCCCATCTTAAAAGAAAATAAAGCCACTGCCATTTATTGAGGAATTACTATGCAGGGAGCAGGGTAAACTCATTCTGTGAATTACATTGTTTCATCCTCGCATCAACACCAATGGAGCTGCATAGGTACTGCTATTATCCATCTTGCAGATGAGGAGATGGGAGGCCCAAAGAACTGATCTTGGTGGCTTTGGAAAGGGATTCTAATAAAATAAAGTCTGGTGAGTGCTAGGAAAGGCACAGGATTCTAGAAGATGTAAGCGGTGGGAAGAGAATCGGGTGCGGGTGGTGGAGAAAGTAAAGAGCCGGGAAAGGTGGAGGCACAAGGGGGAGGGATGTGTCGAGGCAGACTGTCTCAGTGCAGAAAGGTTTTAGATGTTGTACATTCTCTTCCCCTGTGACCTCTCTTTGGCCAAGAAACACTGAGATCCGTAAGGCCCCGGAAACAACACAGAATAGCCACAGCCTGCCCAGGAGAGGAAAGAGTGGCCAAGGGTGGTTTTTGTCCTGGAAGTGATGCTGGATGGTGGGGTAGAGTCCTTTGTGGCCCTAGCTGTTCCTCTCTCCCACTGCCAATGCCTGTGACCTTGTGGTGTCTTTCCATCATGACTAGAATGATCTGCCTTGCCTTCGATTCTGGGCTAAGTTGTGGTAACTTGCTTCAGCCTTTACAATGTCAAAGCCAAGACTGAAGCCCAGGCTTGAGGGAGGTTTGTCCATTAGAGCTTGCTTTTTTGGGCACTGTGCAGTAGCCATGAGAATATATTCAGGCCTGCCTACTGAGGATGAGAGATATATGGAATGGAGTCAAGTTCTCCAGCTGGCACAGAGGAGCCTAGCCTCGATCTGCTAAACCCCTACACACACACACACACATAGACACACACACACACACACACGGAAGGCCAGCCAAGATTGATAGAGCCACCTGGTCTATATTAGCTGAACCTTGAAAACTTATGAAAAATAAAGCTTTTTTTGTTGTTGTTTTGAAAAACTAAACTTTTAATTTTGAGATAAATGTAGATTTCCATGCACTTGTAAGAAATGATAAAGATCCCAGGGCCCCTGGCTGGCTCAGTTGGTGGAGGATGTGACTCTTGATCTTGGGATTGTGAGTTCAAGCCCCACGCTGGGTGTAGAGATTACTTTAAAAAATAGAAAATGTAAAAAATAAACAAAATAAAATCTTTTAATAAAAAGAAATAGTAAAGATTCCATGCATCCTTTATCCTCAATGGTGACATCATGCAAAACTATAGCATAGTATCATAACAAGGATATTGACATTGATAGAGTCAAGATACAAAATACCTTGATCATTATAAGGATCTCTCATGTTGTCATTTATAGCCACATCCCCTTCCCTCTGGCTCCTACTCACTCCATAACCCCTGGCCACACCTATTCTATCCTGTTTCTATCATTTTGGCATTTCAAGAATGTTACATGAATGAAATCATGCAATATGTAACCTTTTGGAACTGGATTTTTTTTTTTCACTCAGCAAAATTCACTGGAGCTTTACCTATGTTATCACATCTGTTAATAGTTTATTACCTTTTACTACTGAGTAGTGTTCCAAGGTCTGGGTGGACTACATTTGTTTAATCATTCATCTGCTGAAGGACATCTGGGTGGTTTCTAATGTGGAATTATTATGAATAAAGGTGCTACAAATATTGGTGTACAGATTTTTGTGTAAATATGTCTTCATATCTGATATAAATGCCCGGAAGCTAAATTTTATATCACCACCAGCAATATGTTAGCAGTCCATTTTCTCTGCATCTTTGTCAGAATTTGGTATTGTCGTTACTTTTTATTTTAGCCATTCTGGTGGGCATAGGATCATTTCTCATAGTGGTTTTAATGCATATTTCTCTAATGTCTAATAATGAAGTGTTTATTTGTCATCTCTATATCTACTTTGGTGATATGTCTCTTCATGTGTTTTGTGTGTGTTCTAACCGGATTCATTTTTTTTTACTGTCGAATTTTGAGAGTTCTTTTTAAAAAAAATTAACATAGAATGTATTATTAGCTTCAGGGGTACAGGTCTATGAATCATCAGTCTTACATAATACACAGCACTCACCATAGCACATAGCCTCCCCAATGTCCATCACTCAGCCACCCCATCCCCCTTCTCAGCAACCCTCAGTTTGTTTCCTGAGATTAAGAGTCTCTTATGATTTGTCTACCTCCTGGTCCCATCTTGTTTCATTTTGTTCCCTCCCTTCCCTCATGACCCCCCACCTTGCCTCTCATATCTCTCATATCAGAGAGATCATATGATAATTATCTTTCTCTGACCGACTTATTTCACTTAGCATAATACCCTCTGGTTCCACTCATGTCACTGAAAATGGCAAGATTTTTCTTCTTTTTTATTTTTTTTTTTTGGACAGAGAGATCACAAGCAGGCAGAGAGGCAGGCAGAGAGAGAGGAGGAAGCAGGCTCCCCGAGAGAGCAGAGAGCCCGATGCGGGGCTCGATCCCAGGACTCCGAGATCATGACCTGAGCCGAAGGCAGCGGTCCAACCCACTGAGCCACCCAGGCGCCCCGATTTTTCTTCTTTTGATGGCTGCGTAGTATCTATATTTATATATGTGTGTGTGTATATATATATACACACATACATACATATATATACATATACATATATACATATATATGTGTGTGTGTGTATATATATATATTTATATATATATATATATATATATATATATATAATCACAGCTTCTTTATCATTCATCTGTTGATGGACATTTAGGTTCAGTCTGTAGTTTGGCTATTGTGGACATTGCTACTATAAATATTGGGGTGCTTGTGCCCCTTTGGATCCCTACATTTGTATCTTTAGGGTAAATACCCTGTAGTGTGATTGCTGGGTCGTAGGGTAGCTCTATTTTCAACTTTTTGTGAACCTCCATACTGTTTTCCAGAGTGGTTGTACCAGCTTGCATTCCCACCAACAGTGTAGGAGGGTTCCCCTTTCTCTGCATCCTTGCCAACACCTGTCATTTCCTGACTTGTTAATTTTAGCCATTCTGACTGGCATGAGGTGGTATCTCACTGTGGTTTTGATTTGTATTTCCCTGATGCCGAATGATGTGGAGCACTTTTTCATGTGTCTTTGGCCATCTGGATGTCTTCTTTGCAGAAATGTCTGTTCATGTTTTCTGCCCATTTCTTGATTGGATTATTTGTTCATTAGGTGTTGAGTTTGATAATTTCTTTATAGCTTTTGGATACTAAGCCTTTATCTGACATGTCATTTGCAAATATCTTCTTCCATTCTGATGGTTGCCTTTTGTTTTGTTTTGTTTTGTTGACTGTTCCTTTGCTGTGCAAAGGCTTTTTGTCTTGCTGGAGTCCCAATAGTTCATTTTTGACCTTGCTTCCCTTGACTCTGGGGATGTTTCTAGGAAGAAGTTGCTGTGGCTGAGGTCAAAGAGGCTGCTGCCTGTGTTCTCTTCAAGGATTTTGATGGATTCCTGGCTCACATTGAGGCCTTTTATCCATTTGAGTCTATTTTTGTGTGTGGTGTAAGGAAATGGTCCAGTTTCATTCTTCTGCATGTGGCTGTCCAGTTTTCCCAACACCATTTAATGAAGAGACTGTCTTTTTTCCATTGGACATTCTTTCCTGCTTTGTTGAAGATTAGTTGACTATATATATATATATATATATATATATATATATATATATGAATAGAACAGAGCCACACACTTGATATTTTGGGTGTATTTTAGTCTGTTATAAGAAACTGCCTCCCAAAATTTTAAAGAAATAAAAACATATATATACCCCAAAATAAGGGTAAATACGATGAAGGGATGGAATATGACTGTAAAGATGAAAATTTAAAAATATTCTAAAAAAGGAATTGATAAGATGAGAAGTTGGTTGAAAGAAGATTTAAAAAAAAAAAAGGAAAGAATAGGATCAGGCTGTAGATTAGAACAAAGCCATGTGTGCTCGATTTAGGGTATATTTTGATCTTTTAGAAGAAACTGTATCCCAAAATTTTAAAGAGAGAAAAATCTATATGTATACAAAAAATAGGGCTAAATACAATGAAGGGATGGAATATGAATATAACAATGAAAATTTAAAAAGATTTTAAAAACAGTATTGATAAGATAAAATAGTTAAAAAACATTAAAGTAAGAAAGAGGAAGAATAAAAAAATGAGAAAAAAATAAAATTAAAAAAATTTAACTTTGAAAGACTAAAGAATCATGGGAAAAAAGCCATGAATTCTATGTGTTTCTTTCCCCTAGCTCTGGATCTCTGCAGTTCTCATTGATCAGTAAACTCGGTCTTGGTTGGATGTACTTGCTGATCTTCTGGGGAAGGGGCCTGTTGCCATGATTCTCAAATGTCTTTGCCCGAGGCAGAATTGCACCACCCTTGTGAGGGACCAGGCCAAGTAATCTGCTTGAGTTCGCTCTCAGGAGCTTTTGTTCCCTGAACGCTTTCCATAGAGCTTTGAAGGACGGGAATGAAAATGGCGGCCTCCCAATCTCTGGCCAGAGGAGCCGAGAGCTCGGGGCTGTACTCCTCTGTGCACCTTGGAGAAAAGCAGTCAATCCCTCCCATCTCCCTGGTCTCTGGCTGCGCTCTGAGCTCACTTGGCCTGTGACTGAGCATTTTTGTCTCTGGCACAGGGCCCCATTTGGAGTCTCCAAACCCAGCAGATCCCTGCACCAGAGGAGGAAGGTGAGTCTCTCCGGATCTGCCACTTTTGGGGTCCCTGCTCAAAGAGCAGTAGCCCGACTACACTGTGGATCACGGTTTAAGGTAACCCCGAGCTGAGCACTCACTCCTTAGCTCCATCTCTATAACCGGTTTCCCTGCTCTGATACCTGCAAGCTCTGCTACACTCAGACACCCCTGATCCTTCTGTGACCCCTTGGGTCCTAAAACCACACTGTCTCCATGAGGGCTCCACCCAGGCTTATCCTCTGGAGCGATGTCCCTCAGTGGAGCTGACTTCTAAAATTTCTGATTTTGTGCTCCGCTGCTTTACCACTTGCCAGGAGCCAGCCCCTCCCCCTGTGGTCGCTCTTCCCATATGTTGCCTTGGATTCACTTCTCCACACGTCTGACCTTCCAGAAAGTGATCGCTTTTCGGTTCCTAAAATTGGTGCTCTTCCTCTCTTCAATTGCTTGTTGAGTTTGTAGGTGTTCAATGGTTTGATAACTAGCTGAACCTCTGGGATCCAATGATACTTAGGTCAAAGCCTGAGCTGAGATCAAGAATCAGACACTTAACAGACAGCCACACTGATGTTCCTGTACCTTGTGTTTTTATCTTTTTTTTTTTAGATTTTATTTACTTAACAGACAGAGATCACAAGTAGGCAGAGAGGCAGGCAGAGAGAGAGAGGAAGAAGCAGACTCCCTGCTGAGCAGAGAGCCCAATGCGTGGCTCCATACCAGAACCCTGGGACCATGACCTGAGCCAAAGGCAGAGGCTTTAACCCACTGAGCCATCCAGGCGCTCCTGTCTTTTTATCTTAATAGGGCCTTCTACAGAAACAAACATTTTAAATTTTGATGAAGTCAAATTTGCTAATTTCACCTTTTATGGATCATGCTTTTGGTGTCAAGCCTAAGAACTCTGTCTAGCTCTAGATCCTGAATATTTTTTTTCTAAATGTTTTAGGGTTTTACATTTTACATTTAAGTCTGTGATCCATTTTGAGTTCACTTTTTAAAAAGATTTTTATTTATTTGTCAGAGAGAGTGAACACACAAGTAGGGGAAAAAGCAGGCAGAAGGAGAAGCAGGCTCCCCTCCCTGCTGAGCAGGGAGCCCAATGTGGGACCCCAGGATCATGACCTGAGCCAAGGCAGCTGCTTAACCTACTGAGCCACTCAGGGCATCCCTATACCTTTTTGTATAAGGTGTAAGGTTTAGGTTGAGGTTCATTTTCTGGTCATGGATATACAATTGCTTCAGCACCATTTGCTGAAAAAACTGTCTTTTCTCCATTGAATTGCTTTTGGAACCTGGTCAAAATCAGTTGGGCTTATTTGTATGTTTATTTTTGGGTTGTCCATTGTATTCCATTAATCGCCGTGTCTATCCCTCCACCAATACGATAACATCTTGATTATTATGGACTAATTCCTTCTACTTTTTTCTTCTTTTTCAAAATTATTTTTAACTCTTCCAGTTCCTTGCCTTTCCATTTAAATTTCAGAATAACTGCCTTATCTACAAGAAAATCTTGCTGTGATTTTGATAGAATTGTGTTATATCTGTACATCAAGTTGGGGAAGATTGACATCTATGTTGCTTCTTTATCTATATTCTATATTCCATTTATATTTATCTGTCTTTATTTTTTTAGCTATATCTTATCTATATATACTTACGTTCATTTATCTTTATCAACATATTTATATTTCACTCATATTGAATCTTTTAACTCATGAACACACTATCTCTCCTTTTATTTAGATTAAAAAATTTTTTCATCAGTACTGTATTTATAATTTTCAGCATAAAGTCCTGTGTATGTTTTTATTATTTACATCTAAGTGCTTCATTATTTTATGGGTGATTGTAAATGGTACTACATTTTTAGTTTTGGTGTCCACGTGCATTGCTAGTATGCAGAAATAAAATAGATTTTGTATACTTATTTTATATCTTGGAAATTCGCTGAACTCAGTACTCAGTACTCTGTTTTTTTTGCTGTTTTTTTTGCCTTATTGCACAGAGTAGAACTTGCAGCATCATGTTGAATAAGTGATGAGAGTGAATATCCTTGTCTTATTCCTATCTTGGGATGGGGAAAGCATTCAGTTTTTCACCATTAAGTATAATTTTGCTGTGGTCTTTTTGTAAATGCTCTTATCAAATTGAGGAGTTTCCCTTTTATTCATATTTTTTCTGAAAATTTTTATCATGAATAGATGTTGAAATTTGTCAAATGTCTTTTCTGCATCAATTGATCATGTAATTTTTCTTCCATAGTTGTTAATATGGTTAATTACGCACGTTAACTTTTGAATATTGAAAGAGCATTTTTTAAAAAAAAATTCTTTATTTGATGGTGGGGGGAAAGGGAGTGAACATGATCCAGGGGGAGAGAGAGAAGGAGAGGAAGAAGGAGAAGCAGACTCCTCACTGAACAGCGAGCCTGACACGGGGCTTGATCCAGGAACCCTGTGATCATGACCAGAGCCAAAGGCAGACGCCCAACTGACTAAGCCACCCAGATGCTGCTGAAAGAGCCTTCTGTTCCTAGGATAAAACTCATTTGATTATGGTGTATAATTCTTTTATGTATTGCTGAATTCTATTTGATAATACTTTGTTAAGGATTTTGTAACTATACTCAAGAAGAATATTGCTCTGTAGTTTTCTTCCTTGGTCTGTTTTTGGCATAAATCAGACAAATTGGGAAATGTGTCTTCCTCTTCTATATTCTGAAAAGACTGTGTAGAATTGGCATGAATTCTTTTTTCTTTCTTTCTTTCTTTCTTTTTTTTAGGATTTTATTTATTTAATTGAGAGAGAGACAGAGAGCACAAGCAGGGGGAGGGGTAGAGGGAGACGGACAAGCATATTTCCTACTGTGTGGGGAGTCTGATGTGGGGCTCAATCCTAGGACCCTGAGATCATGACCTGAGCAGAAGTCAGATGTTTAACCAACTGACATACTCAGGCCCCCCAGCATTAATTCTTTAAATATTTAGTAGAATTGTTTAGTGAAACCATTTGGGCCTAGAGGTTTGTTTTTTTAATTTTAAAAATATGAATTCAATTTCCTTATAGCCTTGTGGTTATTCACATGGCCTGTTTAATTTTGGGTGAGTTGGGGTAGTGTGTGTGTGTGTGTGGGTGTACGTGTCTGTGTGTCTGTGTGTGTTTAGGAACTGGTCTATTTCACCTAAGTTGTCAAATTTTATGTATGTAGGATTGTTTGCAGAATTCCCTTATTATCCTTTTGATGTCTGCAAGGGGCATAGTGATATCTCCTGTTTCATTCCCAATATTGGTAATTTGTGTCTTCTCCCTCTTTTTCTTTGTTAGTCTTGTTAAAGTTAATCAATTTTATTGATCTTTTCAAAGAACCAACTCTTTTGATTTTCTCCATTGTTTTCAATTTTATTGATTTTTGCCCTTGTCTTTATATTTCCTTCCTTCTGCTTGCTTTGAGTATATTTTGCTTTTTCTTTTTTCTAAGTCCTTGAGGTGGGAGCTTATATTACTGACTTGAGACTTTTCTTCTTCTCTAATGTATGCATTTAGTGCTATACATTTTTCTCTTAGCACTGCTTTACAGTGTCTTTCTTTCTTTTTTAAAAAGAGATTTCATTTATTTATTTGAGAGAGAAAGTGAGTGAGCATGAGTGGGATCAAGGTCAGAGGGAGAAGCAGACTCCCCAAAGCAAGACTCGATCTGGAGACCTTGGAATCATGACCTGAGAGGAAGGCAGACTTAACAACTGAGCCACCCAGGTGCCCAATATATTACATTTTCATTTTCAACCGGTTAAATGTACTTTTTGATTTCTCTTGAAACTTTTTTTTTTAAGATTTTATTTATTTTTGTGACAGAGAGAGTGCACAAGAAGGTAGATTGGCAGGCAGAGGGAAAGGGAGAAGCGGGCTCCCTGCTGACCAAGGAGCCCAATGCAATATGTGGCTGAGACTTCTTTGATCCATGAGTTATTCAGAAGTGTGTTGTTTAGTTTCCAAGTATTTAGATAGTTTCCTAATATCTTTCTGTTGCTGATTTTTAGCTTTGTTCCATTTTTTATAGTTCCTTTAAATTCGTTGAGGTTCATTTTATTGTCCAATATATCATCTATCTTGGTATGTGTTCAATGGGCATTTGAAAAGAATGTGTATTAGAATGTATGTTCTGCGGTCGGGTCAGGTGTTCTATATTGGCTAATGTTAGAGAGTTCTTCTACGCCCTTGCTGATATTTGCTTTAGTTGTTATATCAATTGTTTAGAGATGCTGGAGTTTCCAACCACAATTGTGAATTTGTCTATTTTTCCTATCAGTTTCTTCTTCACGTATTTTGCATCTCTCTCTCTCTCTTTTTTTTTTTTTTTTTTTTTTGCTGCATACACAGAATTGCTATGACTTCTGAGTGGATTGACTCTTTTATCATTTTATAAAGTCCCTTTCTGTCTCTGGTAATTTTCTTTGCTCTGAAGTCTACTTTATCTGATATTAATATAGCCCACCTTGCTTTCCTTTTATTAATGTTTGCATGACATATATTTCCCCATGCTTTCGCTTTCATCTAAGTTATTATGTAGATACTGATATTTTATATCATTATTTGAAGTGAATTTGTTGTAGATAGCAAATACAGTTGGGCAGGTCATATTTTATTTTATTATTATTATGTTCAATTAGCCAGCATATGTACATCATTAGGGCAGGTCATATTTTTAAAATCCACTCTGCAACCTCTTTTAGTTGATCTGTTTTAACCAGTTGTATTTAATGTATTTATTTTTGCTTTCCATTTGTCCTTTGATTTTTTGCTTCTCTGTTTACTTTTTTCTCCCTTCTTTTGGGTGAGTTGAACATTTTTCCATATTGATTTATCTATAGCATTTTTGAATGTATCTCTTTGTATAGCTTTTTTAGTGGTTGCTCTAGGTATTATGCTATATATACACAACTTATCATGGTCAACTGGTATCATTTTACCAGTTTGAAGCATAGAAACCTTTTCACTCTTCACATCTCCTTCTTTTCCTTTTTAAAAAAATTATCTTAAATATTTCCTCTACACACATTAAGAACTACATCTGTGTTATAAATTTTGCTTCAACCATCAAACATAATTTTGAAAACTCAAAAGGAGAAGGAAAGACTATTGTATTTGTCCATATTTTTGTTTATTATATACTCTGTTCCTTGCTTCATGGTATTCCAAGTTTCTTTCTCTTGTTTCCTTTCTATTTAGAGGACTTCCTTCCAACATTGTTTTAGGATAGTTCTATTGGTAACAAATTTTCTTAGTTTTCCTTCATCTGAGAATATCTTGATTTCTCCTTAATTCTAGAAGAATATTTTTTGGAGGTATAGGATTTTGGATTAACAGTTCTAGTCCTTTGCCACTTGAAAAATATTTCACCACCGCATTTTGGCATCTGTGGTTTCTGGTAAGAGGTCTGCCATTCTAATTGTTTTGCCTCTGTTTTTCTCTGGCTGATTTCAAGAATTTCCCCTTGTTTTCGGTTTTCAAAAATTTGGCTATGATGTGTCTGGGTGCACATTTCTTTGGATTTGTCTTGTTTGTGGTTTGCATGGCTTTTTGAAACTATAGGTTTAGGTCTCTTGGCAAATTGGGGAAGTTTTCAACCCTTATTTCTGTGATAATTCTTTATTTTCTCTCTGCCTTCTTTCTTCTCTCCTTCTGGGACTCTGACAACATGGATATATGATCTTTTGTTTCTTTTGTTATTGTCCATGAGTTGTGGAGTTCCTGTATAGTCTCCATTGACACCATGGTGGAGGTGGTTTTATTAAATCTGGGTGATGGTGAAAATCCAGACCCTCCACTAGGCCTCCTCAGCAGGAAAAAGAGGGGCTTCTCTTTACTGCCAGGTGGAGAAGAAAGCCCAGGCTCCTTCCATGGTCTGTACCAGGGATTTGTTCAGTCTGAGGTCAGCCTTGTTTCCAAACGCCAGGTAGAGATCTGGAGAGACTGAGAGCACAAGCTGCTTGAAACATCACTGTTAAATGGGTCCTACACAGGCCAGTGAGTCCTGGCTCTGGCTCATTGCTGTGCCAATGACCCTGCTGGTGTCTTTCGTCTACACTCACAGCTTAGGTATCATTCCTATGGCCACTGGATCCCTGGATCTGGTGGGCCTCACTGAAGAATGTTTCCATTTTGTAGTGGTTGTTAAAAATGCTCCAGAAAACATCCTTGAATGTATATAACTGAACACTTGAGCAACTGTATCTGTAGAACATATCCGTAGAAGTAGATTTGTTAGATCAAAAGATACATTTCACAAGCCATTCTTAGGAGATAAGCTCTGGTCCGTGATCAAAGAAATGAGAGGTGATGACGATGACCCCTACAAGGCCACTCCCAACGTGGCCGCTCTGGAGGAGGCCGTTCTGGACGAGGCCACTCTGGACGAGGCCATTCCCAGGACAAGGCCACTGCTGATGAGGTCGCTCCCCAGACAGGGCCGCTTCCCGGACAGGGGCTGCTCCAGCGAGGCCGCTCCCTGGACAGGGCCGCACCCAAGAAGAGGCCACTCTGGATGAAGCCGCTCCCAGGATGAGGCTGCTGCTGATGAGGTCGCTCCGCAGATGGGGCTGCTCCCCAGAATGATGCTGCTCGGGGGAGGCCGCTTGTGTCGGGGCCCCGGCTTGGTGGTGGCGAGGCCGCTTGCTGTGGCGAGGCTGCTGTCAGTGAGGCTGCTGGGGCAAGGCCGTTCGCCGTGGTGCTGCTGCCTACGACTACAATGACCAGGATGATGATGCTCCCGACGACCATGATGACCACGACTCTCTGACTCTCCCTAAGACTACCCTAACGGCTATTCCAATGGCTATTCTAATGGCTATCCTAACTCCTCCTACTACCCCTCCACTACTCACTACTCCCCCCCCCACTACTCCCCCGCCCAGCCTCGAAGACTAACCTTTATAGAGGTGGTTGAGCCCGGCCCACACACAGGTGGCCAATGGGATTTCAACTCACCTCAGTAAATATATGTGTGCCCCACTGATTGGATGTCTCCATCCGGCCCGCCCCGCCCCTATATCTGGGGTTTACAAGTAAGTTCCTCTGGGAGAGGCAGGCCCTTACAGTTAGATCAAAAGATACATTTCACAAGACATTCTTAGGAGATAAGCTCTAGGTGCATTAATTTTTTCCTTATGGTTAGGATAGATCTTTTTTTCCTCGATGTCTCTTAACTTTTGAAAATGCATTTTCCTCTTTATAATTATCTTGAGGTTGCTTATACATTTTCACAATTTGGTTTCCTTTAGCAATCAGTTTTTTTGTAGGTGTTCAACTCGTTCTTTAATGTACAAGCCTAGCTCACTTTATCCTGACCCTCCAGATCTTGTAATATTGGAAGATCTGAATTTATTCCTTAAAACCCTGTGACTTACAGAACACAAACACAATTCGGATTTGTTTTACCTTCTTCCTCTTTATATTTACTTTGGAGAATCCATAGGTACTACCAACCAAATGTGGGTTTTCAGGATAATGTTTATCAAACGTCTAAAATGTAGCACATATTTATAAACTTGCTAAAGCATATTCTTTTTAAAAAAAATTATTTTATTTACTTATTTGACAGAAAGAGACACAGCAAGAGAGAGAACATAATAAGCAGGGGGAGTGGGAGAGGGAGAAGCAGGCTTCCCACTGTGTGGGAAGCCTGATGTGGGGCTCGATGCCAGGACCCTGGGATCACGACCTGAGCTGAAGGTAGATGCTTAATGACTGAGCCACCCAGGCACCCCAATTAAGGCATATTCTTACTGGAGGCAGGTACCGCATTTATAATAAAATAGTTATGAGGGGTTTTTTTGGGGCAAAAGTATTATGAAATTGAGGAAATTGAAAAATATATATGTAAACTTTAAACACATACTTTTATCTGAGCTCCATCTCCATCTTTCTTTCTCCATCCAAAATTACAGTGGGGGGGCGCCTGGGTGGCTCAGTGGTTAAAGCCTCTGCCTTCGGCTCAGGTCATGATCTCAGGGTCCTGGGATCGCGTCCCTCATCGGGCTCTCTGCTCAGTGGGGAGCCTGCCTCCTCCTCCTGTCTCTCTCTGCCTGCCTCTCTGCCTACTTGTGATCTGTCTGTCAAAAAAAAAAAAAAAAAAAATCTTTGAAAAAAAAATTACAGTGGAAAAAAAAAATAAAGTGACTTAAACCCATAAAGACGAAGAGAATTGGAGGGGAGACAAGAGTAGAGAAGAGATGTATTCACACCTGGGAGACAAAAGGTGTTTTGAAGGATAGTAACCAACTTAGTAGATAGAAATGGCTGAAACCCAAGTGCCTGTGGAAAGGAAGATTGATGAGCAGCAAGAGATTTGTTCCCTAGAGCTCCTTGAAGGGTTCTGGAATTGGAGGTACTAGCCAAGTGGAAGGAGCAAGGATGAGTCACTGACTCGAGAAGAGGGAGATGGTTTGAAAGTTTCCTTCAGGATGTATTATGCCTCTGACCCACACCATTGTGGGACAACCTCTCTCTAATCACGGTAGAACAGGGAGTTCCTTCTCTGAAGAAACTGACCAGAGTCAGTGGCTCTGGGCCATGCCAGCTGTTGAGTCCCTATCATCACACCACTCCCACTGTCATGCCAGGCTTACTACACAGACCTAGTTCACCAACCCCATCATGCTGGAGATCAGAGTGAGAAGTCCATGGAAAAATTCAATGGCTCCAGAGAAAATACTCACACATAATGACAATTGGGAGGGAGGTCTGTATCTCTTAATGACAGAGTGACTCAACACCTGATCACTCTTCTGGCCACCAGGTGAAAAATCTGATCCAATCACACAGCCTTTCCAAACAACTATCTGGTGTCTCATTTTTAAGCCAAGGATCATCAGACTTTTGAGAGACACCATCGAAATAAAAAGACTGAGAATGAAGTGTAGGTATGGGAAGACTATCAAGTAGAAGAAAAAGGAAATGTTGTAAGAAAGGGGTAAAAATTTTAAAGAAAAATAAGTATCTTTAGAGAGATGAGATGATATTGCAGCCATGAAACAAGACTGGATGCCGATAAAACAGACAAAAACAGAGAAAAGCAGAAAACAAGAATGAAAAAGAGATTAAAATGATCAGGGATGCCTGGCTGGCTCAGTTGTTGGAGCATGTGACTCCTGATCTCGGGGTTGTGAGTTCGAGCCCCATGTTGGGTGTATAGACTACTTCAGAATAAAATCTTGGGGTGTCTGGGTGGCTCAGTGGGTTAGGCCTCTGCCTTCGGCTCAGTGGGGATTGTGCCCCTCGTCGGGCTCTCTGCTCAGTGGGGAGCCTGCTTCCTCCTCTCTCTGCCTGCCTCTCTGCCTACTTATGATCTCTGTCTGTCAAATAAATAAGTAAATAAATCTTAAAAAAAATAAAATAAAATCTTAAAAAAGAAAAGAAAATGATTAGGGTAGAAATAAAAAATTCAGCAGAGTTTGGAAGATGGAATTGAGGAATTCTTGCATAGAATAGTAAAAAAAACTTGGAAAATAGGACACTAGATTGGCTCATTCCTCTTTTACAACCCACTTTTCTCTTGTCTCTTTTCCATTCCTAGAGTTTCTTGTAGTTAGATTTGCATTTTGACACATTTCTGATCAATGAGTTCTAAGTGGAAGTCTGCAGGGGATTTCTAGACATGCCACCCTCCTCCCCTTTCCTTTTCATTTCTGCCTTGAATATAGAAGTGATGGCTGAAGCTGCAGCAGTTATCTTGTGGCCATGGCTGAGAGGCCAAGAGAGTTCCAGAGATCTTTGCCCTGAGATTTGTAACCCTCTGAAATAATACCAGTCTAACCACCTCTTGACTTCCTGTGTGAATAAAAAAAACAAAAAAACAAAAAAACAAAACAAACCCTAATGTGTTAAGCTGTTTAATTGGATATTCTTTTATTCCTAGCTGAATCAGATTCCCTAACACAGAGAGAAAAGTTAAAGCAAAATATCTGGAGCGCCTGGGCAGCTCAGTCCGCTAAGTGTCCGACTCTTGGTTCTGGCTCAGTTCACGATCTCGAGGTTGTGAGATGGAGCCCTGTGTTGGACTCTGCACTGGGTGTGGCACCTGCTTAAGATTCTCTCTCTACCTTTCCCTCTGCCCTGTCCCTACCCCTCTCTAAAAACAAAACAAAACAAAATAAAACAAAACAAAACAAAACAAAACAAAACAACTAGACTATCTGTTCAAGTGGTCCAATATTCAACTGTTAGGAGTTTTGGAAAGAGAAAACAGAGATAATGGGTGGAAAAAAATTATCAATGGAACAAAAGAAGAAAATATCCCAGAACTAAGCTTTCATATCTTGAAACAACACATTAGCCCAAGTCCCTAAAAATCACCAGGATGTAGAATGGAAGTACTTCACAGTTTGCTTTCAGATAAATGGAGCAGAGGTCAGGAGACTGGCTTTACTACAATAAAAGAATGTATCATAAGAAGAATTAACATTGCATAGATATTTGAAAGGTTTGTCAGTAAGCACTCAACCAAAAATACTATATTTGAAGAAGATAGGAACTTGTGGAAACATGGTAGTATCTCAGATATCTGTTTAACAAAGTGATTTAAGTTTGGGTGTTTGGTCCATATCTGGAAATTGCCATGTTTTGTATCAAAGTTTGGCTATTTTGAAAGACTATGCATTTCGAAATTTTACAGACCTGGTTCTGATCCCAGTTGCGTGGTAAAGACAATTTCCTTAACTTCTGCGCCTGCTTTCTTTCTTTCTTTCTTTCTTTTTTTTTTTTAAAGATTTTATTTATTTATTCGACAGAGAGAAATCACAAGTAGGCAGAGAGGCAGGCAGAGAGAGAAGAGGAAGCAGACTCCCTGCTGAGCAGAAAGCCCGATGTGGGGCTTGAACCCAGGACCTGGGATCATGACCTGAGCCGAAGGGAGCGGCTTAACCCACTGAGCCACCCAGGCGCCCCCTGCGCCTGCTTTCTCATCAGCATGTCTACCTTAGAGCTTATTGTGGGGACTAACGGGAATTCTCCATTTAGAACTCCTGGCATAGACCTGGGATTTCTTTTTTTAAAATCTTATTTATTTTTGCAAGAGAGAAATAGAGAGAGAGAGAAGGAGAGAGGAGATGAACAAGGGGAGGGGCAGAGAGAGAGGGAGAAGCAGACTCCCTGCTAAGCAGGGAGCCTGGTGTGGGGCTTGATTCCAGGACTCCAGGATCATGACCTAAGCCAAAAGCAGATGCTTAACCGGCTGAGCCACCCAGGCACCCAGAACTGGTATTTCTTAAATGTTAATTCCCTTTAATGATGTTTCTTAAATTGAGATTCTACCTGTATACACGCACCACAGCCTTCCATTCTTCCCTCGTCTTAGTTTGTAAGAACTCGAGTTACCCCGGTTGAGGATTATCCAGTCTGTTTGTTCCTTAACTGAGATTCCCCAGCCCTGAGAAAGTTGTAACGAGGGTCTGTGAGTTACCTCCAATATTCTAAAAGCATTCCAGAAATCATACATGTCCTGGGTATAGAAAAAGGAGCTTTCAAGTGCCTTGGCCTTTGTCTAGGATGTAAACTCATTGTGGTTATTCCGGTTGCTTCATGATGACCAGAAGAACCAGTGGGCATTTATACATCTCACTATTAAAGACAGAAAAGTTATTAAATTTTTAGAGCTGCCATTTGGAAGGCAATGTCTTTAAAATTCATGGAATTTCTGGGGAAAGCAGGGAGAAGGGTAACAATTCTTGGGTAGGAAGGTCCACAAAGATTAAGTAACTTGTTAAAGTTGACACAGTGGGTTAGCAGCACTGCCAAGCCTAGAACTGATTTCTCCTGATGTCTAGTTGATAGCATGTTTCACTACTAACAGCTCTCCAGACCATCTTATCTTCCCCCCACTGTATGTATGGTGACAGATGTTAACCAGACTTACTGTGGTGATCATTTTGCAGGGTATACAAATACTGACTCATTATGTTGTACACCCAAAATTAATATGATGTTATATGTAAATTATACCTCAATAAAAAAAATACTGCCTCGGAAACTTGAAACTCAGGATGTTCGATTCTCCTGTATGCTTGGACCCCAAAAATCACGTGAAGGAAGAAAGAATTCCTGACACTTTGTCATGATTTACAGGCACAGCCAGAAATTTCTCGTTTCCTTTCGTCAATTAGAGAAATTTATACCTTAGAAGATTTTAAATGCTTGGCTACTTCAGAGAAAAAGAAAGTTCTGTCGCTTATCTATATTGTTTTTGTGCCTGTGAGAAAACAAGGGGTTTTCAGCCAAGGCAAATCAAAGTGGCTGATAATCCCATGAGAAAGTTGAGCAGGCAGTGAGCACGGAATATGTACCTACCTGCCTGGAACCTGGTGCCTCCGATTAACAAGCGAAGCAGGAAGAAAACTGCTTGGATGAGCTATGACCACAAGGTGGCGCCACACACACGCTTGTCAAATCCAGCAGTTTTTCCAAATCTGGGGGATTTCCCCTAATTTACTGAAGCAGGAAAAAACAAAAACAACAAAAAATACGGGTAGGTCCAGTACTTTTCAGCTTGGAACAGTGGGGCTGAAAGGAGATGGTTAAAAGCCCCAAAGAAGTTGCCCTCTTTAATTGTGTGGCAGAGAAGCTACTTGTGTCCTTAGAGTTCGCTGGGTAAATAAGGAGCCTGCTGACTCCCCAAGTGAGTGCCGTCTCAGGAAGTGACTGGCTCCAGCAGGAAGAAAGCCGGAGTTACCCTGTGAGGGCAAATCACTCTAGGATTAGGGCTCCAGCCTCCTCGGTCGTTTGGGTGTACTCCTTTATGCCTGGCCCTCTGACCTTAGGGGAAAGGCAATTTCCATTTCTATACAAGGAACTAACTTCCTTTTGTTGTTTCCTTTATTTTATTTTCCCCCCAAGAATTGTGAATTCTCAACTGGTTGGGACCTGGGAGGAGGAGATGGATGGAGCAGTGAGCTAACAGTGCCCTTTCTTCCTTCCCACCCTCCCTGACATAAGAACCACCCCCCATCTCAACCTGCCCCTTTCCTTCAAAGGAAAAACGGAAATAGTATGTCCATGCCCATTGACATCATGGATTTTCCTGCCAGCCCTGATTTAAAATATCTTGAAAGTTTGCTTTCAAAGGACTGCTTTGTGCTTAAGGAGAAAATAAAACCCCATGCCTCCTACCCTAAAGCTTTTCCTGGTACCACAGAAAACCACCTGGGCTGTCTGCCTCTGGCATCTTTGACACCAGACCAACATAATGACACCTAGGCCAGCTCCTGGCATCTCTGCTGATTTAACAATGACTCTACCAGGTTCCTTACCTGCAGCAACAACCCCCCAGCGCCCCCACTCCCATGGCATGGACTCACACTCAGACGCTGCTCGGCTGCTGCTTCAGAGGAATCAATGTTCCAGAACATTGGTTCTCATAGCTCAGCATGCATCAGAATCACCTGGGGTGCTTGTTAAGACAGATTCTTGGGCCCCACTTTCTGGTTTAGTAGGTCTGGGGTGCAGTAAAAAAAAATTTGTGTTTTTACCAAGTTCCTTGTGAGGCAGATGCTACTGGACTGGGGACCAAACTTCTAGAGCTGCTTTTTCAGAGCACAGAGCTGGAAGGGGGAGAAGGAGCAGCAGTAAGATGCCCAAGGCTGTTGTTTGGGCTGGTCTTTGGCCCCTGTGGCGGAGTGAGTTGGGGGAGGGCATGTGTTCTGGACTGCGGAGGCACCAAGAGGGCCTGACCTCTTGAGATGCTGTGAATCTTTATTTTTTTCTTTCTAGACTAGTGGTTCTGAAACTTGGCAGCATATGGGATCCACTTTGGGAACTTTAAGAAAGAATCCCTGACAACTGGCCTCCAGTCCCAGAGATCTTGCTTTAATTGGTTTGGAGGGTGCTTTGGGCATTGGACCATTTGAAAGCTCCTTAGGTGTTTCTGATGTGCAGCCTGGGTTGAAAAACCTCTGTTCTAGGTTCTCCCCTCATATTTCATATCGAATCTGCCATGAATGGAAGTACCAATCATTGGTCCTGGAAACTTCCAGATCCCTCACCTACCTCCTTACCTCTGCCCACCTTCAAGCTGGAATACTCTTGCAAATCTCTGACTTTTGAACTCCTATGTTTCCTTTCAAACCCGGTTCAAGTATGTCTTTCATGGTGGAGACTTTCTTGGATTCCCCTGGCAGTTAATTGCTTCTTTTCCTATCTCCTAAAGTACTTTGCAGGCACTGGAATTACAACTTTTTTGTTTTAACTGTATTGTAATTATTTGCTTTTCTATCTTTTCTCCTCACTCCATGGTATACCCCTTGGGAGGCTTAATAAAAACCACAACTGAGTGAATCCCTTGCTTGGAGATAAAGTTTGAGGTGCAAAAGAACTGGAGAAGGAAGTTTACTAATTTTGACTCTGTTCAGCAAACTGAGTGCCTACTTAGGGTGAAGTTCTGGTGGGTGTCTGGGAGGCGAAGCCAAGCGAGCCGAGTGAACCTTGCCCTTGAGGGATTTCTCCTCAGGTCTGGCATCAGTTTCTAATATGCGCTCTGCTCTCAAGTTGAGAGTCGCTGAATTAGGGTGAGACCTCGTACGAGGTGCTTTTAAAATCGTGGATGCGACCATCTCTTTTAAAATCGTGGATGCGACAATTCTGCTGGCTCGCTATTGTTGTCCCCATTGTATGGATGAGAGAACTGAGGTTGAGGAGGTAAATGGCAGAGGGATGCAAGGACCAAAGCGACTCTGCTTTCTGATGGGGTTCTATACCTATTCCCTCCGGGGGATCTGGCTGTTTCTTATAGGCACGGACATGGTCTTAGTAATTTTTGTACCCCCAGCACTTGGCACAGGGCCTGGCATCAGCAGGTTCTCGGTGGATGAGGGCCTACCTGAACCGTATGACCCTCCACCACGTCTCTCTGTCATCCAGGGGGACACGGTGTTGGCGCTGACAGTTAAGTGAGATGCCGCTGTTGCCACTCAGGGGGGCTTCACAATGGTCAACAACCAGCAGCTGGTTCACACACTGTGTGAGAGCCCTGTCGCCGGCAATCTTCGGCCTGCTAATCACTGTGTCACAGTCTAAGCGTACAGTTACCTGCTGCCCAGGTCATGATGAGAACTTCCGGTTCCGGATCTGCCATCTTTGTTTTCTTCCGCCATATTCTCCCCGCTCTGCGCAGTGGACAGAGTCACTCTCTGTTTTCTTCAGCTGGGCCCTCTTCGTGCCAAGTGTTTACATGGAAGATAGGTCAGAAGCGTGTCTCCTGCCTTCCATGCGTCTCGAACAGCAGCATAGTAAACCGGCTCCACTTGCCTTCCTGCGGGGGTAGGTCCCAAGCCGAGTTCATGGGGTTGGCTCCATAAAGCCATGGAAGTGGTATCCGTGGGCTTTATGGAGCCAACTGCATGCTTCACTGCTGAGAGTGCTACCTGGCTGTGTGAGCCCAGACAGATGGGTGTGAGCAGCAGCGTGACCGCTGGGAACCCGTTCTGTTAGAGGTCTCCCATCCCCCACTTCCCCACTTCCTGTATTACTATCCTCCCCTCCATTCTAAAACCCACTGCCCAAACCTCCTCTCTCTTAGGAGGACTGCTTTATAACAGAGTTCCACTTTTATTATTTTATTTTACATACGCAACAGATCCATAAGTTAGGTTGGGTCTAATTCTGCCATCGTGCCATTTGCTCTTGCTTTTAGCCATCTACTCCCTCCTTCCCCCTCTCCTGTCTTTTACTAGATTAATGAAGTATTTGTTAGTGTTCTATTTTATCTCCTCTATTGGCCTTTTCGGTTTTTTTTAAGTATTATCTTAAAAATTATTTTTATTTTTCCTTTATTTTTTAGAGAGAGTGTGAGCCAGTGCAAATGCAAGGAGAGGGGAAAGGGCCCAAGGGAGGAGGAGAGAGAAATTCTTCAGCTGACTCCACGACTCAATGCAGAACTGGAGGCAGGACTCAATCTCATGACCCTGAGATCATGACCAGAGTGGAAATCAAGAGTCTGATGCTTAACTAACTGAGTCACCCAGGTGCCCCATCCTCTATTGGCCTTTTAGTTACAACTCTTTGTTTTATCTAGTGGTTAGTGAAAATATGCGTCTTTAGCTTATCATAGTGTGACCTGAATTAATATGATAAGACTTCATGTGAAATGTAAGGATTTTTTTTTTTAAGATTTTATTCATTTATTTGTCAGAGAGAGATCACAAGTAGGCAGAGATACAGGCAGAGAGAGGGGGAAGAAGGCTCCCGGCCGAGCAGTGAGCCCGATGCTGGGCTCAATCCCAGGACCCTGAGACCATGACCCGAGCTGAAGGCAGAGGCTTTAACCCACTGAGCCACCCAGGTGCTCCAAATATAAGGATCTTATAACAGTATCCTTCTATTTGCCTCTCTCCTCTGTGATAACGTCAGTATGTGTTTTGCTTCTGTGTATATTACAGACCCAGGAATACACTGTCATTATTTTTGCTTTAAAGAGCCAATGTATTTTAAATAAATCAAAAGAAAAAAGTGTTGTATTTCTGCCCTGTATAGTTACCATTTTTGGTACTCTTCTTTCTGTATTGTAGGTCCAGGTTTCTATCTGATATCATTTCTCTTTGGCCTGAAAAACTCCCTTCAACATTTTTTTTTTTTTTTTTTTTATTGGAGAGAGAGAGCATGAGTGGGGTGGGGAGGCCAATAGGGGCAGAGCAGAAGGGAGAGAGAGAATCTTAAGCAGGTTCTACGCCCAGTGTAGAGCCTGATGCAGGGCTCCATCTCATGACCCTGAGATCATGACCTGAGCTGAAATCGAGAGCTGGATGCTTAACTGACTGATCCACCCAGGCAACACTCCTTTTAACATTTTTCACTGTGTAGTTCTGCTGGTGATAAATTCTTTCAGCATTTGTTTATCTAGACATATCTTTATCTTGCCTTCCAATTGTGTTTGTCTTGTTTTTAGATACGTTGAGATTCTTGAATCGGTGGGTTGGTATTTTTCATCGTATTTGGAAGTCCCTACTTTTTTGAAATATTTCTTCTTCCCCAATTTCTCTCTGCTTTCCTTCAGAGACCTCAGATATGCCTATGTTAGATGGGCTAATATTGTCCCACATGTAACTGAAGCTCTGTTCTTTTTTTCAGTTCTTTTTCTCTGTGTGCTTCAATTTGGTTACTAATATTCTGTCTTCAAGTTTACCAGTCTTTTCTTGTGCAGTGTCCAATCTGCTGCTAAGCCTATTGTGCATTATTTCAATTACTGTACATTATTAAATTCTACAGTTTCCATTTTGTTCTCTTTTGTAGTTTATCTGATAAGATTATCCATCTACTCATTCCTTATGTCTGTTCTTTCCCTTTAAATTCTTGAACATACTCATTTTTGTCATTTTAAAGTCCTTGTCTGCAAATTCCATCTGTATTGCCTCTGGGATTCTTTCTTTTGAATCTTTGTTTCCTTCTTGTGACATGTCATCCTTCTTTATTACATGCCAAAGCTTATAGATTTTATTGTCTTCCTTTTAAGAGTGTTGAGTTTGTCTTGGCAGGCAGCTGGCTCCTGGTAGGCCAACTTGATGTTGCTGAGCACCAGCCTTTGGCTTTGTTAATGTGGGTCCAGGACAGCCCCCCTCCAGAGCCAGGTGGCCCAGCAACTATGGTGCAGCTTCTCCTGAATCTCAGTTGAATGTCCAGAGCAATAATTATGTTTTCGCCACTCACTATAGCCGCTGAGAATATCAGTGTCTCCCCCACTGTGTGATCTCTGGGATCTCTGTCAGGACGCAGCTCCCCAGCACTTGTTTTTCCCTGGGCCTTGGTGTTTCATCTTGCACATGTGCAACCAGAGATTCAGGTAGTCCCCACGTGGGTTTCTTCTCTGTGTATCTTTCTCCTCTCTAGTACTCTGCCCTGTTGACTTCAGCCCCTTGGGGAACCCACATGTTTGTTTGTTTTTTTTTCTCCTGCCTTGGCTTGGGTTCTACCTCCCTGTGCTGTGGTTTGGAAAGCCCCCAGGCAGAAGGCCAGAGTGAATGTGGATTTCACCTCTTTTGTTTTTCTTCTTACAAGGTTCCCATCCCTATACCATCTGTAGTTTAGTAACTGAAGAGAGCTGTCTCATATATTTTGTTGAGTTTTATTGTTGTTTATGGTGGGTGGGTAAGTCTGATATCCCTTACTCTGTCATGCGGATGCTGCAAGTTACTCTGTAGTTAGGT
Organism: Lutra lutra; assembly: GCF_902655055.1. NCBI lineage: Eukaryota > Metazoa > Chordata > Mammalia > Carnivora > Mustelidae > Lutra > Lutra lutra. The sequence goes on from NC_062285.1 coordinate 89,142,599, forward strand.
GGATGTTACTAGTCTATTTTATAGTGGAGGAACCTCAGGCTTGGAGTTTGTAAGTGCCTTGCTCCAGATCGTACCAGAACCAGCTGAGTAAGTGGTGGTGCTCAGATTGGAGTCCATGCCCAGGTCCTAGAGCAGGGTTCTTGACCTCACTTCCTCTTTTTGCTTCCCATTTCCCTTTTCCATCTTGTTCCTCTCCAGAGAGAAGATACAGCAGTCTCTTATGCTCAGATCTTCAGTTCTATCATATTTCACATTATTTCTCATTTTTGTGGCTTTGAACCTTGTTCTTCTTTATCTGGCAAATTCCACATTTTTGATATTCACCCTTACTTGGTGCTTCTGTTTATGTCAGACTATCTAGCCGTGTTTCTTACTTATTTTCATATTTCCTCAGTCCCAAGCACTGTGCTTTCACATAGACATCTTTTCATTAAGTGTCGACTGAGCTGAAGAAGAAATTAGTTTTATTTCATTCATTTTCCACCCTTACCCGCTGTGTGATACTGAAAACAGGTACTCAGGGAGGCCTAGGTGGGGAGCAGAAGTCTGTAGGTGTCAGAGAGAGGCCCCAGAACCTGGCTGCCTCTCCACATGCAGCCTGAGCAGAATTCTCTGTGGATATGGGTTGTTGGCTGATGATTCATGCATTTCTTTATTGTTCTTGGCACACTAGGATTAGTCCACTGCCTTTTCTCTTCTCTCTATACCCTTCTTCTCCTGGGAACACTTCTATAAATGTCCCTTTTATTATCCATCTTGATCATGCCACTAAAGTCTATCCACTTCATTTTACCATTACATTTTTCCTACGTTTCTAGTACAGTCTAGAATTTTGTATGAAATTTCCTTATTCTTGCTCTATCTTTCTCTTTTCCCCTAGTTTCAAGCTCTTCTAGAAGCCTTTCTGTGGTACTTTAAATTCCACCTTTTCTATTCCGATTTCTTTATCCTGGTCCCTCAGTTGATTGCTTCTACTTGAGGGATTCTGGTTTTCTCTTTTAAAACCTTTGATTTCAGGGCCACTTTCCTTGACACTTCCTCATATCATTTTCTATCGTGTCCACCACTGCCATCCTGGGAGGATCAGAGGCCTGCCCTTCCCTTGATCTCTCTTCTTTTACTTTGTTGTCTCTCCTTGTCCCATCAGGAATTTACCCTCTTCTTTATACCTCTGCCAAATGTCTAGTTTTTGAGAAGTGAATTTTGGCTATTACCTTCATCAGTAAAAATGGGAGCATCATTTATGTCACATGTCACAACCTCTATGCTTTTTTTTTTTTGTACATAAATAATGTCAACTCCCCTGGCTCATTTCCATTTGATAACCGTGTAGCCAACTGTTGGCATGTGTGTTTAAATAAACATTTTGTAATCTTATGCCCTTTCAACCTGGGTTATTTGTTGGCACACTTACTTTAGATCATTCATTTCTTTTTTTTTTCCTCAAGAACCAGTGGAAATCTTCCTTTTCTCCCCTGACCCATACACATCTTGTGGTGTTTTGGAAGGGGGTTATTTTTACATATGGTTTTTCCTTTTCACATTTTTTGGGGGGTTATAAGGATTTATTTGGGGGGATATGCATATCCATGAGGTGGATAGTTTTGTTTCTTCAATTCATAAGCATCATTATGTATCATCAGATCAAGATTCCAGGACTATTTAGAAAATTCCCATTATAAACTAAAAATAAAAATCTTATTCCTTTAAAATTGTCTCATAAGGAAACCCACAGATCTGGGTCTTCTTCATGTTTCTGGAGAATGATCTGCTCTGAATGTGTAATATCCAGACTACTTCTTGTGCAAACTTTTGTCCAGTTTATCTTTTCTTAGAGTTCTTTAAGTGGTGGTTAATTCTTGCCTTCTTTTTAGTGGCAATTTCATGCTTCTACTTTGAATTAGTGTTTATCCTGTTTTTGTGAAGTTAATTAGTCTTTGAAAACTTTTGAATTTCTTTTCCTTTGTTTCCTTTTTTTCCTGCCCACTCCTCCAGGACTTGGGATCATGTGTAGTGAGTTGGCCAAGTCTCTCTATCACTTTCAATTAGCTGTTCCTCCTTCTCTGGTTCCTCTTTCATGCACTTCACAGAACTTTCCCCCTGCAGTCAGGCTTCTTCTTGTAGGTACCTTTTCTCATCCTCCTAGATATCTCCTCAGTGCCCTGATCACCTTGGCCTGGCTTCTTTCATCAATCCCCTTTTACTTTTTTGCTACCACCAGCTGAAATCAATCTTTACTTCCCCCTTTCTCCCTGATGCTCTGCTAACTTCAAGTCCCAAGTAGCTTCCTTAAATCCATTTGAGCAGATGTTCCTACCATACCTTTCATTTGCACCTTCGAAGCCAGCCCAGTTGGTCTAGCGTCCATGTTTTTATGACCTGTTCCTGCGCAGTCTGCCCATCCTTTCTCCAACAAAATTTACATAGCTGGCTATGGTTTTATTCTCAACACCTGAATGTTTGACTTCATGTTACACTGAAATGACTTCTTGGGCTTCATATTCTGTAGGTCTTTATCCTGTATAAAAAGCATAGGAAAACATTTCAAGTTTTCTCACAACAGTCAGTTTTGTATATCCTCAGTCTAAATCCCATAATGATCAACTCTTACTGGCTCTACCAAGATGCTTAATACCTCACCAAATCTCATTAATTGGATCATAATGTATTTATGAAGAAGGTCTTTAGATCGGACCTGACCTGGAATCACCAGAAAGTTCCTATGGTATCTTGACCCCTTTTTACTGATAAAAGTCTCTAACATAAATCCAGTTTCTCTGGTGGTCAGTCTAAACTTCATACTTCTTACTATTTATTTCTAGGGAGGACTGCAAATCTATACTTTGGGTTGAAAATTGAAAATCGGGTTTTCTACCACAGGTCTCAAGACCACAGGGGACTTTAGAAGGCATTGAATACAAATTGGCAGGTTAAACTTGTCAGCTGAAGGACATGAACGTTGACCATGGAGCTGTGTCATACCCAGAGGAAGAACGGTGGCTCTCTGACTTGGGACCCTAGCTATGGGCCTTTGCTCTCAGGGGTCTGTGTGGTGTTAGGCATCGGAGGAACGGACTTGAGTCTGATTGTGTTGTCTCCTACCCATGTAACCTTGGATATGTCCCCTGACCTCTCTCTGGCCTCCTAATATTATTCCTAATACTATCTAAGATTACTACTTATGTCACTTATTACAATATTGTGTTAATGTTACTGCTAATGTTTTCTGTGATGTTCAAGTGAAAAGTACTTGGTCATTTTTTAAAGTTCCACACCAATGTTATTTTTCTATAAAATTTGTATGGAACTTTATTATTTTAAAGTTGAACCATATTTACACAACAGATAAGGAAACTGCAGTCAGAATAGGCTAAGTAAATGTTAAAGCAATTAGCAACAGAGGTAGGAATGGACCCCAGGTTCCTGCCTCTCAGGGAAGGGAGTGGAGGGAGCTCAGAGGATTTTGGGAGCTTCTTTGAACAGGTGAACAGGTGAGTAGGTTCTGAAAGCAAAGGACAGTAAGACACGACAGCAAGAAGTTATTTATGTGTGTCAGGCATTGGGTGAGGAGAGCAGAACACAGAATGAAGTCTTTCATAAGTGAGTTACTGCTTGGCCCTATTCCCAGAATGCCTACTAAGCTGAGACTGCCCAAGGCAAGGGGCCTTCATTCTTCCACAAATCCTTAGATATTCTTTTAACAAATGAGTTTGTGTGGATGGTAGGGAATGCTAAGGAGTCGGAGGAGGTGAAGTTTTCTTCCCTCAAACCAGAAGAAGTGTAGTCAGTGGGACATGCTGTGAGGGTGGGAAGGAGGGAAGGAGGCTGGAAGCAGGGTAGGGGAAGTGTCAACGGTAGGTGGGTAGCACAGTTCCATCCTTGGTACCATCTGGGCCTGGCCAGGTGGATAGAACACCGCTCTGTCTTAAGGGGATGGATTCTTTGATGTCAGCCTCCGTCTCTCCCTTAGCATGTTCTAAAGGTAGAGCACCTCTTTTCAGGCCTGTGGGCTGGCTGCTTCTAACATCCTCTAGTAAGACTTTCCCTGGAAAGTGATGGACTGAGACAGGGACACACTCAGGAAATTGGAAGAGGAGTGACTAGAGCCCCCACCATTTGGTATTTTTTGTGTGGACCATACAAACGTTTGGTGTCTCTGAAAAGATCCAACCAGCCTAATACCCTAATTCAAGGTTATCCACCCCTTTTTGTGCTAAATTCCCTAAGAGAAAAGCACAGGAACTGATGCTGAGCTCTGCCTTGGGCTGGAAAGGACCAGGGTCCTGCTCTAGGCTTCTGGCCACCATTACTCTGGCAGGACTAGAGAGAACTACTCTGGGGGTTGAGTGCCACAGTCTTTAATGGGATGGCAGGCTCAGGTCCAGGGCTCCAAGCCTGCTCAGAACTCCATGCCAAGACTCCCCCCTTCCCCTTATCTTTGGATGGCAATCACACAAGACCAAGATGTCAAACTGTCACTAATTTCCTGACCAAGTCATCTGGTATGTGGGCAGGGCCCCAGGCTTCTGACTCTATGACTTTGAACCACCTTGACCTTATTTGTAGGTTCAGACCCTGAAAGCACGGCATGTAGGATCTGCTCTGCCCCCCCCACCAAACCTTTGTCTCCTGGTCCTTCATCCCCACCACTTCATTAAAACAAATCCCCCCAAATCCCCAAAACTAAGAAACCAACCAAACGACATTGACAAAAACCAAACGAAACCCCCCTTTAGAAAAGGAAACCCCAAACATGATTCTCATCAAGCACTCCAGGGGGAGGCTAACTTTCTGTCTTCCAGAAAATGATAGAAACATGCTCTTCAGAAAGCACCCAGCACATGAATCACGGATCCTCCCACGACTTCAACTGCATGAAAATAGACACTTCATCTGCTTCCATTCCTAGTTTTCCTGCCCAGAAGTCATTATCCTTTGGTGACATCAGAACTGGTTGTTCCAAGGGGTGGTGGTTGCTGGTGAGGGCAGCAGGAAGTACCAGCTGGTTGGAGGCCTGGGCAGGCCGGTTCTGAAATGTCCCAGGAGGGCAAACGCTGAGAGCCAGGCTGGGATGTAGCGGGGAGGACAGCTGGCAGAGGACACACTCTTAAGAAGACCCAATTGAACCCCCTATCTACTTTCTGTTTGAAACCAGAGAGGGCAAATGATCTGCTTCTAGTCATTCCATGAGTGGGCAGAGAAATGAGACAGAGACAGAGCGTACCGTGTCCAAAAGTTCTTCCAGACATGACAGTTGGCAAGCTTTGGATCAGGCTGCTGCCCTTGTTGTAGAGGTGGGTTGGTGCTCAAGGGAGCGGGACAGCTGAAACATCACTTTGCAGGGGAAAGAGCACAACACAGGAATCAAATAAATGGATTCTCAGCAGGGGCTCCCCTGCCAGCCCCGTATCAGCAAGGGCTGGAACTAGACCAGGGATCGGCAAACTGCCCCAGGGGCTCCATCCGGCCCTCTGCCCGTTTTTGTACAGCTGGTGAACTTAAGAAATGGCTTTTGTGTTTTTAAATTATGGAGAAAGAAATGAAAAAAATGTAACATTTTCACTACACATGAAAATGATATGAAATTCACATTTTGGTGTCCATAAATAAAGTTTTATTAGAATGCAGCTGGGTCCGTTCTTTTACACATTGTTTGCGGTTGCCTTTGGGCAGTATCTACTTGCTGTCCCTTTTACAGAAAACGGTTACTAGTCCCTGGACTAGATGACTCTGGAAAGTCCTTGAGGCTCTCACATTCTAGGTAGGGTAACACATTTGCTTTTGGCAATACCCCCTCCCCAACTTTAGCCAGAGTTCTCCTTGTGAATTCTCCACGTGTTCCTCCCACTTGCTGTTGGGGTTGGATTCAGCCCGAGGGAAGCAGAGTTCCAGGAGGCTCTGGCTTGGAAGCCTGGGCTCTCATGAAAGGTAGGGGGACAGAGAAGAATGAGAGGAAGGTGACACTGGGTATGGAACAGAAAACCATGTCTTAGTTTAGTCATCAGGGTTATATTTTGATCCACTGAAAGCTGAGCCGGCCGAGCGTTGCACTTTGCTTCATGTTTCTAAACGCTCAGACTCACAGCAGAGTTTCTGGCAGGCTGGAGATAGGGAATAGCCATTGGGAAGGGTCTTTAACAGAGTAGACACTGAGGAGGGGAAAGGCCATTTTCTCCCGAGTCCCCTCTTCTCCTCTTAGCCTTCATGTGGTAGACCAGGTCAGGAGACCCGAGTCTGGGGAGGTTCTAGCCCGGCAGCCTGGAGAAGAGCCCTGGATTAGGCTCTGCCCCTGTGGTGAGAAGGGTCCTGTGGCCCGGCTTCTCCCAGCCTCAGACCCCAGCCTTGCTCCTTTGTTGCCTCTGTCCTGCGTTTGTTGACCGTGTTCTGTGCCTGGAACTGCAGGGCAAGCTGCTCCACTTGGGGCTGTTTCTTTAACCAGAGAAGCCACGCCGTTGTGGAAATGCTTCCAACTACAACTTGTGGGCAGCTCTTACTACACAGCTGCAGCTCAGTTCCCATTGTCACGGGAAATTCGCAACAAAAAATAGCTTGGGAATTTCTTCTTCTCTCCTGTGATAGAAGACATGAAGATAGAGGGATTGTTCATGTGCGTATGCGTGTGTGTGTGATAGGCACAGGGTGCTGTCACCACCCCTGGAGGAACAGCCAGTCCCAAACTCACAGAGTTTAGGGCAGTTTGGACCAGGTTTCCATTCAGGAATCTCTCCTACACCTCATCTGACAAACGACACTGAGTCTCAGTACTACCCCCCTTCCCCCCGCTCCCCCCCCCCCCCCAACAAAGTGCTCCTCTCTCTTTGATGACTTCTATCATGTTCTCCTCATCCCTGACCCAGCCTGTCACACAGGCCTGGACCTCTCTGGCTGAAGATCTGATTTGTCACAATCCTCTCCACCCTGCTCGCCTTCTGGGAGACCCCTCCCAGGAGGCATCTAGGTGTTGCAGAAGGAACACGGAGCTTTGCCAGAGGTCTCAATTTTGGGCATTGAGCTGTGTGACTTTGGAGAAATTACTTAAATTCCCTGTGTCTAGATAGAAAAAGAAAACATGGGGCACCTGGGTGGTTCAGTGGGTTAAAGCCTCTGCCTTCGGCTCAGGTCATGATCCCAGGGTCCTGGGATCGAGCCCCGCATCGGGCTCTCTGCTCAGCAGGGAGCCTGCTTCCCCCTCTCTCTCTGCCTGCTGCTCTGCCTACTTGTGATCTCTATCTGTCAAATAAATAAATAAAATCTTTAAAAAAAAAAAGAAAACATGACTTTATAGCATAGTTGTGCTGATCAAATGAGATAAATGTGTAATATGTGTGGTACAAAGTTAGCCCTCACAAAAAGGATTTACATCCCATCCCTGCCATGTTGGCTTTCCTTTCTGCGTTTCTTTAATGTAGCTTCCAGAACAGAATGCAATAGTCCAGATATGGTTTCAACAATGCAGAGTACAGTGGAGCCATTTCATCCCTATTTAGGACAACAATCTTCTTCTTCTAATGCAGCCTAATGTGACCTTGGCTTGCATTGTTGGTGTTGTTTGAGATGGCCTCACTACTGGAAGAGCAGTCCTGGGTTGGGAGTCAAGACATCTGCATTCTTTTCCAGTTCTTTCATTCATTTTCCCGACAAACGTTAATTGCGCTTTCATTGTGTACCATGGGCCAGGGGTATAGCAGTGAACAACACAGACAACCGCACCCCAGTGAGGGAGCAGGCAGAGTACAAATAGTGAAATGTATAACACAGTGCCAGGGCGGGATAAGAACAATAAATAAAAACAAACCAAATCAAACAAACAAAAAGCTGGCTAAGGGAATGAGGGACTCCTGATGCTAACTCGTTATAGACTCAGTAGAGCAAAGAGATTGAAACAGATCTCTTCAAACAATGCTCAGAAGAGCCCCCTGGGTTTGGGAAGATGCCTTCAGGGTCTTTACTGGGTGAGGTGAATTTCTGGGAAAGGGTGCTGTCTCATCAGACCTTTTGCCTCTACTCCTACACAGAGCCGTACCAAAATGTCTTCACCTGGCCTCTGTGTAAAATTCTCATCAACAAAAACATTCTGTTATTTAAAAAAAAAGTTCAAGATCCTCTATATTGGATAGTCTCTGTGTTCTCTGCTAGCTCAAAGACTGTGAGAATTTCTAGAAATTTTTCATTTGAACTGCTGCTATACCAGATCTCCCTCTTTGGTCTAGCGAGTGGTGTAAAATAGCATTTACATCTATTAGTGTGAATTTTCATCTTCTTAGTTTTGGTATATTGATCTGGTAGGCTGAGATAATTTTGCAGCATGAATTCTAACATTCATGTTTCTTCTGAAATCTGTTTTATTTGCCTTTTATATCTTCATCCAGGATGTTTATATAAAAATGTTGATTAGGATGGAGCCTGGGGCAGAGACCTTTGATTCTTTAACAGACTATGAGGTTGATCTAACCATAATCAATGGCCTTTGAATTTTGTATGTTCAAATGACTATAGACCTGAGTATCATAGCTGCCAGCCAATATTTCCTCTTCTTACCTCAATGCGATCTCATTCTCTGTCCTTATTTCAGGGCTGCTATCTATCAAGGTCTGGGATTGACCCAGGGGAAACAAGATAAATAAGACACTAGGGGTTCACAGCTAGTAGGCGAGATGGAAATGCAAACTAATACTCATGGCCAGATGATGAGGGCCGGAGGACAACAGGAACCAGGACGCTGAGAGGAAGTGCTCAGCTTTACCTGGAAATGTCCGGGGGATTTTTTCAATTAAGAAGACATCTCGGGATGATCTCGTTCAAAAAGGAACCCATGAGAAATGTTGTCCAAAGTCAGATGAAATCTAGATAAGTGACACCGATGGCAGCCTTCTGATCTAGGTACTCAATACCTGTTTCTTGGATTTAATTTTTAAAAGGGGGAGACATTATCTAATAGATCAGGGGGATGAAATTGAGGTCGGAGGGGATGGAGGCATTAGCTGAGGGCCCTAGGGAAGCTGAGTCGGGCAGGAGTGGTGAGAGCGCAAAGGAGACATCAGGGGCAGGAAAGTCGGGGCTTGTTGATAAAATGGAGAGGAGGACTAAGGGAGAGTGAGAAGTGGTTCAGCATTCCAGATTTTTCTATCTGGGGCACCTGGGTGCCTTCTGGTGCTATATTACCCAGGACCATGAGGAGGAATACGTTCCAGGTTCACAGACTTATGAGAGAGTTGGTGGAATATTATTTTTCCTATAATCTTTCCCCTTCCAATTCTTTGATTTCAGATTTCCACTGCTAACTGCTTACTTAGGAAAGGATGGCTTCTGCTGGGTGCCAGGAACGGAGGGAGAGCAGTGGAGATTTCCTTTCTCCCCTAGGGACGCTTAAACAGCAACACGCCCTCTTCAACTTGACCTGGCTGCATCCTTCCTAAGCTTCAGCTTCAGTTTCCAAGTGGAAGGAGTATTTACCTGTCACACACTTCTGTTAGGGTTACTCATTTATTCCGGTCTGCCAGGAACTTTCCCAGTTTTAATAACAAAATTCCCGCCTACTACCTTTAGTCCCAGGTACATGGGACGGACAGTAGGTCATCTTAGATGTACTCGAGGTGCGAGGCATGCTTAGCATGTGCACAAAACATCCTAGGTGGCCTGGGGTAGGAAATGTGATTTCTGGAACACAGCATTGCTCTTAAGTCTTACCTGCCCCATGAGAGGTCCACGGGGGTGTGAAGGCAGGAAGGAGAAGCCAGGGTGGCTGTGTGTGTTGTTGTCCCCATCAAAGCCACCCCAGGACAAAACAAAACAAAACAAAACAAAAACTAGAGGGGCTTGAGCGAAGCTGTGGGTGGGCTGCCAGTTGACCCTGCTGAGCCAAGCTCCGCCCCCCACTTCACTTTTCTGAGCACTTAACTGAATGGAGAAATTGAACAGAGAAACCCAAGAAGACACAGCAAAAGGAGGAGCTGGGCTCTCCGTCCCTCACAGAAACTTCCCGGGAGCTCTCCCCACCCTCCCCACACCTCCCGGTAGGCTCCCTGTCCCCGAGAGACCACTTACTGCTGCAGGAAGCTGAGGGAACAAAATAGCCAAAGACACAGTCTTCTATGAAAAAAAAAAATGTGGGGTCCATAAAACCAAATGACCATCGATATCTGGAGACAATGGTGGGCAAAGAAGGCATGTGCGGGGTTTTATGTCGCCTTCTCCTGCCTTTCCCGCACTTACACACGCTCTCCCTGGGGAGGCATGCAGCATGGTGACATCCCGTCTCTCTTCACTTCCTGTATGAAGCATAAGAGAGCCTTTGGCAAATCGACTCCGAAATTTATCGTTCAGCTCAAATCCAGCAGCCCCCTGGCACCCCTCCCTCTCTCCCCAACAAAGGTTAAAGAGTTCCCACAGGGTGCAAGGAAGGGTTATTGAAAATAGCAGGTTTTTTTTTTTTTTTTTTCCTTAACTTCAGCACTTCTGGTAAATCTCTGATCCAGCATCTAGTGGTTAACCACTGATACAGGAAATGACATTTAACGTTTTTATCACTCAGCCAGAAATGGAAGAACAAGGCAAGTCTGTGTTTAGGGAAGATGGATGGTTGCCCACCACCTTCATCTTAAAGGCACACCATCTCTTTTTCTGATCGCTGGGGTTGTTGGCGGCTCACCTGCCCCTCGGCCCACTGGCTTCGCTGGCAATTAAGCGCGAATGGCTGGAGAGCAGTCACAGCCTTGCTGCTGAGGATGGGGCTCCAATTGTTGCAGCTACGAAAAGCAATCAGTTCCCCTTTCTCAGGAACCGTTGCGTGTGGGGCAGGCAGGAAATGAGTGTGGATGCCCGGGGTCCCAGGCACTTCGAACCACAGCATCAGCTCTGGGGGAGTGGGGGGTGTGTTGTGGGTGGGTGTAAGGGGGGAGGTGCTGGGCCTGGGGCCACCTCGTCAAGGTGAGACTTTGAAGGGAGCATCCATCCTAGCTAAGTGGAGGACAGTCCTTGGAGGGTTTTTAACCCCCTCCGAGACAATCAACAAAGCAAGAGTGTTGAACACCACAAACCACAGTGAGAGAAATGACATTGACATTTGGTTTCATTTGCAGTTTCCCTGGGTCACTGGGTTCTTCTCCATTTCTCGTTGCCCTTTTGGGACGAGGGGCTTTCAGTGCAGCTGCTAAGGGGATTCCTCGGAAGAGCGTGAAGGACAGCAACGAGAACAGTGCTAAGCGCTAGCACTGGTGAGTAGGACTAGATTCATGATTTTTACAAGCTCAAGACCTGCAGGTGCTCAGGGCTGAAACCAGCAGAGTTTGAAATCCAGTGTCTATGTTGCCAAAGCCATTTACTACCTAAGCCCCACCTCCTTGCCCAGCCTCCGCCACACCTGCTGGGCAGAGGGGTCTGACCCTGGACGCCCTCGTTGGGCTGGGACGGAATCAGTCAGTGCATTGTTGGCAAAGACCACTGTATCCCCATAATAATTAGGGCTCAAATTCTCTGATAAAATCTCCCAGATCCCTTCCTTCTCTTACAAGAAACTAGCATGATCCTGTTTTTTCTGACCTTGGCTAACTGAATTAAAAAAAAAAAAAAAAGTGACTTGGGCGCAAAATTCTCCTGCTCTCTGCTGCCCTCTGGCAAATGCATATCCATCAGCACAAGAAGGCAGGGTGGTTGAGTGGGTGAGCTCAGAGAACATGCCAGGTTGGTGTTTGCTGCCCAGTGCCCTGCCCAGGAAACCACGCTCAGGTATTTGTTACCCAGACACATCTCCGATGCCACACAGCCCCTTTCTTCTCTACACAGAGGACAGTGTACATTCGGAAGGACACGTTTATTTTCAGAGCTCTTTAGGTTTCTTTACCTCTTTGCAACAAGGTCACAGATGGATAAACTGAGGCTCCCAGGGGTGGTGAGTGGTCCTCACCTCGATGCCTTCTGGAAAAATGCAGAGCAGAAATGCAGGTGACTTGCGGGGAGCGGTCAGTGTCTTCCGGTGGGTGATACACACCTGGGCCTTGCATGTTTTCTGAGCTCCAGGAATTCCAGTCAACCCAGTGGTGCCCATCTCTGGTGCCCATCCTGCTAGAATCAGAGGCAGGAACTTACAGAACACCCATGTATGGACCCACCTGAAGAGCTCCTTGTTTAACTGGCACTCGCTTTTTTTTTTTTTTTTTTTTAAATTTTATTTATTTATTTGACTCAGAGAGATCACAAGTAGTCAGAGAGGCAGGTTGAGAGAGAGAGGGAGAAGCAGGCTCCCTGCTGAGCAGAGAGCCCGATGTAGGACTCGATTCCAGGACCCTGAGATCATGACCTGAGCTGAAGGCAGTGGCTTAACCCACTGAGCCACCCAGGCGCCCGACACTCGCTTTTTTTGATAAGGTCCCTTGGTGATTCTGATGCACGGATTAGACAGTCACTGATCTAGACGGAGGTGCGATCAGCTAAATAAACAAACATCAAAACTACAACGCGGATTACTGTATGCTCTGATTTTGACAAATACAAGTTGCTGTGGGAGCGTGGAGTCAGGGCCCCTTCCCCAGCCTCGAGAGAGTTGGGGAGATTTTGTGAAGTAGGAAGCCTCAGAGGCTCAGATTTGGAGAATAGGAATTAAGCAGGTGATTCTGGGCTCGGGGTGGAGGGGGTGGGAGAGGAGGGTAAGAGGATTTCCAGAGAGACCAAGAAGCATTTTTCGGGTCCAGGAGTGAAAAAGAACAAGACACTCATGTGGGATTGCAAGTAGTTCACTGTGTCTGGAAAAAGCCAGGTGGGAAGCCCGGTGATACAGCCAGAGTTGTGGGGCACCTGGGTGGCTCAGTTGGTTAAGCGTCTGCCTTTGGCTCAAGTCATGGTCCCAGGGTCCTGGGATCGAGTCCCACATAGGGCTCTCGGCTCAGCAGGGGCCTGTTTCTCCCTCTCCCCCTGTCTGCCACACCTCCCTGCTTGTGCTCTCTTTGTCAAATAAATAAATAAAAGCTTAAAAAAAAAAAAAAAAGCCAGAGATGTGGCCAGGGCCAGCACCTGAAGGGTATGGAAGGCAATAGTAGGAACTTTGAACTATATCCTGAGGGAGAAAGGGAGCTAATGAAGAGTTATAATCAGAGAAGGGACTGGGATCCGTTTTGCTAGAACCAGCTAGGAGAACTAGCGGTGGTTGTGTGAATACCAGAATCCGACTGTGTGAACACTGGATAGGAAGGTAACTGGGCAGAGGTAGGAAGGAAGTTAGAATATGCTTCAGTGAGAGCTTCCTGAACTACGTTCGTGGTTATGGGGATAGCAAGAGGAGGGCGGATTTGAGAGAGAAGACAACACAGAATCATTTCGACGTGGGGAGTTAAGTGAGACAAAAGTCAAGGATAATTTTCAGGCTTTTGTCGAGGGCAGTGGGGTAGATGGTGGTGCTGTCCCCTGGGCTGACCATGTGGGAGGCTCTCCACGCAAATGAGTGGGATTAGCCTGCCAGTGGCTCATAGAGAATCCCAGAAGCTAGCCAGGATGGGATGGGCCTCGGCTGGCAGCTGGGGGTGGGGAGGGGGTCTCTGGGGCCGACTGGAGTCTCCCACGGGTGACTCAGAGCTCCTGGAAGCATCAGGAGAGGGTATATATCTTGGTGAAAAGATTAGGGCATCTGCTGAATTCTTCATAGCTTGTCAGCCTATCCAGATTCTGGTGTAACCTGTCTCCCTCACCCCTCCCCACCCCCACACACATTCGAGATGCTTAATGCCCCAGCTAGACCAACCCCAGACACTGACCAATGATACTCACCAACTTCCATTTTCTGTGACCTCTGACCTCATCTCTATTTTCTCCTTTAGAGGAAAACCTTCTGACCCCCCCCTTGACCCATATAGGAAATCTTCTATTTTATTTTTTTTATTTTTAAAAGATTTTATTTATTTATGTATTTGGGGGAGAGAGAGAGAGAGAGCGCACAAGCAGGGGGAGCAGCAGGCAGAGAAAGAAGAAGCAAGTCCTCCATTGAGCAGGGAGCCTGATGCGGGGCTCAATCCCAGGACCCTGGGATCATGACCTGAGCCCAAGGCAGAGGCTTCACTGAATGAGTCACCCAGGCATCCCTAAGAAATCTTTTAATGATACAAACACCAAAAAATATCCTTTGTGATCCTGGTCCCTGTAAGCTCCCTATAGAGTTTATGTCTTCCCTCTCCCAGAAGTTTGTCCCCTCTAAAGACTCCCCCTCATTTCTTAATGCACATGCTTATGTGTCTCCACTCCCTGCAGCCCGCTGATGCCCCCTTCTCTTCCCTGCTTTGTGGGCTGTCCTAGTCAGTTTGGGCTGCTATAACAAGTCACCATAGATGGGGTGGCTTAAACAATGAATGTTTATTTCCCGCAGTGCTGGAGGCTGGAAGCCCAAGCCCAGGGTGCCACCATGGTGGGGCTCTGGTCAGGACCCTCTTCGAAGTTACAGACTGCCAACTTCTCTCTGTGTCCTCACAGAGAGGGAGACAGAGCTCTCTGGGGTCCATTTTATAAGATGTTAATCCCATTCACGACGACTCCACCCTTGTGATCTAATTACCTTCCAAAGGCCCGTCCTCCCAGTACCATCACATAGGGGCTTAGGATTTCAACACAAGAATTTGGGGGGGACACACATACTCAATGTAGACTACACCCTTCCTCCTGTGACCACCCCTTTCGATTCTTTATCTTCTGATCTCCCACCCTATGCCTCTGCCATCCACTTTTCTTGAGCTACCTGTCCATCCTGTTATTCCACAAATACATCAGAAAGTTCTGCAAAGATGTCCGAGTCAGCTCCTATGACTTTTACATTGATTATTAGGATTGCTTAGTGTCAAATATGATGGCATAAGGGAAGGTGCTTTGTAAATGGTAAATCACCAAATATATGTGAAATGATGAAAACAGTAACAGGTTTCTAAGGTTTCTGCTTGTTTAAAGCATCAGAGACAAAGGTTGAAGAATAATGAGAGTATATCCTAAGCTGCCCTGAAAACTGAGGAGCTACTGAATTGATCTTTCATAATTCAGATTCTAAATTGAGATGAAATGGAAGAATTCATATAAAATTTCGTTTGCCACTGCTGCTCTTGTCATTCATAAAAAAACTTCTCCTGCAGACCATATATATATATATATATATATATATATATATATATATATATATTTTACTGTTGTCCCCTCTACTTGGAGTTTTTTAATCCAACACACATGCATTGAGTGTCTTATTACATTCACTCAATTCACTGATTCATTCACAGTATATTTACTGAGTCTTACTATGTGGCGGACAATATACCAAGTAGTAGAGATCCAACGGTGGGCAAAACTAGATAGGCTTCATGCTCTTATGAACTTATATCTTAAGGGTGAGTGTGAGGAGGAACACAGTTAAAATAGTCATAGAAAGAACTGTTAATTGCTAGGTTATGTTGAGCACTGTGAAGAAGACCAGGTGCTATGAGAATGTATGATGGAGGGAGTTGACCTAGGTTGGGGGAAGATCTGAGGGATGAGGAAGTATTAATTGAGTGAAGCAGGGGGTTTGATGCAGAGGCAAAGATGTGGGGAGGCTTGAAGGTGGAGGGTAATAGGGAATATGGCATAAGCAGCTGGGAATGGGCAGACGGTGTGTGCTCTGTGGGGGTGTTAAAGATTTTGGTTTTGTTTTTAACCTTAAGGAGTGGAAATCCTCAGTAATATTTTAATTGAAATGGTGTGAGGTTTGCATAAAGGTAAATAAAAAATCCCAGGTCCATCCTCCATCCTCAAGAGATCTTGGTTTATGGAAGGAATCCATTCATGAACCAGTATGAAGCTGTGGTTTCAAAACCTTGATAGAGTTATATACACAGAACTATGGAAACATAAGGAAGCAAAGTTTATTTCTGGGTGAGGAGTGGTCAGAGAAAGCTACAGAAAAGAGGTAATATTTGAGCTGGGGGTTGCAAAATCATAGGAGTTTTCTGGGTAATAAGAAGTGTGGGAAGGGAAGCAGGGAGAAACAGCACATTTTGGGAAGAATACATTGCATATGCAAATACCCAGGCACAAAAGAGTGATACAGATTTGCATAAAGACCAGTTATCTGGCGTGGATGGAACTAGGGTGCTCTAGTAGTCATTAGGTATATTTAGCAATATTTCACCTCTCTTTCTTTTGGGTCATGTAGTAGCCTTTCACTTTCCACCAGGCTAGAGTTTAGATGCGGCCAATGGAAGTAAGCAGGGGGACATCTCTTACTTCCACATAGAAGATTTAAAGCTGGTGCCTTCTTTGCTACATTCTCTTTTTCTTTGACCATTAACAACGTTCCAGAGAGTGGATGCTTTGTCAGACTGTGTCCTAAATGAGGCCAATGACGATGGTGACAGAACCATCAGCTGAACTGCTAGGGACACAAGGATGAACCAGAGACAAACCTCTGTTGTAAGCCACTGGGTTTGGGGGCCCATTTGCTACTGTACCATAACTTTGTTTATCTTAACTGATACGGGGGCCATTCAAGAACTGTGAAGGGTCTGAGGTTTTATATTGCTTGTAAGCTTACAACTACCATGCCAGAGTTACATGGATGCTGGCAGAAGAGATGAGATTCTGGAGTCAGAGATCAAGGATTTTGTTCCTCCCAGCACAACAAGAATCATGAGCTTCATTTTTGCACTGGCTTTCCTTGTTCTGCAAGTCCCATTGTGGCAATGAAGAGTGCCCTAAATGAATGTTATTCTTGGTGGGTTTGTGTCATAGATGAAGAACGCCAAGCTTAGGAAACTCCAATCTTTTATAATGGACTGCCCAACCTTTGTCCTGGAATTCTTTGTTGTACTGGAAAGCAAACAGACCTTCTCTCCACTCTGGAGGGAATCACTTTCTGTTTTCGAAAGCGGCTCACCACACTAATGTTCCAGAAAGGATGCCTGGAACAGCACTGCCCAGTCCTTCTGTTTGCAAGGAGTGCAGAAATGTGGGAGACCCATAGAGAATTGTCTCCCAGCAATATCTTTGGATAAATGGAGGAAAATTAATTTTGGAAGACATTTGGACCCCCATCAGTAAGGATCTTATACTTTGAACTTCATCTAGTAGGCAATGGGGAACCATCAAAGGTTCTAAAATGTAGTATGGAGAAGAGAGAATGAATTGAAGAAGGAGAATACTAGAATTAAGAGAAAGATTAGGGTTAACTATGTAGGTTTGGGAATTTTAAGATCTGAAGGGAGCTAAAGCCACAGGATTGGGCTCAACCTGGATAAATTCTCTTTAAATTTCTTTGATCTCAGATCAAAGAACATCTTATTTAGTAGCTTAAAAGAATTTTTATTATTATTATTATTTAAATATTTATTTATTTTAGAGAGAGAGAGAGAATGTGAGTAGAGGGAGGGGCAGAGGGAGAGAGAATCCTCAAGCAGACTCTTCGCTGAGCATGGAAACTATTGCTGGCCATACTCCCAGGACCCTGAGATCGTGACCTTAGCTGAAACCAAGAGCAGATGCTCAATGGACTGAGCCACCCAGGTGCCCCTAAAAGAATTATTTTTAAAAGCAGAAGCTTTTTGTCAAAGAAGTTTAGTGCAGACTTCCAACCAATAAAGATGGCTGCAAGGAGGTATACTTTGGTTAAAGCTATAAAGGGAACTCTGGAGCCCTGCTCCTTGCCTCCCTAATGTCCCAGCAGCCACTCAGGGACTCCTCTCTGGAGCCCTTGGGAGCCACAAACCACATTGCGAATCCACCTTTCTTTTCCCAGTTGGTGCAGGCAGGATTCATTGTTCCTTTCTCTCTGTTCTCTCAATAATTTGATCTTATCACCAAGGCAGTGTTGATCACCTTGACATGTGGTTCTGGAGAGAATTCCTAATCCTCATGTATGTATTTCCTTGTGCCCAGCACAGAACGCGTCCCACTGGAAGGCTCTCGACCAATGTTTGCTGAATAAAATTAGAGTGATGGTAAAAATATATCGGTGAAACCAATAAACAGAGAACTACAGTTTTGGGTCAAGCTTTGCATTTTAAATTTAATGAAATATGGTAGACAATTCCTGAGATCCAACCCCAGGCAAATAAGAACCAAGGAAATAATAAAATAAAAGGATAACTCTTTCCGTAGTTAAACAATTTTAGTTTTAGTTTGTCTAGTATACCAACAAATGTTTATTCAAGGCACAAAGAGCTTTTTCTTAGATAGTCCAAATAAATAATATCCTCCAAATTCAACTGAGAAGGTTGCCAGACCTTCCCCAAGTATGTGAGTCCAACCAGTCACCTGTGCTTTCAACAGGGAGGAAGGGAAGCCCTGTGTTTACTTTGCTGAGATCTGCCCGCAGAATATTTACTTTTGAAGAAACAGAATAATTAAAGGAAGGGCTGAATATGTTCTATCTAACTTTTATACTGTGGAGTTCACACGTGGTTTAGTGTGAGCTTAGCAGCCCCTGGCATCCAAGTACTTACCATTTCAGGCTTTGTAGCTGTTAGTGAACAAATCCATATGACTTCCAGGTAGAATTTCCATTCTACCATGTTGTGCTTCTGTCCTGGCCATTCTTTGTCTGTCTGTCTGTCTGAAAGCTCAGCCCTGAGTTCACGTTAAGGAGGGAGGGACAAACCCAAGATCCCCTTGTAAGGATGGATCCAGGATCTGCAAGGGCTGAAACTTTGACAATTTTTGGAGTAATTTCTAAGTAAAATAATACAACCTTAAGAATGAAAAGTGAACACTTATTTAGAATGAGAATAGAAATAATCAGAATAACATTTTTAGTAACTAACTACTGGACATGCCTTTATAATTTTATTTAAACATTTATTTTAGCTATATAGTCTATGTTTTCATATGACAACAATTTTGTTGTATTTTCTGTAGAGTGAATAGGCAGATTATTCAGTCTTTTATCTAGCAGATTTAATGAAAAAAATTTTTTTTATTACTGATAACTTAGAAAAATTTCTTCCAGCTTCTTAACTTGTGATTGGTAATGCCAAGAAAATGTTTAACATTGCAAAATTTGGCAAATCACTGTCATGTTTCTTTCATATAGGAACTGGAAGAATTCAGGGAATTTGAGATTTTCTTGTAAGTTTATGTCTTAAATACTCTTTGAATCAATCACATCCATGTCCTCATTTTTCTGGTACATTATGCATTTTATGTCATCATCATCCATGCCAGTATTTTGTGTCAAATCAGCAAGAAAGTTAAATCTTTTCTCAGTGTATTCCTATGATTCACTTTTCCTCATTAATTGGATTATCAAATGATCCAAGAGCTTATTACTTATCATTACTTCTGCTTGAAATGTATTACTTCTCTTCCTCTTACTGGCTTACTGCTTTTGGTATGATCTAATTTTATTTATTTTTCGTTACAATTTGCTTCTTGATGTTAGGATAATATCTATTGATTTTATTACTCATCTTTATTGTTTTTAGCTTACATTTCATTATTGTTTTCATCTGAATATTCTCATAGTTCTTTAAGTTTAGTCATAAGGGTATAATTTCTCATTTGTTGTATTACAACATCACAAAACATCTTTGGATGTTGGAGGGAAAGAGGAAACAAGTTGGATTATGACCTTAACCTAGCACTCAGTTTGAGACAGCAGGGACCTTGGGAGGGTGAGCTGGGAGTTTGGTGGGGGTTACTTGTAAACATAAATATTTGTTGGAGGTGGGGCAATTAATTTGGGTTGGAATTGCTACTAACTTGTCAAAGCAACCCAAAGAAAGGGAATATCAGGATAGGAAACCAAGATGAGGATGTCAGAACAGAAGCAAAGTAGATTCTCCTTAGTGAGTAAGAAGGATGGTTTAAACAAGAGGCAACTACTATGGAAAAGGCCGGCTGGTCAGGAAGTCATGAGGGAATGCTAGAGGCCATAAGAGGGTGGTTAGGCTGGAGTATATTGAAGATGGGAGCAGGACCAGGATTCCTCCAGCAGTTGGAAGAGGGCCTGACAGCATTGTAGTCATTGGGGTCTTCTTGATTGTGGGTGAGGTTCTTTTTGGGAAGTCCCAGGTAAGAGAAGATTCCTTCCTTCTTCATGAGGCCATGAGTAATGTGGAATCCTAGATTCTCCCGAGGGCCCTAATGGGCTTGGTTTTTCTTTTCTTTTCTTTTTTTTAAAAAGATTTTATTTATTTATTTGAAAGTTGGGGGAGGAGCAGAAGGAGAAAGAGAAGAACCAAGCAGACTCCACCCTGAGGGCATAATCTAATGGGGGCACCATCTCAGGACCTTGAGACCCTTACTTGAACCAAAACCAAGAGTCTGGTGCTTAACTGACTGAGCCACCCAGGCACCCTGGGCTGGGTTTTTCTAAAGAAGCAACAATGTATAATTAACCATGAATTTTGGAGTCAGAAAGATCTGGGTTTGTATCCTGATCATTTAACATCTTATCAGCTAATTCCCATTCTGCAAAAATTGGGATAATAGTACACATTTTGGGGATAGATACTACATAAATCTTATAAAATAATATGATGGTGAGCATAATAAATTCCATAGTTGAATAATCTAGAATGTATGTGATTGTTAAAAGTGTTATAGTTTTTTTTTTAAAGAATGTATTTATTTATTAGAGAGAGAGAGAGAGCACGAGCCAGGGGAAGGGGCACAGGAAGAGGGAGAAGTGGGCTTCCCATTGAGTAGGGAGCCCAACATAGGGCTCAATCTGAGGACCCTGAGATCATGACCTGAGCCAAAGGCAGACGCTTAACTGACTGAGCCACACAGGCACCCTGCTTTTGCTGTATTTTCATTAACTTAATTATTATTTCCCAAATGAAAAGAATGACCTAAGATTGAATTATCTCAGAAAGGTCTTAGAATTCTGAATTTCTGCCCTGGCCTTTTGCTTGTACTGCCAATGCTGTGTTACATACACACACACCCATACTTTAAAGGACATCATCAAAAAATAGAGCCAGAGTCTTTGACCTAATTCTAGAGTTTAAAGAAAATATCTGAGTTCTGATCCCCTCAACTTTTTTTTTTTTTTTTAAACAAGTAGATCTCTGTTACTAATGCAATGATTCCTGATTTTGGAAATGAGTCTGCTCTAGTTCTTGGTGTATTGATGCTCATTGGTTCTAGTTTCTTGGATTGTTTTGTTAATATTGCTTGATTTCCTTTTATGCCATTATTGGAATTTATTCTTTTGATGTGCTCTCCTGTAATGTAATCATAAGTTCAGCTGCAAGACCTCAGGTGTTGCATCCTCTCATGAAGGAGAAGGAGTTGACTCATTTAGAGCATGTTCTCCTGAAATTAAAGCCAGGAAGATGTGTTGGACAAAGGTGTCTTCTTGTACTTCCTCACCTTCCACCTTTCCAGTGTGTGTGAGATTTAAGTTCTGTGTGATAGTCTTACCTTGAGAAAGTAAGGAAATAGGAGCAAAAGTATCTGTTTGGGAGATAAACCCAGGTTACATTAGACCAGGAATTGCCCACAGAATATTATTAGGCATCTTCCCCTGGAGAAAGGTGAAGGAAAAGCCTTCCTGATCATGTCTGTTGTTGATATGAAGTCCGCTTTGGTTTTGAAATCAATGATGACTCATGTAGCAGTTATTTCAACCTACTTATAGAGACCCAATTCCTCCAAAAATTCCCTTCCTGAAGGCACAGGAACCTCAGTAAAATAAATAAGTGTATCCAGTAACAACTATTTCTCAATACCTCTGTTTGGATCCAATGAAGGAACCAGCCCATTAAAGGTCAGTCCCTTTCCTGATAACATGATCATGGACAGAGGGACCCTCCACATGCTGACTGTCCCCTAGCTAACAAGATGATGTGAAAGCACTGAAAGTTGTGAGCCCTGCTCATGATGAATGCTTTGGTACCCATCTTGTTTGGTTAGATGATACTTTAAGACCCAACCTGATATTTATAACTTCTTCCATAAAAAGAAGGCAAGCAAAAGAAAAGAGAGAGAGAGAGAGAAAGAAGGGAGGGAGGGAGGGTGGGAAGGGAGGGAGGGAGAAAGGAAGGAAGGAAAGAAGGAAGGAAGGAGAAGGAAGAGAAGAAGGGAGGAAGACTGGCCTTTCAATGGCCAAGTCAATTTGAGAGGGTCATTCACCTTTTCATTCTTCATTTGTCTTGAGCAAGGAATACCAGATTAGAAGAATATTCTGCATTGTGTCCTGAGTGGAAGAATACAGTAATACCCTTTCTATATTTTCTCTTTTTTGTTTGCAACCCTCAGTGCCCTGTCTTTTTTAAGTGGCTGGTGCCGAGTGGCCAATTTAATTAAACCACACAGGAGGACAGGGAGGATTTGGATAAGCCATTGTGCAATAGTATGTCATTGTCACCATGGGGGCCATATGAGAATGTGGATGACTCATAGCAAAACTCTGTCTATGACCAGGAAGCACAAATCTCCTGCCAATGAAGGATCAACTGAATAGGCTGTGAATACTGAGAGATGCATTATAATTAATAAGAACAAAATTAAAATGACAGCAAACAACACATTTGACTTCCCACCATGATTTCTTTTCCAGGAAAATAATATCTCCTACAGAAGGTGAACCAGACTGGAAGGAGCCCCTCTCCAGGTGAGAATGTAACACCTTCCTCAGGCATGTGAATAGTAAACACGGTGCATGGAAATTTTAAATGGAACAAGGGAACACGTGGCTCTCCTCACATGGACCCGTGACTTTTTGCCATCTCATGTCTTATCAGCGAAGCTTCTATTGCAAGAGATGGAAACAATCTGAGAAAGAGTTTATTGCTGATGTGACAGTCCCAGACTCCAGGGGCTACTAGTTACCACAGTGCTGTCATCACATGCCC
The DNA here is from genome assembly GCF_902655055.1 of Lutra lutra. Lineage (NCBI taxonomy): Eukaryota > Metazoa > Chordata > Mammalia > Carnivora > Mustelidae > Lutra > Lutra lutra. The sequence goes on from NC_062285.1 coordinate 89,165,389, forward strand.
TTTCTCTCTGTGCACACCCTAGCTCTGCTTGCCTTCATCAGCACCATTCTCAGAGGCTTTCCCTTTGGATTTGTCATGACTACATAGTTCTAGGCCTCCCTTTTTCTCACCTTCAAACCTCGGGGTAGGGGGGAAGACATCAGGTCACTTTTCGAGAAGTCTCAGCAAAAGTCCCATTTCATCTCATTGGTGCCATTGTATTATATGCTCATTGTGGCCAAACCTGCAATGCTTTGATTGAAGAAGTGGGTCTTCCAACAAAAAGTTGGGGCTGTTGGCAGAGGAAAGGAGAATGAATGTTAAGGAGGCAAATCACAACTGTCTGTCTGTGAAGCCAGGGCTATTATTTCTAGGCCCTTGCTCTTGGACAGCCTCTGACTTTCTTATCTGGGATAAGTTCAGAACACATGGGGTAGAAAAGAAACCATGGGCTCGGGGTGCCTGGGCTCCCGAGGTGCCTGGGCTCAGTTGGTTAAGCTGCTGCCTTTGGCTCAGGTCATGATCCCAGCTTCCTGGGATCGAGTCCCACATCAGACTCTATGCTCAGTGGGAAGCCCTCTTCTGCCCAGCCCCCCTGCCTGCCTCTCTGCCTGTTTGTAATCTCTGTCTGTCAAATAAATAAATAAATCTTTAAAAAAAAAAAAAAGAAAGAAAGCATGGGCTCTTTCCTGAAGGCTGGTTGGCAGCTGGGCTAACTCCAAACTCCTGTTCCTTTCTTCAGCTGACACTGCCTACAGGAGAAGTTTGGTATGAGTGGCAATTTTGTAACTTGCTTCTGATACATGGGGAGAAGTATGGGTGTAGGGTTTTCCTGCATTAGCAGGCATATAAGAAAAATTGATGTTTATTTTTTTTTTAAAGATTTTATTTATTTATTTGACAGACAGAGATCACAAGTAGACAGAGAGGCAGGCAGAGAGAGAGAGGGAGGCAGGCTCCCTGCTGAGCAGAGAGCCCGATGTGGGACTCGATCCCGGACCGTGAGATCATGACCTGAGCCGAAGGCAGCGGCTTAACCCACTGAGCCACCCAGGCGCCCAAAAATTGATGTTTAAATGATCTTTCTCTCCCATCAGGTGCTTGGTTACTCATCAGAGGCCCCCATTTTAGCATCTAACCATTCCCTGACCAGTAAAGTTCTATGCCTTTTCTTTCCTTCCAATCCTTGTCCCCAGATGAAAGGCAGAGGAGCCACAATACAGGGAATGACTTTATCAAGGAGGAATCTGGCAGTGGTTCTTCTTCCTGGTTGGCCAAAAGAAAGTCTTGGGCTATTTGATTTGGTGATTACAACAAAGCAGAGGGAAGTGACTTTTGCTCCCCGTTCCTGGGAAAGAAACAAATAGAACAATATCATTGTTTTCTTTGAGCATTCCATAGTTTTGAGAGAGGTTTGGCCACTGTTAAGCCCATATATATATGGGCTTATATATAAATATATATATATGAAAGATATATATTCATATATGTATATGAAAATGAATATATATATTTCACACGAAGACTGACCAGACTTTGACTAGAGTTTCCCTTGATTTCTTATCTCTTAATTAGGTTCTTGATGCAAGTTCCACTGGATGGTTATGGCAGCTATAAAGACCTTTCTAATGAATGGTCATATGGCAGTTGTTGGCATCTTTAAAAGAGCTACAGGGAAGTGCAATAGGCTAACACAGTGACACTTTAAATCCTTATCGATTGTACAGCTGTTTGATCCAACTGAACTACATGGCGGCTAATGTGAACAAGGGGGATGGTGCTAGAATGGGAGGAACTAAGAAGATCCTATTTGAATGGTTCTCAAATCTTCATCCTATATTCACTTTTGGGAATATCCCTTCTTCCTTGCCAAGTATTGACAACTCCTTCTCAGAAAACCATAACGCAGCCTTCCTGGAATTATTAAGATGTGTGTGATAGCATGACTTAGAGATGCTGTGTCCAGTTAGCCTCATGATGCAATAATTAGACTGTCACCCTTTTCAAGAAATAAAAGTGTAAGAATATCATCTATGAAAACATCAGCCTGACAAGCAGGCTACCTGAAGAAACTTATTGGCTATAAATCATCCCAGAAGAGGATGAATTCATTCCATCATCTGGAGGGAAACTAATCTTGAGTCTATGTCATTCCCAAGAGATAAGAATGCATGGCACATATTCTTTAGTTTTTAAAATCTTCTATTAAATTCCATTTCCAGGGGCGCCTGGGTGGCTCAGTGGGTTAAGCCGCTGCCTTCGGCTCAGGTCATGATCTCAGGGTCCTGGGATCAAGTCCCGCATTGGGCTCTCTGCTCAGCAGGGAGCCTGCTTCCCTCTCTCTCTCTCTCTCTCTGCCTGCCTCTCCGTCTACTTGTGATCTCTCTCTGTCAAATAAATAAAATCTTTAAAAATAAATAAATAAATAAATAAATAAATAAATAAATAAATTCCATTTCCAAATTTAGAAAATTCACACATGTTCTCTATAACTAGTGAAATACTATAAAGAAAGAAGGGAAAAAATTAAGCATCTCTCTCAATGTCTTTGCATTTCTACCTCTGCTCCTCTAAGGTAACCAGTGAGGACCTGTTGTGTAGCTTTTTACATCTTCCCCCAAGTTAACACAGGTATATATTATTGTGACTTTTTAAAATTGGGATCACACTGGGACTCCTGGGTGACTCAGTTGGTTAAACATCCGACTCTTGATTTTGGCCCGGGTCATGATCTCAGGGTTGTGAGATTGAGCCCCACACTGGGTTCCACATTGAGTGGGGAGTCTACTTCTCTCCCCCTACACCCATGCTCTCTCTCTCTCAAATAAATAAATCTTTTTAAAAAATTAAAAAATAAGATTACACTGTATACAATTTTATGCAAACTTGATTTCCTCACATAACAGTTTGCTACGGATATCCCTCCAGATCAAAATAGCCAAGCCACATTTTTTCATAGCTTCATTATAGTCCATAGTATAGATCTACCAGCATTTACTCAACCTCCATTTGATAAGTACTCAGGAAGTTTCTGGGTTTCCACTTTCAGATATAATGCTGCTATGAGCATTGTTTTTTAAATAGATCATTATGAACTAGTATTCCTTCTTCCCACCCCACAGGACCTAGTCTTAAAGGTGGGGTTGCTGGGTCAAAGGTCATTGTCTGAATTTTTAAAAGCTATGGCCACCTTGCTTTCCCAAAAAAGTGTGGTAATTCCTGTTCCAATGGCAGTGTGTGAGAATGCTTGCTAGCACAGAATGTTATAGGTTTTTAATTAAGAAATTAAGAGAAATATTATCAATCTGAAGGGTGGAGAAAATGGCATCTCCTTACGATTTAGTGGGATGCTACTTTGTATTTGGAAGAGGGTCTCTTACTCCTTTTACTGGGGTAAGAGAGGGGCTGGTGTGGATCTCTTTCAGGTCTCTTGTCTTGCACCTAGCTTTTTGTTGACTATCCCCCTGCACTCAGTGAAGGCCTATGGAAAAATTAAGTAGGTGTCAGTTTGCTCTGTGACTAGAGCTCACTGGTATTCTCATCTGTCAAATTAGCTCACACATAGTTAACAGTTTATGAAAAGTTTGAGTGGTTTCTCCTTATCTCTTTCCATGGCCGATTCCTCCTCTTGACTATGCCAGGGATGAAAGAAGCCAGATGAAAGAATGCTTCTCTCCTAAGGAAGTGCTTATCACTTTCTGGAATTTACTTTGTTTAGATTTGTGTCCTCGCCTCTCTGATGAGTTTTAAAGCTATCACTAGTGGTTTCTCTAGCTGGTTCTCTGTATTAGTGGAAAAGGATGATCTCTTGTGACTTTTTACATTCTAAATGGAGGCCTCATACTTAGGAATATTTTTAAAAATGGTGCTACTGGAACCTGCTCATTAGCCTCTTGCTAATATGTTTGTCATTTTTATGGTTTTGTGATAGAAGTTTAACAATACCAAATGACTGGCATTAAATCAGGAAATGGCACTGGGAAGCTGAAATTCCAGTCTTTGAAGACCCCATCACCTCTAGTCATGAAGATGGGGAGTCTTCTAAGCTGGCATTTGTCCTGGCCTCAATGGCATACTCAGCAATGTTGTCTTCCTGCTGCTCACTTTCTCAGTGGCCTCTGCATAAACATCTCTACAGGCCTTCCAGGGTCTGTTGACTGGCCTACTCTAGCTGAAGGCTGCATGGTTGACTCATTAAGTAATTCTAAAATCAGCCATTAGGTCAAAAAATTTTAATGGAAGGAGAAGAAGAAAAATAGCATATCCTTTTAGAAGTTCATTCCAGTCAAGCCATAGATACCCTCTGAGAAGTGTTGTCATACTGTATATCTCCCTCCCCACCCTCACCTTGGCAAGGTAGCAAATGCTGGGAAAGTTAATAGCTTGGAATGTTGTGTTTGATAACATTATATTCTGCCTCAGTAACAAAGCTCCTTGGAGAAAGTTGAAGTTGAAGACCAAGCAATAGACTATCAGATAAAGATTAGGTTTGGCTGTGTGTGACAAAAACCCCAAGATACCAGTGGTTTACACATGATAGCAGGTCATTTCTCTTTCAGACAGAAAAGTCTTAGTTCTGGACTAAGTATTAGTGCTGGGCTCAATCTTAGTCCAGAACATTGTTTCATGTCAGAGACCTAGAATCTCTCTATCTTATTGCTCAGCTATGTGGGACCTTGGGCTCATGGTCCAAGATGGTGTCACCCACATTCTAGAAAACAAAAATAGAAGAAATATAAAGAACCTGGGGAAAGAATGCAGGTAAGCTATCTCTTAGAGAAGGTTCTCTAAGGCTGTCCAATGCATTTTTACTCATTTCATTAACAAAAACTTTTTCATATGGCAACACTTAGTTGCATGAGAGGTTGGGAAACATAGTCTTTATTGCAGGCAGCTATCTGTCCAGAGAAAAATCAGGAGTTGTGTTGCCGTAGAGGAAGAGGAGAATGTATTTTGGGAGTCAACTAGCAGTCTTGGTTGTGAATCAACTTTCTGGGGAAGAACATTATAGAGTTCCAGTCTAGTCTTGGATCTTGGAACCATTTTGAGGGGGAGAGCACTGAATATTCCAATAACTGCCCCCCCTTTCCTGTTAACTACGTGGGTCTATAGAACCAGAACAGTGGTATGTTCAGAGAAGAGCATCCAAGATAACAAAAGTACTAAAAAATCATGCCACATATGGAACAGCTGAAGATACTGAGCTGCTTTAACTTAGAGGAAAGAAGAGTTGGCAATGACACAGGGTTTTCACATATTTGAAATACTGTCTTGGGGAAGGTCTGGATAGACCTGGAGGGCAGAATCTAATCAGTGGTTTGACGTTACAACTAGAGTAATATGAGTTCAGCATACAGAGGAAAATTCTAATCATAAGAAGTGTCTCAGAAGGTGGTAAGCATACATTTATTGTCATCTGCCTATCACTGATAGTTGCTGAGGACAAAATAGTCAGTAAAGAAGGCCTGATTCTTGCCCTGATGACACCTACAATTTGGTGAAGAAGACAGAAATTGATCAGATAATCACACATAAATATAAAAGTACATCATAAAGGGTTTACACTATTGGCTCTGGGAGAAGCAAGGGACCGTCAACTATTTGTAGACCTCATATAGAGATGATCTGTGCTCATGCGGGGTCTCAGCTAAATGACTTGTGGTCTCTTCTGGTTCATTTCCAGAAATGTGTTTAGATAGTGCTGCACTGGGAAGAATGGAGGAGATTTACCTTGAAGGGCCAACTGAATTCCAGAGCTATGGAACTGCCAAAAAGGACTTTCTAAAGTTCCACACTAGGTTAACCTAACTAAGCCAGATTGTGCTAATCTTTTGATAGAGCAGGTTGGTGGAACACATGTAAATTCAATGACTTGAGAACTTGAAGACTTGAAATAGTTAGTTTCGGAGATTAAAGACCCTGTAAAATTTCTGAAATTTCTGAAAAGTTTCTGAAAATCCTGAGAAGTTTTCTGACTGAGGACTTAAAAACAAACAAACAAACAAACAAACAAAAAAAAAAAAACCCAACTCCCTTTGCCCAAGAAAACAAGCAGGAAAGAAATCATAAAACTCTTTTTCAGTTCTCCCAATGTCTAAATATATCAATATACAAAACATGATAATTTTATGAGTGAAACAAGTTATACATAATGCATTTTTATGTTCCTAAACGAACAGCATGACTTTATATCTGTAAAGGGCACTAAAAATAAGTTTTGCATATATTTCAATCCCCTGCCCCCAAATTTTCTTTGAAGAAAAAAAATTTTTTTGTTTCTCCATGGCTTAAATTTTCTGAATCTAGTCTGTTTCTTTGTTCTTGCTGCCTTGTAGCTTGTGTTCTATTCCTGTAAAGTTTAGTGGTATGAAATTAACTGTTCTTTTAGCCTAACTGATGTATAAGGTTTAACTCTGTATAATGTCTCACATTTGCCTGTTAGGGTGTCTAGAGAGCTAAGGATTGGGGATGATTGTTCTGTCAAGAGTGTTAGCCAAGGTGGGCTGCTCATTTCTTCCCAGCTTTAGTTTCTGTGGTGGCCTGCCAGGCACACTGACATGCAGCAAGTTTATCCAAAGGACTCAAGAACCACACAGCTAGAGAGTAATTTATCTTCCTGACATCCCTGGGAGGCATTCAGGCAAAAAAGGCTGTTACCACTGTGGGGCATTGGCAAGAGGATCAGCTTGGAGTCCGGACAGAGTGGTTGGGGGCCAAGAGTGTTGGGCTTAACCATCCATTCTGTGGGACCATGGACAGATCCCTCACCATCGCTGAGCCTTCGGTTTGCTCACTGAAGGATGAGGGTGGTAGACAAAAACTCCATGGTCCTCAGAGGTTCTCCCAGTCCATGAATCTATTATCCTGACCCCACAGTCCAAAGTTAGAAGGCCAGAGGATTGATCTAAGGTTATACAATAGATTCATGGGAGCATTGTGCCTTCCTGGTTCTGAATGGCCCTGCAGTCTTTTGGATAGATGTGGTTTATCCAGGTAAACATGCTGGACAATCTCAGTTTACCATGGGAAGGAGTGAAAATAAGTCTGGGGAAAAGCAGGGTTGACGGAAGAGTAAGTTCTTCCAGGGCCAGAAGGATTCTGTGCCTTCGTAGTAATCATTTCCATGTCTACTTTAAGCTGTGTCACCTTGATATCTTTGGGGGAGTAGAGTTGGAGAAGGAATGGTCCCTCAGTGTCTGGTGCTGTTTTGTTGGCTTATTTCCTTCAAAAGCCTTCCCTTGAAAGCCTGGCTTAGTTTGTAATAAGCCAGCTTGCTCCTGGCTTTGAGCTATTCCTGACCAATGTAATAATGCCTGGGCTACTTTCCCTGCCATGGTGATGAGAATGGGCTGAGTTGCTGGGTGACATTTCTGTCCTAGTAGCATAAGAGTCCTTGGGGCTCCTTTGCCCTTCCAGAAATGACTCTGAGGGCAGGATTGCCAAGAGGCTGCCAGGGAGTCTGGCCTTGTTTTGTCTCCAGACTGGTTGGCAAACCCGAGAGGCTGAGATGAACATCTGAATTTAGGAGTGCTTAATGCTGATTTAAAACTTAAGCTGTGTTCTTGGAACTAACCTGCATCTATAAACTTTTGAGTGGATTGCCATCAATATGTAAAATGAACATACGTGCTCTTTCAAAAATGACTAATCTCCACTCAACCACACTATTTCCTTTCTTGCTGCCCACATTCTAACACCACAAGGGTGGTTCTATTTATTGTCAATAAAGGCACTTCTTAGATTTCTTAGATCTGAAAATGAAAAGAAATGCCTTAGTTTGTGTATGAAGTGATGTGGGTTATTATGCATGCAGAAAGTAATTTTGAAAAATTGGAAATAACCTAAACTTCCATCAAGGAAGCTTTGATAATTTATGGTAATTCACAAATGAAATACCAGGCAACACTTTAAATGATTATATAGATATTTTTGTTGATAAAGAAAACTAGTCTGACATGTCAAATAAGGAGTTTTAGGGGCACCTGGGTGGCTCAGTGGGTTAAAACCTCGGCCTTCAGCTCAGGTCATGATCCCAGCGTCCTGGGATCGAGTCCCACATCGGGTCTCTGCTCAGCAGGGAGCCTGCTTCCTCATCTCTCTCTCTCTGCCTGCCTCTCTGCCTACTTGTAATCTCTGTCAAATAAATAAATAAAATCTTTAAAAAAAAAAAAGGGAGGTTTAAACTTCAAAACTATATGTAATAGGTAATCCTATTTTTGCAAAAAAAGGTAGGTATGCAAATGTGTAGTATATATAATTTCTGCATCTATACTATAAGCGTTGAGAAAAATCTGGAAGAGAGGACTCACCTAGGCATCTGTAGTAGAGAGACAAGAAGAAGCTCTGGTGTCCACGTGGCCTTAATATTTTCACTACATTATTTAGGTATTGTCTCTTTGACTTCTGATGCTCTGAAAATTTGAACAGTGGCCAACTATGGGTGATGGAAATATGAGTGGTTTGTTTTCTGCTCACCAGAATGATTTTTTTTCCTACAATGAACATTTATTACCTCTGTGATAAAATAGTAAAAATAAGGAAAAGGGATTCAGGAGAACATTCTTTGCCTGGGATGTTTTGGTTGACATTAATCTGAGTCCTATTTCTAGTTCAAACTGTTGAACCAACATCCTCCCCTTACTCCTTTTTGGCTCTAAGGTCCATACTCCATATATGATTTTGCATAATCATATCCTTTTCCAAGTAATGGGAGATGTCTTGACACATGGCAGATTGGGCAGAAACTTCCAAAAAAAGAGTTGTTCCTTCTCCATTTGGGTGGATAATACCGATCTGTACGGCGCAAACATTGTCTGGGAAGCCAGAGGAGAAAACCAGAAGTAGCCCAAGAAGGAAGACAAGGTTGATAATGTGGAGGTTTAATCATCACTGTGGAGAACTGAATTACTGTTCTTAATCTTTCACAGAATTCAAAGAGAAGTAATCCTCAACATCTTTGCTCTGGGCTTCGTGGTTGGTTCCTACCCCTTCACTTTGGGTTTGGCCAAGAAGAATGTTAATGGATGGGACTTGCCAGAGGCTTGAAAAGAGCCTGTGCATTCAGACTGCTCTTTTTATATATCAGTGACCAACCACTAGAACTTCCTCCAGGTAGCTGTTGCCCAGTCAGCCTGGGCCCCAGAATAAACCAACATGCCTCTAGCCATATCTATGGTCTGGAGCCAAGTATAGCTGAACGGCAGCTTGAAGCAGAGCTCCCCAGCCTCGCCTTGTCTAGACCAGCTGAATCACAGTCAGTCTTGAAGTCTTGCGAGTATGAGACTAAATCTTTGTTGTTTTAAGCCACAGAGATTGGGGGGTGGTTTATTATGTAGGCTTATTGAGGTACTAGCTGACTGGTATACTGGTCTGTGTCTGTTAAACAGACTCTCTTGAGTCCCTGCTGGCTAAAAAGGGATTTCTGGCTGCTTTTGCATAATAGGTATTCGAGAACTATCCAGAGATGTTATGATGATAACCTGGGAAGGAAAATAATAAGGTCAACGTGACTTCCCATCCTTGTTAACCAACTGCCACCAATTTTTCTTCCAGGGAAAATGTAGCTTCTTTACTTGGTTATAAATGCATTCCAGCTTCATTTGAGCTCTTTAAATTAAGGATTATGTTGCTAACATTCTAGCTCTTAGTCCATAGTAATTCAGTCTGCTGTTAATGCCTGACTAGTGAGTGAGTTATTACGAACCAGCCAGGAAGCCCAGACTATACCACAGACTCTGGATTGTCTGTCAACCCTGTTTTTCAGAGGACCTCTTTTCTCCCATTTTAGCCTCACTGTTAGTGTGGAGGTCATGGTAGACAATGGTAGCAGAAAACGCCCAGACACAGCAGGGAGACTGGATGTATTTTGCTTTCTGTCCAAGAACTTTGCAATCTGGGGGGTTTCCTTGAAGCCAGGATTGCGTTTCAATTCCCAAGTGCAAGCGTTATCCAGATTCACCCTCTCCTTCTGTGCTTGGCAGGAAACGTAGAACTCCCTTGGATGCTTGCCTCACGTGCCATCAATTGTTAATGCTCATTAGATGGTGGCAACACAGTCCTGGGGAGGTGGGCGCTCTCGAGGAACACGGACTTAGGGACATGAACAGGGAGAGGTCATCTGACAGCTTTCCTTAACAAGGAAGTGAGGGCCAGTCAAGGGCTCAACCCAAAGCCCACCCAGAAGTTTTAGAGCTGGAGCTGGGTGCTGGAACAGCAACGCCTCTCCACACTGGCTTCTCTTGGTTTCCGTAGGTCTCTACCTTTCCTATTTTCTCTGAGAGTGAATTTACTTATGGGGCTCGCTCTTTAAATCAATGAACTTTAAAAAATTACGAAAGTCATAAATTGTCTGTGTGGGCAGTTTGGAAAATACAGAAAGGAACAAACAAAACATGAAAATCACCTGCCATCTCACAACACAGACATTGTCACTGCTGATGTGCTTCCGTATTACCTGACCTCACAGTCTGGTGTGTTTGGCATACGGGTCATTTCATTTAAGAATTTTGTAGGGGGCGCCTGGGTGGCTCAGTGGGTTAAAGCTTCTGCCTTTGGCTCAGGTCATGATCTCAGGGTCCTGGGATCCAGCCCCACATCGGGCTCTCTGCTCAGCGGGGACCCTGCTTCCTCCCTCTCTCTCTGCCTGCCTCTCTGTCTACTTGTGAGCTCTGTCAAGTAAATAAATAAAATCTTAAAAAAAAAAAAAGAATTTTGTAGAAATCATTTTTATTACCCACTTCGTATTCTTTAATAATCCTCAATTTTAATTACTGAAAAACAGTCCAGTGTTACCTTTTCCACTATGTTTGGATGTTTATTTTTCCTCCAGTTTTTACTATCATAATGTTGTGATGAGAATTCTTTCCTGGATGGGGACTGGGAGTTAAATTTTAAAAGTCCCAATATTGTGTAGAGATGTGGGCACAACCAGTACATTGCTGTTAACAAATAAGTTTATATTACATTTTTGATAAGCACTATGGCAATCATTAAACACTTTCATATGTTTTGAATAACAAATTGCTATATTCCAAGGAAATAATTTGAAATATAACCAAAAACCTATGTTCAAAATTTCCTTTGCAACATTTTGTTTTTAGTAACAGCGAAAGATTGTAAAGATAAATTCCCTACATCAGGCATTTAGTTAAATAAATGATGCTATATTCCTCTGATTGAAAATGGTACTTAGAAGGGTTTTAAATAATTATGGAAAATGTTGATGTCAGTGTAAAATAATGGTAAAAAATTGTGTGTATTTTATGATTTTGAAACAACACACACAGGAGAGATCTCTACCAAATATTAGTGAAAGACTGAGTGATGTTCTTCCCCTCTTCTCTGTACCTTTTGCATCATCTTAAGTGTATTACTTTTATAATCAGGAAAAATTGTGTTGTTGTTCTTTATACTCACATATTAGAGATGAGGTCACTTCCAGGGAAGGAAGGTATGACTGGTCTGTGTGGGTTCTACTTCCTTCCTAACAAGAAATATTCAGAGCATGGTAGAAGTCATACCCCAGCACTCTCACCCCTATAAACAAGATCAGTGCCTCATTGTGTAAGGCTTAACTTGATCTGACCTCCGGTTTTGTTTTCCTGAGTATATTTTTCTATTTTTCCCTAATTCAATTTTTCTAGCTTTCAGACATTTCAATGATTTCTCCAGAATGAACAAAAGCATGTATGTTGGGCTTATCCCCTAAATTTTTCTCTTAATTTTGTTTTTGTTTCAGATTTCAGGTAATTTTATTTTTCAAGTTGTGTGTGTGTATGTGTGTGAGTGTATGTACAATTTTCTTGAGATACAATTCACATACCATGCAAGTCACCTACTTAAAATGCATACTTCAATGGCTTTTAGTATGTTCACGGAACTGTGCAACCATCGTGGCAATCAATTTTAGAATGTTTTCATCACCCTGCCAAAAACCTTGAACCTCTTTTTTTTTTCTTTCTTTTTTTTTTTTTTTTAAGATTGTATTTAGAGAGAGAGAGTCAGCATGAATCAGAGGGGAATAGGGAGAGGGAGGAGAGAATCTCAAGGAGAATCCTTGTGGAGCCTGATGTGGGGCTTGATCCCAGGACTCTGAGATCATAACCTGAGCTGAAACCAAGAGTTGACACTTAGTGACACCACACAGGTGCCCCAACCTGTACCTCTTTTTTTTTTTTTAAAGATTTTATTTATTTATTTGACAGAGAGAGCTCACAAGTAGACGGAGAGGCAGGCAGAGAGAGAGAGGGAAGCAGGCTCCCTGCTGAGCAGAGAGCCCAATGCGGGACTCGATCCCAGGACCCTGAGATCATGACCTGAGCCGAAGGCAGCGGCTTAACCCACTGAGCCACCCAGGCGCCCCAACCTGTACCTCTTAATAGTCGCTCCCATTTTCTCCAGTGTGCTCAACCCACCCACCCTGGGTAGCCCACTAACCTACTTTCTGTCTCTATAGATTTGCCTGCTCTGGGCATTTTGTATAAATGAAATCATACAATATGTAGCCTCTGGGACTGGCTACTTTAACTCAGTGTAGTGGTTTTGAGGCTCATCTGTGTTATAGCATGTATCAGTACTTAATTCCTTTTTACTGCCAACTAATATTCTATTGTAGGGATTTAATCAGAGTTTATTTACCTCTTCATCAGTTGGTGGACATTAGATTGTCTCCACTTTTTGGCTATTATGAGAAATTCCACTGTGAATGTTGCATGCTAGTTTTTAATGTGAACATATACTTTCATTTCTCTTGGGTACTTTGTAAGAGAATGCGATTGCTAGCTCATGTAATAACTCTATGTTTGACCTTTTGAGGAGCTGCTGTAGTGTTTTCCAAAGTAGCTGCACCATTTTCCATCCCTGCAGCAACATATGAAGGTTCTGCTTTCACCACACTGTTGCCAGGGCTTGCTATAATCTCTCTTTTTGATTATAACCATCCTAGTGGATATGAAATGCTATCTCATGGCTTTGATGTGCATTGTTCTGATGATTAGTGAGTATGAACATCTTTTCATGTGCTTGTTGGTCACTTTTAGATCTTTGGAGAAATAGCCATCAGATCTTTTGTTTATGTCTTCGTTGGCTTATTAGTCTTTATTATTGAGTTGTAAGAGTTCTTTATATTCTAGATATAAGTCCCTTATCGGGTATATGATTTGTAAATATTATTTCTCATACCATTGGTTTTGTTTTTGTTGTTAATGTTTATTTGAGAGAGAGAGAGCATGCATGAGTGGAGGGAGAGGCAAAGGGAGAGAATCATCACGCCGACTCCCCACTGAGAATGGAAACCAATGCAGAACCCAATGCGGGGCTCAATTTCGCACCCATGAGACCATGATCTGATCTGAAACCAAGAGTCGAATGCTTAACCGACTGAGCCACCCAGGTGCCTCACTGTGGGTTGTTGTTTTTCTTTCTTGATGGTGTCCACAGCACAAAAATTTTTAATTTGGAGTCCAATTTGTCTATTTTCCCCTTTTGTCATTTGTGCTACTGCTGTCATTTCTAGGAAGGCTTTGTTTAGCCCAAGACAGTGAAAATCTACTCTTATATTTTCTCCTAAAAGTTGTGTATTGTTGCTCTTATATTTAGGTCTCTCATACATTTTGAGTTAATTTTTGCGTATGGTGTGAGGAAAGGGTGACTATGAACTAAATTGCAGACCACAATTCATGCCAAAGCCTGGACCTCCAATGGGACCACATCTGGAGATAGGGGTTTTAGGAGGTAATTAAGATTAAATGAGGTTACAAGGGTGGGCCCCGATCTGATAAGACTGTGGCCTTGAAAGAAGAGGAAGAGAGAGAGATTTTCCTCCACCATCTGAGAAGGCAGCCAGCTGCAAGCCAGGGAGAGAGGTCTCACCAAAATCTGACCGTGCTGTCACCCTGATCTTGGACTTCCAGTCTCTAAAGTAGAATGTAAGTTCCTGTTGTGTAAGCCACCCACACTATAGTATTTTGTTATGGTGGCCTGAGTCAACTAACAGTGGGGTCCAGCCTCCTTCTTTTGCATGTGGGTATCCAGTTGTCTCTGTACCATTTGGTGAAAGGACTATTCTTTCCCATTGCATTTCCTTGGCTTCAGTTGCTCTTAAACTAGCTCATGACTGAGAACGGAATCCAACCAAATCATCTGTGAGCAGAGGAGAAACAGTGAAATAAATAACATCATTCCCCTCCTCAGTTCTTAAGTAGATTAGGACATTCTAGAATTTTGGTCTGAAGCCTTGTCTGTGCTAAGCACAAACTTTTCAAGCTCCCTTTCTTTGCCAGCATTTGATAGTACCTTGGTAACCTTGCATCTGTTTCTGTTGGCAGAATAAACAAGTGACATTAGGCACATAAGACTACAGCACCTCAAGAAAGGCTGTTCTCCTGTTCTGGAGTTCAGCTGGTGCTACTGTGAGGGGTAAGTTGAGGGAGGGAAGGAAGGAGGAGCCAAAGAGGACATGTGGGCAAGTGAATACATATTTACTAACAATTTTAGTTACAAACCTAGAGATTTTTACAGAAACCTGAATCCCAACCAAAGAAAGAAAAGCTTTGTCTATCCAGTTCTTTTTCCTCATAGCCCACGGCCAAGTTTCATTCCTGCTCCAAACCAACACTGAAAGAGAGAGAAAGAAAAAAAAAAAAAAAAAGCAACAAGAAGAAATACTTTGGCTCCCTGCCGCACACAATGGATTCATTGATCTGAGAACAGGCTAGTTCAATTGCTTGCTTTACCTTGCTGCTGGGAAAAAAACAAAAACCTCCTATAAAAACATGGTTTGTGGGAAAAGGTGGGATTACCCAAAAAAGCTTTTCTTTGTTTCTGTGGACACTCTACTCTACAGAGCTTGAGTTGTGTAGTGAACAGGGCATGGGCTAAAAGTCTGGCCGTGTAGATTGTTCCTGGCTAAGCTACTGATCCAGCCTGTGGTGCGGGCATATCCAGAAGTCTTCTCAGGTTACCTGCAAAAAAAAAAAAAAAAAAAAAAAAAAAAATGGCGACAAGCACAGTGATTCCTCTGTAGGACCATACTATTGGATTTCTACCCTTCAGCTTTCAAGGATTCCACAGTGAACGCCCTGGAGACACAGAGAGGAGGAATCTTCCTTCTACCCCTCCACTCTTTGGATTGGATAGAGGACTAAAACCAGCAAGACTGACACTTCTGTGCATGTCTCAGTTAGCAATGTGGCCGGGGTCCCCAGTGAGATGAATAATTCTAGGGGGGATTTTCCGTTCACAGCTTCAAAGTTAAGATGAAGTTTGCACAGACCTTTTTGTTCAGGGCATGGCATACCATGGGAATGGTTCAGATTTTCAAATTCTACATGCATTGGTATCTTTGAGAAGGAAAGCAAAGAAACTGACAGACAGCCCCAATGGAATCTGTCCCCTCTTCCTGATGGAGGGGACAACCTGGCTCAAACTGCACTTGCTTCATCAAAATACCATTTCTGGAAGCTGACGTGGCTTTGGGTCACGCCCGCTACGAGAATAGCCTTTCTGTAAGATTTAGTAGGTCTGGGTGTGCTTTGTTGCCCCTTCTTTGTGACATCATGCATAACTAGATGTGAATTCAATTCTTCTTGTTGCTTAGGAGATGGGCAGAGTCCTTAAAGTCTGAGAATGTTACAATAGGTGCTAAAGAATTCCACATTACGAAAAAATATCAAGTTGGCCCACTATTCCAGACATGCTAAGAAATGGTAAAACCCAGATCTGCTGGCATTAACAGTCACCCACCTGCAAACCTTTAAAAAGAGTTGAGGGTCGCCTGGGTGGCTCAGTCGTTGGACATCTGCCTTCGGTTCAGGTCATGGTCCAGGGGTCCTGGGATGGAGCCCCACATCGGGCTCCCTGCTTGGTGGGAAGTCTGCTTCTCCCTCTCCCATCCACCCTGCCTGTGTTCCTTCTCTCGCTGTGTCTTTCTAAATAAATAAATAAATAATCTTTAAGGGGGAAAAAAAAGAGTTGAGATGAAGAGCCAGGAGCGAGGATCCCTTTGGAGGCAGCTCTTAGAGCGCTGTGCCCACTCCCACCCGGGGAAGAGGAATGAGGGGCCTTCCCTTTCCAAGAGAGAGGACTCCAGGGTATGAGGCTGCAGAGAAATGAAGAGAGTGAGAGAGACACCGAGTTGCATGAGGTATGATTATACTCTTAGACGACGGTGAGGACTGGCGCCCATTTCTGTGAACACTGGAGGTGAGCACCTTGTGGGTGGGGAACCAGCCTGGAAACTTCTAAAAGAAGTCTGTCCACAAGGGCTCCCTGCAGGGATGAGATGGCCAGTAGAAGTGGACTTCTGGGAGCCTACAGGGCTAGGGGAAGGTGAAACTCAACCATCCAGAGAAGGTCTCGTCTATGTTAAGTCGGGTGACTGTGTAATTTATCATTCACAAAGAGACACTTGTGAGAAGGAAAGGGCATGCTAGTCAGGAGTATACTAGGCGCCTAAGGCCTAGCCTGGAACTGGCCCTGCCACCAGGGCCTCTAGTCCCCATCATGTTATGGGGACTGAGGTGGAGTTTCCTACAACCCCTTTCAACTGCCTCCCACAAAATATCAGCTTTGCCTGCCTGCCAGGTACCAGCCCAGGTCAGTGCATTCCCCCATCCTATAAGACAGATGCTCTCTTCCTCTAGTCCACTGACCTTGAATCTGACCTGGAAGGGGTCCAGAGAGACAGCTGGCAAGGGTGGGAGGGTCGAGTGGGGGAGATAGGGAGGAAGATGGCCAGGTAACCCTCCCTGTGTACAGGCAAACAGTTGGTGTCTAAAGTCCTGCTGTGAAAATGAGAGACTCTCAAATTTAGATGAAAGTCCAGAATTTTGAAAGTCCATTACCATGGCCTGGATATTTAAAATACTACATGAGGTTGTTTTGGTATCGGAGAATGACCTGTGTGCCTAGGAATGATCAGAAAAGCTACTAGACCAGTCTGAAATCTCAGCCACAGCCAGTGTCAGAAAAAGAAGCTGCTTACACAATGGATTTAAAGGGACTGCGGGAGAAAGACGAAGTTGCTTTATGATCGCAACCTATGGCATCGACATTACTCATTAAAATATAACTAAAAGAGGATATGAGAGCCTCATCTATATTGAGCTCAAATAACTATTGCACAAATCTAGTGTGAGGTTCTGAGAAGTTTCCCACAGTGCTGCACCTAACTGTTCCTCACGCCCGGAGCTGTAGGGGAAACACGAGCGGATCTCCTGCCTTTGATTTTGATCCAGAAGATATGTATGTGAGGTCCAGGCGATGCCTGGCACCTGAGAAGCGTCTGTGAATAAGAGCTAATGTAATGACTTACTGAGCGTCCACCATGGGCTTAGAGACATGTATTATCCCACTTAATACTTAACCCTCTAAGGTTCAAGTTCCAAGGTTTCATTCTTGAGTTGTAGAGTTAGGCTTCCCACGCAGGTTTTTTTTTCTGCTACAGGGGAAAAATTCTAGAGTTGCTAAAATTCTTCTTGAAGAACAGAAGAAGATACATTTGATTAGTTTTTGTGGACTGCTTTGCAGTTCAATGGTCAAGAGTAGGGACCTTGGAAACAGATGGTCCACCTTCAGATCCCGCTGATGAGCCTTATAAACCAGGTGACCTTGAGAAAGGTAGTAAACCTTTCTGTGTCCTCTAAAGGGTGAAAAGCAGCAGCTGGTGAGTGTGAAAAGATCCAGTAGAGGAAAGAGGAAGGAAGATGGCCACACAAACTTTGCTGACTACAAGCAAACAATACAATTATTATACTATACAAATATATTTAAAGACACAACTATTATTATACTATCCAAATAACAACATTATTGCTTATAGCCATAATAATGATATCTATTTTACAAGGTTGTTGTGAGGTTTAAATGAGCTAATCCACACAAAAGGCTTCAGAAGGTTCTAGTGTATGTTTAAAAATGTTGACTGTTGGGGAGCCTGGGTGGCTCAGTCGGTTAAGCGTCTGCCTTAGGCTCAGGTTATGATCCGGGGGGGTCCTGGGATCAAGCCCCAGGTGGGGCTCCCAGCCCAGCAAGGAGCCTGCTTCTCCCTCTCCTTCTCTTCTTCCCCCTGCCTGTGCTCTCTCACCCTATCTCTCTCTCTCTCTGTCAAATAAATAAATAAAATCTTTTTTTAAAAGTTGACTACTGGGACGCCTGGGTGGCTCAGTTGGTTAAGCAGCTGCCTTCGGCTCAGGTCATGATCCCAGCGTCCTGGGATCGAGTCCCACATCGGGCTCCTTGTTCTGTGGGGAGCCTGCTTCTCCCTCTGCCTCTGCCTGCCACTCTGTATGCCTGTGCTCACTCTCTCTCTCTCTCTCTCTGACAAATAAATAATAAAATAAAATCTTAAAAAAAAAATAAATAAAAGTTGACTATTGTTATTAATGTGCTTTGATGATCTCATTTCCTAGATGCTTGATAAGGACTCATGTCAGTTTAAAGATTTTATTTATTTATTTATTTGTCACAGAGAGAGCGAGAGAGAGAGAGAGTGCACAAGCAGGCAGAGTGGCAGACAGAGGCCAGAGAGAGAAGCAGGCTCCCTGTTGAGCAAGGAGCCCCATGCGGGACTCAATCCCATGACCCTGGGATCATGACCTGAGCTGAGGGCAGCGGCTTAACCGACTGAGCCACCCAGGTGTCTCCATGGTCAGTTTAGACCCTGTGAGCCTGACATTACACTGCTCTCTCTCAGGTTGACCAGGACCCCTCATGGCCTCTTGAGAAGGTCAGGTGCCCTCTCGTCTGGAGTCCCTGCTCATGCCGTACCCATGCCTTTCACTCCCCACCCCCTTCTCTGTGCAGAGTCTACGCTCTTTCCAGTGTGTTTTATCCCAGAGATTAGATCTGCATCTGTGATGATCAATTTCTTGTCTCATTGCTTTGCTCTCTTTTCATGTTATTTGCTTTTCTTAACAAAGGAAACTTGCAACTTCAGTTCAAATTTCCTTTAGCAAAATTTTCCCCAAAGATAAAGTCCTTCTCAGGAGACTACTTGGAACAGGAATCTAGGAGCTTCCTCTTCCCTTCTGTGTGTGGGCAGAGTTTCCTGTTTGCCTGGAAGGTGGAGCCGGCCAATCCCCCAATGGTTCTGGGAGGAAAGGACCCTCCAGGAGGCCTCCCCCCAACTTCTGTTAGAGGAGCCTCATGATGAACTCTGATCAGCCGAGCCCGAGAGTAGCTGCATCTTCTCCTCCCCCTGCCATCCCCATTTTTGCCTTTTCAGCTTCAATAACCAGATTCACTATTGGTTCTACCATGAGCCTAGAAATCATAAGCAAAGACATAGCCTCCTCCCTGATTTTTGCCTATCTTCTCAGTACACCCTGCTCTATCGTAAACAAAATCTATATTAAAGGCGCTAACTGCGAGCGTGGCTTTGAGAAAGCTGGCTTCGAAATGGGCCAAACGTTCCTTGTTAGGCAGCCAGATAATGGGCGACAGTATTTGAAGTCGTACCAAGTGTCTGGTTAAAGCAGAGATGGCAAGATAAAAAACCTGCCTTAGAAACTGGGAATTGGCAGGTGCTAGAATTTTTCCCATGCTAAGCTGCACATAAAGGAAACTAAGCTGGTCTGAAGGAAGGAGAAGGGACTAGTGCAGAGAAGGCTGGCTCCTAGAACGCAGCTCCAGGTGGGGCCCAATGCCAGTGGGGAGTTTGGTGGCAGAGAGCAGTGGAGCAGGAAACTGGGTCCACAGGGCTGCAAGGAGGACTCTCAACCCCACACACAGAGCTTAGGCCTGAAGTATACCGAGAAAGGAGGCTTGTTCAAAAAAGGCCTATACCAGGCAGGAAAGCATGGCAAAGCATGGTGGACAAAAACTGCATTCAAGACTCACTCAGCCCTGCAGTGGATTAGCTGGTGACCTTGGTTAAGTTACTTATCTTCTCTGCCTTGGTTGTCTCAGTTTGGAAATGGGACTGATAATAATATCTGCCTTCTAGGTTGTTGTAAGAATTAATTGAGATACTGCATCTCAAGTGCCTACTGGAGGACCTGACACAGATACAGTTGTCAATCAACAAATGTGGCAGTAGTAGCAGTGGTGTCCCCAAGGGTAGTGACTAGAATGAGCCATTAGTCTGGAAGAGGGGAGGGCTGTGTTGACAAGGAGAACTTAATAATACCAAGTCGGATTCAGTAGCAAAGCTATGATTTCCCTCTTCATGGGTAGCTAGCATCCTAAAATTCCTTACAGGATGGAAGAGCAGATTTCTGCCCAAAACCATTGGCCACAATTAGTTGTGATAATGAATCTGGGGTAGCCAGCTGAGATGGGGGTCAAGTTCAGAGTCTAGAGTGAAGAGTTACCTTTAATTCTTGGAAGAATGTAGGCAGAGAAGTACAAACAATCTATTTTTCAGGACGAGTCCCCCATAGTGATTTTTTTTGCCCATGGATAAGGAATGTGGAGATGCACACTGGCACAGACATTAAGGGTACAAGTGTCAAGCATTGTTCTCAGTTTTTACTGTCCATTAGAAGCCCCTCAGGGCCTTGCTCGGACAAGCTACAGGGCCTGAATGTCCACAGTTTCTGTTCTTTGGTTTTGTTTTTTGTTGTTGTTGTTGTTGTTTTTAAAAAATAAAATTTTTTAAAGATTTTGTTTATTTATTTATTTGACAGGCAGAGATCACAAGTAGGCAGAGAGGCAGGCAGATAGAGGGAGAGGTGGAAGCAGGCTCCCCGCTGAGCAGAGAGCCCGATGCGGGGCTCGATCCCAGGACCCTGGGATCATGACCTGAGCCCAAGGCAGAGGCTTTAACCCACTGAGCCACCCACGCACCCCTGGTTTTGTTTTTAATATGTCCTCTCACATCTGTTCCTCTGTTTCTGTTCTTGCTATGTATAGAGTACAATATCATTCGGGGCTGTTAAAGACTTCATGTTAAAATTATAACTTAAAAATTCAGTCAGTTGAATGTCCGACTCTTGGTTCCAGCTCAGGTCCTGATCTCAGGGTTGTGAGATCAACCCCAGCTCTGTGCTCGGCATGGAGTCTGCTTCAGATTTTCTCTCCCTGTCTCTCCCACTCACCCTCTCTTTCTGTCTCCCAAATAAATAAATAAAATCTTTAAAAAAAAAAAAAACCCAACTTCTATCTCTATCTCTCTTTGTACCTTTTGGGGGCAGTCATTAAATTCACTCATTTCTTTTTTTTAATATTAATAATAAGTAAATATATTTTTAAAAGATTTTATTTATTTATTTAAGAAAGGGAAGACAAGTTGGGGGAGAAGCAGAGGGAAAGGAACAAGCAGACTCCCCGCTGAGCATGGAGCCCCATGCAGGGCTCAATCTCACGACCAACCCTGAGTTGATGATCTGAGCAGAAATCAAGAGTTGAACACTTAACCGACTGAGGCACCCACTCTCCCCAAATTTGTTGAAGTTTTGAAATTCTCTGATATTACTTAAACTTTTATGTGATTTTAAGTACCTTGACAATAGACATGTCATAAAACTCAGTTTGTTTGTTGGCTGATTATTATAATGACCTGTAACTGATTCCATCTGAGAAAATAAAAACAGGACTTTAAGGTAAATGGATGGGTTCGGAGACTAGTAGACCTCTTGAATTTATGAGATACGAGTTTCCTGTACTAAATATTGTATTGATTAATGAGGGCTGGAGATTGCAGTGGGGTGCAGGGTGCAAGGAGCCTGACTCCAGGGGTACCAGGCCGACTGGGTTCAGCCACTCACCACTGACAGAATCCAGAGACAGAGAGAGCAGTGGTGGTGAAGCAAGAAAATAACTTATTTTCGTGAGGTCAGCATGAGGAAGAGAGTGGACTAATGTCTCAAAGACTATCTCCCACCACAGATCTTGATTCAGTAGGGTCTCTGACAGAGTTTCTAGGAGTGTTGCTGGTCAGAGCACCATACGCTGAAAACCACAGCTATGGAGTCAGATGAACTTGGTTTTAAGTTTCCCTCTTAACTACTTTTATAACCTTAGCCAACTCACACAACCTCTGTGAGCTTCAGTTTTCCCATTTGTAAATAGAATAATAATACTTACCTCTTGGACTTGTTTTGAATATCAGTTAAAAAAATATGAAAAGTGCCTAGCACTTAAAAAAAGTAACTATGAATGAGTGGATGGATGTTAGGGACTAACATAGCAGGAGTGGGAGGCTTAAAGAGCTGGAAAATCTGGGACTAAAAAGGGCATTAAGAAGCAGGGCGGGGAAGCCAAGCTGTTTCCTATTTGGCTCCCGTCTGCTCCTGCCATCATGGTGGACTTGGGAAGGGATGGGGGTTCGAGGGAGGCAGACGGACCAAAGGCAGCTTTGGAGCCCTTTGGGATGTGCTTTTTTCAGCAAAATAGATATTTCTGGCTGGTTTCTCAGCTTTGTAACTCAAGGCAAAGGCACATCTAGAAGTATTTTGAAGGCAGAGAGAAACTCCACTGAAGGGTTGACCGTTTCCATCCAAAGCTCTCAGGGCTGGACTTGAACTCTCTGGAGAACACTGTGGGTGCAGGCTTTGGGCAGGGGCTTGGAGTCTCTTCTACTCAGAATGTTCTTCTCCTCTGGCCCCATCTGTGGAACTTGTAGTCATCCTCTAAGTTTCTTTGTCTGTGTGAAACTAATGGCCCTTCACAGGCAGATTCCTTGTCAGGATCTATCTCTCTCTCTCTCTCTCCACTGTGAGCCCTTCAAAGCACAAACTTCTTAACTTGTCTTTATATGCGTTTTGTGCTCTCCCACAAAAGACTGGCTCCATACCTGTTTGTTAAATTATGGAAGGAGGAAGGAAGAGAGGAAGAGAGGAAGGGAGGAAGGGAGGAAGGGAGGAAGAATTTGCCTCTTAAAACTGAAGTTTCTAGAAGGCAAGATTGATATGCTACTCTTCTGTTGCTTCTTCCACACTTTCCTCAGTCTCTGAATACGTCAGTAATTCAAGAAATCCTTTACACATGTTTCTGCTTTTAATTAGGACTTGCATCACCTGAATTTGGATTTTGGGTGTGCTTAACAACTTCTAACTTCTTCGAGTTTCCTTCTTGCCCTCTGTGAATGTTTTCTTCCTTTACTATTTTTCACCCACCCAAGGCTTTATTTCATTCTCTCCTCTCCCAAGAAGAAATTAGTATATTGAACACCAAGCTAGGGGCACAATGAATAATTTTCTATTTAAATTTTGCTTTATTCTATATTCTTAGATTTTATCATTACAGCACTGAATGATTTTAAGAACCTACCTGTAAGTGGGGAGCTCTCCTCTACCCATGCTCTACCCAATACATGAAGGAAGAAACTCTGCTAACAAATTTGCTCCCCTGGAGAACAACTACAGCTCATGCACCTGTCAGCGAAGGCCGCCATAACAAAATACCACAGACAACATAACTGGGTTAAACAACAGACATTTATTTTCTCTCCTTTTGGAGGCTCGAAGTCCTTGACCAAGGTGCCAGCTGCTTTGGTTCCTGGTGAAAACTCTCTTCCCGGCTTGCAGATGGCCCCCTTCCTGCTGTGGCCTGTCCTCTGCCCTGTATGGGGTGGAGGGAGAGAGCACTCTGGTGTCGCTTCCTCCTCTTACAAGGACACTATGTTCATCAGATTAGAGCCTCACCGCTAGGCCCTCATGTAACTTCCTCTCCATACAGGCCCTGTCTCCAAATACGGTCACACTGGGAGTTGGGGCTTCAACATGTGAATTTGAGGGGGACACAGTTTGGTCCATAGCATTGTGGTTGCTCCTTTCTACAAGAGGAGAGGGAGTTAATTGGATGACTGAGAGCCTGACACATTCATTGGGCTAATTTTTAGGGGCCAGGGGTAATGTTAAATGGGGATGCCTGCTTCCACTGGCCCTCTCTGTTGAGACTCAGAGGGCTGGCTTTGGGCTTCTGGATGGTACTCTCTGAGCAGGGCAGTGACTAGACTCAGGCTGCCCCAGCCAGACCCCTGCTCCCTCTTTTACTGCTTTTCAGCCTGCTGCTGGGTGGGTCAGTCAGGCCCGTGCTACTCTGCAGGTCTGTCTGTCTGCAGCTCTGAGAAGGAGCGCTACACCTCCCTCAACTCTAATCTGAGCCACGTTTGCCAATGGGACCTTATGAGCAAGCCCAGTCCTTGGAGATTTTCAGCTACATGACGACTCTATTTTAAGTTGCACCCCTCCACATCCTAGCCTTTCCTGTCTTCTGACTCTGCTCCTTTTTCTTTTCTCTACAATACTTTTCCATCCTCTAACATTCCTCCAGTTGAGTGCCAAGAATCTTTTAACACACTTTCAAATGGCTTTCTGAAAAAAGATACACTAACTGAAGGGTCAGAGCGTTGTTCTATGGAGGAAGGCAGGGGCAGATTAGCTTAGGAAATAATGCTCTTCAGCACAGTTGGGGGAGAGTCTATTAACTGTCATCCAATACCTAAAACATGGTTTTGGAGCGGAGGCAATATAAACAGGCTCTGTATCTTTGGCTCATGGAAGCTATGTGGGGAGATGGTGATGATGGTGGGGAATATTTACTGAATCCTTCAACGGGCCAGCCAGCATGCTGAGTGATTTACATGCATTTTCTCCTCTAAGTATCCCTGTGATGTAGCGAACACCATTCACTCGATTTTACAGTTAAGGAAACGAAGGTCCAGTGAAGTTAAGTGACGAGCGTGGAGTCCAACTCAGGTTTGACGTGCGTGATGCTCAGCTTAAGAAAAGCATATTCTAACCATTAGAGCTGGCCCGAAGTGGAGTGGAAGGATGACCACGTGGTCTCTTTGCTGTGAGCCTGATCCAGCAGAGGCTGGGTGACCATCTGTTAGGGCTGCTGCAGAAAGGAGATCGATTTAGACAATTTCTGAGTCTCTTTCCAACTGTAAGATCTTATGGAAACTTGACAGGCAGTCCTGTGGGAAAGGAATTAGGTTTGTTCTCGTAGCTCTGTTCAATAGAGTAGTATTTTGCAGGCTTTTCCATCTAGAAATCCCCAACGTCAAAGGCAAGTGAATGGAGACTCCTGGGAGGTCGGGGGCTGAGCTGCCAGAAGCAAAAATTTGAAAAACAAATTATCTGAACTTTAGATTATACATGAAAATATGCTTGTTTGTTTTAATGAAAAGTATTTTAAATTTTTGAAAATCTTTTTAAAAGAAGAGACGTTCAACACAAAGCTTAAATTCCTCCCCAATCCCCCAGTAAATCTTCATCTCAGTTTGGCTCATCAGGAAAATATGCCATATTTTTGAGTTCACAAATTCCCAGCACAACACCAAGTCTCCCAGGGGAATCTTTTGTCTTAGTGTGAGAAGTAAAGCAGTAGTGTTAAGACCAGTGGGGAGAAGTTATAGAGCGGTTGATGAGATTTCATCCCAATGTGAGTGGAGTCTTTCTCAGAGCTGCATAAGTCTAGCAAAAAACCCAAAAGGCAAAAAACTGACTGGGAGGTGCCTCTTTCTCCCTTGGATTTACTTTTCTAGCAGGTGGCATCCTGCCTTGGGGGTTGGGGTGCTCTAGACTCTGTAGGGAGTACGTCTTTCACTAGACCACGGGTTGTTCTTCATGGCTCCCAGCAGCAACATTATAATAGGATTTACTGAACTCTTACTCACTGTGTATTTGCAACTTCACAAAAATACGAATAGATTGTGTCCAGATGGCCATCTGGTTTCCAGTTTAAATGACCACATGATGCATTGATGTGGGACAGTGGCTTCAGCTGTGAATCATTTCTGGGTTCCCCGCTGCTATAGTGAGATGAGGAGGAATTTTCGGGATCTCCCAGGGAATCTCTGCTCTAATGTGTCCGTCTCCAAAAAAACACTGGAGGCTGGGGCATGGGTGAAATGTGTGACGGGCATTGAAAGGACACTTACCATGACATGTACCATGACACTTACCATGATGAGCACTGAGTACTGCTGTATAAGATTGTTGAATCACTATATTGTACACCTGGAATGAATATAACCCTGTATGTTAGCTATACTGGAATTAAAATTTAAAACTTAATAAAAGAAAACACAGCAATAATGGAGACAGAAGAGGCTCCTGAGACCACTGAGACCGTTCTCTTGTCATAAACCCAGGATGGGTGAGGCAAGTGCTACCTAATTCTTTCCAGGCTGCTCTCTCAATCATGAGAGGATCTCACGGGGAAATTGGGCCACCAGAGGAATCTTAGCCTCATCTCCGTTTCACCTTCCGAAGACTCACCTCCACATGAAAGTCAAATGCACCAGGACTTGATGTTTTCAATCTGGAAAATTCGCCCGAGTGACCTGAGGGTCTTATGCACTTGTGCTTGTAGGTGGCCAGAGAAGGCAGCATGGATCTGATGTCCCTAGAAGATCTTCCAGGTGGCCTAGCAAGACTGGAACAGCTCAGAAGAAGCTGTCTGCTCACTCGTACATTCCGCAAGCACGCCTGGGGTACCTACTTGGTGGAGAGACATAGATCGATATATGTAGTTATCTTTCTGTTTCTCTATCTATCTATCACCTATCTAGCTAGGTCTAAACACATAGCTCAGAGTATGGCTAAGTGTATTCCATAAATAAAACTCGGTACTACAAAGAGACAACTGCAGTATCAGAGGTGGGCTCAAAGAGCTGTGGAGTGAAGGATGGCCTGTTTTGAGCAAGATAGCAAGGGGAAAGGGCATTCTGGGAAAAGAGCATGAAGGAAGTAAGGATGAAGAAATAAACACTGAAGAGCCGCCATCACTGAGGGCTGGGACTGCTCAGTGTGGCCAGTGCACAGGGTGAGCTTATGGAGCAAGGAAAGTATTTGTGGCTGGAAAGATTGGGGCAGCTCATGAACCTGCCCCAGTGGTTTGTCAACCGGGCTTAGAGGTGGGAATGAAGGCAGTGAAGAGGGGAGAGACTGAGGGCAGATGGGGTGAATTGAGGAGCTCAGGGAGTGTTAAATGGGAGGAAATGAATATTGAGAAATTTTAAAGGGATTATTAATAATGCTCTCAGCTACCTGCGTTGAATACATTCTGTAGGCCAAGCAATGAGCTAGGTACTCCATTCACATTTAACACTCATAGTCACCCAGGGTGCTGGGTCCTGTAATTATCTTTTATTTTACAGATAATGAGACTTGGGGTATAGAGGTAAAATAAATTGCCTGAAGTCACAGATAGTGAGAGAACTGAGTGTCAAACCCTGTCTGTCTTATCCAAGGGAGAAATAAGTCAAGAAATGTAAGGAAAGGAGAAGAAAGCCAATTTACTTGTCTCAAGTTATTTGTCTATTTTATGCGACAGTACTCATTTTTAAAAATGTTTTATTTGTCCTAGATGACCTTTCTTTCCAAAATCTTTGGTAACGTTTTCTTCTTTGCCTATACCCTTTCTTATTTCCCTCTCTCTGCAACCAGTGGTACAGATACACAGCTCATTGTGAAAATCTCTTTAGAATGTGGCTGTATGAAAAGTTAATGCAAAATAAGAATTAGTCTATAAAATATATTAACAAGGTAAGCAGCATCTCTTTGTGGGTTTCTCTGCACAGGTGATTTGTTTCTCAGTGCTGGGGCTTGGAGAGGAGAGTCACAGTGTCTGTTTTGTATTTTGCATTTCCTGAGCAGGACACTGGGACTTTTGGAACTCGTGCATATCCACCCATATCTCAGTATAAATTGAGATGCAAAGTAATTTGAACAGGACAGGAAAAAAAAATGGGCTCAGTTGGTTGGGTGTCTGCCTTTGGCTCAGGTCATGATTTCTGGGTCCTGAGATTGAGCCCCACATCGGATTCCCTGCTCAGTGGGGAGTCTGCTTCTCCCTCTCTCTCTCTTTGCTCTTCTCCCTGCTTGTGTGCTCTTGCTCTCACCCTCTCTCAAATAAATAGATAAAATATTAAAAAGAGAAAGAAAGGAATGTCAATGAAATGCCTCATCACCACCATAATCTGGTTTCTGCATCTATTGATTTATCAATAGAGTCAGGTTGTTTAGTGTATGAGTCCATCTTTCTCCATGAGCAGGAGGAGAAGAAAAGTTTGTGGTTGCATATGCATGGCTAATAAAGATGTCCTGTCATGGGGCGCCTGGGTGGCTCAGTGGGTTAAAGCCTCTGCCTTCAGCTCAGGTCATGATCCCAGAGTCCTGGGATCGAGCCCCGCATCGGGCTCCCTGCTTACCAGGGAGCCTGCTTCCTCCTCTCTCTCTCTCTGCCTACCTCTCTGTCTACTTGTGATCTCTGTCTGCCAAATAAATAAATAAAATCTTAAAAAAAAAAAAAGAGATGTCCTGTCATGGGACTGCTCTGAGAACAGTGTACCCTTGCTCCTTCATGAGCTCCAAGTCCTCTAAGGTAGATTTAAGCTGTCATTCATAAACCTTTACTGCAAACTCCAACAAAATATGTTTTTAGGTGTGGAGGAAATGGATTGAAAAGCTCTTCTTGGTCCACACTGTGGCTACTCTATCCTACTAGCAGCTAGGGACTTCTGCTGGTTAGCTGAGTGGAATCTAAGGGCAATCGAAGGGCAATCCAAGGGTAGAGGCCCTGGAGGAAGCCTCTTTGTTCCTCTCTCACCATGATAGTGCTCACAAGGGAAGGAAAAACTCAACATAATTTTTCTGCATCTCTTTAGAAGCTGTTAGAAAGGACTTCTAGATCATGCATCCTTACATGTATAGCATTCACAAGACCATCATACAGCAGCAGAAAGAGCTGAGTTGCTCTCACCTCTAGAGCTGGGCCAGTCTGCTTGACTCCAGGTCCTAAAGTCCAGGACAAGAGGAGCAGAGGAAAGCACTCTGAAGCTATGGGAGAACCATAGAAACCACTGCCAGGATCTGAGACATGAGGCCTCTCCTTAGCCACTCATGAAGCAATGCAGCAACTCTAGAGGGGAACGACACCTGTTATAACCAAGTCTCTTGCTAGTGGACTCGAGGGGCTCTGACTGGAAGGGGTTGAGAGAGTTTGACAGAAAACTTAGAGACAATGAGTACTGATAGCACTTTCGGGGAATTTTGTTGGAAAAAATGGTGAAGAGAGCAAAGGAGAGGGCAGTAAGTGGCCAGCAAAGTCAATGGAAGATTTTTTTTTCAAGATAGGAAGTATAATAGCTGCTCGGATGTACAATACAGTCACATGTATCATTATGGGTATATCTCAAAAGTATAATGTTGAGTACAAGGCAAGTGCAGAATAGAACATAAGGTATGACATAATTTTATTAGAATGTAAAATATTTTAAAAATCCTCATCATTTCTTTATGAGTACATATGTAGCCCATTATTTTGACTAATCTAAATTGTTTATTAGATAAGAATTTTATAAACATCCCTGATATTATTAGTATGGTGGAACTGGAGAATATTGCGCATTCTCCAAGCTGCACAGAGAACCATGGAGGACATGGTGGCACTTGACACCCTTTCCAAGGCTATGGCTCTTGTGGCCTGCAAACATGAGCCCTCAAATCTCCCTGTGCTTGTAGACTGGTTTCATGACCCACTGGGTGTCAGGATTTCCCCTTCTTCTCCCCCTCCCCCTCTTTTTTTTAAAGTAATTTCTACAACTAATGTGGGGCTTGAACTTATAACCCCTAGACCAAGAGTTATATACTCTACACTGACTGAGCCAGCCAGATACCCCAGGATTTCTTCTGACAGCTTAATGGAATGAGTCAATGAGGAGAACCTCAAAGAATTTGTATGTGGAATCTTCTTCAACCAAGCAAGAGTTCAGGGGTCTCAGAGTCCCCAGTAGTACCTAGCTTGCTCCTCAGCAACACACTGAAGGCTCCGAGCAAACTAACTGGTTAACATCATGATGGACAGGATTGCTGTAGGTTGCATTCGGGTGCACATGAGTCCAATATGTGACATAACTTTGCCTGGCCATGATCAGCTCAGGTCATGATCCCAGGGTCCTGGGATCGAGCCCCACATTGGGCTCCCTGCTCAGCAGGGATCCTGCTTCTCCCTCTCCCACTCCCCCTTCTTGTGTTCCCTCTCTCACTCTCTCTCTCTCTCTGTGTCAAATAAATACAATCTAAAAAAATAAATAAAAATTAAAAATAAACAGACCAAGTTGGGAGCCTCCCTGTCAATGATGTAATGAGTGGTTTCATTTGCCCTTGGGAGGAGGTTTTACGAGAAGGTCTATCTGCAAGGGAGGCGGGCTAATTCTCTGAACTGGAGGGGCTCTGTTCCCAGTTCTCGCAGCACTGTCTCCTCTCCCTCCCATCACACAGGCACCAGGGTGGGCAGGTAGAGAGCATGAATGTCACAATCTCTCCACCATCATCCTGCAGGGACATTATGTAAACAGATGAGCCAACCATAGCTCTTCCTGAACTTTGGAGAAGAGTCTGGATTCAGTAAAATGTCATTAGATGCTCATCCCTGGATACCCGTGGACAAATTGCCTAACTTCTTTGAGCAACTTGAGATGGCTAAGAAGGAAGAAGTAAGTCACAATGAAGACAATGTTTATACAACCAAGGGTTTGGCTCTATTTCTTTCTGATAGGGAAAAGAGTTTAGAGCCAGGCAAGTACATCTGACTCCTCATCTGTCACATCTGATCTGGTTGTTGAAAGGACTAAGATACCAGCCAACCCTTCATGACCTGTCTCATCGGGAACTTTAACTGTCAGACACACAGTCCTGGCCCAGGTCCACAATGGAAGGTTGGAGCATTTTTCCTGAGGATTGCTCAGGATGGAGCCCTTTGGAAGGTACCAGCCAGATGTCCAGGCGCATCCAGCTGGTGGGACAGCAGCTGCTTTGTTGTTCTGTGAGATGAAGCAGCATTCCTAACCCGTGGGGCTCAGTGGTCAGGCCACAGTCATTCAGAGGCCGAGTCAGGGCAGAGTCACACGGAGGATGACAGCACCTGTGGTGTCAGGGGAGGCTCCACTGTAGCTAAATTCTTCAGCAGTTCTAGCCGAAGTTTTAAAAATCCCTCCCCTTCCCACCCTACTCTTTGTTAATTGGAACTACACAAACTTCCACCATATATTACATACATCTATGCCCAAGAAGAGATGGGAAGAAGGTGGCATGAAACGATTTTCTCCTGTCTCCTCACCTTCTGCAACACCACTTTCCGTTGAGGCCAGAACCACATGAGACACTCCTGCATGTCACAGAGGAGGACCTGGGAGCATTCAAAGATTGCATCTCCTGGAGCCTCATGGATTGATGAAAACACTGCCTCTTATGCATCTGATTAGCAGAAACACACAAGGATAATGAAAGCTAGTTTTCACTGAGTATGATTTTCAAGGTACTTCTGCACAATGTGATGCCGGTCCTTTCCACTCAACAACATCCCCATTTATAAGCAAAGAGGCTGATTGGGTGGTTGAAGGACTTACAGAAGGTCATGGGCTTCGAGACGGTGAAGCCAGAACTGCCAGGATTCTGCCTCCAGATTCCTGTTCTGTCTGTTTCCACACAGCCCACCTGCTGTCTGGCAGTTTCTGAACACTCAAGGGGGTTGCTCTGGAGGTAGCTGTAACCAGGACATCCAGTGGTGGGAACTTAAGGGGGATCCAGTTTCAAGAGCTAGTGAGGGCCCCTGCAAGGCTTCCAGCACTGAGTCTACCCCATGGTCACGGTGCTCACTTCCTAGCTGCTCCCAAGAACAGGGCTTTGTCTCTCTTGTTTATCTGTGGATCTCTGGCGCCTTGAATGGAGGTACCCAACAAATACTTGCTGAATTAATTTGGTGCACTATTATCTCTCCCAGAAGGTTAAAAGGGAAAGCGACCTTGTTGTGGTCAATGTTGTATCCCCACATGAACTATGAAGGGGAATATGATAGTGAATGTTTTGATGGCTTTGCAGAGATAAATAAGCTTCCAATCCTGGTTCTCTGCACTAATAGCCTTGGGACCTTGGGTGAGTTACTTAAACCCCTCAGAGCCTTCATTTAATTCTGTGTAAAATGTGGAACACAGGAGTGTTGTGAGGATTAAAGGAGATAATGAGTGATGGATGTTCAGCTTTCGGGTGTTGAACACTTTGGTTTTTCATCATGACCTTGAATCATAGATTGCAAGGCTGGTCATTGCATGGAGGAAAATGAAGCCACCACCTCTATGCTATATTATCCTTATGTATTTGAGGGCATTGTTGGGATTTATCCCTCAGGGAATGTCAAGGTTCTACTGCATACCACTGCATGGGACATGCTTTCAAAAATTGTCCCTCTTCTCTGTGGTCATGTCCCACAGCATGAATCTATTTATTGGTAGATGTATGAGTTCCATAGGTATTCTCATCAAAATAATTAATGTTTCATGGCTTCCTTTTAAGTGGATGGTCCTGTTGACAAAGCAGAGAAAAATAAAATGTATTATAATGAAAGGTATATTTATTTACCTTGGACAATGTATTTAAGTTGGACTTTTTGAAATTCCATTGGGAATTTCATACCCAACCCAAATAGCATAGATTTTCTTTTCCATTATTGCAGAATCCTAATTCCCTCAACCTATCCCAGCTCTGAGGCTATTTGGACTCCATTGCCTTTAAGTCTGATTTTTGAGTTATAATTATTTGCATTTGCTGTGTGTCTTTATAGTTACCAAATAGCCTCATTGACATGATCCCATTTAATCATCAGGGCAAGACATAGTGAAGCAGTATTATCCCCATTTTATGGATGTAGAACGGGAGGCCTGTGGAGGTTTGGTGAGCTTGTCCAAGGTCACAGCCAAGAAGTAGCAACTCTGTTGAACTGGGAGGTGAGTTCTGACTCCTGAGTTCATCACATACCCCTTCATATTCCTGCTGCCCCTCTCCATTACCATCAAAGTCCCTGGCATTGGCTATGACAGAAGGGTATGTGTACAGCTGAGTCATTATCTATTTTTCTGTATCTCCGGTGCCTCCTGGTTGTCACCTATAGTTTTTGCTAGCTGTTTCAGCCACTTGCATGCCCCAGGTCTGACTCCAGCTAACTGATCCTATTACATCCTGCAAAGGAATGTAAAGGAACAGGCCTCTGTGTTTGGGTCTGCTTCCCCTGTAACTTTTCCGAAGATCCCTAGCCTTTTGCCATGATTGTGGCCTCTCTTTCAGAACTTGGAAGGTCCTCTTCCAATACCTGCATTTCCCTGGCGCAGCTAACAGACCATCCGTGTGGGTTGAGTGATTTTCGCCTCGATTGTAATAAAAATTTGAATTATTCATCAGTATAGTAGCTGTTAGACAAATGCCCAATTATTATTCATCCATAGCTAAGTAACCTCCTGCTCTTTTTTGGAGCTGTGACAAACGCAGCCCTTCCAGAACTGGCACAGGGCTCAGATCAAGAATGCTTTGTGTCTTGCTTTAACCAGGCAAGGCAAAGCAAGGCAGCACTGTCTGCTTGTGCCTGCACCTCCTGCCTCCCCTGTCCCCCAGTGTCATGCCAGCCTAATGGCCTGGACTGAGGAAGCCAGCTCAGAGAGGGGAAACTGAGCCCTGCAGCATTCAGGTTGGCAGCTGCAAGACATTGTGCATGGCCCCCGGTTGACTTGGCAAAGGCTTGCCTTGTCGGGTGGAACAGCCGCACTGGGCCTTTTGCCAAAGGAGCAACTGAATTGCAAACGAGGTTATGGAAAGTGACTCTTGATTAGATCAACTCTGTAGCTTTTTCTCCTCCATAATCCTTGGCCTCCTCCCTGCACCTCCCTGCACATGGTTCCCCCATGGGCCTGGGTCACTGGGAGGGCCAATGTGAAGGAGGTAGTGTCCCAGGTGCAGCCCAGCCACTTCCTCCTTTTCCTTTCTCCAGGCAAGCTCCCGTTCCCTGATCACCATTCATCAGGACCTTCACACCCACCCAGATCCATGGGGTAGGGTCCTTTCCTGGGCTGGACATCTTTCCAGGATTCAATGTTTTTCTACTGTTTCCCCTCAGAATTTACCAGGAGAGAAATGTTGGCCAGACTCTCCAGGCTGCCATCCAGCACACTGGGGAGATGTCCCAGGTTCCCTGTGTCTCATTCCCCTGGCATCCTGAAACCTTCAGGCACTTCTGGTGACTTCCATATTATACCACAGCCCTTTCTGTCCTCTGCAGACCCCAGGTAGCTCTCCCTATGCCCTGTCATGAGCATCTTGGTCCAGTGTCCCCCTTGCCCCTTTGATCTTAGGTGTCCAGGCAACCACTCCCCTTCCTGTGTTTTCAAGCTCCTTCCTCACCCTGGCCTTCTCCCACCCACAATCATGCCACTATGCCCCATGCACTCTCACCTCTCAGTGCTAAGCTTTGTCAAACCACTCCTCCTCCACCCCTGTCTTCCTTGTGACCGCCTCTCCCCTAAGGAACACTACACATGTAATTTCCTCCACTGTAGGTTTTCCATTCTTCCATTTCCGGATCATGTCATTTCTCTCCTCATTAACCTAAGTAGCTTTCCACCTCACTCACAGTAAGAACTGAATTCCTTACAATGTCCCTATGTGATTTGCCTGCTGTTATACTCCAATGACAACAAATCCTATTACTTTCCATCTTGTCCCTCTCTCCTCTCCAGTTGCACAGGTCAAAACTGATCCTGCCTCAGGGCCTTTGAACTTGCTGCCCTCTCAGGCTATAACATTCTTTCACCAGATATTCAATGTCTCCCTCCCTCCCTCTATATCCATCCAACGTATAGTAATGTCCTGGCTTACCATCATCCCACTACCCCAGGTTTTCTTACAGCACTTATTATCCTAACATACTGTGTGTATGTGTGTATGTTCGTATCATCTGCTTCCCTCCATTAGAATATAAGCTCTGTGAGAATAGGGATTTTCTTTTGTTCATAAGCAATGAAGTACTAGGGACCGAGTGCTATAGATTGTGTACCCCAACCCCCAATTCATATATTGAAGCCCTACCCCTCTGTGGAAGGCTATATTGGAGATGGAGTCTTTGGGATGATTAGAGCTAGATGAGGTCAGAGTTAGTGCCATTATAAGAAGAAACACTGGAGAGCTTGTCCTCTTCTCTGCCACGTGAAGACACAGGAAGAAGGCAGCCATCTAGAAGACAAGAAGAGGGCTCTCTCCAGAACCCAAGCATGCCAGCAACTTGACCTTGGACTTCCAGCCTCCAGAACTGTGAGAAATAAGTTTCTTTTATTGAAGACCCCCAGTCTATTGTACTTCATTATGGTGGCCTGAGGACACACATCAGTGTCCCATGGAGCAAGGGGCCAGGAGAAGAGAGCTGGGGATCTGTTGTTATTGCTTAGCTTCCAGCTGCTGCTCCCACCCTTACATGAAGTCCTTCTCATTTAAGATCATTACCTTCCTCTTGTCCTCCTCAGTGCGTCACCCACTGTCTCCCTGTAACTGTCTCATGGACGACTTTGGAATCTGGCTCCCTTCTTCCTCTTGGTCCATCTCAATTTTTGCCATCCATACAGGTGATCTCGCTCTCGCAAACAGCTTCCTCCATTTCAAGGCCTCCTCAGCTCCCCTGCACTTCCCCCACCCACGGGAATTTGTTATTCCCACACTGACAGCTCTGGCTCAGAACTCTCAGACCCCTGGGTTTCACACTGTGACCAGAACACCTATCCTCCTGACTCTCCCAACAGTCTTCTTCCCACTACACATGCTCTTTGACTTTGCAGAGACTTCTTGGCCCTTGGCCCTTCTATTTCCACACAGTCAGAAGGCTCTGGCATTGTCACAAATGACTGTACGCTTTATGTTTGCCACTTGAGGAGGTGGGTGGGGGCTGAAACCCAACCTGCACTTTGGTCCCTAAGCTTCCTGCCCCTGTGCATGGGGGCAAGGCAGCATCCCTGGAAGCAGGAGCACCTTTATCTTCTCATAAAGAAGAGGCCATGCCAAGTTATGTGCACATTGCATGTACCCAGAAGGGCATTTAAGAGAGTGTTCACAGAGGCACTGTGGAGGCTGTGGCAGCCTTGATGTACCCTATAGTGGACAGCTGTCCCAAATCTCTTGAACCCTTTCTATACTTCTTGACCACCTTCTCCACAGTGCAAACACCAAACCCCCCTGGGTGCACAGAGGGGAAAGGAAACAAAACACACTGTGAAGGTCCTAGCCTCCCTCACTTCCTCGCTGCCAGTGGTGGTGATTTAATTTCCACCAACCTAATGTACCTCCAAGAGATATTGACTCAACGCTGAGTTATACAGAGAAGGCAGAGCAGGGGCGTCTGTTTTTCCGGGAGCGTGGTGACAGAGGGGGTTTCGTTCTATAGTTGGAAGCTGTGGTGGTCGGCTTCTGAGCTAAATCTTTGTGTTGATGGTGGAGGCTCAGTCCCTGTGATGGGCCAGTCCCACCCTGTGTGGGGGGCGACATTCCTGGATGCTCAGCCAGAGTCTGTTTCTTTACATCTCTCAGTGATTTTTTGGAGCTATCTATATCCCTCTCTTTTTCAGCCAGCTGGAGTGAATTCTGTTCTAACTAGAACACGGGCCACCATGCATACCCTCTTTGCCTCTCCCTTTCCCCATTCCAGCCCAGGTCCTATGATCATCTAAACTCCTTGCCTCCCCCTTTCCCCATCTGCCCCCTGCTCCATTCTTCCTCTGTACCCACCCAGTGAAATACCTACCCCACTCTCCTCTCCCTCTATACCCGGGTAGCTGGCATGTGTGTGTGGGGGGATCACATAGCCATGCAGACTCTCACCATTTGTATCTCCATTTGTGTCTTCTTTCCCATGTCAGGTCCATTGTCCATTCTCTTCAACAACAATTCAAACCTTCCACCATTCCCTGCATCCTTGGCCTCTTCATTCTTGGCAGACAGCCCTTTAACTTCCTATCCCCTTCACCCCTTTACCCTATTGCTCCCCCAATCTTAGCACCCTCCCCACATTTTCTCTAGGGTCAGAGTATATGGCAGCCATGCTCCTACTGAAAGGCAACCTCATTGAGATCCCTCTGACCCTGTCCCCTTCTATCATCTCTGGACCTTGCTTCATCAGTCACCACCAGTTTGCTCCTGCATCTTCTGCCTTTCTTTCTCTTGCCAAAAAAACCCTCAAGAACATTTAGTTAATTTGAGTATCAATTAATTAGTTTGTATGCAAGTTATTTCCTCCTATGTGAAAGAATCTCTTCTTATTTTTTAAAAAAAAAGTAGTCTCTATACCCAATGTGGGGCTCGAACTCACTACCCCAAGATCAAGAGGCACATGCTCCACCAACTGAGTCACCCAAGGGATCCATTCTTAAGCTGAGATAAGGATTTATACATAAGAGTGGGAGATAAAGAAAACACTGCAGATGGTCTGTACACAGTAAAGCTTGTTTGCACTTTTTTGGGAGTAAACCGGTTAAGTCAGCAAGATGGCCTCCTGTCTGGGCCTCTTGTCCTTGATTAGGTCCAAAGGGAGGTGGAAGAAGACAATCTAAGTTGTTTATGGATTTTTGAGAACACTTCGAAAGTCTGGCTGAGGAACACATGTTCCAGGCTCTCTCCGTACAATGTCTGCCAGCGTTCTGCCATCCGTTCCTCTATCCCCGTGATGACTTCTCACTCCCTACTGGATCTTTCTCCTAAAATTCTCATCGCACTCAAATAATTTCCATTTTGAAAAAAATTACTCTCCTTTACCCTTCTCCTACTAGTGTATTCAAACTTCTCTGCTTCCTCACCTCTTTTCGCCCCTTAGTCCAGGCGTCTCTGTCTTCTGAACCCCACCACTCTACCATAACTTTCACACTAAGGTCGTTCATGACCTACATATCAAATGCAGGGGACATTTTTTAGTTGTCTTCTTCCTGGATTTTCTTGCTCCCTTGGACTGCATACTCCTGGGACACTTCTGGGTCCTGGTTCTTTATGTGGACATCCATGATCACATAGAGTTCAGAGGTCCCTCCTCTTCACATCACAGACTTGGATGTTGGCTCTCCCCAGGATTTTTCTTGGCCGGTTCTCTTCCCTCTGGACTCTAAGTATCGTCACTGTCATTTTTACAGCTAATGACTATGTGCTGGTTGAGTCCCAGACCTGCCAAGTACTGCTAGAAAATTATACAGAAGAAGATTATAGCTGGGGGAAGGGAGAGGATTTGTTTTATCCTAAGACAGAAATGCTAACACTTCAATGGACTCCTGCCATTTATTATCCACCTTTCACTAGGCAGTTCCTCACATGATTAAGGGAAGTGAACAAGTTTGCCAAGGTGACAGTGGAGTGGCACAAGGTGTTACTTTCCTTGAACCCCTCTTTCTCTTCTGCATTAGAGACCTCATAATGAAGACGGAAGTGGCTGCCTTTTGGTTCACTCTATCCATCTGTCGTCCCTTGGGTTCCTCTGTAAATATTGATACTGGTTAGACCCATTGTAGGCATGAGGAATATTCTCTGCCCCTGGAGAGTTGCCATCACTTGGATAGGGGGCTGGGCCTCGGGAATGGCAGCCACCTCTTGTGTCCACAATCAGGACACCCAGGGCCATTTGTCTGCTGTTGAAACATAATTGGGGTGTCTTGCTGTGTAACATGAGATAAAGAGAATCCTCAAGAGGCTGTTGTTGTAGTTTACAGTTTTTGTACCAGAATTTGTCTGGAGCTCCCTGGAGGCAGCTGGAAGGACCTGAAACTTTTTGAATGGCATCTTCTCCCCAAGGAACTAGTGCTCCCTCAGACTGCCCCTTTCCCAGAACCAATTATCTCTGCCATATCGGGGCACTCATCCTTTTGTTTGGCATTTTCTTGTCTTGCATCATTCCCTATACATGGCTTTCTCCTTGAAGGCCAAGGCCATGGAGGTTACATGTGACATATATGAGACATGCATAGTGTGAAGAGATGCAGAAGAGGGAACCCGGACCCTGAAACAGAAAGAGCATGAACTCTGAATAAGGCACATATGTGTGTGAGTTCTGTCCTACTGTTTATAAGGTTGTGTAACCTTGAGGTAATTACTTATCTGCGACTGTGCTTGGTTAACTACAGTATGGGAATGCTAATTCGCTTAGGCACATGGTGGTTGCAAAAATTAAGTGAAAATCACAGGTAAAGCATTTGTCATTGTTAAGTGCCCCCAAATGATAGCTGTTAGTATATCATTAGTAGGTGCTTAATAAATATTTCTTGCTTCTATTGCTTTCTCCTTTTCCCCTGGAGAATTCACTCAGTCTTGTGATCCATCTTTCACATCTACAGAGTGCAAATTCCTTTTCTCTGCTCTCCATTGGCTGCATCCCACACTTGGTCATTTACTATTGCTAGTGAATATTGATGCATGTGTTTTTATGTTTATGGTTTGTGTCCTAAACTCTAGTGTAAGGTTCTGAAGTAGAGATCCTATTTTATAGCTTTTGAATCCCTACTGCCCTGCACAGTGTCCCAATCATAGTAGGTGCTCAGTAAATATTTGCTGACACCAATGAGTAACATTCTGCCTTAGAATATAATCAGTTGCATGCTGGGGTGAAAATACTCCCTTACCCTTCACTCTATATTCTAGGCCCAACCCTGCTCTCCACATTCCCTTATACGTAGCCCTGACCCCACCCAAGCTGGAGGCTGCTATGGTAGCCGAGGTTGGAACAGATTGCTGTGCAAATACTTGGCAAAGTAACAATCTATTTGTGGATAAGCAGAAATTGGCTGTATTCTCAGTAGAGTTATGAACTGTCACTATTAACACCCATGAGTCACTAGCATTATGGTGGGCTGAGTGATTTTTCTGCAGCCTTCTAAGGCATATTATACTAAAAATCCCACTGTCCATCTGTCTAATCAGTGCCTGTTCCATTGATGTCACAGATATTTAAATGAACTTTTTTCTTCATGCCCAAATACACAGGGGCTTTATGTAATTCCCAGACCCCGCTTGTGGGTGAGACTGAGGTAGCCAATAATGTTGTTATTGTTGTTGTTTCTTTTTATGGTTTCCAGGAAAAGATCTAGCATGCTGGGAGAAGTTAAAGAGGAAAATAAGAAATAAGCTAATCCTGCGCTTCTACGCCCCAAGCCAGAGCATCATTCTCACATTCTAGAAATGGAAGCAGTGAGGACTGGATGAAGTTGCAGACGGATAGAATGGCCCTTAACCCAATAGAATTTCAGTGCCGGAAAACTGCACATCATTGACTATGTGGCTCCATGTCCACTTGCTGAATCACTCATAAACTTACCTTGTGACCGACTTTACTTCAGGACATAGAGGAAAGGGAATTCGGGGAAACATGGCTCCAACTTGGCTAGGCTGACACAGTATGAAGCCACCACAGTTAGTAAGTTCGATTAGCATCCTGGGAAAAGTAAATCCTAGAAGAGAGAAATAGAAAATATCAATCATATCTCTCAACTATAAAAGTAACTTTACCCTTTTGTAATTAGCAATCTGTGGGTAATACTTGGCAATGGTGTGAGTATCCTGATGTCCAACACAGTTTACCCAGTAGTCTCAGGATCTGTTGATGATCCTGTCTAAATCAATTTTTGCAAATTGCCTGAATTGACCCAAATGTGTTCAGTGAGAGCCCCTTTAGACCAGGCTCTGAGACCCTTTAACATGATTCTTGGTCTTTGTATACTTTGTATACTTCCTTACTTTGAGCAAAACAAGAGATCCAAGGCTCAATTTATGTTTTTCTGGCCCCAGACCTTGGAAAAGATGTTTCTTCAAGGAACTCTGGTCTCTTTTAGTGGGGAATGGTATTTAGACAAGATCTTGTTGCTAGGTGTGCCCATTGCTATAGGTGTGTTATTGTACCTCGACTTTTTCAATGCAACTAATAGAAAATATATTAAAAAAAAAACTGTGGGATACCCAGGTGACTCAGTCAGTTAAGTGATTGCCTTTGGCCCAGGTCATGATCAGTTTCTTACATGTCTTGATTCTAGTCTCTTATCTTTATGTACTCCTGCTTCACTTACTCCAAATATTTCCTTTCTCTTTTTCTTCTGTGCTCTTTCATGTCTCTAAGCCTTTCTGTTTTCCAGTCTTCCTTTGAATTCCTCTCCCATTCTTCACTAGAAAACTCCTATTCATCCTTCAAAGCCCAGGTCAACTGTCATCTCCTTGATAAAGTCCTTCTTAACTCCCTCAGTAGAGCTACTCATCCCTCTGGGTTCCCATAGATTTTGTGACACCACTACAACCCTACAATAGCATTCATCAGATTGTGCTAAAATTTGCTTATTTTTGAATCTATCCTCACAGGGAATCATTTTTTGCACCTGCCCATTTCATGCACTGTGCGGGTTATGTAGTGAGTACTAATGAATATTTGCTTTATGAGCAAATAAATGATGAGCAGTAATTCATCACTCCAGTTTCTGCTTATATACAATTTCATATTTTCTTTCTTTCCTCTGGGCTTTCCTTTTTATAGGATGCCATTGTATAGATCTAACAATTCCATAAGTATGACCAGGCTTATGAGCATTTCACAGCTTATGACCACCCAATCTCTAAATAATTTCCTTCAGCAGATGATGAGTAATCTAATTATTGAATTTTAGAGCTGGGAGAAATGTAGAAGAATCACTGGATCCCTCCTTCTCCTCAAAGCAGGATTTGAGCTTCTGTTTCCTGAAGAAGGAAAGAAGACTGTGTGTTTTAAAGTCTCAACATCAGGGGTGCCTGGGTGGCTCAGTCGGTTGAGCATCTGCCTTCAGGTCAGGTCATGATCCCAGAGTCCTGGAATGGAGTTCTGCATCGGGCTCCATACTCATCAGGGAGCCTGCTTCTCCCTCTCCCACTGCCTGCCGCTCCCCCTACTTGTGCTCTCTCACTCTCTCTGTCAAATAAATAAATAAAATCTAAAAAAAAAACAAAAAACAAAAAACAAAATCTCAACATCAGCAGAGTGCATGATTCTCCTTTCAAATACATGTTGGGCAGTGCTTGAAGTAAGCCACCATGATTTTGGATTGTGACATGGGTTGGGTGACATGGGGTGATATGGGCCGAATTTTAAGGTAACAAAGTAGGTCTTTCCAGGTCACACAAAATGCAAACACCTTGTCAGCAATATCCTCACCACCTGCAAAGTTCTTTGATGGACACAGTTGAGGGTGTTTTACCTGCCAATCCCTTTTCTTTTTCCGATTTCTTGCTCTCTCACATTGTTATGATTTTAATAGTCATCACTACTATTAAGTACTAAGCTGTTATGTTATTCATACTAATGTGATTCAGATGAAAATAGGGGTTCCTTCCTATTATCTAAGGATGATTTATTCAGTAATTTAAATAAATAGTACCCCCCCTCTACCAGAATCAGTTTGTATGTGTGTTTTTCCTGTTCTCTTTCCCCTCTAATATAAAGTGATAAATTGTTACTCAAGTCCCGTAAGAGAGATGTCTTAGCAGTTTGCAGTGGGGCTGATGTGTGTCCTGTATTAGGGAGCACCTGTTGTCATACATCTTTAATCTTTAACCAGGTTGCTGGTGCTTACTCTGAAGAATAGTACAACCTGGAAAACTGCCCAGGGAGATGGAAATTGAGATTTGTATTCAGCTTAGGATGTAATTTATTCAAACAGGTCCTGTGCCAGACTCTAGAGATAGAACATGGTCCTTACCTTCATGGAGCGAATTTTTTATTGGGGGAGCAGAATAAGAAAACAAATGATTGATAAAAAACAAAAGCAATTTAAAAATGTCATGAAGGGAGCCAGTAAAAGGATACATTAAAGATAATAAAGGGGACTTACTTTTGATAGGTTGGTTGGAGATGGCCTCCCTTGGAAGTGATAGTTACGTGGAGACCTGAAAGACAGGAAGGGGCCAGCCAGATGAAGAGCAAAAATGTTCCATGGATAGGCGAGAGCATATGGAAAGGCCTTAGGAAGGAATTGAAGGAAAGGAAAATGGCAAGGCCAGAGCTTCATGAAAAAGGGAGAGCATGGAATAGAGCAGGGTGTGGCTGAAGAGGCAGGTGGGGAGTCAGATTGTGCAGGGCCTTGGGGTTTACCATTGGTGTTTGTGTTATATTCTGAGGGTAATTGGAAGACATGGTAGGGTTTTAAGTGACCAGGTTGAGCTTTTAGGATGGTTGCTTTCAGTGCTCTCAGAAGAAGAAATAAATACACATATTTAAAAATCAAACAATTCTAAAAAATGTATAACTGACAATACCAGTCCCCTCCTATTACTTGTGCTCCACAAACTCCTTTATTTTCTTGATATTTATCTTTAAATTTCTAGACAATATGGGTACCTTGCTGTATTCCTTAAAGGCCGGTGGATCCTATTGTTTATTGACATTCAAGAGATAGTCCCTCATGCATGGGTTAAAGCTTCACGTACACAGCTGGCTTTGTTCTTGGTGACTAGGAGGCCTCTCAGGACAGGGAACACATAGTGAACCAGCCAGATATCAGTGTTGGAAGGTTACGTCTGTGGGGACACTCAGTTTCTCCAGGGTAGAAAATTCCAGTCTCTTGCCAGAGAACTTGCTTTTGACTCCTATTGTTCTGGGAGCATGACAGGGGATGGGAGGTGGGCTGGGTCGGCTTCCTACTGTAGAACATACAGAATTTCTATTAATTACCTGATTTTCAGCTCTGAATCTCACACTTGCCCTCCTTGGTCTTTGGTGTCCAGAGTTGGAACAGCAAGCTTCAGTGCCTTAAAGACCAAGGCTCTAGTCTCCTGGCTAGTTTAGGGAAGGGTTCTGGTCACTTTTACCCTGAGGATGGGCAGATGGGGAAGAATAAAGAAATCTGCTTATGAAGTGGTTATGAGATATTCATAAGTAGAGTCATGACATATTTAGGTAGGTGTAAGCCTTGGGCCCTGAGATGAAGTCTGGTCTGGAGGGATAAGTCTGGAGTCATCAGCTCTGTGAGGTATTGAGGGCCATGGAAATAGTACCTGTCATTCAGGACAATGTGGCAAATGGTGAGATGAGGCCACAAGATCCAATCCTGAGGCACTCTAGCAGGGAAGGAGGGAGCCGTGGACCAGGAATGAGGGAATTGGAGGGAGGGTGGGTATTCTTGGTCCAGAGTTAGGGGAGGGAAAGGCTTTCTTCACTTTGGAGAAAAGCAATAGCTGAGAACCCAGTGTCTATGGATAGATGAGTGGATAAACCAAGCATGGTGTGTATATACAACAGAATATTATTTAGTCTTGAAAAGGAAAGGAATTCTGACACATGCAACAACATAGATGAACTTGAAGAAGTTCTGCTAAGTGCAATAAACCCATCACAGAAAGGATAATTACTATATGATCCCATTTATACGAAATACCTAGTGTAGTCAAATTCATTGATGTTGAAGGTAGAAATGGCAGTTTCTGGGGGTTTTGGGAGTGGGGGATGGGGGGCTGGAGTTTAATGGGCTCAGGGTTTCAGCTTTGGGAGATGAAAAAGCTATGGAGATGGGTGGTGGTGATGGTTGCAGTACAATGGGAATGTGCTTAAAGCTACCTAGCTGTACACTTCAAAATGGTTAAAATAGTGAATTTCATTTTACCACACTTAAAAAAAAAGAAGGAAATTAGACACTACCAGGTCATTCTAAGTACAATGATAAAATAAAAGGAAGTGATGTGGAAAAAAACAAACCCAAACTAGTAGCTGAGAAAAGGCAACAGAACCCTATAACCCCATTT
Organism: Lutra lutra; assembly: GCF_902655055.1. Classification (NCBI taxonomy): domain Eukaryota; kingdom Metazoa; phylum Chordata; class Mammalia; order Carnivora; family Mustelidae; genus Lutra; species Lutra lutra. The sequence continues at coordinate 89,209,845 of NC_062285.1, forward strand.
TGTTGATTGAAGGTGGTACCCCAACCCCACCATATGAGATAATGGTCCATATGATAGTGGGTGTGGTGTGGGGAGAAAATGAAAGGTGAGAGGAGAGAAAGTGGGTTAAGGAAGAAACATCTGGGGAGGGTGAAGGTATGCAGAGAGACAGAAGAATAAAGTGGGGAGAAGGGGCAAAGACTGGAGAAAAGCTTCCGGGTAAAGGCCCGACAGCCAGTGAAAAGGACAAAGGCAGGCCAGCACACACCCATAGGACAAGGACAAGGATGTCGGTCCCACAGAGCTGAGCCACACAGCTGGAGAAGGTCCAGGCAAAGTCGACTGAAGCAGTGTTTCTCTAGGCCTGCAGAACCCATTTGGCAAGTTGTGACAGATGAATAAGGCACACTTTCACTCATGTGGTCACACGTCACCATCAGGCTTTTCATATGGTGTGTCATTGTGGAGAGAGTTTATAAGAAATACACAGGGATGTACATCTGAACTCCGTCATTCCTCCAAACGTGCAAGGAAATGCATGCGAAGCATGGGGTTGCTGAGCTCCATAGCAGAGACTTTTTTAAAGATTTTATTTATATATTTCACAGAGAGAGAGAGAAAGAAAGAAAGAGAGAGCGACCACAAGCAGGTAGAGTGGCAGGCAGAGGAGAGGAGGAAGCAGGCTCCCCGCTGAGCAGAGAGCCTGATGTGGGGCTTCATCTCAGGACCCTGAGATCATGACCTGAGCCAAAGGCAGATGCTCAACCAACTGAGCCACTCAGGTGTCCTATAGAAGAGACTTTAAAGAGACATCCTTGATTTTTCTAAAACACTTATTTTATAACACAGATAGTCCTTCCTTCTTTAAGGAAATTAGGAAGTAAAAGCTGGCAAAAAAAGCAAAATTAATTTCTCCCCCAAATTCTACTCCCTAGAGATAACCACTGTTATTGAATTGATATACTTCAAATTCTACTTTGAATTGATATACTTCAAATTCAAGTTCCTTGAATCTGAGTAGGCTGGTGAGCGCTTCAGCCGATAGGGGACGGTAGAAGGGAGGCTGTGTGATTTGGGGGCGAGTCAGAAAAAACCATGCAGCATTTCCCCTGTGTGAAGGAACACACGCTCTTGGAACCCTGAGTTGGCTCTCAGAAGTCCCAACTACTCTGACTCATCTACCAAGCTGTGAGGAAGGCCCAGCCACATGGAGAGGTCACTGCTGGATACATTCTTATCAAAAAAAAAAAAAAAAAAAAGAAGTCAGCCTCCAGTCCCTGCCCTCTGCCCCCGCCAAATTCTTGAGCTACAGAGCCTGCGAGATTCATCAAATGGTTTATGCCTCTAACTTGGGAGTATGGGGATTCATGACACAGTTCTATAGAACTGGAACACCCCGTAGTTCAGCTCCCCTTCTCAGAGACAACCACCATTACCAGTTTCTTGGGTATTCTATCAAAGGTATTTTATTAATACAAAGTCACGGAGTTTCCCTTTCAGTATATTTTTAGTACAATATGGCAGCCTGCCATACACTTGGTACTGCATTTTCATTTTCTAATTTAACAACGTGTCTTGAAGATTCTTCAGTTATACAGAGGGAGCTTCTTCATTCCTTTTTAAAGAACTATACTATTTTATTTTATTATTTTTATTTTTATAAGACTTTATTTATTTATTTGTCAGAGAGAGAGCAGAAGCAGGGCGAGTGGCAGGCTCCCAGCTGAGCAAGGAGCCTGATGGGGGACTCGATCCCAGAACCCTGGGATCATGACCTGAGCCTAATGCAGACACTTAACTGACTGAGCCACCCAGGCATCCCTACTATTTTATTTTTTAAATGAGGAGGAATTCGCATTTTTATTTTATTATTTTTTGACATACCTATTCAGCTTTATTATATCAGAGTTACAGACTTGCTGGTGATGGGGAGAGTAACAACTATCTTTTATCTTTCTCATCAGTTTAGTTCTGACTTGTCTTATTGGTTTAGTTTCTCTCTCTTTTTTTAAACTGAAGTGTAGTTGACACACAATGTGACATTAGTTTCAGGTGTACAATATCGTGATTGGACAAGCCTGTGCGTTACGCTGGGCTCACCGCAAGCGTAGCCACCACCTGTCACCATACAGAGCTATTACAATAGCATTGACCGCATTCCCTGTGCTGTATGTTCCTCCCCGTGACTTACTCAGTCCATAACTGGAAGCCTGTACCTCCCACTCCCCTTCACCCATTTTACCCATTTCCCCCGCCGTCCCCTCTGGTAACCACAAGCTTATTTTCTGCATTTATGGGTCTGTTTCTGCTTTGTTTGTTTGTTTTGTTTCCTGGATTCCCCATATAAATGAAATCAGATGGTATATCTTTCTTTGTAATAGTTTCTTATATAGATATTCCATAATTTAAATAACAAGCCCTATTTTGATGGGCGTTTAGATCATTTTCAGTCCTTTAGTTTTATAACCAGGGAGCAACTGCTGGGGTGACATTTGTAATTGTGACATTGACAAGTTGTTCTCCTTGGGGGTTATTCTGGTTTTCATTCCTAATGGAAATGCCAGAGTTTGGGTTTCCTCAAAAATACAGTGCTTTGTCTAATTTTGTTTTAAATATCTTCCAAACAAATTGATAGGAATGATATTACTACAGTTAATTATTTTGTCACTTATTTTGTTATGAGTAAAGTTGAATATCTTTTCACAGGGTTAAGAATCATCTGTATTCCTTGTATTTATTTTTTCCCTGCGAATGCTCTGTTAGTATCCCTTGGCCATTGTCCTAGTGGACTATGGTCTTTTTACTTTTTATTTGGTGAGCTCTTTATTATATAGTAAAGACATTAACCCTTTGGCTGTGATGTAAACTTTAAATATCTCAATTTTTCTTTTTGATATCCTTTTTGGGAGCAAAAAATTTTAAAAATTTGAAATGTTGTCAAATTGTTCAGTCTTTTCCTTTAAGGCGTCTGAGTCTTAGAGCATTCTCAGCTTGTCAGTTAGGAGTGCAAGTATCATACAACTGTAAGAAAGCAAAAGTCTATACACAATAGCTCAAGTACATTGGATTTTTTTTTTTTTCTATCTCATAGCGAAAAATCTAGGATTGGTGGTTGTTAGCATTGGTTCAGCTGTTTAACCATGTCAGAACCAATGTCCCTTATTCTATTCTCCTAACCTGTCCCTTCTGGTACCCAGGTTATTTATTTCAGACTTTCAAAGGGGATGGGTGCCAATATGTTTGTCCATTTTTTTATTGGGAAAGCTAAGAGATTTTTCCAGCAGATTTCCACTTATGTTTCATTGGCCAAAACCAAGTCACATGACCACCATTGTTGCAGAGGTTACAAAAGTGGAGAAGAACCCTGCCATCATGACCCATTTTGAGGGGTTGGGCGTATTGCCCCCCTGAATAGAATTGGGGTTTTATTTAGCCAGTGAGAAGTGGGGAAGTGAGTGTCGAATATAATGGACAGACAACTCAGTGTCTGACACATTAGAGAGGGCTTCCCCCACTATAAGATTATAAAAATAATTTCCTCATGTTTTCGTCTAATACTTTTAGGACTTAAGTTTTTTCACATTTTAATCTTTGAGGTATTTGGGTTTTATTTTATTATTAATTTTAGAATACAGGTATAATTTTTTCCTGAGATGACTACCCACTTGTTTTAACACTATTTATTGCACTTGATCTTAGCCAAAAGGCCGAGAAGCAATAACACTATTTATTGAATAATTCATCTGTTCTTCACTGACTTAAGATTCTACCTTTATCTTATACAAAATTCCTGTGTAAATTTGAGTCAAATTCTTGATTTTCTATTCTTCTAATCTACTGATGCATTTATGAACCAGCACCATACTTTTTTAATTAGCTAAAATTTGGCAAAATAGACTTCTTTCACTGTTTCCCCCCAGAATTGTCCTGGCAACCACTTTGTCTAGTTAGAAAAATATTCTGTTCATATTTTATGAGGATGGCATACATTTTAGGTTAATTTAGAAAGAATTGAAATCTTTGTGATGTTGAGACTTCCTGGGTAAGAATAGATATGACTTTTCATTTAAGATTTTTGGGGGATTCCCTAGTACCATTTTACACTTTTCTTGCATATTGTTTTTAGAGTTACTCCTATGTGTTTTACCTTTTGTTCTCATTTCAACGCAATCTTTTGTCCCATTATAAATCCTAAGCAGATGTTGTTTATGGACAGGAAGACTTTTGATTTTCAATATTAATTTTGTACCTGGACAACTTCAATTTCTCATTATTTATAATAATTTTTAGTGGATTGTAGTGGCTTCTCCAAGCAATTATCATAGTATCACCAAATGCTGCACTTTTCCTTTTTTCTTGTTGCCTAATTTATCTAATACTTAAGGAATAATGTGTGTGATTTTTTTAGAGAGGGGAGGAGTAGAGGCAGAGGGAGCGAGAGAGAATATTAAGCAGGCTCCATGCCCAGCACAGAACTGGACGCGGGGCTCAATCTCATGACCCTGAGATCATGACCTGAAATCAAGAACCACCCAGGTGCCCCCAGAATAACGGTAAATGGATATAGAAATGGTGATAGTTGACAGCCTTTTCTTCTTCATGAATTTAGCAAAGAATGTATATAAATTTATATATATTCCTTTATGTATGTATGTGTCTATGCATATGTAATGTTCTCAAGGAAGAATCCATATGTTTTTATAAGTGTTTTTGAATGATGCCTTTTTAGAAACCCTATTTTGAAAAATAAAAGTAGGATATAAGCCTCTGAATTTTAGATTTATTGACCAGATGGGATATATTCAGGCAGCACAGAGAGGTTGGTAGAGAAAAGATATCTTATTTAGACAGTAGTGTAATTATTAAGCTTATGAGGGTCAGGGGAATGTTTTCAGAATGCAGTATATTGCAGTAAAACATGTTTTTATTTACTGGCAAATGGGGTCCATTTCTGTATTGCCCAGATACTTAATTGGCAGACTGAATCACTGCTCATAATGGGAGGTTAAATTCAACTTGCTGTATTTTGAAGTGACCTCACATTCTTCCACATATCTGCAATGCTCAGATCTTCCTGGAAAGAATTTTTTTTCTAATAAGAGTAACATGTACCCAAAGAATACAAAAATACTAACTCCAAGGGATACATGTCACCTGATTTGATAGCAGGCTACAATAGCCAAATTATGAAAACAGCCCAAGTGCCCATCAGTGTCAGTCAGTGAAAGACAAATACCATATGATTTCACTCATACGTGGAATTTAAGAGACAAAGCAAACAAGCAAAGGGGAAGGGAAAAAAAAGAGACAGGGAGAGAGGGAGACAAACCAAGATATAGACTCTTAACTATAGAGAACAAACTGATGGTGACCAGAGGGGAGGGGGTGGAGTGATGCGGATTAAGAGGGGTACTTGTGATGAGCACCAGGTGTGATGTATGGAAGTGTGGGGTGACTGTATTGTACTCTGGAAACTAATGTTACATTGTAAGTTAACTAACTGGAATTTAAGTAAAAACTTTAAAAAATAAAAAGTAATGTTTTCATTCATGTTTGCTTTTTTGTTAGCATCCTTAAAATCTGTAGAGCCTTTTGTAAAGCCTCCTTTTTGATGCAAAAACAAATAAAATTTCTGATTGATGAAGGAGAAGAACACAGAGAATATAGAGGGGAAAAAATACCATATTTCCTTCTGAGGAAAGTTAATGTAGGCACAATAATGCTGCCTAAGGTCTCTCTTGATGGTCTCCAGTTTGTGGAATTAGTGCGTACTGCTAATACTCTACTCTTTGCAAAGAGGCAGAATTCATGCTAAACTCTCAGGTTTGGCTTTGACACTTAGGACACTGCCATAGGTTTAAATGTTATTTGCTATTTCCTGGAGGGAGCTTTGAATGGGCTGGAAAGCAACAGCAGCAGCACAGGATGAAGAAAGAACCACTGTGAGTGACTGTGCACAGGTGTCAAAGATGGAGAGGAGTGCCTAAGAGTTAGAGTTGATAAGGATCCCTCATGCTTTACCGTCACTCAAGCTCTCCAGAGAGTTCAAAGGATGTTACCATATGGTCTGATTACCTCTCCCAGCAACTCTGGGCCATAGGTAATGAGTAGAAAGGAAGCTCTCATCTCTGGTAGTTAAATCCTGGACGTTGAACAATGAGAGCCCTGTTCTTCTAGCATTCCCCTGATATTGTACAATGGAAATCCCAGTCTTCTCTGAATTCCCTCTCCAGGTGAGATGACACCAGCCAGGAATCCCCTTGCCCTTCTCTTAGTTGAGTCAGCTTTGGTTTCCCTCTTGTGTTAGAGAAAGTGAATACCACACTCTTTGAAATCACAATTGACAATACTGGCTTTGTGGATTCAGCGATTTTACCAGTGCCTCTCTTGATGAAGGGTGAAAAGTGATAAGTTAGAAACTGGACTCATTGAGCTGGCTTGGCTACAAATCAATGACCCCAGGCAAACAAGCCTTATCAACTTCCATTAGATCAATTCTAATCCCTGAACTGTGTAATTCTTCCCAAGCTATGGTCCTTCCCATAGCTCTACATGCAGAGAAACATTGAAAAGTAAACTGCAGGTGACTGGATAGGAGATTTGGGGAGGGATATGTCACTGATAGATACCATTTTTGGTGACTGTTAATAGTGATGCTCATTATATAGTTGTAGAGTTTCTGAAGGAGCTCAAGTTGCTTCTTTTTGGAAAAGTGAAGTGAGGGGGGAAAAAGAAGTGAAGTGAGGGAAAAAGGAAAAAGAAGAGGAGAAATTACCAGGAATGTAGCTTCTGAAGAAGAGAGATGAAGGTAGTATTTACCTGCTAATTACATTTGTCATTTTTTAATTAACATATAATGTATTATTTGCTCCAAAGGTACAGGTCTATGAATCATCAGTCTTACACAATTCACAGCACTCACCATAGCCATACCCTCCTCAATGTCCATAACCCCGCCACACTATTCCTCCCCCACCACCACTGAGATTAAGAGTCTCCTATGGTTTGTCTCCCTTCTGATCCCATCTTGTTTCATTTTTTCCCTCCCTTCCCACCACAACTCCTGCCCTGCCTCTCAAATTCCTCATATCAGAGAGATCATATAATTGTCTTTCTCTCATTGACTTATTTCACTTAGCTTAATACCCTCTAGTTCCATCCACATCATTGTGAATGGCAAGATTTTGTGGTTTTTGATTGCTACATAGTATTCCATTGTAGATATATACCCCATCTTCTTTATCCATTCATCTGTTGATGGACATCTAGGTTCTTTCCATAGTTTGGCAATTGTGAACATTGCTGGTATAAACATTTGGGAGCACATGCCCCTTCAGATCAGTACATTTGTATCTTTAGAATAAATACCCCATAGTGCGATTGCTGGGTTGTAGGGTAGCTCTATTTTCAACTTTTTGGGGAACCTCCATACTGTTTCCCGGAGTGGCTGCACCAGCTTGCATTCCCACCATCAGTGTAGGAGGGTTCCCCTTTCTCTGCATCCTTGCCAACATCTGTATAGTTTTCTTTGCATCCTTGCCAACAACTGTCATTTCCTGTCTTGTTAATTTTAGCCATTCTGACTGGTGTGAGGTGGTATCTCACTGTGGTTTTGATTTGTATTTCCCTGATGCCAAGTGATGTTGAGGACTTTTTCATGTGTCTGTTGGCCATCTGGATGTCTTCTTTGCAAAAGTGTCTGTTCATGTTTTCTGCCCATTTCTTGATTGGATTATTTGTTCATTGGGTGTTGAGTTTAATAAGTCTTTATAGATTTTGGATACTAGCCCTTTAGCTGGTATGTCATTTGAAAATATCTTCTCCCATTCTGTCGCTTGTCTTTTGGTTTTGTTGACTGTTTCCTTTGTTGTGAAAAAGGTTTTGATCTTGATGAAGTCCTAGTTGTTCATTTTTGCCCTTGCTTCCCTTGCCTTTGGTGATGTACCTAGGAAGGAGTTACTGCGGCTGAGGTCGAAGAGGTTGCTGCCTATGTTCTGCTCAAGGATTTTGATGGATTCCTGTCTCACATTAGGTATTTCATCCATTTTGAGTCTATTTTTGTGTGTGGTGTAAAGCAAAGATCCATTTTCATTCTTCTGCATGTGGCTGTCCAATTTTCCCAACACCATTTGATGAAGAGACTGTCTTTTTTCCATTGGACATTCTTTCCTGCTTTGTTGAAGATTAGTTGGCCATAGAGTTGAGGGTCCATTTCTGGGCTTTCTATTCTGTTCCACTGACCTATGTGTTTGTTTTTGTGCCAGTACCATACTATCTTGATGATTACAGCTTTGTAATAGAGCTTGAAGTCTGGAATTATGATGCCTCCAACTTTGGTTTCCTTTTTCAACATTCCTCTGGCTGTTCAGGGTCTTTTCTGGCTCCATATAAGTTTTAGGATTATTTGTTCAATTTCTTTGGGAAAAAAAAAGATGGCATTTTGATAAGGATTGCATTAAATGTGTAGATTGCTCTAGGTAGTATAGACATTTTCACATGTTCTTCCAATCCATGAGCATAGAACGTTTTTCCATTTCTTTGTGTCTTCCTCAATTTCTTTCATAAGTACTTTATAGTTTTTATAGTTTGAGTACAGATTCTTTGCCTCTTTAGATAGGTTTATTCCTAGGTATCTTATGGTTTTGGGTGCAATTGTAAATGGACTGACTCTTTAATTTCTCTTTCTTCTGTCTTGCTGTTGGTGTATAGAAATGCAACTGATTTCTGTGCATTGATTTCATATCCTGACACTTTACTGAATTCCTGTATGAGTTCTAGCAGTTATGGAGTGCAGTCTTTTGGGTTTTCCACATAAAGTATCATATCATCTCCTAAGAGTGAGAGTTTTGTTTCTTCTATGCTGATTTAAGTGTCTTTTATTTCTTTTTGTTGTCTGATTGCTGAGGCTAGGACTTCTAGTACTATGTTGAATAGCAGTAGTGATAGTGGACAGCTCTGCTGTATTCCTGACCTTAGGGGGAAAGCTCTCAGTTTTTCCCCACTGAGAATGATATTTGCTGTGGGCTTTTCATAGATGGTTTTGATGACATTGAGGTATGTACCCTCTACCCTTACAATGTGAAGAGTTTTGATCAAGTAAAGATGCTATACTTTGTCAAATACTTTCTTAGTGTTTATTTAGAATATCATATGGATCCTCTTCTTTCTTTTATTAATGTATTGTATCACATTGATTGATTTGTGGATGTTGAACCACCCTTGCAGCCCAGGAATAAATCCCACTTGGTTGTGGTGAATAATCATTTTAATGTACTGTTGGATCCTATTGGTTAATATTTTGGTGGGAATTTCTGCATCTGTGTTCATCAAGGATATTGGTCTGTAATTCTCCTTTTTGATGGGGTCTTTGGCTAGGTTTGGTATCAAGGTAATGCCAGCCTCATAAAATGAGTTTGGAAGTTTTCCTTCCATTTCTATTTTTTGGAACTGTTTCAGGAGAATAGGTATTAATTCTTCTTTAAATGTTTGGTAGAATTCCCCTGGGAAGCCGTCTGACCCTGGGCTCTTGTTTGTTGGGAGATTTTTGATGACTGCTTCAATCTCCTTACTGGTTATGGGTCTGTTCGGGTTTTCTATTTCTTCCTGTTCAGTTTTGGTAGTTTATGTCTCTAGGAATGCATCCATTTCTTCCAGACTGTAAAATTTGCTGGTGTATAGTTGCTCATAATATATTCTTACAATTGTTTCTATTTCTTTGGTGTTGGTTGTGATCTCTCCTCTTTTATTCATGATTTTATTGATTTGGGTCTTTTATCTTTTCTTTTTGATAAGTCTGGCCAGGGGTTTACCAATCTTATTAATTCTTTCAAAGAACTACCTCCTAGTTTCTTTGATTTGTTCTACTGTTCTTTTGGTTTCTATTTCATTGATTTCTGTTCTGATCTTTAGTATTTCTCTGATTCTGCTGGGTTTAGGCTTTCTTTGTTGTTCTTTCTCCAGCTTCTTTAGGTGTAGGGTTAGACTGTATACTTGAGACCTTTCCTGTTTCTTGAGAAAGGCTTGTGTTGCTATATACTTTCCTCTCAGGACTCTTTGCTGTGTCCCAAAGATTTTGAACAGTTGTGTTTTCATTTTCATTTGTTTCCATGGATTTTTAAATTCTTCTTTAATTTCCTGGTTGATACATTCATTCTTTAGTAGGATGCTCTTTAGCCTCCATGTATTTGAGTTCTTTCCAACTTCCCTCTTGTGATTGAGTTCTAGTTTCAGAGCATTATGGTCTGAAAATATGCAGGGAATGAATTCAGTCTTTTGGTACTGGGTGAGACTGGATATGTGACCCAGGATGTGATCTATTCTGGAGAATGTTCCATGTGCACTAGAGAAGAATGTGTATTCTGTTGCTTTGGAATGGAATGTTCTGAAGATATCTGTGATGTCCATCTGGTGCAGTGTGTCATTTAAAACCTTTATTTCCTTGTTGATCTTTTGCTTAGCTGATCTGTCCATCAGTAAGGGAGGTGTTAAAGTCCCCTACTATTATTGTATTATTGTTGATTTTGATTTTGTTTCTTTGATTTTGTTATTAATTGGTTTACATAATCAGCTGCTCCTATGTTAGGGGCATAGATATTTAAAATTATTAGATCTTCTTGTTGGACCGACCCTTTAAGTATGACATGGTGTCCTTCCTCATCTCTTATTATAGTCTTTGGCTTAAAATCCAATTTACCTGATATAAGGTTTGTCACCTCACTTTTTTTTTTGATGCCCATTAGCATGGTAAATTGCTTTCCACCCCCTCACTTTAAATCTGGAGGTGTCTTTGGGTACAAAATGAGTTTCTTGCAGATAGCATATCGATGGGTCTTTTTTTTTGTTGTTTTTTTTTTTTAATCCATTCTGATAACCTGTGTCTTTTGATTGGGGGCATTTATTCCATTTACATTCAGGGTAACTATTGAAAGATATTGTCTCTGTTCCTTTATTGTCTGATACTTTCAGGCTCTTTCTTTGCTCAGAGGACTCCTTTCAATATTTCCTGTTGGGCTGTTTTGGTGTTTGCAAATTCTTTTAGTTTCTTTTTGTCCTGGAAACTTTTTATCTCTCCTTCTATTTTCAATGACAGCCTAGCTGGATATAGTATTCTTGGCTGCATATTTTTCTCATTTAGTGCTCTGAATATATCATGCCAGTCCTTTCTGGCCTGCCAGGTCTCTGTGGATAGGTCTATTGCCAAACTAATATTTCTACCATTGTATGTTACAGACCTCTTGTCCCAAGCTGCTTTCAGGATTTTCTCTTTGTCACTGAGACTTGTAAGTTTTACTATTAGGTGATGGGGGGGGGGGGTGTTGACCTATTTTTATTGATTTTAAGGGGGGGGTGTTCTCTGGCCTCCTGGATTTTGAGGCTTGTTCCCTTTGCCAAATTAGGGAAATTCTCACTATAATTTGCTCTAGTACATCCTCTGCCCCCCTCTCCATTTCTTCTTCTTCTGGGATCCCAATTATTTTAATATTGTATGTCTTATGGTGTCACTTATTTCTCAAATTGTCCCCTTCATGGTCCAGTAATTATTTGTCTCTCTTTTTATCAGTGTCTTTATTCTCCATCAATTGGTTTTCTATATCACTAATTCTCTCCTCTGTGTCATTTATCCTAGGAGTAAGAACCTCCATTTTTGATTCACCTCATTAATAACTTTTTTGATTTCAACTTGGTTAGATTTTAGTTCTTTCATTTCTCCAGAAAGGGATTTTATTTCTCCAGAAATGGATTCTCTAGTATTTTCCATGCCTTTTTTGGAGCCCAGCTAGCACCTTGATAACTATCATTGTGAACTCTAGTTCTGAAATCTTACTAATGTCTGTATTGATTAGGTCCCTAGCCATCAGTACTGCCTCTTGCTCTTTTTTTTTTGTTGTGAGTTTTTCCACCTTGTAATTTTATCCAGATAAGAAGAGATGAATGAGAGAACAAAATTATAAAAGTGCAGCAATGACCCAGAAAAATATACGCTAACCAAATCTGAGGAGACCCAAACCCAGGGGGAGAAGGAAGGAGGAAAAAAAGAAAAACAAACAAAATATAAATATAGATATAAATATAAATATATGAATATATATTGATATATAAATTTATATAAATATATAAATAAATATAAATTTATATAAATATAATATAATAAAATGTGTATATATATATATACACATACATACACATATAGTGCTCCCATACCACTCCTCCTGGAGGAAGAAGGTGAGTCTTCCTGGATCTGCCACTCTTTGAGTCCTGGCTCAAAGAGCAGTGGCCCAACTGTTCCTCAGATCATGGTTTAAGGTAACCCTGAGCTGAGCGATCCCCCATTGGCTCCGTCTCTGAAGCCAGCTTCCCCACTCTGACCTGGGAGCTCTGCCACACTTAAGCACACCCCATCTTTCTGTGACCCTGCGGGTCCTGAGACCACACTGTCCCCATGAGGGCTCCACCCCCTGCTTAGCCTTTGGAGCCACGTCCCTCAGTGGAGCAGACTTCTAATAGTCCCAATTTTGTGCTCCCCTGCTCTACCGCTTGCTGGGAGCTGGCACCCCTCCCCACAGTCTCTCTTCCCATATGTCACCTCGGGTTCACTTCTCTGCATGTCCTACCTTCCAGAAAGTGGTCACTTTTCTGTTTGTAGAATTGCTTCTCTTCTTTTCTTCAATCTCCTGTTGAATTTGTAGGTATTCAGAATGGTTTGGTTCCTATCTAGCCGAACTTCTGGGACCTGATGATATTTAGGTCTCCTACCCCTACACTATCTTGCTCCTTCCCCCTTACATTGGTCATTTTTATAGTTGTAGCAAAACAGTGCCCCACATCTTGAGATAAGGATTGTGAGTAGTGTGGTTGCCCAGATCATGACTCTGGATCTAGAGCTTCTAAGAGTGAGTAATTCACTTCACAGAAGAGATACAAAGTCTCCTGCTGGACTTCTTAGACCATTTGTTTTTAAAATGAGTGTAAAACCTAGTTCCTGTGGATATTGTAATTTATTTCCACTTAATTAAATGGTATTGGATATGAAGGAGAAAGTCTAGAAGGGAATGGAAGGGATAAGGAAAAGAAAGAAGAAGTTCTAGAAATAGCAGAATCACCTAAGTGTAATGCAATCTGGAGTCATCTTATGTATGTATGTGGGGGGAGGCAAACAATAGCACGTATATTTTGGAGTCAGCAAAGACAGTATGGAGGTTCCTCACGAAGTTAAAAGTAGAGCACCCTACGAGCCAGCAATTATACTACCAGGTGTTTACCCAAAGGATACAAACATACTGATTTGAAAGGGCACATGCACCCTGGGGTTTATGGCAGCATTATCAGCAATAGCCAAATTATGGAAAGAGCCCAAATGTCCATCAACTGAGGAATGGATAAAGAAGATCTGTAGCTCTTTTTTTTTTTTTAAAGATTTTATTTATTTATTTGACAGACAGAGATTACAAGTAGACAGAGAGGCAGGCAGAAAGAGGAAGGGAAGCAGGCTCCCCTGCTGAGCAGAGAGCCCGATGTGGGGCTCGATCCCAGGACCCTGGGATCATGACCTGAGCTGAAGGCAGAGGCTTTAACCCACTGAGCCACCTAGGCGCCCCAGAAGATCTGTAGCTCTAGCTCACTCACTCTATCTATCTATCCCACATGCTTTACTGTCAGTCAAACTCTCCAGGGAGTTCAAAGGATGTTATCATATAGTCTGATTACCTCTCCCAGCAACTCTGGGCCATACATAATGAGTAGAAAAGAAGCTCTCTGGAAGTTAAATGCTGGATATTAAACAATGAGAGCCCTGCTCTTCTAGTATTTCCCCAGACACTGTGGAATGGAAACCCCAGTCTTCTTGAATTCCCTTTATATATTACATATATTATTAATATATAATAAATAATATAATAATTAATGTATTACAATAATATAATGTAATATTAATATGTAATATAGTATATAATACACATATTATATACACATTATATATATAATGGAATATCACCCAGCCATCTGGAAGTATGAAATTTTTTCTTTTTGGTAGTAATATCCTTGCCTTATTATTTTTTATAGTGACATATTTTATTGTTCATGTATTTTTCCAAGTATATAGTCGTAATTTATCACTCTTTAAAGTGCTTAACTACAACTTCAAAGATTTGTCAAGGACAGGAAATAACATTAATCCCAGTGTTTGCAAATGTCTGACATTTTGAAAGGCTCCCATTTTATCTCCAATAATACTTTCTGCCTTGAAGTCTACTTTGTCTAATATTAATATAGTCACATCAGCCTTCTCTTGCTTGCTGTTGGCATAGCATATTTTTCTAGCTATTGATTTTTAATCTATCTGTGTCTTTATATTTTAAGTGTGTCCCTTATAGACAGCATAAATTGAGTATTGCTTTTTGTCCATTCTGACAATCTCTGTTATTTATTTGAAGTGTTTAGTCCTCTTACACTTAGTGTAATTACTAATTTGATTGCATTAAAGTCTATGTTTTGTTCTTCATTTTTCTATTGGTCCCATCTATTTTATTTTTCTCTCTTACTCTTTTCTTGGTTTCTTTTGGATTAATTGAAAACTGTTAATAATTCCACTTTATCTGTTAGCTTTTTTTTGCATTTTTAATAGTGATTGCTTAAATATTACAAGATATATTCCTAACTTTTCAGAGTCTTAGAATTAATATTGTATTACTTCCTATCAAATGTAAGAACATGGTAACCATATAGATTCACTTGCCACCTTTCTACTGTCACTTGTGTCTTAGCTGGGATATGTATTACATTTCTCTATGCTATAACCCTCCACATCCCAATTCTATAACTTTTGCTCATCTCATTTTGTTTAAAGTTTTGCCATTTTAAGCAATAGTCTATCTAACTATTTCTGGGACAAGAGTGAAAACCAAGGCTTATTTTATAGCTTCAGTGAACTCCTTGTTTCTGAAACTCTCTGTGTGTATTTATAAATTGCTAAGAAGCCTACAGGAAGCCGTTTTATTGGAACACCCAATTGCAGCCTTTCAGCTAATAAACTAGGTTTATTCATCCTCTTTTTAAATTTATATTGCAGTGAACATCTAGCCTCCTTCCTCTCACACAAACCAGTTCCTTGTATTTCTTCATGCAAAATCAAATATTTATGGCATGCACTTTATTATAAAACTTTGGCATCAAGCTGCCCATAAAAGTAATCTTTTTGTGTTTTTGCATTTCCTTCTGAGACAATATTCTTATGCATTTTCTGCTTTTAGGATCTGTTTTTCCTAAGACTAAATTGTCTTCTCATGTATGGTACTTTTCAAATCTGAATGTGTGAACATTTTCCTCTCTTCTTTTTGTCTTCATATTTATGCTGTTGATTGGCAACTTTTGAGGGCTATTTTTTATTCTTTGCCTCTGATTCCTTGTTGAGGTATTTTCCTGACTCCGTGCTAAAGATAATGAACCATAGAGAAGCATGCTAGCTATGTCACTGGGTGGTTCTGTGACTTCAGGTCAATCACTCATCTGTTGAGCTCCAATTTACATGAGATGATTTAAGACTCCTTCTAGTGCTAGTTCTAATATTCTGTGTTCCCATGACTTGAGCTGCCCTAGCAATATTATCATTTATTCAAACACACAAAACACAAAACATGCACACAAAAGTACATGCAAACACATATGTACAGTTGTCCTTTCTTTTCTTTTCTCTTTTCTTTTCCTCCTTCCTCCTTCCTCCTTCCTCTTTCTTTCTTTCTTTCTTTCTTTCTTTCTTTCTTTCTTTCCCTTTCTTATTTAATTTATTTGAGAGAAAGACTGCCAGAAAAGAGGGGAGGAGCAAAAGCAGAAGCAGAAGAAGACTCCCCACTAAACAGGGAGCCTGATACAGGGCTTGATCACCGGACCCCAGGATCATGACCTGAGCCAAAGGCAAATGCTTAACTGACTGAGTCACCAGACGCTCCTACAGTTGTCCTCATATCCTCTGATACTTCTGCTTTTGGCCATCCTCACTCTTAGAAGTTGCTTCCAGATATCCCTGGATTCTCATCCCATATCTGGCTGCCTGGTCCTTGCCCTTCAAATACCAGTGTTTACATCCTTGACTCTGGCTTTTACCCATTTAAGCTAACTGGTAATCTGTACAACTCTGCTCCTGGCCTTGTACTCCGCCTCTGCCTGATGAATTCACCAGAGTTTTGCTCCTTAGTCCCCTCACCAGACTCTCTCCTTCCATGTGGCCTCACCTTGTATGGTGGACTTCCATTTTGCCATGTCCCTGGCCCCTTCTCAGTATACAAATGAACTGAACTTCATTCTTGTGGATTACAGGATTCCTGAGAAAAGGCCATGGAAAAAGTCAGAAAAAATTTATGAAGTCAGTAAAGAAGAGAGGTGGAGGTGGCCCAAAGTGAAATTACAATTAAGAGGAAGTTTATTTTTAGTACCCCTCCAACTCTTTTTCAGGTACAATTTCCTCTCTCTGGCATCCCACATTTCAAGACACCCAGTGCTCTCCTACTACACCTTGCTGCCTTAGGAGTCACCAACTGCATCCTCCCTTGGTTCTTGGCACTCCAAATTCCAGATCACTGCCAGGTCCAGCCCTCCCCTCCAGCCAGTTACTTGTCCTGTCTCTCCTCCATAAGAGCCCTGTTCTCTACTAGCCAAATCAAGAAACGTTGGTATCAAAGGCTGACAGTGGTTTGAAGAGTTTCCTTTCCTGGATAACATGGAAAAAAGAAAAAGAAAAAGGAATCAGAACATCTTATTTTGAAATCAAGTTCTCCTGCTTTCTATCTGTGTGAACTTAACCAAATCTTACCTTCTCTCTTTTTTTTTAAGATTTTATTTATTTATTTGAGAGAGAGACAGTGAGAGAGAGCATGAGCAAGGAGAAGGTCAGAGGGAGAAGCAGACTCCCATGGAGCTGGGAGCCCAATGCGGGACTCGATCCCGGGACTCCGGAATCATGACCTGAGCCGAAGGCAGTTGTCCAACCAACTGAGCCACCCAGGAGTCCCAATCTTACCTTCTCTTGAGTCTCAGTTTCCACCTTAAAATGAGGGAAAATATTTTTTCATGGGGTTGTCATAAGAATTTACAGATATAGTATATGTAAGCACTCTTTCTAAGTACTGTGTGAGAATGAAGATTTCTATGCAGGATTCAAAAATGCTTCTCAGACTCACCCTATACATCATGAATTGGGAGAGATTTTGGTTCCCTTGACAAAAGAGATCCAGATGGCCTCAATACTTCAGTTGCTTCTTTAATTTTTTTTTTTTTCCTTGAATAATGAAGGGCAAAAAGAACAAACTATGAAGAGAGAAGCTAGGTAAGATTTGGCAAGTAGAGAAAATGTTTTAGACAGAAGATTCCATATCCACCTATGCATCCAGTTTCTGGAGAAAGGACCACCCAGTTGAATAATAATATATACTATTTATTGAACATCTGAAATGTGCCACACTTTATATACATTATCTCTACTTTTCAAAGAAATCTTTCAGAATGGTAGAGAAGGAAATGGCTACTCGAAGAAGATGAGTTTTCCTTTCTTTTTATTATTTTTTTCTTTTATTTTTCTTTTACTTATAATGTCCCATCTCTGCAGGGGGTAGAGTCAGATTCCAACCCCACCCCGTCTCACACCAAGGCCTGTGCTCTTTTCAACAGACAACCCTGATCTTACTTCCCTGAGGAAGCTTACTGATCCATCTCAGAAGCTACACACTGCCTGGGACACCTGGATCTTCTTCAAAATATGTTCAAAAAACAAAAAAGCAGACATGTCTCAAAATAATTTGGGGTTGACTGGACCGAAGGCCCTTGGGCTAGACCTGTTCCAGCTGCCCAAGCAGCCTCTCCGGAACTGGGGTTTCTTTGGAGCACCCAGTAGGGAATGTTCTTTGGCAAGTCTGAGCCCATCCAAAGGTTGGCACCCAAAATTATAAAGCGAGGGAGGCTAAAGGCACAGCACATCACGACACTGTATAATTATTTGACTTTGGCATAATTCCTCCTTGATGGCTGATTATGCCACATTACCTGTTTGAAATGGAAGGAGCCTTTGCAGGTAAGTGTAGGACAGGAGTGGATCTTCTTCGTGGCACATGTCTTAGCCAAATGGCCTGGTCATGTCAAATTTGAGTCTGAGTCCACCCCTTTCATGGGAATGAACTCAGTGGTCCTCAAGGGTAGCTCTCTCTTACATGTGGTCAGGTGCCCTGCCATCACTGGCACTGAGGTAGTATGTGAAGATGGCCGCGGTGGTGAATGCTGGGAGCATGGGGAGAGAATGAAGCATCTACTAGCAAGGGAACTTTATTTGAGTGTCTAAAATCCTGATTTCACCTAAGTAGGTTAAACCACAACCAAAATTTCTCTTGCAATAGAAAATCTTTGGTTTGGGGATAAAGTCATCTCTGGAGTGTTCCATGTCTAGGTTTCCCTCAGGTGGGAATCAGTATTGGGAGCCTGTAAGGGAAAGGAAAGGAAACAGCTCAAACTGAATAGCCCAAAGCAGATTTCGAATTCCTTGGAGAATTTGCATTCATCTACTGATTTAACTAACCAGTGCCAAGCTGATGCAAATGGCATGTGGAGGCTTTTACTAGGAGGCAGAAGCTGGGGGAGAGGAAAGGCTTACAGATTTCTTTCTAATCTTGGGGGAGGCTCCTCTGGGAGGTTGACAGAGGAAGGATGTGCTGACTTCCCAGATGGTTTTGCAAGGTAATCTACCCTATTTTGGTCAAGGTCTTGACTCAGGGTCATGTGTGTCTTGAGGAGGTCAAGTGGCAATTCAGTTGATTAGAAACAAAAGGTCAGCACCTCTCAGCAGTTGTCACTGGGTGATTTTCCCACTTGGAATGCCATAGAAACAGAATTACAGAATTGTGCAGTGTGTATGAGTTGTGGGGAGGGTTTGTCAGGCATAAAAAAGGAAAGGGAACTAACACTTATGTGCTAGGACTGTTACACATTTTCTTCACTGAATCACTTCAATCTTGCGTTGAGGAAAAGAATTCTTTTTTTTTTTAAAAAGATGTTATTTATTTATTTGAGAGAGAGAGAGAGAGAGGGAGCATGCACGAGAGTGAGGGGAAGAGCAGAGGGAGCGGGAGAAACAGACTTTCCACTGAGGAGAGCGGGGCCTGATCCCAGAACCCCAAGATCATGACCTGAGTTGAAACCAAGAGTCGGACACCCAACTGATTAAGCCACCCAGACACACTGAGGGAAAGAATTCTTTAAGAAACTGAGCCACACTCCTTTAGTGAGTTGCTTGAGATAGTGATTAATTAAGTGGGACTAGACCCCAGTAGCGGGCTTGCTGTTTCTCCTGTTGTTCCGTGTGAAGATTCTTTTCTGACTAGAAATGCAAGACTCTCTAATTGGTCAGGCACATTCTTCCCTTTTCTAACAGAAAAGCAGGAGTCTAGCAGTGAGCCAGGTTTCTAGCAGCATCTTATAGCCAGACCTCCTGGTTTCCCGAGCAGCCAGACTTCTGGGGCTTTATCATGTGGCCCCCCTCATGTTCAGATCTCTCTTCAAACATAATGCTCTAATTTCCCAGTCCCCAAACTGAACCCAAATAACATTGTTTTGTGCACCTATGAGCTGAGCCAGGACTTCCTTAGCAAGTGGGAGAAAAACAAAATCAAGGAAACTCGCAGACCAAGTTTAAATGGAATGAAACCTACACATTTCCTAAAGCTATTGAACTGAACAAAACCAGATCAAAATATTCTCAGTAAACCTGAGTCAAGGCAATATTTCCCTTGGGTTGAGTCCATTGCCACAAGTAAATATCACTGAGTGCTCAGGTGCTCCGCAGGGCTGAGGAGTTGGCCCACTGCGGACACTGAGGGGTTTGTGTGTGTGTGTGTGTGTGTGTGTGTGTGTGTAGTGGGGTGCTGGCTCAGACAGCTGTGGGGTGTGGGAGGGCTCAGATGATCCCTTACCTGACCTGGCCTCTGACCCCTCCTCTGTGAAGTGATGGGGTTGCCTTCATTCTCTGGTGTCCAAACTAGAACAGAATAAAACAGGAACAGCAGAAACTTTTCAGAAGGTAGTTTTTTGGAGAATTGTGATGTGTGGAACTGATAGAAAGCTGTTCTGGGTGAAGCAGTGGTTGGTGGCTCAGAGGTTCCCGAGTAAAGTATAAAATTAGTAGCAGGTAACTTTGTGCCAGGCATGTTTCTAAGCCTTTTCTCTGTAATCCCTCATCTACTCCTCACCACCATCCTTCTGAGGTAGGGACTATTATCAGCCTGATCCCAGGGCTACATCTGAGGAAACAGAGACACAGAGAGTGTAAGTAAGTTGCCTGTGGTCACACAGCTAAGTGAGAGGAAGTGGGGTGGGACCAGGCATCCTGACTCGGCCTTTGCTTAACCACTCTGCTCTGTTGCTCTCACACCAGATGGGTTGGGCACTGGTCTGCCAGGGACCTAACATCAGAATGGAATAAACCAGGAACTTGGCACCAGTGAACTCAGGTCTCTCTGTCTTAGACTCTTAAGGAGACTGGCAAAACGAGCTATACCCTGAAGCAGACAGACTCCTCGGGCGGACAAAACCACCGTCCTTACCAGTGCTGCCCCATGTCTGGGGCCAGTTTTGCTCCTCAAGCAGCAGGTCGCACCTTGCTTCCATAGGCTGCTCTCCCAGGCCTGAGGCCCCTGCCCGAAAAGGTTGCTTTGCCTGTAGCTGCAATTGGCTGGAGCTCTGAGACCAGAGGATCTAGCATGTAAGGTTCTTCACTAGGAATGAGTGATTTATTTTACTATGTAGTTTAAAAACCCTCTTGGGGCGCCTGGGTGGCTCAGTCAATTAAGTGGCTGCCTTCAGCTCAGGTCATGATCCCAGGGTCCTGGGATCAAGTCCCACATGGGGCTCCCTGCTCAGCGGGGAGCCTGCTTCTCCCTCTCCCTCTGGCTGCTGCTCTGCCTACTTGTGCTATCTCTCTGTCAAATAAATAAATAAAATCTTAAAAATAAATAAAATAAAAACCCTCTAATATATTTCCCAAAAGGCTGCCTGCTTCACAAATTTGAAAAAGGAAAGGGAAGCGGGAATAGGAAGCGCCAAACGGTGAGAAGTGTTTTGCCAACACAACACACAGAAGAAATAATTTTAAAACACATTTTGAAGGTGGTTTCATGACAGCAGACATGTACCACATCTCTATCTTTTATGTGTGAGTGACGGACCCTGCCCTCTAGTGAATGACCATCTTCCAAAACAGTCGTGGGTCAAGTACAGACAGGAGACGATGTTCAGTGCCTGTGATGTCTGATTTTGTACATAAAAGAGTTGCCTTTTCTCCTGGTCTGCAGCTTGTCTTTTCATTTTCTTAATGGTATCTTTTGAAGAGCGAGTTTTAATTTTGATGAACTTCACTTTGTCCAAAACATCTTTTTTTTTTCTATTATGGGTTGTGTTTTGCAGGGGGGGGGATCATATTTTTTTCAAGCATAGATTTTTTTAAAAAAGATTTTATTTATTTATTTGTCAGAGAGAGAAAGAGAGAGAGAGCACAAACAGAGGGAGCAGCAGGCAGAAGGAGAAGGTCACAGAACTCGATCCCAAGACCCTGGGATCATGACCTGAGCGGAAGGCAGATGCTTAATGACTGAACCACCCAGGTGCCCCATGAAGAGGTTTTTGATCATGGTGTTCACTCTTGTTGCTGTCCCAGAGAACAAGCAAACTTCTTGCAGAGCAGATTGGCCCCAGGGACCAATTTTCTAGGGAGGACTTCACAAAGGAATACACACCAAAGAGAGAGGCTAGTTCAATTTTACATTAGGGTCAGAATCTCAGGGCTTGATGGGTGAGAATGGATATCTTGCTACTCAAAGTGTGGTCTGACGACTAGCAGGTGTCAGTGTCACTGGTGGGATTGGGCAGGGCTTGTTAGAAATGACAAATTTCAAGCCTCACTCTGAGAGTAGAGTAGAAGAGAGCAGATCTTTTGCCCATAATTCCCAAGATGTAGATATTACGGCCAGAATCCACTTTTTACCAAGATCCTGGTGACTCACAAGCATTTCTCAGGTTGGAGAAGGTCAAGTCCAGTGGTTCTGGACTCCCTTGCCAATGCTCTGGCTAAGTGGTCATCGGAGCTCTGCTTAATAACTCCAGGGACATATTGTCACAGTGAGTAGATGACATTGACCCTTTTATTTTCCTTTTTAGGTTAGGTTGGTTAGGCAGAGAAATGGACACAAGTGAACAAGGAGTTGTGCTCTAATTTGCAAAGACCAGGTCAGCCCCTAGAGCTACTCTTTTAAAACAGCTCATCTTAAAACAACCACCACCACCCAGCTCATCTTTACAGCAAACAGACTGCTGACTTCCTTCCTTTGGAGGAAGAAAGAAGACAACTCTGATGTGTGGTTCTTCGTTCACTCATTCCACGGTATATTCAGTCTTAGGAAAAACACAGCACTGCCGTGTGTGAGTACTGTTAACACAAATTCGTCGTCAATTACTGTTTACTTACAATTTATAAGACCACATAGTCTTCTTTATAACCAGATGAACAAACTGATGCTAGCCTTGGTTCCTAAACTTTAGCAAGCAGCCGAATCACCTGGAGCGCTTGTTTAAAAATTGCTAAGTCCCCCTCCCTCACCAAAGTTTTTGATTTAGTTTATGGGATAGGAACTGATAATCTGCATTTCTAGCAATTCCCAGGTGATGCTGAGTTATCAAAACAGTAGCCTCAGATGCATTACTAGCACCTCAAGAAATATACGGACACTTACTCTTTGACACTGTGCTCCCTTCATATGGAATATAGGGCCAAGTATCACCAACCCATGGTCACGGAAGACAGAGTATCCGGGACAACTTAAATACAGATATGATCTGATGGCTTTCAAACGTCTACTTCCCAAACTTACATCTGAGTTGCTAACCAGCGATTTCATTTGCTTCATTTTCTATTCTTTTCGATTCTACCCACCTCTGAGGACAGATAGTTCTGGATGATCACAGGATGTTTGATATTGAAATCATAAGCACCTACTGGTTGGCAGGGGGCCCCACTGGCCAGTGTCGAGGAGACATTCGGAGCATGGGGGTGGGCTCTGAGCTGCGTGATGACCTTGAAGGTCACTGTGGTCCTTAGCGGAGTCCTGGGCCCTACCTCACCTGCAGACTCACATCCATGATTTCGGTGGGATGAAGGAACCATTCGATTGTGGGAGGACCTTGGAATCACGGCAGTCCTCAGTGAGCTGATAAATCTTTGGCCAAGCACAGGACCCAGGCATCTCTGGTCAGGGTTCCTTCTGGCATGTTTCCTCACCTGGGACAGATGCTCAGATCAGACTTGAACTTTCTGACCCTTCTGGTGCCGTTTGTCTCAAGACTGCCTTGCAGACGGCTCTGTGACAGAGGCTGCCTGCCAGTGAAAAACCAGGACTGCACTTTATACCGTAATTGAGTGGAGACAGGATTTACCTCATTGGCGTACCTTGCCTGTATGACTCCATTTCACATTATTAAAAACAGAGACTTGGTCCTTTTTTTTTTTTTTATAAAAAATTTATTGAGATGATGCAATTATAGGCTTTTCTTTAAAAATTATTTGCAACTCACTGGCCCTGAGAAAAGGCATTTGTTTTTGTTTTTTTTTCTTTTTTGTTACATTCATTTGATTCAGTCCCTTATAAACCCCACACCTCATAAACAACAAGAGATCAGAAATTAAACAAAAAGAAAAAAAAGAAGAAATTCTAGATTCGTTCTGGTTTGCAGGTGGTTGTAGTCCCAAAGAGAAATCGTCGAGAATGTTCACTTGGCGTGTGTGAAAGACTCGGGGAGTTTGTAGTTGTTTAGTGTTGATGCAGATGGGGCCCAAAGAGGATCAGGTTAGTCTTCTGTGGTTTTTAGACAGGCAGGAATTATTGTCACCCTCCTCCCCCACCACGGCTTCCTTAGATCGCTGCCTTCCTTCCAGACTTCTGCAGAGAAGAGGAGCAGGCTGAGGGGATGAAAACTTACTAGCACCGAACGTCAGGGCAAAAAAACCTGCCCTTTGTTCTTTGGGGATTTCCCCAAATCTTTTATCTTCAACTTCCTGGGTGGGAATGGGTCCAATGGGGGTCTAGCCAGGCTGGATTCCACTCCTCATTCTGTCCCTGGCATGCTGTCTGCTCCCAGGGCACCATCTTGCCTCCTGGACACTCAGGTCTCCCTTCTGGAGAAGGGAGTGAATGTTTCAAAAATGTACTGACTTGGAGCCTAGACAGTGAAAGGTGGAAACAGTAGTTACTTAGTCATTTAGGTGGATCCTGTCATAGCCATCGAAGTTTTAGCTAAAGCTACATTCTTATTTGGGCTAGACACCAGCGTAAAAAGACCCTGGGTAAGAGGGTTCCAAACACACTGTTGAGAGGAGAAAATCCATCAGTCTGTTATCCCCTTTTTTCTGTGGGGATGTCCCCCTGGAAAAAAGAAAGAAAAAGAAAGAACGAAAGAAAGAAAGAAAGAGAAAGGAAGAAAGAAAGGACTCAGGACATTGGTGACCCTGCGTCAGGCAAGAGACCAAGTTGCCTTGGGACAGAAAGAGAGACTGTTCTGCCACATGGCCAGTCCAGCCAATAGCCACTGCCCTCCTCTGATGGAGAGGAGGCAACATGGCAAACCCAAGATGCAGGCAAGAGAAGGTGCTAGAGAATTTCTAGCTGGAGATACAAGTGAGATCGACCCCCCAGATACAGGTGAAGCAAGCTCTCCCTGCTCTGCGGTGCTCTTCTGCAGAGCCCTTTCTCGATTTCTGATCTAAGCCAAGCAGTCCCGGGACAGCAGCAGGGAAAGGCCAACTAGGTCACAGACATACTTTTCACATGGTCCCAGGTGAACGTGCCATTGGCCCCAGCACTTGGTAAGGAATTTCAGCTTGGATAGAGTCTACAGGTTGAGTGGACGCTCTCGGGGGGCCGGGGCTGTGCCCGATTCCTCTGAATCCCTTCCAGGGTCTATCAGGTGCTTCGCCAAGTCCGAAGCAGGGTCAGCATGTCCTAAGGCATCCCTGGGGTCAGCAGCGTGTAAGCGCCGTGTCTCTGATGTCAGCACTGCCCGCGTGTTAGCTCGAAGCAATGAGAAGGACGTTTGACTAATTTAAGGGAGTCAACAGAAAACTCTTACTGGGAATATCTGGGTGGGAAATAAAGATCATATTGGAATTAGCACCTTCTATCCTTTCAAGCGACTGAAGGTGTCATCCTGTCCTACGTATTCTTACAGGGTATTGCTTTAAATACAGAAATCCTCGGGGCCAATGGGAATTTCCCTCCCTAATTCAACTGTAATATTCTTCGAACAGTAAAAGCCCAGGTCCTTCTATCAGAATGAGATGTTCTAACCTTAGGGAAGAGCCCCACCATGTCCTGTCTCTGGTTACATCGTCACACAAAGGGCCTCAGTCAAAATGCACCTTCTCTCTCCAGCGCTTACACTCAACAGCCTTCACAACACACCAGGTACTTGGCTTAAGATCTCCAGGTGTGAGCCAACATCGGTCATCTTAGAGACTGGAGTGACCACTCGTGAAAGGTATCTGTAGCATGCTGGGGCCAGCTGAATCTCACCACCGTTCAAGCAGATGAGACCAAACCCTTCCTTCATCAGTGGACCTTCTAGCCTCACACAGCAGGTCCCTGACTTGACCGCAAGCCCAACCTTCTGGAAGGTCGAGTTGGGGGGAGCCTGTGACAGCAGAGGAGGCTGGCTACAGCCACGTTTCTATCTGCGGTTCGATAAGAGGCAGGAACGGAGCACAGATGAAAAGCTTGAAGGGCTCCCTGATTCCGGTGCCTCCGACCCACAGTTAGTCTGTCCTTCCTTCTTCCCAGGCTGGGGTTCTTGTCAGTACGGGTGGGGTTGAATTTCTCCTGCCTGTGTTCCTCCAACCTCCACCTGCCTGATGTGGTCAGCAGTGGCTTGGGGAGACACCCAGGGCTCTGGCAGCCTCCCCCTAGTGCTGCCAGTAGTGATGCTGGGAGTGTGGGTGCTCACCCGAGTGAGTAGAGGAAACAGAGGAATGGGGCGGGGAGGGGGTGCTTTGTAAGGCAGGTCTAATCTTTAGGATTAAAAAAGACTGTCTTCCTAATATTGGATTCTGAACCTGGAAATCGGAGAGTCAATTCAGGTGGCAAGACAAGGAAAAAAAAACCAACCTAAAACAGCTTTTTAAAAATATCTGATATCATCAAAAGTACTATGAGGTGGCACTTCCCTCATTTTACAAGATACCGTGGACCTGATTTGGAGGAGAAAAAGAGCCACAAATGGGTCCATTCTGAAACACAGCTATGAAAGAAGAAGAAAAGAAATAGGTAATGAGTCTGAGGAGTTTCTTGTCTGCCCTGGCCTGGCGAACACCGGGAGCAAGTGGCTGTGTACACTAGGGCCCTCCCCTCTCAAATGCCCTGGATCTTGTGGGGACCAGGAAAAGTTAAAAAAAAAAAATTAAAAAAAAAAAAAAGGCTAGGAATTGGGAAAAAAGACAAAACAAAGCAGGCGAGGGCATAAAACTGACGACAAATGGCCTCCGGATGGAGCAGAGACCTTCTCTCTCGCTAGCCTCAGTCACCTGCCCTGGAAGCACAGAACCCCCTGCAGCACAATTTCCACCTAGTTTCTGACTATCAGGCCCTGTGGGGTCTTTTATATTTTCTGCCTTGCAGAACTTGCAAGCTAATTCCACGATGCTGGGGCCTTCTGAAGGACGCAGCCGCCTTCTGTCCTGAATCTTCCGTCCCGAGGAACCACCAAGTCCTGGGGTTCTCGCAGCCATGTCGGGGTGGGAGTAGGGGTCGGGGGCAGCCCGCTGGGCTGGCATGTCTCTTTCTGGAGGACCGCAGCACCTGCGAGGTCCGGGCCCTCCCTCCCGTGGGTAGCCAGATGCTGGGATGTGGGTTGGATTTGGCAACGCCGCGCCGGCTGCAAAGGACCCAGACCACAGATAGCCTCTGGGCATCTGTAATGCTCAGGACTCCAGGAGAGGCTCAATTCTGCTAAAAGGCATCTGAACCTCGACAGGAGGCGGGGAGGGAGGACAGACGGGAGGCCGTGAAGGAAAGAGCGAGAGGGAGAAAAAGCTCTCCTTTTCACTTTATCGTTTTTAAAAGCATCTTTTTTTTTCTTTCTTTCTTTTTTTTTTTTCCAGCCAAGACCCAATTAACAGGCACAAATCTGATCCACGTGGCAGGCTGAAGAGGAACCTGAAACCCTTTGCAAGTGTTCTCTTTCCTGACCAGCTGGGCTAGCCGCACTTTGTGAGATTTGCAAAAAATAGATATATATAATAGATATATATTTCCATAGGAAAACAACCTCGGATGTCTTCCCCTGTATGAATGATGAAAAGTCAAACTGCATGGTCTTCAAAAAAAAAACAAAAACAAAAAAAAACAAACAAAAAAAAAACCACAACAAAACAAAAAAACGGAAAACACCATGAAATTAACAATAGGTGGACGGGTGAGGGTGAGGAATTACAGATGGAGAGGTTCTACATGAGGAGAAAACAGAACCAGGAGTCCCAGGCTCGTGCCCTCGGCCAGAATGCCAGCCCTGCTTTCTCTGGGTGGTTTGTCTAAGGTGCTCTGGGGACCCTCCCGCTATGCGAGACAAGTGTCATTCCCACTCCTGGGTCTCTTCCGGTTCAGCTCTCAGCCCGCCTCCCTGCCACGCCTCCAGGGCCTCATGGGCAGGGGACCCCCGGCTGCCGGCCCCCCGCTGAGGCCGTGGCTTGGTTCCCTCAACACTCATCTTCTTGGTATATTTGTTCATCCAGCTCCTGGGACTCAAGGTGCTCCAGACGGTCCGTTCGGCCACTCATGATTTCATCAGGGGTTTTCATAAACCTTTGGAAGAGGAAATGGAGGGGTCCAGAGATTACAATGTCCTCAAATTGGTCTTCCCCTTGAACTCTCAACTCTCACCTCAAACAGCTGGAGAGCTACTGAACCCCACCAGTAACGCTAACTTACTGGGAAGAGGTGCCCCTTTCTCTGACAGCCTGAAAATGGCCAAAGAACTATAAAACAAGTCTAGGAGACAGCACCCATTGAGGCTGTGTAGTGCCTTGTGGTACAAGCCCATTGATTCTTATTTTTAGAGAGTTAAGATTTTCCAATGACCTCTGAGAGCTGTAGATCCATTTCCATCCCAGACTATGAGCCCGGGGAATGGTATGCAAAACTTGAATTTAACTCAAAGGATACAATTAAATGTCGAATGGAAAATTTTCATAAGAGGACAAGTTAGTGGTGCTCTTGGAAATTAGAAAGGCAAAAAGAAAGAATCCTTTTCAATATTATCACTGATCCACCCAACACGCTAGCAAAAAATCCCCATTAGTCTATCTTCCTCTGTAGCCGGGTGCAAACGTCAAGCTTTATCTTCTTGTTGGAAATAACATCAGCAACTCCTTTCGACCATGATTTTCCCTGGTTCAGGAAGGCAGCCTGGGTGTAGACGGTGTAGCCTCATGAATGGGAGCACCCCTCCCACAGCTCCACTCGGGGCCTACACACTTTCCCTCCCCAGACACTCTGCTCTGCACCAGACAAACTGCCTGAAAATATACTTTTCCTCTTGTCACTCCATGTTCGAAAGCCTATGATGAGCACTTCTCAGATAAAGCCAAGGACACACTCTTCAGCCTGCCCACCTGGGCTCTCTGTCATCTCTACCCAGGAAACTCTGGGCTCCCACTTGTTTATGACCAGGAACCCTTTACTCTAACCTGGCCACAAATCATGGCTCATGCCTTCCTCCAAACCTTACCTGGCCTTCCCTCTTGGCTCCTTTCTCTGAGCCCTGCCTCCTCATCAAAGAGCCCTGTAATGGCTCAGGTCCCTACTGAAATTTTCCTTCTCAAAATGCCTACTCATCCTGTGAAGAGCACCAACAACTGAACACTTGACTACACATTGGGTTTCATACCAAGAGGCCTTGAATTTGTGGCAAGTCTGGCTTCCAACACTCATTTCCTCAAAAATGACCAACTCTTCTCACTAATAGCACTATTCTGTCCTTTTCTAATTGTCGAAAATCACTCTTGGAAGCCTATGAACTTTCACACTACTGCTTCTCTTTTTCTTTATCGCTGAACTTCTCAAGCAGTAGGATTTGTCAAGTCTGCGGTCCATCCTATCCTTTCATGTCCTCACGAAAACTTCTCCCCACCATCCAAAGTCACTAACAAGCTCCTGAGGCCAAATCCACACATGGGCTATATTTGGCCTTGCAAACTACCCCTTTCTTCTCTTGACTACTTTTCCATAATAAGCTTCTGATAGGCCATATTGGGCTTGTCAAGATACATTTACTGAAAACCCCCATAAGGTATAAAACACAATTATATAGAATGCAATCCTCTCCTCTCTAGGATCTTATGACCTAGTTGTGGGGAGAAGAACTTCCCATGTACAATTTTTGCAAATGCAGTGTGGTTTAGGGCCAAGGGAATCCAAGAAATGATGGAAGAAGATATCTCTGTGTGTTTGAGTAGCTGAAGAAGGCCTCGTGAAGGGCAGGACACTTGAGATGGATCTAGAGGGGACACATATTTTTAAAAAAGCAAAAGTGAAAGGGATATAGGTCTCGGACACAGGGAATCATACTAGTGTTGTAGGGCAGCTGGTAGGGTGCGTGATGAATTTGGAAGGCAGGAAGAGTGGACCAGAGGTAGAAAGGGTTATGAATTAATCTAGGCATAAAACATAAAAGTCTAGACAGGGAAGCAATGATAATGCTTTTGCCATTCTTATACCTCCCAAATTCTCATGCAAGTGCTTGTCATTGGTAGACTCCGACCTGGAGCCTGCTGGTAAGAAATCTTGGGAAATGTGGTTTCTAGTCCCGACTAAATAGAATGCAGTGGAAATGGAATGGAAGAGCCAAGGACAATCCAGTGCAATGACTAACCTGGATATGGGAAGAGTCACTGATAACTCCAATGTCAAGGCTGGTCACTTAGAATAATGGTGACGCCACTGATGAGTAAGGAGAATTCTGGATGCGGGAAGGGGGGTTTCTAGTAGGCGAAGAACGTTTGTCTTGACTATTTCGTGTTGTGGTATTTCGTGCACATGTGCTATGAGAAGTTCTTGGAAATTGAGATCTGGAATTTCACGAGGATTTTAGAGTTGGATACAGAGTCTAACTATTAAGGGATAAGTGAAACTGTGTAATGGGATCATTTCATCCAGGAAGAATAGGAGCCGAGGCCCAAGTTTAGGGTGAAGGATGACAGGAAAGCATCAGGAGAGCCAGAGAAAGGAGGGTTCTTTTTTACTTCATTCCATTCTGTTCCCAACTCTTGAACAGCCTCTTCTGTTGTTTTTCAAGATCTCAACTGTTTTCCCTTTTCCTAAGTTACCATAGCTCCCACTGCTGAAGTCTAAATTTTTTGCTCTTTCCAATCTATCCCAGCAGGCTTGTCTACTCATACTGAGTGTCACTTTCTACCTGTGCGTAGAGAATTCCAAATCCATCTTGCTAGTCCCATCTGAAACTCTTTTTTGTCCCACCTGCTAAACCCATAACCTACATCATGTGTGTTGATCCCACCTTCTCCCAGCCTTTCCTGGGTCTCCCCATGGCCATTACCACCAGTGTCAATTACCACCACTTCTACCTCTCCTGACTGCTCCTTTAGAGCCCTTCTTCTTCCTCTTCTAATTCTTTCTCCTCTCTTACACAGAACTTGGAATTACAGTCTATGTGGTAGGTTAAATGGTTGGAACTCATTAGCTGTGAGGAAGTCTGGAAAGAGGAATGTCTAGTGCAGCAGCTCTCAGACTTTTCTGATTATAATACATCGTAAGAAAACATTTTACATCATGACTCAGCACGTATACACATATACACACATACCCCCAAATTTTCATGAATTATTAGTCACTCTTATTTCATGTGATACCATCTGATATTTTCAACTCTATTCTACCCAATTTGGTTCTATTTCATTAAAAAAAACAGTTGTGACTGACTCATTAAATCTATTTCTTGATTCACGAATGGTCACAACCTGCCCTTTGACACACACTGGTTCAGAACCCAGCTTATGGGGCTGGGAACCTGGAAGCCTAGATTTAATACCTGGACAATGTTACTTTGTTTGTTCCTTTTAACTACGCTGGATGTTAATGCCAGATGATACTATTTGATCACTGCATTATTTTAAAGGTGAGTCAGATTGTGTTTACTTCGTTTTGGCTTTAATATACAGACATAAGTTTAAAAAAAATTCCCCCTAAAATTCTAACAACCCAGCATCTGGTATCCAATTTGTAGCACGGAGGGCTTTGAGTGTTACACAGGCAGGTAGAGATCTTAACAATCTCCCTCCTCCCTCTTATTTAAAGAAAATAGTATCCTCCCGAAAGAAGGAAAGGAGAAAAAGGAAGTTCTACCTGAACAAAAGCCTTTGTCCTGGCTCCTTCCTGATAATGTTTAGTTTGTAGTAGTGGCGCAGGGCTCGGGACATTTTCTCATAGGTCATGTTTGTTCTGTTCTGTTTGTTCAAAGGAGGAAGGGAGAAAAAAAGCACAAAGACACAGTGAAATCAACCTCAGAGAAGACGCTGGGGAGCTATTAAAATAAAAGCTCTTCAGCTGCTGCTGTGCCCCTGCCCGGTGGGGAAAGCTCCCGCTCCTCCCTCTGCTGCCTCCCGGGCCATCCCCTACCCCCCACCCTGTGCCCATCCCCTCTGCTTTCACACACCCCGCCAAATCTTGGAGCCAAGACGTGTCCACGTCCGAAGGTGAATCACCTTTTGTCAGAAGTCTTGGCCCCGAAGCTAAGGAAGCATATCCCAAGGCAACCTCCCTTGTTTCCTTTCCCAAGCCCAAGCTCTACTCTGCTCAGTGAATTTCCTGCAGGGTCCCCCCATCTGTGGGCCATCCTTTGCCTCTGACCCACAGAGAATTCCTTTTTTCTTTTTTCTTTTTCTTTCTTTTTCTTTCTCTTTCCTTCCTTCCTTCTTTCTTTCTTTCTTTTTTTTTTTTTTTTTTTTTTTTGTTGCAGTGACCTTTCTCCAACTTGTTTCTGGTTTATCATTTTAAGGAAGAGATTTGTTGTTGTTGTTGTTATTGTTGTTTAAATTCCTGTTCTGGAAGGAAGAATACAGAGGTTCCGAGCCCTGGAGGGCCCGGGCACAGTCAGGAGCCGTGGCGGGATTTTTCTCAGTGACTCACACACTGAGGAGTCTGTGAGTGGGGCCTTGCCGTATTTGGTTATGGCCTATTTCAGGTCTTCCTCCACGGAGGGAGCTGAGGCTGCCAACCTCCGGTAGGGCTGGGCTGTTCCCCCCTCTGCCCCCTCTCACTCAGCTCACCTCGGGGTGTGTCTCCCAGGTGTCTTGCCTGCTTTGTCCTACCCACATCTACCGGCCTGTGGTCAGCCTGGACCTTGGTGACTCATTTGTTTTGAGTAGGATACAGATGTATTTATTTAAGTATTTTTTTGAGGGGAGAGACTCTTTGCTCTGTGTCCCTGTTTTCTTTTCCTGTGGTAAGAACACTTAACATGACACCCAGCCCCTTGACAGATTTGTTAAGTGTGTCCTACAGTTGTGGTAACTCTATGTACAAGGTACAAGGTAATATAGCAGATCTCTAGAACCTACCCATCCTGCTTCATGGAAATTTTACGCCCATTGATGAATACTCCTCCCTTTCCCCCCAACCTTTGGCAACACCATTCTGCTCTTTGGTTCGATGAATTTGCCCATTTTCAATAGTTCCTACGAAGGGACACATGCGATGCTTGTCTTTCTGTGACTGGCTTATTTCCCTCAGTATAATCTCAAGATTGCTCCGTGTTGTTGCCTGTCACAGGATTTCTTTCCTTTTTAGGGCTTAGTGATATTCCATGCTATGTATACACCATCGTTCTTTTATCTAGTCATTCACAGTGGACACTTAGGGTGTTTTACATCTATGCACTTTGACAGCTTTCCTAACTATGAAAGACTGCATCTTTTAAATTCCAGTCCCTCCTCCCAGCATGGAAAAGTAGGGGGGCAAACAGTTCTGGCCTGTTTGCTTTTTAAGGGGATTCTGCAGAGTCGGAGGGTAAGCATTTCCACAGAGAAGGGGGCTTTTGCAGACATGGTAATTTCTAACCAGGCAGGATAGAAGTGACCCTTCCCCACTGTCTTGTGAGTCCCACAGCTCTGTGGAGCTCCCCTGTCCCCCAGCTCCTGAAGACATAGGAGTGGCAGTGCCAGCTGGAGGGGATGTGATGGAGGGCTGCTCCCAGGGTGGCCCTATCAGACTCAGGGGGTGTGAAGTTAACTGGCCCCTGGCCTAAGTAACCAAATGGAAAGTGGTATCTTTAATTATTTCCTTCCCTTTGCAACTAATTGTTTGCCCTGTGAGAAATAAACTAAATAATGAAGGGCACACCGAGGAGGGAGGAGCCAGGCAATTATCCTCCTATCCAGAAGATAAAGTCTTTTTTCTTTTTCTTTTTTTTTTTTTGGCACTAGTTGGCAGAATACATAGCTGGTACCCTTTTACCTTATGGTTTCCCCATAGTCGAGCCAGTCCATTGGGATCCACTATCCGGAATATTTTGGATTCTTTGTCCTCCCATCGGATGAAGTTTTCGTACCGGCTGTCAGAAAGCAACTGATAGACGTAATCCCAAAGCAGTCTACAGTCTACAGAGGAAAAGGGCAAAAAACCACTTTTGAATAGGTTTCCTGGTAAGGCACTAAGAGCAAGAATCAGAAAATAATCAAGGAATCCCTTCTGCCTTCTGTGGATTGATGGTCTTTCTTATTTCACAGTGAGGAGACCAGGGCCCAGAGAGACCTGGCGGATGGTGCTGGAGAAAGGCAACCCTTGACCTGTAGAGGCCTAAGAGACCATCCCCACCATCTGCCTCCCTCCACAGATGGGGACGCCGTGACCTGGAAGAGGAAGCACCTTGTCCAAGGTCATGACCAACGACTTGAACTTGAGCAGAGCTCCCATGAAAGACAGAGAGCAAGCCAAAAAAGGGGGTAACTCTGGGTGGGCGTGGTCAAAGGGCAGGAAGAGAGCCCCAGGGTTCCAGGCACGCAGCATGGTCTGGTTGCTGGAGCTGCATGATTACTCTGGGGTTGGAGGCTGTATGGACAAAGACAAGAAGATTGTGGCAGGCTACCAAGCAGCAGAAAAAGAAGTGTGATGCGTGAAAGGCTGTGGGGAGGAAAACTCTACAGTTTGCTATGACTGGGCGCTGTGGCTAGCATGGTTTTCAAAAGAGGACAGATATTTTCTCATTACGGCCTATTTGGGAATTCTTTAAAACTGTTTTCTCATAATGAAATCAGGGTAGAAAGGAACCAAAGTAAAAAAGAAAATCACTTTCCCCATTTGGAGGACTGACATTCCATCCATCACTTGGTCAGGCCACAAGTATTTATTAAGTGAGTTAATACAGGCCAGGCACTGTGCTGGGCCTCGGCTTTTGGGTGTGGGTTGGCATATTAAAAGAGAAGACACAGACTGTACCCTTTTCACTTGTTCTAGTGTTTTCTGGATGTGCCGAAATGGTATGTGGTTTGCCCTCTGGCAGCCCTGGAAAGGTGGATGAAGGTAGACATGTTCTATCTAGGTGTGCTTTCTGGACCAGCCCCCAGAAGAGAATAAGAGGCTCTGATTTCCAGGGGTTCACTGCTGATCCTGGGTGCCTCGGCAGGCCCCAGCCGGAAGGACGGGTAGTGAAGGATCAATGAAGGAATTCTGTATGTGAGCTCAGCATCTTCCTCGCATCCTTTCTAATCCTTGGAGGCCTCAGGTGGCTGGGATTCAAATTCCGGGTCTCTCGAATGACACCGTGCTGACTTCCTTCTGTTGGGTGAGGCCTGGCACACCTGGAGGGCAGTGTCTAATTGAGACTTGGACTAATTCAGAGCCAACACGGTCACCTCCCAGGGAATGAAACACACCCTTCTCAGGAGCCTTTTTACAAGGGCATTGAGTCAGGTCACCTTGGGCGAGTTTCTTAAATCTCCCTGAGGTTGTTTCCTCATATACAAAACAGGAATAACATGTCTTTTATGGGATTACTGTATGAGCGATGGTGCAAGTGAAGGGGAAAGTCATGAACATAACAATAACGCCATGTACTGGGTGCCATGAGCAGGCACTGTGCTCATCCTCCACAAGCCTGGCTGCACTTGGCCCTGGTGACCTCTTGGGAGGCAGGTGCCGTTGCTATTCGTATTTTATGGATGAGGAAGCTGGGGCTTAAAGGGCTTGGTAATTCTCTCCAAGGCCACAGTGAGTGAGTGACACCTGTGGGGGTCCAGGCTCTGCACCACTCTTCCTAACGGTTAACAGATAAATACTGTAAAATTTTCGGACTTTCCAGAGCTGAGTTGCGCTCTGTTCAGCGCAACCTTGCTGCAACCCAGCCTTTTCTCTGAATGGCAGAAGGAAATGTGGCATTTTCGAAGAGGCTTCATCTTTCAAGAAACTAACGTGAAACTTAAAATGACCATAGCCTTCCCCCTCGCCCCCAATTATCTGGGTCCAAAGATTAATGGGATACACGAGTTACTGTATTTTAGAACAGGACAAACTGTTCTCTTCTTGAAGCAAAGACACTGCATACTCGGGGAGCTGAACCACATTCTGGTGACAGAGGTGGTCGGCCATTCCTCTTACCCCCTGCCAGCCGGGGAGGAGAGAGCAGGGGGGCCATAAAGCACCTGGAGAAGTCAGCGTCACACTAGTGCAGGCTGAGAAGAATCTAGCTCATTATGAAGGCACTCGTCGCAGGATGACTCTAGTTGCTAGGCAAAGCAGTGAGATCGGCGTGTCTTAACCCTCCTGCCCCCTCCTGGTCTCACGACATTTTTACTGCAGATGGAACACAGGACGGAGCTGTGGACTCAGTGCCTGTCCTATCGTCATATGGCAGACGTTTTAATTTCCCCGCAATCACTTCCAACTGGAAAACGTCTGACAAAACCAAACATCCTTACATAAAATGCCAGCAAATTAGAAGGAAGTACGAAGGGGGTTTGTGTGTACAGCTCCTCTACTGCTTCTCCACAGGGAGACCATGTCTGTCACAGAGAGGCCTGATGGCACCTTTGGATTCATCTGGATTGGGAATGGGAGTCCCTGAGTCTCTGGAGTATTCATTTGACTAACAATAAAAAGACTGTCTTTAGCAGTTTGATATAAAGAAACTGTGCCCACAGGAACGTGAGGAACATATGGCTACTCCCCTCACCTCTCGGCCCACTGGGGCTAAAAGCACGAGGTGGATGGTCCTTCCATCCCCACGTTCATGTGCACTTTTACTTTCCTTGTTTCTGCGGCTTCTGTCTTGCTCTGGTGGTTCACTGCATTTCCCACACATGGGAATCAGACCATTTCTCCAAGGAAGGGCTTAACCCGCCCTGGGCTACCATGCTGGCTTTTCAGAGGCCTCAAACTCGGAACTTTATGTAAACCATTTAATAAAAGAGATCTCGAAAGTTATCTGCTCTTTGGCTGGTGAATGAAGGGGAGGGCTTACCAGAGAACAGACTCTACCTATATGTTTCAAGAACACTTGATTCTTGCAAAGTTTTCCCTTTCATAAATGTGAAAATAACCCCAAACAAGCTGCCAATTGATCACTCTAAATGACATTTAAACCAGCAAAGCCAACTTTAGCTGAGTAATAAAAATATGTTGACATTCAAGACATATTGAATTACTCAGTCACTAACGGAGGTAGCAACAGGAATTCTGTGGCATAAAGCAGGTGTTTCAAACTCAGAGTATATAAGTGACTTTTATGACACTATTGATTGTTTTGTTTCTTTAGTTAGAAATTATTCCAGATGATAACTATAAAGAACTGACCACAGATTTCTTTTTTCTTTTTCTTTTCTCTCTCTCTCTCTTTTTTAAACAATTGAAGTCCAAGCCATTGGAGTTATTTTGTTTTTTAAGACTTTAAGGAAATAAGAGGCAGATCCTTTTTAGTCCCCTAAATCCTTTGGAGGTTATTTCCTGCAATTTTTCAGTTCTGTTGAAATCTACATTTGCAGATACAACGTTCTCTGATCATATATATACTATATATATACACATATATTACTATATGATAAAACCCACCAAACTCTATAGATACAAGAGTATCCTATTATAAAACGCCTGACCATGCATGTGAAAAAATTCATGTTACAAGGTATTCATTAATTTTAAGTGCATTTCTCTTAAACTAAAGGGTCTTCTGTATTAAGGCACGTGGGTATTTTAAACAAACTTCCATTATCTGGATTGTTTCTTCCATGAGAGGAAGTTTAGAAAAGGGTTTAGCTCCAGTGAAGTGCCATTTTTCAGCTGGAGAGAGAACATTCTCTCTCTTTCCTGCTGGGTGAGGTGCCTTGGGTATCCACAGCTAAAAGGCATTGTAAAAAATCCCTTCCTGTGGTTAAGGAGAAATATTTTCCCTCCCACGTCTGTCTCCTACCAGAGACTCATTGTACATGCTACCGGAGCAGAGATTGTAAAAAGATGGGCAATTCACACATAACCAACATGGTTTCTAGTGAAAAAACCATGCCAGACAAAACTGATGTTTAAAAATCTGAGTGGGCAAATCAGGTTATTGACAAAGGAAATGTTTAATGATGGTGGTTAATCAAAATTTTGGGAAAGCTTCTGAGAAAGTAATTTTATGTTGTTTCAAGTGCCCAAATGGAATTTTAAATGAAAGTCTGTCAGCTGAGTTCTGTGGGTATGATCACCAACTCATCAGACAATGAGTGTCCCTGTTTCATTTTTTTCAATTTACTGAAAAGATTAATAAATTTATGTCAAGTTCAGCAACAAAACAGGTAAGTAAAATACAAAACAGAAAGCTGCTACTCTGCTTTATAGCAGTGGCTCTAAACAAGGGGCAACGTGGTTTGGTAGGGAAGGAAGGTATTTCGCAATGTTTGGAGGTAATCTGGGTTGTTGCCACTGGGCTAGAGGATGCTACTGGCCTCTAGTGGGTAGAGGCCAGGGATGCTGCTGAATATCTTAACAGTGCACAAGTCAGCCTCCTCCTTAACCTCAGAGAATCATCTGACCTGATTATCAAGAGTGCTAAGCTTGCGAAACTCGGCTTATAGAAACACGGGCTTTACAACATGCATAGCTCAGTTCCACCCCCCCCAACCCCCACAACCCCGTCGTGTCCTCAACTCTAGATCAGCCATTACCTGGAAGCAGAAAGTTGAGAAATCCAGTGCAGCCAACCCTGTGTCGATACTCAGAGGTGTGTTTACAGTGTGGGCAGTTGCCTGTGCTCTGCTGAGGCTTAGGAAAACAGAAACCATATGTACGGGGCAGCAAGATGTACGGGGAGAGGCTAAGGTGGGGAATGTAGATCTCAGCTTCCTGACTCCATGGGGGGGAGGGCAGGGTGGGGGGGGGGGCACAGGGACTGTAGCTGCCAGGGAGGCTGGCCCTTTGCACGTCTGGTTGCATGAGGTGTGGAGTAACAAAACAGGTAAGTAACATCCAGATAAAAAGTTGCCACTCTGCATGAGAGCGGTGGCTCTACACGAGGGGCGATCTTGCCCCGGAGGGAAGCAAACGCTTAAAGCTTCAGCCCCCAGCTGGAACCTTGCAGGGCCTGGGACCTGCTAGGCTCAGGTGGGGGCAGCCTGGGAAATGGCACCCCTTCCTCCTGGCAGTCACGCTGTATTACAGAAATGTGTGTCCTTTACACAAACAGGAATTTCTAGTCTCCTCAAGCTCCTTCTATTATTTTCCGCCCCGCCACTGTGGCTGTTACCGTTTTATCGTTTAAAAATGCTGTCCTGAGACTTCCTTCTCTCTTAGGGCTCTTTGATTTCTCAGTAGTTCACAGTGAAAATAAACGGCAGTGACTCAGCCAGTGTGAGAAGCTGGAGCCATGTGGGACATTCCTGAGCAAAGCCTCCGAGGGGAGAGGGAGCGCAGAAGTGAATCTCCAAGGAGATAAGGAAACTAGAGCGCCTCGAAGGGGTGCCCTTTGCAGGCCACAGGCCTGCGGGGTCAATGCCCCGGCCAGCTCCGGGTTGGTGGTGGGGCTGCTGTACCTGCTGCTCTCCCCTCATTTCTGCAGCCCTGTAGCAGAGCAAAGAGAAACAGGACAGAGAAGGGACCTTAGTGTTTGGTAATTAGCTGACTGATGCTGTGTATTTACATATTGTAAATTAGTACTCCGAAGCACCTGGAAAATGGGTATTAGTATTCTCATTATGATGGAGAAGAAAAGCAGACCTCAGGGACAGTCAGCACTTTTGCTAGGACACAAGGACTGGATTCTAATCCTGCTTATTCCCCAGTCCATGCTTTCCCAAGGGCCCACACTGCTTCCTGGGGAACACTCCAGGCCAGTTGTTGGTTGGGACCCTGAGTTGGGAGCCCTCTGGGGTTGATGTAGGATGTGGGATAATGTAGTTCTTCTAGCTGGTACTGAAACCCTGGGCCCCTTTGGTTGAAGGAGACATCCCACAGTACTGTCCTTTCCTTCCTCAAAACAGACATGGACATGCCTCCGGGCGAAGGTGCACTTATGAATGTCTGCCTTACCACCAAGGCCCAGGGAGGAAGCTGTCCCTCATCACTGTCACACTAAACCCTTTAGGCTTCTCTTTTATAATGTCTTTTTCCCCTCAAGGCTGCTCCCGAGGCTCATTAAAAAAAAAAAAAAAAAGTCCACGAGCTTCGTTTGAAACCATGTCACCAGCACTAAATACCGCTAGGGAGGAAGCAGGAATGGAAACAAGAGGAAGAGGATGGAATTACTTCCCCTGGTCCTCGAGTTCCTGAGGACCCACCTTCAGTGGCTTACCCTGGAGTCTCAGGCTTATTTTTCCTCATCTGATTTAAGATTAGAGGCTTCCAGGATTGAATTTCTGTGCCTACAGAACTCATCCAGTCAGTCCAACCAAATCAGGAAAGTACATTGTTTTAGTCAGGTGACAAAGAAACTGGACAGGAGGCTCCATGTTTCCTTGATTAGGATCCTTTTGTTTCTGCTGAAAACGTGACCTTGCGAGTTAATAAACGTATTTTTGAAAGTCTTTTTAAAGATCTGAAAGACTGCTATGACGTGTGTGGTAGGAGGGTTGGGAGTGGAGGGAGCACGTGCTGGGGGGAATTTTAGGTCTTATCTGCTGCAGGAGCAACCAAACAGTGATGTCCTCACAAACCACAAAGAAGCTCGTGTTTGCAAAGAGTATCAGGGGACTAAGCAAAAGTTGTGCGATAAGCACCAGAAAAGAAATAGTCTCTGTTTGGATGGGTCACGGACCTGGGACCAGCAAATCCGTACAGACCTCTGAAGTCCCCAAGCGTGCAGCAAATGAAGGAGTAGGAATGGATTATAAACCAGTTTGCTTCCTTAGCAGATTTTTGGATTAAGACCAACGAGGGGATGAGCAGACAGGAAGTTTGGTAACTCAGGTTTTAACGGAATGGAAGAATTTTAAGAGAAAGCCAAAACAACTTAAAATTTTTTTTAAGACTTAGCTGTCTATTGTGAAAACCAAAGTAGGAGCTTATTTGGTTTGACAGCATAAAGTCAGGGGGCTATTGCCTTAGGTTAGCAAAGACACAAAATGTGGCATTTAGAGACACTATACCTATCACCTAGGAAAATGCCCAGCACAAAGAGAGATACATGATGATTCTGGAACAAATGAATGATTTAACTCCACCATCCAAGTATGCAAAGAAACAGTTTCTTTCACTTAGCTGTATTCTACTTTTGTTCATGATGTTACTGGAACTACTCAGGACTGGTCTGCGAACAGCTTACAGTCTCCTCTCTTAGATCACTTGTTATTGTTCCTTCTACGTGTTTGAGGCTCGTCTCATCCTCTAAAGGGCAAGGAATTCCTTGAGAGCCGGGACAGCGTTTTTGACTTCCACATCCTCCAATTTGCCTATGATTGCCAGCATACGGTACCCATGAGTCCACAGTGTCACAGAACAGGGGGCAGTGAATGCTTCCTGCCATGTTGTCTGCAAATATTTCGGCTCTGCTGGCTGTACCATCTCTCCTGTTGGCATGCAACAGCAGCCACAGACACAAGTGATCGGGTGTGGCTGTGTGCCAATAAAACTTGATTTACAAAAATAGGTGGTGGCTGATTTGGCCCATGGGCCTGAGTTTCCAATCCCTGCTCTGGACTCCCAGGTCAGAAGGAAACACGTGTCTTGGAAAGAACACTGGACGAGGCTCCAGGCTGGACACCGGATGTGCCTGCATCGTGCCTGCATCTCCTTGCCTTCATCCGTACAAGCCGCTTCTGGCTTTGAAATAACTGACTTCTAAGAATGAATGTCAGTATATACTGAAAACATGACTCAGGGCATCACCCCATCACCTTATGGTGTGCGCTGCTAACAGACTCTTTGGATGTGAAACACATGGTCAAGGCAGAGGCCAGTAAGACTTTTGTGGGCTGAGAAAAGGGCTAGAAGGTTCACAGATGCTATCCTGACCCCCTACCTCCTACCACCGCCCCCCCCGCAACCAATAGCCTCATGAACATAACAAACAAAAAACAAGCCCAGAAAGAAGCAGTTTGTTCACTCTTACGCACACCATTGGCTTCCCAATAAAGTTTGAACATAGGGGTCTTGTTTCACTGTGTTCCATGTTAAACTTTCTCCCATAAACTGTGGCTATTCTAACTTATTAACTTCAACAACAGTTCTTCTTATCCATTGAAAAATAAGGGGATACCTTTAGAAATAAGTTACATGTTATATTTAAATAGATCTAATCTGTGGTTTGTATTTAAGCCATTACCTCCTAAACTTCTTTTATTGATGATTTTAATTTCCTATAAGGCCAATACCTAAGTAAACTATTGTAGCTTTGGGGGCGCCTGGGTGGCTCAGTGGATTAAGGCCTCTGCCCTCAGCTCAGGTCATGATCCCAGGGTCCTGGGATAGAGCCCTGTGTTGAGCTCTCGGCTCATTGGGGAGCCTGCTTCCTCCTCTCTCTGCCTGCCTCTCTGCCTACTTGTGATCTCTGTTTGTCAAATAAATAAATAAAAACCTTTAAAAAAAAAGAAAAAAAAAACTATTATAGCTTTGCACCTTTAAATTGTATGCTACATCTCAATTCTGAGAAATTAAAAAGTGAGGAAAAAAAAAGAATGGAAGAAATAGGGAGAGATTTTTAAAGGACTTGGATTCCCAAGATTTATATTTCTACCTGTTCAGGATTGCCAGAATTTTAAATTGTACATAGGAATTACCCAATGAGCTCGACCCCTACTAAATAGAATTTTATAAGAATCTGAGCTGTCCAAAATGACAACTAAAAGGGTAGGAGTGAGGGGACAGGGATATCCCAAGGGAAACAAAGGAGCCTGGAGTTGTAGTAAGGAGGGTTTGAATCAAGACTAAGTGTTGGATTCTAGACTTTTTACCTCTCTCATTTCCCCCTCAAGATGATGGATTTGGTTAAATCCGATGCTGGATTTGGTTAAATTAGTTAATACTTATATCTGGAGATTTTTCAACCTTTGAGTGTATCATTAGAGGATTAAAGATGAATAATTTGTGGGGATTCTCTCATCCTGGAGAAGTTAATGCACTTCCCAAAGAAAAGCCTAGATTCCCCTCTTTTGTGTGTTCTTGAGAGAGCCCGGGCATCCGTGGGTACCAAGGTCCATCACTGGGCTGGTATGATAGTTGACAGAGTGTCTTTGATGAGGCTACATCCATCACCGAACAATTTTGATATTCAGGAATAATATAAAAAAAAAGTTGCACAATTTTTAAGAAACTAATATTCTAATATTTATAAATCCACAAAACAAGGGAGAAATAACTCTGTATGTCTAAATAACATAACTTTTCTGATATATGGGCTGATCTTAGATTCCTAGGAAGTCTGCGGTAAGACGGCATGACAGAGGAGGTGGACGGGACAGAGAGTGCTCGGGAAGCCATGTCCCACGAGGGCAGCCCTACCAGCAGTGGCCAATGGCATAGCCGTGACCGTCCCATTGAGTCATCACCCAACCCCTATTTGACCGTTGCTCTCTGGGGCTCTGTCTCCTCCGTGACTTCCCCAGTTCAAATGAAGCTTCCACATAAGATGCATATCGCAATAGTAAGCTGCCTCTAAGAGCTGTCCTGAGAATTATAAATAAGTAGACAGTATTTGCAAAATGTCTAGTCCTGCTGTATAGAACATGCAAGAAACAACACAAGAAAGGCATGTATAGACAGGAAAGGTCTGGCCTGGGAAACACAAGATAGGTCTTTTATATTCTTCACAGTAATATCCTGACCCCATCCTCCTTTTCTAACAATCTGGGGAAATTCACATGTTTTGCCTAAGGTGTCTGTCTCTTTATAAATCCCCTGATTTTTCTTCTTTTCTTTTCATGGTTTCTTTTTTTAGATTGAAAAAAACAAAACAAAACCATATATACATACATATACACATATATAAAGGCAGAGAATCCCAGTGTAGCCATCACAGCTAGTCTTATTTTATGTACACCCCCCCTCCAAAACTCACCCCCAATACTGTGGGGATCATTCTGAATCAAATCTCGGACACAGATCATTTCATGTTTCACAAACATAGAAGTCCTACTTCTTTGGAATTTCATTTTCTTGATTCAACACCCCTGATGCAAGTGATTTGTAACACTAAAACTGAGGCAACATTGGAGGTACACTAGGAGCCAGAGAAACATTTAGAAACAAAGAATTTAAACAAAAAAGGGACAATGAGTCAAGACAGAGGCAGTTAATGTTGCCTGTAGGACTCTGTGCTGTCATGTTGTTAGGAGCACCACTCCTTCCTGGGGCCAGCCGGAGCTCTGTCCTCGGGTGCTCACTCATGGAGGAAGGGGGCATTTCTTGCCTTGCCCTGACCAGGTCTGACTTTTCCTGTCTCCGTGCCTCCCTTCCACTACTGAACACATAACCACCTTCAGCACTGAGCCACCTCCCTGTAAAGCCTCCCTCCATTCCTCTGGTCCAAATTTCCTTCTCTCTGCTTTGCTCCCACAGCACTGAGTTATCCTAACACACAGTCAGTGCTCAATAAGTGTGCATGCACTGGATGAATGGGACACAGGACTGACTTCATCCTGCCTTATAGCTTAAGGTGGGTGGTTTTTTGGGTGGTTTTCACATCGGTCTCTCCCACGAAATTTTAAATTCCTCAAGGAAATAATTGTGTTAAAG
Source organism: Lutra lutra (assembly GCF_902655055.1). Lineage (NCBI taxonomy): Eukaryota > Metazoa > Chordata > Mammalia > Carnivora > Mustelidae > Lutra > Lutra lutra. Next base: position 89,254,037 of record NC_062285.1, read on the forward strand.
CACTACTCTGTCCCCCTACTTCCTCAAGCATTTACCTGTGCATAGTGGGTGTTTGACAAATGTCTCATGAATGGAGAGATGCTCCAGGAAGAGAGCTACCCTGGCCATGTGGCTAGAGGGTTAAGTGTCTGGAGAATGACTTCATGTAAATTATGGGCAGAATAGCACAAATACAACGTGTAGATTTTTTCTCTGGTTTCCACTGGTTTCTTGTCTTAGGGAAGCAAATGTGGGCTTGTCATCATAAAAGTAAAAGAATTTGGGAGTGGTTTCCTTCGTCCAAATGACCCAGCATCACCTGCCTCCGACACCATAATCGTGTTTTTCTCTCCCACCTTCTCCCAAGGTGAAGGCTCCATTGAGTAACTGCCCATAGGATGGAATTACAGGTCTGAATCGGAGACAAAGGTTCTTTATGCTGTGCCTGGTCATTAATTAGCTGCTGGAAACTTCAAGACAGGGCCATTAGCATGCTCATAAACCTTTTATTTTAAATGTTTTCGCTTAGCCATGATTCTGATGTGACTCTCCTTGTAAGCTGGACGTAGGACATTTGTTTCTTAACATTTCTGAGGCTCATTAACTACTCCATCCCAGGGGCTCATTAACTAGCCCATTAGGGATTTCACTTCATTCAGGCAGAAGCCTCCACTTGCCCTCACAGAGCCTTTGAGGGCGCCTAATTGGGAACGGTGTGAGGCCTGCCGCAAGGCCGGGGAGAGAGGGGGGCTTTGTCAGGTCCCCCCGGACGCTGGATGGGCGGCAGAGGGATGCGCTCACCTACCTGCTATTCTCCCAATGGGCATGGCGTGCTCCTCGGGCGGGGAGACGGACACCATGATGTGGTTCATGTAGGCCAGGTCTTCCCGATGCGAGAGGTTGATGGGCTTCCCTTCCCTATGCAGCCCGTCCTCGGAGAGCCTGGACTGTTTGAAATCCACGGAGTGCCGGGGGTTCAGGATCAAGGGGTGCATGATGGGACTGGGCATCAGCTGGATCACGCGGGTGCTCTCCTGCCGGGGGCTCGACGGCTTCTGGTGGGGCTCGGAGGACGGCGGGCAGTGGTTATTCTCCATGGGAGACACTGACAGGGGGTAGGACTCCTGGTGGTTGTTCTCCTGGTGGAGCCTCGGCCCCTGGGCCCTCTCGGCCGGGGAGAGGCGGCGGATCATGTTGTCCAGGGGGGACCGGAGGGGGCGCTGCTCAGGATCGGGAGAGGGCCGGTGATTGGCTGTGACGGGCGATCTAGACCGGTGCAACAGTTCAATGGTGGGGGGGTTGTGGTGCACGTTCTCCACTGGGGGCCGTGGGGTCCTCTGGACACAATTATCTGCGGAGCAGAGGGAGAGACAATCACTGACCCCAGTGAACTGTCAGGAGAGGGACCTCGCCGCGGTTCGAAAGGGAGTGAACAGTGAGTGGAGCCTGGGCGTGTGCCGGACAGACCGTTTGTCCCTTGAGACAGAGTGTCTTTTCCACTGCTTAAAAAAACAACTGAAGTGCGCATACTTGAAATTCTTTTCCTACAGTAGACAGGCCAAGAATGTCCACAAGCATTCCATTAAGCACTTACTAGTGGCTTGTGAGCACAGGGAAGCCAAACCTGTGTTCTTTATCTTTGGCTTTGGTTACTTGACTCTTCAATGTGGCTTCTGGGGTCCTTAAGGGTTTCTTTCTAGATGCTTTCACTGACTTACATTTCCATAACTAAATGTATATACCTCTGGGACGTTGTTATTGGTTAATGATACCATTATTTCTACTACTAAAGTAGCTACTATATCCTTGGTACTGGATTATATTGTTCAGAATGTATCATACTCCTCAGTAGGGAGATCCTAATACCAGTACTAGTTCACAGGTGATAAAATGGGAGGCATAAAGAAATTAAGCAACTTACTCAAAGACACACAGCCAGTGAGGGAACGAGACCCAGACTCCAGTAAGATTCTAGAATCTAGGTACCCGTTACAGTATCTGCCACTTTGCTATATGTAGAAGCCAAGGGGAAAAGCGATGGGAAGACCTGCTTTAAGGACGGACAGTGGGTCTCATTTACAGACTGGCAATCTTGTACTTGAAAGAAGCTTTAGGATCACTTGGTTTCTGAGTTCACAGACCCTACAAATGCTCAGAGACAGGCAGAGGTAAGTAAGGAGAAGGAGGGAAGGACACCTCCAACCCTGCCTCCATTGCATGCCACTTGAACTTTCAAGCTGGTGACAGCTGAGCAGGGACAGCATCGGGAACAGAAGCAGTCCTGTGGGCTGGGTTGTGGGTGGGTTGGGGGGGCGGGGCTGGCACACACGTGGCTTTAGGAGTCCCTGCTTAGGGGGAGGAAGGATGAAAATCTGCCTACAAAAATGGGAGTTTTCTTCAGTGCCTCCCCTCATCTTAATGAGGTTTCTCTGGCCACATCTGTTCCCAGAGCTCTCACTAAAGGATGCACATGCTTTCAGGTCCTTGTTCTGGTCCATGACTCTGAGTAAAGCAAGTCAAAGATACCTCTCTTTGTCCCTTATGACAATATCTATATGACAAACACATAAAGGGAATCTAGGACTCTACAGGGTTAGTAAACAGAGACTGAGCTGGTAGTGTCTTAAAGTTTTACACATGATTAACAGAAAAATGAGAACTCCTCTGGATCTTGGTTATGTGAAACAGTGAATATGTCGTTCACGATGACTAAAAGAGCATCTGCTTGAAGGCAAGGGTTTATTTTGTAACTACTGTGTAACCTGTTGCCGAGAATTTAGAATTGCTTACCTGTTGGAATAGCTATCGGTGGGAACCTGGCTTAATCAATGATACTGTATCTCTAAACAATGGAGGATCAGGCAGGTATTAAATGGAAGGAGGAGTGTCTTAATATTCTGCCAAGGACTGGTCTCCAGGTTCTATGATTAGGTATGCAAAGCCAGCTGAAGTATTTTGGTACGATACCACCTTTCTATGATAAAGGAGAAGGGAATTCCAGTTTCCAGAATGACACAGTGGCTTGTATCAAACTAACCTTCCGACATACAGAAATGATGGAATCCGGATACAATACATTTACAAAAGTTATTTGAAGGTGCTGGAGAAAACTGAAGGGCATTTTATTCTTGAAAGAAGAGAACTGCACAAGAGAGATCCAAATTTATATAGCCCTGGGGGTTTTCCCCAGTCCCTGTAGCAGGGGGCAGTTGGAAAATGAACCAGAAGTTGTATAATCTGTCAGGGAATAGAATATGGGCTGCCAGAATGGCAAAAAATCAAGAAAGCAAATCCTATATAAAGGGGAGAGTCTCAGGGAGAATACAGAAATTTCCCTCAAATCCCTGACATGTGTTCCTGTATAGCATACATGCAAGGGGACCTCTAAAGAGCTCAGTAGAAAGCAACAACTGTATGGCTGAAAGATAAGAGCAGGAACGTCAGCTACTGGCCACTGTACTGGAGACAGAATTGAGAATTTGAGTCCTAGCAAGAGAGCCTCTCTAAACACCTCAGGCTGCCTATCATCCCAGAACAGCCACACCTTAGGAGTAAAGACTACATCCAGGTTGAAGGGATTTGCCTGAGGACTACAGGCAAAACTGAAATAGATCTGCCCTAACCAAATGTAAGACCAAGCCTCTACAAACTCAAGGTGACTTACTAGTTTTTTACCTGCTAGAGCAAAACCCAACATTCTTCAGAGGAATATAACATAATCTAAGTCTCTACAACGTATCATCTATAACGTTCAGTATTCAATAAGGATTCTCAGGACATGTGCAAAAAACAGAAAAATGTGACCCATAATCAAGAGGAAATGCAGTCAACAGAAACAGACTCTAAGATCACCTAGGTATTGGTATTAGCTATTAGAAATAAGTGTAATCACTGGAAGGAAATGATGGTCATAATGAGGTATAACAGATGGAGACTGTCAGAAGAGAAACAGAAACTTAAGAAGAAGATTCTAATACTGAAAAACACAACATCTGAAAGGCTGGACTGGATGTACTCAACAGCAGATTGGAGATGACAAAAGGAGGGGTTAGTAAATCTGAAGACCCATCAATAAAAACTAGAAACAAATAAATGAATAGTTAGATCCTCGGTGACCTGTGGAACATTATATAACATATTAAATGGTTTAATGGACATGTAATTGGAACCCAAGAAGGACAGAACAGAAAGAATGGGACCAACCCCTCCCCACCAACCCCCCACAAAAAAAACCCCAAATCTGAATAATGACCAAATGCTCTCCAAATTTGGTAGCAACAACAACAACAACAACAACAGGAAACTTAAAGATCTAAGATGCTCAGCAAATACTAAGTAGGATAAATACAAAAGCTACATCCAGGCCTTCACAGTCAAACTGCTGAAAACCAAAGATAAAGAGAAAATCCTGGGGGCACCTGGGTGGCTCAGTGGGTTAAGCCTCTGCCTTCAGTTCAGGTCATGATCTCAGGGTTCTGGGATTGAGCCCCACATCGGGCTATCTGCTCAGCAGGGAGCCTGCTTCCCCCTCTCTCTCTGCCTGCCTCTCTGCCTACTAGTGATCTCTCTTGCTCTGTCAAATAAATAAATAAATATATCTTAAAAAAAAAAAAAAAGAAAATCCTGAAAGCAATCAGAGGGGGAAAAAAGATACACTATGTACACAGGAAAAGCTATACTAATTGTGGCTAACTTCTTTTTTAAACAGCTAGAGAGAAAGTGAGAGTGCACGCAAGCATGTACACAAGAAGGATATGGATGGAGACCCACAGACTGAAAGGGAATTAAGAGACACATCAATCATCTGCAATGTATAGACCCTTGTTTGATTCAAGGAAACTGTAAAAGCACATGTGAGGTAGTTGGAAAAAAATGTAAACATTAATAAGACATTTGATGATACTGAAGAACTGTTAGTTTTCAGGTGATGTGATGGCTTTGTGATTATGATTTTATAAAGGGTCCTTCTCTTTTCAGACCTGTACTGATATATTTACAGATGAAACTATATATCTGGAATTTGCTTTAAATTAATTCGTGATGGTGAAGCAGAGAGTATGGGCACAGAGGAAACAAGATTGGTCATGAGTTGATCACTGAAGCTGGTGATGGCTACGTGGTGGCTCATTAAATAATTCCCTCGAGTTTTGCCTAAGTTTGATATTTTCCAGCATAAAAAGTGTTTTTCCTTTATTTTCTTCCTTTTTTTTTTTTTTTTTTTTTTTAAAGAACTCAGTCAACCTTGCAAGGATAAAGATTAGGATAACAAGTACTAAATTCTTCACTTAAACCCAAATGCAAATAAATGCTTACAGGATACGTCACTGATTAGGCCCATGTAGTTCATTTTAATGCCTGAGATCATGAGCATGACAGAAATGATCTACCATCTTTTGGGGATGAGGACAAGTTTTCTCCCCATGGCTATGACGGACCTTAACTCTGCTGTCCCCCAAAACGAATTTATCTCTTCTCCGTCACAGAACATGATCATGATAAGCAACTACCTAAGACAGCTGTGTTTTCAAGTTTTGTGCATTTTCTTCTAAATGCCATTTACAGACTACCTCCCTTCACTTAAAAGCTTATTAAGGTTTAGAAATGCTTAAGGTTGATGAAGACCATGTACTGAAAAACCCTATTTCCTGAATCCATTTCCTGTCTTACAAATTTCAAAACAGACACAGGCGTTGGCCAGGAGTCTGGTCACGTGAAGGCTCTCTTTGATGTGTCGGGCTTCAAGGCTCAGGGTATGGGTGTGCACTCGGGGCAAGCCTTAGGAAGTCGGGGTGGACTCTGAGAGGAAGGATCTTCATGCCAAGGGTAAAAGAGGAACTGATGTAACGTCCTGGAGAGATTTCACTCTCTGTTCCTGCCCAGATCTTTGGGAACAATGAAGGAGGGAGACAGTGCTCTGGATAATCCAACTCAGATTTTACTTTTGACTCAGGGTCCAGGCAGGAACAGGACTTGGAGAAGCTTGATTTATTTACTTCTCTGCAGACACCACTCAAAGAGGAAGTACTTGATGAAGTTGATAACATTAATGGTAGAGAACTGGATCCAAGGGTATTTAATTCCAGGCTCCTGGTGGTCTGGGCACAACCACTGTCAAGGCTGAAAGGCCTGCAATGAGAGCTTCCCGGCTTTGTTTCAGTTTGCAAAGCATGCACCCACGTATGGAGTAGGCGCTGACGTTCCTACCCTGCTGCCCCTGTTATTAGAAGTTGGCAACAGCATGTGGAAACTTATGAGACCAGAGCCGGCAGGCAGAGAAGCTCCGGACACAGGAAATGCACTGAGCGGACAGTGGGTGCATTAAATCCCCCAGATGTAGGAGTCTTCTGTCTAAAACAAGAAGATTTTTTTGGTCTGGCCTTGATGTCTGGGTTTGTTCTTGGTGAATTGCCCAGCTGGAGAGCTGGGAAATTATCCACATTGCCCTCAGTCTGAAGGTCTTGATATGGGAGGGAAATGCGCAAGAAAGAGGGAGGGTAAAGCCACACGTGAAGTAGTCAGTGTGGGCATGGAGAGAAGTGGGGAGAAGGACCTTGGACTACTAGGGAACCCGTTCTGGTTGAAAGTGTTTTCTAACCCCCAAGCCCTTCTCTTTGTGGGCCTCTTTTAGATACGAAAAAAAATCCTTTCTTGCCACCAAATAGCCCCAAATAAATTAGGGCTTTCAGTGTGAGGATTACAAAAAAGGATGCCTTTTCTTGTCTTCTTTCCTTTTGCTTATTAGGAAAGTTTGTCTATTTTAAAGTCATCAAAATTTGACCCAATTTAATCAGGTCGTAAAGAATGAATAACTAGTAAACTAAAAACAAACCAACAAAAACTGCCTTTGGTTAAAGTCGTGGGCTTTAAGTAGGAAATTTCCAGGGTAGAGCAAAGGCTCAAGCTTCTAACTCACAAAGAAGGATCACATTTCCCAGGATCACATTTCCACCACCTCGCTTTCCCTAAGGCCATGGATGGTGAGAAGAGAAGTTAGTCGGGGGAGATGCAAATCAAGCCAGCAGGTAATTTACTCATCGGCCTCAGTCCACTGTGTTCCACATTCTTCTGGAAGGAACCACTTCCCAGCATGAATTTGTAAAAGATTAGTGGGAACCACAAACAATATAAAGAACTATGGAGACTAAATGCTCCAGGCCTTCAGCCACAGTTCGGAACAGACTTCCTACACACACTTAGGTTGTCCCCCACTTGTTATGGGGTGAACTGTGCTACCGGCCTCACCCCGCACCCCTCAATCCATATGCTGAAGTCCCAACCCCCTTGTACCTCAGAATGTGACCTTATTTAAAATAGGGTCATTGCAGATATCATTACTTAAGCCAAGGTCATATTAGAATCAGGTGGGCCCCTCATCCAATATAACTGGTGTCCTTACTTAAAGAAGAATTTGGACATGTAGACAGGCATAGACTGCATGGTTGGAAAGGGAATGTTTTGCCACACAAGGATTACAAAATATTACATATTTTGTAATATGATATCAAGGATTAAGAGTCCATCACAGGGATTATGCCATGTGAAGGTGAAGGCAGAGATCTACCAGTCAAGGAACACCAAAGATGCCTAGCAAACCACCAGAAGTTAGGAGAAGGGCCCAGAACGGATTCTGCCTCCCAGCCCTCAGAAGGAACTGACCCCACCCTTACCTTGATCTTGGACTTCCAACCTCTAGAACTGTGAGACAATACATTTCTGTTTAAGCCCCACCCCCTTACGGCCACCAAAGCACATTGATACACCCCCCAGCTCTGCCCCCTGTTCCATTTCCATGAGGTTCCACTGAGACTCTCCAGTGACCCTCCGCCTGCCCATTCAGCCCATACACTTCAGCAAGTTGCCATGGTCCCTGAATTCCCTGGAGGGCCCAAGAAGAACCACGCCGGGGTCTGCAGTCTACAATTCACAGATGTGTGAGCTCCTGGTTTTAGAAGCACTTGCTGAAAAAGCGGCTGAAGGCAACAAAGTGGGTGACTTGCAGGACTCTGAGGCGTAATCTGTATTCCTGGGCGGGGGAGTCAGCCTCCTGGTGTTCTAGCCTTGGCCAACAGCTCAGTGCCAGAGAGCCCAGGAGCAAGTCTGCCCAGCCTCGGTCTCAACAGGGGCCACGCAAGAGAACTGAATGAAGAAATCAGTGGGCCCAATTTCAAATGAGCCAGTTAGACCTGTGGGGTAAACCTTGTGAATCATTTATAAGGAGGGGCTCAGGGTGGCAGAGATCAGTGGGAGCCCTGTAGAGGGGAAAGAGGGAGATCACAGAGGGCTTCCTGTTCTGGAGGTGAACCCAAACTGCCCCAGGCCCCTTATCTCAAAGGGCTCAGACAGCACTTCCCCAGGGGAACCAGGAAGTTTCTTGAAAACTTCCTGGCTACCTGGGGAGAGTTAGTCATGCATATTAGGGATCTCTGGCGCTGAAACTTCTGGCTTCAAGGAGCCAGCTAGCCCCTGGGCTAAAAGCAGCCTCTGTGGGACTGGAGGAAGCCAGAGGAGGCTGGAAAGTGAGCGGGTCCTCCCTGAAGCACACTGAGGCCCCCTTCTAATGGATGAAGAGGCTCTGGCCATCACCCCAGGGCCTCCACACTTTCCCATCACAATGAAATGCCGCATCCGGGGACAAGGGTCAGAGGGTAAAAGGTCATGCAGCCCCAGACTCTGAAATACAGGAAGTGAAGCAGGAAGAAGAGGCCCTAGAGAGGCGTGGAGGAGTTAGAGGGGAGTAGAAGTGGGGGAGCGAGGGGAAGCGGTAGTACCTGGTGCCCTGGGGAAACAGGAAGTCAAGACTGGGGCCTGGTCTTAGTCTGCTGGAACCTCATTATCTCCAGCCAGATCCAAGAATGCCCGAATTGAAAGTGGGCACAAAAGGTTAATCTTAGGGTTCTGGCATGTGAGAGGAGACACACGTCTCCCAAAGGGGTCATGGAGGGCCTACCATGCGCCAGGTACCGCGGGGTACCAAAGCACAAACACTGCTCCTTTTCAAAACAGGCTGGGCCCCGAGATGGGCACTTTTGATGTGTTTTCCCACAGAATGGAAAAGAGGGGCCTGGTTCGTCCATGAAGGAGTCCTGGTATCACGGTGTGCGTAGGCAGCAGGCCCATCCGACGTCCGGGACGCACACATGCGGTGTTTGCACAAAGTGCACTTGGTCACGAGAATGGGAATAGTTCGGAAAACTGGGATTGGAGGTAGGAAATAAAACCAACCACTGCACAACAACATGAATATACTTAACACTCCTGAACTGCACGTAAGCTTGAAAGTGGCTAAGGTGGGAAATGTTTTGTGTCTTTAATCACCATTCAATATTGTTTTAGGTTTAAAAGACAAGACGAAGGGAAAAAATCTCAACCCAACAATGGTGAGAGATACCAAATAATGGTAATGAATAACATTTAGTGAGCACTTGCTCTGTGACAGCTATTGCTCTGAGGGCATTTTCCATATTAACGTGATTCTTGTATCAATCACATTCAATAGGTACTGACATTATCCTTCTTTTCTGGGTGGAAACTGAGACACAGGGAAGTTAAGTAACTTGCCTAAAGTCATACAGCCAGTAAATGGGGGAGCGGGGATTAGAACCCAAAGAGTGCGTGCGTGTGTACACCTCCCCTCCCTGATTCTCTCTGGTTCCATCATGCATTATAAGACTAACATCAATGTCAAAGCCCAGCCAATGGCCTCCTTGACTTTTTTTTTTTTTTTTAAAGATTTTATTTATTTATTTATTTGACAGACAGAGCACAAGCAGACAGAGTGGCAAGCAGAGGAAGAGGGAGAAGCATGCTCCCAATGGGCAGGGAGCCTGATGCGGAACTTGATCCCTGGACCCTGGGATCATGACCTGAGCCGAGAGCAGACGCTTAACTGACTGAGCCACCCAGGTGCCCCTCCTTGACACTTTGTCAATATGATCCCAGCAAGACTGGAGATTCAGGGAAGTTTTTACAACCACCTGTAACAGGTTGGCTGGATCAGCTCCAAACTTTATCTACTCTGGTGCCTCTTTAGCAGCTATACTGAAGGACCAGTTCCCAAGGAGTGACCAGCACCCAGCCAGTTCCTAAGGGGAGGACAGCCTCTGTTCTAAGAAGCCAGTGCCAGACTCTGAACTCACATTTCTCACGGGCTGGGGGATTTTCTTCATGCTAAGTCCATTCATTCAGAGGCAGTCAAAGATCCACAGTGGGTTAATTCACTCCGAATCAGCGTGAGCTTTTGACACCATGAATGGCAGACGTACACTGGTGTCTCCAAAGTCATCTATGATGGGGCACGTGGGTGGCTGGGTTGCTTACGCTTCCGACTCTTGTTTTGGCTCAGGTCATGATCTTGGGGTTGAGAGATCGAGCCCTGTGTTGGGCTCCAGGCTCAGTACAGAGTTGTGCTCGAGACTCTCTCCCTCTCCCTCTGCTCTTCCCCTGCTCGAGCTCGCTCTCTCAAATAAATAAAGTATATTTTAAAATTTTATTTATTTATTTGACAGAGAGAGAGAGAGAGAGAGATGGAGAGAGCACAAGCAGGGGGAGTGGCAGGCAGAGGGAGAGGGAGAAGCAGGCTCCTTGCAGAGCAGGGGAAGCCTGATATGGGACTTGATCCCAGGACTCTGGGACCATGACCTGAGCCAAAGGCAGTGGCTTAGCCAACTGAGCCACCCAGGCGTCCTGAAATAAGTAAAATTTAAAAAAAAGTTATCTTTGACCTTTTTGCTCGTCTGTTTAGATTTCCTAGGTTCCAGTACCAGGAGGCAGAAAAATTATAAGCAGGTTTGCTGGCATCTGCCACACCACACCCTGGTCAGGGGACCTGGCTTGGCCTCCTAATCTCCCCAATTCCACTCACTGCTCCGTATTTTGTCCTGTTTTCAGGGTGTTTGCACAAAACACATGAACAAAAATGTTATTTTGGTTGGTTCATTCCTGCTGCAATGGAATGAACACGGGCATGAGAGCTAAGTGGACCCAGGGCTAAGTCTCAGTTTTGCTACCAGTAGCTATGTGATCTGGAGGCTCTTAGCTTTTGTCTCCTCATCTGTAAAATGGGGATAACAGTACTTTCTTTTTTTTAATTTTTTATAAACATATATTTTTATCCCCAGGGGTACAGGTCTGTGAATTGCCAGGTTTATACACTTCACAGCACTCATCATAGCACATACCCTCCCCAATGTCCATAACCCTACCCGCCTTCTCCCAACACCCCTCCCCCCAGCAACCCTCAGTTTGTTTTGTGAGATTAAGAGTCACTTATGGTTTGTCTCCCTCCCGATCCCATCTTGTTTCATTTACTCTTCTCCTACCCCCTTAACCCCCCATGTTGCATCTCCTCTCCCTCATATCAGGGAGATCATATGATAGTTGTCTTTCTCCGATTGACTTACTTCAACAGTACCTTCTTTATAGGGTAGTTATGAAGATGAAGTGATCTGGACACCTAAGAGCTTAGAACAGGGCCTGGCACACCATAAATGTTAGCTATTACTTTGTTCCTACAAAGCAAATCCACACACCTCATCTTCTTTAATTATCTCATTAAAATTGTGTAAGATTTCCCTCCTCCAAAGTAGTCTTTGGACACTTGGATTTGGCAGTAGAGGGGATTGGAGGTGGAGGGGAAACATTTCCCTCAATAAAGCAACCCCAAAGATGAAAATCCCTGGGCTATTGCAGAATGCATGGCACCCTCCTTGCTCTCCACAAAGCAATGACTCCTCTCTATTCTCTGGGCCATTACCACATATGGCTGGATAGAGAACTGAGGTCTGTTGTTTTGGCGCTTGAAGGTTCTCACTATCACTTAGGATTTCCATGCCCACCAAGTGACAGAGCTCCCCCCGAGCAACACATATGTCTTCAAAGGGTGTCCACTGTTACAGAAACAATCACAACACTGCATGTGTGAATATTTTCAAATGAAAGTGATTAAAAATCACCTCCCACTCTCTTAGATAGGACACATGAGAGGGTGGGTCTAGAGAGCTGATGTATATTATAAGGGGGTCCCCCACAGGGGTCCTGGGATGAGAGCATAGGATCAATGCAACTCTTGTTCCTTCGCTCTACGGAATGGAGCCTGTCCAGTCCGACAGGATAACTCTGTGGAGCTGGCCCCATTTGGAGACTAGCTCAACTGGAAGCATATTTTGTACTGCTCAATGAGCTTTTAGGGAATCACTATGCAAGTAGTTTTAACACCAGGAGGGCTACTAGAGATCGAATATATACTTAGGGACCAAACCTTTCTTGTAATTATTCCACAGGAACTAGAAGTAACTGGTTTTAGAATCTAAGGTGTCAAAAGTACTTGATATTATGACTGTGGGTGACAGAATATATTTATTTTATCATCATTTGCTGATCTGTAATTTGTAAAGATGTTTTACCTCCTCATTTTGGTGAAAGAAACAGTATCATTTCTTGGTTTTGTTTCCTTCCTATAAAACTATCTACCTAACATTTAACTCATTCATATTATGCAGATAAAATGAGTCATAACAATAAAAGAAAAGGAATCCACTTGAATTTCGGTCATGAGATAAAGGGATGGTGCCAGTCTTGGTTTGACCACTAAAAGGGGTAATATTACCAGTAGGTCCCAGTAAGGTGAGACAAGGGAGGACGGAAGAGATGTTTAACTGATTCTGAGCAACACCAAGCGAAACACACTTTAGATTTTCTGGATTTTAATTGCCCAAAGCCCTGATGGTAGGTAGAGAATGGGTCCATTCATCTTCCTATCACCCAGAGAGACCCAGACTTTGGAGGGAATGTAGGATTTGGGAGTGTAGGAGATCTGAGAACATTCGGTCTAACCCGTCTCACAACTGGGGAAACTGAGGGCCAGAGAAGAGAAAGTCTGCCCTTACGCTTTGTTCTGGCAGAATAGAGGATTCGAGCCTGGTTTCCTGACTTCCAAACCCTATCCTTTAAAAAATATGATCGAAGCTGACCGTGCCTGCCAGGTGGTCCGGGGTGGTCCTGCTTTGTGACTATTGCCCGGCGTACCTGCTGGAGGAATCCTGTCTCCCTGTCACAGTGGCTCGGTATGGGTGAGAGATTACAAGGCTGCCTTCCTTGTAGAATACTACACTCTATTCTCAAAAGTCAGTTAGGGAAGAGGGTGCCCATGCTGGTTCTCTTAAACCTGGGCGGTCAGTGGAGGACTGCTTCACCCCAGGCACCACACGGTTTCAGAATCGTGTACAACACAGAGATTAACAATTGTTTACAAAATAAAGGGTAAGTGGCTTTCATGGGATAGCCTACTTCACCCTTCAGAGTCTGGAGGGGAGCCTTGAAGCCACTTCCTGGCTCCGGGCACTGCCACAAGGCTGCCTGGGAGGACGGCGAGATTTCAATGTCAGGCACTCACAGGGGCTGTGTGGGGAACTGCTGCTAGATTCAACAAGATATGTTTGGACTGTGATCTCAATTACCGTTGTGAAATGATGAATGTCTGAACCGGTTAAGTTGGCGGCCGTGATGAGGGGCAGTCGCGGGGAGGGGGTAAATGAGGCTTTGTCTTTGCACGTCCTTCTGCATGCCTCACTGTGCCAGGCCGCTGAGGGGCCATGTCTGCTCTCCTCTGGAATGTTCCTGCTCTCCTTCCTGTCATATTAGCTCTGTGTCAGGTCAATGGCAACACACTTTTTCAAAGGACTGTGCCCCCAGTGATGTGGAACAGACCCCAAGGGACAGAATATTCAATATGTATAATCTCACTTTACAGATTTTTTTTTTTCCAGGATCTTTCTGTATGTTCACAAATGTCCATATTAGTGTTCTACCATTCACAAGGAAGTGTGGTGGCATTAATTCTACAGACCGGTCATGTTGAGCTGGATAGTTTGTTTTTTTTTTTTGGTGGAGAAAAAGGAATGAGGTGGGAGGTTTTTGGAGGTAGGGACCTCGTACTGGCTGATTCTCCTTTCTGAAGGGTCCCCTTGTCATCCCCGGTAGTCGGGTGACAGGTGGCCTGTGCATATCACCTCCGTGCCCCGCACAGCTCTTCTCAGCTGATAGCTTCCGACAAAGACCTAAACTTCCTTTCTCACATGTCCACCTGCTCACCTGAGAGAATGCGCCGTGTCTAAACAGGCATGGACCCTCCGGTCTTGAGTCCTGGCTGATGGCTTTAAGGAATGGTCTCTGAGAACACGCTACTTTTAAGAGCCGGCTCTGAGGCCAAGCTCACTGGTCCCCAGGGTGATGAAGCCCTTGACCTTGGCCTCATTAGCGTCATCCTTTTACCTACGGAGTCACCGCCACTGACATCCTAATGCTTGAGAGCATACATAGCTCGTTATGGCACACGAAGCAGCACATCTGTATTTACTTGGTCTGAGGGTAGCTCTGAGAGTCAGCCCGGCTTTCTCTATTGATTAGCTCCTACAAACGAGAACACCAACAAACACCTACTTCTGAGTCAATTCAAGGCGGAAGCATGTGTGGTGAGAGACTGTAAGCTTCCAAATGCATTTGGGAATAAAAAGGGGAATAGGAATTCCAAATGGGATTTTTTTTTTTTTTTTTTTTTTTTTTTTTAAATAATGAGTACAGGAGAGAGAGACGGGAGGACAAGAAAAAAAAAAAAAAAAAGCCCATCACACACCTTTTGTATCCAAGGAGGCAAGCTACATAATATGATTCTTGCCTTAATGTCAAGCTTCAGTAAACTCACCTCCTCTTTTCTGGCATAGATGTTGGCTATTATGCAAGCCGGAAATGTACATGGCAGGAAGAGTAAAAGAACAGAGAAACCGAATTGCAGGGTGGTGGGAAGGGGAGGCAGCTGCTAAATTAAGCAAGGGTAAAGCCGGGGGAAGAAAGGATGAGAGAAACAGGCAGGGAGCAGGCAAGAGCTACTCGTTTATTCTCCCTCACGAAAGCAAGGAGGCCTGCTGTGAGCCACTTGGCACAACGAAGGGATGGCAGTCGGTCGCCTGGAGTCAGGCTCTCTTTTGTGAAGTGTTAATTAAGAAAACAAATAACTTCTCATTTTTTAATTTGCCAACCACAAAACAAAACAAAAATATGGGCCCTGCTCTTGAGGAGGCGCAATCAATCTAAGGAAACACCCCAAGGAACCAGGATTGGAGGCCCCGAGAAATCCAGTCCTAAGACAAAGGACACATTGAAAAGTGTTACTCTGCGTCCCCAGGTCTGTTGTCTAACCCACCAGCACGCAAGTGATCATCACGCTTCTCGGAGGCACGAGGCATCGCTGAACCAAGTAATATTTTAAGAACCTAGATCTGCACCCAAACACATGCTTTGGAATGATGTCCAGAGGCACTGTTCAAGTCTGGTCTTTTCTTTCTGTTTCCTACCGGTGCCTTTAGGACTGCCGGGACTTACCAGGCACATGTGAAGTAGGCACCTAGGCTGAGCACATTGTAAGAAACCGCCTTCAGTGCATGAAGCAGGAACCCCTGGTTGTTCACGGGCTTTGAGTCTGTCTTGCTCCCCCAGCTTTTATTACACTCTACTCACAGATTTTCAAAGACCCCCCCCCCCCTCCACCATTACTGTCCTTCATCAAAGCCCTCTCCATTCTGGGTCCAATATAACTGGCTTGGACTAGCTGTGCAAAAGCAAAATGTTGATCACTGTTGAAATGGGGTAATGGCTCACAGGGGTTTATTTATTTCATTCTATCTATTTGGGAGAAATCTCTCTTGTTTGACAGTTTCCAGAACAAATGTTGCGGGGGTGGGGGGTGGGGATAAGCCTTATAACCCAATTCATCTGTGGCCTCCCTTACTTCAGGGACTCACTCCATCCTACCTGTTCTCTCTGCTTGGAGGGCTCCCCACTTCATCCTTGCTTACCAGAACTCTGCTGGGCCAGCAAGGAAGCCTCCAGAACCGCCTGCTTCGTGAGGCTGACCCTGATGCCTGGGCCAGGATCTAATTTTCCCTCCCACTGACTCTTACAGCTATGCTCTGATACTCATCCTTGTAGCTCATTTCTTTAGGACAAGCAGAGAACCAAGAGTCCCTCTCTTCCATGCCAGCGTTTCCCTCGGTGTCTTCTATACAGCGAGCACTCAACACATGTGGGTTCAAGGACAAATGAATCACGTGGATAAGAACAACTTATCAAATAAAGCAACAGCATCCCTTGGATTGTCTAAACCTCGCGCAAGGAAAGGAAAGCCTCCTCTGGTACCTTCTTCATGGTTTTGATGCAGGATGACTTCTGGCTGTGTGTGTATAGAGTTTCCAGGATGGAAGAACGGTGAGAAAAGAATGCGAGGTTTTCTCTGCTTCAGAATATGCTGAAGGAGTTCATAGAGCACATCACCTGGAAAGAAAAAGGAAAGAGAATTAGAGCAATGGGAATATTTCAGTGAACAGACTGAGCTTCGACTCTCTGGGTGGTGCTGGACTGAAGATGTACAGCGAGCCAGGTCCGCGTGCTACCCACCCCCCTGAGCACACAGGGGACACTCAGAGGATTGGAGCCATGTGATTGTTTTTTTCACTGGACTTTTGAAACTGTGCAAGTAATATATGAAAAAAGTTTTAAAAGTGCCGAAAACCAGAAAGAAAACAAAAATCACCTATAATCCTATCACTGAGAGAAAAAAGTCCTATTCCCACCATCCATCTATGGTTTTAGAGTTAGAATCAGGCTTGTCCTAGTTTTGTATCTCTCTTTTTCCCTCCACATTACTGAACTGCTCCACTGGCTGCAAAATGAGGGCCCATCACGGGGATGCACCAGACTTTACTGGACATTTCAATGATTCCAATTTATTGCTATTATTCTTGTGAAAAAATATTCTTTTCAATCTTTGCTTGCATTTCAGATTAACTAAAGAAGGATTATGCAGTCACTAGTATGAAAATTTTTAATGTTTCAATGGCAATTCATATGTTCTTCAGAGAGCTCTTCCAACAGGAAAAAAAAAAAAAAATTGCCTTTCGAACCCACCCTAATCCCAAGCAGGAAGAGAATGAGGATGAAAAAAATACACAAGTCCGGTCAGAGGAGCTAACTATTGAAGATACCCTCTCAAGAACTGGCACATTCTGGGATGCTTACCTCCTTTAAAAATACACACAGCCATTGTTCCAAAGCTCTACCGTCTCCAGAAAATCATCTCTAGATGTCAGCCCCTTGAGGAGATTGGTAGAGGCTGGTCTGAGCTAGGGCCCTCTGTTCTGATATATTTGGTATTTAAAGTGTCCACTGAGTAGTTAATTAGGAAAAAAAAAAAGCCCAAACCACAAAAAAGTCCTCAAAAACCTGCCATGGTCTTGTCCCACCCCTCTGGCTTAGATCCAAGTTCAAAAATGCAGGTGGATGATTAATCTTTAAAATACCACAGGCTTTCCTGACTGTCCCCCTACGCCCTTCCACATACAGATATGCAATCAGCAATTGTACCAAATAATGGGCTTTTGTCTCTAATTTTAGCCATCTTTAACAGATACTTTAATTAACAACTTAATTTAACTGCATATTTTGGGCTATTGCTAAATTATTTTTTTCTTTTAAATTCTGTCTGAACCTGAGAAACGCTCCATATTAATTTCTTTTTTTCTGCAGACCACTTGTACCAAATAAAGTTCAAGGATGTTCTGTTCTAAGTGATTCCTGAGGTGCCTTGGTATCTTTGTTTTGACTTTGTTCCTTCCTCCACCTTCAAGTTTGGGTGGTATTAAGTATGACTTAGTGACACTATTTACTATTAGGATTCAATAAAGCAAAAGACTTTAAAGAGCTGAAGGCAAGCATGTCATTTGGGCATTTCCTGATGATGACATGGGTGTGAGGATGCAGAGGGGTTCCACTCCAGACTTGGAAGAATGTTCTAGGGAAGGTAGAACTGTGGCACACACGAGTGCGTTTTTTTAAGCTGGGAAAGCTTGGAGCACTTCTAATCTGAACCTAGTAGTCATGGTAATGTCGTCTCTGATGAGAGGAGGATACAGAGCCTGAAATACAGTCCTATTTTAATGATTCATATTTTAATCGCTTACAAAAATAAGTCCCTAATCAACACTTTGTTTCTTTTGGTGTAGTGTAATGTCTTCCTGAACTTTCCTTAATTTACATGGCCTCATACCCGCTGGGTTTTATCCTGTGGGTTTGAGCAATGCTTTATTTCGGTAGTACGCGGAAAGAGAAAACGCAACACTGAAAAATGTGTTCCTGATGATTAGTATTACTAAAAAAAATGGCCAGTAATTAGTGCATCCATTTTGGAAGAGGAGGCCAGGAAATATAAATTTAGTGTCTGTGAGGGTGTTCAACTTTGCTCACTCAGAGAGGCAGGCTGATGTGGGGAAGGCACAGACTTGCAGATGTAGGCCGCCCTGCCCCTCTGGGCCTGGTGACCTTGAACATGTCCCTAACCTCCCTGTGAAATGCAAAGGCCATCTACCTTCCAAGTCTGCTGTGTGGGTTCAACGAGGGAGTGTGGCAAAGCCCCTAGAGCAGGCGTGCTTGCTGCACGTGTTACACGCCACCCTCTCCTCAGGGGTCGCTCCTGGGGCTCTGGAAGCTCCGCTGTTTGCTGAGTCAAGTCCAGGCAGGTCACTTCTGTTTTGTGTTTCCATTTCTCTAAGCACATCCAGAAAGCGAGGCCACAAAGCAGGAATGGGGAAGAGTCTAGAGTCAGACTAGGGTCTTAGGCATGTCCTTTGCCCTCTGGAGGCCTCAGTTCTTTGGTCTACAAAACGGCCATGTTAACAGCATCTACGTTATAGAATTCGTGTGAGGAAGGGATGAGCTCATCACGGGGCTTAGCAATCAGCAAGAACTCAGCAAACAGGAACTGTTTTTGTGACCTCCGCTCTCCCCGCCACCATCACTGTTCTTATTGATATTATGACAGCATGTAGGACAGACCTGTAGACCCTTAAGGCAGTCTCTTAGGGAGAACAAAGAAGGAGTGTCTGGGTCATGGTCATTGTTCTGTTCCCCCTGTAGAAAGGTCAAAGGTTAATTGAGGCCATCTACCCATCGTGGCTTCTCTGCACCTCTCCCGCTGAACTCTTCCTCTGGGCCTGGTAGGCAAGCCCACAGAGGGGCTGGTAGGCGCCCCACTCCAGACTCTCCCAGTGCTGGCTCTCTTCTGCCTCTCATCCCAAAGCTGGCAAAGGGAGCCAGGCAGACAAGGTTCATGTCTCAGTGTGCAAGAGAAAGCAGGGGAGGGGTGAATCAAATGGAATTCTGCCAGTTCCTTACCTGAACCATAAGCCTGGGATGAGAACTAGTGAGATAACATTCCTAAGTGTCACCTGGGATGGCTGGCTAATAGGTATGAGCATGGGCAAAAGGTCCCACGTTCCAAGCCAGGAAAAAATTGAATCTGAAAACTGTAAATGATGGCCATAGATGGATCAGTCCATTCACAGACATAGGTTTCCTCAGCAACCAGGGGCTCAGTTGGGGAATGTGGCTGGCTTACAAAGGCATCAGTACTATGGGGGAGAAACCAACTTACGGTGCACAGCCTGGTACGTGTGGTTGGCAGTAATAGTGTGTGCCTGATAATAGCTTGGAATCTTAGAAAGGATTCTAGAGGTTACTTAGAGCGACTCGAACTTGTGTTCAGTAGAAGTCCCCTGCCTCCCCTTCCCTTGCCAAGAAGTAGCTTTGGCTGAGTACTTCCAGGGATGGGCGGCCGGCCACAAACACAAGCAAACCATTTTTGGACAGCTCTAGTTGATAGAAAGTTCTTCTGTTGAGTTGGAACTTGGCCTCCCCTGCAAACTCATGTACCTCAGTTCCTAGTCTTGGCTCTGGAACAACACAGAGCATGTGTCTTGTCTACAACAGTTTTCTAAATAAATAAAGACGTGCCCCCTCCCCCATCCTCTCCCATCTCTACTGCCTCCTATTCCCTCCAGCCCCCAGCCTGTTCTCTGGGTACACTTGAAAAATGTTCGTACCTACACGGAAGAGTGCATCTAAAAAGTAGTATTAACAAAAAGATCTCTGGAATAAAAAAAAGAGATTAAAAAATAAGTTACATTTATTTGCTCGCTGAAAATAAAGAACATGAGCCCTAGCACTGTATATCTAACTTAGCTGATGACCACTGGCTTGAATTCAAAAGGCACTTGTCAAAAAATTCTTGGCCCATTTGATTCGTGGTAAATCTTCTCTGTCTTCCCAGAAAAGCAATACCTACTGCTAACTGCAAAAGTTGCAAGGGAACCAAGGCTTCTGTTTAAGGGACAAGACCTATTGTTGGTTTCTCTCTGTATCTTCATGCACACATGCATGGTTCACGTTGACACATGCATGTACGGAGCGGGGGCTCCCAGGAAGCTAGTGAGTTGCAGGGCTTTCACCCTCATAGGCTCCTGGGAAGAGCCCTAAGACCATCTGTGTCCCCCAAATTATAAGCTTCAGGCCCCATAAAACTAGCTATCCCCCCGGATGTGTGCACACACACACACACGCACACGGATGAACACACACGTCTACAACACAGAAACCCACAGACTAAACACAAGTGTAATTCTGTAGTGGTGATCCCGATGTGAAAAGCCAGGAATCCACTATGGGAAATAAGAAATTCTATTATTGTATTTGTGATCTATTTCCGTCGGATAGTTGCAAGACTGAACAAACCTGCCACAAGTTGTCTTATCAATGTTCTTGGTGTCTCTGAAGACTGAGAACAGACAGATGCTGTTTGGAGGGGGTGGTGGGGTTAAGGTTTCTTTCCTTCTGAGGAAAGAGCCCGGGCTCTGGGGCAAGAGGTCCCAGGTCCCCCTGGGTCCTCTGGTTGTCAGCTGCAAGCCCTCAGGCAAAAACTCTTTCTCTGTGAGGCTTAACTCCAGGCTTACTAAAACATTCTTTTGTCTCAACTGAGAATAATACCATAGACTTGGCAGGGCTGATATGAAGATCAAGTGAGATGATATGAACAAGCACCAGACCCACGTCTGCGATAATGTGGGCTCAATAGATGGCACCCCTTGTGATCTGGTAATTATTCACAGACGTGTCTCAAAAAATCTGGAAACCATTTGCTTTGCTTCAACACTTTTGTATTTAAAGTGCCTATACAAGTTTCATGAAGTCACATTCATATGTATTGAAAAAGTGTTTTCCCGGTTGACATCATTTCACATAGACATTTCTAGCTCAGTCTCTCTCTCTCTCTCTCCTAGTTCATAATTGTATCTTCAACCTCTTTCTATGGGATTCTTCCCTCTGGCACTTAAACAATGTCCAGTTTTTCCTGTTTTCTGCACACACACACACACACACACACACACAAACACACACATCTCTTGTCCCCATCTTTCCCTCCAGGTACTGCTCCTGGTTCTCTGGTCCCAGCACAGCCAAGCTTGGCCAAGGAGCCGTCCAACTCTATTCTTGCCACTTCCCTCTGCTTCTACTGCTGACCTCCTCGTGGTCAAACCAGAAGGCAATGGTCAGTACTTGGGGACTCTGCTTTTCAGCAACGTTCATCAATAATGTTCACTATCAGCCTCCTTCTAGAACACTCCATGGCTTGGGACATTCCTACCCCTCCTGGTTTTCTTTCAACCTCCTCCAACCCTGTAACAGTAAGGCTCCTGGTCTCCCACTAGTCTTTCTCTCAGGTAATATCATCTACTCCCGTGGCCTCTGTCAGACCATCCATGCTAAATCTACTCAAGCCAGGCATTTCTTCTCAACTCTAGAACCTTCAGTTATCTCCTAGATACTTCCCTCTTGCATGACCTACAGATACCACATGGTTAATGTGTCGAATGTGAAAGTCTTTACAACCCACATGGTGTTTCCTAGTACAGTGAATGCCCAGTTGTTCAGACCAGAAACCCAGAAGTCATGTTTACTTAACTCCTCTATTTCTCTCATCTAACATCTAATCAGTCACCAAGACTCTCAGACTCTGCCTTCTATATGCTCCTGGCATCATCCCTTTCTCCCTGCTGATCTCATCTTACTTCAGGTCACCATCATTGCTCTTAAACGCCAGCCAAGTCAATTGCCCACAACCACTCTTCACCTTTGCCCTTTGTTGTGCCAATCTCTGCTTAAAACACTTCTACCTGTCTATACAATAACCTTTAGGTCCCGAACATGATCTGCACAGCCCTGTATAACCAATAACTATTGATGAGTAGTCATTAAGCCACAGCATATTCTCCAAGATTCTTTAGCAAGTCCCATACTATGGGTGGCTTGGGCATTTCCAGTTTTTACAATTACAAATAGGATTGCTCAGGGCATCTCTCCCCACCCCACCCCCACCATTAGACAGTGTCCTTGGGATACTTTCTTCAAATGGTATTATCAGTGAAAGAGTCTGATAACTTTTAAAGTTCTTATGCATTCCCTGTTCTGTCGAAGGCTGGACCTATGTACAGCATCACCTACAGGGCTACCCGGGGTGCCTCCCCTAGGGTTTCACAATGTTTAACTTCTCAAGTTCAGTAGGATGAAAGCAGAATTTTAACATTCTTAATATTTACATTTCTCAGGTGATGACTTACTGTGCACATAACCTCATGTGAAGATGATCTGAAGTAACACATTCTTAAATTTGCACATTCTTCTCTCTCTCTCTTCTGTTTTTATTCAGATTTTATTTTCCTTTTGACCAAATCGTTTAAAAAAAAAAAAAAACAGTGCGAGCGTGGGAGAGATACGTTTCAGATTTGTCATCATATTCTCTCTGCTGGGTCCTTTCTGCCCATGGTAGATGTTCAGGATGAAGTCTAAGGCCTCAGGTCCTTCCGATAAATTCAGCAGTGAGAATGTCAAGGCAGGCACTGGCCCAGGGAGGTCCTGCTGGTGGCCATGACAAGCTCCTCCCACTGGGCAAATGCTTGGTTTTCCATCTCTGTTCAACCTTATTTTCTGAAAATTCCATTCAATTCATTTTTGCAGGCTGATGAAATGACAGGCCTTTTTGTTAAATACAGAGTGCCTCTGTAACCACAAACATAAGCTAGTCTTTTACTTAGGAATAAGTATCTGGGATTTAGCTTGATATCTGTGTCTGAGACACAGAAATCCTGAGAAAAAGGGAGCTGGTTGTGGGAAAATCTGAATATTGTCTTTAAGACAAGAATAAACCAGTTAGGAAAGAGATACCGTAGGACAACTGCCTTTAGCTGGATGCGGAACATAAAGAGACACTATAGAGAAACAAAACAATAAGTCTGTGAGGAAATAGGAATATTGTAAAATAAGCATGCGCCATATTAAAGGAAGTGTTGTTATGTTTCACACGTTATAATATCACGCTGTACAGCAGAGGGGTTGGTCATCACCACCGTTTCACAAATGGGAAAAGCGAAGTGCTAAGAAATTAAATTACTTTCTGTAACTGACCTATCTAAGCATTTCTCTGATGTGTGTACATTTTTTTCTTCCTTTCCTTTTTTTTTTTTTTTTTGCTCCATTCACAGACAGATGTAGAAGAAAAAGCCAATGCTGGGTACTTCAACCAAGGGTCATGCCTGCTGCAACTCCCACACTCCTCTGTGACCCATCCCCTTAGATTCTGCACCTTGATTCTTAAATAGTCTGTTGGCCCAGCCATTCAACCCGGCAAGTGCACCTACCATTGCTTAATAGAAAAGAAAAAGCAAGTTGGTCCAAGGAGGAACTTTAAGAAGATAAAGATCAGTATTTTTCACTCAACCTTGAAAGAAAATTTCAGTATATTTGAAGGTCACAAGCAAAGCATATTTCCAAAAACGAAGATTTTGATGTGTTGGAGAGGGAAGAAATAATTCGCAGAATTACATTCTGGCATGTTAAATGACTGATTTACTTAATAAACCCATCATATATTTTTTTGTTGAATTGAACTGAAGGAACTTTGAAAATAGGCTTATTTCCCATGTTTTGGCAACAACAGATAGTCTAATATGAATTAAATTAAGATAACTTGTGGGTTTTGTTGCTGTTGTTCTCATAAAACATGTGCACATAAATCCATTCCACCTTGATGTCTTATAATGGATAACTCTAAGTAAGAGTTAATATCAACACTAATTTGTCTGTTCCTTCTTAATTCATGTGTTTCCTCAAGTTTCAAAGTAGTCAAATAATCAAATACCCCTTTGAATTGAAATCATCCCAGGCCATTTAAGGTACTAACTGCTTAGTAGCTCAAAGAGTAGGTAAAATTATCCTGTACATGTAAAATTTTATAAAGTTACAGGTACTTTACATATCCTTTAGCTTTGCAAATGTTATGAATTCACCATCTTACATCTTTTAACAGGGAGGATATTCCAAAGACAATATCCCATTTATCTTCAGCCTTAAGATCTTCAGTTTGGAGATAATATAATTACTTAAAGCACATTCTGCATGTTCCCTGCTTTATTATAGAGTTGAAAATGGAGAACTTATGTCCTGGAAATGGATGAGATAAGTGCAGTTTGTCAAACTGGCCAAAGAATGTGGAGTTCACAGAGGCTACCATATTTGGACCTAAGACATATTAACATTTCAGGTAATCATAATTCACTGGGTCCCATTCCTTCCGCTCTACATTTGAAATGAGTTGTGTTGAGGAGAATGTTATTTCCATATACAGAGAGCATAATTCTGGGTGAGGCCAGGCAGGAAACAAGGCTGGGAGGAAGCTATAAACATCCATTCACGGTGACGGGGCAACCAGATACTTTTGTTTTATTTCAGCAGCTCCATGACTAGTACGAAGCTGCTGCTGATTCATCTTGGGCAGTAAAAAAGATTCAAAGAAAGACAGAAAGAACTTGGTGAAGGATAAGTTTTACAGGGCATACAGGTTGAAGGAGATCAAAGTACTCATTACCTATGGGTTAAGAGGTTGTGCTGTTGAACAGAAGCTGAACAGTGTTTCATGCTTGAAGCTGGGCTGAACTGTTAAGAGTAGAAGGAAACGCAGGATCCGTATGGTAGAAATTCCATTTTATGGAAGAGGAAAATATGGGCCAATGAAGTATTGTGACCTGTGGAGGAGCCATGTAGAGAACCTGGGCCTCAGGACATCTATGACATCAAATGCTCAACCAGAAAGCCCATATCAGGAAAAATAGTGGCAAATATGCATCTGAGAGCTAAAAAAGATTTTCTATCTATACCTTGTCTCTACCCAAGGAGAATGCCGGCAGGTAGATCATGCCTTCGTTACCCTGCTATGTGGCCACATCACGAGACAGTCTTCTTAACTCTTTCTTGGCTCTGTTTCCAAACCCTCTGACAGCATCCCCCTGTTCTATGGTAAGTTTTCTTGCAGTCACCACTGGCAGGTAACACCTTAAAATTCTGTCCATGGCTTTCTGGTAGATGCCTTAATTAAATCACCTACAGAATACATTTCTCTTACTCCCAGCTCAATGTAATGGGAATAATGCTCCTATCTACTCTTCTCCGCTCTGGCCTGGCTCTGGTCTCAGAATTCCAACTGCAGAACAGAACATGTCTTTTTGGATGCCGTAGCAT
This sequence comes from Lutra lutra, assembly GCF_902655055.1. NCBI lineage: Eukaryota > Metazoa > Chordata > Mammalia > Carnivora > Mustelidae > Lutra > Lutra lutra. The sequence continues at coordinate 89,279,465 of NC_062285.1, forward strand.
CCCTTGGCCAAAATGAGTCTTAGCCCTTCCTCCACATGAGCTCCTCATCTTAGCTCAGCATTCTGGCCCTGAAGTCCTATTATTTTACTCTCATTGATCTTGTTCTGGATTTCAGTGTCTCCAAATTAGGACTGTTGCAAGAACATTCTAACTAGGTCTCCTGTTTTTAGGGACCCTATGTCCACCCCATGCACCGATGGCCAAGGTTTGCTCCAAAGGGAGAGCTCCAATTCTATTATTCCCCTGATCAAAACCTTCTAGTGGTTTCCTACTACCTGCAAAATAAAATTCAAACTTCTTGACTTGGGCTTCAATGGAGTCATGTGTTGGGTCATCATTCAATCAATATTTGTTGAGCACCAACTGGATGCCATGCACTGTGCTAAATGTTGGAGGCAAGTCAGCTTAACAAGACATAGCCCTTGCCCAAATAACTTCCTACTCTAGGAGAGGGACGCAGAACAGAAAGCAATCACATATAACATGGTGTGTGAGTGTGTGTGTGTGTGTGTGTGTGTGTGTGTGTGTGTGTGTGTGTCAGGAGCCATGCCAGAATTAGGGTATGCTCTGTGATAAAAGAGGAACAGCACCTATCCCAGGCTGGGGTGGAAAGAGGTGGAGGAGAGGAAGGCAGGGGGCAGTCAGGGAAGCAGGGATCGAATCAGGGAAAGCTTTCCTGGAAAAGGTCAGCAGAACGTCACATATGAAACGGCAATCAGAAAAGCTGGGCAGGGGTGATGAGTGATGATGTACAGTGTTTTAAACAGAGGATCGAGTTTGCATGGCCTTCTCTCTGAACTCCATCTCTACACTAATTGATACAGTTCTTCTTTAACACCTTTACTTACCTCTGCCTTCAGTTGCCTTTCCAGGCTTTCAAAGTCTGGCTCCACCACCACCCCCTGGAGATTTTGTTTGACAAGCCAGCCAGATATCACCTCTGCTATCCCTAAACCTCCTTAGCCCATACTTCCATACCTGGAGCATGGAGCTGCTCAGTGCATACTCACCAGGTGAATTTCTGCTGCCTCTTCACTGGGGTCTAAGCACCCCATGACCAGCCTAGCGCACGGACTTCATCTGGCCTCCCGCCTCCTGCCTCTTCCCTTCATCAGATGGACTACCTCAACATCATCCAAATACACTAAGCTGATGCTGCTCCAGGAACCTGGAATGTTCTTCCCCTGACCTCCTCAGTTCTACCCATCTTTCCTACACCACATCAACTCATTCCTTCTTTCATAAGCCCCATCGTAACCTGACCTCTCTTCCCTCTACAGCTTCCTTTTACCTTTAGGTTCAACGTAATCCTCTCTCTCTAATTGGACCGCGGGATCCTGTCCATCTACCTTCCACATGGCCCACTCTGGCAGAGACCTGACAAAATGGCAAGAGATGACTGGGAGGCTATTGCCCATCTTTGATTCCAGCTTTGAGTGGAGAGAATCTGGTTTCTAAAGTAGACAGAGGTTACTAGGGAAAAAAAAATAAATCAGCAACAAAAAGGAGTACCTGAGATATGTTGGGGGAGGCGGGGAGACTTATAGACTCATAGAGGAAAGCCAGGCGAAGGGCTAAGTCAAATCCTATCAAAATGCATCACTGTGTCTTCCCTTGTTTGCCTTACATGAATGGTTTTTCTGGAACACACTAAAGAGTTAAGAGATTCTTTCCTCCAGAGAGGTGACTTTGCCCCTTTAAGTATACCTTTGTGTTTTCATGAGAACAGACAAAGTAAGTTATTTTTGCTTTAAATTAAAAGGAACTATTTCGTTTCCTTTGAGGTTAGTTTTATTTATGTCTATGGTCGTTCTAGTTTTCTTATTCTGAGACGACAGAAAGAATCAATGATTTGAGACAAAATGTTTCAGGTATGTCTTCCACCATTCCCTGGCAGAACCTCAAAAATGATCTGTTTTTCAGAGATAATAAACTTTGAAGTTTCAATAACATCTCTACTTCTGGGGGAAACTTCCCTTTATCATTTCCTCATATCAACGGTTTGCTGCAATTGGGAAAAGCGGGGGAGATACTGTTCTGTATCCTTATCTCACCCCCTGTGATGGCGATGTTTCCTCGTGACGGTTAGTTTATTAACCTCTGGCAGGCCTCCAGGAGTAAATAAGGGTTGAACGTCGTTGGATCTATGCCAGGAACTCATGCACGATCTTTGCCCTTTGTCAAGACAAAGAGAGTCTCTGCCGGACAAGTTACATCAAAATGGGCCACAATGAGACTCGAGAGAAGGAGGGTCTGTTGGTACTTGAAGAACTAGCCCCTCGAGGGGCGTAAATCCCAGACCAAAGGTCCACTTTCACATATGGAGTTCCCAAATAACTATCTTCTAAATATCCTAATGTTTAAGAAATGAAATTAGAAAGTATATTTGAAATCTTACCTAGGTCAGCAATACACTTTGCAGGTACAAAAGCTCTTCACTGAATCGAATCTTCCCATGGAGTCTTAGAGGCCCTTATTTTGACAAAACTGCCTAGTTAGATGAGCCTGAGAAGTCTTCCACATGCACTTTGCAGGATTTCTATAAGCTACAAGATGCAACACTTCACACAATCCAGTACTTCAAAGGGTGTCACCTGAAGCACTTTGAGTTTATTTCTAAGCTTGCCATAGCTCCTAGGATCTCCACCTCTTTCCCCATCCTTACTTCCTGTTCCCTCATGTCTCTTCTTCCCACTCCATCTACCTTAGCAGGGCTCAAGCCCCTTCCTCTTCTGTCTTTGGTTTTCACTGAGCAGCTCACCACCCAAACTCACTCCTAAGCACCTCTTTCAAACGTTTCAGAATCAGAAGCAACGCAGAGTGAAAGGGCTGGAATGCATTCTCTTCTTGATTTGGTGGCCACAACTAGATCCCTTAAGTCCCAGTGTCTGTAGGTCCTAAGTAGATTTCTTCTCCCAACCTTCAAATTTTCCCCTTGATTTGGAAGTTCTTCCTCTTTTCCCCTCAGACTGACATATCAGCAGGCTCTTTCCTCTATTAAGCTGAGGTCATCGTCTTTGTGTTCCTGGTGGCCTACTGTGGGGATTTCTTGGGCATGGTGAGTGGTAGCAAAGACCAACCAACGGCTAACAGATTGTCCCTGCTGAGCACGTGTCAGGGGTCCAGACTCTCACCTGAATGAGGAGATCGATAGCGAAAGTCCTCTTTGGTCAGCAGCAGGAGAGCTTTGCCATTCATTTCAAACGTGTTGCTGTCAATTGGTCTTAAAGAAAACTCATTTTCAGCCCACTTGAGCCACTGGGCTACGTCATCCCTGCTCCAGTAAACTGGCTGCAAGCCTGTTGGAGAGAGAGCAAGGCAGAGAGAGGGAGGGAGAGAGAAAGAGAGAGAGAGAAGGTCTTGTCAGTTAGACAGTTGGAATAAAGGGAAAAGCTTTCTGAATGGTTAATAAAATTGAGGGTCCATGTCTGAAGAGCCTTTATGTTCAACTCTGAATCCCAAGTTAAAGCTCAAGATGTATAAGTACCAAAGTGTGGTATCCAATTAACTATTTATTTAGAGGCAAAATAAGACAAATCCTTTTTTATGTCTTCAATGGACCCTAGGTCTTGGTGCCGGGTCCTTCCTTGTCCAGCCCCTGAGGCTGTCTTGATCCCAGGGATGCCCTAAAGCTGAGGCTCTTCGGTGGCCTGAAACACGCACGGGACTTGGAGTCATGACAGATGTCAATGTGCTTTGGAGGGGACCTTAGCATCACAGTTGAGCTGACTGTCACCCACTGTCCTTTTGAAGTGAGAATGTTCCAGAGCTGGGCTTGACCTTCGAGAGCTGCCAAATAATGAAGTGTTCCCTGAAGCTTCTTCCAAGAAGAACAATTCACTTAGCCTCTGGGAAACTATCAGGCTAGCCTCTGGGAATGAGAGGGCAAAGTGAGGATAAAAGGTCTTCTGCCTTTTCATTCTACTTTTTTGATGTTAGAACTTCCTGGCGGGGGTGGTACTTGGACTCTGAGTAGGACCAGAAGTGGGCCAAAGGGAGGGCTGCAGCTTGGGTTAAGAGGGTAGCTCAGGCTGGATCTTTCTGGATGCCTCTGAGTCTATATTTTTATTTCATTTTGCTGTTATGAGAAATCTTTGATATATCATTCAAGTGTTTTAGAACAGCGGTTCTCAAAGTGTGATCTGGGGACCCCTCAGGGTTCCTAAGACCTTTTCAGGGTGTCTATGAAGTCAAAACTCTTTTCATAACAATATTAAGAGGTTACTGACTTTTTCCCACTCTCATTCATTCATGAGTATATAGTGGAATTTTCTAGAAGCTACATGACATGTGATATTGCAGCGGACATGAGAATCCAGCCATTTTCTATGATGCCAGACATTAAAGAGACTTGCAAAAATGTAACACAATGCCACTTTTCTCACTAATTTTTTTTTGTTCTGGAAGATATATTCATAAATATATACTTAATGCTAATATAAGCTTAACTTACTATTTTCGGTAAGTACTTTTTAAATTCTCAGTTTTAATTTCCAATATGGTAAATATAGATAGATAAAATCCATATGAGTGAAGCTCTTTGGGGTCTTCAATAATTCTTAAGAACTGAAAGCAGTCCTGAGACCAAATGATAACAGACGTGTTGGAAGAAGCTAGAAGCTCAACAGAGCTTCATTCTTTAAAACTATATTGCATGAATTAATAGTTCAAGTACAATGGAGTCAGGGTTTGCTAAGAGGAGATTTGGACTCCCCAGTAAGTTACTTAAACTTGCTAAGGAGACTCAAGTGTGCTGTCAAAGAGCCCTTCAGCTGGATCCTGGAAAGAGTCACCTTTTCATCCTTAAGCATCACAAAGAACTGTCTGGTCTACTTGGATGGGCTGCTTTTCCTCCCTGGTGGACAAGGGAACGAACAGTTCAGATCTCTTGGAGAAGGTCCAGGGCCTCTGGGCATGACTATTGGCTCCGTCTTCCGGGTGGCTGCTCCCCTGCAAAGTCTAGTTTTGAAGAATGGCAGCTGGCTTCCTTGAGCTCTGGGGAAGTCCTTTCTAAAGCAGGCTATCGTGTAGGGCACCAGGAAAGAACTATGGGCGCTGGGCTCATTAGAGAAGGGTATTTAAGAGTTCTTCTTGTTTTGCACATTTAATAGTTTTACATGAGAAAAAAAATGTGGCATCATAAAATAAGAACATGTAGCATGCTCCTGCTCTATGATCTTGAGACTAAAAGACAGCCACTAACGAGTTCAAGGTTTTGTTTCTGCCTCTTAACTGTGCCAAGAAGTAATGCCTATTCAAATGGTCCTTGGATATAAAAGGTGTCCCCACTCTTTCCAATGACCTTGAAAACATATCTGGAATTGCAGTGAAATGGGAGTGGGCCTGAGGATGGTTCCGCAAGATCTCAGCTTCTGAACCGGTAAAAATCCTTAATGTTTACTTCCTATCATCAGTGGTGTCACCTTTGAACAGGAACAGCACAGTGATTAGTGACTTGTTACCAGAACTTTCCCCTTCCCCTCCTTCACACAAACACCATGGGTACAACCAGATACTGGGAGCCAAGTGTGAGGTTCCAGTGAAGCTTGGCCTAGGAAGGAGCCTGGTCGTAGGTGGGCCACAGAGCAGAAGACGCTCAGTCAGAAACAGGAAAAACGATGGGGTAGCTTATTGGAAGTGTGAACGCCAGAGCAAATACAGAACCGAATCCCACTCAGGAGGGGAAATGAGAGTAAAATGCTGAAGTGTCTGTAGAGATTCACTGAACCAGAGGGAGGCGGGTGAGAAGGGGGTGGGGGACACAAGTAGTAATTTGAGGTTCTTTATATTCTATGGAAGAAAATACTCATGACTAATCTTTTCCCTAAATACAAGAAGAGTCACACACTCCAAACACCCCTGCTAGTGAAGGGCGACAGTTTCTCTTTTCACTTCCCATTAATGTCTCCCACAGGCCAGTCCCTGAAGCCAACGCTGCGGAAACCCCCTCCCAGGGGACCAACTGGAGTGCTGCTCTGGGCCGTGTGCAAAAGGGACCCATCGAGTCACTGTCAGTCTGGGAAATACCAAGGCAATCCTAGCAGGTTTACAAAAGTGACCCCAACAAACCTAGCTACCTGCTCAAGGCCTGCCAGGACACCGACCAGAGTCACTACTCTTCCTTTAGCATAAAGAGAAGGTAGACACATTCGCCAAGCTTCTGGAAAGAGGCTTGATAAACTACGGTGTTCAAAGTCAAGTTCTATGGCTGTTTCCTTTTTAATTCACTAGAACGACTAAGGAAAAAGAAGCCCCTTTTCCTCAAACCTAATAACTCTTAAGGCCTGGGAGTTATAGCATCTAAATGGAACAGAGCCTTGGACCCAGAGGCAACGCTGTCTAATTAGGACCATTTAATTTGCTTAATAGTCATTTATTAAGCACATCTATCATCTAGCACTCTTGTAAGCACTTTATAAATATAAGTTCATTTAACTGCATTGCTCACAGCAATCCCATGAGATAGGGGTTTGGATCAGGGAACTCTGGCTCAGAGTACTGAAGGGATTTGCCCAAGGTCATAGGGTCAGGGTAACAAGAGGGGCTGAGATTCGAACCCAGGCAGTCTGGTTTCAGAGTCTGTGCTCTTATCCCTCACGTTTTGCTTGCGCACGCATTTCCCACCCGGAGTCAGAATTCAGATTGATTTTCAGTATCTATTAGGGATTCAGAGAAGACTGAGTCAACTGAAACCTCCTCATCCCAGACTTTGATCCTGGGAGGCCTTCTCCAGTTACCAACAGACTAAAAATAGAGCAAAAAAAAAAAAAATTGTATGTCTCTGGAGAAGTAGATTTATAAATGGGAAGAGGAGGGAGGTGTAGGTGGCCCTCTGCTTTGAACACATACATCCAGGAATAACGCGCTGCCCTCACTGGCTACTCGAGGCTCACTGGCACTGGTCTTGAGACTTGACGTGGCTCACTGCGGCTAACCTACCAGAAGCCGCACAGGCAAGGTGAAGGAGAACTCTCACACAGAACTGCCCTTACGGTTTTCTCTTGCGGCGTTAACTCAACAAAGCTGAATCATACTGATGTTACTTATCATTAGTAAAAGGAAGAGAGAGATCCTTTTCCTGTGCCTCTGTCACACTACTCCCTGTGCACATTATAAGCCCATGAGAGCCATACTAAGACCTGCATTTTTTTTTTTTTAGATTTTATTTATTTATTTGACAGAGAGAGATCACAAGTAGGCAGAAAGGCAGGCAGAGAGAGAGAGGGGGAAGCAGGATCCCTGGTGAGCAGAGAGCCCAATGCGGGGGCTCAATCCCAGGACCCTGGGATCATGACCTGAGCCAAAGGCAGAGGCTTTAACCCACTGAGCCACCCAGGTGCCCCAAGACCTGCATTTTTAATGTTAGTTCATTTCAGAGCATATTTGAGAAGAACTTTGTAGAGAAGAAATGAACTGCTGTGATTAAGAAAATTCCTAAGAATTCTACTGCATTTTTTTTTTTTCTAAGTAGGTCAAGTGAAGTTCATGGTGTCACACTCTTTAGTGACACCCAGGCTCTAAATTTCCTTCTAATAGTTCTTCGATTCCATGGTCAGAGGAGCAGCCACTTTCATCAGCACATTGTTAGCCTGATTTCAAGCTCTCCGAGTTACATTTAGACTAATGATGGAAAATGCATGGGGAGTCTGGAAGTTGGATTTAACCCCCACAGCTTCCATTAGTTAACTAACAGCTGATTTGGGGCAGTTTCTCTCTGGCTCAGCGGCTTCATCTGTAAAATGAGGGGCTCAGAGTACATGATCTCTGTTGCTTTCTGGGTTAACATAGTCAACACCCTCCCATGGCATCTGACTCCGAAAAACCAAAGAATACAAACACAGCTAGGACCTTTTTTCTACCGAACTACTCCCTCCTCACGATGACGACCCTGAGATTTTGAAAATTCCTGAATGATCTTCTGAGTCTCGGAAAACAGATTAAGTTATTTTAAGTAGAGTGTGGTGCTTAAGAGTGTTTTCTTCTATTACGGTTCTTGGAAAAGTTCTAAACCGGCTCAGGCAATAATAAACATGACATTTTGACTAGGTGCTTTTACATGTATGACTTCACGTGATTCTCACAAAAGCTCCGTGAAATCTATCATGTTCTCATTTCAGTTTAACAGAGGAGGAAACGGGGCTTGGAGTCACAAGGCGATGGCACCGGTTTGAATGAAATTCAGTTCAAGCTCTTCTGCTATAGAATGCATTCATCAAAAACACCCTTTGTCCCATACTCTCTGTGTAAACAGGATTTTGATGCTGATTCTGTGGCTGATAGGACAGAACCGTAAAAGAGGAGAGAACCCTGGGGGAGGATCTAGCTCAACTGCCACCCATCTTTATGAAGCCAGGAAAAATTAAGAGGCTGAACCACGATGAAGCTGGCCCAGGTTCTGTTTCTAGCTTCTCCATGCTGTGTCATAACTTGATTCAGTGACACAGAACAATTTCTGTAACCCTTGACATGAATGAGGAAAAGTTATCACTTCCTTGCTTAGTCATCTCGCCTTCAGATTAAATGTCCTAAACTGGTCTAAACATAACCTCTCTGCTGTAGTTTTTAGACCCTCTCTGGCCCGCCCACCTCTACCACACAGCAGATTTAGCTCCCTCCCTTAAACATAGTACCGGGAGCTGGACCAGAACCCTCTTCCCCCAGGCGATATGCTTCTATTGATAACAGTACTACCAGTTGTTGGGTACTTAGTCTGAATATTTTCTACAAAGATTCTTATTCTCACATTATAAATGAGCAAAAAATGCGGCACACATCACCGGGCATGGTGGCACTAGGATCCAAACCCACATGGTCTGGCTTCATGGTCCCAGCTCTTCAAACCCTGCCATACCACTTCTCAAGGACCTCATAACTAATCCTTATAAGAGCTTACTATGTCCAGGCACTGGTCCCAGTGCTCTCTGTACAGAACTCACTGAATCCCAACAGCAATAATGTATAATAGAAACAATCACTATCCCCATCTACAAAGGAGAAAACTGGGGCTCAGGGAACTGAACTGACTTGGCCAAAGTCACACAGCCAGGAAACGGACAAGCCAGCTGTCCGTATATTATTAACCACCTACCTCACTGTCTAAGCTTATCTGGTATTTTGGCAGGACATCAAATTAAAGTCCTGACTTTAAAAAGAGCCAGAGAACAGTTTCAGTGGTTGCGTGAATTTCCACGGCGGATATGCAGGCAGGCACTGAGAACCAGAGCACTAGTTCCCAGCTGTGTGAGCTCAGACAAGTTACTCAACCTCTCTGTCTCTCACTTGCCTCAACTGAAAAATGGGGACAAATTCCAACCCTTGAGTAGGTACCACTGAATCATAGACAATGTGCTTATCAAATGTGAAGAGGCCACAAACTTAGTAGAGAATAAGATTATACAAATGATAATACGAAACACATAGGATGCTATGTGGAATACGGCAAGCATCTAATACATACTAGCCTCTCTGAACTACTGTTCTCATTTTTGCTCGCCCTTCCCGGCACATACATAGCTGGTGTTTGGAATCCAACTGTACGAATGCACGTCCATCAATAGTAGATTTCATCTTATTACTTGTACCATCATTCCAGCATGCTGTAGTCTCTCCAGACTTGGTTCTATTTCTAGTAACAACCACACTTCACAGCTTCACGTCATCTGCAGCTTTGATATGTGTCTCACCTCAACAGTTTCCTGACAAAATGCCGAGGAGGTATGGGCTGGGATGGGAGCACTCCGGGGACCTACCAGCCACCTCCTTGCAAACAGACACTCATCAAGTTATTGGCATCCAAGTTATTGGCACAAGTGTTCAATGATCAACCCATGTACATGCTCTGGTAGCTGGATTACATTCTGCCAGCTCCGCCGAATAGACACCATCTAAAATTCAATGAAATGCTTTCTTCGTGTCCATAAATATGTAACTGCAGCCTCACTGGAGAGGCTAGCGGGGGAAGAGAAGGCGCGGGTGCTTGGCTCTGAATGGACAACTTTTTCCTAAGTGCTCACAACATGTAGGTTTCAAAATCTGTCCTGAATTTCATCTGGAAGTCAGACCCTGCTAGCTGTTTTTAGTAGGCGCCTACACCCTCTTTTCCGTTTCGATTCTGAATGATCAGGTGAACAGTGGCTCAGATTCTTTCTTTCGGTACCTCTTCGGTTTCCTACAACCCTCAGGGGTCACCGTAGTGGCCTGCAGTGAGCTCAGCCTTGTAAGCCCTGCATTCCCCTGCCCTGCATTCCCCTATGTCATTTGTCCGGGCCAAGATCTTGAATTTATTTAGAACAACTTAGATTCACTTTTACATCAATTCTCCCATCTTGGGCTTTAATTCCCTTATGTCAGTGTTTGCCATTCTTGTTTCAGTCTGACAATCATCCTCCTTGATGGGAGAGAAAGAAGAAAGAGAAGTCGAACAGTTTGGTTTTCTCTTTGCCTCTTGTCAATGTCACTCTATCCGCCCCAATCAGCATGCTGATGCTGTGCTTATTGTTTTTTTTTTTTTTTAAAGATTTATTTATTTATTTATTTGAGAGAAAGCAAGGGAGAAAGAATAGAGGGGAAGGACAGAGGGAGAGAGAGAGAATCTCAAGCAGGCTCCCCGCTGAGCACAGTGCCTGCTGCGGGGCTCAGTCCCATGACCCCGAGATCACAACCTGAGCTGAAGCCAAGAGTCAGATGCTTAACCGACTGAGCCACCCGGCCACCCCGATGCCATCCTTATTCTTAAACCACCCATGACATTCCTTGTTTCCTCAAGGAGCTTCCATGGTGAATTTTCAGCTCACTTAGTTTTAGCCTTTTAAGTCTAAATGGCTCTTGTATGTTTTCCTTTTCAGTGAGTTTTTCTTCCATCTAGTATATACATCCTTTTAAAATTTGAGCTTAGCAGGCTGGTACACACAAAAGAGCGGGAAGACAAACTGGCTTCATCTTTCTGACAAACAATTTGGTTGTAATGTAAGAGCCGTATAAGTGTTAACCTCTGAGAATCTACCTTAAAAATTTAGAATACAGAGAAATTGTTCATGCAAAAAGCTGTTCACTGAAGTGTTCTTTTTACTAATAAGAAACTGGGTACATCAGTAAGGACTAGTTAAGCAAACCACGGACAACGACTCTGATAGAAAATTAGGCGGCCAATCACTGAATATTTTTAAAGAGTATCTGTTCATACGGAAGAATACCAGATAGTACGTGTGTATTTGTACGATAATCTCAAACGAGGCACAGAAAAATATCACCAGGAAACATCAAAATATTAATGGCCAACAGTTACGCCATAGAATCACAGGCTATGCTTACTATCTCCTTTTCATATTTTATTTCCCAATTCTTTATATTAAGCCTGCATTACTTTTTTAAAAAACCCATTTAAAATTTGAGCTTCCCAGAGAATGTCCCCAATACAGTCTCATCAGCTCCTTCAACTGCCTTCCTCCTCTCTTGTCCCAGTAAGTGTAGCTCATGTCAGAAGTTCATTTTTTCTTTTCTTTTCTTTTTTTTTTTTTTAAAGATTTATTTCCTTACTTGAGAGAGAGAGAATCTCAAGCAGACTCCCTGCTGAGCATGGAGCCCAGTGTGGGACTTGATTTCCCAACCTGGAGATCACGACCTGAGCCGAAATCAAGATTCGGGTGCTTAACCGACTGAGCCACCCAGGTGCTCCAGAAGTTCACTCTCAAAGGCACCCTGACTCTCCAACTTGTGTGTGAGCACTGTCGATCGGGACACCACAGCTACCTCTCCTCTAAATGTCTGAAGGCACGTGTCTGAAAGATCATGTCTTACATTTCTCTTTTCTAATTCTAAGATGATGTTTTCCTTCTCAGCAGAAGTTCTCATCATTTCTACTCTGCCAACTGATTCTTCCTTATTTGCCAGACCTGAGGCCAAATTCCAAGTGTTCCTCATCATTTCTTCTACCTTCTGGAGATAGAACTGCCGATTGTTGGATGCACCTGTTAAGAGTTAAAATGTTCACGCATGGAGCTGATGGGGACGGCTTCGTGCTTCTCACATCACACCTGGCATGCAGTGGTCCCCCAGTGATGGCAGATCGTACAGAGATCCCCAACCCACCTCTGGGCCAGTTGCGCAGCCTGTGACTGCTACCCCTCCCCCACCTGACACCATTCTCATCAGGCGGGCTACTCTAGCTCTGAGAAACTCTTTGCTATCACCATCCGTGGCCACATCCGTGGCATCCCACATCTATTCTGTGAGGGAGTTAAGGCTGCCACAGCTGTACTTGCTGATGGAATCGAAGCTCAGAGAGATAGAAGGACTTTCTCAAGGTCACAATGGGTATAGGACCAGAACTCCAGCCCCAGGTCTTCCGTATTAATCCAGTGAGCTTTGTCCGGGTTGAAGGATGTGATAATGGATATAAAAATCCCTTGCAAAAAAAAAAAAAAAATCAGTCTGCAACGCACAGTAACAGTGCAAGGGTAGTAGGGATAATCAGTCATAAACTCAACTTCTCGTGGCAGGTTTGATTTAGCCATAGATCCAGAACTTTGAGCAGTGCCCAGAGGGCCCCTTCTACCCTCTGCAAAGGGAGTTGTGGCAGGTAGGGTTTACCTTAGGATAAACCCTCCAAAGTAAAACCAAGAATCATCAGAGCCCTTCGAGCTGCTTCTCAGAGCACTTTCCAGGAGCCTCTTCTGACTCCCTTCTCTCCCCGATGGCCAGTCCTCCAGGCTTCTACACTGGTCTTCATCTTGGAGGTAACTCAGAAAAGCCCAGCATTCTCAATTCTCTGGGTCTGCCTTTAACCTTGGAGTTGCTATTTGATCAAAACTGCTTTCAGCACACAAATTCTGTCACTAGGGAGTTAGAAGTTCCAAAACATTTCCTATTTTTGTCCTCAAGGTTACCCTGTTTCTCAGCACTGAGTATTTAAATAGAGGTTAGAAGGTTCTACTTACGTCTTTTGGCCCAAATCCCAAAAGCAAGAATACTATAGGTTCACGTTTAGACCCAAAGTCATAGTCAATTCCCTTGAAAATACTTTTCTTATAGACTTCATTTGTGGATTTTTTTTTTCTTTCACTCAGTTTTATCCACAAAAGGGTTTTATCAGCAGACCTGTTGACAGCAAAACTGGCCCAGAGCCTGCCACTCATCCTCACAAACATGACTTAGGAGTCCTTCCCATTTCAGCTGTTGGGCAGCAAGCCCAACATGGTGAGAGGCATGTAATATTTTAGATAAAAACTTGGGTTTTGGACTGAGTCCTGAGTTCAAATACTGGTCCTGCCACCTACTAGCTCAGTGGTTTGAGGTAAGTTATACCTCTGAACCTGTTTCCCCAGATGTACAATGAGACCAAGAACAGTACTTATCTCCTTTGGCAAGTTTAAGAAAGAAATGAGAGAACCCGTATAAAGACTGGTCTGTTACACTCCAAGCGCATTTAGAGAGGTTGAGTAGGACAGATACTGGATAGCAGGTTAGCTGTACTTTGCCACACCTGTCCAGGAGACCAAAGTGTTTTCTGCAGCCCACTGGGGCTTCAGAAACTGGAGCAAGGGTTCTCGAAGGCTGTGTGAAGGCTCTGGCAGGAGGTATGGGGTCAGGACAGGGCTTTGAGGAGGGGGCACTGGCATCATCAGTGTGCATCGTGGGTTGGGAGGATGGTTCAGGAGGAGATGAGAGAAGGGGCTGGAACAGATGAGAGACTGGAGGAAGAAAGCCCATTTAGGTCCTGGACTATGGTGAGGCAAGTGAAGCACTCATTTTGGGTGCACAATTTAAGGTAGTGCCCCAAACTTAGTAAGCAAAAAAAATAATAACATATATTTTGGGGAAAATAATAAGTATTTTAATGCATTATTGAAAAAATCAGAACGAATGCAAAAAAATCACAATGAACAAAATATCGACATTTTAACTAAAGTTCTATTGAAAACAGATGATTGAGCATGTAGTGTCAATAGAGAGGGGCACAGATTAGAGCCGTACTTCTTATGTTTCAGAGATAACAGACCCCTTTGAGAATTCAGTGAGAGCTACGGACCCTCTTTTTTTTTTTAAGATTTTATTTATTTATTTGACACAGAGAGAGATCACAAGTAGGCAGAGAGGCAGGCAGAAAGACAGAGAGAGAGAGAAGGAAACAGGCTCCCTGCTGAGCAGAGAGCCCGATGCGGAACTCGATCCCAGGACCCCGAGAACATGACCTGAGCCGAAGGCAAAGGCTTTAACCCACTGAGCCACCCAGGTGCCCATGGACCCTCTTTTGAAATGCACAGGCACAAGCACACAAATATTTTCCCGCAGTTTCAAAGTTGGCAGACTACCTCAAGTTTATGTAGGGACTCCTGGAGAATAGGGTTAGTTTTCTTCAGCCTCGCAAATACAAACACGCCTGACAATAGGTACTGGCAATTCAGGTAAAAACCAATTTCGGTGTGAGAAGAGAAACACACATACATCTCTCCTGATATCTTGGTGCGGGGTAGAGAAGAGAGGCAGGAAGGATGTCCTCGTCTCACTCCAAAGTGTGCATGGGGCAATGGAATGGGAAAGGCAACTCTTGGGGGGGCCACTTCTTTAAGAAACGCACACAGCTGCCCCTAGATATGGAATGCCCCTTCCTCAGGTATTTTAGAAATCGTGGCTAACATATCACAAGTTTTTATTCCTACTAGTGAAGAGTAATCACGTAAATTATTTTAATTTATGAACAGTGAGGCACCTGGGATAGGAGAGACTTCACTGAGGGAGAGATGGGACTGAAGGACGGATTTCTACAGGAAAGAGGCAATTAAGGGCAGCATTTCTGACACTGCAGGACAGAAAGATATTGCTGATTTTTATGCACACTTTTCAAGAGGGTCCATTTTTAAGAGAGGAAAAAATGTAGGAAAGAGATACTAAGAGTTGAAAGGCTCCTTCAATAGATTTAGGGGGCAAACTGAAACCGCTGGGAAAAGCGGGTGCAAGAAGGTTTTCTAATCGGCAGTGGCAACGGAGGCGTGTGGAGAACAGAAGGATCTCGTTGGATTTGCATGACCCACACAACACAGATGATCTACCACGGGTGTCTGAATAAAGAAGAATGCATGTCCTTTCTTTGCCCCTCTTGCTCTTTTAAACCACACAGGAAAATGTCTTGTGCAGGCCACAGTCCACAGAACAGTCCTTTGCAAAGTGTAACAAGAGCAGAACTCATTCTCATTCTGGACGGGGCCTGATGGGCCCCGTCACTGGCATGGGAGAGGCTTTCTTTTGTGCAGTTCAGCTGTGCCTGGTCCCTTCCCTCCCAAGTTCTCTTTATTCCAAGGAAACTTAAACAAGCAGGCTGCCTTTTCTCAGGATGGAGACAGTCCCTATTATCACAGAGTCCTGTGGGGTGACCAGGAGGCTGGGAGGGAGGGGAGGGAGAGGAGCCAGGAACAGGGAGCCTGAAAGAAGCCTTGAATTTTTTCAAGGTTCACTCCACAGGCCTCGGAAAACACATCCTCGGCCCCAAAGGCAGAGGTGACCAGGGTTCGGGCAAGCTAAGGTACTTGAAAGACACTGCTTTTCTGGAAAATGTCCTCTTTTAAGGGGAACTCGCCTCCTCCTCCTCCCCCTCTTCTTCCGTCACTTCCTCCCTGACACTTGGGAGAGTGATTCCAAGTGTTTCCAAGGTCCCATCAGCTGCCTTTCGGGGCCCCATCAGCTCTCCTTCTCCCGGCCGCTGAGCCACAGAGGAATGGGCACGAGGAGGGGCACCGAGAGGGCACAACAGAGGAGGATGGAATTGTTTCAACCGCCTTGTGGACAGCTCAGGGAGACGACAAAAATCAAACTCGGGAAAGCAGCTTCTATTTAAAGAGAACGGTGTAGCGTGTGTGTGTGTGCCCGTGTCCGTGTGTGTCACAGATCCCTCTCCACTTCTCCCTTTGTCGCTTCTGTGCTAAGGATCTTCACGGGGAATGGCTGTTGTACGTTTATCCATTAAAAAAGTTGTCATCTTTCTTCTCACCCATTCAATTCCCTGGTATCCGAGGTGTGACGGTTACTAATCTTCTGGTTTTCAGGGCTTAAGGCGGTCACTGGGGAGTCGGGAAAATGTAAAAACACAGCAGAAGCAACCCCATGCCACCTTCCAGCACAGCAAGCACACTCTGCAGTCAAAGGGAGACTCTCTCTTGCTGCCAAATATGCTTCTCTGTGGCTCTGTCGTCTGTTTTATCCACAGCTTAGGTTATTCCCTCCTCTGGACAAAGGCATGAAGGTTCTGGGAAGGGGAGGCTGGTGGAGGGAATGCCCTAAGTCAACAGGGTCAGTAGAATCCGTTTACACCTTAGGTAGGCTAGGCAGTCAGATGAACGTGTCAGAGCCGTTAGCAAGGACCCTCGTGTTTTAAGGACAGCGGGGCGGGGGATGGCTGAAGCAGCCAGGAGGCAGAACAGTAGAGGCTCCAAAGGGAAGGAGATTTTGTCCACTTTCATCTACAGATGTTTATGATGTATGACTCTTTTTTAAAGATCTTCTTTATTTATTTGACAGAGAATGTGCGCACACTCCGAGAGCAGCAGGGAGAACAGGCAGAGGGAGAAGCAGGCTTCCCACTGAGCAGGGAGCCCGATGTGGGGCTCGATCCCAAGACCCTGGGATCATGACCTGAGCCAAAGACAGACCCTTAACCGACTGAGCCACCCAGGTGCCCCAGATGTATGACTCTTTTAAAGGAGCTTCTGCTTCTGCTTCTGCACCGGGAGAGGGGTGGGCGCTTACAATACAGACAGATGAGAGCGTCCTGGGTTCTGGTGACGGGGCCCTGTCTGTTTTGTAACTTGGACTCGAGCATCTGAAAAGCAGCTGAACAGAATGAGCGGTGCATCCCTGACGGCCCGAGTAACGTTCGCTCACAGCGTGTGGACGCTTCCCTAAGGTGGCGGAGCGTGAGCCAGGCGAGTCCTCCGGGTGGGGGGCAGGCTGACCTCCTCCGGTCCTGCTCTTTAGAAAACATGCTGTCTACTTCTGTTTCTTGGCAAGAACCATTAACTTGCTGGAAACAAGAAAATCGGCCTTTATTAGAAAATAGAATTCAAATCCTGTGTCTGTCGCCTACCAGCACAGCAACTGTAAGATAGGTCCGTGTCATAATCCCTGGGACCTGCCAACATGACCTTATTTTTAAAAAGATCTTTGCAGATGTAACTGAGTTACGGAGCTGGAGATGAGATCATCCTGGATGAATCAGGTGGGACCTAAGTCTAATGACAAGTGTCATTCTGAGAGAACATGGGGTGGGGGGTGGGCCCAGAAGACAAGGCTGCGTGAACAAAGAGGCGGAGACGGGAGTGACGCAGACAGGGGCATGCTCAGTTTCCTTCCTCACAGGTTCCTCATAGCCACATGTTGAGCCTCTCTTCAGTATTTGTCACTTTCTCCTGAGTTCTCAAAAATCGCTTTCTTACTTCTCTTGGCTCTTGAAAAGCTTTCCAGTTTTCCACCTTCTGTCTCTCTGAAACACCACCTCTTGTGTGTATACATCTTGTTTTCCTACTACCCTGGTTCTTCACTTCTGAAGGGATTATTCTTTCATTTTTAATTTTTTTATTTTAATTTTTTTCATTTGGTTTCCTGAGTTCTGACATCTCCTTTCTAAGTTTTCCTAATTCTGATTCATATTGTCATCATCCCCGCCCCCCATATTTTATGCCATTTTCTTATCGGATTTTAGCTCTTTTGGATGGCACATTACAGTGCTGAGTGGCTTCGAAGCCGTGTCTCTTTGGCATGTTTCCTTTAGGAGTGCTATTCTTCTTACTTTCTTTTATCTCATAAAAACCTTGTGTGGGATTTGACCTCACTATTTCTCTGTTGCTTGCTTTCATGTGAGATTGGTTTTCCTGAACTTTTAGAACAAGGTGTGCTCCAACTTGACAAAGCTCTCTCTTCTACGGTGTTGCTGCAGTGCTCTAATACATGGAAACCTGCTCTTGGAAATTTCCTCCTTCTCTTTCCTTTCGGGGACCTTTTTCCCTCAGTCTCTGTTGTCTATCTCCTATTTAGCTTGCTCTCACTGCCGCAGCCTCTCAGTGTGGGGTGGTCCTGGAAGGAGGACCTGGCTGGTGCATTCCTGAGTCGGGAGAGGAGAGCGCTCTAGACCCTTTGGGCCTCGCCCCTGGCCGTGTGCACACACTGCTCTCGGCATCAGTGAAAGGATCCTTACTTTCAGCTGTTCCGCTCACACTGACTCTCACAATTCCCAGTGAGCACCTGTTGGCTGCTCCGGGCTTTTCCTGTCAAAAGCCGCGCTGGATCATGGGGCTGGCTTGTCAGCAGTTCCACGCTGGTCCGTGGGCTCTCGCTGTGCTATGGAGCTACTCTACTCTGGCCTGTGGCTTCCGGGAGTTCACGGCTCCCATGCCATCTTCTTGACTTTTGTCCCAGAATGCTTCAGGTTTTCAAGGACAGCATCCCTCTGGTATCTCGTAAAAGAGAGCACCCATCCTCTTATGACTCTGGAGGAACTCTTGCTGGGTTTCATGGCAGTAAGTGAGAGAAGTGTGGTCATTGCTCTGAGGGGTCTCTGGCCACATCTGCACAGCCCGAAGTGCAGGAAGCACAGAGACAGGATTCAGAGGGAAGACACGATCAAATGAGACTATAGCTTCCACGTGCAATGGATGTCAATGCAGGTACTACATCGCTCCTTCCTTCCTTCCTTCCTAGTAATTTATTTGGGGGAGGGGACAGAGGGAGAGAGAGAATCCTGAGCAGACTCCCCACTGACCATGGAGCCCGATGCTGGGCTAGATCTCATGACCTCGAGATCATGACCCACTTCTTCCACTGAAAGCCCTGAAGAACTATTCCAGTGGACATAAAACTTCCAAATGGAAAAAACGTCTAGTGGAGAACAGTAGCAACAACAGCGGTGATGACAGCAGAAAGACACCCAACCTTTCACAACCGTCTTTCCACACCTCCCACCACAAGAAGTCAAGACTGACCGATGTTAGAACTACAAGAATTAAAAAAAAATTTTTTTTTCACATAAATTTGACTGACTCTGCCTGGAGGCTAAAATCTCAGTACTCCTAGATCCTGGTGAAGCTCTCCCCAGGTGAGCCCTCCCGCCCCCGTGATCAGTGACAAACTGCAGCTCAGAGAAACAAGGAGTTGCTGTCAGGCACAGACCGCCCACACAAGCCCCAGGAGGAGCTGGTCGGCTGCTCCTCTCAGAACGAGCCCCAGAGAGCAAGCACGCCTGGTCCCAGGTGCCACAGGCCTTGCCATCAGCTCGAACCTGGCTTCCCTGCTTTTAAAAGCCTCCTTTCTGCGAAGAGCTCTGTTTGGAAGAGCCGGCTCCTCCCGGACACACCCGTCTCATCAAAGGATGCTGCCACGTGATGATCATTTTTCAAAGTGGCTTTTTAAATGCAGCCCTTGGAAACTTTGCAAGAAATGTATTGATTTGAAATGCTCAGGCTGAATTATTGAGCTCTGGCAAAAGGAAATAAATCTTTCCCATTCTCTGTGTCAGTTGCCAAGTGCAGCTTCCAGGAAGCAATGACTGTCCTTTCTGGAATTGGAGCGAAAACTCAAAACATTCTATCACCTTCCCTTTACTTCACCCCTCCCTCCCCTCCCCGCCTGCCCGCCCTGGTCTTCGCTTGCAATTCACTGACAAAAGCACTTTACATTCATTGCTCATTTGCCTGAATAGGCATCCGAATTAGTAATGCCCAAATTAGTAATGCCTGGCTGAGGCAGCTTCCTACATAATGAGGCCTGATCGTTTTGGCAGACCTGGAGGCCCGCAGAAGGCAAGCTCGCAGCACGTCATTGGGTTAAACACTCTTCCGGTTTTAGAACCAAAACTTCCCTTACAGACCTGGATGTGTGGAGTAGAGGGTGTATGTTCACTGATGCTAGCGATTAACAGGCCCAAGAGCCAGAACTGGGGTAGGAAGGAGAGGAGAGTGTGCAGGAAGCTGGGGGTATGGGGATGCTGGGCGTGTTCTAACGCACACGCCAGGATTAACACAAAAACTTCCTGACATCTGCCGTTTCTTTCATTTCGGTCTGGGGTGATCATCTCACCTGGCCAAGTTCCAGGGGAATTCCCATCACTGCCATCAAAACACAGCTTGGTCTCATTGTGCTGAGGGCTCATCTGTCCATCTCTCCAACCATCCACCCACTCACCCATCCATCTGACCCATTAGGCACCCATTATGGATTGCATCTTGTGAAAGGTGTAGGGCCTATCAAGGTGAGGGACAGTGGGTTTTCAAGTCTGTTGGGGAAGCAAGAACCATCAAGAGACCCTGACAGGCCCAGTGCTTAGAGCAGGGCCAGGGAAGACTTTCTGAACTCAAAGATGGGGTTACAGCTTTGTTGGCAGAGAGATCGGAAGATACAAAGCCCTGCACACACGAGAGAGCAAAACCAGTGTGGGAAACCGAGTGGTTTCAGTAAGACAGAACTCAGAAATGCAGGGGAACGTGCATTTACAGGAGGGGAGGGGAAACGCTTTATAGGCATGGCAGACTTGATTTGTCCCCAACTGCACTCGCGTTATCACCGGTCCAACTGCTGTTCCAGGTCTTTCCCAAGGCAGGGAACACCAAGTCCTTCCCCCCACTGTCCAATCCACTGGCAAATGCTGTGGGCTCTGCCTTCAAGATGGATCCAGAATCTGACCACTTTGGCCACATCTGCTGCTGCCACCTTACTCCCAGCCACCCTCAGCTCCCACCTGTGCTTCTGGCACAGCTCCCTCCCCAGTCTCCCAGCATCCCCCTAGAGTCTATTTCCCCTAGAGTTTATTCTCAACATACAGGTCAGAGGGACCCGTTTAAAACATGTCACTGCTCTGCTTAGAATTTACATGATGTCATTCCTCCACTGAAAATCCTCCAGTGGTATCCCATCTCACTCAGAGTTAATAATTAGTCCAAGTCCTTAAAATGACTTTTAGGGCCTATGAGATCTGACCTCTGTCTGAACCTATCTCCTTCCTCCTTTCCCTCCCTCATTCTCTTCCAGCCATACTGACCTGTTTGCTCTTCTTTAAACATACCAGGTACATTCCTACCTCAGGGCTTTTGTACTTGCTGTTCCTTTAGCTGGAATAGTCTCCCAGTTAACTTCACTTCCTTCAAGTCTTCCCTAGACATTTCACATAAAACTATACATCTCTGTTCTCAGGCTCCTCTTGATTTTCTTCCTTTCTTTATTTTTTTTCTTTGGCATATATCACTATCTGATCTATATAGTCTTCTTTATTTTTCATTTTCTTCCCTAGAGTATAAACAAATCCCCCCCTCACCTGCTTGTTATTTATTTATTTTTGGTGTTCACCAGATCAAAGGATAGGCCTATAAAAAATTTCAAATGCAATCCTATTCTCTGGAAAACTATTTAAATGAAGCAAATATTACCATCATTAAAGTTATTTTATCTTGACATCCAGTCTCTAAATATGCTTTCCAAAAGCCTTTGTTATGACTCCACGGGTAGACTCCTGATTACATATATTTTGATCTTTATTGTAATTAGTTACAAAAATCCACGACAGCAGGGAAGGAACTGTTCTGATGACTGCTCTTTCTCTAATACTTCAAGCAGTTTCTGGCACACGGCAGGTATTCAATAAATATTTTTGAATGAACGAGAAGTGATGCCCTGAGAAGGAGAGATGGTGTAACCCACTGTGTAGGAGTGGGGCCCTAGAGAGCCAGGCTTCCTGGGTTGGAATCTTGGCTCCCTGACTTACTAGCCGTGTGATCTTGGGCCAGGAACTTACCCTTCTGTGCCTTGGTTTCCTCAATTTTAAAAGTGGGATAGAAACAGGACCTACCTCAGAGAGCTGGGAGCAGCAAGTCTGTTACAGTCAGAATAGTGCCCACCACAGACCGAGTGCCTGATAAATGTTAGCCATGATGAGCAAGGGCCTTGTCTGCTGGACTAAGGACTTTAGACTTATCCTCAGGCTACTTCAAGTCATTGAAGGATTTTAAACAAGGGAGTAACATAATCAGATATTGTTTTCGAAGGATCACTCCAGCTGCAAAGTGGAAGATGAATTAGGACAGAGCAAGACTGGTACGAGGAGATCAGTCAGAGGCTGTCATAGGGATGGAGGTGGCAGATATTGTTAGCCTGAACTGAAGCAGAAGGAATAGAGAAAGGGTGGGCTCAAGATATTAGGGAGGTCAACAGAATTTGGACGTTAACTGTGTGGAGGAAGAAGCCCATGACAAAATCCAGGCTTCTGATTCCCCCAGCTGGAGAGTGGTGCCCGTTCACGACTGCCCATGGAGGACCGAGGGGGAGAAAATGTATTCATTTTTGTGGACTGTGAGCCACGGGGCAGCAGGGTGAGAAGCCCAGCGAGCAGTCCCACACATGTGTCTTGTACTTAAGGGAAAGATCCAGGCTAAATCGAAAAGAGGTTTAAGAGAGATCATACCAGTGATTACTGAAGCCACTGGAGTAGATGAGATGGAAGGAAAACATTTAAGTAGCAAACCATTTAAAACAGGTGTACCCCTGAAGGACGAGGCAGCAATAGACAAAGTAGGGGAGGGTGCATCTTGCCACCTAAGACGGAGTCTCGAGAAGCAGTCAGACAGTCACAAGCCGAGACAGAGTCGAGATGGGGAATAGCAAGGCATGTCCAGTGGACTGAGCTTCTGGTGACTCTGGCCAGAGCAGAGGTCAGCATGGGCTGAGGAGTTCATGGGAGGTGAGGAAATGAGGGGCAGGGGTATATAACTCTTTCAAAATCTCGGCTGTGAAGGAAAAAAGAGACAGAGTGGTAGTGGAGGGGATATAGAATTCAGGCAGGTTTCCCTGAAGATGGAAGGAACTCAATCCAACGGAGAAAGAGTATGTAGGAGGCAGAGGGTAACTGAGGCAGAGGAGGCTGCACTCAGGGGAAAGGAGCAGGAAGACATTAGGAAGGGCCTGGTGCCTTGACGGGAGCAACTGTAAGCTTGGGCCTGAAGGCAGATAAGCTAAGGGTGGAGGGGAGCGCTGAGGACCGCTGACTGGTGGGAGACGGGTGGGATTGTAGTTTAGCAAACATGACTCTCAACCATGACACCAGCCTCAGGGAACACGAGAGCACTGATGAGGGGCACTCGAAGGCCTGAAGAGCAGTGTCCACGTGAGGGACGTGAGGGATGAACTGTGAACAAAGGGAAGCCCACCCCTTCTCTTCTGGAAATGCAGGCTGTAGGCTTGGAGATGCCAACCTCCACATTGTAACTGTTGTGAAACCCAAACCACAAAATTATTCAGAGAGAATATATGGTGTTCTCAGAGAAATCTTCCTTAAAAACCCATTCCCATTGCTTCTTTGATGAAAAACCTTCAAGACTCTCCCCCGAGGCATACAGAAAAAAATAAAAACTCTCTTTAAAGATGCATTCAACACCTTAACCTGCTCCCACTCCCCTCCCAAGACCCTTTGCCTGACACCCTCTTACACCTGGCCTGGTCCAGGCTCTCCCCAGGATGCCTTAGCGCACAGGCTTGCTTCTTCTGGAGTCCAGATTCCCCCCACCCTGGCCTGCTGAAACTTGCCCCTCCTTTAATGCCTGGAAGGAAAGTCACTCTTTCCATGAAGCCTTCTTCCAAAAATGTCTTTCCTCCTGTCTTTTTGCTTCCAGAGTACTCTGAAGCTGTATATAGAATTTCCAGAAGCTGTGTGAAATTGGATTTATCTGTGCTTATGTCTTTTTCCTTACTAGGCAGCAAGCTCTGAAGGCAAGCCTATTTGTGTTTGACTTGGTGCCCCTCAGAGAACCCACCTGGTAGGTGTTCATGGACTTGAGTTGGCATGGGGGTGGGCCTACATGTGCCATTTGCAGCCATGGAAAGAGTAGGAAGACTTCTCGACAAGTACTCATGATTTGTGTCTTAAACCTGAATAGATCCTGTAAGTGTGTCTTTCTGGCTAGAAAAGCATATTATTGGTTGAATAGGCATTGAGCTCATCAGTGGAAATTAGTCCTTGGAATTCTAATATTAGGTCAGTAGAGCACATTTTAATGCCTAATCACCTGATTTATTAGCTCCCCCTCCTTCCTCAGTTTTCCTTGTTTGGGATCTTAGGGACATTTTTTCTTTTTCTGATACACTTCGTCATTACCTCCTATTTCTTTAACTTTGTCCTACCATACAGCAGACACAGGAGCATCACACACGCAGGACCTCTTTTGTTTGCTTTTAAGAGAATAATTACTGAAAGGGTATTTGCTTCTGGCATTTAAGGGAAACACATAAATTGGGATTTTACCATATACCTGGTGCTTTGGAGACACTATCTGTTTGATCCACATACCAGCTCTGGAAGGTGGACATTACTGCTGTCTGTCCTTTTACAGATGAGAAAATGCAGGCCTGGACAGAGGACACTAAATGATTTATGAAGATCCTGAGTCCAGTGCATGGCGGAAGCGAGACTTACCACCCAGCTCGTTTGACTCCAGAGCTCGGGTCCTACAGCTTCCCAGTGCCAGATGGTCCTAAAGGCTGCAGAGCACAACCCTCTCCCCCCTGAGGATGGTCATGGTACACACTATCTCTGACTGGAACTTTGAACATCTTGGTTTTAAGTGGGCTGTGGTCAATGGAATGTGGTCAATGGAAGGATGAAAAGAAGGTGGCATTTGGTTAAAGCTTCCATTGGCTACAGAGAAATATCAAAGGAAAAGAAGACACAGCTCAATTTGAGTGACTTAATGCTTTCAAATTGTCAAGTGCAACATGGACCCTTTTGTCAACACCCCCTACCCTTTCTAACTCAGACCCCCGCTGTGTGGTGCCCCACCATCCTTTGGTTTAGACAGAGAAAGAGCTGACTGCAGGCACACAGAGAGTGGGGGACAGGGAAGCCAAGAAAGCTTCTTCCCCCTGCTCAGTAGTCTCTGCATATCTTGAGATCTCTCATTTATCCAATAAAAAGTGAAAGGGTCAGGTGGCTGAGGACCAGGTCTGACACAGAGATCTTTCTAAAACAGAAAGCTGACTGTATTAATGCTTTGCTTAAACATTTCCAGAAGCTTCCCAGGGCCATTCTAAGCTCCTGCTTAACTTGTCATGCCGCCCTCTGGCTGACCCAGCTCCTGCCACATGGTTATGCTTGCAATTCCCAGGGGCACCGTGTTCTCTGGCCTTTGCACAGACCACCCCCTCTGCTGGGCTTGGGCCGCTTTTGTTTTCTGCCTGGTGAAACGTGTACACTTCAAAATATACTAAGATTTCTTGGGGTCACCTTTTAAAATGCTCTATCACCCCAGGAAGGCCTGGACATGTCATTTTCAGAAAAGGTGAAGCGTAGGCAGGGGTGGGGAGGGGGCAGAAATGCTAATGAAACTGCCCGTTCCATCATTTTTGAGTTTCAAACTCAGTGACAGTGACAGGAATTTATTTGTTGTATCTGGTCCACAAATAAACGCAAGGTAAGTCACCTCCTACCAAACCCTTCGCGTCTGGATGTCCTTCTCCTCTGAGCTGAATCATGGGATGTGGATATATAACCTCACACCTGGTAACAAAGGGCTTTCCACTTTATCTCATTTGGCTCTCCTAATAACCAGGCAGGTCAGTGGTGCACATGTTACTGTTCATATTTCCAGCTTAGAAACCAGAAGGGAAGGAGGCTAACTGGCTTGCTCAAAGTTGCCCGACTAGGATTAGAACCGAGGTCTCCCGGCTCTCGGTCCAGCATTTGTCAAATACACCAAGCTCTGAAAGTCAAGGGGGAACCATGGGTCAGTGTCCTCAAAGGTACTGTCCATGCTCATCTGCCTGTTTACAACCAGGCACTGCGGGAGCATTCACCTCAAAGGGTGACCGAACTCCATCGGGAAATTATGGGCATCCGGGAAGCGTGGATGAGGAATTAAAGACCTTGTGCTTTCGTCCTGGCTTTGAGCCTGTGTTCGCATCTGTAACATGGGAATCACCGTTTCTATCAGGCCCGCCTCGCAGGGTTGTCATGAGCTCAAATGAGGCGAGGGACAGGAAGCTTCTTAGGCATTACCGTTAAACAGTAAGTAGGTATCCTACTGGTGACCAAGCATGTGACCTGACAGACCGCAAGAGAGCGGGACTGCATTTTCTTCTGCTGGTTTTGGTTCTCTGCTTCCTTCTCCTTTAGCTCTCACTGGGCTCTAGCTCTCTACTTTCTGAGCTGAACCTGGAGAAGCAGTGCCGAGGACCCTGCCCCCTTCCAGGGCTACCTTGGATGGATGGCAGTCCTCCTGCTGGACACAGGGCAGGGGTAGCAGGTGGAGGGGGTGTTCTGCCCCAACTCTTCCCCTGTGATGTATTCTGTCCTTAGTCATCCCTTCCCTCCAAGCTCACAGAACTGAATTCTTGGTTAAAGTCTCCACATTGTTTATGACATTTATTTTTCTACATCAGGTTTCCTTCAAGGAAAATGACAGAAACCACATCTCATAAAACCTGAGCGAGACCTGCACAGCTCAAGAAAGAGGGCTGTTGACCTGAGCCATTATCACGTGGGTGCCAAACCCCTATCAGTCTCCTCTGGGTGACAGGGTCAACCCCCGGCACAACTCAGGACACCCAAGAAGTTGGACACAGCAGGGAGTCTGGCTGGATCTGTCCTACACTTGGAGGACCGTATTTACGTTATTTCGTATTTGCCACACTGGCTCTGAAAAAGACATGTTGGTCCCCTTACAGGCGTAAGCACAGATTTAATCACCTATAGTTTAGACTCCAAATACTGAGGTTACTTTATTTTTACAAGGTTTGGTTAACAATGCCAAGAAAGGATAATATATTTAAACTGGTACTATCCTGGAAAATCACGGTGGACATATACTTGGGCTCCCCTAAAACGGATTTGAAGATAATCAAATAGACACAACATAAAAATCTCTTTTAAATACAAGTTAATTTTTCTTTGGTTCTTGTGTGGGTCATTCAGGCTGAGATGACAGAAGTTTGGAGTTCCCATTATAAACATCAGTTGTCATAGTACAGGGTGACATGTAATGTGCCAGTTAATAACAGCTTTACAGATTCACAGAAAATCAGATAATAGACATTTTACTGTAACAGGATCATGATGGTTAAAAGAATCGATGCATTTTTCCAAAGGAGCCCAAGTCATTTCTAGGAAATAACTCATGTTCTGTGAGAACAGAACAGAATTTACGAGGAAGTACTTAGTACTCCCTAGAAGAAAGTGTGTTTAAAAGAAAAAAAAAAAAAGGGACACCAGGGCCCCAGTGGAGTCACTTGCCCCCTCAATAGCAAACCAGGACTTAATTGCAGTTTTAGCTTCTCCCATGATTGTGACTTTTAACTGGCCTTTCTAGAACTAGCTGGTCAGCACCAGTGAGGTCATCTGCTTGATAGGATCCCAGCCTTCCCCCAGAGGAGGGTAACCTTGCTGAACAACCCCACTCTTTGTTAGAAACTTCCTTTTTCTGTCCCCTTCTGGCTATGAAAGCCTTTCATTTAGTACAGCTCCTTGGAGCTCCTTTCTACCCACTAGATGGGATGCTGTCCAGCTCATGAACCGATCAATAGCCAGTTTGATCTTTACATTTACTCACTTGAATTTTTGCCTTTTAAAATATTTGATGGCAGTGGTGGGACTTCAGGAGACTTCTGACAGCTTTGAGGACAGTAAGGAATGCAGCTGTGGTACCCACAAACCCTGGGTCCTGTCTTTCTCACCATTTCCAAGGGCCATAGATAAGTTCCTCTCCATTCTGAGCTCCCCTCACCTTGAATCGAGCTCCTAATCTAATTGGCTTTCTAGTCTGCAATTCCCCTTTTTGCAAACCCAGTCCAGTCCACAGTCTTCACTTTTGGGGATTGCTGGTTCAGTCTTTTCCCCCACTTGCCCCAGTTCCAGGTTGGGAATTGCTGGTAGCTCCAGGTTGGGAATTGCTGGTAGCGCATGCAGGGCCTTCTGTGGCCCAGGCCACGGTAACATCTCGTGGTCACTGCTGGTGTGTTAAGGTGCACAGGTTTGTTTGTCTTGTTTTGTGTAGATAAAGGCTATTGTCAATGGGGAATCTTGGAAGCCAAAAGGCCAAAAATTGGTCAGCAGGGGTCTAGTGCTTAAAAACTGTTAGAGTGCTTGCCACCTAACCCAGAGACTTCCATATTAGGATAAGTTAGTCATGGGAAGTGTTAGATTGACAGTAGGTCATCCGCCAAGCTCAAGAAAATGTCTGTGCAGTGCGAGATGCTGCAAAACACCAGTCTCCAACCCAGAGGCACATACCTTTTACGTATTAGCTTGGCTCTGAGAGAGCCAAAGGCTTAGCCCCCCCCCGCCAAAAGAGGAAGGAAAGGGATCTTTAAATTCTAAGGAGATGGGAATGCCACCGTCTGGCATACCTGCTTATTTTATGTCCAGAAACTATAAGCCATAGATATCTACAGAAATGGCAAAATCACACTAAAAACAACCTAGAATGACAGTGGCAAATGTTCCCATTAGACAAGATTGTTCATTTAAGGAGCGCAGTTGGAAAAAAGGGTTCTTGAATTAAACAAATAGAACGGTATACCTATTTTAATTGGTATGCGGAAGCATCAAAAAGCCTTCAAAATTCCAAAATTGCTTCTTTAAAAAATGTGCTGCAAAAGGCTAATGAAAAATTAAAGACACAAGAGGTCCCTAACCCAGAAGACAGTAAGACTGACATGACTCTTACTGATCCCTTTCCCCCTCATTTCCCTGAGTTCTCATGGTCTAGTAATTCTCTATCTGAACTGCCCTTCCACTCTGAAGACTATGAGACGGTCACCTTTTAAGATAAAAACCACCTGAGGTTGCAGGCCATCCTCATTGGACATTTCTCACTGGCTGGTCAAAGGCTGAACGAAGTGTTCCTAGAGAGGAGTGTCCTAAGTTTTTTGTAAGAATTGAGCTTCATTATCGGGGCCTAAGACCTCGGGCTGCAGATCTTGATCAGCTTGTGCACATGCTGGTAGGACCTGGTGAAGCCCCCAAACGGATGTAGGAAGCAAAAAGCCAAAACACCAAGGATGACATTCGAGATCCTCCATCTTCAATGTGGTCCCCTCCTGGACTAGAAGAACTTCACAATATAGCAACAGATCTTCTATTTTTAAAAAATCTTTTAAAGATTTATTTATTTATTTTGGAGAGAGACAGAGACAGCATGAGCAGGAGGGGCAGAGGGCAAGGGAGAGAGAATCTCAAGCAGACTCCATCCTGAGCGCACCACCTACCGCAGTCTTCTAGGGGTCCGTTAACAAAACAGACCCGGAAATCGATGTCTCAATTCTAATCAACTGGGATATTGGAAAAAGAGGTTGTTCTCAAAAGTCTTCTGCAAATTCTCCCACATCAACTCAAATACCTCCATATTAGCCTCTGAAGGAGGCCCCCAGATGGGTCCCTACTAGAGTTGATAGGACTCCAAGGGTAATCCCTACTTATTACACCAAGAATCCCCTTAAAGAGCCTAGGGGAAGCTAAAATTAAGACCCAAATAGACATTTTCCCAGAGAAGACATCCAGATGGCCAACAGACACATGAAAAGATGCTCAATGTCACTCATTGTCAGGGAAATACACATCAAAGTCACAATGAGATATCTATCACCTCACACCTGTAGCAATGGCTAAAATCAAGAAGAAAAGAAATGTAAGTGTTGGCGAGGGGGTGGAGAAAAAGGAACCCTCAAGCACTATTTGTGGGAATGTAAGTTGGTATGGCTGCTATGGAAAACCATATGGAGATTCCTCAAGAAAATAAAAATGAAAATACCATATGACCCAATAGTTCCACTACTGGGTATTGATCCAGGGAAAACGAAAATGCTAATATGAAAAAATATATGCACCCCTAGGTTTACTTCAGCATTATTTACAATAGACAAACCATGGAAACAACCTAAGTATCCATCAAGAGATAATGGATAAAGGAATAGATGTACAGACTATATACAGACTGGAACATTACACAGCCATAAAGGAGGATGAAATCCTGCTATTTGAAATAACATGGATGGACCTGGAGGGTATTATGCTAAGTGAAATAAGTCAGAGAAAGACAAATACTATATGATTTCTCTCATAAATGGAATCTAAAAAAATGAATAAGCAAAAAAGCAGAATCAGAACTATAAACACAGAGAGCAACCTGAAGGGAGGGGTGGGAGGGCTGGACAAAATGGGTGAAGGGGAGTGGGAGATACAGGCCTCCAGTTACGGAATGAGTAAGTCGCAGGAATAAAAAGCAGAGCACAAAGAATATAGTCAAAGATATGGTAATAGTGATGTAATGGGACAGATGGTAGCTATATTTGTGGTAAACACAGCATAATGTATAAACCTGTCAAATCACTAACTTGCACACTTGAAACTAATGTACCATTGTGTATCAACTATATTCAATTAAAAAGAAAAAAAATAATGGGAAACCTTCCCAAATTCTGGCAGACACCAAGGCTATGCTTTCTACTTTAAACCCCACTGTCCTAGGACAACACTTCCCTCAAAGTGAAAAAGAAGTTTCCATAGCAGGGGTACCTAAGCAAATTCAGAGAGAATTTCTATCTCAACTGGTACAAATGACTCTGGGACCTTCCCCAAAAAGCATCCCTTTTTTGCTATGCTCTCCAGCTCCAGTTAATCCATTAGGTAGAGATTTCCTTTCTAAGTTAAAAGGGCTGGTATGTTTTGCTTCCTGTGGAGACTTCACCTTAGAGTTCCCTGGCCAGCCTGAACCTGATCTTTTATGTTCCTCACGGTGTGTCCTTGACATAGAAGAGGAAGAATTTCAACAGAAGTCCCCGATTTAATCAAGGTGCCTGGGAATCTGTGGGCTACTTCTAATACTGACATTAGGAGAATAAAAAGTGCAGAGCATATAACTAAACCTCTTCCCAAATTGCCTCAATAACCATTAAAGTTTGAGGGCATCCG
Source organism: Lutra lutra (assembly GCF_902655055.1). NCBI lineage: Eukaryota > Metazoa > Chordata > Mammalia > Carnivora > Mustelidae > Lutra > Lutra lutra. Next base: position 89,310,387 of record NC_062285.1, read on the forward strand.
AGGCCTCACAGCAAGAGCAGAAGACCTCACTGGCCTGGGGGTAATCATTCCTGGTACCAGCCTCTGAGCACGCGACTCTTGCCTGTACAGAAACCTAATGGACGCAGATGGTGATTTGTACAGGGCTTGAAAGCTATTAACAAGATAGTTATTCCCGGTTTCCCAGCTGCTCCCAACCCCAATGCCCTTTTGTCACAAGGGCCAGCAGACCTTAGTTCAGCCTTTTTTGGCATCCCTGTAGATCCCAACAGTCAATATTTGCTTTTACTTGGAACAATTAACAGTATGCTTGAACTGTCTTGTCTCAAGGGTTCACTGGGGCCCCTTCTTACTTCTCCCCAGAACATCACTGAGACCTAAGAACCGTCCAATTCCCTGGGAAATTGACCCTTTCACGATACGTAGACCATCTCTTGCTATGCTGTTACCAAAAAAGCATCCAGGACAAGTTCCATTTATTTGCTACAGCAGTTAGCTGAAAGGGGCCATGAAGTCTCTACGGAAAAATCACAACGATCTCTGTTCATTACCTAGGTCATGATCGAAGCACTAAAGAAATTGAGCTATTTCCAAAAAGAATGTAGCTAATTCAAGAATTCTGTAGGCCCACAACCGAGCAAAAGCTTCATGGATTTCTAAGCCTTGCGGGTTATTAGAGACTGTGGGTTCCTTGCTTTTCTCTATGAGCGTCCCCACTCAAGAACTTACTACAACTTCAGTCCTTGAGCAGTTTCCTTGGGAGGATAAACCAGAGCAGGCCTTTCTAAGACTAAAACAAGTGTGCATGAACCACCCATTCCAGAGCTACCTTCCTATTCAAAGACTTTCCCCTTACTCATGCATCTCCTAGATACAGAGCCCTGGGAATGCTCACACAAGGAACCCAGCAGTAAGCACACGCCGAATGCCCATTAGAGCATTCAGCTTGACTCAGTTGCTCACCTATCCCAGCTGCCTTAGGCTACAGCTGCTGCTGCAAAGTTAGAAGCCCCCAGCACCTTTAACCAGAGGAAATGACATTTATTTGCAAACCCCACTCCCTGTCCAAAGTCTTCTGACCTCTGAATTGATTCAACATTTCTCTATTGCAGACTAACCTCCTAGGATTCTTCTGCTTTCTCCACTTAATCTCCATCTTAAATGCTGCAACCTTCTTCATCTTTCTATGTTACTTCCTCTATTGGACAAAGGTGAGCCCAATGATTTTGAGGTAATAATGTCCCATTTGGGGACACCATGTCCTGATTTATGAGACATCCCTTTGACCAATCCTGATCTAATTTTGCTTCTTGATGGGTCATACTGTAAAAGTGAGAAAGGGATTTCCCAGGCTGGTTATATTATTACTACCCAGCGTGAAAAGGGTAAGCTCCCATAAGTCTTGTCACTCCAAAAGCAGAACTCCTTGCCCTTACCAGAGCACGTCAGTTACCAGAAGGACTGACTGTCAACATTCACACTGAGAGCTGTATGCCTTTGCGTTCATCCATGATTTGGGGATGTTATGGAAACAAAGGGGTTGTCCTTACATCCAGTGGGGCTCCAATAAAAAGTGGACAGTAAGTAAACGACCTTTTTTTTTTTTTTTTTTTTTATTTGACAGACAGATCACAAGTAGGCAGAGAGGCAGGCAGAGAGAGAGACAGGAGGAGGAGGCAGGTTCCCTGCTGAGCAGAGAGCCCGATGTGGGACTCGATCCCAGGACCCTGAGATCATGACCTGAGCCGAAGGCAGAGGCTTTAACCACTGAGCCACCCAGGCGCCCCAGTAAACGACCTTCTTTTTTTTTTTTTTAAAGATTTTTATTTACTTGACAGACAGAGATCACAAGTAGGCAGAGAGGCAGACAGATAGAGAGGGGGAAGCAGGCTCCCTGCAGAGCACAGAGCCCGATGCGGGGCTCGATCCCAGGACACTGGGACCATGACCTGAGCCGAAGGCAGAGGCTTTAACCCACTGAGCCACCCAGGTGCCCCAGTAAACGACCTTCTTATTGCTATTCTCTTATCCTCTGAAACTGATGTCCTCAAAACTAAGGCTCATACTAAAAAAAAAACTGAACCTGAGTATCAGAAAAATGCTCTCGCTGACTTGTAGGCAAAGGCAGCAGCAACAGAATCTGGAAAGATTGTGGCACATGTGGGTGAAGTCTATTCTGTTGCTGCAAAGAATGACCCTTGCTTGCCAGACTCTTGCCACCCTGATGTCCTTGCAACTGGCAAATCTGTTCCTGAATCAGAGAAATCACAGTGGATGAACAGTGGTTGTAGATTGAATGAATAGTTGGGGCTATGGAAAACCTGAGATGGCCACTTGGTTCTTCCTAGCTCCCTGGCAAACCTCATTTTTCTTTTTCTTCTTCTTCTTCTTCTTCTTTTTTTTTTTTTCATTCTCTCACCCACCATGGAATGATTTAAGATGACTCAAATTACAAATAAACATTCATGGGGAGACTTCTAAAAATGTGAAGACAGCTTATCACCAGTGCCAGACCTGTCAGGTCCATAATCCGGGGAAAACTATTTTTATTCCTAGGTTCCAAACCTCCTCCTTCTGGATCCTTTGAATATCTGCTACCACTGACTATGGGGTATCAACGTGTCCTTGTTATTGTACATGTGTTTCCCAGGTGGGCTGAGCCTTATCCTGCTGCAAGGGTGACACCCTCAGAATGGCAAGGAAATTGTTAGAAAATGTGTTTCCCACTTGGGAGTAAACCTTCCACAGTCTCCAGGGAGCCAGGACCCTGCTTCACTGGGTGAAATCACTCGCAAAAACCTTACAAACTTCTTGGAATTATCAAAGTCCCTATCACCCTCAATTATCAGACAAGGTCAAGAGAACTAATGGTGTCCTCAAACTTTAAAATCTCTAAATTTGCTAAAACCATTGGCCTCCCCTGGCCACAGGAATTGCCTCTGGCTTTCCTGACTATCCGCATAACCACTTGGGGAAGAAACTCACCCCACAGAAAACAGTCCCAGGTATTTCAATGTTTATTGGTATATAACCTTCTGCTTCTTGTCCCTTTTTTTTTTTTTTCCTAGGCAAAGAACTTTATTAATCTTGTTTCAAACTTTATTCCCAGGCTTCTTCAGCTTAATTAGCTGCAAAGAATGAATTGTGTATAAGCAAAAACTGAAAAGAGCTGCAGTGTCCAAGGGGCTTGGGCTTAAAAATATTAGAGATCTAGATTTTATCAGATCCATGAACAAAATTTTAAAAAGCAGTCATAATATAAAATAGCAGCTCCCAGTAACTTCCTCAAGTTTTATCTTCTCCAGAAGTTGACTCAATTCAGTTTGCTTCATTCTTGGAAGCTTCATCAAAATTCTCCACAAGATCTGGAACTTCATCATCATCCTCTCCGGTAGCAAGTGGTGCTTTTCCATCCACAGATTGTTTGGGCAGAGCTTCAGCCAGTCTTCTTAAACTAGTCAGACTGTCTGCACCAAGTTGGTTTAAGATACTGGGTAGCATTTCTGTCAGCTGCTTTGTCTCAGCATGGCCTGTAATGGTGAAAGTGTTCGCTGCCAGCGATGCCTGAACTTTGGGGTTGTTAAAGTGGATCACTGTTCCTTGGTTTGTGAACATATTCACTTCTTCAATACCAGAGATATTGTTTACCCCTAACTTCTTTAAGGAGAACTGAAGTTTTTTATCATCTGCTGTAGCTGTTCTATGAACCACCTTCTTCTTTCGGCGAGCAGTTCCTTTCCCACCAATGCGCACTTGTGCTTGCAGTTTGGCGAGTTTCTCCTGGTTCGTGATAGTTTCTTTCATCTTGTTGGAGCGGAAATGGGACCGCACGGGGGACTAGGGTTGGCGCTCAGGGGGTCTCGGGCGGACCAGCTGAGATTAGGTGCACACACGCGGGGGGGGCTTCTTGTCCCTTTTTATCTCATACTAGTATAACTAGTTACTGTGTCTTGTATGTCTCATGCTAAAGCTTGTTTTCAACAGGTTAAAGAAGCTTTCCTGGATCCCAGTTCAAAGGATCCTGATGGTCACAGTCTGGTTGGAGCCTGGCGACTTGATATTCTGGAAATATCATCAGCAGAAGAGAGTTCTTGACCCACATTTGAAGGAAACTTACCAAGTACTCCTGACCACCGAAACTACCATGACACGAGAAGGCACTGAGTCTAGGGTCTACATCTCACAGCTAATGAAGGTTCCACCTGACTTCTGGTCCCACAATGACCCTGGAACCCTCCAAAGTAGCTCACATCAAGATAGACTGCTTCCACCTGACACCGATCAAAACTTCATACTTTAAACATGAAACTCCTTCTTCTCTTTCTTTCCTTCATTCTGGCCTTGACTTGGAAAGATAAGGCCATCATCTGTATTTCCCAGGACATAGATAAGGGGAGCAACTTTTCAGGCTTCTGGATTTGTCTCAAAGATTCCAACCTATCTATAATACTAGAGACCTGCTTGTCTTCCCTGTGAACTTGTATTCCCAATGTCACCACCAGCTATAACCGACCCCCTCCCAATAGTCTCTTACTGAATTCAATTTTTAAGGCCAGAAATTCAGTGCCTATTTTTTACCTTTCTCCAGTTAAACTGTATTGACCCAACTTGACACAAGCATCTACATAAATCTCACATTTGTATCCCCACATTCTCATGATTATCTAAATCAGACCTGCCCCCGATCACGAAAAGATCTCATCAGCAGCATCCATCTTTGTAAGACATTGAGAACAACTCTTTATTTCAGGCTAGGAGATTTATTTCCTGAATGTACGGAAAACCCAACCGACCCCTAGCTTGAACGGGCAAATAACAACAATCTCTATGAGCAAATCCATATACAGTACCACCTTAACGGGAAGAGTTTCGGCCCCAATAGGGCTTCACCCTGTCTGTGGTGGCTATCATTCCCCTTGAGCCTATGGATACCTAGATGGCGCATAAGTGGGCAACGCCTCTTGGGGTTATCTAACTGTTCACAAATGAACTAAAATATCTCATTGGTCAACTCCCCTGAATTTACATCATCTAATTAGAAAGGACCCTTTTAAGGCTTTCAAGATTCAGAGTTTGCTTCCTTTGGCAGTCCCCTACTTCCCTAGTTAGGAGTAAATGTAAACGAGATGATGATCAGGAACCTTTCCTTAACTCCTGAAAATATTTCAGAGTCAATTTCTAAGACAATAGCTGCCCTGCCCTCCCAAATCCCTAGATTCTCTGGCCAAAGTTGTTCTCGATAATAAGGTAGCCCTTGATTATTTTTTAGAAGAGCAAGGAGGTGTCTGTGCTGTGGCGACTGCCACCTGCTATACCTAAATTAATACTTCTGGGGAAGTTGAAACTCCATTACATAAGCTCAATGAGCAAGCCACACGGCTGTAAGAGGTAATGGCTTCGACAGGGTCTTTCTTTGACTTACTTGACTTTGATCGGTTTGGGGTCTCAGTGGCTCGGAATTGTGCTCCAAACACTGTGAAGTATCCAGCTTACAACAATCACTGTGGTCTGTATTCTCTCCAAAGCTTTAAATGCATGTTTGCAGCCGCTAACCCACCAAGCAAATGATCTCCATCTGAGTGGAATGTCAGAGCAATGAAGAGAATGACCAACGAAAAGAATCTGAACCTGAACCTGTGACCTGTGAATATCACAGAGATTCAACAACAACAAAAAAACCATCCTGACTGGGAAGATCACACAGGGGATCAGTAAAAGCTGCAGGAACTACAGAGAGGTAGCTAGAGGGGTGCTGATGCCCTAAATTTTGATGACATCGCTTAGGCTGAGAGTCTGATCAAAAGGGGATAAACGTTTTTTAAAGAAAAGGAACAATAGGGCCCCAGTGGAGTCATTTGCCCTCTTGACTGCAAACTAGGACTTAAATGAAGTTTCAGTCTCTCCCAGGACTGTGATTTTTAACCAGTCCACCTGGAACTACCTGGTCAGCACCAATGAGGTCATCTGGTTGATAGACTCCCAGCCTTCTCCCAGAGGAGGGTAACCTTGCTGAAAGAGCCCACTCTGTTAGAAACTTCCTTTTTCTGCCCCCTTCTGGCTATAAACGACTTCCATTTGATACAGCTCCTTGGAGCTCCCTTCTATCTGTTAGATGGGATGCTGTCCAACTTATGAATTACTAAATAAAGCCAATTTAATCTTTAAATTTACTCAGATGAATTTTTTAACAGGTGCTATAGACTCATTAGTTGTTTTCATCATTAAGTTTTTTTTATTTCGCAGGTGTATTTCTTTGCATTATTGCTGTTGTTGCAATCCTGTGCCTGAGGCCCTATCCACTAACCATACAGGCTCTCCTTAAATGGAGTGGAAGATTTCTCCAGCCTTTCCTAAATCCAAGGAACAACATGCAACTCTGGATGGGCATGTTACAAGATGAAATCTTTTCAAGGTCATGTTCAGGAGGACCTTTGATTAAAGGAATTTGGGCTGGAATTAGAGCTCTCAGCTCTGATTTGAAGAATGAAAAAAAGAGGGGTCAATGAATGAGAGAGGGAGGGAGAGGGAGGGAGTCAGAGTCACACCACACACCACTTAGCCACCAAGGACAGAGTTTCTGTGCTGTTTCATTAGAACATGAAACCTATTCTGTTGACTATGAGTCCACTGTGAGCTGAAAAGAAGTTAGTTCACTTCCTTAGCATCCGGGGTCCCATAATTCTGAGTCATGGCCACATTAACTCTGCTACGGAGAAAGCAAGAGCTTTGGCAGCACAGCCAAGCCCACTGTTCACAGTGCCTGGCGCAATCCAGCAGGGAAGCAGGTTTCCCTCTAGTGCAGGAGAGCAGGACTGGGTGTCCTTGGGGGTGCGCTCAAAGAGGAAGGGAGGGAAGGGGACTTTCTTTTCAATGCTTGTGACTTTTATTGTAGAACTCAATTCTCCTCAGTTGGGAAGAATGGAAAATTCTGATTCCTTGAGCCACTCCTGAAACAATGAATCCCACCACCCCTGGAGAGCAGGTTGGCTGTGGCTGTGGGGTCCAGCTGGAAAGCACTGCCTGGCTGAGTGGTCGTTCACAAGGAAGGGAAGGGAAAGGGCAAAGGGAAAACGTTCACAGCAATGAACTGAGAGGTGGGCTCAGAGCTCAGTCCCCAAGGGCTCCCAGGCGGGCTTCCTGGGGCCCCCTGAATGTCAGGGAGCCCCAGTGCTTGCTTGCTCTCTCGCTCGTCCGGGTGGCAGGAAATCACTCAGCTATGAGGATAAAGACCAGTTGGGGTCCCTGTGCCGCTTTAGGGCAGATTTCTCTTCCCCTTGTGGGAGAGAAGCAGATTCCAAACTGCATTCAAAACACAATACAGTCTCCAGCAAGGAAGAAATGAAACCCTTTAAATCTTCAGTCCTTCATGTTGTACCCTCCCCTGCTGCTTTCAAGCTCACAGAAGCCTTTTGTTATAGTCCCAGGAATGTGTACTTAATAGAGAAAGTGTGGTTTTGCAGTAGCTGTGAGAGAATACTGAGGGGGGGGAGAACAGACCTGCCTCCCAGAAGATTCTCTCCTGATGAGGGGGAAATTCACCCAAAGACTGTGTATCCCCAAATTTCTCCCAAAAGGGCCAGAATGAGAGGCAGGAAATAGTCCCGGACAATCATTACATGTATCTGAGTGAGTGAGTTAACAATGAGAGGAGGAGGGTTCCAGGGGCTTTGCTGCATTGGCTGCTGTGACCAGATTGGGGGGAGGATAGCTGAGAATTATACCCGTTGTCCTTCCCTAAGGGGACCTGTGATCTAGTGTAACAGCATGAGGCCAAAATACAGCAAGGAATGAGAGGTGGAAGGGATGGACCTCCGAGCTGATCTTCACCAGCTTACTGGTGATTACATGAGGCTGGTGTCAGGTTCACACAGCCCACTCCTACAAAAAGGGGAGAATCTAAGATAGTGAATAGGAAATAATAAAAATATTCTGAAAAAGTGGAGAAAGTTTCCTTATAAACAAATACCTCATTACAAAATATTTTACTTCACAGGTTTTGTGTAAATTTTAAGTCGAGTAACTCCAAGGCTTAATACCCATTAGCAGTAGGATACCTTCCTGCCGCACGCGTGTGATTTCAAAGCAATGCTTTTAGACAGGGTTAGCCTTGTGCAAGATTCTCAAGTAGGCAAATTTCATCCCAGCATCCCACTCTTTGTGTGCTTCCCTTTGATGATGGCACAGGTGTCACAGAAACATGAGAGAGCAGAGGCTTTGGATCAGGTGGCTCTGGTGTAAATCCCATAGGAGCATATGATCTGGGTGGGACACTTCGTCTCCTGTCTTCACTTCCTCCTCTGTGAAAGGCAGATCTCAACTCGCAGGGATTGTGAAAATTACACATGTGAAAGTGCTGGGTCTTCAGCAAGCATTCCAAGACGTTACCTTTCTTTTCTTTTTTCCACCAAGAAACCTGTGCCTAGTGATCTACACATCCCCATTTCCTCTTGGTACCCCTCCCCCTGTGGTGCCATTAAATCACACATTTGGAAGAGATATAAAAATGACTAATGCTTAAGTGCAAAGACCACTCAGAGCTTAATGAGCCATCTCCCTGGACAATGGGCACTATTTTCATTTTTTAATTTAATTTAATTTTATTTTTACCAAAATCCATGCTGAAGGAATAAGCTGCTAAGGGTAGAAATCCAAGCACCAAAGGAAGGGACTGGAAGTATTCTGAAGGCAGCAAGTCTTCTCTGAAAACTCTGAAGCCACACAGATAAGCAGATAACTCTAGTGGTGAGGTCACCATGGAATGTTCCAAAAGACACTGCTGCTTGGAATGATCACCAGCCTCTGCTAAACCACCCTTCCTTTTCCTACTGATTGCACACTTCATGCTTGTTGAAACAGAGGATTTCTCACTTTTAGTTGGATTCTAAATGAGTCCCATAATCTAGATACAGCCTCGAGGAGCATGAGGGTAAAGCAAAAAGACTGGCTGAGGTTGTGCTTATCTTATAAACAATGCCTGGGCAATGATCAGAGCTGGAGAAGAAAAATACAGGGTTCCAATTATTTGTCTCGCAGCAATGGATGTTTTAATAAATGTCATGCAACTAAGAGTTTAAAGAACTTTCTGACAATTGGTGTTGTCGAAAGGTGGCAAGATGACCTGAGAGACAGGGAGGTCACATCCGCAGAAGTGTCTGGGGCAGAGGGGTATGGCTGTCACTCAGTGATGCCCCAGGTAGAACGTCCACACTGGCAGGGGTAGACTAGATGACCTGGAATGTCCATCTAACTGCAGGAGTATCACTATCCCTCTATGAAAGGAGCGTCAAAGGAAAGAGAAAATAATAACTTTTAATCTTCTAGAAGGTCTAGGTTATTACTAAAAATGGATTTCCAGCTTTCCAGGTGAATGAACCATAATCAGAAAGAGAAAGGACCATCCGATGTGTAGATCTTTCTAATGGTGGTCATATAAGTTTTAGGTTGGATCCTGCCAACTAGAATCTCAAGACACAGCAGGTATTTCTGTTTTTGTGTGGCTTGTCTCATACCAATTCATACTTACACTTTCCTTCTGTGACTTTCAGAAGCCTCAGGTTGTGGCACAGTGAGGCTCGGTTCTGAGCCATACAGTCCCAATAAAGATGTGGATCCTTATACATGTAGCCTTCATTCCCAAGTACCCCCAGCTCCTTCGAGGTCTTCAGCAGCACATTGTATTACTGCTCTTCTGTGTGTTTTCTTAACTAAAGCACAGTTTTCTTCATGGGTTTATGGGTAAGGGTTTTCCACTTGAGACAAGTTAATTCCTATGTTATTTATTTTCATTCCTCCTCTTTTACATCTTCATCTCTCCTTTTCCTTCACATCTCTTCAGTAGTTCTCCTGTATTCGTTTTGTGTCTTTCCTTCTCATTCTACTGTACTGTTTTCTTCCTTCGGATCTTCTCCTTCCTCCTTGCTGACCGTTACACATTTTGTCATCCCTTTATCTACAGTCTTTCTTTCACCCACTTCCTGTCATTTTAAAATAGGTCATCTAACTATCAGTGATCCCCAGAAGACACATTTCTCTATTCATCCTTCCTCTACCAAGCTCTCCTTAATTTTCTGTGGGTACTCTGCTCCTTTGGGTTCCCTGACCCCACTCCAACCTGTGTGTTGGTGGGGTGGGGGATGGGAGAGTCGCTTCCTACACAACACCAAGCAATTCTCCAGACGCCCAGCCAGGTGTCCGAGAATTCAACTCAATCCGGGCACTGTTTATCCAGACAGCACCAGACTCCACAGGTTGAGGGCTCAGTCCTACAAGACTGCCCTCTAACCTCACTTCCAGATGTGAGTCACCAGCTTCCGTTGTTCCCTGTGCTTCTGACCAGCTGGCTACAAATCACAGGTTCCCATAACCCTCTCCTTTCTTGGTTCGATTAATTTGCTAGAGCAGGTCTCAGGACTCCAGAAAATATTTGACTTACTAGATCACTGGTTTATTATAAAAGGACCTAACTCAGGAAGAGCCAGTTGGAAGAGATGCACAGGACACAGTGTGGGGAAGGGGTGCAGTGCTCCCGTGGCCTCTCCAGGAGCACTCCTCTCCCAGCACTTCCTGTGTTCACCAACCTGGAAGCTCTCTGAACCCTTTTCTTCTAGGTTTTTATGGAGGCTTTATTACACAGGCATGGTTGATTAAATCATTGGCCACCGGTAATTGATCTCACCAGGCTCGGGGAAGAACTAAAAGTTCCAACCCTCTAATCACATGGCTGGCTCCACTGTCAACCAGCTCCCATCCTTCTGTGCTTCCCAAAGTCACCTCATTCCCTTAACAAAAGGACCCATCATTGCTCTCATCATTGACGAAATTCCAAGGGTTTCAGTTCTATGCCAGAAATGGGGACAAAGACCAAATATATATTTCTTATTATAAATCACAACATCACACCTACTCTCTTCTGTGATTTTCTCTTAGTACCTTCCTGCCTGCTATTATCCTCTTCAGTGTAGCTTTCTAGTACTTCATCAGGTCCTTTTTTCTTCTAATGGTATCCTATTGGGGGGGGGGTGTGGAATGGGTGGTGGAGGGAGGAGGGGGTATGATGGCAACTGTGGAGAAAAGTATAAAATTCGTGTTAAAGCGGCAGCTATTCATATGGCAACAATGGTCTGTGGGGCCTAATTCTGTTCCCCCTGCACCTGTCACATAGACAAGATTTTTGGACTGTGCTATGTACGCCATCCTTGTTATCAAATGTTTGAGAACAATTAAGCTTGCTTCCAAAAAGTGATTTATACTGAAAATTCTCGGAATGCCTTATAGGTATTCTTTTTCAAGCGCATTTTATGTTTCTCTTTCCTGATCCTCTCCTTGATTTATGGGTGGGTATATCACTGATGATAATTGGGCAACGGGGCTGCAGGGTATTAAAGGGAAAAATATATGCTCTTAACACTTTAGAAGAACGTGCTAAGGTACCAAAAAAAATGTAGGTCAAACAACTGGTTTCTCAAGTCCAAGAAGTAATTCCTATATTTGCAAAACTTCTTGGGGCAAGAGAAAAGGTGATTTGCTACCACCTCCCCTTATTTTTTCTAAAAAGGAAACAAAATCTGTCAGTCCAATAAAATAGCCATTGCCCTAGTGACAAAGATCCCCTCTAGACAGGTGCATCCTGTTTCACTTGGAAGGTAGGTAGTTTCCATAGGTACACTTAGGTAAAGATACCCCATTTTTAAATATGCTATGTTCCTGCCTGCCAGTGAGTAAAACCTGATGTGGCTGATTTGGTTAGTCTTTACATATTATTTTATTATGTGACTGTCCTTTCCCTTCTCATCCAACCTTCCAAGGAAAGGGTTTTCGTGTCTGAGGTTTCAAGGTATAGCCGTCAAGACCCTCGCCCGCAGCTTCTCCTACCCCTCCTAGCGAGCCCTGAAATGCAGAGGCCGCACCCTGAGCCACGGTTTCCTAACCAGAAGCCCAACCATGCACATGGTCATTGAAAGCCCATGAGAATCTGTCTATACTTTCCTTCACTCTACCCATCTTCTCCACTACTGCACATTTCTGCGTGTGCTTCCTAAAAGGTGACAGTTGAAATAAGCTCTCAAAATCCACCTGCTCTCTTGTCTGTATTTATTTTCTTTGAAATCCTTTCAGATCGAAGCTAAGTAGATGCCTGCTTCTACTACAATTTCTAATTCTAAGTCATTTCTATTGAGCTGTAAAAGGCAATACAATGACATCAACTACATCAGTCGCGTGGGAACCACACCGCCTAGTTGTAGATTGTTAGAGCCTAAATTTACCTGGCAATCCGAAATTGGTGGGCTTCAGAATCTGCCTCCGTCATTAAAACCCAGAATGACTTCGAAACACTTGAGATCACTTGCCAGTGGGACAATTCTGCTCATTGACTTGACTGGCGGGATGCCGTCAAGTGATTATTATACCTCACTGCTTTCCTCTAAGAAATGTTCAGCGCGTTCAGCAATGTCAGGTCACAACTTAAGGTGGATTCTCAGGCTCAAAGGGTGAGCTCCTCAGCTTCTCTCGTAGCTGGCTGGCCACAGGCAGGATGAACACCATGTATGTGTGTTAAGTTAGAGTCTTGAACCTTGTTAATTCATCCCTGCATTGGAGGTGCAACTCTCTGGCCAATTTTCCAAAATAACAAAGGTATTACAACTTAAGTGAAAATGTATTAAAGCTTAAATTTTTCTTGAGGACAAAAGCCTCCTCTTTCATGTTTTATTGTCTATTATCTATAGTGTTTAGCACATTGCCAAGCATAGGAAATTTTTTTACATGAAAACCTAAGATAACTGCTTTATTGTCAACTTACGTGGCACGGGACAAAGGTGTGTGGGGCTATCCACCATCTTTCTCTGCTGCTTAGCTTCCTCTACAGTCTCCAACTACCAATAGGATGGGCTTCTTCAACAATCTTCATCAGTACTATGAAGTTCTTACTTTTAACCTTTGGCCATCTTGAAAGTCTACCTTAGTCTGGAGTATAGATAATTGAAACTCCCCTGTTTGGATACCCAGAACAATGCCACTCGATTGGTTCTTACTCTATATCTTTCACTTACTTGATTTCAAAGATTATTCCTCAACTTGACCTTTTGATTACACTGTTCTACTGAGGGGCTACTGTGATTTGTCATGTCCCGAAAGATCAAATTCAGTGAACAAGTATAAAGATTTTAATTCATGGTGCCATTTAATGCTTACTGCTCAGTGAGGTCGAGATGATATGTCTTGTTTACAGAAGAAGAACCAAGATCCCAGGAGGTCCAAGGTGCCACAGGTAACAGTCATGGCTGCTCACTGCTCTTAGGATAAAGGCCTCCCTCTACCTTGCCATCTTTACCCCTTACAATTCTGGAATGTGCCACTCTGGTTTTCCACAGCCAATTCACCAAATGTCAGTTGGCTGGCCTTTCCATTCTTTGAAGACCAAATCGTCTCATCTCAGGGCTTTTACGTGTTTTCCCCTTCCCAGAGATATCCTGCCTCTTCTTTCCCCAGTTAACTCCCACTAAGCTTTTAAGTTTCCTCTTAAATGTATACCATAGACTAGACCAAGTTTGTGTGCTTTATGCTTTCAACACAGCCTGCCAGTCCGTATCAACACACTCACCCTTGAATGTAACCATATACATAAGTCAGGTCTGTGTCTAACCTGGCTCCTATCCCAGGTGCCACCAAACCACAGCAGAGGAGTGAAAAAGGTACAAACCCATAAGGAGACAGCATGGGAGAAGAAACAATGGCCACTGAGAAAGGTACACGGAATGTTGGAGGAAGGAAAGCAGATGGGCAGCTGGTCTCTGATTTGGCAGAGTGGAATGGCTGAACCCTACCTGCCTGCAGGGGGAGACACCAATGAGAAAGCCGGTTTTCCTGACAGAATCGCAAAACACCTGGGAAATGAGAGGCTCCAAGTTCGGAAGGCAGGAGGCGGGCAGGAGAGGTTACCAATAAAAGGATCTGTGGCATGACCGTATTTCACTCTCCCTCAGCTGAGTGGCAGCGACTCCTAGTAGACAACAGAACTTGCTTGAATCAGGCCGAGTCAGAGAGCACCAGGCCCACCAGAAATCAAGGAGTAGGAGAACACAGGGGAATTTGGTGGAAATCCGTATAATGAAAAGAACGCAAGCTCAAGCCCCTTCGCAGCTTGGCTCCTTACAAGCAGGAGACCACAGGATTTCTTCTGGGGCAAACTCACTTGCCCAAAAGACTTCTGGAGACTCCCACGAGACAGCCAAATTACCAACCAGCTGGACCACCACATTTGGACTCACCAGGCAGCAAGTCCTCTGTGCACTGCCAACTGCCTTTTTGAATAAACACCCAAGAGCTGCCGTCCAAATTTTTAAAAATCACAAATTGAATGGTGAAAAGTGCTACGAAGGAAAACAGCGCCAGGTACAGGGGAATGAGGCTGGGTGCCAGGATGAGGTGAGAAACTGTGCTGTGGGACTATCTGGGGGGAACAACCTTATAGGCAGAAAGCAAGTCCAGAGGACTGAGGCAGAAGCACAGTTAAGAGAGTTCTAAGAATAGCCAGATGATGGGTGTGGCTAAAGAGGAATGAACAGAACAAAAGGTGATACAAAATGAGGTTAGAGAGGTTTCCAGAGTCTGGATCATACAGGGCCTGGTGGGTCATACTGAGAACTCAGAATATCTCTAAATGCGACTAGAAACCACTGAAGGTTTTACAGCAGTGAAATGACACAGTGATTTCTGTTTCACAGCAGACTACTCTCCTTGCTGTGCAGGAAATGGACTGGACGGCTGGTGTTCAATCCTGGTAGGCCTCAGTCTCCCCTAGTACGGTGTAAGCAATGTAAAGGCAGGGGCATATGCTCCTCGGTCCCTGAGAGATACTTAGTGTTTCACAGAATATCGCCGTCATGCAATACATTATCTGTTGAAAGAATGAACAGAATAGCAAAACTAGGACTAGATACTAGTTATAAGATTCCAAAGGCCCTGGTCCTTCTAGTATACTAACCAGACATCCAAAAAAGATAAGGACCTAGCAGAGAGTCCTGCAATAATTTCGTACAATTCTGAAGAAGAGCGTGATGTTCTTCTACTACTACTGATCATATCATCTTGGTTCAGTCTGTAGGTATTACAACATCACTGTGATATATTTTAAAGCAAGAATGGACTGAAAATGGTGCTAATCAGCATTTATAATGACAGTTTTCTCTCTGTTTATAACACATTCCAGTTAATCCCATTCTAAAATATAAAATCAAATATAAAATCCCAAGTAAGTCATACCGCAAAACACTTAGCCCCTATTCTTCTGAGTGTCGCAAACTAAGTTGCATTTCCCTATTTAAAGCTTTTTCCAAGGCATTTTTACAAAGATATCTTCCCTAGCTCTTGTACGTATACTACAGGCAGCATCATTCATTATTGGTAATTCATCATTTCGAAGATCAATACCTAATTCATGAGGACAGCTTATCCTTACAAATAAATTGCAAAAATCTGCAAACTTCACACATTCTAGAAACAAAATAAATCTAAAAACCTGCTGCCTTTTGACTAGTAAGAGTCATTCAGTCAACAAACATATTGAGACTACATGCTGAAAAATTACAAAATATTGTGTATACAAAGATGAACAATGGTCTGTGTCTTCCAGGAGTCTAGGAAGCAGGCTTCTTAGCCAACAAAGTTCTTCCTCGCTAACTGTAATTTCTTTCATGCTTCCCTAATTTGCAATGTGGACCAAGAATACAACCATAATACCCAACCTGGAAATTCGCTCAGTTCACTGGTTTACTCTGATGTTGGAATGATCATTTCCTACAAAGAAAGCAGGAAAGAACACCAGCTTGTGGCAGAAGTTTGGGAAGGGGAGACTGACAGAAACTCTAGCTGAATCTAGTGTACTTTAGAAGTGAAGGCTACAGGGGTGCCTGGGTGGCTCAGTGGGTTAAAGCCTCTGCCTTTGGCTCGGGTCATGATCCTGGGGTCCTGGGATCGAGCCCCACGTCAGGCTCTCTGCTCAGCAGGGAGCCTGCTTCCTCCTCTCTCTGCCTGCCTCTCTGCCTACTTGTGATCTCTGTCTGTCAAATAAATAAAATCTTAAAAAAAAAAAAAAAGAAGTGAAGGCCACTTTACCAGCTAAACCAGGAACACTCGTAAAGAGGAGTTTCCTATTAGGAAACTCGTAGAGACATGGACTTGAGCTGGGGCAAATCCAATAATTAAGAGACATCTTTCAAGTAACTGTCTACTGATAGGAAAACAAAAAGAAGACAGGGGTCAGTTATTTTCATTGTACCACAAGGCCACAATGAGAAAGAATGGGTCTACAGGTCACCAGGGAAAATTCAGGCTAATTAGAAGACCAAACTTGAGTTTGGGCTATAAGAGCTGTGAAGAAAACCTACAGAATTCCCAACATTGGAGATATTCAAAACTAAGTTAACCCCAAGAGATGATTGAGGAATGATTACCTTTGTTCCAGTGCAAGCAAACAACAAAACAATCCACTAGAGGTCCAGAGTAGGTCAAATGAACATAAAGCTTACTGGAGAATTTTGTGCTATATATGGTATATACTCCAGATGATTTTCCCTTGGTGTAAGTAAACCACATCACAAAACATAGTCAACTGTGTCTACCGAGGACAAGGATTAATTAAAATTCTCAGTCCCTAAGTGATAGCTGAAGATAGACGTGTGTTGTACTCACAGACCTGTAACATTGAAGAGTAACACAGCTATGTTTTAAAGTCATATCTAAAGAATCAAATCCAGAACCTTTAGATACCTTCCAGATTCCTCTTAATGCTTCCAGACAGAATGTCCCTATAGGTACCAGCCTCATTAGAAACCTAAACAGTCCACTGAACCATGAGGTCTGACTTTGTAGAAGAACTTGCTGATCACAGATGTAGCTTTTACCTTCTGGAATATGCTGCCCAAGCGAGACTCTTGAGGCTGCTGTACACTTGCAGTCTCTTACTCTCCTAGACTCTGAGGAAGTAGGCAAGGGCCATCCCATCCTTCCCAGCGGCTGAGGTTTGGAGGTTTCAGTGGCTCATGTTATCAGCCCCTTGCACTGTCCTAACCAACAGGAAGTTTCCCCAGAGTTTCCATCACAGGAAATTTCCTGTGAGGAAGCCCTGACTGCACAAACAAAGAGTTCCTTAGCTCCCCACAGAAGCTGCAGAGGCGGCTGGACGGTGTGGGCAGAAAGGGTGGGTGTGAATAGTGGTGGAAGGCAGCAGGGGGTTGAGGGGCGGAAAGCAGGAAGAGATGGAGGGGAACAAAGAAGTTATTTCACTTCCCTTGGCCTTGGATTTGTCAGAAAACTGCTTACTAATTGGCACGTGTTGGCATTCACCTCTTGGGCAGCAGCTTTACCCCAGGCCAAACTGAACTTGGAGAGAGAGAAGACATAATGTGAGTGCAGGTTCTACTGGTCGACCTCTGCCCCTAGCCTCTCTGAATCTATTTCCCGGTTCTGTAAAACATGGGGCTTTGTAATGATTAAACACGATAGATTAACATAGACACAAACACTAGTAAACTGTGAGATTTCATACAAATAGAAGGTAGTACTAACTAGTTTAACCATAGCAATATTTTCACATAGCAAATGCCTGGCCGGTAGTAGGTTATCTACAGAACAGTGAGGTCTCTCCCTGGGAGGACCATTCAATTTCCCAGTCTTTGTCAACACAATCTGAATTAAAGAGAGCACCAGCTGTGGAAACGGAGCATTCTGATTACCTGGATTTTTTGGCTATATCAAGATTCATTAAACAAGCTTTTATTTTTCCTACCTAGAAACATTTTCAAAATGTAGGAAGCTGGCTTAATTAAGCCATAATCATAGAGTTGCCTCTTGAACTAAATCAGATCTCTTTAAAAAAATTTTTTTTTTGCCTTTTTCTTCTAAAGACCAAGGTCAGAGTTTTAAAAAGAAAGGTCAGTTAAGAGGTCTATTTTGTTCTCTTCTGGTTAATTTATGTTTCTCTGCTCACATATTTGCCATTCTAATGTGAGGAGTCTCCTCAGAATAATATAAAACAAAATCGAATGGGATGAGTGAGGACAACTTTTCAATGAATGCAGCTCACTTTAATTTCACCCACATTTTTGCTTTTATCTTTAAAACCATGACATAATTGTACTGCTTAAGTGTGTAGACTATACATTCTGACGATGTCTGCCACAAAATACTTCTGCCTTTTAACTCTTTCTGGCAAGCACAGGATCACCTACTCTTAAAGAATATTTTAAAATTTGAACCCCATTTTCAAGATGATTTCAAGATGATTCTGGGGGCTCAAGTTATGAAAGATCAATACCACTGCCTTTTGATTCGGGGCCTATTGTGAAAACAGGACTGTACTTACAGGGTTCCAAAATAGAAAAGAGGCAAACCAAAAAATAAACCCCCCACAATTTCTGAAGAAATGGGAGCCCCCAAGATGGAAACAAAAAATGTGACAATGCAGCATGTAGGCCAAGTGACAGGACCACACCACACACATACAGTCGGTAGCACACACAGACACATATTTTTAATAACAGACCATTCAAGCTGGTTGGTATGGTATTTTACAATATAATATCATGAATGTCTTTTAAGTCCCACGTTAAAGGCCTCCCTGGAACCCATCCCCTAAAATCAAGTGGATTCAACTCCCCAAGCCTCTGTTAAGCACATACCATGCCCCAGCCAAGGCCACTGTCCTCAAGGAGTCACCCTCTAGTGGGTGACGCATACACACAAATAAGTATGATACAGTAATAAATGCATGTTTAGCAATCAGCCCTGCGTATGATAGGGGCTGTACCTGTCAGGGCAGAGCAAGAGGGACAGACAGTGATACAGTCAGTGCAGAGAAGACAGGCGAAGTCCTCATGACCCAGAGAATGGCGTGGGTCACCCCTGCTGGAGATCCCCAAGAACTCATCATCAGCCAGGCACAAGCTGCCACCAAGCTGTGACTGACTGATTCTGGAAGTCAAACATAAGCCCCGCTCTCCAGAGAGGACTCCGTGTAACGTGCACTTGGATGCAAAGCAAAAGCTCTAGAAAACCTTCCTTAAATGCAAATTGCAGAAGTAGAGGGTGAAAGGCCCCTCAGAGCCTTTCCTCTGACTCTAGCCAGAACCACACCTAAGTAATCTCCAGTTTGTAACGGTGACAGACTCAAAGGAAAATGTACGTAACACTCTCAGCCTCTGCTTTGGGTTAGGCACTTTTCTATATATTATTTGATTTCATCTTCACACCAGTCAGGAGACAGAGGACTTTTTTTTTTTTACTCCCCAGGTTAGACAAAGCAGCTGAAATGCAGAGAGAGAAAATAACTTACCCTCTATGCAGCTAAGGATTACACAGCTAGAAACTGCCTTGAAGATCTGAATACTGACGTCTCACCTGCTTACCACAGTGCTTCCATACCTCAGTCGGGATGGAAAAAAGTCACCAGCTCCAAAGCCTGGACACCAGCAGAAATGAGTGGTCCTGAGGGCACTGCAACCAGTCGGTATGGCTCAAGAAGAGGTGGGCAATTCACGCAGGCTTAGCAGGGAGGGACAGAGGCACGAGAGGACACATATGTGACAGCGCTTGTTTTTAGGAACCCTAAGGAAGCTTCTATGGCTGCCATGAAGGATGGGTGGCCATCAAGGAGACCAGGCACCAGTGACCTTGTTGTGCATCAGACATTTAGTTCCTTGGAAAACTGTAACCTGTATTAGCCCATTCTCCCCTCAGGCTACATGGATAAAAATGTCTGTGGGTAGCTGTCTCCTCTTCTTCCTCTCCCCTCCCCCCATGCCTTTAGTTAATTGCAGCTGTGGTCAAGGGCCTGCAGCCAAAAGTCCCACAATGCACTGCTCCACAGGAAGTTCCCAAGATCTCTTCCTGAACAGGAAATTTCCTGTGGTCCAACAGACATTCCTCGCAGCGTTTATCACTCACATACATTTGTTTTGGCAGATACTAGGTCTTGGGTAAGAACAACAAGAAACGGTTGGAGGGAAAGCTACCTCAGGAAAAAAAAATGCAGTTATTGTCAGGAGAAGAAAGTGTGACTGAATTAACTCCCATCTCAAAGGAAAACAAATACTACCAGAATGGACTCGAGAGATCCGAAATGTGTGAGAATGTAAATACCACTCACACATACAGCTATGCAACATTTTGATTTTAACTGCAACTCAAAAGTGAAGCTATGCAGGCTTTTTAATTTTTTTTATTTTTATGGGGGGGAGGGGTACAACTTCAAAGCATTCTGTCAATTTTACTCAGTGAAATTTTGGTTCTTATCGGCATCATGGCCACAATGCAATTTAGATTTTAAGCTTTCCTGCCGTTTCCTGAGACATGTGCCCTACTGTAACTTATTTCCTCACTGCACAATCCTTTCAACGTCTGACACCAGCATACCCTTTCCTGAGTGGCTCACAGGCCGATATTCCACATTTGTGTGGCTTCTCTGGAGCAGAGTCTGTACTTTTGGAGGCTACCGTAGGTGATAGGAGAAAAATGCAAATACTCAGGCGTTTTCCTCCCTAACTGGCCTTTCTGACTCCTATCTTATAATCCCCCCTTCACACAGTTCCCAAAGTATTCTTTCTAACACAAAGAGGAATACATCCTTTCCCTGCCTAAAGCCCTTCAGTGGCTTCCTACAGATTCGAGGGTGAAACTGAATTCTTCAGCTTAGCACAGGAGGACCATCTTTCCAGTTTTATTTTCTATCAACTCCCTTTGACTCCAGCCACCAGCTGCTGGTTGTTTCTAGAACAAACCATGCATCTTCATATTTCTCTGCCTTCCTCAGACTCTTCTTTACTTTTACTTTCCTTCGTGACATAGTTTTTTTTTTTTTTTTTAAAAGATTTTATTCATTTATTTGAGAAAGAGAGAGAGCACAGCAGGGTTGGGTCAGAGGGAGAGGGAGAAGCAGGCCCTCCGCTGAGCAGGGAACCCTACTACACAGGGCTTGATCCCAGGACCCAGAGATCATGACCTGAGCTGAAGGCAGACACTTAACCAACTGAGCCAACCAGGTGCCCTCCCCACTTTCTGAAGATTTTATTTATTTGAGAAAGAGAGTCCCTCGCAACTCAGCTTAAACATTTTCTCCTTTCCTAAGTCATTTGCTTCTCCTCTGTGGCCAGTGACATGACGTGTAAACCCAATCACCCTATATTCTTAATTTGCTGGTTAGTTATCTGTCTTCTCCAAGAGGGGACAAGTTCCTTGAGGGCAAGAACTATTGTACTATCTTATTTGTCTTTGGAATCACAGTAGATAGTTGATCGGTATTTGTTAAAAGGTGAATCTTCTGAAACCTCTGTATGGTAAAAATGATGGGAATGTTCTTTTGTTTCTACCCTAAACAGATCACACAAAACTATCTTGTATCAGGAACAGTCTACCAACTTCATAATGTAGTCCTAAAGACTCACAGAGCTGAAATCCTTTCCCTTAAATTTATGTCAACTTGGAATTTCCACTCTCTCCTGTATGAGAGATCTGTGCATCACATTAGTCCTACTGATTTAACATGGGTTTTAGCAGTAGTGAAGATACTTGGCTGGGTGCCCCTACGCCCTATAACCTTTCCAGCTGGATTTGCTTAAGCCCCTTTCTGTAAGTCCAGCTCCACCCAGACTCCAGGCCCAATCCTCTTCTTTATCAAGAGGAAGCTTCAGACCAGTTGTTCGGGGAATCAGTAATGAGTCACGACTGCTGGCTTTACTAGGCCTTGCTTGGTCACCCGGAAGAAAGTCTTTGCTGTCATGGGGTTCCTTATCGGGGTTTCCCACCCAGCTCTATCTTCCAGTCCTTCTCCATAACACAAGTCCTACAAGTGAATCCCAGTTTCTGTGGCCGGGTTTCTGCCCTCTGCTTTTAAGCTCCCATTTCTAGAGTTCATGTGAGACACCTCCCTACCACCTACCAGCACCTTGCCTCTCCCTACCACATACCCCAGAAATGGGTGGTCCTGGCTTTCCTCCCATTATCTGCTGCTGAAATGTCCCTAATTGCCCCCACTCTGTGGGCACCTGTGCATTTCTTAAAGAGAAGATCCTTTCATTTCTCTACTACCTGGACTAGTGCTAAAGCACACCATATGAATAAAAATACCTGTGCTGGAAAGAATGAATGGCCTCTCCAAAATGGAGTTTTATTTATGGCATGACTTGGACTTGTTAGGAGCATCACAGCAGAGGACCAACAAATGATTTCTAGGTTCTTACAGGAGAGAAAGCAGCTTTCATCAAAGCAGGGACATCTAAATTCCTCTCAAGTCTTCTTGAGAGATAAAGCCCTATTTCAAGAAATTATCCCTCAGCGCTATTTGCTTTCTTAAAACAAAGGAAAGAGAAAGGAAGTTTTAGTGAGGAGACCCATCAGGACACAGGCTCAGTGCCTTGAGGGTTCCAGCATGGACACAACACAGGAGAACTCTGGTTTCAGTGGTAGGTGATGGAGAAGAATTAGCGCCACCTCTGAGATGGTCAGTGTTTTTAATGCCCGAGAATACTCTGGAAGGACTGGACAGCTGTTTCCACTGTTTTAGTCCCACGTCACTGGGCTGGGAATCAGAAGGTCTGGGATCGAACCCTTCCCCTGCTATTGACTTGCTTGATGCCCCTGGACAAGTCCCTTCACTCTGGAGTCTCAGTTTCCTTCCCTGTGGACTGGGGATAACACCCCCAGCCTGCGGGTGTCAGGAGGGCTAGAGGCGATGATCATCATCACAGGGCTGGTACACAGTGGGGCAAAGATGATTATGGCACCTAACAGGTGAGCACAAATCTTGGCCAAGCACCAGAAGATGATCCAGTACAATGTGCTTTTCTCTTTTTCCTTCTGGTAGGTGTGTAATAGCCTACAACTCAATCTGTCCATTTGTCTTGAATGTAGCCTAACTAGTCTGGTCTTTTTCATATGAGTTTCATACACAATGGACTTTCCTTTTTTATGGGACAGTACCTGGACTGGAGACGGAGGCGTCTTCACTTCATCTGTGTGAAGTGGAGTCTTTATTTGGAGGCAAAGGGTAAAATCTAAAGAATGTGGCCAAGGCCATTTGATCATCATCAGTTGAGGGACCGTACTTGCTGTGGCCTCGTGGGCCAAATTCACCATGTTATTTTTCTAGGCCTTTTGAAGCTGAGCTAGCAGATAAGGGTGGAAGCCTCTTTGTCTATTAGCTCACATGTAGTGAGTCCTCACTGGGTGCCAGGCGCCATGCTAAGATGGTTTTTAGACTAGCAGTCATTAAAGCTCTGTATAACCTGCAAAGGCTCCCGATTGCAGCTCAAGATGTTCACTTTGGCTCTATAAAGTCTCCATGTGGTGGCCTGATTTCCTTAGAGTCACTACCAAGGCCAGAACAGCTGGGGTTCCTTTGCGAACACAGCCCTGGTTCCAAGGACAGACAATTGAAGCAGGATGTTTTGGGAGGCAGGCCCTGTGCTGGGGTGCGCCGGCCACCAGTGAGCGGACAGAGCTCCTACTCTTTGACTTTGGGCCTTCTCCAATTTATCCATGTTGAAATTTACATTTTAAATATACTCTGCTTTAACTGCTCCTGCCTTATTTTTACAAATATTATACTCTGAGGTTCAATTTGGAAGAAGCAATCTTAGAAATTAAAAAAAAAATCATAGATGCAGCTCATATCCAACAAAACAATTAAAAACACACATACACACTGATTGCTCTTAGACCACCGGCAACCAAGGAGCCTTAAACACTGGGATGCTATGCAGATGACACAGTATTTCTGCCATCTTCTACAAGAGCACTATGGACATTAAAGAAAAGTTGTTTGGGTCAGTTCAACAGTCACAAAACACGGTAAGTTGTGTAAGGCCATTTATTAAGCTTTGTGGATGGCTACAATGAAAGTAGAGGACACGATCCTTTTCTTTGAAGCATTTACTGCCAAATGGGAGAGAAAAAAAAACAATAAATGTATGCATAAATAGCAAATACCACTGATGTCTGCATGGAAAGATAACTAGACACAATTTGTTTCTGGGAACCACCAAGCAAAATAATGGCTTTCTCCTGCCAAAATCCAGGCTTCTAATGATACCAATGCCCGCAAATCTAGGAGGACTGTTTTATCTTATATAGCCATGTGAAATGGGCGATGGTATAGCAAAAAATTAAAATAACCTAAAGGGATTAAATACTTCGAGGCAATGAAACCCACAGGTATGAGAATCAGGTGCCTGGAGTAGAGCTGCCCTCTTTGCTCACCGAGTATCTCTCCTTCAATTCCACAGCTAGCACCGGGAGGCTATTTTTAATCCCCAGTCTTTAGGAGGCTGAGTCTGGTTAGAATAAGATATCTGAGTATGGAGGCAGCAATGAGGCACCAAACGCCCGGAGCTTGCACTAGAAAAGTTGCTTGTGCCCAAGCAGCTGGGCTGAGATTGAATGTGCTCCTGAGATTTCCCCACCAGAAAGGTCAAAATAGTCCTGGGCTGACAGGTCAGACAGGGGCTGGATTTGCAGGTAGCATCTTCCCGGACTTTGAGCTTAGCCAGTGTCCAGTTCCAAGAGCTATTTTAAGTGCACTCTTAAAGCTGCTTCTATCCTCACACCCACACTGAGGTCTAGGATGGAGAGGGAGGGAGGATGGTGGGGGAGGCTGATTGATTGACTGGGCTTTACTGCTCCTTCCCTGATTTCCGTGGGTTCCCATTGTGCTTCTAAGAAAGCAGGATTCAGCGGGCGTCAGTGCTCTGGGCTATATTTATACCCATCCAGCTGCCCAGTTGCTGAGCTTTTCACAATTACAAACAGCAGGAGAACAAGATGCCTTCCAGAGGGACCATTTTCTCATGGTATTTATTCTAGATTTCTCTGGGATGATCTCAGCATTCGTATCTTTTTGATGAAGGGGGGTGGGGGGAAGGAGAAGAAAAAACCCAGAGTTGGTTGGCACAGCTCTCCGGTGCCAATGCAGAAGACTGTTATTTCTTCCAGGCATAAAAGGGGAAAGGCTGCCTTCCTCCCTGGGCTTTATTTGCCATTCAGCCAGGTTTATGCCTGGGAATCTGACTTCCCAGTCACACAGCACTATACAAGGTCATTGTGAGGAGAAGTACGTATTCATTCCCCGGCTTTCTACCCGACCACCCCTGCCTGAGTCAAAACAGAGCAAAAGGTAACAGTAAAAGAAGAAGGGAGGCATTCCAGTTCCTGTGGAATCTGACTTGGATTGGATTCAGGCTACCACCATCCATGAGTGTGATCTTGAGTAATTTATCTGAGTTCTCAGAGCCTCATCTCACCTAATAGTCCCTTAAGAGAGTTACTGTTGGTTTTGAATTGAGGCGGCACATGGAAGGAAGGAGAGGCATGTGCTAGCTTCCTTTGGCTTATGTCTGAAACACCTTCTGCAGTACCCGCCAGCCCGGTCCAGGACACAACGTCCTCTGGGCCAGGCACCTGTGGTGAACAGCCCAAAGCCATGCAGACAAGTGGTTAAGCGAACAGGGGAGCGCCACCACTTCCCAGCAAGCTAGTCTCCTCTGCTTTCACTTTCTTCGTCTTAACAGAACCTTCTCCACAGCCCCGATGAGGAAGTGCTTAGGACAGTGCCTGGCACCAAGTCTGCATGGAGTAAGGGCTACTGTTGTTACAAAGCTCTGATTATTCTCCACTGTTCCAACACTGAGTATAGACAGAATCTGAAGATAAATGTTTTATGAATTATAAAGGAATAGTCCTGGAAATCAAGTGTTAAAATTTGGATAAGGCAAAATATTCGTGGGTATGAATCTGCTCATTCTGCAATTTTTTCATTTTCCATCACCCTCCAACCCCTCTAACTGTGATTTCTATTAATTATTATATAATGTAGACTTCTAGAATCCTATTAGTCTATAAATTATTCTTCTAATACCACTGTTTCAGTTAAACAAAGGGTTGCTATTAATTCTCAAATAAAATAATCATTTGGAGCCTTTCAAGTCACTTACATGAAAATAAAATGTAATGCTTTTTTTAAATTTCCTCTCCCTTAGCCACAAATAAGGGTTGTCTGGTTTTACAGTAGATGAATGAATACTGAACCCTATTAGCAGATAACCTGAGTCTGAATAAGGATTAATGTAAATGTCATCCCTCCCAGGACTGTATGAGTCCCATTTAGGAGTGTGGGTCTTGTCTAAAGTAAATGCTTAGCTGATTCTGGCCAACACTTCACAAATGTCTGCCGTTGGGAGGTCAGAAATAGATGCACATCCATCCACAAGAACCTCTTTTGATAATTCTTCTAGCCAGGTAAAATCTGATCTAAAGAAGAGAGCAAAACAGCATAAAGAAACAGAGTAACATACTGCCTAAATGTTCTGTACAGAAGGAGGGCCAGGAACAATGCCTTGGTTTCTAGCTATGTGTATATGTATGTGGTTGTACTTACTTCTTTGCTATGTATATACACTTTGTTTATTGTATGTATACATATCATTTATATGCATGTATGTGTGTATACACACATGCATACTTGTTTCTTTGTTGCATGTATATACTTCGCTTATCATTTCAGCTCCCAGAGCTGGCTCCTTTGCCATCTTCCTAAACCATCATCTACGTAATTTCCATCAGTGATGCGACAACACCTCCCTACCCCCAAAATGGTTCTTGAAACGTCTCACTTATCTTTTCCCCCAGAGAACTGGAGCTGCATCATGTACTTGGAACCCACCCTTGAAGAGTCTGATTCAGTCGATCTGGGGTGAGAAATGTAATCTTTTTTAAAAGATCATCAGGTGAATCTGTTTTGTGCAGCTGGGTTTGAGAACCACTGGCTAGAACTCCTGGAAGGTCTGGAAGCTCTATCAAGACCACAGCATGTGATAATAATAGCAACAACTGACATATGCATAGTGCTGTGTGCTGGGCCAGCCACGATTCTAAGAGCTTCACTTACGTTAACCAGTTTATTATTGCTTCACGTGTTGATTTTGTTGGTGTAAAGACAAAACAAAAACCTAACTGGGTGTTACCCAGATTCGTCCACTGATTTGTTTCCTTCAAGAGGGCACAGGAATCCAAAAATGAAACTACCTGTCCTTTAAGTAGTGCCTTACAAGACTTGTATGCAGGAAACACTTTTGACACAAGCTGCACCTGTCTAAGGGTAAAGCAGTGATCATTAGTAATAATAATTTCAATTAACAAAAACACCTTCCTGGGAAGCTCTAGTCTGATACACACAGAACATATCTACTTTAGACAATCTCCCCATGGCAGACAGACTGTCAGAATTCATCAGTCTTTGAGGAAGTTAATTTTAGCTCTGCTCTCTCTCCCTAAACTTCTCTGAAATAACAGCAAAAAAGATTTTTAAGAAAGCGCAAGGACTAAAACACCAGGAGAGGAGGTAAGAGCAAGAAGGAGAAGGGGGGTAAGGAGAGGAACATGAGGGGAAGAAGAAAAGAAAAAGAAACCAGAAACTTGAAAGCAGATGAACCGATGGTAATTTATGTAGCAGACCCAAGAAGTGGAATCCTAAGCTCATAGTAAGGAAAGCTGTGACATATCCAGATTCACAAGACAGGAACCCTCAAAGGCTTGGAAACTGGTGGGCACTCGTTACATCTGAAAATCTGGACAGTTGAGTCCCTGCTCCTCCCCTCCCATGGCAGAAGATTAGAAGTTTACGTGCTTGAGACAATAAAAGTTAGTGACTTGAGAAAGAACTGAAACCAAAATGGCAAGGTGGAATTAACTGAAAATTTATAGATGGAGGAGTAAAAGGATGTGTATGTGACAACTGCTAAGATTCCCCTCCAGACCATCTCCTCCTACTGCTCTCCTTGGAGGTTGGCAGCTTCCTGGACAGCATCTGTCTCTGGGGAATGGGAGGGAGTAGCCAAGGACAAAAGACATGGAGCTATTCATGACAAAGGTATCTAAAAGAAATACCCAGACTTGTCACCTTTGTGGGCAAGCCCACTCATGCACATAGAACTTCTCACCTGTGTTCCATCCCCTCTCCTATGAACAAACAAGCAGAGGTCACTACATGTTTGGATATAAACGAAAGGGCAGAAAGCAAAACCATCCAGTCAAAAACAAACACACAAAACCAAACCAAAAAAACCCCCCAAAAAACAAAACAAAACAAAAAAACCCAGAAAAATGCATCACAAAGAAAACAGACAATAAGTAATAATTATTATTATCCTTTCAGACATAAAAGAAGATGTTGTAACTATGAAATAAGAACAAGATGCTAAAATGAGGAACGTGTCCAGAACAATAACAAAAAACAACACTTGCATATTAAAGGTAAGATCTCGGGGTGCCTGGATGGCTCATCCGGCTAAGCATCTGACCCTTGGTTTTGCTCAGGTCATGATATCAGGGTCCTGAGATCGATCCCAGCGTCCAGCTCTGCGCTGGGCCTGAAGCCTGCTTAAGATTCTTTCCCTTTGTCCCATCCACACTCCCTCTCACTCTCAAAAAAAAAAAAAAAAAGGTATGATCTCAGGAATATAAACTCACCAGAAAGAGCAAAAAATAAAGTTAAGGAATCTCCCAGAGAGGAGCTCAAAGTATAAGCAGCAGGAAAATAACTAGAAAAGATAAGAAAATCATAGGACCAACATCCTCATAATAAATTATGGGAGTTTCAGGGAAAGAACCGAGAAAATGGGAGAAAATTTCCCAGAACTAAAGAAAATGAATGTCCAGACTGAAGTGGCCTGAATGGATGAACACAGACCCACACCAAGGCATGTGACAGTGAATTGAGAACCCAGAGGATAAAAATATTCCCAGGACAAACAAGCAAACTAAAAAAGTTACACACAAAGGATGAAGAATCAGAAAGGCATGGTCTTTGCCACAGCAGCACTAAAAGACAATACAATGGAGCACTGCCTTTAAAATTCTGGGGGAAAATTATTTCCTGCCTAGAATTATATACTTAGGCAACTTATTAAGTCAATTATCAAGTATGGGGAGAGAATAAAGATATTTTCAGACATGCAAGCTTCACAAATTTTACTTTCCCTCTAACGCTGCCCCACCCCCATTCCTGGGGAGCTACTAGAAGTTGTCCTCCATTAAAGGCAGACAATAAACTAAAACTAGAACTCGGGAACTGGAGTCAAACTCAAAGAGGAGGCAAAGCGAAGAAAGGTCCAGATGGCAGCTGAGCACCAACCCAAAGCCAAGACCGGAGGAGGTGGAGGGCTCTGAGAGGCTCTGCTCCAGGATTTGTAACACCTACTGTATCCGAGAAAGGTGAACTGGCAGAGAGTACATATAAAACTAAGTAGAAAGTACATTAAAACTGTAAGTACATGGTAAAAATACCACCCTTATTAACTCCAGGGAAAACCAGAACTTACTGGAAAGGAAAAGCAATCTTAATAGAGTACATGAGTCAGATGTAATAGCATTTATATAATCATAGTATGTAAACACGTATAAATACTGACCTGTCCAAAATTATGGCTACTGGGATGCTTCCATGGCAGGGCTGGGGGAAGGGGGCAAAGGGACAGACTGTCACGTGCCACAGTGGAATAAGGACAGATAATGTCTAGAACTGAAAAACAAAGAATAATAACATGAATGTGTGATTTAAGAACTGGAGGTAAATGACAAAAGAATCAGTTACAAGATATGAAAGTGGCTGCCTCGGGTGAGCAGGAAATCAAGAGTGGGGACAGAGAGTGGGGGGCCACAAAAGATTCTGTAACGTACCTTATAAAAATTTTAGCTACTTTAAACTCCATAAGTAACAATACGACAACCATAAAAATCACATAAAGTTTATCAGAAGGGGCCAAGGACCACATGCACTAGAGGCTAAATTTCCATTCCGTACGATTATACGATTCCTCATGTGATCACACTTCACGATCTGCTTTTTATAATTTTTCTAAGGTAGAAGTATTGGTCATACACAGTGGAGGGGGAGAGAAGTCCCTATTTGCGGGCAAAATATTATGGTTATTAGTCACGCTAAAGTCTTAGATGTTCAATACTAAAAAAAATTTCTATTTTAAAGCTTCTGAGAATAATATTATGTAGTATTAACATAGCCCCATGCTAAGCACATACCATTGGGGTCCCTAATCCCGTGGAAGTGATGTCAAATGAACTGCCTGGGGACCAAGAAACAATTTATTTTTGGTCAGCCTTAATCTCTTAATGAGGGATTCTTGCTGTGTTGAAAGGGAAAAGCATGATGAATGAGGGCTGGACTCCTTGTCAGTGTTTTCTTACTGTGGTTTTCTTTGGCGATTAATGTTCCAGGGTGCTGGGGTAAAGGAAACCAGCTCAAGAATGAAAAGTGGGATTTCTCACTGGGTCCTGTAAGAGAAGGCCTTTTCTCTTTCCTTTGCTTCCTTCTTCTTTTCTCTTTGTTTTTGGTTGGATTTGACACTGGAGGGACACAACTGCTAATGATCTATACAAGAACCTTGGCATTTATTCAAAGAAGCAATTTTATAGAGCCCTAGTAAAACAGATCACTGTAATCCTGGGGCTGTTTTCAGTAATGGAAAGCACACTGGCCTAATCCTAGTTCCGCTAGCAACTCGCTGTGTGATCTCAAGCAAGTGGCCTAACCCCTCTGATCTCACTTTGCAGGTCTCCAAAATAAAGAACGAGTCCCAGCCTTTTTATCACCCAGAAATCTCTCACAAGAGACCAGTGTTTCTGTATAATGTGAGCCCCACGATGTGATTTAAAATGTTTTAGTCCCCATAGTAAAAAGAAGTAAAAGGAAAGGGTTTAGTTACTTTTAATTATATATTTTATTTAATCTAATGCATCTAAAATATCATCATTCAAACATGTAACCAACATAAAAATTAATAAGACATCTCACATTTTTTCTACAAAGTTTCTGAAGTCTGGTGTGCATTTTACGCTGACAGCATAGCTCAGGAGGGATCAGCTATGTTTCAAGTGCTCAGTATATGGCCAGTGGCTAATCATGCTGGACATCACAGCTACAGGCAATTGGTTTTTGAAAGCTTCTGCTTCCCCAAGAGCAGTTTCTAGGACTAACTGATTTATTTGCATATTGATAACTCCTGCCCAAAGCAGAAGAAATTCGTGCTTCCCTACATTGATTAAACTTGCAATATTATCCTCAAATATAAAATTACCATGGGGCATTTGGAATACTAAAGCTGGCTCATGGACCCCGCCCCACAAAACCACCTCCCCATTTCTCTTTTCAGACACATAGGTGTCTGGGGCCATCACTGGGCTAGATAATACCTTAGGGTCTCTCTCAGCTCTATCAGTCGGTAACATTGGTTATCAATTATACTGGCATTTGCCAGCGATGGAAAGATTCAGGGTTTCAAATAGGACGTGGGTCATGTGCCCAGGAGAGTACTAGAGGGGGCCAGCATCTGCTCTGCTGACGTCAATGAGTTCCCTCTAAGGTCACAGTGTTCCCAAGAGCTCTGATTAACCCTGAAGGCTGCAGAAAGAGACAACAGGCACGGACCTGTACTTTCTCATAGTGGAAGAGCCTTTGGAAAGTGACCTGGTTCAAAACTCTCAAACGTCTCTCTTCTCCAAGAGACTTGCCCATGATCACCTGCCTGCTGAGGGACAGATCTACTGTCCTGACTCTTGACACAGAGTTGCTCTTTCACTTACAACTGAAAATTCCGCACGAAGGAAACAGGACAAAGCACCCTGAAGTCTCTCCTCTAGAGACAAACCGAAGGTTCTCAAAAGGCATCAAATTTGTCCTTTCAGATATATCGGGAATCCTACTGATGACCCACAGTGAGGGTATGGCAAGGAAATCTACAAATTCTTTGCTTTTATTTTGGAATCCTGTCAATTCAGATGCTATTTGCAGTTATTTCATACTTGGAAGTTCTGAGAGCAGTCTACAGATTTATGTCTTTAACTAGGGAAAGGTGGGAAAAGAAATTAAGTTGTACTTAATTGATACAGATTTCATAGGACAGAAAATATTACAAAACATAGGATTCAGGCATAAAAAATATAATAAAACAAAGACCTGCTATGAAAGGACCACAAACGAGAGAATCACCCTGTACTACCCCAAGGAAGTAATACACCATGATGCGTGGTGCATAAGGCCTGGAGTAATCCCACGAGCCTTGGAAATGCAGGTATATTTTTAAAAACAAGAACCCTAGCCCATCCTCTGAATTCCTAGAACAGCTTCCACCTTGTGCCTCCAAATCCTCCTCCCCTTGCTGGATATATGGTCACTTTTTGTAGCCAATGGTTGAATTATGCAATCAAACCTGCTAAAACAAACGCCCAAAATTAGATGCCAAGCACATAAGGCATGCTATTGGCAGAATCCTTCATCTGGTTCTCAAGTTCCCAGCTAACTCCACTGTCCAGAATTACTCAAGAGTTTAAGCTAGAGGATTCTGAAACGCGTGAGCGACGTGACTAAACACAGATGCAAAGACTGACACAAACCAAATGCAAGGCTGCTTGCTACACTGGGAGCCAAGAAATTGACTCCATGGCTTAGTGACATACTTTGACTCTGAGGAAGAAGACAGATGAAGCCTGATGTATCTCATCTTTACAAAAAAGGGAGATACAGTAAGGAAACATAATATTAGCACTGCCATTATTCACTAACAGTAATGGCAGAGGTGGCATTGGTGATGATGGAGAGAGAAGAAATGCATTCCTTAATCGAGTCAACAAATGTTTATTGAGCACCTCTTCAGGGAAGGCATTGTTCTAGCTAGCAGGCATGCAGTCGTGAATAAACAGAGTGAAACCTCTGTTCTTAAAAAGCTTGTATTCTGGTCAGGAAAGGCAGACAATGAATAAATAAACAAGTAGAACATATACTATGTCAAATGGTGGCAAATTTTATGGAGGGAAAAAAATGTCATGGAAAGAGTATGCTGGTGAAGGGCTAAGGGTTGCTACTCAGGCCTCACATTTGAGCCAACATCTAAAGATGTTGGTGAGGGTGTGGACCATGAGAATATCTGGAAGAAGAGCATCCCAGACAGAATGGGATGTGCAAAGGCCCTGAGGTAGGAATGTGTGGGGTCTAACCTTCCATCATGTCTTGCCAGACTTTCTGTTTACTGGCTCCTAGCAGGCCTCTCTGCTTTCAGGCTCTTCCCTGCCCCTTCTCACACTCTCCCTCCTCTTATCCCTCCAGCAGGCAGAGTGATCCTTTAAAAAATCAAAGTTGGACTCTGTTGGTCCTCTGCTTAAAATTTTCACCGGCAAACTAAAAACCAAACTCTTTACAGCAGCCTTCAAGGTCCTCCCAAATCCTCCTGCTCCCACCCCTCCTTCCAAACCCAAGTGTCCCTCAACTGCCAGACATCACTTCGACACACTTGCTTCCTCGCTGTGCCTTTGTAATACATCACACATATTCCCTCCTCCAGGCCTTCGTTGCTCTCCGCGCTTGGAATACATTTAACCCAGAGAGCCACACAGCTCACTAACTCACTTCTCTACTTTGTTAGCCGCTGCTTTTCAATGGTATGGAACGAACCTGGCATATAGCAGGTACTCAATATTTACCGAAATAAAGAGGCTGGCCATCTCCTTTCTCCCCAACTACACCACGGTGTTGGCCAACACAAGGGGGAAGAGCACAGACAGACAGACTTGGGCTGACATAGATGCCCCGTCTCCTGCTAGGAGGCAATGCCAGGCCCCCAACTTGCCAAGCAACCCGTCTCTGGTTTCATCAACCACTCTCCCGTTTCCTTTCCTGCCACCCCTTCCATGTGGGGCCTCTCTGAGGGAAAGATGGAATTCTGTGGAGAATGCCCGTCACGTTTCAGCCTGCCCTCCTACAGCTATATTTATACACGCCTTTCTTCTCGTTTCAATGCAATGAACCCATCCTCCTCTGACTGAACACAAAAGAACACCCCCATTCTTATTTTGTATCTCATTTTCTCCTATTTCTGCAAGACCCAGTTCCATCGGTCACCCCTTACTTCTCCTCTATGTCCAGCTCTCAACTCTTACCGACAATTCTTCACAGCCGAACGCCCACCATGGAACACACAAAACCCTCCCTTCACCACAGTTGCCCCCAGCTCCTCTCTGATCTATTCCATTTTGCAGCCAACCGAAGAGACACCTACCGTCACTTTCTCCCCCTTCATGCTCATGGAAGTCAAGTTTCCACCAGCCTCTCCCCACCTCAGAAACTGTTCCAAGCCACTAATGACTTTCCCCTTGTAAAAGCCAGGGACATTCTCTGTCCTCATCTTACCAGACTTCTCGCAGCACTTGGCTGTTCAGGATCACTCTCTCCTTCCTAAAACTCACTTTCTCCTGTCTCTCCAAGATTTCCGTCCTCCTTCCCAGGGTGCTTCGTTAGAGGCTCTTCCTTTCATCTTGCCACCTTAGATGATGGCGCTCCACACAGCCATCTTTCCTGCTGCTTTCCCTCACCCTCCTCAGCTGAGCTGTCACTCAGCCTTGCCCACCGAATCGACTTAATACCACTTGGATATTTCCCATGCGCTCCAGCCACACTGCTGCTGCCCTGGTTTGGGGCTTGTAGGATTTTTTCTCCCCTGGATCAATGCAACAGCTTTTTACGTCATCCCATCCTCTATGTTGCTATCCATGAAAGCTTTTAAACATAAATCTGATCGCTTCTCTTTCCTATTGAAATCCCCTTGAGTCGCTGTACAATTTTCAGGGGTAAAATCTAAACTCCTTAGTACGACATGCCCTAAGCCCCTCAAAAACTAGCTCCTACTTCTTTCTTCACCCAGTCACAGATCTGTAGTTATTGTTCTACAGTGATGTAGACCTGCCATATTTTTCTCAGACACAGAAATAATTTAATTGCCTTTCTTGGGTCAACACACTTGAGGCTAACTTATATGTAATTTTATACACATACAAACCAAGGTGGCATGTTCTTTTGATGTTATGGCTGTAAGTTATTTTTTGAGAATTCTCTGAAAAGGTATTTGGAGAGAAAGAGCACGTAGGCAAGAAAAGTTATCCCCTTCTGAACTTGTTACCGTGAGCATTCTATAATGGATTGAGTCCAAGCATTTCCCAGCGATCCCCAAATCCCTCTTTCTATTACATTAGTGAACACTGTACAGAGTCCATTTTAAAATGAAAATAAAATATAAAAGCCATTATCATAAGTGTTCCTTAGGAGAAAACACACAAATACACACACACACACACACACACATATATACTGTTATGGTCAAAGAATAAAGGATTCTCTCTCTCACTCAGTAGATTTCAGACGTATTTTAGATGTTTTTCCAGGTTAAAAACTCCTCTCAGGCAAAACTACCATTCTCCTTTCTCTCTTTTGAAAGCTCTGAGAGTATATTAATTGATTAACCGTCTGTTTACCACTCCTGGTCCAAGAAGACTTTTTCCAAAAAGCCTATTGGGTTTTAGGTTCATCATGAGCACCTAAGCAAAGTGAAAGAGGGTAGCTGGTAAAGATTTTTTCAGGAGAGCCAAGGAGCGCATCTTGATTTCAGCAAATAATCTGACAGTGTATCTTGACATTTTCTTATGGGTTAAATTGAAATACAGTACCACTGCACACATTTGCAAAAATGATGATATGTCATTTATGGCATACATAATATACAGCATACAAAAAGAGATTTATATGTCATAAAACACTACATAACCACAACATACTTATAAAATCTTCCTACCTGGAAGACAGTTTCTAGTAGTATGCCACAGGGCTCTTTCACTGATCCTGTCCCATTCAATCTTTTCCTTCCAAATAATTAACATAAAGCCCTATAGGGACTACTCATCTAAAGTGACATAAAGTAGAAGTGATTCTCAAGAGGGATGAAATAAGATCAAACTGCCTCAGCCAACTTAAATGAAATTTAATAGGACTAAATGTAAAGGTATCTATCTGACTTAAAAAAAAAAAAAACCCACGGAAGTATAAGGGAAGGGAATTCTGACTTTGGCAACAGTCCAAGTAAAAATGATCAATGTGAGTATAACATCAATACTGAAATGCTAACATAGCCTTACGTCACACTGATGAAATAATCGCCTATTTATTCATTTGGCAATTAGTTTTGCATCTACTGGAAGTCACAGTCCCATTCCCCTCAGCCCCATCAGTGTGCAGACCACATTTTCACACCAACATTAATAAAACCAGAAGAACAGGGACAGAGCGGGCTCAGGAGGAAGCCCAGAATGGTAAATTTCCCAGGAGGGTTTTTCTCAAGTGAGAAGACTGAAAGGACAAGATAGTCATCTATGAATGTATAATAATGAGGAGGATGGTCAGCATTTCTTAGGGATCTATACTATTGGTCAGGCACAGTATAATGTACTCTCCATTATATCTTAATCCTATCAAGTTGCTATTATTTCTTATTTTACCAATGAGGAAAAGTAGTTCAAAAAAGATCATACAATGATTCTAAAATTCAACCAGCTGGTAAACGGCAATGGTGGGAGTCAAATCCATACCTGATTCCTAAGTTTTGTTTGTCTCTAGAATTAATGCAGAAGGAACATGTTCTATCTGGTCTCGCGTGACACATGCGAACCAAAGAGCAAAGTGACAACGAACTGAATTTCAGAGAAGTCTTATCACGTCCGGAGACATCTAAGAATGGGGTGGAAAAGGGACAGTGATGTGCCCTTCAGTGACCATATCCAAGTTCAATGTCCTGCTGCACCTGTTGAGACATTTGTGACTCAGGTGACAAGTCGAAAAATATCATCTCTGAGATCCTTTACAGCTCTTAGACTTACTGATATGTAACAGATATTATTAAGAGCCGTTTTTTAAAAAAGTAAATTAATATTTCCAAAGAGTTAGATACTGCCCATGTTAAAAAGCCAGGCCCAGCATTTTCTTGGAGTTGGGCATGGCCACTGTTTCAGGGCATAGGTGGCTTCTTAGCAAGCTAACAGGATTTGGAAACAAAACTCATTGTGCACAAGTTGCTAAAGCCTCCTCTGTGGAAGTGGGGCAAAGGGAAACAGTCTACTGACATTCTGTGTGCTGACCTGAGGAGTGCCAATATGGAACCGCTTAACTTTGCCACGAAGACAGATTCCCTGGGACATAAAACCCAAATGAAACACTGTGGTGTGCGATTATTTACAATCTTATGCTAGACTTCCCAATTTTTGTCTGCTCAGCATCCACACAGCCCTTTGGGTGGGGGAGGCGGAGTGGCGGGGAAGTCGTCCCAAGATTGGCAGGGTTTTCGCACCTGTTCCCTAGTTCAGAACCAGGGCCAATCAGATGCACCTGCCCCAGTTTTTGAATCTTAAGGGAGTGACACATCCCCAGGGACAGTGGGGTATTATTCACAGCAGTGGTGTCGGCCCAATCAGCTGTGTATCCAGTGGCAGCCACGCTGTGGTGGCATTCTAAGAGCACGGTCCCTGTGACATGATCTTGGCTGAGCTCTGGCTGCTGAACATGCTTGGCATCTGCTTTTTTTTTTCTTTTTTTAAAATTAAGCCAATGAATTACCTAATATCTTTCCAATGAGACCTTTTTTCTAAGTTATCCATAACTTTTGCTGTTGTGTTTTGCAAGCAAGAACTAGCACACTTCTAACAGCATTACATCACAGAATGAGTTGGGTTGAATATCTGCTCTTCTCCCAGTGTAGTAAAAAAGGATACAAGCTACTAAACCTAAAGCCTTCTTCTAATACGCACCCAAGATGTTTGCTCTTGTAAAAAGCTTGCAACCCAGGGGTGCCCAGGTGGCTCAGTTGGTTGGGCACCCAGCTCTTGATTTTAGCTCAGGTCATGATCTCAGGGTCATGGGATCAGGCCTCGTGTCAGGCTCTGTGCTAAGCAGGCAGCCTGCTTGTTCCTCTCCTTCTGTCCCCCCGCCACTCTCATGTGCTCTCTCTCTAAAGTATACAAATAAAATCTTAAAAAAAAAAAAAAAGCTGGCATCCCAGCAATAGAGATAATCTCAACTTTAAAAAAATCTGCTACATCTATTAAACTAGAGGAGATAACAATTATACTTCTATTAATCAACTGTGTGATAAATTATGATTCACAGACTGGTTCATTCATTCAGCACATATTATTGAAAGCCTCCTCTGTGCCAGGAAGAGAAAAAAAGGAATGACTCCTAATTAACCCTTTTGTTTTTCTGGCATCCATGTAAAGAAAAGCAGGGAAGGCTGAAGGTAGGACATTTGTAACGTTATAGGCATAGAAAAAATAAATACATACAAAACCTGTTAAAAGTCATATTGTTTATTTGATGTTGCATAATACTTGACTTCCTACAGACCTTACCCACGCGTTTAATTACACAGCCCACTAGCAAGCACAGATGGGAGTCACTGGACACTTCCCAGCAGTTCTCTTTACACTTTTTACCTCCACGAAGGATTCTCACGAAGTCCTCAATTGTAACAGCAGGAACTGCTGTACCAACCAATTTTTGAGTAAGAACCTGGCCACCTGGAAAACCTTAGAAATGAAGTGTTCTAAAGATCCGTGTCTTCAAGGTAGTACCAAGCATCAAAGGTTACTGCACGGATTATTTTAACAACTCCAGGGAAATTTTTCTACATTATATTGTATATTTTCCTTCTGGCAGAAAAGAAAAAAAAAAAATAGCAGGCAGCTAAATGGTTGCATCACTTCAACTACTGCCATACCTCTCCTAGAAATATTTCTATCTTGATTCCCTAGGTAGAAAAGTAAGTGGGTCTGAGTGGGGAGGTTATTTTTAGCACCTGCCTTCTTTTTTGAGAAATTCATTCCTTTCTTGATGTGAATGATTACCAAGACCAGCTTTCAACTACAGTTTTAGATAAAAAATGAGCACATCACAGGAAAAAGTTAGAGGAATTTCAAATTTT
This sequence comes from Lutra lutra, assembly GCF_902655055.1. Taxonomy (NCBI): domain Eukaryota; kingdom Metazoa; phylum Chordata; class Mammalia; order Carnivora; family Mustelidae; genus Lutra; species Lutra lutra. The sequence continues at coordinate 89,349,215 of NC_062285.1, forward strand.
TAAGATGGGCACTCAGCAAATTTGGTACCAAGTTCTGGGGAAGGGCTTGTGTGCTAACTTCCTGCCAAAAATATTTGCTGCAGCGATTCTCCAAGAACCATAAAAAGTACAAGCGATAAAACTGCAAATCAGTTCTGGGATGATGAAAGGTTCAGTTTTAAAGGAGGTCTTATTCCGGAAAGCACACACACATAAACACTGAGATGCGTGTGTGTATACTTGCCCGCGGAAGTCGCTGGGGCCAACTTTCGTGTTTGCTTAAAGCCCGAACCTATGAAAATACCCAGCAAAGTACTGAATCTAGTTTTGACCTCTTCAGGGCCCAGATATAGGAAGAACACCAGCCACGCTCACATCTGCTTCCAAAATAAATCCAGTTTTGGCTGTTTGGGAGATAAAATAACCACCAGCCCAAGTCTGACAAATGTGACAATGTTCGAGAAGCTACAATAAGGGGATAATCCCATGGCTGGAGCCCCTGACTGATGTTCTATAAAAGAATGGCATGTCTGAATCTCTGAGACCCTTCACCTGATCTCACCCACATGTATGGCTCCAACCTCAAAAAGAGAACTGGGCTTTAACGACCACACGGGTCAAGCCCAGTGTGCCTAACTCGGCTTGAAGTTCAGTGGTATTGGAAAGAAGAGGGGTTTTTAGAAAGGAAAAATAAGAACTCTTTGACCCATCAGGGAACTTATCTTCCTCTTTTTCCAAGCAGGTGTCAAACAATGTCAGGCGGCGTTCAGAATGATCTGCTTCCACAAGGAGAAAGTGGCACCTAGCTTTTACTCAGTGGCTCAGCCTGGGTCTGGGCAATTGAATTCAGCACACGTACACAACACATCGAGTGCTGGGCACTGTGCTGGGCCCCAGAAATCTAACACTGCCTTAGAGTTTAGGATGAGTACTAACCAGACCTCATTTTCCGGGGGAGCGGAAAGTTTCTTCTGGGGCGAGGGCAAACCTCACCTCAAGTGACTTACAGCAGAAGACAAGGTCATATTAGAGACAGGCATATGTCAGGCCTGGCTGTGTAGACAGGCGCTGAGGGCTGCTCAGGAAGACGGCATCCTTTATAGTACTTGCCACGTCCCAGACACTCTACGATGCACTTCCTAAGCAATAAGCCACGTAACCCCCAACTAGGGTATCCAATAGGTATGGTGATCCTCTTTTGGGAAATGAGAATAAGGGGACATTCAGGAAAATGAGGAGACACTGTGACATTCAGGTGTGCAGGGCTCCAAAGCCTGTGAATTCTCCTTTTTTTAACTCAACAGTTAGATTTTCCTTTATTTTTAAAAGTTATTTATTTATTTATTTTAAAAACATTTTAAAATTTAAGTTCAACTAATGAACATCTAGTGTATTATTAATTTCAGAGATAGAGCACAGGGATTATATAAGACTGATGAATCACCAAGCCTGTGCATTTTCTCCTGCTGGACACAGCCTGCCCTGAGAACAGATGTTTCGGTGCAGTTAAATGAGACTCTCATTCATCGGTACCTAAGAGCTCTACGGTGAGCTCAACCTGGTGCTCCATCCTGGGGAACGCAGTGGTGATCAACAAGGCACAGTCCCAGCCCTTCTAGAACTTGTGGTTCAGTCCTGAGGACAGACTGGGAGTCCATGTGGTAAGAAGGGAGGTTGAGAGCGTGTTGAAAGCGCATCGGAGGCACTGGGGAGTTCTCAGGCATACGTGACTTTGGCTGAGGTCTAAAGGACCTGGTTTACACTGACTATATCGGGCTACACCAGGGGTAGGTGGTGGAATGGGGTGGGGAAGGGCTCAGCGTAGAGAAGGTATTGCAGCCAGAAGGAGGAGGAGAAAGAGTGCAATCTATACAGGACAACCAAAGAAGGCCCAGGACGCCTGGAAAACAGAGAACAGAGAACTGAGTGTACAAAATAAAGCTGCAGAGGTGAGTGGGACGGGGAGCAGGCCGTAGGATGGGAAGGTCCTGAGGGATTTCAAGGGGAGGGGGGAGGGGACATTGGAAAACACAGGCCCACATTTACATTTCAACACAATAAACCCAGGTGCCAAGTGGCCAGCTAGGGACAGATGTGATTACAATTTCCTAAGATAAAAATAACCCTACACAAGACTAGAAAAAAATTACAGCAGAGAAAGAGGAAAAAAAAACTCTACCCCTAACCCTTTCACCTAGAGATAACCACCAGAACTATTTTCCTGCATTTCCTTCTGGTCTATTTTAATGGATTTTTTAAAAATGGGATTATTTTGAAGGGACATACTGGTATCCTTCCTCTTCAATTCTATTTGACGAACATTTCAATAACATGATTTTTAATGGCTGCATAATATTCCAGCATAATGACCTGTCTGCCCCAATTCATTCAACTGAGTCCTTGTGGTGGCTTCTCCTGATCTGTACACGTGTGTATACGAATCTTTTGCGAGCATCTGCGATGTTTCCTAGTGACAGATTTTTAGAGATGAGATTACTGAGCCAATGTGTTCAGCTGTTTTAAGGTTCTTGACCCACACCTGCCAAAGTATTTCTACAAAGGGGATGCTCAGCAAATTGTCTTTTCGTTCTCAGGTCACTGTTGAACTTTTTTTTTTAAGATTTTATTTGTTTATTTAACAGAGAGAGACAAGGCAAGAGAGGGAACACAAGCAGGGCAAGTGGGAGAGGGAGAAGCAGGCTCCCGCTGAGCAGGAAGCCCAATGAGGGGATCGAACCCAGGACCCTGGGGTCATGACCTGAGCTGAAGGCAGACGCTTAATGACTCAACCATCCAGGCGCCCTACTGCTGGCCTTTATCTCACTTACACAAGTGTGCCTCTTGTATGAGCTGCTGCACACTTACATACGTGTGCCCATCCTTCCAACCCCCCACAAACTCGATCTGCATTGAGACTTAATGTTCAAAATAACCTGCCAGTTAAGAAAAACAAAATTTGGTACATTATTACTTCTAGGGAATACTGTTGTTTATTCTCTGGCATGTTAATTTTAATGCTCCATCTAAAGGAAAAGTCAGACCCCCACACTGGGACTTCTTAGTGCTGCTATGCCCTAAGGGTTTTGTCCTGACGGGCTTGTCTTCACCTCACTGCAGATTCATGGAATATATGCAATCAATTTCCATCACCCCGTAACTTCCTGGACATGGTCCTGAGCTCCTCCTTCCACATGCCAAGCTCCCCTGCTGAGCCCGGACGGCTGAATCATGGGTGGACTGGTTTACAAACCCAGGGCTGGTAAGATCATTGCCTTTGGGCACCACCATCAAGCATGGTTAGTAGGCGTGATGCCTGGTGCTGTGGCAGAAAGTGGATTAAACCGTTCCCTAGAACTCCAGAAACATCGGCAGAAGACAGATCATCCTAGCTTAGACAGATCTGGAGGACTACAGGCAAGGAAACCAGACTGGTGCAATGAAGCATTCCATAACACACTGAGGTACTCATTCACTCGTGCCCAGTGCAGGGATTCCTAGTGCCCCACTAACTGTTCACAGACCGTCTTTTGGGTGCTAGGCCTGACTGGTTTATCAGGTTCTTCTGTCCTTTCAGCGGCTCCCGCAACAGGGATATTGATAAACGTGGAAAGACTCGACTCAGGGAGTGATCTGAGCAAAGACTCCGAACTAGGGCAGTGATGGTACCTTCTGTACATGGGTGATGGGGGGCGGTGGATAAAGTCCCTCTCTAGACTGTAAATTCTACAAACCAAAAGGGCAAATGTCTGCCCCTGTTCATCACGATTTCCACAGCACCCACCATCCGCCTGGCACAGGATGGGCGTTCAGTTAATATTTCCTGAAGAAGGGAACACAAACTTACATAAAGCCATTTTAATAAGTAATAAAGAGAAGTGTCTGCATTTCATTCAGCGTATAACCCCAGCACTCATCACGGGGACTGCCACAAAATAAGTCTGGTAAGTGTTTGTTGCGAATGGCTAAGTCTTCTCCCTACAATTAAATTACCAGGATTAGGAGCCGAGGGAAAGAGACTGCCACCCACCGTCAGCCTCCCTGCCTCTGCCACCCACAGCTTACAGTCCCAAGTTCATGGTCCTGGGAACATCAGCCTTACCCTTCTGGACCCCCGCGTTTTCCTGTACTCTCAATCATTAACAGCCAAATTCTCAAACCATAGCTTTGACGAGAGAAAACAAATAGCCCTCTGGTACACGGTGTCATACAAGGTCGAGACTGCACGTGGATAGCAATTAAAGATACAGCATACACTAAAGGCATCTAGCCCTGCCCAAATCTGCAGAAATCATGTCTTCATATGCAAAGTTTCTGATCAGACACTCATTAACGGCCCACTGGTAGGAAGATGGATGCCTGATTCCCCAGCCTGCCCCCACGGAGCCACAGTCCTCTCCTGGATCATTCACAATTCCTAGGGGCTGTCCAAACCAGCACCCTCCCTCACTCAGAGGTTCGCTAACAAGTGACTAGCTGTTCATTTCCCCCCAAGTTCCTTCCAGGGGCAGGGCCATGGTTACTGTGTGGCCCTCCTTGGAGAACTACACTTGGAATCTCCGTGTATTTTCTCAGATATATTTTTATGCTGGAAACGATGGTTAGTTGAAACAGCTCCATCAGCAAGTACTATATGTCAGATAGATTAGGAGTTCCCTAGGGGCTATGTGAGCTAAGCAGACATGTGAACCCCATTTGTTTACATTTACTTATTGTAAGGGGAAAAACATGCTCTGGGTACTAACATCATTTGGGGATGCACATTCTAGGATGCAGACTGACCCTATAATTTCACACCCCTGCAGAGCCTGGGGCGAGCAGGTATATGGGATACCACAGTGTTATGAAGAAGCAGAGTCCATCAGCTGGCCCCAAACCCTGCCTTTGACTCTTAGAGGTCTGCCCACACAAGACCCATGTCCCATTTGTAAACCTCTCTTGGTGGGGGGGGGGGGGGGGGGGACATGGGGCGGTTAAAACACAGGATCTAACGGAGTTCCCCAGGTGGTGGGCCACACTTCAGGCCAAAATGAAACCCAGGCATTTTGCTGCTAGGAAGAACATCTCCCAACCCTGGGCATGAAACTGCTCAAAGACTTCCCACCCTCCTTCCTCATTCAACCCTTCCCATTTCATTTAAAGCAAAGCCAAACACACAAAACACCTCTCCCTTCTGAGATAAGGCCCTCTTCTTCTTCCATCGGCCTTAGGCCTGGGTTCTGCTCCATCGGTCCTTCCCCTCGGCTCTCTGGGCTCCAGCTCTGTCTTCATTCCCGTGACACATCTGTGGGTCCCTGTTCTCTTCACGCTATCTCCCGTTTCTCTAGGGCAGCACCAGCAGCTGCAACAGGTCACCCACAATCACAGCAGCGGGCCACCTTCCCTCTCCCCGACCTTCCCCAGCAATGGTGGTGTTTGCCACGCAGGCCATAGGGTGGTTGTTCCAGAGAAGCCTCCCACAGATGGCTTTCCTTCCCACTCCCAGGATTCAGATAGGTTGGTTGGTTTGTTTGTGGGTCTTTTCAGTTTATTTGTTTGTGCTTTGAAGGGAATGAAGCATGCTCTCCTTATAAATATGCTATTTTCCTCAAATGCCCTCCTTTTCCCACTAAAACCTTTCTGAAAGCCCTACAAGCCAGAGCATAAGAAAAGTGCTCTGAATATCAGCTTAGCAGGACTCGGCCTGTATACTGAGCCTCACCATAGTCTCCTTTAAAAGCGCTCACTGCTGTCAATTATCTCTTTGTTACAAGCCACATCAAAACTAGCAGATAGCAACAAGACCATGTATACTTACATTTGAACACAGACAACGCTAACGTTCTAGAACTGAAACTGCACAATAAGGAAACCAAGTTCTAAAATTCGAACTCTCTGTCCTGTTCATTCTGCTATCACTTCCAGAATGTTCCCATTTTCCACTGGAACAGTCCCAACGCTGTTGATTCTCAGGCAAAAAGATCTTTATTAAAAAAATTAAATATATATAAATATATATTGCCCTTTTGACGCTTGCTGAGCTAAACAAAAATTCTATGTCAACAAAGTGAACTTAAGACAAAGAAATGACAAAGGAAATAAGATCAAGATTTCTCGTACTTAAACCTTGATCAGGGATCTTCCCAAAACCAGTCTTAGAAGCAGCATTATGATGTGGGCCACCTAAAGATCTTCCAACATTGTGATCCTAAAATAAAAATCTTTACACTTTTGTTAGATAAAGATAGACCACAGAGAACTGCGAGACTTGAAGCTTAAACTGAGCGCTATCGTTATTAGGTGTTCTTTTTGTTCTTGCGAAGTTTGGTAAAGAAATATTCTAACGAAGTGGTAGAAAGAAGCTGCTGGTTTGCATTAGTCAATATCAAGTTCATAGTTGCCTTTTATAGGAAATGTGCAATCAGTTACTTCCTTGATGCACAGTGGGTTTAACACCCCCACAACCCTAGGAATAAATTCCCTAGAAAAGAAACTTCCCTTTGCGGGGGGGGGGGGGGGGGAGATTGGTCCCCTTTAAATGTATACAACAGAAACCATTACCCAAATCACTCAGCACCAATCATTCTGAGGGCTTGGTTACGAAGAATCTCATTCCCAAGGGCACCTAAGCTCAGACACCGGCATAGACCTGACCGCGGAAAGCCGTGTTCTCTACTCTGACACCTTTGACGGTTGAGTCATAAGATTCCCCAGGGAAGAGGCTCATGAAATTTACCAAATTACATAATTGTTCTTCTGAATTCACAAATGTTCTCCTGTGGTTTAAGATAAACGAGTGCTGATTCTCCAAATTAATAACCTTTTGTAACCAATGCTCCAGAAAAAATGAACTCTTCTGCTGGCTGCCTGGCCTCCAGATTTTGGTTGTTACATGCACAGATTAATCTTTAATAGAGATGACTCCTACCTCCTACTTTTTAAGTGTTTGAAAGCCTACATGCACACGATTACAGCATTATCACACCTTGGATGGTGACAGGGTTGGCAAACTATACTCTATTCAACTGGCTACCATTTTTACTGCCAGTGTGTCATACTCGGGCCTTTCTGTATCATTGGATGACTGACTATCAGAACTGGTGAGAATCAAACAATCTGGAAAATAAGGACTTCCAAGGCAGTGTAAGAGCTGGGTCTGAAGACCAGGTTTCCTGACTCTAAGTCACACTCTTGCTCCACTGTCCTACAGTTCTCTGCCATAAAAGCCTGTTGAAAGCTGTATGAGTTGAGCTGGAATTCAAGAGAACATCGTGCGTACTCTGAAGAGTCTTGATTTACAGAGGAAGTCAAGTGGCTAAATGGGGCATGTCACCAGTTGTATGTGTGGAAACTTCATGAACAGAACTCCACCAGGAAGGGGAACATACATCCATATTCCTTTATTTCTTCCTCTCTATTTGCTGTAAGCATCCACTTTCTCATGGGAATCTAGAGCCTGGCGCATAGGGCTGTCCCAGGCACCATGTTGATCTGTTACCATGGATATCCCTCTGGTAACATACAAACCTGCCACCAGTCCAGACACACAAGTATCTCGTTCTGACTCCCAGAAGGATTGCTCTATACCCTCCTAGCTTCAAGTTTGCATCTACTAGGATTTAGCTCTAAAGGGTTTGGAGATTGACTTTTTAAATGTCATTAAAAATATAAATGCTCATTGACAAGGAAGGACATAAGGGAAGAGGTAGCTGAAGATTTTAAAGCAAGCAAGTTAGCATGTAGCAACTTCTCCCTACGTTTGATTTATGGACTCAATTATTATATTATTTGACAAAGAACCGAAAGTAAAGTGTGGAGGGGGGGTACCACTGGAGCTACTATTTAACACTCATTGATCATCTGCAATGCACTGTTTACACAGTAGCCCGCTCACTGCTATAAGCTGTGAGATGTTAAAGCATTACCTGGTGTTAATCCCTACAAAGCCTGGCTACATTTTCAGACACTGGAGTTCCTATATGTTTCTGGCCGATGGCAATGCTGCCACAATCAGTCTCTAATGGGAGAGACAAATGGACTTGATGTTGAGCATTAGTTAAAGCATGTCAGTGTCACTTTGGGTCTCATGCAAATCCACTGGACCATCCAGGAGATACAACATAGCCGTGACTTATTCCTTATTCATGGAAGTCAAAAAGGCTTTCTTCAGCATCAAAGCAACATTTGTAAGTGAAACCTCTATATCTGTCTAGAAGAAAGTCTATTTTAATTTCCCCTAGATCTTAAGATTGTGACAGGGCAGGTGGAAGGAGGAGGGACTCTGGTTTACCATTAGGTTGATGATGGCTAGGTATCGCTTTCCCCACTGGGAATTCCCAGGAGTCATGGGACAAAGGCTGGAACTACCATGTTTATGTTCAGAAGCCTCAGGCTTTGGGCTGAGCCAGGATTACACAGAGCCTTAGAGTCCTCTGGTTTCCCATAAGATGGGCAGAGGCAACTCCAGCTTCCAAAAAGTACGAGGTGAACAAAGAAGGTAGAGTTTCCTTTCTCTGCATGCCCGGAATTGAAGCTGGGCCACTGCCTCAGTCCCCTGGGGTCTTGATGGTACAGCACATGGGAAGACACAGTCAACCCCCAACATCCATGGCCTGGGGGTCTGAGGGTTCTCAAGGCTCAGTGGGCTTTGTTCCATTTCCCCACATCGGCTCGCTTACATATAGTCTAAGGAGCAAGGAATATTAAAAAAGAAGATCCAACTCAAACTTACTAATTAGCAATTTCTCTTTTGAAAAATGTGAGTGGAAAGGATATTGAATTTCATCTACCCGTCAGTCACCCTGCTCCCTTTGGCACCTCTTCAGCTCCTACAACTCCTCTGCTAATATGATCTTTCTCCTCACATACTCCCCCCGCCCCTTACAGTGCAGCCTGACTGTGCCAAGTTAGAGAAATGGTCAGGGACTCTCGGGACTGGGGATGCTAAGAGAGCGCAGGCCCGCTCTTCTTCCAACCCTCCTCCCACTTCTCATTTCCAAACAAAATCAATAGTAAGTCAGTTTCTTCCACGTCACCCCCACTTCCTCACCAGAGGAGTGAAGGAGCATGTTAAAGTATAGATTTGGTCATAATGTTTCAATAGTACTTTCTTTTTTTTTTTTTTCACAGTTTAAGTCTAAATGAGGAATATATTGAATAATGAAGAAAAAGAACTTTTTCAAAAGACCCCCACTGGCTGCTGGAGGCCAATGAAAAACTGAAATCAGAGATTTCATTTCTCTACAGGAGGGATGACCCCATTTCTCCTCTTACTCTGAGCTCGAAACACCACCTACGTAGTGTTTTTGCTATATATGCCAAAGAATAACTTAGTACTTTGAATCTTTTATTATTAAGTGCTATCAAAATCCCGTTTTCCCCCTCAGATTTTCTTTTGGGTATTACCTTTTAAATATAAGTGAACTTTAAAAATATTTTGGCTTTTATTGAAAAATAATTTTAAAAATCTATATTCCTGGGGCACCTGGGTGGCTCAGTTGGTTGAGTGTCCAACTCTTGGTTTTGGCTCAGGTCTTCATCTTGTGGCTCATGGTATCGAGCCCCGTGACAGGCTCCATGCTCAGTGGGAGTCTGCTTGAATATTTTCTCCCTCTGTCCCTTTCCCCACTGGTGTGCTCTCTCTCTAATAAATAAATAGATCTCTTTTTTAAAAAAAATCTATATTCTTTGGGGAAGAAAAATGAGATTAACAATGGGAACAAGGAGGAGAAATTCTGGAGCTATTTATACTTACTTAAACAAGAGGACACATACTATAAGCTTACTTGTACAGAGGAAAGTTAATAAAATCAAACAGAAATCAAGAAAAAAAAACACCATTATCTTCTGTGGAGATTTAAAACATATTCTTACAAATTTCTGAGATATTTATCTCTTGTGATTATTATTCTACTAGACACAGGAGTCTCAAGAAACACGGGTTTTGTTGAATGATTATCCAAGTTTCTGCTTTCTAAGATTGAGTCCTTGTATCCCCAGCACTGAGGACAGTCTTCAATCAATGCTTGTTGAGTAGAACAAGATTTGAATTGACTTCAGAACAACCCCCGGCAGCCACACACAATATTTCCAAGGAATTTCACAAGGAAAAGAATGCAACCTGGCACCAGTCATTTTCCTTAGCTATCTGAAACATGGCCAGCATGGCCATTCCTGTCCTAACTGATAAGGTGTGGTCAGAGCTGGCCAGTGAGGTCCCAGGCCAACTTGGCCCTTGCATGAACCAGAACGGGCTCTCTTCCAGAGGTGAAGGGCACAGTCATGTTTGCTCAGTTTATTGCCCACGTTTATTATTGTCCACAGGGTTTTCCGTGAATACAAGAATCTGCCATTGCAAGACTACAAGGTTAGTACTGTTTCTTTTTGGGGGCCTGGGACAGGTTGGACTTTATTTCTAAGCACTGAGGTCAACTTAAAATGGTTGACAACACAGCTGGGCTGCCAAGATGGAATAAAAAGGACAGATTCTGGAGCAGATCAACTTGGGTTCAAATTCTGGCTCAACCACCAACCAGTTCTGTGGTCTAGAGCAAATTACTTAACATTTCAAAGCCCCAGTTTCTGTATCTGTAAAGTGAAGATAGTATCACCTACCTCTCAGACTCGTTGGGAGAATAAAGTTAATGAGACAATTTATGAGAACACTAGGAACCCATGGCACACACCCAATAAATAACAGCTGTTTACACAATGCTTGTCTTGTCACCATTTTGCAACTGTGATTTTATACACAATATCGAATTTTTCTAATACCTCCGTTTTCTCAAATCAAAATGCTGAGAAAACATGCTTCAAGGCAAAGTCACTAAGAGTCCTTCCCTCATACCAACGGAAACTGGAAGAAGAATAAGTCCTTAAATTACAGACCAGCACATACTAAAACCTGACCGGCAACCAGCCAACATTGTGGCCTCGCTCCTAGAAGCCTATTTGGACAAGCATACCCACGATGGGAATGGCTTCAAGGAACAACCATTTGGAAACCTGCTGAGCACCCCCTGGAGCAGCTGAGAGAAGGTAAATCAAAATCCTGAGACAAGTTCTCTTGAGGAAACCGCCATATTCAACCCAGGATCCTAGTTGTTTTTAAGTCAGCATTCACTCTGCTACACCCAAAACCAAACTGTTGTCGCAGACATACCATGTACTCATTTTTTTCCTGTTTTTATCAGGTAGGCTAATAAAAAATACCTAGATTTTTGATGCATATTTCTTCAGGCTGTTAATATGGTGACTTGTCCTTCCTTGCTCTTTAGAATAAATCCTATACACAACCGCCAGAGGCCAAGACCTCTTAAAATTGCTTCTACAATGTCAGAATTGGACACAACTTATTAAAGTCATAGAGTCCAATTTCCCCCAATTTTACAAATAAGAAACTGAGGCTCATCATGTTTAAATGGTTCCCTCCAAGCCACAGAGCTACTGAGTGACAGCAGGATTGAACCCTGGCCTCCTGGCCCCAAGTTCAAGATTCTTCCTTGGCCAAAAACTTCATCTTTTGGATATCTCTCCCCATAGAGCCCAAGCATGTGTACTCATAGAAAATCTGTAATAAATACTTGCCAAATTGATTGACAAAGTCTCCAATTTTGCTCTTTCAAACTCAATATTTTATTTCAATCCCCAAAGATCTCAATCATGCCTAAATAAGGAGTGCCATTTGGCAAAGCCTTTGGAAGAGTTTACAGAGTGTTTTTGAAATTATAATGTAATTTCCTCAAATGGTATGTAAAGGGTTTTGCTGTACCCATTTTAGGGATAAGGAAACTGAGGCCAGAAGTTAAGTGACTTGTCCAAGGTCACACTGCTCATCGTCTACTGCTAGAGCTGGCACTTGAACTCGGACAACTTGTTCTAAAACTGTGCCATTTCCCTTCCTTAGGCTAAGACTAGTTAATACTGATCCACAAATGATACAGCCATCATTGTTTCTCCTAGTCTGTTCCACTGAAAAAAGAAAGTTACTTCACAAGGCTTCTTCATGTCAATATAAAAGACGCAGGCTGACTGAACCACAGAAGACAATGCGTTCAGGTATAAGGACATCCTCTGCGTCAGTGCGGACCTTCATTTCCTCCCACAAAGCAAAGACTTCAGACCCAGCTCCCCAGACCAGAACAGCACTTGCATGTACCACATACAAGATTTGAAAGGCCAGCCCAAGGAAATGGCTGCATTTTTTTTTTTTTTTACCCCATTGCTAAAGACATCTTCAATCACTGTTTGTGTCAGTGGGGTAAAGAAAGAGGTCATTTCTGTGAGTCTTAGCAGCATGGGGCTGTGACATAACCTGTAAGGCCTCCATGTAGGTCAGGGATGGGCGAAGCCACAAAGCAAGGCAGCAAGACATGTTCCAAACCTCCTTGCCGGCTGCTCCCAGGAGCGGTTAAAGATAGAGATGGTGGCAGCTAATGGCGGGGGTGGGAGGAAGGGAGAGGAAGAAGGCTGTGAAGGAAGGTGCGGGGGGACGGATATAATCCAGCATACAGAAACCTGTCAGGATAGGATTTATTTTTGTTCTGTGAGGGAGTATAATAGGGCTTTGCCTGTACTCTCACTAGCTGTTTTGAAGTGAACCCGGCTGGTATGTCTTTAATTTGTCATTTCATTATGAAACGGTTTCCCTTCCAAGAAGCCTTCAAGTCAGGAAGCTCTGTCTGCCCACACAGGAAATTCCTTTGCTTCAACTTCCCCAAAAAGGAAATTTCCCTCAGAAGTGAGCCCAGCATATGCCTTTGAGCAGAGCTGTTTCAAGAAACTTTGGCAGCCGAGTCCTGAAAACACCCCTGGCTTTCTGCTGCTGCTGGGATGTCGGGATAAACAGTTCGGCTCTCACCCCGGGGGGTGGGGACCCCACTGAAACTGGCCCTGGCCCACCCCTTCCTCCCTCTTCTTCATTCTCCCGTGTCCTCTGCCCCCCCATCCTGTGTAACAGTGAGAGGCTCTAACTCTCCAAGAGAGATTCAATGCCTTCTCTTCACTGAGAAATGGGCCCATCTGTAGACCACCCCCCGTACCAAGCACACATAAACACGCTCACAAACAGGCCCCCCCAAACAGTCATCCAGGGGTGCTGCAACACAAAAGCACCTCTCCCCGTCTCTCTCTCTTTTTTTTCTTCAGTTAAAATGTTCTTAGTTTTAACAGACTTGGAAAATCGGGACAACTTGGTCTGTGTGTAGGGGTGGGGCGATATCGGAGCAAGGGATTCTGGTCTCACTCTAAACATTTTATTTTTATGTTTCCCACATCTTCCCAGTTTTTTCATAAATCGCATTTGCTATCATGAACACTTACACAAGGAGGGCCCCCTGAACTGCATTTCCATAGCCGTACTTACTAAACGAAGGCACAGCTTATTTTCCCTTGTGGGCCTACTATGTGCCAGGTACTGCTCTAGGTGCCTGGGAGAAAACAATATACAAAATGGGCAAAAATTCCTGTCTTCCAGGGTTTAAATAGTTAAAAAAAAAAAATCAGATCGGGCCTTTGAGATAAAGTGGTATTATCATGGCATAATTTACTACCTTTGCCTGAAATCAGAATAGTGATTCTCTCACACCAAAACAGGAGGTTTACAACCACACTGGAGCAAAACACTTACTCTTGTTTTCTCATGGTCCCACACACTGACTTGAGACCTGTCACTGAAAAGACTGCAGTATTTCAAAGGAAGAGGGTGCAAGAAAATAAAAGAGTCTGTTAGAGCTTCTAAAACACGTATGTTACCCAATTCCCTTTTATCAAGGGTGGTAGATTTTTTTTTTTCTGCCCAAACTTCCCCCAGTGAGTATTTTAAGGAAAACATGGATGGGAAAAATATCTCAAACCACAGCCTTGTAAAACTAATCTCTCAGACATATTGTGAATGACTAAGTGGGTGAGTGCCCGGAGCAGCTGTGAAGTGAATAATAATATATAGTATTTTCTGAAGCTTCTTAACAGAGAGGCATATTAGCAGGAAACTGCCAGACGCTTAGTTAAGTTTTTAATTTTCCATTTCAAATCACTTGATTAAAAGAAAAAAAAACCGTTTGTGTGTGTAAAGGAAACAACACAGAGACCTAAAGCACAAAAAGAGGGAGTGGCATTAAACTTTGAACCCGTAGAGCAGGGACAAAGAGAGACACGGACAGATGAGGGACTGAGACAGCCCCGGGTCCTGAGGATTCGACTGCACTAGAATGGCAGAGAGACAGAATCTGATCTTATTACGCTATTCCTGTGCCAGGACTCTGTAAAGGATATTGTTTACCAGGAAACAGAGCGATATTTAAGGGACTAGTGAGAATCGTATAGTTCACTGAAATCTGAATATACTAATCCTGAGGTACTGGGGTTGTGGTAGATATTTTCCGTGGAGTGGATTTTTAATTTTATGTTAGTGAGTTATTCTGTTTTTCTAAAATTCATGAGGTTTTAACCACAGTTGAATGTCATAGGGGGACCCAATGTTATTTTTCATGTTCTTAAAGAGAATGGTCTAGGGAATAGGCCTATATTTGGGAGGGAGAGTGTGGAGCGGAGTCTGAGGAACCTGCTCTGCCAACTACCAGCTCTGTGACTCAGGCCAAGTTCCTTAACCTCCTTCAACCTGACTTTTCATCAGTGAAGTGGGAATAATAAAACTCGCCTCTGGAGCTGTCATGAGGATTAAATGATAAAATACATGTGAGAAGTGCCATCCATAAGCACTCAATAAATGGTAGTTATCACTCCATACACAGAGCTACGAAGGATCTTCCTCCCAAATTCCACACGCCCACTCCTTAAATAAGCTACACACCTCTGGCTAGCTCCTTTAAACTCTCCGCAAGTCAAGATTTTCTTGACCACTTCAACTTGAGACTTGGATTAACAGGCCCTTTATAATAGAATCATGGTGTTGGTGTTACAATCAAACAGTCACTTCAGAGGCAAAGACATTTTGGTTAAGAATGGCTGAAAGTCTTCAGGATTCAGATTAGAAATTCTCTCGTCCTCTCAAGGCAATGAAGACAACTTGCATGTTCTCAAGGTGACCATGTGCCAAAGGAGGTCCAACTTGGTTTGGTCAATACTGACGGTGTCAATGTCTTGAGACCAACAGCCAGACATGGTAAATATCAGATTACTCATCTTGGTCTCAGAGGTCCAGGTTCACAATGTTTTGTCTAAATCCAGGGGCCTGGATTTTCCACCCAATTTTACATCAGTCTTCTCCATGGAGAAGGCCAGCCCCAAGCAAAAATATGATGGAGTTTTTCCTAACTCTACACCCTCCCTTGACCTCCATGCCAGCTGTGGCTCTTCTATTTCAAAAGACTCAAGAGACCTGGTAAACTAATTTTTGTTAAGATATTAGGGACTTAAGGAGTTAATTATCACTCTCCAAGGTACTAACTGTTCTCCTACCAACTTAAACAAAAAAGTAGAGCTTGGTGGAAATAATGCCCAATCCAAAAGGAATGTATCTTAACAGTGGAACTTCAGACATCATGGTAGCTCACTGCCCTCTTAAATCACTGTGCCTGGGTGACCCCATATCCTCTATCGAAGCATAACACTGGCCCAGTTCACAACTATAAACCCTCTGTCTTAGAGCCACAGTAGCATCATTGGGACCATTAAGAGTTTAGAAGGCCAGCCACTCTCTGACTCACAATACTCCTTTAGCAAGCGAAAAAGTAGGAGACAGGAGGAGACTGCTACACAGCTAGATATACAATGTCAGTGCTACGAAACCCAGTCATATTTCTTCACATTCTTTCCCTGGATTACTTTGAGTAATAGGAATCACCCCAGAAGCTCTGTGAGGCAGATCTCTGGAATAATAGTTATGAAACAATATGAACCAAATATACATATACACACATGCTCATTTGAATTCCTCTGAGGTAAAATTTTTCTTTGCTTAAGAATCGAAAGAAAAAAATTTTCCCTTTTACAAGGTCCAAACAAATTTTACATCTGTTTAGATTTCTGTGGGCCTCTGAAGTTCCTCTCAGCATGATCAGAGAACTAAAGTGGAGTTTAAAAGGACATTTATAACCCGTGGCTCTGGAGCAAGGAATCTCTCTCTCTCAGGGAATTTCTGCTTTTGTGTTTCTAAAAGACCTTTAAATAAAATCCCAAATATATGGGTGAATATTTGATTCATGGCCAAATTTTAAAGGCAGCCAGAGCACCACACAAAATGCCTGACACAGAGCTGTAAATAGGGGAACGAGAACTATTGGTCTAGGGTGGGGATTTTGTGAGAGGGCTTCACCACCAGCTCGCGCAAGAAGTGAAAAGGGTAAGTGTGGGAGTCAGAACTATGAGAACGCCGGTGTGAAAGAAATCCGAATGAGAAAGAAAAGAAACCATTTTTTTCTTCTCCCCCACTTTGTTCACTTGTAGTAGGAAAATCTGCCCAGGACAGAGGAACCTTCCGCTCCATCAGAAAAACAGGTCTGTGAACTCGCACCGCCTTTGGGTGACTTCCTCAAGTAAGGCATAGGAGGAGGAAGAAGAAAGAGTCATTTTATTTCCTCAAGAGGGCTGGCACCACGTCATCCGCTCGTATTTATTTCTTGACAATGAGTTCCTAATGTTGGTGACCTGAGAGCTCCTTACGGAGGTAAAATAAAACCACTCATCAGCTTTGCTCGGGAATCACTGATGCCTTGGGCAATTCTTTTCTCCTAGATCCTATACCCCTTCTTCAGAGCCTGGGGCAGTTAAGTAGATGCTCTGAGTAAGGAGGTCAGGGCCCCTATTCAGAAACAGTTTCTTGGGTGTGAGTCTTCATGCCCATGGGATGGTGTAAGTGTCACTGATTCTCTTTGCTGGCTGGGGCGGTTGGAAATGTACTTTAAAGCTCAGCATCAAAGCCTTCACTTTAGAAGCTGAAAGCCTTCATTCCCTTGCCAACTGTGCTTTTTTCCCCCCATAATTAATTAATGCATTATTAATTGTGCATGTGCTAGGAGGCTGGCCGAAGGAGGAGGACAGCGTGGCCCTGTCCATGCAGATCAGCCGGCTTTGTCAAGCTGAAACCCAGTGGGCATCTACAGAGGGCGCAAAATGCAGATTGCCATTTTTACAGGTTACAGGAAAGGCAAACGTGCCTCAAGTTGCAGAGGGGATTCCCACAAATGGTGCAGTTGGGGTCAAGTAGGTAGTTACCAGAAGCTACACCTGTGCATAATACACTGGGCAAAGAGCCAACTCACAGTTCTCAGGGCTATGAGAAATAGGGAGCAGGTCTGAGATCAGAGAGAAGGTTCCTGGGACCCCCATGTAAGGGGCGAGTGGCCGCAACAGCCTTCAGAAAATCTGCTGGGGAACTGCCTCCATACCTGATCTCGACCATGGGCAATGGGGGGTAAGTGTCCCATAGTACCAGGTGTTGAGAATTTCCGTATTTCCTTGCAAGAGGGCATCTTCACAAGTCAGTCACAGCTAAAGCAGGGAACAGTTTCCTGTGTCACTGAAATACCACCATTGAAATAAAATTTGATGTTGAATTCTCAAAGTCAAGTGAATTATCACAATACTTGGCGTTTATAGATAATGCTCCACTGCTAATCTCCCTTGTATTTCTCTTCTGTAATCAGAGAACAAATAAAATGTTTGGGCTGTGAAGGACCAGGGGAATCATATACTCAGGCTACTTTGCTTTATGTACAAAGAAACTATAATCCTGAGAGAAAGAACAGATTGTTTGGAATGACCCCGCCCCGTGCAGGGAGCACGGTGGGCCAATGCTCAAAGGACCGACCCTGGACAAGCGCACTCCCCACTCTATTACCCTGTGGTAGACTTTCCTGGAACATACGCCATGTTGGTAAACTGAGGCACAGAGATATCATACAATTTTTCTGAAGCATGTCAGACTAACAGAAAGTATTAGGAAGTGAAAAACTTTATTTCGTGAACTCATTCATATAATCTCTGAGCACATCACCTTTCCTGCTGTTTTAATCATCTGGGAGGTGGATCATCTCTTTTTCACTTAGTTTTGTGTCTAACATTCCAGAACTTATAGAGATACCTGAAAATATACTACAAATAACCATCTGCATAGAGGACTGACTCTGAAAATTTTTCTTCCGCTACTTCACAACATAATTTAGTTTATGTCCCTCATTCTATCCCTTTGGCCCTCCTTGTCTGTAATTTATAAAAATTTCCTTTGAATTAAAAAAAAAAAATCAAGCTGTTAGCTTGTTTTTTTCTCCTTCTAACCAACAGCTCTTTTTTTTAAGATTTTACTTATTCATTTAAAGGTTTTATTTAAAGATTTTAAAAATATTTATCTAAAGATTTATTTATTTTTTAAAAGATTTATTTAAAGATTTTATTTATTTATTTGAGAGAGAAAGAGAGACAGTGAGAGAGAGCATGAGAGGGGAGAAGGTCAGAGGGAGACAGACTCCCCATGGAGCTGGGAGCCCGATGTGGGACTTGATCCAGAGACTCTGACATCATGACCTGAGCCAAAGGCAGTTGCTTAACCAACTGAGCCTCCCAGGTGCCCTAACCAACAGGTTCTAACCATAACTTCTATCAGCTCCTAATGAAGAAGCAACCAAGTGAAGTGACAAAAAGCTTAAGGTTTGGGCTTCGGTCTGGATTCAAATCATGGCCTCTTCACCTTCTCTCTGTGTGACCTTCAGCAAATGATTTACCACCCTGAGCCTCAGCTACAGATACAGACATAATCTACCTTGCACCGTCAGAGATCATTCAGAGTAACATACGGAATGGTCCTGGCGCCTAGAAAGTGCTCAATGAACAGCAGTGACAGTGATTTCTTTTCCCGTACATTACTGCCCCAGAAATTCTTTTAGAGTGGCATCTTATCCACAGTTGGCCTCAAAACGGCTCCTAAGGAGAAGCAAACTGGCAAATGGGGTATGACCACAAAAAGAGAAACTCATTGGCAAAGATAAGCCACTTCTGGAAAACAAATGGGTGATTAAATCTTAATATTGTGACTTCTTAGGGGGAGCACTACATAGATCGCCTGCTACTCCTGTAATTCTTCTTAAGATATCACTATACCACGACCTTCAAGACTCACCTGGGTGCCTCTTTTTTTTTCCTTACTGATTGTTAGAAACCTTCACCTTTCTCAGTGAACCACGTCAGCTCATGCTCCCACCCCAGAGCAGAGAATCCAGCCCCCTCGAATTGCTGAAATCAAGCGTTTCCTGCATAGCCCCACCTGGGTTAGTCTTTTGCTTCCAGGCGTCTCATCTGCAGCCACCACACATCTCCAGCTCTTTATCCAGGACCTAGATCTGCAATCTGCATTTCTATTACTGAAATCCTGGAGCTCCATTTGAGGCTATTTCTATCCATGATCTAGAGGAAACAGAAATAGAGTCTAATTTCAAAGGAATGGAGTTTAATCCACCTACCCGAGATGGAAGCAGGAAGTATCAGGGCAGGGTAACTAATTATTCTTGGGAATTTACAGGCAGCACGTGGCCAGAGCCAGGGACAGTTTCCATCTCTGAAACACTGCTCTACCTTGCTTTGGAAGGGACCAGAAGGAAGAAGCGCCAGAACACACGTGTACGGTTCAGGCAACTGACCCAGGATCCCCCTATGACAACAGTGAACTCAGTAACACCCACATGTCTGTGGCAACTTTCACCTCCAGAAAAACATGAAGATGAGGTGGTCAAAGTCAATCCTGTCAGAAATTCCAAGAGCCTGGGCTGCAGATAAGATCTAACTTGGGCATGAAGCAAAATGAGAGAAAATACCTGTTACCTGAGAATGGAAATTTTATCCTATTTGTATAGACTCAGCCCAAAAAACGTTTTGTGATAATGAAGAGGATAAGAGAAGTAACCTAGGAAAGCCATTTCAAGCCAACATCACACTGAATCTTCCTCATGTCTGTCTGTAAGGGTTGTGTAGCCATACATCAAGTTGGCCATGGAACTTATGGACAGGGGCCCTAACATGCCAAAAGAAAGACCACGGAGCTCCTGATGGTTGGGAAGTCCGAGGGGAGACAGTTGAGCGGAGACAGAAGAAATGGGAGTATCATTTATTTCCTGTTGTTCAAGTCTCCACTCAGAAGACTGACTGGTTCTCATGGGCTCTTACTTCTAGATGGCTGCCTGGCTTAGTCCATCATCATTTCTCCATATTGGGTCTAGAATAGCGTGGGGTGTCTCTGGGGTCACCTCAATAATCCACGGCACCAGGGAGGGACCACCAAATGCCAAAAGCTTCCAAACATCAACTTCCGAATTCCAAGGACACGGAGAGCCCTCCCTTCCCCACGCCCCCAGGATCAAGGCGCTTTGTCAGAGCTTCTGCCGGAGGAACTGCCTTAAATGTACACGGAGCACACGGCATGAAATGCAAAGTGAAAGAAAAGGTCAATAGACCTCTGGTTATATATTAAAAAAAAAAAAGGGGGCCTCTATAAATAGCTGCATTTATTGAAGCTGCTTCCTTATCAGGAAGCATGGAGCTAGGAATTAACGTCTGCCTGCATCGGAAATTCTTTCAGACTGCAAGCCCAAAAGGAAATTTCCCTTCCAAAGCATCCTGGCTGCTCTGTGGCGGGCTGTTTTTTCTCCTCAAGCTGTTTGAAGCAGCTAAGCAGGGCTCTGTGCTGCTGGAAAAGTAGAAAGCCTTCAGGCATTTGCGTGTGGAAAAGTGGAGGCACCCAAAGGAAGGCTTAAGGGAAACAAGATCTAAAACGCGGGTGGCTGGCCATCTTTGTTAGAAGTCCTTACTACTCTGTCAGATGCTGACTGAGAATTAAATCTTCCCCATGTCCTTGCCTCAACTCTGCTGGTGACGTCATGACACGTCACAGGCAGCTGTGCAAGGGGAGGCCATTTTTGGAATACTGATAACGACAGAGGACAGGGGAGGACTTGCTAGGTTTGAGAAGAAGAGTAGGGAAGGCTCAGGAAGGAGACTTACAGACTCCGGCAAGACCAATGAAGAAAACCATGCCAGACAGAGGTACAAAGAGCAGCGGGTAGGAAAGTGCCTGAGAGGAGAACTGAGCTCCCAGAAATCATGGTGTTGTTAGAGGATTTATCTAACAATTCATTTCCACGGTGACTTAGGGAAATCAGCCTCAGTGCCATGTAGACAAAAGTCTAGCCCTTTCATTAGTGAAACAAACAAGGACATACATGCTTCCCTTGGCCCTTGAAAATGAGGAAGCCACCCCCTACCCAGGCTATTTATCAGCTTTGGAAACTGAAAGAGCTCTAGTGAGTTGCTGGCCACTGTTTGCTAGGCACTGTGCGAGGTGCTACCCTGATCCTTAGTGCAAACCCTTACGAGTAAGTGTATTAGACCATGTGAGTTTTAGAGAAGTTAAATCATCTTTGTAAATGAAAGAGGAAGCCCTGGAATGCAAACCCACTCAGGAAGGTCTGTATGAACCCCAGTCCTTCCTACTACAAGGCCTTTTCATTTGGAAAGGCAAAAAAAGCAGGAGGACCTGTTCCCAGGTCATTCCTGGTGAAATGCCAGGGGATGTAGGGACATGGCTGAGCCCCACTCCTGGAGCTGGCCCTCTGAGGCCTTCACGGCCAGCTCTATCCCTCTGGTTGCAGACAGAAACTAAACATCAACCTGAGCTCATGAGAGTGAAGAGAGAGGAACAGTAGAGACGCATGGGCAAGACCAGAGTGACTTATTCATAGTGACCACCTCTGGTTCCTGGTGGAAGCTGACCTGTTGAGGTTCAGCTCAAATGAATGGCCAAGTGCACGACCAGAGCCAAAGCACTCCAGGTCTCTGCACCCACGGCTGGGGCGACTCCAAAGTCAGGGCGGCAGCTACTTCCAAGACCATAAGACTCTGTCATTATGCGTTCTCCCAAGAAATGTCAGTGGTGACTTCCAAAGTCGATACCGCATTCGGCTCTTCACAGGCTTGGGTCAATCTGGACAATTTGGGGGGCCTATTGGAACCACAGTCATCTCATCAATAAAACAGACTTCGTAACACCAGCTTCAAGGACTGTAGCATGACTAAATGAGATAATATACAGGAGCACATGCTGAAGCTTGTAACAATATAAAATACGAAATACGATTATGTTTAATTCCCATTTTTGCCTCTTCTTAGGGAACAAAATTAACTTGCAAGTATATAAAATGGTGGGTTGCTCTAGCTAATTAGGAAAGTGAGGCACTGCATCTCTTTTCACTACCCTAGTTCTAATATAGCCTGGCTTGCCACGTGACTGTCTTCAACTCAGTTACTCTGCTGAGAAGGCAAAATCACCAAGTGGGTGAGCCGCGAGGTAACGTTTCCAAAGGAAGGCATTAAATTAAATTATTAAACACACACAAGTAGGAGTAGTAACGTAAGAATTTTGAAAGATTCACAAGGAAAGGAAGTAGAGCCAAGGGACTATTTCTGGTGTTCTGATTCTAGAAAACTGAGCGGCTATTATGGCAATTTATTAACCCGCAACATCATAAACCGTAACCCTATTAGAAATGATGAATGAGTCCTAGGATATGATTTTTAAATATCAATTCACGGGGGGGTTATAAGGCCAAAGCGGCACCACAGAATGCCGAGTTTCTCGACAAAGTGACACCGTCAACCTGTAATTAGAGGTGACTCTATCAGCTGCATCCGAAGTGATAATGTGAGAAGGAATTTAAAATAAAGAAAAGACACTTAGTGATTTAAATTCTGCCTAAATAAGTCTGAAACACACTATGATCAGATGGGCAACCCTGAGCATCTCTGTCAGAGGCTGAGTGTTTCGCAGGGTTGATAACCACCTCGTGAGGCACCCACGGCGGCCCTCTTGCCACACACACCTCCCCCAGGAATTTACAAGAAGGTGGTCTTTGGGCAGACAAATTAGAAAAGTCTTTGGGCCAGGGGCGCCCGGGTGGCTCCGTCGGTTAAGCAGCTGCCTTCAGCTCAGGTCAAGATCTCAGGGTCCTGGTATTGAGTCCTGTGTCGGGTTCCCTGCTCAGCTAGAGGTCTGCTTCTCCCTCTGCCCCTCTCTCTGCTCATGCTCTTCTCTCTCTCGAATAAATAAATGAAAAATCTTTAAAAAGGAAGGATGGAAGGAAGGAAGGCAGGATGGAAGGATCTCCCCGTCACATCATGAGGACCCTCGTGAGAATGAGGCAAAAGCCTTCACTGGCTGGAGAATCAAGAGGGAGCTCCTCTTGGCACGATCGGGGGTCTTTGGTCCTTTAAGTGTTTTCAAGGTACAGTGAGAGGCTTTGTTCCCATTAAGGACTAGAATTTTGTGTCTCCCACTACCTGCTGTAATTATTATACTTTAGTTCTTCTACCCTCAAGCTTAAAAAGAAGTCAGTACCCTTTGCAGAAGGAGAAAAGGATATAAAGAAGAAGCCCTTTCTATCTTCTCCATAAGCATATGGTGTCTGCTCTCCTAGTGAAACAGGCAGGTTCCAGAAACCCACTGCAAGACCGCTGACGGGGCCCGGCTTGCACGTGTGGGCAGCGAAGAGGCCGGGCCAGAATGGCGTGGGGCTGGCCCTTCTCCCCTTGGCTCTCCTCCTTTCCCAGGCCTGGACTACCCTACCCGGTCCTAGTAAGTCCTCTATAATCACCACTTAACACTTTGCTCCATTTACCACTTTGTTTTCATCACAGGCACAAAGAAGGAGAGGCATTAGTTTCTACTTCTCGATAGCTTGCTAATTTGTCACACTCTGTCTTCAGAATAAAAAGGTGAGAAACCCTCAGTATGAGAATCTTCACTATTATAGGCCCTGCCTTCCCTCCAACCAGGAAAGGATATATTTTGACTTAAGAACGAAAAGAGAAAAAGAGTTAAGGGAAAAGGTTTATCCGGAGATCAAGGAGGACAAATGGTTTGGAAAGACGCGACTTTGAGGCACACCAGTCTGGAGAGTATCTCTTTAAAACAAGCAGCTAAAAATGCTTTCGACCTAGCAATACCATAAATGTCCTGCTGCTGTCTTGGCTTCCAGATTCTTCCCCGTACTTTCCATGAGCATTCCATTGGGAATTGTCTGGAATCCCAGATTAAAACAGCAATAACCCAATTCCCTTGTTAGAATATTTATTTTCTTTTTGGTTTGGAAACCCAGCTGGGATGCATCTTCCAAGTATATGGTGCAGCCTCAACCATCCTGGGGGGCTGCGTGAGATGTTTCTCAAACAGCTTGATGGGCAGCTGAATCCTGGAATCCAAGGAGGAGGAGGGCAGCTTGGCCGCATGTGGAAAGCCCCAGCTGAGGACAGACAGCAAGAGCCTGGGAGCCTCCATTTTCAGCGGATTCAGTCCAGATGTCGGAACCAACGGGGCTCAAAGTCAGGCTGCTGAAGAGAAGGCATCACCCTGACCTGAATCCATACTCTAACACCTGATTATATTCTAAGGGCGGCAGGGATTTGCTGCAGTCCTGTATTTGATCATTATATATGTGGGAACCCACCCATCCATCCATCCATCCATCCATCCAACCATCTGAGGGACATAAGCAAACTATTCCACAACCCACTGACCAGTTAGAAGATTCCAGCCATAAACCATTTCCGCCACTACAGCCACATCAGTGAATACCACCAAAGTGTCAACCATGAATTCATCCATCTATCCAAAAAGTATTTATTAAACACACTTACATAGTGGCATAATAGACAAGAGCGTAGGCTCTGGAGTCAGAACGGAGTTTGAATCCTGACTGTACCCTTTATTAACTGTGTGACCTTGGCAAGTTCTTTAAATTCTCTAAGCCCTAAATTCCTTATATGTGGCCCAAATATTAAAAGAATATCTACCTTACACGTACTGCTGGGAGAATGAAACAAAATAATTTACATAAAGGACTCCACACAGTGCCTGGACCAGGGCCTGCAAAGCAGGGGTAGGCAGACCAGCTGAGGCCCATGAGGAAACCGTCTACTTCAGAAACAGTGCTGGCATGAAAGTTCCAAGTATGGAGAAGGACTCCCTAAGTGAGCTCATGACAGTTTAAAGTGAAGAGGGCCGTTAAATGTTCTCTTGTCGCAGCACAACACTGTATGGTAGGGAAACTGGGTAGTATGATGACTGACTCACAGTCAACCAGCTAGTTTAAGAGCAGAACTAATTAGGAATGAAGATCTTCAGACTAATTAGTTTGGTGTGTTTCTCCGTTTCTTCTGCCACAGTGACTACCTATGGGGAGGCAGTCCTGTAGTAAAAGGGCTTCCAAAAATAAAGGCATCCAGAGGCAAATCAAGAGTCAGGGCCTCCTTGGGGGTGGGGGAATGTCTCAAAATAAAGGGATTAAAAAGCTATGAGAGAAATCTCTGTTTAGGACAAGTGTTCACACATTTTCTCCCCTTTACTTGACTTTAAACTCTGTAAGGACAAGGAGTTTGGTCTGCTTTGTTCGCTTTGGTATTCCCAGCACCCACAAGAGTGTCCAATGCAGCACAGACAATCAATAACTATTCATGGAGTAAATAAATGAAGGAGACTAGATGGCAGGGTTCTTCTGCCTGCACAGCCTGAGCGTGTTTGATTTGGAAGTGATTATTCCTGGAGTGAATGTACTGGTCACAGAACAGCCTCTGGGGGAAAGGATGCTATTACCTGACTCTGGTTTCTTTTCCAGTCCCGTCTACTCCTCTGGCTCCCCAATGCTCTGGTTTACCAAGGACAACAGTGCCCGCCGTCATGATCCTGGCATGGCACGGCTACAGTCCCAATCTCACCCTTCAAAAGTTCATTGTGGAGAAGGTGGGAGAGTGGTGCTCTGCCCTTTACCTCCTTGCACAAGTGAAGGTGGAATGTGCGGACTGTCACTTGTAGTAGCTTTGTAAATACTGACTGAAGCTGAAAGAGGGGACGGAAGGGTTCTCGTAGCACTCAGCTCCTCCGGGTAAGCCCAGCTACCCTCCTCACTGGAGGAGAAGGGATAACCAGCAATATTCCCCTAGGACTTCCCAGCAACACAGTCACCTGATTCCCTGAATTCTCACACGGTGAATGAAGAGGAGCCTACATCCTGTCTCTTTTATTCTCCACTTTCAGCAAGCTACCTTCTGGCTTCTGAGAAGGGATGGAATAAGAGGCAGCAAATATCCTGGGGAGTGTCCCCATGCCAGAAAGACAGAGCAAGCACAACCGTGTCACTGCTAAAGTATGAGGAATCAGCCAGGGAACGGCCAAGGTGACCCCCTGTGTCTTCTACAACCTGGACCTGTGCCCTCGGGACAACATTCAAGTCAGAAAACCTGGCATTTTCTTGGCCACTGAGATCCGGGTGGGAATCAGGTGACTCATCCTCCCCAGCTGCCCCATCACGCTGTACCATCTAGGCTGGGTGGCAGCACAGGAAAGAAAGACAAAAAGGAAATGACAGGTGTTGGCTGCTTTGGAGGCTGGCCCCGAGATCACAAGTGGGTTGGCCCTGGTGCTCAGCCAAGCTGCAGTTGAGGACTGGGACAGGGAGTTGGGAGAGGCAAGGGACAGAGGAGATCTAAGAGAGAAAGGTGGAAAGAGCGCAAACTGACCAGAGCCACAGGGCCAAGGCCGGCGCAAGAGAACAGGAGAGGGGAGGAGAAGAAAGGACAGAACAGGAAGGCCATATCCAGGCAGTAAAATGAAGGGAAGAAAAGCAGCCAGTATGCATGGAGGAGAGGGGCAGGCTCTGTAAAGAAAGGAAGAACACAGCCTAAAAGCAAAGCAGGGAGGGAGTCTGACTCAGGAACTGCCCAAAATTTCAGGCCCATGAAAATATTAAAAAGAGGAGTTAAGTGTGAACCTAGGGAGACGGAAAAACTTCCCCCCAAAAGTTCCCTTTGCCTCTTAGGAGATGTAGTGGATTCTGCCGTACAGTACACATTTCCAGATGTTGGGGGTAATGCGGCAACAGGGGACAGGAGTTTCAAGCTTTTTGATGGGCTGCAAAGCAGCTTCGCAAAGTGGACCCCAAGTGACAGTCTCAGAGCTTGCCCCTCTCCAGCCCCAAGCCCCACGCCCCCGCCCCCCCACAGTCGCACAGTCAGTCCTTCCCCTGTCAGTCAGTCCATCCTTCTGGCGGTGGCATTGGGCATCCGTCCTCCCACCCCCGCGCACGCGCCGACAGACACTCACGCAGGTGCGCAGGCAGGCGGATCGAGTCGTCCTCCATCCTGAGCGCTCGGGGCACTGGAACATGAAGCGGAGTCGAGGAAGTGTAACTCGGCACCGGGCTCTCGGGAGGTGTATATGAAATTCGTTCCTGCTGTTAAAAAGAAGGGCAGGAAGAGAGGAGGGGGAAGAAGACAATGAAGGCTTGGAACTGACTTGGGTGTGAAAACAAGGAGGGGAGGGGAGCAAAGGGGGCATTTGAGGAGGGGGTGGCCCAGGCTCCACAGCAATCCCTCTCGCCCTTCTCCAGCCACTCCATATACTTAGTTGTCTTTCAGAGCTCCAGCATTTGGGATTTCTAACAAGGCTCTGGAAAGGCTGAACACAGGGCTTCTCCTTCAGACTGGGGTCAAGAGGTGTCCATTTCCCCCTCTCCACACTAGTGATTTGTTCAAGTGCAGAGGAGAAACGAGGTGGAGGAAATGAAACAGCATATCCAAGAGAACGGCTTTAAAGACTATGCTCTCAAAAATTACTTGTCCAAGTCCCATAGTTAATGTCACCCTACATTAAAACCACGTTTCCTCTTCTCTGGCAACATCCCCAGCTTCTAATACAAATATGATGCTGTACGCAGACCCGATGAGAGGTGAGCTCAAAGTGACGGCTTGTAAGTTCTACATTTAGTTCATAAATCTACAAGCAAGATTCTTCTCTGGTCCACCTACCTCATTATAAACCAAAAAAACCCAGTTTAATTTCTTCCTTCATAGCAGGGAATTATCTGCAACAGTAATGGCATCTCTTGTCCCTTCATTCTCCAACTCAGAATTGATACTTCCCTTCCTTCTTTTCAGAGCTCCTTCAAGAACACTCTGCATTTAAAGGCAAGTACTGCTTCACTGAAGATCCTGACTCAACTGACAAGGAGAGGGGGGAGGGGGACTTACTTCTGCAGATACACTGTTTAAATTCAAACAGATAGTGTTTGTTGGAGCAATTAAAACAACTGGAAGGGATGGGAAGGATTATTACCAGGCTTTAAGTTAAAACACAGCAAATAATGGCAAGGAACCAACTATTATGTTTAGCGAGAAGAGCAGTGCAATTTGCATCTTAGATCAATTACTTTGACTTAAAGTCTATACATAAATAAACGGAACTTCCATTCTTTCTGTGGTTCAGCTGGGCAAAGTAAAGTGGGACATACAAGGGCCAAAAATTAATTGGGGGAAAAAGACCAGTAAGATGCCATTATGAATACAAGAAGCAAGAGCAAAAGAAAAATCGCAGATGATTAAAATAAAGCAAAGGGGGTGTTTATGTTTTGGAAAGATGGTTCTCTAACATTTTATATTTCATCAAATGTGCAAAGGGAAGCAGGGGAGTCCCCGTGGCTCTATAACCAAATTAAAGCTTCTCTTCTGCTCAGAGCCTGGAAAGTTTGGTGGTTGTGGTAGGAAGTTTCGATTTTAAATGAATATATACATATTTCTGTAATTTCCGAATGGAATTGCTAGACCTTCCCTGAGGCATCCTCTGCCAGCAGCTAGGGCATTTGGAATATTTCCGTTTAAACATACATCCTAAACTCTCCTCATGAATTTCTTAATTAAAGGCAGACGCACACATCCTAGATTTCATTGCTGTATCAATCAAGATGGCCAGTGAAAGGTCGCCCAGGGGCAAAACTTCAACTTCATTTTTCTGGAATTTTATCAATCACACATATTTTGAGCACCTCTGGCTTAAGGAGGAGTTATACTTTTTGGTGTTTGGCTTGAGGTTTTTGGGGTGAAAAAGGCAAAGACATCAACACACCTATGGGAAACATACAAAATCTGTTTAGGGGTTTTTCAAAGTGAAATGGGCTTTTTAAGCATTCTAAACACAGTCTGTTTTTCTAGTTTAACAAATTCTCCACACACTTCAACTCTCGAAAAGAGAGGGGAAAAAAAAAAAAAAACCAGTCCCAATATATGTCTAGATATCTTATCTGCCGTTAACTTTATTCCCAGAAATAGCTTTGTTTTGTTAGGGTTTTTGCAGAAGTGAAACTGTTGATGAAGAAAACATAGTGCAGCCAAAGAGTTTTCAAATGGCATGGCACAAGTGCGAGAAAAAAAGATGTGGCATTTCATAATATGATGACTGTCTCTTAAAGCAAGGAGAGACTCACCAGATCCTGCAACTAGTCCCTGGGACAGGCCTCGTCATCCCAGCTCCCTCGCCCCTCACCAAGTCCATCGAGGACAAAAATGGAAGAAACCCAGCCCCCCAAACGGATTTTACTTTGTTTCCTGGAAAATCTACCTCTAGCCTACTGGTAAGAGTCAAGCTAGGTATCACCTTTAAAACGTATATATTCTGACTTGCTAAATTATCACCACTGTCCCTTCATTTCACTGTCCTTTCTCAGGAGGATCCCCCCTCTCCATTTCACCCTCATGTCCAAACAATTCTAGATTGAGACAGATTCTAGATTCTTGTTCTGGAAGACAGTTTCTACTCAGCAACATTCCATGCAACACCATAAGCTTGGGATGGGAAGCTCTTTTTTAAAGGTTCCATGAAGAGATTTGTCAGTAGCAGCAGAAGAGGGGGGGTGCCTTGTCTAAGAGTGGGAAAAGCTAAATGCACTTCTAGGACCTTGAGCAATATGCTAGCAGCCATTACACACCTATCCTGACCCCGGTTCAGCAGCCAGGTGAGCATTCGGGGGATCACAGAAAGGACACCATGCAGGACATGGGCTCCTTTCCTAAACGGAACAAAACACACGCCCGGGAATCCCACACCGCAGCCTTATCTCCCTTTGTCTCTTTTTTGTTAATTTCTACGGAGACTCACACAGTTCACATTGTTTCATCTATTCCTATAACCAGGCACTTAACAGACTATCAGCAATTAGAAATAGGAAACAAACACTATAACAGATGGAAACATCTAGACAGAGAGGCTCAAGGAGGGCAACATCCAATTTCTCAAATGAAGGGAACCTCTTTATCCTCACAACTGCTTCTGGGGTCCAATCCCCAGCAAAGGGAAGTGGGAGCACCCGCTTACAGCTCATTCACCTCAAAAGCAAATTGTCAGTCAGATGAAAACCAGAGGTGTTTTATTTTAACAATACAAAGGGAATAACGACTTTCCCAAGAGTATTATAACCACTGCTCTAATTAAATTAAAATGCTACAGACAGCGATATTAATGCATTCAAGTGTTGTAGGGGAATAAACTGCCGGCAGAGGTCAACGGTGTGACTGAAAAGGCCGTGATGTGGTT
This sequence comes from Lutra lutra, assembly GCF_902655055.1. NCBI lineage: Eukaryota > Metazoa > Chordata > Mammalia > Carnivora > Mustelidae > Lutra > Lutra lutra. Next base: position 89,379,525 of record NC_062285.1, read on the forward strand.
ACGTTATTGTTTAGATGCTAAAAAAGTAAAATAAAATAATAAAATAAAATGTGCTTCTCTCAAATTTGCAGACACAACCTATCAAACCAACCTACAGAACAAAAGCGAAGCATTGCCATTTCTGAGACCAATTGTAATATCTAAGGTGGTGGGGGCAGGGAGCAGCACAAAGCTCTGAAAAGAGAAAATAAGGCTAAAAATAGTTTTAGGCAAGGGATGAAATGTAAATTTCACTAACCATTATAGAAAGCTTTGCTTTGCTTTTCTTTCTTTTTTTTTTCTTTTTCTTTTTTTTTTTTTTACTTTAAATGGAAGACAAAGTAGAGTGGCTGCAAGCATTGAATTACCTGAACCAAAATGAGGTTTATTCCCTGTCCTCCTTCCTCCCCCAAACCATGAAGGGCCAGTGAAGGGTACCCATTGGATTCTGCTCATTTTTAAATCAAGTGCTTAGGAGCCTGTGACTAGCACATAAAATGAGCTTAAAGATTTTATGCTCCGTAGAAAAATGGTATTTTCCTCTCCCCTCCTCCCCACCCCATGGTTACATATCACAGAATAGAAGAGTCAAAAAATGAATATTCTTATTACCAAAAACATCTTCCCTTTTCAAAATTATTCAATACAGAGCCTCTATAAATCACCGGGATCCCCCTGGTACATTTACACATTTGTTTTTACACCATTAGTTCTTTAAAGAGGCTGAAGGGTTGAGACACTTAGAGCCTGTCGCTAATTAAATATTAACTTCCTGGAAATAAAGATAAAGCATTTCTGGAACTGAGAGACACAGAAGCAAAGTCTGGTTGTACTTACAAAAAGATGGTTTACAGGTCATTTTAAACATTCCTCTAAAGCGCAGGTGTCCTGGATTTAGGCACTGTTTTTCCCAAAATAGCCCCCAGCCCGACTCGGAATGCCAGATGACCCCAAGGATGGTTTCTGAGGCCCATGTACAGTCCTGAGAAGGAAGAGTGCCACGAAAACAGACAGGGAGACCATCTCTCAGGGAATTAGGGTAAAAACTCTACAGGTGCCCTTGAATCCTGCTACACTTAGTGGTGCCTCTTTGCTGCACTGAAACTGACACCTCCGCCAAGATGGCAAACAGCAGGGCCCGAGGTGCAGTGGGCACGCTGGTAACACTCAAGCTTTGGAGAGAAAGAGCTCTTTTTCACCCTGCAGGTTTTCAGGAGAGCTGCCGGGGAAAGATGATGCTTGACACCACAGTTTGTCTTCTACAGACAGAAGAGAAGACATGTCTCCTGTAGGAAGTGACTTACTGAGCTTTGATAAACTGAAGTTGGAATGCACAATTATTTAAGTCCACTCTTCTGGCTGCAAAATGATGCAAGGGGGTAGCTAGAGCTTTTATTAAACAAGTTTTCATTAACCAGCGAAATCCATATGTCACCCCAAAACTGAGCAAGACAGAAACTGGAGCGGCACAGTTTTCGAGGTTTTTGATTCAGTGGATGCAAACAGACGTGCACAAGAACCTGAACTAACACACTCTCGAGCGCCAATTTCTTGCACTTGAAAAACTGTTGAATATTTTGTTCACCCCCAAAGGTAGCAAGATCAGGTTGGAGAACTTGGGGAAAGATGCAAACACCAGTCTGCTTTGCTATATACACACTGTACCCACAGCACAGGCCACGGCGGCTTTGGCCTTTCTCCAGAAGGAAGCAGTATGCCTTAGGGTCTAGGATCTACTTGGGGATCCACTTCAGAGCTCTGAAGGAGAGTCTCTTGGAGGCTCTGAGAGACATCTATCCCAGTGACCCGAGCAAGCCCTCCTCCTAGTGTCTAGCTCCTTTCCTGAGAGAAACATCTCTCTGGGCGCTGGGTCGCTGGATTTGTACAGCCCAATGGGTCTTTGGCTTTTAACATGCTTGCAGTCATTCCGTGGGGGAAAACAGTAGGGATACCCTTGCAAATAAGGATACGTGGAGCTGCACTCCTAGTCCCTGTGGCTCTGTTCTTGTTGCCCAGATACCCATTCAGCCCTTGGAACGGGGTGTGGTGTCTCCAACAAACCACATACACACTGATGGAGAGATCTTCCTAGGAGCCCAGCTTCATGGGTCTACGAAAGGCTCTTGCTTTGGACATCTGAGCAGATGGGTTCAGGACCTGAAATATGCAGATTCCTGTATATTTACAATGGAAATAGCCCCCTTCCTCACCTTCCCGGCCTAAAATCAGAAGACAGCATATCATGTCTGTCAATCAGACACAATTAGTTACAGCATCTCTCTTTTTTTAAGATTTTATTTATTTATTTGACAGACAGAGATCACAAGTAGGGAGAGAGGCAGGCAGAGAGAGGGGGGAAGCCGGCTCCCTGCTGAGCAGAGCGCCCGATACAGAGCTTGATCCCAGGACCCTGAGACCATGACCTGAGCCGAAGGCAGAGGCTTAACTCACTGAGCCACTCAGGTGCCCCTAGTCACAGCATCTTAAGTCTTCCCTTTGCCCAGAACTCTGTTCTCTGTGCACAGCAAAGTGAATAAAAAGAGGCGTGAGCAATGGGCCCCATAGTCAAACACTGCTGTAGAAGATCACGAGGGTGTTTTATTCCTCCGTGGTTGTTATGAATACTTCGGCATTCATCAGGCATCCGCTAGCAGCCAACACCTGTAGTACTAGGCATCATAAATTCTGCCACTGTCAAGTCCTCAAATTTCCAAAACAGTCCCAATATTTAAAAGTCTGTACCACTTTACCCATACATATACTTGGGCCCTCATAATAAATACTTACACCCCTCAGAACATATGTACCAATCTTAGTTGGAAGATACAGTCACTGGAACCATCAGGAAGGGGAGCTAACACTCAGGAAAAAACTTGGAATGTGCTTGCCATGAAGCCTCTATTTTAGACTCATAATAACCCTGCCAGGAAGGCACGATCATCTCCATTCCACACAAGGAACCTGTCCTGGAGATCGCAGCGGTTCAGTGATCCTGTTGAAGTCTCCAGCTCATGAGAGAGTACGGCTGGTATAAAGAGAAGAAATAAGATACGACATTTAAGTAGCACCAGCCCATCTGTGGTAGCTCTACAACTTACGGGGAATCCCCAGAGAGAAGGTTGTAAGACCTTCTGGAACCCCCAGAGAGAATCCCGAGGTCGTAAGAGTCATTGCAGACAGAAATCCAAGGTCGTAAGAGTCATCGCAGACAGAAGTCCAAAGTCATGAGTCATTGCAGAGAGAAGTCCAAGGTCATAGGAGTCATTGCAGCTCTGGAAGATTCCATCGCTTTGTGCCCTTACTCCTCACAGGATCATGTGGGGCTCCCGAGGGTCACGCCACAGAGCCACCTAAGCCAGGGTGCTGGCTTTCTGAAGCCTGTTACTTATCCTAGTGGGAGCACAGATGGAGGGAGTAAATGCATTTAGCTGAGGGAGGGACGAAAGAAGAAGAGAGAGAGAGAGAAGAGAGAAGTTCTCAGGCCTCTGAGCAGAGGGAGCCATTAGGATTCATCCGGGTATTACCTGTGGGACACAATCTACAGGGCCACCAGGGCTTTTGCAGATTACTTGTGCATATGATGGCTTTGAAATCTCACCTGAGGTCATTTTTGAGTAAAAGGATGTTACTTCTATCTCTAAGATTTTCTTTAGCAACAACAAAACACATTTCCCTTACTCAACTGCTTTCCACTTATCTAGTAAGCAGCAAATCTAAAGGAACAGGTGGGACGCACAGGAGTGGTGAGGAGGAAAGGCCCTGTCAACATTTATTCATCCTAGGGTGAGAATACCAAGAAGGAGCTGAGTCTATCTCCAGAAACCGGAGTGGCCACAGTCCCATGATGCTTCTCCAACAGTCTGAAGAGACAGACTCCATTCTCTCACATGAGGAACGGATAAAGGCGCTAGGGATCCATGTGGCCTGTAGGGAAGAAAGGATTTAAAGGGTCCTTCTAGAGGTCTTCAACTATGGGAAGGACTAGCACGAGGCAGAGATAGGGCTTCCCCGCAGCATCTCCGAGGGAAGGGCCAGCCACATACACCTGTGTGCTAGACATATGTACAGGGCGTATTGTTCCCCCTCAAGCCAGGTGGAGCCAAGGCTTGAAGGTGACTGCACAAAGGGTTCCTGCACTGAGAAGGAACTCAAGGAGAACTGGAAGATGCCTTAGGACTCCAAGATGCTGTCCTCTATGATCTTATGTGCCCTGGTGAGTCAGAGCTTATTAATTACAGTGTGGGCAGAACAGACCTAGACAAAGCCTGACCACCACAGTCCCCTCCTCTCTCCATCAGAACTCCCCAAGTCCCCTCACAGGATTCAAGGGTTCTGCCAAATATTATTAGAAACAGCACTAGTGTCTAGAACTAGGAGCCACCCCTTTAAGACAAGCACCAAAGCAAAAACAAAAAACAACAACAAAAAAAAACCTCACATAGATTTCTTTATTGTTCCAATTTAAAACATTTTAATTAAGATCCTTTCCAACCCTGAGATGGTATGAATTTCTTTCCCTTTTTTTCCCCTGAATTTCTTAAGTATTTCTGACATGAATCATAAGCAGTAGCTCAAGCTGTGATTCCTACGCATGCCAGGTTGTGGTTTCCAGGGAGGTCTACGCTTAAAGGATGCTCGGCTCACTTGGCTGGAACCCAGAGCTGATGCAGGTGAGGTGGCAGGCTTTTGACCTGGATGGGAAAATTAAACGCGTGCACTCCGTGGCCCCCCGACTGCCCCCCGCCCCCAGTCCTTGCCATGATGGAGGTGACGGCTTTCGCTCTGTGCGGAAATTAGGTGAGCTCACCAATGTACATCATCACTCCTGGAAACCCCACAAAGGGGCAGGTCCTACTGACACTGGGTTGATCCAATGTAAGAAAAGTAGTGTGACTTCATTTCTACACAACCAGCAGGTGTGATCTCTGCGAAAAATCAAGTCTTGCTGCTGGATTTACCGGGAAATGCCCAGTTTTGGATTCACCTTTTGAAAAGAGGATCACTAAATCCTTTCTTCCTAACTAATTCTAACAGCGAAAGAAACAGGTACTTAAATTCACAGCAGCTTATATCCTGGGCACAACGAAGTGGCCAAGTTCGGCTCCTGATTAGCTGCTTTCTCCTCCATTAATGCCATTTCCCCTTAATGATTTGGCTATTACAATTAGCCAAGATGCAATGTCCCTGCCTGGGGCTAATGGGTAATGAACTGAGAGAGCTGCTATTTAGTTGTATCAAGGGCGCCATTAGGTAGGGCTTCGCAATTCCTCCCCCCAAAGGAGAGATACCTTCCAGCCATGTTCCACTTGCCATGTGACCGCTCTCTCAGAGCCCTCATGGTGCCCCTGGGATGGGAGCCCAGTCCCCTCTGGTCATGGGACCTGAAGACCTGGGCCAAGAAAGATGGCAGGTCAGACTTGTGCAGAGCCCAGAGGCAGAATACGCGGTTAATGCACAGGTTGTGGCTTCAAACTTGCGTGTTAACCGTTTGTCCCTCCTCCCCTCCCACCTGCTGCCTTGTGCCTCATAAACCCTTCACTGTTCCCCTAGGCAGCTTTCTTCTCTGTGTCGGAGCACCACTCTGGGCTTTGCTCATCTCCACTTCTTTCTTGAACGGCTGGATCTTGGAAATCTCGTAAAAGGAAGAGAGAGAAAGAGAGAGAGAGAGAAGCTATGGCCTGAACCCACAACCCCAGCTGTCTGCTGAAGGGTGGGGGTGGGGGGCAACTCAGACCTTCTTAAAAATGAAAAAGCCTTTTTTTACCCTCAGAAACATTAGGTTTTAAAGACTGGATACAAGAGCAAGATTTACATTCTCACTGAGATGACAGTAATCCAGAGAAACGTTGAATAAATGAAGTCCAACAACTTCCTTGTTGGATCTGGTCCCTTTCCAGCAAACCAGGAGGCACCCACACCCCACCACGGCTCAGTCTGTAAGGCAGGAGGCTGGGGTCCCAGCCCCTACCATGGTCAGACTGAACAAATTCCCTTGCTCTCCACAGATCAGATAATTCCCGGGCTGCCTCAGGCGGAGACATAAATATAAATAGAAAAGGCCCTGTCAACTATACCTAGAGTAACAAGCGCAAATTAGATCTGGAAAAGATTTATATCTCTGGAAAATGTTTACCTCCAAAATAATCTCAACAGAATGACATAAGAGCACCATACTTAAAAAGCAGCATAAAAGAAAGAAGTCAACCTCTCCTCAGCGTTGCTGTCTGAGAGACTGGCATACCCATACCCAACCTTTACTGTCACAGAACATTATTTCAAGGATAAATGAGATGAAGCTTGTAAAATATTATGAGTTTCTTAAAACAAAGGCTCTCTATAAATGCAAGGCTTTATTATGACAGGGAATTTGAGAAGTCCCAAATAAAGCACTACTTTTTGTGTATGCTTTAAGAATTAAACCTGCCTTAAATGGTAACACAAGAACTTAATTAAAACCAAGACAACAAGATTGACATGACCTCACTCTAGAACTGACTGAGGAATTAGGACTGAATTGATCTCCCATCCCCCTCCTGCCTCTACACCTTTAAAAAGTAACATATAAACAACCCTGAATACTGATTACGGTGTGTCACACACCTGTGTTTCCTCTTTCAGAAACACTTTTCCAGAAGTAATAACCCTCATGGCAAGTATCTTCTACCTCTGCTACCCATGCTTATCAAAAAACCTTAAAAATTCCCTGGTTCTTAGACATGAGATTTCTGACAGGAACTCAGAAAAGGCATCTTCTGCTTCGCCGTGGTCATGGTTAGAAAGACCAAGGAGTTTTGTTTCTGACAACGGATTTCTGTGTGTCAGAGATGACAGCAGTGATTATCAGAATATTAAACAGCTTGAAATAAGGAAAGTCCTGTGCTACACTCTTGTAGCCCAGTTGTTCAGACTAACAATTTATTTTAATAAGATCCATGCCTTCATTAAAGCTATTAGGGCTCCACAGTATATGAAAAATATGTCTGAATTTCCATATGCTTCAGGGACTCAGGATCAGTTAACAATTGAGGAAACACACGTTCTACATCAGGCATTCTAAACCTTGGCTGCATAGGAGAATTATATGGAGAAGCTTTAAGAAGGAAAAAAAAAATTCTGGGGCACCTGAGTGGCTCAGTTAGTTAAGCATCTGCCTTCAGCTCAGGTCATGGTCCCAGAGTCCTGGGATTGGTCCTGCAACAGGCTCTCTACTCTACAGGGAGCCTGCTTCTCCCTCTGCCTCTGTCCCTCTCACCTGCTCATTCTAGCTGTCTCTCTCAAATAAATAAATAAAATCTTTTAAAAAAGAGAAATCTTATTAACCAATCTGCTAATTGTCCTTCCCTCCTGAGTAAGTTTCTACTGTTCTGCCTTTAACTATAAAATGGAGATTATCAGTACAATTCAGGAAGTTCCTGACTGATGACTACCCAACCTACATGGGAACCAGGGCCCCAGACAGGTGTGCCCACGCTGGTTCCTCTTCTCTCCCAACTGCCTCTGGAGTTTCCCTCTAAACCCACCATCAGGAAGGCTGTTTGGCTTCATTTTCTGGAGCTCCACAAAGAGCCTGTGTTCTCAGCACCAACGACACTTAAAGTATGCAGGAGGAGCAAGACAAGGTTAATGAAGGAAAAGCAAGAAGGAATGAAAACCCATTCCACTTCTGGCCTGCAGAGTAAAGTCTGTCTTTACGTGCCCAGACCCCAGACCCACTTCTTGCTCAAGAATGAATGTGCATCAAATAGCTTGGAGAATGGGGAGCCTCTTTTCCCCAAGTGAGGGGCATGGTCTCCATGATGGCAGTCAGGGCTGCATTTGTGCCACTCTAAAGGGGTGAGTGGACCCCATCTTCCCCCCAAAGTAACCTTGCTACTAGTGGTTAGGTCTTTATTTTTGTACACAATAGTGGTTAGGTCTTTATTTTTGTACACAAACTATCACCAATTATAATTTGAAGAAATCGCTTGAGCAGCCGACTTCTTAATAGCATGGAGGACAAGGGGAGATGGAGAGGAGAAGGGAGTTGAGGGAAATTGGAAGGGGAGGTGAACCATGAGAGACTATGGACTCTGAAAAACGATCTGAGAATTTTGAAGGGGTGGGAGGTTGGGGGCACCAGGTGGTGGGTATTGTAGAGGGCACGGATTGTATGGAGCACTGGGTGTGGTGCAAAAATAATGAATACTGTTATGCTGAAAAAAAAAAAAATTAAAAAAAAAAATAAATAAAATCTTAGAACCCTAAATTAGTAGAAATCTTGAGCCTGCTAAAGCTCTTTACGAAGATACTCTTCAATTACCAAAAGCCCTTCAATTACAGGCTGTTATATCCTCCTAACACCCCTAAGAGTCACGTCACCGCAGCTAGTACAAACCCTAGTTGACAGATGTAGGGATTGAGGTGGAAGGGTTAACAAGATTCTCGAATGAATCACATAACTGCTCTGGAAGAAGTTAGCAGTCCTAAACTCAAAGATGTCATCTTTCTACAGAGTTACCTTCTGCCTAGAATGCCTTTTATTTTTTTTTTTTAAAGATTTTTTTTTTAAATTTATTTATTTGACAGACAGAGGCCACAAGTAGGCAGAGAGGTAGGCAGAGACAGAGAGAGAGGGAAGCAGGCTCCCTGCTGAGCAGAGAGCCCGATGCGGGGCTCGATCCCAGGACCCTGGGATCATGACCTGAGCTGAAGGCAGAGGCTTTAACCCACTGAGCCACCCAGGCGCCCCTAGAATGCCTTTTAAACTCTTGGTCATCATGATAAAATCTGGGTGCAAAGTGGCCTGCAAGGGAAAGGGAGGCTTACTCAAGAACCTCACTGAGTTATTTATTCATTCCTTGATTTAAGAACAAAACCAAATACAACACTCTTGAAAAACACCACGGAAAACTTAAGGTCTTCCTCTAAAACAAAATTTTCAAGTTTCCAAGCAATCTTGATGTTATTATTGTTTTATCTCCTCTTCCCTTAAGCAAAATACAATTCTGCGACAGCGAGAGAATCATGACAAGAATGTGACTTTAGCATCTGAAATCCAGTCAGGTGTTGAAACTACTACAGCGGATGGTAATTCCCTTTGCATCTTTAGAAAGCAACTTGCAACCCAAGCTGTGAGAAAGCACACTGCAGTACCACCGCCCGTCAAGCCTCACGCGTCAACAACAACTCCAACACGGAGCTGCCAACAGCCCAAATCTGGAAATAGGAAGATCTGGAAAGTTTAACCAAAAAGTTGAAAGAAGGAACTCTGAAAACCACTTGGCGTTGGGAGGGTTTAAACACGAGCTAGCAAAAGGCTACTATTTCCTTTACTTCTATGAAATTCCCCTTTAGTTGCATTTCTGTTCCTTGCCACAAGCAAATCAAATCTATGCTGATCATCACCAAGGTTTCTGCACTGCGGGTGCACGGGGTTCTAACCAGGAAGAAAAGGAGCAGGGGCTGAGACAGACGCGAATGACAAAGCACTAATGGGGTTCTTTGTTGGCATGAGGATCAATGTTTTCTGAATGCAGTGAAAATGCATTTGAAAATCATTCTGATTAAGCAAAGCTATCCTCTCAATTAACTTACTAAGACCCGTTTTCCAACTGTCAGTTGTCATAAGCCCATCCATATAAAAAAAGCATAGCAACACAATGGAGAAAATATGTCTATAACTTTGGAAGTCTAGCAACTTTCCCTAAAGAAGGCCTGATAATACTTCCAAAGGGTCCCATTAGGACATTATCTAGACCAAGGCTGCCCAGCGGAAATAAAGTACAAGCTACACGTGTAATTTTAACAATTTGTACTAGTCACGTTAACAAAAAGGGACAGATAAAATTAAGTAACGTGTTACATTTAATCCAATGTATCCAAAATAGTCTTTTGAAATGCAAATCAATACATTTATTGAGATACATTCTTTTTTCCCATAGTAGGTCTTTGGAATCTAGTGTCTAGTTGACAGCTCAAATCAGATACCAAATTTTCACTGGAAATACTCGATCTGTATTCAGAGTTCACAAAATTTACAGTTGAAAAGGTAAATTCACATACCCAAGCTGTTCCAAACACACTTTAAAAGATTTTTTAAGAAAAATCAAGTACATTTTTAAATTAAAATTAATTAAAATGAAATAAGAATTCAGCTTCTCTGTTGCACTAGCCATTTCCATATATAGCTACTGCGTATTGTGGGTTAGGTACTGGGACAGTGAGCACCCCACAGGAATGAGCGGAGGTCACTAGGTGTGATGTTATCCCACATCCTTTCTGAAACATCATGAATCTCAGTAGACAATGACTACAGATGGCCTATGCTCCTCTTCTTGCATTTCTCCAATTGCAATGGTCAGTCATTAGAGTCCTCTAAACTGGAAAACATTTACAGAGAAGGACAAAGGGGACAGAGGTATCTCCTGCACCAATACTCAATGATGATGAGCCCACTCAGCAGAAAGAACACAGAGGAGTTCGGACTCCATCAAGAGAAGTCTTTTACTTTCTTCTTCTTATCAATATCAATCTCCCTCTCTCGCTCTCTCTTGCTCATTCTCTGTAACTACCTAACAAACTTCACTGGGAGCTGAAAAACAAGTTCATTCACAACACCACTTTGCAGCTTCAGCTCTCCTCCCCAGTACAAATGATCACCGTGCACTGCAGCATTCCCTCATTTGGACATCCTTGAACTTGGCCACAATCTTTCTAGGCGATGCCTAGAAATATAACCCCCCTGCAATTTGGGTACTCTGTTTAATACTAATTACTTCTCCCATCTACAGTTCTGAACCATAAAATAGAGGTTTTAACTGCTCAGAAGACACTTTGCACTCATCAGAGAAACGATGCATCTAGTCAAGAGAAAACAGAACTAAGGTGGAAGTAAAGCCCTATACAGAGTAAACGATAGGATTCTAAGTTCCTGGAGAACAAGCTGGGGTCAAACCCACATGAACCTACCTGGCTGACATCCTGCAGCAGGGAAAGCAGCAACTGAAAAGAAACACGGGTGCCCTGGCCTGGGACTGATGCTCTGCCAGAAGGACATCCTTGCATCCCTACCGCACACACCCCATCTCTTACCTAAGTCTAACCTTACGGTTCTAACGCAACTTACATTTACACTTCTACTGACTCCAGCCGTCTGTACGTGCCTTCCTTTCCTCACAAGACTGAAGAACAACACGAGCATCCGCCTGAACAAACACTCGATATTCCCCGCACGCTGTTTCTTCCCACCAGAACGACCAAAACTGCAAAAAAGAAGGGAGGGCAGATGTGCATCTCAGTGTCCTCAGCTACAAAATGGAGACAATTGTGCTGACTGACTGATGAGGTTTTGAGTAGATCAACTGAGTTAAAATACACGAAAAAGGCCACGCAGACCATGTCATGTTCTCCTCGTGGAGCGGTTTCCACTACTTTCAGAGCTAGGTTCAAAGACTAATGTTGCCTCCCTGGTCAACAAGAGCCAACAAAAAACTCACATGTCTTGTAGCATTTCATGTGTGCACAACAGATCACTAGGAAGAGAAGAACAGGCAGCGTTTTCCTTGTTGAGACCAGAAAAAGAAATCAGCCTCATTTTCAGAGGCTTGCCTTGGGTGTGTTACACCTGAACTGTGGGACACACGGGGTAAGGTGAAAAGCTGCATGTGACCTGGAGTGTCTTCACACCTAAATAAAAACACAGCTGTCGATCACCTTCCAGCTCAATAAAGATGCTAAGACAACTTCTTATAGTTGAGTGTAGGTTTTCAGCTCGATCATCGCAACTCAGAGCTTAAACCAGTTCCCTCCCCTCCATGGGCTCAACTGCCCATTCAGGGCTTCCTGTCCTACCTCTCCTCCTGTCTCAGGCCAAGCCCCCCAATCTGTGCATACTTGCCCTCCACAGCAGATCTGCCCTTGAGTCTGGATCTGGGTATGGACTTCACAGTTTCTTGTTTCCAGGATGATGGTTTGTGGGAGCTTGGACTTCCATTTTCCTGTGTCTATATCCATATTGGAGGCCTACCTCACCTTCACCTGCTTCTTAGACCCCCAACAGCACATTAGAGCCCCAGACCCTCCCCTCCCACTCACCCAGGAGGGAAGGTTGTCATTAGCAGAAAACTCCACGGGAGCAGGGACTTGCCTGGTCTGTTCCCTTGCACCTAGAACACTACCTGTGGGCTGGCAATAGGTTCTCACTGTTGGATGGATGGATGGATGGATGGATGGATGGATAGATGAATTAAGTGAGCCTCATTAGATAATCTCACCAAGAGCACTTCTTGGTGCCAAAACAAACTCATCTTTTGTCTTGTGTTCTCCCATAGGGCCACCTAGTGACTTACTGATAAACTTTTAAGTCCAACTATCTACCTAAGAATCTTGCTACGGGCTGTCAACACTCCCTCATCTCCTCTTACTTCTCTCCAGGAGGCATACTCACTGCCCAATCATCCAGCTATCTGACTTGTTTTTAGGCCTTATTCCAGGTGGTTCCAAGCTCCTGGAACACCTTACCCATACTATGGTCCCATCACATCAACTCTGCTGCCTCATGAGACAGACCTTTTTAATGTGGTTATACTTACATCAGTGATGCCATCCTTCCCCCCAAATACTTTAGAAATACCTCCTTTAGGACTTCCAGAACCAAGTTATAATGATATATTGCTATTCTTTGTATCCAACCAAAAACAGTTTCACGTACTCATTGGACTTGAAGCAAAGTAATTTTGGCTATTTCCAAAATTTAAATCTCACCTCAAAGACCAAGGTTGTCCATTACTCTATTATCTACATGATGTTCCTCTCTCACAAAGACTTAAAAAAGTGGCGGCAGACTCTGTTTGTGCTGTTGACTCTACGATCCCAAACCCAGAGCCTGACATCCTGTACATATGCAACTAATGAAGGAATGAGTGAATGATCTGAAGACTTGCCTCAACGATTTTTGATTCAGTGAATACCTGCCTGATACTGCTAGGTGTTGAGAACACGGAGATGAGTAAAAAAAAAAAAAAAAAAAAAAAAACCAATTAATATTCTTTTTAAAGATCTTAAAGTCTAGAGGAGGAAAAAAATAAAACTTAAGGACAAAGGAAAAATATTTGTCAACTCTTACCTAGCAGGCACATTTACTATTTCACTTAAATTTCCCAGCAATCAAATTAAATGTGACATTTTAACCCCCATTTTAAAGACTAAAAAACTGGGATTCAACAATGTCCCATACTTGCATAATGTTAAAAATTCTGATTTCACTAAGAGGTAAGTCCTTTGTACAACATTATGCAAGTTACTTAAACTCCACAAGCCTCAGTTGCTTCACCTACAAAATGGGGTAATAACACTGGCTCTACCTCAAAAAGCTGTGAGGACTGAAGGACACAAGACACCAGAACCTAGCACAGGACCCAGCACATGAAAAGCATAATAAATATCAATGACAAGCGTACACATACCGAAATTGTGGTAGATCTTAGAGACATACAGACATACGGACATGGTCATTTCTGAGATGGCTTGGCAGCTCCATCTGTGGTAGGCTCATGATATCACATGATTACACTTAATTATCACATAATTACATCAAGGACTGTATGATAAAAGATACAATGCTCCTGGAAAACGATTATCTATTAAAGGAATTAAGTCACTTTCATGTGCCTTTGCAAATCATCTGTTTTTAAGCAAGGGAAAAAAAAAAAAACGGGGGAAAAAAATGACAGGAAAATGGAAATCAAAAGAGTCAGTTGCTATAAAGATGCTGCAACAGAAGTGTCCACCACCAGGTCTGCATGTCCTAGAGGGATCGGGTCATCCATCGTCCTGGATTCGGGAGACAGTCCCAGAGAGAGATTTCGGGTAATTTCTGTAACAAGATTTTCTATGCTCTACTCAAAGGGAAAATATGCATTTGATTTGTTTTTTTAATGATTTTATTTAGTTTATCTGACAGAGAGACAGACAGCAAAAGAGAGGGAATATAAGTAGGGGAAGTGGGAAACGGAGAAGTAGGCTTCCTGCTGAGCAGAGAGCCCAATGTGGCGCTTGATCCCAGGACCCTGGGATCATGACCTGAGCTGAAGGCAGACGCTTAACGACCAAGCCACCCAGGTGCTCCTTGACTCTTTTTTTTTTTTAAAAAAAGATTTCATTTATTTATTTGAGAGAGAGAGCACGCACACACCACCAGGGCTAGGAGATAGAAGGAGAGGGAGAAGCAAGCTTCCCACTGAGCGAGGAGCCCAATTCGGGGCTTGATCCTGGGACCCCGGGACCATGACCTGAGCCGAAGGCAGACACTTAACCAACTGAGGCACCCAGGGGCCCTGATGCATTTGATTCTTCTGATGAACATGTTAGCGACAACAGCTAAAACATCCAGGGATCTGCTCAAGGGAGGTTTTCAGCTGTCTGCCACAGGACAGTCAGCTTTACCTACATTTACAGATCAACTTCTCAGTGTCATCGAGCATGCGAGTGGTGGTACGCAGGGGGCCCAATAATGCACACATTCCATTTCTTATGCTGAGGTGACTGGTCCTTCGCAAATGACACCTTTTCCCCAGCTGCTTCCATCAGCATTCAGGGGCAGCGTGGCCTAGTACGAGTTGTCAGGAGGAACAGCCTGGTATAATTATTTAGTTAGCGTACTTACTCTCCTTTACCTGGAACACCTTTCCTGTAATCTCTGAAATTAACAGAGGGCAAAGAATGAAAACAAGGTGACATGACAGGGAGCATGGTACACAGGAGAGGGTGAAGAGAAAGTAGAGGGCTAAGAGGTCATTAAAATATATTCGGTGCCTGGGACACCTGGGTGGCTCAGTTGGTTAAGCCGCTGCCTTCGGCTCAGGTCATGATCCCAGAGTCCTGGGATCTAGTCCCACATCGGGCTCCCTGCTCCGCAGGGAGCCTACCTCTCTCTCTGCCTCTGCCTGCCTCTCCGCTTGCTTGTGTGCTTTCTCTCTAATTAAAAAAAAAAAAAAAAAAAATATATATATATATATATATATATATATATATATATATTCGGTGCCTTCTATGTGACAACACTGATATATTATAAAACCTCCTGGTTTTATAAATGAAGAAATCCAGTCGCACCAAGCTTAAAGACTGAGCTTGCCAATGACATGCAACCAATGGTGCTAGAATTCAAACCAACGTATGCTAGATTCGAAAGCTGTCATCCCTTTACATCTCCTCCCCGAGATGAGGAGTGAAGGAAAGTGGCATGGCGGGCTCATGAAAGGCAGTAAAAAATACACTGGAAAGTGTTTGCAAGTTCTAGTGTTTCACGTGAAGATTGTACACCTGGAGTTGGACAATTTAAATAGAAGAGAGCACATCCTGAGAGCCGGGGGAAGGGGCTAAGGCCCGCTGGCAGGGTGTCAAAGAGCAAGGCTTGTTCTAGGTCCTTCAGGGGCAGAAAGAGGAAAGGCTGTCTGTGTATCAGGTGCGCCTGGAGAACCATGGCAGCCGCCCGCCCACGCCATCCCTGGCTCAGACAAAGCAGCGCATACAAGCAACACAGCCTAAGATGGTAGGAAAAGCCGAGGTGGGAAATGACGGGTGGAAACACCCTAAATGTGTCAAAAGGTTCATACTTAAACGAAAATGGGAGCAGAGCTGATTCAAGGGGAGGGAGTCCATTTTCTCGCTGCCCTCCCCTACTTCCTACTTCTTTCCTCATGGTGAGTTTGAGCAGAGAGGGGCCCCAGCCATCAAGACCAGCATCCTCATTTTTCAGATGAAAAAATCTGAGACCAACAGAAGTATTTGAAATCACACTTCTTGTTTCAGAAATTAGGTAGTTATCAGTTCTTGTTTTCGCTTTTCACCACGTACTGTCAGAAGGAGCGAAAGGGTAGACCAATAAGAGAAAAAAAACAAAGCCAAAAAAAAAACCCCAAGAAACCAGAAGTTTTACTTCGTAGACACAAAGCTGTCCCTACTCATCTCGAATTTCCCTAGTTCCATGACTGTGTGCCTTAAATCCTCTTCCATCAAGGGGCCTGAAAGGTCTGCTCTGTGTCACTCATAGACTCTTGTCTGGGTCATTTCTCAGGCAGCTGACCAAGGCTGAAGGTAAGGGTGGTGGAAGGATTTCTTTTCATTCAGGGCTACCTGCACGGGTCACCTTCTTGGATGACCAACTATCCTGGTTTCCTTGGGGCTGAGGGGGCTGCTGGGATGTGGGATTTGGCCACCGAAATGAGGAAAGTCCCATGGAAACCAGGACAAACGGGTCCCCTGACTGCCTGCTGTAGGCCACATTCTCAACAGAACTATCGGACTGGACAGAGAAAACGCACTTAGCTGGAAGTTGTAGCTCATACGACACTCGCAAAACGGTTGCTAACATTTCCAGTTTTTAAGAAAAGAAGCAGGATGAAGATTAATGACTATAAAGGGCTTTGAGCCCTTGGGGAGGAAGGTATTCTCAAAGTAGGAAGTGTTAAGTCCATAAAAGAAACAATATGAGAATGCAGTGGGGCTTTTTCATACCTAACAAGTATGACTAAACCTCTGAACACTTCCTGTTCCGTCCCATGTTTTTCTGAAATTCGCTTTTCCTTATCAGCCAAGAGGGTAGGAAAAAAAAAAGTTGTTCTCTCTTCTCTTCTTCAGAATAACAGTGGGGAATTTCAAAAACCTCCAAAGGCTTCTAAAGTTCAGCAAGTGCTTGCTTTCATAGAGAAATATTCTGGAGAAGCAAACAGCACTCATTTTCCCCTGTAAGCATCCTAAATTCTTGTGACATGTAATCTGAGGTAAGCAGAAAACCATCTGATCAGAAAAGATCAGTTCTCACACTTAAGTAGCACCCATTCATTCAACCATCTAGTGATGTTTTCAATCAAAAATGTGTTGTTGTGCGGCGCCTGGGTGGCTCCGTTGGTTAAACGTCTGCCTTCAGCTCAGGTCATGATCCTGGGTGTCCTGGGATGGAGTCCTGCACTGGGCTCCCTGCTCAGCAGGGAGTCTGAGTCTCCCTCTCCCTCTGCCCCTCCCCTCGCTTCTGCTCTCTCTCTCTCTCTCTCTCGTATAAATAAATAAAATCTTAAAAAAAAACAATGTGTTGCTGTTAAACACTGTGCTAGTTGCCGAATGGGGAGAATATATTTTTATTTTATCTAGCACAGCATCCAAAAGATCAAAAATTGCCTTTTTGGACTTATTTCTGACTGTCCTCAGCACAGTGGAGGAGAGGCACCCTAACATAAAACTTCACACCCAAATATTTCTCCCGGGCAGCACTTCCCATTCCCTAAGAGTAGTGCCACAGAAGGCTGTCTCACTGTCACCGTTTCTGGGTCACACTGGAGGTGCTCAGCCTACAGAGGGCAGAAAGGATGTGAGCCAAGGAGGGGGTTACCCCTGGGAGCATGTCGACAGGTTTCCCTGCCTGGACACGTATTTGGGAAAGGCACATTCTCCTACCTTCTGCGATGTCCTAGAAGCATGATGTGCACAAGATAAAGTAATGTTCTAGGGAAGGGGAAACAGCAGCCCTCTGAGGGTCCAGGGGCCCAGGGGAAGGGCTTTCTCTCCTTCCACTTCCACTTTAATGGGCTGATGGTTGTACCATCCAAGCAAAAGGGGGAAATCAAATTGAGCTCACTTCACTCACATTCCTCAGTGAAGACAGCAGCCACTGCCACTGTCTACACCTGGAGGATGATTCTAAAGGATTGAGAAAACGGGGTGACGGGAGAGCAAGGCTGGAGCAACTGTCCACTCAACCACATGACCAGTTCAGGCAACAACAGCTACCTCACTGAAGAGTCCACAGTCACTGAACGCAGCTTAGAGCCTGGGACTGCGATAGACCTTCGGTCTTTGGTGAGAACTTCCGGTCCTGCCTACGTGCAGGCCTCCTGGGAGTTCTCTGGGCCTTAGTGACTTGTGCCTTTGTGCACACTACAATTGGTTTCTTTGAGCGTGGCAATCCCAGACCAGGAGCCTTACTGGACTTCCTCTGTTTATACAAGACTTGTCTAGCGGGTTATGCTGCTTTTCTGCCACCTTTCTTTCCAGATACCTCTAAAATGCCAAGCTACCAGGAAGCCACTGAGGAATAGGGTTTTCTCACCACGATCCCAAAGATCTACAAAGGCATGCATAGACCAGAGGCTTTGCTGAAGGCTTGCTGCTGTTCTCTTAAATGGTGGAATGTGTTTTTAAGGATTGCAAGGGAACGGCTGTCAAAAGTAAGGTCAAAGTCAAATGCGCTGTGTTTCTATCATTACTGCTGGCCTCTTTCCAGAGAAAGTAAAATGCACCCCTTGAAGCTGGCAGCAAGTCCTGTGGTTGCATCAATAATAATTTTCACTTGCACGGAAAAATCCCCCAGTAGCACATAAATGTTCATGAACTCCCCTCTCTTATTTTGCAGCACTAGAAAAAGTGGTAAAGAGAAATTAAAGGCCTCCGTGAATCAGCAAAAAACCTAGGGCTAGAACCCAGAACGGCTAGTCTTCCTGCTTTAACCCACACATCTGGCACACACCACTGGGAAAATGGTGATTTTTTCACAACAAAGGAGATGACCTTCAAATTCAAGCATGTAAAGTAAAAAAGATCTTAAAGACACTTTTTGTGTGTGGAGAGGAGAATCAATAGAATAGTAGTCTAGGACAGTTCTTTCCAGAAGTCAAGATGGTATCTAACCAAGGTCAAGAGTGTATCAACCAAGAGTTCAAAGACCACTATCTTCCCCATCATACAAGTCATTCATATTGAGAGGGCCTCAAGATCAAGGAGGAAATCCAAATCGCCAGCAGTCACCCCAGATAGGACTAGAAAGGGCTCTTTCTGTCATATCTCCTTTTCCATTCATAGTACAAGAGGTGACCCAGGGAGCCACCCTCTCAGATCCCGGGACAGTCCATTTATTAGGCACGAACTCACAGCTACTGCTTCACAAACTGACCCCACCTGTTTCCAGAGAGCTGCCTAACAGCTGCAAGGACCTTTGGAAAGATTCTTCAGTACAACAACTTTCAAGCCGTCTCTGATCCTAATGCTTCCACCCACAGCAGTGCACTCATGAGTACACCCAGAAGATCAAATAAAATCCTGAACACATGGGCAAAGTCCAACCAACAGCTGCCCCTTCTAGGCCATGAACTAGCACACCTGGCCGTCTGGCAGCTGTTCTTTCCTTTAGCAGATCTTACCTGCCTAAACAGGAAATGGTGATAAGCCTAAAACTAGTTCACGTTCACTGCTATGGTTTCTCACACTTGAGCAGAACTCAGCTGAGAAACAGAATCTTAAAACAAAACAAAAATAAAAAAAATAAAAATAAGTAAAATACAAAATAAAAAGAAACAGAACTTTCAACTGTTAGAGATGGGTTCCAAGGAAGGTCACAGAGCCATCAAAAATAGCAGAGAGAAAGTCTGTCGAAGTGTTTTGTAAACTATAAAGCCCAACATACAATATTACATATTATTATTTCAATGCTAAATAATGCTAAAAGTAGACTATGAAATTATAATGAAACGTCGATGACAACAGTCCAATAGTGAAGGGAACACAACAGCTTAAGACTTAAAGAAGTCAGGTACAGGTTGTTAGTTACCATGCAAAGAGGCTCAATTTTATAAATCTTTTAAGTGGTTTACACATTTAATAAACAATAAATAAGTTTACATAATTTCCTGTAATTGTAGAAGTCTATGACCCAATCTGACCGTAGTAAATCTTAACTCTGAAGGGGATCTCCAAGGAGCCTCAAGGCCAGCCCTATCGCTTCTATAGCTGTAGAGTAGTCTAATTTTTAAGGTGTAGAGTCCTCTCTTGTGAGGCATACTAGTGCTTACTCGTGTATAATACACCCATAACTTACTCCACCATGCTGAACGGATATCCAGCCGGGAAGAGGAATGGGTAGGCCAATGGAAGCTTTTATATAAGCCTCCTTCACCGAAGCAAAGATCACCAAGTCTTACCACTGGAGATAGGGCTTTCCACTGCCAGGGTTTGCTCCTGGGCAGCCACTGAGGGGTACTTGGTGGGAGCACCCCGTAAGCACCAGTGGGCTGGCAAGCCCTCGGTCTCTTCCCCACACATGTGACACAGCCTATGAGGAACACCTGCCATAATGCTTTCTTCACTCTTCATAAAGATGTAAAAGCCAGGTTCAGTCCCCACACTATTAATCAAGCCTCCACACTGGAAAACCAGCTCCAAGTAGGCTTGAGGCTGTATTTTCTTAGCTTTTTCTTATTTCTCATTCTCTGAGTCTTTCTTTGGCACAATTATCCCTTTAAAGGACTTCATAAATGACAAGGATGAGGGAGAGGAGGAACAAAGCACTGGAAAATGCCTGAAGGGAATACAGTCACAAGTTATAGGAGGCTCCCAGGTACTGCCCCTGTGAGGGAGAGTGCCTTCAAAGATGGTTTTCTCTGTGCGACCAGTGTCGCAAAAGTTAGTTCTGTGAGATGGACAGCTGGCTGGTGCATGAGGACAAACAGCCTCTGTAGTCCATGGGATGTGGGTATGACTGTGTTGTAGAAGGTTTCTTCCATGCCTCTCTCTGTTGGTAGTCAGGTAAACTCCGCATTCAACAGCATGTCATCCAGGATGTGGGGTGTGTGTTTGTGTGTGTGTGTGTGTGTGATGGACAACCCCCTCAGAGCTACAGGGCAGGGCCTCTGCAAACTGGTATCCTCCTCCCTCTGCCCACCCATAGTTTATTTAACCTCCGTAATACAGATTAGGTCTCTTCCCTGACCACAAATGCAAATCTCGGCATGACATTGACTAGCTGTGTGATTTTGCATAAGTGACCTTGCCCCTAGATCCCAGTTTCCTCGCCTGTAAACTGGAGATGAAGACACCTGTCTTGAAAGGATGTGCAGACTGAAGAAGTCATGTTTGTGTGTGTGCCTATGGCTCCTACCTCTGTATTATACAGGATTGGGTGCACAGGAGGTTTTGTTCTTCCTCTCCCCAACCTAAAGACTCCTATACTTAATCCTGAGCTGATTTGTATTTTTTAGTTATTTTGTGCTTATATATTATCTCTCCACCTAGACTATGAAGAATCATGTCATTTTAATTTTTCCTATCCACTGTATTAGCCGTGCACACAGTGAGCACCCAGTGTGCCAACTGTAGCCTAGGCTATTTCCCCCACATCCAATAATATCTGGTAGTGTTTCCTGAGGAAACTACTGTGACTTCTGGATACAGCCAATCTCCCTTCTGTCCCTTGGACTCCTCATTCTCCCTCACGCTCCCTCTGCCAGGCATATCCCTCTGCCATCTGGAATGCCCTTAAGAACTTTCATAACTCAAGTTATCTATTCATCTGATCACTTCTTGAGTACATTTCTCTTGAGAACACTTCTTGAGTACATAAACATCTCCCGAGTACATACTAACTATGTGCCAGTGACAGGCACTGTGAATCCATACTTAGACACAGAAATGTTAAGACGTGATTCTTGCCCATCCTTGAGGCAACTGGAAGGAGTCGGATGGGAACATAACAAACACTGAAAATAATAGGGTGTACCAGAGGCTAAGATTAGAGGAAGTGATAATTCAGCCTAGCAACATTACTCTGAAATTTTAAAA
This sequence comes from Lutra lutra, assembly GCF_902655055.1. Classification (NCBI taxonomy): domain Eukaryota; kingdom Metazoa; phylum Chordata; class Mammalia; order Carnivora; family Mustelidae; genus Lutra; species Lutra lutra. Next base: position 89,401,086 of record NC_062285.1, read on the forward strand.
ATATATATTGCCTTGAGATGGGCCTTCAATGCAGTGAACTTTGTTGAAATAGTAGGCAAAAGGGAAACCCCATCATCCTGGTCTGTAACAGAACAAGTCAACACTTGGTAAGGCAGATGTCATTCCAAAGACAATCTCAGGATTGCCAAGTCCTTGTCAGTACCTTTCCTCCTGGTAAGCCACGTACGATTTACAACAAAAGAATTTTCCTGCAACTCAAATTTGGAATTCTGACCAATCCATTCACACACATATTCACAGCATAGGATGTAAGTATTCAGCACCAGACTAGGTGTTGAATGGGGAAAAGCAAAAAAAAGAAGAATAAGAAATGTAAGCTTTTAAAGCTCCCTGTTGGTTCCTGGCAGGGAACAGATCCTGGAGGAAAGATGTGCCCCAAGGTGAACTTGACAGGGGAAATGGGCAGAGATGGGGTTAGTAGCCAGTTCATGATAGAAGAAATACAGGCTCATAAAACTCTACTCTTCCCAAATGGGAAGTTGGAGGACTCAGGGGCAAGGGGATAAGAATTATCTGTGTGGCTGAGGGAGTAGCTCTACCAGAAACCTTGGTGTAATACAGTAAGAGAAGTCTATCCTACACAGGTTCAATGATAATGCTGAGGGTCCAGACAAAAGCCATTTGGGAAGCCTGCAAAGGTCTCCTGCATGGACCACGCAGCCAGACAAGCCCCATATCTAGATATATATCTACTACAAATACTTTAATAAACTGTCTAAAAATTTTTCCAAGTTAACACTTGTGTCCCTACTTCCAGTTCCCCCTCCCCTAACTCTCCATTCTTGTCACCAACTCAACTTTCCACCGATACAGAGAGCGGAAATAAAGGTTCCATCTTTGTATCCTACTCGCCAGCATTGGGAGTAGCAGGCACAGAGTACCAGCAGCACTAGGAGAGTAGCCGGCACAGAGTAGGTCCTCGGCCAGTGTTTAGGTAATACCCAGCCATGAGGAAGCAAAGAGAAACAATGAAAACACAGACCCTTGAACTATCACAGGGTCTACAGGCTCTCCCCTTCATAGGCATTCTCCTGGTGCTGACTGGCACAGATCCACTCCACATGACCAGCTCCAAGTGATCAAGGAACATGCTTTGCATGGGAAGAAACTTCCTTCCAAGCCCTCAGAACACACCCCCTCTCTTGGCACTGCCTACTAGGACGGCTGTACGCAGAAATCTTAAACCTGGCGCTAAGACCTGGCCACATCGACGGTGCCAAACTAGCCCCTATCAAGACCTGCGGGAAGGAAACCCGAGCTGCGGGAGTCACCAGAGACGGGCCACTGACCTGCTTGCGATCTGGATGCAGTATTACTGGTTAGTTGCGAGTGTAAACCAACTATAACTGGGCAATACGTGACAACCAGCTTCCCTATGAGACTGAGAGGCTGGCAGGTTGACCCTGGCATCCCTTAGGCTGCAGGCTGGGTTGGGAGGGAGATGTTGAAGGCAGTGACAATATCCTGGGTCAGGGACACGGTGCAGCTTCAGATGGCCTGGTCTCCCTCTAAGGAGCCCAACCAGGGTTAGGCATTTCCTAGGGGCTTCTGATGCAGAGCTTCCTAGGGCTCCTGTTTTTTGTTTTTGTTTTAAAGATTTGTTTATTCATTTGAGAGATAAAGGAGAGAGAGCAAGCAGGGGGAGGGGCAGAAGGAGAGGGAGAAAATCCCAAGCAGACACCCTGCTGAGCGCAGGGCCCATCATAGGGCTCGATCCCAGGACCCTGAGATCATGACCTGATCTGTAACCAAGAGTCAGTTGCTCAACCAACTGAGCCACCCAGGCACTACTGAGGCTCCTGTTCTTAAATGGTGACAGGCACTCCAGGCAGCAGCCAGAGAAGCAAAAGCTCTGTAGACCCATGGCGACTCCCCTTTGGTGCGTGTGTGCTGCAGCTGGAGGAAGAAAGAGCAGAGGGGAACCTCACGAATGAGTTAGTCAAGGAGAAACCAGGACAGGATAAAGAACCAGAAGGGAATCCTGACGGATAAATCTGGTTTGACTTGAAAGGATGACTGGTTCCATGCAATAAATGTCCACCTGACTCCCACTGTATGGCTGGTACAATACTGGGACACTGAGGCAAAGAAGACTTCACACTCCAGAAGGTCACACTTTATGACAACCGACACATGTGTATTTTCTTTTTTATCTAGAATTTTACTAATTTTGTTATATTATTTATGAAGAGCAAGACAGAATGAGAAGGATGTCGGAAGGGAAGGATAGAAGAAAATGGAATCGAGAAGTAAGGCAGGAAGCAAGAAAGAGGGAGAAGAGGGTTGTGGGTATTCAAAGTGATGATCCTCGTAAAGGGCTCATTCTATTCATTGTTATGGGGAGGGAGGTAACTATCACTACACCACCCTAGTCTTGACTGAACACTTGTGATACAGCAGATAATATTCTAGGCTTCTCATGTATTAATCAATTTAATGCTTACAACCTAATAAGAGGTATTAGTATTTCCATTTTACAAGTGAGAACACTGGGGTACCAAGAGATAAGGTCAGCCTTTACTAGTCAGTCACACAACTGTCAGGTGTGAGTTCTGGGATTCAGACCCAGGTAGTCTGATTTCAGAGCTCACCTTCTTACCCCTTACGTGTGTGGCTCCCGAGGTAGGGTCCTTAGAACCTGGGAACTTTCAGATGGGCAAATTCTTGCTCTCTACCCAGTCATACTAAATCAAAGACTCCAGGGGAAGGGCCCAGCAAATTGTGTTTAAAAGGCCTCTAGGTAATTCTGATGAACTGAGCACTACAGAATTAATTACAGTATAGCGCTTCGCCAAATAGTAGCTCAATTAAGACAGATGATAAAATACCTCTCCCTCTCGGGCAGTGGAGTGGCCCTACCTGGCCATCGGCAAAGGTTAAAATACCTGGATCATCCATTCTCTGTTTAGGGAGTGGCCTAGGCCGGGGGCTTGGGAGAGCAAACTCAAATTCCTTTCCTTTCAGAGAAGTCGATCTTGCTTCTCGGACTGTATCTACACTTGGATGGAAGAAGGCTAGGGGCGGATAAGAATCCTTGCATGCTCTTACAGTGGTTGAATTCCTTCATAACATCCCCACATCAGCTAGCTAGGGATATCCCTAGCTAGCTGGGGGTGTCCCTAGCTAGCTACAGTGTCCCCAAATACCTATCCTTAGACAAAAAAGAAAGCTGAAAACAAAAGCTCTGCTCTAAGCATTAATTTGGCTCTGACAATACATAGCAGGTGGATGCGTCTGTTCTTTGGGCTAAGTCAGCTCAATCATTCAAACCGGTTACCCAGTTGGTGGCTTCTCGAAGCCCGAGTGCTTCTCCCTGGAGCAGCTCAGCTCTTGGCCATTTCACTGTTCATTAGCACCTCTACGGAGGATAAGCAGGGGAGAATAAAAGGTGAGGACACTCAAACCCATCAATTTTTCTCCTTGTTAGCAGTTCTGGTAAAGACTTGGTGGGCAAAAAATTGTTATTGGCTAAAACGAGATGCTGGGATTATCTACGGGCTCCAATTTTCAATATTCTCCCTGCCCCTAATTATCAGATACAGTCAGTCCAGCCCAAATTGACAGCGTTAGCCCAGTCTACAAGTGAACAGGAACACTACATTCAAATTCTAGAATTTCTATAGCAGTGACCTAAGGTATCTTCTTACCTTAAATTAAACCTCTTAAAAATGCCACAGTCATGGGCAACTTTGATCACAGGTAAAAAGGCTTATATCCATCACATTGGACCCCATCTTAATTTTAATAATGGATTTCCCCACCACTGCCACTTCCCATAACATCTTTACTCAAACAAGAGAGACAAAACTCTAACAAGAAATAGGCAGCTCCTAGACTAGGGTGCCAGACCATTATGCTGGACATCGAACCATTATCTTGCTTACTTCTAAAACAACTTGGCAAGAAATTTTTATCCTGATTTTATAGATAAATGGGTTTAGAGAATTTCAGTCCCAGAGTTCTTAAGTACCAGAGCTAAGATACAGACATAGAGCTGTCTTCCCCCACTCCCCCCACCACTACAGAACCTATGCTCATGGTATCCCACCACTCAGTAAGATTTCTTACTTCCACCTAGAACTCTCTTTGTGACAATGTTCTCAAGGCTCATTTGCTGGATGGCTGTGCGAACTGTTCTGATTTTTTTTTTAAGATTTTTTATTTATTTGAGAGAGAAAGAATGAGCCTGAGCACAGGGGAGGGGCAAAGGCAGAGGGAAAAGCAGATTTGCTGTTGAGCAGGGAGCCCAACATGGGGCTCGATCCCGGGACCCTGGTATCATGACCTGAGCCTCAGGCAGATGCTTCACGGACTTAGCCACCCAGACACCCCTGCTCCTTCTGACTTTGAAGGAGTAAAGCCTTCAAAGCCTGAGCCTGCTTAGAGCCCCTCACAGTATTTTCACATGTGTACTCTTTCCCCTATCAGCCCTAATACAAATAATACAAATAACCACCCACTCCCACCCCTTTGCCAAATCCACACAAATGGCCACTAGTTGTTCATAGCTTCTGATTAGTGGGAGACCAGACATTTCCTGTCTGGCAGAAGCCGGAGGCCTTGGGGGGCGAGGAGCTTGTAAAAGACGCCTTCACTTCCCAGATGAGTCTGGGCCAGCCAGCATGCCAGGCTGCTCGATCGGCATCAGCCCAGGCCCTGGGAGACCACCGCACGACTGCTTCCTACTTTGGGGAGAAAGGAGCCCCACGGTCCAATGCCAAGGCAGAAGGAAGAAAGGTGGACGCGGGTCTGTTAATAATCCATTCCTGTTCCTGCCACTGTCCCTTTCTCCAGCCCCACACTCCCAGGATGTTAGAGTCTGAACTTGCTTTTCTCCTCCCCCAGCCTCACTGGTGAGACAGCTCCCTGAGACTCTGCCCCAGGACCCCAAAGAAGCCACTGCACCTGGAGTCTCCCACGGCAAGAAACACCAAGGCCTTCTCCGTGCTGATGAGAGAGAAGGCCATTGTTCTTCAGTGGCCTGTGAAATTACAGACAGGCTTGCTTTCTTTTGTCAGCCAGTCCTGCCTGGCCATCCCTGGTGAGAGAAAGACAGGCTGGCGTTACCTACTCTCAGTGTAGGAAACACTACAGAAGCTTGTCCTTTGGGGAAGAAAAGTCACTTCACTACCTGATCACGGCACCTGTCTCTGTCACACTGTAGACCACAGAGATCAGTATATTTTACGGGTCTCAGGTTTGCTGGCATTTTTAATATGAGTTACGTTGCCTGGAGAGATTATAAAATAATTTGGGGAAAAGACCATTATTTCTTCGCCAAAGAACAATAGGACTCTGGACAGAAAGGCAGTGCCTCCTACCTTGAGATGCAGGCCTCCTGCCTGGTGCCAATGGGTCCCAGGCTCAGGAACATGGCTCCCTATGGCCCAGGCTTCTGTCTGCCCTCCCTTGCTCACAGGGCGGCAGCCTGGTTGGTCCTTGGGTAGCTTCCATAACCTTCATCAAATCTGGTCTGTTTCTACTTTTGGAGGTGTCAGAAAAACTGACTGCCCCCGTGATTACCCTAACTGACTGGATGAAACACTAAACACATTCTGCACAGCCTTGACAGCTTCAGGAAAGAGAGAGAACCCAGATCCCGGGCAGCTCCTATCTGATGACTATTGTGAACCATGCGTCAGGGATCCACCACAGGCCCTTGTGGAGACTGGGCTTGAGGGTCAGGGAACCCTAAAACCAACTCCTGCTTATTCTGAAATATAGTACTAATGTCAGGCTGGCTTCGTGTGTGTCACCGTGCAGTCGCCCAGGGTTCCATGCTTGTGTGAGCTTGCCTGTGCTTGTTTCAATGCTCTCCTGTGGCCATCCCCAAATTCTTCATAATTTCTGAACAAGGGGCCTTGCGTTCTTCTCTTGCACTGGGGCCCCACAATAATGTAGGAGGTCCCCCAGAGCCCTTTAAATCCCATCAGAGAGTCACTCCAGTAAGTCTGGGGAGTTGGGCCAATAGATGCAGGGTGTGGTCAAGCAGGGTGTGAGGCTCTGGGGTGGCAGGGGTCAGGCGTAAAAGGATGACTGCTCCCTAGAGAGGAGGGCTCTGGGCAGACGACAGAGAGCACAGGGTGCCCAGAATGGGGTGACACTGCCAATGGGATGGCAGCATCAGAAACAGCTTCTTAAACACACACACACCAAGTATTGCTCACTTGGGAGCCCGATTTTTGGGAAACTCCCCAAATCTATCTCAAATCTTTGATCATGGGCCTCATTTTCTCGCTCTGATTTATACATAGTCTGACTTTTTCCCAATGTTTCCCAAGCTTGTTTTAAAAGTTGGCATTCTATTTGTTTGTTCTTTTCTTTTCAGCTTGAGAGAAATTTGCATGAGATGAACATTGCTGAGATTGAGAAAACTGCATTTCCAGGCTGTTCACTCTCTGCCGCAAGTCCAGGCTCAGTCGGCTAGAACGGGCTGCTTGCGGCCGTCATCCCGGAGCGGGGAACAGCTGGGCCACTCACAGTCTGGAGTCTGTCTGGGTAAACTTCCCTGTGATTCTCAACAACAGCAAACTACAGAAGGGCCCTAGTGATTCAGATGGAGCTGGGAGACAGAGACCTATCTAAAGAGCTGTCCTGTGATCACTGCCAGGCATGGGAGGCTGAGCCTTTCATTAACATTCTCAGACGTGACAGAGATGGATGGACACTCCTTACTCTCCAGCGCTCACGCATGCGCATATCCACATACACACGCATGCGCACACACCCTCGTGCACATGCGCACTCGCACACACAGCAGTACACAGCTATACTGCAGGGAAAGGCAGCTGTGTTCCCTTCAAAAGGACAGTTAGGCTCTTGAGTATAAGTAAATAGTCCACAGCACCCTGCTTGATCCTCCAGTCTCTCTTAATCCCCAGGCACACCCTCCCCTCCAGAAAGAACCATGAAGTCAGCAGGAGGCAGATATGCTTTACGGGCTCTGCGTCACACAGCACTGCCCGCGCATCCTAATCGGTGATGAAAGAAGGGAACCAAAGCAATTGCCACTGAAGCTGAAAACGTGGCACCCATGGTTCCAGGTCTGTTCTCTCTTGGGAAGGCAGAGCTGGTTGGCTGTTTCTCAGCAAAAGGAAGAAAATGGAGCAGGGCAGATGCTGCTGTATTTGCAGTGGAAGAATGACATTAATGTCCATGGTGCAGGAAGGGCAATGACAGGCAAAATAAAGGTTTTCCCTGAGGCTCAGGGGAAGCCATCCACTTGTGTGCACGGGAGGCCAGAAGGACGTGCTCAGATGAGTGTGTGCTGCTCACCACGCTGGCTCTTTCACTTACAGGAACAAAATCCACCTAATTAGATCAGAGAGATGTGGAATCTGCACCTACTCATAGCTGGGGATAAGGGGCTGAGCAGGTGATGGGCTGTGGACAACTGTCTGGAGGCCACTAAGGTGTTCTTAAAACTGGATGATGCAAACATGTAGTTGAATACACAGATCTGGGGGAAAAAAGTAAGCAACACCTAACACAGCCACTTAATGGCTATTTCAGTCACTGTGTAAAAGAAAAGTATGGAACTTTAGAGCTGGGAGAGTGATCGACGGTCTTCCTAACTGGGCCCCTTACTTCAGATAGAGGAATGGAGATGTCCAAGGTGGTTAACTGCTAGTCTGAGTCATCAGTCTTCCTGATGTACCTCAGAGCATTCCTAGAGCAACGGATGAAAGAGAGAAACCAGTTCCGCTCTGCCCACATCCCCCAACGTCAGCCAAAGTTCAACCAACTTCACCAAATGCTAATATGAACACCAGTCTAGAAGCTGAAGCAGTCTGAATGAATCCCACTCATTTAAGTCAATGGGGTGGCATAAGTCAGTCCCAGTTCACCAGATCCCAGCCCTGATTCTCTACTTAAGTGGGTCCAAATGGTCTTCAATGCAAGGGTAATATGCAAGATGCTGCTTCCTTCAACTTTTCAGTATCAGACCCAGAGTGCTCAGCAAACTCCTTTTTACCAAGATCACGGACTCGATGCAGCTTGGTCAAAGGTCACCATTCTTCTCTGGCTCTTCTAGCTACATGAAGAAGGCATTGCTGAATATTTATTGATTATTATAAGAAACCTAAGAAAGAGATCTGATAGAAGTTCTTTGATTTGGGTTACTTTTCTTCAATCCCCTCTTATAAACTAGGTGTTTTTTTTCTTTTTTAGGGAACTCAAAACCTTTACTCCTAAAGGCCATATTGTGTCATCGTGACCAAAGTCACAGAGAGAAATCAGCTGCCACAAATCCCCAATTTATGATAATGATAGAAAAGAAAACTGCTCAAAAACAAGGCAAGCGATAGCCTGACCTTCCTTTATAAGGTCTGCTCATTGCCAGCAGCGAGAGAAAGTGCTGATTCGGGAGAGAGCCAGGCACAGCAGTGAGGACCACAGCTTACATGGGACGGACCTGTGTTCACGGCCCACATAGGGCACTTAATATTAGCTGTGGGACCTTGGGTGAGGTGCTTATCCTGTGAGTCTTGGTTTTCTCATTCTTAAAATGAAAATAACTACGTGAAACAAGTCAGAGAAAGACAATAGTGTAGGATCACACATACGAGTCAATCTTAAAAAAAAAAAAAAATGAACTCAAAGAGAACAGACTCGTGGTTGCCACAGGCAGGGGTGAGGCGGTGGTGGGGCGGGGCGGGGGGGCTGTCAAGAGGTAAAATGTCTGGTTATAAAATAAATGGGTTCGGGCGCCTGGGTGGCTCAGTGGGTTAAAGCCTCTGCCTTCAGCTCAGGTCATGATCTCAGGGTCCTGGGATCGAGTCCTGCATCGGGCTCTCTGCTCAGCAGAGAGCCTGCTTCCCTTCCTCTCTCTCTGCCTGCCTCTCTGCCTACTTGTGATCTCTCTCTGTCAAATAAATAAATAAAATCTTTTAAAAAATAAAAAATAAAAAAATAAATGGGTCCTAGGGATATAATGTACAGCACAGTATTTACCGTGCCTTACTGTGTATTTGAATGTTGGTGAGATGACATCTTAAAAAGTTCTCATCACAAGAAGAAAAAAGTTCCTGACTATGTGCGGTGATGGATGTTAATTTACTGTGAATGACCATCTCCCAATGCATACCTAGAGCATACCATTACGCTGTATACCTAAAACTAACACAATGTCACATGTCAATTCTATTCCAGTTTTTAAAAATATAAAAATTAAAGAAAATAGAAATCCCATCACCTACTTCTTAGCATTGTTCTAAGGATGAAAGGAAACAGAATCTTCCACATTCGAGAAACCCCTCAAAACCGTAATCCCACATCTCACACCCTCCTGCCACACTGCCCAAGAACAGGGCCTTGTGAACTCACTAGGATTGTATCTGTACTCACCTGCAAATTGCTTCTTGTTTTTCCCTTCTACAATCCCCCTTCCAGAGCTGTCAGTCATTCTCTGTGCCCCACCGCCCTCACTGCCTCCTACCAGCCTTCCCTCCACTCCAAGTACACAGCACCTGCCCTGTGTTCCAGCCCAATTCAAAGGCCCCCACCTTCCCCCACCCAGGAAGTCTACACTGACCCCCATGCCTGGAATCAGCACTTACTCCTGACCTTCCACAGCACCCTGCCTGCGTGTCTCCCAGCCCCGATCCCTTTTTACCACGAGTTATAAACCACCCACCTCCATGATGGTCTCTACCTCTGGATTGTAAGTTGTATTTTTTCCACCTTGGGCTCCTCACCTCTTGAGCCATGTGAAGCCATGCATGTCGTAGGTAGCCCATAAAGTCTTACTAAATTATTACTTAATTGGCTAATTGGTTTCAACAGGCCCCTAATAAAATCGATGCTCGGAGGGAAGAAGTCAGCCCGGGTAGTTAGCCAATTCATTATCACAATATCTTTGATTAGTCAGCAATCACCTTGGAAGGCATAATCACTCGAGGCGAGCCCCGCAAGGTGTCGGGCTTGAAGCTGGTCCCGTTTTCCCAGGGAACAGCAGCAGCCCTGCATATGCCTGTACCCAGGGAGCCTGAGCAGGGCAAAGCTGGTTTCCTCTTGCCGTCCCTTCTCCATATTTCTCTGCTCTTTCCCTTATCACCTCCTTTCTCTTAGCTCCAACACAAATTCATCATTCATTCAGTAAATATTTAGTGAGTACCTACTGTGTACCAGGCACCCTTCCAGCATTAAGAACAAAGCGAAATGATGCCACGAGTTTACATTCTAGTGCAGGGCATCTCCAACTTCGGGGTCATCCGACTCATCTGGGGATGGGTCCAAGCACCTGTATTTCTCCTGAGCTCCCGGATGATACTCGTGCAACCTGCACCTGACCACATTCTCGTGGGGGGTTCTAGACTAGAGCACTGGTTCTCAAGCCTGGCTCCACACAGGAATCACCTGGAAAGTTTTATAAAATGCTGATGCCTGGGTCTCCGCCCCAGAGTTTGATTTAATTGTTCAGGAATGGCATTAGGATTTTTAAAAGCTCCCATAGTGATTATAATGAACATCCAAGGTTGAGAACCACTATTCTAGTGGGAGATGTGGACAGAAAATAAATATATATTTCAGATGAACACTATGAAGAAAATAAAGCAAGTAAGTGCAACAGAGAGTGAGAGAGTATATTCTTTTATGTAAGTTAATCAGGGAAGACCCCTCTGAGGAGGTGATCTTTGAGCAGATACCTGAAAGATATGCAGGAATAACCCATACAGTTATCGGGGGGGGGGGGGGGAAGCTCTATATAGACAAAACAGCACATGCAAAGGCCCTGAGGTAGGAGTGTGCTTGGAGTGTCTGAGAAATAGAGAAACTAAGATATAAGAATGTTCAGGAGAATTTATTGAAACGATGGTTCACAAATGTACCAAAATAGTTAATCTGTTCTTAATGGGAAGTCTAGGTACCCAAAGCCTGAAGGAGTACAAAATAAGTAACATTTTAAACTTAAAAAACACTGATTCAAGGAAACATCTGGAGGCAAGGGAAATGCACATGACTATGTTAAATCATTTAATCATCATAAGAACTGTACCAGATAAATCTCATTATCCTCAGGTTAGAAATCAGTGACCAAAGGCTCAGAGAGGTATATCCACTTGCCCATGACCTTAAAAGGGCGAGATTAACTCCAGTCGGAATAACATCAAGATCTGTTCTCTTTCCGCTATACACATTAATCACCCATCAGGTTGTTCCCCCTATTCTCACTTTGCACATGGTCCCTGTCACAGGTGGAGTAGGTGGGAGAGGGAGGGCACGTGTCAGAAGAAGGAGGCAAAGGGTGAAGATGGGAGGGAAGAAAAAGAAAATTCAGGAAGTAAAAGAGACAGGGAGAGGGAAAAGACAAGAGCAGTGCTCAAGGACAGTGACTCCGCCACACGTGTCTTCAGCTCCTGACTCTTCACAGCCAAGCCCCACAAAAGCCCTGCGAGATGGTGGGAGGGCTCGTTTCACATGTCAACACGGCTGGGCCGTGGAACCCAGACATCCGGTCATATGCCAGTCTAGATGTTGCTGTGAAGGTCATCTTTAGATGAGATGAACTTTTCAATCTGTGGGCTTTGAGTAAAGCAGACTGCCCTCCGTAATGGGGGTGGACCTCGTGCAATCAGTCAGTTGAAGGCCCGAAGAGAAAACAGACTGAGGTCCCCCGGAGAGGAGGGACTTCTCTTCCAGCCTGCCTGTGGCCTCGCACTGCAACATCAGCTCTTCTCTGGGTTTCCGGCCTACCGGCCTGCCCTCCAGATTTTGGACTTGCCAGCCTCCACAATGGCATGAGCCAATTCCTTAAAATAAGCCTCTAGGCACGCGCGCACGCACGCACACACGCACACATACACACATGTGACTGGTTCTGTTTCTCTGGGGAACCCTGATGGCACGGACAGCCACCCCCCAGTACCATCACCCCCAGGCACGCTGAAGTGATTCATGCAGCTCAGGGGGGTCACGTTTCTAGAAAGGGATGGGATTAGACTGGCTTCTGGTTCCTTCTCTCCATGCAGGGCCTCTCTCAGGACTGGCATGTCACCCTAAGTCTCAGACAAGGTGACGATGCTAAAAATCTGACCACCCAAGGAATGTTTTGAACAGCCCTTCTCTCCCTTAGCACAGACTGAATGGATGAAAGAGGAAAGGGCACAAAGGCAGACAACAGGAATGTGTTGCCCTCTGCCAACAGCTGATTAAACTACTGCCCCTCCGACTTCTGGGACCGCGCAGAAGGGCTCACGTGTGCCAGAGTTCAAACCTCCCCACCTGAGGATCAAACAAAATACTTTGTTTTTATGAGGCTTCCTTGATGGGCTCGAAAATAATGATGGGAAATTAACACAACCACAGATGCCACGCTGAAATTCCAGGACTCAGAAACACCGAGAAAAGGCTGGAGCTTGCTGGAGCCTTGACAAAACGGGAGACAGAAAGCAGAAAAAAAATACAGAAAAGTAATTCAGTGATGCCGGTCCACCCACAGGGGAACATTGGGAAATACCACACAATTCTTCCCCCAAAAAATGCTGATCAAAATACGGACTGGTTCAAAAATAAGGCTGTTGAAGAAAGCAAGGAAATAACGTATAAATCACAACTTGAGAAGAGTAGTCCTCTACATTTTATCCATTTCTCAGTCATTAAGAAGGTGCCCCCGAAACGACCCAGAAGCCATTGTTCCCTTGCATGACTGACATCTTGAAAACGCTTTTGGGTGAAGTGTTTGGAAAGCAGAGGGAAGAGCGTGGATCTCCCCTCAGAAAGCAGCGACATATAGGAACAGTCTCGTTCCCTCAAAAAGGAACTTGGGACCAGAAACAATCTCTACCCACCAGCGTCTCTGTGAGAGTACAGGACAGGGGGAAGCAGGATCTATGAAGAAAAAGGAAGCAAGGTTTTTTAAAAAAGAAAATAAAAAAGCAAGTTTCTGCACTTAAATGGAAGAACTTCTGTTCCCTCCATGGTGGCGAGAAATGAATCTCACAGGTGGAGACCCTCCCAGGAGTGTTGGTGTGTGGTGTGACCCTCTCCCCGCACTGTCCTTACCCAAAAAACTGAACTGTCTCCATGAAAAGAGGGAATGACTCTCACTCCTTGAGAATCAGCTCTGGAAACTGAGATGTGTGGTACCGGTTCACTACATAACCAGACAGGAAAAGGAGTTAAAAACACTGAGGAAAACAAGACTAGTAGGCAGAGTCAGTGCTGAAATCCTGGAGAAGTGTGGGTGGGGAAAACAGGAGAGACACAGGAGAGTGCAGAGCAAAGCCAGGCTGGGTTCTCAGGGGAAAGCCAGATCTCCACAAGAACCGCCAAGGTCCTTCCATGCAATGTACACAACGCCATGGGTTAGTAGTGGTTACTCTGCACGGTGCTATGATTACTTAACGATGTTTGCTGTGGTCCTGGATTGGCAAAGGAGTCCCAAAGGTGTGTCACACCTGGCTGAGGCCGCTGACCCTCCAAGCCTGTGGAGTCGCTCTGTCTCAGTGGGCTACTCTATAGTCTCCAGGACCTAGTTAAATGCCAAGGAGGTGGTGGTTTTTTGGGTGTGACCTAAGGGGATGCCACTAACTGTCACGTCCTAAGGGGCCCCTCTAGAACTTCTCCTTGGTGCTCAGGAACTGTGACTGCCAGCCTTCTGTCACAGAACCAGAGCTTTCCAGGAAGGGCTATACATTCCTACCTTTGACCTCATTAGCTTGGATCAGCTCCTCAAATGCCCTAGCTATCAACTAGCAGAGCACAGGGCCCCAAGGCAAGGGTATATTTTAATAATAACTGTATCTTATATTTACAGAGTACTTTTCAGCCTATAGTATGTTTAAAAAAATTGTTAGGAGCAAGGGCCTCGGTGCGGGGGGGGGCACCCTGCCTGGATTCAAATCCCATTTCTGTAACTTTCTTGCTGGTTTCTCACTGCAAAGTCATCATGAGGAGAGTAGCTACCACCCGGGCTTGCTAAAGGATGGATGTGCCATAACAGGTAAGGCATCTCGATCAGTACCTGGAATATAGGGACATGCAAGAGACGCAGATTGATGGCTCCCCCAACCCTGCGACAGATTCAGGGATGGGGGCTCAGAGAGGCGAAAGGTCTTTCCTGGTAACAAGGAGAGCTAGGTTCCAGTAGAAGGCACAGAAATACACATGCACAGATCTGCTTGTGCACACGCTGTTGAGAGGGGATGGGTGAACTGAGGTGGATGGTTGGTGGGAGTGGGTATCTGAGTGACCCAGGAAAAGCTACAGGGCTTTGGAAGGGGATAGAGTACTACCCAGGAGAAAAGAGCACTCCCAAAAATGACAGAGTGGGCTTTGCTTCTACAGAAAAATCAAGATTTCCCTTCCATGGCCTAGGCCAGGATCAGCCAAATGCATTCCTAGTGCGTGACTAATAGACTGCTGATCTCCTGACAAAAGAATACTCTGCAAACCAAGTCTGTAATGCTACCCACACGCATGCAGAGAGCTGTGCTTGGCTGTATTAGTCAGAGAAAACCAATAGGATGTGTGTGTGTGTGTGTGTGTGTGTGTGTGTGTGTGTGTGTGTGTGTGAAGAAATTTATTTTAAAGAATTGGCTCATAACACTTGCAGAAGCTGGCAAGTACAAAATTTGCAGGGTGGGCTGGCAGGCTGGGAACCCAGGCAGGAGGCAATGCTATAGTTCAAGTCTGAAGGCAGGGGCTGCCACACTCCCTCTTGCTCAGGGCAACAGGTTGGCGGGGGCGGGGGGGGGGGGGGTGTGTTGGCGGTGGTGCTTGGTCTTTTCAGGCCTTCAACTGATTGGATGAGACCCACCCACATCATGAAGAGCAACCTGCTTTATTCAAAGTCTACCAATTATAATGTTAATCTCATCCACAAACACCTTCACCGAAACATCCAAAATAGTGTCTGACTACACAGCTGAGCACCGCAGCCCAGCCAAGTAAATACAGCTATCCCCCACTTTCCAAAACTTCGCGCTGCACCACCTCATTTTTACAAAAGACCTCTGTTAGGACCTGTCTCCACTAACCAAATGAAATCTGAAGAGGATTTTCCCTTTTACGAGAAAAGGAGAAAAATGGAAATAGCATTCAGTGTTTGCTTTGCAGCGAGCCGTTACAGAAGCAGAACATCCCAAGCAACGAGAGGGACCCCACCAGCTTGTTCCCCAGCAGCCACACTCAGCATCTCAGCATCAAGTGGCCACAGCTTTGAACTGTGTCTGTGAGCATCTGTACTTGATCTCAGTTTCTTTCTGGGGTCAGTTAGCAAGATATACCTGTATCCTAAAACATCAGAAAAGCCTGAGGGACATTATATTTTGGGTTTGGGAATACTCAAAACTTTTTCCGTAAAATTAATGGTAACTACCCCTTCGCATTACATCATTTCAGCTTAAGAAGGTTTTTGTAGGAACGCTCTACTTTTGGATAGTAGGGGAACCCATATGTAAAATTGACCGTCCTGTATGCCCCAGGTGTTCTGCTTTCAGAGATCCCGTATCACAGAAGATTATGAGCTAGCTCTCCAAAGAAAACACAGGATGTCTACATGGACTTTCAAAAAAGAAAAAAATGAAAGCAAGGGAATAAACTTCATGAAATTTAAGACCATGGCTTTAATTTCAAGACTGGGTGGGAAGGCAGGGCTGGAATGAGAGGGATGCACAAAGGTAGGGCAGTAGTACTGGGAATGTTCTAGTTCCTAAATTAGGTGGTAGGTTCAGAGGTTTTCATTTTATTGTTATATTTTGTAACTCACAGAGCTTCTTATTGTATCTTATTGTATACTGGACCCACCACTCAGAGCCGTAGGGATAATAGATATAGAGAGAAATATAGAGATATAACCTCAGATATATAGAGAGAATATAGAGAGAAAACCTCAGATGTTACATATAAAGAGGAGAAAATTGAGCTTTCAGGCCATGGAGCGAGACCACCACCTTAACAGAGCCTTCCCCAATCACTCCTGAATAGAAATCTCTCCTTCTCCGATCATAACTGTCTACTTCATCCGTGAGCTAATACCACTAAGGTAACTTTTCACATACTTGGGCCTCCCGTCTCCAAGTAAAATAAAAATAAACTCCCTGATGGCTTAAAAACAAGGTTTGGGGGGTAGGAGTGGGGGCGAGGGCAAAGTAACCAAAAGATGTCAGCAAGAAAGCAGAGTTGGCTGAGCAGCCCCAGGGTTCCAGCGCCGCGGAAGGTCTGAAGGACTCCAAAAGTTGGCCTGAGGGGTGAGAAACCAGGCAGGGTCACACATCCGATTTTCACAAGCCTGCAGTGAGACAACACCTACCCCACTTGGCGTGATGCTATAAACAGGCCCCAGGCTAACAAGGATGACACAGCAAGGCTCGCAGATGGGTGCCCAGCAGACCGGTGAAAATCTCAATCATCTGTGACGTGCAGACTTCGAGCAGCTGGTGGGAAGCCCCTCCTAGGGACATGGTACTATAGCCCCACGGCTCCTTAAGAGAACACAGTATGGCGTGTGGCACTTCCAGCAAACTGCCCACCTTTCAGCAAGCTTCCTGGCTGGTTAAGACAATAGCTCGGAAGACAATGGGACTCCCCAAAATGGCCAACAGTGAGGAGTGCTTTATGGGTCTTTGAATCCCTTATCCACACTGTTAATTTTTCTCATCAGGACTCCTCAACCCTAAACTTGAGATGCTCCTATTTGTCCCAGGCACCCCAGCTCTGACCTCTTCTAATTTCGGTGATGTGAGGTCAAGGCTGCGTGTGAGAGCGTCCTCTCACTGGAAACAAAGGTTAACCTGGAGAGCAAGTTACAGCTTTTGATGTACCCACAGCACAGAGCGGAGGATGAGAAAGTAACAGATGGGATAACTTCTCTACTTGCCAAAGTTCACAGAATAAGGCTGGGAGAATCATAAACACAACTACTGGATAGACTTCAAATGGCTTATAAACGGCTCCTGTTAGAGTCACATTCTAAGGTCTAATCTAGAAGGAGGGAAGACTGAGATGAGAATTACTGTAACCATGTTCTAGCCCAGCCTTGTCAATAACAGGTGAATATGGCCGTGTAAGGTGACACGACCAGCTCAGTGACACTTCAGGTCACAGGCAGGTCACTGGCAGAAGTAGAACCAGGTCTCCCCGTGCCATGGCCACTGCTGTTTCCACCATGCATTCTAGGAGAGATCATTTTACCCACCTGCCACATCCGTGACTTGGAATTTGTATAAGTTGGCACTAAATCAAAGACAGGCCCAGATTAGAATACATAAATCTACATGAAGGATGTTGGAGAGCAGTAGTTTGGGAGTGGGTGGGGGGGTGGAGAGAATGATCATCTCCTTACATCAAGAGAAGGAAAAATCATCAGGGGCTAAACCAAACTGAGAACACTTCCGTGGACCCACCACTCACAGCGACACGCTGGTTCCAACAATTCCAAAATTCCTCACGTATCAGAATTCTGAGAACAGAATTCTCAACAGCAGCCTGTTGTTTGGCATGAGAGGGAACAAACGAGAATAGGAAATGGATCAATGGAAATGCAGTGCACGACGAGAATGCGAAAGTCTGTGTCCAGCTCACACAGAGAAACCCTGCAATCCAGTCAGGGTGAGGTCCTCACCAGTCTGCACTGGCTCTGGGCTCAGGAGATCTCCTCTCCAAGAAGAAGCCTGCCGGCCACATCAATCCTGGGAATGGCAAGTGAGCCCACACCTCAGGATTTTAGTTTTAAGACTACCCGTTTGAGAAGCGGGGAATGAGATTTTTTTGTCTCCTCATCAACACATTTTTTTCGTCTTGAGCCTCTTTGACACGACTGCTCCTCTTCTAGAATCTGAAATGTAGCACTTCTGTTTACTTCCGTATGAGTTCCCTGAGGTCTGATTGTTGATGTCTGTGCAAGTCAGTGATTAGCATTCTGACTTCAATTCCTTCTTCACAGTCAGCCAAGGAGCCCAAGAAGTTGGCTACAGCCACTCCCCAGGAACAATAGGCCCTTTCTACAAAATACAGGTTTGTCTTCCTTTCCAAACACCCAAGAGTTGGTCCTCTGGCGGAAAGGTCTACCTGACTGTACAAAGTGTTCACTGTGGAGGAGAAAAACCAACTTGAGAAACCAACTTGCAGGTCCTCTGTCCAACAAAGTCAAGGCTTCACCCCTAATTCCATTTATAGAACTCGAAAGGTAAACTGTATGTCCCATCAGAAAGCATACAGATACACCTATGGAAGCCATCGTTCTGGAACTGGGCCTGGAAGAAGCAACTGCCTACCAGAGAAGCAAGCTGTATGGGGATTCTCTCCACCTGCCCATTTCAGAATTCCTTAGTGCTCAATTAATACTTAAGACTTGGTCTCGGGGGATGCCTGGGTTAAAGCCTCTGCCTTCGGCTCAGGTCATGATCCCAAGATCCTGGGATCAAGTCCTGCATCGGGCTCCTTGCTTGGCGGGGGGCCTGCTTCCCCCACAACCTGCCTGCCCCCTCTGCCGACTTGTGATCTCTGTCAAATAAATAAATAAAATCTTAAAAAGAAAAAAGAAAAAAAGACTTGGTCTCGGATCTGTCCTGCTCTCCAAAGTCTGGTGGGCCCTACTATCTCTTTAGCACTTGAACTTGGGGCCCCAGGACACTCAGTGACTCTCAATGAGGCCTCAAGGGTAAGGAGGGTTCTCCACTCCAGAGGCTCTGAGGATGTTGATTCACTCTTTCACCAAAGAAAAAAATTTAAAAAGCTGAAATACACCCCATTGGACTCCCTCCTCTTTGATATTTTTCTTCAGGACTCTTTGCAGAGAGACGATTATGCACTTGTACTTGCTTTCGCAGCAAAAAGACGCAGCGCAGCGTTCGGTCCCTGCTCTGCCCTTTCACTAAATACTTTGTGCATCAGTTTTTCTGCATGTACACAAGGACAGTAAGAACGCACCCTGCTTTTCTCACACGGCTATTATCAGGATGGAACAAGATAACAAAAGCAAATATTTTAAAAGCTGCTTTATAAATGAAAGGCCCTGTTATTTTCATTCCTTTCACCAACGTGAACGTGGCGTCTGAGGACATCAAGAGCTCAGACAAAGGGACATGGGCAGAAGGAACATTTGCTTCTTATCATCCCTGTCCCAAAGAGGTCCTCCAAAGATTATAAAACCATGGAAGCAGAGGGGGTGGGACTCCCACCGCGACAGTACATCCCTAAAAACTATTCTGGAAAAGACGACAGGTTCAAGGCTCTCACTTTCATTTACCCCTATTAAAAGGACTTCAGCAGTAGCAGCTGGACGGACTCCCAGCCTGCCTTCTCTTGGTGAGACGTACGGAGGTGGCAAGAGAGCTTGGTGGGCTGACAAAGGTTGGTCTTTGCTACACTCCAGGCTTCCCCTGAGAATATTCAAGGTATGAGGGAACCCTATGGTTCAAACAAATTTCCCTCACAAGTTCCATCCCCATGGAACAGTTTGGAAGGTGAAATTATTTGGATTTGGAGAGGACTGCTTGTTTGGGAAGAGGTGATTTTCTTTTGAAACTTTGTTTTACCCTTTCGTTAATAGGCTTGTGTTTTAGGTTAATCATTCTAAGGTCTGGGACTTCATGTCCTTAAATCACACTACAATAGACCAGACCAGACTAAATCAAGATTTGGCGGGGGGGGGGGGGGGGGGGCTAGTCAGGCCAAGAAGAATCTACTAGTCCAAAGCACGAAGCCAGGAGCCAGTTCATTGCAAAATTGCTCCATTATCCCAATGTAGATTATCTAATCTAAAACCACTCAAAAAATATCTGAAGGCCAGGGCAGAAAATATAAATAAAGGAGTCAGATGCTTGAAACACACACACGCACACATACCACCACCGCCACCACTAAAATCTCCAACTGATTTACACACCAGGAAAACTTGCTTTTCAGAGAGTCTTTGGCTGTTTTAGAAAACATGAACCAACTTCACTCAGTGGTGAATCCTCATGAACTGTTTCCCGGAGCTGGTGTGTCTGGGCTCCAGCCCATGCTGTGTCCCATGTTTTATATCACACTCTATGGCTACCATTTTTAGCACATTCTTAGCTAACATATCCACAACAACAGGAAAAATGGCCTGTGATTCACTCCCCTTCCCCTTCTCTTGCTCCCTGCCTCTCTTCCTTCCCTATTTAACCCCCAGGCTACTGTCCCTTCAAGGCCTTTAAAGTCTACTAACTGATTTCCTAGCGCTTGTCCCTTCCTCCCTCTTCCCCACTCTTAAACGGTTCCTTCGTGAAATCAGTTTGTCTTGAGCACCTACTGTGTGTCAATGCTCTGCTTGACGCAAGAAATACAATAAAGAGTCCCCAGGACTAAACAGTCCCCAGTCCCTGTTCTCAGATGCCTACCTTGTGATGGTGAGACAGACAAAACAAAGAATAAACAGACAAACAAAATATCTGCAAGTTGTAATAACTGCTAAGGAAGGGACAAACAAGAGTCAGATTAAAAACAACAGGAGGAGGACCCAAAAATACTCTGGAGTGACCAAGAGGGCCTTTCTTCTTTATTTTCAAAACCTTAGAAATACACATATTTTAAGTGTGGACTCTTAGACTCACAGGGCAATTAACTAGCCCTTTCTAAAGTTTCCTTTTAATCTTAAAATATAAAGGAATTACATAACTGACATCATTCAGTCCAGATTCCTTCAGGAAGATCTCCTGCTCAGCCCTCTTGCCTGCCAGGAAGGAAACTCATCTCCCAATGGGTAGTTACAAGGCACTCCGCTAGGCTCTGTGGATCGTTTGAAATATCTCCCACAACTTCACAAGCATTTCCTTCAACTCAGTATTCTTGGGAAATTGGGAGGTGGGGGGGAAGGAAAGAAAAAAAACCTGACCTACTCAACGAAAACCTGGACAGTAGATTAAGTCCCACAGAGGGAGAGAGTGTGTTTTAAACTTCTTGGTCTCATTCACATTGGCTCACCCATAAATAGTCTTATGATTTTTTTTTATATTAAGATAACAAAGTCAGCCATTCTATTCCCCAAATTTCTCTAACCTTTTCTTTTAAAACCCATGTTCTACATCTTCAATTATTTTTATCACACTTCTCTTCAACTTCTATATTTATACACACTCTTCTAAAGAGTGACTAAAACAGGAAAAAATAATAAGGAACTGACTAATGCAAAGGTTAGCAAAAGGGTTATTTTCCTTGAAACTTGTATTATTTTTAGTATATTTCAGCACTTTTTCCCAATCAGCTTTTAGTCAACTAAGGACTCCTGGGTATTTTCTTTCAATACTTGTACCAAGTAATGTTTTCCCTTTCTGTCTCTGAAAGTTCAGGGCCCTCCTTACATGATCACTTTTTAAGACTACTAACTAAATTCATTTTTTCAAATTCTCCAGAGTCATTTCTGACATTTTACACCTTAGAATCTAAACTGCATACAGGCAGAGACTGTGTCTTTTTCCTGGTGAGCTTCATGAAGAAACAAGTTCTTTATGGACCATTTACATAGGCTCTGATGGTCATGCCGAGGACAGTTTCTAAGGCCAACTCAGCTTTGTTCTTCAAAATATAAGTTTATACTGTTTATGAAAGTCTTGTTTGAGTTCTGCTGCTACCAAGAGACTATAGGCAGAGCCCCTGACATGCACCAGGTGCTGCCATGTTACACCGACATGAACTGCCTAAACTTCACTGCTCAGCTCCGCCAAAGAACACCACTCAGGGAGTCAGGACATGCCTTTGGAAATGTCCTCTCACCAAGAGGCCAAGGAGAGGCCTGGAAGAAAAATGGACCTCTGGCTACAGAAACTAAAAGCACTGAGACTCTTGAGTCTTCACAGACAATGGAGGGCACCAAAAAGAAGGAAATTCTGACATAGGCTACAACATGGACGAACCACAAAACACAGGCCAAGTGAGTGAGGCCAGCCACCCCAGGCAAATACTGTAGAACTCCATTTATGAGAGGCACCTAGGAGAGTCAAAGTTGAAAGGAGAATGGGGGCTACAAGACTGGGCGGTGGGGGGAGGCAGGGGGGAGTGGGGTTATTGTTTAATGGGTATGGAGTTTTAGCTAGGGAAGATGAAAAAGTTCTAAATGTGGATGGTGGAAGACAGTCATGCAGCAGTGTGACTGTACTTAGTGATGCTAAATTGTACACATAAAAATGGTTAAAATAGTAAATTTTATGTTATTTTGCTATAATTTTTAAGTGGAAAAGACAGGGGCTGAGGAAAAAAAATAGGGACAAACAGAACAACAACAAAAAAAAAGACAGGGGTACCGTGGACTTGATTTTGTTTACCAACTCTCAGATTCCTAGAATGAGGGGATCCCCCTCAAAAACTTAACATGGAAGTTTTAGCACTAACGGTGGTAAGCCCTGCTGTCCACAGTACAAACTGAGAACCTCCAATGTCCCCCGCCTCATGCTAGGTACTGGAAGGAGATTAAAGTTAATTATAAATAGTCTAAGGAAGCCTACGGAGAATGAGACATACATTCAAATAACTATGCGCTATGCTGATTTGAATTGAGGTTTATAAAAAGAAATTCAAATGTAGTATAGGAGAAAGGACAATAAGTTCAAGAAAGGTTTCCAACATGAGTTCAGGGAAGGCAAATTCATAAGCATTTAATGAAAGAAGTTGGATACATGACCTTGACCTACTTTCACCTTTGCACCCGTTCCAGCCAATGATGTGGGATCCTCAGTATGGTCTAACGTCCTCCCAGCTGGAGGACTCTGCCATTCTACATGTTATATAACATGGAGGACAGCCACAACACATTTGGGTGTTTGACTGGATCTCACCCAGTACAATATTTTTCCATTCTCTTGACCACCATCTGTTGCTACTCAAGAAAAAGTTCAATAATCAACAAACCTCTGTATTTTATTTTTTTTCTCTATACTTATACATTTTAACTTATCTTGCAGGATAACTCTCTAGGTTTCCAGAAATATAGAAGAAACACACACAACTAGGTTATTTTACTCTAAAATATGTTTCTAATGCTCAAATCAAATTTTACACATGTCTCAACAAGATTCATCCACATAAATAGTTTTAGAGAATGGAAAATAGACCTTTTCTGTCTTTCCAGGTCATTGGTGTTTATGAAATAACGCAATGCATAGTGCTTAACTGAAAATCAACATTTTAAATGAATTAAAATGAACAAGCTGTATTTTATCAACTCTGAGGACTCTGTAAGTTTCATTTTTTGGGTGTGTATGCAGCGAAAGTGTTATTAATACATGCAAATCCCACCAAATCCTGGTTTCCTTCAATTTGTCCCATATGTCTTGAGAAAAAAATGAGAAAGCCTGGCTCAAGCAGAAAAGAAAGAACAATGTCCCTCCATTTTATTGATACACTTTCAAAGGAGCAATCTATTACAACCATCTCTTTGCAATACCGCAGCGGATTAAGCACCTGACAAAAGAAAGGAAGAATTCTCAATACGGGTTAGCATTATGTGCAAATGGAAAGATTTTCAGAGCAGGATGGTAGTGGCTTCTGGAATCTGCCTGAGGGTGTTCCAAACCTGGGCATTTTCTGTCTGCAAACCTTAGGCAGGTTATATAACCTCTCCAGCCCTCGATTTCCCCACCCATTAAGTATTTCAGCAATACCGATACCTAGCTCAGAGCATTGCATAGAGAGCTGAATGAGCACGTAGCAACATAAAGCTCTTTGCGCAGGATCTGGAATGTAGTAAATATTTAGAAAATGCCAATTTTTCTTTTATTAATCAACTTGTATTCTTTTTTTTTTTTAAGATTTTATTTATTTGACAGATCACAAGTAGGCAGAGAAGCAGGCAGAGAGAGGGGACGGGAAGCAGGCTCCCCACTGAGCAGAGAGCCCGATGCGGGGCTCGATCCCAGAAGCCTGGGATCATGACCTGAGCCGAAGGCAGAGGCTTTAACCCACTGAGCCACCCAGGCACCCCAACTTGTATTCTAATTCCAATGCAACCACTGGCCACTTGCAACCTTAGATACTTCACTTAGCCTTTGGAGATGGGAGGGGGCATTTATACTTTTTCATCCCGGTAACTTATTTATATTATAACCGGAAGTTTATAACCTGCAGCTATTTCGCCCATCCCCCTCCCTCCCTCCCCTCTGGCAACCCACTAGAGTTTGTTCTCTGTATTTTTTTTAGTTTGTTTGTATTGTTTATTTGGGGTTTTGTTTTGTTTTGTTTTAGATTCTACATATAGGTGAAGTCACATGGCATTTGTCTTTCTCTGTCTGACTTACTGCACTTAGCATAGTACCCTCTAGGTCCATCCACATTGTCACAAATGACAAGATCTCATTCTTTTTTATGGCTGAGAAATATTTAATTGCCTACATACATGACATCTTTTTTATCCATTCATCTATCCATGGACACTTATACTGCTTTCATATCTTGGCTATTCTAAATAATGCTGCATGAACGCAGGGGTGCATGTACCTTTTTCACTTAGTGGGGGGGGGGGGTGTTGCTTTCTTTGGGTAAATATCCAGTAGTGGAATTACTGGATCATAGGGTATTTCTATTTTTAATTTTTCATTTAGTTTATTTGAAGCCTCTTGGTTCTCCCTACTTCTATCTTACCTTATAAGGATAATAGGGAAAAACTGGGATAAGACCTATAATGAAAGTTGAGCTACAGGAAAACATTCAACTCCCTTGGTAGTTTGGAAGGAGTAAGCTGCCTTGTGTGAGATGCCCAGGTTGGGAGGCACACGGTAAAGAGCTGATGGCCACTTCTGGCCAAGAGCTAACAAGTAACTGAAATCCTCTATCCACAAGTGCTAAGTACTTTAGCACTTTTAATAATTTGCCAATAAAAGTAGATTCTGCCCCAGTCAAGCCTCAGATGAGACCACAGTCGTGACTAATACATTAACTGCAGCCTTGTGATACCCGAAGTGAATGACCCAAATAAACTGTGTCCTGACCCCCAGAAACTATACGAAAGTAAACATGTGTCATTTTAAACCACTAAGTCTGTGGTGATTTGTTACATAGACATAGAACGCCAATATTAATATGGAGATAGGGAATGCAGGGAGATACACATGGTACAAAATACACACACACACACACACACACACACATACACACACACACACACACAAGGATTCCTAGGATTAAACATCATTGCTGTAGTGATTTAGGCTTATGGGAGCACTATGGCAGGAAAGAATAGTAAAACTAAGGACAGAGGGGCGCCTGGGTGGCTCAGTGGATTAAAGCCTCTGCCTTCGGCTCAGGTCATGATCCCAGCGTCCTGGGATCGAGCCCCGCATCAGGCTCTCTGCTCAGCGGGAAGCCTGCTTCTCCCTCTCTCTCTCTGCATGCCTCTCTGCCTACTTGTGATTTCTGTCTGTCAAATAAATAAATAAAATCTTTAAAAAAAAAAAAAACTAAGGACAGATACTGTAACAATCTTCTCCACAGTAATGGGGTATGAGAAAAAAAGCAACATAGCTTTCTGTGGCATTTCATCAAACAAGTAACAACCAAAGGTTTTGTTTTCAATTTATTTTCAAATTAGGTAAGTCAGCCTTTCTGGAAACCAAATTGGGCAAGAGATTTTTGTCAAGGTCCAAATCCTCTTGCCAAATTGCATTACCTTATGGACATGATTGGAAACCTCCCGGGACTTAGTTATGGGAAAGTTTCACAAATGAGACACCCAGATTGGACAGCTAACATGCAACTTAGTTCACATTAAATAAACTGACCCAGGCCAGGAGATCAGAAAAGCCTTTTGTTAAGATGTGGGTTCTGAGTTCATTTTCTATTTAAACGCTCTAATTTTCCAGTCCCTCTCACAGATGCACACTCTACGCCACTTAGCCCCCCGTCCAATGCTCCCTCCTGCGACAACACCCCTCTTCCATTTTATCAGGGTCTCCACTCAAAACTTTGCCCTTAAATTCTTCATTGGTCTAGGGCCTTCTTCAACATTTTCCAGAGAATCAGGGAATTTCAAAAGTAAAAAGGTTCCTTTGAGATTTCCTAGTCCCATTCTCTCATTTTACCAGAAAAACTGTGAGGCCCACAGAATTCAAATGACTGGTTCTAGTTTAGAAGCAGAATCTTTTTACAACCTTTAAACTATTTCTTGTGAACAGAGAGGAGGAGTACATTTCCCTCAAAACCTGCTCTTTCATCTTTTCCTGCATCTGTCTGCTCTAACGCCTGCAGCCTTGGTAAGTACCCCCTTTCCCAGGAAAGCATTTCAGTGAAGTACCAACTATGAATGGACGAGACCCCAAGTAACCACCCTGTGTCTTAGAGGCTGACATGACCTCCATCATTCACAAAGCTTCTGCCACTATCAATCCCCAACAAATTCAGCTGAGTCATGGCAACAACAACAACAACAAAATGATTGGCCCCACTGCTTCAGGGATGAGCTAAGGCACGATATACTCATGTTATTCAAGAAGATTCACCAACTGCAGCTTGAAGAAAAAGACAAGAAGGAGAATGATGTACTTAAATTTAAAAAATATTTACAGAGGTATCACCTACAATTTCTCCGTAATTTGTTTATCGACTTAACAAATACTAAATATCACCCGTGTTAATCACTTCGCTATTGGGAATAAAAAGATGATGTAAGAGAAACAGCCTCTATCCTCAGGGAATTTACAGTTTAGTAAGGAAGTCAAATATTTAACGATGATTATAATAACAGAGAACCTTTTACTGAGCATCTACTAAGTGCCAGGCTGGTTCCCAGGGCTTTGGACAAGACAACTAACTCCTCTAGTTGTCACTGCAACTCTGTGAGGTAGGCTCAATTTTTTTGATATTGAAATACAGCTGACACTCGAAGTTACATGAGTTTTGGGTGTGCAACAGAGTGATTCAACGTCTCTACACCTTATGCTCTGCTCATCGTAAATGTAGCCGCCATCTGTCACCATAGAGCACTATGACAATACCACCGACTGTGTTCCCTTTCATCCCCATGACTTACCCACTCCATAGCTGGAAGCCTCTAGCGAGGCTCTATTTTTAATCCCTATTTTTACTCTCAAGAAAAGTAAGGCACAGAAAGATTGGGTTCCTTGCCCAAAGTTCCATTCACCATTTCAAGAAATATTTGCTTACTGTGTTCCAGGCACTGCTCTGGGCGCTGGTGATACAGCAGTGAACAAAGGGGACCAAAGTCCTCATTCCCGTGGGGCTTCCATACGAGTGGAAGGGGAGATATTTGAAGTAAAAACCAACTAGAATCGATGTCAGAGAGTGACAAGGGCCCTACAGAAAAACAGAGTGGTGAAGGGGACAGAAAGGATTGTTTAGAGGTAGTTGGGTCATTGCTGTTTCAAAAGGGTGGCCTTGGAAGGCCTCTCTGAGCAGGGATGGGAGGTGTGTGCAAGCACTAGAGGGAGGCCCTTCAGGCAGGCGGCTGGAGGCAGAGCCCAGGGCCTAACTGCTTTGCTCACCGCCTCTCCTCCAGCCTCTCCTCCACCAACGTCTCTCCTCCATACGCCATGCAAAAGAGGCTGCAGCCTTGCCTTTGCTTCTAGCAACCTCCTTAACTAAGCTTTATTTTCTCTTTTGAGTATCAAAGTAATGTATTCTCACTGGGAAAAAAATAGGTTTAAAATTGGGTTTTCATAGAAACTTCTATTCTCCCAGATGCTGGAGGTTCATTGGCCAAAAACAGAGGGGTTCTGGAAGTCTGACAACACCAAGTGGAAGAGAGAAATGGAAAAGGCCCTGGACAAGGATTCCAGAAATTCAGGTTCTGGTCCTGGCTTTGCCTTTAACCAAAACCTACCTTTGCAGGCCTATTATGTCCCCTCCCCAGGCCTCAGGGTCCTTACCTCTAAAATGAAGGAGGTCAATTAGGCAACAGGACCGCAAGACCCTTGTGAACATTCCACAAGTGGATGATTAAGAACAGAAGTCACCGGGAACGTGGGGAAAGCCAACTTAGCACACTAAGGGCTGCCAAACACACGAGTCCCCAGAGCTGAACCCACAGCCAGGTAAGGGGGCAAGAGGAGTGGCTGAGGTTCCTGCAGCCCTGAGGGATGCCCCCGGGTCAGCCAGCACAGGAGGGAGAATGAAGGGTAGGAGGGGGCCGCTAGGACCTCAAGGCACTCTACCTGGCTACCAGATGAGGACAGTTACAAGTGTGTGCCCTGGGAAACTCCTGGGGCTCTGATTCCACATCTCAGGGGAACTGTCAGATGAAACCTAGTTATATTGAGAAAGGACGAGTGTTGCTGACAACACAAGCCCTTCTCCTCCTAGCTCATACCGTCAGCATTCTCTCCACCTCGTGCCCTGGAAGAGCAAAACTGGACAGGACCATAATAGAGCTCCCTTCCGCTGGGGAACCCTGAATCCAGGGAAAGCAGAGAGCGCCCAGGACAAACTCCCTGCCTCGCAGGAAGGGTCCCAAAGTCAAATGAAAGAATTCCAACTGCTTCAGAGCAATGGCCTTTGTGGGGATGGTTCCCATTCATCTTCTTGTCACTCCTCTCCCCAACTTTCTCCATACTGTTTGATCCCTGGCCGTATCCGCCACTTCACTATTTAACTCTCAGAGTGCTAATTAACATAGGCTGGAGAAATCTCTAATTCAATCCACTAGAATCTGCTCATACCACAATAATTTTTTGAAGATTTATCTATTTTAGTGAGAGAGAGAGTGAGAGCGTGTGCAGGGGGCAGAGGAAGAGGGAGGGAGAGAATTCTCAAGCAGACTCCCTGCTGAGCCCAGCCCTACATGGGGCTGGATCCCATGACCCTGAGATCATAACCTGAGCCAAAACCAAAAGTCCAACATTCAACCAACCAAGCCACCCAGGCACACCTCCTAGCACACTAATTTTTCTAAGAGTCCTCTGAACCCGAGCTCAATTTGATCATCATGAAAAGGAAGGACGATGTACTTCCAGTTCACGACAATCAGTCTAATATATGCAATTCAAGTTTGAAAATGCCAGAAAATTCAGTGTTTCACAGAGGCCTGTCTTCAGTATCTTTTGACAGATTTCAGCGAAATTCAGTACACAGAAGTTATAGATGACATACACTAAGGGACATCCACCATCTCTGCATGACCATTTCCCCATTTTGTTTTTTAACCACATGGTGAACGAAGGGAAGAGAAGCACAGTGATACATGGAGCCATAATGAACATCGAGCTGAATTCTCTCTCAGCTCCTTAAGGAAAGGGAACACGGTATTTCCACGGGGAAGGAAAGGACATCTCATTCCAGGTACCTGCAGGGATACATCGTCTAAGGGGGGAGACGGGACGAACACACATAAAAGTCCATGTGGATAAATGATTATGACTTTGCAGAGCTAAAACATGAAAGCAGAGAGAAGGCTGTAGCAAACAGAGACAACAAGACAACAATGGGGGGCGCAGGTTTCACTGGGAATGTTTCTAGAGAAGGAGGTTTTTAAAGCCCTGATTTGAAAGTAAGAGAGAGCCACATTTAAGCAGAGGTGCCCCACTATGAACGTGATCATCCTCCTATTTAACCTCTGCACTGAATGATATTAAAAATCTATTAAGCCTCACAGAAGACAGCCCTTTTGGTTTCACAATGACTGACACAGTTTAAAGGATGAACCGAATCCTTTTTATAAAAGCAACACGAGCCCATCATTCAAATAACTCCATTGAAAGCTAGTTTAAATGCATTACTGCGTACATAACCCTCATGAAAACCCAGTGTGAGAGCCAACAATCAGTGGCCCATTTCTCAGCTGAGGAAACTGAGCCTCCAAGGTTAAATAACATGCCCAAAGTCAGACAGCAAAAAAGGGACAGAAGCTGAGCTCGAACACGGGCAGATCTAGCCCACTTTAAAGGCTACTGAGTTCTTAACCATCCTGCTAGGTAGGTAAAAGAATACAAAGAAATCACATCTCCAGAGATGAACCTAAAATAAAGACTTCCCAAAAGTCATCCGAAATAGTGTTCTGTATTATCCCGTGGCACAATAAAATGCGTTCTTCTACCACCATCCACTCCAATGAAGATTTTATTTGGTACAAATCCATCTGGTCTTCCCAAGGGCATATGCTGGTGTGGGCAGTGGCTGCACGATCCCTCTTGTTAGAAGGAGAAGTGGTCACAGAGGACTAGCTGTTTTCTCTGAGGAGAGAGACGCCTGCTGTCCACCAGCCCCCTCTGGTCCTCTTCCCTGAAATCCTCACTCCCTCTGCTAGCCGCCGAGTCTCTGAGAACAGATGGTCAGGGATGGGTGCAAGTGAGGCCGTCATCCCTGTGGCTTCCCCCGAGCTCCATCGCTAGAAAGCAAATAGAGGAAAGCAACTAGGGAAAGAGATAAGACAGAGGAAGAGCACTGGGACTAACAGCCACCAGAAGGAGAAGGCAAGCTTTCCCCAGTGTGTACTTTTGCCACCCCTAGGAGGGAGTTATCTAAGTCTAGTCCCTGGAGGGATAAGCAGGATTCCATGACCACAGACTATTCCTGAAGCCTAACTTAGGTGAACTCTACCATCCAAACACCAGGCTAACAAGGACCAGAGGTAAGTAGTGTCTTCTCACCTCTGGGTCCCTCTTAGCCAAATGGATGTGCCATGAAGAGGAATGGTTAGGGACATCACTAAGTACCAGAGACCCAGATGCCTAGTAGTGGGACTAAGTTAAAAATGATTTTGGTCTATCTACAGTCCTCAAAGATGAAGAGACTCACAAAAACACAAGCACATCTGACTTTCCATCTGCCTACACTTAAACTGCATACAATGCATGTTCTCATCAAAAACCAACCACTTTCCAGGGCCTGAGTGTGCCATCTTTTCCCATGCTTCTAAGTTCCCTGAAATAGTTCACACTATCCACCTTCCTAATCTACCTTGTGAACTCTTCTTACTCATGTTCTGATGATCAGATCCAACACATTCCCCCCATCATTCCCAGAAGTCTTCTCTCCCAGGGAATGGTAAACACCCTTTCCCTATGACCTAAGTGTTATATACCACATATCACGATGCATTTTAATTCTCCCCACCAGATGGGAAGTTCTTTAGGGGCAAAAAACTGACCCAATCAGACACAAAGAAGACTGGGCTCATGAGAACATAGCTTTACCTTCAAAGAGTTTAATATCAGATAAAATCAACAAGCACCAACTGCACCAAGCCTACGTATAAAGAAAGTACTCACTGTGTGCCCAGAATTGTTTCAAGTCCTGGGTGGGACGGGTATGATGGTGGAAGAAACAAAGTAAAGATATGATGGCGTCTTTGTTCATATAAAGCTGACCTGCTACGTCTTCACACCAACTAAAATAAAAAGCACTGAGGGTTATCTTTATTGTGCTTCCCACAAATGTTCCTTCAGTTCATAATACTCCTGCTAGTTTCTAAAAAATGAAGTCATATACATAGAGTCATCTCTCGTATGTGGACAACTGATGATACGTGCAAGAATATTTATAGCAGACACGTTCACCGTAGCCGAGATTCTAGCACCAATCTGAAGGCCCATCAATGGGAGAGTGAATGAGTCAACGGAGCAAAATCCCCGTGGAACATTATATAGCAGACAAGGCAAATGAACTACTGTGGCATGCAGGAATATAGACGGATGATAGCAGTGACAATATTAAGTAAAAAAGATTACACACAGTCTGATGCTCTTTTCACATATATACAGTTTATGCCTTAACGTGGTCCATTTTAGGAGCACACACAGGTGAAAGCAGGCATACAGAAAGGACAGCAGGGAAGGAAAGGTGCACACAGGGTTCAGCTGATGGTTACCTTGGGGAAGATCAGATGCGAGGAAGAAGGAGGAAGGAGGGAGGATTGGACCTGAGGAGGACCATCATGGGGTCCAATGGAGGGTATTTTCAAGGTCCTACCTTTGGTTTCAGGGGATGGGGATGAGCTGCTCATTAGATCACTTGAAACAGATCAAAATATGAAGATGACGTGTCACAAAGTAAGGATTGTGATTAACCTAGCTCCTTGCATATGAAGACCAATATCAAAACAAAAGAACAAAAGTACAGAAATATTAGAAGATGGTGCCTGAATGTATGCAGAATGTACATGTGTCCCATAAAGGAGTGAGGAGGGCAGAGAGAGGACGGCTTCTGCCACACCTCCCCACTAACTGATTTCCCCCAGCCGCCCTGTGTCTAGGTTACCAATTGAAAGGAGGCAAGACATAAGCATCCACACATTCCAGCGTCAATTTGCAGAGCCCTCTTTTTCCTCTTGGCATTTGCTGGAGAAACTCGTGCTCCAGGGGACACCAGACACCCTTCATTTACCTCAGCACTACAGAGCACGGGTGGACTGGCATTAATTTCATCTTTGAATATTCTGACCCTCTCCCAAGTGCATCATAAATTCACGCGTGTGACACTGAGTACATGGAGCTTCTGGCGAGAACATTGCTATATTTGCACGTGAAAATCAATCAGGTCTATCTTCCTCCACGAGTTATACTAAGCAGACAAAGCTCTCTCCGAATGGTTTGGGCTGCAAGCCCCGGAGAAAGCGTGTAGCAGATGTCTGAGAAATAGACAAAGGGCGGAGAGGGAAAAGTCTCCCAGTGGGAGACAAATGACTCCGGAGAGAAATGCGCCCCTGGAGGGAAACGTGGTCAGCCAGGACACTGAAACACATCCAATGTCTACAAAAAATATGGCAAAGGATGCCCAAATCTCCAAACACCCTCAGACCAAGCCCCTAACCTGAAACTTCAGTTGATGGCAGTTTATTTTTTTGTTTTATAAAAAGCTAGGCAGTGAAACGTTGGAATCAGAAGGGCAAATTTTCTTTGCTTACCTAAGCCCGGCTGTTAGCATAACTGTGGGCATTTCTATGCCAGGATGACTGCAAACAATCAAGTCTTCTTCTTGGAGAAGACTAGAGAAGACTAAAGAAGAGCTAGCCATGGTTTAAAGTAAAACAAAGTTAAAAGTACTGCACCGGGTCTTTAAATATTCAAAACCCGCCTAATGAGCAGAGTAAATGCTCTGAGTCCCCCCCTTCCCCACCCCGCACAACGGGGTCCCTAAATTTCAAGGGAAGGAGGGGCTTCCTCTACTTATTTTGGCTTTTGCAGAGATCCTTGAATGGCAGAAACCCGTATTATGGTCCTCCCTCCCCCTCGAAACACAGGCGTTCCTACTTCCATACTTTAGAATGTCCTTCCACAACTCCAGCAAACACCCCACATTTTCCTGCCTGGCTGAGTCCCGAGTCTCCTTCCCAGTAAATAATCTTGGTGAGATCTTGCCAGAAAACATTTCTTAATCACATATTTTCTTTGTCTAAAAAGAGTTATAGATGTGGTAAGTAACCTTTGTTCCCAGGCCTTCCCACACTTTCAGGAGCCCCAGGTCATTTAATGTGAAGCTTGGTTTGCTTCTTTGAGCTACCACCACTTACGCTTTATTTTGCAGCCTATATTTAAACCCTAGATCAATGAGCATGGAGTAGAAAATTGTGGTTATGCCCCCTGACCTTGCTGTTTAAATATACGCAGTCTTGACCTGGTGATCACAAAGGATTCTTCTAATTAGCCCCTAGGG
Organism: Lutra lutra; assembly: GCF_902655055.1. Lineage (NCBI taxonomy): Eukaryota > Metazoa > Chordata > Mammalia > Carnivora > Mustelidae > Lutra > Lutra lutra. The sequence goes on from NC_062285.1 coordinate 89,434,608, forward strand.
ATACAGAGGCAGGCCAGGGGGGAAGGGGGCAACTGGGGCTGTAGTTATTCTGGAAGGGCCTCTGCGTGCCACCACTCCCTCCTCAAGTTCCAAGTTGCCCTGAAATGTTTTGCATTCTTTGGCCCCAGATCCAGATAGGAGTAAAAGGGGTGATGCCACCTGGTTTTACCTTCTGCTGTCTAAGAAGGCACATGGGCCTTGTGGGAGCTGCTGGGAAGACTAGCGAGACGGGGCACTCATCCTGCCCGGTGACTGAGACTCTGTAAAAATGGATCCCTCAAGGCCAAGAGAGAAAGGGCTAACAGAAAACCAAACAAGTCACTGGACAGCCATAAGACTTTAGCAGGAATGATCAGGGAGCCCAAACTTGAATCTTCATGGTTGCCCAGCAACGTGGCCATCATTCCCCTGGGAGACCCATCCTCCCAGGGTGTGGAGTGATCACGTTATTTTCTTGGTAAGTTCATGTATTGGTTCTCCAACTGCTTTCCTCAGCAAGTTCAAAGGCCTTTAACCTACACTGAAGGGCTTTTCAGCAATTGTCCCTGGAACCTTACCTGTCACTCTTTCCCTATATATACCAGCAGCTTCTGTGAGGTGGGTTGCTTTCTTTGCCCAAAGCGTCCCCCCTTGATGCAGGCTTCCCTAGCCCACCCTGATATGGTTAAGACTGTGGCCCTGGAGTCTCACAGCCCAGAATCTAAGGGGGTCCCTACCATTTCCTTGTCATGTGACCCTGGGAGCCTAGGTCACATGACGGGTATGAAGATTAATTGACCAAATACCTGTAAAATACTCCAACGGTACCCAGTCCACAGTACACGGTCTCCATGTCAGCTGCTGCCATAAGGATCTTTATTCAAGCTTACAATGAACTTTCTCCCTCTTCTAAACCCTGAGCACACCTCTGCATTTGGCACTGATTAGTACTGTGTTCAGATATTTCTTATCTTCTACTATGCCGGTCTTATCTCAATGAGGCCACAAGTTCCTTAAAGGTAAAGCCTACAGTCCCTGCAGGCCCTTCTTTCCCTGTGGTGCCAGGAGGTGTCTTAAATGCAGGAACACAGTAAATGCTTGAGGACTTTCTGGTAGAAAGGAAATATGTGAATCAACAGATATCACCCCTGCGGACTCAGTGAAATGTCTACCGATGTTTAGTCTGACTGTGGCTGGCGGTGTCTGAAGGAAGACTGACAAACACTTCGTATGTATACAGAAAGACTGTTTCTTTCAAAGCCTGCTTTTAACGGCTGAGAAGAAAAATGCTGGAATCACCTACTTTTGTTCCATCATCCAAACATAAAACCTCACTTCATCTTGTTACGGAAAAGATTAAGACAAGAATGTACTCTAGTTAGCTATTACCTTTAAATCAAATTTAATAGAGACCATCTTCCCTACGCATTCTTTCCCTCCTATTTCCCGTATATATATTCATACGTACATGAAAATACATGTGTGTGTGTGCACTGCTGGTTTCTATACATTGATTTTCTACTTCCTGGGTTTAACCCAGAGAAGAAGAAGTATTAAAAAGTCACAAGGAAAAAAAAAAAAAAAAGAAGTTGCCACTTTTATTTTACCCAGAAAGAATCAGGAAGTGTCCAAGATCTCGAGAGGGAACCTACCCTGCAGAAATTAGAGTTATTATTACAGAAAGATAAGGGTCTGAGCCCTTAGGGGTTTATATACTTCAAGGGGTCTTTTAAGCAGCCTAAATTTTCAGTTTTATTTTTTTCGGGCACGTTCAAGGGGCAATTAAGCATAACTGATAAACAAATCAGCCAAAAATTATCACCAAGTTCACTATCAATGTATTTTGGATGGTTCTATTTACCCTGCTGAAAAGTTGGACACCAAAACGTTAAACGTTACAAACCACTGCAACTCAAGCCAGCCTTAACAATGAAAAGAGTTTGCTTGGAGAGATGGCACACCCCGAAAGCCCACCAAAATCCCACAAATCTCCTTCCTCCCACCCCCTCAGGAGGCTGGTCCCAGGTCCTTCTCTTCATCGGGTCTCTCAACTCCGCTGACCCCACCTCGAAGGGCCCTCATCACCCTGCCTGGAACAGCCCCACCCTGCCTGGAACAGCCCCACCCACCCTTGGGCCTGGGTAATTCTTCCTGATTGCCCACTGTGTTTGCTTCAGAGCGCTCAACATAATGACCTTCTTTTTATCTTACTTACTTTTCTCTGTCTCCTCACACTAGAATTTTGGCCCCCTGGTATTAAAACCTTACAGGTCTCAAGGCCTAAAACACTAGGTATCATATTTGAATGCTATATATTAATGAAATGACATGAAGGAATTACTGTTAGCTTTGTTAGATATAATAGTGACATTCTATTTCTTTTTTTTTTTTTTTTGTCTGTTAAAGACACATACTTAAGTATTTATAGATGATATTATGTGAGGAATTTATACTTCAAAATACCAGGATGGAAAAGGAGTGAGGAGTGCGAGAGGATATAGATAGAGCAAGGTTAGTCATGTATTAAGAACTGTTGAAATTGAGTGGTAAGAATATGTAGCTCATAATACTGTTTTCTAATTTGGAATATGTGTGGAGATGTCTAATAAAATCTTAAACCTAAATGGAAAAATGGAACAGGTTAATAGTTCATATATTCAGTTGAATATTTATTTGATCTTAAGATAGAGAAAGCCTTTCTAAGTAAAATCTCAAAGGGGAAAAAACCCACAAAGAATTATTTTTAAAGCAGAATAAAATGAGATGTTCATTTAGTTTAGTTTTTTAAGTTAGCCATGATTCAAAGCAAGCCACGGATGAAAATCCATCTGACGTACTGGCCTATCTGCCATAAAGGAAAAGAAGTTTTATCATCTGTAATTAATTTGTACTTATTACAAGAACTTTTGGGTGTATGCATGATGCTCACATTCCTCTTGTGCGAATATTAAAAGGAAAGTAAGTAAAATTATTTGGTCACGGTGCTCCTAGAACTCTGTACCTGCAGGCCCAATTCCCTTAAGTCACTCTGATTCAAAGTCTGTGACAAACGACCACCTTTGTCTTCTACCCATGTATCAGTATGCACCTGTGGAATTAATTATCAATTAATTTTAGAACACAGTGTTTGGGAAGGTCAGGCTTTCATCTTTACACACACGTTCACAGAGTAATTAAAGAGAAGCCTCTTCCATAAGCTGAGCTCAGCAAGGAAGTCTGGGAGGTAACTCTACAAAATATATACTATTCTACGGATTCCCGCAAGAACATCTGTAACACAATAAAAAAAAAAAAGGAACAACAGTTCTTTAGGGAATTTTCTTTGGGCGGTCTGCTTCTGAGTTTCCATCCTGGTGACACTTCTAGAAAAACCAGCTTGAAATGCAGGCTCACAGTTTGCCCTCAGTTTCTTCAGACATGAGAGTTACAGAAACTAATAGACTTAAAAAGTGGTTTTAAAGGAAAGCTGATGCCCCCTTTCCTCTTCCCAGTCCTACTTTTCTGAACCTATATATAAATTAGAGTACTAGAGTAACAGAGTCTACTGGTATATAAATTATGGCCAAAAATGGAGCAATAAACGAATAAATACATTTCTCGAGAAGAAATGAGTAGATTCATTTTTTTTTTAAAGATTTTATTTATTTATTTGACAAAGAGAGATCACAAGTAGATGGAGAGGCAGGCAGAGAGAGAGAGAGAGGGAAACAGGCTCCCCGCTGAGCAGAGAGCCCGATGTGGGGCTCGATCCCAGGACCCTGAGATCATGACCTGAGCCGAAGGCAGTGGCTTAACCCACTGAGCCACCCAGGTGCCCCAGAAAAGATTCATTTCTTAAGAGTTCTTTTTACAGTTTTATTTTACCTTAGTTGCATTGTGATTTAAATATCTTATCTATAAGGGAGGCATCAGTATGAAAAGTGTGGCTAAGTCGGTGTTATCCGTGAAATTAAAACAGTCTGGTAGAAATTCAAACAAATTTCATGAACTTTTGTCTACAAGGCATTACTGAATCTAATTGAGGCATAATTCTAAAATTAAAACAATAAGCCTTGACGATCAAGGTGTAAACAAAATATACCATATAGATTTACTCACCAATTGATGGTCTGAAGCCTTTAGCCAGGGGTGGGAATGAGCATGATATCCCAGGCAGGACCTTTCATTCCTAACTTCAGTCTTACCTCGTGGTTTTCTACATCACGGGACTTTGTAGTTTATGATATATAAAAATAAAAAATAGGCAAAGCCCACCAGAAAGGGGCATTAAATCTCCTAAGAAGTATGAATAGCTAACTTTAGCTATGTAAATGACTAAGGCCACAGAAACCAAATTTTTAGCACACTATATAGAAAACAAAAGGCGGGGCTGTGTCTGCCACTCAGTATACGAGCTGAACAAAAATTATCATGAAAAACAACGGAACCCAGAGGACTTGATGGTACTCCAGCCACTGTCGAAAGCAGATCCACACGGCTTACAGCTGCCAAGGCCTGACGAGGATCATCCTTATCCTCCAGCCATGGGGCAAGGACACTGCCATACCGGAAAGAAGTTAAGTCTACTAGACTAAGTGGAACGCAGAGAAGAGAGGCTGGCATGCAAGCTTCCAGAGAAGAAGTCAGCTTCATCCCTGTGCCACCAAAAAGCATGGACCAGACCTGGAGGACCCTTGAGTCTCCTAATTACCTAGGAAGAGTTTTCAAGACTTTGTAAAGCAGAACAGCAAGAACAGTAGCATGGAAGAGCATCAGCTTTACAAATAACAGTCCTGAAATAAAAGGTCCGAACTCACTTGTAGGAATGAGCCACTCTCCACATCCTTGCAGGTGAGGGACACAGGCTAGAAAGATGGAGATGGGGGCGGCTACCTTTCGTTGAGGTCCTGACACATGGCACAACCATCTAGGAGACCACAGGAGTGTTCAAATTATAGCCAGGAGGAGGAGAAGATCACCAACACTGTTGGGGAAAGGCTCTAATTACTTTCCAAGCAGATCACTTTGCTGCCAGAAGGACAGCAAAGTCTATCACCTTAGCAAACACTTTGCTACCTGTTCTTCCCCTCGCATGAGTCTTCTATGGAGGGAGTTAATCCCTAGTTGCAAAAAAATCAATGTGTTCAGCCTGAGTCAAATTATATGAGAGATGCTCACCGTGATACAGAGTCCCTATCCTAGCCGGACATGGAATATGCATCTTTTTGGATAAGGTCAGCTAGAACACCATCACTAACAGGCAAAGGGGTTCACAGTCAAAAACAAAGGAAGTCAAATATTCTACCGTTAAAAGTAGTTTTGAGATAAGAAAAATGTATACCTTAACGATACGATGCATAGGGCAACTCTGAAATTTGGTTTCTAGCTTATCGATGGACCTGAAATAAATCGACTGCCCCCAACAACTATAGAGTTATTTCTCTAGCAGCTACCATCTGCGGGACCAGCGTATTTCCATTTGCTTCTCATAAGAACAGGGGATTTTTTTTGAATCATCATTCAGCTGACCAAAATGCTCCCAGAAAGCATAAGCTATGGGAAAGATTGAAATCCCACCTGCATCCTTTTGGCATTCAGAGGTCAAAATGCCCTTAGAGCCAGAGAAATATCAAATTGGATGTCTCAACTTTTTTTTTTTTTTTTTAAGATTTTATTCATTTATCTGACAGGCAGAGATCACAAGTAGGCAGAGAGGCAGGCAGATAGAGAGAGAGGTAGAAGCAGGCTCCCTACCGAGCAGAGAGCCCGATGCGGGGCTCGATCCCAGGACCCTGGGACCATGACCTGAGCCGAAGGCAGAGGCTTTAACCCACTGAGCCACCCAGGCGCCCCATTGATGTCTCAACTTTTACAGAGGCAAAAATACAAACCAGGAAGGCTGAGTATCTTATCCAAGGGCACAGCTAGTCCTAATTCCAAGCTGAGTGCTAGTCCCACTACATCATGATGCCAAACTCAAATGAAATCAATGAAAAGAGATGTGTAAAACACAGGCAACGTCAAAGTGATCGATGCCCATGGGAGGGTGGCCAATGTCTTAGACCATTCACAGACCCTAGAACAAGCATGTTTCAAAGTAAGGAACTGTCCATTTCCCTAATTCTGACACCAGGAGAGAGACATGGTCTCTGAAAGACACACAAGTTATCAAATGTTACCAATGAGGGAAATTCTTCATAAATACGCCATTTCCCCGGAAGAAAAATGAGAGAGTGACAAAATAAAGTCAGCCAAATCCCATGACAGCCCCACTTAAATATAGATTTATAGACTAGAAGACATCAAGACAATTTAACATGCTCCAGGTAAATTCTGTGGTAAGACCACAAGGAGGGGAGGCCTCAGTCTACAGAAAACAGGGAAGCGATGAAAGGAGACACAGCACAAAGGAGTACCAAGCTTTACTCGGGAAGGAATGTTGTTTTGTTTTGTCCTTTCTCAAAAATGCCTGCATCCATCCATCTATCCATCCAGGACTAAGAACTAACCCTACCTAGAACACCACACAATTACTGAGAGTGCTGTTTCTTCTCAAGCAACCATGTGACCTTTTATTTCGATGCTGATAGCCAAAGAGGTGAGTAAAGGGAAAAAACTAATCCTTCGAGGCACTTTCCCAAAAGTGCTCAGCCCTTATCTCCCACACATTGAGACTGTGTTGAAGATTACACACACACACACACACACACACACACACACAGGTCACAATGGACAAGAACGTTCTCTTTTCAACTCAAATGTTATCACTAACTCATATTAATACTCTGGTCTGTATGGACAATGACAACAAAAAAAGATACAGTCAGAGTAGGAAAAGAGGCCATTTCAAGATGAGGAGAAACACACTCCTTTCAGCAAGAGGAGACAAAATGGGTGAGAAGCAGGTGCTGCCATGTTCGTTGCAGTGAACACAGCAGAAACAGCCAAAGGGAGCCTCTCATTGTCAACCACCGAGACCTACTAGTTTTCTTTGCTAATGAATCCATGTAATGAACCCATCTAGAGCAAACATATGGTGGACTTCCTCCCTGACCATAAGAGGTTGCTTTGGGTTGATGTCTGATAGAACAGACTTGGGTGTTTATCACAATCATGGTAGAGTGGCACACATTCATAACCTTAAGAGTCGGACATGCCAGGTTCTCCTTCAACCTCCAGAGCCTCAAAGCACTCTGTCTTTTTGTTCTCTTTTCTTGCCCAAAGTTCCCACAATAATAACATGTGCAGTATCTGGTCATTCATGAACCTTGTCCTTTAATTTATTTAGCAGAAGCACACATCAAGCCCTGTATGCAAGACACCATGCCAGGCACTGGGGTTCCAGAGATGCGCTCAGAGTCCCGCACGAGTGCAGGCACCAAAGCAATGATGCTTACGGTGAGGAGTAGGATGCCACAGCAGACTGCCCGAGGGACTGTGGGGTGCTGAGGCATGGCAACCCTGCTGGAGGAGGTCAGAAAGGTCCGGGGTGACCATGCTGTGAAACACGAAGGAAGAACAGGTGTTTGTCGGGTGGAATCGGACAGACGTTAACACCTACCAACACCCACAGCTCTATAAGGCAGGCGTTGCTATCCTCACGGCAACTCTGGGTAGGCGCTTACTATCCTTGTTTTACAGTAAAGAAATAGGAAGTTAAAAGAGGTTAAATGATTTGCCCCGTGACGTTACAAACTAAACGGCACTAGGCTGACCCTGGGAACACAGCAAGCCTCTTGAATCAGAGGCCTTGTCTTCTTCACCATGGTAATTCCAACAGATCTAGAATACCATAGGTGCTCAGTAAGTATTTGTTCAATTAATCTGAGTCACCGGACTCCAGATTCCATGTTATTTTCGCTACATCCCAACAAATTAGCCAAGAAAGATTCAGATAAACATAGACTAGCTGTCCACCTGCTTAAGAAACAAGAAACAGGTCTTCATGTAGGGCCATCATTTCAGGCCAAAAGCGGAAGATACGTGTGTGTTCACGTATGTAAGTATGTATGTTTCCAGAGAGTAGGGATGTGTATGCTACCTTACTCAGAGCCAGGAGAGAACTTAGATGTTCAGTAGTGGTTCAGCTTCGCTTCGCAATTACTGGCAGAGAGAGAGAGAGGAGAGGGGAGGAAGGAAAGGGAAGGTTCCTCACAAAGCCAGACTCATCTATCTTCTTTCAAAGGCAGCAACTGGAATTGACCTGCGATAGCTTTTCCTGTCTTGGAAACATCCAGAGAGCCACAGAGTCTTTGTAGGGAGGAGCATATGATAAGGGAGACCTCCTTTTAGTTCATTTTGTTTTGGATTTCAGTTTAAGCAAAAACTCAATTTAAAAACCAAACCACTACAACTCATGTATAACTTAAGATTCTGAATTCACAACTAAAAATAAAAAACTCCATGTTGTTCCAGGCATAAGCACACTTCTAACGACCGGACTACATCTGACAATACCGCAGAGACCCATCACCCTCAGAGTCCTGCAGAGTCTTAGGAACTGATGAGAGGGATCTGGGAAGCATCAGACACAGAGCCAAACATGGAATTAGTCAAAGACCATATTCTGTTTCTCATACGTTCCCTCATTCAACAATGATTTATTATGGAACACCAACTCTATACCCAGCCCTGTGGTCACAGGCAACATCAAGATGAGGCCCTGAGTTAATGGGCTTATTGTCAAGTGCTAGATACCAAGAGGCAATCACAAGATAATGGGATGAAAGTTTCAAAAGAGGTGTTCTGAGCGTACAGGAGAGGGGCAGCTCATCCAGACCCAGGGAGTCCAGGAAAAGACTGCTGCGGAGTGAGACCTGAGGATGAACAGTCAGTTGGGAGAAGAAAGGCAGAGAAGTTTCTCAGGGGGAGGAAGTGGCCTGAGCAAAGACCGGGAGAGGAGAGGACGGTAAATTCCTGGAGGTGGGTAAAGAGAGTCCCAGGGAACAAGATGAGGGACTGATCACACACGGCAACAGTCCTCATTGGGGTTAACTGGGCTTTCACCTGAGGGGAACAAGAAGCTACAGGAGCCATCTGGGAAAGCATGATGACTGGGGACCGAGGGCAGGGACAGCAGACTGAGCAATGTCTCCACAGCTCCTGCATGCCAGGCTGAGAATAACGGAGAAGAGCATGGCATCTGTATGCTGCTCACATCGCCCGAACTAGTGACAGCCCACGGTCCCCTCCAAGCCATCGCCCAGCCAGGCCCACTCCAAACTAACAAGAAAAGTGACACGAACAAGCACCAACCAGCCAGACACTGTGGTGAGAAACACAGCAGCACAAGGAGTGAGGCAGGAACCTAATGCTTGCCTTTGAGAACCTTTTCTTAACAGCCTTATTTCATTTAACCGTTTCTAGGTACACCTAGCTCCTTAACATTTTTCTAGGAAAAAAAAAAAAAAAGCCCCATGTCTAAGCTTCAAATTAACATTTCCCTTGAATGTACAATGTGTGCTAACTAACTTTAGAGGGCTGCGTGATGTTTGGAAGAGTGTTTTTCAAAGGACTGAAACGTACAGATGTCCCTGCTCAGTGATACATAATACTTTTCAAATCTTTATCACTACAACTAAAGGACTTCCAAGGGCTTTTTGTTTCATTTGTTTGCTTGCTTTATTTTTGCCCTTTGTAGCACAAGTACAGAGAGCGGTCTTCTACAAGGTCCTCTCTGAATGCCTTCTGGGTGGTTCTGGGATCAACGTAAAAACACCTGGGAGCTGCAGGTACTTTGGGGCACCCGAATACCTTAGGAAAAGATCCCACTGTTCTTGCTTCCTGTGCTAATAAACTTCTACAGGTTAGAAGACTAGGCTTACCGCTGTGGCTACTGCTAGGTCTCTTAACTATAAATAAATGTGTGCGTGCAGAGAGGCAAGTCCTGCCAGGGAGCTGACGGAGGCCGAGCTGTACCTACACAGCCCATCCTACATCTGAGGCCTTCGGGAAAAGGCACAGCCTCCCTCCGACATTAGGAGGGCTATGACCCTCATCAGATTACCACCAGGTTCCTTACCACTCGGAGCCTGGCAGGGACACATTCCCAGGCCCCCTGACCAGCTCCTGGCTGCTGGAGAACATGGGAGAAGGGAGAGAGGGGAGGCTGAGCTGTGTCCCTCCCACCATCCCGAGCTCCATCATCACTCTGCGAGATGGACATTCATGCGCTCCTGGAAAAGAGCAGCAGGAAGCAGCTGGTTCCAAACGCAGGGTTGCACAACCGGGTCATCATGGGGAAAACACCAAAAACAAACCTAAAAAAATCCCCCAGGCTCAGAGCCACGGTGCACAGTTTAGCAGGGCCAAAGAAGGTGCTGGACAAAGGGTGTTTCCGTTTTCTCTGGCTTCCTTCTGCCTACCTTCATTACATGAAAAAGACTGTCTCCTCCCTGTATTGTAAACCCTCGAGGCAGGCACTCCAGAAGACCACTTTGTAATTCTTCAACTTGGAGATATGACATTACTTGACAAAAATCCTTTATTAAAAACAAACAAGCAAAAAAAAAAAAAAAAAAAAAAAAAAAAACCAAAAACACCACACTATTTTTTCACTTTAGAAACCTGAGCTTCCCTTCCTAGGTCACCAGCTGGCCATCTGCTCTCTGGCCCAGAATTCCTGCTTTCCCTCTTCCTCCACACACCCCTTTGAGCCGCCTATAGCATTCTGTATAGCTATGTCCCATGGCCTATGGAACTAGCAAGCAAGGAGTTCCCAAAACACAAGGCAAGACAGGAAGGGAGCTGACGGTTTGGCCACGGGAGCAAATGGTCTTTACTGGTTACTGGATTCCATGCATTGTACTTGCTGGGGTGGTCTGCCAGCCCCCGTGGTGCAAGCCCACGAACACATCAAATGTGCATCACTGTGACCTTGTACCTTTTAGAGCAAGGTGGTACAGAGGCCATTTTTTGTAAGTAAAGACAAATTGTCTGGGATGGATTTGCATTGGCAGAAGCAGAAAAACAGCACCTGCTTCAACCAAATTCCATAATATGGCTGTTCCATTCCTGAATTTTCTTCCTGAACTGTACTCACAATAGTTGTGAAATCACTGCCAAATCCCAGTTTAGAGACCATGGGCCATCGTCTGACCAGGCAGGGAAAGAAAAAAGGATCATTCTAACAATAGTCACCGGCAACAACTGGCCAGGATCAGACCCAGGACCATTAAGGAAGAAAACAATGGAAAATGGAATACAGCAATGAAATGCAACAAGCTCTCTTATGTAAGAGACAAACCCATGTATCTGGGGCAATACAACTACACCGTGTGGAGGGCTGGGAGGAGAAGCGCTGATCTGTGAAGGAACGCGTTCACTCTTTGATACGCCATAACGTGCTGCTCATCACTGCCCGTCACACACCTCGCTATTTGAACTTTGTATGGCTACAAAGTTCAAGAGCTGATCTTACTGCCTTTTCACACATAGCGCTGACTCTTCCAAGTCTCCCCTCCATTCCTGAGGCAGCACGAGGTTTACTGTGCAAGCAGCAGCTTCCTTTTGATACCAAGGCATCCTTCCTTTTATTCTGGGCAGCGATCGGAGCCTTGTCTCCCACACCAGCCCACTGTCAGTAGCTGCTTTCCTCACACGTGTCCCCACACTCTCGCTCGGCAGAGTGTACTCCTCTCACACCCTGCCCCCCTATCCCCTCGCACGCGCCCACCCCACCTGCTCGGAAGGCTGTCCCTTCCGCAGTGGGGACCAGCACCCCCTAACACACACATCCCGGAGGGCCGGCAGTCACACACGGCCTGCCGAGACGGCAGCCATGTGGACACCCGGCCTCAGCAGCTGAAACACATTCCCGTCCCCTTCTACTGCTGACTGTTCAGGTTCAAGGTTAGTGAGAAGTGCCAGATTTGGGCATCTGCAAAGTCCTCTGGTCATTATGAGGCTAAGGGAACCAAGAGGGCTGTCTTATCCCACAGCAACAGGATGCCAGGAACGTCTGTCCCTGGCTAAGTCAGACTTCCCCACCACACACCTAGTGTGGGCTCTCCCAGTGTTCTGAGCCACGCCACTCATCCCGTTCTTCCCTCACCTCAAGGACATCTTACTGCCACTCTCAAGCTCAATACTGCTGAGTGGCCCCTTTCCTTAAGACACGGTAACTCTGTAATAGCGAACCTTTCCTACCAGTGACCACACCGTGAGTATATGGTAAGAGACAGTGAGATTTCAATAAGGTAGTTGTTTGCTACGGGTAGCATGGTTTATGAGCTGGGCTCTGCTGCTGATTCCCTCTTAAACTCTCCTTTAGCTCTGCATTTTGGTGAACAATACTGTATATTACATGCAAGCTTTGTTTCACCCCATTAACGGAGGACAATTGTATTAGCCATATGAGCCTGAGTTCCCATGTTACTTAATTGCTACACTGCTGTGTTAACGAAGTTAGGAGGGGGTTTGGCAAGAGTGTAGATCACCTTCATGTTCAGATATTTGTGGTTTTATTTTTTCTTTTGCCAGCTTGCCTCTCTGTTTCAATTGCCTACCATCTGCCTTTGAACAATCTAAGTGCGAGCAGATAGATTTTATTTGGAGGATGAAATGCTTTGAGCTCATCCTAGAAAAGCATTTTCATATACTGGTGTTCAGGGGATTCGCTGTTTAATAGGATGTTGAAGGCAATTCGGTTTGGGGTGGGAGTCGGTTCTTCCCATAGTCAAAGTGCGCTATGAAATAAAAACCCTGTGATCATATTTTTTGGCAAAAGGAAACAGGGTGGTCAAGGGGCGCTCATGAACCTCTCACCTTAAGATGAGCCCCGAAACACCCAATGGGAGTGTAGGTGGTGAAACAGAGGAGTGGATGATGTATCACGTATACAGTCTATTTCCTGCTCCGCTGTCCATAATTCACTCTGGATTTAAAAAAAAAAAAAAATCCAAACATGAAGCATTCAAGAGCTTCTGAGTTTGTGATTTTCTTTTTCTGACCAAAAACACGCAAATGTAAAGTAGATATGCTCACTTAGTTCACCTGGTTGATACAAAAACAAAAGCAAAACAGAAAAACTTCCCACTAATTACAGTGATGTGACTTGAATCTGTTATTTTGAAAATAAAGTCTAAAATAAAACCAACGACTGAATTAAAAATCAGTAAGCTGGCTGGGAGTCAGAAGACCAGGGTTCCAGTTGGAGCCTAAATTCCTAAAAACTATAGCTCTAAATGTCTACATTCTGTTATTCTAACGACTCTCCTCTGAATTACAAGTGCTCCGCAGTCAGAACGGTTGGATAGACATCACGATGCTGCTTGTTCCCATCCTTTAATTGTGACAGCGGACCCAAAGCACCGCACAGCAAATCTAGGTTGAATGAAAGAGTCAAAGAAACAAGGCTTCCAACTGGAGCCTTCTTTTTTTTTTTTTTTTTTTTTAAAGATTTTATTTATTATTTATTTGAGAGAGAGACAGTGAGAGAGAGCATGAGCTAGGAGAAGGTCAGAGAGAAAAGCAGACTCCCCGCGGAGCTGGGAGCCCGATGCGGGACTCGATCCCGAGACTCCAGGATCCCGAGACTGAGCCGAAGGCAGTCGTCCAACCAACTGAGCCACCCAGGCGTCCCAACAACTGGAGCCTTCTTAAACAACTCTGACTATAGCAGCAGCCTAGAGCAAGAATCCCCAATTCCTACCCCCACCACTAACCCCCACTGGCTCCCAAGTCTGAGCTGGTAAGTCCTCATAGTTTTGGAATTGCTGCAGGGTCTAAAACTGAGTTCCAAAAAAAATCAACAGCTTTCTCCTCCTTTTCAGGACCACGGCAATACAAGCGGCAAGGGAGCGCTGGGTATGGTAAAGAGGTAAAGAGGGTATGGTTCCTGTCCTGGGAAGCAGAAATCCACAATAACCTTTACGATTTGGGTTATTCCCATCACGTCTTAGAAGCAAAGCCCAGCAGGAAGAGCAGGAAAAACCCACAATCTCTGCTCCCTCACCTACCCTCTTTAAAAAGCATGATTTTAAGAAAATGCAAGTGGCTCTTTCTTTTATTATACATGATTAAAATCCCGAAGAGGACATTTTGGTTTTTTTGTTTAAAGATTTTTTTTTAAATTTAAACAAGCATTTTTTCAAAGATTTTATTTATTTATTTGACACAGAGAAAGACAGAGAGACAGCAAGAGAGGGACTACAAGTAGGGAGAGTGGGAGAGGGAGAAGCAGGCCTCCCACTGAGCAGGGAGCCCGATGTGGGGCTCGATCCCAGGACCCTGGGATCACGACCTGAGCCAAAGGCAGACACTTAACAACTGAGCCTCCCAGGTGCCCCTAAAGATGTTATTTTTAAGTAATCTCTACACCCAATATGGGACTCGAACTCACAACCCTGAGATCGAGAGTCACACACTCTACAGACTGAGCTAGCGGGCATCCCATGAAGAGAAGATTTTTAAAACCCAACAAGGCAAGTTTCAAAGCGCAAGACTTATGGAAGCATCATGCTTTAGGTGGAATAAAATTTCACCTACTCACCTAACCATAATAAAGCTATTAGAGGCCACTTCTCACTTACAAAGAGGGAATTAGCATGGATGTCTAACCTGGTCTTAAAACTGATCCTATAAGCCACCTCCCTAAATCTTCTCCCCATTATTTTTAGAAAAGTGAGAACTTCTCTGCTTTCATTCCTAAAATGATGTTGCTCTTTGATGGAGGATGACTCAAACAGAATTCCCTCAATTCCTTCCATCTATTCCCAGAACAGGGTATGTTGCAAACAGGATGAAACTATCCTTATAGCAAGAAATCTTACAAATGGGTAGTGATAAAGCGTCAGAGGATATGGCTACCTCAGTAAAAGTCTGAATAGGAAAGCCTATTTAAAGAAATGCAGTTCGCTACTTAAATACAGCATGGCACGCATTATAAACTGTGCCATAAAACCAGAAAATTATAATTCCCAATAGGCTAAAACTGCAAAGTAATAGATCACCAGCACTAAAACTCGTAACATACAGAAATTAATTAGTTGTTGAAATTAAAGCAAAAATTATAATAATTTCTAAATCCACTATTTAAAAAACTTTTAAATTTAAACTGTTTCTCAACCTAAGGGAGACCTACATAAGTTACCAAGAAGAGAATAACTTTTAAGCTTTTACTCCATTAGAACCTCATGAACTACTTCTCTCCATAAAGCTGGAATTATTGTTATACCAAGAGCTGCCCCAAATCTACTTTTCTTCCCCAGTTCCAAAGGGCATGCTTGAAATATAAGTTTCAAAGGCTCACTGTTATGTTCATTTAGCAAATTTCACAGACGAAAACTGGTATAATTTCTAATTAACAGGAACATCAGTGTTCCCCAAAGAACAAGAAAAAATTACAGGGAAAAAGGAAACAAACTACAAAATGAGCAAACCAAGGTGAACCATTAAGTACTAAAACAGGAAATTTGGGCAAGGAATGTGATTGGGTTTGAATCATGAAAAAGCAGAAAGGAGAGCACAAGAGGGAGTGGCCATCGGAACCTCAGAGCCCACAGTCCTGGGGGCGGGTGGATGAGCAAACCAGTTTTGGGGGGAGGTCACAACACCTCAGCACCTCCTGTTTTAAAGGTTCACAAGCCAGACATTATATGTGGGAGGGTGACGCTTCCCACATATTTTGGGGAATATGAAGGAATGCTTGATGAAACCAAGGAGAAACAAGTTAATCTGATGGTAACAAAGAAAGAGAGGATTCACATCGGAATAGAACAAGGAAAGTGCTCCCCAAAATGTCTTTGCTGAGGTGAAAACAA
This sequence comes from Lutra lutra, assembly GCF_902655055.1. Lineage (NCBI taxonomy): Eukaryota > Metazoa > Chordata > Mammalia > Carnivora > Mustelidae > Lutra > Lutra lutra. The sequence continues at coordinate 89,450,327 of NC_062285.1, forward strand.
AGACAGAGGAAGATGAGGAGGGAACCAGGGAGAGGTGGGGAAGTGAATGGTAAAGCTAAGCAGGCTAATAATAGAGACAGAAGGAAGTAGTGCACGGCAGGAGATAGAGATGCAGAGGAAGGAGAGCGGGCGGGCGAGCCTGGGAATCACTGGTAATTACCCGACTGCACAAGAGGCAGCACAGACGAGGCCTTAAAAAGGAAAGAGGAAGAAAAGGAAAAGTCCATCTCCCCACCCCTGCACACCTCCCGCCAACAATACTCACACACACTTCTTTGGGATCAGACTTCAAACCTACCCACAATGCAGGCCTGAGATGGTCAACTGTGGGCCTGATGTTAAAGAATTCTACTTTGTGAACGGTATTCGGATGTTCTGGGAATGCATGTGGATTAGACAAGGGGCAGGCACTAAAGTCACACCCAGGAAAGGGGCAGCAAGTTTACCGGTAACTCTTTAAGGGTAAGCGTGCGCAGGCATGGATGTGTAGACACCAAGACCCAACTTCCAACTTCCCACAAAGTTGCAGAGGGTTCTCAGGGCCCAAAGACACAGCCCCGAGGCCAGTCTAGGAAGCCAGAGGCAGGCCGAGTGCAGGAGCACATGGGGCGGCTGCCATCCATCTTCGAGCACAGCACCTGCGGAAGGAATGACACCGCTGGTCCACGAGGTCCAGCAGGCAGGCCTGAAGATGGCCGGGGAGGAGGCGTGCACTGGCGAGGTGTTTGTTTAACAGAGGGAGCACACCTGCCTGGGCGATTGTGCAATCTGATCCCAGGGGAAAATTTCTTCCACATCTCTGCTGTGATCAGATTCTGCCCTGAAGCATAAAGCTTAAGTGTCCTCGCAACTTTTATCCAGAAGAAAGAAAGACAGACTGACTAGTCCTTCCCAATCCCAGCCAGGGGTTGTTGAAATGGAGCAAATTCAGAAGACCCCTAGGGTGTGGGGTCTCTGGTCACCGGAAGGGTCAACTTTGCCAGGCAGGCTGTTTCTCAACACCCCTGAACGCACATGATTTTATTTTCAGTAAAAGTGATCTGTTAGAATAGAACGGCGTACCTTTTTGTAAAGCTTGCCACGTAAATGAGAAATAGTGAGAAGTCCCTTATCAGATCACATCTCACCATGTAGGGTTTGGAAAATATTGTAACTTCTTGGGTGGGGGGAGAGGGGAGCCCCTCCCACACTGGGCCCCCCCACCACAATTGCATGGGCACTTCTAATTGCTTTCCTGTTCTATTTCAACAGCTCATTCAGAAAAGTGCCCTGAGGCAGGCAGGTCAATGTTCAAGCAACTTCAAGTGAAAACAAAGACTGATGGCCCTAATACAGATGTGGGGGTTCAAAACTTTGTTCTTGAGCAGGTTGCTAGAACAAGGGCTGTAATTCCTCATAGACCTACATGGGGGACAGGCCCTAGATTAGACTACAGCGCATTCATTATCAGGAACTGCGGGGCTCATGTGCACCAAGCCCCGAGTTCCTGTGCGCCCTGAACAGTAAGCCTGGCACTGGGTCTGGTGAGGCTGGAAGCAAAGGAGAGGAAATGGACAGGAAGGAAACGGCCTCCAAATCGACAGCCTTGGCCGTGGAGACACTGGGTGAGGACAGCAGTGGTGGGAAGAACCTGACAGCACCTCTCCAGCCTAGACAGCACAAGGGGCATGAGCAGGGTGCTCCTGAGGGTAAACCCTTGGTGGCCACCCCCACCCCAGCAGCTTCATAAATATGTTTGCACTGGGACCCTTGCTGGGACTCATTGTGGCTGTAACAATTTCCACCTTGTACACAAGCCCCCTTGGAGCCCAATCTGGGAGAGGCAAGAGAATCCTCAGGCTGCCAGTGGGGACAGAAAGGCCTAGAAGGAGAGCAGCATGGAGACATCCCCTGCAGCAGAGATGAGATCAAGGCCAGGAGGTCTGGCCAGCAGCTGCAGTGTGGATCCGGAAAAGAGCGCCCCTGGCAGGCAGCCAGGAAAACCAGGCAGGTGTCAGTTTGGGGAGCCATGAAAGAACCCTAGCTTGGCTCTGGGTGGGTTCAGAATGTGGAGACTTTTCACATATCCTGATGCCCCCAATGCCAGCTGCATATTAATGGCAACAGGAAGAAAGTGGAAATGAGCCATCTGGGCTTGTGGGGAAGGTCTAGGTGTGTCTGCTTGTATCTGAAAATACCTGACTTCTCCCGATTGGTCCATTTCACACATACCAGAGTACCAGATTGTTCATAACCCTAACACTGATCTCCTAAGAGCTTCCTTTTCAAGTAAGGAGCACAGAGTTGTCCACTGTCAACAGAAATGGTGAGGCTATCCCACCCTCTGTAAGAAATAGCTCCGAGTTGTTTTTCTAGTCCCATGGTACACTCAGTTGTTCTCTCGGTTTAGGTCCCCCAGGCAACATGGAAGGAATAAACTAAGAGCTCCAAGAAGATGAGCTTCTCAGATAAGTTGAGAAGAGAACACAGGATCAGGAGGAGAAGGCTTAAAAGAGCTGACCCAAGTAGAGGGTCAGATTCCTCCTGTCCTTGGCAAGGCAGTCACAGACTTCATAGAAGGCTCACAAAGCCGAGCTGTGCTTTCTGGCTATCTCTGCCAACCAGCTAGCAGAGGAATGAAGTGAGGGGCCAATGGGCAGCCCCACGCAGCAGTGATCTGCCCCTGGTTCCCAGAGAACCACAGCCAACAATGTCAAGACTGCACATGGCTGCAACGCACGGCCATCACCTCTCTCCTGGGCCCAGGAGCGCCCTGAGCAAGCGAAGAAAAAGGGCCCACGGGTGAGCAAGTTTACTTGTCTGGGGCTGTCCCTGCGTCTCCCTTCGCATCAGGCCTACAGGTTCTCCAGCCTCTTCTCTGTGTTCCTCTCTGGAAGGTGGGCAGGCAAGAGGGAAAGAGTGAGTGGGTCCTGCATGTGTGTCTGCCCAGTTAGTGCATCTCTCGGGAGCACCTTAGGTATGGGGAGTGGTACTGTGGTTAGCCCAGCCGAGTCGTCCTATCCCTGCAACCAAGGTGAGGTCCCGTCCTTCCTTCCTCTACCTTCAAGGGCTATTTGCTCAGGATTTCGACCAGGCAAGGTGTTCATCTCACACTTACATATATGTATGTATATGTATATGTATATACATGTATGTATACATATATATACAGATCCTAGTGTCCACTGAGCCCATAACAGCAGCTTAGTAAATACCTGCTAATTTTTAAAAATCTGTTCAGCTAACATACAACAGACCTTCCGCACACCAAGCACTTAGCCAGACACTCAGAGATACTAAAAAAAAAAAAAAAAATCCATCGGACTCCTGCTCCCCCATGGGCTTTCCCTGTAGTTAGAGGATGACAAGCAAACACCAACAGGGTCACAGCCAACAGCCAGCATGTTCAATGGCTTGTAGGACGTGGTGCCTGTCAGCAACAGGGAAGCCTTCAGAAATGGGCTTCAGATGACACACTGGCTACCAGGCAGGAAAGGAATGAGGAGAAGATTCGAGGCATTAGGTGCATTATGTGTTTTGGGAGAAGAGCAGGTCTCTGTTGGAAGATAACATGGAAGGGGAGGTTGGAGAATGATTCTAGAAAGGCAGACTGCCCCGGGCCTTCCTTGATGAAGGATTAGGCTCCATCCTGAACTGCAGGGTCAAAAAGGGACTGATATGATTGAATTCTGACCCACAAAGAATCATTCTGGGTTGGACTGGAAAGTGCAGGGAGTGGCAATAGGAAGTTGAGATGGCAGACAAGTGAGAAGTCTGGGGCCAGAAGGAAGACAGTGCCAGTGAGGACGGAGAAGGAACAGCGTGAGAGGGACGAGGTGTGCAGTGGGACATCAGCTTGCCTTGAAGCCCGCAGAAGATAGAACATCTGCCTTCCGGAAGCCTGGGATCCAGCAGCCTTGAGAAGCAACAGTGGATGAATCAATTCATGGGCCCCGGACCAGAGAAGGGCCCTCACTCACACCACTTAGTCCTGGTTGGCGTTTGTGGCAGCACTGGCTTTAAGATGGCCTTTGATGAATGACAGAGAGGTGACTTGGCAAAACTACTCATTTTCTATTTCTCTTTTGGCTGTTGTCCCCTGTGATCCATATCCTGAACAGTTCTAGTTAGTTCTGTCTTTATGGTACAAGATCTCGGATGGATTCTTTCACAGAAACCTCTACTAAGAGAAGCTACTATCTTCTCTCACATTAATCCTGCTCATCAACTGCTCCTGGCAGTCTCTGACCTATGCAGGACACAGATAAATAAATAAAAACAATAATAATAAGGCTTTGCCAGGCTCACAAACTGATCCAGTCAGAGGATTATAAGAGACACCTGTTTTTAACACAGCAGCTGTGAACACAGCAGAAGCATGGCATGCTAGTAACAAGAAAGGGTTCTCATGAAAATCCAAGAGCAGCAGAAACTGGCATGGACCAGTGTTCGGCTTTAACACCTGAATAGGAAAAGAAGTTCAAGTAAGATCAGATACCTAATAGGAGCCCTGCCTTGCTGAACTTGGAGACCCGAAAGCTACTTCCCTTCTGGGGAGGTGACGCACCCACCCATCAAAGGGTTCTCGAGGTATAAAGCAGCTATGAACATACATAGGATCTTTTCATAAACACACTGAAGCTTTTAGAAGTTTGCCTGACCAAACACCTCTTCATTTCAGCCAGTGTCAAAGACAAATCAGAACACAGCTCACCGTAGAATATAGACACTAACATAGGAGGAAATAAACAACATGTAAAATTATCTGTTCACTTCATTCACCACTGAAGATACACACACACACACACACACACACACACACAAAATCTACCAACATATAAACACCACAAGCAAACTGCTTTGTAGCTCTAATACGTATACATTACCTTTTCAGACCAGACCAGGGAGATGCTCCTAGGAACAGCTTGTTAACAGCCCCTCACATTGCTGTTTAACAATCCGTTTATAGCCTATCAGAAAGCCAACCCTCCAAGGAGATATATTTTACATCTAGATGTAAGGTTTTCTTGCCACAAGGCTGGGTTTTGTGTAATCTTTTACTCCATAAGCTAGAAAACAGATTATCCCATCCTTTCTGTGACTTACGATCATGTGAGCATGCCCACACATGCCTATACACAGGGTCACAAAAACAAACCCTCGGAATAAAAGTAGAAAGATGCCCAAGGAAGCGCAAGCCATACTGTATGGTCCTGACCAGAACTAAAAACAGCATCTAAATGCATAGTGTCAGCCACGTTCTCTCTGTTCTCCCGAGATAGTGCTCATTCTAATCTCCAGGGCGTGTCCCTAAGCACGGGCCTTCAATAACTTTCCGTAGGAACCTCTCCCTCACCCACAGAAGCTACTTTCTAGGACTTTGGTGTACGGAGCATTCTTTCAACAAATTTCAACTATACAGTCATAAATGCACATAAATGAAAATAAAGAGTGAATATAAAATCGCAAATTTTCCTCCAAAGCCTAACATCTGTGCCCTGGGGACACTAGGACCAGCTGAAAGACTGCCTTTCTGGCAACTGGTATACCAGAAACTCAGAAGTGCCAAGCATGGCCAACTGCCCAAAAGGCAGCCAGCTGGACTGACACTTGGTTCACCCTGCTTGGGGGAAGTGTGCAGCCAAAACTTCCCCAAAGAAGCATAATCTTGTCAGCATGGGCCCCACTTGGGAGTCCCAAAGGGATTAAGAGAACCCCAGTACAGGACCCCAAGAAGAATCACACACACCAATGTGGGGGCATATCTGTGAGGTGAATTCTTTCTGATAACCCCCTTGGCATGTAGCCTGGAAGGCCACAAGCATGTCCACCAAGGTAGAATTAACTAGATGTGCCCTAGGCTCTGCAGGCTGTCCTAAAATGGACCCACATAAGAAAATGGATGTATTGCAAACTTACTTTGACCTGTAACCTAGATCTGACTGACTCGAGAGGCAACAGGACCATCTTCTCATTCCTGCACACCTCCTCCATGGTAAACCTTAAAATACCACAACCGAAATGGAAATGTATACAGAACCATCTTTCCCTTAAATCAGACTGCTCAACACGAGAGCTAACCACAAAAGCACACACAGGCCTTCCTCCTCCTAGTTTAGAGAAGCTCCACTTGGCCATTTTACTGAAGCGTGCAGGACAAGATAAATTCTCAGAAGAGCCAGCTAACGTTAACACTGACTTACGCCCTTGGGCCCATCTCTTTCCTCTCTGCAGGAACTACAGGGCCTTTCAGGGGTCTGCATGGCTCCCTGCCTTGTTGCCTTCATGCATTTTCAAGGGTCTTCTCCTTCTGAGGACCTATCCACCTAGTTCACTGTGCTTCCAAGAGATGAGCAATAAATATCCTGCCATTGATACCAGGGCCTCCTGGTTCATTCTCTAAGGTAATGAGCACAGAAAAACCAAAGTGCCAGGAAGGGTGGGAATAAGTAAGACATATTCTAATAGGTGCCCTACTTAAGATGCAACCGAATGCTGAGGTCCTTTTGCCCATCTCCCTACCTATGTGGGTGAAGGTTAAAGATCCCCTTCTAGCATGCTGAAAAGGATTACAGGGTCACCACTCTGGCCTTCCTGTTTCAACAGCCCCCCCTGGATTCCACCATGTTCCAAAGCTGCCTCGGAAGGGCGCCTCGGTGGCTCAGTCAGTGAAGCACCTGACTCTTGATTTCGGCTCAGGTCATGATCTCGGGGTCCTGGAATCGAGCCCCGCATCAGACTTCTTCCTCAGCGGGGAGTCTGCTTCTCCCTCTCCCTCTGCTCCCCCACCAAAACAAATAAATGTTAAAAAAAAAAAAAAAAAGCTGCCTCTGACCTACAGGTGACTTCTGCCTGCAGAGAAGCGGACCCTCAATTCCCAACCCACAGCCAAAAGCACAGAGCTGCGGAGACACAAAAAAGGTGTAATGCAAAATTCAGAAAGCCAATCTCTGTTTCCCTAGCTTTCTGGGGGTAAAGACGCTTACCTTTCCAACTCCTATGGTTCCTCCTTCCACCCCATCCTAAAGTATTCAAGTCAGCAGGCTAAACGGAAAGGCTAAATGGCACAAAGTCAAATAAGGAGCTGGCCACCTTCCAGGGAATCTGGGGTGCAGTCAGCCACCTGGGGTCACTCACGCCTCCCAGTCACAGGGAAGAGGACACTCCCAGACCGAAGATCTCCATTACTCCTATTTCAGTCCCAAACGAAGCTCTCCCACCCAGTTGACCTCACTTCAAATACAGACCACCTCAAAAGGCACCAAGTAAGACCTGCTAGCCCCACCCCATCGCTGGCCATGACTGTCAGGACCCGGGAGTGAGGAGACCCATAGGTCTCGGCTGTGCAAAGCTCCTGTCCAGTGACCTCATGACATGGATTTTTAAAATCTCCCAGATGTCAGGTCAAAAGGACACAGCGACTGCAAAATGCACCAAGGATCCAATCCCTCAGATTTCTCTTGTCCCAAAACCAGGTGGGCCAACTCTGTGGCAGGAAGCTCGGCACAAGCACTTAACAGGCCCGGAGAAAAGAGAACTCCTTTCTGTCCCTCCAGAGGCCCCGCCCAGGATCACGCATCTGTCCATGCAAAGTCGCAGTCGGACCTTACGGTGAGTCAGGAGGTTATGTGGTCTCCTCCAGCAGGACTCTGATTTGACGGTCCAGGGCAGTGTGGGAAAGGCAACCAGTCTAGAAGCAACAATGAATAATAAAGGAACTAAGGTGGAGAAAAGTCTCCTTCCGTTGGCTGAGCCCTTCAGAACAGTCCAGAAGAAAGCTTAGCAAACTCCTGCTCCCCTGTCAAGCCTCTGTTCTAGTTCCCCTTGCCCACACCAGTGCAGCTGTATTGATCTGAGTATGAATTAGTAGTCTCTGGACCATACAAGCTTGAAACTGTTTCCTGACCTGGATTCTTCATCAGGGAGCCCAGAGCTGCTCGGGCCACACCCGCAGCCAGACCGGCAGAGTGGAGCCCTCCCCTTGCTTTCCCATCTCCCAGTCTCCCAGTTACCTAGCTCTGCCACCAGTGCCACACCCAGACCCACACTTTCACTAGGGAACAGGGGAAGTGTTAGGGAAACGGGGAACCTCAGAGACAAGCAGACTGTTCTGTGGGGCTGGATTTTTTTATTTATTTTTATTTTTTAATGATCAGGCTGATTTCTACCTGCAGCTCATTTCTTTCAGGAAATAGTTCAGAGTCAGCATCTCATCTTTGGTTACTATTTCCTCACATATAGGGGATGTGAGTGAGGAGGGGTTAATGCCTGTTACAGAGATAAGTCTTCAGAAAGATACAGTTATGTGGCCCCTTGAAAGCCACGGGGGAGGGGACACAGCAGCTGCGTAGAAAATCACAAACTTTCACTTGTGCTTTCCAAGAAGGAGGGCAGAGGAATGGCTTCTCCCCACACCTATGTTCTTTCTCTAACAGACCCAAAGTGCCCAGAACTGCTGCCAGGGGGTCAGCAGAAGAGGCAGCCAATGTTCCCTCCATTTGGCCTCACAAAGGGTCATTTTCCAGCCTCTGTGTCATCTTCTCATCTAACACGGATACACGAAGGAAAACTTGGGAATGCATTTCAAGTCCACGGCTAAGAGAACAGAGCTGCTGAAAACAGACACTTCAGTCCCTCAATATCTAAAAACAAAGGTTCCCTCATGCCCCCAAAGTCACACATTTGGCTTTCTCCAACCCTTCTGTATAAACTTCCACCGAGAGCAATCGACTCCCGCTCTTGAAACTGGAAAGTCCACCCCCTGCCCCCCAACGGCAAACAGTGTCTGCTCTGTGGTCAGACAGACGTGGAAATGCCTGTTCAACAAAAGCAGACTTAAGAAACGATGCCCTCGCTCGAGTCGCGCCCCAGCCGCAGATAATAAGCAACTGTGTGAACGAGCGGATCCCTGAATAGGTCTGAATACTTGAGGGCTGAGTAATAATGCTAGTTAGAGTCACTGGACAGTACTTCCAGGCTTAGGTTTGTTTTTGTTTTGTTTTGTTTTTCCTTTTCTTTTACCTTTGAAACTTATTAGAACCATCCCAGCTATTCCTTCAAAACGTCACTGTGAGATGCAAAAGGCCTTGTTATTACCCTGTAACTGCAGCTGGCTCATCACTTCTATGGCTGAGGCTGGCATTCAGTTCAAGTGAAACCGAGAGCTGTGCTCAACACCACTGAGCGACCCCAACCCTGCGAGACACCCAGTGGGAGAGCAGCAAGCACGTTCGCTGGGAGTCAGCCCACTTAGGAAGCCCAGACTGGGGTTTCAGGAGGCGCTACTGACCAGCCACAGGAGTTGGAGGAAACCATCCACATCTCTGGTCGCCATACCAACTGGGTCATATAGGCCCGGGACCAGCAAACCTCTAGCTCCCTTAGATCTAGATTATTAGGGAGGATACATAAAGGGGGAGAAGAGTTAGCTGTTTTTTTAACAAAGAAAGTCACCGTGTTATGAAAGAGAGGTATTTTTATTACCACTTTAGATGAGTTACCAGGTTGTAGATGAGGATAGATAAATTCAAGTTCAAGAACCAGGACCCACACTCAGGCCTGTCCCTCCAGTGTCTATGTTCTTCCCCCAGAAGGGCTCTACAGTATGGCAATGACTGGTCCCCTCTTCCCAGAACTTACAATCATCTTGAGGGAAATCGCCTTGACAGGTAAGAACCAAAGAACATCAGACAGAGTAAAATGCGAAGCAAAGGGGATTGGAACTGTGTTGTGGCGACACTGACATCACTGAATGCACTCACCCACCCTGCTCGGGACAGCAGGGCAATGCGTTCTTTTCAGGTCGTTCAGGAAATGAGATCGTTTTCCGTATGTCTGACTCCCACACACAAAGGGAAAATACCCACAAGGAGTACACAGGTCTGGTGAGCGTACAGATTTATTGGATAGCTCCTTCCTGTCTTCACTGGGGAGTAACATATTTTTCATAAGTCATTCATCCAGATAACTGAAGCGTAGCCTCTTAAAACTTCACATTATTTTTATGCCAAACATTTTTGTTGGAGAGCTTTCCAAAATGCATTACATTTTCTCACTTCCTAAATCTCATAACTTAAAGCTTGTCTTTAACTTGGAAGTCATAATTATGATCATTAATAGCATCAGTCATTGTGTGGTGCCATACAAATGGGTTTAACTCTATAGGAGTCCTTGCAAAGGAGCCACGCGTTGCGAAATCCTGTCTGCTTTTTACCACTCTCCGCATCTCCCCCACACCCACCACAATGTTAGAGGTTCCTAGGGCAGAATATCGGATTCTGACTCTGGCTTGGCTATCACAATGTGATCTCTGGCGTGCTATTTAAACGCCAAAGGACCTTGTCTCCTCATCTGTTTCATGAGAAATTTGGGTTGTGCTCTCTCAGATTCCCTCTTATTACCTCCTCACATCTCCCTCTCTGCTTCCTTCTCCATATCTGCTCTGAAGAAAGGCTTCATTAAGGTTGTTCAAAAGCCAGATTTCATGAACTCAGAATTCTCTCTTCGCTCAAGTAAGATAGAACAAGGCCACTGTGGTCAGGCTACCAGGAAAGAGGGGAAAGAAAAGATTCTTCCTCTGGTGGTGTGGGACAATCAGGGAATAGAAATCATACAGGATTGAGATGTACATGAGAGATGGTTTAAGAAAAACTTGATGTTGGGGCACCTGGGTGGCTCAGTGGGTTAAGCCTCTGCCTTCAGCTCAGGTCATGATCTCAGGGTCCTGGGATCGAGCCCCGTGTCAGGCTCTCTGCTCAGCAGGGAGCCTGCTTCCATCCCTTCTCTGCCTGCCTCTCTGCCTACTTGTGATCTCTCTCTCTCTGTCAGATAAATAAATAAAATCTTTGAAAAAAAAAAAGAAAGAAAGAAAAACTTGATGTTGATGGTTTGTGTAAAAAGTTTTGGGTGGGGGGGAAGCTGTGGACAAAAAAGAGACTGAGCAGGGAGTGATGCAGACAGAGGTGACTAACCCAGAGGCTGAGACTGGGCAGGATGAGAGGACACAGTGCAACCTGTCACCCATGGAATGAAGGCATAATTATGTGCCAGGGAAAGAAGAAAAAGGCAGAGAGGGAAAGGAAAGGTTTCCGAGAACATGGAGGGCCTTTTGAATGAGACCTATCAAAAGATAGAAGATCACTAGAGAATACCAGAGATTGGAAGAAAAATGGAAGATCTGGACACTGGGTTGTGTGGTGTGGCCATCTCACTCCGTGAGAGGAACAACAAGGAACAATCCACCTTCAGGGGGACCCAGAACAGGAAGGAAATGTTTCTGCTGCCCTATTTGTGCCTCTCACCCTGGCTCATGGGAGGCTCTACCATCTCACGTCACATCAGTTTCCTAATTTTCTTCACAAAGATGGCCGTACCAAAGAAAATTGTCATGGAGAACGCTCTGGAATGGTAGGCCTTAGCTTTGCCACGTATGGCATCTGAGATCTTAGGCCAATGTCACTCAAACACTCTGGGCTTCAGAATCCTCATTTGTAAAATAGGGAGAAAAACAGCATCTCTGAGAAAGCTGTGAAGAGTAAGGAAGATAACGTAGATCAAACACCACACACACACCAGCAGCCAGTCGTATTCCACATGTGATGGTGGTGGTGGTGGTGGTATGATGGAGGAGGTGGGAGAGGAGAAGGAAGCAGAAGAAGGGGAGAAAATGTAGGAGCAATGACCACTAGAACAGCTGACGAACCCCTTTAGTTACCCAGAATCAGGAAAGCTCTAAATGCAAGTGTTACACAGTTTTCCAAAAACATAGTCCACAGGACTGAGAGGCAGCTCTGCTCCTCTGGGAGTCCTCACGTCACAAACTTGGGCTAATTCCTTCCTTATTCAGCCCCTCCCACCGTTTCCCCACAGTCTGAAAATTCCAGATCATTTAGACAAAGACCACACTGAACTGCACATTTTCACTATCTGAGAAGAAAGTTTTATCAAGCAAATTAACACAGCAAATAATATATTTGTGGTAATATTTTGACACTGAGGGAACAGTTTTTTGGGCAAGTGGTAGCACTCATTTCTAACCGGCAGATGATGTGGGACACAAGTCATTTCTGCCTCTTCATTGGGGCTCATCCTGAGATGCCCCGGCAAGCCACACTTAATCAGTCTGGTTCCTGTATGTTCAGAAATAAATCAAAATGTGTTGGTTGTTTAATAGGCTATAATTCTAACTTCTCGCCCTGTCTAGTCTTTCTTGCCCCCAAATACTAGGTTTGGCAGGGAATGGTCTTTAAGTGGGGCCTCTCCTGGTGTGGGACCCCTGAGTACACTCACACTCATTCTATTCAACAAATACACACAGAGATTGGTGTCTTACACACGTCTAACAACAAATACAGCAGTGCCGGACTCTGCCTGAAAACAAACTCGTGTTTTCTCTAAAGTAGCATTCACAGGGAAAATATGCCGTTTGTATACCTCGAACCCTAGGGGGCTTCATTTAATACTGAGCCACTCAGCTGGGAGAACCACACAAAGGGCAACTTTTTAAAAATGGGTAATAAAACGAAACTGCTATTCCACCCAGTTACTCCCAACAACCCTGTGCCTCGTCGCCCTTTACCTTCCCCAGTGTGGGCAAACACAGCTTAACTGAGATGTACAGACTTACTTTCACCTCTGCCTTCCTCTGGTACCCACACTTGGGCTACTTCTTCCCTTGGCTGACCCATGTGAAGGAAATCAGCTACTTCTCTAGGAGCAGATGTCACGTTTTTAGCTGATGCTGTTTGGGACAGGAAGCTTACTACACACAAATTAGGGTATACGTTCGGCCGCCCCTGGAGAAAAGAGCCTACGGCCCACTCAAGATTTCCTCGGAAAAGGACCCCGATAACAGGCCCAGTACCCTCGGCTCAAAGCAGAGGTACTAGACTGCTCACAGACTATAAAAAAGAGTTGCTGCATCCCACCCACCCTGTCTTTGGCCGTACAAAGGGCTCACAGCAGGATCTTGAAGAGATCATTGCACATCTACGCCCACCACAGCTTTATTCACAACAGCCATGAGATGGAAGCAATGAAATCTCCAACAGATGAATGGATTAAAAAAAAATGTGGCATACATGTAAAACAGAGTATTATGAAGCCTTAAAGCAAGACAGAAATCCTATCCCATTCCACGACACGGAGGAACCTCCAGGATGTTACAATTACCAAAGGAACAAGAATATAGGATTCCACTTACATAAAGTATCCTAAGTAGTCAAAACCATAGAAACAGAAAATAGAGAGGGGGCTACCGAGGCCGGCAGGAGGGGAGAGGGGAAGTTAGTGTGCAGTGGGTACAGAGTTTCCAAGCTGCAGGATGAAAAAGTTCTAGAGATCTGTTGCACAACAGTGTGAATATACTTATCACCACAGAACTGCAGGCTTCAAAACGGTTAGGATAGCAAATTTCATGTTGTGTGTTTTTTACAATAAAAAAGAGTATTGTTGCAAAGAGTGGTACAAATCCAAGTCCGTCAAACCCTTCTTCCCTGATCCCCTACTCCTACTACTTCCTCTTCTCACATCCAACAATAAACCCACTGGGTCCAGTGTTCCCCCCACACACATCTTCCTTGGCACATACCTCCGTGCCCTCATACCAGCTGGCTTGGGATTAAAATGGACCAAGCTAGGAAGTGCCAGAGAGAGTGCAGCCTATTGTATCGAATTTCCTTGGCCTTTTATAGGGATGCACCAGGGACCCAGGAAAGGCAGTGCAGGGGGCTGAGAACGAGGCCTGTGTTGCTCTAAAGCTGGCTGGGTCACCAGTGAGCTGAAGCAAGCCATTCCGTTCTCTGGACCTTCTCTCTATAAAAATGCAAGCTGGCCCAGGTGATCTCTGAGGTCTTCTGTTCTGAAAGCCTAAAAGTTCCCCAGTTTAGTTGTCCAAGAAACTGGGGAAAACCAGCAAGCCCGCTAATCTGAGTCTTCCCAAGTGATTCTTAAGGCCCTTTGTCATCTTTTACTCAATTGCCTTATCTATTTCGATATACAAGCTTTTTTAAAAAAGTTTTATCAAAATAATAAAAATAGTATCATCATACCAAAATCCTACTTATAACCATTTTTGGACAGACATCCAGAGAGTGATCTAGGCCTCCCTGAGACAGCAGCATGGCCCTACTCAAGACTTCACGTAAGTTAACAGATGAAAAGTGTTAAGTCACCTTCTGGTACACAGGGACAGACAGAGGAAAGGGTGCTGATCTCCTCCCATGCCTTGCTTCAAATCAGCAAACATTACTGAGAAACAGTTCTGTGCCAGGTGCCAAGCTAGGTACTGGGACACACAGATAACCATCGCTAAACCCAAGGAGCTCAGAGTCCAGTAGGGAAGACCTGGAGTGTCCCAGTTAGTAGCAAAATAAAAAGAGATTTCTTTCTGCTGAGAAAGCCAACCATCCTGGAGAGTAAAGGCAAACAGGGAGGGCAGGGAAAGGGGGAAGGGACAGGTAGGCCACCAGGTCTGGTAACCTGGACGACCCTTACTAAAGCACCACACCAAGAAGTGAAGGACTGTTTTGGCTGGGCCATCACCACTTTCCGCAGCAAGTCGGCTAAACTTAAAACCAAACAGGTGACTTGAAGGTGAAGGCCGATAATGGAAAGGACAGCCTCTTCCTTTCTCCCATGACCAGCACAGTCAGCCTCTCAGTCCTCTGAAAAAAATTATTTAGTTTTTTTTTTTTTTTTTATACAATCGGTTGTCCCTGTCCTTACATTTGACCCACCTCACTGGTCAGCAAAAGGAAGCATTTAAACTCTCGGATGAGAGATGTCGGTACACATACAGGGCAGCCCAGTACAGAAACAGTGGGGCTCCCTGCCAGTTTGGGTAACCTTGGGCTAGTCAACCTGTCTTCTGTGTACAATGTGTGTCTGATATTCGCTTCTCTTGGGTGATGAAAAGATGCCTACGAAGCGCAAAAGAAATATGAAAAGTGCTTATCAGGCATTCGATGTCAACCATCACCAGGGGAGCGATACACACAAAGGCGCCATAGATTGACTGATTCAAAAACTTTCACCTTGGAAGCTGCACCTAAATTGTACACTAGGCTTTTCTAGAAGAATGGACACTGCTCAGAAGGCAACCAACTGCTTCCCTCTGTGGCTGCCTCTGGTCAGGCTCCTCCGTGCTCCATCACACCAGCTGCTTGTAAGGAATGGGAGCAAGTGGGGACGGTTTCAGGAGTGGAGCACAGGAGTGAGGGAAATCTCTCCACACAGGGGGAGCCTTCCGTATCACATGTCTTCGATACATCAGACTCATCAGCTCATCCTTGAAAACTTCTGACATTCCTTCTCTGCTCCACAGAAAAGTTATTGTTTACTGGACTCTAGAAGCAATCCCCGTTCTTGCTTGTGGGTTACCAGCAAACATTTTTTATTATGCAGTCACTGTACCACATCCCAAGGACTAAATGAAACACTGCACACATCACCAGAACATTTTCAGATGACCCGGAATAATCCCAGGTCCTTGATCTGCAGCACTTATTATCGGAACACCGTGAATTCAACAAACTCTTTGGAAAAAACACACGTCACATGTGTGCCCCTGAACATACACACAGTCTAAGCCAACCGTCACATACTGGCTCCACGAAGAGCCATTCAAATAAAAGTGATACTTTTGTTACTCGTGAAGAGTATTCAATCTATTTTAATTACATAGAAATACACAGTCATGAAAAGAGGCACCTAAAAAAAAAAAAAAAACTGAAAGGATAAGCAATAAGGCAAAAAATGATAAGCAAACTGTGGCTGCAATTTTTATGTCACATTTAGGACAGTGTTCTGTCTGGGTTTGGAGAGTGGTTTCATATGTCTGTGTAAGAAAAGGGGCTGCTGAACTCTTCCCACTAGAGTAGGATGAAATGAGCCACTTAGTAGCACTTCTGCCAGCAGACAGAAATAAGCCCATCAGAACAGTGGGGACCTGCCTTCTCTTTAAGAGAAGTATCGAGAAAAGTCAGAGAGAACTGCTTTTTTGTTTGTTTTCAGCCAAAAATTACGGCCCCGTAGTTGGTCCACGTCTTCCTGATGAGGAATTTATTGCTATCAAACCAAATACAATTTACTGATTTAATACCCTATTATTTAGTTACCTCTGTTTGTGTTATGAAGTGTCAAATTAGATTATCCTTACCGTGCTCATTGTAGAATCTAATTTATACAGCAAAAGAAACTAGTTTTGAAGTATCCAACTACCTTAAATTATCTACTGTGACCCTCCACCCCCACCACAGCCACAGACATTCTGCTGCCTCCCGGGTATCTACAAACACAGAAGCCGGAAAGTGCCACTGGGCATTTTTGTGAGGCAAAAACAAAGAAACCCAACTCACTTTCTTAGTTCACATTATCTTTACATGAAAATCCACAAAAATCTCACCTGATGAGAAACACCAAAACCTGAGGCTAATTATGAAAATGAGTAAGCAAATCTAATGAAATACTATTTCCCTTCAACAGATCCTATTGGAAAAGCAGTGTTGAAACAGGAAAGGTTCCTCTAATTCCCCTGAGATGAGGAAAATAGGTTATTTGTTCATTGTTTCTGCAGCGTCCATGCAATGAGCACATATTAAATGGGCCAAGCCGAAAACAAACAAACTTCAGCGGCTTCAGCCTCTCACAGAAGCAGAAGGCTTTTCCACCTGGGGACTGATGGAACAGTGAAATGAACAAAGTGCACAATAAATGCAGCCATGGGAAAAATAATTGGGGGAAGTGGACAAATCACCCTGCCTCCTCACGGTGGCAAACTTTACAACTTTTTAGAAGCAACAAACCACAGCACCACCAGCTCTATAGACACAGACATATAGACATATACACACGACTACTTGGAAGCCAAGTATGGTGTTTGCAAACATCCACCATCCTGCATTTACAATACTGCAAAACACTGCCAGAAAGCCGGGAGGTTTCTACTCTTCGATATCCTCTGCACTGTCAAACAGGGAAGGTCACTTTGTCTGGTCACTTAGATAATTCTCTCTCTCCCTCTCTGCATCACAGGAGTTTTCTACTTTGGGATTATTCAACTTTCACACGGATGGGAGTAAAATAACCATTCGACAACTTATTTACCTCGGTTTAAAAAAGAAAGAGAGAAATTCATTGTGCAAATGCCCAGGAAAAGCTGACACCAGGACTGTCTCTCCGACAGTGGTTGCAAGTACAATCAGAGGAGGGGAAAAAAATCCAGTCTGATCTGACCCAGGCAGTCCTTTGGGGGGGGGGGGGTGGATTGCATCCCCAACAGGGATTGAAGAACTTTTTTTTTTTCCTAAGGAGACCACCCCTCGGGAACAAAAGTTACATTTCAGTCACATGTCGGGAGTAGGAGTAGGAGCAGGGTTTTCTTTCTTTCTTTCTTTTCTTTTCTTTCTTTCTTTTTTTTTTTTTTTTTTTTTTTTTTACAAAAGCGCACTAATTATGGGGGTGTTTTACAGTTCCAAAGACCACTCGAGTTCCTCCTGGCCAATTGTGACGGGCACTTGTCAAAAAAAAAGGGGGTGGGGAGGGGGGCGAGGAGCCGAGAGGGGGCTCGGCGGGGGGAGCAGCAAGGTTACACCAAAGGGTACAGCCGCCGCCGCAAGCTGCATCTCCTTCCCCGGCGCCCCCCAAATAATTCCCCGCGACCGGAGCAACTGCCACAGCCCCCTCGGAGGAGCCCAACCCGAGTGCCCAGGCCGGTGCAGCTCAAGGTTTTCGAGCACAGAGAGGGAGGGGGAGAAGATCTTTACCTTAATGCTACACTGAGCAGGAGTCTCAGACATGTCTCACAGCGAGAGAGATCAGGAAGTTCTCAGTTTTTTTCCACTTTCCTTTCCTCTCCCCAACCCAGAAGCGCTCCACGGCCAGCCGGACGCGGTCATTTAAGAAGTTTCTTGCAGCATCTCTCCCGGCAGCCGCCCCGGGGGTCTGCGAGCGCGCGGGGCGGGGCGGGGCGGCCGGCGGAGTTGGGTGCGCGGGGCGGCGGGGGCGTGGGAGCCGGGCCCGGAGCGCGGCGGCGGGGTCTGCAGGTCGCGGCGCGGCGCGGCGACCCGGGGCGCAGCCCGGCCGGCCTCCCGCTCTCTCCTCCCACCCGCGGCCGGCGCCCCCGCCCCCCGCCCTCCCGCCGCTCTCCCTCGCTCTCTCGAATGTTTTCCTTCCTGGAAGAGAGAAACTGAAAGGCAGAACTGAGAAAGCTCTTTGCTCATTGATCTTGAGAGTTTCAGTGCAGAAACTGACGTGAATTCCCAGCACTGAGCTCTGCCTCTTAAAGGAGCCACCAGGAAATAAAAGCTCGGGTTACAGCCCGGCATCGGGGAAATAAAAGCCGGGCGGGGGGGAGGGGCGGCGGCGGCGGAGGGAAGCCGGGGGAGCGGGGCCGCGCGAGGCCGCGGCCGCCGGCGGAACGCGCGGCGCAGCCTTCCCCCCCCACCGCCCCGCCACCAGCGGCGCGGCCCACGCGCGCCCGCCGCGAGCCCCTCCGCCGGCCGGGGAGTCGGGCTGCCCGGGCGCCGCCGAGCGATCGCCCGCTCTAGGGAGACACGTTGGAAAAAAACGTTACGCTGGGGCCCCAGAAACCACCAGACAGGTTTTCGTGAAACACCTCCCACCTTCCCCGGCTCCGTCTCTTAGAGACACCGAAATGCACCAGGGCTCTCCCCCCCGCCCCCCTGCCGGAGCGCAGAGGCGAGGAGAATCAGCATCTAGGAAGGGGCATTCCGGTTAGGACGCGGAACCCCGAGGAGGAAATAAAACAATAGCCTTTGTTCTGCTTCTCGACCGCTGCCTCTTTAAGAGAATCCACCAGGAAATGGGAGATCGGGTTACAGGCTGCACACGGGGAAATGTGGGAGAGAGCGAGCGCCCGAGCGCGACGCCGCCGGAGACAAAGCCGGGCGGCCGCGCCGCAGACGCGGGGGACGGCCGGCGTGGGGGGATTCCCCGCGCCGGTGGGCGCCCCGGGAAGAGCAGGCGCCGCGCGTGCCCGCGGGGGGATACGGCCGCCGCGGGCGCTGCCCCAGCCGAGCACGCGTGCTGGGGAAGGGAAGGCTGCGGGGCAGTTCTAGCAAAGGCGGTTGAGTTCCTTTTCCTGACAACCCCCCCCCTTCCTGCCGTTTCGAAATCCGCTGTCCATTTAAAGAAATAGCGGCCGCCACCAACCGAAAAAGGTGACTCAATTGCAAAGTTGACAGGACGTGTTCCTGAACATAATACCCCCTCCCAGGGACCGCGTCTCTGAAACCGTCATTGGCCGGTTGGATGACCCTGGGATGCTGCCAGGGGGGGAATATTTGGCTGGAAAAACAACCGAAGGGAAGTAAAGGCCGGCGGGGCTGAGGGTTCTAGCCTTGAGCACATGTGGTCTGATCACTGTTATTTTTATTGTCATTCACAGTCTCTTAAAATGCTCTGAAGTGGCCGCTGCGAAATACTGAGAACATAATTATTTTTTAAATTCTAAACCCTTCTGATACACACAGAGGGGTTTAGTGTGTGGATGTGTGTTATATCACAAATATACAAATACATAGGTACAAAGATGTACCTAATGTGTGTATATCTACATGGAAAACAGGACGGATTTCCCAGATCCCCACCCTACAGATTTTTTCCTACTCATTTATCTTCAACTCTCCACATTATAGAATGTGTTCAGATCTCTTCACGCACTCATCAGGAAATTCTGAACCAGAACTGATTAAAAGGGGTTAGAGTGAAAAAGAGTCCTATTGCTGGAAAGATGGGAATTACGGGGTTTTGTGAGCTTCCAGGGATCTTAACAGTTTTTGTCACCCGTAGTCCTATCTTCCCCAAGAGACTGCATGTCTACACGGACTCCTCTGCCTTCGACCACCTGCCACCCACTTCTATCCTTCACCCCCCACACCCCCCCCAGCAATTATCTATCTGCCTTTGATCCCTCTACTAACGTTGCAGACATTGATTCTGATGTCCTATTGCTGGATTAAATCCTATAAACCTCTGTATCCCTTACTTATCAATAAGATCCTCGGCAGCTCAGCTTCTGTAAAAGGTGGGGAATGGTACCTATCTCATAAGATTCTTGTATTAAATGAGCAAATATATACAAAGTGCTTATTTACCTGAGTACTTGCTACATATAATACGTGCTCAATGTTAGCTACAATTACTTAACCTCAAGACTAAGTTAACTCTCAGCTTCTATTTCTATCTCCTCTTTACCTTCTCCAAGTGACTCATAGAAGTAGTAATTTGAATTAGAAAGTATGTGATTCCAAAGCAAAACAACAGTTGTGGAAAACTGTGCATTTAGACCAGAGGCTGGCAATCTCTTTCTGTAAAGGGCCAGATACAAAATATTTTAAAGTTTGTGTGCAAAGAGGCAAAACTGAAGACATTATGCAGATACTTCTATAACAAGACAGAAATTAAATATCCTCATTATTGACAAAAGGTATAGTAATAATGGTAACCAATTCTAATAATGAAAGAAATGGAATTCCTTTGGGATGGGGAATAATATTTTACTTAGTTGAAACCAGTTCAGAGTAAGGGTTCTCTATCATCAAAACTAATTGTTTATATCTTTATCCATTTTTCTGTTAATGCTGATCTGTAATGAAATTTTGCATATTTCATTTTTGAAAATATTTTTTCACCCC
Organism: Lutra lutra; assembly: GCF_902655055.1. Taxonomy (NCBI): domain Eukaryota; kingdom Metazoa; phylum Chordata; class Mammalia; order Carnivora; family Mustelidae; genus Lutra; species Lutra lutra. Next base: position 89,470,960 of record NC_062285.1, read on the forward strand.
ATAGGTGCTGACAAATATCCCATGAACATATGGTTTTACTTAAGTGTATTCGTTGCATAGAAGGCATTTATACAATTCTATTAAAATTCTATTAAGTTCTCTTGATATTTCCCCTTCACATGCAATTACATTGCAGGTTAATCACTTTCAATGGAAAATTAAGTGGAAATGCCTCAGTTGCACAATTAAGTGGATTTTAAGTATGGAAATTTCCTTTTCACTTGCATCATAATCCACAAACCACTACTTCGGGAAAATGTAACTGCTGAAAATTTGTGTTGGAATAGAGATCTTGCTTCTTGTTTTAACTTTTGATGGCATGGGAAGTTTACAAAGCAGCTCGAGATTATTTGTGATTGCAACAGTGTTAGTCATGTCCAAATGATCTAACTGCAGTATATACTTTACACATAGCTCTGTTTTACCTTGTGGTTTTAGGTTGAATTAATGAAAAACATCGAGTCTGTAGCCAAAGCTAATTTCCAAAGACATTCAGTGTTCAGTAATCATGGTTGGGGAAAGTTTTCACTTATTCATTCCCACTTGTCAATTGTTTTTCTATTCCTTTTCCTGAACCTTTGGTAAATTGGATATTTTTTTCATATTCCATTAAAATTCCTACATTGTCTTTGTAGCTTTTCTCCTGTATGTTACATATAGCGGTCCTCTAGAAATTACAGTTTGCCTCTTTAGTTATAACAACCTATCTTTAAATAATACTATTCTAGTTCAAGAATATATAATAAACTTACAACAGCTTAATTCCATTTATCCCTCTCCCATATTTATGATATTGGCATATATTTTACTTCTGTGTTTTATTAAACCCACCATACATTGTTGGTAGGGGGGTTGATATTTTAAAAATCATGTATATATGAATATAATGAAGGTACTAAAATATGTCTTTTATTTGTCCAGATATTTGTCCTTTCTGATACTTTTTATTTCTTCCTGCAGCTATGGCTTCATTTTTCTCTGGCCTCGAGAACTTTCGTTATTTCCTGCAATACTGTCTGTTGGTGATGCAGTCTCTCAGCTTTTGTCTATGTGAGGATGTCTTTATTTCACATTCACTTTTGAAGGATAATTTTCAGTGTATATAAAATTTTAGTTTGACAGATTCTTTTTTCGTTTGGCACTTTAAATACATGATTCTATCTCTGTCTCCATTATTTTTTTATTAAAAGTCATTTGTAGTTCATATTTTAACTCCCTGTATACAGTATCTTTTTTTCTCCAGCTGCTTTTAAGGTCTCTCTAAATTTGGCTTTCAAGATTCTAACTGTGATGTGCCTAAGTGTGGTTTCCTTTGCATTTATTCTTCTTGCTGTTGGTTGCAATTCTAGCTTGGGAAAAGTCTCTTCTGTTACCTCTCTGAATATTGTTTCTGCCCGTTTTCTCTCTCCTCTCCTTTTATTACTCCAGTGGTACAAATATTAGACCACATGACGTTGCTCCATAGATCTAAAATACTCTGTTTTGTTTTACTTTTTTCCTCTTTATCTTTCAATTTGGATACCTTCCTTCTATTTATCTCTTTTTAAATTTCTTTCCTCTGTATTGTCTACCTCTTAAGCCAGCCCATCTAACTAGTTCTTTGTGATATTGCATTTTTTATTTTTAGGATTTCCATTTTTTATACTCTCCATTACTTTTCTGAAGTTGCCCATATCTTCATACATGGCTTCTTCCTTTAGGTCCTGTAGCATTTTTGTCATACTGTGATAATTCTAAAATCTGGACTATTTCTTGGTTAACTTCTATTGATGTTTTCCTTTCTTTTATTTTAAGATTTTTATTTATTTATTTGAGAGAGAGAGCTCAAGCGGTGGGTGGTGGGTGGAGCACAGAGGGAGAGAGAGAAGACTCCCCACTAAGCAGGGAGCCCTATGTGGGGCTCCATCCCAGGACCCTGGATCACAGTTGACTGAGCCTTCAAGTCACCCTGATGTTTTCCTTTCTTGACCATGGGTTACATTTTCTGGTTTTTTATGTGCCTTGATATTATTATGTGCAAATATTGTTTTAGAGCTCTTATTCTCAGCTTTTCTGCTCTGCTTGATGTCTTCCTTAGCTTTAAGCCTTGAAGGGCGATCTCAGTTCTCCCCTGTCCCCACTCTCAGTCTTTCTTAGCTGATTGCCTGGAGGGCCAGGGGTCTTCTCTCAGCCCTTTCACCCCTCTATAAGACTTTCTTAGTTGAAAACCCAGTGTATCTCTGATAATTTCTCCCAGGTTTCTGCATGGCCCTTGTTTGTTATGGTCCCACCTGTTTGTGACTATCACAGAAAGAACTGTGAGGTAGTATAGTTTCTTCTGTGCCTATGGCTCCTCTGGGTTCTAACCTATGCACTGTCCATGCACTGCCATCAAAATTTGCTAAAAGTTAGGCTGATTTCTCCTTACCGTCATAGACAGTGAGTTACTCTTCTCTCCACTTCAGTCAGGGGTGAGAACACTGCATCTCTTTTCTCTCATCTGATGGATTGTCATCTTCTAAAATTGAGTTCACTTAGGTTTATTTATCCTCTCATTTCTCCAATTTAAAAAAAAAAACTAGAATTATGTAGATTATTTGGTCTGTATTGGGTATAGGGAGTAAATTATGGTCTCTTGTGACTTTCTATGTACAAACTTGAAGAGAAGCCCAAATGTCTAATCTTTATTCTCCAGAAGAATGATGGGGAGGGTCAAGACCAGGGAAGAACATTAAGAATATATGGAAGTGGATGTGTTTAATTTAGAAAACAAAGCCATTATCCTAATATGATTTTTTAAACAAAACTGAAAATGACATTTATTTTTTTAAGGATTTTATTTATTTATTTGACAGAGAGAGATCACAAGTAGGCAGAGAGTGAGAGAGAGAGAGAGAGAGAGAGAAGGAAGCAGGCTCCCCGCTGCACAGAGAGCCCAATGTGGGGCTCGATCCCAGGACCCTGAGATCATGACCTGAGCCAAAGGCAGAGGCTTAACCCACTGAGCCACCCAGGCCCCCCAAAAATGACATTTTAAAGAATACAAACTACAATAAGAAATATCATCCATCTGTCTCTAAAAACTAGAATTCCTTGACCTAATGGACATACTTCTTTAAGAGGCATTTGTTACAACTGGTGGGGTGGGAAAGAAGAAGAGAAATGTTTATACTTATGCAAATAAGACATAGATTTTGAAATCTTGAGAATCACTTCCCTGAACTACTATTTCCTTTATTATATCAGTCAGGGTGCAATCAGAGAAGCAGAATCATGTGGATATGTGTGTGTGTGCACTGTATTTTATATATATATATATATATATATATATATATATATATATATATATAGTGATCCTGCTCCTTACATGCTGACTAATATAGTAAAGGAAATATATATATGGCAGGCAGTTGGGAAGAGCAGATGGATGTAAAGTGGGTGAAATTAAGAACAAGCTAGAATTCAAAAACATGATCCCATGGAGGATGGACTGATACCCATGTCATTGCCTCTGACCTTGATGGCCTGGGTGTCCAAACGAGCTGGGGTCCTTTGTCATGGAACTAAACACACACACACACACATGCACACACACACACACACATGCACACCTGGCCTAGGAGTTGCCAAAAATTAAGGAGGACCTTGGCAAAGGTTGATCAGTCACAGGCTCAGTTGCTGCCCCCCACCAATGAGGTGAGGCAACAGATAAATGAAAACATGTGGGAGCCTCAAAATGTCTCCTGCTTCATTTGCACCCTCCAAGTCACACTCTCTCGCAGACCACCCTAATGAAAACAGACAGAGAAGTGAATTCTGGGGATGTAGATAAACCTAGCCAAGTGCTCATGTTACAGTGTCACTGCCTATAACAGCTTTCCGGGAGCCCCCTCTGACAGTTATATTCTGGAATTTTTCAGTACGCTGTCACATCTTTTCCCATTTCACCTTCAAACTATTCTCTTCCGTATGCCTTCCCTCTGTGGTTTTCTGATCTTTCCTATTAATACCATAATATTATCAAGCTCTAACTTAACGAACCTCAAAATAATTTTCGACGTGTTGCTCTCTTTTATGTCATGTAATTGCATATTGCCAAGTCTCTCTGTTTCATTACAGAGTCTCCTCTATCTTTCCAGTCCTCTTCCCAGAAGAAGCGACTCTTCAGTTTGGATTATTGCCACTTCTCTTTTCCCACCATCAAACTTCTACGGTTCATCAATAATCCCCTGAATTTTTTTATGTCTGCTCAAATCTCTTCCTCCATTACAGTTGTTTCCCCTTATCTGCAGGGGATACATTCCAAGATACCCAGTGGATGCGTAAAACCGCAGATAGCATTGACCCCTACTATGCTATGTTTTTTTTCTTATATATACATACATACCTATGATGAAGTTTAATGTATACACTAGGCACAGTAAGAGGTTAACAACAATAACTAATAATAAACTAGAACAATTATAGTAACATACTGTAATAAAAGTTAAGTAAACACAGTCTTTCTCAAAATATCTTACTGTCCTATCCTCATCCTTCTTCTTCTTGTCATGATGTGAGATGATAAAATGCCAACATGATGAGATGAGATGAAGTGAGTGACATAGGCATTGTGAATTAGCATGAGGCTACCACTGACCTTCTGATGAAATGTCAGAAAGCGGATCATCTGCTTCCGGACCGCAGTTGACAGAGGGTGACTACAACCGTTAAAAGCAAAACCATGGATGGCGGGGGGGGCTACTGTATTCCCATTTCTATCTTTATGTCTTGTCCTGTATTACTCACATTTCTATCCACACATGTAAACTGTGAAACTATTTGTTTTCTGTCAAGTAGTACCTGAAATTCACTTCTTTCATAAATCAATGTCACACTATATAAGCAAAAGGTATCTGAAAGGTAAGGAGTTGGAATGCTGGAGTGCATGTATTACATGAGAACTATTCAGCCATCCCCTAATTATGACCCAGGAGGGTTCAGAAGACACTCCCTTCATCAAGCTTTAAGAAATGCATTGATGAAGCAAACACCGTCATCCTTGTACAGTTTTGTATTGCCATTCTCTACAAGCCATTAATGCTATCATTAAACCAGGCTCCCTGAATTCACTGGGGGTGGTGGGATACTGGAGTGACGGGTGCCAAGTGCCATGACCTAACGATCTTAATTACCAGAGATAAGGGAAGCATGGTTGCAATAATGGACAGAGCTAAAGGGGTCATCAGAATAGTTTGATCTTTGGCGTTGGCTAATTTGTTGTGATCTTCCTAGGATTCGAATATATAAACACCCTATAGTGTCTTACTTGATTTGTATATACCAAAAAACTCAAGTCTGGGGGAAAGAAATCTGGTTTGAATCCCTGAACAGATAGCCCTGGATCTGATTCCCAGGCTTGATTCAGTCTGGATCAAGTAGATGCAGAGCCCCTTAAATTAAGATGAGGCGAGTCTCCTTGAGGAGGAATCCTGTTACACTGTAAACCTCCCACCCACCTTTCCCCAAAGACACTTGTGGCAACTTACTAGTATTATCGTATGTGAGGGGAGAGTAAATAACTAGAATTTGGGGTATTACTGCTTACTGGCTCTGAATTATCTCTGATTCCTGGAACCCAAAATATCACTGTGGTGTGAGAGTCCGTGAAGGGCCTAAGAAGTCAGGGAGTAAGTGGAATTTGGGCTTAAGCCCAACTCCTAGAGGACCTGGTAAAACCCACCCCCAAACCATGAGTATTTTCCCAGTTCTGAAATACAGAGTTGCAATTTTTTTTTTTAAAGATTTTATTTATTCATTTAACAGAGAGAGATCACAAGCAGGCAGAGAGGCAGGTAGAGAGAGAGGAGGAAGCAGGCTCCCCGCTGAGCAGAGAGCCCGATGCGGGGCTCGATCCCAGGACCCTGAGATCATGACCTGAGCCGAAGGCAGCGGCCTAACCCACTGAGCCACCCAGGCGCCCCCAGAGTTGCAATTTAACAGATTCGGCAAATGACAGAATCCCCACATTGTTCGAACCCTAAATTATGGACTGAGGGCTTTCTGATAGAAAAGGCCAGGAGGAAGTCCCTAAAACTACTTTTACTTGCCCAAATAGTAAACCAAAGGCAATACAGCATTCTCAGAACCGTGCCACCACAAAGGCTTTCAAGAATGGACTTGTGGTGGTTTCTTCTACATTCCCATTTATTTCATCTGTTTGGCCTATGAAGAAAAGCTAGATTTAGGGGAATGATGAGAGATTACAGTACACTTAATCAGGTCATAATTCCAATCACATCTGCTTTTCCAAATGGATTTTCCATATTGGAGCAAACCAATACAATTCTTGGTACTTAGTATACCACTCTTGATCTGACTATACTTTTTCTCTTATCTCTCCTAATAAAGACTACAAAAAGCAGTTTGCTTCCACTGGTGGGGCTAGCAATGCACTTCACTGTCCTATCTCAGGCTTTCATCAACTCTACAGCCCTTTATCATCACCCAGGCTGAAAATACCTTTATTGGCTCTCCATTCCATAAAATATCATCTTGGTCCCTTATACCAATGATAGCACATTGATTGGACCTGACGAGCAGGAAGTAGCCAGTATCTGATGAGTAAGAAATAAATTTCATGGAAGTCTGGGGACCTTCCACCTTAGTGATTGCCTCCTCTGTTCTGGGGCATGGTCCGGATATCTCTTCCAAGGTAAAGAATAAATTGCCATACTTAGCCCTTCCTACTCCAAAGACAAAAAGACATTTAGTGGGTTTCCAGGTTTCGATAGTGCCCAGTGAGAGAAGGCTCTGTGAGAGGTCCAAGCTGTGCACCAACCCCTCTGGCACTTGAGCCCTCCGATCCAGAAGACCACTGATATTTGAAACGTCTGTGACAGAGGTATTGTATGGGGCCCTGGCAGGATTGTTGGTGAATTACAGCACAGACCTGTAGGATTTGAAGCAACACTATGCCATCTTCTGAAGATGACTGTTGTCCTTTAAAGAAACAGCTTCTGGTTTGCTACTGGACCCTGGGAGAGACTGAATACTTGACTTTGGACTATCAAGTCGTCATGGAACCCCGACGGCTCATTTTGAAAGAGGCATTGTTTGACCCACTAAACCATTACACTGGGCACGTGCAGCAGCACTGTGGCATGAGTGGAAGTAATGTATGTAAGACCAGGCTCAAGCAGGTCCTGAAGGTACAGGTAAGTTGCATGAGTAACCGGCTCAGATTCCCGTGGTTCTTGTCCCTATTAACTGTCTCCTCTGTCTCCATCCACACCTCTGGCCTCCTGGGAATTTCTCTGGGTCCCACTATCCTGAGGAAGACAAAATTCAGGCCTGGTTACAGATGGGTTTTCAGGATACACTAGCAACACCCAAAAGTGGACACCTGTTGCACCACCACCGGATCAAGAGAGGTCCTAATGACCTTGGTTATGGAAAATCCTCCCTGGTGTCTGAAGTGGGTATAGATTTGTCTTTTCTGCCTGCAATGCTTCTGGCAAAATCATCTTCTGTGAACCACAAAATGTCTCATTCATCCTCATGGCATTCCTTTCTGAACAGAAAAGTGATTTTATACCAGATGAATGATAGCAATGGGCTCAAGCTCATAGAATTCACTGGGCTTATCATGTTCTCCATCATTTTGAAGCAGTTGGCCTGATAGGTTTGGGGAATGGCCTTTTGAAGACTCAGTTGTGGTGCCAGATGGATGACAACACTTTTCAGGGCAAGAATAATGTTTTACAGGATGCAATATACGCACTGAGTAAGTAACCACCATATGGTGCTTTTTATCACAGTTCCAAGAATTAAGGGATGGAAATGGGATTGTTCTTCTTATTAATAACTCTAATGGTCCACTAACAAAAATTGTGCTTCTCATTCCTTCAACTTTGTGCACTGTTGGTTTAGAGGTTTTAGTCCCAAAGGAAGGGTGCTTTCAGGAGGGATACAAAAATGATTCCAGCAAACTCGAAACTGAAACTGTAATGTGGCCATTCGGGCCTTCTCATGCCACTGAACCAACCATTGAAAAAAAAAGTGGCTTACTATATTAGTTACTTGGTTGATCCTGCTCCTCAGGGGGAAATTGTATTGCTACTACATGATGGGGGCAGAAGGGGACAACTCCAGGGACTCCTCTTCATACTCCTGTGTGCTATGAAAAGAGTCGACAGAAAGCCACAACAGCCCAATACAGCAGGACTGCAAATGATACACATCCTTCGGGAGTGAAGGTTTGGGTCACCCTCAAAGAAAGCTGACTGCTCGCTGAGAGCAGAAAATACTAACTGGGTACAAAGGAGGTTGAAAATAGCAGCCATGACCATGTGAGCAACTGCAGATATGAGGATTGCAGTATTATGGGTATATTTTTTCATCGATATGAATATAGTCACACATGTCTGTAGGTATGCATACACACCACTTTTTTCTTCTCTCCCATTCTTCTACTATATAACACAACATATTGACTTTGTACATTACTATGTAAGTCACAAGATACCAAAGAAGGAGTGCAATCCAGCTATAAGACAAATGGACATCATCCAAAGATGGGTCTCATTTTTGTGTATTCTTTGGGAAAGATCAGTGCCTTGTCAGCTCTGTGAGGGGTAGTTATATCTTCTTTAAGTGGAAGCATGATTTTGCTAATTTCTTCATTTGGAAGCAGTTAAAAGAAGATGTATAGCTATTCTAAATTGCACTGTTTTCCAGAATTCTCTTTCTGTCATGGCTCTGAGTTAGCGTTGGCTACATGAAACCTGGGCGGTAGAAGTGAAGTAGTAAACACTGCTTTCAGAAGTTTGTTGCAGTCAGATATGGTGATGGATAGATGCGTAATTCCGTACTGGATCCAAGCTTGTCCTCACTGTCCTGAAATTCCATGATCAGTGCACAGAGACCACAACTTTCCATAGACCTCTTGAAGAGTTCCCTTTGAGTGGCCTCACTTGGGCATCTGAACAGGATTGGCCTCTTAGGTTTCCCCAAAAGTTTCAACTTGTCCACCTACGCCATTGTTTATAGTACATTGACTATTGACGGTATGGTCCATGCAGGAAGGACATGATAAATGTGTGATTTTTTTTCTTTTTATTTACCAATGAATGATTCTCTGTTATCTTCCCAAAGTGACCTCTTAGCTTTTCCCCCAAGTATCTAAATTCATGGATTTGAACATATTTGGTCTGTTTTTATGCATTGCAATCAGTGAACTTAGTGATGTTCAAATTGTCCATCTTCGGCCATCTATCGAGTTCTGATATATCATATTTTATCATTTACTACAAAGTATTCTAAAACTCCCGATACTATTTCTCCTTTGACCTATGCATTATTTAAAAGTATGGTTTCCGTGCTTGCTTCAGCAGCACATATACAAAAATTGGAACGATACAGGGAAGATTAGCATGGCCCTTGTGCAAGGGTGACATGCAAATTCATGAAGCATTCCATATTTTAAATAAAAAAAATAGGTAGATAGATAAATATATAAATGTATGATTTCTTTTTAAATATTCAAGAATGCAAAATTTTTTACTAATTTTTTTTAAATTTATTTATTTGACACAGAGAGATCACAAGTAGACAGAGAGGTAGGCAGAGAGAGGAAGGGAAGCAGAATCCTTGCCGAGCAGAGAGCCTGATGCAGGGCTCGATCCCAGAACCCTGGGATCATGACCTGAGCCGAAGGCAGAGGCCTTAACCCACTGAGCCACCCAGGCGCCCCAATTTTTTACTAATTTTAACTTATTTCTAATTGACAGCTTACTTAGTTGCATCGTGCTTCAAAGATTACTGTCATTTGAAACCAATATTTTGAAATTTCTTGAGATGTCTTTGCGTCCATGTATAGAGATCTACAAACTTATTCTATAAAAGGCCAGATTGTAGATATCTTAAACTTTGTGAGCTGTATTTTTTCTCAACCTTTTCAATTTTTACTTTATATAATTTGCTATTTTATTAGCTACACATAAGTTTAGAATTTTTATATTTTCTTCTTGAATTGAGCTTTTAAAAAACTATTATGAATCTCTCCCTTTATAGTTAATAATTTTTAGTCTTAACACCTATTACTTCTGATAAAAATAGAGCCACATCAGCTTTCTTTTGGTTCATGGTTGCCTGTTACATCCTTCTTTGTCTTTTTATTTTCAAGCTTTACTTGTTTTCATATTTTTGGTGATTCTCTTAAACATTGAATAATTAGGTTAAAAAAATTCTTTCTGGCATTACCTACTTTTTTTTACTTAGAAGCATACTTGATTTGTACATTGGGATTACAGATTTATCTGAATTTGTTTATACCATGTCATTTAAATGTCTACCTGTCCCACTTTTTCTGTTTCTTTTTTTTTTCTTTTTACAGCAGACACAGTAACGATCAGTAAATATTCCATATACTGTCCTATCTAAACACTTGCGTTTAGGGGAGGCAACATGAACAATCCAGGGCCATAGAAACAAAAGGGGCATATGCCATTTCTGGTCCGAAGCTGGGAAGGGTGGGTTTGGGTTCTCCACATGTTCTTTTATCCAGTTGCAACAGCTTACGACATGCTGGAGGGCAAAACCTTTGTCAGTGTCAGTCAACTTCTTCAGTGACTGTGCAGAGCAGATTCCCCCAGCTGTCTGCATTGGTGTGCAGCGAGAGTGAGAGGGAAGCTTGGTTTGTGTTAACGTCTGTGAGATGGTGAAGTTTATTGATCATCATAGCATAAAATAGCCCATTGTAACCAATATGTTATCTTAAAATCGTTGGAATGATTGAGTCATTTTTTTTTTTTTCCTTTTTCATTCCCCTCTCCCCTTGGTTTGTATTTGGTCTGTTTTTATTTATTTTGTGTTTAGTGTGTATGTATTGGGTGGGGAGTGTTGTATGCGTAGATTTCCATTACTGTTTGGGAGCCTAGCATAGCGCTGAAAGTATGTTTTCTTCCGGTCCTGTTGTTTTATTTGTACAGCCAGATCCTTCAGAGTGTCTAGAGCTCATGCTGCTGCAAGGAGAATCACTTCTCCTTTTTCTTGCAAAAACACAGGTGCCCAGCACCCGTCTCCAGGAACACACACCGGGTTTAGCAAAACTGCTGTTGTTGGCCAGATGTGTTTCTGAATTCAAATACTTTGGATCTAGAAAAGTAATAGAGTGCACCTCTGAATTAAATATTTAAATAAATCAGCTGCCAAACATATGAGTATTCTGAGAATCGGGTAACTACAGATAATCGAACAGCCTCCAGTGCTGCACATCAGTTTCTGCCACCAAATGGGTTACGTAAAAATTTGTTTTCCAAGTTTTCTGGATTATGAATAAGGGAATCTTGACCTGTGTCTCTTTAAATAAGCTACGAAGTAATTAACTAACTTACTGGTTTATTGGTGATATTCTAGTTCTGAGAATCCATTCTGGCCCCTTTCTTGACATTAGTGTTTTTCAAGGCTCATGAGCCACAGTGCATTTCATATTGTCTTTTTTTTTTTTTAAGATTTATTTATTTATTTTAGAGGGTGGGGAGGGGCAGAGAGAGGGAGAGGGAGAGGGAAACCTAAGCAGACTCCACAATGAGCACAGAGCTTGACACCGGGCTTGATCTCATGACACTGAGATCACGACCTGAGCCAAAATCAAGAGTTGGACCCTTAACTGACTGTACCACCCAGGCTCCCCATTTTATTGTCTTTTACTAGCAATATCGAAATCACCACATGGAAGCCATTTCCTGGTGACCCCATTTCAGCATAATTTTTACTGATTTTAAATTTAAATTTTAGATACAAAATTTTAAGGGTATTTATTATATCATCATGCTTTCATACCAGACCAGAGGATATAGTGAAAAGATCTGGAAGCCACAGTGTATGAAGAATACTTGAAGAAACTAAGTACATTACGGGGTAGAAAATCATGGAGACTATCAGGTATATTAAGAACTTTTAGAATATTCAACAGAACTAGAAGCCTCTTATCCTGACATTCTGCCCAATAAAGAATCCCGTCCTGAAGTCACCCCAGTAGTTAACCACCGCTGTCTTCTGGAACAACTTCTGTCTTCTACTTTTTAAGGCATGCCTCCACATTATTTAATTGCTAAACTAATAGGTAGCTTTCCCTTATACTGAGAAGTTTCTTCCTCTTACCCACAACCCATCCAGGACACACACACACACACACACACACACACACAAACACACTTTGTTTTCTCCAGGATAACTATACCCAGTTCCCTCAAACCTTGAAAGAACAGAAATGTTCAAATTGCAAGTTTCACAACTGAAATCCAGAAATGGAGGGGACAAAATGATAGTGTAAAACTCACAGTAAGAAAGAATTTTCTGAGGGGCGCCTGAGTGGCTCAGTCGTTTAAGCATCTGCTTTCAGCTTGGGTCCTGATCCCAGGTCCTGAGATCCCGTCCTGCATCAAGAGGGCGCTCAACGCAGGTGGCGGGGTGGGGGAGGGGTGTCTGCTTCTCCTTCTCCCTCTGCCTCTCTCCCCCAATACTCATGCTCTCATTCTCAAATAAATAAGATCTTAAAAAAAAAAAAAGAAAGAAAGAGAGAATTTTCTGACTTAAGTTTTTCAGTAATGAAGCATACTCCTTTCCAGTGTGGACAACAACTCATTTTAGCAGACATTTAGCAGAGTAGCAGACCATGTGACCTGAAGAACTTTCTGCTGTGAGAGAGGCATGCTGACCTCCGAGATTGTTCCCACTTCCAAAACTGCTTCAATCTTTGATTCTAAAAGGTTGGGAAATGATGAAACAAAACTTCTTTTCCAGTTCTCTCTTCCTCCCCTAATGAATCATTAACCTCACATTAAATCATCCTTCCTAAGAAAAGTTCTGAGTTTGTTATACCCAGCTGTCTTTTAGTCAGTGTGAACTTCTTAAAAGGCAATTTTTACAGAATTTCCAGTGGAGATGCCAAATATTGATTTGTGGTTGCCAGATAGAATGTGTGTCCTGTTCTAATCTGTAGTGAAGTATGTTTCATAAAGCCAAATTGGATTCCAAAGAACATTTTTTTTTTTATTTTGAGTTGGTATAGACATGACAGCGTGGCTTTATTGAGGTTGACTCTTTTCTCATGTGATACATTATTGCTTTGTTGTCAAAAATACTGTTGGCAATTTAAAAATAAAAAAGCTTTGGGGCGCCTGGGTGGCTCAGTGGGTTAAAGCCTCTGCCTTCGGTTCAGGTCATGATCCCAGGGTCCTGGGATCGAGCCCCGCGTCGGGCTCTCTGCTCAGCAGGGAGCCTGCTTCCTCCTCTCTCTCTGCCTGCCTCTCTGTCTACCTGTGATCTCTATCTTTCAAATAAATAAATAAAATCTTAAAAAAAAAAAAGCTTTAAAAACAAAAATCCTGCTAGAAAAGGCAGATATACTGTAAGATACTTAAAGTTGCACAGAATATATCACAAAGGGCAAGAGCTTCTATATACAAATCTCACTAAACACCAAATAAAATTCTAAAGAAGCCTTGTTATATGACCTGATCTGGATTGGGTATTGGTTGACAATTGATTAATTGCAAAAACTGCTCAAAATAGTACACACATTTCAGAAGCCTGTATTTTACCTTAGAAGATGTAAATACTGTACCTGTGTTTTGCTATAGGGCCAAAGTTTTAAATTTTGAAAACTTTCATTATCTTTTGTTTTTAAACATGGGCCTGTGGATTACACTGGTACATCTTTCTTTCGTAAACTACACCCATAATTCCTGGTCTATGATTTCTTGCTTGAGTTTCTTTAAAGTGAATCAAAGACTTCAGATCACATACAAAGTAATTCAGTGCAGAATCCTAGACTTTGCATTTTTCTTTTTCAACCTTTTATATTTGCCTCCCCACAACCAAATCAACAGCTATTTCAAGTACTCAACCCCTTTCTAGGCTTTGCATATCCCAAACTTAGTATTCACAGAAACCACAACTCTTTCTCTTTTTACACAGTGTCATCATTTTGTTCAATATTTAATTAATTTAGATCATTAAAACAATAAGTACAATGGGTAGAAACCAGTCAGGGAACAAATAGGAGTGCTTGATATACATAGAACCTAACTGGAGGGAGAAGACGTGCCCAGAGCACACTAGAGAGTGTCTGCCAATGGCTGGTATGGCTGTGCTATGGGCATGTGGTGTGCTCTGGGCACTAAACGTGTCCACATGTTTTATGGAAGGAATGAGAAGCATGGGCTAGTCTAGAGAGCATGTAAAGAGGTGTTTCTTTAAGAAAGCTACTGTAATGTCAAATGTGCCCAAAAATACAATGCAGGGGTTACTGGCATGATCGTGGCTAGCTCTACGGTACCTTTGCGTGAGTTAGAAAAAGGCACTCCCCCAACGCAGGGTTTAATGAGGGAAGTATAGGCTAAATCTCAGCCTCCATTCACCCCCTCTGCATGGTGACACTTGGGTGAGCCTTTTGTGTAGGGTACGACCTACATAACCAACAGCCCTGGCTCCTGGGACAGAAGATGCATTACAGCTGGGGAAAGGGAGATGGACTGATCTGTACGCATGCATGAAAAAGATGGGGCAGAGAAGTAGGAAGGATGGGAGAGAGCTGACCTAGAAGGTAGGAAGACTTCAGTCCTAGGAGAGTTTTTGTGACAACTAATAAGACTGTCTTGCCTAGCCAACCTGCAGATTGTTTTACTTGTGGGAGAAAATTCTTTTAGCAGAAAGGCAAGTATAGTCTCTACTCATTTTACCGTGGGTTTCAGGATTGCTCCCAGCTCCACCCACCTGCTACTCCACCAGCCCTGCTACTCCACCACCCCTGCTACTCCACCTCCCCTGCTACTCCACCTCCCTGCTACTCCACCTCCACTGCTACTATACTTGCCCTGCTATTCTACTTCTTCTACCACCACTGCTCCCAATTGCCCTAAGAAGGTTGCTAAGAAGATCACTAAGTCAATGGACTTTCAGAATTCTCCTTACTGACCTTGGAGGCTTTTCTGCTCCATTCAAAAATTTCTCTACCTATTAGATGATATCTGGAGCTCCTTTCACAGATGATAGGACCTTTCATTCTAGAATTCATTATGAAAAACAACATGAAAAGGCATGGTTGACATAGCACATTGTAAAGTTTATTCATACTCAAGTGTTAAGAGTCAATGAATTAACAAGCATAAATGACTGACATGGAAAAGAAATAAAAAAGCAGGTCTCTTAAAGCAGAGTGGGAAGACCAAGAAGCGGGTACTATGGAAAGCAAACTAAAATCCCTCAGTTTTGCAGTCATATTTATCTTCAATGGAGACGAACAGAGAGAAGTTGATTATAAAATTGATTTGTCTCATTTATTTTGCTTCTTGGCTTGTGTTCTTTCTTGCCATTGGTATTAGAACTCAACCTTTGAGTTCTATGACTCCACGAAAACTTCCAATGAGCCTTGAAGATTTTTTTTTATAAACACAAGTATTATTAAAATAAGGTAGCTAATTATAAGGCAGTTCATTTAGTGAGCATCAGTCTATGCTTTTAAACTACAGAACTTAGACACTGAAAGGGATGGATCCTTCTTCTCTTTACTCTCAGCACACTGAACCTCTCCCAATTTGTACGTACCCTCACAGGGAGATCACTGCCGATGCCTAAGTGCTTGTCCCCATCCTGTCATCTGTGGTTTTTAACTTAGCTTCAGTGCACTTCGTTTCACTCACTGTTGGAACAGTGGAAGCCATTTCACGACTGTTCTTACATTTCATAAAATCAAATGGTTAACTGAACACTTTCTCCCTTTTTTTAAATGTTCTTTCTTAGAATTATATTTATTTATTTAATTATTATTATTTTATTTTATTATTTTAAAGATTTTATTTATTTGACAGAGAACAGCAGAGGGAGAAGGTAACTGAACACTTTCATCATTTGAAACAAATAATCATGCCTTGTCACACTGAATATCTTTTACAAACTCTTTAATGCCAGCTGCTAGGAACGTAGCTCTCTTTCCTCTCTCATTGGAATTTGCGTAATTATGGCAATAGATGGAGAACATCCTTTGTTCTGGGGTTCTCACACTTCCTAGGTTCTCACTCAGAGGACTGGGTACAACAGAGTCCAGGGCATCAGTTAGGTCTGGGATGAGACCTGAGTATTTGCATTTCTAACAAGTTCTCCTGAGCTGCTGCTGCTGATCTGGGAATAACGCCTTGAAAATCACCCCAAACACCTCACTTCATGCTGAGGAAACTGAGTCTTAGAGAATTGAAGCAATTGGCTCACAGCGAACCAGCCTATTAGTGGCAGCATCCTGGCCTTCTGACTTTCATGTGCTAATTACACATATATTTTTTTTAATGTTATCAACTGACTACATTACTCCTTCCTTACTGTTTTGGCACCAGTCAGGATCTCAAAGATCATTTTGCCACTTCTCTCTACTAATCTTTATAGTGAAGGCACACAACAGCATTCTGAGTGAATTCTATGGACTTGCCCAGAACCAGTCGTGTCACCCCCACCTCCCGCCAAGAGAAAGTCCCATGTGTCAGTCTTGGTTCATTTTCCTTTGGAGAAAAACTTCTGCTGAATGCTTAAACAGCAAATTCTTGTTAAAATTCCCCAGGTTGCATTTTGATTTCGGGAAGATTCTTTTCTCTCTCCCTCTCTCCCTTCCTCCCTCCTTTTCCTTTTTCTTTTCTTTTCTTTTCTTTTCTTTCTTTTCTTTTCTTTTCTTTTCTTTTCTTTTCTTTTCTGTCTTGTCTTTCTTTCTTTCTTTCTTTCTTTCTTCTTTCTTCTTTCTTTCTTTCTTTCTTTCTTTCTTTCCTTCTTCCTTTCTTTCTTTCTTCTCGCTGAATCTAATTGTTTCAGATAATTGCTTCAATCTCCTGTTAATAAGTTCTCAGGCAACCTTGAGAAATCTCGGCCTTCCTTCACACAGCTTCTGTTGCTGTTGTTCAAAAGAAATAAAGCTGAAGAAGAAATCTCTTACAATGTGTAAGTATTTTTTCTGATCAGTTTTGATTTTAGTCTCTATTTGGTGGCCTCCTTTATTCTGTTCGCTGCTGCTTTCCTGTCAGGCTCTCATCTCTAGAGAAGCAAAGCCCCTGGGTGCCTTCCTTGCTCTGTCTCCTCGCCTCACTCTAGCTCTCCATGGGAGCCTCTCTCCTGTGCCCTTATTATGCATGGAATCTCTCTCTTCCTTCCACTTCCTCCTTTTAATAATTTCTTACCCACGTCTCTTGACTTTCAGTCACTGGGCTTCTCTAGCTTATCCGCTGGTTGACATCATCCTTGTCTCTCTTCCTGCTTGAAACCTAATTTTCGCAGATTGTGTGCTTCCTTTCCAAATCTCTTTGGGAGAAAGTATGAGCAGGAAAAAGGAAGATATGGATGGACAGAACACCCTCAGATCAGCTCTATTAGCCCTGTTATGTCAGAAAACTTGGTGTGGACGGGTGAGTCACTTGGCTTCTCCATGTCTCGCTTCCCTAGCTGTGACACCCAGACAGGTCCATCGAGCCAGGTTGCCAATTCCTGTGCTGCCAATGAATTGAAATTGTGTAAACAGACTGAAGCAGGGTTGGGGGAGCTGGGAGATCCGTGCAATGGCCAAACGGCATTCCTGCTGTCGGGGCAGGGGGGTATGGGGAGGGGGGGGTGAAATGCTGGCCAGGCAGAGTTGCCAGGTCTTCTCATGTTTCAAGAATGACTAGATTTTTTAAAAACTGTGAGCTCTCCTTTTTTTAGTGTGGACCACTGATTCACATAATGAACCAAACAAAACCCATCTTGTCTTTGAGCCCGATTTGGCCCAGGTTGCCAGTTTGTGACGTTCGTATGACATGGACCCCTTCAGTTCCTGGCAAGTTCATGATCTTCTCTGTACCCTCTTTTTCCTTCTGTAGCTAGAGCAGAGGACAGAGAGATCTAGGAGGTGGCAGAGGTATACACACACACACACACACACACACACACACAGGCCTGCTTTCTCAATCACCAAATGGAAAGAAAGCCTCCAAGGAGCAGGAACACCCATCCTAGCCTGTGATGTCAACAAGAAATAAACTTTGATTTTATTTATGGTACATATTGCCAGCATGTATTTGTTACCACAATGAATACGATCCTAATTAACACACACTCTTATCTGGGTTGTTTCTAAGGATCAAAGGAAGTATTATATGTAAAACTCTTAGAGGAGATCCAATATAATAAGCATGAAGTGTATGTTAGCTCTTCTTATGATTTAGAATGGCCTTTTTTCCCCTTTAAACTATTTTATTTATTTATTAATTTATATTGTGTTATGTTAGTCACATATAGTACATCATTAGTTTTTTCTCATCGTTAGTTTTGATGTATCGTTCTGTGATTCATTGTTTGCATATAACACCCAGTGCTGCATGCAATCTGTGTCCTCCTTAATACCCACCACCAGGCTCACCCATCCCCCCATTTCCCTCCCCTTGTAAAACCCTGGAGTCCATAGCTTCTCATGGTTCCTCTCCCCTTGATTCCCTCCCCTTCATTTTTCCCTTCTTGCTTCTAATGTCCTCCATGTTATTCTTTATGCTCCACAAGAAAGTGAAACCATATAATAATTGACTTTCTCTGCTTGACTTATTTCACTCAACATAATCTCCTCCAGTCCCATCCATGATGATGCAAAAGTTGGGTATTCATTGTTTCTGATGGCTGAGTAATATTTCATTGTGTCTATGGACCACATCTTCTTTATCCATTCGTCTGTTAAATGGTCTTTAAAAGTAGCCTTGGGCTGGTGATCCTCAACTTTTGTCTTCGGAACTTAGAACATCATACTAGAAAATATCGTGAGGGTCAATCAGTCCAGGTTTTGTCACTTTAGAGATAAGTAAACTAAGTCCTTGAGAGGCCAAATGGCTTGCCATGAAATCACTTTGCCAGTCGTAAGTACTTTAGTATGGGTTAGTGGATCTATTTTACCCAGGAAAAAAGCCAGCTGCTATAGGAAAGAGACTGGAGGGGGAGAAAGGGTATAGATGCTTTTGGAGCTGGGTTATTCCTTGGAAAGGAAGGCCTGGGATTGGGGCCCTTAGCAGCCATAAAAATGGAACAACGGGATACTGGTGAGCGGTGCGGAAGAGGCAAGGATGAACTACACAGTAACATTTCATCTCATTACCAAATGCAATGATTCATCCAAAGTTGCTTAGAAAAATGTAATGAATATATTTTGGATAGTCATTAGCACCACGTCCCTTCTCTGCAAAGGACCCCAGAAAAGGCTCTGTGGAAGAGGCGAGCCTAGATGGCCACGATGATGAGGGCTTCCAGCTCCTCTACTGTGGCTGACCGCAACAGACCTGTCCACCTCAGCCGCGCTGAGCCCACCTGCAGCTTCTCTTAGAACCGACGTGAAATCGGCTCTCTGGGAGTTTGTGTTAGCTGCCAGAAGCTGATTCCTCCATAGCATCGTGCCTGGAGGCAGCTTTATGGCCTGGGAAAAGCTATGCGCAGGCCAAGATCAGAGAACAGATATTTTGAAGACGTGAAAGGATCTGGTCTGTAGAGATAAGAATGGAGCAGATATTCCGAAAATACCAAAGAACAGAGGCCGTGTGGCTCCAGCACACAAGGAGCTCTACCCCTGGCCTGACAGCTCCCCCCAGCTCCACCCCTGTTCCTGGCCTTTGCTCCTAGAAAGCTGGATTCAACAGTGTTTTCGAAGGGCTCTCTGTCCTTAAAGATAGAACTGCCTTTTAAAAATCTGAGCTAGCTGAGTTAGTTTCTGACCCTTCCATCGAGGAAATCTCTTAACCATGTTTGTTTACTTATTGTCAAGTAACCCAATAAAGGTTCACCTCTGCCCAGAGGGAAGGAGTTACAGAAGTAGCTGCGGCTGCTGTCTTCTAAGTTCCAGTTTTAAGAGACTGGATGTGATGCTCTTTTGAATAGTCTAATTTTCTACAATGATCTTAGGAGTGATTGGAACTGATAGGGTCGAATTTTTCATTTTTCTACCACAAGAGATCAAATAAATCAAAAATTTTTTTTTAAAGATTTTATTTATTTATTTGACAGACAGAGATCACAAGCAGGCAGAGAGGCAGGCAGAGAGAGAGAGAGGAGGAAGCAGGCTCCCTGCAGAGCAGAGAGCCCGATGTGGGGCTCGATCCCAGGACCCCGGGATCATGACCTGAGCTGAAGGCAGAGGCTTTAACCCACTGAGCCACCCAGGCGCCCCAATAAATCAAATTTTTAAATATTATCCTATTCAGAATTTTTGGGGTAGGGAAAAGGGGTTGAAAGGGAATTTTTCTTCAGGATAATAGTAATATTAACATAAATTATTAACATAATATTAACATAATATAATATATTATAATTTACATTATTAACAATATAAATTATAAACATAACAACAATATAACATATTAACATAAATGTATACTCATTGTCAAGCCTTTGATAATATATCTAAAGAAAAGAAAAAAGTCTAAAAAATAAAATCAGTTTTCCCACTAACAAACAACCATCATTAATTTTTAGGACAAAATTCCAACGATGATGAAAATATGATTACATTGGTATCTTGAATTGTCCTCAAAAATTCCTGCAATTTTACTGGTTCTATTCCTGTATATTCATATATGTCTGTACTCATAGATATTTTCCCCTAGAGTTCACTGAGGACTAGAATTTGATTCAGTGGGAAATACTTTTGAAATCAGATTTCCCTATTCTTTCTAATAACCAATAAATGTACTTGCTTTATTCAGTTCCTTTGTTCTTTAGGAAATGAAAAGAAATCGTTATATAATAAAGATACTTTGCATGTCATAGAGACAGGCGATTTTAACCATGTCCTTAATTCTTTGTGTTCTCTCACCTGTTTCTTAACATCAATTTAATGGAAGCAAAAATTTTTTAATTATTTTTTTTAGATTTATTTATTTATGTATTTGTGAGAGAAAGAGAGCACACAGAGGGAGAGGGCAGAAGCAGGCTCCCCACTGAGCAGGGAGCCTGATGTGGGGCTGGGTCCCAGGACCCCAGAATCATGACTTGAGCCAAAGGCAGATGCTTAACTGACTGAGCTACCTAGGTGTCCCTAGAAGCAAATTTTTTCTTCCTAGTTGTCCTCTTGTGTTTTCTGTTAAGACACGAAATCTAAAATGACTTCAATTCCAAAAGCATCTTCTTGGTCACTCTAGAATCAAGATCTTTTTCATCCCCTCCTTGTTTTGGGCTCTCCTTTCTCTTACTTCTGTTCATTTTCCAAGATCAGATAATTCATTCTATTTTCCCTTGGGTCTAACGTTTATTACCTTTGTTCCTCTGATCATTTTCCCTTGTTGGATTTAATTGACTCATTTTATTTGTCATATTTTTAAAATGAATTATCCTGATCCCTTGTTACCTGCTATTCACACCAAGGATTTATTTTTTTAGTGAAACTCTACTCTTTTAAATAATCAAAGTAGGAATAGAGCTATAAGCTATGAGTGCTTTGCTTTCTTTCACACATATAATTTTTACCATTAGCCTTACTTCTCTCTGTTTTCCTTGGATAAAGGGGATACAGTCGAAATGCTAAATTTTCTAAAATCTAGTTGATTCTCCATTGTGGTTTTTCTGAGTTCTTTCCACTCTTAATTCCAAACTTTTTTGGAGGGGGTCCTTTTAGGAAGACAACATTCTCTTAATTGGTTGCCAGGCCCTGGTGTTCCCAGTCTGCTTAATCATTATCATCTTTTTAAACCAGAACTCACAATTTACTTGTTATGCGAACATTTAGCTAAAGTTTTTCTGGGAGACTGAAGGATTACCTACTTAATCTGATTACACTTGACTGGAAATCATCCTAACTGAATTTCAGAACTTTCAGCTCTTCTCAGCAGTGGGAACAAGTGGAATATAAGAAAGTCCTTCAGGATTCATTCTGTGAACAGATATTTATGGAACTTTATGTGCTGGGTACTGTTCACCTATGAAGAGGATGGACATGACGCCTGCTCTCAAGGAACTCATGGGCTCCTGGGAAAGAAGAACAGATGTGTTGCAACGTATGGTGTTAGCATAAGTGACAAGGGCAAGCACAGTGTTAGAGGAGGTGGGGAATGACAGAGAAAGGACATGTGTGCTAAGACTTGAAGGAAGAGAAAATGTAAGTAGGGAGGAGGGTATTTTAGACAGAGAAAAGAACTGAAAAAAGGTTACAGAGGCATGACAAGGGATGTTTAGGGGATGTCCCCAAATTTGATTATCTGGTGATGGCGTCTGCACCCCTGGGGTGTGAGGGGTTCGGGGGATATGGGAGAACATGCAATCCAATGAGAAATGGTATGTGTGCCATGCTGAAGGGTTTGCACATTGTCCTGGAGTTGCCGAGAATTCCTGAGGAATTTTAAGCAGACATGTTAACGATCAGATTTGGGATCTGAAGGAGTGCTCTCACAGTGGGGCATGCCAGCAGGGCTCATGGGGTCAGTTTTCACAGGGAGAGAGGACGTTTCTCACGGGAGCTAAGCCTACCACCAGGGAAGGTCAGAGGGACCAGCACCACCCACCAACACTTGAACGTTTTCCTCTTTTTCTCCTTCTCTTCTCTTCTTCCTATCCCCACAGTCTCCTCCCTGTCTTTAACATTCTCTTAAGCTCTTAAAACTTAAACAGGTTCACAGTCTTTTTAAAATGTCAGTAAAAACTTCCTAATTTAGTTGTGAATGCCTTGTCTTTTTCCCTTTATGGTTAATGTTAAATTACTTATTGGCTGAATTACCTTTCATGGATGCTTAAAGCTCCTGCTTTCCCTTCTGCCACCTGAAATTCTTTATCACTGTCCATTATTACCACCAAAATGCGGGGGGGAACAGAAATTCAAGTAAATTGATTTTACTATTGACTTGTGGTCCTTGTAGTGAGTTTATCAGTAGAATATAAAAGCTACAAGTGGCCTTAATGTTTTTCATAATGTCTTTCAAACTTAGGTTATGACCCATAGGTAGGTCATGAAATCAGTTTAATGGGTCATAACATGCATTTTAAAAAAAGAAAGAAACAGGACATAACCTGATAGAATAGAAAATATCAGAGTGCCCTGAATATACTAAGGGTCGATATTGTTACATGAAACTTTTATTTGTCATAAACATAATGTTTATTCATGCAGATAATATAAAATATGTGTCTTACTGTGGGTCGTAATAAAAATTAAAATTTTAAAAATAAAAAACAGTTAAAAAAAAGTTAGAAAAAGACTGAGATCAATTTTCCCCCCACTCTGAAGATTGAAAAATTGAGAAACAGAGAAGCTGACTCGTTCATGTCCATGATTTAGTGGCTACTGCAAGATTTGAACTTAGGTCTCCCAGACAGTCTGCTGTTCTCTGAACAAAAGTTGATGAACCGCCTCACATGAGGACAGGACATTGAGGATTTCACTTACTTAATTTACCCTTGAGACCACATTGTGAAAGAAAATTAAAAATTCACAATGTGTTGTTATCTTAGTATTTATGAGGAAACACCATGGGTTTGTTTTTTTTTTTTTTTAAATTTTTGATTTTGGGGAGTTTTTTTCACTTTGTATTCTAGATGAGCACTAGACTTTGATAGGTTTGATGCCTTCATTATCCTTTTTTAAAATTCTTTTTTTGTGGATGATTTTGATATATATTCATATGTATATATCAAATAAAGATAATCTAGCTCTTATTGTTTCTCAGCTGAATGGCTGAATAATTATTTAGGTCTTCTCTCCCATATTCCATAACCACCTTGAAAAATAAACATTTCAGAAGGTTTAGAGGCATTTTTTACCTTAATTCAGGGAAACATCAGGTTCTTCTAGCCTTAGGATTCTACGGCTTTAAACTTTCTAATGAATTTGTCTAGATTTTCTCCTCTTTTTTTCTAAGAAATTAAAGTCTTCTTTTTTCTTCACACAGTATTCTGTGACTTAGTTTCAGGGAGGTATAGAGGCACAGTAAAGAACGCTGAATTAGGAATCAAGAGACCTGGGTCCTGCTCCTTCTTGTCATCCAATTTATTGTTTGAATTTTAGCAGGTCCCATAACATCTTTGGGCCTTGGTTTCTTCATTCGAAAGTGAGTCTAGATTATCCATGAGTTGCTGTAATCACTTAGTATTTCCTAATCGTGTGGAAGTTATAGATTTATTTCCAAATATGAGAGAAACTATTGCCCTAGAAATTTGCACATGAAGATAAAGAGACATATTTTTGTGTTAAGTTATATGAAGTTCCTGGATTTTTATAACCCACTTATAGATTTACAGTTTCAAAAACCTGCTTTAAATAACTTCCTATATGTCATACAATTCTCTATATTTCCTTTTTTGAACTTCCTAAGGAATTTCTGATTTTGCTTCCTTCCTGTTTCCTTAAGGATATCCTTCAGAGTTCTAGGACTGCTAAGGCTGACTGGACATGTGAGCAAGCTAGACCATCTGTCTCATTTTCTCTCAATCTATTGTCTTCACTCATCAGCCCATCTCATTTGTCCATGTAGTAACTCAATAGTGATTTTTTGAACAGTGACAGGAACAATACCCCCTTAAAATCCACTTCCCATCTAGGAACACTTTATTCATTCATTCTACAAATGTGTATTGAGTATCTTCTTTTTTTTTTTTTTTTAGAAGATTTATTTATTTGAGTGAGAGAGGGAGAGAGAAAGAGAGAGAGAGCATGAGAAGGGGCAGGTCAGAAGAAACAGACTCCCTGCCAAGCAGGGAGCCCGATGTGGGATTCCATCCCGGCACTCCAGGATCGTGACCTGAGCCTAAGGTAGTTGCTTAAGCAAACTGAGCCACCCAGGAGCCCCAGTATGAGCAACTTCTTGAGTCAGTCACTGGGTTCCATGTTGAAGATATAATGACAAATAAGATGAACAAATGCCATTTTCTCAAGAGGCTTACATTCTACTGGAGAGATTGACAAAAAAAGAAAGAAAGAAAGAAAGAAAAATGTTATCAAAGACGTTGATAAAATCACCTCCAATTCAATGAAATGTGTGGACTTTGAGGCGAGGTTGTCAGAGCTTGAGTCTCACTTTATTACTGTTTGTACACATCAGCCACCACTTGTGTGCTCCTTCAGATTCCCTAGCTTCACTCATCTCCAGGGTCTTTGTGAAGAGAAGGAAAACCGTTTCCCCTCTACCTTTGTAGGTTCACTGACCAAGCCCTTCACTTAAACTGGTAAGAAACAATAGCAAGACACAGAGGAAAAGAGATCTGGTTGCGTACATATGCATGGAGACTCACAACAAAATGAAAACTCAAGGAGGTAGCTAGATGATTGAGGCTTTATATACTATCTTAGCCTAAACAAATGAAAAGAGGTTTGAACTTCTGGGTAGGGGAGGCAAGTTATAGAAAAGAGAAGGAAGAAAATATATAGTAAGTAAGGGTTGTCTTGTTATGTCTCTCAGGAGAGTTGTCTCTGGGTATAGCTCTGTCCCTGGTAAGAGACAGCTTTACAAATGGAAATTTCCTTTTTAAATGTAAATTTCCTTTACAAAAGGGAAAATTTGTACTCTATTTTTAGGTAGTTAGGAGGAGGTAAAGAGCTTTCCTCATATAGCTTTCCTCACAATTGCCTTTAACTCAAAATAATCCATGTGACAAAGAGGCATAATTTGGGGGTGGGATATTCTGATACCTTTCCTTCTGCCCATTGAAACTTTTTTTTTTTTTTTTTCCGGGAAGGGACATTTCTGTGGAAACAAAAAGGAAAACAAATGTAAATAAATGAAGAACATTATAAACCCAATTTTGGGGACCAGGTGAAGTCGGTCAAAAAGATTTCTAGAGGTTGAGCTCAGAGTATCTTTAGATGGTAGGGTAAGGATGGCTGTGATGTTCCAGCTTCCATTTTTTCTGGTTTGCGGTTTGTAGTGTGAACGTCTTTAGCAGTGACATGTACATTAGTGTCAAAGACATGGTTATATTTCAGGGAAGAGCATGGAAACATCTATCATTTGCTTGTGGAGCCCTTTTAGATGTTCTTCATAAGGATCTGGGAAGTCGGATTTTAGTTCTCAGTGGCGCCAAGTCAGAAGGGTGAGAGAAAAATTGGAAATGTTAATTACTGACAAAATGTACAAAACAGCAGGAGCCAATTTACAAGGAGGTGAAAAAGCTCAATGGGAGCAAATATAGATAGAATTCAACAACCCACAAGGATGTGCTATATTTTTTTTATTGGAACATAGAATTTCTCTCTACAATCGCTCTAATTTCTATCAAAGATAATCAAAGTAAGACTAATTTGCAAAATAAATCTAGTCTCATTAAACTTGGCCTAATTATTTGCATAAGCACAGCAAAAATAGTAATTGATCATTTATGCTTTTTTAAGTCTGCTTTGCTGGAACTTTAAATAAGTGAATGTAGATTAGACTTTTAAAAGCCTCTTGAGGGTAAGAAGCCAAGTCAAGATCTTGTCATCAGTCTTCATCTGCAATCTCTATAGGTTTGGGTCAGTTCCTTCTTTCTTGAGGTTTCCAATATATATGAAGTTTCCTGGGCCTGTTCGAAGCTATCTTCTTCCTTAATTACAAGGCCAGAAACCCAAAAGCCAGGTGGATATTCCAAGAGGACCTCATAAGCATTGGCTCCCTATAGTCAAACTTAGTTCCTTAAAACTGTCTGGTCATATCTGATTTTATGTGCACCATTCTCAAACATGACATTCCAGTCAAAGCCTTGGTAATAGTAACCCAAGTTTCAAATTGTGTCATGTTTACAAGGAGAACAGATTCTTATTAAACTTATGCCAATAATTATGTTACCATGAAAATAAGGCTATTCGAAGAGAGTTTCCAAATTCTGGAGGAATCCAGTAGGAAGAAAAAAGTAAATATTTCACAAAGGTATACTTTAACATGTTGCTGTAAGTTATTGGTAGCTTAAGAGAAGAGGGATTCTTTAAATCTGGAAAATGAAACATTAAAGAACCAGAGATATTTCAAACAAAAAGGCCATAAAAATTATAATCATGCTTATCAGTTCATTCAGTTCCATGAAAGTCATTCTTGTTTTGTTTGATTTGGGATTAGCAATTTTATGAATTCATCACTTTCTCCATTGGAGTTTTGTGAATCCTTACCCAGTCCAGTGGCATGTTATTAAAATTATCAGAATCTTGTACTTCAGACTACTTGCCAGAGTTTTTCCCATGAATCTCCTTGAAGAGGAGCATTTTCACTTTTATTTGATTGCACATGCTTTCAGAAAGACGAAGAGTACAACATTAATTGTATGTGAATGACAAAAGAACGTAAAATGGCCGTGGTTAAAGATCCGACGGAAGTTCATTATGGCGCAAGTGACAAGTAAATTTGGTTATTTCTGTGGCATACATTCTATAATAACTGGAATTATGACTGATATCATTATACAAGGACATATCATGGATAGTAAAGATACTGAAAAATTTCTAGAAACTTCATACCATTTCTGAACAATTTATATTAATAGTATATATCCACACAAATATAACTAAAGAAGGGTAAGAATCACTTCCTTTTTTAAAAGATTTTATTTATTTGAGAGAGAGAGTACACAGCAATATGAATGCGGGGGCGGGGGGGGCGGGTAGATGGAAGGGGAGAGGCAGAGGGAGAAGGAGAAGCAGACTCCCCACTGAGCAGAGAGCCTGCTGAGAGGCTCCATCACAGGACCCTGAGATCATGACTTGAGCTAAAGGCAGACACCCAACCGAGTCGCCCAGGCACCTCAAGAATCACTTCTTATTTGACAATGTTTCTTATGTAATTTAACATACCAAATAAACCTAATTGGTTTAGGGGCACCTGTGTATCTCAGTCAGTTAAGCAGCTGCCTTTGGCTTAGGTCATGATCCCAAGGTCCTGAAATCGAGACCTGCACTGGACTCCCTGGTTGATGGGCAGCCTGCTTCCCCGTCTCCACCATTTGTGTTCTCTTGTGTGCACTCTCTCTCAAATAAATAAAATTTAAAACAAAAACAAAAACAAAAAACCCAATTGGTTTAACATCTTTCTTTTACAAGTAAGAGAACAAGTCCTTTAAGATTTTCCAAAAGCCCTCTGGGGAGTCTCAAAATTATCTTCAGTTTAAACAACAACAACAACAAACCACACTCCATTTAGAATTTGGGGAAATTTTGTCAAAAATGTCAAAAGATTTGAACACCTGATTAAACACAATCACAGGTCACTATGAAACATTGCTTAGTTATCTATTTAAACAAAGTGCCAATAAGAGATTTCAAAGCAAATATGGAACGTCACACCCTGTAAAAAAATCTTAGTGCTTTCAATATTAAGTCTCAGTTTTCCCAAGTTATCAAAGACATGACAAAGACAACACAAAGCACAGGAAATTATTATGATAAGATGCAGAAGCTGTTCTTTAGGCAGATTACTCAACAGTAAAGAAAAACCTTTTACAGTATTTTATTAAGAACAAACCAGGGGTGTCTAGGTGGCTCAGTGGGTTAAGCCTCTGCCTTCGGCTCAGGTCATGCTCTCAGGATCCTGGGATTGAGCCCCGCATTGGGCTCTCTGCTCAGCAGCGAGCCTGCTTCTCCCTCGCCTTCTGTCTGCCTCTCTGCCTACTTGTGATCTCTCTATCTGTTAAATAATTAAATAAAATCTTAAAAGAAAAAAAAAAGAACAAACCAGTAAAGTGAACTCCAGTTTTGTAAGTTTTGTATCAGCACACTATGGATATTAAAATTCATTTTAAAACCTTATGATAAATACATTTAATTTTAGATAGCTTAAACACATGAGACAAGATTTTTCTCTTTCCTTTTATAACTTCCTTTATAGGTTTTTGTCCTTTATTTCCCTCTGCTTCATCTGAAGCAAACTTTAAATAACCTTAAACTACGTTAGGATGAAATTACTCTCCTTTTTCTTACAAAAAGGCATCTTTCATCTTTCATCCCTTGCCTAACCAAAAACACCTTATTTTCTTTGCACAATTTGCATGCAGAATTTTTTCCTCCATCCTTATTATTCCTACTAGTTTATTTACATATATTGATTAGAATTCTTAATCCTTGGTAACCTTAATTTCCAGTGAAAACAAGGAAGCAATTATGAATTGTGTGTTACATATACATCAGCATTCTGTAGTAAATTAGCAAACTTATGAATACACAAATAGTATACTTTTTAGAAGCTATGTTTCCTCGTAGTACAATTTTTCAAAGTGATAAAAGAACATGTTTACTAACAAACCCAAATATCTGTAGTCTGTCTGTAATAAGAGGCCAAAAATAGATAAACTGATATTTAGGAATTAATGTTCCAGTATTTTATCTTATTTCAAAATGATCTAGATAGTCAATGAATATACATCATTTAATTTAAGTTAGTATTACATTGAAGGTTTAAATTACTAACAAGATATGGAAAACTATTTTTAAGCAGAAGGGTTCATTTATAAATTTTATTCCACTCCAGTTTAACTCACGTGTTCTTAACAATTATGCTTGGACTGTTCATGAAAGTTTCATGAGATGTTAAACAAGTCAGCCATCATCTAAAGTTATTTTTTGTTAAGAAATTTTGTAACATATGGATGTTAGGCAAATATTAAAACTCAAAGAAGTAAAGAAACTAAGAGTTAAGCATATGCCTTAGAATGGATTTATAATTTTATAATCTTAAACAACAAGTAAAGATATTTAATCTCGAGGTAGAATAAAATTGTATGTCTACATTGTATTTAACAGTGACAACTCTTACGACATAACAATTTTTATTTTATCAATGATATTAAAGTAGCCTACTTTATCAAAGAAATTCCCAAGAAAAAATAACCACATATTTGGGTTAGTTCCTATTTTTCTGGCAGTTTTGGGAATACTTAATTTATGTAAGTGCTTATTTCTTTCTAAATCACTTAAAGCAGAGCTCTTTTATGAGTTCTGGTTAATACAATCCAGAGGTAGAAAAATACCACATACACAAAACATACACAAGTAGACATACATAAACATTCAGACAGGCACAAATAAGGATCTTAGAGCATTCATTTAAAAATTTTACCCATGAGTCACAAAACTAATATAAAACTCACTAATTTATATAAGAGTTGGCTCCAAATTATGTTTCTGGTAGTTGGGTCAAGTTTCAGTCACCTGCTCAGTCATGGCTAAAACTTTTTACCAATAATTGTGAAGAAGACTTTCGAAATTTTCATTTGCCCTTAATAAATAATTTTACAAAAGTTGCATACTAAATTATGGGAAAGGGACCCTTTATAAAGATCAAGTAGCAGCTTGTCTAGAAAAGGCCTCTTCTTTGTTTTATTTTATTTTTCAAGTCTAGGCAGTTGTAGGTGGTTGCTTTAGCTGAAAGTTACCTTCTTGGATATTTACATTTTAAGTACATTATAAGATTTCCATCTCTAAGGGACAGAGAAAGGATATAAGTTTTCTCTCAGAAGGATTTTAATGGCATATTTGCTGAAATCCAGGGCATTTACTATTTAAGTTTTAAAATTTTATTTTAAGTATAGGACAGTCCGATGAATTATTTGTGGTGGAAGTCTAAAATACACTCATGTAGGGCATTGAATGGGAAGGCCTGGAGCTGATGTCATCTGATTGCAGAGAAAGGAACAGTAAAATGGCCTTGCTGTGTGTTCTTGGGGCTTTTGTTCAAGCTATTTCTCAACTATCAGTATTTACACAGGCCTCACAAAAAGTATATTTTGCAGTTCTTAATTTATGTTTTAAGTCTAATCTCCATCTTCTAATCTTGTAAAGGGAGTTTGTTTATTTTTCTATAGGCCAACTAAGGGACACTTTTTCCTTTTAATCTGTTCTTTCCAAAGATACAAATTGGGTATTTGTTTCAGGGTGAGAAAACTCTCTTTAAGAAAGTCCTAAAGGGGGACGCCTGGGTGGCTCAGTGGGTTAAGCCGCTGCCTTCAGCTCGGGTCATGATCCCAGGGTCCTGGGATCGAGTCCCGCATCGGGCTCCTTGCTCAGTGGGGAGCCTGCTTCTCTCTCTGCCTCTGCCTGCTTGTGTTCTCCTGTGCGCGTGCTCTCTCTCTCTCTTTCTCTGATAAATAAAATCTTTAAAAAAAATAAATAAATAAAATAAAAAATTAAAAAAAAAAAAGAAAGTCCTAAAGGCAGGGGAACCTGGGGGGCCCAGTCAGTGGAGTGTTTGATTCTTGGTTTCGGCTGAGGTCATCATTTCAGGTCATGATCTCAGGGTTGCGACTTCAGGGAACAAGACTGAGCCCTGCATGGAGTCTGTATCAGGCTCTGCACTGAGTTCGAGTCTCCTGACAGATTCTCTCTCTCTCCCTCCCCCTTTGCTCCTCCTGGTCTTTGTGCTCTCTCTCTCTCTCTCTCTCTCTCTCTCTCTCTCTCCCAAGCAAATAAATAAAATCTTAAGAAAAAAAATCCTAAAGGCCATATGTGACAAACCCATAGCTAACACTGTACTAAATGATGAAAAACTAAAAGGTTTTCCTCTAGGATCAGGAACAAGATAAAGTAGAATTGCTTACTCAGCAAGTAGGACTCAACAAGGATCAGGAATTCAACAAGTAGAGTTGCTTACTCTGGCAACTTCCATTCAGCATAGTACTGGAAGTCCCCAAAAATGCAATTAAGCAAGAAAAAGAAATAAAAAGCATAGAGATTGGAAAAGAAGTAACAATGCCTCTCTTTGTGGATGACGTGGTATTATACATAGAAAATCCTAAAGAGTGCAGCAAAAAACTGTTAGAGCTAATACTTAAATTCACTAACATTGCAGGATACAAAATCAGCAAACCAAAATCAATTGGGTTTCATTACACTAATAATAAACTATCAGAAAGAAAAATTAAAAAAAAAAAACCCAATTACAACTGCATCAAAAGGAATGAAACAAGAAAAAAAAAAAAGAATAAAATCCTAGGACTACCTTAACCAAAGAGATGAAAGACTGGACGCCTGGGTGGCTCAGTCCGTTAAGTGTCTGCCTTAAGTTCAGGTCATGATCTCAAGGTCCTGGGATCAAGCCTCACATGAGGATCTCTGCTCAGCAGAGAGCCTGCTTCACCCCCCTCCCCACCAACTGCCTCTCTGCCTACTTGTGATCTCTCTCTTTGTCAAATAAATTAATAAAATCTTTTTTAAAAAAGAGGTGAAAGACTTGTTAACTGAAAAGTATTAAGACATTGTTGAAATTGAAGACACAAATAACTGAAAAGATATTCTGTGCTCATGGATTAGAAGAATCAATATTGTTAAAATGTCCGTACCACTCAAAACAAAATGCAGATTCAATGTAATCTCTATCAAAATTCCAATGACATTTTTAATAGGGATAGAATAAACAGTGCTAAAATACAGAACCATAAAAACCTCTGAATAACCAATGCAATCTTGAGGAAGAAGAACAAAGCCAGAGACATATAACTTCTGATTTCAAACTATATTACAAAGCTATAGCAGTCAAAACAGTATGGTATTGGTATAAAAACAGACACATAGATCACTGGAACAGAATAAAGAGCCCAGAACTGAACTCATGCATATATGGTCAACTCATTTACGACAAAGAAGCCAAGAATATACAATGGGGGGAAAACAGTCTCTTCAATGAATGCTACGGGGAAAATTGGACAGCGACTTGCAAAAGAATGAAACTGGACCACTGTCTTACACCATGCATAAAAATTAGCTCAAGATGGATTACAGACTTGAATGTAAGCCATAAAACTATAAAACTCCTAGAAAAAAACAGAGGTGGTAAACTCCTTGACCTTGCCTTTGGCAATAATTATTTGGATTGATGCAAAAAGCAAAAACAACAAGAGCAAAAATAAACAAATGGGACTCTACCAAGCTAAAAAGCTTCTGCAAAGCAAAGGAAACCATGAATAAAATGAAAAGGCAACCCACTGAATGGGAGAAAATATTTGCAAAGGATAAATCCGTTAAGGGGTTAATATCCAAATTATAAAGGAATTCATACAACTCAATAGCAAGAAAAACAATCTAATTAAAAATGGCAGAAGAGCTGACACATTTTCCAAAGATATATAAATGGCCAACAGGTTCATGAAAAGGCTCTCAACATCACTAATTATCACATAAATGCAAATCAAACTTCATTGAGGTATCACCTCACATCTGTTAGAATGGCTATTATCAAAAAAATAAGTGTTGGTGAGGGTAAGAGAAAAAAATGTAGATTCCTCAAAAACTTGAAAATAAAACTACCATATGATCCAGCAATCCCGTTCCTGGGTATTTATCCAAAGGAAACAAAATCACTGTCTTGAAGAGATATACTCATCCCTATGCTCACTGCAGTGTTATTTAAGATAGCCAAGACATGGAAACAGCTTAAGTGTCCAACAATGGATGAAGAGACAAAGATAACATGTAATTATATATATATATATGTGTGTGTGTGTGTGTGTGTGTGTATGTGTATATATATATATATATGTATATGCAATGGAATGTTATTTCACCATTAAAAAGAAGGAAATTCTATTTGCAACAACATGGATGGGACATCAGGACATTATGCTAAGTCAAATAAGTTGAACAAAGAAAAGACAATTCATGATCCTACTTAAATGTAGAATTTAAAACAACAACAACAGAAAATGATAGACCGGTGGTTGCCAGGGGTGGGGGTAGGTAGACAAAATGAATGAAAGTGGTCAAAAGATATAAATTTCCAGTTATAAGATAAATAAGTTCTGGAGATGTAGTGTAAAGCATGGCAACTATAGTTAACAATACTATATTGTATATTTGAAACATACTAATAGAATAAGTCTTGAAATTTCTTTTCATAAGAAAAAGCAATTTGTAACTATGTTTGGCAATGGATGTTAACTAAGCTCATTGTGGTAATTACTTCACAATATATACATATACCAAATCATTATGTTGTATATCTAAAACTAATATGTCATATGTCAATTAGATCTCAATTAGAAAATTAAATGCCAAAAAAATTCTTTTAGATACAAAGTCCAAATGGCCAAGGTATACCTATTGCAATGTGACCCTAAACTAGTAAGTCTTTTATGTCTTTAATCATGGACACAAAAGGCGTCCCCAAAGAGTGCAAAAGATGGAACATACCTCCCATTACCCTGAGCACCCCCCCGCCACCTCCAGGACCCAGAGTTATTCCCAAACATAGCTTTTGGTTTTGTTTGTTTGTCTTTTTGTTTATTTTTTGTTTTTTGGCTTTTTAAAAAAATTTTTTAGCAGGGGAGGGGCAGAGTAAGAGAGAGAATCTTAAGCAGGCTTCATGCCCAGAAAGGAGCCATGGGGGAGGCTCGATCTCACAACCCTGAGATGATGACCTCAGCCAAAATCAAGAGTCCAATGTTTAAATGACTGAGCCAGCCAGGAGACCCCCAAAGGTAACTTTTGAATCAAAGACCTTCATTATCACAAGTAGTAAGGAAACTCTGGTCTTCCACAAAGTTGAGATGCCTTTATTTATTTATTTTTTTAAATTTTTTTATTAGAGAGAGAGCACGTGCAAGCAGGAGGGGAAAAGGCAGAAGGAGAAGGAGAGGGAAAATCCTAAGCAAGTTCCACGTTCAGCACAGAGACCGCTGAGGGCCTCAATCTCACAACCCTGAGATCACGACCTGACCGAAACCAAGAGTCGATAATGAACCAATGGAGCCACCCCGGTGCCCCAATAAAGTTGAGATGCTTTTAATCACAGGCCTGCTAGTCTG
The DNA here is from genome assembly GCF_902655055.1 of Lutra lutra. Taxonomy (NCBI): domain Eukaryota; kingdom Metazoa; phylum Chordata; class Mammalia; order Carnivora; family Mustelidae; genus Lutra; species Lutra lutra. Next base: position 89,505,640 of record NC_062285.1, read on the forward strand.
TCACACTAAATAGGTTATGGGGTGGGATTTTTTTCCTGAACAAACAAGCAAATGAAAGGAAAAATGACAGAGTCCTCACATGGACTGGGACCTCTTGTTAAGACAAATTCCCCTGTGGGGCGCCTAGGTGGCTCAGTGAGTTAAGCCTGGTTAAGCTTCTGCCTTCGGCTCAGGTCATGATCTCAGGGTCCTGGGATTGAGCCCCACATCGGGCTCTCTGCTCAGTGGGGAGCCTGCTTCCCCCGCTCTCTCTGCCTGCCTCTCTGACTATTTGTGCTCTCTATCTCTCTTGTCAAATAAATAAATAAAATCTTAAAAAAAAAAAAAAAAAAAAGACAAACTCCCTGGAAAGCTGGAATGGTTGGACAGGCAATGTTACCTGTTCACTTTATATACTGGGTTTCCTAGTTACCAGCTGCAGATCTGACAACCAGCACAACACCCCCACCCCACAAGCTGTCAGAGACCAAGGTGAGTACCTCAAGCTCTCAAGACACAGAACAAAATGGAAGAAGACCCTCTTATAATTTTCCTCTTCCGACAAAGACAGAGGAGGCTAAGTATTAATAAGCAAAGGGCACTCAAAATTAAACTGACAAGAGTCATAATCCAAAGAACGAACTCTGATTTTTACCTTTTGCTAACTCTGTCAGAGGTGGATCCCGTCTGCAGCCTCTGGAGCACTAGGGTTTCCCAGGCATCCCCTCCATGGTTGCCAAAATCTTAGAAGAGGAAAATTTTTTTCCCTTTTCTCCTTCTAGGTTCACTGGCTGGATCCCCAAATCAAACTGATAAGAAACGGATTTGCAAGAGGAAAAATAATTTAAATATGTAAGTATGTGCAATTGTTCTTTAAGAAATGAAAACTCAAGGAGACAGCCTATAATTGAAACTTATATACCCTCCTAGGCTAAGCCAAAGAAAAGGGGTTTTGGCCTGCTGGCCAGGAAGGACAATTTACAGGAAGGTGAGGGGAACAGATGTCTCCTAAATGAGGGTTGTCTTGTTATGTGGGTAAGAATTTTCTCTGTAAATATCTCTGTCCCTAGAATGTGACACTTTTACAAATAGAAATTTCCTTTATAGGAGCCCCTGGGTGGTGCGGTCAGCTAAGTGCTTTCAGCTCAGGTCATGATCTCAGGGTTATGGACTCAGGGTTGTGAAATTGAGTCCCACATCAGGCTCCAAGCTCAGCAAGGAGTCTGCTAAATTTCTCTCTCCATTTCCCTCTGCTCCTCCCTATTTTCTCTCTCTCTTCTCAAATAAATAAATAAATCTTTAAAAACAATACATTTCCTTTATAAATGTAAATTTCCTTTATAAGTTAGGCAGTTAGGGGAAGTATGAAACTTTTCCTGCCTCTGCCACTTATCAATGCCTTTAGCTCAAAATAATCCATGTGCCAAAGAAGTGTAGGTTGGGGGAACATATTCTGGTACCCCCCAGCTTCTTATTCTGCTCTAGCCACCAATGTGACAGGCAGCTCTGCTAGGTTCTGATAGACTTCATGTGGACCAACCCAGCAGTATCTTGCCTTGTGTTCACACTGTGTACCTGCCAATTGTGGCTGGGGGTATTCTCATGGGTCGTAAGACTTGCTTGTGTGTTGGGGCACCTGGGTGGCTCAGTCTGTTAAGCATCGACTCTGGATTTCAGCTCAGGTCTTGATCTCAGGGTTGTGAGATCAAGCCCCAGGTGGGGGTAGGGCTCTGCACCGGGCATGGAGCCTGTTTAAGATTCTCTTTCTTCCTCTGCTCTCCCCTCCTCCCTGTCTAATAAACAAGCAAACAAACAAACAAAGATAGCTTTCATCCTTCCTTTGAAATCCGATTCCATTAGGAAAAAAAAAAAAAGACTTCCTTGTGTGTTGGGGTGCTTGGATTGCTCAATGAGTTAAGTCTCTGACTTTTGGTTTCGGCTCAGGTCCTGATATTAGGATCATGAGATCAAGCCCCACACTGGGCTCTGCACTCAGCAGGGAGTCTGCTTGAACCCTTCTTACCCTTTCCCTCTGTCCCTGCCCCCAATGCTTGCACGTACTCTCTCTCTCTCAAATAAAAAAAAAAAAAAAAAAAAGACTTGCTTGTGTGCACAGACACAAGGTAGCTAATGCCCTGTAGGGTAAACCTCTGACCAAAGAGATAGAGCTGTCCTTGAAAAAACTCTTCCCTCCTTCTATCCAGACACAGTGTCCCGAGATACATTTATACATACAGCTTCTCAGAGATGGTCAGGCGAGATCAAGCAATCAGTTGTACTTGATACCATGCAGCGGCTGGCACTGGGAGAATATGTCACTTTGTATTGGCTGTCCCTCCTTAACTGACTCCCTCATGCTGTCCTGAGATTGTACTGACTCATTCTATAGGGAGGCATATGGTTTTCCTGCAGGCTCTGCTTCAGGGAAAGCCAAGTTAAGACAGGCCTCTTGAACAAATGACCTCTCAGTGCCTCAGTTTATCATTCGATAAATGTAAGTTAAAACAAAAGCCCCTTATGGGGCTGAACAGTAAGCAAATCAATCTATGTAATGCTCTTAGTAAAGTGCCTGATACCCAGGATGTGTCACACATGTGCTAATTTTATTATGATTTATTCCCAGTGCACTGCTGAGCCACTGAAGAATTCTAAGGAGACTATTGTGACCTGATTGACATTTTAATAAGTTCTCCCTTGTGCCCATGTGGGAAATAGATTAGAGGGAGACAAGAAAACATGTGGAGAGATACCTGTGAGGCCATTGCAATAGTAAGGAGAAGAGATATTTTAGATTTTAATCATGTAGAATTGAGTGGTAGCAATAGAAGTGGACCGATCCAAGAAATATGTCAGAAGTAGAACCTGCAGAACTCTAAAAATAGACCAGATGCAAAAGTGAGCAAAAAGAAGAACAACCTAAAAAATATATGGCTCTTCCTGCCACATGGAGGATATGGTGTGAAGCCGGCCCTTTCTCTCAAGATATGAAGTCAATTCCCCTCCATCCTTATATGAAGGATTTAATGTTCTTTTTTCCCTGGGATTGTCTTTGCTGAAAATCTTGCCTGTTCTTCACTCACTCCTCCAATGACTGCCACCAAAACAGTATTGTCTACTGCTGATTTTTACTTGTGACCCCTGTGGCCCCTGAGATGGAGTCTTACGGTAGAGAGTCTTCATGTTGTGCTCTCTGGAATTCCTGACCTCTCTTCCCAAGTCTTCAACTCATTCACCTCAACTCAGACACCCACAGCCTCACCTACTCCTAAGACGCCATTTTCTTTCTTTCTTTTTTTTTTAAGATTTTATTTATTTATTTGACAGGCAAAGATCACAAGTAGGCAGAGAGGCAGGCAGAGAGAGAGAGAGAGGGAAGCAGGCTTCCTGCTGATGTGGGGCTCAATCCCAGAACCCTGGGATCATGACCTGAGCTGAAGGCAGAGGCTTTAACCCACTGAGCCACCCAGGAGCCCTAAGACGCCATTTTCATTCCAGTTGGCTGTATTCTTTCTCCACCTTTCTTCATTCAGTCTTAACTCCCTCACTGAACGCCCTCAGCAACAGAAAAAAACCCCTTGACTTCTCAAGACAATCCTGTTTATCCCTACTCACCCTCGTTTCAGTAAAAGTCAATGGATCCGGGCGCCTGGGTGGCTCAGTGGGTTAAGCCGCTGCCTTCGGCTCAGGTCATGATCTCAGGGTCCTGGGATCGAGTCCCGCATCAGGTTCTCTGCTCGGCAGAGATCCTGCTTCCCTCTCTCTCTCTCTGCCTGCCTCTCTGTCTACTTGTGATCTCTCTGTCAAATAAATAAATAAAATCTTTAAAAAAAAAAAAAGTCAATGGATCCTTCTGGTTGTTCAGGCTAAAAACCTTGGAGTGTTTCTACATACTTTCCTTTCTCTTACAGCCCACATTCAATTTCTCCGTAAATCTTGACTTGTACCTTCAAATTATATCCCAAGTTCAACCACTTCTCACTACCGCAGCTCCCAGCCTGATCCAAGTCACTGTATCCTTCCTCTGGATAATTTCAATAGTTTTTCACTGGTCTCTCTGCTTCTGCCCTTGCTCCCTGAAATCTGTGGACAAAGGCAGTGGCCTGGGGGATCCTGTCAGAACATTCAGATCATGTTATTCTTCTGATTAACACCTTTCAGTGGTTTACCCATCTCACCCAAAGTAAAATCAAGTGTCTTTAACCCCTCCTAACATCTGGCCCAATTTCCTCTGATCCTACCTTCGACTAGACCCCATTCATCCACTGCAGCCTCATTACCACCCTTGCTGTGGTAGACACCAGGAATGTCCCCAACCTAGGACCTTTCACTCACTCTTCCTTTGGATGGACGGGTGATCACCCTAGATCCCTCGGTGGATGATTCTTTCACCTCCCTCCTGCCTTTGCTCAGACTCTACCTGCTCAGTGAGGTCTTCCTGACCATCCTCCATCCTCACCAACAATGACCCACCCTCTTTCCTTCCCTATGTTACTTTTCTCCAGGACCATCCTACCGTATTATGTATATTAACCCCAGATGAAAGGCACCCAGCTCCCATCCTCTGCCCGTCCTCTGTTCTTAACTTACCAACCAGCTAAATTTCCTGTGAGCAGGAGCAGAGTGGAGGTAGCAGGGATTTTCCAAGTGACTCCCTCCTGATATTTTGAGATAATTTGGGGTTTTCTCAGTTCAGTTTCTTTTTTTTTTTTTAAAGATTTTTTTTTTTAATTTATTTATTTGACAGAGAGAGATCACAAGTAGATGGAGAGGAAGGCAGAGAGAGAGAGAGAGGGAAGCAGGCTTCTTGCTGAGCAGAGAGCCCGCTGTGGGACTCGATCCCAGGACCCTAGGATCATGACCTGAGCCGAAGGCAGCGGCTTAACCCACTGAGCCACCCAGGCGCCCCTCAGTTCAGTTTCTATCAATCGCATGTATAGTTTTATTACCTACATTCTATCAACTAAAAAATATCGGAGCACCTGGGTGGCTCAGTTGTTAAGCATCTGCCTTCGGCTCAGATCATGATTCTGGAGTCCTGGGATCGAGCCCCGCATAGGGCTCCCTGCTCCTCTGGAGGCCTGCTTCTCCCTCTCCCACTCCCCCTGCTTGTGTCCCCTCTCTCACTGTCTCTCTCTGTCAAATAAATAAATGAAATCTTAAAAAAAAATCATTCTACATTAACTTCACGATAACATGACCCCAAGTTATACACCAGTGAGTCTTTACAGCGCTCCTTTGGTTTTACAGTTTGCTTGCTGTCTGTATCCTGTCCATAAAGACAGGAATTTTTATCTCCAGCACTTAAAACACACCTGGCACATAGTAGGCCATCAATAAGCATGTGAATTAGTGTTGAGTGAGGGAACAGCTCATGCTCCTGACATATACTATACATGACCCCTCTGTTTTCAGAAACTAATAGAAACCATTTCTTAATCATAATGTCAACAAGACCATAACCTAAAATTCATACCTAACACTTCGGCTGATTATAAAATACCTTCACACACATTGTTTCATTTAATTTTCACAATAACTTTATATTCCAGTTTTTCACAGGAAGCCTAATCTGAGAGAAATAAGGTGTTTTATTCAGAAGTCACAGGAAAAGCTGTTGTAAGGAAATTGAGAGATTTGCTCCAGGTCCACGCAAGAGAACCAAGATTCAACTTGTGTTATCCTGACCACAAATCTGAGGCAATTTACATTCCAATATCCCAACACTTTGAATCTGTATGGGATCACTTGCCTACATATTCTTCCACTCTATCAGGAACATCTCTCTGCTCTCTCTGGCCAACTAGGCTCAGGACTCAAAATCCAGTTGATCAGGTTTGCTTCAGTTCTTAATAACCTTGCTAACCTAGCAAAAGCGGGGCTGGTTGAATGGCTCTGCCTTGTTGAAAAACCAGGATTAGGTAGTCAGAAAACACGTTTCCAATACGGCCCATCTGCAAAAATATCGATAAAGATTCAGGCTGTAAAAACCTGGAACCAAAAACTATAAATCTCAGTTTATCTAGAATTGTATGAAGATAGGGACTTAACCATGTTCTGGTCAAATTGTTTAAATATATCCTCCCGTGGCCTTTAAGTTACCATGTTCCCTTCAAGGAATAGTTTTTCTCATTTCTTCTCAATTCTGAGAAAGTCCTGTGTTTTAAGCAGTGTCCAAATCTTTGTATAAATGGCTGTTGAGGACCTACTATTTAAAAGGCACAATGCTATCTCTTGTTTTCCTGTTCATCCATAAACAAGTATTTAGCTTTCTTTGTAAACATTCATTTCCCTCACTCATCTATCTATCCTCTTTCTTTTTCTCCCCCATCTTCCATAGCCCACTCCCATTCACAGAAAATTCATAATTATTAAGGGCTCACTTCGTTTTTTTCTTCCCTTTTGGCTTCTCTCACTTCAACTACAGACTGCTTAGAGTTCAAAATCCATTCCTTTATACTATCACAGATTGTAAATATTCAAAAGCTGGTGACTAAGGGAAGGGAGAGGAACCCCATTCATGATTTGAACCAGAGCAAGGGAGTAGATGCTATCAAATGCCCCATTTTAATGGCATATGAGAAACATGACTCAAACCGGTTTGGGTGCAGTCTGCACACATCAGAGAGGAGGAGAAGGACTGCTGAGTTGGCAAAGGGGTTGTAAATAAAAGCTGACTTCGGTTTGGCACCTATAATTACACCCAAGCCATAGCTTGCATTTTGATTGTCTCGAAAGAAAGAAAGAAGAAAGAAAGAGAGAGAAAGGAAGGAAAGAAGGAAAGAATGAAGGAAGGAAGGAAGGAAGATAAGAAAGGAAGAAGATAGGAAGATTAATTTTTTTTCTTAATGGAATAGACTCATATTATTTCCTTAGAGAATTTATTTTAATCTGGAACTTTGTTTTATAGAGGACATCTATGAAAATGGTAGGGGAAAATGGTGTAATTACTTAGACTCTCATAATAAATGTCTCTCAGGTTTTATAGGAACCATGAATTCCAATACTGAATTAAAATTTGAAGTGATTAGAGGAGAAAAAAGTCCCTCTGCTCAAATCTGCGTGTCATATCTAGATCTAGTGTTTGTAAGAAGTTACTAGGTACAAAATATGTTGAGTACTGTAGAGAAGAAAAAAATTTTTTTCCTCTACTCTTCTAGGTAGAAGAGTCCTCTACTCTTCCTCTACTCTTCTATTCTAATCTTCTGGCTGCCCACCCTCCCAAACCTAACTGACAAGAAAAAGATTAACAATAGGAAAACACACAGACGTATGTATATGGGAGTTCACAAAGAAATGAAAGTGCAAGGAGGTGGTCAGATGATTAATGTTTATACATCATCTTAGGTGAAAAAGAGGAAAAGGAATTTTGAACTTCTGGGAGGAGGAAGAAAGTTGTGGGCTGTTGAGGGGAGGAAATACATGGTAAACAGGTTTATCTTCTTATGCAGATAAGAGTATCTCAGGTGATAAGAGTTGTCTTTCGGAGTAGATTTTCTGCATCTGCTGGTTCTCAACTGCCTTTAGATCATAATTATCTAGGTGCCAAATAGGCATATTCTGGCATAGTGTATTCTGGTACATGGCAGTATTAATGGTTAACACAGAAGAGTTCCTGTCCTCAAGGAACTTCATAGCCTAAAAGGAAAATAAGATGTATGAAAATAACTATAGCACAAAGCAAAAGTGCTTTGATAGATGTAAAAAGTGCTGTAGATGCTAAAAAAGAAATGTAGAATTTGCTGTTATTTAAGAGATTTTAGGTTTTGTAAAGAAGGTGACACCTTAAGAGCAGGTAGAATTTTCATCTCTGAGAAGTGGGGAGAAAAATGGCAACCACAGGGACAGGAAATTTCAAGAAGTGTTTTGCGATAGGTGAATAGTCATGTTTGGTTGAAGGGTATGTTAGGAGAAATGAATTGGAGGAGAAAGCAAGTACCAAGTCATAGGGTATTTGAGGCAGTTTGAGGTGTTTCATTTTTATTCTGTAAGTCCTAAGGAACCTCTGAATGTTATTGAAAAGAAGGTTAACATAGTGAGAGTAAGTTCTAGAAAATTCTTTGATATCAGGTGGAGAATGATCAGAGGAGGTGAAACTGGAGTCTGGGAATATAGTAAGGAAACCATTATATAACCTAGGACCTGGACAAGGTGAAGAAAATGAGATATATATGAAGTATGTTTGGAGGTTGAATCCACATGATTTGGCAACTGCTTAAATGCTTAACTACATGCTTAGGAGAAAGGGAAACATGTGGTAAGAGGAAAAGTCTTAAGTTAGGATTTTATAAATGACAGAAGCCCAACTTGATTCACCCAAGAAGTTAAAAAGGAGAATTTATTTGCAAAATTAGGTTAGTAACCTAACTTTGGGAATGTTAAAAAGGAGACAGCAGATCCCAAATGGAATCACTTGTGCTAAAGCCTATATCAACGAACCTTGACTTAATACCATTTGTCTTAAGAAGGCAACCTTGCGGGGCGCCTGGGTGGCTCAGTGGATTAAAGCCTCTGCCTTCGGCTCAGGTCATGATCGCGGGGTCCTGGGATAGAGCCCTGAGTTGGGCTCTCTGCTCAGCCGGAAGCCTGCTTCCCTTCCTCTCTCTCTGCCTGTCTCTCTGCCTACTTGTGATCTCTATCTGTCAAATAAATAAATAAATAAATAAATAAATAAATAAATAAATAAATAAATAAATAAATAAATAAATAAATAAATAAATAAATAAAGGCAACCTTGCCTGAAACAATGTATTCTTTGCTCATAATATCCCTTTTTGCCCCCTTTCCTCCTTTAAAAACCTTCCCTTTTCTACAGTTTGGGGGAGAGGAGGTTCTTTTCTATTGCTAGATGGGATGCTGCCCAACCCCTGAATAACTGAATAAAACCAATTATATCTTTAAATTTACTCAGTTGGATTTTTGTTAATTTAACGGGAAGGACAGAAATAGAGTCAGGCACAGACAATTGAGTCAAGGTCTCAGATCATTCTTCCTCCATATCCTCTCTTTGAATGTAGCCTTTATTCTTCTCTACTACAGAGAAGCTCTCTCCATGCCTGTGGATCACCACCACAGCTGGTTCTTCCAGCCGAGCACCTGTAAAAAGACGGCATCTTCTCCTGGGCCAGTTTGGGCTTTTCTAAGGATGGACACTGATAGAAGGGCTTGGGTCATGTATCCATCTCTTGGACCAGTCACTGGATCGGACATCCAAGGTGCTGGTTTTGGCAGCCCCCACTAGAAAATCACAGCTGGGGCTATGAGAAGCTACTGGAGGCATAACAGAGGGGAATTTTTTGAGTGTGGAGACATCTCAGCTACCTCAGTGGGGACATAGCACAAAGGACAGAGGGATACAAATTAGGACAGAGGGATACAAATTGTGACAGGGGTTCTGGGATCATGTTTGAGAAGATGATATCTGCAAGAGATAAAGAAATGGGGTTGAGTAAAGTAGCCCATTTTTAAAAAAAGTATCTTATTTTTAAAGTATATCAGGCCATCCATGTGGCATTGTGTGGGAGGCCCTTAGAAATTGGGTTATTTAGGGGTGCCTGGGTGGCTCAGTCGGTTAAGCATCTGCCTTAGCTCAGGTCATGATCCTGGGGTCCTGGGATTGAGAGCTCCGCATCGGACTCCCTGCTCTGTGGGGAGTCTGCTTCTTTCTCTCTCTCTGCCTGCTATTCTCCCAACTTGTGCTCTCTCTCTCTCTTTCTCTTTTACTGCCAAATAAATAATAAAATCTTTTTAAAAAAGAAATTGTGATACTTAGTTTTTAGGAGAAATTGGAAGTCATTAGCACATAGGTTACAATGAAGTTAAAGGGATAAGATTGTTCAGAGAAAGTACTCAGAGAGGAGGTTGGAGGGCAGAATCTGGGAAATTTACATCGTTTTAATTGTGGACCTAAGGGGATAAAATGACAAAGTAGAGGAGCACCTGTGTGGCTCAGTTGGTTAAGCATCCAACTCTTGGTTTCAGCTCAGTTCATGATGTCAGGGCCCTGGCATCAAGCCCCTCATCAGGTTCCATGTTCAGTGTGGAGTCTCCTTGAGGATTCTCTCCCTCTCCTTCTGCCCCTCTTCCCACTCATGCACTCTCTTTCTGTCTCTCTCTAAAATAAATAAGTAAATCTTAAAAAAAAAAAAACATGGCAAAGCAGACTGGGAATGAGATATCAAATAACTCTTCAAGGGAGGGAAATAGGTAAGAAAGTATTAAAAAAAAACCCAGAGTTATTTGCAGGTTCCATTTTATCTTCTTTATGAAGTGGACAAGTTATCTCTGGAATTCCTATTATGGTTAGTGCTCTTTGTCAGGGCACAAAGTGAGATAGAAAAGAGACAGAAGGCATAGGGCGCCTGGGTGGCTCAGTCCATTAGGCATCTGCTTTCAGCTCAGGTCACGATCCTGGAGTCCCAGGATCAAGTCCTATGTTGGTCGGGCTCCCTTCTCCGTGGGGAGTCTGTGTCTCCCTCTGCCTCTCCTCTTGCTCCTTCTCCCTCTCTCTCTCTCTCTTGCTCACCCTGTCTCTCAAATAAATAAATAAAATCTTAAAAAAAAAAAAAGAAAGAGAGAAAGAAAGAAAGAAACAGGAGATTCGGATCTTGGGTGCCTGGTTGGCTCAGTTGGTTAAGCAACTGCCTTCAGCTCAGGTCACGATCCTGGAGTCCTGGGATCAAGTTCCACATCAGGCTCCCTTCTTAGTAGGGAGTCTGCTTCTCCCTCTGACCCTCTCTCCTCTTATGCTCTCTCTCTCAAGCAAATAAATAAAATCTTAAAAAAAAAAAAAAGAAGATACAGATCCTTCCCTGAAATAAAGAAAAGTTGCAAACTCTTGGGAATGTGGTAAAATAACAATAGACTATTTGAGAATGTGAAAATGAGGTAGGGACAAAAATGGCTACGGCTGGCCAGCACACTGATAATATCTGGCCCATTTGCCACCTTTGGCGTATGCACCAGAAGTCTCCATGAGAGAATGAGGGGAAGAACTGAATGTGATAACCCATGAAAGCATTTGCTTGTCAGCTCATTTTAACTGAAAATTACATAAGGGACATACTGCCTAATGAATAAACGAGTGATTTCAAAGAATGATCGCCCTCCTGGCTCAGAACAGGGCTAGGCTGAAAAATATCATGTAATCACTGATGCTATTTAAAGAAAACAATCCTCTTGTCAGTTTGGGTCATAATTTATTTTGTTTACACTTTCTTTTTTCCAACTGAGTTTCTCTAGGGAATGAGAGCAAATCAGTAAGAGGTCATCATGTAGTGAAAGTGTCACTCTATAAGAAGGTAGGAAACCAAGATATGAGTTATGAACACCACTTTCTCCTGTCCTGGCCTCTGCCCCGCTGTGCATACAAACTTGTATGTTCCAGCTCCGCATCCTTAGAAAAAAATCACTTAATCTCTGTGTTTCAGTTGTCTCAACTAAAAAAAAAACAAAAAACAAAAAAACAAAAAAACAACGGGAATGATAATACTTCATTGGCCCAAGGACAGGGATCTGTGGATGATTTCTTGAGTTTCCTTCTGCTATGGTATGATCTCTCGTTCATGGGACATGTGTACAAGGGATACAAGGCTAAAAGGATTTTAGTTTTCCTGTCTTCAAAAAGCCTACTGTCTGGTTTGGGGAAACAGGGATCATACAATTACAATTTGACACAAAAGTGCTATCATGGGATGCAGATGAGATATACAGAGGGCTATGAGGACTAAGATCCCACGTCAGTCCAGGGAAGTTAGGGGACTTCCTTAGAGGAAGTAACGCTTGAGTTGAGCCTAAAAGGGGTTTCCATGCCAACAAAGAGAAGAGGGATTCCAGGCAGAGATAAGAGGACATGGGTTTTTTGGTTTGGTTTAGTTTTTGAATGCTTTTATGTATATATTTGAAGGGGTGGAGAGCAAGCCCAGGCAGGGGGAGGAGTGGGGAGGAGAGAATCTCAAGCAGACCTGGTGCTAAGCTCAGAGCCCATTGTGGGACTTGATCCCATGACCCTGAGATCATGACCTGAGCTGAAACCAAGAGTCCATAAGCTTAACCATCTGAGCCACCCAGGTGTCAAAGCACATGGTTTTAAAAGGAGATGCATTTGAGGAAGAACAGAAATTAAATTCATATTACTGGGATATAAAGAACAAAGCATGAAGCTAGTGAAAATCCGGGACTGCACACACAGACACACCACTAACCAAAGCAGTTACTGAGCCCTCCCTGGTTGAAGGGCACCCAGTGTCCCCACCCCTTACCCACAGGGGTTATATCCTAAAACCCCTGTGGATGCCGGAAACTATAGCATATGCTACGTTTTTGCCTAAACCTATATATATACCTATGATAAAGTGTAACTTGTAAATGAGGCATAGTAAGAGTTTAATAATAACCAAGAATAAAATAATTAAACAATACACTGTAATAAAGGTTACGTGAATATGGTCTCTGTCTGTCAAAGCTTATCATACTGTACTCATCCTACTTCTTGTGATGATGTCAGATGATAAAATGCCTACGTGATGAGATGAAGTGAGGTGAATGACGTAGGCAATGATATGTAGCGTTAGGCTGCTATTGACCTCCTGAGGAATTTCATCTGTAGGGGGATCCTCTGCTTCTGTACCACAGATGACCCTCCATGGATAACTGAAATGCAGAAAGGGAAGCCCCAGGGAAGGGGGGATTACTCTGTGCTAGATGCTGGCCTCAGTAGGAATTACAGGATCTTGGAGAATGGTTTAGGAAGGCTTCAAGCTAAAGTCAGAAAGAACAGAAATCAAGCTGTGAGAGAATCCAGGACGGGCACAGTAAAAGTCTATGAAAGACAGTGGCTTGGGGGAAACAGAGATTTAGGAGAGAGAATCAACCCTTAGTCTACTGAATGAGACATAAGGAGAGGGAAGAGTAAAGGATCACTTCCAACTTTCCGACTTGGGAAACTGGGTGGATAATGGCGGTGTTTCCCGAGATAAGAGGTACTGAAACAGAAGCACGTTGGTGGTAAAACATGAAGTTTGAGCACCCATGTCTTTCATCCCACTTTTGTTTTATGGATGCAATGTCATGCTCTGTATTTCTGAAGGTACTGAAGTACTTTTGTCTTCTGCTCATTTCTCACTCTTGCCTTCTGCAGACTCTGGAGTCTCTACTTGGTGAGTCTCTGGAGTCTTGACTCATTTCTGGCTTTATTCCAGACAGGGTGACTCCTTCATTGGCCATAGTCTCAACCTCGGGTGTTCTAGGCTGGACGTTATTTTGCTCTGATCACCAGTCACCTCTCTTCCCCCACCTCCTTACTTGCAGAACTTCATTGGAATCTCTTTTCCTCTCATGGCTTCCGTCTTACTCACTCTGTTGGGCTGAGTTGGGGAATGTCCACACCTTTCTACTTCTTTACTATGGTTTTAGTGTGGTTTTTAGGAAAAAGGTAAGTGGATATGTTCCATCTGCCATTTCAACCCGAAGCTTCTGAATTTGACCTATGATAGGATATGTTTAGTAGCTATAGAACATCTAGGTAGAGCTGTATAATAAGCAAATGGTTGTATGCATGGACTTGGAATTCAGGAGGCAAATCTAAATTATAGCTAAAGACCCGGAGTTACTGGTATAGAAATGACGGGTGGAGATGAGATCGCTTCAGGAAAGCACAGAGAATTAAAAGGGAATGGGAATTAAGCCTCATGCTAAGGACCATCAATACTTAAGATTATTGTTTTTAGGATACAATATTCCTAGTATTGTAGTTAGGGAGATTAACCATGGTATAGAACTTTTCCCGTAGGGATGAGAAGGACTCAGATGGGCTCTGTGAGCTCAGGAAAGTTGCATTTAATATGCACTAAAGGTGTAAAAGCTGTATGAGATGAGTAAGTGTAACGGGGGAGGATAGGAGTTCCTAAGATGGGGAAGATAATCAAGGGTGTCACTAGTTCTAGATGATGCTATCTAACTCATTTGGTGCTGGGCCCATTCTTATAAGTCTGCTGAATGATGGCTCCCATGATCTGCTCTCCCATTCTTTTCTTCTGCTGGAAACATGGCTTAGATTCAAGTACCATTGTTCAATGAGATATGTCTTCATAGTTTCCACACAGTGGATACTGATCGAGGCCTTAAAATATGCCAGACTTGGGGCGCCTGGGTGGCTCAGTGGGTTAGGCCGCTGCCTTCGGCTCAGGTCATGATCTCAGGGTCCTGGGATCGAGTCCCGCATCGGGCTCTCTGCTCGGCAGGGAGCCTGCTTCCCTCTCTCTCTCTCTCTGCCTGCCTCTCTGTCTACTTGTGATCTCTCTCTGTCAAATAAATAAATAAAATCTTTAAAAAAAAAAAATATGCCAGACTCCCAGTGAGGTGCAAGGGATATGAAAATATATAACATTCCTGCTCTCAAAGAACTCAGATGTATGCAGAGACTGTTCCTCGTGCTCCAGCTCAGTGTTACTAACTGCCATTACTTTACTAGCAAAGGACTTGCCATTTGCTTTTAGGGAAAGTTTGGCCATCCCTCATATGGCTAGATATGGAAGGTCTTATTTTGGTGTCCAACGTGGCCATTTTGTGTCCCTGGGTCAACAAAGGGTGAGGTTTTTTTTTTTTTCTTTAAAGATTTTATTTATTTATTTCACAGACGGAGATCATAGAGAAGCAGGCAGAGAGAGAGGAGGAAGCAGGCTCCCTGGCTCCGTCCCAGGACCCTGGGATCATGACCTGAACCGAAGGCAGAGGCTTTAACCCACTGAGCCACCCAGGTGCCCCAGGGTGAGGATTTTTTAAATCCACCTAAAGAGTGATAGAAAGTTGCCACTTGAGCCCAACATAGCACAGGGCCTGGCGGACCATGAGCTCTCACTACACGTTAGCTTATTTCTGTTTTTTGTTTTTAGTATTAAAGTATTAGTCATATGGAAGGCTCCTAAGACACCACAAGGCCCAGCGCAATGGCACATATCAGAGAGGGCCAACAAAAGGAAAGGTTTGCCAGTAAAATTTAAAGTAGGCAAAGAAGTCATTGGTTTAAAAAAAATACAATTAATCGAAGGACAATCGTCTTCCTCACAAATGTCAATGTCCAAACCTAGATGAATTCTTTTAACCTGGAATTTAGCTGTTGTATCTCTAATCTCAGTTTTTTTCTTTTTTAAAAATTCCTGTGATTTTTAAAAGTCTCCAGAAGAAAAAGGGAAAATTAAATTAAGCAGAGAATAAGAATGTAGGTCGGTAAATGGGTGAGGAGTGAATTAATCTCAAGTATGGTGCTTTATTACTATTACTTAAACTAATTAAATTTGTAATTAACCCGATAATAGCAATAATGGGATAAGAAGAAGGGAACTGGACCACTTCAGATGACTTTTTTCTAGCTGAGATGAAATTTCGATATTTATTTATTTATTTGAGAGTGCGAGCGGGGACCAAGGGGCAGAGGGAGAGAGAGAGCATCTTGAGCAGGCTCATGCCCAGCATGGAGCCCAGCATGGAGCCCAACATGGGACTGGATCCCATGATCCTGAGATCATGACCTGAGCCCAAATCAAGAGTCCCACGAGCTTAATGGACTGAGCCACCCAGGCCCCCACCCCCCAATTTTTGTATTTATTCATCCATTCAATCATTGATCAATCCAATCCACAAATGCACTCAGCATGTGCCAGGCATTGTGCTAGGTGCTGGGACTACCCAGATGAGCTGGTCGCCTCCTTCTTCTTAGGGAGATATCCACTAATCAATCACTAGATGAATTCCCACCAAGGATAGTTATAGGGGAACATGAGGAAGATGAATGGTCCTGTGGCAGGTTGCTCTGGTTTTAGTCCAGTTATCTGGTGCTGCCACCTGCTGGGCATTTTCTTTTCTACAGCGTTTAACCTGAGGCCTGGACAGAGAAGGCTTCCATCTCTTCTCTTTACCTGCTATGCCAGGCACTTTTTCTTGATGCCTACACCTGTCCTCTTAAGGCGCCCCCCCACCTCCCCCCATCGTGGCATCAACCCTAACTCTTCCAGAATTGCAGGCTCCTCGCTGGCTGGTGTGCTGAGTCACCGGCCCAGGATGCCTGGGGCAATTGCCTCACTTCTCTCTCTCTCCCTCCCAGTTCTGCTCCCGAACTTCTGTTTGAAGGTTTTGGGCTTCTCTGGCCTTCCTCCCACTGCTGTGAGAGTGAGTTTCTTGCCAGAGCACTGGTGGTTGTGTGCCTGGGTTGCTTAACAGGAGCAGGAAGAGGCCAAAGGCCTTGGCACCAAGCACTTCCACCCAATTTCTAACTTACTTCTGTGTAGGGGAGTGGCGTTGTGGGTGGGGGTAGTTTCCTTACTTCCTCATGAGTAGTCTGGTTCAGGTCCTCTGGGCTGCTTCAGAATGCTGAGCAGAAGTCGGGGCTCAGGGGATTCAGCATTAAGTAGGTCATTTGCTTTGCATCATCAATTCTTGAAGTGAGTTAAATGCCTTCGGGGTGGTTTCATCATTAAAAAGGAGCCCAGCGGTACCAAGTCCACTACAGACTGCATGGCCTCTGGCCTCATTTGGCCCTCCTTCCAGCCAGAGGCTTCCTATGAATTGCTAATATTTTGCTCAGAAAACACTGATCTACTTAATTCTTGGACCACTTGGCGTGGCACAAAATCATGGAGACCAAACTTTTCTGATTGCTTGTCATCACATCGAAAATGATTCTGGATTCAAGTAGATCAGAAGGACTGTTGGAACATTAATCCTTTTGGAAAAAAATGCAATGCTTACTTTGTACTTTTTATCCTAAGTTCAGTCTTGAAGTGGAAAATATACTCAAGTGTACACACATATTTCTAGCTGATGGACACCCCTGCGAAAAGCTCCTCTGGAGGAACCCCACATCTGTCCTTCTTGACTCTGAAATTTTAAGAACATATCTGGAGCTCAGTGACATGCACTGCCAGATGAGAAAGAAGGCCCGAGTAGACATGGCACTAAACAATTTCACTACTGAATTTCTTTGCGGATACTCTAATTTCTTGGTTCTTCACTTTTCCTTTTTTAGCTTGACAAACCATCCCGTCAACTTCTCGAGCTCAGCCATCATTCTGATCTCTTCTCAAACTCTACTTTATCTTCGCCTTTCCTCTCCCACACAGCCTGGAACACTCCATACTTGACTTGTGGTTAGAAACAGCCCAGCCCAGCCAGCACCACCCCCCTCTCCTTGATCCTGCATCTGAGGCTGAGGTGATTTCCATGAAAAAAGTTAGTGTGGAACCTGGTAGGGATTCCCAGTGCCCCATCAATGCTCCATCCAATAGGTAAATGCCTCCCACAATTAAGTTATGATGTCCAATGTGTTCTCTCTCTCTCTAAGTAAGCTCTACACCCAACATGGGACTCCAACTCACAACCCTGAGCTCAAGAGTCCCATGATCCACTGAGCCAGCGGGGCACTCCAAGTCTAATGTGTTCTCGAAAACAAAAGAGGACCTGAAGAAGGAGAATGAGGAAGCCTGAAGGTAGGGAGCAGTAAGAAATGATTAGGCCAGAGACAAAGAGATCTGGAGGCATGAAGGTGGGTAGTATGGGAAACAGGAAGGCATGTGGGCATGGGGTACAGAGCGAGTGGGGGTTAGGTAGAGGGACTCTCAGAGTAAGGGATATTAGCAGGGAAAGGGAACTTCCACTCTCTGGGCTGAAAGTGGGACTTGAAAGTTAGGACTCAGAAACAGTCCAGCTCAAATCTTAATTCTTCAGTACATTCCACAATGTGAATGATTTATTTTAAGGCACTTCTCCTCTTCTCCACCCCCACCTCCTCCCTCATTTCACTATAGTTCATTACTCTTAGCAGAGGCGCAGAGTTAAGGGAAGACAGACAGGAGAGAAGTGAAAGTCTAACATTTCAGAACGATATGCACTTTTTTATGGACACTTTTGAAAGTATAATTTGAAATTTAGTGCTAAACTGAGGGGATTTTTTTCCCTTCTCACATCAGTTTTTTCTTTTCACATTTTTGTTTTCTTGCTTAAAATACATTAGAAAATTAGAACATGCCCCTTGTTTCAAGTCAGATAGTATTGAAATCCATAAACAAAAAATAAGTGTTCTCCCCTCCTTCTTCAAAACTACCCATTAAAGAGCTGTTGATGGTTTGATGTATTATTTTTCATTTTCATAATAACATACATAAAGATCCCCATTTTTAACAAAAATAAAATAATAGACACTCACACCATAACTTGCTTTTTTTTTTTAAATAGTTTTTTTTTTTTTTTTGTCAGAGAGAGAGAGGGAGAAAGCAAGCACAGGTAGACAGAGTGGTAGGCAGAGGCAGAGGGAGAAGCAGGCTTCCTGCCGAGCAAGGAGCCTGATGTGGGACCCGATCCCAGGACGCCGGGATCATGACCTGAGCCAAAGGCAGCCGCTTAACCAACTGAGCCACCCAGGCGTCCCCCATAACTTGCTTTTTAAAAAATAATATATATTGAGGCACCTGGGTGGCTCAGTTGGTTAAGGGTCTGCCTTAGGCTCGGGTCATGATCTTGGGATCCTGGGGCTGAGCCTAGTGTGGGGTTCCATACTCAGTGAGGAGTCTGCTTCTCTCTCCCCCTCTAACCCTCTGTGTACCCCCATGCAGTCTCTCTCTGTGTCTCTGTCTCAAATAAATAAATAAAATCTTCTAAAAATAATTTATATCAACATATTAATTCTACAAAATATTTCAGGCTTTGGATATGCAGTTTTTTTACCCCATCCTCACTGTTAGATATTTTTCAAGCTATTTCTGGTTTTTCGACACTATATATTGTCAAATATTTATACACATCTCTTTGCATTCTGGTTCTTTTGCTTTTAAAGGATAGAATCCTAAAATTGGGATTGCTGTGTTAAAGGGTTTGCACAGTTTTAATTTATTAGTTGCTGCTAGGCAACTCTTCCAAAAGATTTGGGAGTGCAAACCTTGTGTTAGCACGTGATGGCTTATATACACATTTTAATGATTTCTCTATAACTGATTCCAGCTTAGCTCATGACCCCCCCATTTCCACTTGTATCCTGATAACTTACTCTGTTTAAAACTCAGTCTCCTATGAGTAACTCACCCTTCAACACTACAGTTCTAGTTCTTTTGCTCCTGGATAGCCTCTGAATTGGAAGGGTACTCGTGTGTTCAGACCACAGATGTAGCTATCCATGTTGACCTTTGGCACTGCTCTGTGTCTCTGCTGATCCTGTCCACGGCCCTGGTTGTCACATCTCAGTTCTGTAAGCTCCTTGTCCTAACCACAAAGATGCACCTGGTGCCCTCAGCTTGTCCGGCTCCTTCTCAGGGGGGCTGGAATTCTAGCTCTTTCCCTGCATCATGCTGGGGAAGACTCTGTGAGAGGGGATGCCTGGGTGCTCAGTCGGTGAAATGTCTGCCTTCAGCTCAGGTCATGATCCCAGGGACCTAGGATGGAGTCCCTGGTGGGGCTCCCTGCTCAGCAGGGAGTTTGCTTCTCCCTCTCCCTCTGCCACTTTCCCTGCTTGCGCTATCTCACTCTTGCTCTGTCTCAAATAAATAAACAAAATCTTTTAAAAGAGAGAGAGAGAGACTGTGTTAGAGTTCCTCAGGGCCTTACAGCTAGCCCCAGTCCTGATTCTCGCCTCGCTCAAGCAGACAGAAGGGTGCTCTCCGAGGTTGAGTCATTCAGGTTGTCTTTGAAGTCAGGCAATGGTTCTGTTTGCTCTGGAAAGTCTCAAATGTATTTTAAGCTTATTCTGCTCTCCTAGAGACTAGACCTTCTGGGAAGGAGCGGCAGCCCAGGCCTCCGCCCCCGCCCCTTCCAGCGATGAAGCCCTCAGCACACGCCCCACAATCCTTGCTTTCCTGAGGGCTGGTGAAGCTCTACTTTCTGAGCATGACGTGCCTTTTATGACATCACATACTCCTCTCTGTGGTTATGGTATAAATATTAGGTATTTGGGCCTCCGGGTGTTGGCTCTGGATAGTTCAAGCCAGACTTTGGGGATTTAAAAAACAAAACAAAACAAAATATGTTTCTCTCTCAAGTGCCTGGCTCTTGTAATTGAAAGCCGTAGCTTTTAAGGCCCTTTTCTCTGCTATGGACTTTCCAGAGTTATTTTCAAGAGCTTTAAAGCTGTGTCTTTAGTTCTAAAAAACCTAACACTCCTTGAATGGTGGGGGGAAAAGAGATAAGCAAAAAGAATTTTTTAAAAACCCACATAAATATCCAAATATTGCCCCCACTACACGAAAAAAAAATTTGTTCGTTGCACAATTAATTATGGAGGTGATGAAAAAATTTTTATTTGGAAGAATTCCAAATAAAAGAAGAATTCTATCTTGGGGAAGAAACACACTCAAATCATCCTGGGGTGGGTGCGGGGGGGGGGCGGTGGGTGAAGATTGAGATCCCAGGGACATGTTTTAACAAAAGTTGGTTTCCAAACTACTATGTAAAAGGAAGGAATTTGCATCAGTGAAGGAGCAGGGAGGTTACTGCGCAGAGGAGACTGAGGCAGAAAAGAAGTCAAGAAAGAAGGCAGGACGATGTACACTGCAAAACGTGACCGATTCTAGGACTTCCTAAATCTCCAGTATAATTCTGTCAATTGACAAGAAAAATGCTTGGTCTAAGTGTGTACAGTTAATAGTTACACTGTGAACTCAGCATGATGTGGGGAGAAACAGATCTAATGTAAGGCGACCGAAAGTGTCTCATCACCGGCAAAAGTAAAGCCTGCTCCACATACAGCGCCCCGCCCCGCCTCCCAGGCCCCGCCCCCCGTTGCCCCTGGCAACTTACTGCCTCTGCCCTATTATTTACTATTCTGGGTTTCCTCTTGTACTTTCTTCTTCTGTGCGGGTGCTGTGTTTTCAGACCTTTACGCAATGATCTGCCTTTCCTCCTTTGCTGCAAAGGAGCACCAGGGAGCCACAGTCGCCTACAAACCTGATTCCAGGATCGCTTAAAAAAAACAAGTAAACACGAAAACCCTCTTAATTTACCTCCGAGAGACGTTTTTTTCACTTTCACTTGAGTCTCAGCAAGCCACGCCAGATTGCGCATGCGTTTGACCTACCTTACGCGCGAAGCTTTCTCACACACACACAGACACACACACACACACGGCACACAAGAGTATATTTGATAAATATGGTATGACTCATTGTATATTGCATGTCTCAAATGATATATTATCAGTGCATACGCAGATATTGCATGTTGCGTGTGTATATGTGTGAGCTTTAAATATATGTAAAACGTATATAAATCTTTCAAATAATTATGTTTATATTTATATTTTAACTATTATGTATAAATACACACTTGGATATTAACTGGCTGCCCTTAGGACCATCCTGAGCACAGTGTCACATTCAAAAGAGACAAATTTCATTCCAAAATGATCTCTGAAGATAGTATTTTTATTTAGATATTTCTTAAAGAGACAGAGACCAGAGAACCACATAACCTAACACATGTCAAAATTTCTACAACCTCTCCTTAGGCACCTCCTTTTCCCAAACTTTTATTCACCTGGGAGCAATTCAAATATTTTTGTCCCCCATCTTCAGGAACGCTCATCCTTGCTTTTCCCTACTGATCTCTTTTTTCTCATCTGCCTCCTTTCACTCCCAGGATCTTTTGTTTCCTCCCACGCAACTCTTATTTTGTGTAGATAGATCTACCCCTTCTCCAAGCTTTTTAAATTCTGTATCTACACCCACTATCCACCCCTCCTCTCAAATTAGGTCGACAAAGTCCTGTGGCTAATATCTAATCAGCCTGTTAGAGGCAGGAGAGGGGAACATATTTTAAATTCTTGTATTTCAAAGAAATATGTTTTGGCTCTGAGTACACGGATTACTGCACCGAAGCTTGCTTTTTGCTGGTATATTTACCTTCCAGAGAGTTCTGGTGGGCCAGTGCCCTTACAAGAGTAGCTGTTACATTATTTGAATACCACCTCTGTTCTAGCAGAGAGGGACCCAAACACTTCTCATTTAAGAACTTTGGAGGGCGGGGTGCTGTGTAGGGAAGAAAACTGTCTTTGTTAAGCATTCTGTTTGGAAAAAGTTAGCCCCTGGGGCCTGGCCTTAGTGACCTAGCTAGCAGTGGGACAAAGAAAAGTACATTTCCCTTCAAAATAAAGGTAGAATTTTGAGTTTTAGAAGACAAAATTTAGAAGAATTTTGAGTTTTAGAAGGTGAGAAGTTAGGAACAGATGGGAGAAAACAGAGCTAAGCGATATTAACATTAGTTCAAATATAATTACATGCCAGGCCCTGTTCTAAGTGCTTGACTTACATTAACTGATTTGATTCTCAAAATAACAGTAGGAGTTGAGCATTATTATTATTATTATTTTCCCCATTTTCAAGTGTAGAAACTGAGGCACAGGGACATTAAGTAACTTAACCAAGTATCAGGGAAAAGCCCCAAATGGCAAAGAGCGACAGACTTGCTAGGGACACGGGTAAGCCTGCAGCAGGTTGGCCCCCCATCACTTCATAGGTGCAGAAGCAGAGACGAAACTGAATGGATGGGGCCAAGACGGTCTGCGACTCACAGTGCAGCCAACAGCAGTAACATCAGTGTGGCTGCGGGGTTCCCTGCCCCTAACTCCCGTGGGGTGGTCATGGGCCCAGAGGACAGCTACTCACACAGTGGGTCGTGCTGCCTGTGAAGAGCCCAGGGTCAAAGGCTTAACACTTTTTATAGCAGGTGAGTTGCAAAGTACTTAAACTGTGAGCGCCCAGACCGATTTAATTTCTATGTGACTCGCTACAGAAAGTACTGGGGTAAGAGGATGATGAGGGGCTGTAGTTTGGTGCCCTCAGCAAGGACATGCAGAGACTCCTGGGATCCATGGCAAACTGCCTCTCCCAACACCAAGGTCATGGCTAGGAGGTGATGGAATGAGAATTTGAACCTGAGCAGTCTGGCTCCCGAGTCCACACTCTCTGCTCCATGTGGTCATCCTGCACTGAAGCCTAGTATTGGATTTTAACCAATCAATTGTTTTATTGTGCATGGCAATATGAGCTCTGTTTTAATGGCCACAAAGTGTAATAAAACATTCACACACAGCTTTAAGTCAGCCGTGGTTTGGACGTGAGGGGTTTGGAATGCTGTCTGTCAGAGTGACAAATTGTTTCAAAGGAACAGCCAATATCCCAGGAGGTAAAATGTAGAATGGAGAGAAAGAATTCAGTAGGAACAGTGAGAAGTGCTGCAAAGTCTTCCTAGAGATATTGGGAAGGACGTGGAGTATTCCATCTTAAATGGGACTGGATTGTGAGTTCATTTTTATTAAATCTTAAAGTGCAAGATGACCCTACAAAACTGGAGGGCTTGGGGACTTCCAAGGGCTGGCACCTGGGGAAGGGACAGATAGATGAATCAATAGATACATGATAGATAATAGGGAAGGAAGGAGGGAGGGAGGGAGGGAAAGGAAGGAAGGAAGGAAAGAATTCCATGACATTCACACTGCCAGCGGTTTTAATGGTTACCACAAGCCTGGGAAGGAGCAGTCATTTTGTCCATTTTACAGAGGAGGAAAATACTGCTCTGGATGGTAACTTGCCCAACAGGACACAGAAAGTGTCAAGAGGAGAACTGTAATCCATCCACTCATTCCTAACTCTAAAACCCAGACTCTTTCCAGTTTACCACTGCATATTTAACCCGGGCAGGAAGGAGAATGTGCAGAAAAACACAAGTGATGGGTGAAACTCATCAAATGAAAGCTAATCAGACAGCACTAGTGCTCCCTACCGTGTGGAAGGGTACGTTTCC
Organism: Lutra lutra; assembly: GCF_902655055.1. NCBI lineage: Eukaryota > Metazoa > Chordata > Mammalia > Carnivora > Mustelidae > Lutra > Lutra lutra. The sequence continues at coordinate 89,529,391 of NC_062285.1, forward strand.
ACCCGCTGCCCCTGAAAGCTGGCTGTTTCCTCAGGGCCAGAGACTGGCTCTATCCCTTACCCTTTTAGTAGATTTAAAAGGATAATTTACTCCACCTACCTCTGGACAAAAGAATGATGTTCTTTCTGGGTTATCTAATTATAAATATCACAATAAGTCTGTGTTGCATTAAATGTAACATAAAAATCTAAGACACAGTCTAATTCCAGACGTGCTGAGATGTTGACAGTGGGCATCTTAGAATTGATCAAATACAGTATTAAAAGCAAACCAGGCAGGCGGAAAGATGCCTAATACTTAAGTTTTTCCCTTTCTCGGGGTGACTGGGTAAAATGTTTTTTTTTTCCTGTGACTGTGCTAAAGGTTGATTTTGTTTTTGTCGCTACGGGATTACTGATGTGTGAGTTGCAACTCCTACGATGACGCCTACACACACGTGTGCAGAGCACACACAGAGGCGTGGAACATCTCCTGGCGACCAAAAAATTGGTATCAGTGGTTGCTCCAAGAAAGAGAGACTAAAGGTCAGGGGCGAGGATGAAATTTACGTCTCAATGAATAGCTTTTGTATGGCTTGAGTTACCATGTGCCCATTTGGTTTAAAAGTTACCCATGTGCACATTTTACTTCTTAAGACTCCTGTGAGAACAAATAGTAGGTAAACAGGATTGCCATTGACAGCAACTCCAATAGCTAGACTCTGATTCATCAGGTCATCTATCCCTGGACCCCACTTGATGGTAAATATTTTTTTTATATCATGCTTCCTGTGTCCTTATGAAACCATTATCAATTTTAAGGTGGCTGGAGACACCGAGTGGATTTCTGTCAAAGTTAGATGTAGGATCCCTTTTCATGTCAGGGGATGACAATCAGATATGATGCAGTGAGATACAAGTATAAACTTTCCTTGTACGCTGAGAAAATAGAAAGCACATTTATACAGATAATAGCCCAACAGCTTATTCCCTTTAAAAAAAAAAAAGTTTTGAATGTTTTTAAAGCTAATTTATCTTCAGTGTAAAAACTTGGAGGTATAAACAAACTCAAGATATTATATACAGTAAATCAATGTACATTTCCAAACTTGCACAGTGCAGCATTTTAAACAAAGTAAATGGTCTCATTTCAGCTTGTACTGTTAAGCATAATCCGTATCTCAATCTTGAATAAAAATGTCACAATATATAAACCGACTGAGAATTCTGTACACAAATACAAGTTTATAGAAATCTGATTTCAAATATAAATACATAAATTGTCATGACCTCACATGTTACAACAGCTTATTCTTCTATTGTAATTATTTTTAAAAATCATAGAAAAAAGGGGCGCCTGGGTGGCTCAGTGGGTTAAGCCGCTGCCTTCGGCTCAGGTCATGATCCCAGGTCCTGGGTTCAAGCCCCGCATCAGGCTTTCTGCTCAGCAGGGAGCCTGCTTCCTCCTCTCTCTCTGCCTGCCTCTCTGCCTACTTGTGATTTCTCTCTGTCAAATAAATAAATAAAATCTTTAAAAAAATAAAATAAAATAAAATCATAGAAAAATATTTCAATGCACATTCAACTGCTATGACAAGGGCCATGACCTTGTGCCTTTCAGCCTTGTGGAGTGTAAAGCATCACACCAGGCATTTTTGGAATGAAAATTACTAAGATTCTAAGATTGAAGAGGCTACTGTATAAATATTCACGTTATAATATGGTAATAAAAGGTAACAAAAAAGCTCCATAGTGTATCTGGGAGGCAGTGGGGCAGAGAAGTGGAGGTTAGTGCTAGTTTAAGAAGGCCCACAGAATGTATGTTAAGGTAGCTAATGAACTAGTGTATTTTTAAAATCCCTGCAAGCCTAACACTGAACTGTATTGTGGGTCACAGCTTCTTTTAAGACCTCCTTAGAGAGTCTGTCTTTTCTCATAAGACAATTCCAGGTGAAGTAGAATGCCCTTGAGTACCACTTCCCTAATCTTTGCATGTACTTGACTACAACACATTGACAAAAACACATGTTCAAAAATACAGTAATCCCAGGCGCCTCAGTGGCTCAGTTGGTTAAGCTTCACCTTTGGCTCAGGTCATGATCTCAGGGTCCTGGAATTGAGTCCCTTATTGGGCTCCCTGCTCAGCAGGGAGTCTGCTTCCCCCTCTCCCCCTGCCCTTCCCCTGCTTTGTGCTTTCTCACTCTCTCACTCTCTGTCAGATAAAGAATCTTTAAAAAAATTTCAAAAATTCCTAAACTCACAGTACATACAGCCCTTTTATATGTAACATTCAGCAGTTGTTTTCAATTAGGGATAATTTTGCCCCCCTGCTCCCTGGCAACATCTGGTAATTCTGGGGGACATTTTTAGTTGCCATAACTGGGTAGGGGGGTGGTAGTGGAGTTGCTAACTGGATTCGAGAGGGTAGAGGCCAAAGATGTTACAATGTACAGAACCGGTCCTCCACAACAAAGAATTATCCTACGCAAAATGTCAGTAGCACTAATGTTGAGAAAACATGCTTCAGAGTTTCCTCATCTTATTCAAGGGAAACGTGATTAGTGCTGGCCAAGAACGGATGAAAAGCAACTGGCAAGGGTGGAGGGTGGAAGGGGAGAGAGATTGCAGTGGTAGTAGTGGGTCGCCAAGTGTTTTAGTACTTTGCAGATTATAAGATAATATATCTTATAATTAAATCAAAATGATCTAATCTTTCTGGCTGGAATAAGTATTAGTTGATCTAGTATTTTTACAGTTGAAGAAAACTGATGCTACAAAATCTTGTGACGGGCATGGCTGACCAAAAGCAGAACTGTTCCCAGAAGCAGGGACTCCAGACAAGTGAAACTCAGTGAGAGAGGAAGGGCAGCATATGAAGAAGACCAGGAGCCGTAGAGGTGGAGAGACGTTGGCGGAATCATTGGCCACAGTTCACATTTCGCTGAGGTAATAGAAATGCAAGTATCTTTTTCAAAGTGTCTATCATGACAAAGTGGTGAAGGCTTAGGGTTTTAAAATGACTTCAAATTTTAGCAAACCTAAACCATTAATACTTTTTTAAAAAAGGTTTTATTTATTTATTTGACAGAGAGATAGAGAGCACAAGCAGGAGGAGCGGCAGGCAGAGGCATAGAAGAGAAGCAGACCTTCCACTGAGCAGGTAGCCCGATGCGGGACTTGATCTCAGGATCCTGGGATCATGACCTGAGCTGAAGGCAGACGCTTAACCAACTGAGCCACCCAGGTGCCCAGTACATTTTTTAAATAAGTCAAAGAAACAAAAGTGTGCATGATATGCGTATGCACTGAGGACACAGTGAGAACAAGTAACACGTTTTAAAGGGCTGTGACTTCAGCTTTCAACACTGTCTCAGAGCTATGATGAGCTGGTCTGAGTCCTGAGAAGAATTTCCTTCAGGGAACTAGACTGACTGGACTAGCTCTTAGAACGAGGGTGGTGAATAGGCTCCACTTCACTCCATCTCTCATCAGTTAGTAGTGGCTTCTTGAAGCTCTACAACATCAAGGGCCCTGTGACAGAAGTAGAACTTGGCGAGACAGTGTGGTGTGTCATGATACATAACAATGCCTGCCATGGGCTTGAGGATGGATCATGGTGGAGATATTGGACATTTCCTGACCTAAGACCAAAGCAAGGTGAAAGAACTCTTCTAACTCGGTCCCAGAGATCGAACTCAAGATCTTACCACTATGATAAGATGAAGAGCCATACGTACTGTTTAAAATGAAAGTAGAGGGGTGCCTGGGTAGCTCAGTTGGTTGAGCGACTGCCTTCAGCTCAGGTCATGATCCTGGAGTCCCGGAATCGAGTCCCACATTGGGCTCCCAGCTCACGGGGAGTCTGCTTCTCCTTCTGACCTTCTCCTCGCTCATGCTCTCTCTCTGTCTCTCTCTCAAATAAATAAATAAAATATTTAAAAAAAGAAAAAATATAAAATGAAAGTAGAGATTTTACAAGAAACAACAAGAGGCAGACAATGTTTATTGATGCCTGTTGTGTCTCGCTCTCCGGGGACATCTTTTTTTTTTTTTTTAAGATTTTATTTATTTATTTGACAGAGAGAGAGAGAACACAAGCAGGCAGAGTGGCAGGCAGAGGGAGAGAGAAAAGTAGGCTCCCCACTGAGCAAGAAGCCCAATGTGGGACTTGATCCAAGGACGCTGGAATCATGACCTGAGCTGAAGGAAGCCACTTAACCGACTGAGCCACCAAGGCGTCCCTGTCATGGGACATGTTTGGTTAATTTCCCCTTCATGGAACAAAGTGCAAATGAATCCCTACCAGATGTAAATCAAAACCACAGGGAGCTATCACCTCACACCTGTTAGGATGGCTGGACTCAGAAAGACAGGAGATAACAAGTGCTGGCGAAGATGTGGAGAAGAGGGGACCCCTTGTGCACTGTTGGTGGGAATGTAAATTGGCGCAGCCACTCTGGAAAACGGTAGGGAGGTTCCTTAAGAAATTGGAAATAGAACTGCCACATGAGCTAGTAACCCCACTTCTGTGTTTATAGCCAAAAGAAAGGAAAATAAGATCTCACAGAGATAGTCTGCACTCCCATGTTCACTGCAGCATTACTCACAATGGCCAAGATATGAAAACAACCTAAGTTACATTGATGGATGAATGATGGGAGATCATCTAAAGAAGATGATGCCAGAAAGCAAAACGAAACTTTGATTCTTTTAATTAAGAATGGTTCAGAAATTTCAGGGGACAGAGATACAGAGATCTATTAAGAGGTATTTCTCTAGCTCCTTTAATTCTCTACCCCAAGAAGATATTCAGTAATATTGAGGTAATATGCTAATTTTGGTCTTCTGCGAGGAGATAATGGTTCTAAGCATCGAAACAGTTCTGAACATCCGTTGGTTTGGTCTTCTTGGCACACACACAGGGCTTTGCACGTAACTCTTACCTGACAGAGACGACTGCTTTAGACATGCATTGAGTGAGCTGTGTGTAATCCTTACTTCATGAACATTAACAACCAAAAAAAAGGCCAGTAATAAATGCTAGTGAGGATGTAGAGAAATTGAGGCCCTGTGCATCGCCTGATGCAATGTAAAATGGTGCAGCTGTCTTGGAAAACTGTGCCTCAAAACATTAAACATATAATTACCATATGACCCAGCCATTCCAGTCCTGGACATGCACCCAAAATAATTGAAAACATATGCTCACACCAAAACCTGAGCACAAATGCTCATAGCAGCATTATTCATAGTAGTCAAAAAGTAGAAATAACCCAGTGTCTACCAACTGATAAATGGATACCCAAGATGTGGTATATACGAGCAGGGGATTTCCTCTTTCAATTAAAAGATACCTTAGGACATTTTTAAATTTTCTGATGGTCAAATGATCCTTTATTGAAATGTTTTCCTTTGTTGTTTTTCATTCCACTGCACCACTGTTGATGTCATCTATGACGTCATGGGGGTAGCAGCCATCAACATTGTTGCCCACAGACTGGGCAGTCCCCAGGATCTTAATGGTTCCAGAGAGTTCTCTGGCTAAAGACCGGTGCCACATCTGGTAGGCAATGTTGACAATCTCATCAAAAGTGATGCTGCCACCGTGCTTCACGTGTTTCTGCATCTTTCTGTCCCTTGGTGATTCGCTCATCAGGGTAGAGGCAGAAGGTCCCACTTCAATCTGGGCCTGTCGGTTATGAGTGGTCAGTTTCACCGTCATCCCTAGACCCTTCCAATCACCAGTTGGTTGCCTTGGTGAGGTCATCACCAAACTGTTCTGGAGACTGCCCCAGAAGGCCGAACTTGAGGGCCAGGGCAGATGTGGCACTGACTTCCCCACCAGTGTACGTCAGGTAAAAACTTTGATCTCACCAAGGTTGAACTTAGGTGGCATGGTGGAGGCGGCTGGCTCGGATGAACCCGGATTCAGGTGGCCCAAGACAGTTGCACATTCTCCTGCTTCAAGCCAAAAGCCAAAAGCTTAAATTTTAATTTTAAAATTAATTTCTCAGGGTACCTGAGTGATTCAGTTGTTAAGCCTCTGCCTTTGGCTCAGGCTGTGATCCCAGCATCTTGGAATAGAGCCCCGCATCAAGCTCCCTGCTCAGCTGGAAGTCGGTTTCTCCCTCTCCTACTCCCCCTGCTTCTGTTTCCTTTCTTACTCTCTCTCTCTGTCCAATAAATAAATAAATTCTTTACAGAATTAAGATAATCTGCTCATCTTTTTTTCCCCAAAGTTGATTTCCTCAACTTCTGACAAAATATTAAATCATTACAAATATTTCAGGCCTACTAAAAATGAAGGCATATTGTTTTGAAGTGTACATAATTTTGAATGTATGTATTAAATCAAACATGTTTATTAAATTACTCAGCTCTCTATATTTATGGGTATTTTTTATCCTACGTGTCAAAGGGTAAAACACGTTAAAATGTCCCACAATTGTGTTTCTGGAATTTTCTCCGTGTGTTTCGATAGTATCTGGCTCTGTATAAAGCTATACAGTGTTTATGAATAAACTCATATGACTCATCACGATACAGCTTTATCCATAAAATGGTGGTATGGGGCCCACTTACTGCTTTTGCCCTACGGTATAGCTTATTCAATATTACTTCTCGCTTTGTTTTTATTTTCCTTCCTCGATGTATCTTTGCCTATCTGCTTTCTACTTTCTTTTTTTTTTTTTTTTTGTCATTTTGGCTTGAGTTTGTTTTGTAAACGGCACAATCGTGTGTGCGTCTGGGTGTGCATGCGTAAATAGGTATGTAACCAATCTGAGAATGACTGTCTCTTGCTAGGAAAATTTAAGAAGTTCAGCCCATTTTCATTATTATAAACGTACCTGTTACTGTAGCATGTTACACATATGTTTTGTTTTTATTCATCATTGGTTTCTGTATTATAATTGCAACTGATTGACTGTGTTTTGTTTTGTTTATAACTTCTTCAAGAACTTTCAAAATTATCCAACTGTTTCTCAGATTTTCAATGGAATAAATCACAGAAAAAAATGAGTACATTTAACAGCATAGACATGAAACCATATGTGTTTAGCATTGAAAAACATCACAAACTAAAGGATAACTGGCAAAGTATTTGCAACAAACGTGATGTATACTTGCCCTATGGATGAAATCATGAAAAACTGGGTACAACAATCGAAATTGTACTTAGCTACAAGAAACAGAAAAACCTACCATGGTGGCTTCATAGGTGAAGGGACTGTTTTACTCAGGTAACAAGAAATACTATAGGAATCAGTCCAAACTCCAGATACCACAAACGTCCAAGGCTTAACCCTTCTGACTCTCACATTCTTAGCATGTAGCTTTTATTTTTCTGGTTTCAAAATGACTGCTGTATCTCCCCGCAGTTCAAGCAGGAAGAAAGCAGAATGTGGAGAATGTGCCAGAAGACTTATTTCTCATGTCAACAAAAAAAGGTAGAAATCAAAATTTAGCTTTTGTCCCCTCCGCAGTGGAGTCAAGTAAGGAAGAAAAAGGTTGCAAATGGAGATTAGGCCTGCCAAAATACAGTATCAGCCACATAGACACCAAAAGAAAACAGACAATACATAAAATAAAAAAAAAATTAAGACATAAAAGTCATACAAAAATAATCAAGTTCAATAGTAATCAAAGTGGTTTTTGAAAAGCTGGCAGTTTTCAAAAAGTTCTTTACCCTTTGACCTATCCATTTTTATTCCAGGGCTCAGTCCTAAGGAAATAACTATAAACACAGACAAAAATTTGTCTTCTAGACTGCTTATCAGTGTTTTAAAGAACATTTTTTTAGTTGGATACGATCTGAGTATTTGTCTACGTTGGTTAGCTTCTTGTAAGTTGCAAGGAACGGATGCATTCTCCGGTTGTCCTTTGTGTTGCAAGAATATAGGTAAAGCAGAGGAAGAACAGAATAATCTCATCAGCCACAAAGCTAGGAACAGGACGCACAGACCTCAAGCAGCACTAAAAAGCTATTCTGATAAAAAGCAGCTCTATTAATCTTGTTATCTCATCCCTTAAGAGTAGCTGTCTGTTGCTTTCTAAGCAAGGCGCTGCTATTGGGGTGAGCGAACTTCTGTTTCTGCCCCTTCTGCTTCCAGTTCTCTTTCCACTGGCGTCTAACTCAGTTTCTATACTATCAGCTCTCCACAAGCCTCTCTGTCTCGGCCTTTGCTTACTCTTGCCGTGTAGTCTTCCGGTATGTTTCTCCTTACTAAGGCTCTCTGATTCGGGAGCTCTGTGCACCCAACTCAATAAGGAGATTGACATGAAACACAGACCAAATCTCGCTGCTTACAAAAGGGTTTACTCTGTAAGTATTAATGCTCTTGAAAAACACTGCACAGATTTCAGGCTACTGTCTTACAGTCTTTTGTAATTTTATTTCAAGTTTTTCCTAAAGAAGCAAGCCATGATAATTACAGAGCACTCAGGAAATACAAAAAACATACAAGAGAATGAAATGAACCACAACCCAAAGATAACAATTATTGACATTTTAGTGTTTTTCTTAAAGCCCTTTGATCTGAGATCATATATATATATATATATTTTTTTTTTTTGCATTTTTCCCCTGATTTTGGGGGGGGATTCTATTATTTAAATAACCAAAGATTAGACTATTTGTGACCAAATATAAAAATGAACTAAATTATACACTTTTGATTATGTGCAACATGACAGATCCAGTATGACCACAAACAGGGCATCAAGCACTTTTAGTATCTTTCCACTTAAAATACAACTTCAGGCATTCAGCCCCATCTACTTGTTGCTTTTGCATAATGCTGATCTGAACCTTACCTTGAAATTGCATATGAAAACGAAGTTTGCCAGGAGTATTCATGGTGTAAACGGGAAGACTAGGGACGTGTTTGACCTATGTAAGGGCTCTCAAGGATGTTTAAACACTTGAACAGCATTCTTAAGTGTTTATATACTCATTAATTACTAGTTTTCAATGACTCTTCTTTGTTCATTAGTTTGTCAAGTAGAGCAAGGAATAGGGAGAGAGGAAAACAAGTTTACATTCTGAGGCATGCTTCATAATTCCAAACCAAAGCACGGTGTCTAGTGTTTTCTTCACTTGTCTTAATGGTCCAAGTAGTGTCTAGAGTTACTAAATAAACATTTGTTGAGTGAAACCAAACCATTGAGTCTTCAAAGTCACATTTAAGGTGAAGAGCATAACTCGAGATTTAACTCTCTTGTCCTCTCCTTTAGGAAGCGCTGCCTAGTTTTCAATCAAATTTTACATTCCTTGACTACATTTCTCCTAACATGCATCATGAAAGTAGATTCTATTATAACTGTATTCTCAATTGATAGTGTAATATTTAACCCCTAACATTTTCTCAGTGGATATTTGTTGGTTGAGTGGAGGCATCAACTTGCAGGTTAGTGGATACTTAAAATTTTTAGAATTTTAAAATTTGATACCACATTTTTTTATTCTCCATTTCTTTTAGGGCATGCTATTCTGCTTTTGGGAGGTGGTCATTACCCTTATGATTACATGAAGTCACTACACTGAGTGAAGCAAGACACGAAGAGGATCTTTCCAGGCAGCTAAAATAGTTATCAAGAAAAACCTTCATCAAGATAAAAAGCTTCTGCACAGCAAAGGAAACAGTCAACAAAACAAAGAGGTAACCCACAGAATGGGAGAAGATATTTGCAAGTGACACTACAGACAAAGGACTGATATCCAAGATCTATAAAGAATTCCTCAAACTCAACCCTCAAAAAACAGAAATCCCATCAAAAAATGGGCAGAAGACATGAACAGACACTTTTCCAAAGAAGACACACAAATGGCTAACAGTTACAGGAAAAAATGTTCATCATCATTAGCCATCAGGAGATTCAAATCAAAACCACATTGAGGGGCGCCTGGATGGCTCAGTGGGTTAGGCCGCTGCCTTTGGCTCAGGTCATGATCCCAGGTCCTGGGTTCGAGCCCCACGTCGGGCCTTCTGCTCAGCAGGGAGCCTGCTTCCTCCTCTCTCTCTGCCTGCCTCTCTGCCTACTTGCGATTTCTCTCTGTCAAATAAATAAATAAAATCTTTAAAAAAAAAAAAACAAAACCACATTGAGATACCACCTTACACCAGATAGAAAGGCCAAAATTAACAAGACAGTAAACATCAAGTGTTGGAGAGGATGTGGAGAAAGGGGAATCCACTTACACTGTTACACTGTTGGTGGGAATGCAAGTTGGTACAGCCACTTTGGAAAACGGTGTAGAGGTTCCTCATAAAGTAAAAAATAGAGTTACCCTATGACCCAGCAATTGCACTACCAGGTCTTTACCCCAAAGATACAGATGTAGTGAAAAGAAGGGCCATGTGCACCTCAATGTTCATAGCAGCAATGTCCACAATAGCCAAACTGTAGAAAGAGCCAAGATGCCCTTCAAGAGATGAATGGATAAAGATGTGGTCCATATATACAATGGAATATTACTCAGCCATCAGAAAGGATGAATATCCACCATTTCCATCAACATGGATGGGACTGGAGGAGATTATGCTGAGTGAAATAAGTCAAGCAGTGAAAGACAATTATCATACAGTTTCACTTACTTGTGGAACATAAGGAAAAGCATGGATGACATTAGGAGAAGGAAAGGAAAAATGAAGAGGGAGGAAATCAGATGGGAAGTGGACTAGGAGATACTATGGACTCTGGGAAACAAAATGAGGGTTTTATAGGGGAGGGGGTTGGGGGGATCGGTTAGCCCAGAGATAGGTATTAAGGAGGGCACGTATTACATGGAGCATAGGGTGTTATATGCAAACAGCGAATCATGGAACATGGAACACTACATCAAAAACTAATGATGTACTGTATGGTTGCTAACATAACATAATTTTCAAAAAGAAAAATGATACAGGTAGATCTATATGTGCGGGCAAGCTATATCTGCAATTTAGAAACTTTGTACAGGCACTAAGCAAAACCACATTGTATCAACATTATAGGGTAGAAATAAATTCACATTGTCACAATTAAGCTAATCTATTTTAAGATATTCTGTAAGGCAGACTTACCCTTAATTAGAATGCTTTTCAATCTTTTCATCCTTTTCAAGCAGTAAAGCTTTTATTAAGCAAAGAATATAAATTTTTAACAAGGATCTAACATTTACTAAATATTTTAAAATTCTCTTTCCTCAAATTCTTAATGCATTTTATGCTTCTTATTTGACACTTTTCACAGTGACCAGTCAATGACATAAAAGGTGAATGTGTTTGTATCCTCACAAAAGAATGAACACTTGGATAGAAAGAACCATTTTCTTATTAATATGTACTACCTTTATCCTATATTAATACATTTCTCATAAAAGAATCATGATAATTTTAATAGAACCAAAATAGTCTCATTTCTTTGCAGAGAATCACTGCATAATCACCCTAGAAAAGGCAATACTATAGGAATAAAGAAGCGATGCCAGGGCTTGGTGGAGGGGAGCAGTGGTTGACTACAAAGAGGATTCATGGAGGAATTTTAGGCTGATAGAACTGTTCCGTATGATACTGGGATGGTGGATAAATGACTCTGAATTTGTCAAAATCCATAGAACTATACATCATAAAATGAACTTCAATGTATACAATTAAAAAATATCCACCAGGGGGCGCCTGTCAGTTTAGCGTCACCCTTTAGCTCAGGTCACGATCCCAGGGTCCTTTGATCCAGCCCAGCCCTGAGTCGTGCTCCCAGCTCTCCGGGAAGTCTGATTCTCCCTCTCCCGCTACCCCCTGCTTGTGCTCTCTCTCTCTCAAATAAATAAATAAAGTCATTAAAAAAATGACTTAAAAGGCGCCTGGGTGGCTCATTTGGTTGAGCGACTGCCTTCAGTTCAGGTCATGATCCTGGACTTCCAGGATTGAGTCTGGCATTGGGCTCCCAGCTCCTTGGGGAGTCTGCTTCTCCCTCTGACCGTCTCCTCTCTCATGCTCTCTCTCATTCATTCTGTCTCACATAAATAAATAAAATCTTTAAAAAAGAAAAAAGAAAAAAAATGACTTAAAATGACTTAAAAAAATTAGGGGATCTCAAGATGGTATGCAGACTTTGACAGATGACTCTAAGTGTATTACAAATGGATGAGAGAACATCAGGAAGGGGATGGGGGAGAAGGAGCTCACTAAGTAACTTTGGTAACCACTGTTTGGACTGGGAATTGTAGGGTTAAAGACAAAAGATGCTATATGCAAACACTGTTCTCCAGTTAGTAAATTTGTTCCTCATGGGGTTATAAGTTAACAATTCTGAAACTGTTTTACATGTAAAGTAAGCAATAATGGACAAACAAGTAACAAGATGGTGGAGAATGGGAACCAGATTTCCCACTATCAGAGAGGGAAGTTACAGATAAGCAAAGGGAAGTAGAAGAAACCTTACAGTACTAGATTAGAGCCATTAACTCATATTTATCTTTAAATACATATATCTCATACATCTCCACATTTAAATTATGAACATATATAGCATACATCACTATGAATTTGTATTTAACTTTAAATATTTACATATAACATATATTCTATATTATAATGGATATAGAAATAATAGGTGTATCTCTACATATTATATATTATAGTAAATATAATAAGATACAGAAATAGTAGAAATGTGTAGAACCATGAGTTAATATTTTTTCATATATTATTTAGAATATTTTATTTAAGTATTATATTATGTATTATGTATCTACTATAATATGTATTTATATATTATATCATAATTATATGTGTTTTATATATCTATATGTTCTAGCTCTGCTCCAGAGAGGGCCTAGAAAGTGACACTGAGTATAGGATTGCGAGAGAAAATGCAAGATGCCCAAGTAAATTTGAATCTCAGAAAAACTGAATATACCCACTTTCATAAATCTGTAACGGAGCAAAATATCTGTGAAAGGGTAATGCCAGGGAACTGGAACTGGGTGGCTGGCGATGGAGGGGAGGAAGGCTGCTTTTCACCACACACCCTTTTACCAAATGCATGTGTTTCCTACTCACAAAATAAACAATTCAACAAGCAAAACCTTATAGGTGCCTCAGTAAATAAAGATATTTTCTAGAAATTGGGAGAAAAATAACATTTTAAACCTTCTCTGCTTTTTAGGGAAAGCTTGTACAATTGTACTGTAAGCCTCAGAGGCCACTGTTCTCTCTCCATGAGCAGTGTTCTCTGCCCTTCTGCAGACAGCTCGTGGTCTTGGGCAGTGTAACCTTTCCTTCCCAGACCTTCTTCCTGACCTGGGGAAGGGAGACAGCCTGAGAATCTGGATGGGGAGACAGGAAAAGGCTGTGCTCCCGGGGATAACGGCCATTTAATCAAAGTCTCCCCTTGAGTTCGAGAAGTGAGACTCTTATTCTCAGCGTTGACACATGGAAATCCCTTAATTAAACTCAGCCTGGGTACCGTGCCAGTCAGCTCAGGCTAGTGACAAGGCAACATGCTTTAAATGAGGTAGAGGAAACATTTTTTTAATGGAAGGAATAATTAGCCTGAGAAATTCACTGTCACAGAATCTCATAGAGACAAGGTAGCTCGCTTATCATAACCTGAAAAAGAGAAAGACAAAGAAAGGCAAGCTTTCAGCACTACTGGGATAAGAATGGCCTCGCAGGGACAGTGCAAGCCAGGGTGAAGCTTCCCAGGTCTCTTGAGGCATATGGTAATCGTCAGAAAGGAATGCCGAGGTCAAAAGAGATTTCCTCCCCATGAGCAAGAGCAAAAAACTATAGACCAGCAGCACCCTGCGTGGGGGAAGTGGGAGGGGACTGTCTGCCTCCTGCAGGTTTGGGCAGAGTGGGGAGCCAGAGATACTAGGAGTGAATTAAATAGTGTAACTAAACTTCTCCCTTGGTTGAAATCCCTGAAAAGGGAAACGAGTGTAACAGCCCGATGGTCCCACGTCCAGGTCAGCAGACACTGCACAAGGACCAAGCTTTCCTCCACGTGTAGGGACTCATGCCCTCCTCACGAGAGCCTTCTGTGTGGAGGACAAGGCCCTTAGTTTGATACGAAAGTTTCAGGGCTGAAGAGCAAAACTCCTGACTCCTATGCTCCAGTCTTGTTTCCTGAACTGCCAGAAGTCATGTAGAAAGATGTCAATTTTATCAAGCTTCCCCACATTCGTGTCCCCCTTCTCTGCTCTCTTACCTGAAGGGAGAAGTTCCTCACCAAGGGCTCAGATCTCACAGCCTTGGTAAGGATCGGCTGGAACTGGGCATCCTGCACTAGTGTGTGGGCAAGAGGAAACAACCTAAAAACAACCCTCACGTAGCTCAGAGAATGCACTGTCTGAAGCATCCCTTTAAAACAACAACCACCACAACAACATCAGGTCTTTGGTACTGTGGTGAGCTTCAGCCACGGACACCTTTTCTTTTCTTAATTTATCTTCCTTCCTTCCTTCCTTTCTTTCTTCCTTCCTTCCTTCCTTCCTTCCTTCCTTTCCTTCTTTCCTTCTTTCTTTCAGGCTTTATTTATTTGACAGAGAGAGAGACACACACACACACAGAGTGAGAGAGAGAACACAGGCAGGGAGAATGGGAGAGGGAGAAGCAGCCTCCCCGCTGAGCAGGGAGCTGGATGCAGGGCTCGATCCCAGGACTCTGGGATCATGACCTGAGCTGAAGGCAGATGCTTAACCACTGAGCCAACCAGGTGCCCCATGGACACCTTTTCTTGTGTTGCTTTGTTGGTGCTTTTATATGATGTCATGTGTCATGTGCTGTTGACTGGCAAGGTCACGGAATGCTGCACTCTTGATGACAAGCCACCAGGTCTGCCCCTGTGCAGCTCCGGAGTCTTCTCTGCAGCGGGAAAGGAATAGGAATTGTGAAAAGGGATACAATGGGGGTGGGGTGGGGCGAGATGTTCTACTGCTTCATGATGACTCCCCTGTGAGGTCTCTCCCTTCTGTGTGAAAGGCTAGATGCCCGATCATCTCCTCTACCTCGGTGCACTTGAAATCAACAGACTTTGTTTGAATTCTGACTTTGGCACTAGCATTCTTAGTATAAATTACTTAATAGCTCTAAAATTTTATGTCATCATTTATAAAATATCATTAAAAATGGCACTTGACTGGGGCACCCGCGTGGCTCGGTAGCTGAAGCATCTCTCTTTGGCTCAGGTCGTGATCCTGGGGTCCTGGGATGCATTCCTGAGTGGGGCTCCCTGCTCAGTGGGGAGTCTGCTTCTCCCTCTCCCTCTGCCCCTCCCTCCCCTTCATGTGCTCTTTCTCTCTTGCTCAAATAAATAAAATGGCTATCCACAAAGATGTTGGGAGGAATAAATAAAGGAATTAAAATTGTTGCCAAAATCATTTTGTCATTAAGTGCTTCATCTGAATGATATGGCATCTGAGTCTTTTTTAAAATATATATATTTTTTAAGATTTTATTTATTTATTTGACAGAGAGAGACATCACAAGTAGGCAGAGAGGCAGGCAGAGAGAGAGGAGGAAGCAGACTCCCTGCTGAACAGAGCGCCCGATGCGGGGCTCGATCCCAGGACCCTGAGATCATGATCTGAGCTGAAGGCAGAGGCTTAACCCACTGAGCCACCCAGGCGCCCCAGAGCACCTGAGTCCTAGCATCACCCTTTTACAAGTATCTAGATTCGTTCTTATCAAAGACAGTTTCTGACTGTTACTGGTTTGCAGTGGAAGGGAATACCCCACAGAGATGCCTAAGTAAATTTACAAAGGGTTTTGAAATATTCAGCAGGAAATTTCAGTGATAGAAGAAAAGGATTTTTCGGGGAGGACTTAGTATGTCACTCCTTGTATGTGTGACCTGTAAACCCTTAGGAAAGAATCAGTTACACTATGGCATTTGATACTTCTATGTTCAACAAGTGTTAGTTAGCAGAGTTAATTTATTAGTAATCATAAAGGACACAAAAGCAATTTCTATCTGCTTATAGCTTGGTGGCTTTTAAATTCTTATGCAAAAAAAAAACATTCTTATCCATTTTAATTAATCTCATAGAAATTTTCTTTTCAAATTAAAAAAAAAATGAGGGGCGCCTGGGTGGCTCAGTGGGTTAAAGCCTCTGCCTTCGGCTCAGGTCACGATCTTAGGGTCCTGGGATCGAGCTCCTCATCAGGCTTTCTGCTCAGCAGGGAGCCTGCTTCCCTTCCTCTCTCTCTGCCTACTTGTGATCTCCCTGTCAAATAAATAAATAAAAATCTTTAAAAAAATTTAAAAATTAAAAAAAAAATGACTCCTCTCCAACATCCTTGAATACCTTTGACAGAAGACAGTAATATCCCCTTTCTCTTAAAACAATATTCGTTTCAACATATTTGGCTAAAAACATGTGGAACTCCCAAATAACCTTCCCTTCAGATAATACAGAAAATCATACAGTTTGCAAACTATCTGTTAAAGACTCTTGGGATTTAGTAAAGAGGAGAACAAAAAAATGTGTCTAACTTTCCTTCTGGCCTGACTTCCTGTGATCCCTAGTTTCCTAGCCCAGATGGTAAAGACACAAAAACACCATTGTCTGGGGGGCACAACTTCTCAAGCTGTTTCTGCAGGCTTGCACTTAGCATCGAGCACAGGATCATTTCTCCCATTCTTGCTTTTTGGGTTTCTGGCAGCCTCGTGTCCTGTCCTTGCAACGTCCAAAGCCATACATGGGCTCATGGGCTCCATCTAGTGGTTGCTTCTCAAATAATCCAAGACTGGAAATGTTTTCTAGGTGGGTTCCAGGACATTTGATCCAACTTTTGTTTTGACCTATGGAACAATCTAGACCTAAGGAAATGAAGCAGAGCGTGCTTGGCACACAGCTCGTTAGTGGTGGAACTGTAGCTCCACCTCCAAGCCCCCTTTCTCAGCTACATTCACTGTGTTCCCACTCCAACCTGTCCCTCCTCCTCTGATTTTTCCCAGGTACACACTGTCCAGTGCTGGCAGACAATGGGCTACTCTCCAGGAAGATAAACATCCCGACATTCAATTCTAATGTGAAAATAAGCAGGATGCATAAAAAAGTACATTTGAAATTATTATAGATACAGCAATAGAAAAAGATATGTACTTCTGTTGGGTGTATGTAAAGGTTAGTATGCTTTTTTTTTTTAATTTTTAATTTTTTTTTAGAGACGGGGTTACAGTGAGGGATAGGGGAAGAGAATCCCAAGCAGGCTTCACACCCAGTGTGGAGCTAGACGTAAAGCTCGATCTCACGAGTCCGAGATCATGTTCTGAGCCGAAATCAAGGGTCAGACACTTCACCAAGCAAGCCACCCAGGTGCCCCAGGTTAGTATGTTTTAAAATTCAACAGTAAGCTTTGTTGAATTAATGAAAGACACAGCAGACTTCAGTGTAGGAAGAGTCAGTGGAGGAGATGGAAACCCGTTATCTTCCCAAATATGAAGGATTAGAGAAGATGGAGGAAGTTCCTAAGATGGGACATTTCAGGAATATGGAAATGCATGAAAAAAAGCATTCATATGATAAAGAGGTTGGTTGGAGCCCACAGGCAGATATTGGGGATTTTACAAATAATTTTTCCTTTATCATACTTACTGATAGATTGTTAAAGTGGCCATGTAAGTTTTGACATATGTTTACACCAAGAGAGCCATTGTCACGGTCAAGATAATGAACATATCCATCATCCCCCTCCCCCGCAAAATTTCCTGGTGCCCTTGGTGATCCTAAGTTTTCCCTCTGGCCCCTCCCTGCTCAGTCAGTGATCTGCTTTCTGTCACTATAGATGAGTTTGCATTTTCTAGAATATTAATACATTTAGAAGTTTTGTTTTAAAAGAACTTCAAACTCAGAAAAATTGTAAGAATAGCACAAGAACCCCTCTATACATCCTTGGTCAATTGTTAACGTTTGCCACATTCGTCTTATCATTCTATCTGTATACTTGTGCGTATCACTGTTATTATTTCGTTTCTGAACCAGTTGAGAGCACTGAAGACACGATGTCCCATTACCTTTTATTACTTCCTGGTGTATTCCCTTCAAACAAGGACACTTACATAACCAGAGTGAAACCATCAAGATCAGGAAATGAATATTGCTATAATATTGCCATCTGCCAATACACCCATGGACCCTTTTCAAATTTCAAAAGGCATTTCAATAATACTCTTTAAAATTTCAGAATCCAACCCAAGATCATGTGTTGTATTTAATCATTACGTCTCTTTTACTCTCCCTCAACCTGGAACATTTCCTTATTCTTTCCTGATCTTTCACAATCTTGACTTTTTTTTTTAAAGACAGCAGGCTAGGGGTGCCTGGGTGGCTCAGTGGATTAAAGCCTCTGCATTCAGCTCAGGTCATGATCCCAGGGTCCTGGGATCGAGCCCCAGAGCCCCACATTGGGCTCTCTGCTAAGCAGGGAGCCTGCTTCCTCTCTGCCTACTTGTGATCTCTGTCTGTCAAATAAATAAATAAATAAATCTTAAAAAAAAAAAAAGAAAAGAGAGCAGGCTAACTATTCTGTAGTATGTCCCTCACTTTGGGTTTGTCTGATGTTTTCTCATTATCAAATTCCAGTGATGCAGTGTTGGCTGGAATTTCATTGAAGGGGTGCTGTGTTTTCTGTTTACCAGAAATAACTTAATGTGGGTTTATCCTGTTACTGATAATGTTATATTTTATCATTTGATGATGATGGTGTTGACTAAGTTTTTCCACTCTAGTTAATTAGTATTTTGTACTCACTAACTTAATAAGCAGGGAAATATTTTGGGGAGCTCTTTGAGACTATGTCCATATCCTCATTAATTGTTCACATGCTGGTTTTAGCAACCAAGGATTCTATCTGAATTAGTTATTGCTGGATGGTTGCCAAGTCATGATTTTCTAATTCCATCATCCCTTCTGTATGTATTAATTGGCCTTCTACCATAAAGTAGAGCTTTCTCTTTTTCCTCACATTTATTCATATTATTTATATCTGTATGAATTCATGAATTTTGATTTTTTCAATGGATCATAACCAGTTAGTGTCACTAATTTTGATGCTCAGGCCGTCCCAGATTTGGCCAGAGGGAGCCCCATTACACCACATCCTGTGTCCTCCAGGCATGTCCTCCTACTTCTCTGAGTGCTTCTTTACTTCCTGGCACATAATTTCCAGACTCATCTTATTCTTGTCCTGTCCTAGCCCTGCAGTCAGACATTTCTCCAAGAAGCCAGAAACGGAGATGTGGATGCAGGATGCTCATGGCAACTGAGGCGCCATTGCTTCTAAGCCCTTCCCAAGTGCACATGACTAGGACATATGACACATCTCTACACGGGTATCTACTTCTACATCATCTCTCTCTCTCTTTTTTTATTTTTAAATTTTTTTAGAGAGAGAAAGAGTGCCGGTGGGGGAGGGGAGGGAAGAAGGAGAGGAAGAATCATAAGCAAGCTCCACATCCAGCATGTAGCCCGACTTGGGGTTCAACCTCATGGCCTGAGATGGTGATCTGAACCGAAATCAAGAGTCAGATGCTTAACTGACTGAGCCACCCGGGTGCCCCTATCCTCTCTCTCTCTTTCCCCATCTACCTCACCATCATGTTATCTATCTTAAAAAGCCCTGCCTTCAGACCAGTACCTCCAGTTCCAGTCCAGTCCCACAGCTTCTCCCTTCCACGCATGTGACGCCTTTCTCCAGTGGTGGGAAGCGGCTCGACTGTCCTCCTCCTATTCACTCACTTGCTTAATCCTCTTGCATGAAGCCCATCTCCCAGCTGTGCCAGCCCTCCCCTACCACCCAACTCTGAAACAGGGAAGGTGAAACAGGAAATGAGTTCTCTCTTCTCCTTCCCCATTCTCTCCATGCACAGTATTTTATTTTCTCTATTCAATATTGCCCCAATCTGTTCTCTCCCCTCAGATCTACCCCCACTGCCTGAGTTCAAGCCTTTGACAGATGCTGCTGCTCCTGGTCTTGCCTCCAGTAACACATCCTGCCCGTAGTGGCCCTGATGATCTTTCAGAACACAATGTGACCCATTACTCCTCTCCTTTAAACTCTCCAATGACTCCCCATTGCCCATGGAATTAAGTGAAACTCTCCTACCGTACCATGAACCAGGCCCGGTCTCTACCTCCTCTGTCATGTTTGCCTCCCCCTCCCTTGGACCTTCAGTAGAAATGAATTTGTGCCGTTGGTAGCATAGACCACCATTTCAGCATCATGCTCCCACAATTCAGCAACTTCTGCTCCTGGACTCGCCCTTACAAATCCTGCGTAGATGTTTCTGCTTCTAAGAAGCTTCTCTTGACACCCTTTCTCAACAGTTAGTTGTTCCTTTCTGCAGTCCTATTCCTTGTGTGCACATTAATGACTGTCCGGGTCACTCTCCACTGTATGTATTTCTTGTGTGGCTGTCTCTCCTACCAGGTAACCAGTCCAGGGAGCAGGAATGGACTCATTGGCCACTGTAGTTCTAGGATCCAGCCTAGTTTCTGCTGTGAGCTAGATACTTGATAAATGACACAGCAAAGGAGAATTTAGGGGGTATGGCGCTCTTTTGGCTCGTGGATGCGTGAATCCAATCTCTGCCTCTGTTGTCACAAGGGCCTCTTCCTGTGCGTCTGTGTCTTTCTCCTTGGAAGGACACCAGTCATATCAGATTCAAGGCCCACCCTAATCCAGTGGGACCTTATTTTTTTTTTTTAAGATTTATTTATTTATTTGACAGATAGAAATCACAAGGAGGCAGAGAGGCAGGCAGAGAAAGAGGAGGAAGCAGGCTCCCCGCTGAGCAGAGAGCCCGAAGCGGGGCTCGATCCCAGGACCCTGGGATCATGACCTGAGCTGAAGGCAGAGGCTTTAACCTGCTGAGCCACCCAGGTGCCCCAAGTGGGACCTTATTTTGACGTGATTTTCCGTCAGGACCCCATTTCCAAATTAAGTCACAGTGGCAGGTTCCAGGCAGACATGAAGTCTGGGAGGAAGGACACTATTCAACCCAGTACACCTAACTTTCGCTGGGGGCAGTGGGGGCACCCCCTCCGTCAGGACCCCTCCCTCTTTATGTCACATGTCAGGCCTACCCTTGTCACCGGGAACGTCACAGCCTTCCCCGGTACCCCCCAGCTTCTCACAGGGAAAGGAACACTGGACGAAACCATTCTCAAGGGTCACTTGTCAGACCTCATACTCGCATGAACTACTACAAGAAGTTTCCTTCAGAAGGAGTGTGTGAAGAACAGAAGCCCCACTCAGAGCCGGCAAGGAGTGTCTCAGGGGCAGCGTCCATAAGAGGAGGATTAGAACACCGCTGCAGAGAAGGTGGCAACCTCGAGCCCAGATGAGAAGCTCTTCAAGCGATTGGATAAAGTAATATTCTTAAAGAATCTGTTCAGAGACGGGGATTGAATACAGTTGTTAAAGGCTCCACCAGCCAACCTGCCCCTGAGATCTGAAGTCGCAGAAAACATAAGGAACTGAAATCAGCACGGATTCTCCCTTGGCCCCCGCACACAGTCCAGTGACCAGGGGACCGGTCCGGCTGAACCCTCTTAGGGTGTTTTGTCTCCTGTGGGCACTTTTACCCCTAAACCCCAGATCATGCCTTCTAGTACCTCAGGTTGCTGCTTTAAGAGGCAGAGATCTGTTACTGGCTAGTAGAAGGCTGTAAAGGACAATCAGCGGTTGGGGGAGGGGGTGGGTAGTGGTCAAGACAAGATTGACCGAATTCTGCTGCTCGGCCTCTCGTCTCCAAACCTCTACCCATCCCCCAACCTGGCAGCCGCCCAGGAGCATACCGTCCGTCCCCTGTAGTTTACTGCTACCAGGATTTGGGGGTGGGTGCCTTGTGATTTCCGACTGAGCACATGGAAAGTGACATTGCAGGGTTCCAAAGCAGAGAACATTCTAAACCATTTGAGAAGCTGCATTCCCAAGGCATTTGCCAAATGAATTTCGGCCGTAGCAAGAGCAGTGACAGCAGCAGTGGCTCCCCAGAAAAATCCAAAGAAGTGTTGGTCTGTGCAGTGTTGACACCATTGTCCCATGAATCCTTTCCAAAGAAGGCTGGAGGCAGGTGGCTCCCTGCCAAGGGCACTGAGCTGCAGAGAGAGGAAGGGTAGGAAGCAGTGCTTTGTATGCTGCTTGCTTATCAAGAGTCGTGCTGTTTCCTGTGTTCAGAGAATTGTGTGGTCTCTGTGGGGCACTAGGAAGCCTTGGAGGGGACCGTTCGTCTTACTGTCCTGCTCATCATTGACTTAATGCTAGCTTTATTCATTTCATTATATATTTATTGTGTATTTACTGCATTCTGGACCCCATGCTTAATCATAATCATAAAGGCTCACAGAGAGCAGTAAGGCTGCCTCTGTCCTGGAAACGCTCACAGCCCACCATGGCATTGGGATCAAGGCCCGCAGAGCACCCGCTAGAGAGGCTAGGCAGGCATGTGGGAAACAGAGAAACAAAGTTCGTCTTATTTTGTTTTAAAAAATGGTATGCTCCCCCCCCCAAAAAATCATACAGTCTTTTCATTGTAAGAAGTACCACTGTTATTGTTTAATTTTTAGGACAAATTCTTAAATTTGTAGGTTTTAAACTGGGCCGTGAGTGGGTGTGAAAAATATATACACAATTAACTCTAACACAAACAGAATGTGATCAGCACTGTAAGGGAGTGCCAGAGTGCTGAAGCATTGAGACCCACAGGGACCCCAAAAAGTCTTTCTGGAGGAGGTGCTAATGGAAGTGGACTTTGATGGACAGGTAGGAGGGGTTGGAGCCTGTGGTTTCTAAAATCATTCAAGGTCTTTCCCACTGATTTGCTGTGTGGTGGTGGGCCGAGTGGGCAGGGTGCTCCGGACAAAGGGACTGCTCTGGGAGCGGAGAGGTGTGCTGGGGGAACCCAGTTTTTCTTTGTGCTTGGAGAAGAAGGCACAGGGCACGTCAAGGAACTCGGAATCCGCACTGGTCTAGTTCGGTTGCATCTGGACGGGTTCTTCGTGCACCGCCTTTCCCCTTTACAGTCTCAGGCACTGTTTCCAACAGGAAAGTCTGGATAGACTACTTTCCTTTCCAAAAGGCAAGCTGCCCAGGAGTAAAGCCTGGCATGACCCTCCTGTACTTGACCTGTTAAGGTAGAGAGAAGTCACTCGATGGCTTTCTTGTTTGATGTGCCGAGCACTGGGCTCCACTGTCAGTGTTCCTGGATGGCTTCTGTGTACGTAGGGCTGACCTTCAGAGGATGACATCTGAGCTTTCGAACCTGAGTTTCCTGTGCAAAGTACAATGAGTTCCTGATGGTGTCCAGAGTTACAGACATTCCTGTTTGTCTGTGAGCTGCATGACTAATGGGCTTGGCCTCATTAAGAATGAAGTGGGCATATGAGAGCATTTGCCAGGGCATCAACTGGTTGGATGGAGGAAAGCCACCTGTGAAAATATCCCAAAGCTTCTTCCTGGTGCAGGGTAGACTCTGGTTCAAAGTGTGCTCTTGTCTGGGGTGCCTGGCTGGCTCTGTCAGAAGAGCATGGGACTTGATCTTGGAGTCATGAGTTCGAGCCCCACATTGGGTCTGGAGATTACTTAAATAAAGACAACTTAAAAACAAACAAACATAAACCAAAGGATGTCCTCGTCCTCGGCACTTTACGCATCATGGTGCAGATCCACACGCCCAGGCCTAGCTCCTGATGTGGCATTGTTCTCCTCTGTTCTGGAGAATCCCTGCCTTTCCCTTTGGGGGCTTACATGTTACTGAAACTCTCATGTGCATTTTATTCATGAGGTTATGATGGCTTCTTCCCATCCAAATTTATTTCCTCCTTGATCTTATTCCTTCTGCCCTATCTCCATTAAGGGTGAAAGCCCAATATCTACATAAGGGAATTTATAGTAACTCAAAGGGTTCAGTTCTTTTTTTTTTTTTTTAAGATTTTATTTATTTATTTGTCAGAGAGATTGAGCACAAGCATGGGGAGCGGCAGGCAGAGGGAGAAGCAGGCTCCCCACCAAGAAAGGATCCTGATGCAGGACTCCATCCCAGGACCCCAGGATCATAACCTGAGCCGAAGGCAGATGCTTAACTGACTGAACCACCCAGGTGTCCCTTGAAGGGGTCAGTTATAGGAGTCATGTGACCTGTTGACAGACATTTTGGGTAGTCACGGATAAAAAGGGAGGTAGGCATCAACCTACAGTAACAAACTCAACAGAGCGTTTTAAAGATGAAGACAGTTTGTGTTACTTTTTAAGGAGTTCGAAGATAAAAAATTTGCAAGTTTAAAACATACTTTCACACGGCTCCCTCTTGGGGACCTGCAAACAGAGTTTTGCAAGATGACTCTGGCTGCCAGTTAGGACAGGGGAAAAGTGTTAGATGCGAAAACCTGTTAACTGTTTCATGGACCAACATAAACGGAGTCATGGCGGGTGAGGTTTCATATTTGCATTCCCATGACACTGCTTATCCCCACTCCTCTTTGAATATGCACATTGACTTTGGATTTATGTAAGATTTTCCAGACGTTGTTGTATGTGAATGCAAAGACGGGGGAAGAGAAGCTGATTTGGTGGTAAGAAGCCAACTGTGTGGCCACGGCCGTTTATTTGACCTCTCTCAATACTTCCTTCCTTACTTTTAAAATGAGGAGATTGGGCTAAGCATCTTTCCATGTTTAGCCATTCGAGATTAACAGGAGAGAATGCTATGTGGAAGAGTAAATACAGTAGACCCTTGAACAACATGGGTTTGCCCCGCAAGGAGCCGTAGACATGTGTATTTTTTCCAATCATGATGATATAATACTCTAAATGTATTTTCTCTTCCTCATGATTTTCTTAATAGCATTTTCTTTTCCATAGCTTACTTTATTGTAAGAATACCGTATATAATACATGTACCATAGAAAATATGAGTTCATCGAGTGTTATCGGTAAATCTTGTTATCGGTAAATCTTCCCATCAACAACAGTCTATTAGCAGTTAAGTTTTCAGGGTATCCAAAAGTTATTCACAGATTTTTCAGCTGCACGGGGGGGTTGGTGCCCCCAATAGCTATGTTGCTCGAGAGTCAGCCATAGTGTCCTAGGACCCAGTATTGGCTTTGATCCTCACAGCTGTGTGAGCCAAATGAGATAATCTCTTTTCCCCAGACCTCACTTCATCTGTAAAATTATAAGATTGGCCTCTATATTCTTTATAGCCCCTCAGCTGTAATGTTTTGTGGTTTTCCTCAGTTAGGGTAGAAGTCTTATCCTTCCCTTTTGTGCTTTCGACTCCGGCTCTGGAGGGAGAGGAGAGGGAGGTAGGAGAGGCCTGCTACTAATCACTAATTTTCCCTCAGTCCCTCTCTGTTTTGTTCTCTCTCTCTTCCCACTCCCTTCTCTCTCCCTCCCTCCCCAGCTTTGTCTCCTACTGTTCTTCCAGAAAACTGGGGAAGTTTCCACATAACTGACTTTGCAGGCCTAGCTTTCCACAGAGAATCCCGAGACCTGGATATGGGCGAGGAGAAGGGTAGAAATTCTTAGGCCTTTGTCTTGTTTGTTTTTGAAGACAGTTTCATAAGCCCTGTGACTTGTAGGTGATTAGGCTCTCTGGGCTGTCAACGCTTTGAGCCTTGCATTGCTTAGGAATAGGTTTGGCTGAGAGTGACACAGAGAACCTAAAGTAGCAGCAGCTTTAAAAACCAGAGGCTTATTTTTTCCTCACGCAATAGTTCAAGGTTTGCAGTCCATGGCTGGTTCGGCTGCCATGAGCCATGAGGTCCTCAGGATCCCAGGCTCCTTTGGCCCCCCGTCCCACCATCCCTGGGTTGTAGCTCTTGACCTTTTGATCCATGCCAGGTAATATGGAGGGAAAGTGAGGAAGGGGCCTGGAAACTGCCGCCCTGCACTTATGCTCACGCTCCACTGGGCAGACAATGTGACCACACCCAGCTGCAAGGGAGGCTGGGAAGTGAAGCCTCCTTTCTGGGTGGCCAGGTGGCCAGGTATCTGGGCAAATATGGAGGACTCTTAGGGCTCCCTGGGTGGTGCAGTCAGTTGGCATCAGACTCTTGGGTTCAGCTCAGGTTGTGAGTTCAGGGTCATGAGATTGAGCCCCATGTGCTCAGCAATGAAGTCTACTTGAGTTTCTCTCTCTCTCTCTCTCTCTCTCTCCCCCCTTCCCCCACATAGCTGCTTGCTCTCTTCCTCTCTCTCTCTCTTTCTCAAATATATAAATAAATCTTAAAAAAAAAATGAGGACTCCTGTCAGCTGGGGGAAAGGGGAAAACGGATATTTTAGGGTTAACTAACCATCTCTGCTACCACATCCCTTTGACCAGCAAGTCTGGGATATATTCCCTCAATAGAGGGGAGGGGACTGAGTCCCGGGATTTCTAATATCCAGCATCCTTTAATTTCTCTTCAATCTTTCTTATCCTAAAAGACTCCCGGCCACTCCTTCTAGGCAGTGCCATGATCCAAGGACTCTAAGCCCACGTCTACATTGCGTGTGTGGAGTGCCTGCTCTGTGATGGGCACCGTATTAGATGAGGGGACCAGAAAGGTAGACAAGGTCCTTCCCCCGAGGAGTCTGCAGTCCAGCCGGCAGAAGCAGACATGTATGCCAGTTGCTCTTAATTTGTATAGAAGCACTGATAGACGCTTGAACTAGATACAGTGATACAAAAAATACAGGTACAGAAAAGAAATAGTTAATTCTAACTTCAAAAACAGATGGGGGAGGGCTAAGGAAATGCTTCATAAAGGAAGTCTCCATTAAGTTGAGTGTTTAAAGTTAAATTCCTTGAATGACAGGAACAGGGCATCCCTATCTTTTCTTCCTTTTTAATTCCTCTTCCATGACTAATATGTTTTGCTTGCAACCACCTGTATGGAAATAGAACTTGGCCACTGTCAAATTAAAAATACAGTATTGTCGGCTAAGCTTAAGTTACCAACTTGCATATTTGTACACATGGCAATTCCTGTAACCTTGCCTCTTAAGGAAACTAGACCAAAGACAATCAACTACAAAAATGTCCAAACCTTAATTCTAGGTAATGTTTATAGAATATGGTACAATGTTAACTCTGGTGGTGATGGGGGTGGGGGGCATTGTCTCTAGAAGAGGTAAAACAATCGCTTTTACCTGGAGAAATTACAGGATTCTAAACAAGAGCACTTGTAAGGGTTGCCTTGGTGGTTCAGTGGGTTAAGCTGCTGCCTTCAGCCCAGGTCATGATCCCAGGGTCCTGGGATCGAGTTCTGCATGGGCCCTTTGCTCAGCAGGGAGCCTACTTTTCCCTCTCCTCCCACCCCCTCCCATCTCCTTCCCACTACTGCTTTCTCTCACTGTCTCTGTCTGTCTCTCTCTCTCTCTCTTTCTCTCAAATATATAAATAAAATCTTTTAAAAAACCAAAACAAAAGCGTTTGTAAGCAAGATAATGGAACATGGCTTCACATTTACTGCATTGTTGAGCCATTGACTGCTCCACTACTAACAATCAATTTAAAATGTTTTTTTGTTCCTAGTTATGAGAAGGGGAGTGAAGGCTGAAAAGGAGACATTGATGAGCAATAGAACTTGATGTTTAGGAGAATTTAACTTAAAACCATAGTATAAATTTTTGAAAGATTAAAAATATGTTCATTTCCCCAGAAAAATTTGAGAGTGCTTACATTCTTTCAGCTAGACCAAGTTGAACTTTCAAGTTCTTACAAATTCTTCCCCATGAATTTTTATTGATTGACCAAGTCAGCAAGAGCATTCTATTTTTCTCTGAAGTTTCAATGTACGCATTTTTCTATGTATGAAGCTTATCTTAGGCTTCCTTATGTATTACTTCTACTTTACAATTTTAAACTCCTTGGAGAATTTTTTTTTCAAGTATAAAATTCAATTTTCTAAACGTGTATTCATTACCTAATAAAGCAAGGGAAACTATATAAAGCAGAGGTCTACAAATGTTTTCAATAAAGGGCCAGAGAGGAAATATTTGAGAATTTACAGGGCCCATACCATCTGTTACATATTCATCTTTGTTTATGTCTTTTTTTTTTTTTTTTAACAACCTTTAAGAATGTAAAACCATTCTTAGTTTGTGGACCATACAAAAACAGGCTTCATTTGACTTGTGGGACTTTTTGCCACCCTCTGAAAAGCCTTGATTTGAAAATCTGACATACCTACAGGGGTGCCTGGCTGGCTCAGTCAGTAAACTTGTGACTCTTGAGCTCAGGGTTGTGGGTTAGAGCCCCTCCCCCACCGTTGGGTGTAGACATTACCTAAAAAAACAATAAAACCTTTTTTCTTTAAAAAATTTTATTTATTTATTGGGGCACCTGGGTGGCTCAGTGGATTAAGCCGCTGCCTTCGGCTCAGGTCATGATCTCAGGGTCCTGGGATGGAGCCCCGCATCGGGCTCTCTGCTCAGCAGGGAGCCTGCTTCCTCCTCTCTCTCTGCCTGCCTCTCTGCCTGCTTGTGATCTCTCTCTGTCAAATAAATAAAAATAAAATCTTTAAAAAAAAAAAAAAAGAAAAAATTTTATTTATTTATTTGAGAGAGAGCGGAAGAGAGAGAGAGATAAGAGTGGGGCAGGGAAGAGGGAGAAGCAGACTCCCCGCTGAGCAGGGAGACTGACATGGGACTTGATCCCAGGACCCTGAGATCACAACCTAAGCCAAAGGCAGATGCTTAACTGACTGAGCCACCCAGGTGCTCCAAAAAAAGAAAATCTTTTTTTTAAAAAAAGAGAAACTCTTATCTACCTACAAATGACTATAATACAAAGTGGATACATGAATGTTATTTAAGAGATGTACAAAATGTCTGGCTATGCAGAATCTTGTCCCTTTCCAGTGTTCTCTTTCCTAGCAATGGCATTGTTGTATACACAGTTATGAAGCCAGAGACCTTGGATTCCCACTCAGCGCAACCCCCTCCCTGTCCCTTACCCCTTCCTTGTATTTAATCTGGCATCAAGTTCTGTCCACTTTACCTCCTAAACATCTCCCAAATCTCCTATCTCACTGCCACACTCCTACCAAACTGTCACCATCTGAGACTTGGAACCTAACTAACATCTCTAACCCACCCTCATCTGCTTTGCTGCCCTACTAAGAAGGTAGTAGGGGGTAGGGTTTATCCACCTTATTTAACAGAAAACAAAAAAATTAAGTCCTCTAGATTTTTAAATAAGATACAAAACATAGGAACTACAAAAGAAAAAGAAAGATAAATTGGACTTCATGAAAATAAAAAACTTCTGTTCTTTGAGCACCACTATTAAGAAGATGAAAAGATGGGGCACCTGGGTGGCTCAGTGGGTTGCACATCTGACTTGAGTTCAGGTTATGATCTCAGGGTTCTGGAATCAAGCCTTGCATCAGCTCTGCACTCTGTGGGGAGCCTGCTTGGGATTCTCTCCTTTCCCTTTACCTCTCAGCCTCCCCCACCCGCTCACACACACACACACACACACACACTCTCTCTCTCTAATAATAAATAATAAATAATAAACAAAATGAAAAGATAAGTCACAAACTGGGGAGAAATATTTGCAAGGCACGTATTAAAAATAAAAAAGTCTTAAAAAAAAAAAAGAAAGAAAGAAAGAGGACACCTGGGAGGCTCAGTCTGTTGAGTATCTGACTTTGGCTTAGGTCATGATCCCAGGGTCCTGGGATCAAGGCCCACATCAGGCTCCCTGTCAGTGGGAAGGCTACTTCTCCCTCACCCTCTGCCAGCCACTCCCCCTGCTTGTGCTCTCTCTCTTTCTTTCTCTCTGTCAAATACATAAATAAAATCTTTAGAAAAAAAAAGAGAAAGAAATTGGCTACTATCCAGAATATAGGAAGAATGTTTACCACTTAATAATAAGACAGACAATTCCATTTAAAAATGGGAAAAGGGGAGGGGTACCTGGGTGGCCCATTTGGTTAAGCATCTCCCTTCGGCTTAGGTCATGATTCCAGGGTCCTGGGATTGAGTCCCGCATGGGGCTTCCTGCTTAGCGGGGAGTCTGCTTCTCCTTCTGCCCTGATTCACACTGCTGGTGCTCTCTCTCTCTCTCAAATAAATAACAAATTTTTTTAAATGGGGAAAAGGTTTGAACAGACTAAGTACATCAAAAGATACTCACAGTATTAGCTGCTAAGGAAATGAAGATTAAGCCACAGTGAGGTACCGTTCATTACACACCCGCTAGAGTGATGAGAATCAAGAGGATGGACAATACCAAGTGCTTGTTGAGGAGGAGGGGGAGCTGGAGCCCTCGTGAATTTCTGGTAAGAATACAAACTGGTAAAGCCACTCTGGAAAAACAGTTTTGTAGTTATTTATATAGTTCAATGTAACGCTGTCCCCATGACCCACCAACCCCACCCCCAATGGAAATAAAATCAATGTACACCCATGCTTACGTGTAACTCTACAACATATTCGTTCATAGTAGCCACAAACCAGGAACAATCTAAACGTCCATCAACTGGTGAGAAGATAAGCAAACTGTAGTCCATGCATATTACTGAGTAATAAAAAGGAGCAAACTACAGATCCCAGCAACGACATGGATAAGCCTCAAGAGCATTTGGTTAAGTGAAATAAGTCAGACCCGAAAGAGTAAGTCCTGGGTGCCTGGGTGGCTCAGTGGGTTAAAACCTCTGCCTTCGGCTCAGGTCATGATCCCAGACTCCTGGGATCAAGCCCCGAGTCAGGCCTCTTGCTCAGCAGGGAGCCTGCTTCCTCCTCTCGCTCTGCCTGCCTCTCTGCCTACTTGTGATCTCTGTCAAATAAATACATAAAATCTTAAAAAAAAAAAAAAAAAGAGTAAGTCCTATATGATTCCGTTCATGTGACATTCTGGAAAAGGCAAAACTACAAAACCAGAAATCAGATCATGGAAGCAGGAGCGTGGGGGTTTGGGTGGGGATTGATTTTGAAGAACAGGGGAACTCTGGGGTGATAAAACTTTCTGTATCTTATTTGTGGTGGTGTTTGAACAATCATATTCAAGTGTCCCAACTCACCAAGCTGTACCCTTCAAGCTGTGATGTTACATCATATAAATTATAACTCAATAAAACCTGACTTTAAAAAATAATGAATGAGGAGACAGAGGCACAAAAGTTCTCTATTCTCCATAAGTTTACTGGGACAGTCAAATTACGTGCTAATTATTTTTTCACCAGGGCTTAAATGATTCATGTCTGCTATAGTGTTTCACTGAGGCCACGCTGTAATTTTACCAGGTGAAGAAAAGGGAAGCAGGGAGGAAAGTAAGAAACACTCTCAGACTGGATATGGGATTAAGAACTGAAAACAGTTTCACACCAAAGGAGCCTGACCTGTTGAACAACTTTCATGACGGTGAAATTTATGAGGGCTCCACCCACTGCTGACTCAATAAAAGAAGTGGAATTGTTCCAGTTGGCTGAGATGGTCACTACATACACTGTTTCAGATTCTACAGAAAGTACTACACAGAACGAGCTGTGATAAATTGTTACTTGTAAAGTAGTGACTTCTGACAGGAGAGGCTTTATCTGGAAACTTCCATTCTCTTTCGGGGCTCCTTCTTCTTTTCCTTTTGGATAGGAAAATCCGAGATCTTGGGAGCATCCAGATAGTGGGCGCCCAAAGAAAGAAATGCTCAACACAAAGGAATTTCTGGTTACTTATGGTTTGTCACTTCAGTGGGGGAGGAAGGGCCTGAGCAGGCTCCCCATTGACCTCTTAGATCATGTTATCAGCATCCTCTAGAGAAAATGTTGGGTTTCTATCCAGTGAGCACTTGTTTAATGCTTTAACTTACAAAAGATGGGTCAGGAGGCAGGGATGTACCAGAAGTTGCCTCATCTAGCTGTTGTCATGGGTTGTGGCTCTGAGCTTCGTTAATGGGTTTGGCTAATTTGGGGTCTGTGCTCATGTGTTAATTTTGGTCCTCCACCCTCAGTCAGACTTCATGCTCTCCTCGGGTGATGTGATTCTCGGCCACAGCTACATCTACCACCAATAGGCTGACTATCATGAAATTCCTCTGTTCTGTGTCAAGAACCATGTATCCGACCAATTATTGGCTCCTCCAAGATAAAGTTCCACAGACCTGAATGTGATGTGTATAATTTCTGTTATATTCCTTACCTGAGCGATGGCTCAAAGATCAACCCCATCACGAAAGTCAGAAAATTGAGATGCGTTTCTCTCTCCTCCCTTTCTGTATCGATTATATCCAGTCAGACTCCAAATTCTGAGGAGTCTAACTCCTTCATATTTTCAAACATTTACTTCCATCCTCATTGTACTGCCTTCTTTCTGGCCCCTATTATCCCTTCCTAGATGACTGAAATTTTCTTCCCCATAATCTACCTTACTGAATTGGACATTTGACTTTGTTTTTGTTTTCTGGGTTTCTTGGTTTTTTTGTTTATTTGTTTGTTTGTGTTTGGTCTCTCCAGAATCTAGCTCCTCAGTTCCTATTTTGGGGGATTTTTTTGTTGTCCTCCAACAGAGTGAAAGAGAGGGGAAACAGACTCCGGGCTAAGCCCTAGGCAGGGCTCGATCCCATGACCCTGAGATCACAACCTGAGCCCAAACCAAGAGTCAGACATTAAGGGACTGAGCCACTGAGGCACCGTGCAATAGAACTTTAAATGACCACTTGGCCTCACAGAATCCGGACTACATGTGTCAGTCTTTCTTGCAGCTAGATGTCGCTATGTCACCAGGTTCTGGACAATGGCTCCTAAGTAGAAGTGAGATATGGGACTTCCAAGTTGTGCCCTGAAAAGAAAGGAGCATGCCGTCTCATTTTATGTTCCTTCTTCCTGCAGCTGGAATGGAAATGTGATGGTGGGAACTGGAGTAGCTCTCTTGGACCACGAAACAGAAACTAGGCGGGATGATTGTGAAGTAACAATTCCGAGGGAGGCTGGGCTGGCAGTGGCTTCGCAGGGGACAGCTGCCAAACCCATTTGGGGGCCTTCAAATGCGGGAGAAATAACATCTGCCTCGTTTAAGTTGTCGTAAATGTTGATCTTTGTTACTGCACCCAAACAGTTACCCCAACCAACAATGTTTATGAAGTCAGAGTGGCCAGTTAGCTCCCACAGCTCCTAGCCTCCCCAGCCTCCAAAGCCGATGGCCGAGGGCTGACAATCCCACGCTCCCGCTGAGTGATCAGATCTAGTTCAGCACCGCAGTCGCACTCAGGTCCTGCTGCCGCTGGATCCTCTTGGCCACACTTCCAGCTCAGACCATTGCTGAGCCTCCTCCCAACTGCCTCCTGTTTCGAAGCCTGCTCTTGCAGTCTTTCGGTGACTAGGTGTACTCCTGCTACCCTGCTGAGAAATTCTTTAGTTAAGTGAGTGGAACAGGTTTATGTGACTTGAAACAACAAAATTCCAAACTGATGTGCTGATCTCCAGGTTTGTCTTCTTCCAAAGAAAGGGCACTGCTGCCTGTGTGGCATTTGTGAACAGAGGTCTAATCCAGCACTTTCCCTGCTTAATATTAATTAGGGTATTTTTTCTCTTTTTTTAAAGAGAGAGGGAGAGGGACGCCTGGGTGGCTCAGTTGGTTAAGCCGATGCCTTCGGCTCAGGTCATGATCCCAGAGTCCTGGGATCGAGTCCCACATCGGGCTCCTTGCTCATCAGGGAGCCTGCTTCTCCCTCTGCCTCTGCCTGCCATTCTGTCTGCCTGTGCTTGCTCTCTCTCCCTCTCTCTCTCTGACAAATAAATAAATAAAATCTTTTAAAAAAAATAAAGAGAGAGGGTGAGAGAGAGCTTGTGGGCTCAAGTGGCAGGGAGGGGCAGAGAGAGAGAGGGAGAGAGAGAAAGAGAGAGTGAATCCCAAGCAGGCTCCACAACATGTGAGTCTGGATCCCACAACCATAGGACCATGACCTGAGGTGATATCAAGGGTTGGACACTCCGGTGACTGAGCCATCCAAGCACCCCCATCAGGGATTCTTTGGTTAGGATTCATTGGGTCAGGATGACCTCCACAGTGCAGCATGTGAAGCCTTTCAGGACCTGGCCCTAGCACCTCTCCTCCCTTGTTTTCTCTCTTGGTGCCTATTTCCACACCTTGTACCTTAAGGTTGAACCATACTAAATCACTTGGCAGGCACAAGGTCCATACCTTACCTCTCCTTCTGCCTGAAACTCTCCACCCTTCCTTCTCACACTTGCTGTCAATTCTCACTCAAGAGGCACTTTGGGGTTCCTTGACCCAATAAAGCTTCCCTAGCTCTCCGGCACCTGGTCACCCCTGGTCACTTGATTGCCAAGTCTGTGCTTTAGGCCGCACACGGGGCCCCTCTGAACCATGATTCTGTCCATCACCAAGATCTTTTCTCTGTGCTTATCTGTCTATAAGACTTGACTTTCACATCTTGTGTTATCTATTTTCCTGTTTCTAGCATCTCTTATATGATTGGGAGTAACATACATATTTTAAGTGAAAGAGAATCATGGGGTAAATCAGAGAGGGAGATGAAGTATGAGAGTCTGTGAACTCTGAGAAACAAACTGAGGGTTTTGGGGGTGGGGTGGGAGGATGGGTGAGCCTGGCGGTGGGTATTAAGGAGGACACGTATTACATGGAGCACTGGGTGTGATGCATAAACAATGACTCTTGAAACACTGAAAAAAATTAAATTAAGATGTTTTAAAAATAAAATAAAAATCATACAGAAGTTGAGGGGGGGGAAGCTTAAAAATACATCGGTAGGTGGCACCCGTGTCCTTCTGTTAAACCGCTTTTGCGCTTGCAGTTTTTGTGTTTTGTTACCCACATGGCCAGCAGGTAGCGCTCTCTGCCGAGAAAAACCTTTCCCACTCGTTGGGTCCTCCGCCTTTTCTGCCTTCCCGCTCCTTCACCTGTGTGCTCACCTGTATTAAAAAACCCAAAACAGGGGCGCCTGGGTGGCTCAGCGGGTTAAGCCGCTGCCTTCGGCTCAGGTCATGATCTCAGGGTCCTAGGATCGAGCCCCGCGTCCGGCTCTCTGCTCAGTGGGGAGCCTGCTCTTCCTCTCTTTCTGCCTGCCTATCTGCCTACTTGTGATCTCTGTCAAATGAATAAATAAAATCTTTAAAAAAAAACAAAACCCAAAACATCTACACCCACTGTTTACTATAAGTACGACTTCACTAGTCCCTGTGGTCACCAACAAGTCTTTGCTATCCCAGGAACTCTTGCCCAGGAAGAAACAGCTTGCGAAATGAGACTGTTGAACTTTGCACTTGATGACATCAGCTTGTTTACTCCCCAAGACTCTTTGACACCCTTGCTGTCGACCAATCCTGAATTATCATTATATCATAATCTTTAAAAAATCCTGAGTAAGTTACATGATGAAAGACCTCCCTTACACCAAATCTCAAATATCACAAAAATCTCGACCCCGCCTTCCACCTTTGAGATGTTGCTGGAAGTTAATCGAGGTAGTGATCTCCCTTGTGGTGGGAGCAGTGAACTCAACTTTCCCTGTTGTATTAGTTGCTGGGGGGAAGCCAGGCTTTGACAATATGTATACAACTGAGCATATGAGTATATCCTGGGGCTTTGCCAACTCGAAATGTATAGTTTATTAAATGCCGAGCCTCAGACCCTACCCAAGTCTATAGCATCAGCATCTGCACTTGGACAGGTGTCTGGGTGAGTTCATGCACAGGGAAGTCTGAGGGACATCGCTCTGAAAGCATTACCTCGGCCTCTTCTACAGAATAAATGGAGACTGGAAGTTTAAAATTTAAGAACGGTTTTGTTTTTTTCTTTGTTTTTGGTTGATATTTAATTAGTATTAAAACTACAGAATAGGGGCACCTGGGGGACTCATTCTAATGCCTGATTTCCACTTCGGTCATGATGACAGGGTCATGAGTTTAGAGAACCGGTCAGGATCCCCACGGGGCATGGAGCCTACTTAAGATTCTCTCCCTCTCCTGATACACAACCTCCCCCTCCACCCTGCCCAAACAAGCAAACAACCTACAGAATACAGGAAAGATTTGAATTCCAGTCTCTGCTTAATTGGGAAATTTCTTCAGTGTGGTTGGTCTTAGGTCTGCCTTAAGAGGATGGGTGGGTTTTTGGAGTGTTCAGGAAACATATTTGCTGAATTCATTTAAGTCTTTTTTTTTTCAAGCCCTTCCCTCCTCCCAGCGGGGGTGGGGGGGGTGGGGGGTGCTGTGAACAATGGATGCAGGGGTATCTTAACATATGGAGCTGTGGGCTTGCACATTCTAGATACAGTGCTTAATCCACACACTAGTGTACACTCAGTAACATTAAGGCTACTGTGATATGAGCGGTTAATATTTTAAATCTGGATTTGTATTTACATTGTACTCCCTTACACGTTACATTATTACCTTCTTTGAGATGTGAGCCCCATTTGTCTTAGAGATTTCTGCTAATATACCAGATGCAATGGAAAGAATATGATATTTGATGTTAGAAGGCATGGATTAAAACCACAGTTCTAAATAAATAAAATAAAATAAAATCATAGTTCTGCCATTTCCTGTCTGTGTGATGTGGGCTATTCACTTAATTCTCTTGAGCCTGCTTTCTCATCCTAAAATGTGGAAAATGTTATCTACATGGGCTGATTTGGGGATCAAGAGAGATAAAGTTAGTGTTGAAAGTTCTATAAACTGGGGGCATCTGGGTGGCTCAGTGGTTACGCATCTGCCTTCAGCTCAGGTCATGATCTCAGGGTCCTGGGATCGAGCCCCAAGTTGGGCTCCCTGCTCAGCGGGGGAATTTGCTTCTCTCTTTCTCCCTCTGCCCCTCCTCACTGCTTGTGTGTGGCTCTCTCTCTCAAATAAAAAATTAATCTTAAAAAAAAGAAAGTTGTCTAGACCAACCTTTGCACTTCCGGTCATTTGCCTTAAACACACAGCCACAGCACTCACATATCACTGTGCACCCAATAACGGATATTAATGAATTAATTCATGCATCACATCATTTCAGTAGGATAGAGGGGGGAAGGCGAAGTATCCAGAGACAATGGCTTACCACTCAAACAAGTTTTGTTTTTTAAAGATTTTATTTATTTACTTGACACAGAGATCACAAGTAGGCAGAGAGGCAGGCAGAGAGAGAGAGAAGAGGACGCAGGCTGCCTGTGGAGCAGAGAGCCCGAAGTGGGGCTCGATCCCAGGACCTTGGGATCACGACCTGAGCCGAAGGCAGAGGCTTTAACCCGCTGAGCCACCCAGGCGCCCCAAACAAGTTTTTATAAAGGTAGTAAATTCTGGCAACTTTGGAAGTATGGTAGGCACATGGCTTTGGTTGGGGCTATCTCATAGTCACACCCCACACTGGCGACCTGCCTAATTCTGTCTCAGACAGGTTGTATCTATTTTGCTCAGAGTATTAAATCCAAGAGTGCACCGATCCTGGACTGAATTTCCTCTCTGCAAGTCAGCCTTTCTGAAAACCACCAATCCACTGGTTTTGTTTTGTTTTTGTTTTTTTTGGCCCCCATTACTACTTAATGAGCTTGTTTCCCACACCACGATTGGTGCTGTGCTTACACCGAGGCTCGTCCCCAGATTCCTGGGGCAGAAAGGAACAAAAGTGAGCCCTGCCCCAGACTGTCCAGGGTAGTAGAATGCCTAGAGAGAGTAACCGTATTTAGTCTGTGGGTTTCACAGCCCGTCCTATGCCTCTGCCATTGTGAGGGCTCTGGAAACATTAGAACCTCACCCAGTGATAAGTGTGAACGATTTTGTAAACGTTCCTACTAATAAATTTGGTTGTGACCCTCAATAATAGAAAAACAATACAACAGGGAACAAAGACTGAGTTTTGGTTCTGTCTTGATTTTGTTGACTGATGGACTTGGAACCTCAGTCTTGGGGCAGGGTTGAGTCCTGCCTCAGCCATGATGAGTTGTTTGGCCTTGGGTGAGTAACTTAACTTCTCAAGACCTACAGTGCCTCCTGTCAGCGCTGGGTTGGAGTCCAGGATGCCTTTCAGCAATATAGTTCTCACATTCTGTGGAGCAGGCCTGGGTGGGTGGCTGTGGCCCAGGGTTGTCCCAAGGACCCATGGACTGCCCCAGGAACCAGACGATTGCTCTGAGACCCATCTGGTGGTTGGTTCCAGAGGCTCCATTTAGTGGTCCAGTGACTCAGGAAAGGAGAAGATGGTACTGGAAAAGAGTGGATCTTACAGGGATATGGTTAGCCCTAACATGCCCAACCTTCCCCACTCCCTCGCCATGTCCCCCTGTTCCTCTGTGAAGTCCTTATTTTAATATCTAGACTAGAGGGTCTTTTCTTATCCCTTTTTTCAAATGATCCTTAAATCCACCCCCCAGGACTTTCTTTAGAAAATGCAATTAAAATCATATCACTGCTTTGTTTTAAATGGCTGAGAATCTATTGTTAATGCTTCGTATTTGCCATGATACTTAATGCCTTGAGAATCTGGCTCCAGTTTTATGGCTTACTAACGCCCCCATCTCTGATCCAAGGCACACCTTCTGACTGTTTCACAGAGCACTTCTCGTCAGTATTCTCTCAGTGGGCCCTGAGCTTTCCCAGCATCCTGGCCTACATGCTAATAGCTGTGATGGAAACATCCTTCTTGACTACTGGGTGGTCTGTTCCTCCGATTTCCCCTTCCCCTTCCACCTCAAGGGTCATCTCCTTTAATCCCTTTATAGTGCCTGTGTCCCTTGCCCCAATGACGCTGCCTTACAGTTGTGGGTCATTTTCGTTAGTCCCAGCTAGCAGATAAGCCTCAGGGATGGGAGACACCGGTTTTCCTCTTCTTTCTTTTCTCCAAAGCTGGTAGCACACTTCTTTGAGCTTGGAAGTGCTCAGTCAATGCTTATTGAATAAACAAATATTCCCACAAAGGGAGGCGGGAAGGGAGGTGTCTGCATCCTTCCTTGACACACCCACTGGACTCTCCTTCTGTCAACTATTTTTGAGGTTTTTCTCCCCAGTGTTCATTCTCAAGCATTTCATTAATGAGTTAGGATAAACCCATAGGTCCAGCAGACATTAAGGATGGTTTTTTTCAAGAGCAGGAGCTGTGAGTAGAGGCTGAGTCAGTGGGTAGGTGGAGGGAGTCAGTACAGCCATTTCGCTCTGGGCTTCAATACGAAAGGTCCTTCACTCAGGACGATTTTTTCATGTTATCTGAAACTCTAAACATCTCAGATATTTATGCTGTCTCTAAATGAGATTCACATGTGTGGTTAGAAGTATACACTATTGGTTAGAAGTATACACTATTGGGGCTGAAGATGTTCATTGTAAGATTTTAACCTTGCATTCCGTTCTTTTATAATGTACCACAGATTATTTTTAAAATTTTAATTGTTTTATAAATAGCATAATAATATTATATTACATCTGTGCTTTGGCATTTCTTAATTTTTTTTAATATAAAGGACTCTCAAAAAATGGAAGCAACTGGTGTGTTTCTTGGCTTATGAGATTCATAGGCAAAGGGTAATTGCAAACTAAGTTACTATCACACACCCACCAGGCTAGTAATAATTTAACATGGGGTTACACCAACTATTGGTAAGGATGTGTAGCCCTGAAAACTCTCATTTGCTTGTGGCAAGAATTTACATTAGCATAATCCCCTTGGAAAAGAAATGTTAATTATTCAGTATAATTGAATATATGCATACCTATCTCCTAGCAATTCTGCTCTAGGGTATATAACTTGGAGAAACTCTAGCACATGCTCACCAGGTTATTTGAATAAGAATGTATTTGTCAAGATTGTCTGTCATCGTCCCAAACCAGAAAAAATTCATATACCACTAATATTAGAATAGACAAATAAATTTTGATAAAATCATAAAATGGAATATCGTATAGAAGAATAAAATCAAAATGATCTGAAGCTACATGAAACAATTTGGTTGTATTTCACACACAGAATGCTAAGTGAAAGGAATAAACTAAAAAAAAAATGTATATAAAGTTGAAAACAGCTTGCCCCGAACTTTC
The DNA here is from genome assembly GCF_902655055.1 of Lutra lutra. Classification (NCBI taxonomy): domain Eukaryota; kingdom Metazoa; phylum Chordata; class Mammalia; order Carnivora; family Mustelidae; genus Lutra; species Lutra lutra. The sequence continues at coordinate 89,569,340 of NC_062285.1, forward strand.
CAATATCCAAAAGAATTAAAAATTGGATCTCAAGAGATATTTGTACACCCATGTTCATTGCAGCATTAGTCACAAGCCACGAGGTAGAAGCAACCCAGATGTCCTTTGACAAACGGATGGGCAAAGAAATAGGGTATATCATTCAGCGGGATATTATTCAGCCTTAAAGAAGGAAGGGAATCTTGCCATAGACTACAACACGGAGGAGCCGTAAGGATATTATGCTAACTGAAATAAAACAAGCGACAAAGGGACAAATGCTGTCATGATTCCACTCATATAAAGTATCTAAAGAGTCCAAAGCACAGAAATAGAAAATAGAAAGTTGGTTGCCAAGGGCTGGGGGAGGAGGGAGATCAGTGTTTATCGGGTAGACAACTGCAGTGTTGCAGGAGGGGAAAGTTCTAGAAATAACGTAGCACCACGGTGTGAACATACTTAACACTACTGAACTGTACACTTAAAACAGATGGCTTCCTAGTTCCCTTGGCTTTGATCTGTGCTTGGGCGATGTGTGTTTCTCTCCCTCTGCATTGAAAGACTATGTAGCCTCTTAAATGCATTAGAAAGTCAGCACATAATAGTAACTTACTTATATTAAAGGGTATGAATGATCCAGAATACCCCTTCAGAACTACCTTTACCTCAAACTATAGCTGCACCTAAGTGAAGAACTCCAGTGTGGGGGTGGTTTTCTAATTGTGTGCTTATCGTTAGGATCTTCATCCCGGAATAATGAGAGGGATCGAAGCTTCAAAGGAAAAGGCACATTAGTTTTTGGAATGAGTCAGTGGAAGCGAAGAGAAGAACAGAAAAACACTTACAGGTGTGGCCAGACACCTCTACGTGGGTTGCTGATGACTTCATAGAAGCGGTACTGGACTCCACTCTGGCCGGTAAAAACCAAAATGAACATACTGATCTCTTCATGGTCAAGATCATGGAAATGAAACAGAAATCCGAGACTGATACAAGATTAATCAGAGGTTTTCTTTTGCAGGATGGGCCACTGAATCCTAATATGAAAAAAGAGTAATGACACGTGCTCCGTGTCATTAGAATATGAAACAAGGTGTATTCTGGCTTTTTTTTTTTTTTTTTTTACTAATTGCACCACCTTATATACACATAAAACAGCCGTTTTTACCCAATGAATAGGGTGTTTTGTTTGAGCTGCCGGGACCCTGAAATGCAAGTGGTGAAGCATATGTTAGCTACCTTATTAAACATTCCTCGTAAAACAAAAAAAAATTGGTTAAAATAGCAAAACTAATGTTATGTCTTTTTTTTTAACCACAATTTTTTCAAAAGGGAAATACATGAAAAAAAAAATCAGATTACATCAGTTGATATCTAAAATATTGTTAAATATTTTAAAAGGACATTTTAAATGCAAGCTACTTTTTTTTTTTTTTTTTTTTTTGTGATTCTCTAAAAAAAGTTACTAGGGAAAAAAAGAAACCCAAAGCTTGGGCCTAGAGTAGAGAAAGTTTTCTGTTCTGAACAGAGGCAATAAAGGCAGCTGGCTTGGGTAGAGACTGCATGATCTGTGTGTGATAGAAAAAGTATACCTATTTATTCAACAAATAAATATGTCATATGAGACACAGTGAGATAAACATAAGGATCGCAGTCAGGTCAACTGGAATTTTATTCTCATTTGCCAGGTATTCCAGTTATTCGAGGAATATTGTTAAGAGGACGCTGTGGACTAGGAGCTAGGAATGAAATTGTGAAATAAGAAGCTTAGTGTCATGAGACCTGTAAGTAAATAGGAAATTGAAACCCTTTGGGAGGACATGTGATTCTCTCTTGGCCGGCCAAGGAAATCTCCCCTGGAGGAATGACATCTAAACAGAGTGGTTCCAGAAGGTGACCAAAGGTTGGGAATGGGGGATGAGCAGACGCAGAGAGTTTGTGTTTGGAGACCTGGAAGCGGGGTGTGTGTGCCTGCAGGTTAGACTGTGTGTTATTGGGGAGTTGCAGGGATCATGGTGCTCAGGGGCTGAGAGAGTTAGTGCCCAGAAGTGAACTTGGGGAAGTAACCACGGGCTTTGTATTAAAAGTGTGGACCTTATCCAGAAGGCAGAGGAGAAACCAGTGAAAGGTTTTAAGTGGGATGAAAAGGCAAAAAGATTTGCTCTTTAGGGAAAAAAAAAAAATTAGGGGCACCTGGGTGGCTCAGTGGTTAAGCCTCTGCCTTCAGCTCAGGTCTGGATCCCTGGGTCCTGGGATTGAGTCCTGCATCGGGGTCTCTGCTCCATGGATGGTCTGCTTCCTCCCTCACCCTCTGTCTCTCCTGCTTCTGTTCTCTCTCTTGCTCATTCTCTCTCTTTCAAATAAATAAAATCTTGAAAGAAAGAGAGAAAGAAAGAAAGAAAAGAGAGGAAGGAAAGAAAGAAAGAAAGAAAGATCGATCACTCCCTCTGTACTATGTTCACTAAATTGGAGAAGCAAGGTTGAAGGCTATGCTAGCTAAATTCCAGGCAAACAGGATGGCGTTCCACTGGGAATGAGAAGAGAGGACACAGATTAAAAGAAAAACTGCTTAAGAAATGGAATCAACAAAATTTAGTTTTTTAGATTGGTGGGATAAGGGAAGAGAAGGAGACAAGGTAACACTTGACACGTTTAGCGTCTGAGTAGAGATGAGCAGTAATAGTCACTGAGATAGGAAGTCCAGGAGAGGAACAGGTTTTGGGGAGACAAGATGAACCTGATTTTGAACTTACTTGGTTTGAATCCCTTGTGGAAAATCCACTGGATAGTTAGACACGTAAATGTGAGGTTTGAAGACTGATCTGGTCTAAAAATATAAGAGCTCTCTTATATAGTATGACCTTGTTATGGAACCAAACTGGGTCCCTCTTCCTCACACACTATTATGATTCATGTTTTAGTTATTGATATTTTGGGTGGAAGAGTTATGAAAGCTTACTGCACCTGGGGATGGGTTGGCCTTGGAAACCTAGACACATTTAGTAATGCCACACGGGAGAAAGCCCTCCACCAATGGACTGGATTGTGAGATCTTTCTGGAAAATGGAATCCATGGAATCAGACTAGCATTGCTTATGTTATGAATCTTTCACCAACATTTTATGAACATGATCTCCCTAGCTTCTTTTCTAACTCCTCTAAAAAGTGCTGTCAGGGTGGCTGCAGGAAATAGATATTCTCTCTTACTTTCCATTGCCCCCTCCCCCTTTTTTCCCTCTCTTGAGATATCCTTTAAAATTGAAAGCAAGAATTCCACAAACAGCCAAGATTTGGCTTAGATAAGACTATTGCTTTACATGGTCTTATTATAACCCTACAAAACCAAAGGTATGCTGAAATGCACAAAAACAAAACATAACACAGCAAAAAAGACCCAAAATAGAAAAGGCTGCCATAAGTCTGTTAAAAAAGAAGAAGGGGGCACCTGGGTGGCTCATTTGGTTAAGTGACCAACTCTTGATTTTGGTTTAGGTCATGATCTCAAGGTCATAGATGGAGCCCCGGAGTTGAACTCTGCAGTTAGCAAAGAGTCTGCCTGAGATTCTTTCCCTCTGCCCTTTTCCCCCTGCCCCCAATAAATAAATCTTAAAAAAAAAAAAAAAGAAGAAAGAAAAAAGAATAGCCAAACTTTTTTTGTACCTGCTATGTGCATAGCATTTTGATTTGTATTATATTTTAAGTTTTATTTGCTCTCACTATAGTTCTAAGAGGTATTATCATTTCCATTTCTTAATATAGGGCAATACATTCAGAAGAATAAATCACGAGTTTGAAACACATACTTGCTTCTATTTTAGCTCCTCACAAGACTCTTCCAGGTTTCTATGGGTAAGTCTGTAATAACACAACTACCAGAATCACTTTTCCTTCTATACTAATCAACATAGAGATTGTAACCTTCTCAATTTTTAAATATGTGGTTTATAGGCGACATAAACACGACAACAGGCGAAGTAGGCACAAGACAAGATTATTAAAGGCACTCTCCAGCGGAAGTTTCAGGACTCGGAGAAGGAGAGCCAGGAAAGTCGTGCCGGGAGGAGGTGGACACCCTCGGGTGAGGTTCTGTGAGGTAAAATGAATGGTTCTTAAACAGGGACAGTTTTGTCCCAAAGGAACATTTGTCAATGCCTGGCACGATTTTTGGTTTTTAGAACTTGGGGAAGTGCTATGGCATCTCATTGGTGGAGGCTGGGAGTGCTGCATTCTGTAATCACAGGACCTCCTATGACAAAGAATTATTTAGCACCCCCCCTCCAAAGTAAATAAGTAAGTAAATAAATAAGTAAATAAAATCTTTTAAAAAGGGGGGGTGTCTAGGTGGCTCCCATGTGGTTGGTCCCTTAAGTGCACAGGTGGTACTAGTAAGAAATAAATTGAGAAAAGTAGATAGGGATTGGATTTACTGTGGCATTGGGTCTCATTCCTGGGAGAGTGGTAAGCCATTGAAGAGGGCAAGTGCCATGATTAGTTTAAGTAGCAGCCTTTTGACCTTGGAATACTGGGGAATGGTGCTGATGATGCAGAGTATGCTGGGGGACAGTATGGATCTCAGAATGAGACCAGCTCTTCAGGAAGGATCTTCACTCAGCTTAGGTACCCCATGACCTGTGCTTGAAGGCACTACTGGCTATGCTCAGAGGAGGAGTCATTAGATCATGTTGTATAATTGGGGCAAACATGGTCTTCCTCTCTTAGTGGGGAAAATGAGATGTCCACATGTGGACAATAGTTTTGAACTAGTACAAGGATTAGATCTCTCAATCTCTCTCTCATACACACACATGCACACAGAATATGTATTTATGTAATATTTCTTTTCTTTTTAAAAGATTTCATTTATTTGAGGGAGAGAGAATGAGAGAGAGCATGAGATGGGAGGATCAGAGGGAGAAGATGACTGAGCAGGAAGCCTGATGCAGGACTTGATCCTGGGACTCTGGGATCATGACCTGAGCAGAAGGCAGTTGCTTAACCAACTAAGCTAACCAGGTGCCCCTAAGTAATACTTCTTAAATGTCAATTTGTTTATTTTTTTCCCGGGCTTAAAAATTTTAAAGATTTCCTTAGCCTGGGATGCCAGTGTTTCAAGCACAGGTCACAGGGGGACCTAAGTAGGTGAAGACCCTTCCTAAGAGCTGGTCTCATTCTGAGATCCAGAGTGAGACAGAAATGGTTTGAGAAACATAAAATCTCATTTCAACATGGTGAACAGAAGGAAACAGCACATAGCTTTTTTCTGTATAAATGAGGCAATTACATCAAGAATGTCTGTCCTAATGGCCTCGAGGAAGAATAAGGTTTCCTTATCTTTTCACTGGAATGAATCCTTTGGAGGAATTAGGAGAGGGCAGAACATCAGTGGACAACCTCCACCCAAAGGCTAATTACTTATCTTCCCTAGCAGTTGACATTTGTAGCCTGGTGAAACAGGGCTTTAGGCTCAGAAAATCCTTTTCAACTCTAATTTCTCAATCTTCAAAGTCCAAACCAAATGCTACCTTTTCCAATACAAGTTTCTCAATTCTTGGTTTCAATCACATGTTCTGAATTCTCAGAACATCGTTTCTTCCTTTTTTTTTTTTTTTTTCTCCTCTGCCTCATTACATACCTGCCTCCTAAACTAGATTATAGAATCAAGGCCTAGTACCCTATGCTCCTCCCTTCTTTCCATTTTTCCTTTCTTTCTTTTTTTTTTATTTATTTATTTGACAGAGAGAGTTCACAAGTAGGCAGAGAGGCAGGCTTCCTGCTGAGCAGAGAGCCCGACGCGGGGCTCGATCCCAGGACCCTGAGATCACGACCCGAGCCGAAGGCAGAGGTTTCAACCCACTGAGCCACCCAGGGGCCCCCCATTTTTCCTTTCAAATGAAAGTGGGAGGGAGTAGGAGGAGAGACTACTCTTTCCTTTTAGTCTTGCACATAATACATGCTCAACAAACATTTGTTGGGGCTAAAAAATTATGAACAGTATTTTATGTAATATTTACCTGGCTCCAGCTTCAGGAATGACCATGATTGTTGGAGTTGGACTGAGTCAAACTCTCAGGAATTATTAGTATGAATGGCTTAGGTATTACTATTTTGACTAGAAGAGGTATAAAGTCTTTCTAAGCCAAGGAATGTGCTACCAGTGAAGCTACTGGTGAGCCTAGTGACAATCTATATTTGAAATACTATCAAATGGAGTGGATTCTAGGACCCTTCTGAATGATATGGCCAGTATGAGTTTAGCATTGTTGCTTATGCTCTGAGACTTTTCCAGTCTTTCTGGAATATGGTTTCTTCCAGTTCTTTTCTATTTCCTCCTACCATTGTTTCTGTTTTTTTTTTTTTTTTTTAAAATTTTATTTTATTTTACTTATTTGACAGAGAGAGATCACAAGTAGACGGAGAGGAAGGCAGAGAGAGAGAGAGGGAAGCAGGCTTCTCGCTGAGCAGAGAGCCCGATGCGGGACTCGATCCCAGGACCCTGAGATCATGACCTGAGCCAAAGGCAGCGGCTTAACCCACTGAGCCACCCAGGCGCCCCCCATTGTTTCTGTTTTTATTGCTTCCTTAGTAAGGTTCTTTCCTGGCCTTCTCTAACTGACCCCTTCTCCCTACCCTTCGTGAGCCCATTGCTTTCTCTTCTACCATCTCTAAGCCTTCTTCTTTGGCTTACCCATAAATGCTTGCTGAGAAATGCTTCTTGAATGCATTAGTCTGTAACTGCTTGGATGTCTCCTTCTTGTTGTCTATTATTTGGATCTGAGCCCTTTGTGTTGACATTTACCAGCCTCCTTCATCCATGAGGACTCTCTCACCCTTCTTTGCGGCTCCCAAGGTACGTGGCCCAGCAACGCAACAGACCAGTTCATAACAGAGGCCCATCCTGTGAGCGAATGGAAAGACAGCTTTCATTCGGGTAGGTGGTGCTCTATACATATGAACAGACAACTTTGGTCCTGGGCATTGTCACAGTGATTCTCCTGGAGACTTAATTGGCTTCATTCTGCTCATAAGTAGGTGTATTTGAATTGGGCCTTCTGCCCAGCAGAAGGTGTTTATTCCTCATATTTAACATAACTAGAAACAGTGGGGCCTAGAAGAATTGAGGATCTACCCACCAGATTAGAACAGTAATATCCAGGGATCTTCATGAGTCTGCGTTCTATAAAATCTGACTTCCTGAGCACGAAAGGCCAGACAACCCTATTAGGAATTTTGTTTTTCTGTGCTCTTTCAGTCAAGATGTGATCTAGATATAGGGCCATGAACGGCTAACAAAACACTTTCTGAGAAAAAGTCAGCTAGGGAATGAGAACATTTGACAACTGGTTTCGGGACATTCATCCTGGATCTCTAAGATCACGGCATGTGACAAGAATTCTGAAGTCATTTCAAGCTCTAACACTGTGTGATTCTTAGTCTTCCTTCTGGTATGTGACTCGTCATATATGGGTTTCCTTTGTTCTGGCAGTGGGAACACTATGGTATGCTACGGAGGTTCAAAGTTTGCCCCTAAATGTCAGATACTGTGGGGTGGTGTTCCCTGTTCAGCACTCACCCACGGAGTGACCACAAACAAGAAGCTGAACTTTTCATTTTGTTCCATTCATTCCATTTTGTTCCATAAATTGGGAATAACAATATTTACCTCAGTGTTTCTGTAGGTTAAGATTGCTTAACCTACAGTAGATTTCTAGGAGATCGATTCCTTAATTGTGTTTTGCTTAAGCTAAGCTTATTGTGAGTGGGCACGCCTCAAGCACAGGCCGGTTGCTCTGTGTGAAAGGAGGGAATAATACAGAAAATGGCCTGGAATTGAAGGATTCTGTTGCTGTTTTGAAAATATGATCTTTGTTTTTTACTCTTAAGCCACACCTAAGCACCAGTTTCCAGAAAACCCAGCCATGTGTCCCTTCATCTTTTTGACTCAGCTGTGTTTCTTTCAGAACTGTTCTAGGTTCTGTGGCTCTTCCCCCACAAACACACACACAATCCCCTTTTCTTTCTTTCTTTTTTTTTTGGATACTATTAGTTTATTATAAAAGAGACATGAAAATTATTTACATGATGAAAGATTTCACTACTTCACTGGAATGGGAAGCTTCACTTCATGCCATTTTAATAATGATTTCAGTCCACATACTTTCCAAGAATGTCACCATCTCTAAATAAGAAATAATCCTTGTCATCCAGAACTACTTTGGTGCCTCCATATTCTGGTAGAAGAACTTTATCTCCAACTTTCACACTAACTGGTTGAATCTCTCCACCCTTTCCTTTAGAGCCGGATCCAACAGCTACTACTGTTGCTTGCAACACTTTTCCTTGAGATTTTTCTGGAAGCATGATACCGCCTTTGGTTACAGTTTCAGCTTCACTCCTTTCAACTAAAACGCGGTCAAAGAGGGGAAGAAACTTTCTAAACGCCTGTCCTGCCATGACTCCAGCCGCCGCAGTCCGTACTCCTCTCTAGAGCTGCCGCCGCTGCAAGGAGACGCGCAGTCAGACCCGGCGCCCACGTGAACCCACAATCCGCTTTTCTGATCCTTGCCTTGCTTTCCTTCCTAGTGTTTATACTGTGTAACTAACATACAAAGTGATATTTATTTCTTTAACCTGATGGTTGTTTTCTCTACAATGTGATGCCTTGTTAGGGGCAGGAATGTTGTTTTGGACTTTGCTTGGTCCCTAGCACCTAGAACAGTACTTAGTATCTTATAGGTACTCAATACAAGTATTTGTTGAATACAGTGAAGTAGGGTGTATATACTTACCACTATCTCCCTGATTGCTCTGAATTTTACTCATAATATGTTGGGAGAAGAGTAGGCAATAGTGCAGGAAGAAAATGAACCAAACCCATTCCATTCACCACCTCAGGGCCTTTGCATTTACTCTTCCTGTTTCCTGGACCACTGTTTCTCCAGATAGCATATATCTCTCCCCCTTACATTGCTGAAAGCCCTTCTCAGAGAGCCCTTCTCAGAGTCCCTATCTAAAATAGCATATCTACCAACTTCCAGACCTGTCAGACCAGCACTGTCTATAACCCTTCTTGGATCATTTTTTCCCATACTATAATTCCATCTAATTTACTTATGTTTACTTGTTTATTTATTCATGTCTCCTTTCCTTCACCATGATGACAGAGACTAAGCCTATTTTATTTTCTACTAGTACTTAGAATAATCCCTGATACTCAATATGTATCTGTTGAATCAATTAATACACCTGTCACAACATGAAAAGAAGGGCAGCATTTATATTTTCTTTAAAAAGCAATTTACCTCTTATTATCAAGGTGAGTCACACTCATTCAATACAGTTATTAAAATAAAGGAGAAACATCGATATTCTTATTATGTAGAGTCACAAAATAGGTAATTTGATAGTTTTCTTCACAGACTTTCATATTTAGCTACTATGCCTTATTTTTTTCTTTTTAATCAGTTATAAGCAAGTTGTATACACAGTTTTGGCTGTTACTTTCTTCCCTCACTATGGATTATTGTATTATAGGCTTTGCCCACATTGCTTTTAAAATCAATATGGTGTGTTGCCAATACGCTCTTAAAACACGATTCAAAAATTCCTTATTTACTCTGGTCTTCTTTGCCATTCATTCCTTCTTGAATTAAATTCTTTTTTTATCCCTAAACTGCATGGCAGAGAAGAGGTAGAGCAATAATTTTAGACTGAGAAAGAGGGATTTCCTTCTTTTTTTTTCTACCAGAAACTTCTCCCTCTATCATCCACCCCCTTCACAGGGCAACAAGGATCCTTGGGGTTTCAGGCTTCATGGCTTCCTTGAATCTTTCTCAGAGGAGACAGAGTAGCCCACAGGCATGACCCCCTTAAACAAATGTCACCGCAATTAATTAGCTACCTGCTTGCTTCTCTTCCTTTCCGGATTGTAAACTCCCGTATGGCAGTGATAATGATCCTGTCTTATGCATCATTATGTGCTCAATGCTTACCATGGGCTGGACTATGATATGCAGGGATTTTTCTTGAGTGAATGAAAGACCATCATGGACACGTGTGATCTCATATCTTGGCTTTCCTCCTCTTCTTAGACATTTTACTCTTAAAACCCATCTTATTGCATGTTTGTCCTGCCCTTTTTTTTTTTTTTAAAGGATTTTATTTATTTATTTGACAGACAGAGATCACAAGTAGGCAGAGAGGCAGGCAGAGAGAGAGGAGGAAGCAGGCTCCCCGCTTAGCAGAGAGGCCGATGCGGGGCTCGATCCCAGGACCCTGAGATCATGACCCAAGCTGAAGGCAGAGGCCCAACCCACTGAGCCACCCAGGCGCCCCTGTCCTGCCCTTTTGATTAGGAGCTCACTGAGGATCAGGAGGATAATCACGCCTCTTTGATGCTGAGGCTAGTGCCTGACTTGTAAAATGTACTCAGCCAGTGGTATGGAAATGTATCCAGAAATCATAAGGAGCGTAAGTTCTTCTTCCTTCTCCTTCTCATTATTGAAATCACTGTATGATGTATGGCTCTGGAGACACAAACAGGAGTAGCAGTGCATCCCTGCCCTGATGAAGATTATGCATTTAGTCTTAGAAAGAAAAGGGTGATGACAATGAAGACAACAAATGACAAGCTAAGTGTTCATGATACAAAACTGCAAATTCTCTCGGAAGGACAGATGGTGAATTTGGTTGGGATTTCATTGATGTGTAGGACTTGGGCAATGGGACGGGGCAGAGTGGGACCTGAGGTGGGGAGGCCCTGGGGCGGTGAGCCTCCGAAGGCAGCCTGGGAACTCTGCTGGGGTGTGTTTCAGCTCAGGGTGAAGCAACAGGAGGAGGAATGAACTCTGAGGGGCTGGATGAAGTAGCTGGAGGGATGGCTGGGGTCACTGTCACTGCCTTCATTCCCTTAACTGGTGGGAGTGCTGTGCAGTAGGGCAGAACCCAAAGTGAGGAAGGCAGGTCTCTCTGGGGGCCCTTGTGGGGTGTACCGCTTAAGGAGGCATTTGAGCCATCTGAGCAGAGGCACAGGAACAAAGGAACTGTCTGGTGGGACCCAGGCATTGGGCACCATGATGAGGTCCTGGTTTCTCCCAGGAGACCCAGGGCGTGGGCAGTAAACAGGATGCTCTGTGAGCTCGGGGCTGGTCTCTGCTTTCTATTGCCTGCTCTGGGCCTGGTGAGGCTCTTGCTACTTAAACGTGCTTTCTGGGGGCACCTGGGTGACTCAGTTGGTTAAGCAACTGCCTTTGGCTCAGGTCATGATCCTGGAGTCCCAGGATCAAATCCCGCATCAGGATTCCTGCTCAGTGGGGAGTCTGCTTCTCCCTCTGACCCTCTCCCCTCATGCTCTCTCTCTCTCACTCTCTCTCTCTCAAATAAATAAATTTTTAAAAAAATTGGGGCACCTGGGTGGCTCAGTGGGTTGAGCCTGTGCCTTTGGCTTGGGTCATGATCTCAGGGTCCTGGGATTGAGCCCTGCATCGGGCTCTCTGCTCAGCAGGGAGCCTGCTTCCCCCCCTCTCTGCCAGCCTCTCTGCCTACTTGTGATCTGTCTCTGTCAAATAATTAAATCTTTAAAAAAAATTAAATGTGCTTTCTGGTTTCAGGTGGCACACGTGTTAAGTTATGCTTGCCTTTTCAGAGAAACATGAACTCCTCCTTTGAATCTGAAATTCCCTTGTGCTGGAGTCTTTTTCCCATCCATCAGCTTCTTTCTTGTTTGTCCATACCTGTGTTGGCCTCCTTCAGTTTTGGTGAATAAGAATACTGTAGCATTTAGCCTTGGGCCTTGTGGGCTTGGCCCGACTTGGGGAGGTGATGCTCCTGGAGGCTCCTGCCCCAGGACCCTGGATTGGGCACTCATTTGTTTGCTTTTATAGAAACAGGGTGGAGAACCATCAAGGACACTGCCTTGCTTCTTATCACCAGGGTCATGTGCTTGTTTCTACGGGTTTTGCTTCATTCTTTCTTTCTTGGAAGCTCATCATTGAGTCCTCTCCAGACTGGTTAGAAGAATTTGGGCTAGAGAAAAAGTGCTGGAAGGTTGAAAGCTGGGCTTGGGTTTGGTTTACAGGCTTTGAATCAGCTTTTGACGAAGCTGTCTGTTGAAGCTGTTAGGCATATTTCACTAGTCCATGAAGTTGTCATTAACTGGCTCTGTGTCCTTAGACAAGTTTCTTTTCTTCTTCTTCTTTTTTTTAAAAAATGTATTTATTTGACAGAGAGACAGCGAGAGGGAACACAAGCCAGAGGAGTGGGAAAGGGAGAAGCAGGCTTCCCGCTGAGCAGGGAGCCTGAGGTGGGGCTCGATCCCAGAACCCTGGGATCGTGACCCAAGCTGAAGGCAGACACCCAATAACTAAGCCACCCAGGTGCTCCTTAGACAACTTACTTAACCTCCCTGTGCCATAGTGTCCTCATCGTGTCTGGGTCGCACATGGACCTAGTGAAGACTTCCTTTGTCTTGTACTTTTCCTTTGTCTTGTCTTTGTCTTGTACTTTTCAGAGTTTCTCCAAACTTGGTGCTTCTTTTCATCCTCTTGTCTTGCAAGTGAGACCTAGTTTATCACTTTCTCTCTCTCTCCTTCCGGTGATTTATGGCACCAGCACGCCAATCTTCCTCTTGTCTTCACCCTCTCTATCCCCTAACTCTATTTCCTCAATGGAGGAAAACCAATTTTAAAACCAAAACATGACCTAAATGGCCAATTGGACTTTGCCAGCATGCATGTATTCCCAGAGTATATTTGGAGCTACAAATTATTTTTCATGTTCTTCCACACCTGTGGGTTTTTCCTTTCGAGTTCTATTTTTCTTTTATTTGTTTTGATTATCTCAAGTAAGAGGACATGGTCATAATGATTTGGGTTGGTCTCTGAGGCTTTGTACTTGCCTTTTCTGGCAAATTCTTGCACTTTGTTACTATACTGGTCATCTCTGCTTAATTCCCAGCAGGCACTCAGTGCATTTTTATTTGAAAGCAACAGCTGCATTTAATGTAATTCCAAGTTACTTCCAATTTATAATCTTCCTTCTTTTACTCCCTGCTTTGCCTTTTAAAAAAATTCTCGACTTGCTCTGAAATCTTTGATTTTTGTGCCCTATAGGTAAAGACTCCTACTCATTCAGCCCCCAGTGACTGTCCCAGCAAATTTTGGTGAATCAAACAAATTCTCCTTCTACCATAAGGAGACTAGAATGTGGGGGAAGGGCTTGGGCCTGAGATTTACTTGACCTTGGCATAGCTGGCTTCTGCATTATTCCCTACTTTGTTCCCAGTACATTTCCCACTGGAGACTGAAGACTGCCCACCAAGAAAAGGGGAATCTTGGCCCTTTTATGCCTGTTTCCTCTGCCCCAAGGGAGTCCTATTCCAATTCTGGGTTGCTCTCTGGGTCTTGCCAATTCTATCTTCTTGCTGTTCATGCTGCCAGTAGCTGGCTTATGACTCTTCAGCATTTTTCATGGTGTTTGAGATTTCCAAAGTGTTTGAGTTAAGTTCCCAGGAAACCACAAAGACAGCCCAATTTCCTGGTGGCTAGCTTTCTCCCTCGCCTGGTCTTTAAGGACATCTTCCTGCATCTCACTCCTCCTGGGTTTAGCTGAGCTTTGTGATCTGTTTGTCACCCCATTAATTATTTTATTCATACAAGAAAAATTTTTAAACGATTTATTTATTTTAGAGAGAAAGAGAACACAAGTGGGAGAAGGGGCAGCGGGAGAGAGAGAAGCAGGCTCCCCTGCTGAGCAGGGAGCTAGAAGTGGGGCTCCATCCCAGAACCAGGTCAGATCATGACCTGAGGGGAAATCAAGAGTTGGATACTTAACTGACTGAGCTACCCAGGTGTCCCCATACAAGAAATGATTTTTGAGTATCTGTAATGTATTAGCTGTAGATTCTGGTTATACAGAGTTACAAAGAAAAAGTCTTGGAAGAAGAACATGGTGTAACTTGGTTAGAGAATATTCCTGTTATACCTGTCATCTAAACAGCGGTCGGAGAGGCTGTGAGAATCTGTTTGCAAGCTCGAGCTGTTGGGGGCCCTGCATACTAATAACAATGAGTACCACGTACATCTTTCCCTCTGGAGATCATCATAATAATTCTTTAGGGGAAGAGTGTTATTATGCTCTTTCCTCCTGGGGGCAACTAGGTGAAGTTGACAGTAAGTGGTAAAATCTGAGATAAAATCCAAATTCTAAGTTTACTCTGGTTGTTAGTGAGTTCCTGACTCCTTTGTTAAAGTCTCTGACCTCAGCCTTTGGACAGGGGAAGAAAATCAACAATATTAAGAAATAGCAACAACAATAATAGATAATGGCATTCAGTTTGGCCTTGGCCAGAACAAGACCATAAGAATGGTTTTATAAAAATGATACACAGTATGTTTGTGTTAGTGTTGTCCCAAACACCTCCGTTATTTCTAAGTTTTTTCCTGAAGGAAAGAAGGCTCTTCTTGACTAGAGGAGAGCTGGAAAATCTGAGCTGCTTCTGCTTATTCTAATAGTCCCAGGATCTGGGAAAAGATTACTGTGTGAGCACGATGAAAACAAGGCTATGCTCCCAAGGCAGGTAGAGGTGACTGGCACTGGTCAAAGAGGTATGTGGTCATCAGGTTCCAGAATCTGATTTCATTCTTTTGGACCATGGAGTCAAATGGAACCTCAATACCCCAGGGGGCAAATGCAGTCTTAATTATCTCATAAATGTTCTGGCTCAGTTTCTCCCTGTTCTTTATCAGACTTTGAGAACCTACTAAGCTGCAAGTCTATGGCTAGGCTGTGGGGACAACAAAGAGGATTTGGCCCGACTGACCACCTTCTCCAGGTTCTTGTGGTCTAATATTCTATGACTCTATTTCACGGGCTTCTGTACCTGAATATTTCTGGAACACCATGACTGGCTTTTGTGATGAGAATCTCTCTAGTACTAGGTCTAGCTACTCTGTCTCCCTTCAAATGAAATAACTGTATCTCGTTAAATGTATTATCCCAGGGACATCTGGCTTTGGGAAGGGATCAGCCAATTCTATAGTTAGGTGTGTTAAGTTTCTTTCTTTATTTAAATAGATTTATTTTTTTCAAAGCAGTTTTGAGCAAAAAGTAGAGGTATTGAGATTTCCTATAGGCCCCCTACTCCCACACATGTGTAGCCTCTCCCATTATCAGCAACCCCCACTGGAGTGGACAATTGTTACTATTTATGGGCCTACGCCATTATCTAGAGTCCATAGTTTACCTTAGGGCTTTCTCTTGGCTCATTTTGGTGCTATACATGCTGTGGTTTGGATAAATGGGTAATGACATGTATCTACAATTATAGTATCATATAGAGTATTTTCACTGCCTTAAAGATCCTCTGTGTTCTGCCTCTTCCCCATCTTCCTCCCCTCTAGACCCTGTGTAAATGTGTTTTTCTTTGTCTGCAATAACTCTCAAATATCAGACTTTCTGATTTTTGTTTTATTTTGTTTTACCTCCTCTCATCCCTTTTCACAGAGAGGACATTGGGGAATCAGCCACTAAAAATGAGAGGGAGAACATGTATACTTTGATCCTATCCATGAAATTACCATTTCCCCCACACTGTAGCTCATCTGCCTGAAACTCCATGACTAAGAAAGATTCCAGATCAACTGATTGTGCCATTCTTGAGGGCAATGGTAGATGTCTTCCTGATACCACATTCTTAGACACCCTCTGCCTCAAGGTTTCTCTGAATCCAGTTTCAGTTATGGATTTAGATGAGAAAAATAAGAATTTATTTGTCATGCCTGTGGCACTTCAAAGAGAGCAGAAGAACTCCTCTCATAGAAACTGTCCAGTAGGGAACAGAATACTGGGGAGTCATATTTTATAGTCAGATTTTAATCCCAACCCCCAACCCTTCTATCTGTGCTGGGTAGAAGATAACAGTGGGATTATAGTATCAACTCTACTGATTACTAAATTCTCAGTACTTACTGTGTTCTGGCTCTGTCCCAAGCTGCACCACTATAGGAGGTAGATACTATTATTCCCTTGTTGCATCTGGAAAAACTGAGGCATAGAGATGTTAAGGAATTAGTTTAGGGACAGTGCTGGGATTGGAACCTAGACACTCTCATCTTACCTTTCTAGACCTCAGGTTCCTTCAAATTGAAGTGAAGGTATTGGGCCATATAATCTCTAAGTTTATTTCTATTCTAAAACTCTATGAGTCTTTGGGATTTTACAGATGGGGACCCCACTGTGACAACTGCAGGCTGCTTTGGTTCACGCAGAAATCATGAGAAGTACTGGTGAGTGCCCTGATGAGCTAGTTCCGTCAAGACCGTAGGAGATTTCCCTGCTGACTCCCTGTTTTATTTTTGGTTTTGTTTTTTAGGACATGAAGGTGGTACCCATTGAGCCAAAGAGCTCAGTATCTGTTTGTTAAAAGGAAGCAGGAATTGACCCATTTTTCTGAAGCCAAAGAAGCAGTATCAAGTCCTAAAGATATTCAGTAAATTTGGAATAACACCCACCCCAGAGGACTGTTGAGAGACTCAAGTAAGATAATGCTTATGTTTGGGAATTGCTTGGGAACTGTTCTGAAACTTCAAGTTCTGTCTAAATGCAAGGAATTATCGGTATCATCTTATAACACTGATTCCCAGTTCAGAAACTGGGGGACCAGTTTTTCCATTTGGTTTCCATGCAAATTGCATTTAGGAAGCCTGATCAGACATCCTACCTGCCAACATTAGGGCCTGTGCTAATTTCAAGGGCAAGACACCCCCAACTTGGCTCCAGCTTCCATTAACAAACATCTAGGATGTCTGGTCACAAGCAGAGTTCCCAGGTGCACCATTTCACTGCATTTCCCATTATATTTCCCTAACTAGTTAGAAGTAACAAGTGTAGGTAGGGCAAAAAGCTTTCCAGTTTCACTTAAAATGCTGCTTGCATTTTCTCATTCTCATCCTTATCACCCATCTTTAGTTTCTTGCATGGAAAACAGAATTCATGCCTGAACTTCCTGGGCTCTTTTTGTGGCTTCCCCATGTTTGGGCTTGTGTTGCACGCAGTTTTCTTGCTTGGGGGTACCCATTGCTGTATCACACGGAAAGGCTGTCCCAGAGTGGCCCACTGAATTGAGAACAGAGAATACCTACTTAACTTCTTGATTTATTGGCTTATTTATTCAATGAATATTATTTTATTCAGCTCCCATTATATGAAGAGCTTGGCTAAGGATGCAGAAAAAGGGATTGATTTCAGTGGGTGAGATTCCAGCTAGCAGAATGGAAGAGCAAGTGACAGAATCAGAAGGATTGTAGCTCCTTGTCCTCGGTTCTGCCTTCTGCTCAGTCAGGGTCTTGGAGTCCCACTGGGGCAGAGGACAGGTGGGGAAGACCATTCACTCTTGCTAAGGGCAAAGAAATATAACACATGGGCCAGGCTCTGTAACTAGCCCAGAAGAGTAAAACGTTTAACCACAGAAGTCATACACAAGAAAACACCTGGAGTGACCAGTGGAATGAAACTCTCAGTATTTGCCATGCAGATGAACCAATAGCAGAAGTGATGTTAGTAATCTCTAAATCATTCAACATCAAATATAGTTGTGGATGATGGAGAAGGGGAGACAGCAGAAGGACTAGGGGGAGTCTAAGAAGTAATGTATCTAGAGAGCTACTAGAAAGATCAGGGAAGTTCTTAAGGAAAGAAGTAGAGGTGGACCAGGCTTTTGAGGACTATGATTTGGAAACAATATACATTGAGGCTCCTTGGTGGCTGAGAGGCAACACAAGTTGTCCTTATCATTGATATTAACTGCACACACAAGGCCAGCTGGATGGCTGGATGAGGCACCTTAGTCAAAATCACAAGGCCCTAGAAGCCAAAAAGCCTATCTGTATCTCCTTTCAGAAAACTTCCTGTGACTAGCTTCCATGGATTCTTGCTGTGGCTTTAAAAAAATATATTTTTATGGATTACACAATGAAATATTTTTCTGTCTCAAGCAAGAGAACGTGCAAGCTTACATGCCTGCCATAGAACTTTCTAGATAAACATAAAGAATGAAGATGAACAAGATATTTACTGTTATATGGATGGGCTGCTTTTCATGGAAGCAAAGAGTGGAATGATTGGAGAGGAAAAATTTCCCTATACCTTTCAAGATCTTTTGGTGGTCTAAAAATTAAATTGACCTGAGATAGTTAACAGGAGAAAATTACAGAACATACAGAGGCTCTATGAGAATATGAGGCCCCAGGCAGTCAGGCATATGACCAAACAGAGTTAAAAAGAAGAGGATAGGAGTCTGTGACTTCAACGGAAGAAAGACAGTTCACAGAAGGATGAAAAAATCTCCAGTAAACAAATGTTTGTTGGGCAGTGCAGAAACAATGGGACATAGAGAGGAATTTTAACACAGATTTTGCCAAATTGCTCCCCATCTACCACACCTAATTCATATTTTACTATAGTTATCTGTGGTGATAACTCCCTACCAGGAGTAAATCCTCCATCTAAAATTTTTTTAGGTAGTTAGGGTAGAGGCAAAAAGAAAAGCTTTTTGAGTCTTTTGTTTCTTAAAATAATAATCAACCTGAAAAAAATGCAATGCCAAAGAGACACATTTTGAGGTGGCAGGTTTTGTTTCCCTATAGTATTGACCTTGGTTACTTGGAAATGAATGAGAATTTTCCTTGAGTTTCCCACTGTTCCATTTTATACCAGTTCCAGGAGCTAGTATAAAATAATTAGAAAATGTGCTTCTCTGTTTTTCTTCATAAGTAATGGTGAGAAATATGCCGATCATGAGACATTCTGGGTTTCAAGCAGAAGGGATGAAAATTAGGATGCCTCCTAGTATTTCCAGAGGAAGTTATTCTTGATGAGTTGACTGAAGCTCTTCAGAAGTTATTGTTCATTCAGTCTAGAGTGATTAGATGTGGGAAGTCTTTGGCTTTCCATCTTCATCATGGCATTGCATGAACTAGCTGTGACATAGCAAGTCACTTACCATCTTGGATTTCTATTTCTTTGGCTAGTGCCCAATACATAACTATTTATGGAGGCAGCGATGTGCTGTGCACTTGCTTGTAGAATGACATTAATAATATGTCCTCTGGCCATCCCTCAGAATTGGTGTCGAGTAAATTTGGATTTGAAAGCTCTTTGAAACATTTAAAACCTCATGCATCTCAGAAAAAGAGAAGGAAATTCTTGCCTCATTTAAGACAAGACTTTAATAACAAAGCCTTTCACTAAATAAATAACTAAGTGAAGCAAGACCAAATCGGAGAGTGTTGTCACAGAAAGACTGACTTGGTACAAAGAAATGGAAACACAGGGGAACCAAAGTGGTGCGTTCGTGACTCACTTGAAGGAAAGTTTCTTTCACTTTCTATGGTCTTGCCATCATCTAAATGTCTCCTACTGACACATACCTTGGAAATTTTTTTCTTTTCTTTTCTTTTTCTTTTTTTTAAGATTTTACTTATTTATTTGACAG
This sequence comes from Lutra lutra, assembly GCF_902655055.1. NCBI lineage: Eukaryota > Metazoa > Chordata > Mammalia > Carnivora > Mustelidae > Lutra > Lutra lutra. The sequence goes on from NC_062285.1 coordinate 89,588,805, forward strand.
AGAGAGATCACAGTTAGGTAGAGAGGCAGGCGGGGGGGCGGGAAGCAGGCTCCCTGCTGAGCAGATGTGGGGCTCCATCCTAGGACCCTGAGATCATGACCTGATCCAAAGGCAGAGGCTTAACCCACTGAGCCACCCAGGTGCCCCGCTCTCCTTCCATCTTTATGAAGCAAATCATTTTTTTTTTAAAGATTTTATTTATTTATTTGACAGACAGAGATCACAAGTAGGCAGAGAGGCAGGCAGAGAGAGAGGGGAAGCAGGCTCTCTGCTCTGGCTGAGCAGAGAGCCCGATGTGGGGCTCGATCCCAGGACCCTGGAATCATGACCCGAGCCGAAGGCAGAGGCTTTAACCCACTGAGCCACCCAGGCACCCCGTCTCCTTCCATCTTTATGAAGCAATTTGTAGGAGCTATGCAAGATGCTGGGATATAAATTAGTTTGGGCCACTTGGGACACACTGAGGGTGTATCCCACACTAACACTATGCTGTCAACCCCTTAACAGGAGAGAAGGTTCAGAGGAATGCAGGATCCTTTCCTTGTATCTTCTCTGCCATCCCTACAATGTCACCCTCATCCAGGTGGTTCAAGATGATTTACTACCATACCCACATCTCATACAGCAGAAAGCGGGGGAAGATGGATGTGAAAGGTATGCCTCTTCCCTTTTAGGACAAAACTTAGAAGTTGCACATATTACTTCTGCTTATGTCCTCTGGGAAATGCAGTCTTCATATTGAACTGTCATCTAGGAGAGGCAGGGAGAATGGGTATCAGAGACAACAAGGAATCTCTGTCTGGGGTACAAATATGAATAGCGCTTGCTCTTTTCCTAAAGACTGCTTACTTTGGTGGAAGAAAATAGGGAATTAAACATATTTTTTGCAACCCTGTGTTGTCATTTATCTCAACACTTTTACCATCTGACACTTTCATTCTATACCCAATAAACAACAACGGTCATTTCTCCCTCTTTCCAGCCTCTGCAAACACCGCTCCACTTTCTGTGTCTGAGAGTTTGACTATTTTAGATACCTCTTAGAAGTAGAATCATGCAGTATTGGTCTTATTGTAACTAGGTTGTTTTGCATAGCATAGTGTCTTCAAGCTTCATCCATGTGACCTTGTTCATAGCATGTGACAAGACTTCCTTTTTTTAGGCTGAATAATACTTTACTGTATGTATATACCATATCTTCATTATCTACTCACTCATTGATGGACATTTGGGTTGCTTCCATCTCTTAATTATTGTGAATAATACTGCTATGAACCAGGTTGTGAAAATATCTCTTTGAGATCTTGCTTTGAATTCTTTGGGATATATACCCAGAAGTAAGATCGCCAGATTATATGGTAGTTCTATTTTTAATTTTTTGAGGAACCTCTATACTGTTTTCCATAATGGCTGCACCATTTTGCAATCCCATAAGTGTGTGTGTCCAATTTCTCCACGTCCTGTGAACACTTGCTATTTTCTGTGTTGGTTTCTTTGATAGTGTTCATCCTAATGGGTTTGAGGTGGTTGTTGTTTTAACTGTTTTATTTCTTATCAATTCATTGATGTAACCACTCCCCTATACCCCAATAACTTAAAAGGGTCTGACCTTAGCCAAAATATTGAACAGACAAAACCATTGTAACCAGTCTCAAAATTTCCCATGAGGATGTATATTAGCACCAAAGAAAACAAGGGACTTAAAACTTCATTCGAGGGCACCTGGGTGGCTCAGTGGGTTAAAGCCTCTGCCTTCGGCTCAGGTCATGATCCCAGGGTCCTGGGATCGAGCCTCGCATCGGGCTCTCTGCTCAGCAGGGAGCCTGCTTCCTCCTCTCTCTCTGCCTGCCTCTCTGCCTACTTGTGATCTCTGTCTGTCAAATAAATAAATAAAATCTTTAAAAAAAAAAACAACCTTCATTCGAACCCAATGAAATCCATTTTTGGTGTGACTGCCGTGTGTTTGTTTCCTTGTTCATTCACCACCAGGCAAGACTCTTAGCCGAATCCCAGGAATTAGCATTCTCCTCTCTGTCCTCTTCTTTTGACTTTTAGCATTAGGGTTTGGACTCTGGAAATTCATGTCCTAGAGGAACTAAAAGCCTACAAGGCCAACTCTTGTGAACATACACTTATCTCAAGTGGGGCTGCCTTCCCCACATCCAATCAGCCACCCTTTAACTGCATCTTGGTAATATCTTTAATATCTGTATCCTTTACAAGCCTAAGGCCACCACCCTGCTCAACCCGCAGTAGCCCTTGCCCCTGCAGAGCCATAGCTGACCTGCTTTTTGTCTGGACAGGTTTGTCTGGTTAAGTCTTACCATGACCATCTTTGATGAAACAACCCCAATGACCTTATTTTGCTGGCAGAATAATGACGCAACTCTTTTGTTTTTGTTTTGTTTTTGCAGGTCTCTTGGATCTGGTCCTAAATGATATTTCAGACTTTCACTACCTCCTCTTCCAGCCTCCCCCTCAGCCGCTCACTATATTCTCCATCACCAACTCTTCTGTAATGAGATTAGTTAATCTTACAGCTTTAACTCATTCTTCAAGGTCCATTTCAAGCTATAATCATGACAGCTGCCAATCACCCATCATTTATTATATTCCAGTTACCAGTTTACACAGATTCCTTCATGCAATTTTCACAAAGACCCTGTGAAACCATTGCTGTCAGGAAAAAAGAAGGGTAGAGTAACATGGGCAAGTCTGAGATCTCATAAGAACTTGGATTCATGTCCAGACGATCTGAGTCCACAACCCCAGTTTTTAGTCGTGATTCTACTGCTCACATGATGATGAATTCAATACATCATGTCAGAATTCAATACAGATGAACGACCATTTATTTGGCAACTGCCATGCATAAGTCACTGTCACAGACTCTGGAGGTGTCGACAATGGAAAGTTGATTAAGATGGTTCCAGCCATCTTACTGACACATTCTTCCTCTAGGTTCCCAAATTGATTACAGTTGACATGACATGATGCTTTGAACACTGGTGTTCATGCACATTTTTGTCACCACCAATACACTATTACTTCCTTTTGCCTAGAGGCCTTTCTGTTTGTTTGCCTTCTATAAAGGTAAACAAAGATATGTTTATTGAATTCAAAAGAATTTCATTCTTACTTCAACTTGTTCCGTCTTCCCCAGGGAACTTTCTGGGGCCCCATCCTGTTCCTGCTGGAAAACAATGTTAATCAACTACTTGGGGGACCTGGGCCTTTTTCATTTCAGCATCTAATAATAATAGCTAATTTTTATTATGTACTTTCTTTATTCTAGGCATTTTTTAAAAAGATTTTATTTATTTATTTATTTGACAAAGAGAGAGATCACAAGTAGGCAGAGTCAGGCAGAGAAAGAGGGGGAAGCAGGCTCCCAGCGGAGCAGAGAGACCTTGAGGATCCCAGGACCCTGAGACCATGACCTGAGCTGAAGGCAGAGGCTTTAACCCATTGAGCCACCCAGGTGCCCCTATTCTAGGCATTTTAAGATGAATATATTAATTTAGTCCTTAGAAAATCTGGTGAAATAAAATCACTATTTTTCAATTATTTATTTATTTATCTATCTGAGAGAGAACGAGCAGTGAGAGAGAGAAGGAGACTCCCCACTGAGAAGGGAGCCCCAGGAGGGGCTTGATCCCAGGACGCTGGGATTATGAGCTGAGCCAAAGGCAGACACTTCACCGACTGAGCCACCCAAGTGCCGTGAAGTAAACCACTTTTATCTCCATTTTGTAAAAGAGAAAAGTAAAATGCTGTGAGTTAGGCAACTTGCCCATGGTTGTGGAGCCAGGACTGATGCCTGGGGCTGCCAGCTCCCAGAGTCTGATTTTGGCCTCTTTGTTTAGTGCCTCTGATTTCAGTCTCCGTACTTCCCAGTGGCTCTGTGAACACATCTTGAATAAAGAGGCCTTGTTTTGAATTCCTGGCACTGCTTTAGAGTTCTTAGTATCTCATTCTAAACTGCCTTTATAATATACGTTGACATCCTCCACGGTTATGACTCCAAAGAAGGAGTCAGTTTAGGGCTTCTTTTGAGTTGTTCTGGATATTTAGGGTAATTGCTGGGTCCTTGAACAGATGTCAGAAAAAGGCTTGGTCTGACCCTGGAAGACTGGGCTAGTCTTTATCCAGATCTGATCTGTGAGGTTAGATGGCCCATTCTGGGCTCCCTGTTCTCCAGAGGAGAAATTTGAGTCTTAGTCTCTGGAAACTGCTCGTTAAGGGAACAGTGACTATTGGCAGGTGGAATGAATGAAGCACCTTACCCTGGGCCAAAGACTCACAGGAGCTCCAGGGCCTGGGTCTGCTCAGAGTGGGAATTAGGGAGAGACAGAGACACATCCATTGGCTATCACTCCTAGCTCAACCTGCCTGCCTGAAACTGATCTCACTCTGGGGGAAAACAAATGCAAAGGCTTTTGAGATCCTTTAACACTGTCAGGACATTTCCCATATTCTTCCTAGGTCCACCTTTCATCATTTAATTTAGCATTTAAGGTACAAATCAATTTAATACAATGAGACAAATATCATGTATTTTCCAGAATGGAGAGTGATAGTTTCCCTCTCCTGCCCCTTCCCCCTCCCCCACCTCCACTCTAATTAGGTCAAATCTTGATAACTTCATTCTAGTATTTCCTTTTTAGAAGACCATAGACAAATGAGATCAGAGACCAATGACCCCGAGTCATCCAGACGAGATCGGGCGCGTTCAGGGTGGTATGGCCGTAGACACCCCGAGTCATCCAGTCATTAATTTACTAACAAATATTTTTCTTATCTTCAGTGTGCCAGATACTGTGCTAGGTGCTGAAAAATTTGAGGGAGGAAGATAGAGAAAAAAAAATCCACTTTTTTTTTTTTTTTTTTTTAGGATGGTGAAGAAAATGGAAAATACAATGATAGCTACTTCTGACATCTGAAGGGAAAAGGAGGGCCCAATTTTTTATATATGGCCCCCAAATAAAACTGAGGCCAACTGATTAAAATAATAGCAAGGCATCCTAAGCCATTGCAAGGAATGACTGTCCAAGTATAAACCACTCTTTTCAAGGTAGTGAGTTCCCCATCCCTAGGGCTGTCAGGCCACTTGATAGGTGTGGTATATAAGGAAAAAATATTACTCTTATACTAGAAAAAGAGACACTGGAGGTCTGGTTGAGCTGGATACAATTTAATACACCTTCCAGCCTTGAGATTTGCTAGTATATGTAAAGTCCAGAAAGCCAAATAATATAATAATATATAACAGAATGATAACCTCATGTTAATAAAAACCCGCAATAATTATAACTGTACAGTTTTATTAAGCTTGGCTCCTCTCTGGGACCCTTGTGTCAATCACCTAATAATACTCGGTGGTGAGAAAGAGTGATACATCTCCAGGAAGGGAAGCCAGATTGCTCCCATTTTCAATATGGAGGTCACCAGGCAGATGTTCTATCACTGACTCTGGGGGAAACTGAGGCACACAACAATGGAACCATGACCTCTGGAAGACCATCTAAAGCAGTATCTGTATTTAAGTGGCTGAGGTGTCAAACAAAGCTTCTAGAAGTTGGTCGTTTGTGCCCCATTCCATACCTGACCTATGTCCAGCTCTACCCCAAAGAGATCCTACTTTGCACATTTGGATGTTGAATCTTGCCATTTTCTGGGATAGGAGATATTCTCATATTGTAGCTGGTATAGATAAAACTCCCTCTTCTTCCACTGACCTATGACTTACTGCATTATTGTCTCATTTGAGTCTTACGGTTTTGCCCACAAGTTTTTCGAGAGCTTCTCATTCCCAAGCTCATGACTGTTGTGTTTGGGTTATACTTCATTGCACAGGGCTTGCCAAGGAAAGGTAGTTTGCAGAAGAATAAAATGTTCTCTAATGTATGCGTGTGTTTCCCCCACCTTTAAGGTGAAGCCTGTGGAGTACCACACTTCACAGAGCAAAGCCGGCAATGAAGAGGTCAGGGTCATTATTGTATTGGGGGTACAGGGTGGAGGGGTGGTTTGAGAGCATTGGCCCTAGCAACAGAATGCCCACAAGTTTGCTTCCCGATTCTGTAACACTTGCTGTGTGACCTTTCATCAGTTCCCTAACCTCTCTGTGCCCTGGTTTCTTTATCTAGAAAAGGAGAATAATAAGATTACCTTAGGTTTGGCATTGGATAAAATAATATATGCCTGTAGCACACAGTTAAGCACTTAATAAGTGTGAGCCGTTATTATTACCATTAGTGAGAGTTCTCTCTCAATGGTACTGTCAATCCTGTGGTTTCTGAGGAGAAGGACTCAACTGTGACCTTATAAGGAAAAGAAAACGGAGACCTACACACCTCACGGGAGTCTGACCCCGGGATGGGAGTCGCGCATCTGCGGTCACGACCTCCTTTCCAGGTAAGGGCTGTGACTAGTCAACGACCGAGCGCCGGGGCTGATTCACGTGAGCCAGCCCCACCCTCCCGTCTGTTTTCGGTCAACAGCTCAGTGGGTGGAGTCCTCCAGTCAAGGCTGCCGCCCCGAGCACATGGCGACTTACTACTGCCCCCTAGAGGACTGGGCACGTCAGTAGCAGGAGCCGGTCCTCACTGCCAAGAAGTACTTAAACGCCTCACACTTGTAGGTAGCGGTGAGACTCAAATAAGATCGTAGCACCTAGGAAACCGTATGATTTTAGCTATTTCTGTTATTATGGAGTAGTAATAGTAGTAATTCTTACTCTTTTTGACAGTTCTCTTTACCAGACCTGCGGCGGGGTGGGGGAGAGACTACAACAGGGCTCTCCCTTACACTCAGGGTAGCCGGCAGGCTCTGACTGTGGTTCTCAGTCCCACACTCTGATATAAAGTAGCTTTTCGGGGGCGACAAACTTGTAACCTCCGGCCAGGTAGAGCTAGCTCTCTCGCCTGCCTCCCTGAGAAGCAGCTAGCGCGCGCTAAGGGTTAAGGGACAACCTAATTTCGCCAAAATCCTTATCAAGAGTTTTTCAAACTCCTTGCTTCATCCTGCCCCCAGTTCCCTTTCCCGCCTTTGCTCCAGGGGCATTCTGATAGCTATGTGGGTGGGGAGGTTTGCTTTTTCTTTACCCTTTAAAAAAAAAAAAAAAAAAAAAAACAACCTGCTGAAAATGCTGCCCTCAGGGACCTGGGACTGTGGGTTGCATAAAAGCTCGAAGGAACTCTGTCCAGAACACTCGTGTTTGCCGCCTTCCTCCTTAGGTTCAACAGGACCCTGTGCTCCCCGCTGGCATGATGCTTGGGAAGAGCCTGGTACTCACAGCCTGGTTCGCCCTGGCTGTGGCTTACCCCGTCATACGCCAGGGTAAGTGAACCACTGGGAAGTCTGTTGGAGAATGGAACTAAAATTTTTTTTACGGGGTGTGTGTATGTGTGTCTTTCTGCAGGAGCAGAAAGAAGTCAGCAGTGAAGATTGTAAAGGGAAATTCTGTCCACTTGGTGTTAAGATGGGGTGGGTTGCTGGCTGAACTCTGAAGCCTTGGACACATGAGTGGCTAGGCTAAGAGGTGGATTAGGTGCTTGAATTGACCTCATGAAGGTACTAAGATTGGGCCAGATGGGCTTAGGGTGGGTGACAGGAGAACTTCTGAAGGTTTGCCAGGGTCCTATTCACTCTTGGGCCCAAAGAGGCCTTAATCTATATAGTGCATGCTGGAAAGTCCGGGCTGTGTCCTCATTTTATACAGCAGTACAGTTCAAAGTGCTTTGGCAGCTAATTCAGTCCTGTGCAATGGAAATCGGTGGGTCTGGAAACCTGTGATTTCCACTGAGAAAGGAACGAGACAGGCGTCTGCATGAACCAGTCAGAAAGAAAGCTTTTGGGAGAAAGCTTTTCCCCCAAAAGCTTGATTTCATAATTCTTTCTGAATTCAATTTGATTTCTCAGGAGGAGGGATGTTCATTCATTGGCATTCAAATAATTATTTCCTCCATTTTCTTCCTCCCGGTGCCCCCTCTGGTAGCTGTCACTTAACAGATGCTGGGTTTGGGGTTCTCTACTGCATATAAATGCTAAAGCACAGTGACTAAATTAGAGAGCTAATGATTTTGACCTCATTGCCAGGGTGCCTGTCACCTGGTCACACAGGCAGTCACAGAGCCTGGATATCTTTCAGCGTAGCCCAAGAAGAGCCTGGTTGTGTGCTCACCAGGCTTATAGGGTTATGAAGCCCTATGGTAAGCAAGCCCCCAAATGTCTGAATTATGGATTCTATGGGACAGGCCGGAAAAATGAGGTCCTTGACTTCACCCATTAAGTGGAAATGTGATAGGAGTAGCCCATTTTAGAGTTGATTCTATTCTTGTTTATACATTCTTGGAAATAGCCGTTCTTCTAGCTCCTTGCCCCTTTTGGTTTTTGGTGTTTGTTTTCAGGGACTTGGAAGGATTATAGGGGGGATATTCTTGGAATTTTTACTCTGTTCCAGTCTGACCAGTTTGCATACAGAGGCCCAGTATTGAATGTTCCTTCCTGCACTGACCCCCTCAAAGCACAGTAGTGTAGGGACACCCTGAGTGGCAGTTAGTCTTCTGCACCTTCTAGCACTTGGCAGAAGAGAAACTTCGGGTGAGACCATACTTGATTCAATATATACCCTTTTATGTTCCGGCTTTTCCCCAGAAAGAGATCTAGCTTGTAATGTTGTAGAGATAGTGAAAATAGACTTCCTAGAAAGTACTGAAACTATTATTATTATTTTTTTTGGCTCCTCTAGAATTAATTGGCGACCTAAACTTGATCACTAACCTTGAGTTGATCAATGAATTTGAGTTGACCACTGAACTAGAGTTGGCCATCGCAGAATCCATTGCCTTCCTGGAATCCCTCACTGACCTGGAGTCTACCGCGACCCCTGAGTCCCCCATTGACCTGGAGTCTACTGACACCCTGGAGTCCATCGCTGACCTGGAGCCCACCATGACCTCAAAGTGCCCCACTGATCTGGAGTTCACTGCCACCCCCGAGTACCCTGCTGACTTGGACTCTACCGTGACCCTGGAGTCCACTGCCACCCCAGAGTCCCGCATTGACCTGGAGTCCACTGACACCTTGGAGTCCACCTTGACCCCAAAGTGCCCCACTGACCTGGAGTCTACCGCAACCCCAGAGTCCCCTGCTGACCTGGAGTCCACCTTGACCCCAAAGTGCCCTACTGACCTGGAGTCCACTGCAACCCCAGAGTCTCCTGCTGACCTGGAGTCCCCTGATGATCTGGATTCTACAGCGACCCCAGAGTCCCCTGCTGATCTGGAATCCACCTTGACCCCAGAGTCCACCGCTGACCTGGAGTCCCTCACTGACCTGGACTCCACTGCGACCCTGGAGTCCCCCACTGACCTGAAGTCTCCTACTGACCTTGCCTCCATTAGTGATGTGGAATCGACCATGGGTGTGCATTTTGAGGACACACAGGCTTTCCGTAGGTGACAGTTCTGGCTTGAGAGGAGGCCTGGACAGGAGTGGGTGGGCTCACATTTTTTGCATTTCTGAGGGCAAGCCTGCTTTCCTCCAGTGTACTTGAGTCCCTAGTGTAAGCTTCTGATCATACCCATCTTCCGTTTTCCTGTCCCAGAATTATCTCTTAAGGTGGAATCAAACACTCATAGCTTTGAGGAAGCAACCACTAAAGCCATGGGTAGGGTTTCCTAACTTCAAAAATGCAGAAATTCCTTCCTCCCTCCCTCTCTTTTCTTGTTTACAAGCTATTGCCTAGAAATTTCCTGTGGTAACTTAGACATTTGGGGATACTTTTGCTGTGTTGAGGTAGAGTAAATTTTGGCAAAATTTCTACGAAACTTGAAAATTCAAGCATTTTCCCAAAGTGTGAGGAATTGGAGTTGGTTGAAGGCCAACAGAGCTCCATCCCAGAGGTTTGCCCAGTGCTGGTCAGGGCCCCAGCCTTCGGGGCTTCTCAAAGAGGAGGCGCTCTTTGGTGTCTCCAGTGGATCAAAGGATGTGGTGGCCACAAAGGGGTTAATAATTCTTTTCTAGTTCATTTCAATTCAGTTTACATAGAGAACTTTTTGAGAGAAGGTTATGGTAACTGTAAATCTTACTTGAATACAGACTGAACAAAAGAGAAAAATAATTTGAAAGCTTCACGAATTTAAAGCAGTGGTTCTAATCCCTCTTTCAAGTCTTCACCTTCTTTCATTGTTTTGTGTTCCACTTAGCCAAGGGACCTCAAGATTTTGATGCCTTCTAGCCCCCACAAATAAACCCCGATACTTTAAGGAATGCTTGGAATTTTTGCTAAGACAGACCCTGGGGTCTTACCTTTCCATACTATCTGATCCTTGTGTCTGCATGTAATAGCTAACATGTATTGAGATCTACTATCTTCCAGTCCTGCTCTAAGAATAGTGGGAGTATTGCAGATAGTAGTTGGAGGAATCTAGAAACTATGTAAGTGGGAAGGCCTATTAAAAAAGAGTAGTTTCCCTGGCTTTAAGATCTTTTCTCTAGGGGTGCCAGGGTAGCTCAGTTGGTTAAGTGTCTGACTTTGGCTCAGGTCATGGGTCCTGAGATCAAAACCCACATCAATGTTTCTCCCTCTCCCATTCCCCTGCTTATGCGCACACACACACGGTCAGTCTCTCTCTCTCTCTCTGTCAAATAAGTAAATAAATCTTCAAAAAAAAAAAAATCTTCCACTAATCGCCTTCCCTAAAGAATATACATAATTTGCAACATGAAACTCTACTTCAATATTGTGTTCTATCTACCCAAACTGTAGTGGTTGATTACAGAATTAATCTATATTAATGATATCTCCTCCTGCCCCCCTCCTATGGGGCATTAGGAAACATTCATGTTTGACTACAAGATACATCTGGTCATTTCTGCTAATTAATATACTGGATCCCATACCTGATTGTCAAGAGATGCTTTCTGACTGTGGAAATTACCAATAAAATAAGACTATTTTTTTTTTCTATATAATGCATTTATTTATTTAACTTTTTTCCAGTTTTATTGAGATGTAATTGACATATAACACTGTAAGTTCAGGGAGTACGACATAGTGATTTGACATAAATACACATTGAGAAGCTTTGATTTTTAATAGGAAGAGAAAATCCAGCCTTCAAATTTAAAATGTAAAATAAGAAACTCACTCTTTTATTTCTAGAAGATGTCACTGCGGCTGATTCAGAAGAGCCCATAACTGGAAGACCAGGTAAGGCCAAACATCTTCATCTTTTTTTGCCTCTTCTCAGTCTTTGAGGGATTTATTACTTCCCCCCCCCCCCCTTGGGAGGCTTTCTAGGACAGACTGAGGAAGTAAAACTCTTGGGAGGTACTCTGTCTATGTTTACACCCTTCTCACTCAGGTACCATGTTTGCTCAGTTTCTGGGGGACTGGAGGGGATACACTTCTTATACATGAAGATATGTGTATAAGTCAGGGACTTCTGAGTGAGTGGAGACTTCCCTTCAACCAGATGCTCCTCATGGCGTGCATCTGTGTTTCATTTCCTCCAATAGGATTTCAGGCATGGCAGAGGGGGTGCCCCAGATGTAGTGGAACCCTCCGTTTACCAGAGCTACTTGAGGCTCTCAGCTGAATGCTAGACATACTGCGTGTGTGATCCTTACTGAAGTGAATATAACCAACCATATCTTTACTTACTTGCAGATGAGCTGAGCACCTCTGTGTGAAGCAACGAGTCCATCTCAGTACTTTTTTGTAAGTTTTTTCTCTTTTGCTCTGATTCCTTAACTGGGGTTTGTTGATACCATGTTCTGTGCTCGTTTTCACCTACTGGGAAGGGAGTCCAAAGTGACTCCGTTAGAAAAACTCACATGGAGCTCAGAGGCAACCTTTTTCTTCTCTGAATTATCTTGCAAATCTGTCTGAATGTTCAACTAAATAGGCTTTAGGATAAAGTCCTCTCACTTGAGTTTTCCAAGATTCCATTTTTCCAGTCTGTCTAGGACATGGATTCCTCATTCAGTTTGTGGAATCTTTTTATTTTTATATTTATATTTTTATTTTTTTAAAAGATTTATGTATGTATTTGACAGACAGAAATCACAAGGAGGCAGAGAGAGAGGAGGAAGCAGGCTCCCTGCTGAGCAGAGAGCCCGATGTGGGGCTCGATCCCAGGACCCTGGGATCATAACCTGAGCCGAAGTCAGAGGCTTTAACCCACTGAGCCACCCAGGTGCCCCAGTTTGTGGAATCTTTTAAAAGGGAGAGCAGAAGAGAAGGCATCAGATTTTCCGATACACAAAACATACAATTCAGTTAAAAACTGTAAAGCCTTGGAGCTCTGAATCAGAAGGTCCCGGTTTATATTTGGCCTCGCTTTCGGCTTTTTTGGAAGTCTCTAAAATGGTTTCTTCACGAAGTAAAATGGCTACCTGAACAGTGTAAATATCTCTCTCTGGGCACAAGGAGGGGAAGGGAGAATACGGAGTTACATCTGAAAGAAATTGAGTCACATGTCCAAAGTCACAGTGGGCAGTGGGAAAGACAAGTCTGATCTCGAACACTGCTTACTCTTGCTAACCCCCCCCCCCTTTTTTTTTTAATTTAGGAAATGAAGCTGATTTTCCATTAGTTGTGAACATCACTCTTCTAACCAAAAGTTTTTAAGAAGATCCTGAGCTACTGAACAAGGCTTCCTTCCATTATAGGAGACTGATTAACTGAAAAGGACTAGTAAGACATAAGATGTACCAGCTGAGGATAAACTGAGTGGCGGGACTTAATACCCACACAGAGGAGGGCTATCTCTTAACCATGTCCCATCTCCTAGGGGCTCAATAAATGTTGTTTGGAATTGAATTTTGAGAGTGGTTTTTATTTTATGAAGGAACAGATTGCTTAGTTGCTTTGTGTTAGTACCAATAATCATTTTATTCCTCTCTGGTAGACACTTTATAGCCAGGCTCCAACTCTAGATGGCCCCAGGAAAGCATGAAATCAACTATGGAAGGTATATGAGTTTTCCTATTCCTGCTCTAATGAATTACTGTATACTTAGTAGCTTAAAACAGCACAGAGCTGTTATTTTACAGTTTTGTAGCTCAGACATCTGAAGGCATCTCACTGGGTTAAAAGTGTGTCATGATGGGGAAGCCTCGGTGGGGCTGAGTTCCTTTCTGGAAGAATCTATTTTCTTGCCTGCTTTGTTTGGCCTTCTTTCATCTTGAAGGTCAGCAATGGCTGTTTGATTCTCACTGTATCACAGTCACTGACACTGACAACTGTCTGCCTCTTCTCCATGTAAGGGCCCCATCTGGATAGCGCAGGATAATCTCTATTTCAAGGTAAATTGATAAGCAGCCTTAATCTCTTTTGCCATGTAATTTAACATATTCACTGATCGTGGGAATGAGGAGGGGTGCATCTTTGCAAGGCCGTTGTTCTTCATTCCACAGACAGGCTAGGGCATCTCACTCCAGAGCTGGTTTGGTTCAGTGCAGGGTGGAGACAGTTATCCATGCTTTTTTTTTTTTTTTTTAAACGATTTATTTATTTATTTCTTTGACACACACAGAGAGAGATCCCAAATAGGCAGAGAGGCAGGCAGAGAGAGAGGGGGGAGCAGGCTCCCTGCTCAGCAGAGAGCCCGATCCCAACACCCTGAGATCATGACCCGAGCTGAAGGCAGAGGCTTTAACCCACTGAGCCACCCAGGCGCCCCGAAAGTTCCTCTTTTCTTAATATATTTCAACAAATAATACACTAATGTTTGGGCTTGTTAATTCAAAGAATTAACAATTTTTCCCTGAAAATTATTCCATGTTCTCCAGTGATTATGGTACAGTATGCAATAAATCCCTCACTCTTACCATAAGTTTGTACTAGAGCACGCCCAATCTTAGGATTCTTTCTCCTGGCTTCATCAAGCCCCTAGTCTCAGATCTTTTTCTCTAAATAGAAAAGTAGTTCCAAGGCCTCTGCTGATCCCTTTTAAGGTGATAAATCTATTTCTGTTTTGCCAATCACTATTTTTCCTATTTTTCTCCCCATTTTCTTCTTAGTCTCAAGTAGATTTCACGCATGGACTTTATGATGGGCCATTGGAGTGGTTTGTGAAATTAAGTCAGGAAAAGTTAGTGGATTCAAAATAGGCACTCATGAGGACCTGTCTAGAAAAAAGATTTCATTTCTAATTCCAAATGATGAAAGGTGGCCACCTAGAGAATAATGAGGTGCGTACCAAACCTGGGGACTGGTCGAAGAGGGAATTTATAATGTGTGCTGGGTATTTGCTGATCCTGGTAGGAGCGGCGTTAAAGCGATTTAGATAACATCATTTAGAAACAGTATACACAGGAGGAGTAAGGCTCCTAAGACAGCCCTGAGGAAATCTGACCTACAGAGCAAGCAAAGGACAAGGAGTCCCACATAATTACTGTCCTCATGACAGCGGCTACCACTGAAGGCTTCTCTGTGCCAGGCAGGGACTGAGCTGAGAGCTTTATGTAAGTTACTTACATCATGCACACGTTGGTATGATATTAATTATACAAAATTAATTGCACTCTGAAATGAATAAATACTACTTGCATAATTTATAAACAAATACAAATACTGCACGAGTTTTGGTAATGTGTAAACTATTAGTTTCTGTAATCCAGGAGCATCCCAATTTTCAAATACTTGGTTTGCCTTAGGCCATTTGCATTTACTGTAGTGATTGATACGCTGGGGGCATAAATTTGCCATTTTACTTTTTGGTTTTGGTTTATCTTGTGTTTTTGTTATTGTTGGTCTTTTTTTTTTTTTTTAACTGTTTTCTATGTGTTTCTTTCCTGTGGGATGCTTGAATATTTAAAAAATTTCCATTTGGGTTTCTCTGTAGTATTTTTGAGTGTATCTCCTTGTACAGATTTCTTTAGTGGTTACATATGGTATTATACATTATATGCACATAACTTACCACAGTCTGCTAGGGTCAGCATTTTACCACTTTGAACTATAGAAATCTTAACCTCCTTGTCTCCCTTTACCTTCCTCCTTTTATAATATAATCACCTTAAATTATTCAGGGTGCACACATGTAGAACCATATCACATAGCATTATCATTTTTCTTCAATGGTCAGACATATTTAGAAAGCTCAAGAGAGGAGAAAAGCTGCCTTTTATTCCCCCGTATTTTCCCCTTCTTACGGTTTTCTTCTTAATGTTTCACAGTTCCTTCTTTTATCATTTCCTTTCTGTTTGGAGAAAAATCCCTTTAGCCAGTTTTTAAGTAGGTCTGCTGGTGACAAATTATCTCTTGTTTACCTTCATCTGGTGTCTTTATTTCCCTCTCATTCCTGGAAGATAAACTCACCATCTGTTGAAATTAGGATCTTTTGAAATTAGGACTGACAGTTCTTTTCTCTCAGTGCTTAAAACATGTGCCATTTCTTTCAGCTTTCATCGTTTTTGATAATGTTTTCTGCTATCATTTGTGTTACATTTCCCTTTTAGACAAGTTGTTACTCTTGCTGCTTTTAAGATGATTTTCTTTGTCTATATTTTCAGATGTTTCACTGTGTGTCTTGGTGTAGATTTCTTGGAGTTTATCTTGGCTGGAGTCTGCTTGCCTTTTTGAATCTTTAGGTTACATGTTTTGCCAAATTTGGGAAGTTTTCAACCTTTACTTCTTACAGGCCTGCCCTCTTTCTCTTCTCTTCCTGAGACTCAGATGACTGCATATTAGGCTTTTGTTACAATACTATAGGACCTTGAGGTTCTGTTAAGTTTTTTGTTTTTTTTTTTTCTATTTTCTCTCTGTTGTTCAGATTGCATAATTTCTATTGTTCTGTCTATCCAGTTCACTGCTTCCCCCCCCCTCAGCTGTTGAACCCATTGATTAAGTTTTAAAGATTTGGTTGTTGTAATTTTCAATTTTAATTTTCTAAAATTTCCTTTTGGTTTATTTATACATTTCATTTTCATTGTTGAGACTTGTTTCTTTCACTGAGTTTCTTTATTTTATTTTATTTTTTAAGATTTTGTTTATTGGGACGCCTGGGTGGCTCAGTTGGTTGGACGACTGCCTTCGGCTCAGGTCATGATCCTGGAGTCCTGGGATCGAGTCCCACATCGGGCTCCCAGCTCCATGGGGAGTCTGCTTCTCCCTCTGACCTTCTCCTCGCTCATGCTCTCTCTCACTGTCTCTCTCTCAAATAAATAAATAAAAATCTTAAAAAAAAAAAAGATTTTGTTTATTTATTTGACAGAGATCACAAGTAGGCAGAGAGAAAGGGGGAAGCAGGTTCCCGCTGACCAGAGAGCCTGATGCGGGGCTCGATCCTGCATGAGATCATGACCTGAGCTGAAGCAGAGGCTTAAACCACTGAGCCACCCAGGCGCCCCTCACTGAGTTTTTTTTTTTTAAATTTTTCATTTGTTTTAAGCATGTTCGTAATTGCTCATTGAAGCATTTTTATGGTGTCTGGTTGAAAATCTGTGTCAGATAATTATAACATCTCTCTCATTCTCTTTCTGGCAACTACTGGTTGTCTTTTTAGTCTGGTTGAGATTTTCCTGATTCCTAGTGATTTTCGACTAAACCAGGATATTTTAGGTATTGTGAGACTCTGGATCTTATTTCAAGCTTCTGTCTTAGTTGGCTTCCTCTGAGACCACTCCAGTAGGGGAAAGGGATTTAAGGGGATGAAGCACACTACATTTTTGTGGGTGGGAGGCATAATTATAGATTTTCCCCTCAACCTCTGTTGACACTAATCAGGGACGGGTTCTTCCAGTATTGCTGGATGAGGGATGGAATTCTGGTTCCCTAGGAGACCCCATTGGCCCCACTAGGCCTCCACTGATACCACCTGTTCTTAGGAGTAGAAGTGCATTTTTACTGCTTTCCATGTAGTTTCTATGGACACCACCCTGGTGTGGAAAGGGTGGGTGCTTTTTTATTGCTGGATGGGGGAGGAAGGCCAGGCCCCCTATCTGGTCCCCAGTGGCCTCATGGGGTGGAAAAACTGTGGTGTTCATACAGCCAGCTGGGGATGGAAAATCCAGTTCCTACTCTGCCTTCTCTGATACTAGTCTGGTGGAGGGTTGGGGTACCTGTGACAGCCTGGCAAGTGTGGAAGTCTAAGGTCTCCACTAGGGATCATAGTGTTTTCTGTACTGTTTGACTATAGCAGAGTGGTTATTATCTAAATGCTTTCTGTCTTGCCAGACTCTCTTTCCTGGCCTTTAGCTAGAGGGAATAGGTTTTGTTTGGGGCTTTTTTCATTGTGTGTACATGGGCATTTCTGTGTGGCTGGTTTGTTCAGCTACAAGTGTGAAATTTATAAAGCAAAAAAAGAAAGAAAATCTAGAGAATTCACCACAATGTTGTTTCTTGGGCGCCCAGCTCATCTGCCTTGTTGTCTCCAACTTTCAGAGTCCTCTTAACGTGTTTTTTTTTTTTTTAAAGATTTTATTTATTTATTTGACAGAGAGAGATCACAAGTAGACGGAGAGGAAGGCAGAGAGAGAGAGAGAGAGAGAGGGAAGCAGGCTTCTTGCTGAGCAGAGAGCCCGATGTGGGACTTGATCCCAGGACCCTGAGATCATGACCTGAGCCGAAGGCAGCGGCTTAACCCCACTGAGCCACCCAGGCGCCCTTAACGTTTGTTTTATATGTGAAATCCAGGATTTTAGTTTTACCTAGTGGGAGGAATAGAAAAAAGTGCATATACTCTATCTCTCTAGAGGTAGGACTTGGCTTATATTAGGAATAAACAAAGAAGGAACAGGCACTTTTTCAGTTGGGACTGGGTTTTGTTTCCCATATTAAAACAACTGAGGGAAGCTTACTTGGGGATGCCACTACTCTATGTATAAGTAGAGAACAGACTGAATCTTACATATGTCAGAATGCAGAATCACTGACTTCATTTAAATGAAGAAAAAGAACTAAATATCATTAATGCTCATGAGCCATCAGATGATATTTCATGATGGATTCATTCATCTGCATTCTTTTTTGATGGTTTTTCTGCTTCTTTCTGAATGTTTCTAGTGCTAAAGAGTAGCTACTTATTAAATCATCAGGTTTTTGGATAATCCCTTATTAGAAAGTTGTCACAAGGGAGAAAAAAGGAAGCCATTCTTTTTGAATAGAAGAGTAGATGAATGGATTTGCAGTTGTTGAACTTTTATTGACATGCACCATGCTAGGTAATTTTGCATACACTATGCATTTAACTCTTATAAATAACCCCATTGTCTATGAAAACATAAGTTAAAATTATAAAACTTATACCAGTCCTAAACTTTTTAATCTAAATCCTTTTTTAAAAAAGATTTTATTTATTTACTTGAGAGAGAGAACATGAAAGGGGAGAGGGTCAGAGAGAGAAGCAGACTGACTCCCTGCAGAGCAGGGAGCCCTATGTGGGACTTGATCCCAGGACTCCAGGATCATGACCTGAGCCAAAGGCAGTTGCTTAACCAACTGAGCCACCTAGGCACCCTCTACTTTATTGTGATAGGAGTACATTGTGAAAACCCTGAATACAGAAAGAAGTCTGGACAACATGCCATTTATTATCCATAGTCCTTTTCCAGCAATAACCTCTGCTACTGTTTTCTTGTATCCCTCTCATTCTATACACCACTGTTTTGCATCATAGTGATTGTGCATGGTACTATTCCTTCCTTTTCTTCTTAACTTTTATTTAAAAAAATATTCACCATGTTATTCTAAGAAACTTACAAACGTTTTTAATGATTGTATGAGTCTACATTTATTTTGCCATTTCTCTGATGTTGAATATTTAGCTTCTTTCTTATTTTGAGAATAATAAAACCGTGTCAAACATTAATTCATATGTGCATTTACAAAGTACTTGACAAGTCCTGTGCTAGACACTGTAAGCACATTGATGACCAGATCCAGTTCTCACTTGGAGCATAAAGTCTAAGGCAGTAGCTAGTGTAACTTTCTGTGATGAAATTAATGTTCTCTCTCAGTGCTATCCAATATGGTAGCCATATAGCTATTGAGGGCTTGAAATGTGGCTAGTGTGAGGAACTGAATTTAACATTTTACTTCATTTTAATTAATTTAAACAGTGCCACGTGGATTGTGGGTACTATCGGGACTGGGCAGATCAAAAAAAAAAATGGAACTATGAATCAAATGAACACACTAATGGATGCATAGTTACAAATCGAAATAAGAATTCAGAAGGAAAGGAACATGCAAGTTCCTATCATGCAAGTTCATGATAGAAGGGTATGAATAGGAGTTAAGTTGGCAAAGAGAGGGTGGGGAGTAGAGAACATTCTAGAGTGTGAGAAAAGAAAACATGCTCCAGAGGGAAGGAGTGGGAACGACAGAAGAAGCCAGTCTACAGCAGAGAATGACAGGGAGAGTGAGATGTGAGATGTTTCTGGAAAAGAAAGAGGGGACCATATCATGCTGGCCTTGACAGCTGCCTTGAGGATTTCAGTTTTTATCCAAGGAGCTATTGGGAATTTTAAAGCTGGAGCTAGCAGAAGATTTTTACATGATCATATATATGGTTGGAAAAACTTACTCTGCTTGTAGACTACAACTTGGAGGATTTAGAGAGAAAGCTAGAATGATTATGGGTCACCAAGCAAGGAAGAAGTTTTATAAAGTGTAGGTGAGAGTGGCAACAGAGATAGAGACAAGTGCATGGAGTGAAGAAATACTTAGAAAATTAGGAAAAAAGGACAAAAATTGCTGGTAGATTTTGTATGTGGAATGAGACAGCCAACTACAGATTTTGTATTGTGTGAATTATCGGATAGTGGTCTCTAGAGTTAACATTACTGCATTAATTTTGTTTTGGGAATATTGAGTGGTACCTTTAAAATAGTCAAATGAAGATGTCAATGTAGATGAAGGTGTGAAGCTCAGGGTAGAGATCTTGGCAAGAGATAAAATTTTGTATCCTTGGCACATGGATGACAGTTGAAGCTGTGGACAAGGATTAGGGGTTTTATTTTGTTTTCAGTTTTATTGAGGTATAATTGACAAAACTGTCTATTTAAGGTATACAATATGATTATTTGATATACATTTTGAAATAAAGACCACAATCAAATTAATTAGCACATCCATCCCCTCACATAGTTAACATTTTTTTTCCTTAGCATGAATTTTTCTAAGGAGATAGCATATGGTGAGAAGAGACAAGAAGAATCTGAAGTAAAATTAGAGGAATTTTATAGTTTCATGACCAAATGGAAACATCTATGAAGGACACACATGGTGTTAGCTCCTAGGTGGTGGCAATCATGATTTTATATTTATCATTATGCCCTAAGCCCCTAGTAAAACAGCTGGAGTAAGTAAGGACCCAATAAATATTTGTTAACTGAAAGAACTTGTGAGTGGAACAATCAGAGAGTTAGAATACTCTCTGGTATCTAATCAGAGAGTTAGAATACTCTTGGTATTATGGAACGAAGTAGGACAGAATTATAAACAATGTCCATCACTGCTGAGAAGTAAGTTAATCTAAAGACTGAAAAATGTCCATTGTTTTTTAGCAACATAGAAGTTACTGGCTACCAAGATGTGACCTGTGTAAATAGAATGATGGAACTGAAGCCTTGGTTTATAAGGCTTCGGCAACTTTTTGTTTTGATTTCTAGCATATTGGTATATTGCTTTCCTGAAATATACCTGAGAATGACTTTTAATTTAGTAGTTAAAAACATTTTTCGTCCCCTTTTTTCTCAAAGGCCATACCCAAACAAAAACAAGAAACAAATTCAAACACCATCTTTGCTAAAAGGGTTATAGGACATTTTAGGACAACTATAAGGACAATTATAAGTCAAAATATATGAAAACTGAAAACAGAATGGTAATGATATAACAGAAAGGAGAAAGACAATTCTCAAGTACCTGTACAAGTCTGGTTGGGGTACAAGTGGTACCAAGTAGAAGCATACCAGTCGTCCTCATGAAGCCCTGGCAAGGCTCAAGGAGTGTAGGCTCTAAAGATGCTCTAAAGGTGCTCTAAAGATGAGATGATGATATTGGTAAAACAGGTGGCAGGAAATAGGTTCATAGCCTCCCTTATTCCAGCAGGAGTGAGAGAGAGAAATTTATTTCCTAGAAAACTGAACCAGAGAGGTATGGGACTTGGGAAAGCTGTCACTGAAGAGGATATGAGTGAGTGAGATGCTGCACAAAAGCAGGACAACTGAGTGAAATGAATGGAGAGATGCCCAACCGCTTATCCTGGCCAGCTCCCAAGTGCCAGTAGTGAGGAATATGCCTGCTAAGCAGGAGACAAGAAGATTCTTCTGAAGACTCAGAGCAGTCTCAGAAAAAGCATGTAGAGTAGGTCTTCAACAAAATAGTGATCAGGCCACCGGTCATCCTACTGTGATGCACATGTTTCTACAAAATGCTTGCAATGCACATGGAGTTTTCTCATTGTCTCAGTGTCTAACTTGTATGTATGAAAAGAAAGCAGAGAATCACCAGATATTTGAAGAAAATCTCCATCAGAAAACACTTAAGAAACACTAAGGGGGGAATTCAGAAGAAACACAGAAAACATGAAAAGCAGAGGAAACATTTAAGATATTCTGAGGGATAAGATACTGTTCCTTGCAACAAGAATAGGATGCTATTAAAGAGTCAACCAGGGGGATGCCTGGGTGGCTCAGTTGGTTGGACGACTGCCTTCGGCTCTGGTCATGATCCCGGAGTCCGGGATCGAATCCCGCATTGGGCTCCCAGCTCCACGGGGAGTCTGCTTCTCTCTCTGACCTTCTCCTCGCTCATGCTCTCTCTCACTGTCTCTCTCTCAAATAAATAAAATAAAAAATCTTTAAAAAAAAAAAAAAGAGTCAACCAGGGGTGCCTGGCTGGCTCAGTCAGAAGAGCGAGCAATGCCTGATCTTGGGGTCGTGAGTTCAAGCCCCATGTTGGGTGTAGAGATTACTAAAAACAATAAGTAAAAACTTAGAAAAAAAGAACATCAATCAGAAAATATAGAAATACTGACATTTGTAAAGTTAGTTGATAATAAGTTCAAGAGAAGATAAAATTAAGGAATTCCCCTATTTAAAAAAAAGGCAAAAAGATGGTCAGTAAGTAAGAAAAGGAATATGAAAATTCAGTTAACACAAATTTTAAAGAAAACAGAAAACAGTGGAAAAGAAATTATCAATTAAATGCCGAATTTCCCAGAATTTAATGATGATTCTCCATACTGAAACGGTCCAGTTATTATCCACAGGCTCCCATTTAGCCTTTGCAGAGGCCAATGCGGGAGTATGAATGGAGGCCTGCATACTAGATCTGTAAATACGCTCAAGTTATAAACGGAGCTAGGTCTAGGTTCAGGCCACATATCTGCCCAAGTCTGTGGCCTTCTCCTTGGAGACTGTCCTTTCGACCAAGCCTAGAGATGAAAGGCCCGCGAGTTCTCCAGTACCACCCTTGCCTATGCAAACTAAGAGGTAGGAGGAGGCAAGTTGTTTGCAGGAATAGCAAGGGGGAAGCTGGTCTGGGCTGAGAGCTGACTTGGTCAAGTTTCTGTGGGAACCTGCTAGATACATTTTCCTCCCTCATGCCTATGTTCTGATTTAGGGTTTCCAGAAAGTTTTAAACACCTCCCTGATTTCTGTCATTGAGCCTAGGAAGGGCAGATAGCACAATTGCCTGGTGGGGGTGGGTGGGTGGGGGGAAGAACCGGTCTGCCTGGTCACTAGTGCCCCAAGGCAGAAACTGAATGGTTTCTCTTGATACATTCTCATTCCTGCATTCTCAGGCTTGAAGGGCCCTAGTTCGGCCTTTGTCCCTTTGTGCCCTCCCCCCCAAATTCTTGTTTTTTTTTAAATTTACTGGCTGAGCTTTTAAAATATTGTCTAATGGCTGAAAAGAAGAACAATGCCTTTGGTTTTGGTGTTTGTATGGGGTCCCTTCTAAATTGCAGGGCCCAGAATTGGGGCCCATATTGGGATACAGTGCCCAGTACAAGAAATGGAAAAACAATCCACATCAACATATATCTAATTAAATTTGGGGGAGAAAAAGATCTTGAAGATTTCAGTGAGAAAAATAGTCATCTACAATGAACTGAGAGCACGATAATGGAACAAGAGTGCAAGTCAGAAAACAGTAAACAGAGTCATAATGATTCTGTGTGAAAATAATTTTCATCCTAGAGTCTTCTACCCAGTCAAAATATCAAGAGGGCAGACTAAAATCATTCTCAGACATGAAAGATCTTGAACTATTTTGCCTCTCATGCACTCATTTGCAAGAAGAGAAGGCATGGTGTGCTTCATCAAATGAAGAAAAAAACCGAAAAGGAGGAAGGCATTATTAACTGAGGTGAGCCATCATCCTACTTGATGTGGTTTGAAGTAGTGGCCAAGAGAGAATTCCTGATATATCTTTGGTGCACAAAGGTGGTCCTGTTAAAGCAGAGGGACAGGACCCGAGGGCAGAAAGGCTGTTGCCCTAGGATTGTAAGAAGATTCTGTACTGTGGAGTTGGGGGAGGTAAAGATAAGGGAAGTTTCCAAAGGACTTTCATATGGTAAAGGAGACTCACAGGATCCTGGAGGACAAAGAGTCAAGTGAAGGTTGTTCTTCCCTCTAGCACAGAATTCCCTTTAAGACCCTTGGGAGTTTTCTGGAGGGCTGTTATACTCTGCCTGCTTCAAGTACTTGCCCGTGGGCTGTGGGCCATAAGGACATTTAATTTTTCTATCTTTTCTTCTGCCTTTGTTCCCAAATCACTACTTAAAAGGGAGAAAAGAAAATCTCCAAGATAAAAGCAAATTATCTGACAGTTTTTGAGGGTGAGGAAAATTGCATTGAGAGGGACTTTGCTGATCTCGGTGGAGATTGCCTGATGGCTTAGATGTTTAAAAAAAGAAAGCCACAAATAAGTGAGGAAAAGATGGTTATTAACTCTTTGGAAAACAAAAAGTTTTGCAATGAGAGAAATTCAAGTATAATTAACAGGTGATGTTAGATGCAGAGTTGATGTTGGTGACTATAGAATTTTGTCCTAAAAAAAAAATCACCACCAAAGACTCTTCAGCACCTGGAGCTGGACACTGCCAGGCTTACTTAGGAGGGAGCAGCCCCTTTGCTGTCATTCACCCCAATCTGGGGAGAGCGAGGTTGTTAGCAGAGGTCCAGTGGGGAGTGAAAGGTTGGAGTTGGGACCTTTCCTTCTCCTTCCTTCTTGGTGCTTTCCTCTCCATGAAACTACATCCAGGAGGCTCCAGGTGAATTAATGGTCCTGAGTATGCTATGAAGGCACACAAACAAGTTGTGACTCTCCACAATGTTGGATTTATTTAATCATAAAGCAAAGTGAAATCACAATTATAAAGTAGGTTCAGGATTCCAAACTCAGGGACATCTCACCATGTGGTTAAGCTTGGTTTCTTACACAGCACACTGAGCAGGGCATAAGGAGTAAGGGAAGGGTTAAGGTCTAGGCAGGGAGAGACCGGAGCCCCTGACTCCCCTGACCAGGCTCACAGGAATCCCAAATGTGGAGAAGTGCTGACGTGTAGAAAACCAGAGATAAGGGAAAAAACCAGAGCACCTGGTCCTGAATGTTAGGATGTTAGGGAGTCCTTTTTTTTTTTTTTTTTTTTTTTTTTTCCAGGCAGCTACATTGTAATCACAGAAAATGACCAGACCTCAGAGAAGTGAGCCATTAAGGATGTTACCAATAGTCCTTGCTCAAACCAAGACGGCATAAGAATCTCAAGGCCACAAGCTTCCTGGTCAAGTTTTCAATAGAAGACTTCCCCTAAAAACCTTCAGTGGCAACCCATTCGGGACTCTCCTCACTCTAGAGAGCTTTTCTCTTTCCTTTCTGTTCTCACCTTCACTTAGTAAACGTTCATTTCACTTCACCCTTACGTGTCCTTGAGATTAGTTCTTGGACTTAGTGGGACAAGAACCCTGCAATCCTGTAACAACACAAAAAGCCACACAACAAAGAAGACAACAGAAGGGAGCAGGGAGTTAATGAACCAAAGGAGGAAGTGGATCTGGGGGTGCGCAGTTGAGAGACCTCGGTGTGGTCCGGCAACTCTGGGCCCTCACTGCTTCTGATGTTCCCGCAGCGGAGGCTCTGGGTCCTGCTGGGAGATCCGTCGGGCAGAGCTCTCCACCCCAGCTGCCTTTTTGAAGTGGTCAGACAGAGAGGGGTCAGGTGTGAAGAGTCTGCCCAAATCTTCCGGTTTTTAAAGGGATTTCATCTGTCTCAGGCCCCCTGCAGACCTCTGGTCCTATTGTTCTCAGTTCTGGGGTGTCAGCTGACGCTGGTCCGAAGGATATCTGAAATGCAGATAATTATCCCGATATCCCGTAGCCACAATACCTTAACTGCTTGCCTCATTGCTTGACCTGAGAGACTCCATTTTGCTCTCTACAGGCGCTACCCTTCTCCTTCCCTCTTGGTGCTTTCCTCTCCAGGAAACCCCATCCTGGGGCTCCAGGAGAATGACTTGCAAAGGCCTCTTCTGGAGCTGTTTAACGGGCTTCTCCCCAGGCAAGTGAGGATAGAGACATAAAGAGGGAGATTGAAGAACAAAAGAGTATGTGTGTGCATGTGCGTGTGTGTTTGTGTGTGTTGGCAGTGACACTTTAGCCAAAAGTGAAGATGGTCAATATCTTTGATTATTATTATAGTCCAAACTTCATCATTCATGGTGTGTGTGCACATGTCTGTAATATGTAGCTAAACTTTTTGATGATATGGAAATTATTTTTGTTTAACTTTAAAATGTATGAGGAAAACACATACTTGAGCACATGTGGGCTTACTTGGACCACACAATTCTCCAAAATTCTCTGGGGCTGGCTCTAACAGGAAAATCTTGGTGTTGTAGAACGCAGATGACCTAAAATTTCCTTTCCTTTTCTTTTTTTTTTTTAAAGATTTATTTATTTATTTGTGAGAGAGCATGCAAGAGTGCAGGGGGAGGGACAGAAGGAGTGAGAAGAGAGAAAACCAAGCAGACTCCTCTCTGAGTGGGGGACTGGATGGGGAGGGCTCAGTCTCATAACTCTGAAATCAGACTGGAGCCAAATCCAAGACTGGGTCGCCTGAGCAGTGGTGCCACCCAAGTGCCCCAAAACTTCCTATTCTTATTAATATCCTTGGGAGTTATAATATTTAGTGAAAGCGAAGGTGAACGAAGAATCCACCATGGGAGTTCTAGAACAGAACAAACTGAATACACAGTTCCTTGAATGAATTGTGCCATTTTGCCATTTTATGCCTCTAGGGCTTCACCCATTATGTTTCTTTTTTCTAAAATCTGTAAGATTCCATTTGAGCTTTATTTCATTTGGGAAATATTTTGAACCCCCCCCCCCCTACTGATAATTTAGTGGCCCCAGTTATGTACTCCAACAAGATGGTCTGATATCCCTTCAAAGCCTCAGCTGCATTGCCGTGATATTCTCTTGTTCGGTCAGTTTCTGTGCTGTTCTATGCTATTTTCTCAGATTGTTCCTCAACACCAGGAATTTTCTCTGCAATATTCTGACACTCATTTCTCCCCATTCTCCTTCTGCAACGCATTTGTTGATATTTTATCTCCTGAATCAGTCTTCCCTGTGCTTATTTTCCCTCTTATATCTAGATGTAGTTATTGTTATGCATTTCAGAGGAACTCCTTAATTTAATCATCCAATTCAAGGGCTCTCCTACTCTTCCCTAGGGTTGTTGCCTTTTATATTTTTAATTTGGCCACAAGATTGTTGTGTTCCAAGAAGTCTTTTTAGTTACCTGCATTCCTCTCTGCAGCTGCTAATTATTCTGTTATCTTTAGTAGTTGCTTACTCATTTTATTGAAGATTGAGATTAGCCTGTATCATTGGATTCCACTTATTTCAGGACTAGTGTTCAGTTCTGTGCAGTTTAGTGTTCGGTGGTAATCTGGGATGGCTTGTCTGGGGTAACGTGGGGAAGACCATGTGGTCCAAAATCCTAAAGACAGTCTCCTTGATGGATACAGATGAATGGATTCTGTGCTGCACACATGAGCGTCTGGGTCTGACCCTTTTGGAAGGGTTGCAGATAGTAATACTACATGAAGACATCCCAAATTTAACATTGCCCTTGCAAGGTGACTAGACAGGTTGGTTTCTTTTCCTGGTGTAATTATGATTGTATTCCAGAAGGGGGGCTATGTTAGCAGTTGGCAAGTCTTCTCTAACTACGCAGAGGGAGGGAGTAGTTTCTTGAGCCTAACGGGTCCCTTCAGGTTACTGGGATGACTGTCTCTGGCTTTTCCAGACACGACTTGGAAAGAGAAATGGGAGCTGAGCAGTCTGGACAAGATGGTTTATGGTGGACCTTCAGGCAGGACGGGAGGGTTAGAGATAAGGCATGGAAAGGAGAGTGCCAGGCACACTTACTCACACTGTGTGGGTGTCTGTGAAAGGGGCAGTCCTGCAGGAAGGCAGGCTTCTTTTGAAACTGGAACTGAAAAAAAGCAGATGATCTTTCAAAATATCACTTAGCTCAGGTCCTTTCACTTAACCTTCTTTAGTGAAATAGGTTAGTGTGTACTGAGAAAGTATACATTGCCTCTGAGCTCACCAGACACAACAGCAACAGAGGAAGAGAAGACTGGCAGTTAGGAAGGGCAGGGTTGAAGCAATGAGGGAGACTGCAGCAGGAGTGAGGCACCTTAAGAGGAACTTAAGCTGTCAAACAATCCACTTGCCTTCTAATATGTATGTTTCTGTTACGGTGTTCCAAATAGTGTTCCTGACTTCCACATCCTAAAACCTGCTCTCCCTCGATCTTTTCTCCGTTAATGACAGTTGTTTTAGGCATTTGTTTAAAAATACAGAAGTCAGTCTTGACCTCTCACTCCTCTTACCCCACTGCCCATGAGCTAGTGCAATTGGCTCTCCCTTCAAAAGACACTGCAAAAATGACTCCTTCCAAAATCTCTACCACAAGACTTGGGCAGTGATCATCTCTCTCCTAGAGACTTTAGCAATCTCCCAGCTGGTCTTGATAACATTGCCCTCTACCACATCCAGTATCAGTTCTCCTTACAACAGCCAGGGAGGTCTTTGAAAAATTTAAATTAGATCATCTTGCTTAAGAAAAATATAAATTAGATTATGTTGCTTAAAATCCTCCCCCCATTTTCCCATTGCCCTTATAGTAAGATGTACATTTCATACTTCAGCTCTTTCAACAACCACATCTCTCTTTCTTTTTTTTTTTTTCTTTTTCCCTTTAAAAAAAAAAAGATTTCATGGGGCGCCTGGGTGGCTCAGTGGGTTAAAGCCTCTGCCTTCGGCTCAGGTCATGATCCTAGGGTCCTGGGATCGAGCCCCGCATCGGGCTCTCTGGTCAGTGCAGAGCCTGCTTCTCTCTCTCTCTCTCTCTCTCTGCCTGCCTCTCTGCCTACTTGTGTTCTCTGTCTGTCAAATAAGTAAATAAAATCTTAAAAAAAAAAGATTTCGTTTATTTATTTGACAGAGAGAGAGATCACAAGTAGGCAGGGAGGCAGGCAGAGAGAGAAGAGGAAGCAGGCTCTCCGCAGAGCAGAAAGCCTGATGTGGGGCTCCATCCCAGGACCCTGGGATCATGACCTGAGCCAAAGGCAGAGGCTTTAACCCTCTGAGCCTCCCAGGAACCCCACACATCTCTCTTTCTTGAGAAATGCTAAGATCTCTGAATGTGGAGAAAGCAGAATCTGCCTTCTGTTAGGTGCATCAATTCTCATTGTCACTCCTCATCATATTTGTGCTTGTGAGATTATATCTTTATTTTATAGGACTTATTCCTACCCACCTATTGATTCAAAAGTAAATAAACAATCATCTCTGTTTCTGTCTTGGTGGCTTTTTTATTTAGCATCTGCTTCTCAGTCTGCCCAGGGATTTGGAAAAATAGGCTGCCGAAGATTTAGAAGATACAATAAAAAACTTTTCTCCTTCTCAACTTTGGTGCCAATTGAGAAGTAGTCTTAGGAACCACAGAATGGAAATTGTATTTTTTTTTCTTGCAGAACAGAAGTTCTAAATTTTAATAAGGTCCAACTTATCAATTTTTTTCTTTCATGGATCATTCTTTGGGTGTTCTATCTAAAAAGTCATCATAGGGGCGCCTGGGTGGCTCAGTGGGTTAAGCTGCTGCCTTTGGCTCGGGTCCTGATCTCAGGGTCCTGGGATCGAGTCCCACATCAGGCTCTCTGCTCGGCGGGGAGCCTGTTTCCCTCTCTCTCTCTCTCTGCCTGCCTCTCTGTCTACTGTGATTTCTCTCTGTCAAGTAAATAAACAAAATCTTTAAAAAAATAAAAAAAATTTAAAAAAAAGGTCATCATATGGCTCACCTAGATTTTCTATGTTTTCTTCCACAAATTTTATACATTTGTATTTTACATTTCGTTTTTGATTTGTTTTGAGTTAATTTTTGTGAAAGGTATAAGGTTTATGTTTATGTTCTTTTTTGTTTATTATTGCATATGAATGTCCAGTTGTTCCAGCCCCACTTTTTGGAAAGAGTATCCTTTTTCATTGAATTACCTTTGTTCTTTTGTCAAAGGTCAGTTGATTATATCTGTGTGGATCTGTTTTTCTCCTCTCTATTCTGTTCCAATGATCTATGTGTCCATTCTTTTCTCAATACCATGCTATCCTGATTGCTGCAGCTTTACCGTAAGTCTTGAAATCAGACTCAACTTTATTCTTCTTCCTTATTATCTTGGTTAGTCTATATCTTTTTGCCCTCTATATAAGTTTAGAATATATTTATTAATAACTACAAATTACTTTGCTGGGATTTGGATTGGTATTACATTGAATCTATACATCAAGTTGGAAAAAACTGAAATCTCATCAATATTGAGCCTTTAATCCATGGATATGGACTCTCTCTCCATTCATTTAGATTTTTTTTTTATTTCTTTCATCAGAGTTTTGTCATATTCTGCAGATTTAACTATCTTCCCATTTTAAAGTTTTGGTTTGTGGTCCTCCTAAGAAATATCATAGGAACCTAAAAATCATTCTCTTTATCTAATGCTTATAAAGCTAGACACTGAAATTGTATTTTCTTGTTATGGGCTTTTTGGGAACTAAAATGTTATTTCTTTAACATAAAGTCCCTTGTCTTTCTTTTTTTTTTTTTTTAAAGATTTTATTTATTTGACAGAGAGAGATCACAAGTAGACGGAGAGGCAGGCAGAGAGAGAGAGAGAGGGAAGCAGGCTTCTTGCTGAGCAGAGAGCCCGATGTGGGACTCGATCCCAGGACCCTGAGATCATGACCTGAGCCGAAGGCAACGGCTTAACCCACTGAGCCACCCAGGCGCCCCTAAAGTCCCTTTTCTAAGACCTGTTAGTGCAAAGCTAAACCTCAGTGAATCAGTTTATACCAGCCACAGAGGTTTCACACTAAAGTCACAGACATCTCATATGAGGGTCCTGGAAACCTTCCCTATTAAGGCCATAGGGGTTCTCACGCTAAAGCCACAGAGACCTAGTAAGGTCTTGGAGGTCTCTCACTCAAGTCGTAGAGATCTCATAGCAAGTTCCCAGTGTCTCACTCAGCTTCTTGGGTTCTATCTTCTTCTTGGCTTAGAAACCCAGGAATTTTTCTGTGACTACCAGGCAGAATTTCAAAATTCAACAGATGGAAATTGTAGGATTTTTCTACAAATTTGTTCTTGTCCTTTGAATACAGTGAAAACCACTGGATTATCTCATGCTGCTCTTTATGCTTTACCTATCAGACCAAATAGAGATTACTAGTCTGCCTGTCAAAGTCTGTGGAGCACTGGGTGTTATATGTAAACAATGAGTCATGGAACACTACATCAAAAACTAATAATGTACTGTATGGTGACTAACATAACACAATAATTTAAAAAAGTCTGTGGTTTTTGATGATGGGATGATAGAGTCCTACAGGATTTTTTTGTTTATCTAATCAGTTTTCCATCTTTGAACGCAGAGTACCAATTTGTACGCAGTTCTGCTCTGGTGATCTCATAGTAGATAGAAATAATTATTACATAATTTCTGGTTCTGGATCTGAGTAGTGATGACTGTTAATAGTAACTAGTTCTTGTATATAGTTTAAAAGTTTATAAGCATTTTTGGGGTGCCTGGGTGGCTCAGTGGGTTAAAGCCTCTGCCTTCTGCTCAGGTCATGATCCCGGGGTCCTGGGATTGAGCCCCACATCAGGCTCTCTGATCAACAGGGAGCCTGCTTCCTCCTCTCTCTCTGCCTGCTTCTCTGTCTACTTGTGATCTCCGTCTGTCAAATAAATAAATAAAATCTTTTTAAAAAAAGTTTATAAGCATTTTTACATATTCCATACTTTTTAATCTTTAATTTTGTGACTTAGAAAATATTTGCTCAATTTTAAGAGGGACTGTCCACAAAACCCATTAGTAAGCTGTTAAGTACTAAACGCACTTTACTTCAGTAAGAAAGCTGGTCGCAATTCTAGGTGCCACCCAATGCTTTCCGTGGTGCTATACATCTTTCCCTGCCCTTTTACTCCTATGGCTTTGACTGGGGAAGTGACATCAGAATCCCCAAAGAAGAAGTGAATAAATAAAAAAATCAGCAAATATCAAGATCTGGTGGCACTGAAGGGAGATATGGTGCCCTGGTTGACTCACTTGAAGGTGTGGGGATTGGTCTACTGTATAGGACACAAAACATAATGAGAAAGTGGCATTTAGGACACAGAGGGTGCCTGTTCCCCAACTAGGAGAAAAGAGATTAATACATTCTATTTCAAATATCTTCCCCTGGGGTTCCTGGCTGGCTCAGTCAGAAGAGCAGGAAACTCCTGATCTCAGGGTTGTGAGTTCGAGCCCCATACTGGGTGTAGAGATTACTTAAATAAATGAAGTTTAAAAAAATAATAACAATAATACTAAATTTAAAACAAAAACCTCTAATAGCTTTTGCTAAGTAAAGCTTCTGGGTCCCTGTGGAAAACAAAGAAGATAATAAGCGAATTGTCTTCCTATGCCATGAAAAGTGGCACAATATAGGTATTAAAAGCCCAGATACTGGAGCCAGATGATCTAGGTTTGAAACTCAGCCCGTAACTTACTAGATTTGTGATTTGTTTTTGTCATTCCCAGTTCTGATGTGTCAGGATTTTCCCCACACCACTAAGCAATTCTCTAACATCAGCTGGGTATCCTAATGGTCAACTCAGTTCTGATGCTTTCAGCTATAAGATAAATAAGGTCTGAGGATCTAATGTGAAACGTAGTGACTACAGTTAATAACCTTCTTGTATAAGGGAAATTTGCTGAGAATAGAAATATTCTCACACACACAAAAAAGATAAATATGTGAGGTGATGGGAGTGTTAATTAACTAGTTGAGGAGAATCTTTACAACGGATACATATATCAAGTCGACACAATGTACACTCAAAATATTTTGTAATTTTGCATGTCAATTATAGTTCAATAAAGCTGAGAAAAAGAAAAAAATCTGTTTGCAAAAATTCCCATAAAGTTAAAACGAACATAATAACAAAAATAATAGGGTAGGAAACTTTCATGAAATGAATTGCAAATAAAAATTAATAGCCCTAGTATATATGAAATTCTTACATAAAATAATAAAACCTATTTAAAACCCTATGGTGTTAGCAAGTAATTAATGCTAATGAAATATTAATTGCCAATTAAATAGAGAAAAGAGTCTCAACCTCACTAACAATAATACAAATGCACATTTAAGCAAACCATTTTCTGCATAATGATCATATTGGCCAAGATTTATACAAATGCGTAATAGTGTTCAGGATATGGTAGAATAGTCACTTGGATTGTTGAGGGAAGGAAATTTTGGTTTATTCTTTCTGGAAAAGAATATGTTTCAAAATGTAGAAGGTAAAAACTTTCAAAAGATACAGGCCAGGAAAATCTATTCCATATAGCAGCATATTTTAAAAAGGGGATTACAGGGGCACCTGGGTGGCACTGTCTTTGGCTCAGGTCATGATCCCAGGGTCCTGGGATCGAGCCCCACATTGGGACTCCCTGCTCGATGGGGAGCCTGCTTCTCCCTCTCTCTCTGCTGCTCTGCCTGCTTGTGTCTCTCGCTCTCTCTGTCAAATAAATAAATAAAATCTTTAAAAAAAAGGGGGGGATTACAAGCAGCCCCCAACAGAAGTGGAAAAAGATGGGCATAGGAAGTGTTTTTCTTTAAATCACTACCATATGCTGCTACTGAGATAGGCCTGGATTAACAGACCAAAAAAAAAAAAAAAAAAAAAAAAAAAAAGAAAAGAAAAGAAAAAGAAAAGAAATTTTATATAGAAAATATATATTAGGTAAAACAAAACAAAGTGAAAATGGGTGTAAAAGTAGAATTCTAGCTAACTATATTATAAGGTTTATTCTCAGGCCTCTTAAACTCACATGTCTAAGACGAAAAAGTATGTCCTTCTGCTCACCTTCCTTTTTCTCCTGAATTCTCTGTTAATTGACAGAATGTATCCAAGCTTAGAGAACTGGGACACATCCTTGACTTTCCCTCCATCCTCTCCTATATCAATCAGTTTACCAAGTCCTGGCATTTCATTTGGTCTCTGAAGAAACAGTTTTATATCCATGGTCTGATTTTTAATTAAGCAGCTATAGAACAATATAGGTATGGTTCTTTATTATGAATTTTTTATGATATAATGATTTTCTTCTATTTGTGACTAATGTTTTGAGTCAGGCTGCCCATCTGTCCAGTGGATGGGGTCATTTTCAGCAAACATTTTCAGCTTCTTCCATCACCGTAGAGGATATTTTGTGACTTTTAGAAACAATTGTTACAGGATTGATTTTTGCATGTATGATGATGTCTGACATGGGAACATCTTATTTGCCAACTTGGGAGTTAGGGATTGATACATAATTTTGCATATTTTCTGAGACCAATTTATATCCATGATTCCAGTTGTGAACTAAAATGTGTGTCAATTTCTAAAGAAGAGAAAGTGAAGACAAAGGCTATCTTTAGAGGTGAAGCTTTAACACCTTTATGACCACAGATTTAGATCATTGGAAAGGAAAAAGGAAGGAAGGAAGGAAGGAAGGGAGGGAAGGAAAGACAAACAACAGTAAGTAACAACAAACTCGACTGATGAGATCCATGCGCCACATCTCGGGCAAGGGTGCCTGTATGTTGAAATCCCATAGAGTAACTGCGGAGATTTACAGTCTATTTTGATAACCCCAATATGTGTTCACAGGGTGCATTCTTAACACGATACACATTAAAAGACCAATAAAAAAGATTAAAATGGCATCAATGATTCAATCCTCCAGTCTCCCATCTCCTCAAAGCCAGATTTGAGGGTCACCCATGGGGTAAACATAATTTAAAGGTGACATAGTATAAAATGGCTCCATGAGGACTATGTCTGAAGAACTTTGGATCCATATCTTTTTAATCTCTGGGAGAGCCATAAAAGGAAGGCTAGATATCACAGTTTAATGAAAAAAAAATTTTTTTTTAAACACCAACTGTGTTATAATCCGTGAGCAGAGCTCTTTGCACCTGTATGAGCTTCTTTCTGTTCATGGAAACCAAGCCAATTTTTCTCTAAAGCCCTTTTCTCTATGGCATCATTACTACTGGCTCTGGGAACCATATTTAATAAATCCAATCTTTGTTTTGGGGGGTCTGGGTCATACAGAATGCACACAGTTAATTTTAATTAATTTTATAAAATCAACTTATACCCATTATTTGGATCCAGGCACTTTCAATGAATACTAAGGTACTGTAGAAGAAAATTCCAGTTGTAAGGTCTAGCATCTGCTTTACTTTTCATTATCCTAACCACAGTCTGATAACTATAAATAGCTTTAGATTATCTTCCATAGCTAAAGATTCAGTCACAAATTTGTCAGGCAAAGAAAATGCAAAAAAGAAAAAGATAGAATATCAGTCTGTATTTGCACACTAGCAAACAAGAAATTATCTCACCCTTATTTCCTACATGGAAACTTGCATTCTATAGTACAGCTAAAAACCACACACACACACACACACACACACACACACACACACACACACACAAGTAACTGGACTAGATGAAAGGAGGAGAATTGATTATTCGTGGAGATATGTACTGCCCATACAATATTAGAACTGGTTGCTTTTCAAATGGAGACAAATTCATGACCTAGACATCAGCAGGAAATATTAGTAATTCAACACTGAAGGCAGAGAATTTAACGTCCTTGGATGCATACCTAAAATGGGAAGATGTGAATAATAATGGTTTAAATTTTTTTTAAAAATCTAGAGACTTTGATTCTATCTAGTGTGTAATTAATACATCTTGGCTAAAAAACAGCTAAAGTCATTTCAGACTTTTTAACATTCTCCACAAAGGTGTTGCATACTTTTGTGTGTGTGTGATTTATTCTTAGATGCTGGATGTTTGTTGAGGTTACAGAAATTTCATTTTTTAAAAGAATATTTCTTTTTAACTGCTTGTGGATGGTATGAAGAAATGGAATGGATTTTTGCACATTTCTTATGTGTCCAGAAACCTTGTAAATGGATGATATTTTAACAATGTATTAAAGAATTCTTTTGGATTTTCTGTGCAGTATCAATTTTCATCTGTGAATAAGGTCAGTTTTGTTTTGTGCTTTACCGTTTTATATCTTTTATGACATTTTCTTGCCTTATTGTGATTGGTGGAAACCTCCAAAAAACAGACATAGTGAGATGTTTTTAGCTCATTTGGTCCCAAACTCAGGGGGAATGAATTTAGTGTATCCATAGTACAATATTTACTCCAGGTTTTTTAACATAACTTTTTTTTAAACTTTTTATCAGGAAAAAGCATATAGCATTCTATTCCCAGTTTGCTAAGAACATTTATTGTGAATAAATGTAGGTTTATATTAAACTTTTCTTCCTGGTGTTTCTCCTTTAATCTGCTAATGCACTGATTACATTAATTGGTTTTCTAATGCTTCATTTTTGGGATCTCTTTGACATAGCAGTTTGGCTTCTAATCATTAGAGCTATTCTTTCTATACTAAGGACCTCCTTACTACCTCCTGATAAGAGACTCTTTTGTTAATATCAGGAAGTAATGGTTACTCTTTCTTTGTAACACTCTTTGTCCTTGGTTGCTTCAAAACCCTTAGTCTCTGGGTTTTCCTACTCTGACTGCTTTTTGTCTTTGGTTTCTTCATCCTCTGGTCTTCCTCAAGGTCTTGGAGCTCATCACTTGTTAGGGGATCAAGTATGTGCTGATGATTCTCAAATCTCTGCTAATAACCTAAACTTCTTTTCTGAGCTGCAGTCACAAATACCCAAGTGCCTACCCCATCTTTCTACTTGGATGACTTACAGATACTCCAAAAATGTTCAAAACAGAACTGATCATCTTCCAACTTTTCTTCTGTCTCCCCACTTTGCTTCTAAACCTACTCCCCCTCCAGGGATTCCCTAAGGTCCCAACACTCCATGCATCCAGGTACAAAAGAAGCCTGAATGTGCGGGCTTCTCTTCCTTTCTATAGCTCCAAATCCATCACCGAGACTAATTCTACCTCCTAAATGCTTCTCATAGCCATGAATTTCTCTCCATTTCTGGACAAATCTGGTCAAAGCTATCATTCTCCTCTTGAAAATACCACTACCAAATTTCTTTATTTTCCTTCAGACTTGCTAAATCCAATAAACTCCTTCCTTCTTTTCCTTCCTTCCTTCCTTCCTTCCTTCCTTCCTTCCCTTCCTCCCTCCCTTTTTTCTTTCTTCCTATAATTTTAAATATTTGTCCTAAATTAAAATTTTTGTCATACAAAATAATTTACCAGTTGTTCATTATATATCATTGTTCTTGATATACACACTTAAAACATTAATAGAATTTAATTCAGGAGTGTGACAGTAACGTTGAAAGGGCCAAGTATTTTTTTTTTTTTAATGATTTCATTTATTATTTTGGATATGGTCTGACAACACCCAAACACTTACTGCCAACAAGGCACAAAATTTGTAACTTTGAGGTCATTTCTTTTATAAATTGATGGCTTCTGTCAAAATCTTTGTTTCCAGAATACATAGAACAGATACTTTTGTTTACTCTTTCCTTATTTAATCTGAAATGATTTTTTACCCACTTTCTGTCTATTAAGGCTAAATGGACAGCATTGTGTCTCTGGCCAAAACAAATAGAACAAGTACAAAGATAAAGAGCATAACTGGGGACTATGTTTAATTGTGGACATGTCACTCAGAGATACCTGAAGAACATTTAGATTGTAATTACAATAAATTATCAGTGAGAAGACTTTAATTTCAGAAAAGTAGTTTGAGTTTGGCTGTCTTTTCGTATATTGTTTGATCCGTCCAGAATATAACTTAGCAGTTCCCTCATGAAATTCTAATTATCTATACAATCCAAGGCAAATGTCCCATGTTTCTCGTTCCCCAACAGTAATGTTTGTACTTACCTTTTTTGTGTTCACATTACGTTTTATTCTTCTTATTGTTTCTTTCTGTGTTTTCACTATTTTATGGCTTTCCTAATGCTTTTTTTTTGTAGCAAACTACACTGCAATTTGGAAATGGGTCTGACCTAGAGCAGGCACTCAAGACATATTCACTGAATTATAACTAAATCTTAGTCTAGATTATTGAGATTTAGACTATTATTAGCTTATTTCAGAGCTCTCTATGAAAAACAACTAAAATATTTGGATCCAAATGGTGTAGTATTTCAGGTGAGGTGATTTTTTCACAAATCAGTGGAAAAGAATCTGACCCATATTTACATACTAACAAATTTGACTTTAACCTTGTAATCAGTACCTCAAGTGGAAAATTTGAATCCTTGTCAACCATAAATAGGAACACAAACTGTTTGGTTTGGAAATTAGTAGCCCTTTCAGATAAATAAAAACATCTTCATGAAACTGTGAGATGATACACTTTAGCAGATCTTACTGGATTAAGATTGGCGTTACAATTAAAGCAGAAAGATTTCCTTAAATATATATGTGTATGAGACATATCCAACAGCAGGAGGTCCTGCTTAAGATTGGAATTGCAGTAAGGGCAGCAGTGAAGATAACTACCAGAAATGGATGCTATTCTGAAAGAGTTTGATTATAAATTTATTAATGAGACACTGTACTAGAAATTTGGATTTCCTTTTCCTGTGGAAATGTTAGCTGGATTGGATATAATCTTTCTCACACTGTCGACAGCAGAATTCATAATTGGAATGTTGGGGAATGTGTTTATTGGACTGGTAAACTGCTCTGAATGGGTCAAGAACCGAGAGATCTCTTTAGTTGACTTCATCCTCACTTGCTTGGCGATCTCCAGAATCTCGCAGCTGTTGGTGTCATCGTTTGAATCATTTATGATGGGACTAAGTCCACCTTTCTATTCCATTCATAAACTAGCAAAACCTGTTACTTTGCTTTGGAGAATAACTAATCATTTGTCCATCTGGTTTACTACCTGCCTAAGCATTTTTTACCTCTTTAAGATAGCTCAGTTCTCCCATTCCCTTTTCCTCTGGCTGAGGTGGAGAATGAACAGAGTGGTTCTTGCAATTCTTGTATTTTCTTTGTTCATTCTACTGTTTGACCTTCTATTGCTAGAAACATTTAATGATTTCTTCTTGAATATCCATGCAATGGATGAAAGTAATCTGACTTTGCATATAAATGAAAGTAAAACTTCTTATATTAAAACCCTAGTTCTTCTTAGTTTTTCCTATATCATTCCTATTGTTCTGTCCCTGACCTCATTGCTTCTTTTATTCCTGTCATTGGTAAAACACATCAGGAATTTGAAGCTCAACTCCATAGGCTCCAGGGACTTCAGCATGCAGGCCCATAAAAAGGCCATTAAGATGGTGGTATCTTTCCTCTTCCTTTTCACAGTTCATTTTTTGTCCATACAGTTGTCAAATTGGATCCTTTTTTTATTTTGGAACAACAAGAGCGTAAAGTTTATCATGTTGGCTGTATACATCTTTCCCTCAGGCCACTCATTAATTTTGATTCTGGGAAACAGCAGGCTAAGACAGACAGCCTTGAATGTTCTGTGGTATCTTAAAAGCTCCCTGAAAAGAGAAAAACCAATTTCATCTTTACAGATAAACCTTCCAGAGCCTTTCCAATGATGAAGACTGAGGCATCTGAGAATCAATTTCACTTCAGCTGGCTTTTTTGGGGGAAGTTCCTTTAAATATTGTTGAACATCATTGAAATTTTCCCTAAACAGGTTGCTTTTGGTGATAACTGACACATGGTCAGCCAATATAATTTAAAAGTATTCACTTTTATTTAAAACATTGGTTACCAATATTTTAAAATCTCAAATATCCTTTCAAAGAGAACGTAGATTATTTAATTTTATATGCAACAGATGTATGTAATTATAACTTGTATGGGGGTAAGAGGCATGTCGTGTTTTAGAAATTGAGATAAATTACAAACTTCACTAGGTAGATGAACTATAACATTTTGACAAGAAAGTTAATTGAACAACGCAAGTCATAGATGGGAAAAACATGACCTCATAGCTTGAAGGTCTAATTTTTTTTTTATGAAAAAGCTTTTCATTGTTGTCATTATCTTGTAGATAATATGGGAACAAGATGTTGGGAAATAATAGTCACAGTGCAAAATAAAATAAACTGGGAACTCATGCTTATAATGCTAATCTTAATTTGAAATCCCAAATCATAAGAATTTTTGATGTGATAAGTAGTTTTGTAATTACAAAGTAATTTTGTAATTTTGATGTAATAAGTGCCAAAAGTGGCACTTATTAATTTTGCTAAATTCCAGGATATACAATATTATTTTCAGAGTGTAGATATTGATATATCTATCATGCTATGTAATAGAATTAAAAATACAAAAATTATTCCATAATTTAACATCACACTCATTGCAACTATGAAAAGACCATAATTACATTTTGAGAATGATTGTGCTTGTGTTTGTGCACATATATTTTGTTGCAGTCTGATTACTAGAGTTCTTAGAGAAACAAATAAGGAAGGCATAGAAAGCAAAATTTATAAAAACACCGTATGTTTGGTGTAAATGTTGAAGCATATGTATATGGTGCTGTTATGACTATAATTAAATTTAGATAAGGTAATGACAAATTGTAAATAAGGTTAAAGGTGGGAAAGTTTACTATAAAATTTTGAATATGATGGTATAGGTTATATCATACAGAGGCTGTGCAGGTATGTATAATGGAATTGTTTAAAAATGAAGACTTCTTATGGACATTGGGGAGGGTATGTGCTATGGTGAGTGCTGTGCAGTATGTAAACCTGGTGATTCACAGACCTGTGCCCCTGGGGCTAATAATACATTATATGTTTATTAAAAAATATTTAAAAAATGAAGACTTCTTTCTTAGGGTTTACCTTTGATGTATTCTTTAGATTGTGTTAAAGTAACAGGAAGGTGTAATTAAATGATGATAAATGTGCGGGTTGTAAATCAATCTTGAGGGAGCCATAGGTATGGGCACTGCTCTAGCGCAGTGTCCTGAAGCTGAGAATGATGCAAGAATTATTAACATTTTTTCCCTGTCCTGTCTTACCGTATGTAGAAAACTAAACTGCAAACACGTCTAGCCTCGGTGGTGCTTCTGTGTATCAGTAACAATAATGATGTGGATAATGGTTTTAATGATAAGAAACTTTTTACTCTTTTTACGAAGTAATTTATGTTTTACCAAAGAAAACGTATGTGTATTATTTTGGGCACTAACAGTATTGTCACTTTAATTATCTGGCCTTGGTAAAAGGGAATATGCAAATTGAGCAAAATGAACATTTGTATTCAGATATTGAGTTTGTTTTGTTTTTGATATCCTTTCATATGCATGACTTAAAGATAATCACATACTCTTTATAAGATGGTAACCAAATTATTAAACTTTTCTTTGGTAGGCAAGATAAAGTAATCGAACCAATTTATGAACAGCTCTTTTTTCTAATAAGTGGGCCTCAGGGGTATGTCAGTGTTTAACTAGGACTAAGTCCATGCTAATGCAACAAACTGAGGGAGATGGAACTCTAAGGAACAGGGCCCTGTTCTTGACAAAAATGTACAGCAAAGAACTAGTAAGAGAAGACAGGGTCATGGGCTGGGGTTATTGCAATTGACGTATTGTAATCTGTATATTTGAATAGCAAGTGAGATTCAGCCCTGCACCTCTACTTTCCCCATAACAAGAGACTTTGTGGGGGACTCAGTAACAGCTGAACCACCAGCCAGGAAGAGCCACTCCCAACACGTGTATTGCCAGTCTCATACAACCTGGGGAAGAAATACTGGTAATTCTATTCTACTCTGGAACCAAAGTTGGAGAAATTCACTGATGGAGATTGTCACTGATTTCTCGTTAACTATCTTTCTTACCCACCAGATAAATGTTCATTTAAAGAATCTGGTGTACGGACACCTGGGTGTCTCAGTCAGTTAAGCATCTGTCTTTGGCTCAGGTCATGATCACAGGGTCCTGGGATGGAGTCCAATGTAGGTCTCCTTGCTCAGGGGAGAGCTTGCTTCTCCCTCTGCCTGCTGCTCCCTGTGCTTGTGCTCTCTCTCTGACAAATAAATAAATAAAAATCCTTTTTAGAAAAATCTGGTGTAATCACTGCTTGTTTCATTTTGTCCACCTAGGCGATTTATAGGAGGGAACAAATAACTTCTATTGCTGAAATAGTCTTGTCTCTGATCCTTAGGTCTAGTACTGGAGGCATCTGATAAGACATAAACCAAGCACAGCAAGACATTTTTCTTGAACTCTAGTGAATGTGTCTGTCAGGTAGATCTCAGAGAAAGGCACATGAATTTCCTCAGTGTCTCGGGTGGTTTGTCTGTTGTCAGTGGGTGGCTTCTCCTAGCAATATCTTGATTAGACCCCATCTCCTCTGAGCCAGGAACACTTTTATAGGACATTAGCACCATCACACAGTCTGTCGCAATTCTGTCATTTGAGACCCTAGATATGTTGTCTAGAGTTATCTATGTCCCATTCAGAACCTTAAGACCAATCTTCACAAGAACAAATTGATTTGCAAAGTTTGAAGAATTTGAAAAACATATACAAAACATATCCCTTGTCCACTAAATCCTGTATTGTAGACTACGGCTTTTTAAATTTTACCTTCTGTCCCCCCACCAATATAAATGCAGCCTCAGAAGACTATAGAAATGCCCAGCCAGTCTTACTTTAAGCATGAGACCAGTGTTTGCCTCTGCGGAGGTTAATTACACTGGCCCTGTCTTAGGTTTGTCATGAGGAAGAGCCATTGGGGATATC
Organism: Lutra lutra; assembly: GCF_902655055.1. Taxonomy (NCBI): domain Eukaryota; kingdom Metazoa; phylum Chordata; class Mammalia; order Carnivora; family Mustelidae; genus Lutra; species Lutra lutra. The sequence goes on from NC_062285.1 coordinate 89,631,128, forward strand.
TGCCCTCTAAGGATTTTGAGGGAAAACAAACAAACAAACAAACAAACACTCAAGCAAACAAAGCCTATAGTCTTCAGTTTTGAAAATTAAAGGCGTATGCTAAGTGAAACAAAAGTCTACAAGAGAGCATCACAGCTAGGGGAACATATGTTGCTGCCTTCTCTGAGGCTATTAGGGGATGTAAACCTATGGCCATGGGGAGGGAAAGGCAATGGAAAGAGCCAAACTGAAAACCTAGGTATGTTCCCTACACCCCGTCCCCCACCGGAGAGGTCACAGACACAGGGAGGGAACAGGGAGAAATCAAGCCAAATGACAGAAGTCCAAAAACACTCAGTTGTATCATCTGTATTTACATTCACATAAGCAGTAGTTCATCACTACATAAGTAGTACTCCCATTTGACTTAGGCCAAAGTAGGTTTCTGAGTGTATTTTCTCCTTAGGAAAAATGTCACTTTTTCAACTGATAATTATAAAATCAATATTCATAGATTTTCTGATTTAAATTGTATTCATCGTTGGAAGTTTAGACTAGGTATTTTGGATTGTCCCTGCAGCATATACATAAATTTGATTGTTATCTGCCCAAACATTTTGGAATGATATCCCTTATATTTACATATACAACAAGACTTTTTCTTTATGGCGTATGATGCAACCATTTTAAGAATGAAGAATATTAAGGCAGTTCAACCCAGGAGCAGAGACAAATTTGTAGTTATGCAGGTTTTTAGAAATGGGAGCCTGGACTTTGAATTCCACTCATAGCATATAGCACTTGTGATTTTTATCCTTGTTATTAAATCCTTTTGATTGCGTCTCTTCTTCAGTGTAACTATGAACTCGAGTATTCTGTAATGACTAAGCGTCTATTGGCTGACTTGTTGCTACGTGGGTTCTGTCCCTGCTGAACCATGTCTACCAATGGAGCCCTACTGTCAGTTAGCCTTCTACACCAGGCAGAGCATTTCTGAAAACATCAGTGATCTCTATAGTCTTCTTGGTTTCCTGCCACCAAATACAGAGTTTTCAATCCATCTCCAACTCCCTCCACTGGAAGTAGTCTCTTCCGTGAAGAGAAGGTCAAAGGCCCCCACCTCCTGCAAGGATTTAGGACTCTGTATGACTTCTGGTTTGAGCCAGGATGGCTGGAGAGCAGTGTTGTTATTTAAGGGTTAGTAACAGAAATTGTGCATGGGTTCATATCTTAAGACATTTTCCCCAGTTTTAAAGAGTTGCTTTCTTTTCTTGTTCTTATACTAGTTTCACAGTCAAGTCTTACTCATTTTCCCTTTTTCTGTGCTCCCAATAAGGTTAATACCAAGTCAGCATTCATTCACCTAACAAATAGTTAGTGAGGGCCTACTATTTGCCAGGCCCTCCGTGTTCCAGGAATTAGAATAGATCAGTTGACAACAAAACAGTCCCTTCTCTCACGGAGCTTAAGGTCATCAGAGAGGTACATGTTAGCTAAGATTATGTGGTGTACATGCCCGAAGTAAAAAGTTTTTGATTGCCAAGATATCCATTTAAGAGACATCTGTCTTGAAAAACATACTGCGAGCTGCGTACACAGCTTCCAGGAGAACATGGGGTTAAGAAGCCAGGCCACTCCCACCCATGAAGTTCTCCTTTTAGAGAGCCCTGAGTAACCTAGATAACTGACTGCTTGCATGACCCCACTTTTCCCTTCCCAAGTCCTAGTTAACAATGTTATGTTTTAAATTCACCACTAAAGGGGTGCCTGGGTGTCTCAGTTGGTTAAGTGTCTGCCTTTGGCTCAGGTCATGATCCCAGGGTCCTCGGATGGATTCCTGCATTGGGCTCCCTGCTCAGAGGGGAGCCTCGTTCTCTTTCTGCCCCTCCCCCTGCTCATGCGTGTGCTCTAGCTGTCCCTCTCTCAAATAAATAAGATTTTAAAAATAAAATAAATTTGCGAGTAAAGTATGAGCTTGTAAAATCCTAGGCACCCACTCCCAATGTAAATAAAAACAGAACACCAGGTCTGTGCTCCTCTCAGCTCCTCATGACTTCCCTATGTGGTCCTAGGCTTGCTCCATGCATCCTCCAGGACTTGTGAATAATAACCTTGTTTTTCCTTTTTCTTTTTTAAAAGATTTTATTTATTTATTTGAGAGAGAGAGAGAGAGAGTATGAGCATGAGAGGGGTGGGAGAGGGTGGGAATGGGGGGGGGTTTGCAGAGAGAGAGGAAGAAGCAGTCTCCCCACTGAGCAGGGAGCTCGATGCCTGGCTGGATCCAGGATCCCAGGATCATGACCTGAGCCAAAGGCGGAAGCTTAGCTGAGCCACCAAGGCGCCCCTAAACCCCGTTTTGGTTTTTTTTTTACATTCCCTGCTGGTTGTTGCTGAGGTAAATCATAGTAAGAACGAAGAAGAGTGTCAATCCAACTGCTCCTGGGCGAAGACCGTCCATCCGCCCAGTTCATTCCTGGGATGTTGCCGGAAGCTCTTACTTTCATCAGAAGTAAAGAATTTAAGGACAGACCAGACAGGGTTGAGAAGTGCAAGTGAAGAGTTTATTAAAGAGAGAGGGTACACTCTTGAACTAGAGAGTGCGCCAGCTCAAGGGAGAGCTGTGCCCTGGGTGTGGGTCTCTATCTTTCATTGACAGTGTTAGCTAAGGGGTGCATTATTCATTATTTGGGGATGGAATTTTTTTTGGGGGGGGAGCAGGGTTCTGCACCTTTTCTCCCATATTTGTGAGGGCCCCTGGCCTTCTTACTCTTGGGCCTGTTGGGTTTGATATGGCTCGTTGTAGCTTTGTTTGTGCAATTCTGCCAGGACAGGTTGCTAACTTTCCTGATAATGGGCCTTGACTCCCCCTTTGTTGGCCTTGAGGCATCCTGATGACACCCAGCTAAGTGCCTACTCTACCACAGCCACACCTCGGCTGTGTGGGACTCTGGTGGGGACAAGTCTGTGGGGGCCCACATGAGTAGTGAGGACCCAGTTGAGAGCCTCGGGCACTGGTAAGCTAGAGCATCACCACTGATAGTCTGAGACCAATACAAAACAGATAATTTATTGCCAGGGTCAAAACTGGCTGAACGGGGAATGCATCGTCGGAGGGCAAGTGGGCAAAATTCCTGTCTAATTCCTGGAGAATCTTCATAGATTTATGGCTTGTGGGTACAAAGAGTTTTGTCTGGGTTTAGAAGGTCCTTTAAGGCATATATCAAGGAATTCTTAATGAGTGTCCACAATATATGCCAGACCAATTAAGTCAGAATCCCTGGGGTTGGCTCATAGGCATCAATATATATTATTACTAAAAATATATGTTTATAAAATAAAAAAAATAGGATTGCAAAAAATATATATATATTATTACTATATTAATAATTGATTAATAATTAATGTGTATGTATATATATACATGCACCCATGTATATACCTAGAGTTCTCTAGAAAAGAGGGATAATCTTGCCGTCAAGACTGAAAGATCATTGTATTAAAGTTACATGTTTGTCAAAACAAAAAAAAACAAACTATTTTACTGTAACAATTTTTTTTTAAAAGATTTTATTTATTTATTTGACAGAGAGAAATCACAAGTAGGCAGAGAGGCAGGCAGAGAGAGAGGAGGAAGCAGGCTCCCCGCTGAGCAGAAAGCCCGATGCGGGGCTCGAACCCAGGACCTGGGATCATGACCTGAGCCGAAGGCAGCGGCTTAACCCACTGAGGCACCCAGGCGCCCCTACTGTAACAATTTTTGATGGGATGAAGTCTTTAACCAAAAGCAGAATTAATGAAAAGGAGAACCTCCCTCCTACTCCCCTACCCCTTCAGGTTTTTTTTCTACTATATTTTCCCTCTCAGCTGACAAGAGCTTATTCAGAATTAAATAGGCAGTAACTTATTGAGAACAAAGCTCAAAAACCCAAAGTAATAGCTCCAATAGGTACGATTTTGGTGCCTTGGCATACGCTTTTATATCATTCTGGAAAACAATTTCCTTTGTATCTATTTCTTCAAGAAATCCTAAGAAGCTTCAAGATCCAAGCCAGTTGTCACTCTCGTTATAAAACCAGAATGAACTATTGACTGTAGAAGTTGTAGAAGAACAATGTAGAAGAATGTTGACTTTTGTGGGACTCTCCTCTTAGTTGCAGTTGCATTGCGGTCAAACTTTTGTCACATTCTATAGTCATAGTTTACTTAATGTTGCTTTTTCTAATACTCTGTGAGCTCCTTAATGTTGCTTCTCTTATTTCATCCACAATAGTATTTGAACTATTATGGATTTTATTGAATGGAATTAATGAATAATGCCTGTATTAGAGGTTTATTTTTAGACAATGCTATTAAAATTAAGAAACCTGGATCCAAATGGCATTTTCAGGTGAAAAGGAAAGTGCAAATCAGTGTAAAGAAATCTGTCTCATATTTGCATATTTGCATATTGGACTTTATTCTTCCGGATGTCCTCACAAGTGGAAAACTGCAGTCAGTGCCAGTGATGAGTGGGGACATTTACTGTTTAATTTGGGAATCAGTTGCTCATTGGAAGTTATGTTAAAGTTTTTCATTTAAATCTGTGAGACTGGATCTCCTTGTGTATACTTCAGAGCCACAGCTGGAATAAGAGAAGGATCTTTCGGGAAGTTAAGTGAGACAGTATCTGAGCCTTTTTCATATAAAAGTGAAAAGTATCAGACTGGATTTTATTCCACAACATTTTGACAACCAAAAAGTCTGAGACACAGGATCAACTTTCTGGATTCTTTCTACAGAAATGCCATCTGGAATTGAAAATGCTTTTCTGATAGCAGCCACAGGAGGATTCCTAACTGGAATGTTGGGGAACAGTTTCATTGTACTAGTTAACTGCATTGACTGGGTGAAGGGTCAAAAGCTCTCATCAGCTGACTGCATTCTTACCAGCCTGGCTATCTCCAGAATCGTTCTTCTTTGCATAATACTGTTAGATTCATATTTAATGGTGGTGTGGCCGCATCTTTATACCATTGATAACATAGCAAAACTCGTTAATAGTTTTTGGACACTGAGCAATCACCTAGCTACTTGGTTTGCCACCTGTCTAAGTGTTTTCTACTTCTTTAAAATAGCCAATTTCTCCCACTCCTGTTTCACCTGGCTGAGGAGGAGAATTAGCAGAGTGCTACTCGTGCTTCCCCTGGGGTCTTTACTCTTATTGCTTTGCAACTTTGAATTAATCGATACATTTAGTAATTTCTCGGTTAATGTCTATCAAAGACACGAAAGAAACTCAACTTGGTCCCTAAATGTAAGTAAAACTCTGTATCTTAACAGCTTGATTGTTTTCAGTTTCATCTACTTAATCCCCTTTCTTCTGTCCCTGGCCTCCCTGCTCCTTTTGTTTCTTTCCCTGAGGGGACACACCAGGAATGTGCAACAGAACTGCTCTAGGGACTTCAATACAGAGGCCCATAAAAGGGCCATGAAAATGGTGATGTCTTTCCTTTTCCTCTCCACAGTTCATTTTTCTTCCATCCTATTAACAAGTTGGGTTTTTGTTTTGCTGCAGAATTCTCAGGTCAATTTGGTTGTCATATTATTATCAACTCTTTTTCCTTCAGGCCACTCATTTATTCTGATTTTGGGAAACAGCAAGTTGAGAAAAACTGCTTTAGGACTACTGTGGCATATTAATCACCACCTGAAAATAGCGAAACCTTTCATTTCATAGACTTTCCCAGAATTTTCTATATCCCAAGAGAATTAAATTAATGAAGAGACATTGAAGATCCATTTTTTGTTGTTGTTGTTGTTGTTGTTTAGATTTTTTTAAATTTGATACAGAGAGAGAGATCACAAGTAGGCGGAGAGGCAGGCAGAGAGAGAGAGAGGAGGAAGCAGGCTCCCCACTGTGTAGAGAGCCCGATTCGGAGCTTGATCCCAGGACCCTGGATCATGACCTGAGCCGAAGGCAAAGGCTTTAACCCACTGAGCCACCCAGGCGCCCCTGAAGATCCATTTTAACCTTTGTTTTCCTCACTGGATTCTTTTAGATACTATTAAACATCACAGACTTTCCCTGGAATGACCTATCAACTTAAAAAGCAAGCATCATCCTTATAACACTTGCTAGTAAAAAGGTTATTTTTGAGACAATATGAATATAAAATATATCATGTGACATGTGTTAATTTTATATGTGCTGGCAAATATTTACTATTTCTAATGTGAGAAAAATGATTACTTAGAAATGAAAATCCCTTCCAAGTTGAAGTTGGTGGAATATTTGTACAATATTAAGTTAAAAATTAATTAAGGAATAAAAATGCTGTAAGGTCATCATCATATAACAACAGATACAACTTTTAAAACAATGGAACAGCGTCTCATTATGAATCCAACCTAGAACAGACATTACCTTTGTTGAGTAAGAGAAAAATCAACTTAATTTATAAGAAGTAACTGAATAATTATCCTTAAGTGTGTAAGAATACTTTTATGTGTACTTTACAATGATCAAAATCACACTTAGATACAGAGTTTGTGTGGGGTGTGTGTCTGCACATAAGGATTATATGAAGGCTGGTGTCCTTTGTCAGAGAAGACAAACCCAACCAACTCACCAGGGATAAGAACAGAAAGTTTACAGAAGAATACTGTGTATTTGTATAAATTTTATTTCATTTTATTTTTTTTAAAGGTTTTATTTATTTATTTGGCAGAGAGAGAGTTCACAAGTAGGCAGAGAGGCAGAGAGAGAGAGGGGGAAGCAGGCTCCCTGCTGAGCAGAAAGCCTGATGCGGGGCTTGATCCCAGGACCCTGAGATGGTGACCTTAGCCAAAGGCAGAGGCTTAACCACTGAGCCACCCAGGCACCCCTATCTGTATAAATTTTAAACATGTTTGTGTGTATATATACTGTTGGGTTGACGTTTATAATAAAATAATTGAAATGAAATCAAAGTAGCTGAAAATGAACATAATCTTAAGGCCAGCAGGTGGCAAAATTGTGCCAACTAATGATATTGCAATTTTGAATAAAATGTTCTTATCTAGAAATTTTTAGAAATTACAATTTTAAACATATTTAACTATCAATAATGAAGAAATTGTTGTAGGGTTTTAAAGTGCCATAGTTTTTTGGTTGTACAAGAAAACAAAAAACAAAAACAAACTAGATAATAAATGTTGAAAAATATGTAGGTTATAAGTTAATTTTTTTTGGCGCAGTAGGTCAAGTCTGATGCTGGGAATATAAAAACCATAAGGGCTTTGTAAAGTGTACTCTTCCTCTAGGGAGCTGTGCTATGGGGTGCTCTGATAAAGATGAGGGTACATGTACATACCCACCCACAGAAATTTAGATTTTTTAACTTCACTCATTATGTTGGACCCTATATAAGAAATTTCCTGGGGCTGGGGGGGGGGTGGATTGGATGAAGGAGATCAAAAGATACAAACTTCTAGTTATGAGAAATATACATACTAGGGATATAATGTACAACATGACAACTATGATTGATACCTGCTATATGGTAACCTTGAAAGCTGCGAAGAGAGTGGATCCTGAAAGTTCTTGAAAGTTACTGAGAATGGATCCCAGAAGTTCTCATCACAAGGAAAAATACCTTTTTCTGGGTATCTGTATAGGAGGGTAGGTTGACAACTCATTGTGGTTGTCATTTTGCAGTATATGTAAGTTATTATGGTGTGCTGTTTAAGCTTACACAGTGCTGTATGTCAATTATATCTCAATAAAACTGAAAGAAATTTTCTAATGATTGTCACTGGGATTATCCTTACTTTGGGAAAGGTGGAATTATAATCATACTGGCAATTGTTTAGAATCAAATTTGGTTTCAAACACATCTTTTTTAGTAAGAAAGTTAGATTACTTTGTACTTATTAGAAGTAAGCATATTTAGTTTTAGTTTTTAGGTCTACATGTGTCAGTTAATTTTCTTTAATGACCAAGATTCAAACAAAAAGATTTAAACAACCATGCACAGCCCTTGCTTCTTACGAGTGGGATTTAGTAGTAAATGTCTCATTACAATTAAGTAAATGTCTCATTACAATTACAATTACAGGATTTAGGGCTCCTAATGTACTAATGTTGGAGAGATGAAGCTCTAAGAGGCAGGTGCCTATTCCTGATAAGCACAGAAAATGACCATTAAAAGATGAGGACTGTGTTACAGACCGGGCAGTGGCTACTTAAGAATTGCCTTCTCCTTATTAAAATGGTATTTTGGGATTAAGGTCTATACCTCCCTTTCCATAAAAGAGCCTGTGTTAGAGACTCCAGTCATAATCTAAGGAAAGCTTCAAAAGACAAAGGCACACTATGGTACCTCTATTCCTTAGCCTCATGTTTAAATTAGTTAGTTTTAAAAATAACCTCTTTCCCCTTTCATACAGATCTAACCTGACCTCTGAATTTTAGGGCTCCTATTAAAATTACATTCATTTGACTTCAGTTTGGCATATTTTCAAGTTTTCTTTTTATCAATTAAAAACTAGTTTATTGAAAAATAGCCCCTTTTTTCAAATTAAACTTTTGTTTTGTTTTGTTTTTGTTTTTATCTGTTGGCCCTACTTCCATTACTGTGCCTATGATTTCAGAGTGAAGACGTTCCAGGCACAGTTACTTCATTAGCACTTTTTACCTTTTGGTTGTGACAATTTATTTTTTCTCAATTTGGTTAATACGAAAAGGTATACCCAATCTATTTCACTCAATATATGAACAAGCTTCATTTCTCTTTGTTCAATGATGCCCTCCACTACCTTACTGCAAATAAATCCACATACTTGGTTATTTGAAAACCATGAAGATGGGCAAAATTTTCTAATGTTTGCAGCAGATCCCTAATTAGGATAGGAACTGGCAGGGGTGCCCTCAGATGTACTGCAGCTAAGCTGCTAAGAAATCCATAGTTTCTTCTTATCATTTGTTGTAGGCACTCAGTAATGTCCTTGGCGTTTTGACTGTCCTAAGAGCGTTGCTGAGATTTGTGTTTGTGTGGAGTGGAGGGGGGAGAAGTGGACTTCAGTTGCAAAGATCCATGACTTGGTCTGGTGTAATCTTGCTGGGCAAAATAGGCTACAGAAGAATTCTCATTAAAATTCCAAGAAAGTTCCCACACTCATAAATCCAACCAACTGATGTCAATCAATTGAACCCTACCGGAAATTCTATTTATTGCAGGGGTTTCTTTCTTGGTTCACTTGCCTGAAACCTTCCAAGTCTGTTCTTCAGACTATTTTCCAGGCTCAGTTTCTGGCAGTTTTCTCTCTGTCTCCTTTTGTTCCTATAGTCCTAAACTTTCCGTTCCCACCCCTTTTTGTCTCCATGTATTAAGTCCTATTTTCTTTTTGACTGTATCAAATCTATTAATGCTGCACCAGGATAAGCCTCCATTAAAATAGGATTGCAAAACTTTATAAGAGAAAATTTAAATAAGCCTCCTCAGAGCAGTGATGGATAGTTTCAAAATTCATGTTAACTTAATCTCTACTCCTTAGAGGGAAGTAAAGAGTTCCCTTTCCTATCCTAGGTGTAATGTCCTCTCTCCCTCCATCCCGTTCCTCCTCACATACAGGCCAAATGACTTTAGATGGCAAAAAGTATAAAATGCTTGAATTTACAAGTCAAATTATATTGAATGTTTATATTCTAACATATAAAGCCCTCAAATTATATTGAAGAAAAAAAAGACATTGCCAACTATGACTCAGGTATAGGTACTTCTATTTGAAATTTAGAAACAGGGCACCTGGGTGGCTCAGTGGGTTAAGCTTCTGCCTTTGGCTCAGGTCATGATCCCAGGGTCCTGGGATCGAGCCCCACATTGGGCTCTCTGCTCAGCAGGGAGCCTGCTTACACCCCCCCCCCCACCCCCGCCTGCCTCTCTGCCTACTTGTGATCTCTCTCTGTCAAATAAATAAATAAATAATATATATACAAAAAAAAGAAATTTAAGAAACAGGATTATTAAAAAAACAGGATTATTCAGCACTACCTATACATTAAAAAACTGAATCCCTCATCAAATTATCTGTAGGGATAAACGAGGTTTGACTGTAGTTTGGCCAATTACTATGACCTTGGAGAAGTTATCTAACATCTTTAAATTCCAGTTTCCTTATCTGAAAAATGATGATGAAAGTGTTTTTACTCATAGGATATACATGAGAATTATAGAGATCATGTACATAAATAACTGTACAGTTCCTGGTATTAAAAGCTCAGTAAGATTAAAAAATGATGCTGATAATAAGGAAAAGCTCTTTTAGCCAAGTAATCACATTGTTTTTGCCCTCAAAAAAAAGTTCTTATTCCCTATAAGTTATTATGTTACTATGATCATCATTTCCCTTTTAAACTGTTACAGGATTCTGATTCCCCATCATTTTTATCAGTTAAACTTCATAAATGTTTTTTCTGTATTGGTGAGAACTACACCACCTCTCTGCTTCTTCATGCTGTAGTGGTCTCTGGACCCATCAATATTCATGATGGCCTGAGAAGGCTCGATGTATGGGCAATAAAATGGATCACTTTAGTATCAGGGGCAACTATACCTTTCTTGACTAATGACTTTGTGCAGAAAATACAAATTTGGCATTTATCCAACTATGTTTATTATCTACGTTGATTAGGCAATGCTCTAAGGCAAGGGATACAGCAATGAACAATCTTTGGCTTCATTGATGTTGCCTTCATTGATGTTGCCTTGCCTTAATGTGGTTTAAGAGGAATAAAACGACTTGCAAACTAGAGTAATAAGTGGTTTAGCCAAAGAAAACAAGATTCTCCTTTGGGAAACTTCACTGAGTTATAAATGTGGGAAGAAAAATAGAATGGGTGTAAGAGCAATTGTGAAGAATAAAGGGCAAATCCTGGAGCCTTCATTCAGTTGCTACTTTGTATCTGCTGATACTATGTGAGCTGTAAAATTGGACAGGATACAGTATTTTTCCTCACAGAACTTCCAGTATAGCAGGAGGGTGTGAACTACAGTAAGGACTTAAGTGCCTTGTCTCTTTAGTGTAAGAAAGGGCGAAGCTGAAGAAAAAAGGTTGAAGGCACATATTAATGTAGCCACCGGAATGAAGCATTCTAGTCCCTCAACATTCCACGGCTAATGGAAAACTGTCTCTTGGATATTTAAAAATAAAAACAAAAACAAAACTCACATCTGATAACTAATGCACAATTAGGCAAAAATAAGGCAGCCTATGAAAATGGCAGAGGTTGGTATTAACACAGCCCTTAGATGGAGTAAACGAAATGAACTCTAATATGATCAGGGGAATCTGGGAAAAAAGAATAAAAAAAAGTGACTTCTAAATTCAGCCTTAAAACACATGTAGAGTAACAAGAGGCAAAAAGGAAAAAGAAGAGAGTAGAGAAAGAAAGTAGAAAGAAGATGTGCTTAAAAAAACTTTAGGAGTTTGACTGGAGACAAGAAGTAGCGACAGAGTAGGAAACAATTACCCAAAGCCAGACATGGTGCCGGAGGGGGCACTTGGTTTACAACCCAAGAGTGTATTTGTTGGTTGGACACCATTAGTGGAATACAAAACTGCAAATAGTATAAATCTTTACCTCTGCAAATAATGGCCTTTTATCTCTTAAAATCCTTCTGGAGGCTCTGCTATATGTCCCCAAGGTCAGTACCTTAACAGATCACCTTTAGGACTGAAAAGCTCCACTGGAAAAAAGCAGGCATTCTATGTTTTAAGTTTTACTCACATGCTAAGGAGATAATGTTAGAACAAATACTATTGTGTATATAACAAGCACTAAGGCAGGCTTATTTTTAATTCTCAGACTGACTCTTCGAAGGAAGTATTTTTTTTTTAAGATTTTATTTATTTATTTATTTGACAGACAGAAATCACAAGTAGGCAGAGAGGCAGGCAGAGAGAGAGAGGAGGAAGAGGAAGCAGGCTCCCTGCTGAGAGAGAGCCTGATGCGGGGCTCGATCCCAGGGTTGTGGGATCGTGACCTGAGCCAAAGGCAGAGGCTTTAACCCGCTGAGCCACTCAGGTGCCCCTCAAAGGAAGTATTTTTAATCTTTCAATAGTTGAGCTAAACCGGGTTTTAGGCAGATTAATGGATTCACCTAAAACCACGAAATTAATAGTTTGTATTTTGACAGTGATATGCCTGATTTAAAAACTCAATCCCAGGGGCGCCTGGGTGGCTCGGTGGGTTGAACCTCTGCCTTCGGCTCCGGTCATGATCCCAGAGTCCTGGGATCGAGTCCCGCATCGGCTCTCTGCTCAGCGGGGAGCCTGCTTCCTCCCCTCTGCCTGCTTCTCTGCCTACTTGTGATCTCTGTCAGATAAATAAAATCTTTAAAAAAAAACCCACAAAAACTCAATCCCATTTTATTATGGTGGCTCTTAACCAGTGCTGTATATTTCAACTGCCTGGGGGGAACTTTTATTTATTTTTATTTATTTATTTTTTAAGATTTTATTTATTTGACCGGGAGAGAGAGATCACAAGTAGGCAGAGAGGCAGGCGGGGGGCGGGGTGGGGGAGCAGGCTCCCTCCCAAGCAGAGAGCCTGATGCGGGGCTCGATCCCAGGATCCTGGGATCATGACCTGAGCCGAAGGCAGAGGCTTTAATCCACTGAGCCACCCAGGCGCCTCCTGGGGGGAACTTTTAAAAATGAAACTTATTTAAAACAAGTTTTAATCAGAGAAATACATATGTACAATTAAGAAAAAAAAATAATACTGTTAGATTGATAATGAAAGACAGTAATCCTTTTTTCTCCAGAGACAACCACTTCTTACTAGTTTTTGAATGTTTTTTTTATTGACTTCTCTGTATTAGATCTTGACTGATTCTTTCCTATTACACACACCTCTCCCCTCTCCAATCCCCCAATGTTACATAATCATTTCTTGTTGTATTAGTATTCAGTATTTACATCATGACTGACTTTATATGACCAGTATTATTCACCACTGAAGTATGCAATGTTGTTGGTGGTGGTTTTTTTTTTTTTTTTGATAGAGATCATAAGTAGTCAGAGAGGCAGGCAGGGAGAGAGGAGGAAGCAGGGTCCCCGCTGAGCAGAGACCCCCCCCTCCCCATGTGGGGCTTGATCCCAGGACCCTGAGACCATGACCTGAGCCAAAGGCAGAGGCTTTAACCTACTGAGTCACCTAGGCGCCCCTGCAATGCTGTTCTTAAAAAACTCTGAATTTTCCTGTCTCATAACGGATTTATTTCCTTAATTTTTAAAAAAGTTGCAGCCCACCAATTCATCTCCAGACTCTGAAAGATTATAAATTTCGTCTTTATATTCAAACACACCAGTACTCTGTTTTCCTTTGTGAGGCATTCCAACTAACTTGCTATCTTTAGGCATTTCTTAGGAATTCGTGCTGTTCTCCCCTATTTTCTTTCCTTTTATAACAACATGATTATGATTTTAGCAACTTAATAGCATACTCCCTTTGTCATTTACTCTTTAAATAATAAAATGCCTCCTTCCCCACTGACAACCAACTGTATACCTCTCAACTTCCCACTTTATAAGGACACCATCATTTCATTTACTTTTCCCTCCCCACTTTCAACATCCCTGCTGGTAAACTGTACTTTTCCATTATCAAAGCTGGTAACATGTAACCACAATTAAGTATTACCTCAACAGATGAAAACAAGAAACATCATTTATACTAATTACAATTATTAAATATTATTCACGAAGTAGCCAAGCTTAGGGCTGTGACTGGATTTCCTTCTCGTTGGCTCCAAGGTCTTGAACTACATGCTACTCACAGGGACACCGAAAGACAGCCCACTTTCTTACACTCCAACCCTCTGTTCGAAATCCAGCAGCATTTCACGTTATCTGGTATTAGGATTCTTTTCCTGTACTGCTGGGCTTTTCCACTGAACATTTTTGATGGTTTTGGTTTTCTCTTGTTGAAGAAGTGTATTTATCTTCCACATATCTTTAAGATCTTCAGCTTCTTATTCATTCAATGTCTTGCTTACAATCCAATATTCCCGAAATTTATGTTTTCTTATTTTAATTTGGACCATGAGTTTGTTGTACATTAAAATTTTCCTGAAAACTTTAGTAGCCTTCCTTTTTTATAATGCATCATGTTCGTTCTGTTTTTGTTTTAAGGTTGCAAAGCTTAAATATTGCCGTAGACCTTAACTGAAGCTCTTCGCCCTCCCCGGAAAATCGCTGACTTCCTCTCCAGCCGCTACCCGCTTTCCGCCACCGCCCAGTCGCTCAACCAGAGACCGACAGCGCAGCCGCAAAGAGCGCTCTAGTCCTCTCGCGAGAATCCCGAGCTCTGCGCTCGCAGCTCCGTTTCGCCGCCAAGCCTCCTGGTAGTCGGCCATGTCCCGGCCGGGAAGTCGGCTGCGTAAGAAGGGCACTAAATGTGTACCTGCAGACGGATGTTGAGGATCACCGAGCCTGCGACGTAAAAGTACGGAAAGTTCATGCGCAGCTGCCACGCCAGCTCGAAGAAGGCGAGCAGGGTGCGGGAGAGCCCTTTGCAGAAGACTCCGTAGGAGCTGGGGACCGCGGCCGTGCTGGAGGCTTTGAGGGCCAAGGAAGACGGAGCCGCCGCGGTGGCCATGGACCTCGTGTCGCCGCTCCCCCAGTGTTAAGCGCCGAGAGTCACCACAGGCTTCGTGCACCTCCGACCGACGGCCGGGGCGGCGAGGGGCAGGGTTCGGGTGATTACGCAGCCGCCAGGCTCATACCTGCGCCTCCCGCTGGCTCCGTGTCCTGCCGAGCGGCGCTCTGGCCACGGCCGCTGCTGGCGCTCCGCCCCTTCCTGTCTGCTGCTCCCACTGGTATTTAGCCCTTGGAGCTAAACAGGTGCGGAAGGGGTTATGCGTATATATGCCGTACGCATTGTCTTATGCATGGTCGGCCAAACAGATATTATTTCCACTGTCAAATGAAGAAAGGAAGTTTAGTAAAGTTAGGTAATATGAATTGACCTAGAGAACACAGTTTGTAAGGGTCGAACTCTAGATTTAAGACCGGTCTGTCTGCTATGTGATGTAGGTTATTAGCCAGGAATATCACCCTTTGATTTCATAAAATTAACCCTAATATTAGGGCAGGTGAACTCCTTACATAAACCAATTCAGACATAAAGTCTCTGTGTTCATAACATACTACAACTGTAAAGGATCACAACCTCAGGCTATGGATTTTCTGTGTATTAGGACTCTTTCCATTGCAAGTGACAGAAACCTTTAGGCAAAACAAAATGAAACACATATACTTTAATTTTTTTGGGGGGGGGGCGGATGTTACATATGTACAGTATCATTCCCACCCGGGTAAACCCATGAAAAGTCCAGATTAGGTATGGCAGCTTCTACCATTTCTGCATGGGGATACCCCTGTGTAACTTATGGCTAGGCCCCAAAGCTTGGAACACTACTAAAACCTCAACTCTGAATAACTTTAGGGTAACGTCATATTGTATCTCCCATAGCCCCATCCTCTTCTGATGTTTAAGTGATGCACATTTCATTATCTTCTCTCATCTACATTTTAACTTAATCTCTACACTCAGGGATTATTCAGATATGTAATTTATGATCAAAATCCCCAAATGGGACGCCTGGGTGGCTCAGTTGGTTGGACCACTGCCTTCGGCTCAGGTCATGATCCCAGGGTCCCGGGATCGAGTCCCACATCGGGCTCACAGCTCCATGGGGAGTCTGCTTCTCCCTCTGACCTTCTCCTCCCTCATGCTCTCTCTCACTGTCTCGCTCTCAAATAAATAAATAAAATCTTTAAAAAAAAAATCCCCAAATTACCATCTAGTTCTGAAAAAGCATTGTTCACATATCCCACATCTCATCCTGCATGAATAGCTGTAGTGACTATTTGAAGCACAGTCAATGTATCCTAGAGGACCTCTGTTTCTCCATATTCTACTGATAATGATTGGTACAAATAACATGCCATCATGAAATTTATAAAATGTAATTGCGTGTTCCCAGCTAGAATTTTTTCTACTTTGCTATACTAATACCACTCCAGCAATGCTGTGTTGACACCACTTAAAAGAACTGATTACCAGAGGTGTCTGGGTGGCTCAGTGGTTAAATGGCTGTATTCGGCTCAGGTCATGATCCTAGGCTTCTGGGATCAAACCCAGGGCTCCCTGCTTGGCTGGAAGCTGGCTTCTCCTTCTCCCGCTAAAATCTTAAAAACAACAAAAACTATTATCAATCAGTTGAGACAATGTATAAAATAGAATATTTGAGAATAGAAAATATTCTGAATTGTAATAGAAGATGAATGGCAACTTCGAACCAAGAGAAAATGTGCTAATTTTAGTATACAAGTATAATTTACCCATTCTGAAAATTGAGAAAAGAATAAATAGATCAAGATATTCAGGGTCACTGAAGTCATTAAGTTTCTGGATCTTCCATTTCCAACTATGTAAAACAATGTGGATTCATTCTCCTCTACCCATTCTCTATTAGCCCACCCCCTACATCCAGCTCTGTTTAACTCCATGAAAATCCTGTCTTTCTTCCTGGGCCCATGGGGCAAATAGCAGCTATTTACTAACTAACAGATGTCCTGTTTCAGTGGGAAAGGACTGGGCAAATATGAGTAGTCATGAAACTCCCTCTCTTAATCAATAATGCTCTAAAGCCGATGAAGGATTTCCATCAGGTGAAACTGACAGTGGAAGGTGGAATAGGACCAATATTTTTCATGGTTCTGGTTTTTATTCTGTCCTTTGAATAACTGATCCATATTTTTTTGCCTAATAGGCATATGTAAGTAAGCTGTTAGCAGTAACACATCTTAAACCATTTTTCTGGTTGATACTCCATTGGGTACTCATTGAACCTTCCTTTTCTAATCTTGCTTATTCCCCCTTTTTTGACTCAATATTCCCAATTTAGTACTTTTTTTTTTTTTTTTTTTTTGAGAGAGAGAGAGAGTGGGGGTGAGTGCATGGTTGGGGAGGGGCAGAGGAAGGAGGAGAGGATCTCAAGCAAACTGCCCTACTTGGTGCTCCATCTCACCACCCTGAGATAACCACCTGAGGCAAAATCAAGGATCAGACACTTAACCGACTGAGCCACCCAGGCAGCTCCCTGCCCCCTCCCCATTTACTACTGTTTAATGACCTGGTTGGTCTTAAGATCCTTTGGAAGAGTTTAAAGGTAAGTGCCACTGGGTCTGCAAAGGATTATATTGGCAAATTCTCACTATTGTAGTTATCAGGTATAATACGTCTTCTTTCATTTTAATTTTATTTATTTGAGCCTTGTCTCTTAATTGAGTCTGGGTTAAGATTTGTCAGTTTTGTATATCTTGTAACCAGGTGGTTGTTTGAGTTTTTTCCTACTGTTTGTATAGTCTCTGCTTTTCATTTATACTCCTTGTTAATGGTGTTGTTTTGTTTTGTTTTTGTCTTTTGGTAGTTCCTTGAAGTATACATTAGGTTATTTGAGAACTTTCAATCTTCCCACCCCAAGCTCATGGTTGCCACTCAAACCTTTGTGATTGCCATGCCACTGTCTTTGTTCTTAATGGCTCCCAGCAGATGATGGTATGTGAAGACCAGCAGTGTCCCTTAGTCAAGCTCCTGGAGAACTAATTACTTTGCCCTTCAGCTCCTTGATGCAGGTCCGACCTTCATGCAGCAATTGGGAAGTCAGGACATTAGATATGCAGGCTAAACCCTATCAGGGAGAAGCAGAGCTGGGTGTTTTTGCCTACTTTGTGCTTTAGCAGAGGTGATAGTTACTGGGAATCTTTGTGTGCACATGTAGAACCACCTCTTTAGTTTGTGTGGTCCCCAGGGATTTGTGGATGCTGAATCCTGCCAGTTCCAGAGCTAGTCATAAAAGCTGGGATGCTGGATGTCTGGATATGCTTGTAGTGAGAAGTTGGAGCTTTGGTTTTATTGTTGAAGTGATCTGGGAGGAAACAGTGGGTGATGTGCCCTGCTCCTCTGTCAGTCTCCTGGGAGGATCATAGGTAGTTCCAACATACAGGCTGATTAGAAGCCATATCCTCAGGCAGCAGCTGTGAAAGTCTGCAAATTCCTCTTAGGGAGAAACCTGGAAATCGGTGTTTTCTCTTGGTGCCTCTGCACTGAGTCTGGGGGTGGGGAGAGATTACGGCAGGGAGGGCTAGCATGCCTGTTAACAATTGTTTCTTTGTCTGATATAGTCCTGTAGGCCTAGATGCAAGCCCTGTACAAGATCTTAGAGCTAAGTGATTTGGGAGAGCATTTCTTGGCTGGCAGTGTTAAAAGTTGGCCTAAACTTTTTGCTCTTTCAGGATAATCTGGGAGTTGGGGGTTCCCTCCAGTTTGGTGCTGTGCAGGGGTGAGACTCATGCTGAAAGTGTGTTTCAGCCTTTCCTACTTGTTTTGATGTGGATATATTCTAAGTTTCCCAGTGTGTAGGAGTCACTCAATTAGTCTGCATTTTTCTTAGAGGGAATTGATCCATGTGTAGCTGCATATTTGATATGCTGTGAGAGGAGAGACATTCAGGAGCTTTCTGTTGTCACCATCTTAATGATATTTCAACTGATTTTCCATGGTTGCTCCAGAGGTATTCTGTGTGTGTGTGTGTGTGTGTGTGTGTGTGTGTGTCTTTGGAGTGGACAGTATGGGGTAGGTGTGGAGTTTTCACACATTACTTCTCATACTGCAGTGTCTAGCACTTAGTCATTTGATCACATCTAACTGCAAAGAAGGCTGGGGAATGTCTTATGCATGCTTAGGAGGAAGAATAAAATAAGGATTTTGGTCTGCCTCATTGTGTCTGCCACAGTCTCCATGCCTGTTTTTAAATCACCAGATGTACCCCTTTCCCCACTCATGGGACAAAGTCACACCCCTTTCCTGGGGACACAACTCAAAGTTCTGTATTTAAGTTCTGTCAGTTTAGAATCCAGGAATTTGCGGTGATAAGCAGTTCTCTACATGATTACTGGTTGGTGTCCCTCATAGTCCGATGACAAATGAACACAGAAAACACAAATGGGTGCCTTCCTCCATCCTCCACCTCCAACCAAAAAATGAATGGTTAGGGTCAGGCTTGCTGGACAAAGTAAACGCCTTTCATTTGGCAAAGAGAATAGGGGGTCTGTGGCTCTCGATTGTCCATAGCAGCGACAAAATCTGGGTAGATACTGGGAAGCCCCTGGCAGTGACTTTGCTGAGAAGTTCCTGATAGTCCCTGTGTCTGGGCTCTGGGAGGAACTCCCTTATTCTTCATTTTCTGTGGCTCCTGGCTCCACCTTCTGGATGGTCTTCATAATTATTATTCTCCTTGGCTACATCTGAAGTAGATGTTGGGGAAGAAACGCTCCTGAACAAGGTCCAGATTTCAAGCCTACTCCCTGATAAACAAATTTAGAATCCAGTATGTCATTCAGATATCACAGATTTCACTGTCACACTCAACAAGTACAATTATCCCAAATATTTAGGAAGTTTTGTTTAATCTGTTTGCTTTCAGTCAGATGTCCAGAGACAAAGATTTCCCTTACATAAATGTCTTCCTTAAGCAATTAATTAATTAGCTTACCTATGCATGACTACTTCAACTTCAGTAGAAGCTATCTGGAAGCCATCTGAAGTAATGGGCTTATGTCAGAAGTTTAAACCCTTGGTCTGGTTTTTTCTATAAGGAATAGTTTCCATGATTAACTAAAAAATCTTAATGGGCCTTTGTCCATTAAGGATTTTTCTTCAGTTTTATTTATTTGAGACCAAGAGCTGTGAGATTTTTACAAACCTATGAAACCCCAAATTTCTGAACTCACTCTTCCTTTTCTGTTTGCAACCCAACCGTGTCATTCCTTTCTCATCTTGTCTTGGAATACCTTGCTAAAAACAGCTTTAGCACAACATTTTAGGTCTAATCAACCACTTCCACTAGGGCTAAGACAACATAAACAGGGCCTGCTTTAAAGATTTTTATATGTAGCATTTTGGAAGACTTTGCCACTGCACGTGGAACGCTGCATGTTTCCAGCCTCCAAAATTTGTATCTGCATGATCCAAATGCTTTGAAACCTGCCCACATTGTGTCACAAGTCGGCTCCCAAACCAAATGACTCATACATAATGTAGACTTAAATTGCTTTTTTCACAGTGTTTTTTTTTTTTTTTTAAAGATCCAACTTTTTATCTGACAGATCACAAGGAGGTGGAGAGGCAGGCAGAGAGAGGGAGAGGAGGAAGCAGGCTCCCCGCTGAGCAGAGAGCCCGACCCAGGGCTCGATCCCAGGACCCCGGGACCCTGGGGCCCCGGGACCACGACCTGAGCCAAAGGCAGAGGCTCAACTCACTGAGCCACCCAGGCGCCCCGTTTTTTTTCACAGTGTTTGAGGAGCCTTCTCCATACAGTTACCTGGGAATTAGGCTGAGTGAACGTATTCCATCTTTAACATGTAGCTTCCAAGATTGACTTGGGGTCATACCCATTCCTGCCAGCAGTGAGGAAGAAGGTTTATGGAGGAGTGTTCATGGGGAGATCTTTTTTGGGGATGGACCTGTAAATGATGCACATCATTTTCACTCATATGTCCTTGTTCGGATTTCAGCCACATGGCCACAACCACCTGTAAGGGAAGCTGGGAAGTACAGCCTCTCGGCCCAGACGAAAACGAGATGCAGTTGAGGACATGGCTGTCGGAGAGCACTTAGCACCATTACAATCAAAATAGCCAATAAGTTATTGTAAAACAGTTTCTGCCTTTAGAAGCATGGTCTAGCTCGTTTGTGCCACTTTGATAATTTATACCAGCACTGTATCTGTCTTGAATATCAGCTCTTTTTTTCTCTTTCCTCATAAACTCTAAAGAACTCAGGTTCCCCCTGAGTGTTCCTATCCACATAAAAGCATAGCTGATTCGGCACTGTAGCATCTGTAGCTTCCTCATGTATATTCCCAGCATCTGTTGCTTATAACTTCTGATTTAGCTCTTACAATATTATGCAACTAATTATTTATACTTACTTGTTCTAGAGCTTGAGTGTGCTATTTGAACTATTTAAATTATTCCTACAAGTCACATTAAATCCATAAAAATCCTTCATAGGTAGAATGAGTGACAATGACAACAATTACATGAAATTTTTTTCTAGCAATTTCTATTCAAACTCTAAAACATTTTGCATTCAAATGAATGACTCAGGGAATATGAAAGTAGAACTTAGGGGGAAATAATCTCTCATACTTGCATGTTTTCATACCTGATTTCATCCCTTGAATCATTAGCACAAATGGACATTTTCAGCTGGTGCAAGGATCAGTGGGGATTGATTAGCATTTACTCTGGAAATTAGGTAGTAGCTGACTAAGTCATAAGAGGGGTATTCATGAAGCTTCATATCTCTTCCCAGAACTGTTTGGTTTAGCCCTGGAATCACAGTATCAATAGAATGAACTATTCTTTTGTGAAGGTCTCTGAGACTATATGACATAGCAGAATTTGGGTTGTCCTTTCTGGAATTAGGATGCAAACATCTCCAAGTGGATGTCAACCTGCGACTGTTTAGCTATGGAGCCATCACTGAGGCACCACATCGGAAATATTTTCATGGAACTGTGAGCTGGACTGAAGATCTCTTTGTGGTAGTGGCAGCAGGAGAAGCCATCTCAGGAATGTAGGGAAATGGGTTCATTGGACTGGCAAACTGCATTGAAAGGTCAAGAATGGGAAAGTCTCATCAACTGATTTCATCCTTAACCAGCTTGGCTATGGCCAGAGTCACTCAACAGTGAGTAACACTATTTGACTGACTGATTTATGATGGACTGTCTCCACATCCCTATGCCACTGGTAAAAGAATAGCAAAAGTGGTTACTATTCATTGGTAGTTGTAACTGTCCCTCAGAACAATGTATTACATAAAATATAACCCATGAGAAATTATATACTCAGGGAATATATACTAGTTACCAAGCACCGTACTAGTTACCAAGGCTTAGATATCTACAGCCGTAAGAAAAGCATATACTGGCAACAGGCCTCTGGGGGAGAGGATGATATATGCCCTTAAAGCCGAGCAGCTGGGGATGCCCGGCTCACTCAGTGCAGAACGGCGCCTACTTCATTTTTCCGTTATCTCCCCTTCCCCCCGAGAGTACCTGTGGCTAATTAAATGAGCCCTTTGAATGTGCTTGCTCAACTATAAACTTTATACTGCTTGACCAGATATATTTTGCCTTCCTTCTTGTTTATCTACAAGGCATATGATTAATATTAGCCTTCTTTGGCTCCTTTGTTGATTAATGTCTATAGCTGAGAAAAACGGGACTGAGGAGGTGTTCCGGGCAACTGTCTTTTCTGCTGTTGTCCCCTGCTCCCTTTCTCTTGCAGCTGACTTGTTTATGCCTCATTCTTCTCCCGGGCGCCGTCAGGAAGCAGCAGTAGTAACTAATCACTGACCTCCCTGGTTTGCCACCTGCCTAACATTTTCTGCTTCCTTGAGAAAGCCAAGTTCTCCCACTTGTTTTTCATCAGCCTGAAGTGGAGAGAGAACAGAATGGGTCTCGTGCTCTCCCTGGGGCCTTTGTTCTTATAGTCTGTTAACTTCTGAACGAAGGTGACTGGTGGAGGAGTACCTATGGAGTACATGAGAGACACATGACTTTGCATTTAGACATAAGTAAAATTTTTGGTCTTAAAAGGTCTTCTACTTCCTACCTTATCCTATGTATTCCCTTTCTCCTGTTCCTGACCACTTGCTCTTTTTGTTTCTGTTCTTGGTGAGACACCAGGAATTTGCAGCTCAACCTGATGGGGTTGAGGGACTCCAGTAGAGACCCATACAAGGGCCATGAAAATGGTGACAGCCTTCCTCCTCCTCTTCACCATTTACTTATTTCCACTCCAATAGCAAGTTGGATCTTCCTTAAGATACAGAGATAACAATCAGGCCAAGATGTTTGTCATGGTGAGTTCAGCTACCTTTCACTCAGGCTTTGTGCAACAGTATGGCATTTTGTAATGAAGGTGAAGATGCGTATTCTGAGACATATTCATTGCAGTCCTATTTATATTCACTGGAGAATGTTTGGTACTTGGGCACCAGGATATATACACAAAAATGTGCATATTACTACTTCTCTTAATAGTTGAAATTGAGAAGTCATACAAATGTCCATTATGATAAAGTGGATAAACAGATTATGGTATCCTGATACAATAGAATACTATGAAACACTGCAAATGAACAAATTGTAATGTTTTTTAGTTCTTTGTTAGGGAAAAGACACATAATTTTGTAAAGCATAATACATATTCAGTGTAGCGTTTGGATATGTGTGTGTATATATAGTGCTTTGACTTTGACTACTGTAATACAATAACCCAGATTTAATCACAGTAGCTAGAAATGCAAATAAACAGGTGGGAGAATTTTGCTTGCTAATGATACTATTAAAATATGAAAGAAATTTACTCTGTGTTTACACAGAGGATGTATACGTCTGTATGAAAATACAATAAAAGCAACGTAGTGGTTGAGGTTACTTTGGTCACAGTATTTAGAGTGTTGTAAAGGAAAAAAATAGAATGTAAATCATTATAAATATGTTGGTTTTCAGTTGTCCTTGTTGAAGTAGTAGGTGAAGGTGTTCTTTCAGGCTAAGCCCCAGTGCTCAGACTGGTGTAAATATCCTAAGGCCAAGGGGAAGTGTTCTATGACAGTGAAGTCTGCCACTTAGAAAGTCCTGTAAAATCACATCTGTCATTTACCGGTTTCCCATTTAGCTGCCATCATCATCATCATCATGTGCCTCATTTAATGATATGTACTTGAAATGTTTATGTACATAATTTGGACAATGTCTAAGTAATTAATTTAACAACCAGTCAGACACAGTGGAAGAGAAAGAATTAGTGAATTAGAAGATAACTACCCAGATTGAAAGATTAAAAGATGGAAAATACATTCTGCAGGGTGAGCAACCTGAAGGTTACATAGTCTGTGTCTTCTCTAAATTTTCTTTGCAAAACGTACAGTTTCTTTGGAGTCCATCTCTTACCAAATAATAGGCAGCTAGGAGCAGTCATTTGATGCCTACAATGTTTTGCCTCACAGCTTCTTCACTCAGATAAAAAAGTTAATTTCATTCATTTTCTGTCTTCCAAGTTGTCTTAAAAATAGAATTGCAAATATTTCAAAAGTGCCTAATGTGCCACTGTTTTTATAGCCTTTTGTATCAGTTTCCTCAGAATCAATGCCATATATTTAAGCTTTTGTTCTATTATAGCCAGGTTCTACTACCAATTTTTGTACCAGTCAGCTTATATTGTGTAACAACCACAAAACTCAGTGATAGACAACAATAATAGTTTATTTCTATATATTTCTGGAGACCAGTGATCTGTGCTGGGCTTGCCTAGATATATGCATCAGATTTCCAGTTATGTGTCTGGGGGCTAACTGGAAACTAGTTGATCAAAGCTGGACCTGATGGAGCAACTTGGCTTCTCATATCTTCCATTCTTCTCCCTGGACCAGTTCACTAGTCTAGACGTAACTTTCTCATGGTGATCGTAGAAGTGAAGGGTGAACAAAGCCTGATATGCAAGCCCCAGTGATGTAAGTCCAGCAATGAAAGAATGCTGACAAAATACGTGCCAGCATCTAACTGGCCAAAGCAAATCACATGGCTGAGCACAGAGTCAAAGAATAGATCAGATCATCCCTCTCACAGTGAGAAGATACAACACTGTTATAGGCTGAAGAATTTGAGACCAACTTAAGCAATCTACTGTAGCATCCCATACATCATAAAAGCAATTCTAAGCCACATTTATGTCCTTGCATACCTGAGTCTCAATTTTCTACTCTTACTTGGAATTCTCCATCTATAGTAAGATCTTAAAGATTATAGAGAGCTCCACTTGGATTTATATTTCACTGTCACCTTTTCTGGAATTCTGTAAATTCTGTTCCCCCCTCTCCCCAACAAGTCCCCACATCTGTCCTATATATAAACTTCTCACAATTTTCTGCTTATCAATAAGTCCTTTCTGTTTTAGTTCCTTAATGGGTTGCACTCATCTTTTCACTGGAGTCTTATTGGACCATTTACTCTGTCTTTCTTGAAACTCCTGGGCAGGCAGTTTTTTATGTGCACTTTATGTGCACTTTTTGGTTCGTATTTCCCCCCCCTCCTAGCTTTACTTCTCTGAATTTTACCTTTGGAAGACTCCTGTTACAATAAGACTCATGATATAAATACGTTTCATTATGATAAAAGCACCTATCATTTAAATTCAACTTATTTTCTTTTCACTGAGTAGGTAATATAATCCGAAGGGATGTTCCATCTTCAAACGTCCTCTCCAAGTGGGAACTTAGTCCATTGTCACCTTGCCTAGTTCCTCCCTCTCACCCTCCATATACTTTCTTTTAATGTCTGGATTTCATATATTTCCTTGCATTTTAATACCTAATACCTGCCATTCTTAAATTCTGAGCCACATTCAGCTACATCTTGAATTTCAGTAATTAATGTCAAAAATGTCTCCATGTTCTATCAATGTTTTGTGTAGTCATCTTAGCAAAAAAACTCAGAATTTGTAAAGGCCAGAGCCAGGATTGAGATTCAACTTTATCTTCTATTCGGGCTAGTATGTAAGTCTAGAACTGTCCTAGTTCCAAAATCCTTGTTAAAATGGAACTGCAGGGTGTGGATTTTCTTGTAGTAGTCAGGATATTTAAATTTTAAATTAAAGCAAAGTAACCCAGACTTTTATACAGCTGAAAGTGCCAGGAATGGGGCAGCTTTCTGTATGGTTAGATTTAGATGAGCATGACAGTTGTGGCCAGCCCCAAAGATAAGTCTTGAAAATTAGCATAGCCATTCCCAATCTCTATATCAACAATAAAATGAATTCTATCACACACATGCATCCTCCTATGACCCCAATATTCTTTGCATGTAGGTAGACTCACTGTCAATGATACTAACCTTGTTACGTTTAATGACCTTCCTCCCTCCCTTCTGTTGTAGACAGCATAATGGCCCCTCAGTAGTGTCCACATTCTAAATCCCCAGAACCTATGATCATGTTACATAGCAAGAACAGTAAGGTTACAGATATAATTAATGTTGCTAATCAGTTGATGTTGAAATGTGGAGATGTCTTCAATTATCCAGGTGGGCCTGTTGTAATCGTAAGGGTTCTTTTAAATGGAAGAGGGAAGCAGGAGAGATTAAGAGAAGGAAATAGGAAAATGAAAGCAGAAATCAAAGTACTGTGATTGCTGGCTTGGAAGAAGAGAAGGGGCCTAGAGCTAAGGAATGTAGCCAGGTGCTAGGGCTATAAAAAGCAAGGAATGCAGTATCCCCTACAGCACCCAGGAAGGAAGAATGCACCCTTGCCTACACATTGATTTTATTCCATTTTGGCTTTAGACCAGTGGAACCCATTTCAAGCTTCTGCTCTCCAGAATGGTATAACAAATTTGTATTGTTTCAGCTGCTGTTTGTGATTATTGTAGCAGCAAGAGGAGAATAATATACTTCCTTATGCAAAGACACACTGAATCTTTCACCATAGATCGCTTATGATATCTATCTATGTGTTTGGATAACAATATTCATGGATTATCCAAACCTTTGATTTCTGGCTTCTTTGTGTAAACATCTTCTGAAAAGGACTGGTTAAATTCCAGAATATGTATCTATCCATGCACTGTAGTTAATTGGCAGGTCAATTTCAGCCAGCTTGAGCATGTTTACCATGTCCAAAAAATCTTTCTTTCTATATATTTAACTGACAATAGGACTGGTACATGAGCCTGACTTACTGTTGTGAGATTTATCTGGAAGATTTGTTTATACTGTTCAGTCTCAAACATCCTATTCCACACTCTCCAATCTCAGTCTTACTAGTTGTGGCCCTGCTGCCACTCTAGCGTGCAGTCAGCCCCATGAGATTCAGCACCTGGTAACTCAAGGTGATTTCTAAGGTAATTGTAGAAGGAACAGGATAAGACTGAGGGTGGGTAACCAACCAGTTACGAGAATTACGAGGGAAAGTATGACTAAGAAACACGGTCTGTTAAAAAAGAAAACCACAGACCCAAAATGGTGTCACTTAGACCTCAGTTCACAAACTTGGGCTTAATATTCAATCTAATTGTAGGTTTTTTTTTTTTTTTAAAGATTTTATTTGTTTATTTGACAGACAGAGATCACAAGTACACAGAGAGGCAGGCAGAGGGGGTAGGGGGGAAGCAGGCTCTCCGCCAAGCAGAGAGCCCCATGTGGGTCTCGATCCCAGGACCCGGGGATTATGACCTGAGCCAAAGGCAGAGGCTTTAACCCACTGAGCCACCCAGACGCCCCTAATTGTAGTTTTAACTTCCCACTGAAATGTAGTTTTACCCGGTCACTTGGCAATTTTTCCAGGGTTGATAGGACTTTTTCAGTCTGCCCACTGAGTCCAGTCTTTCCCTAAAGAAAGATGAGGCATTCTGCATAAGACACTTTGGTTTTCCACCCAGAAAGCAGCCTCACCTAGAGCAATCCTTTTCTTTTGCCAATAACTTTCTTGCCCCCATTCTCCTTCTATTAAAACTTTCCATTTTGTAGGATTCCTTGGAACCCAGTCTATTTGCTAGATGGGATGCTGCCTAATTCATGAACCATTTAATAACGCCAATTAGATCTTCAAACTAGGCTGAAGTTTGTTTTTTTAAACAGATTTGATGGCAGTGACAGGATCTGAAGCAAACTTCTGGCTGCATCCAAGGATGAAAAAAAACACGGGCATAGTACCTACGAATCTTTTGAGTTCACAGTCTTTCTTGCCATTTTGGAGGATTTGGGTCAGCTCCTCTTGGTCTGAGAGGCTCTTTTTTTGCATTTGAGCTACCAGTCTAACCGACTTTCCCTTACAGGACAGGTCAGCTTGCACTGACAGACAGTAATGCCCAGAACCAACTGAGCTGGCCTATTTTCCCAGGGCCCAGTTACAGGAGCATATTTGATCAGAGCCCAGCTGAGCTGGCAGAAAAGTCTGCCCAGAGCCAAGCCTATGGCCTTTCATATTATAATTCTCTAGTTGAGAAAGCTCTGCAAATTTCTGAGGGTGTTGGTCCTGTGCGTAGGGCCTTCTTGTGGCCAGGATGCAGTACTGCCAACGTCTTAAGGTGCACATTTGCTTGTCTTGTTTTGTATAGATTAAAGGCTATTTTGAGCAGGGATCTTGGAGGCCAAAAAACTGCAAACATTGGTGGACACCGTCAAGCATTTAAAGGTTGCTGGAATGCTTGCCACCTCCAGAAGACTGTCATGGTAGAATAGGTTGGTCATAGCACAAGTTAGATGGACACTAGGTCACCTGCCAGCCTCAAAAAACTGCAATGAGGTACACCTTAAGATACCCACAATCCCTAACCCTACACTGCACATTCCTTTTAGGTATTAGTCTGGCTTCAAGAAACCCAAACTCGGGACGCCTGGGTGGCTCAGTTAGTTAAGTGGCTGCCTTTGGCTCAGGTCATGATCCCAGCATTCTGGGATCAAGTCCCACATCGGGCTCCTTGCTTGGCAGGGAGCCTGATTCTCCCTCTGCCTCAGCCTGCCACTCTGCCTCTGCTAGCTCTCACTTGGCTCTCTCTCTGACAATAAATAATCTCTTAAAAAAAAAAAAAAAAAGAAACCCCAGCTCTTTTTAAAAAAAATTTAATTTATTTTAATTTAATTTTTTTGTGTGTGTTCCAAAATTCATTGTTTATGCACCACACCCAGTGCTCCATGCAATACATGCCCTCCTCAATACCCACCACTAGGCTCACCCAACCTCCCACCCTTCTCCCCTCCCAAACCCAGTTTGTTTCTCAGAGTCCACAGTCTCTCACGGTTTGTCTCCCCCTCTGATTTCCCCCAATTCACTTCTCCTCTCCATCTCCCAGTGTCCTCCGTGTGATTCCTTATGCTCCACAAGTGAAACCATATGATAATTGACTCTCTCTGCTTGACTTATTTCACTCAGCATAATCTCCTCCAGTCCTGTCCATGTTGATACAAAAGTTCAGAAACCCCAACTCTTAGCAATTAGGATCCTTAAATTCTAAAGAGTCAAGCATGCCACCTTCTCGCACGCCAGCTTATTTTCTAAGAACTTTAGATCCAGAATTTGCAGACATGTAATAAGATGGAAATTTTTTAATAAAAATAAGCTGGAATTACAATGGCCAATATGGGGAACATTCCAATTAGACAAAATTGTTCATTAAGAAATGCACTTGAAAGTAAGACTTCCCAAATGAAGCTAACAGAGAGGGATGCCTGTTTTGATTGGTGTGCAGAAGCTTCTTCCAAGGGCTTCAAGATTCTAAAATAGTTTTATTGAAAGGCTCGTTATTGAAAGGCTAAGAAAAATTAAAAACACAAAAGAGGTACGTAAGACAAGAGAGGACAGGACTGACAGGATACCTGCCGCACCCCTCCACCCTTCTATCTTTGAGGTCATCTGGGTCTGCTAATTCTCTATCTGAACTGCCTTTTTGCTCTGAAGAGACACTTTAAAGAGATACTCTGAAGAGACCTTTAAAAATACAACCACCTGAGCTGGCAGGCCATCCTCCTCGGCTATCTTTCACGTCTTGGTCAAAGACAAAAACTAAGGGTCACATTTAGAGAATTTCCTCAACCAAGCAGGATCCTCAGAAGTTTTTAAAAGAATTTGAAATCCTTATCAAAGCCCAGGACCCCAGGCTGCCAGATCTTTATCAGCTGGCACACGTGTTGGGAGGACCTGGCGAAGCCCCAAAATGGGTGTGAGAAGCAGAATGATATTTGAGCTATCCTGTCTCCAGCATGGACCTCTTTATAAATCAGAAAAAGCTCCCAGAACAGGAGCAAATCTTTTTAAAAGCCATTCCTAGCAAACAAAAGAAAGATGAACCTGTGGCATCTGGAGGTGGCTGGAGGCTCTTCCTTCAGCCTTCTGGATTCCAGACGATAAATGAGGTCACCCAGCTTGCTGTGGGTGCTCTGTTTGTAAATGCATTGTCCCCAGAGATCCGTGGGCTAATAAAAAGGCAAAGAATAGGATAGGAGGCCACCAACTCGACTGAACACATGGCTACTGGGGAGCCTTTTGAAAGGAAGTTCAAGTAAGACTGAACACCAATCTGCCATTGTTGCCTTTACAGCTACAGCAGCTCCAAGTCCAGAGATCCAAAACAACACCTTGGTCCCAGACATTTTTCCCCTTCTAGGGCTCTACCATCAAAACAGTGGCCTAAAGATCAATGTTGGAATTGTAATAATCTGGGGCACTGGAAAAAAAAAGTTGTCCTCAGAGGTCCTATGCAAATTCTTCAGTTCAAGTGCCTCTAGGGGAAGACTCCTCTACTGGCCCCTCCCAGGGTTGATGGGACTTGGAAGGATTCTCTGTGAAGCTGTTACCAGTAATTTCCTTAAACAGCCAAAGGGAAACTGAAATTAAAGTTAATGGAAAACCTTGCCACATTCTGGAGCTATGCTTTCTACTTTAAATCCCACTCTCATAGGACAGCAAAAAAAGATTTCCATAGTGGGGGTATCTAGTAAGGTTCACAGTTTCTATTTCAACTAGTACAGAAGACTCTGGGACCTCTTACTGAAAAGCATTCCTTTTTGCTATGTGATCCAGTGCCAGTTAATTCATTAGGTAGAGATCTCCTTTCTAAATTAAAACAGCTGATGCACTTTGCTTCTAATGGAAACTTCACTTTAGAATTTCCTGGTCAAACTGAATCTGATCTTTTATGTTCTGCACAGTCTGTTCTTGATATGAAAGAGGAAGAATCCTAATAAAGTTCCCCTATATAGATGAGGTACCAAACAAACCAAACCCCAAAAACCCTGCGGGCTGCTTCTAATACTGACATTGAGAGAATAAGAAGTACAGGAACTATAAAATTCAGATAGATATGATGAAAACCCTTCCTAAACTGCCTCACTATCTATTAAAGCCTGGGGCCATGCAAGGTCTCACAGCAATGAGGAAAGGCCTAATTATTCCCTGGACCAGCCCTTGTAACATGTCAATCTTGATGTCCGAAAACCTAACGGATGGGGATGGTGATTTGTCCAGGACTTGATAGCCATGAACAAGGAGATTATTCCCAGTTTCCTAGCTGTCTCAAACTCCAGTGCCCTTCTGTTACAAGTTCCACCAGACTCAAATGGTTCACTAAGACCCCAACAGCCCGTACTGTTTGCCTTTACTTGGAATAATCAACAGTATGCCTGGGCCATCGTGCCTCAAGGGTCCAGTGAGGCACCTTCTTTTTTCTCCCCAGTAGGTCAACAGGACTTAGGCACCCTCCAGTAGTCTGGAAAATCCACCCTTTTACAACAAGCAGAGGATCTCTTGCTGTGCTCACAGACGATTCCATTTATTTGCAACAGCAGTTAGCTGAAAAGGGACATGCAGTATCCAAAGAAAAATTACAATTTTCTGCAGCTACTGTTCATTACCTGGGTTATGATCTAAGCGCTGGCTGAAGAAATTCAGTTGTCTCAAAAAAGAGTTAAGATAAAGAATTTCCCAGGCCCACATCTAAGGGATAGCTTCATGGCGTTTTAGGCCCGGCTGGGTACTGCTGACTGCAGATTCCTAATTTTTCTCTACAGAGCCCTTTCCTTGGGAAGACAAATAGAGCAAGTTTTTATGAGGTTAACACCAGCACTCTAAGAACCGGCTGCCTTAGGGCCATTTAAAACCTTTCACTTGATTTCTACAGGAGAGGATAATCAAGCTTTGGGAATGCAAATGCAAAAACAATGCACTAAACATACTGATTATACAGCTATTGCCTCTGAGCGTACAACCCAATTCAGATGCCTCGGCCTGTCCAAACTGTCTTAAGGCTACATCTGCAGCTGCAAAGTTAGTAAAAGCCTCAGCAGATTTAACCCAAGGAAATGACCTTTATTTACAATTCCCCCCGCCCCGCCCACCACCACACACACACACACACACACACACACACACACACACACACACACACACTGTTCACTAGACAGACTCAAGATTTCTCTGCAATCAAGGTGACCCTTCTGCTTTCACCACCTAATCTCCATCTTATACACTGTAACATTCTCAATCCTACCCCTACCCCACCTGATGAAAGCCAGCCCCATGACTCTGGAGTAATAATGTCTCTTTTGGTGACAGTGGATCCTCATTTATTTTTGAGATACCCCTTTGACTAATCTTGATCTAATTTTGTTTGTTGGTGAATCATATTGTAAAAATGAAAGAGGAATTTCTGAACTGGCTATGCTATTACCAACCATTATGAACTACTGGACAAGCCAAACCAGTCCAAAAAACAGAGCTCTGTGCCCTTAGCAGGAGATGAATTATCAACATTCACACTGATAGCTGGTTTGCCTTTGGGGTCATCCATGAGTTGGGGATGTTATGGAAACAAAGGGGATCTTACATCCTTGGGGACCCTAATAAAAAATGGGCAACAAGTAAATGATCTTGGTGCTATTGAAAATTGCTATCATCAAATTAAGGCTGAACCTGAGTTTCAGGAAAGTGCTCTAGCCAACTTGTATGCAATAGAATCTATAAAGGTTGTGGCACACGTGGACAAAGTCCATTCTGCTTCTGCAAAAAATGACCCCTTGTTTCCAGACTTTTGCCATCCTGATGTCCTTGCAACATGGTAACAGTCTGCTTCCAGATCAGAAAATGATCCAGGCATATGATGGTGGTAAATTCAGTGAATAGTCAGCACCATGGGAAGCCCAAGATGGCTGCTTGGTTCTTCCCAGCTCCCTGGCAAATCCCATTTTTTGATTTTTAATTTTTTGATTTTCCGTTACCCCCCCCCCCCACCTCCCATGGTGCATTTAAAATGACTCAAATTATAACTAAACATTGAGGGGGAGACTCCTAAAGATTGCAAAACAGTTTACCATCAATGTCTGACCTGTCAGGTCTATAATCCCAGAAATCTTATTTTTGTTCCCAGAGGCCTCAAACCTCCTCCCTCCAGACCCTTTGAACACCTGCAGCTGGACTTCATTCAATTGCCACCTAGTGTGGGTTAGTGATAAGTTCTTGTATGTGTGTTTCCTAGATGTGATGAAGCCTTCCCCTGCCATAAGGCTGATGCTTTCACGGTAGCAAAATAGTTGTTAGAAAATGTGTCTCCCCCTTGGAGTATACCTTCCACAATTTCTGGGGATCAAGGCATTCACGTCACTAGGCAGATCACACAAACCTTAAGGAAAGCCTTGTACAGTTCTTGGAATTATCACTATCTCTATCACCCTCAATCATCGGGCAGGGTTGGGAGAATTAACGGGGTCCTCAAATTATAATCTCCCTTGACATAAGATGTTGCCTCTGGTCTTGCTGACTGTTCCCAGTGCCAGCTTTGGGAAACAAGCTCACTCTGAATGAGAGCTTCATGGCTGTACATCATTCTGTTGATGTATTCTGCTTGAATAACCAGCTACTGTAAGTCTTCAATGTCTTATACTAATACTTCAATGTCTTATACTTATACTATACTTATATTAACAAGGTGTAGAAGACTTCCCAGATTCCAATTCAAAGTTTCCTATTGGTCCCAGATTGGAACCTGAGGGCAAGGTACTCTGGAAATGTCATCAGAGGAAAACAATCCTTGAATCTCATTGGAATGAAACTTAGCAGGAGCTCCTGACCACTCACATTAATACCAAATGAAAAAGTATGGACCCTTGGATTCTCATCTCACAGCAGAACAAGGCTCCACCTGACATCTGGTCCTTTGTGGATGCTGGAGCCCTCTAAAACACACTGACACAAAGAGAAGTTGGTAGACTATTTCCACGCAAGACACCAGACTGAGGCTTTGTACTTTAACTAAGCATGAACTCTTTTTTTTTTTTAAAGATTTTTTATTTATTTATTTGACAGAGAGAGAGAAATCACAAGTAGACGGAGAGGCAGGCAGAGAGAGAGAGAGAGAGAGGGAAGCAGGTTTCTCGCTGAGCAGAGAGCCCGATGTGGGACTTGATCCCAGGACCCTGAGATCATGACCTGAGCCGAAGGCAGCGGCTTAACCCACTGAGCCACCCAGGCGCCCCACATGAACTCTTTTCTTACCCTTTTTCTTGCCCTCACTCTGGCATTGGTCTGGAAAGGTAATGCCCTCATCCATATCTCCCAGACTTTCACAAAGCGGGGAGGGGTCATCTTTCAGATTGCTGGATTTTTTTTTTTTTTAAAGATTTTATTTATTTATTTGACAGAGAGAGATCACAAGCAGGCAGAGAGGCAGGCAGAGAGAGAGGAGGAAGCAGGCTCCCTGCTGAGCAGAGAGCCCCATGCGGGGCTCCATCCCAGGACCCTGAGATCATGACCTGAGCCGAAGGCAGCGGCTTAACCCACTGAGCCACCCAGGCGCCCCAAGATTGCTGGATTTGTCATCAAGATTTCTATCTGTCCATGATCCTAGGGACCCCTGGGTCCTTTCTGTGACTAATTCTTCTTTATTTTCTAATGTCACTGCAAACTATAATCAGTGCTCCGCCCCCAGAAGTCTCTTACCAGAGTTCAACTTTTACAGCCAGAACGACCTGTGCCCTTTGACCTTTTTCAACTATAACTGTATGTATTCAGTTAAACACAGCTCTTATGCAAATCTTGGTATACTTGCACCCCCATGTTCCCGTGATTGTTCAGATCAGATCTACCCACCATTCTCTAAGACCTCTTACCAGCAGCACCTGTCTTTGCAGGGTATTTAGAGCAACTCATTCTTTTAGGCTAGGAGATTTTCTTCCTCTATGTGCTGACAACTTAATGGATCCTTGGCTTGAACAGGTAAAGGCACAGTCCCCGTGAATGAATTCAGCACCACCCCAAAGGGAATCGTTTGTACTCTAGCAGGGATTGTCTTTGTCTGTGGTGATTATCTTTCTTTTGCCTGAATACCTCTGTAGGTAGCTGGTGCTCAGCTTGGCAGTGCCCCTTAGGTTATCTCATGGTGCCCCTAACTTTTTACAAGCAAACCAAGACATCTCATTGGTTGACTCCCCTGAATGTCCCAGGTGCTTCAGTTGTTAAGCGTCTGCCTTTGGCTGAGGTCATGATCCCAGGGTTCTGGGATTGAGCCTCACATTGGGATCCCTGCTCAGTGGGGAGCCTGCTTCTCCCTCTCCCACTCCCCTTGCTTGTGTTCCTGCTCTCATCGCCTCTCTCTGTCAAATAAATAAATGAAATCTTTTTTTTTAAAAAAGAACATGAAAAGTCATAGGAGGCTTTACTAAAAGAAGAATTATCCATATTCCTTGGCAAGGGAATTAATTACCAACTAAGACACTGTAAATGAACTGAAATGGTTTTCCCAATGTTTGCTGAGGACCAACGTGATAATAGAAGTTGGCATCTACTGAAATGAAATGGAAGCCATGATAAAAACAAACAAACAAAAAATGCTACAAAAACTATTTGTTTTCAATCCATCAATTCATCAACAGTGATATTTGGGATAGTAATTTTTCACTCAGAAGAAATGTCAAGCACACAACATTTTGGGTTGTCAGAACTGTGGAATTCCTAACAGGTATTTGCAGAAATGGATTGATTGGAATAATGAACTGCATCAAGTGGGTAAGAGAGAGGAAGATCAGCTTCATTGGTCTTATCCTCAACAGCTTGTCTATAACCAGACTGTGTTTCTTGATCATGATACTGACTGATTCACTTCTACTGGTGCTCTCTGTACATCCACACAGCACTGGTCAAATTGAGAAATTTGGTGTTCTTTTTGCATAATGACCAACCACTGGTGTGTCTGGTCTGACACCTGCCTCAGCATCTTCTATTTCCAGAAGACAGCTACTTTTTCCTGTCCTTTTTTTTTTTTTTTTTTGGTTGAAGTGGAAAATTAATAGTATTTTTCTGGGGTCTTTGCTCTTTTTTCCTTTTAGCTTCCAGTGATAGACCACAAAATTCCTATTATTTTAAATTTAGAATCAAGTAAAACATGGAAGATGAATATGTATGAAATGCAAACCATTATTTTCTTAGTGATCATCAATGTTTAGGGGATGGTAACCTAAACATTAGAGAAACTAAAAGGGATCCAGAGGGAAGGGAGAGCAATTTCAGGCACAGCTGCCATTTCATGTCTGTGAGGTGACTCAGCAGACCATCAATGACAGACTGCTGATGTTCCAAATGTGGAAATATTTCACAGGCTTGCTTTCCTTCTGCTGCTTGGAGTCTCAGCCTCTGGGATGACCCAGTCTATTGGATTAAGTCAGGCCCCTCCTGGATAACCTCCTCTCTGATGAACTCAAAATCAACTGATTTGAGACCTTAATTACAACTGAAAAATCCTTTCCTAGGACCAAGTGCCTTGGCTAGCATCTGAATGGATGACAGGAACAAGGTGTGTCAATGCTATGGATGGCTGTTGGCCTCCCCCTGCCAGTAGCTCTCCTGAGAGAATCTCCCTTGTAGACACTATAAACAGAAACATTTTGGAAAGAACATTCTAGAAAATGCCTAATTGGCACATCAAAAAGCCATGTCAGTAGCTTTCATATTTTCAAGGAGATTGGGAAAGTATTTCCATTTAGTTCTCTAAAATTAGAGATCAATAGAATAAGGCATGATTCCAATAATAGGATCCAGTTTTTGGATGACTGAAGAGAATGACAACTGTTCAATGTAGTTGGCTTCTTCAGCTCTCCAACATTTACCATTTACCACATTTAAAATTGACAAAAAAAAAAAAATCTCTGCTCCCATCTCACAAAAGAAGCTATCCTTCACTGTATTAGGTGCCTACTTTTCGTTACAGATCATTTGAGACTTAGTAGCTTAAAATAGCAATAATCACTATCTCCTCTTCATTCCTAAGAGTCAAGAATTCAGGAGTGACTCAGCTCATGGTTCTGGCCCTGACTCTGTTATGAGGCTGCTGGAGTCATTGTGATGGCCTCTTCCAGGCACCTGCACTAGGAAGACTTGAACAGCTGCAACCTGGAAGAGCTCAGGCATCTCAACTCTGCTTCTCTTTGTTTTTTCCACATGGTGCCTCCAGCATCGTGACTCAAGGCTTCAATGGCAGATGTCCCAAGATGACTGGCTTTTTAAACCTTACCTGGCAAGTTAACCAGTGTCAGTTGGACATGCTATTTATTGAAGCAAACCACTTAGGCCCATATTGAAGGGCAGGGGAGTTACACTCCACCAATTTATGTGAGCTCTGTCAAAGCATTTGGTCCTATTTCCAACCACCAAAGATCCAAAAATGGGTTCTTGTTTCATCCTGATACAAATACCTGATCTCTGGACAATGCCAGTTCTTCCCTTTTTTTCATCATGATTTTCTCCATAATTTATAACTTAGAGATTAAACTGTAAAACTAATGATTACTAATATATCTTTATTTTCTTTTGTTTTATTTAAATTCAAGTTAGTTAACATGTAGTATATTATTAATTTCTGGGTAGTATTTAGTGATTTATCAGTTGTATATAACAATGAGATGCTCATTGCATCATCTGCCCTCCTTAATGCCCATCCCCCAATCAACCCATCCTCCTACCTGCCCTCCAGCAAACGTCAGTTTGTTTCCTACACTTAAGAGTCTCTTATGGTTTGTCTCCCTCTCTGATTTCATCTCATTTTATTTTTCCTTCCCTTTCTCTATTTCCATCTGTTTGGTTTCTTAAGTTCCACATATGAGTGAAATCATATGAAATGTGTCTTTCTGTGACTGACTTATTTCACTTAGCATAATACCCTCTCATTCTGTCACTTTAAATGGCAAGGTTTCATTCTTTCTGATGGCTGAGTAATATTCCAATGTGTGTGTATGTGTGTGTGTGTATCACATCTTTTTTATCCATTCATCTGTCGACAGACATCTGGGCTCCTTCCATAGTTTGACTATTGTGGACACTCACAATATTGTGAATATTGTGGATATTGTGCTATAAACATTGGGATGCATGCAAACACACATTTATTATCTCATAGCTTTTTTGGGTCAGGAGTCTGGGCAAGCTGTGTTTTGAGCTTCGGGATCTCACCAAGTTGAAATAATCATTTTGATGATATAGCGTCCTCATCTGCAGGCTTGACAAGAAGAATCCACTCCCAAGTTCATCCAGGTTGTTGGTAGAATTCATTTTCGTGTAGCCCTTTCCATAGACACTTAATTGCATGGCTGCTTATTTCTTTAAGGCCAGCAAGAGCCTCTTACTCAGTGGAGGCCCAGCCACTCTTCTGAAGATTTACCTGATCACCTCAAGCCCCTGAAAGATAATCTCCTTTTTAATTATCTCAGAATTAGGGGTTGGGGATCTTAAGTATCTACAACATTCCTTAGTGCTGGCCATATTCTGTAGGCTAGAAATAAGTCACAAGTCCTGCCCATGCTTAAGGGCAGGGAGGGAATTATACAGGGTGTGAACATCATGGGGAACAAACATTTTGAATTTTGCCACAGTCCAATTTATTAGCTATTTATTTTATGAATTATGCTTTTGATGTTGTATCTAAGAAGTCTGCCTAATTCAAGTTTACAAAATTTTACAGACATTTGCAAAATTTTCTCTTTTTCTTTACTAAAGTTTATAGTTGTTCTTCTTACATTTAGGTTCTATGATCAGTTGATCTATGATCAATTTTGAGTTAATTTTGTGTATGGCATGAAATAAGGGTCTAAATTTATCTCTATGAATGTGGGTATTTAATTGTCCCAACTTCATTTATGGATACTAAAGAAGGATCATTTCCCCCTTGACTGCCTTGATACCTTTTGAATTCATTTGTAACAGCATTCTAGCTGGTCTTCAGGGTTCACACCTTCCTTCCTTACTGACTTAAGGCCCTTGATCTGTGAAAGGACTACTTTACTTTTCTTGAGATTGGTGGGCCACTGGCCTTGAGGAGTTGAGGACCAGAACTTCCCCAGGTCACAGCAGCCAGCAAGTCTCTTTGAAGCTGCCTCCGCTTCCTGATTAACCTAGCATTTTTTTTTTTAGCAAAATGTTTTTCTTTTTTTAGGTCATGCAAATTATTTTACTGAACTTCTTCTGTGTATCTGGAGACCTTGTCCTCCTTTGAGAAAGGAAAAAGTCGTCTCACCTATCATGACACGAGAACCAGCACAACCCCTTAAAGCCCCCTTGAATGGAGATAACATGTGTCGCCGGCCTCATGGAATCTGCACATAACCAAAAATTGTTGCCGGCCACTGCACTCCTTTTGCGGAGTAACTATCCTAAACTCCTTTAAAAACCCCTGGTCCAGGCAGAAATCTCTGAGTTGGTTTCGAACAAGAGTCTGCCTTCTCCCCAGGTTGCCAGCCTCCTGAATAAAGCTCACGTTTCTTTCCAATAAAAAATTTCTCTTTTGAGGGGCATCTGGGTGGCTCAGTTGTTTAAGCATCCAACTTCTGATGTCAGCTCAGATCATGAGCTCAAGGTTGTGAGATCGGGCTCTGCATTGGGCTCCACGCTCAGCAGGCAGTCTGCTTGAGATTCCCTCTTTCCCTCTCCCTCTGCCCCTCCCTGCTTCACTTGCATGTGTGCACTTTCTCTCTCTCTCTCTCAAATAAATAAATAAAAACCTTAGAAAACAAAGCAAAACAAAACAAATCTCATCTCTTGAGTTATGGCCTTTTGAGTGACAGGCAGCCCAATCTGGGTTTGGTAATAAATTGACCATGAATATAAATATAAGTCTGGACTCTCAATTGTGTTTCATTAATACATATGTCTATCTGCATGAGAATACCACACTTTTTTTTTTTTTAAGATTTCATTTATTTATTTGACAGGAGAGAGAGAGAGAGAGTGATCACACAAGCGGGGGGGAATAGCAGAGGGAGAGGGAAAGAGAGAAGCAGGCTTTCTGATGAGCAGGAAGTGTGATTCAAGGCTTGATCCCAGAACTCTAGGTTCATGACCTGAGCTGAAGGCAGAAATTTAACCAACTGAGCCACCCAGGCGCCCCAATACTGCACTATCTTAATATAGCTTACTAGCAAGCTTTGCACCAGGAAACTGAGATTTTTTTTTTCAAATTTATTTATTTATTCTTTTTTAAAAAAAATCCTTTTGACTATTCTGGGTGTTTTGCATTTCCATATATATTTTAGACATAGTTTTTCACTTTCTGCAAATAATGCCTGCTGGGATTTTGCACTGAATATATAGATCATCTCTTTACCTGAAAAGACTCTTTATTCCAGATTTTAGTTCAGGTGGTCCTCCCTTCTTGCACAGTTTATGATGAATTTAAAATATAAGCTTGGAAATTTATTCTCCTTATCCCGCTTGTTACAGAAGGGAATCTTTCCTTTTTCAATTTGCTGCATTCTACTCCTAAATGGAAGTATGGTAGATTAATTTTAGTATAAGTGTATTAAATAGCACCTGATCAAATGACTAAGGAACAACGTTCCCTGCCCTTTCTGTACCAGACAAGCAAGACAGAAGATAGTGCACAAATTCCTCACAAAGACCACCGGGAAAAGGATATCATTACTCTCCACATTTTACTGATGATCATACTGAGGAAGAGAAGAGTTTCAGAACAACGTCAAACATCAGAGATACGTGAAGTGGACAATCTAGGTTTCTCATCCTGGCACTCCCACTCAAGATCTTCTGAGTTACTACAAAACTGAATTACTACAAAAACTGAATCTGAATGAAATTCAAGGTTAAAGGCTGATTTTAACATCTATTAATCTTAAAAAATAAGTTATCAAAAATGAATTAAACAGAAAATAAAACTAAATATTCATATATGGAAAATATTAGAATTGGCAATGTTCTTTTGAAATGCCCAAAAATGTTTATAAAATTCTTGAATATTTTAATTATATATCAATATTTAAGTATAAAATAGACTCAGAAAAGAACTTTATCAAGGGCCTAAGCATGAGAGCTACATCTGATAACCATTAATAATGGCTTGAGAAGCCTGTATGGGAGAAAGGTAGGATTTAAACTGGGATGATCTCCTGACACTGATTTTACATTTTGGAAATTATAGGACAGTAATTCCATTCATGAGATGCATATGTATTTGTGTGAGTTTGTGTGTGTGTGTGTGTTTATGAGCTTGTAAATAAAAGAAATTTTAAGTATTAGTTATCAGCAACTAGTTTTTAGAGAGAATTGTCTTTTCTGGATGTTTTGAAAGAAAAAGTAAAATTCTTCCTATGTAAATCTGGCATTAAGAAAATAATAATAAGTCCATAGCGTTATAGATCCTAGCTATGACCAAGCTTCATGAAATAGTTTGGACATTCACTGTTTATGTATTGGGTATTTAAAATTTTACTACCTCACAACTAAAGTTGGTGAATGCAAATTATGGAAAGGTTAAACAAGGAAAAAAATTGCAAAACAATATGTCCTTATTTGCATGTTAGCAAATGTAACCCCAGCTTTCACTACCACACCGGTTATGAAATAATCCAGACCATGGCAAGGACACAGAGTGTATGGTTGGACGTCAATTTAGCCATTTGGGAATAACAATGGTTTTCATCAA
Source organism: Lutra lutra (assembly GCF_902655055.1). NCBI lineage: Eukaryota > Metazoa > Chordata > Mammalia > Carnivora > Mustelidae > Lutra > Lutra lutra. The sequence goes on from NC_062285.1 coordinate 89,672,673, forward strand.
GACAGCATTGAGCTCATTTATTAGCATACCCTGGTGCTTTCCTCCTTGACATTGGTCACAGAATTTTATTTTAAATTTTTTAAAAATTTTTTATAAACATATAATATATTTTTATCCCCAGGGGTACAGGTCTGTGAATTGCCAAGTTTACACACTTCACAACACTCACCATGGCACATACCCTCCCCAATGTCCGTAACCCCACCCCTCAACCCCCCTCCCCCCAGCATCCCTCAGTTTGTTTTGTGAGATTAAGAGTCACTTATGGTTTGTCTCCCTCCCAATCCCATCTTGTTTCATTTATTCTTCTCTTACCCCCTTAACCCCCCATGTTGCATCTCCACTTCCTCATATCAGGGAGATCATATGATAGTTGTCTTTCTCTGATTGACTTATTTCGCTAAGCATGATACCCTCTAGTTCCATTTACGTCGTCACAAATGGCAAGATTTCATTTCTTTTGATGGCTGCATAGTATTCCATTGTGTATATATACCACATCTTCTTTATCCATTCATCTGTTGATGGACATCTAGGTTCTTTCCATAGTTTGGCTATTGTAGACATTGCCGCTATAAACATTCGGGTGCACGTGCCCCTTCGGATCACTACGTTTGTATCTTTAGGGTAAATACCCAGCAGTGCAATTGCTGGGTCATAGGGTAGTTCTATTTTCAACATTTTGAGGAACCTCCATGCTGTTTTCCAGAGTGGTTGCACCAGCTTGCATTCCCACCAACAGTGTAGGAGGGTTCCCCTTTCTCCGCATCCTCGCCAGCATCTGTCATTTCCTGACTTGTGAATTTTAGCCATTCTGACTGGTGTGAGGTGATATCTCATTGTGGTTTTGATTTGTATTTCCCCGATGCCAAGTGATATGGAGCACTTTTTCATGTGTCTGTTGGCCATCTGGATGTCTTCTTTGCAGAAATGTCTGTTCATATCTTCTGCCCATTTCTTGATTGGATTATTTGTTCTTTGGGTGTTGAGTTTGCTAAGTTCTTTATAGATTTTGGACACTAGCCCTTTATCTGATATGTCGTTTGCAAATATCTTCTCCCATTCTGTCAGTTGTTTTTTGGTTTTGTTAACTGTTTCCTTTGCTGTGCAAAAGCTTTTGATCTTGATAAAATCCCAATAGTTCATTTTTGCCCTTGCTTCCCTTGCCTTTGGCGATGTTCCTAGGAAGACGTTGCTGCGGCTGAGGTCGAAGAGGTTGCTGCCTGTGTTCTCCTCAAGGATTTTGATGGATTCCTTTCTCACGTTGAGGTCCTTCCTCCATTTTGAGTCTATTTTCGTGTGTGGTGTAAGGAAATGATCCAATTTCATTTTTCTGCATGTGGCTGTCCAATTTTCCCAACACCATTTATTGAAGAGGCTGTCTTTTTTCCATTGGACATTCTTTCCTGCTTTGTCGAAGATTAGTTGACCATAGACTTGAAGGTCTATTTCTGGGCTCTCTATTCTGTTCCATTGATCTATGTGTCTGTTTTTGTGCCAGTACCATGCTGTCTTGATGATGACAGCTTTGTAATAGAGCTTGAAGTCCGGAATTGTGATGCCACTGACTTTGGCTTTCTTTTTCAATATTCCTTTGGCTATTCGAGGTCTTTTTTGGGTCCATATAAATTTTAGGATTATTTGTTCCATCTCTTTGAAAAAAAAGGATGGTATTTTGATAGGAATTGCATTAACGTGTAGATTGCTTTAGGTAGCATAGACATTTTCACAATATTTATTCTTCTAACCCAGGAACATGGAACATTTTTCCATTTCTTTGTGTCTTCCTCAATTTCTTTCATAAGTACTTTATAGTTTTCTGAGTATAGATTCTTAGCCTCTTTGTTAGGTTTATTCCTAGGTATCTTATAGTTTTGGGTGCAATTGTAAATGGGATTGACTCCTTCATTTCTCTCTCTTCTGTCTTGTTGTTGGTGTAGAGAAATGCAACTGATTTCTGTGCATTGATTTTATATCCTGACACTTTACTGAATTCTTGTACAAGTTCTAGCAGTTTTGGAGTGGAGTCTTTTGGGTTTTCCACATAGAGTATCATATCATCTGCAAAGAGTGATAGTTTGACTTCTTCTTTGCCAATTTGGATGCCTTTAATTTCTTTTTGTTGTCTGATTGCTGAGGCTAGGACTTCTAGTACTATGTTGAATAGCAGTGGTGATAATGGACATCCCTGCTGTGTTCCTGACCTTAGTGGAAAAGCTTTCAGTTTTTCTCCATTGAGAATGATATTTGCAGTGGGTTTTTCATAGATGGCTTTGATAATATTGAGGTATATGCCCTCTATCCCTACACTTTGAAGAGTTTTGATCAGGAAGGGATGCTCTCCTTTGTCAAATGCTTTTTCAGCATCTATGGAGAGTATCATATGGTTCTTGTTCTTTCTTTTATTAACGTGTTGTATCACATTGATTGATTTGTGGATGTTGAACCAACCTTGCAGCCCTGGAATAAATCCCACCAGGTCGTGGTGAGTAATCCTTTTAATGTACTGTTGAATCCTATTGGCTAGTATTTTGGTGAGAATTTTCACATCTGTGTTCATCAAGGATATTGGTTTGTAGTTCTCTTTTTTGATGGCATCCTTGTCTGGTTTTGGGATCAAGGTGATGCTGGCCTCATAAAATGAGTTTGGAAGTTTTCCTGCCATTTCTATTTTCTGGAACAGTTTCAGGAGAATAGGAATTAGTTCTTTTATAAATGTTTGGTAGAATTCCCCCGGGAAACCGTCTGGCCCTGGGCTTTTGTTTGTTTGGAGATTTTTGATGACTGTTTCAATCTCCTTACTGGTTATGGGTCTGTTCAGGTTTTCTATTTCTTCCTGGTTCAGTTGTGGTAGTTTATATGTCTCTAGGAATGCTTTCATTTCTTCCAGATTGTCAAATTTGTTGGAGTAGAGTTGCTCATAGTATGTTCTTATAATTGTATTTCTTTGGTGTTAGTTGTGATCTCTCCTCTTTCATTCATGATTTTATTTATTTGGGTCCTTTTCTTTTCTTTTTGATAAGTCTGGCCAGGGGTTTATCAATCTTATTAATTCTTTCAAAGAACCAGCTCCTAGTTTCATTGATTTGTTCTATTGTTTTTTTGGTTTCTATTTCATTGATTTCTGCTCCGATCTTTATGATTTCTCTTCTCCTGCTGGGTTTAGGGTTTCTTTCTTGTTCTTTCTCCAGCTCCTTTAGTTGTAGGGTTAGGTTGTGTAATTGAGACCTTTCTTGTTTCTTGAGAAAGGCTTGTACTGCTATGTATTTTCCTCTCAAGACTGCCTTTGCTGTGTCCCACAGATTGTGAACTGTTGTATTTTCATTATCATTTGTTTCCATGAATTTTTTCAATTCTTGTTTAATTTCCTGGTTGACCCATTCATTCTTTAGAAGGATGCTGTTTAGTCTCCATGTATTTGGGTTCTTTCCAAATTTCCTCTTGTGATTGAGTTCTAGCTTCAGAGCATTGTGGTCTGAAGATATGCAGGGAATGATCCCAATCTTTTGATACTGGTTGAGACCTGACTTAGGACCCAGGATGTGATCTATTCTGGAGAATGTTCCATATGCACTAGAGAAGAATGTGTATTCTGTGGCTTTGGGATGAAATGTTCTGAATATATCTGTGATGACCATCTGGTCCAGTGTGCCATTCAAGGCCTTTATTTCCTTGTTGATCTTTTGCTTGGATGATCTGTCCATTTCAGTGAGGGGAGTGTTAAAGTCCCCTACTATTATTGTATTATTGTTGATGTGTTTCTTTGATTTTGTTATTAATTGGTTTATATAGTTGGCTGCTCCCACGTTAGGGGCATAGATATTTAAAATTGTTAGATCTTCTTGTTGGACAGATCCTTTGAGTATAATATAGTGTCCTTCCTCATCTCTTATTATAGTCTTTGGCTTAAAATCTAATTGATCTGATATAAGGATTGCCACTCCTGCTTTTTTCTGATGTCCATTAGCATGGTAAATTGTTTTCCACCCCCTCACTTTAAATCTGGAGGTGACTTTGGGTTTAAAATGAGTTTCATATAGGCAACATATAGATGTTTTTTTCTTTTTTTTAAAGATTTTATTTATTTGTCAGAGAGAGAGGGAGAGAGAGCGAGCACAGGCAGACAGAATGGCAGGCAGAGGCAGAGGGAGAAGCAGGCTCCCCGCCAAGCAAGGAGCCCGATGTGGGACTCGATCCCAGGACGCCGGGATCATGACCTGAGCCGAAGGCAGCCGCTTAACCAACTGAGCCACCCAGGCGTCCCGGGTTTTGTTTTTTTATCCATTCTGATACCCTGTGTCTTTTGATTGGGGCATTTAGCCCATTAACATTCAGGGTAACTATTGAGAGATATGAATTTAGTGCCATTGTATTGCCTGTAAGGTGACTGTTACTGTATGTTGTCTCTGTTCCTTTCTGATCTACTACTTTTAGGCTCTTTCTTTGCTTAGAGGACCCCTTTCAATATTTCCTGTAGAGCTGGTTTGGTGTTTGCAAATTCTTTCAGTTTTTGTTTGTCCTGGAAGCTTTTAATCTCTCCTTCTATTTTCAATGATAGTGTAGCAGGATATAGTATTCTTGGCTGCATGTTTTTCTCGTTTAGTGCTCTGAATATATCATGCCAGCTCTTTCTGGCCTGCCATGTCTCTGTGGATAAATCTGCTGCCAATCTAATATTTTTACCATTGTATGTTACAGACTTCTTTTCCCGGGCTACTTTCAGGATTTTCTCTTTGTCACTAAGACTTGTAAATTTTACTATTAGGTGACAGGGTGTGGACCTATTCTTATTGATTTTGAGGGGGGTTCTCTGCACCTCCTGGATTTTGATGCTTGTTCCCTTTGCCATATTGGGGAAATTCTCTTCAATAATTCTCTCCAATATACCTTCTGCTCTCCTCTCTCTTTCTTCTTCTTCTGGAATCCCAATTATTCTAATATTGTTTCGTCTTATGGTGTCACTTATCTCTCGAATTCTGTCCTTGTGGTCCAGTAGCCATTTGTCCCTCTTTTGCTCAGCTTCATTATTCTCTGTCATTTGATCTTCTATATCGCTAATTCTTTCTTCTGCCTCATTTATCCTAGCAGTGAGAGCCTCCATTTTTTATTGCACCTCATTAATAGCTTTTTTTATTTCAACTTGGTTAGATTTTAGTTCTTTTATTTCTCCAGAAAGGGCTCTTATATCTCCCGAGAGGGTTTCTCTAATATCTTCCATGCCTTTTTCGAGCCCGGTTAGAACCTTGAGAATCGTCATTCTGAACTCTAGATCTGACATATTACCAATGTCTGTAGTGATTAGGTCCCTAGCCTTCGGTACTGCCTCTTGTTCTTTTTTTTGTGGTGAATTTTTCCGCCTTGTCATTTTGTCCAAATAAGAGTATATGAAGGAGCAAGTAAAATACTAAAAGGGTGGCAAAGACCCCAGGAAAATATGCTTTAACCAAATCAGAAGAGATCCCAAATCGTGAGGGGGGAGAAAGGGGATAAAAAGAGGTCCAGAAAGAAAAAAAAAAAAAAAAGAAACAATTAAAAAAAGAAAACGAATAAAGAAAAAATATAAAAAAGAATATATATGTATATATTAGATAAACTAGTTAAAAACTTTAAAAAAGAAAAGGGTAAAAGTTAAAAAAAATTTAGCAGAAGAGAGAGAAAAAAAACAATTGAAAAAGAAAAAAAATTAAATTAACTGCAAGACTAAAGAATCATGGGGAGAAAGCCATGAGTTCCGTGCTTTGCTTTCTCCTCCTCCGGAATTTCGATGCTCTCCTTGATATTGAACCTGCACTCCTTGGTAGGTGAACTTGGTCCTGGCTGGATTTCTTGTTGATCTTCTGGGGGAGGGGCCTGTTGTAGTGATTCTCAAGTGTCTTTGCCCCAGGCGGAATTGCACCGCCCTTACCAGGGGCCGGGCTGAGTAATCTGCTCGGGTTTGCTTTCGGGAGCTTTTTCTCCTTGAGCGCTTTCTGTAGTGTTCTGGAGGACGGGAATGAAAATGGCGGCCTCCCAGTCTCCGGCCCAGAGAAGCCGAGAGCTCGGGGCCCCACTCCTCAGTGCGCCCTCAGAGAACAGCACCCATTTACTCCTGTCTGCCTGGCCTCCGGCTGTGTTCTGAGCTCACCAAGCCTGCGACCGGTTCAAGGTAACCCCGAGCTGTGAGTTCACTCCTCAGCTCTGTCTCTGTAGCCGGCTCCCCCGTTCTAATACCTGCAAGCTCTGCGACACTCAGCCACCCCCGATCCTTCTGTGACCCTGCAGGACCTGAGGCCACGCTGACCCCACATGGTCTTCACCCCGGTTTAGCCTCTGGAGCGATGTCCCTCAGAGGAACAGTCTTTTAAAAGTCCTGATTTTGTGTTCCGTTGCTCTGCCGCTTGCCGGGAGCCGGCCCCTCCCCCTGCGGTCTATCTTTCCATCGCTTTGGATTCTTGGATTCACTTCTCTGCCAGTCCTACCTTTCAGAAAGTGGTTGATTTTCTCTTTCTAGAATTGCTGTTCTTCTTCTCTTCGATCTTCCGTTGGATTTGTAGGTGTTTGCGTGTTTAGATAAGGTATCTAGCTGATCTCCTACTACCTGAAGTAGTCTCAGCCTGCTACTTCTCTGCCATCTTGACTCCTCCCTGCTCACAGAATTTAAAAGAAACAAGAACTTTCCTGCACATTCAGAGATCAGCAGCCTATAGAATATAAGGTCAGAATATTCAAGGAACCACAACCAGTGACATTAGACTTGGCCTTTTGGTTTGTTTTCCTTTCTAGACATGGTGACTTTGCTACCTGACATTTTCTCCATCTTCGTAAACAGAATTTGTTCTAGGAAATTTTGCCAATAGCTTCATAGTGGTGGTGAACTGCATTGACTGGGTCAAGAGACAAAAGATGTCCTCAGCTGATCAAATTCTCACGGCTCTGGCAATCTCCAGAATCGGTTTGCTCTGTGTAATGTTAATAAATTGGTATGTAGCTGTATTGAATCCAGATTTATTTAGATTGGAAACAAGACTTCTGGTTAATATTGTGTGGACGGCAAACAATCATTTTAGTGTCTGGCTTGCTACTTGCCTCAGCATATTTTATTTGTTCAAAATAGCCAATTTCTCTAGCTTCATTTTTCTTCACCTCAAGTGGAGAGTTAAAAGTGTAATTCTTGTGATACTGTTGGGGTCTTTGTTCTTTTTGGTTTTTCATGTTGTGGCGGTAGCATATATGAGAAAATGCTGATGAAGGAATATGAAGGAAACATCACTAGACAATCCAGATTGGTGAACATTGCACGCCTTTCAAATATGACTGTATTCATGTTAGCAAACTTTGTGCCCTTTGCTATATCCCTGACATCTTTTCTGCTGTTAATCTTTTCCCTGTGGAAACATCTCCAGAAGATGCAATCCGGTGGTAACAGATGCCAAGATCCCAGCACCAAGGTCCATATAAGAGCCATGCAGACTGTGATCTCCTTTCTCTTGCTATTAGTAGGTTACTTCCTGACTCTAACTGTCACAATCTGGACTTCTAAGTGGCTGCCGAACAAGTCAGTCCTCCTGTTTGCAAGGCTATGGGAATCTTGTATCCTTTAAGCCACTCATTTATCCTGATTTGGGGAAACAAGAAGCTGAGAGAGGCCTTTCTATCATTTCTGTGGCCGCTGAGGTACTGGCTGAAGGAAAGGATGTAAGAGGAGCATCATGTCTTCCAGGAGAAAACAAGCTGATGGCATCTATAACATTTTATACTTCCTACCTCTCTTTCTAATGAGTATATAATTGAGTAATTTCCAAAGTTTTATCTAGAAAAGTCTTTTACCTAGGCGTGTCACAAAAAGTATATGTGTGTGTATTTATGAAAAATATAAGAAAGATTATACCTTAGAAAGGTAATAATAAGTCCATAGCACTGTAGATCCTACCTTTTGCAGGTAAGAATGTAATTATACAAAATATTGTAAGAGATGCCTCAAGATTATGAAGCAGTGTATATTTCATATACACATTCTATGTATTGTCTTCCAAATTTATGATCTATATTTATGCATTTTTCAGAACTAACAACTTCATCTCAGGAAATCATTGCTATTTCCTATTGTAATCAGTACCACACATACATACCACATTATTTAGATTTTATTGTTTGTATTTTCAATCTTTTGGGTGGTAATGATATTCAATTGTAAATCACACATTGAGGATGAATGTTTTGGGTAGATATTATTCCGACATGAATTCTTTTTGGTTAACAGAGAGCCATGGGTGTGGTACATAAGTAATGATTTTTGGAACACTGAAAAAAAATTAAATGAAATGAAATTTAAAAAAAAGAAAAAGATGAGGTGCCTGGGTGGCTCAGTGGATTAAAGCCTCTGCCTTCAGCCCAGGTCGTGATCCCAGGGTCCTGGGATCAAGCCCCGCATCAGGCTCTCTGCTCGGCAGGGAGCCTGCTTCTTCCTCGCTCGGCCTGCCTCTCTGTCTACTTGTGATCTCTGTCAAATAAATACATAAAATCTTAAAAAAAAAAAGAAAAAGATGCACATGATAAAATTCAAGAATGACAAATATATTTAGGAGACATTTAATGTGTGTGTACAATAAACAGTGCTAAAGAGTATGAGATTTAATACAAGTAGGTAAAATCTTGGATAAAAAATCAAGTTCTATGATACGAATAAGGAAGAAAAAAATTAGCATGACTTGCTTTCAATGCTTCTATGTTCCCGTATGCAGCTAGGAGAGTCGTTTATTATAGTTTTTGAAGAAAGAAGACCTTTTCGGAAGTTGAGATCTGAAGTCAAATTGTTTAAAACATTCTCATCTTTGAACCTCTGAATTGTCCATCATTTTTTCCCTCTTGCTACCGAAAGTTTCTTTTAATCAGATAACAAGACTTACATCTTCTTTGTCTTAAGAATATGTTCATTGTAAAAATAGTAAAAATTTATGGTGTTGGGATGCCTGGATGACTCAGTCAGTTAAACATCTGCCTTTGGTTCAGGTCACGATCCCAGGGTCCTGGGATTGAGCCCTGCATTCAGATCCCTGCTCAGTAGGGACACTGCTTCTCCCCCTGCTTGTGTGCTCTCTCTCTCACAAATAAATAAATAAAATCTTTAGAAAAATTATGGTACATAATGACCTTTCTGCACATTAAAATAGTATGTGTTCTGTTTATATAATGATTATAAGGAATGTCTTCATCATCTGTTTTATTATAATCTTGTGAAAATAATGGTATAGTGTGTTGATGTATTATTAATAACAAATTCTATTTTAAGAAAGAAATGTGTTACCTGATTCAACAACTGAATTTACATATCTATGTTAATTCTTTACATTATGAAATTTTAACATTACTGAAACCTTAGGTAAGTTATTCCTACATTGGATTGATTCATTTGTTTTTAATCATCTGTCTGCCCAAGCAGAATATAAACAATGTAATGTGGAGATCATGTCTATGTTGCTTCCTGCTGACTCCTAAGGACATAGAGCCAGCCCATGGAATAGTTAGTCCAAATGATATGCTAATGACTAAAGAAATGGATAAATAAACTATATTTTGGCGGAAAAACCGTTGAAAACAAAACCCATCACAAAATCAGCAGGTTGCATGGATTCTTGGTTCTGTTTCTTCACTATTCAAATGCACCTACACAAAGCTGCATACTCTCAATTCCAATTTCGGCATTAGACTGGGTGGACAAGAAGTTGTCACAAATAGGCTCCAAAACATAAAATGACTCATACATAGCATAGACTGGAAGTGCTCTTTTCACAGTACTGTAGTGTTCAAGGAGTCTTCTCCATACAGTTCCTGGGAATCAGTCTGAGTGAATGTATTCCCTCTTTAACATGTAGCTTCTAAGATTGACTTGGGGTCATACCCATTCCTGCCAGCAGTGAAGGAGAAGGTATATGGAGGAGTGTTCATGGGGAGATTTTTGGGGGGATGGACCTGTAAATGATGCACATAATTTTCACTCATATGTCCTTGTTCAGATTTCAGCCACATGGCCACAACCACCTGTAAGGGAAGCTGGGAAGTACAGCCTCTCGGCCCAGACGAAAACGAGATGCAGTTGAGGACATGGCTGTCGGAGAGCACTTAGCACCATTACAATCAAAATAGCCAATAAGTTATTGTAAAACAGTTTCTGCCTTTAGAAGCATGGTCTAGCTCGTTTGTGCCACTTTGATAATTTATACCAGCACTGTATCTGTCTTGAATATCAGCTCTTTTTTTCTCTTTCCTCATAAACTCTAAAGAACTCAGGTTCCCCCTGAGTGTTCCTATCCACATAAAAGCATAGCTGATTCGGCACTGTAGCATCTGTAGCTTCCTCATGTATATTCCCAGCATTTGTTGCTTATAACTTCTGATTTAGCTCTTACAATATTATGCAACTAATTATTTATACTTATTTGCTCTAGAACTTGAGTGTGCTATTTGAACTATTTAAATTATTCCTACAAGTCACATTGAATCCATAAAAATCCTTCATAGGTAGAATGAGTGACAATGACAACAATTACATGAAATTTTTTCTAGCAATTTCTATTCAAACTCTAAAACATTTTGCATTCAAATGAATGACTCAGGGAATATGAAAGTAGAACTTAGGGGGAAATAATCTCTCATACTTGCATGTTTTCATACCTGATTTCATCCCTTGAATCATTAGCACAAATGGACATTTTCAGCTGGTGCAAGGATCAGTGGGGATTGATTAGCATTTACTCTGGAAATTAGGTAGTAGCTGACTAAGTCATAAGAGGGGTATTCATGAAGCTTCATATCTCTTCCCAGAACTGTTTGGTTTAGCCCTGGAATCACAGTATCAATAGAATGAACTATTCTTTTGTGAAGGTCTCTGAGACTATATGACATAGCAGAATTTGGGTTGTCCTTTCTGGAATTAGGATGCAAACATCTCCAAGTGGATGTCAACCTGCGACTGTTTAGCTATGGAGCCATCACTGAGGCACCACATCGGAAATATTTTCATGGAACTGTGAGCTGGACTGAAGATCTCTTTGTGGTAGTGGCAGCAGGAGAAGCCATCTCAGGAATGTAGGGAAATGGGTTCATTGGACTGGCAAACTGCATTGAAAGGTCAAGAATGGGAAAGTCTCATCAACTGATTTCATCCTTAACCAGCTTGGCTATGGCCAGAGTCACTCAACAGTGAGTAACACTATTTGACTGACTGATTTATGATGGACTGTCTCCACATCCCTATGCCACTGGTAAATGAATAGCAAAAGTGGTTACTATTCATTGGTAGTAACTAGTCACTGACTCCCTGGTTTGCCACCTGCCTAACATTTTCTGCTTCCTTGAGAAAGCCAAGTTCTCCCACTTGTTTTTCATCAGCCTGAAGTGGAGAGAGAACAGAATGGGTCTCGTGCTCTCCCTGGGGCCTTTGTTCTTATAGTCTGTTAACTTCTGAATGAAGGTGACTTGTGGAGGAGTACCTATGGAGTACATGAGAGACACATGACTTTGCATTTAGACATAAGTAAAATTTTTGGTCTTAAAAGGTCTTCTACTTCCTACCTTGACCTATGTATTCCCTTTTTCTCCTGTTCCTGACCACTTTGCTCTTTTTGTTTCTGTTCTTGGTGAGACACCAGGAATTTGCAGCTCAACCTGATGGGCTTGAGGGACTCCAGTAGAGACCCATACAAGGGCCATGAAAATGGTGACATCCTTCCTCCTCCTCTTCACCATTTACTTATTTCCACTCCAATAGCAAGTTGGATCTTCCTTAAGATACAGAGATAACAATCAGGCCAAGATGTTTGTCATGGTGAGTTCAGCTACTTTTCACTCAGGCTGCTCTCTAGTTTTGGGAAACAACAAGATGGGAGGGCTACCTGAGACTACTATAGCTGCTTAAATTCTCTCTGAGAAAACAAATACATTTAGCTTCATAGATAGAATTTGACAAAAGTTTCTGTATTCTAAGGGAAAATACCTTAACTGAAGACCTTGTAGGTTCATTTTCAATTTCAACATTCCTTTCATCAGGTCCTTTTAGGTGTTGAACAGCTCTGAAATTTTCCTTACCCCATGCTGTTACCTAATCAATTTCCTCAACGTGACCTGATACAATGTGACTAAAAAAGGAACTCTCTCTCTATGCTAACACTTGCTGACAGCAGCAGATTATTTGAGACATGAAGAAGAAAGGACATAAAACTATACAGTAGAATAATAGTAAATGTATAAATATAAAATGCAATATGTAGAAATATTGTAGTCATCATCATAGGAAGGGAAAAGAATAACAAAATTTTTCCAACTTAAGATAAATTCACAATTATAATAGAAAAAGGATTATATTACATGTAATAATAGTTTAATAAATATAAAGGTGTAAACAGTCTGATGTTACTAATTTTGGCAAGGATCTGAAGCAATGGGATTTTTCATAGGATACTCCTAGGATTAAAACCTGGAAAAACAGGGGCGTCTGGGTGGCTCAGTGGGTTAAGCCTCTGCCTTCGGCTCAGGTCATGATCTCAGGGTCCTGGGTTTGAGCCCTACATCGGGCTCTCTGCTCAGTGGGGAGCCTGCTTCCCCTCTCTCTCTGCCTGCCTCTCTACCTACCTGTGATCTCTGTCTGTCAAATAAATAAATAAAATCTTAAAAAAAAAAACCCTGGAAAAACAACTTTGTGCAACAGTATGGCATTTTGTAATGAAGGTAAAGATGCGTATCCTGAGACATATTCATTGCAATCCTATTTATATTCACTGGAGAATGTTTGGTACTTGGGCATTGGTATATATATATATATATGCAAAAATGTGCACATTACTACTTTTCTTAATAGTTGAAATTGAGAAGTCATACAAATGTTCATTATGATAAAGTGGATAAACAGATTATGGCATCCTGATACAATAGAATACTATGAAATGATGAAAATGTACAAATTGAATGTATAATTCTTTTTTGTTCTTTGTTGGAGAAAAAAAGATATGGATATGGAAAGGTAAATTTGTAAAGCATAATACATATTCAGTGTAGTGTTTGGATATGTGTGTGTATATATAGTGCTTTGACTTTGACTACTGTAATACAATAACCCAGATTTAATCACAGTAGCTAGAAACGCAAATAAGCAGGTGGGAGAATTTTGTTTGCTAATGATGCTGTCAAAATATAAAGAGGGGAGCCTGGGTGGCTCAGCTGGTTAAACATCCTCTGCCTTCTGCTCAGGTCATGATCTTGGGACCAAGCCCTGAGTTGGGCTTCCTGCTCAGCCGGAGTCTGCTTCTCCCTTTCCCTCTCCCCTCTACCCCATCCCCTGCCAGCTCATGCCCTCTCTCTCTCTCAAATAAATAAATAAACATCTTTAGAAAACTATGAAGGAAAGATTCCCTATTATTATATAGAAGTTATATACATCTCCATAGGAAAGTGCAATGTTTGTTTTACATGAAGTCATTTTGCCATAATTTTTTTAAAGAGTAAAGGAAAACCTAGCAAGTAAATTACCATAAATATGTTGGTTTTAAGTTACTCTTGATTAAGGAGTCGGTAAGATTTTTTTTCAAACAAGGCTTGATTTTGAGAATGATGTAAGTATCATAAGACCATGGAGAAGACTGGTAACATTTTCCTATCACGGTGAACTCTGCCACTTAGAAAACTGGATAAAGAAACACCTGTCAGAATTCTCCCATTCACTCACCCCTACCACTACCACTGCCACCATCAACACCACCAACATCATCATTATATATCTCATTTAATGACTTATATTTGAAATGTTTACACATGTAAGTTGGATGATGTCTAAGTCATTTCCTAAAGATCATTGTGGGTAACTTACTTTAGTAAATAGCAAAGTTGAAATCAAGCTGAATACATTTATAAACTGGGTGTTCTTTAAGTGTTTCACTTGAGCAAATTATTTACAGTTGATTTTAAAACCACAAAGTAAATACACAGAGACCTATTTCTAACACTAGAAGTAAAAGGACTATTGAGAAATTAAGTCTTGGAATAGGATGGTGTCTCTCTGATGATGCATTATATTTTGCTATTTGATAGAATCTGGAGGTCCAAGTTCTGCTCCTTGAATTTCCCCATAATGAGAGCCTCTGGAGATGATCCAGCAATAGATAAGCTGCCATCCAAGAAAAGCTACTCACATCATATTCCTTTCAACTTGGAGAATGACTAGACTGCCATTTTCTATTTTGTGGTCAAAGTTTGGGGTAAGAAGGTAATTGCTACCATTTTTCTTCTCAACAGTAATAAAAGGGAAAAAGCTTTCTTTAAGATCACAGTATTATGAGTATTTTATTCAGTTTCCCAATAAAAGATGCTTTTAGAAGCAGAGCAAGTGATTATACTTATCACAGAAACAATAAGACCAAGAAAATGAGCAATCAAGATGACAAATTCAATATAAATATTTAATAACCAAGTAGACACCATGGGCTAGAGAATTAGGGAAATGGAAGAGAACTATCCAATATGAAGCATAAAGAACCAAATAAATGGAAAAATACAGGCTCACAGGTAAGAGACATGAAGATTATAGTGAGAGTCTAACACAGTCTGGAGTTCTAGAATGAGAAGAGAGAAAAATGGGTGGGAAATTACTGAGATTTTCCCAAAACTAATAAAATGTTTCAGTCCTTTGATTAAGAAACCACTGAACCTCAGACAATATAACAAAAACAATTTAACTTTAAATGCTACAAGAATCCAAAGATCAAGAGAAAATCTTATAAATAGCCCAAGAAAAACAGATTATATGAAAAGAAATAGCTGTTTCAATGATTTAAATTTTTTTTTTTTTTTTTTTTTTTTTTTTTTTAATTTTTTTATTTTTTTCAGCATAACAGTATTCATTATTTTTGCACCACACCCAGTGCTCCATGCAATCCGTGCCCTCTACAATACCCACCACCTGGTGCCCCCAACCTCCCACCCCCCATCAATGATTTAAATTTTTTAAAAAAGATTTTAATTGTTTACTTGAGAAAGAGAGAGAGAGAGTGAGCACAGGAGGAGAAGGAGAAGTAGACTCCCACTGAACAGGGAACTCGATGCAGGTCTCAATCCCAGGACCCTGGGATCATCACCTGAGCCAAAGACAGATGCTTAACCAACTGAACCACCCAGAACCTTGTTTCAATGATTTAAAAAATGAACTCTGTATATATCTGGAAGCCAGGTACAGTTTGGGTAGTTGTCAGTTTAGGTTGGATATTCCTGGGAAAATTTGACTCCATTAGTGTCATTTTCCTTCTGGGAGCAGTGCACTAGCCTGGACATGTTCTCATGGTGATTGAAGAAGAGCGAGATGGGGCTGACCCCAGTGTGGAGGAGGCATTTCAAACCTTTACTGTGTCCCATCTATTAATCCTCAATTCATCAAAGCAATCTTACATGATTGAACTCAAAGCCAAGGGACAAGGCCGTCACTTTGCCCATGGTAGAGGTTACTGGAAGATTACTATCCAAAGGGTATAGCTACAGTGAGGATTAAATAATTTCAGGAAAATGAGGCAATCCATCCTAGTTTACTTTCTTTGTTAAATGATTCAGGCTCCTCCCACATAACGAAATATACTCATTCCTATCCGAGCATCTACCAGAGTCTTATTGTTACAGCATTATTCTTGAATTCCAGGATCTTATGATCTACATCCTTTGGTTATGTCTCTTCTCAATCTGGTAATCAAGAAATTTAAAAGACAAGTTGTTTTCCTGGCAAAGATGTGGTATGTAGGGTTGAAATGAGGGATAACTATAACAAACAGTACCACTCAAATAGAGGAATAATAGAAACATTGTCGCGGCCGGCGCGACAAATCGATCAGGAACGTGAGGGTAAGAGGATGGTGAAAAGAAATTAAGAGACAAAGAGATGGGGGCAGGAGGAGCACCAAGGAGGATGTCCAATAGTGCCAATTTTATTCAAGGCTGTGAGGCATTATATAGCTAACAGAAACAATCATAAGAAAGCATCTATTTTTAGCTGATTACTAAAGAGTTTGCAACATGCACAGAAAATCCTTCAAGCTTTCCCATTATCTATTTCCCAAGCACCAATAGCAGACCCTCCAGCGCCAGATGTACTGACTTCAAGGCCACTCAAGACATAGTTTATGTAAGCACAGCACAATCTTACAATGGTGTAATCTATAGCCCATGCAAGGACGGCAAGGACCAGCCAAGAATTCATGACCCCGACCAAATCATTTCTATCTGACTAGCAAACATGTGGGAAGTCACGTAGGTGAGCACACAACACATAGCACAGACCCTTTCTCAGTGCTATTCGACTTTATCGACCTAAGCCTTTTGTTCGGCTATTCAGCCTTTAAAGGAGGCACAAGTCAGGGCCTGGTTTGGTCCTCGTCTCAAGCCTTACCATGGCCTCCCACAAAACATATTGCAATTATGGCTCACAGACCTTCTGAAATCATGTGTGGAAAGTATTTTCATGACCCTTTACTTTGACTTTTAAAAATTATTTATTTAAAAATTTTTCAGCTTTATTAAAATAAAATTGAGAAATAAAATTGTAGGGATGCCTGGGTGGCTCAGTGGGTTAAGCCGCTGCCATCGGCTCAGGTCATGATCCCAGGGTCCTGAGATTGAGTCCCGCATCGGGCTCCTTGCTCAGCAGGGAGCCTGCCTCTCTCTCCGCCTCTGCCTGCTTGTGTGCTTTCTCTTTCTGACAAATAAATAAATAAATAAATAAAATCTTTAAAAAAAAAGAAAATTGTAATATATTTAAAGTGTATAACATGATCTTTTTTTATATGAAAGAATTCCCACAATCAAGTAAATTAGTACATTTATCACTTCAAATGGTTACCTTTTTTTTTTGATGAAAAAGCTTAGGATCCACTCTTTTAGGAAAATCAATTTTACAATACTGTATTATTAACTGTAGTCTCCATGCTATATCCTCCATCCTTGGAAGTTATTCATCTCGTAACTGGAAGTTTCTACCATTGTAGCAACCTCTCCTCATTTCCCCCACCTCCAGCTCCTGGCAACCACTTTTCTACTTCCTGTTTCAAAGGGCCTAACTTTTCTTTTTAGATTCCACATATAAGTGATAGCATGCATTACTTATCTTCTCTGTCTGGTTTATTTCACTTAGGGTAATGCCCTCAAGGTCCATTTGTGTTGTCACAATTGATAGGATTTCTTTCTTTCTAAATGCAGAATAATATTCCATTGTATATATACTTGCCACATTTTCTTTATTCACTGATCTTTTAACAGACACTTAGGTTATTTCCATACTTTGGTTCTTGTGAATAATGTTGCAGTGAACATGGGAGTACACATATCTCTTTGAGATAATGGTTTTGTTTCCTTTGGATCAATACCCAGAAATGGGAATGCTGAATTACATGGTAGTTGTCTTTTTAACTTCTTGAGGAACCTCCATTCTGTTTTCCATAGTGGCTCTATCCACTTACATTTCCACTAAGTGTACAAGGGTTCCCTTTTCTCTACATTCTTCCCAAAACTTATCTCTTGTCATTTTGGTAATAGAAATTCTAACAGGTGTGAGGTGGTATCTCATTGTGATTTTGATTTGTATTTCCCTATTGATCAATGATGTTGAACACCTTTTCATGTACCTGTTAGCTATTTGTATGTCTTCTTTGAAAAAAATGTTATTTAAAAACTTTGCTCATTTTAAAGCCAGATTATTATTATTTTTTATTAATCTGTATGAGTGCCTTGTATATTTTGTATATTAACCTCTCATCAGATCTGTGATTTTCTCTCATTTCATAGGTTGTCTTTTCATTTGTTGATGGATTCCTTTGTTTTGCAGAAGATTTTTAGTTTGAGATAGTCTCATTTGCTTATCTTTGTGTCTGTTGCCTTTGTTTGGTATTAAATCTAAAAAATCACTTTGCCAACACCAGTATCAAGGAGCTTATCATTTTTTTTTCTAGAAGTTTATGGCTTCAGAGTTATGTTCAATCTTTAGTCCATTTTGAATTAATTTTTGTGTATGGTGTTAGACTGGAATCTAATTTAATTCTTTGCATGTAAATATCCTATTTTTCCAGCACTGTTTATTTTATTTTATTTATTTATTTTTTATAAAGATTTTATTTATTTGTCAGAGAGAGAGAGAGAGATCACAAGTAGGCAGAGAGGCAGGCAGAGAGAGAGAGGGGAGGAAGCAGGCTCCCTGCGGAGAAGAGAGCCCGATGTGGGGCTCGATCCCAGGACCCTGGGATCATGACCTGAGCCGAAGGCAGAGGCTTTAACCCACTGAGCCACCCAGGCACCTCTCCAGCACTGTTTATTGAAGAGATTTTCCTGGCCCCATGGTATGTTCTTGGTGTCATTGTCCAAAATTACTTTTCCATACATACATGGGTTTATTTCGGCACTTACTACTCTATTCTATTGATCTATGTGTCTGTTTTCATGCCAATATCATTCTGTTTTGATTACTATAACTTTGTAATATAGTTTGAAATAAAGTGTGATGACTCCCGCTCTATTTTTCTTTCTCCAGAGAGTTTTGGCTTTTCAGGGTCTTTTGTGGTTCCATACAAAATTTAAGATTGTTTTTTCTATTTCTGCAAAGAATACCATTGGAATTTTCAAAGAATTGCATTAAATCTGTAGATTTTTATGATGGTATGGACATTTTAACATTATTGATCCCTCCAATCCATGAACATAGACTATTCTTCCATTTATTTGTTTCTTTAATATCTTTCATCAGTTTATAGCTTTAAAGTATAGATTTTTTTACCTCCTTGGTTAAATTTATACCTAAATATTTTATTCTTTCTGATGTTGTTATTATTGGGATTTTTTCTTAATCCCCCTGACCAATAACTTGTTTTTAAAATATAGAAACATAACTGACTTTTCTATATTGATTAGGTCTCCTGCATTTTTACTGAATTTATTAGTTCTATCTTTTTTTGTGAATTATTTATGATTTTCTCTATATAATATTATGTCATTTGCAAATGGGAAATTTTACTTCTTTCTTTCTTATTTGGATGTTTTTAAATTTCTTTCTTGCATAACTGTTCTGGCAGGGGCTTCTAGTATAATTTTGAATATGACTGGTAAGAGTGGGCACTCTTGCCTTATTCTTTTTTTTTTTAAAATATTTTATTGATTTATTTGTCAGAGAGAAAGAGAGAGGGAGAGCACACAAGCAGCGGGAGAGGCAGAGAGAGAGAGAGAAGCAGGCTCCCTGCTGAGCAAGGAACCCCATGTGGGACTCGATCCCAGGACACTGGGATCATGACATGACCTGAGCCGAAGGCAGCGGCTTAACCAACTGAGCCACCCAGGTGTCCCTTGCCTTATTCTTGATCTTAGAGGAAAAGCTTTTAACTGCCACTGGACATGACATTAACTACAGGTTTATGATATATGGCCTTTAATATTTTGAGGTCTGTGCATTTTATACTTAATTTGTTGAGAGTTTTTAATGTGAAGGAATGTTTCATTTTGTCAAATGCAGTTTTTGCACCTATTGGGATGATAATATGATTTTTATCTTTCATTCTATTAGTGTAGTATGTCACATTTATTGATTTGCAAATGTTAAACCACCCTTCCATCTGAGGATTTACATATATATATCATGGTAATGCTCCTTTTTTAAAAATTGAGATATAACTGACATATGACATTGTATAAGTTTGAGATGTACAATGTGTTGTGTTAGCTAGATGTGTGATGAATTGGATGCTTTGATGTTTAGTGCAGATATATTAACTATTATTTGTTCTTAAGGAATTTACATCTTTATCAGTATATAATGATCTTTTTTGTCTACTCTTATGTTTGCTTTAAGATTCTTCATCTACCTTCACTCTTTTTCATTCTTTCTCTCTCTCTTTTTTAAAAGATTTTATTTATTTATTTGAGATAAAGAGATAGTAAGAGAGAGCATGAGAGGGGAGAAGGGCAAAGGGAGAAGCAGACTCCCTGTGGAGCTGGGAGCCCAATGCCCCCATGCAGGACTAGATCCCGGGACTCCAGGATCATGACCTGAGCCAAAGGCAGTTGCTTAACCAACTGAGCTACCCAGGTGCCCTCTCTTTGCTTTTCTGATTGAATCTCCAACTGCTCTGTTGAAGTTTGAGTTCACTACTCTTTCTTCCTCTTTACTTGTCTTATTGAACTATTTGAAGTTTTTAGTTCAATGATTTTTATTCTTCTGCTCCTAAATTTCTCTTTGGTACTTTTTATTATTTTCTATCTCTTTGTTCTAATTCTTATTTTTTGCATTGTGCTCCTGACCTCAGTAAACCTCTTTACAAATATGAGTTTGAACTCTCTATGTAGTAAATCACTTATCTCCATTTCATTAATGTTAGTTTCTGGAGATTTATCTTGTTCTTTTCTTAGGAACATACTCTCTGTTTCTTCATTTTCTTTGACTGTGTTGGTTTTTACACAGAAGATAAAACAGCCACCTCTCCTACTTTTGACAGATGAGCCTCATGTAGGAGATGAAACTCATGCTCAGCCTGGCATGAGAACCTCTTTGCCTCTCAAACCTGTGTGATTGCCCAAGCTGTTGCTTTTCTTTATAGGGGCTCCCTGTAGATGAGGGTGTGTCAACACCTGCCAGTGTCCCAAAAGCTTGAGAAATACCCATATGGCTGTTTAGGTTCCCAGGTGAGTGCTTATTGTTTGCCCCTTTAGCTCCCTAATACAGGCTAATTGGAAACCCAACTTTTATATGCAGCTGTGAACATCAGGACATGAGATATGCAGTCCAACTCTGATCAGGGAGAAACTGCAAGCCAGGTGTTTTTGCCTACTCACTCTGGCTGAACCAGAGGGAATAATTACTGTGAGCGACTGTGCACCCAAATATATCCATCTCTGTGTTTTGCGCAATCCTGAGAGACTCATGAATGCTGGGTGCCGTTAGTTCTCAGAGCTAAATGATTTGAGGGCTAACTCCTTAGATGGCAGTTGCGAAAGTTGCAGTTCTAGATGTGTGTACAAACTCCTTCCAGGGAGAAGTTGGCCATTTATTTTTATTGTTGGAGCAAGCGGTGGGGGGGGGGGGGGGGGACGGGAATGCCAGGGAAATATCACCAGCTCTTTTGGTATCCTGGGATGATCCCACTCAGCACCTAGATACTAGATAGATAGCTAGACACCTTCTAGATACCACAGAAGCTGACCTATCAGGGATGCCTGGGTGGCTCAGTCAGTTAGGTGTCTGCCTTCGGCTCAGGTCATGATCCCAGAGCCCTGGGATCCTTCTTGATCAGCAGGAAGCCTGCTTCTCCCTCTCCCTCTGCCTGCTGCTCCCTGCTTGTGCTCTCTCTCTCTCTGACAAACAAATAAAATCTTAAAAAAAAAAAAAAAGCTGACCTATCAGGCAGCAGCTGGGAAAGTATGCAATTAAATCTCTTAGGGAATCACTAGGAGACGAGTTGTCCCCTCTGTGCAAAGCTCAGGGAGGATGGCCACAGGAGGTGGTTGTGCACCCAGTTAACAACAGCTTCTTTGTTTGCTACGGTCCTGTGGGATTCATGAATGCAAGCCTTTCATGAATGCAAGTTCCTTTATCAGAAGAAATGCAGTGTGGAATAACTTGATGGTAGAAAAGACATTCTGTAAGTGCGTAGATCATAGTTTTGGCAGAAGTATTGTGTACAGTGAAGGCAAATCCATATCCAGAGTAGCTGTCTATTCCAGTAAGAACAAGACATTGTCTCTTCCTTGGTGGAAGCAGTTCAGTATAATCAAAATGCCACCAGATAACTGGCATTACTCTGGAGATCACTCTGGGGAATAATGCCATGTCTGGGACTCAGTGTTGATCTCTCTTGCTGGTAGATTGAACATTAAACAGTGGCCGTTGTGAGCAGAAGTTCCTGTTACTGAGCCTATGTATAATCTCCACTCCTGCCACCATGGCCACATTGTTCATGAGCTCATTGGGCAAGAACAGAGTGGCTGAGAAAAGAGACTGATATATTCATAGACCGTGTCATCTTATCCACTTAATTCTTAAAATCCTCCTCTTTCAGGTCACCCTTTGGTGGACTTTCACATGGGACACAAATACCTTCACATTTTGTGCCTATTCAGAGAAGTCTGTCCATACACATCTTCCTCATATCTTCTTGTCATTAGTTTTCTAATCATGTTCCTTCCAAGCCCTTGACTACCCAGCCAAACGCCTGGCCAAAATGCATGAATGAGTATATAATTGAATATCTGTCCATTTCTCCTCCTAAGCAAAGGTATATACAATCAGGTACATTGCTTGGAATTCTGCCCACTGGAAGGATTTCTTTTCACTGCAGTCCTTCAGGGATGTTCTAGAAAGGGGTTGTAGTGCCACAGTTGTCCACTTTGGGGTGATATCTGCATATTGGATAGAATTGTCTGTAAACCAGGCCCAAGTCCTTTCTTCCTCTGGCAACTGATTGAAGACAACTCCCTGTGAGGCTATAGGTGCAGACAGGAGAGAGAAGGAGTGCAGCAGAGTGGGGGTGGGGGGCACAGATATTTGCCACTTCTTTGTGTAACTTACTTGTGCCTTTAGGGCCTGCTCAGGCCCAATCACATATATATCACTTCCATTTGATGATGAATGTCACTGTCCTTGGCCAAATTTATGGTTTAGAGGGTCAGATAATACCCATATGTGATGGAAATCTCAGTCACATGATAACTTGGTTGCCATAGTTAAGCATTCAGTCTCTACTAAGTCCCAGTAGCAGGCCAAAAACTGTTTCCCAAAAGGAGAGTAGTGAGCTGTGGAAGATGGCAAGGCTTTGCTCCAAAATCCCAAGGGCTTACACTATGATCCTCCTATAGGGGTCTAGCAAAACCTCCAAACAGCGTTCCTCTCTGCTGCAGCCACTTCATATAAGAGACTTTGTAATCTGTTCTATAGGCAAAAATTTCTTACACACAGTAACAGGCAAAGGCTTTATGTCTATTGCAAACAGAAACACAGAAGGCTTGCTTTTTTGTATAACATCAGCCCCAGGACAGAATAAATCTAGAACACAAAAATTCACTGTACAGTTGTAAAATTCACTAATACAGACTTCTTCTTTCCAGAAGAAGCTATATATATATGTATATATATATATATATGATTTTGTTTATTTATTTGACAGAGAGAGACAAAAGAAGAGAGGGAACACAAGCAAGGGAAGTGGGAGAGGTAGAAGCCGGCTTCTTGATGAGCAGGGAACCCAATGCGGGGCTCGATTCCAGGACCCTGGGATCATGAACTGAGCTGAAGACAGACACTTAATGACTGAGCCACCCAGGCACCCCTTGAAGCAAGATATATTCCTGCACAAACAGATTAAAAAACCAAACTAACTAACCAACCAGCTGTGGAGCATTTCCCACCTGATGGAAGAGACCTCCTCTCTACGAAATAGACCAAAACACTAAATTCTGAATCAGTGTCACTATATCCACTTGTTATTGCTGTGTGACAGATTATCAGAAATTTAGTGGCTTAAAAAAAAAGCAAAATTCATTATGTCAAAGTTTTGTAGGGTCAGAAATCTGGGCAAGACTTAGCTGCCTCAGGATCTCAACAAGCTAAAAATCAACAACTTTGATGGTGTACCATTCTCATCTGCAGGCCTGACTAGAGAAGAATCTACCACCCAGTTCACGTGGTTGTTGGCAGAGTTGGTTTTCTTGTGGCCCTTTCCACAGGCACTTAATTCCACCACTGCTTCCTTCTTTAGGGCCAGCAAGAGTCTCACACTCAGGAGAGGCCCAGCCAATCTTTTGAAGCTTAATCTGATTACATCAGGCCCATGTAGGATAGTGTCCTTTTCAATGATCTCGAAATCAGTTGATTTCGGGATCTTAAGTATCAGCAACCACCTCTTCATGCTGGCCATATTCTGCAGGCTAGAAATAAGTCACACACTTAAAGCCACACTTAAAAGGAAGGAATTAGGCAGGATGTGAACATTAGGGTGTGGTAATCATGGGGAACATGGTAGGGTCTGTACACCACAGAGGCCACAAATAAGATATAGTTTATTAGCAGTGCACAAATTAGAACCAGAACCAAACTCGCTCAGCATTCAGAATCATAAATAAAAACACAGATTCAGGGGCACCTGGTGGCTCAGTGGGTTAGGGTCTCTGCCTTTGGCTTGGGTCATGATCCCAGGCTTCTAGGATGAAGCCCCACATCCAGCTCTCTGCTCAGCAGGGAGCCTACTTCCTCCTCTCTCTCTCTGCCTGCCTCTCTGCCTATCAAATAAATAAATAAAATCCTTAAAAAAACAAAACAAAACAAAACACAGATTCAGGAAGAAAAGAGAAACATAGAGTGGGTGAAAATCCAATTCTATTGCCATGTGGGCCTTACTTAAAGCCTGGACAAGACATGCCCATGTCTGGGTCTACAGAGCCCTTCACATACTTCTTTTGGGCCGCATAGTGCCCCTACTTATTTATTTTTAATATTAACTTTAGTGAGGTGTAACTTATATGTAGGATAATATGCCCATTTTATGTATGTAATTTGATGAGCTCTATTGTATACCTCCTTGAAACAATGACCATGATAAGGTATAGAAAAATTTCACCACCTTCAAAGTTATTCTGTTCTTTTGTGATCAGATTCCAGAAACTACTTTTATCCTTTCTTAGTTTTGCTTGTTTTATAAATCATACTGTATGTATTCTTTTTTGCCCAGTCCAAAAAACATCATAGTTTTTTGAGACCAATTCACATTGGTGAGTTTATTTCTTTTATTGCTAAGTGGTATTTTATTTTATGGATAGTCCATAATTTGTTATTTCATCTCCCTGCTGGTGTATATTTAAGCTGTTTCCAGTAGTAATGGACTCTAATGAGTAAAGTCGGTATTAACATTCTTGCTAAGGTGTTTTTGTGGACATATGTTTTTATTTATTTTGATTAAATAAATATATGAGTGGGAGAGCTGAATTGTTGGCAATATATATGTATAGCTTTATTAGAAACTGTCACTCATGGGGTGCCTGGGTGGCTCAGTGGGTTAAAGCCTCTGCCTTAGGCTCAGGTCCTGATCCCAGGGTCCCAGGATCAAGCCCTGCATCCGGCTCTCTGCTCAGCAGGGAGCCTGCTTCCCCTTCTCTCTCTGCCTGCCTCTCTTCCTACTTGTGATCTCTGTCTCTGTCAAATAAATAAATAAAATCTTTAAAAAAAAACAGAACTATCAATCAGTTTTCCAAAGTGGTTGGTTTATTTTACACTCAACAGAGATATATGAGAATTCTAGTTGCTTCAGATCACAGTCACAATCTAGCATGGTCAGTTTCTTTAATTTCAGCATTCTTGTGGGTTTGAAGATGTTTACATTTGCACTTCCCTTATGTGTAATGATGTCAAGCAACTTTTTGTTGGCTTATTGCATCTTCTTTTGTTAAAGGTCTTTTGAAATCTTTTGCTTATTTTCCTTAAATTGCGATGTTTTCTTTGTATTGAGTTGAAAGACTATTTAGTATATACACATATATTTATAAAACAGTCCTTTGTAATATACATATTGTAGTTATGCTTACATATTTATATATACTTACATGCTAACAGACTGAGCCATCCAGGCACCCCTGTAATTTTCTTAAAAGTGTCTTTTCATGAAATATAATTCATCACTTTTTTTCTTTTTCGTTTAGCTTTTTGTATGTGTGTGTGCATGCAAGTATGCATGTATATGTTCTTGCTAAGAAATCTTGGCTTATCCCAAGATCACAGAAACATAATCCAATTATTTTCTAGAAGCATTATTGTTTTATCTTTTATATTTAAATCTAAGACCACCTCAAAATAATTTTTATGTGGCTTGAGGTAAAAATTGAATTTCATTTTTTCACCACAACATGTTCAGTTTCTCAGCATCATTTGTTAAAGAGAATTTTATTTCTTATGGAATTGTTTGGTTCCTTTGACAAAATGAACTGACCATACGTGTGTGGGTTTATCATTAGATACTGTTTTGTAATCTACTGATCTACTTGTATAAGCAAAACACAATACCATACTGACTTAATTACTGTAGCTCCACAATCATGAAATCAGATTTGTATTTGTAGAGCAAATGTTTTTGGTTCTGATATACTTCAATTTCTAAGTTTTATGCATCATGCTTTTGGTATTGTGTCTAAAAGATCTGCCCAAAAGAAGTTTATAAAAGTTTTCTCCTATGTTTTATTTATTTATTTAAGATTTTATTTATTTATTCATGAGAAACAGAGAGAGAGAGAGAGGCAGAGGCAGGCTCCCTGTGGAGCCTGGAGACCGATTTGGACTGGACCAGAGCTGAAAGGCAGATGCTTAACCTACTGAGCCACCCAGGACCCCTCCTAGGCTTTATTCCAGAAGTTTTATATCTTACATCAATTTGAAGTTAATTTTTGCACATGGTATGAAATAAGAGTCTAGGGACACCTGGGTGGCTCAGTCCTTATGCATCTTCCTTCAGCTCAGGTCATGATCCCAGGGTCCTAGGATCAAGCCCCACATCGGGCTCCCTGCTCAGCAGGGAGCATGCTTCTCCTTCTCTCCCTCCCCCTGCTTGTGTTCTCTCTCTTGTTCTCTCTTTCTTTGTCAAATAAATAAGTAAAATCTAAAAAAAAAAAAAAAGGTGGGCCTAAAATGAATTTTATTCATGTGGATATCCAATTTTCCCAGCATCATTTGTTAGAAAAAGGAGACATCATCTCTCCCATTGAATTGACATGATCCTTTTTTTGAAATCAGTTAACCATGAATATTAGGGTTGATTTCCGAACTTCAGTTGTGTTTCACTGATTCATATAAGTCTATCATTCTGTTAGTATCACACTATTTTGATGAATGCAGCTTTCTAGCAAGCTTTGAAATCAGGAACTGTAATTTTCCAAAATAGGGATTGCATTGAATATATAGATCATCTCTTCACCTAAAAAGATTCTTCTCTTGCTGGATTTTAGTTTAGCTGGTTCTCCTTCCTTGCACAGCTCTGATTTTTTGAAACAGAATTTCAACAATTTTTTACTCTAATCCCAGTTATTAACAGGAGGAAATCTTGTCTTTTCAACCTGCTACTTTGAATTCGTTAATGAAAGTTCTTGCAGGTTAACTCTGAAGCATGGAATAACAAAGGATCAAATAACAGTCCTCCGGGCCTGCTCTGTACCGGAAAGGTAAAAGGAAAAGCACTTTACACAAATCATGTACTAACTCCTCACAAAGATCTGAAGAGGATATAATCATCTGCATTTTTTAAAAAAGATATTATTTATTTATTTGAGAGAGAGACAGTGAGAGAGAGCATGAGCTAGGAGAAGGTCAGAGGGAGAAGCAGACTCCCCATGGAGCTGGGAGCCTGATGTGGGACTCGATACCGGGATTCCGGGATCATGACCTGAGCCGAAGGCAGTCGTCCAACTGAGCCACCCAGGCGTCCCTAATCATCTGCATTTTATTTGATGATTTGACTGAGGCAGACAGTAATTTTTTTTTAAAGATTTTATTTATTTATTTGAGAGAGAGAAAGTGAGAGACATAGCACGAGCAGGAGTGGGGGGCAGAGTGGGAGGCAGACTCCTTGCTGAGCGGGGAGTCCCTTGTGGGGTTCAATCCCGGATCCCAAAATCATAACCTGAGCTGAAGGCAGATGCTTGACGGACTGAGCCACCCAGGTGCCCTGGCAGAGATTAATTTTAAAATAGATTAGAAACATATGATGCAAAGAATCTGGGTTTTCCTTCCTGGCAGTCCAACTCTAAGATCCTCTGCTAAAGTGAGTTATATTATAGTATAAAAGCTGGAGCTGAATAAAATCCAAAGGTAGAGGCTAATTTTAACATCTATTAATCTTAAAATATTAAGTAATCAAAAATGAATCAAGCTGAAAGCAAACAGAATATTTATAAATAGAGAAGTCCAGACTCAACAGTGGAAAGCCATGTTCTTTTGAAGTTTCCAAGGGATATTTAGAAAATTTCTAAATGTTTTAATTAAATAATATTTAAATATTAAATAGACTCAAGAGAGAAACTTAGTCAAAGACTTAACCATGAGAGATATGTTTAGTAACTACAAATATTGGACTAAAAAGCCTGAATGAGAGAAAAGATGGATTTAAACCTGGATGAGCTCCCTGAAATTCATTTTCCATTTTGAAAATTATAGGACAGGGACGCCTGGGTGGCTCAGTTGGTTGGACGACTGCCTTTGGCTCAGGTCATGATCCCGGAATTCTGGGATGGAGTCCCACATCAGGCTCCCAGCTCCATGGGGAGTCTGCTTCTCCCTCTGACCTCTCCTAGCTCATGCTCTCTCTCACTGTCTCTCTCTCAAATAAATAAATAAAATCTTTAAAAAAAAAAAAGAAAATTATAGGACACGAAATGTCTGGCTGGCTAACTCAGTAAAGCATGCGACTCTTGATCTCAGGGTTGTGAGTTTGAGCCTCACACTGGGCATAGAGCTTTATCTAACAATTAAGATGTATATTGTGTTTTGGGTGTTTCAGTTTTACTATACAACAAATAGAGTCGATGAACACAAATTATGAAGAGGTTAAACAAGAAAAAAATGGCAAAACACTGAAAGACAATACGGCTTTATTTGCATGTTAGCAAATGAGAATTCAGCTTTCATTTTAGCATCCATTACGAATTTTCCAGCCTACAGCAAAGACATAAGTGTATGAATAGAAGTTAATTTGAACTGTTTGAGGAATAACTATGGTTTTTCATCTAGACAGCGTTGAGCTCATCTATTAGCATACCCTGGTGCTTTCCTGCTTGACATTGATCACAGAATTTAAAAGAAACAAGAACTTTCCTGGACACTCAGAGATCAGCAGCTTATAGAATATAAGGTCAGAATATTCAAGGAACCACAACCAGTGACATTAGACTTGACTTTTGGCTTGTTTTTCTTTCTAGACATGGTAAATTTTCTACTGAACATTTTCGCCATCCTCATAATAACAGAATTTGTGCTAGGAAATTTTGCCAATAGCTTCATAGTGGTGGTGAACTGCATTGACTGGGTCAAGAGACAAAAGATGTCCTCAGCTGATCAAATTCTCACGGCTCTGGCGATCTCCAGAATCGGTTTGCTCTGCGTAATGTTAATAAATTGGTATGGAACTGTGTTGAATCCAGATTTATTTAGATTGGAAACAAGACTTCTGGTTCATATTGCGTGGACAGCAAGCAATCATTTTAGTGTCTGGCTTGCTACTTGCCTCAGCGTATTTTATTTGTTCAAAATAGCCAATTTCTCTAGCTTCATTTTTCTTCACCTCAAGTGGAGAGTTAAAAGTGTAATTCTTGTGATACTCTTGGTGTCTTCATTCTTTTTGGTTTTTCATGTTGCGGTGGTAAGCATATGTGAGCTGACAAAGGAATATGAAGGAAACATCACTAGACAATCCAGATTGGTGAACATTGCACGCCTTTCAAATATGACTGTATTCACGTTAGCAAACTTTGTGCCCTTTGCTATATCCCTGACATCTTTTCTGCTGTTAATCTTTTCCCTGTGGAAACATCTCCAGAAGATGCAATCTGGTGGTAAAAGATGCAAAGATCCCAGCACCAAGGTCCACATAAGAGCCATGCAGACTGTGATCTCCTTTCTCTTGCTATTAGCTGGTCACTTCCTGACTCTAATTGTCACTGTCTGGAGTTCTGAGTGGCTGCCGACCAAACTGTTCTACATGTTTTGCCAAACTTTTGGATTTGTGTATCCTTCAAGCCACTCATTTATCCTGATCTGGGGAAACAAGAAGCTAAAACAGGTCTTTCTGTCTGTTTTGTATCAGGGGAAGTACTGGCTGAAAGAACAGAAACTCTCAACTCCATAGACCAGTAAGAAGTGGCATTGTGTGTATTCTGAAGGTTGTTAGCACTTTATACCTCCTACTGGTTTTTCCATAGTGTATGTAATTGAGTAATTTTCAGAGTTTTACTTAGAAAAGTCTTAATTAAGCTTATCACATGAAAGTATATATGTGTATGTATGAAAAATGTAAGAAAGATTGGAAATAATATACCCTTGCCAATTTTTTCAGGTAAACAATCTAATTATGCATATTATTATAAGAAATTCCAAAGAATTATGAAGCCATGTGTATTTCAAACTCATTCACAAAGGTATGATGAAATGAATGAAAATTATGCATTTTTCAGAACTGACAAATTATCTTGGGATGTCATTGCTCTTTTTCATTGTAATTTCTATCACTGTGTGTTTAGATTTCATTGTTTGAATATCCAGTCTTTTGCATGGTAAGAATATTTGATTCTAAATCACGCAGTGAGGTGAATGTTTGGGGTTGATATTATTCAACCCTAAATTCTTATTTCATGGTTAATAAAGAGCAGTTAGGGCTGTGATTAAGAAAGTTGTACAAATATTGCAAGTAAACATATTGCAAGTAAATTCTATATATGTGTACAATAAACTCTACTGAAGAATACTTAAAGAAAAAGGTGAAAAGCTTAGGAAGAACTGAGTTCTACAACAGGGATAATATGAAAGAAACATACTCATGACATCTTTTTAAAAACATTTTTATTTTTTAAATTTCTTTTTAGGGGCGCCTGGGTGGCTCAGTGGGTTAAGCCGCTGCCTTCGGCTCAGGTCATGATCTCAGGGTCCTGGGATCGAGTCCCACATCGGGGTTCTCTGCTCAGCGGAGATCCTGCTTCCCTCTCTCTCTCTCTCTGCCTGCCTCTCCATCTGCTTGTGATCTCTCTCTGTCAAATAAAAAAAAAAAAATCTAAAAAAAAATAAATTTCTTTTTAGTGTTCCAGAATTCATTGTTTATGTACCACACCCAGTGCCCTCCATAATACCCACCACCTGGCTCACCCAACCTCCCACTCCTCTCCCCTCTAAAACCCTCAGTTTGTTTCTCAGATTCCACAGTCTCTCATGGTTCATCTCCCCCTCCAATTTCCCCCAACTCCCTTCTCTTCTCCGTCTCCCCATGTCCTCTATGTTATTCCTTATGCTCCATAAATAAGCAAAACCATATGATAATTGACTCTCTCTGCTTGGCTTATTTCACTCAGCATAATCTCTTCCAGTCCTGTCCATGTTGATACAAAAGTTGGGTATTCATCCTCTCTGATGGAGGCATAATATTCTGTAGTATATATGGACCATATCTTCTTTATCCAGTCATCCGTTGAAGAGCATCTTTGTTCTTTCCACAGTTTGGCGACTGTGGTCATTTCTAGTATGAATATTGGGGTACAGATGGCCCTTCTTTTCACTACATCTGTATCTTTGGGGTAAATACCCAGTAGTGCAATTGCAGGGTCATAGGGAAGCTCTATTTTTAATTTCTTGAGGAATCTCCACACAGTTTTCCAAAGTGGCTGCATCAACTTGTATTCCCACCAACAGTGTAGGAGGGTTCCCCTTTCTCCACATCCTTTCCAACACATGTTGTTTACTATCTTGTTAATTTTGGCCATTCTAACTGGTGTAAGGTGGTATCTCAATGTGGCTTTGATTTGAATCTCCCTGATGGCTAATGACGATAAACATTTTGTGTCTGTTAGCCATTTGTATGTCTTCTTTGGAGAAGTATCTGCTCATGTCTTCTGCCCATTTTTTGACATGATTACCTGTTTGTGTGTGTTGAGTTTGAGGCGTTTTTTATAGATCTTGGATATCAGCCCTTTGTCTGTAGTGTGATTTGCAGACATCTTCTCCCATTCCGTGAGTTGTCTCTTTGTTTTGTTTATTGTTTCCTTTGCTGTGCAGAAGCTTTTGATCTTGATGAAGTCCCCAAAGTTCATTTTTGCTTTTGTTTCCTTTGCCTTTGGAGACATTTCTTGAAAGAAGTTGCTGTGGCTGATGTTGAAGAGGTTACTGCCTATGTTCTCCTCTAGGATTCTGATGGATTCCTGCCTCATGTTGAGGTCTTTTACCCATTTCAAGTTTATCTTTGTGTATGGTGTAAGAGGATGGTCAAGTTTCATTCTTCTACACATAGCTGTCCAATTTTCCCAGCACTATTTATTGAAGAGACTGTCTTTTTTCCACTGGATATTTTTTCCTAGTTTGTTGAAGACTATTTGACCATAAAGTTGAGGGTCCATAGCTGGGCTCTCTACTCTGTTCCACTGGTCTATGTGTCTGTTTTTGTGCCAGTACCATGCTGTCTTGGTGATCACAGCTTTGTAATAAAGCTTGAAATCAGGCAACGTGATGCCCTCAGTTTTGTTTTTTCTTTTTCAACATTTCCTTAGCAATTTGGTGCCTCTTCTGATTCCATACAAATTTTAGGATTGTTTGCTCCAGCTTTTTGAAAAATGCCGGTGGAATTTTGATCAGAATGGCATTGAAAGTATAGATTGCTCTAGGCAGTATAGACATTTTAACAATGTTTATTCTTCTGATCCATGAACATGGAATCGTCTTCCATCTTTTTGTGTCTTTTTCAATTTCTTTCACGAGTGTTCTGTAGTTCCTTGAGTACAGATACTTTATCTCTTTGGTTAGGTTTATTCCCAGGTATCCTATGTTTCTTGGTGCTATACTAAATGGAATTGATTCTCTAATTCCCCTTCTGTATTTTCATTGTTAGTGTATAAGAAAGCAACTGATTTCTGTACATTGATTTTGTATAAAATACGTTTTATTTCTCTTTGTTGTCTGATTGCTGCTGCTAGGACTTCTAATACTATGTTGAACAAGAGTGGTGAGAGTGGGCATCCTTGTCGTGTTCCTGATCTCAGAGGGAAGGCTGTCAGCTTTTCCTCACTGGGGATGATATTCGCTGTGGGTTTTTCATAGATAGATTTTATGAAGTTGAGGAATGTTCCCTCTATCCCTATACTTTGAAGCATTTTAATCAGGAACGGATTCTGTATCTTGCTCATGACCTCTTTTTAATGCTGTTATGAGTTTCCATGTGCAGTGGAATAGTCATTTCTTCTAGTTTTTGAATGAAGACAGACCATATTTGAAGTTGAGATCTGATTTCAAATATTTCAGTTTTCTCTTAAGCCACCTCTGGGTCTCGAATCGCCACACAACTCAAACACCTTCTGTTTTTAAGATTCTTTTAAAACTTCAGTAAAGACTTAAATATTCCCCATCAAAAAAATACTATAAAAATAGTAAAGAAATTATGTACTATAATTCAATATACCTTTTTGCATACATTAAGTGGCACCTGTTAAGTCCATGTAAAAATTAAAGGGGGCTTCTTAAAGAGATGTTATATTATAATCTTTGAAAACGATGAAATGAGAGTGTGTGTTGGCATATTCAGTGATAGAGAGTTCTACTGTAGGAAAGAAATATGTAAGGTTGCTCAACAACCGAATTCTGCATGACCGTTATTTCTTGGTGTTAGGCATTGTAACAATTTTCTACATCTTAAGATAAATCATCCTTCACATTTGCTGTATCTGTTTGTTTATTATCTGTCTCACCTAGTGTAACATACACTTCAAAAAAGTGAGGATCTTATCTACTGCTGACTCTTAAAACTTACAAGCCAGCCATAAAAGTGTTGGTCAAAAATGATTTTTTAGGGGCACCTGGGTGGCTCAGTGGTTAAAGCCTCTGCCTTCGGCTCAGGTCATGATCCCAGGGTTCTGGGATCGAGCCCCGCATCGGGCTCTCTGCTCAGCGGGGAGCCTGCTTCCCTTCCTCTCTCTCTGCCTGCTCTCTGCCTACTTGTGTTCTCTCTCTGTCAAATAAATAAATAAATAAATCTTAAAAAAAAAATTTAAAAAAAAAAAAAGGTTTCTTAGGGGTGCCTGGGTCGCTCACCGAGTTAGCATTGCCTTCCGCTCACGTCATGATCTCGGGGTCCTGGGAGGGAGCCCAGCATCATCCCTCCTCCTCCCCCCTGCTCCTGTCTATCTCCCTCTCCATCTCTCTCAAAAATAAATAAATAAATCTTTAAAAAATGATTTTTTTAACGAACAAGTTAATGAATGAATGTGTGAACTTTTCGAAAACTGGGAAACCAATGAAAATAAAATGTGTCATAAAACCTTCAGATGCCATGCATTCTCAGCTCTGGTTTCATATCTGCATTTCTTAGAGCAGAAGACTGGCTATCCCATATTTCCTAGGGAAAATATCACTAGAATATTGCCTTGGCATGACTATTCCATATGTGTGAAGTGGAAACAAGGTGGAATGCCAGTTAGACAGCTATCACAATAATTTTTAAAAAGCATATAAAAGATTTTGTACATTTGTATTTTCTCTATTGCAAATGTTATCTTTTTACATGATTTTTTTCTAGCTGGGTATTGGATACACAAAAATTGTATTTGATTTATTAAAACTGAGTTAGTAGCTGTTTTACTAACTCAGCTGCCTTAGTAAAATGTTATTTTTGATATAACATTTTCTATACCCTTTCCAAATACAATTTTATTGTTATAAATTCACATAAAGTAAGTAAATAATGATTGTATAACTCATTGACTATCTTATCCTGTGGCCTCTAAAATCCAATTAAAGTCAGGGCTCAAAATGATGACATTTATTTTGGAAGGTTGAGTCTGGGACAGTAATAGGGAGAACATATGGAAATGAGACCAGAGAAGATGTAGAAGGTTGTGCTGTGTTGTGTCACTCTGGCAGCTAGCCTCTTACAGTGTGTCAAGAGACAATATGGTAGTCTGCCTATGTACGCACATGGCACACAATTTTTCCAAGAGGTTCCAAGGAGGAACCTCATGTAGCATTAGTCCACGGAAGAGAGAGAGGAGGGGGGAATGTATCTAATCAGCTCATTTTTGTCTTCTATTTCCCATGGGCCAGGGTTTACCAAAGTGGGATTAATACCTCGTCTCACCTTGCCCCTTGGTGGTCATTTTGAAAGCCACATTTCATAGCCCACAGTGTAGTGTTGCTTTCAAATCCAAAAATGGAAGGATAATCTGGCTCCAGCATAGTGCTGACCAAAAGAAGAGGAGGCAGTGAAGGGAATCTGAGAAAGCACACAGGTTTGTGTTCCATGCAGTCCACCCTTGTGTTACTCACATGTACTCACGCCCTCAAGTCATGGCGGCTTTTTGAATGTACACCTTGTGCAGTGGCACAGGGCTTCTCATTAGAGGGGCTTCATGCTTGGTTTAACGTTGTGCTCTTGTCATTTTGTTTTTCAAGCAGATGAATTAATAAAAAATTTTAAGAAATTTCTCAGCATCATGAAGCTGCTTAATTCTAATTATCCTTTCTATATTATTAGTTTCACAGTCAAGAATTCTTGAATTGCATTTACCATTATTAAGAATATATAATTTATATTTGGAAACAAATTGTATTTGCCTACATAGCTTTTAAATACGTAACACAGTACATTTTAATTTTAATGTGTAAGATTACCAAATCTTGGCTGATTGGCTAATGATAGTTTTTTTTTTAAGATTTTATTTATTTATTTGTCAGAGAGAGAGAGTGCACTAGAGAGCACAAACAGGGGGAGCAGCAGGCAGATGGAGAAGCAGGCTTCCTGCTGAGCAAGGATCCTGATGTAGGACTCAATCCCAGGACCCTGGGATCGTGACCTAAAGGCAGACATTTAACCAACTAAGCCACCCATGTGTCCCTGATGATAGTCTTTTAATTGTGTATAACTTTCTGGGAGATTGGTATTTTTGTTATATTTTATCAAGTACCTCTATTTTGCTGGTGAATGGAAAACAACAGATTATAGTACAGAAATTTAGAGTAACTCTTGAGTAACAAATGATTAGTATGAACTTTGAATCTGTTTATATGTTATTAATATTGGTTGTATGACAGCAATGAAAGCTACATAGGTAAAAAATTTAGAATAAATTAAGTTCAAGGGGCAGAGTAAAGAGAGACAATCATGGTCACATGCCCTGTGTTCAATATTGTGAAATCTTGAGTATGACAGGATCTGTTTATTTTTACAAATGAAAAATTCTTTAAAAAAATGATTTTATTTATTTGACAGTAAGAAGCACAGTGAGAGAGGGAACGAAAGCAGAGAGAATGGGAGAAAGAGAAGCAAGCTTCCCCCCGAGCAGGGAACCCAATGCGGGGCTCAAACCCAGGACCCTAGGATCGTGACCTGAGCCAATGGCAGACTCTTAATGACTGAGCCACCCAGGCACCCCACAAATGAAAGATTCTTGACACATGGCTTACATTCACAAAGAAATCTCTTCAAAGTAAAGCCTTTGTATTTGAAATAGATTTTCTTGTCCTCCTGATGAGGATCACTCATTCATTCACCTATTCATTGAATAAATATATGCTGGACATCTTTTCTATGTGCACTTTGGAGACATTTTAATAAAAAACATTAGCTACAAAATAAAACAAAAAGTGAGCATATGTAACAGGTAGCCACTAAAAAGAGTAAGTTATGATATTTACGTGTCAGTTAACCTGTACACTTCATTACTTGTTACTACTTCACACGTGCATAATACTGTTTTTCATGTGAAGACACTGACTTCCTGAGATATTTCATGACTTGCCTCGTGGTGCGTAAGGATGCAAGCACAGAGCTAGTGTGATCCCCAGTAGAGTGGGGCTCCTCCCCAAACTCAGTCAAAGTATCAACAGGAACAGGCTGCTTATAGCCACATCTGGTATCTAGTGGGAAAAGCATATAAAAATATGTAAATCTGGTGCTTATATTAATAATTCTTAATTTTATCTGTGATACTTAGTACCTGGTTAATGTGTCTACAAAAAGGTCATTGTATTTATTTGCTTGTTTGTTGAGTTAGAAGCCAGTTGCCTTATGAAATTGTCACATGGGCTCTTTTAAGGCTCGTTCTCTTGACTTTTGCAGATAGAAAGTGATGTCATTTGCATATGATGATTATTTTACTTCTTTTTTGGATTATTTATAATAATAATTATTATTTTTGGTGTTGGCTTTTGTGATGAAACACCCAAATTTTAGATTAACAAACATGTTAGGTGTGTGTTTATATGATGTTTTATAAAATAAAATCTTAAATATTTTGTATGTTTATAAATGTTATATATTTTATCCTATGCAAGAGTTAAACCTAAAGGAAATAAATGAAAAATGGTTGAAAATGCACAGACCTGTACCCCTGGGGATAAAAATATATTATATGTTTATAAAAAATAAAATTTAAAAAATGCATGGATAAAGATATAAGAATGCAAATGGCCAAAGGACTGCTAGATGCTTTCCAGTATTTATTCTTTCCTTCTTGGTTAATGACAAAACCCTAATATTATCTTGTGCATCTTGGTGTGCAAACTAATTTTTTTTAACCAAAATACTTTTTACTTTTAACTTTTACTTTTTACCAAAATGTTAAAACCCAAAACTTTGGGTTTTGTTAGTGGATAAACTTCTAGTTAAATCACTAATATGATTTTACTCATTTATTTAGCTTTATAATATGAAGCTGAGTTCTGAACCAATATACCAACCAAACACAAGTTGGTAAGCCACACTGATATCAATGAAATAATATTTTAAGGTGAAGGTCATCACTACTGAAATGTGAGTCAACATTTTGTTCATTTTAAAAAATTAGATTCATTCAACTTGGTACTACATTTTTTAAAAAGCGCTCAAACCTAATCATTATCTCTTGTGTACTGTTGTTCCCTTTTATTCGTTTATATATTTCTCTTTCAATAGTGATTACTCCTTAAAAATTACTTTGCTTACTGTTTTGAAAATTACAGATTGACAAAGTCTTAAAGTGAGATTCACATATTTTCTCCCATATTTTTAATGTACTTCAGGCCAAGTGCATGGAGGGGTCTTTGGGGTTAGCATTATGTATATAGCCCAGAGTTTGAGACTTTCCAGCAGTTCATTTTAGAATATGTTTATTTAAAATCAGTTTCCCTTGGCAGTGCCTAGATAGCTCAGTTGGTTAAGTGGCTGTCTTCAGCAAGGGTCATGATCCCAGAGTCCTGGGGTCAAGGCCCACTGTCAGTCTCCCTGCTCAGCAAGAAGATTGCTTCTCATTTTCCCTCTGTTCCTCCATCCCACTCATGCTCTCTCTCTTGTTCATTCTGTTTCAAATAAATAAATAAAATCTTTAAAAATTAGGGCACCTGAGTGGCTGAGTTGGGTAAGTGACTGTTACTTCATTACAGACCTTCTCCTCCTGTCCCCACTTTCCACTTTGAATTCATCTCTCAATCCAAACTAAAGCACGTCTTAACATGAGAGAAAGAGACTTTCTAAAAGCTACTTTCGATAGATTAGGGTCCTCCAGCAAGAAATGCTACATCTGTGTTTGCCTGTCTTCTTCTTGTTCTCCTTCTTTTTCTTCTTCTTCTTTGAGAGGGAGAGAGCAAGAACAGGGAGGAGCAGAGGGAGAGGGAGAATCTGAAGCAGGGTCCATGCTCAGCACAGTGAAGCCTGACACAGGGCCTGACATAGGGTTCAATCCCAGGACTCTGAGCTCATGACCTCAGCTGAAATCAAGAGTTGGGTGCTTAACCAACTGAGCCACCTAGATGCCCCTTGGCTGGCTTCTTTTAGTCACTGGTAAATGTTGGCATGGGGTGAGATATTTATTTGATTTGCATGAGTCTGCTTTGATATTTTAATCCTGTGTGTTAACATAGATTGATGGCAGCGGCTAGATTGCCTTTCAGACCCACAAATCATAATCACAAGCTACTTTCTGGCAAAAAAAAAAAGTGAGAGAGAGAATAATGACAAAAATATAAGAATTTGATACTGGGATGAAAACATCAACATCTGTGCTATAAATAGCTAACGATTTATAGTACTCTTAACAAGTTTGGGAGGAAGTAGATTTAAACTTGGGATCTTGGATAACTGGATGGACAGATGATGCCAAGAAGAAGGAAAGTTAGCTGAAAATAATATTCCCTACCCATAATTAGCAGTCCTGTTGAAAACTGGACATGTAAAGGAAGAAACCAGAATATTGGAAGAGAAAGAACTTATCCCAGCTACTGGAAGTCTTCTTATGCTTCCTTGGAGTATTTCATAAAATACCTGGGAGTATTTTATGTTGACCTTCAAGGTAACTCACTCATGACAAGGAATCGCCCAAAGGATCATACAGGTAGTTCCTAGCAGTGGTCGAGTGACCTTGAAATCTAGAGGACAAAGCTGTGACACTTCATGGAGAAACCAGTAGAATCTTTTTTTAATACTTTATTAACTATTTTTATTAACATATAATGTATTATTTGCCCCAGGAAACCAGTAGAGTCTTGACAAATACTTGCTAGCAAGGATGTTCAGAATAAATAATCTCTAACTCTAGATAATACATGGAAAGACTCAGTTGACAGCTGTTGCCCAATGTCTTCAATAGTTGTACGTTTTGTGAGCAGTCTCTTCCAGACTGAATAATGACTAACAATGCAATGTAGGAGGCGGAAGTTAAGCAGGATTATCCTGAAAAGGTAACTGCCTCACCTCCTCTCCAAGTAACCAATTTAATATTCCTTCCTTAGCACTAGAAATATTATGGGTATAGGCAACCCTAGATTGACTGTATGATGATCAGAGGATAGGTAATTTGATGTTATTGTCACAGACCATGATAGATGCTGTAATTCAGTAGAGTCCACAATCTTGAGCACCTTATGTAAACTTGATCTTGGTGACAGGCATTGGAAGAAAAACCTCCCTGAATTTATTGCATTTCTGCATGGCCTTGGTCTTTCTTTCTGAGTAAAGAGTATGCTTGATTAGCAAACAGCAAGACCAGGGTCAGGGCTAGAGGGAGGTATGCAAGGCAACTAGGGGGCAAAGCTTAACAAGCTGCTTGGTCTCATGGTCCCTCAAGTGTATGCTCAGCACTTGATTAAATACCTCCTTAAATCTGGGGCCCCTGGGTGGCTCAGTGGGTTAAAGCCTCTGCTTTCGGCTCAGGTCATGATCCCAGGGTCCTGGGATCGAGCCCCGCATTGGGCTCTCTGCTCAGCAAGGAGCCTGCTTTCCTTCCTCCCTCTCTGCCTACCTGTGATCTCTGTCAAATATATTAAAAAAAAAAACCTCCTTAAATTTTATGCCCTAGTTGCCTCTCTCACCTCCCTCTAGACCTGGGGCTGGCCTAAAGTCTTAGAATTTTAAAATGGTGTGTCTCTCTTGGTCAAAGGGCAGGTTGTTTAAAGATAGAGTTTCCTTCTCTCCCCAGAGAAATTTGCTTACATTCCATTGTGAGGATAAGGTCTCTTTCTTTCCCCCAAAAGGGAAGATAGATCATCCACAGTGGTCAGAATTCATAAGATCAGAATTTCCTGATTTCAGGATTCCTCTGTTATTGCCCCTCACTGCACACACATGTGCTATTTGGCTGTCATCTTACCTCCCTAAGAGGATTGAAGCTAGGGAGTCCAATGCCATGATGTTCCTCTGGCTAATGCTGCTCTGAGTAATAAATAGTCTAATGTCTTCTGTACTACAAATGGCAGGCTAATTTATTAGCTTACAATAATTTTGACAATAAGGTTGGGGCAGTGGCAAAGACATGGCCTTCCAGAGAGAAGTTCAAGGGCTCTGCAGACTGATTAATAGTATTTGAGGAAGTCCATAGGAATCATTAGCTGGCATATTAACCAAACTGCATAGCCATTTAGTCAATAAAGTATCTTCCATTTTGTTACTTATTAATGAGTAGGATTGAGAAGTGGTTAATAATTGAGCGAGCTGGTAGTATTGAAACAAGCCTCCCACCCAAATGGCACTTTTAGTTTTTGCTCTCTGCTATACATAGAGGATTAAGGATTCCCCAGATCTGGTACAGACCTTTGGGTAGACCTAAAATGTTGGAAATTTATTCAGTTGAGCCATAAGCAGCCACTGAAGTGTTTGAATTCAAAAGCAAATGTGTTTTGTTACTGGCACAGAGATATTTTATCTGGATATCTCTGATCTGTTCTTTCCCTCAGCTCTGACCTCTGTTTCTTAAAGAATTTGCGTTGAGGTTGAGATTTCTCTGTTCCAAAGACCTTATGAACTCATCAAAATATGTTTCAAAATCCCAAGAAGGGTAAGAATGCAAACTTTCATGGTGCTGTTGAGTACAGGAGCTCAAGTCACCATTCTACTCAGTTCTGGGGTACTGGAAGGAAAAGTGCCAGGCACAGGAATAAACACTGGTGCTGGGGAATAGACAATGGAGCCACAGTCGTGTGTGAAGGGACAGAAAAAGAGAAACCCTGAGTCTGCAGACTCTACAGACACTGGGAGATGCACTGAAAAGGAGGCAGACATTAGGACAAGAGGAAAAAGAGGCTCCCTGGATGCTCTAGCCATTCTTCTCAACCCAGCCTTATTCTCTTGCATTCCACAAATCTGCAGCCAGAAGATATCAGGACCTCCTATCATAGCCCTGAACAAGCAGATATTTTAACTCTGCTGTTCTTATAAGGGAAAAGAAAAAAAGAGCTGACTGGGTTCAACTGATAAGTTTTGAACAAACCTTGCCTTAAAAAAAGTTGGGCCTTTTGGGACTACTCAGTGTGCTTTTTTTTGGTTATTTTTCATCTGTATGTATAGTATGATGTTAAGTACATATACTTTTGTCTTATAAGTCATCCAGAGGAAAACTGCAAGAAGGAAAATGTGTCAGGGCGACAAACTCCCTTCCCATTTGCTGCCAGTGGGTAGATCAAGATTTAGTGTGACTACCTTTATTCTTCGATGTCCAAAATTTTCCTTATAAAACTTTTTGGCTATCAGAAAGAAAGAAAATCCTTGTATATTTTTTAAAAAGAGCAATTTTCAAGAAATAAAACCATCAAACAATGCTAACTCTCAAATAATTTAGATATGGAAATGATCAGACAAAGAGCATGGAACAGTTGTTACAACTATCCTCTATGGTGTAAAAGTAGACACTTTCCAAATACATGGGAAGAAAATGTTTTCTCAGTGGAGAAACAGAACCTATACAAAAGAATGAAATTTAAATTTTAGAACTGAAAAACATAAATCTGAAATTTAAAAATGACAGGTTTAATCAATAGCAGAAAGGAAGTGACAGAGACAAGAGTCCATGCTCTTGAGTATGACTTAATGGAAATCATATAACTTGAAGAGCACAAGATACAATAATTGGAAAAGAAAACAAGTAGAACTTCAAGGACATGAAGGACTATAACAAATGACTTAATGATTTTGTCATCTGAGTCCCAGAAGAAGAGGAGAAAGCAAGTGGAGCTAAAAATCTATTCAAAGAAATAATGGCTGAAAACTTTTCAAATTTGGCAATAGATATACACCTATAGGTTAATAAAGCTGAGCAAACCCTAACCAGGAGATATATATATATATGGAAATCTACACTGGAAAATATTGTCAAATTTCTCATAATTAAAGATGAAGAAAAATTCTTGAAAGCAGTGGGGGAGAAATAATATATTACTTATAGGGGAAAACAATCTGAATATCAGTGGAAGTAACATTAGGAACCATGAAGACTAGAGGGAGTGTCCGAGTACTTTTAGAGTATTAAAAGCAAAGAACTATCAATCCAGGATGCTGTATCCAGTGAAAATACTCTTCAGTACTGAAGAGGAAATCAAATCCTCATATGGAAGAAAACTAAGAACTTGCTGCTGACAGACTTACCATAAAAAG
This sequence comes from Lutra lutra, assembly GCF_902655055.1. Lineage (NCBI taxonomy): Eukaryota > Metazoa > Chordata > Mammalia > Carnivora > Mustelidae > Lutra > Lutra lutra. The sequence goes on from NC_062285.1 coordinate 89,715,260, forward strand.
AGCAGATGGACTTACAGATACATACAAACTTTTCATCCCAAAGTGGCAGAATACACATATTCTATGCTCATGATTGGAAGAATTTATATTATTAAAATGTTCATATTACCCAGAACAATCTACAGACTCAAGGTAATCCTTATCAAAAAATTCCAATGGCATTTTTTACAGAAATAAAAAACCCCAAATTTGTAAGTAGCTGCAAAAGATCCAAAGAGTCAAAAAATCTTGAGAAAGACCAAAGCTGAAGGCTTCATGCTCCCTGATTTCACATTTATATTACAAGAGTATAGTATTCAAAATGGTATAGCATTGGCATAAAAATGTACATATAGATTAGTGGAACAGAATAGAGAGTGCACAAATAAACCCAGGCCCATATGGTCAATTAATTTATGACCAAGAAGGCAAGGATATATAATAGGGAAAGGAACATCTTTTAATAAATGGTGCTAAGCTAACTGGACAGTCACTTCCAAAAGAATGAAACTGGACCACTATCTTACCCTGTACAGAAAAATTAATTCAAAATGGATTAAAGACTTGCATCTAAGACCAGAAAGCATAAAACTCCTAGAAGGAAATATGGGTAATGAGCAGCTTGACATTGCTCTTAATGATATTTTCTTTTTGGATTTGACTCCAAAAGGAGTGATAACAAAACCAAAAATAAACGAATGAAACTACATCAAACTAAAAATCTTCTGTATGATGAAGGAAACCATCAACAAAATATAAAGGTGACCTACAGTACCCATGCTACCGAATGGGAGAAGTTATTTGCAAAACATGTCTCCAATAAGGGGTTAATATTCAAAATACATAAAGAACTCATACAACTTAATAATAAGAACAACAACAGAAACCCAACCCAATGCTCTGAATAAAAAAATGGACCGAGGATATGACCAGACATTTTTCCAAAGAAGACATCCCAATGGCCAACAGATGCATGAAAAGATGCTCAACATCACTCAACATCAGGGAAATGTCAGTGAAAACCACAATGAAATATCACCTCATACCTGTCAGAATGGTTATATTTAAAAGGACAAGAAGTAACAAATGCTGGCAAGGATGTGGAGAAAAGGGAATCCTCAGACACCTTTGGTGGGAATCTGAAGTGGTGCAGCCACTTTAGAAAACAGTATGGGGGTTTTTCAAAAAATTATAGATAGAACTACCATACAATCCAGCAATTCCACTTTTGGGTATTTATTTGAAGAAAATGAAAACACTAATTTGAAAAGACATATGCACCAAATGTTCCTTGCAGCCTTATTTATAATAGCTGACCTATGGAAGCAGTCTAAGTGTCCATCAGTGAATGAATGTAGTCGTATTCCATCATATATGTGTACATGTATATATACCACAAGATGTGCTACTGTTTCACCATTAAACAAAAGAATGGAATCTTGTCATTTACAACAACATGAATGTACCTTATGAATATTATGCTAAGTGAAATAAGTCAGAGAAAGTGAAATACTTTATGATTTCACTTAGAATCTATAATACAAAACAAATGAACAATCAATCTGACTTATAAGGTGCCTGCTGCCTGTGGTGATGAGGAAAACGTGCCCATAAATCTCTGACCTAAGGGATCCTCACTGGCTACGTAAAGGCACATACCAATTAAAATGAGAGGTTTAATTGTCATCGCGCCCTGAAAGAAAGTTCTCCAACACCAATCTGAACAGCCTTGCGGGGCTGCCTCTGCAAGGGAGAGCAGCAGCCGCTGAAGCCTGCCCTTGGCTTTTTTTTTTTTTTTTTTTTTTTAATGAGGAAAGCAAGGGCAGATGCTTCCCAGCATGGGAGAGGAGTACAAAGGGATGGCAAATATACTGAAGTAGGCTTGCCCTCTCCCCTATGGGTAGGCACGCAGGGCGTCAGTCGTGGGGTAAGGGAGGAGTGGGATGTTGGGGCTCCAGTTGCTAGGTGCAGAAACCGGGTGGGGACTGAGGGTCACATCCTTCCATAGCTCCTAACTCATGCTCTGCCTCTTGGGACTGTGGGATCCTGCTTCTATCAGGCCCATTGTGTTCCAAAACCTGAGAACAGGAATGTTGCTGACCTGTGGGCTGCTTCCACAATCACTCTGTAGGGTTTTCAATATCTCCCAGTTTCTATGGGAGGGCAGGAGCCTCACTTCAGCAAGTTCCTGACTCCACAAGTGGCAAAACTACCTCCTGTCATAAATATAAACGCTAATTTTTCCTTTGTAGAGAGCCAATTAGCTAACAAAGATGGTCAACCCAAGTACCAGGTAAACTGAGCCTAAATTGCCTGTATTAAACCACGATGCCAAGTCTCCTTACTTGAGGACTAGTTATTGTTTACCTTGAGAACATACGGACAGTATCTGTTGCACTCTATAAAAGGGTTAAGACTTCTTTCTGCTTTTGTAAGTTTCCATGAGGTGTATCCGATTCTGGTTTAATAAAGTGGTTTTCTTTCTCTACTACCTTCCTGGAGAGGTTTTTTAGGTTTGGCAGGAGATTTTGCTTTTTTGTTTTTAACAGCTGGCCAGCTCATGTTCCTATGCTCTGCCATCCTTCTGTGGGCAGTTCCCCACCAGTGACTGAGCTGGGCAGAGAGTCAATGGCAGGGTCACTCCCACAAGGCTTGGGACACCTCTGATGGGCTCTGTGGGCTTGCAAAGTCCCACTGGACTTCTTGAAACTCTCTTAGGACTGCTCTGCGACCAAGACCTACCTTCTTGCCCTCCTTCTCCCTCCACAGGACTCAGACTTAATGTAGCCTATAACATCTCCCTCAGCCCTCTCCTGCTCCCTTCTTGATTTTCCATTCAAGCCTTTCCCCTGCTCATTTGCTTATTTCTCAGAACAGGAAGACCGAGTCACTCTGTTTTCTAGATTGGTGCTTACTGTCTAGCTTATAATGAATCAAAAAATGTCTAACTCTTTTTTTTTTAATTTTAAAGATTTTATTTATTTGACAGAGAGAGATCACAAGTAGGCAGAGAGGCAGGCAGAGAGAGAGGAGGAAGCTGGCTCCCTGCCAAGCAGAGAGCCCGATTCGGGGCTCAATCCCAGGACACCAAGACCATGACCTGAGCCGAAGGCAGAGGCTTTAACCCACTGAGCCACCCAGGTGCCCCCAAAAATGTCTAACTCTTAAAGAAAAGGTCAACGAATCAAAGGTCAATGAATCAAAAAAATGTCTAACTCTTAAAGAAAAAAAAAAGACATTGTAAAAATATGTAAACATCTAGCTCTGGTTTGTGTTTTTACAAACCAGGATTCAAATCCTGATGAATAGCTTTACATAGAAATTATAATCAGAGTCATGGGAGCAGGCAATCTGCTATTTGCCTTGAAAATCACTAGCCTGGAACTTGAGAGACGATTTCCCAACGATAACTAAGACTTTGGGGGTGTACTGGAAGCATTCTTTTCTTTGCCAGTGGTTATGAACGTCCAGAAAAAAGAAATGTATTGAACATTATAGTTTTGGATCCACAAATCTGTAATTTGCAAATTACTTAATTTACAGATCAGTGAAGTACTGAAGACAGAGATTTCCTGACAGCAGTCATGGCAAGCACATTCAAGAATGTACTTAGATGATTTTTGCTGGAGAATTCATAGCGGGGCTTTTGGGAAATGGGTTCATTATATTGGTTAACTGTATTGATTGGATCAGGAGCTGGAAGTTCTTCTTGATTGACTTTATTCTTACCTGCTTAGCTATTTCCAGAATACTTCTGCTCTGTATAATAATGCTAGGCATAGGTGTAGATATAATTTGTGAGGAAATATGCTACAATGACAATCAACTGATGACTTTTGAAATCCTCAGGACAGGATCCAATTATTTCTGCATAACCTGTACCGCCTGTCTCAGTGTCTTCTATTTGCTTAAGACAGCCAACTTTTCCAATCCCATTTTCTTCTGGATAAAACAGAGAATTCACAGACTGCTTCACATTATTGTCCTGGGAGCAGTCTTCTCTTTCTGTTTGTCCCTGCTTTTTAAGGATATAGTATTTAAGAACCTGATCAAAACCAGGGTAAACACTGACAGCAATCAGACATTGAACTTCACAGTGAGAAAATATGATTTATTAACTTCTAATATAATCCTGAACATAATGTTCATCATCCCCTTTGGAGTGTCTCTGGCTTCCTTTGTCCTTTTGATCCATTCCTTATGGAAACACACCAGGCGGATGAAGGGCACAGCTTCTGGGGATCTTATCACCAAGGCCCATGTGCAAGCCATGAAGTCTATGATTTCATTCCTACTCTTCTTCTTTATGTACTGGTTGAGCAATATTATAATATATTTGGCCTATGTCATACTAGAGAGTTTGGTGGCAAAAATGTTTGCTTATATGTTTGTATTTTCCTATCCATCTGGCCATCCATTCCTTCTGATTTTATGGAACAGGAAATTGAAACAGGCTTTGTTCTGTGTCCTGAGGAAGCTGAGGTGGTGCAGGAATATAAGGAAATCTGCAAACCCATAAAGCATTCCTGAAATGACTGTGATTTTCTGAAGAATGAAGATAGTGAATAGAACTCCATGTACCTTTCTTTCATTTCCCTCAACTTCTTTTATACTGTTCTGTGGTAGGTCCGTGAACCTTATTGGAAATATCTGTCTGGAAGAAGTTAAAAGAAATAAGAGTTTGCTGTGTTTCCATCAGAATAATGCTGATATAATAAATAGTAAAATTAGAACGTATCACCAAGACAGTGGGGATTTGATGAGAGACAAAAATAGGCTTTGGGAAGACAGTAATTTACTGGTGCCTAGATTACAACTGTAAAAAATTAAGTGTAGCAAGTCTCAGAGACAGAAAAACCCCCAAAATCATGAAATGAATATTTCAAAATTCTAACAACTTATTACTTGTGGCTGATGGCTGACCATGACTTAAAATTGTATTTGGGAGAGAATGAACATGGAATGAACTGGTATGACAAATTTTCGGCTACTATCCAGAATATGCACCTGGAAGTCCAGTTACAGAACCCATGAGAACCCTACTATTTCTTAAATATATACCAAAGGCGGTCTCAAACAAGTAAATGAATAAGAGAGAAAACACATGACTTAGAAAATACAAGGCGTGTTCATATGGCAGCACATATCCTAAAAATTGGGATGATACAGAGACTAGCATTGCCCTGTGCAAGGATGACACGCAAATTCATGAAGCATCCCATATGTTTTTAACTTCTTTCATTTGTACCGTTCCTTCAAATAAAGTAATTTGGTATCTTCCCCTCAAAAAGATACAAAGCTCAAAGTAGAGGGTACAGTAGAAGTTATTTTGTTGGGTAAAAAACACAGAAAATACAATGCAAAATAGTTTTACATTTTTCTCATTCCTCAAGTATGGTACCAGTTTGGGTACTAAGCATTACTCATTAATGCTGGGTTATCAGGAATCTCATGTATTGACCGAGATCACTTGCTTCCCCCCGCCCAGTAAAGTTTATTCCCCAATAAACTATTTTATTTATTTCACTTTTCTCTCTCTTGCTGATTTATTTTTTAAGCAAGAGGATTTGGGTTTACTGTTTGACTTTCCATTGGTATATGAGAAAAAAAGTATTTATTTTTCAGAAATACGTTGTTTTAAAGGCCTATAGAATATATCATAGGAAAATAAATGGGGCAGAATTATTTTTTGTTGTTGTTGAGATGTAACTGACATATAACATTGTGTAATTGAGGTGTACAGTGTGTTGGGTGGATACATTTATATATTGTCTTATGATTACCAGTGTGATTCATTAGCTAATACTTCTGCCATGTTGCATGATTATGATTTATTTTTTGTGTTGAGAACAATAAGATCTGGTCTGTTAGCAGCTTTGAAGTTTATAAGTTATGTTGTTGACTATAATGACTATGTTGCACATTAGACCTCATGAATTTATTTATCTACTAGTTACCAGTTTATACACTTATACAACAATTCCCCCAAATCCTCAATCCTAGCCTCTGGTAACCACCGTTCTACTCTCTTTTTACAAATTCAGATGTTTTGGATTTCACATATAAGTAATATACAGTATTCGTCTTTGTCTAATTTATCTCACTTAGCAAAATGAGTGATCACTTGCTTTTGGCTCCTTCTTTGGGAAGTTCAATTTATATATGGGGTACCGACATTTTAAGGGGGTAGAATATACAAAAGGCTTTGCCTAGGTGAGATATAAATGAAATTTATTTTTAAAAAGTTGGACTTAGTAGCATGAAAGCAGAAAGCAAATTTATTCTTTCTTATTATGGCTCCTACAACCCTTTTTGTTGAGTTATCTTTTTCCAGGATAAAACCTTAGGCAGAGTCCACAGCTGCTATAGTCACTCATACATTAAGTCCAATCGAGACTAAAACCAAAACTTACATCTGTCATTGAATATCAAACTTCTCTCACTCACCTTTTTCAGATCCTATTCAAGCTTGAAAACCTGACATAGGAAAGGTTGTTTCATTGTTGAGTCTTGCTCTTCTCCCCAGTATTCATGCTGCTTTTGGTTTCTTTATGATTGCAAAAGAGTTGGATAGCTAGTGTCCCCTATAGCTCTCTTTTGGCTAAGGAGAGTTGTCAATCATATCAGATATTTTAATGCAGATTCATTCTTCTGTAGGTATCTATGTCTGGGGTCCCCAAGGCCACCCTCATGTTTGATGACTCAGAGAAATACTCTGGGAACTCAGAAGGGCTGTTATAGTGACAGTCAGGGGGAAGAAAAAAAAGGACAGATCAATGATTGCTTGTGCTCTGTTCATTTACTCCAATACAGATATAATGTCTGAAAAGTAGCTGCAAACTGGGTGAGAGACTGTGGCTCTCTTTCATAGCAACCTAAATTAGGATTCTGGTTATGAGAATTGAATTTTTTCCTGTGTTATACGGATTAAACAGCATTTTAGTGAGCTAATGACCTTCTTTCTGAAAATTTGAAGCATCGATCTTTATTATTGCAATTTATAAATTTCTCCAAGATATATCTAGGTGTGGAGTTTGTTTATTTGCTTTCTAAAATTTTCGTTATTATTATAATGATAAGTATTCTCCTTCTATTAAAGCCTCAAGAATGTCCTCAGTTTAGCACTTGGACTACCCTCTCAATCCAGAGTTTTATTTGGCTAGGAATTTTTTCCTATTATGTGATTATTTCTTGTCATTTATCTTTTCTCTTCTATTTTTAAAAAAGATTTTATTTATTTATTTGATAGAGATCACAAGTAGACAGAGAGGCAGGCAGAGAGAGGAGGAAACAGGCTCCCTGCTGAGCAGAGACCCTGATGCAGGGCTCGATCCCAGGACCCTGGGATCATGACCTGAACCGAAAGTAGAGTCTTTAACCCACTGAGCCACCCAGGCGCCCCTATTTTTAAATAATAATATGTAGACATATTATCCTATGGATCCACCAATTGTTCTTTATTTAATATTGATTTAATATTTTTTTTTCAAAGATTTTATTTATTTGTCAGAGAGAGAGGAGAGCGAGCGAGCACAGGCAGACAGAATGGCAGGCAGAGGCAGAGGGAGAAGCAGGCTCCCCGCCAAGCAAGGAGCCCGATGCGGGACTCGATCCCAGGACGCTGGGATCATGACCTGAGCCGAAGGCAGCCGCTTAACCAACTGAGCCACCCAGGCGTCCCTTGATTTAATATTCTAAGACCTCTGCATTTTCTGCAATTTCTTGAAGGTTAGTTCTTTTGTTTTTTCAATTTAGCATTTATCGTTCATTGTTTTGATTTTCCTCAATATTAATCTTTAATATCCATATATGTGTACAACATACCTTCATGTTTCCATCCAGCACTTGTAGGAATTTGATTTTATGACCTTGCTCAAGGATATGCCTTAATAAGTAGAGGGAACAAAGGTCAGTTTTCTCAGTCCAAGTGAAAGTCACTAATTGCCTAAATACTAGAGCATCATGGTTAAGAAACCCTGGGTCTGGTAATTATGTTAGAGAAAAGCACGAAGAAATGACTGCAGAATTTTCTTAAGGTAAATGGACTGCTTGTTTTGGAAACATGGCATCCTTTACACCTTGAAAGAACCTGAGGTATTGCACTATTTTTTCTTAATTTAGTTATTTGTCTTGTCATGAACTTTATCCCTTTTTTTAACAGGACTATTTGACTTTTTCTTATTACTCTTCAGATCCCTTTATGAATTATGAATATTATCTCTTTGTGTGTTTCAAATGTCGTAATATTTCCCAATAAATTATTTCTTTTTAAAAGTTTTACATATGGTATTATTTTTATAGAATTATTTTATTATTGTATGTACAAAATTTTTCACCTCTTTTATGGTTCTTGGATTTTGTTCTTTTTTTCCCCTCCCTTTTAAAATTGAAGTGTAATTAATATATAATGTTCTATTAGTTTCAGGTATACAATTTAATGATTCAATATTTCTCAGTGTTCATCTTAATAAGGGTACTCTTAATTTTCTTTATTTCACACATCCCTCACCCATCTTCCCATTTCTGGAATTTTGAACTGAACTCTTAGGAAGACTTTCATATTCAATTTTTAAGAAACATTTCCCCATTTCTTTTTGCTTTGTTTTGTTTTCTGTTAGCTTTTTTATATGCAAGTTTTGGTACAATTACATCTTTAATCAAACTCATTTTTAATTTTGTATATTTTGTGAGGTAGGGAATCTGACTAATTTGAATAGTTGGTCAATAAACTGTTCAAAGTGAAATACGTTTATTTTATTATTATTTTTTAAAAATTAAATGTAGCTTTTTTTCAATGTTCCAAGATTCATTGTTTATGCACCACACCCAGTGCTCCATGCAATACGTGCCCTCCTTAATACCCACCACCAGGCTCACCCAACCACCACCCGTCTCCCCTCCAAAACCCTCAGTTTGTTTCTAAGAGCCCACAGTCTCTCATGGTTTGTCTCGGCCTCTGATTTCCCCCAACTCGCTTCTCCTCTCCATTTCCCAGTGTCCTCTGTTATTCCTTATGTTCCACAAGTAAGTGAAACCATATATAATCGACTCTCTCTGTTTGACTTATTTCATTCAGCATAATCTTCTCCAGTCCCGTCTATATTGGTACAAAAATTGGGTATTCATCCTTTGTGATGGAAGCGTAATACTCCATTGTATATCTGGACCATATCTTCTTTATCCATTCGTCTGTTGAAGGACATCTTGGCTCTTTCCACAGTTTGGTGACTGTGGCCATTGCTGCTATGAGCATTGGGGTACAGATGGCCCTTCTTTTCACTCCATCTTTATCTTTGGAGTAAATACCCAGTAGTGTAATTGCAGGGCCTTAGGGTAAATAAAATATCTTTATGTAGTGGTAGCAAACTCTAGTGTCCACAGGGGCCAAGAATGTATATAAATGTGTGAGGACATTGATAGTAGAGCTAATTGTGATCAACCTGTGAACGAGTTCCTCATAATTATGTTCAAATTTATATTTTAAACAGTCACCGTCAGATCATTCTGCCAGTTTGTGGCCTCTTACTGTCTTTTTCAATTTCTTAGCTACTGTGTAACATTTACTCTTCTAGGGGAATTTCAGAATCAACTTCTCAAATCCCATAAAATTGGGATTTTGACTGGACTGTCAGTGAACTTACAGATTTCCCTGAAACAATGTATTTCCTTTAAAGCATATAACCTACAAATTAGTTTACTTAAGCCTTCTCTAAGGTTATTCAATAACATTTCATAATTATTCTTTCCCTTAGGAAAGAATGCTTTTTTCTACTGACTTTATTCCTAAGTCTGTTTTAGTTTCCCAACTAATATTAGATATGATATTTTTTTTGTCTTACATTTGAGATGAGAAAAAATAAAACTTTCGTTTAGAGACATGTTGTTAAAAGGCCTGTGCAGTTTGATGAACTTGTATAGAAAGTTCCAAGAGTCATAACCCGGAACTAAGTTCCCCCTTATTGCAACAGTGGAAATCATGGGGGTAAAGGGTTTGTAAGTAAAGAGACACTACAGACTTTTTGTCTGGAAGGAGAAGAGTACAGTTGTTCAATATTGTATTTGGTATACATTTTAAATTATAAATTAACAACTCCTATTTTAGCTTCTAAATTTAAAAAGCAAGTAACAACTGAGATTGATTGATTGATTGATACAGAAAACAGGAAATATGCTTATAACTCCAGTATAAGAAGAACTGGCAAAAATACATAAGAAAATCACCAAGCCTCCTCCAATAAGCAAATTATGAATATGAACAGATATATCATGATGGAAAACACTGTGTTCTACTTTTCAATTAAATATTTTTTATTAACTAATGGTAATGCTGTGCATAGGCTGATAACAATTTAGGTTGAAAAATGTGCATTGGAAAACCCAAAAATACTTACACATTTAAACTCATAATCTCCACTTACTGAAGTTTCATCTAAGTAGAGAAATAATTACATGTATTTAGGTAATCATTGTCATATTGTGTATAATAGGAAAAATAAAGTAGAAAAAGATAATAGTACTCTCAATAAGGGATTACTTGAAGTAAAAATATTATACGCCTTTGATGTAATATTATGAAGCTCTCAGAATAATTGTTGTGGAGAGTTTACCAAATTTACAAAAGACCTTATCTTCTAAAGCTAGTAAATCAAAATTAGACCTCAACATTACAAAAATAGTATGATTATAACTATGTGTAATGATAAGTAAGGAATAGTTAAATATTAAAATACTGGAAGAAAATCAGTATAAATATTAATACATTATTGGTATTTTAATTTTTATCTATTTTTTAAAAAAGATTTTATTTATTTGATAGAGAGAGAGGGACTGAGCACACAAGCAGGGGGAGCGGCAGGCAGAGGGAGAAGTAGACACCCCTCTGAGCAGAGGGCCCTGTGTGGGGCTGGATCCCATGACCCTGAGATCATGACCTGGGTGAAGGCAGAAGCTTAACTGACTAAGCCACCCAGGTGCCTGAAATTTTTATCTATTTTTATATACTTCTAGAACTTTCTTTGATTGTGCTTTTTTCTTTTTTTTTTTTAAAGATTTTTTTTTTAAATTTATTTGACAGACAGATTACAAGTAGGCAGAGAGGCAGGCAGAGAGAGACAGGAGGAGGAGGCAGACTCCCTGCTGAGCAGAGAGCCCGATGTGGGACTCGATCCCAGGACCCTGAGATCATGACCTGAGCCGAAGGCAGAGGCTTTAACCACTGAGCCACCCAGGCGCCCCTGATTGTGCTTTTTTCAATCCAGCAAATATTTATGAAATGTTTACTATTTGTCAGGTTTTGCATTTACTAAGAGGATTTTGACAGTGAAACATCGGAATTTTTTCTTCCTTCCAAAAAATTACAGTCCAGAGAGCAGTCATAATAGATCACAAAAAAATGCTATAATTAGAGAGACACGGGATGATAAAAAAAGGACACCAAATCCAAGTTCAGATGATGAGGAACATTTTTCCAGAAGGAATTGTATCCAAAACAATGTCTGCAAGAACAGAAAGGAGATGAGCACCAGGAATAAAGCATGAAAATAAGGATGCATTTATCCTGAAAAGAATGACAGGGTTTTCACTAAAGCAGAACCTCTACATACATAATGGAAAGAACTTCTACAAAAGATAAGACTGTAAGTAAAGGGTAATGAGACTGGTCTTGCAGCCTGTGCCAAAATGATGAGTGTCTGAATCAAGACAGTAGTCACAGACTTGGTGACAAGGGGATAGATTTGAGAGCTATTAAGATCATAAAATTGACTGAATTTGGTAGTGAGTAAAAGTAAAATCAGGCTGGCACAGATTTCTGGCTTCTGTGAATAGGTGACGTACAAAGGATTTAGAGCTTCTGGATTTGTTTGAGAAATTAAGAACTAGCTTTTGTGAATTCTCTCTAGTCTATGGAATGATTAACTCAACACTGGACAATATAAAAGAAAGAGATTTATTTTGGATATACTGGAAAGTGGAGGGCAAAAAGGGGTGTCATCCATCCCCTATTCTCTTACACAATCTCTAGTCCTTAGGGCATGAAGTGATTAAGGTCTGTGTATCTCTCCTCTGAATGTATTTTGCTAGCAACAAACGTGATGATCAAACTGTCCTTGGATCATGTCTAGATTGTTGGTGGGCCCTCCTTTATGGTAGATTTGTTTGTTCTTAGAGGTTGAAGTGACAAGGTTTAATTAGTCCCAAAGTATCATCTAACTAGCAAACCAGCTAACTAACTAGCTGCTTCTTTGTAGGACTACCTTAATATGATCTGCCTCCAGAACATAATCTCACAGGATCTCCTCCCTTGGGCTAGTTATGTCATTATTTGAATCTTTTCACTGCTAATTCTCTTGAAAGACCAAGTTGGAAAGGTAGGGATGAGAGTGACATCTAATTACTATTGGTTCAACTGCACTGAAGACATCAATAAATCAAAATATTTTTCCAATTTATTTCAAATGATCAGAACAGATATCCCTCAGGCATTTTGTATTTTAAGCAGAAATATACCCAGTAGGTAATTTTAAATATAGTTACACATTTTTCAAAGATTTAAGTTATTAATTTGAGAGAGAGAGATCAACATGGGAATTTCTTGGCCAGCACCAGCAAATTTACTGATAGACCCCTTTCAGTTGTCTTAGGAGTGTGACCTTGCCTAAAATAATTGATTCTTTGTTAATAATTCCCTTTTTTTTGCTCCCTCTCTACCTTTAAAAACTTTTCTTTTTCTGTAGCCCTTTGGAGCTCCCCTCTACTTGCTACAGAGGATGTTGTTTGATTCATGAATTAATTAATAAAGCCAATGGGGTCTTAAAATTTACTCAGTTGACTTTTTGTTATTTAACAGAGGTACCTATTTCACAATTGAGATTTGCAAATCAAATGCAGCAGTTCCTTGAGAGGAAAGAGGAATTCTTATTCAAAAGAATGAAAATTAATCTGCGCCTTTATTTACATATTAGCAAATGAGCATCTAGTCTTTCAACCATCTCTTTACATAGGATGTTACAATTTCTAGCTGACATCTGGGCCAAGACTGGAAATCCTTAGCAGAGCTGGTTGGAAATGTTCAATGGCTGTTGGAGATGACTGGGATTCATAGCTAAGAATAAGAGCCACAATAAAAAAGAAAAGTAGATATTATTGCATAATTAAACAAAACCTATATCCTAATCTAGCAAATCATTAGGAGATTAGTCAACAAACTGCAGATCAGAGTTTTTTTCTTTGCAACCATGTCGAATACATTGGAGAAAGTTCTCATGGTTGTAACACGTGAGAAATTTAAAATAGATATTTTAAGGAATGGATTCATTAGACTCACAAATTGCATTGCTTGGATTAGAAGTTGAAAATTATGCTTGATTGGCTTTATTCTTATTAGTTTGGACTTTGACAGAATTAGTCAATTGTGGGTAACAATCATTGATTTGTTTTCAGTGTTATTATATCAGAAAATCCCTGTTCCTATGGGAAATAACTATATCTTAAACTAGTTTCTGGATATTGACCAGCCACTTGAGCACTTGGTTAGCTACCTATATCACTGCCTTTTTTTTTTTTTAAATCCTGAAGGTCACCAATTTCTCTATTCACTTTCCCTTTGGCTAAAATGGAGAATTAATGAGGCAGTTTTCATCCTTCTGCTGGTATCTGTGACCTTCCAGTTCATAAGCTTTCCTTTGCCATATAGTTTTGAATGTTTCTGATATCATTTCCAAAAACAACAACAAAGAGAGAGGAAGTCAAAGAGGGAAGGAGAGAAATATAACTGGGATATTCAATGCAAATAAAAATAAAAATTTAAATTATATGATTATCTTTACTATTGGGTCTGTCGGGAGGAAGAATTCTCCCTTTATCTGCAAGGTCTCCCAGCTGGACTAAGAATTAGATTTATGTGAGACAGATTAACAGGAGGAAAAAAAAAAAAAAAGCTTTTTTTTCCCCCCCCCCCCTCATGGAAACCCAACAACGAAATTGAGGCCTAAGGAAATGACCAAGGCAGGCAGTTTTTTATACATTTTAGACAAAGAGAAAATAAACTTGTGAAGAATTTACAGGACAAGGAAAACAGGTGTTTGTGAGTTTTAATTAGTAAGTAATTCTGAACAGAATTTGCGCTGAAGTTGTAAAGGAGTAAAAAAAAAGCAAAAATGTTTGTTTCTGCAGCTTTCTCAGCTTTAAAGTCCCTATCTCCAGTGATAAAGATGTCTTTTTACTTTAGCGCAGAGGGGATATTTTTTTATTTAGGAGATTCATTTCTGCTTTCAGGGGAATGGAGGAGGGTCTGAGTGGTTTTGCACTGGTTTCTTAAGTAACTTTTATTTAAAATAATTATTATGCCAAAGTGGCACATTGTGGGAGTGGCCTGGCTTTGGCCCCTCCAGGTTCCTCACTCCTGTATCCCCTTGATTTTCTTTTCTCTGTTCCTCCTTTTTTTTTTTTTTTTTTTTTTTTTTTTTTTGTGGAAACACACATGGAAACACATTGAGCTAGTCAGTGATTCTAGAGACCCCAGTATGAAGGCCCATTTCAGAGAGGCAAAACTAATTTTCTCTTTCTCGTGTTCTTTGTGCTATATCCATTTGCCTTTTTCACATTTTGGGGACAATTTTTTTTGCTACAGAATAAGCTGGCTTGGTTTGGATGTTTGGTGGTATGATAAGAATTCCCTATCTTTCAGGTCACTCATAAGTTGTGATTTTTGGAAACGGCCAAATGAGTAAAATCTTAAAAGGAAGGAAGGCATTTTAGGCTACATTGGTCTATGAGAGAAGTCAACGAGAAGTGTATGTAATCTTCCTTGTTTCACTGGATTCTTCCAGTCTCACTGTCTCACTGAGTGTCATTTAAATTCTTCCTAGACTTGGACAGACCTCTAAGCAATAACCAGGTGAAAAAATAATAAATAAATAAATAAATAAATAGGAACTATCACCTCTCTGAACTGTTAGAACTTCTGTGTATGTATGTATAAGTCACCTTCCACTCATACAGACCTAGAGAAGAGAGATGTTGTTAAAAATCAAACACAAGTAATCAAAATGGAACATGTGGGTACAGTAAGATATGGCAGAGAGAAAGCCAAATAGAAGAAAAAATTCCAAGACCAACTGAAAATCGCTGTCATTAACACTGAGTCATTCACAAATGTCAGGAGGTCAATATGGATCTGTGATATGAATGGTCATTCATATCATATTCAGGGATATTAATATCATATTAATGTGCTTTTACCTAAAACTATTTAATTCCTCTAGATAACCACCTGGTTTCTGGAATAATCCAGATTTAGCCATTTAATTCCTGTTTTGATAATCTTTTGCAATAATCTGTATTTGAGAGTATTTCTGTACTGATGTAACTGCAGAAATCAAAAAGTTTAAAATTCAATGAAGATGTTAAAATCCTTTCCTATCATCAGGTAACTAATGCCAGAAATGTTATTATACTAGCATACTGTACAACCTGAGGGGTGTGGGGCTATCATATTTGGAATGCATATCAAAATAATCCACAGGGAGTGGGATAGGTAAGAGTAGAGTGGCCATATATTGGTAACTGCTGAAAGCAGATAATTAGTACATGGGACTTACTGAATCGTCCTCTTTGCCTTTGTTTATGTTTGAAATTTTTCATAACAAAAAGTTAAATAGAAAATGAAGAGAAATGCTCTTTGTTTAGATCTTGGTCTTTTGCTGGCATAAAACACAGATATGAAAGAGGGAAAATATGGTAAGAGGCCAATAAAACAATTTCTTGGAAATATTTGTTTTATAAGTTATGCCTAGAAAGGTAAAAGTATGAAAAAGTGTTTTGATTTTTTTTTACCATACCTATATATTCACAATGCACAATCCTACCTGATAGTTGATCCTTAAGGAGGAATCCTCCAATAAAAATAGAACAATGTTGTTAATACAGAGAAGACCACTATATTGTACACAAAAATGCAGACTTTGCCACTTTCTTAAGCCATCTTCCGAAGATAAGGACATAATTGAAAAATGGTAAGATTTCTTTCTTTCTTTTTTTAAAAGATTTTCTTTATTTATTTGACACAGAGAGAGAACACAAGCAGAGGGAGCAGCAGGCAGAGGGAGAGTGGGCTCCCTGCTGAACAAGGAGCCCAATGTGGGACTCAATTCTAGGACTCTGGGATCATGACCTGAGCCGAAGGCAGACGCTTAACTGACTGAGCCACCCAGGAGCCCCAAAATGGAAAGATTTATGATTACTTTCAGGTGGTGCTATAAATCTCAGAGTCAAGAAGATAGCACTTAGTAGAAATCTTCATTTTATGTTGAACATTTTTTTCTCCAGGAGCCGCCTGCACATCACTCAAGAGCTAAGTGCTTCCCACACAGAGGGAAACAAAGGGCTGGCTGTGTAAAGCTGAGTCTTTATTATGGATTTTGAGAATGAAAAAGAGAGAGAGAAAAGAGAAGAGACTCTATTTCTTAAAATATACCAGGATCAAGTTAACTAATAGTCTTCTAAATATACTCTTAACCTGAATAAAGGAGACATTATATTTAATGGTCTTTTGACTTATACTCTTAAAAAAAAACAAGGTATATTTTATTGTTTAAAATAAGCTCTAGGGGCATCTGGGTGGCTCAGTGGGTTAAGCCTCTGCCTTCGGCTCACCTCATGATCTCAGGGTCCTGGGATCAAGCCCCGCATCGCATCAGGGCTCTCTGCTCAGCAGGGAGCCTGCTTCCCCCTCTCTCTCTGCCTGCTTCTCTGCCTACTTGTGATCTCTCTCCCTGTCAAATAAATAAATAACATATTTTAAAAAAATGAAGTAAGCTCTATACCCAGTGTGGGGCTTTGAACTCATGATCCTGAGACCAAGAGTCACATTCTATGCCGACTGAGCCAGCCAGGTACCCCGTCACACACACTTAATAAACAAGTAGAACACTTCTTTTGTCTGACAAAGAACACTTACTTGAAATCACTTATTTATTCATTTGCTTATATGAATAAATATATATTTATATGTAAAATATATGGATGATTCATATTTTATTCAGCAGACATATTGTATAATGCAGGCTCATATTTTATTCAATGGGTTATTACCTATTACTATCATGATTTATTTTAATGCCTACATGGGTCTAGATTTGTCAAGTAAAAACCACTTCTAGCTGACTCTTGTATCCTTTTGACATGTCTCCATAATGCTTTTAGTGTTTCCTTACATTCTTGCACAGCAAAATATTTTAGGGTCATTTTGTATTTTTTCTAATTTGCCCTGTATTTACTATTTCTCCAAGGAGTCCTGATTTCTTTTAGTGTAGAAGTGTACTTAAAAATCAGGATTTGGTAGCATACATACATACACATCCATTATTCTCTCCATGTGTCTGTTTTTCTATATATATATGTATGTATATGATGAAAATACATTGGTATCTCTAAACCAATAAAAAATTACAGACTAGGGGCACCTGGGTGGCTCAGTGGGTTAAGCCTCTGCTTTCGGCTCAGGTCATGATCCCAGGGTCCTGGGATCGAGCCCCGCATCAGGTTCTCTGCTCAGCAGGGAGCCTGCTTCCTCCTCTCTCTCTCTGTCTGCCTCTCTGCCTACTTGTGATTTCTGTCTGTCAAATAAATAAATAAAATCTTTAAAAAAAATTACAGACTATTCTTTCCATGTTGTATATCCTCTTTCACAATGAAAAACATGGCTCTCATTTTTTTTTAGTCTACACATTCATTTGTTTAATCATAAAATACACTGAAAGTAGTTTCAGATTTGCTAACACATACTGCTTGTAGAAAGAAAGAGTACTAACTACATCTCAATACTTCTTTATTGTTCATAAATGCCTATATGAGGACGTACAGTAAAAAATCTGTTCAAAGGTTATTTTGGAAAAAAAAGTTATTTTGGTTGGTTCTCTTCTTTTCCCCCTTCCGATTATTAATTTGAAGAAATACAGGCTGTATTTTAATTGCATTTTGCTTTAGGTTTTTTTCTCCAGCCCTTGTTTTATTATCTATAACCTTATCATCAAGACTCAAAACTAAACAAAAGGCATACTGATAATAGTGTAATCCCTCTTCCATAACTTCCATCTCATTTTAAATCACTCCCTATAGGTAATCAATTTCACTTATTTCTGGTTTCTTCTTCCTATTTGTATTTTGTTTGTTTTTCTCACTTTTTTTTTTAATAGGAGAGTATCAGGTTCTTTTTTTTTAATTAAATTTAATTTTTTTTCAGTGATCCAAAATTCACTGTTTATTTTAATTATGCTGCTTAAAATGCTTTGGAAAAGCACAGAGCCCCAAATTGCGTGAAAATCAAGGGATAACTTTTGCTCCTTCATCCTCACTCAGTTCAGCGGTTCACCAATGAATGGCAGGAATAACCATGGTGACTCATAAATTGATTTAAATGTTGCACCAACTTTGGAGAATTCCTGATCTTTCCAAGGTGGTTCACAATCACTGGGCCTGGGGGTGATTTCAGTGGAGAGAAGGGGCAGGAAACCAGGCTTTAAGGAAGTGGACAGGTTTTCAGTGTGTCCCCAAGATCAATAGGAAGGGAGCTGAGCTCAAGCCGCCTGCTCCAGGCGTGCCCCAGGCAAACCTCGGGGGCTCTCTCCTGGGCATCACCTCTGCCAGGGCCAGGAGCGGGGGGACAGGGGTGTGTGGGCTGTCTGCCCGGATGAATGGAAGTGGTCCCGGGATGGAGGGCAGGGGTCCGAGATGTGTGTATCGCTGTCCTGCAGTGACGGGGGATGGGAGTTGGGGGAGTTGGGGGATGGGGGGAGGAGGGCGGGTCGTCGTCTGGGATGAGCGGAGTGTGGGGTGCAGTCGGGGCTGCGGTGATGGCAGAGGGTGAGGGGGCTGCGCTACCACCAGGGGATACCTCCTCAGGTCTCTGCTGGGTTGTAGGGACTGCCCCTCCTATTTGTGTTTTTGAAAAAGTAAACAAATATGGAGCCTCTGACTGGCTCGGTCTGTAGATCATGTGACTCTTGATGTCCCGGTTGTGAGCTCAAGCCCCATGTATAGAATAGAGTTTACTTAAAATAAAAAATTAAAGAAAAAAAAGATATGTACATATTACCCTTTTCCCCATTTCTTATACGAATGATAGTTTGCACTTTCTTTTTTTTATTCTATAATATGTAAGAGACTGCTTCATCCATTCATAAAATTATTTCTTATTCTTTTTCATGGTTTCATAGTACCAGAATGGATTCAGCAACGTTCTTATGTTTATACTTGTTTCCAGTATTTTGCAATTACACACAATGCTGCTATGAGAAATCTTGTGCATATGTGTTTACTGATTCTGACACCCAATTCCAGTGTGTTGGGGGGTGGGGGGCATAGGGAGAGAGGTTTCCTATACCACCTGTACCACCCAGTTCTTCACTCAGTTCTGTCACTCTCTACCCAGAGACAGCATCAGGTCCCATGGGCTAAGGGCTCAGTACCACCAGACAGGCTGCCAATCAGATGCTAATCCCAGGCTCATGTTGTTACTTGTGCTTTGATCCAACTGGTTATAAATCAGGGGTTTCCACAAGCCCCTTCTCAGGGTCTGTTAATCAGCTAGAATGGCTCATCAGAATTCAGGAAACCAGTTTCCTCAGCAGATTACCAGTTTATTACAAAAGACATTAGAGGATACAAATAAAAAGTCATATGGGGAGATAGGCAGAATGAGGTCCTGAGCAAGGAGCTTCTGTCCTTGTGGAACGTGGGACTCTGCACAGTGGCACTTGGAAGCATTCTGATTCACCAGCCTGGAGCTCTCCAAGCCCCATCCTTTTTGGTGTTTTATGGAGGCTTCACTGTATAGGCATGATTGATTAAATGATTGGTCGTTGGCGATTGACTTCACCTCCATCTCTAATCCCTCTGCCCCAGAAATCAGGGGATGGGACTGAAAGTTTCCACCCTCTAATTCTGGTTGATTTCCCTGCAACCAACCTCTATCCTCACCAGCTTTCCAAAAGTCAGTTCCTTAACATAAACTCGGTTGCAGCTGAAAGGGGCTTATTATAACAGGACACTCATTTCACCTTTATGGCTCTGAAGTGATTTCAGGAACTGAGGACAAAAAACTATATATTATAATGTAAGATGCTTCCACTGTTCTTATCACTTAGGAAATTCCAAGGGTTTTGGGAACTGTGAACCAGGCACCATGGGTGGGAGACAAAATATATGTTTATTTTAAATTATAATATTACAGTATTTTTGTATTTCTGAAAGTGCATCTTCAGTGTAAATTCAAATAAACCCAGACTGAAACCCCTGAAGCCCAACTCCAGAAATAATTATTTTTAATTGTTTTGTGTATCTAGTGTTTCCTTATACAGACTCAATCAAATGTATTTTTATTTTCCAACATTTTAATAAGAAAACTAAATGAAATAATTATATGCTCCTCTTCTCCCACACAATTAGTAGAAAAAATATAGGCATAGTAGTATGATACATTTCCTATTTTATCAAAGAATTTGAGCATATGATCAAAGCAGGTATTTCTGACATAGTCTGTAGAATTCTTGTTATTATTAATATTAATAAAATTTGAGAGCACTTATATTAATAATATAATTGAAAATAATGTTTGAATGGAATTTTTATTTACCTTCCAAGAAGTATTTCATCATCAAGGTCACTTGAATCTATTAATATTCTTAAGTACCTATTAAAAAAGTGTTTATTAATAAATGTTATCTTTCCAAATAATGTAAGAAGCTATCCCATGTGTTAATAACTATTTTCCAGTTCCAAAGGATAGGATTCAGCATTTGGTAAACACCTGGGGCTTCAGGGACAGTGGCCCTCTTGGAAAGGTCCCAGGAGCCCTGCACCCTTTCCTTAAACCTTGCCCTATGCATCTCTTCCATTTAGCTGTTTCTGAGTCATATCTTTTTAAATAAATCAGTAGTGTAGTAAGTAAAATGTTTCTCCACGTTCTATGAGCTGCTCTAGTAAGTTAATCAAAATACAAGGAGGAGGTTATGGGAATCTCTCTGATTTAGAGTTAGTTCAGAGCCCCAGGTAACAGCCTGGGCTAGTAACTGGTGTCTGAAGTAGGGGCAGAGGGAGGTAGTCGTATAGGACCAAGCCCTGACCCTCTGGAATCTGACGACATCTCCTAGTAAATAGTGTGAGAATTGAACTGAATTGTAGAACTCTTGATGTCTGGAGAGTTTCTTGTTGGTGGTATGGGAAACAAACTTTCTCCACACATTGAACCTACTCTCAGAACGAGTTCACCCGAGTTCTAAGAGCATCCCCAAATAACATCTGATAATGTCAGAGCAGTTATAAATGTTTGTCGATACAATAATTGTTTTCATATCAAATGTGTCAATTGAAGATGAACTGCCCTGGAAATTTTCCTGGTAGCTCAAAGTCAATTAAAAAAATCTTTATCTGTGGCAGAATGTGTGTATAATGAGTTTGAGTCGATGTGTCTTAACTGCAGGTACTCTGATTCATATAAAAATCAAATCATAACTTTTAGTAATGCTAACCAAAAACAAATTCTCTACTCTCCAGATTTCATTTTGATTTTTACAAAAAATCTTTATGACATTACTGGTGATGTCCCTTTTCATTTCTGATATTAGTAATTTGTCTCCTCTCTTTTTTTTTTCTTTGTTAACCTAAGAAGTTTATCAATTTTATTTACCTTTCAAGGAAGTGGCATTTTTAAAATTGATTTTGTCCATTGATTTCCTGCTCTCGGTTTCATTGTTTTCTGCTCAAATTCTTATTTCTTTTCTTCTGCTTACTGGATTGAATTTGCTCTTCTTTTTCTAGTTTCCTAAGCTGGAGGCTTAGATGATGATTATAGATCTTTCTTCTTGTCTAGTATATGCTGTCAATGCTATATATTTCCCTCTAAGCTCTGCTTCCCCTGCATCTCCCAAATTTGATAAGTTGTGTTTTCATTTTCTTTAGTTCAAAATATTTTAAATTTCTCTTGGGATTATTTCTTTGACCCACATGTTCTTTAGAAATGTGTTGTTTGTTTTCCCTGTATTTGGGGATTTTCCAGTTCCTTTCTGTTATTATTAATTCCATTCTGGTCTGAAAGCAGATGCTGTATAATTTCTACTCTTTAAACTTGTTAAGGTGTACCTTGTGGCCCAGAAGGCAGTCTATTTTCAAGAATGTTCCAGGTGAGCTTGAGAAAAATGTATAATCTGCTGTTGTTGGATGAAGTAGTCTATAGATGTCAAATAATCCTATTGAATTCCAGCTATGTCCTTACTGATTTTATGCCCGCTGGATCAGTCCATTTTCTAACACAAAGTGGCAATTGTTCAGTGTTTCTATATAATTGAGTCATAATCTATTGTCCTCTTTATATTGAAAAATATTGAAAAATGTGTTTTGCCTGAATTATCAGGAAAATGACAAAAATGTGTTTATGCTTCTACTTATTCAGAGCAAGTGTCTACATTGGCTAAATTCATTTGCCACCTCTATAAACTGTTTTTCCTTTATATAGGTTTAAATGGTCATAAATACAACCCAAACGATGAAGTTGTAGTTAATATTTAAAAGGATGAGGTCAAATTTTTGTTTCTGTTCTGTTTCTTGTGGGTATACATTTGACACTCCTACTCCACAAGTCAGGTTAACAGATGCAAAATAGTCTCACAGGAGGATAAGTGAAATCCATGAAACAGAAACTTTCATTTGCATCTTCACAAATCGTACGTAAGCATTCAGTCTGAACACATGTTCCCCAGACTCGCTAAGTTATATATGAAACTGAGGTGGTCTCCATGAAGACATTTCTGATTCCATCACAAGGCATTTTAGGGGCATTTTTAAATCTTTATGTAATGAAATAGAAGAAAAAAATTCTTCCATCAAGCAGCTAACATTCGTCTCATTCTGCAGCAGGTAACCTAAATGTAATGTAACAGAAGCAATACTAGGAATTGGCAGATATGATAAGCATACTGGAAGGCCTCCTCATTTTTATAGCAGTTAGTGAAGCAATACTGGGAGTTCTAGGGAATGGATTTATTGGACTTGTCAACTGTGTAGACTGTGTGAAGAACAAAAAGTTTTCGATGATTGGCTTTATTCTCACTGGCTTAGCTACTTCCAGAATTTTTCTGATATTGTTAATAATTACAGATGGATTTATAAAGCTATTCTCTCCAGATATGTATTACTCTGGCAAACTAATTGATTTTATTAGTTACTCATGGATAATTATCAATCAATCAAGTATCTGGTTTGCCACCAGCCTCAGTATTTTCTATTTCCTGAAGATAGCAAATTTTTCCCACCATATTTTTCTCTGGCTGAAGGGTAGGATCAATAGGGTTCTTCACCTTCTGATGGGATCCTTGTTTATTTCATGGTTATTTACTTTTCCACAAATTGTGAGGATTATTAATGATAACAGAATGAGGAGTGGAAATACAACCTGGGACTTCAACATGCCAAAAAGTACGTTCTTTACTAAGCAGATTTTGGTCAACCTAGGAGTCATTCTTCTCTTTACACTCTGCCTGGTTACATGTTTCTTGTTAATCATTTCCCTCTGGAGACACAACAGGCGCATGCAAATGAACGTCACTGGACCCCAAGACCCCAGTACAGAAGCACACATGAAAGCAATGAAAGTTTTAATATCTTTTATCTTCCTCTTCATCTTATATTTTATAGGCATTGTCATAGAGATAGTATGTTTCAGTATGCCAGAAAACAGACTACTGTTTATTTTTGGCATGACGACCACAGCCATCTATCCCTGCAGTCACTCCCTTATCCTAATTCTAGGAAACAGCAAGCTGAAGCGAGTCTCTTTGAGGGCCTTGCAGCAATGCAAGTGCTGTGAGGCCGGGACACGGCTCACAGCTGCACAGACCCGCGTGGGGAGAAATGGATGTTCTAGGAGAATAATCTAGAGAAGAAGCCCCTGAAAACCTGTTTTACTTGCACCACACGTACTTGCATTGACTGTAACTGTGTTATTGAACCTCGCTAAAATCGTCCATAATTATCTTGACTAAATTCTAGGAAATTTTACTCTTCAAGTGACGATTCGGTGGCTTTGTCACCTTCCCGACCCTGTGATGTCTTCTTCCCACACACCTCCTGGAGGAAAACCAGCTTGGAGACTATTTTCACTGTTAAGGTTATGATGGTGAGAATAAGCACCTAAAACAGGAGTTTGCACTGTGCTTTGCCCGACTTCCCTGAACCACTGAGAGCCTTTCACCAAGAAGACCCAGAAAGCAAGACAAAGGGAATCGTAATCAGCCTTGATATTTAGAACATGGGTGTAAGAGTCAGAGACAGAAGTGTGTGTTTTGAGTGTGCAATTTTAATTATTTAAAAGATCACTTTTACTCTCACTGTTTAAATCTTAATTTGTGTGTAATTGGATGTGTTTGATGTGATAGAGATAGTAGTAGATGCTCAGTAAGAAGGAGCTAGAAGGCACAGCCTACATGGGGGTCTGGGCATCAGAGCCCTGATGAAGGAGTCTTTATATTTCAAACCCACTGACTGGAGATAAAGCAGAATCACGAACCAACTGGAGCTGAGCAAAACTTTTGCTGGAAGTACAGATCCAAAGGATTCAACACGGTCCCTGAGTTACGCTGAGGGACACAAGATAGAACCCGGGATGAATCAGTATGAAGTAGGAGATGTTCTGCTTTAAGCTCTTACAAATATTTAAGTTCATACACACAGACTCACACTCACAGATGTATTTCAAATGCTGATTTTAGAAGAGAATATTTATGCCCAACCCAGAGTGTGAACCAAGTAACTTATTTTGGTCACTTGCAGAAGTGCATTGATCTTATACTATGACCTGAGGTCTAGAAGATTTCTAAATAAAAGTGCTTATTTCATTCAAATAGTTTTTGAACACTAACTCTGCTAGGGGCTGAGGCTATAGTACTGAACAAGAGGCCAGCATAAGGAATAAGATATTCTAGTAGAAAAGCAAATAAATAGCAAATAATAACTTAGACAATTTTATTTGTGGATTTGTGAAAGAAAAACTGAAGGATACTATATAAATGATCTGACTTGGTCCTGAGAAAAGAGAAGGTGCCATTGAGGTTGAAATGCTTTTGTTTCTGTTTTTGAGATCTGAATAATGCCTAAGAGTAAGGTGGGCAGAGCAGGAGAGATTTGGGGTGGGGAACATGCAAATGTATAGGTGTTGAAACAAGAAGGAGTAGAGGGCACTGCAGGAACTGAAGGTCCAATACGGCTAGTATAGAGTGCAGTATTTGAAATTATTTTTTAAGAAACACTCCAATATGGAAGAATTTGATATATTCCTTGCAGAATTGAGAAGTTGCCCTGAAGAAATAGTAAATTAATATTTTTTCCACTTTATTTTATTTTATTTTTTTCAGTGTTCCAAAATTCATTGTTTATGCACTCACCCAGTGCTCCATGCAATACGTGCCCTCCTTAATACTCACCACCAGGCTCACCCTACCCCCCAACCCCCTCCCCTCCAAAACCTTCAATTTGTTTCTTGAGTCCACAGTCCCCTCCGATTCCCCCAACTCCCTTCTCCTGTCCATTTCCCAATGTCCTCCGTGTTATTCCTTATGCTCCACAAGTGTAAATTAATATTTTGATAGTGAAAAAAGGTAACCCATCCTAATTTCAATCTCAAAATCATTCAAGATTATTATGCCTACAGTTGTTACTTTGATCACAAAAACCTTTCAATTTACATATAGTTGATTACTAATGAGGTTAAGCATTTGTACAGAATTAATTAACCAACGGGTTATAATTTTGGGGAATTATTCATTTGTTTTCTATTTCTTTCTATTTTTTCATGCCTTATGGTGTTTCTTACTAATATTGACACTTAATATATTAACATCATGCCATATATGTGTTATGATCTTTCTTTCTTAATTTGTATTTAGTAAAAAACTTTGTGGTGTTTGGAGAAATGTTTGTAATTTATGTGAACTTAAACCACTTGTTTCCCTTTATGACTTATCTTCTACTGCTATTTTTACAAAAATTTGGTTTGGTTTTATTGAGACATATTCCTTTGATCATAAGTCCATTTTTTGTCTGATTATAAAATGAAACAGTTTCACTGCATCTAAAATTAAAAACACAGAAAGGAATGAAGGAGAAATTAAGATTGTGCATATTGGTAACACTCAACCAATTACTGTTAACGTGTTTCTACATAGATCTCAAATTAAATTTCAAAATAGATAGGAATAAATTCGTAGGTATGTTGCTTAAAATCTGTTTGATTATATTTATATGTAATCTAGATGTATAGATCCTTTATATATAAATAGTGGGACTATAGATGATTTTTGTTTTCTTACTTTAGTCTTCTGTAAATTTCTAAATTTTCTATAATTTAAACATTAATTAATGTAATCAGGAAAATATAACTAAGTAAAAAGCAAGGTACCTGTATAAAATGTGTTTGGTTAACTTTCCTTGAGAAATGATGAAAAGAGCATTCCCCAGAGTTTTTGTAAACTCTCTAAGTATTAATTCCAAATGTATGCTGACTTGCTAGGTCTGATAATTTAGTTTAACTTTTTATTTTTTTTAACTTTTGTTCATTAGAAAGGTGTAAAAGTTTTTAATTGAAGTATAGTTGAAATATAATATAAAATTAGTTTCAGGTGTACAACACAGTGATTCAACAATTATATATACAATATAAAATGCTCACCACCAAAAGTGTATTATGGCATTATGGACTGTATTCACTATACTGTACTTCACATTCCAGTGATTTATTTATTTTATAACTGGGAGTTTGTACCTCCAAATCCCCTTCACCCACATCACCCTCCCCTTTGGCAACCTCCAGTTGGTTCTCCATATTTATGAGTCTGTTTCTTTCTTTGTTGTGTTGTGTACTGACTCTTGATTATGACTCTTGGTTGTTGTGTATTTTGTGATTCTATTTTGAATTTGGTTTCGTTAGAACTTTATCTGTGTCCTTATGGTGTGTTCTGCCAGAAAGGATTTAACTTTCCTTGCAAGGCTGACTGGCTTGTACTTCTTTAAACTAAAATTTCAGTTAATATTTTTTTAAATTTTATTTTATTTTTTCAGTGTTCTAAGATTCATTGTTTATGCACCACACCCAGTGCTCCATGCAATACGTGCCCTCCTTAATACTCACCACCAGGCTCACCCAACCCCCCACGCCCTTCCTTCCAAAACCCTCAGTTTGTTTTTCAGAGTCCACAGTCTCTCATGGTTCATCTCCCCCTTTGATTTCCCCCAACTCACTTCTCCTCTCCTTCACCCAATGTCCTCTGTGTTATTCCTTATGCTCCACAAGTAAGTGAAACCATATGATAATTGACTCTCTCTGCTTGACTTATTTCACTCAGCATAATCTCCTCCAGTCCCATCCATTCTACACAGATAGTACAAATTCTGGTTGCAAATAGATGTATGTACAAGTGTTCTTTTGGAAAATCTCAGAATAACAAATCTTTTACATTCTCCCTTCATTCAGTGTGCTTGACAGGTAAATACCCCTAATTTTAACCTTTTGCTGGACATACAATATTTTTTCATTTTTCAATTTTTAAGGAATTGCCTTTCAGGGGTCCTGGTTAATTGATAGCATTCAATCTCACTTCTAACCTTGGAGAGGCCCAAGCTAGACCCATTATCCTGCCTGTGCATGGTCCTTCAAAATGTATGAAGTTGAAAATGCCCCCCCAAAACCTTACTTACAGCATTTCTTTTTTTTTTTAAAAGATTTTATTTATTTATTTGACAGAGAGAGAGAGAGAGAGAGAGCTCACAAGTAGGCAGAGGCAGGCAGAGAGAGAAGGGGAAGCAGGCTCCCCGCTGAGCAGAGAGCCCGATGCGGGGCTTGATTCCAGGACCCTGAGATCATGATCTGAGCCGAAGGCAGAGGCTTAACCCACTGAGCCACCCAGGCGCCCCAGCATTTCTTTTTCCTTTCAAAATTTGCAATATCTCACTATTTTTGGTATCTGAGGATATTTAAAAATTTTTTCCTGGCAACTAAGCCATACACTTAATGTAATTCTGAAGACTTGTTTTTCTCTATTTTTGTATATTTGAACTGGAAGTATTTCTCTAGACATCTTGTTTGGCATACTCTTCAAAGCAAAAGTTGTTTTTTTTTTTTAATTTTTAAAAATTTTAAATTTTAATTGTTTTTTTTGCATTTTTTTGGTTGTTGTTTTTTTCTGGATTTTTCTTTTCTTTTCTTTCTTTTTTTCTTTCTTTCTTTCTTTCTTTTTCTTCTTCTTCTTCTTCTTCTTTCTTCTTCTTCTTTCTTCTTCTTCTTCTTCTTCTTCTTCTTCTTCTTCTTCTTCTTCTTCTTCTCCTTCTTCTTCTTCTTCTTCTTCTTTTGTAAATACATCCAAAGCTATATTTTCTGCCTACATATTTTTTTAGATACATTCTGCAGTGTTCACACATAGTTCTCATATTTTTCAATCAGCTCAAAGAGTTTTAAAATATTCCTTGTTTATCTTCTGATATCAGTCCGATATTCCCACTCCACTTTACCTGACCACATTCCTTGTAATTTCCATTTAATTTAAGAGTTAAGAGAATAATTTTCTAGTTAGAAGAGATTTATAGAGGAAGTTTTGTATTGCTATTTTATTTTACAGAAATGGGGTCAGGCAACATACTTATATGATACTTGGCCTAGAATAAGATTTATTTGGCTTAATATATGATCTGCTTTGGTGAATGAAAGGAGTTTGATGGTATTAAAGTCAAATTTACTTACATGAGATAAACCATATTAATGATATTGCTTCTCTATATCTGTGTTTTTTATGTGTTAATTTGCGATAGTTAATATACATTCATTCACAATTACTGAATGATTGATAATTCTTTTATTTGTAGCTGCATTTAACTTGAAGCAATATTATAATAATTGTGTTTGTGTTCATGGTCATTACTTTTATTATTATTTTTACTTATATTAAAAATCCTGCTTGGGGCGCCTGGGTGGCTCAGTGGGTTAAAACCTCTGCCTTCGGCTCAGGTCATGATCCCAGGGTCCTGGGATCGAGCCCCACATCAGTCTCTCCGCTCGGCGGGGAGCCTGCTTCCCCCTCTCTCTCTCTGCCTGTCTCTCTGCCTACTTGTGATCTCTGTCTGTCAAATAAATAAATAAAATCTTTAAAAAAAAATCCTGCTTGATACTCATGTAGTTTTTTGCTCTAACTTTTCTTTTGACCATGTTAAAAATCACTAATTTTGTTACTTTGCTTCATATTTGATTATTACGTATTTTCTATCTATGTATTTTCAACATTTCTACATTTTTCTTTTTTATTGCCTCTTGTGGGAAACAAATATCTGATTTTTGGTGTTTTGTTTAATTTTAGAATCTCAAAATTATGGTCATCGAGTGAACCCTTTTATACTTACTATAACTGCAATTATATTAATTTTTCTATCTTCCCATTTCTTTTTTTTTTCAATTTTTCATCCTTTCTTCTAGTTTTCTTTCCCTTCTTTCCTATGTTATATTGATACTACAGTTTCATGTGCTGGTCTAAAAATATCTTTATCTTCATGTCAACTGGTCAGTTGGTTAAGCATCCGACTCTTGATTTCAGCTCAGGTCATGATCTCAGGGTTGTGAGATTGAGCCCAGCATCAGTCTCCCCACTTCTCTCTCTCCCTCTCCCTCTACTCCTCCCCACTCACTCATGAACTCTCTCTCTCGAAAAATAAAATCAAATAAAAATCTTCATCCCAAGGAAAATGGAAGTTTAGGTTCTCTACTTCTAGTCTTTCCTATGTGCATATTTTTATGGTCTGCAGTTTCCAGTTTTAAAATTCATGTTCTTATTTAAAAATGTTTTTTATTATGGTAAAATATATACAACAAAAAATATACACTCTTAACTGTTTCAAGTGTACAATTCTGTCACATTAACTACATTCACAATGCTGTGCAGTCTTAGAAAGATTCTTCTCCTAAAAAATTGTTTTAGCATCATTGTTAAGAATCAATTTACCATATGTGTATGGGTTTATTTGAGGACTCTCAACTCTATTGTGTTGGTACATGTGTCTATCTTTATGCCAGTACCATACAGTTGACTACTGTAGCTTTGTAGTAAGTCTTAAAAAACAGTAAGTGTTGAGTCTTCCGACTTTGTTCTTTTTTTAAAAAATTATTTAGACATTCAGTATCCTTTGTAATTCCATATGAACTTGAGGATCAGTTTTTCTGTTTCTGAGAAAAAAAAAAGCCTCTGGGAATTTCTGGTAGGTATTTCACTGAATCTATACATCACTTTGGGTAGTATTGACATCTTAACAGTATTAAGTCTTCTTATCCATGAATCTCTGTCTTATCTTTCTATTTATTTGTGTCTTTAATTTATTTCAGCAATACTTTATAGTTTTTAGTGTATAAGTCTCTTGCTTCCTTGGTTAAATTTATTTCTAGGCATTTTATTCTTTTGTATGTTATTGTAAACGGAACCATTTTTTAAATTTACTTTTAAGATTGTTTACTGTAGTGGTATATAGAAACAACACATTTTGTGTGTATACCCTCCAACTAGAGTTTTAAGTTTTATTTTCATAGTAAATTGATGTTCACCATAACTTTACCTAGATTTCCATCATAAACTTTATAATATTCCTTACTAAATTTAACTCCACATATGTTGTATAGCTTTCTTCTCACTCTGCTTCAGTTTTTGCTAATGCATCCTCCAAAAAACTTCTTTGAAAAAAGGTCTATGTGTTGTAAACATTCTGAAACCTATAAACCTGAGAATATTTTCATTTAACTTGCACATTTAAATGAGTCATCAAATAGAAATAAACATTCCTTTGTGTTTACATGGATGTACTGTTAGTTTCATTTTATTTATGCCATTTGTGAAGGAAACAAAAGAGAAAACCTGTTGTATCAGCATCAGAAGATGTAATTAGCATTAGTACTGAATGAATAAAAGAACAAAAAACTGCATAAGAAAAAAACTTGATAACTCCATTGTTAGTTTATAAATCTTCAGTAAATAATAAATAAATTGTTGAACCATCACTATTATATTGCCATATTAGATTTTATATAACTATCATGAACCTTGGAGTTTGTACAAACATAGGGAATTATAATTAAGATGCATCAAGAAAGGCTCTATAGCAAAACAATTTGATAAAAGTGTCATGATTTTTTTGAATTGACAGGAAATTCAATAATAGTATCTAATATAAGACTTCATTAATCATAACACTTCTATGAGGTAGATATTATTTTTAGCCATGTTTTACACATGAAAAGAGTTGATCACAAATGTCATCAAAATTTTGATATTAACTAATTGGTACTAGTGAGTTATTTTGCTCAGAAAATTAGTTACAGAAACTACTTCTTGACACTAATAACTACACTTTAACAAGTATGCAAAGGACAATAATTCACAAAATTTTTTACTTTAAATATTCTTTCAGTTCATAAATTCTTGAAAAACTTTGGTCAATGCCTTTCAATATGAAACAGCAATAGATGATATTCTGATCCAATTATTTTGAATAAAGGTGAAATAAATGAGACTCTTTTGATTTTTTTCCATTCTGTTCTGTTTATATTCTGTTCTTAGAACATACATATAACTTCTCTATAGAAGAGTTTCTTGGGGTGCCTGGGTGGCTCAGTGGGTGAAAGCCTCTGCCTTCAGTTCCAGGTCATGATCCCAGAGTCCAGGGATGGAGCCCCACATTGGGCTCTCTGCTCAGCAGGGAGCCTGCTTCCTCCTCTCTCTCTCTCTGACTGCCTCTCTGTCTACTTGTGATCTCTGTCTGTCAAGTAAAGAAAGAAAGAAAGAAAGAAAGAAAGAAGAGTTTCTCAATGAATAAAAATCTATTGTATTTAATTTTAGTTTTTCCCAAATTCTAATCTTTGATTAAATCTACTCTCTTTTTAGCCACAGTATATAAATTTACAATGTTTTTGTAAAATCTTATATTTCTTTAAATATTTCTGAAAGACATTGACTAGAGGGTATTATGCTTAGCAAAATAAGTCAGACAAAGAAAGACAAATATATTATTTCACTCATGCGTGTAATTTAAGAAACAAAACAGGTGAACATAGTGGAAGGAGGAGAAAAATAAAATAGGATGAAAAAAAAGAGAGGGGAAAAAAACCATAAGAGACTCTTAACTATAGGGAACAAACTGAGGGTTACTGGAGAGGATAGAGGTGGGAGATGGGGTAACTGGGTGATGGGCATTAAGGAGGGGACTTGATGTGATGAGCACTGAGTGTTGTCTGAAACTGATGAATCACTGGATTCTATCTCTGAAACTAATAATACAGAATATGTTAATTAAATTGAACTTTAAAAATTTTTATAAAGCAGGTCATAATAAATAATTGGATCTCTGAAGAGAAAAAACAAAATAAAGAAATGAGCTAATACTTAAAAAGAACATTCAAGAAAGCTTTTTAAAAATAAATTATTTGAAAAAATAAGATAAATAAAATAAATTACTTGAAGTCATATGTTGGAATGACAACATATGTTGTCCAATCCGGAAAGGTCAGCTTAGAGACATATGTTCCTAATCACTGTAGGCTTTAAATGTGAAGATAAATGTCTCTGAGTTGACAGGCAAATATATACACTTTAATCTATCCGGATTTCTTTAAAATTCCATGTATTTTCATTTTATTCACTTAAAAAACCATTCTTCTGAGGACATCATAGTCTTCACTAGTCTGCCAAAGCAGTCCATGGTACAAAAAAGTTTAAGACTCCCTGAGTTCAAACAAAGAAGGTAAAGTGAACTGTCAGAAAAATGGATGAGAACATCAGGTTTTTGCGATAATTTACCATGAAGTGCAGTGGACGTGGTGAAGGATTTGGAGTGGGGAGGGAGATGAAATCAGCAAGTGATTCAATTTATGAGTTGTCTGAAAATAGGACCAGTATGGCAGCATTCTGTTTGTTTGTTTTTTTTTTTTTAAGATTTATTTATTCATTTGAGAGACAGAGAGGACATAGAGGGGGAGGGAGAAGCAGGGAGCCCGATGTGTAGCTGTATCCCAGGACCTGGAGATCGTGACCTGAGCTGAAGGCAGATGCTTAACCATCTGAGCCACCCAGGTGCCCCAGCATTCTGTTCTTGATACAGGTGGAAAGTATAGTCATTTGCCTGACTTGTCCATAAATAATCAGTAGCAAAACTAAGGAGAAAATATCAACAGAAAATGCAATATTCTAAAGAATGGTAAACAGTATTTCGACAAGGAAGAGAAAATAAATTTAAAGAAACATCTGCCTACATAAGTTTGTATTTGATCACTTCTGATAATAAGAGATGAGAGAAATAACCCAGGCTAATATGTTGAACCCAGAATTTATGAAGGGGCAGCTATATCAATACACTGACCCAGATGCAGTGTTATAATCTATCCTCTTTGGTCTAAAATCCATAGAGTCCATTCTCACGTGTATTCTTGGAGGGTCTGCCGGTATAAATGAGTGAAATCTTGCAGTTCTTTTGGAGTAAGAGATGTTTTCCCCTTTTGTCAGACTTTGTAATCACCTTCCCCCTTTTCCTCCCCCCATTGCCTGGAACATGCTGCGTATGACTCTGGTTATGGGTCTAGAGACAAAAATAGTGATTGAGGTGGATCTTAAGGAAAATAAGCATCTCTTTGCATGCTAATTTTCCCAGGTGAGGCTACTACATGGTTTTCAAACAAAGCCAGGCTGATTTCCTCTGACGTGGGAGGGTGGACTGCTTCCACCAGAAAGGAAATTTGAGATTCTCAGGTTTATTGATCCAAGTGTAACTTGATCTCCTCATTCCCAGTTTTAAGGTCCTACTCTTTTCCCATCATTGCTCTAAATTTCATTTGACGAAACATCATGATTCTGTGACTACATCTTATATAGGAATTCTCTTATGTCCACAATTAACTTTTAGAGCTGACTTACCACTATAAAGAAATGAATCTTTCAGGGCCACCATAGATCTCTGGTTTTCAGACTGTCATGAGTCGAAAATGTAAAATCTCAAGTTGTCATCAGTTCTCCTTATGCAGTTAGAAATAATTACACCACTCACCATCCTTTTAGTCATCACTAATGCATTAAAAGTCAAGAGCAGTAGCCACTTGATCTGCAAATACATAAGGGAAATTATTTCAGTAAAGGTGGCCTCTCAAGCAGGGGTATAAGATGGATTACCAAATCAATATTATTGAAACAAGTGGATACCCATCTTGATTCCATAAATCAAGTTGGATCCACAGTTGACCATATAGCCATGTATATATTGCCAAATTACTTTAAAAAAAATTTTATTGTGAAAAAAAAAGCAAACCATGAAAGTAACAGAAAATATCAGAAAATTTCAATGGAGAAATTTTCTAACAATAACTCAAAATCCAGAACTCATAAACACTGCTAAATATAACTATATGAAATTTGAAAACTTCTGCTTGCATTTTATAAAATACAAGAAAAAACTACAGACAAATGACAAAGTGGGGAAATACTGTCGATACAAATATGCTAATTTCTCTAATATATAAACACCACAGAAATTTATAAAAAGGTAGAAAAATGAGCAAAAATATAAACAGTCTACCAAAAAAAATTCAAATAGCTTTTAAATATATGAAATGATACTTGAATCCTAACTCACCCAATGGGCGGGATTCTTCATCTGCAGTCCTGATACTCAGTGTCTGTTGTCACCAATATTCTTAAAACGCATGTGCAAATGATGTTGGATGTTTGCTTGAGATCATCACCTCAAGTCCTTTCCCTCTGACAGAGCAGCTTCTCCAGTCAGAGCAAAGCCTAGTAACCTCCAGCATACATGTTAAGTTGGTGAACTATTAAAGTCAGTACAGGAGAACATTAATATAGCTTGGTTTATTGTTTTCTGGATTTAGATGCTATGTGTTTTAAATCGTGAAAAGTATACAAATAAAAAAAGTATACAAATAGTAAAAATGTGATTCAATATGTTTTGTCTTATCCATTATCATAAAAGCATTATAAGGGATTATTGTAAGGAAGATTGCACTCAGATTCTAATGTAAGCTACATACAAATATAGATTCTGAGGTCAAATTCTGAGTAATAACAGAAACAACCTGAATATCTTCAGTGCTCAGACTTCCTTATCATAGGCTGAAAGAACTGGAAAGTCAAGTAACTGTCTTTATAAGAAAGTTGAAAACCACTGCTTCCTTACCTGAGTTATCCTAATTAATGAAGTGAATACATTGCTACAAGGCTGAAATTAGTCATGTTAACTGTCTACACTCTAAATACACAATTATTTTTCAGCTCCAAAGCATCCATTTGCACCAAATGAACCATAATTTGGGGGTACCTTCATAAGAGATGGTAATGCTGCCACATCTCCAAATTAAATAGGATCCATATTTTCCAAGTAATTGATTTTTTTTGAAGTTCTTGGTCAAAAGCTTAAATTCAATGACTCCAAAATACACAGAGCATAAAATGAGGAAGATTTTGCAGAACCAAGAAATCAGATCCAATCCTATTTGCATCTTGGAGACTTTCAAGCATCACTGCATGTGAAAGACATTACTGGCCAATCAATGAAGTCTTTAGGCAGTTCCCACTGGAGCAGAACTGGCAATCTCATTGACCTGGATCAAAGCCAACAAAGAGGACAGAAGAGACAACTGCAGCATGACCTAAGTGACAGACATATACACTCTTCTTCACTGACATGCTAAGTACAATGGAGGTAATATATACCATCTTGATTGCTGGTGAACTGACTATAGGAGTTTGGGGAAATGGATTTATTGTACTGGTTAACTGTACTGGCTGGATCA
Organism: Lutra lutra; assembly: GCF_902655055.1. Taxonomy (NCBI): domain Eukaryota; kingdom Metazoa; phylum Chordata; class Mammalia; order Carnivora; family Mustelidae; genus Lutra; species Lutra lutra. The sequence goes on from NC_062285.1 coordinate 89,751,102, forward strand.
AAAGGAGAGATATCTCCATGATTGACATCATCTTGGTGAGCTTAGCCATCTCCAGAATCTGTTTGTTGTGTGTGATATCTTTAGATGGCTTTCTTATATGCATCTCTCCGGATACATATGCCAGTGGCAAGTTAATGAGCATTGTGGATGCTTTCTGGACATTTAGCAATCATTCAAGTGTCTGGTTTACTTCTTGCCTCAGCATCTTCTATTTACTGAAGATAGCCAATATATCCCATCCGCTTTTCCTCTGGCTGAAACTAAATATTAACAGAGTCATTCTGGGGATTTTTCTGATGTCCTTCCTTAGCTGTATCATCACTAGTGTTTCAATGAATGAGGACTTCTGGGATCTCTTCAAAGTCAATCATAAGGAAAACATAACTTGGGAACTGGAAGAGAGTAAAATCCCAGGTGCTTTCAGACCGCTTATCCTGAACCTGGGAGTTATCATTCCCTTTGTTCTTTGCCTAACCTCATTTCTCTTATTACTTTTCTCCCTATTTAGGCACACCAAGCAGATGAAACTTTATGCCACAGGGTCCAGAGACCCCAGCACAGAGGCCCACATGAGGGCCATAAAGGCAGTGATCATCTTTCTGCTTCTCTTCCTTATGTACTATGCGGTCTTTCTTATAGTAACCTCCAGCTTACTGATTCCTCAGGGAGAATTAGTGGTGATGTTTGGTGGCATGATAGCTGTCATTTTCCCATCGAGCCATTCATTCATCCTGATAATGGGGAACAGCAAACTAAGGGAGGCTTTTCTGAAAGTGCTAAGTGTTGTGAAGAGTTTCCACAAAGGAAGGAAACCTTTTGTTCCGCAGAGAATCCTGAATACAAGGAGAAAGAAATCAACAAAAGATCCTCTCCCTTCTCCCAATTAATTATATTCAGTTTTTATAGATGCTGTTAGAAATCATTAATATCTATATCTATGATTATCCTAAATTTTCCTTTGTGTCCCTTCACATTTCTGTCTTGTTTAACTTTAAATCAATGTTATTGAGCCACGTATATTTCCTTGCCTTTGCAGGAAAAAATGAATCCAAACCCCATGCTAACATTTCATATCATTGCCTAAATGCAAAGAGATTCTACTTCTTTCTGTCATATCTGGTAAAGGCCTTGAACTCAAAGAGTAGAAGAATTTTAGGCAAATAGGGTGCGGGGAAGAGATTTTAAAATATATTAGTCCTTCCTATAAAATCAATCATGTAAAACCTGTCTACTTTGTGCTAGAAGTCAGTACTTATCTTTTCTGCCCTGTCTTCTCCATTTCTAAAATGGTTCATCCCCATATGGAGGGAGAAAGGACACTCTGGTGAGATCCTCTGTAGGGTGAAATACAATGTAAAAAAGGGGGGTAATCTCAAGAAAACTTTGACCAGGAAAGGGGACAAGGGGTGTACACTTAGAAATATGCATATCGAAACCACTCTAGCCAGTTTTAAGAGTCAATTCTCAAAGATTCTTTGGAATGTTTTCTTTCTTTTCTTTTTTTTTTTTTTACTCAAGAATCTTTGACATGTCTTTTTTTTCTTTAGCATCATTCTCTCTTCTTTTCTGTTTCTTGTAACATTTTAAAGACAACTAGGTTTCCTTAAATTATTAATTTCGTGCTTTCTTATTACACAATATGCATGCATAAGAAATAAGAAAAATGGTACATATGTTTCTTACATCATAGAAATACTTAAATACAGTTAGAAGAACCTTAGTTTATGTGATTTGTATTACTTAGATTTAAATTTATTGTGGGTTGGGTCTCCCAAGAAAGAATAAATCAATTTAATAGTAGAATTAGTCCTATTCCCTCGAAATATAATTCAGTAAATATTTTCTTAAAAGTGATTGCTCCATCTAGAGAAATAACTACTACGTAGAATGTGAGATTATAAATCTTACAAAAGGGTTTGATTGTAAATAGAATAATTTAAAATATTTTCTAATTTTATATGAAAATGTTCCTTATCCAAGAGATGACATTTCAGGAAGTGAATTGTCACAGACAGCATTTCCCATAATAAGTAAAACTAAACATAGCAAATCTTTATCTAGCATCTTTCACTTTTATTAAAAAAAAGTCCATTGAGAAAAAAATGTTTAGTAAATATTGCCATGTGCCTGTCTAATAACAGTCATTTATAATTAGAACTGTATCACAGCTTTCGTTAATTAACCACTTATATGAAAACAAAATTATTATCCTCTGACTGAAAGTTAACTTTCTATAACTGACTGTGCTGATCATTTCCAAAATCAAAATTCATTTCCACTAGGAAATGTGACTTTTGATTAATTTATGAATATGGTGAAGAAAATGTACTTTCATTTACACATTGTGATTTTTATGGAATACATGTTTTTGTTTGCTTTCTGTGGCTCTGTATTCAAAATTCAACTTGACAGGTCAAAGTACACAGAACTTAAGAGCAAGAACCTTGTTGCAAATTCCTGAAATATAATCTCTTTTAATTTGTATGAGAGCAGTTTCAACCCAGCATTTCCCTTATCACTCACTAAACGGTGATGGCTATAATTTGCTCGAGCTCAAAGCTAGTCAAACTGTTTGGAGCAACCATTTGGTTTAGTCCTCATGAATGGAGAAGCAATTCTATTTCAAAAGAAAGCTGCTTACTTCTGGAATTATATCAAAATCAAAATAATGGATGAGATGATGCCTGTCTGCAGTGATACTGGAGATCGGGGTGTTCTCCCTACCAACATGCTCAGTATGAAAGACAACATCTTTATGATCATTATAACTGGAGAATTCATAATAGGAATGTTGGGGAATGTATACATTGGACTAGTAAACTGTATTGACTGGATTAAGAAGAAAAAGATCTCCTCAGTTGAATATATCCTCACTAGTCTAGCCATCTCCAGAATCTGTTTGCTCTGTATATTGATACTAAATGTCATCATAATGGTATGGTACCCAGATTTTTATGAAAATGATAAACTACAGGCATTAATTAGTATCTTCTGGACACTCACCAACTACTTAAATATGTGGTTTGCCACCTGTCTCAATGTCTTCTATTTGCTCAAGATAGCCAATTTCTCCCATTCGCTGTTTCTCTGGCTAAATCGAAGAATAGACAGAGTGATTCACTGGATTCTGCTGGGTTGTTTGGCCATTTCATCTTTGATCAGCCTTATACTAGCAATGACACCAAATTATGATCATGAGTTTCATAAAATTGCAAATCCTAAAAGAAACTGCACTGAAATGTTCAATGTGAGTAAAAGTCAGTACTTCTACTCATTGATTCTCTTTAACCTGTTGGCAGTTGTCCCATGTACTGTGTCATTGATCTCATTTTTCCTTTTAGTTATGTCCCTATGGAGACATATCAAGCAAATGAAACTCAGCGTTACAGGCTGCGGAGACCCTAGCACAGAGGCCCATGTGGGAGCCATGAAAATTATGACTTCATTTCTCTTCCTCCTTTTTGTATATTATGGGGCTTCTCTTTTGGCGACTTTTAGCTACCTTATGAAAGAAAGCAAGTTAGTTGTGATGTTAGGAGAAATGATAGCAATTCTCTATCCTTCTGGTCATTCACTTATTTTAATTATTAGAAATAACAAGCTGAGGCAGGCATCTATCAGGATGCTGAGATATGGGAGAACATTCTGCATGATGTAAAATCTTAGCTTTATAAATGGGTTTTGCTAATAAAAATACATTTTCATTTTTTCCAGTTATCTTGTTTATTTTGGGTACACATCTTTAAGTGTTCTTGAGACCTGTTAGCACAAGAATATATATATATATCCCTTTGTCTGTGTACACTTCAGATTCTCATCTTCAGACACCCTTTCCTCCAAGAGTTTGAGAGCTCACACTTCCCTTATTGCCTTCTTACTGCCGATATTAGGAATGTACTGCCTAGTTAAGTTCCTTTAAGAATTTACATAGGCCCATGATAAAGAGCACTGAATTGCACTAATTGCTTTTTCTTTTTTTTCCTATCATATACTTTTTTCATTGCTGGCCCTTGATTTTGCTCCCTTCATGGCTCTGTCAGGTCACTCCCCTTTGGCTTATTTTTTTTTTTATTTCTTTTCAGCATAACAGAATTCATTGTTTTTGCACCACACCCAGTGATCCATGCAATATGTACCCTCCTTAATACCCACCACCTGGCTCCCCCAACCTCGCACCCCCCGCCCCTTCAAAATCCTCAGATTGTTTTTCAGAGTCCGTAGTCTCTCATGGTTCACCTCCCCTTCCAATTTCCCTCAACTCCCTTCTCCTCTTTAACTCCCTATGTCCTCCATGTTATTTGTTTTGCTCCACAAATAAGTGAAACCATATGATACTTGACTCTCTCTGCTTGACTTATTTCACTCAGCATAATCTCTTCCAATCCCATCCATGTTGATACAAAAGTTGGGTATTCATCCTTTCTGATGGAGGCATAATACTCCACAGTGTATATGGACCACATCTTCCTTATCCATTCATCTGTTGAAGGGCATCTTGGTTCTTTCCACAGTTTGGCCACCATGGCCATTGCTGCTATAAACATTGGGGTACAGATGGTCCTTCTTTTCACCACATCTGTATCTTTGGGGTAAATACCCAGTAGTGCAATTGCAGGGTCATAGGGAAGCTCTATTTTTAATTTCTTGAGGAATCTCCACACTGTTCTCCAAAGAGGCTGCACCAACTTGCATTCCCACCAACAGTGGAAGAGGGTTCCCCTTTCTCCACCTCCCCTCCAACACATGTTGTTTCCTGTCTTGCTAATTTTGGCCATTCTAACTGGTGTAAGGTGATATCTTGCTACTTCTCCGCCATCTTGACTCCTCCCCGTCTCAATGTGGTTTTAATTTGAATCTCCCTGATGGCTAGTGATGATGAACATTTTTTCATGTGTCTGATAGCCATTTGTATGTCTTCATTGGAGAAGTGTCTGTTCATGTCTTCTGCCGATTTTTTGAAATGAGTATCTGTTTTGTGTGTGTTGAGTTTGCAGATATCCCCTGTTTCATCTCGTTCAGTGTCCCGATTATGGTTATGTATCTGTCTCCTCCCAAGTGAGTGATGCTTTAGGTGGTCTCGTAGGTAGTATTTTCTGGTTGACCTTATTCTGGCACCTCCTATTGATTTTCCTTGAAATTAAATGTCCTTACAAACAACTTGCTGCTCAAGCAGCAATAGGATGGGAATAGGTTCCATCCCAGTATCTCTCTTTATGGCCAATCCTAAGTGCTCTTCACAATCTGGATAAAAGAATGGGACAGTTGGGGCGCCTGGGTGGCTCGGGGGGTTAAAGCCTCTGCTTTCGGCTCAGGTCATGATCCCAGGGTTCTGGGATTGAGTCCGGCATCGGGCTCTCTGCTCAGTGGGGAGCCTGCTTTCCTTCCTCTCTCTCTGCCTGCCTCTCTGCCTACTTGTGATCTCTGTCAAGTAAATAAAAAAAAAAAAGATTGGACAATTAATTTTGATCAGACTGCTTTACTCAGCCTCCTTTCTTAATAAGACCTGCAGGGGTTCTTTTCACTCAGGACATTAGAAAAGCAATTAATTGGGAAGAAATTAACATACATTATGGAATAACTACATGCTATCACTAAAAGAGTAATGTATGGGGGTGCCTGGGTGGCTCAGTGGGTTAAGCCGCTGCCTTTGGCTCAGGTCATGATCTCAGGGTCCTGGAATCGAGTCCCGCATCGGGCTCTTTGCTCAGCAGGGAGCCTGCTTCCCTCTCTCCCTCTCAGCCTGCCTCTTTGTCTACTTGTGATCTCTCTCTGTCAAATAAATAAATAAAATCTTTAAAAAAAAAAGAGTAATGTATGCCATAACACATACAGAGTAAATTACAAAAAAAAAGATAAATAAAAGTCACTACTAAAATGTTGTTCTACTGTGAACTACTCACTAGAGTAGTGTTGAAACACTTGATCTGGCATGTCTAAGTTCATGTCTATCTGATAATGGCTATGCATTTCAGGTACCACCCTTTGCTATTTCAAATTCTGGACTGTTTCAATCTACTCATTTTGTTTTGTTATAACCAAAATATTAACTACCTGAAGGTTATCAATTTGTCTGCATATGATGATGTGAAATTCACTGTGGGAAGTCCTGAAATTTACAGTCTTAAGTACATAAACTTCATCAACCGTATTTCTAATATCCTAGCATTTAAGTTGCTACTTATTGTACAAGACAGGAGAATTGATATTCTTCTAATGGAATATATTAGTATATTCTACAAAATACCTATTAATCCTACACTGGAATGAACTTTACATTCTTCTGCAAGTTTAGATGAAAGAAATGTTTTGTAAGATTAGTACTTCTGGCAAGGTTTCCCTCCATTAGTGTGAAGTCCTTCCTTCCATGTTTAGTTTTCTGTATCTTCAATGTTTGAAGCACCTCCACTGACCACCAAAGTTCAAAGTAGTTCAAGTGGCCGACCTTGTCGTGCAACGGTAGCGTTTCTGACTCCAAAGTAGTTCAAGTAGTAAGGGTTCAAAGCAGTGAGTTCAAAGTAGTAAGGTGACAAAACATTCTCTTGCAAATTTTTTTTTTGTTTTCTTTTCTACTTTTATTTTTATTGCAGTAGGGTATTTAATATGAGATCTGCACTTTCAACAGATTTTTAAGTGTACAATATAACGGTGTTAACTATAGGCACAATATTGTAAACCATATCTCTAAAATAAATTTATCTTGTGTAACTGAAACTTGATACTCGCTGAATAATAACTCTGCATTCTTATCTCCCCTCGGGCCCTGGCAACCACTATTTTATTCTTTGCTTTGATGACCTGACTATCCTAGATACCTATATAAGTGGAATTGGGCAATATTTATCCTTCTGTAACTAGCTTATTTAACTTATTTAACATAATGTCCTCCAAGTCCACCCAGGTTTTTGCATATTTCAGAATTTTCTTCTTCTTTTTTTTTAAATTTTATTTTTTATAAACATATATTTTTATCCCCAGGGTACAGGTCTGTGAATCGCCAGGTTTACACACTTCACAGCACTCACCATAGAATTTTCTTCTTTTTAAGACTGAATGATATTCCGTTGTCTGTATATAACACATTTTCTTTATTCATTCATATGCCAGTGAGCAATTAGGCTCTTTCTACATTTAGTTGTTGTCAGGACAGTGCAATAAACAGGGCTAATATCACTTTGAGATCTTGATTTCGATTCTTTCAGATAAATAACCAGATGTGGGGATGCTAGATCATGTGGGAGTTGTATTTTCAATCTTTTTTTTTTTTAAAGATTTTATTTATTTATTTGACAGAGAGAGATCACAAGTAGATGGAGAGGCAGGCAGAGAGAGAGAGAGAGGGAAGCAGGCTCCCTGCTGAGCAGAGAGCCGGATGCCGGCCTCAATCCCAGGACCCTGAGATCATGACCTGAGCCGAAGGCAGCGGCTTAACCCACTGAGCCACCCAGGCGCCCTGTATTTTCAATCTTTTGAGGAACTTTCATCCTGTTTCCATAGTAGCTGCACCATAATTTATAGGCTATACAACACAAGGATGCAGAAAATCTATACTTACCTGAAAAAAAAAAAAACACAAAAAACAAAAAAAAACATATCCTAAAATTTATTTGAGTAAAGGTATTATCATAGTTACAGAGACGTTTTATTTACCAGGGTACTAAGGAGAAGAAAATGATATGCCTGGGTCAGGGATCATTTCTAAGATCAGAGGAAAGCAGTCATCTGTGAACCTAGCTACATAATGAGACAGTTTGTTCAAAAATCAGGGCTGCATCTCAGGAATGAAGGTTTGTCCTTTAAGGAAGGATGGAAAGATACCATGTAGCCAAAGAAAGTATCATCACCCCAGAATTATTCTGTGGAAATTCTATATAGCAAAGTGTTTCTCAGTAACTCTAAATTAGAGAAGCTACTTCAAAATAGAAGTAGCTTGTAAGAATGAAGTAAACTTAATCATCTGTCTCTTCCCTTATAGTCTAGAAAGGCTAATGATCTAGATTCTCAGATGCAATTTGGCAAGGCAGAAGGTGTAGAGTAGATAAAAACATAGGATTTTAAGCTCTTCTCTCATACGTGCACTGCTCTTGAGAACATTTTAAATGAAAAGGGAAAATATAAAGATAATCAATACTCCATTAGGGCTCCTTCATCTTGTTATATATTACATCACAAACTAAATGACCATTAAATTGACTTGACTAAGAAGACAATGCATTACTTTAAAAGATCTTGTGCATGTAACTCTTCATCTGAACAACCAAGATAAATGAGCTAAAATATTTTTTAGACCCAGATAATCTGTATTTAGTGTTAATCTTTAGATTCCCCGAAAATGTACAGTTCTCAACGCTAACCCAAACTTTGGATTTTTAGCAGTAATCAATATTATCATTTAGGAAAATGAAGATTCCTCTACAAATTTCGATTTGGGCCTGTTTTGTAATAACCAGAAAATCCTGGAGTTTAGATTTGCCAGATAAAATACAGGACACCCAATTAAATTTGAATTTTAGTACTTCCTGGAAGTACTAATTTCGTGCAATTTGGGACATACATTAAAAAAAAATCATTCATTTTATTTTATTTTATTTTTTCAGTGAAAGATCATTTATTGTTTTTTTGAAATTCAAGTTTAACTGGATGTCCTGTATTTTTATTTGCTAAATCTAGCAGCCCTATTGAGGTTACTAGTATGTATCCCAGATTAATGAATCCAAAATTTGCAAAACATAGCCTTGCAAAACACGGACAATGCAGGACCATGAAAAGGAACGGGTCTAATTTGCATCCTAAAATGTAGCTCAGCCTAAATTAACCATATGTGGAAAAGTAAGTCCTGCCGATCCCAGTTTTACATACAGGTGATATATGCAGTGGCCAGGCCAGGGATTGCCAACCACATTTGCTTCTCAAGACTAATTAGGATTTAATGATGATAGCTACAGTCTTCATTTTTCACTCCAGTCTCCACCACAAGGCAGACTACAATAAGAGGCAAAGGAAATTAGAGCAAAATCGAGAAGTAGGTGTACCTATCAAACTACATCAGTTCAGCTTGAAACCAATTCTTTTTTTTCTGTATTTTACCATGCCGGATAAAGTGGAAACTACCTTAATGCTCATAGCAGCTGGAGAGTTTTCAATGGGGATTTTAGGGAATGTATTCATTGGATTGGTAAACTGCATGGGCTGGATCAAGAATAGGAAGATCACCTCCATTGATTTAATCCTCACAAGTCTGGCCATATCCAGAATTTGTCTATTATGTATAATACTATTAGATTGTTTCATATTGGTGCTGTATCCTGATGTGTATACTGCCGGTAAACAAATGAGAATTATTGACTTCTTCTGGACACTAACCAACCATTTAAGTGTCTGGTTTGCCACCTGCCTCAGCATTTTCTATTTCCTCAAGATTGCAAATTTTTACCATCCCCTTTTCCTCTGGATGAAGTGGAGAATTGACAGCGTGATTCCTAGGATCCTGCTGGGGTGCTTGGCCCTCTCTGTGTTTATTAGCCTTGTTGTGACTGAGAATTTGAATGATGATTTCAGGCGTTGTGTTAAGACAAAGAAGAAAGCAAACGTAACTGTGAGATGCAGAGTAAATAAAGCTCAGTATGCTTCCATCAAGATTTGCCTCAACCTGTTAACGCTCCTCCCTTTTTCTGTATCCCTGATCTCATTTCTCCTCTTGATCCTCTCCCTCTGGAGACATAACAGGCAGATGAAGGTCAATGCCACCGGCTGCAGAGACTTCAACATAGAAGCCCACGTGGGAGCCATGAAAGCTGTCATCTCCTTTCTCCTTCTTTTCATTGCCTACTATTTGGCCTTTCTCGTAGCTACCTCTAGCTACTTTATGCCAGAGACTGAATTAGCAGTGATCATTGGTGAATTAATAGCTCTAATCTATCCCTCAAGCCATTCATTTATCCTAATTCTGGGGAGCAATAAACTAAGACAGGCATCACTAACAGTGCTATGGAAAGTAGAGTATATTCTAAACAGAAGAAATTTCTAACACCATGAACAGATCGGAAGGCCCAACTATCATTTACTAGGACGAAAGAAGACATGATGTTTCTTAGTTGTCTTTGGTTCTTGCATTAATGTTGGTTTCATATGGTTAATTGTGCTTAAATGTATTTAGTATATCTATAATTATTACTTAGGAAATCTCATGTAGATCTGATTTTGCCTCTTTCTCTTAGTCTCTTTCTTCTCTCTCTCTCTCCCTCCTTTCAGAGTTTTTTCTTTAAACATGTTTTGGAACATATAAAAGTTAATATCTTAATATTAACTGTCAGAGGAGAGAATATTTTCATAGTTAGTTCTAAATCATTTCTCTAGATGCAAAATTGTACAACTAATTCAGAACAACTGTAATAGTATCTAGTTGTTATTTGCATCCCTATGAAAAGCAGCTCACTCATCCCCATGGTCCTAGTTAGGTTTTCTCCACAGACCATCCAACTAGACTCCACCTTTGAAAAAAGTTCAATATGGTGACAGTTCTTAATCAAATGTTATGCAATTGTGTGAATGTGGCAGAAAATAACACTGATTATAATCATGGTTTAAATATGTATTGTAATTGAAGTAAATATTGTCACAAGTTCAAAAATTATTTTGGGACAATTGATCAATGAAAGAAAGATACTCTGTAAGTGTGAGAGAAGGAGAGTTTATATAGAAAGTTTCTATAAAACAAAGTTGGCTAAAGAAGGAACTTATTGATTGATTATTGAAGTACTTTTCTCCACAAAAGAACATACAAGTTTGCTTTTAGCAGACAAAGACTGTACCAGACACTGATTGTCAAGATACCCTTATAAGATAAGACCTTCAATCAAAAACTAATGCATTGAAATGATAAAACATCAAAACTGTCAAAGAAGACATTGATTCAGTACAGATCACCACTACATGCCAGGAGAATGCTATTTGGATTATACATATATTATCTATGAAATAACTCTTTGGGAAATTCCAGAAAAAGCACATCATTTATGTTGCAGAAAGGATATTTTGGAGTGATTAACTGTGTTACTAACTAGCCTAGAATAGCCATAATCTTTGTGTGGAGAAAAAAATGTTTGTAAATATTCTCATCAATAAATTTGGCAAAAATAAAAATTAATTCTACATTAGTTTCATATGTTAATTTTTCTTATCTGAATCTGAGTGTGCAAGATACATGTTGATTAAAAGGATAAATTTTAAAAGATTTATATTGAGTCCTTTGTAAGATAAAGAAACAGCAGAAAATTAGATGCATATACTGAAGCTTACATTCTTTTCAATATAGTCTTAAAGAATACCTGTCCCACCTCCCACATATGCAGAGACCAATATATTTGGATTTATTAGGCATGGGAATGAAAAAAAAAAAAAACCCTGGGGACTAACGGAAATCTTGGAAAATCCATGTTTGATGTTTTCATGTTGTAGTCTTGAGAATTTTGATCATTTACTTACATTAGAAACATTAACACCTTAACATTCAACTTGTCTATAAACAGCAGCCAGGCAAAGAATACTAACATGGAAAGAGAAGCTGTATTCGATATCTCTTATTGTACATAATCCTACTTACTGACATATCTAGGATGAAAGTGATGTAACCAAATGGTTTATCTTCTGAGATTATATTAATTCTGAGGAATTAGGCAACGATGATAACCTAGGGTTGAAAGAAGACTTGTATTATTCTTTTACTCTGTTTGGAGTAGAGTTTTTCAGGCTTACTCTAAGAGAATGTAGCAAACAGTTTACAGAGAATGCAGGCAAGTTCCTTCTTGTTTTTATTCCTTGTTTAATAAGTACACATCCACTCACAAATTGGATATCTGAGTGTTATACACAATATTGCATACTGTAAATACAGATGAAATGTGACAAAATCCAAAAATATGGTGGAAGACAGATAATGATCATGTAAACAAACTCAGAGTTATAAATCATGATTGATACAGCTTAGAATAACTGGAGAAGAGGAAGAGCTTTATAGACTATAGTTAGAATAGACCTACCTGAGAAACAGATTTCAAACTAAAATTTGAATCACAAGTACAATCCAGCCATGGGCCATCCTGGACAAATAAATCTCCCAAAAAGATGGCACTGCAAGTGCCAGTACCCCCAGAAGCAAGTGTTTGAGAAGAGAAATAAGATCTGAGTGACCAGAGCATGGTGATGAAGTAGAGACTAGCAAGATCATAAAAAAGCCTTTTAGGGGCACCTGGGTGGCTCAGTGGTTTAAAGCCTCTGCCATCTGCTCAGGTCACAATCCCAGGGTCCTGGGATTGAGCCCAGCATGGGATTCTCTGCTCAGCAGGAAGCCAGCTTCCTCTTCTCTCTGCCTACCTGTGATCTTTGCCTACCTTTGCCTACCTCTCTGCCTACTTGTGATCTCTGTCAAATAAATAAATAAATAAAATCTTTTTTTAAAAAAGCCTTTTAAGTAATGAGAGGGAATTTAGATTCAAGTGCCATGAGAAAACATCAGAAGAATTGAAACCACACGAAACACAATTTGATTTATATGTAGATTTAAATTTACTTTGGATATAAGAAGAATGGAAGCACTATGTACTATGTGTTGGAATGGGCAGGAGCACAATAAAGGGGACCAGCTAATAAGTTATAGTGTAGTAAGTGGTCCCTATGAGAAATCACAGCTGCTCAGATTTGGATGGTGGTAATAAAGTTAGAACATTTTTTTTTAAGATTTATTTATTTATTTGAGGAGGGGGAGGCAGAAGGAGAGAGAGTATCCAAGCAGACTTCTGCTGTGCATTGAACATGTAGCAGGGCTCAATCTCACAATCCATGAGACCATGACTAAGCCAAAACCAAGAATCACACAGTTAAACAAATGAGCCCCCCAGGCACCACTAGAATTAGGACATTTTAAAAAGATGAATTCTGTATATTGTATAGGTAAAGCTGATAGGTCTTATTACTCAATTAGATGAAGCGAAGGAATTGAAGAAGAAGAAGGTTCGAAAAATATTTACATCAGTTTACTTTAACAATTCCGACTATAGAGCTACCTAAGATTGAGTGGAAAATGTTAAGGGGGTTGGGAGAACAAAAATCAAAAATTCTTTTTTTTTTTAACATGTTAAGTTTAGAAGATCTAGGAAATAACCAGGTGGAAATGTCAAATAGATAACTGAGTATATGAATCTTTCACTAAGGATTGAAATAAGAGACTTATATTTGGGAGTCATCAACATAAAAAAAAGGATTACCTAAAAACTTTCTAGAGAAGTGACAGTAGATTTGAACCCTGAGATATTCAAATCTTTAGAAGGTAAATTGGAGAGAGGCCACAGCAAAAGAGAAAAGTAGAGCCTGTAGGAAGGTAAGAAAAAGTAGAGCCTGTAGGAAGGTAAGAAAAAAGCAATGAAATGTCTGGTTGACTGGAAATAAGAGATGTCATTGTGTTAGGCAGAGGGGGAGATCAGCTTTCAAATGCTGCTGAGGAAAACAGTGAAATTGATATAACAAAAAACCTTTGGATCTTGCAACACAGATGTAATCGATGACCCAACAAGGGCAATGTTTGTGAGGTATTGGGGCAGAAGCTGGGTTCGGGGGGAATGAATTAAGAGAAAGCAGAGCGATGGGAAATGCATCATTTCTTAATGAGTTTTGTTATTAAGGATAGTAGAGAACGGAACATGGTTTTGTTTTGTTTTCCATTGGTTTTGTTTTTCAGTGGGATGATACAGTGAGTGCATGCAAACTGAGACAACTCAAAGAGAGGAGGATAATAATATAGGAGAGGGATAGTAATAGCTAGAGCAATTATGTTACAATAATTATCTGTGACATTAAACAGTGGAACCCTCATACCTGAAAGAGGGACATTTAGGTGGGTGAACCTGAAACTATGAAACCATTAAATTTCCTGGAACCTCCAGGGCCACCAAGAGCAAACCCCTACAACCTACAAGGACAGGAGAGCCATTGCACTCCTGAAAACTGTTCAATTAACTCAATGTGAAGGAAAGAAACACTTATTCTCCTCAAGATATGCCCTACGACTCCTCATTTCTTCAAGACAAAGTATCAACACAGCCCAATATGGTAAGTACAATTTTCATTCTAAAAAAACCAGAAACAAACAAACAAATGAAAAAAAAAAAAACAAGCTAATACTCTCACATACTGCTAACAAATCAGCAGGAATAAGAAAACATGCTGGAGATGGGTCTTGAGGGTGATGGATCAAAAGGTTCTCTATATTTAGGCTGAGTATGGAGAATTTATGGAGCCAGGGGCCCTCAATAATGACTTAGGGCTCATATTCTGGCAAGGGCATATAAATCCAGCCCTAATATGCTGTTGGAAGAGCTCCATGAATGTTGGACACAATGCTGGCCTCATATACAAGGTAGACTTGCTGCAATTCCCTTGATATAGAATTAAAAAGGATCAAACAATTCAGGGAGATGGTAAGGTCAGCAAGGATTCCTACAGAAGACATAAGAAACCACCTCTTATTCCCCAGGAGATCCCTGAAGATATCTTCTTCCCTGAGGCAACCATAAATGCTCTGTTGAGGGGAACACCCGCATCACTGAAAGCCAATGACGGCCTGTTGTCTGTAGGCCAGAGCTGGCTGATGGGAGAAGCTGCCAGGAACCTGGGTTCCAGGTTTCCATGAGAACACTGGAATTGTCTCTGGGAGCACTGAACTATCATCAGCATCTTGAGCAACAAGGCCAGCCAGAGTGCTAGTCACTGTGTACTCAGCTGGACAAATCTGTGGTCAATGTTAAGGAAAATGGTGAACCTAGGATTTCTGAGAGACAGTTGAGTAAGGTGCTTCTTGCACTAGGCAGGAAAAAAAAATGCTAAGAAGCTTTTGTAATAGAGAAACACTATTGCTTCTCAAGCTTCCAACTCTCAGTCACTTCACCTTACTGACTGAAGAGAGGCTGGATCTTACCGAGGAATAACCTTGCCAGGTTTTCATGGTACACGTTTTCCAAATTCCATCCTGCCCAAAGAGAATTGCATTCACTTGACAGAGTCATGGTGAACTGGAGAAAAAATGTCAGTTAGCTATGTAGAGAGATTTTCAATAGCAGATATGACTGGACAGTAACAACTGAGCAAAAGCAATGCCATCATGAGCTTCCCGGGGGAGTGGGAGTCTAGGTGGGACAAATCCTTCAGTGGCTCCTGTGGGTCCACACACCCACCCTGAAGTTATCTACTGTATTCTCAAGAATAAAATTGGGATAGATGTTCTTAGCATCTGTCAGGATGCAGACCGGACATTTCTTAAGTTTTGGGTAAAGATCAGAGCTGGGACTACTACCCTGCTTGAATGATAAAGAGAAAGCTTCTAATTTTTTCTTGAGTCTTCACCCCAGTGACTTTCCAATGATTCAACCTCCAGGTTTATATGGCTTCATGTATTTTTCACTGTGAAATGTATCCAACTACATAGATAAGATAGTCACATTTCTTCAGAAATTATATGGCAAGCCTATGAGGGTACTGAGATTGCCAGCAGTCAGAGATGAATTTTGCTTCCAAAGAGGAGGTCAGTTCTAGGACTGATTTCAGAAGTGAACGTGGCAGGGGGTGTGGGAATTAACAGAATTAAACATGTTTCCATTGTGTCTGTTTTCCTGACCTGTAAATTCTTCACTGGTGCTAGTACTAAGAGCAAACTACTTATACTCTTGCTAGAAATGTTCACTAGAACCTTCTTTATCCTCACCGATTTTTATTGTCCGCCTTTGGGGGCCACTGGCATTCACATGCATGAGTATCCACAGGTGTCATCCAATTTGGACACTCAGAGAAACAAGAACCTCAAGGTAAAGCACAGTTCCTAGGCTGTCTCTACGGAGCCCACCACCTGAGGGATGTTCCCTGTCAAATCTCTTTCTGCTGCTCTTCACTCAAATGCTTCTGAGGTGGATGGAAAAAATGTATTGTCATTAGTCCAAGTATCTCCCTTCGAGGAAAAATTCTCACCGGATTCTTTGGCTAGAGTCGCTATAACAAAGGACTACAAAGTGATTGGCTTAAACGACAGAAATTTATTTCCTCACAGTTCTGGACACTAGAAGTCTAAGAACAAGCTGTTGATGCAGTCTGAGGGCTCTCAGGAAGAAGCTCTTCCAGGCTTCTCTCTTAGCTTCTGCTGGTTTCCTAGCAGTCTTTGGTGCTCCTTAGTTTCTGCCACATTGCCCTAATCTCTGCCTTGAGCATCACTTGCCCTTCTCCCTGTGCACATCTGTGTGTCCTCATTTTCCCTATTTATTTCTATATTCTTACGGTCCCTTTTCTCTCTTTTGAAAAATGTGGAATGACATACTCATGACATACAATATTACATGAGTTCCAGGTGGACAACATAGTGATTCAACATTTATATACACTATGAAGGATCACCTGGAAAAGTCGACCTACCACCTATCAAGATAGAAAATTGTTAGGTAGTATTAACTGTATTCCTGCATTCCTTCTGTGTAGGTCATATCCCTGTGTTTTATTGATTTTATAAATATATGTTTATACCTTTTCATCTACTTGTTCATCCTGTTTTGCCCAACCTCCCAAACCCTGCCTTCTGACAACTGGATAATTAGTTCTCTGTATCTATTAGTGTGTATCTGTTTTGTTTTGTTGTCTCATTTGTTTTGGTTTTTAGCTTCCCCATGGGTATGAAATCACACGGAATTTGTCTTTCTCTGATTTATTTCACTTAGCATTCTACTCTCTAGACCTGTGTGTATTGTCCCAAAGGGCAAGGTTTCCTTCTTCTTCATCGCGATTAGTATTCCATTATGTCTACACACCACATCTTCTTGATTCGTTCATCTCTCCATGGATCCTTAGGCTGCTTCCATATTGTGGCTCTTGTAAATAATGCTGCAATGAACAATAGGGGTGCATGTGTCTTTTCAAAGTAGAGTTTTCCTTCTCTTTGGAGAAATACTCAGCAGTGGGCCTGCTGGATTCTTTTGTAGTCCTAGTTTTCAGTTTTTGAGGAATCTCCATACTGTTTCTTATAGTGGCTGCACCAGTTTGCATTCCCACCAACAGTGCACAGTGTTCCATTTCCCACACACCTTCACCTCATACTATGACACACATATATTGAATGACTACCAGAAATCATAGGAGTTCACAAGGTACCTTTCTCTGCATTTAAGCTCAGAAAAGGGCGTGCATATCTGTAATCAGAACTTGGCCACCACCCTTACTGGTCTCATGAAGACACATTTTTGGCTTGGTAATATTGGTGGTGGTTAAGTCCTCATGAAATTATGAAAATCTGTGCTGTGGAAACTTGTATACTAGAAAACATGTGGAGCCCACTCAGGGCTTTGGATCTCCCAACCTGTCCATTCCTGTCCCGTGACTAAGAACCATGGCCCTGGAAGGAAAACAAGAGCCAGCTTTCATGCTGATGACTTTATTGATGATTTGAAGTCGGGGAAAGGAAAGGCCACATTTCCACCACTGAACAGTCCATGGTCACCAGTTGATGTCTATCCATTTCTAAATGAAGAGAAGAATTTTAGACAGACATATTAATTTGGCTTGGACATGATCTATGTCCGTATTTCTACTAGTAGGTAGTAGAAGACAGTATAAAACATCATATTAAGAGAGAGAGAAGAAGCAGCTGTGAGAGGAGGAGGCCAGGAGAGAGTAGAGAGAAGGGAAGAGAGGAGAGAAGAGGAAGGGCGTGGGGAGGTAGAACTTGGGAAAGCTGTAGGCTAATACAAGTATGAGGGAGTCAAAGAAAGAAATGAAGGAAGGAAGGAAGGAATACAAAGAAAGGAAGGAAGGAAGAAAGCAAGCAAGCAAGCGAGTGAGCTCAGAGTGGAAGGAACACTTGCTCTGATAACGAAGACTGTTCTATGGGTAAGGTTGAGGCAAGGAGAATTGCGGCAAGATGTTTAAGAGAGATTAAAATCAAGGTTTCAATGAGCCAAAGAACAGAAAGAAGAATTAGGAATTGAAAAGGGGAAATTCAGGAGATCAGTGAATAAGAATGCACTTCATACCTAGAGAATCACTGGAGGACCTCCTTAGTAGGGTTACTTTGTCACTGGCCACCGGGGTGACCATGCTGGTCATCTCTTCCCTGCTGGTCTCCCTGGGCACCTGGGCCATGTTGGCCACCTGGTTCTTGCTGGGCAGCTGGTCCTTGTTGGCCACCGGGATGACCTTGGTTACCTGGACCTTGCTGGCCAGCTGGTCCTTGTTGGCCACCGGGATGACCTTGGTTACCTGGACCTTGCTGGCCAGCTGGTCCTTGTTGCCCACCTGGTCCTTGTTGGCCACCTGGGCCATTTGGGTCACCACTGCCAAATGGGCCTTTCAGGCCTCCCTGGAGACCCTGGTTCTCCCTGGAGACCCTGGTTATGAGGTTTGTTTGGTTGCCCGTGGCCTTTCTCTCCAGGTTTGCCTCTCTCATCCTCATTTTCCTCTTGAGATTTGTCTTGTGATTCCTCTGGGTTTTCTTCCAATAATTCATCATCTCCTTGGCAAGAGAACACAAATTCAGCAAGGAAACAGTTAAAAGAAAGATTAGCCACCAACGGATATGATGCAAGCGTGGGATATATGATGGCCTAAATGTAGGTTGAAGGAGTATATTGCTGGTTTCTGTGGTGGTAGGTAATGACCAGGGCCTAGTCCCCAGAAGAGAAGGGGCAGAGAGATCCTGGCCTCCTGGCAGTGCGTGGACCTAGCTGAGCGAGTTTTTGCCCACTGGTCATTTACTCTGCCTCTTCGGGTGCTTCCGCCTATTCTATATTGCCATCTACTCTGAAGTTGCCGTGATATAGTCAAGTTCAGATTACATCAAATTATCTGTAATCACCAGATATCTCATGATATCTGAGAGAAACCACCAGACAATTTCACTGTATCTACCTGCATCTGTGCAGGATATTTTGACAAGAATCTATTGAATGAGGGGGAAATTCCAGCTACGCTGCTTGTCGCAGTGCTACAGCAAATCATACAACACCCACTCTCCCCTTTCTGCTATCCTCCCCCACCAACGGTGAAGTCTGTGGCAAACAGGAGGTGTAAATAAAGCCTACCCCGTATTGTGTCTTTTTTGACAAATTTCTGGTACTTATGCTTGAGTACAGGCCCTCACCATCTCTATTTCTCTGTTTTGAAGATTTTATTTTTAAGTAATCTCTACACCCCACATGGGCCTCAAATTCACAACTGTGAGATCCAGAATCCGAGCTGTACCAACTGAGCCAGACTTCCCCTCCCCAATCTACAGAGATTTTATTTTTAAGTAATCCCTCATCATCTCTTGCATCCACTTTCATTCATTCCTTCCTCATCTCCTGGCTGTTGCTCTTATAATCATTCTCTTCAGGTTTCAACACTTATTTTATGGACTGCCCATGTGCTAAATTGTACCTTTTGTCAGATGTTAAGATGGCAAGCTTAACAGACACAGTCTATGCTGTCAGACTCCTTACTCCTGATTGTTGTCAGACCCACAAATAAATTGGTGTGTCACTTTCTTTTTCAAAACGCTCTCTGTTGCCCATAGAATAAATTACACCTTCACTTTGCTGTCTCTAAATTCCTGCACAATATGAAACAAGCCCATGTCTTCAACACTATCTTTGTATAGTCACTTCTACCTTACTGATTATTCCATTTTCCTGGATGAGTGAAAACTGTATTGGATAGATTTAGCTTTACATTTCACTCTGCTGTCCCCCATGCTTCCACTCTCCAGGGTCCAGATCACAGGGAATCTTCTGTATGAGGCTTCCCCTTTTCTCCCCTGTTCTGAGCTTCTATGACACCTTATTCTGCCACATTTGGGACAGCAATCTTTGTTATGTCCAAGTCAAATCTTCCCTTAGATCCTGTGTTCCTTAAAGATAGGAACCATGTTTCATTTACTTTTGCATCCTCGATACCAAGCATGGGATCCTGACATGGTTACTGCGAAGTATTGGATTTTATTGACTCAATGCTGGGGTAGAGCATGTGGATAATCTAAGCCCTCTTTGAGGAATCCTCCAATAGGTGTGCCCTTACAAAGACAAGTAAGGCAAGTAACTGAAGCAAGAAAAAATCAGAAGGAAAGCAGTGACCATACTGTCTAGATCTGAGAGAACTCTTAAATCCAAAGCAATTCATTGCCCCCGCTCAACTTTTTTTCTTCCTTTTGTCTTTTGCACTCCTCCTGCACTGTGGAACTAATAAGAGTAAACAATAGAGTAGGATGGGGGGGGTGCCTGGGTGGCTCAGTGGGTTAAAGCCTCTGCCTTCAGCTCAGGTCATGATCTCAGGGTCCTGGGATCAAGCCCCGCATCAGGTTCTCTGCTCAGTGGGGAGCCTGCTTCCTCCTCTCTCTCTCTGCCTGCCTCTCTGCTTACTTATGATCTCTCTCTGTCAAATAAATAAATAAATAAAATCTTTAAAAAAAATAAAAAAAACAATAGAGTAGGATGGTTGAAAAAGAAAATTTTAAAGCTTGAGCATGATTTTTTGTTTTAAGTACAAAAATCATGGAAATTTTGGAGTATATCTAGGACCCAGAGATTTCTTGAATCCATTTAGAAAAAGTCTAAATAAGTTGACTGAATTATAAATAACTCACCTAATAATTGGGGTGTCTGCTCTTCCTCTTGAGGGGCTTCTGCAAAGAAAAAGCAAAAAAAAAAAAAATGCAATACATCATAACCCAAACTGAAGGGCCCTTGACAAGCTAGGAACTGGGGAAAATCCTTAAACTTATAAAGGTTTTCCTGAAGCAACACAATTTTCAGTTGACTTTTGCTCAACGTTGTCATTTCTTTGGTGGTATGGCTTATCATCGATTAGCTCCCCCATGGTGTCTGGTCTTTTCTTCATCCTCTCTTCTATACACATTCCCACCCACACTGTTCAAATGAACTTCAGTTTTTTCCATCTGAAGAGTGTCCAATGACTCCTGGCTTCACATTTCCCCTGCTCTGAGGAAAAGTATCCTTTCCAACCATATCAAGGCTTTCATACCAAAGGCATTAAGCATTAGTGCTGAAATGAGTAAGGTGTAACAGTAAGCTTACTGACTGAACAACTAAGTTCTTGTCTTAAATTAAATTGTATCTTCATGATTCAAATTAATTAAAGGTAAAGAGAGATAATTCCCTTACAGATGGGAGGCATTTGTGTTAGTCAATCATTAGCCCTTGGTTGTAGAAGGATTTAGAGAAAAACACTTCCTAATGAGTAGGGTGTCTAAGAGAAACCCAAATACTAAGAAGTTTGGGTACAGTGGAGCAACAACATTTCCCAAACTACAACCCCAGTCATGATCACTGGTTCTGAAGCAGAGATGACAGAGCCATATAGTTTTCCCAGTTCTGCATTAGGCGTAAGGAAATGAAGGGCTGCAATGCTTGTAGATGGATTAATGTGACCTCTTGCAAGAGGCAAAGTTGGAGACCTGAAATCATAAAGCTTCCTGGCTACATTAACATGACTTCACTCTTCCAGAAAGCTCTTGGCCAGAAAGAGTAATGTTTCAAAGAGTTACCACTTATTTCAGGACCTTGCCCCAAACTCTTTTAAAGGAACATTAATCTGTTCAACTCTTTCATGGCATCAGCTGGTGACTCTCCAAGACTCTTCCCAATACCTCAGTACACTTGCCCCCCCAAATTCTTAAGTCATCAACCTTACTCAATCCTAATAAAGCCCTCCTTCAACCAGACCCCAAAACCTTACTTTTAAAGATCCCAACTTTCCTCTTTCCCCTCAGGGGCATTCTCCCTTACCAATGTAGGAATGAACTCAGTCTTGCCTTAATGGCATCATTTTGGTGATATACTGGCGACATGCTACCTTTAACCATATTTTCAGCTTCATTTTACTAGATCAGTTACTCAATACTTTGATAAGTGTTTCTGAAATACTCAGAGAAACAGAGCTCTGCCCTGTGTTGAGACTGTCATGCTGCCCTTGGGAAGTAGGTGGATTAGGGACACAAGTCAAGAAGTTAATTAATTTGGGAACTAGAAGAGATGGGGAGCTAAGAGATTTATGTGTTGAATGGTCTGGATGTCAACTTACAAACATTCAACATAATGAAGACAAGTCAAAGTAATTTCAGATGAAGTAAAAACTAAAACACAGGTCACAGGATGGGGCAGAAACATCATGGGGTTTGAAATCAGACAGGGCTGAGTCTGTATTACAGCTTTGTCACTTCCTGATTATGCACATTGTGTAGAATATTTAAACTCCAGAGCTATGGTTCAGTTGTAAACTGGGAATAAGAATGTCTACTTCAAATTGTTGCAGTGAAGAATTCATGACATGAAACCTATACAAGACCAGGGATAAAATATATTCCATGTCCATGCTATTCAAAAAAGAAAATCTTTTTCTTAGGATTTTACTTTTATTTCCCACCTAACAGTCAAACTACCACAAAACATAGAGCTTGAAGCTCAATTAATTGTATCAAAACCAACTTTGTCTGCTTCAAACTTCATATACCTTTCAGAAAACTCAGAAATGACCATTGTAGAATTTGGAGCCCCAAGTTTGTCTCAGAAGATGGTGACAGGCTAAAAACTCAAATAATCAATCAGAGTGTCATGTATTTAGTATTCCTATTTTCTTGACCAAAGCTGCTTTTATAGAATGACAAAACATTTAGTAAGAATACAAAATTTTGTTTCAAACTGTATTCATCTGTATTATAAGAGGTCTACTATCTGGATGTTTGCAGTCCTTGAAAGAATTACCTGGATGTTTATTCTATATCTGGAGATTTGGTACCTTTAAGAGAGGCCATCCAACATCTCTCTTTTAAAGAGCCAAAGATCAAAAAAGAATTAATCTTTCTCTTTTTTATGAATAAATTCCTTCATCTTTGCCTGAAATGTTCCATTGCTAGGATTTTCTAGTTTTCCTATAGATGCATGCCTGCCAAATCATTCCCTAACCAGACATAGAAGTGTTTAAAAATAAAAAGAATAGGTAATACAATAGAGAGAGGAATGAATAGTGCCTACTTACTGTCAAAATTTTGATGCAATAAAGACAATTGAATTCAGATTCTCCATATTTTTAAGTGGCCATGTGTTTGATGTTAAGGAAATGAGATATCTAGATGAATTTTAGAATACTCGTTTCATTGAGAGGGCTTTTTCACACAAACAGAGTGAAGAAATGAAAGTCCATATTTCTAGAAAGAGGAAAGTTCCCACCAGGAAGACATGGACTTGAAATGTGAGCCCCGTTGTTCAGATGATATTTGCACTCTGGAAAAGAGACTCTAGGGTTTTCTCCTCTTTTATTCACCTAGTCTCTGAATATAAAGTACTTAATTTCTGAGAAATCTCAATTCAACCTTCTTCTTTTCCATGAATCTTAACCTCATGCTTGTATGATCCCCCATCTCCCCAACTTACCGTCATTGATGCCCTGAGCAGAGCACAAGTCTACCAAAGCCATGGACAGCAAGAGCAGCAGCATCTTGGTAGAAGTCATGCTGTCTCTGCCTCTCCTGATGCTGCAGCAAACTCAGACACCCTCCTGTAGAAAACACAAGACAGTGTGATATCACCTTTCAAACCCATGGATTGACACCTCTAACCGATATCTGATTTGCCACTTGGGTCTTTGCCGACATGTTGGGTTCAAGGTGTGGTCAAGCTCGTCACTGGAAGAGCTTAAGTTAGTCAGGTTGTTTAAAAGTTGTTCATTCTCCTCAGCTACTACTTATAAGTATTCCATTTTGTAATACTCACTTCAGAACTGTGGTTCTGTTTCGCTAGCCTATTCCACATTGTTTACACTGCCCAAATCTCAAGTACTTCTGGCCTCTTCTCTATAGAATGAGCTAATAAAATCATCAGGAAATCAAAGGCGAAAATACCCAAAACATAATCAATAAAATGAAAGTACAACAAAGGGTCAAGAAAGGCTTATAGAAGTTATCTCACAGGGCTTAAGAAAAATGAAAGCAGCTAAAGCCGTCTTCAGACTTAGACATCAGAATCCAGCCGAGTTCATGATTTCTATGGACTGTGACATTTTAAAACAGAAAATGCCCAGGATAATGAGTGGGATAGAAAACAATAGTATGCAAGGAAGCATTGAGTGAGTTAGGTGTTCGTCTTGGAAAGAAAGGCAAATGACTAAGGGTGATAATTGTATTTACCTACGGAGAACCAAGAGTAATTTTGTATGTATAGTTCTAGAAGGAATAAAAATAAAAGAGCTGGTGATTTTAAAAGGAAAATATTTGAAGACAATATAAAATAATTTCTTAGAATTTTTAAAGTTATCTTAGATTTAATTAAAACTTAATTTTAAATTATCTCACAGAAATGTTAATTATCTTAAAGAACCTAAGAATAAGACTCTTGGGATTCTTAAAACTTTTTTTTTTAAAGATTTTATTTATTTATTTGACAGACAGAGATTACAAGTAGGCAGAGAGGCAGTCAGAGAGAAGAGGAAGCAGGCCTCCTGCTGAGCAGAGAGCCTGATGCGGGGCTCGATCCCAGGACCCTGGCATCATGACCTGAGCTGAAGGCAGAGGCTTTAACCCACTGAGCCACCCAGGTGCCCCGGGATTCTTAAAACTTGAATGAATAGATTGAGTTTTTCAGGGGAAAATCAATTTATCACCAGTTGTGCTCAGACACTGAGTCATTTATAACTAATATGTTAAAAATGTGGAGACCCAAAGGGGTAGAATCATTTATGTCCAACAAACACTGCAAAATAGTATCAGGGGAGAAAGATTTCTTCTTTCTTTGGATGAAAATTCAAGAAGTTATATGACTTTTTGGATCACTTTTAGTTAGCTATCAAAATCCAATGATCACTTTGTCATAAAAAGCAGACTCAATTCAATATATTAAAATGTTGAACTCTATGTAATAGACATAGTTTTGATTTTCATGTAAAGTCACAGCTACTTTTCCTCCACCTAGCTAAAGCCATTCATAGACAATTCAGTTGTCTCTTGGCCAGAGAATGTATTGAGCTTCTATTTTTTGCTGGCTTACCGATTCCCCAAGTCAGTGGCAGTTCTTTTAGACACTTCCTAGGTTGGAGTAAAGGGAGAGGTAATAGAAGAAAGGGAATTAAGAAAGCTTATATTTTCCTGGCATTATAATTAAGCTGCCTCTGTATTCTCTATGCCTGATAGATATTTAAAGGAGACTGTCTGTCATAGGAGTATATCCATGCCTTCTTTGGAGACCTCTCCATTATTGGTGGAGTGCTCCCTTTAAATCCCTTGATGAGAACAAATGTATCTCATATCTGATTGGTTACTTCCCAGTAGTTCAGTGTCTTTGTCCTTAGAGTCCCTCACTTCTCCAATTGAGGCTATAGGACAGGATCTAAGATGATCCCTCACAGGCTCTGGTTTATGGGCAACACTCACCCATCAATTGCCCTGAAAGTCTCTGGAGTTTAGGATAATCTCCCTTCAGTCAATCCTCCTTCATTCCACCCAAAAGCACTTAGGCTACTGCCAACTTCTAATTCGCATTTTGTATATTTTCTGACTTCACTAAACTCGATATAGACAGATACTTTTTCTGTTCCATTTTATTTTTTTTATTTTTTTTAAATTTATTTTCAGCGTAACAGTATTCATTGTTTTTGCACCATACCCAGTGCTCCATGCAATCCGTGCCATCTCCAATACCCACCACCTAATTCCCCCAACCTCCCACCCCCGCCCCTTCAAAACCCTCAGATTGTTTTTCAGAGTCCATAGTCTCTCATGGTTCACCTCCCTTCCAATTTCCCTCAACTCCCTTCTCCTCTCCATCTCCCCTTGTCCTCCATGCTATTTGTTATGCTCCACAAATAAGTGAAACCATATGATAATTGACTCTCTCTGCTTGACTTATTTCACTCAGCATAATTTCTGTTCCATTTTAGATGAGGATCATCCATCTTCTGTTATTATATAGGGTAAGGAGTTCCATCCTAGGCTACACCAATGTCCCCTTAGATTGCCATCTGTCTTAGTCCATTTAGACTGCTCTAACAAAATAAACCATAATCTGGGTGGCTTAACAACAATAGAAATTTGTTCTTACAGTTTTGGAGGCTGAGAATTTTAAGATCAAGCCACCAGCAGATTTGGTGTCTGGTGAGGGACTGCTTCGTGGTCATAAATGGCCGCCTTCTTCCTGTGACTCCATAGGTTGGAAGGGACAAAGAAGTTCTCTGTTTCTCTTCTAAGGGCACCAATCCTTTCCATGAGGATTCTGTGTTCATGACTTAATCACCTCCCAGAGGTGCCACTTCCTAACACCCTGACATTAAGGATTAGGTTTCAACATACAAATTTTGAGGAACACCAACATTCAGTATATTACACCAACCAAAAAACTCTTGATTCCTCTGACAGAAGATTCCCCTATATTAGGACTTCTCCATGCATAGGACACAAAGAACTCTCAGTCTGTGAATAAGAGTTTTAGACTAGGTGACTTTTTATCATTCTGAGAGGCCACTGACATAAATTTGGAATAATCAACAGTGGTCATAAACTGTCATCTGATTTGTTTATTTATTTTTAAAAAGGTTATGTTTTTATTTATGTTTAATTGAAGTACAATGTTGCATTAGTTTCAAGTATACAACATAGTGATTCAACAAGTCTACACATTGTGCTATGCTCACCATGAATAAAGCTACCATCTGTTCACCTTACAGTGCTATTAGGATGCTACAGACTATATTCCCCATGCTGTAACTTTCATCCCCATGGCTTGTTCATGCCATAACTGAAGCCTGTACCACCCTCTCCCCTTTCCTCCTTTTACCCATAACCCCACCTCCTTCCCTTCTGGCAATCATAAGATATTTAAATCTTGAAGGGAAGGTTTATGTTGAATCACCAACTTACTCAGAATTCTGATTTTCCAAAAATCAGTTATTTACAAATTTTTCTGTTTAAACACTCACCTACCTGTATATACTTTTCTGAGCAGAAATTTCGTACTGATCACAGCTTTCCAGACTGGTCAACTCTCATGATTGTTAGGGAGAGAGAAAAAGAGGAAGGAAGGAAGGAAGAGATGCAATGTATTTAATAAACAACTTCCACAGATTTTTTTATTTTCCTAGGTGTATCCAAAATGTCTACACAAATTTCTTAGTTTCCTTCGTGTTGTCTCCACTGTTTTTGTTTTGCTTCCTACATTACTGAAAAACAGCTCTCCTCAGCAAGAATGGTGGATCATTTTGCTCCAAATAATTTAATTCCTTTATTTGGTGCTTCCCTTTTCTATGGAAGTTCAGCAAAAGACATTCATGGAACCTAGGTGGAAGCTGTCATCAAGATGTGGAGCATAAGGAATAACACGGAAGACATAGGGAGATGGAGAGGAGAAGGGAGTTGGGGGAAATTGGAGGGGGAGGCAAACCATGAGAGACTGTGGGCTCTGAGAATCAAACTGAGGTTTTTGGAGGGGCGGGGAGTGGGAGGTTGGGTGAGCCTGGTGGTGGGTATTGTGAAGGGCACGTATTGCATAGAGCACTGGGTGTGGTGCATACACAATGAATTCTGGCACACTGAAAAGAAATTTTAAAAATAAATAAAATTTAAAAAAAAAAAAGACATAAGACCTCTTCCTCTAAAAGAGAAAGGGAAATAAGTGCTGTAGCTAGGTCAGTATGTAACAAAAAGAGAAATCATCAGGCTTAAGCCTTAATGTCATGATATACATTAAGGCTTAAGCCTGATGATTTCTCTTTTTGATACATACTGACCTAGCTACAGCACTTATTTAAGGTATAGACCTTACAATTGTAAGGTCTAGACCTTACAATTTAGGAAGAAGAAAAAAAAATTGAAGATTACATTTATGCTTTGGAGGAGAAAAATAATTTCTTAAAAGAGGACCAAGGTTTGCTCATGGTAAAAAGATTGAGAAATTCGGGGCGCCTGGGTGGCTCAGTGGGTTAAAGCCTCTGCCTTCGGCTCAGGTCATGATCCCAGGGTCCTGGGATGGAGCCCCGCATCGGGATCTCTCCTCAGCGGGAAGCCTGCTTCTCCCTCTCTCTCTGCCTGCCTCTCTGCCTACTTGTGATTTCTGTCTGTCAAATAAATAAATAAAATCTTTAAAAAAAAAAAGATTGAGAAATTGGACTACATTAAAATGAAGAATAGTCTAGACTCATCAAAAGATACCTTAAAGAAGTGAAAAAAGAAGACACAAAATGGGAGTAATTTTTGTAGCACTGATATTGAACACTTAGCAACAAGAATATATCATAAACTCTAATGAAGGAATAAGAAAAAAAGAAAGTAATGTAATTTAAAAATTAGCAAAAGACACGAAACACATTTCACAGAAGAGGCCAATAAACAAGAAAAGATGCTCAACCTCATTAAGCATCAGGGAAATACATGTAAGACCATAATGAAATGCTAGTTTCCAACCACCAGATACAGATAACACCGAGCTCTTAATTTCACATGCATTTGAAGAACAATACTTCAGAGAGTAATAATTTGGCAGAGATGAGTCGTTTTCAAAAAGTTCAATGTTGGGGCGCCTGGGTGGCTCAGTGGGTTAGGCCTCTGCCTTCAGCTCAGGTCATGATCTCAGGGTCCTGGGATCAAGCCCCGCATGGGGCTCTCTGCTCAGCAGGGAGCCTGCTTCCTCCTCTCTCTCTCTGCCTGCCTCTCTGCCTGCTTGTGATCTCTCTCTGTCAACTAAATAAATAAAATCTTAAAAAAAAAAAAGTTCAATGTTACCTCCTTTGGAACCTGTTTCTATGTCCAGTATATAGGGGGAAGAAACAGAGAAAGAAATAATTCAACGAAGTGTTGAACACTGACCTCTAATTCTCAGATGGGGTGGGATTAATGCTACCTTAGAAAAGGAGGGGAGGGGGTACCTGGGTGGCTCTGCAGTTTGAGTGACCAACTCTTGGTTTCGGCTATGGTCATGATCTTGCTGTTGTGGGATCAAGTCCCGCATCCCACTATGGAGTCTGCTTGAGATTCTTATTCCCCACCCCTCTGCTCCTCCCCCAACCTCTAAAATAGATAAATAAAATCTTTTTTAAAAAGAGAAAAGAAGGGCACCTGGGTGGCTCAGTGGGTTAGGCCGCTGCCTTCGGCTCAGGTCATTCTGGGATCGAGTCCCATAGCGGGCTACTTGCTCAGTGGGGAGTCTGCTTCTCTCTCTGCCTCTGCCTGCCACTTTGCCTGCTTGGGCTCGCTCACTCTCTATCGCTGACTAAATAAATAAACAAAATCTTTAAAAAAAAAAAGAATATTGCCTAAATTATCACCTGCATGAATAAAGTGATTGTATCTGTCCTGTCCATCACTGTATTCTCAGAGCCTAGCATGTTGTGGGCGTTCCGGAAATGTTAGTTGGATGAATGAATGAATGAACATATAAGTGGACAAATATACAAACAAATAAATCAGGTGGGGTATAACCAGAATATTCTTCTAAGATAAGTGGTATAAAAAAGTGGTATAAATTCTAGACTATTCTAACTAAACTACACTGTTGTTATATTCAGATATAAAATATGAATCTGGGTAGAAGAATACAAGAGAAAAGCCATGGAAGGCATTTTAAGTTGAAAGCAGAAAAGAACTGCTGAGGGGGTCCAGTTGCCTGATACTTAATGCCTTAGATTGTGGAGGTGGATTGACAATGACAGGGTCACCATAAAAGGATGTGTGTACCTCAGACCACACCTAGAGGCGAGAGATCTTTTCACAGCACCCATGTGTCACTGTCTTTTATACAACGATTCTCAGAACAAGGTGTGGACTTGATTGTTGTTTAGAGTGCAGTTCTGTTTGCCAGAATCAGGTTGACTTGAGTTTTGACTGCCTCTCTCGGTTTGCCTCAAAAGATTGTGTATAAAGACACACACCTGGCTCTTCCTCATTTGCAAAAGAAGAAAAGGAACTATGAGACTTCTTACCTTCTCTCTGTTTGCACAAGGATATTAATCAAAGATATGGTTGGGCGCCTGGGTGGCTCAGTGGGTTAAGCCGCTGCCTTCGGCTCAGGTCATGATCTCAGGGTCCTGGGATCGAGTCCCGCATCGGGCTCTCTGCTCAGCAGGGAGCCTGCTTCCCTCTCTCTCTCTCTCTCTCTGCCTGCCTCTCCGTCTACTTGTGATCTCTCTCTGTCAAATAAATAAATAAAATCTTAAAAAAAAAAAAAGATATGGTCATAGTCCCCTTAATTATGCTCCTGTTAGCTCATTTCTCTGCTTAAGTCATGTGTTAAATATAATGAAAGTACGACACAAGTATATTTGAGGTGTCATGATAAACTGGCTATTAGACTAACACCAACTGGTTATTATGATATTTTGATATATATGACACAGGTATATATGGAATCCATATTTGGAATGTTTATACATATTTGAAAAATATGTATTTAGAATATTTCTAACCATTTAGAATATACGTGTATATTTGGAATACATATATTTGAAATAAATTAGAGGTAAAAAAAATTACATAAGAAGGAAGAATATTACAAGTTATGTTTGTCTATTTTAGTAGATTCTTATTACTATTCTACATAAATGTGTTTATATAAACACATAAACACATTTTTTTAATCCCAGAAGTGTTCCAATGGAGACTTACACAACATATGGTGTAGGAAATTTGAATTGTAGATGATCAACAGATATTTTTAATTCATTTGTTTATTCACTTATTGATTTCTAAGGAACTTTTGTTGAGTGCGTACTGCATACAACAGTCTTGTTAGCGCTGACAATATAGTAGTAAAGAGAACAAAACAAAAGTCCTTTCTTTCATAGGGTGGGTTAGATAGATATAAAAAAAATTCTTAAAATATATGCTGTATTAGACAAAGAATGCTAAAGAGAATAATTAAATAGAAAAGGAAATCCCTAAAAGTTCCTTGAAGTCCAGAGTATTTATTCTTTTACCCTAGTTATAGAAGTATTAATCTTCATAAATCAGCTGTTTTCAGAGGGGTTGCACTCCGCACATCTTGTCTATTCACACTTAGTACCATTCTAGGAGTACCAATCAAACATCTACCAGGACTAATAGGAATAATACTCCTACCAGCAATGAGGTCAGTTATGTTATAGATTTGTTTTCATTAGCATTTAAGTACATTAAAAAAATAAAATAAAATGCAAGTAAATATTATCAGTAATTATTACATGCTAGGAGCCATTCTAAACTTTCATAATGATTCTATGGCACCTTGACACATTACAGTGTCAAATGAAATTTAATCAGAATTTAATGTATCAAAATAGTAATTCTGGTTGTTCATCGTACCATAGGATAGGAAACAAACACTGAACAAAAAAGAAAACAGTTAAAAAAAATATATATATAATTTATATAAATGCAAATATATGTGTGAATACACATATGAATATATGTAAATATAACTATAATATAGATAAAATTAATAAAACCAGAATGTTTTATTTAATTTTAAATTCTATATATGCAAATAAGTATAAATATAAAATACATACTTATACATATACACATAAACGATAGTACAATTATCAAAACTAAGATGTTAACTCTGGTATAACACTCTTAACTAAACTACAGACTTTATCCAGATTTTTCTAGAATGTTCCACTAATGTTCATTTTCAGTCCCTAGATCCAGTGCAAGATTATTCATGGCATTTAGCTGGTCACTTCTTTGTCTCTCCTAATCTATGAGCTCCTTAGTCCTTCTTTGTCTTTCATGATCTGGATACTTTAGAAGAGTATGAGTCAGGTATTTTACAGAATGCCTCCCAATCAGGGTTTGTCTGATGTTTTCTTGATTAGACTGGGATTATGGATGTTTGGAAGGAATACCACAGTGTTCTTCTGCTTGAATCGTATCAGAGAGTACCCGATAGCACTGTCTTTGAAACATTGATGGTATTAATTTGATCAGATGGTTAAGGTGATACCTGCAAGTTTTCACCTCTCTAGTTGCTAGTTCTTAGACTCTTAAATGGAGTCTTTGAATGTGATTCAGTATAGGGAGGAGAATAGATAGTTTGTCTAGCCCTAGTGAGTGAGCAAGGATTAATCTTTGTCATGAAAAGGGATTACATACTCTCAGATCCTCCAGGTGAAGGCAGCAGTCAGGGAATGTCGTAGGTGCCCAGTCCTGACTCTCTTAATGACGGGTGCCCCACCGGCCCCATTCACAGATATCCCCATTTGGAGATAAAATTATCTCCAAATAATAACCCTCTGCAGCACCCTTCTGAAGTGAGAGTACCCAAGGCTCACTTCCCGGCCTCAGGCGGGACTAACTCCGGGGAGCACTTGTTGCCCCAGGGCTTCCTCTGTGGGGCCAGACTAAGCTTGTCTCCATCTTGAAATCAGTTCTTGATGAGTTTTATGCCCTGCCCTGCTGTGCTTCCCACACCCACCCCACCCCTGGGAGAAGTCCTGAGTGAGTATTTTGAAAACATTTCCAATTCAGGTCTGGCTTCTCAAGAATCTGACCCAAGACCATACATCACATTGGGTTTTTCCATCTCCATTATGTTGGATCCAAGGCCCTTCTTTCCCCCATCCAGAGCAGAATCTCAAAAGGAAGAAAATGACTGTCCACTCACAAGATCAAACCCAAGAAGAGACAAGGGGGTGCTATGAAGGAATAAAAAGACAAAGGGCTGTGGATGGGCCTGATCAAGTTGTGCTCTGAGCCTTGGGGACAAAACATTAAAACTTGGATGAAACTGGCAGACAAGATATTCACTCCCCAAGCCCAATTATCTTATGAAATCAGTGTTAGCTAGATTGCGTCCCTTGAACTTGAAGTAAAGGATTGATGAAATATATTCTCTGGGTTCCTGTATGCAAGACTTACTAGCTGCTAGATCTTTTGGTTGCAAAATTCCATAAGAAACAACCATATCAGGAAGGGGCTGAGGAAAGCTAGGAAATCAGAGTAAATAGAAACAACCTAACAGTAAGAATAAACTTGGAAGAGAGAAATGTCACCATACCAGACCAGGAAAAAAAGAAGATGATGAACAAAAGTGTCAAATACAAACTCATTTGAGGGTCACTGAAAGCTAGTTTTCATAGAGAGATGGCACTGGACACCATACTGCTCTTGCTTGATGAGTAGTTACAAAGTGAATTCTAGAAATGAAAGATATTTGTTCAAGAAATTAAATAGTGAGCTGATTCATAGATAACTTGAGAAAGAGGGAAGTTTGACTAGGGGTAAAGGCAGTTACCAAAGGAAGAATAAAACTAGATATGAGACAGGGAAAATCAAATGTACATAGCCTAACATAAAGCTTAAACCCTGCTTTCTTGTGGGACTTCCTTGGAGGGAAAAACCTTTGAGCTAGTTTCCACTCTGCTGCAATTAGTGCTCCTGGGTGTGGGTCTCTTATGCATGATGCTAGGTCGCCACACTGTGGTCATTGTTAGAACAGCTACTATGCCTTTGCAAGAATTTTCATGGTCTTTTTATTCTGTTCTTAACATGCCTTCCTACTTGAAGTTTCTTTCTGAGAAATACATAACATGAAAACAAAAAAAAAGGCCAAGCATACAATGCAATGTACAAAAAAGAATAGGAGGGAAAGTAGTAAGAATCAAAACAATGGGTTATAAGACCTAAATATACAATTTGAAAATTCAGTTGAATACTTTGTAACACCACCTGGGGTTAACTTGTAGGGTAAATTATCTTTTAAATTGTGTGTGATAATCTTTACATGTTAAAAAGAAGTACCACTTTTTAAAAGAATGGATTTCATAAGGATAAGGAACTTCAAAGGAGATACTGCAAGTTATCAATCTGATCCAATTACTGTTTTTTTCATGCTCATTCTGATAGTACACATGCTATAACTGAAAACCTAGCTAAGGGAAAATCATTCAATTACCTAGACTCCATTTTTGCTCATTTCTTTTTGCCTTTGTAAATCTCTTTTTATTTTATTTTATTTTATTTATTTTTTTAATTTTTATTTTTTTATTATTTTATTAACAACTTAATCTGTATTCCAGGTCCATAGGATGTGTGTCGCTTATTTATATCAAATAGTCTTGCAGTACAATGTTGAATTTAGTACTTCATTATACACTACTAGGTATATTCAAGCCTTAATTTCCAGTGAAGATTATCTGTTCCTTGAAGGCAACAAGCCACATCGCATATTTCTGTTATATCCTCTATATAAACACACCTTTAATTTAAAGCTAATAAATTGAAGAAGGCTAGAATTCTAAAATTATATATAAAACAATTATTTTATCAAATTAACTATTTAAGATTGCAAAAATTTACTTTTATTGGCCAAAGTGACAGGTGTATCATCAAGAACCCTTGATTTTGACTAATCAGTTGTCTACTAGAGATCCTTTTGTTGTTGTTGTTGTTGTTTTTAAGGATTTTATTTATTTATTTGAAAGACAGAGATCACAAGTAGGCACAGAGGCAGGCAGAGAGAGAGAGAGGAGGAAGCAGGCTCCCTGCTAAGCAGAAACCCTGATTAGGGGCTTGATCCCAGGACCCTAAGATGGTGACCTGAGCCGAAGGCAGAGGCTTTAACCCTCTGAGCCACCCAGGTGCCCCTAGAGATCCTATTTTAAATAAAACAAATTGCTCCTTAAAATTTCATAGCATATAACTAAATTAATAGACCACAACTCTTGGGAGATGTTAAGAGCAAGTTTAGAAATGTTAGTCTATCCTAGTGATTAGAATAATTGACAGTCTAAGAAAGAAGGATCAAGAGGCTTAAGGAACAAAAATGAAGTGAAATCATGGTTAAACAAATTATCTGATGAGTAAATTATTCCTCATCAGTACATCTTTTGGAATTGGGGCTGTTATATTTATGTAATTCAGTCACTTCTTGTTCTCTGTTTGCTCTAGGAAAGGAAAGCAAAAATAATGACTGAGGGACATTCTAGTCACTCAAATGTCTGCCCATCAGAACTTTACCATACGTGTTATCATATCAGACTTACCAACCTTGGGTGGTACTTACTTTAAATTAAATTAAATTAAATTAAATTAAATTAAATTAAATGTACTTACCTTTATATTACAGATCTCCTCTTCTTTCTTCTGGAGAGGTTTGGAGTTTCTCACTTATATAGCACCTAAAGAACAAAAAGAGTATTACTTCTACATAGAGGAGTCTCCAGGCTTCTGTTTGGTTTCTTCAACCAGAACATTTCCTCTATAGGATTTATCACTCATCTCATTGTGTTCTATATTATTAAATTGTCAAATGGTAACACATCTTCCACCGTCTTCCTTAACTGTGAAGAGAACGACAAATAATGAAAGGTTAAGAAAATGCGGATGTAATTGCTTGATGACACAGGAACTACTTTGGGGGGAGGATTTAGGAAGAACCTTTGAATTTGTCAGTAGAGCCAAAGGAATCACTAAGTAGTGCCAGGTCAGGAGTCTACGAAGGAGAGACCCACATCGGTATAGTATATCTAACTGAGAATCAGATTAGTTCATAGGGAATTAATCAGTGAAGATAATGTATGACATTAGATTCCCTTAGCAAGAATGTTGGAAGTGGGGAGTTGGACATTGTAGAGAGGGTCCAGGGAATCATTTGGTGGGGGATGGTACTTTCCACAGCACCTTGGAAGGAAATTTAAGACAAAATAACCTCTATGGAAGGGAATTAGAGAGATAAAAAGTAAATAAATAAAAGTTGGTTTACGGGCACAAATGTGAAAGGTCAACTCCAGTGATTTCCATGAACTTAGGACTTGGTTCCTCCATTTATTGTCTCCTTGAACTTGACCATTAAAACCTAAACAGTTGATGAAGTAGAATGAGAAACAAATGTCAACATAATAATACCAATTACAAATATTCAGAAAATCTTAAAAAAGAAAAAAAAAAACCTAAAGAGCTGAACAAAATGCTCTCTGAAGATATACTTATGTCAGCTGCTGGGAGTCTGAACAGAGGTTTTAAGGATAGAAACTGCTATTTTATCAATTGTCTATAGAAAAATAAAACAAAACATAAAAAACAAAAAACCCCAAACCCAACCTATTTTTAGAACAAGGAAAATTCATGTTTGAAAGAATACACCTAAAAAAGGAAACTCCTTTCATTCTTTTTTTTTTTTTTTAGATTTTATTTATTTATCTGACAGAGAAAGAGAGATGGTGAAAGCAGGAACACAGCAAAAGGAGTGGGAGAGGGAGAGTGTGGGGCTCCTTCCTGGGACCCTGGGATCAGGACCTGAACTGAAGGCAGATGCCTAATGACTGAGCCACCCAGGTGCCTCAACTCCTCTGGTTCTAAGGAGCAGAATACGGGGGCTAAATTTGTGCACTGGTCAGATGTGGTTTCAAAATCGGTCTTCATCACTGATTAGTTGTATAATAATCTGGACAAAATAGTCAATCCCTCTAAGTCTCATTCTTTTTGTCTATAAAAGAGAAATAGGAGTAATTAGCTTAAATCGTTTTTTGTGAGAATTGAGGAAAATGAACCACATAAAGTGCTTGTCCTGGCTTACCAGAAATGATCAACAAACATTAATGATGAGAAAGATGATGATAGTGACATGATATTTCTTAGAACGTACGAATTCTTTTTTGGTGTTAACAGATGGATGAAAGAGAGGATGACCTCCCATCTACGGAGCCTCTAACAGTATAAAAGTTATGTATGGGGTGGGGATCGGTGGGTGGGGGATTGATAGGTAAGAGAGTCAAGAAGAGAGTTGAAACCATGATGTGACCCAAAGGCAATAAAGACAACGTTTTGAGGGTAGGGGTGGTACTGGCAGAACAGAGCAGAATCAGAGCTATCTCCTAAAGGAGAGAACTTTGCAGCTGCTGTGGAGGAAGAGTTTCCTCTGCCCTTCCAAGTCCTACTAGCTGAACTAAGAATCAACCCGAGATTGTCACTGGGGCCCAAGGGTGCAAGGGTGCCTAGCTGCAGATGTTCTGAATAGATCAGGTTTGGACACTTGCCACTGATCAAATCCCAAGGCAGAGAAAGGAGTGGTGATAAAACAAGAAAGGAAATTATTTCAGGGAGGCTGACACCGGGAAGACTAAGGCTAATGTCTCAAAGACTATCTCCAAAGGGTAAACCTACTTTTTGGTTTACAAGGCAAATGTGGGACAAAGAACGGTAGACATGCCTGTGGGCAGTATTGTCAGGTCAATCATTGTCTTGGGGTCAAGCATGCAGGGTCTTCCTGGCATCAGGGCAGTCCTTACTGCTTAAGGGAATAGTTTCTGTTCACATCACAGGATGCTTTCCTTAAAGTGTCCTTTCCCTGAATTAAAGATAAGCTATAAAAAAATTTAATCAGAAAGTACAGATTATCAAAATTTAGATAAAGTCCTCTATCAGGGCGCCTGGGTGGCTCAGTGGGTTAAGCCGCTGCCTTCGGCTCAGGTCATGATCCCAGAGTCGGGGGATCGAGTCCCGCATCTGAGTCCCGCATCGGGCTCGCTGCTCAGCAGGAAGCCTGCTTCCCTTCCTCTCTCTCTGCCTGCCTCTCTGCCTACTTGTGATCTCTCTCTGTCAAATAAATAAATAAAATCTTAAAAAAAAAAAAAAGTCCTCTATCAAAGTGAGTCAAATCAACAAGAGAAAATAAAATGTTATTTTCCACACATGGGAAATCTCCACAGACATGAGAATTGCAAAGACAGGCACAATGAGATCTCTCTGTCATTCTGAACTAAGAAGGGTATAGGCATCTGAAACTTCAAAGGGAGAGAATTCAATTTCTAGGAAGATTAAAAAGAGTAACTATTGGTAAACCAATGTGTGGGCCATTCAGAAACAATGGCATATAGAGGACTTAGATCAAACTGGCCTTGTTAGGTTCTTCTGTGTCTTCTAGACTTAGTTATATAGGTATCTTTGGTGATAACTCTCTTTTGGGGGCAAGCCTCCTAGCTAAATTTTTCTTAGACAGTTGAGGGGAAGGTAACGTGTTTTCCCAGAATCGGCTGATTTGGTTGCTTTTTAACTCAAAAATAATCTTCATGCCAGTAATTTTCTTCTTGGGGTGACCTGCCCTTGGTCCCTACACAGACAACTGTCCTTCTATCCTAACTTGTATATAAGGTAAGGCAGAAATTATTAAACAGGATAGTGTCAAGAAGTGTGTTGTATAGTATTGGGAGAGGCGGGTAGCTGGTGGTGGGACACAGGGACAACTGCTGGGGTGACAAAGCAGCCTCAGATCAGGGACCATATGAACATTGGGGTATCTTTACAGTCTCACAAAAGTAGGCCCAGCAGGTAACTGAGCAACAGTTTTTATAAACATGGAGCAATGCCACATTGCGGTTTCACTACTGCCTTTTGTTAAATTCTGCATTCTTATATTGTTTTGGCCCTTTTGGTGAATTCTTATGGATTTCTTACAGTTTCATACAAATATCCATTTCTACCTTTTCATTTTCCTTGCTGATTCAAATGGCAACCTTTTCATTTTCCTTGCTGATTCAAATGACAACTTTATTAAGCATTGACAAGGGGCATGCAGCGTGCAAAGGGCTGGATAAGCTTAGCTCGTGCAATCCCTACCAAATATCTTAAGTATGTCCTATTATTGTTCTCATTTTGCAAATAAGAACATCAAGACCTGTAAAGGTCACACACCTAAGGGTTTGCAGGACTGAGGCAGTCCAATTTCAAAAGCCTAAGCATCTTAGCTCTTATTCTGGTTGTAATGGGTACCTGAATTCCTCAAACATGAATATAAGATAAGCTGGAAAATAGTAAAGGGAAGAAAACTAGCATTTCTGAAGTAGCTACTATGTGCAAGCCCTGCTAGCTCACTTAGGCCTTGTAAAAACCACAAAAGCTCCCTGAAATATTCCCCATCTAGTGTGTAAGGAGACTGAAGCTCAGATCTGTCCAAAGATATATGGTAACACTACAATAAAAAGAGAGAAAAAATCCAAGATATTTGTGTTTTGTTAAATTTGCTTCTCTTCCTATAGAAATCTCCACAGCTTTCCTAAGAGATACTTCAGACTATCCAAAGTCTGAAAAAAAGAGACCTCACTTTTTAAAAAATTATTAATTTCTTTTCAGCGTAACAGAATTCATTGTTTATGCACCACACCCAGTGCTCCATGCCATACGTGCCCTCCATAATACCCACCACCTGGCTCCCCTAACCTCCCACCCCCTGCCCCTTCAAAATCCTCAGATTGTTTTTCAGAGTTCATAGTCTCTCATGGTTTATCTCCCCTTCCAATTTCCCTCATCTCCCTTCTCCTCTCCATCTCCCTATGTCCTCCTTGTTATTTGTTATGCTCCACAAATAAGTGAAACCATATGATACTTGACTCTCTCTGCTTGACTTATTTCACTCAGCATAATCTCTTCCAATCCCATCCATGTTGATACAAAAGT
Organism: Lutra lutra; assembly: GCF_902655055.1. Classification (NCBI taxonomy): domain Eukaryota; kingdom Metazoa; phylum Chordata; class Mammalia; order Carnivora; family Mustelidae; genus Lutra; species Lutra lutra. The sequence continues at coordinate 89,790,520 of NC_062285.1, forward strand.
TGGGTATTCATCCTTTCTGATGGAGGCATAATACTCCATAGTGTATATGGACCACATCTTCCTTATCCATTCGTCCGTTGAAGGGCATCTTGGTTTTTTCCACAGTTTGGCGACCATGGCCATTGCTGCTATAAACATTGGGGTACAGATGGTCCTTCTTTTCACCACATCTGTATCTTTGGGGTAAATACCCAGTAGTGCAATTGCAGGGACATAGGGAAGCTCTATTTTTAATTTCTTGAGGAATCTCCACACTGTTCTCCAAAGTGGCTGCACCAACTTGCATTCCCACCAACAGTGTAAGAGGGTTCCCCTTTCTCCACCTCCCCTCCAACACACGTTGTTTCCTGTCTTGCTAATTTTGGCCATTCTAACTGGTATAAGGTGGTATCTCAATGTGGTTTTAATTTGAATCTCCCTGATGGCTAGTGATGATGAACATTTTTTCATGTGTCTGATAGCCATTTGTATGTCTTCATTGGAGAAGTGTCTGTTCATGTCTTCTGCCCATTTTTTGACATGATTATCTGTTTTGTGTGTATTGAGTTTGAGAAGTTCTTTATAGATCCTGGATATCAGCCTTTTGTCTGTACTGTCATTGGCAAATATCTTCTCCCATTCTGGGGGTTGCCTCTTTGTTATGTTGACTCTTTCCTTTGCTGTGCAGAAGCTTTTGATCTTGATGAAGTCCCAAAAGTTCATTTTTGCTTTTGTTTCCTTTGCCTTTGGAGACATGTCTTGAAAGACCTCACTTTTTAACGTATGTATGTATGTATGTATTTGGTCTCTACATCCAGTGTGGGACTCAAACACATCCCCCAGATCAAGAGTCATATGCTCTTTGGACTGAGCCAACCAGGCACCCTCCACCTCATGTTTTGAAAGAAACGACCCAGTAACTGGTCTGTGGTCCTTTGGCCTGAATGCAACACAATTTGAATAAAAAGATTATTGGAATTGTATTTTAGAAAATCTTAAGGGCTGTTTAGTTAACAACCATCGCTATAAAGGGAATATGTAGATCCAGGAATAGAAGGAGAGGGAAGTCAGCAGCCTAACTTAACACCCTGTGTAACCAAGACCAATTTCAAAGAGCCCTTAAGTCCAAGGAAAAGCTTTTGAGTGGGGGTAGGAATGGGAACTTTTGTGGGGATGGGAATCTTCCCTTTCCAATCTGAATCTTCAGACTTCCATCTCCTGTAATGCTCCTCCTCCAAGGGCACCATCTGCTGTGCAAATGTCAGAAAGAACACTATGCTTTGTCCATGGATATCAAACACGTGTTTTCTAAACTGATTCCTACCACTTGTGCTCATAAAAAAATATCGATTCTCATGTGTATCAATAAAAGTGCCTATGACATAGTAAAACCAGTTATCCCTAACTAGATGTTGTTCTTTCATTTTCTCCTTTAAAACATAAACCTTTAAAGCAGCTTTATCAATCTAAATTTTATCATAAAATGATGACATTAAAATTAATATCTGAAAATAATTTTTCTAGAATTTTTATTTTTAATATGAAGAAAGTGAAGTAAATTCCAGAGTGTTTTCATGATTCTTCTACATTCATATCACTCATTATGGAAGAAAAATGAGAAGGAAGACTTGGAACTTAACTCCCTAGAATGCTTTCTTTCCGTGTGCCATATATCTTTAGGACAGTTTGAAATAGGTCTCACTATAGAATTTGGGCGTGTTTTTCCCTATCTGAGTGCTTCCTTGGATACAAAGGCTGGTTAACTGTGCTCTGTCTCTCATTTAAAAATGGCTAAGTGACCATCACGGCCCTTTGGGAATTGTATACAGACTTTTGGTTACTGTATTCAGAAAAAAATTATGAAATGTTAAAAAAATATTGCAAAATCATAAAACATCAATGTTTTGAAATGAATTTACTTTCTTCATATTAAAATAAAAATTCTAGAAAAATTATTCTCAGATATTAATTTTAATGTCAGCATTTTATGATAAAATTTAGATTGATAAAGCTGATTTAAAGATTTATGTTTTAAAGGAGAAAATGAAAGAACAACATCTAGTTAGGGATAACTGGTCAACTAGTTGACAGGGCCACAGCTGCTAATTACAAAACAAAAAATAAAGATATTTGCAATGCAAGTCTTTGAGAAGGGCTTGTATCCAGAAGTTAGAGAAAACTCCTTCAACTCAGTAGGAAAAGTGAAAATCTCTGTATAATAATAAGTATTTGAACAGACACTTCATGAAAAACTAATTCCAAATGGACCAGAACATAAGAAAGGATGCTCATCTTCATTAATCATCGTGGAAATGTAGTTAAAATAATTAAATTAGATATACTTGAGAAAAAAATAGAGGCAAAAAAATAGAGAAAAAAAAAGAAAAAAAGAAGAAGAAGAAAAAGAAAAGCAAACACTAGAAACCTAGTCCACTTCTTCAGAGTAGGAGCTGAAGCAGCAATATTGCTCCTGCTCCTGAGGTACTACAATTTACTCACCGCCTGAAGAAGTCAGAAGCTACAAGAAACCTTGGCTGGGAAAGGAGAGAGCTTACAGAACAGGATCTACTGTTTTTCCCCTAGACCTAGAGGGCACTCACTTTCCTCCAAATCAAGAGCTTAATTCAAGAATCAACTGACAAGTCCTTTAGCTTGACTGGAGAGGTCGTTCTACAAGCATATTTATATGTAAAATTTTCCCAGGCTATAGGATTAATATCTATGCACTACACTGTATATAAATTATTCCTCAAAAAAAGTTAGTTAAAAATCATAACATAAGAGTAATTCTCCAGCTGAAGTAACTTTGGGGGCAAGAAAGGAGCCTCCTCTAGGAGACAGCATTCATAAGCCTCAAGAATTTCACTAGGAAATAACAGTGACAGACACAGTAATATAGGGCTGTTTTGGGGCTCCTGTTGGAGACGAAGACTTACATCTTCAAAGCAGAAGACTTACATCTTCAAAGCAGAAGACTTGAATGAAATCTAAGGTTGCTTCAATTTCCCTATTACAAATAAGGGAATCCTATTTTAAAATATACTTTGGGGGTGCCTGGGGGCTCAGTGGCTTAATTGTCTGACTCTACATCTCCTCTCAGGTCATGATTTCAGGATCATGGGATCAAGCCCCCTTGTGGGGGCTCTGCGTGGGATTCTCTTCTTCTCCCTCTGTCTCTCCCCCTTGCTTACATGCTCTCTCTCTCTCTGTGTCTAAAATAAATATATAAATCTTAAAGAAAAATACTGTGGAGGGATTCAGATCCCATTTAATATTGTGATGCTAGCAACAAGAGATTCAAAAAGGAAATGGAAATTCAGAGGGTTCTCAGAAACTAATAGAAAGAAGAATTTCTTTCTTTTTTTTTAAGATTTTATTTATTTACTTGACAGAGAGAGACAGAAAGACAGAGAAGGAACACAAACAGGGAGAGTGGGAGAAGGAGAATAGGCTTTTCTCAGAGCAGGGAGCCCGATGCGGAGCTCAATCCCAGGACCCTGGGATCATGACCTAAACCAAAGGCAGACACCTAATGACTGAGGCACCCAGATGCCTCAGAAGAGGAATTTCTTAAATCAACTGTAGGCAATGTCTCTAACGCGTTAAAGAAAACAGAGTTTTGCATTCTACTCCCTGAGAGATAATATATAGATAAAGCATAAGATCACTGCTAACTTCTTAGAGAGATTCCTTCTCGTTGATTTTTAGCTCGTGATTCGTGGACTATGCACATCTGGTAGAAATTGAGAGTCTAAGCTGAAAGCAATACTTTTTTTTCCCATTTTCCTACCTCTGTGGCTGGCAATAATAATAAGGGAATATTGCTTCTCCTCATTAAATGTTATTGCTCAAGGCAAGTTCTAAACTTGAGTATAGACCATTTTTGTAATTTTTTTAATGTGCTATTATTTTTTTTCTTCAAAAAATAGAACATATGGGTGGACAGCAAGAGGTGATATTTTTTAACTTTAGATTTAAGCATCTATAATTATTCAAGTGACAGACGGCTCAAGCTCAGTTACAACGAAGGGAAAGTAGAAGCCACTAGGTATCTGGTTGACTTGGATAAGATGAGCAGGAAATGAACTTGCAGAGGAGAGTAATTTGTCATTTAGGGTCTTTTTGGTTTTTGTGTGTTTTTTTCTTCTTCTTCTTTTTTTTTTTTTTTTTTACATTTTAGTTTATAAGGCATGGAAACTTCTCTTTGAAAAATTAATAATAGGAGGCATTTTTTTCTTTGGTGGAGTTTTTCATTATAAACTTTGGGTTCATTTTGTAACTATAGTACCATGGACTTGTAATGAGGGTTTATGGGGAGAGAGGCCTGCTTACCCTTCGCTATACCCTAGTGTCCTTGTTCCCATGTTTCCAGTCCTTCCTCCCACCCTCTGCCCACCTCCCTTTCTGTTCCCTCTCAGGAAAGGAAAAGATTTACTAATCTGCTTGTTCAGAAACAAAAATATCAGGGTATTAATTGGGCAATACCATGAGAATGCACTTTCTTGTTCATCTGCTTCCTGGAGTAAATCCTACCTAGGCTTATTCCCTTAAGGCAGACTGGTCATTTTCTCCCTATCATTTGGCTAGGTCAGTTAGTACACGAGGGTCCGCTCTTGGGCTCAGCCTTTTTGAGAGAAAAAGAGATAAAGAGAGTCAGAGGCCTCACTTAAATCTCCATACTTCCAATCTAGTTTATACCAAACAGTCCTGTATTACCTAGTGCTTACACAGATAATTTCCAATGTTGCAAGAAAGCTTTCCATACACACATTTAATTTATCAAAATATTGTATTATACACTGATCATCACTTGTACTAAGTACAACTCAGCTGAAGAGAGTCAATGTATATTAACAAACCTAAGGAAATTTGTGGGATGGATTTGAAGGATTTTTGTGACAGAAAGAAAGAGGAAAAGAAAGTATGTTTCCTGTGGCCAGACATACCAGTGGTGATGGATTTGTTAAAATTCTTGAGAGACAGATTGAAGAATTAACTGAAGGCACTAAAAACATTGACTAACAAGGGCTTATAGGACCTGATATGTAGTTGTAAAAATGAAAACAGGTGTAAAGTACTTTAACTTGAGGCATTTACAAGATTATCATGGGTAATTCTATCAACACACGTATTTTCACCTTGTGTTCTGACTTTGCTTCTTAATGTGTGTTAGAGACTGCTCTAAGGCAATGTGCTTTTCTTTCGACCACTGTTCTTTTCATATAAACTCCTTAGTCCGACCCCCGAGGCAAAACCGTTAGGGGCAGAATCCCGGATGACTGTTGTAATGACATCTACAGCCACCAAATCTCACTCTGTCTTCTAGGAATGTTTCCTTAACAATCTTTCCTTTCTGCATCCATGGTACTGGCTTCAACTCCCTTTATTCTGCCCCATGACTCTGGAAAGGTCACCCTCCTCTCCACATGCCCTGAACATTCTGCCCAGAGATAGAGATGCCCCCTGATGATCAGCACAGTCAGTGACTGCTGGAACAATGTCCCTGGCCACAAGGGAGCCACACTGCCCTTGTTCATTACGGTGAACTATAAAAATAGCTCAAGCCAGCAAACCTCACTGATACAAACAAGAGGACCATTTCCATGGTTCCTTGCCTTGACTGGAGCTCAGGTGTCTTTAGTTTGCCCTCAGTTCTGTCATCAGTAGCAGGGTCCTGCTCTTCCCTCATCTCTCTCCACAGGTAGGGTGGGTAAAGAACAGAGGATACTTTCTGTTGACTTATTTAAAGTACCCAAAGTCAGAAATCTTTGCCCATTTTGCTCACTGATATGCCCCCAAATGCCTAGAAATGTGCCTAGGACATGGTGGGCAGTCAGTGTATACCTGATAATTTTATATATTATTTATATATTAATTACTAAGTATATTTATTGCACAAATATTAATATAAATTTAAATATTTACAATTAATTTTATATATTTATATCTTAATATACAATAATTTATTAATATACTTATATATTATTTATATCAATATATAAATATATAGAAATAGTTGTATATTATTATGTTATCTATCTATATGTTTATAGTAACAAATGTTTGGAACCTGGAGGCTATTCCTTATTGGCTCACCCCAGAATAAAACACAGAGTAATGACATAAGTAATGGAAGAATTTTTATATTCAACGATCTCTGATCAATACACACAATAGACAGGAAGTTTAAATTTTTGATTTGTCTTAGACCATTCAGACCGGTATAACAAAATACCACAGACTGGATGACTTATGGACAACAGAAATCTATTTTTTACAATTCTGGAGGCTGGAAGTCCAACATCGGGGTGTCAGCATGGTTGGGCAAAGGCCTTCTTGCGGACTGCAGACTGCCAGCCTCTCCCTGTGTGCTCATATGGTGAAGGGGAGAAGAGCTGAGGGATCTCTGAGGGATGTCTCATAAGAACACTGATCCCATCCACAAAGCTCCATCCCCATGACCTTAGCATCTCCCTAACGCCCCATCTCCTCATACCATCACCTTTGGGATTAGGATTTCAAGATACGAATTTGAGGGGACACAACCACCCAGAACATAGAAGTTTCTTAGCATACTACTTGCAGCCCATGAACCCACTGATGCATATTTGTTCCATTTCGTTCATCTCCCTCTGGAACCTTGCAACAACAAAAACAAACAGAAGACCTATCCTTCTCTTTGCAGTAGAGACCATGTGTCCAAAGACCTGACCTTCTTACCTGTCACTGCCAGATACTTTGTTTCATTTTGTAAAAGATAAAAATGATAAAGTTTTGTTTTTGATTCTTTTAGTAGAAACCATGGGTGTTCTTTTGTAACGTTTTCCAACAGTTTAAAAGGCGATTACTGGGACATCTGGGTGGTGCAGTCAGTTGAGCCTCCAACTCTTCATTTCAACGAAGGTCATGATCTGTAGGTCATGGGATCAACCCCATGTTGAGTTCCATGCTCAAGGAGGAGTCTGCCTAGGTTTCGCTATCTCTCCCTCTGCCGCTCCCCCTATCCATTCTCTTTCTCTCAAATAAATAAATAAATCTTTTTAAAAAAGGGGGCAATTATTTTCCAGACATGACTTTGGGAAGATAACATTCTAGTCACTGTAATTGACCATGAATATTTAAGTCTTTTGAGCAGTACATTGTCAAATGATTTCATGCATTAAAGCCCTTAGAACAACTGTAATGCCTTTGTTTTAGTAAAATCACTTTTTTAAAGATTTTATTTGTAAGTAATCTCTACACCCAATGTGGGGCTTTAACTCAGGTCCTGAGGTCTTGACCTGAGCCAAAATCAAGAGTCGGGATGTTCAAGAGTTTCATGCTTTTTCAGCTGAGCCAGCCAGGTGCCCCTAGTATAATTATATTTTTTTAATCACTTGCTTCCTCTTTTGGTATGTAAGCTCCATGAGAGATAGGAGAATCTGACTTGTTCTATATAGTATCTCTGGTACATTTTATATTGCCTAGAATCTAGAAGCACCAGATTAAGCTAGCACTGCAAATGGTTAGATAATACTTATATACTGTGTGTATATTTGCACTTTTGGAGCGTTCTCTTTTTTTCTTTCTGACCTTATCCATAAATTCAAAAGGAACTTTAAAATTAGTCTTGGGGTGTCTGGGTGACTCAGTCAGTTAAGGATCTGACTATTGATTTTGACTCAAGTCATGATCTCAGCGTTGTGAGATAAAGCCCCATGTTGGACTCTGCGCTGGGCATGTAGCCTGCTTAGGTATCTCTCTCCTCCTCCCTTGTCCCTCCCCCTGCCCCTGTGCACATGTGCACACTCTCTCTGTGTCTCAAAAAAAAAAAAAAAAAAAGGTAGTAAAAGATGGTGGGTATGAGTTCAAAATTCTAGTAACAATCATAATAACAACATGATGACTTATTGAGTACCTGTTATGTGCTTGGGACAGTTCTGAGCTCTTTCAATCTAATCCTCACTAAAATATTTTGAAGCTAGTACTAAAATTAATAACATATTGCAGACAAGAAACTTAAGAGATGGGGAAATCCAAAGGTGATGCAACTCCTCTATAATTGAGGTGAAATTTAAACCCAGACTTTGATGTACATTTTGTGCTTTTTTTTAAAAGATTTTATTTATTTATTTGACAGACAGAGATCACAAGTAGGCAGAGAGGCAGGCAGAGAGAAGGGGGAGGGGAAGCAGGCTCCCTGCTGAGCAGAGAGCCTGATTCGGGGCTGGATCCCAGGACCCTGAGATCATGACTGGAGCTGAAGGCAGAGGCTTAACCCGCTGAGCCACCCAGGTGCCCTGATTTTGTGCTTTCAATAGCTGTGTTAGAGTGGGCATTAAGTTTACTCTGCTGTGTACTAATAGTGTGAAGTTCAGGTAATCCTCAAGTGTGATTTTCTCAATTTGATATTATAATGCTTAAATAAGACTTGTGGAGAGAATTTGGTGAGATATATAAATGTTTTGGAAAGTGCAAGATGATCTCAATGTATATAGAATGACCTATGATAATTATTCAGTTTTACTCAGTCTAGTGTTTCCCTGATCTATTGATCAGAGATTGTTGGATACAAATATCCTTTCATTACTGGTATTGTTAAGTGTGGTTTTCTAACAGCTGAGTCAACAAGAAATAGCTAGAAATGAGAATTACAATTAATAAATGGTTATTAATAATGAGTAAGTAGGCATTGGTACCAGAATGGGCAAATGCAACAAACTTCACCTCACAACGAGTCTTGAAAAATTAACTTAAAAGTAAGGAATAAATCCTTAACGATACTGGAAAAAAAGAAAGAATGTCATAAGGGTAGCTGAAATGTTTATCTATGTCTAAAGGATAGATACCAGACAGGATTGAATTGTGGAAGGAATTTCGGTACAAAGACAGCACATAAAATGGCGGATATGGGTGAGATTAGTTATAAAGACTTTTCTAACTCTTAATTAATAAAAATAAAGAAGAAAAGGGAGCCAAAGACAACCATTAGGGTGACTGAATAGAGAAGGAATGTAAAGCTGTCTGGCAGGTTGGCTCTGTTACCACACCTGTGGGCGCGTGCACACGCGCGCGCGCGCGCGCGCGCACACACACACACACACACACACACACACACACACACACACAAGCATCCACTTCCAGACTCAAGAAGCCAGTGTGAATAACCGGGCCACAGCCTTACAGGTTCCAGGTGGCTGGCAGCTCTCAAAAGGAATAGCTAAAATCCTCGTAGGAATAACAGGAAGAGTCTTTACTGGCAGATTCCAATTGTCTCTACTCCAACACTGGAGGCAGGCAACCATGAATCCGTCTGCCGGCAGGAAAAGAGGAATTCTCAAAATGCAAATAGAAGCCTACAATCAAGATGAGTGAAACACCCAGGGGAAAAACAATTTCGTTAAAGAGAGGTGTCAAATAAAACAGCAATAAAAAAGATTAAACAAATAAAAGGAACAGATATTGAAAAGAAAGCAAGGAAAGAGTCAAATAACCATAGGTGATATAATTGCCTTTCCTTGAAATGCGAGAGAAATCAAATGACAGGAAAACTCAAGGGAGGAAACAAATTTGCCAGGTAAAAGATCACTAAAGGATTTAAAATAATGCCTGGCACATAGTAAGTACCATGGAAAGATTAGCTGTTTATACGGCAGTGACTAATTGAAAAGGCAAGTTTGAAAAGGAAACAACTACAAAACCTTAGTGTAAAAGCTTTAAAAGAAAAACCTAAAATGTTACTGAAGGACATAATAAAGATGTAAATAAATGGAATAATAAACCATGTTTAAGAATGAGAAGAATAGGGACGCTTGGGTGGCTCAGTTGGTTGGATGACTGCCTTCAGCTCAGGTCATGATCCTGGAGTCCCAGGATCGAGTCCCGCGTCGGGCTCCTAGCTCCGCGGGGAGTCTGCTTCTCTCTCTGACCTTCTCCTCACTCATGCTCTCTCTCACTGTCTCTCTCTCAAATAAATAAATAAAATCTTAAAAAAAAAGAATGAGAAGAATAAATTACTATAAAGTTATTAAGTCTTCCTAAATTTTTCTATAAACTTAGTGAAACCTCCATCTAAAATCAGAATAGGATTGCTCTGTGAAATTTATAAATTAATGAACCATCATTGTGCACATGGAGAGCAACAATCCCAATTCTCAGAACTAAGAATTTTAAATATGATCTGAAAAAAAAATTTTTAGTGCATTCCTGAGCTGGCAAAAATAAAAGGAAATGCTCATAGCTTTAACAAAATTAACCAAGAGCAATAATCCACAGAAGGAAGTAAAGCCTGAAGTTGAGAGCTGCCCTAAGGCTCTCTGTCCAACCAGATAACAGCCCTTGAGAAAAAACACCAGACACAAAACCGAGTACTCACTCAAGTTCCTTCCTAATGAAAAATCATTATTCAAGTTGGAGTATAATTAATGGAAATGAACTCCTCCACACACATGCACCTGGTACATAGAAACTACCCTCTCATTGTGAGGCAGAACAAATTAAAGCAACAACAACAACAAACCACTCCTCTCCTCAGAAAAAGGAACAGCAAACTTTAAGATTTGAACCTTGGAAATGAGGGGAAAGTGGGAAAGTTGAGAATTCTATAACCACAGGGGAACATGGGTGGCTCAGTTGGTTAAGCATCTGAGTTGGCTCAGGTCATGATCTCAGGTCCTGGGATGGAGTCCCACATCATCGGGCACCCTGCTGAGCAGGGTGCCTATTTCTCCTCTCCCTCTGCCTGAGGCTCCCCTTGCTGTGCTCCCTCTCTAGCTATCAAATAAAGAAATAAAATCTTAAAAAAAAATTTCATAACCACAAATCAGTCTTCAAACATGTTTGGATAACATTTAGTTCTCAAAACCTCAACCTGAGAATTTCTTTTAAAGTGATACCATCAGTTGCCTCAGAGAGGCAGAAAACAAAACCATTATGAGAGAAAGCAACTTGAACACAGATCCCAACTCATAGATAAATTGCTGGGAATCAGAAGTTGTGGTAGAAGTTAAACCCTACCTCCATGCTTGCTTTCTTGCCTGTCTCATACACGTATGTGCACAAATGAAGACCTGGGCTGACAGAAAACCAGTAGAACAAAAAGCAATAATCTTCAACAGATCAGAGGGTTTTGTTGTTGTTGTTGTTGTTTTCCTGCTTGCTTGGAAAGGTGGAAATATGATTTTTTTAAAAAGGGGAAATGAAAACAGGAACATGCACAATGGATCAGGAAATACATATTAATCAGGTATATGCTGGGAATTCAAGCGCTCATGGTAACACAATTAAGACAGAGTCTTTGCTTTCAAAGAGGGCATGATCGAGCTGAAGAAATAATAATATCCATGTTAAAATAACATACAAGTTGGGGTGCCTGGGTGGCTCAGTGGGTTAAGCCTCTACCTTTGGCTCAGGTCATGATCTTAGGGTCCTGGGATCGAGCCCCACATCAGGCTCTCTGCTCAGCAGGGAGCCTGCTTCCTCCTCTCTCTCTGCCTGCCTCTCTGCCTGCTTGTGATCTCTGTCAAATAAATAAATAAAATCTTAAAAAAAAAAAAACAAAACATACACGTCAGTGATACACCCCCCAAAAGAGATAGCCCTAGCCACTGTCTCCTGAAAGTCTCAAAAGAACTACAGGAACCTGAAATGTGCCCTGAAGAAATAGGATTTGCTCAGCATCCGAGATGGGGAGGGATATTTCAGAAAGCAGGTGGAATACACAGAACTGGATATTTGCAAGGGATCTTCAGCGGATAGGCACAGGCTCTTGAACCATTGTCCAAAAGTTCCACCAAAAAAAAAATAAGAATGACAAAAAATGCTTCTGAAGAAAGAACATTGGCAGCACTCAGGAAGAGAGCAGGATCTCATGTAAATACAGTACTACATGGCAATTTAATTAACTGATCAACTAACTACCATCTATAAAATAAGCACATAATGAAAAAATAACCACTAGCAAACTGTAGATGTAAGCATTTATTGTGTAAGGGGGAAGTATGTTCAATTGGAAGTCAGGGGCCTAAAATTCTCTTCCTGAATTGACTACTGGCCAGTCTGAAATTCAGATTATTGAGGATTTGGCACTTATATTTAAATTGGGGAGGAGGGAGGTCTATAGAGGAGGATGGATTAATTAATGATTTCATTCCCTGAGGGTGGACTACATTCAATTTTTTAAACCAAAATGGAACACTGGGTGTGCTCATTCCTCCAATGCTCAGAAGAGGGCGCTCACAATGATGATTTCAGTAAAATGACAGTAACAACAATCCCCCTTTTAATTTCTCGGACTGCTTTGTTACTCAAGAAATCCACAGGGTGGCAATAATCCTGAGCTTAAAAGTAAATTCAAAGATGAATTCTAAGAAAAAGGATTCTTCAGTGGCCCATGTTTATAGATTTCTCTTCCCTGTTTTTTTTTTATGATGTCACCAAGGCCAAAGAAGCTGGGAAAACAAAGGCTACACAGAAAGCAGGGTGTGGATGACTCCCACCTGGGAACCAACTACCATCCAGACTTTCTGCTATCCTCACAGTCAAGCAAAGGGAACCTAACCATCCTCACCCTTATTTTGCAGAAGAAAGTAAGCAGGGAGAAACAAAGTAAATTATCCAAAGCAACAGACTGTCAGTGATGGAACCGAAATTCAAAAGTTAGTGACTCTGGTCAAAGTCCATGGTCCTTCCATCACACTTGCTGAGAGTTCTGAAAAAAAAAAAAAAATCCATTGGACTAACATAAAGTTACCACCCTTCCTTCCTAACCACCTTCATCACTGATGTAGAAATGAGATGTTTGCTATTTTCTTTATAACTAAAAGGACTCTTTAAAGATTTGTTTCATTTTTATTTTTTTATTTTATTTTTTAAAGGATTTTATTTATTTATTTGACAGACAGAGATCACAAGTAGGCAGAGAGGCAGGCAGAGAGAGAGGAGGAAGCAGGCTCCCCGCTGAGCAGAGAACCCAATGTGGGGCTCCATCCCAGGACCCTGGGATCAGGACCTGAGCCGAAGGCAGAGGCTTTAACCCACTGAACCACCCAGGCGCCCCAGATTTGTTTCATTTTTAGCATGGGACAAGACAAATAACTTTCCCAGACACTATTAAATGGTGGATACATTGCTAAAGCAATTTCAGTTCTAAGATTTATTTCAGGATCACTCACATTTCTTTCCTGCCACTTAAATGGAGCAGGAACTTTTTTTTTTTAAGCTTTTATTTATTTATTTATTTATTTATTTATTTATTTATTTATTTATTTATTTGAGAGAGAGAGAGAGAACACACAAACAGGGGGAGTGGTGGAAGGAGAGGGAGAACCAGGCTTTTTGCTGAGCAGGGAGCCTGATGCAGGGTTTGATCCCAGGACCCTGGGATCATGACCTGAGCCAAAGGCAGATGCCTAACTGACTAAGCCACCCAAGCACAGGAACATTTCTTCATTGGCTGTAATCTTGAGGCACTTTGAGTTAGTAACAGCAATTCATTCAAACTTAAAGAGGGGCGCCTGGGTGGCTCAGTGGGTTAAGCCACTGCCTTCGGCTCAGGTCGTGATCTCAGGGTCCTGGGATAGAGTCCCACGTCGGGCTCTCTGCTCAGCAGGAAGCCTGCTTCCCTCTCTCTCTCTCTGCCTTCCTCTCCGTCTACTTGTGATCTCTCTCTGTCAAATAAATAAATAAAATCTTTAAAAAAAAACTTAAAGAAAAAAAAGAATATGTTTTCAATGGAATAAAGGTGCATTTCAAAGATCCTAGGAGAAGAAGTTGCTTTAGGTGATACAAAAGATTAGAATCATTATCAAATCATTAATCAGAATCATAATGAAATTATGTCAAAACTTAAACGCTTGGTGTTAGTCTCCATAGGAACTATGGCAATTGCTCATACTTACTGTCTCTTTCTCTCCATGTTCTCCAGTATATGATTTTCTTGACATGTCTGGGCTACTGCTTTCAAATAACTGGCTTTCTCTTCTCTACACTGCATAACTCCTGTATTCACATACCTTCAGCTCCTAGCAGAGACTAGCCCACATCTTTGAATCTGATTCCGAACCTCTGAGACAAACTTCAACATGGTATGACTATGACTATAGAGTGAAGCACAGACAGGGTAATGATTATCATGGAAGCATGTTCTGAGTGGGACAGATATCCCAGAAAGTGTATGTTGCAAATGGCTAAATATCTTTGTAAGAAATTAGAAAGGACATCAGGATGATATTCTAGACTGTATGATATGTCCACATTCCCCCTATGCTGATGGTGAGAACTATCAAATAATAATTTAGGGCAAAGATTCTGATAATTTTTCAGAATATCTGAAGTTAGGCCAAAATTAGAAAATTTTGATCTTATAATATCTATACCTCAGTCTGCCTATTTAAATATGAATTGTAGGGGGGCGCCTGGGTGGCTCAGAGGGTTAAAGCCTCTGCCTTCGGCTCAGGTCATGATCCCAGGGTCCTGGGATCGAGCCCCACGTCGGGCTCTTTCCTTGGTGGGGAGCCTGCTTCCTCCTCTCTCTCTCTGCCTGCCTCTCTGCCTACTTGTGATCTCTCTCTGTCCAATAAACAAATAAAATCTTTAAAAAAAAAAATAAATAAATATGAATTGTAGGGGTACCTGGATGGCTCAGTCTCTGGACTCTTGGTTTCAGCTCAGGTCATGAGCTTGCAGTGATGATTTCCTACTCGTGGGATCAAGCCCTGCATTGGGCTCTGAGCTCATCGTGGAATCTGCTTCAGGTTCTCTCTCCCTCTTCCTCCTGCTCAATCTCTCTCTCAAATAGATAAATAAAATATTTTTAAGAAATGAATTGTAAAAATAAAAATGTGCTTTGATGACAGATCAAGTAGCAATACACTTAAAAATCACAAAAGATTAATTTAAATTTGACATGCAGAAAAATTTTCTGACTAAAGCTGGAGTCACTAAAATAGGTTGTCACTTGTAAAGAATACCTCTTTCTGGAAAGTGGTCCTTGACTAATAAAGCAGATCTAGCAAGGATATTTAATAGCCCAACCAGGTCAATGAAATTTTAGGCAACATCTTTAAGTTGCTTACAACCAACATTTTTTCTTTTTAGTAAAAGAGAAACTTGAAAGTTACCAATATGTTAGAAACGCTAGCTACTATCAAGAGCTAAAAATTACATGCTGCTTATATCCCACATCAGTGATTTTCAAACTGTAGTGCACTTCAGAATTGTCTGGAGGTCTTGTTAAGACTCAAATTGTTGCCTGGTCCGCCACCTCCTGCCTCTCCAGTTTCTGGTTCTTTAGGTCTGGCGAGTGTCTGGTAATTTGTAAACTGCATTTCTAACAAGTTCCCAGATGGCACTGAGGTTCCTGGTTCCAGAGACTGCACTTTGAGACCTCCTGCTCTAAACACTCAAGGCAAAGGAATCATTTCTTCCTCTGGCCTCCCTCCTTTTTCTTTCATCTTCCTTCCCTCTCTCCCCTTCCTCCTCCTCCCTCCCTCCCTTCCTTCCTCCTTTCCTTCCTTCCGTTGTAACCTTATGGTCCTTTTCTATATTCATTTTAAAAAGCTCAGTGGTGGGGGCTCCTGGGTGGCTTAGTGGGTTAAGCCTCTGCCTTCCACTCAAGTCATGGTCCCAGGGTCCTGGGATCAAGCCCCCCATCGCATCGTACTCTCTGCTCAGCGGGGAGCCTGCTTCCCTCTCTCTCTCTGCCTGCTGCTGTGCCTACTTGTGATCTCTGTCTGTCAAATGAATAAACAAATCTTAAAAAAAAAAAAAAAAGTTCAGCAGTGGGGGCCCCTGGGTGGCTCACTTGGTTGAGCTTCCAACTCTTGATTTCAGCTCAGGTCATGATCTCAAGGTTGTGAGATTACTCTGGGCATGGACTAAGATTAAGATTCTCTCCATCCCTCTCCCTCCATGCCATTCCCTCCACACGCCTCCCCCCACCACCCCGTCTCCACCCCCACCCCTGATGGGGAGTGGTCTCTCTCTCTTTAAAAAAAAAAAAAAGTTCAGCTGTGTGATATGTCAAGTGTCAGTCCCACTCAGACAGCATGGTTTGGGGGCTTAGGTGATTAGGAAAAACTAAGGGGGATTCTCTTTGGCAATGCATTCATCCTACAGCTAACAAAGGGTCTGGAAAGCTTATATGGAATCTGGAATTTAATTCAGGTCTGTATTTTAGCATCTCAATGGGTGATCATCTTGCTGCTCTCTTTATAGCTTTACAGGTTCTCCCCACCCCATTCATATCTGTCTGAGCTAAAGGTGTGCACAGTGCAGAATGTGGCTTAAAATGTGTACAAACTTCATCCAGATTCTTGGAGTTTACCCAGCTGTCTTTATATATAAATATAAGTATAAATATAAGCTTAATTGAGCTATAATTGGCAAAATTGTGAGATATTTAAAATGTACTTCATGTTGTCAATACAGGTAGAGACTGTGAAAGGTTCCTCCTGTCTAGTTAATTAACATGTCCATCACCTCACATATCTATGTTCTTTTTGTGTATGTGTGAGAACATTTAAGTTCTACTCTCAGCAAATTTCTATTATACAGTACAGTATTAGAACTATAGTTGCCATGTTTTACATTAGAGCCTTAGACTTTATTCACTTGTAGCGGAAAGTTTGTATCCCTTTACCAACCTCTCCCTATTTCTTCCACCCTACAGTGCCCGGTAACCATGTTTCTACCATTTTCTCCTGGGTTGTTTTTCATTTTGTTGATGGTTTCCTTTGCTGTTCAGAAGTGTTTTAGCTTGATGTACTCTCACTGGTTTATTTTTGCCTTTGCTTTTAGAGTCAAATCCCAAAACTCCTTATCAAGACTAATGTCAAGGAGCTTTGAAAATTTCAAGAACTCCTGCACTAAGCTCAGGACAGAAGATCCATTTCTAACTGGCATTTGTCTGGGCTCAGACAGTTATACCAAATACAACCAAATGCACTAAAAACCATAAGCAAACAAACACAGCAAAATATTTTACTGGCTTCCTTCTTAGGGTCCTGGTTTATCCAAATTGGACATGGGGATAATGGCGGTTGGCAGAGTTAGATACATGTTCACACATGCACAAGTAATATCCCATTTTCTCTCAGAGATGAATGAAAGCACAAAAGCTGGCATCCAGGCTCATATTAGACAACTGAAAACCAAAGCTCTAGGTGTCCAATTGTCACATGTCTGTGAAGGATCCTGGTATATTGGTATTGTTACAGAATTTGCTGCCAGGCCATCCAGAGTTTAAAGACTAAGTCAGCTACTTGCCGCGTATGGAATCATATACACAGGTTCTCATAATACCAGTTAAAAGTGAATGTTGGGAACACTATCAGGTAACATACGTTTAAATGTCTGGCACATATCAGGCATTCCCAACTAATAGCCCCCATATATTAGAGTCCAGCTGTGTGCATGGCAGACCACTGGGCACGTTAGCTTGTCTAGTCCTCACGAGATCCCCTCCATTCATGGTTATTATCATCATCATCATTGTAACAACATCATTCGCATTTTGCAAACAAGAAAACAGAATCCTCAGTACACAGAGGCCACATTGCAAGGTCAAAGCCTCAGCAGTTTGATACCAGAAGCTTGCCTTGCTACAAAGATGGGTTTTTCTTCTCCCCCTTAACTTTCTCATTTCGAGTTGCCTGGCTGTGATTAGGAACCAGAGGTTCTCACTGCAGAGCAACTTCCTCATTGAATTGATTTCCAAGCCTAGCCCTCAGCTTTCTTCTCTCTAAGCAATGTTCCCATACCTGATATCTTAACCCATCAAAATCTTGTTGGCAGACCTCATTAGGCAAACATAAGATGTGGGAAAAAGTTTACTTTTAATAATCTAGTCTCCACTTTTCCCTACGTTACTCCAATAATCCTTCAGTCTTTCTGCTATTAGATTCTGTTCCCAGGGGGAAAAAAATCTGACCCTGAACTTCTTCTTCTTCTATATTGCTCATCCTCTCTGACTATTCAATACCAAAGAACCACTATTATAGCAGAACTGATCTGTATTTTATTGTCAATGATATAAATTATAAAAAGGCATTTTCATCCTCCCTTACTCTCCCTTCATGATATAGATACCTTCTCAGTGATAACTGCCACCTCTCCCAGTCAAATATTATCTAATGTCATTTTCTTCATGACTCTTTGCCTTATTCTCAGATTTTTCTTAGCTCCAAATCCCCAAAGCACTTTAAGTCACATTTTTTTTTTTTTTTTGGTTTTTCCTTGCCCAACTTTCTGCGTTATACACTACTTGTTTTCTCTTATCCCCCACTAGATTGTGATTTTCTTTTTTTTCTTTTTTGAATTTATTTATTTTTCCTTTTTAATTTTTTTTAAAGATTTTATTTATTTATCTGAGAAAGAAAACGCATGAGGGGGGTAGAGGACAACGGAGAAGCAGACTTCCTGTTGAGCATAGAGCCCCTACCAGACCAGGGTTTGATGCCAGGACCCTGAGATTGCAACCGGACCTGAAGGCAGATGCTTAACCTACCGAGCCACCCAGGCACCCCCAGACTGTGATATTTCTTGAGAGACTGATCATTTATTTACTCATCATGCTTTTGATGCCTATTTTTAGTCAGTCACTCTGCTGGTGCTGCAGACACTGTATGGTAAAGGAGACCAAGAATCAGACTTCCAGGAGCACATGATCTGGCAATCTTAGAATATGCTTAGAGAAGCTGGGGAACATGTCATAAAGAAAGTGAAGTTTGAACACAGTCTTGAAGGAATAATGAAAACTCTCAGATGCACGGAAAGGGAAGGTGTATTCCAGAGAGATGAAACAGTCTGTAAAAATGCACGGAGATGCGATAGCACATGAAAAATATAAAAAGGATTTCTAGAGGGTACAATGCATTTAATTACCTAGAAAGGCAGATCGAGCTTAGGAATCCCCCCACAAACCCCTTATCCAACTGTTCTTGACATCACTGATCTAACAAGGTTCTCCTTCATACTGAGCTCAGCTATCTCAGAGTTCTTCTGAGCAAAGTGGTCCAGGTCGTTATTACCAGCAACTGAAGTTCTCGAGGAATATGAAATCTACTGACCAAAACTTCCCTAGCTGAACGTATTAACTTCTATTTTCGGTGACAACCTTCGGTCCATATGACAGATAAGAGCAAAGAGATGTTAGTGTTGCTGAAGGTGGGTTAGGGATGGGGAGAGATGAAGAGTGGTTAAAGGAACAAGAGAAGGACATGCTGAGTCAAGTTCTGAGGTTTCTGTTACATGTTTTTCTTCCTCTTACCCCTGAAGTGAGTGATAAAAAACAGACTGTTAGCAGGAGAGGGAGGGGAGCACCTTCCTGGGTGGTCTGAGTGCTTACCTTTCAGTGGCTTTTTTGAAATTTTGTTTCATTACTCATTTAATTCTGCTTAGGTACAATGTACCTTGTTCCTGGAATATGTCTGCAAATATTAACTGTAACTTACACCTTTCAGTCCCAGTGGTCAGCCCATACAATATTCTGCAAAGCTCTTTACTGCCTCCACCAGGTGGGTCATCAGAACTGCCCCCTCATTCCTCCATTCACAGAGACTGCAGTATTGGATGGGGCGGAAATACCCGGCATTATTTCCTTATGTTTATAAGCCTCTCCTAAATTATTGAAATCTTTTACTCTTCTTCACGAGCTACTCCTCAGAGCAATACCGAGAAATAGATCAGCGTTGTTCTAATCCTTTACAAATAGGAAAAAGAGGTCTCAGTTTAGCAGGTTGTTTTCAGAAGGGCTGACAATAAAAAACAGAGTCTTTTTTTATAACTGGGATCTCTTTTGCAGTTTGGTCATAAGCAAAATAAGGAATTAAAGAGAGTAACGTTATTTTCTTAGTTATCTTGGAATTTTAGTAAATCTTCATAATAAGTGAGATGCTGCACAGATTACAAATCTGACATATATTAAGGTGCTTAAGCAGCACAATATGTCAAATGTATAACGGCCCATATTTACTATATACAATGTGCTGCATATTTTATTTTATTTTTTTTAAAGATTTTATTTATTTATTTGAGAGAGAGACAGTGAGAGAGAGCATGAGTGAGGAGAAGGGCAGAGAGAGAAGGAGACTCCCCGTAGAGCAGGGAGCCCAATGCGGGACTCGATCCTGGGACTCCGGGATCATGACCTGGGCGGAAGGCAGTTGTCCAACCAACTGAGCCACCCAGGCGTCCCTGTGCTGCATATTTTAATTTGGGTGCTTAGACATAGTAAGAGATTCACATTACACTCTTTCCTTCTTCGTCACCCTCATTTTGCTCCCTTCCCCTCTCTGCCAGTTGACCATAATAATCTGATTGTTACAGAGATGTGATACTGTTTGCTTTTAGGCCTTCTACTTCATGATGCCCAGCTGAGAAGGGCTCCGATTCTTCTTCCATGCTGATATCTGTGGTTTTATCATAGCAATAGGTCGAGTAATAAATTTAAAAAGTAAATCTGATTTGTAATGTCAGAAAAATGTATTTGAATGTATGCAACTGTATTTGAATATATTCAAAAATGTCTGAACATAGATAGAAACATTGTAAATACATACAAAAAGCATGAAAATATGAAACCCATGTTTTTAAAATTGTTTTACCTTTTCATTAGCAAATACTTTCAAACATACAGAAAACTGCAATTAAAGCGTACAATTGCAATTAAGGAAGAGTACAAGAGAACCCACATGCATTTTATACAGATCCGTCTATTAACATTTTACCCCATTTGCTTTATTGTTCTCTTTTTGTCTGGATGATCTGAGAGTAAGTTACATAAATCATGACCTCTTACCCCTAACTTTTCAGTGTGTATTCCCTAAGATTCGTGATAATCTCTTCTAAAACCACGGTTACGTACAACTTCAATATATTTAACATCAATATAATAGTTTTATTATTAAGTCTACTGCCTGAATTCCCATTTTGCAAATTAACCCAGCCATGCTTTTATAGCATTTTTTTTCTCCTCTAGCACACAGATCCAATCAAGTGCTGTGTTTCGTTGCCATGTCTCTTTAGTCTTCTTTAATCTGGAATATTTTCAAGATTCCATGACTTGTCTTTTCTTTGTCTCTCATAACTTTTCTTTTTTCTTTGTCTCTCATAACATGGGCATTTTTGAAAAATATAGTCATACCCTTAAAAAAAAAGATTTTATTTATTTATTTGATACAGAGAGAGAGAGACGTCACAAGTAGGCAGAGAGGCAGGCAGAGAGAGAGAAAGAGAGAGGAGGAAGCAGGCTCCCTGCTGAGCAGAGAGAGCCTGATGCAGGGCTCATCCCAGGACCCTGGGATCATGACCTGAGCCCAAGGCAGAGGCTTTAATCCACTGAGCCACCCAGGTAACACCCAGGTGCCCCCCCGCCCCCCCGCCCCCCCCGCCGCCGCCCCGGTCACTCCCTTGTTAATGCAACAGCTCTTGTTCTGGGTTTATCTGGCATTTCCTCGTTATTAGAGCCAGAGTACGCATTTGCAGCTGGAGCACCACCTGGGCGATCCTGTGCCCCTCACAGCGTCCCTTTGCTAGAGACACAAGACCTCCATCTGCCTTCATGCGTGGTATTAGTTCTGCTCACTTGCTCAAGGTGCTGTTCAATTTCTCCACGACATCATTACTCCTTTTTCTCTTCTGACTAAAAAGGGATCTGCGGATGGACACTTTAAATCCACAGAAATCTCTTGCTCCTCGTCAACGTTTTCTCCTCCACAGAGTATCCATGGATGAATCTTAGCTGATGCAGTCTGCACTAGGACAGTTAGAAAAGGCTGACTTACAACCCCCGCCCATCCTCCACCATCACCAATGGGTACTTAGCATCTTGTTGTTAAGCAAGCACACTCCCTCTTCTCCATTTATTTGTTTTGATCAGTCTGATTCATGAACTCCTATTTTTTTCAATGAGTTATAATTCATCGTGGTACGTAATTACATAAAACAGATTTAATAGTGGTTATCTCTTAAGAGTGGGATACATGGGGAAAAGCTTTAAAGAGAGATTTTAACTTTTTACTCTTACAGTTTATGCTTTTTAACAGAAGTAGTACGTATTCCTTAAAAAAAAAAAAGATCAAATGGAAAAATAAATAAGTTGTGAGAGGAGATTTTCTTAGGGAACTCTAGAGGCACCATGTCATGGCCTTGACAAGATGAGCCCTCCTCATGTTCTTTTTCTTATACAAGAATCAAACATAAGAAAGCAAATTTCTGGAATTCAAATTCCAGCAGTAGTAATGAATTTGCACTGATGATTGATGGCCTCTAAAAACCTTATGATTGACTGGTTAGGTGTACAAATGAGCTAGTTAGGACTGGTTTTACAGTGCACTGCTTAAGAAATGCAGGAAGTGCGAACTGGTGCAGCCATCATGGAAAAGAGTATGGAGGATCCTCAAAAAGTTAGAAATAGAATTACCCTAAGATCCGGTAATCCCACTACTGGGTATTTACCTGAGAAATACAAAAACACAAATTCAAGGGAATGTATGCATCCCTCTGTTTATTTCAGCATTTTTTACAATAGACATTATGGAAGTAACCCAAGTGTCCATTGACTGATGAATGGATAAAGAAAATGTGAGATATACATATATATATATCTTTCCTTTATATATATATATATATATATATATCCTTTATATGTATATGTATGTATATATATTCTTTGTGTGTATACATGCACACACAGTGGAATATTATTCAGCCAAAAAAAAGAATGAAATCTTGCTCTTTGCAACGACATGAATGGAGCTAGAGATTATAATGCTAAGTGAAATAAGCCAGTCAGAGAAAGACAAGTACCAATGATTTCACTGACATGTGGAATTTAAGGAACAAAACAAATGAGCAAAGGAAAAACAAAAGAGAGAGAGAGAGAGAATGAAACTAAGAAACAGACCCTTAACTATAGAGAACAAAGTGAGGATTACCAGAAACATTTTCTGCCTGTCCATTTTAAGAACTGAGTCCTCTTGGAAAAAAGATTCTTTTCTTCTAGAACAGCCTCATGTTTGCCCATTGTCCATTGACAGAGCTGGCCTAGGATCTGTAATTAGCCTCAGATAAATTGGAGTTTCAAAAAATGGAATAACTGTGTGGGGTGTTAAAAGATAAAATGAGGCCTATTTAACATTTAAAGAGTTTCTTTGAGTAAAAATCAATTCAGGGACACCTGGGTTGCTCAATCAGTTTAGTGTCTGCCTTCAGCTCAGGTTGTAATCCTGGGGTCCTGGGATCTAGTCCTGCATCAGACTCCCTGCTTGGCAGAGAGCCTTCTTCTCCCTCTCCCTCTGCTTGCCTCTCCCCCTGCTCTCTCTCTCTCTCTGACAAATAAATAAAATCTTTAAAAAACAATCCGTTCAAATCAGACAGAATCAAATCAAAAGTGGTTATGAGCACTCCAATGACATGTGCTAGGGACAAGACTTTTCTAGAGGAGACACAGAAGCAAAGGAAGGAAATTGATTGGCTACAATGTAAGCTGTTCTATTATCTGGGAAAACCTTGTTGTCTATTTATGATTGGTTGTCCATAGGTTTTAATTTCTCAACCTCGAGGCATTAACAGATTTAGTTTCTGGTTTGCTTATGTAGACTAAGAGACATTAAATAACCTCAGCCTAATAGCCTCCTTGTTTAATTAATTGAACAATTTCCCCTTCTTGGTCATCCTGTCATACATGAGAGATTAACCTAGAATTTGATACTAGTGCCACTCTCGGTCTCCAACAGAGACTTGTCTTGTCATGAAACTAGTAGTTTATGACATCAGGTCCAGGGAAGCATTGTTTTTATTCATCTTACTGTTCATCTTATGTCTGTTCCTATAAGCACAGCATGACCATCTAATGTTGGTCACTGGTAATGACTCTGACCACGTATTTAAGACCCTGTGAGAAGAGAGCACATCAATGATGGCTATGAAGAGTGTAATCCCAAGAGACTGAAGTATGCTCCTTAGTCAGGGCCCCCATGAACCAAACCAGTTGGTATCAAATAAATCAAAGACTGTACCTCAAAGAGGTCATCTACCTGTTTCAGTGAAGTGGCTTGTCTGTTCATTTCTTGTATTTGCTATTATCAGAGGTGTTGGTCCAACAGGAAGTATTTACTATGGCACAGATTCCTCCTTGTTCAGACCTCAGAAGTAACCTTATTGTAATCCTTAAAGAACTGTCCACCTTAAGGTGCTGTTTGATTCTGGGTTGGAATCTTCCTAGTTAACCCTAATATTAGATCTCCAGCTGGTGTGCAGTTCTAAGAATCTGGAGGGGCTCTTTTTAGTTGGGAGATATGCACACAAGAAGTTTGGTTGCCCACTAGAGAGTGACCTGGTATGGTGTTTAAGAGCCTCCCTTCTAGAGAGGTCTTAGTTCTTAGTGATTCTAAGTTAGAAGGATGGGAGAAAATTGAAAATGTTAGCTCAGAGAGTCATAGACAAATATTTGAAGAAACCGGAAAAACTCAGGATCCAGTCTAATTTATAGGTAAATAAGACAATGAACAAGAATAGAATTTAATACCCACAAGACTATGCTAGCTTTCCATTGAAACATAATTTTTCTCTCTGCCGGCATGCCTGTTTTTAGTAAAGACAATCCAAATTCTAGAGGGGAGCAGGCAGGGAGAAAAAATGTTTCAATTCTACTTACAAAGGTATACTTTACCAAATTGCCTGTCATCTAATCAGATTTTTGTCATCTTTCTATCAGGTGAGAAAGGGTAGAAGGCTCCTTCTAGGGTGATGTAAAATCCTTTTACATGTGGTTTCCTCTTAGGGTGGGGGCCTCTTTCCCTGCCTGTCCTTCTTTATTCCAAACTATCCTTCATTATTAATTCTTGTTCTGGTTGAATCCAGCTTTTCCATTAAAGTTCTGAAAATTCTCACCCAATTCAGTGGTATGATCTCAAAGCATCAGAAACCTAAATCATGGAGTACTTGTTAGAGGCCTTTTCATGAATCATCTAAAGATAAAACCCTGTTACAAAAGGGTCAATACAAAACAGTAACTGTAAATGACGAAAAGACTTTAAAAATGTCTGTGGTTAAAGATCTGATGAGAGTTCATTTGATAAGGAAACTTAGTTATTTTCATGGCATACAAGAATTTAAGACAATAAGTGGACAATGAATATACTGATGAACTGTGAACTTCAACTTCTAGAATACCTGTATTAGTAACATATACCCATACACATACAACCTAAGAAAGTTTATGATCACTTCTATCGCTTCTTTTTTTCATGGTAATACCATTACATTTTTAAAATTTTTAATTGAAGTGTAGGTGGTATATGATATGTTAGTTTCAGGTGTACAATATAATGATTCAACACTTCTGTACATTATAAAATGCTCACCACGGTAAGTGTAGTTATCATCCTGTCATCATACAAAGTTGTTACATTATTATTGACTATATTCCCTATGCCGTAATTTTCATCCCTGTGACTTATTTATTTTATAACTGGAAGTCTGTACCTTTCAATCCCCTTCACATATTTTGCTCATCTCTCTACTCCTCTTCCCTCTGTCAATCCAGAGTTTGTTCTGTGTATTTTTTTCATTGCTACTTACGTAACAGTGCTTCCCACATACGTTAACATGCCAAATAGGTCTCATTAGTTTAACATCTTCACATAGTGAGAGACACATCCTTTGAAATTTCTTTCAGGGACCCTACAGGAAATTTCAAAGTCAGTTTGAGGACAAAAAGATTTCATTTCGATTTGATTTGGGGAAGTTGTAAAGAACGCCAAAAGGTTTAAAGTTTGATCAAATAGGATCACAGGTCTTTATGAAATAATACTTACCTTCTTCCCAAAAGTGTTCATGGAAGATTTTAAAGGTAAATACAGAAGGTTACATTGTTGTGAACAAAACTTAGCTCTTTTTAATATTGAGTAGATTTAGGTCTCCCCTAATCAAAGCCCTGATCAAGAAAACATGAAATACACGAAATTGTTTTGGTAAGACACAAAATCTTTGCTTTCCAGGCAGATCACACAAAAAGATAAAGAGAAACCTTTCATAATCTCTTCTGAGGAAACTGTCATCTTTATGGAGAGAAAACTAAATTCTATTTTTGCACCAATGTACTTTTTGATATTAAGGCTCATAGCCAGTTTGACCACACATAATTTTTTTTTCCCCCCAGAATTCCTTTTCTACAAACCTTCTACAATGTTTTTGCATCCATTTGGGTTTTGTCCTATATTTTTTCATTCTCAGTTTGGAACAACCAGTCATTTCACTTTAGGACAAAATGACTCTTTTTCTCTTAACAAAAGCATTTCCTTTACACCTTTTCTTATCCTAAAAGCACGTTTTACTTTTCTTACCTACCTTTTATACAGTTTCCTTTCATTCTTATTATTTCTAGTATTTTTAATTACATACATTGATCAGAATTCTTAACCCTTAGAAACCTTCATTTCTAGTGAAAACTAAGAAATAAGCAATTATGGACTGTTTGTTATACCTGCATTCTGTGATTGGGAAATTTTATAAATACTTTTCATAATTTCTATAAGTACATTCTTCCTCGTAGTACATTTTTCAGTGTGACACGGGCATTTATACTAACAAGTATCTTTAGTTCCTTTTTAACAAGAAAGCAAAAGTAGATAAACCTATGTTCGTAATTAACCTTTCAAAGCTTTATCTTATCTGGAAATGATCTAGATAGTCAATGAATATCCATCATTTAACTTAACAGTAGCACTTTAAGGTTTCAAGTTACCAAAAAGATTTTGGAAACTATTTTTAAACAATTATGTTTAAATTGCTCATGAAAATTTCGTAAGACACTAAACAGCTATCTTCTTAAGTTAATCTTCTTACTGACAAGTTCTGTAACGAGATAAAAGAGCTAATTAGACTTTTAGTAAACCTAGGCAGAATAAAAGTTGTATGTCTGCATTGTATTTGTTGATAACTCTGAAGACATGCCAGGTTTTACTAAACTAACAAAACAAAGTGGCTTTCATTTATTGAAGGTTATTCCAGATCACTTGAACTTGAAATATATTTGAGTTATTTTTCATATTTCTGTGAGAATAACTGATGTATATAAGTCCTTAATTTTACTTCAAGCTAAATAAAAAGCTCTTTTACAAATTAATTTTGGCAATACCATCTAGAGGTAGAAAAATCACAAATATATATATATATACACACACACACATTTTTATATATATATATATATATATATATATATATAACTAGACATAAAACATATAGATAGACACAAATAGACCTTATAGCTTGTATTGAAAAATTTTAGCCACAAGACAGGTGCAGTAGTGCAAAAATCACTGGTTCATAAAAGAAGAGTTCCAAACTGTGTTTCTGGCAGAAGGGATCTCCTCATTTAGCTTAAGCTTTGTGCTAATATTTATGAACAAGATTTTTTTTTTAAGATTTTATTTATTTATTTGACAGAGAGAGAGCATAAGCAGAAGCGGCAGGCAGAGGGACAGAGAGAAGCTTGTTTCCCACAGAGCAGGAAGCCTGATGTAGTGCAGGCCAGTTCCAGGGTCCTGGGATCATGGCCTGAGCCCATGGCAGATGTTTAACCAACTGAGCCACCCAGGTGCCCCTATGAACAAGATTTTTAAGATTTTTTTCATTTGCTTAATTTCTACATAGCTTCTTCTCCACCCCCGACCCCCCCCCCCCCCATAGGAATTATCTCCCTGAAGTTTGCATTTCAAAGAGATGGCTCTGGGTTCTTACCAAAGACTAGGTCAAAAATTTACATCTCAAAGGCACAGAGAAAGGATGCAAGTTTTCTCCAAGAAGGTGTTTTATTTCCAATGTCTGGATCTTTTTCAATATCTGCAAGCCTTTTGAGACGAATAGGGAAGGTTTGAGAACTGTTAAAAAGGATTGGTAGGCCTTGAATTGCTTCTAGTGTTGCATTTCTGTTATTTAAAATAAGCACATTTTTTGTTTTTTTTTTGTTTTGTTTTAGTTTAGTTTTGTTTTGTTTTGTTTAATTCCTCAGATAATTGGGTTGCGACCTGAAAGATTATCTAGGGGCTGACCCACCCATCCAAACTATTTCTTAATACCAAGAAGAAGATTTCCAACTAAGATGAAAATCAAAAGATTTAGAGCTGCATGTCTTGGGAATGTTTTAGTAAATCCTTCCACAGTAGTTTCAGGATGTTTCTTTCCCTCTGAGCACATTGTCGCATGTGAGCTGATGAGAGGAGGGTTGAAAAGAGTTCCAGTCAGGCTCTAAATATCAGCTTCCAAGTTGACCAGTTTTTGACCATAGAGCTCATTAAAAAAAAAAACCTTTCAAATATTTAATTATCAAGTTTCAGCCAGGACAAACAGAAATATTGCTGGCTGTATTGGACTCCTTAATTTTTTTTTTCTTTTAAGCCAAAGTTATGTATTCAAATGATCCAAAACCAAAATCAATAAACCTCTTTTTTTAAAATAATTTTTTTAAATTTCTTTTCAGTGTACCAGAATTCATTGTGTATGCACCACACCCAGTGCTTCATGCAACACGTGCCCTCCATAATACCCACCACCAGGCTCACCCAACTTCCCACTCCCCCACCCCCACCCCTTCAAAACCCTCAGATTGTTTTTCAGAGTCCATAGTCTCTTATGGTTCATTTCCCCCTCCAATTTCCCCCCAACTCCCTTCTCCTTTTATGGCTTAATCACAGACATAAGAGGCATCCTCAAAGAGAGTTTAAAAGCCATAGTCCTCTTAACATGCAGAACCACTCACAAAGATGACCAAAAGAAAGGAAGACCTGGACAATTTCGGTAAGAGCTGCCAACAGTCAATAGGACATTTCTGCAAATGGGGTGAGACCCACATTTCTTTAAGTATTTCTTTTCTTCTTCTTTTTTTAAATATTTATTTATTTATTTGAGAGAGGGAGAGAGAGAGAGAGAGCTCAAGGGCACAAGCAGGGGGAGTGGCAGGCAGAGGAAGAAGCAGGATCCCCACTGAACGGGATTCCAGTGGAAACTCAATCCTAGGACCCTGGCATCATGACCTGAACCAAAGGCAGATGCTTAACTGACTGAGCCACCCAGGTGTCTAAACATATTCTTGGGGCCTCAAACCTGGCTGTTAAGGTGCCTGCACACACAAGAGCTGGCAACATGGATGCCCCAACAGAGAGAAAGCCAAGCCAAGTTCTCAGGACAGAAAATGAAACAAACAAGAAAAGAGTAGCTGTCCTTGGTAGGGAAAGGATTGATAACTAATGGGCACTGAGGAAACAATTCACAAGAATCTGAATTTGGAAAGGAAGAGATAAGCGAAGTTTACTTTTCTTTCTTGACCAGGCACTCTGGACAGAGATCCAGAAAGCTGACTTTAGTAAGAATTCTAACTCTTTGCCAGCTTCTGCTAGTTTTCCCAGGATCCCATCTGCAGG
The DNA here is from genome assembly GCF_902655055.1 of Lutra lutra. Lineage (NCBI taxonomy): Eukaryota > Metazoa > Chordata > Mammalia > Carnivora > Mustelidae > Lutra > Lutra lutra. The sequence goes on from NC_062285.1 coordinate 89,819,898, forward strand.
TTTCAGAAGGACTAGGGTGTCCCAGCAGGTCCCATCTGGATCATAAGAAACTGTAGGGGAGGGAAAATAATTTTTCCTCTATCCTTCTGAGTTCTTGGCTGAAACTCCTTTTTCTCTAGGGCACCTTATAAATGGATAAACTTATCCAGGTTAAAAGTCTCCCACTTCCATTGTAATTCAAGACTATCTTTCATAAGTTTAACCCATTTGTCCAGACAAACTTAAGTTCTGGGTTCATAATTTATGTACTTATAATTAGCTGGGATCCTGGACTCTTTGGACTTGGAAGCACCTCTCTCTCTCTTTTCTTAAAAGAAAATTTTATTTACCTGAGGTCTCACACTGGACCATTCTGGTTTAGGTAAGACCCAATCTGGTTTAAGTTGGACCCAATCCAAAAAAAGGAATGCTCAAATAAAGTCTGGGGGCTCATAATGCAAAACTGTAGAGCTCATATATCTTAGAGGGACTTACTTGTGACCCCCAAATGGAGCAAGAAAGCAGTGAGCACAATGAGCTCTGTGTGTGCCTATGCATGTTTACTGATCATTGCTCCCAGGGGTGGGGGAAAGAGACTCCCACTACTGACACCAGAATTGTAAAAAGATTAACAGAGGCTTATTAATAATTCTAAGAATATGTTTGAACAAAAATTGACTCAAATTGGCCAAACCAGAAATTATTAGGAGCACTCCACCAACAGGAACTAGGGGAAAGACTTTTGTAGTGAAGACAGAAAACAAAGCCAGGAAATTGATTGGCTGTAGGTTTAGCTGTTGTATTATTTGGGAAAGACTAATTGACTATTGGTGATTGATTGTCCTTAGGTTTTAATTTCTTAACCTTGAAGCATTACAAGCTTAGATTTTGGTTTACTTACATAGATTACTAAGGCATTAAAGCCACTTCAGTCTAATGGTCTCCTTGCTTAAATAATTTAACAGGGGATTAGGACAGAAACACAGGGTCTATTGGTAGGAAGAAATTTGAGTTTCTCAATCTAATCAAATCTTCAGCCAAGCCTCCTCATCCTTAGAGGCACCATCTCCCTCTTTTTCCTCTCACCCTCTTGGTCAGAGTCTTCTGCTCACATTCATCCATGTTGAGGTTGTACCTCTCTTCCCTTCCAAATTCTGGCGTATTTATTATTTCCTGAAATCCTTCCCCAAATACAGCACAGCAAATTTTCCAGGAGAAAGTCTTACAGGAGAGAAATTATCTGGTAATAACTAATAACTCATTTTCTGAGAAGACTGTGTAGAGCTAATGCTATTTGATTCATGGGCACATAAAGTAGATCATAAAAGGGTTGAGTTAAGGGGCTATGAGTCAAGCAAAAGAGGTGCCAATTGTGTGTGACCTCTACTGAGATGACAGTGGCCTGATGGTGCTCTCTTGGGAACTCCAAAACACACCTTAGCCTTTCCTTCCCAAGCACTCATTGTATACCCAATCATGGAATGTGCATCTTCCTCAAAGGCACAATAAAAAAAAAAAGTGAGTGTATCCCCTAAACTGTAAACAGCTCTCTTATAAATGTGTTTCTTCTGATGAAGAGGAGGAAGATAGACACTCACTGAATACTTTCCATGGGACAGGTACTTTTCTAAGACTTTTATATACATTATCTCATTAAATCATCACAACAAGTTTATAAAAGAAGTACTATTATTATCTCCATTTTACAGATAAGAAAACTTAAGTAAGGAGACATAAACTTTCCCAAGGTTACACAGCTTGGAAGATTAAAACCCATATTTCCTGGGTTTTAACACCATTCTTAATACTAGCATACAGGTCAATGCTAGTCTCACTGTGGGGTCCACCTTTTTTCAGTCACAGGCTCTCTCTGGGTGCCTCAGTCCATCATACTGATTGCAAATTAAGGTCTATGAAAATTTGGTGAGAGAACCAGGTTTCACTCATCACAGAAGCTTGTTCTCAAGGGGAACTGGAGAAAGGAGAGGTAACCACCTCTTCCTATCTAAAACTCTGAAAAGTATCGGGCATTCAGAGACTTTTCCTGCCATTTTAATTCCCCATCTACTCTTGCCTGGTTCGGGCCAATCAACTGAAGAGGACCAGTTTTCCTAAACTCTACCTCCCTTCTGTGGAAGCAAACAGCTTTTTCTTATTCCTCCTTTCCCACCAGCCTCACGTTTGGGAAGAAGTTTGGAAAGTGATTGAGTTCAATCAGGTTAAGCTTTGCACAGGGAGAGATGCACATCTTTTCTTCTGGCCACACTGTGCTAAGTAGTTCAGCTGAACTTTTCCTCAGCCTTTGAGGGCATATTCCTTTGTAACAAAATCTATAAACTTACTATAAGTATAGACAGCTTTCCCTAGCTTTCTGGCAATACTTAGGAGGTTTGCCTCCTATATTCTCTGGATTTAAGCCCTTGGAACCAACTCTCAAGCACCTTCAACCATAGCCACTGACACATTTAATTGAGAGGGCTAGTGGCCTCCTCAGATTGACCTCCTCAGACATTCCATAGATCATGTTCTTTTCTCAGCTCCCTACTATCTCAAGATTAGCTTTATCAAGGGGAGAACTGTCTTTTCTCTTGAGATGGAAATTGTCTCTCCTAAAAATACTCTCAGTTTCTGGTGATCATTTCCATCACAAGCTAAATGGCCTTTCCTTAGCTCTATCATCTGCTCCAACATGTTAAACCATGTCTCAAATGGCAAGTCCAGGTTTGGAGAATAATTTTAACCTTGTATCCAGGATTCTGACAATACTGTTTCTCCATCTTCAAGCAGTGGTTTAATTTTTAACATTTTCATCTGAAATGAAAGTCTTATATTTATGACCCACCAAAGAGTATTCTTGAAACAATTGTTGAGCAGAGTGGCATTTATCCTAATTTTTCATCTCCTTCTGGAAATCACCTGGAAACATTATAATACCCCCTTGCTTTCCTCCTGACCTCACCCCAGGCTAATAAAAATGGGGAAGTTTCTAAAGATCTTAGGTCTGAGGGGACAAGAGGAATAAATGGTTACCAGAACCCAACCCAGAGAGATTAACTATAAGGGAGGACCACCAGGGTGCCTGGGTGGCTCAGTTGGTTAAATAAGTATCTGCCTTTGGCTCAGGTCATGATCCCAGGGTTCTGGGATCAAGTCCAGCATTGGGCTTCCTCCCTGTGGGGAGTCTGTTTTTCCCTCTCTCATGCTCTCTTTCTCTCTCAAATAAATAAACAAAATATTAAAAAAAAATAAGGGAGGGTCACCAAGTGGGATCTGCTTTCTTCAGTCAAGGGACCCAGTCAACCCACAAGAAGGGATCCTTGGAAATAAATACCCCAGTTCATTCTCTTCTGATCTCCCTTCCTCTGATTTCTTGCCCATGTCTCCCAATGAATGGACAAAACTGGAATCCAGGGGCAAAGATGTCTACAGAAGATGCCTGAAAAGGTTAGCCCCTGAAGCACGGAACGGGGAAGAGAAAGGTAGAGAATGGATCTAAGGGACAAACAAAACTATAAGTAATCTTACTTAAAGAACCTATCCCATCAAAGTTGTGAGAAATTCAGTCATTAGTGGAATTCATACAGAAGTTCATATATTAATCTTCTTTCCCTTCCTGCCTGCCTGCCTTCATCCCAGCTAAGACCTTTACTACATAGGGCAAACAAGTCTACATTGTATTTGTGGTTGCTGCTGAGATGGGCATTATCCAAACTTGCAAGAATGTCCAACAGCTGTGACTGAATTATAGCATTTATGGGAGTTTTTACCAGAGTTGAGAACACAGAGGAACGTGATACTACTACCCAAATGTGTACACCATGCAGAGAACCTCCACAATACAAAGTCCTTCCAGAAAGTGCTAGGGGGAGCAGATCCCAGTCCCAGTTACCTACAGTGTGCTATTGTCCCCTTCCCAAGCTTGAGAATCTTCTTGCCTTGGCCCCTGCTTTTGCGTATCTTTTTACAAGGACACTAGCTCCCCTTCCACTCAAAACACCTTCACATATTATCTTTAGTGGATTTGGGGTTTTATAAAATAAAGAGAAGTCTTCTTGAGTCAGCTTCTTTCGTTAGTTTTGCAGACTACTACCTACCAAAATCTTAGCTTTCTTCCTGAAACGAGGAAGAAGAAAACCACAGGAAAAAAAACTGGTTAGTTAGAATTCTCTCTGATTCTTCTATTGCAACATAAATAACATACAGCTTGACTTATAGAAATCATATTGGAAATTTAAATTGTGTTGGGGTACTATAGAAGGGGAAATTGAGATGAATCCTAGCATGTAAGACAGAAACCAGAAAAAGATATGTAAGTAAAAGAAATCAGTATATAAAAAGACAGAAAAATGGCCATAGCCTAGTCACTGAATTCACTCCTCATATATTCTTTCCCTCTTCTCATTTTGCTTCCATGTGTCCGAGTCTCTGAGTGTGATAGAAATGGAGGGATGTGGGATGATAAGAGCAGCCATATAGTGATATGGCTTCATGTACCATTTTTAAACAAACTTGCCTCTCTGAACGAATGTGAGGTTACTTTTTGGAGCTGGTAGCCTCACATAATCTATATGGATAAGAGCTAGAGGGAATATCACTGCAGAGCTGAAGAGATGGTTCTGGCTTTAGACCTTAAAAGACCTGAGTTTGAATTTCTGTTCTATGACGCACCAGCTCTACGACCACTCTAAGTTTTGATTTCTTCGTCTTCATCTGCAAAATTAGGATAATAATACCAACCTTGCAGAGCTGATGCAAGGATTAGAGATGATGAATATGAGGCCCTGTTTAGTTCCTAGACCATGATAGATAGCACATAAATGATGCCTCTTATTAGTATTTGAGTAATTGTGCCCCCGTCACTACTATAGACGACAAATGAAATCCTAAGAATGACAAAAGGAGGGGCACCCGGGTGGCTCAGTGGGTTAAGCATGTGCCTTTGGCTCAGGTTATGATATCAGGGTCCTGGGGTGGAGCCCTGCAATGGGCTCTCTGCTCAGCAGGGAGTCTGCTTCTCCCTCTCCCTCGGTGCTCTCTCTTGCTCTTTCTCAAGTAAATAAATAAAATCTTAAAAAAAATGGCAAAGAGAAAGGATCAACTGAAGAGAATAAAAAGTCTCTAACTAGGAGCTATTTTTTGTCTCTCTCTCTCTCTCTTTTTTTTTGTTGTTTTTTTTGTTTGTTTGTTTGAGGGATCCTGATCACAAAACTTGCTCTCAATATGAGTTTGGTCCTCATCTGGAGGAATAAGCATCAGTAATCCCAATTTAGCATTTTCTTGACAGACTTGTATTTCAAACGACACTGTGGCCTATTTCTGAAGGTATGTACAGCTTGCTTAAGAGTTTCAGCCATAATAGAGGTCAAGAAAGTGACAGCTAATCTTAAGAGACCAGAATACATTGCGATCAGAAACTCAGGTTAAGGTGTGCCCAGTTATACTTGCTGAGCAGTCATAATGCATCTTGTTTTCTGAGCTAGAAGGAAGGGTCAAGTGATGGGGTGAAGTGTGCATTGCCCACCAGAGCAGATTCCCACTCCTGTCAAATCTGGGTTAAAAATAGCAATTAAAGGGGCACCTGGGTGGCTCAGTGGGTTAAAGCCTCTGCTTTCCGTTTGGGTCATGATCCCAGGGTCCTGGGATAGAGCCCCACATCGGGCTCTCTGCTCAGTGGGGAGCCTGCTTCCTCCTCTCTCTCTGCCTGCTTCTCTGCCTACTTGTGATCTCTGTCTGTCAAATAAATAAATAAAATCTTTAAAAAAATAGCAATTAAACACAACACTGTGGGCCTTTCACAGTAAGTCAAGATTCTCTCCAACTACCAAGCAACATCTTGCCTACAAAGATTGTCTTTGGAACCTTCCCAAATAGGAACACCTCAAAGTCATTTTGTCACATGGTGGAATTTCTCACCGTCTCAGGGTTAGATGCTATTTTTTTTTTAAAAGATTTTTATTTATTTATTTATTTGACAGAGAGAGATCACAAGCAGGCAGAGAGGCAGGCAGAGAGAAAGAGGAAGGGAAGCAGGCTCCCTGCTGAGCAGAGAGCCCGATGCGGGACTCGATCCCAGGACCCCGAGATCATGACCTAAGCCGAAGGCAGCGGCTTAACCCACTGAGCCACCCAGGCGCCCTCAGGGTTAGATGCTATTAAACTGAGTTCCTTTTTGGTACGATTTCACTTATGTTCTTTTGGTTAACTCTTGTTAGAGATAACAAAATAGCTGGCTAGCATTTTTATACATTAGTAAAATTCAAATAAATGGTCATTCTTCAATTTCGTAGGCCCCGATAGTCGGTTCCTTTAGAAGTCAGGTTTCATATGTTAACTTTAGGACAATATTTAATTTCATTATAGTTATAGACTATGAAACTTGGCTCTGAATAAAATCTCCTAAAATTAAGATACAGGAGAATAAGAGTAGCCATAGTTAAATAGCATAATACATGTCTTTACTATCATCTCAAAGACATGTTTTTAGCATAGTGGGATTTTTTTTTTCACAGTGGCAGAATAATAATAATTATAATACATTTACATACACACATATGCAAACCATCACCCCAACAACCACCAAAACAAAGTAACCTGTTCAGAAAACAAACAACATCACTCCACTTAATTCTTGCAATCTTGGTTTTAAAAATTAGCCTACTTGAATTTGTGTTTCTTGTAGATATTATATAACTCTGAGTTTTTTTTTTTTTTCATTTTCCATGTAAACTCTCACTGTGAGGACTCCTAGTGTGGTGTAACTTTATTTTTTTTTATTTATTATTTTTTTAAAGATTTTATTTATTTATTTGTCAGAGAGAGAGCAGAAGCACGGAGAGCTGCAGGCAGAACAGGCAGAGCAGGCAGAGGGAGAAGCAGGCTCCCCGCTGAGCAAGGAGCCTGATGTGGGACTCGATCCCAGGGCCCTGGGATCATGACCTGAGCCGAAAGGCAGACGCTTAACTGACTGAGCCACCCAGGCATCCCCGTGGTGTAACTTTAAATTCAAGAACATCTGCTTTCATCTTTAAAAACTCTTAAATTGCAGGATGCCTGGGTGGCTCAGTCAGTTAAGCAACTGACTTGATTTTGGCTCAGGTCAGGATCTTATGGGGTGAGATCAAGCCCTGCCTGGGGCTCCCGCCCAGTGGGGAGTCTGCTTAAGATATTCCCTCTTCCTCTCCCTCTGTCCCCTCCCTGCTCTCGCATGTGCACTCTCTCTCACAAAATAAATAAATGAACTCTTCAAAACAATTTATTATTTTTTTATGAACATATAATGTATTATTTGTTTCAGGGGTACAGGTCTGTGATTCATCAGTCTGACACAATTCACAGTACTCACCATAAGACATTTCCTCCCCAATGTCCATCATCCAGCCACCCCATTCCTCCCATACCCTTCCACTCCAGCACTCAAAACAATTTAAAAAAAAAACTCTGAAATTGCTGCATCCTTTTTAAGATTTATTCTTATTTATTTTAAAGATTTTATTTATTTATTTGAGAGAGAGCAAGAGAGATCACAAAGGGAGAGGAAGAAGAAGACTCGCCGCTGAGCAGGTAGCCCAACGCCCGTCTCCATTCCAGGACCCTGAGATCATGACCCCAGTTGAGTGGGGAGACAGACACTTAACTGACTGAAGCACCAAGGCTTCCCTTAAACCAACATTCATCCTGTGACTAAATCCTGGAAATCCTTAAGATGAACTGGATGCTGCGACAGCTGGCCTCTTGGTTTTGGGTGTTGTTCCTTCATGGAATTCAGGCCTGAATCTGTGGTATACAATTTTTAGGTGCCTCACCCCAATGGCCAAATGGTATTTTAGCTTTGGCACTCCAGTTACCCTTTCTCTTTCACTTGTCAGCATAGCCGCATGTGCCTGTGGTGACTTCTAAAGGTGACAGGCCTTAGATCCACAGTGGCGACACAGCGAGGGCATCTTATTGTGATGCTTTCTAAATGATGAAGTCCCCTTCGTCCTCTCATTTCTGCTGCTGAGAGCAAAGACTAAGATCGCTCCACCTCTAACAATGAAACTACTCTCTTATGCGTCGCCTCTTTTCAAGTTAAATGGTATAATAAGTCAAAGAGAAGAAAAAACTGCCTTGTTAAGAGTCAAGAGGTTGAAAACCACTGTCAGCTGTCTAACCAGGAATGCAAATAAAGGAAAGACTATTTTACTAAAAGAATTTTTGAAAATATATTTCATGTCTCACAAAAACAGCAGTAGGTGGATGTGTTTCTGGGAATTTGCAACAAGCTTGTATGTAATTGTAAATTGTAGTAAAATACAATCTAGTTAGGACACAGGTAACCCATCATAATACTGATTTTTGTTCAAACTTGATGGTGACAAAATGACTTTCAGTTATCTGTGTTTGGGGAGGTTCTAAAGACAATGTTTGTGAGCAGGAAGTTGGTGGTGGAATAGTCTTGACTTATTGTGAAAGGCCAGCAGGATGTGTTTAACTGGGATTCTATTACCAGGATTTGATAGGAGCGGGAGTCTGCTCTGGGGCGTGATGCGCACTTTACTCATCACTTGACTCTTCCTTATAGCTCAGATTCAAATTCCCCAACATCCTATATTTAGACCAACAGTGACAGGTGCAAAGAATTCAGGTGAAGGCAGAATAAAAAGAAGAGGACTAGATGGGGCACCTGGCTGTTTCAGTTGGGAGAGCATGTAACTCTTGATCTTGGGGTTGGGAGTTTGAGCCCCACACTGGGTATAGAGATTACTTGGGGGAAAAAAAAAAGGACTACAAATAGTTTTCTCAGAGTGCAGTAAGATTTCTAGAGATCTAAACACTTGAAAGAGCTAGATATTACTCTCTTTGTTTAGTTGTAAAAAAGTGTAAAAATAAGTACACATTCATATTATACTAGCAAATATTGCTACTTTATACTGAGTTTTTTCTTCAACGTTGTGAACTCATCATATGGAAGTCAAAAGTCTGATGGTACTTAATTAATATTAATCTTTCTCTCTTGCGGTTTTATTAGGAGCTACTTTTTTTTCCTTACCCTTACAAGTTTTCTCATTCTCAGTTTCTATTCCAAAGTTCCCATATTCAGGGACTATCACAATCAAATTGAACAAGTGTCTCCAAAACCAAAATAGATCACTACAGGAAGCAGTTACAGTCGCTAATAGAGTCTGACTGAGAGGAAGAGTTCATATTAAAGAGGAGAAAAGAAAGAATTTTGAAGAGCAAAAATTGAGGAAGAGATCTATTGGATGCTTTCCCTCTTCTCTTTTCTGGTTGAGGATTTATTTCCCAGAATTATCATATCTACCAAGAAAGGAAGAAAGGAAGGAAGAAAGAAAGAGAAAGGAAGGAAGGAAGGAGGAGAGGAAGGAAGGAAGGGAGAAAGGAGAAAGAAAGGAAGGAAAGAAGGAAGGGAGGAAGGAGGAAGGATGGGAGGGAAAGAAAAAAGAAAAACCCATAAGGCATTAGATTTCCCAGAGTTAGGATTAGGTATCCAATTAGATTTAATTTTTGAACAGGAACAAGTAAAGATATAAATGAAAGTACTGAAGAAGATGAAAAGGAATAGGGAAAGTGGATTAGAACAGGAAAAAAAAAAGTAATCTGTGTAGAAAGAGACAGAAAAAAGCTTTTTCAGGAAGAGAAGAATTATGCATTGTTTTAGAGAGTCAGTTCCAAAAGCTATAAACTGAAATTGCACACAGCTGTTTGGTTTCCTCTCCAGGGGTCCTGGAAAGATGAATATCTTCTAGTGGCCAGAGAGCCTTGCACAGTTGATTCTTTCTCTCTCTCTCTTTTTAAAGTAAGCTCCAAACCCAATGTGGGGCCTGTACGCACAATGGGAAGATCCAGAATTGTACGCTTTACTGACTGAGCCAGCCAGGTGCCCCATCAGTTGATTCTATTTCTGAGGTGAGTTCAGAGTATTTACAGATTTCTGTGTGTTTCTTACATTCTACCAGATTCCAATTCTTATATGCTTAATCAAAGAGAAGTTGGGGCGCCTGGCTGGCTCAGTGGGTTAAAGCTTCTGCCTTCAGCTCAGATCATGATCCCAGGGTGCTGGGATCGAGCCCCCCATCTGGCTCTCTGCTCCGCAGGGAGCCTGCTTCCCTTCCTCTCTCTGCCTGCCTCTCTGCCTGTTTGTGATCTCTGTCTGTCAAAGTCAGTGACACTGTCATACCACTATTCAGAATCATGGAATTATGATTCATGTAAGTTCTTTGGGTATTACATCATAGCGAAACTCATGTGAGCCTGACACCTAAACTTATCTTAATGGGTTACCACAGACGGATGTGTTGTTCAGATTTCAAGGCTAGGACATTTTCACAATGGGCTTGTGGAGAATTACTCAGGCTAAACTTCTGCTTGTCTAGGAGCACTTGGCTGGCTCAGTTGCAAGAACATGTGACTTTTGAGTTCAGGGTTGTGAGTTTGAGCCCCATGTTGGATGTAGACATTAGTTTAAAAAAAAGAAAGAAAAAAAGAAAAAAAAGCTTAAAAAATTAAACTTCTTCTTGCCTAGAATATTTGTACAGCTCTGTGGTAGCCACTAGCCTCACTGAGCACTTTAAATGTGGCAAGTCCAAACTGAGAGGTGCTGTAAGTTTAAAACACATATCAGAGTTTAAAAACAGTATCCAAAGAAAAAAAATGTAAAATAGATAATTAATAACTTTATATTGTTTATGTGTTGAAATGATAATACATATTTTGGATATATCAGGTTAAGGAAAATGTATTAAAATCAGTTTAATCTGTTTCTTTTTACTTGATTATTGTGGCTGGCAGAAATTTTAAAATTACACATATGTCTCATACTTGGCACTCAAGTTATTTTTCAGTTATGCAGCTCCTTTAATACAGGGAATATTCTGGTCTTGATTTGCATGATATCTTTAGCACCTAATGTGAATGGCCAATAAATGTGTTGAAGGCATTATTAGTGAGTGCCAAACAGAGACTTATAGTCAAGCTATCTCCTCCTCTGGAAGGAGAAGAACATTGCTGAAGACCATGACTAATCTTTTGCTCTCTTATTTCTGTATTTTTTATTCCAAAAAGACCATTTCCCCCCCTCGGTTGTTTTAAGCATCCATCAGGTTTAGAAGAGCACTGTTTTTTAATCTCAGATATGCTAATATATCAGTGGTTACATACTTTAAAGCTCTAGTTCTCTGAATGGCTTAAACTCTCCTTAATCTCTGTGAGTCAACTGTATTTTCCTCCCTAGGGTGATATGCTGGATAGTCTCTGGGCAATTCAGCATCACCCTTAGCCTCTTCAAAGGCAGTACTGTATTTCCCAGAAGTTCCTTCCCTGTATGGTTCCAGGTTGGAATCTATCAATGAGACTAGTTCAAGATTTAGTTCAAGATCTAGAAGGCAGAATAGAAGGATGTCATTGTTTTCCAGTTAGTTACAGGAAGATCCATGGACAGACAGAGGTTCAAAGCTGCTTACAGATAAACTTCTTGAGGAACTCTAGTATCTACATTGCTGATTAAGGTAGCTGGTATAGGGTGGACACGTGTGGACACACGTAAGCTAAGGATGTATAGACCTAAGGGGCTTCTTTCTTGCCGGGGCCCTTTCAAGACTATGAGAGTAATTTTGTGTTCATTATTTTTTTCTTAAAGAGAGGTTTCTAAATTGCATAAGCTGTAAGTCTTCCCCAACCCAACTGTAGTCTTGAGTGGTTGAGAGTCTCCTACTAGAGATCTTATAACTCTAGTGGCATTGGGAGGGTTCCCAAGAACCACTGGCTTTGGGGCTGATTTGTTATCTTCAGTGGAGCTTCTTGGATTTTCTCTCCAAGGGATTTCCCCCCAACCCTCCAGTTCTTGTGGAAGTTGTGGAAGCTCCAAGTCTCTTCATCCTAGGAACAGAATGGCTTTTATTTTCATCATTGAGTCAGTCATTGCTTAAAAATGTTTGCGGCCAACAATCAGATTACAATTCGTTTTTTGTATAGTCCACTTAATCTCAAATTTAAGAAGTGACATTTTCTTTTCTTTCTTTCTTCTTCTTTTTTTTTTCAGAAATGACATTTTCTTATAAAGGGAATGATAGTGAAAAAAATTATTTAACATCACATTAAAATACCAACCAAACAAACAAATAAAACTTTAGTGCAAACTTCATTTTGGTCCACAGTGGAGTCTCATAATGTAGCATTTTGTCTGTTAGATAGTGTATGCTTAGTAACTACGTGCTAAGTGAGTGTGTGAATTAATGAGTGAGTGAAGGACCGGAAGACTTTACGTGCATCTGTATCCAAGTTGCTCTCTAGTTATGATAATTAAAACAACATAGCTCTTGGGGTGTCTGGGTGCCTCAGTCGGTTAAACGTCCAACTCTTGATTTTTGCTCTGGTCGTGATCTCAGTCAGGGTCATGAGATAGAGCCCCAATTTGGGATCTGTGCTCAGCATGGAGTGTGCTTGAGATTCTCTCTCTCCCTCTTCCCCTCCTCCTCCTGCTTTTGCATGCTCTCTCTCTCTAAAATAAATAAATAAAAATCTTAAAAAACAAAACAAAACACCATAGGTCTTGTTTATTCTAAATAATCCTCTCTAGATTTACTTAGCACAATACCAAGAATTACCAGCTGCTCACTGCTTTTTTTTGGATGCAAATGATGAGTAGTTTTGGGAGCCATTCCAGCACAAAATTCAAGGAAATCCCAGGATGCATCTGTAAGTATTTTAGGATCTTCCAGAGGTTGGAAACTCCATCTGTTAACTAGGAATTATTTTCCAAGGGTGAATATATATACAGGTTTCTCCGCTATTGTTATGTAGAGTGTTTCCATGAGCCGGAAATGGCATAAAAATACAATTACCATTTATTTATATGAAAAAATTCTTGAGCATTCCCAGACCCAAAAAATAACCTCTCTTGGGCTTTTATGATACCTTAGGACACATCTTGCTAACAGATGCACAAAATAAATCAAGAAAGAACACAGATGCTCACAGACACAGTTCAAGGCTATGGCAGCTTTATTCTGAGATGTTGAGTGTGGCTCCTGGGGAAAGAGCTTGGCAGGGCCATCCTCACTGCTCCGGGTGCACACTGCTCTGTGATGACTTGGCCACAAAACGAATGTAGAACGCTATCTTCGATTTTTGCCTTTTTTTTTTTTTTTTTTTAATAGAAGCAAAATCCTCTTTGGATTTCTTTCTGTTAGTTGAAAACTGGTACTAAATAGAGGTCTTTTGTGAAAGTGAAATGGCTTAATGTGAATTTTTGAAAGGCGGGGCATACGTGCATATATTTTTAAAAAGGGCTTGACTATGAGAATGGGGTTTGAAGAGTTCAAGCCCTCTCTTTTCTTGCGATCCAATTCTACATGGTAAACAGCATTGATAATAACTTTGTTGGCTAAGAAAGTCAATGGCCAGTCTTTGCCAGAATCAATCATGCTTATGTAAAGACTAAAATCTTTAAAATTAAGAGATACTTTAATCATGCTAAGTGTTTGACCAGGATTTTAAAAAACGCCCACAATTAACATTACCACATACTCCATATTGAAGTCAAGCTAAAATATGAATCTGACATTTAGGTGTTAATTATTTTGAAAACATATAAGTACATGGGAAAGTTAAAAAAAATTCCACATTTTGCTATTTTTTCTAAGAATTTATTTTCTTTAATTTGTATTTTTTCATGAATGGAGGAAGGAAGTAATAAAACTATAGTTAACACACTTGATAACGAGTGTGTTGATAAGTTTGAAAAATTTTGGTCTTTTTGCTCATTTGTTTTCATTTAGTAAACATTTACTGTGTTCTAGCTCTCTGCTAGCTAGGTACTGTGTTAGCCAGTAGGGATACAATGGTGAATTACACTTGATAGCACCCTCTTGATGTAGCCACAAAACAGACAATTCCAGGGGAAAACAATAGGTAAATGATTCCGGACACTATGAAATGAAGAAAATTAGCTTTTGTTGGACAAAAGCAGCAGTTAACATATGATGATCTGACACTGGAGTTAACGTATGATAATCTCATCTCCTTTCTATAGTGCCTTGGAGAAACTTTAAAAGGAGGAAACACCCTCTGTGACACTGCACACCTAGCCTAAGTGAACTCTCTCAATAAACAGCACCACTAGAATTTTTACCTAGGGTTGCCGGGATCCTATAGGCAAAGAACGCCAAATACTCCTACTAAATTCCAAATAGGCGCTGGGAACAGGTAATAAAATAGTCCCTCTGGCCACGCGTTTAGCATCACCCAGTGCATTCTCTAAAGGCCATGTGGACCCTACAAACTGGGAAGGGTGCTTTGTTTCTCTGTACCCCTCATCCCTGAAGCTAAGAGGGCTCAGCTGCTTCAGCTTTCACCAGCAAGAGATGCAACCCGAGCAGAAGGTAGGATGTGAATTTATTCTCTAACGTTTGCACTTCAGTTTCCTTACTTGTGGGTTATAGATAAAATTATCCGTAAGTTATCGCTTAGGAATAAGCAGCTAAGTAGAGTTATGATTGTTTCATTCCTAAGTGCTGTGTCAGAAATAGTTTCTGGTACTTCATAAACGCTGGATGAATAAATAGAAAGGGTTTAAAAAAAAAAGGGTATGGGGCAGAGAAGCGCCGCGTAATTCGGAGCCCCTATTTTACTTCGCCCACAGGTCAGTTTCAGGTGTCTAGATGTCGCGAGGAAGGAGCCCCGAGGCCCCGCTCCAACAAAGGGCCAGCAGCGCATGGTCCTCAGCTAACCCCAGGCTGCCGTGCGAAGCTTACCCCGGCTTTCCTCGCCTCTCCAACGCGGCCCCTGCGCTCCTGTCCCGGGCGGATTGGTGGCCGGCAAAGGGCACCGGGCGCCTTTAAATGCTAATGAGCGTCGTGCCCAACTCCGAAGCCAACTTTCCCCACCCTCTTCCCTCGCCCGCCCTTCCCTCCCGGGCCCGCGCGCCGCCTAGAAAAACTTGTGCGGGGCCATTTTTGGGGCAGTAAGATCGAGCGAGGAGCCCAAGACCGAGCGCGCAGCCCGAGAGCTCGAGCCGCCTCCGCCGCGAGACCCCACCTCGGCCGCCGCCGCCTGCGCCGCGAGATCCGCACCGGCCTCTCCGAGAGCGAGCCCCGGCCGCCGCGACCACCAGCCGCGCTAACCGCCGACCAACCGCCACCGAGGTGCCCGAGTGAGAGCAGAGGAGGCGGCATGAGCGAGGCGGGCGAGGCCACCACCACCACCAGCACCGCCACCCTCCCGCAGGCTCCGGCGGAGGCGGCCGCCGCGGGCCCCCAGGACCCCGCGCCCAAGAGCCCGGTGGGCAGCGGCACGTCCCAGGCCGCGGCCCCAGCGCCCGCCGCCCTTGTCGCAGGAAACCCCGGTGGGGACGCGGCCCCCGCAGCCACGGGCACCGCGGCCCCCGCCTCTTCAGCCCCCGCGGGCGGCGAAGACGCGGAGAAAAAAGTTCTCGGTGAGTCAGGCGGCGGAGGGTGGGGGCTGCTCCGAGTGGGGGGCCGGCGGCCGCGGGCGGCTGCGCACGTGCGGGCAGCTCCCGGCTGCATTTGCCAGCAGGGCGGCAGAGTGACAGTCGCGGTGCCCGGCGCCGGTGGCCGAAGCCCGCCCGCTCTGCAGAGGCTCCCGGGTGAGCGCGCGGCGCCCTGCGCTCCAGTGTGCCCTGTGCGCGCCTCTCCCGGTCCCCGGCCAGCAGGTTGGGGGCTTCACTTTTGTCACCTAGGCGCGGGCACTGTCACACATTCCCGCAGTGGCGAATATCTCGGTCCAAAGAGGAAAGGAGCGACGGTCTGGGAAGGGGGTACCCAGGGTAGGGATGGATGTGGATGTAAGGGAGGGACAGACACGTGGGACGGGGACTGTGGAGCCCTTGCTTGGGATCTGGGTGAGGTGAGGATTTCCCTCGGGGAAAAGTGGAGGAGAGGAGCACAGGGAGGGCAAGGTGGAGAGGCTTCTTGCTGAGAAGGCTCAGGTGTCTGTCCCGGATGCCCTTCCCACATGGGCACGGGAAAGACGCCATGCTTCTGGCGGCCACATGCCGGCTCGGAGGTGTTGCAATCCTCTCCGGGAAACTTGGGTCTTGATCCCACGTCCTCCCTCTGCCGCCGCTGCAAAAAAAACCATTCCGTGTTTGCCAGTCGCTTACGCGTTTCTGCTCCCCGACTGTGGGAATGCGCTTGGGGCAGCAGCTGAAAAAAACTTCCGTCGATAGGGTGGGTATGACGTTTGTTCAGAATTTCCTTATCTATCTAGGGACTTGTAACTTAGCAAAACAGATGGGAAGATGAGACGTTCGGGTTGGTGGGGCACAGCAGTGGAAAGGGTTTGTGCGGTCATTGTTGGTTTTGTCGCTTATTCAGCCTTCTGGAGGCTGAACGAACTCCCAGTGCAAGGCTTAAGCAGGTGGGTGGTGAATAAACTGAAGGGTGTGTGCTTATGTCCATTCACTCTCTTTTTTAAACAGGAAAGTTAGGAGATGGTGTAGGATGCTTCAGAGCAATTTCCAGTATTTGGGGTGGGCATGTTTGATCTCTCTGAGCCTTGCCTACCCAATTTCCTAGGAAGAAAATGGAAGGACTAAGGTGAAGAGAGTGTAATACAATTCCATGCCCACCCCCCCGCCCCCAGGCCCATTTTCTTGTTCTTCCAGGGCTTTTACTCAGTTACTGGGGACAACATGCAAATGTAACCTGTGTAGGTTAAGAAACAAAATTGCCCTAGTTTTTGCTGGACTGAAAGTTACTCCAGTCTAGTCACTGTTGTATTGAGATATTGTTTCCACACAATGTTTCTTGGAACATTTCCATGTACAATGTCTGAGAGAGACAATCTTGGGGTTATACAAGCAGTGTTAAGGTATATTCTTAATATTCACAACTTGTTTTTTATATACAGGAACGTTTTCAGGTTTTCACTTGATCCCTGCATCCTTCTGAATCTAAACTAAACTGCTGGATTTCATATGGAAGCAGTTATCTTTAAAGATGAAAGGAACAGATAAATTAATTATTTTTTCTTAACCACCAACTGCTGTTAAGCCTCTACCACATCCCAGGTGATCATTCTGGAGGTTTTTCATGTTTCCATTGTAACTCCAACTCTTAAAATGAAGAACAGCCTTCTGCATGACATTTCAACACTGTTTGTCCCTGTCCAGTGTGTTCTGCCATCTCCTCTTCCTTTGCCAGGCAAACACATGGGTGCCTAAAATGTGCCAGGCACAGTGCTGACTGAAATGGAATTCTGGTTTGGCTTCTCTCATTCTACTTCCTGCATACAGTCTTTAACCTTCAGTGGATAGCCAGCCATAGGCCAGAAAAGTAGTTTGCCTGAGTGAAAGAAAACTAATAAATATCCTGGAAGCCATATGGTCTTCCTCTGTACATGCCCCCCTCCCTGCCTTCCCTCTTTGGGTATGTGAAGTGAGTTTATGGTTATAAAGCAAGAGGTGTACGTGGATGTTGGATCCCATGATGTTGGGAGTATTTGTGGAATTAGGACATTTTAAAAAACTACTTTGAGTAGGTAAAAATGGCCTTCAGCCTGGATTGAAGTTAGATTTGAAAATTCATCTTTTTTCCCATAAACATTGCCTTTCTAATCAAGATCATTCCTTTGACAGTGTTAGACATTAAATACGAAAATGAACCAAATAGTTCCTGTCTTTATGTTTTTCAGGTCATTAATTTTTGGGCAAATGAAAGGAGGCACAAAAAGCCTATTATTCAAATAATGTGTAACTTAAAAGCACATGATTTATCAAAAATGAGCCTCTTCTGTGTACAGTTAGATCTAATACTTTTTTTTTTCTTTGACCTGTTGCTCTAATTAGAATGGCCTAAAACTGAAGATTCCAATGGTTTAAATCTCTGCATTGGAGACATCTTGTTACTTGGGCATAGAGCTGGAGATTTCTCATCAGTGGTGGGCTGAATGACTTTGGAGGCATAATGAGTTTTTTTTCTTTTCTTTTTTCTTTCTTTCTTTCTTGGAGCATAATGAGTTTTTTTTTTTTTTTTTCTTTTTCTTTCTTTCTTGGAGGCATAATGAGTTTTTCCTTTCTTTTTTTTTTTTTTCTTTCTTTCTTTTTTTTACAAAGAGAGCTAACATACTTCTTTAGGCATATCAATATAGCAAAACTGGACAGCATTTGCCCACAACAAAGCAGCACTAATTACTATTTTAGTCTTGAATTTAAAAACGGAATCCTTATTGTTATCCTTGGAAGTTATCACTTTGTATCTCAGTGTAGATTGTTGTTACTTCATTCTCTACTAAACTTTTTTTTTTTTTTAAACCATACTCTTATTGTCATGTTTCCTGTTTCATTGAGTCTTGATAACTGCTCTATGTATTTCCTGAACGTAGGCGTTTCCTAGACATTCTGAATTTAGCATTCACAGTTGATTCAAAGGAGTCTTCTCAAATCGTGCTTGATGGCTGACAGATGAATCTCTGAAGGACAAGTTATATGACCATAGTATTTGTTTAGATTCTCTTGAATTCCTTTGAAGTCTGGTGTTGTACAGAAGTTGTCCTCATGATGGAAAGTGGAGGTAAACAGGTTAAAGAGGGGGATTTTGTAAAAAATGCTGAGTTTGACTCTCACCAACTGCAGAGAGTGGGGTAAACAATGAAACAGAAGCCCAAATTCATCACTCTGGTTTGGAAAGGCCTGTTACATCATGTCTCAGGGTGGTGAGGACAGACTGGGATTGAGACAGCATCGGTTCTATTATTACTCTTGACTCCTCTGATAGGCTCCTAGCTGGCAACTACACAAGATACTTTATATTTTTGTAGATTAGCCACAAAACAGTAGCTTTGTAGGGGCTACCGGATTTACTTACTCAAGTTTGCTTTATATGTCAAAGCTTTATATGTCAAAATGTGAAAGTGCTGTGTTGGGGTCATTGGTACTTACTTAACCTTGTTCATCCGTTTGCCTTATCTTTCATTGTGACCTTCTTTTGCACTTAGAAAATTTTTTCAGCATTGGGGCGCCTGGGTGGCTCAGTGGGTTAAAGCCTCTGCCTTCGGCTTGGGTCATGATCTCAGGGTACTGGGATTGAGCCCCTGCATCAGGCTCTCTGCTCTGCGGGGAGCCTGCTTCTTCCCTCTCACTCTGCCTGCCTCTCTGCCTACTTGTGATCTCTCTCTGTCAAATAAATAAATAAAATCCTTAAAAAAATTTTTTTTCAGCATTAAAACTTGGATCTTAAAGAGTATTTTTTGTTTTTTCCTTAAATAATGTTTCCTAGTTTTAATTACTACAGAATTGTATAGACTTATGACCACTCTTTATGACTTTACTGAAAAGTTTAACAAGGAAGAGAGGTTCAGTCTTCTTAAAAGTGTTTTCCTATGGTAGCTTCCCTTGCTCCATTTTCTTTTCCAAATATATATTAGATTTAAGCCTTTAATGGTTTCCTCAGGTATGTTTAGGCTTTATATAATGCTATCAAGACCTTAGTGATATGAGCTTTATCTCTTTGTAGGTCAGATACTAATTTATCTGCTTAATCTTATTTTAGCCACCAAAGTCCTTGGCACTGTCAAATGGTTCAACGTCAGAAATGGATATGGATTTATAAATCGGTATGTGTGTATATCTCCGTACATGTTTTAAATGCATGTTTACTATATGGCACCAGGAGTTTATAAATCTTTATCATACTTTTTAAAAGGCTTATGTAAGTTTGTTTTGTTTTATTTTTAACTGATGTCTGGAGTAAGTTTTAAGATTTGTAAGTACTGTCAACATTTTCATTTGTAAGCTACTGGTATTGAATATTAATTAAAATACATTTCCAGAATACTGATAAGTAACGTTTTATAAATTCAGTCATTAAAAAAGGTGAGGGAGATAAATGAGAAACAGGAAGGGACTTAGGATAATTGGGACCATATCCATAACTTCACAAATGGAGAAATGGAGTCTTAGACTGGTTAAGCAACTTTCCTAAGGTCACACAACTAGTGAGTAATTGAGCTGGATCTGTAACTCAGGTCTGGCCTGAGTCCTGTGTAGAAAGTGTAGTGTTTTCTTTAAGTGATGGTAGCTTCTAACCACATAAAATCGAGAACACAGCTGTAGGCTGTTGGGAGTCTGAGGCTATTTTACATGATATTGTCATTTTTCTTTGTCCCTGCCCCTGCCCTTAAAAAATTCCTTAATTTCTTCCTTATCTGATTTGGTGGGGTGGGGGGGTGAATTAAGGCAGGAAGGATGGAGGGGTGCTGTTTTAGGTTTCAGTGTAAGGAGAGCCTAGTTCACAGCTGTGCCCTGTCCTTTTAACTGTCTTACTTTGCTTTACTGGGAGGGACATCGCAGGCTCTGATTACATTCCACGTGATTTAGGATGAGATGAAAGGGAAGGGATGTTTCTGTAGAATCTGCACATTTGGATCTAAGCACTATGGTAGTATGGAGGAGTAAGACAGGTATCTTGCAGGTTTGAAAGTTTTTCACAAGGGCTGATTCCAGGCATCTGAGTTAAGTTGAGAGATTAAACAAATATTTATGTTGTCTTTTTGAAGTCTTGGAATCTAAGCCCATAAAAACATCTGTTCTTTTAAGTATTTCCATATACCTAGTACTTTTATTTGTGAATTTTTTGTCTCCCAACAGAAATGACACCAAAGAAGATGTATTTGTACATCAGGTAAGAGGAATAATAAATGTTACATTTGCTGTGTGAGGAGAGGGGTGTCTGTGATCTGCCCTTGTCTTTTTTCCAAAATGAAGTCCTATAAACTATTATTCTACTCTAAACTCTTACTGTGACTTTTATTTTTTTCAAGGGAGCTCATTTCCACGTTTTTAAGATGGCAGGTAAACTCTTCTATCCCCGATATTAACCGTTTTAGTTTTTTATGTTTGCAGTAATATTCAAATGGAGTAATAATCAGTGAAGACCAGTTTCTAATTTTAAAACCTTTGAGGCCTTAACAAAATTTTGTTTCCATGTTAGCATCTTATTTTGCTGACTTTGTGGTTCCTCGGTGTTTGGCTGGAACTGATCTGACTTTTGCCTGGGTGGGTCTTGGTTAAAGCCCTTCTACCAGAGGAACTCTGACTTGAGGTAAATAAAAGCACAGTGAAGCAGATGGTTAGAGTGTGTGTATCCAAGACATGAGAAAACTCCCCAGTTCCCAGGATAGTCCTCACTCCTGTTAAAATGAGGCATGGTTGGGGCGCCTGGGTGGCTCAGTGGGTTAAAACCTCTGTCTTCAGCTCTGGTCCTGATCCCAGGGTCCTGGGATCAAGCCCTGCATCGGGCTCTCTGCTCAGCAGGTAGCCTGCTTCCTCCCTCTCTCTGCCTGCCTCTCTGCCTACTTGTGATCTCTCTCTGTCAAATAAATAAAATCTTTAAAAAAAAAATGAGGCATGGTTAGCACATCTCCAGGTCAAAAGGTCCACATTCCCTTGGATTCAAAGGAAATGTAGAAAACGGGTAAAATATGGGAACCGCAGGCTTCTCTGCTACTGGATCTTTGTCTCTCTCTACATTCCTGGCCTGGGATGCTATTTATTTCATCATGTATCCTGGACTTGTTTTATAATGTTGGTTCAAAGAAGATATGCCTCCCCTTATTCTTTTTTATATTTAGTTTCAGTGACTTGTCTCAAATATGTGGGAGCTCTTAGCATATAACAGGAAGGTATAGAGCCAGGTACTAGCACATTGACCTGCAGGGCTGTCAAGCAGCTGGTTTTCCTGTTTTGTTTCCCTTCTGTTTGGTGCTGTCCGGTGGCTTTGAGGTGGGTGTGGTGACAGGAGCTGGGGATATCTAAGATTAAGCTCTCTAGTTGTGGTTTCTCTTGTTTACATTTCTGCTTGACTGGATATGTATCAGTCGTACCTAGATAAGGTGAATAGATTTTGTTGTTGTTGAGATACAGTGACTTTTGAAGTCATAACAGACTGAAAGTATTGCTTTTAATACCTAGAAGCTAATAAATAGACTTTTTGGGTAAAGAACTCTTGTGTCTGGTGACTGCTGTAGTAAAAGGACCTCCCATGTTTCTGTACTGGTGGCCAGCATCACTAGCCTGCAAGCATATGACCTGATTCCAGCCCCCATGAGGTTGTGTGTGAGTCACCTCGATGTGTTGAGGCCTGCCCAGTTTAACAGGAAAAAGGGAAGGAGCCGGCAGGGAGGGGCTGTTTTTGGAATGGCTGAATGTTCTAACCGCGGGTGCATGTATCCTGTCCTGAGCTGCCTTTCTTCCTCTGTGGGTGAGGTCTCTGCCCTATTGGCTCATTTTTTTCCCTCCTCCCTCCCACTCGAGTAAGGGAAGGGCTGGATTACACATGCCTAATCGCTTTATAAAATAAGGTTGACCTAGTTCCACAGAAACTCTGAGCCCCTTAACTATTTAGAGATACCAGCTAAAGAAATGGAAATTCATTGCAGAATTGTTCTCTCCCTTCCACTGACCTGAGATAGGGAGAAAGGGAGGACTTTAATAGGCAGGGTGTCTCCCTGCCACATAACAGCTTCATGAACCTTTTAATGCATCATCAGGGAATATGTGTATAGGGATGAGTGAGAGATGAATGGTGTGATGGGGAAAATATTGAATAATATCATACAGTACAGGGATATGCATTCCACCACCCACTCCCCCTATACTTTCCCCACCAGGCTGTATCTTTAGGTCTTCTGCTAAATCACTAACCAGCTTGTGTTTTCTTATCCATAAAGTGGCGGGGAGTGGGGGTGGGAAGAGGCCAGATTATGATGATCAGTAATGTTTCATTCTTGAGATAATTTTGTGTATTCTGTCAGAAAATGATCCCTCTGGCATTTTTAAATTCCTTTTTTCTATTCTTCATCATCCCTCCTCTCTTCATATGTTTTACAGTTCCTCTTGAAGTTAGCAGTATCTCTTGTCTGTAGAAACCTCTCTACCTGAAATATGTATTTGTGTGTTTCCTTAAGATTTCATCACGGCATTTCCCCCCCGCCCCACCCACTGATGGATGTTCAATCTGAATCTTAGATGCTTAATAGTTTGAGGGTAACTAATAGTATCCAATATCACGATCGGGTTGTAACAGAAGTGTGTGGTAACTAAACACTCTGTTTAATCCATCTATCAAGAAAAATTTCAGAAGATAGCATGAATCCAGAAAATAATGTGTAACATAGTTTTGTTTTGGAGATCCAGGTTAGTGGGAGAATAATTTTAAAAAGTAATTAATAATACACACAGTAAACTTGGAAGATGAAATCTGTGGCCAGTATTGATATATACTTCATTTAGAATTTTCTGTTCTCTTGACAGACTGCCATCAAGAAGAATAACCCACGGAAATATCTGCGCAGTGTAGGCGATGGAGAGACTGTAGAGTTTGATGTGGTTGAAGGAGAGAAGGTGAGAAAATATTGTGGCTGGGTATCAGTGTGTAGGCCTGTGCTTTTCTTGCATAATAAATGGTGCCTCAGCTCCTTTTGAATTAACATTCCTTTGGATTTTTGACAGGAAGAAGTGACTTTTAAGTAGAAAAAAAATTTTTTTTTAAGATTTTATTTATTTGACAGAGATCACAAGTAGGCAGAGGCAGGCAGAGAGAAGGGGTGGGGGATGCAGGCTCCCTGCTGAGCAGAGAGCCCAATGCGGGGCTCAATCCCAGGACCCTGAGATCATGACCTGAGCTGAAGGCAGGGGCTTAATCCACTGAGCCAACCAGGTGCCCCTAAGTAGAAAATTTTTGATTATTGAATGTCATTATAAATGTTCTTTGACTTGTTATAAAAGGGCATTTTAATTTCTCATTTAATAAATGATGAACCCTGTTCAATTATGGAGGGAGAAGCTAATTTTTCAAAATTTAAAGGAAATATTTTGTTTTGCTACCCAATATATACTCAAGTGTAGATTAAAATTTAACTTTAATCTCTGTACCCAACATGGGCTCAAACTGACAGCCCCAAGATCAAGAGTTGCATGCTTTACCAGCAGAACCAGCCAGGTACTCATAATTTTCATAGTATTCAAAATAGATAAAAGTTGCTTTGGGGAGAAAGATTTCTTTTTTATAAGTATAAAATTTCCATGCTCTGATTTATAAACACTTCTGCACAAATAATACACATTAAAGAATGCTTTATCCTCAATAAAAGAAGATTCAAAAAATTATTTTAAAGATTTATTTATTTGAGGGGCGCCTGGGTGGCTCAGTGGGTTAAAGCCTCTGCCTTCAGCTCAGGTCATGATCCCAGGGTCCTGGGATCGAGCCCCGCATTGGGCTCTCTGCTCAGCGGGGAGCCTGCTTCCTCCTCTCTCTCTCCTGCCTGCCTCTCTGCCTACTTGTGATCTCTGTCTGTCAAATTAAAAAAAAAAAAAAAAAAAAAAAAAAAGATAAAGATTTATTTATTTGAGAGAGAGTGTGCGTGTGCACACACAGAGGGAGAGGGAGAAGCAGACTCCTAGCTGAGCAGGGAGCCTGATAGGGAGTTCGATCCTAGGACCCTGGGATCAGATCATGACCTGAGCCAAAGGCAGACACTTAAGTGGCTGAGCCACCCCAGCACCCCAAGAAGATTCAAATTTTTAAAAAAGATTTCTTTATTTATTTGAGAGAAAGAGAGAGCATGTGCATGCACACACCTGGGGCTGGGGGCAGGACAGGGAGGGGGAGGGAAAGAATCTCAAGCAGAGACTCCCCACTGAGTCTGGAGCCCATTGTGGAGCTAGGTCTCATAACCCTGAGAGCGTGTCCTGAGCCCAAATCAAAAGTCAGACTCTTGACCAACTGAGCCACTCAGGCACCCCAAAAAAGATACAAATTTAATGTAATCACTCTGTTTTCTCTTTGGCTTGGATTTTGGAAAGCCAGAAGCATCTTCGTAGACTGTGTAACAGCTTTGGTCAGATCAGGAGCCATATGAGAAGCTAATGGATCATCTTGAAATGTATCTACAGAACTTTTTTAATACTGTTACATATTTGTTCCAATATTAGTAATGTCCTTTATGCTTTTTTTTTTTTTTTTTTATTTAACAGAGAGAGAGAGAGAGAGATCACAAGTAGGCAGAGAGGCAGGCAGAGAGAGAGAAAGGGAAGCAGGCTCCTCTCTGAGCAGAGAGCCGGACTTGGGGCTCTATCCCAGGACCCTGAGATCCAGACCTGAGTCGAAGGCAGAGACCTTAACCCACTGAGCCACCCAGGCGCCCCTATGCTTTGTTTTTAATCAACAGTCTATTACAGATACCAGTAAAACAATCTAGAATCAGAAACATTTTAAAACCATATGTGGTATAACTGCCATGGTCGTTCGTGACAGCCGAATTAGAAACTGAGAGAATGACTAGTGAAGTACTTACTGTGCAGGTGCTCTTTCCACTTACATGCACATCATTTTGTGGTCCACATTCTTAACAGCTCTCAAACTGTTTTGCTGAAAGAGCAAAAGTTACTGCATTTAATAGAGAAATTTAAATGATTGTTTACCAATGTGATCCCTAGGTTGTCTTGCAAATATAGAGTTTCAAGTCATCCACCAGCGAATGCTGACCTGTAGTGATTTCTGTTAACCCACTGAACCCTTAAAACTTGTTGCCAGGTTATTTTACCTTGTATGTTTTCAGAACGTGAGGTTTTACAAATTGATGTAGAGAGTGCAATAGACTGTTTTGAATCTCTTGTCTGAATTTTTTATGTTTTTGAAGCATTATTTTATCTGTCCATTTGAGAAGGAGAATGTTAAGTCTGTTTCAAGGATAATAAGGAGGGCTAAAGTAGCACTACATTTGTGGAAAACTATGTCTTACTAAATCAAGGACCCTTTTCTGTTGCTGCCAAGATGGGAGAAGTTTCCCTCTCAAACACTCTGCGCTGGATAGAGCCATCTGAGCCCATGAATAGCTATTCTCCTAGTGCCTCTTAGAATCATACAGGTTTCAACATTTTTTCTTTTTTTCCTTTTTTAAATAAATATCTATTTGAGACAGAGAGAGAGAGAGTGCATGAGGCAGGGGGAGGGGCAGAGAGAGAGGGAGAAGTAGACTCCTCACTCAGGGCTGGATCCCAGGACTCTGGGATAACGACCTGAGCCGAAGGCAGACAACTAACTGACTGAGCCACCCAGGCGTCCGGTTTCAATATTATTCTAAGAAGATAATGTGTCAGTTATTTTCCTTTGAGGAACATTCTTCCTGGCCTGGCATTATTTCTTTTATAATCGTATTATATTTACCAGTTCATGTTCTTAAAGAGGTACATCCTGTCTTGAACGTATAACCAAACAGGAAGGAAAAGTTGAGGTTGTGTGAGCAAAGAAACTACATTCTAATCAGTACACCAAGCACCTTGCTCACCTTTTTAATACCTGGGTGTATTTTTTTGAGGTTCTGATAGGAATTGTGAGTATGTTCTGCCAGTCTTTAACATTCTGACTGTCCCAGGCTGTTTTTTTGGGGGGTTGGGGAGGATGGTGTTCAGCATCTTTTAATTTTGAGGCCATCTTTATTTTCTTACTCAGGGTGCAGAAGCAGCCAATGTGACTGGACCAGATGGAGTTCCCGTGGAAGGGAGCCGTTATGCTGCTGATCGGCGCCGTTACAGACGCGGCTACTATGGCAGGCGCCGTGGACCTCCCCGTAATGTATGTTGTCTCTCTTCTTAAATGGTGATGAAAAAAATTTTCATGTCTAAAATTAAGTGTGCATCCTTGGAGCAGATAGATGTATCTTCTCTTGGAGGCACAAAATGATTTTTTTTTTTTTTTTTGGGTGGGAAATTTTTAATGTCCAACATTTTTCCATAGCCAAAGTCTCTTTGGATACCTGCCATGCAGAAGTTGTATCAGTTTATACAAATTTGGCTGCAAGTAACAGACAATTATATTTTAACAAGAAGGCTTAATTAAGATAAGATGTGCCAGGGTTGTCAAAAGGGCTTTCTCTTTTTTTGGCTCTTTTATCTGGTCAGAACCTAGTCATGTGGCATTTACTGGCAAAGGGGAATGGGATTTCCATGATTGGTATAAAACTGTTGTTCATCTCTTGGCACTAGCACTGTTGACCTCTAAGAAAATAAGTGTTTGGTTGGCAAGGGAGAATGACTGAATAGCTTGGGAATAGGCAAAAAAAAACTCTACTGACCACAGAAATACTAATTTGCTTTGACCAAGTAACTATTTTATTTAGCGTAGCATTTCCCCATTATTTTTAAGTGAAGAAGCAGTAAGTAATTCTCCAGATTTTTAGTTCTTTAGATTGGTACCAATCCAGGTGAAAGGGTTTACAACCAAGTCTTGTCTGCAGCTTACCTTAGAAGGCTCTATTTAAAGTACTTTCAAGGATCCGAAAAGAATCCCATTCATTTGTAGTCATGAGGATCCCATTAAATTTGAGTTATTTTTGATGTTTTAAGAATTATGACGTGGGATTGGCACTACAGAATAAAACTGAAGATGCTTTGTGAGCACTAGATTGTGGCTATGTATATTATCCAAGAAAAGCTTTTGAAAAATCTCACCAGAATAAAATGTCTGCAGAATGAGAAGGATTTATCCCCATGCTTTGGTAGGTTTACATCTTTCTGCTTACCTTAATGCTTTCCCTCTTCATTCTGTCATCTTAACACCCTGCCCAAATTGGTTTTTATTAGATACTTGTTATTTAGTTTTCTGTTTTTTGTATTTTCTTTTTTTTTAATTTTATTTTACTGTTCTCTAGTTTTTTGTTCGTTTGTTTGTTTTAAGTTTTTAAATTCCAGTTAGTTAACATAGAGTGCTGCATAAGTTTCAGGTGTATAATACAGTTACTCAACACTTCGTATACTCCCAGTGCTAAACCCCACCAGTGCCCTCCTTAATCACCATCACCTGTTTCACCCACTCATCACCCCCATCCTCCTGCCTAGTTCTGTTATTTTCTTACACATATTTTGCTTATCCTATTCAATTTTTAGTAAAAACCCATGCAGGGGTAGAGATAGGAATGAGTTACTATAACATTCATTATATCGAGTTAACTCTGTCATGTTCATCAGATTCCCAGAGCTCTAGTTTTGATGGCAGTTGACCCTTGGATAACACGTGTTTGAATTATGTGGGTCCACTTACCTGCAGACTTTTTTGGTGAATACAGTACAGTAATGTAAATGTATTTCCCTTATGATTTTCTTAAAAATACTACTTATTCTTACTTTGCTGTAAGAATACAGTATATCATATATATAATCCATATAAAGTGGGTATTAATTGACTCTGTTATCATTAGGCTTCCAGACAACCATAGGCCTTTAGTTAAGTTTTGGGGAAGTTAAAAGT
Organism: Lutra lutra; assembly: GCF_902655055.1. Lineage (NCBI taxonomy): Eukaryota > Metazoa > Chordata > Mammalia > Carnivora > Mustelidae > Lutra > Lutra lutra. Next base: position 89,848,136 of record NC_062285.1, read on the forward strand.
TTTGGGGTTTTTGACTGCATGGGGTTGGCACCCCTAACCTTCACATTGTTCGAGGGCCAACTGTATTTTGATTAGTAGGTTAATTCAGAAGTAAAAATGGTAGAAAAACTTTTTAGTGAGAAATTTTTGTTTTCTTTCTTTCTTTCTTTCTTTTTTTTAAGATTTTATTTATTTATTTGTCAGAGAGCGAGAGCCCAAGCAGGGGGAGTGGCAGGCAGAGGGAGAAGCAGGCTCCCTGCTGAGCAAGGAGCCAGATGTGAGGCTCCATCGCAGGACCTGGTGATGGTGTCCTGAGCCTATGGCAGCCGCTGAACCGACTGAGCCACCAGGCGTCCCAAGAAATTTTTCTTCAAAGACTTTTTTCCTTAGCTGGAAAGAACATGTTTGGCAATGGCAGTGCCATTATTCTTATTTTATAAAACTCTTAATGAAAGATTTGGCTGTAATAAATAATGATTTATGCAGTCTCACACTTAACTATTTTGGTGTATATTTTCTATACTAGTATGTTTTTATATAGCTGGGCATTGTGTCTGATGCAGGTTTTACGAAGTGTAGAATGGCTTGATTTTTCTGAAATTAGACTGTAGTTGAGACTTTTCCTCTTTGGGAGTTTAGTCGCCCATGTGGTGGTTCTGGAGGGTTCTAAATCTTAAAGAAATGGGTCATTATTTTGTTAGTTTTAATTTATTCATTTTTGAAAACTATAGTTAAATTTCTCTTGACTACCTTTGGCATTTGCATATCTTTATCCTTTAAGATTTGAGGTAAATTCTTTGAGGGATGTTTGGCTGGTTTTTTTTTTATTTTTTTAATTTTTTTTTAAAGATTTTATTTATTTATTGGACAGAGAGATCACAAGTAGGCAGAGAGGCAGGCAGAGAGAGAGGAGGAAACAGACGCCCCACTGAGCAGAGAGCCAGATGGGGGGCTCCATCCCAGGACCCTGGGATCATGACCTGAGGCAGAGGCTTAACCCACTGAGCCACCCAGGCGCCCCGGCTGTTTGTTTTTTAATATAAAACATTAGTATTTGATATGGTAGCTTAAATATGGGAAAAAAATATAAGGTCTAGTTTCCTTTTTTAATAAGGCCTATATTTAGAAACTGCCTAAATCTGTTACTTACTACTATAAAAGTACAATTAAAACTTTATTCCAAAACACATGAAGAGAATCATGCCATAAGTCAGTGGTTCTCAAACTTTTTGGTTTTTAGACCCATTTATATGCTTAAATGTTATGGACAATCCCAGAGTTTTTGTTTATGTGTGTTTATTGTATCAATATTATATCAGCAATTAGAGCAGCTATTTAAAAGATATTTAATTGATTTAAAATAAACTCATTACACATAAATATAAATAACATTTTTAATGAAAACTGTTTTTAAATTGAGTAAGAAGCATGATGTTGCTTATATTTTTGCAAATGGATATTTGGTTTAATAAAAGCTAGCTGGATTTTCATATCTAGTTCTGCATTTAGTCAGCTAAGAGGTTTTATGTCATTGTAGCTTTTTGGCACCCTTCCACATACCCATGAGAGAATAAGAGGGGAAAAGGCAAATAGTGTCTTGGTAGTGTTACCAGGATGTTTGAATTCAGTGCCTGTCTCCCACTTGGGAAGGTTTCGAGACCCTGTGCACACTTTGAGAACTGCTGCGGGATGGTTAGACTCTTAGGACAAACCTATTGAGAACACCACAAAGTATTTTTTTTCTTCTTGCTTTGTCCTGACTTCACCCCAGTGGATGGCAAATGTTGGGAAATACTCATTTGGCAGAGCTAATTAGTACCAACCTTGTAGTTGTTTTTTGGGGGATGGTTGATCAACAGATAGTCACCAATTCTAATTAGACGACTGCTAAATTCATTATAGATTGCTCTTGCTTCTCTGCTGCTTGGTATTTTATCTGCACAGACCTACTTTGATCTCAATGTTGTTTATCCCCGGTGATCCCATGATAACCTGGGTTAAATGCATTCTGCCTGTGTAATAGAAGGGATTATTCTTTTGGGGGGGATTTTTTTTTTCTTTTGGTGATACTCATCCTAAGTGGTATTCTGTGGTTCTGTCCTTGCCGAAACTTCTTCTGAATCTCTGTTTCTTTGCTTGCTAGTACGCTGGGGAGGAGGAGGAGGAAGGGAGCGGCAGCAGTGAAGGATTTGAGCCCCCTGCCACTGACGGGCAGTTCTCTGGGGCCCGGAGTCAGCTGCGCCGCCCCCAGTATCGCCCTCAGTACCGGAGGCGATTCCCGCCTTACCACGTGGGACAGACCTTTGACCGTCGCTCACGGGTCTTTCCCCATCCCAACAGAATGCAGGTAAAATGCACCTGGGACTTGTCTTCAGCAGTCCTCACCCCTCCATCCTTCCTCTGCCTCCTCTTCCTCCTCCTCCTTCAACATCAGCCGCCGGGAATCAAACCTTGCCTGTGGCTTCCCGATGCTGCAGAAGCTGGGGCAAGGCCTTTAGTGTACGTTTCCAGAGCAGCCAGGCTAGTAATGGTAACACAAGCATAGCCACGGGAGCCATGCCTGTACTTGGGCACCCTGGTGAATAGCGTGCAGTTTAAAGTAGAGACGCAGATGGGTATGCATTAAGAGCTTGAACTCTGAAGTCGGCAGACCTGGATTGGAGTCTTGTCTCTGCTGTGAGAATCTGTGAGCTTTCAAGAAAACGAGTTTAACCCTCATCCATTAAATGGGGGATAATAAGGTAACTCTTCCATGGATTTATGATGATTAAATCAAGGTGAAGATTTTGGTCCACTGCCTCAGGATAGATAAAATCTCTAAATAAATATTAATATTGTGAGATGGCATTGATTATTAAGAAAACCTAATGTAGACGTGGAGATTGTTGATTAGTTATTGATTCTCCTTTTTTAACTGAAAAATACTGATACAGCTATTGTGAACTTGACCTATAATTAATAAACTTGTACCAATTTCACAGTCCCCAGGAAATTTGGAAGACTTGGGATAGGATATCATTTTTGCTATCACTCACTATAACGTCTTCCTCTTGGTGTCCTTGTTTTTTGTTTTCTGTTTTTCCACTAAGTGTTTTGACTGAACACTATGTTCAGTCTGTTCTTTGCTACCCATCTCCTATCCCATCACACATGACTGTGTTCTTTCTACATTGCTTCTTGTTATTTCCCTTCCACTCTTTAACAGCTGTCCCTGACGAATGTGCTAAAAATAACGAGTAGACTTGCATATATGGAGAGATTGGGTCCATGAGGCATAGTAGGTTTCTTTAGGGCAGCACTCAGGGCTTCTAGGAAATGAGAACAGGAAGAGTCAGTGAGATTGGAATACACATTTATTTTTAGGGCATTAGTTGTACTTTCCTGAAATAATCTTTCTTAGTATTTAGCACGTCCGTATGTGTCATTTTTTTTAGAACATGCTGGTTCTTTTTTCTGTGTTTTTAAAATAAATCGTATTTCATCTTAGGAATTGAAGATTCAGAGCAAAATGATTCTTCAGTGCTAGGGGGAGCAGCATTTGCACAAGCTGGCTGAAAACGAATTTTGAGAAATGTTTGCTTATTCTGATAATTGCATGGAGTTGTTTTAACTTGAGCTGGACCTCTCATCCATTCCACATATGAAATAAAGACTGTGCTTAGATTCCTTCAACATCTTTTCCTTAGCAGTCTTTCTAATACACATCTGCTTAAGGCAATCAACAGCATCAGACGAAAATCCCTAAAACTCTTCCATACAGCTAGGCTACCTTCAGGCTATTAGTGTAATGGCTTAAAAGTGTAGAGAGATTTCTAGGATGTTAAAATTCTTGAGGTCAGATAGAAAAGTGTTTGCAAACATTTTCTACTACATAAATACTGAAATTTATTGGACGTAAGGGGGAAAAAATGACAATATACAGGACAATAGGTTTTCCCTTATGTACAAAGGACATGTATAGCATGATATATCAGTGACCAAATGACTTCTGTTTTTTTAAAGATAATATTCTAGCTTGATTTTAATTTAATTTGCACTTGGAAGTTAAGTAGAACCGGTTACTGAGCGAAGAGCAGCTATTTGTGGTCTTTGAGAAAAGAAGTGTATGAGGAAAAGGCGTATAAATTATTTGGCCTTGACCAGGTGACAGATGTTTGAAATCAGTGTTCATTCAGTCTTCCCTGTAGCTTTATAAAATTGGCAGTGGTTTCCATATTTTTTACTGGTGGTGTTACAAATGAAGAGATTTGAGTATTTTTAAAAACTGGCAACTTTTACCTAAGGTTGTGTGGGCAAGAAGTTGTAGAGCTGGATTTAAACTCAGTTTCTGCTGATGCTCTTCCCATCTTACCATTCTAGTAAATTCTAATCCTTCATACATGTTAATTGCTGCTTCTGTCTGCTTTTTGTGAATCAAAGTTCCTGGGGGAGAAGCAGCTTGGCTTGTTTAGAGCACTAAAGGGAGGCTTGTGTGGTTAGGACAGCTGTGAGGGAGGCTGCAAGGGGTGGGAGGTGAGATTAGGGTAGTATTTTAGAGCAGCTCCAGCCTGCCTGGCAGACTGGTAAGGACTGCTGACTTGCTCTAGATGTGACAAAAAGCCAGTAAAGGGATATGAACAGGGAAGACACATATTTAAGAGCTCATGGGACTATCTGTGGAAGCTAGACCACAGGAGGCGGGATGGAAGTAGAGAGACCAGCTGCTGTCATCTCCCCGAGCAGAGCTGGTCACGGCACGGACAGGAATGCTAGCGGTGGAGGTGTGCTAAGTGGCCAGATTGAGAAAATGTTTTAAACCTAGTTTTGACGGCATTTGATAATGGAGTGAATGTGTGTTGTGAAGAGTAAAGGATACCTCTGTGGCTTTTGATTTAAACAAATAGAGTAAGATCGAAGAAAGATTAGGTTTGGGGGAAAGGTAGAATTCATCTAGAGATCTCCCCCTACCATCCCTCTTCCACATTAATTTTCCTTGGAGATGTGAAGTAGGCAGAAAAGTAAAGCACAGTCAAGAGGGATAACGTGGCTTAAGTTAGGAAGGTGTCATTTTAGATTAGGTGTTTATCAAAGCCTTTGGGGTCATGAATGAAGGGAGGGCATGAGTCTTTCAGGTACTGGGAAAGGCTGGGGTCGGCAGGGACAGAGGCCTAAGGGAGTCCAGGGGTTGTGGGGGGACTAGGTAGAACTTCAGAGTCATAAGGACTTATTAAAAGGCCTGGCCTGGGATGGTATTAACTATCAAATGAGTGTTGGTTGAAAATTGATCCTTGGACTGAGTCCTGGGGCACACTGACAATGCAAGACAAGGAAGATGAAGAAGAACCAGATAGGGAGAACATATTTCAAGGAGGAAATGCTGTGTTAAATGCTGTTAAGCATAGGAAGTTGGGCTGAGAATTGATTACTGGGTTTGGTAACTTGGAGGTTAGTGGTCTGGTAAGAGCAAAAGTCTGGTTAGAATGAATTGAAGAGGGCACCTGGGTGGCTTAGTGGGTTAAGCCACTGCCTTCGGCTCAGGTCATGATCTCAGGGTCCTGGGATCGAGTCCCGCATCGGGCTCTCTGCTCAGCAGGGAGCCTGCTTCCCTCTCTCTCTCTGCCTGCCTCTCTGTCTACTTGTGATCTCTGTCTGTCAAATAAATAAATAAAATATTTAAAAAAAGAAAAAATGAATTGAAGAGTGCAGAGGCCGAGGAAGAAAAGGTATTAGATTCTCCCTTGAGGTTTCTGTGGTAGTAGCGTTAATGGTTTTCTTTTATGTGTGTGTCTGTAGAGGAACTCAAGTGGGGCAGAAGCTGGAGGAGGATATGGGATCACGGCAAGGTTTTGTTTGCTTTTTGTTTTGACATTTAGTGAATTCTATCCTGGCTTCCCTAATCCTTCCCTCCCTAACAACTTACTCCTAAAGCCATTATAGAGGGGCAAGTCAAATGTGCTTTACATTCACACACCCCCACACACATGTATAGATGTGCAGCTCATACTGTGTATGTATTGGTATATATTACCATGTGTGTGTCCCTTGTTTCTGTCTACAGAGATGGCCTGAAAACAGAGACTCCTTAATAACATTGAGCATACCTGATCCCTATTTTTTCATTTCTAAATACCATGCTCCAATAAAAAGAAGCTCTCTTGGAGAAATGGCTGATTTCAGACCTGGGCCAGAGAAAGTACAATATGAGCCTGGAACATCTTGTTGTGCCAAAAAGCAAGAAAGTACTCAAAGAATGTTGGAGACATGTCAGAGGGACGTGAGCCAGCTTGAAAGGCTTCCCATTGGCCAGTAATGATAGTAACAGATATAACTCATTGAATAAAATAGAAAACCATGAGCCTATACAGATATAAATACATAAATGAATATATTGAGGATTTGATGAGGAGGGAAATACTTACAGACTTTGAAAGTACTTCTCCAAATCCTCATTAAGGACAAAGAGAGAAAGAGTAAATTTACCGCGAAGTAGCCTTGGCAGATATGACCTTAACTACTTCTGAAAGTGAACATTGTCAGTAACGGTACAAATTGAAACCATATGGCATCCAGCAGGATGCAGTGAGAAGAATGCTGTATGACTTCTGTGGCTTCTCTGCCAAAGATGCACAAGCTAAATCATGAGGAAACACCAAACAGCCCCATATTGAATAAAATAACTGGCCTGTAATCTTTAAAAGTGTCAAGGTCATGAAAACCAAGTAAAAATGGAAGAACTGTTCCAGGCAAAGAGACAGCTAAATTCATTGCATGTCCTGCTTGGGTCTTTTTTGCTGTCAAGGACATTATTGGAACAACTGGTGAAGCTTGAATGGGGCCTGGGGATTAGGCTCTGTCCTTCCAACTTTTCTGTAAGTTTGTGATTATTTTTTTAAGCATTGCCAAGTATGGGTGCTATTTTCAGCCTGTTTTGTGTGCCTGGATAAAATGAGGGTGTAGAGAAGAGGGAAAATTATACAGTGAAGGGGAGGAGGGATAGCGAGTATTCGAGGTAAGAGAGGAGTTGGCTTTGGACCTCAGCATGGACCAGTCACCCAGGGTTAGGAGAGAGGAGAAAATTATGGCAAATGCAGGTTTGTGGGCAGATTGGAGAATGAAAGAATGTGGAAATGCTTTGCCAGCTGCTTCTCTTTTCTTAGTGAAATATGGAGCAGGAAAGGTTGTTAGTGTGGAGGAAAAGAAAGTTGAGATGTGGCTGTATTATAAAGAATTCCAGAGATGTCTCTTGGGTTTTGTTACTAGTTTTAAGTCATTCCTTTCTCTGGGAGTTCTACAGTAAATTAATTTTATATCCCCAACCTAAAATAAATTTACCATCAAGAAAGTATAATTTTATTATTTTTTAAAGGGTATACTTAAATAACACAAAGAGATGAAAGGAGGAAATTAGAGGTGAAGGTGTAGTTAAGAGGTATGGGAAAACCTTTGAATATAGAAACCATGAATGGTTGAAGGGATACCCTGTTCATAGAATCAGTGGGTCTGAATTGAAAAATGGAAAAGATTCTCATAGGTCAAAGTGGCGTATCATTGTATTTCCTTTTATAATGTAGGGTTTTTGGTTTTTTTTTTTTTGGTAAGAGATGAATGGGACACTTCAAAATGTTAAGTTAGTATTGTAAGGTGATCTGTGATAGGCAAAGGACTGTTCTAGTGGAAATGGGTTTTTCTTTGCTATCATTCGTGAAGATCTAAATCAGTAAACAGTTCACTGGTAAAGCTGATGGTTCTTGGCTTTATAATGAAGCCTCTTTTTACTTAAAAAAAAAAATTCTGAATTAACTGTAGGCTCTATGTCTCTTATATCTGGTAGTATGACATTCATTTTCAGCTCTCACTGTCTTCTTGTAGGCTGGTGAGATTGGAGAGATGAAGGAGGGAGTCCCAGAGGGGGCACAGCTTCAGGGACCGGTTCATCGAAATCCAACTTACCGCCCGAGATACCGGAGGTATGTGACGTTTTTCACTAATGACCAGTTGAAGCACTTGTGAATACAGTGGATGAGTGTGTTGTGGGTCTGTTTTATGGATCTCTTATATATTTAGAAGAAGTGGCTGTATCCTAAGTTTTGGGGGAACTCTGTAATAAGCTTTCAGAGGGCCATGGGACATTTCCCCCCAATCTAACAAAGTATTTAGGTGTCTCTGTACCAAATATTATTTGTATTTGTTAACCTTCATTGCTTCTTGGCCTTTTGGCTAAGATCAAGTGTATTTGTTAACTTTCATGTGGTATGAATTAATACTTAATTTTTTATTATATTTAATGAAATAAGCAGTAAGTTAATTGATGGGTGATTACTGGTAGAGCTACAAATGGAGGAAGGAGTGCGTGCCAGGAAAGTATTTGGGATGTTGAATTTGGATAACAAAGGCAGTGTAGGTATTAAGTCAGGCTACAGATCAGATTGTGTTTAAATTCCTCCCATCTTGCTGGCAATTAGGACCTGTGTCTCCTTTCGAGATTCCTGGACACTTCAGACTTATACCAGGTCTCTTAAGATGGAGATTTAAGAATATTTTACAATTTTTAAAAGTACCAATGAATCTAAGATAACGGTACTTGGTATATAGTAAGCCCTCATAAAGCACAAGACATTGTTACTACCAGTGATGTTCATATTCGTGAAGGAGTAGGTTGTTTGTGCTTTATCCCTTGTGAAGACTGAGTTGGGCTAGACTCCTTAAGATCCTTGTAAAGCTCTTTATATCAGAAGCCTTCCTGTTCCTCTCCCTGGTCCTTGATGTGAGTGAAAAAAGTGGGCCTTCACTCCTGATCGACATTGACACCATCTTGAGGTTTGGCAATATGGGTTTATTGAAAAGAGAGTAAGTCTGTCATTTTGAGATAGGATTTGTACCACTGTGTGTCCTTTTTCCTCGCAAGATTCATTCCAGTTTTAGAATAATCATTCCTAATGATTAATTACTAAGGACTTTCAAAAATAAGAGACTTCATGGAGGTGTCTTAAGGAAAACAGAAAGGAGACAGTGGTAATGTCGGCTCCAGCTCTGTTGATCCCTGGCTGTGTGTGATCTTGCCAAAATTACATTTGACCTTTGTCGACCTATAAAAAGCAGCATTCCTTAGGGTTCAACCAAATACTTGCCCTCTCTACACTACTCTTGGTATTCTCACCATAAATCCAGTTTCAACTGGATTGAATCCAACTGGATTCAGTTGGCATTGAAATGAAATATTTAACACCAAATCATCCAGCCCAGGCTCTGGCACGTGGTCATATGAGTTTTCCCCCATGTGTAATCCCCGTAGCCTCCACTAACGTGTTCAAGGAGGGCAAATACCAGACACCACTTTTCTTTATAAATCTTTCTGTCCTCGGGGCCTGGCCAGTGCCTGGCAGGGTCCTGGGATGTGTCCAGTGTAGCTTTGGTCACTACAAATCGGTATTCAGAAGAAAAGGGAAAATAGTGGAAAAACAGGGTTTTTTCACAGAACTCTCAATTCTGTTTGCTGCGTTAGCCTGTGTGTAATTCTTGCAATAAATACTGAATCATTGACTTGATCTTTTTTTTTTTAAAGATTTTATTTATTTATTTGACAGAGATTACAAGTAGGCAGAGAGGCAGGCAGAGAGAGGGTGAGCAGAGAGCCCAATGTGGGGCTCGATCCTAGGACCCTGAGATCATGACCTGAGCCGAAGGCAGAGGCTTTAACCCACTGAGCCACCCAGGTGCCCCTCGTTGACTTAATTTAATCTTAAAAAAATACAGATTGTACTCAAGGCCCCCTATCCTTTGTACCTGTGCTCTTTTCCTTTTGTGTTTTCTGCTCTAGAGGCCCTCCTCGGCCCCGACCTGCCCCAGCTGTTGGTGAGGCTGAAGACAAGGAGAACCAACAAGCAGCCAATGGGCCAAATCAGCCATCTGTTCGCCGTGGATACCGACGCCCGTACAACTACCGGCGTCGTCCCCGTCCTCCTAATGCTCCTTCCCAAGATGGCAAAGAGGTAGATTGAGACAGCCGGAAGGGGTGGTGCCAGATCATCCTTAATCATGTCAGACCCTATTTTGTCTTCCAGCCTAACAGTGGTTTCATAACCTGGTAACTGATGATTAGCATTTTTTTATAAAATGTTATTTCTAATAACATTTATAGGAATTTCATATCCAGCACTCTATATCTCATATAGATGATACTATATTTTTAATATATAATACTTTGCTTAAGACCTATATCTATATAATATATGTAATGGAGAGAGAATGGCCTGTACATAACACAAACGAAATATTTAAATTCGGCTAATTAACATTCTCTGAAAAAATTATGCATACCTAATGGAGATTCAGAATTAGCATGTTTAGGGCCCTCTGTACAAAGGACAGCATTTAGAGAGGAGCCTTTCTAAGTACGGATTGAAAACAGTTGGGTATCAGGGACTTTTTGTTGTGGACAGTGGTGGTGCTCTGTTGTCATTTATGGGCTTTTCTTCTGTGGTACTGGTTTTTGACTCCTACTTAAGAATAGTTAATTTTGCATGGTGATTTACTCTCATAAGCAGCAAGATGCCAACTTTTGAGACCTTTTAGTCTTAAACTTTGTCATTGGACAAATTGTCCAATTGTCATGTGGACCGATTGATTCCTGACCTGTGGTTTTGTTTCGTGTTTGAGACCAAGGCAGGCGAAGCACCGTCTGAGAACCCCGCTCCAGCCACCGGGCAGAGCAGTGCTGAGTGACACCAGGCTCCCCAAGCACCTTCACCATCACCAGGTAGGAGCCCCCAGGCTTCTGGCCTGGACCAGCTCTGTGGCTCCTCTGGGCCCACCTTTCGTCTCCTTGAGGATTCTGGAGAAAGAGGATTTGTAGTGGTTAAATATGGGATTTGACCTTAATTTGCTAGGCCCTTGGGGGTGTTAACATTATGAGAGTTAGTGAGAGTATATATATATATATATATTTTTTTTTTTTTTTTTTTTTTTGGACAATTTTTAATACTAATACCTCTTAAGAAAACTTTGGAAGTTTTACCTTTATGACACCTACTGTCCAGCTTGAATGAGACTGATTTGCAGAATAAATGTAGAGTGCTTTTTTCTTCCCTTTCATAACCAACAGAATTTATTTTGAGGCTGTGTAGTAGACTGTGTGAGGATCAGGGGGTTTCTGTACTCAGTGCAGGATCTCCTACGCATTTGCTGGGTGCTACTGAGTGGGTTTGTTTATCCTCTACCTCGGCAGAGTGGTTTGTTTATCCTTTACTTCAGCAGTGTCTGCTGCTGGTAAAACAGGGTGCCAGCTAGACTTACTACGGTTCTGTCGAGAATTAATGAGAGAACAGGTGCGAAGGGCTTGAACAGGGCGTGGTATAGCGCAGCCTCTGGGTGAAGGTCAGCTTGTGTCTTTATCAACGTCTTCTGCTTTCCTGTTTTCCTGGTGAAGACCTTGGAAACTTTATGTAGCGAGAAATATAACTGGAAAGACTGACCCAATTGTGAAGCCACTCTTAAAGGAATTTAGAAGCCATGATAGTAGTTCTCATTCTGGGTTTTTTACCTGGTAACTCCTGGGACTTAAATTTCCGAGTATTTCTTGGTTGTTGCCCTTTTCATTAAATAAAGAATTAGTTTTTAGTTAAAAAGAGATTGTTAAACTCGTAACGTTGTGTCAGGTAGACATTTGTTATGCTGGGTATGTTGTATTTTCTCTCTGGGTTCTGTGGACAGTGTATCAGAATTAAGGTCCCTATTTAAATTTGCTTGCATTAACTGACTTAGAACTGTGTTTCCATCATTTGGCTGCATACTTCTACTTAGTAACATTATTTCTAGGTCTTCTAAGGAAATAATCCAAAATATAGGGAAACAAATATTTCTACTATCTGTAACCTAACCTTGGGAAAGGGCTCAGTTTGGGGGTATATTCATGTTAGGAAATACTGTGCAGCCACTAAAATGATTATGAAGAATTGGTGATACTGTAGAATCATTTATTTGAAAAGGCTTCATGATGATAATTTTCTCTTAAATAATTTTATAAAATTATTACTACCATGGGCTGAATGTTCTGGTTTATAAGAATTTTTATTAAATGTATACTTTACAAATCTATAAATGCAAGGATAGATTCTGTTTAGAGCTTCTGAAACACTGTTTTTTGAATTACATTTTGCCTTTTTATTCTTGAACTTTTGGTCATTTTGTCACTCTTGGTTTTAATTTTTTTCCAGGTGACCTAAAGAATTAATGACCATTAAAAAAAATAAAGCAGAAAGCAGAACATGACTTTAACCAACACCAAAGAAACATCCAAGCAATAATGTGGAAGACTAATAACCAAGATGTGGACATTAGAATGTTTACTATTATTCTTTATGAAACTGACAACTACAAAAGGAAAACGTCAGCCAATTTTTCTAGCAAGCTGAGATCCCGGGAATGCCTGCACAAAAGACAAGAGAGCAACCTCCCCAGTTTCAGCAACCACTAGGTTTATATTTTTTTCCTGGTTTTTACTGTTTTGGTAATATGAATTGAAAGAAGAAATATTAATACCACGTGGGGAGAACCCCAACCAAAGGAATCTGAAATATATAGTAAATGCTTTTTTTTCCTTTTTTGTTCATTTTGGATGCTGGTGCTAAACTTCCAAGTGTCGTGATTTAAAAAGAAATTTTATGCCCTTCTTATTTATTTCTAGGATGAGGGGAGGATAACATTTTTGCTTTCTTATGTGACTCTTTAAAAATGTGCAGTATGAAGTTCCTCAAAAATAAAATTTTTACCCTTGAAAGGAAAAAGGTGTATGACTGGAGCATGCTTTCCTATCTTAGCATTTGTTTTGTCTTTTCACACTACTTAAATCACATAATAGTAAACTCAGAACCAAACGTAAAGGTGTGTGAATGCTATTTGATAAATGGAGGCATACGAGCTTGTGACCATGGGATTCCTCTTAGAAGGTACAGCTGGGAAGGAACACGTTCTTTTCTCAGTTCGGCAATAGGCACGCTTCTTTCCCTTGCTCTTGCATAATCTTCGCTGAGAGGACATGATGACATTCAGATTAACAGTTTTCTTTATATAAAGGAAGGAGTTTGGAGTAATGACCTTCTTCAACGTCCAGCCTCAGGTTTTCAGCACCAACTGCCATGTTGTACGTTTACATGTTGTATGTTTATATCTTTCAGAAAAGAGGAAGGGGGCCCCTTTCCAACCACGCTAGGAATTTCTTGCCCCAGCAAAGATGGTGCCCTCGAATTGAGAAATGTTACAGTATGTGTCAATGCTATGTGGTTACTTCTCAGATACACTGCACCTTTCACATTTATTTATCCTTTAAATCAGGTACATTTGAGCCCTAGGTTTGTGCAAGCATTATTCTGGTGATGAGGTGAGAACAAACCAACAAAAGACTCTAGTCCCACTGAGCTTACATTTTAGTAAGCAAATATCGGGAATAAATAAACATGTAAACAAATGTGAAATTTAATGTCGGATACCAATAGATATGATAAAAGAAGAAAAACAGTAAAGGGATAAAGATTGTCATAACTGTAGGAGGTTTATTTATTTTAAATGGGGGGCGGTCTCTACATGATAACAGAATCTATAAATGGATTCATGAGGTGGGAAAGCTATAAGAATATCTAGAGAGAAGAACGTTCCAGGCAGAGAGAAAAGATGCAAAGACTGCAGGGAGGGAACGTGCGTGCTTGGCCTGTTTAAGAAATGGCAAGCAAGGGAAAGTGGATTGTTCAAGAACCTTGTATTGCCTTGCAAGTTCAAAAAAACCCCCCAAAGTTGGTTTTTTGCACAAGGCAAAAATACTCAAAGGTATAAAGTATTTTAAGAAGAAATGTCATCTTAGTTCTGATTCCCTCAAGGCAACCAGGAAGTCTGTTTTTTTGTTTTCTGTTTGTTTTTTCCAGTCTATTTCAGATCTTTTATGTTTATGGGTGTGTGTGTGTGTGTTTGGCAAACTGATGCACTTCAGGGAAGGGGAAGGGGTTTTAATTGTTATTCTTACAACAAACATTAGATCTGTTTCTAGAATCCTGTGGGTGAGTTTACTGCCCAGCTGGTGTTCTAACTGTCCCCCACCCATTCCTGCTCATTTTAAACAATTTTGTTGTGGTGTCTTTCAGATATATATATATATATATATTTTAAGATTTTATTTATTTATTTGATAGAGATCACGAGTAGACAGAGAGGCAGGCAGAGAGAGAGAGAGAGGGAAGCAGGCTCCCTGCTGAGCAGAGAGCCCGATGCGGGGCTCGATCCCAGGACCCTGAGATCATGACCTGAGCCGAAGGCAGCGGCTTAACCACTGAGCCACCCAGGCGCCCCTCTTTCAGATATTTTTTAAGTGTCCTAACAATATACACTTGGCAGTGACCTATTTTGCCCATCTGATTATCCTTACTGTTACGCATTATCAAGCATAAGTAGAGTCCTCCCCTCATTTGTACTGGCTGCACAACATTTCAGTTATAGAGCTGTCCATAATTGTGTCAGCCCTCTTTCTGGATATTGAGACCTTTTTAAAAATTAAAATTATAAACAGTATTTCACAATTAATCATCCTTACCTCTAAATTCTATCCATCTGTTTCCAGGTTCACTGTTACTCTATTTCTAGAGAAAAAAACAATGTCATGATGCATGCAAAGAGTTGGGGGAAAAAATCTTTGGGAGTGGGTATAAGTATAACCCTAAAACACTGTAAGTACCAAAGAAAGAATATGAATTGGATGTGATGTGAGGATGGGCCTGAAATAAGTTTTTTTTGTTTGTTTCTGTGTTTTTGTTTCTTTTTACAACAAGGGATCAGGGACTTGTATTGCTTTATCAAGATACAGAGGCTGGATGGGTGGGAACCAAGCCGAGATAACTAGAAGGTTGTCATCCTGTCCTCGGTGATCGCACAGTAGCATAGGTGATGGAACAGTCCCCACAGAGAAACCCCACGCAACTCGATATATTTGCATGCCAACTACTTGCCAAGAGTGATGCTTGGTGCTTTTGTATCACAAATAGCTCAACTGATGTAGTATTCTAGGGGCTCCTGTGTTTATTGCAATAGTGCTGTTTTTGAAAGTACTTTTGCTCTTTAGTGGAATGGAATGGAAAAAGGTATTTAAACAGGCTGATACTTTGAGATTTTGAGTAATAGAGTTCTTTAAATCTTAGAGCGGATGCAGATTGAAACTTCTGGGAAGCTAGTACTTGGTTTCAGTTGAAAAGAGAAAATAAATGTAATCTCTTGACTCCAGAGGAGAGATTTTGTATATCATGGCATAGGAATCTTACTAAATAGGAGAAATCTAGAAAGGAAACAGGCTGTTAAAAATCTCTAAAAATTAGCTAATCTTGTCCCACAAGGGTGATACTACATTAGTTTTGTCATTATCTTAGGGTAAAAGCATTTCATTGGACACTCTAGCTCCAGAACCACCCAGATTTTCACAGCAGGGATGGAAGGCTGTCACGGAGCTGAAATCCATGCTAGTCACGTGACAGGTTGCTTAGCTTGTCCGTCCCTCCCTATACCTCTGGAGTCTGCTCAGTATTTTGTTAAGAGAGTTATAGAAGAGATAAGAAATCACTTCTATGTTATTACCATAGTATCTTCTCGTGCCTCGATCTCACTGTTTAAAGAGGACTTCATGTGGGGTTCAAAACTTGACTCCTGTGCCTACTGCATGGACATGGCACTAGGGGTAAAAGTCCCTTTCATCAGTTGAGAACAGAACTCAAGTAATAAAAATATTGACAATAGTGTGTGTGTGGGTGAATTTTTTGTTTTTTATTTTTTAAGATTTAATTTATTAGAGAGAGATTGAGAGAATGAGTGGGAGGAGGGCTAGAGGGAGAAGCAGACTCCCTATGAGCCCCACCTGGGACTTGATCCCAGGAACTCAGGATCATGAACTGAGATGAAGGCAGATGCTTAACCCACCAAGCCACCCAGGTGCCCTGAATCAGGTTTTCAATTGGTTAGAGTGAAGTCATTTCAGAATTATCCTCAGCCTTCCCTCCACTCTAATACACCGTTGTCCTCCTTTGTGCGTTACTCTGCCACAGTCACACCTAGGGATGGGACTGCAGAACTTTATTTCACTGGTTGAGATTCGTAATCTATATCTGTATATAATTACAGGGCAAAGGTTCGTGGAGGCAACAGCCAATGTAGGTTCCAGGTGTGTGGGAACAGCCTTGCACTGTGAGTGTAACTCAGTTAAGTGAGAGGCTGAACGTGGATGGCATACTCTGCCCTCTGCTCACTTTGTGTCGGCTTAGAATAGTTTAAGTTGTTAATACTAGAGCTTTTGACAAGCATAGTTTGAGATAACCCTGAAGCTGTTCAAAGTAAAATAGACTAGTAATGGTTAAGAATTGACTGAAATCATATTCTTTACAGAGCTGAACTTTACAGGTCTTTCCCTGCCTGTATCTCTGCTTCGCCCTCTCCCCCGTCTTTCTTCATAGACATTCAATTACTGCTGGTGCTGTGTGCAGTTAATCATTTCCATCTCCCAGATAAGCAGCAATCGGTAGACATCAAGATAGTGGTTGTTAATCATACCAGTACCATCTTCCCTTACAGATATCAGGGCAGTTGAAAGAGAAAACCCAGGAAGACTTTTCCAGTGCCTTTGATTTGCATTTCCTTTCTCAATCTCACTCCTCACAACCCCCGTTTGTATATTTCTAACTTGGAGGGTGCAGGGGGCTTGTTTTTTTCTCCTGCCACCCCTCTCAGGAATAAATTCCCTGAAGCTAATAAGCAGAAGACTCCACCATACAGTTTTTCTCATGATACTTTGCTAGTGATTCCATGTGAGTTATTTAAATTTTAGATAGCATCATTACCATTGAGAGCAGTCATCTCCCTGTTCTTTGAATCATCCATTCTAACTAATAAATCAATTTGAATCAATTTTTTAAAGTGAGCATGCACCCCAATACATCTATATTTTTTTATATAGACCCCATGTATGTTTGTATGTACGAGTATACACGCATAGCATAGGTTATAAAAAATAAAGATGAAAGATGAAATACTGGGCAAAAAGTTTGTATTAATGTACCAAATGCCTTAACTAAAATATTTTAATAATAATCAGTATGGTGATTTAAAATGTTTAATTATTTGTAAAGGTATTGGCTTATTTTATTTCTTTGTTCAGTGTAACTTGATAGTTGGTTTCCATGGCTCTAATAGCTGAAAAGAATATATGGGTTCGAATGGAAGAGAAGTATTTTGCTGCTGTCATATATAGTTTTTACTGCATCCACCAATTATTTAAATGTTTTTGTTGAAATTTGCATAGAAAATTTCCATTTACCCTGGTATCAAAATACTTTATGTAAACCAGTTAGAAATTGTTACATACCAATAACTTTCAAAATAAATGGAAACTAGATAAAGAGGTTAGTAAATTCTTTTAAGTTTTATAGTATGTAAATATGAGAGAATTCATATATGAGCAGTACTTTACTTCAGCAACAAAAGACGAATAGGAACATTTCCAGAAAACTATTTTGAAACCCCATAACAAAGATTATTTGAAAAAAAAAATTCATTTTTACTCACTGTGGACACTTTTACTCATTGTAGAGAAAATCACTTTTGCTTTGAAGATGTTCACTTTTTTTCTAAAACTATCTGCTAGGGGGCACCTGCCAGTCACTGATCACAGAAAAGATAGCAAATCTAGGAGACCTGCCTTTATAGAAAAGGAAAATGGATAGTATTTTAAATGTGACAATTCTCTTAAGACTTTGATGATTGTTAAAACAGTAAGCACCTGAATAGGACAATTTTTTTCCCTTTATTTTCCTTTTTTTTTTTAATTGTAATTTTTTTGAGTAGAGTTGACATACAATGTCACATCAGTGTCGGGCGTACAGCATAGTGATTCAACTTCTTTGTGCTATGCTCACTCTAGGACAAATGGTTTTCAGGATTACTCCCCTTTGCATTCCAAATTATTGCTATGTTTAAACTACTTAATGGTTTTGGTGTTATAGGATAAGCCACAGTGATATCATCACAGTCTGTATTATGTTAAACCTACGTGAACAAATACATCTTGCAAATGACCAACTCCTTTGTTGCATGTGATTGCCATTCTTTTCCCCAGGAACCCCCATCTTCCATTTGTGATATGTGGACCCCCTGACAGAGTGTACCATTGTCACTTTTATATGAAAACAGTGAATTTTAGTGAAAGTTCATTTTTACACATTTCAAGAGAAAAGTACAAGCATATCTTTGTACTTTCCTCTTATTTATATAACTCTCACTAAAATAACCTCAGTACCAAGCATTGTACATATATTATCTTCTACCTTTATTGTAAGACATACTACTTTGCTTTTACTGATGTGGAAACCAGTGGCTCTGAAAAATTAGGATGCCTGCATTCATCAGAGTAATTAATATGAGCTGCTGTAACAACCAATCTTAAATTTCAGTCACTTAATAGAATTTTTTTTTTTTCTTGCAGGCATATTTGGTTAGGTGGCTCCCCTGGGCAGGTTTCCTCCCAGGAGCTACTTAGGAATAGTCTCCTTCCATGCTGTGGCTCTGTCATCTTTAATATGTGGTTCCAGCATTTCTTGCTGTCATCCAGCCAGAAGATGGGGCAATGAGACAGAGTCTGCTTCAGACCATGTGGGACATATCACTACTGCTCTTGTCATGGGCAAGAGCTAGTTACATGGCTGTACCTAGGTGTAAGGGGACTGAGCAAGCCCTTAATAGCACCTGGAGAGAAGACATAGGTTAAGTGAACAGAACCTACCACAGTCTGCCATGATTCCAAAGCATGAAGTGTTAAGAGGCAAATCTGGTCTTCAGTCATGGTCTGATTGGCTGGCTATAAGATCTGTGTTTTTCTCTTTATGCCCCATTACAGTGCAAGGCAAAGGAAGGACCTACAAAAAGACTAATTGGTTCTTCATGCTGCACGTGGTGGGTGCATAGTCATGATGAAACTAGGTCCTCAGCTTTGCTCACTCATAAACTTTCTATTTGTTAGTTCACCAAGGATTGTTTAGTGCTAGGTTTACCAAACAGGATTTGTTAGAAATGACATCTTAATAACCTAAACTTAAAAACTTCCCTGGGTTTATTGATAATTTTTCTCCTCCCTATTCTAGGGTGAATTACAGTGGTATAGGACACAAAAAGATCAAACGAGTGATAAATTGACAAGAGAATGGGGGAAAGGGCAAATAAAGCTGGAGTCAAAACAGAGGCAGGATTCAGTCTGTTAGCCAAGAAATCCTATACAGAGCAGAGTGGGCAATGAATCTGGCTCTAAGATGAGTAGCAAATATGGTTCTAGGATGGAAACATAAATAGCTATGAGGTGCACTACATCTATGAGAATAATTAAATCATTTGCTTCAAAAACATGTACAACCACAGTACATACACAAACCAGAAGAAAATATAACCCAAATTCATGGACCATTGATTCATCCATTCATCATTTCATGAATACCTACTGAATGACTGTTACGTGTCAGATGCTGTTTCAGTTCTGGTGATACATCTGTGAATAAATCAAAATTCTGTGCCTGTAGTTAGGGAAGAGAGATGATAAATAAGTAACTTTTTAGTGTGTTGGGGGCTGACAAGTCCTAAGGGGAAATTCAGTAAGGGTGATAGATGAACCAAGCAGGAGTGGGAGAGTGGTCAGGAAAAGCTTCACTGACCAGATGACATGGGAACAAAGAACCAAACGGGTGGGGTTGGTGCTTAGCTGTGCTAAAATCTGGAATGTTCCAGAAGCACTAAGTGGCAAGGGCACTGGTCTGGAAACATCTTTAGAGCTTTTGAAAGACATTAGGAAGCCAGGGAGGTGCAGTCAGAGAGATACTGTGGTACTGTGATATTTCCATACAGTAACAATGACTGTACAACATGTTCACATCATCTGATCAAGGCATATTTTCCCCTAGGCTATGTTGAACGTACTTGACAGATTTTGCTCTTTGGTTTTTCTTTTTCTGTGCTCTATTCAGACCACTGCATTATTATTATAACATAAATGATTTCTTAATAAGATTTGGATTTCCTATTCCGATTTCCTATTCCTATTCCTATCTGCAGTGCATTTCTTTTTTTTTTAATATTTTATTTATTTGACAGAGAGAGAGAGAGAGAGAGAGAGATCACAAGTAGGCAGAGAAGCAGGCAGAGAGAGGGAAGCAGCGTCCCTGCTGAGCAGAGAGCCTGATGTGGGGCTCGATCCTAGGACCCTGAGATCACGACCTGAGCCGAAGGCAGAGGTTTTAACCCACTGAGCCACCCACGCGCCCCTGCAGTGCATTTCTTAATCATGTCTTAGAGACTGTAGTTATTTATAAATATTTTAAGGTTGATTTTTACTAATAGTGTTCAGATGTTTGAGTACAAGCATGTATTTAATAAAGCATTTAACTTGGAAAGAGAAGATCTTGGTTCAGATCCTGACCCTGAAGCATACTTTCTGTAACCACAGATAAGCCACAATCACTGAGTCTCAATTACCCTCCAGTACAATAAAGAAACACATGTTCTTCACAATATCTGTCCTCTCTGCCTCATAAAGCTGTTCTAGGGATCAAACAAAATGATGAATCTGGAAGTATGTTGAGACTTCAGTTTAAGACCATTGCTTTCTCTGATCCATTTCCCATATTTGATAACCTTGTGCCAGATATTTCACTAGGGTCTAGCTACAGTGATAAACTGTGGTGTGTGCTCTCAGGGAGAATATAGCCTAATAGAGGAAACAGACAAACTTCTACCAGGGAGAACCACTCTGGGTGCTGAGAAGTTGGAGAAGGACAGACAGTCTATGTGGGAGAGAATTCAAAGTGAAGGTCAGAGACACTTCTCAGAGGTGAGCGGAACCCTAAAGAATGGGAAGGAATTATTAGGAACGTTAGGAGAGGAAGGGCATTGCAAGTATGTGGAACAGAACATACAAATGCTTGTAGAGTCAGAGGATTTAGTACTTCTCACTTATTTTTTTCTTATTGTAGGGAATATGAATGTATGACTGGAAGATATTGAAACATGGAAAGAAAAAAGGCATTATGGACATCATTAAAAGATTTAATTCTGTAATAGTTTAAAGATTTCAGATGGGAGGAGGTGTTCTATGACAAGACTTGCTTCTTGGAGATATTATTCTGGTGGCAATATAAAAGGTGAGAGGATGGTGAGACTGAGAGATGGAGATCAGTTAGAAGACTTACAGAGATTCAGGCAAAAGAAGTGGGGATAAACCAGACAATAGAAAAGGGGAAGGAGGGATGCTAGAATTGTATAAGGTAGAAGAACTTTCTTTGATGCCATTTGATAGGGTGGAATGGAGTGAAAAGAGTGAGCCATGCAGCATTTCTTCAATGTACTGATAAGCCTCAAAAGCTGCAAAAAAAAAAAAAAAAAAAAAAGACTTGAAGCATATCTCCCCCTTAGGGAGACAGGTCACTTTTTGGAAAATCATATTCAGATAGTGTTTGCAACTAATTAGCATCAATCTTCAAGACATTGAGATACCACCTTACACCACTTAGAATGGCCAAAATTAGCAAGACAGGAAACAATGTGTGTTGGAGGGGATGTGGAGAAAGGGGAACCCTCTTACACTGTTGGTGGGAATGCAAGTTGGTGCAGCCACTTTGGAGAACAGTGTGGAGATTCCTTAAGAAATTAAAAATAGAGCTTCCCTATGACCCTGCCATTGCACAACTGGATATTTACCCCAAAGATACAGATGTAGTGAAAAGAAGGGCCATCTGCACCCCAATGTTTATAGCAGCAATGGCCATGGTCGCCAAACTGTGGAAAGAACCAAGATGCCCTTCAATGGACGAATGGATAAGGAAGATGTGGTCCATATACACTATGGAGTATTATGCCTCCATCAGAAAGGGTGAATACCCAAATTTTGTATTAACATGAATGGGACTGGAAGAGATTATGCTGAGTGAAATAAGTCAAGCAGAGAGAGTCCATTATCATATGGTTTCACTTATTTGTGGAGCATAACAAATAGCATGGAGGACAAGGGGAGTTAGGAGAAGGGAGTTGAAGGAAATTGGAAGGGGAGGTGAACCATGAGAGACTATGGACTCTGAAAAACAATCTGAGGGTTTTGAAGGGGCTGGGGGTGGGAGGTTGGGGGAGCCAGGTGGTGGGTATTGGAGAGGGCACGGGTTGCATGGATCACTGGGTGTGGTGTAAAAACAATGAATACTGTTATACTGAAAATAAATTTAAAAAATTAAAAAAAATAAAAGCAAAAAAAGAGAGAATTATTTAATGGTATGTACTAAAATCCTGTTCTTTTGGGGTGCCTGGGTAGCTCTGTTGGTTAAGCCTCTGCCTTAGGCTCTGGTCGTGATCCCAGGGTCTTGGGATCAAGTCCCACTCCTGTCAGGCTCCCTGCTCTGCGGGGAGTCTGCTTCTTCTTCTTCCTCTGCCTCTCCCCCCTGCTTGTACACACTCTCTCTCTCCCTCTCTCTGTATCAAATAAATAAATAAAATCTAAAAAAAAAAAAAAACCAGAGATAAAATCCTGTTCTTTTTACTGTTATCAATGAAGGACATAGAAAAGAAAATTAAGTAGGTTCTACACCCATTATGAACTCACAACCGGAAGATCAAGAGTTACACATTCTACCAACTGAGCCAGCCTGGTTCCTCAGGAGATACGTAGCAATTTTTTAAGTTTTTTTTGTTTTTTTTTTTTAATCAACTTGTAGTTGACCATGTCTCAATAATATAGTCAGAAAACTGTAAGTCAGAGGTTGATGCAGGATTATCTTTAATGATTTGCCTGAAGGGGACTGAAATAAACAAGATGAAATTAAGAAGAAATAAATGTAACCCATCATAGATTGCACGGAGGTTAATAATAATCTAGATTGTTATTATCAATAGTATCAGATAATGATACGGCCATTAATATTTATATAGTGCTTTTGATTTTTGAATACTTTCAAGTGTATTTTCTTACATGAACTACTCAACAACTTGATGAGATCGACATTTTTCACCTCCATTTTACAAATAAATAAATTGGGGGTTTGGTGAAGCTAAGTCACATTTTTTACTTAGTATGAGGAATAATTTTCTGGTAGTCAGAGCTTCTATGGGTGGAATGAGGGGCCCAGTAGCAGCTCCTCATACTGAGGAAGTTTAGACAGAACTGGTCAGTTCCTGTCAGACATGGCTTCCTGTGTGAAAGGCATCAGTGGGCAAGAATTTGGGGCAGAGGAGCTTTTTGTGTTCAAGGGTTAGGGAATCATGGGATGCAAAACTTGACAAAAACTTGGAGCTAACTTTACTCCATCCTCTTCATTTCATGAGTGAGAAGACTGACACCCAGAAAAGTCAACCTGTCCAAGTTGGCGCAAGCCGTGGAAACTCGCTGTAAGTCACTGATCTCTAAGCTACACTCAATGATTCTATGAGAATCTTGGGAATCTCATAAGGGAAGGAAGGGAAGAAAGAAATGAGTGGAGCATATGGTTGGCATAAAGCCTCAAACCATCACATTTTCCCCCATGGGGAATATGAATATTCTTTCCCAGAATAAAAGTAGTTGGCAAGTGAGAGAGTTCTTTTGTGGTCAGCAACACTTAACTGATTTCTCACTATTTGCAGGACTATAAAGAGGCATGAGATATGGACCTTATGCTAAAATCTTGTCCAAGCAAGTTGTGGTAGGCAGAATAATAGCCCCCACCCCAGAGAGTTCATAATCTAATTCTCGAGAGTTGTGATTATGTTATCTTACACAACAGAAGGGACGCTACAGCTGTGACTAAGATTATAGACTTTTTAGATGGGAAATTATCCTGTGGGCCCAACCTAAACATCACATGAGTCCCTACAAGTACAGAACTTTCCTAGTTGTGGTCAGAGACAGAGAGATAATGATAGAACAGGGGTCAGAGAAACACACATGTGATGTGGGAAGGACTAGACTGGCCACTGCTGGCTCAGCTGAGAAATGTGGGAGGTCTAGAAGCTGGGAAAGCCAAGGAAACAAGATTTTCTCTAAGAGTCTCCAGAAAGGAACACAGCCCTGCCGATACCTTGGTTTTAGCCTAGAGGGATAAGTGCTGGATTTCTGGCCTAGAAAACTGTAAAATAATAATTTTGTATTGTTTTAGCCACTGGATTTGTGGTAATTTGTTACCTCAGCAACAGAAGAAGAAACAATGTATGCATGCAAAGTTAAATACACATAATCCACATTCCCTAGGACATAGCAACCTAGGTTAAATGCGAGGCCAGACTGATAGGGCTAGCCCATGTTCTTTTGTCTTTGTCTTTAGTCAGTTGCAAGACCTCAGTATTATTTCAAAAAGCAGTTCCTCGGCTGGCCCTGGGAGCCCTCAGGGCAGCGGAATACCTCATAAATTTTCACCAATCAAATCCCGGCTCCAGCATGGAGTCTCCCAGTTTCCTTCTCCGCCTTAGATTCACCCTACTGATGTCTACTGTCCTCTCGAGGCCCGAGGAGCCCCAGTTAGGTGCCAGGCATTGGGACGGGGGCTCTATCACTGACTCCATTTACAGCCTCCCACCAGGATTGCTCTGTTTCCCTGTGTTAGCCTTCCAGGTCTCCTTCAGCTTCCTGCCGTCCTCCTGTGGTGAAGCTGGGCTGCCTTTTCAGACCAAGTCTGAAATCTGTCTGCCTCACGTCTGTGTTAAATGCCTTTGAAACAGTTCCAAAGCAGCGCTGCCCAAGGTCTAATGCCGTCTGTTATTGCTTTGTGCAGTAACTCTACCGCTTACTGTTCCAGTCTCCTTCAGTTGTAAGTCCCGCCCCGAGTCTCTTTTCTCCTTGTAATTAATGATTTCCCGGGGGTTTCTCCATGGCGCCTATAAATAGATTTCAGGAGTATCCACCGCACCAGATTGCAAGTGGGGATCCCTCATAATTGCAGGAATCGTACAAGAGAGAATGTGCTAAGTAACACGGGAATGGATGGCTGTTGCAGGAATTCCGAGGAGAGCAGAATCTAGCAAAGTCTCGTCTGGAGTAAACTGCAGGATGGAGAGGTCCCCGTGGGTATTCAGGGTGAATTTCTACCGTTCAACACTTCACTTGAGCAGCGCAGATAATGAACACTGAAACCAACAATTATGAAGTAATTGCTATGCAGAAATAACCAGCTGGCAGGAATGGCTGGAGGGGAGCATTGCTGAAAGTGAGTCAGAGGGCCAGACATTTGAGAAAGAGGCAATAATTGAAATTATAAGGGAATGAACACTTGCAGAGTACAAAAGAAATAACAGATATCTAGTCACTTTATTTATTCATGAGTATAAGCGTGGGACCTCCTGTTTATATCTTAACTAGCACTGTATCTAGAACGTACTTAGGTGTTTCTGTGTCTGAGCGCCACTCTTTCCAGAATTTTCTCTATCTCAGAAAGTTAAAAAATTTCCGTCTTTTGTTTGAACTGCTCAATAATATTGGAGAGTGAATTCTGGCCTCTTTCACTTGGTTGTATTTTGCCTTTAAAAAAATCCCTATGTATGGGGCGCCTGGGTGGCTCAGTGGGTTAAAGCCTCTGCCTTCGGCTCAGGTCATGATCTCAGGGTCCTGGGATAGAGCCCCACATCGGGCTATCTGCTCAGCGGGGAGCCTGCTTCCTCCTCTCTCTCTCTGCCTGCCTCTCAGCCTACTTGTGATCTCTGTCTGTCAAATAAATAAATAAAATCTTAAAAAAAAAATCCCTATGTCCTAGAGGTGATAACTTCTATCACTGTAATGGTTCCTTCACAGTAATAGGATTTTTAAATAAAATTTTGTAAATTAGAATGGGGATGTAGCAGTCTAGTAGGGTGCTGCACAAATTAAAAATATGAGCCATCTGCAGCCTCTGCCTCAGGAGATTCCGATGCTTGGGAAAGCAGAATCGGAGACTGCATAATATCTAATTGTAATAATAATAATGGCAATAATAATATTGCTCAGATCAGTACAATCAGCTTTTTTAAATCAACCATGACCTAAAGGATGGGACGAACAGTTGGCTGATGAGATTCCATCCTTTTTATCTAAAGAAAATTAATGTAATATTCATATACCATAAAGTTACGCATTAACCATTTTAAATGTACAGTTCAGTGACCTTTAGTACAGTTCATCCGATTTTAAAAGAGCTCTGAAGGAAGAAAAATTTCCATAGAGAAGCTTCTAGCTCCACATTACATTGCACCTAAAGTCTTTCTGTTTTAAATAGGTGCTTCTTTCTGTTTGGTATGCTATCAGTGCTGAGCAAACTGGTCACCTATTTAAGGTATCTGTGACCCGCATTTCTTTGAGAGAACTTGTATTAAGTGTTGGGTATCTGCTTTGGAATTCTTTCAGCCATGTATTTTCTTTCGTGTTTCCTCTGATTGTAAATTCCAGGTGGGCAGGTAATATGGCTACTTTCGTTTATGCTATATCCCTAGAGGAGAGCCCAGAATGTATTTAGAAAGTATATGCTAATGACTCGTTACCTACTACTGATACTTTTATTTCCAATATTCCTTAGCGATTCCCCAGCAAAGGCTTGAGGTTGCTAATATTTCAGGAGAGGGCTCATCGAGCTAAATCCTGATCAACTAGGGACCTTTCAGAGCACCCATGAAGGCTGCTGCTACAAGGTCGGACATGAGGTGGCGCTGTTGCGCTTTATAATGACTTCCCGTTTTCCACCAGGACTGACGTCTCCTTTATACCTGACCATGCGGCAATCACTAGAGGAGGAACTCAGTAAGTAGATCAGTAACAAGTGCAGCTTTTACAGTTTCAGCAGAGGTTTCCTGCTGGCTAGTGTGTGGTGAGTCCCGGAAACCTCAGTGCCCACAGACTTCCCTTTGTGGGGAGCCCGCCCAGACTCCATCCTTTGCTGGCAGCCACGCCCCACCAGTGGGAAGGAGGGACTGAAAAGCATTTCCTTGAGGCTGGCACACCTTGTCGTTCCCAAACTGATCATTTTTTTTACCCCTCTGACTGGGCCAGTTGCATCTGAGAGCAGAGCTGCCGGAGAAGGGACACGGTAGTGGACGGGGATTGGGGGGGCAGGAAGGGTGGGAGCTGGATGCCAGTGATGCAGCGAGGGGTGGACCTGGACATTTGGAAAGAAAAGAGGGAGGCCCAGAGTGGGACGGTTGTGAAGGGAAGTTCCAATTTTATGTGAACGAACAATAGTCATCACCTGAGTGAACATGTATTTCTTTGCAAGGAACATCTTGTGGGTTTTGACTTTTATGTATTTATGACTATACAGTATGATACACTGTTGATGACCGAATTTCTCTAATTTGTCTTCTCTTTTTCTGTGCCTCTTTCCCTTCTCCCTATCCGTCAACCCGGTCCCCATTTTGTCTCCTTTCCTCCCCTTTCATTTCGGTGACTGTGGACTCATTCTGTTAGGAATCCACTAGCCATGTGAATTTCTCATACGTTTCAGACCAAGCTTTCTTCCTGATAGTTAGTGAGAACCATCAGCAGTTGTGGAAATCAAGCACTAGAGCTCTTGTAGGGTGCAGCACACACATACTGAAATGCACCTGGAGGTGTCCTCCACCTGAATGAACCTCCTTAGCACTCCTCACCCCTGCAAGGGGCCAGCCTGGTCTCTAGTGAGAGGAACAGGTGCCCCATGAACAACCTGGGTTTGAGTTGTGTGCGTCCACTTATATATGGATCTTTAAAAATAAATTCAGAACAGCACTGTAAATGCATTTTCTCTTCTTTAGGATTTTAAAGTGTTTTCTGTAGCTTACTTTATTATCAGAATACAGTACGTAATACATATAATCTACAAAGTTAGTGTCGCTCGACTGTGTATGTTATTGGTAAGGCTTCCGGTCAACAGGCTATTAGTAGTTATGTTTTGGGGGAATCAAAAGCTATATGCTTATTAGCTGCTGCTTGGAGGATCGGTGTCCCTAAACCCTGCATTGTTGAAGGGTCAACTGTACAGGCAGACTTCAGAGATATTGCGGGTTTGGTCTCAGACCACTGATATAAAGTGAGTATTGTAATGGAGGGAGTCAAATGAAATGTTTGATTTCAGTGCAAACAAAAGTTATGTTTATACCGTACTGTAGTCCATTAAGTGTGCGATAGAATTATGTGTAAAATTAAAAAAGGTGCATCCCTTAATTAGAATACTTTATTGCTCAGGCATCAGTTGGTTGAATTTTGCTTTCTTGTGCTGCAAAGATACTGTGTTTTTTATGGTTGTTTAAAGTGCCAGGCTCTTCTTTTCCGCTCAGATCATGATCTCAGAGTCTTGAGATAGAGCCCGGTACCAGGCTCCATACTCAAGCATGGAGTCTGCTTAAGGCTCTCTTTCCTGGACCCCTGGGTGGCTCAGTTGGTTAAGTGTCTGCCTTCAGCTCAGGTCATGATCTCAGAGTCGTAGGTCCCTCAGGTGGGAGCCTGCTTCTCCCTCTGCCCGCTGCTCCCCTTGCTTGTGATCTTTCTCTCTCTTTGACAGTAAATAAAATTAAAAAAAAAATTATCAGGGGCATCTGGGTGGCTCAATCACTTGGGAACCTACCTTTGGTTTGGTCATGATTCCCAGGTCCTAGGATCCAGTCCCACATCAGGCTCCCTGTTCAGCCGGGAGCCTGCTTTCTCCCTCTCCTCCCCACCTGTGCTCTCTCTCACTATCTCTGTCACAATCTCTGTCTCTCTGTCTCTCTCTCTCAAATAAATAAATAAAATCTAAAAAAATTTATCATTATTTAAAAAAAAAGACTTTCTTTCTCTAGGGGTGCCTGGGTGGCTCAGTGGGTCAAGCATCTGCCTTGGGCTCAGGTTGTGATCCTGGGGTCCTTGGATGGGGATCCAGCCCTGCCTCGTGCTCCCCGCCAAGCAGGGAATCTGTTTATCCCTCTCTCTCTACCCCTTCCCACTGCTCGTGCTCTCTCTCTCTCTCAAAGAAATAAATAAAATCTTGGGACACCTGGGTGGCTCAGTCGGTTAAGCATCTGCCTTCAGCTGAGGTCATGATCCCAGGGTCCTGGGATAGAGTCCCACATCGGGGTCCTTGCTCATCAGGGAGCCTGCTTCTGCCTCTGCCTGCTGCCCCCCCTGCTTGTGAGCTCTCTCTCTCTCTTTCTCTCTCTGACAAACAAATAAATAAAATCTTAAAACAATTAAAAAAATGAAATCTTTTAAAAAAACTCTTTCCCTCCCCCTTGTAATATAAAGAAATAAGTCTTTTAAAAATACTTTACTGCTAAAAACATGTTTAACTGTTATCTGAGCTTTCATCAAATCCTAATCACTGATTGCAGACCATGGTAACGAATAAAATAATGATTTAAAAAGTTTAAAATGTTGTGAGAATAACCAAAATGTGACACAGAAACACAAGGTGAGCAAATGTTGAAAAAAAATGCAAGGTTGCCACAAACCTGCAATTTATAGAAAACACAGTATCTGTTATGCATGAGGAAGTGAAATTCAGTAGGACTGCACACAACTGTTTTGCTTCATAGAGAATTATACACTCTTTTATCACTGTATTAATTTGCTGGGGCTGCTCTAACGAGGTACACAAGCTGAGTGGCTTGAGCAACAGAAATTTAGTGTCTCATAGTTCTGGAGGTTAGAAGTCTGAAATCAAGCTGTTAGAAGGGTTGGTTCTCTCTGAGCACCAGGAGGGAAAGAGCTGTCCCAGGCCTTTTTCTTTGGCTTGTAGATGGCTGTTTTTTTTTTGTTTGTTTGTATGGCTTCCCTCCAGCATATGTGTCTTCAAATTTCCTCCTTTTTTTTTTTTTAAAGATTTTATTTATTTATTTGACAGATAGAGATCACAAGTAGGCAAAGAGGCAGGCAGAGAGAGAGAGAGAGAGAGAGAGAGAGAGAGAGAGGAGGAAGCAGGCTCCCTGCTGAGCAGAAAGCCCGATGGGGGCTCGGGGCAGAGGCCTTTTCCTTGCCTTTCTTTAGCTTCTAAAGTCTGCTTACATTCCTTGGCTTGTGATGCTTCCACGTGCAAAGCCATTTCAAGTCATTCTCACATTCCCTATGTCGGCAGTGACACCTGTGCCTTTTTCTTCCACATTCAGGGTCTTTGTGGTGACATCAGACTCACTGGATAACCCAGAATAATCGCCCTGTTTCAAGGTCAGTTGCCTAATTCTGTCTGCAATCTCTATTCCCTTTTGCTATTTTGACACTCTTAAAAAACTAACATATTCATAGTTCTGGAGAATTGGACATAGATGTCTTTGATGGTTGTTACCTGCCAGCCACACTGAGCTTTCAATGACTGGGTTCTCTTTATTGGGTTTATTGTCCTGTTTTCACTCTGGGGGATCAATGTTTTACTTGCTACGTGTAGCGGAGAACTACATATCCCTGTTATAGAGACAACCAGCATCTTGCCCAATGACAGAACTAAAGATCTGTTCCCATTGAGCAGAGAGCTGGGCACCCTGATACTTCCTATCTAACACTGTTAGAAACCACTTCCCAGACCTACTGTAATTTTAACATTACAATTAAATTCTTTATACCCAATTTATTTGTGTAGGTTATTTTTCTCTAAATATTTTTCTTTTGGATCCGATGCTATTTTTTTTTAATTTGTTAAAGATTTAAAGATTTTATTTATTTATTTGACAGACAGAGATCACAAGTAGGCAGAGAGGCAGGCAGAGAGAGGAGGAAGCAGGCTCCCTGCTGAGCCGAGAACCCGATGCGGGGCTCGATCCCAGGACATTGGGATCAAGACCTGAGCTGAAGGCAGAGGCTTTAACCCACTGAGCCACCCAGGCGCCCCTAAGATTTTAAAGATTTAAAATTTGTTAAAGATTAAAGATAAAGATTTATTTATTTATTTTAGAGAGACAGAGTGAGAGGGGAGTGCTGAGGGAGAGAGAGAATCCAGGTGCACTCTCTCCCAAGTGGGCTGCCTGATGAGGGGCTTGATCCCACAACCCTGAGATCATGACCTGAGCTGAAATCAAGAGTCGGACTCTTTTTTTTTTTTTTTTTAAGAATTTATTTATTTATTTGACAGACAGACAGAGATCACAAATAGACAGAGAGAGGGGTGCGGGGGGGAAGCATGCTCCCCGTCTAGCAGAGAGCCCGATGCGGGGCTCGATCCCAGGACTCTGGGATCATGACCTGAGTGGAAGGCAGAGGCTCAACCCACTGAGCCACCCAGGCGCCCCAAGAGTTGGACTCTTAACTGACTGATCTACCCCGGCGCCCCCCAGTGTTATAGGTGAAGTTAGCAGTTTTTTTTCATTAAACAAACATAAGAATTTTGGTATGTGTTATATACGCTGGTCTAGGTGGGAAGGATACAGTAATGAAGAAAGAAAGTAGACGAAGGCCTGAAATTCTTGTTCCATGAAGGTGTCTCTCTCTCGCTTCATTCTTGGCCTTCCCACCAGCCTAGGTTTAGCCAGTCTCAATGCCCCACCATACTTCTGACTTCAGATGCCCTCTACCTGATTCTGGGCTGTGCTAATGAAGGGCCTAAAGAAGCTGACCATGCCCTCCAGGAAATTGCCAGCTGGTTGGGAAGAAACAGATAACAACAGGCGAACTGATTGAGCACTGAGTAAGCAGCTTGGGTACTCAGTACTCTGTATTAACATATCATCTATTGGACACAGTTTCTTTCTTTTTTTTTTTTTTTTGGACACAGTTTCTAACAGGGAAAATGAATGTAGAAGGGAATGAGCACACACCCACCCACCCATGAAGCAGTTACTTGCACCAACAACTGTGTAGGATGCAGAGTCTGGTCCGGAATGCAGGGACCTGAAATCTGTTTTAAGCTCTGGCACTCTTTTCATGCTCACTTTTTTATAATTTACCTCAGTGTCATTCATTATCTCCTATTTCCCCCCTACCCCTTAGCGAATGAAGGGTTAATGTAGACTGGGAAACCTCAGGGGAATCTTCCTGGGTTTAAAAAATGAGTCTTTTATTTTTGAATTTCTCACCATTTCTCTCAGTTTCCACCAGGATAATAATGAGGGGATAGGTTAGAATTTAGCTGGGGAGTCAGTCACCTCTGGGCAAGAAAGGAAAGTGGGGGTGGGGTGAAGGGGTTCCCACCTATCCCCTGACTTCAGCCTCTTTTCCTGAGCTGACTACTCTTACCTCCTCAGCTCAGGTGGCCTTCACTGCTTGCTCCTGCCTAGAACACCCGCTGAGCTGGGCAGGGTAGATCCCAGTGAATGTGACTTCGGAAGGGTGAGTTTTCAAGGAACAGAAGGATCTCCCGATGCTCCTGCCTTCATTAGCCTTCATCAGTCTCTGTCATGTCCTAACTTCTAAGAATTGTCTCCACCCCGTAACTCAATCTGTTTCCTCAGTTATAATTACAATCTTTCTGGCAGTAGCCATCTAACCATATAGCTAATTTTTAATAATGCCCGTGGTCAAATCAACTTGAAGATAGTGGTGACATTTTTTAAATCTGCGGTTGTAGATTTTTAGGGACTAAATTATTGGCAAGAATTATAAATGAAAAGGAAGCCTGTTTTAATTTTCCTGCTGTAGCTGTTAATCTCCTATAGCCCCACATAGTAAACTGTCCCATTTGTATATATTTAGCAATGGTTTTTTAACATTGTCAGGTAACAAAAGACAGAAATATGGTGCTATTTCTAGAACACTGGCCTAAATTAAGCTTACTATATGCACATAATTCTAGGCCATGTTAGAATTCTACTAAGAACAAATTGTAGCAGAAGCTAAAGGTTAAGAAAAAACTGTATCAAAATATACGTTATGGCCATAGGTAAATCTCAATAATGAACATATAATACTCATATTTTAAGTCAGTTTGCTTTCTGGAGAAAGCTTCAGAATTATTAACTTTTGTCTCAACAGTTTTTTTTTAAATTTTTTTTTTATAAACATATATTTTTATCCCCAGGGGTACAGGTCTGTGAATCGCCAGGTTTACACACTTCACAGCACTCACCATAGCACATACCCTCCCCAGTGTCCATAATCCCACACCCCGTCTCCCTACCCCCCTCCCCCCATCAACCCTCAGTTTGTTTTGTGAGATTAAGAGTCACTTATGGTTTGTCTTCCTCCCAATCCCATCTTGTTTCATTTACTCTTCTCCTACCCCCTTAACCCCCCATGTTGCATCTCCTCTCCCTCATATCAGGGAGATCATATGATAGTTGTCTTTCTCCGATTGACTTATTTCGCTAAGCATGATACCCTCTAGTTCCATCCACGTCGTCACAAATGGCAAGATTTCATTTCTTTTGATGGCTGCATAGTATTCCATTGTGTATATATGCCACATCTTCTTTATCCATTCGTCTGTTGATGGACATCTAGGTTCTTTCCATAGTTTGGCTATTGTAGACATTGCCGCTATAAACATTCGGGTGCACGTGCCCCTTCGGATCACTACGTTTGTATCTTTAGGGTAAATACCCAGCAGTGCAATTGCTGGGTCATAGGGTAGTTCTATTTTCAACATTTTGAGGAACCTCCATGCTGTTTTCCAGAGTGGTTGCACCAGCTTGCATTCCCACCAACAGTGTAGGAGGGTTCCCCTTTCTCTGCATCCTCGCCAGCATCTGTCATTTCCTGACTTGTTAATTTTAGCCATTCTGACTGGTGTGAGGTGATATCTCATTGTGGTTTTGATTTGTATTTCCCTGATGCCAAGTGATGTTGAGCACTTTTTCATGTGTCTGTTGGCCATCTGGATGTCTTCTTTGCAGAAATGTCTGTTCATGTCCTCTGCCCATTTCTTGATTGGATTATTTGTTCTTTGGGTGCTGAGTTTGCGAAGTTCTTTATAGATTTTGGACACTAGCCCTTTATCTGATATGTCATTTGCAAATATCTTCTCCCATTCTGTCAGTTGTCTTTTGGTTTTGTTAACTGTTTCCTTTGCTGTGCAAAAGCTTTTGATCTTGATAAAATCCCAATAGTTCATTTTTGCCCTTGCTTCCCTTGCCTTTGGCGAAGTTCCTAGGAGGATGTTGCTGCGGCTGAGGTCGAAGAGGTTGCTGCCTGTGTTCTCCTCAAGGATTTTGATGGATTCCTTTCTCACATTGAGATCCTTCATCCATTTTGAGTCTATTTTCGTGTGTGGTGTAAGGAAATGATCCAATTTCATTTTTCTGCATGTGGCTGTCCAATTTTCCCAACACCATTTATTGAAGAGGCTGTCTTTTTTCCATTGGACATTCTTTCCTGCTTTGTCCAAGATTAGTTGACCATAGAGTTGAGGGTCTATTTCTGGGCTCTCTATTCTGTTCCATTGATCTATGTGTCTGTTTTTGTGCCAGTACCATGCTGTCTTGATGATGACAGCCTTGTAATAGAGCTTGAAGTCTGGAATTGTGATGCCACCAACTTTGGCTTTCTTTTTCAATATTGCTTTGGCTATTCAAGGTCTTTTCTGGTTCCATATAAATTTTAGGATTATTTGTTCCATTTCTTTGAAAAAAATGGATGGTACTTTGATAGGAATTGCATTAAATGTGTAGATTGCTTTAAGTAGCATAGACATTTTCACAATATTTATTCTTCCAATCCAGGAGCATGGAACATTTTTCCATTTCTTTGTGTCTTCCTCAATTTCTTTCATGAGTACTTTATAGTTCTCTGTGTATAGATTCTTAGTCTCTTTGGTTAGGTTTATTCCTAGGTATCTTATAGTTTTGGGTGCAATTGTAAATGGGATTGACTCCTTAATTTCTCTTTCTTCTGTCTTGTTGTTGGTGTGGAGAAATGCAACTGATTTCTGTGCATTGATTTTATATCCTGACACTTTACTGAATTCCTGTACAAGTTCTAGCAGTTTTGGAGTGGAGTCTTTTGGGTTTTCCACATATAGTATCATATCATCTGCAAAGAGTGATAGTTTGACTTCTTCTTTGCCGATTTGGATGCCTTGAATTTCCTTTTGTTGTCTGATTGCTGAGGCTAGGACTTCTAGTACTATGTTCAATAGCAGTGGTGATAACGGACATCCCTGCCGTGTTCCTGACCTTAGCGGAAAAGCTTTCAGTTTTTCTCCATTGAGAATGATATTTGCGGTGGGTTTTTCATAGATGGCTTTGATAATATTGAGGTATGTGCCGTCTATCCCTACACTTTGAAGAGTTTTGATCAGGAAGGGATGCTGTACTTTGTCAAATGCTTTTTCAGCATCTATGGAGAGTATCATATGGTTCTTGTTGTTTCTTTTATTAATGTGTTGTATCACATTGATTGATTTGCGGATGTTGAACGAACCTTGCAGCCCTGGAATAAATCCCACTTGGTCGTGGTGAATAATCCTTTTAATGTACTGTTGAATCCTATTGGCTAGTATTTTGGTGAGAATTTTTGCATCTGTGTTCATCAAGGATATTGGTCTGTAGTTCTCTTTTTTGATGGGATCCTTGTCTGGTTTTGGGATCAAGGTGATGCTGGCCTCATAAAATGAGTTTGGAAGTTTTCCTTCCTTTTCTATTTTTTGGAACAGTTTCAGGAGAATAGGAATTAATTCTTCTTTAAATGTTTGGTAGAATTCCCCCGGGAAGCCGTCTGGCCCTGGGCTTTTGTTTGTTTGGAGATTTTTGATGACTGTTTCAATCTCCTTACTGGTTATGGGTCTGTTCAGGCTTTCTATTTCTTCCTGGTTCAGTTGTAGTAGTTTATATGTCTCTAGGAAAGCATCCATTTCTTCCGGATTGTCAAATTTGTTGGCGTAGAGTTGCTCATAGTATGTTCTTATAATTGTCTGTATTTCTTTGGTGTTAGTTGTGATCTCTCCTCTTTCATTCATGATTTTATTTATTTGGGTCCTTTCTCTTTTCTTTTTGGTAAGTCTGGCCAGGGGTTTATCAATCTTATTAATTCTTTCAAAGAACCAGCTCCTAGTTTTGTTGATTTGTTCTATTGTTTTTTTGGTTTCTATTTCATTAATTTCTGCTCTGATCTTTATGATTTCTCTTCTCCTGCTGGGTTTAGGTTTTCTTTCTTGTTCTTTCTCCAGCTCTTTTAGGTGTAGGGTTAGGTTGTGTACCTGAGACCTTTCTTGTTTCTTGAGAAAGGCTTGTACCACTATATATTTTCCTCTCAGGACTGCCTTTGTTGTGTCCCACAGATTTTGAACCATTGTGTTTTCATTATCATTTGTTTCCATGAATTTTTCCATGCTAATCTTCTCTGTATCGTTCCAATTTTAGTATATGTGCTGCCGAAGCGAGCACTGTCTCAACAGTTTTGAATGATTTAAGCAAATATATTGTGTTGGGTAAATGCAGAGTGTTGTGTTGAAGAACTCCAGGAGACAAAATGTATGTTTATATTCATATTATGTTATTAACTGAATGATGAAAAACATTTGTGAAAGGTGATAATTGGAGTTTGGAGAAATTGATCCTAAGCACGTTTTTCTTTTCTCTTTTTTGAAAATATTTTAAAAATTTATTTGAATTTATTTTAAAATGTATTTATTTAAAAAAAGAGAGAGAGAGAGAGAGAGTGAGCATGAGCAGCGCAGGAGGAGGGGTAGAGAGAAAGGGAGAAGCCAGCTCCCCATCGAGCTGGGAGCCCAATACAGGACTCGATCCCAGGACCCTGGGATCATGACCTGAGCTCAAGGGAGATGCTTAACTGACTGAGCCACCCAGGTGCCCCCTAAGCACATTTTTCTGACAGTACTCAGCTATTAGGGCAAGTCGTATGTCAAAGCCCCCCCACCCCCCGCCCCAGTTTGTATCCTTTGGGTCAACTTCTCCAAATCCCTCTTAAGTCAGTTGGGTCTGGCTTGGCCCAGGCAAGAAAAGCTCCTGTTGGCTCTTGCCCCCATGCTCAGTTGGGGCCCCAGTGTAGTACTCCTTCTGGCTGGTTAGAGGCTAAGGCAGCAGGAAAGGGCTTGTTGAGCTGAGTAGTAGAGGTGACAGGCTTGCTTATAGTTCAAGGAAGGAGGAGGAAGTCTAAGAAAATGCTAAATATTTATCTTTATTGCCTTGTTTTTCACCAGATTTGTAAGCAGATTCCACAAATCCAGCCAGTCTGGTCTGTAGCTGTCCTGCTTCCTACCTCTGTGGTCTCTTCCTACAGGTTTCAATGCTTGGTCCCTTTAGTTGTTCCGGGGGATTGATGTCTTATTATGAGTCAAAATGAGTTCTGGCAGAGGAAGAAGAAGGAAATAAAGCATCCACTAGAGTATTCTTAAAGCCCTGTAGTGCCTGCAATGAAAACATAGCTGGAATGTGAAGTCTCTAGTCTTCAACCTTGGACACGTAGGGCATAGATTTCCACAGGCTGGTCCAGACATATACACAACCCAAGATCCAGCAGGCAGAAGAAACTATGAAAGTATGTGCGCATTAGGAATTCTAAAAACTAGTATCCTTTTCCTTATTCTCACTCCTACAAAACTTAACTGAATGACAAGGGGTCAAATCTCCAGCCAGCCTTATGAAGGGTGGAAAATGGTAGCAAAAGAGAACCAGGTGGAGATTGAAGACACACAATAGAAGTCTTAACTTAAGTGCTCATTGACTGTTGAAAGACATCTCTCTTGTGGACTGAGTTTCCTCATTGGTAAGTTGAAGAGGCAAGGTTTTCCTCTTGCTTTCAGAGGGCTCTGCTGCTTGTTCAGGATTCTGTGGCATTTCTGGAGTGTGTGATGCCCTCCAAAGCATGCTCCTCAGGCAGAATAAGAAATGGAAGGCAGGGATGCTCTTTTGTTACTTTAGCGGGGAGGTATGGCTATAGCAGCCCAGAAGGCCCAGCAGTGGTTACTTCCTTTACAGCATAGAAATAGAATGGCTTGTTGATATTGAGAGTTGAACCTGTTGTATTTGCATCTGTTCTTGAAGCCCAAGCATCTCATGTATCACCACCAGGTGACTCAGGTTTCACTGGCTGTGCTACTTGTCCTCACCCACATTCCATTCGATGGTCCAATCTGGAATTCTAGATCAGGAGCATTCATATCTGATTAGATCTCTGATTTATCTTCTGACCTTGGGCCAGTCACCTTATCACTCAGACCTTAGTTTCCACGGATGAAGTTGTTAAGAGAGCTGTAGAATATTTGGAGGTGGCTTTCTATTATAAAAATGAAGAGGGGCACCAGGGTGGCTCAGTCAGTTAAGCATCTGTCTTTGGCTCAGGTAACGATCACAGGTTTCTGGATCAAGTCCCGTGTCAGGCTCCCTGCTTATTGAGGAGTCTGCCTCTCCCTCTCAGTCTGCCACTCCACTAGTTCATGTTCTCTCCCTCTCTCTCTGTGTGTCAAATAAATAAATAAATAAATAATTAAATAAAATCTTAAATAAAAATAAATAACTAAGAATGGAAATAACTTTGAGGAATATTCCAATTCTGTAGGACTGGGGAAAAAGAAATATTAAGTAAATCAAATGTGATCTTATAATGATCTATAAAGAACCACCCCTTCAATACTACTGCTTTTATCTTTCCAAGTCTGCTTTTCTTGGGCTGATATTAAAATTGACTATTTTTAACTCACTGAGTTAGCATTGGCTGGGGAATGGAGTCAAGCTGACTTAAAAATGGAAGCTAATTGCCCTGATACATAGTGAACTCTTGAATTTTTTGACAATATACTCTGCCCTGTAGAAACAAGTCAATCAATTAAGAACAAGCCTTAATAATGTGTACGTGTATGTGTAATACGTGTTTACTCACTTATTAGCAAACTTAAGCATATTTGAACTTTGGAAATTAAAAAACAAAGAGAAAAAAAATGAAAGCATGAGCTTATGTTAACTACAAACAGATGGCCCATAAAGATCTGATAGTATCAGCATGGCCCCAGGTTGTGGGTTTATAGATATTCAGATAGCATATGAGATAAGTCCCTCACAAAAAGAAATTCATTGAACCTTGGGATAGAACTCTCTGTGCTAGATGGAAATCCTTATTATTTTTACTCTGAGTTATAGGATTTAACAGTGATATTGGGGTTGCTCCTTTGTGGCCTTTGTTTAAACTTTAGTAAAACATATTTTGGGTGTCCAGGGAGCAGTGTTTTCCATAGATTACATGTGCAGAAGCATCTATGTGGATAGAAATTTAGAGATGTCATTCTTTGAATACCATCTCCAGTCCCACCAATACAGGGCAATCTGAGAAGTTAGGCTAACTCAGGCTCATCCAAGAAAATAAACTGAGTTCTGACAGTAAGAGCTACAGAATGTGGTGTTCTGTGGTCTGTGCATTTATCCAAACATGAGAAGGAACAGTAGTGGCCTTTTAGTATGCTACGGTATTAGATATAGATAGGATGTCTGGCCAGTCTCTACGAGGCAGGTATTGTCCAACCTATTCTAGAATGAATTTTCTCAGAGACAGAACATTTTGTGATAGCACCAAGTCAGACACAAATTCTGGCTTAACTTTTAGAGGCCACAGAACTGTGAATGTTAGCGTTGACAACAAATGAGACTTGTCCACTGAAAACTACAAAATATCATTGAGGGAAATTAAAGATCTAAATAAGTGGAAAGACATCTTGTGTTCTTAGGTAGGCAGACTTAATATTAAGATGGCAGTACTCCCCAAGTTGATTTATATAGTCAATGTATTCTCTACCAAAATTCCAGATGGCCTTTTTTACAGAAATGGCCAAGCAGATTCTAAAAGTAACATTGGAATGTAAGGATCTTACAATATCCAAAACAACCATCAAAAAGAGAACGAACTTGGATGACACATATTTAATGATTTTAAAACTCACTGGAAAGCTAAGTAATTAAGACTGTATACTATTGGTATAAGGATAGACATAATAGACAGATTTAAGAGTCTTGAAATAAACTCATACCTATGGCCATTTGATTTACTACACAGTGCTGAAACAGTTTATTGTGCAGACACATTGGATATTCATATGCAACACTAAGACACTGAAACTGTGCTGAAACAACTGGATATCCACATGCAAAAGAATGAAATGGAATGCTTACCTCACAACATATGCAGAAATTGACTCCAAATAGGTCTTAGACCCAATGTGAGAACTAAAACCATTATTCAGCCACAAGAAAGAATGAAGTACTGATTTATAGCTACAGCATGGATGTGATGGTTAAGAAATGGAGTTCAGATGGTGGAGAAGTAGGGGGACCTGGGGCTTTCCTCATCCCCCAACATAGCAGTACTGAGGTCCAGTCACTTGGAACATCCAGGAAACCCATCTGAGGATTGGAAGAAGGATTTCCGTAGTTGGAGGGAAATGACGTGGCAGGTGTGAGGTGTGTGGAACTGAATTGGGAGACCAAAAAGCTGCCATGCTGTGGAGGGGAAGGACCCCTTTCTGCAGGGAGAGAAAATGGAGAGAGGGAGAGACAGGTTGAGAGTGTGTGGCATCAGGTGTGCACAAGAAGAAAACTTCTCAGACCCAGACTGTGGTGGTTAATTTTATATGTCTATTTGACTGGGCTGTTGAATGTCCAGATAGCTGGGAAACGTTATTTCTGGGTGTCTCTGTGAGGATGTTTCTGGAAAGGATTAGCATTTGAATCAGCATACTGAGTAAAGACCTGCCCTCACCAGTGTGGGTGGGCATCATCATATTTGGGGCAAATATGGTGGAGGAAGGGTGACTTCCTCTCTCTTGAGATGGGACTTCTGTCTTGTCCTGCCCTCCAACATTGGAGCTCCTGGTTTCTGGCCTTAATGCTCTGGGACTTACACCAGTGGCCCCTAGTTCTCAGAACTTCAGCCTCATACTGAATTTGTACCACCAGCTTTCCTGACTTTCCAGCTTGCAGACTGTGGGACTACTTGGCTTGCGTAACTACATGAGCCAATTCCTATAATAAATCTCCTCTTACATATCTGCATATCCGTGTATATCTATCTATCTATATTATATATCTTATTGGTTCAATTCTCCAGAGAACCCTAATACAATGGGTGACCTTAAAAACATGGTAAGTGAAAGGAACCAGACACAAAGCTACAGATTGGATGATTCAGTTCATATGAAATGTTCAAAATAGGCACATCCACAGAGACAGCAAGTAGGTGAGTGATTGCCAGGGGCTGGGAAAGTGGGCATCGGGGTGTGACTGCTATTGGTATAGATTTCTTTTGGGGGATGATGAAAATATTCTAAAATTACAAAGCAGTGATGGTTGTACAACTTTGTGAACATAAAAGCCACTGAATTGTATACTTTAAGAAGGATGAGTTTTATGGTATGTAAATTATATCTTGGTCAAAAAGAAAGCAATATTGAAGGTAATTCTAATTTTGAAAAAAAAAAAAAAAGAGAGTGCGAGAGAGAAAAGAGCAAAGATTTTCAAGGCTCTGCTAGAAAGATGGCATAATGTAAGAAAACAAATTCCAAAGCCACACAACCTGGAAATTCCAAATCCCTGTTACTAGCTGTGTGATCTGGAGCAAGTTACTTAATCTTTCTGTGACCCAGTTTCTTCATCTATATGTGAAGTGCTTAGAACAGCACCTAACACACGGGGAGCACTATATGAACGTTTGTCATTGTATCTACATGCCATCAAATGCACTAGGCTGGAGCGGGAAGCTGTGCTAACCCATAAATGACCATTAAGGAAGGGCACAGCAGGGCAGAGTCCAAAGCAGATGGCTTCACTTGGTTTATTGTTTGAACACTGCTCCGTGTTGACTCATGGAAAGAAACTGAGTTCAGTGGGAGAGGAGGGAGAGAGAGTATGGGTCCAAGGTACAGTATCTATATTTAACTTTTCCTGGGTCCTGAAAAAGATCTAAAACTATGTTAGGAGAGACATTTAGAGGAGGGAACCCGAGAAAGGTATGGTGAAAAGTACTTTAAAAATTTTTGTTGTTCAATTTAGATAAATATTAGGCAAAAATTTTGAGGGTTTTCCTCTGGATTTAGATAATAAACTTAGGATCTTTGTTCTTCCCTTCCTGTCTCTACTGGGGTGTTGTTACCTCTTTTGTTACAAAATAAAATCAAACAGCTGTTTCAAGATTTTATTTATTTATTTATTTAGAATGTGGGGGGGGAGGGACAGAGAGAGAGAGGGAAGGAGAGAGAATCTTAAGCAGACTCTGTGCTGAGTGCAGAGCCTGTCGTGGGACTCTATTTCATAACTCTAAGATCATGAGCTGAGCTGAAATCATGAGTTGGATGCTTAGCGGACTGAGCCATCCAGGTACTCCCAAGCATATCTTTAAAGTTCATGCCACTGCCACATTTTTATTCCCAAGACAATCAAGAAGCCAGGGCTGTGTCAAGTATTTCTAACAATATTCACGTCCCTTTGTTTTAAACTGCTTTCTGCATCCTTGTAGGGTGCATTTACTCTTCCTAACTTTTCTGTAGATCTGATTCTTTCTGTCAACATGTAGCAAAGAAGGACTAGATTATGCAGCCATTTTGAGGTGATGGTAGAAGGTATTAGATTTCTTACTTAAAAGGATGGAGAAAAACTCAGTTGTCCATCTTTCCTTTGGTTTTACACTTCTGAATTCTCTTCTATGTGAATATATGTTACATAGCTTCAGATCATAATTTTCATTTCTTGGATACTAAATAAATAATTCTAATGCCTTATATTTTTACTTTATATGTTTCATGATGCTTTGTATATAAACCTCTAACAAAGAGATGTTAATTGGCTTATGTAAGGTCACACACAAGATGGGGTTAACCCAGGGCGGTAACTGAGATCTCATATCCCCTTTGCCTGTATGAGCAGAGGATCCTTTTTTTTTTTTTTTTAAATATTTTATCCATTTATTTGAGAGGAAGAGAGCACTCATACACAGAGGCAGAGGGAGTGGGAGAAGCAGAATCCCTGCTGAGCAGAAAGCCCTATATGAGGCTCAATCCCAGGACTCTAGGATCATTACCTGTGCTGAAGGCAGATGCTTAACTGACTGAGCCACCCAGGTGCCCTGAGGATACTTTCTTTTCATTCTACATTTCTCCTAGAACTTTCTATTAAGAAATAATCTAGGTGAGAAAAATATGACCAGTTCTAGGGCAGAAGGCAACTGAAGCCAAGGTGAAGATTAATGCCAGAGCCTCATTATACTTGCTAGTATATAACCATGTTAGTATAGAAATAGTATTATTTAATGTTCATATGATCCCAGGTTTTTCTCTAAAGGGCATCTCATATATGCATTAATCTGTCTTCCTAAAAATTATTGGCATCAATATATGAGAGAAGAAAAAGTATGATCAACAAATGATGGAACAATGAGTAGAATTGGCCTGAAATCTCTGAAATACCAAAGACTTAACAGCAGCTTAACCCTATTTCCCAATCATTTACTATTGAAAAGTTCTAACTGTGGGCTGTAAGGATACTTCAGAAGAAAGGGCCCTAGGCATGTGGGGGCAGGGGGAAAGGGGGAACATGATAATTCTACCTTAGACCTCTGAAATCCATTAACTTTCTTTTAGTCTAAAATTTTAAGTCCTGTTGTATCTTTTATCTTATTTGTCTTGCCAGAATGTCTCTGATTAGGTGGTTCAAGGATTATGATCCATTATTTTAAGGATTAGAAGTTAAAACCCAGGGATGTGATAAAACTTGACCAAAATGACAGAGTCAGAGACAGACAGAGATAATGTTAAAAACATGGATGCCAATTTAGAACTTTATTAAACTAGGGCCTGATAAATTTTAAATCTGACTACATTACTTTACCGACTAACATAAAAAAGCCATTTATTAAAAACTTCAGCTGAATATAAAATTGAGCATAAAATTAATGAACTTGAACATAAAATTAACATATTTATAGTAGTCCATTGTCCAGTTGTATGAAAATTTGACATCCCTCTTTGTATTCGTTAGGGTTTTCCAGAAAAAATAGAATGAACAGAACATTTGTGTGTCATCTATCTATGTAGCTACCATCCATTGAGATTTAAAGACTTAGTGGATAGTTGGCAAGTCCAAAATCTTCCGGGTAGGTGAGCAGGCTGGAGACACAGTGGAGATATGCAGTTTAAGTGCAGTATGATGGCAGAATTTCCTCCTCTTTTGAGGAGGTCAAAGACCTTCAACTGATTGGGTGAGGCATAACCATATTATGAAGGGTAATCTCCTTTACTCAAATTTCACTGACTTAAATGTTAATCTCATTTAAAAATTCCTTCACAGAAAGATCAATGTTTGATGAATTATCTTGGTACCATGGCCTAGCCAAGCTGACATATAAAATTAACCATCATACTCTTCTTGATGAAAATTTTTATTTCTACTTTTAATTTTTTTATTGTAGAAAATTTCAAAATTATACAAAAGCAAATAGGTAGGGTGGTAGGATGACTACCTATGTATTTAATAACCCAAATTTAATGATTTTCAACACCTGGCCAATCATGTTTCATATTTATCTCTGCACACTTCCATTGCTTAAATCCTGGGATTATTTTGAAGCACATGCCTATTTCTGCTTTCAAAATAAATAAATAACAGTACAATAATTTTTTTTTGCATGTTCAGACGCATCTTCCATTAAAAAAATCCTCTTAAGGGATGCCTGGCTGGCTCAGCTGGTGGAGTGTGTGACTCTTGGTCTTAGGGTTGTGAGTTTGAGCTCCACGTTGGGTATAGAGATTACTTAAAAATAAAATCTTAAAAAAATCCTTTTATAATTGACTCTTGGGAGAGAAATTCCTGGGTCA
Organism: Lutra lutra; assembly: GCF_902655055.1. Lineage (NCBI taxonomy): Eukaryota > Metazoa > Chordata > Mammalia > Carnivora > Mustelidae > Lutra > Lutra lutra. Next base: position 89,892,748 of record NC_062285.1, read on the forward strand.
AAATTATGAATGTCATTAAGGCTCTTTTCTTACACGTTGCCAAATTTGTTTCCATAACTGTAGAAATTTAGATTCCCTGTGGTTCTTCAGAGTGTCAGAATTCTCTTTCATTTTTTCCTTCTTAAGTGGATAGGCAAAAATGTTTGCATCTTGTTTTTACTTGAATGTGTATTATTTAATTACTAGTTAAGGTAAACATCTTTGATCTTACACTACCCTTCTTCCATATTTATTAAATATTAACATTTTAGTTTGGTGTGTTGATTTTCTTTTGTTTTTCACTTTTCATGACCATTTATTTATTGTCATCTTAGTAATTTTCTTACTATAGTTACTAAGTTATATAGAATTTCCTTGTTTTTATTCATTGGTTGATCCTTTCTTTGTGATTTTTTTTCCCTATTGGAAGGTATCTTCTCACTCTCTCTCTATTTAAAAATATTTATTTGAGAGAGAGCGAGCACAAAAGCAGGGGAAGGGAGAAAGACAAGTGGACTCTGGGCTGAGCCTGGAGCCTAGTGGGGGCTCAATTCCATGGGAGGGGGTCACTACTGGAGCTGAAATCCCAACTCGGGCGCTCAACCAACTGAGTCACTCAGGCGCCCTAGGAGTCTTCTCTTTTAGACTTCTCAAATCCTCACCAATCCAATATGACTTACACTGTTATTTTTTGTTTCTTAAAACATATAATCATTTTTACAACTAAAATTTAATTTTGCATGGGAATGAAGGATGGAAATTATTATTGCCAAATGAGTAACCATAATATGCATATTATGCATAATCCACATAATGATAATCAATCTTAATAGTTCTCAACCTAGCTGTAATTTAGTATCTCCTGGGAAACAGTCCTTTTTTTCAGTGGTGATAGAAATCATAATTATGGGATTCATAATCATCACAATCTCTTCCAAGATCCACATATATAAATGTTTTGATAATAGATGATTTGTTTTCTTATTCAGAGTTATAGATGCTTAATGATTGGTACAGCTACTCCCCAGCCTGGGAGATAGGTGAAGGGAGGAGGAAGGGAGGAGAGACTGCGACGTATTGACTGTTTGTCATGGGTTGGGCACTATACTAGGTTTTTTACATAAAGTATCCCGTAGAGCTTTCAAATGCATTGACAGATAGATATTATGGTCTCTAATTACAAGTGGAAAAACAGGCTCAGAAAGGTCAGAATGACATATATGCAGTTATGATGAATGGTGGACCTGAGATTCAAATAGAAGTCTGATTCCAAATCTCCTTCTCTTACCACTATCCCACAGGGAATTATAGTTAGGGTAGGGATAGGAATGAAACTTGAGAGTTCTGGGGCTTCTGTGATGTGGGTCAGAAGATGCCGGTCTGAAGGAGTCTTCAGAATTTGAGAGGCAAGGTGGTAGAGCTGCTTGAGGGGACTTGCTGGTTGCCCTGCCCTTTACTGGTGGGATTCATTTCTTGCTGCTCTCTGTGGTTCTTCGCTGCCCTCAGGAGAGAAAGAGGCGTCCTGCTCCCTAAATGAGGAAGGGAAGGCATGGCAAGTTCTGGTGTTATGCCTCTGGATGCTTTATGAATAACCTATCAAGCCAGACCAGGACCTCAGACCTCCGACTCTGTTATCATAGCACCAGCTCTTTGCTGATTCCATGTCTCATAATTTCCAGAATGCTTAGCTCTGCAGCATGTTGACCCACTCCTGAAGAGGGACTCTGCTGTTTGCTCCTCGAGGTGCAGAATGACATTCCCAGAGGCATCTTTTTCATCTTGCCAGGCCTTTGTTGTTTTTTACCTAGGATTACCTTCTATGTATAGAATCTTTAGAGGGACACACCCTGGATGACATGGCCTTGAGGTAAATGGCAGTTGAGCTGATTTCCTGATTGTGAAATCGTCTGCCCATTTTTCTCTCTGCCTGCCTGGGTCTGGGATTCATTTATTAGACCATGAGAAAGTGTGCGTGTATGTGTGTGTGCACATATGTTCCTTCAGTCTTTCACAAAATGTCTTCCTTCTGTCCTGTTCAGTGTGGCTCTCCTCTCTGCCAGAGGGCAATGTACTAGGATAGGCTGGGGAAGTGGCAGAGCAACAAAGGGCTTCTCATTTATGGGGGAAACTGCCAAGATTTTTAAAGTACCAGAAGTCTCCCCACCACCCTGAAAGAAAAGTCTAGCAGAGTGACGGGGACTGATCCTTGGAAATACACTCTGACTGACGACAGTAGCAGAGAGGTGTTTTTTTTTTTTTTTTTAAGATTTTATTTATTTATTTGACACAGAGAGATCACAAGTAGAGAGAGAGGCAGGCGGAGAGAGAGGAGGGAGCAGGCTCCCTGCTGAGCAGAGAGCCCGATGTGGGGCTCTATCCCAGGACCCTGAGATCATGACCTGAGCCGAAGGCAGCGGCTTAACCCACTGAGCCACCCAGGCGCCCCAGCAGAGAGGTGTTTGAGAGAAGCCCCCAGCAGGTGTCTTCTGGTGTGTCCATAAGGTAGGAGAAAGGGCACGCAGATGGAACAGAAGCAATTCTGTGTTTAGGGGTGGGAGGTAGTTGTGTGTCCTTGGCTTTTCCCTGATTGAGAAGCCTTATCCTGGACTGGGGAAATGGTTGTTCATTAGTGATCTCAGGAACAGAAAACAGTCAGTGGGAGAATATCTAATTTGAAATATATATGTTATTTCTGGGTTTTTGAGGTTCAAACGTGGTTGATGGAGAATAGGAATCAAGAATGTGCAAAATAGAATGATCCTTATAATAAAAATAAAATGTCTTGAATTTGTACAACACCTCAAAGGAAATAAAATGTAATCTCTGTAATCATATTTAAAATCTGATGGGGCATGTAGTGTTACTGTAATTCTTACCTAGATGTTAGGGAGCCTGTCTTGCAACACATTGCTCCTCTATAAAGCAAATTTTTTGGGCAGTACCAGGATGGAAGTTAAGCTTTCTTGTCTCTACCCGTGTAGCACATGCTTTAGGAATTCCTGTAGATATGTAAAAATAAGAAAAGTTGGTAACACTTAGGCTCATTGTTAAAAGAAGGTCAGGACCTTTGTTTTTTGTTTTTGTTTTTAAAGATTTTATTTATTTATTTGACAGACAGAGATCACAAGTAGGCAGAGAGGCTGGCAGAGAGAGAGGAGGAAGCAGGCTCCCTGCTGAGCAGAGAGCCTGATGTGGGGCTTGATCCCAGAACCCCAGGATCATGACCTGAGCCGAAGGCAGAGGCTTTAACCCACGGAGCCACCCAGGAGCCCCAGAACCTTTGTTTAAACAAGGCCAGGATTCCCAGACACCACAGAAGACTCTCTTCCAACCATTTGTAAGTGCATTTCTAACTCCGGGTTTCTAGGAAAGTGGGGGAGGCTGAAGATCAGAACAACCAAAATCCTTCAGCATCTGAGAAGAACAGGAGGACAAGGGATTTCTTCTGGGTAATGTCCCCCTCTCTTTGTCTCATCCACACTAGGTGGTATCACGCTGCACAAGGCAAGTTATCGACACTGGTCAGGTTTTCTGGATTGAAAGAGTGTCTTTCAATGTGCCTTTCTCTTTACTCTTTGTCCTCTGACCAGTGTGCTTCAAGAGAAAGGTGGAGGCTTGGGTGCTGCATGGTGTTCTACCCCTGAGGCCAGTGCCCTGTGTCCTGGGAGTTCTAGCCCCTTCCTGACCCTCATGCTCTCAGTGAAAGATTGCTAGTTCTGGAAGCTAGACCCTTTTTCTCAAAAAGCAGAAGATAGAAAAAGGATTGAGATAAGATCCAGGAAAGTGAGCAAACAAAGAAAATGATCCAGGATTCTATGATCTGGTGAGTCCTGGGAAAAGTTTCTGATGCTACTTTTATTTCTGAATACGTTTTAAATTTTGTTTATTTATTTGACAGATAGAGATCACAAGTAGGCAGAGAGGCAGGCAGAGAGAGAGAGGAGGAAGCAGGCTCCCCGCTGAGCAGGGAGCCCGATGTGGGGCTCGATCCCAGGACCCTGGGATCATGACCTGAGCCGAAGGCAGAGGCTTTAACCCACTGAGCCACCCAGGTGCCCCTATTTCTGAATATGTTTTGAAGACAGACATGCAGACATTGTCTGTGCCCCTGTAAGATCTTGGAGAACTACTCACCTGCCCTTCCCAAATTATGTTGTATTTGTTGGTGAAGTTTGGTTTCAGGATTATGCTTTCTGTGATTCTTTTGGATTCTGACATAATTCTTTTTTGACACTGTTGGTCTTGTCCATTTGAATGACAAGTACAGATGTGTAGTAAAGTAGTTTAAGAAATATTGGGTCTGTAATTAAAAGACTGGGGCATGAAACCTTGCTGTGTCATTTACTTGCTTTTTTGTGTTTTAATTTTTTAAAAATGTTTTATGTATTTATTTGGCAGAAGAAAGAGAGCACACGAGCAGGGGGAGCGTTAGGCCGAGGGAGAAGCAGATTCCATGATGAGCAAGGAGCCAGATATGGGCCTTGATCCCAGGACTCTGGGATTGTGACCCGAGCCAAAGGCAGACGTTTAACCGACTAAGCCATCTAGGCACCCCTGTTTTAACTTTTTTTTTTTTTTTTAACCCTGGCGTATTCAAAACATGATCTTGCTGAGCTGCAGTTTCCTCATTTCTGAGAAAATGCCTAACATAATACCTGGGACATTGTAGCTGCTCAGCCTATGTTTATTAGAGCTGAAAATAGGAAGGACAGCTTGCTTTTCAGAATGTTAAAGATTAAGTCATTTTGGAATCCTGTAGATAGAGCTGAGCAGTTCTTTTCTATCTCATTTCCAATTTAAGAAAATTCCAGTTCATTCCAGTAAATGGTTTTCGGTTTTGGTTTTGTTTTGTTTTGCTAGACAGCTCAAGGGTAGGGATGAAGGGGGAGGGGAAGAGAAGGTGAGTGAGGTAGAAGGTGGGCTGCCTCAGTCTGGGGGCTGCCACTTCCATATATTTTACCCTCCTCACCTGAGGCCTTTGAGCTGTCTGCCTCATAGCCCACAGCTATTAATAGCTCCCTTACCCACTGTGGCATCCATCTGGGCGGATGGGTCGCTTGTCTTCATAAAAAACATGGCTGGCAGACCCACTTGTGTTGACACACAGATGAAAAGTTTGAGGGTGAGGCTGGTGTAACATTAATCATATCTTATGGGAACAGGGCCAGGTGTTATACAGAGGTCAGCTGAGGAATTTCTCACAACAAGTACGCAGATGGAATACAGAAGAATGGATCTAATTCTTAAAGTCTATTTGTAGATGTATTTTGGTTAAGAATTTCTTTTGGACACTTCTGAGTAAATTGCTGACTATATCTGGGAGATTATATTGTGCTCACTGGACAGAAGTGTTGCTAGTAGGAGTTGTGTTATTCTTGCAAATAGAACTGTGTTTGTGTGTAATGAAGCAGGTACAAAGATGTGGCATAGTGTTATGCTTGCATTGTGCCTACGTATAAGAGTTTGGAGAGTTTGGGGTGCCTGGGTGGCTCAGTGGCTCAGTGGGTTAAAGCCTCTGCCTTCGGCTCAGGTCGTGATCCCAGAGTCCTGGGATCGAGCCCCGCATCGGGCTCTCTGCTCAGCGGGGAGCCTGCTTCCCCCTCTCTCTGCCTGCCTCTCTGCCTACTTGTGATCTCTGTCTGTCAAATAAATAAATAAAATCTTTAAAAAAAAAAAAGAGTTTGGAGAGTTTATGTTCATAGTTAGCTTAATTTCAGTTATAACCATTCACTTGTCTGGTCTCCAGACTGTAATCTTGCAAAGATTTGGGCTGAACTTTACCCCCCGTTTCACTCTCATTTTCTTCCTGTCGTATATCCTTCTTTGTTGTGCTATTTCCTCCTCTAGATTCTCAATTCAGGAAGGGAGCTGAACTTTTCACTATGCCAACAGAAAGCCAGAAGTGGTTGAGAAGAGAGAAAATAAGGAATGATAACCACAAATGAGGCGATAATATTGTTTTAATTGGAGCCCTACCTGAGGAGATTTGGCACTGTTAGATGTAGGTATACGTAAACTATAGGCAAGCTGTGTACATATTTTCAAACCATTAAATGGAATTATCAGAATAAACAACTCTCAACTTTACTGGATCCTTGATTCTAATGGCTTGAATCTAGTAATACATGGCACAGGGAGAGAACTGTGGGATAATGTTTTATATATGTAAGGACTTCTTCTCTTACAGTCTAGGTAAGAGAAGGAGTAGCCAACATACATTTTTTCTTTTCAAAGATTTATTTTTTTTAAAGATTTTATTTATTTATTTGACACAGAGAGAGATCACAAGTAGGCAGAGCAGCAGGCAGAGATAGGGGGAAGTAGTCTCCCTGCTGAGCAGAGAGGCCGATGCGGGGCTCGATCCTAGGACCCTGAGATCACGACCTGAGCCGGAGGCAGAGGCCCAACCCCTGAGCCACCCAGGCACCCCTCAAAGATTTTATTTTTAAGTAATTTCTACACCCAACATGATGCTCCAACTCACAACCGTGAGATCAAGAGTCTCATGTTCTGTGGACTGAGCCAGAAGGGTGCTCCTATATTTTTGTCTTAACACAAGGAGAAAACTGTCTAGATGTAATCAAAGGGGATAGAGTATTAGCCATATGCACATAAATGTTGGTCAAGAACACTGATAGGTTAGAATCTAACGAAGAGGAAGAGTCATCCTAGAAGGTTCTGGCATGAAGGCATGTCTTTTCTCAGGTTGACACAGGGGGCAGGCAAAGTGGTGTGGTAACTGAATATTTTGCTGCAGAGAGGAAAGTGATGGAGAGGAATATTGTTGCTACAAGTGAATATGAGCATCTTCTAATAGAAGTGCTCTGGTGGGCTCTAAAGGTGGTAAGGCTTCCTGTGTAGGCTTCCATGCCCCTGGAGGCAGTAATGCCTGGTGTGTTTACCTTAAAAATTCTAGACTCATTTTGTATATTCCATATGTCTGTAGCCAAACTGTAACAGTTGGAAAGAGCTTATTGTACAATGCCTGGAAAACAGTCTGTGAGTGGCCCTCACCATAGCGCCCCACCCCCCGCCCACGTTTGTTTCCCTGCTCCAGCATCCAATTACATTGGGCTTCTAGTTGTTAACTACACCCAGCTTCTTCAAAGTATCCATGCCCAAATAAAACTACACAAATGAACCTTGTTCGGGAAATGTAATAGGAGGTCATAGTATCCAGATCATCACCCTGTGCTCTGTAATAAGTGTGACATGCAGGTGCAAGGGAATAAGCATGGATTTATTTGAGTCACTGGGTGTGGGTGGGTATGTTTGGCCGCATGCCTGTTGTTGTGTTTGGCCTGCCATGAGCAGTTCTAGCAGGATCCGTGTGCACACTGGCCTTTACATTTCTTCCTGCGGTAGGTAGTAGTGGGTGTGTAGTTTGGTTTCTGGGCGGAGCTTGCAAGTTGGAGCTGGCTGCTGACCAACTTTTTTTTCTACTTGTACTGTGGTTAAGAGAGATTATGGTCACGGACACTCCTGGGTGAACCAAACTTGTTAAACTGGCTGCTCCCTAAATGAACACAGTTACATCTGATAGTGCACTAAAGGGAAGTAAGAGCAAAGGAGAACAAGAATGAGAATGGCGGTGAGAAATTTCCAAGCAGTTTTGGAATTCTCCTGACCGTGCTAATGTCTTATCATTTAAGATCCTCTCCTTCTCTACCATCTCAAAGCTCCCTGATTCCTCCCCTAGCACCAGTGCTATGGTCTGTGGGATGTGGAAACTTTCCCAAATGCCTTTCACCTTGCCTTCTTGGGTTATAAACTAGAAGAAGATGGACATTGTTATCTTCTAATTCACTGACTTTGTAGATCTCTTGTTCTGCAAAAGTCCACAAGGTGCCTCTCCTCTCCCAGGTCTTCTTCTTGCCTACTCCTCTGTATATATGGGCTTCTGTCAACCAGCCACACACCTGTCTTTCTTCTGAGTAATAAGAAAATTGTCTGCTTCTCATCTCACAGTACAAGCTCATGGAGCTCCAAGAATTGTGAGAATGGGGGTGAGGCTGAAACTGGAAGACTTTATGTATGTGTTTCAGGCACTAAGAGACTCTGCCTCAATAAGTCGTATTGTGGTTCCTAGTATCAACAATAAAGCACAACATGTAATAGAAAACCACATATATGGTATAGAGCACATATGTAAATATAGTGTTCTGCAATTCTGATTTGTAAAATTTTTCTTGTTAGCAAATCACTATAAAACTAGATCACATATTTAGGATGACCTGGACAGTTTTAAAAAAATCACTTTTTTTTTTCAGATTAGTCAGAATTAATTAGAACCAGGGAAGACTTTTGTTAACCAAAAGCAAAATAAAGTTTGTAGACATCTATAATATATCTATCTACACGCTTACATATATGTGTGTATGTGTGTGTATACGTATGTATGTATAGACACCAGTTCTCTTCAGAAAGAGCAAACCAGGTTTTGGGAGCTGTAATTTCATATATATGCTGACCATACAGTTAAAAGTGATGCACCTAAAGAATCTGTGGTCCAGTAAGCAAGAAGCTAGTTTCCTTGGAGGACAGTTGGGAACTGAATAAAAGGAGAAGGACGGAGTGGGAGAAAGATTTTTATGGTATATCACTTTGGTTTTTTTTTTTTTTTTTTTAGTTTTGAAACTTATGAATATATATATAAATATATATATATATATATTTTTAAGAGAGAGACACAGAAGATGGCTTGGTTCTGGAACTCCCTTTAATCTACATACTAGTAGGAATGAATGCCTGTGTCTGTCTAAATATAATGACCAGAGGAAGATCCAATTAAAAAATAAGGGATACATCAAAAAAAAAAAATTAAACCTGCTTAGGAGTATAGGGGACGTAGATCAATCCTGCCGACCACAAATGCTCACACAGGTGCTGGGAACAGTGAATTTGAGCATTGGAGCAGGGGTCTTGGGTAGGAGGGGAAACTTTAAAATAATTTGAGAAACAATGGCATGAAAGGATAAGGCCAGATCAGGACTATATTTGCTGTATAGTAAGAAAGACAAAAATGGGGGTGCCTGGGTGGCTCAGTGGGTTAAGCCGCTGCCTTCGGCTCAGGTCATGATCTCAGGGTCCTGGGATTGAGCCCCGCATCGGGCTCTCTGCTCAGCAGGGAGCCTGCTTCCTCCTCTCTCTCTGCCTGCCTCTCTGCCTGCTTGTGATCTCTCTCTGTCAAATAAATAAATAAAATCTTTAAAAAAAAAAAAAGAAAGACAAAAATGCTAGGAAAAAACAAAGTTCTTCACACTTCAATATCAGGTAGATGGACAGAGATGAATGGATGACTCAAAAAGTTCCAGGTAGCCATGTACTTAATACCTAATGATTTTTTAAATTTAATTTTTAAAAAAGATTTCATTCATTTATTTGATAGAGACACAGAGAGAGGGGGAACACAAGTAGGGGGAGTGGGAGAGGGTGAAGCAGCCTCCCGGCAGAGCAGGGAGCCCAATGCGGGGCTTGATCCCACGATTCTGGGATCATGACCTGACCTGAAGGCAGAAGCTTAATGACTGAGCCACCCAGTAGCTCCCCTAATGACCTTTTGAGGGGTCTTAAAATTATCTGCATGCTCCGTTTTATTTTTTTCAGAATAACTCCATTCTTGGGAATTATTCTCAGTGGTGCTCTGTGCATTCTCTGAGGGCCAAGCAAAGGATTGGACAGCTGTGTGGCCTGGGAGATGAGAGGGGCATGGCACGAATACTACTGGAATGCAGTCTCAGTGACAAGCTGTGTGGTAAGGGCAGACACCAGAGATGCCTATCTTCTGATTCCAGGATGACAGAGACTAAGGTCTGCATAGATTCCAGAAGAAGGATGAGTTGACTACTAGTAGAAATGAAGACAGTGTCCATAAAGGAATGGGCACTAGAGGTCATTGTCTTTGAAGAGGGACAACTGCCAGTCAGAGATCCAGAGGCTACATCCTTCATCCTACATCTCCTCAGCAGGAAAAATGAGAGATAAGAAACAGAGCGCACTTGATAGACTGAGATGTGGGGACACTGGGGTTTCTGATTAGAGAGCTGCTCCCAATAATGGTTCCATTGTATGGAAGTGGAGGGGAAGAAGGAAGGGATGATCATTTCATGTATGAGGAGCTGAGGACTGGTGGGTAGGGGAGGTTGTGTGGATGTGAGATTGGGGTTCTTCTGCAATCTCTCCTCTCCCTGCTTGATTTCCTACCCAGTTGTCCGGGAGCAGCAGTACGAGATTATCATCATCCCAACCATCCTGGTTGGCATCTTCCTTATCCTTCTTGCCGTCATCCTGTGGCTTTTTATCAGAGGTCAAAGAGCTCAACAACAGTCTCCTGGACTCCGAGGTAAAACTCAAACTGGGGCTGGGAGGAGGGCCAGGGAAGATGGAGATGACAAAAAGGAAGACCCAAGTCTCAGTAAGCCCAAGTCTAGAAGGTGAGGTCCTTGCTACGGGAGAGGAAGTATGGGTCCTGTCTCGTGGAGTTGAGGAAAGGTGAGCTCTTCTCTAGGAATTCACGAGTACAAACTCTGTAATCCTTGTTATTTGAAACAACAGTGGGCAGAAGAGACTTCATGTGACTTGTTTCTATCTTCTTTGTCCTATTGAACTATCAAATATTTGGCCATGTAAGTGTCTACATATTGGGGAGGAAGTTTAGTAGGTAAAGCCCTAGGCTTTTTTTTTTTTTTTTTTTTTTTTTTACCAGCCTTGAAGGATGATATTTTACTCTGTAATACATCCCAGCTCTGCTCTGTGTTCTGGACTGTACGATGAGAAGGGGTGGCCTTTATAGCAGTCTTTGGAGCATTAAGTAGGAGACAATGTCCTGTTCTGAAGTACCACTGGGTGTATAATGAAAGTGAATTAGTTTACATGAAACTAGGAGTAAAATGAAGAAAAAAAAGTCCTGACAGGGATCAGAAACTGTTTGGTGGCTGATCCCCATTCCCTCTCTAAATGGGAATTGGGTGATGGGCATTAAGGAGGGCACTTGATGTCATGAACATTGGGTATTATAAGCAACTGATGAATCACCAGATTCTACCCTTGAAACTAATAATGCACTATATGTGAAGTAAATTGAATTTAAATAAAAATTTAAGAAATTAACCCAATTCTCTTCTAATTCATTTACAGAAAAACTTCTCAGAGAAGTGGTCTAACTTCACTCCCATGACTTCTACTTGTCACATTCTCTTTCGAACATACTAAAATAAGGCTTTTATCCCCACCACTCCACCAAAACAGTTCTTTCTGAGATTGCCAATGACAGCTATAACTGAGTCCTCTTCTCAACCTGTCAAAAGCATTTGGAACAAATTTGCACCTTCTTCTTCTTGAAACACTCTTTTCTTTTTAAATCTATAGTCACTCCCTTAATGGCCTCATTTTCAGTCTTATGGATTCAAACACTTTCTCTCTTCTAATTGTAGTCCCCCTGAACTTCAGATTCCTGTGTTTAATTTCACAGTTTGGATCCAATGCACATCTTGTATGTAATATGCCCACAGCAAAGGTCCTGAAATTCCCTCAGAAATGTCCTCTGATTTTTGATGTGTTCAGTCTAAAATCTTACAGATGTCCTTGACTCCTTTTTTTCTCATACTTTGTATCCAATCCATTAGCAAATCCTGTTAACTCTTATCTTCAAAAGAAATGCAAGCCTCTCTCATGTCTCATAGATAATTGCAATACACTTCTAACTGGTTTCCCTCATTCTCTCCCTATCCCTTCATCCACTGTTTTCCATAGAGCAGTAGAATGATTCTTTTAAGGCCTAAATCAGTCCTGGCCATTCTCTGCTTGGAATAAAATGTAATATTTTTTAGAATAAAAAAAGACAAAATTCTTTCAATGGCCTTCTAGAATCTGGGCCCACTCTGGCCTCATCTCATGTAATTCTCCAGTTATCCCACATGGCTCCAGCTGTACTAATTTCATTCCTCTTCCTCAGATATGCCAGGCATGTTTCTTCCTCAATACATCTGCTCTTCCTGTTCCCTCCGTCTGTAATATCCTTCCTGATACCAGTATGGTTTGGTCTCTAATTGCTTCCAGGAACTTCTCAAATGTCATCCTATCAGAAAGGCCTGTCCTGGCCTTGAAATATAAAATAGCATCACAGATAGCCTCTGATTCTGCTGTTTTCCTTTATAGCACTCATCCCCTGGTATGATATTATCTACTTCCTCTAGCCTACCACAAGAAAGTAATCATAAGAATCTGGACTTTGCCTATTCCCAACACCTAGAATAGTTTCTGGCATGCAGGATGTGATACCTGTCACATAAATGGATAGATTAATGAGTGAATGGTGGTTTAATGAGAAGAATTTCTCTTTCCAATGGAGAAAAATTGACTAAGAAAAGGGGAAAGTACCAGAAGATTTTTTTATTTTTTTGGCTAAGACTCTAGGAAATACGCAATAATTTGACTTTGGGGACATCGTAAGGGAGGAAGAATAACCATGTCTTCGAGTTGATTGACTTAAGCATTAGTCCCTAGTGGTAGTTACCACCACTTTATAGATATCAGCGGTTTGCGTACCTATTCAGGAATGTCCTTAATTGTTTCTATACTAATGCCGAGCTGTAATCCTGAGAAAGGTAGAAAGAAAATGACATAACCACTTTTCAGAGGTCCATCTTGAGTTGTCTTAGAAGTAGTAGGGTTATTATAAATGTTTTCCAAGGTTCGTGTTGATGCTGGTTCACACAAGGTACCACCACATCGTGTAGAGAGAAAATTGCTAAAGGAACTTCATTGTCGTCTGTCTGTGTGTTCCAGGCTCTGCTCTTCTGGAGCCCCTAGGGTAGGGTAAAGATGACTAGTATCATCTCTTTGTTCTAGGCATTGGCCCTGTGCCTCCATCTAGGGGCCTAAGCTGGGAGGCGGCAGGGCATGGAGGAAGTGTGTTCGTGCCACTTAAGGAGACCTCAGTGGAAAGCCTCCTACGGACTACCACTCATGCTCTGGCTAAGCTGCAGGTGCCCCGGGAGCAACTCTCTGAAGTTCTGGAGCAGATCCACAATGGTAGTTGTGGAACCATCTACCGAACCAAGATGTACACGGGGGACCCTGCTAAGCCAAAGAGTGTTGTCCTCAAGGCTTTGGAAGGTAAAAGGAGAAGTGTTTGACTTCCCTATCTCTTTTTTACTTTCCCACAGTGAGCCCCCAGCCCTGAATGCTGATGAGCTTATGGACATTAAGATGATTATGCTGAGTGAAATAAGTCAAGCAGAGAGAGTCAATTATCATATGGTTTCACTTATTTGTGGAGCATAACAAATAGCATGGAGGACAAGGGGAGTTAGAGAGGAGAAGGGAGTTGGGGGAAATTGGAAGGGGAGGTGAACCATGAGAGACTATGGACTCTGAAAAACAATCTGAGGGTTTTGAAGGGGCGGGGGTGGGAGGTTGGGGGAACCAGGTGGTGGGTATTAGAGAGTGCACGGACTGCATGGAGCACTGGGTGCAGTGCAAAAACAAGGAATACTGTTATGCTGAAAATAAAAAAAATAAAAAAATTTAAAAAAATTTTAAAAAAGATGTTAATCAACGGATAGCGATGATCACAGTTGTGTGCAGAGGAAGAAAAGGATAGAAAGTGAAAACTGGAGGCAAAAATATTTTTCTTGGGGGTCTTTCCCTAGCTCTGTTGCCTATTGAGGCTGCTGGAACTGATTTTTTCATACTGAATCTTAGTGCTTGAGGATTTTGAGGTGGTTCCTTCATTTGTCTGCACTATCAATTTCCCTAATATTGTTTCCTTCCTTCCTTCCTTCCCCCCTTCCTTTCTCTCTCTTTATATGGATCAGTAGTAATGGATACATAAAACAGAACAAGAATAGGATAAGCAAGAATACTAATCGAAAGGCCTAGGCAGTGATAATATTAGAATGTGAACACTTGTCTATTTAGGCAGATGAAAGTCTATCCAGTTCTAAAGCCTATGATTGTTTGCTTTGACAAAAAAATCAGTGACATTGAGAATTATCTTCTAATTAGTTCCCCTTTCTCTTTACCTTTTGTCAGTATTTCTTCTCCTATGGAGTCTTGAAAATTACCATCGTCTTCCCTCATACCTCCCATTGTATTGATCATGTTCTGACCACTTCCCATGGCTCATCTGTCCTCCACAGAACCGACTGGGCTCCAGGAAGTACAGGATTTCTTAGGGCGAGTCCAATTCTATCAGTACCTGGGGAAGCACAGGAACCTGGTGCAGCTGGAAGGCTGCTGCACGGAGAAGCTGCCGCTCTATATGGTGCTGGAGGATGTGGCCCAAGGGGACCTGCTCAGCTTTCTCTGGACCTGTCGGCGGGTGAGCAGCAGGGTAGAGGTGTTGGGAAGGAAAGGCTTGACCTGGCTGATGAGCTGTTCACATGTCAAGTAGCCTGGCCAATGACAAAGCAGAAAGATCTTATAGCAACATAATAGTGATTGAGTATTACCATCCAATAGAACTTTTTAGGATGACAGAAAAATTCTCTTATCTTCTCTGTTTAAAATGGTAGCCATTAATCACATTTGAAGCCCCTGATATGTGGCTGATGTGACTGAGAGACTGAATTTTTAAAATTTTATTTAATTTTAAATGATAAACACTTCAATAGCCACATGTGGCTAATGGCTATCATATGGGATAGTGCAGATTTGGAGTATGAACTTTGCACTTTATAGCCTACGAGCTATGTGACTTTGGGCAAGTCACCCCTCTGAGCCTGAATTTTCTGCACCTGTAAAATGGGAATAATAATAAGTTATTATTAAAGTTAACAGAAATCATGTATGTAAAAACTACTGTTAGTATGGATTGTAATTTTACTGCTGTTAGTCTTAAATGTGTCTTCTGTTCTATACCATCACTCCAATATGCCAGGGTTGATAAGGAGAAATCCAGCTTGAAAGTTACTGTACTTCAAATTCATATTTAAACAAATTTAAATGTTCAGAAATTTCCAGAGTAAAGTGCAAGTCCTTTTCCTTGCAGTTTTCCTGCTTCTCTACATATTCCTCTATCTGAAGTACTGCATGTTTCCCTAGTTAGTTCCTCACTTACAAGTTTAATATTAACCAAGCCTCCTCCAAAGACTGATTACTTTACTACTAAATGTGTATGATAAAGGGACCCTGTTAATGCCTTACATCTGGTGGTGCAGATAGGACAATGTGCAAGTCTTGAGGCATTAAAACCTTTGTAAGAGGTTATTCGTCTGTAACTTGTTCTCTGCTCTAACTTTGCTATTCTGTTTTTCAAAACGATTATGCTTCTCTATTTTAGACCATCTACACATGCTTCTCGCATTACACCAAATGTCTCCCCTTTCCTTTTTTTACTTTTTTGCATAGTCATTGTCTGCTCATCCTTCAGATCTTTAAATTTTGTCACCATCATCTGCTCTCTTTTCCATGTCCTTCATGGAGCTTATAGATATGTAACCATATGTTTATATATAGTTATATACTTCGAGTTCCAGAAGGCAGTAGACGTGTTAATTTACTCACTCTTGTGTTCTGAGTTCCCAAGATGGAACCTGGCACATAGTAGGCCTTCAGTAATGTGCTGAGTGAATGTGCTTAATTAATCACACACATACACAGGCCTCAGGAAAATTGTTGCTTTATCCAGGCGATAGTCTTATGCATATCAGATTTTTTTTTCCTCTGGACACAATATTTATTTATTTATTTTAAAATTTATTTATTTATTTTCAGCATAACAGTATTCATTGATTTTGCACCACAACCAGTGCTCCATGCAATCCGTGCCCTCTCCAGTACCCACCACCTGGTTCCCCCAACCTCCCAGCCCCCGCCCCTTCAAACACCTCAGATTGTTTTTCAGAGTTCATAGTCTCTCATGGTTCATCTCCCCTTCCAATTCTTAACTGCTGTTCTGTTATTCCTTCGTTCTGTTATTGATCTACACTATTGTTTTTCTGGGTTGGTATATCATTGTACTTCTTTGCATATCTGAGCATCTCTCATATTAACCTCTCCTTGAATCTTCATCTCTATGTTTTTGTATCTTTTCCTTAGCCTTGACATCTGAATTTAAGAATATCTCTGCCCTTATTTTATTTTTTAAAATCTGTTCATGTCATTTTGATATAATGTTTTTTCTTTGTCTCTTTAGGATGTAATGACCATGGATGGCCTTCTCTATGATCTCACAGAAAAACAAGTCTATCACATTGGGAGGCAGGTCCTCCTGGCTTTGGTAAGGCTGGGCAAAATGACAACAGTTGGTATGGATTTTTCTTGTTAGCCTGATATTTGACATCATATTTCTCATATTTATATTTCCAAATGGTGTAGATCATTAAGAAAACTGGATGGAAGTTAAGGGGCAGAAACTCAAGCACTGATAAATTGTTTTCAGTTCTTTCTTTATGAAATTATTTAGATAATATACCACAGGATTGGTAATTCTAGGCAGAAAGTCGTAGGGTTTGTAGAAGGAACAGGAAGGATTTTAAAAGGTGGTCAACAACCAGGGCCAAGAACTATATGCTTGACACTCTTACTTCCCCATATATACTAAAATTAAGATATGTAAAATGAAAAAAAAAAGATATGTAAAATGGCAAATAGTGAATGAGTTGGGAAGAGAAACCAAATGGATGAAACGCTACAGAGCTAAAAGAAGTGCACAGTTTTATGCCTGAAAAACAAGAAAGACAAGTTCAGAACATGTTTGGCTGGAGACGTGCTTTGATGCTGAATGTGATAGGAAATAAATATACTTTAAAAAGAACAACAAACAAATGGAAAAGAAGAAATAAAAAGGGATCAAGCCTTCATTCTAAACCAACTTAATTAAATAAAGAGGTAAGAGAAAAATAGGGTTTAAAGGGTTTAAGAGAAAAAATAATGTACATTTACCAGAATTAGGAAATTTAGATGACTATTTCTTTGAAGTTATTTAGATAACTGTGCTTAAAATTAGCGTTTACTATACAGAAAATCAGGCTCTGTGAAACTACTATTTTAGGTAGTTGATATATCTCGCATCCTTGAGGTGTGAAATGTATCAGGGATCTAAATGGAATCTGGGAAAGCTTAGAAAAGAAGCCGTGAGGTGAGAAGGAGGAGTAGTTAACAGCGAAGTTCCCATGGCATAGGAGAGAGCACATCGTAGAAATGAATATTATCCACAGTATTTGGAGGGCCTAGTTGGTATGCTCCCCTGATAAAGTTAGGGTGTCAGGATATAGCCTATCTCATATTCTGAACCACAATTGCAGTGGTTCCCCAAAGGGATGCACTGATCATGGGTCTGGGTTACCAGTTACAAGGCATTATCATACTATTTTTTTTCTTACTTTGACAACCTCAAAGTCACTATATTCTTTAATTCTTCTCATGACAGTATAATCTCTTTGTCCTAAAACCTCACCTCACCAGGGACAGAAAGCTGCTAGGTACTGTTTTCTTTAACATCAGAGACTGGAAATGACCATCTTAACCTTTTATGTATGTATGTATGTATGTATGTATGTATGTATGTATGTATGTTATTCTTGTTTTGCAATCATAGACCTCAATCTCTAGCTCTTTGGTCATGTATAGCTTCTCAGGTTCTTATGCCTTGAATAGCTTCCTGTTTGGGGAAATGATTGCAGCAAATCTGTGCCATCCAGGCGCAATGGCTTTCAAATGCTTTGGCTGTGCTAGAATCATTGTGATACTTCTTAAAAATAGAGATTACCAGGTCCTTCTTCCTAGATTTTGGTTAGGTAAACCTGGGCCAAAAATCATATGTTTTAAAAAAGCTCTCAGGCAATTCTGATTTGTAGGCTGGCTAGAGAATTATTAGTAGAATTTGTAGTACTTCCTATGAATTAGAATACCCACTTCTGGTCACTACCACTTGACTGTGTGACCTTATGTAATCATTTAGATTTATCTGAAAGATACTTCCCTAACTCATCTGACCTACTTATTTTAGGGGCAGAAGGAGATGATATAAAGCTCTGTATAAATTCAATATTATGACACTCAATTTCACTTTGTATGTATCACCTTATTTGGGGGACTGCTGCTAGATACTTGAAACCTGTTTCCTTTTCCAGGATCTAGCTGGAACCCATCCAAGAGAAATGTGATAGGAAACTCATGCAGGGGTCAGACCTTGACACAGAATGAGTGATCATACAGTCCAAACCCAGTATGGACCGTATGATCACTTTATTAACCCAATACTGGGTTAATGCTATTTGGATTATTTGCTCAGTTCATTAATGCTATTAATTATGTTATTAATGCTATTTGGATTATTTGCTCAGTTTGGTAATCCTAACCATAATGCAAAAATGTCTGATCCATTATGTTAATTTGGAAGTGATCTGTCATTATCAACGAGACTTGTTCAAAGTTGAAAATGTCCTTGTCTTTTTGAGGATTCCTAGGACTGCTTCTCCTTGTCTTTGACTGGAGCCATGACCTCAGACAGCTGATCCATCTTTGATCTTATACTGACAGGAATTTCTCCAGGATAAGCATCTGTTCCATGGGGATGTAGCAGCTAGGAATATCCTGATCCAAAGTGATCTTACTGCCAAGCTCTGTGGACTGGGCCTGGCTTATGAAGTCCATGCCCGAGGGGCCATCCCAGCTACTCACTCTGTACCTCTCAAGTGGCTTGCCCCAGAACGACTTCTGCTGAAACCAGCTGGCATCAGAGGAGATGTGTACGGTTTGTTTCTGCCCTTTGGACTTCTTCCCTTCTTGACCTAGGTGTCCTCCAGATCCTGACCATGACTGCATCTGTTGTCAATTATGTCTACCTGTGAAATCTCTACTAAGAAGTCAGACAGACTCTCCAGGAGAAATGTGTGTTTTGTGACAGAGCTCATACTTGGCATCTGACTGCAATCCTTTCTAGTGCCTTTTAAAGTATTCCTTCTGTATTAGATTAGCAGTTTTAATTAGGAAAGAGAAAAGAAACGTGAACATGTTCTTCATACCAATATCCAAGGACTTAATCTAGTAGAGTCCCTCTTCTCTGAAGGAGGTGGGTCCACTTAATCAAAAGTTCTGTTAAACCAGGAATTATTAAAATGAAAAGAAAATACATATTTATTGATTGATCTTTTGAGGGAAGGCCAAAGCCTTTTTTAGAGGATTGATCTGCTAAATGAAGTTATACATTGTATTTTGTGTATAAATAGCATCCATAACACATTAATTTTGAGGCTTAGCTTGGGATGATTCTGAGTGAAAAATCTGAAAAAATGGTAAAGCAATTTGACTGCTGCTGATGATTATTTTTTTCCAATTTTCTACTGTCGGCTCACCCATGCAATTTGGCAACCCTTTCTTTTTGGCAGTGTATTTTTATAGTATACTTTCAAAGCATTCAGCCTAGTTTTCAGGAGCTAATACTTCTTTGCATTTATATTTAACTGGTTACATAATTACATTGATTTATCTGATGGTATAGTACTGTAAAGAATAACAATTGACTTTAGCTAACCATATAATTCAGCAGCTTGGAGAAGCATATAGATGTAACATATAAGGGGTGCCTGGGTGGCTCAGTGGATTAAGCTGCTGCCTTCAGCTCAGGTCATGGTATCAGGGTCCTGGGATGGAGCCCCTCATCTGCCTCAGCATCCCTGCTGAGCAGAGAGCCTGCTTCCCCCCCTTTCTCTGCCTGACTCTCTGCCTACTTGTGATCTCTCTCTCTGTCAAATAAATAAATAAAATCTTTTAAAAAAACATATAATATCTTACTAGCATGAATGTCATGAGCAGCAGAGGAAATTTAGAACGTCAGTTAATATGGTGAGTCAATTAAGAGATTCCCATTGCTGCTCCACTGCCATCTGCTTTTCAGTAGAGGTCTGGGAATAATAAGCTTACCTGGGAAATATTGCTTGTTTAATGGTGATATTACAGAATAGTGAAATTAACATGTCTTAAGTCATATTGCTCTGACAAATATCTATTTCTGTTATGTGTAAGATTGTTCTGTTAATATTTTTCCTAGGTTTGGGCAGTTAGATGTATGGAGGAAATAGTAGATAAATGATAAACCTCACTGGGACTTGTGCTAAGAATAAAGGCTAGAATTTCATCAGGAAGGAATGGAAAGGATGAAAAAGATGCAGAAAGTAGTTTCTTTATGTTTGGGTAGATGTGTTTGTGTGTTTGCATAAACACCCCCCCCCCACAATTTAGCAATTGATAATAAACATCCATTAATGTGAAATATAGAAGACAGGAGACATACAACCACTCTGCAAAGAGATTAGACTTGATGGGGATTGAACAGAAATACTTTTTAATGTTTTCTAATTACTTTATGTTATGAGACACCTTCAATTCCCCTGTGTTGCCTTTATATGGTTCTTACGAAGGCCCCTGATAGTTTAAGTACTCTCTTTAGGAAAGGAAGAAATAGAAATTAAGTAAATGGCTTTGTTTCTTTCACAGCTGGTCCTTTGGGATCCTGCTTTATGAGATGGTGACTCTAGGTAAGGAGGGTCCCTAAAGTACTGCCTGTATGCAAATATAAAGTATGTTTATTGGGGTGGGGGATGACATATGCTATGGGAAGAGGTTTCAGTATGAGGTTTGAACTGGGCTGACATGAAATCCCTTTACTCCTTTTAACTTTATTTGCTTTCTTTTTCTTTCTTTCCCTCAACATTTTACCAATTCCAAAAGAGGTTTGAAAATCCAAAGAATAATTCCAACAATGACTTTGCATGAACATAAATATGTTGTCCTTAAATTTATTAACCCATTTGATAGAGAAAATGCAGTACTCTCCCACATTTGGGGAGTGGAGGGCAGGTCTCATCTCTCACTTTTCTCTGTTACTTTTATAAAGACTCAACATTTCCCTAAATTACCAGTATTTTTTCCCTCCTAAACACTTTTTTTTTTTAAACGCCCAAACTCTCTATGCTACATTCTTACTGGATCACTGGGGAGCAACTATATTATATCTAACATTTTTCCTTTGGCTCTATCTTTTGCAGGCAGTTAGTCCAGGTGGATAAAGAGTCATGTTATAGTTCATATTCTAGAGGACCTAAAGTTCCCTTGCTACTCTCATTTTTTCCATACCAACAGGGGCACCACCATATCCTGAAGTCCCTCCTATGAGCATCTTACAATATCTCCAAAGAAGGAAGATCATGAAGAGACCCAGTAGTTGCACACATACCATGTAAGTGGCTTTTAGGGTCTACTCTTCTCTCATTACAACTCATTTTTGATCCTCATCAACTGCGCCCTTTTAAAGTGGCTCAGATAATCCCTAGCTGCCCTTTATGTGTTAATATACAGCCTAATATACTACATATAATATACATACAAACCTATGCAGAAACATACATCTGCTCATATATCATATACATATATATGTATATGTGTGTGTATACACATATACACACACAGTGTTGAGGCAATGGCTGAAGACTATATTAGGAATCTAAGTTGATAAAGTTTAGTTCTTCCAGAAGCTTCTAAAATAGGTAAGAAGTGGACCAGATCCAATGTAAATATAGTAGTGTTTTGCTTGTCTAAATGTCAGTGTCAATCAGAGACTGCCAGCCTCAGTTCTGATATAGCTGCCATAAAATCCATTGCTCTACAGTTATTCACTGGCTCTTATTTAGTATTTAACTTTTAAAAAAATATTGACTATTTTTCCAGTTCTGAGCAAATTAGAAGCCAACAAGAAGAAGGTGGGTAGGAAGACATTAGAAAGATGGGAGAAGGAGTATCTAATAATGTCAGCAGAAGGGGAACAGCTGATGAGCCAGTGCAGAGGCAGAAAATGGAAAAATTAAGAAGTATACACAGAATTTTATAACCTATAATTTACAAAAAGGGATTGTTATAGAATATAAGAAAAGGTTAAAATATTTGTAAGAAGTCAGGGGAGGATATATTAATATAAGTTTCTGATAAAATTATTGCTATTTTAAAAATTCTTCAGCATTGAAAGGGTAAATTTCCATCACCAGAGTTCCGGATCAATAAATAGTTACTGTATCGAGCAGATTATAAATGTTAAACATCAAAACTGTATACACACGCGCGCACACACACACACACACACACACACACAAGCATGGATACAGTATAATCATACTATCTGGGTATACTGGAATGATTATTGAAAAATATTTCTTATAGGTTTTTTTCTATGTGTAAAAATCTGTCCTTTATATTGGGAGGAGGGACAACCAATAAAGTAATTGGGGGAAGGGACAACCAATAAAATATCTGATGTTGAAGAATTTAATATGTGGATGTCTAAAAAAACCTGAAAATCAAGATAAAGTGGGAGGCAACATAAAAGAAGGATTAAAAGCTCAGACTCACGTCATAGGGTCAAAAAGACCATGTTCACTCCTACTCCTGCTACTTTACGGAACGTTGTTTACTTATCTTAAAATAGGTATAATGATAATCCTACCTCAGAGTTGTTGTGAGGCTAAAATAAAATAATGCATGTCAAGTTCCACTACCATGCCTTATAAATAAAATAAGTAAGTTCTTGCTAAATGTTTCTAAGTGTTATTAAATTAGCATCTTTTACACAGTCTCATTGTACAGCAATAAAGAGTATGGGAGACTCAGTGTGGGCTGAGGCTTATCATGGAAGGTTGCCTAGAATAATTGAGATCTAAAACAAACCTGTAGGAAATGATGACCATCAACAGGATGCTCAAGGAACTGGGCATAGCATGAGCAAAGACAGAGTTAGATGGGGTGAAGAAAGATGGGGTGTTAACATCTAAGGTATAGCAAGACACTGACTTGGCTGGAGGAGAGGCGTTCAGTTAGGCAATGTTAGGTCTCTGAGGAAGAGAAGCTAGCAGGTAGGATGTCAGTTTTACATAGCAGACAGTGGGACACCACTGTGGGTCCCTGAGAAGGATAAGACATGACAAGAAGTGCTTGATAACAGACTACATTATTAATTCTTTGTAAAATTGTAAAATAATTCATTGTAAAATTCTTTGTAAATTCTTTGGATTGAAGAAAAGACAGCTTAAAGGTGGGTAAGTGCTTTATCTAGATTAAGGCAATTTCTTGGAGAGACTAAGTAATAAAGGAGGTCAATGACGTGGATTAGTAAAAGGAAACATCTAATTAATTAGATTATTCAAAATTCGGGTGAATCACATTATTCCATAGCTTCTTAGTTTGTTGGCTGTGAGGTAACTTTTACTGGGAGATACCTTATAGCTATGGTCTGGAATGCTACAAGTTAGTAACATCTAAAGGATGAGAACACTTCAGTTCTCAGAGTTTGGGGCAATTGAATGAAAAACAACAACAACAACAACAACACTGTTCTGTCATACTGATTCTAGTTTGAGAAAACTTCAGTCGTTCTTCTTATAAAAAGGACCCTGATAAGAAGATGGTATTAAGCGACTTAATACTAAGAGGAGGAGAAGGAATATTATTCTCCAGGGAGAACAGGAGAGGACAATGAGGAGGAGATGAAAACTGCAGAGTTTGTTGCTACTGTTGCTAAGATTTGTAAGGAGACACGTTCCTCAAACATCTGCCTTGTCAAGGAAGCCAGTTTCTCTTATTTCCCTTTCAGGTATGGTCTTATGAAGTCTTGCTGGCGCTGGAGTGAGGAAAGCCGCCCTTCACTGAGAGAGCTGCACTCACGTGTAGAAATCGCCACTCGAACTGCAGATGACAAAGCTGTGTTGCAAGTACCTGAGTTAGTGGTGCCTGAACTGTATGCAGCTGTGGCGGGAATCAGCGTGGACAGCCTCTCCTACAGCTACAGCATCCTCTAAAGATCCTGGGGAAAGAAACATTTATGGGTGATTACATGCTATTGGGATGGACTCATCCAAGAATGGAGAATAGCTTTCTAGTGGGACATAAAGGGAGAAATAGGATATTCCCCTAACATTTCCCTAGATACCTGAAATGATGCTAGTTGAGGCTCTACACTCCATTTACCCTGGAGACTGAGAAGGAGAGTTTCATTTCTGCTGTGAGTGGTCACATTACAAAGCAAGTCTTAGAGATCTACAATTTTTGTCTGGCATTGCACAAATAAGCTGGTCATCCCACCACGGGCTGGTGTCCACTTGAAGCATGCTTTTATCTAGATCATTTTAGGGTCCAGAGACGTTGGAGTCAACTGAGGGAATAGAGAGCCAATAAAGAAGATGATGAGAAAGAAAATCAAAGGTTCTCTTTGTTCAAGAGTACAAACATGGACCAGGGTCATCCTTCAAACAGAGGGTGGAGGAAGAAGATGAAGTTCCTCAGCCTTGGTCCATTCATGCTGGACTGGAGGAGGACCATGAAGGAAAACTTCCAAGTTTCTTTGTGGGTATAGATAAGGGAGAGATGGATTCTTTTGATCTACGAGACAAGTGAACTCTGCTGGTACTACTTTTAACTAGAAGCTGGAGGGGTCCTTTCATGATTAACAACATTCACCAGTTATTGTTCATCAGACTAGCTTCCTGGTCCCCATAAAACTAGGGAGACTGAGCCAAGAGAGTCCATTAGGCTGTTAGGAATACACAGTTGACCCTTGAACAACATAGGTTTGAACTATGTGGGTCCACTTATACATGGAGTTTTTTTCTTGATAAATGCAGTGCAGGCTTATAAATGTATTTCTCTTCCTTATGTTTTTTTTCTAGCTTACTTTATTGTAAGAATACAGTATGTAATATATAGAACATACAAAATATGTGTTAACTGTTTTTGGTAAGGTTTCTGGTCAACAGTGGCTATTACTAGTTAAGTTTTGGGGGAGTCAAAAGTCATACACAGATTTCTGACTGTGCAGGGGTCAGCACACTTAATCGCTGTGTTGTTCAATGTACTATGTACTATGTGTGTGTTTAATAAGTAGGAAGTGTGAAAGCCAAGAAAGAATGCTTAGTAGTCCAGAAGGTCTTTGAAAGGGTTATAAAAGGGTGCAATCTGAGACAGAAGGATAGTAGTTTCTGATTCAAAAATTTATTGACGTACTGTGAAATTTATTTAGTTAAATTAATGTTTATTGAGTAAAGGAGGATTTTTCTTGTACACAGCTGCCAAAATCTCTACAATAGGGAGGATAAAAGTAAATAAATAAAAAAAGTAAATAAATGGAAGTTAATGTCAACAGAAAAATTCAAGAGACAATCTACATTGTCAGAAAACTGATTCCTCATGTGTAAAATGGGGATAATACCTACTCACAGGGTTGTTGTAAGGACTGAACAAGAATATACATTTGTAGAGTATTGGGCTCATATGTGCTCAATAAATGGTAGTTTCCTTTCTTTTTCCCTTCCTGTCCTAGAATCTTTCATCTCTTTTTCATATGAAATCTGCAGTAGCCAGAAAGAGAAACTCAATGTGTCAGTCACACTGCACAGAAGGACATACTGAAGGATAGTATGGTACAAGTACCACGTGACTAAAATCATGAGCTCATCATTTTTGTATGAGTTTCTAGATGATGCTAGTAGCCTCAAACAATTTAAAAATACTGAAAATAACAGGGTGATGACAATGTACTTGAACATGTGATCTATGGTTTTAAAGAACACTCTGGGTGCTCCAGGAGGGACACTGAAGGCTACTGTAGGAAAGATGATTGGCAGTTGACAATTTTGTAGAAGTTGGAATCCTTATGAGGTCATGATTAATCATCCAACTGAATAATGATTCTTGCCCCTGCAGAATACCACATGACTAGTAAGGATGCAAATGAGTGTTAAGTTGCAATAGGGAGAAGGGAGGTAGAGGGCTTGGCACGTAATGATAAAGTTCTATGGAACCTCATTGTTGTCACTTGCCTGTTAATTTAAGTCAAATTTACAAAATATTTATGTATTAATTCAACTATTTAAAAAAAGGTGAGTGTTAGGTCCAGCTGTGCAAGGCACTGTTCTAGGTGCTAGATAAAACCAAGAGCTTTTGATTACAGTCTAGAAAGTAAGAGACTTTAGGTATATCTTTGTGTGGGTATAATTACAAATTGTAAGTGCTATGAAGAAAAACTATAGGACAGTAGAAAGAAATGTAAGATGACTCCCTGAAGAAATGGCATTTAAATGCAGACCTTAGAGGCAGGTAGGTAAACCTGACAAAGAGTGAGGAGAAGAGCCATCCGGGATGGGGGGCAAGGAAAAAGGCACGATTTGTTTGAGGAACTGCAAGTAGGCAGTGGATGGGGGCATAGTGAGGTTAGGAGGAAAGTGGTGCATAATTCATCAAAGCACTGCTCTTTCATACTGTATGTTAATAGTTGTTTTGGTAGGAGGGGAAGCAGCAGACAATTCCTATTTAAAATTTTTACCCTTAATTTTATTTGTATTTCTGAATATAGGTTTAGAAAAATGGATAAAATAATTGTTTATTCTAAGAAAACTGGGTTTTCCCCCTCACTTGGCCAGGCTTTTTCCAAAAGGGGGTTTATATTTTTGGCATTTTATCTGGTCAGCCAAACCAGGCATTTCTGAGCTAATGAGTGAAAAAGAGAATTAGAGTATTTACCATTCAGGGGCGCCTGGGTGGCTCAGTGGGTTAAGCCTCTGCCTTCGGCTCAGGTCATGATCTCGGGGTCCTGGGATCGAGCCCGCATGGGGCTCTCTGCTCTGCGGGGAGCTTGCTTCCTCCTCTCTCTGCCTGCCTCTCTGCCTACTTGTGATCTCTCTTCTCTCTCTCTGTCAAATAAATAAATAAAATATTAAAAAAAAAGAATATTTTCCATTCAATTAACTTGAATCTGGGCTAGGATTTGTTTTATTGTTTTGATTCCACCCTCCATCTTGTTTTTCCAATTTGTGCTTTATTGTTTAAAAATGCCTCTAACAGCTAGGAACTGACCAAACGCCCACCTAGATAGAGTCTAATTGAAAGTTGAAAATGTAGTTTAACTTAGAATAGTCTGAACCAGTAGTTTCAAATGACGCTCGTGCAGAACACTAGTGTTTTTCAGGGTGGATTAAGGTGTTATTAAAATTGAATATTTTTCTTTTACCATTTTTAAAGAAAAAGTAAGGTAGCAGATAGAATTTTCTTAACCTTGCTGTAATAATTTTTATTAAATTTTTGCTTTATCATAGCTCCTTTAAAAAAGTATGGCAAATACAATGGAAACTGGGAGGATAGCCCATTATCCTTAATTTAGAGACTGTTTTTACTTGTTTTGGAAATAAGAGTTAGTGGTCATGCTATGTGTTGGAAGCATATGATATCGTCATATACTGGAAAAATTATTAGTCTGAATACTGGAATTAAATATATCACATGTCATAATAATCTAGCAATAATGCCTACCACATAGGAACATATCTGAGAAATAATGGTATGAAACTTTTGGTGTTTCTGTGTAATGGTGTTTCTCTTATTAAAAAAGTAATACCACTAAGTGGTTGAAAAGACATTTACTAATGTCTTTTCATTTATTATTAATGTCTTATAATTTATTAATTATTTATTATTTTAAATAACAATTATAATTAATTATACAATTATTTTTATTAAATTATTTAATAATTATTATAATTAATTATTATTAATAATTTATTGATGTCTTTTCATTTATTAATGTTAAAAATCCATAGAGAAGTCTATTTTATTTTTTTTAAAGATTTTATTTATTTACTGATACATTTATTTATTTGAGAGTTTTATTTATTTGAAAGTGAGAGACTGCATGCATGTTTGCAGAAGGCGAGGCATAGAGGGAGAGAGACAAGCAGTCTCTGTGCTGATTGTGGAGCCCCATGCAGGGGTCCATGTGGGGCTCAATCCCATGACCCTGAAACCATGACCTGACCTGAAATTGGGTCAGAGGTTTAAGTGACTGAGCTACTCAGGTGCCCCAAGAAGTCTGTTTTAGAAGAGAGAAGAGAAAGGTGGGTGGATGGCATAAAGGCTGAAATAGACCATTTCATTCTGACATTAAAATTTTTTTGATTACCTTAGAATGTTGTTTTAGATTATGTAATATTCTTGATTTATTACTCTGACCCATTTAATAGAATGAGATAGCCCTGGCAGCTTTTGTTCTGCAAATACAAATTCAAACTATTCAAAAGCTACTGATAAAGTAAAGAAAACAAATGAAAACAACAACAACAAAACCTCTCCTCTTTAGTGGTTATCTCGGGAAATTCGGGACATAATTCTGAAAATTTTAAGTAAGAATGATTTGATAATTTTAAATAGGCAGAAGGCAAAAGAAAAGTGTGAGGACAGAGCACACTCAAGAGATCAAAAGAAGAGAGAATTTGAGATGCAGGAAAAATCAGAACATTTTAAAAGATTAACACTTCTAAGAAATAATCATCTCTGACCATAGCCCTCTGACTTGATTCGTCACTGTGAAGCCGAAAGCAGTAAACTTAAAATATCAGGGGAAAATCATTATTCTATCAATGAATATTGTGTATTTGATTAAATCATTAAGCCTTACTTTTGGCCGGAGTTGGAAATAAAATGTGTATTTCTTAACTACTTCAGGAGGATATTTTAAAGCTAATCACAGATAGGTTGCTTTGGCAAAGGCAGGAATAGTTCTTCATTTGGCTTCATTTAAGCTGCCCAAACATTTGTTTTCATAAATAAACTCTGGTGATCCTGGTAAGTATGCTCTAATTTGAACCTTATGGCAACTGAGATTGAGATTTCTCAGTGTTTGAAAAATATTTTCACTATTTCCAGCCCAAGTAAAAGTGTATGAAGTCGTTCTTAGGTAACTTCACTGTCCAACACAGTAGTCAAAACACACATGTGGCTAGTTAAATATTAATGTAAGTTCATACAAATGAAGTAAAATTAAAAAAAAAATTCAGTTCCTGGTCTCACCACTCACATTTCAAGTGCTCAAGAGCTGTTTAGAACATTTCCACATCTCTGTTGTATAACATCCAAGAAAAGACCACAAAACACAAAGGCTTTATCACTCTGCAATCCTTATCAGATAGAAGAGAGAGTGAGGCTTATATTTTATATAGATAAAGGATTAAAACATATATTTTCATATTTCATCCTAAAAACAGATAGGGTTAGAGAGGATTAGTCTTTACCTCAGAAGGGGATAAGGACAGTAATTGGCCTATAGATAAATATCTTAACACTGTGCATTCCACACTCACTGCTTACATCGTAGTAAGCTCTGGTACCTGTAGCTCGCTCTCTTACAAAAGCATGAACATGAACACTGGCATATGTGCCAGAAATCTGAAGGACATGCACTAGGGAATCTAAAGATATTGAATGAGTCTCCCTTCTAAAAACAAACCAAATGGATTACTGCTTATATTTTCAGAGCTACTATGGGATATTGTGGCCAAATTTCTGTGGGTTATTCTTGTAGTAAGTACCCTGACCAACTCATCCCTGTTTGCCTGGGACTTTGCAGGCTTTAAACTGAAAGTTCCACATCCCAGGAAACTCCCCAATCCTGGTCGAACTGGAACAGTCACCTTAGTGGGTAAGGGATAGTGTTTTATGTCTTTTGAATGTTTTCCATAATGGCAGAATAATCTTTATGTATTAACATTTATGCAATGGTCAATATAGATTTCTATATTGACAGTTATAGAAGTGTTAATATAAACTCCGCATAATCTGGCCCAGTCTGCCTTTCTAGTTATTCTACTTGTATGAACCTTATCTTCTAACTATAGTGATTTCTTCGCTTTCCCAAATCACACACTTTCATACCACTGTGCCTTTGCTAAGGCTGTTTTCTGCCTGGAATTCCTTTCCTCCCTTTGAACATATACTGAACTTATTCCATGAGGTCTGATTCAAATTATACCTCTTGTCACAAACCTTCCCTGATACTTCCCTTTCTGCAGTTTCCTCCATTCCCCAATAAAATGACTTGCTGCTTCTGCTGTCCTACCAGCATTTAAAAAAAAAATTCTTTCTTTCCTTTATTTAAAAATTGATAATTTATTAAAATGGCTGATTTAAGCTTCTGCAATGGTGTCTTCAACCTCACCTCCCAGCTTAATAACGATGGATGTAATCTGCTTAACAATTTCAGGAGGATTGTGCAAATCAAGGAGTACCCTGTGGATTCTTGGCTGAAAATGATCCCAAGTCTTAGAAGTTTTTCTTGTAGTGATTCTCAAAGCCTTGATAGGCATCTGAACTGGTCCTTTCACTTTGAGATTCTTTTCCTCAAGTCAGCACATACCTTCTCCAAAGATTTATCTTGTGGCTGGTTAGAGTAATTCTTTTTTTTTTTTAAAGTTTTATTTATTTATTTGACAGAGAGAGATAACAAGTAGGCAGAGAGGCAGGCAGAGAGAGAGAGGGGGAAGCAGGCTCCCCGCTGAGCAGAGAGCCTGATGTGGGGCTCTATTCCAGGACGCTGGGATCATGAACTGAGCCGATGGCAGAGGCTTAACGCACTGAGCCATCCAGGTGCCCCTGGTTAGAGTAATTCTTAAGTGAATCGCTACCTCCGGTTCTATGGGTGTCTTCCTGGTGTCTTTAAAAGTCATGGCTGGGGCGCCTGGGTGGCTCAGTGGGCCTCTGCCTTCGGCTCGGGTCATGATCTCAGGGCTCACATCTCGAGCCCCACATCGGGCTCTCTGCTCAGCAGGGAGCCTGCTTCCCTCTCTCTCTGCCTGCCTCTCTGCCTACTTGTGATCTCTCTCTGTCAAATAAATAAAATCTTAAAAAAAAAAAAAAAGTCATGGCTGCAGTGTGGCTTCCTGACTGTCTTGTTCCTCTGTGAGAGGGGACCAGTGGTGAGTCAAGAGCAGGAGGGGGATTTCCAAAGCTCCACTGTTGCTGTGACTGCATCTTCCTCAAGGAACTAAAAATATTCTTTCTTCTAACATTTGCTTCATTATGTTAACATTTTTCTACTGTTTGCTTTCTTCTTTGGACTAAAAGTGTAAAGGGCTCTATCATTACCAGCGTCCATCCATTTCTGTCCATTTCTGGCACATAAGAAATGCCTGTTAAAATCATTAGGTGTTTTATAAATTTTAAAGCTTATAATACATTTATTGTCTCATTTGGTCTTCTCAACAATTCTGGAGGTTCACAAAGTCGATTGTAGGACATTGTAGGATATTCATTTGGCTGGTGAACAAAAACAGATGTAGACAGTGACTAAGTAACCAAGCTTAGTAGATGGTGTAGTATGTGGTGGGAATGAATCAAGGTCTTCTGACTGCCACTCTTCTAAATCTTGCTGAAGGTTAAAGGTCACCCAACAGAATTACTCTGCTAGTAAAAATTAAAAAAAGGTGATCAATAATATTTCAAAAGTAGATTTTGTATAAAAGTTCACCTAGTCTTTCTACTTCCTTCAAAACCCATTCCACACCGCAGCATTTCTTCATCTCCCCAATTTAATTCTTTCTGGTAAGAAACGTGGGCTGGGGCACCTGAGTGGCTGAGTCCGTTGGGCCTCTGCCTTCAGCTCAGGTCATGAAGGGGGGGGGGGGGGGGGGTGATGGTGGTGGGGGGTGGTGTGTGTGTGTGTGTGTGTGTGTGTGTGTGTGTGTGTGTGTGTGTGGAGTCCATAATGGAGCCCCACATAGGGCTTCCTGCTCAGCGGGGAGTCTGCTTCTCTCTCTGCCCCTCTCCCTGCTCACACACACTCTCTCTCAAATAAATAAAATTTTAAAAAAAGAAAAAAAAAGAAGAAACGCGGGCTAAATCATTTGATCTTAAGTCAAACTGTCAAACTCCATTTAGGCTACTAAAGATTAACCCTTACTGAATGATTAAAGTTTTACTATTAAGAGGAACTCTCTTATGCCGTGACTGTCAGAGATCTTTAGTTCCAATGTGCTTTTCAAATTTAAGACCTCTTGTCTGATGGATTCTTTCTACTTCATCCCTATTCTAGGCTTCTAGCTGCTGGATAACTAGCAGTCACTGCCAAAGGGGAAAGCTCCAGTTAGGAATCTGGAGGGGAAGGGTGATATTCCAGGTCTACCATTCTGATTCTGGGCTTTATCTTTCTCATTACACCAGGTAAAGGGGACCGAGGCCACACCCACCTCGTGAGGACAGGATGCCGCGAGAATTAGAGACCCAAAAAGTAAGCGACTTGAAAACCTTAATTCTAAACCCATAAAAAATGCGCTCACATTTTCACACTTCTGTGTTTTACTAATATAATCTGATCTACTTAATTTTTGGGAAAAAAAAAATGTTCTTCCAACCCCATTAAAGCGAAATTCCTCTCGCCCTGGCGCCTCCAACCCAACTGTCTTCCCGCTTTCCTTCGGTGACCTGCGACCCGAAAGGCGCGCCCTAAGTGACGCATTAATCCCGGGTGATGACGTCACTACCAGGCGCCGGGCGGCAAGTTGGCCGGGCCCTGGGCTGGCTTTAGGGGGCAAAAATGTCTATGGCCAGCGATTTCTACCTGCGCTACTACGTAGGGCACAAGGGCAAGTTTGGACACGAGTTTCTGGAGTTCGAGTTTCGGCCAGACGGTGAGCAGAGGAGCGGTGCCGCGGCCGCAGGCTAGCGCGGTGCGCGGCTAGGGGAAGCGGGGCGGAGAGGACCCCTTTCAGTGGGCTTGCAGGTATGCAGTGGGGACTGAGGTCACTGCTAGAGCCAAAGTAAATCCGAACCGAAGACTATCAGAAGCATAAGTTGGTGTAAGTGAATTCAGAAAATCTAATCCTGCCAGATACTGGAAACTTGAACATAGGGTAATCAGAATTCGACTTTCAGCACACCGTCTGGTTTACTTGTCGTTATCCATGAACACTTTAAAAAACGTCCCACCACGCTGTTGTGCAATGGATGCTTAAAGTCTTCCGGTGACCGGTAATTTTCGGACTCCCTTTCAATCATTGTATTCATGCAGGCGCTCTATGTAAGGCCACGTGTCTAGGAAAAGGAATGAGACCTACTCTGCAGGAGGGGAGCTCCGCGTGTAGGGTGCTTAAATATAGTCGTTCCCCATAGGATGCATTAAGAATAAAAAGGGAGGAATGGTTAGGGGTACATGCAGGAGTCAAAGAAAGCTTCCTAGGGAAGGTAGCAGTTGAAATTGTAGCTGGTGCGCAGGGATGCTCTGGGGTTCCTAAACAGACCGTACTGGGGGCTCACAGGTGACAAAATCCAAAGGCAGAAAACCTACTGGTGGTGAGACAAGAAAGGAATTTATTTCAGAGAGGCCAGCATCGGGAAGACAGTGGACTAGCATCTCAAAGACTGTCTCCAAAATGCCAAAAATACGTGCCAAAAAAATGTGGGGCAAAGGTGGGTTTGAGATCATAATAATATAAGTAGCGAAAGTCCTCTTTCAAGGTGAGCTTTGAAATGAGAATAGGTATTTTCTTGGCCTTTGAGGGGAAAAAAACCATTCAGACTGCTGAAAGCAGCATGAGCAAAGGGAGAGGTGGAACTGTGTGCTGACACGTAGGTGCAGCATATTCTATCATTTGAGAGCCCTAATTCTCTTTAGAGAGTTACTGTATACTGAACTCTGCTTAGAACAAGGACAGTTCACCCGCATAGATTTTTGAGAGCTTTGTGAGCATTCTTTGAATGTGTGTTATGTGCCGGGCAACACGTAAGTACAAAAATTGAGGGTACGATAATGAGTAAGTCTCTTTAATTTCTCTGAAGGAGTTATATCTTGGTGGGTGATGCAGACATGAACCTAGTCATAAAACAGTGTGGATGTTAACTGGTGTATTAAGCTTTGGACAAAGTTCTGTGAAAGTGAAAAAAAAAAAAGTAGAGAAGCATTACATATTAGGAAAGAGGAAGAGTATCAAGACATTTAAGGAAGAACTCAAGGTAGCTACAGCCCTGGAGTTCAGAAACCTTAATCACTTTATTCTCCCTTGTTCTCCTCATGTCTCTTCTAAATTTAGCTAAGGAGCCAAATTTACCTGAATTCTCCATCTGTTCTTTTCTTAGATGATACTCTTCTTAGTGCCTTTGCCTTTGAACAGCTTTCAGCTTGCCTCTGTCATGTTTAGCCAGTCACGTAAATTAAGTAGTCTGATATTATCAGGGAGAGTTCATGCCAGAACAGTGGTTCTCATCCAGTTATCTGCCACCACACCACCACATATTTCCATCAGTAGTGAAGGGATAACCTTGTTAGGGGAACCTACCATTTTAGAGATCAGGACCACGTTACATTTATATCTGAGCAACTGACTACAGCCATGAGTAGAAGCATGCATCAGGCAATACAAAGTCATGATGGATTAAAATTAAACATTGGTCAGCTAACAACCGGCCAACTTTATCTAGAAGCAGTACATAGTTATGTGCATCTTAGTCACAGTGCTAAAATAGTAGCATTGCTGTATTGTATTATTATTATTACTGTGTATGTATATATTAATTTGAAGGAAGTAATTAAAAGAACATTTTGGAGTATTGGGGAAAACATGAGTATTGGAAGGAGGTAGACCTAGAGATGAATCTTTTTGACCCTGAGCAAGTTACTTAACTCTGTTCTCTCAAGTGTGAGTAGATGAGAGAATAAAACATTTTAAGGATTGTTTTACCGATTAAATTAAATTTTCTGGGTAAATCACTTAGGGCCAATACAGATATATAACAGGCTTTAAAAGAAATGTTAGTTCCTTTTCGAATTCCCTGTCTAGTTCATGACATAGCTTAAGCAAACGTGCCTTAAAAATGACCCTCCTGTTATACTGAATTATATTGAAGGTATGAAATATTTAAAAATTATGTTGAATATTTAAAAATTCTATTGAAAGCATGAAAGTTTTGAAAATGACTGGCTTCAGTTGTAGCCAACTTCTTACCAACAAATATTTGAGTGTTTATAGGTCTACATTGATCTTATGCTAAAGGTGGAAATATTAATAAAAGTAGTACTGTAAAACAGTCTTTACCTTTGAAATTGCTTACAATGTCATATCTTTATTATTTTTTTAGCGTTTTGCTGTTATAGAGTGAATTTTTTTCCACTCCCACAGGAAGCTTAGATATGCCAACAACAGCAATTACAAAAATGATGTCATGATCAGAAAGGAGGTAAGTTCTTTTCAATTGTTTAATTTTTTACATTTAGACCATTTTCTTTATGTCTTAAGAATTTACAAAAGTACATCTAGGGTTGTATTGCTGTAAAGAAGCCAATTTATAGATAGAAAAAGGAGTCCATTTAAATTAGATCTAAATGTAGCATGTGTAACGCCAAAGAAGCAATCTGAATATATTAAGTTGTCCCACCTTTGAACATATACTTTCATTCATTTCCTACTTAGGTTTGTCTTTTTATCCCATTCCCTGTTTAAATTAATTGATAGTCAAGGTTATTTATTTATTTAATAAAAGATTTTATTTATTTATTTATTTGAGAGAATGAGAGAGGGAGAGGGAGAACACGAGAAGGGGGAGGGTCAGAGGGTAAACCAGTCTCCCCACTGAGCAGGTAGCCTGATGTGGGACTTAATCCTGGGACTCCAGGATCATAACCTGGGCCGAAGGCAATCGCTTAACCAGCTGAACCATCCAGGCGCCCAATAATCAAGATTTAAGCACAGTATGAATTTTAAATGAAAGGCTCAAAAGTTAGGGGTAAGAAAAGTTCAGAGCAGTAACTGTAATGTCTACTTGTATTCGTCTCTGTTTGCCTCACAGATTTTCTGTTATCATTGTTAACTATTCAGAGGATTTGAGCCCCATGTTATAAAGGCAAAATCCAGGGTTTTTAAAAGGAGGCTAGTGTAAGTTATCTTTTTTTTTTTTTTTTTTAAATTTGGAGACAATACATATAAAGGAAAGGGAAAGTGAGTTAATAAAATCTTAAGGATGAGTGATTCTCCTCCCATCTTGTATTTTGGGATCAGTATTAGATTTTTTCTGTGACAGTCTCTTTGATATTTAGGGTTTGTAACTTTGTTATTTCATTCTGAATTGTGGAAGTAATAGACATTGCAGAATTTTTATTGTAATTTATTCTCAGGCTTATGTGCACAAGAGTGTAATGGAGGAAACTGAAGAGGATTATGATGACAGTGAAATTACAAAAGAAGATGATGCATTGTGGCCTCCCCCTGACAGAGTTGGCCGACAGGTGTGTATTCAGTTGTTCTTTATGTGCACACATGTTAGAAATTGGTGATGTAATTTTTATGTTTCTTCTTATTTATTTAGCATAGATCCTCATTGATTCTTTGCTTTTCCATTTAGTAGGCACCCAGTAAATACTCTTTAATTTTATTTTACTTAGTCTCATTTTCTGTACTACCTCTGAATAGGAAAGGCGTCAGTACAGAGCTCTACATTTAGACTTCTCTCTGACCAGTCTTCTCTGTAGCTCACGGTTAAAGTTAGGATGTTTTCCTGTTATGGATAATTGCTATTGAATATTAATTACTTCTATTAGGAATAACTACAGCTGTTTGTGAAATTCAAGAGAGGATTCTTATTGACTGTAGAATTTACTTTCTTGGTTTTCATAATGTTGAGAACTCTTCACTTGCACCCTTATGCCTCAGAGAAGGATTTGATTGGTTTCTCTGTTCAAACTGACCATTACTTTTGCCTCCTATTCCCTATGGAGTAATTAATGTTTCTCAAAGGGCTTCTGGAGAAGTTTGAAGGCTTAATTTCACTTTGTAGAGAGACAGTTTGATTGGGTTTTTTCAACTCTTAAAGAAATGAGATACAACTCCTGGAGGAAGAAACACTTAATTTCACTTTTGTATATTCCTGAGGATTATACTTAATATCCCCTTCTTTGACTAGGCGAAAATGTGGAGAAATCAAATAAATGGTGACATTCTGTAGCAGTCACTTAACTCCTCTTTATGGAAGCATTTAGGAAAGCAAAGGTAAAGTTAACAGAATTTATGTTCTGCATTGTAAACACTTCTAGAAAGTAAATTTAAATCTCGGTTTGTTTGATGCAATAGGTACATACGTACTAAAAAATAGATACCACAGCAGTAAACCTTTTATCTCTTTTAGACTCAGGGAGAACCCAGTATTTTCATCTAGGTTTTGATATGTTCATATGTTTTAGTGGGGAGGGGTAGGCATGTTCCAGAAATCATCTATTGGATCTTTGAGTCAAAGATTTTTTGATCGTTTGAGAGCGTTAGTTAGTTTTCTGTTTTGTGTGTGCCAAAAACTGTACATAATTAGGTCTCGTAATGAAGTACAGAGCTAAGAT
This sequence comes from Lutra lutra, assembly GCF_902655055.1. Classification (NCBI taxonomy): domain Eukaryota; kingdom Metazoa; phylum Chordata; class Mammalia; order Carnivora; family Mustelidae; genus Lutra; species Lutra lutra. The sequence continues at coordinate 89,929,850 of NC_062285.1, forward strand.
CATCTTTATTGGCATTTGTTATTTAACTCGGTAAATCACTATAGCCATAGCCTCTTAATTATTGGTTTTAGATTTGCAGATAAAATCTAGAAAACAATTTCTACAATAATTATGGCACACTAAGAATGTCTATAGTGTGTCATATTTGTTTTACTAGGTCTTAATTTTCTTTTTTTTAGTATTTTATTTATTTATTTGACAGACAGAGATCACAAGAAGGCAGAGAGGCAGGCAGAGAGAGAGAGGGGAAAGCAGGCTCCCTGCTAGCAGAGAGCCCAGTGCGGGGATTGATCCCAGGACTCTGAGATCATGACCTGGGGCCGAAGGCGGAGGCTTAACCCGCTGAGCCACCCAAGCGCCCCTAGGTCTTAATTTTCAGTGCTTTGTGAAGTCAAACCAGGGTGAGTCTTTCAGTCTTAACAGCCGAGGACTCAAATACCAATATCTTTGCTTACTCATGGTTGTAAATACATCATTCTTTTTTCCCTATGCTTTATGCATCTGGTATTGTGCATTTATAAAATACCCTGAGAAGGGTGTCTTAGGGCTTACAGAGTATGTTTGTAAAGTCCTTAATGGCAGGGTCTCCTACCTAGTAGATGCCAAAGCGATGCTGTTAGTATTACACATTGTATTTATAAAGTCTGATAGAAAGACTAAATGTGCTTGTATTTATTTATTAAAAATAGGTTTATACCCATATTTATACAATTGTGCTTTAAAGTTGTATCTTTAGTTTTTACTGATTTAAGAAATATTTGTGTGTACTCTTACATATATCATTCATATTTATGGTGTCTTCTTTCTGAGATTTCTGGAAAGCTATTCTTGGTTGATCCTAATACTAGGGACTCCTGAGCAGTTGATGAGGTTTTTATTTTATAGACATAGTTTATGTCTATCATTCTTTTCCATTTGTTTTCCTTTTCCTTTCCTTTTCTTTCCTTTTTTTTTTTTTCTCCTCTGTGACTGCTATAAAACTTGCAGCTAAATTGGGACCTCTTGGTAACAAGGATTAGACACCGTTGAGGTGGAGTTTTTACATTAACTACAACAATCTATTTATTTTTTTTCAGGAGCTGGAAATTGTAATTGGAGATGAACACATTTCTTTTACCACATCCAAAATAGGTTCTCTTATTGATGTAAATCAGTCAAAGTAAGTATTGTAAAGTATTTTAACTAAATTGATGTAATTTAGGGATGTCTGTATGGCTCAGTCAGTTAAGCGTCTGCCTTCGGCTCAGGTCATGATCCCAAGGTGCTGGGATCGAGTCCCACATCCAGCTCTCTGCTCAGTGGGGTAGAGGGGAGCCTGCTCCCTCTGCCTGCCACTCCCCTGCTTGTGCTCTTTCTTTGACAAATAAATAAAATCTAAAAAAATAAATTGACATAATTGATTTGAGAGGCTCATTTTAGAACCGTAGCCAGTTTTCTAGGATTATTTCAGTGGCCACTTAATCAGTTTATTCTGCAGATATAATTCTGACTTTTATGTCATTAACGACTTCCTGTCAAAGTGATTAGCAGTTTATTTTTCTGATTGTCAAAAAAAATTTAATCTGACCACTGCATATGAGCAAATTTTAATAGCTATTTTTGGTAAAAACCTGAGTAGGGTTTCATAAAATTTAAAAGAAGTCCTTATTGGATTATATCAGCCTCATTAGCCTAATATCACGTCATTCTCCTCCATGAGTTTAATATTTGAAAGAAAATGAAGAAAATCAGTATAACTTAAGTGTGGTTTTAGCTTCTTCTGTCTTCCCAAGTTTGTTTCTTCTGGGCCTTTGTAGGACATACTATTGTTTTTGCCCCCAAAATTTCTTTCTTCCACTTCTTCTTTCTCGTATGCCTCAAAATGTTTTCTTAGTGCTCTTTCTTCTGTCATCCTAAATTGTAAGAACTTACTTGTTTGCTTTTCTGGTTTGAATGTGAATTCCGTGAGAACCTTGCTATGTCACCAAAGTTAGCACAGTGCCTGGCACACAAGAAGTGCTTTGTAAATATTTATTAGAGGAAGGAAAAAAGGAATGAATGCATAGTAACTATTGGATACAGAAGACTGTGTTTCTAAAAGACCAATCAGATACTTTTGAATTATCAAGCTGATTTTCCCACAGTTGATGAGGATGTGGTGTTCATACCCTAACTGGGATTTAAAATTGGTACAGAGTTTTTTGGGAAGCAGTTTGATAATTATGCATCAAAAACTGTTAACATTTCATTTTTAAAAATTTATTTTATTTTTATTTTTATTTAAATTCAATTAATTAACATATAATATATTATTATTTTCAGAGGTAGACTGATTCATCAGTCTTCTATAATACCCAGTGTTCATTACATCATGAAGCTGCTAACATTTTAAATTCATGGTTGCTGGGGGCCGGGGAGGGGTAACTGGGTGATGGACGTTGGGGAGGATGTGTGTTATAAAGAGGGAAAAATAATGTTAAAAAGGGCACAGGGAATGATTTTAGGTATGAAAATAGAGAAATGTCAAAATATTTATAGTTATCCTGTGAGGAATGACATTTTATAGTATTATGAGTATTATTTTTTTCTATCTTTATAATTTTATCTGCTTTCTACATTCTTACTATGTATAGCTATTTCTTTTTATAAGGAAATAAATACTAACATAAAATTATTATTACTGGTGAAGAGATTTATATATTTTTTAGAAAAGACAGAAATGGTGATCAGTATGTTCATTTTAGTTGCAGCAAATCCTTCCTTTCTCCTGAATTCCTTTGTTTTGGTGTGTGTTTTGTTTTGGGAATTGACTTTAAAATTATGTGTTTCATCTTAGGAACAAAAAAGTAACTTTTACCTTTTTAAATTTTAGGGATCCTGAAGGCCTTCGAGTATTTTACTATTTGGTGCAGGACCTGAAATGTTTAGTTTTTAGTCTTATTGGATTACATTTCAAGATTAAACCAATCTAAATTGTATGTTTTTGAAGCTGTTTTTATATTTAATTAAGGGATGGGTTTGTCATTTACACTCTTGGGATTTTTATAAATGTGAAGGTTTGTTTGTTGTTGTTGTTTTTTTTTGTATGCCAACTAACAATAAGAAAATACATAAACAGGCTTAATGGTTATTCTCAGCTTGGGTCCAAGTGGTCTGGATAGTTCTCACACATGAAATTCTGTAAATAAAAGCAACCTTTTGTTGAAAGTTTGCTGTAATAAAACATATCAAAGCCTGGATGGAGAGTGGGTTTTTTGTTTTCTTTTTTTTCAGAAAGCTAAGTCTCTTTGTTCACTTTAAGGTGATAAAGAATTGTTCTAGTAGGTACATCCTACGGTAGAAGTTCTTTCGGGCAGAAATGTGATGCCAGATTTTTATCCTTTAAGGGCAATTGCAGATGTCTTCTTATTTCTTCCATACCTAATGGTCTGTAATTTTTTGGTGCCTATAGAAGCTGTTTACAGAAGATTCTGGATTTTTCACATGTATCCCAAACCCCTCAGGAATTCTTAAAATTTAAATATTTTTGGTATAATCCCAGTAATTGTCTAAAGAGTGATGAGAGTCAGGTCAGCACCCCAGTTGAAATACATCTTCTATTATGCCCTTATTCCTTTTTTCACAGTAGATTTTTGTCTATAAGATATTTCAGAATATAATTTGTGTTTCTGTAGGAATTAAATGAGTTCTCAGCATTACAAGTTATTTAAAATCGAGACTTTAATGCACGTGTGTATCTGCACTATTAAGAGCATGGTTCAACTTATGATTCTCAGTTTTCTGCACCCTCTTTCATTAACTTCCCCTGCTAGTAACTATGCCCCTGGGATTGTTAATCCCCCATCTGAACCCCCAGTCTTTAAATGTGTGCAGTCCTAGTAGTGATAATTCACTCGCCCTGGGATGTCAGGACTGACCTTATTGGGAAGAATTGATCTCTGAAGGTTTGCCAGTATTCCTGAGCTCGGTTCTAGAGTGGGTCTGTCCAATAAACTTCTTTGACATAATAGAGATGTTCTGTATCTGTCGACCAATAAGGTAGCCACTAACTACTACATGTGGCAACTTAAGTACTTGAGATGTGCCTAGTATAACCGAATTTATAGTCCTATTAAACTTTTTTCAAGATTTTATTATGAAAAATTTCAAGCATAGAAGTTATAAGAATTGTAAAATGAATACCCATCTGTCAATTCAGGTTCTTTAATTAACTATTTTTACTGAAGTAAGTCTATTCTAGATCATGTCCTGTTAATTTTTCACATAAGAATAAAATGGTGGGGGGGCACCTGGGTGGCTCAGTTGGTTAAGCGACTGCCTTCTGCTCAGGTCATAATCCTGGAGTCCCGGGATCGAGTCCCACATCAGGCTCTCTGATCATTGGGGAGTCTGATTCTCCTGCTGACCTCTCTCCTCTCATGCTCTCTCTCTCATTCAATCTCTCTCTCTCAAATAAATAAATAAAATCTTTAAAAAAAAAAAGAATAAAATGGTGTAATTACTGTTAACCAACCACTATTTTTTTTTAGTGCTATTTAATTTGATTAAATTTTGATAGCCAGTGTGCCCTGTGGCTACCCTTCAGATATTTTAGCTCTAGAGCATGTCTTGGCAGCCTGTTAGCCATGGAGTCTTGTCTGATCTTTGACACTGCATGAACATCCAGGGCCATCCTCAAGGTTTGTCCTAAAAAGTCACCTGATCTCCACTGTGCAAGACTATACTGGTTATTACCTCCAGTTCTTTTCAGGAAATAAACATTTCTCTTCAAGTTGTAGACCTTGATGGATATGCAATGTCAAATCACGTTGTAATTTTCTTACAATTAGATGTCAACCTCAAGGAGAAAGGGAGAAATGCTTGCTCTTTGATCTTGTGGGCCTACAATTTTTTTTTTGTTTTTTGTTTTAAATAACCCACATTATTTATTTTTAACCATATATTTGCCCTTTACTGTTTACTACTTCCTCCATTTGCATTCTTCCACCTGGGATTTTTTCCTTCTGCATGAAGAACTCCTTTGGTGAATATCTACAGGATAGGCACCAACTTCTCTTAGGTTTTGATTAGCTGAAAATGGTGTTTTTTTTTTTTTTTAATTTTTAAGTTTTAAATTTTTTAATAAACATATAATGTATTTTTATCCCCAGGGGTACAGGTCTGTGAATCGCCAGGTTTACACACTTCACAGCACTCACCATAGCACATACCCTCCCCAATGTCCATAACCCCACCCCCCCTCCTAACCCCCCCTCCCCCCATCAACCCTCAGTTTGTTTTGTGAGATTAAGAGTCAGTTATGGTTTGTCTCCCTCCTGATCCCATCTTGTTTCATTTATTCTTTTCCTACCCCCCAAACCCCCATGTTGCATCTCCACTTCCTCATATCAGGGAGATCATATGATAGTTGTCTTTCTCCGATTGACTTATTTCACTAAGCATAATGCCCTCTAGTTCTATCCACGTCGTCGCAAATGGCAAGATTTCATTTCTTTTGATGGCTGCGTAGTATTCCATTGTATGTATGTGTGTGTGTGTGTGTGTGTGTGTGTGTATATATATATATACCACTTCTTTTTTATCCATTCATCTGTTGATGGAATCTAGGTTCTTTCCATGGTTTGGCTATTGTGGACATTGCTGCTATAAACACTCGGGTGCATGTTCCCCTTCGGATCACTACGTTTGTATCTTTAGGGTAAATACCCAGTAGTGCAATTGCTGGGTCATAAGGTAGCTCTATTTTCAACTTTTTGAGGAACCTCCATGCTGTTTTCCAGAGTGGTCGCACCAGCTTGCATTCCCACCAACAGTGTGGGAGGGTTCCCCTTTCTCCGCATCCTCACCAGCATCTGTCATTTCCTGACTTGTTAATTTTAGCCATTCTGCCTGGTGTGAGGTGGTATCTCATTGTGGTTTTGATTTGTATTTCCCTGATGCCAAGTGATGTGGAGTACTTTTTCATGTGTCTCTTGGCCCACAATTTTTGGTTGCTCCTCCAAATAGCCATTCTGTGGCTCTTCAGTAAGACATTGAGTGAGTAAGATGATCAAGATGGAGCAAAGTTGGGAGAAAGTTCTTCATTCTCTGACGTGTCTTCATTCTCTGACTTCCCTTTCATGCTGACTTGTTCTGTCTGTCTCCACTGTCTACTGAGTTTCTTACATTCAAACCAAGATTGGAGGCTATATCATTAAGATAAATATTTTATATTGTCTCTGATTTTTTTTTTAAGATTTTATTTATTTACTTGACAGAGATCACAGGTAGACAGAGAGGCAGGCAGAGAGAGAGGGGGAAGCAGGCTCCCTGCTGAGCAGAGAGTCCGACGTGGGGGTCTATCCCAGGACCCCGAGATCATGACCTGAGCCAAAGGCAGAGGGTTTAACCCACTGAGCCACCCAGGCGCCCTGTCTCTGATTTTCTAATACCTTGTTTGAACTGGCTTTTAATTGATTGTAAGCTGTTGGTGGACAGTGATCACTAAAATTAAATTTTGTATAATTCTAGTTTTATATGAAACTGGAAGCTTATAGCACTCAGGTCAGCAGATACACGTTCCCTTCCCCCTCACCCTGTAAGCAATAATCAAAACTTATTTTCCAAGTATTGGTTCTGTGCCCATCGTTCCTTTGGCCCCTTTATGGGATGGAGTATTGTTTCCTAGCATCTAGCACAATATTTTTCATAGAGTCAGTGCTTTGTAAAAGTATTGAGGTGGTTGTCTTTTGTACTTACTGCCATCAGATTATTTTGTCTCTGTAACTTAGTGTGAAGGGGAAGAGGTTCATTTCTGCTGCTATGGAAAGCCTTTCAGTCACCATGAACTTTGCGTAGGCCCATACTCCTGCCAGAGTTATATATATTCAGACACTTTGGATAAAGATGTGTCTTTTGGATGTGGTCCAGCTGTCATCCTAATTTCTCAAGTAGAGCACTGTAACTTTGCTCAAACAAAGCATTAGATAATGGGACAGCAGAGAGGGCTGTTGAGAATCAGGATGATCTGCCAACCTCTACCATTTTACTTAATTTATTTTATTTTGAGTTTCTAAGGTTTGTCTCTGCTTCTTTTTTTTTTTTTTAAAGATTTTATTTATTTATTTGACAGAGAGAGAGACAGGAGGAAGCAGGCTCCCTGCTGAGCAGAGAGCCCCATGCAGGACTCGATCCCAGGACTCCGAGATCATGACCCGAGCCGAAGGCAGCGGCTTAACCCACTGAGCCACCCAGGCGCCCCTTGTCTCTGCTTCTTATAGTTAAGAGTGCAGACGGCTAGGGCACCTGGGTGGCTTAATCATTAGGCATCTGCCTTCGGTTCAGGTCAGGATCCCAGGGTCCTGGGATGGAGCCCCATGTTGGGCTCCCTGCTCCTTGGAAAGCCTGCTTCTCCCTCTCCCACTCCCCCTGCTGGTATTCCCTGTCTTACTGTCTGTCTCTGTCAAATAAATAAATAAAATCTTAAAAAAAAAAAAAGTACAGGCAGGTATTTTACCAAATGCGGCTGGATTTATATTCATATGGACAGTTTTAATATAAATTGAATGATAGCTGAGATTCTTTATTTTGTATATCCTGTTATTAGACTATTCTGTTTTGAAATATATGAGACTTGTGAACATGGATTGTGCTGTAAGTTCAAGTACTGATCCCTGTAATTTTTTAAAAGACTCTTGGGAGCAATTTTAGGTTCACAGAGAAAGGAGAGGAAGGTACAGAGATTTCCCATATACTCCAGCCTGCATGCATGCTTAGCCTCCACCAGAGTAGTACATTTGTTGTATTTGATGAGCCTCCATTAACACATCATCACCTAAAGCCCATAGTTTCCATTAGGGTTCACTCTTGACAGTGTTTGTTCTGTGGGTTTAGGCAAATGTATAATGACATATATCCTTTTATATAGTATCACAGCTAGTATTTACCCTAAAACTCCTCTGCGCTCCATCCATATCTCCCTACCCTCATCACCAACTCTTAGCATCACTGCTACTCTTTGTATTGTCTCCAAAGTTTTTTTCCCATAATGTCATATAGTTGGAGTTATACAATATATAGCCTTTTCAGATTGACTTCTTTTACTTCTTTCACTTACATATTTAAATTTCTTTCATGTCTTTTATGACTTGATAGCTCATTTCTTCTTAGTACTGAGTAATATTCCATTGCTGGGGTGGACCTCTGCTTATCCACTTATCTAGTAAAAGGCATCTTGGTTGCTTCCAGGTTTTGGCAATTATATAAAGCTCCTGTAAACATCTATGTGTAGGTTTTGGGTGATCATCAAGTTTGTTGATTATTTTAATAATTGGCTTCTTACCATTATATGGTAATGAGCTAGAATAGAATGTCCACAAAATTTAATGAAAAAATAAACAACAGGTAAGTGAATGATTTGAGGGTAAGTTTAGAGTCTAAACCATGTAAAATAGTGGAGGGAACACTAACTGAAACATCAGAAATCTCAATTATGCCCCTACTTTGCAGACTTAACTTTCCTTTTCCACCTGTGAGTAGACAGGTTACCTTTAGTGGCAGAGAGTCCATATGGCCCCTGAAGTCCTTTTTTTGCCATAATTTTTTCAAGCTTATTTCCTGAGTTGGTCTTCTCATTTAGTTACTTAGAAATTGGAGGTAGGATGGGTATTGTTTGATAGACTGCTGGAGGGCAGTTGGGCCCATATAAAGGATTTTACCTCCAGAGCATTGGAGCCGATTTTATTGTAAAGACAAGGACAGATGAGGTAGCTAGTTAGAGGAACAAGAAACCTCAAATGAGGTCTTTTGAGTTTTTACATCAAAGACCAGAAAATTAGCATTGCTCAGTGCCCTAAAGGTTAGGTATGAAGTCTAACTGGAGGTGGGAACCTGGCAAGGTGAGGTACTCCTCTTAGAGGGATGCAGACCATCCTTCCGTAGAAGCTGGTGTTGCCTCTAGACATCCTTCACTTTGGTCTGCAAGTGGAAGAACAGCATGCTGCTGTGAAGTGATAAGCCACTGAGGTTTGAGGTGTTACCAGAAAGTTTGAAGGTGTGACTAGAAGCTGTGAGCTAAGCTAGTTGACAACGTTAATAATTGGTCAATAATGGTTGGGGTACAATGTGTGGTTTCCCAAATGAAAACAGGCTTTTACAGCAAAACAGCTAGGAAGTAAATAACTACATGCTTTATATATTTGTAGTGTGTATGTGTTATGTGTGTCTTGCACATAAGTGAATTTAGATGATGAAGTACGGGAACATTGAAAATATTCTTCAAATTTTTCATCTTTCTGTTTCATGAACCAGTGGTTTTTCAGATGAAGTTTGGTGCTTCCCATTTTGTGCTGCTTTGATCAAAGGGCCATGCTAGGAGTTTCAGTTCGTGCCACCTGAAGTCAGTGCAACTACTATCTGATGCTGCTTGTCTTCTTTAAGAAGAGTTTTGCCTCTTCAGAAATTCGAGATTAGTAACAAAGAAACCAAATAACTAGAGCTTGGAGGGAGCTGCTACACAATTTGGCTACCCAATCATTCTTCTCAATTGCTTTTCTCTAAAACTGAAAAATTAGATTTTCTAGTCAATTCCTTTTTTTTTTTAAATTTCAGAAAATATAGTTTATTTCATTTTATTTTTATTATGTTCAGTTAGCCAGCATATAGTAAGTGTTCCATTAGTTTTTGATGTAGTGTTCAACGATTCATTAGTTGGGTATAACAACAAAGGCTCAACCTAACACATGCCTTCTTTAATACCCATCACCTGGGCACCCCGTCCCTCCACCCCCACTACCCTCTGTAACCCTCAGTTTGTTTCCATGAGTCCAGAGTCTCTCATGGTTTGTCTCATTCTCTGATTTCTTCCCATTCAGTTTTCCCTCCCTTCCTTTGTGGTCCTCTGCGCTATTCCTTATGGTCTACATAAGAGTGAAACCAATTCCTCTTCACTTGCTCCATCTTGTTCATCGAGTGCACATGTCAGCATCACATGTCTTGTCTGTGCTGCAGTTACGAATAGGAACCAGACAGATGTGGTACTCAGCTTACAGAGGATAGACAGCTATGGTGGCGTAAAACAGTGTTCTGTACCTGGCTAGCGTGTGTCATGGGAACTGACTCCCCCGCCCCCATCAGCTCTAAGGATGTAAATCAAAACAGAATAAAGGCTCAGCATTACTAGTGACTGCTTGGGACAGTAAGGTGTGAGTAACGGGGTCTGAGGTCACAGAATGGAGGTGGCACTATGCTGCCACATATTTCCAGCTCTTCAACTGTATTAATGTGCCCCCTGCCCCTTCCTACCCCTCTCTTCCAAGCCTGACGTGAGGACAGAGAAATCAGCTCAGCCTGTCAGGATTTCTACTTTGCTGTCCTAGCACTTGCACTATTTATAGAACCTTGGGAGAGAAAGGGAAAAAATGAATATTTTTGTATTTTGAAGTCTGAGAAATCCTATCTGCTGCTACTCTCATTGAATTCTCCCAGCTTATGAAGTGAGTGATATTCTTATTGAACACATGAGGAAGGGGTCTCGATTGGGAGTGACTTGTTGACATTTTTACATCTAGGGAAGATTTGAACCTTGGACCCCAACAATACTCAATATTTAATGAGCCTGATTTAAACATGGATCAAGAATTAGCAATAATGTGTCTTTTGGCAAGTCAGTGAACTTCTTAACATTAGTTTCTTCATGTATAAAATGGGGGCAATACTAAACAGCTATCAGCGTGGGGAAGTTTTGATACGGTTATACATACAGTGGGTCCTTCAATAAATGACAGCGTCTCTCTCTCTGCCACCTTTCCGATCACCGTTAATACTTCTCGCATCCCTACTCCCTGATTCTCTCAGCAGTTGTTTTATCTACCTATCATCTGTCTATCTATCATCTATCAATTTATTTATATTTGGCATTAGGATAGAGGGCTAGGATCTTTCTCTGTTTTGAGATTAACAAAGCCAATCCAGGATTGGAGTAAAAAAAAATTGCCCAGCAGCTGGTATTCTTGAGGTGTCCAGATTCTACCCATGAAACTCTGCTTATATTATTGAATTAAATTAGTGTCTAGAAGGTATTTCAGCTGACTGCCTGCACATGAAGACAAAGTGGTGATCAGAGATTAAGGTCGTTTTGTGTGTGTGTGGGAGCGCCTGGGTGGCTCAGTGGGTTAAGCCTCTGCCTTCGGCTCAGGTCATGATCTCGGGGTCCTGGGATTGAGCCCCGAATCTGGCTCTCTGCTCGGTGGGGAGCCTGCTTCCCCCTCTCTCTCTCTGCCTGCCTCTCTGCCTACTTGTGATTTCTGTCTGTCCAATAAATAAATAAAATATTAAAAAAAAAGGTTGCTTTGGGGACCGAAGGGCATCAGCTGAGGGCCAAACCACAGCAGGGTAACCTAGCCTGGTCCTAGTGGTCAGAACATTCAATAGCTGTGTTTGCAAAGTAGTTTGGAGGAGAGGGGGGATGCATGAGCAAACTGAAGAATGGGAAATCCATCCGAAGTATGATGGTTTAGTTGCAGCTGGAGGTTGGTAAGGAAAGAAAAGAATGAGTAAGGAGCTTGGTCAGCGTCTGGTGAAGTAAGGGTGAGCTGTCTCTGCATGACCAATTTCTGTTTCTCATCCTGCCTCCCTCCTCTTCTGCTATAGTCCATATTAACCATAATCATCTCCTTCGAAGAAGAGCTTCAGTTGGTTTCATAGACCTGTATGTCAGAAGACTGACAAGCCATATTAAATGAAAATGAACTTCAGTGAGGTTCAGGTAAGGTCTGGCTCATAGAAACAGTTACAGAAGCGCATTTCTTTTAGCTGGAAGTTTGTAGGTCTTTGTGAAGTAAGATTCATGCACAAAACTCAAGGAATAATTCAGCAGCATCTCGAAAAAAAATCAAACGTGAGCATTTTCACATACCACTGGTGGTATATAAATGGGAGCAGCTTCTCTGGAAGGCATTGGGCAGTATGTGTCAAAGTGCTTTCATGTATTGATCCCCTAATTTCATATTTAAACACTTTTCCTCAGACAGCATTATTTGTGATATTCTTGTAATGTAAGGGCAATTATTTTTTACACTAGGAATAAATTGGAAAACAACCCAAATGTTCAATTGTAGAGGATGGCTTAAATAAATTGTGGCATAATCTATATGGGTAATGACTATATATGGGTTTTTAAATCACATTTTTGATATTTTTAAACTGAGGAAACATTTGTTAAAAATAATAAAAAAATATGTATGGAATAACACCAATTTTCATAGTAATCATAGTGTGTGGATAAAAAACAGGAAGAATATACACCAAAATTTTTTATAGTGGAATTATGGATGTTGTAAAATAATTTCTTTCTTTCTTTTTTTTTTTTTTAAAGATTTTATTTATTTATTTGACAGAGAGAGAGATCACAAGTAGGTAGAGAGGCAGGCAGAGGGAGAGGGGGAAGCAGGCCCTGCTGAGCAGAGAGCCAATTCCAGGACCCTGAGATCATGATCTGACCTGGATGCAGAGGCTTAACCCACTGAGCCACCCAGGCGCCCCTGTAAAATTATTTCTAAAATACATTTATCTGTAGTTCACATAAATGGGAAACCCCCTCCCCCCCCTTTTTTTTTTTTTCAAATAGCAGCATGCAAGAGAAAGTTTCTAACAGTCTCTTTAAGAGTTCAAGAATTTGGTTATGCTATTTCTTCGGTATATGTATACTTATACATATACATTTTAATATTTTGTTTTGCTAGTAGTTTCCTTTAAATATGTGAGTTTTTTTGACGATATTAGTTCTTATTTTTTTCAAAGCTGTGTTTGTTTATATTTTCAGTCCTCAAATATGATTTTGAATGTTATTTTGCAGAGCGTATGAAGTGGTTGGTTAGCTGAAATGGAGGAAGATGAACTGCAACAGCAGCTTTTGCATACAGTTTCCTTTCAGCACTTTGGTCAAGAGGAGGGGCAGTAAATTTCTGAGTAGGAGTACCCTTCAGAGACGATCATTTCTACCTTCTGTCTTACAGCCCCTCACGCGCGCAAGGGATCCAGGGTCGGAGAGGCCAACTTTTTCCATGTCTTCTGTGGATCGGCTTTCTCCGCCTCCATCCCTGCGTGGCATAGACACAGGTAATGTCTGCTCTTCCCCCCGATCTTTGTTATCTGAGTGTCCTACTAGTGCCACTGATAAAGAAGAGATACTGCCGAAAGAAAGATTCTAGGAAGGTAACACTTTATTATAAATGGCTTGGCGTGAATATGGGACTGATCGCATTAGACCTGTGTTAACTCTTAAGCATGTGAAAACTGTAGTGCAACATTCGTGGGAGGTTATTTTCTTTTTCTCGGTACACTGTGACTCTTGCTTTGTGTCTGAATGATGTACATATTATCTGCCCTAAAGACTGTGTAATAGAAAAGACTCCTTTCCTTACGAAATTAGGGAAAATGTGATTAAGTTTAGGACATTTTGTAAATTAATAAATTTAAAGAGAATATAGTTACATGTGCAATTTGTTTTCCATATTTTCTGTTTCTGTTCACACTGACTTGTAAAAGAACCAAGGTAAATTTTAAAGGTTTACTATTTAATAATTTCTTTTTATATTGATATCCATTAAGAGATTGAATCCTTTATGGATATTAACCAATGACTGCCTGCTGACAATTTTATTTTCACAGAGGCTTCTCTTGCAACATCTTACACTAGAAAATTATGTCTAAAGTTCAAATACAGACGGAATCTTTTGAGATTAGAAATATGGGCAACTGGGCTTCAACGGAGAGATTTTTCTCAGCACATCTTGCACAGGGCACTGGAGTCTGGATTGTTGACCAATCTGTGATGTTAACATTTAATACCTTTTGCAGATGGTGTATGGATTGTCTGTTGATAAACGCTCTGGTAGACTCAAGTCATAATTGAAAAGAATGCAAGAACTTTTAAATATTTATATGTAGATGTGAACGTGTGTATTAAGGCCTTTTTAAAGGCAAGATATTTATATTTTTTCAGAATTTCAGAAACAGAATTTTCATTTTTTGAATTGATAGTTTTAAAGTGTCTCAGTAATTTATACTGGTGGCAATTTTGCCCAACATTTTTATATGTATGTTGAACATTTTGAGCTAAATTGGCTGGGTGAATAGGACCCAACCTATTCAATCTATTGGGAGATTAAAAAAAGAAAATTCTTTCTGCATATTGTAATAATTTTGGCAGTAATCACTAGGAGTATAAATGATTTTAATAGAAATATTAAGAGGTTTTCCATTTCTTATATAATTCAGGCTCAGTCCACGTGCTTTATGCACTGGAAGGAGTTAAACACACATTCACACATACACATACACAGACTTCTAGGTATGTCCCTGGTATATTTCTACAGCCCGACATTTTAATTGTTCTTTTGACAGAAATCATCCTTTTGTGAGGTTTTAATGCAAAACATAGTTCCCTTCTTATTCTAGATATGAGCAATCAGCAAGTGATTTATTCCACCCTGAGATTTCTTCAGTCTCCTTCAGAGTCACCAAATAGATTGAGGCCAGATGGGAATCAAAAGTCTGGGAACACTGATGGCAAAGGTATGTCTTAAGCATCTCTTCGGATTGTCAAACTTTGACATTTGAACAAAAGTTTCTGTCTGTCCTTCAGGTTGTCAAATGGTAATAAGAAACCATAATGGTGTAGAGAGCAGAACAAGTCTTTTTTTTCCTTTTTTTTAAGTTTGTGAGAATGGAGAAATTAACAAATTGTTCCAAATTTGCAAAGCTAATAAAGTGTTTTTATTCAGATTTGGTTAAGAGGAATTCATGAGGGCTTTAAAACGTAAAGGACAGATTAGAGTCTCAAGAGACACTGCATTTCCTAGAGAAATAAAGCTCTTAGAGAATGTTCGAGAAATGAAAATATTTGTTAGAAACAATGTTTTTATTCAGACAAAAATTTTTAGGTGTCTTAAATATTTACCAATCTTATTTTTCTTTTTATTTTAAAGTTTTTTTTTTCAGATTTTATTTATATATTTGTCAGGGAAAGAGAGAGGGAGAGAGAAAGAAAGAGAGAGAGAAAGAGAGAGCAGAAGCAGGGGAATGGCAGGCAGAAGAAGAAGCAAGCTCCCCAGTGAGCAAGAGGCCTGATGCAGAACTCAGTCCCAGGACCCTGGGATCATGACCTGAGCTGAAAGCAGATGCTTAACTGTTGATCCTCCCAGGTGCCCCAATATTTACCAATCCTTAATTAGCAATGGAGAAACAGAAAATTATTCCAAAGGAGCATTTACTTTTTGCTGTTGTCTTTATTATTTATTTATTTATTTTTTATTTGACAGAGAGAGCACATAAGCAGGGGAGCGACAGGCAGAGGGAGAGGGAGAAGCAGACTCCCCACTGAGCAGAGAGCCCGATGTGGGGCTCCTTCCTAGGACCCTGGGATCATGACCTGAGCTGAAGTCAGACGCTTAACTAACTGAGCAACCCAGGCGCCCCTTCTGTTCTTTTTTCTGTTTTTACCTTCTACCTTCAAATATTGTCATAGACTCTAAATTGAGAATAATTTTTACTGTCTTAATTAGTGACGGAGATAGAATTCTCAGACACAGGGCCTCAAAAGTAGGAGGATAAAGGTAATATTGTTTAGGGAAAAATTGAATTGATGAAAAAAAAAGGACAGTTGATTTCTAGAAACTCTTTAAGAATGGACCCTGATCACATTTCCAGCCTTATAATATACTCTGTTGGCTACCAATTCCTCAAGAAAAATGACTGCTTTTTCCTTCTTTTTCATCATTCGTTGTGGTCACAGGAAGGAGTATACATGTCAGTGTGGATTCTTATAAATTTTTATTATATTTGTTGCCCTCTGCTTTTTTCTTAAATTTTTTTAATTGAGTTATAGTTGACATACAATGTATGTGAGTTTCGGGTGTACAGCATAGTGATTGGACAACTCTGTATGTTATGCCATCTGGAGGGGAAGTGCTTTTAAGATCCTAGAGGACTATTCTTGTGTGTGGGATTTATACAGTGGGTGTATATCATCAGAAATCTGAGACCTTAAAAACTGTAGTTCCTAGGTCAAAAATTAAATCAATTTGTATGATACATTTTTCTAAAATTTTTAGAGAAGATTGTTTCTTTGTTTCAGATAGTATCCCAGGTTAAGGTTAGCAGTGAGCAAGACACTTCCGGATGATTATCTTTCTTCTTTATTTAAAGGGTTTTCAGTGTCCTGGTATCTCATTGCAGTAATTCTTGGGATCCTGTGTTTACTACTATTGGCGACAGTTGCTGTGTTGGGGACAAAGAGTGAGTAATTAAAATACATGCTTCAAGTTTGAGTAATAGTGACCACTATTTGCACAAATATTAAGTGTGCTTCATTAATTGTTCCCTGGCTATCATTAGGGAATGTCCCACATATGTCACAGTGTCATTTTCATTGTGCTTAGCTTTTCCAATGGCTGTGTAGTTTAATGAGCTGTATGATAAATCGCATTCCTTCAGATACAGGATGTCATGCCTTCTGAGTTTAACCATTGTGAATCTTAGATACACATTCCCATAAAACAACTGTTGCAAATAAAGTATGATTTTCTCTTCATTTTTTCCCATTATGTAATGAGGATATAATTTAGTAAAAATACTGATTTTTTATGTGGATATTAGATGATCTTGAGTTCAACTTTTATCTCTTATTTGGATTTCTTGACATCTTTAGAGAAAATCACTAACATGTGACACTCAGATAAATGTACATATTTACATCTTCCTCTCTTTTCTCCTGTGGATATTCGATCTACTCCAGTAATAATGGTGCTGTTACTTTATGTTTCTTAGTGCAGATTTTCATGCTCAGGTGATGTGTTGCTAAGTGTTGTCTGACTGGATTTTACTCTGGTACCTATTTAAAATTATGTGCTGACTGTTTAAAAGAAATTGAACTGGGGGCACCTGCGTTGCTCAGTGGGTTAAAGCCTCTGCCTTCGGCTCAGGTCATGATCCCAGGGTCCTGGGATCAAGCCCCACATCGGGCTCTCTGCTCAGCAGGGAACCTGCTTCCTTCTCTCTCTCTGCCTGCCTCTCCGCCTACTTGTGATCTCTGTCTGTCAAATGAATAAATAAAATCTTAAAAAAAAAAAAAGAAACTGAACTGAATGGTAAGGTGTTACCATCATGATTTTATTCAGATATCTTATTTTATTTATTCTATGCGGAAGTTGCTAATAGCAGGAAGTTTGATGTTTCCATTTGTATGGTCAGTTTATTGAGGTGTTACTTTCTAAATGTCACATTAACCATTTAAAGTAATGAAATGGGTTGGTTGTCAAAGTGAGATCTTTTCTTTTGTCTTAAATTTTAATATTCAGGCATTATGAGTACTTTTGTATTATGTCTATGTTATTAATTTTAGTTTTTCAGTATACTCAAGAAAACCGTCGGCAGAGGGAAATGATAGGAAACCTGACTCGAGAGCACCACATATTGCAAAATGACAGCTACTTAAAGGAGAAACTTTTGACATATAAGACTTTAGAATATAACATTCTCAAAAATGAATTGCTTCAGCAAAAAAAGAAACAGGATTTACTCTTTACAAATAGGACATGTCAGAGAGAAAATAAAGGTATGAAGGGCATCTTAAATGAAAGATTGCATGATTTGCCATTATTTCTTCCCCTTCCAGAAGCTTTGAGGCCTAATAGGCAGGTTTATGATATGCTAGTGATCTAGTTCTACTAGACACCTTTTCATTTGTACCTCAAGCTGTAATATGAGTGTTTGGATTTGCCCGTGTAACATGTGAGACTTGAGGACTCAGGAGTTGTGTTGGGATTAATAGAGTTCTGTATCTCCCCAAATTCAGTGGAAGTTCCTACATTCCTATTGGATTTCACCTAGAAGATGAAATAATATGTCAGCTTCCATGAAAACGTGGATCATTTTGGACCTGGGGGCAAATTAGACACTCCACTTTGTGGTTTACATAAAAAATGGAGGCTATTACTAAAAATATACTTAAGCTAAAATGGGCGCAAGGCCTTTTATTTAGATGCTCTCATAAAGGTAATTGTGTGTGTGTTTCCATTCTGTGTTGACCTCCCATGTTTGGTCTATATACTCTCTGTAGTACTTCAAGTTTTGCCAAGGTGTTGGTGTTTGTATAACTGTGTGATAACACCCTTAAAAACATCCAGCAGATAAGAATATTAAATCTCATACAATACAATCTGTTATGTAAATGATGGAATAAATTGACCCGGTTAATCAATAAGTATTAAATATTTGTTTAGGATTTGGAGTTTGCAAAACAATTTTGCTTACTTAATGTCTTTTAGACATGGTAGCAGGAATTTATATTTTCTGTTATTAAAGAAATAATAGTATTTTAAAAATTTGGTACATTATAAAATATGTGAGGAAAAGAAAAAATTCCAAAGAATTGTGTTTCTTTTATTTACAAGGCATCCCAGAATCTTTTTAAAAATTTACTTTTATTATTTAAAAAACAGTTCTATTTAGGTATTATGAATGTGTGAAAAATTGATCATATCTAATGTATATAATTTGACAAGTTTGGACATATGCGTGTATCTATAAAATCATCCACAATTAGGGTAGTAGACATGTCCTGTACCTCCAAAAGTTTTCCAATGTCACTTTTTCTTGGGGAGTCGTTAAGAGCACTTAACATGAGATCTACCCTTTTAACAAGTTTTTAAGTAACAATTCAGTATTGTTAACCATAGGCACTATATTGTACACCAGACTTTAGAACTTACTCATTTTGCATAACTGAAGCTATATACCCATTGAACAAAAGCTCCTTATTTCCACCTCCCCTAGCCACTGGCAACCACCTTTCACTCTCTGTTTTTCTGAATTTGACAATTTTTTGTGTCTCATATAAGTGGAGTCTCCCAGTATTTGTCCTTCTGTGACTGGCTTATTTCACTTAGTATAATATCCTCAAGGTTAATCCATGCTGTTACATATGACAAGATTTCCTTCTTTATAAGGATGAGTAGTATTTATATGTATATAACCACATTTTTTTATCTACTCATCCATCAATGGATTCTTGGGTTGTTTCCATATCTTAGCTGTTGTGAATGATGCTGCAATGAGTATTAGAGATATCACTTGGCATTCTAGAATCTTGGTGAACCTGATATTATCATTATTGATAGCTATTTAGATTTTATTTAATTATGGAGGGCTGATAAGTATATTGCATTATTTAACAGAATACCAAATAATGTTTCACCTTATATGTTGTAGGCAAATTCTATGGAAATTGCTGGTCCTGTTATGGAATAAAGTGTTATTATTTTATTCCTGAAAGTAAAAACTGGAACAGATGTAAACAGACTTGCCAAAGTTATAATTCATCCCTTTTGAAGATAAATGATGAAGATGAACTGGTATCATGGACTGTTACATCCACTTTTATTTTTCTAACTATGTCTCTCATGCTTGGGTCCAAGATACTGAGGATGGGGGAAGTCCAGAAAGAGGGACCTTCAGTTATTCTCTGTGTTGTGTCTGTTGAGTGAGCAAAAATTATGTAGGTGAGAAAGGTAAGGGTTCTAGAAAACCCTGCCTACTGATAAGCATATATAATCTTGCTACTTTCTAAGCATCCAGTATATATTCTTTATCATGATGACCATTATTATTTCCAAAATGGAAACCCCCTTGAAGATTCAGTTTGGGTCTTTGCATTCATTTCCTTTTGTAAGGTGTGTGCAGGACAACAACTCACTGAAAAGTATGCCTTTCCTTCCAATGGAGCCCTTAACCCTTTAGTATTTATAGCCTGGAGGCAGTGCTTACTTATCCTTGCAGGGTGGCAACTAAGAACCTGGAGGAACCTAATCCACTAGGTGCTGTTAGGAATCCAGGAGCCAGATTGTCTGGGATCCTGCAAATCCGGTTCTGCCACCTATTACCTGGGTGACCTTGGGTGAATTACTTAACCTCTGGATCTCAGTTTTTCCATCTGCAAAAAGGAGATAATAATGAGGAATATAAAAGTGATAACAGTTTTACAAATTAACCTCATGGTGATTTTCATGGCATTTATAGATCAATATTCTAATATATTGTATAGTGATGTATATCTTTCAAAAGGAATTGTAAAAGAAAATAGACAACAATATCAAAATTATCTTTTAAATTTATTACTACTAAAAACTATCCACACACACAAAACGTTTTTTACAGAGAAATATTTTCAAAAATCAGCCTATACCTCTAATTATCTCTTAGGAAAACAGCACAACATTTATATGCAAATCTAATGTTTTATCATCATAACATAAAAAATTTATGATATTGAGTCATAAAATAATGTTTGTTGCAGTAAAATTCACTTAAATTTAAACCTATATTTTATTTTTTTTATTTATTTTTTTATATATCTTTTTTTTTTTTTTTTAAGATTTTATTTATTTATTTGACAGAGAGAGATCACAAGTATACAGAGAGGCAGGCAGAGAGAGGTAGGGAAGCAGGCTCCCTGCTGAGCAGAGAGCCCGACATGGGACTCGATCCCAGGACCCTGAGATCATGACCTGAGCCGAAGGCAGCGGCTTAAACCACTGAGCCACCCAGGCGCCCCTAAACCTATATTTTAAAATATATTCAGTCATTTAATCAGACATTATGTAAAATGTCACTTTGCCATATTACATTTTTTGACATAGGAAATATTTCCAAATACTGAACCCTTCCAACTATTAAACTATAGCAAGCCTTTCTCCTGTGAGACCGAGGGTTTTGGTGCACAACTTCCCACATATAGTTGTTATTTTGATAAATTTGTTGTGAAGATTACTATTTTCATTAATAATAAGTAATGATCGGGACACCTGGGTGGCTCAGTCGGTTAAGCAGCTGCCTTTGGCTCAGGTCATGATCCCAGGGTCCTGGGATCGAGTCCCGCATCGGGCTCCTTGTCCAGCAGGGAGCCTGCTTCTCTCTCTGCCTCTGCCTGCCACTCTGCCTGCTTGTGCTCTCTCTATGACAAATATATAAAATCTTAAAAAAAAAAAGAAATAATAAGTAATGATCACTTTCCATACCATTAAATATTTTTCTGGAGCATGAATTTGGGTAGTTTTATAGTGACAGACATTATTTAACAAATCTAATGTTAGATACTTAGATTTAAAATTTTTTATGTTTTAAATAATCCATGAGAGTGGCAGGCATTTTTAACATTAAGTAAATAATCTTTGAGGAAAAACTTACTTTGGAAAATAAAGGCACAAGGATGGTGGAGGGGAGGGAGGGTTTTCTAGGAAGTAGAGATGAGGGGTGGTGTGGTGTGTAGCAGAGTACTGTCCCAAGAAACAGCTGGGAACTTCACCTTCCTCCTTTTCATTCATCTAGCAGATGGGGCTAGTCACATGATATGTTTTGTTTCCTTACAGGCCTTTATTCAATCCCAAATTTATAGGAATAACTACTGGATTGGATTATCATATGATGATAGAGAACAAAAATGGAAATGGATTAACATTGGCCCACCTTTTGGGATGTAAGTCTCTGGAATGCATTCAGGCTCCAAACATTTGTGCTGGGGTTGGGAGGACTGTATCTAAAAAGAATCTCTTATATCGCATGGTTTTCACACAGAGGTCATTGGTAAGAATAAGTAGAATGATGAAGAAAATGTTTTAGGAAGTATAATGAAAAAGAAAGAGAAATGTACAAATTATGAACAAAATTTTGATGCTAAACACATGCTCAGAAGTATGCATTATGAGGTACACAAACCAAACCCAAATCATAAAGTGATATGACGGTATTGGACCATCCTGACTCAGCTATAGTGATCCCTCCCACAGTCACAAATTAAGAACTTTAGGATCCCTAAAGTTCATTTGAAACTTCTTTATAGATGGTCCCTGACTAACAATGGCTTGACTTACAGTTTTTCTAATTTACAATGGTGAAGTCAATATGCATTCAGTAGAAACTGTACTTTGAATTTTTAATTTGATCTTTCCCTGGGCTGATGTGCGGTATGAACTTCTGTTGTGATGCGGGGTGGTGGCAGCTGGAGCTCATGGTGAGCCACATGATCACGAGGATCAGCAGCCCAGTACCCTTAAAACTATCCTATACCCATTCAGCCACTCTGGTTTTCACTTTCAGTGTAGTATTCAGTAAATCATAGGAGATGCTCAGTACGTTATTATAAAATGGGCTTTGTGTGAGATGACTTTGCCTAACTATAGGCAAACACAAGTGTTCTGATCATATTTAAGGTACACTAGGCTAAGCTAGTAGGGTGGGTTTATTACATGCGTTTTTGACTTACGGTATTTTTAATTTGTTTGGGGTTTATCAGGTCATAACACCATCATACAATCTGTATATTACTAGTTTATATTATTTATAAATATAAATATAAGTGTGTATTCACACACATACATACATATGCCTTCACTATAGTTTTTTTTGTTTGTTTTGTGGTTTGTTTCTTTGTTTGTTTAACTAATCACTACACCCAGTGTGGGGCTCAAAGTTATGACCTTGAGATCAAGAGTTACCTGCTGTCCAACTGAGCCATCCAGGCATCCCCATAGTTTTATTCTGAAGTGCAGCATTTTGTAAACTCTTGGGTTTCCATTTAGTTATAATATTCTGTTAGAGTGTTCAATGATTTTTTAAAAAAATCTTAACTTTTATACTTCGTATTTCCAGGGATTCTGGTTTAAGTTTTTAAATCTTGCTAGTTACATTTTCAAGGTGTCTTTTATTTCTTGAAAGATATCAAACATACTTATTTTAAATTTGGTATCTGATAATTCTAATCTTTGAAGTTTTGTGGGTCTGCTCTATGGTTTCTTTCTTTCTTTCTTTCTTTTTTTTTTTTTTTTTTTAGGCAGAGAGGCAGGCAGAGAGAAAGGAAGGGAAGCAGGCTCCCCGCTGAGCAGAGAGCCCGATGTGGGGCTCGATCCCAGAACCCTGGGATCATGACCTGAGCCGAAGGCAGCGGCTTTAACCCACTGAGCCACCCAGGCGCCCCTGCTCTATGGTTTCTGCTGGCTTTTGTTCCTGGTGTCATTTTCTTTGTAGCGTTTAGGGATTTTTTTCTTTTTGAGCTGCTGTGGGAATTATTTGAGGACTGAGATGAAGGTGGCAGCAAACTTACAAGAGATGTCATGCAGGAAGTTATCTTGATGCAGTCCTGGCCTGTGAGTCACTTCCAGGCAAACAGCTCAGAGGCCCAGAACAGAAACGCCAGGCCAAATTAAGATGCTCAAATTATATAGTTAATTAAATCAACTTAGAACAAGTAGCCTGATGCAAGGGGAAAGAAATGGGATAGCTTATCAGAATGGGTTGGGATAGCATCAGTCATCACACTCAGGATAAGGAGCAAATGGGTGAAAAGATCACCTGAATCCTGGTTACATAATCTTCAGATTGGCCTGACTCTTCTGCATCCCCCTTTCCTGACAGTGGTGTGGTTTCTAGGCTATCACTTGAGTTTTGAGCAATGGGGCTCAACAAACAGAAGGTTCTATGACTAGCATGCACATTTGCTCTAGTAGGGAGATGTGGGAACATGTAAGGGTGGGGACAGCTGCAGGTTTTCAGTGATCCTGATGAGCTAGCTAAGGATTTTTTTTTTGAGTTTGTTTGGCAGAGGGCCAGTATGAGTGTCACCAGTAGGAGGTGAAGTAAGACCTCATGGATGTTTCTATGTGCATAATGTGTATTTTGAGTGAGACATGTAGTGCTACTTGGTTCTTTCTTCTTTTCCTGTGTTCAGCAGGCACATCCTCTCCTTACAGTATCTATACCTGACACGTCTCACTTCCTCATCTATACATATTGAACACATCTCATGCTTTCTGCCCATGCCTCCCAAGCTACTTAGTTTCATTTATCTTATCTATCTATCTATCATCTACTTATTTATTTATTTATTTCTGTAGGAGATTTGGATATTCAAATAATACAGCAAATACAAATTGCATGTGGGATAGTTGGTAATTTTGGATTCTTAGGTGGGATTATTCATTTTCTCTTCTGCTTAAGTCCAAGGTTCAAGACTTTTCAAGGGTAGTGTATGTTGAAGATACATTTTCAGGGTCTCAACTCTTTGTAGGTTTTCCTATGGAAACCTGAGTGGAATTCATATTTAATCTAGTGTATAAATGAAGGGAAAAAATGACTTCAGTCCTTCACTTACACTTCTAGGTTCCCACCTTTACTTAACCTTAGCCTGAGCATGAATTTGCTTCTTGCCAGCTCATAAATTTATTCAAGAAGGTTTTAGTTTTTTTAAAAGATTTTATTTAGAGATAGAGCAAGAGTGAGTGAGAGAGGGAGAAAGAGAGAGAAGCAGACTGTCCACTGAGCAGGGAACCTATCACACCTGAGCCGAGGGCACACGCTTAACTGACTGAGCCACCCAGACATCCCTAAACAGCTGACCCTGTGTGTTTTCTATTCTACAGTAACTATACATTCATGAATTCTTCTGGAAGAGGACAATGTGCATTTTTAAGCTCAACAAGAACAGCAACTATTGAGTGCTCTAAGACCTACAATTGTATCTGTGAGGAAAGAATTGATGATGTTTTCTCTGCCTATTTCGATAGGTACAAGAAGGAAAGGTGCAATGGAACCTGTCATTTGTTTGTTTGTTTGTTTCTGTGATAATTTGTGAATACTTACAAACTAATGTTTTTGCTAGTAAGACTTAATTTACTGGGGAAACAGAGATGAGTAGGAAAAGGAAGGAAATGTTCTTTTGGACTATGATTTAAGAGATTAGATGCCATCTGTCTTCTTGAGGGAGAGTGCATGCTTTTATCTTTGGAGAGGTTTCCCCTCTCTTTAATGGCCCTGAGAAATTCCCTTTCTCTTTCCCTAAACCACCCATAGAATCACGTAGACAACTCTGGTAGCCTGTTCTTTTTCTTATTGATAGCCTGGGTCTTTTCCTTATTAATAGGATAAATTGGATAAATAATTTCAGTAGCCTCCAGGTTTGAGAGATGGCACAATTAAGAATTAAAAAATAGTTATTTTGCCTCCCTTCCCCCATCTAGATAATCATCTTGCATTAAAATGTTTTTACTTTGCTATAATTTCATTCCTCCTTAATAGTTGAAACAATAGTATAAAAACTCTCATATAACCTCTGCACATAGTTACCATTGTTAATATTTTGTTCTTTCTGTGCTTTACAGTTCTCTCTCCCCTGCTCCCTTGCCGTTCCATTTGATAATTAATTGTGGATTTTATGTCCCTTTGTCTAAATATTTTATAAGAACAAATACTTTGTCTTGTATAACCATGGTGGAATTATTAAAATCAGGATATTTAGCATTGATAGAGTACTGTGATTTTTTAAAAAAATATTTAATTTATTTATTTGACAGAGACAGAGATCACAAGCTGGCAGAGAGGCAGAGAGAGAGGGAGAAGATGTAGGGCTTGATCCCAGGACCCTGAGATCATGACCTGAGCTAAAGGCAGAGGCTTAACCCACTGAGCCGCCCAGGCGCCCCGAGTACTGTTATTTTGTCTATAACCCGTATTCAGATTTTGTCAACTGTCCTGATAATGTGCAGGATCATGGGATACATTTAGTTGTGATGTCACTTTCGTCTTTTTTAATCTCGGAGAATTCCTCAGGTTCCTTTGTCTTCTTGACCTTGACATTTTGTTTTGTTTTACTTTATAAGTACTTATTTATTTATTTATTTACTTATTTAGAGAAAGTGTGAGAGGTGGGAGGGGCAGAGGTTGAGGAGAGAGAATCTCAACCAGACTCCATGCTGAGCGCAGAACCCTACCCCGGGCTCCATCTCAGGATACTGAGCCAAAACCAAGAGTTGGCCACTTAATGGGCTGAGCCACCCAGGTGCCTCCTGACCTCGACATTTTAAAAATCAACTTTATTTAGTAATTCTTTCATGCAATAAAATGCACACATTGTAAGTCATGAGGTCAGTGGGTTTTTAGCAAATGTATACATTTCTGAAACACCATCAGGTCAAAGATATAGGACATTTCTATTGCCTGTAAAAGCTCCTTTCTTCCCTCTCACTATCCACCTGGCCTCAGACAACCAGTGTTACACTTTCTGTCACTATGAATTAGTTTTGCCTGTTGTGGAATTTCGTAATCATGGACTCTTTTGTATCTGACTTCTTTTGCTCAGCATGTTTTGGAAATTAATCTGTATTCTTTCATGTGTCAGTAGTTTGTTCCTTATGTTGCTGAGTTGTATCCCATTGTACTAATAAACCACAATTTGTTCATCCACCTATGGACATTTCATGTCTTCCCTATTTTCGGCTATTGTGAAAAAACCTGTCATCAGTACTTACACGCAGGTTTCTGTGTGGACAGGTGTTTTCATTTATTTTTGTTTATTAAATACCTAGGAATTTGATAGCTGAGTCCTAAAGTAAGTGCATGTTTAATTTGATAAGAAACTTCTAGTTGGTTTTCCAGAGTGGTTGCAACATTTTGCATTCCTGGTAACAACATATGAGAGTTTTAGTTGCTCTATATCATTGCCAGTACTTGATATTGTCTGTTTATTAAAACTCAGCCATTATGGTGTGTGTGTAATGGTATCTCATTGTTTTTTAGGTTTGCATTTTCCTGAAAAGTAATAACATTGAGCACCTTCTCATGTGTTTATTGGCCATTTGTGTATCTTCTTTTGAGAAGTGTCCGTTTAGTTTTTTTGCCCATTGAAGTGTGCATTCAGTCTTTCTTACTTTTTATTTTATTTTTTTAAAGAAGATTTTATTTATTTTACAGAGATAGAGAGAAAGAGTGAGAGAGCACAAGCAGGGGGAGCAGCAGAAGCAGGCTCCCCACTGAGCAGGGAGTCCAACACAGGGCTTGAATCCAGGACTCCAGGCCCCGGGGATCTTGACCTAAGCTGAAGGAAGATGCTTAACCAGCTGAGCCACCCAGGCACCCCTCATTCAACCTTTTTTAAAACTGGGTTTGTCTGTTTTCTTATGGAGTTTTAAGTGTTCCCAAATAAATAAATAAGTAAATGAAATCTTAAAAAAAAGATATAGAAAGATTTACTTCCTTTTCTTCATTTTTTCCTCTTGCTTTATTGTACTGCTTAGGGCCTCTGGTACAATGTTGAAGAGAGTGATAGGAGTCATCCTTGTTTCCTGTGTTACAAAAAAAAGTTATTTAGTTTTTCCACTCAAATGTGAGGTCTTCTGCAGGTTTTTGGAGATCTATCATGTTGAGGAAATTCCCTTCTATTCCTGTTGATTGAGACTTTTACCATGAGTGAAAATTGAATTTTGTTATATAAATTTTCTGTATCTCTTGAGATGTTTATGTAGATATTCTCTTACATTCATTAATATGATAGATGGCATTATGATTTTTCAGTGTTAAATAAAACTTGTACTCCTTGGATAATTCCCATATGATCATGTTTTATTTATTATCATTTTTTATAAGTTGATAGATTTGCTTCTGTAATATTTTGTTAAAAATTGTATACTAATGTTCATGGTGGATATTTAATTAATTAATTTATTTTAAAAAAATTATTTATTTATGAGAGAGAGCACATGTGAGCTGGGGGAGGGGCAGAGGGAGAGGATAATGGACAGAGACAGAGTTTCTGTTGAGCCAGCAGCCCAAGGCAGGGCCCCATCTAATGACTCAGAGATCATGTCCTGAGCTGAAATCATGAGTTGGATGCTTAGCTGAGCCACCCAGGTGCCCCTAATTTGTTTAAGTATCTTTTTCTGTTTATGGTATTGGAGAAATACTGGCTTTATGTATTCGTTTGGGGTCTTTCTGCATATCTGTCCATTTTGTGTCGTAGCATTTGAATTTTCACTCCTGAAGTGTTTCCTCAAATGTACTAGAGAAAGAATTTGTGTCTGAAGTTTTCTTTGGGAGAGTCTGTTTCATTAGGGTTACCATTTCTTTAATAGAGGCTCTTTAGACATTCTGTTTCCTGTCAATTTTGATTATCTTTTGAGGAATTTGTTGATTTTGCCTAAATTGTCAAAGGTATAGTTTTAGTGTTTTTCACAGTTGTATTAATTTCCTAGGGTTGCCATAACAAAGTACCACAAATTCACCAGCTTAAAGCCATCACAATTTATTCTCTCACTGTTCCAGAAGACAGAAGTCCAAGCCAAAGTGTCAGTATGCTTCCTCAGACTTGGGTGGAATCTTTCTTTGCTTCTTCCTGGCTTTTCACTTTGGCTATTGCTTCATGGCATTACTTGGCTTGCAGTTGCATATCTCACTTTCTGCCTCTGTTATCACATGGCATCCTTTATGTGTGTCTCTGTCTTTGCATGCAGTTTCCTCTTCATATAAGGGTGCCACCCATATTGGATTAGAGCTCACCTCTAATGGCCTCATCTCAATTCGACTGCATCTATGGAGACCTTATTTCCAAAAGGGTCATATTCACAGGTGCAGGGGTTAGGACTTAGCATATCTTTTCAGAGGATATAATTGAACCCATAACAATAATATTTATAGGATTTATAACCCTGTCATTTTTTTCCATGATATTGTTTGTGTTTCCGATGTTGTTGTATTTGTGTTCTTCTATTTTGATGAGTCTAGTTAGAGATTATCAATTTTATTTATCTTGTCATGAACCGGATTTTTGCTTCATTGATTTGTTTATGTTTGTCCATTTTTCATCTTACTTATTTCATCTTTTATCTTTTTTATTTTTGTTATTATTTTATTTTGTTTGTCTTCACCTCTTCTCTTTATTATTTTCTATCTTCTACTTATTTTGAGTATGACTGCTTTTATTTTCTTGCCTTCTTCAGTGAAAGCATTTTTATTTATTTACTTATTTGAGAGAAAGAAAGAAAGAAAGCAAGCAAGCAAGCAAGCGAGCACGAGCAGGGGGAGGGGCAGAGGGAGAAGGAGAAGCAGATTCTCTGCTTAGAGCAGAGCTTGGCACAGGACTCCACCCCAGGACACCTCATTCATGACCTGAGCCAAAGTCAGACCATTAACTGACTGAACCACCCAGGTACCCCTTAAGTGAAAGCTTTTAATCCTGTTGTCACACATAGATCTGTACCTATATGAGACCTAAAAAGTTTGTAAAGGCCAAGTTAAGATGCTTTGTCATTGATCATTGTCTGAAGCTAAGCGGCTAAGTCTCACAAATGACCTCCTAAACTTTACCTAGTACAAAGGTCATAAGATGGAGGAATTGTACAGAGATGGGACAGCTGTAATGGGGATGTCCCTCAGTGCAGCTGAGTGCTAACACCTTAGTGCACCTCACACACAGCCTCAGCTGTAGGTGATCATTGCAGGGACAACGGTGCAAGACCAGGGTTTAACACCCTGAGAGAGGTGTGAAGCTGAGGCTGAGAATCTGAGAGGGAACATAACATGTACCTTTTTTGCAAAACCAGGCTCCGGGATTTAAGGTGAGTATTGTCCATAGGAGACAGGGATAGAAAGCTGGAGGATGGGAGAGAGGGAGAAGGCAGGGTAGTTTTAAGCCCCGTGGACTTGAGGTTGCACCTCTAGCAACAGCTACCTTACTTCTATGTTCCTGCCTCCTGTTGGACACCTCTTCTGTGCTTCTAGGTTCTGCACAGGTGGCTCAGGGAAACCACCTCCTTTCCTCCCTAGGATAGGATAGGGGCTTCCCAGTGTTAAACTCTGAGTGTCTGTCCTTATTGATTCCTGGTTGGTTTCTGAGCATCTTCGTCACCTCATTGAATTCCCTAGATTTCATTCCCTTTGTTTTAAATACTCAGAGACATTTCTGTTTATTTTCCTTGTGGACACTTACTAATACACATGTATCTTTTCACTTTACCACTGTATCCATCCTGTGAGACAATACATCATCCTCATTTTATAGATGAGGAAACTGAAGCTTAGTAAGATCAGTCAATTAATCATGGTGTTGGGGTTTGAGCCCTGGCTGCTTGCCTCTCCTCTGACAATGATATAGCTCTGATCTTTAGCTTTAGCTCGGATATCTTTGCATTGTCTTCATAGGTCAAGAATAATGATTGATAATAATAATTAGTGATAATAATGGATATGTTCCTGGGTACCAAGGCAGATGTATATGTTCTCATAGGTGTTTAAAAACAGTAGGCACAATGCTTCCATGCAAATTATATGCTAATTACTTACAATAGACTTTTTAGTCTATTACAGGAGCAGTAAGACCAGGTGTAGATACAAACTGAATCTGATAAAAGAAACAAAACAAAACATGAGAAAACAAAACCAGCAGTTGAACCTGATACTAAGTTCCCTGGGCAGATGCCTACTCATGATGTAAAAAGAAGGATACAGCAGATCAACTGTGGCAGACAGCTGTTTTCAATTTTCTCCTTTTGACTTTATCGGCCATGTCTGTGTTCACATCTCCAAGTAGAATCTAGATTTTATTGAAAAAATTTTTTAAATTAACATATAATGTGTTATTAGCCCCAGGGGTACAGGTCTGTGAATTGTCAGACTTACACACTTCACAGCACTCAACCATAGCACATACCCTCCCCAATGTTCATAACCCAACCACCCTCTCCGTATCCTCCATCCCCTGCAACCCTCAGTTTGTTTTGTGAGATTAAGAGTCTCTTATGGTTTGTCTCCCTCCTGATCCCATCTTGTTTCATTTTTTCCTTCCCTACCCCCCAAACTCCCCACTATGCCTCTCAAATTCCTCATATCAGGGAGATCATATGATAATTGTCTTTCTCTGATTGAGTTATTTTACTCAGCATAATACCCTCTGGTTCCATCCACATCATTGCAAACGGCAAGATTTCATTTCTTTTGATGGCTGCATAGTATTCTATTGTATATATATATCACATTTTCTTTATCCATTCATCTGTTGATGAACATCTAGGCTCTTTCATAGTTTGGCTCTTGTGGACATTGCTGCTATAAACATTCGGGTGCATGTGCCCCTTTGGATCACTACATTTGTATCTTTAGGGTAAATACCTGGTAGTGCGATTGCTGGGTCATAGGGTAGCTCTGTTTTCAACTTTTTGAGGAACCTCCATATTGTTTTCCAGAGTGGTTGCACCAGCTTGCAGTCCCACCAATAGTGTAGGAAGGTCCCCCTTTCTCCACATCCTCGCCAGCATATGTCATTTCCTGATGAATCTAGATATTTTACACCAAAATCCCTAATGTAATTCATTCTCTATGCTACATGCTGGTCGTTTCACCCTTACGTGCTCTAGCATGAGTTTCATTTGGCCGGCTGTGCTTTTTTCTTTTTAGCTTCTCTGGGGAGTCAGCTCACATGGGACCTTTGTCCTGTCGCTGAGACTCCAGCCCTGTCAGCATTAACTGCCACTTTCCCACTTTATGAAACTCCTTTGTCTCCTCTTCTGTCACTTTGGATCACATTAAGTAAATGTTTGTTCATACGGATTGCATTGGGAAGTATTTTTAAACCTTCTGTCATAATTTATGTAATTTAAAACAGGTTTTCCCATTTATTTCCTTACTTAGTAGCAGTTTGCTTTTGTTATTGAAGTAATACAAAAACAGAACATCAGTGGCTTTTATAGGGATATCTTAAGAAAGCAATGAGCATTTAAAAAAAGAAGAAATTTCTTTAGTTGACTATGAAGAAAATTATTTTCCAGTGGTGAAAATTATAAGCAGAAGATTGGTAGCTCTAAGACTTCCTTTGAAAAATTCTTTCAGAATATTTATGATGATAAAACCGTCAGAGGACATGGGGCTCTGGAGAGTGTGTACTTGGTGTCAGGTATCCAAAATGTACTTCAAAGGTTAAAGAAAAGACATTTTTAGAGTTTGTTTTATTCAAGAAATATTAATTAAACAAACTACTCTATATAGGAAACTATGGTAAGTATAAGCTCTTTAAAGTTAATATGCATGTACATCACTGCCTAATCTAGACTGAATGGTAAAGTGATTATTAATTAACAAACAAATATCCACAATAGGAAATAACTTATTAATGAGAAATGAATATTATAACTAGGGAGAGGTACAGAATGTAAATAACATCAAATACAGGGCTGCTAAAGCTTATATTTTCTTTTACTTTTTACACACTAACCCACTTGGTTACTAAATGTGCTAAGGTGCAGATTTATACACTGAAAATCAGAGACAAAAATAATGAGAAGCAACTCTTCACAGAAACATGTATAGGGATTGGTGTAAATGTTACATTAATGTAGGGCGTTTATTCCTATTTTGCATAATGTATAGCTAATGAGGAACAACACAGTGGCCATATCATGTAATGTCATGTTTTGAAGTGAGAGCAGCAAACCCTTATTCTTTAACTTTGTTTATGTTTCCAGATGTGGTGGCAATGCTATACATATAATATAATACATATCTTATAATTTAAATATTGGACCATTATTCTTTTATTCTTTCATTGAAGGAAAAGAAAGTTTTGCTGTTTTCTACCCAATAATTGAACAAAGCTAAAACATAAGAACAGTTATCAAATGACAATATTTCATGATTTATAATCTTTCCTCTGGCTAATTAAAAGATAATTTTTCTACTTCCCATATTCCCACAGTTTGAATTTGTAATATTCTCTAAACAGAGAATTCTCTTGTGCATTTTCTTCTTTAACTCTGTCTGCCCCGATGTCGGAGGTGCTGTCAGACAGAATACTCTTGTATCCTCTTAGTTCTTCTTGGATTCCTCTGCCATCATGCAAACATGAGGGAAAGATGAGAGTTCTGTATGGAAACTACATGCAAAATGATTACAGAGATTCCTAGCTAAGTAGGCACAATTTTGACCAGATTATTTCCCATTTCCCTGTCTTTTCTTTTTTCCTCTCTCTTTTCTTTCCTTCCTTGCTTTCATTGTCTTGTCATCTACATTATTATTTTTTCCTCCAGTTATGAGTCAAAAATATGTATTCATAGATACTTGTTTTTGACTCTATACCCTGGGTAAAGAGAGGAGCAAGAGTCTTTTAAGAAAAATATAAACATGGGGCACTTGGGTGGCTCAGTTGATTAAGCATCTGCCTTTGGCTCAGGTCATGATCCTTGAGTCCCAGGATCAAACCCTAAGTTGGGCTTCCTGCTTAGCAGAGAGTCTGCTTCTCCCTCTGTCTCTGCCCCTCCCCTCACTCCTGCTCTGTCTGGCTCTCTCTCTCTTTCAAATAAATAAATTAATTAAAAAAAAGTAAACATATGAAAAAATTAGAAACTTTCAGAGTGTTTCTGAAAGGTCAAGATCCCCTGTCCT
Source organism: Lutra lutra (assembly GCF_902655055.1). Taxonomy (NCBI): domain Eukaryota; kingdom Metazoa; phylum Chordata; class Mammalia; order Carnivora; family Mustelidae; genus Lutra; species Lutra lutra. The sequence goes on from NC_062285.1 coordinate 89,963,057, forward strand.
GCTCCTGGGAATATTTTCAGTTGTTCTGCACATCAGATCTTTTTTTTCTTTTCAGCCTGTATTAGGGAAAGTGAACCCCTATCACCTCTATTTCTGACCAAACTGTGTGTGGCCCTTTCTGATAAGGTCAAAGATGTGATCAGCTACCATTTCTAGAGATTTTATTAACATCTTTAATTCTGTCTGATGGGAATTGATATTTGAAATTCAAGAACAGGAGAAGAAACTCAGAACAATAAAACATTAGAGAAGAGGACTAAACCTCCTGGATTACAATAGAATCCTATTAAATTAAGAGGAGGTCATTAAGTAGAAGAATTTGTATTCTGGTGATGGCATAATGCTGGGTCCTCTAGAGTTTCTTTCCTTTGGAAGTGCATTTCAAAGACCAAGAAGAGTGAAGATGCACGTTTACCTTTGTTCTTTAGAAGTAGTAAATGCTTTGTGTCATCCTTTCTAGTTGGCCTTTATTCTTAATTATAAACTATCATGCAGATAGGGCATGTTTTATTCTCTAGAGGCATGCAGATAAACAACTCTGAGATTTCTTTTTTCCTTATAAGTTGAAAACTTGTTGAAGATGAGTACTTTGTATATTAGCTGAGACAAACCCATTTAAGGGAATCAAATTGTTCTTTTTTAGATACTTTAAAAACAAATGGCTCCTTCTTTTTAGTTTTGTTTATAATTATCTTCCTCAAAAAGAACATTCATTTGTTCCTTTATTCACTTGTTCAAGAGTTGCTTAACACTATGTGTTAGGCATGATACTTAGTACTGAAATGATACTGCAATTAAATCCCAGAGCTCAAACCTTGGCACTATGTGAAAGCATATGCAGTTGGGTCATAATTAAGATGACCTGAGAACCCATAGGAAGGTTGGAACTAACTCTGCTCAGGCACAGGGAGGAATTTTTCAAAGAAGTGTGGTGGGTATTAAGGAGGGCACATATTGCATGGAGCACTGGGTGTTATATGTAAACAATGAATCTTGGAACACTACATCAAAAACTAATGATGTACAGTTATGGTGACTAACATAGCATAAAAAAAAAGAAATCCATTCAGTTGTATTTACAGGATGAGTATGTGTTTTGTGAGTTGGACAAGACAGAAGAATGAATTTCACTCAGAGCAATTATAGGCCAAGAGCATAACTCTCCACAGACCATTGCGCTGCTGGAAGGTGGGATATGGGACATTGCTGGAGGAGCTGTGACTAGGGACAAACCAGCATGGTGTTCAGCCAGAGCAGACAAATACAGGGTAGTTATATAAAGAACAGATGTGAGAATGGTTAATGTAGAAAGATCAAAATGTATCTGAAGATTCCTACGGAGGCCCAAACTGTTTCTCTTTTCTTCTTTTATTCAGGTTCAGTAACTCATCCCTCTTTCATTCTCTATTAAAGGCTTTCCTTCCTTTCCTTTCTTTAGCATCACCCCTGCCCTGGACACATACCTCAGGTGGGATCCTTCTAACTGCATTGGGTTTACATGCAATGATTTAGATTCTATTGCTTTTAAGGTTTGTTTGTCTTTTATTCATTCATTTATTTTTATTTTTACTGATGATTGCTACAGATAAACTAGAAGAGGATAATGATACCAAATAAGTAACACAGTAGAAGTTTTTTTTTTTTTTTTTTTTTTTTTTACTCCCTGTATTCTGTGGTATATAGTTTCTAGTTTCTTTTCTGTAAAGTAAAAAATGCCCTCTGGACCCATTACTTCTACATTATTTTGGGGGATAAGTAATAAGGAAATAAAAAATGTGTTGATGCCTGGTTAAATCTTGTGTTAGCCTTAGTCTAGCATGGCAGAGACTATTGGCCAATCCATGAGACTTCCCTTTAAAAAACCATTTTTTTAATTGAATATGTTATTTATGTATTTGACAGAGAGAGAGACAGTGAAAGAGGAATCACAAGCAGCAGGAGTGGGAGAAAGAGAAGCAGGCTTCCCACTGAGAGGGAGCCCGATGTAGGGCTTGATTTCAGGACCCTGAGATCATGACCTGAGCCGAAGGCAAATGCTTAACAACTGAGCCACCCAGGTGTCCCTGTGAGCCTTTCCAATCACCTTTTCTCCTGCTATTCCCACAAGTTATTCCCTTTCCTGGCTCCCCTTGCAGTGAGAGTGGCCACCCAGCCTATCTTTGGCCATTGAAATGTAAGACAAAGTTCGCTAGAAGATTTCTAGAATGGCTTTCATTGCCTTTATTCTCTTTTTGTTTTCCTGAATACTGACAGTAACCTGGAGCTGTACCAGCTGTTTTGTGGCAGTGAGGTTGTCAACATGCCGAAGGACAGATTAGGAAGATTTTGAGAGCTAATGGCATTGATGATGTTTTTGAGCTGTTGGACCAGTGCTTAGTACTCGATCTCTGGGTTTCTTTGATATCTATGTCCAGATATATGTCTAAGAACTACCTCCTGTGGTTGTCAATTTCAGCTGGTTCCTTTTCTCACGGAAGAGGGAGCACACAGTGAATTAAAAACATAAACTAGGTAATTTGACAAGCGGGAAAAACAGGATGGAGAAATCAGAAGAATTTTGTATTTACTATTATTAGAACTATAAACTGTGTTCTTATAATCTGATATTATAATATACAGAGGATGTTCTATGCTGTAAAGCAAGATGGTTTAAGATTAAAAACTAACCAGGACAACACAAATGGAAAACCTTGTGATTTGTGGCTTAGAAATAAAAGGGCCTTCAACCTCTCAGGCAGCCAAAGCCGCAGATTCTCCCCCTGCTTATATTCTCTGACAGCTCTGCTCTTATGTATTTTAGTTCCTCGCCTGTTAATTTTTTTTTTCTGATTATAGATCACATCTTGTCTTAACACCTAATGGTTTCTCTCCTTGGGTTAAACTATTTCTCCATCCATGACTGACACAGCAGTATCCCTCGGATCTATAGAAGATCATAAATGGGGGGGCGCCTGGGTGGCTCAGTGGGTTAAGCCGCTGCCTTCGGCTCAGGTCATGATCTCAGGGTCCTGGGATCAAGCCCCGCATCAGGCTCTCTGCTCAGCAGGGAGCCTGCTTCCTCCTCTCTCTGCCTGCCTCTCTGTCTACTTGTGATCTCTCTCTGTCAAATAAATAAATAAATAATCTTAAAAAAAAAAAAAAAAAGATCACAAATGGGAAATCCCAATGCAAGCTTTACTTAGAAAGGCCCTTCAAGGGAACTTTCACACAAAAGGAAGAAAATCTACCCTTATATTATTTTTAATTGACTGCTAAACCCCATATGTCATATGGGACGTAGGAATTGTAATGATTTTTTTTTTCTTGAGCCATTATGGAGGAAGTTCTTTTCCCATATTTTATCTCAATGTGTTTCTCTACTATCCAGAAATGACTGAGAAGGATATTTACACAAGGAGAAATCTCATAACAAAAGCAAGAAAATATAATCCAGAACTTCTTTTTTTTAAAATTTTTATTCATTTTTAAAATTTCTTTTCAGTGTTCCAGAATTCCAGAATTTCTTGAGGAATCTCTACACTGTTCTCCAAAGTGGCTGCACCAACTTGCCTTCCCACCAACACTGTAAGAGGGTTCCGCTTTCTCCACATCCTCTCCAATACTTGTTGTTTACTGTCTTGTTAATTTTGGCCATTCTAACTGGTGTAAGGTGGTATCTCAATGTGGTTTTGATTTGAATCTCCCTGATGGCTAGTGATGATGAACATTTTTTCATGTGTCTGTTAGCCATTTGTATATCTTCTTTGGAGAAGTGTCTGTTCATGTCTTCTGCCCATTTTTTGATATGATTATCTGTTTTGTGTGTGTTGAGTTTGAGGAGTTCTTTGTAGATGTTGGATATCAGCCCTTTGTCTGTACTGTCATTTGTGAATATCTTCTGCCATTCCATGGGTTGTCTCTTTGTTTTGTTGACTGTTTCCTTTGCTGTGCAGAAGCTTTTGATCTTGATGAAGTCCCCAAAGTTCATTTTTGCTTTTGTTTCCTTTGCCTTTGGAGACATATCTTGAAAGAAGTTGCTGTGGCCGATGTTGAAGAGGTTACTGCCTTTGTTCTCCTTTAGGATTTTGATGGATTCCTGACTCACCTTGAGATCTTTTATCCATTTTGAGTTTATCTTTGTGTATGGTATAAGAGAATGGTTGAGTTTCATTCTACACATAGCTGTCCAATTTTCCCAGCACCATTTATTGAAGAGACTGTCTTTTTTCCACTGTATATTTTTTCCTGCTCTGTCAAAGATTAGTTGACCATAAAGTTGAGGGTCCATATCTGGGCTCTCTACTCTGTTCCACTGGTCTAAGTGTCTGTTTTTGTGTCAGTACCATGCTGTCTTGGTGTAGTAAAGCTTGAAATCAGGCAATGTGATGCCCCCAGTTTTTTCTTTTTCAACATTTCCTTAGCAATTTGGGGTCTCTTCTGATTCCATACAAATTTTAGGAATGTTTGCTCCAGCTCTTTAAAAAATGCAGAATTTTTCAAATTTTGAAAATGGTGGAATTTTGATTGGAATGGCATTGAAAGTATAGATTGCTCTAGGCACTATAGACATTTTAACAGTGTTTATTCTTCTGATCCATGAGCATAATCCAAAACTTCTGACAGGAAATATGATTATATCAAGCATTTATTTTTGCAGAATCATAATGTTCAAACAGGATCTTATATGTCTAAAAGTTGCCGCTAAGTGGTAATCTACCCTGTTTGAACACCCCTGGGGAAATTGAACTCATTTTTCCCCAAGGTAGTCAATCACAGATTTTAACTGCTCCTAGAATATTTTTCTTTATTGTGGCTCAAAATTTTTCTTCTAGCACAAACATGACTCCTGAGCATTTTAATGGTAAAGAAGTAATACTTGTTAATATGCTTCTTGACTTCTAAGGCTGAGTCCAGCATCTCAGAGAACAGGTCATCATCTCTCCCTGGATCCATGAATTCATCACAGTGCAGAAAATATAGGAAGAGCGTCTTATTTTATTTGACATAGAGTCAGTGTGTCTTTGCTATTTGAGGGTTTTTGTCATTTTGGAAGAAAGATACTAATGTCAGGAATTATGTTCAAGTGATTGTTGTCTTAGTTTAAGAAACTACCACAGTCATCCCAGCCTTTAGCAACCCCCATCCTAGTCATTCAGCAGTTCTGGACATGGAGGCCGCCCCCCTGCCCCCACCAGTAAAAAGGTGACGCCTCACTGAGAGCTCACGTGATGGTTAACATTTTTTTAGCAATAAAATATTTTTAAAATAAGGCATGGACGTTTTTAAAATTGACATATAATGTATTATTTGTTTCAGGGGTACAGGTATGTGATTCATCAGTCTTACACAATTCACAGCGCTCACCATAGCACATATTCTCCCCAGTGTCCACCACCCAGCCACCCCATTCCTCTCACCTCCCTCCCCTCCAGCAAGCCTCTGTTTCCTGAAATTAAGAGTCTCTTATGGTTTGTTCCCCTCTTTGGTTTCATCTTGTTTCATTTTTTCCTCCCTTCCCCTATGATCCTGTCTTATTTCTCAAATTCCTTGTATCAGTGAGATCATGATAATTTTCTTTCTCTGATTAACTTCTTTCACTTAGCATAATACTCTCTAGTTCCATCCATGTCATTGCAAATGGCAAGAGTTTTTTTTTTCTTTTTTTTTTTTAATTTATTTATTTGTCAGAGAGAGAGAGTGTGAGAGAGCACAAGCTGGCAGAGTGGCAGGCAGAGGCAGAGGGAGAAGCAGCCTCCCTCCTGAGAAAGGAGCCTGATGTGGGACTCCATCCCAGGACCCTGGGATCATGACCTGAGCTGAAGGCAGCTGCTTAACCGACTGAGCCACCCAGGCATCCCAAGAGTTTGTTTTTTTGATGGTTGCATAATATTCCATTGTGTATATATACTACATCATCCTAATCCATTCATCTGTTGATAAACATCTAGTCTCTTTCCATAGTTTGGCTATTGTGGACATTGCTGCTATAAACATTCAGGTGCACGTGCTCCTTCAGATCACTACATTAGTATCTTTAGGGTAAATACCCAGTAGTGCAATTTCTGGGTCATAGAGTAGCTCTATTTTCAACTTTTTGAGGAACCTCCATATTGTTTTCCAGAGTGGCTGCACCAGCTTGCATTCCCACCAACAGTGTAGGAGGGTTCCCCTTTCTCTGCATCCTCACCAGCATCTGTCATTTCCTGACTTGTTAATTTTAGCCAGTCTGACTGGTGTGAGGTGGTATCTCATTGTAGTTTTGATTTGTATTTCCCTGATGCCGAGTAATGCTGAACACTTTTTCATATGTCTGTTGGCCATTTGGATGTCTTCTTTGCAGAAATGTCTGTTTGTGTCTTCTGCCCATTTCTTGATTGGATTATTTGTTCTTTGGGTGTTGAGTTTGATAAATTCTTTATAGATTTTGGATACTAGGCCTTTATCTATTATGTCACTTGCAAATATGTTCTCCCATTCTGTTGACTGTCTTTTGGTTTTGTTGACTCTTTCCTTTGCTGTGCAAAAGCTTTTTATCTTGATGAAGTCGCAATAGTTCATTTTTGCCCTTGTTTACCTTGCCTTTGACGATGTTTCTAGGAAGAAACAAGAAGTTGCTGCAGCTGAGGTCAAAGAGGTTGCTGTCTGTGTTCTCCTCAAGGATTTTGATGGATCCCTGTCTCACACTGAGGTCTTTCATCTATTTTGAGTCTATTTTTTGTGTGTGGTGTCAGGAAATGGCCCAGTTTCATTCTCCTGCTTATGCTGTCCAATTTTCCCAACACCATATGTTGAAGAGACTGTCTTTTTTCCATTGGACATTCATTGCTGCTTTGTCGAAGATTAGTTGACTATAGAGTTGAGGGGCCTTTTGGGGCTCTCTATTCTGTTCCATTGATCTATGTGTCTGTTTTTGTGCGAGTACCGTACTGTCTTGATGATGACAGCTTTGTAAGAAAACTTAAAGTCTGGAATTGTGATGCCACCAACTTTGGTTTTCTTTTTCAACATTCCTCTGGCTATTCGGGGTCTTGTTCCATATAAATTTTAGGATTATTTGTTCCATTTCTTTGAAAAACATTGATGGTATTTTGATAGGGACTGCATTAAATGTGTAGATTGCTGTAGGTACTGTAGACATTTTCACAATATTTGTTCTTCCAATCCATGAGCATGGAACTTTTTCCATTTTTTTATGTCTTCCTCAATTTCTTTCATGAGTATTCAATAGTTTTCTGAGTACAGATTCTTTGCCTCTTTGGTTAGATTTGTTCCTAGGTATCTTATGGTTTTGGGTGCAATTTTAAATGGGATCAACTCCTTAATTTCTCTTCCTTTTGTCTTGTTGTTGGTGTATAGAAATGCAACTAATTAGTGTGCATTGATTTTATATCCTAACACTTAATTCCTGTATGAGTTCTAGCAGTTTTGGGGTAGAGTCTTTTGGGTTTTTCATATAAAGAATCATATCATCTGCAAAGAGTGAGAGTCTGACTTCTTCTTTGCTGATTCAGATGCCTTTTATTTCTTTTTGTTGTCTGATTGCCAAGAATAGGACTTCTAGTACTATGTTGAATAGCAGTGGTGATAGTGGACAGCCCTGTCATGTTTCTGACCTTAGGGGCAAAGTTCTTAGTTTCTCCCCATTGAGAACTGTTGGGCTTTTCATAGATGGCTTTTAGGATATTGAGGTGTGTACCCTCTATCCCTACACTGTGAATAGTTTTGATCAAGAAAGGATGCTGTACTTTGTCAAATGCTTTTTCTGCATCTAATGAGAGTATCGTATGGTTCTTGTTCTTGTTAATGTATTGTATCACATTGATTGATTTTGTGGATGTTGAACAAACCTTGCAGCCCAGGAATAAATTACACTTTGTTGTGATTAGCAATCCTTTTAATGTATTGTTGGAGCCTATTGGCTAGTATTTTGGTAAGAATTTTTGCACCCATGTTCATCAGGGATATTGGTTTGTAATTCTCCTGTTTGATGGGGTCTTTGTCTCATTTTGCAATCAAGATAATTCTGGCCCCATAGAATGACTTTGGAAGTCTTCCTCTCATTTCTATTTTTTTGGAACAGTTTCAGGAGAATAGGTATTAGTTCTTCTTTAAATGTTTGGTAGAATTCTCCTGGGAAGCCATTTGGCCCTGGGCTCTTGTTTGTTGGGAGATTTTTGATTACTCCTTCAATTTCCTTGCTGTTTATGGGTCTGTTCAGGTTTTCTTTTTCTTCCTGGCTCAGTTTTGGTAGTTTGTATGACTCTAGGAATGCATCCATTTCTTCCAGATTGTTTCATTTGCTGGCATATAGTTGCTCATAATATGTTCTTATAATTGTATTTCTTTGGTGTTGGTTGTGATCTCTCATCTTTCATTCATGATTTTATTAATTTGGGTCCTTTCATTTTTCTTTTTGGTAAGTCTGGCTGGGGGTTATCAATCTTATTAATTCTTTCAACAAACCAGCTCCTAGTTTCATTGATCTGTTCTACTGTTCTTTTGGTTTCTATTTCATTGATTTTCTCCTCTGATCTTTATTATCTCTCCCTCTGCTGGGTTTAGGCTTTCTTTGCTGTTCTTTCTCCAGCTCCTTTAGGTGTAGGGTTAGGTTGTGTATTTGAGACCTTTCTTGTTTCTTGAGAAAGACTTGTATTACTTTATACTTTCCTTTCAGGACTACCTTTAGTGTGTCCCAAAGATTTTGAACAGTTATGTTTTCATTTTCACTTGTTTCCTTGAATTTTTTTCAATTCTTATTGAATCTCCTCATTGACCCATTCATTCTTTAGTAGGATGCTCTTTAGCCTCCATGTATTTGAGTTCTTTCCATCTTTCCTCTTGTGATGGAGTTCTAGCTTCAGAGAATTGTGGTCTGAAAATATGTAGGGAATGATCCCAATCTTTTGGTACCAGGTGAGACCTGATTTGTGACCCAGGATGTGATCTATTCTGGAGAATGTTCCCTGTGCACTAGAGCAGAATGTGTATTGTGTTGCTTTGAGATGGGATGTTCTTTTTTTTTTTTTTAAGAGAGAGAGAGAGATCACAAGTAGGCAGAGAGGCAGGCAGAGAGAGAGAGGGGAGCAGGCTCCCTGCTGAGCAGAGAGCCCAATGCGGGGCTCGATCCCAAGACCCTGAGATCATGACCTGAGCCGAAGGCAGAGGCTTAACCCACTGAGCCACCCAGGTGCCCCAAGATGGGATGTTCTGAACATATCTGTGAAGTCCCTTTGGTCCAGTATGTCATTTAAGGCCTTTATTTCCTTGTTGATCTTTTGCTTAGATGGATGTGTCCATTTCAGTGAGGGAGGTGTTAAAGTCCCCTACTATTATTGTATTATTGTTGATGTTTTTCCTTGATTTTGTTATTAATTGATTTATATAATTGCCTGCTCCCATGTTAGGGGCATAGATATTTAAAATTGTTAGATCTTCTTGTTGAATAGGACCTTTAAGTATGATAAAGTGTCCACCTCCTCTTAAATCTGGAGGTGTCTTTGGGTCTAAAATGAGTCTCCTGTAGACAGCATATCGATGAGTCTTGTTTTTTTTAAAATCCATTCTGATACCCTGTGTCTTTTGATGGGGGTTGTAGCCCATATACATTGAGGGCAGCTATTGAAAGATATGAATTTAGTGCTGTTGTGTTGCCTGTAAGGTTACTATTACTCTGTTCCTTTCTGGTGTATGTCACTTCTAGGCTCTCTCTTTGCTTAGAGGACCCTTTCAGTATTTCCTGTAGGGCTGGTTTGGTATTTACAAATTCTTTAAGTTTTTGTTTGTCCTGGAAGTTTTTTTAAATCTTTACTTCTATTTTCAATGACAGTCTAACTGGATATTATTCTTGGCTGCATATTTTTCTTATTTAGTGCTCTGAATATATCATACTCATCCTTTCTGGTCTTCTAGGTCTCTGTGGGTACATCTACTGCCAGTCTAATATTTCTTCCTTTGTAGGTTATAGACCTCTTGTCCTGGGCTGTTTTCAGGATTTTCTCTCTGTCTCTGAGGCTTGTAGGTTTTACTATTAGATGGTGGGGTGTTGGCCTGTTTTTATTGATTTTGAGGGGAGTTCTCTGTGCCTCCTGGATTTTGAGGCTTGTTCCCATTGCCAAGTTAGGGAAATTCTCTGCCATAATTTGCTCCAATATACCTTCTGCCCCTCTGTCTTTCTTCTTCTTCTGGGATCCCAATTTTTCTAATATTGTTTCATCTTATGGTGTCAGTTATCTCTCGAATTCTCCCCTTGCAGTCCAGTAGTTGTTTATCTCTGTTTTTTTCAGTTTCTGTATTCTCCATCTTTTGGTCTTCTGTATCACTAATTCTCTCTTCTGCCTCACTTATCCTAGCAGTAAGAGCCTCCATTTTTTATTGTACCTCGTTAATAGCCTTTTTTATTTTGACTTGGTTAGATTTACTTCTTTTATTTCTCCAGAAAGGATTCTCTAGTATCTTCTATGCTTTTTTCAAGCCTTCTATGCTTTATAATTGTCATTCTGAACACTAGTTTTGACATCTGACTAATGTATATATTGATTAGGTCTCTGGCAGTCGGTACTGCCTCTTGTTCTTTTTTTTGGAGATGAGTTTCTAATTTGTCATTTTGTTCAGAGAAGAACAGATGAATGAGAGAACAAAATGCTAAAATGTTAGCAACAACTGCAGAAAAAATATACACTAACCAAATTGGAAGAAACCTGAAACTGGGTGGAAAAGAAAGGGAGGGGGCAAAAAAAAAAAAAAAAGAGAGAGAGAGAGAAGAGAGAAAAAAGAATATGGTCAGGCTGGTGAATAGAACAGTACCACACCCTAGATTCAGGATATATTTTGGTCAGTTAGATGAAACTGCCTCCCAAAATTTTAAAAAAAGAAAAACTTTATACACACACACACACACACACAAATAAGGGTAAATATGATGAAGGGATGGAATATGACTATAAAGATGAAATTTAAAAAAGAGTCTAAAAAAGGACTTGATAAGAAGTTCATTGAAAAAAAGAGAGGAATAAAATTAAAAAAAAAAAAGAAAGAGAGAATGTGATCAGGCAGAAGAATAGAACAATGCCATACACTAGGTTTTGGTTATATTTTAGTCTGTTAGAAGGAACTGTATCACAAAATTTTAAAGAAAGAGAAATATATATATACACACAAAATAAGGTTAAATAAAATGAAGGGATAAAATATGTTAAAATGAAAATTAAAAAAGATTTTAAAAAAGGAATTGATAAGTTGTTGGTTGAAAAAGGAAAGAAGAAAAATTAAAAAATAATAAAAAAGAAAGAAAATTAGAAAAAAATTTAATTCCAAAAGTCTAAAGAATCATGGGAAAGAAGCCATGAATTCTATGTGCTGTATTCCTGTAGCTCTGAAGTTTTGCAATTCTCATTGATCAGAGAGCTTGGTCTTGGCTGGATGTTCTTGCTGATCTTCTGGGGGAAGGGCCTGTTGCAGTGATTCTCAAATGTCCTTGCCCAAGGCAGAATTGCACTTCCCTTGCCAGGGGCCAGGCTAAGTAATCTGCTTGGGAGCTTTTGTTCCCTGAACGCTTTCCATACTGCTTTGGAGGACAGGAATGAAAATGGCGGCCTCCCAATTTCTGGCCCTGAGGGAGCTGAGAGTTCATGGCCCCACTCCTCAGTGCACCGTCAGAGAAAAGTCAATCCCTCCTGTCTTCTGCTCTCCAGCCATGCTCTGTGTTCACCCGGCCTGTGACCGAGCATTTCTATCTCTGGTGCACGGCCCTGTTTGGAGTCTCCAAAAACAGCAGATTCCTGCAGCGTGCTTCCATGCCACTCCTCCTGGAGGAGGAAGGTGAGTATCCCCAGATCCCACTTGTGGGGTCCCTGCTTGAAGAGCAATGGCCCAACTGTGCCAGGGATCATGGTTTAAGGTAACCCTGAGCTGAGAGTCCCTCCTTGACTCAGTCTTTGCAGCCAGCTTCCCAGCTCTGATACCTGGGAGTTCTGCTGCACTCAGTCACCCCCAGTCTTTCGTCCCAGTGAGGGTTCCACCCCCTGCTTAGCCACTGGAGCGATGTCCCTCTGTGGAGCAGACTTCTAAATGCTATATGGCTTATCACTTGCTGGGAGCCAGCTTATGGAGGCTCCGTCCCACCATGGTCTATCTTCCCTTGTATCATCTCGGATTCACTTCTCTGAATGTCCTACCTTCGAGAAAGTGGTTGCTTTTCTTGGTATGCACATTTTTTTAGAAGACATAATGCTATTACACACTTAAAAGATTACAGTATAATGTAAACATGATTTTCTAGGCATTGGGAAATCAAAATATTCATTTACTCACCCTATTATTGAGGTGGTCTGGAACTGAACTCACAATATCTCTGATGTATGCCTGTACATAATTTGTAGTAGTATAACACATAATATTAGTATATAATAATAATAGGATAATGTATAATGAAATGTTGGCTAAGTTATATTTATTTATTTATTTTTAAAGATTTTATTTATTTATTTGATAGAGATTACAAGTAGTTGGGGAGGCAGGCAGGGAGAGAGGAGGAAGCAGGCTCCCTGCTGAGCAGAGAGCCTGATGTGGGGCTTGATCCCAGGACTCTGAGACCATGACCTGAGCTGAAGGCAGAGGCTTTAACCCACTGAGCCACCCAGGCACCCCGGCTAAGTTATATTTAAAACATATTATTTATACTAAAAATTTTAGGTTATAAAAATCCAAAGCCTTTGTGAAACGTAATAATTTAAAATGTACTATTTTGGGGATGCCTGGGTGGCTCAGTCAGTTAAGTGTCTGCCTTTGGCTTAGGTCATGATCTCATAGTCTTGGGATAGAGCCTCACTTCAGGCTCTCTGCTCATCCAGGAGCCTGCTTCTCCCTCTGCCTGCTCTGCCTGCCCTCCCCTTGCTTGTGCTCTGACAAATAAATTAATGCGATCTTTTAAAAAAATAAATAAAAATGTGCCACTTTTGTAACAACTGAAGTTTAACCCTAAAACAATAAGTAACTTAATGGTCTGTAGTTTCAGTTAGGTCACAGTGGGAAAAGCAAGCAGGTCCCAAACTCTGACTAAACATCAGTTGTTTGACAAAACATTTCCTGAAATATTTTGCCTTTTGGTGTAAGGATATCACTGTAAGCCCGGGAAGGTACAAAGGATGTAGTAAGACACCAATAGGAATGTACAATTATAGCCTTAGAGAAGTATAAAAAAATTATAGGACTAAAGCAAAATGAAGGTTAAAAACTACTCTTATGTTTTAAGTTGAGTTTAAGTATAAGAATAGCATTAAATTTTGAAGTAATCTTATTTCCTATGTTTGCTGCTTCAAGCATTTGGGGTGTTCAAAAGACACTCTCTGATCGCATTTTAAATTTTGTATAGGACTTGAGCAATTTAGTTGAAATTAATGTTGAAATGTTTAAGCAGGCTTCAGATTCCCTTTATTAGTGAATTAGCTATTTCTTTGTAATGAATTACCCTACAGCTGATCTCACAGTTTTTGTGCTTCAGCAGCTAGGCATGGCTCCCCTGGGTTGCTCTGACTCATGATTTCTCACAAAGCTGCCTTCAGGGCATGGGCCACAGTTGGGGGCCTCAACTCCAAGCTTCAGGAGGAAGGATCTGCTTCAGAGCTCATTCACTGTGGCTGTCGGCTGGCCCCAGGAGCTCACTGGCTATTGCCCCAGACTTCAATTTCTTGCTCCATGGATCTCTCCATAGGGCTTCCCATCATAGCTGTTTGTTTCTTGTGGGGGTGGGGGAAGATGGTGGAGAGATATAGAGACCAGTTCACACTTCCAAGAAAAGGTTTAGGCAATGGCATGAACACCAAGAGGTATGGGAGATAATTGGAGGCCATTTTCAACAGTTCAAATTACAAATATTAGCAATTATTATTTTCCATTGACAAAAGCCTGTGGTCGTTTGTGATGGTCAGTTTGTTTCCCGATTTGTAACGTGATTAAACTATCAACTCCTCGAGGTCGTGCACTGTGACTCACCTCTTCTTCAGCGCTTGATATAGTAGCCACCATGTGAGAAGTGCTCCAGGAAGTCAGGCTGGATTTTATTTAAGTTATTTGGTTACTGATCACCTAAATTAAATTATAATTAAATGATTATAATAATGATAATTAAAAGAATCTGAATAACAAGAGTGCTTTCTGAAAACTTATAAGACTTGTGATATCTGCTGCCACTTTATAAATTTAATTCGGTTTACTACACTGCTCAAAGGATCTTTTTCATTTCTGATGTTGTAATTTTGCATGATGACCACCAGATGGCACCACCACACAGACCAAGCTCTAAAATCAAGCCACTTAAATTTAGAGAAGTCTTGCATCTAAGAATAAAGTAACATCTATTCTCATAAACTGCCATTGGGAATGTTAGTAGACCATTACTGCAAATAAACTTAGCAAAATATATTTTATTTATTTATTTTTTTAAAGATTTAATTTATTTATTTGACAGAGACATAGCAAGAGAAGGAACACAAGCCGGGGAGTGGGAGAGGGAGGAGCAGCAGGCTCTCTGCTGAGTAGAGCGCCCAGTATGGGGCTTGATCCCAGTACCCTGGGATCAAGACCTGAGCCAAAGGCAGATGCTTAATGGCTGAGCCACCCAGGTACCCCAGCAAAATATAGTTTAGTATTAAAAAGTGGTAGTACTTTTTGAGCTAATGATTCTACTTCTAGAAATCTGTCTTCAGAAAATGATATATGTGACCCAAATGCTACACACTTAGATTTTTATCCCAGCATTATTTGAATTGCCAAATACCAGGGAAAAATCTCATGTCCAACAATAGTGGGAGAGTTGATATATATGATACAACCTTCCAATTGAAAAATACGAAAACCTTAAAATTATTTTTATGAAGTATTCAATGATATGACAAATGCTTTGGACATAATAGTAATTGAAAAAATTGGATTTCAAAATACTGTGTGATCCCTATCATGTATAAAATATACATGGAAAATATGGAAAAGAAATGTATCAAAATATATATTATCAGGGACACCTGGGCGGCTCAGTGGATTTAGCCTCTGCCTTCGGCTCAGGTCATGATCTCAGGGTCCTGGGATCAAGCCCTGCATTGGGCTCCCTACTAAGCAGAGAACCTGCTTCTCTCTCTCCCTCTGCCTGTTGCTCTGCCTACTTGTGATCTCTCTGTGTAAAAAAAAAATATATATATATATTTATGTAAATATATATATATAATCAGGCAATTTTAAGGTTTTTTTCCTTCATATTTTCCTTATTTCCCCAATTTTTAACAATGACTAGCTAGAAATAATATTACATATTATCAAGAAGAAGAAGTCAAGTGTGAGGACAACAAAACAATGGAATGGAAGTTTTTTTTCCACTTATCATAACTTAAAATTCTTTGTCCTCTATTATGTTAAACCATAAAGATATTTACTTGTTCAGTAATTATCTGGTGTTTTTATATGCTAGATATCGCACTGTGTGCTGGTTATACAGAAGTGAGTAAATCACAATTTCTGCCTTTAGTGAACATATGGTCAACTCAGAGAGAGAGAGAGAAAGAGAGAGAGAGAGAAGCAGATATTCTGTAAGGAAAGGTGACAGATGCAAAAAAACTAATAATGATATAGTATATTTTTCATAGTTTCAATTCTCCCAAATTGAACTGTCAAATGTTCTATTTATGAATGTGACATAGTGAACTTTGTACATATTTTTCATTGACTAAAGATTTCCAAGAGCAGACATGAGTGAATAATACTTGCAAGTATTTATCTGCTGGAAAAGATATTAACTACCTGTGAGAAAGAGATTATTGGCACTGTTATTCAGGTAGATTACAATACAGAACACCGTTACTAAAAATTCTTGGTTTGAGTTTACCAACATTTGGATTGTGGGACTGTACTCAGTTTCTCTAATGCAGGTTTCCACAAGATTGAAAGAAGACCAAAAATACATCAAGATAAAAACAAGTTCTGGGCGCAAACACTATATTTTCAAGCATCAGACACTTTAATAAAATATCAGATTCTTATATGGATGTTTGTTACTGACCATACTGGAAGAAACCATACCCAAGAAACCAAATTTAAAGTAAGCAAAGGATTTAAAGGTAAATCTTGAATCAATATTATTTTAAAAATCTACCTTTTGCCTTGTTTTTGGACCTTGCATGAAAATGAGGAAAGAGAGGAGGCCCTTGTCAGGGTCACCACACACTGAAACCTTCTTGTACTGGGCCCTGTAGTATACAGTGAGCATCTTGAGTTTGAGACTTCCTGTGTGGTTTTGGCTCAAATAACTGAGGTAGCCCCAGCTGCTGGGCTAGATATGTTGATAATCTCTCAGGAAGTATCTGAGCCTATTTTTATGTTTTATTTTCATAGAGTATTGTATAGTTCCTTTTATCGTGGGCTTTCATCTATCCTTACAATGGTGGAGGGTTGAGTTGGCAGAGACAAGTAGCAGGTGATCGAAAACTCACTTATGTGTTAATTATATTTTATATTTTACTATTGGGTTGAATACACTTTGACAACGCAATATCAAATGATGATATTTCTGAGCCTTAACGCTTTGGTAATCAGTGAAGGTAGGCCAAGAAGGGCGAGGTGCTGGTAGGAAACCAGGTGAGCATGAAAAAATGCAAATGTCAATCCACTCAGTGGATAAGTCTTGACACTGACAGGTGAGTTCAGAGCTGCTTCTCTGTGGGCTGTGAATTGAATGCCTCCTGGCACAGTGCCTGCTCTTGGTGTATTACCATTAAGTGAGGGAGGATTCTCTGTTAGTTTGGACCTGGAGGTGACCTTTTTTGGTTGTCAAAATTTGGGCATGGAGGCAGAAGCATAAAGTGTAATTGAGCCTGGTTGTTAATTTATAAAAAATATAATGAAATGCCACATAGATCATTCAGCATATTCCCATTTTGTACTAAGTTAAGAAAGAATTTTATGTTCAGGGACATCTTTACTTTTGAACTACAGTCTACCTCTTTGACTTTTTAGTTTTTCTTTGTTATTTATCCCACTCATGGTTTTAAGGTTAGGGACTTTTCACAGCTATGATTCTCTTGCTTCTGATGTCAGTACCAGTAGATTTCAAACTTTAGTTTGCCTCAGAATCATCTGGAGAGCTTGTTAAAATACAGATCATTGGGCCCCCCTCAGTTCTTGGTTCATTGATTCAGAATTGGGGCCCAAGAATGCATTTAAATAGTGGAGCAGGGAGCCTGAGGTGGGGCTCGATCCCAGAACCCTGGGATCATGACCTGAGCTGAAGGCAGATGCTTAACCAAATGAGCCACCCAGGCATCCCTGCTCTTGATTTTTTAAAATTATTATTATTTTTAAAGATTTTATTTATTTATTTGACAGACCGAGATCACAAGTAGGCAGAGAGGCAGGCAGAGAGAGAGGAGGAAGCAGGCTCCCTGCTGAGCAGAGAGCCCGATGCGGGGCTTGATCCCAGGACCCTGGGATCATGACCTGAGCCAAAGGCAGAGGCTTTAACCCACTGAGCCACCCAGGCGCCCCTAAAATTATTTTAAACTGCTGTTCATTTCTTCAAAAAAAGTCTCAATTAGCCTTTCCATTTCAGAGCCATATTTTCTGATTAAATGCTATTTCCCCAGCTACAGAAGGAGGGAGTGAACTTTAATGAGGTTAAAAAAAATGTAAGCCTTTCTTCTGAGATCAGATTCTATTGGGGAAATAGCATTTAATCAGAAAATATGGCTCTGAAATGGAAAGGCTAATTGAGACCTTTTTTTTGAAGAAATGAACAGCAGTTTCTCTTGTAGAGGAAGCAATTCCAAGGAAGGAATTCAGAGACTAACCATAGGTATTGGTAAATATAATTAAGGCTTAAACCTCATT
The DNA here is from genome assembly GCF_902655055.1 of Lutra lutra. Lineage (NCBI taxonomy): Eukaryota > Metazoa > Chordata > Mammalia > Carnivora > Mustelidae > Lutra > Lutra lutra. The sequence continues at coordinate 89,980,904 of NC_062285.1, forward strand.
AAAGTTCACTCCTTCCTTCTGTAGCTGCCTTGTTCTCAAGGGAATCCCATTTGTGAACAAGTTCAGTTCCATCTCGTTCAAGGGTCAAAATTATCCCTTTGTGGTTCCAACCCCCTTATATGATGTCCAAGTTCCCTACCTTCTCTGGAGGGGAACTTAGAAGTGTCTAGAACTGTTGATATATGAAATCACCCAAAGACAACAGGTAGGTGGTAGAAAATGCATGACCCAGGCCAGCTGGGTTATTTCCTGCTTTCTTTTCCTTTATGTTCAAAAGTTCTCTTGTTGGAATTCATCTCCACATCATCTTGTACTCTGCTCCGGTGCCTGGGGGAAAACATCAGGTTCAACAAACACACTTCTACTTTAGTCTCTTAGAGTACTTTCCTCATATATTAGTTTCATTTTTGTCCTGGGCTGGGTGAGAAAGTGCGTCTTTCAGGGTATGAGTGAGAGGGAGAGAAGAACTCAGAGAAGAAGAAAACAGCTAGGGAAATCTTGTAACTCTGTCTCTCTGTATTTATGTATTCACTCATACATTAGTTCACTTATATATTCTTTCTTCATTCAGCAAATGAGTCCTGTGTGCCTTCAGTTAACATTATCCACCACTTTAAAAAAAAAAAAATTAACATATAATGTATTATTTGCCCCAGGGGTAAATAATCATCTGTGATTATTATCCGTGAATCATCAGGCTTACACATTTCATAGCACTCACCACTTTTTTCACTTTTTAAGAGACTATTTTCCTTCCCCACATATCATTTTCTAACTAAATTAAGACAGTATATAATTAAAAATATGTTAAATGTTTATATGCAATTTTTTTCAAGATTTTCTTTATTTATTTGAGAGAGAGAATGAGAGATAGCATGAGAGGGGAGAAGGTCAGAGGGAGAAGCAGATTCCCCATGGAGCTGAGTGCCCGACGTGGAACTTGATCCCGGGACTCTGGGATCATGACCTGAGCTGAAGGCAGTCGCCTAACCAACTGAGTCACCCAGGCGCCCGTCTATATGCAATTTAAATATACATTTAAATGTATAATTTTTAACATATGTCTATCAAGTGTGTTAACACATATGTGTCATGGTCTTTATTTTAAGCTCTAATCAAAGGTACAGAATTGATGATCTATGGTACAAATGTACATTTCTTTATCTCCTAATCACCAAGAGTCAAAATATATTTTTCTGCTTTAAAGTACTATATTTATTTAATTAAAAAAATTTTTTTCTCACCATAGCACATACCCTCTCCATTGTCCATCACCCAGCCCCTCCACCCCTCCCACCCTCCTCCCTTCCAACAACTCTCAGTTTGTTTCCTGAGATTAAGAATCTTTTATGGTTTGTCTCCCTCTTTGGTTTCATCTTGTTTCATTTTTCCCTTCCTTCCCTTATGATCCTCTGTCTCATTTCTCAAATTCCTCATATCAGTGAGATCATATGATAATTGTCTTTCTCTGATTGACTTCTTTCGCTTAGCGTAATACCCTCTAGTTCCATCCATGACATTGCAAATGGCAAGATTTCGTTTTTTTGCTGGATGAGTAATATTCTATTGTATATATATATACCACATCTTCTTTATCTGTTCATCTGTTGATGAACATCTAGGCTTTTTCCATAGTTTGACTATTGTGGACATTGCTGCTAAGAACATTCAGGTGCACGTGCCCCTTCAGATCACTACGTTTGTATCTTTGTGTTAAAAACCCAGTAGTGAAATTGTTGGGTTGTAGGGTAGCTCTATTTTCAACTTTTTGAGGAATCTCCATACTGTTTTCCAGAGTGGCTGCACCAGCTTGCATTCCCACAAACAATGTAGGAGGATTCCCTGTTCCTGCATCCTTACCAACATCTGTCATTTCCTGACTGGTTAATTTTAGCCAGTCTAACTGGTGTGAGATGGTATCTCACTGTAGTTTTGATTTCTGCTTCCCTGATGCCAAGTGATGTGGAGCACTTTTTCATATGTCTGTTGGCCATTTGGATGTCTTCTTTGCAGAAATGTCTGTTTGTGCCCGTTTCTTGATTGGATTATTTATTCTCTGGGTGTTGAGTTTGATAAGTTCTTTGTAGATTTTGGATATTAGCCCTTTATCTGATATGTTATTTGCAAACTTCTAAGATGTATCTGTTCAGTGCTTGCTTTGGAAGCACATATAATAAAATGTATCTGTTCAAATCACTTTTACTGACCCACAATCAGAAGATATTTATTAGTTGATATCAACATGTGTGCACATCCACAGTTTTCTCACTGGAGCTTCACTAAAGTCCCCACATTAGGAATAGCCACAGCTATTACACAGAAGGAAATATAATCACAAACATCTATTGAAAAATGCAAATCAAGTGTTATTTCTTGAAACGTCCTCAAATGTATCAGTAGTGAAATCAGGAGATTCACAATTGTTTCCAAACAAATTGAGAAGAAATAATTTTTACACTCGACTCAGTTATGAATGAATGACGATAGGACTCAAACTAATTTTCTGTAATATATAACTAATATATAATAATATAATAATAATATAATAATAATAATAATAATAATAATATATAACTAAGGATATTTGTTTTTCAACATTGCTTTATTGTGTAGATGATAAGACATGGAATAAGTAACTTAATGAACCTGGGCAAGCTGACTCTTATTTGGAACGGTGACTTCTGTTTTAAGTTGCTTGAATCATATACACAGAGGTTAAACAATTGGAGGAAAATATGCTAGGTGTTCTACATGAACTTTATTTTTTTCTATAGATGATAGAGTTTTTGTTGTCTTTGTCTGATTGGAGTTTGAAGTATGTGTTTTCACATCTGAGTAAACTGGATGATCTTTTATCTCTGAAGATTAAAAGAGAGATGGGTTAGTGTTTCTTTTTCATACTATTTCTGAGAAAGCATGTAAGTTATTCATGTGCATGAAGAGAGATGGCAGAATAAGATTTTCCCAAATATTGGAGATCCATGGGATTGTTTTCTGCTTCGTAAAGTCCAGGTAAATCTCTTAAATGACAGAATCTTGAAAATAAATTAGACATAATATGTCCTGTGCTAAATTATAATGAAATTCTTTAGAAAAATTATTTAACAAGGAACAGAAAATAACATCAGGATTCAGTGAGGATTGGGGAAAAGTACTCACTTTCTTTTTGCATCTGCTTCTTGGAAGGAGGATGTTTGATGTCTGTATGTGTTCTATGTTTTCAGTCATCTTGAAGAAATTTTAATATACAATTCTAGAAGTCAGAGAAAGTGACAGTTTTTATTTTTAAAACTAAGTTTTGAGTTTCAGTCCTTCCTGGATTTTCTGTATACCACTGAAACTAGTATTTCATGCTATTCAACTACTAAGATATGATTTTACTTTTGCAATTTATTTCCAACAAAGATTTTGCCTTAGATTATTTTCTCTTATCAGTGATCAGCATATCTCTTTACTTGCTGAGGTATTGTCATTCACTTACCTTCTGGAGTTTTCCAGATGTGGTCTTAAATTGATTTTAAAAGAGCAGCAGTCTTATGATCTATGAAATATTTAAACTACACTTAAAAATTATTCCTATCCAGAATGATGTCAAGCAATTTGTATGAGTCATTTGTATTGTAAAGATAAATATGTCACCTAACAGATTATTCTAAAAATTTCCCCTCATGACTTTTCCTGATACATTGTTTTCCATTTTCTTTTCTGTTTCTTTCTCATGACTTAATGGCAGTTTTTTTCCTCATAATCTCCTAAAGGATCATTGCCACCTCTTCCAACATAATGTTAAAAAATGAATTCCCTAGGGGCTCCTGGGTGGCTTAGTCATTAAGCATCTACTTTAGGCCTCAGGTGGTGATCCCAGGTCCTGGGATTGAGTCCCACATGGGGCTTCCTGGCAGGAAGTCTGCTTCTTCCTCTCCCATCCCCTCCCCCTAACCCACCCCTGCTTGTGTTCCTTCTCTCACTGTCTCTGTCAAATAAATAAATAAAATCTTAAAAAAAAAAAGTGAATACCGTATGATTAGGACCAATTTCATTTAGCTGTGCTTCTGGGGGGTGTGTTGTATTATTTCTATAATATTTTTTTTCCAGTGTTAGTTTTCTTTCTTTTTTTTTTTACACGTTTTTCCTTTTTTCCCCCCATAACATTTGAAGGCATAGCCTAAAAACAACCAGTTCTCCCTACAAATTTTTGAGGAGTTAATTTGTTTCAAGTATTTTAAATATTTTAAAATCAAACAAGGAAATTTATTTTTTATTTTTGTATTAAAGATTTTATTTATTTGATGGAGAATCCAAGCAGGCAAGGGAGAGGGAGAAGCAGGCTCTCTACTGAGCAGAGAGCCAGATGTGGGGATTAAGCCCACGTTCCTGGGATCATGACCTGAGCCAAAAGCAGACGCTTAAGGAACTGAGCCACCCAGGTGCCCAAAACAAAGAAATTTATATGAAATGGAATTCTTACTCTACAAAAAATTTAAAAATCTTATGCTCACTGTTTGCCAGTGTACCATCAAATTAAGCACTTTTTATATATTTTAATATTTTCAGGGGTTATGCTCTCTTGTTAGCTTTTATAATATAATTAGAACTATATAAGCCTCTATGTGCATAATATTTATTTATGATATTTAATAATTTCCCACAAAGTAATTTCTCTTAAGAAAACTTGATGGTCCATAAAAACATTCATAATGCCTTTAAAAGTTGTTTACCAAGTCTGTAATATATCACAACGTGGAAGCTATGTCATATAAATAAGCAAAGTATTGATGTGGATGTGAAATAGAGAAACAGTTTATTATATAGACAAGAAAAAATAATCATTGATTAAATAATTAATTACTCATATTCTTCCTTCATTGATGTGACCATTTGCTCTGTTAACTGATGTAGTTAATCCAGGGGATCCAAGAAATATTTGCTAACAAAACCATCAGTTATTTTCAGTGGTAAACCATGAAAAATTACAGGAAGTAATTCACCTTGTAACATAATTGTTAAATCAGAATTCATTAGCTTGTCTGCCCACAAGGCTAATTTGACTGGATTGTATTTAAAAATCTCTATTCTTTGTGTTCTATATACACAATCAAGCAGCACTCGTACCAGTGAGATGGGCTGAAAGCAAGAGCTGCAGATAGAGTTGGTGATACCTGTGTCCATGGGCTGCAGCTTCTGCAGGCTCTGTCTGATCCAAACAGAAGAGGGGATGGAATAGACGTGGGAACTGGGACCCAGGACAACTCTTCTGGGTTTTATATGCCCTCTGTTCTTATAACCCAAGAGGCTTTAGTTATTTGTAGGCTACATGTAAAAATGTGAGAAAGCAGCTCATATTGAGTTTCTGGTTTCTCATCTGCATCTTTTATTACAGAAGTGGGCAGGGTTTTTTTGTTTTTTTGCTTTTTTTTTTTTTTAACAGAGAAGATGAAAGGGCACAATAATTTCAAGGGCCATGTCCATTTTGCACAGAATCCAACACAGCTTATTAAAAAAAAAAAAAAAGAGGACCATTAACATCACTGTTAATATAAAGATAAATATAAATATAAAGATTTGAGATATAATTACTATAATAGACACTCATGTTTGGGGTTCTAAATGGAAACTTTAATGAGATATTTAAATCCATCTTCTAAACTAGGATAGTATCAGTTAACTGAAACTCCATGAACCCTATTTGTCTTTCCTTACATTTATCTGAAAGAGATTTTGAATAATAAATTCTTCAATTTAAGGTTTATTAGATTGAGAACCACACAGTCTCTGGTTCCTTTAAAATACATCTGAGGGGAGCCCGGGTGGCTCAGTGAGTTAAAGCCTCTGCCTTCTGCTCAGGTCATGATCTCAGGGTCCTGGGATGGAGCCTCTCTGCTCAGCAGGGAGCCTGCTTCCCTTCCTGTCTCTGCCTGCCTCTCTGCCTACTCGTGATCTCTGTCTGTCAAATAAATAAATAAAATCTTAAAAATAAAATAAAATAAAATGTATCTGAATTCAATTGCTTTATCTTTTGAAATATTTTCCCCCCATAACATAATCTCTTTGCAGTCTGCTTTTCAGCTCATTCTAGAATAAATGTAGAGTATTACTGAAACTGTATTTCAAGTCTTGATGATTTTTGGCATCCTTCCCCTGCAGTCTGTAATTATAAAGGACAGAAATATGTTAGGTTCCTTCTCTGTAGTCTCAGGAAGCATTGCCTGTGGGATCATACATAGATGGTCACAATGCAGGTGGAATATATGCATTCCAGCTCACTAGAAGAAGATTAAAATAGCTTTATCTTTTTTCAATTTAATAATCAAAGAAAAACACAGTAAAGGGTTATATTTCAATTGTGGATTTCATGCACACAGAAAAACATTTGGGAGTGGCACATTTGCAGACATCTTCCGTCTAGTTCTAGTCTGGAGAAATGATATAATGGGAAATCTGTTTTCATATTAGAAACAAGGGTTTACAGATATGTTCAAGTAGAGTGAGTGCAACCAAAGGATAACCATAGGCAGCCTGTGAAACAGTAATCCTAGTTCTGTTCTGCCTGTACTTCTTGGTTTTCTATCAGCCATTTCTCATTTGTGTCCTGCTCTCTCCAACTGCTAAAGACTTCACCACAACAACCATCTGGCAAGCTCAGACTCAACACCGATGTGAGGGGAATATTAGACCCTGAAATTATTTGCTTAGGCCTCAGCTTCTCACATTTGTAAGTCCGTCAAGTATTTCTGTTGCGGAACCTGGACTGGATCCTAGCGGAAGAACCAAGTGGCACTCAGAGACTTTGGAGGATCGGAGGTTTATTTAACACTGGTCGGCTCAGACAAGGCTGCTCTCCAAAGGTCTGAGCCCCAAGCCCAAGCAGGGAGGGGGATTTATACACTTTTACTTCCGCATACTTGGTACTTTTGGCTTGCACAGGGAAGGGGGTAGGAAAGAAGAACTCGGAAGGGCTTTGAGACAGGGACTGGAATTCCCTTGCTGGCTTGGTCAGCCATCTTAGAGTATGGTTTTTCCCCATTTCCATTCTTCTTAATTATTACTTTCCTCTACTTAATCAAAAGTCTATTCTCTGCCGCACCTCTTGATCGTTTCCTTTTCACCGTTACACCTTTTTATAGCACTTCATCTTTTTAAATAAATGATAGGCTGTAATATTTTCATCATACAACACATGTGCCCCATTATTTCTAAATATTTCACTAATTCTTTAATCTTTCCTATTCAACACGGTTCTTTCAGTCTTCACTCTGATTATGTTTCACCTTACAGTGCCCTCAAATTTTTAGATATTAATTCACCAAGATTACTGAACACTTTACAAGAAATCAGAACAGTACTAAGCACTTTGCAGGTGTTATTTCACTTAAACCTGAAATAATTTCAAATTTCTAAAAAAACAAGTATCTCATTTTTTATTAGTAGGTGATAATACAACCTATGAGGCATTGTTAGCCTTTTGTTGGTTTTCCTTTCTGTCTGCAAGAATCAGTGCATGTAGATAAACACAATACCATCCCAAACTCACAGTCCTCTTAAGAACCTGCCGTCATGAAAGCCGCAAGTAGCTTCTGTTTGGCATCAAGATCCCAAATAAGAAGTTTAAATAACTCAACATTTGAAAACAGGAGAGTGTTCAGGAAATGTTAACATGGGAACATAATGTTTATCATCTATGAAGTATACTTACCCAGTTGGTGCTACATTTTACAAACTATTCTTTGTGCTTAATTTCTCTGATTACAGAAATTAAGAATCAGAAATAATCAGTTTTACATTTCTGACTGCACTTATACACTAAATCTAGTACAAGTTTCTTTTAATTTCTTTCTCATTGGTATTTGAATATGAGCTAAATGATTACAACAATTAGCAACAAATATTTTGCTTTTAGAAGAAAGACATACTTTTACTATGTAAGGAGGGTTAAAACAAAATTTTAACAAGACAATAAGACTCAATAAAACATTTAAATATTGGGCAACAGAAAGATCTTGGTCATGATTTTTTGCAAAATTAGTGACAGATTTTATATCTTCTGTTTTCTTCCAGTGAATAATAGGGCTAAGTGTTACATGTTGTTTCACAGGAGCATTTTTTAAATGTAATTTTTTAAAAAAATAAATTATTTTAGAACAAATTTAGCTTTACAGAAAAGTGGCAGATGTAATACAGAGTTTACTTATAGTGCTTATCTCTTTTCCTTTAATGTAATTCTCTTGTTTCCACAATCAGAACTCCAACTACAGAACATTGATACGTTACATTATGATAAAGAATCTCCAGATTGTATTAAATTTCATCACTTCGGGGTGCCTGGGTGGCTAAGTGGGTTGGGCCTCTGCCTTCGGCTCAGGTCATGATCTCAGGGTCCTGGGATCGAGTCCCGCATCGGCCTCTCTGCTTGGCGGGGAGCCTGCTTTCTCCTCTCTCTCTCTGCCTGCCTGTCTACCTGCTTGTGCTCTCTCTCTGTCAAATAAATAAATAAAATCTTTTAAAAAAAAAATTTCATCACTTCTCCATTCCTCTTTTCTGCCTCCCCTTCTATTCCCTTTCCTTCCCTTTTCTTTATTAAGTTTCAGTTCAGGATACAATGACATTAGTCATTGCCTTTCCTTTGTTCTGTGACACTTTCTGGCTTTTCTTGTGGTCCATTTTTATGTAAAATGCCTCTCAATTTTCATTTCTTTGATATTTTTCTCAGGCTTGGACTGGAGTTACAGGTTTCTAGAAAAGCTGCTACAAAGGTGAATTATCCTAATCATCAAACCTCATCAGGGATACATGTTCTCCACATGACATTACTGGGATATTAACTTTAATGCTTGGTTAATTTAGTGTTTTCTAGGCATGCCCACTGTGAAGTTACCATTTTCTGCTTCCCATTCTGTGTTCTTTGTACAAAGTCATCCAATCCTGACCACTCTATGTGGCATTAAACCTCCTGGAAAGGGAGTAGTTGTAATTTTTCTGTAAAGAGTTGTCTTTCCCTCGCCCATTTATTTCCCTCCAGTTATTAAATCATTTATAATAGCAAAGGCTCATGGATATTAATTTTATACTTCAGGTATGATCAAATACTGCTTTGTTTATTTTCTTTCTTTCTTTTTTTTTTTTTTTAAAGATTTTATTTATTTATTTGGCAGACAGAGATCACAAGTAGGCAGAAGGCAGGCAGAGAGAGAGGAAAAGCAGGCTCCCCGATGAGCAGAGAGCCCGATGCGGGGCTCGATCCTGGGACCCTGAGATCATGACCCGAGCTGAAGGCAGAGGCTTTAACCCACTGAGCCACCCAGGTGCCCCTGCTTTGTTTATTTTCTTGAAAAATTGTTCCAGTTTTGGCCATTGGGAGGTTTTTCAGGTTAGCTGCTGGGTGCCTTTGACGTGCCCCAATCTATATATTTTTTGAGCTCTTTTTTAACTGTCTAGACTTATAAGATGGTCTGAGCTTACTTACTCTGTATTTCCTCTGCCTTCATCCTTAGAATCAGGATTCCTCCTAGAGTTCTAGTTCTTTCTCCAAGGAGCTCTAGCTCCTCTCACTGGTGAACAGTATTTAGAAACCACTATCTGGTGCTGGGTCTGTGTCCCACTTGTGGGGTTTCATTGCTTCAATGTTGTTTAAGTGGACAGAGCTACATGATATACTAACCCATGTATACACACACATATGCATATTTGTTTATGTGTCAACTGTTTGTACGTATACTAAACAAAACATGAGTACATACTGATGGCTCTGATTCTGAGCTAGTGGCCAGGATTCACTCTCACCTTCCTTTGTTGCTTACCTGTAACTTGCTTCTGAAACAGGGGAGCTTGTTTTCTACCAGCCACCACTTAAGTATTTTTTTTCTATGCTTGAGTGGGTCAGCAGTTTGTTTTTTGTTTATTTGTTATTCCAACTTTTTATCTACATTTGAGTGAGTTAACTTATAGTGTAATATTAGTTTCAGGAATACAATTTAGTGTTTCATCAATTACATATAACACCCAGTGCTCAATACAAGTCCTCTCCTTAATACCCATCACCTATCTGACCCAGCCCCCTGAGAGCCTCACCCTTGGCAAACATCAGTTTTTTTTTTTTAAAGATTTTTTATTTATTTATTTGACAGAGAGAGATCACAAGTAGACAGAGAGGCAGGCAGAGAGAGAGAGAGAGAGAGAGAGAGAAGCAGGCTCCCTGCTGAGCAGAGAGCCCGACGCGGGACTCGATTCCAGGACCCTGAGATCATGACCTGAGCCAAAGGCAGCGGCTTAACCCACTGAGCCACCCAGGCGCCCCCAGTTTTTTCTTTATTATTGAGAGTCTGTTCTTGATTTGCTTCTCTTTTTGCCCCCATGATGTTCATTTGTTTTGTTTCATAAATTCCACTGTGAGTGAAAACATATGGTATTTCACTTTCTCTGTCTTATATCTTAGTCTGATACCCTCTAGCTCCATGCATGTCACTGCATGTGGCAAGATTTCAAACTATTTTATGGCTGAGTAATATTCCAGAGTTTGTGGTGTGTGTGTGTGTGTGTGTGTGTGTGTGTGTGTTACATCTTTATTTATTCATCAGTCAATGGTCATCTGGGCTTTTGCCACAATTTGGCCATTGTTTATACAGCTGCTACAAACACTGGGTTACATATATCCCTTCAAATTAGTATTTTTGTATCCTTTAAATAAACACCTAGTAGAGCAATTGCTGGATCATAAGGTTGTTCTACTTTTAACCTTTTGAGGAATCTCCATACTCTTTTCCAGAGTGGCTGCACCAGTCTGCTTTCTCAACAAGAGTATAAGAGGGTTTCAACAAGAGTATAAGAGGGTTTCCCTTTCTCTCACAATATCTGTGCTCCCTGTGTTGCTCATTTTAGCCATTGCGACTGGTGTGAGGGGATATCTCATTGTAGTTTTTTTTTTTTTTTTTTTTTTTTTTAAGATTTTATTTATTTATTTGACAGAGAGAAATCACAAGTAAGCAGAGAGGCAGGCAGAGAGAGAGGAGGAAGCAGGCTCCCCGCTGAGCAGAAAGCCCGATGCGGGGCTCGAACCCAGGACCTGGGATCACGACCTGAGCCGAAGGCAGCGGCTCAACCCACTGAGCCACCCAGGTGCCCCTCATTGTAGTTTTGATTTGTGTTTCCCTGAATGAGTGATGTTGAACATCTTTTTCATGTGTCTGTTGGCCATCTTTATATCTTCTGTGGAAAATGTCTATTCATGGCTTCTGTTCATTTTTAAGTGGATTAATTGTTTTTTTGGTGTTGAGTTTAGAAGTTGTTTATATATTTTGGATACTAACCCTTTATCAGATATGTCATTTTAAAAATATCTTCTCATATTCTGTAGGTTGCCTGTTAGTTTTGTTGACTGTTTCCTTTGCTATGCAGAAGGTTTGATTTTGATGAAGTCCAAAGAGTTTGTTTTTCTTTGGTCCATTGCCTCAGGAGACATACCTAGTAAAAAGTTGCTATGGCCCATGTCAAGGAGGTTACTGCCTGTGTTCTCCTCTAGGATTTTGATGGTTTCCTGTGTCACAATAAGGTCTTTCATCTGTTTTGGATACAATTTTGGTGTATGATGTAAGAAAGTGGTCCGGTATTATTCTTTTTCATGTTGTTGTCTAGTTTTCCCAGCAATATTATTGAAGAAACTGTCTTTTTTCCATTGGATATTCTTTCGTGCTTTGCCAATGATTAATTGACTGTATAGTTGTGCATTCATTTCTGGGTTTTCTCTTTTAATTCATTGATCTGTTAGTCTATTGTGTGCTGGTACCGTGTTGTATTCATGGCTACAACATGTAATATAACTTGAAGTCTGGAATTGTGATGCCTCCAGCTTTGTTTTTCTTTTTCATGGTTGCTTTGGCTATTTAGGTCTTTTGTGGTCCCATAAAAATTTTAGGATTGCTTGTTCTAGCTCTGTGAAAAATGTCATGCATTAAATGTGTAGGTTGCTTTGGGAAATATAGACATTTTAACAACATTTGTTCTTTCAATCATTGAGCATGAAATGCCTTTCCATTTCTTTGCGTCATTTTCAATGTCTTTCATCAGTGTTTTATTGTTTTCATAGTACAGATCTTGCACCTCTTTGGTTAAGTTTATTTCTAGGTCTCTTTTGGATTTTGGTACAATTGTAAATTAGATTGATTCCTTGATTTCTCTTTTTGCTTCTTCATTATTTGTGTACAGCAATACAAAGTATTTCTGTGTATTGATTTTGTATTCTGCAATTATACTGAATTTATGTATCAATTTGAGCTCCTGTCAAAATCTAGTAATTTTTTGGTGGAGTCTTTCAGGTTTTCTGTATAGAGCACCATGTCATCTGCAAAGAGTGAAAGTTTGAGTTTTTTCTTGCCAATTTGGATGTCTTTTCTTTTTTGTTGTCCGGTGGCTGTGGCTAGGATTTCCAGCGCTATGTTAGGTAACAGTGGTGAGAGTGGACATCCCTGTCTTTTTCATGACCATAGAGGAAAATCTCTCAGTTTTACTCATTGAAGATGATATTAGCTGTGGGTCTTTCATATGTGGCCTTCATGATGTTGAGGTATGTTCCCTCTATCCTTACTTTGTTCAGAGTTTTTATCATGAATAGATGTTATACTTTGTCAAAGGCTCTTTCTGCATCTGTTGAAAGGATCATATGGTTCATATCCTTTCTTTTATTAATATGAATCATCCCTGCAGCCCAGGAATAAATTCCACGTGATTGTGGTGAGTCATTTTTATAATGTACTGTTGGATTCAATTTGCCATGTATTTTATTGAGAATTTTGCATCCCTGTTCATCAGGGATATTGTTGTGGAGTTCTATATTTTAGTGGAGCCTTTGTCTGGTTTGTAATCAGGGTAATGCTGGCCTTATTGAATGAATTTGGACATTTTCCTTCCACTTGTATTTTTCGGAATAGTTGGAAGAATGGGGATTAAGTCATTTTTTTTAAATGTTTGGTAGAATTCACCTGGGAAGCCATTTGGCCCTGGACGTTAGTTTGTTGGGAGATTTTTGATTACTGAATCAGTTTCTTTGCTGGGTATCCATCTGCTCATGTTTTCTACTTCATCCTGTTTCAGTTTTGGTAGTTTACATATTCCTAGGTGTTTGTCCATTTCTTTCAGATTGTCCAATTTGTTGGCATGTTGTTTTCTGTAACATTCTCTTATAATTGTTTTTCTGTGGTGTTGATGTTCTCTTCTCTTACTTGTTGACTATTTTGTTAGTTCCTTTCTCTTTTCTTTTTCATAAGTCTGGCTAGAGGTTTACCAATTTTATTAGTTTTTTCAAAGAGCCAATTCCTGGTTTCAGTATTCTGTTCTATTATTTTAGTCTCTATATCATTTATTTCTGCTCTAATCTTTATTATTTTACTTCCTTATTTTAATTCTTTCATCACTGCAGTAAGGGCCTACCTACAGTCTTCTAGTCTTTTCTCAAACCCAGCAAGTATCCTCATGATTATTTAAATTCTCCATTAGGCACGCTACTTATATCTATTTCACTTAGATATCTGGCCTGACCTTATTGTGTCATTTCATTTGGGATGAATTCCTTCGTCTTGGAATTAATTTTTTTCTAAGTCTCTCTCTTCTGTGTTTAGGAAAGCCTGTTATGTTTCCTGCTCCTGAGAGGAAAGAAGAGGCTCTTCCCTTTGGTTGTGGACAGTGTTTGGTCCTTGGCCACAGTCTGGGGAGTTGTAAGTAGGTGTGTTCTTTTGAGTTTGTTAAATGAGACCAGGTGATACTTCCACTAGAACTGAAGCTATGCAGAGCTCTCTGGTTGGGAGATATGGTTTGGACACTGGGTTGGGACTGGGGCAAACTAGGCCAATAAGGGCAGTAATCCTTGAATGCAGGAGTGTGGGATATGTGTAAGCTGGTTGGGCATTGTTGGAGCTGTGCTCCAACTGGCTGTGCAATGATGCCAGTTAGCTCCTTCGTCCCTGGAGGGGTCTCCATGCTTGCTGCACTCAGGGAAGCACTCTGAGCAGAATGAATAAATTCCTCCTGTATGCCCCAGGCATTTTTCAGATCATAGTTTTGAAGCTGTTTTTCTCCAGATTCTTTGCCTGTCTTCTCTCTGGGAGGAACGCAGTGCCCTCTAGGCTCTATCCCAGCAAAGGCTGCTGAGGTTTAAAACTGTAGGATTTTGTGGTCTGATGTGAAAAGTGGCCTGTGCTGGTCTTCTGGGAGTGAGTCTTCCAGTGCCGGGACTGAGGGAGGTTTGACTGAGAAGGGCAGTTGTACCTGAGCACAGTGGAGAAGGACTTGGAAAAAAACAGGCTAGGCAGTCAGGGTAGGGGTGAGTCACCCTAAGCAGCTGTCCTTGTGCCTATGGTGAGGGGCAGGGAGGGAAATAACATCTATTGGTTCCTTTTCAGTGGAGAGGTGAGTGTGCAAACATCACCTCTCACAGATATACACAGAGAGGGAACAGTCTCTCCCCATGCACCTTAGGAAAGCCTCAGATTGTGCCATCTGCCCCAGGTTGTTTGCCCACCTTCTCCCCAGGAATTGGGCAGTGCACTCAGGGCTCTAACCCAGCCAAGCCCACTGACTTCTAAAACCTCACGCTTTAAGTCCCACGAGTAGTAAAAACTCATGAAATCCACCCCCTCTTGTTTTCCCTGTCAATGGCTTTGGGGAAGTGTTCTCCTTGGGAGTTCCCCTGTGTGGGTCTGTCTCTCACATGTCTTTGTGATCAGGCTCTCAGCCCTCCGCACCACCCTGAACCATTTTCTCCCAAACTAGGTCCCATCCCTTCCTACCTTCCTTGCTGTGGCTTCCTGTCTCCCTCTAGTTGTGGAGTTTGATCTGTCAGTCCTCAGGCCAATTCCTTGGGTTTCAGAATGACTGGATAGTTATCTGATTGTGTTCGAGAGAGGAGAGGAGCCTGGGGTCCTCCTACTAATGCCACTGTCTTAGCTCCCCCAGCCCTGGCCAGACCATCTTACTTCTGATTTAAGTCTCAATTGAAAATGACTCAGTCCTTTTCATATTTTTAGATAAATTGAATATTTAGAAAGGTCTCTTTTGCCTTACTGCCTCTACCAAAAGGGCATTAAAATAGGTGACTGGAAAACAAGAGTCTATTTTGACATTTCCTGTAAAAACAACTATTATACGTAATTCTAGACAGGGGCACAGCAAAAATGGAAAGTATGAGAGGAAACAACCTTTTTTTAAAAATGATAGTGCTGTTTCTGCTGGCAGCTTTACTAAACTAAAGAATCTTCTTGAAACTAAGTTAACAAAAATGCCAAGAGAAGCAGCACCTGGAGAAGGCAAATCAAGGCCTGAGTCTTTAACTACTAAAGGCAAAATAATTTGAGATTTATTGTACCAATGTGTGTTATTGAGCAAAAATTACACATGGAAATATTAAGGGTGACAAGTAAAGCAAACTGTTTCCCTTCATCATTTTCATTTCTGTTTACACAAACTCCTCCTACTTATGGTCAAATTATATCACTTTTCCCTTTTCCTTGCCTTGTAATATAACCATGAATTTTGGACTCACGATTTCTTCACACTCAACTTTTACCAATTTTATGATAAAAAAGCATATAAATGAAAGTAGTATATAAGAAGTACATGATATGAAAAATAAAAATGAAAACCTGTTTTCTCATGGACCTTTGTTTTTGGAGTATTATTTCAGTATTTCATGTACTCTACCTGCTTTATTATAAATTTCATACAAGTTTATTAGATCCTGCTATCATTCTGGTTTGTTCTGTTTATGGATGTTAGCATGAACATCTCTCTCCCTCCCTCTTATTTACAGTTATTTCATTTTGGGGTTAGATCTTGGTTTCTTCACCTTACAGCCTTTTCCCTCAATGTCATTATAGTTTTTACTTTTCTTTGACAAAGACCAAGTTTGGTGAATGTAAAAATAGTGAACATGGCTGATATTTTAGTGAAACCTTACAGGATAAATGAAAGTTGAGGTAGAAGAGAGGTATAACAAATATTTTAAGATGGACTAAAAATACATTGATATCAATTACAAAAGTGTGTGGGTGTTTTAAGGACAGAAGTCCTTTGGGGATAATGTCCTTAAAACGGATTGGCTAATAATAGACTCATTCTTCAAATTATTTAGAAAATCAAAAGTAAATTTTAAAAAACATAGTCAAACACCCATACTCTGATAATGGTACTTTATGTTTTTACTTCTTGTAGATATTGTTGATAAAATATTTAAAGTTATATAATTTGCTGGTTTTAGACTTATTATATCTATTTTAGTTATAACATACCTGGCATCTTATTGAAAAAGCCCTAACAACTAAAATTGCTAGTAAATCCTTTTCATTGGTGGTTTGTCCCAAATTTTGAGGGATACATATGTACCAGCTGATCTATTAATATTAAACAATTATAAACATAATCTATACAACTTTCAGATCAGAGACAATGCATTCCTGTGAATGCATGCAAACTTTTTGTCAATTTTCTACTTGGTCCCTAACATATACCACCTAATGTGTTCTGCTCCTAAGGCTCAGTCTTCAGCACACTCATTTGCATGGGAGGTATTCTGGATGCTGCTGAAGAGGCTGGACTTCCAAAGTCAGTCACTTCACTCAGCTGCTGCTTCAGAAGCAGACAAGGGTAAACTGCAGTCAGGTCTTCATGCCCCACACCCCAGAAGTCAGCACTGCACTGAAAGTTTAGAAATCATACTGTTCATAAAGCTGTAAAAAAAAAAAAAAAGAAATCATACTGTTCACCCTCCAAAACACACATTCACAGTCAGTTTGGTGGTTTAATCATCCTTTACCAGTAAGGTATATAGCATTTAGTAGCATAAAGAGAGTAATCAAATATATTTCTGTTAAATGACATATTTTAGAACTGGGGATTTGACACAAGGCATAGACAGAGATGTGCAGCTGCCATGCAGAGTAATTACACCGGGACCGGGAAGATCTCAGTTCACAGGCATGCCTAGAGACCATGTTTGCCTTTAAGAGAAAGCCCTGTTGTAGGGAGAATTTGCAGGCTGCTTTCTTTCTTCATGTCAGAAACCTACTTCCTGAAAAGTATTAGTTAGATCTTAGCAAAGAAACTGTAAGCGAAAAAGGCAAACTGACAAGAAAAAGAGCTAGAGACTCTCACAATTGCTACTATCATTATTTAGAAGAGGATAAGACATTTGTGTTTGAGAGTGATGGAAAAGAAAGCTCAAACCATGGAGGGAGTGCTTTTGAATAGACTTTACCTGGTGTAGCTGGCATAGAGGTGGATTTCCCTTGTTATTACTACACAATTCCAAGGATTTTGAAACAGCAGAGCATTGGGACCCTTGTGGTGCACAGATCAATGTGGTTCATATGAAAAAATAAAACAAAACATCTTTTGTTCCTGCCTAACTCTGACTTCTAGGGTTAAATAGGGCATAGAGCTGGTCACTGAATTAAATAATCTCTTTTAAAAAATGCTCTGATAGTTTTTGCTTCAACTACTGGGACAGATGAATTTGAGTTTGATGCATTAAAAGGACTGCATGTAGACTTATTCAATATTTTAAATATTTCTCTATATTTGTGTCTTCATTTCATTATTTGAAGAATAATGAAATTGGCTTTTTCAGGCAACTTAAAGAAATCACAGGAGATAAGAAGAAATGTGATATTCTTAAAATCATTCATATCTCAGTTTTTAGGTATTGAGATTTACTGTAATATATTAAGCAATCTGGCTATCCTTAGGATGTTTGTTAAAAATGGGATCTAAAATTTGAACATATTTTGACAGTCTCTGTTTTTACTATAGGTATGTAACAAGTGGGAACTTACTTTCATTCCATTAAATGAAAGCATATGAATCATGTCAGGTAGAATACAGATATTTCATTTTTTATTTTCATAATTTTTAAATTTTATTGTTAATTATTTCCTAATCTCATGAGATTTTGAGAATGCCATTCCCCCCACCCCCAATCTTCAAGGTATCTACTAAATCCCAGGTTTAAACTGATCCAGAAAATATGTATAAGATTTAGCATTTGAGTTTTCTATGAGTTTTGTCTGACACAGGGTAGAGTATAGGAGTTAATGAGATGCTGACACCAGTGGAAACTGTGTGCGGGGTATATCTAATGTCACATGATCATTGGCTATCTTTCCTCTGACATGGTCTCTCTGAGAGCCAGTGAATCATATCAGCAGGTACCTCCTAGATCAAAGCAGAGGTGAAAGGCCCGCAGAGCCAGGACATCGCAGCTGTGTTCCTGACCAAGCTATTTGTCGGGGTGGTAAAATCCCAAGGCCCGGAAGCAGGTATTGCAGCCAGAGAGCTTGTGTGCCCCTTGCCTGTGCTGTCCCATTGTGGAGCAAAGAGGGATAAAGTAGAATCTGCTACAGGAAAGCTATGTGTGAAGTTGGGAGGGTTTTGGAATGTTGCAAGAAACAATTGACTTTGGGATCCACGTTAATTCATATGTAATGTTAACTTTATTCTACAAGTGAAGACATGAATGGATCAGAATGAGAGTGGGTCAAAATATTTCCTAGGCAGAATATGATATTTTAAAATTCTTAGATGATTTAAGAATGATTTAATTCTTTTTTAGACAATATAAAATGTGTTCTCCCCTTATCTCTCAAGATATTACTTAACTGGTTAGCAATAAATTATCCAATGGTTAAGTTCTTTCATCTTTCAGTTAAGTGTAATTAAAAATGTTTGATGCTTTGATAACATGATGATTTTATCAAAATAAATCCAGGATTATATTTGCACATTTATTGTCTTATTATTTTGTTATACAGACATCCAATTAAAATACAACTAAAGAAATCCAATTAGGGAAGAACATATGACCTTAACACAAAATTTAGCTTATAATTTGGCACTTTGGTAGAGAGAGTATTTATTGAAAACAAAATGGCCGTGTGTTTATAAATTTTATCAATATTTGGTAATTGTTCAAATCATGTTTCCTGACATTCTAAAGTAACTGAATGGTGAAATATTAAGATATTTTAAAAATCTGAGTTTCAAATCTGTTTAAGAACAGTTATTTAGTTCTTTCTACACTTACCAAAACTATTCTTTTGGGACAAATATTTTCTGCACTCTAATCACTATATATATGTATTTTTTTAGTTCTACAGGGGAGAATTTATTAGGTATCCTTTGGAAGGTATTGTTCATATGAGTTACGTGTAGGTGAAGGATCATATACTCGGATAAATATAAATTAGCTATATATAATATACATACTTGAACTAAATACATATTTATATAAATCATATTTAAGTATAATATTTTAATAATTTATTTATCTGAGCCAGACTATATTTAATGTATTTTATACCTATTTATTTACTATATTTATAAGATTTATATTTATTTTATTTTTTTTATTTGAAGATTTTTATTTATTTATTTGACAGAGATCACAAGCAGGCAGAGAGGCAGGCAGAGAGAGAGGTGGAAGCAGGGTCCCTGCTGAGCAGAGAGCCAGATGCAGGGCTCTATCCCAGGACCCTGGGATCATGACCTGAGCCGAAGGCAGAGGCTTAACCCTCTGAGCCACCCAGGCGCCCCAGATTTATATTTATTTTAATTAAAGACTATCATTTACTTGCTGTCTGACCTTGGGAGTGCTGTTTATGTTCTTGGAGCCTCAGTGTTCCTCATCTACAAATAGAAAGGACCACTGTGTTGCACTGCTGTTAGAGTTACAAGTTATGCCTTCCTCATGTAATGTTACTTCTATAACTCCCTTTCCTTGGACCCCATGATTTCTGCATTTTCCTTACACTCTGAAAACAGGGTCATGACCATGTGATTACAAAGTTCAAGCGATAATGTAGATGAATGAGTGAGGTCTGACATAAGCCATGTGGCAGATGCGGAGTTTGTCAAACTGGGATGGTGCGTGTCTTTACTAAAGAGGGAGTTACTGTATTTGGTGTCAATAAAGTTGCCACTTGGACATAAAACAGACATTAAGTGATCAGACATTATTTTTCTATAAGTCATATTTTTAGGTGAGTATGGAATACATACATTTTTAAATTTGAAACATAACATGCCCATAAACAGTAGTGGACCATTATTTAATAGTGTAGAATCTCTGTTTAAGTCATTACAAAGAGAAATGTAAAAAAAGAAATTCCCTAACAGTCCCAGATAAATATTTACTTTAACTTGTTTATTTCAGATGCTCATGCTTGTCATTTGTTTAGCTGTCGCTGTTACTTCACGATAAATAATGTTATTTTCATGCCTTATGAAACATTGCTTAGGACTTGAGCTGTGTTCTTTGCTGTAGCCCTCAAAAATGAGTGAGGAGAGAGTGACATATGCAGAGCTGAATTTACCCAATTCAAGGAAACAGAAGGGCAAAAGACGTCCAAGGAATAAAAAGAGAGGTAAAGGTTTTTCAGTTTATTTTGTTTTCTGAAAACATTATGATGTCAAATAAGAAAAAGTGCAATCATAATAACCATGTCTATGCTTATTTGATATTTTATGTCTGTTTTTTTATATATCAATAGGGATATTTAAATGCCATATTCAATGAGTTTTATTGTCACAGTGAATAGCGACATTCATTTTAGTTCCAGAATGAATTTCCATTTCCTTCTAATTCTGGGGGTTTTGTTATGCTCAATGCTTACTATATATTTTGCTTTCTGATTTGTACAGAATTTCCATGGCATATTGTTGCTTTATCCCTGGGAGTTATGTGTGTTATCCTCCTGCTGGCAATCACAGGCTTAAGATCTATATGTGAGTATCAGACATACACAGTTCTTATGAGAGCGACGAGCCAGAGTGATAAATGATATGTTATAACTACTGGATTTCTGCAGAGCCCGTGTCAATCATAAAGTCCTATACAGATGTTACTAATGGTGTTGATGATAATATCGATGATGATGATTTTATATGGCTGTCAGTTTTTATGCCACACAAAAGAGGGTACATAATAGTTGTAATAGCAGAGAATTTGGCTGAAATGTATAGTGAAGCTTACATATATATCCATCCTTTTATTTTGTGTAGAAGGAGGTTTTCTATATAATCAAAGAATTGGAAAAAATCTTTACTTGAATATTATATTCCTTATCATACTGTGATACTGCTTAAATCACAGAGGAATGAAGGTTGATCTATTTTCTATATCACTTATATATTTCATATGAGTTCCTTTTTAAAAAGATTTTGTTTATTTAACATAGAGAGAGAGGGAGTACAAGTAGGGGGAGCAGCAGGCAGAGTGAGAGGAAGAAGCTGGCTTCCCGCTGAGCCTGGAGACCCTGTTACAGGGCTTGATCCCAGGATCCTGGAATCATGACCAACTGAAGGGAGAAGTTTAACCTACTGAGCCACCCAGGAGTCCCTATTGCATGTCAATTTGTACAATATGTATACAACACCTGCTTTTAATATCTTTTCCTTGATGTTAATTAAATCTTTAGTTCATTCATTCAACACAATTTTGGCTCAGGAACTATGTACACTAAAGACACAGGAATTTTAAAAGTCAGTTCACAATGAGCTTAGTTTAAAGGGGAAGACTTTTTAAGTGAAGCAGTTTTTAAAATAAATATTATCAGTGCTGGGGTAATGGCATGAAGATATCAGATGGATGGGATAGTCCCTGAGGTCAAGAAAGTTTTCCTCCAGGAGATAATAACTGATATGATAAGAAGGTTAGGTAGGGCTTAATCAGGAAGGTCAGTGAAGAGAAGACTCATCTAGGCAGAGAACAAGATGAACAAAAGAAGCATTGATGTGTGAGGAGATTTAAGTTTCTGGGCAAATAAAAGAAGTAGCTAGAAACAGGATGGCTAGGGATATAATTTATAATAACTTTCATATCATATTAAGCAATTTTAGATTTGTTCTAAAAACGAAAAGGAACTTTGGGAAGATATTACAGAGGGAAAACAGGATTCATGTCCCATGAACATAGAGAGATTTGGGAAAAGTCAATTTGAATAGACTGGAAAGTGGGTAGGGGGACAAGACAGGAGGATATTTCAGGAATTAGGGTTAGTTAGAATGACTGAATTAGTGTCTTAAAAGAAGTGATGAGGCATTGGAACTATTGGAAATATTTACAACGTAGAATTGTTAGAGTATGTGTGAGGGAGAGAAATGAATTAGTGATACCATTTGACATCAGGCTATATACTTTGGCAAATATATTCCACTAAATGTTACGGAAAACATTAGGCTATCAGGTGTGTGTGTGTGTGAATAATGGTGAGAAATGAAGAGTTGTGGCATACCAGTGGTGATGACCAGAAAGAATTAGATTGGTTGAGTCTCTTGGAGTGAGCATTTGGTATTCGTGGCAGACCATCAGCATGCATATGGTAGGATTAAAAGTCTGGAGATCAAGAGAGATACCTAGATTAAAGATATAAATTGGGCTTTCATCAATTAATGTAACAAGTATTGGTAAACATAATAGAGGAAAGCAGAAGCTAGACCATGCTTTACCTTATCAAACTAGAGAGAATAGATTTTCTAGAAGGAAAAGGGCGAGGAGGATGATTCTTAGGAAAATTAACATTTAGAATAGGTGGAAGATGGGTAAAGGGTGAAAAACAGTGATGCTTTGGTTAAAGAAGTAGGAGGGGGGGCACCTGGGTGGCTCAGTGGGTTAAGCCTCTGCCTTCGGCTCAGGTCATGGTCTCAGGGTCCTGGGATCGAGCCCCGCATCGGGCTCTCTGCCGCTTCCCTTCCTCTCTCTCTCTGCCTGCCTCTCTGCCTACTTGTGATCTCTGTCTGTCAGGTAACTAAATAAAATCTTAAAAAAAAAAAAAGAAGTAGGAGGGAATCCAAAACATTATGGCATCATATGGAAGGAGGGTAAAGATAGTCATGGGTTCCAAATGGTATCAGAAGATCAAGTAAAATAACGGCCAACAGTATACTTACTAAATTTGGCAAGAGAGAGGTCACTAAAGACATTTGCTAGAGTAGATTCAGTTGAACGGTGGGTGTCATCAAAGCCTGATTGCAGTCGCTAAAACTTCAAACATTAGGAAGCAGGGACAATGAATACAGAAAATTATTTTTTTAATTTGGCAAAACAGAAACTTTACCAAGTTTTGAAAGTATGTGGATCTACATGATCTCACACATTGTAAAGGGACTATAAACGGATCCAACTCTGTTTGGTATTAGCTTCTAAAACTGAACATGAGGGGCACTTGGGTGGCTCAGTTAATACGTGTACCTTAGACTCAGGTCATGATCCCAGCTTCCTGGGATTGAGCCCCATGTTGGGATCCCTGCTCTGCAGGAAGCCTGCTTCTCCCCCTCCTACTTCCCCTGCTTGTGTTTACTTTCTCGTTGTCTCTCTCTCTCTCTATCAAATAAATAAATAACATCTTAAAAAAAAATAAAGCTTAACATGATGAGTCAGTCATTCTCACTGATGGTTGGTAGTACCAGAATTCGAAATTAAGATTCTCAGTTGTGTAACAACTTTAAAGGATTTTTCTTTTAATATTCACATACTTACAGAGAAGTATATTTTATGCTTTTATATTTTTTTATTTGTGACTTTTGGGAAGATATTGTTATTTCTGTCAGAGTTGTTTAACTTTCTTTTTGCATATTAGAAGTAAGTAAGTTCTTGGTCTGCATGAATTCAATGAATCAATTATAAGCTTATCCTAGTAGAGAGTCAGTTGTGAAATAAATACTAAATACAAAATCTCACCAATGTTGAAATCTTTATTTGAAGAGTAGATGACATAGAAACTGGTTAATGTTTTATTTCAAGTTTATATTTTCCAATTTATATGTTTGCATGTTTTATATTTTGTGTTTTATAAGTTTTATATACTTAAAAATGGATAGCAAGTTAAATTTTATTTAAAAAATATTTTATTTTTGATACTTCAAACTATTTTAAACTACCATTTTCTCTGATTGTACTTTCCTTTAGTCAACAACATTTGCTATGCCATTTAGGATTAGAGCAAGCAGCAAGTATAATAATGTGATGTATGAAAGGCATTCACGACTGTAATTTTATAATATGGATTGAAGTTTTTCAGAAATGTCCTGCACACACGATGCAGAATAAGAATGACACGAAAGAAAAAAATGCTTCCTTAGGAGAGGTTGAAGATGACTCAATTTTACCACCTATTATAGGTATGTACTGAATACGTATAATTTATAATTTTTTAAATGGCATTACCCAGTCTGTCCCATTTCAGTACAGAATTTAAAAACTTTATGTTGTGCTTTGTCAGGTCCTTTAATTTTGCTCACCCTTTTATTTTTTCTTTTTCTTTGTTTTTTGAAATCAAATCCATTTTCTTTATTATAGCTAATTTAACTCCTGACTTTCACAAAGTCATGTGATTTGATTATTTGAGTAATTAATGCTTAAGGAAGAATTTTCCCCAGTACAGATCTCTTGGAATTAACATCATCTCTGTGTATTCACTTTACGGATTTTTTCCTGCCAGGATATCTGCTCCACATGGCTGCAGTTTATTTGTCCCTGTGAAGTCAAAATTTCTCAGTGCAATTCTAATGATGGTCTGAGGTCTGTCAGAGACAGTCCCAGGACCCACAGTTTGGACAAAGAGCTATTACCAGCATTAGACTTTTGGGAAATGGGAAAACCACCTAATTTTTGGTCGTTCAGCCTGAAGTAAGCCAGAAATATGTGTAAAGTGCAGGTCTCTAAGAGGTCTTGTGGTTGAAGATCATGGTGGCTTTTGTTTTCAAGACAAAGACTCTGACTCATTTCATGGAAATTGGCACTGCTGTGGAAAAAGCTGTTACTATTTTTCAAAAGAAGAGAAAACTTGGGAGGAGAGTAAGAAGTCATGTGAAGACATGGATTCTAGTCTCATTACGATTGATAATAAAGCAGAGCAGGTATGTCTGCTTTATTAAACTTGATTAAATGCTTTATGAGAAGTCCTATGTCTTGAGTTAGGATCATTGTTTCGAGTTTCCTCCCATATTATTTGGTCACTTTATTTTGAAGCACTTGTTAATCAGTGTAGATTCTCTAAAGAGGAGATGAAGGTGTAACATGGACCTAGAAAAACCCCTGTTTTATTTACTTATTTTTTTAAGTAGGGTCCAGCCCAGCCTGGAGCCCACCTGAGTCTTTAACTCATGACCCTGAGATCAAGACCTGAGCTGAGATCAAGAGTCAGGTACTTAACCAACCAAGCTACTTAAGCACCCCAAGATCCGTTGTTTTAAAAAACAAACAAGAGAGTCATTTCACTGTTAGACTTTTTATTGTATGTGTTGCATCTTCACATTTTAATATACATTAGAGAGTTAGTTTTTAGCTTCTCAGGGCTACTACAGGGCAAAAGAAAAACTACCTTCAATGGTGTGAGCAATGTAAAGTGATAATTTTCATTATCTGAGTTCTCTTGTTCCTTCTTGTTCAGTATTTGGAAGGAGTCACACTTGTAAGGGAAGATGAGTCTCTTGCTTTCATGAGTGGCCATGGGAAAAAGGATGAAAAATAGTGATTGAATATATTGGAATTATTCTTTAAAAATGAAGTTTTATTTTATTTTAATTTTTTTTCAGTGTTCCAGAATTCATTGTTTATGCACCACCCCCAGTACTCCATGCAATATGTGCCCTCCATAATACCCACCACCAGGCTCACCTAACCCCCTCCCTCAAAAAAAGTCCTCAGTTTGTTTCTCAAAGTCCACAGTTTCTCATGGTTTGTCTCCCCCTCCAATGTCCCCCAACTCACTTCTCCTCTCCATCTCCCAATGTCCTCCGTGTTATTCCTTATGCTCCACAAGTAATTTAAACCATGTGATAATTGACTCTCTCTGCTTGACTTATTTTACTTTTAATCCAGAATTGCAGAGGAAACATCTCTTTTCTAGTAGAGACAATCTAGATCAAATTTGCCATTCCTTATAAAGTTTAGGACTATAAAGTCAATTGAATGGATTCTGTAGATTTCCTTCTAATAGTTCCATTTAGTCACCAAATTCCAGTTACATTGTTTAGTCTTAACAATGTTATTTCTAATAGTATCTTGTGAAGGATGAGTGAAAAGCCCTATGTTTTGAAAAACAACAACATCACTCAGGGATGCCTGGCTGGCTCAGTCAGTGAGGCATGTGACTCTTGTTCTCAAGAGTTGTGAGTTCAAGCTCCATGTTGGGTGTAGCGCTTACCTAAAATAATAATAATAATAATAATAATAATAATAATAATAGTAATAGTAAAATGATTAAAAAATAAAACAAAAAGCCCTATGTTTTCTTGTTTATAAAATTCTTATTAAAATAGAAATATGAATAAATCACTTTTACTTATAAGAAACAGATGAACTAAGAAATCACATTAAGGAGTCAAATTTTAAAAATCCAGCTACATCTTATTAATACCTTGATTCATTTCAACCTCAATGGTTATCAGTCTGTTCTGAAATGAGTTGTTTTCTTTTCTCAGAAATTTACTTTATTTGTAATCTGTACTCTCCCTGTAATCTGTAATTTCCAATTCAGTGTTCTTCAGTTTTAGTCCTACCATTAAAGTTTCTAGGCTTCAAAGTTTCAGTGAAGCTTCTTATATTGTTATCCCTGTATCTCTGTGAACTAATCTAGAGCCTTTGAAATTCCTTGTGACTTCTGTCATGGGTTAGAGCAAAGCTCTGTTGCATAGTCTATAATCTGATAGACTTGTTGTCAGGACCTACCCTGAAATACTGATGCATTATAGAAACCAGAGACAGACTTTGCTGCAGAGCAGCATTGCTCTGACAGTAATGGTTTAGGATTTTAGTCTTTTGTTATTTTCCAAAGTCTAGAAGTATAATGAAAGCAGTGCCTTAAATCCATTGATGCAGAAAAATGAGATTGGCTTTTATACAAGTAGTTATACCTGTAAATCTAACAAAAATATGTGAGTGAAAAAATCAATGAACATTTAATTTTAGTGTTTCTTCAGAGATGATAAAGTATATTATATTTTATGTAATACTCATCCATCTTCCCTACTCTAAAAGATACACTATTGAGATTTTTTTCTTATACAATTTAATTATAGTGAAAAGAATATTGAAGTCTGTGTGTATGTGTGTGTGTGTGTGTGTGAGAGAGAGAGAGAGAGAGAGAGGAGAGAAAGAAAGAGTGGGAGAGAGATAGAGGGAGAAGATTTGAGAGAGAGAGAGAGAGAGAAAGATGGAGAGGTAATAAATACATTGCTTTTAGGAAAGAACATTAATTTGTTGCTTTACATTTGTATCCATAAGGGAACTTTTTTTCCTTTTTAAAATAATTTTTTATTTTTTATTTACATGTAATATATTATTAGCCCCAGGGGTACAGGTCTGTGAATCGCCAGGTTTACACACTTCACAGCACTCACCATAGTACGTACCTTCCCCAATGTCCATAACCCAACCACCTCCCTACTCCCCTCCTCATGGCAACCCTCAGTTTGTTTTGTGAGATTAAGTCTCTTATGGTTTGTCTCCCTCCCGATCCCATGTTGTTTCATTTATTCCATAAGGGAACATTTGAAGTGAATAAACTATGACAATTAGAATAATGATTACAAATAACTTAACAATTTTTTATGTTAAAGATATTTTTGACACTGCATTCATTCTTCAGTGCAGAAAATTTTCTGAACTGAGAGTATGATTCCCACTTCAGTTATGGAAAATACTCAAGGAAGGCTTTTTGTTTTTGTTTTTGTTTTTTGCTACAGTGTACATAGCAAAAAAATGGCATAAACTGTTTCAAGGGTCGTAGGTATCGTTTTTTCATTTTCACTGCTGTGTGTGATTCCACAGTGTGCATATGCTTCATCCATTCTCTAGATGATGGGAATTTGGGTTGTTTCCAGCTCTTGTTGTTATGACTAGTCCTTCATGAAGCATTCTGAGACATGTCTCCCATGTGTCTTCTCTCTCTCTTTTTTTTTAATGATAAGTCATCTTATGAGTGGAATCATTGGTCAGTATGATTTGTACAAGTTCAATTTCATATGAGAATTCCAGATCATTTTTCAATATGATTTTAACATCAGTTTAAAAGATATCTTTGATCTCTACTATCCCACAAACGTGTTGTTATTTTTACATTCTGCCAATTGAATAGTTGTAGAATATCTCCTGATCTATAGTGAGCCTGGCTCTTTCCTATTTATTGGCTATATGCTTTATTTATCTGAAATGTGTTCTTATGTTTTGTCCATTTTTTTTATTGGATAATTTTATTTTGATATTGCTTGATAGAAATATGTGTTTGTTCTTTAAGTTACGGCAGATGTCTCCAGATTTGAAGCTTGTATTTTCACATTCTTTAAGGTAGAGAGAAGTTCTAGGTTTAGTGCAATCCTATTTACTGGTCTACTTTATCATATGTGAAGTTTTTTTCAAGTCCATCATATCCCTTTCTGGGTATCTTTCATTCAGTTATAAAAGAGTTGAGTGATTTATTAAATCCTTTCCATATCCATTTCTTCTGTGCACATGGAGAAATTAGTCTGCCTCCTCCATTTATCAGAGTGGCATTGGAAGATAAATGTGTCCAGATTTTACGAGTCCTCTGCACGTGAGGTGTTTTCAGTGATGTTATGAATAATACCTACTTCTCCTTTCCCACAGAACTTCATTCAATCAAAAATAAGATACAATTACTGGATTGGATTACATAAAGAAGGAGCTAAGTATCCCTGGAAGTGGCTGGATGGCACACCCCTATCTCAGATGGTGTAAGTTTTCATGTCACTGTTTCCCATTCCCTCTCCTGCTCAGGAACTGCCTGGTAGATTATAGGTCAAGAAGAGGAGAGGATCCTCGGGGACTTATGGAATATCTTGAATTCCATGTGTTCTCACTCTCAGCTAGGCAACCAAATGCAAATCTCAGGCCTCCAATAGACCCAAAGAGCATTATTTATTCCATGTTCCTCAATGGAGGGTCTTTCCAAACATGGTAAAGAGACATTTTTCTTTTGTTTCTTTTTCTTGTATGTTCTGTGGTACTAGCATGTTCACTAGTTTGGGTGCAGGAAATGGTAAAAGTATAATGAGGAAAGAAAAGTTGTATCTAAACCCAGCTCTCTCTGTCAGTACAACTTGTACCTATTTAGTTGGTGTCATTCAAGAATTAAAAAAAAGAGCTTTTTCCATTAAGTGACTCTGTAATCTTGCATCTCTAATGTGGTCACTTAGTGTCTTTCATGCTATTATTTCACAGAAGTCCACATAATTTCTGGTAGTCCTGTCTCATTGGTAAATCCCATACATTTGTTGGTTGATGTCTAGGAAACTAGTTTAGAAAATGAAGCAAATGATCTAGTAAATCTAAGTAACATGGGGGACAGTATGAGAGACATTGGGTTATTTAACATGTTTGTTGATGGGCTTGTAATATGCCAGGCACAGCTCTAGGCATTGAAACTACAGTGATGAATAAAACAGGCCACAGTATCCTCCCCTTACGGATATTACATTCTAATGCAGGAGTGATAGTACTGGTGGGGATGAATGAGGACCAAACAAATAGGCTAAGTAAATGATATGGCACATTAGAAGAAGATAAATGCTATGGAGTGTTGTGAAGTCTCTTATTTTTTTGCTATATGGCAGTGTCTTTTGTGTATATGACGGTAAGAGAAAGAAATTTCACTGTTTTAAATGGGATGGACAGAGACAATCTCCTGGAGAAATGTTTGTACAGTTCGTTGAATGAACCAGCCATTTGGATTACCTGATGGGACGGCTCCCTAATAGTAGACACAGCTGGTGTAAAGACCCTGAGGTAGGAGTGTATTTAACATGCTTGAGGAAATAGCAAGAGGGCCTACAATGCTAGAACAAGGTGAACAAGGGGGTGGGGGAGATGTAGGTTAGAGGCTTAATGACAGTGGGAGTGTGTAGGACATCAGAAAAGTATAAGAACTTGGATTTTTTCATGAAGGCATGAGACGCTATTAGAGGGTTTTGAGCAGAGGAGGGACAAAAACAGGCTTCTTGTTCTGGAGTCCCTCTGGACACTCTGTTGAGATTACTTGGTGTGTGTTCTTTTGGGGGAGGAAGTAAGGAGTCTAAATGAGGATGCAGGAGGCTGCTTAAGAGTCTGTTGTAGACATCCAGATGAGATGTCGTGACTTGATGATGATTGGTAGGGTTGATGCTGGTGTAAAGTGGCCAGATTCCACACTTCTTTCAAAAATGTGTGAAAGAAAGACAAATCAGCATGGCTCCAGGGTTTTTGGTCCAGAAGTTGTAAGACTGATGCTGCTATTAATGTTACTCGAGCATAATTGGAATTCAGTGTTAGATACAATTTGAATGACTCTATTCAACATTTTGCTCTGTATACACGTGTCCCACGGGGCATTGTGATACATGATCACGAAGCTCACATGAGAGGTCGGTGCAGGGAATGCAGATGTTGTACACAGCAGTGCACAGTGAAATAAGTAAGAGGGTGGAAGTGATTCTCAGGAAATCCTGGACACCCGAGTGTTTAAGATGATGATAAGATAATGGGGAGATGAAGATAACCAGAAAATATCATTGAGAAAAGTGCTTCGAGATACAAAAGTAAAACCATGAAGGGACAGATAGGGTAATGGAATCCTTGTAGAAGAAGTACTACTGAAGTAATAGTGGAATTTAAAATGTTGGTGAGTTCTCTGGGGCGCCTGGGTGGCTCAGTGGGTTAAAGCCGCTGCCTTCGGCTCAGGTCATGATCCCAGGGTCCTGGGATCGAGCCCTGCATCAGGCTCATTGGGCTCTCTGCTCAGCGGGGAGCCTGCTTCCTCTTCTCTCTCTGCCTACTTGTGATATCCATCTGTCAAATAAATAAAAAATCTTAAAAAAAAATAAAATGTTGGTGAGTTCTCACTGATAAATTTTACTACTTGAAATTTTTACTTCTTATCAGTTACATTCATGAACATTTGAAGGGAAATTAAAACTAAGTAACATTATTTTTTCTGTATGCTGTAGCCTAGCCCCCAAATTTAAAATCCAGGTACTTTATTCTCATAGCCCAATTTCACAACATTTGAACATTTTGTTTGGTGTGGAAAACAGTGAGCTGAGTCGGGAAAAGTGCACTCTGTTTTAAATCATATAAACAGGGGTGCCTGGGTGGCTCAGTGGGTTAAAGCTGCTGCCTTTAGCTCAGGTCATGATCCCAGGGTCCTGGGATCGAGCCCTGCATCGGGCTCTCTGCTCCACAGGGCGCCTGCTTCCCTTCCTCTCTCTCTCTGCCTGCCTCTCTGCCTACTTGTGATCTCTGTCTGTCAAATAAATAAATAAAATCTTTAAAAAATGCATATAAACACCCTCTATGATTAAAGTGAGGCTAGTATTTTAAATGCATAGTTTGTGCACATTAATTTGAATCATAGGAAACTTGAATATTTTTATATGTAGTTACAGTATGTCAGATAATGAATTTATTGTATTTGGTCACTTTCCAGGAGTTTCAGGAGTTTTAGAAGAATTTTTCAAGTGTATATGTCTAACTTATGTATACATCCCAGTCTATACTAGTCTTTCTACTTCTCCCCTATCTCCAGCTGTCCACTGATATTTCCATTAGTTTTAGATACAATTACACTTCATAATCTTACAGCTATATGTCTGTCACACAATTTGTATGTCTACTGAAATCATTGCACCTATGTTGTAAATTTGTGATACATTTTGCCTGACAAATGACTTGCTAAAATAAATATATTCTCTGATGCAGGAATTTCCAGCAGAGTTTATCGGATGTAAGATGTGGACACCTCAAGCCATCAACTATGTCTACTGCTGGTTGTCAAAAACCCTTTCGTTACATTTGTGAAAAGCCATTCACTTGCCCTTGTTATTAAAAGAATTACTGTCATCAAAATTTTAATATTTTCTTTCTTTAACAACTATTAGGGAAAAAACTTAGGGTATTCACTCAAATTAGTTTACTCTGCATGACTTATTAAGGATAATCATCTTTCAAACATTCTTCAACAAGGTTAAAACACTAAAATTTATAAATAGGAAAATTATACATCCAAAAAATAAGTTTATTGTTTAGAAATTTCAAGAACGAATCCATCAGAGAATGTGAAACAAATTCATTTTGATTGAGTGTAAGATTTTACATTTAAAAATAATTAAGTGATCCCGATACAAGTAGGTAATTAATACATTCACATTGTTCAAAATATAAGAGGTACATAATGATGAACAAATTCTCTTAACCTATCTTGTTCCTTATTCACCTAGTTCCCTTCTTATAGGGAAACATGTAATAGATAGTACTCTGAAAATATTCTAGGAAAGTACAGCCATATGCATGCTATCTGCTAAACAAAATGTTACATAACTACAAACAATGGTATTGCTTCTTTACATTTTTGTTTAAAAATATATTGTGCAGTTTGTTCCATTTCAGTACACAGGAGCTTCATCAGTGTTTGTAAGCATCTGCAAATGTTACACTAAACAGATGTACCAAAAATGTATCTACAAGTTTTATTTCCAATGGATATTTAGGTGTGTCCCAGAGTTTTACAGTTGTAGAAAAATGCTAGAATGAATAGTACTTAACACAGTATCATTTGCCATATATATATACATATATATATATATGGCAATATATATAGAAGTATATTTAACATATATTTATATATATGGTAAATCTCTAGCAGTGAAATCTCTGTATCAAAAGATGTGTACATTAAATTTTTAATAGGCATATAATATTTCAGTAGAGGTTGTACACCTATCATCTCCACACAGCAGTATTCAAGGGTTCCTACTTCCTCACTTCTTTATCACCATGTGTCATCAATCTATTTGATGTTGCCAATAAAACCTTCACCAGTATAATAGGGATTATCTTGTATCATTTTAAATGTACAATTTCCTATTATGTGTGAGGCCAGCATCTCTTTCTGGTATTTCTTTAATTTAAGCTATCTGTCGGTGTCTTTGTGGACTGATATCCTAAACACAATTTTGAGCAAAGAAACCAGACACCAAATAGTTTACCTATAAAATTCCCCCATTTATGAGGTTCAACACCAGGTAAATCTAATCTCTGTGATTAGAAATTAGGACAGAAATTCCTGCTGTGTGGATTTATTCCTAAAAGGAACAATAATAGAGAATGAATACTATTTGCTATGGTGCAGAGTTATTCTTGGAAAGAAACACTGTCCAAGGGACAATTCTCAGGTGCTGATAATACGTATAACGCCCAGTGCTCATTGCGATATGTGCCCTCCTCCATCCTCATCTCTTCCCAGTTTCTGTCTGTTGTGGGCAATTCTTTTGTTTCCTTGATCATCTCTGTATCACTCCAATCTTTGCTTCTGTTATCACATCGCATTCTTCTTCTGTGTTCCTGTTAAAATATCCATCTCTTTATAAGGAGACTCTTAGGCCTCTTCCTAAAGACATCATTTTAACTTGATTACATCTGTGAAGACCTTATTTCCAAATAAGGGCATATTCACAGGTAATAGGAATTACAATTTCAGCATATTTTTTTATGCCTTTGTTTCTTGTGGTTTTGGTGTCATTTCTAAATGATACTTCTAAAAAAACCATAACGTTGCCAAGGCAGAATTTTAATGGTTTTAGGTTTTATGATTATGTCTTTAATACATTTTGAGATAATTTTTGTGACTAGGTTAAGATAGGGTCCAATTTCACTATGCTGCACATGGTTATCCAATTTTGCCCACACCATTTGTTGAAGACCTGTCGTTTTTCCGGTGACTCTTCTTGGCTTCTTTGTCAATATTACTTGTCCATATATACATAGGTTTATTTCTGGGGTCTTGGTTCTATTCCATTTGTCTATTACTATGCCAGTTCTATGCTGTTTTGATTACTATAGCTTTGTAGTATAGTTTAAAATCAGGAATTGGGATGCCTTTAATTTTGTTCACTTTCTTGATTGCTTCATATATATAATTTTTTTAATTTTATTTTTTATAAACATATAATATATTTTTATCCCCAGGGGTACAGGTCTGTGAATCGCCAGGTTTACACACTTCACAGCACTCACCATAGCACATACCCTCCCCAAAGTCCATAATCCCACCCCTACCCCAACCTCCCTCCCCCCATCAACCCTCAGTTTGTTTTGTGAGATTAAGAATCACTTATGGTTTGTCTCCCTCCCAATTCCATCTTCTTTCATTTACTCTTCTCCTACCCCCTTAACCCCCCAGGTTGCATCTCCTCTCCCTCATATCAGGGAGATCATATGATAGTTGTCTTTCTCCGATTGACTTATTTCGCTAAGCATGATACCCTCTAGTTCCATCCACGTCATCGCAAATGGCAAGATTTCATTTCTTTTGATGGCTGCATAGTATTCCATTGTGTATATATACCACATCTTCTTTATCCATTCGTCTGTTGATGGACATCTAGGTTCTTTCCATAGTTTGGCTATTGTAGATATTGCTGCTATAAACATTCGGGTGCATGTACCCCTTCGGATCACTACGTTTGTATCTTTAGGGTAAATACCCAGCAGTGCAATTGCAGGGTCATAGGGTAGTTCTATTTTCAACATTTTGAGGAACCTCCATGCTGTTTTCCAGAGTGGTTGCACCAGCTTGCATTCCCACCAACAGTGTAGGAGGGTTCCCCTTTCTCCGCATCCTTGCCAGCATCTGTCATTTCCTGACTTGTTAATTTTAGCCATTCTGACTGGTGTGAGGTGATATCTCATTGTGGTTTTGATTTGTATTTCCCTGATGCCAAGTGATGTTGAGCACTTTTTCATGTGTCTGTTGGCCATCTGGATGTCGTCTTTGCAGAAATGTCTGTTCATGTCCTCTGCCCATTTCTTGATTGGATTATTTGTTCTATGGGTGTTGAGTTTGCTAAGTTCTTTATAGATTTTGGACACTAGCCCTTTATCTGATATGTCATTTGCAAATATCTTCTCCCATTCTGTCAGTTGTCTTTTGGTTTTGTTAACTGTTTCCTTTGCTGTGCAAAAGCTTTTGATCTTGATAAAATCCCAATAGTTCATTTTTGCCCTTGCTTCCCTTGCCTTTGGCGAAGTTCCTAGGAGGATGTTGCTGCGGCTGAGGTCGAAGAGGTTGCTGCCTGTGTTCTCCTCAAGGATTTTGATGGATTCCTTTCTCACATTGAGATCCTTCATCCATTTTGAGTCTATTTTCGTGTGTGGTGTAAGGAAATGATCCAATTTCATTTTTCTGCATGTGGCTGTCCAATTTTCCCAACACCATTTATTGAAGAGGCTGTCTTTTTTCCATTGGACATTCTTTCCTGCTTTGTCCAAGATTAGTTGACCATAGAGTTGAGGGTCTATTTCTGGGCTCTCTATTCTGTTCCATTGATCTATGTGTCTGTTTTTGTGCCAGTACCATGCTGTCTTGATGATGACAGCTTTGTAATAGAGCTTGAAGTCCGGAATTGTGATGCCACCAACTTTGGCTTTCTTTTTCAATATTGCTTTGGCTATTCAAGGTCTTTTCTGGTTCCATATAAATTTTAGGATTATTTGTTCCATTTCTTTGAAAAAAAGGATGGTACTTTGATAGGAATTGCATTAAATGTGTAGATTGCTTTAGGTAGCATAGACATTTTCACAATATTTATTCTTCCAATCCAGGAGCATGGAACATTTTTCCATTTCTTTGTGTCTTCCTCAATTTCTTTCATGAGTACTTTATAGTTTTCTGAGTATAGATTCTTAGTCTCTTTGGTTAGGTTTATTCCTAGGTATCTTATAGTTTTGGGTGCAATTGTAAATGGGATGGACTCCTTAATTTCTCTTTCTTCTGTCTTGTTGTTGGTGTAGAGAAATGCAACTGATTTCTGTGCATTGATTTTATATCCTGACACTTTACTGAATTCCTGTACAAGTTCTAGCAGTTTTGGAGTGGAGTCTTTTGGGTTTTCCACATAGAGTATCATATCATCTGCAAAGAGTGATAGTTTGACTTCTTCTTTGCCGATTTGGATGCCTTTAATTTCCTTTTGTTGTCTGATTGCTGAGGCTAGGACTTCTAGTACTATGTTGAATAGCAGTGGTGATAACGGACATCCCTGCCGTGTTCCTGACCTTAGCGGAAAAGCTTTCAGTTTTTCTCCATTGAGAATGATATTTGCGGTGGGTTTTTCATAGATGGCTTTGATAACATTGAGGTATGTGCCCTCTATCCCTACACTTTGAAGAGTTTTGATCAGGAAGGGATGCTGTACTTTGTCAAATGCCTTTTCAGCATCTATGGAGAGTATCATATGGTTCTTGTTGTTTCTTTTATTAATGTGTTGTATCACATTGATTGATTTGCGGATGTTGAACCAACCTTGCAGCCCTGGAATAAATCCCACTTGGTCGTGGTGAATAATCCTTTTAATGTACTGTTGAATCCTATTGGCTAGTATTTTGGTGAGAATTTTTGCATCTGTGTTCATCAAGGATATTGGTCTGTAGTTCTCTTTTTTGGTGGGATCCTTGTCTGGTTTTGGGATCAAGGTGATGCTGGCCTCATAAAATGAGTGTGGAAGTTTTCCTTCCATTTCTATTTTTTGGAACATTTTCAGGAGAATAGGAATTAGTTCTTCTTTAAATGTTTGGTAGAATTCCCCCGGGAAGCCGTCTGGCCTTGGGCTTTTGTTTGTTTGGAGATTTTTGATGACTGTTTCAATCTCCTTACTGGTTATGGGTCTGTTGAGGCTTTCTATTTCTTCCTGGTTCAGTTGTGGTAGTTTATATGTCTCTAGGAATGCATCCATTTCTTCCAGATTGTCAAATTTGTTGGCGTAGAGTTGCTCATAGTATGTTCTTATAATTGTCTGTATTTCTTTGGTGTTCGTTGTGATCTCTCCTCTTTCATTCATGATTTTATTTATTTGGGTCCTTTCTCTTTTTTTTTTTTGATAAGTCTGGCCAGGGGTTTATCAATCTTATTAATTCTTTCAAAGAACCAGCTCCTAGTTTCGTTGATTTGTTCTATTGTTTTTTTGGTTTCTATTTCATTGATTTCTGCTCTGATCTTCATGATTTCTCTTCTCCTGCTGGGTTTGGGGTTTCTTTCTTGTTCTGTCTCCAGCTCCTTTAGGTGTAGGGTTAGGTTGTGTACCTGAGACCTTTCTTGTTTCTTGAGAAAGGCTTGTACCACTATATATTTTCCTCTCAGGACTGCCTTTGTTGTGTCCCACAGATTCTGAACCGTTGTGTTTTCATTATCATTTGTTTCCATGAATTTTTTCAATTCTTCTTTAATTTCCTGGTTGACCCATTCATTCTTTAGAAGGATGCTGTTTAGCCTCCATATATTTGGGTTCTTTCCAAATTTCCTCTTGTTATTGAGTTCTAGCTTCAGAGCATTGTGGTCTGAAAATATGCAGGGAATGATTCCAATCCTTTGATATCGGTTGAGTCTTGATTTAGGACCAAGATTGTGATCTCTTCTGGAGAATGTTCCATGTGCACTAAAGAAGAATGTGTATTTTGTTGCTTTGGGATGAAATGTTCTGAATATATCTGTGATGTCCATCTGGTCCAGTGTGTCATTTAAGGCCTTGATTTCCTTGTTGATTTTTTGCTTGGATGATCTGTCCATTTCAGTGAGGGGAGTGTTAAAGTCCCCTACTATTATTGTATTATTGTCGATATGTTTCTTTGATTTTGTTATTAATTGGTTTATATAGTTGGCTGCTCCCACGTTATGGGCATAGATATTTAAAATTGTTAGATCTTCTTGTTGGACAGTTCCTTTGAGTATGATATAGTGTCCTTCCTCATCTCTTATTATAGTCTTTGGCTTAAAATCTAATTGATCTGATATAAGGATTGCCACTCCTGCTTTCTTCTGATGTCCATTAGCATGGTAAATTGTTTTCCACCCCCTCACTTTAAACCTGGAGGTGTCTTCGGGTTTAAGATGAGTTTCTTGTAGGCAACATATAGATGGGTTTTGTTTTTTTTATCCATTCTGATACCCTGTGTCTCTTGATTGGGGCATTTAGCCCATTAACATTCAGGGTAAGTATTGAGAGATATGAATTTAGTGCCATTGTATTGCCTGTAAGGTGACTGTTATTGTATATTGTCTCTGTTTCTTTCTGATCTACTACTTTTAGGGTCTCTCTTTGCTTAGAGGACCCCTTTCAATATTTCCTGTAGAGCTGGTTTGGTATTTGCAAATTCTTTCAGTTTTTGTTTGTCCTGGAAGCTTTTAATCTCTCCTTCTATTTTCAATGATAGCCTAGCTGGATATAGTATTCTTGGCTGCATGTTTTTCTCGTTTAGTACTCTGAATATATCATGCCAGCTCTTTCTGGCCTGCCAGGTCTCTGTGGATAAGTCTGCTGCCAATCTAATATTTTTACCATTGTATGTTACAGACTTCTTTTCCCGGGCTGCTTTCAGGATCTTCTCTTTGTCACTAAGACTTGTAAATTTTACTATTAGGTGACGGGGTGTGGACCTATTCTTATTGATCTTGAGGGGGCTTCTCTGAACCTCCTGAATTTTGATGCTTGTTCCCTTTGCTATATTGGGGAAATTCTCTCCAATAATTCTCTCCAATATACCTTCTGCTCCCCTCTCTGTTTCCTCTTCTTCTGGAATCCCAATTATTCTAATGTTGTTTCGTCTTATGGTGTCACTTATCTCTCGAATTCTCCCCTCGTTGTCCAGTAGCTGTTTGTCCCTCTTTTGCTCAGCTTCTTTATTCTCTCTCATTTGGTCTTCTATATCGCTAATTCTTTCTTCTGCCTCATTTATCCTAGCAGTGAGAGCCTCCATTTTTGATTTCACCTCATTAATAGCTGTTTTGATTTCAACTTGGTTAGATTTTAGTTCTTTTATTTCTCCAGAAAGGGCTTTTATATCTCCCGAGAGGGTTTCTCTAATATTTTCCATGCCTTTTTCAAGCCCGGCTAGAACCTTGAGAATCGTCATTCTGAACTCTAGATCTGACATATTACCAATGTCTGTATTGATTAGGTCCCTAGCCTTTGGTACTGCCTCTTGTTCTTTTTTTTGTGGTGAATTTTTCAGCCTTGTCATTTTGTCTAGATAAGAGTATATGAAGGAGCAAGTAAAATACTAAAAGGGTGGCAACAACCCCAGGAAAATATGCTTTAGCCAAATCAGAAGAGATCCCAAATCGTGAGGGGGGAGAAAGGGGATAAAAAGAGGTTCAGAAAGAAAAAAAAAAGAAAAAAAAAAGAAAAAGAAAAAAAGAAACAATTAAAAAAAGAAAACCAATAAAGAAAAAATATAAAAAGGAAAAAAATATATATATACATATATTAGGTAAACTAGTTAGAAAACGTTAAAAAAGAAAGGGTAAAAGTTAAAAAAATTTAGCAGAAGAAGAAAAAAAAAATTGAAAAACAAAGGAAGAAAAAAAATTAACTGCAAGGCTAAAGAATCATGGGGAGAATGCCATGAGTTCCGTGCTTTGCTTTCTCCTTCTCTGGAATTCCGATGCTCTCCTTGGTATTGAAACTGTACTCCTTGGTAGGTGAACATGGTCCTGGCTGGGTTTCTTGTTGCTCTTCTGGGGGAGGGGCCTGTTGTAGTGATTCTCAAGCGTCTTTTCCCCAGGCGGGGTTGCACCGCCCTTACCCGGGGCCGGGCTGAGTAATCCGCTCGGGTTTGCTGGGTTTGCTTTCGGGATCTTTTGTTCCCTGAGCGCTTTCAGTAGAGTTCCGGAGGGCGGGAATGAAGATGGCGGCCTCCCGGTCTCCGGCCCAGAGGAGCCGAGAGCCCGGGGCCCCACTCCTCAGTGCGCCCTCAGAGAACAGCACCCAATTGCTCCCGTCACCCTGGCCTCTGGCCGCGCCCCGAGCTGACCGAGCCTGCGACCGGTTCAAGGTAACCCCGAGCTTAGAGCTTACTCCTCGGCTCTGTCTCTGTAGCCGGCTTCCCCGTTCTGATACCGGTAAGCTCTGCGACACTCAGACACCCCCAATCCTTCTGTGACCCTGTGGGACCTGAGGCCACGCTGACCCCGCCTGGGCTTCACCCCGGTTAAGCCTCTGGAGCGATGTCCCTCAGTGGAACAGACTTTTAAAAGTCCTGATTTTGTGCTCTGTTGCTCCGCCGCTTGCCGGGAGCCGGCCCCTCCCCCCGTGGTCTGTCTTCCCGTCGCTTTGGATTCACTTCTCCGCCAGTCCTACCTTTCAGAAAGTGGTTGATTTTCTGTTTCTAGAATTTCTGTTCTTCTTCTCTTCAATCTCCCGTTGGATTTGTAGGTGTTTGCAATCTTTAGATGAGCTATCTAGCTGATCTCCCGCTACCTGAAGTAGTCTCAGCCTGCTACTTCTCCGCCATCTTGACTCCTCCTGCTTCATATATTTTAAGGTTTTGTGGTTTTATGTAAATTTTAGAATTGCCTTCTTTATTTCTGTGAATAATGCTGTTGGAATTTTGATAGGCATTGCCTTGATCTGTAGATGGCTTTTGTTTTTGTTGAATGTTCCTTTGTAACACAAAAAGACCCCCTATTAGGCTATGGGGGATTTTTCAGCAAAATTTACAGGCCAGAAAGGAATGAGAAGATATATTCAGCATGATGACAGAGAAAATGCCAAACAAGAACTATCTATCTGGCTAATGTATTCTTCAGAAATAAGAGAAGGACATACTTTCCTTACAAACAAAAGCTAAGGGAGTTTATCATCACTAGATCTGACTTACAGAGAAATCAGACAGAAGGTGTCAGTAAAAAAGTAGAGATCCTGAACAAGACTTTAGATCAATTATACCTCACAGATATATAGAGAATATTCTGACCACAAGAGAATACACATTTTTCTCAATTAAACATAGAACTTTCTCCAAGATAACAAATAGAATCTCAAAGGAGTATCTGTAGTCAAAACAATCTTCAAAAAGAAGAACACAGTTGAAGGCCTTACAATCTTATTTGAAAACCTCTAACAACATTGCAATTCTCAAAATACAGTCGTTCCTGAATTTATGATGGTTGAAATTTATGATGGGAAGTTGAAAATATTGCAAGCTGAAAATGTATTTATTTATTTATTTATTTTTAAAAAAGATTATTTATTTATTTATTTGACAGAGAGAGATCACAAGTAGGCAGAGAGGCAGGCAGAGAGAGAGGAAGGGAAGCAGGCTCCCTGCTGAGCAGAGAGCCCGATGCGGGACTCGATCCCAGGACCCTGAGATCATGACCTGAACTGAAGGCAGCAGCTTAACCCACTGAGCCAC
Organism: Lutra lutra; assembly: GCF_902655055.1. Classification (NCBI taxonomy): domain Eukaryota; kingdom Metazoa; phylum Chordata; class Mammalia; order Carnivora; family Mustelidae; genus Lutra; species Lutra lutra. Next base: position 90,022,113 of record NC_062285.1, read on the forward strand.
CCAGGTACCCTGAAAATGTATTTAATACATCAAACTGACTGAAATCAACACTTAGAGTTGCCCACCTCACACATGCTTAGAACACTTACAGTAGCCTGTAGTTAGGCAAAATCATCTAAGACAAAGCCTCTATTATAATAAGGTATGTCATGTAATTTATTAAATATTGTACTGAAAGTGAAAAGTAAGAATAGAGTGGTTGTATGGGTACTGAATAGTTGTAAGTGCATTGGTTGTTTCCCTTTGTGATCACATGACTTCCTGGGAGGTGTGCCTCCCTGCCACTGCCCAGCATTATGAGAGTGCAGCACCATATATTGTTAGCCTGGGAAAAGGTCAAAATTCAAAACTCAGAGTATGGTTTCTACTGAATGCATATCATTTTTTCACCACCGTAAAGTAAAAAATCGTAAGTTGACCCATCATAGGTCCATTGATTTTGAGTTTGGTTCTGTCTGTAGGATGGCGCTGGCATAAAGACAGACATACAGGCCAATGGAATAGAATAGAGGGCCCAGAAATAAACCTTTGCAATTATGATGAAGTGATTTTTAACAAGAGTGCCAAGACCATTTGATAGAGAAAAGAACAGTTTCATCATCAAATGGTGCTATAAAATTGAGTTATTCACATGCAAAGAAAAAAAAAAGGGAAAGAAAAGAGAAAAAAAGATATTTGACCCTTACCTTCTACCATATACAAAATGAACTTAAAATAGATCAGAGCACTAAATGTAAGACATGCCATTATAAAAATCTTAGGAAAAAACAGTAGAAAATTTTCATGACATTGGATTTGGCATTGATTTCTTATACATGACACCAAAACATAGACAGGAAGAGTTAAAACAAATTAATTGGATTACATTGAAACTGAAAAATTCTTGCATCAAAAGGTACCATCAACAGAATGAAAAAACCTTACAGAATGAAGAAGTTGGCAGGTTATATATCTCGTAAGGATTTGTATCCAGAATATATGGAGATTTCCAACAACTCAACAATCACATAGAAAAAATAACCTGATTTAAAAAATGGACAGAAAATTTGGACAAACATTTCTAAAGGAAATATATCCAAATCCTCAACAGGGGTATGAAAAGATATTCGACATCACAAATCATTGGAGAAATGAAACTCAAATGCAGTAAGATATCACCTCATAACGATTAGGATGGCTTCATTGAAACAAAGGAACAAACCAAACCAAACCAAAACAAAAAACCCCACAAGAGATGAGGTGGAGCAAGGGCAAATCGCAAGAAGGTCATCAAAAGGTACAAACTTTCATTTATAAGACAAATAAGTCCTAGAAACATAACGTACAACATGACGGCTATAGTTAACTCTGCTGTGTGGTATATTTGAAAGCTGTTAAGAGAGTATAATTGAACAATTACCATCATAATGAAAAAAAAATATTCGAGCACCTGGGAGATGGAGTCAATTAAAGATCTGACTCTTGGTTTTGGCTCAGGTCACCATCTTAGGGTCATGAACGTGAGCCCCTCATCAGACTCTGTGCTCACCACAGAGTCTGCTTGGGTTTCTGTCTCTTCCTCTCCCCCTGCCCATACCTCCCTGGGCATGCCCACTCTCTCTCTCTCAAATAAATAAATCTTAAAAAAAAGTCCGTATTTTAATTTTTTTCTTTTTTTGGATATCTATATGAGATGATGGATGTTATCAAACCTTATTGTGGTAATCATTTCACAATATGTGTAATGAAATTCTGTTGTATGTCTTAAGCTTATAAACTTAAACTCAATTATATCATAATAAAACTGAAACTCAAATAAAATGGTGAAATATGAGTAAGTTATGTTTCTGCTATCAATATCAATTTCCTGATTTTTTATCATATACATTTTTATGTAACTTGTTATGCAAACACCTGAAAATTATAAAAGATGCTATTTTTGTGGAAACTTGGTGTAGTACCTGAGATCTCTGTATATTTTTGTAAGTTCTTGTCAGTCTGTAATTATTTCCATACAAAATGGAAAAAATTTGAGGAAGACATTTGTAGTGGTTATAACAACAACAGCAATAAAAAGATGGCATTAAGAATTTTTTTTTTAAAACTTGTTCATTGGAATAAGAAAAAAGGTAACCTAAATGTCAGAAAATTCTGATTGTATGAATAGTCAGTTTCACTCATTGCCATAGAGATGTTCACTGTATTATTGACAGTGAAAAATGAGAAATACTTGAGATGTCTGAGAATATGAAATGGATGAGTGAGGTATAATATATTTCATACAATGGAATTCTAGACTAAAGTTAAAATAAAGTTCTAGACCCACTTGTGTCACTATTGGGAGAAGATGGAAGACCTAGTGCAGAATAAAATAGCATTGTAGATCATACACTGCAATAACTCCATTTAGGTATATTTTCCTTCTATATATTGTTCATTCATGGTTATGTCATGTATATGAATCAATATACAGTAGTATATATGTAATCATACAAAATATAAAAGTTGCCCATACGTCGTCAAATACAAAATTACAGACAAAAATACATAAATTCAAGTTTGGGTTGTGTCCCTATAAAGGGAAGAAGATGGGCTTGGGAAGGAATACAAAGTCCTTCTCACTACCTCTGGATCTAAAGCACATAGAATACTAGACTTCTTCTGAAAAAAAAAAAAAGAAAGAAAGAAAAAGAAAAATTTGTCAAAACATTTTTGAGAAAGGACAAAGTAGGAGAATTCACATTACTTTGCTTGAAAATGTATATAAAGACACAGTAATCAAGGTATTGGTGAAAGAAAATAAATATTCAGATAAATGGAACAGGATAGAGAGTTTAGAAAGAGATTCACACGTAAACGGTCAATTGATTTTTGACAAAAGCACCCTATATTTCAACAGAAGAAAAGTGCTTTCAAAGAGTGATGGTCAACATCTTTGATCTGAGCCACAACAACTTCTTCCTAGAAACCTTGCCAAAGGCAAGGCAAGCAAGAGCAAAAATGAACTATTGGGACTTCATTAAGATCCAAACTTTTGCACAGCAAAGGAAACAGTCAACAAAACCAAAAGACTGACAGAATGGGAGAAGATATTTGCAAATGACACATCAGATAAAGGGCTAGTATCCAAAATCTTCAAAGAACTTATCAAACTCAACACCCAAAGAATCAATAATCCAATCAAGAAATGGGCAGAAGCCATGAACGGACATTTCTGAAAAGAAAACTTCCAAATGGCCAACAGACACATGAACAAGTGCTCAACATCACTTGGCATCAGGGAAATACAAATCAAAACCACAGTGAGATACCACCTCACACCAGTCGGAATGGCCAAATTAACAAGTCAGGAAAGGACAGATGTTGGCAAGGATGCGGAGAAATGGGTATCCTCCTACACTGTTGTTAGGAATGTAAGCTGGTGCAGCCACTCTGGAAAACAGTATGGAGATTCCTCACAAGTTGAAAATAGAGCTACCCTACAATCCAGTAATTTTAGTACTGGGTATTTACCCTAAAGATACAAATGTAGTGATCCAAAGTGGCATGTGCACCCAAATGTTTATAGCAGCAATGTCTGCAGTAGCCAAACTATGGAAAGAACCTAGGTGTCTATCAATAAACGGATACAGAAGATGTGGTATATATATGCAATGGAATACTATGTAGCCACCAAAAACCCCTGAAATCTTGCCATTTGCAATGACATGGATGGAACTAGAGGGTGCTATGCTAAGTGAAATAAGTCAATCAGGGAAAGAAAGTTGTCATATGATCTCTCTGATATGAGGAATTTGAGAGGAAGGACAGTGGTTTGTGGGGGGAAAGGAAGGAAAAACGAAACAAGATGGGACCAGAGAAGGAGACAAACCATAAGAGACTCTTAATCTCAGGAAACAAACTGAGGGCTGCTGGAGGGTGAGAGGGATAGGGTGGCTGGGTGATGGACACTGAAGAGGGTATGTGCTATGGTGAATGCTGTGAGTTGTATAAGGGTGATGATTCACAGACCTGTACCCCTGAAACAAATAATACATTATATGTTAATAAAAAAAGGGTGATACTGGAATAATTAGACATTTATATGCAAAAACTTTAAAAAAAGGAGCTCAATCCATACTTTGCACCACGTACAAAAATTGACTGGAAGTGGAGTCTAGAGGGAGGGTTAAGATGGTAGAAGAATAGCGCAACCTTAATTTTGCCTCTCCAGCTCATTCTGAACACCCCCCAAATTGATCAGAGGTCCTAGAGGGCAAAGCTGCATGTCTACAAGCAAAACCCATGATACATGGAGGTAGGAGCCGAGGAGAACTGATTTGGTGGGAGAAAGAGCCACAGTGCTGCAGAGTGGTGGGAGCCCTGATCACAGAAAGAGGAGTGAGAATGAATGAGAGAGAGAATGGTAAAAAAGTGAAAAAATGTGCAGGGGACTGCATAAGAAAACTGTTCCCCAAAATCATTGACTGGAAAAACAAAAGGCTTAAATACTGCCAGTTTTTTGTAAACAGCTGAGTGCAGAGTCTGAGGATTCAGAGGTCAGCATCGTTGTCAGGGTTCTGCCTGGTGGTGCTCCTGTGCTGAAGGAGGGCGACACCTGCGAGCAGGCAGCACAGTCTGAGGATCCTCTGGGTGGCATGGGGTGAGACAGTTCCTCTGCTTGGAGTGCTTTTGGAAAGAGAAGATATGGCTTCTCTGCAGGCAAATAATCCTGTGGCACCATTGGGCTGGCCCGTTTGCCAACACAGGAACAAAGCCGGTGAGGACAGCAAACCCTGGTGCCAGTTGCAGGTTGCAATTTACCATAAACTCTGAACCACTGCACCATCATGTGACTGTTTCCTAGGACAGGCCACACCAACTACAATGCAGTGAGACCCTCCTCCAGGGGTTCAGTGCAGTCTGTGCTTTGCCAGGGTCTCTGAAGTGTTGGGCTTTGAAACCCAGCCATGCTTGAGATAAAACACAGGAGTGCCACGTGGCCTGGCAGGCAGATAGCTTGGGCAAAGACAGGGTGAACATGGGGATCTGACAGAAGCTGGGGACACAGAGAGGCTGTTGTTTTCTCCTCTGAGAGAGCTTCCTGAAGAGTGGTGGGCAGGAACTCCCTATTCCAGAAAGGAGAGCAAGGAAAGGTATTTTCTCCGAGAGGAATTCACCCCAAAGGAAATAACAGGAAGAATGGACAGCCAAGGATCTAGTCAATACAGGTATAACAATAATTTGAAGCAAAAATTATAAGGATAATAGCTGGGCTTGAAAAAAAAAAAAGCATAGAAGACGCTAGAGAATCCCTTAATGCAGAGAGAAGAAAGAGTTAAAATCTAGTCAGGCTGAAATAAAAAATGCTATACCAAGATGCAAATCCAAATGGATGCCAAACAGCAAGGATGGATGAAACAAAGAAGTCAGTGACACAGAAGGTAAAATTATGGAAAATAATGAAACTGGAAAGAAGAGGAAAACAAAGGTAATGGACCATGAAGGTAGACTTAGTGACTTATTAAGAACTCAGTGACTTATTAAAATGTAATAACACTCATATTGTAGGAGTCCCAGAAAATGGAGAGAAAATGAGCAGAAGGTTTACTTGAGCAAACTATCACTGAAAGCTTCTCTAATCTAGAGAAGGGCATGGACATCAAAATCTAAGTGCAGAGTGTCCCCATTAAATTCAACAAAAGCCAGCCATTGCTAAGGAATATCAGTCAAATTCACCAGATACAGAGACAAGGAAAGAATCCTAGCGGCAAAGGGAAAAAAAGAAGTCCTTAACCTACAAGAGAAGACAGATAAGATTTGCAGTTCATCTGTCTTCAAAACGGAAGAACAAAAAGAAGATCCATCTATATGCTCCCTACAAAAGACTAATTTTATTTCATTTTTAAATATATATTTTTAAAAGATTTTATTTATTTATTTGACAGAGAGAGATCACAAGTAGACAGAGAGGCAGGCAGAGAGAGAGAGAGGGAAGCAGGCTCCCCGCCGAGCAGAGAGCCTGATGCGGGACTCGATCCCAGGACCCTGAGATCATGACCTGAGCCGAAGGCAGCGGCTTAACCCACTGAGCCACCTAGGGGCCCCTAATTTTTAAATATTTTTAAATTTTATAAAAGATTTATTTATTTCAGGGTGAGAGAATGCACAAGAGTTGTGGGAGGGGCAGGGGGAGAGGAAGATAAGCAGCCTTCCTGCTGAGTGGGGATCCTCACCTGGGGCTCGATCCCAGGACCCTGTAATCATGTCCTAAGCCAAAACCAAGACTTGGACACTTAACTGACTAAGCCACCTAAGTGCTCCACAAGAGACTCACTTTAGACCTAAACATACCTGCAGATTGAAAATGAGAGTTTGGAGAACCATCTATCATGCTAATGGATGTCAAAAGAAAGCCAGTGTACTTATATCAAAAAATAGATTTTAAAACAAACTGTAATGAGAGGTGAAGGACATTCTATCATAATTAAGGGATCTATCCCTTAAGAAGATCCAACGATTGTAAATATTTATGCCACCAACTTGGGAGCACAAAAATATAAAAATAAATTAATAACAAAATTAAAGAAGCTGATTGATAATAATATAATAATAGGAGGGGACTTTACCATCCCACTTACATCAATGGACAGATTATCTAAGCAGAAAATCAACAAGGAAACAATGGCTTTGAATGACACACATTGGACCAGATGGACTTAACATGTATATTGAGAACATTTTATCCTAAAGTAGCAGAACGCACATTCTTTTTGAATGCACGTGGAACATTTTCCAAAATAGACCACATACTGTGTCATAAATGAGCCCTCAACAGGTACAAAGAGATTGAGATCATACCATGCATGTTTTTAGATGACATGCTATGAAACTTGAAGTCAATCACAAGAAAAAAATTTGGAAAAACCACAAATACATGGAGTTTAAAGAACATCCTCCTACCAAAGAATTAGTGGGTCAAACAGGAAATTAGAGATGAAATAAAGACTACATGGAAACAAGTGAAAATGAAAACATGACATTCCAAAACCTTTAGGATGTAGCGAGGGCCGTCCTAAGAGGGAAGTATATTGCAATACAGAGGCCTACCTCAAGAAGCAAGAAAAGTCTCAAATGCCAGCCTAACCTTACACCTAAAGGAGCTAGAAAAAGAACAAGGAATAAAGCCTAATCCTGTAGAAGAAAGGAAATAATAAATATTAGAGCAAAAATAAATGACACAGAAACATAAAGATCAGTAGAACAGATGTACCAAAGTAACAGCAGGTTTTTTGAAAGAATTAATAAAATTGATAAACCCCTAGCCAGACTTAACAAAAAGAAAAAAGGACCCAAATAAACAAAATCGTGAATGAAAGGGGAAAGATCTCAACCAATAACACAGAAGTACAAACAATTACGAGAGACTGTTTTGAGCAACAAATTAGGTTATCTGAAAGAAATGTACTACAAACATACAAACTATTAAAACTGAAACTATTAAAACTGTTCTAACAAAATTAGAACAGACTCATAACTAGTGAAGAAATTGAGTTGGTAATCAAAAATCTCCCAAACAAACAATAGTTCAAGGCTAAATGTCTTTCTAGGGAAATTCTACTGGACATTTCGAGAAGAGTTAATACCTATTCCTCTGAAATTGTTCCAAAAATTAGAAATGGAAGGAAACTTCCAAACTCATACTATGAGGCCAGCATTACCTTGATCCCCAAACCAAAGAAAGACTCCAATGAAAACTATAATTAGAGATGAATATCCCGATAGACATGTGTGGAATAATTCTCAACACGATACTGCTAATTGAATTCAACACTTCGTTCAAAGAATTATTCACCACAATTAAATAGGATTCATTTTTGGACTGCAGGGCTGCTTCAGTTTTCACAAAGCAATCAATTTGATACACCACATTAATAAAAGAAAGGATAAGAACCATATAACCCTCTAATTAGAAGCAGAAAATCATTTGACAAAATACAGCATCCATTCTTGACAAGAACCCTCAACAAAGTATTGATAGATGGAACATACCTCAATATCATAAAGGTCATATATGAGAGACCCACAGCTAATATCATCTTCAATGGGGAAAAACTGAGAGCCCTTCCCCTATGGTCAGGAACAAGACAGAATGTCCACTCTCACCATTACCGTTTAACATAGTACTGGAAGTCCTAGCCTCAGCAATCAGACAGCAAAAAGAAAGAAAAGGCATCGAAATCAGCAAAGAAGTCCAACATTCACTTTTTGCAGACAACATGATACTCTGTATGGAAAACCCAAAAGCCTGCACCAAAAAGTTGCTAGAACTGATACATGAGTTCAACAAAGTTGCAGGATATAAAATCAACATACAGAAATCTAGTGCAATTCTATACACTGACAACAAAGCAGCAGGGAAAAAAATTGATGAATTTATCCCATTTACAATTGCACCCTAAACCACAAGATACCTAGGAATAAACCTAACTAAAGGTGCAAAAGATCTGTGCTCTGAAAACTATAGAACACTTATGAAAGAAATTGAAGAGGACACAAGGAAATGGAAAAGCATTCCATGCTCATGGATTATAAGAACTAACAGTGTTAAAATATCTATACTACCCAAATCTAATACTATATCTATACTACCCAAACCCAATATCTATACTACCAACTCCATTTCTTCACTAGTTATGAGTCTGTTCTAATTTTGTTAGAACAGTTTTAATAGTTTCAGTTTTAATAGTTTGTATGTTTGTAGTACATTTCTTTCAGATAACCTAATTTGTTGCAATCTACACATTTAAGGCAATCCCTATCAAAACACCATCAGTCTTTTTCACAGAGCTGAAACAAATAATCCTAAATTTGTATGGAGCCAGAAAAGACCATGAATAGCCAAATAAATTCTGAAAAAGAAAAACAAATCAAAACTGGAGACATCACAAGTCTGGACTTCAAGCTATATTACAAAGCTGTAGTCATCAAGACTACATCAAGTATGACACTGGAACAAAAACAGATATAGAGATCCATGGAACAGTATACAAAACCAAGAAATGAACACACAACTCTATGGTCAATTAATCTTTGACAAAGCAGGAAAGAGTATCCAATGGAAAAAAGACCATCTCTTCACCAAATGGCGTTAGGAAAACTGGACAGCAAACATGCAGAAGAATGAAAGTTGACCACTTTCTCCTACCATACACAAAAGGAAATTCAAAGGGGATGAAAGACCTCAATGTGAGATAGGAAACCAATAAAACTTTAGAGGAGAACACGGGCGGCAACCTTTGACTTCGGCCCCAGCAACTCCTTACTGGACATGTCACCAGAGGCAAGGGAAACAAAAGCAAAAACATATGATTGGGACTCTGGGCAGCCGGGGTCGGTGAAGGATCTCAAGATGGCTGGGCGAAAACTTGCTCTAAAAACCATTGACTGGGTAGCTTTTGGGAGATCATACCCCGAAACTGGAAGGCCATTGCTAACTCCCTGAAATCTTGGAATGAGATGCTTACCTCCAAGTTGGCTACTCTCCCAGAGAAACCCCCTGCTATCGACTGGGCTTACTACAAGGCCAATGTGGTGGAGGCTGGCTTGGTAGATGACTTTGAGAAGAAGTTCAATGAGGATCCTGTGCCAGAGGAGAAATACACTATTCAGGTGGACGCTGAAGAAAAAGAAGATGTAAAGTTGTGCTGAGTTTTTGTCTCTCTCAAAGGCCAGGATTGTGGAATACGAAAAACAGCTGGAGAAGCTAAGGAACATAATTCCATTTGATCAGATGACCATTGAGGACCTGAATGAAGCCTTCCAAGAAACCAAATTAGACAAGAAGAAGTATCCCTATTGGCCTCACAAGCCAATCGAAAACTTATAAACTTGAAGTGGGGAGAAAGCTCTGGCCCTCGTATTATAAACACTGGACATTAAAAATAATGGATACGGAAAAAAAAAAGAAAAACAAAACAAACAAAAAAACCCACATATGATTGGGACTTCATTAAGAGAAGCAGCTTCCACACAGCAAAGGAAACAATCAACAAAACTAAAAGGCAGTCTATGGAAGAGGAGAAGTTATTTGCAAATGCCATAGCTAATAAAGGGTTAGGATCCAAAATCTATAAAGAACAGAACTCTGAGAAACAAACTGAGGATTTTGGAGGGAAGGGTGGTGGGAGTTTGGGTGAACCTGGTGGGGGGTATTATGCAGGGCACATATCGCATGGAGCACTGGGTGTAGTGCATAGACAATGAATTATGGAACACAAAAAGGAAATAAAACAATAAAAAAAATTTAAAAAAGAACTTATTAAATTCCACACCAAAACCCAAATAATCCAGGCAAAGAATGGGCAGAAGGCATGAATAGACATTATTCTACAGAAGACTTCCCAATGGCCAACAGACACATGAAAAGTTGCTCAACATCATTCATCATCAAGGAAATACAAATCATAGCCATGGTGAGATATCCCCTCACACCTGTCAGGATGGCTAAAATTAACAATAAAAGAAAAAAAACAGGTGTTGCAAGAATGTGGGGAAGAGGAACCCTCTTGCACTGTTGATTGGAATGCAAACTGGTGCAGCCATTCTGCAAAACATTATGGAGGTTTCCTCAAAAAGTTAAAAATAAAACTACCATGCAACCTAGCAATTGCACTACTGGGTATTTACACATAGAATACAAAAATACAGATTGAAAGAATACATGCATCCCAATATTTACAATAGCATTACAACAATAGTGAAATTATGGAAGGAGCCCAAATATCCATTGACTCATGAGTGGATAAAGAAAATGTGGTACATAGATACAAGGGAATATTACACGGCTATCAAAAGAATGAAATCTTGTCATTTGTAATGATGTGGATGGAGCTAGAGTATATTATGGTAAGCAAGATAAATCAGTCAGAGAAAGACTATATCATATGATTTCACTGATATGTTGAATTTAAGAAACAAAACAGATGAACATATGGGAAGGGGGAAAACAAACCCAATAAAAAGAGAGAGAAACCAAGAGAGGCTCTAATGATAGTGACCAAAGTAAGGTTGGATGGAGGGAGATGGGTAAGGGGTGGGCTATGTCAGTGTTGGGTATTGAAAAGGGCACTTGTTGTGATGGGCGCTAGTTGTTGTATGTATATGATGAATCACTGAATTGCACTCTTGAAATCAGTATTGCACTGTACATTAAGTAGCTAGAAGTTTTTAAAAAATTAAAAAAAATGGAATCTAGAATTCAATGTAAACTTATAGCTTCTTGAAGACTGCATGAGAGAGAAATTTTCAATCTCAAGTTAATCATTTCTTAGGAAAAATAACCTTCAGAAATCATGAATTTAAAAAATAATTACACCTTATCAAATTGGAAAGTTCTGCTCTTCTAAACTTCCAAAATCTTCTAAAGATAATGATAAGAGAATGAAAGATAAGAACAGAGACAAACTGTAGGATGCTGTAGGGGAGGTGGGCAGGTGGGGCATGGATTGAATAGGTGATGGGGATTATGGAGGGCACCTGTGATGAGCCCTGGGCATTGGAGGTAAGTGATAAATCACTCAAATCTATACCTGAAACCAAATAAAATAAGATAAAATGAACCAAATTAATTAATTGGTTTATCTAAAAAAACACACTATGTAATCATTTTTAAGAGCATATGTTCTCAATTGAGGATAAAAACTATATTTCACATTTGTAATGCTAGGAACAAAGTGAAAGTTACTACTCATTTGTCAGAAACAAGAAATCTAACTTTTCCTGCTCTCCCCTCCCAAAAGAAGAAAGAATAAGAAAACAAACAGCCAGATAAAAATAGGCAAAGGCTCATATCCAGGATCTATGAAGAACTTCTCAAACTCAACACACACAAAACAGATAATCATGTCAAAAAATGGGCAGAAGACATGAACAGATACTTCTCCAATGAAGACATTCAAATAGCTATCAGACACATGAAAAAATCATCACTAGGCATCAGGGAGATTCAAATTAAAACCACATTGAGATACCACTTTACAGCAGTTAGAATGGCCAAAATTAACAAGACAGGAAACAACTGTGTGTTGGAGAGGACGTGGGGAAAGGGGAACCCTCTTATACTGTTGGTGGGAATGCAAGTCGGTGCAGCCACTTTGGAAAAATGTGGAGATTCTTTAAGAAATTAAAAATAGAGCTTCCCTATGACCCTGCAAGGGCACTACTGGTATTTACCCAAAGATACAGATGTAGTAAAAAGAAGGGCCATCTGTACCCCAATGTTCATAGCAGCAATGGCCACGGTCACCGAACTGTGGAAAGAACCAAGATTCCCTTCAATGGACGAATGGATAAGGAAGATGTGGTCCATATACACTATGGAGTACTATGCCTCCATCAGAAAGGATGAATACCCAACTTTTGTAGCAACATGGACGGGACTGGAAGAGATTATGCTGAGTGAAGTAAGTCAAGCAGAGAGAGTAAATTATCATATCGTTTCACTTATTTGTGGAGCATAAGAAATAACACGGAGGACACGGGGAGATGGAGAAGAGAAGGGAGTTGAGGGAAATTGGAGGGGGAGATGAACCATGAGAGACTATGGACTCTGAGAAACAATCTGAGGGTTTTGAAGGGGTGGGGGGATGGGAAGTTGGGCCAGCCTGGCGGTGGGTATTGTGGAGGGCAGGTATTGCATGGAGCACTGGGTGTGGTGCATAAACAATGAATTCTAGTACACTGAAAAGTAATTAAAAAAATGGGCAAAAATTTGAATCAACACTTTACCATAAAAGAAACAAACTGAGGGTTGCTGGAGGGGAGGTGGGGAGGGATAGGGTGGCTGGGTGATGGACATTGGGAAGGGTACGTGCTATGGTAAGTGCTGTGAATTGTGTAAGACTGATGATTCACAGACCTGTAACAAATAATACATCATATGTTAATAAAAAAAGAAAAAAAAACCACATGGGTGACCAAAAAACGCATTGAAAATATGGTTAGAATTTTTTATTCATTAGTAAAATACTAAAAGCACATTTAATTATAGTACACTCTTATGAAAATGGCTTTAAAAACTACAGTATTAAACGTTGGAGAGATGCAAACAATGGAACTTTCATACACTGTGGATGGGAATGCAAAATGATATATGCACCTTGCAAAAGCAGCTTGTAGTTTGCCTGTGGATAAAGAAATTAAGACCCAGAAGTTTAAACTTGCCAGAGAGCACATAGCTAACTCAGACTCGGATCTAATTCAAGATACTGTTTGCTTTCCAGGATACCACATTGTCCTTCTCTTGAAAAGGAAGGAATCACATAGAAATGCATACAGAATTTTTTTGAATAGTGATAGTTTTAATTACTTTTGGCACTGGCTTCCAGACAAAATATGCAGGATAGTGACTGAACGATTTGCAGCCTTACTTCCTTAATTTGTGTGAGTTGCAGAAATAGACTATAGAGATACTTGCTTTTTAGTCTTTATCAGGAGTACCGATATTCTCTTATTCCACCAAACTGTCCTCATAACATGACAGCCTCATAACATAACATGACAGTGAAAAGGAGAGGTGGAGGGTCCGATGTACCTCATTCTTGTGCACCCAATACTCTGACATCATATCAGTTAAAAACTGAAATGTGGGTATAGCCCATAAAGGAGCAAAGATAAATAAAATCTTTAAAAAAATTAAAAAGAAAAGAGCAAAGATACTCTGAAGTGAAAGAGGAAGATTAGGACTTTCCAAGTCTGGGTCTTTATAAGAAAAAGCTATTGTACTTGTCTTCTGTTGTTGTTCCTATTATCAGGTGGCCAGAGAAGTAATTTTCTTCTCACAAATAGAAGGCATGAGTTTGGAACAGTCAGAAGGAGCTATCTGCTTTGCAGCCAGGCTTGCACATTTTCCAGCCTTTAACACTTTCCATTCAATTGACCTGAAACAGGAGCATATAAATGATGTAAAAAAAATCCATAAATGCAGAGATAATAGAAAATATTGGTCCAAAACTAAGGTAGTATGTCTTTTCCTTCCTTATAGAAACTCAACGTTTGTACCCTAGGCTATCCCAGAGAGGGACTTATAAAGAAGAGAGGTATGCAGTTAGAAAGCCTCTTTCTCTCCACAGAGTCCTTTTCTGAGCTTAAGTCCTTCGGAGGTGTGCATGGAGTTGGTGTGTTTGTGTACACATGTATATATGTATGTATGTGTGTGTATATGCCTATATACATATGTGTGCATGTTTTTCCTCTATACTTTCAGGAGTGCAAATCCCTGTCTGTGAATATAGAAATTACTAGTTAGTATCTATTTTAGAAACTTACATTTTGAGGAAAGGTAGTGAGTTATCTTCCCATGTCCAGGTACTTTTAATTCCTTTACAGGACAGTCCAATCCAAGTGAAATAGGACACCTGATTTGGAATGAAGTTCTGTAAAAGAAGGAACACATTTTGTGAGAAAAAAATCTTTTTAAGTTTCTGAAATTAAGTAATAATCTTGTTAATATTATTTTGTAATTGTGAATAACAAAAGCATACAATTAATTTCATCCTGATTCTATTTAAATTACAAAATAATGGATTTCAATTATTGATATTTTATTAAAAACAGAGGCAAGATTGAGACATAAAATAAGGGTCTCTTAGTTTAACTATGTTTATTTCTTAATTTCCTTTCAGAACTCATTCCTGCAGCTCAAAGATGAGTTCTTTGCAAAGTCTGGTTTTAGGCATGCCTAAAGACCATGTTTGCCTTTAAGAGAAAGCCCTGTTGCATGGAGAATTTGCAGACTGCTTTCTTTCCTTATGTCAGAAACCTACTTCCTGAAAACTATTAGTTAGATCTTAGCAAAGAAACTGTATGAAAAAAAGGCAAACTGACAAGAAAAAGAGTTTCACAAGTGCTAATCATTATTTAGAGGAGGATAAGACATTTGTGTTTGAGAGTGATGGAAAAGAAAGCTCAAACCTTGGGGAGAGAGCTTTTGAATAGACTTCCCCTGGTGTAGCTGGCATGGAGGTGGATTTCAACTGTTATTACTACACAATTCTAAGGATTTTGAAACATCAGAGCATTGGGAACCTTGTGGTGCACAGATCAATGTGGTTCATATGAAAAAATAAAACAAAACATCTTCTGTTCCTGCCTAACTCTGACTTCTAGGGTTAAAAAGGGCATAGAGCTGGTCACTGAATTAAATAATCTCTTTTAAAAAATGCTCTGATAGTTTTTGCTTCAACTACTGGGACAGATGAATTTGAGTTTGATGCATTAAAAGGACTGCATGTAGACTTATTCAATATTTTAAATATTTCTCTATATTTGTGTCTTCATTTCATTATTTGAAGAGTTGGCTTTTTCAGGCAACTTAAAGAGATCACAGGAAATAAGAAGAAATGTGGTATTCTTAATATCACTCATATCTAGGTTTTTAGGTATTGAGATTTACTGTAATATATTAAGCAATCTGGCTATCCTTAGGATGTTTGTTAAAAATGGGATCTAAAATTTGAACATATTTTGACAGTCTCTGTTTTTACTATAGGTATGTAACAAGTGGGAACTTACTTTCATTCCATTAAATGAAAGCATATGAATCATGTCAGGTAGAATACAGATATTTCATTTTTTATTTTCATAATTTTTAAATTTTATTGTTAATTATTTCCTAATCTCATGAGATTTTGAGAATGCCATTTCCCCCCACCCCCAATCTTCAAGGTATCTACTAAATCCCAGGTTTAAACTGATCCAGAAAATATGTATAAGATTTAGCATTTGAGTTTTCTATGAGTTTTGTCTGACACAGGGTAGAGTATAGGAGTTAATGAGATGCTGACACCAGTGGAAACTGTGTGCGGGGTATATCTAATGTCACATGATCATTGGCTATCTTTCCTCTGACATGGTCTCTCTGAGAGCCAGTGAATCATATCAGCAGGTACCTCCTAGATCAAAGCAGAGGTGAAAGGCCCGCAGAGCCAGGACATCGCAGCTGTGTTCCTGACCAAGCTATTTGTCGGGGTGGTAAAATCCCAAGGCCCGGAAGCAGGTATTGCAGCCAGAGAGCTTGTGTGCCCCTTGCCTGTGCTGTCCCATTGTGGAGCAAAGAGGGATAAAGTAGAATCTGCTACAGGAAAGCTATGTGTGAAGTTGGGAGGGTTTTGGAATGTTGCAAGAAACAATTGACTTTGGGATCCACGTTAATTCATATGTAATGTTAACTTTATTCTACAAGTGAAGACATGAATGGATCAGAATGAGAGTGGGTCAAAATATTTCCTAGGCAGAATATGATATTTTAAATTCTTAGATGATTTAAGAATGATTTAATTCTTTTTTAGACAATATAAAATGTGTTCTCCCCTTATCTCTCAAGATATTACTTAACTGGTTAGCAATAAATTATCCAATGGTTAAGTTCTTTCATCTTTCAGTTAAGTGTAATTAAAAATGTTTGATGCTTTGATAACATGATTTTTTTAAATCAAAATAAATCCAGGTTTATATTTGCAAATTTATTTTCTTATTATTTTGTTATACAGACATTCAATTAAAATACAACTAAGGAAATCCAATTAGGGAAGAACATATGACCTTAACACAAAATTTAGCTTATAATTTGGCACTTTGGTAGAGAGTATTTATTGAAAATCCAATTGAAGTGTGTTCATAAATTTTATCAATATTTGGTAACTGTTCAAACCATGTTTCCTGACATTCTAAAGTAACTGAATGGTGAAATTTAAAAAAAAATTTTTTTTAAAGATTTTGTTTATTTATTTGATAGAGAAAGATCACAAGTAGGCAGAAAGGCAGGCAGAGAGAGAGAGAGGAAGAAGCAGGATCCCTGCCGAGCAGAGAGCCTGATGCGGGGCTCGATCCCAGGATCCCTAGATCATGACCTGAGCTGAAGGCAGAGGCTTTAATCCACTGAGCCACCCAGGTGTCCCGAGTGGTGAAATATTAAGATATTTTAAAAACCCGAGTTTCAAATCTTTTAGGAACAATTATTTAGTTCTTTCTACACTTACCAAAAATATTCTCTTGGGAAAAATATTTTCTGCACTTTAATTACCATATATATGTATTTTTTAAATTCTACAGGAGAGAATATATTAGGTAATCTTTGGAAGGTATTGTTCATATGAGTTACTTGTAGGTGAAGGATCATACACTTGGATAAATATAAATTAGCTATATGTATATATAATATACACACTTGAACAAAATACATATTTATATAAATCATATTTAAGTATAATATTTTAATAATTTATTTATCTGAACCAGACTATATTTAATTTATTTTGTACCTATTTATTTACTATATTTATAAGATTTATATTTATTTTAATTAAAGACTATCATTTACTTGCTGTCTGACCTTGGGAGTGCTGTTTATGTTCTTGGAGCCTCAGTGTTCCTCATCTACAAATAGAAATGACCACTGTGCAGCACTGCTGTTAGAGTTACAAGTTATGCCTCCCTGGTATAATGTTACTTCTGTAACTCACTTTCCTTGGGCCCCATGATTTCTGCATTTTCCTTACACTCTGAAAACAGGGTCGTGACCCAGTGATTATAAAGTTCAAGCGATAATGTAGATGAATGAATGAGGTCTGACATAAGCCATGTGGCAGATGTGGAGTTTGTCAAACTGGGATGTGTGTGTCTTTACTAAAGAGGGAGTTACTGAATTTGGTGTCAATAAAGTTACCACTTGGGCAGAAAACAGGCATTAAGTGATCAGACATAATTTTCCAATAAGTCAGATTTTTAGGTGAGTATGGAATACATACATTTTTAAATTTGGCAAATTAAAAAAAAAGTGAAACATAACATGCCCATAAGCAGTAGTGGACGATTATTTAATAGTGTAGAATCTCTGTTTAAGTCATTACAAAGAGAAATGTAAAAAAAAAGAAATTCCCTAATAGTCCCAGATAAATATTTACTTTAACTTGTTTATTTCAGATGCTCATGCTTGTCATTTGTTTAGCTGTCGCTGTTACTTCACGATAAATAATGTTATTTTCATGCCTTATGAAACATTGCATAGGACTTGAGCTGTGTCCTTGCGGTAGCCCTCAAAAATGAGCGAGGAGAGAGTGACATATGCAGAGCTGAATTTACCCTGTGCAAGGAGACAGAAGGGTGAAAGACGTGCAATGAATAAAAGGAGAGGTAAAGGTTTTTCAGTTTGTTTTCTTGTTTTCTGAAAACATTATGATGCCAAGTAAGAAAAAGTGAAATCATGATAATTGTGTCTATACATTTTGATATTACATTCCAGGACCCTGGAATCATAACCTGAGCCAAAGGCAGAGGCTTTAACCCACTGAGCCACCCAGGTGTCCCAGGTACACAGTTCTTATGAGAACAGTGAACCAGAGGGGAAAATGAGATGTTATAACCACTGAACTTCTGCTGAACCCTTGTAAATCATAAAGTCCTATAGAAATGTTGGGGCACCTGGGTGGCTCAGTGGTTAAGCCTCTGCCTTTGGCTCGGGACATGGTCTCAGGGTCCTGGAATCAAACCCCGCATTGGGCTCTCTGCTCAGTGGGGAGCCTGCTTCCCCCTTTTTCTCTGCCTGCTGTTCTGCCTACTTGTGATCTCTCTCTCTGTCAAATAAATAAATAAAAATCGATTAAAAAAAAAAGAAATGTTAGTAATTATGATGCTGTTGATAATAATACTGAGGATGATGATTTTATTATTTTACTATCACTTAGGTTTTATACCACACGAAATAGTGTAAGCAATAGCCGTAATGGCAGAAAATTTGGCTGAAATGTACAATGAGACTTTCATATATATTTATCTTTATGTTTTGTGTAGAAGGAGGTATTCCATATGATCAGAGATGGGAAAACTCTTTGCTTGAATATTATATTCCTTATCATACTATAATAGTGCTTAAATCACAGAGGAATATAGAATTGATCTATTTTCTAGATCATTTTTTATAGATTTCACATGAATTTTTTAAAAAATTGCACAGAATACTTGTTTTTAATATCTATGTCTTGATGTTTATTATTCTTTGTTTCATTCATTCAACAATAATTTTTAGTATCTTTTCTGGGTCAGGAGCTGTGTATGGCACTAAAGATACAGGAATTTTTAAAAAGTCAGCTCTCAATGAACTCAGTTTAAGGGGAATTTTTTTTTTTTAAAGATTTTATTTATTTATTTGACAGAGAGAGATTACAAGTAAGCAGAGAGGCAGGCAGAGAGAGGAGGAAGCAGGCTCCCTGCTGAGCAGAAAGCCCGATGTGGGGCTCGAACCCATGACCTGGGATCATGACCTGAGCCGAAGGCAGCGGCTTAACCCACTGAGCCACCCAGGCGCCCCAAAGGGGAATTTTTTTTAATGAAACAGTTTTTAATAAAATATTATTAGTGCTGGGATAATGGCATGAAGATATCAGATGGATGGGATATTCCATGCTGAGGTCCAGAAAGCTTTCTTTCAAAAGATCGTGATTGACACGATATGAAAGATGGGTAGGATGTAATCAAGAAACTCATGGTAGATAAGACTCTTGCAGGCAGAACAACATGGACAGAAGATCATATTGGTGTATGAGGAGAATACAGTTTTGGGGCAAATAGAAGAAGTAGAAATAGGTTTCAATAGGTATGAAATTTATGATACTTTTAATACCATGTTAAAACATTTTAGGTCTCTTCTAAAAACAAAGCAAAGAAAAACTACTGGAAGATTTTACCTGAGGACAAAACAGGACTCATGCCCCATGAGCAGATCGAGATTTTGGAAAGGTCAATCTGAATAGACTGAAAATGAGTGAGCGAAGAAGATAGAAGGATATTTCAGGAATCAGGGTTAGTTAGAATGACTGGATTAGTGTCTTAAAAGAAGTAATGAAGGCTAGGGTTCACATATGGGAAATATTTAATATGTAGAATTGTTAGCATATGCCTTTTACTGATTGTGTGAGGGAGACAAGTTAATCAGTGATACCATTTGACATCGAGCTCTACACCTTGGTGAATATATTACACAAACGTTATAGAAAACACAAGAGGGATTTTAGGCTATGACTAAGCATGTGTGTGTGTGTGTGTGTGTGTGTGTGTGTGTGTGTGAATAATGGTGAAGAGTGAGGAGCTGGTTGCATATCATTGAAGATGACCAGAAAGGATTAGATTAGTCTAAGTCTTCTAGAATGACTTTTGGCAGTAGACAGAGACCATCCACACATATAGGGTAGGATTTAAAGTCTGGAGATCAAGAGAGATGCCTAGATTAGAGATATGAATTGTGGATACAACAAATAATGTAGCAAGTATTCAAAAACATAGTAGAGGAAAGTAGAAGCTAGACTACGTTTCACCCTGTAAAACTGGGGAGAGTAGATTATGCTAGAAGAACAAGGGTGAGGAAGATGATTCTTAGGATAATTCGACATTTAGAAGTAAGTGTAAGAGGAGCAAAGAGTGAAAAACAGTGATGGTTTGGTTAAACAAGGAGGGGATCCAAAACATTATGACATCCTGTGGAGAGGAGGCTAAAGATAGTTACAGATTCCAAGCAGCACAGAAAGATGAAGTATTATAATAGTGAAATGTATGCTTATTATATTTGGCAGGAGAGAGGCCACTAATGACATTTTCTAGAGTAGATTCAGTAAATTGTGGGTTGGGTCAAAGCTTGATTACAATGACTGAAATTTATTCAAACATTAGGAAACTGAGACAGCAAGTACAGAAAATTAATTTTTGAATTAGGGCTAAGCAAAAAATTCACCAAGTGTTGAAAATACGTGGATGTATATGCTCTCATACATTATAAAGGGACTATAAACTGACACGATCACTTTGTCAGTTCGGTCTTATCTCCTAAAGCTGAGCATGACCCAGTCATTCTCAGCCTAAGTATATGTCCAACAGATACGCTTGCATGTGCACAGACATGTACATCTACAGGCTGTTCAGTGCCATTCATAGTATCAAACACCTCAGAACTACACAAATGACCATTAATGGGAGAGTAAATGAAACCTCTGCAATTGATTTCTCAATGCAGTTTATGTAGCAGTTGAAACAAACTGCTGTGGTATACAACAATATGGATGAAATTCAAGAAGGTAATATGAAATGAGACAGGAGCAAGAGCACCAAAGTTCTTGTATATCCTTATATTTTCTTATAAGATTAAGTCATTAAAAGCAAATAAAATAAATACAGTGACCATAAAAGTATATGTAAAATGTATCAAGGCTGTGTTTGTAATGGACTTTAGTTGCACTGCTTGAGGTAGGTAGGAAGATGAGATGAAATAAAATATAGAAGTAGATAGATGTAATGGTTTAGGTGCTAGCTACCATTTGGGTGCTAACAAATGAAGTAAATACATAAAAAAATAAAAGTTCTGAGAACAATGTTAAGTGTCTCATGAATGAAGTTTATGAACAACCTTATTCGATCCCCAATCCAAGATTTAGGAAAACAATTCTGTTACAAAAAAGATGAAGAACAAAGGACAGGAAATTTTGTGGGGAGGGGTGACTTGAGATGAGTGTATGCAGAAGAAGAGAACCATGAGAAGGGAAATGTTGAGGGTTCAAGAGAAAAATATAGTAGTCGGAGATCAGGATCACCAAAGAGTCAATAGGGGATGAAATCCACACATGGGGTGAGAATTTCTGTCTTGCCCAAAAAAAAGCATTTTTTTTTTTCCTGGACAGGGTGAGGGATACCTGTGTATTTATTGGAGGATAAGAAGGAAGTTGAGTGGAACATATACTTGTTGGTTACTGTTTCCATGTGAAATACCAAGTGAGGCCATCTTCTGAGAGGAGAGTCAAGGAGGTGCACTTGATAATTTAGGAAAAGTATAAATACTTGAAATAGCTGTTGAACTGAGAAAAGAGAGTGACTCAATAACTATATTGTGTAATGTTGAGGTAAACTAGTGATGAAAAGCATTAAGTGTTGGTCAGCATTAAACTATATGTGTACAATTTTTAGTGTTTTGAATCTGACTTTCAGAAGCTTATGCAGAGATGAGATGGTAAATGACAGGAATGTCCAGGTTTGTTTTGATTTTTGATTTCTTAATTTTCTTTTTTTATTATATTCAATTAGCCAGCACACAGTACATCATACGTACTGTTGCAGTGCTCAATGATTCATTAGTTGCATGTAACACTGACTATTCATCCTAACACATAGTATCCATCCTCCAGTTACCCCGTCTCCCTACCTGCGCCCTTCTGTACCCTCAGTTTGTTTCACAGAGTCCAGAGTCTCTCATGTTTTGTCTCTCTCTCTCTCTGATTTCTTCCCATTCAGTTTTCCCTCCCTTGGCCTATGTTCCTCCACACCATGGAATATTACTCAGCCATCAGAAAACATGACTACCCATCAACAGGGATGGAACTGGAGGGGATTATGCTAAGTGAAATAAGCCAAGCAGAGAAAGACAATTATCATATGGTTTCACTTAATGTGGAACATAAGGATTTTTCTTTGCTTAGTAAGTAGCTTCACACCTAACATGGGGCTTTAACTGAAAACACTGAGATCAATAGTCTCTTGCTGTCCCCACTGAGCCAGCCATGCGTCCCAATGAAGTTGGCTATTTTTAGACATGCATAAAGTCTATGTTGTAAGCTTCTTGGAGGTCCTGCCAAAACAGTTTTGTACCATGTGTCCTTGGATAGCCAGCAAGGAAGGGACAAGGGAAGTGATTAGTCACAAGAACTTCTAATATTTAGGTACCAGAGGTCTTAACGTGTCTTGCTTTTTCAAATTTATTTACTTCTTTTAGAGTGAGAGATGTGAGAGCGCTGGAGGAGGGCCAGAGGAGAGACTCTCAAGCAAGCCCCATGCTGTGAGTGGTGCTGGTGGGGGAGTTTGAATCCAGGACCCTAAGATCATGACCAGAGTGAAACCAAGAATTGGAAGCTTAAACAAGTGAACCACTCAGGCACCCCTTAATGTGCTTTTTAAAGATTTTATTTATTTATCTGACAGACAGAGATCACAAGCAGACAGAGAGGCAGGCAGAGAGAGAGAGGGAAGCAGGCTCCCTGCTGAGCAGAGAGCCTGATGTGGGACTCGATCCCAGGACCCTGAGATCATGACCCGAGCCGAAGGCAGCGGCTTAACCCACTGAGCCACCCAGGCGCCCCCTTAATGTGCTTTTTAAATTCAGATCCAGTATATGAACATTGGAATGGATGGGTGAATTGAAGCAATAGTTGTATTTATTGCAACTGACTACAGTAAGAGACTGTACAATGGATGTTCTTGGATTTTTACAAGTAGACATTGAATTTCTTTGAATGATGGTGGGTCATAGCAGATTTAGAAATGAACATTCTCATTTGTGTAACAAATTCTTAAAGGATTTTTCTTTTAATGCTCACAGACTGAAAGAGCCATATACTTCTTGTATTTTCACTTGTTTTTTGTGAGTCTTCGGAAGGTATTTTATTTCTCTCAGAGATTTTTAACTTTCTTTTTAGATATTAGAAGGAGTCATCTGAGCTCTTATTCCATGTACATTCAATGAATCAATTATAAGTTTTTCTAGGGGGGAGCCAAATCCCTGTATTTAGTTTTACATGCAAATACTAAGTGAGAAATTATATACTGAATACTCAATTTCAACAACTTTGAGATCTTTATTTAAAATGTAGATGGCATAGAAACTAGTAATATAGTTGATTTCCTGTTTACATTTTCTGTTTTATGAAAGCTGATTACTGTTTTATGTACTTAACAAATAATAGATAGCAAGTTAAACTTGTCTAATAAAAATCTGTTTTATGTTCTGACACTTCATACTATTTTATCCTAACATTTTCTCTGATTGTACTTTCATTTGTTGGACAGCATTCACCATGTAATTTAGAATTAGAGTAAATGATTATACTAAATTGACTATTAAAGGCATTCATGACCTTAATTTTCTAATATGGGTTGAAGTTTTTCAGAGGGGTTCTGGAAACACAATGCAAATATGAAAGGCATAAAAGACAAAAATGCTTCCTTTAGAGAAGTTGAAGATGACTCAATTTTACCATCTATTTCAGGTATGTACTGAATACTTAAACTGATAGTTCACAGATTTGTTTTTCATGGAATCATCCCTTTTTGTTCCATTTCAATATATAATTTTAAAACTTTACATTGTACTTCATCAGGTCCTTTAATCTTGTCACCTTTTAGAATCAAACCCATTTTCTTTATTACAGGTAATTGAACTCTTGACTTTCACAAAGTCAGGTTGGTTTGATTATTTGAGTAATTTATCTCCATCAATGAGTTCTCCCCAATATAGGTCACTTATGATTAATACCATCCCCGTAATTCTTTTGGTGGATTTCTCCCTGCAGGGAGAACTGTTCCATGTTGCCGCAATGTATTTGCCCTTGAGAAGTCAGGATTTTTCAGTGCAATCCTAACCATGGTATGAGGTCTGTCAGAGACAGTCCCTGGTTCCACAATTTGACCCAAGAACTATTCCCCATATTAGACTTTTGGGATACAGAAATACCACTTATTTTTCTGGTCATTCTGTCTGAATGAAGCAATGAAATATATAGAAGGTGCAAGTCTCCAAGTATTCTTGTGATTGAAGATCATGGTGGATTTTGTTTTCAAGATAAATACTATATCATACTTCAGGAAAAAAAGTACTGCTGTGGAAAAAGCTGTTAATATTTTTCAAGAGAGAGGAGTAAGGAGTCATGCCAAGACATGCATTCTAGCCTTATTAAGATTGATAATAAAGACAAGCAGGTATGTCTACTTCATAAAACTTGAGTAAATGCTTTTTATGTCAAGTTCCTATATCCTGAATTAAGGTAATTGTTTAGACTTTCCTCCAGTATTATTTGGCCACATTAAAAAAAAAAGTTTTATTGATTTATTTTAGGGAGAGAGAGAGAGCAGAGCAAGGGGGGTAGTTTATGAGCTAGGTGTGCGGGGGGGCAGTGGAAGGGCAGTGGGAGAGGGAGAAGCAGGCTCCTGGGCTGAGCAGGGAGCAGGGAGCACCCAGGGTCTTGGGATCATGACCTGAGCCCATGGTAGACACTGAACCAACTGAGCCACCCTGCTGCCCTTTGGCCACTTTGTTATGAAGCACTTGTTAATTGGTACAAATTGCTCTGTAGGGGAGACTCAGAGCTAACAGAGACCCAGAAGAACTCTTTAACCCAAGAGAATTGTCTCTGTTGTGTGTGCCATGGACTGATTTTCAGTCCTTTTATTGTATGTGTTGCATGTTCAAATTTAGTATACACTAGGCAATTCAGTATTTAGTTTCTCGGGGCTGATAACAGGGTAAAAGAAAAAGTGCCTTCAATTGTTTGAGCATTCTGAAAAAGACCGTTTCTCATTGTACTGAGTTCTGTTCCTTTATCAGGATTTGGGAGGGATCACACCTTAAAGGAAGCTGAGTCTCTCACTTTCATGGCCCTGGGAAAAAGGAAGAAAAATGAAGAGTTTGACTGTAACTGGAATGATTCTCTAAAAATAATTTTTTCTTTTACTTATCATCTAGAATGACAAAGGAAGCATCTCTTTTCTGGAAAAGAACATCTCGATCACATTTGTCATTCCTCGTAGAATTGGGTATGTTAAGTCAGCAGATTGGATTCTGTAGTTTTCCTTCAAATGATTCCGTTTAGGCACTGAATTCCAGTTACACTGCTTAGTGCTAATAATGCAATTTCTATTAGTCTCTTGTGAAGGAATACTTAAAAACTTAATGTTAAACAACAACAACAACATTCAGAGGTGTATGGCTGGCTCATTTGGTCAGTAGTGGGTGTGATGCTTGATGTTGGAGTTGTGAGTCAAGACCCATGTTAGGTGTAGAGCTTACTTAAAAAAAGGGGGGAGGTTGTGCCTGGGTGGCTCCGTCAGTTAAACTGTCTTGCCTTTGGCTAAGGTCATGATCCTGGGGTCCTAGGATCAAGCCCCACATCAGGCTCCCTGCTCAGCGGGGAGTCTGATTCTCTCTCTCCCTCTCCCCCTCCTCATGCACTTGCTCAATCTCTCTCTCAAATGAATAAATTAAAAAAAAAAAACCCAGCATTACTCTTACACTAATGGTTAAAGATTCTAGTCTTTTTCTGCTTTACCATGCCCAAGAGTGTAATGAAAGCAGTGCCTTAAATCCATTGACACTGAAAACTGAGATTGGCTTTTGTATATTTGTATATACCCCTAAATCTAACAAAATTATGTGAGTGAAAGAAGCAATGAACATTTAATCTCAGTGTTTCCTTGGAGATCTGGAAATAATAGACTATAGTTTTGTGATGCTTAAATAATACCCACCCACTTTTTCTACTCTAAAAGATGCACTATTAAGATTTTTTTCTTATACAATTTAATTACAGTGAAAAAAATACTGGAGTGAGTGTGTGTGTGTGTTGAGAGAGAGAGAGAGGGAGAGAGGAAGATTAGATTACATTGCTTTTAGGAAAGAACATTAATTTGTTGCTTAACATTTGGATCCATAAGAAATATTTAATGTGAATAAAATATGTGAATTGAAATAACGATTACAAATAATGTATACCTTTTTGTTAAAGACATTTTGGACTCTGCATGCTTATTCAGTGCACACAAATCTTCAAAACACACAGTATGGTTCCCTCTGTAGGTCAAAGAAAATGTTCAAAGAAGTTTTATTTGCTTCAGTGTACATAGTGAATAAATGGCATAAGCTGTTTTAACACCTGTAGGTACAGGCTCTTCATTTTCACTGCTGTATAATATTCCACAGCTTGTGTTTGCTTCATCCATTCTCTAGATGATGGAAATTTGCCTTGTTTCCAGCATTTGTTGTTATGAATAGTCCTTGATTTTACATTCTTAGACATGTCTCTGTGCAAAATTGTTCCATGTATCCTCTCTTCTCTTTATCACAAAGCTTCCAAGGAATGGAATTGTTGGACAATAGGATTTGTACAAATTTAATTTTATATAAGAATTCCAAATTATTTTTCAACATGATTTTAGCAACAGTTTTAAAGATATTGTTGATCTTTACCATCCCACAAACTTGGTGTTGTTATTTTTACTTTCTGCCAATTGAACAGTTGTAAAATATATACTTGTGACTCTGATTTGCATTTTTCTGATCTGTAGTAAACTTAGCTCTTTTCATATTTATTGACTATAATCTTTATTTATTTGAAATACATTCTTGTGTTTTGTCTATTTTTTATTGGATCATTTTGTTTTCTTGTTGATTTATAAAAATATTATTCTTTAAATTATTACAGATGTCTCCAGATTTGAAACTTGTCTTTCCACATTCTTTAAGATGTCTTATGATGAAGATTTATCATGTCCTTTGTTGGTCTCTTTCATCTAGACACAAGGAGTTGAATGATTCACTCATTGAGACTTTCCATTTCAACTTCTCCACACCATGGAGAAATTAGCCTGCCTCCTCTGCTTATCAGAGGGGTATTTGAAGATAAAAGTGTCCAGTATTTCATGAGTCCTTTGCAGGTGAGTTGTTTGCAATGATGTTATACCAATAATTCTACTTTTCCACAGAACTTCATTCAATGAAAAATAAACTACAGTTACTGGATTGGATTACATAAAGTAGGAGCTAAGCATCCCTGGGAGTGGCTGGATGGCACACCCCTATCTCTGATGGTATAAGTTTTCATGTCACTGTTTTTCCATTCCCTCTCCTGCTCAGGAACTTCCTGGTAGATTATAGGTCAAGAAGAGGAAAGGATCCTTGGGGACTTAGGGAATATCTTGAATTCCATATGATCTCACTTTTCAGCTACGCAACCAAATGCAAATCTCAGACCTCCAATAGACCCAAAGAACATTATGTATTCCCATGTTCTTCAATGGATAGTCCTTCCAAACATGGTAAAGAGACATTTTGCGTTTTTTCTTTCTCTGGTATGTTCTGTGGTATTAGCATGTTCCCTGGTATGGTTGCAGGAAATGGTAAAAGTATAATGAGGAAAGAAAAGTTGTATCTAAACCTAGCTCTCTTTGTCAGTGCAACTTGTACCTGTTTGGTTGGTATCATTGAAGAACTAAAAAGAAAAGAGGTTTTTCCACTAAGTGATTTGGTAATCCTGTATCTCTAATGTGATCATTTAGTATTTATCATGCTATTCTTTTACACAAATCCACAAAATTTCTGGTAGTCCTCTCTGATTGGTAAGTCCCATAGATTTGGTGGTTTGATATCCAGGAAACTAGTTTAGAAACTGAAGAAAAATGATTTGTCCTACCTAATCTAAGTAACATGGGGGACAGTATGAGAGACATGGTCTATTTAACATGCTGTTTACTGATTGCCTGTAATATGCCAGGCACTACTGCAGCCATTGAAGCTACAGTGATGAATAAAACAGGCAAAGGAGGGACGCCTGGGTGGCTCAGTTGATTAAACGGCTGCCTTCGGCTCAGGTCATGATCCCAGCGTCCTGGGATCGAGTCCCACATCGGGCTCCTTGCTCAGCGGGGAGCCTGCTTCTCCCTCTGCCTCTGCCTACCACT
This sequence comes from Lutra lutra, assembly GCF_902655055.1. Lineage (NCBI taxonomy): Eukaryota > Metazoa > Chordata > Mammalia > Carnivora > Mustelidae > Lutra > Lutra lutra. Next base: position 90,050,610 of record NC_062285.1, read on the forward strand.
CTGTCTGCCTGTGCTCATGCTTGCTCCCTCTCTCTCTCTCTCTTTCTAACAAATAAATAAATAAAATCTTAAAAAAAAAAACAAACAGGCAAAGGAATTCTCCCGTTATGGATACTACACTCTAATGGGGGCATGAGAGTGCTGTGCAGATGAGTGAGGACAAAACAAATAGGCCAAGTAAATGATATGGCACATTAGAAGAAGATAAATGGAGTGTTGTGAAGTCTTTTATTTTTTGCTACATCATAGTGTCTTTTGTGTATGAAGGTAAGAGGAAGAGATTTTACTGTTTTAAATGGGGGTGCTCAGACAGTATTCTTGAGAAATGACATTTGTATCGTATCTTGAATGAGCAAGCCATGTGGATTACCTGATGGGACAGCATCCTAACAGTAGAAACAGCTGGTGTGAAGAAATCAGAGAGGGAGACATAGCACGAGAGACTCTTGACTCCTGGAAACAAACTGAGGGTTGTGGAAAGGAGCAGCGTGGAGGGATGGGGTAACTGGGTGATGGGCATTAAGGTGGGCATGTGATCTGATGAGCACCGGGTGTTATATGTAACTGATGAATCACTGAAAAGTACATAAAAAACCATTGATGTACTATATGTTAGCTAATTGAATTTAAGTAAAAAAAAAATAAAAGCCAGATAAGCAAACAAACAAACAAAAGAAACAGCTGGTGTAAAAGCTCTGAGGTAGGAGTGTATTTAACATGCTTGAGGAAATATCAAGAGGGTCTGCAATGCTAGAGCGAAGTGAACAAGGTGGAGAGAATTAGGTCAGAGAGGTAATGAGGTAATGATGGTGAACCCATGCAGGACATGAGAAAAGTGTAAGAGCATGGTTTATTTCATGTGGGCAATGAGAAGCTGTTAGAAGGTTTTGAACAAAGGAGTGACAAAAGCCGGTTTCCTGTTTCAGAGACTCCCTCTGGACACTGTCAACATTAGGTGGTGTGTGTTCCTTGGTGTGTGAGTAGGGGGGACTTAAAGTTGGGATGTGGGAGACGAGGTAAGAGTCTGTTGGATTCATCCAGGTGATATGTGGTGTCTTGATGAAGATGGGGGGGTTGGTGCGGGTGCCATGTGGTCAGATCCTACACTTCTTTCAAAGATGTGTTGAGAGGCAAAAAAGAATGTGTGAGAGAGACTGACAATTCAGGGATGTTTCTAAGGTTTTGGCCCAGTAATTGTAAGAATGATGTAGCCATTAATGTTACTAGAACCTATTTGGAATTCAGGTTTAGATCCAAGTTTAATAAATCTCTTAACCTTTTAGCTGTGTATGCGGGTGGCCCTTGGGAACTGTGACACATGATTAAGACTTTCAAGTGAGAGATCGGTGCTAGGAAGGCACAATGTTGCACGTCCTTTGCAATAATTGCACCTAGGTTTTAAATTCGTGATAAATATTACCTGAGAAATGACTAAAATATATATATTCTCTGCTGCAGGCATTTCCAACAGAGTTTACCGGATATAAAATGTGGATACCTCAAGTCATCAAGTATTTTTAGTGCTGATTATAGTAGACACTTTCATTACATTTGTGAAAAGGAGTTCACTGGCCCTGATAATTAAAAGAATTATTGTCATCGAAGTTTTAATATTTTCATTCTTTAGTAGGTATTAGGAAAAAACTTAGTGTAGTCTGTCAAATTAGTCAACTATGCTTGATTTATGAGAGATTCTGATCTTTCAAACAAGCAAGGATGAACAAACAAGTTTTATCAATAGTAAAATCATACAGTCAAAAACTTAATGTATTGTTTTGGAAGTCCAGGAACAAATCTATCAACAAAAATAAGTTCATTTTGATCAAGTATAATATTTTACATTAAAAATAATTAAATGATCTTGATATAAATACGTAATTCATACATTCACATTGTTCAAAATGTAAGAGATCTGAAATAATGAACAATTTTGCTTATCTATTTTATCCCTTATTCACCTAGTTCCCTTCTCAGAGGGAAATATGTAATAGTTTAGAGAGTAGGTGAGACATACTCTAGGAAAGTGCAACCATATACATGCTGTCCTCTAAACAAAATACTACATAACTACAAAAAACAGCATTGCTTCTTTAGGTTTTTGCTTAAAACTATAATAGTTTTTTTTTTTTTATCAGTATGTAAGGAGCTTCGTCAGTGTTTATAAACAGCTGCAAATGCTACATTAAATGAATATGCCAAAAATTTGTTTACCAGTTTTATTTCCAATGGGTATTTAGGTTTGCCCCAGAATTTGACACACGTAGAAAATGCTGGAATGATTAGTACTTCATGCAATATCATTTACCATAGAATATAGGGTAAATCTCTAGCAGGAAAATTCTTTCTTTCTTTCTTTCTTTCCTTTCTTTTTCTGTCTTCTTTTTCTCTCTCTCTCTTTTTTTTTGTACTGGCACCAGCCACTTATTTTACAACTGTTAGCATTTACCTGTAAGTTCCAACCTTTAACATAGAAAGGACAGCCCATACATTGGTCTGTTCCATTTTCTAGCAGTAAAATTTCTATGTCAAAAAGTGTGTACATTAAGTTTTAAGAGACATTTATGTATTTCAGTAGAGATTGTATACCTATCATCTTCACGTAGCAACATTCAAAAATTCCTGGTTCCTCATTTCTTTTCGCCACAGTGTGTTATCGATCTGTTTGATTTTGCCAATAAAATCTTCACCAATAAAATGGTTTCCTTGTGTCATTTATTTTTTTTCATTTTTATTTGTTTTTATTTTTTTATTTTTAAGATGATAGTTTTTTATTTGTTTTCCTTTTTTTATTAACGTGTAATCAATTAATTGCTCAGGGATACAGGTCTCTGAATCATCAGTCTTACACAATTCACAGTACTCACCATAGCACATACCCTCCCCAATGTCCATAACCCAGCCATCCTCTCCCTACCCCCCCTCACCCCTCAGGAACCCTTACTTTGTTTCTCGAGATTAAGAGTCTCTTATGGTTTGTCTCCCTCCCGGGTCCCATCTTGTTTCATTTTTTCTCTCCCTTCCCCCTGCCTCTCAAGTTCCTCATATAAGAGAGATCATATGATAATTGTCTTTCTCTAATTGACTTACTTCGTTTAGCATAATACGCTTTAGTTCCATCCATGTTATTGAAAATGGCAAGAATTCATTTATTGATGGCTGCATAGTATTCCATTGTGTGTGTGTATACATATATATATATATATATATATATACACATCATCTTTATCCATTCATCTGTTGATGGACATCTAGGTTCTTTCCATACTTTGGCTATTGTGGACATTGCTGCTGTAAACATTGGAGTACATATGGCACTTTGGATCACAACATTTGTATCTTTAGGGTATATACCCAGTAGTACAATCGCTGGGCTGTAAGGTAGCTTTATTTTAAACTTTTTGAGGAACCTCCATGCTGTTTTCCAGAGTGGCTGCACCAGCTTGCATTCCAACCAATGGTGTAGGAGGGTTACTCTTTCTCTGCATCCTCACCAACACCTGTTGTTTCTTGACTGGTTAATTTTAACCATTCTGACTGGTGTAAGGTGGTATCTCACTGTGGTTTTGATTTATATTTCCTTGATGCCAAGTGATGTTGAGTACTTTTTCATATGTCTGTTGGCCATTTGGATGTCTTCTTTGCAGAAATGTCTGTTTATGTCTTCTGCCCATTTCTTCTTTTTTTTTTAATTTTTTAAGACTTTTTAAAATTTATTGTCTTCTGCCCATTTCTTGATTGGATTATTGATTCTCTGAGTGTTGAGTTTGATAAGTTCTTTGAAGATTTTGGATACTAGCCCTTTATCTGATATGTCATTTGCAAATATCTTCTCCCATTCTGTCAGTTGTCTTTAGGTTTTGTTGACTGTTTTTCTTTGCTGTGCAAAAGTTTTGATCTTGATGAAGTCCCAATAGTTTGTTTTGCCCTTGCTTCCCTTGCCTTTGGTGATGTTTCTAGGAAGAAGTTGCTGTGGCTGAGGTCAAAGAGGTTGCTGCCTGTGTTCTCCTCAAGGATTTTGATGGATTCCTGTCTCACATTGTGGTCTTTCAACCATTTTGAGTCTATTTTCGTGTGTGGTATAAGGAAACAGTCCGGTTTCATTCTTCTGCATGTGGCTGTCCAATTTTCCCAACACCATTTGTTGAAGCGACTGTCTTTTTTTCCACTGGACATTCATTCCTGCTTTGTCGAAGATTAGTTGACTATAGAGTTGAGGGTCCATTGCTGAGCTCTCTATCCTGTTCCATTGATGTATGTGTCTGCTTTTGTGCCAGTACCATACTGTCTTGATGATTACAGCTTAGTAATAAAGCTTAAATTCTGGAATTGTGATGCTGTCAACTTTGGTTTTCTTTTTCAACATTCCTCTGGCTATTTGAGGTCTTTTCTAGTTCCATATAAATTTTAGGATTATTTTTTCCATTTCTTTGAAAAATATTGGTGGTATTTTGATAAGGATTCGATTAAATGTGTAGATTGCTGTAGGTAGCATAGACATTTTCACAATATTTGTTCTTCAATCCATGTGCATGGAATGTTTTTCTATTTCTTTGTGTCTTCCTCAATTTCTTTCATGAGTATTCTATATTTTTCTGAGTACAGATTCTTTGCCTCCTTGGTTAGATTTATTCTTACGTTTCATATGGTTTTGGGTGCAGTTGTAAATGGAACCGACTCTTTAAATTTTTTCTTCTGTCTTGCCGTTGGTTTATAGAAATGCAACTGATTTCTGAGCATTGGTTTTATATCCTGACACTTGACTGAATTCTTGTATGAGATCTATCACACAGATCTAGTGGAGTCTTTTGGGTTTTCCACATAAAGTATCCTATCATCTGCAAAGAGTGAGAGTTTGACTTCTTCTTTGCCGATTCAGATACCTTTAATTTCTTTTTGCTGTCTGATTGCTGAAGCTACGACTTCTAGTACTATGTTGAATTGCAGTGGTGATAGTGGACAGCCCTACTATGTTCCTGAGCTTAGGAGGAAAATTAAGTTTTTCCCCGTTAAGGATTATATTCGCTGTGGGTTTTTCATAGATGGCTTTGATGATATTGAAGTATGTGCTCTCTACACTGTGACGAGATCTCCACCAGGCATATTATTTATATGTGTTTTGATTACATCTCTGGCCATGACCTTTCCTTGTTGTTTCCTTTGGGATGAATTCTTCCATCCTGGTGTTTTCTCTAATTCTGTTTTTTTTTTTTTTTTCCTGTGTTAGAAAAGCCTGATATATTTCTGCTCTTGAGAATTACAGCTTTATTCAGAAGAGGCCACGTAATGTCCAGGGCCTGGTGCTTCAGAAATTGTCTTGGTATGTGCTGTATGCACTCTACTGTTGTGTTCTGGCTGCTCTATCCTTCAGGCCAGGCATCTACAGAGGCTCATCTCGCTGGCTCTGGGCAATGTTTGGTCCTTGGGCAGAGTAAGGTTAGTTTTAACTAGGTGTAATCTGATATGGTTGCTAAATGAGACCTAATGTTACTTCCACTAGAGCTGAAGCTGTGCTGAACTCTCTTGTTTGGAGACATGGTGTGGGCAGGTGTTTCTGTTGGTCTTCTGCAGAAGAGGCCCAGTGCATGGGATTGAGGCAAACATGGCTGAGAAGGGCAGTATTGCCAAAGTGCAGAGGTGTGTGACTTAGTGTAAAGAGGTTAGGCAACCAGTGCCAATGCTGTACTATTTATTGCAGGTGGTTCTGTGCCTATGCTGAGGAAAGGGATAGGAAAAGGTCGCTGACTCCTTTGTCCCCAGAGAAGGGTCTCCATGTTTGTTGCTCTTAGGGAGGTACTCTAAGCAAGACAAATAATCTTCCTCTGTGAATTTCAGGCATTTTTCAGATCATAGTTTTCATGTTTTCTACCTTTAGATTGTTTTTCTGTCTTCTCTCCAGGAGCAGTGAGATGCCCTCTAGACTTTTAAAACTTTTGGGTTTAGGTATCTGGTGTGGGCAGGGACCATGCTGGTCTTCTTGGGGAGAGTGTCAAAATGCTGGGACTGAGGGAAGTTTGACTGAGAAGGGCAGTTGCACCCCAATGCAGCTGGTGGGTCTTGGAGCAAGCTGGCTAGGCAGCCATTGTCTGGGTTTGCCATACTCTGTAGATGACTCTGCCAATGGTGAGGGATAAGATAGGAAAATGATGCCCATCAGCTCTATTGCCCCAGGGGAGGTGACTCCTCTCAGATGTGCTCCAAGAAGAGTGAATAGTCTCTTCCTGTACACCTTAGGAGATCCTCAGATCAAGCCATCTGCCCCGAGGTTGCTTTCCTGCCTTCTTTCCAGGAGTAGGGCAGTGCCCTCAGTGCTCTCTCACAGACAAGCCACTGTCTGCCCAAACTCCAGTTTTTGGGTCCTGCTTTTTGCAAAAACTCATGAAAATCAGCCTCTCCCCTCTCATTTTCCCTGTCAATGGCACTGGGGAAGTATTCTCATGTTTTTGCTAAATGTTCTCCATGTACTTTCCCCTCTGAGTTTCTCCCTTTCACATTTTTTCCATGACTAGTGCTCTCGCCTCCACAGCTCCATTTCTTCCATTTCTTCCCCACACCATGTTTCTGCATTTCTTATCTTCCTCAATGTGGGTCCTTCTCTCCCTCTAGTTGTAGAGTTTTCTCTGTCAGTCAGGTCAATTTCTTGGGTATGCAGAATGATTTGATCGTTATCCAGTTGTTTTTGAGGGATGAAATGAACCTAGGGTCTTCCTATTATGCCACCATATTTGCATCTCCCAACCATCTTACTTCTGATTAAAATTGCAAGTGATAACCAACTCAGTATCTTTCACTTTTTAGATAATTCAAATTTTTAGAAAGGTCTGTTTTGCATTGCTGCCTCTTCCAAAATGACATTAAAGATAGGTGACTAAAAAACAGGCAAGTCTGCTTTGACATTTCATGTAAAAACATAACTATTGTTCATAATCGTTCAAGATAGAGTGTAAGATGGAGAAACAGCAAAAATCGGAAGTACGAGAAAAAACAAACTCTTTTTTTAAAAAAGAATAATAGGTCTGTTTCTGCTGACAACTTTACTGAACTAAAGATTCTTCTTGAAACTAAAGTAAGGAAAATGCCAATAGATACAGTGATTGGAGAAGGCAAATCAGGGCCCAAGTCTTTAGCTACTAAAGGCAAAAGTGTAACAGAAATCCTCGCCAGTAATTTGAAATTTAATCTACCAATCTATGTTATTAATCAAAAATTACACATAGAAATATTCTAAGGTTCAAAAATAAAGCAAACTGTTTCCCTTCATTGTTTTCATTTCTGTTCATATGATCTTCTATTTGTTTTCAATATATCACTTGTCTCTATTCCTTGTCTTAATGTAACCAAGAATTTTGATTGTGATTACTTTTAATTTATTCACACTCACTTAACTTCTATCAACTTTATTATAAAAACGAATAAATGAAAATAATATATAAGAAAAGCATAATATAAAAAATTAAACCTTTGTTTTTGGAATAGTCTTTCAAAATTCTATGTGCTCTAACTGCTTTATTATAAATTTCAGGCTAGGGGTGCCTGGGTGTCTCAGTGGGTTAAAGGCTCTGCCTTCCTTTGGCTCAGGTCATGATCCCAGGGTCCTGGGATCAAGCCCTGCATCAGGCTCTCTGCTCTATGGGGAGCCTGCTTCCTTCTCTCTCTCTCTCTGCCTGCCTCTCTGCCTACCTGTGATCTTTGTCTGTCAAATAAATAAATAAAATCTTTAAAAAAAAAGTTTACACTGGTTAATCAGATTCTGCTGTCATTCTGCTCTGTTTTATTTACCTATGCTCTCATGAACACATCTGTCTCTCTCCTTCTCAGTTTATTTACTTATTATTTCATCTTCAGGTTAAGTTGCAGTTTCTACTACCTCAATTCTTTTCACTCAATGTTGTTATAGTTTTTACTTTTCTTTGTCACGGGCTAGGCTTGCTAAATGTCAAAATAGTGAATACAAGTGATATCTTAGTGAAATCTTACATGATAAAGAAAAGTTGAAGTAGAAAAGAGGTAAAGGAAATAGTTTAAGAAGCACTAAAAATACATTGACATTGGTTACAAAAGTGCATGGGTGTTTTAAAGACAGAAAGATCTTTGTGTATAGTGTCTTTATAGTTAACTAAATAATAATAATCTCATTCCTCATAGTAGTTAGAAAATTCAAAGTCGCTCTTAAAAAGAGTTATATGTCCAGAGTCTGACAATAATACTTTATATATTTGCTTGTTAAAAATACTGTTGATAAAATATTTAAAGGTATGCAGTTTGATAGGTTTACTAAAACCTATTATATCTATTTTAGTTATGATAAACCTGCCATCTTATTTAAAAAGCTCTAACAACTAAAAATGCCAGTTAAGTGTTTTTCATTGGTGGTTTGCCCCAAGTTTTTAGAGATATATATGCATTGGTTGACCAGTTAATATTACACAATGATAAACATAATCTATTTAACTTTCAGAAAGGTAAGAGGCAATGCATTCCTGTGAATGCATGCAAACTTTTAGAGTCAATTTTCCATTTGGTTCTTAACACGTATTTATTCAATACCACCTAATGGGTTCTATCCTAAGGCTCAGTTTCCCAGCAGACTCATTTGCATGGGAGATATTCTGGATGCTGATAAAGAGGCTGGGACTCCCAAAGTCAGTCACTTCACTCAGCTGCTGCTTCAGAAGCAGACAAGGGTAAACTACAGTCAGGTCTTCATGCCCCACACCCCAGAAGTCAGCACTGCACTGAGAGTTTAGAAGTCACACTGTTCACCCTCCAAAACACACATTCACAGTCAGTTTGGTGGTTTAATCATCCTTTACCAGTAAGGTATATAGCATTTAGTAGCATAAAGAGAGTAATCAAATATATTTCTGTTAAATGACATATTTTAGAACTGGGGATTTGACACAAGGCATAGACAGAGATGTGCAGCTGCCATGCAGAGTAATTACACCGGGACCGGGAAGATCTCAGTTCACAGGCATGCCTAGAGACCATGTTTGCCTTTAAGAGAAAGCCCTGTTGCATGGAGAATTTGCAGAATGCTTTCTTTCTTCATGTCAGAAACCTACTTCCTGAAAACTATTAGTTAGATCTTGGCAAAGAAACTGTATGTGAAAAAGGCAAACTGACAAAAAAAAGAGCTAGAGACTCTCACAAGTGCTACTATATTATTTAGAAGAGGATAAGACATTTGTGTTTGGAAGTGATGGAAAAAGAAGCTCGAACCGTGGGAGAGTGTTTTGAAATGAAAATACTTCACTTGGTGTAGCTGGCATAGAAGTGGATTCCAGTTCTTGTAACTAATTATTTCTAAGAAGAATTTTAAAGCAGCAGAGCATTGAGAACCTTGAGGTAACAGGTTAATGTGGTTGATATGAAAAACAAAACAAAACTGCTTTTGTTCCTGCCTAACACTGAGTTCTAGGATTACATAGGGCTTAGAGCTGCTCAATGAGTTAAACTCATAATATATTTTTAAACACGCTCTGATAGAAGTAATAGAACAAATGAATTTGATGTTGATGCTCTAAAAAGGCTACTGTGAAAACTATTCAAAATTTTGTGTCTCAATGTTTCTGTCTTAATTTTTACTAAAGAGGTTGTTTCTTCTAACAATTTGATGAGAACACCAGAATTAGAAATATGATGTTTTTCAAATTCTCAAACATTTCAATTTTTAGGTATTTAGATTTACTTAATATATTAAGCAATCTGACTATCCTTTGGATGTTTGTTAAAAAATAAAGGGTAAAATGTGTACACATTTTGGCATTCTTTATTTTTACTATATATATGTAACAACTGGGAACTCACTTTCATTCCATGAAAAGAAAATGTAGGAATCATATCAGGTTGAATATGGACATTTCTTTTTTTTTCTTATAATTTTTAAGTTTTATTGTTAAACATTTCCTAATCTTATGAGATTTTGAGAAGGCCTTTTTTTTTTTTCTCAGTCTTTATGTTACCTGCTAAATCCCAGGTTTAAAATGATTCCAAAAATGTGTATAAGATTTAACATTTGAGTTTTCTATGACTCTTGTCTGACACAGAGTTGAGTGCAGGAGTTAATGCTGACACCAGTGGAAACTTTGTGGGGGGCTATCTAATGTCACATGATCATTGGCTATCTTTCTTCTGACATGCTTTCTCTGAGAGTCAGTGAATCATATCAGCAGGTACCTCCTAGATCAAAGCAGAGGTGAAAGGCTCGCAGAGCCAGGACATCGCAGCTGTGTTCCTGACCAAGCTATTTGTCCGGCTGGTGAAATTCCAAGGCCTGGAAGCAGGTATTGCAGCCAGAGAGCTTGTGTGCCCCATGTCTGTGCTGTCCCATTGTGGAGCAAAGAGGGATAAAGTAGAATCTGCTACAGGAAAGCTATGTGTGAAGTTGGGGGGCGGTTTGGAATGTTGCATAAAATAGTTGACTTTGGGATCTGCATTAATTCATAACTAATGTTAACTTTATTCTGCAAATGAAGACATGAATGGATCAGAATGAGAATGGGTCAGAATATTTCCTATGCAGAATATGATTTTTTAACCCTCAGATATTTCAAGGAATATTTAATTCTCTTTTAGACAATATAAATCTGTGTTTTTTCCCCTCTTATCTCTATGCTACCTAACTAGTTAGCAATGCATTATCCAAAGCTTAAATTCTCTCACCTTTCAGCTAAGTGTAATAAAAAAAAAAGTTTTTTGTTTTGAGAATATTATTATTTTTCTGTTATATTTTCTATATTTCTATTATTTTCTATTATATCATATCCAGTTTTATATTCATACATTTATTTTCTTGTTATTTTTAATACAGATATTCAATTAAAATACTATTAAACAGAAACCACTTAGCTAAGAAAACATGACATTGAGACAAGATTTACTTTATGATTTGGCACTTTGGTAGAGAGAATATTCATTGAAAACAAATGGCAATGTGTTTATACATTATATCAGTATATATGATTGTTCAAATAAAGTTTCCTGATATTATAAAGTTATTAAATGGTAAAACATTAAGGTATTTTGAAAACCCAAGAATCAAATCTATTTAGGAAAAAGAGCTTCTTTCTACACTTACCAAAAATATTCTTTTGGGAAAATGTTTTTTCCTCTTTAATCGCTATGTATTTATTTATATTTTAAGGGAGAGAGTTTATTAAATACTTTTTGAAAGGTATTGTTTAGACAAGTTAAGCTGGGTGAAGGATCATTTATTTGGATAAACATACACAAGCTCTCTCTATGTAGTATACATGCTTGAACTAATATATATTTGTATATACTACATGTCTCGGAGACTCAGTTTTCTTCATTTCCCAACAGAAATGAAAGCACACCTAGTGCAGCATAGTTGTTAGAATGACATGTTATGCCTCCCTCATTTAATATCACTTCCTAAACTCCCTTTCCTTGAATCCCATGATTTCCACATTTTCCTCACACTTGGAAATGGAGTCATGACCCAGTGAGTATGAAGTTCATGTGAATGAATGAGTGGGGTCTGACATAAGTAAGGTGGCAGGTACAGAGTCTGTCAAATTGGGGCATGGGTGCCCTTACTAAAGAGGGAGTTACTCTTTTTGGTGTCAATATAGTACCCATTGGGGCATAAAACAGGCACTAAGTGATAAACATAATTTTTCCAAAGATGTTATAAATCTAGACTTTTAGGTGAGTGTGGAATATAATGTACATTTTTAAATTTTGGCAATTAATTCAATATTTATAAAAAAACAGTGAAAGCTTAGCATAACATGTCTATAAACATAATGGACCTTTATTTAATTGTGTAGGATCACTGTTGTAAGTCATTACAAAAAGCAATGATAAAAATAATTTTCTTTCTAATGTTCCCAGATAATATTTACTTTGACTTTCTTATTTCAGATGATCATGCTTATCATTCTTTTAGCTGTCCCTGTTACTTCATGATAGATCATGTTATTTTCATGCCTCTTGAAACATTGCATAGGATTTGAGCTGTGTGTTCTTTGACTGCGCCCTCAAAAATGAGCAAGGAGAGAGTGACATATGCAGACCTTAAAGTACCCAATTCAAGGAAACAGAAGGGTAAAAGAGGTCCAGGTGATAAAATGAGAGGTAAAGGTTTTTCAGTTTATTTTGTTTTCTGAAAACATTATGATGTCAAATAATAAAAAGTACAATCATAATAATCATGTCTATACTTATTTGATATTTTATGTCTGGCCCTTTATATATCAATGGGCATATTTAAATGTCATATTCAATGAGTTTTGTTATCACATTGAATAGGGCCATTCATTTTAGTTCCAAAATGAATTTCCATTTCCTTCTAATTCTGGGGGTTTTGTTATGCTCAATGCTTACTATATATTTTGCTTTCTGATTTGTACAGAATTTCCATGGCATATTGTTGCTTTATCCCTGGGAGTTATGTGTGTTATCCTCCTGCTGGCAATCACAGCAGGATCTATATCTGAGTATCAGACATACACAGTTCTTATGAGAGTGACGAGCCAGAGAGATAAATGATATGTTATAACTACTGGATTTCTGCAGAGCCCGTGTAAATCATAAAGTCCTATACAGATGTTACTAATGGTGTTGATGATAATATTGATGATGATGATTTTATTATTTGGCTGTCAGTTTTTATGCTACACAAAAGAGGGTACATAATAGTTGTAATAGCACAGAATTTGGCTGAAATGCATAGTGTAGCTTACATATATATTCATCCTTATATTTTGTGTGGAAGGAGGTTTTCTATATAATCAAAGAATTGGAAAAAATCTTTACTTGGATATTACATTCCTTATCATACTGTAATACTGCTAAAATCACAGAGGAATAAAGGTTGATCTATTTTCTATATCACTTATATATTTCATATCAGTTCATTTTTTTTAATTTTTATTTTTTTTAAAGATTTTATTTATTTATTTGACAGAGAGAGATCACAAGTAGACAGAGAGGCAGGCAGAGAGAGAGAGAGAGAGAGGGAAGCAGGCTTCTTGCTGAGCAGAGAGCCCGATGCGGGACTCGATCCCAGGACCCTGAGATCATGACCTGAGCTGAAGGCAGCGGCTTAACCCACTGAGCCACCCAGGCGCCCACAGTTCATTTTTTTTTAAAAGATTGAGCAGAAAGCAGAGGGAGAGGGAGAAGCAGGCTTCTGAAGGCTGAGCTTGGAGCCCCCGTTACAGGGCTTGATCCCAGGATCCTGGATCATCCCCTGAACTGAATGAAAAGAGAAGTTTAACCTACTGAACCACCCAGGAGCCCCTATTGCATGTCAATTTGTACAATATCTATACAACACCTCCTTTTAATATCTTTTCTCTGATGTTTATTAAATCTTTGGTTCATTCTTTCAACACAATTTTGGCTCAGGAACTATGAATACTAAGGACATAGGAATTTTAAAAGTCAGTTCACAATGAGCTTAGTTTAAAGGGGAAGACTTTTTAAGTGAAGCAGTTTTTAAAATAAATATTATCAGTGATGGGGTAATGGCATGAAGATATCAGAGGGATGGGATAGTCCCTGAGATCAAGAAAGCTTTCCAGGAGATAATAATTGATATGATAAGAAGGTTAGGTAGGACTTAATCAGGAAGGTCAAGGAAGAGAAGACTCATCTAGGCAGAGAACAACATGAACAAAAGTACACACTGATGTGCGAGGAGACTTAAGTTTCTGGGCAAATAAAAGAAGTAGCTAGAAACAGGATGGCTAGGTATATAATTTATGATAACCTTAATATCATGTTAGGCAATCTTAGATTTGTTCTAAAAACAAAAAGGAACTTTGGGAAGATATTACAGAGGGAAAACAGGATTCATGTCCCATGAATATAGAGAGATTTGGGAAAGGTCAATTTGAATAGACTGGAAAGTGGGTGGGGGGACAAGACAGGAGGATATTTCAGGAATTAGGGTTAGTTAGAATGACTGAATTAGTGTCTTAAAAGAAGTGATGAGACATTGGGACCGTTTATGAGAAATATTTACTATGTAGAATTGTTAGGGTATGTCTTTTATTGATTGTGTGAGGGAGAGAAATGAATTAGTGATACCATTTGATGTCAGGCTATATACTTTGGCAAATATATTCCACTAAATGTTACAGAAAACATTAGGCTATGGTGTGTGTGTGTGTGTGTGTGTGTGTGTGTGTGTGTGTGAATAATGGTGAGGAGTGAGTAGCTGTGGTATATCAGTGGAGATGACCAGAAAGAATTAGATTGGTTTGAGTCTCTTAGAGTGAGCATTTGATAGTTGTCGCAGACCATCAGCATGCATATGGTAGGATTAAAAGTCTGGTGATCAAGAGTGATACCTAGATTAGAGATATAAATTGGGCTTTTATCAATTAATATAACAAGTATTGGTAAACATAATAGAGGAAAGCAGAAGCTAGACCATGCTTTACCTTATCAAACTAGAGAGAATAGATTTTCTAGAAGAAAAAGGGCAAGGAGGATGATTCTTAGGAAAATTAACATTTAGAATAGGTGGAAGTGAAAAAAAACAGTGATGCTTTGGTTAAAGAAGTAGGAGGGAATCCAAAACATTATGGCATCATATGGAAGGAGGGTAAAGATAGTCATGGGTTCCAAATGGTATCAGATGATCAGGTAAAATAATGGTCAACAGTATGCTTACTAAATTTGGCAAGAGAGAGGTCACTAAAGACATTTGCTAGAGTAGATTCAGTTGAATGGTGGGTATCATCAAAGCCTGATTGCAATGGCTTATACTTCAAACATTAGGAAGCAGAGACAATGAATACAGAAAATTATTTTTTAAATTATGGCAATGCAAAAACCTTACCAAGTTTTGAAAGTGTGTGGATCTACATGATCTCATACATTGTAAAGGGACTGTAAACTGATACAACTCTGTTTGGTATTAGCTCCTAAATCTGAACATGAGGGGCACTTGGGTGGCTCAGTTGTTAATGTGTCTGTCTTAGACTCAGGTCATGATCCCAGCATCCTGGGACTGAGCCCCATGTTGGGCTCCCTGATCTGAGGGAAGCCTGCTTCTCCCCCTTTTACTCCCCCTGCTTGTGTTCCCTTTCTCGTTGTCTCTCTCTCTCTTTCTCTGTCAAATAAATAAATAAAATCTTTAAAAAAATAAAGCTTAACATGATGAGTCACTCATTCTCACTGATGACTGGTAGTAGCAGAATTGGAAATTAAGATTCTCAGTTATGTAACAAACTTTAAAGAATTTTTCCTTTAATACTCACACACTTACATAGAAGTATATTTTATGCTTTTATATATTTTTTTATTTGTGAGTTTTGGGAAGATATTGTTATTTCTCTCAGAGTTGTTTAACTTTCCTTTTGCATACTGGAAGTAACTATCTAAGTTCTTGGTCTAGGTAAATTCAATGAATCAATTACAAGCTTATCCTAGTAGAGAGTCAGTTGCTAAATAAATACTGAGTACAAAATCTCACCTATGTTGAAATCTTTATTTGAAGAGTGGATGACATAGAAACTGGTTAATGTTTTATTTCAAGTTTATATTTTCCAATTTATATGTTTGTACATTTTATATTTTGTGTTTTATAAGTTTTATATATTTAAAAATGGATAGCAAGTTAAAGTTTTATTTTAAAAATCTGTTTCATTTTTGATACTTCAAACTATTTTAAACTACCATTTTCTCTGATTGTACTTTCATTTAGTCAACAACATTCGCTATGCCATTTTGGCTAAAATTAACAAGTCAGGAAATGACAGATGCTGGCGAGGATGTGGAGAAAGGGTAACCCTCCTACACTGTTGGTGGGAATGCCATTTAGAATTAGAGCAAGCAACAAGTATAATAATGTGATCTATGAAAGGCATTCACAACCGTAATTTTATAATATGGATTGAAGTTTTTCAGAAATGTCCTGCACACACAATGCAGAATAAGAATGACACGAAAGAAAAAAATGCTTCCTTAGGAGAGGTTGAAGATGACTCAATTTTACCACCTATTATAGGTACGTACTGAATACTTATACAATTTTTTTAATGGCATTATCCACTCTGTCCCATTTCAATACAGAATTTTAAAACTTTATGTTGTGTTTTGTCAGGTCCTTTAATTTTGCTCACCTTTTTATTTTTTCTTTTTTCTTCTTCTTTTTTTGAAATCAAATCCATTTTCTTTATTATAGCTAATATAATTCTTGACTTTCACAAAGTCATGTGATTTGATTATTTGAGTAATTCATGCTTTTGGATGACTTTTCGCCAGTACAGATCTCTTGGAATTAAGGATGTCTGCTCCAAATGGCTGCAGTTTATTTGTCCTTGTGAAGTCAAAATTTCTCAGTGCAATTCTAACGATGATTTGAGATCTGTCAGAGACAGTCCTAGGACCCACAGTTTGGCCAAAGAGCTATTACCAGCATTAGACTTTTGGGAAATGGGAAAACCACCTATTTTTTGGTCGTTCAGCCTGAAGTAAGCCAGAGATATGTGTAAAGTGCAGGTCTCTAAGAGGTCTTGTGGTTGAAGATCATGGTGGCTTTTGTTTTCAAGATGAAGACTATGAGTCACTTCAAGGAAATTGGCACTGCTGTGGAAAAAGCTGTTACTATTTTTCAAAAGAAGAGAAAACTTGGGAGGAGAGTAAGAAGTCATGTGAAGTCCTGAGTTCTAGTCTCATGAAGATTGATAATAAAGCGGAGCAGGTATGTCTGCTTTATTAAACTTGATTAAATGCTTATGAGAAGTTCTATGTCTTGAGTTAGGATCATTGTTTCAACTTTCCTCCCATATTATTTGGCCACTTTGTTTTGAAGCACTTGTTAATCAGTGTAGATTCTCTAAAGAGGAGATGAATGTGTAACATAGCCCTAGAAGAACCCCTGTTTTTTTATTTACTTATTTTTTTAAGTAGGCTCTAGCCCAGCCTGGAGCCTACATGAGGCTTTAACTCATGACCCTGAGATCAAGACCTGAGATGAGATCAAGGGTCAGGTACTTAACCAACCAAGCCACCTATGCACCCAAAGATCTGTTGTTTGAAAAATGAACGGGTGAGCCATTTTACTGTTAATCTTTTTATTGTATGTGTTGCATCTTCACATTTTAATATACATTAGAGAGTTAGTTTTTAGCTTCTCAGGGCTACTACAGGGCGAAAGAAAAACTACCTTCAATGGTGTGAGCAATGTAAAGTGATAATTCTCATTATCTGAGTTCTGTTGTTCCTTCTTGTTCAGTATTTGGAAGGAGTCACACTTGTAAGGGAAGGTGAGTCAGTTTCATGTGTGGCCATGGGAAAAAGGATGAAAAATAAAGACTGAATATACTGGAAAGATTCTTTAAAAATGAACTTTTATTTTTTTTCCATTTTATTTCTTTTCAGTGTTCCAGAATTCATTGTTTATGCACCACCCCCAGTACTCCATGCAATACGTGTCCTCCATAATACCCACCACCAGGCTCACCTACGCACCCCCCGCCCACAAAAAAGCCCACAGTTTGTTTCTCAGAGTCCACAGTCTCTCATGGTTTGTCTCCCCCTCCGATTTCCCCCAACTCAGTTCCCCTCTCCATCTCCCAATGTCCTCCATGTTATTCCTTATGCTCCACAAGTAATTGAAACCATATGATAATTAGCTTTCTCTGCTTGGCTTATTTTACTTTTAATCCAGAAGGGCAGAGGAAACATCTATTTTCTAGAAGAGACAATCTAGATCAAATTTGCCATTCCTTATAAAGTTTAGGACTATAAAGTCAATTGAATGGATTCTGTAGATTTCCTTCTAATAGTTCCATTTAGTCACCAAATTCCAGTTACACTGTTTAGTCTTAGCAATGTTCCTTCTAATAGTATCTTGTGAAGGATGAGTGAAAAGCCCTATGTTTGAAAAACGGCAACATCACTCAGGGGTTCCTGGCTGGCTCAGTCAGTGGGGCATGTGACTCTCGATCTCAAGAGTTGTGAGTTCAAGCTCCATGTTGGGTGTAGAGCTTACCTAAAATAACAACACAACAGCAACAATAATAATAACAGTAATAGTAAAATGATTAAATAAATAAAACAAAAAGCCCTATGTTTTCTTGTTTATAAAATTCTTATTAAAATAAAAATATGAATAAATCGCTTTTACCTGTAAGAAACAGATGAACTAAGAAATCACATTAAGGAGTCAAATTTTAAAAATCCAGCTACATCTTATTAATACCTTGATTCATTTCAACCTCAGTGGTTGTCAGTCTGTTTTGAAATGATTTGTTTTCTTTTCTCAGAAATTTATTTGTAATCTGTACTCTCCCTGTAATCTGTTATTTCCAATTCAGTGTTCTTCAGTTTTAGTCCTACCATTGAAGTTTCTAGGCTTCAAAGTTTCAGTGAAGCTTCTTATATTGTTATCCCTGTATCTCTGTGAACTAATCTAGAGCCTTTGAAATTCCTTGTGACTTCTGTCGTGGGTTAGAGCAAAGCTCTGTTGCATAGTCTATAATCTGATAGACTTGTTGTCAGGACCTACCCTGAAATACTGATGCATTATAGAAACCAGAGACAGACTTTGCTGCAGAGCAGCATTGCTCTGACAGTAATGGTTTAGGATTTTAGTCTTTTGTTATTTTCCAAAGTCTAGAAGTATAATGAAAGCAGTGCCTTAAATCCATTGATGCAGAAAAATGAGATTGGCTTTTATACAAGTAGTTATACCTGTAAATCTAACAAAAATATGTGAGTGAAAGAATCAATGAACATTTAATTTTAGTGTTTCTTCAGAGACCTGGAAATGACAAAGTATATTATATTTTATGTAATACTCATCCATCTTCCCTACTCTAAAAGATACACTATTGAGATTTTTTCTTATATAATTTAATTATAGTGAAAAGAATATTGAAGTCTGTGTGTGTGTGTGTGTGAGAGAGAGAGAGAGAGAGAGAGAGAGAGAAAGACGGAGAGGTAATAAATACATTGCTTTTAGGAAAGAACATTTATTTTTTGCTTTACATTTACCTTTTTAAAATAATTTTTACTTTTTATTAACATGTAATGTATTATTAGCCCCAGGGGTACAGATCTGTGAATCGCCAGGTTTACACACTTCACAGCACTCACCATAGTACATACCTTCCCCAATGTCCATAACCCAACCACCTCCCTACCCTCCCCATCCCCCCTCCCACCAGCAACCCTCAGTTTGTTTTGTGAGATTAAGTCTCTTATGGTTTGTCTCCTTCCTGATCCCATCTTGTTTCATTTATTCCATAAGGGAACATTTGAAGTGAATAAAATATGCCACAGTGTGGATAAGCTTCATCCATTCTCTAGATGATGGTAATTTGGGTTGTTTCCAGCTCTTGTTGTTATGAATAGTCCTTCATGAAACATTCTGAGACATGTCTCCCATGTGTCTTCTCTCTTTTTTTTTTAATGATAAATCATCCTATGAGTGGAATCATTGGTCAGTAGGATCTGTACAAATTCAATTTCATATGAGAATTCCAGATCATTTTTCAATATGATTTTTTTTCAGTATGATTTTAACATCAGTTTTAAAGATATCTTTGATCTTTACTATATCACAAACTTGGTGTTGTTATTTTTACTTTCTGCCAATTGAATAGTTGAGAAATATCTCCTGATCTATATTATATTGAGCTTGGCTCTTTCCTATTTATTGGCTATATGCTATATTTATTTGAAATGTGTTTCTATGTTTTGTCCATTTTTTTCTTACTGGATAATTTTATTTTGATATTGCTTGATAGAAATATGTGTTTGTTCTCTAAGATACTGCAGATGTCTCCAGATTTGAAGCTTGTATTTTCATATTCTTTAAGGTAGAGAGAAGTTCTAGGTTTAGTGCAATCCTATTTACCTATCTACTTTATCGTATGTGAAGTTTTTTTTAAAAACTCATCATGTCCCTTTCTGGGTATCTTTCATTCAGTCATAAAGAGTTGAGTGATTTGTTCATTAAATCCTTTCCATATCCATTTCTTCACTGAACATAGAGAAATTAGTCTGCCTTCTCCACTTATCAGAGTGGCATTGGAAGATAAATGTGTCTGGTATTTTACAAGTCCTCTGTGGGTGAGGTATTTTCAGTGATGTTATGAATAATACCTAATTCTCCTTTCCCACAGAACTTCATTCAATCAAAAATAAGATACAATTACTGGATTGGATTGTATAAAGTAGGAGCTAAGCATCCCTGGAATTGGTTGGATGGCACACCCCTATCTCAGATGGTGTAAGTTTTCATGTCACTGTTTTTCATTCCCTCTCCTGCTCAGGAACTGCCTGGTAGATTATAGGTCAAGAAGAGGAAAGGATCCTTGGGGAGTTAGGGAATATCTTGAATTCCATGTGATCTCACTTCTCAGCTAGGCAACCAAATGCAAATCTCAAGCCTCCAATAGACTCAAAGAGCATTATTTATTCCATGTTCCTCAATGGAGGGTCCTTCCAAACATGGTAAAGAGACATTTTGCTTTTGTATCTTTCTCTTGTATGTTCTGTGGTACTAGCATGTTCACTAGTTTGGGTGCAGGAAATGGTAAAAGTATAATGAGGAGAGAAAAGTCGTATCTAGACCCAGCTCTCTCTGTCAGTGCAACTTGTACCTATTTAGTTGGTGTCATTCAAGAACTAAAAAGAAAAGAGCTTTTTCCATTAAGTGGCTTGGTAATCTTGCATCTCTAATGTGGCCACTTAGTGTCTTTCATGTTATTATTTCACAGAAGTCCACATAATTTCTGTCTCATTGGTAAATCACATACATTTGTTGGTTGATGTCCAGGAAACTAGTTTAGAAAATGAAGTAAATGATCTAACTAAATCTAAGTAACATGGGGGACAGTATGAGAGACATTGGGTTATTTAACATGTTTGTTGATGGCTTGTAATATGCCAGGCACAGCTCTAGGCATTGAAACTACAGTGATGAATAAAACAGGCCACAGTATCCTCCCTTATGGATATTACATTCTAATGCAGGTGTGATAGTCCTGGTGGGGATGAATGAGGACCAAACAAATAGGCTAAGTAAATGATATGGCACATTAGAAGAAGATAAATGCTATGGAGTGTTGTGAAGTCTCTTATTTTTTTGCTATATGGCAGTGTCTTTTGTGTAAGAGAAAGAGATTTCGCTGTTTTAAATGGGATGGTCAGAGACAACCTCCTGGAGAAATGTTTGTACAGTTCGTTGAATGAACCAGCCATTTGGATTACCTGTGGGATGGCTCCCTAATAGTAGACACAGCTGGTGTAAAGACCCTGAGGTAGGAGTGTATTTAACATGCTTGAGGAAATAGCAAGAGGGCCTATAATGCTAGAACAAGGTGAACAAGGGGGTGGGGGAGATGTAGGTTAGAGGCTTAATGACAGTGGGGAGTGGTGTAGGACATCAGAAAAGTGTAGAACTTGGATTTTTCAAGAAAGCATGAGAAGCTATTAGAGGGTTTTGAGCAGAGGAGGGACAAAAACAGGCTTCTTGTTTTAGAGTGCCTCTGGACTCTCTTGAGATTACTTGGTGTGTGTTCTTTGGGGGAGGGAGCAGGGAGTCTAAATGAGGACGCAGGAGCCTGCTGAAGAGTCTGTTGTAGTTATCAAGTGGAGATGCCCTGACTTGATGATGATTGGTAGGGTTGATACTGGTGTAAAGTGGCCAGATTCCACACTTCTTTCAAAGATGTGTGAAAGAGAGACAAATCAGGGATGGCTCCAGGGTTTTTGGTCCAGAAGTTGTAAGACTGATGCTGCTATTAATGTTACTCGAGCATAATTGGAATTCAGTGTTAGATACAATTTGAATGACTCTATTCAACATTTAGCTCTGTATACACGTGTCCCACGGGGCATTGTGATACATGATCACGAAGCTCACATGAGAGGTCGGTGCAGGGAATGCAGATGTTGTACACAGCAGTGCACAGTGAAATAAGTAAGAGGGTGGAAGTGATTCTCAGGAAATCTAGGGCCCTTGGACACCCGAGTGCTTAAGATGATGATAAGATAAAGGTGAGATGAAGATAAGCAGAAAATATCATTGAGAAAAGTGCTTCGAGATACAAAAGTAAAACCATGAAGGGACAGGTAGGGTAATGGAATCCTTGTAAAGGAAGTACTACTGAAATAATAGAATTTAAAATGTTGGTGAGTTCTCACTGATAAATTTTCCTACTTGAAATTCCTACTTGAAAGAAATTACTTCTTCTTTTTTTTTTTTAAATATTTTATTTATTTGACAGAGAGCTAGAGAGAGAGCACAAGTAAGTAGAGCATCAGGGAGAGGGGGAGAGAGAGAAGCAGGCTCTCTGCCGAGCGGGGAGCCCGATGTGGGGCTCGATCCCAGGACCCTGGAATCATGACCTGAGCTGAAGTCAGCTGCTTAACCAACTGAGCCACCCGGGTGCCCCGAAATTGTTACTTCTTATCAGTTACATTCATGGACATTTGAAGGGAAATTAATACTAAGTAACATTTTTTTCCCTCAATGTTGTAGACTATCCCCAAATTTAAAATCCAGGTACCTTATTCTCATAGCCCATTTCACAACATTTGAACATTTTGTGTGGTGTGGAAAACAGTAAGCTGAGTCGGGAAAAGTGCACTCTGTTTTAACTGCATATAAGCACCCTGTATGATTAAAGTGAGGCTAGCATTTTAAATGTATACTCTGTGCACATTAATCTGAATCATAGTAAACTGGAATATTTTTATATGTAGTTACAGTATGTCACATAATGAATTTATTATATTTGGTCACTTTCCAGGAGTTTCAGGAGTTTTAGAAGAAGAATTTTTCAAGTGTACCCATCTAAGCTATGTATACATCCCAATCTCTACTAGTCTTTCTACTTCCCTATCTCCAAATGTCCACTGACATTTCCATTAGTTTTAGATACAATTACACTTCATAATCTTACAGCTATATGTCTGTCACACGATTTATATGTCTACTGAAATCATTGCACCTATGTTGTAAATTTGTGATACATTTTGCCTGACAAATGACTTGCTAAAATAAATATATTCTCTGATGCAGGAATTTCCAGCAGAATTTATTGGATATAAAATGTGGACACCTCAAGCCATCAACTATTTCTACTGCTGATTGTCAGAAACACTTTCGTTACATTTGTGAAAAGCTTTTCACTGGCCCTTGTTATTAAAAGAATTACTGTCATCAAATTTAATATTTTCTTCTTAAACAGCTATTAGGGAAAAAACTTAGGGTATTCACTCCAATTGGTTTACTCTGCATCATTTATTAAGGGTAATGATCTTTCAACCATTCCGCGGCAAGGTTAAAACACTAAAGATTTATAAATAGGAAAATTATACATCCAAAATGTAAGTTTATTGTTTAGAAATTTCAAAAGAACCATCCATCAGAGAATGTGAGACAAATTCATTTTGATTGAGTGTAAGGTTTTACATTGAAAAATAATTAATATGTCCTGATACAAGTAGGTAATTAATACATTCACATTGGTCAAAATAGGAGATACATAATGATGAACAATTCTCTTAACCTATCTTGTTCCTTATTCACCTAGTTCCCTTTTTAACAGCAAACATAAATAGATAGTATTCTGAAAATATTCTAGGGAAGTACAGCCATATGCATGCTATCTGCTAAAAAATGTTACATAACTATAATAGTATTACTTTTTTACATTTTTGTTTAAAAATATATCATGCAGTTTGTTCCATTTCAGTACATAGGAGCTACATCAGTCTTTGTAAGTAGCTGCAAATGTTTCACTAAGCAGATGTACCTAAAATTTATCTACAAGTTTTATTTCCAATGGATATTTAGGTGTGTCCTAGAGTTTTACAGTGGTAGAAAAATGCTAGAATGAATAGTACTTAACACAGTATCATTTGCCATATATATATATGGCAATATATAAAAAATATTTAGCATATATTTATATATGTGGTAAATCTTTAGCAGTGAAATCTCTGTATCAGAAGATGTGTACATTAAATTTTAATAGGCATGTAATATTTCAGTAGAGGTTGTACACCTATCATCTCCACACAACGGTATTCAAGGGTTCCTGCTTCTTCACTTCTTTATCACCATGTGTCATAAATCTGTTTGATTTTGCTAAGAAAATCTTCACCAGTATAATAGGGGTTATCTTGTATCATTTTACTTATTTTTATTTTTTTATTTTTTTAAAGATTATTTATTTATTTATTTGACAGAGAGATCACAAGTAGACGGAGAGGCAGGCAGAGAGAGAGAGAGAGAGGGAAGCAGGCTTCTTGCTGAGCAGAGAGCCTGATGCGGGACTCGATCCCAGGACCCTGAGATCATGACCTGAGCCGAAGGCAGCGGCTTAACCCACTGAGCCACCCAGGCGCTCCGTCTTGTATCATTTTAAATGTACAATTTCCTATTACTTGTGAGGCCAGCATCTATTTCTGGTATTTCTTTAATTTAAACTATCTGTCCAGGTCTTTGTACATTGATATCCCAAAGACAATTTTGAGCAAAGAAACCAGACACAAAACAGTTTATCCTATAAAATTCCCCTATTTATGAGGTTCAACACCAGGTAAATCTAATCTCTGTGATTAGAAATTAGGACAGAAATTCCTGCTGTGTGGATTTATTCCTAAAGGAACAATAATAGAGAATGAATACTATTTGTATGGTGCAGAGTTATTCTTGGAAAGAAACACCGTCCAAGAGGCATTTCTCAGGTGCTGATAATAATGGGTGTAATAATCTGGGTGTTGGTTATGTGGTTATGTGGGTGGTATATTTATTCCTTCTGCTGCCATGACAAGTACCATAACCTGGGTGTCTTTGAACAATATACGTACATTTTTTTTTTCCATAGTTGAGGAGGCTAGCAATTTAAAGTGAAGTTGTTAGGACCAAGTTCCATTTGAGACTATTTTACTTGTTTGATATTTATTTATTTACTTATTATGTTAGTCACCATACAGTGCTCCCTTAGTCTTTGATGTAGTGTTCCATGATTCATCATTTGCGTATAACGCCCAGTGCTCATTGCAATATGTGCCCTCCTCCATCCTCATCTCTTCCCAGTTTCTTTCGGTTGTGGGCAATTCTTTTTTTCTTCTTTTGTCTCTGTATCACTCCAATCTTTGCTTCTGTTATCACATGGCATTCTTCTTCTGTGTCCCTGTTAAAATATCCATCTCTTTATAAGGAGAGTCTTAGGCCTTTCCCTAAGGACCTCATTTTAACTTGATTACATCTGTGAAGACCTTATTTCCAAATAAGGTCATATTCACAGGTAATAGGAATTATATATTCAGCATTTTTTTATGCCTTTGTTTCTTGTGGTTTTGGTGTCATTTCTAAATGATACTTCTAAAAAAACCATAACGTTGCCAAAGCAGAGATTTAATGGCTTTAGGTTTATTATTATGTCTTTAATACATTTTGAGCTAATTTTTGTGACTAAGTTAAGATAGGGTCCAATTTCACTATGCTGCACATGGTTATCCAGTTTTTCCCACACAATTTATTGAATAGACTTTCGTTTTTCCAATGACTCTTCTTGGCTGCTTTGTCAATATTATTTGTCCATATGTACATAGGTTTATTTCTTGGCTCTGGGTTCTGTTCCATTTGTCTATTACTATGCCAGTACTATGCTGTTTTGATTAGTATAGCTTTGTAGTATAGTTTAAAATCAGGAATTGGGATGCCTTTAATTTTGTTCTCATTCTCGATTGCTTTGTATATTTTAAGGTTTTGTGGTTTCATGTAAATTTTAGAATTGCCTTCTTTCCCCTTCATATTTTTTTTTTAATTTTTTTATTTTTTTCAGCATAACAGTATTCATTATTTTTGCACCACACCCAGTGCTCCATGCAATCCGTGCCCTCTACAATACCCACCACCTGGTGCCCCCAACCTCCCACCCCCCACCCCTTCAAAATTCTCAGATCGTTTTTCAGAGTCCATAGTATCTCATGGTTCACCTCCCCTTCCAATTTCCCTCAACTCCCTTCTCCTCTCCATCTCCCCTTGTCCTTCATGCTATTTGTTATGCTCCACAAATAAGTGAAACCATATGAGAATTGACTCTCTCTGCTTGACTTATTTCACTCAGCATAATCTCTTCCAGTCCCGTCCATGTTGCTACAAAACTTGGGGATTCATCCTTTCTTTCTTTTTTTTTTTTTTTTTTTTTTTTTTTTACAGCTTTATAAACATATATTTTTATCCCCAGGGGTACAGGTCTGCGAATCGCCAGGTTTACACACTTCACAACACTCACCATAGCACATACCCTCCCCGATATCCATAACGCCACCCCCTCTCCCAACCCCCTCCCCCCATCAACCCTCAGTTTGTTTTGTGAGATTAAGAGTCACTTATGGTTTGTCTCCCTCCCAATCCCATCTTGTTTCATTTACTCTTCTCCTACCCCCTCGACCCCCCATGTTGCATCTCCTCTCCCTCATATCAGGGAGATCATATGATAGTTGTCTTTCTCCGATTGACTTATTTCGCTAAGCATGATACCCTCTAGTTCCATCCACGTCGTCGCAAATGGCAAGATTTCATTTCTTTTGATGGCTGCATAGTATTCCATTGTGTATATATACCACATCTTCTTTATCCATTCGTCTCTTGATGGACATCTAGGTTCTTTCCATAGTTTGGCTATTGTAGACATTGCTGCTATAAACATTCGGGTGCACGTGCCCCTTCGGATCACTACGTTTGTATCTTTAGGGTAAATACCCAGCAGTGCAATTGCTGGGTCATAGGGTAGTTCTATTTTCAACATTTTGAGGAACCTCCATGCTGTTTTCCAGAGTGGTTGCACCAGCTTGCATTCCCACCAACAGTGTAGGAGGGTTCCCCTTTCTCCGCATCCTCGCCAGCATCTGTCATTTCCTGACTTGTTAATTTTAGCCATTCTGACTGGTGTGAGGTGATATCTCATGGTGGTTTTGATTTGTATTTCCCTGATGCCGAGTGATATGGAGCACTTTTTCATGTGTCTGTTGGCCATCTGGATGTCTTCTTTGCAGAAATGTCTGTTCATGTCCTCTGCCCATTTCTTGATTGGATTATTTGTTCTTTGGGTGTTGAGTTTGCTAAGTTCTTTATAGATTTTGGACACTAGCCCTTTATCTGATATGTCATTTGCAAATATCTTCTCCCATTCTGTCAGTTGTCTTTTGGTTTTTTTAACTGTTTCCTTTGCTGTGCAAAAGCTTTTGATCTTGATAAAATCCCAAAAGTTCATTTTTGCCCTTGCTTCCCTTGCCTTTGGTGATGTTCCTAGGAAGATGTTGCTGCGGCTGACGTCGAAGAGGTTGCTGCCTGTGTTCTCCTCGAGGATTTTGATGGATTCCTTTCTCACATTGAGATCCTTCATCCATTTTGAGTCTATTTTCGTGTGTGGTGTAAGGAAATGATCCAATTTCATTTTTCTGCATGTGGCTGTCCAATATTCCCAACACCATTTATTGAAGAGGCTGTCTTTTTTCCATTGGACATTCTTTCCTACTTTGTCGAAGATGAGTTGACCATAGAGTTGAGGGTCCATTTCTGGGCTCTCTATTCTGTTCCATTGATCTATGTGTCTGTTTTTGTGCCAGTACCATGCTGTCTTGATGATGACAGCTTTGTAATAGAGCTTGAAGTCCGGAATTGTGATGCCACCAACTTTGGCTTTCTTTTTCAATATTCCTTTGGCTATTCGAGGTCTTTTCTGGTTCCATATAAATTTTAGGATTATTTGTTCCATTTCTTTGAAAAAAAATGGATGGTACTTTGATAGGAATTGCATTAAATGTGTAGATTGCTTTAGGTAGCATAGACATTTTCACAATATTTATTCTTCCAATCCAGGAGCATGGAACATTTTTCCATTTCTTTGTGTCTTCCTCAATTTCTTTCATGAGTACTTTATAGTTTTCTGAGTATAGATTCTTGGTCTCTTTGGTTAGGTTTATTCCTAGGTATCTTATAGTTTTGGGTGCAATTGTAAATGGGATGGCCTCCTTAATTTCTCTTTCTTCTGTCTTGTTGTTGGTGTAGAGAAATGCAACTGATTTCTGTGCATTGATTTTATATCCTGACACTTTACTGAATTCCTGTACAAGTTCTAGCAGTTTTGGAGTGGAGTCTTTTGGGTTTTCCACATAGAGTATCATATCATCTGCAAAGAGTGATAGTTTGACTTCTTCTTTGCCGATTTGGATGCCTTTAATTTCCTTTTGTTGTCTGATTGCTGAGGCTAGGACTTCTAGTACTATGTTGAATAGCAGTGGTGATAACGGACATCCCTGCCGTGTTCCTGACCTTAGCGGAAAAGCTTTCAGTTTTTCTCCATTGAGAATGATATTTGCGGTGGGTTTTTCATAGATGGCTTTGAGAATATTGAGGTATGTGCCCTCTATCCCTACACTTTGAAGAGTTTTGATCAGGAAGGGATGCTGTACTTTGTCAAATGCTTTTTCAGCATCTATGGAGAGTACCATATGGTTCTTGTTCTTTCTTTTATTAATGTGTTGTATCACATTGATTGATTTGCGGATGTTGAACCAGCCTTGCAGCCCTGGAATAAATCCCACTTGGTCGTGGTGAATAATCCTTTTAACGTACTGTTGAATCCTATTGGCTAGTATTTTGGCGAGAATTTTTGCATCTGTGTTCATCAAGGATATTGGTCTGTAGTTCTCTTTTTTGTTGGGATCCTTGTCTGGTTTTGGGATCAAGGTGATGCTGGCCTCATAAAATGAGTTTGGAAGTTTTCCTTCTATTGCTATTTTTTGGAACAGTTTCAGGAGAATAGGAATTAGTTCTTCTTTAAATGTTTGGTAGAATTCCCCCGGGAAGCCATCTGGCCCTGGGCTTTTGTTTGTTTGGAGATTTTTGATGACTGTTTCAATCTCCTTACTGGTTATGGGTCTGTTGAGGCTTTCTATTTCTTCCTGGTTCAGTTGTGGTAGTTTATATGTCTCTAGGAATGCATCCATTTCTTCCAGATTGTCAAATTTGTTGGCGTAGAGTTGCTCATAGTATGTTCTTATAATTGTCTGTATTTCTTTGGTGTTCGTTGTGATCTCTCCTCTTTCATTCATGATTTTATTTATTTGGGTCCTCTCTCTTTTCTTTTTGATAAGTCTGGACAGGGGTTTATCAATCTTATTAATTCTTTCAAAGAACCAGCTCCTAGTTTCGTTGATTTGTTCTATTGTTTTTTTGGTTTCTATTTCATTGATTTCTGCTCTGATCTTTATGATTTCTCTTCTCCTGCTGGGTTTAGGGTTTCTTTCTTGTTCTTTCTCCAGCTCCTTTAGGTGTAGGGTTAGGTTGTGTACCTGAGACCTTTCTTGTTTCTTGAGAAAGGCTTGTACCGCTATATATTTTCCTCTCAGGACTGCCTTTGTTGTGTCCCACAGATTCTGAACTGTTGTGTTTTCATTATCATTTGTTTCCATAAATTTTTTCAATTCTTCTTTGATTTCCTGGTTGACCCATTCATTCTTTAGAAGGATGCTGTTTAGTCTCCATGTATTTGGGTTCTTTCCAAATTTCCTCTTGTTATTGAGTTCTAGCTTTAGAGCATTGTGGTCTGAAAATATGCAGGGAATGATCCCAATCTTTTGATACCGGTTGAGACTTGATTTAGGACCAAGAATGTGATCTATTCTGGAGAATGTTCCATGTGCACTAGAGAAGAATGTGTATTCTGTTGCTTTGGGATGAAATGTTCTGAATATATCTGTGATGTCCATCTGGTCCAGTGTGTCATTTAAGGCCTTTATTTCCTTGTTGATCTTTTGCTTGGATGATCTGTCCATTTCAGTGAGGGGAGTGTTAAAATCCCCTACTATTATTGTATTCTTGTCGATGTGTTTCTTTGATTTTGTTATTAATTGGTTTATATAGTTGGCTGCTCCCACGTTAGGGGCATAGATATTTAAAATTGTTAGATCTTCTTGTTGGACAGTTCCTTTGAGTATGATATAGTGTCCCTCCTCATCTCTTATTATAATCTTTGGCTTAAAATCTAATTGATCTGATATAAGGATTGCCACTCCTGCTTTCTTCTGATGTCCATTAGCATGGTAAATTCTTTTCCACCCCCTCACTTTAAACCTGGAGGTGTCTTCGGGTGTAAGATGAGTTTCTTGTAGGCAACATATAGATGGTTTTTGTTTTTTTATCCATTCTGATACCCTGTGTCTTTTGATTGGGGCATTTAGCCCATTAACATTCAGGGTAAGTATTGAGAGATATGAATTTAGTGCCATTGTATTGCCTGTAAGGTGACTGTTATTGTATATTGTCTCTGTTTCTTTCTGATCTACTACTTTGAGGGTCTCTCTTTGCTTAGAGGACCCCTTTCAATATTTCCTGTAGAGCTGGTTTGGTATTTGCAAATTCTTTCAGTTTTTGTTTGTCCTGGAAGCTTTTAATCTCTCCTTCTATTTTCAATGATAGCCTAGCTGGATATAGTATTCTTGGCTGCATGTTTTTCTCATTTAGTACTCTGAATATATCATGCCAGCTCTTTCTGGCCTGCCAGGTCTCTGTGGATAAGTCTGCTGCCAATCTAATATTTTTACCATTGTACGTTACAGACTTCTTCTCCCGGGCTGCTTTCAGGATCTTTTCTTTGTCACTAAGACTTGTCAATTTTACTATTAGGTGACGGGGTGTAGACCTATTCTTATTGATTTTGAGGGGGGTTCTCTGAACCTCCTGGATTTTGATGCTTGTTCCCTTTGCCATATTGGGGAAATTCTCTCCAATAATTCTCTCCAATATACCTTCTGCTCCCCTCTCTGTTTCCTCTTCTTCTGGAATCCCAATTATTCTAATGTTGTTTCGTCTTATGGTGTCACTTATCTCTCGAATTCTCCCCTCGTGGTCCAGTAGCTGTTTGTCCCTCTTTTGCTCAGCTTCTTTATTCTCTGTCATTTGGTCTTCTATATCGCTAATTCTTTCTTCTGCCTCATTTATCCTAGCAGTGAGAGCCTCCATTTTTGATTGCACCTCATTAATAGCTTTTTTGATTTCAACTTGGTTAGATTTTAGTTCTTTTATTTCTCCAGAAAGGGCTTTTATATCTCCCGAGAGGGTTGCTTTAATATCTTCCATGCCTTTTTCAAGCCCGGCTAGAACCTTGAGAATCATCATTCTGAACTCTATATCTGACATATTACCAATGTCTGTATTGATTAGGTCCCTAGCCTTTGGTATTGCCTCTTGTTCTTTTTTTTGTTGTGAATTTTTCCGCCTTGTCATTTTGTCCAGATAAGAGTTTATGAAGGAGCAAGTAAAATACTAAAAGGGTGGCAACAACCACAGGAAAATATGCTTTAGCCAAATCAGAAGAGATCCTGAATTGTGAGGGGGGAGAAAGGGGATAAAAAGGGGTTCAGAAAGAAAGAAAGAAAAAAAGAAAAAAGAAAAAAAGAAAAAAAAAGAAAAAAAAAAGAAAAAAAAAACTATTAAAAAAAAGAAAGCCGATAAAGAAAAAATATAAAAAGAGGAAAATATATATATATATTAGATAAACTATTTAAAAAACGTTAAAAAAAGAAAACGGTAAAAGTTAAAAAAAATTTAGCAGAAGAAGAGAAAAAGAAAAAAAAATTGAAAAAGAAAAAAAAAATTAAATTAACTGCAAGGCTAAAAAATCATGGGGAGAAAGCCATGAGTTCCGTGCTTTGCTTTCTTCTCCTCTGGAATTCCGCCGTTCTCCTTGGTAGGTGAACTTGGTCCTGGCTGGGTTTCCCGTAGATCTTCTGGGGGAGGGGCCCGTTGTAGTGATTCTCAAGCGTCTTTGCCCCAGGCGGAGTTGCACCGCCCTTACCCGGGGCCGCGCTGAGTCATCTGCTCGGGTTCGCTTTCGGGAGCTTTTGTTCCCTGAGCGCTTTCCGTAGAGTCCGGAGGACGGGAATGAAGATGGCGGCCTCCCGGTCTCCAGCCCGGAGGAGCCGAGAGCCCGGGGCCCCACTCCTCAGTGCGCCCTCAGAGAACAGCGCCAAATGACTCCCGTCACCCTGGCCTCCGGCCGCGCTCCGAGCTGACCGAGCCTGCGACCGGTTCAAGGCAACCCTGAGCTGAGAGTCACTCCTCGGCTCTGTCTCTGCAGCCGGCTTCCCCGTTCTAATACCGGTAAGCTCTTCGACACTGAGACACCCCCGATCCTTCTGCGACCCTGCGGGACCTGAGGCCGCGCTTACCCGGCCTGGGCTTCACCCCGGTTAAGCCTCTGGAGCGATGTCCCTCAGCGGAACAGACTTTTAAAAGTCCTGATTTTGCTCCGTTGCTCCGCCGCTCGCCGGGAGCCGGCCCCTCCCCCCGCGGTCTATCTTCCCGTCGCTTTGGATTCACTTCTCCGCCAGTCCTACCTTGCAGAAAGTGGTTGATTTTCTGTTTCTGGAATTGCTGTTCTTCTTCTCTTCAATCTCCCGTTGGATTTGTAGGTGTTTGCAATCTTTAGATAAGCTATTTAGCTGATCTCCCGCTACCCGAAGTAGTCTCAGCCTGCTACTTCTCCGCCATCTTGACTCCTCCTAGAATTGCCTTCTTTATTTCTATGAATAATGCTGTTGGAATTTTGATAGGCATTGCCTTGAACATGAAATGGCTTTTGTTTTGTTGTATGTTCCTTTGTAACACAAAAAGACCTCTGATTAGGCTATTGGTGGATTTTTCAGCAAAACCTTTACAGGCCAGAAGGAGTGAGAAGATATATTCAGCATGATGACAGAGAAAATGCCAAACAAGAACTATCTATCTCGCTAATGTATTCTTCAGAAATGAGAGAGGGACATACTTTCCTTACAAACAAAAGCTAAGGGAGTTCATCATCACTAGAACTGACTTACAGAGAAATCAGACAGAAGGTCAGTAAAAAAGTAGAGATCCTGAACAAGACTTTAGACCAATTATATACCTCACAGATATATAGAGAATACTCTGATCACAAGAGAATACACATTTTTCTCAATTAAACATAGAACTTTCTCCCAGATAACAAATAGAATCTCAAAGGAATATCTGTAGTCAAAACAATCTTCAAGAAGAACAACACAGTTGAAGGCCTTACACTTCCTTATTTGAAAACCTCTATCGATGTGCAATTCTGAAAATACAGTCGTTCTGAATTTATGATGGTTATGCCCAATAAACTCATGGGAAGTTGAAAATATTGCAAGCTGAAAATATATTGAATACATCAAACTGACTGAAATCAACACTTAGAGTTGCCTACCTCACACATGCTTAGAACACTTACAGTAGCCTGTAGTTAGGCAAAATCATCTAAGACAAAGCCTCTATTATAATAAGGTATGTCATGTAATTTATTAAATATTGTACTGAAAGTGAAAAGTAAGAATAGAGTGGTTGTATGGGTACTGAATAGTTGTAAGTGCATTGGTTGTTTCCCTTTGTGATCACATGACTTCCTGGGAGGTGTGCCTCCTTGCCACTGCCCAGCATTATGAGAGTGCAGCACCATATATTGTTAGCCTGGGAAAAGGTCAAAATTCAAAACTTAGAGTATGGTTTCTACTGAATGCATATCATTTTTTTCACCACTGTAAAGTAAAAAAATCATAAGTTGACCCATCATTGGTCCATTGATTTTAAGTTTGGTTCTGTCTGTAGGATGGTAGTGGTGTAAAGACAGACATACAGGCCAATGGAATAGAATAGAGGGCCCAGAAATAAACCTTTGCGTATATGATCAAGTGATTTTTTTTTAAAGATTTTATTTATTTATTTGACAGACAGAGATCACAAGTAGGCAGAGAGGCAGACAGATAGAGAGAGAGGGGGAAGCAGGCTCCCTGCAGAGCACAGAGCCCGATGTGGGGCTCGATCCCAGGACACTGGGACCATGACCTGAGCCGAAGGCAGAGGCTTTAACCCACTGAGCCACCCAGGTGCCCCTGATCAAGTGATTTTTAACAAGAGCGCCAAGACCATTTGATGGAGAAAAGGACAGTTTTGTCATCAGGTGGTGCTATAAAAATGGGTTATTCACATGCAGAAAAAAAGAAAAAAGAAAGACAGAAAAGAGAAAAAAAGATATTTGACCCTTACCTTCTACCATATACAAAATGAACTTAAAATAGATCAGAGCACTAAATGTAAGACAAGCCATTATCAAATCTTAGGAAAAAACAGTAGAAAATTTTCATGACATTGGATTTGGCAATGATTTCTTGTACATGACACCAAAACATAGACAAGAAGAGTTAAAACAAATTAATTGGATTACACTGAAACTGAAGAATTCTTGCATCAAAAGATAGCATCAACAGAATGAAAAGAAATTACAGAATGAAGAAGTTGGCAGGTTATATATCTGGTAAGGATTTGTATCCAGAATATGTGGAGATTTCCAACAACTCAACAAACACATAGAAAATAACCTGATTTTAAAAATGGACAGAGAATTTGGACAAACATTTCTAAAGGAAATATATCCAAATCCTCAACAGGGATATGAAAAGATACTCAACATCACTAATCACTGAAGAAATGAAACTCAAATACAGTAAGATATCACCTCATACTGATTAGGATGGCTTCAGTGAAACAAAGGAACAAACCAAACCAAACCAAAACAAAAAACCCCACAAGAGATGAGGTGGAGCAAGGGCAAATTGCAAGAAGGTCATCAAAAGGTACAAACTTTCAGGGCACCTGGGTGGCTCAGTGGGTTAAAGCCTCTGCCTTTGGCTCAGGTCATGATCCCAGGGTCCTGGGATCAAACCCTGCATGGCGGGGGGTTGTCTCTGCTCAGCAGGGGGCCTGCTTACTCCTCTCTCTCTGCCTACCTCTCTGTTTACTTGTGATCTCTGTCTGTCAAATAAATAAATAAAATATTAAAAAAAAAACTACTTAAAGGTACAAAATTTCATTTATAAGACAAATAAGTCCTAGAAACATAGCGTACAACATGACAGCTATAGTTAACCATGCTGTATGGTATATTTGAAAGCTGTTAAGAGAGTAGATCTGAACAATTACCATCATAATGAAAAAAAAAACATATTTGAGCACTTGGGAGATGTAGTCAATTAAACATCTGACTCTTGGTTTTGGCTCAGGTCACCATCTTAGGGACATGAACTTGAGCCCCTCATCAGACTCTATGCTCACCAGAGTCTGCTTGGGTTTCTGTCTCTTCCTCTCCCTCTGCCCATACCTCCCTGGGCATACACACACACACTCTCTCTCTCTCTCAAATAAATGAATCTTTAAAAAAATCCATATTTTAATTTTTTCTTCTTTTTGGATATCTATATGAGATGATGGATATTATCAAACCTTATTGTGGTAATCATTTCACAGTATGTGTAATGAAATTATTTTGTATGTCTTAAGCTTATAAAGTTAAACTCAATTATATCTTTTTTTTTTTAAAGATTTTATTTATTTGACAGAGAGAAATCAGAAGTAGGCAGAGAGTCAGGCAGAGAGAGAGGAGGAAGCAGGCTCCCTGCTGAGCAGAGAGCCTGATGTGGGGCTCGATCCCAGGACCCTGGGATCATGACCTGAGCCGAAGGCAGAGGCTTAAACCACTGAGCCACCCAGGCGCCCCTAAACTCAATTATATCTTAATAAAACTAGAAACTCAAATAAAATGGTGAAATATGAATGTTATGTTGCTGGCATCAATGTCAATTTCCTGAGTTTATATCATATGTATTTTTATGTAAGTTGTTATATCTGAAAAGTTATACAAGATGCTATTTTTGTGGAAACTTGGTGTAGTACCTGAGATCTCTGTATATTTTTGTAAGTTCTTGTCAGTCTGTAATTATTTCCATATAAAATGGAAAAAAAATTGAGGAAGACATTTGTAGTGGTTATAACAAAAACAGTAATAAAAAGATGGCATTAAGAATTTTTTTTAAAAAAACTTGTTCATTGGAATAAGAAAAAGGTAACCTAAATGTCAGAAAATTCTGATTGTATGAATAGTCAGTTTCACTCATTGCCACAGAGATGTTCACTGCATTATTGACAGTGAAAAATGAGAAATACTTGAGATGTCTGAGAATAAAGAAATAGATGAGTGAGGTGTAATATTTTTCATACAATGGATTTCTAGGCTAAAGTTAAAATGAAGTTCCAGATCCATTTGTGTCTCTATTGGGAAAAGGTGGAAGACCTAGTGCAGAATAAAATAGCATTATAGATCATACACTGCAATAGCTCCATTTAGCTATACTTTCCTTCTGTATATTCATTCATGATTATGTCATGTATATGAATCAATATACAGTAGTATATATGTAATCATACAAAATATAAAAGTTGCCCATATGTAGTCAAATACAAAATTACAGACAAAAAATACATAAATTCAAGTTTGGGTTGTGTCCCTAAAAAGGGAAAGAATACAAAGTCCTTCCCACTACCTCTGGATCTAAAGCACATAGAATACTAGACTTCTATAGCAAAAAAAAAAAAAAAAAAAAAAAAAAAAGGAAAGAAAGAAATAAAGAAAAAGAAAAATTTGTCAAAACATTTTTGAGAAAGGACAAAGTAGGAGAATTCACATTACCTTGCTTGAAGATGTATATAAAGACACAGTAATCAAGATGTTGGTGAAAGAAAATAGATATTCAGATAAATGGAACATGATAGAGAGTTTAGAAAGAGATGCACATGTAAATGGTCAATTGATTTTTGAGAACAGTACCCTATATTTCAATAGAAGAAAAGTGCTTTCAAAGAGTGATGTTCAACCTCTTTGACCTGAGCTACAACAACTTCTTCCTAGAAACATTGCCAAAGGCAAGGCAAGCAAGCACAAAAATGAACTATTGGGCTTCATCAAGATCAAAACTTTTGCACGGCTAAGGAAACAGTCAACAAAACCAAAAGACAACTGACAGAATGGGAGAAGATATTTGCAAATGACATATCAGATAAAGGACTAGTATCCAAAATCGTCAAAGAACTTATCAAACTCAACACCCAAAGAACAGATAATCCAATCAAGAAATGGGCAGAAGACATTTCTGCAAAGAAAACATCCAAATGGCCAATAGACACATGAAAAAGTGCTTCACATCACTCGGCATCAGGGAAATACAAATCAAAACCACAGTGAGATACCACCTCACACCAGTCAGAATGGCAGAATTAACAAGTGAGGAAGGGACAGATGTTGGCAAGGATGCGGAGAAATGGGTACCCTCCTATACTGTTGGTAGAAATGTAAGCAGGTGCAGCCACTCTGGAAAACAGTTATGGAGGTTCCTCACAAGTTGAAAATAGAGCTACCCTACAATCCAGTAATTTCACTACTGGGTATTTACCCTAAAGATACAAATGTAGTGATCCGAAGGGGCACGTGCACCCAAATGTTTATAGCAGCAATGTCTGCAGTAGCCAAACTATGGAAAGAACCTAGGTGTCTATCAATAAACGGATACAGACGATGTGGTATATGCAATGGAATACTATGTAGCCACCAAAACCCCCTGAAATCTTGCGATTTGCAATGACATGGATGGAACTAGAGGGTGCTATGCTAAGTGAAATAAGTCAATCAGGGAAAGAAATTTGTCATATGATCTCTCTGATATGAGGAATTTGAGAGGAAGGACAGTGGTTTGTGGGGGGAAAGGAGGGAAGAACGAAACAAGATGGGACCAAGGGAGAAGACAAACCATAAGAGACTCTTAATCTCAGGAAACAAACTGAGGGCTGCTGGGGGGTGAAGGGATAGGATGGCTGGGTGAGGGGCATTGAAGAGGTTATGTGCTATGGTGAATGCTATGAATTGTGTAAGAGTGATGATTCACAGACCTGTACCCCTGAAACAAATAATACAATATATGTTGTTAAAAAAAAGCGATGCTGGAATAATTAGACATTTATATGCAAAAACTTTAAAAAAAGGAGCTCAATCCATACTTTGCACCACGTACAAAAATTGACTGGAAGTGGAGTCTAGAGGGAGGGTTAAGATGGTAGAAGAATAGCGCAACCTTAATTTTGCCTCTCCAGCTCATTCTGAACACCCCCCAAATTGATCAGAGGTCCTAGAGGGCAAAGCTGCATGTCTATAAGCAAAACCCACGATACATGGAGGTAGGAGCCGAGGAGAACTGATTTGGTGGGAGAAAGAGCCACACTGCTGCAGAGTGGTGGGAGCCCTGATCACAGAAAGAGGAGTGAGAATGAATGAGAGAGAGAGAGAAAGAGAGAGAATGGTAAAAAAGTGAAAAATTGTGCAGGGGACTGCATAAGAAATCTGTTCCCCAAAATCATTGACTGGAAAAACAAAAGGCTTAAACACCACCAGCTTTTGTAAACAGCTGAGTGCAGAGTCTGAAGATTCAGAGGTCGGCATCGTTGTCAGGGTTCTGCCTGGTGGTGCTCCTGTGCTGAAGGAGGGCGACACCTGCGAGCAGGCAGCACAGTCTGAGGATCCTCTGGGTGGCATGGGGTGAGACAGTTCCTCTGCTTGGAGTGCTTTTGGAAAGAGAAGATATGGCTTCTCTGCAGGCAAATAATCCTGTGGCACCATTGGGCTGGCAGGTTTGCCAACACAGGAACAAAGCCGGTGAGGACAGCAAACCCTGGTGCCAGTTGCAGGTTGCAATTTACCATAAACTCTGAACCGCTGCACCATCATGTGACTGTTTCCTAGGACAGGCCGGCACCAGCTATAATGCAGTGAGACCCTCCGCCAGAGGTTCAGTGCAGTCTGTGCTTTGCCAGGGTCTCTGAAGTGTTGGGCTTTGAAACTCAGCCATGCCTGAGATAAAAAACAAGAGTGCCACGTGGCCTGGCAGGCTGATAGCTTGGGCAAAGACAGGGTGAACATGGGGATCTGACAGAAGCTGGGGACACAGAGAGGCTGTTGTTTTCTCCTCTGAGAGAGCTTCCTGAAGAGCGGTGGGCAGGAACTCCCTATTCCAGAAAGGAGAGCAAGGAAAGGTATTTTCTCCCCTAGCCCACAAGTAGCAAGGCCTCAGTAGGAGAAAAACTGTGCCACCAAGTGAAGACTGGAGGTATTTACATGAAGCCCTGCCTGCAGGCATGTCTCCCTAGGCAAGTCAGCCTGAAAATCAGAGCAGCAGTCTCCTCCCTCAGAAGAACAGCAGGAACCCTCCACAGGCACCAAATCAGTCATAGAGTGCTGCAAAAATTCAGCTCTAGCATAGAGGATCTGGCTTTCTTTGGGTTTCTAATTTTTTTTTTTTTTTGTGCATAGAAAGGGCAAGTTTTAAATTTTATTTATTCTATTTATTTTTTCAAAGTACATTTATTTTTTTTTTCTTTTTTTCCATCAACTTCTCTTAAAGCAGACCAAAACACACTTAGGATCTAGTTTCCTTACTTTATTATTTTTTAAATTTAATTTGATTTAATTTAATTTAATCCTACTTTTTTTTTAACCTCCAAAGTGACGAGACAGAGGAATTTACCCCAAAGGAAATAACAGGAAGAAATGACAGCCAAGGATCTAGTCAATACAGATATAACAAGAATTTGAAACAACAATTATAAGGATATAGCTGGGCTTGAAAAAAAAAAGCATAGAAGACGCTAGAGAATCCCTTAATGCAGAGAGAAGAAAGAGTTAAAATCTAGTCAGGCTGAAATAAAAAATGCTATACCAAGATGCAAATCCAAATGGATGCCAAACAGCAAGGATGGATGAAACAAAGAAGTCAGTGACATAGAAGGTAAAATTATGGAAAATAATGAAACTGGAAAGAAGAGGAAAACAAAGGTAATGGACCATGAAGGTAGACTTAGTGACTTATTAAGAACTCAGTGACTTATTAAAATGTAATAACACTCATATTGTAGGAGTCCCAGAAAATGAAGAGAGAAAATGAGCAGAAAGTTTACTTGAGCAAACTATCACTGAAAGCTTCTCTAATCTAGAGAAGGGCATGGACATCAAAATCCAAGTGCAGAGTACTCCCATTAAATTTAACAAATGCCAGCCATTGCCAAGGCATATCAGCCAAATTTACCAGATACAGAGACAAGGAAAGAATCCTAGCAGCAAGGGGGAAAAAAAGAAGTCCTTAACCTACAAGAGAAGACAGATCAGGTTTGCAGTTCATCTGTCTTCAAAACGGAAGAACAAAAAGAAGATCCATCTATATGCTCCCTACAAAAGACTAATTTTATTTAATTTTTAAATATTTTAAAATTTTTAAAGATTTATTTATTTCAGGGGGAGAGAATGCACAAGAGTAGTGGGAGGGGCAGGGGGAGAGGAAGACAAGCAGCCTTCCTGCTGAGTGGGGATCCTCACCCGGGCCTCTAACCCAGGACCCTGTAATCATGACCTGAGCCAAAACCAAGAGGTGGACACTTAACTGACTAAGCCACCTAAGCGCCCCACAAGAGATTCATTTTAGAATTAAACACACCTGCAGATTGAAAATGAGAAGATGGAGAACCATCTATCATGCTAATGGATGTCAAAAGAAAGCCAGTGTACTTATATAAAAAAATAGATTTTAAAAACAGACTGTAACAAGAGATAAAGAAGGACATTCTATCATAATTAAGGGGTCTTTCCCTTAAGAAGATCCAATGATTGTAAATATTTATGCCACCAACTTGGGAGCACAAAAATATAAAAATAAATTAATAACAAAATGAAAGAAGTTGATTGATAATAATATAATAATAGGAGGGGACTTTAACACCCCACTTAATCAATGGACAGATTATCTAAGCAGAATATCAACAAGGAAACAATGGCTTTGAATGACACACATTGGACCAGATGGACTTAACATGTATATTGAGAACATTTTATCCTAAAGTAGCAGAACGCACATTCTTTTTGAATGCACGTGGAACATTTTCCAAAATAGACCACATACTGTGTCATAAATGAGCCCTCAACAGGTACAAAGAGATTGAGATCATACCATGCATATTTTTAGACGACACGCTATGAAACTTGAAGTCAATCATAAGAAAAAAAATTGGAAAAACCACAAATACATGGAGTTTAAAGAACATCCTACTAAAGAATGAGTGGGTCAAACGAGAAATTAGAGATGAAATAAAGACTACCTGGAAACAAGTGAAAATGAAAACATGACATTCCAAAACCTTTAGGATGCAGCAAGGGCAGTCCTAAGAGGGAAGTATATTGCAATACAGAGGTCTACCTCAAGAAGCAAGAAAAGTCTCAAATGCCAGCCTAACCTTACACCTAAAGGAGCTAGAAAAAGAACTGGAAATTAAAGCCTAAAGCCAGTAGGAGAAGGGAAATAATAAATATTAGAGCAAATAGAAATGATACAGAAACACAAAAATCAGTAGAACAGATGAACAAAAGTAACAGCTGGTTTTTTGAGAAAATTAATAAAATTGATAAACCCCTAGCCAGACTTAACAAAAAGAAAAGAGTAAAGGACCCAAATAAACAAAATTGTGAATGAAAGGGGAAAGATCTCAACCAATAACACAGAAGTACAAACAATTATGAGAGAATATTTTGGGGCTCCTGGGTGGCTCAGTGGGTGGAGGCCTCTGCCTTCTGCTCAGGTCATGATCCTGGGTCCTGTGATCAAGCCCCACATCGAGCTCCCTGCTCAAGTGGGGATCCTGCTTCCCCTTCTCTCTCTGCCTGCCTCTCTGCCTACTTGTGATCTCTGTCTGTCAAATGGATAAATAAAATCTTTAAAGAGAGAATATTTTGAGCAACAAATTAGGCTATCTGAAAGAAATGGACAAAGTACTACAAACATACAAACTATCAAAACGGAAACAGGAAGATAGACAAAATTAAACAGACTCATAACTAGTGAAAAAATTGAGTTGGTAATCAAAAATCTCCCAAACAATAGTTCAAAACTAAATGTCTTTCTATGGAAATTCTACTGGACATTTCGAGAAGAGTTAATACCTATTCTTCTGAAATTGTTCCAAAAATTAGAAATGGAAGGAAACTTCCAAACTCATACTATGAGGCCAGCATTACCTTGATCCCCAAACCAAACAAAGACCTCAATAAAAACTATATTTAGAGATCAATATCCCTGATAGACATGGATGGAAAAATTCTCAATAAGATACTAGCTAATTGAATTCAACACTTCATAAAAGAATTATTCACCACAATTAAGTAGGATTCATTTTTGGACTGCAGGGCTGGTTCAATTTTCACAAAGCAATCAATTTGATACACCACATTAATAAAAGAAAGGATAAGAAACGTATAACCTTCTAAATAGATACAGAAAAATCATTTGACAAAATACAGCATCCATTCTTGACAAGAACCCTCAACAAAGTATTGATAGATGGAACATACCTCAATATCATAAAGGTCATATATGAGAGACCCACAGCTAATATCATCTTCAATAGGGAAAAACTGAGAGCCCTTCCCCTATGGTCAGGAACAAGACAGAATGTCCACTCTCACCATTACCGTTTAACATAGTACTGGAAGTCCTAGCCTCAGCAATCAGACAGCAAAAAGAAAGAAAAGGCATCGAAATCAGCAAAGAAGTCCAACATTCACTTTTTGCAGACAACATGATACTCTGTATGGAAAACCCAAAAGCCTGCACCAAAAAGTTGCTAGAACTGATACATGAGTTCAACGAAGTTGCAGGATATAAAATCAACATACAGAAATCCAGTGCAATTCTATACACTGATAACAAAACAGCAGGAAAAAATTGATGAATTGATCCCATATACAATTTCACCCCAAAATATAAGATACCTAGGAATAAACCTAACCAAAGGTGCAAAAGATCTGTACTCTGAAAACTATAGAACACTTATGAAAGAAATTGAAGAGGACACAAGGAAATGGAAAAACATTCCGTGCTCATGGATTATAAGAACTAACACTGTTAAAATGTATGTACTACCCAGATCAATCTACACATTTGATGCAATCCCTATCAAAACACCACCAGCCTTTTTCACAGAGCTGAAACAAATAATCCTAAATTTGTATGGAGCCAGAAAAGACCATGAATGGCCAAATCAATTCTGAAAAAGAAAACAAATCAAAACTGGAGACATCACAAGTCTGGACTTCAAGCTATATTACAAAGCTGTAGTCATCAAGACTACATCAAGTATGACACTGGAACAAAAAACAGATATAGAGATCCATGGAACAGTATACAAAACCAAGAAATGAACACACAACTCTATGGTCAATTAATCTTTGACAAAGCAGGAAAGAGTATCCAATGGAAAAAAGACCATCTCTTCAACAAATGGTGTTGGGAAAACTGGACAGCAAACATGTGGAAGAATGAAACTTGACTACTTTCTCCTACCATACAAAAAAGGAAATTCAAAGGGGATGAAAGACCTCCATGTGAGATAGGAAACCATTAAAACTTTAGAGGAGAACATGGGCAGCAACCTCTTTGACTTCAGCCATGTCAACTTCTTACTGGAGGTGTCACCAGAGGCAAGGGAAACAAAAGCAAAAACATATGATTGGGACTTCATAAGAGAAGAAGCTTCCATACAGCAAAGGAAACAATCAACAAAACCAAAAGGCAGTCTATGGAAGAGGAGAAGTTATTTGCAAATGCCATAGCTGATAAAGGGTTACTATCCAAAATCTATAAAGAACAGAACTCTGGGGGCGCCTGGGTGGCTCAGTGGGTTGAGCCTCTGCCTTCGGCTCAGGTCATGATGCCAGGGTCCTGGGATCGAGCCCTGCATCGGGCTCTCTGCTCAGTGGAGAGCCTGCTTCCTCCTCTCTCTCTGCCTGCCTCTCTGCCTACCTGTGATCTCTGTCAAATGAATAAAAAAAAAAAAAAAGAACAGAACTCTGAGAAACAAACTGAGGGTTTGGAGGGGAGGTGGCTGGGAGGTTGGTGAACCTGGTGGTGGGTATTATGGAGAGCACATA
The DNA here is from genome assembly GCF_902655055.1 of Lutra lutra. Taxonomy (NCBI): domain Eukaryota; kingdom Metazoa; phylum Chordata; class Mammalia; order Carnivora; family Mustelidae; genus Lutra; species Lutra lutra. Next base: position 90,094,469 of record NC_062285.1, read on the forward strand.
TTTCATGGAGCACTGGGTATGGTGCATAAACATGAATTCTGGAAAGCTGAAAAGAAATAAAATAAATAACTAAAAATTTTTAAAAAAGAACTTATTAAATTCCACACCAAAACCCAAATAATCCAGGCAAAATATGGGCAGAAGGTATGAATAGACATTATTCCAGTGAAGACATCCCAATGGCCAACAGACATATGAAAAGATGCTCAACATCTCTCATCATCAAGGAAATACAAATCATAGCCATGGTGAGATACCACATCACTCCTGTCAGGATGGCTAAAATTAACAATAAAAGAAAAAAAAAAACAGGTGTTGCAAGAATATGGGGAAGAGGAGCCCTCTTGTGCTGTTGGTTGGAATGCAAACTGGTGTAGCCACTCTGCAAAACATTATGGAGGTTTCCTCAAAAAGTTAAAAATAAAACTACCATGCAACCTAGCAATTGCACTACTATGTATTTAAACAAAGAAAACAAAAATACGGATTTGAAAGAATACATGCACCCCAATATTTACAACAACATTATAACAATAGTGAAATTATGGAAGGAGCCCAAATATCCATTGACTCATGAAGGAGCCCAAACATCCACTGACTCATGAAAGAAAATGTGGTATACAGATACAAGGGAATATTACACAGCTATCAAAAGAATGAAATCTTGCCATTTGCAATGATATAGATGGAGCTAGAGTGTATTATGGTAAGCAAAATAAGCCAGGCAGAGAAAGACAACACCATATGATTTCACTGATATGTTAAATTTAAGAAACAAAACAGATGAACATATGGGAATGGGGGAAAACAAACCCAATAAAAAGAGAGAGAAACCAAGAGAGGCTCTAATGATAGAGACCAAAGTAAGGTTGGATGGAAGGAGATGGGTAAGGGATGGGCTATGTCAGTGTTGGGTATTGAAAAGGATACTTGTTGTGATGGGCGCTAGTTGTTGTATGTATGTGATGAATCACTGAATTGCACTCTTGAAATCAGTATTGCACTGTACATTAACTAGCTAGAAGTTTTTAAAAAATTAAAAAAATGGAATCTAGAATTTAATGTAAACTTATAGCTTCTTGAAGATTGCATGGGAGAGAAATTTTCAACCTCAAGTTAATCATTTCTTAGGAAAAATAACCTTCAGAAATAATGATATTAAAAATTATTATACTTTATCAAATTGGAAAGTTCTGCTCTTCTAAACTTCAAAAATCTTCCAAAGATAATGATAATAGAATGAAAGATAAGGAAAGAGACAAACTGTGGGTTGCTGTAGGGGATGTGGGTAGGTGGAGAATGGATGAAGAGGTGATGGGGATTATGGAGGGCACCTGTGATGAGCCCTGGGCATTGGAGGTAAGTGATAAATCACTCAAATCTATACCTGAATCTAAATAGAATAAGATAAAATAAAACAAATTAATTATTTGGTGTATCTAAAAAAATGCACTATGCAAACATTTTTAAGAGCATGTGTTCTCAATTGAGGATAAAAACTATATTTCACATTTGTAATGCTAGGAACAAAGTGAAAGTTACCACTCATTTGTCAGAAACAAGAAATCCAACTTTTCCTGCTCTCCCCTCCCAAAAGAAGAAAGAATAATAAGAAACAAACAGCCAGATAAAAATAGGCAAAGATTTGAATCAACACTTTACCATAAAAGAAACAAACTGAGGGTTGCTGGAGGGAGGTGGGGAGGATAGGGTGGCTGGGTGATGGACATTGGGGAGGGTATGTGTTATGGCAAATGTTGTGAATTGTGTAAGACTGATGAGTCACAGACCTGTAACAAATAATACATTATATGTTAATAAAAAAAGAAAAAAAAACACATGGTTGACAAAAAACACATTGAAAATATGGTTAGAATTTTTTATTCATTAGGAAAATCCTAAAAGCGTATTTAATTATAGTACACTCTTATGAAAATGGCTTTAAAAACTACAGTACTAGATATTGGAGGGATGCAAACAATGGAACTTTCATACACTGTGGATGGAAATGCAAAATGATATATGCACCTTGCAAAAGCAGCTTGTAGTTTACCCGTGGATAAAGAAATTAAGACCCAGAAGTTTAAACTTGCCAGAGAGCACATAGCTAACTCAAACTCGGATCTAATTCAAGATACTGTTTGCTTTCCAGGATACCACATTGTCCTTCTCTTGAAAAGTAAGGAATCAAATAGAAATGCATACACAATTTTTCTGAATAGTAATAATTTTAATTACTTTTGGCACTGGCTTCCAGACAAAATATGCACGATAGTGATCAAAGCTTTGCAGGATTACTTCCTTAATTTGTATGAGTTGCAGAAATAGACTATAGAGATACTTGCTTTTTAGTCTTTATCAGAAGAACCGTTATTCTCTTACTCCACCGAACTGTGCTCATAACATGGCAGTCTCTATGTGAAAATGAGAGGTGGAGGGATCGATGTACCATGATATACAAGAATGTGCACCCAATACTCCAACGTCTTACCAGTTAAAAACTGAAATGTGGGTACAGCCCATAAAAGAGCAAAGATACTCTGAAATGAGAGAGGAAGATTAGGACTTTCAAGAGACTGCGTCTTTATAAGAAAAAAATATTTCACTTGTCTTCTGTTGTTGTTCCTATTATCAGGTGGCCATAGAAGTAATTTTCTTCTCACAAATAGAAGGCATGAGTTTGGAACAGTCAGAAGGAGCTATCTGCTTTGCAGCCAGGCTTGCACATTTTCCAGTCTTTATCCCTTTCCAATTAATTTCCCTGAAACTGGAGCATATAAATGATGTAAAAAAATCCATAAATGCAGAGATAATAGAAAATATTGGTCCAAAATTAAGGTGGTATGTCTTTTCTTTCCTTATAGAAACTCATCCTTTGTACCCTAGGCTTTCCCAGAGAGTGACTTATAAAGAAGAGAGGCATGCAGTCAGAAAGCCTCTCTCTCTCCACAGAGTCTTTTTTTGAGCTTAAGTCCTTTGGAGGTGTGCGTGGAGTTGGTGTGTTTGTGTGCGTATGTGTGTGTGTTTGTGTACACATGTATATATGTATGTATGCATATGCCTATATACATATGTGTGCATGTTTTTCCTCTATACTTTCAGGAGTGCAAATCCCTGTCTGTGAATATAGAAATTACTAGTTAGTATCTATTTTAGAACCTTACATTTTGAGGAAGGGTGGTGAGTTATCTTCCCATGTCCAGGTACCTTGGGCTCCTTTACAGGACAGTCCAATCCAAGTGAAATAGAACACGTGATTTCGAATGAAGTTCTGTAAAACAAGGAACACATTTTGTGAGAAAAAAATCTTTTTAAGTTTCTGAAATTAAGTAATAATCTTGTTAACATTATTTTGTAATTGTGAATAACAAGAAGCATATAATTAATTTCATCCTGATTCTATTTAAATTACAAAATAATGGATTTCAATTATTGATATTTTATTAAAAACAGAGGCATGATTGAGACATAAAATAAGGGTCTCTTAGTTTAACTATGTTTATTTCTTAATTTTCTTTCAGAACTCATTCCTGCAGCTCAAAGATGAGTTCTTAGCAAAGTCTGGTTTTTGCCTTGGAGTGCAGGTATGATAGCTCTAAGATTACTACCAATGTTGTTTAATATATTCATTCCATATGCACTGTATTTATTTCTTACAAAATGGTCATCTTGAGGAAAGGGTCCTGATCCCATCAGATCAGGTGTTTGTATAGCTTGGTATACTTGCTAAGTATAAAATATCGATATTCATCTTGTACTTTAATTTTTACAAAGCATCTGCACCTATATTATTTTACTTGATCTTCCTAAATATGTTGGAAAGAAAATAAAGAAATACAGTCAGCTTTTTTGGGGGGGAGGGAGGACACTCAGGATAGTTTATTTATTTGCTTGTTTATTTATTTGAGTATAGTTGACACACAATTATTAATTTCAGGTGTAGTTAAGTATAGTGGTTCAACTTTATAGGTTATTGTTCTGCTCACCACAAGTGCAGCTACAATGACAGCCAGTTTTATTACCTACTTCCTGCTATTTTCAAGTGGGGAGACTGATTCTCTAATTCATTTAGTTACACAAAATAACATGTGAAAGAGAGTTAAGTTTATGGTTTCTTTTTTTTTTTTAAAGATTTTATTTATTTATTTGAGAGAGAGAGAGAGACACAGTGAAAGAGGAAACACAAGCAGGGGGCGGGGTAGCAGGAAGGAGAGGGAGATGCAGGCTTCCTGCTAAGCAGTGAGCCTGATGGGGGGCTCAATCCCAGGATGCTGGGATCATGACCTGAGCCTAATGCTTAATGACTTAGCCAGGCTAAGTCATTAGCATCACTTAATGCTAATGATGCTTAATGACTGAGCCACACAGGCACCCTAAATTTATGGTTTCTGACTATACTTTCTGTTTCTCCATTCTGCTTTAATTTTCACCCTTAGTTTTTATTCCTTAGTTTTAGTCCTACCCCTTTGAGAAAATGAGGGAGGCTTAGTCACTCTACCCAGAGATGTGAGCATCTGAACATCAGCTGTGACACTTGACTTCAGGGTTTCTCCATATGGCTTTATTTGTCAATGAAGATAAACTGAAGGAAAAATTAAGGCTTCTAAACCTGACACTCATACTTGGACTCTCTGTATACCCATGCAGCCCAAGTTAAGATTTCTTATGTTGAACGATGCGTCACCTGTGGGTAAACTAATAGAGGATAACTGAATACATCTTTCACAATGTTCTGAAATTTCTGTAGGTCTATAGGAAGGTTGAAGGTAAACAAACTCAGTTAATGTAGAGACACTCATAGGAAAAGCCAAAGTTCCACAGGCTAACCCTTCTCATCTCTTTTCCTGTGCTTCTGTATTAGTGCTGGGTGGTATGAATATAGTTACATAATATTTCTAAAAATGTGGTCACTTTCCATGTGAATTGTATAGTTCTCATCTAAGAAGATTATAAGGTATTTTCTCACCTCAGTGTGATTATTAATTTATGCTGAACAGATTTCACATTCACTCCATTATCTGGCTACATTCACTATATTTTTATATAAATTCTTTACCTTGTCTGTAAACAAATTAGGATTTTAAAAATTAATTGTATTAACAATAACAGAACAATTGCAGTTTTCTTTTTTTTTAAATCTGAGATATAGATGGACATATAAGGTTATATTATTTTCAGGTGTACAACATAATGATTTACTACTTGAATGTATTGAGAAATGATCACAATAAAGCTAGTCAACCTCTTCACCACACATGCAATTTTGTATTAGAGTAAAAAGGAAATTAATTCAGACTCTGCAAATGTTTTCTTTCTGGATTCCAAGTTTGCTTGGTTTTATTGATGGTTTTCATGGTCATATTTTTTATAGCCATTTCAGAGCTGTTGAACATATGTGGATAATTGAACTAGTACAGAGAACTGAGTGATTCTTACTATTAATCTATCTTTGGGAGGATATTAAAAGATGACCCTCATCTGAGAATATTAACATGTTAATTTTTATAGAAATAATGGTGAATTATTTCTATATTCAAAGCAAGACATAATGGTAAGTATTATAAAACATTCATTTCAGTTCTGTGGAAGCTAACGTGAATTGAAATGTTATATGAGTTGGGATGAACTAATCTTCAATTTTAATTCATATAGGGATTTTTTTTTTTTACCTCAAGCTTTACCTTTACCTTTACCTCTATGATTTACTCTTAGGAGACATAAAAGTATTTGTTATAAAACAATATATTTTAAAGATAAATATTTTCTAGTTGCTTCATGTTTGACTTTATATTTGATATACTGTGGAAGCTCTAATAGTGGATGGATTACACAAGTTAAGTGAAATTCTAATCTCTTTTCAATTGGTATGTCTGACTTCAACATGGCCCCTGTCTGGATCTGAGTCAGCCTTTGAAGCACTCAAAGATTACTGAGCCTTAAGGTTTAGCCAACAACTACAGGCTAGACAAATACAGTGTGAGGTAGAAAACAGAAAATATACATCACCAGTTCCTTTTCATCTTCTATTTTAACAAGCTTGGAGCCCATTGTCTTGCACAAGTTCCTACTGTCTTCAAAGTTCTTCATTTCACTTGAAAAATGATAGCATTTATCTTCACAACACGACCATTGAGTTTTACATATGCCATACTTGTTTCCTTGAAAACAAAAGATATGCCCCAGAGACAACTCAGTGTTGTCCCTGAGAGGCACCTCTGGTTTGAGATAACGAGTCCTAGTCATTTGAAGGATACTTATTTTATAAGACTGATGCTCTCCATTTCTGCTTTCTGAAAAGAGCCAGGAAGAGGGTCACATTACTAATGTATATCCAAAAATCTCTAGGAAAAGGACCCTACTGAAAGGACCCCATGGTGGAAAGTGGCTTCTTTGTTTTCTCAAGATGAAGAAAATCTGTAGGTACAGAGTTGATCTTAACTTAGTACTTGACTATATTCCAGTGTGTTCCAGTATTAAAGGGCATAATAATGATTAGTAAAGGGAAAAAAAAAGAAAATATGATAAAAGAAATCTTTGGGGATGTTTTGTAGAAAAATATTATTTTGAGAGATGGTGATATAAAATATATAATATCATTCTTCCAGAAAAATCTAAGCTCTGGGAAAGACTGATTTCTTTTGCAATTATATAAGAATGAAAATGGGACTCTATAAGTCTGTAAGAAAGTCCAATTTGATCAGAGCAGCAGGATATTGCCAGGGAAACAGTAGAAACCTGTAGGTCTCAGTCAATCCATACCTGCATACCTGTGTTAAGTGGAGATTCTTTGAAAGTCATATTTTTAAATGTGGATTTGTCTTCTTGTGTTATGTTGTCCAGCAAAAGAGTCTGTGGTTGGCTTGTCTTCTGACCCTGAAAAACTTCAGTCTACAATTATTAGCTTGAAGGAAACAACATGGGACTGAATAAATGGCATAATTTAAATTTTAATATATTAGTCAATGTCCATGAATAAGGACCATTTTTATTCCTGTTTTTTTTTTTTTTTAGGCCTCTCTTCTCCACATATGATTTACACACTTATACCCCATTTGTGGAAAATCCATAAACTAATGACAAGACATCTTACTAGACCTTGATAATACAACAATCAGAAATACAAAGCTTCTGGCTTCAAGGAACTCACTGTAATGGGGAGAGCATGAAATTATAGGACTATGTGGTGGGTGATAGAGCAAAGGTAATGGGAGCTGCTCTTAGAACTCAGAAGAGGGCTGACGGACTAAATATATGTTCCAGAATAGTGTGGCAGGTCAGCAAGACTTCACATATTAGTATTGACCTTAAAGTTGCTGTTTGTCTATGGATGAAAGATAGGAAAGTGAAAAGGATGGATGATAAAATCTAGATTTGGGCACTCAATTTTCTAAAATTGAAAAAGGGAGACAACATGATGTATTAATTTGGTTCAAAGTTAGTCCATCCAGAAGGTACACTGTATATAAAGGATTTTAGGGGAATAAGGCTGTGAAGAAAAACAAAAATCACATCAAAAAAAGATAAAATTTTATATAGATGCTAATTTATTAACACAGGACCACAGTCTAAACAGTTTTAATTTCCATACCAGTACACTTGTGAAATCAGTAATGTTCAATATTCTGCTAGTTATTCTAATGGCCTTAATCATCATGAAGACTATGTCACTACCCCATTCACTGAAAATCATTGATATGGAATTTGTTTAACTTTTGAAAGCTACCTAACAGTAAAGCCAAATGATCAGATTTTAAATAGCACTTGATTGCTGAGCAAGGGATGAACACAAGTGAAAGATATGGGAATTATGAAAATTAATTTAGAGGCACAATTGTTTTCCTGAATCTTCCATGCTGCAGTCCTACAACTATTACATTACCAGCTCCATACTGGGCTGTTTGCAATCACCTCAAACTCAAAAGTTCTTATACAGCTCAGTATCTTTTGCAAAACAGTATAATATCCACTGAACTTTTCTATTTCTTTTCTTGCAAACTACCACTATCCACATAAAAGGACCCCAGAATATGGATTTAAAATGTCATTTATTCTTCTCCTTTATATCCCACAACTTATCAGCCATAAAATGAAGTCTGAATATTTATTCTTCCTTAAATATCTGCCTTTCTTCCCATCTATTCATTTATAATTCTTCTTTAGGTAAATCAGAGTCTTACTCTTTGTATGAGAAACATTTTCTGAACAGTTCATTTTTCAGTCTAACTAAGGAATATCCTTACTATCCTTCTGTGGAAAGTCCGTGATAGAAATTCCCTCAATAGTTAGATGGTTTAATTCTTATTTGTTTTGTGTTTTGATTTTGAAATGATAAAATGATAAAAACAGAATTTGAGTGTTTACTACGTGACACAAATTGTATTTGATAATGAATGAATAATATTTGTAACAACATAGAATAGTGCTCCTGGATACATGATAAAATTTCTCGATTAATATATTAATTTTGTTCAGTGATATTTTTTCTTTTAGTTAGCTCTGTTTCTCACTCTCTCCACACTATAAAAAAGTAATTTCCAAATAGAACCTTTTAAAATATTGATGATGAATTCTTACATCTTTTAAAAATTTTTTATTTTTTTATTGAAATATAGTTGACAAACTAATTTTATAATAGTTTCAGGTGTATACCATAGTGATTTGACAACTCTATTCATTATGCTAGGCTCACCACAAGTGTGTAGCTACCATCTGTCACCATGCAATGCTATTATGATAACAATGAATACATTCCCTATGTTGTATCTTTCGTTACCATGATTTATTTATTCCATAACTGAAAGCCACTACCTCCCACTCCCCTTTACCCATTTTACTCATCCCCCAACCATCTTCCCCTCTGGTAACCATTAGTTTGTTCTCTGAATTTATGGTCTGTTTTTGGTTTTTGATTGTATGTACTTAAAAAAATTCTACATATAAGAGAAATCATTTAATACTTTTCTTCTCATCCTGACTTATGCCATTTAGTATAAAACCTCTATATCCATCTGTACTGTTGCAAAAGGCAAGATTTCTTTCTCTTTTATGACTGAATAATACTCAAAGAGACTCTTATATACTGTTTGGAGAAACACAAATTGGTGCAGTCATGTGGAAAACAGTATGGAGTTTCCCCCCAAAATAAGAAAAAATAGAAATACCATATGTTCTAATAAATCAAATCCTGTGTATTTACCCAAGAAAAGGAAAACAGGAATTCAAAAAGACATATATACCCCTATGTTTCTTGTAGCATTACTGAAAATAACTAAGAAATGGAAGCAACCTAAGAATCTATTGATAGATGAATGGATAAAGATGTGGTGTGTGTATGTAAAATGGAATGTATCTTTCATGAGAATTGTCTTTTAAAGAGAACAGTTGATGTTTTATATGTAGTATTTTACTTATTTTAAGGAGAAATAATATATCTCAAAAATTTATAAATTATTTTAAAGATGTTCCTTTTAAAACTTAAATTAAGCATTGTTTTAAATCCTAGTCATTTAATTGTTTTTAAATTAAAGTATAATTAACATAAGTGTTATTTTAGTTTCAGATACATAATATAATAATTCAACAATTCTATTCATTAATCATGCTCATCAGGATAAGCATACTTTTAGTCCCCTTCATCTGTCTTACCCCACCCACCTTCTCTCTGGCAATCACCAATTTGTTCTTTTTTGTTAGTCTCTATTTTTCTTTGTTTGTTCAGTTGTTTTGTTTCTCAAATTGTACAGATGAGTGAAATCATGTAGTATTTGCCTTTCTCTGACTTATATCACTTAGTGTAATACTCTCTAGGTCTGTCCATGTTGATGCAAATGGCAAGATGTCATTGTTTTAACAGCTGAGTATCTTTCCATTGTATATACACCACATCTTTATTCATTCATCATTGGATAGACACTTGAAATAACTGGTATTTTTCTTCTTTTGTTTTAAACTGTTTTTATTTTGATTCTGGTATAGTTAACACACACTGTTGTATTAGTTTTAGGTGCACAATATAGTGATTCAACAATTCCATACATCACCCAGTGCTCATCACAAGTGCCCTCCTTAATCCCCATCACTTATTTAATCCATTCTCTCACTGCCTTCCCTTCTGCTTACCATTGGTTTGTTGTTTTATGCTCAAGAGTCTGTTTCTGGGGCCCCTGGGTGGCTCAGTGGGTTAAGCCTCTGCCTTCGGCTCAAGTCATGACCTCAGGGTTCTGGGATCAAGCCCTGCATGGGGCTCTCTGCTCAGCAGGGAGTCTGCTTCCCCCTCTTTCTGCCTGCTGCTCTGTCTACTTGTGCTCTCTCTCTGTGTCAAATAAATAAAATCTTTTTTTAAGTTCTTTTTTTTTTAAGATTTTATTTATTTATTTGACAGAGAGAGAGAGATCACAAGTAGGCAGAGAGGCAGGCAGAAAAAGAGAGGGAGAAGTAGAGTAGAGAGCCTGATGTGGGGCTCGATCCCAGGACCCTGAGATCATGACCTGAGCTGAAGGCAGAGGCTTAACCCACTGAGCCACCCAGGTGCCCCAATAAAATCTTTTTTTAAAAAAAGAGTCTGTTTCTTAGTTTGTCTCTCTCTTTTTTCCTTTGATTATTTGTTTCATAAGTACTTCATATGAATGAAATCATATGGCATTTGTCTTACTCTGACTGACTTAATTCACTTAGCATTATACTTTCTAGCAAATAGCAAGGGATCATTTTTTTATGGCTGAATAACACACACACACACACACACACACACACACACACACACACACACACACATACACACACACACTACATTTTCTTTATCCATTCATCAGCCAAAGAACACTTGGGCTGTTTCCACTTCTTAGCTAGGTAATAATGCTGCCAAAAATACAGGAGTGCATGTATTCATTTGAATTAGTGTTTTTCTACTTTTTGTAAACCCTAGTCATTTATTTGCCATGTGATAAATTTCCTGTATTTACATGCAATCCATATAATTACATAAGTAGTGTGTTATGTTAACTATTTTCAATTTAAGTAAGTTTATTTGAAGGAAAAATGCATACCATCACCACAAATGGATCCTTCTATTCTTTGCTACCATGTTACAAATAATCTACAACTACTAAAAGATAAATTATATCCATTGATCTCCAAATCTCTTCAAGGTAAGGATGAATGCATTTCAAAAAGGATTATACATTTATTAAATTGCATTTTTAAAAGACAAATAAAAACAAATCTTGGTGTGAAACTCATCTCTCAGAGTCCAGAGAGAGAAAAATGGGGGAAAAAAACATAGCCTAGAAGTTCTTCTAGGTGTTCTTTAATTAATAAGGAGTAAAACACCTGAATGCAGCACTATGAGGCATTCTGATTATATAACTTGAATCATTCTAAGGTTGTTCCTCACCTTCCTCTCTGTAAGGTAAGATTTAAATGGATCTTACATAAATACAGCAGAATTGCTTGTCTCAATGTTGCTACAATATGTTAGGTGCAGAACTGAAATGTAAACTATATTTCAATCCAGAAGATACTAAATAAGGATCCATTACATGTAAGATGTCCTGAAAATGTTACGGCTAACAAATGTAGAGGTTTTAACTTCTAAAGAATATGTCTAAAATATGCAGAGAGGAGTCTTCCTGCCAGAATGGTGGCATGTAGAACTGCTCTTCAGCAAAATAACCATAACTGATGAAAAGCACCATTATAAAATATCAATCATTTAAAGTCTTTGGAATTTGCCTAGGGGCATATACCAAAGTAAGAAACTTTTATGTAAGACAATGTGCTAAGTCTTGATGAGACTACTGAGAGTCTGTACCCTTGAGCTATGACTTGTGAGCTGAAAATTATTTGGTTGAAATAAGATTATGATTCATATAAGTAGGGAAATATAATATAATATAATATTAATATAAATATAATATATATACTATAAATATAATAAATATAATAAATATAAGTAGGGGAACTTCAACTTAATTCAGGGAAGAATGAAAAACTTAATGTTTTCTTGGCATTTGGTGACATGATCAGAGATGTATTTGTAGAAATCTTTTTTTTTGCTATTTAAATAGGAGTTTGAGAGTCTGTTGACTTCAGGGTAAATTAGGAAGTGATTGGAATAGTACAGGAGAAAACTATGAGTGACTGTATTAAGTATTTATGAGAAAAAACAATTTAAAAACTAAATTTGTGTTGCAGAATGGAAACATGGAGGTAGAACTGAGGATGGGACAGTTTATTGAAAAGAGATGTCAGAGAGGAGGGAGCGATTCCTCTGCATCCAGCATGACTGACCATCAATAAAACCTCAAAGATGAGCTTTCCGAAAATATCTTGAATACAATCTAGGGTTTATAAGTAAAGGAGACATCATAGGCTTCTGAGGAATGTTGTAATGGCCAAGTAATGACATCAGTGGTGAAGGTGGAAGGGCTTTTTGCGTAAAATTAGAGATCATAGCTATGGAACTAGCAGAAGAGGAAGACCAATAAAAATAGTCATTCCTAAAGCAGGAGAGTTTTGGTTCAAGGCACAGATCTTGATTAACTTACCATAGAATCCCAAGACTCCCACTGTTAAAAGGAGAAAGAAACAGCAGATTCCAAGAATCACTACAGTGAGACACCAGGCAAATGGCACTGAAGACCCTGCCCAGAGAGAAAATGAGACATGGAGAAAGTCAGCAGAGAAAACACTGAATTAAAGAGCAGGGTTTGGAGGGAGATTTTCCCATAAATTCAAGAGCCTAACTCTTGAATGTCTTCAAGCTGGGAACGCTAAATTGAAAGGGACGTTGATCATCTGGAAACAATAATGAACTGAGAGTTACATGCCTGGCTTCTGCTCCCAACTCTGTTAGTATGCTATCTTGTAGGGAACGCACTGATTCTACCTTTATCAAAATAACTCCCCAATTTAGCTCAGTGATTTAAGGTCAAAGTGGAAGAGATATATGGACTTGGTTTCAAAAAAGTAAACTAATATGTTCTAAAATATATCCGTAAAAATCACTTTTAATGACCCACAATCAGAAGATATTTATTAGCTTGTACCATCATACACTTGCTTAGGTATTTAAACATACACAATTGTCTCACTGGAGCCCCAATAGTGTTCTCAACATTAGGAAGAGCCACAGCTATTATACGGAAGAAATTATAATCACAAACATGTATCCAGTAATGTTAATCAAGTGTCATTTCTTTAAACATCATAGAATGAGTCAGTAGTGACATCAGGAGACCCACAATTGTTTCCAAACAAATTGAAAAGAAATAATTTCTATACTTGACTCGATTATGAATGTATGATTATAGCACTCAAACTACTTTAATGTACAAGGGATATTTGCTTTTCAACACTGTTTTTTCACTTACCTCGTTTAAGATATAGTTTAAGCAACCTCATGAACCTGGGCAAGGTTCATTCTTATTTGGATCAGTTGCATCTGTTTGAAGTTACTTGAGTCACATAGATACAGGCTAAGCAATTGGAGGACAGGTAAGCTAGGTGTTCTACATGTACTTTACCTTTTTCTGTAGATGATTGCATTTTTCTCGTCTTTATCTGATTGGAGTTTGAAGTATATATTTTCACTTCTGAATAAACTGGCTGGTCTTTCCTTTCTGAAGATTAAGACAGAAATGCACTTACTGCTTCATATTCACATTATTTCTGAGAAAGCATGTAATTATTAATATGCATGAAAAGAGTTTTCAGAGTAAGATTTTTCCCAAATAAAGGAAATCAATGGAATTGTTTTCTGCTTAGTAGGTTAAGCCAATCAGGTAAATCTTTTAAATGACAAAATCTTGAACATAAGTTAGACAAAATGTATCAAATGTTAAAATATAATGAAATTCTTAAGAAAAAAAGATTTTATTTATTCATTTGAGAGCGAGAGAGAGAGAGGATGAGCAGGAGGGGGTGTGGGGGGAATAAAGAGCAGGAGGGAGAGGGAAAGCAGACTCCCCACTGAGACAGAATCCCAAAGCTGGGCTGGATCCTAGGACCAAGAAGTCATGACCTGAGCTGAAATCAAATGCTTACCTGACTAAGCCACCCAGGTACCCCTTGTCCAAAAACAAGCAAACAAACAAACAAAAAACAAGGAACAGAAAATAATATCAAGATTCAGTAAGGTTTGGGGAAAAATACTTACTTTCTTTTTGCATTTGCTTCTTTGCTGCAATAAGTTTGATCTCTGCATAATTTTCATTCATCTCTGAGAAACTTTAAGATACAATTCTAAAAGACACAAAGATTGACAGCTTTCACAGTAAGTTTTCACATTCTGCCCATCCTGGGTTTTCTGTCTCCCACTGAAATTGGTATTTCATGCCATTTAATTGCTAATGTGTTATTTTATCTTTCAGTTTTCTTCCAAAAAAGATTTTTGCTTCAGATTATTTTCTTTTAGTGATTAGCATATCTCTTTAGCATGCTTAGGTATTGTCATTCACTTACCACTTGGAGTTTTCCAGATGTGGTATTAAATAAATTTTAAAAGTACAACAATGATAACCTATGATATGTTTACACTACATTTAAAAATTGTCCCTATCCAGAAAAATACCAAAAAATTCCCATGTGTCATTTGTATTGTAAAAATAATGTTATATGTATAACACTATTTATACACTATATATGTGTATAAACAGGTCATTCTAAAATTTCTCCCTCGTGATCTTTCCTGATGTATTTTTATTTGATTTATCTTTACTGATTCTTTTTTATGACTCAAAGACAATTTGTTTTCCATAATCTCCTAAAGGATTATTGTCAACTCTTCCAACATAATGTTAAAAATGAATGCCCTACAGTTAGGAACAATTTGGTTTAGCTATGCTCCTGTGGGGTGTGTTGTATTTCCATATTATTTGAAGGCATAGATTAAAAGCAACTGATTTTCCTTGCAAATTTTTAAGGAGTTAATTTGTTTCAAGTATTTAAATATTATCTTGTAGTCAAACAAATTTATATCAAATAGAATGCTGATACCATAAGAATTTTTACAGTTTTTATGCTCACTTCTTTGCCAGTATTCATTCACACTAAACACTTTTTACATATTTTAGTATTTTCAGAGAATTATGCGCTATTGTTATCTCTTATAGTGTAAATAGAAATATTTGGGCCTGTATGTGTTCATAATGTTCACTTCTGATATTTAATAATTTCCCACATGATAACTGTTCTTTAGGAATTATGATCGTGGTGCTCCTGGGTAGCATAGTCATTTAAAGGACTGACTCTTGATTTTAGTTCAGGTCATAATGTCAGGGTCCTGAGATTGAGCCCCATAATCTCTGTGTTGAGCATGGAGCCTGCCTTGGATTCTTTCTCTCTCCCTCTGTCCCCCACCCCACTGCTAGCACTCTCTCTCTCCGTCTCTCCAAAAACATAAAATAAAATAAAATAAAATAAAAAATTATGATCATTCAGAAAAACATTTATAGTGGCTTTAAAAATTGTTTGCCAAGTCTGGAGTATATCAGAATGTAGAAACTATATCACATAAATAAGCAAAGTCACGATGTGGATGTGAAATAGAGAAATACATTATTATGTAGACAAGAAAAATTAATCATTGATTAAATAATTAGTTAATACTCATATCCTACCTTCCCTGATGTGACCATTTGCTTTATTAACACATGTGGTTAATGCCAGGGATATACTGAAATATTTGCTAAGAAAACTATAGTTATATTCAATAGTAAGCCATGAAAAATTCATCTTGTAAAGTAACTTTTAAATCTGAATTAATTAGCTTGTCTGCCTGCAAGATGAAATTGACTGGATTTTTTTTTAAAATTCTCTATTCTGTATACACAATCAAGCAGCACTAGTACCAGTGAGATGCACTGAAAGCAATAGCTATAGATAGACTTGGTGATACCTGTATCCGTGGGCTGCAGCTTCTAAGGGCACTGGAGTCTGATTCAAACAGAAGAGGGGAGCCCCAGCAGACAGATGGGATAGACGTGGGAGCTGGGACCCAATGCGATTCTTCTGGGCTCTGTATGCTCTCTGCTCTTGTTACCCATCAGGCGTCAGTATTTGTCAGCTACATGTGAAAGTGTGAGAAAGCAGTTCATATCTGAACTTCTGGCTTCTCATTTGCATACTTTAATATGGAAATAGGCAGTTTATCCAACAGAGAAGATGAAAGGGCAATATAATTTAAAGGGCCATGCCCATTTTGTGCAGAATCAAAATACAGTATATATATATATAAAAAAAAAGACCACCATCACCACTAGACCATCACCACTAAGTGCTAAGATTCTAAATATAATCCCTATAACAGACACTAACCTTTAGGGTTCTAAATAGAAACTGTTCTTAATGAGATACTTAAATCCGTCTTCTAAACTACTATTGTGTCAGGTGAAAAATCCATAAACACTAATAGCCTATCATTCCTCACATATATCTGAAAGAAATTATTGAACAACAAATTCTTTAAGTCTTACAGTTTATTAGATTGAGAACCACTCAATCCGTGGCTCTTTCAAAATACATGTAAGTTCAATTGGTTTACCTCTCGAAATATTTTCCCCCGTATCATGCTGTAATTGCAGTCTGCTTTTCAGTTCATTCCAACATAAGTATAGAGTATAATTAAACTAAATTTCAAGTCTTAATAATTGTTGGTGCCCTTCCCCTTCAGTCTGTAATTATAAGAAATAGAAATATGTTAGCTTCCTTCTTTGTAGTCTGAAGAAGCATTGCCTATGAGATCAGAAGTAAAAGGTCACAAACACAGGTGAAATAAATGGATTCTGGCGCAGTAGAGGAAGACTGAAATAGTTTTATCTGTTTTCACATTCAATAACCACAGAAAAACACCGTAAAGGGATATAATCAGTTGTGGATTCCATTCATACGGAAAAACTTTGGGGGAGTGGCACATTTGTAAACATCCTCCATTGAGTTCTAGTCTGGAAAAATGAGGTAATGGGAAATCTGTTTCGGTAGTAAAAGAAAGAAATGTTCAGACAGAGAGAGTGCAATCAAAGGATAACTACAGGCAGCCTGTGAAAGAATAATGCTACTTTTGTTCTGACTGTATGTTCCTTTGGGTTTTCTAAAGCCATTTCTCATTTGTGTCCTGATCTCTCCAACTGCTAGAGACTACACCTCGGCAGCTCTCTGGCAAGCTCAGCACTCAACACTGCTGTGATGGGAATGTTAGAACCTGAAATTATTTGCTGAGGGTTCAGCTTCTCACATTTGCAAGTCTGTCAAATGTTTTCATTCTTCTTAGCACTTCATCTTTTTTTAAGGAACGATATGACTATAATAGTTATTTTCATTATACAGAATATTATTTCCCAAAATTTCATTAATTCTTTAATCTTTCCTATTCAACATGGTTCTCTTAGTCTTCACTATGATTATGCCTCACTTTACAAGTTACTTTCTCTAATTTTTTAATATTAATTCACCCAGATTACTGAACACTTTAAAAGTCAGCACTGTGCTAAGCACTTAGAGGTGTCAATTCAATTATATGCAACTGATGAAGCACTAAATTCTACCTCTGAAAATAATAATACAGTATATATTAACTAAATTAAATTTAAATGAAGACTGAAAAAATATGAAAATAAGTACAAAAAACAAACAAACAAAAACCAACCAACCCTATTCATGTAAGCCTCGGGTAGCCATTACTTAACATCAAGAATAAAAAAAAACAAGTTTAAATAACTCAACATTTAAATTATGGAGGGGTGCCTCGTGGCTCAGTCATTTGAGCATCTGACTTTTGATCTCAGCTCAGGTTTTGATCTCAGGGTCATGAGTTCAAGTCCCTCATTGGGCTCCATGCTGGATATGGGGCTTACTTAAATACATGGAAAAGTTGAGAGTACTAAGAAAATGTTAGCATTGGGAACACAATATTTGTCATCTATGAGGTATACATATTCTTAAAAATAATATTTGAAAAATATTATTTTTTTCAAAATAGTCTTTATGCCTTATTTTTCTGATTATAAAAATTAAGAATCAGTTTTATATTTTCTGACTTCCTTTATACACTAAATACACTGCAAGCTTATTTTCCTTTCTGTCCCATGTAGTATTTAAATAATAATCGGTTATAGCCATTAGTAGTAAATATTTTGCTCTCTGAAGAAAGAAATATTAGTACTTTGTAAGTAGAGTTAAAAATTTTTAACAATAACCACTCAATAAAACATTTAAATATTAGGCAAACAGAAAGAACTTTGTTATGATTTTTTGCAAAATAAGTGACAGACTTTATGTCTTCTATTTTCTTCAAATGACTAATAGTACTGTTACATATTTTTGTGCAAGAATATTCCTTAAATGTGATGAAAAATAACTTGTTATTTTATAATAATCTTATTTATTTCTTTTTATTTTTAAAGATTTTATTTACTTATTTGACAGAAAGAGACACAGCCAGAAAGGGAACACAAGCATGGGGAATGGGAGAGGGAGAAGCAAGCTTCCTGCTGAGCAGGGAGCCTGATGTGGGACTCCATCCCAGGACCCTGGGTTCATGACCTGAGCTGAAGGCAGATGCTTAATGACTGAGCCACCCAGACGCCCCTATTTTATAATAACTTTAGGTTTTACAGAAAAGTTGGTGAATAGTACAATTTCCTTACATTCCTCACCTAGTTTCCTTTAATGTAATCATATGTTACCACAGTCAAAACCCAAATTACTGAACATTGATATATTGCTAATAAAGAATCTCCACATAGTATTAGAATTTCATCACTTCCTTAGTTAATATTCCTTTAAAAAAAGGTTTAATTGAGAATACGTCATGACATTTAGTCATCACATTTTCTTTGATCTGTGACACTTGCAGTCTTTTCTTGCAGCCAGATTGTATGTAAAATGCCTCTCAATTTTTGTTTTTCTAATGTTTCTCTAGTTTTCAGAATGGAGTTACCGGTTACTAGAATGGCAGTTCCAAAGGTGGAATCAAATCTCATCAGGGATACATGTTATCCACATGACATCACTGGGCTTATTAACGTTATTGCTTGGTTAATTTAGCATTTGCCTATTTCTACGGTAGAGTTAACCATTTTCTGCCTTCCATTCTGTGTTCTTTGTACAAAGTCACCAAGTCTTATCCACTCTAGGTGGCGTTAAGTCTCTTGGAAAGGTAGTATTTGAAATATGAAATTTTTCTGTAAAGATTTGTCTTTCTCCCTCCCATTTATTTCTCTTTCAATTATTAAATCATTTATAATAGCATAGGCTCATGGATATTAATTTTATACTTCCTTTATGATCGAATGCTCCTTTATTTGTTTTGCTGTAAATTGTTCCAGTTTTGGTCATTGGGAGGGTTTTCAGGTTAGCTCCTATGTGCCTTTGACATGCCCAAATCTGTTTATTTTTGGAATGCTTTCTTACTTTCTGGCATTATAAGATGCTCTGTGCTTACCCTGTTTTTCCTTTGCTCCATCCTTAGAATCAGTCATTTCTCCAAGGATCTGTAATTCCTTTTACTGATGGATAGTGTTTAGAAACCGATATCTGGTGCTGGGTGCCCTACTTGTGGGATTTCATTGCTTGTAGGTTCTTAGGTGGGCAGAGCTCCATGATAAACACACATATGTATATTTGTTTCTGTATCAAACCATCTTTATATATCCTAAGCTAAACATGAGTACATACTGACGTCTCTGACTGTGCTCTAGTGGCCAGCATTCACTTTCACCTTCTCTTGTTGCTTCTCTGTAAGTGTGCCTCTGAAAGTATGGAACTTGTTTTCCACCAGCCACCATTTACGTATTTGTTGAAACCTAATCTGTCATCAATACCACACTCTCTTGAATATAACTTTATATTAAATCTGAAGTTAGGTCATGTGCACTTCCCAACACTGTTCCTTCCCTTCAAAAATTAATTTGGTTATTTTAGTTCCACTGCATTTCCATACAAACTTTAGAATCAGTTTGTCAACTCCTACAAAAAATATGGCTGAGATTTTTACTGGGATTATGTTGAATTACAGATAAGATTGCAGAAAATCGACATTTTACTATCTTAAGTCTTCTAGTTCATCATCACTACCTTAAAATTGCATTTCAGCAGTGTATATCTCTTCAGTTTCTTTCTCATTTCTTAAAATCCAGAGTCAAGGTCACGTATAAATTACACATTTGCAATTCAAAGTAAAACTTTCCTCTGTCTTTTGTAATTCTCTTCCTCTCCAGATCCATCTTGTATTTTCAGGTCACACGTGGAGAAAATCCACTTAGTGGCACATTCTAGATTCTCAAGCACTAAGTTTAATCAAAAATATGTAGCACATACAGGGGCGCCTGGGTGGCTCAGTGGGTTAAGCCGCTGCCTTCGGCTCGGGTCATGATCTCGGAGTCCTGGGATCAAGCCCCGCATTGGGCTCTCTGCTCTCTCGGGGAGCCTGCTTCCTCCTCTCTCTCTGCCTGCCTCTCTGCCTGCTTGTGATCTCTCTGTCAAATTAAAAAAAAAATATGTAGCACATACAAACTTCGTATTGCTTATTAGGCTTTAGGTCTAGTTGATACTACATTGCACTAATGCTTGTTTTGGTAGGAAACAAGGAAAAATATGAAACACTGTATTCTCCAGAGTTACAGTTTGCTTTTCAAGTCAGAAATTCACCATACCTGGATCTTAAGGATAAATTATATTATTTAGGGATTCCTTAAGTATAAGTCTTTAAGAATACAATTTGAGAGAAGAACAATAGCTGGGTAATGTAGCTTATTAATTAGAACATATTTTTGATATTACTATTAGTCAAGTCTCACTGCTTAGCACATTATTCTCAAATACTTGATAGTACCATGCAAAATGTATTAATTAAAATATTAGTAATTTCTTTTTTTAAGATTTTATTTATTTATTTGACAGACAGAGAGAGATCACAAGTAGGCAGAGAGGCAGGCAGAGAGAGAGGGGGAAGCAGGCTCCCTGCTGAGCAGAGAGCCCGATGCAGGGCTTGATCCCAGAACCCTAAGATTATGATCTGAGCCGAAGGTAGAGGCTTAACCCACTAAGCCACACAGGCACCTCAAAATATTAGTAATCTCTTTAATAATTTCAATCAAACTATCCTTAGAAATTGATTTTTAATATTTTAAACCCTTCAAAAAACTTCCCTGGTGTATTTATAGGAGACATTGATTGGCTTCTAGGTCACTTTATGGACAATGGAAAATTATACTTTACTTTTCTTAATAATGATATTAAATAAAATCTAAAGGCCAAATGTCCTTTTCTTGCTGTCCATATGTAATATATCTAATAAAGTGTGATGTGAGGGGCACCTGGGTGGCTCAGTGGGTTAAGCCATTCGGCTCAGGTCAAGGTCCTAGGGTCCTGGGATCGAGCCCTGCATCAGGCTCCTGCTCTGCAGGAAGCTTGCTTCTCCCTCTCCCACTCCTCATGCTTGTATTCCCTCTTTCACTGCATCTTTCTTTGTCAAATAAATAAATAAAATCTTTAAAAAAAATGAAGTGTGATGTGAAACACTGAATATGCTTTTACCTCTTTCCCATGTATTTTTTCTTTTCTCTTGAATGCAAACTTTCCATTTTAGAATTAATCCCAGTTCTGTTTCACAGACCAAAATTTTCTGTGGTAAAACATGAATAAATGATTAAAAGATAATGATCAGGTACAAGAACAGTAACAAAACATTGGCATCAGAATTATTCCCAAGAAGGGAGCTTGACCTTGGGTGAGGAGATTCTCCTCAGAGAAGGATTTCCTGATAGGGTGACACCCACTGAATAAGGGCTTTAGTCCTGAAATGTAGAGCCAGATGGTGCGGTACAAAATCTGTGCCAGGAAGCTAGCCTATTCCATTTAATGAACACTTTGTAGGCCAACATTTTGCTAAATTTTATGGTTACATGTTGAAGGTGAAAAAGCTCTTTCCCCAAGAATCTGAAAATCTAGTAGGAAAAACCAATAATCATAAGTAATATAATGAGCTTCATTATCTATATCTATATTTATCCACGCATCATATAGATGCATTGCTTCCACATAAAGGATGACATTAATTTAATGTTTTTTAAATTTCCTTCAAGATTTCATCTTCTATTGATTATCATCATAGGGATTGGATTGTCACAGGAAATAACTGGACATTCTTGTACTTGGTATTTTTACTAACTGAATTTTTTTTTTTTAAGATTTTATTTATTTATTTGACAGAGAGAGATCACAAGTAGATGGAGAGGCAGGGAGAGAGAGAGAGAGGGAAGCAGGCCCCCCGCCGAGCAGAGAGCCCGATGCGGGACTCGATCCCAGGACCCCGAGATCATGACCCGAGCCGAAGGCAGTGGCCCAACCCACTGAGCCACCCAGGCGCCCCTACTAACTGAATTTTGAGAAAAATATACAGAATCTTCCCTGGGTTTCTGATGTAGATGGAGAAATAACTGATGGTGGGTGTAACTGAACTGAATGAGTCTGCTCTGTGGTGAGTCCTAGGTAGAGACTACACCGGGTGGCGGTGTTTCACAAAGGAAGCTATTTGCAACAAATAAGGAGATCATGGGGGAATATCTTCCAAAACTGGGACTCTCCAAGTGTGAGAAAGTGGGTTTCTTTTATTTAGAGTTAGGATGAATATTGAGAGAAGGGAGTTTTGTCATTGCATATTAAGGCTGGCAGAAGGTTGCCCCTGTGTACACAGAAAACATCCTATACATGCATCCTATATTGTGTTAATTAATGAAGCTTATGCTCCTCTTTGGGTGAAACTTCTAATATAACAAGGTAGAAATAACTGTGGACACTCCATGGTCCACCTGCATAGGTGTGAGTTGGTGATCAGGCTCAAAAGATTTAGGCCAGCTGGAGCTCTTGTTGTTTGCCTCTGAAAAATAAGGTTAACAGTCTTGTGAAGGGGTGGGGGGGTCAGTGGGTGTCTTGCTAGTGACACTTTTAACCACATTAACCCTATGGGTCATGGTTTCATTGGTAAGTGAGGGTGGAGATTAGAAGGTAGGCAAGAGAAAAAAACTTAATATTTACTCCAAAATGGCATCTTTTGTAAAGCATAAGTCATATAATTTTATGTGCTCAGGAGCAACAGATTTTATTAAAGAAAACATTTCAAAATTCCTCTTCTGAAGAAGTGTTAACTTCCTCATTTTATTAAAGAAAACATTTCAAAATTCCCTCTTCTGAAGATGTGTTAACTTTATTTTTTAATGTGTGTTTTTTTACCTATTCTTAGTCATTTATACATTCCTAAACTATCAATAAAGCATTGCTGTATTTTATTGAGCATAATAGAAAGAACATATAAATTAGAAGGAAGATAATTTTAAATTTTCTGATCCATTAGAATTTTAGACATTATGAATAGATTGTATAGTGGAATTTTTAAATATTTTCGTCAGATTGAAAAAGTATTCTTTTTATCCCACAGAAGCTTTTCAGACTGAGTGAAGGATGTGTAAGACATGGTCACACATTGAAATGTATTGATGCAGATTTCAAGTAAATGTGATAGCATTTTTAAACTGTAAAGTGAAAATAAGGCTGATAATTCTTATTTTTATTTACCTGTATTATAACTTCACATTACTTATATCCTAAGCAATTACAGAACATTGGCAAAAAAGTATTATATCAGAAGGGGACACAACTCATTAGAATGAGCAGTAATTTCAATTTATTTGTTCCATTTTTATCAGTACTAAACAATACCTTTTAAGCACCCTATTGGGATTAGGGTAGGATGTCAGATAATATTCAGGATTCCCAGTGAAATTTGTATTTCAAATAAACTATGAACATTTTTATGGTGTAAATAGTCCTCTAAAATTTTTTTATCTATCTAAAATTCAAATTTGTGTCCTTTATTTTTATTTGCTAAATTTGAAAATGCTATACCTATACTATACTGGTCATTATAGAAATTAATGTGAAATGTTACAGTCTTTGCCCTTAAGAGGTGTATTTACAACATAGTCACATATGATAAGCATTATATAGGGATATGTGGGAAACTACCATCTTTGCCTTCACTTGGTTTATAATTCAGAACATTAACTGATGAAAAAGAACTTTAAGATATATATAGAAATTCCATTAACATCTAATAAATATTGAAAAAAAAAACAAATCTCAACTAAATTATGTGTTATTAATATTTGTTTTGTGAAAAATGATGAAATGGTATAATTCAAATGTCAAGCCAAGTTGTTGTTTTTTTTTAAATTTTATTTTTTATAAATATATATTTTTATCCCCAGGGGTACAGGTCTGTGAATCGCCAGGTTTACACACTTCACAGCACTCACCATAGCACATACCCTCCCCAATATCCATAACCCCACTCCCCCTCTCCCAACCCCCCTCCCCCCATCAACCCTCAGTTTGTTTTGTGAGATTAAGAGTCACTTATGGTTTGTCTCCCTCCCAATCCCATCTTGTTACATTTATTCTTCTCCTACCCCCTTAACCCCCCATATTGCATCTCCTCTCCCTCATATCAGGGAGATCATATGATAGTTGTCTTTCTCCGATTGACTTATTTCGCTAAGCATGATACCCTCTAGTTCCATCCACGTCGTCACAAATGGCAAGATTTCATTTCTTTTGATGGCTGCATAGTATTCCATTGTGTATATATACCACTTCTTCTTTATCCATTCGTCTGTTGATGGACATCTAGGTTCTTTCCATAGTTTGGCTATTGTAGACATTGCTGCTATAAACATTCGGGTGCACGTGCCCCTTCGGATCACTACGTTTGTATCTTTAGGGTAAATACCCATCAGTGCAATTGCTGGGTCATAGGGTAGTTCTATTTTCAACATTTTGAGGAACCTCCATGCTGTTTTCCAGAGTGATTGCACCAACTTGCATTCCTACCAACAGTGTAGGAGGGTTCCCCTTTCTCCGCATCCTCGCCAGCATCTGTCATTTCCTGACTTGTGAATTTTAGCCATTCTGACTGGTGTGAGGTGATATCTCATTGTGGTTTTGATTTTATTTCCCTGATGCCGAGTGATATGGAGCACTTTTTCATGTGTCTGTTGGCCATCTGGATGTCTTCTTTGCAGAAATGTCTGTTCATGTCCTCTGCCCATTTCTTGATTGGATTATTTGTTCTTTGGGTGTTGAGTTTGCTAAGTTCTTTATAGATTTTGGACACTAGCCCTTTATCTGATATGTCATTTGCAAATATCTTCTCCCATTCTGTCAGTTGTCTTTTGGTTTTGTTCACTGTTTCCTTTGCTGTGCAAAAGCTTTTGATCTTGATAAAATCCCAATAGTTCATTTTTGCCCTTGCTTCCCTTGCCTTTGGTGATGTTCCTAGGAAGATGTTGCTGCGGCTGAGGTCGAAGAGGTTGCTGCCTGTGTTCTCCTCAAGGATTTTGATGGATTCCTTTCTCACATTGAGATCCTTCATCCACTTTGAGTCTATTTTCGTGTGTGGTGTAAGGAAATGATCCAATTTCATTTTTCTGCATGTGGCTGTCCAATTTTCCCAACACCATTTATTGAAGAGGCTGTCTTTTTTCCATTGGACATTCTTTCCTGCTTTGTCGAAGATGAGTTGACCATAGAGTTGAGGGTCTATTTCTGGGCTCTCTATTCTGTTCCATTGATCTATGTGTCTGTTTTTGTGCCAGTACCATGCTGTCTTGATGATGACAGCTTTGTAATAGAGCTTGAAGTCCGGAATTGTGATGCCACCAACTTTGGCTTTCTTTTTCAATGTTGCTTTGGCTATTCAAGGTCTTTTCTGGTTCCATATGAATTTTAGGATTATTTGTTCCATTTCTTTGAAAAAAATGGATGGTACTTTGATAGGAATTGCATTAAATGTGTAGATTGCTTTAGGTAGCATAGACATTTTCACAATATTTATTCTTCCAATCCAGGAGCATGGAACATTTTTCCATTTCTTTGTGTCTTCCTCAATTTCTTTCATGAGTATTTTATAGATTTCTGTGTATAGATTCTTAGTCTCTTTGGTTAGGTTTATTCCTAGGTATCTTATAGTTTTGGGTGCAATTGTAAATGGGATGGACTCCTTAATTTCTCTTTCTTCTGTATTGTTGTTGGTGTAGAGAAATGCAACTGATTTCTGTGCATTGATTTTATATCCTGACACTTTACTGAATTCCTGTACAAGTTCTAGCAGTTTTGGAGTGGAGTCTTTTGGGTTTTCCACATAGAGTATCATATCATCTGCAAAGAGTGATAGTTTGACTTCTTCTTTGCCGATTTGGATGCCTTTAATTTCCTTTTGTTGTCTGATTGCTGAGGCTAGGACTTCTAGTACTATGTTGAATAGCAGTGGTGATAACGGACATCCCTGCCGTGTTCCTGACCTTAGCGGAAAAGCTTTCAGTTTTTCTCCATTGAGAATGATATTTGCGGTGGGTTTTTCATAGATGGCTTTGAGAATATTGAGGTATGTGCCCTCTATCCCTACACTTTGAAGAGTTTTGATCAGGAAGGGATGCTGTACTTTGTCAAATGCTTTTTCAGCATCTATGGAGAGTATCATATGGTTCTTGTTCTTTCTTTTATTAATGTGTTGTATCACATTGATTGATTTGCGGATGTTGAACGAAACTTGCAGCCCTGGAATAAATCCCACTTGGTCGTGGTGAATAATCCTTTTAATGTACTGTTGAATCCTATTGGCTAGTATTTTGGCGAGAATTTTTGCATCTGTGTTCATCAAGGATATTGGTCTGTAGTTCTCTTTTTTGATGGGATCTTTGTCTGGTTTTGGGATCAAGGTGATGCTGGCCTCATAAAATGAGTTTGGAAGTTTTCCTTCTATTTCTATTTTTTGGAACAGTTTCAGGAGAATAGGAATTAGTTCTTCTTTAAATGTTTGGTAGAATTCCCCCGGGAAGCCATCTGGCCCTGGGCTTTTGTTTGTTTGGAGATTTTTGATGACTGTTTCAATCTCCTTACTGGTTATGGGTCTGTTCAGGCTTTCCATTTCTTCCTGGTTCAGTTGTGGTAGTTCATAGGTCTCTAGGAATGCATCCATTTCTTCCAGATTGTCAAATTTGTTGGCGTAGAGTTGCTCATAGTATGTTCTTATAATTGTCTGTATTTCTTTGGTGTTCGTTGTGATCTCTCCTCTTTCATTCATGATTTTATTTATTTGGGTCCTCTCTCTTTTCTTTTTGATAAGTCTGGCCAGGGGTTTATCAATCTTATTAATTCTTTCAAAGAACCAGCTCCTAGTTTCATTGATTTGTTCTATTGTTTTTTTTGGTTTCTATTTCATTGATTTCTTCTCTGATCTTTATGATTTCTCTTCTTCTGCTGGGTTTAGGGTTTCTTTCTTGTTCTGTCTCCAGCTCCTTTAGGTGTAGGGTTAGGTTGTGTATCTGAGACCTTTCTTGTTTCTTGAGAAAGGCTTGTACCGCTATATATTTTCCTCTCAGGACTGCCTTTGTTGTGTCCCACAGATTCTGAACCGTTGTGTTTTCATTATCATTTTTTTCCAGAAATTTTTTCAATTCTTCTTTGATTTCCTGGTTGACCCATTCATTCTTTAGAAGGATGCTGTTTAGTCTCCATGTATTTGGGTTCTTTCCAAATTTCCTCTTGCGATTGAGTTCTAGCTTTAGAGCATTGTGGTCTGAAAATACGCAGGGAATGATCCCAATCTTTTGATACTGGTTGAGACTTGATTTAGGACCAAGAATGTGATCTATTCTGGAGAATGTTCCATGTGCACTAGAGAAGAATGTGTATTCTGTTGCTTTGGGATGAAATGTTCTGAATATATCTGTGATTTCCATCTGGTCCAGTGTGTCATTTAAGGCCTTGATTTCCTTGTTGATCTTTTGCTTGGATGATCTGTCCATTTCAGTGAGGGGAGTGTTAAAATCCCCTACTATTATTGTATTATTGTCGATGTGTTTCTTTGATTTTGTTATTAATTGGTTTATATAGTTGGCTGCTCCCACGTTGGGGCATAGATATTTAAAATTGTTAGATCTTCTTGTTGGACAGTTCCTTTGAGTATGATATAGTGTCCTTCCTCATCTCTTATTATAGTCTTTGGCTTAAAATCTAATTGATCTGCTATAAGGATTGCGACTCCTGCTTTCTTCTGATGTCCATTAGCATCGTAAATTCTTTTCCACCCCCTCACTTTAAACCTGGAGGTGTCTTCGGGTTTAAGATGAGTTTCTTGTAGGCAACATATAGATGGGTTTTGTTTTTTTATCCATTCTGATACCCTGTGTCTCTTGATTGGGGCATTTAGCCCATTAACATTCAGGGTAAGTATTGAGAGATATGAATTTAGTGCCATTGTATTGCCTGTAAGGTGACTGTTATTGTATATTGTCTCTGTTCCTTTCTGATCTACTACTTTTAGGGTCTCTCTTTGCTTAGAGGACCCCTTTCAATATTTCCTGTAGAGCTGGTTTGGTATTTGCAAATTCTTTCAGTTTTTGTTTGTCCTGGAAGCTTTTAATCTCTCCTTCTATTTTCAATGATAGCCTAGCTGGATATAGTATTCTTGACTGCATGTTTTTCTCATTTAGTACTCTGAATATATCATCCAGCTCTTTCTGGCCTGCCAGGTCTCTGTGGATAAGTCTGCTGCCAATCGAATATTTTTACCATTGTACGTTACAGACTTCTTTTCCCGGGCTGCTTTCAGGATCTTTTCTTTGTCACTAAGACTTATAAATTTTACTATTGGGTGACAGGGTGTGGACCTATTCTTATTGATTTTGAGGGGGGTTCTCTGCACCTCCTAGATTTTGATGCTTGTTCCCTTTGCCATAATAGGGAAATTCTCTCCAATAATTCTCTCCAATATACCTTCTGCTCCCCTCTCCGTTTCCTCTTCTTCTGGAATCCCAATTATTCTAATGTTGTTTCGTCTTATGGTGTCACTTATCTCTCGAATTCTCCCCTCGTGGTCCAGTAGCTGTTTGTCCCTCTTTTGCTCAGCTTCTTTATTCTCTGTCATTTGGTCTTCTATATCGCTAATTCTTTCTTTTGCCTCATTTATCCTAGTAGTGAGAGCCTCCGTTTTTGATTGCACCTCATTAATAGCTGTTTTGATTTCAACTTGGTTAGATTTTAGTTCTTTTATTTCTCCAGAAAGGGCTTTTATATCTCCCGAGAGGGTTTCTTTAATATCTTCCATGCCTTTTTCGAGCCCAGCTAGAACCTTGAGAATTGTCATTCTGAACTCTGGATCTGACATATTACCAATGTCTGTATTGATTAGGTCTCTAGCCTTTGTTACTGCCTCTTGTTCTTTTTTTTGTTGTGAATTTTTCCGCCTTGTCATTTTGTCCAGATAAGAGTATATGAAGGAGCAAGTAAAATACTAAAAGGGTGGCAACAACCCCAGGAAAATATGCTTTAGCCAAATCAGAAGAGATCCCAAATCGTGAGGGGGGAGAAAGGGGATAAAAAGGGGCTCAGAAGAAATTAAAAAAAAAAAAGAAACTATTAAAAAAAGTAAGCCGATAAAGAATATAAAAAGGAAAAAAAATATATATATTAGATAAACTATTTAAAAAACGTTAAAAAAAGAAAACGGTAAAAGTTAAAAAAAATTAGCAGAAGAAGGGAAGAAAATTGAAAAAGAATAAAAAATTAAATTAACTGCAAGGCTAAAGAATCATGGGGAGAAAGCCATGAGTTCCATGCTTTGCTTTCTTCTCCTCTGGAATTCTGCCGCTCTCCTTGGTATTGAAACTGCACTCCTTGGTAGGTGAACTTGGTCCTGGCTGGGTTGTTCGTTGATCTTCTGGGGGAGGGGCCTGTTGCAGTGATTCTCAAGCGTCTTTGCCCCAGGCGGAGTCTGGGGCCAGGCTGAGTAATCCGCTTGGGTTTGCTGGGTTTGCTTTTGGGAGCTTTTGTTCCCTGAGCGCTTTCTGTAGAGTTCCGGAGGACGGGAGTGAAGATGGCGGCCTCCCGGTCTCCGGCCCGGAGGAGCCGAGAGCCCGGGGCCCCACTCCTCAGTGCGCCCTCAGAGAACAGCGCCCAATGACTCCCATCACCCTGCCTCCAGCCGCGCTCCGAGCTGACCGAGCCTGCGACCGGTTCAAGGTAACCCCGAGTTTAGAGCTCACTCCTCGGCTCTGTCTCTGTAGCCGGCTTCCCTGTTCTAATACCGGTAAGCTCTGCGACACTCAGACACCCCCGATCCTTCTGTGACCCTGTGGGACCTGAGGCCGCGCTGACCCCGCCTGGGCTTCACCCCAGTTAAGCCTCTGGAGCGATGTCCCTCAGTGGAACAGACTTTTAAAAGTCCTGATTTTGTGCTCCGTTGCTCCGCCGCTCGCTGGGTGCAGGCCCCTCCCCCCGCGGTCTATCTTCCCATCGCTTTGGATTCACTTCTCCGCCAGTCCTACCTTGCAGAAAGTGGTTGATTTTCTGTTTCTGGAATTGTTGTTCTCCTTCTATTCAATCTCCCATTGGATTTGTAGGTGTTTGCAATCTTTAGATAAGCTATTTAGCTGATCTCCCGCTACCTGAAGTAGTCTCAGCCTGCTACTTCTCCGCCATCTTGACTCCTCTACCTCAAGCCAAGTTTTGATGAATTTTCC
Source organism: Lutra lutra (assembly GCF_902655055.1). Lineage (NCBI taxonomy): Eukaryota > Metazoa > Chordata > Mammalia > Carnivora > Mustelidae > Lutra > Lutra lutra. The sequence goes on from NC_062285.1 coordinate 90,125,041, forward strand.
CTGATTATTAAAGTTAATAAAAAAATGCATTATAAAAAAAGCAGGATTTCTAGTTATTCTAGAAAGTTTTAATAGAAATAATTCATAATTATTCAAATTCAGAGTTCACTGTTAGTCTGGCTGGGACAAAAAAAATTAAAGTTAAGTTACTGCAGATACTTACATATCCTTAAGTTCAGAGTATATTAAGATCATTTGTTCTAATTTGTCATATTCTAGATGGGGAAGTTTGGCCAATGGCAACTGACTAAAAAAAAACTGATACATCAAAGCTACAAAACTTGGATGAGAATCCAACTATGTTGACTCCGGTACAGATTTTCTGAAACTATCCAGTGCCTTTTCCATTATATTATACATTTTTCAATTCAATTATTTTTAATCAGGAATGCCTTAGATTCTCAATCAGAAATGAAGAAATTCTACCATAGGATTTAGGACTGTGTATAACTAGAAAAAAAATGGGTTCTTTCAGATGACATTCTTAGCTGAATATAGGTCACAATTATTAAATATGAAAAGGTAAATAGGGAATAAAAGGCGGAATAAAAACAATGATAAAAACTATGATTCCTGAATGAAAAAGGAAAAAATGTATTAACAGAACAAAAGTTGGGAAAAAATGCCTATAGTTATATAAAAATGAATTGGTGAAGAAATGATATACTGATTTCAATTTTATTTAACAACTCAAGTATTATTTGTTTTTATATGTTCTATTAATGTAAAGCATGTCCCTTATAGAATATTCAAAAAATTAATTAGACTATAAAGAAAATAAGCAGCACCCATGCTATACTGCCCAGTGACATCTATTAGCAAGGTTTTAAAGTATATACTTCCAGGGGGAGGGAATTAAGATGACAGAGGAGTGGGGGGTCCCTGGGTTTGCCCTCCAACACAACTAGATTAACATCAAATCATTTTGAACACCTAGGAAATTGATGTGAGATTAAGAGAACAATCTGCACAGGGAAAGAATGTCTCAAACCTCAAGTACAGGTACATGAATTGGGGAAGAGAAAAGCCATGGTTCCATGGAGGAGAGGGAACTCTTTACATGGAGAGGAGAAAGAGAGAAAGAGAGGGGGAGAGAGAGCAGCACATTGGGTTTATGCAAGAAGAACACTTCTTCAAAAACATTAATGAGGAAGTTGAAAGGAACTGACTATCACAAGTTTTTGGAAGTAGCAGAACTCAAACTCCAAGCTTTTGGAAGTCCACCCCAATTGCTAGAGTTGAGTCAGCCAGGCATGGTATTGCTCCTGGGGAGAAGGAGGGTAGAGACCTGGGAGTGGACAGCATGGTGTAGGTGTCTCTTGGGCCACACTGGGAGAGAACGTTCCCCTTGCTGGAGTACATTTGGAAGAGGGCATATTGCCTCCAAAGGACAAAAGACCCTTTGGGTGATATTGAGTGGCTCTTCATTGACAGGGGACAGAGTGTAGATAATCTGGTTGCTGCTTTTCTCTGTGCTTTGCCTTTAACTCCAAGCACCTGCACGGGTGTGTGATTGCTTTTCTGGAGCAGTAAGATTCCAGACAGAGTGAGGATGCTCTCCTCTGGAGGAAAGGAGCAGGTCTGCACTATGCTGGGTCCTTTAAGATTTGGAGTTTTGAATCCCAGCTGCACCCCAGAGATTAAACATATGAGAGCTTTGGTACCATGCATGCCAAAGACCTGGGCTCAGACAAGGCATGGGCAGGGATCTGATTAAAGCCTGGGACACAAGAGGAGATTGCTTGCTTTTCTGTGAGGGCTTCCTGAATACGGATAGGCCCTAGCTCCCCTCTCTAGGGAGGAGAGAGCAGATCAATGTCATTTCCCCTCCCCACCTCACCGTACCCCTCCCCAGCCCACTGCTTCAGTGCCCCCAGTGGAGGCTGGAGCCACTTACACCAAACCCCACACCCCTGCACCTGCAAGTACACCTTTACTAGGGCAGATCTGACGTGAGCCAGTGTAGTGAGCCTCTCCCCAAGAAGACCAGCACAGGTCCTCCACACAAACCAAGTGTAGATCATGCAGTGCTCCAAATTGTCAGTTTCGCTTCTAGTGGAAATAGGACCAGGCTTTTTCTCTCTCTCTCTCTCTCTCATTCTCTCTCTTTTTTCCTTTGGAATCAGGCTTATGATTTTTTGATTGATTTTTCATTCCTTTTCCCTTTTTTTTTTTTGGATCAGGTTTCTTTTTTTCCTTCTTTTTCTTTGGAATCAGGCTTATAGTCTTTTGTCTGTTTTTTTTTTTGTTCCTTTTCCTTTTCTCTTTTTTTGGATCAGTTTTTTTTTAATGCTTATTTTAATAAACAAATCAAAGAACACCTGGTTAAAGTTCCAAACACTCCTCACTGCAAACTAAGAGGATCTCTGTGAGGACAGACCTGTGGGAAACAGCATTTAAAACACAACAGTAGAGAGTATACAGCAAACACAAGAAACACTTCCTGAAGCACCAGGCCCTGGATAGTGAAGGACCCCTCCTCATATAACATTACTCTCAGGAAAAGGAAATGTAACAAGCTTTCATATCTTGCCAGAGACAGAAACCTGGATCAAATGACAAAATGGAGGCATTCTCCTCAAAAGAATGATCAAAAAGAAATCAGCCAGCTATTTGCTCAAAACAGATAAAAAGAATATATCTGAACAAGAATTTAGAACAATAGTCATAAGAATACGAGCTGGGCTTGAAAGAAGCAGAGAAGACACAAGAAAAACCCTTGCTGCAGAGATAAAAAACCCCAAAACTAGTCAGGCTAAAATTAAAAAAAATTACAAATGAGTTGCAAAATTGATGATATAATCACAATGAGGATGGAAGAAGTAGAGGAATGAATAGAATGAATAGGTGATATAGAAGACAAATTATGGAAAATAGAGAAACTGAAAAGAAGAGGGAAAGAAAACTATTAGATCACCAATGTAGATATAGGGAATTCAGTGATTCCACCAAGCACAATAATACCCATATCATAGGAGACCCAGAAAAGGAAGAGTGAGAAAAAGGGGAGAAGATTTATTTGAACAAAATTATAGCTGAGAACTTCCCTAATCTGGGAAGGAAACAGGTATTCAAGTCTAGAAGGCACAGAGAACTTGTACCAGATCAACAAAGACAGGTCAAAACCAGGACATATCATTGTGAAACTTGTAAAATACAAAGATAAAGAGAGAATTCTGAAAGCAGCTAGGAACAAAATGTCCTTAACCTACAAGGGTAGACACAAATTGTTAGTATAGACATGTCCAGAGAAATTTGGCAGGTCCAAAGGTAGTGACTTGACATATTCAATGAGCTGAATGAGAAAAATATGCAGCCAAGAATATTTTATTCAGCAATACTATGATTCAGAATGGGAGAGATAAAGAGTTTCCAAGATAAGCAACAACTAAAGGATTTGAAAAACACTAAACTAGCTCTGCAAGAAAAATAAAAAACGCTTTGAGCAGGAAAGAGACCAAAAACCACGAGGACTAGGAAGGAACAGAGACAATTTACAGGAACAATGACTTTATAGGTAATACAATGGCACTAAATTCGTATCTTTCAATAATTGCTCTGAATGGGAATGGACTAAATGCTCCAAATAAAAGACATAGAGTATCAGAATGGATTGAAAAAAAAATTGCTGTCAATATGTTGCTTAGAAGAGATGCATTTTGACCCAAAGTCACCTCCAGATTGAAACTGAGGGGATGGAGAATGATTTATCATGCTAATGGACATAAAAAGAAAACCAGAGTAGTCATACTTATATCGTACAAACTAGATTTTAAACCAAAGAATATAATAAGAGATGAAGAAGGACACTATACAATGATAAAGAGGTTTCTCCAACAAGAAGATCTAACAATTGTAAATATTTATGCCTCCAACTTGGGAGACCCCAAATATATAAAACAACTAATGATAAACATAAAGAAACTTATTGATAATAATATAAAAATAATATATTATAAAATATTATATATATAATATATATATTATATATTATATATATATAATATATTATAAAATATTATAAAAATAATAGGAGACTTTAACAACCCCCTTACAGTAATGGATAAATCATCTAAGCAGAAGATCAAGGAAACAATGGCTTTGAATGACACACTGAACCAAAAGAAGTTAACAGATATATTTAGAGCATTTCATCCTGAAGCAACAGAATGCACATTCTTTTCAAGTGCACATGAAATATTCTCCTGAATAGAACACATACTGTGTCACAAATCAGCCCTCAACAAATACAGAAAGACAGAGATCATACCATGGATATTTTCAGACCACAATACTATGAAACTTGAAATAAACCACAAGAAAAAATTTGGAAAGACCACAAATACATGGAGGTTATAGAACATCCTACTAAGGAATGAATTGGTTAACCAGGAAATTAAAGAAGAAATAAAAAATAATACATGGAAGCAAATGAAAATGAAAACATGATAGTCCGAAACATTTGGAATGAAGCGAAGGTGGCATAAGAGGGAAGTATATAGCAATACAGGCCTTCCCAGAGAAGCAAGAAAAGTCTCAAATACCTTACACCTAAAAGGAGCTGGAGAAAGAACATCAAAATAAAGCCTAAAGCAGCAGAAAAAGGAAAATAATAAAGATTAGAGTAGAAATCAATGATATAGAAAAAAATAGGGTAGAACAGATCAATGAAACTAGAAGCTAGTTCTTTGAAAGAATTAACTAAATTGATAAACCATTTGCTAGATTTATCAGAAAGAAAAGAGAAAGGACCAAAATAAATAAAATCATGAATCAAAGAGGAGAGATCACAACCAATACCTAGGAAATTCAAACAATTAAAAGAGAATATTGTGAGCAATTACATGCCAACTAATTGGGCAAGCTAGAAGAAATGGATAAACTCCCAGAAACATATAAACTACCAAAACTGAAACAAGAAGAGGAAATTTGAACAGACCCATAACCAGCAAAGAAATTGAATCTGTGATTAAAATTCTCCCAACAAACAAGTGTCCAAGGCCAGATGGCTTCCCAGGGGAATTCTACCAAATATTTGAAGAAGAGTTAATGCCAATTCTGAAACTGTTCAAAAAAAAAGAAAGAAAGAAAAAGAAAAAGAAGGAAAAATTTGAAACTCATTCTGAGACCAGTATTACCTTGATTCTAAAACCAGATAGAGATCCCCATAAAAAGAATTACAGACCATTATCCCTGAGCAACATGGATGCAAAAATTCTCAATCTGTATTTTATACAGAGCAAATCAAATCCAACAGTACATTAAAAGAATTATTCATCATGGTCAAGTGGGTTTTATTCCTGGGCTCCTGGGATGAAGGTGGTTCATATCTGCAAATCAATCAATGTCTTATATCATATTAATAAAAGAAGGAATAAGAACTATATTATCCTCTTAGCAGATGCAGAAAAGGTATTTGACAAAATACATAATTCTTTCTTGATAAAAACCCTCCACCATGTAAGGATAGGGGGAATATACCTCAACATAATAAATGCCATATATGAAAGATCCACAGCTAATTTCATCCTCAGTGGGGAAAAACTGAGAGCTTTCTCTCTAAGGTCAGGAACACAGCAGGGATGTTCATTCTCATCACTGTTGTTCAACATAGACTGGAAGTCCTAGTCTCAGAAATCAGACAACAAAAAGAAATAAAAGGCATCCAAATTGTCAAGGAAGAGTCAAACTTACACTCTTCACAGATGATGTGATACCCCATGTAGAAAACCTGGAAGACCCTACCAAAAAATTGCTTGAACTGAAATTGATATAGAACTGATATAGAACTAATGAATTCAGCAAAGTCACAGGATATAAAATCAACATACATCTGTTGCATTTCTATGAACCAATAATGGAACAGCAGAAAGAGAAATCAAGGGAATCAGTACCATTTACAATTGTGCCAAAACCCATAAGATACCTAGGAACAAACCTAATCAAAGAGTTAAAAGATCTTTACTCTGAAAACTAGAGAACACTTATGAAAGAAATTGAGGAAGACACAAAGAAATGGAAAAACATTCCATGCTTATGGATTGGAAGAATGGATATTGTTAAAATCTCCATACTACCCAAAGCAATCTACAAATTCAAAGCAATCCCTATGAAAATACTACCAGCAGTTTTCACAGAGCTAGAACAACCAATTCTAAAATTTGTATGGAACCAGAAAAGACCCCAAATAGCCAAATGTTGAAAAAAAAAAAAAAGCAAAGCAGGAGAGATCACAAATTTGTACTTCAAGTTATATTACAAAGCTGTAATAATCAAGAGAGTAAAGTACTGGTACCAAAACAGGCACATAGATCAAATGGAACAGAATAGAGAATCCAGAAATACACCCACAAGTATATGGTCAACTAATTTTCAACAAAGCAGGGGAGAATATTGAATGGAAAAATGAGTCTCTTCAACAAATGGTGTTGGGAAAATTGGACAGCCACATGCTAAAGAATGAAAGTGGACCACTTTCTTACTCCATACATAAAAATAAACTGAAAATGGATGAAATACGTAAAGGTAAGACCTGAAACCACAAAAATCCTAGAAGAGAACACAGGTAGCAACCTCTTTGATCTCAAGCATAGCAACTTTTTACTCGACACATCTCTAGAGGTAAGGGAACCAAAAGCAAAAATGAACTATTAGGACTTCACCAATCAACCATTACAAATGGCATATTAGGGTTAGTATCCAAAATGTATAAGGAATTTATCAAACTCAACACCCAAAAAACCAAATAATCCAGTTAAGATACGGACACAAGAAGTGCATAGATATTTCTCCAAAGAGGACATACAAATGGCTAACAGACACATGAAAAATTGCTCAACACTCATCTTAAGAAAAATACAAATTAAAATCATGATGAGATATCCCCTCACACCAGTCAGAATGGCTAAAATTAGTAACTCAGAAGATGACAGATATTGGCAAGGATGTAGAGAAACCCTCTTATACCAATGGTGGGTTTGAAAACTAGTGCAGCCACTCTGGAAAACAGTAGGTTCCAAGTTAAAAATAGAACCACTCTATGACCCAGCAATTGCACTACTAGGTATTTATCCAAAGGACACAAAAATACTAACTTGAAGGGGCATATGCACCCCAGTGTTTATACCAGCACTATCAATAGTCAAATTATGGAAAGAACCCGATGTCCATTGACTAATTAATGGATAAATAAGAAGTGGCATATATATGTACAATGGAATATTACTCAACCAAAAAAGAATTAAACCTTGCCATTTGCAGCAACATGGATAGAGCTAGAGAGTATTATGTTAAGTGAAATAAGTCAGTCAGAGAATGAAAATTACAAGATTCCACTCCTGTGAAATTTAAGAAGCAAAACAGATGAACATAGGGGAAGGGGAGGAAAAATAAAATAAGATAAAAACAGAGAGGGAGGCAAACCATCTGAGACTCAACTACAGAGAACAAACTAAGGGTTGCTGGAGTGAAGATGGTTGGGGGGGATTGGCTAATGACTGATGGGCTTTAAGGAGGTCTTTTGTGATGAGCACTAGGTGTTGTAAGTAATGAATCACTAAATTCTACTCCTGAAACCAATACTACACTAAATTAACTCACTTGAATTTAAATAAAAAATTGGAAAAAAAATAAAACTGCTGCATGGTGTCTCAGAAAGAAAAAAAAAGGCAAACTAATTGAAACGGCAAGCGTAACGGTGGCTACCAAGGGCTGTGGAATGGAGGAAATGGAGAGATGTTGGTCAAAGGATAGAAACTTCCAGTCTTAAGAAATAAATTCTGTAAATCTAACGTAACAACATGGTGATTACAGTTAATGATACTGTAGTACAATACAGATATTATATACTTAAAAGTTGCTAAGGTAGTAGATCTTAAATGTTTATACCAAACAGAAATGATAATTATATGATGGGATGAGGTATTAACTAACTTCATAGTGGGAATCATCTTGCAATGTATAAATATATCAAATTAACATGTTGTACACCTTAAACTTACAAATGTTAAAATATATTAATAAAGCTGAAAAAAACAACAAAAAAATAAAGTTCATACTTCCATTCCCTTTCTATCTTTGTATGATTTTAAGTTTCACATTTTTTTCAGCTTTATTGATACATCATCTTTGGAAACATTTAAGTTCTACGGTCTTAGCAAATTTCAATTATATAATATAGTATTACCATATAAGTTCCTCAGACCTTATTCATCTTATAGCTGAAAGTTTATATTCTTATACCAACCTCTCCTGTTTCCTCCACTCCACAACCCTTGGCAACCAGTCTTCTACTTTCTGTTTCCATGAGTTTGGTTTTCTTTTTCTGATTCTATATAAGTTATATCATGCAGTATTTGTCTCTCTTTGTCAGGCTTATTTCATGTAACATAATGCTCTTAAGGTCCATCATATTGTGGTAAATGGCAGGATTTCTTTCTCACAGCTGAGTAATATTTGTATTGTATGCATGTGTTGTGTATCAGATCTTTATCCATTCATTTGTTGGCAGACTCTTAGGTTGTTTCTATGTCTTGGCTATTGTTAATAATGCTTCAGTAAACATGGGAGTGCAGTTACCCCTTGAGATCATGCTTTCATTTCCTTTGGATACATACCCAGGAGTGGGATTGCTAGATCATATGGTAGTTCTATTTCTAATTTTTTGAGGAACTTCTGTATTGTTTTCCATAATGGTTGCATTAATTTGACTTCCCACTAACAATACAAAAGTGTTCCTTTTCTCAACACACTGGTCAAAGTTTGTTAATCTCTTACCTCTTTGATGATAGCAGTTCTTAGGGCTGAGGAATTACTATGGGTTTTATCTGCATTTTCCCAATGATTAGTCATGTTGAGAACCTCTTCATGTACCTATTGGTCATTTGTATACCTTCTTTGGAAAAATATCTACTTAGTTTCTCTGTCCATATTTTAGTTGTAGTGGTTATTTATTTATTTACTAATGTACTCATTTGTGTATTTATTAAATTATTTAGTTATTGAGTTGTATGCATTCTTCATATATTTTGGATATTAGTCCCTTATAAGATCTATGATTTATAAATATTTTCTCCCATTGCATGCTTTGTCTTTTCATTTTGTTGGTATTTTGCCCCATGATGGAGACATTTTTTAATTTGACTAAAAGTCTTTTCATTCAGTCAATTTCTCCACATGAACATCTATGTCATAAAGTAGATTTCAATAAAATGATTATATTGCATGTATTGCTTCATTATATTAGCAGGGAATTAACCAATTCCTCTTTTATGGACACATTTTTTTCCCTGATATTTCTGGTCCTTGGATATAATACTGTTATGGGTATCTTCTAAGATAAAGTTTGTTCACAGCATGACTTTTTTCTTTACACTGAATGACTTTTCTTTTACTTCCCCATCTCAAACAGAAATTATTTAAAAACATGATAAATGAACACATGTATATAATGTGAAGCTTAAAATGGAGGAAATATGAATAATTTTTTCCTCTCTCTTAAAGTCTCACTTGTGTATTATGACCTAGTATAAATATTTTTTATGTTCATATGAATTAAATAAACATATTTACACATTATTTCTTCTTGTTTTTTTCCCCCCTTCTCCTACTTCTCTTGTTCCTCCACATTTCCCTTCCACTTGTCTTTTTTTATGCTGGACAAGTGCCCACTACTCTGCAACTTGGTTTTTGCTTCTAAATAACAAAACATGTAGAACTTTTCTTCTGGCTTATTCTTTAAAGTGTTCTCTCTTTAAAATGCATGGATATATATGGGGCACCTGGGTGGCTCAGTGGGTTAAAGCCCCTGCCTTCGGCTCGGGTCATGATCCCAGGGTCCTGGGATCGAGCCCCGCATCGGGCTCTCTGCTCAGCGGGAGTCGGCTTCCTCCTCTCTCTCTGCCTGCCTCTCTGCCTACTTGTGATTTCTGTCTGTCAAATAAATAAATAAGATCTTTAAAAAAAATGCATGGATATATAACTACTCAAGTGGAAAGATGATTAGTCATATCAAAAAGCTACAGTACAGTAAGTTTATTTATTCTTTTTTTTTAAAGGGTGAGCATGTTTATTGCAAACATGGCTTAAATAAATGCATAAACATTCTGGGGACAAATAATGAGCTTGGGGAAGAATGAGACAGTATGAAGAAAGTTCTTGGATCCATAGTTAGAAGTCATAAGAGGTGAGATCATTAGCATGAAGTTGAACTTTCAAGAACACAGTCAGTGATCTTAATGTTGGAAATTTATTTCATTCTAATAGAATGAAAGGATACATGAATGGAATATTATACATATCCATATGATATTCAAACATTAGGGATCAATGCTTTTTCTTTTTTCCCACTTGTACTTATTTGAATCCTTAACCAATGCAATGCAATCAGATTTTTAAATTTAAAGTCAGAAAATAAACAAATAAAAATGAAGTACAAGATGGGCAAAAAGTCAATGAATGGTTGTTTTTATTAAGTTTCAGCTCTTTCCATCCCTAAATTTACTGAGATCTTTGAGTGAACAGTAATGTTATAATATTTGCTTTAGCCAACCCACCTTACATTTCATATATTAAAAGATAAAATGCAATATATTTTTAGGATTTACTTGTAAGACTGATCTGAACTGGATATAGAAGAGTGGAAAACATGACAACTGCCTATGTCTAAGGTATCTTGTGTGGGTTGAACCAGACTGACCTAAATATACATTTGTTTCTTTGAGGTTATAACCCCAATGATGAGAAAGAGTCTTATGTCTATTTTTGTTTATGTACATTATCTACTTCTACTCACTACAAATATTGAGTCATGGGAGTCCAATAAATAGTGAACAGTAGATTGTTGGTGGTCACCCAAATTTATATCTTTAAATAGAACTTGTTTTTACTTGAAAAAAGAAAAAAGTTGGTGGAGAGGCGTGGTACGGAAAAACCTTAAGCCAAACTGTCAATATCTAGATCTACAGATTTTATTATGGGGTCTCTATCTTCAATAGCCATTTATTATAGGTTGTCATTTAAATCTCTCTTTAACAGATATCTGTTATTTCCAGTATTATTCCTTTTCTTATTCCTCTAATTGGCTACACCCTTAGATTCATGCACCTATGTCTTCCTTCAGTACATACTCAATTTTCATGAAAAATTTCACTATGAACTATCAATTACATTTTTTTATGACAGTGGTTTTTCCCAATTTATTTCCAGATTACTACTTGCACAAATCAGATGTTATTAAAAATCTTGTTTTACATAATTTAATTAAATGGGAATTTTTTTTTATTTTTGCAAAATGGTTAGAAATATATCCAGTTATTTTCACATTTCCTTTGTGGTTTTTACCAAAGTAAGTTAGTCTCATACAACTGTAAGTAGCTGCCCTACTTAGACTAGGTCTGGACTTTTCATCAAGTCTAGGAGGATAGTAGAGAACAAATCTCTTCCTTCACCTACCAGCATCTTTGTGGGCTCTTCTTCACTACGGGGATAAAGAAATCATCTAGAAGGCTTCATAATGTCCAATGCTTCAGACTCTGAGCTGCCTCCAGGTATTTTTTTTTTTAAATTCAAAATCCTATGCCATTTTAATGAAAGTAACATTTTAATTATCTTCATCTATCATTACTGCTGGTTATGAGTATAACAGGGGCATAAGTTCTTATATTTTCTTTAATATTTTTCAGACATATTGAAAGGATGCTTTTACATAAAATTAACAGAAATAATGATCTGTTTCCTGGCTCAACCTAAAGTGTAATCAATCATTTAAATAATTTTAGCTGAGTGGGCTCTTGAATGGAAATGTGGTTTGAATGTCTACTATTATAATTGTTTTTCCAGTAATTTTTAAAAATAGTTATGAATCTCTTAAATTAAGTTCTAATCTCAATTTATTTTCTATGCTAAAAGAAACCACAGAGCAGACAGAGACAATACCTATTGCGGACTTGGAACCATCTCCTGACCTTCCTCCCTCTCCTCCTTCTCCTCTTCCTCCTCCTCCAGAGCATGAATGGAGCCCAGTTTCTGAGCCTACCAGGATAAATGGTACAGTATACATAGCAGATTTTAGGCACTTATGTCCTCTCTTTGTTATCTTATGGTACTTCTTCATCTGATTTTACTTTTCTCTGTTACTATTTGGGAATTTTACAATTTAGAGAAAATATAGAGATATAAAAATTTTCAGAATGTATATGGAAGCAAAATAAAAGTGTGTTTTCTCACAAAGACATTTGAAAATTTCATACATTAAGGAAAATAGTCAAAGATTAAAAAAAGCCATTTGCCCAAATTTAGACATGTTTCCTGACATGAGACTGAGAGACTTAAACATGATCAAAATTCAAAATTTAAAACATGATCATGATTTAAATTTCAGCAAATTTGTAAAAAGACAAGAAAGATAGAACCCTACTATATGATTGCCTCCTTTTGATTATAAAAAAAACACATTTAGTAGAGCAAGATTTCTCAACTTCAGCACCTCTGGCATTTTGGGCTAGATAACTGTTGTGGTTCAGTGATTGTTGGATGTTTAGCAGCATCTGTGGCTTCTACTCACTAGACACCAGTAACACTTACCCCTCAGTTGTGACACCAGGAATGTCTCCAGACATTTACAAATGTCCCGTAGGGACAAAGTTGTCTCTGGTTGATAACCAACATTACTGTATTCGGAAAGTTGAAGAAATGATTTGGACATTAGTTATTAATATAATCATTCTCTTTGATGGCAGAATTTCACCTTATTTCAGAAGTATAATTCTTCAGAAGTACAAATACTTTTTTTTTTTTTAACACTACAGTCTATAGAAAAGACTATAAACAATGATGGCTGGAAGTTTGGTTTCCAGAACGTGGCAATATAACATATTATTGTAGTGAAACTGAAGAAATTACAGATGATGTTTCACCTAAAATCAAATATCATCCAGTTAAAAAATTCCATAAGATTTGCAGTCATCCTTTAGGAGAAGAATATAGCACCAGTCAGCAAGTTCAAATAAAGAATTCTATCTTAATAATAACAGAGATTTAAAATAATTAAGTACTTCCTCATCTGAATATATTAGTGAGGATAAGGTAATCTGAACTGAAATTTTATACCTGGTATTTAAGGGTATTTAATACCTGTATGTAAAATTTTCACCTGTGGTGGAAGTCCCTAAGATCATGCTCAGGTTTGATGATTGACTGGGAGAACTTGCACAGATACATGTACTTATAGCTAAGATTTATGACAATGGAAAGATACAAGCATAGACAGCAAAGGGAAAATGTACATGGAGTGAAGAATGGTGGAGAGTAGGGTCTTTTCCCAGTACAGTCCCATGAGTCACACGAATTCCTCCAGTAAGATGTGACAATGTGTATCAAATGTTGCCCTCCCAGGAAACTCATTAGAGAATTGGTGTTCAGGATCTTAATTAGGAGTGATTATATAGGCAACCTCTGGCTGACATGTAACAAAATTCCAGACTTCCAGAAGGAAAGTAGGTGTTCATCATTAACTATATAGTGTGCCAAACAGTTTAGGAATAGTTAACCATTCTTATCAATAACCGTGGTGGGAACCATCTTGAAATATAGGTTTCTAGATGCCAAAGGCCAACCTTACAAGCAGACCTTTCAAAGGATGTTAGTCAGGTCTGCTATGCTAACTCATTTCTGCACATCCTTTTAAGTGGTTTTTTTTTTCCCCTTCACATTCAGCCTAAAAGTTTATAATAATTCACACATTGGATAGTATCAGAAATTTGGGGATATTTTAAGAGCAATAACAAGTGGAAAATAATGGTGTTAATCTTTCAAACAGTAGAATCCCACAATATCCCTGATTATCACTTACTCTGTTTCTTAGCTTCCTCTTTTTCCTTTTCTCTGCAAGGAATTATTCCTGTGACCGTGGGAATCTTCAGCCTGCTGCTCTTGATGTTGTGTGGGTTCTTTGGATATCAGTGTAAGTCTGATTAATTAGGGGAAAACTTTTCTCAGATTATGTTTCTTTAAACCATCTTCAGGTAATAGCTTTTGGTAAATGTTTTGTTGCCATTGAAAAAAGAACGGGCAAAAAGTGACATGAAATTAGGTGTGCCTGGGTGGCTCAGTGGGTTGAGCCTCTGTCTTGGCTCAGGTCATGATCTCAGGGTCCTGGGATTGAGCCCTGCATTGGGCTCTCTGCTCAGCAGGGAGCCTGCTTCTCCCCCAACCCCCGCCTGCTGCTCTGCCTACTTGTGAACTCTCTCTCTCTCAAATAAATAAGTAAAATCTTTAAAAAAAATGACATGAAATTATCACAACATTTTTAGTATATGGAAGAATTTAACTTTGTAAGCTCTCAGTAACTACAATATTTTTCTAGGGAGGCAATACTATTGCAATTACTGTAGAGATCTTGATAATAACAATTATTATTATTACTATTTGAAAATTACAACTTGCTAAGAAATAAGGTCAATGAATTTACAACTGTATTTATTTAGAACTCAGAAAGTAACTTCTTTTATAATTTGTTTGAATTCTCAATATCTCCAGCAGCCTAAATTAGATCAATAGAATGCTTTCATTATTACTAACATTATTCCCAACTGGTGATTTAAAAGTAAATGTTCCTCTTTCATTGATAACACTAGTTTGATACTGAAAACACTATAATTTTGATCAGGGAATGAAATTCTACACATTAAATCAACACATTAAATCATGATGCCAAAAGGCTTATTCAACATGACCTTTGCCATTTTTGTTGTCTGTTTCAATTGAATTGGACCATTTTTCTATTAATAGAAACGTATTCAAACTTATAAGGAAATCATGGTGATATTTTAGATTTAGATGTGGGTTTAGAAATAATAGTGAATAAATGAGAGAGTATTTGGCCAAATAACTTTTTACAACTTTTGAAAACATTTATGGAGAACTTCAGTAGGTAGGAAACTAAAAAAAATATATTCTTTATAATTGAATACACTGCTGTTTCATAATTAAGCATGTGGCTTACATGTTTTGGGAATTCTTGTTCTTAGACTTTCACACTGTTGAGGCATCAGCAACCAAGATGAAGATCTTGAACGAATGGATTGAGTCTTTACGAAACAAAACTGAAAATTTTCTAAAGATCCAAAAAGTTCTTGACCGAAACAAAGGTAATATGAGAGCTAGAAAAAACTCTCTTTACAGAACGCAAGGTGGTTCTTACTACAGCCCTAAAATGGCTGATTGCGAAACTTAACAGGAGCTCTCTGACTCAGCAGCATGACAGTTTGGACGGTTTCTTGCTTCTTTTTCCCATCATCCTCTGAAACTGAGTCACACATATTGAGACACAGCCTCCTATTTTAATTAGCTTATTCACTCATTTATTCATTCACATCTGTTCAATGCACATTAAATGCCAGCCACCAGGCTGTGATCAGCATGACCCTTGCCCTTAGGAGGCTCAGGAGAAATCGTATAAACCGAAAATAAATCAAAGTGTCTAGGTGTGAAGCAGAGGTACGTGTAAGATATTTGGAGAGCATGGGGAATGGGAGAACTTAAATATCTGAAAACTCATAGTATTTTCATAGTTTCTAAATGTCTCCTAAGGAGAGAAGTTTAAAATACTAGAGTCATCATAAAGCTTTTTTTATGCTAGTTAATTATAATATAAAATAGTCTGTTTACCATAAATAAATATTTTACAAAAGCCCCGTATTACCATATTTGTTTCCTGGAAAGTATCAAATCTATATGGAATAACTGACTCAATCATTTGAGAGTCCTTTCATGATAGGTTCTGTTAAAAGACAGATTTCCTTATTTTTTTTCCTTATTTTATTGAGATATGCTTCACAATATAACATTGTGTAAGTTTGAGGTGTGTGGCATACTGGTTTAATGCATTTATATATTGCAATATGATTGCTACCATCATGTATCATGTCACATATTTATCATTTCAATTTTGTATTGAGAACAATTAAGATCTAGTCTCTTAGCAACTTTGAATTTATAATACAACACTGCTGACTATGACCACTATGTTCTGCATTTTAAAAGGCTGGTTTCTAAGCAATCAATTATTTCAGCTAGAGATGAAACTAATTCAGAAGAGAAGGGAACTAAACCAGAATTATTTGTATATTTGCCACTTGAGAATTTCATTATTATGACCCTTAAGATAGTAAAAAAGAAAATAATGTCATATAATGTGTATTCTCATCTATTAAGTCTTACTGTCCTATGTAGAAACCCTAGAGTGGCTCCGGAGCCAGAAGGATTATCTCATTGAGGCTTTACACAAACTAAAGGAAAAACAAGGTAATTTGGGGGAAATCGAGAAAATTGAGTCGATAATTCTTTTTTAAAAAAAATTCTTAATTCTTAATAATAATCTTATATATCTTAAAAGGGAAAGGTCTGAAGAAATAAGGCCTTGTTTGTGGGCTTTGAGGGTCTGTGGACTCTGAGCTATAATTATAATATATATATATATTATAATTATAATTATCTTCTTTCCTAGGAGTCGAGTGTGGACCTCTTCTGAAGCACTGGGTTCAGTACAAAGATCACTGCTACCATCAAACCATGGAAATGGTTTCTTGGTTAAACTGTTCTGATCTGTGTGTCTCTTTGAATGCTACATTTTTTAAGACAGAAGGGAGTAGATTGGAGGTGAGATTGTATTTTATTCTTTGCTTCTGGGATATGAATATGTAATAGGTACCAGTTAAAGGAACTGTTCACCTGCACCACTAAAACCAGAGAAAGCAATACCCATGCTTCGTTTTTCACTCATCTTTTCCTGGTATGCTCCACTTCAGCACACCTTTTCTTTCCCAACACACCAGGCATACTTTCCCTGTAGAAACATTGCATTTGCTGTTCCCTCTGCATGTAATGTTCTTCTCTCCTATAACCACGACTAACTACTTCACCTTCTTCAAGTATGCATTCATTCTGTTACCACCTTCTCAATGAGACCCACCCTGACAACCCCCATTTAAAACTGCAACTTGTGCATCAGTGCCCACCTTTCCTTCTACCCCCGACAGATGACTTCCTTTGTACTCCCAGTCCTTCTGACCCTGCTCTAATTTTTTTTTCTTTTCCTTGCCTGACCTTTAATTTCTTTTATTATTTTAGTTGCAGTATAGTTAACATACAGTGCTATAGTAGTTCCAGGTGTATGACACAGTGATTCGACAATTCTATATATTGCTCAGTGTACATCATAAGTGCACCTTTTTTTTCCCCCAAATTAACTTATTCTATTTAATTCAGTGACTGAAATAATGACATCATTATGTTTTGATAAGAGTAATATTCAATCCTTACCATCTAATTGACCCATCCCTCCCCTCCTCTATGGTAACCAACAGTTTGTTCTCCACAGTTAAGAGTAGGTTTTTGGTTTGTCTCTTTTTTTAATCTTTGTTCATTTGTTTTGTTTCTTAACTTCCACATATGTGTGAAATCATATGGTATTTGTCTTTCTTTGACTGGTGTATTTTATTAAGCATTATACCCTGTAGCTCCGTTCATGTTGCAAATGACAAGATTTTATTCTTTTTATAGCTGAGTAAAATTCCATTAGAGATATATATGCCACATCTTCTTTATCCATTTATCTATTGATGGACACCTTGGGCCGCTCCCATATCTTGGCTATTGTAAATAATGTGGAAATAGAAATAGGGATACATATATCTTTTCAAATTAATGTTTTAGTATTCTTTAGGTAAATATCCAGTAGTGCAGTCACTGGGTCATAGGGTAGTTCTATTTTTTACATTTTTTGAGGAACCTCCATACTGTTTTCCACAGAGGATGTACAGTTGGATTCCCACCAACAGTGCAAAACGAGGGTTCGTTTTCTCCACATCCTTACCAACAGGTGTTGTTGATTTTAGCCATTCTCACCAGCGTGAGGTGATACCTCATTGTGATTCCTTGCTCTAATTTCTTTTATAGGATTTGTCACCTTCTTACATATCATTTGTGTATATGATGTTTACTTCTATCTGGACCCAATCCCCTCAAATTGGGAATTTTCTCATTTTTGTTCAATGATATATTTTAATCTAGAAGAACAGACACAGAGTTTAATAAGTGCTAAAATGAGTTAAAAAAATTTATTTTTAGTGTGCAATGTCCTGCTGATTATTTTCTATTAACTATCTTTTAACTATTATCTATTAACTATCTTTTCTTTTTCTTCACATTTAATTCCTGGTTTGAGAAAAGCACAGACACTACAGAACTAAGTAATTTTTTGATGTTTCCTTTATCAGTGGACATATATAGACTGCAGTATTTTTATTTTTATGATTCTTTACTTCTTGCCTGACACAAATTACATATTTTTCATCTATAATGTGCTTTTAGTATTAATACTTTTGTATCTGTTTGTTCCATCCAGAATATCATGAAATTAATTACAGTAAATCATATTTGGCTTGGCCTGTCTTACAAGGAGGAGGACAATAAATGGAAGTGGGAGGATGGCTCCTCTCCTTCTCCTGAGCTGTAAGTTTCTAGTATATAACCCAATTCTTTATTCTTTTCTTAATGTCTTTTGCTTAAAGAGCTTGAGGAAATAGAGAAGATTACCTGGGACAGAATCTGGACATTTTTATTTCTTGCTTCTGTTATTTCATATTATACTGTCAGCAATTTTATAAATCATAAAGTTATTCAGATATTTTTTAATTAGTGTAAATATGCTTCTATTATTAGATGATCTGATTAATTACAATTTTAGATAAGAAATGTAATGTGGGGATGCCTGGGTGACTCAGCTGGTTAAGCATCTGCCTTCAGGTCAAGTCATCATCCCAGGGTCCTGGGATCTAGTCCTACATCTGGCTCCTTGCTCAGTGGGGAACCTGCTTCTGCCTCTGCCTGCTGTTTTCCCTGTGTGCGCTCGCTCTCTTATTCTCTCTCTCTCTGACAAATAAATAAAATCTTAAAAAAAAATAAATGTAATGTGAAGAAGAATATGATTATATATAAACTTTGGGACATCTCTGTTGTTCTTAGAAGTATAAAATTTCACTCTTTGGCCACAGAGTTTGTGTTCTTTTTATGGTTTTAAGCACATATTGGTCACTGTGATCCAGAAACATTGCATTAGACATCTACGGCAAGTATGTGTGTGTGCGTGTGTGTGTTTCTATATCTATCTATATATACATTTGTTTCATTACTGTGTGACAAACTTAGAATTTCAAAGTTTTGATAATTTTGATAACTCATTATTTTTATTTTGTTCTTTAAGGTTATATTCTTCTGATGTTTAGTGAAACTATTTTTCCTATAACCTATAATAATGCTTTTGACCATTTTATCCTATTTACTTTTTTATTTTTTGCTATACCTTCTTATATATTAAGTTTCTAACCTCTCTTTCAGACATTCTTACCAGTTTTTTCCTTTAGTGATTTGCTATTTAAGTTTATTTGCTTTTATTAAGTGAGGACAGAGTTAACATTTAGGCATACTGAGATTGTCTTTATACATTTAAAATTTGTTTTGACATAAGATGGAGAAAGTTGAAGCATGTACATGTGTATTTACATTAATTATAATTTTGTCTATCCCTAATATGTATATTTCAATTTGGGAATCAATTGTTAGAGTACTGTTTAAATGATTATTTTTTTCATCACTGAATTTAATGTCATATTTATCGTATATTAAAATTTTAATATTTAAATAACCTAACTCATTTCATATGTCATTTAAATATTTCATGGTTTGTGTAAATATTTCAACATGTGAACAACCTTGAATATTTTTCTGGACTTAACCTATACCATTGTGTTAAATTCTGAGTCTGCTTATTTCCTTGGTTGATAATTTTATTTATTACTTTTTCTGGTTTTAATAATGAATTTTATTCTTCTTCCTTTGCCAAATGAAATATCATATTGGCTTTGAAATCACATTCTTTCATTTTAAATTATAGAGAAAGGCAAGCTATATCTTTGACATTTTCATTATAAGTGCCCAAATAAGTTTGCCTTACAAGAAATATCATTTTCAAATTAACGATTATAAAAGATAAAGGGATTTAATATTTCCATCTCAAAATTCGTTTAAGTATACAATTTTTTTAAATGGAGGCTTTGGTATCATTATATAAGTTTTCCTTTTTTAAAAGATTTTATTTATTTATTTTGGGAGAAAGTGAGAGAATGAGAGAGGCAGCATGAATGGGGTGGGCAGCGGGGGAGACAGAAGCAGTGTCTCTAGCAGGAAGCCTGACATGGGGCTTGATCCTGGGACCCCAGGATCATGACCAGAGCCAAAGGCAGACACTCAACCAACTAAGCCACTTAGGTACCCCTTTACCAGGTTTCTTATGTGATCATGGTCTATCTCTTCATATAGGGTAATTACATTCCCACAATCACAGTAAGTTTCATCAATCTTCTAGGGAAGGAAGAATGTCACAAACATTATGACAATAAAAACATTTCTTAATAATTTTAGTAATCAGGTTTGCCTGGGTGGCTCAGTGGGTTAAGCCTCTGACTTCGGCTCAGGTCATGATCTCAAGGCCTTGGGATCGAGCCCCGCATCGGGCTTTCTGCTCAGCGGGGAGCCTGCTTCCCCCTCTCTCTCTGCCTGCCTCTCTGCCTACTTGTGATCTCTTTTTCTGTCAAATAAAAAAAAATAATTTTAGTAATCAGATTTAGGATGACATTAGATGTCATGGTAGATCATTTTATTTATTAGAATTTTGTAACTTGAATATTCTCCTCTGCTTCAAACCCTGTACAATGTTTGCTACACAGAATACTCAATAAGTATGTGGAATTAATGAATAGAAGAATGTATAAAATAAAATATTTTATTTTTCCTACGCAGTTAAGAATTTTTTTCTAATTTCTTTGACATTTTGAAAAAGAATGTATTATGCATTTAATAATTGAGTAGATAAGCTTTACTTTTTCCAGACAATACTAGACAACTAATTTTGCTGTAGATAGAGTTGATGAAAGGTAGTTTTACTGACAATACCTAAAATGCTCTAGATCTTTAGTCAAGGCTAAATTCAACCAGAGTATTTGATAGCATCTGCTGTATGTCATTTATGTCAGTGGTGACTTTGTAAATTGAAGAACTCATCAGAGCACAGGGAAAGATCCTGACATATTACACAGACACAGATATACACAGACACCAAAACACACATGTGTATGTACATATATACTAAATTTCATTACTAATATTGAGTATCTAACATAATGTTTTTATAAGCAAAATATCCCTCCTTCAACTGCAACTGTGCATGCATAATTGAATGGCTTCTATTATGCCAATCTGTACTTAAAACATAAATTTATATCCCAGGTCATATGTCCTTTCATGCTATTGCCATAATTTTCCAGCCAGATCATTCTCTTTCTCTCTATACTGGTATATATTTTACTACTTGTAAATAATTATCACATTTTGTGAAACTTATTTACTGTGTATATATTCATCTCTTCTATAAATGCATGAGTTCTTTATGCAAAAGAGGGAGAGTGTCTTTACAGCCTTGAGTTCTTGACAGCATTAGACATAATGAATTTCACATAGTGGTTTTTAAATAATATCGTTTAGAGTGAAGATGGTGAGTATGGCCAATGACTCGTGTTTTCTAATTTCTCAGGGGTTTGCCAGAACCAAGTCTGGATTTCCAGGGAAAATGTGTGTATGTAAATTCACACACTGTTGGTACTGATAACTGCACTAAATCCTCTTCATGCTTGTGTGAGAAGAGTGTCCTCTAAAAATCAGAAGAAGAAAGTTAAGAGAAAAGTTATGAAGCTCACACCTCAATAATATTACAGACTCAAGATCTGCCGGTCTTTATTTTATTGTTTTTTCATGTTATTTGTAACTTTTTTTTCATGGCAGAAAATGATAAATGACTTTGTAATAGAAGGCAAGATCTTAAATTGTAGCAGAAATCTCCAAGTAATACAGAAAGTTTAGAAATACAGAACCTGTTTGATTTTGTGAGAATTATATGAATGAACCAATAAACATATCACTTATTATGACTACTTAATCTTTCTGGGTCTCTTTTATATATATATTTTTAAAGATTTTATTTATTTATTTGACACAGAGAGAGATCCTAAGTAGGCAGAGGCAGGCAGAAAGAGAGAGAGGGGGGAGCAGGTTCTCTGGTGAGAAGAGAGCCCGATGCGGGGCTCAATCCCAGGACCCTGAGATCTCCACCTGAGCTGAAGGCAGTGGCTTAACCCACTGAGCAACCCAGGTGCCCTGGACCTCTTTTATATTTTAAAGTCTATTTATTCATTTATAGTTATGACCCTATGGAAATAAGCCTTTAGAACAAATACAGTGGGAAATAAAAGTAAATGATTTAACACATAACATACAAGAATGTAAAAAATACAGGAGTATCAACAGTAACAAAATCACAAAAAAAGAAAAAATAAATCAAATCTCTGAAATCATCTATTTCCAAGGTTGTTCACAGAAGTTTTCCTACCAGATTTTAAATATATCAGTTTCACTTATATCTTCAATTCCTTGCTTCCCCTTTTAGTGGAAAAGGCTACTTTTGAATAGACACTGGATTAGCTCCCCACAACTTCCCCTGTTCAAGTTTTATGCCATTAATCTTCCCATCACATACATGCAACCACTTCCCCTTAAAATAACTTACTTCCAAGACAGAAACACACTCATGCATCTGTACCCATCTGGTTCTACTCATGTCCCCTTGAATTAGCCCCTTATTTAGGCTTCTTTTCAAAGTAAATGTACTTGAGGGAAGAATCTACACAAATTATGTATTTTCTCACTTTCAAATAATTACTCAGAACACTGTTATTTGTATCTTCTTTTCTCCTCTTTATTGAGACTGCTTTTGTTTAAAATACTAATGGTCTGTTTGGTAGTCATTAATTTATTCATTCGCTTTGAATTTTTTTATATGTCTGTTTCTGTTTTAGGAAGTATGTTAAACTCATAAATCCAATATATTTCAATGCTTGTATTATTTGCTCTATCTACAGAATTTTACTGGATTACTTATTTCATTTTTCTTGGCACTTTGTCATTATCATCATCGTCTTTGGATACAGTATTATTTTACTTTGAACAGTTCTGCTCCATCTTGGTTTTCTTCCTTCCACTCTGCTCCTATAGTTTTAGTCTCCTTTACAGATCTTTTTAAAATTGCTCCCTAGTGTTTTGCAGTTGAAGTTTTCATTAGGGAACAGTCATTTCATTTAGGATGATGTTCAGTTTATTGACACAGATAAATTAATTGTCGTTACTACTTTCCTGTCCTTTTACCTGCTCTATAAGTCAGGTTGACTTCATTAATTACAAGTAACAGAAACAGGATTCAGGGGCATCTGGGTGGCTCAGTGGGTTAAGCCTCTGCCTTCGGCGCAGGTCATGATCTCAGGGTCCTGTGATCGAGCCCGGCATGGGGTTCTCTGCTCAGCAGGGAGCCTCCTTCTTCCTCTCTTTCTGCCTGCCTCTCTGCCTACTTGTGACCTCTGTCTGTCAAATAAATAAATAAATAAACCTTAAAAAAAAAAAAAAGAAACAGGATTCAATCTAGCTTGAACAAAATGGGAAACCTTTGGAAATGTACTTGGTTATTATGTCTAATTGAAGAAAAGTTTGAATGAACAAACCATAGGAAAGGTAACAATAGAGCTTAACCACAGGGAAAATAAGCCAGGAACATCAATTCTACCACCCACCTGTGATGCTTTTCTCTGCCTTTCTCTTTCCATGTCAGTTTTATTTATTTATTTTCATAATGATGGTAGATTTCTTCCATGTAATTGGAAACATAGATAATAACCACTCTCAGGCATCTGTCTTTTAGCTTTTATGATGAGAAAGTTTCCTATTTAATTTTACTAGAAAAAAATAATGTCATGGTAAGGGTGAGCTAAGCCATCAATATATGGGCACCTTAGGTATAGGCTTATGTATGGAAGGGGAAGAAGTTCTCAGAAGAATGGGTATAGTCTGACTGACAATAGCATGAATGCTCCCACAAACATGCACTGATTTTTCCTGTGCAAATAAAAGGTGCCACAAACCAAATATGTTCCTCAAGAAAGCCAGATTTTAAGAAAAATAAAATAAAATAATAGCAAGCATACATTTAGAATTTACTCTGTCAAGTGCAATTACAAGTGACTTATATATATTCATCAAATTTATTCTCAAACAAATAAGATAGATTGTAATATTTGATAGAAGAAAGAAGTGACTACATGAAGCTTTCCAAGGTTATAGAACTTGTTCGTGGCAGAGCTGGAATTTAAACTCTGATATCTTTTTAGAGATTTTTTTTTTTTTAATTTGACAGATCACAAGTAGGCAGAGAGGCAGGCAGAGAGAGACAGGAGGAGGAGGCAGGCTCCCCGCTGAGCAGAGAGCCCGATGCGGGACTTGATCCAAGGACCTGAGATCATGACCTGAGCCGAAAGCAGAGGCTTTAACCACTGAGCCACCCAGGCGCCCCTAAACTCTGATATCTTAATGTAAAAATCCAGGCCCTGAAACACACTAGCATATGTATTTTCTCATATACCTATTCAAAGAGGCACCTAACATAAACATAATATACCACTTAATGACAGGTAAGATTACACTAGAAGCCTTGGAAAATAGTAAATAAAAAAATTTAAAGACTCCATATTTGATACAAAATAATGGGGAATTCAGAAGACTATAAAAGAAAGACTATAAAAGAAGACTATAAAAGAAGCTTTTATAGTTTTGCAGTAGAATTGCAGTGACAGTTAAAGAGCATATTCTTTGGGAAGTACATGTAAGGGACACAACTCAGATTTAAGGGTGAACCGTGAGAGGAATCCTACGGGATTTCTAGAACTATATCTTGATATGTAGCAGAAGCCTCAAATTGCTCTTTGAATACATTGCGAGTCAGTTTCTAAGCGAAATAGTATCTGAGACAGAGGTTATTGAATCAAAAATGCTCTTGTGACCCGCACTTTATAGGAAAGAAGGACAATATTGGACAGAACAAGCTGCAATGAACTCACAACCAACTTAGAACTTCAGCCAACTTCATGGGAATTCCTGAAACTGGAAAGGTCCATCAGAATAATCCCAAACTGAAGTGAGGGCCAGGCCTTTATCTCTTTTGTTTCAACCATACATGGGATGTAGGTGTCCAGTAGGATGGGTAGTGATCCTGAGTGAATTAGATGTCTTTAGCTGAGGGCAATGCCTATGGGCTGAGATCTCCGAGCTGTCATGCATCAGCATCCCTGGCATCTGTGAGAACTTGTATTATAGTCCTGTAGGGGGAATCAGGGCACAGCACAGTAGCAATGATGGAATAAAGAACTTAAACCTGAAGGAGAAAGTGAGAATTGGTCAGAGGTCAATGTTAAGCATAAGACCTTTTCTACAGAGAAAATGGCACAGAGAAAGGCATACTCCGTGACCACTCAACTTCTGACTGAAAGGAGATGAAATAAAGAGGGGTTCTTCTTTACTCATTTGAATCAGTTGTTTAGGATCATGGATTAAGTCCAGTGATATCATAGGACATCTAGTTGGCTGATGACTCCGCTCAGTGGGGAACGCAGGAGAAAGGGTTTCTGGAGGTCCAGAATTGTAAGTTTTAGGTATAATAAGTTTGGTATATCTGTGAAACATCCACTGACTACATGCTCTAAAACCACAGCCTAGTTGGTTTAATGAGACTAGAATGCTCAGAACCTCCTAGTTTATAAATTTCGTTTTAACTTATACATATGCAATTAACAATAGAGCAAATTGTAGGTAAAAAAAAAATTCTCAGAAAATTAGTTCTGCACTTAACCTTTACATTTATCAGTAAAAAATAGATTTTAAAAAATATTCCCAAATGAAAAGCACTTTTGAAAAATCCTCTCCTGCAAATTCAGAATCACATTGTCCTTGATGCCTCTCAGCCTGTGAATGGACACAGAGAAAGTCAATAAACACACATGCAGCAAATAGTGTGGAAGTAAGAGAACACTCAGTAGTGTAGTTCTTCTTGTGACCTGCCAAGGGGTTTCATTGTTCTACCTGTGACTTGCCAAGGGGTTTTGTTGTTCCAGAAATGTCTGTGAAAAATGTAGAAAAAAGAAAGTTGGGGGATTGTGAGGAACTTACACCAACTCACATACTGTTAGCTGTAAATCAAGACATTTTCTCTTCTGCATTTCATTTCTCCAGTCACAGCCAGTTATATTAAAAATTCTGGTAAAGAAAATTTTAATCTAGGGATGCCTGGGTGGTGCAGTCAGTTGAGCATTTGACTCCTGATTTCAGCTCAAGTCATGACCTCAGTCATGAGATCCAGCCCTGTGTTGGGCTTCATGCTCAGTGCGGAGTCTGCTTGGGACTCTGTCCCCTTCGCCTTCTGCCCCTCCCCAACCCACATGTGCAATATTTCTAAAATAAATAAATAAATCTTTTAAAAAAGAGAAAATTATAATCTATTCTCCTTAGCACAGTAAAAAAAAAAACAAACCCACATTTAACAGCGGTTTACTGAAAACAGGAAACAGCAACAAGTGGGAGAGAGTAGACTCGAACATTTTGTGAGCATAGAAACATTTTGACTGTATTTACATAGTTTGCACATTTGGAAAGGACTGAAAACAATCATGTTTTAATCAGCTGGAGACCAAAATAAAAGCCACTATAACTGCAATATGTTCCTTTTATTTCTTTATGACAAGATGTCAAGTTCATACCTGGCTATTTACGTTTACAACTAACAGATAACTATTTTGCTGACATGATGTGGAGGTATAATACAATTTATATAAAACACAAAAATACAAAGTCAGCAATATATAGCTGACAATCGCCTTTTATTAATAAAAATTAGTAAAGCAGGATCATGCTGGAGAAGGAGATCTAGCACCATATGTGAATGTGTATTGAAATGATGTCAAATGGAGCCAAAGGAGAATGTTTTATTACATTGTCCTGTAAAAGAAAAGAATGCAGAAAAATTAATACCTCAGAAACTTTTGAGTATTTCTAGAATAATGAAGTGATAGGTTTAGCTACAGAGATGTTATTATTTGTGATCTTGGTTTTAGTAGCTTTAATGGGATAGTAGAAGAACTAAAGTTAGGTCCATCCATGTTTTTGCAAATGGCATGATCTCATCTTTTTAATGCCTTCTATGGGTTGTAAATCAGACTGAAGAAGATAAGTACCATATGATTTCATTCATATGTGGAATCTAAAGAACAACAACAACAACAACAAAAAACCCCAAAGAACAAACAAAACAAAAAACAATGAATAAAAAAAAGCCAGAAACAGACTTGTAAATATAGAGAACAAACTGATGGTTGACAGAGGGAGGGACGATGGAAGGATGAGCAAAATGGGGAAAGGGGAGTGGGAGATACAGGCCTCCAGTTATGGAATTAATAAGTCACAGGGATGAAGGGCACAGCATAGGGAATAGAGTCAGAGATGTTGTGATATGATACTATCATAACCTGTTTATCATAACACCACAGCTGCTGGCACTACTTGTGGTGAGCATAGCATACTGTATAGACTTGTGGGATCATTCCCTTGTACACCTGGAATGAATGCAGCATTGTGTGTCAACTCGAGTCAGATATTTTTCCCCTAAACATATTTTCATTACATAAAAATATGATGAGTAATACTCTTAGGAGAAGTTAAATAAATACACAGTGATGTGTTATAAGAAATTATGCCACAGTGCCAATAATTGCATGCTTTTAGTTAAGATTTGCAACATCAACCAAGCTTCCAATTCTTCAATGACTTAAATAATGTGTAAAAAAAGAAAAAAGGGTTAGGTCAAAGAGTCCATCAATGACAGACCATAAAATAACTACATGTGTTGAATTTCTGTCCCAGTACCAACTGGGAAATTGCGTTCCCGCCCCGCAATCCTTAATTTGCAGGCATCTTCAAACTGTTGCCAAATGATCCGGGCTTTAGTCTGTTTATATATAGCAAATTATTGCCTAGAAAATATGGCTAACTTTTTATTTTTATTTTTATTTTTTTTTTATGAGAACAAAACCAGCTTGCCGTGGTTTATGAGATGGAGAAAGGAAGTTTAGATTTTTTTTTTCAAGGTATTTAATTAAGGAGAGGTCGGGCAGTGACTGGAGAAGGTGATGAGCTGGGGGAAGGTTGACTTATTGGTTACCCAACATCCTCTCTAGTACGCAGAACTTTTAAACCAGTATGGTCACAGTGGTGTCTTTATTTTCTATCGTGAAGTAGTCACGGACTTAGTTTTAACACTTTGGCAAAGAGATAATATCACTGATGTGGTAAAGTACGTGAACAAAAGCAGCTATTTTAAGTGGAATTACAGTTGGTATGTCAGTATGACTGAGTAAATGTTTTAACTGAAAAACATTTACAACATTACAACAAACAACAGTTTGTTTCCCCTTGGGAATTTAGAGAAAGAAATAGATGTAACAGAATGGTCACATTAATAAAAAAATTCTGCACTTGTGCTTGCTTTTGTTTAATTGAAGAAATATTAAATGAATGTGTTTGACACCTTGGTTTAACTCAGTGCCTATAATGATATCTTGTAGATGACTCAAACCATCTTATTTACTCCTACGTTATTAAGCCAAATATACAGCTCCCATTTCTGCCACTTGTTTTTCTTTTACAGCAAAGATCATAGCTGCAATACACAGAGTAAAAATATTTCTCAATTGTATATGAAAGAGAGAAAGCAAAAAAAAATTAAATTCATTATGTGCCAAGAAATTAAGACATAATCAAATTGCCCAAGGATTTTTTAATACTGGTCTAGTGATATGCAGATAAGTTATAGGAAAAATTTTATAACCCATATTATATATTTGGCCTCTGCTTTTAAGCTTCTATGAATATACTTAAGTGAATAATGTTTTCTCTTCTCTATGTATTTTAATTATGTAGAAGGTGTTAGGGTCTGTGATCAAAAGAGCGAGACTGATACAAAGTGAAGGTCAAGCAAAGCTTTATTTCGCACCAAGCATCGAGAATCAAACTAACCGGTCAGGGCCGTCTCTTGCAAAGAGGCAACCCCTCCCAGCCTCACAGACTAACTTTTATAGAGGTAGTTTAGCCAGGCTATACACAGGTGGCCAATGAGATTGCAACACACAGAGAAAACTTCACAGTCATGTTAGGTCTGCAACACACAGAGAAAACTGCTAGGTTACACACAGGTGGCCAATTGAATTTCAATTTACCCTGGTAGATATATGTGCGCTTCACTGATAGGATGTCTTCACCTGGCCTGACCCGCCCTTGTATCTAGGCTTTGCAAGTAAGTTCCTCTGGGAGGCACAGGGTCAATCTAAGTTCACTGCATAAACACAAAATGACTCCCTCTGGCTAAGCAGGCCCTTACAGAAGGTAAACTCATGGAAACTAGAAAATTTTCATTTTAAAATGAAGGACCAAGTCAGCGAGTAGATCCTCTCAGTCTCCATTTTGCTTACCTTCGTTTTATAAGGTAATACAGAGGATGTGTCTGGAAACTGAGGCTATCAGACTGAACTAGCTGATGGTCACTACAAGTAAGAAAACTACAGAGATCTTCTCAGTTACTTCTGCTTCCTCAGTAATATGGATGGAGGACTCTCAGTCAGGAAGAAGGGAGTGGAAAAAGTCTAGTGCTGTAAGGAGTAAACACACAGTTGAAAACAAAAACAAACAAACAAAAAATCCCACTTTTATGGACATACAAAATTCTTCAAAAATAGCCAATCTCAGTGTGAAATTGAAGTTAAAATGGTAGCAGTGGGCTCTGTGGAACAGTAAAAGTCTCAGTATTTCAGCATACCATCTGCCAAGGAAAACTCATACCTTTCAAACTATTTAATCTATCATCTATCTATCTATCTATCTATCTATCATCATCTATCTACATACCTGCCTATCATCTATGTATCTACTTATCTATCATTTATCATGTATTCAGCATTATCATCAGCTAAGGACTCGAATCATGTCTGGCATTAAATGATCAGCTAAAATTAAATTTACTATCTTCTACATTATTATGCTTTCCCTACTATATTCCTTATATTTAACAACTTATTCTAAGGTAAGCATAAGAACTATACTTAACAATTTAACTGCATGTAAGTGACAAAAGGATGGATGATTTCCTCTTTGTTTTGAACAGATTGAAGATGTCTCGATGATGCTAAACTCTTTACTTTTTAAAAATTATTTTATTTCATTTTTCTAAACCCAGAACATTTATGCATGTTCTGTGCTAACAGATAAAAAATGCTAAAATACAAGTGAATGTTTAATATGAAAAAGAATTAAATTTCTATTTGAGCTTTCAACTAAGAAAGGAAAATGAAGGGGCGCCTGGGTGGCTCACTGGGTTAAGCCTTTGCCTTTGGCTCGGGTCATGATCTCAGGGTCCTGGGATTGAGCCCCGCATCAGGCTCTCTGCTCAGTGGAGAGCCTGCTTCCCCACCATCTCTCTGCCTGCCTCTCTGCCTACTTGTGATCTCTGTCTGTCAAATAAATAAATAAAGTCTTAAAAAAAAAAAAAGGAAAATGAATAGAAACCAAAAATCAAAGCTAGATAGCCAGTGCTATAACTATTGGTAGATTAAGACTCACGTGGGGGCCATTGAATAGTTTTAATAAGCTTTAGTTTAATGAGGGATGGGGATATTTACTTTACTCTTAACTGTTAATGCACTGCATCAAACTGATTGAAATATTTCTTATCACTCAATAAGTCTTCTGATTATTGCTTATGTACAACCATAGCAGAATGTGAGGCATCATGGAAGCATGCATTGGAAAGTGTTATTTTACATCTCATGTAGCTGTATGTATGTATGTAAAATGATTCAGCAACCCATCTTAATTGGGTTGTTAGAGAACTCTTACTAGACTTTTTTTATCATGTTACCCAAAAATTAAGAAACTGATAAGGATTTTATGTAGACAAATCTGCACACTTGGCTTTTGAGACTTAAATATCAATTTAATATAAACTAGTTAGGAGGTTTTTTTTTTACACATATACAAATTGTTTTATTCTAATTATTGCCTTATTCCAAATATTCCATTATTCCAAAGGTTTTTTAAATTTTTATTTATTTTGTTTATTATTTATTTATTTATTCATATTTTTATTATGTTATGTTGGTCATACATAACATTCATTGCAAACAATGAATCAAGGAGTTTGGTTTAGAGTCCATCTGGAGGAAAGTGAAATAGGTAAAAAAAAATTATAATGATAATAAGTGAAAATTTGTCTGATAGGGTTAAAACATTTTACTGTCATATTTTTAAATGAAACAGATTTATAAAAATATGAATTTTATTGTTCTTATTCAAGTGGCATTTTAAATAATTTAAGAAAGGACAGCTTATTTCATAACAATTGTATAATTTAGAAAATTATAGATTTACAAATTTCTTACATACTATATGTCAAAATATACTCAAAAGATGAAAGTAGATTGAGAAATATAAACTGAAAAAATAGTGAAAATGAAGTAACTGAATCAGAATGTGAAGGATTTTTTTTTTAAAGATTTTTATTTATTTATTTGACAGAGAGAGATCACAAGCAGGCAGAGAGGCAGGTAGAGAGAGAGGAGGAAGCAGGCTCCCTGCCGAGCAGAGAGCCCGATGCAGGGCTCAATCCCAGGACCCTGAGATCATGACCTGAGCCGAAGGGAGAGGCTTAATCCACTGAGCCACCCAGGCACCGCAGAATGTGAAGGATTTTTTAAAGCAAAAATTACAGAAAAAATTTTAGGAAATTTGTGATGGCTTGTAATTAAACTAACAACAATTAATTTTTCAAAAAGGAAGACAAGAAAAAATTGAAAAATATATTTATAAGGTGCATCATAGACATGCGTTAATATTCTTAACATCTAAATATGTCTTGTATAGATGTAAAAAAAAAAAGAAGTCGGTCATGTACCGTTCCCCCTTATCTGTGGGGGGAGAAGTACCAATCTTATATATACTGTTTTTCTTATGTATAATATCTATAATTGAGTTCAAGTTATAAATTAGATACAGTAAGAAATTAATAACAATAACTAGCATTAAAATAGAAAAATCATAATATAAAATAACAAAAGTTATGAGACTGTGTCTCAAAATATCTTGTTATACGGTTCTCATCCTTCTTCTTCTGCTGATTTGAGAGGGGAAAATGCCTAGGTGATGAGATGAAGAGAGGTGATTGATGTAGGCATTGTGACTCAGTGTTAGGCTACACTTGCCCTTCTGAAAATGTCAGGAGGAGGCTTGTCTGCTTCTAGACTGCAGTTGACCATGAGTAACTGATACCACAGATGGAGGGGACTACTGTATATATTTTCTGAGGCACTGGGTAAATATTGTGAAGTAACAGACAGAAGCATAGAATTATATTCTAACGATAAGAATCTTGATTAGAATCTCACAGTAGTGTAGTTTTTAATCTTTCTTTAAACATTTAAAGGACTATATAACAGTAGATATAGAGACTGGAGGACTAAATATTGGATAGGATACTACTTGCTAGAATGACACTTTCTGGTCAAGATTGAAGAAGTAAAAAAACAGAAGGAGATTAGTATGTAAATTTAACTAAAACTCTCTGCTTGGTAATATTGAAGGTGTTTTTGCTACTTTGTAAAATGCCGGACAGCGATCAAAGTTTTAGATTTTTTTACTTCCACTAGGCAACAGTGGAGGAACAATACTTGTTTTAATCAAGATATTTGAACTCAGATGAGATGTAATTCCAGCAAATGTGTAAGTAAAAGGGATTCTTTACTACCTCCTAGAATCTATGCCTCCTGTAGTGACTTAGAAAATTACCTGAAGGGGCGCCTGGGTGGCTCAGTGGGTTAAGCCTCTGCCTTTGGCTCAGGTCATGATCCCAGGTCCTGGGTTCAAGCCCCACATCGGGCTTTCTGCTCAGCAGGGAGCCTGCTTCCTCCTCTCTCTCTGCCTGCCTCTCTGCCTACTTGTGATTTCTCTCTGTCAAATAAATAAATAAAATCTTTAAAAAAAAAAAAAAAAGAAAATTACCTGAAGTTGTACATAAAAGCATCGAGTTTGCATGCTTGTTTGGGTAAAGAGAGATAACATCAATGGTTCTTTTTTTTTTTTTTAAGATTTTATTTTTATTTGAGACAGAGAGAGAGAGAGAGAGACAGAGCACAAGCAAAGGGAGCGGCAGGCAGAGGGAGAAGCAGGCTCCTTACCGGACAAGTAGCCTGATGTGGGGTTCAATCCCATGACCCTGGAATCATGACCTGAGCCGAAGGCAGATGCTTATTGGACTGAACCCCCAGGAGCCCAATGTTTCTTGATAATAAAAATGCATTTCATAATCCAAGTTAGCTTAGTCAAAAAGGAAGCAGGTATATGTGTATTAAGTGGGGAGAGTGTTAAGCTATGTTAGACAAAATGAAAAAAAAAAAAAAGCAAAACAAAACAAAACAAAACAAAATCCCCACCTTTTCCTCTCTCCAAAATCCATTCATTGAAAATGCTGCATTGCATTCTTTTTTTTTTTAAGATTTTATTTATTTATTTACAGACAGAGATTACAAATAGGCAGAGAGGCAGGCAGAGAGAGAGGGAAGCAGGCTCCCCACTGAGCAGAGAGCTCAGAGAGGGCTTGATCCCAGGACCTGAGCGGAAGGCAGAGGCTTTAACCCACTGAGCCACTCAGGCGCCCCTGCATTGCATTCTTTTGACAGAAGAGGCCACCCTTGACCTAGGAATCCAACAAAGCACCCACCCCACCACTCCTCTCCATGAAAAGTATGTTTAACGTATTTTAAGATATTACAGGAATAACATAGAAAATGAGAATCAAAACATTTCAGCTGATGAAAATTCTCCCATAAAAACCAAACAGGAAGCATAAGAAAACTGTAATACAACACTCTAAACTGATTTAAATATCCAAAAACAAAAAATGAACACCTGAACCAAAAACTCACAAGTTAAGGAGAAAAGCGAAGTAGAAAAAAGTACAATTCTTCCTTCTTTCCATTTTTACATACTTATATTGTAGGGAATTTTATCAACTAAATTATTCATATCAGTTAACGAAGCTTCCAATTTAGTAAATGTAATAAAGAATAAAAAAAAACCACAAAACAATGTAAAATGAAAATGAAAGCAGAAATTGAAAATAAATCAGGAACATAGTAAACCAAAAGCAAGTTTTTAAAAAAGACTAATAACGTTGACAAATCTCTAGAGAGACTGACCAAGGGGGAAAAAAGAAAGAAAATCAGAAATGAAAGAGAAAACATGGCTACTGACACTACAGAGATTAAAAGGAAATAATATCTGTCAAAAGATAATCAACCATAAGTCTACTGTTTTTTCTTTTTCCCTGCTTTTATTATCCTGTTTCATTAATCTCTTACGGCTATCCTTTATGTTAGTGTCCCATTGTTTTTATGCAATCTGTGCTGACACCTCTTCTTTCATTTTTGATGTTGGTAATTTGTGTCTTCTATTTTGTTTTGTTTTGTTTGTTTGTTTGTTTTGGTCAGCCTGACTTGAATTTTATCAGTTTTATTAATATTTTTAAAGAATCAGCTTTTGGTTTCATTGATTTTTCCCTTTTGCTTCCTGTTTTCCATTTCATTGATTTCTGCTCTAATTTTTATTACTTTCTCTCATGGTTTTGTGATGTCTTTATTTTTCTTACAGTTATTTAATGCTAGAAGTTTTTGAAAATATATTTTCTCTTCAGACATCTTTGATGCATTTGTCTTTATAAGGGTGCTGTTTAAGCTTCAGCAGTTTGAGCATTTCTCAGCTATCGCTTGTTGTTAATTTCTATATTAATGTAATTGTGGTCTATGAAGATACCGTGTATGATTTCTATTCTTTTAAACTTGTTAAGGTATGTTTAATATAGTTGTTCAGATAGTATATATAATTTTAGGGCTATGTCTATATGGTGAAAGGATATTTGGTAATTGTAAAATGTATTAATATGTCAAAATTTTATCAAATGTTTGCTAATTAAAAACAGAAACAAAAGAATAAAAAAATTAAAAAAACAGAAACAAATGGATCATTTTTGCAGACTCTTTACTTTTAAGTTACACTTGCCATTTTAGTACTTCTTAACTGAATTCACTAATTTGACTGTAATTTAAAATTAGCAGTTTTTAGTTTGAATTGCAGATGGGGTCTACCATGGAGGGGAGTTGTCTATAAAAGCAGAAAAGGTGAAATTCAACCACTTAAATTTTTCCAATAGGTTTATTTAAAAAATATTATATTCTAGTTGCTTACATTTTATGTCTTTCATGAACATTTCTCTCTCTTTTAAAATTTTTATTTAAATTCCAGCTAGTTAACACACAGTGTTAAGACACACAGTGTAATATTAGTTTCACGTGTACAATATAGTGATTCAACACTTCCGTACATCAGCTGGTGCTATTTTTCTTCATTCACTTCAAAAATGATGACTGGCAGAGGAGGGAGGAGTCAAGATGGCGGAGAAGTAGCAGGCTGAGACTACTTCGGGTAGCGGGAGATCAGCTAAATAGCTTATCTAAAGATTGCAAACACCTACAAATCCAACGGGAGATTGAAGAGAAGAAGAACAGCAATTCCAGAAACAGAAAATCAACCACTTTCTGCAAGAAGATCAACGGGAAACCCAGCCAGGACCAAGTTCACCTACCAAGGAGAGCGGCGGAATTCCAGAGGAGAAGAAAGCAAAGCACGGAACTCATGGCTTTCTCCCCATGATTTTTTAGCCTTGCAGTTAATTTAATTTTTTTTTCTTTTTCAACTTTTTTTTCTTTTTCTCTTCTTCTGCTAATTTTTTTTAACTTTTACCGTTTTCTTTTTTTAAAGTTTTTTTAAATAGTTTATCTAATATATATATATTTTCCTCTTTTTATATTTTTTCTTTATCGGCTTTCTTTTTTTAATAGTTTCTTTTTTTTTTTCTTTCTTTCTGAACCTCTTTTTATCCCCTTTCTCCCCCTCACGATTCGGGATCTCTTCTGATTTGGCTAAAGCATATTTTCCTGGGGTTGTTGCCACCCTTTTAGTATTTTACTTGCTCCTTCATAAACTCTTATCTGGACAAAATGACAAGGCGGAAAAATTCACAACAAAAAAAAGAACAAGAGGCAGTACCAAAGGCTAGGGACCTAATCAATACAGACATTGGTAATATGTCAGATATAGAGTTCAGAATGACGATTCTCAAGGTTCTAGCCGGGCTTGAAAAAGGCATGGAAGATATTAAAGCAACCCTCTCGGGAGATATAAAAGCCCTTTCTGGAGAAATAAAAGAACTAAAATCTAACCAAGTTGAAATAAAAAAAGCTATTAATGAGGTGCAATCAAAAATGGAGGCTCTCACTGCTAGGATAAATGAGGCAGAAGAAAGAATTAGCGATATAGAAGACCAAATGACAGAGAATAAAGAAGCTGAGCAAAAGAGGGACAAACAGCTACTGGACCATGAGGGGAGAATTCGAGAGATAAGTGACACCATAAGACGAAACAACATTAGAATAATTGGGATTCCAGAAGAAGAGGAAACAGAGAGGGGAGCAGAAGGTATATTGGAGAGAATTATTGGAGAGAATTTCCCCAAAATCGCAAAGGGAACAAGCATCAAAATTCAGGAGGTTCAGAGAACCCCCCTCAAAATCAATAAGAATAGGTCCACACCCCGTCACCTAATAGTAAAATTTACAAGTCTTAGTGACAAAGAAAAGATCCTGAAGGCAGCCCGGGAAAAGAAGTCTGTAACGTACAATGGTAAAAATATTCGATTGGCAGCAGACTTATCCACAGAGACCTGGTAGGCCAGAAAAAGCTGGATGATATATTCAGAGTACTAAATGAGAAAAACATGCAGCCAAGAATACTATATCCAGCTAGGCTATCATTGAAAATAGAAGGAGAGATTAAAAGCTTCCAGGACAAACAAAAACTGAAAGAATTTGCAAATACCAAACCAGCTCTACAGGAAATATTGAAAGGGGTCCTCTAAGCAAAGAGAGACCCTCAAAGTAGTAGATCAGAAAGAAACAGAGACAATATACAATAACAGTCACCTTACAGGCAATACAATGGCACTAAATTCATATCTCTCAATACTTACCCTGAATGTTAATGGGCTAAATGCCCCAATCAAGAGACACAGGGTATCAGAATGGATAAAAAAACAAAACCCATCTATATGTTGCCTACAAGAAACTCATCTTAAACCCGAAGACACCTCCAGGTTTAAAGTGAGGGGGTGGAAAAGAATTTACGATGCTAATGGACATCAGAAGAAAGCAGGAGTCGCAATCCTTATAGCAGATCAATTAGATTTTAAGCCAAAGACTATAATAAGAGATGAGGAAGGACACTATATCATACTCAAAGGAACTGTCCAACAAGAAGATCTAACAATTTTAAATATCTATGCCCCTAACGTGGGAGCAGACAACTATAGAAACCAATTAATAACAAAATCAAAGAAACACATCGACAATAATACAATAATAGTAGGGGATTTTAACACTCCCCTCACTGAAATGGACAGATCATTCAAGCAAAAGATCAACAAGGAAATCAAGGCCTTAAATGACACACTGGACGAGATGGAAATCACAGATATATTCAGAACATTTCATCCCAAAGCAACAGAATACACATTCTTCTCTAGTGCACATTGAACATTCTCCAGAATAGATCACATTCTTGGTCCTAAATCAAGTCTCAACCGGTATCAAAAGATTGGGATCATTCCCTGCATATTTTCAGACCACAATGCTCTGAAGCTAGAACTCAATAACAAGAGGAAATTTGGAAAGAACCCAAATACATGGAGACTAAACAGCATCCTTCTAAAGAATGAATGGGTCAACCAGGAAATTAAAGAAGAATTGAAAAAATTTATGGAAACAAATGATAATGAAAACACAACGGTTCAGAATCTGTGGGACACAACAAAGGCAGTCC
This sequence comes from Lutra lutra, assembly GCF_902655055.1. Classification (NCBI taxonomy): domain Eukaryota; kingdom Metazoa; phylum Chordata; class Mammalia; order Carnivora; family Mustelidae; genus Lutra; species Lutra lutra. The sequence goes on from NC_062285.1 coordinate 90,163,051, forward strand.
TCAGAGGAAATTATATAGCGGTACAAGCCTTTCTCAAGAAACAAGAAAGGTCTCAGGTACACAACCTAACCCTACACCTAAAGGAGCTGGAGACAGAACAAGAAAGAAACCCTAAACCCAGCAGAAGAAGAGAAATCATAAAGATCAGAGCAGAAATCAATGAAATAGAAACCAAAAAAACAATAGAACAAATCAATGAAACTAGGAGCTGGTTCTTTGAAAGAATTAATAAGATTGATAAACCCCTGGCCAGACTTATCAAAAAGAAAAGAGAGAGGACCCAAATAAATAAAATCATGAATGAAAGAGGAGAGATCACAACGAACACCAAAGAAATACAGACAATTATAAGAACATACTATGAGCAACTCTACGCCAACAAATTTGACAATCTGGAAGAAATGGATGCATTCCTAGAGACATATAAACTACCACAACTGAACCAGGAAGAAATAGAAAGCCTGAACAGACCCATAAGCAGTAAGGAGATTGAAACAGTCATCAAAAATCTCCAAACAAACAAAAGCCCAGGGCCAGATGGCTTCCCGGGGGAATTCTACCAAACATTTAAAGAAGAACTAATTCCTATTCTCCTGAACTGTTCCAAAAAATAGAAACAGAAGGAAACTTCCAAACTCATTTTATGAGGCCAGCATCACCTTGATCCCAAAACCAGACAAGGATCCCAACAAAAAAGAGAACTACAGACCAATATCCTTGATGAACACAGATGCAAAAATTCTCACCAAAATACTAGCCAATAGGATTCAACAGTACATTAAAAGGATTATTCACCACGACCAGTGGGATTTATTCCAGGGCTGCAAGGTTGGTTCAACATCCGCAAATCAATCAATGTGATACAACACATTAATAAAAGAAAGAACAAGAACCATATGATACTCTCCATAGATGCTGAAAAAGCATTTGACAAAGTACAGCATCCCTTCCTGATCAAAACTCTTCAAAGTGTAGGGATAGACGGCACATACTTCAATATTATCAAAGCCATCTATGAAAAACCCACCGCAAATATCATTCTCAATGGAGAAAAACTGAAAGCTTTTCCGCTAAGGTCAGGAACACGGCAGGGATGTCCGTTATCACCACTGCTATTCAACATAGTACTAGAAGTCCTAGCCTCAGCAATCAGACAACAAAAGGAAATTAAAGGCATCCAAATCGGCAAAGAAGAAGTCAAACTATCACTCTTGCAGATGATATGATACTCTATGTGGAAAACCCAAAAGACTCCACTCCAAAACTGCTAGAACTTGTACAGGAATTCAGTAAAGTGTCAGGATATAAAATCAATGCACAGAAATCAGTTGCATTTCTCTACACCAACAACAAGACAGAAGAAAGAGAAATTAAGGAGGCCATCCCATTTACAATTGCACCCAAAACTATAAGATACCTAGGAATAAACCTAACCAAAGAGACTAAGAATCTATACTCAGAAAACTATAAAGTACTCATGAAAGAAATTGAGGAAGACACAAAGAATGGAAAAATGTTCCATGCTCCTGGATTGGAAGAATAAATATTGTGAAAATGTCTATGCTACCTAAAGCAATCTACACATTTAATGCAATTCCTATCAAAGTACCATCCATTTTTTTCAAAGAAATGGAACAAATAATCCTAAAATTTATATGGAACCAGAAAAGACCTCGAATAGCCAAAGGAATATGAAAAAGAAAGCCAAAGTTGGTGGCATCACAATTCCGGACTTCAAGCTCTATTACGAAGCTGTCATCATCAAGACAGCATGGTACTGGCACAAAAACAGACACATAGATCAATGGAACAGAAGAGAGAGCCCAGAAATAGACCCTCAACTCTATGGTCAACTCATCTTCGACAAAGCAGGAAAGAATGTCCAATGGAAAAAAGACAGCCTCTTCAATAAATGGTGTTGGGAATATTGGACAGCCACATGCAGAAAAATGAAATTGGATCATTTCCTTACACCACACACGAAAATAGACTCAAAATTGATGAAGGACCTCAATGTGAGAAAGGAATCCATCAAAATCCTCGAGGAGAACACAGGCAGCAACCTCTTCGACGTCAGCCGCAGCAACATCTTCCTAGGAACATCACCAAAGGCAAGGGAAGCAAGGGCAAAAATGAACTATTGGGATTTTATCAAGATCAAAATCTTTTGCACAGCAAAGGAAACAGTGAACAAAACCAAAGACAACTGACAGAATGGGAGAAGATATTTGCAAATGACATATCAGATAAAGGGCTAGTGTCCAAAATCTATAAAGAACTTAGCAAACTCAACACCCAAAGAACAAATAATCCAATCAAGAAATGGGCAGAGGACATGAACAGACATTTCTGCAAAGAAGACATCCAGATGGCCAACAGACACATGAAAAAGTGCTCCATATCACTCGGCATCAGGGAAATACAAATCAAAACCACAATGAGATATCACCTCACACCAGTCAGAATGGCTAAAATTAACAAGTCAGGAAATGACAGATGCTGGCGAGGATGCGGAGAAAGGGGAACCCTCCTACACTGTTGGTGGGAATGTAAGCTGGTGCAACCACTCTGGAAAACAGCATGGAGGTTCCTCAAAATGTTGAAAATAGAACTACCCTATGACCCTGCAATTGCACTGCTGGGTATTTACCCTAAAGATACAAACGTAGTGATCCGAAGGGGCACGTGCACCCGAATGTTTATAGCAGCATGTCTACAATAGCCAAACTATGGAAAGAACCTAGATGTCCATCTACAGACCAATGGATAAAGAAGATGTGGTATATATACACAATGGAATACTATGCAGCCATCAAAAGAAATGAAATCTTGCCATTTGCGACGACGTGGATCGAACTAGAGGGTATCATGCTTAGCGAAATAAGTCAATCGGAGAAAGACAACTATCATATGATCTCCCTGATATGAGGGAGAGGAGATGCAACATGGGGGGTTGAGAGGGTAGGAGAAGAGTAAATGAAACAAGATGGGATTGGGAGGGAGACAAACCATAAGTGACTCTTAATCTCACAAAACAAACTGAGGGTTGATGCGGGGAAGGGGTTGGGAGAGGGGGTGGGGTTGTGGATATTGGGGAGGGTATGTGCTATGGTGAGTGTTGTGAAGTGTGTAGACCTGGCGATTCGCAGACCTGTACCCCTGGGGATAAAAATATATGTTTATAAAGCTGTAAAAAAAAAAAAAAGAAAAAGAAAAAGAAAAAAGAAAGGATGAATACCCAAGTTTTGTAGCAACATGGACGGGACTGGAAGAGATTATGCTGAGTGAAATAAGTCAAGCAGAGAGAGTCAATTATCATATGGTTTCACTTATTTGTGTTGCATAACAAATATCATGGAGGACAAGGGGAGATGGAGAGGAGAAGGGAGTTGAGGGAAATTGGAAGGGGAGGTGAACCATGAGAGACTATGGACTCTGAAAAACGATCTGAGAATTTTGAAGGGGTGGGGGGGTGGGAGGTTGGGGGCACTAGGTGGTGGGTATTGTAGAGGGCACGGATTGCATGGAGCACTGGGTGTGGTGCAAAAAATAATGAATATTGTTATGCTGAAAAAATTAAAAAATTCAAAAAAAAATTATGACTGCCAGAAAAGAAAAAAAATAAATAAAAAAGATACTTAACTTGAGTTATATCCTAAACATTATTTTGTGCTTTTCTACCTGTGATACAGAATTAACAGAAGTTCTAGGAAACAGCATAAATTTCATCCCACTTATTTATTCACTGAACTCACACTATCGAGTTCACACATATGACTTGTACTGTATTATTCCTACATTGCGGAGATCGGTAAGCATAGTCCATCAAGACACTTGTGATCTATGGGAGAATGAGACACAGACATCATGGTGCAGAGCAGTAAGACAGTGGTTAAGGTGAGCCTAGACTATGTTGGCAGTTTATAAAAGGGTCTCACACCAATGTAGGCTGTGGAAAGTATTCTGACACTAATTTTATGTGATACTTTAAGATTTAACCAAATGCAAGGGAGTAAAAAATATTTCAGGCAAGACACAGCATGTTCAGAGGCAACACTGTTTTCTGTCTGTGTTTCTCACATGCTCTATCAAGTAATAAGAACAAAAAGGTAAAATATTTATTGACTCTCAGGCAATAATGAGGAATTGAAAAGAAGTGGTGGAACTCTACTCAGGAAGCACTTAGAAGTGCAATAAAATTGAATGTGCTCAAAAACTGAACATATGGATAGCAGAAGAGTGAGTGGAACAATCAGTATGAGCTTGAGTTGGTGAGTGTGTGCTGGCGTATCTCTGCTCACACCTGTAGATACAGAACAAGCTGTAACACTGTGGTGGGACCTCAGTGGCTTTCAGGGGACGTGTAGCTCAGCTGATGAGGTCAACATTGTTGGAGGTGCTGTTTACTGACTATGTGGTTGAAACGATGTCCTGCACTGAGTGTGAATTGCTTAATGGAAAGGTTTCAAATGAAGCTGTTTCTGTAAATATATTTCTTGACAACAGAAAGACTATGAAGAATAAAATAAGAAAATTTTCTGGGCAATAAAGTAAAATAAGCACAAGTGGAGAAAATGAGATTAATCTAAAGATATTCACAAAGAGAAAGAGGAAGGCTAATCTTCCATATTTATGAACACATAAAATTTGACCATGCCTACATATGCAGAGGGGATCTGGAAGCTTAGGATTGTGCTGATCCATTGTTTATTATTATTAATTATAATTAATGAACATGTTTATATTTCCATCATGATATCCCTCATTAATACTCTTATCATGCATCTCTTGAATTGCCTCTGGTGACTTGTAATTTGTATCTTCCTAGCCTTTCTTAAAGGTCAGTTTCATTTCTCTAGGACAACCAGTGGTATATATGTAAAACTTGAATCAGCCAATATCAGGTGATTTATGCAAACATTGCATAACCATTGCCTATGGATAATAATGAAGCAGTTTAAAGAGACACCGGATTGAGGGTGCATGCGTGGGTAGCTTAGTCAGTTGAGCATCTGACTCTTGATTTGGGCTCAAGTCATGATCTCATGTCAGATCTCAAGTCATGATCTCATGAAATTGAGCCCTGCATCTGGCATCTGGCTCTGCACTCAGCTGGGTTTGCCTTGAGAATTCTCTCTCTTCCTCTCCATCTGCTCCTCCTCCAGCTTATGTGTTCTCTAAAATAAATGAATAAATCTTTTTTAAAAATCTACAGGATTGTTCTTTACCTTGCTATGTTTCTGTCTTCAGTTCTTCTCACTGCCCTCCTAATACTAAACGCTTCCCTGAGGACCACTTGTTAGGTTCATGATTTCATGTGATTTTCTTTGTTTTGTCTCCTTTCCCCCTAAGTTGTGCCATTAACACTTAATAATTTCTCAGGACTCAAATAAGATACTATCTCTTAAAACACAACTGTTCTTAACCTCTATCCTATGCCAACCCATGCCAGAATTTGATTTTGTGTTTCTCCTTAAAGGCACACATCCCTATGTCACTGCCCTTACACAGTTACTTGTAATTAGTTCTATATATTCTTCCGGTAGGCTAAACCACTGTAATCTCAGTGACTGTCTCTCTTTAGTGTACAACAGAGACCTGGCTACCTTTAAAAATCTTAATAATTATTTGTTTAATGAATTAATTAATACATACCAAACAACATACATTTAATTAAGTCTGAGTATTTTTACTTCTTGTATGTCTCACAGGTCTGGAGAAAAGCTTTGGTATAAATTATAAGGTGTTAGTCATAATTGTGAGATGAATAAGTGAATGATTAATGAGTAGCTATTTAATAATTCAACCTCTGGCATGATGATATAGTTCAATATTATTTGTATTATAGCCTTTTAAGGGACACTTGTTTTTATCAGAGGAAATCTGTAGTTAAATTATTTATTTAAAAAGAATAAAATTGAATGTAAGAACTGGGGCGGGACTATAAGAATAATTAGTAGCAAATATCATTAAATACCTGTTCATAATGGGCTTATGAACTTTTTCCATGATGACAGAAATGCAATAATGAGGCTATGAGGAAAAGATATATGTAGATGTCAGATTAAGCAATAATTTTAAAGAGCAAAACTTGGGATGCCCTAAGCTTGCAGTGTTTGTGATTGAGACAGAAACAAGGTAACCACATGGGGGATCAAGCCTCCATCCCCCAAATCTTGTACAATATGAAAATAATTTTTCAGAGATATTTGAAAATGGAGAATCTGAATGACATATACGTGGGGGAGGCGGTCCATTTGCCCTTATCAGTCCATGTGTCTTACATTCTGAAAGTGTGATAAATAAACTGACTTCAAATAGCCAGCTGTGAGAATGTCCTGTTCAACGTTAATGGATGTATTGATGAGAAATCTACTTTTTCCATGCTTGCCTCATTCTGGGCTTTCAAAAGGAAAATCTGTGAAGGTCACAGGTAATGTGTATTCTTGTCCTGGATTTAGGTTTAAGTTTCTCCTTTTATACCCCAGCTATTGCAGGCCTGTAGGAAAGTAACCTGGCCTCCTCCCAAAAGAGGCATGACTTTCTGGCTGACAAACGTACGTGTCACTACTCTTCCTTTCACTAGCTACCTTATTTAGTGGGAGATTTCAAATGCTGGATAGTGTGCATCTGAGGTACCAACTATATACAATCAAATCACAGAGAACATTGGTGTTTTTATTAAATAATTCAGGGGCAAAAAATATCCATAAAATATAAAATATGTTGAAGATTTCTTAAAGTACTCAAATATTGTCTGTAGGAAATGAATCAAGTGCACACACACATTCATATTTGGGTTTGTAAATAAAATATAAGTTAAAGTGAAACCCACAAAACATCATGACAAGGAACATTAATTTTGGATTTTGTAATCAGTACAAGGTGTTTTTCATATACTAATATGCTAAGGTACATTTTGCTCCACCTTTATAAATAAATTCTTTAAAAGAAATTTGTTGCATGATAAAGGCCAAACATAATTCCTTATTGTATTACCTAGATTGAATAAAATCAGGTTGATTTTCAATAAAAATCAAGATACAGTAGCTTCTGTAAAATGCTAATTTAAATTTAATTGTAGGGACACTTGGGTGGCTCAGTGGTTAAGCATCTGCCTTCCTCTCAGCTCATGATCCCAGGGTCCTGGGATCCAGTTCCACATTGGGGCTCCTTGCTCAGTGAAGAGTCTGCTTTTCCTCTGGCCTGCTGCTCTCCCTGCTTGTGCTCTCTCTCTCTCTGACAAATAAAATCTTTTATTTATTTTTATTTTATTTATTTATTTTTTTATTTGACAGACAGAGATCACAAGCAGGCAGAGAGGAATGCAGAGAGAGAGGGAGGAAGCAGGCCTCCCTGCTGAGCAGAGAGCCCAATGCGGGGCATTGATCCTAGGACTCTGGATCATACCTGAGCCTAAGGCAGAGGCTTTAACCCACTGGAGCCCCCAGGTGCCCCTGACAAATAAAATCTTTTAAAAAATAAAAAATAAAATAATTATAGAAAAGGACTTTTAGTATATTTTTAAATTATTCGAGAGAGAGAGAGAGAGAAAGAGAAAGGTGGAGAGGGGCAGAGGGAGAGAGAGAGAAAGAATCTTAAGCGTCTCCACACTCAACACAGAGCCCGGTGTAGGGCTCTATCTCAGGACCCAGAGATCATGACCTTAGTCAAAGGCAGAGGCCTTAACCTACTGAGCCACCCAGGCACCCCCTTATGATTTTCTTTTCTTCTTTTTTTTTTTTTAAAGATTTTATTTACTTATTTGACAGAGAGAGATCACAAGTAGACAGAGAGGCAGAGGAGAGAGGGGGAAGCAGGCTCCCTGCTGAGCAGAAAGCCGATGCAGGGCACGATCCCAGGACCCTGAATCATGACCTGAGTCGAAGGCAGAGGCTTAACCCTCTGAGCCACCCAGATGCCCCCTTTATGATTTTCTTAATAATATATTTTTTCTCAAGCTACTTAACTTTAAAGAATATAATATATAATGCTTATAACATACAAAAATATGTGTTAATCAACTCTTCATGTTATCAGTAAGGGCTTCTGGTCAACAGTGGGCTATCAGCATTTGTCATCCTTTAAATAAATAAATGTAAGCCACTAAATAAATGTGATGTAGTTAGTCCACGTCCTGAGTACTAACTTCATGCAGGTATTTTTGAAATTTTGTAGTCTTGACCAACAACTCATGAAGCATGTATGCCATAGCATATTTGAAAGATTACAATGGTAGATACAGGTTTGGGGTCAAAGTTTATGTATTGGATGCCCTATGCATTGGGGTTCTCTTGTATGTAAACTTTCTAAATAATTGTCTCCATGCATCCTGTCTCTGTTTTATTTTTCTTCCTGTAGATCATCTCATACAGAATGATGTTCCTGTAGAACAGAATGATGTTCCATCATCTCTGGAAATGCTCACTGATGGGATTCTAGGAATAATCTTCCTTATCTTGATGTCATTGTGGTAATAATGATAGATGTTATTCTCTGTAAGTAAATTTTTGAAGGATTATAAAGGAACTTTTCATTTAATGATTGTCAGTGCCTCAAAATATTTCACAATATTACAGAATAGAACTTTCATTTAATATAGTCTTTTAGACTAAATGTGGAATGGTTAATCTGAATTTTTCCAAGGTATAAATAATAGAATGACTATAGAGAAAATAATATATATGAGAATATCATACATATATATTCAGATTTTATAACTCAAAGACATGCTTTAGAAGCATGTCTTTGAGTTATAAAAGCTTTATAAGCAAAGACATGCTTTAGAAATTTAGCATTTCTCGATGCTTTATTGAGAAATAAAAATTAATTCCCGAGATGGCTAAAAATGATATTATAAGAGATGGTAAAACTCTCTGGGATTTTGAAATACTTTTACCCCCAATTTTCATTTCTTTATTTTTCCTTGGTAAAATCTATTTTATTCCAGATTATTCTAATCCAAAATAGTACACAAATTTCAAGCTAAGAAACCAAAATTATTAAGATTTATTGAGATCTATATTAATTTTTACGGGGATTACTTTTTTTTTAGCTACTGTAATAAATACTGCAGCAGCAGAATAATTCCTCCCTGGTAACAAAGATCCATAAAGGTATATAATGATTTTCAAAGTTCTAATATTAATACAGTTTATATTTTATATTTATATTATTTTACTTATATATTATATTAAATATATATTTATATACTTATATATTTGTATCTCTCTTACACTAGGCTAAATGACAGATTTTTTTTAGGAAACATAAAATATAAAATTAGGCAATGAATGTTGATAAATAGTGATTACCGAAAATAATTCCCTCATGTAAAAATACAAGGAAACATTCATTTAAAATTATTATATCCATTGTTGTCAATTGGCCCAAATTTCCTCCTTCTGTAATATGATAAAGAAACTTACTATTGTAAAAATGTGGTTCTGTTCAATAACTTTCAGGACATGAAAAAATGGGTATTTTTGTGTTTGTTTTATACGATCACATAAATTAGGAGATGAGGCGCTGACTTTTCTCTGGGAGTGTGTGTGTGTGTTTTGTTGTATAGGCACTAGCCTATGAGGGTACATAGATAGCTATGTTATGTACATATGTTTATAAATATACTTATAAATTTATAATTTATGATTTATAAATTTATAAAATGTATAAAAATACAATGCTTATAAATATCAATTTTATAAAATTTTTAAAAATGAATTTTATTTTTTTAAAATTCACACTGTTTTGGGATAATAATTCATGAACATTCTTCAGTGTATCATAGTAGTCATTGTCCAAAGGAGTGGTTGACATATTCCAAGAGTTCCATGCTGAGCCTGACCCTTCTTCTTAGGGCCTGGAGCATGCGTTCTATGTGCTGGTGTGAGAGATTCAGCAGCACAAGGTGGGAAAGCTGAGTCCGTCCAATGAGGATGGGCCAGACCTCATGAGCCACAGGTGCCTGCTTTCCTGACACCCCTTCCTTGGCCTCTCCGACCTGCCCACTGCCGTCTCTGCCCCAGGAGCACAGGGACAGTGGGTGGAGGTACCAAATGCCAGGAGGAGGCATGAATGGAGGATGGAGGAGGGGAAGGGAGGAAGGAAGCGCCACTGGAGCCCAGCCAGCCCAGGCTCCTCAGACCGCAGACCTCCCAGGATGCTTTGCACACACTGTCCTGAACTGATACCATGAGGACCCTGGCTGTCGCTCTCCTCCCAGCCAGGTCTTGGCCCTTTGGGCACAGGCTGAGTCGCAGTAAATTATTTGATGGTCTTGACCCTGGCATCTGGGCGGTTTTGGAAGGCACAGGGACCCTCAGCTTACTCTGCCTGAAGTCCCCTGTGCAGGGGGACTTGGCAGGGGCTGGGCAGGTAGCCTGTGCCATGCCACCCTTTCCTTTCTGGGTGGCTGTCCGGCCCTTCTTGCACAGAGCTCTGGGCTCTGTAGGAACAGGCTGACTTTTTAACACAAACGCTTTATTGAATTTTCAACAGCAAAGAAAGTCTCTTGAGTCAAGGGTTTGTGCTTTTCCCTTGGGACAGAGCCCTTTTTTTCCTTTAGGGGTGCTGAAATCACAAGGGGGTGTGGGAGCTAGAAACCCCCACCTTGGCAGACTTCTGACTCCACGTGACAGCACATTTCCTGAGTTTGGGGTCCCCGAGAAGCAGTTGCTGAGGATGGCAGAATGATGGTTTCGGCCTGCCTGGTCCAAACCTGCCAGCATCCTCAGGCCTGACCTGGGACCGCAGCTTTTGGGGTCCCAAGCAGGCCCCTGTATATCAGCCTGGCCTTGGCCTCTGCCTCCTTGGTGTCCCTTGGTGCCAGAACACTGACTGCAAGATGCCCAGCCCTGGAAAACCTGCCTCCTTGTGCAGGTGAGTGTGGGTCCCACCTGCCTGTGCTGGCTACCCCTTCACTGATGTAACCTGTTGCTCCCTGTGCCGCCCTAAGTCAAGAAGTGGGTGTGTGGGGCGTACCTAGGTCCACCATACAGCTCTGAGAGTGCATGTCCAGCTTTGGGCTAGAATCCACGACTGCTAGGGTCATGGGGTAGGGGCTTGGTCTTATCATTTTCGTTCTTATTGGTGGGGGGGGCTCATGTCATCTCTACCCACTATCCTGGAGCCCAGGGCCAGGCCATGCCCCTCTGGCTCAGGGACTTGGCCTTCTGTGGGGTGCTGTCCTGTAGGAAGGCCAATATGCCGGCTGAACTGGAACCTCAGGGTCCCCGTCCTCGGCTTGTGCCTCCTCCAGAAGCAGGTGAGCATCTAGCTTCTCTGTGGACACAGAGGCCAGAGGGCTGTGCACATGTGCTGAGCCCTGGGGCAGCTGACTGAGTGCTGCTCCGGCTCTGTCTTGGCTGTGCAGAAAGTGTTGAGGATCCACCCAGTACCCTGAGAGGGGTATGGGCTGTGGTGGCCACAGGGCAGGAAGGGCATCCTGGGCCCTACAGCTTCATCTTTAGTGGGCTGGGTAGAACCCCTCACAGGAATCCGGGTGGGGTCCTGGGGACAGCTCTGTTGTGTGGCCCCTAAGGTGGCCCAGGCAGGTGATGAAGGGAAGGGGAACCAAGTGTTCTGGCTTCAAGGCCACATCTGGGAGCCACCTGCCTGTACCTTCCTAGTTCACTGGCAAGTTGGAGAGGGAATTCCATCACTGTGGGGGCAACCAGGCCAGCGAGGGGTCCTGGGCTGGTGGCAGATAGGCTCAAACCTCAGCCTCTGAGGCGCCCAGACACAGGTGCACAGCTGTGGGCTCTGTGGAGGTTCCCTCCTGAAGCTGCTCCTCGGCCTTGAGGATGACTGGCTAGGAGGGGGTCCAGGCTGCTCATGTTGGGTGGCTGGACCGGGGGAGGCCAACCCGTCCACTCTGGGGGAGTGTCTCAACGCTAGGAGAAGGGAGGAGAGACCTGGGAGCTTGGGACACTTGCTGCAGGCCCGAGAGCATGATGGCGGCGAACTCTTCAGGTTCCACTGGAAAGAGGCAGACTGGGTTAGCATTCCCAGAGGACTGTTTGTCTCCAGCTGGCGGGGCGCCAGGGAGTCCTCATGGCTCTCCACATGGCCACACTGGCCCAACAGTGACAAGAACCCCCCAGGTTGCTGACCCCAGCCCCCAGCCGCAGTGAGCGCCCGGATTCCCGGCCCTGGCCTGGTTTTCCCAAGGTTGGTGCAGAAGAGGAGATAGAAAGAGACGAGGAGGAAGGCCCCAGAGGCTCTGTCCACTGTCCACTGCCTGAGGAAGGTGAATCAGGAGGGGTCTGGACCTTGTGTTCACCTAAGGGAGACAAGGTCACACTGCATCCTTTGCAGCTGAGCCACGGAGGTCTGAGTGTGCCTGAGCACCCCTTCATCCTCCAGGGCCAGGTCTGGGACAGTGTGTCCTGCAGAAACTTCTGAAGATCTTCCCGCTTCAGGGCAGCTTCAGGAGATGTTCTGGGCAATAGGTGTGAATCAGATGCAGAGAGGCCCCATGTTTCCACCCCAGGGCACCTCCTGGGGATAGCTTCTGGGGGTCCAGCTGTGCCCAGGAGCTCTGCAAGCAGTGCCATAGCAGGGGGAGGCCCTATGCCCGATGCTCCTCTGCAGAGGGCTCTGCCCAGCCAACCCTCCCTCCTCCGAGGCCTGTGCACCGGTTAGAGCAGTGGGCCGTGGCCCCGCTCCCCACCTTCATACATACCTGGGCTCCCGTGAGCTCACTTGCTGCTGTGCACCTTGAGGATCGTGTATGCCATGGCTGTGAGCACATGCTTGCTGTCCAGGATTTAGGCATCCCAGAGCTTCAGGGGAGCAAGGAGGCGGTCTCTGGGGACAGCAGATGTGGAAGAAACTGCTGGACTCTGTCCATACTTGGTAGTAACATGCTCCGACGGGACCCCAGGCTGGCTGCGGAAAAGGCCAAGGGTTTGTGCGCATCCCGGGCTGAGCTGGACTTCTCTGGGGGAGCTGAGGCAGACTGCCAGACCCCCAGAACCTCCTCAAGAGGGACTCTGGGCTTCTCCAGGATGGGTCTGCACTGCAAGCCTCAGCCCTAGTGACCCAGGATCAGGCCTGGCTTCTCTGGAGGGTTGGGCTGAGGTTGGCCCTCACTAGGACCCAGGGGCAGTGAGTGGGTCAGGGGACAGTGGGTGGCCTTACCTGGGCAATGAAATACTGAAGGAACCACTTTATGATGTAAATGTCACTGCACATCTGTTCCTGGCCTGGCAAAAGGGCAGAAAGTGTTGAGGACCCACCCAATGCCCAGAAACCTCCTAGTGCCAGGGCCCCAAGGAGCCAAGAGGACACACTTCTCATAGCCCTGTTCCACCCCAAGGGTGCTCCTGGCCCAAGCAAGAGAAGGAATAAGACACCAAACCCTTGTCAGCTGTGGAAGGGTTCTGCATGCCCCCCCCACCCCAGGCCATGGGGACAGTGCATCTGGGGTCCTTCTACTGCCATGTGTTTCCTCAGCTTTGGGAGTGCTTTGCCTGGAATGTGCTTATGATGGCCCCAGAATCTCAGCAGTTCAGGGAGCCCTGGAATGAAGAAGCCTGAGAAGGCCCCAGGCCCCCCAACAATCAAGGCCTTCTCCCCCACCAGGATGGGGGTGAGTTCTGTCAGGTGCCTGCTCTCCCACGCCCTGACTCCAGTGTGTGCCCACAGCCTTCTTGAGCCCTGGCTAGGCACATGCTTCCCAGAGAGCAGGACTGCCTTCCAGGCCTGGGACGGGGGGACAGGGGCAGAAGACCCTTCTCCTCACAGAGACCCAGCTGGATTGGTGCCCTGTGCTGAGGACCCAGCACCCTCTTTCCTGCACTGGCCACAGTAGGGGACAAGGGGTTCCCCAGTACTGGGGGGCAGTGAGTGTGATGGGCGTGTGGGGGTAGGCATGGTCATCTCCTGGGCTTGGGAGTCAGGCTGGGGGCACACAGGAGCAGGACATGAGGCTACCTGGGCTTCCTCCGGCTGTGGGCTGGCAGGGTGCCTGAGCAGTCACATATGTAGCCAGACCAATGCCTCAAGGACCAGCGGGGATGCAAGAATGGTCTGTAATTGGTGAGGCCAGTGGCCATGGCTACAGGGCCCTGAAGGTGACCTGGGGAGGCAGGCAGGGTGGAGGTCCCCACTGGTCCCACTGCTGGAGCAGCCCTGCAAGGGGCTCTCCTGAGCTCCAAGTCCAGTCAGTGTCCCAGCCGACCTCCTACCACGCATGGCATGGCTTTCTTTGGGCACCAGTTGAGCCGGCGCCCAGAAGGCATCCTTCTCACTCAAGAACAGCAACAGGATGGCTGAGATCTGGTTCGTGCCCTGGCAAGAACCAGACCCGCATGGAAGGTGGCTGCCCCTAGGACACCTCTTTGCCCTCCCCCAGCACTTGCATCCAGCTCCCAGAGCTTCCTCACAGTCTGGTCTCACAGAGGGCATCCCCAGAAGGAGAGTAGAGTGGGGTGCAGGGTCACCTAGACAGCTCAGGCACCAGTACCACACATCCTCTCTACTGAGCCTTTTGGGAGTCATCCCAGGGTCTCCTTTCTCAGATGAGGGGGAAGTGGCTTAGTTAGGTGGGCCAGGGTGAAGGGGACCAGCGAAGTCTGGAGACCCCAGTATGAGTGCAGCGGGGGGCCTGTGGCCCATAGGAGGGTCCATGAGGACAGCGGGGCCGAGACACCACCATGGAGCCTGTGGATTATCTGAGCTGGTGCTCCTCGAGGGAACCTTCTGGAATGCGTGGCAGAGTAGGAGCAGGCTCCCTGGGAGCCATGTTCTGGTCTGCCACACTCTTAAAGCAGTTCAGGGTAATGGCAACCTTCCTCTTTGCCAGGTTTCTGATTACTAGTAAGGAACCTTCTGGGTCCAGACCCAAGTTTTACCACAACAGCAATACATGCTGGGACACCTAGCAGCCCCAGGATTCAAGGACTCAGCTTCTGTCCCTCCCCAGGGGTGAGGTCTGCACCTAGCCCTCACCCTGGTCCGAGATCTGAGAGTCCTTCTCTTGCCTCTCTGCCACAGTGGGAGCCAGAGTCCTAACTAGTAGGTCAGATTTGGTCACCAAAAGGACAGCTGTGGGGCACCAGCCCTGGCTGCAGGGACACTCACAGTGTATACAGGGAATAGGCTGAGAGCACGTGGAACAGGGCTTGCTGCACAGGAAGGGGGACAGCAGGGTGTGTTGGCTCGATCTTTTCTGTCCAATCCACACAGTGAGGCTGGCCAGGCTAAGAAACCAGCCACGCGGTCCCCGCGGTGTTCAGGGCACGTCAGTGTGTGACATTTCTTTGGGGTCAGTTCTACACATGGTGAGATGCAGGTATCTCAGACATACAGTGCGATCGATGGGTGTTTATCTCCATTCTGTTTTTTTTTTTTTTTTTTTTTTTTTTTCTGTTTGTCGCCATTCAAACTCACACTGTAGGATGTGCAGCTCTTGAGTTTTCATGGGGCATCCAGGCACCCTCCCCCCCAATCTCTGGAGCACCTGAATGTCCCCTGTGTAGCCAGGCATTCCCACTGCACCTGCTCAGCAGCCCCTGATGCCTCTCCTCCCCATGGTCTGGCTTGCTCCAGATGTCCTGTGAACTCAACCACACACAAGTCTGGCTTCCTTCATTGAGGAAAATGCACCAAGGTGCGTCCATGACCTTGAAGCATGGATAGCTAGTTCCTTTGTGCTGAATTGTAGTCCTTTTTACAGATTACAGGTGTCTGCTCATCCAAGAGCATCTTTGTTGTTCCCCAGTTTGAGCCATCATTAATAAAGCAGTGAATGTTCATGCGAGGTTTATGAAGATAAAGTTCTTCAGATCAGCTGGGTCAATATCTATGAATGCTTTGGAGTGTACGATGAGGCTTGGTTCATCTTCGTAAGAAGCTGCCAAACTGCCTTCCCGTATGGCCGTGTGACTGTACTCCAGCTCCTGCTGCCCACGTGGGCGCCAGCACTGGGTGCCTGCAGCCTCCCTGACAGGTGTGTGCTGGTGGGTGCTTGTGGCAGTGTGAAGATCTGGCATGTTTTCATCAGGTGCTCTGTCATGCATACATACCCTGTGTGAACGCACATCTCTGTGTGTGCGCATCTCCTTTGCTCAAGTGTCTGCTTAGATCTTATGCCCATTTTGTGCCCCATCCTGTGTTAGATAACCAAGGTGCTTGTCCTCCATCTACAGGGGCCCCACATTTAGAGGCACAATTCGAAACCTCCCTCCTGCTCTGTATATTTCCTTCTTGCTCTCTGAACGGTGTCTTTTGCAGAGTGCAAGTTTTTGATTTAGATAAACTCCGATTTGTTGATTTCTCTTTTGTCCAGCCTCTTCCTCCCCATCGATGGCCTAGCCTTCTTCTGGCCTTCTGGTTTTCTGTGTCCTGAATAGGTTACAGCGTCCCTACAACGTGGTTAGGGGTTGAACATGGAGTCACACTGGGATGCAGCTGGGCCAGCATCCCCAAATGGAACAGCCTGCTTTGGAGGACAGCAGCAGATTGTGCTGACTGGAAAATATTTACCCTGTGACCCATATAGAAGACCTCATCTATCCTGTGCCCAGATGTACCCCAGGGTAAGGCCTACCCCTCACATCAGGGTCAGTCTCTGAGAGGTGCATGGAAAATTGGGTAGTGACTGGGGCTTCAGGACTGCTGGAGGCTGGCCCGTCATGGACCAGTTGTCACAGGTCAGCCATGACCCACCCACACTCTGAAAGCCAAGATTTTCCTAGGGGCCACCCAGGATCAGGGGTACAAGGCACCTCCCTCAGTGAAGGAGCATGGATTATCATCCTGAAACAGCTCCTCAGTGCCAGGCTTGGCGGCCCTCCAGGTCAGCATCTCTGAGGACCCAGGCTTTGAAGCACACCACCAGCCACTGCCCTCTGCACACAGACAGAGCTCCATCTCCTGCTGCCATCCACCTGCACCCTAGCCTGGCTGGACACACTGTATTCCCACCCCTCCAGCTCAGCCCCTCATACCATCAGGTTCTTCACTGGCACCTGGGGACTCAACCTGAAACCTGGACTTCTGATGAGAACAGACCTTCCAGAGAACCCCAAGGTGGCCATGGAGGCATGAACACAGGATGCACAGTAAGGATGTGCATTAAATCCTTGCAGGGTGGTGATAGTGCCATGGGCATGCATACAAAGGGGATCCCTGTTTTCCACGATGCCTCTGGGGACATCTCCAGAAAGAGTAGACCCAAGGTCTCGGTTTGTTGTGAAGCTCTTGCCGCTGGCGACATGTGTGGTGAGCACAGAACCCTGGGCTGGACCCAGTGGCGGTATTTTGGGGTTCATCATGCTATTTATCTTTACAAATGATAGAAATTGTCTAAAATAAAATGGAAAAAAAAATCAGACATAAATAAAAACACCAAGAGTGGGGATCATTTTGACTGTCCGACCAGCATTTGGTCCATGTGTGTCCTTGCCCAGCCCTATCTGTGTTGATGGCCCAGCTGCCCTTAGTTCCCTCCAACATGGCCCTCACCCTCTACCCCTCTGGCCACCTCCACAGGACACTTTGGGCTTCAGCTTACAAATCGACACCAGGAGCCCCTTGTCCTGTTGCCCTCCCCATCTCTGCAGACCCTGGCGTGAGACATGTGGGTCGTTCAGAGCCCATTTACTATGCAGTAGTATTTTGTGTGCTGCTGTCAGTTCCCTTCTCCTTAGACACCCTGTGTTCCCCTTTGCGTCTCCTGCCCTTGGGGTCCCACAGGTCCCTGCTGGCTCAGCAGCCTCACCTGACACACAGTGATCCCAGAGCATGATGTGTTGCGCCGAAGGTCTGGTTCACTCCAGGCCGATCTGCATTATGTCCTGGGAGAAGAGCCTGGCCTGCTCCTTCATTTTCAGTGGGCAGAACTGGTGAGGATGAGCCAGCCTCAGGAGGAACACAGAACCCTAACTGCCACCAACTGCCATCCTCAACAGCGAGTTCTGGCAGCTGCCACCTGAGTGTGTCCTTCAGGAGCCTGCTTCCTTCCCTTGTCTCTGAAGCCAGGGGCAGTCACACGTGCCCATCTGCCTGTGATATCTACATCAGGGCTCCTGCTCGGCAGCCCTGGGCAGGGAGAGGACCTCCAAGAATCAGCCTGAGGCTCCTCCCCTCCCCAGCACAGGTGCCAGTCCAGGACTGAGCCCCAGTTTGGACCCTGAGCCTGCCCCCTGGAGAAGCTGCTCCCCGGAATGTGCTCCCAGAGTACAGGCCCATGTCAGGGCACTCAGGGAGGCAGAGCGGGTCGTGCAGACTTCTGTTCCTGATACCTGCCTCAGTCCTACAGCCAGGAAGGTGGGTGCGGCAGGGGCCAGCCATCCTACCATTCCCATTCCCCGCTGTGAGCTCATTCAGTTTTGCCAAGCAGGAATCTGGCACCAGCCCACCTGGTAGGTCTCTACTGTGGGCTCTGGGGACAAAAGGGCTTCTGGGGGCTCCAGACCCATCCAGGAATCTGGCTCCCAACTCCCTGATGCTAATCTTGCCCTGGAGGAGCGCAGAGCTCACAGCCAAGACACCCACATGTTCAAGTCCCTGTTCCTGAAGGAAAAAATATCCTTGGGGCTCTGCATAGAGCTGATACATTGGTTTCCCCATTTTAAGTTTCGTTTGCGTCTATTGAGAAAACCCTCAACCTCTGCATGGTATCCTGTACCCAGCCATCTTCCTGGGTTCCTGTCCTGATTCTCATTCATGGGGGTTTGAATCATGTCCTGAGATTTCCAAGTGCAGGATCATACCACCTGCAGGGGAAGCTCATTTTTTTGTTTCTTTTTTCCTGTGTAATACCTTTATTTTTTCGTCTGATTTTTATTAGCAAATAGTACCCAAACCATTGAGTACCAGGGATAATAGCAAACATCTCTGTTTCTGTCTTCCCTGTTTTAAGAGAAATGGCTTCAGCATTTCATGGTCTCTCATGATATTTGCTGCTTTTCTTTTTTTTTTTCTCAGATTTTGACTATTTTTTTTTTTTTAAAGATTTTATTTATTTGTCAGAGAGAGAGGAGAGCGAGCGAGCACAGGCAGACAGAATGGCAGGCAGAGGCAGAGGGAGAAGCAGGCTCCCCGCCAAGCAAGGAGCCCGATGTGGGACTCGATCCCAGGACGCTGGGATCATGACCTGAGCCAAAGGCAGCCGCTTAACCAACTGAGCCACCCAGGCGTCCCATTTGCTCCTTTTCTTACAAAGTTTTTTTAAATGTTTGGTTTCTTTCCTCTTTCATTCATAATTTTGTTTATTTGGGTTCTTTTACTTTTCTTTTTGATATATCTGACTAGGATTAGAAGATTTTGCTATTGTAAATAGAAATACAATTGAAGTTTATATGTTCATTTTATATAGCATGACTTTACTGATTTTATGTATTAATTCTATCATTTCACATATATATATTCTTCTGGATGTTTTATATACACAGCTATTTCATCCATAGATAATCATACTTTTATTTCTTCTTTCCAGGTGCAATTATCTTTTTTTCTTGACTTATTTTCACTGGCCAGCATTTTATTTCCAATGTTGAATAGAAGACAGAGTGAAGATTCTATACACACCCTTCCTTAGTTTAGAGACAAAGCTTTCAATATTTTTATCATGATGTATGAAGTTTGTTTTAAGATTTTTTTTCTCTAAAGATTTTAATTATTTATTTGATGGAGAAAGAGAACACAAGCAGGGAAAGCAGCAGAGGGAGAGGGAGAAGCAGGCTCCCCTCTGAACAGGGAGCCTGACATGGGGCTCGATCCCAGGATCTTGGGATCATGACCATAGCAGAAGGCAGACGCTTAACTGACTGAACCACCCCGGTGCCTGTTTTAAGGTTTTTTAAAATCATATTTTTCTTATGGTAAAGCAGTTCAATAATATTTCTATCTCTCTGATAGATTTTATAATCAGTTACATTTTCCACCAATTGGAATGATAAATGTTTTCTCTATGATATTTATAAAATACATTAAATTTTTATCTCAAATGTTAAAGTAATCTAGCATTTCTGAAATAAGATCATAAGGTTCATTCTGTAATGTTCTTTTCTATTTTTTTAAAAAGATTTTATTTATTTATTTGACAGAGATCACAAGTAGGCAGAGAGGCAGGCAGAGAGAGAGAGGAGGAAGCAGAGAGCCTGATGTGGGGCTCGATCCCAGGACCCTGGGATCATGACCTGAGCTGAAGGCAGAGGCCTTAACCCACTGAGCCACCCAGGCGCCCCTGTAATGTTCTTTTTTAAAAATAAGTGCATATATTATATTAAATAAGCCACATTTAAACAGAAATGTACTACTTCCAGCTTCAGAGAAAATTCTCTAACTACAGTTTACCTAAAATAAAAGTCAGTAGCCACAAATTTGAAGATTCTCTATAGCTTTAAATTTGATAATATATTTCTAATTAACATGTGAGCCAAAGAAGTAACCACAATGAATGTTATCACAATTTTTGTATGTCTTACAAGAATAATATAACATCAAAAGCCTGTCTTGTGAAATATAATAGTGTATATAAGAATTTTTTCTTCACCCATATTCTCAAAAAGGCTAGACCAATAGCTATGTTTTGTTATCAAGGCTATATTGGGAAGCATTTCTCTTTTTCTATTAGCTGAAAGACTATATCCATATAGGTAAGTCTTTGACTTCTTTTGTGTAAAGTACTGATATTTTTCATATCTTTTTTGTTTTGTTGATTGAAGTATAGTTGATGTATAACATATTTAATTTCATATGTATGCTATAGTGATTTAGCAATTCTGTATATTACTCAGTGCTCACCATCATTGGTGTAGTTACTCTCTGTCATCACACAAATTCATGACAATATGACTGACTACGTTCTCTATGCTATAGTTTTCACCCCTGTGACTTATTTATTTTGTAACTTAGATTTCCTAACTCTTAATTTCCTTTACCTATTTTGCCCATTACTCTTGCCCCTGCCAGCAACCACCAGTTTGTTATGTGCGTTTCTGTTTCTTTTATTTTTTTCCTTTGTACATTTGTTTTGTTTTAGATGTCACATTTAAGTAACATGTATGGTGTTTGTCTTACTCTGACTTATTTCACTTAGCATAGTACCCTCTACCTCTATTCATGTTGTTATAAATGACATGATCTCATGTAAATCTCACATCTTTATCTATTCTTGTATCGATGGACATTTATGCTGCTTCCATATCCTGACTTCCATATCCTGACTATTGTAAATGATGTCACAGTAAACATATGCGTGCTTATATCTTTAGGAATTAGTGTTTTCATTTTCTTTTTTTGTTTTTTTTTTTTAATCTTTTTTTTAAAATTTATTTTCAGCATAACAGTATTCATTGTTTTTGTACCACACCCAGTGCTCCATGCAATCCGTTCCCTCTCTAATACCCATCACCTGGTTCCCCCAACCTCCCTCCCCCCCACCTCTTCAAACCTTTCAGATTGTTTTTCAGAGTCCATAGTCTGTCAGTGTTCACCTCCCCTTCCAATTTCCCCCAACTCCCTTCTCTAACTCCCCAGGTCCTCCATGCTGTTTGTTATGGTCCACAAATAAGTGAAACCATATGATAATTGACTCTCTCTGCTTGACTTATTTCACTCAGCATTTTCTTTGGATAAATACCCAGAAGTGGAATTTCTGGATTATATGGTATTCCTATTTTTATTTGTTTGTTTGTTTGTTTGTTTTGGGGGAAATTGTATGCTGTTTTTCATAGTGGCTACAACAATTTGAGTGTTATTATATTTTTAAGTGTCACTATTCACTACTGATGTCATTTTATTTTACAGATTTTTTTTCCTAGGAAAGTTTATGTAACAAACTCAGTTGCTGTAATACACATTAGGTTTCTTTTTGTTATACTGCATTTTGCTAATTTGTATTTTCCAGGAATTCTCTCTTTAATGGAAATATTTAAAATGCATTCATACTATGGCTTTATTATCTGTTTAACATCTGTGAGAATCATAATGGTATTCCCAAGTTTTATCTAGATATAAAATATTTCTCTTAGTTTTTTTTCTTCAACATATCAATTTTATTAAGTCTTTTCAATGAGAATTCCTTTGTCCCTTTTGATCCTCTCTACTGCAGTATTGTTCATTGTCATGATTTTGTATTATTCATTATTTTCTTTCTTCTACTTCATTTGGATTTAATTTCACCTAATTTTTGCTTTTATGTTTTTAGTTTCTTATGATATATGCTCAAATTTTGCTCTTTTTTTAATAAAACATGCAATATTTAAAGCAATATTTCATAACACAGAATTTTGCTGTTATAATTTCCTTGTAATTCATATAAAATTTGTGAACATTCATTGTGATCATTTGGTTCACATGTTAATTAGAAATATATTACTGAATTAAAACTTTATGAGGATTTTCAATATTGTTGGCTACTGACCTCTATTTTAAGTAAAGTATAGTTAGAGAATTCTGTGAAGGTGGAAATGGTCAATATTTGTGTTTAAAAATGGCTAGTGTGACTGAGGAGCGAATCTTAAAATTCTATTTATTTTTTAAATAATTACAAATTATGTTTAAATATCCATATTTTCATGTGCCCAATTACCAAGCTTGGCTAGTGGCTACTACAGTGAAACCACAGCTATGTATATTTTGTATTAATATACTTGGAAGTGTTAAGTGTATTATTGGAAAATTTCTATGTGAACTTAAAATTATGAGATATCTATACTACTATATAGTGTATTATGTATGTGCATATATGTATTTGTTAATTGTCTAATATAAGTCTTTCTATAACCTTACTGTTATATCTGTTTGTTTGAAAAGCAGGGAGATAGAGTTGTTTAAATCACCATTTATGATGGCTTACATCTTTTTTGTTTTTTCCAAATCTATGTTGAACTTGTACTATTAAGTAAATAAGATTTTATGAAACATTGCCAAATGTTTGGATTCTCATCTGTCATTATGAAATGTGCTTCATCATTTCTAAAAATGTTCTTGCCTCATATTGTGACAGTGCATTAGCTAGAAGTTTTCTACTGCCTTTATAATTTATTCATCTTTATAGTTTCATCATTCTTTTTGCATTTGTTGGAGGAGTATCTCATTAAAAGAGTAAACAGTTACTTAAATATAACTATTATTGAAATTAAAATGAAAACTATTCTATTTATATTAATATAATTTAAAATTATTATATGCTTTAATTATATGTTTAACCTCTATATATAAGCATATAGATACAATAAAGTGTTAAGTATAATATGTTTATCACTAATTTGGGATAATCACTATCATTTCTTTGAGCTCTACTTTTTGTTTTCTTATCTTCCACAGTAAATATCTTATTTTAACTTTCCACTCTAAGAACATGTTAATTTAATATGCCTTAAATATTCTTCTATAATGTCCTATATTTTACAACAAAATGTATATAAAGAGTGGCTTTTGCTGCTCCCCACTCAGTAGGCAGCTTTGGTTAGGTCTATCACCCCTGCAAATGGCCTCTGCCCACCAAACCTAGTAAATGTCCTCAGTTGGGCGCAGTGCCCCAACCAAACTGGCTACCAACCTACCACAACCTGGAGAACTCGCCAGAACTGGAGCCCCTCAAAAGCAACTTCTAGGGACCATCTCCTGCCCACCACTGTGCCTGCAACATTTGTGGCAAAGTCACACAGGCATCCATAGTGGGGCTTGTCTCATCCAAAAACTGGTCCTCAGTATCCCTACCTAGTCCTCTCAGTCAGCCATACAAGGGCAAGACTATTGTCACACACTGAAATAAAGCTCTTAAACACTGATCTGAGTGACCATGAAGGGCTGCCTCTGCAAGGGAGAGTAGCAGCAGCTCACTTCTGCATATAGCTTTTATTTTTATTTTTATTTTTTTATCAGAAAAGCAAGGACAGATGGATCAAAGCATGGGACAGGAGTACAAAGAAGTCAAGCAGGCCTGCACCCTCCCCTGTATGCTGGTGGGCAGGGAGGAATTTATAAGGGAGGAGCAGGATGTTTGTGTCAGCAATCATCTGAGGCAGGAAGGGGATTTGAGGGGGATTTGAGGGTTACTTTCTTTAATAGCTCTTAATCTATGCCCTGCCTCAGGGGAAAATTGGATCCTCTTCCTACTGGGCAATCACATTCAATAGCCCCAAAACCCAAAACAGGAACACTGTTGATCCTTCAGCTACTTCCACAGTCACTCCTTTAGGGTTTACAATATATTTTCCAAGAATAATGCCACATAAGGCCTGCACACCTGTGTGTCCACAGGGCCTGCAGCAGGGGTTCACAGCCAGCAAGGATGGAAACCAGCTTTCCACAAGCCTAACAGTAATTGTGGACAAGACACAATGGAAAAGTATATACAGACCTCACAGGACACAACCCTGGAGCACCTGATTTTCATGACCAGGGGGAATTGCACTTCTGTGGCCTACAAAACACCTTTTAATAAAGCCACTCCTTCAACACTAGGAAACTAGCTAGTCTGCCTATACGCAGAGACACAGAGTCAGGTAAAATGAGGAGAGAGAAGAATATGTTCCAAATGAAAGAACAGGACAGTTCTCAGAAAAAGACAAAAATGAAATGGAGATAAACAATCTACCTGATAAAAAGTTCAAAGTAATGATTAAAGAGATGCTCACCAAGCTCAGAGAAGAAAAGATGAGCACAATGAGATTTTCAGCAAAAAAAATGGGAAATATAAAAAAAGAATGAGAAATGAACATTATGATAACTAAAATTTAAAAATACACAAGAAGGAATCAGTGGAAAGTTAGGTGATGCAGAAGAAGGGATGGGCAATCTGGAAGACAGATTATTGGAACTCGTACAAGCAGAACAACAACAACAAAAGAATTTTAAAAATGAGGATAGGTTAAAGAAACTCTGAACAACAACAAGCTTATTAACATTCGCATTACAAGAATCCCAGAAGAAGAAAATAGAATGGAAAACTTATTTAAATAAATAGCAGAGGAAACTATAACTAATTTGGGAAGGAAAACAGATACCCAGGTTTAGGAAGAACAGACAGCTCCAAACAAGATAAACCCAAAGTGGTCCACAACAAGACACATAATGATTAAAATGGCAAAAGTTAAAGATAGAGAATCTTAAAAGCTGAAAGAGAAACTAACTAGTTATATGCAAGGAAACCCCTATAAATCTATCAGTTGAATTTTCAGCAGAAACTTCAGATTTGAAAGAGAGATAAAGAGTTTCCAGGAGAAACAAAAGTTAAAGGAGTTCATGACATCTAAACAGGCCTTATAAGAATGTTAAAGAAACATTTTTAAGGAAAATGAAAAAAGTCATAAATAGAAGTGTGAAATTTATAAAAGAAAAAAAAAGTTACTGGCAAATACCAAACATATATTAAAGGTCATGGATCAACCACTTACAAAGCTAATATGAAGGTAAAAGACCAAAGCAGATATATCAACCTATACATAATTGGTTAAATAATACACAATGTAAAAGAAGTAATATATTGTGTTCAGCATAAAATATGGTAGGGAGTTAGCAAAAATGTAATGCTTGGAGAATGTGTTTGAACCTAAGTGACTACCAACTTAAAATAGACTGTTATATACATAGGGTGTTATCTATGAACCTCATGGGAACCACAAAGCAAAAACTTTAATAGACACACAAAAAATAAAGAGAAAGGAGGTGGAACATAACACTAAAGAAAAAAAAAGGACAGAAAGCAAAATAAAATAAAAACAAAAACAAAAAAAAATAAAGGAACATACAAAAACTACAAAACAACCAGAAAACAATGAACAAAATGGCAGTAAGTTCATACCTATCAAAAATCACTTTAAATCTAAATGAACTAAAGGCTCTGATCAAAGGACTGAATGGTGACTAAGTGGATAAAAAATAAAACGCCATCTACATGCTGCCTGTAAGAGACTCACTTCACATATAAAGACACGTACTGAATGATAGTGAAGGGGTGGGAAAAGATACTCCATGCACATGGAAATAAAAAAAAGCTAGGGTAGTGGTACTTATCAAAAAGTGAAATTAAGAAAACAATACCATTTCTAATTGCATCTATAATAAAATACTCGAAATAAATTTAACCAAGGATGTGAAAATCCTGTATTTGAATTAGGACCTTAATAGAAGAAATTCAAATAAATGAGAAGATATACTGTGCTTATGGAGAGGCAAAAATTAATATTGTGAATATATCTATGCTATCCAAAACAATCTACCAATTCAATGCAATCCCTATGAAAATACTAATAGGAGTTTTCAAAGAACTAGAATAAATTATCCCAAAATTTGTATGGAACTACAAAGGACCCTAATTAACCAAAGTAATCTTTAAAAAGAAGAACAAAACTAGAGATATTGTCTTACATTTGAAACTATACTAAAAAGCTTTAGTAATCAAAATAGTATGGTACTGGCACAACAATACACATATGAATCAATGGAACAGAATGTAAAAACCCAGAAATAAACTTGTGCTTTTATGGTAAATTAACACAACAAAGGGGGCAAAAATATATAATGGAGAAAATACAGTCTTCAAAAAATGGTGTTGAAAAAATTGTGCAACTACATGCAAAAAAAAAAAAAAAAGAATCTGGACCACTTCTTTACACTATATGTAAAAATAAACTCAAAATGAGTTAAAACCCAATGAAAGACCCAAAACCATAAAACAGCTAAAAGAAAACACAGGAAGTAAATCGGACACAGGTCTTAATTTTATTTTTTCGAATCTGTCTTCTTAGGCAATGCCATCAAAAACAATAAACAAATAGGACCATATCTAACTAAAAATCTTTCACACAGCAAAGAAAACGATCACCAAAAAAGCACAGCCTACTGAATGTGAGGTGGTACTTGCAAATGACATGTTGGATTAATATCTAAAATATATGAAGAACAACTCCACATCCAAAAAAAAAATCCATTAAAAATGGGCAGAGGGCCTAAATGGACATTCTTTCAAAGAAAATATACAGATAGTCAAAAAGAGACAAAAGGATGCTCGACATCACTAATCATTAGGGAAAGGCAATTCAAAGCCTCAATGAGATATCACCTCACACTTGTCAAAATGACTAGAATCAAAGACACAATAAATAACAAGTGTTGACAAGGATGTAGAGAAAAGAGAACCCTCATTGGCTGTTAGTGGGAATGTAAATTGGTGTAGCCATAATGGAAAATATATGGAGGTTCCTCAAAAAGTTTAAAAATTGAAATACTATAAGATCCAGAAATTCCCCTTCTGGATATTTATCCAAAGAAATGAAAACATTAGTTGAGGAGAAGTAGGCACCCTTATGTTTATTGCAGCATTATTTACAATGCCAGGGTATGGAGGCAAACCAAGTGCCTACTGATAGATGAAATAAGTATGGATTGTATATATGATGGATTATCACCCAGCCATTAAAAGATATTTTTTTTTGTCATTTTTGACAACATGGATGGACGTAGGGCATTTTATGCTTAATAAGATATGTCAGATAAAGACTACTATATGATTTCACTTATATGTGGAATCAGAAAAGCAAAACAAATGAACAAAACAGAAACCAACTCATACATATAGAGACCAAAGTGGTGATTTCTACAAGGGAAGGGGAAGAGTGACGGGTGTGTAAGTGAAAGGTATTAAGTGGCACAAACAGTTAAAAAGAAGTCACAGGAGAAAGGAGGAAGATGGTGGCAGAGTAGGAGGATCCTAGGCTTGTCTTGTCCCAAAACACACCTAGATAACTCTCAAATCATCCTAAATACCCCAGAAATCAACCTGAAAACTGACAGAACAGACTCCACAACTAAAGGGAGAGAAGAAGTCACATCAAAGAAAGTACAGAGACAGGGTTTAGGAGAGAAATGGATTGTGAGTGCTTTGGACGGGAGGGAGCCATTGTCATGAAGAAGGGCAAGAGAGAAGAGAACATAGGGGAACACACAAAGAGAACATTTTGCCAAACATCTTGAAAAACAGGAAAGGCTGAATTTCATGAGCTCTTGGAACAAAGTGTTTTAAAGGTCACAGGCTTGGTTGGGATAGAGCCCTGATGGCTGTTGTGCTGCTGGAGAGAAGGCGAGTAACCACACGGGGGCAGATGGTGTGGAAATAGCAATCTCAGGAATAACTGGGGCACACAAGGAGGAGATTATTCACTTTTCCCAGAGCACATCCCAGAGACGCAGCATTCACTGAGACATCTCTCCAGGAAGAAAGGAGATGACTGGTGCCATTTCTCACTCCTGCACCTCAGCATAAACACAGAACCACCTGCAGAAAGCAGTGTAGTGACAACACTGGCTGCCTAACTTGCTCACACCAAGTCCCACTCCCCTGTGCTGGACTGGTCTTTTCAGTCCAGTTTGTGTCAGTCCCAGAGTGGCAGCCCCTCCCCCAGAAAACCAACACAAATCCCTGCCCACACCTTATCTCCCAACCAGAGAGTTTTGCACAGCCTCAATTCTAGTGGAGTTGATGTTAGCTCTCATTTCACAAACAGCCCAGAGCACAGTTAAATCTCATCATATTCAAGCCAGGACCAAACACTCCCCACAGCAGGAAAGGAGAGTCTCCTCAGACAACTGGTCTGAGAAATAGAGCAGCCAAAATGCAACAATAGAGTATATGGAACACATACCAGAGACACTCCCTGATGTGTGAGGTGCTAGGCACTATATAACCTCTTCATAAGACCATTATTTCAGAAGCAGGAGACATAACTGCCTTTTTTTTTTTTCAAACTTATTTATTTATTTTAGAGAGAGCACAAGCAGGAGGGACAGAGGGAGAGAGAATCCCAAGCAGACTCTGTACTGAGCACAGAGTCAGAGGCAGGGCTTGATCTCAAGGCCCTGAGATCACAACCTGAACTGAAACCAAGAGTTGAATGTTTAACCTACTGCACCACCCAGGCGCCCCATAAGCAGCTTTTCTAACACACACAAAAAAGGCAGAGACTTAAACAAAATACCAAGATAAAGGAATGTTTACAAATGAAAGAAGAAGATAAGGTCACAGCCAGAGATCTAAGTGAAACAGATATATGCAACTTGCCTAATGGAAAACTTAAAACAACAATCATAAGGGTATTTACTGGGACTGAGAAAGAAATAGAAGACATCAGTGAGAACTTTACCACTGAGAGAAAAGAGATAAAAGGAGTCAGAGATGAAGTATACAATAAATGAGATTACAAACAGGCTTGGTGCAATGAAGAGCAGGCTGGAAGAAGCAGAGAAAGGAATTAGTGACCTAGAAGACAAAATAATGGAAAACAATGAAGTTGAACAAAACAAAGAATTATGCAAGATGAGAATAGAATTAGCAAACTCAGCAACTCAATCAAATGGCATAAAATTCATATTATAGGACTCCCAGAAGAAGAAGGGAGAAAAGGGGGCAGAAAATTTATTTGTGGAAATAATAGTTGAAAACTTCCATAGTCTAAAGAAGAAAACAGACATCTAGATTCAGGAGGCACAGAGAAATCCCATCAAAATCAAAAGCAGTCTAACATCAAGACATATTGTAGTTAAATTTCCAAATATAATAATAAAGAAATAATCTTAAAAGCAGCAAGACAAGAAAAGTCCTTAACTTACAAGGGAAGACCCATAAGGCTAGCGGGAGATTTCACAACAGATACTTGGCAAATCAGAAAAGAGTGGCATGATATATTCAAAATGCTGAATAGGAAAAATATGCAACCAAAAGTATTCTATCCAGCAAAGCTATCATTCAGAATAGAGGACATATAGAGTTTCCCAGACAAATAAAAGTTAAAGGAGTTATGGCCACAAAACTAGTCCTTCAAGAAATAGTAAAGTGGACTCTATGAGTGGAAAGGAAAGATCAAAAGTGACAAAGACAAAAAAGGATCAGAGAAAAATCTCAGGAAACAATGAAGCAAATAATAAAATGACAATAAATACATATATATAAACAATTATTTTGTCTATAAATGGAAAAAAATGCTCCAATCGAAAGACAGGGTGTCAGAATGGATTAAAAAAAAAAGACCTATTTATATTCTGCCTATAAGAGACTCATTAAAAAAAAAAGATTTTGTTTATTTATTTGACAGACAGAGATCACAAGTAGGCAGAGATGCAAGCCAAGAGAGAGAGGGGGAAGCAGGTTCTCTGCTGAGGAGAGAGTCTGATGTGGGGCTCGATCCCAGGACCCCGGGATCATGACCTGAGCCAAAGGCAGAGGCTTTAACCCACTGAGTCACCCAGGAGTCCCAAGAGACTCATTTTAGACCTAAAGACACCTGCATATTGGATAAATTCCTAGAAACATATAAACCATTAAAACTGAAGGAAGAAATAGAAAACTTGAACAGACCAATAACTAGCAACAGAATTGCATCAGTAATAAAAACTCTCCCAACAAACAAAAGTCCAGGGCCAGATGGCTTTATAGTCCAATTCTACCAAACATTTAAAGAATTAATACCTATTCTTCTCAACCTACAAGGCCTTTCTTTCTTTCTTTTAATTAAAAAAAATTTGAATTAATATATAATGTATTATTAGCACTTTCTTCTTTTCTTTCTTTCTTAACTTCTTTCTTTCTTTTTCTTTCTTTCTCTCTTTCTTTTCCTTCCTTCCTTCCTTCCTTCCTTCCTTCCTTCCTTCCTTCCTTCCTTCCTCTATTTAAAACTGTTCCTCCAATGTGGAGCTTGAGCTCATAACCCCAAGATCAAGAATCACACATTCTACAGATTGACCCATTCAGGCATCAGAAAATAGAAAAGAAAGGAAGACTTCCAAATTCATTCTACGAGGCCAGCATTACCCTGATGCAAAAACCAGCTAAAGACTCCACTAAAAAAGAGAACTATAAGCCAGTATCCCTGATGAACATGGATGTAAATTTTCTCAATAAAATAGCAGCAAATCATAACCAACAATACATTAAAAGAATCATTCACCATGATCAAGTAGGATTATTTCCTTGATTTCAAGAGTGGCTCAATATTTGCAAAGCAACCAAGGTGACACCACATTAATAAAAGAAGGGATAAGAATCAAATGATCACTTCAATAGATGCAGAAAAAGCATTTGGCAAACTACAGCATCCATTCATAAAAGCCCTCAATAACATAAGGATTGGAGTGAACATACCTCAACAACATAAAGGTCATATATGAAAAACCCACAGCTAATATCATCATAAATGGGGAAGAACTGAGAGCTTTTCCTTTATAGTCAGGAACAACATAGTGATGTCCACTCTTACCATAGTCATTTAATACAGTACTGGAAGCATTAGGTACAGCAATCACACAACAAAAGGAAATAAAAGGCATCCAAATCAACAAAAAAGAAATCAAACTTTTACTTTTTGCAGATGACATGATACCCTATGTAGAAAACCCAAAAGGCTACACAAAAAACCTGCTAAGAATTCATCAACAAATTAAGAAAACTCTCAGGATACAAAGTCAACATACCAAAATCTGTTGCATTTCTATATGCCTATAATAAAGAAGCAGAAAAAAAGTTTAAGGAATCAATCCTAATTATAATTGCACCAAAAATGATAAGATACCTAGGAATAAACCTAACAACAAAGGAGAAAGACCT
This sequence comes from Lutra lutra, assembly GCF_902655055.1. Lineage (NCBI taxonomy): Eukaryota > Metazoa > Chordata > Mammalia > Carnivora > Mustelidae > Lutra > Lutra lutra. The sequence continues at coordinate 90,194,609 of NC_062285.1, forward strand.
CTTCTCTGAAAATTATAAAACACTGATGAAAGAAATAGAAGATGACACAAAGAAATGGAAAGGCATTCCATGCTCATGGGTTGGAAGTTCAAATATTGTTAAAATGTCTATATTACCCAAAGCAATCTATAGAGTTAAGACAATCCCTATCAAAATACCAACAACACTTTTCACAGAAATAGAACAAATCATCCTAAATTTGTATGAAACCATAAGCACTGAACATCAAAAGCAATCTTGAAAAAGAAAAGCAAAGCCGAGGGCACGGATTGCATGGGGTGTGGTGCAAAAACAATGAATACTGTTACGCTGAAAATAAAAAAAAAAAAAAAAAAAGCAAAGCAAAGCCGAAGGCATCACAATTCCAGATTTCAAATGATATTACAAAGATGTAGTAATTAAAACAATATGGTACTGGCACAAAAATAGATACATAGATCAATGGAACAGAATTCAAATCCCAGAAAGTAACCCACAACCACTGGACAAAGAAGGAAGGAATATCCAATGGAAAAAGCCAGTCTCTTCAACAAATGATATTGGGGAAATTAAACAGCAATATGCAAAAGAATGAAACTAGACCACTTTCTTACACTATACACAAAAATACATTAACAATGGATTAAAGACTTCAATGTGAGGCCTGAAACCATAAAAATCCTAGAGGAGAACAGAGGCAGTAACCTCTTTCACATTGGCTTTAGCAACTTGCAAGAGAAACAAAAAGAAAAATAATCTATTGGAACTTCATCAAAAAGCTTCTGCAAAGTGATGGATACAACCAACAAAACTGAAAGGCAATCTATGGAATGGGAGAAGATATTTGTAAATAACATCTCTGTTAAAAAGACAGTATCTAAGATATATAAAGAACTTATAAAACTCAACACCCATAAAAGAAAAAATTCAGTCAAAAAATGGGCAGAAAACATGAACAGTTATTTCTCCAAAGAAGACATATAGATGGCTAATAGACACACGGCACTCAACATTATTCATTTTCAGAGAAATACAAATTAAAACTACAATAAGATATCACTATACACCATCAGAATGGCTAAAATGAACAAATAGGAAACAACAGTTGTTTTCTGGGTGCAGACTAAGGGGAACCCTTTTGCACTGTTGGTGGGAATGCAAACTGGCGCAGCCACTCTGGAAAACCATATGGAGGTTCCTCAAATAGTTAAAAATAGATCCATCCTATGGCCCAGCAATTGCACTACTAGGTATTTGCCCAAAGGAAACAAAAATACTGATTCAAAGAGATACATGCCTGCCCCCCAACAAGTTTATAACAGTGTTTTCTACAATAGCCAAACTATGGAACAGCCCATGTCCACTGATTGATGAGTGGATAAAAAGACGTGAATGGAGCTAGAGAGCTTAGCATCAATAAGCAAAATAAGTTAGGTTGCGAAGCACAGATACTATATACGATTTCACTCATAGTTGGAATTTAGGAATCAAAACAAATGAGCAAATGGGAAAAAATAGAGAGGCAAAGCAAGAATGAGACTCTTAACTGTGGAAAACAAGCTGATAGTGAGGGGATGGGTTAAATAGATGATGGGATTAAGGAATGCATTTGTGATGCTGTTGTATGGAAGTGTTGAATCACTATATTTTACACCTGGAATTAATATTACATTGTATATTAACCAGAAGTTAAATAAGCAATTAAAATTAATAAGCCACGGGGATATTAATTACATTGTAGGGAATATAGTCGATAATATTGCATTAACTTAGTGTGGTGAAAAATGGTAATAAGATTTATAATGGTGACTATTTCATAATGTATATAAAGTTTGATTCACTATGTTGTGAATTGATAACATAATATTGTATGTCAATTATGCATCATTAAAAAATAAAATTGTCACTCATTGTTGCAAAGAGAAAAGTATAGATCAATAGAAACATACATGCAAAAAAAATTTAAATTGCATTTTAAAAGTACTTTTTCTGGGTTACCTAGGTGGCTTAGTTAGTTGAGCATCTGCCTTTGGCTCAGGTCATGGTCCTGGGGTCCTGGGACCAAGCCCTATATTTGGCTCCCTGCTCATTGGGGGGAGTCTGCTTCTCCCTCTCCTTCCCCCTCTTCGCCCCACTACTGCTTGTGCTCTCTCTCTCTCACTTACTCTGTCTCAAGTAAAAATAAATCTTTAAAAAAAAAAAAAGAAAAGTACTTTTTCTGTCCTCTCCAGTTTTTTGAGTTAAGTGAAATTTCTAGAAATAACCTTCATCTTAATAACTGAATTCTACTTCTGAAACTAATGGCATACTATATGTTAATTAATTGAATTTAAATAAAATAAAAATTTTAAAATTACCTTTATCTTCCCCTACATATTTAGGCTTTTGTTATTTAGAACAAATATTTCTAGTAAAATAAGACAACTAGTTATCATGGAGGATGAATCAATGAATAATATGAATAATTATTTAATATTTAAATCTCAGCCATGGTGTTATTATTCAGTATTTTTTGATATTTTATCCTTCCCAGAAATGTATTATTTTCAGCAGAAATCTAAATAACATACTTAACAGATAATAAAATAGAATGCAAGTATATGAAAAACTAAGGCAGAAAAATAGAGAAGATAAGTTTGGAAATTCATGTCATTGTGACAGTGACAATAAAGTTGAAAATGTTATAAGTCTTCAGAATTAGTGTCAAATATCAGAAATAACTGTTATTGGGATGATGATTTTAGACTATTTTCAGTATAATAGAAATAACATAGCAAGAATGTAAGAAATATGTAATGTTAATTTAGCAACCTTGTCTAAAAGTAGAACTTAAACGTCTAAGACATTTCTCACAAGACCTAAGTTCTCAGTGTTTGTGATTCAGATGAAAGCAAGTGAACAGCCTGGGTGTTCAAGTCTCTGACCCCAGTATCTTCTGGAACATAAAAATTTCTCAGAGGCACAATGCCAATTAAATGACACACTATAAACTGAAACTGTGTACATTCTAGGGGTGTGTGATAAATTAAACTGTCTTCGAAATAGCCCAAGTAAGAATTTCCTGTTCAAATTTTAAGTGACATGTTGATGAGAAATCTACTTTTTCCACTATTGCCTCACTCTGAGCACTCACAGGGCCGGCAGTCTGTGAAGACCACAGGTATTACCTGTTTATAAGAGTGACCTGGTCTCCCAGTGGAAGATGTAGGACTTTCTGGCCAGCAGAAGGTATGTGTCACTCCTCTGCTGTCTCTCTCCTAGCCACCTCACTTAGTGGGAGATTATAATGCTGGATGGGATGGAACTGAGTTACAACTAATACACAATTAAATCACAGAGAACATTGGTATCTTTATTCCAACAATTCAGGGCAAAAAACAAGAATAAATGTGAAATACATTAGAAAATTTTTGAAAATATTTACAGTGTTGCCTGTGGTGAAGTAATCAGGTGTATTTACACACACACATAGCTGGGTTTGTAAGTCAATATAATAAGTGAAATTCCATAAGCATCATGACAAGAACCAGTTAATTTTGGATTTGTCCTCAATATAGATATAATTACATGTATGATTTGATATTTAGTCCAGCCTTTAAGAATGGACTCTTAAAAATGAATTCATCAAATCATGAAGATAAAATGTTATTCCTCATACACTTACTTAGATAAATGAAAGCAGTTTAGTTTTTCATAAAAATAAGGAAGAAGTACCCTCCATAAAATGCTAATTTAAATTTATTTATAAACAGTCAAAAGTCCATTTATTTATTTATTTTTTTAAAAGATTTTATTTATTTATTTGACAGACAGAGATCACAGGTAGGCAGAGAGGCAGGCAGAGAGAGGAAGGGAAGCAGGCTCCCTGCTGAGCAGAGAGCCCGATGTGGGGCTCGATCCCAGGACCCTGGGATCATGACCTGAGCCGAAGGCAGAGGCTTTAACCCGCTGAGCCACCCAGGTGCCCCAAAAGTCCATTTAAAAAATTTGAGCAAAACTAGGCAAAAAAGATTCCATACTGAAAGACATTATTGTCTAATGAGTTATGTTGCATGATCTAACAAATATGAATCAGTAATTATAATGTGGCTGTTGTGTTAAAAATAATCAAAATAACGTATGTTATTGAGAGTTTATAAAAGCAACATTGAGTATTAAATGCTTCTTGTGCATTATAGTTTACACATTTTTACTCTAATTTTAGATTAGTAAACTAGATAGCTAGACGTGAAGTAACTTAAAGGCCATACTTTGTAAATCTGAGAGCCATCAGTAATTTCAGCAGTAATTTTAGATCTCATTGGCTTCAAAACTCATTGGCTGAATTATTAATTTACATTTATTTGATTTATTACAATTGCTTACACAACTAAAGTTACCCTCACAACCTTGGACACCCATGTGATCTTTGTGAAAGGTTGTAACAACAGTGTTCTTCCATAAATGATCTACACTTTTATCATTTTATAGTTTCATATTTTGCCATTAATGCCAATTTCTGGTGTTAAATAAGTAGTTTTTAAGAAATCCTTGTTGTTATCTTGTTTTCAATATTGTTAGGGTTTTGGAATAAGTTTAGTATATTGCATAACATTTTGAACATACATAATTTTTAACTTAATTTCTCAGAACTCTACAATTAATTACTCAAAATAAAAGATCATTTGATAATAACACATCACCTTTTAACAAACAAGTGTGTCATCAAATAAAAGTAATTTATTACAGGAAATTCCTATATGTGCTAAAACTGCTATTCCCCAATCAGAAACCTCAATGTTTAACTATTACCAGATTTTTAAATTGTCATAGAAATCGGTGCATCGTTTATTTTCTAATATTTCATATTAATTTTAACCAAGTTATTCTAATAGTGTCAGAACATATCTGTGGGATTTGACTTTACATTAATAAGGACAATACTATCCATGAATTCTTTTCCTTTTCACTAATATTTCACTTTACATTTTTCCAGCCAATACTATTGTGTCAGACATAGAATATCATTGTAAAAACCACTTATTCTATTTTGAAATACCCATTTAAAGCTCTAAGGAAATTAGTACCGGATTTTACATTGTCCAACTGCAAATGAGTACTACCACTCACTACACACTCCACCCACTGTGACTGTCCTAGCAATCTTGTCATTGCATACACTATTTAAGTCCTTCAGTATAGTCCCATTCAGCCCTGTGCCTGGCACCACGAAGCTACAGAGATGGATAACCAAGGAGTTACCCATGCAGAACTTAATCTGGTGAAGAACTCAAAAAGACAGCAAAGGAAACTGAAGAGCACTAAAACTTCCATTTCAGTAACTGAGCAGGAAATAATCCATGCAGAATTAAATCTTCAAAATGCTTCTCAGGGAATTTAAGAGAATGGCAAGAACAACCACTGCACAGGTAAAACATTTAATACACACAGAGTATAACTGTTCTGGTAAACTCACTTGGGGTGCAGGGTTGTAGAGAATAAGTAGTGAATGATCTCCCATATTTTTCATTTGTAAGGATCAGAGCTTGGAGTTGGTATAGGGTATTGTAATTGGAGTCTGAGGACTCATTTTACTCCAGCATTGTAATCTGTAGTCTTTGACCAATAGCTCATGGAGTATTATCTTTACTGAACATGCAATGGTATATTCTGAGAGATGAGGACAATGGTAGATATGGAGTTGGAGTCCAAGTTTTTATATGCGATTCCCTGTGCATTGTTGATTTTCTTGTATGTAAATTTCCTAAATGATTATTTCCCTCCATCCTTTTACATTGTTTCCATCTCTGCTCCTAATATTTACTATTTCCAGGGAAGCTCATTGCTGGGATCCTGGGAATCACCTCCTTTGTCTTGATGTCAACACTAATAACAATAGTTCTTATTCCCTGTAAGTGTTTGAATAACTCTTTGGGAACTCTTCATTTTAACAATTGTCATTGTCTCAAAATATCTCATACTATTAAGGGAATAGATCCTTTATTTTAATGCATGTATCCTCTAAATATGGAATGGTTATTCTATATTTGTCAAAAGTATAAATAACGGAATAATTGTAAAGAGTATTACACATATATTCAGTTTCATTACTCAAAGAGATGTTTTGTATTGAGAAATAAAAGCTAATTATATTTTTTAATTTTTTATTTCTTTTCAGCGTAACAGTATTCATTGTTTTTGTACCACACCCAGTGCTCCATGCAATCCGTGCCCTCTCTAATACCCACCACCTGGTTCCCCCAATCTCCCACCCCCCTGCCCCTTCAAAACCCTTAGATTGTTTTTCAGAGTCCATAGTCTCTCATGGTTCACCTCCCCTTCCAATTTCCCTCAACTCCCTTCTCCTCTCCATCTCCCCTTGTCCTCCATGCTATTTGTTATGCTCCACAAATAAGTGAAACTGTATGATAATTGACTCTCTCTGCTTGACTTATTTCACTTAGCCTAATCTCTTCCAGTCCTGTCCATGTTGCTACGAACGTTGGGTATTCATTCTTTCTGAAGGAGGCATAATACTCCATAGTGTATATGGACCACATCTTCCTTATCCATTCATCCGTTGAAGGGCATCTTGGTTCTTTCCACAGTTTGGCGACCGTGGCCATTGCTGCTATAAACATTGGGGTACAGATGGCCCTTCTTTTCACTACATCTGTATCTTTGGGGTAAATACCCAGTAGTGCAATTGCAGGGTCATAGAGAAGCTCTGTTTTTAATTTCCTGAGGAATCTCCACACTGTTCTCCAAAGTGGCTGCACCAACTTGCATTCCCACCAACAGTGTAAGAGGGTTACCCTTTCTCCACATCCTCTCCAACACATGTTGTTTCCTGTCTTGCTAATTTTGGCCATTCTAACTGGTGTAAGGTGGTATCTCAATGTGGTTTTAATTTGAATCTCCCTAATGGCTAGTGATGATGAACATTTTTTCATGTGTCTGTTAGCCATTTGTATGTCTTCATTGGAGAAGTGTCTGTTCATATCTTCTGCCCATTTTTTGATATGATTTTCTGTTTTGTGTGTGTTGAGTTTGAGGAGCTCTTCATAGATCCTGGATATCAACCTTTTGTCTGTACTGTCATTTGCAAATATCTTCTCCCATTCCGTGGGTTGCCTCTTTGTTTTCTTGACCGTTTCCTTTGCTGTGCAGAAGCTTTTGATCTTGATGAAGTCCCAAAAGTTCATTTTTGCTTTTGTTTCCTTTGCCTTTGGAGACATATCTTGAAAGAAGTAGCTGTGGCTGATATTGAAGAGGTTACTGCCTATGTTCTCCTCTAGGATTCTGATGGATTCCTGTCTCACGTTGAGGTCTTTTATCCATTTTGAGTTTATCTTTGTGTACGGTGTAAGAGAATGGTCGAGTTTCATTCTTCTACATATAGCTGCCCAGTTTTCCCAGCACCATTTATTGAAGAGACTGTCTTTTTTCCACTGTATATTTTCCCCTGTTTTGTCGAAGATTATTTGACTGTAGAGTTGAGGGTCCATATCTGGGCTCTCTACTCTGTTCCACTGGTCTATGTGTCTGTTTTTATGCCAGTACCATGCTGTCTTGGTGATCACAGCTTTGTAGTAAAGCTTGAAATCAGGTAACGTGATGCTCCCAGTTTTATTTTTGTTTTTTCAGCATTTCCTTAGCGATTCGGGGTTTCTTCTGATTCCATACAAATTTTAGGATTATTTTTTTAATTTAAATTCAATTAGCCAACTTATGGTACATCATTAGTTCCAGATGTAGTGTTTAGTAATTTATCAGTTGTGTATAGCACCCTGTGTTCATCATATCACGTACTCTCCTTAATGCCCATCACCCAATTCCCCCATCTGTCCCCACCCACCTGCCCTCCAGCAGCCAAGTTCTTAAGATTGGTTAAAATCAATACTGTAAGAGATGGAGGGATTTGGTTCTTTAGGCTTTTGAAATACTTTCTCCTAAGTCTTCATTGCTTTACTAATATTGCTTGGTAAAATAAATTTTATGACAGAATTTTATAATTCTAAACAATACACCAAATTCTCAGTTAAGGAACCCAAGTCATTATATTATATTTATTTCAATATTAAATTTTTATGAAGATTCCTTTAGTTTTTTCAGCTATTGACATACTGGATAAGGACAATTCATCCCTGAAAACAAAAATCCAGAAAAGTATAAAATGATTTTCAAAGTCCTGATATTATTTTAGTTTCTATTTTATCTCTATCTTTGGGCAAAGATGATAGATTTTTTGGGGGGGGCGGGGGAAATTAACTACAAAATTGGATAATAAAGGTTCAGAAATGATTATAGGACAATATTACTTCTTAGGTAACAGTATGAAGAAATATTCATTTAAAATCCCCATACCCATTGTTCCCAATTACCTCAAATTTCCTCCTTCTATAACAAGAGATGTATCATTTTACTATTTTAAAATAATGTTTTTGTTCAGTGATCTCAGGACATGTAGAGATTGATATTTTTGTGTGTTTGCTTTATGTGGGCACATAAATTAGGGAAAAAGCTGACTGTTCTCTGTGAGTGTGTTTCAGTGTATTTTGTTTTATTTATACCATCCTGTGAGTGTATATAGATATGTGTATACATATGTGAGTATATAAATTAATTTCAATTTGTCAATATTCAAAGATCTCTTGGAAAATATCTCATAATCTTTCTTTACCTTATCACTGTGGTCATTGTCAAAAAGAGTGGTTTATATATTGCAACACTTGCTATCACATTAGCATTGAAAGAAAACCATGCAATGAGAGTTTGACAGCCTGCGTTTCTAAGAACTCTAAACTGCTCTACATAGATGATGAAGAAGAAATGGTAAGATTTCAAATGTTTCCAGATTTTATTAAAAACTTACCAGTTAATATTATATTGTAGAGCTCATCCATATTTTTGCATTGTAGTTTATTTATTTTAAAATCTGTTAATATTCCACAGTTTGATTCTATGATATTCTATTTATATTTTTATCCCTTTAATGTACACTCAATAATTTTCAGTCTTGCTTTTCATAGAACCATCTTTCTATAAATGCTGTTTTGCCTGAAATAACTTTCTATTTAATTTCACTATACAACAAGGAAACTAGACATATGATTGTACAAATTGATCACAAAGTAGCTAGAACCACATAATTGCAAATCAGATCATGGGAATAGAAGTTTGGAGCTTTTATCAGTCCTGCCAATTTTAATACCATGAAATATCTTCACTTACTTTTGGACTTTATATGAATGGAATCATTCAGCATACATTTTTATGTATGTCTCCTTTCACTCTCATATATTTGTAATCCTCTATATTTTCACATTTGTCTATAGTTTGTGAATTTTCACTGCTGTCTAGTATGAATATGATATTTTAAATCTATTCTCAGGAATTCATTCCTTTTTAGTGTGTGTATTATGAATTATTATTTTGTGAAAAGACTTTTCTATATCATTTTTCACGTATTATGTTTAAAATGATATATATTTAAATAAATACATATTTATATATAATATATAACTGCACAGTAGATAATATATTATATTTAGGCATATTGTATTTATCATAAAAGAATAATGATGCAGAAATATAACATTATAATTATACATAATTATAATACATTTTCTTCTAAGCATTGTAATGAAATTACACAGACATAGGTATGTGTGTATGTCAATTTATTACATTATTCCAACATTTTTCTATATTATTGTGTAAATACACCTTTTATCAAGTAGTCCATTTATCTAAAACTCAGTTGTCTCAGAAAAATTAAAATAACTTCTGATGGTTATATAACAGTATCATTTTTCTGGGGTATTAATTATTTGACTAATCTCTTCTGTGAGAGCGAGAAGTGCTCAAGTGTGTCTCTTGCTCTTTTCTCCTAGACAGTGTCTACTTTTCCCTTTTTAATAGTCTCTGTCATATTTTAGATATGAACTCTTTTTGGAATTCTTAAAATGCAATAGATTTTTGACTCTGTGACTCACATTTTTACTCTCAAATTGGAGTCTTTTAATGACCAAAATTTATTAATGCTACTGTAGTTCAATTTATTACTTTGGGTATTGGTGATTATTTTGGACCAATTTCAGAAATTAGTCAAAGTTCATGAGTGTAGCTTCCTATATTGCTTTCTAGGATTTACTTTTTTAAAAATTTCTTTATTTTTTAACTTTTAGTCAGAGTTTATGGTTCAGTAGAAATTTATTTTTTGTGATGTTATATTTGTGATTCTGTGAGATAAAAGTGAAGGTTATACTTTCCTATATCATTGTTTAATTGATTGAGTATAATTTATAGCAAAGTAGATCTTTTCTTCACAAACTATTTGTATATATATAGATACATAAGTAAATATATAAGTTCTAATCTGCTTTATAAATATATATTTGTATAACTATATAGATCATTATATATACATCAATCACATTCTACACAATCTATCATAACCCACAGCACATTCAGTAAAATGGAGAGCCTTACCTTCCTCTATGTCCCTTTAATGTGTCCCATTTATACTATAATAGTCTTAAATATTTCTCCACTTAAACTGAGAATCACATGGGTATTCTAATTTTGTTTCAACTGATAATTTTGCTTTAAATATCAATTTAGAAAACACAAAAGGTGAAGGAAAGTCCTTTAGACCTAATGATAGTTTTAGTCTTTTTTTTTTTTTTAAGATTTTATTAATTTGACACAGAGAGAGAGTACAAGTAGGGGTAGTGGCAAGCAAAGGGAGAGGGAGAAGCAGGCTCCCCGCAGAGCAGGGAGCCTGATGTGGGGCTCAATCCCAGGACACCAGAATCATGACCTGAGTTAAAGTGGACACTTGACTGACTGAGCCACACAGGCACCCCAGTTTTAGTCTTTCTTTTGTTATCTCTTTTGTCCTGATGATCCAAGATTCCTTCTTTTATCATAATTTCTGTTTAGGTAATTCCTTTTAGCAGTTCTTTTAGAGTGGGTCTGATGGTGACACATTTTCTTGGTTTTCCTTTATTGCAGAATGTCTTTATTTCCCCTGCATTCCTGAGTGATATTTTTGTTGGATTGTCAATGGTTTTTGATTGGAATGATACACTTGGCGTCTAAATATTTTTGTCTTTCTAGCATTTTTTAAACTATTATTATGCTCAGTTAGCCAACATACGGTACATCATTCATTTTTGATATAGTGTTCAGGGATTCATTAGTTGCGTATAACACCCAGTGCTCATGTTCCATTACTTAGACGGGAGAGAAAAAAGTTTTGGGAGTTTTGTCTGTACCCATTGGTGTCTGTGGTTTGCTCACCAGTCTGGGACATGGGAGTGAAAAAGAAATTCCAGGTCTCTCCCTGCCATGTCATTTCTTAGGTTTGGAGTTTTGTCAGCTTTCTCACCACCTGTCTGAATGTTCTTATGTTGTATATAAATATCCAGTGGTTTTAGCTCTATTTGGTGGGAGGAATAGGAATAAGTATATTCTCTCTATCTTTCTAAAGAGGAAGTCTTGTATGTAGTGGTTTTATTTGAATTTTCCTATGAATAATAGTGTTAAGCATAATTTAAAAAATAACACTGAGCATCTTTTCCTTCACTCATTTGGAATTTTATAGTTTACACTTTGGTTTTGTCGGCTTTGGCCAGCAAACCCTGAGGCAGCAAGTGAAAAGATTACTCCAGACACTTAAGTAGGAGAAAGAAGAGGGTGAGGGGACCAGATGCTGTAGTGGCCACACTCTGTCTTCATTTTTATTATGCATGCTATTGTTAACATCAAAGAATCAAGATTAGAAATGAATGTGAAATCTCAGTAACTAGGGCAGACTACTTGGCATCATGTTATTAGAACTATTTGCACTGTGACTTGCAGGCAGAGTAGGTGACCACTAAGGATTTATGCCTAACCTAAGTTAAGCATTTGCCCCCTGGGAGATTGCTTTGAGCCACAACTAGGATCTTGCTATTTTCAGCCCAGAAACTTCAAAGGAGGCCCAGTTTTTGTGTCACTCCTTCTTTGCTTTTCAACTAGCCTCTCTCAAGGAGAATTGTTTATTATATCTTCGCTAGCCAGGTATTGTGAATTCCCACAGGTTTATGATCAATTTGGAGCATTTTTTTTGTATTGTAGTGTAGGGTATGTAATTATTAATATTATTTGATACTCAGTTATTACACAACGTTTGTTGGAAGACTCCACTGAATGACTTTGCATCACTATTGAAATTTATTCACTATATGCGTGTTCTCTTCTAGGATTTTGATGGTTTCCTGTCTCATGTTTAGTTCTTTCATCTGTTTTGAATTTATTTTGTGTATGGTGGAAGAAAATGGTCCAGTTTCATTCTTTTGCACATTGCTATTCAGTTTTCCCAAAACCATTTGTTGAAGAGACTGTCTTTTCCCTCCCCCCTTCATTGGACATTCTTTCTTGCTGTTGAAGAGTAGTTAACCATATGATTAAATGTAGGTCCACTTCTAGGTTTTCTGTTCTGTTCCATTGATCTGTGTCTATTTTGTGCTAGTACCATACTTTCTTAATCACAATTGCTTTGTCTTAAAGACTGGAATTGTGATGCCTCTAGCTTTGTTTATTTTCTTCAAGATTGCTTTGGCTATTTAGGGTCTTTTGTAGTTCCATACAAATTTTAAGATTATTTGTTCCAGTTCTGTGAAAAATGTTCTTGTTATTTTGATAGGGACTGCATTGGATGTGTAGATTGCTTTGAGTAGTTTAGACATTTTAACAATACTTGTTCTTGCAATCCATGATTTCAATTTCTTTTTTTTTAAGGATTTATTTATTTATTTATTTATTTATTTATTTATAGAATATGAGTGGTGCAGTGGGAGCAGAAGGAGAGGGAGAGAGAGAATCTCAAGTAGACTCTGTGCTGAGTGTGGAGCCTGATGTGGGGATTGCTCTTATGACTCTAAGATCGTGACCTGAGTCAAAATCAAGAGTCAGCGACTTAACCAACTGAGTCACCCAGGAGCGTCTGTTTTTCCATTTCTTTGTTTCATCTTCAGGTTCTTTCATCAGCATTTTATAGTTTTCAAAGTGCAGATCTTTTACCTCTTTGGATAGGCTTATTCCTAGGTATCTTAAGGGTTTTGGTATAATTGTAATTGGGACTGATTGCTTGATTTCTCCTTCTTCTGCTTCATTATTTTGGTGTGTAGAAATGCAATAGATTTCTGTTCATTGATTTTGCATCTTGTGACTCTACTGTAAATTTATCAGTTCTAGCATTTTTTTGGTGGAGTCTTTTGGGTTTTCTCTATAGAGTATCATGTCATCTACAAATAGTGAAAGTTTGGATTCTTCCTTGCTAATTGGGTGCCTTTTATTTCTTTTTGCTGTCTGATTGCTGCAACTAGGCCTTTCAGTACTATGTTGAATAACAGGTATGAGTGGACATCCCTATCTTATTCCTGACCATAGAAGAAATGCTCTCAGTTTTTTCCCTATTGAGGATGATATTAGCTGTGGGTTTTTTGTATATGACCTTTATGATGTTGAATTATGTCCCTTCTATCCAGACTTTGTTGAGGGTGGTTTTTATTATTATTATGAATGAATGTTTTACTTTGTCAAAGCTTTCTCTGCATCTGTTGAGAGGGTCATATGGTTCTTATCCTTTTTTTAAATAATGTGGTTTATCAAGTTTGTTGATTTGCAAATACTGAACCAGCCTGGCAGTCCAGGAATAAATCCTACTTGACCATGGTGAGTCGTTCTTTTAATGTACTGTTGGATAGGATAGGCTAGTATTTTGTTGAGAATTTTTATATCCATGTTCATCAGGGATATTGGTTTGTAGTGCTTTTCTTCAGTGGAGCCCTCATATGGTTTTAGAATCAGGGTAATGCTGGCCTTATAGAATGAGTTTGGATGTTTCCTTCCATTTCCATCTTTGTGTGTATTTTGAGAATAATAGGTATCAACTCTTCTTTAAATGTTTGGTGGACTTTTGTTTGTTAGGAGATTTTTTGACTATTGATTCAAAATCTTTGTTGGTTATCATTCTGTTCAGGTTTTCAGTTTTTTTCCTGCTTCAGTTTTGGTAGTTTGTATGTTTCTAGGCATTTATACCTTTCTTCCAGTTTGTCCAACTTGTTGGCATACAATTTCTCATAATATTTTCTTACAACTGTTTGTATTTCTGTTATAGTTGCTGTGATCTCTCCTTCTTATTTGTGATTTTATTTATTTGGGTCTTTTCTCTTTTCTTTTTGATAAGCCTGGTTAGCAGTTTATCAATTTTAGTATTTTTTTTTCAGAGAACCAGCTCCTGGGTTTCTTTTCTTTCTTTCTTTTTTTTTTTAAAGATTTTATTTATTTATTTGACAGACAGAGATCACAAGTAGGCAGAGAGGCAGGAAGAGAGAGAGAGGAAGGGAAGCAGGCTCCCTGCTGAGCAGAGAGCCCTATGTGGGGCTCAATCCCAGGACCCTGAGCCGAAGGCAGAGGCTTAACCCACTGAGCCACCCAGGTGCTCCAAGGGAAGGGATTTTAAATCTCCAACTATACTCATTGAATTGTTAGGTTATCCTTCTAATTCTGTCAATTTCTACTTCATGCTTTTGAGGGTTCTTTTGTTAGGTGAATAATGTATATTTATAATAGTTCTCTTTATCCTTTAACATTTTGATAAAAAATATTCTGATAATACTTCTTGCTTTAACAGCTACTTTGTCTGATATTAGAATAGCCATTTCTTCTCACTTATGGTTATTGTTTTAGGTTTTCCCATAAATAATTATCTCCCATAAATAATTTCACCTATTTGTGCCTTTAAATCTAAAGTGTGTCTACTGTAGATAGCATATAGATGGATCTTATTTTTTAAATTCAGAGTGACAATTTCTACCTTCTAATTGCAATATTTATTTCATTCATATTAATGTAGTTATTTGTACACTTGAATTTAGGTCTATCATTCTGCTCTGTATTCTATGCATATGTCTTATTTTCTTCTTCCACCTTAATTGACATCTTTTGTATTAAACACATATTATTTTAGTGTTCCATTTTAATGCCTCTGTTGATGTCTTAGCTATATTTTTAAATTATTTTCTTAGTCATTCCTCTAAGTATAATAAATATATCTTCTGTTTGCTTTTATTGATATGTACTTTACACATAACATTGCATGTATATATTGCAATATGATTACTATGGTAATATTAATGAACACCTTTCTCATGTCACATATTTATCATTTATGTTTTGTGTTGAAAACAGTTAAGATTTATTCTCTTTGTGGCTTTGAAGTTTATAATACAGTAATGCTGACTATAATCACTATGTTGTACATACGGTCAGCAAAACTCACTCATCTTCAAGTTGTGACTTTGTACACTTAAACAACATCTTCCCAGTTTCCCCACATCTTAGGCCCAGGTAAACAACACTTGACTGTGTTTTTATCAGTTGATTTTTTTTAGATTCCACATTTAAGTAAGATCACATAGTATTTGTGTATTTCTGTCTGACTTATGTCACTTAATATAATGCCTTCAGAGTCCATCCATTTGTCAGAAATGGCAAGATTTCCTTTTATCTCATGGCTGAGTAACATTCGTATATATGTGAGATATATATATTAATCATACCTTCTTAACCCTTTATCTGTTGGCAGACCTTAGGTTGTTTCATTTTTTGACTATTGTAAGTAACGTAATGAGCATGGCTGTGCAGATATTTACTTCAGATACTGACTTCAGTTCCTTTTAATATATACCCAAGAGTGAGATTACTGGATTATATGATAATTCTATTTTTAATATTCTTTGAAAATTAAATGAATTTCCACTGTGGTTGTACCAATGTACATTCCTACCAAAAGTCTTCCTTTTCCTCACATTCTACCAATATTAGTTATCTTTTCTCTTTTTGATAAAAGCCATTCTAACAGATGTGAGGTGATAATCTCATTGCTTTATACTCACTGATTTGCATTTCCCTGATGAATTGTGTGGTTGAGCACCTCTTCATATACCTATTGGCCATTTGTATATCTTCAGAAAAATGTCTACTCAGGTCCTTTGTCCATGTTTAAAATTGGATTATTTTATTTTTTATTATAGTGTTGTATGAGTTCTTTATGTATTTTGGAACTTAGTCCCTTATCAGATAAATGGTTTGCAATTACATTCTCCTAGTCTATATGTTGTCTTTTCTTTCTTTTTTTTTTTGACTGTTTCTTTTACTGTGCAGAAACTATTTAATGTAATGTCATATTTTTTGTTTATGTTTTTGCTTTGTTTATTTATTTTTTGTTTTGTTTACACTTTTATTTTATGCTTATGTTTTTGGTGACTTATCCTAGACATCATTATCTAAACCATTGTCAATGATATTTTTCCTTTTGCTTATACCAGTGATTTTACACTTTCATATATTTTTATGTTATTAATTTGTGTGGGTTTTTGTTGTTGTTTTGTTGCTTGAAGAAATCCCTTTAGCATTTCTGTAGACTAGATCTAGTGCTTATATATTCCTTAGATGCACAGTTTTAACAGACACCAGTGGAGTCATGCTGTTGCAATCCTGTGATTGACACCCAAGTCCAGAGTTGAAATTTGATCCACCATCCCCTGAGATGGTGGGAAAGTCTTTATTTCTCTTTTATTTCTGAATGATAGCTTTGGGGAGTAAGACATTCTTGGTTGACAGTTATTTCTTTTTTCCTTTGATCACTTTGAAAATATCATACCAACTTCTTGGGAAGTGGCAGAGTTAGAAGTTCCTAAGCTCAATTCATCTCATGGGTAAAACTAGTTAACACTCATATCAGTGTAAATAACCTAGACAATGACCCAAAGACTTGCAGAACAGACTGTCCACAGAAGAGTTTAGAGAAGAGGCTACATCCAAGAAGGTAGGAAGTCCAAAGATGTAGGCAGGACCTAAGCAGACTTGCATGACTGTTCGTGGGAAGAAGCACTGCCATAGGTATGGAGAGAGAAGAAACAAACCTTCATACAGAGCACTCCAGGTATGGGGAACCCACTTAGGGAAAAAGAATCCCATAACATTGGCTTCAAAAACCAAAGGGGTCTTATTTTTGTGGGGATTAAGACATGAAACTTTAAAATGAGTAATCCTATCTCTGAGAGAGCCTGGGGGCTATAGAAAACTCAGTCTCTACCCCTAGAGACAGCACAACAAACAACATGACTGAGATACACCATAGAAGCATCAGATTAAAAAAACACCTAGCGTATACAAGAAGTTTTATATACTAATTTCAGAGCATGTGGGGGAGGGCAGGGATCTTCAAAGGAACAAAGGAGATGGCCAGCAGCATTTCCCTGCCCTGATCCCTGGCATAGAGACAAGGAACCAGTGCTGCACCAATGCTCTCCACCTAGCTTGCTAACACTATGCATCACCCTGTATTCCCAACAGTCATGGCTCCTCCAGCCAGGTTCCTGTTCCAGGTATCTTTCTACCTGAGCAAAACTTGCTGACACTGTGTGTCCTGCCCTATGTTCTCCTGGGAACCTACTATCTCCAACATATCCTTGTCCAGAGCTCAGGCAAAGCTGTACCACAAGCCTGGGAGTATCCAAGAAGCCCCAACAGGGGCCAGTACCATTCTAAAGGATTTCTGCCCTGGGGAAGAGGAGAAGATAACCACATGCAGTAGTCCAACTGCAGCCCCAGCAGAGAGTTGGGGTAGATACATGGTCTGACTGCAGGCCCTAAACATTAATGAAAGCTTCTATGGGAGAATAGAAAAGCTTCTATAGGAGAACACAGGGAGAATGGCCTGCTATTTGTATGGTGCTGCATCTTTGGAAATGTCTGGTCTGACTCAACTCAAGTCCAAAGAGGCCCTAAATGGGACCAAACCCATTCCCCAACAGACAATGACCACTGCAGATGACAGGACTCAAGGTAAAAGTAGATCAGCCACAACAGCACGGCTCATACAACACACACAGGCGACACCCTTGGAATGCCTGGATCCACTGAACAAGGGACATTATATAGCAAGGCACTACAGGAACTCTTCTTCATAAAGCTGTTATTTTTAAGAGCAGGAGATATAGCTGACTTTCCTAATACACAGAAAAAGACACAGAGTTAGACAGAATATCAGCAAGGAAACAGTGGCTTTGAATGACACACTGGAATAGATGGTTTTAATAGATATATTCAGAACATTCTACCCTATTAGGGCAGAATACACATTCTTTTCAAGTGCACATGGAACATTATCCAGAATAGGTCAGAAAACAGCTCTCAGCACATTAAAAAAGATTGAAGTCATACCAGGCATCTTTTTCTGATCACAATACCGTGAAACTAGAAATCAACCACAAGAAAAAATCTGGAATGAACACAAATACATGAAAGTTTAAATTCATGCTACTAAACAATGAATGGGTCAACTGAGAAATCAAGGGGACATTTAAAAAATACATAGAGACAAAGGAAATTCAAAACACATTATTTAAGGGGGGGGGAAGTTATAGTAATACAGACCTACTTCAAGAAGCAAAAAAAAAAAAAAAATCTCAAATAAAAAAACAAACTTTACACTTAAAGGAGCTAGAAAAAGAACAGACTAAACCCAAAACCAGCAGAAAGGAGGAAATAATAAAGATTAGAGCACATACAAATGATAGAGGGACACCTGGATGGCTCAGTTGGTTGAGCATCCAACTCTTGATTTTGGCTTGGCTCATGATTTCGGGGTTGTAAAATCAAGCCCTGCATTGGGCTCTAGTCACTTAGCATAGAAGTCTGTACTTCCAAACATGTGCTGAAGCCAGCTAGTACTGGTTTCTGAACACCAATTATGCATGTCTTTTTCAACACTGTGTTCATGATCTCACATTGGTGACTTGAAATAAACCATTCATGGTGACTTTGCACCACAAATATCAACAAATGCTAAAAAAAAAATAATGTTTTCATCCCTTCTCCAGTATGCCCAATTACCAGCACAAGGTTGTATCTATTCATGGTACAGACCAATACAGTGATACAATGATGACTTCAAATAACCTTACTTTTTAAAGAAATAGAGAAACGTGCACACAAACACACACACACACACACTCTCTCTCTCTCTCTTAGACTTGCCCACATATTTACTATTTCTATTGACCTTTATTCCTTCCTGTGGATCTATGTTACCATCTAGTGTTACAAACTTTTAGCTTGAAAAACATTTTTGAAGAACAGGTCTGCTAAGAAGAAATTCAGTTAGGTTTTATGCATGTTGTTAGGTCCTTACTCACCTTCTTTTTTTGAAAGACTGTTTTGCTGAATCTAGAATTCTTGTTTGACAAGTTTATTTGTTTTGTTTCACTTTCTTTTAGGGTTACTTTGGTTTATATTTTGTTGTTGTTGTTTTGTTTTGTTTTGTTTCCAGGACTTTGAGCTCCTTGGTTTTGACCTTCCCTGTCTTTTACTCTTTATAGTTTCTGGTGAGAACTCCTCTATTAATCCTATTATTCGTTGTAATTAAATGTAATCAGTAGTTTTTTGCTACTTCCAAGATCATCTTTTTTTGCTTGCTTTTTATCTTATTTTTTAATCATGCTAAAATAATAGAAAATTTACCATATTACCCATTTATTTAACAAATAAACTTTTTTTCTGAGAGCAGTTTTAGGTTCACAGCAAAACTGAGATATGGCATAGAGATTTCCTATATACTCCTATAGTCTATACGTGCATGGCTTCTCCTATTATCTATAACCCCAACCAGAGTAGTGCATTTGCTACAACTGATGAATGTACATTGACACATCTTTATTACTGAAAGAACATAGTTTAAATTAAAATTTTCCCTTGATCTTGTACATTTTATGAATTTAGAGATATGTATAAAGACATATTTTTATAGAATGGTTTCACGGGCCTAAAAATCCTCTGTCCTTCCCCTATTAATTCTTCCCTTCCTTCTAAGCCTTGGCAACCACTGACCTTTTTACTGTTTCCATTTCCATAGTTTCATGTTTTCTGGGATGTTGTATAGTTGGAATCACACAACATCTCACGTCTTATCCATTACATTTAATATACATGTTAACATTTTACAGCATGCATCTTTTTTTTTTTTTTAAAGATTTTATTTATTTATTTGACAGACAGAGATCACAAGCAGGCAGAGAGACAGGCAGGGAGAGAGGAGGAGGCAGGCTCGCTGCTGAGCAGAGAGCCCGATGTGGGGCTCGATCCCAGGACCCTGGGATCATGACCTGAGCCAAAGGCAGAGGCTTAAACCACTGAGCCACCCAGGCACCCCTACAGCATGCATCTTAACCAACTTTATTCATAGTCTGGGAGTGCTAACTGTATTCACATTGTTGTCCAACAGACCTCTAGAACTTTTACCTTTTAAAACTGAAACTTCATACTCCTCCACTTTCCCCTCAAACCTTATTAATCATCATTCTACTTTCTATCAGTTTCAATATTTAGATATTTCATACAATGTAATAGTACACTCTTTTGCGTATAACTGGTTTTTTTTTCACTTAGCATATTTTTCTGGGGTTTCATCCATGTTGTAGATGTGACAGGATTTCCTTCCTCTTCAAGGCTAATATTACACTGTTGTATGTAATATAAAATAACCATATTTTCTTAATCCTTTTACACATCAGTGGACATGTGGCCTGCTTCTACCACTTAGCTCTTGTAAATAATGCTGCAGTGAGCATGAGTGTAAAGATAATTCTTTATGATCTTGCTTTCAATTTTTTAGACATTTTCCTATATGTAAGATTGCTGATTCATATGATAATTCTATTCTTAATTTTTTGAAGAAGTTCTATAATGTTTTCATAATGGCTGACTGATTTTCATTCCCAAGAACAGTGCAACCATGTCTACTTCCTCATAGGAGGTTTTGTTTTTTGACAATATCCATCCTGAGGAATATGAGGTGATACCTCATTATGGTTTTGATTATCATTTCTCTGATAATTGGTTATATTGAATATCATTATATATTTTTTTTGACCATTTGTATATTTTCAATGTCTATTCCATTTCTTTGCCCATTTTTAATTGGATTATTTGTTTTTTGTTGTTGTTACTAGTGACATAGAATTCCTTATATTTTTGGATATGAATCTTTGTTTTGATATATAATTTGCAGGCATTTTTTCCCCACTCTATCTTTTCATTCTGTTGATCAGTCCCTTTGATGCCCAGAAATATTTTAATTTTATGTAGTCCATTTGTTTACAATGGCATTTTCCTTGTGGTCTGTGCTTTTAGTGTCATATCCAAGAAGTCATTGGCAAATACAGTTTTATTTACTTTCCGTCCATGTTTTCTTCAAGGAACTTTATAGTTTTACACCTTGTGTTTAAGTCTTTAGTCCATTTATTTATTTATTTATTTATTTAAAAGATTATTTATTTATTTATTTATTTATTTATTTGACAGAGAGAGAGAGCAGGCAGAGAGGCAGGTAGAGAGAGAGGAGGAAGCAGGCTCCCTGCTGAGCAGAGAGCCCGATGCGGGGCTTGATCCCAGGACCCTGAGATCATGACCTGAGCCGAAGGCAGCGGCTTAACCCACTGAGCCACCCAGGCGCCCCTCTTTAGTCCATTTAAAGTTAACTTTAGTATATGGTATAAATGTAAGCATCCAACTTCATTCTTGTGCTTGTGGATAGTAAGTTTTCCAGCACATTTGTGAAAGATACTGTCCTTTTCCTATTGAATGGTCTGGTACCCTCATAAAAAATGATTAGACCATACATACACAGGTTTTTGTCTGGATATATTTTGAAGTTGTTTCCATGGGGGATTTAGAGTATGGGGCTTTCTATTCCTGCATCTCTTTGATGTTACACCCTCTCTAGTCTGAAAGAGTGTGTAGGGCAGATATGGATTCTGTGGTAAATAATGTGGTCCACGGCTGCTGGATGTGGAAGACATATCATCTATTCCCTGATTTTCACACTGACTTAAGTCACCTCATAACCTACCCTCTTCCCTCTAGATTATTTCTTTGTGTTTACAAGTCTTCTTCAGTCATGTCAGTATGAAGTTTTGAGATGTGGATTTCTATGTGGTCATTCTGTTATTAGTTTACTCACTCCTGGGGTCCATACATATTTTTTAATGACATTTAAGGAGTTGTTCATTCATTGTGATTTAAGACTGTTTTCTGTCCTTTTTTGTCTCTCTTGTCTTCTCAGATTATACTTAGACCTATGCTAGTTTTCCTGATACTATTAAAATTCTCAGAACCTTGCTAATTTTTTTCTCATTTTTCCCTCTCTTTCTCTGGGATGAGTAAATTCTGCTACTCCATCCTCCATTTCATCATTTTTTTCTACTGCATCTCAAGTTTTCCCTAGAGTAAACAGTGCATTTATAATTTCAGGTATGTATTCATAAACTAAGGATTTCTCTGTGGTCTATTCATATAGTTTTATTTCTCTACTGATATTTCCTACTTGTTATTTGGTACCATATTATCATTTAATAATTTGATCATAGTTATCTTTATAATTTACATTTATTCATAAATATTACTTTAATATACTTTTTTTTTTCTAGCAAATCTAACATCTTTTCCCAGTAAGAGTTTCTATTAACCTTGTTTTCACTTAGCATACAGACCTATACTTTCTATGCATGTTTTAAACCTTTTGGGTGGACATTTTGAAAATATAGTTTAGGAAACATGCATTGTATTTCATTTTTCTTAGTTTTTTTTTTTGAACTTGTATAACTTTTTTTTTTTCATTATATGTGTCTTTTTTTTTTAATTTTTTTATTTTTTCAGCATAACAGTATTCATTGTTTTTGTACCACACCCAGTGCTCCATGCAATCCGTGCCCTCTCTAATACCAACCACCTGGTTCCCCCAATCTCCCACACCCCTGCCCCTTCAAAACCCTTAGATTGTTTTTCAGAGTCCATAGTCTCTCATGGTTCACCTCCCCTTCCAATTTCCCTCAACTCCCTTCTCCTCTCCATCTCCCCTTGTCCTCCATGCTATTTGTTATGCTCCACAAATAAGTGAAACCATATGATAATTGACTCTCTCTGCTTGACTTATTTCACTCAGCATAATCTCTTCCAGTCCCGTCCATGTTGCTACAAAACTTGGGGATTCATCCTTTCTTTCTTTCTTTTTTTTTTTTTTTTCAGCTTTATAAACATATATTTTTATCCCCAGGGGTACAGGTCTGCGAATCGCAAGGTTTACACACTTCACAACACTCACCATAGCACATACCCTCCCCGATATCCATAACCCCACCCCCTCTCCCAACCCCCTCCCCCCATCAACCCTCAGTTTGTTTTGTGAGATTAAGAGTCACTTATGGTTTGTCTCCCTCCCAATCCCATCTTGTTTCATTTACTCTTCTCCTACCCCCTCGACCCCCCATGTTGCATCTCCTCTCCCTCATATCAGGGAGATCATATGATAGTTGTCTTTCTCCGATTGACTTATTTCGCTAAGCATGATACCCTCTAGTTCCATCCACGTCGTCGCAAATGGCAAGATTTCATTTCTTTTGATGGCTGCATAGTATTCCATTGTGTATATATACCACTTCTTCTTTATCCATTCGTCTGTAGATGGACATCTAGGTTCTTTCCATAGTTTGGCTATTGTAGACATTGCTGCTATAAACATTCAGGTGCATGTGCCCCTTCGGATCACTATGTTTGTATCTTTAGGGTAAATACCTAGCAGTGCAATTGCAGGGTCATAGGGTAGTTCTATTTTCAACATTTTGAGGAACCTCCATGCTGTTTTCCAGAGTGGTTGCACCAGCTTGCATTCCCACCAACAGTGTAGGAGGGTTCCCCTTTCTCCGCATCCTCGCCAGCATCTGTCATTTCCTGACTTGTTAATTTTAGCCATTCTGACTGGTGTGAGGTGATATCTCATGGTGGTTTTGATTTGTATTTCCCTGATGCCGAGTGATATGGAGCACTTTTTCATGTGTCTGTTGGCCATCTGGATGTCTTCTTTGCAGAAATGTCTGTTCATGTCCTCTGCCCATTTCTTGATTGGATTATTTGTTCTTTGGGTGTTGAGTTTGCTAAGTTCTTTATAGATTTTGGACACTAGTCCTTTATCTGATATGTCATTTGCAAATATCTTCTCCCATTCTGTCAGTTGTCTTTTGTTTTTTTTAACTGTTTCCTTTGCTGTGCAAAAGCTTTTGATCTTGATAAAATCCCAAAAGTTCATTTTTGCCCTTGCTTCCCTTGCCTTTGGTGATGTTCCTAGGAAGATGTTGCTGCGGCTGACGTCGAAGAGGTTGCTGCCTGTGTTCTCCTCGAGGATTTTGATGGATTCCTTTCTCACATTGAGATCCTTCATCCATTTTGAGTCTATTTTCATGTGTGGTGTAAGGAAATGGTCCAATTTCATTTTTCTGCATGTGGCTGTCCAATTTTCCCAACACCATTTATTGAAGAGGCTGTCTTCTTTCCATTGGACATTCGTTCCTGCTTTGTCGAAGATGAGTTGACCATAGAGTTGAGGGTCCATTTCTGGGCTCTCTATTCTGTTCCATTGATCTATGTGTCTGTTTTTGTGCCAGTACCATGGTGTCTTGATGATGACAGCTTTGTAATAGAGCTTGAAGTCAGGAATTGTGATGCCACCAACTTTGGCTTTCTTTTTCAATATTCCTTTGGCTATTCGAGGTCTTTTCTGGTTCCATATAAATTTTAGGATTATTTGTTCCATTTCTTTGAAAAAAATGGATGGTACTTTGATAGGAATTGCATTAAATGTGTAGATTGCTTTAGGTAGCATAGATATTTTCACAATATTTATTCTTCCAATCCAGGAGCATGGAACATTTTTCCATTTCTTTGTGTCTTCCTCAATTTCTTTCATGAGTACTTTATAGTTTTCTGAGTAAAGATTCTTAGTCTCTTTGGTTAGGTTTATTCCTAGGTATCTTATAGTTTTGGGTGCAATTGTAAATGGGATGGACTCCTTAATTTCTCTTTCTTCTGTCTTGTTGTTGGTGTAGAGAAATGCAACTGATTTCTGTGCATTGATTTTATATCCTGACACTTTACTGAATTCCTGTTCTAGCAGTTTTGGAGTGGAGTCTTTTGGGTTTTCCACATAGAGTATCATATCATCTGCAAAGAGTGATAGTTTGACTTCTTCTTTGCCGATTTGGATGCCTTTAATTTCCTTTTGTTGTCTGATTGCTGAGGCTAGGACTTCTAGTACTATGTTAAATAGCAGTGGTGATAACGGACATCCCTGCCGTATTCCTGACCTTAGCGGAAAAGCTTTCAGTTTTTCTCCATTGAGAATGATATTTGCGGTGGGTTTTTCATAGATGGCTTTGATAATATTGAGGTATGTGCTGTCTATCCCTACACTTTGAAGAGTTTTGATCAGGAAGGGATGCTGTACTTTGTCAAATGCTTTTTCAGCATCTATGGAGAGTATCATATGGTTCTTGTTCTTTCTTTTATTAATGTGTTGTATCACATTGATTGATTTGCGGATGTTGAACCAGCCTTGCAGCCCTGGAATAAATCCCACTTGGTCGTGGTGAATAATCCTTTTAATGTACTGTTGAATCCTATTGGCTAGTATTTTGGCGAGAATTTTTGCATCTGTGTTCATCAAGGATATTGGTCTGTAGTTCTCTTTTTGGGATCCTTGTCTGGTTTTGGGATCAAGGTGATGCTGGCCTCATAAAATGAGTTTGGAAGTTTTCCTTCTATTGCTATTTTTAGGAACAGTTTCAGGAGAATAGGAATTAGTTCTTCTTTAAATGTTTGGTAGAATTCCCCCAGGAAGCCGTCTGGCCCTGGGCTTTTGTTTGTTTGGAGATTTTTGATGACTGTTTCAATCTCCTTACTGGTTATGGGTCTGTTGAGGCTTTCTATTTCTTCCTGGTTCAGTTGTGGTAGTTTATATGTCTCTAGGAATGCATCCATTTCTTCCAGATTGTCAAATTTGTTGGCGTAGAGTTGCTCATAGTATGTTCTTATAATTGTCTGTATTTCTTTGATGTTCGTTGTGATCTCTCCTCTTTCATTCATGATTTTATTTATTTGGGTCCTCTCTCTTTTCTTTTTGATAAGTCTGGCCAGGGGTTTATCAATCTTATTAATTCTTTCAAAGAACCAGCTCCTAGTTTCGTTGATTTGTTCTATTGTTTTTTTGGTTTCTATTTCATTGATTTCTGCTCTGATCTTTATGATTTCTCTTCTCCTGCTGGGTTTAGGGTTTCTTTCTTGTTCTTTCTCCAGCTCCTTTAGGTGTAGGGTTAGGTTGTGTACCTGAGACCTTTCTTGTTTCTTGAGAAAGGCTTGTACTGCTATATATTTTCCTCTCAGGACTGCCTTTGTTGTGTCCCACAGATTCTGAACCGTTGTGTTTTCATTATCATTTGTTTCCATAAATTTTTTCAATTCTTCTTTGATTTCCTGGTTGACCCATTCATTCTTTAGAAGGATGCTGTTTAGTCTCCATGTATTTGGGTTCTTTCCAAATTTCCTCTTGTGATTGAGTTCTAGCTTTAGAGCATTGTGGTCTGAAAATATGCAGGGAATGATCCCAATCTTTTGATACCTGTTGAGACTTGATTTAGGACCAAGAATGTGATCTATTCTGGAGAATGTTCCATGTGCACTAGAGAAGAATGTGTATTCTGTTGCTTTGGGATGAAATGTTCTGAATATATCTGTGATGTCCATCTGGTCCAGTGTGTCATTTAAGGCCTTGATTTCCTTGTTGATCTTTTGCTTGGATGATCTGTCCATTTCAGTGAGGGGAGTGTTAAAGTCCCCTACTATTATTGTATTCTTGTCGATGTGTTTCTTTGATTTTGTTATTAATTGGTTTCTATAGTTGGCTGCTCCCACGTTAGGGGCATAGATATTTAAAATTGTTAGATCTTCTTGTTGGACAGTTCCTTTGAGTATGATATAGTGTCCTTCCTCATCTCTTATTATAATCTTTGGCTTAAAATCTAATTGATCTGATATAAGGATTGCCACTCCTGCTTTCTTCTGATGTCCATTAGCATGGTAAATTCTTTTCCACCCCCTCACTTTAAACCTGGAGGTGTCTTCGGGTGTAAGATGAGTTTCTTGTAGGCAACATATAGATGGTTTTTGTTTTTTTATCCATTCTGATACCCTGTGTCTTTTGATTGGGGCATTTAGCCCATTAACATTCAGGGTAAGTATTGAGAGATATGAATTTAGTGCCATTGTATTGCCTGTAAGGTGACTGTTATTGTATATTGTCTCTGTTCCTTTCTGATCTACTACTTTGAGGGTCTCTCTTTGCTTAGAGGACCCCTTTCAATATTTCCTGTAGAGCTGGTTTGGTATTTGCAAATTCTTTCAGTTTTTGTTTGTCCTGGAAGCTTTTAATCTCTCCGTCTATTTTCAATGATAGCCTAGCTGGATATAGTATTCTTGGCTGCATGTTTTTCTCATTTAGTACTCTGAATATATCATGCCAGCTCTTTCTGGCCTGCCAGGTCTCTGTGGATAAGTCTGCTGCCAATCTAATATTTTTACCATTGTACATTACAGACTTCTTTTCCCGGGCTGCTTTCAGGATCTTTTCTTTGTCACTAAGACTTGTCAATTTTACTATTAGGTGACGGGGTGTAGACCTATTCTTATTGATTTTGAGGGGGGTTCTCTGAACCTCCTGGATTTTGATGCTTGTTCCCTTTGCCATATTGGGGAAATTCTCTCCAATAATTCTCTCCAATATACCTTCTGCTCCCCTCTCTGTTTCCTCTTCTTCTGGAATCCCAATTATTCTAATGTTGTTTCGTCTTATGGTGTCACTTATCTCTCGAATTCTCCCCTCGTGGTCCAGTAGCTGTTTGTCCCTCTTTTGCTCAGCTTCTTTATTCCCTGTCATTTGGTCTTCTATATTGCTAATTCTTTCTTCTGCCTCATTTATCCTAGCAGTGAGAGCCTCCATTTTTGATTGCACCTCATTAATAGCTTTTTTTATTTCAACTTGGTTAGATTTTAGTTCTTTTATTTCTCCAGAAAGGGCTTTTATATCTCCCGAGAGGGTTGCTTTAATATCTTCCATGCCTTTTTCAAGCCCGGCTAGAACCTTGAGAATCATCATTCTGAACTCTATATCTGACATATTACCAATGTCTGTATTGATTAGGTCCCTAGCCTTTGGTATTGCCTCTTGTTCTTATTTTGTTGTGAATTTTTCCGCCTTGTCATTTTGTCCAGATAAGAGTTTATGAAGGAGCAAGTAAAATACTAAAAGGGTGGCAACAACCCCAGGAAAATATGCTTTAGCCAAATCAGAAGAGATCCTGAATTGTGAGGGGGGAGAAAGGGGATAAAAAGGGGTTCAGAAAGAAAGAAAAAAAAAACTATTAAAAAAAAGAAAGCATATAAAGAAAAAATATAAAAAGAGGAAAAAATTATATATATTAGATAAACTATTTAAAAAACGTTAAAAAAAGAAAACAGTAAAAGTTAAAAAAAATTTAGCAGAAGAAGAGAAAAAGAAAAAAAAATTGAAAAAGAAAAAAAAATTAAATTAACTGCAAGGCTAAAAAATCATGGGGAGAAAGCCATGAGTTCCGTGCTTTGCTTTCTTCTCCTGTGGAATTCTGCCGTTCTCCTTGGTAGGTGAACTTGGTCCTGGCTGGGTTTCCCATAGATCTTCTGGGGGAGGGGCCCGTTGTAGTGATTCTCAAGCGTCTTTGCCCCAGGCGGAGTTGCACCACCCTTACCCGGGGCCGCGCTGAGTCATCCGCTCGGGTTCGCTTTCGGGAGCTTTTGTTCCCTGAGCGCTTTCCGTAGAGTCCGGAGGACGGGAATAAAGATGGC
The DNA here is from genome assembly GCF_902655055.1 of Lutra lutra. Taxonomy (NCBI): domain Eukaryota; kingdom Metazoa; phylum Chordata; class Mammalia; order Carnivora; family Mustelidae; genus Lutra; species Lutra lutra. The sequence continues at coordinate 90,223,388 of NC_062285.1, forward strand.
GGCCTCCCGGTCTCCGGCCCAGAGGAGCCGAGAGCCCGGGGCCCCACTCCTCAGTGTGCCCTCAGAGAACAGCGCCAAATGACTCCCGTCACCCTGGCCTCCGGCCGCGCTCCGAGCTGACCGAGCCTGCGACCGGTTCAAGGCAACCCCGAGCTGAGAGTCACTCCTCGGCTCTGTCTCTGCAGCCGGCTTCCCCGTTCTAATACCGGTAAGCTCTGCGACACTGAGACACCCCCGATCCTTCTGCGACCCTGCGGGACCTGAGGCCGCGCTTACCCCGCCTGGGCTTCACCCCAGTTAAGCCTCTGGAGCGATGTCCCTCAGCGGAACAGACTTTTAAAAGTCCTGATTTTGCTCCGTTGCTCTGCCGCTCGCCGGGAGCCGGCCCCTGCCCCCGCGGTCTATCTTCTCGTCGCTTTGGATTCACTTCTCCGCCAGTCCTACCTCGCAGAAAGTGGTTGATTTTCTGTTTCTGGAATTGCTGTTCTTCTTCTCTTCAATCTCCCGTTGGATTTGTAGGTGTTTGCAATCTTTAGATAAGCTATTTAGCTGATCTCCCGCTACCCGAAGTAGTCTCAGCCTGCTACTTCTCCGCCATCTTGACTCCTCCCCCCTGAACTTGTATAACTTTTACCATAGAATCTTCTCTTCTGAATTGCCTCCTGATATGTCTGCTCAGTTTTCCCACATTGTTTGTTTTTATTTTCTAGCCTATATTCCCGGGCATTGCCCTTGGTGATTTTGTAGCTTAGATGTCAATCATTAATTTTTTAAAAAAGGCTGTATTCAAATACTGCAAATCAGTAGGGTTTCTGCTCTCTGCCATGTAATGTGTGTGTATGAGAGCGTGTGGGTGTGTGTGTGTGAGGGAAGTGCTCATAACTTTATTATCATTTCTCAATTCTCCTTAAGCTTTCAGGTTTCACTTTTAACTGGGTTTATCCGGCTCTCCTCTACATGTGGGCACATTTTTTTTTTTTTCCATCAACCAGGAGTTTATAGAGAGCTAATGTCCTCTCTTCTGGTGTACTTTCACTTTCAATATCGTCCCCTTATATTTTTGGGAGGCCTCCACCTCAGATTAGAGAAAGTGTGAGTTTTACTCATACATTATCAAGCAGATTCCCCACTTGGAGCTGAAAAACAATAGGCTACTTATCCTTTTCCCCACTGTTAATCCGGTCTGGCCCTGTGGCAACAGTACCAGTGATTTTTGCAGCCTTTCCCAAGTTGTAAATACTATAGTTCCTCTTGATCACTGAGTGAGGGCAGCAAGTGGGAAGGCATGGGCAGTCCTAGGCAAGAAGATTACAAACATTCATTACTTGAATCTGTATGTTTTTTCCCAATAATAAATATTTCATAAATTATTATTAACATTTGGTCAATTACCAGAACTGTAAAACTGTTATTTTTGTCAGATTGTCCTCTGCACTTAGTTTTACTGAGATATTTTCATAATCTGTGCAGTGTATAACATTATATTATAATTTGAAAGACTCTATAGGGAAGCCCATGTGGTTCACTTAGATAAGTATCTGACCGTTGATTTTGGCTCAGGTCAAATCTCTGGGTCATGAGATCAAACTGGGCTCTGGGCTGAGTATGGAACCTGTTTGAGATTTTCTCTCCCTCTGCTCCCCCTCCTGCTCTCTCTCTCGCTCTCTCTAAAATAATAATGATAATGATGTAAGAAGGAAGTAACTTTATTTGTTGCTACAAAATTCAAATGAGTTTAAGAGCTTTTATTTGACTTCAAATAAAATCTGTTTTCTCATAGTATATGTTGAACTTCTTCATTCATTCTTCATGGATTAGAGTCTCTGAGAGAAGCAGTAATTCATGGGTGTTGCCTAAAGGCTTAACTTTCTTTTCCAAACTGTAAGTTTCTTGAAAACTCCTATATTTTACCTCTTAGAAGAATTACTCATAGAAAGAAAAAAAATATGTGAATAATATATAAACAGTGATTTAAGTGCTTCTATAGAAAAATTATATGAAAATATTCAGATTTAGATATATAACCATTTAGTAAATGAAATGCTTCTTCATTAAAATATTAAATTATATTTTACCAAGATTAATTAATATTATTTTTATATTTCAGATTGTCAGTAACTTCAGAGAGGGACAACAATTGTACATTTTTACATGTTCGCACAAACAAATTTACTCTTGCATCCTGCTTAGAAAGAAAAACATATATTTGTAAGTACCAGGCACTTCAGCTTATCTAAATTTGGTATATTGCTTTCTTATCATCTGTAAAGAACATATTTCTCTTTTCTTCAAGCCATACAATTATTTACTCAGTTTTTTTTAAGATATTATTTTTGAGAGAAATTTTAGGTTCACAACAAAATAAAGAGGAAGGTACTGAGATTTCCTTTATTGCTCCTGTCTGCACATGTAATGGCCTCCCCTGTTATTAGCAACATTCACTGGAAGGGTCCATTTGTTACCAAGGATGAATCTGCAATAATGTATCATAATCACCCAAAGTCCAAACTGTACCTGAGATTTCACCCATGGTGTGTAGAACTATTTTTCAACCTTTAGTTATGTTAATGTAGAAATGTATATACTCAGGAACATATTATGCATTTCTTAAGCTTTTATGTGTAGTAAAATAAATTATATCTAAATCATGACATCAAGCATTATTATTTTAAGTCCTCAATAAAGTGAACAATTCCCCTCATATTTCCAAATTAATTGATTTGTCCTAGCCCTTGGAGGGGGCTGCTGCAAAATGAGGGTTGAACAACTCAGGGTGGCAAGGTTTTCGGTGTTGAGAAAGGAGACAGAAACCAGGAGGAGTTTGATGAAAAGTAAGGGAAAGCCTTCTGAGAGGAGCTGAAAGGAAATTATAAGAATACCTTAGGATAAAAGGAGAGTACCAGAAGGAGGGAATCACTGGGAAGCCACCTCTACTCTCTGGAGATGGGATTTAGATGTCACTGAAGACAATGTGGCCACACATGGCTTCATTGCAGACATGCTCACTGCATTGGCCTGGGACAGAGCAATTCCATAGTCTACACCTGAACTTGACAAGCATGGATCTCAGGCTGCTATTGGCAGGAAGGAAGAATTCCCTATGACAGTGTAAGCAGGTAGAGGCTGGAGGATGGGAAACTTTGACTGGGACTGGCCACAAAAACCTGCTGGAGGCTGAATACACAGGACTTCCTGCATGCACAGTTTGCAACAAAGCCATAGGGGCCAAACACCCTGAAACCACCATGAAACCAGAAGAAGAGCCCTTTCTGCTCCAGTGTCTCTCCATTGCCTTTTACCAATAAAACTCACCCATGTGAAATGACAAGGGAGAGAGGTGGATAGGATCTAGCTCCACTGTCTGAGAACAGGGGAGTGAGGATTGATTTGGAGCTGAGAGCACCAAACTGTTATCATGCAACAACATGATATCATGAGTTATTATGCAACAACCACAGGGTTGCTCTATAAGAGCCATGAGGATCTGCCTCAACTTCCCAGAGAATGGAACCAAAGTGGACCTTCAGGATCTATTTTAGTGCAGCACTGTCAAAGATTAGGTTCATTCTTGGGTAGAGCTTGTTTTTTCATTGAATAATAACGAGTGCCCTTGCTATTTTTTCTTGTCTCTTGTTTTCCTGGTTTTCAGATATTTTGGGAGAGATTTTGTTTATTAAATTCCCTCTGTCCTCACTTCTGTCACTCTTTATTACCAAGTTTAGAAATATATTTTGATGTGAGAAATAAAATGTTAAATATTGAAGAAAATAAGTATTTAAAGTGTACAGATATTTGTGTGGGTCAAACAGTTAGTTTTATCAGATTTCAGGACAGACTTTAGTAATTTGATAAAGATTAAGATATTTTTCTAGCCTAATTCAGTTACCAGAGGGAGAGAGATTAAACTTGATTATTAATTGCAAAGTAAATTCATATTTCATATACATTTATCTCTTTGAACATAGACATATTCTTTATATTCTTTACATTTATTTCCCATGTTAACACAGAAGATAGATGCATATTCAGAATTAACTTCATATAATATGTAAATGGTAGTTGTAACTAATTGCTAAGACTGTGTTACAAACAACCCAATCTTGCAATGACATTTAAAAAAAGCATTTGTTTCTCACTCAGCATTTGTGGTTTGGCTGTGTTTCAGTTGATGGAGGTTTGGGTTGTATGGACTTGGCTGTAAACCACAGATGCAGCTCAGATCTTTTTTAATATATTTTATTCTTAGAACAATAGGCTATCTGGTATATGACCTATGAAGAGATTTGCTGCTCTCCTCGGGGCCAGCAGATATATGCTTCTTAATGCTTTCCCTCTGAACTCATAAGGTGTCACTTTCCCACCCACCATATATTGTGAAAACAAGTGACATAGCCAAACCTCTCAATAATAGTCTGCAAAGTTTACTGTTTTCAAAGAAGTCAGTTGGAGGAAGTATAGGTTCACTGAACAATAACCTAATCTACCATAATAGCTACAGGAATATTTTTCTCATTATATTTCATGAGATAGATATCTTTGTACAAAATAAATATGGTGAAATAGAAAAAAAAAGTACTTTCCTAAATTCCCATCTAGATTTTTGTTTCCTCTGTGCCAAAAACTGTTATAAAATAGTTTTGTCTAGCGGTTAACATCATCATTCAGATGTTCACCAGGGTCCTTGATGAACTTACAGTGGGAATAGCAGTATGGTATAAAGTTAAGGACATTGAAAGCCAGGTCACTTCAAGTAAATTCTGAACGCACACTATTAATCTGGTGATTCCAGTTACATAATTGCTCTGGCTCCTATAAAATACAATGCAAATAGTATCTTACTCATAGAGTTACTTGAAGATTATCTGAAAAGCACCTCTTGGCACATAAATGTTCTCTAAATCTCAGTCATTTTTACTTAAAAACTTCATGCTTCAGTTCCATCACTTGTGACATGATAACTGTATATGTAGGTCCTCATGGGGCTGATCTGAGAGATAAATAATATATAATATATGCCTAAAGATCCTTAAAATAAAGCCTAACCACATTTAGTTCTTGCTGTGTGATCTCTTCATATTTTGTGTTTCCAAATATTAAATAAAGACTGATTTCCAAGAAAACCCAAGCTCTAAAACTATCTTCTTCCTTTCACCCATCCAAATCTCTTTTTTACAATATTTTTAGCTGGGCATCAGAAATATAATCTGATTTAACCGCTTTGATCATATTTGGATTTTAAAACAGGTCTTTAAGAAATTCAGTACACATCATCTATGGACACTAAACAAGAGTAATTTTTTTCTTGAATGCGTTTCCACTTTTTTAAAGATTTTATTTATTTAGGGGTGCCTGGGTGACTCAGTCGTTGAGAATCTGCCTTTGGCTGGGGTCATGATCCCAGGATCCTGAGATGGAGTCCCACATCAGGCTTCCTGGCCGGAAGCCTGCTTCTCCCTCTCCCCCTGCTGTGTTCCCTTGCTATGTCTCTCTCTGTCGAATAAATAAATAAAATCTTTAAAAAATATTTTATTTATTTATTTGAGAGAGAAAGAGCATGAGCAGGGGGGAAGGGCAGAGGTAGAGGGAGAAGCAGGAAGCAGATTCGCTGCTGAACAAGGGAACCCTATGAGGGGCAGGATCCAAGGATCCTGAGATCCTGATTGAGCAGACGACAGACAGATAACCGACTGAGCAATCCAGGTGCCCCTGCATTTCTATTTTTTGAAATCATGCTGCATATACTGTTTTCTCTCTTATTGGTCAAGAATCCCAGGCTCCTCACCCAATATGTTATTTTAGACATATGTAAATGCTGTCTCTTTTGGAATTAAAGAAATTTGAAAGGAATTGTCCAGGTGTAATAAGATTCCTGTTCAGTTCCTAGACTGGGGAACCTACAGGGAAGAGACACTGAAATGCCCTTTTCCTTCCAATGTTGGAGCATCCCATCTCTTACCATTGTATCTCTTACCATTGAGAATGGAGAAATGTTAAAGAGAAGGTGCTTAATATCTTCTGATGTGGAACACTTCCCAAATTTATTTAAATGTATTTTTTACAAATCCAAACATATGCACAAAAAGGTGCCTAATCTTACATGTACTATGGGGATTATTTGGTAAAGTGAGCATGTGTTAAGGGATGCATCTTATGTATAAAGGAATATTATCAGCCATCAGAAAGAATGAATACCTATAATTAGCATCAACATGGATGGAACTGGAGGGGATTATGCTGAGTAAGATAAGTCAAGCAGGGAAGACCATTATTACATGGTTTCACTCATAGGTGGAATGTAAGGAATAAAGCAAAGGACCTCAGAGAAAGGGAGGGAAAACTGAATGGGAAGAAATCAGAGAAGGAGAAAAACCATAACAAATTCTGGATTCCTGGAAACAAACAGAGGGTTACAGAAGGGAGGGGGTGAGGGGATGGGATAACTGAGTGATGGATATTAAAGAGGGCACATGTGGTGATGAGCACTGGGTATTACACCCAACTAATGAATCGTTGAACACTACACCAAAAACTAATGATGTATTATATGTTGGTTAATTGAACATAATAATAAAAAAAGGATACAGCAAAATCAGAGGAAAAAAGTATATATTATATGTATATTAGAGGGCTGCTACAAGAGTGAATTCAGAATAGAAAAGGTCATGGGGAAGTCAGGGTTATAAAGATAAAAATGGTAGTTTTCTCTCTGTCTAAATCTGACCTATACATTAGGTATTGAACATAAAGAACTTGTTATTTGTGATCCAGAGTTAAACACCATGCATTTCAATACTAAATTCAGAGGAAGATGGTGCCCTTTTAAAATTGACTGCTGGAGCAGAGCAGAAAGTGTATTTATTCTCTGTAGGCCACCAGTTCCAGAGAATGTAGGAAGGACTGATCTGTGTCTGCCTAATCTTGGGTATCAGATTTATTAGTCTGAAACTTTTGTTTTCTGGCAATTAATGAGATAAAGTTGGGGATAAAGCCATAAAAAGTGTTGCTCTGCCCTACATTTCTTGACACTTTCCCTTAATTACAACCACTGTTTGTTTGTGGCTTCTCCTTGGGCAACAGGTAGAAATTTAGCTTGTGTACTACAAATGCTCTAGTTAGGTAAGAGTAATGCAGTCTGGGAGGGGAGTAAAAATAATTTTTAAAGGGAAAACAACGTGATAACATCAAAGTTATGACACATGTGTAATTAAAATCTTAGAAGGAGAAGGAAATGTTTGACAGAAAATTATTAAAGAAATAATGGCTGAAACTATTTCAAATTTATTGAAAAATGCCAAGTTAAATTCAGGAAGACCAACCAAACCCAAATAAGATAAGTATAAATGTATCTTAAAGTTTATATCAATAAGTATAAACTAAATCACTAGTGGGTACATTGTAGTCATATTTCTGAATACTAAAGAAAATCTTGAGACCAATGAGAGAATAACAACACTTTGTATGTCCAAAAACTCGTTAGAAATAATGAAATTTACAAGATAATAGAATGTTAATCACAACAAAAAATATGCCAAGTCAGAACTTGATATCATTAATAGTCTTCCAGAATGAAGGTAGATTAAGACATGTTCAAATAGCTACTTAGAACGTCCATCATCAACAGTCTTTGCAGAGCAAGAGGTGCTATGGGAAGGGGATTCTCTAGACTTAAGACTAACAGTACCAGATGAAAAACTGGGTATTTGAGAAGGTGAGAAGGGCATGAAAAGTTATAAATATCTGGGTAAATATGAAAGGCAATCTTCTATTAATTTCTTTGCAGTGTGCATGACTATTAAAAGCCAAGTTTGCAACAGTATATTCTGATGTTTATAATGTATGTAAGATATAATACCTATGACAACTATACCATAATGGGTAAGGGAGGTGATCAATAACTTGTTTGGTACAAGATTTCTTAAATTTTACAAAATTAATTCTAACTAGACTAAGAATACTTAAAAGTGTGTACTGTAATCTTTAGAACAACTACTAAAAATATAATGTAAACAGAAGTAGCATAAAAGCCAAATATTAATCGAAATAGAATTCTAGTAAATATTCAGATAGTCCCAAAGAAGGCAGGCACAGAGGGCACAAAGACAAAATAAATTATGTATGTAATATAAAAGACTAAAAATAATTAAGAAAATAGTTTTTCTACCCCAAATTCTTACTCTGTTTGTTCTTCACCATAAGTATGTGTTATACGGACTAAATTAGTATACCTTTGGCACATTCAGTTTAGGTTGCCTTTCCTTGAAATGGATGCAGTCTTTTCCAGACTAGGAAAAAAAATGGGTTTTAAAAAATCTTATGTTTCTTATTTTTATAACTCCAAATATATATTAGCATATAAAAAATAAAAACACTAGTCATCCATCCACATAATCATCACCATTATCTTCCTCATAATAAGAAAAAGTTTTCCACCAATACAGTTTATAAGGTAAAATTATTTCCCAGAGCTCAAGGATCACTGATGCCAAAGACAAGCTTCTATAGATATTTTGAACCCGAGACACATAGGATTAGGTAGCTATGATCTAAAATTGAAAAGTATGCAAAAAAGAGAGAGAGAGAGAGAAGAAAAGAAAAAAAGGAGAAAAAGACATTAAATTTAATATTCTTGAATATTGATTTTAAAGTACAAATATTTAGAGTGAATAAAAATACAAGGGATAAAAATGGACACACGAAAAAATAAGTTAGTGTGTTAAGGATAGGGTATGGGGAAAACCCAGAGAAATTTGAAAAGGCCAAAAAAAGAACTTCTAGAAATTAAAACAAAAACATTTAGATGAATAATCAATGGAGCAATTAAAGAACAGATTAGAAAAGATTAGGGAGAAAGTAAGTGAACTGAAATAATTGAAGACAAGTGAAAAGGAGGGAGAAACTATAAAAGCTACTCAGGCATGAAGGATAACCTTTCCAAAGTGAATCAGAATGATAGGGAAATGCAGATAAGTCATGTTAGAAAAGAGCATATGTGATTGTAGTCAGGATTGGTAGCCCACTGGATCCTCCCATTCAAGAAGCAGAGTTAGTCACTATCAGAATAGATACTTTTTTTTTTAAGCTCTTTTCTTTTTTAAATTTTATTTTTTACAAACATATAATATATTTTTATCCCCAGTGGTACAGGTCTGTGAATCGCCAGGTTTACACACTTCACAGCACTCACCATAGCACATACCCTCCCCAATGTCCATAACCCCACCCCTCCTCTCCCAACCCCCATCCCCCCATCAACCCTCAGTTTGTTTTGTGAGATTAAGAGTCACTTATGGTTTGTCTCCCTCCCAATCCCATCTTGTTTCATTTACTCTTCTCCTACCCCCTCGACCCCCCATGTTGCATCTCCTCTCCCTCATATCAGGGAGATCATATGATAGTTGTCTTTCTCCGATTGACTTATTTCGCTAAGCATGATACCCTCTAGTTCCATCCACGTCGTCACAAATGGCAAGATTTCATTTATTTTGATGGCTGCATAGTATTCCATTGTGTATATATACCACATCTTCTTTATCCATTCGTCTGTTGATGGACATCTAGGTTCTTTCCATAGTTTGGCTATTGTAGACATTGCTGCTATAAACATTCGGGTGCATGTGCCCTTTCGGATCACTACGTTTGTATCTTTAGGGTAAATACCCAGCAGTGCAATTGCTGGGTCATAGGGTAGTTCTATTTTCAACATTTTGAGGAACCTCCATGCTGTTTTCCAGAGTGGTTGCACCAGCTTGCATTCCCACCAACAGTGTAGGAGGGTTCCCCTTTCTCCGCATCCTCACCAGCATCTGTCATTTCCTGACTTGTTCATTTTAGCCATTCTGACTGGTGTGAGGTGATATCTCATTGTGGTTTTGATTTGTATTTCCCTGATGCCGAGTGAGCACTTTTTCATGTGTCTGTTGGCCATCTGGATGTCTTCTTTGCAGAAATGTCTGTTCATGTCCTCTGCCCATTTCTTGATTGGATTATTTGTTCTTTGGGTGTTGAGTTTGCTAAGTTCTTTATAGATTTTGGACACTAGCCCTTTATCTGACACGTCATTTGCCAATATCTTCTCCCATTCTGTCAGTTGTCTTTTGGTTTTGTTAACTGTTTCCTTTGCTGTGCAAAAGCTTTTGATCTTGATAAAATCTTGATCTTTTGATCTTTGATAAAAAGTTCATTTTTGCCCTTGCTTCCCTTGCTTTTGGTGATGTTCCTAGGAAGATGTTGCTGCAGCTGAAGTCAAAGAGGTTGCTGCCTGTGTTCTCCTCAAGGATTTTGATGGATTCCTTTCTCACATTGAGGTCCTTCATCCATTTTGAGTCTATTTTCATGTGTGGTGTAAGGAAATGATCCAATTTCATTTTTCTGCATGTGGCTGTCCAATTTTCCCAACACCATTTGTTGAAGAGACTGTCTTTACTCCATTGGACATTCTTTCCTGCTTTGTCGAAGATGAGTTGACCATAGAGTTGAGGGACTATTTCTGGGCTCTCTCTTCTGTTCCATTGATCTATGTGTCTGTTTTTGTGCCAGTACCATGCTGTCTTGATGATGACAGCTTTGTAATAGAGCTTGAAGTACGGAATTGTGATGCCACCAACTTTGGCTTTCTTTTTCAATATTCCTTTGGCTATTCGAGGTCTTTTCTGGTTCCATATAAATTTTAGGATTATTTGTTCCATTTCTTTGAAAAAAATGGATGGTACTTTGAAAGGAATTGCATTAAACGTGTAGATTGCTTTAGGTAGCATAGACATTTTCACAATATTTATTCTTCCAATCCAGGAGCATGGAACATTTTTCCAATTCTTTGTGTCTTCCTCAATTTCTTTCATGAGTACTTTATAGTCTTCTGTGTATAGATTCTTAGCCTCTTTGGTTAGGTTTATTCCTAGGTATCTTATAGTTTGTGGTGCAATTGTAAATGGGATAGACTCCTTAATTTCTCTTTCTTCTGTCTTGTTGTTGGTGTAGAGAAATGCAACTGATTTCTGTGCATTGATTTTATATCCTGACACTTTACTGAACTCCTGTACAAGTTCTAGCAGTTTTGGAGTGGAGTCTTTTGGGTTTTCCACATATAGTATCATATCATCTGCAAAGAGTGATAGTTTGACTTCTTCTTTGCTGATTTGGATGCCTTTAATTTCCTTTTGTTGTCTGATTGCTGAGGCTAGGACTTCTAGTACTATGTTGAATAGCAGCGGTGATAACGGACATCCCTGCCATGTTCCTGACCTTAGCTGAAAAGCTTTCAGTTTTTCTCCATTGAGAATGATATTTGCGGTGGGTTTTTCATAGATGGCTTTGATAATATTGAGGTATGTGCTGTCTATCCCTACACTTTGAAGAGTTTTGATCAGGAAGGGATGCTGGTGTAAGGTGGTATCTCAATGTGGTTTTAATTTGAATCTCCCTGATGGCTAATGATGATGAACATTTTTTCATGTTTCTGATAGCCATTTGTATGTCTTTATTGGAGAAGTGTCTGTTCATACCTTCTGCCCATTTTTTGATATGGTTTTTTATTGAAATAATGAAGTTAGTTTTTTGTTTTTTTTTTTTTGTTTGTTTTTTTTTTGGTCTTTCTAGCATGCCTTTTTTCCATATTTTTACTGGAGAGAAAATAAAACATTGTGGGACTTTTGTCAGTACCCTTTGGTGTCTGTGGTTTGCTCAACAGTCTGGGATATGGGATGGAAAGAGAAATCCAGGGCGCTCACCACTCTGTCATTCCTTGGGGTTGGAGTGCCCAGTTCTGTCAGTTTTCTCATCTCCTGTTTGAAACTGCTGTTGTTTTTTTATAAAATGTCCAGGGGTTTTAGTTGTATTTGGTAGAGGGAATAGGGAACAGGGAACAGTGTTTTCTATTTTGCAGGAATTCTGATATGTAGTGGTTTTAATTTGTATCTTCCTAAGATTAATAGTGTTAAGCATTTTTCCCTGTACTCATTTGTCATCAATGTGTGCTTTTTGATGTTAGTATCTTTCAATATTTTGGCTATATTTTTACTTTCTGTCACTGTATTTTGAAAATTCTTTATTATTATTTTTTTACAATGATTTATAAGTATTTCCTCTCAAGTCTATGACTTGCTTTTCTCTTCTCTTCAAAGAGCAGACATTACCTTAAGGAACTATGCTTTATCAATTTGTTCTTTCATGGATTATGTTTTGTTGTTCTTTGTAAGAAATCTCTTCTCAACTTTAGGTCAGATGTTTTTTAATACATCTTATTGAAATTTTATCATTTATAGTTATTGATGATCAGTTTTTAGCATTTTTGTATATAGTATAAAGTTTATATTATTAATTTCATTTGATGCTCCATTGTTTCCACACCATTTGTTTTAAGACTCTATTTTCTCCACTGAATGACTGCATCATTGTTGAAATCTGCATTCCATATATGTTTGGGTATAAACTGCATTTTTTCCTCAGTTTCCTTAATCTTGTATATATTTTTATGTCAATCCATACTTTAAAAATTGTTCTTTTGTAAACAGGGGGTTTATATTAGTTATTCTTCAGAATTCTCCTATCTATTCTAGATCATTACATGGATGTTTCCTTTCTATTTCTATTAGACTAAATTTTTTAAAAATTAAGAATGAAAATTAGTTTTATCAGTTGCCTTCTGCATCAGAGAAATCACATCATTTGGCCTTCTTTACTCTGCTAATGTGACAGATTAAGTTTATGGAATTTCACATATAAATCCAAAGTGGTATTTCTTCAATAAATCTACTTACATCATAGTCCATTATTTTTATATACTGTCAGAATCAGTTTAGATTGCCATGGACATGTAATTTCCCTTTTCCTTAGTATTCCAAGAAAACATACACAACACATATTTTATTAGACGCCCCCCCCTTTTTTTCCCTGTAAGGGTTTCTGTTTGGATTATAATTGACATTTCATTTTTCTTTACTTATAAGCACCTAGATATTCTATAACTGAGAATGAAAAGCTTTCTGGATTATAGATTAAAATATATTAGAAGTTAAGACACTTCTGATATTTTTATTTCCTTTTGTTTTGGTTTTCACAAGTTGTATTTGATAGGATGTTTTCAATTTTATGTCTATTTTAAACATACTTGCATATTTTCATAGTGTTCTCTTATGGTAATTTTATTGTGGTATAATGTACATACAGATGGTTGCCAACACCTGGCTGAATTTTCAAGTGTCACCATCATATGAATAAGAAAATGTGTAAGCCTGATTATTCACAGACCTGTATCCCTGGGGCAAATAATATATTATATATTAATAAAAAAAGGAAAGAAAGGAAGAAAGGGAGAAAGAAAGAAAGAAAGTTAATTTCCAAAGGAAATCACTGTAGATCTCATTAATTCAGGTATAACCTACCTTAGGGCTTTAATTAAAAATAATATTTATTCCAAAACAAAACAAAACAAACAACAACAAAAAGAAAATAAATATTACCAGCACGGCAAAATACCCCTTTCATTTTCATATTTTCACCTCCATTTACAAACATTTACATAAATAGAATCATACAGCATGCATATTTTATTTTTGGCATTTTCAGGGGAAGCTAAACTTGTGCATTTCATCCATATAGTTTCATGAAGTTCTAAATCATCCAGACTCCTTGCTATTTCATTGTCTGATTCTACTACAGTGCATTCATCCATGCTATTGCTAATACTCTTGGATATTTGGGTATTGATCCACTAGGGGCTGCCATGAGTTATTCTATTATACGTACTTCACAATTTTCAGCTTAGTATATGTTTATCATTTCTTTCTTCTCTAACTTTAATAGGCTCTTCTCTGTACAGCATCTTGAGAGGGAAGCTACTCAGATCATGCATCTTATAACACTCTTCCTTTTGGATATAAGTGACAAAACTATGAATTGTTTCCAAACACTACTTTGGTTTCATTTTAAAAGTTTTGATATATTCTCAGTTTAGTATCATCCAGTACAAGGTATTTTCATAGATCTCATCTTTGGACTATAAATTTTTCAGAGTCTATCACTTTTCTACATGTTTGGAAATTTTCCACATTTCTTTCAATTGTCACTTCTAATTTATTCCTTTGTCTTCAGAGAATATACTTTGAAAATTTCCATCCTTTCAATGTTTGATCCCTATTTATGACCTAGAAGAATAATTTCTATGTATATCAATTTTGTCAAGCTGGTTCCTAGTGTTTCGACAGTCTTCCACGGGGCTTCTGATTTTGTGAGTAGCTGGTCTCTCACTTACTGATGGAAGAGCTTTTATATCTCCAACTGTAATTATTGAATTGTTTATCCTCCCAAATCTTTCAATTTCTATTTCATGTATTTAAGGGTTCCATTGTTAGCAAATAATATGTTTATAATTATTTTAATCTTCTTCTCATATTGACAGCCTTAATGCGTGAAATGTTTCTTTTAATTTCTAATTAAATTTCTTGTTCTAACAGCTACGTTGATATTAGAATAGCCATTTGTCCTCACTTATGGGGTTATTGTTTATATGATAGATCTTTTGCTGTTGTTTTTCTTTCATCCTTTGTGCCTTCGAATCTAAAGTGTGTGTGTTACAGAAAGCATAATGACGGACCTTAGTATTCTTTTCTTATTCAGGAAGACAATTTATATCTTTTGATTGGAATATTTACTGAATTAGCATGAATGTCATTATTGGGATAGTTGGATTTAGGTCTCCCATTTTGCTGTTCATATCATGTTTATGTCTTGTTTTCTTCTTCCACCTGATGTCTAACCCTTATCTGATATATACGTAGGAGTGACATCACTGAATAATATGGTATTTTTATTTGCAATTGCTTGAAAAAATGCTGTACTATTTTCCATTGTGGCAGCACCAATTTACATTTCCTCCAAAGGATTTTCTTTTCTTCAGATCCTCTCACCATTTCTCTTATATTTTTGGAAAAAACAATTGTAACAGGTGAGAGTTGATATTTTATTGTGTTTTTGATTTGCATTTTCCTGACGATTAGTGATTTTCTTTCTTGTACCTATTAGCCATTTCTATGTCTTCAGAAAAATGTTACTCAGGCCCTGTTCCCATTTTGAGAATCACATTCTTTTCTTTGTTTTTATTGCATTGGTTGAGATATTTATATATTTGGATGTAGGTTCCTTATCTGATATATGGTTTACAATATTTCTCCTGTTCTGTACATTGTTCTTCCAAATATTTTTTCAACTTTGTTTCCTTTCCTTTGCTGTGCAAACACTTTGTTAATTTTTCTGCTTTTTCTTTCTCATTCAAGACATGAATAAATTCTGTTATTCCTTCCTTGATTTCAAATATTTTTTTCTAGTGTATCTCATATTTTCTGGAGAGCCAATGAAGTGAATTTTCATTCAGGTGTATAATGATAAACTAAGAAATTCTCTGTGGTTTATTCATATAGTTTTATTTCTCTATTGATATTTCCTATTTGCTATATTCCTGCCATTACATATTCATTTAATTATCTGAACCATTTTCTTTATAATTTCCATATACTTATTTTTATAAGATTTTATTTATTTACTTCAGAGAGATTGAGAGACAGAGACAGGGAGCACAAGCATGAGAGGGGGAAGAAGGGCACAGAGAGAAATAGACTCCCTGTTCATCAGGGAGCCCAATGTGGGACTTGATCCCAGGACCCTGGGATCATGAATAGCCAAAGGCAGAAGTTTAACCAACTGAGCCACCCAGGTGCCCCATATAATTTCCATATGTTTATAAACAGTTCTCTAAAATGCTGTCTTAAATTAAAGTAGCACCTTATCACAATAGAAGTTTATATTGACCTATGCTTTCCTGTAGTATAGTAGACATTTGTCAGTGACTTTTCATGTTTTTTTTTAAATAGATATTTTTGGTAATATAGTTTAAATAATATGTAATCTGTTTCATATTCTTAGATTTATATATTTTGTAAGTTGCATACACTTTACTGTAGGATCTTCTTCCCTATAATCTGCCTGCTGATAGTTTTGTTCAGTGTTTCCAAATAATTATTCTTTATTTTTATTTTTTAGCTTACATTCCTAAGGATTGCTCTTGTGAGTTTGTAGCTTAAATGAAACCCCCAAGTTTTCTAAAAGCTATGTTCAAAAACTATAATCAGTAGGGTTTGTACCCTCTGCCATGTGGGGTATGTGTGTGTGTGTGTGTGTGTATGCATGTGAGAGGGGAGTGCTCACAACTTGAATATCATTTCTCAAGTCTCCTTCTCCTTAAAATTCTACTGGGTTCATCTTGGTCTCCTCTCCATGTGTGCATATTTTGTTCAACCATCCAAGAGTGTGTAGAGAGCTCATATCAACTCTTTCATTGTATTCTCACTAACAGTATCTTCCCATTGTATTTATGGGATCATGGTGCTTGACAGAAAAACCAAAATCTTGACTAGTAAACATATGGGTTTTCCTCATTCATTACCAAGCGAAATCATCACTCTGAGCTGATAAGTCACTGGGCTCTTTCAGTCCTTTCCCCATGCTGATTGAGTCTCCCCTGTGGCACCAGCACCATTGTTTTCTGCAGCTTCTCCAAATTGTGGAACTACAAGCTTCTGGATTACTGAGCTACAGTGGGCAGGTAGGGAGGCATGGGAGCAGTGCTGAGCAGGAAGACTACAGATGTGCCTCTTCTTACGAGAATCTCCAGGAGTTTTTCAATAATAGATATTTCATAAAATATTATTAACCTTTGTTAAATTATCAGAATGCTGAAATTGTTGTCTTTGTAAGATTTCCTCTTCATTTGCTCCTACTAAGATATTTTCATAACATGTTCAGTATATAACACCATATTAAAATGTGAAAGATTCTATAAAGTAAGAAAAAAATAACTGTGGTTGTTATTACAAATTCAAATAAGAGCTTTTATTTGACTTCTAAAAAACATTGTTTCTCATAGTGTTTGTTCGGTCTCCTCATTCGTTCTTCAAGCAGAGTTTTCCAGAATATCAATATTAATTCATCACTGTGTCCAAAAGCCTCAGCCTTCTTTCCTAAAGTGTAAGTTTCTTGACAACTTTTGTATTTTATGCCTTAAGAGGACAAATCTTACAAAGAGTAAGTGCAGTATGTGAATAATCCTAAGAACATAAAAAAAACATAAACATAAAAACTGTTTCCGGGGGGAGGAGTCAAGATGGCGGAGAAGTAGCAGGCTGAGACTACTTCAGGTAGCGGAGATCAGCTAGATAGCTTATCTAAAGATTGCAAACACCTAAAAATCCAACGGGAGATCAAAGAGAAGAACAGCAATTCTAGAAGCAGAAAATCAACCACTTTCTGAAAAGTAGGACTGGCGGAGAAGTGAATCCAAAGCGACGGGAAGATAGACCGTGGGGGGAGGGGCGGGCTACCGGCAAACAGCGGAGCAAGGGAGCACAAAACCAGGATTTTTAAAAGTCTGTTCCACTGAGGGACATCGCTCCAGAGGCTTAACCGGGGTGAAGCCCATGCAGGGTCAGCATGGCCTCAGGTCCCGCAGGGGATCCACCCCAGAAGGATCGGGGGGTGTCTGAGGGTCGCAGAGCTCACAGGTATTAGAACAGTGAAGCTTGCTACAGAGACAGAGCCAAGGAGTGAGCTCACAGCTCGGGGTTACCTTGAACTGGTCGCAGGCTCAGTGAGCTTGGAGCGTGGCCGGAGGCCAGGCAGACGGGAGTAATTGGGCTCTGTTCTCTGAGGGCGCACTGAGGAGTGGGGCCCTGGGCTCTCGGCTCCTGCGGGCCGGAGACTGGGAGGCTGCCATCTTCATTCCCGTTCTCTGGAACTCTACGGAAAGCACTCAAGGAACAAAAGTTCCCGAAAGCAAACCTGAGCGGACTTCTCAGCCCAGCCACTGGTAAGGGCAGTGCAATTCTGCCTG
Organism: Lutra lutra; assembly: GCF_902655055.1. NCBI lineage: Eukaryota > Metazoa > Chordata > Mammalia > Carnivora > Mustelidae > Lutra > Lutra lutra. The sequence goes on from NC_062285.1 coordinate 90,241,266, forward strand.
GGGCAAAGGCACTTGAGAATCACTACAACAGGCCCCTCCCCCAGAAGAACAACAAGAAATCCAACCAGAACCAAGTTCACCTACCAAGGAGTGCAGTTTCAATACCAAGGAGAACAGCGGAATTCCAGAGGAGGAGAAAGCAAAGCACGGAACTCCTGGCTTTCTCCCCATGATTCTTTAGCCTTGCAGTTAATTTATTTTATTTTCTTTTTCAATTTTTTTTTCTCTTTCAATTTTTTTTCTCTTCTTCTGCATTTTTTTTGACTTTTACCCTTTTCCTTTTTAACGTTTTTTAACGTTTTTAGTTTATCTTATATATATATATTTTTTTTTCTTTTCTATATTTTTTCTTTATTTGTTTTCTTTTTTTAATTGTTTCTTTTCTTTCTTTCTTTTTTTTTTTCTTTCTGAACCTCTTTTTATCCCTTTTCTCCCCCTTCTGATTTCGTTAAAGCATATTTTCCTGGGGTTGTTGCCACCCTTTTAGTATTTTACTTGCTCCTTCATATACTCTTATCTGGACAAAATGACAAGGCGGAAAAATTCACCACAAAAAAAAGAACAAGAGGCAGTACCAAAGGCTAAGGACCTAATCAATACAGACATTGGTAATATGTCAGATAGAGAGTTCAGAATGATGATTCTCAAGGTTCTAGCCGGGCTCAAAAAAGGCATGGAAGATATTAGAGAAACCCTCTCCGGAGAGATAAAAGCCCTTTCTGGAGAAATAAAAGAACTAAAATCGAACCAAGTTGAAATAAAAAAAGCTATTAATGAGGTGCAATCAAAAAGGGAGACTCTCACTGCTAGATTAAATGAGGCAGAAGAGAGAATTAGCAATATAGAAGACCAAATGACAGGGAATAAAGAAGCTGAGCAAAAGAGGGACAAACAGCTCCTGGACCACGAGGGCAGAATTTGAGAGATAAGTGACACCATAAGACGAAACAACATTAGAATAATTGGGATTCCAGAAGAAGAGCAAACAGAGAGAGGAGCAGAAGGTATATTGGAGAGAATTATTGGAGAGAATTTCCCCAATATGGCAAAGGGAACAAGCATCAAATTCCAGGAGGTGCAGAGAACCCCCCTCAAAATCAATAAGAAAAGGTCCACACCCCATCACCTAATAGTAAAATTTACAAGTCTTAGTGACAAAGAGAAAATCCTGAAAGCAGCCCGGGAAAAGAAGTCTGTAACATACAATGGTAAAAATATTAGATTGGCAGCAGACTTATTCACAGAGACCTGGCAGGCCAGAAAGAGCTGGCATGATATATTCAGAGTACTAAACGAGAAAAACATGCCGCCAAGAATACTATATCCAGCTAGGCTATCATTGAAAATAGAAGGAGAGATTAAAAGCTTCCAGGACAAACAAAAACTGAAAGAATTTGCAAATACCAAACCAGCTCTACAGGAAATATTGAAAGGGGTCCTCTAAGCAAAGAGAGACCCTACAAATAGTAGATCAGAAAGAAACAGAGACAATATATAATAACAGTCACCTTACTGGCAATACAATGGCACTAAATTCATATCTCTCAATAGTTACCCTGAATGTTAATGGGCTAAATGCCCCAATCAAAAGACACAGGGTATCAGAATGGATAAAAAAACAAACCCACCTATATGTTGCCTATAAGAAACTCATTTTAAACCCGAAGACACCTCCAGGTTTAAAGTGAGGGGGTGGAAAAGAATTTACGATGCTAATGGACATCAGAAGAAAGCAGGAGTGGCAATCCTTATATCAGATCAATTAGATTTTAAGCCAAAGACTATAATAAGAGATGAGGGAGGACACTATATCATACTCAAAGGAACTATCCAACAAGAAGATCTAACAATTTTAAATATCTATGCCCCTAACGTGGGAGCAGCCAACTATAGAAACCAATTAATAACAAAATCAAAGAAACACATCGACAAGAATACAATAATAGTAGGGGATTTTAACACTCCCCTCACTGAAATGGACAGATCATCCAAGCAAAAGATCAACAAGGAAATCAAGGCCTTAAATGACACACTGGACCAGATGGACATCACAGATATATTCAGAGCATTTCATCCCAAAGTAACAGAATACACATTCTTCTCTAGTGCACATGCAACATTCTCCAGAATAGATCACATCCTCAGTCCTAAATCAGGTCTCAAATGGTATCAAAAGATTGGGATCATTCCCTGCATATTTTCAGACCACAATGCCCTGAAGCTAGAACACAATCACAAGAGGAAATTTGGAAAGAACCCAAATACATGGAGACTAAACAGCATCCTTCTAAAGAATGAATGGGTCAACCAGGAAATTAAAGAAGAATTGAAAAAATTCATGGAAACAAATGATAATGAAAACACAACAGTTCAAAATCTGTGGGACACAACAAAGGCAGTACTGAGAGGAAAATATATAGCGGTACAAGCCTTTCTCAAGAAACAAGAAAGGTCTCCGGTACACACCCTAACCCTACACCTAAAGGAGCTGGAGATAGATCAAGAAAGAAACCCTAAACCCAGCAGGAGAAGAGAAATCATGAAGATCAGAGCAGAAATCAATGAAATAGAAACCAAAAAAACAATAGAACAAATCAACGAAACTAGGAGCTGTTTCTTTGAAAGAATTAATAAGATTGATAAACCCCTGGCCAGACTGATCAAAAAGAAAAGAGAAAGGACACAAATAAATAAAATCATGAATGAAAGAGGAGAGATCACAACGAACACCAAAGAAATACAGACAATTATAAGAACATACTATGAGCAACTCTACGCCAACAAATTTGACAATCTGGAGGAAATGGATGCATTCCTAGAGACATATAAACTATCGCAACTGAACCAGGAAGAAATAGAAAGCCTGAACAGACCATAACCAGTAAGGAGATTGAAACAGTCATCAAAAATCTCCAAACAAACAAAAGCCCAGGGCCAGATGGCTTCCCGGGGGAATTCTACCAAACATTTAAAGAAGAACTAATTCCTATTCTCCTGAAACTGTTCCAAAAAATAGAAATGGAAGGAAAACTTCCAAACTCATTTTATGAGGCCAGCATCACCTTGATTGCAAAACCAGACAAGGATCCCATCAAAAAAGAGAAATACAGACCAATATCCTTGATGAACATAGATGCAAAAATTCTCACCAAAATACTAGCCAATAGGATTCAACTGTACCTTAAAAGGATTATTCACCACTACCAAGTGGGATTTATTCCAGGGCTGCAAGTTTGGTTCAACTTCCACAAATCAATCAATGTGCTGTTCAACATAGTACTAGAAGTCCTAGCCTCAGCAATCAGACAACAAAAGGAAATTAAAGGCATCCAAATCAGCAAAGAAGAAGTCAAACTATCACTCTTCACAGATGATATGATACTATATGTGGAAAACCCAAAAGACTCCACTCCAAAACTGCTAGAACTTGTACAGGAGTTCAGTAAAGTGTCAGGATATAAAATCAATGCACAGAAATCAGTTGCATTTCTCTACACCAACAACAAGACAGAAGAAAGAGAAATTAAGGAGTCTATCCCATTTACAATTGCACCCCAAACTATAAGATACCTAGGAATAAACCTAACCAAAGAGGCTAAGAATCTATACACAGAAGACTATAAAGTACTCATGAAAGAAATTGAGGAAGACACAAAGAATTGGAAAAATGTTCCATGCTCCTGGATTGGAAGAATAAATATTGTGAAAATGTCTATGCTACCTAAAGCAATCTACACATTTAATGCAATTCCTTTCAAAGTACCATCCATTTTTTTCAAAGAAATGGAACAAATAATCCTAAAATTTATATGGAACCAGAAAAGACCTCGAATAGCCAAAGGAATATTGAAAAAGAAAGCCAAAGTTGGTGGCATCACAATTCCGGACTTCAAGCTCTATTACAAAGCTGTCATCATCAAGACAGCATGGTACTGGCTCAAAAACAGACACCTAGATCAATGGAACAGAAGAGAGAGCCCAGAAATAGTCCCTCAACTCTATGGTCAACTCATCTTCGACAAAGCAGGAAAGAATGTCCAATGGAGTAAAGACAGTCTCTTCAACAAATGGTGTTGGGAAAATTGGACAGCCACATGCAGAAAAATGAAATTGGATCATTTCCTTACACCACACACGAAAATAGACTCAAAATGGATGAAGGACCTCAATGTGAGAAAGGAATCCATCAAAATCCTTGAGGAGAACACAGGCAGCAACCTCTTCGACCTCAGCTGCAGCAACATCTTCCTAGGAACATCGCCAAAGGCAAGGGAAGCAAGGGCAAAAATGAACTATTGGGATTTTATCAAGATCAAAAGCTTTTGCATAGCAAAGGAAACAGTTAACAAAACCAAAAGACAACTACAGAATGGGAGAAGATATTGGCAAATGACGTGTCAGATAAAGGGTAGTGTCCAAAATCTATAAAGAACTTAGCAAACTCAATACCCAAAGAACAAATAATCCAATCGAGAAATGGGCAGAAGACATGAACAGACATTTCTGCAAAGAAGACATCCAGATGGCCAACAGACATGAAAAAATGCTCCAAATCACTCGGCATCAGGGAAATACAAATCAAAACCACAACGAGATATCACCTCACACCAGTCAGAATGGCTAAAATCAACCAGTCAGGAAATGACAGATGCTGGCGAGGATGCGGAGAAAGGGGAACCCTCCTACACTGTTGGTGGGAATGCAAGCTGGTGCAACCACTCTGGAAAACAGCATGGAGGTTCCTCAAAATGTTGAAAATAGAACTACCCTATGACCCAGCAATTGCACTACTGGGTATTTACCCTAAAGATACAAACGTAGTGATCTGAAGGGTCACGTGTACCCGAATGTTTATAGCAGCAATGTCTACAATAGCCAAACTATGGAAAGAACCTAGATGTCCATCTACAGACGAATGGATAAAGAAGATGTGGTATATATACACAATGGAATACTATGCAGCCATCAAAAGAAATGAAATCTTGCCATTTGTGACGACGTGGATGGAACTAGAGGGTATCATGCTTAGCGAAATAAGTCAATCGGAGAAAGACAACTACCATATGATCTCCCTAATATGAGGGAGTGGAGATGCAACATGGGGGGCTAAGGGGGTAGGAGAAGAGTAAATGAAACAAGATGGGATTGGGAGGGAGACAAACCATAAGTGACTCTTAATCTCACAAAACAAACTGAGGGTTTCTTGGGGGAAGGGGGTTGGGGGGGTGGCGTTATGGACATTGGGGAGGGTATGTGCTATGGTGAGTGCTGTGAAGTGTGTAAACCTGGCGATTCACCACCTGTACCCCTGGGGATAAAAATATATGTTTATAAAATGAAAAACGAAAACAAACAAACAAACAAAAAAACTGTTTCCACAGAAGAATGAAATGGAAATATTCAGATTTAGATGTACAAATATTAGTTTAAATAAACTGTTTATTGTTCAAAACATTGTGTTTATATTTTTAAGAGTAATAAGATATAATTCTCTGTATTTCAGGTCGTCAGTTTTTTCAGCAATTGTCAAGAATTATCCATTTTTCAACTTTGACTCAAACATAAGATATTTTGAAAACTGCTTAGATCTAAAAATATATGTTTGTAAGCATTAGGCATTTTAGTTACCTAATTTTGGTATAACGCTATCTTACCACCTATAAAGAAGATATTTCTCATTTTTTCAAAAGGCATATAATTTTCCCAGATATTTTTCAGATACTATTTTTAGAACAATTTTAGTTCACAACATAATTAAGAAGAAGGTACAGAGGTATCCTCCATTGTCCCCGTACACACATGTGTGGCCTTGCCTGTTATCATCATCATTCACTAGATGGTTCATTTGTTACCAAGAAGGAACCTGCAGTTTGGATCATAATCATGCAAAGCCCAAAGTGAGGTTTCCCCCTTGGTGTCATAGAACTGTTTTTTTTTTCATCTTAATTTTAATTAATGTAAAAAATATACACTCAGGTACTTATTACAACATATTTCTTAAGTTTTTGTTATTAAATCATAAATGACAAGTTATAATATGAAGCACTGTTATTGTAAAGTCTTCTGTAAGGTCATCAATCCACTCATATTTCCAAATGAATTGATTTTTCTAGCCCTGAAAGGGGCTACAAATAAGGGTTGAACAACCCTGGGTGCCAAGATTATCCACCAGAATTGACTCAGGAATAGAAACCAGAGGAAGACTGATGTAAACAACTATTATCCATTTGTAAGGGAAAGCCTACTAAGAGGAAAAGCTACTAAAGTCAAGAAAATCATAACGAAATCCTTAAGGTTAAAGGAGAATACTCAAGGGAGAGATCACTGGGAAACCACATCTGCTCTCTGGAGAGGGGATTTAGATGTCATTAAAGACAATGAAGACAATGCGACCACACATTGTCTTCAATCAATAGATGTCATTGAAGACAATGTGGACACAGCTTCATGGCAGACATGCTCAATGTGTTGACCTGGGACAGGGCAGCTCCACAGTCCACAGGCTGAACTTAGTGAGGCTGGATCTCAGGCTGTGACTGGCAGGCAGGAAGAACTCCTGTTAGGATGCACAGAGCAGAGGCCAGGAAACTGACTCGCACTGACCACAAAACTTGCTGGAGGCTGAATACAAGGACTTCCTGCCTGCATGCGGCAGGTAACCAAGCCATAGCCACCAAACACCCTGAAAACACCATGAAATCAGAAGAGCCCTTGCTGCTGTGTCTCTCCATTGCCTTTATTGACAGAACTCAAACTCATGTGAGCTGACAAGGAAGAGAACTCCATTTTCTGAGAACAGGGCACAGAGGGGTGGGTAGATTTAGAGCTGAGAGTACCAAATTGTGGGCAGACACTCAGGGTGATCATGCAACCACCACAAGATTGCTATGTAAGAGCCATTCCCACCTGCCCCACGTCCTCTGAGAATGGAATAAACAGCTATCTTCTGAACCTCTTTTAGTCCTGCACCATCAAAATTAGGTTCATTTTTTGGTAGAGATTGGTGTCTTCTCAATCATTAATAACCAGTGTCCTTCACCACTTTTTCTTGTGTGCTGTTTTCCTTCTTACCTGGATTTCAGATGTTTTAGAAGACATCTTATTTTATTAAATTTCCCAAGTCCCCACTTCTGTCACCCTTATCCAGGCTAGAAAATATTTTGATGTAAAAAATAAAATGTTAAATTATGAAGAAAACAAGAATAAAAGTGTAAAGGTATTGTGTGAGTCAAACAGATAGTTAATGCTACAATTCCCAACAAACTTTAGTAATTTGGTAGTGATTCAGATATTTCTACCCTCGTTCAATTACAAGAGGGAGAGAGATTGAACTTGATTATTGCTTGCAAAAATATTCATACTTCATAAACATATGTCACTTTGAATATAGACAAATTTTTTTGCACATATTATTTTTTGAGAGCTATTTATTTATTTATTTTATGCAGAGAGAGGGAGAGAGAGAGAGAGAGAGAGAGAGAGAGAGAGAACAAGCAGGAGAGTAGCAGTCAGAGGGAGACGTAATCTCCCCACTGAAAAGAGCCAGACTGGAGGGTGTATCACTCAGTCCCAGGACCCTGGGAATAGGACCTCAGCGTAATGCAGATGCTTAACTGACTGAGCCACCCAAGCAAACTTACACATATTCTTTACACTCTCTGTACTGATTTCTTATACTCTGATTGAGAAATTATATGAATACTCAAAATCAAAATCATATAATATGTAAATGCTAGCTGTAATGGTTTGCTGACATTGTACTCAAACAACCCAAGATTGCAATGACATTGTAAAATAAACAATTATTTCTCATTCACCAGTTTCTGCTTTGGCTGGGTTTTAGTTGATCGAGGCTTGGCTTCATGGGCTTGGCTCCAGACCACACTATAGATTCAGCTCAGAACTTTTGGATATATTTTATTTTTAGAAGAGCAGCTACCTGATGTATGATATCTTATAGCAGAGGTTAGTGGTTAGGAGAAATGTGCTTCTTAATGCCTGGACCCTGAACTTATAAGCTGTCACATTCCCACTCACATTAGATCGTGAAAACAAGTCACATGGTCAAACTTATCATTGATTTTCTGTAGGGTTTACTCCTTTCAAAGTGCTCTGATGGAAGGAATGTAGTTTTATTGAACAAAAACCTAACTTACCATAATAACTGTAGGATTTTTTTTTCTTATTGTATTTCATGAAAGAAGCTTGTTTGTAAAAGAAAAATATTGGGAAATAGATTTTTGAAATCAAGTTGCAGTTATTATTCTTTCTCTTACTGGTCAAGAAACCCAGTCTTCTCACCCAATGTGTTACTTTGGACATATGTAACGGTCTCTTTTGGAATAGAAGAGATTTTTAAAGGAATTTTCAAGGTTTGCAAGATAGTCTGTTTGGTTCCTGGATTTGGGGAACCTACTGGGGCCTAGGGGAAGAAGACACTGAATGCCCTGTTCTTTCCAGTGTTGAGTATCCCATTGACACATATGTATTTCTTAGCATGGAGAATAAAGAAAGGTAAGAGAGAAGCTCTTTAATATTAACATTCTGATGTGGAACACTTCCCAGTTTTTTCTTAAATTATGTTTTACATCTGTACATGCTTCTAAAAAAGATGCTTAATGTCTTACATGTACCCATAAGAATCCATGGGAAGACTTTGGTAGAGTGAACTTAAGTGGAGGATCCACCAAATTCACTGGAGATATATAAGCATGGAACACTATTTTAAGGGAGTTAGGCAGGTGTAAAGTCAAAGTAGAAACAGTCATGGAAGGGCTCAGTCAGATAAGTGACTGACTCTTGATTTCAGGTCAGGTCACTACCTCAGGGTCATGAAATTGAGCCTGTGTCCAGCTCCATGCTCAGCACAGGGTTTGCTTAAGATTCTCTCTCTCTTGCCTTCTGCCCCAACCCCCTTTCAAATGAATAAATAAATCTTAAAAAAAAAAAAAAGAGAAGACCATATGGTCTTGATGATAATAGCTTTGTAATAGAGTTTCAAGTGCAGAATTGTAATGCCTCAGGCTTTGGTTTTCTTTTTCAACATTATTTTGTCTTTTGGGGGGCATTTCTCATTCCATGCAAATTTTAGGATTGTTTGTTCTAGCTCTGTGAGAAATGGTGATGGTATTTTGATAGGGCTTGTGTCAAAACTATAGATTGCTATTGGTAGCATACACATTTACCAGTATTTTTTCTTCCAATTCATGAGGATGGAATTTTTTTTTCCATTTCTCTGTGTCTTCCTCAATTTCTTTCATAACTGTTCTGTAGTTTTAGTTTCTCATTACCTCTTTGGTTAGGTTTATTCCTCTGTACCTTACAGTTTTGGTGCAATTGTAAATAGGATTGAACCCTTAATTTCTATTTCTTCTGCCTCACTGTTAATATATAGAATGCACCTGACTTCTGTGCATTGATTTTTATCCTGTGCCTTTGCTGAATTCCTGCATGAATTCTAGCAATTTTTTTTGGTGGAATCTTTGCATTTTCTACATAGACTATTATATCATTTATGAAGAATGAAGATCTGAATTCTTCATTGATTTGGATGTCTTTAAAATCTTTTCGTTGTTTGAGTGCTGAGGCTAGGACCTCTAGTGCTATTGAACAACAGTGGTGAGAGTGGACTCGACTGTTGTGTTTCTGACCTTCTCATACTGCTGGTGAGAATGCAAACTGGTGCAGCAACTCTGGTAATCAGTATGGAGGTTCCTCAAACAGTTGAAAATAGAGCTACCCTATTACACAACAGGTACACTACTTGGTATTTATCCAAAGGTGCAAACATTGTGATTCAAGGGGGCATATGCACCCCAATGTTTGTAGCAGCAATGTCCACAAGAACCAAACTAGGGAAAGAGCCCACATGTCCATCGGCAGATGAATGGATATAGAAGATGTGGTATATATACATTGAAGTATGACCCAGCAACCAAAAAGAGTGAAATCTTGCCATTTGCAATGATGTGCATGGAACTAGAATGTGTTATGCTAAGCAAAATAAGTTAAGTCAGAGAAAGACCAATAATGTATGGTTTCACTCATATGTGGAATTTAAGAAACCAAACGGATGAACATGGAGAAGGGCGGAAAAACAACACAAGATGAAAACTGAGGTGGAGGCAAATCATAAGAGACTCTTAACTATAGGGAACAAACAGGGTTGCAGGAGGGGAGATGGGTGAGAGGAAGGGACAACTGGGTGATCTGCATTAAGCAGGACATTGAGGTAATGACCATGGGATGTGATATGCAACTGATGAATCACTAAATTCTACCACTGAGACTTAAAAAAAAAAATCCTCAGAGAAGTCAGAGATATAAAGATCAATGTGGCAGTTTTCTGTGTGTCTAACTTTCTAAGACTATACATTAGGTTTTGAACATTATGGGCTTCTTATTCTAGATCTCAGAGTTAAGCAGTCCTCATTTCAGTACTAATTTCAGAGGAAGGTGATGTTCTTTTATAATTTGCTGTGTTTGCAGCACAGCAGAAAGTGTATTCTTTGCGGGCACTCGGTTCCAAAGAAAATGCGAAAAGGACAAAGTTGGGTCTGTCCAAACTCCTGTACCCAATTGATTAATCTGAAATTTTTATTTTCTGAAATTAATGATTGTATTTTATGAATAAAATAAGGCTTTAACATTTAAAAATTGTTGCTCTGCTCTTTTGTGTGTGTGTGTGTGTGTGTGTGTGTGTTTAATTTTTTTATTTTTTTCAGCATAACAGTATTCATTATTTTTGCACCACACCCAGTGTTCCATGCAATCCGTGCCCTCTACAATACCCACACCTGGTGCCCCCAACCTCCCACCCCCCACCCCTTCAAAATTCTCAGATCGTTTTTCAGAGTCCATAGTCTCTCATGGTTCACCTCCCCTTCCAATTTCCCTCAACTCCCTTCTCCTCTCCATCTCCCCTTGTCCTCCATGCTATTTGTTATGCTCCACAAATAAGTGAAACCATATGATAATTGACTCTCTCTGCTTAACTTATTTCACTCAGCATAATCTCTTCCAGTCCCGTCCATGTTGCTACAAAACATGGGGATTCATCCTTTCTTTCTTTCTTTTTTTTTTTACAGCTTTATAAACATATATTTTTATCCCCAGGGGTACAGGTCTGCAAATCGCCAGGTTTACACACTTCACAACACTCACCACAGCACATACCCTCCCCGATATCCATAACCCCACCCCCTCTCCCAACCCCCTCCCCCCATCAACCCTCAGTTTGTTTTGTGAGATTAAGAGTCACTTATGGTTTGACTCCCTCCCAATCCCATCTTGTTTCATTTACTCTTCTCCTACCCCCTCAACCCCCCATGTTGCATCTCCTCTCCCTCATATCAGGGAGATCATATGATAGTTGTCTTTCTCCGATTGACTTATTTCGCTAAGCATGATACCCTCTAGTTCCATCCACGTCGTCGCAAATGGCAAGATTTCATTTCTTTTGATGGCTGCATAGTATTCCATTGTGTATATATACCACATCTTCTTTATCCATTCGTCTGTAGATGGACATCTAGGTTCTTTCCATAGTTTGGCTATTGTAGACATTGCTGCTATAAACATTCGGGTGCACGTGCCCCTTCGGATCACTACGTTTGTATCTTTAGGGTAAATACCCAGCAGTGCAATTGCTGGGTGATAGGGTAGTTCTATTTTCAACATTTTGAGGAACCTCCATGCTGTTTTCCAGAGGGGTTGCACCAGCTTGCATTCCCACCAACAGTGTAGGAGGGTTCCCCTTTCTCCGCATCCTCGCCAGCATCTGTCATTTCCTGACTTGTTAATTTTAGCCATTCTGACTGGTGTGAGGTGATATCTCATTGTGGTTTTGATTTGTATTTCCCTGATGCCGAGTGATATGGAGCACTTTTTCATGTGTCTGTTGGCCATCTGGATGTCTTCTTTGCAGAAATGTCTGTTCATGTCCTCTGCCCATTTCTTGATTGGATTAGTTGTTCTTTGGGTGTTGAGTTTGCTAAGTTCTTTATAGATTTTGGACACTAGCCCTTTATCTGATATGTCATTTGCAAATATCTTCTCCCATTCTGTCAGTTGTCTTTTGGTTTTTTTAAGTGTTTCCTTTGCTGTGCAAAAGCTTTTGATCTTGATAAAATCCCAATAGTTCATTTTTGCCCTTGCTTCCCTTGCCTTTGGTGATGTTCCTAGGAAGATGTTGCTGCGGCTGACGTCGAAGAGGTTGCTGCCTGTGTTCTCCTCAAGGATTTTGATGGATTCCTTTCTCACATTGAGATCCTTCATCCATTTTGAGTCTATTTTCGTGTGTGGTGTAAGGAAATGATCCAATTTCATTTTTCTGCATGTGGCTGTCCAATTTTCCCAACACCATTTATTGAAGAGGCTGTCTTTTTTCCATTGGACATTCTTTCCTGCTTTGTCGAAGATGAGTTGACCATAGAGTTGAGGGTCCATTTCTGGGCTCTCTATTCTGTTCCATTGATCTATGTGTCTGTTTTTGTGCCAGTACCATGCTGTCTTGATGATGACAGCTTTGTAATAGAGCTTGAAGTCCGGAATTGTGATGCCACCAACTTTGGCTTTCTTTTTCAATATTCCTTTGGCTATTCGAGGTCTTTTCTGGTTCCATATAAATTTTAGGATTATTTGTTCCATTTCTTTGAAAAAAATGGATGGTACTTTGAAAGGAATTGCATTAAACGTGTAGATTGCTTTAGGTAGCATAGACATTTTCACAATATTTATTCTTCCAATCCAGGAGCATGGAACATTTTTCCAATTCTTTGTGTCTTCCTCAATTTCTTTCATGAGTACTTTATAGTCTTCTGTGTATAGATTCTTAGCCTCTTTGGTTAGGTTTATTCCTAGGTATCTTATAGTTTGGGGTGCAGTTGTAAATGGGATAGACTCCTTAATTTCTCTTTCTTCTGTCTTGTTGTTGGTGTAGAGAAATGCAACTGATTTCTGTGCATTGATTTTATATCCTGACACTTTACTGAATTCCTGTACAAGTTCTAGCAGTTTTGGAGTGGAGTCTTTTGGGTTTTCCATATATAGTATCATATCATCTGCGAAGAGTGATAGTTTGACTTCTTCTTTGCCGATTTGGATGCCTTTAATTTCCGTTTGTTGTCTGATTGCTGAGGCTAGGACTTCTAGTACTATGTTGAATAGCAGTGGTGATAACGGACATCCCTGCCGTGTTCCTGACCTTAGCGGAAAAGCTTTCAGTTTTTCTCCTTTGAGAATGATATTTGCGGTGGGTTTTTCATAGATGGCTTTGATAATATTGAGGTATGTGCCGTCTATCCCTACACTTTGAAGAGTTTTGATCAGGAAGGGATGCTGTACTTTGTCAAATGCTTTTTCAGCATCTATGGAGAGTATCATATGGTTCTTGTTCTTTCTTTTATTAATGTGTTGTATCACATTGATTGATTTGCGGATGTTGAACCAGCCTTGCAGCCCTGGAATAAATCCCACTTGGTCGTGGTGAATAATCCTTTTAATGTACTGTTGAATCCTATTGGCTAGTATTTTGGCAAGAATTTTCGCATCTGTATTCATCAAGGATATTGGTCTGTAGTCTCTTTTTTGTTGGGATCCTTGTCTGGTTTTGGGATCAAGGTGATGCTGGCCTCATAAAATGAGTTTGGAAGTTTTCCTTCTATTTCTATTTTTTGGAACAGTTTCAGGAGAATAGGAATTAGTTCTTCTTTAAATGTTTGGTAGAATTCCCCCGGGAAGCCGTCTGGCCCTGGGCTTTTGTTTGTTTGGAGATTTTTGATGACTGTTTCAATCTCCTTACTGGTTATGGGTCTGTTCAGGCTTTCTATTTCTTCCTGGTTCAGTTGTGGTAGTTTATATGTCTCTAGGAATGCATCCATTTCTTCCAGATTGTCAAATTTGTTGGCGTAGAGTTGCTCATAGTATGTTCTTATAATTGTCTGTATTTCTTTGGTGTTCGTTGTGATCTCTCCTCTTTCATTCATGATTTTATTTATTTGGGCCCTCTCTCTTTTCTTTTTGATAAGTCTGGCCAGGGGTTTATCAATCTTATTAATTCTTTCAAAGAACCAGCTCCTCGTTTCGTTGATTTGTTCTATTGTTTTTTTGGTTTCTATTTCATTGATTTCTGCTCTGATCTTTATGATTTCTCTTCTCCTGCTGGGTTTAGGGTTTCTTTCTTGTTCTTTCTCCAGCTCCTTTAGGTGTAGGGTTAGGTTGTGTACCTGAGACCTTTCTTGTTTCTTGAGAAAGGCTTGTACCGCTATATATTTTCCTCTCAGGACTGCCTTTGTTGTGTCCCACAGATTCTGAACCGTTGTGTTTTCATTATCATTTTTTTCCAGAAATTTTTTCAATTCTTCTTTGATTTCCTGGTTGACCCATTCATTCTTTAGAAGGATGCTGTTTAGTCTCCATGTATTTGGGTTCTTTCCAAATTTCCTCTTGTGATTGAGTTCTAGCTTTAGAGCATTGTGGTCTGAAAATATGCAGGGAATGATCCCAATCTTTTGATACCGGTTGAGACTTGATTTAGGACCAAGAATGTGATCTATTCTGGAGAATGTTCCATGTGCACTAGAGAAGAATGTGTATTCTGTTGCTTTGGGATGAAATGTTCTGAATATATCTGTGATGTCCATCTGGTCCAGTGTGTCATTTAAGGCCTTTATTTCCTTGTTGATCTTTTGCTTGGATGATCTGTCCATTTCAGTGAGGGGAGTGTTAAAATCCCCTACTATTATTGTATTCTTGTCGATGTGTTTCTTTGATTTTGTTATTAATTGGTTTATATAGTTGGCTGCTCCCACGTTAGGGGCATAGATATTTAAAATTGTTAGATCTTCTTGTTGGACAGTTCCTTTGAGTATGATATAGTGTCCTTCCTCATCTCTTATTATAGTCTTTGGCTTAAAATCTAATTGATCAGATATAAGGATTGCCACTCCTGCTTTCTTCTGATGTCCATTAGCATGGTAAATTCTTTTCCACCCCCTCACTTTAAATCTGGAGGTGTCTTCGGGTTTAAGATGAGTTTCTTGTAGGCAACATATAGATGGGTTTTGTTTTTTGATCCATTCTGATACCCTGTGTCTTTTGATTGGGGCATTTAGCCCATTAACATTCAGGGTAAGTATTGAGAGATATGAATTTAGTGCCATTGTATTGCCTGTAAGGTGACTGTTATTGTATATTGTCTCTGTTTCTTTCTGATCTACTACTTTTAGGGTCTCTCTTTGCTTAGAGGACCCCTTTCAATATTTCCTGTAGAGCTGGTTTGGTATTTGCAAATTCTTTCAGTTTTTGTTTGTCCTGGAAGCTTTTAATCTCTCCATCTATTTTCAATGATAGCCTAGCTGGATATAGTATTCTTGGCTGCATGTTTTTCTCATTTAGTACTCTGAATATATCATCCAGCTCTTTCTGGCCTGCCAGGTCTCTGTGGATAAGTGTGCTGCCAATGTAATATTTTTACCATTGTACGTTACAGACTTCTTTTCCCGGGCTGCTTTCAGGGTCTTTTCTTTGTCACTAAGACTTGTCAATTTTACTATTAGGTGACGGGGTGTAGACCTATTCTTATTGAATTTGAGGGGAGTTCTCTGAACCTCCTGGATTTTGATGCTTGTTCCCTTTGCCATATTGGGGAAATTCTCTCCAATAATTCTCTCCAATATACCTTCTGCTCCCCTCTCTGTTTCCTCTTCTTCTGGAACCCCAATTATTCTAATGTTGTTTCGTCTTATGGTGTCACTTATCTCTCGAATTCTCCCCTCGTGGTCCAGTAGCTGTTTGTCCCTCTTTTGCTCAGCTTCTTTATTCTCTGTCATTTGGTCTTCTATATCGCTAATTCTTTCTTCTGCCTCATTTATCCTAGCAGTGAGAGCCTCCATTTTTGATTGCACCTCATTAATAGCTTTTTTGATTTCAACTTGGTTAGATTTTAGTTCTTTTATTTCTCCAGAAAGGGCTTTTATATCTCCCGAGAGGGTTGCTTTAATATCTTCCATGCCTTTTTCAAGCCCGGCTAGAACCTTGAGAATCATCATTCTGAACTCTATATCTGACATATTACCAATGTCTGTATTGATTAGGTCCCTAGCCTTTGGTATTGCCTCTTGTTCTTTTTTTTGTTGTGAATTTTTCCGCCTTGTCATTTTGTCCAGATAAGAGTTTATGAAGGAGCAAGTAAAATACTAAAAGGGTGGCAACAACCCCAGGAAAATATGCTTTAGCCAAATAAGAAGAGATCCTGAATTGTGAGGGGGGAGAAAGGGGATAAAAAGGGGTTCAGAAAGAAAAAAAAAAAAAACTATTAAAAAAAAGAAAGCCGATAAAGAAAAAATATAAAAAGAGGAAAAAATATATATATATTAGATAAACTATTTAAAAAACGTTAAAAAAAAAAGGTAAAAGTTAAAAAAAATTTAGCAGAAGAAGAGAAAAAGAAAAAAAAATTGAAAAAAAAATTAAATTAACTGCAAGGTTAAAAAATCATGGGGAGAAAGCCATGAGTTCCGTGCTTTGCTTTCTTCTCCTCTGGAATTCCGCCGTTCTCCTTGGTAGGTGAACTTGGTCCTGGCTGGGTTTCCCGTAGATCTTCTGGGGGAGGGGCCCGTTGTAGTGATTCTCAAGCGTCTTTGCCCCAGGCGGAGTTGCACCGCCCTTACCCGGGGCCGCGCTGAGTCATCCGCTCGGGTTCGCTTTCGGGAGCTTTTGTTCCCTGAGCGCTTTCCGTAGAGTCCGGAGGACGGGAATAAAGATGGCGGCCTCCCGGTCTCCGGCCCGGAGGAGCCGAGAGCCCGGGGCCCCACTCCTCAGTGCACCCTCAGAGAACAGCGCCAAATGACTCCCGTCACCCTGGCCTCCGGCCGCGCTCTGAGCTGACCGAGCCTGCGACCGGTTCAAGGCAACCCTGAGCTGAGAGTCACTCCTCGGCTCTGTCTCTGCAGCCGGCTTCCCCGTTCTAATACCGGTAAGCTCTGCGACACTGAGACACCCCCGATCCTTCTGCGACCCTGCGGGACCTGAGGCCGCGCTTACCCCGCCTGGGCTTCACCCCAGTTAAGCCTCTGGAGCGATGTCCCTCAGCGGAACAGACTTTTAAAAGTCCTGATTTTGCTCCGTTGCTCTGCCGCTCGCCGGGAGCTGGCCCCTCCCCCCGCGGTCTATCTTCCCGTCGCTTTGGATTCACTTCTCTGCCAGTCCTACCTTGCAGAAAGTGGTTGATTTTCTGTTTCTGGAATTGCTGTTCTTCTTCTCTTCAATCTCCCGTTGGATTTGTAGGTGTTTGCAATCTTTAGATAAGCTATTTAGCTGATCTCCCGCTACCCGAAGTAGTCTCAGCCTGCTACTTCTCCGCCATCTTGACTCCTCACCATGAGATTTCTTGTTGTTGCTCTGCTCTTAATTACAACCATTAGTTCTTTGTGGCTCCTCCTAAGGCAACATGTAAATATCTAGCTTTGTCCCCCTCAAATGCTCTGGATTGGATAAGAATTATAATGGAATCTGAGAGGGGATCAAAAATAATTTTTACAAGAGAGATCAACGTGATAATATCAAAAGTTATGACACATGTAATTAACATCTCACAAGGAGAGGGAAACAATTAGCAGAAGATTATTTGAAGAAATAATGGCTGAAGCTAATTTGAATTTGTCGAAAAACACCAAGTTAAAGTCAGGAAGCTCAGCAAAATCCAAATTAAAATAATAAAAACTAGATCACATGTAGGCACATTGTAGTCATACTTCTGAAACAGATAAAAAATATTGAAATCAATGAGAGAATAACAACACTTTCTATGCCTAGAAATTCACTAGAAACAATAAACTTAGGAGATAATAATCATCTCATTAAAAACCCTGCCAAATCAGAATGTGATATCATTATAGTCTTCCAGAATGAAGGTAAATTAAGACGTTTTCCAGAAACTACTTGGCCTGCCGTGCAAGAAGTATTAAAGGAAGAAAATGTGTCAGGTTTATGTGTCATAGTTTCATGAGAAATCTTGTTGTCCGGGAAGGCATAAGGACATGTAAAGTTATAAATATCAGGGTAAATATGAAAGACAATCTTCTGTGAATTTCCTTGCAGTATGCGTGACCATTCAAAGCAAAGTTTGCAAGTTTCTTCCAGTGTTTATAATTCATGTGATATGTAAGACCTATGACAACTATTTACCTTAATGGTGGGGGGAGGATATCAATAAACCTGTTTCATACAGGGTTTCTTACGTTGTACCAATAATTCTACCTAGACCATGAAAAGTTAAGACTGTGTACTGTAATCTTAGTATAACCACTAAGAAGAAACTGTACACAGGGAGAGCCTAGAAGCCAATATATTAATTGAAGTGGAGTTCTAAAAATTATTCAAATACCTCTTTGGTTAGGTTTATTCCCAGGTATCTTATGATTCTTGGTGCTATAGTAAATGGAATCGATTCTCTAATTTCCCTTTCTGTATTTTCATTGTTAGTGTATAAGAAAGCCACTGATTTCTGTACATTGACTTTGTATCCTGCCACGTTAGTGAATTGCTGTATGAGTTCTAGTAGTTTGTGGGTGGAGTCTTTTGGGTTTTCCATATAAAGAATCATGTCATCTGCGAAGAGAGAGAGTTTGACTTCTTCATTGCCAATTTGGATACCTTTTATTTCTCTTTGTTGTCTGATTGCTGTTGCTAGGACTTCTAATACTATGTTGAACAAGGGTGGTGAGAGTGGGCAAGCTTGTCGTGTTCCTGGTCTCAACGGGAAGGCTGTGAGCTTTTTCCCATTGAGGATGATATTTGCTGTGGGTCTTTCATAGATAGATTTGATGAAGTTCAGGAATGTTCCCTCTATCCCTATACTTTGAAGCATTTTAATCAGGAACGGATGCTGGATTTTGTCAAATGCCTTTTCTGCATCAATTGAGAGGACCACGTGGTTCTTCTCTCTTCTCTTATTAATTTGTTCTATCACATTGATTGATTTGCGAATGTTGAACCATCCTTGTAGCCCAGGGATGAATCCCACCTGGTCATGGTGGATAATCTTTTTAATGTGCTGTTGGATCCTGTTTGCTAGGATCTTGTTGAGAATCTTAGCATCCATATTCATCAGGGATATTGGTCTGAAATTCTCCTTTTTGGTGGGGTCTTTGCCTGGTTTGGGGATCAGGGTAATGCTGGCTTCATAGAAAGAGTCTGGAAGTTTTCCTTCTGCTTCAGTTTTTTGAAACAGCTTCAGGAGAATAGGAGTTATTTCTTCTTTGAAAGTTTGGTAGAATTCCCCAGGGAATCCATCAGGTCCTGGGCTCTTGTTTTTTGGGATGTTTTTGATCACTGCTTCAATCTTGTTACTAGATATCAGTCTATTTAGGTTGTCAATTTCTTCCTGGTTCAATTTTGGGAGTTTATAGTTTTCCAGGAATGCATCCATTTCATCTAGGTTGCTTAGCTTATTGGCATATAACTGTTGATAATAACTTCTGATGATTGTTTCTACTTCCTTGGTGTTAGTTGTGATCTCTCCCTTTTCATTCATAATTTTATGAATTTGGGCTTTCTCTTCCTTTGGATTAATGTGGCCAATGGTTTATCAATCTTATTGATTCTTTCAAATAACCAGCTTCTAGTTTCATTGATACGTTCTACTGTATCTCTGGTTTCTACCTCATTGATCTCAGCTCTAATCTTGATGATTTCCCTTCTTATGTGTGGAGTTGGTTTGATATTTTGTTGATTCTCCAGTTCTTTAAGGTGTAGAGACAGCTGCTGTGTTCTGGATTTCTCAATTTTTTAGAGGGAGGCTTGGATGGCTATGTATATCCCCCTTAGGACCGCCTTTGCTGTATCCCATAGGTTTTGGACTGAAGTGTCTTCATTCTCATTGGTTTCCATGAATTGTTCAGTTCTTCTTTGATCTCCTGGTTGATCCAAGCATTCTTAAGCAAGGTGGTCTTTAGCTTCCAGGTGTTTGAGTTCCTTCTGAACTTTTCCTTGTGATTGAGCTCCAGTTTCAAAGCATTGTGATCTGAGAATATGCAGGGAATAATCTCAGTCTTTTGGTATCGGTTGAGTCCTGATTTGTGATCCAGTATGTGGTCTATTCTTGAGAAGGTTCCGTGTGCACTTGAGAAGAATGAGTATTCTGTTGTTTTAGAGTGGAATGTTCTGTATATATCTATGAGGTCCATCTAGTCCAATGTGTCATTCAATGCTCTGGTTTCTTTATTGATTTTCTGCTTTGATGATCTGTCTATTTCTGAGAGAGGCGTGTTAAGATCTCCTACTATTAGTGAATTCATATCAATATGACTCTTTATCTTGATTAACAGTTTTCTTATGTAATTGGCTGCTCCCATATTGGGGCATAGATATTTATAATTGTTAGATCATCTTGTTGGATAGTCCCTTTAAGAATTATGTAGTGTACTTCTGTATAAGAATCCCAGAGAAGGCAGGCACAATGTGCACATAGACAAAATAAATTACAAATCTTGAAGTATATAATTTGGGGAATTAACAGTTCCATAATATGAATCGTATACATATGATGACATAATTAAGAAAAGAATTCTTCTATCCCAAATTCTTACTCTTATTATTCTTCCCCATAAGTATGTGTGGTCTAGCTTCAATTAGTATTCCTCTGGCAGATTCAATTTAAGCTATTTTCCCTTAAAATGGATATAGTGTTTTCCAGACTACAAAAGGTGGGTTTTGAAAAATACTTATATTCCTTATTTTTCAATTTCCAATATATATAATAGCAGATAAAAAATAAAGTTCTAGTCTGTCACCCACATAATCTTTGTTATTATCTTTTCCATAATTAAAAATCCTCTAAGTGTACATTTTATCATAGGCAAAATTATTTCCCAGATTTTAATCATCATTGTTGCTAAAGAAAACCTTCTGCAGTTATTCTCAACCCAGGCTATTTAGGATATGGAAACTATGCTCAAAATTGAAAATCATAAAAAAAAAAAAACAAAGGAAAAAGAAGAAAAGCAAAAGAGAAACACACATACACACACACATACACACCAAATGATGGAATTCTTGAATATTGATTATAAAGTACAAATATTTAGAGTGAATAAAAGTATAAGGGATACAGAATGACTACCAAAAAAAGAGGTTAGTGTCTGATGGTTAGACTTTGGAAAACCTGGAGTAATTTTTAAAAATCAAAAAGAAGAATTCTAGAAATGAAAACAAAAATATTTAAATGAATAATTGATGGAGTGATTAAAGAACAAGTTAGAAAAGATTCGGGAGAAAGTAAGTGAATTGAAAGAAAAAGACAAGAGAAAAGGAGGGAGAAACTATAAAAGCTACAGGTATGAGGGATAATATTTGCAGAGAGGATCAGAATGATTGGGAGAATGCAGATAAGCCATATTGGAAGAGAGCATATGTGGTGGTAGTCAGGACTGGTTGTCCACTGGATCGTCCCATTCAAGAAACATAGTTCCTCGCTATTGGAAAAGATACCTTTAATAAACACTGTGCTGCATCATAGTAAAACTATTTCTAATTCCCATCCTTCCGTTTTCTGTTGAATCTATGACAAATTGGATTTTTGCCCCAACAGCTCACTGGAACGATTCCCTATTCTGTACACAAAATAACAAAATCTCATCTTGATTAGCAGCAGCATTCAACAGAGTGGATCATTCATTCCTCCTGGAAACATTTTTTCACTTGGTATCCATGGCAACATAGTTTCATGGGTTTGAGTCCCATCTCCTCATTACGCTTTTGATCTTGTTTGCTGATTTCACCTCTTCTCCTCTTCCTCTTTACATGAGAGAGTCTCAGAGCTTATCCTAGAACTTCCTCTTATTTACATCCACTTTAAGATCCTGGGTGACCATCTCTGTTACTTTGTTTTAAGCAGCACGTGCAAGCTGAAAAGCCCAGTTTTATACTTTCTTGCCCATATCTCACCATTCACTTTAGGACATTGATCTCTGAGTCCTTAGTCAACTCTTCCATTTGTGTGTTTCACAAAAAATTCACTCTTCGGATGTCCAATCCAAACACAGACTCTTAATTACACCCACTTCATGTATAATCCTTCCCAGCTCATTGAATGGAAACAGATTCAATCTCTTTTCAGATACTCAAGATAAAGCACATGCTTCATCCATGACCTCTTTCCTTCTTTCTCAGGCCACGTTCTCAGATTAGAGAATACTGACTTCAGAGTATTCCAGAGTCCAATCTCTCATCACCATTGCCACACTTTACCTTAGCCCAAGCCACCAAATCCCTGTAGTATTTTGAGTCTCCCTGTTTTTGTTCTTAAATTTTCTCATTACTTTTTGTCTGCCAAATTGAGACTAGTATAATGAAGTCAGAGCATGCAACACATCTGTTCCTACTTCTTGAAAAAGCTGTTACAGACTTACCAAGCAAAAACCTGGGAGATCTGATCTTTTCAATTTATGCACATTACTTTATAATACAGCATTTCTCAATCTTTACTTCATTATCTCCCCCAAACCCAACCCACCAAGAAGTCTTTACAGACACATTATCACCATGAAAATTCAAAATCAAAAATATGTTATATCTCTCTCATGTACTATATGTGTAACTGTGCTTAAATAAAATGGGCTACATTTTTTCGCTACCAACACAACATAAATACAATTATAAGAGAATATTATTTTCCTTAAGAGAAGAAGAGAGAGAGAGAGCACAGGCAGGCAATGTGGCAAGCAGAGGCAAAGGGCAAAGCAGGCTCCCCACTGAGCAAGGAGCCCAATGCAAGACCCTGGGATCATGACTTGAGCCAAAGGCAGACACTTAATGACTGAGCCACCCAGGTGCTCTAAGAGAATAGTATTAAAAAAACATTTAGAGCAACAAATGGGGACAACCTGGAAGAAATGGATACATTCCTAGAAACATAAACTGCCAAAACCAAAACAGGAAGAAATGGAAAACCTGAGCACATCGATAACCAGCAGAGAAATCGAATCAGTCATCAAAAATCTCCCAACAAACAGAACTCCAGGGCCAGATAGTTCCCAAGGGGATTCTGTCAAACATTTAAAGAAGAGTTAATACATATTCTCCTCAAAAAATTCCAAACAAACAGAAATGGAAGGAAAACCACCTAATTGATTCTATGAGGCCAGTATTAGCCTAATCAACTCCACTATAAAAGAGGACTGCAGGCCAGTATTCCTGATGAACATGGGTG
The DNA here is from genome assembly GCF_902655055.1 of Lutra lutra. Taxonomy (NCBI): domain Eukaryota; kingdom Metazoa; phylum Chordata; class Mammalia; order Carnivora; family Mustelidae; genus Lutra; species Lutra lutra. The sequence continues at coordinate 90,264,475 of NC_062285.1, forward strand.
CAAATAGTCTCAACAAAATACTAGCAAATCAAATCCAACAGTAATTTAAAGAATAAAGTGGGATTTAATTTTTGGCAGCAAGGGTTGATCAATACTCACAAAGAAAACAGTGTGATATACCATATTCATAAAAATGTAAAGTACCATATGAAGATTTCAACAGATGTATAGAAAGAATCTGACAATGCACATTCAAAATAGCTGGAGATAAATATCACTAAACTCCTGTTGTTAATGGGGTGGTGTTTACAGATTTTTCCCATTATAGTAGTAATGACATCAGGAGAGTATAAGCAAAAGAAGCATGTTATGCCAAGATTTAGCAACCTGTGTGTAAATAGAACTGATGCATCTAAAATACTCTTCAAAGACCTGAATTTTCAGGTCTCAGCATTTGTGACCAAGAAAAAAGCAAGTTAACAGCATGGGTTGTCAAGCCTGTGACCCCAATATCTTGTGGAACATAAACATTTCTCAGAGTCATGTCGCAATTAGCTGATACATTACAAGCTGAAAGTCTCGGATATTCTGGAGTTGTGTGATAAGATAAAGTGTTTTCAAAATAGACCAAGTGTAAGGATTTCCTGTTCAAATTTTAAGTGACACATTGAAGAGAAATCTACTTTTTCCACTATTATCTCTCTCTGAGCTCTCTCACAGGGCCGACAGTCTGTGAAGACACAGATACCTTACAAGAGTAACCTGGTTTCCCAGTAGAAGATGTAGGACCCTGTGGCCAACAGAAGGTATGTGTCACTCCTCTGCTGTCTCTCTCCTAGCTGCCTCACTTAGTGGGAGATACAGATGCTGAATGGGATGCACATGAGGTACAGTTAATATGCAATCAAATCACAGAGAACATTGGTACACTTATTCCAACAATTTAGGGTAACAGACAAGAAGGGATATGAAAAACACTGGAGAATTTCTTAAAGTATTCAAATTCTTGCCTGTGGAGAAGTAATTAGGTGCATATACATGCACATAACTGTGTCTGCAGATCAGTTGAATTTCATGTGAAATCCCATAAGCATCATGAGAAGCGACAGTTAATTTTGGATTTGTCATCAATATAGATATAATTACATATATTACTTGATCTTTAGCCCAGTCTTTGAAAATAGATTCTTAAAACAGATGAACATAGGTGAAGGGGAAAAAAAGAGAGGAGGCAAACAATAAGACATTTGTAACTATAAAGAACAAACTGATGGTTGCTGAAAGGCAGGTAGTCAGGGGATGGGCTAAATGTGAGATGAGTATTAAGGAGGACGTTTGTAGTGATGAGCATTGGGGTTATATGTAAGTGATGAATCACTAAATTCTACTCTCGAAACGAATATCATACTATATGTCAACTAAATAGAATTACATAAATATTTGAAAAAAATAATTTAAGATGAAGCCTTCAATCATAAAAGTCAAATGTAATTCCTCATATACTTGCTTTGTTAAATGAAAGTAGTTTGATTGTTCATGGAAAGCAGATGAAGTACCTTCTGGAAAATACTAATTTATACTTAGGTATGAAATAATCAAAAAACTTTTAAAAAATTGATCAAAACTTGGCAAAAAAAGATATTTAATACTGAAAGAGAAGCCTGTCTAATGGATTATGTTACCTTCTCTAAGGATATGAATCAGCAATGATACTGTGACTATTCTGTTAAAAGTACTTAAGATAACTAATATACTATTGAGAACTTAGAAAAGCTGAATGGAATGTTTAGTGCTTTAAATGCATTTTATTTTATATATTTTAATTCCCAGTTTAGATTAGTATAAACTAGGTAGCTAGGTAGGAAATAACTTCTTAAAGGTCATAGTTTGTAAATTTGAGAGCCAGGAGTAATTCTATATTTCACTGAGTGCTGAGCTCATTGACTGAATTATGAAATTACATTTATTTCATTTATTAGAATTCCTTATACAACTAATGTTTCCCTACTGCCTTTGACATTCTTAGGTTTTTCTGGAAGTTTGTACCAACAGTGTTCTTCCATAAATGAACTACACTTTTATTTATCATTTTATGGTTTCACACCTTTACTATTAAATCAGTTGTCAATTTCTGGTGTTAAGTAAGTACTTTAAAAAATAGTTTTGGTGTTTTTGATTTCATTATTTTTCAGGGTTTGGATAAATTTATTGTGTCATGTAACATTTTCAACACATAAAAGATTTCTTTTAAAATTTAACGATTTCTTCGAACGCCACAATTACTCAAGGTAAAAGACCACTTGATAGCACTACATGACATTTTAGTAAAGAAACCTGAGTCTTAAATAAAAGTAATTTACTCCAGGAAATTCCTAATGTGCCAAAACTAATATTCCCTAATCTGGGGGACTCAATTTTTTTAACCAATAATGCATTTAAAACTTGTCAAAAAAATTGGCGCAGCATTTTCATTCTAATGTAGCATTTAAATATTAACCCAGTTATTCCGATAGCATTGACCTGTTCTGTGGAATCTGGCCTTACATTAATGAGGACAATATTATTCCTGAATTCTTTTTCTTCAATAATTTGTTGCTTTACATGTTTCCAACCAATACTATTGTGTCAGAGAATATCATTATAAAAACCACTTATTTCATCATGAAGCACTTCTTTAAAGCTCCACAGAGCTTTTACATTTTACATTTTTACATTGTTTTACATTTACATTTTTTTTACATTTTTTTACATTACATTACTTTTACATTTTTTACATTTACAGTGTTCAACAGCAAATGAGTACTACCACTCACCACACACTCCACCCACTGTGACTGTCCCACCACAGTGGGACACTTGTTCATCAAGTCCTTCAGTACAGTCCCATTCAGCCCTGTGCCTGACACCACACAGCTGCAGAGATGAATAACCAAGAAGTTACCTATGCAGAACTCAGTTAGGTTAAGGGTTTAAGAAGACAGCAAGTGAAAGCTAAGGGCACTAAAAGTGGCATTTCGGGAACTGAGCAGGAAATAACGTATGCAGAATTAACTCTTCAAGATGCTTCTCGGGATCTTCAAGGGAATGGCAAGAACTACCAATGGAAAGGTAATACTTAATTACCTTTAAGTACTTAATACTTTTAAATACTTAATACAGACACAGTATACTGTTCTAGAATGTGCCCTTGGGGAGCAGAGGTACAGGGAATGAGTAGGGAATGATCTCCCATATTTTTCATTTGTGTGGATCAGAGCTTGGGGCTGGAATATGATATTGTAATTGAAATCTGAGGATGAACCTTGTTCAAGTGTTGTAATTCGTGGCTTTAAACCAATCTCATGGGGGTAAAGTATTTATTGCAAATGTAATGGTATATTCTGAGAGAAGATTACAATGGTCGATACAAGTTTGGGGTCCAAATTTTTATATGTGACTCCCTGTGCTTTGTTGGTTCTCTTGTCTGTAAATCTCCTAAATGATTGTTTTCCATCCATGTCTTCTGAGCATTTTCATTTCTCTTCCAACTATTTACCTTCATGTCCAGGGAAGCTCATTGCTGGGATCCTGGAAATCATCTGCCTTGTCTTGATGTCCACTGTGGTCACAATAGCTGTTATTCACTGTAAGTGCTTCAATGACAAGGGAATTTTTCACTTTAATGATCATCGGTGCTTGGAATGTTGCACAATATTATGGAATTGTATTACCTCAATTTAAAGCATGTATGTTCTAGGTGTGGAGTGGTTATTCTGAGTCTGTCAAAAGTAGAAATAACAGAATAACTCTATATAGAGCATATTACACAAATATTCCGATTTCATACCTGAAATACAAATTATGGGAGAAACTTTATGGAGATATACAAGTTAGCTCTTGAGACTGTTTAAACCAAATACTGTAAAAGACTGTGAGGTTTGATTCTTTAAACTTTTGAATTATCTTCCCCCACATGTTCACTATTTATTTAATTTTTATGGGTAAAATCAATTTTGTTACAGAGTTTTCTCATTCTAAACAATATACCAAAGTTCAAACTAAGAAACTCAAATCATAATGATTTATTTAGTTTAATGTTGTTTTATGAGCATTGCTTTAATTTTTCTAGTTACTATAGGACCAGTGCAGAACAAGCTGTCTGCGGAAATAAAGACCCAGAAAGGTAGAAAATAATTTCCAAAACTCTGATTTTAGGATAGCATGTATTTTGTGTGTATCTTAAGCTAGACAAGGATGATAATAGATGATTTTGGGGAAAATGAATTAGAAAATTGCGTAGTAAATTGTTATAATTGATGAGTATAGGAGAAATATTACCTCTTACACAACAGTATGAGGAAATATTAATTTAAAATCAGCATACATGATGGCTGTATGGCTTAGTGAGTGAAGCATCTGACTCTGGGTTTTGACTCAGGTTATGAACTCAGGGTCCTGGGACTGAGCCCTACGTCGGCTCCTTGCTCAGTGCAGAGTCTATTCGAGATTCTCTCTCCCTCCTCCTCTCCTTCTACCCCGCAGGTTCATGCTTTCTTTCACTCTCTCTCAAATAAATAAATAGATCTTAAAATAAAGTTACTATACCCATAGTTACCAATGGTCTCAAATTTACTCCTGCTTTAGCATGATATGATATAAACCATTATACAATTCCAAAAAAGTTGTTTTGTTCAGGGACTCGAAGTACATGTAAAGATGGACATTTTTGTTTGTTTGTTTTATACTGGCATGTAAGTAAGGGATGAAAGCCTGACTCTTCTGGGAGTGTGCCTGTGTTTTATTTTTGCCCGCTTGTGAGGGTAAAATGATGTGTTTTATACACATTTGTGTATACATATGAAAGTTGAAAACTTGAAAGTTTTAATATCCAAAACCTTTTGGATAATATCTCATAATCTTTCTTTAGCTGACCCATGTGGTCATTGTCCAAAAGAGTGGATTACATATTCCAAAAATTGCTATTACATTAGCATTGTAAGAAAACCATGGAATGAGAGTCGGTTGTCCTGTCTTCTAAGAACTCTACCCTGCTACACATAGAGGATGAAGAGGAAACGGTGAGGTTTCAAATGTTTCCAGCTTTTATTAAATGCTTATCATTTAATATTACATTTGTAGATCTCATCCATATAGTCATACATATTTCTTGTTTATTTATTTTAAAGTCTGTTAATATTGCATAGTTTGACTCTATGATATTTTACTATTTTTATACCTTTAATATACATTTAATAATTTCTATTTCTTGCTTTTCATAGAAAGCCATACTTTTATAATAAATTATCTTTTGCCTGAAATAACCTTATTATATTTTTTAACCACACATCAAGAAAACTATATGATTTGGGCACCAGGGTGTCTCAGTGAGTTAAGTCTCTGCCTTTCGCCCAGGTCATGATCTCAGGGTCCTGGGATTGAGCCCCACATCAGGCTCTCTGCTCAGCAGGGAGCCTGCTTCCCCTTCTCTCTCTGTCTGCCTCTCTGCCTGCTTGTGATCTCTCTGTCAGATAAATTAAAAAAAACTTAAAAAAAGAAAACTATATGATTGTGCATATTCATCACAAAACAGTCAGAACATAAGTACAAATCAGATCATGAGCGAGAAGTTTAGAGCCTCTATTAGCCCTGCCAATTTTAATACTGTGAAATGTCTTTGCTAATTCTTGGCATATATATTGATGGAATAATGCAGTATGCATTATTATGTGTATCTCCTTTTCTTCTTGTTTGATATTTGTAATCCATCTATATTATTCCATTTGTCTATAGTTTGTGAATTTTCAGTGCTGCTGTCTTATATGAATAGGACATTTTCAAAGCTATTCTCAGAAACTTACATCCTTTTTAGTATGTGCATATTAAGAATAATTATTTTATGAAAGGCTTTTTCTGTGTGTTTTCCATGTATTGTATTTATAATAACTTATTATACATAACTACATAGTGCATAGTATATTTATGAAATATAAATAATGCATTTGTCAAAATAACAATACATAAATGTAACATTATAATTGTATTTACATATGATTATTATACATTTTCTTCTAAGCATTAGTATGAAATTGCCCGATCATAGATATGTGTGTCTTTCAATATATTACATTATCCCTATTTATCTAATGTATTGTGTAAATACATTGTACAAAATAGTCCCTTGATGCAAAAATTCAGAGGTCTGAGAAAAATTATGACAAAAAATTCTGGTGGTTATATAACAGTATCTTTTTTTTTTTTTTCTGGGCTGTGAATTATAAGTATATTCTATTCAGTGAGAAGGAGTCGAGTGTGTCCCTTACTCATTTCTCCTAAATGGTGTTTTATTCTGTCTTCTTGGAAGTCCTTATCGTGTTTTAAATATGAGTTCTTTTTTGAGTTTACAAGATGGAAATAGCTGTGTATTGCATTTCTACTCCCCTATTGGAGTCCTTTAATGATCAGAATTTTAATATTACCATGGTCCCACATATCATCTGGGTGTTATTGATTATTTTGAACCTATTTCAGAAGTTAGTCAAAGTTCATAAACATAATTTCTCATATTACTTTTATCTTTTTTCTTTATTTATTAATTTTTCACTTTAATTAGAGTTTCTAATCCAACTGGAATTTATTTTTGGTGATGTTGTATGTGCGATGCAGTGAGATAAATGTGAAGGTTATAGTTTTCTACATCATGAACCTAATTGATGGAGCATAATGTAAAGCAAAGTCGATCTTTTCTTCATAAATAACTTTATACATATATAGTCATATACATGTCCACATATGTTCTAATCTGCTTCATATAAACAATGTAGATAGTATATATCTTTATATAGAAAATTATAAACACATATATCACTCTACACAATCTGTCACAACCCACTGCACTCTGAGTAAAATGTAGAGCCTTCCCTTCCTTCATGTCCTTTTACTGTGTCTCATTTCTACTTTATTTTAAATGTTTCTCTACTTACGTTGAGAATTACATGAATGTTATCACTTTGCTTCAACTGATGATTTTCATTCAAATACCAAACAATTTAGACACTAGAATTGAAGCGAAGTCCCTTAGACCTAATGATAGTTTTATACTTTCTTTTGTTTTCCCTTTCTTCCTGGTGATCCTTGCAAGATTGCTTCTGTTACCATTTAATTTCCGTTTGGATAATTCCCTTTAGCAGTTCTTTCAGAGTGGGGGTGGCGGTGACACTTTTCCTAGTTTTCCTTTATCTCACAATGTCTTGATTTCCCCTGCATTCCTGAGTGATATGCCCTTTGAATAGTCAGTGGCTGATTGAAATTACTAACTTAGTATCTACATTTTTGTTTGTTTGGGTCTTTATAGCATGTCTTTTTTTTTTTTTTTCCTATTATGTTGACTAGAGAGAAAAAAACATTTTGGGGCCTTTTGTCTGTACACTTTGCTGTCTGTGGTTTGCTCACCAGTCTGGGATATGTGAGGCAAAGAGAAATTCCAGGGCGCTCACCGCCGTGTCATTTGGGGATAGAGGGCGCAGTTCTGTCAACTTTCTTATCACCTGTTTGAATGTTATATTGTTTTGTGTATAATATCCAGGTGTTTTAGCTGTATTTGGTGGAGGAAGTAGGGACTAGCAGCATATCCTTCCTTCTTGCTGGAATAGGAATTCTGATATATAGTGGTTCTAATGTGAATGTTCCTAAGACTGATAGTGTTGAGCAACTTTCTCTGTATTTATTTGCCATCAATATATGCTTTTTGATGAAGTATTTTGAAATGTTTTTGTTATATTTTTACTTTTTGTTATTGTATTTTGAGAATTCTTTATGTATTCTGGCAGCAAGTATTTTATTAGGTGTATTATTTATAAATATTTCCTCTCAAGTCTATGACTTGTCTTTCCTTTACCTCAAAGCGCAGACATTATCTTAAGGAACTACACTTCATCAGTTTGTTCTTTTTTGGATCATGTTTTCTTTCTCTCTAAGAAATCTCTGCCCAACTTTAGGTCAGATATTTTTCTTAATACATCTTCTTGAAATTTTATCATTTGCACTTATAGATGATCATTTTTTAACATTTCTTGTATATAGTATAAAGTATATATTATTAATTTCATCTGATACTAATTGTTTCCACAACATTTATTGTAACACTATACTTCTCCATGGAATGATTTTACATCCTTGCCAAAATGAGCATTCCATATACGTGTGGGTATGAACTTTGCACTTTCTCTTCAGTTTCTTTGATCTTGTATATATTTTTGTCAATCCATACTTTAAAAATTGTCCTTTCATAAACAATGGCTTTATATTAGTTCTTCTCAGAGTTATCATATTTATTCTAGGTCTTTGCATGGATGTTTTCTTTTTTATTTCTATCAGTCTAAATTTTTTTAATTAAAAATGAAAATTAGTTTTATCTTCTGCGTCAGAGAAATCACATCCTTTACCTTCTTTACTCAGCTAATGTGACAGAGTAAGTTAATGGAATTTCAAATGTAAATCCAACTTGGTATTGCTTTAGTAAGTCTACTTATCTTGTAGTTCATTGTTTTTATATATTATCAGAATCAGTTTAGATTGCTACTCACCTGTAATTTCCTTTTCTTAGTATTCCAAGAAAATACACACAACACATATTTTATTAGACCCTTTTTTCTACCTTGTAAGATTTTCTTTTTGGCTTTTAATTGACATTTCATCTTTCTTTCCTTATAAGCGTCTAGATATTCTGTAACTGAGTATTAAAAGCTTCTGAATTAGAGATTAAATTATATTAGAAGTTAAGACACTTCTGATATTTTTATTTCCTTTTGTTCTGGTTTTCACAAGTTGTATTTGGTAGGATGTTTTCAAGTTTTTGTCTAGTTTTAAATAAATTTACATATATTCTTGGTATTCTGTTATGTTAATTTTACTGTGGTATAATGTGCATACGGATGGTTGCATATGAGATACATGCCAACAGCTGGCTGAATTTTCAAGTGTCACCATCATATGAAGGAGAAAATGAATATTACCAGAATTAAATATTACATGTTTTCTCCTTCATTTACAAATATTTATGTAAATAGAATGATACAGTATGCATATTTTATTTATGGCATTTTCAGGGGAAGCTAAACTTGTGCTTTTCATCCATACAGTTCCATGAAGTTGTAAATCCTCCAAACTCCTTGCTGCTCCAGTGTCTGATTCTACTTCAGTGCATTCATCCATACTATTGCTAATGCTCTTGGATATTTGGGTATTGATCCACTTGGGCTGCCATGGGTTACACTACTATTTGTACTTCACAGTCAGCTTTTAGCTTAGTATATGTTTATCATTTCTTTCTTCTCTAACTTTAATAGGCTCTTCTCTGTACAGCGTCTTGAGAGGGAAGCTACTCAGATCATGCATTTTATAACATTCTTCCTTTTGGGTATTAATGATAGAGCTATGTGTCTCCAAACACCACGTTAGTTTCACCTTAAAACTTCTGATATATTCTCAGTTTTGTGTCATCCAGTACAAGGTATTTTCACAGATTTCATTTTTGGAAATTCCCCAAATTTCTTTCTGTTGTTGCTTCTAATTTATTCCTTTGGACAAAAATTGATTTGTCTTCAGAGAATATAGTTTGGAAAATTTCCATCCTGTCAATGTTTGATCCCTATTTGTGACCTAGAAGAATAATTTCTATATATGTCAATTTTGTCAAGCTGGTTCCTAGAGCTCTGCCAGTCTTCCATGGTGCTCCTGATTTTGTGACTGGATGGTCTCTCATTTACTGATGGAAGATCTTTTAAATCTCCAACTGTGTTCATTGAACTGTTTATTTATCCTCCCAAATCTGTCAGTTTCTCTTTCATGTGTTTGAGGGTCCTATTGTTAAGTGAATAATACATATTTATAATTATTTTATCTTCTCATATTGACAGGCTTACCATGTTGAATTGTTTCTTTTACGTTCTATTGTTATTTCTTGTTTTAACAGCTACACTTTGTCTGATATTGTAGCCATTTGTCCTCACAAGGTTACTGTTTGGAGAGTGGATCTTTTGCTATCGTTTTACTTTCATGTCTTGTGCCTTTGAATCTAAAGTGTGTGTGTTATGGAAAGCATAATGATGGATCTGAATTTTTTCTTTTTTATTCAGGATGACAATTTTTATCTTTTGATTGGAATATTTACTGAATTAACCTGAACGTCATTATTGGCATAGTTGGATTTGGGCCTCCTATTTTGCTGTTCATTCTATGTTTATATTGTTTTCTTCTTCCACCTTATCTGACATCTTTTGTATTAAACATATTTTAGTATCATATATTAATTCCCCTTTGATGTCTTGCTATATTCTCAAGTTAGTTCTTTGTAGTAGCTGGGCATTACAATTACATCTTTTATTTGTTTTTACTGAGATATAATTGACATAACATTGTGTAAATTATAGGCGTGCAATGTGCTCATTTGATACTTTGATGTATTACTGATTGATTACTATGGTAATGTTAGATAACACCTGTCTCACATCATATACTTACCATTTTTTGGGGTATTGAGAACAGCAAAGATTTAGTCTTACCAAGTTTGAAGTTTATAATACTTAGTAATGATGACTATAATCACTATGTTGTACATTAGACTTCCAGAACTTATTATGTACTAGCTGTAAACATCTCATCAATTCCCCTGCCTTGCCGTCCCTGGTAAACAATATTATACTCATTGCTTTTTCAAGTTCAATGTTTTAGATTCTACATTTAAGCAAAGCCATACAATATTTGTCTATTTCTGATTTTTGTCATGCACATAATGCCTTCAAGGTACATCCATTTGTCACAAATGGCAAGATTTCCTTCTTTCTCATGACTGAATAATATTTCATTGAGCATATGTGTACATATGTGTGTGTATACATAAATATATCACACCTTCTTTAACTCTGTTGGCAGATACCTAGGTTCCTTCAATAATTTGGCTATTGAAAATAATGTTGCAATGAGCATGGGTGTGCAGTAAAACTTTAAGACACTGATTTGAGTTTTCAATATATATGTAGGAGTAATTACTATGCGATATAGTATATTTATTTGTAATTGCTTGAAAAAGATACATAATATGGTATTTTTATTTGTAATTGCTTGAAAAATATTGTGGGAACACCAATTTATATTTCCTTCAAAGGATATCCTTTTCTTCAGATCTTCACCAATATTCTCTTAAGATTTAAAAAAAAAATTTAACAGGTGTGAGGTGATAATTAACTATGGTTTTGATATGCATTTCACTGATATTAGTGATTTTGGGTATCTTTCTTGTACCTATTGGCCATTTTTCTGTCTTCATAAAAATGTTACTCACACCCTGTTCCTATTTTTGGAATTGGATTATTTCCTTTGTTTTTATTGCATTGGTGGGGCTATTTATAGATTTGAATATCAGTCCCTTATCTGATAGATGGTTTACAATATTTCTCCTGTTCTGTACATCATTCTTCCAAACTTTTCTTCAACTTTTTTGTTCTTTCCTTTGCTGTGCACGTGCTCTTAATTTAATGCAGTCTTACTTTTCTATTTTAATTTCTCTTGCCTATCTTTTGGTGACTTACCCAAGAAATCTTATGAAGGATCTTTTCGTTTTGGTCTCTACCAGTGATTTTATATTTTTATGTGTTTCTACATTACTTATGTTTGTCTCTTTTTTTCAGCTTGAAGAATTACCTTTAACATTTCTGTTGGGCAGGTCTAATGGTTCAAATGTCTTCTGAAACGTGGTTTTAACCAACCACCACTAGAGTCATGCCAATTTCCTGTGACTGCCATCTGGGGAAAGAGTTGAAACCTTGACACACCATCCCCTGGGATGCTGGGAAAGTCTTTATCTCTTTTTCGTTTCTGAATGACAGCTTTGCTGAGTAAGATATTCTTGGTTGACAGTTGTTTTCCCTTTGACTGCTTTAAAAATATCATCCCACTCTCTCCTATCTTATCCATGAGAAGAAGGTGTTCCCAAGAGGATGTTTTCTGCTGTCTGATATGGCATGTTGACCTCAGAGTCCCCAAAGCAATATTGGAGCTACAATGTTGTCTACATCCCCCCATGTTCTCCTCAAGGAATTTCATAGTTTTATTGTATCTTATGTTTAGGTCTTTGGTCCACTTTGAGTTAACATTGTATATGTTGTAAATGTAAGCATCTGATTTCATTCTTTTGCAAAGAAATTGTTTTCCCAACCATTTGTGAAAGTCAATTTCCCAACACCCTTTGTGAAAGATACTGTCCCTTTCCTTTTGAAGGTCTTGGCACCCCAATCAAAATGATTAGACTCAATATACATTAGTTTGTGTTTGTGTATATTTTTACTTTTATTTTTTTAAAGATTTATTTATTTATTTGTGTGTGTGTGAGAGAGAGAGAGAGTACAAGAAGGAGGGAGTGGCAAGCAGAGGGAGAAGCAGGCCTCCTGCTGAGCAAGGAGCCCTATGCAGGACTTGATCCCAGGATCCTGGGATCATGACCTGAGCAAAGGCAGAAGCTTATCTAACTAAGCCATCCATGAGTCCCAGGATGTATTTTTAAGTTACTGTTTCCATGAAGGACTTATGCCCTGGGGCTTCTTATACTGGTGTGTTGTCCTCTGATCTAACATGTGCCCATGGCATGTGTGGATTCTATGGTAGAAAATGTGGTCTCAGGCTGCTAAAGATGGAAGATGTATCACCCATTCCATGGTTTTCACACAAATTCAGTCACCTCATGCTCCACCCTGTTCCTTCAGGAGTATTTCTTTTCTGTGTTGGCATGTGTTCTTCAGTCATTTCATTATGTTTTGAGTTATAGATATAGTTCTATTATTAGTTTGTTGAGCCTCTGGGGTCCATAATATTTTTTTTTTAAGATTTTATTTATTTATTTGACAGACAGAGATTACAAGTAGGCAGAGAGAGAGGAGGAAGCAGTCTCCCTGCTGAGCAGAGAGCTGGATGTGGGGCTCGATCCCGGGACTCTGAGATCATGACCTGAGCCAAAGGCAGAGGCTTTAACACACTGAGCCACCCAGACGCCCAGGTCCATAATATTTTTTAAATGATATTTAAGAAGTTGTTCATTCTTTGTGGCATGATTATTTTCTGCACCCTTCCCCCTCCACCCCCCCTGCTTCTCTTTTCCTTCTCAGATTGTATTTAGACCTATGTTGGTTTTCCTGGTACTGTGTTGAAGGTTTCTGACTGTGCTAATTTTTCTTTTCTTTCTTTTTTTTTTTTTTTTGCTCTCTTTCTGTGAGATGAGTAAATCTATTATTCCCTCCTCAATGTCATCAATTTTTTCTAATGTATCTCAAATTTTCTGGAGAACCAATTTAGTGTATTTTCATGTAGGTATATAATGATAAACCAAGAATTTCTCTAATTTATTCATGTACTTTTATTTCTCTATTGGATTTCTTACATTATTGCTGCCATCGTATGTTCATTTAGTTATCTGAACTGTTTTCTTTGTAATTTCCATATATTTATAAATAGTCCTATAAAATGCTTTTTTTCTAATAAACAATATCCTTATTTCAGTAGAAGTTTATATTGACCTATGCTTTCCCCTAGTATGGAAAAGATTTTCCAGTTTCTTTTCATTTTTTTTTAAATTTTTAGGTAGATAGTTTTGATAATATAATTTAGTCATCATGCATTCTATTTCATATTTTTAGATTTGTATTTTCTGTAAGTTGCACAATTTTTATTGCAGGATCCTCTCCCCTCAAATCTGCCTACTAATGGTTTTGTTCAGAGTTACCAAATTCTTATTTTTTAGCCTGCATTCCTAGGGATTGTCCTTTTGACTTTGAAACTTGGATTTTGCCTACAAGTTCTCTTAAAGACTGTGTTCAAAGTGTGCAGGTAATTGGACTTCCATGCTCTGCCATAAGGGGTATGTGTGTGTGTGTGTCTGTGTGTCTGTGTGTGTTTGCATGCATGTGAGTGTGAGAAGGAAGTGCTCCCAACTGAAATATCAGTTCTCAAGTCTCCTTCTCCTTTTACTTTCTACTGGATCATCTTGGTCTCCTCTCCATGTGTGCATATTTTTTTTCCCATCAATCAAGAGTGTACAGAGAGCTCATGTCAACTCTTCTGTTGTTCCTTCACTAACAGCATTTCCCTATTATATTTATGGGATCCACAGTGCTTGACAGAAAAATTGCAACCTCTAACTTTTATTTTTTTTTCTGGAGTGGAAAGAATTTTATAGATACCTGAGAAAAAGTGCAGGAGAAACATTCCTACTGACCATGTAGCCTGTCCCCTTGGGCCAGACTAGGCCACAAAACTTCTCTCATCCTGCCCTTGAGCTTTGGGTCATTTGGGGCCCAACTCATGAATACCCAAAGGCTGGAGAAGTCTGCAGCCTGAGTCTGGAGAGACAGCATGTGCACTTATGGATCCTGAGGCTAGGGCAGAGTCAGCAAGGAAGATACACTAATCGAGATCTAGAGTCTCTTGGGTCACAGCCTCAAGTCTGAAGAAAAACTACTCTTCCTAGGCTCTTGGTTCCTAACCAGTCATCTTCTCCTGACACACATATGGGTTTTCCTCATTATTACCAAGCAAAATCATCACTCTGAGCTGAAAAGTCAATGGGCTATTTCAGTCCCTTTTCCACTGCTGATTGAGTCTCCCCTGTGGCACCAGTACCGTTGCTTTCTGCATCTTCTCCAAATTGTGGAACTACAAGCTTCTGGATCACTTTGACTTTATTTATCAACATTCCTCTGGCTATTTGAGGTCTTTTCTGGTTCCATATAAATTTTAGGATTATTTGTTTCATTTCTTTGAAAAAATGGATGGGATTTTGATAGGGATTGCATTAAATGTATCGATTGCTTGAGGTAGCATAGACATTTTCACAATATTTGTTCTTCCAATCCATCAGCATGGGACGTTTTTCCATTTCTTTGTGTCTTCCTCAATTTCTTTCATGAGTACTTTATAGTTTTCTGAGTACAGATTCTTTGCCTCTTTGGTTAGGTTTATTCCTAGGTATCTTAATGTTTTGGGTGGAATTGTAAATGGGATTGACTCCTTAATTTCTCTTTCTTCTGTCTTGTTGTTGCTGTAAAGAAATGCAAGTGATTTCTGTGCATTGATTTTTATATCCTGACACTTTACTGAATTCCTGTACAAGTTCTAGCAGATTTGGAGTGGAGTCTTTTGGGTTTTCCACATATAGTATCATATAATCTGCAAAGAGGGAGAGTTTGACTTCTTCTTTGCCTATTTGGATGCCTTTAATTTCTTTTTGTTGTCTGATTGCTGAGGCTAGGACTTCTAGTACTATGTTGAATAGCAGTGGTGATAATGGACATCCCTGTCGTGTTCCTGACCATAGCGGAAAAGCTCTAAGTTTTTCTCCATTGAGAATGATATTCATGGTGGGTTTTTCATAGATGGCTTTGATGATATTGAGGTATGTATCCTCTATCCCTACACTTTGAAGAGTTTTGATCAGGAAAGCATGCTGTATGTCAAATGCTTTTTGCTTTGTCAAATGCTTTTTCAGCATCTATTGAGAGTATAATATGGTTCTTGTTCTTTCTTTTATTAATATCATGAGAGTATCATATGGTTCTTGTTCTTTCTTTTATTAATATCATGTTGATTGAATTGCAGATGTTGAACCAACCTTGCAGCCCTGAAATAAATCCTACTTGGTCATGGTGAATAATCCTTTTAATGTACTGTTGGATCCTATTGGCTAGTATTTTGGTGAAAATTTTTGCATCTGTGTTCATCAAGGATATTAGTCTATAATTCTCTTTTTTGATGGGATCTTTGTCTGGTTTTGGGATCAAGGTGATGCTGGCCTCATAAAATGAGTTTGGAAGTTTTCCTTCCATTCCTATTTTTTGGAACAGTTTCAGGACAATAGGCATTAATTCTTCTTTAAAAGTTTGGTAGAATTCCCCTGGGAGGCCGTCTGGCCCTAGGTTCTTGTGTGTTTGGAGATTTTTGATGACTGTTTCAATCTCCTTACTGGTTATGGGTCTGTTCAGTTTTTCTATTTCTTCTTGGTTCAGTTGTGGTAGTTTATATGTCTCTAGGAATTCATCCATTTCTTCAAGATTGTCAAATTTGCTGGCATATTGTTTCTCATAACTATTATAATTGTTTGTATTTCTTTGGTGTTGGCTCCTCTTTCATTCACGATTTTATTCACTTGGGTACTTTCTGTATTCTTTTTGTAAGTCTGGCCAGGGGTTTATCAATCTTATTAATTCTTTCAAAGAACTGGGTCCTAGTTTCGTTGATTTCTTCTATTTTTTTTTTTTTTGTTTCTATTTCATTGATTTCTGCTCTGCTCTTCATGATTTCTCTTCTCCTGCTGGGTTTAGGTTTTCTTTGTTGTTCTTTCTCCAGCTCCTTTAGGTGTAGGGTTAGGGTGTGTACCTGAGACCTTTCTTGTTTCTTGAGAAAGGCTTGTACCGCTATATATTTTCCTCTCAGGACTGCCTTTGTTGTGTCCCACAGATTTTGAACCGTTGTGTTTTCATTATCATTTGTTTCCATGAATTTTTTCAATTCTTCTTTAATTTCCTGGTTGACCCATTCATTCTTTAGAAGGATGCTGTTTAGTCTCCATGTATTTGAGTTCTTTCCAAATTTCCTCTTGTGATTGAGTTCTAGCTTCAGAGCATTGTGGTCTGAAAATATGCAGGGAATGATCCCAATCTTTTGATACCGGTTGAGACCTGATTTAGGACTGAGGATGTGATCTATTCTGGAAAATGTTGCATGTGCACTAGAGAAGAATGTGTATTCTGTTGCTTTGGGATGAAATGTTCTGAATATATCTGTGATGTCCATCTGGTCCAGTGTGTCATTTAAGGCCTTTATTTCCTTGTTGATCTTTTGCTTGGATGATCTGTCCATTTCAGTGAGGGGAGTGTTAAAGTCCCCTACTATTATTGTATTATTGTCGATGTGTTTCTTTGATTTTGTTATTAATTGGTTTCTATAGTTGGCTGCTCCCACGTTAGGGGCATAGATATTTAAAATTGTTAGATCTTCTTGTTGGACAGACCCTTTGAGTATGATATAGTGTCCTCCCTCATCTCTTATTATAGTCCTTGGCGATATCAGATCTAATTGATCTAAGGATTGCCACCCCAGCTTTCTTTTGATGCCCATTAGCCTGGTAAATTGTTTTCCACCACCTCACTTTAAATCTGGAAGTGTCTTTGGGTTTAAAGTGAGTTTCTTGTAGACATCATATTGATGGGTATTTTTTTTTATCCATTCTGATACTCTGTGTCTTTTGATTGGGGCATTTAGCCCATTTATATTCAGGCTATCTATTGAGAGATATGAATTTAGTGCCATTGTATTACCTGTAGGGTGACTATGACTCTATATTGTCTCTGTTCCTTTTCTGATCTACTACTTTTAGGTTCACTCTTTGCTTAGAGGACCCCTTTAAATATTTCTTGTAAAGCTGGTTTGGTGTTTACAAATTCTTTTAGTTTTTACTTGTCCTGGAAGCTTTTAATCTCTCCTTCTATTTTCAATGATAGCCTAGCTGGATATAATATTCTTGGCTGCATGTTTTTCTCATTTAGTACTCTCAATATATCATGCCAGTTTTTTCTGGCCTACCAGGTCTTTGTGAATAAGTCCACTGCCAATCTAACATTTTTACCATTGTATTTTACAGACTTCTTGTCCCGGGCTGCTTTTATGATTTTTTCTTTGTCACTAAGACTTTTAAATTTTATTATTAGATGATGGGGTGTGGACCTATTCTTATTGATTTTGAGGGTGGGTTCTCTGTGTCTCCTGGATTTTGATGCTTGTTTCCTTTGCAATATTAGGGAAATTCTCTACAATAATTCTCTCCAATATACCTTCTGCTCCCCTCTCTCTTTCTTCTTCTTCTGGAATCCCAATTACTCTAATGTTTCATCTTATGGTATCACTTATCTCTCAAATTCTCCCCTCATGGTCCAGTAGCTATTTGCCCTGTTTTGCTCAGCTTCTTTATTCTCTGTCATTTGGTCTTCTATATCACTAATTCTCTCTTCTACCTCATTTATCCTAGCAGTAAGAGCCTCCATTTTTGATTGCTCCTCATTAATAGCTTTTTTTAAATTTCAATCTGGTTAGCTTTTAGTACTTTTATTTCTCCAGAAAGGGCTTTTATTTCTTCAGACAGTGTTTCTCTAATATCTTCCAGGCCTTTTTCTAGCCCAGCTAGCACATTGAGAATCATCATTCTGAACTCTAGATTTGACATATTACCAATGTCTGTATTGATTAGGTCCCTAACCTTTGGTACTGCCTCTTGTTCTTTTTTTGTGGTGAGTTTTTCCACCCTGTCATTTTATCCAGATAAGAATATATGAAGGAGCAAATAAAATGCTAAAAGGGTGACAAAAATCCCAGGAAAATGTGCTTTAATCAAATCAGAAGAGGCCCCAAATCATGGGGGAGTGAAGGGGATAAAAAAAAAGTTCAGAAAAAGAAAATTAAAAGAGAAAACAAATAAAGAAAAAATATAAAAAGGAAAAAAAATATGTTTATTGCACTGGTAAATAAGACAGGGTCACCCACTTAATTTTGGGAGTATTTTGATCTCTTAGAAGAAATTACCTCCCTAGATTTTAAAGAAT
The DNA here is from genome assembly GCF_902655055.1 of Lutra lutra. Classification (NCBI taxonomy): domain Eukaryota; kingdom Metazoa; phylum Chordata; class Mammalia; order Carnivora; family Mustelidae; genus Lutra; species Lutra lutra. The sequence continues at coordinate 90,283,029 of NC_062285.1, forward strand.
GAAAAACCTATATAAGGGTAAACATGATGAAGGGATGGAATATGACTATAAAGATGAAAATTTTTAAAAAAATTAAAATTTCTAAAAAAGGAGTTGATAAGATAAGTTTGTTGGGAGAATAAAGAAAAGGAAAGTGGAGAGAATTTGCTCAGGCTGGAGACTAGATCAAAGCCCTGTGTTAGATTTAAGGTGTATTTTTATCTATTAGAAGAAGTTTACCCCAAATTTTATTAGAAGAAAAATCCCTATGTGCATTCCAAAAATGAAGTTAGATACAATGAAGGATAAAATATGACTATAATAATGAAGGTTCAAAAAAGATTTTTTTTTTTTACTAAAGGTATATTGTTAAGATAAACTAGTTAAAAAATGTTAAAAGAGGAAAGGGTAAAAGTTAAAAACATTTTAGCATAAGAAAAAAATAAAACTAAAAATATTAATTAACTTTGAAAGACTAAAGAATAACAGGGTGAAAGCAATGAATTCCATGCTTTGCTCTCCCTCCTCTGGAATTCTACTGTTGTCCTTGATAAGTGAACTTGGTCTTGGCTGGATTTCTTGTTGACCTTCTGGGGGAGGGGCCTGTTGTAGTGATACTCTAGTGTGTCTGCCCAAGGCAGAATTGCACCACCCTTACCAGGGGCCAGGCTATGAATCCACTCAAGTTTGCTTTTGGGAGCTTTTGTTCCCTGAACACTTTCCATAGATTTCCAGAGGACAGGAATGAAAATGGCAGCCTCTCAATCTCCAGTCCAAAAGAGCCGAGAGCTCAGGGCCCCACTCCTCAATGTGCCCTTGGAGAAAAGTGCTCAATCACTCTCTTCTCCCTGGCCTCTGGCTGTGCACCAAGCTCACCTAGCCTTTGACCAAGCTTCTCTGTCTCTGGCACACAGCTCTGCCTGGAGTCTCTGAACCCCACAGATCCCTGAGCTCTTCCAGGGGGGTCTCCTCGGATCTTTTGGGGTCCCTACTCACAGAGTAGTGGCCTCTGCTATGGATCATGATTTAAGGTAACCCCAAGTTGAGAGTTCACTCCTAGGTTCTGTCTCTGTAGCCGGCTTCTCCTCTCTAATACTTGTGAGCTCTGTGACACTCAGACAGCCCCGATCCTTCTCTAACCCCGTGGGACCTGAGGCCATGCTGTCCCCACATGGGCTTCACCCCGGCTTAGCTTCTGGAGCGACGTCCCTCAGTGGAGCAGACTTTTAGAAGTTCTGATTTTATGCTCCATTGCTCTGCCACTTACCTTGAGCCAGCCCCTCCCCCTGCGGTCTATCTTCCCGTCGCTTTGGATTCACTTCTCTGCCAGGCCTACCTTTCAGAATGTGGTCGATTTTCTGTTTCTAGAATTGCTGATCTTCTTCTCTTCAATCTCCTGTTGGATTTGTAGGTGTTCAGAATGGTTTGATAAGCTATCTAGCTAATCTCCTGCTACCTGATATCATCTCAGCCTGCTACTTCTCTTCCATCTTGACTCCTAACCCCTCTTCATTTATTTCTACTAAGATATTTTTATAACATGTCCTGTGTGTAACATTACTTGAAAATTTGAAAGTATCTGTAAAGTAAGAAAGAATTTGCTATGTTTGTTATTGCAAAATTCAAAAGAGTCTTGTTCGACTTCTAAAAAAATTTTGTTTTCTAATAGTATTTGTTGAGACTCCTCATTCGTTCTTCATGGATTAGTAGAGATTCCCGGAACATCAGTATTGATTCATCTGTGTGGCCAAAAGTCTCCACTTCCTTTCCTAAAGTGTAAGTTTCTTGACTACTTGTTTTATGCCTTAAGAGGATTAATCTTACAAAGAATAAATACAATATGTGAACAATTATATAACACAATTGTGAAAATGTTCCCATAAAAAACAATATGGGAAATATTCAGATTTAGATGTACAGCTATTAGTCTAAATCAACTATTTATTCTTCAGAATATTGTGATTCATATTTTTAAGAGTAATGAGATATAATTCTCTGTATTTCAGGCCATCAATTTCTTCAGAGAGTGACAAGAAGTGTCCCTTTTTCAACTCTGACTCAAAGAAAACTTCTTTCGAATCCTGCTTGGATCAAAAAATATATGTTTGTAAGCTCAGGCATTTTAGTCATCTAATTTTGGTATAATGCTACCTCACCATCTATAAAGAACATATTTCTCATTTTTTCAAAAGTCATAAAATTATTATCTCAAAATATTTTTCAGATATAATTTTTAGGGCAATTTTAGGTTCACACAAACTAAGATGAAGGTAGAGAGATTTCCTCTATTACCCCTGAATACACAAGTGCATGGTCGCACCAGTTATCAGCATCACTCACTAGAATGGTTTTTTACTGAAGGTCCCACCAAGGGGGACTGAAGACTGTGGGACTCCATTTCAACCAGTCTCCTAAATTTAGCTAGAAATCTACCAAGCCACTCTGGACACCCATGAAATCAGCCTGAGATATAAGATTATACATGCCTGGATCTCTATGGGGGATGAGGATGATCCGTGGAGAGGTACAAAAGATGGAGTTGGGTTTACACAGACAGATGTTGGAGGACAGAAGGGGGGAGAAACAAAAGAAACCAGCCACTGGAAATCAATACCCCAGGTCAAAAGTGCCCTGTGCTTGGGGACCAGTGATACCTTTGAGATGGTGGCTGCAAGATAGGAAGGGGCTGATAACAGTGTTCAAAAAGAACAAAGGTGCTTAAGAGACAATTGCAGGGACCAGGTGGCCTAGGTATGGGCACATGGACTGGCCACAACCACTGCCCATCTGTGCCTGAGAGGACCCAGTGGGGATTTATGTCAGCGGTCCCTGGTGCTTGGCAGCTACTGCTACCACCATAGTCGCCTCCACCCCACTGCTCTACTGCAGCTGAGAGACCCAACTTTGTCTGGAGACCACAGTCTTGGGAGCAGAAGACACCAGGGATGGACTTGCCCAAAGTGGTATCACTCATAGTTTTTGTGACACAGTGGTACAGAGACAAGTGGGGGTCTCAGGCAACCACTGAGATGGTCGCTGGGAATGCATTCCACCTGTGGGAGGCTGCAGTATTCAATGGGATTTGCAGAGGAGGAGTCTGTGTTCTGCATGATTCAGAGAGGAGCAGAGGGTGGCTTCTCCCTAAGGCAGAGGTCTAGGTGTGGACAGTTTACTTTGCTCTGACCCTCTGAAATGCCACGAAAAGCCATCAGGTAAGAAAAGCCTCCAAGAACAAAAGCCTGAAAAACCAGTTTCCATAAATCCCTGTCCCATGATAGGGGCCAGGGCAACTCCACCCAAGCAGGATTAACTGAAAAACAATACCGCAGACCCCTCCCCCAAGAAGACAAGCTGAAAGAACAAGAGGACAAAAAGCACAAGGTCCCCATAAAACTATGAAAACCCCAACACCAGGGGAAAACAGTTTATTAAGCCCTGATATTGCCTCACGGCCTGTATATTTCTGAGATAACAACTTTTCTCTCTCTTTATTTTTAATTATTTCTTATGATTCCTGCTCTTTGCTGTTGTTGTTTTATTATTCTAACATACTTTCCATTTCAGCTGATGTTTAATTAATACAACATATTCCATAGTAACTTTTTTTTTTAAAGATTTTATTTATTTATTTGTCAGAAAGAGAGAGAGAGAGAGCGAGCACAGGCAGACAGAGTGGCAGGCAGAGGCAGAGGGAGAAGCAGGCTCCCCACAGAACAAGGAGCCTGATGTGGGACTCGATCCCAGGACCCTGGGATCATGACCTGAGCCGAAGGCAGCGGCTTAACCAACTGAGCCACCCAGGTGTCCCTCCATAGTAACTTTTTAACTTGAAAGTTTCATACATATACTTTTTTCTTTTTCTTCCCATATAGATAGATAGATAGATATAAGCTTCAATGTAGTCCTTTTTTCCCCTATTCAATAATACCTTAATATACATACCACTTTTAATTTCTCTGTATGTCTGGGAAGTTGAGTTCTCTAACAAAGATAAAAAAATACAGCAGGAAGAACAGAAATGGGCATTCCTTGCCCACACTGAGGGATTATAACTACCTTCCCAACAGCCCACCTTGTTATTTATTTCTTTATCCTTTTATTTGTTTGCTTGTTTTTGTTTTTGTACCTTACAAATATTACTACTGGGGTTCATTTTGGCTGGAATTGTTTTTCTTTTCTTTTTCTATTTCTATTTCTATTTCTTTTTCTTTCTTTTTGGTGGTGACATCTGTTTGCTCTGAACCTTCCCAGGTGCTCCTTGACTGGATAGTGGTTGATATTTTTGGCTGTACATCCCCTCAACCACAACTCAACAGAATGATGAGGAGGAGCAACTCCCAACAAAGAAAAGGTCCGGAGACAATGGCCTCTCCCACAGATCTAATCGATATGGATCAAAGCAAGAGGTCAGAAATAGACTTCGGGGTAGCAATTATGAAGACAATAGTCAGGCTGGAGAAAACTGTTAATGGCAACATAGATTCATTAAGGGCAGAAGTGAGATCAGATTTGGCAGAACTTAAAAATTCTATCAATGAGATACGATTTAATCTAGATACTCTAACAGTTAGGGCAAATGAGGCCAAAGAAGGAATTTGTGATCTTGAAGACAAACTGATAGGAAAGAAGGAACAGAAGGAGCCTTGGAACAAAGAGCTTAAAATCCATGAAAACAGAATTACAGAAATAAATGATGCCATGAAACTTTCCAATGTCAGAATTATTGGGATCCCTGAAGGGGTGGAGAGAGAGAGAGGACTAGAAGATATATTTGACTAAACTGTAGCCAAGAGCCTCCTGAATCTGGAGAATGAAACAAGCATTCCTGTCCTAGAGGCAGAGAGGATATCCCCCAAGAACAGTGTAGGCAGACCAATGACCAGGCATGTAATAGTAAAACTTGTAATTTTAAGTGCAGTTAGGAGGAAGAGATTCCTTATGTAAAGAGGGAGGACCATCAGAATAACATCAGACCTATTCACATCAATCTGACAAGCCAGAAAGGGCTGGCAAGACATGTTAAGGGTGCTAAATGAGAAGAATATGCAGCCAAGAATTCTTTACCTGGCAAGGCTGTCATTCAGAGCGGATGAAGAGATAAGAAGCTTGCAGGACCTGAAGAGGCTTAAAGTATATGTGACCACTAAGCTGACCCTGTAAGAAATATTAAGGGGGGGGTTCTATAAAGGGAGAAGGACCCCAAGAATGATGGAGAACAAAAATATACAGAGACAATCCATAGAAACAAGGACTTCACAGGCAACACGATGACAATAAAATCTTATCTGTCAATAATCCCTCTCAACGTGAATGGCCTAAGACAATGAAATGCCCTTTTCCTTCCAGTGTTGAATATCCTATCTACACATATGTGTTTCTCACCATGGAGAATGTAGAATGTAAGAGAGAAGCTTCTTAATATACACACAGAACAGTATTTATAGGGAGTTAATCAAGTGTGTAGTCAGAGTAGAAAGAGTCATGGAGGAGAGCCTGGTGGCACAGTCAGTTAAGTGTCTGATCAGGTCATGACCTCAAGGTCATGAGACCAACCCTGCGTCCAGCTCCATGTTCAGTGCCAGCTGCTAACACTCTCTCTTCCTTGCTCTCAGCCCCTATTCCCCTCCTTCAAATAAATAAATAAATCTTAAAAATAAATACCATATACTATTGATGATAATAGCTTTGTAATACAGCTTTACATCCAGAATTGTGAAGCCTCAGGCTTTGGTTTTCTTTTTCAACATTATTTTGTCAATTTGGGGTCTTTTATTTTCCATACAAATTTTAGGATTCTTTGTTCTAGCTCTGTGAAAAATGCTGATGGTATTTTGATAAGGATTGCAGTGAATCTGTAGTTGCATTGGGTAGGATAGATGTTTTAAGAACATTTGGTCTTGAGGAAATTGAGAGGCAGGGCAGGGAACCATGGGGTGTCAGGAGGGAAAATATTAAATAAGGCGGAATCAGGAGGGAGACAAACCATAAGAGGCTCTTAATCTCATGAAACAAACTGGGGGTTGCTGGAGGCTGAGAGGGTGAGAGGATAGGGTGGTTGGGTTATAGACACTGGGGAAGGTATGTACTATGGTGAGAATTTTGAAATGTGTAAGTCTAATGATTTACAGACCTGTACCCATGAGGCAAATTATATGTTAATAAAAAATTTAAAAGAATATTTGCTCTTTTGGGGCACCTGGGTGGCTCAGTGGGTTAAGCCGCTGCCTTCGGCACAGGTCATGATCTCAGGGTTTTGGGATCCAGCCCCGCATCGGGCTCCTTGCTCAGTGGGGAGCCTGCTTCTCTCTCTGCCTCTGCCTGCCTCTCTGCCTGCTTGTGATCTCTGTCTCTCTCTCTATGTCAAATAAATAAATAAATAAAATCTTTAAAAAAAAAAGAATATTTGCTCTTCCTATCCATGAGCATGGAATGCTTTTTGATTTCTCTGTGTATTCCTCAGTTTATTTCATGAGTGTTCTATAGTTTTCAGAGTACAGATTCTTTATCTCTTTAATTAGGTTTATTCCTACATATCTTATGTTTTGTTGTTGTTGTTTTTCTTGTTGCAATTATAAGCGGGATACATTCCTTGATTTCTATTTCTTCTGTCTTATTGTTAGTATACGGCAGTGCAATTGACTTTTGTGCATTGATTTTATATTCTGTACCTTTCCTGAATTCCTGTATGAGTTCTAGCAAATTTTTGTTAGAGTCTTTGAGTTTACTACAAAAACTATCATTGTTGTCTGTGAAGAGTGAAAGTTTGGCTTCTTCTTTGCTGATCTGGATGCCTTTTATTTCTTTCTGTTGTCTGATTGCTGAGCCTAGGACCTCCAGTACTATGTTGAACAACTGCAGTGAAAGTGGACTTGTCTGTAGTGTTCCTGACCCTCTTATACTGTTGGTGGGAATGCAGTCTGGTTCAGACAATCTGAAAAACAGTATGGAAATTCCTCAAAAAGTAAAAAAAAAATATGGCTAATTTATGACCCAGCAATTGCATTACTAGGTATTTACCCCAAAGATACAAATGTAGTGAAAAGAATAGTCACAGGCACCTAAATGTTCATAGCAACAATGTCCACAATGGCCAAACTATGGAAAGAACCGAGATGTCATCAAGTGATGAATGGATAAAGAAGATGTGACATATATACAATGGAATATTACTCAGACATCAAAAGGAATGAAATCTTGTCATTTGCAATGACGTGCATGGTACTAGATGGTATAATGCCAAGCAAAATAAATCAGCCAGAAAAAGACCAATATCATATGATTTCACTCATATGTGGAATTTAAAAACAAAACAGATGAACATAAGGGAAGGGAAAGAAACATAAAATAAGATGAAAATTGAGAAGGAGGCAATTCATAAGAGATGCTGAACTCTAGGAAACAGAGGGTTGCTGGAGGGGAGGTGGGTGGGAGGAAGGGAAAATTGGCTGATGGGCATTAAGGGGACACTTGATTTAATGAGAGCTAGGTGTTATATGCAACTGATGAATCACTAAATTCTATCCTTGAAAAATGAAAAAAGATAGTAATAAAAATAAAGAAAAAGAAAAAAGAAAAGAAAGAAAGAATCTCGTAGAAATCAAGAATGTAAAGATCAATGTGGTATAATTTTTTGTGCCTAACTTTCTGAGAATATACATTAGGTGTAAAACAAAATGGGCTTGTTATTCTAGATCCCAGAGTTAAACAGTACTCAGTTCAGTACTAAATTCAGAGGAAGATGAAACCCTTTCATCATTTACTGTGGTTGTACCAGAGCAGAACAGGTATTCTTTGCAGGCACTCAGTTCCAAAGAAAATGCAGAAAGGACAAGTTGTGTCTGTCCAATTTCCTGTACGGAATTTATTAAATGGAAAATTTTATTTTCTGATAATTAATGAGTGTAAGATTATGGATAAAATAAGATGTTAGCATTTAAAATGTGTTTTTCTGCCCTTAATTGCAACCACTGGTTCTTTGTAGACCCTCCTAAAGCAATATGTAAATATCTATCTTTTGTCCCACTCAAATACACTGGATTGAATAAGAATAGTGTAATCTGAGTGGTGATGAAAAGTAATTTTCACAAGGGAAATCAATGTGATAATACCAAAAGTTAAGACATGTATAATTAGGATCTTACAAGGTGAGGGAAACAATTAGCAGGTTACTTGAAGAAATAATGGCTGAAGCTATTTCAATTATGTTGAAAAACACCACGTTAAATTCAAGAAGCCCAGCAAAACCAAATAGAAAAAAAATAATAATAATTAGAACACATTGTAGTCATACTTCTGAAACACATAAAAAATATTGAAAGCAATGAGAGAAAACAACACTTTTTATGCTAGAAGTTCATTCAAATTAATGAAATTTAGGAGATAATAGAATATTCATCTCAAGTAAAAACACTGCCAATCCAGAATCTGATTTCATTAATACTCTTCCAGAATGCTGGTAAATTAAAACATTTTCAACAACTACTCAAAACATTAAAAAAAAAAAAAGAAGGAAGAAATGTGAGTAAAACTTCGAAATTCAGTCTGTGAGGCCAGCATTACCTTAATAACAGAATGAGATAAAGACTCTACTGTTAAAGAGGATGATAAGTCAATATGCAGGATGAACATGGATGCATTATTCTCAAGAAAATACTAGCAAATCAAATCCAACAACAATTAAAAGAATCAAGTGAGATTTGATTTTTGGCTACAAGAGTGGTTCAATATTCACGAAGCAAACAATGTCATACACTACATTGAAAAAAAATAGGTTAAGAACAATTTGATCATTTCAATAGACATAGAAAAAGCATTTGACAATATACAACAACCACTCATGATTAAAAGTCCCTCAATAAAGGAGGGATAAGGAGAACAAACTTCAAAGTAATACAGACCACATATGAACCATGCGTAGCTAATATCATCTTCAATGGGGACAAACTGAAAGCTTTTCCTCCACATTCTGTAACAGATAGGGATGTCCACTGTCACCATTGTTATTTAACACAGTACTGGTGGTCCTAGCCTCAGCAGTCAGACAACACAAAAAAATAAAAGGCATCCATATCAGCAGGGAAGCAGTGAAACTTTCACTATTTGCAGATGACATGATACTGTATAGAAAAACCCAAAACACTGCAATAAAAAGTTGCTAGAACTGATGCAGTAATTCAGTAGAATCACAGAGTATAAAATCAATGTACAGAAATCTGTTCTATTTCTATACTCCAGTAATGAAGCAGCAGAAAGAGAAATCAAGGAATCAATCCCATTTTTATTTGCACCAAAATCATGAGTTACCAAGGAATAAAACTAACCAAAGAGGTAAAAGGTCCATACTCAGAAAACTATAAAATACTAATGAAAGAAATTGAGGGAGACACAAAGAAATGTAAAAACATTCCATCCTCATGGATTGGAAGAGCAAACTTTATTAAAATGTCTATAGTACCCAAAGAAATCTCCATACTTAATGCAATCCTTATCAAAATACCAACAACCTTTTTCACAGAGTTAGAAAGAACAATCCTAAAATTTGTTTGGTTCCCAAAAGACATCCAATAGCGAAACAACCCTTAAAAGAAAAAGCAAAGCTGGAGGCATCCCAATTACTTACTTCAAGTTGTATTAAAAAGTTGTAGTTAAATGATACTGTATTTTAGCCCAAAGACATTGTGGTTACTGGCAGAAAAAGAGACACAAAAATCAGTAGAACAGAACAGAAAACACAGACATTGATCCACAACTATATGTTCAACTAATCTGCCACAAGGGAGGAAAGAGTATCCAACGGAAAAAAAGAGTCTTTTCAACAAATGGTTTTGGGAAAACAGGAACACTACATGCAAAGAATGAAACTGTATCATTTTCCTACACCACACACAGTAATAAATTCAAAATGGATGAAAGATCTAAATGTGAGGCTTGAAACCATCAAAATCCTAGATTTCCTAGAGGAAAACACAGACAGGAACTTCTTTGACATAGACTGGAGCAAATTCTTATTAGATAGACTACTGAGGCAAAGGAAACAGAAACTAAACTATTGGGACATCATCAAGATAAAAAACCTTTGCATGGCAAAGGAAGCAATCAATAAAATTGAAACACATTCTATGAAATGGGAGAAGATATTTGCAAATGACATCTCTGTTAATACAATGATATCCAAAATATGTAAAGAAATTATAAAACTCAACACCCAGAAAACAAATAATCCATGTAAAAAAGTGGGTAGAAGACATGAAAAGACATTTTTCCAAAGATGATTTCCTGATGGCTAACAGGCACAGGGAAAGATGCTGAACATAATTCATCATCAAGGAAATACAAATCAAAAGTACACTGAGACATGACCTCACACCTGTCAGAATAGTTAAAATCAACAACACAGGAAACAACAGGTGCTGGAGAGGAAGCAGAGAAGGGGAGCCCTCCCACAATGTTGGTGGGAATGGAAACTGGTGTGTCTATTCTGAAATACAGTACGGAGGTTCCTCAAAAAGTTAAAAATTGAACTACCCTACTCCAGCAAATGCACTAATTGATATTTACCCAAAGGATACAAAAATACAGATTTGAATGGATTCATACATCCAGTGTTTATAGCAGCATTATCTACAATAAGAAAATTATGGAAAGGGCCCAAATGTCCATCAACTGAAGAATGCCAAAGACAAGGGTTTACATATATACCATGGAATATTACTCAGCCATCAAAAAGAGTGAAAGGTTGACTTTGCAACAACTTGGATTGAGCTAGAGAGTATTATGGTAAGCGAAATGGTCAGTAAGAGAAAGACAAATACCAAATACTTGTATGTGGGATTTAAGAAGGAAAATGATTGAACATAGGGGGAAAAAAGGAAAAGCAACCCATCTGAGGAGTATTGGAGGGGAGAGGGACTGGGGAAGGGTTAAATAGGTGATGGGTATTAAGGAGTGCACTTGTCATGGTGACCACTAGGTGTTTTATGTAAGTGATTATTCACTAAATTCTACACCTGAAATGGAAAAAAATAAATAAAAATGAAAAAAAAAAAACAACCAAAAAACCAAAAAGCCAATGACAGGATTTCTTTTTTTCATGCCTGAATAATAACCTAGTGCACGTATGCCACATTGTCTATATCTATCCTTCTGTTGTAGACTCTTAGGGTGATTCTCTACTTTAGTTAATACGAATGATGCTGCAATGAGCACAGGGCTAGAGGACTTTCTTTCAGATAGTGGTGTCCTTTCTTTGGATATATGCTGTGTACCTTGGAGATACTATGGGTTTGGTTCCAGACCAGTGCAATAAAGCAAATATCAAAATAACTCAGTCATATAGATTTTTGGTTTTCCAGTGCATATGAAAGATATGTTTACACTATAATGTATTTTATTCAGTGTGTGGGAGCATTATGTCTAAGAAAATAAAGTAACTGTTTTATCTAAAAAATATATTATTGCTGAAAAATGCTAATTATCACCTGAGTTTTGAGCAAGTTGTAATCACAAGTCACAGATCACAATAACAAATTTAGTAATAATGGGAAAGTTACAAGGATGTGAGAATTACCAAAATGTGACACAGACACATGAAGTGAGAAAGTGCTCTTGGAAAAATGGTGGCAGTACACTTGCTCCACACAGAGTTACCACAACCCTTCGATGTGTAAAACACATAATATCCACTAAGTGCAATAAGCGAAAGGCAATAAAAGGGGGTATGTCATCCCCAGAAGTGGAATTGCTGGATATGACACTTCTGTTTTTAAGTTCCTTAGTAATGATAGGTACACATTTACCCAATTTGTGATACAAGAGGAGGAATTATGAAAGAATTGCATTTGATGCAAACTAGATAATATGAAGTTTTATTTCTTTTTTTAAAAAAAGATTTTATTTATTTATTTGAGAAAGAGAGCACAAGAGAGAGAGAAGAAACAGGGGAGGGGCAGAGGGTGAAGCAGGTTCCCTGCTGAGCAGGAAACCCAACGTGGGGCTCAATCCTAGGACCCTGAGATCAAGACCTGACCCAAAGGCAGACCCTTAACCTACTGAGACACACAGGCGCCCTTACTTCCTTTGGAGTTCATAGTCATATATCAGTGTTTTAAAAGTCTACATTTTCTGCTGTCTTAATTTTTGGTTAAGAGCAATGCTTAAAAATTACCTTTGTTTCCCCCTACGTTCCTAGAATTTTTTTTTTCATTTATTGACAAATGTCCTTTTTAAAAAAGAGATATCTGGTTGTGATCAAAGGATGAATCAATGAATAATGTCATGTGTAGTTACTTAATATTGTAACCTCTGCCATGGTGATATAGTTGAATATTGTCTGTTTTAACCTTCCCAGAGACATTTATTTTTATCATGTGAGATTTAACTAACTTATTTACAAATAATAAAATTGAAGGTAGGAATCTAAAGAACTAGGGCAGGGAAATTGAGAAGAACAGTTTGGGAACTGATAACAGCAACAGTTACCATGAAGTTGAAAATGTAGTAGTTACTCAAAATAGTTGGAGGTAAATATCAATAATTTCCTATTCTAATGGTATAATGTTTTCCAATTTTTCCCATTATAATAGATATGACATAAGGAGAGTGTAAGGGAAAGAAGCACGTTATGCCAAGACTTAGCAATGTGTAAAAATAGAACTGACACATCTAAGAAACTCTTCAAAGACCTGAATTTTCAGATCTCAGCACTTGTGACTGAGAAAGAAGCAAGTTAACAGCATGGGTGGTCAAGTCTCTGCCCCAATATCTTGTGAAACATAAACGTTTCTTAGAGTCACGTCGCAATTAACTGACACACTGCAAGCTGAAAGACTCAGATATTCTGGAGGTGTGTGATGAGATAAAGTGTCTTCAAAATAGCCCAAGTGTAAGGATTTCCTGTTCAAATTTTAAGTGACACATTGATGAGAGATCTCCTTTTTCCACTATTTCCTCACTCTGAGTGCTCACAGGTCTGGCAGTCTGTGAAGACCACAGATTCTGTCTGTTTACAAAAGTAATCTGGTTTCCCAGTGGAAAATATAGGACTCTCTGGTCAACAGAAGGTATGTGTCACTCCTCTGCTGTCCCTCTCCTAGCCGCCTCACTTAGTGGGAGATACAGGTGCTGGATGGGATATAACTAATACACAATGAAATCACAGAAAACACTGGTTAACTCTATTCCAACATCTCAGGGTAACAAATAGGAATAGACATGATACATGTCAGAGAATATCTTAAAATATTCATATTCTTGCCTGTGGAGAAGTAGTCAAGTGTATACACACACAGATGATAAGGATTTATAAATGCATATAATTTCAAGTGAAATCTCATAAACATCATGCATGACAAGGAACAGTTAATTTGGATTTGCCATCAACATAGAAATAATTTCATCTATTACTTGATATATAGCCCAGCCTTTTAAAATACATTCTTTTTTTTTTTAATTTCTTTTCAGCGTAACAGTATTCATTGTTTTTTTGTACCACACCCAGTGCTCCATGCAATACGTGCCCTCCCCAATACCCACCACCTGGTTTCCCCAACCTCCCACCCCCTGCCCCTTCAAAACCCTCAGGTTGTTTTTCAGTGTCCATAGTCTCTAATGTTTCACCTCCCCTTCCAAATTCCCTCAACTCCCTTCTCCTATCCATCTCCCCATGTCCTCCATGTTCTTTGTTATGCTCCACAAATAAGTGAAACCATATGATAATTGGCTCTCTCTGCTTGACTTATTTCACTCAGCATTATCTCTTCCAGTCCTGTCCATGTTGCCACAAAAGTTGGGTATTCATCCTTTTTGATGGAGGCATAATACTCCATAGTGTATACGGACCACATCTTTCTTATCCATTCATCTGTTGAAGGGCATCTTGGTTCTTTCCACAGTTTGGCAACTGTGACCATTAAACATAGGCAGTAACCTCTTCAATATCAGCCACAGCAACTTCTTTCAAGATATGTCTCCAAAGGCAAAGGAAACAAAATCGAAAATGAACTTCTGGAACTTCATCAAGATCAAAAGCTTCTGCACAGCAAAGGAAACAGTCAACAAAACAAAGAGGCAACCCACGGAATGGGAGAAGATATTTGCAAATGACAGTACAGACAAAAGGTGGATATCCAGGATCTATAAAGAACTTCTCAAACTCAACATACACAAAACTGATAATCACATCAAAAAATGGGCAGAAGATATGAACAGATACTTCTCCAATGAAGACATACAAATGGCTATCAGACACATGAAAAAATGTTCATCATCACTAGCCATTAGGGAGATTCAAATTAAAACCACATTGAGATATCACCTTACACCAGTTAGAATGGCCAAAATTAGCAAGACAGGAAACAACATGAGTTGGAGAGGATGTGGAGAAAGGGGAACTCTCTTCCACTGTTGGTGGGAATGCAAGTTGGTGCAGCCACTTTGGAGAACAGTGTGGAGATTCCTCAAGAAATTAAAAATAGAGCTTCCCTATGACCCCGCAATTGCACTACTGGGTATAGTGTAGGAGGGTTCCCCTTTCTCTGCATCCTCGCCAGCATCTGTCATTTCCTGACTTGTTAATTTTAGCCATTCTGACTGGTGTGAGGTGATATCTCATTGTGGTTTTGATTTGTATTTCCTTGATGCCGAGTGATGTGGAGCACTTTTTCATGTGTCTGTTGGCCATCTGGATGTCTTCTTTGCAGAAATGTCTGTTCATGTCCTCTGCCCATTTCTTGATTGGATTATTTGTTCTTTGGGTGTTGAGTTTGCTAAGTTGTTTATAGATTTTGGACACTAGCCCTTTATCTGACACGTCATTTGCAAATATCTTCTCCCATTCTGTCAGTTGTCTTTTGGTTTTGTTAACTGTTTCCTTTGCTGTGCAAAAGCTTTTGATCTTGATAAAATCCCAATAGTTCATTTTTGCCCTTGCTTCCCTTGCCTTTGGTGATGTTCCTAGGAAGAAATTGCTGTGGCTGAGGTCGAAGAGGTTGCTGCCTGTGTTCTCCTCAAGGATTTTGATGGATTCCTTTCTCACATTGAGGTCCTTCATCCATTTTGAGTCTATTTTCGAGTGTGGTGTAAGGAAATGGTCCAATTTCATTTTTCTGCATGTGGTTGTCCAATTTTCCCAACACCATTTGTTGAAGAGACTGTCTTTACTCCATTGGACATTCTTTCCTGCTTTGTCGAAGATGAGTTGACCATAGAGTTGAGGGACTATTTCTGGGCTCTCTCTTCTGTTCCATTGATCTATGTGTCTGTTTTTGTGCCAGTACCATGCTGTCTTGATGATGACAGCTTTGTAATAGAGCTTGAAGTCCGGAATTGTGAGGCCACCAACTTTGGCTTTCTTTTTCAATATTCCTTTGTCTACTCGAGATCTTTTCTGGTTCCATATAAATTTTAGGATTATTTGTTCCATTTCTTTGAAAAAAATGGATGGTATTTTGATAGGAATTACATTAAACATGTAGATTGCTTTAGGTAGCATAGACATTTTCACAATATTTATTCTTCCAATCCAGGAGCATGGAACATTTTTCCATTTCTTTGTGTCTTCCTCAATTTCTTTCATGACTACTTTATAGTTTTCTGTGTATAGATTCTTAGCCTCTTTGGTTAGGTTTATTCCTAGGTATCTTATAGTTTTGGGTGCAATAGTAAATTTCTCTTTCTTCTGTACTGTTGTTGGTGTAGAGAAATGCAACTGATTTCTGTGCATTGATTTTATATCCTGACACTTTACTGAACTCCTGTACAAGTTCTAGCAGTTTTGGAGTGGAGTCTTTTGGGTTTTCCACATATAGTATCATATCGTCTGTGTAGAGTGATAGTTTGACTTCTTCTTTGCCGATTTGGATGCCTTTAGTTTCCTTTTGTTGTCTGATTGCTGAGGCTAGGACTTCTAGAACTATGTTGAACAGCAGTGGTGATAATGGTCATCCCTGCCATGTTCCTGACCTTAGCAGAAAAGCTTTCAGTTTTTCTCCATTGAGAATGATATTTGCGGTGGGTTTCTCATAGATGGCTTTGATAATATTGAGGTATGTGCCTTCTATCCTTACACTTTGAAGAGTTTTGATCAGGAAGGGATGCTGTACTTTGTCAAATGCTTTTTCAGCATCTATTGAGAGTATCATATGGTTCTTGTTCTTTCTTTTATTAATGTGTTGTATCACATTGATTGATTTGCGGATGTTGAACCAAACTTTCAGCCCTGGAATAAATCCCCACTTGGTCGTGGTGAATAATCCTTTTAATGTACTGTTGAATCCTATTGGCTAGTATTTTGGCGAGAATTTTTCCATCTGTGTTCATCAAGGATATTGGTCTGTAGTTCTCTTTTTTGATGGGATCCTTGTCTGGTTTTGGGATCAAGGTGATGCTGGCCTCATAAAATGAGTTTGGAAGTTTTCCTTCCATTTCTATTTTTTGGAACAGTTTCAGGAGAATAGGAATTAGTTCTTCTTTAAATGTTTGGTAGAATTCCCCCGGGAAGCCATCTGGCCCTGGGCTCTTGTTTTTTGGGAGATTTTTGATGACTGTTTCAATCTCCTTACTGGTTATGGTCTGTTCAGGCTTTCTATTTCTTCCTGGTTCAGTTGTGGTGGTTTATATGTCTCTAGGAATGCATCCATTTCCTCCAGATTGTCAAATTTGTTTTGTGTAGAGTTGCTCATAGTATGTTCTTATAATTGTCTGTATTTCTTTGGTGTTAGTTGTGATCTCTCCTCTTTTATTCATGATTTTATTTATTTGTGTCCTTTCTCTTTTCTTTTTGATCAGTCTGGCCATAGGTTTATCAATCTTATTAATTCTTTCAAAGAAACAGATCCTAGTTTCGTTGATTTGTTCTATTGTTTTTTTTGGTTTCTATTTCATTGATTTCTGCTCTGATCTTCATGATTTCTCTTCTCTTCCTGGGTTTAGGGTTTCTTTCTTGTTCTTTCTCCAGCTCCTTTAGGTGTAGGGTTAGGTTGTGTACCTGAGACTTTCTTGTTTCTTGAGAAAGGCTTGTACCGCTATATATTTTCCTCTCAGGACTGCCTTTGTTATGTCCCACAGATTTTGAACTGTTGTGTTTTCATTATCATTTGTTTCCATGAATTTTTTCAATTCTTCTTTAATTTCCTGGTTGACCATTCATTCTTTAGAAGGATGCTGTTTAGTCTCCATGTATTTGAGTTCTTTCCAAATTTCCTCTTGTGATTGAGTTCTAGCTTCAGAGCATTGTGGTCTGAAAATATGCAGGGCATGATTCCAATCTTTTGATACCGGTTGAGACCTGATTTAGGACTGAGGATGTGATCTATTCTGGAGAATGTTCCATGTGCACTAGAGAAGAATGTGTATTCTGTTGCTTTGGGATGAAATGTTCTGAATATATCTGTGATGTCCATCTGGTCCAGTGTGTCATTTAAGGCCTTTATTTCCTTGTTGATCTTTTGCTTGGATGATCTGTCCATTTCAGTGAGGGGAGTGTTAAAATCCCCTACGATTATTGTATTCTTGTCGATGTGTTTCTTTGATTTTGTTATTAATTGGTTTCTATAGTTGGCTGCTCCCACGTTAGGGGCATAGATATTTAAAATTGTTAGATCTTCTTGTTGGACAGACCCTTTGAGTATGATATAGTGTCCTCCCTCATCTCTTATTATGGTCCTTGGCGATATCAGATCTAATTGATCTGATATAAGGATTGCCACCCCAGCTTTCCTTTGATGCCCATTAGCCTGGTAAATTGTTTTCCACCACCTCACTTTAAATATGGAGGTGTCTTCGGGTTTAAAATGAGTTTCTTGTAGGCAATATATAGATGGGTTTTGTTTTTTTATCCATTCTGATACCCTGTGTCTTTTGATTGAGGCATTTAGCCCATTAACATTCAGGGAAACTATTGAGAGATATGGATTTAGTTGCATTGTATTGCCAGTAAGGTGACTGTTACTGTATATTGTCTCTGTTCCTTTCTGATCTACTACTTTTAGGGTCTCTCTTTGCTTAGAGGACCCCTTTCAATATTTCCTGTAGAGCTGGTTTGGTGTTTGCAAATTCTTTCAGTTTTTGTTTGTCCTGGAAGCTTTTAATCTCTCCTTTTATTTTCAATGATAGCCTAGCTGGATATAGTATTCCTGGCAGCATGTTTTTCTAGTTTAATGCTCTGAATATATCATGCCAGCTCTTTCTGGCCTGCCAGGTCTCTGTGGATAAGTCTACTGCCAATCTAATATTTTTACCATTGTATGTTACAGTCTTCTTTTCCCAGGCTGCTTTCAGGATTTTCTCTTTGTCACTAAGACTTGTAAATTTTAGTATTAAGTGACGGGGTGTGGACCTATTCTTATTGATTTTGAGGGGGGTTCTCTGCACATCCTGGATTTTGATGCTTGTTCCCTTTGCCATATTGGGGAAATTCTCTCCAATAATTCTCTCCAATATACCTTCTGCTCCCCTCTCTCTTTCTTCTTCTTCTGGAACCCCAATTATTCTAATGTAGTTTCTTCTTATCTCTCGATAAGTCACTTATCTCTCGAATTCTGCCCTCGTGGTCCAGGAGCTGTTTGTCCCTCTTTTGCTCAGCTTCTTTATTCCCTGTCATTTGGTCTTCTATATTGCTAATTCTTTCTTCTGCCTCATTTATCCTAGCAGTGAGAGCCTCCGTTTTTGATTGCACCTCATTAATAGCTGTTTTGATTTCAACTTGGTTAGATTTTAGTTCTTTTATTTATCCAGAAAGGGCTTTTATCTCACCGGAGAGTGTTTCTCTAATATTTTCCATGCCTTTTTCGAGCCTGGCTATAACCTTGAGAATTGTCATTCTGAACTCTAGATCTGACATATTACTAATGTCTGTATTGATTAGGTCCCTAGCCTTTGGTACTGCCTCTTGTTCTTTTTTTTTGTGGTGAATTTTCCACCTTGTCATTTTGTCCGGATAAGAATATATGAAGGAGCAAGTAAAATACTAAAGGGTGGCAAAGACCCCAGGAAATATGGTTTAAAAAATCAGAAGAGATCCCAAATCGTGAGGGGGGAGAAAGGGGATAAAAAAGTTTCAGAAAGGAAAAACAACAACAACACCAACAAGAACAACAACAACAATTAAAAAAAGAAAATGAATAAAGAAAAAAAAATATATATTATATAAACTAGTTAAAAAACGTTAAAAAAGAAAAGGGCAAAAGTTAAACAAAGTTTAGCAGAAGAGAGAAAAAAATTGAAAAAGAAAAAAAATAAATATAGATTATTAAATCTTTTCATTTCATTTATTAAATGAAATAAATTCATTAAATGATTAAAGAATCATGGGGAGAAAGCCATGAGTTCCGTGCTTTGCTTTCTCCTCCTCCGGAATTCCACTGCTCTCCTTGGTATTGAAATTTCACTCCTTGGTAGGTGAACTTGGTCCTGGCTGGATTTCTTGTTGATCTTCTGGGGGAGGGGCCTGTTGTAGTGATTCTCAAGTGTCTTTGCCCCAGGCGGAGTTGCACCGCCCTTACCCGGGCCAGCTGAGTAATCAGCTCGGGTTTGCTTTTGGGAACTTTTGTTCCCTGAGCGTTTTCCATAGAGTTCTGGAGGACAGGAATAAAAATGGTGGCCTCCTGGTCTCTGGCCCAGAGGAGCCAGAGCGCGGGGCCCCAGTCCTCAGTGCGCCCTCAGAGAACAGCGCCCATTTACTCCCGTCTGCCTGGCCTCTGGCTGCGCTCCGAGCTCACCGAGCCTGCAACCGGTTCAAGGTAACCCCAAGGTGTGAGCTCACTCCTCGGCTCTGTGTCTGTACCCGGTTTCCTGGTTCTAATACCTGCAAGCTCTGAGACACTCAGACACCCCTGATCTTTCTGTGACCCTGCGGGACCTGAGGCCACACTGACCCCGAGTGGGCTTCACCCCGGTTTAGCCTCTGGAGCGATGTCCCTCAGCAGAACAGACTTTTAAAAGTTCTGATTTTGTGCTCCGTTGCTCTGCCGCTTGCCGGGAGCTGGCTCCTCCCCCGAGGTCTACCCGTCGCTTTGGATTCACTTCTCAGCCAGTCCTACCTTTCAGAAAGTGGTTGATTTTCTGCTTCTGGTATTGCTGTTTCTCTTCTCTCGATCTCCTGTTGGATTTGTAGGTGTTTGCAATGTTTAGATAAGCTATCTAGCTGATCTCCGGCTACCTGATGTAGTCTCAGCCTGCTACTTCTCTGCTATCTTGACTCCTCCCAAAAGAGCTTACATATTTTTATTTCAATGATAGATTAGTAAACTAGATAGCTAGACATGAAGTAACTTTTAAAAGATCACACATTGTAACTTTGAGAGCCAGAAGGGATTCTAGAGCTCACTGACTGCAGAGCTAATTATGTGAAATTATTAGATTATGTTTATTTGAGTTATTACAATTGCTTGCACAATAAAACTACCTTCACTGCTTTGACAGCCATAGGTTGTTTCTGAGTTCATACCAACAGTATTCTCCCATAATAATCTCTACTTTGATTATCATTTTATACTTGCATATGTTGGCCATTATCAATTACCCTTTTCTGGTGTGAAATAAGGATTTTTAGAAATCCTTTCTGTTATTGTCCTCTTTTGTTTTTCATCAGTATTGTTTAGGTTTTGGATAAGTTTAGTGTGTGATGTAGTATTTTTCCCCAATACAGTATTTCTTTAAAATTGAATGATTTCCAGAATTCTACAATCATTCAAAATTTAAGGTCATTTAATAAGACCTCAACACATTTTACTAAGTATACAGAAGCCACCAAATAAAACTAATTTACTGCAGGAATTTCCTGTATATGCTAACACCATTGTTACATTTGGATAAGTTTAGTGTGTCATGCAGCATTTTTTTTTTACCATATACATTATTTCCTTAAAATTTAATGATTTCCATAATTCTACAATCATTCAAAGTGAAAGGTCATTTAATAAGACCTCATCTCCTTTTACTAAGTATACATAAGTCACCAAATAAAACTAATTTACTGCAGGAATTTCCTGCATATTCTAATACCATTATTACCCCATTTACTTTAGAACATTCAATCATTAACCATTCATGGGTTTTAAAAATTGTCATAAAAATTAGTCTCCTTATTTCCTAATAATAACCTTTTAGTTTGAACCCTGTTATTCTAACAGTGTGTCTATGGAAATTGACTTTAAGCTAATGAGGGCATCATTCTTTGTGAGTTCCTGTATTCCTCACTAATTTGTTGCTTTTCGTAGTCACAATCAATAATATTGCAGAAACATAAAATATCAATTTAAAATCACTTATTCTCTGATGAAATACTTATTTCAAGCTATGAGGAAACAGAACCAGCGAATTTTACATCATTCAACTTCAAGAAGTGTTTACCACTACCGCACACTCTCCCCAGTGTGACCTCTAGCAGGGCTTTGTCATTACCTACACCATTTGTCAACTACATAAGTCCAGATTCCATACAGCACAGCCCTAAAATCTCTCAGCTGCTGAGATGAATAACCAAAGAGAAAACCCCTCAGAACCAAATCTGGTTAAGAACTCAAGAAGACAATGATTGGGGGGGAGGAGTCAAGATGGCAGAGAAGTAGCAGGCTGAGACTACTTCAGGTAGCGGGAGATCAGCTAGATAGCTTATCTTAAGATTACAAACACCTACAGTCCAATGGGAGATCAAAGAGAAGAAGAACAGCAACTCTAGAAACAGAAAATCAACCACTTTCTGCAAGGTAGGACTGGCGGAGAAGTGAATCCAAAGCGACGGGAAGATAAGAATGCTACGGGGAAGAGGCTGGCTCCCGGCGGAGCAACAGAGCACAAAATCGGGTCTTTTAAAAGTCTGTTCTGCTGAGGGACATTGCTCCAGAGGCTTAACCGGGGTGAAGCCCATGTGGGGTCAGCGCGGCCGCAGGTCCCGCAGGGTCACAGAAGGATCGGGGGTGGCTGAGTGTCACAGAGCTCACAGGTATTAGAACGGGGAAGCCAGCTACAGAGACAGAGCCGAGGAGTGACTCTCAGCTCGGGGTTACCTTGAACCGGTCGCAGGCTCGGTCAGCTCGGAGCGCGGCCGGAGGTCAGGGTGGCGGGACTCATTGGGCGCTGTTCTCTGGGTGCGCACTGAGGAGTGGGGCCCCGGGCTCTCGGCTCCTTCGAGCCAGAGACCGGGAGGCCGCCATCTTCATTCCCGCCCTCCGGAACTCTATGGAAAGCGCTCAGGGAACAAAAGCTCCCGAAAGCAAACTCGAGCGGATTACTCAGCCCGGCCCGGGTAAGGGTGGTGCAACTCCGCCTGGGACAAAGACGCTTGAGAATCACTACAACAGGCCCCTCCCCCAGAAGATCAGCAAGAACCCAAGGCCAGGACCAAGTTCACCTACCAAGGAGTGCAGTTTCAATACAAGGAGAGCGGCCGGAATTCCAGAGGAGGAGAAAGAAAAGCACGGAACTCATGGCTTTCTCCCCATGATTCTTTAGCCGCACAGTTAAATTAATTTTTTTTCTTTTCTTTTTCAATTTTTTTTCTTCTTCTGCTAAATTTTTTTAACCTTTACACTTTTCTTTTTCAACATTTTTTAACTAGTTTATCTATAATATCTATACTATATATTTTCCTTTTATACTTTTTCTTTATGGTTTTCTTTTTTTAATTTTTTTTCTTTCTTCTGAGCCTCTTTTTATCCCCTTTCTCCCCCCCACGATTTGGGATCTTCTGATTTGGCTAAAGCATATTTTCCTGGGGTTGATGCCACCCTTTTAGTATTTTACTTGCTCCTTCATATACTCTTATCTGGACAAAATGACAAGGCGGAAAAATTCACCACAAAAAAAAGAACAAGAGGCCGTACCAAGGCTAGGATGTAATCACTACGACATTGGTAATATGTCAGATCTAGAGTTCAGAATGACGATTCTCAAGGTTCTAGCCGGGCTCAAAAAAGGCATGGAAGATATTAGAGAAACGCTCTCGGGATATATAAAAGCCCTTTCTGGAGAAATAAAAGAACTAAAATCTAACCAAGTTGAAATAAAAAAAAGCTATTAATGAGGTGCAAACAAAAATGGAGGCTCTGACGGCTAGGATAAATGAGGCAGAAGAAAGAATTTAGCAATATAGAAGACCAAATGACAGAGAATAAAGAAGCTGAGCAAAAGAGGGACAAACAGCTACTGGACCCCGAGGGGAGAATTTGAGAGATAAGTGACACCATAAGACGAAACAACATTAGAATAATTGGGATTCCAGAAGCAGAGGAACAGAGAGGGGAGAAGAAAGGTATATTGGATAGAATATTAGGATAAGAATTTCCCCAATATGGCAAAGGCAATAAGCATCAAAATCCAGGAGGTTCAGAGAACCCCCCTCAAGATCAATAAGAATAGGTCCACACCCCGTCACCTAATAGTAAAATTGACAAGTCTTAGTGACAAAGAGAAGATCCTGAAAGCAGCCCGGGAAAAGAAGTCTGTAACATACAATGGTAAAAATATTAGATTGGCAACAGACTTATCCACAGAGACCCAGCAGGCCAGAAAGAGCTGGCATGATATATTCAGAGTATTAAACGAGAAAAACATGCAGCCAAGAATACTATATCCAGCTAGGCTATCATTGAAAATAGAAGGAGAGATTAAAAGCTTCCAGGACAAACAAAAACTGAAAGAATTTGCAAACACCAAACCAGCTCTATAGGAAATATTGAAAGTGGTCCTCTAAGCAAAGAAAGACCCTAAAAGAAGTAGATCAGAAAGAAACAGAAACAATATACAATAACAGTCACCTTACAGGCAATACAATGGCACTAAATTCATATCTCTCAATACTTACCCTGAATTTTAATGGGCTAAATGCCTCAATCAAAAGACACAGGGTATCAGAATGGATAAAAAAAACAAAACCCATCTATATGTTGCCTACAGAAAACTCATCTTAAACCTGAAGACACCTCCAGATTTAAAGTGAGGGGGTGGAAAGAATTTACCAGCTAATGGACATCAGAAGAAAGCAGGAGTGGCAACCTTATATCAGATCAATTAGATTTTAAAGCCAAAGACTATAATAAGAGATGAGAAGGACACTATATCTACTCAAAGGAACTATCCAACAAGAGATCTAACAATTTTAAATATCTATGCCCCTAACGTGGGAGCAGCCAACCTAGAAACCAATTAATAACAAAATCAAAGAAACACATCGACAATAATACAATAATAGTAGGGGACTTTAACACTCCCCTCACTGAAATGGACAGATCATCCAAGCAAAAGATCAACAAGGAAATAAAGGCCTTAAATGACACACTGGATCAGATGGACATCACAGATATATTCAGAACTTTTCATCCCAAAGCAACAGAATACACATTCTTCTCTAGTGCACATGGAACATTCTCCAGAATAGATCACATTTTCGTCCTAAATCAGGTCTCAACCATTATCAAAAGATTGGAATCATGCCCTGCATATTTTCAGACCACAATGCTCTGAAGCTAGAACTCAATCACAAGAGGAAATTTGGAAAGAACTCAAATACATGGAGAGTAAACAGCATCCTTCTAAAGAACGAATGGGTCAACCAGGAAATTAAAGAAGAATTGAAAAAATTCAGGGAAACAAATGATAATGAAAACACAACGGTTCAAAATCTGTGGGACACAACAAAGGCAGTCCTGAGAGGAAAATATATAGCGGTACAAGCCTTTCTCAAGAAACAAGAAAGGGTCTCAGGTACACAACCTAACCCTACACCTAAAGGAGCTGGAGGAATAGAACAAGAAGAAACCCCTAAACCCAGGAAGAGAAGAGAAATCATGAAGATCAGAGCAGAAATCAATGAAATAGAAACCAAAAAAACCAATAGAACTAATCAACAAAACTAGAGCTCTTTTCTTTGAAAGAATTAATAAGATGATAAACCTCTGGCCAGACTTATCAAAAAGAAAAGACAGAGGACCCAAATAACTAATATCATGAGGTGAAGAGGAGAGATCACAACAAACACCAAAGAAATACAGACAATTATAAGAACATACAATGAGCAATTGAGGAAGACACAAAGAAATGGAAAAATATTCCATGCTCCTGGATTGGAAGGATAAGTATTGTGAAAATGTCTATGCTACCTAAAGCAATATACACATTTTATGCAATTCCTTTCAAAGTACCATCCATTTTTTTCAAAGAAATGGAACAAATAATCCTAAAATTTATATGGGACCAGAAAAGACCTCGAATAAGCCAAAGGAATATTGAAAAAGAAAGCCAAAGTTGGTGGCATCACAATTCCGGACTTCAAGCTCTATTACAAGCTGTCATTATGAAGACAGCATGGTACTGGCACAAAAACAGACACATAGATCAATGGAACAGAAGAGAGAGGCCCAGAAATAGACCTCAACTCTATGGTCAACTCATCTTCGACAAAGCAGGAAAGAATGTCCAATGGAAAAAAGGACAGCCTCTTCAATAAATGGTGTTGGGAAAATTGGACAGCACTGCAGAAAATGAAAATTGGATCATTTCCTTACACCACACACGAAAATAGACTCAAAATGGATGAAGGATCTCCAATGTGAGAAAGGAATCCATCAAATCCTTGAGGAGACACAGGCAGCACCCTCTTCGACCTCAGCCGCAGCAATTTCTTCCTA
This sequence comes from Lutra lutra, assembly GCF_902655055.1. NCBI lineage: Eukaryota > Metazoa > Chordata > Mammalia > Carnivora > Mustelidae > Lutra > Lutra lutra. The sequence goes on from NC_062285.1 coordinate 90,308,627, forward strand.
GGAACATCACCAAAGGCAGGGAAGCAAGGGCAAAAATGAACTATTGGGATTTTATCAAGATCAAAGCTTTTGCACAGCAAAAGGAAACAGTTAACAAACAAAAGACAACTGACAGAATGGGAGGAAGATATTTGCAAATGACATATCTGATAAAGGGCTAGTGTCCAAAATCTATAAAGAACTTAGCAAAACTGAACACCCAAAGAACAAATAATCCAATCAAGAAATGGGCAGAGGAACAGAACAGAAATTTCTGCAAAGAAGACATCCAGATGGCCAACAGACACTTGAAAAGTGCTCCATATCACTCGGCATCAGGGAAATACAAATCAAAACCACAATGAGATATCACACTCACACCAGTCAGAATGGCTTAAAATTAATAAGTCAGGAAATGACAGATGCTGGTGAGGATGCGGAGAAAGGGGTACCCTCCTACATGTTGGTGGGAATGCAAGCTGGTGCGACCACTCGGGAAAACAGCATGGAGGTTCCTCAAAATGTTGAAAATAGAACTGCCCTATGACCCAGCAATTGCACTGCTGGGTATTTACCCTAAAAGATAAAACGTAGTGATCTGAAAGGGCAATGCACCCGATGTTTATAGCAGCAATGTCTACAACAGCCAAACTATGGAAAGAACCTAGATGTCCATCAGCAGACGAATGGATAAAGAAGATGTGGTATATATACACAATGGAATACTGTGCAGCCATCAAAAGAAATGAAATCTTGCCATTTGCGACGACGTGGATGGAACTAGAGGGTATCATGCTTAGCGAAATAAGTCAATCGGAGAAAGACAACTATCATATGATCTCCCTGATATGAGGGATAGGAGATGCAACATGGGGGGTAAGGGGGTAGGAGAAGAGTAAATGAAACAAGATGGAATTGGGAGGGAGACAAACCATAAGTGACTCTTAATCTCACAAAACAAACTGAGGTTTGATGGGGGGAGAGGGTGTTGGGAGGGGAGTGGGATTATGGACACTGGGGAGGGTATGTGCTATGGTGAGTGCTGTGAAGTGTGTAAACCTGGTGATTCACAGACCTGTACCCCTGGGGATAAAAATATATTATATGTTTATAAAAAATAAAATTAATTAAAAAAAAAGAAAAAAAAAAGAAGACAACGATTGAAAAAAGGTAAGGGTACTAAAATCTCTTATTCATTAACTGAGCAGGAAATCATTTGTGCAGAATTAAATCTTCAACGCGTTTCTGAAGACCTTCAAGGGAATGACAAGAATTACCACTGCAAAAATAAAGCACACAGTAAGACACACAGTACAACTGCTCTAGGATGTGAACTTGGGGTGCAGATGTGTGGGGAAGAGTAGGGAATGATCTCACATATTTTTCATTTGTTGGTGAGAGCTTGAAGTTGGAATAAGGTATTTTCATTGATATCTGAGGACTAACTTTACTCAGGCGTTGTAAATCATAGTCTTTGACCAACAACTCATGGAGCATTGTGTTTAATGGAAATTAAATGACATATGGCCAGAAAGATTACAATGGTAGATATGGGTTTGTGGTCCATGTTTATACCTATGATTCCCTGTGCATCTTTGATTCTCTTGTATGTAAACTGTCTAAACTTTAGTCTTCATCCATCCATCCTTTCACTGTTTCATTTCTCTCCCCACAGATTTGCCGTCATCTCTAGAGACGCTCCTTGCTGTGATTTTGGGAATCACCTGCCTTGTCTTGACCTATATTGTAGCAAGAATGATAAGTTCTCATCCCTGTGAGTAAATCTTTGAATGATTATGAGAAATCTTTTCATTTTAATGATCATCAGTGCCTCTAAGCATATCAAGTATCATGGAATGGAACTTTCCTTTTCATGTATGCATTTAGACAAATGTGGAATGCTTATTCTTAATTTCTCAAAAGTATAAATAACAATGATTGTAGAAAATATTCATGTACACATAATTGAAAACACAAGTTAATTCTTGAGACTCGGTAAACGAAATACTCTAAGAAATGCTGATGTTTGGTTGTTTAAGGTTTTGGATTGATTTACCCTCAAATCTTAATGATATTGTTAATTTTAGCAAATCAGTTTTATTCCAGAATATTCTAATCTTAGAAAGTATATCAAGTTTCAAACAGAAAAACTAGACTTATTACAAGGATTAATTTTTATTTTTAGATAGTGGAACACCACAGCAGAACAATTCGTACCCAGTTACAAGAATCCAGGAATGTATGTAATGATTTTTATAGTTCTGATAGTAGTACAGTTTATATTTTGTCTCCATTTAGGCTGTACAAAATCATCATAGAGTTTGAGGGGAAACATATATTTTAAATGCAGAAAATAGATGTTAGTACGTAATGATTATAAGAGCTTATTCCTTCTTAATGCAACAATATAAAGAAATCCTCCTTTAAAATTACCATACCCATTGGGCACCTGGGTGGCTCAGTTGGTTAAGCACCTGCCTTTGGCTCAGGTCATGATCCTGGAGTCCCGGAATCTAGTCCCACATCTGGCCCCCAGCTCCACAGGGGAGTCTGCTTCTCCCTCTGTCCTTCATCTCTCTCGTCCTCTCTCTCACTCTCTCTCAAATAAATTTAAAAAAAAATCTTTAAAATTGCCATACCCTTTGTTAGTAACTGCTTCAAATTTCCTTCTGCCCTGACATGATAAGAGGTAAATCATTATATAATTCCAAAAAAGTGGTTTTGTTCAGTGACTCAAATGACGTGTAGATATGGACTTTTTTGTGTGTTTGCCTTTTATAGGCACATAAATTAGGGGAGGGAAGCCTGACTCTTTTGGGAGTGTGTGTGTGTTTTATTTTTGCCAGCTGTGAGGGTGCATGGACATGTCATATACATATGTGTATATATATGAAAGTTGCAAATTTGTGAGTTTTAATATTCAAAGTCTTTTGGCTAATATCTCATAATCTTTCTTTAGCTGACCCATGTGGTCATTGTCCAAAAGAGTGGATTACATATTCCAAAGATTGCTACTACATTAGCACTGAAAGAAAACCATGGAATGAGAGTCAGTTGTCCTGTGCTTCTAAGAACTCTACCCTGCTCTCCATAGAGGATGAAGAGGAAATGGTGAGGTTTCAAATGTTTCCAGCTTTTATTAAAAGCCTATCATTTAATATTACATTTGTAGATCTCATCCATATAGTCAAACATATTTCTTACTTATTTTAAAATCTGTTACTATTCTATAGTTTGAATCTATGATATTTTACTATTTTTATACCTTTAATGTACATTTAATAATTTCTAGTTCTTGCTTTTCATAGAAAGCCATACTTCTATAAATGCTCTTTTGACTGAAATAACCTACTATATTTCTTACCACACATCATGAAAACTATATGACTGGGGCACCTGAGTGGCTCAGTGGGTTAAGCCTCTGCCTTCAGCTCAGGTCATGATCTCAAGGTCCTGGGATTGTGTATCAGGCTCTCTGCTCAACGGGGAGCCTTCTTCCTACCCCCCCTCTGCCTACCTCTCTGCCTACTTGTGATCTCTCTCTCTCTGTCAAATAAATAAGTAAAATCTTAAAAAAAGAAAACTATATGATTGTGCATACTAATCAAAAAGTAGTCAGAATATAATTACAAATCAGATAATGAGCGAGAAGTTTTGAGTCTCTATTAGTCCTGCCAATTTTAATGCTGTGAAATATCTTTGCTTATTTTTGGAATTTGTATCGATTGAATCATTCAGTATGCATTATTATATGTGTCTCCTTTTGCTCTCATATCATATTTGTAATCTGTCTATATTACTGCATTTGTCTATAGTTTGTGAATTTTCACTGCTGCTGTCTTATATGAATAGGACATTTTAAAAACTATCCTCAGAAACTTACATTCTTTTTAGTATGTGGGTTTTATGAATAATTATTTTATGAAAGGCTTTTTCTATGTGTTTCCCACATATTGCATTTATAATAACTTATTATACAGAACTACATAGAATATAGTATATTTATGAAATGTAAATAATGCATTTGTCAAAATAATGCATAAATGTAACATTACAATTATGTTTACATGAGTTTATTACACATTTTTTTCTAAGCATTAGTATGAAATTGCACGGTAATAGATATGTGTGTCTTTCAATATATTACATTATCCCTACATTTATCTAATGTATTGTGTAAATACATTGTACAAAATAGTCCCTTGATCCGAAAATCAGAGGTCTGAGAAAAATTATGACAAAAAGTTCTGGTGGTTATATAACATTATCATTTTTCTGGGATGTGAGTTATTAGGATATTGTCTTCGGTGAGAAGGACTCAAGTGTATCCCTTGCTCATTTCTCCTAGATGTTGTTTTCTTTTGTCTTCTTGGAAGTCATTATCATGTTTTAAATATGAGCTCTTTTTTGAGTTTACAAGATGGAAATAGCTCTATATTGCATTTTACTCCTCTATTGGAGTCCTTTAATGATCAGAATTTTAGTATTACCATGTTCCCATATTTCATTTGGGTATTAGCGATTATTTTGAACCTATTTCAGAAGTTAACTAAAGTTCATAACATAATTTCCCATATTACTTTTATCATTTTTCTTTATTTATTAATTTTTCACTTTAATTAGAGTTTCTGATGCAATTGGGAATTATTTTTGGTGATGTTGTGTTTGGCGATGCAGTGAGATAAATGTGAAGGTTATAGTTTTCTACATCATGAACCTAATTGACGGAGCATAATGTAAGCAAAGTTGATCTTTTCTTCATAAATAGCTTTAATACATATATAGTCATATACATTCCACATATGTTCTAATCTGCTTCATATAAACAATGTAGATAGTATATATCATTATATAGAAAATTATAAACACATATATCAGTCTACACATTTTGTCACAACCCACAGCACTTTGAATAAAATGTAGAGCCTTACCTTTCTTGATGTCCCTTTACTGTGTCTCATTTCTATTATGTTTTAAATGTTTCTCTACTTACATTGAGAATTATGTGAATGTTATCACTTTGCTACAACTGATGATTTTTATTCAAATATCAAACAATTTAGACTCTAGAATTGAAGCGAAGTCCCTAGACTAATGATAGTTTTATACTTTTCTTTTGTTTTCCCTTTCTTCCTGGTGATCCTTGCAAGATTGCTTCTGTTACCATTTTAATTCTGTTTGGATAATTCCCTTTAGCAGTTCTTTCAGAGTGGGGTGGCGGTGACACTTTTCCTAGTTTTCTTTATCTCAGAATGTCTTGAGTTTCCCGTATTCCTGAGTGATATGTCCCATGGATAGTCAATGGTTGCCTGAAATAACGCACTTAGTGTCTACATTTTTTTGTTTGTTTGTTTGTTTAGGTCTTTCTAGATGCCTTTTTTCTATTATGTGACTAGAGAGAAAAAAAAAATATTTGGGGGCCTTTTGTCTGTGCACTTTTGTTGTCTGTGGTTTGCTCCCAGTCTGAGATATGTGAGCAAAGGAGAAATTCAGGGCACTCACCACCGTGTCATTCCTCGGGGTTAGAGGGCACAGTTCTGTCAGTTTTCTCATCACCTGTTTGAATGTTATGTTGTTTTGTGTATAATATCCAGGTTTTTAGCTGTATTTGGGGGGGAAGTTAGGGAACAGTAGCATATCCTCTCCTTGCTGGAATAGGAATTCTGATATGTAGTGGTTCTAAGTGAATGTTCCTAAGACTGATAGTGTTGAGCAACTTTCTCTGTATTTATTTGCCATCAATATACATTTTTGGTGAAGTATCTTGAAAATTTTTTTATATTTTTTAATTTTTGTTATCATATTTTGAGAATTCTTTCTGTATCCTGGCAGCAAGTTTTTTATTAGATGTATTATTTGTAAATATTTCCTCTCAGTCTGTGACTTGTCTTTCTTTTCTCTTCAAAGCGCAGACATATCTAAGGAAACTACACTTCATCACTTTTGTTCTTTTATGGATCGTGTTTTCTTTCTCTCTAAGAAAATCAATGCCCAACTTGAGGTCAGATGTTCTTCCTAATAAATCTTCTTGAAATTTTATCATTTGCACTAACAGATGATCATTTTTAAACATTTTTGTATATGGATAAACTATATATTATTAATTTGTTTTGAAACTAATGTTTCCACAACCTACATTTATTTATTTATTTATTTATTTTTAAGATTTTCTTTATTTATTGACAGGGAGAGGACACAGCAAGAGAGGGAACATGAGCAGAGGGAGTAGGAGAGGGAAGTGGCAGGCCTCCTGCCAAGCAGGGAGCCCAATGTGGTACTCGATCCCAGGACCCTGGGATCATGGTCTGAGCTAAAGGCAGACGCTTAGCGGACTGAGCCATCCAGACACCCCACCACAACATTTATTTTAATACTATACTTTCTCCAAGGAATGATTTTGCATCATTGCCTAAATCTGCATTCCATATATGTGTGGGTATGAACTTTGCTCTTCCGCCTCAGTATCTTTGATCTTGTATATATTTTTGTCAATCCATACTTTAACAACTGTCCTTTTATAAACAGTGGATTTATATTAGTTCTTTTTCAGAGTTATTGTATCTATTCTAGATCTTTGCATGAATGTTTTCTTTTTTTTAAATTCACTTTTTTTAAAGATTTTATTTATTTATTTGACAGACAGAGATCACAAGTAGGCAGAGAGACAGACAGAGAGAGAGAGAGGGAGGAAGCAGGTTCCTGGCAGAGCAGAGAGCCTGATACAGGGCTCGATCCCAGGACCCTGGGATCATGACCTGAGCCAAAGGCAGAGGCTTTCACCCACTGAGCCACCCAGGCACCCCTGAATGTTTTCTTTTTTATTTCTATCAGTTTAAATGTCTTTTTAATGAAAAATAAAAATGAGTTTTATCTTCTGCATCATAGAAATCACATCTTTTGACCTTCTTTACTCTGCTAATGTGACATATTAAGTTAATGGAATTGCAAATATAAATCTGATTTGTTATTGCATCAATAAATCTACTTTTCTTGTAGTTCATTATTTTATATATTATCACAATCAGTTAGATTGCCACTGACATGTAATTTCCTTTTGTTAGTATTACAAGAAAATGCACACAACATGTATTTTATTAGACCATTTTTTCTACCTTGTAAGATCTTCTTTTTGGTTTTTAATTTACATTTCATCTTTCTTTCCTCGTAAGCATCTAAGTATTCTATAACTGACTATGAAAAGTTTTCTGCATTAGAGATTAAATTATATTAGAAGTTAAGACACTTCTGATATTTTTATTTTCTTTTGTTTTGGTTTTCACAAGTTGTATTTGGTAGGATGCTTTCAATTTTACGTCTAGTTTTAAACATATTTACGTATTTTCATGGTATTCTCTTATGTTAATTTTACTGTGGTACAATGTACATACAGACTGTTCCACATGAGATACAAGACCAACAGCTGGCTGAATTTTCAAGTGTCACCATCATAGGAAGGAGAAAATGAATATTACCAGCACTGCAAAATGCCCCTTTCATGTTTTCAGCTCCATTTACAAACATTTACATAAGTAGAATAATACAGTATGCATATTTTATTTTTGGCATTTTCAGGGGAAGCTAAACTTGTGCCTTTCATCTATAGTTGCATGAAGTTGTAAATCGTCCAAACTCCTTGCTGTTTCTTTTTCTTTTTTTAAGATTTATTTATTTATTTGAGAGAGAGAGATCACTGGTAGGCAGAGACTGAGAGAGATCACTGGTAGGCAGAGAGGCATGCAGAGAGGGGCAGGGGGGAAGCAGGCTCACCTCTGAGCAGAGAGCCTGATACAGGGCTTGATCCCAGGACCCTGGGATCATGACCTGAGCCGAAAGCAGAGGTTTTAACCCACTAAACCATCTAGGCTCCCCTCCTTGCTGCTCTGTTGTTTGGTTCTATTACAGGGCACTCATCCACGCTATTGCTAATGCTCCTGGATATTTGGGTATTGATCGACTTAGGCTGCCATGAGTTACTCTACTATTCGTACTTCACAGTCAATTTTCTACTTAGTATATGTTTATTATTTCTTTTTCTTTCTAACTTTAATAGTTTCTTCTCTGTACAGTATCTTGAGAGGGAATCTATTCAGATCATCCATTTTATAACATTCTTCCTTTTGGGTATAAGTGACAGAGCTATGAATTGTCTCTAAACACTACTTTTGTTCCATCTTAAAACTTTTGATATATTCTCAGTTTTGTATCACCCAGTACAAGGTATTTTCACAGATTTTATTTTTGAACTATATATATTTCAGGAAGTGTGTCACTTTTCCACATGTTTGGAAATCCCTAAAATTTCTTTCTGTTGTTGCTTCTAGTTTATTTCTTTAGAGAAAATTTGATTTGTCTTCAGAGAATATACTTTGTAAAATTTCCATCCTGTCAATGTTTGATCCCTATTTATGACCTAGAAGAATAATTTCTATATATGCCAGTTTTGTCAAGCTGTTTCCTAGAGCTCTGCCAGTCTTCCATGGGGCTCCTGATTTTGTGACTGGATGGTCTCTCATTTACTGATGGAAGAGTTTTACAATCTCCAACTGTGTTCATTGAATTGTTCATTTATCTTCCCAAATCTGTCAGTTTCTATTTCATGTGTTTAAGGGTTCCATTGTTTGGAATTATAATTTATAATTATTTAATCTTTTTCTCATATGGACAGCCTTAATGTGTGAAATGTTTCTTTTAAATTCTAATTAAATTTCTTGTTTTAACAGCTACGTTTTCTGATACTAGAATAGCCATTTGTACTCACTTATGGGGTTACTGTTTGTATGGATAGCTCTTTTGCTTTTGTTTTTCTTTCATCCCTTGTGCCTTCAAATCTAAAGTGTGTATATTACAGAAAGCATAATGACAGATCTTATTCTTTTTTTCTTATTCAGGAAGATAATTTATATTTTTTGATGGTAATATTTACTGAATTAGCATGAATGTATTATTTTGATAGTTGGATTTAGGTCTCCCATTTTGCTATTCATTCTATATTTGTGTCTTGTTTTCTTCTTCTGCCTGATGTATAACACTTATCTGATGTATATATGTAGGAGTGACATCACTGAATAATATGGTATTTTTATTTGTAATGCTTGAAAAAATGCTGTACTATTTTCCATTGTGGCAGCTCCAATTTATATTTCTTCCAAAGGATTTCCTTTTCTTAAGATCCTCACCATTATTCTCTTATGGTTTTGGAAAAAGCAATTCTAACTGGTGAGAGTTGATATTTTATTGTGATTTTGATTTTCATTTTCATGATGATCAGTGGTTTTCTTTCTTGTACCTATTGGCCATTTCTATGTCTTCAGAAAAGTGTTTCTCAGACCTTGTGCCCATTTCTGAATTGGATTATTTTCCTTGTTTTTATTGCATTGGTTGTGATATTTATGTATTATGGATATTGGTCCCTCATCTGATATATGGTTTACAATATTTCCCTGTTCTGTACGTTGTTCTTCCAAATATTTTTTCAACTTCTTTGTTCTTTCCTTTGCTGTGCAAGTGCTCTTTAGTTTAATGTACTCTGTTAATTTTCTTCTTTTTCTTTCTCATTCATGAGATGAATTAATTCTATTATTCCTTTCTCAATTTCATATATTTTTTCTACTGTATCTCCAATTTCTGGAGAGCCAATGAAGTGAATTTTCATTCAGGTGTATAATGATAAACTAAGAATTTCTCTGTGGTTTATTCATATAGTTTTATTTCTCTATTGATATTTCCTATTTGCTATATTCCTGCCATTAAATGTTCATTTACTTATCTGAACTGTTTTCTTTATTATTTCCATATAATTATTTTTTTTAAGATTTCTCTTATTTATTTCAGAGAGATTGAGAGACAGAGACAGCACAAGCATGAGTGGGGAGGAAGGGCACAGGGAGAAATGACTCCCCACTGAGCAGGGAGCCCAATGTGGGGCTTGATCCCAGGACCCTGGAATCATGACATGAGCCAAAGGCAGAAGTTTAACCAACTGAGCCACCCAGGTGCCCCATATAATTTCTGTATATTTATAAACAGTACTCTAAAATACTGTCTTTTAATTAATGTAACACCTTATCCCAGTAGAAGTTTATATTGACCTATGCTTTCACTTAGCATAGAAGACATTTGTCAGTGTTTTTTCATGTTCTGTATTTTGTTTTTGATTTTAGGTAGATATTTTTGGTAATACAGTATAAATAACAGTCTGTTTCATATTCTTAGATGTATGTTTTTTTTAAGTTCTACACTATACTGAAGGATCTTCTCCCGTATAATCTGCCTGCTGATATATTTGTTCACTGTTTCCAAATTCTTATTCTTTATTTTTATTTTTTAGCCTACATGCCCTGGTGATTTTGTAGCTTAGATGAAACCCACAAGTTTTTTAAAAACTGTATTCAAAGACTGCAAGTCAGTAGAGCTTGTACCTTCTGCCATGGTGTGTGTGTGTGTGTATGAGTGTGAGAGGGAAGTGCTCACAACTTGAATATCAGTTCTCAAGTCTCCTTCTGCTTTCACTTTCTGCTGGCTCATCTTGGTCTCCTCTCCATGTGTGCATAATTTTTTCCATCAGTCAGGAGTGTGTAGAAAGCTCATGTCAACTCTTCTGTTGTACTCTCACTAACAATATCTTGCCATTGTATATATGGGGGTCACAATGCTTGACAGAAAACCACAACCTCTGACTAATGAACATATGGGTTTTCCTCATTCATTAACAAGCAAAATCATCACTCTGAGCTGAAAAGTCAATGGGCTCTTTCAGTCCCTTCCCCACTGCTGATCGAGTCTCCCCTGTGGCACCAGCACCATTGCTTTCTGCAGCTTCTCCAAATTATGGAACTACAAGCTTCTGGATCACTGAGCTACGGTGGGCAGGTACGGAGGCATGGGAGCAGTTCTGGGCTAGAAAACTACAGATGTGCTCCTTTTCACATGAATCTCTAGGAGTTTTTCAATAATGGATATTTCATAAAGTATTATTAACCTTTGATAAATTATCAGAACACTGCAATCATCTTTGTAATGTTTTCCTATTCATTTACTCCTACTAAGATATTTTTATAACATGTTCAGTGTATAACACTATATTAAAATGTGAAAGATTCTATAGAATAAGAAAACATAACAGTGGTTATTACAAATTCAAATAAGAGCTTTTATTTGACTTCTAAAAAAATTGTTTTCTCATAGTGTTTGTTCGGCTTCCTCATTCATTCTTCATGGATTAGTAGAATTTCCCAGAGTATCAATATTAATCCATCTCTGTGTCCAAAAGACTCTGCCTTCTTTCCTAAACCGTAACTTTCTTGACAACTTTTGTATTTTATGCCTTAAGAGGACCAATCTTACAAAGAATCAGTACAGTACGTGAACAATCCTATAACACAATTGTTAAAGTGTTTCCATAGCAGAATAATATGGGAAATACTCAGATTCAGATGTACAACTGTTACTTTACATAAACTGTTTATTGTTCAAAATATTGTGATTTATATTTTTTAAGAGTAATAAGATATAATTCTCTGTATTTCAGGTCCTCAGTTTTTTCAGCAAGTGACAAGAATTGTCCATTTTTCAACTTTGACTCAAACATAAGATCTTTTGAAAACTGTTTAGATCTAAAAATATATGTTTATAAGCATTAGGCATTTTAGTTACCTAATTTTGGTATAATGCTATCTCACCACCTATAAAGAAGATATTTCTCATTTCTTCAAAAGGCATGCAATTTTCCTATATACTTTTCAGATACTCTTTTTAGAACAATTTTAGTTCACAACAAAATTGAGAAGAAGGTACATAGCTACCTCCAGTGTCCCTGTATGCACACATGTGTGGCCTTGCCCATTCTCAGCATCATTCACTAGAATGGCTCATTGGTTACCAAAAAGGAACCTGCAGTTTGAATCATAATCATGCAAAGCCCAAAGTGCACCTGAGGTTTCCCCCTTGGTGTCAAAGAACTGTTTTTCCATCTTAATTTTATTAATGTAAAAAATATATGCTCAGGTACATATTATACAGTTCTTAAGCTTTTGTTATTTGTTAAATAATAAAGTGCAAATTATAATATCAGGCACTGTTATTGTGAAGTCTTCAATAAGGTCATCAATCCACTCATATTTCCAAATGAATTGATTTATCCTGCAAATAAAGATTGCAAATAAGGGTTGAATGACCCTGGGTGGCAAGATTACCCATGAGAATTGACTCAGGAACAGAAAACAAGGAAGGGGGCGCCTGGGTGGCTCAGTGGATTAAGCCACTGCCTCCGGCTCGGGTCATGACCTCAGGGTCCTGGGATCGAGCCCCACATCGGGCTCTCTGCTCAGCAGGGAGTCTGCTTCCTCCTCTCTCTCTCTCTGCCTGCCTCTCTGCCTACTTGTGATCTCTCTCTCTGTCAAATAAATAAATAAAATCTTAAAAAAAACAAAACAAAGGAAGACTGATGTAAACCATTATTATCCAATTGTAAGGGAAAGTCTACTAGATGGAAAGGCTACTAAAATGAAGAAAATCATAAAGAATTTCTTAGGATTAAAGGAGAGTACCCAAGGGAGAGATCACTGGGAAGCCACATCTGCTCTCTGAAGATGGGATTTAGATATCATTGAAGACAATGTGGACACACACAGCTTCCTGGCACACATGCTCCCTGCGTTGACCTGGGACAGAGCAGCTCCAGAGTCCACAGGTTGAACTAGGTGGGGATGGATCTCAGGCTGTGACTGGCAGGCAGGAAGAACGCCTGTTAGGAGGCACAAAGCAGAAGGGCAGGAAGCTTTGACTGGGACTGGCCACAAGGACCTGCTGGAGGCTGAATACACTTCCTGTGTGCATGCAGCTGGCAACAAAGCCATAGGGGCCAAACACCCTGAAAACACCATGAAACCAGGAAGAAGAGCCCTTTCTCTTGCAGGATCTCTCCACTGCCTTTATTAACGGAATTTAGCCTCATGTGAGCTGACAAGGAAGAGACTTTATAGGATCCCGCTCCATTGTCTGAGAACAGGGCACAGAGGGATGGGTAGATTTAGAGCTGAGAGTACTAAATTGTTAACAGACACTCAGGGTTATAATGCAACAAACACAGGATTGCTATATACAAGCCATTCCCCTCTGCCCCACGTCCTCAGAGAAAGGGATAAACCCTTTTCTTCTGAATCACTTTTAGTCCAGCACTATAAAAAATTAGTTTCATTTTTTGGTAGAGAGTGGTTTCTTCTCAATCATTAATAACCAGGGTCCTTCACTACTTTTTCTGGTGTGATGTTTTCCTTACTTGGAGTTCAGATATTTTAGAAGACATCTATTTTTTATTAAATTCTCCAAGTCCCCACTTCTGTTGCCCTTACCCAGACCCAAAACTACTTTGGTCTAAAAAATAAAATGTTAAATAATGAAGAAAACAAGAATAAAAGTTAAAGATATTTGTGTGAGTTGAACAGCTTATTATTCCCATAACTCAGGAATAACTTTAGTAATTTGATAATGATTCAGATATTTCTACCTTAGTTCAATGACAAGAGGGAGAGAGATTGAGCTCAATTATTACTTGCAAAAAAATTCATACTTTTATATACATGTGTATCTTTGAATATAGACTTTTTTTGCACATATTATTTTTTTTAAAGATTTTATTTATTTATTTGACAGAGAGAGATCACAGTAGACAGGCAGATAGAGAGAGAGAGGGAAGCAGGCTCCCTGCTGAGCAGGGAGCCCGATGCGGGACTCGATCCCAGGACCCTGAGATCATGACCTGAGCTGAAGGCAGAGGCCCAACCCACTGAGCCACCCAGGCGCCCGCACATATTATTTTTTTAAGGTTTGTTATTTATTTTGCACAGAGAGAGAGAGTTCAAGGAGGGAGAGCAGCAGTCAGAGAGAGAAGCAAGTTGCCACTGTAAAGAGAGCCAGACTGGGGGTGTAGCACTCAATTCTAGGACCTGGGATCATGACCTGAGCGTAAAGCAGACGCTTAACTGACTGAGCCACCCAAATACCCCTACACATATTCTTTACACTCTCTGTACTGATTTCTTATACTCTGATTGAGAAATTAATTCAAAATCAAATTCATATAGTATGTAAATGCTACCTGTAACAATTTGCTGACATTGTGCTCAAACAACCCAAGATTGCAATGACATTGTAAGATAAGCATTTACTTCTCATTCACCAGTTTCTGCTTTGGGTGGGTTTTAGTTGATCTAGGCTTGGCACGCATGGGCTTGGCTCCAGACTGCAAGTACAGATTCAGCTCAGATCTTTTGGACATATTTTATTCTTAGAAGAGGAGCTACCTAATATATATAACATCTTATAGCAGAGATTAGTGGTTAAGAGAAATGTGCTTCTTTTTTTTTTTAATTTATTTGACAGAGAGAGATCACAAGTAGGCAGAGAGGCAGGCAGAGAGAGAGGAGGAAGCAGGCTCCCCGCTGAGCAGAGAGCCCGACGTGGGGCTCGATCCCAGGACTCTGAGATCATGACCCTAACCGAAGGCAGAGGCTTTAACCCACTGAGCCACCCAGGCGCCCAGAGAAATGTGCTTCTTAATGCCTGGACTCTGAACTCATAAGCTATCACATTCTCACTCACATTAGATTGGGAAAATAAGTCACATGACCAAACTTACCATTAAGTTTCTATCGGGTTTACTCCTCTCAAAGTGCTCTGATGAAAGGAATGTAGTTTTCTTGAACAAAAATCTAATCTACCATAATAACAATAATAGAAAAATAGCAATTTTTTTCTCGTTGTATTTCATGGGAGAAGCTTGTTTGTAAAGAAAAATATTGGGAAATAGATTTTTGAAATCAAGTTGCAGTTATTATTCTTTCTCTTATTGGTCAAGAAACCCAGTCTCCTCACCTGGTGTGTTACTTTGGACATATATAATGATCTCTTTTGGAGTAGAAGACATTTTTAAAGGAATTTTCAAGGTTTGCAAGGTAGTGTGTTTGGTTCCTGGATTTGGGAAGCTCCTGGGGCCTAGGGAAAGAAGACACTGAAATGTCCTGTTCCTTCCAGTGTTGAGTATCCCATCGACACATATGTATTTCTTACCACGGAGAAGAAAGAAAAGTAAGAGAGAAGCTCTTTAATATTAACATTCTGATGTGGAACACCTCCCAGTTTTTTCTTAAATTATGTTTTACATCTCTACATACTTCTAAAAAAGATGCTTAATGTCTTACATGTACCCATAAGAAGCCATGGGAAGACTTTGGTAGAGTGAGCTTAAGTGGAGGATCCACCAAATGCACTGGAGATATATAAGCATGGAACACTATTTTAAGGGAGTTAGGTGTGAAATCAGAGTAGAAAGAGTCATGGAAGGGCTCAGTCATATAAGTGACTGACTCTTGATTTCAGGTCAGTTCACAACCTCAGGGTCATGAAATTGAGCCAGTGTCCAGCTCCATGCTCAGCGCAGCGTCTGCTTAAGATTCTCTCTCCTTTGCCTTCTGCCCCTAACCCCTTTCAAATGAATAAATAAATCTTAAAAAAAAAAAAAGAGAGAGAAGACCATATGGTCTTGATGATAATAGCTTTATAATACAGTTTCAAGTCCAGAATTGTAATGCCTCAGGCTTTGGTTTTCTTTTTCAACATTATTTTGTCTTTTGGGGGGCATTTCTTATTCCATGCAAATTTTAGGATTGTTTGTTCTATGTCTGTGAAAAATGCTGATGGTATTTTGATAGGGCTTGTATTGAATGTATAGATTGCTTTCGGTAACATACACATTTATTAGTATTTGTTTTTCCAATTCATGAGGATGGAATTTTTTTCCATTTTTCTTTGAGACTTCCATAATTTCTTTCATAACTGTTCTATAGTTTTAGTTTTTCTTTACCTCTTTGGTTAGTTTTCTTCCTCTGTACCTATTCGTTTTTGGTGCAATTTAAAATAGGATTGATCCCTTCATTTCAATTTCTTCTGCCTCAGTGTTAATATATTGAATGCTGCTGACTTCTGTGCATAGATTTTTATCCTGTGCCTTTGCTGAATTCCTGCATGAATTCTAGTAATTTTTTGGTGGAATCTTTGCATTTTCTACATAGACTATCATATCATCTATGAAGAATGAAGAGCTGAATTCTTCTTCACTGATTTGGATGTCTTTTAATTCTTTTCGTTGTCTGATTGCTGAGGCTAGGACCTCTAGTGCTATTGAACAACAGTGGTGAGAGTGAACTCACCTGTCTTGTTCTTGACCTTCTCATACTGCTGGTGAGAACGCAAACTGGTGCATCAACTCTGGTAATCAGTATGGAGGTTTCTCAAACAGTTGAAAATAGAGCTACCCTATTACACAGCAGGTGTACTACTTGGTATTTATCCAAAGGTACAAACACTGTGATTCAAGGGGGCATAGGCACCCCAATGTTTGTAGCAGCAATGTCCACAAGAGCCAAACTAGGGAAAGAACTCACATGTCCATCGGCAGATGAACAGATAAAGAAGACGTGGTATATATACATTGAAGTATGACCCAGCAATCAAAAAGAATGAAATCTTGCCATTTGCAGTGATGCACATGGAACTAGAGAGTGTTATGCTAAGCATAATAAGTTAAGTCAGAGACAGACAATTATCGTATGATTTCACTCATATGTGGAATTTAAGAAACAAAACAGATGAACATTGAGAAGGGAGGAAAAACAACGCAAGATGAAAACTGAGATGGAGGCAAATCATAAAAGACTCTTAACTATAGGGAACAAACGGTTTCAGGAGGGGAGATGGATGGGGGGAAGGGACAATTGGGTGATCTGCATTAAGGAGGACATTGATGTAATGACCATGGAATGTTATATACAACTGATGAATCACTAATTCTACCACTGAGCCTTTAAAAAAATGTCTCAGAGAAGTCCAAGATATAAAGATCAGTGTGGCAGTTTTCTGTGTCTAACTTTGTAAGACTATACATTAGGTTTTGAACATTATGGGCTTCTTATTCTAGATCTCAGAGTTAAGCAGTCCTCATTCAGTACTAATTTCAGAGGAAGCCATTTTATAATTTGCTGTGTTTGCAGCACAGCAGAAAGTATATTCTTTGCAGGCACTCAGTTCCAAAGAAAATGCAAAAAGGACAAAGTAGTGTCTGTCCAGTCTCCTGTACCCAATTGATTAATCTGAATTTTTATTTTCTGAAATTAATGATTGTATAGTTATGAATAAAATAAGGCTTTAACGTTTAAAATTGTTGCTCTGCTCTTAAGTATAGCCATTAGTTCTTTGTGTCTCCTCCTAAGGCAACATGTAAATATCTAGTCTAGCTTTGTCCCCCTCAAATGCTCTGGATTGGATAAGAATAATAATGGAATCTGAGAGGGGATCAAAAATAATTTTTACAAGAGATTCAATGTGATAGGATCCAAAGTTATGACACATGTAATTAGCATCTCACAAGGAGAGGGAAACAATTAGCAGAAGATTATTTGAAGAAATAATGGCTGAAGCTAATTCGAATTTGTTGAAAAACACCAGTTAAATTCAGGAAGCCCAGCAAAACCCAAATTAAAATAATAAAAACTAGATCACATGTGGGCATATTGTAGTCATACTTCTGAAACTGATAAAAAATATGAAAGCAATGAGAGAGTAACAACACTTCATATACCTAGAATTCACTAGAAACAATACATTTAGGAGAAAATAATCATCTCATTAAAAAACCCTGCCAACTCAGAATGTGATATCATTAGTAGTCTTCCAGAATGAGGGTAAATTAAGACATTTTCCAAAAACTACTTGGCCTGCCATGCAAGAAGTGTTAAAGGAAGGACATGTGTCTGGCTTATGTGTCATAGTTTCATGAGAAATCGTTTATTTGGGAAGGCATAAGGATCTGTAAAGTTATAAATATCAGGGTAAATATGAAAGACAATCTTTGTTAATTTCCTTGCCGGATGCATGACCATTCAAAGCAAAGTTTGCAAGTTTCTTCCAGTGTTTATAATGTATGTGATATGTAAGACCTATGACAACTATTTACCATAATGGGGAGTGGAGGGTATCAATAGACCTGTTCCATACAGGATTTCTTAGGTTGTACAACTAATTCTACCTAGACCATGAAAAGTTAAGACTACAACAATCTTGGTACAACCACTAAGAAGCAACTGTAAACAGGGAGAGCCTAGAAGCCAATTATTAATTGAAATGGAGTTCTAAAAATTATTCAAATAATCCCAGAGAAGGCAGGCACAAAGTGCACATAGACAAAATAAATTACAAATCCGGAAGTATATAATTTGGGGAATTAACACATCCATAATATGAATAGTATACATATGATGACATAATTAAGAAAAGAATTCTTCTATCCCAAATTCTTACTCTGATTATTCCTCCCCATGAGTATGTGTGGTCTAGCTTCAGTTAGTATTCCTCTGGTAGATTCAATTTAAGCTATTTTCCCTTAAAGTGGATATAGTGTTTTCAGACTACAAAAGATGGGTTTTGAAAAATACTTATATTCTTATTTTTCAATTTCCAAATATATACTAGCAGATAAAAATAAAGTTCTAGTCTTTCAACCACATAATCTTTGCTATTATCTTTTTCATATTAAAAAATCCTCTAAGTGTATATTTTATCATAGGCAAATTATTTCCCATTTTTAAAAGATTTTATTTATTTGACAGACAGAGATCACAAGTAGGCAGAGAGGCAGGCAGAGAGGGAGAGAGGAGGAAGCAGGTTCACTCCTGAGATCATGACCTGAGCCGAAAGCAGACGCTTTAACCCACTGAGCCACCCAGGTGCCCCTATTTCCCAGATTTTAATGATCATTGTTGCTAAAGAAAACTTCTGCAGTTTTTCTCAATCTAGGCCATGTAGGATATGGAAACTATGCTCAAATTGAAAATCATGCAAAAAAAAAAAAAAAAAGGAAAAAAGTCAAAAAGCAAAAGAGAAACACACACACATGCAACTGCCCCTAAGAACAATGTATTACTTAAAATATAAACCCTGGGGAATTTTACTAGTACCAAGCACATTAGATATAGCCTTAAGAAAAACATATACTGGCAACAGGCCTCTGGGGGAGAGGACGATGTGCGGCCTTGAAGCTGAGCAGCTGGGGATGCCCGGCTAGCTCAGGGCACAATGTCGCCTGCTTCATTTATTCACTCTCTCCCCGCCCCCACCCAGAACACCTGTGGCTACTTAGATAAATCCTTTGAATGTGCTTGTTTAACTATAAACTTTATACTGTTTGTATAGATATATTTTGCCCTCCTTTTTGTTTATCTACAAGGCATATGACTAATGTTTAGCCTTCTTTGGCCTCTTCTGTTGGTTACTGTTTCTATCTAATAAAAGTGATACTTGAGGAGTTGTTCAGGGCAACAGTTTTTTCTACTGTTGTCCCCTGCTCCCTTTCTCTTGCAGCTGACTGGTTTGTGCCTCATTCTTCTGTTTGCCCACAGGAAGCGGCAAGTGGAGCCCAAACAGGGACCAGAAACATAACAGGAGAAGAAGCCCCAAGGTGAGTTTTTGCAAGGCCGTGCCTTTTCCCCCCACTGGTGAGTTGTGGGTGCTTATCACAGGGTATGGTAATCTAAAGAGCACAAATGATTATCACCCTTATGTTTGCTTACTGAGAAGGCTCCTAAAAGGCAGGAGGAGCAAAAGTCAGCAAGGACCAGCTTAAGGAGCTTTTAAAGGTAGCTAAAGAGCATTGCTCCTGGTTCCCTATATTTGGGACTTTAGATTTACAAACATGGGAAAAAGTAGGTCATAAGTTAAAACTTTTGCATACAAAAGGAAAACCAATTCCAATTACTATGCGGCCTACTTGGACCCTCATTCGCTCAGGTTTGGAGCCTTCACAAACCCCTGATTCGGAGACCCATAATGAATGTTCAGGAGAAACTAAAAAAGAGGTACCTGAACATGCTGTCCAGGAAGAGAAGAAATTACTAAGGCCGTCATAAAGGAATATATAAAGGAGGAATCTCCTCCTCCTCCTCCAATAACAGAACAAAAGGTGCAAATGGCACTGTCGCCATCGGCTTCACCATTCTATAAGAAGGCACCATTGAATGAAAAAGATGAAAATACATGCTATCAGCCATTTCAAAAGACCTCCTTGAAGCACAGCGAGCGGGAAACCTAGATGTCTTACATTTTTAATTTTCCCGGTTATTATAAAGAACATGTCGCTCCGGGACATGATCCTAACAACCCTAATGGTATCTATGAGGCCAAGCATGAGCCATTTCCCCTCAAATTATTGAAGGAACTAAAACAAGCAGTACAAAACTATGGAGTTAATTCTCCATTTACAACGGGACTCATTCAAGACATCGCAGAAGGCAATCGATTTATTCCGATGGATTGGTCATTGTTAAAAAAAAAAAAAAACAGTTCTATCTTCAAGTGAGTTCTTACAATTTAAAACATGGTGGCAAGATCACACAGAAACAGCAGCTGCCCATAACAGAGCTCGTAATGTTCCTTTTTCCATGGAACATAATTCCATGGAGCAGCTCATCAGTATTGGGCCATGGGCCCGGGTGCAAGACCAAGTACTAATGAATGATCAAGCTATTGAGCAGCTCCGGCGTTGCTGTTTGAGAGCCTGGGAGAGAATAGAATCCCAAGGAGAGAAGTGCTCTTCTTTTCAAAAGGTGGTACAAGATCCAAAAGAACCCTATACTGATTTTATTGCAAGATTACAAGAGGCTATCAAAAGACAGATTAATAATCTTGAGGCTGCGGATACCATTCTTCAGCTGTTGGCTTATGAGAATGCTAATGCTGATTGTAAGAAATTGATAGCAGCCTTTAAAGGCAAGGGAACATGACAGATTATATTAATCTATGCCAAGAAGTAGGAACAGAGACCTATAAAGCTGATTTTTTTTAGCTCAAG
The DNA here is from genome assembly GCF_902655055.1 of Lutra lutra. Classification (NCBI taxonomy): domain Eukaryota; kingdom Metazoa; phylum Chordata; class Mammalia; order Carnivora; family Mustelidae; genus Lutra; species Lutra lutra. The sequence goes on from NC_062285.1 coordinate 90,329,502, forward strand.
CAATGATTGCTCTGACCACAGGAAAATTTAAAGGACAATGTTTCAACTGTGGGCAAGCAGGGCATACTAAAGCTCAATGTAGGCAAAAAGGAAAATTCCTTCTGCAAAATATAAAAAATAAAACACCTGGTCTCTGTCCCAAATGTAAAAAGGGAAACCATTGGGCAAGTCAATGTCATTCCAAAGTTAGCAAGGATGGATCCTCCCTTCAGGGAAACTTATTTCGGGGCAAGCCCTCAGCCCCAAAAAACAAGGGGGCCAATTCTCCCTTAACACCCAGCTTTCAAACAAATGTACCGTTTTAAATTTATTACATGCCATGCCTGGTAGTGCTGGACTAGATATCCCCATTTCCAAAGATTATCTTTTAATTCCTACCAAGCTTCCCATAAATTCCAACTATTTTTTATGGCCCTTTACCAAAGGGGACCACTGGGTTACTTTTGGGGAGATCTAGCCTTACTTCAAAAGGAGTACTAGTTCACACCAGCATTATTGATTCAGATTATACTGGTGACATTTCAGTGATGTTAACTACTGCGGTTCCATACCATTTTCAAAAGGGAGACTGCATTGCCCAGTTGTTATTTTTACCCTATCTCCAGGGTCAGTCTAAAAACAAACAAAGAAACTCTAATGGGTTTGAAAGTACTGGAAAAACTGGAGCATATTTAATTGAGAAAATTTATCAAGATAGACCAATTTGTCATCTTAAAATACAAGAAAAGGAATTTTCAGGTCTAATTGATACTGGAGCTGATGTCTCTATCATAAGCTCATTACATTGGCCTAAAAAATGGGCATATAATTCCTCTTCTGTTACTATTACGGGATTAGGACAGGCTGGCAACGTGCGTCAGAACTCCAATATTCTTTTTTGTGAAGGACCTGAGGGTCAAAAGGGTTATCTACAGCCATATATTGTAGACTTACCCATTAACCTGTGGGGGATAAAATTTACTAAGTCAATGGGAAGCCTCTCTGGTTATACTTTCCCCTAAGGAGGATTCCCAGATTTTTGACTGAGGGCCACTGCTCCTAAACCCATTAAGTTAACTAGAAAAATGACAAACCTATTTGGGTGGAGCAGTGGCCCTTAACACAAGAGAAATTACTTACTTGCAAGCCCTAGTAGAGGAACAGATAAAAAAGGACATATTGAAGAATCTCACAGTCCTTGGAATTCACCAGTTTTTGTTATTAAAAGAAAAAATCAGGAAAATGGAGACTTTTAACAGACCTATGTGCGGTTAATTCTGCTATCCAACTCATGGGGTCTCTCCAACCTGGATTGTCTCCTCCTAATCTAATCCCACACAAATGGCCAATAATTATCACAGATTTACAGGATTGCTTTTATACTATACCACTTGCTAAGGAAGACTGTCCCCATTTTGCTTTCACTATTCCCAGTGTAAATTTAAAAGAACCAGGCAAACCATATCAATGGAAAGTTCTTCCACAAGGGATGTTGAATAGCCCCACTATCTGTCAGGAGTATGTGGCAAAAGTTATACAGCCAGTTAGAAATCAATTTCCACAAGTTTATCTTATCCATTATATGGATGATGTGTTATGTGCAGCCTCTGACAACATGCAATTGCAGGATGCATTCAGAATGCTTCAATTGCAATTTGAAAAATACAAACTAATTATAGCTCCAGAAAAAATACAAGTCACTGCACCTTTCTCATACTTGGGGTTCATTATGAATAGGACCTCAGTTAAATTAACCACAGAAAGTTCGAATCCATAGAGATAAAATTACAACCTTGAATGATTTGCAAAAATTATTGGGAGAAATTAATTGGATAAGACCTAAAATTGAAATTCCCACTTGTACTTTACAGCATCTACTTGCCTCTTTAAAGGAAGATCCCAATTTAAACAGCCCTAGGACACTATCAAAAGAGGCCTTAAAAGAATTACAATTTGTTGAAAGCCAGATTCACTCAATGGAAATGGATAGAGTCCAACCTGAGATACCATTAGATCTTCTCATTTTTCATACCCTACATACACCCACTGGGTTAATTATTCAGGAAAAACTAATAATAAAATGGATTTTTCTCCCAAATAATACTGTTAAAACACTCACTACCTATATAGACCATACTGGCAGTATTATTCAATTAGGGAGAAAAAGAACTCGCCAAATACACGGATATGATCTGCAGGTTATTGTTCTGCCTTTAAAAAAGACACAAATTGAAACAGCATTCCAAAATAATTTAAATTGGCAAATTACCCTTAATGGCTTTACTGGAAACACTTTTTCTCATTATCCCTCTTTACCTGTTGTTTCCTTTTTATTTATTTATTTATTTATTTATTTATTTAGATTTTATTTCTTTGTCAGAGAGAGAGAGTGAGCACAGGCAGACAGAATGGCAGGCAGAGGCAGAGGGAGAAGCAGGCTCCCTGCTGAGCAAGGAGCCCGATGTGGGACTCGATCCCAGGACACTGGAATCATGACCTGAGCCGAAGGCAGCTGCTTAACCAAATGAGCCACCCAGGCGTCCCTGTTGTTTCCTTTTTAAAACATACTGCTTTTGTCCTTCCTAAAATTACTTCTAAAAATCCAGTAACAGATGCCCCTACTTATTTTTCTTATGGTTCTGTCAAAGGTAAACCTTGTTATTATAGTCCTACTTTGAAGGTCATATCTACTACTGGTCTCTCAGCACAAAAATCAAAATTAATGGTGGTTATTGCAGTTTCAAGACGTTTCTTCTGCATTTAATCTGTTATCTGATTCTTTGTATACAGTGTATGTTTTACAGCATATTGAAACTGCTACTATTTCTACATCTGATGTCTCCCTCCACTCATTATTTCTTCATTTACAATCCCTCATTCATCAACATTCTGCTCCTTTCTATGCTACTCATATCCAAAGTCACACCGGCCTTCCTGGGCCATTAACCAAAGGTAATGAAGTAGCTGATTCTCTTGTCTTCTCAGCTTTTCAGGAAGCCTCCGATTTTCACTCTCTTACACATGTTAACCAAAATGGACTTCGGCACAAATTCCCTATTACTAAGGAACAAGCAAATTCTATTGTCCACTCCTGCCTACACAGCCAGTGGATATCAACCCACGAGGCTTAACAGCCAATGAGATATGGCAGATGGATGTTACTCACATCCCTTCATTTGGGGATGATCAAAGATGGTTGGTGGACTTTCCTACTGATAATTATCTGACTAAAGTTCAGTTACATTTACTCTCCACTAAAGGATTCCTAGCCAATAAATATTGGGGTCCTAGCTATAACACAGCAGCACCCCCTATTCCCAAATGCAAACTAACACAAATGTGGTCTGATGAGGGAATTCACCCTTTATGGGAGGATTGTCGAGCTTCTCACCCCAGTATTGTTATTAATGATTCCTATGGAATTGTATGGGACTGGTCCCCTAAGGGGATGACAGTCACCAATTGCACTGGGAGACCCTGCTTCTCTCATCGAAATATAAAATGGCAAGTTTTTGATGATCTCATTTCACCACAAACCTTAACCTCAGGAGATGCACCTCTGATCTGGTTTGGACAAGGACTTTCTATGCCATCCCCTTTTGTTAATTATCATAAAAAAACAAAATAATTTATGGAAGGTCACCACTGCTTTAAATCACATGAGTTTGGAATGGCTCTTACATTCATCAGTCTAATGACTATGCATTCTCTTTTTTCCTAATGGATGAAGAATGGGTAAAAGCTTGTGTTAAAAATCCCTATGTTTTTGTTTTTAAAAAAATGACTTTTGATCATAACAATAGAGAAATAAACTGTCTCAGATGTAAAATGTTCACCTGTGTGGATAAGAATGTCTATACAGACAATTCTATCATTCTCATAGCTAGAAGAAGAATAGGCATTTGGTTACCAGTGAAACACCACTGTGTTTGGGAAAGCTCTCCAGATATGCATGTACTTTTAAGAGTTTTGAAGGACTGGGTCCATAGAACAAAAAGATTTCTTGGGTTGCTTATAATAGCTATTTTAGGAATTATAGCCATTACTGCTACAGCTACCACTGCAGGAATAACTTTGCATCAAACCATACAAACCACACAATTTGTACAAAAGTGGCATGAGAATGCTAGCAAAGCTTGGAATCAACAAATGATCATGGATCAAAAATTAGATGAAAGTATTTCTGATTTAAAAGCAGCCATGATATATATAGGAGATGATCTTCAAAATATAAAGCTTAGACTTCATATTTTATGTGACTGGAATGTTTCTTCTTTCTGTGTTACTCCCCATGCCTATAATGAATCAGAAATATCTTGGAGCAAAATTCGCCAGCATATTACTAATCATTATGGTGATAATCTAACTTTAGATATTAGACAACTTCACGATACTATTCAAAGCATTACTCACTCATCATTACAATCAGTTCCAAAAGTGAGTTTTACTCAAAGAATTAACGATATTCTGTCTAATCTAAACCCTTTTACTTGGATCAAACAAACTGGTCTCGGCGTTATAGGTGGAATGATTATTCTTTCTATTGCTGTAATTTTTTTATGCTTAGTTCTCAAATGCATGCGAAAATCCCTCCAACGACTGAAGAATCAAGAAACTGCAAAATCGACTTTTCTAACTTCTTCACAAACAAAGAGGGGGAAATGCAACTGCCCCTCAGAACAATGTATTTTAAAATATAACCCCTGGAGAATTTTACTAGTTACCAAGCACATTTAGATATAGCCTTAAGAAAAACACATACTGGCAACAGGCATCTGGGGGAGAGGACGATGTGCGGCCTTGAAGCTGAGCAGCTGGGGATGCCCAGCTTGCTCAGGGCAGAATGCCACCTGCTTCATGGAAGCCAAGCAGCTGGGAACGCCCGGCCTGCTCAGGGTGGAATGCCCCTGCTTCATTTTTCCGTTATCTCCCCTTTTCCCTCCAGAGAGCACCTGTGGCTACTTAGATAAATCCTTTGAATGTGCTTGTTCAACTATAAACTTTATACTGCTTGTACAGACATATTTTGCCCTCCTTCTTGTTTATCTACAAGGCATATGACTAATGTTTGGCCTTCTTTGGCTCTTCTGTTGGTTACCGTTTCTATCTCATAGAAGTGAGACTAAGGAGTTGTTCGGGGCAGCAGTCTTTTCTACTCTTGTCCCCTGCTCCCTTTCTCTTGCAACTGACTTGTTTGTGCCTCATTCTTCTCCCGTTAGCCGACTGAAAGCGGCACACACACACACACACACACACACACACACACACACACCCCAAATAATGGAACTGTTGAATATTGATTATAAAGTACAAATATTTAGAGTGAATAAAAGTATAAGGGATACGGAATGGCTACCAAAAAGAGGTTAGTGTCTGATGGTTAGACTTTGGAAAAACCCAGAATAATTTTTAAAAATCAAAAAGAAGAATCCTAGAAATGAAAACAAAAACATTTAAATGAATAATCAATGGAGTGATTAAAGGACAAGTTAGAAAAGATTAGGGAGAAAGTAAGTGAATTGAAAGAACACTTGAAGACAAGAGAAAAGGAGAGAGAAACTATAAAAGCTACTCAGACATGAGGGATAACATTTGCTGAGAGGATCAGAGTCGTAGGGAGAATGCAGATAAGCCATATGGAAGACAGCATATGTGATGGTAATCAGGACTGGTTGTCCACTGGATCGTCCCATTCAAGAAACATGGTTCATCACTATTGGAAAAGATACCTTTGATGAACACTGTGCTGCATCATAGTAAAACTATTTCTAATTCCCATCCTTCCGTTTTCTGTTGAATCTATGACAAATTGGATTTTGCCCCAACAGCTCACTGGAACCATTCCCTATTCTGTACACAAAATAACAAAATCTCATCTTACTTGATTAGCAGCAGCATTCAACAGAGTGGATCATTCATTCCTCCTGGAAACACTTTTTCACTTGGTACCCATGGCAACATAGTTTTCATGGGTTTGAGTCCTATCTCGTCATTACACTTTTGATCTTGTTTGCTGATTTCACCTCTTCTCCTCTTCCTCTTTACATGAGAGAGTCTCAGAGCTTATCCTAGAACTTCCTCTTATTTACATCCACTTTAAGATCCTAGGTGACCATCTCTGATACTTCATTTTAAGCAGCACGTGAAAGCTGAAAAGCCCAGTTTTATACTTTCTTACCCATATCTCACCATTCACCTTGGGACAGTGATATCTGAGTCCTTAGTCAACTGTTCCATTTGTGTGTTTCATGAAAAATTCACTCTTTGGATGTCCAGTCCAAACACAGACTCTTAATCACACCTACTTCATGTATAATCCTTCCCAGCTCATTGAATGGAAACAGATTCAATCTCTTTTCAGATACTCAAGGTAAAGCACATGCTTCATCCGTGACCCCTTTCCTTCTTTCTCAGGCCACGTTCTCACGTTAGAGGCTTCTTAACACTGACTTCAAAGTATTCCAGAGTCCAATCTCTTATTGCCATTGCCCCCTCTTTAACTCAGCCCAAGCCACCACATTCCTGTAGTATTTTGAGTATCCCTGTTTTTGTTCTTAATTTTTTATTTCTTTTTATCTGCCAAATTGAGACTAATATAATGCAATTAGAGCATGCTACTCATCTGTTCCTGCTTCCCAAAAAAGAAGTTACAGACTTACCTAGCCAAAATATTCATGTATATTATTTTATAATACAGCATTTCTCAATTTTTACTTCATTATCTCCCCCAAACTCAACCGGTCAAGTTACAGACACATTATCGCCATGAAAATTCACAGCCAAATATATGTTATGTCTCTCTTCATGTATTATTATGTGTAACTATGCTTAGATAAAATGGGCTAGATTTTTTTTTGCTACCAATACAACAGAAATACAATTATAAGAGAATATTATTTTCCTTAAAAGAGGAAGAGAGAGAGAGCACAGGCAGGCAACATGGCAGGCAGAGGCAAAGAGTGAAGCAGGCTCCCCACTGAGCCAAGAGCCCAGTGCAGGACTCAATCCCAGGACACTGGGATCATGAGCTAAGCCAAAGGCAGACACTTAATGGCTGAGACACCCAGGTGCCCTAAGAGAATAGTACTCAAAAAAATATTTAGAGCAACAAATGGGGACAACATGGAAGAAATGGATAAATTCCTAGCAACATGAACTACCAAAACCAAAACAGGAAGAAATGGAAAACTTGAGCACATGGAAAACCAGCAAGAAAATTGAATCAGTCATCGAAAATCTCCCAACAAACAGAACTCCAGGGCCAGATGGTTCCCAAGGGAATTCTGCCAGACATTTAAAGAAGAGTTAATACCTATTCTCCTCAAAAAGTTCCAAACAAATAGAAATGGAAGGAAAACCTCCGAATTCATTCCATGAGGCCAGCATTAGCCTAATCGCAAAACCAGACAAAGACTCCATTATAAAAGAGGACTGCAGGCCAATATTCCTGATGAACATGGGTGCAAATAGTCTCAACAAAATACTAGCAAATCAAATCCAACAATAACTAAAAAAGTCAAGTGGGATTTAATTTTTGGCTGCAAGGGTTGGTCAGTATTCACAAAGGAAACAATGTGATACACCATATTCATAAAAAAGTATAAGTACCATATGAAGCTTTCAACAGATGTGTAGAAAGAATTTGACAATGCACATTCTAAATAGTTGGAGGTAAATATCACTAAATTCCTGTTGTTAATGGGGCAATGTTAACAGATATTTCCCATTATAATAGAAATAACATCAGGAGAGTTTAAGGGAAAGAAGCACGTTATGCCAAGATTTAGCAACCTGTGTAAAAATAGAACTGACACATCTAAGATACTCTTCAAAGACCTGAATTTTCAGGTCTCAGCATTTGTGACCGAGAAAAAAGCAAGTTAACAGCATGGGTGGTCAAGCCTCTGAACCCAATATCTTGTGGAACATTAACATTTCTCAGAGTCACATTGCAATTAACTGACACACTACAAGCTGTAAGTCTTGGACATTCTGGAGGTGTGTGATGAGATAAAGTGTCTTCAAAATTGACCAAGTGTAAGGATTTCCTGTTCAAATTTTAAGTGACACGTTGATGAGAAATCTACTTTTTCCACTACTGCCTCACTCTGAGTGCTCACAGGGCCGGCAGTCTGTGAAGACCACAGATACTGTCTGTTTACAAGAGTAACCTGGTCTCCCAGTGGAAGATGTAGGACTCTCTGGCCAACAGAAGGTATGTGTCACACCTCTGCTGTCTCTCTCCTAGCTGCCTCACTTAGTGGGAGATACAGATGCTGGATGGGATGCACATGAGGTACAGTTAATATGCAATCAAATCACAGAAAACATTGGCATATTTATTCCAACAATTCAGGGTAACAGACAAGAATGAATATGAAAAACACTGGAGAATTTCTTAACATATTCAAATTCTTGCCTGTGGAGAAGTAATTAGGTGCATATACACGCACATAATTGTGTCTGCAGATCAGTATAATTTCATGTGAAATCCCATAAGCATCATGAGAAGGGAGAGTTAATTTTGGATTTGTCATCAATATAGATAAAATTACATATACTACTTGATCTTTTAGCCTAGTCTTTGAAAATAGATTCTTAAAACAGATGAACATAGGTGAAGGGGAAAAAAAGAGAGGAAGCAAACAATAAGACATTCTTAACTATAGAGAACAAATTGAAGGTTGCTGAAAGGCACGTAGGCAGGGGATGGGCTAAACGTGAGATGGGTTATTAAGGAGGGCATTTGTAGTGATGAGTATTAGGGGTTATATGTAAATGATGAATCATTAAGTTCTACTACCAAATATAATATCATACTATATGTCAACTAACTAGAATTACATAAATATTTGAAAGAAAATAATTTAAGATGAAGCCTTCAATCATAAATGTCAAACTTAATTCCTCATATACTTGCTTTGCTAAATGAAAGCAGTTTGATTGTTCATGGAAAGCAGATGAGGTATCTTCTGGAAAATCCTAATTTATACTTAGGTATGAAATAATCAAAAAACCTTTTAAAAAATTGATCAAAACTTGGTAAAAAATGATATTTAATACTGAAAGAGATGCCTGTCTAATGGATTATGTTACATGCTCTAAAGGATATGAATCAGCAATGATATTGTGACTATTCTGTTAAAAATACTTAAGATAACTAATTTACTGTTGAGAGCTTAGCAAAGCTGGATGAAATATTAAGTGCTTTAAATGCGTTATATTTTATATATTTTAATTCCCAGTTCAGATTAGTATAAACTAGGTAGCTAGATAGGAAGTAACTTCTTAAAGGTCATAGTTTGTAAATTTGAGAGCCAGGAGTTATTCCATATTTCAGTGACTTTGAGCTCATTGACTGAATTATGAAATTACATTTATTTCATTTATTAGAATTCCTTATACAACTAAAGTTTCCCTACTGCCTTTGACATTCTTAGGTTTTTCTGGAAGTGTACCAACAGTGTTCTTCCATAAATGAACTATACTTTTATCTATCATTTTATAGTTTTCACATCTTTTTTTTGTTTTTTTTTTTAAGATTTTATTTATTTATTTGTCAGAGAGAGAGAGGGAGAGAGAGCAAGCACAGGCAGACAGAATGGCAGGCAGAGGCAGAGGGAGAAGCAGGCTCCCTGATGAGCAAGGAGCCCGATGTGGGACTCGATCCCAGGACACTGGGATCATGACCTGAGCCCAAGGCAGCTGCTTAACCAACTGAGCCACCCAGGTGTCCCTAGTTTTCACATCTTTATCATAAAATCAGTTGTCATTTTCTGGTGTTAAATAAGTACTTTTAAAGAATAGTTTTTGGTGTTTTTGATTTCATTATTGTTCAGGGTTTGAATAAATTTATTGTGTCATGTAACATTTTTCAACTTATAAAAGATTCATTAAATATTAATGATTCCTCCAAACTCCACAATTACTCAAAGTAAAAGACCACTTGATAGCACTACATGACATTTTAGTAAAGAAACCTGAGCCTTAAATAAAAGTAATTTACTCCAGGAAATTCCTATATGTGCTAAAACTAATATTCCCTAATTTGGGGACCTAATTTTTTAAACCAATAATGCATTTAAAACTTGTCAAAAAAAATTGGTGCAGCATTTTCTTTCTAATACAGCATTTTAATATTAACCCAGTTATCTAATAGTATTGACATGTTCTGTGGAATCTGGCCTTACATTAATGAGGACAATATTATTCCTGACCTCTTTTCTTCTTCACTAATTTGATGCTTTACATGTTTCCAATCAATACTATGGTGTCAAACAGAGAATATCATTATAAAAACCACTTATTCTATCATAAAGCACTTCTTTAAAGCTATAAGGAAGGTAGTACCAGATTTTACATTGTTCAGTTGCAAATGAGTACTATCACTCACCCCACACTCCACCCAGTGTGACTGTCCCAGCAATCTTGTCATTGCATACACTATTAATCAAGACCTTCAGTACAGTCCCAGCCCTGTGCCTGACAGGACGCAGCTGCAGAGATGAATAACCAAGAAGTTACCTATGCAGAACTCAGTCAGGTTAAGGGTTCAAGACGACAGCAAGTGAAAGCTAAGGACACTAAAAGTGGCATTTTGGGAACAGAGCAGGAAATAACCTATGTAGAATTAAATCTTCAAGATGTTTCTCGGGATCTTCAAGGGAATGGCAAGAACTTCCAGTGGAAAGGTAAAACACTTAATACAGACATACAACTGTTCTAGTATATGCACTTGGGGAGCAGGGGTGCAGGGAACGAGTAGGGAATGATCTTCCATATTTTTCATTTGTGTGGATCAGAGCTTGGGGCTGGAATATGGTATTGTAATTGAAATCTGAGGATGGATCTTGTTCAAGTGTTGTAATTTGTGGTCTTTGTGTAATTTGTGTAATTTGTGGTCTTTACTTTACCTCATGGAGGTAATATATTTACTGCAAATATAATGGGATATTCTGAAAGAAGAATCCAATGATAGAGGCAAGTTTGGGGTCCAAATTTTTATATGTGACTCCCTGTGCATTGTTGGCTTTCTTTTTTTCTTTCTTTCTTTAAGATTTATTTATTTATTTCACTGACAGAGATCACAAGTAGGCAGAGAGGCAGGCAAAGAGACAGGAGGAAGCAGGCATCCCACTGAGTGGAGAGCCCAATGTGGGGCTCGATCCCAGGACCCTGGGACCATGATCCGAGCCGAAGACAGAGGCTTTAACCCACTGAGCCACCCAGGCGCCCCATTGTTGGCTTTCTTTTACATAAATTTCCTAAATGATTATTTTCCATCTGTGTTTTCTCAGCATTTTCATTTTTTTTTTTTTTTCCAACTATTTACCTTCATGTCCAGGGAAGCTCATTGCTGACATTCTGGGAATCATCTGCTTTGTCTTGATGTCCACTGTGGTCACAATAGCTGTTGTTCACTGTAAGTAAGTGTTTTCAATGACGACAAGAGAATTTTTCACATTAATGATCATCGGTGCTCGAAATGTTGCACAATATTATGGAATTGTATTACCTTATTTTAATGCATGCATGCTCTAAGTGTGGAATGTCAAAAGTAGAAATAACAGAATAACTCTATGTAGAGAGTATTACACATATATTCAGATTTCGTACCTGAAATACAAGTTATGGCAGAGACTTTAGGGAGATATACTAGTTAGTTCTTGAGACTGTTTAAACCAAATACTGCAGAACACTGTGAGTTTTGATTCTTTAAACTTTTGAATTGTCTTCCCCCACATGTTCACTATTTTATTTAATTTTTATGGGTAAAATCAATTTTATTACAGAGATTTCTCATTCTAAATAATATACCAAACTTCAAACTAAGAAACTCAGATCATAATGATTTATTTCATTTAATATTAAGTTTTATGAGCATTGTTTTAATTTTTCTAGTTACTACAGGACCAGTGCAGAACAAGGCGTCTGTGGAAATAACGACCCAGAAAGGTAGAAAATCATTTCCAAAACTCTGATATTAGGATAGCTTATATTTTATCTGTATCTTAAGCTAGACAAGGATGATAATAGATGGTTTTGGGGAAAACGAATTAGAAAATTACGTAGTAAATTTTCATAATTGATGAGTATAGGAGAGTATTCCTTCTTACACAACAGTATGCGGAAATACTCATTAAAATCAGCATACGTGAGGTACTTGGATGGCTCAGTGAGTGAAGCATCTGACTCTGGGTTTTGGCTCAGGTTATGAACTCAGGGTCCTGGGACTGAGCCCCATGTCGGCTCCACACTCAATGCAGAGTCTGTTTTAAATTCTCTCCCTCTCCCTCTGCCCTCTGGTTCATGCTCTCTCTCTCTCAAATAAATAAATAGATCTTAAAATAAAATAAAGTTACTACACCCATTGTTATCAATGGCCTCAAATTTCCTCCTGCTTTAACATGATATAATATAAACCGTTATACAATTCCAAATAAATTGTTTTGTCCAGGGACTCGAAGTACATGTAGAGATGGACATTTTTGTTTGTTTTATACTGGCACATAAGTAAGGGATGAAAGCCTGACTCTTCTGGGAATGTGCATGTGTTTTATTTTTGCCCACTTGTGAGGGTGAAGTGATGTGTTGTATACACATTTGTGTATACATGTGTAAGTTGAAAACTTGCAAGTTTTAATATTCAAAGCCTTTTGGATACTATTTCATAATCTTTTTTTAGCTGATCCATGTTGTCATTGTCCAAAAGAGTGGATTACATATTCCAAAACTTGCTATTACATTAGCACTGAAAGAAAACCATGGAATGAAAGTCGGTTGTCCTGTGCTAAGAACTCTACCCTGCTCTCCATAGAGGATGAAGAGGAAATGGTGAGGTTTCACATGTTTTCAGCTTTTATTAAAAACTTATCATTTAATATTACATTTGTAGATCTCATCCATATAGTCATACATATTTATATTTCTTGTTTATTTATTTTAAAGTCTTTTACTATTCCATAGTTTGATTCTATGATATTTTGCTAATTTTATACCTTTAATGTATATTTAATAATTTGTAGTTCTTGCTTTTCTTAGAAAGCCATACTTCTATAAATGCTCTTTTGCCTGAAATAACCTTACTATATTTTTTACCACCCATCATGAAGACTATATGATTGGGGCACCTTAACCAGTGGGTTAAGCTTCTGCCTTCAGCTCTGGTCATGATCTCAGAGTCCTGGGACTGAGCCCCGCATCGGGCTCTCTGCTGGGCGGGAGCCTGCTTCCCCCTCCTCTCTCCTCTCCTCGCTGCCTACTTTTGATCTTTCTCTCTCTCTGTCAAATAAATAAAGAAATCTTAAAAAAAAAGAAAACTACATGATTGTGCATATTCATCACAAAATAGTCAGAAGATAATTACAAATCAGATCATGAGCGAGAAGTTTAGAGCCCCTATTACCCCTGCCAGTTTTAATACTGTGAAATATCTTTGCTTATTTTTGGAATTTATATCCATGGAATCATGCAGTATGCATTATTATATGTGTCTCCTTTTACTCTTGTATGATATTTGTAATCCATCTTTATTACTGCATTTGTCTGTAGTTTGTGAATTTTCACGGCTGCTGTCTTATATGAATATGACATTTTAAAATCAATTCTCAGAAATTTACTTCCTTTTTGTATGTGGGTGTTACAAATAATAATTTTATGAAAGGCTTTTTCTATGTGTTTTCCATGTATTGTATTTATAATAACTATTATACATAACTACATAGTATATAGTATATTTATGAAATGTGAATAATGCATTTGTCAAAATAACAATGCATAAATGCAACATTGTAATTGTATTTATATATGATTATTATACATTTTCTTCAAAGCATTAGTATGAAATTGCTCAGTCATAGATATGTGTGTCTTTCAATATATTACAATTTCCCTACATTTATCTAATGTATGGTGTAAATACATTTTACAAAATAGTCCCTTGATCCAAAATTCAGAGGTCTGTGGAAAATTATGACAAAAAGTTCTGGTGGTTATACAACAGTATCATTATCCTGGGGTGTGAGTTATTAGGGTATTCTCTTTGGTGAGAAGGACTCGAGTATGTCCCTTGCTCATTTCTCCTAGATGGTGTTTTCTTTTGTCTTCTCGGAAGTCCTTATCATGTTTTAAATATGAGCTCTTTTTTGAGTTTACAAGACGGAAATAGCTGTATATTGCATTTTTACTCCCCTATTGGAGTCCTTTAATGATCAGAATTTTAGTATTACCATGGTCCCATATATCATTTGGGTGTTAGTGATTATTTTGAACCTATTTCAGAAGTTCATCAAAGTTCATAAACATAATTTCCTATATTGCCTCTATCTTTTTTCTTTCTTTATTAAATTTTCACTTTAATTAGAGTTTCTGATCCAATTGGAATTACTTTTGGTGATGTTGTATTTGCAATGCAGTGAGATATATATGAAGATTATAGTTTTCTACATCATGAACCTAACTGATGGAGCATAATGTAAAGCAGTCGATCTTTTCTTCATAAATAATTCTACATATATAGTCATATATATGTCCACATATGTTCTAATGTGCTTCATATAAATAATATAGATAGTATATATCTTTACATAGATAATTATAAACACATGTAGCAGTCTTCACATTCTGTCACAACCCACAGCACTTTGAGTAAAATGTAGAGCCTTCCCTTCCTCGATGTCCCTTTATTGTGTTTCATTTCTACTTTGTTTTAAATGTTTCTTTACTTATGTTGAGAATTACATGAATGTTATCACTTTGCTTCAACTGATGATTTTCATTCAAATATTAAACAATTTAGACACTAGAGTTGAAGCAATGTCCCTTAGGCTTAATGATAGTTTTATACTTTCTTTTGTTTTCCATTTCTTCCTGATGATCCTTGCAAGATTGCTTCTGTTACCATTTAATTTCCGTTTGGATAATTCCCTTTAGCAGTTCTTTCAGAGTGGGGGTGGCGGTGACACTTTTCCTAGTTTTCCTTTATCTCACAATGTCTTGATTTCCCCTGCATTCCTGAGTGATGTGTCCCATGGATAGTCAATAGTTGCTTGAAATAACGCACTTAGTGTCTACATTTTTTGTTTGTTTGTTCAGGTCTTTCTAGCATGCCTTTTTTCTATTATGTTGACTAGAGAGAAAAAAACATTTTGGGGCCTTTTGTCTGTGTACTTTGGTGTCTGGTTTGCTCCCCAGTCTGGGATATGTGAGGCAAAGAGAAATTCCAGGGCATTCACCGCCATATCATTCCTTGGGGTTAGAGGGTGCAGTTCTGACAGTTTTCTCATTATCTGTTTGAATGTTATGTTGTTTTGTGTATAATATCCAGGTGTTTTAGCTGTATTTGGTAGAGGAAGTAGGGAACAGTAGCATATCCTCTCTTTATTGCTGGAATAGGAATTCTGATATGTAGTAGTTCTAATGTGAATGTTCCTAAGACTGATAATGTTGAGCAACTTTCTTTGTATTTATTTGCCATCAATATATGCTTTTTGGTGAAATATCTTGAAATATATTTGTTATATTTTTACTTTTTGTTATCGTATTTTGAGAATTCTTTCTGTATCCTGGCAGCAAGTTTTTTATTAGATGTATTATTTGTAAATATTTCCTCTCAGTCTGTGACTTGTCTTTCTTTTCTCTTCAAAGCGCAGACATTATCTTAAGGAACTACACTTCATCACTTTGTTCTTTTATGGATCGTGTTTTGTTTTTCTCTAAGAAATCACTGCCCAACTTGAGGTCAGATGTTTTTCCTAATACGTCTTCTTGAAATTTTATCATTTGCACTTACAGATGATCATCTTTTAACATTTTTGTATATGGTATAAAGTATATATTATTAATTTCATTTGAAACTAATTGTTTCCACAACAATTATTGTAACACTATACTTTCTCCACAGAATGACTTAGCATCATTGCTGAAATCTGCATTCCATATATATGTGGGTATAAACTTTTCACTTTCTCTTCAGTTTCTTTAATCTTGTATATATTTTTATCAATCCATACTTTTAAAAATGTCTTTTTATAAACAGTAGGTTTATATTAGTTCTTTTTCAGAGTTATCATATCTATTCTAGATCTTTGCATGGCTGTTTACTTTTTTATTTCTATCAGTCTAAATGATTTTTTTAAGTTAAGAATGAAAATTAGTTTTATCTTCTGCATCAGAGAAATCACATCATTTGGCCTTCTTTACTCTGCTAATGTGACAGATTAAATTAATGAATCACTTCTTGGCCTTTTGGCTAAGATCAAGTGCAGATTAAGTTAATGGAATTTCAAATGTAAATCCAACTTGGTATTGCTTCAATAAATCTACTGACGTCATAGTCCATTATTTTTGTATATTATCAGAACCAGTTTAGATTGCCACTGACATGTAATCTCCTTTTCTTAGTATTCCAAGAAAATGCACACAACACATATTTTATTGACCCTTTTTCTATGTTGTAAGATTGTCTTTTTGGTTTTTAATTAATATTTCATCTTTCTTTACTCATAAGCATCTAAATATTCTGTAACTGAGTATGAAAAGCTTCTGGATTATAGATTAAATTATATTAGAAGTTAAGAGAATTCTGATATTTTTATTTCCTTTTGTTTTGGTTTTCACAAGTTGTATTTGGTAGGATGTTTTCAATTTTATGTCTAGTTTTAAACATATTTACATATTTTCATGGTATTCTCTTATGTTAATTTTACTGTGGTATAATGTACATACAGATGGTTGCACAAGCAATACATGCCAACTGCTGGCTGAATTTTCAAGTGTCACCATCATATGAAGGAGAAAATGAATATTACCAGTACTGCAAAATGCTCCTTTCATGTTTTCACCTCCATTTACAAACATTTACATAAGTAGAATCATACAGTGTGCATATTTTATTTTTGGCATTTTCAGGGGAAGATAAACTTGTGCTTTTCATCCATATAGTTGCATGAAGTTGTATATCATCCAAACTCCTTGCTGCTCCATTGTCTGGTTCTACTACAGTGCACTCATCCATGCTATTGCTAATGCTCTTGGATATTTAGGTATTGATCCACTTAGGCTGCCCTGAGTTACTCTAGTATTCGTACTTCACAGTCAACTTCAGTCTAGTATATGTTTATCACTTCTTTCTTCTCTAACTTTAATAGGTTCTTCTCTGTACAGTGTCTTGAGAGGGAAACTACTCAGATCATCCATTTTATAACATTCTTCCTTTTGTGTATAAGTGACAGAGCTATGAATTATCTCTAAACACTACTTTTGTTGCACCTTAAAACTTTTGATAATTCTCAGTTTTGTATCACCCAGTACAAGGTATTTTCACAGATTTCATTTTTGAACTATAAATATTTCAGAAGTGTGTCACTTTTCCACATGTTTGGAAATTCCCCAAATTTCTTTCTGTTGTTGCTTCTAATTTATTCCTTTAGACAAAAATTGATTAGTCTTCAGAAAATATACTTTGGAAAATTTCCATCCTGTCAATGTTTGATCCCTATTTATGACCTAGAAGAGTAATTTCTATATATGTCAGTTTTGTCAAGCTGATTCCTAGAGCTCTGCCAGTCTTCCATGGGGCTCCTGATTTTGTGACTGTATGGTCTCTCATTTACTGATGGAAGAGCTTTTAAATCTCCAGCTGTGTTCATTGAATTGTTTATTTATCCTCCCAAATCTGTCAGTTTCTATTTCATATGTTTGAGGGTTCTATTGTAAGGTGAATAATACATATTTGTAATTATTTTATCTTCTCATGACAGGCTTACCATGTTGAAGTGTTTCTTTTAAGTTCTAATAATATTTTTTGTTTTATTTATTTTTTTTAAAGATTTTATTTATTTATTTGACAGGGAGAGATCACAAGTAGGCAGAGAGGCAGGCAGAGAGAGAGAGGGAGGAAGCAGGCTCCCTGCTGAGCAGAGAGCCCAATGCGGGGCTTGATCCCAGGACCCTGGGATCATGACCTGAGCCGAATGCAGAGGCTTTAACCCACTGAGCCACACAGGTGCCCCAATATTTCTTGTTTTAACAGCTACTTTGTCTGATATTGTTGTAGCCATTTGTCCTCACTTACAGGGTTACTGCTTGGAGAGTGGATCTTTTGCTATTGTTTTACTTTCACATCTTTCTGCCTTTGAATCTAAAGTGTGTGTGTTATGGAAAGCATAATGATGGATCTGAATTTTTTCTTTTTTATTCAAGATGACAATTTTTATCATTCAATTGGAATATTTACTGAATTACCATGAACGTCATTATTGGGATAGTTGGATTTGGGTCTCCCATTTTTCTATTCATTCTATGTTTATGTTGTTTTCTTCTTCTACCTTCTCTGACATCTTTTGTATTAAACATATTTTAGTATCCTATACTAGTTCCCCTTTGATCTCTTAGCTATATTCCTAAGTTAGTTCTTTGTAGAAGCTGGGCGTTACAATTACATCTTTTATTTGTTTTTACTGAGATATAATTGATATAACAGTGTGTAAATTAAAGGTGTGCAAGGTGCTCATTTGCTCTTCGATGTATTACTGACTGATTACTATGGTAATGTTAGATAATGCCTCTCTCACATCATATACTTAACATTATTGTTGGTGTTGAGAAGAGCAAAGATTTAGTCTTAACCAAGTTTGAAGTTTATAATATAGTAATGATGACTATAATCACTATGTTGTACATTAGATTCCAGAACTTATTATGTAGTAGCTGTAACTTTGTTTTCTTAAACATCTCATCAATTCCCATGCCTTGCTATCCCTGGTAAACAATATTATATTCATTGCTTTTTCAAGTTCAATGTTTTAGATTCCACATTTAAGCAAGGCCATACAGTATTTGTCTATTTTTGTCACGTACATAATGCCTTCAAGGTACACCCACTTGTCACAAATGTCAAGATTTTCTTCTTTCTCATGACTGAATAATATTTCATTGTGCATATATGTATGTATGTGTGTGTATACATATATATATATCACACCTTCTTTATCTCTTTATCCTTTGGCAGATACCTAAGTTCCTTCAATAATTTGGTTATTGAGAATAATGTTGCAATGAGCATGGTGTACAATAACCTTTGAGATACTAATTTGAGTTTTTAATATATATGTAAGAGTAACATTAGTACATAATATGGTATTTTTATTTGTAATTGCTTGAAAAAAATTGTGGGAACACCAATTTATATTTCCTTCAAAGGATTTCCTTTTCTTCAGATCTTCACCAATATTCTCTTAAGGTTTTGGGAAAAACAATTTTAATGGGTGTGAGGTGATAATTAATTATGGTTTTGATATGCATTTCACTGATATTAGTGATTTGGGGTATCTTTCTTGTACCTATTGGCCATTTTTCTGTCTTCATAAAAATGTTACTCAGGCCCTGTTCCCATTTTTGGAATTGGATTATTTCCTTTGTTTTTATTGCATTGGTGGGGCTATTTATCGATTTGGATCTCAGTCCCTTATCTGATCTGTTTACAATATTTCTCCTGTTCTGTACATCATTCTTCCAAACTTTTCTTCAACTTTTTTGTTTTTTCCTTTGCTGTGCACATGCTCTTAATTTAATGCAGTCTCACTTTTCTATTTTAATTTCTCTTGCCTATCTTTTGGTGACTTATCCAAGAAATCATATGAAGGATCTTTTCATTTTGGTCTCTACCAGTGATTTTATATTTTTTTTGTTTTTACCTTGCTTATTTTTGTCTCTTTTTTCAGCTTGAAGAATTACCTTTAGCATTTCTGTTGGGCAGGTCTAATGGTTCATATTTCTTCTAAAATGTGGCCTTAACCAACCACCACTAGAGAGTCATGCCACTTTCCTCTGACTGCCATCTGGGGAAAGAGTTGAAACTTTGACATACCATCCCCTGGGATGCTGGGAAAGTCTTTATCTCTTCTTCGTTTCTGAATGACAGCTTTGCTGAGTAAGGTATTCTTGGTTGACAGTTGTTTTTCCCTTTGATTGTATTAACAATATTATCCCACTCTCTCCTGTCTTATCCATGAGAAGAAGGTCTTGCTGAGAGGATCTTTTTTGATGTCTGATATGGTATGTAGACCTCAGAGTCCTCAAAGAAATATTGGAGCTACAATGCTGTCTACTTCCCCCCATGTTCTCCTCAAGGAATTTCATAGTTTTATGATATCTTATGTTTAGGTCTTTGGTCCATTTTGAGTTAACATTAGTATATGGTGTAAATGTAAGCATCGGATTTCATTCCTTTGCAAAGAAATCATCAGTTTCCCAACTATTTGTGAAAGTCAATTTCCCAGCACCTTTTGTGAAAGGTACTGTTCCTTCCCTATTGAATGTCTTGGCACCCCAATCAAAATGATTAGACTGAATATACATTGGTTTGTGTTTGGGCATATTTTTATTTTTTTTTTTAAGATTTATTTATTTATTTGTCAGAGAGAGAGAGCACAAGCAGGAGGGAGTGGCTAGCACAGGGAGAAGCAGGCCTCCTGCTGAGCAAGGAGCCCTATGCTGGACTTGATCCCAGGACCCTGGTATCATGACCTGAGCAAAAGCAGAAACTTATCCAACTAAGCCACCCTTGAGTCCCAGGATGTATTTTTAAGTTACTGTTTCCATGAAGGACTTATGGCCTGGGGCTTCTTATACTGGTGTGACGCACTCCAATCTAACTTGTGTCCATGGCATGTGTGGATTCTATGGTAGAAAATGTGGTCTCAGGCTGCTGAAGATGGAAGATGTATCACCCATTCCATGGTTTTCACACAAATTCAGTGACCTCATGCTCCACCCTGTTCCTTCAGGAGTATTTCTTTTCTGTGTTGGCATGTGTTTTTCAGTCATTTCATTATGTTTTGAGTTATAATATAGTTCTATTATTAGTTTGTTGAGCCTCTGGAGTCCATAATATTTTTAAAATGATATTTAAGAAGTTGTTCATTCTTTGTGACTTATGATTATTTTTCTGCACTGCTTCTCCCCCCTGCTTCTCTTTTCCTTCTTAGATTGTATTTAGACCTATGCTGGTTTTCCTGGTACTGTGTTGAAGGTTTCTGACTGTGTTAATGTTTCTGTTTTTTTGCTTTCTTTCTGTGAGATGAGTAAATCCATTATTCCCTCCTCAATGTCATCAGTTTTTTTCTAATGTATCCCAAATTTTCTGGAGAGCCAATTTAGTGAATTTTCATGTAGGTGTATGATGATAAACCAAGAATTTCTCTGTGATTTATTCATGTACTTTTACTTCTTTATTGATATTTCTTACATCCTATATTGCTGCCATCATATGTTCATTTAATTATCTGAACTGTTTCTTTGTAATTTCCATATATTTATAAATAGTACTATAAAATGCTTTTTTTCTTCCATCCAAGTACTAACCAGGCCCGACCCTGCTTAGCTTCTGAGATCAGACGAGATTGGGCGCATTCAGGGTGGTATGGCTGTAGACTAAAATGCTTTTTAGCTAATAAACATAACATTCTTATCTCAGTAGAAGTTTATATTGACTTATGCTTTCTCCTAGTATGGAAGAGATTGCCAGTTTCTTTTCATGTTTTTTTTTTTTTTAATTTTTAGGTAGATAGTTTTGATAATATAATTTAGTCATCATGCAGTCTATTTCATATTATTAGATTTGTATTTTTTGTAAGTTGCACAAATTTTATTGCAGGATTTCTTCCCTCAAATCTGCCTGCTAATATTTTGTTCAGTGTTACCAAATTCTTATATTTTAGCCTGCATTCCTAGGGATTCTCCTTGTGACTTTGTAGCTTAGATGTTACCTACAAGTACTCTTAAAAACTGTGTTCATTGGGCGCATTTAGGGCATTCACATTGAGAGTGATTATTGATAGATACGTTTTTATTGACATCGTGTTACCTTTGAAGTCTTTCTTTCTGTAGATTGTCTCTATATTTCTGTTCAATGCTATTCTTAGGATTTTTCCTCTTTTATAGAACCCCCCTTAATATTTCCTGCAGTGTCGGCTTGGTGGTTGCATAGTCTTTTAAGCTTTGCCAGTCTTGGAAACTCTTTATCTCTCCATCCATTTTGAATGTCAGTCTTGCTGGATAAAGTATTCTTGGCTGCATGTTCTTCTCATTTAGTGCCCTGAATATATCTTGCCAGCCCTTTCTGGCTTGCCAGGTCTCTGTGGACAAGTCTGAAGTTATTCTGATGGGCTTTCCTCTGTAAGTAAGGAGCCTCTTTGTCCTAGCAGCTTTCAAGAGATTGTATCTACAATTATGATTCCTCAATTTGACTATCAGGTGCCTTGATGTTTTTCTGGAATCTATAATCTTGGGTGGAGACCATTTGGCCTCTAGTACATGAACGCTGGTTCCATTCGCAAGATTGGGAAAATTTTCATGAAGAACTTGTTCCACTCTATCTTCTAGACTTCTTTCTTTCTCCTCGCCTTCAGGGATTCCAATAATTCTGACGTTAGAACGTTTCATGGCATCATTTATTTCCCTGATTCTGTTTTCATGGTTTCTAAGCTGTTTGTTCCAGGCTTCGTCTTGATCCTTTCTCTCTATCTGTTTGTCCTCCAGATTGCTAATTCTATCTTCTGTCTCAGGGACCCTAGCTTTGAGAGAATTTAGATTAGATTGGAATTCATTGAGAGCATTGTGAACCTCAGCCCTGGTAGCTTTTAGCTCTGCCCTAACATTGTGAACATCCTGTCTGGTCGCTTTCAGCTCGGCCCTAATCAATTCCGTTTGGTCATCCATGGCTTTCTCCAACCTAGCTATTGCCTGGATATTGAAATACAGAAAGGGAAATTAGAGAATCGATTCCATTTACTATAGCACCAAGAACCATAAGATACCTGGGAATAAACCTAACCAAAGAGGTAAAGGATCTGTACTCGAGGAACTACAGAACACTCATGAAAGAAATTGAAGAAGACACAAAAAGATGGAAGACAATTCCATGTTCTTGGATCGGAAGAATAAACATTGTTAAAATGTCTATACTGCCTAGAGCAATCTATACTTTTAATGCCATTCCAACCAAAATTCCACCGGTATTCTTCAAAGAGCTGGAGCAAATAATCCAAAAATTTGTATGGAACCAGAAGAGACCCCGAATCACTAAGGAAATGTTGAAAAACAAGAATAAAACTGGGGGCATCATGTTACCTGATTTCAAGCTTTACTACAAAGCTGTGATCACCAAGACAGCATGGTACTGGCATAAAAACAGACACATAGACCAGTGGAACAGAGTAGAGAGCCCAGATATGGACCCTAAACTCTATGGTCAGTTAATCTTCGACAAAACAGGAAAAAATATCCAGTGGAAAAAAGACAGTCTCTTCAATAAATGGTGCTGGGAAAACTGGGTAGCTATGTGTAGAAGAATGAAACTTGGCCATTCTCTTACACCGTACACAAAGATAAACTCAAAATGGGTAAAAGACCTCAACGTGAGACAGGAATCCATCAGAATCCTAGAGGAGAACTTAGGCAGTAATCTCTTCGATATCAGCCACAGCAACTTCTTTCAAGATATGTCTCCAAAGGCAAAGGAAACAAAAGCCAAAATAAACTTTTGGGACTTCATCAAGATCAAAAGCTTCTGCACAGCAAAGGAAACAGTCAAGAAAACAAAGAGGCAACCCAGGGAATGGGAGAAGATATTTGCAAATGACAGTAGAGACAAAAGATTGATATCCAGGATCTATAAAGAACTCTTCAAACTCAACACACACAAAACAGATAATCATATCAAAAAATGGGCAGAAGATATGAACAGACACTTCTCCAATGAAGACATACAAATGGCTATCAGACACATGAAAAAATGTTCATCATCACTAGCTATCAGGGAGATTCAAATTAAAACCACATTGAGATATCACCTTACACCAGTTAGAATGGCCAAAATTAGCAAGACAGGAAACAACGTGTGTTGGAGGGGATGTGGAGAAAGGGGAACCCTCTTCCACTGTTGGTGGGAATACAAGTTGGTGCAGCCTCTTTAGAGAACAGTGTGGAGATTCCTCAAGAAATTAAAAATAGAACTTCCCTATGACCCTGCAATTGCACTACTGGGTATTTACCCCAGAGATACAGATGGAGTGAAAAGAAGGGCCATCTGTACCCCAATGTTTATAGCAGCAATGGCCACGGTTGCCAAACTGTGGAAAGAACAAAGATGCCCTTCAACAGATGAATGGATAAGGAAGATGTGGTCCATATACACTATGGAGTATTATGCCTCCATCAGAAAGGATGAATACCCAACTTTTTTCTCAACATGGACAGGACTGGAGGAGATTATGCTGAATGAAATAAGTCAAGCAGAGAGAGTCAATTATCATACGGTTTCACTTATTTGTGGAGCATAACAAATAGCATGGAGGACATGGGGAGTTAGGAGAAGGGAGTTGGGGGAAATTGGAAGGGGAGGTGAACAATGAGAGACTATGGACTCTGAAAAACAATCTGAAGGGTTTGAAGAGGTGGAGGGATGGGAGGTTGGGAGAACCAGGTGGTGGGTATTAGAGAGGGCACGGATTGCATGGAGCACTGGGTTGGTACAAAAACAATGAATACTGTTATGCTGAAAATAAATTTAAAAAAATGATTAAAAAAAAAAACTGTGTTCAAAGTCTGCAGGTGAATAGGACTTCCATGGTCTGTCATGAGATGTGTGTGTGTGTGTGTGTGTGTGTGTGTGTGTGTGATTGTGTGTGTGTGCACACATATGAGTGTGAGAAGGAAGTGCTCACGACTGGAATATCAGTTCTCAAATCTCCTGCTTTTACTTTCTACTGATCTCCTCTCCATGTATGCATAATTATTTTTCCATCAGTCAAGAGTGTACAGAGAGCTCATGTCAACTCTTCTGTTGTTCCTTCATTAATAGCATTTTCCTATTATATTTATGGGAGCCACCGTGCTTGACAGAAAAACTGCAACCTCCAACATTTTTTTTTTTTTTTCTGGAGTGGAAAGAATTTTATTGATACCTGAGAAAAAGTGCAGGAGAAACATTCCTACTGACCATGTAGCCTGCCCCTTGGGCTGACTAGGCCCCAAGACTTCTCTCATCCTGCTTTTGAGATTTGGGTCATTTCAGGCCTAACTGATGAATACCAAAAGGCTGGTGAAGTAGGCAGCCAGAGTCTGGAGAGACAGCATGTGCAGTCATGGTTCCTGAGGCCAGGGCAGGGTCAGCAAGGAAGACATGCTGATCAAGACTTAGAGTCTCTTGGGTCACAGCCCCAATTCCAATGAAAAACAACTCCTTCCAACCTCCTGGTTTCTAACCAGCAGGGCTGTCATCTTCTCCTGATACACGTGTGGGTTTTCGTCATTCATTAACAAGCAAAATCATCACTCTGAGCTAAAAAGTCAATGGGCTATTTCAGTCCCTTCCCCACTGCTGATTGAGTCTCCCCTGTGGCACCAGCACAATTGCTTTCTGCAGCTTCTCCAAATTGTGGAACTACAAGCTTCTGGATCACTGAGATACAGTGGGAAGGCGGGGAGACAAGGGAGCAGTGCTGGGCAAGAAGACTACAGATGCACTTCTTTTCACTTAAATCTCTAGGAGGTTTTCAATAATAGCTATTTCATAAAATATTATTAGCCCTTGATCAGTTATCAGAACTCTGAAATTGTTGCCTTTGCCAGTTTGTTCTCTTCATTTATTTCTACTAAGTTTTTTTTTAAAGATTTTTTTTTTTTCATTTGACACACAGAGACCACAAGTAGGCAGAGAGGCAGGCAGAGAGAGATAAGGAGGCAGGCTCCCTGCTGAGCAGAGAGCCAGATGCAGGGCTTGATCCCAGGACCCTGGGATCATGACCTGAGCCAAAGGCAGAGGCTTCAACCCACTGAGCCACCCAGGTGCTCCTCTACTAAGATATTTTTATAACATGTCCTGTGTGTAACATTGCTTGAAAATTTGAAAGAATCTATAAAGTCAGAAAGAATTACCTATGTTTGTTTTGCAAAATTCAAATAAAAGCTCTTATTTGACTTCTAAAAAAATTTTTTTTCTCCTAGTATTTGTTGAGCTTCCTCATTTGTTCTTCATGGATTAGTAGAGATTTCCAGAACATCAGTATTAATTCATCTGTGTGGCCAAAAGTCTCCACCTCCTTTCCTAAAGTGTAAGTTTCTTGACCACTTGTTTTATGTCTTAAGAGGATTAATCTTACAAAGAATAAAAGCAATATGTGAACAATTATATAACACAATTATGAAAATGTTTCCATAAAAAATGATATGGGAAATATTCAGATTTAGATGTACAGCTATTAGTCTAAATCAACTATTTATTCTTTAGTATATTGTGATTCATATTTTTTAAGATAATGAGATCTAATTCTCTGTATTTTAGGTCATCAATTTCTTCAGAGAGTGACAAGAAGTGTCCCTTTTTCAACTTTGACTCAAAGAAAACTTCTTTTGAATCCTGCTTGAATCAAAAAAAATATGTTTGTAAGCTCTGGGCATTTTAGTCACCTAATTTTGGTATAATGCTATCTTACTAACTATAAAGAACATATTTCTTATTTTTTCAAAAGTCATACAATTATTATCTCATAATATACTTCAGATATAATTTTTAGAGCAATTTTCAGTTCACAACAAATTAAGAAGAAGGTACAGAGATTTCCTCTATTACCCCTAAATACACAAGTGCATGGCCGCACCAGTTATCAGCATCACTCACTAGAATGTTTTTTTACTGAAGGTCCCACTAAGTTGGCTGAAGAGTGGGGGACTCCATTTCAACCAGTCTCCTAAATTTAGCTAGGAATCTACCAAGCCACTTTGGACACCCATGAAATCAGCCTGAGATATAAGATTATACATGTCTGGATCTCTATGGGGGCTAAGGATCATCCGTGGAGAGGTTCAAAAGATGGAGTTGGGTTTGCACAGACAGATGTTGCAGGACAGAAGGGGGGAGAGCCAAAAGAAACCAGCCATTGGAAATTAATACCCCAGGTCAAAAGCACCCTGGGCTCGGGCTTGGAGATAGGTGGCTGCAAGACAGGAAGGGACTGATAACACTGTTCAAAAAGAACAAAGGGGCTTAAGGGACAACTGCAGGGACCAGGTGGCCTAGATGTGGACACATGGACTGGCCACGACCACTGCCCACCTGTGCCTGAGAGGACCCAGTGGGGATTTGAGTCAGTGGTCCCTGGGGCTTGGCAGCTAATGCTGCCACCATAGTCACCTCCGCCACTACTGCTGCCACTGCAGCTGAAAGGACCCAACTTTGTCTGGAGACCACCGTCCTGGGAGCAGCAGCCACCAGGCCAGGGCTTGCCCAAACTGTTATCACTCATGTTTTTTGTGGCACGGGGGTACAGAGACAAGTGGGGGTCTCAGCTGGCCACTGAGAGGGAGACTGGGAATGCACACCACCTGTGAGAGGTTGCATTATTCAATGGGGTTTGCAGAAGGGGCCTCTGTGTTTTGGACAATTCAGAGAGGAGCAGAGGGTGGCTTCTCCTTGAGGCAGAGGTCTGGATGTGGACAGTTTACTTTGCTCTGAACCTCCAAAATGGCATGAAAAGCCACCAGATAAGAAAAGCCAAGAACAAAAGCCTGAAAAACCAGGTTCCATAACACCCAGTCCCATGATAGGAACCAGGGCAAATCCACCCAACTGGATTAACTGAAAAACAACACAGCAGAACCCTCCCTGCAGAAGACAAGCTGAAAGAACAAGAGGACACAACACAAGGGTCCCCATAAAACTATAAAAACCCCAACACCAGAGGAATACCATTTATTAAGCCCTGATACTGCCTCACAGCCTTATATTTCTGAGATAACAACTTTTCTCTCTCTTTATTTTTAATTCTTTATCATGATTCATGCTTTTTGCTGTTGTTGTTTTGTTGTTGTTCTAACCTACTAACCATTTCAACTAGATGTTTAATTAATACAACATATTCCATAGTAACATTTTAACTTGAATGTTTCATACATATACTTTTTTCTTTTTTTCTCATATATATATATATAGATAGATAGATAGATAGATAGATATAAGCTTCAATGTAGTCCTTTATTCCCTATTCAGTAATACCTTTACATACATACCACTTTTAATTTCTCTGTATATCTGGTAAGTTGAGTTCTCTAACAAAGATAACAAAATATACCCAGGAAGAACAGAAATGGGCATTCCTTGCCCACACTGAGGGATTATAACCACCTTCCCATCATCCCTCCTTTGTTATTTATTTATTTATTTGTCTTTTTATTTGTTTGCTTGTTTTTCTTTTGTACTTTATAAATATTACTCTTGGGGCTCTTTTGGCTGGAATTGTTTTTTGTTTCTTTTTTTTCTCTTTCTTTGTCTTTTTCTTTTTCTATTTCTTTTTCTTTCTTTTTGGTGGTGACATCTGTTTGCTCTGAACCTTCCCAGGTGCTTCTTGGGATACAAATACATACAAAAAAGGATAAAAAGGATGTATTTTTGGCTGTACATCCTCTCAACCACAACTCAACAGAATGATGAGGAGGAAGAACTCCCAAAAAAGAAAAGGTCCAGAGACAATGGCCTCTCCCACAGAACTAATAGATATGGATTAAATCAGGAGGTCAGAAATAGACTTCAGGGTAGCAGTTATGAAGACAATAGTCAGGCCAGAAAAAAACTGTTAATGGCAACATAGATTCATTAAGGGAAGAAGTGAGAGCAGATTTGGCAGAACTTAAAAATGCTGTCAATGAGATACAATCTAATCTAGATACTTTAACAGTTAGGGTAAATGAGGTAGAAGAAGGAATTTGTGATCTTGAAGACAAACTGATAGGAAAGAAGGAGCAGAAGAAAGAAGGAACAAAGAGCTTAAAGTCTATGAAAACAGAATTAGAGAAATAAATGGTGCCATGAAACGTTTCAATGTCAGAATTACTGGGATCCCTGAAGGGGTGGAGAGAGAGAGGGGACTAGAAGATATATTTGACCAAATTGTAGCCAAGAGCTTCCCCAATCTGGGGAATGAAAGAAGCAATCCTGTCCTAGAGGCAGAGAGGACACACCCCAAAATCAATGAGGGCAGACCAATGCCCATGTAATAGTAAAACTTGCAAATCTTAGAATGAAGGAGACAATTTTAAGTGCAGTTGGGAGGAAGAGATTCCTTATGTAAAGAGGGAGGACGATCAGAATAACGTCATACCTGTTCATATCAATCTGACAAACCAGAAAGGTCTGAAAAGACATATTCAGGGTGTAAATGAGAAGAATATGCAGCCAAGAATTCTTTACCTGGCAAGGCTGTCATTCAGAGCGGATAAAGAGATAAGAAGCTTGCAGGACCTGAAGAGGCTGAAAGAATATGTGACCACTAAGCTGGCCCTGTAAGGGGGTTCTATTAAAGGAGAAAGACCCCAAGAGTGATCCAGAACAGAAATATACAGAGATAATCCATAGAAACAGGGATTTCACAGGCAACACGATGACAATAAAATCTTATCTGTCAATAATCCCTCTCAATGTGAATGGCCTAAGACAATGGAATGTCCTTTTCCTTGCAGTGTTGAGTATCCCATCTACACATATGTGTTTCTCACCATGCAGAAGGGAGAATATAAGAAAGAAGCTGCTTAATATACACACAGAACAGTATTTATAGGGAGTTAATCAAGTGCGTAGTCAGAGTAGAAAGAGTCATGGAGGGATGTCTGGCACAGTCAGTTAAGTGTCTGATCAGGTCATGACCCAAGGTCATGAGACCAACCCTCTGTCCAGCTCCATGCTCAGAGCCAGCTGCTAACACTCTCTCTTCCTTGCTCTCTGTCCCTAACCCCTTCTTTCAAATAAACAAATAAATCTTAAAAATAAATACCATACACTAATGATGATAGTAGCTTTGCAATACAGCTTTACATCCAGAACTGTTGAAGCCTCAGGCTTTGGTTTTCTTTTTCAACATTATTTTGTCAATTTGGTTTTTTTTTTTCCATATAAATTTTAGGATTGTTTGTTCTAGTTCTGTGAAAAATGGTGATGATATTTTGATAAGGATTGCAGTGAACCTGTAGTTGCATTGTGTAGGATAGATTTTTAAAGAATATTTGGTCTTGAGGAAATTGAGAGGCAAGGCAGGGAACAATGGAGGGTCGGGAGAGAAAAAAATAAATAAGATGGATCAGGAGGGAGAAAAATCATAAGAGACTCTTAATCTCACAAAATAAACTGAGGGTTGCTTGAGGGTGGGAGGTAGGGATAGAGTGGCTGGGTTGTGGACACTGGGGAAGGTATGTGCTATGGTGAGAGCTGTGAAATGTGTAAGACTTACATTACACATTACACAGATTTACAGACCTGTACCCATGGGGCAAATTATACGTTATATGTTAATAAAAAATAAAAGAATATCAGTTCTTCCTATCCATGAACATGGAATGTTTTTGATTTCTCTGTATCTTCCTCAATTTCTTTCATGAGTGTTCTATAGTATTCACAGTACAGATTCTTTATCTCTTTGGTTAGGTTTATTCCTATATCTATTATGTTTTGTTGTTGTTCTTGTTTTTCTTGTTGCAATTATAAGCAGGATAAATTCCTTGATTTCTATTTCTTTTGTCTCATTGTTAGGATACGGCAGTACAACTCACTTCTGTGCTTTGATTTTATATTCTGCACCTTTCCTGAATTCCTGTGTGAGTTCTAGCAAATTTTTGTTGGAATCTTTGGGTTCTTTACATAGACTATCATTGTTGTTTGTGAATGAAGAGTGAAAGTTTGGATTCTTCTTTGCTGATCTGGATGCCTTTTATTTCTTTCTGTTGTCTGATTGCTGAGCCTAGGACCTCCAGTACTATGTTGAACAACAGCGGTGAGAGTGGACTTGTCTGTCGTGTTCCTGACCCTCATATACTGTTAGTGGGAATGCAGTCTGGTGCAGACACTCTGAAAAACAGTATGGGAATTCCTCAAAAAGTAAAAAAATATGACTAATTTATGACCCAGCAATTGCATTACTAGGTATTTACCCCAAAGATACAAATGTAGTGAGAAGAACAGTCATAGGCTCCTAAATGTTCATAGCAACAGTGTCCACAATGGCCAAACTATGGAAAGAACCCAGATGTCATCAAGTGGTGAATGGATAAAGAAGATGTGGTATATATAGAATGGAGTATTATTCAGACATCAAAAAGAATGAAATCTTGCCGTTTGATGTGCATGGTACTAGATGGTATAATGCCAAGCAAAATAAATCTGTCAGAGAAAGACCAACACCATATGATTTCACTCATATGTGGAATTTAAAAACAAAACAGATGAACATAAGGGAAGGGAAGGAAAAATAAAATAAGATGAAAATTGAGAAGGAGGCAATTCATAAGAGATACTGAACTCTAAGAATCAGAGGGTTGCTGGAGGGGCGGTGGGTGGGAGGAAGGGAAAATTGGTTGATGGGCATTAAGGGGACACTTGATGTAATGAGTGCTGGGTATTATATACAACTGATGAATCACTAAGTTCTATCCTTGAAAAATGAAAAAAAAATAGTAATTAAAAAAGAAAAAGAAAAAAGAAAAGAAAGAGTCTCAGAGAAATCAAGAATATAAAGATTAATGTGGTATTTTTTTCTGTGTCTGACTTTCTGAGAATATACATTAGGTGTTGAACAAAATGGGCTTGTTATTCTAGATCCCAGAGTTACACAGTACTCATTTCAGTACTAAATTCAGAGGAAGATGAAACCCTTTCATAATTTACTGTGGCTGTACCAGAGCAGAACAGGTATTCTTGGCAGGCACTCAGTTCCAAAGAATATGCAGGAAGGACAAAGTTGTGTCTGTCCAATCTCCTATACCCAATTTATTAAATGGAAAATTTTATTTTCTGATAATTAATGAGGATAATATTATGGATAAAATAAGACTTTAGCATTTAAAATGTGTTTTTCTGCCCTTAATTGCAAACACTGGTTCTTTGTGGCCCATCCTAAAACAATATGTAAATATCTATCTTTTGTCCCCCTCAAATACGCTGGATTGAATAAGAATAATAGTGTAATCTGAGTGGTGATGAAAAGTAATTTTCACAAGGGAAATCAATGTGATAATACCAAAAGTTAGGACATGTATAATTAGATCTTACAAGGTGAGGGAAACAATTAGCAGGTTACTTGAAGAAATAATGGCTGAAGCTATTTCAATTATGTTGAAAAACACCACGTTAAATTCAAGAAGCCCAGCAAAACCAAATATAAAAAAATAATAATAATTGGATCACATGTGGGCACATTGTAGTCATACTTCTGAAACACATAAACAATATTGAAAGCAATGAGAGAATAACAACACTTTATATGCCTAGAAATTCATTCAAATTAATGAAATTTAGGAGATAATAGAATATTCATCTCAAGTAAAAAACACTGCCATCCAGAATTTTATTTCATTAATAGTCTTCCAGAATGCTGGTAAATTAAAACATTTTCCAACAACTACTCAAAACATTCCAAAAAAAAAAAAAAAAAAGGAAGAAATGTGAGTAAAACTTCAAAAATCACTCTGTGAGGCCAGCATTACCTTAATAACAGAACGAGACAAAGACTCTACTGTTAAAGAGGATGATAAGCCAATATGCAGAATGAACATGGATGCAAATATTCTCAAGAACATACTAGCAAATCAAATCCAACAATAATTAAAAAATCAAGTGGGATTTAATTTTTTGCTACAAGATTGGTTCAATATTCACAAAGCAAACAATGTCATACACTACATTTAAAAAATAGGTTAAGAACAATTTGATCATTTCAATAGATGTAGAAAAAGCATATAATAATATGCAATAATCACTCATGATTAAAAATCCCTCAGTAAAGGGATAGAGAGAACATACTTCAAAGTAATGCAAACCACATATGAACCATGCACAGCTAATATCATCCTCAATGGGGACAAAATGAGAGCTTTTCTTCCACAGTCAGTAACAGATTGGGATGACCACTGGCACCATTGTTATTTAACATAGTCCTGGTGGTCCTGGCCGCAACAGTCAGACAACACAAAGAAATAAAAGGCATCCACATCAGCGGGGAAGCCGTCAAACGTTCACTATTTGCAGATGACATGATACTATATGGAGAAAACCCAAAAGTCTGCAACAAAAATTGCTAGAACTGATGCAGTAATTCAGTAGAGTCACAGAATATAAAATCAATGTACAGAAATCTGTTCCATTTCTATACTCCAGTAATGAAACAGCAAAAAGGGAAATCAAGGAATCAATCCCATTTTTAACTGCACCAAAATCATGAGTTACCGAGGAATAACACTAACCAAAGAGGTGAAAGGTCCATACTCAGAACACTATAAAATACTAATGAAAGAAATTGAAGAAGACACAAAGAATGTAAAAACATCCATCCTCATGGATTGGAAGAGCAAACTTTGTTAAAATGTCTATAGTACCCAAAGAAATTTCCATACTTAATGCAATCCTTATCAAAATACCAACAACCTTTTTCACAGAGTTAGAAAAAACAATCATAAAATTTGTTTGGTTCCCGAAAGACATCCAATGGCCAAAAAACCCTTAAAAGAAAAAGCAAAGCTGGAGGCACCCCAATTATTGACTTCAGGTTGTATTAAAAAGCTGTAGATAAAAGGCTTTTGCACAGCAAAGGAAGCAATCAATAAAATTAAAACACAGTCTATGAAATGAGAAAATATATTTGCAAATGACATCTCTGTTAATGCAATAGCATTCAAAATATGTAAAGAAGTTATAAAACTCAACACCCAGAAAACAAATAATCCATATAAAAAATGGGTAGAAGACATGAAGAGACGTTTTTCCAAAGATGATTTCCCGATGACTAACAGACACAGGAAAAGATGCTGAACATCATTCATCATCAAGGAAATACAAATCAAAAGTACACTGAGCCATGACCTCACACCAGTCAGAATAGCTAAAATCAACAACACAAGGAAACAACAGGTGCTGGAGAGGAAGCAGAGAAAGGGAGCCCTCCCACAGTGTTGGTGGGAATGGAAACTGGTGTGGCCACTCTGAAATATAGTACAGAGGTTCCTCAAAAAGTTAAAAATAGAACTACCCTATACTCCAGCCATTGCACTAATTGCTATTTACCCAAAGGATACAAAAATACAGATTTGAATGGATTCACATATCCAGTGTTTATAGCAGCTTTATCCACAACAAAAAAATTATGGAAAGAACCCAAATGTTCATCAAGGGGAGAATGCATAAAGACAAGGGTTTACATATCTACCATGGAATATTACTCAACCATCCAAAAAGAGTGAAATGTTGACTTTGCAACGACTTGGGTAGAGCTAGAGAGTATTAAGGTAACCAAAAAAGTCAGTAAGAGAAAAACAAATACCATATGATTTCACTTGTATGTGGGATTTAAGAAAGAAAATGATTGAACACGGAGTGGAAAAAAAGGAGAGGCAAACCATCTGAGTGTTACTGGAGGGGAGAGGGACTGTGGAAGGGTAAAATAGGTGAGGGGTATTAAGGAGTCCACTTGTCATGGTTACCACTAGGTGTTTTATGTAAGTGATTATTCACTAAATTCTACACCTGAAATGGAAAAAAAAATAAAAATGATAAAACCAAACAAACAAACAAAAAAGCCAATGACAAGATTTCTTTTTTTTCATTTCTGAATAATAACCTACTGCATGTATGTCACAGTGTCTATATTTATCCTTCTGTTGTAGACACTTAGGGTGATTCTCTACTGTAATGAACATGGGACTAGAGATCTTTCTTTCCGAGAGTGGTGTCCTTTCCTTTGGATATATGCTGCGTATCTTGGAGAAACTCTGGGTTTGGTTCCAGACCAGTGTGATAAAGCCAAATGTCACAATAACCCAGTCATATGGATTTTTGGTTTCCCAGTGCATACGAAAGTTATGTTTACACTATAATGTATTCTATTCAGTGTGCGGGAGCATTATGTCTAAGAAAATAAAGTACATGTTTTATCTAAAACATATGTTCTTGCTGAAAATGCTAATCATCTCCTGAGTTTTGAGCAAGTTGTAATCATGAGTCACAGGTCACAGTAACACGTTTAGTAATAATGGGAAAGTTACAAAGATGTGAGAATTACCAAAATGTGACACAGACACATGAAGTGAGAAAGTGCTCTTGGAAAAATGGTGACAGTACACTTGCTCCACACAGACTTACACAAACCTTCGATGTATAAAACACATAATATCCCCTAAGTGCAATAAGCAAAAGGCAATAAAAGGGGGTATGTCATCCCCAGAAGTGGAATTGACACTTCTGTTTTTAAGTTCATTAGGAATGATAGGTTCACATAACCCAATTCATGATACAAGAGGAGGAATGATGAAATTATTTGCATTTGATGCAAACTAGATAATATGAAATTTTATTTTTTTAAAGAATTTATTGATTTATTTGAGAAAGAGAGCACAAAAGAGAGAGCGGAATCGGGAAGTGCAGAGGGAGAAGCAGGTTCCCTGCTGAGCAGGAAGCCCAACATGGAGCTCAATCCTAGGACCCTGAGATCAAGACCTGACCCAAAGGCAGACCTTAAACCTACTGGGTCACACAGGCACCCTTATTTCCTTTGGAGTTCATAGTCATATATCTGTGTTTTAAAAGTCTACATTTTCTGCTGTCTTATTTTTTGGTTAAGAGCAATGCTTAAAAATTAGCTTTGTTTCCCCCTATGTTCCTAGAATTTGTTTTTTGTCGTTTATTGACAAATGTCCCTTTTAAAAAAGAGATAACTGGTTATGATTGAAGGATGAATCAATGAATAATGCCATGAGTAGTTACTTAATATTGTAACCTCTGCCATGGTGACATAGTTGAATATTGTCTAAAGTTTTAACCTTCCCAGAGACATTTATTTTTATCATGTGAAATTTAAATAACTTATTTACAAATAATAAAGTTGAAGGTAGGAATCTAAAAAACTAGGGCAGAAAAATTGAGAACAGTTTGGGAATTGATAATAGCAACAGTTACCATAAAGCTGAAAATGTAGTAGTTACTCAAAATAGTTGGAGGTAAATATCAGTAATTTCCTATTCTAATGGGATGATGTTTTCAGATTTTTCCCATTATAATAGAAATGACGTAAGGAGAGTGTAAGGGAAAGAAGCACGTTATGCCAAGACTTAGCAATGGGTAAAAATAGAACTGACAGATCCAAGATACTCTTTAAAGACCTGAATTTTCAGGTCTCAGCACTTGTGACTGAGAAAGAAGCAAGTTAACAGCATGGGTGGTCAAGCCTCTGAACCCAGTATCTTGTGGAACATAAACATTTCTCAGAGTCATGTCGCAATTAAATGACACAGTATGAGTTGAAAGTCTCGGACGTTCTGGAGGTGTGTGATGAGATAAAGTGTCTTCAAAACAGCCCAAGTGTAAGGATTTCCTGTTCAAATTTTAAGTGATACATTGAGAGAAATCTACTTTTTCCACTATTGCCTCTCTGA
Source organism: Lutra lutra (assembly GCF_902655055.1). Lineage (NCBI taxonomy): Eukaryota > Metazoa > Chordata > Mammalia > Carnivora > Mustelidae > Lutra > Lutra lutra. The sequence goes on from NC_062285.1 coordinate 90,365,943, forward strand.
GCGCTCACAGGGCCGGCAGTCTGTGAAGACCACAGATACTGTCTGGTAACAAGAGTAACCTGGTCTCTCAGTGGAAGATGTAGGACTCTGGCCAACAGAATGTATGTGTCACTCCTCTGCTGTCTCTCTCCTAGCCACCTCACTTAGTGGGAGATACAGATGCTGGATGCGATACAACAAATACACAACGGAATCACAGAGAACACTGGTTAACTCTATTCCAACAACTCAGGGTAACAGGAATAAATATGATATTTGTCAGAGAATACCTTTAAATATTCATATTCTTGCCTGTGGAGAAGTAGTCAAGTGTATACACTCAAAGATGATAAAGGTTTATAAATGCATATAACTTCACGTGAAATCTCATAAACATCATGCATGACAAGGAACAGTTAATTTGGATTTGCCATCAACATAGAAATAATTTCATGTATTACTTGATACTTAGCCCAGCCTTTAAAAATACATTCTTGAAATAAAAACATGCAATCATGAAGGCCAAATATAATTCTTCATATACTTTCTAAAATAAAACTGTTTAATTTTTCCTAATATCAGGAAGAGGTAAGTTTCCTAATGTGCTAATTTAAGCTTACCTTAAATAAAGACAAGATTTCTAAAAAATATGAACAAAACATTGCAAAAGATTTTACCACACTGATGAAGACAGCCCTGTGAATCACGTTATATAGTATGATATGAATCAGAAACAATAATATGGCAATGGGTTAAAAATATAAATAAAATAACTAATATTAATAAGAGTTTATAAAAGTCTGCTTGAATCTTAAGTGTTTTACATGTATTAGAGCATACATATTTTTATCTCAATGATACAATTAGTAAGATAAGTAAGATAAGTAAGTCTAGATAGCTAGACACAAAGTGACTTTTAAAAGATCACGTATTGTACCTTTGAGAGCCAGGAGGGATTCTAGAGCTCACTGACAGCAGAGCTAATTATGTGAATTACTAGATTACGTTTATTTGAGTTATAACAATTGCTTGCACAATAAAGCCACCTTCACTGCCTTTGATAGCCATAGATTGTTTCTGAGTTCAGAACAACACTATTCTTCCATAAATGATCTCTACCTTTGTTTATCATTTTATACTTGCATATGTTGGTCATTTTATTTTATACCTGCATATGTTGGTCATTATCAATTACCCTTTTCTGGTGTCAAATAAGGGTTTTTAGAAATCTTTTCTATTATTGTCTTCTTTTGGTTTTCAGCAGTATTATTTAGGTTTTGGATAAGTGTAGTGTGTCATGTAGTATGTTTTTTTTTAATATTTAATTATTTATTTGACAGACAGAGATCACAAGTAGGCAGAGAGGCAGGCAGAGAGAGAGGAAGAAGGAGGCTCCCTGCTGAACAGAGAGCCTGACGGGGGGGCTCGATCCCAGGACCCTGAGATCATGACCTGAGCCGAAGGCAGAGGCTTCAACCCACTGAGCCACCCAGGTGCCCCATGTGTCATGTAGTATTTTTCACCATATACAGTATTTCTTTAAAATTTAATTATTTCCAGAATTCTACAATCATTCAAATTTAAGGTCATTTAATAAGACCTCAACACATTTTACTAAGTATACAGAAGTCACCAAATAAAACTAATTTACTGCAGGAATTTCCTGTATATGTTAACAGCATTGTTTAGATTTTGGATAAGTTTTAGTGTGCCATGTACCATTTTTTACAATGTACATTATTTCTCTAAAATTTAATGATTTCCAGAATTCTATAATCATTCAATTTGAAAGGTCATTTAATAAGACCTCATCCCCTTTTACTAAGTATACATAAGTCACCAAATAAAACTAATTTACTGTAGATATTTCCTGCATATTCTAATACCATTATTACTCCAATTACTTTACAACATTCAATCATTAACCATTCATGGATTTTAAAAATTGTCATAAAAATTAATCTCCTTATTTCCTAATAACAGCATTTTAGTTTTAACCCTGTTATTCTAACAGTGTGTCTATGGAAATTGACTTTAAGCTAATGAGGGCATCATTCTTTGTGAGTTTCTTTATTCCTCACTAATTTGTTGCTTTTCATGGCTACAATCAATAATATTGCAGAAACATAAAATAACACTTTAAAAATCACTTATTCTCTGATGAAACACTTAATTCAAGCTCTGAGGAAATCAGAACCAGAATTTTACATCATTCAACTGCAAAGGAGTGTTACCACTTATCTAACACTCCTCCCAGTGTGACTCTAGCAGGGCTCTTGTCATTACCTACACCGTTTGTCAACTACATCAGTCCAGTTTTCATACAGCACAGGCCCTGAGATCTCTCAGCTGCTGAGATGAATAACCAAAGAGAAAACCTCTCAGAACCAAATCTGGTTAAGGACTCAAGAAGACAACAGTCAAAAGGTAAGTGCACTAAAAGCTCTAGTTCAGTAACTGAGCAGGAAATCATCTGTGCAGAATTAAATCTTCAAAATGCTTCTGAAGACCTGCAAGGGAATGACAAGAACTACCCCTGCAAAAATAAAGCACACAGTAAGGCACAAGGCACAACTGTTCTAGGATGTGAACTTGGTGTGCAGATGTGTGGGGAAGAGTAGGGAATGATCTCACATATTTTCATTTGTTGGTGAGAGCTTAAAGTTGGAATAGGGTATTTTCATTGATATCTGAGGACTAACTTTATTCAGTCATTTTTGTAATTCAGTCTTTGACCAACAAACAACTCATGGAGCATTGTGTTTAATGAAAATTAAATGGCATATGGACAGAAAGATTACAATGGTAGGTAGGGGTTTGTTGTCCATGTTTATACCTATGATTCCCTGTGCATCTTTTGTTCTCTTGTATGTAAACTGTCTAAACTTTAGTCTTCATCCATCCATCCTTTCACTGTTTCATTTCTCTCCCCACAGATTTGCCGTCATCTCTAGAAAAGCTCATTGCTGGGATTTTGGGAATCACCTGCCTTGTCTTGGCCTATATTGTAGCAAGAATGATAAGTTCTCTTCCCTGTGAGTAAATCTTTGAATGACTATGAGAAATCTTTTCATTTTAATGATCATCAGTGCCTCTAAGCATTACAAGTATGAAGGAGTGGAACTTTCCTTTTCATGTATGCATTTAGACTAAATGTGGAATGCTTTTTCTGAATTTTCAGAAGTATAAATAACAATGATTGTAGAAAATATACATATATACATAATTGAAAAACACAAGTTAATTCTTGAGACTGGCTAAACGAAATACTCTTAAGAGTTGCCGATGTTTGGTTGTTTAAGGTTTTGGATTGATTCACCCTCAAATATTAATGATACTGTTAATTGTAGTAAATCAATTTTATTCCAGAATATTCTAATCTTAAACGTACACCAATTTTCAAATGGAAAAACTAGAATTATTACAAGGATTAATTTTTATTTTTAGGTAGTGGAACACCACAGCAGAACAATTCGTACCCTGTTACAAGAATCCAGAAATGTATGTAATGATTTTCATAGTTCTGATAGAAGTACAGTTTATATTTTGTCTCCATCTAGACTGTGAAGAATCATCATAGAGTTTGAGGGGAAACATATATTATAAAATTCAGAAAATAGATGTTAATAAGTAATGATTATAAGAGAGTATTCCTTCTTATGCAACAATATGAAGAAATACTCCTTTAAAATTACCATACCCATTGGGCACCTGAGTGGCTCAGTTGGTTAAACACCTGCCTTCCGCCCAGGTCATGATCCCGGAGTCCTGGAATCTAGTCCCACATCAGGCCCCCAGATCCAAAGGGATCTTCTCCCTCTGTCCTACTCCTCTCTCATGCTCTCTCTCACTGTCTCGCTCTCAAATAAATTAAAAAAAAAATCTTTAAAATTACCCTACTCATTGTTACCAATTGCTTCAAATTTCCTCCTGCTATGACATGATAAGAGATAAATCATTATGTAATTCCAAAAAAGTGGTTTTGCTCAATGACTCAAATGACATATAGATATGGACTTTTTGTGTGTTTGCCTTTTATGGGCATGTAAATTAGGGGAGGGAAGCCTGACTCTTTTGGGAGTGTGTCTGTGTTTTATTTTTGCCAGCTGTGAGGGTACATGGATGTCATATACATATGTGTATACATATGCAATTTGTAAATTTGCAATTTTTAAAATTTGAAACTTTTTGGATAATATAATCTTTCTTTAGTTGATCCATGTGGTCATTGTCCAAAAGAGTGGATAACATATTCCAACAATTGTTATTACATTAGCACTGAAAGAAAATCATGGAATGAGAGTTTGTTGTCCTGTGTTTCTTTTTTTTTCTTTTTTTTTTAAAGATTTTATTTATTTCTTTGACAGAGATAGATCACAAGTAGGCAGAGAGGCAGGCAGAGAGAGAGGGGGAAGCAGGATCCCCCCCGAGCAGAGATCTCGATGCGGGGCTTGATCCCAGGACCCTGAGATCATGACCTGAGCCGAAGGCAGAGGCTTTAACCCACTGAACCACCCAGGCACCCCTGTCCTATGTTTCTAAGAACTCTACCCTGCTCTACATAGAGAATGAAGAAGAAATGGTAAGATTTCAAATGTTTCGAGTTTTTACTGAAAGCCTACCAGTTAATATATTTGTAGAGGGCACTGGGTGGCTCAGCTGGTTAACCACCTGCCTTCAGCTAAGGTCATGATCCCAGAGTCCTAGGATCTAGACCCACATCAGGCTCCCAGCTCCACGGGGAGTCTGCTTCTCCTTCTGATCACTCCTCTCATGCTCTCTCTCACTATCTTTCTCTCAAACGGATAAATAAAATCTTTAAATATATATATATATATACATATATATATATATATATATATATGTAGAGTTGACCCATATTTTGTACATATTTCTAGTTTATTTATTTTAACATCTGTTAGTATTCCACAGTTTGACTCTGTGATATTTTATTTATATTTTTATACCTTTAAGGTACATTTGATATTTTCCTGGTCTTGCTTTTCATAGAAAACCATGCTTCCAAAGATGCTCTTTTGCCTGAAATAACCTTACTATTTAATTTTACCATTATTATCAAGGAAACTAAATATATGATTGTACAATTGATCAGAAAGTAGCTACAACCATGTAATTACAAATCAGAGCATGAAAGAGAAGTTTAGAACCTCTAGGAGTCCTGCCCACTTTAATATTATGAAATATTTTGATTATTTTTGGACTTCAGTAATGAAATCATGCAGCATGCGTTTTTATGTGTGTCTCCTTTCACACGTCTGATATTTGTAATCCATGTATATTATCGCATTTGTCTGTAGTTTGTGAATTTTTACTGCTGCTGTCTTGTATGAATAGGACCTTCTGAGGATCTATCCTCAGAAATTTAGTTCCTTTTTAGAATGTGGGCATTATAAAAAATTATTTTTATGAAAAGTCTTTTCTATGTCTTTTAAAAAATATTAGATAGTTTATTTATTTGAGTGAGAGAGGGTGTTGGGAAGGGCAGATGGAGAGGGAGAGGCAGAAAATCTCAAGCAGACTCTGTGCTGAGCACAGAGCCCAGCTCAGAGCTGGATCTCATGACCCTGAGCTCATGACCTGAGCTGAAAACAAGAGTCAGACCCTTAACCAACTGAGCCACCCACTCACCCCAGCCTTTATATCTTTTTTTCCTACAAATTGTATTTATAATAATTTATTATACCTAACCACATAGAATATAGTATATTTATGGATTATAAATATTGCATTTGTCATAACAAAAAATTAATGTATAATATACATAATTGTATTAACATACAATTATAATACATTTTCTTCTTCATTAGTATGAAATTGCATGCTCAAAGTTTTTTGTGTTGTTCAGCATGTTTAATTATCCATACACTTTTCTAGTTTATTGCATAAATACACATTGTACAGAAGAGTTCTTTTATCCAAAACTCAATAGTCTCAGAAAAATTAATACAATAAGTTCTGATGGTCATATAACGGTATCATTTTTGTGGGCTGTGAATCATTTGGACATTCTCCTCAGTGAGGATGAGAAGTACTCAAGTGTGTCTCTTGTTCATTTCTCCTAGATGGTGTTTTCTTTTCCCTTCTAAGACCTTGTCGTATTTTAGATATGAGAGCTTTTTTGAGTTTATGAGGTGGAAATAGCTGTGACTTGCATTTTTATTGCCCTATTGAAGTCTTTTAATGACCAAAATTTTAATGTTACCATGGTCCAATTGATTATTCTGGGTGTTAGTGATTATTTTGGACCTATTTCAAAAGTTGGTCAAAGTTCTTGAATATAATTTCCTATATTACCTCCTGGATTTACCTTTCTCTTTTTTTTTTTTAATATTTTATTTATTCATTTTACAGACAGAGATCACAAGTAGGCAGAGGCAGGCAGAGAGCGGGGGAAGCAGGCTCCCAACTGAGCAGAGAGTCCGATGTGGGGCTCAATCCCAGGAACCTGGGATCATGACCTGAGCCAAAGGCAGAGGCTTTAACCCACAGATCCACCCAGGTGCCCCTGGGTTTACCTTTTTTTCTTTGTTTCTTTATTTTTTAACTTTTAATTAAGGTTTATTTATTTTTTGTGATGCTGTGTTTATGATGCTCTGAGATAAAAGTGAAGGTTACACTTTTCTACATCATGACCTATTGATAGAGCATAATTTACAGTACTGTAGATCTTTTCTTCATACATAACTTTATACATATAAATTTTTATATATGCCATATATGTTCTAATCTGCTTTCTGTAAATAGTATAAATATTAGATATCCCTGTATAGATAATTATATACACATATATCAGTCTACACAGTTTATCACAACCCACAGCACTTTGAGTAAAATGTAGAACCTTTCCTTCCTTTATGTCCCTTTACTGTGTCTCATTTCTACTATAATTGTCTTAAATGTTTCTCTAGTTACATTGAGAATCACATGGATGTTATAATTTTGCTTCAACTGATGATTTTGCTTCAAATATCAAAGAATTTAGATAACACAAGAGGTGAAGCAAAGTCCAATAGACCTAAGAATGATAGTTTTATTCTTTTGTTGTCTCCTTCTTCCTGATGATTCAAGATTCCTACTTTTATCATTTAATTTTTGTTTAGACAATTCCCTTTAGCAGTTCTTTCAGAGACAGTCTGGTGCTGACACATCTTCTTAGTTTTCCCTTATCTCAGAATGTCTTGATTTCCCCTGCATTCCTGAGTGATATTTTTGTTGGATAGTCAATGTTTTTTTATTGGAATAATGCACTTAGTATCTAAAATTTTCTCTCTTTCTAGCATTTTTTCCCATTATTTTGACGAAGAGAAAAAAATATTTTGGAGGCAGTTGTCTGTACCACTTGGTGTCTGTAAGTTGCCAGCCTCTCTGGCACCAGTCTGGGACATGTGAGGGAAAGAAAAATTCTAGGGAACTCACCACCATGTCATTCCTCGGGTCTGGAGTGCCTGATTCTGTTAGCTTTTTCATCACCTGTCTGAATCTTCTTATGTGGTCTTGTATTTAATGCCTGGGGCAGGGTAGCTCTATTTGGTGGGAGAAATAGGGACATCTGGTCTACAGTTGTTTTTTTTTTTTTTAATTTGAATTTTCCTAAGAATAATAGTGTTGGGCATCTTTTACTGTACTCATTTGCCTCCCATATATGTGTTTTAATGAAGTTATCTATTGAAATATTTTGCTTATATTGCTTTATATTTTTAGTTTCTGTTATTGTATTTTGAGAATAATCCCTTATGTGTCTTGGTAGTAAGGCTTTTATTAGATGTATGATTTGCAAATATTTCTTCCCAAGGCTATGACTTATCTTTCTTTTCTCTTCAAAAAGTAGAAATTATCCTGATCAACTACACTTCATTAATTTGTTCTTTTATGGATCATGTGTTTGGTGTTCTAAGAAATGTTTGCCCAACTTTAGGCCATGCATATTTTCTCATACATCTTCTTGAAATTTTATAATTTACACTTAAGGATGATCAATTTTTAACATTTTTGTGCACAGTATAAAGTATATATTTATTAATGCTGTGAATACTCCATTGTTTCCACAACATTGCTGAAAAACCTTACTTTTAACCAAATGACTTTGCATCATGTTGAAATCTGTATTCCATATGTATGCTGCTATAATTTTTGCACTTTATAATCTATTTTACTAAACTCATTATGTATTTTATCAGTTGCCTTCTGCAACAGAGATATCACATCATTTGACTTTCTTTACTCTGCTAATGTGACAGGTCAAGTTTATGGCATTTCAAATGTAAATTCAGGATGGTATTGCTTCAATAAATCTATTTATACCATAGCCCATTATTTTTACATATTGTCTGAATATATTTGCGATTGCATAACATGTAATTTCCTTTCTTTTAATATTCCCATCAAAATGCACGTCACATATTTTATTAGCTTCTTCTTACACCGTACAAGGGTCTTTTGGTTTTTAATTGTCACACATTTTCTTCATTCATAAACACCTAACTATTCTGTAACCGAGTGCAAAAAGCTTTCTGAGTGACAGATAAAAATGTATTAGATGTTGTAAGATACTTCTGATATTTTTATTTCTTTTGGACTTGGTTGACACAAGTTGTATTTGGTAGGATTTTTTTCAATTTTACATCTAGTTTTAAATATATTTGCATATTTCATAATATTCTCTTATAGATTTGTTGTGGTATAATGTACGTACAGATGGATGCCCATAGGATACTTGCCAACTGATGGCTGCATTTTCAAGTGTCACCATCGCCTGGAATGTGAAAATGAATTTTACCGGTACTGCAAAATGCCCCTTCCGTGTTCTCTGCATTTTAAAAAGTATTTATATAAATGGAATCATACAGATGCATATTTTATTCTTGGAATTTTCAGGGGAAGCTAAACTTGTGTGCTTCATCCATATAGTTGCATGAGGATATAAACTGTCCAAACTCCTTGCTATTCCATTGTTGGATTCTACTACAATCAGAATCCATTCTATTGTTGATTCCCTTGGATATTTGGGTATTTGATCTATTTGGGGCTACCATGAGTCATTCTAATACACATATCTCACAATCACCTCTCAGCTAAGTACATGTTTATCATATCTTCTTTCTCTAAATTTATTTGGCTCTTTTCTTTATAGTTTCTTGAGAGGGAGCTACTCAGATCATGCATTTTATAAGATTCTTCCTTTTGAGTATAAATGACAAAGCTACAAATTGTGTTTGCACACTACTTTTGTTCCCCCATAAGAGTTTTGGTATGTTCTCAGTTTAGTATCATCCAGTGCAAGGTATTTTCAAAGATTCCATCCTTGAATTGGAAAATTTTCAGAAATGGTTTACTTTCCACATATTTGGGAATTTCCCACATTTCTTTCTGTTGTTGCTTCTAATGTGTTCCTTTGTCTTCAGAGGCTATACTTTGAAATTTTACATCTTTTAAATGTTTGATCCCTGTTTATGACCTAGACTCCTTTCTATATATGTCAGTTATGTCAAGCTGGTTCCTATACTTTGACGGTCTTCCATAGGGCTCCTGGTTTGGTGATTGTCTGGAAGAACTTTTAAATCTTCAACTCTGCTCATTGAGTTATGTATCCTTCCAATTCTGTCATTTTCTATTGCATTTGTTTGAGGCCTGGATTCTGTTGTCAGGTGAATAATCTATATTTATCATTGCTTTATCTTCCTCTTATATTGAGAACCTTAACATGTTGAAATGTTTCTTTTAATTTCTAATAATAGTTCTTGTTTTAACAGCTACTTTGGTATTAGAATAGCCATTTTTGTTCATTTACAAGGTTACTGTTAGTCAGGTATATCTGTTGCTAATCTTTTCTTAAATCTATTTGTGTCTTTGACTCTGAAGTGTGTCTGTTACAGAAAGCATGTAGATGGATCTTACTTTTATATTCGAGATGATAATTCTATCTTTTGACTAAAATATTTATTTTATTCACATGAGTGTGATTATTGGGATAGTTGGATTTAGATCTGCCATTTTGTTATTTATTATATCTTGGTTTCACCTCCCAAGTTATCTGACATCTTTTGTATTAAGTATATATTATTTTAGTGTTCCATTTTTATTCCTCTATTAATGTCTTAGTTCTACTCTTTTTTTTTTTAATGTTCAGTTAGCCACATACAGTACACCATTAGTTTTTGATGTAGTGTTCAATGCTGGGAATGGCCAGCAATCCCTGTACCAATGGATGAAAAATTACTCCAAATTTTGCTGTGAAAGAGAAGAGAAGGCGAAAGGGTCAATGCTCAGAGATGAAGATCCTTTGCTCTTCTTTGCTCCCACTTTTATTGGTCCTTCAGTATAATCACAAATCCTTATCACTGTTTCTTAGGCACAGGATGTGTGACAAGGGGTCTTACTGAAAGTAGGAGGATCTGTTTACAGGAAAGATGAGATATGCTAATCTGCATGTTCTATGAATTCTGCTAAACATAGCCTAAGGGACAATGCATACATCACAGAGCAGCTGTTTGGGCTAAGAAAGCTTCCAGAAGGCAACCCCCCAGGCATTCCAACATCAGAGTGGTCACACAGGCCTTGCCATTCCAAAGACCCACACCCTTCTTGGAAACCTTCCTTCACCCTCAGTGGCCTCTGTGTTAGCATTTTACTAAGCCAGGTATTATGGCTGATTTCATGTTCTACATTAACCCCAACAGTTCAACAATTCATTATTTGCCTATAGCACTCAGTGCTCTCATCACAACACCTCCTTAATACGCATCATCTGGTTACCCCATCCCCCCACCATCCCCTTGTAACCCTCAGTTTGTTTCCTAGAGTCCAGAGTCTCTCATGGTTTGTCTCCTCCAATTTCTGCCCATTCAATTTTTTCCCTTCTTTCTCTGTGGTCCTCTGCGCTATTCCTTATGTTCCACATATGAATGAGACCTTATGAAAATTGTTTTTCTCTGCTTGACTTATTTTACTTACCTATATTCTTAAACTATTTCCTTGGTAGTAAGTGTAGGTATCACAAATATATCTTCTGTTTGTTTTTATTGAAATACAATTGACATATAGTAGTCTATAAATTTAAGGCATACATTGTGTTCATTTGATACATTATGTATTGCAGTATGATCACTGTAATTATGTTAGATAATATTTTGACCGAGTGCTGGCTGGTCATAGCCATGTGTCAGGACCTAGAGAGCTGGTCACAGGCTTTACCAGCATAGCCTCCAAAGGCAGTTTAAGCTGTGAAATGGGAACTGAGTGTCTTGGGATGCAACAGTACAGTAACAGCAATGAGGACTCAGAGCCTTGCTATGGGGCCTAAGAGATGGGGCTCAAAGCACTGGCTGCTTGGCCCTAGCAATGATGGGCCACTGTTGAACTTCCATAGGTGAAGGACAGGGTCCAAGCCGCAGCAACCTGGTTTTAGCAATGGCAGTTCAGAGTCCAAGCCTGGGATAGAGGTGTGGTTCAGAGCAGCAGGAGCACCTTTACAGTGAAGACCCAGAGGCTTGACATGGACCCAGTGGGTGGGACTCAGCGCAGCAGCAGCATCTACCACTATTGGCTGCCAAAGCATGTCTTAGGACTTGGTGGCAGGGCTTAGGGTAGCAGAGGTTGCCCAGTAATGCTGAGACAGAGCCCCAGTCTGGACCATGGGGGGCAAAAACCACAGGCAGCTCTAATCTTATATATGCTGAGATGCTATGGTGCCCAAACCTAAGAGTAGCAACTTGGGTCCCTGAAGGCAGGTCTCACAGTAGCAACAGCTCCAGCCTCTGGAAGTAGATGAGCGTGGGGTCCTCTGGGGTGTTCCATCAATCAGGATCAGCATTGGTCGGCACTTCTGATGCAAAAGCCGCAGACGTCCCCGAAGGTGGAACTTCCTGGACTCTCCTGCTCTCCTTCTCTCCATGTGGTGACTTCCTCTGAGGGGATTCCTGCAGGGGTTAATCACTCCCAAATGGAGGGTTGGGGGATACAAGCAAAATGCTTGCTTTACTCTCTGTGGCGCCATCCTGGACTTTTGAGCTCTATCAGGTTTTTGCTGCTTCTTTGTTTAGAGCTTTTCCTGAGCTGTTTTTAGTATGTTGTTTAGTGATTGTTCTTATTATTTGTTGTGAGGCAGATTAGCATTGGGACCTCCTAGTTCTCCATCTTGCTGATGGGACTCTTCACACATATATTATTAACTGGTCGCCATCTACTTCAAATGAATTCTGACTAAATTCTGATAAGATATATTAAATGGACAGTAACATAACCCATTTCCTGACCCTAATTATTATAGGTATGCCTCAGCTTTTCCAAACATTTGCATTATGTTACTTTACTTTTATGAAAAACCTAGGGTAATATCTGTTTTTGCTGAGCAACAGAAATCTGAAGGGGATTTTTGCTTTTAGGCAAAAAACAAAAAGTGAAAATTGTGCTTAGTGCTGGGTTCTCTGTTATAGAGGCAGCTCACACCCCAAGCACGGAGAGTGACCCCGTCAGGATCCTTCCTCAGAAACAATACTCAGCATCTCCCAACAAGCATAACTTGGAATGGTGTTTTGAGTCCTGTGTTTCATCTTAGTTTATTTTGTGTAACCATTAGCAAGATGTGTCTTAAGGCGTCACAAAAACCCGAGAAGTTATTGTTTGGATCAGAGAATGCTCAACAATTTTTCCATATAAATTAATGGTGATTTTTTTCCTTCAATTTACATCATTTCAGCTAAGGAAAACTTTCTTAGGAACACTCTACTTTCAGATAGAACCAGAAATCTGTACTTCTAAACATGTTGTACTGAAGCCAGCTGACACTGGTTTCTGAACACCAGTTACACATGTTTTTTCCTACATTGTGTTCATGATTTCATATTGGTGACTTGAAGCATTCACGGTAACATTTCACACAAAAAATAACAAATACTAAAAATAATAACGTATCTGGTATACATCCAACTATATAGTCTTATAATGATGGCTTTAAATAATCTTATCCTTTAAAGCAAATAAAAATAAATATACACAGATTTTAAAATTTACTGACATATTTACCATTTCCACTGATTTATTCTTTCTTGTGTATATGGGTTAATAATATGTAGCATCATTTACATTTAATGTGAAGAACATTTTTCTACTAAGTAGATATTCTCTTAAGTTTTGTGTTTGTCTTGGGGTCTTTATGTACCTTCTTTTTTTTTTAAGACTTTTTTATTTATTGAGAGAGACTTAGGGTGAATGCTGGAGACCAGAGGGGGAGGGAGAAAAAGTCTCAAAGCAAAGTTCATGCTGAGCCTGGAGGCTATCACAGAACTCAATCCCAGGACCCTGATATCATGACCTGAGCTGAAATCAAGACTTGGACACTCAACCTATTGAGCCCCCCAGGTACTTCTATGAACCCTCTTTTTGGAAAGATGGTTTTGTTGAATTTATAATTCTTGTTCGACAAGTCTTTTTACTTTTGTTTGTTTGGTTGTTTGAGGTTTTTGTATACGGGCAAAGTTGTTTTGTTTCTTGTTTTTTTTTTTTCAGTACTTCTAGCTCTGAATGACTTTTCTTATCACTTATTCTTCATTGTTACTGGTGAGAATTCATCTATTAGTCATATTGTTATTTTCCTAAATGTAATAACTAGTTTTTCTCTTGCTGCTGCACGCATTGTGGGTAGACTCTCATTTTCAATATTCCTCAGTGGAGTGGTTCATTTGCTACAGTTAATATAACAATATTGACACATCTTTATCACTAAAGACTATAGTGGATTTTTTTGTGCATTTTATGAGTTTGGAGAAATATATAATGACAAGTATCAACCATTATGAAGTTATATAGAATAGTTTTGCTGCCTTAAAATCCTTGCTTCACCTATCCATCTTTCCTTCTGGCTAAACCCTTTTAAACACTGATCTTTTCAACTGTATCCAGAGTTAGTTTTTTCCAGACTGTCATCTAGTGGGAATCATACACTGTCTCACATCTTACATTACATTTAACTATACCACACATCTTCACCAACTTTAAGCACACAGTTTGGGAGCAATAAGTATATTCACATTGTTGTCCAGCAGATCTCTAGAACTTTCACCTTGTCAAACTGGAACTCTCTACTCACTGAACAATAATTTCCTTTCTATACTTTTCCCTCAATCACTATTCTTCTTTCTGTTTCTCTCAGTTTGACTACTTTAGATACTTCATATAAGTGGAACCATGCATCTTGTGCGTGTGTCTTGTGTGTGTTTGTGTGTGTGTGGGTGGTTTATTTCATTTAACACAAAGTCCTGAAGTTTCACTCATGTGATAGAATTTTCTTCCTTTTTGAGGCTGAATATTATTATGCTGTCATGTGTGTCTTATGTTTTCTTGATCCATGTCTCCCTCAGTGGACACATGGGCTGCTTCTACCACTTGGTCTTGTGAATAGTGCTGCAGTGAGCATGGGTGCACAGAGAGCTTTTTGAGATCTTGCTTCCAATTCTTTTAGGTATTTTCCTACATGTGGGATTGCTGATTCATTTAATTTCTTAAAGAAGTTCCATACACTTCTTCACAATGGTTGACCAATTAGTACTTCCAACAACAGTGTACAAGGGTCCTCTATTTCCTCCTTGTCACTGACATTTTTTTTTATAGTATCCATCCTAAGGAGTATGAGGAGATATCATATTGTGGTTTTTATTTGCATTTCTTTTAGGGATTAGGGATATTAGGGATATTAAGCATCTTTTCATAAGATTTTTGACCATTTGTGTATTTTTTTTGGGAAAAAAAGTTTATTCAATTCCTTTGCTCATTTTTAATTTAATTTAATTTTATTTTTTGAAGATTTTACCTGACACGGAGAGAGAGACCACAAGGGAGGGAACACAAGGGAGTGGGAGAGGGAAAAACAGGCTTCCTGCAGAGCCGGTAGTCCTACTCAGGGCTCGATGCCAGGACCCTGGGATCATGACCCGAGCCAAATGCAGACGCTTAACGACTGACCAACTCAGGTGCCCCGTCTTTGCCTATTTTTAATTATTTGGTTATTTTTAATTATTTGGTTATTTGGTTTTGTTGTTTTTACTGACTTGTTGTATTCTTTATATACTTTGCATATGAACCCCTCCTCTGATGTATGATTTGCAAGCATTTTGTCCCATTCTGTCTTTTTATTTTGGTGATCACGCCCTTCAATGCACAAAAATGTTTTGATGTTCCACATTTGCCTACAGGGGACTTTTCCTTTGTGGTCTGAGGTTTTGGTGGCATACCCAAGAAATCTTTGCCAAACATAATGTTTACTTTTCTCCATGATTTCTTCAAGAAATGTAATAATGTTACATCTTATGTTTAGGTCTTCAGTCCATTCTGAGTTAACTTTTGTACATGGTGCAAATGTTAGCCTCCATCTTCATTCTTTTACATGTGAATAGTCAATTTCCCATCATCATTTATGAAAGATCCTGTCCTTTCCCTATTGAATTGACTTGTCACCATATAAAAAATGAATATATGTGGATTATGTGTCTGGATGTATTTTGAAGATTGGTTCTATACAGGATTTTAGGGCCTGGGGCTTTTCATTCCTTTGTTTTGAGGATTGTATCCTCCTCCGGTCTAAATAGTGTGTAGGGCAGATACGGATTCTGTGGTAGATGATGTGGTCTAAGGCTGCAGGAGTGGAGGATATTATCACCCATTCCCTGATGTTCACACTGACTTAAGTCACCTCATAATCTACCCTGTTCCCTCAAGAGCATTTCTTTGTCTGGGTTTGCAAATGATTTTTGCTCGTGTCATCATGACATCTTGAGATGTGGATTTGTAGTGTTCATCTTATTAGTAGTTTCCTAGCCTGTGGTGTCCATAAATATTTTTTTAAATATTTAATAAGTTGTACATTCATCATGACTTAAGATTGTTGTTCAACTTTTTCCTGCCTCTGTTTTTCTCAGTTTGTACTCAGAACTATGCTGGATTTCCTGAAGCTGTTTTGAAGATTATGAACTCTATTAATTTTTCTCTCTTTTTTCTCTCTCATCTTATAGGATGAATAAATTCTGTTACTCCTTCCTCAATTTCATCAACTCTTTCTTCTGCATATCACATTTTCTGTAGAGACAATAAGTGAACTTTTCATTTCAAGTATGCAAGTAACTCAGAATTTTCTGGGGTTTATTCATATAGTTTTATTTTTCTATTGCTATTTCCTACTTGCTATGTTGCTGCTATCATATATTCACTTTATTTGAACATTGTTTCTTTATAATTTACATTATTTATAAATATTACTTTAAAATACTTTTTCTAGGGGCGCCTGGGTGGCTCAGTGGGTTAAGCCGCTGCCTTCGGCTCAGGTCATGATCTCAGGGTCCTGGGATCAAGTCCCACATCGGGCTCTCTGCTCAGCAAGAAGCCTGCTTCCCTCTCTCTCTCTCTCTGCCTTCCTCTCCGTCTACTTGTGATCTCTGTCTGTCAAATAAATAAATAAAATCTTTAAAAAAAAATACTTTTTCTAATAAATGTAATATCTTATCCCAGTAGAAATTTTTATTGGCCTATGCTTTCTTTTAATAGGGAGATATTTTCCAGTATTTCTTTAAATGTCTTAATTCTTTTTAAAAATATATTTACTTTATTTTAGAGACAGAGTGAGAGAGAGAGAGAGAGTGAAAGAGAGAGAGTGCAAGTTGGGGGAGGAGCAGAGGAGAGGGACAGAGAGAATCCCAAGCAGACTCCATGCTGCCATGGAACCTGATGTGGTGCTCAACTCCAGGACCCCAAAATCAAGACCTGAGCCAAAATCAAGTGTTGGCTGCTTAACCAAAAGAGTCACTCAGGTGCCCCATTTCTTAATTTTCTTGGTAGACATTTTTGATAACATAGTTTACTGAACATGAATCCTATTTTATTTTTCTTAGATTTATTATTTTCTTATAAGTTGCATAAACTTTACTGCAGAATCTTCTCTAAAGTTGGCCTCCTGATATTTTTTGCTCAGTTTTTCCAAATTTGTATTGTTTACCTTTTTTTAGCCTATCTTCCTGGGTATGATCCTTGTAATTTTTTTAGTTTAGAAATGAACCACCAAATTTTTAAAGACTGTGCTCAAATACTGCACACAAGTCAGCAGGGCTTCCACCCTCTGCCATGTGATATGTGTGTGTGTGTGTGTGTGTGTGTGTGTGTGTGTGAGTCTGTATGTGTGTGAGAGAGAGTGTAGGGAGTCCTCATAACTTTCCAACAGTTCTCAAGCCTCCTTCAGCTTTTACTTTCTTCTAGGTGCACCTTGGTCTCCTCTCCCCATTCCCATATTTTTTCCATCAGCCAGGAGTGTTTAGAGAGCTAATGTCATCTCTTCAGTTCTACTTTACCTTAGAGTACCTTCTCATTATACTTATGGGGGTCACAATGCTTGACAAAAAACTACAACCTCTGGCTAGTAAAAGTATGGGTTTTCCTCATTCATACCAAGCGAAATCATGAGCTGAAAAGTCAGTGGGATATTTCAGTCCTTTCCCCGCTGTTAACTGAGTCTCCCCTGTGGCACCAGCACCATTGCTTTCTGCAACTTCTCCAAATTGTGGACTCACAAGCTTCTGGACGACTGAGCTATGGTGGTTGGGTAGGGAGGCATGTGAGCAATGCTGGGCAAGAAGACTAGAGATGTGCTTCTTCTTACTTGAATCTCTAGGAGATTTTGATAATAGATATTTCACAAAATATTATTAACTCTCGATAAATTATCAGAAACCTGAAATTGTTATTTTTATATGGTTGTCCTCCTCACTTAAGATATTTTTATAACATGTTCAGTGTGTAACACTATATGAAAATGTGAAAGATTTTATAAAGTAAGAAAAAAATAACTGTGGTTGTTATTACAAATTCAAGTAAGAGATTTTATTTGACTTCTTAAAAAATTGTGTTGTCTTAGGGTTTGCTCGGCCTCTTCACTTGTTCTTCATGGATTAGTAGAGTTTCCCAGAATATCAATATTAATTCACCTCTGTGTCCAAAAGCCTTGGCCTTCTTTCCTAAACCATAGGTTTGTTGACAACTTTTGTATTTTATGCCTTAAGAGGACTAATCTTACAAAGAATCAGTACAGTACGTGAATAATTCTATAACACAATTGTTAAAGTGTTTCCATAGCAGAATGATATGGGAAATATTCAGATTCAGATGTAC
Source organism: Lutra lutra (assembly GCF_902655055.1). Classification (NCBI taxonomy): domain Eukaryota; kingdom Metazoa; phylum Chordata; class Mammalia; order Carnivora; family Mustelidae; genus Lutra; species Lutra lutra. Next base: position 90,384,087 of record NC_062285.1, read on the forward strand.
ACCTATTACTTTACATAAGCTGTTTATTGTCTAAAACATTGTGATTTATATTTTTAAGAGTAATAAGATATAATTCTCTGTATTTCAGGTCATCAGTTTTTTCAGCAAGTGACAAGAATTGTTCATTTTTCAGCTTTGACTCAAACATAAGATCTTTTGAAAACTGTTTAGATCTAAAAATATATGTTTGTAAGCATTGGGCATTTTAGTTACCTAATTTTGGTATAACACTACCTCACCACCTATAAAGAAGATATTTCTCATTTCTTCAAAAGGCATACAATTTTCCCAGATATTTTTCAGATACTATTTTTGAACAATTTTAGGTTCACAACAAAATTGAAAAGAAGGTACAGAGCTATCCTCCATTGTCCCCGTATGCACATGTGCATGGCGTTGCCTGTTATCAGCATCATTCACTAGAATGGTTCGTTTGTTACCATGAAGGAACCTGAAGTTTGCATCATAATTACACAAAGCCCAAAGTGTACCTGAGGTTTCCCCCTTGGTGTCATAGAACTGTTTTTCCTTCTTAATTTTATTAATGTAAAAAATATATATGCTCATATACATATTCTACATTTTGTATGCTTTTGTTATTTGTTAAATAATAAAGTACAAATTATAATATCAAGCACTGTTATTGTAAAGTCTTCCATAAGGTCATCAATCCACTCATATTTCCAAATCAATTGGTTTGTCCTAGCCCTTAAATGGCCTGCAAGTAAGGGTTGAACAACCCTGGGTGCCAAAATTACCCACCAGAATTGACTCAGGAACAGAAACCAGAGGAAGATTGATGTAAACAATTATTATCCATTTGTAAGGGAAAGCCTACTAAGAGGAAAGTTCTAAAATGAAGAAAATCATAAAGAATTTCTTAGAGTTAAAGGAGAGTACCCAAGGGAGAGATTACTGGGAAACCACATCTGCTCTCTGGAGAGGGGATTTAGTTGTCATTGAAGACAATGCGGCCACACCAGGCTTCATGGCAGACATGCTCACTGCGTTGACCTGGGACAGGACAGCTCCACAGTCCACAGGCTGAAATTAGTAAGGCTGGATCTCAGGCTGTGACTGGCAGGCAGGAAGAACCCTGTTAGGAGGGATGGAGCTAGGGCAGGAAGCTTTGACTGGGACTGGCCACAAGTACTTGCTGGAGGCTGAATACACAGGACTTCCTGCCTGCATGCAGCAGATAACCAAGCCATAGCCGCCAAACACCCTGAAAACACCATGAAACCAGAAGACCCCTTCCTGCTGTGTCTCTCCATTGCCTTTATTGACAGAACTCAAACTCATGTGAGCTGACAAGGAAGAGAACTCCATTTTCTGAGAACAGGGCACAGAGGGGTGGGTAGATTTAGAGCTGAGAGTACCAAATTGTGAACAGACACTCAGGGTGATCATGCAACAATCACAGGATTGCTATGTAAGAGCCATTCCCACCTGCCCCACGTCCTCAGAGAATGGAATAAACAGCTATCTTCTGACTCTCTTTTAGTCCTGTACTATCAAAATTAGGTTCATTTTTTGGTAGAGATTGGTGTCTTCTCAATCATTAATAACCAGTGTCCTTCACCACTTTTTCTTGTGTGTTGTTTTCCTTCTTACCTGGATTTCAGATATTTTAGAAGCCATCTTGTTTTATTAAATATTCCAATCCCCACTCTGTCATCCTTACCCAGGCTAGAAGACATTTTGATGTAAAAAATAAAATGTTAAAAAATGAAGAAAACAGGAATAAAAGTGTAAAGATACTGTATGGGTCAAACAGCTAGTTAATGCCAGAATTCCTGAAACACTTTAGTAATTTAGTAATGATTCAGATATTTCTACCCTTGTTCAATTACAAGAGGGCGAGAGATTGAACTTGATTATTACTTGCAAAAAAATTAATAGTTCTTATACATTTATTAATTTGAATATAGGTAAATATTTTTGCACATACTATTTTTTTGAGATCTATTTATTTATTTATTTGGCAGAGAGAGAGCACAAGCAGCAGTCAGAGGGAGGAGCAAGGTCCCCACTGAAAAGAGAGCCAGATCATGACGTGAGCATGAGGCAGATGCTTATCTGACTGAGCCACTACTCAGTGTAAGTGAGCCACTGAGCCACTACTCAGTACACATATTCTTTACACTCTCTGTACTCTTTCCTTATACTCCTATTGAGAAGTTTTATGAATATTCAAAATAAAATTCATATAATATGTAAATGCTAGCTGTAACTGTTTGCTGACGTTATGCTCAAACAAACCAAGATTGCAATGACATTGTAAAATAAACATTTTTTTCTCATTCACCGGTTTGTGCTTTGGCTGGGTTTTAGTTGATCAAGGCTTGGCATGCATGGGCTTGGCTCCAGACTACAGATTCAGATCAGAACTTTTGGGTGTATTTTATTCTTAGAAGAGCAGGATACCTGATATATGACATCTTATAGCAGAGATTAGCAGCTAGGAGAAATGTGCTTCTTAATGCCTGGACCTAAACTCAAAAATATCACATTCACACTCACATGAGGTTGTGAAAACAAGTCACATGGCCAAAATTATCATTGACTTTCTGCAGGTTTTATGCCTTTCAAAGTGCTCAGATGGAAGACATGTAGTTTCATTGAACAAGAACCTAATCTACCATAATAACTATAGGGATATTTTCTCATTATATTTCACGAGATAGCAAAGCTTGTTTGTAAAAGAAAAATATTGGAAAATAGATGGAAAATTGGGTACTTTCTTGTTTTTGCTTCCTCTGTGCCAAACTGCTCATACTTCCCTATGGTGGTAAACATCATCATATAGATGCTTGCACCAGGAACCTTAATCAGTTTATAAATGGGAATAAGAAGTATGGGGTAAAGTTTAAGGACATTGGCAATGAAACCGGGCCTCTTCAATGTAATTCGTAAATGCACTCTCTGGGTCTGTGAGTCAGTTTCATGATTGCTCTAGGTCAGTATCCTGAGTCCTGGAAAATATAATAGATACAGCATCTTATTCACAGAGTTACTTAGATTATTTGAACAGTACCTCTTGATACACAAGTATTCACTACATTAGTCATTTTGACTTAAGAACTTGATGCTTCGTTTCTATCACCTGTGACATGGTAACTATAATAGTAGTCACCTCATAGGGCTGATCTAAGAAATTATAATGTAAGATCTGAAGATCCTTAAAATGCAGCCTAACCACATGAAGTTCTTGCTATATGAGATATCTTCATATTTTACTTTTCCAAATATCCAATAAAAACTGATTTCCGAGAAAACTGAAGCTCTGAAACTGTCTTCTTCCTTCCACCCATCCAGTCTCTTTTGTTACAATATAGAAGTTTAACTGGGCATCAGAAATATCATCTGACTAGAGAAACTGGGTGTCTCAGTCAGTGAAGCCTCTGCCTTAGGCTCAGGACATGATCCCAGGGTCTGGGGATTGAGTCCTGCATCAGGCTCCCTGCTCAGTGGGAAACCTACCTCTCCCTCTCCCTCTGCCACTTCAACTGCTTGTGATCTCTCTCTCCTCTCTTTCTGTCTCTCTGTCTCTCTGTCTCTCTCTCTTTCTCTCTGTCAAATAAATAAATAAAAACTTTATGAAAAAGAAAAAAACAATAAATATAATCTGACTTAACCTACTTCATCATACACATCAAATATATCTGCATTTTTCCAAACTTGATCAGCTTTTATCAATTTCTTTTAGTTTCCTCTGCCATTCTTTTTTTGTGTCAATATATTTAACTCTTTAAATTATTTAAATTCAATCAACATATAGTGTATTATTGGTTTCAGAGATAGAGTTCATTGATTCATTGTTCTTATATAATACCCAGTGCCCTTTACATCATATGACCTCTCTGATGTCCATCACCCGGTTACTCCATCTCCAAACCCTTTTCCCCTTCAGCAAACCATAGTTTGTTTCCTATGGTTATGAGTCTCTTATAATTTGTCTCCCTCTCTGATTTCATCTTTATTTTTCCCTTCCTTCTCCTATGATCCTGTTTTTTTTTTATTCCACATATGAGTGAGATCATTTAATTTTCTTTCTCTGATTGACTTGTTTTGCTTGACATAAGACACTCTAGTTCCATCCATGTCATTGCAAATGGCAGGATTTCTTTTTTTTTTGTTCAAGGCTGAGTAATATTCTGCTGTGTATAAATACCACATCTTCTTTATCCACTCATCTGTTGATGTACATCTGGACTCTTTCCATAGTTTGGCAATTGTGGACATTGCTGCTATAAACATTGGGGTGCAGGCGCCCCTTCGGATTACTACATTTGTATCTTTGGGGTAAATATCCAAGAGTGCAATTGCTAGGTCATATGGTAACTCTATTTTCAACTTTGTGAGGAACATCCATATTGTTTCCCAGAGTGTCTGTACCAGCTTGCATTCCCACCAACCGTGTAGGAGGGTTCCCCTTTCCCAGCATCCTCGCAAACACTTGTTGTTTCCTAACTTGTTAATTTTACCCATTCTGACTAGGGTGGGGGTTGTGTCTCATTCTGATTTTGGCATCACCTGATGCCAAGTGATGTTGAATATTTTTTCATCTATCTGTTAACCATTTGTATGTCAGCCTTGGAGAAAAGTCTGTTCATGTCCTCTGCCCATTTATTACTGGATTATTTGTTCTTTGGGTGTTGAGTTTGATAAATTCTTTATAGATTTTAGATACTAGCCCTTTATCTGATAAGACATCTGCAAATATCTTCTGCCATTCTATCCATTGTCTTTGGTTTTGTGGAGTGTTTCCTTTGTTGTGCAAAAAGATATTTGCATTTCAAAACAGGATTTTGAAAATTCAATACATATCATGTATGAACACTAAACAAGAGTAAATGTTTCTAGACATGAATTTCCATTTTTGAAATCAAGTTGCAGTTACTATTCTTTCTCTTATTGGTCAAGAACCCCAGTCTCCTCACCCATTGTGTTACTTTGGACATACATAATGGTCTCTTTTGGATTTGAAGACATTTTTAAAGGAATTTTCAAAGTTTGGCAAGATAGTCTGCTTGTTTTCTAGGTTTGGGGAACCTACTGGGGCCTAAGGGAAGAAGACACTAAAATGCCCTTTTCTTTCCAGTGTTGAGTATCCCATCTACACAGATGTATTTCTTACCATGGAGAAAAATGAAAAGAGAGAAGCTCTTTAATATTAACATTCTGATGTGGAATACATCCCAATTTTCTCTTAAATAATTTTTTACATACCTACATACTTCTAAAAAAAGATGCTTAATGTCTTAGATGTACCCATAAGAAGACATGAGAAGACTTTGGTGGAGTGAGCTTAAGTGGGGATCCACCAAATGCACTGGAGATATATAAGCATGGAACACAATTTTAAAGGAGTTAGTCAGGTGTGAAGTCAGAGTAGAAAGGGTCATGGAGGGGCGCCTGGGTGGCTCAGTCAGTTAAGTGACTGACTCATGATTTTTGGTCAGGTCATGATCTCAGGGTCATGGAATTCAGCCTGTGTCCAGCTCCATGCTTAGCACAGAGTCTGCTTAAGATTCGCTATCCCTTGTTTTCTGCCCCTACCCCCCTTTCAAATGAAAAAATAAATCTTAAAAAAAAGAAGAAGAAGAAGAAGAGGCTCATATAGTCTTGATGATAATAGCTTTGTTATACAGTATCAGGTCCAGAATTGTGACACCTCAGGCTTTGGTTTTCTTTTTAAACATTATTTTGGCTATTTGGGGGCTTTTCTTATTCCACACAAATTTCAGGATTGTTTGTTTTACCTCTGTGAAAAATTCTGATGGTATTTGATAGGGATTGCATTGAATATGTGTAGATTGCTTGGGAGAGTACAGGCATTTTAACAATATTTGTTTTTCCAATCTATGAATATGGAATTTTTTCCCCATTTTTTGTGTCTTCCTCAATTTCTTTTATAACTATTCTATAGTTTTCCTTTACCTCTTTGGTTAGGCTTAATCTTCTGTACCATATATATATTTTTTAATTAACATATAATGTATTATTTGCCCAGGGGTACAGGTCTGTGTATCATCAGGCTTACACACTTCACAACACTCACCATAGCACATACCCTCCCTAATGTCCATAACCCAACCACTCTCTCCACACCCCCCTCTCCCCAGCAACCCTCAGTTATTTTTTTGAGATTAAGAGTCTCATAGTTTGTCTCCCTCCTGATCCCATCTTGTTTCATTTTTTTTCTTCCCTACCCCTCAAACCCCCCACTTTGCCTCTCAAATTCCTCATATCAAGGAGATCATATGATAATAGTCTTTCTTGGATTGACTTATTTCACTCAGCATAATACCCTCTAGTTCCATCCATGTCATTGCAAATGGCAAGATTTCATTTCTTTTGATGGCTGCATAGTATTCCATTGTATATATATACCACTTCTTCTTTATCCATTCATCTGTTGATGGACATCTAGGTTCTTTTTGTAGTTTGGCTATTGTGGACATTGCTGCTCTAAACATTTGGGTGCATTTGCCCCTTCAGATCACTACAATTGTATCTTTAGGGTAAATACAGAGTAGAGGGATTGCTGGGTTGTAGGGTAGCTCTACTTTCAACATTTTGAGGAACTTCCATGCTGTTTTCCCAAGTGGCTGCACCAGCTTGCATTCCCACCAATAGTGTAGGAGGGTTCCCCTTTCTCCCCATCTTCACCAGCATCTGTCATTTCCTGACTTGTTAATTTTAGTCATTAGGACTGGTGCAAGGTGGCCTCTCACTGTGGTTTTGATTTGTATCTCCTTGATCCTGAGTGATGTGGAGCACTTTTTCATGTATCTGTTGGCCACCTGGGTGTCTTCTTTGCAGAAATGTCTGTTCATGTCCTCTGCCCATTTCTTGATTGGATTATTTGCTCTTTGGGTGTTAAGTTTGATAAGTTCTTTTGGATACTGGCCCTTTATATAATATGTGTTTGCAAATATTTCCTCCCATTGTGTGGGTTGTTTTTTGGTTTCTCTGACTGTTTCCTTTGCTGTGCAAAAGCTTTTGATCTTGATGAAGTCCCAAGAGTTCATTTTTGCCCTTGCTTCCCTTGCCTTTGGCTACGTTTCTAGTAAGAAGTGGCTGCAGCTGAGGTCAAAGAGGTTGCTGCCTGTGTTTTCCTCAAGGATTTGGATGGATTCCTGTCTCACATTGAGGTTCTTCATCCATTTTGAGTCTATTTTCATGTGTCATGTAAGGAAATGGTCCAGTTTCATTTTTCTGCATGTGGCTGTCCAATTTTCCCAACACCATTTATTGAAGAGGCTGTTTTTTCCCATTGGACATTCTTTCCTGCTTTGTCAAAGATTAGTTGACCATAGAGTTGGGGGTCTATTTCTGGGCTCTCTATTCTGTTTCTTTGATCTATGTGTCTGTTTTTGTGCCAGTACCATACTGTCTTGATGATGATAGCTTTGTAATAGAGCTTGAAGCCTGCAGTTGTGATGCCACCAACTTTGGCTTTCTTTCCCAAAATTCCTCTGGCTATTTGAGGTCTTTTATGGTTCCATATAAATTTTAGGATTATTTGTTTCATTTCTTTGAAAAAAAAATTGATGGTATTTTGATAGGTATTGCATTAAACATGTAGATTGCTTTAGGTAGCATAGAGATTTTCACAATATTTGTTCTTCCAATCATCAGCATGGGACGTTTTTCCATTTCTTTGTGTCTTCCTCAATTTCTTTCATGAATACTTTATAGTTTTCTGAGTATAGATTCTTTACCTCTTTGGTTAGGTTTATTCCTAGGTATATTATTGGTTTTGGGTACAATTGTAAATGGAAATGACTCCTTAATTTCTCTTTCTTCTGTCTTGCTTTTGGTGTATAAAAATGCAACTGAGTTCTGTGCATGGATTTTATATTCTGACACTTTACTGAATTACTGAACAAGTTCTAGCAGATTGGGAGAGGGGTTTTTGGGTTTCCCACATATAATATCATATCATCTGCAAAGAGTGAGAGTTTGACTTCTTCTTTGCCGATTTGGGTGCCTTTAATTTCTTTTTGTTGTCTGATTGCCAGGCTAGGACTTCTAGTACTATGTTGAATAGCAGTGGTGATAATGGACATCCCTGCCATGTTCCTGACCTCAGTGGAAAATCTCTCAGTTTTTTTTCCATTGAGAACAATATTTGCGGTGTTCTTTTCATAGATGTCTTTGATGATATTGAGGTATGTGCCCTCTATCCCTACACTTTGAAGAGTTTTGATCAAGGAAGGATGCTGTACTTTGCCAAATGCTTTTCAGCATCTATTGAGAGTATCCTGTATTTTTAATCCTTTCTTTTATTAATGTATCATATCACACTGATTGATTTGTGGGTGTTGAACCAACCTTGCAGCCCTGGAATAAATCCCAGCTGGTCGTGGTGAATAATCATTTTAATGTACTGCTGGATCCTATTGGCTACTATTTTGGTGAGAATTTATGCATCTGTGTTAATCAAGAATATGGGTCTGTAATTCTCTTTTTTGATGAGGTCTTTGTCTGGTTTTGGCATCAAAGTAATGCTGGCCTCATAAAATGAGTTTGGAAGGTTTCCTTCCATTTCTATATTTTGGAACAGTTTCAGGAGAATAGGTATTAATTCTTCTTTAAATGTCTGGTAAAATTCCCCTGTGAAGCCGTCTGGCCCTGGGCTCTTGTTTTTGGGGAGATTTTTGATGACTGCTTCACTCTCCTTAGTAGTTATGGGTCTGTTCAGGTTTTGTATTTCTTCTTGGTTCAGTTTCGGTAGTTTATATGTCTCTAGAAATGCATCCATTTCTTCCAGATTGTCAAATTTGCTGGCGTACAGTTGCTCATAATATGTTCTTATAATTGTTTGTATTTCTTTAGTATTGGTTGTGATCTCTCCTCTTTCATTCATGATTTTATTTATTTATTTATTTCTCTTTTCTTTTTGATAAGTCTGTACCACGTGGTTTTGGTGCAACTGTAAATAAGATTGATTCCTTGATTTCTATTTTTTTTTTTGCCTCATTGTTAATATACAGAATGCAACGGACTTCTGTGCATTGATTTTTATCCTGTGCCTTTGCTGAATTCCTGCATGAGTTCTAGCAATTTCTAGATAGTATCTTTACATTTTCTCCATAGCCTATCATATCATTTATGAAGTATGAAAGTCTGACTTCTTCTTTGCTGATTTAGATGTCTTTTTTATAATTTAAATTTTATTTATTTATTTTTTTAAAACATATAATGTATTTTTATCCCCAAGGGTACAGGTCTGTGAATCACCAGGTTTACACATTTCACAGAACTCACCATAGCACATCCCACCCCAATGTCCATAACCCCACCCCCCCAACCCCAATCCCCCCATCAACGTTCAGTTTGTTTTGTGAGATTAAGAGTCACTTATGGTTTGTCTCCCTCCCAATCCCATCTTGTTTCATTTACTCTTCTCTTACCCCCTTAACCCCCCCATGTTGCATCTTCTCTCCCTCATATCAGGGAGATCATATGATAGTTGTCTTTCTCCGATTGACTTATTTCGCTAAGCATGATACCCTCTAGTTCCATCCACGTCGTCGCAAATGGCAAGATTTCATTTCTTTTGATGGCTGCACAGTATTCCATTGTGTATATATACCACATCTTCTTTATCCATTCGTCTGCTGATGGACATCTAGGTTCTTTCCATAGTTTGGTTGTTGAAGACATTGCTGCTATAAACATTCGGGTGCATGTGCCCATTCAGATCATTACGTTTGTATCTTTAGGGTAAATACCCAGCAGTGCAATTGCTGGGTCATAGGGTAGTTCTATTTTCAACATTTTGAGGAACCTCCATGCTGTTTTCCAGAGTGGTTGCACCAGCTGGCATTCCCACCAACAGTGTAGGAGTGTTCCCCTTTCTCCGTATCCTCGCCAGCATCTGTCATTTCCTGACTTGTTAATTTTAGCCATTCTGACTGGTGTGAGGTGATATCTCATGGTGGTTTTGATTTGTATTTCCCTGATGCCGAGTGATATGGAGCACTTTTTCATGTGTCTGTTGGCCATCTGGATGTCTTCTTTGCAGAAATGTCTGTTCATGTCCTCTGCCCATTACTTGATTGGATTATTTGTTCTTTGGGTGTTGAGTTTGCTAAGTTGTTTATAGATTTTGGACACTAGCCCTTTATCTGACACGTCATTTGCAAATATCTTCTCCCATTCTGTCAGTTGTCTTTTGGTTTTGTTCACTGTTTCCTTTGCTGTGCAAAAGCTTTTGATCTTGATAAAATCCCAATACTTCATTTTTGCCCTTGCTTCCCTTGCCTTTGGTGATGTTCTGAGGAAGATGTTGCTGTGGCTGAGGTCGAAGAGGTTGCTGCCTGTGTTCTCAAGGATTTTGATGGATTCCTTTCTCACATTGAGATCCTTCATCCATTTTGAGTCTATTTTCGTGTGTGGTGTAAGAAAATGATCCAATTTCATTTTTCTGCATGTGGCTGTCCAGTTTTCCCAACACCATTTATTGAAGAGGCTGTCTTGGGCGCCTGGGTGGCTCAGTGGGTTAAGCCGCTGCCTTCGGCTCAGGTCATGATCTCAGGGTCCTGGGATCGAGTCCCACATCGGGCTCTCTGCTCAGCAAGAAGCCTGCTTCCCTCTCTCTCTCTGCCTGCCTCTCCATCTACTTGTGATCTCTCTCTGTCAAATAAATAAATAAAATCTTAAAAAAAAAATTAAAAAGAGGCTGTCTTATTTCCATTGGACATTCTTTCCTGCTTTGTCGAAGATTAGTTGACCATAGAGTTGAGGGTCTATTTCTGGGCTCTCTCTTCTGTTCCATTGATCTATGTGTCTGTTTTTGTGCCAGTACCATGCTATCTTGATGATGACAGCTTTGTAATAGAGTTTGACGTACAGAATTGTGATGGCACCAACTTTGGCTTTCTTTTTCAATATTCCTTTGGCTATTCGAGGTCTTTTCTGGTTCCATATAAACTTTAGGATTATTTGTTCCATTTCTTTGAAAAAAATGGATGGTACTTTGATAGGAATTGCATTAAATGTGTAGATTGCTTTAGGTAGCATAGACATTTTCACAATATTTATTCTTCCAATCCAGGAGCATGGAACATTTTTCCAATTCTTTGTGTCTTCCTCAATTTCTTTCATGAGTACTTTATAGTTTTCTGAGTATAGATTCTTAGTCTCTTTGGTTAGGTTTATTCCTAGGTATCTTATAGTTTTGGGTGCAATTGTAAATGGGATGGACTCCTTAATTTCTCTTTCTTCTGTCTTGCTGTTGGTGTAGAGAAATGCAACTGATTTCTGAGCATTGATTTTCTATCCTGACACTTTACTGAATTCCTGTACAAGTTCTAGCAGTTTTGGAGTGGAGTCTTTTGGGTTTTCCACATATGGTATCATATCATTTGCAAAGAGTGAGAGTTTGACTTCTTCTTTGCCGATATGGATGCCTTTAATTTCCTTTTGTTGTCTGATTGCTGAGGCTAGGACTTCTAGTACCATATTGAATAAAAATGGTGATAATGGACATCCCTGCCGTGTTCCTGACCTTAGCGGAAAAGCTTTCAGTTTTTTTCCATTGAGAATGATAATTGCAGTGGGTTTCTCATAGATGGCTTTGATAATATTGAGGTATGTGCCCTCTATCCCTACACTTTGAAGAGTTTTGATCAGGAAGGGATGCTGTACTTTGTCAAATGCTTTTTCAGCATCTATGGAGAGTATCATATGGTTCTTGTTCTTTCTTTTATTGATGTGTTGTATCAGATTGATTGATTTGCAGATGTTGAACCAACCTTGCAGCCCTGGGATAAATCCCACTTGGTCGTGGTGAATAATCCTTTTAATGTACTGTTGAATCCTATTGGCTAGTATTTTGGCGAGAATTTTTGCATCTGTGTTCATCAAGGATATTGGTGTGTAGTTCTCTTTTTTGATGGGATCCTTGTCTGATTTTGGGATCAAGATGATGCTGGCCTCATAAAATGAGTTTGGAAGTTTTCCTTCCATTTCTATTTTTTGGAACAGTTTCAGGAGAATAGGAATTAGTTCTTCTTTAAATGTTTGGTAGAATTCCCCTGGGAAGCCGTCTGGCCCTGGGCTTTTGTTTGTTTGGAGATTTTTGATGACTGTTTCAATCTCCTTACTGGTTATGGGTCTGTTCAGGATTTCTATTTCTTCCTGGTTCAGTTGTGGTAGTTTATATGTCTCTAGTAATGCATCCATTTCCTCCAGATTGTCTAATTTGTTGGTGTAGAGTTGCTCATAGTATGTCTCTAGTAATGCATCCATTTCCTCCAGATTGTCCAATTTGTTGGTGTAGAGTTGCTCATAGTATGTTCTTATAATTGTCTGTATTTCTTTGGTGTTCGTTGTGATCTCTCCTCTTTCATTCATGATTTTATTTGTTTGGGTCCTTTCTCTTTTCTTTTTGATAAGTCTGGCCAGGGGTTTATCGATCTTATTAATTCTTTCAAAGAACCAGCTCCTAGTTTCGTTGATTTGTTCTATTGTTTTTTTGGTTTCTATTTCATTGATTTCTGCTCTGATCTTTATGATTTCTCTTCTCCTGCTGGGTTTAGGGTTTCTTTCTTGTTCTTTTTCCAGCTCCTTTAGGTGTAGGGTTAGGTTGTGTACCTGAGACCTTTCTTGTTTCTTGAGAAAGTCTTGTACCGCTATATATTTTCCTCTCAGGACTGCCTTTGTTGTGTCCCACAGATTTTGAACTGTTGTGTTTTCATTATCATTTGTTTCCATGAATTTTTTCAATTCTTCTTTAATTTCCTGGTTGACCCATTCATTCTTTAGAAGGATGCTGTTTAGTCTCCATGTATTGGGCTCTTTCCAAATTTCCTCTTTTGCTTGAGTTCTATCTTCAGACTGTTGTGGTCTGAAAATATGCAGGGAATGATCCCAATCTTTTGATACCAGTTGAGACCTATTTTAGGACTGAGGATGTGATCTATTCTGGAGAATGTTGCATGTGCACTAGAGAAGAATGTGTATTCTGTTGCTTTGGGATGAAATGTTCTGAATATATCTGTGATGTCCATCTGGTCCAGTGTGTCATTTAAGGCCTTGATTTCCTTGTTGATCTTTTGCTTGGATGATCTGTCCATTTCAGTGAGGGGAGTGTTAAAGTCCCCTACTATTATTGTATTATTGTCGATGTGTTTCTTTGATTTTGTTATTAACTGGTTTATATAGTTGGCTGCTCCAACGTTAGGGGCATAGATATTTAAAATTGTTCTTGTTGTTGTTTAAAACAACAATTTAAACAAGAATTTAAAATTGTTCTTCTTGCTGGACAGATCCTTTGTGTATGATATAGTGTCCTTCCTCATCTCTTATTATAATCTTTGGCTTAAAATCTAATTGATCTGATATAAGGATTGCCACTCCTGTTTTCTTCTGATGTCCATTAGCATCGTAAATTCTTTTCCACCCCCTCACTTTAAAGCTCGAGGTGTCTTCGGGTTTAAAATGCATTTCTTGTAGGCAACATATAGATGGGTTTTGTTTTTTTATCCATTCTGATACCCTGTGTCTTTTGATTGGGGCATTTAGCCCATTAACATTCAGGGTAAGTATTGAGAGATATGAATTTAGTGCCATTGTATTGCCTGTAAGGTGACTGTTATTGTATATTGTCTCTGTTTCTTTCTGATCTACTACTTTTAGGGTCTCTCTTTGCTTAGAGGACCCCTTTCAATATTTCCTGTAGAGCTGGTTTGGTGTTTGCAAATTCTTTCAGTTTTTGTTTGTCCTGGAAGCTTTTAATCTCTCCTTCTATTTTCACTGATAGCCTAGCTGGATATAATATTCTTGGCTGCATGTTTTTCTTGTTTAGTGCTCTGAATATATCATCCAGCTCTTTCTGGCCTGCCAGGTCTCTGTGGATAAGTCTGACGCCAATCTAATATTTTTACCATTGTATGTTACAGACTTCTTTTCCCGGGCTGCTTTCAGGATTTTCTCTTTGTCACTAAGACTTGTAAATTTTACTATTAGGTGACGGGGTGTGGACCTATTCTTATTGATTTTGAGGGGGGTTCTCTGCACCTCCTGGATTTTGATGTTTGTTCTCTTTGCCATATTGGGGAAATTCTCCAATAATTCTCTCCAATATACCTTCTGTTCCCCCTCTGTTTCCTCTTCTTCTGGAATCAGAATTATTATTATGTTGTTTCGTCTTATGGTGTCACTTATCCCTCAAATTCTGCCCTCGTGGTCCAGCAGCTGTTTGTCCCTCTTTTGCTCAGCTTCTTTATTCTCTGTCATTTGGTCTTCTATATCGCTAATTCTTTCTTCTGCCTCATTTATCCTAGCAGCGAGAGCCTCCATTTTTTATTGCACCTCATTAATAGCTTTTTAGATTTCAACTTGGTTAGATTTTAGTTCTTTTATTTCTCCAGAAAGGGCTTTTATGTCTCCTGAGAGGGTTTCTCTAATATCTTCTATGCCTTTTTCGAGATCGACTAGAACCTTGAGAATCGTCATTCTGAACTCTAGATCTGACATATTACCAATGTCTGTATTGATTAGGTCCCTAGCCTTTGGTACTGCCTTTTGTTCCTTTTTCTGTGGTGAATTTTTCTGCCTTGTCATTTTGTCCAGATAAGAGTATATGATGGAGCAAGTAAAATACTAGAAGGGTAGCAACATCCCCAGGAAAATATGCTTTAACCAAATCAGAAGAGATCCCAAATTGTGAGGGGGGAGAAAGGGGATAAAAGAGGTTCAGAAAGAAAAAAAAATGAAACAATTAAAAGAAGAAAATGAATAAAGAAAAAATATAAAAAGGAAAAAATATATTAGATAAACTAGTTAAAAATCGTTAAAAAAGAAAAGGGTAAAAGTTTAAAAAATTTAGCAGAAGAAGAGAAAAAAACTGAAAAAGAAAAAAAAATTAACTGCCAGGCTAAAGAATCATGGGGAGAAAGCCATGAGCTCCAGCTTTGCTTTCTCCTCCTCTGAAATTCTGCTGCTCTCCATGGTATTGAAACTGCACTCCTTGGTAGGTGAACTTGGTCTTGGCTGGATTTCTTGTTGCTCTTCTGGGGGAGGGGCCTTTTGTAGTGATTCTCAAGTGTCTTTGCCCCAGGCGGAGTTGCACCTCCCGTACCAGGGGCCGGGCTGAGTAATCCGCTTGGGTTTGCTTTCAGGAGCTTTTTTCCCTGAGCGCTTTCCGTAGAGTTCCGGAGGGTGGGAAGATGGCAGCCTCCCGTTCTCCGGCCCAGAGGAGCTGAGGGCCGGGGCCCCATCCTCAGTGCGCCCTCAGAGAACAGCGCCTAATTACTCCTGTCTCCCTGGCCTCAGGCCGCGCTCCAAGCTGACCAAGCCTGCGACCGGTTCAAGGTAACCCCGAGTTTAGAGCTCACTCCTCAGCTCTTCTCTGTAGCCGACTTCCCCGTTCTAATACCTGTAAGCTCTGCGACACTCAGACACCCCCGATCCTTCTGTGACCCTGCGAGACCTGAGGCCACGCTGACCCCGCACGGGCTTCACCCCATTTAGGCCTTTGGAGTGATGTCCCTCAGTGGAACAGACTTTTAAAAGTCCTGATTTTGTGCTCTGTTGCTCTGCCGCCTGCCAGGACCCAGCCCCTCCCCCCGCAGTCTATCTTCACGTCGCTTTGGATTCACTTCTCCGCCAGTCCTACCTTTCAGAAAGTGGTTGATTTTCTGTTTCTAGAATTGCAGTTCTTCTCTTCGATCTCCCGTTGGATTTGTTGGTGTTTGCAATCTTTAGATAAGCTATCTAGCTGATCTCCTGCTACCTGAAGTAGTCTCAGCAGGCTACTTCTCCACCATCTTGACTCTGCCTGATTTAGATGTCTTTTAATTCTTTTTATTGTATGATTGCTGAGGCTTGGACCTCTAGTACTATTGAACAACTGTGGTGAGAGTAGACTTGCCTGTTGTGTTTCCACCTTCTCATACTGCTGGTAGTATGAAACTGGTGTAGCCACTCTGGTAAACAGTATGGAGGTTCCTCAATCAGTTAAAAATAGAGCTACCTGGGGCGCCTGGGTGGCTCAGTGGGTTAAAGCCTCTGCCTTCAGCTCAGGTCATGGTCTCAGGGTCCTGGGATCGAGCCCCACATCGGGCTCTCTGCTTGGCCGGGAGCCTGCTTCCCTCTCTCTCTCTGCCTGCCTCTCTGCCTACTTGTGATCTCTCTCTCTCTGTGTCAAATAAATAAAATCATAAAAAAAAATAGAGCTACCCTATGACACAGCAGGTGCACTACTTGGTATTTATTCAAAGGTACATACATTGTGATTCAAGGGGGCATATGCACCCCAATGTTTGTAGCAGCAATGTCCACAAGGGCCAAACTAGGGAAAGAGCCCACAAGTCTTTCAGCAGATGAATAGATAAATAAGATGTGGTGTATATATACATTCTCCAGCAATCAAAAAGAATGAAATCTTGCCATTTACAATGAAGTTCCAAGGAACTAGAGTGTGTTATACGAAGCAAAATAAGTCAGTCAGAGAAAGACAAATATGTAGGATTTCACTCATCTGTGGAATTTAAAAAACAAAATAGATGAACATAGGGGAAGGAGGGAAAATAATATAAGATGAGAACTGAGGTGGAGGCAAATCATAAGAGACCCTTAACTATAGGGAATAAGCAGGGTTGCAGGAGGGGAGATGGGTGGGAGGGGGGAACAATTGGTGATTGGCATTAAGAAGGACATTGATGTAATGAGCACGGGTTGTTTTATGCAACTGGTGAATCACTAAATTCTACCACTGAAACTTTAGGAAAATGTCTCAGAGAAGTCAGAGATATAAAGAACAGTGTGGCAGTTTTCTCTGTGTCTAACTTTCTAAGACTATACATTAGGTTTTGAACATAATGGGCTTCTTATTCTACATCCCAGAGTTAAACAATCCTCATTTCAGTACTAATTTCAGAGGAAGATGAAGCCCTTTTATAATTCGCTGTGTTTGCAGCAGAGCGGAAAGTGTATTCCTTGCTGACACTTAGTTCCAAAGAAAATGCAAAAAGGACAAAGTTGTGTCTGTCCAATCTCCTGTACCCAATTTATTTCATCCAAAATTTTATTTTCTAATAATTGACGATTGTAAACTTATGAATAAAATAACACTTTAACATTTAAAAATTGTTGCTCTGCTCTTAATTACAACCGTTGGTTCTTTGTGGCTCCTCCTAAGGAATATGTAAATATCTAGATTTGTCCCCCTCAAATGCCCTGGATTGGGTAAGAATAATAATGCATTCATTCAGAGGGAGGGTCAAAAATATTTCTTACAACAGAGATCAATATGATAATATCCAAATTTATGACACATGTAATTAGCATCTTACAAGGAGAGGGAAACAATTAGCAGAAGATTATTTGAAGAAATAATGGCTGAAGCTAATTCGAATTTGTTGAAAAACACCAAATTAAATTCAGGAAGCCCAGCAAAACCCAAATAAAAAAATAAAAAATAAAAACTAGATCACATGTGGGCACATTGTTCTCATACTTCTGAAACAGATTAAAACATATTGAAAGCAATGAGAGAATAACAGCACTTTATATGCCTAGAAATTCATTAGAAACAATAAATTTTGGAGATAATAATCATCTCATTAAAAAATCCTGCCAACTCAGAATTCAGTCTTCCAGAATAAAAGTAAATGAAGACATTTTCCAGCTATACTTGGCCTGCAGTGTAAGAAGTGTTAGAGGAAGGAAATGTGTCAGGTTTATGTGTAATAGTTTCATGAGAAATCTTGTTATTTTGGAAGGCATAAGGACATATCAGGCTAAATATGAAAGACAACCTTCTGTTAATTTCCTTGCAGTATGCATGAGCATTCAAAGCAAAGTTTGCAAGTTTCTTTCAATGTTTATAATGTATGTGATATGTAAGACCTATGACAACTATTGAAAATAATGGTTAGGGGAGGGGATAAATAGACCTGATCCATACAGGATTTCTTATGTTGTACAACTAATTCTACCTAGACCATGTAAAGTTAAGACTGTGTGCTGTAATCTTAATACAACCACTAAGAAGAAACTGTAAACAGGGAGAGCCTAGAAGCCAAGATACAAATTGAAATGGAGTTCTAAAAGATTTACATTTCTTATTTTTCAATCTCCAAATATATATTAGTAGATAAGAAATAAAGCTCTTGCCTTTCAACTACATAATCTTCTCTATTACCTTTTTCATATTAAAAAATCCGCTAAGTGTACATTTTATCATAGAAAAAATTATTTCCCAGATTTTAATGATCATCATTGCTAAAGAAATACTTCTGCAGTTATTCTCAACCTAGGTCATATAGGATATGGAAGGTATGCTCAAAATTGGAAAATCATGCAGGAAAAAAAAAAGGAAAATAAAAGCAAAAGAGAAACACACACACACATGCACCCCAAATAATGGAATTCTTTAATATTGATTATAAAGTACAAATATTTAGAGTGAATAAAAGTATAAGGGATACAGATGGACTACCAAAAAAGAGGTTAGTGTCTGAGGGTTCGGCAATGGAAAAACCCAGAGTAATTTTTAAAAATCAAAAAGAAGAAGTCTAGAAATGAAAACAAAAACAAAAATATTTAAATGAATAATCCATGGAGTGATTAAAGAACAAGTTAGAAAAGATTAGGGAGTATGTAAGTGAAATGAAAGAACACTTGAAGACAGGAGAAAAGGAGGGAGAAACTATAAAAGCTACAGGCATGAGGGATAACATTTACAGAGAGGATCAGAATCATTGGGAGAATGCAGATAAGCCATATTGGAAGAGAGCATATGTGATGGTATCAGGACTGGCCACTGGATCATCCCATTCAAGAAACACAGTTCCTCATTTTTGGAAAAGATACCTTTAATGAACACTGTGCTGCATCATAGTAAAACTATTTCTAATTCCCATCCTTCCATTTTCTGTTGAATCTATGACAAATTGGATTTTTGCCCCAACAGCTCACTGGAACGATTCCCTATTCTGTACACAAAATAACAAAATCTCATCTTACTTGATTAGGAGCAGCATTCAACAGAGTGGATCATTCATTCCTCCTGGAAACACTTTTTCACTTGGTATCCATGGCAACATAGTTTCATGGACTTGACTCCTATTTCCTCATTGCGCTTTTGGTCTTGTCAACAAACAAGAGGTGATTTCACCTCTTCTCCTCTTCTTCTTTACATGAGAGAGTCTCAGAGCTTATCCTAGAACTTCCTCTTATTTACATCCACTTTAAGATCCTGGGTGACAATCTCTGTTACTTCGTTTTAAGCAGCACATGCAAGCTAAAAAGCCCAGTTTTATACTTTCTTGCCCATATCTCACCATTCACCTTAGGACATTGATCTGTGAGCCCTTAGTCAACTCTTCCATTTGTGTGTTTCATGAAAAATTCACTCTTCAGATGTCCAATCCAGACACAGACTCCTAATCACACCTGCTTCATGTATAATCCTTTCCAGATCATTGAATGGAAACAGATTCAGTCTGTTTTCAGATAGTCAAGGTAAAGCACATGCTTCATCCATGTCCCCGTTCCTTCTTTCTCAGGCCACGTTCTCACATTAGAGGCTTCTTAACACTGACTTCAAAGTATTCCAGAGTCCAATCTCTCATCGCCATTGCCCCTTTCACCTTAGCTCAAGCCACCACATCCCTGTAGTATTTCGAGTCTCCCTGTTTTTGTTCTCAATTTTTACATTTCTTTTTAAAAAATTTTTAAAATTTATTTGACAGAGATCACAAGTAGACAGAGAGGCAGGCAGAGACAGAGGAGGAAGCAGGCTCCCCACGGAGCAGAGAGCCCTGGGCTAGATCCCAGGATCCTGGGAGCATGACCTGAGCCGAAGGCAGAGGCTTTAACCCACTGAGCCACCAGGGTGCCCCTAAATTTCTTTTTATCTGACCAGTTGAGACTACTATAATGTAGTCAGAGCATGCTACTCATCTGTCCCTGCTTCTTGAAAAAGAAGTTACAGACTTACCTAACAAAAACCTGGAAGATCTGATCTTTTCAATTCATGCATATTACTTTATAATACAGCATTTTTCAATCTTTACTTCATTATCTCCCCCAAACTCAACCCGCCAAGGAGTCTTTACAGACACATTATTGCCATGAAAATTCAAAACCAGGAATATGTTATGTCTCTCTTCATGTGCTATATGTGTATCTGTGCTTAAATAAAATGGGCTAGATTTTTTTCACTACCAACACAATAGAAATACAATTATAAGAGAATATTATTTTCCTTAAGATTTTCTTTATTTATTTGTTGAAGAGAGAGAGAGCACAGGCAGGCAGTGTGGCAGACAAAGGCAAAGAGAGAAGCAGGTTCCCCACGAAGCAAGGAGCCCAATGCAGGACCCTGGGATCATGACTCGAGCCAAAGGCAGACACTTAATGACTGAGACACCCAGGTGCCCTAAGAGAATAGTATTAAAAAATATTTAAACCAACAAATGGGGACAACCTGGAAGAAATGGATAAATTCCTAGAAACATGAACTACCAAAACCAAAACAGGAAGAAATGGAAAACTTGAGCACATGGAAAACCAGCAAAGAAATAGAATCAGTCATCAAAAATCTCCCAACAAACAGAACTCCAGGGCCAGATGTTACCAAGGGGATTCTGCCAAACACTTAAAGAAGAATTAATACCTATTCTCCTCAAAAAATTCCAAACAAATAGAATTGGAAGGAAAACCTCCTAATTCATTCTATGAGGCCAGCATTAGCCTAATTGCAAAACCAGACAAAGACTCCACTATAAAAGAGGACTGCAGGCCAATATTCCTGATGAACATGGGTGCAAATATTCTCAGCAAAATATTAACAAATCAAATCCAACAGTAATTCAAAGATTCAAGTGGGATTTAATTTTTGGCGTCAAGGGTTGGTCAATATTCACAAAGAAAACAGTGTGATACACCATATTCATAAAAAAGTATAAGTACCATATGAAGCTTTCAACAGATGTATAGAAAGAATCTGACAATTCAAAATAGCTGGAGATAAATATCTCTAAATTCCTGTTGTTAATGGGATGATGTTTTCAGATATTTCCCATTATAATAGAAATGACATACGGAGAGTACAATGGAAAGAAGTATGTAATGCCGAGATTTAGAATCCTGTATAAAAGTAGAACTGTCACATCTAAGATAATCAGGTCTCAGCACTTGTGACCGAGAAAAAAGCAAGTTAACAGCATGGGTGGTCAAGCTTCTGACCCCAATATCTTGTGGAACATAAACATTTCTCAGAGTCATGTCACAATTAGCTGACACACTACAAGCTGAAAGTCTCAGACATTCTGGGGGTGTGTGATGAGATAAAGTGTCTTCAAAATAGATCAAGTGTAAGGATTTCCTGTTCAAATTTTAAGTGACACATTGAAGAGAAATCTACTTTTTCCACTATTACCTCTCTCTGAGCTTTCACAGGACCGGCAGTCTGTGAAGACCACAGATACTGTCCGTTTACAAGAGTAACCTGGTCTCCCCCTGGAAGACGTAGGACTCTCTGGCCAAGAGAAGGTATGTGTCACTCCTCTGCTGTCTCTCTCCTAGACACCTCACTTAGTGGAAGATACAGATGCTGGATGGGATGCACATGAGGTACAGTTAATATGCAATCAAATCACAGAGAACACTGGTATATTTATTCCAACAATTCAGGGTAACTGACAAGAATGAATATGGAAAACACTGGATAATTTCTTAAGTATTCAAATTCTTGCCTGTGGAGAAGTAATTAGGTAATTAGGCAGAGAGCCCATCGTGAGGCTTGATCCCAGGACCCTGGGATCATGACCTGAGCTGAAGGCAGAGGCTTTAACCCACAAGCCACCCAGGCACCCCAGGAAGTAACTTCGTAAAGGTCATAGTTTGTAAATTTGAGACCCAGGAGTAATTCCATATTTCACTGACTTTGAGCTCATTGACTGAATTATGAAATCACATTTATTTCATTTATTAGAATTCCTTATACAACTGAAGTTTCCCTACTGCTTTTGACATTCTTAGGTTTTTCTGGAAGTTTGTACCAACAGTTTTCTTCCATAAATGAACTACACTTTTATTTATCGTTTTATGGTTTCACACCTTTACTATTAAATCGGTTGTCAATTTCTGGTGTTAAGTACTTTAAAAAATACTTTTTGGTGTTTTTTATTTCATTATTGTTCAGGGTTTAGATAAGTTTATTGTGTCATGTAACATTTTCAGCACTTAAAAGATTTCTTTTAAAACTTAATGATTTCTTCGAACTCCACAATTACTCAAAGTAAGAGACCACTTGATAGTACTGCATGACATTTTAGTAAAGAAACCTGAGTCTTAAATAAAAGTAATTTACTCCAGGAAATTCCTGTATGTGCTAAAACTAATATTCCCTAATCTGGGGGACTCCATTTTTTTAACCAATAATGCATTTAAAACTTGTCAAAAAAATTGATGCAGCATTTTCTTTCTAATGTAGCATTTTAGTATTAACCCAGTTATTCCAGTAGTGTTGACCTGTTCTGTCGAATTTGGCCTTACATTAATGAGGACAATATAATTCCTGAATTCTTTTCCTTCTATTGTGTCAAACAGAGAATATCATTATAAAAACCACTAATTTCATCATGAAGCACTTCTTTAAAGCTCCAAGGAAATTAGTACCAGATTTTACATTGTTCAACAGCAGATGAGTACTACCACTCACCACACACTCCACCCACTGTGACTGTCCCACCCACTGTTCATCAAGTCCTTCAGCACAGTCCCATTCAGCCCTGTGCCTGACACCACACAGCTGCAGAGATGAATAACCAAGGAGTTACCTATGCAGAACTCAGTCAGGTTAAGGGTTTAAGAAGACAGCAAGTGAAAGCTAAGGGCACTAAAAGTGGCATTTTGGGAACAGAGCAGGAAATAACGTATGCAGAATTAACTCTTCAAGATGCTTCTCGGGATCTTCAAGGGAATGGCAAGAACTACCAATGGAAAGGTAATACTTAATTCAGACATAATATAACTGCTCTAGAATGTGCACTTGGGGAGCAGGGGTGCAGGGAATGAGTAGGGATGATTTCATATTTTTCATTTGTGTGGATCAGAGCTTGGAGCTAGAATATGGTATTCTATTTGAAATCTGAGGATGAACCTTGTTCAAGTGTTATAATTCGTGATCTTAACCCAATCTCATGGGGGTAATATATTTATTGCAAATGTAATGGTATATTCTGAGAGACAATTACAATGACCGATACAAGTTTGGGGTCCAAATTTTTATATGTGATTCCCTGTGCTTTGTAGGTTCTCTTGTATGTAAATTTCCTAAATGATTGTTTTTCATCCATGTTTTCTGAGCATTTTCATTTCTCTTCCAACTATTTACCTTCATGTCCAGGGAAGCTCATTGCTGGAATCCTGGGAATTATCTGCCTTGTCTTGATGCCCACTGTGGTCACAACAGCCGTTATTCACTGTAAGTGTTTCAATGATGACAAGGGAATTTTTCACTTTAATGATTATCAGTGCTCGAAATGTTGCACAATATTATGGAATTGTATTACCTCATTTTAATGCACGCATGCTCTAAGTGTGGAATGGTTACTCTGAATCTGTCAAAAGTAGAAATAACAGAATAAATCTATATAAAGCGTATTACACATATATTCAGATTTCATACCTGAAATACAAGTTATGGCAGAGACTTTATGGAGATATACTAGTTAGTTCTTGAGACTGGTTAAACCAAATACTGTAAAGACTGTGAGGTTTGATTCTTTAAACTTTTGAATTGTCTTCTCCCACATGTTCACTATTTTATTTAATTTTTATGGGTAAAATCAATTTTATCACAGAGATTTCCCATTCTAAATAATATACCAAACTTCAAACTAAGAAACTCAAATCATAATGATTTATTTCATTTAATATTAAGTTTTATGAGCATTGTTTTAATTTTTCTAGTTACTACAGAACCAGAGCAGAACAAGGCGTCTGTGGAAATAACGACCCAGAAAGGTAGAAAATCATTTCCAAAACTCTGATATTAGGATAGCTTATATTTTATCTGTATCTTAAGCTAGACAAATATGATAATAGATGTTTTTTGGGGAAAATGAATTAGAAAATTGTGTAGTAAATTTTCATAATTGATGAGTATAGGAGAGTATTCCTTCTTATACAACAGTATGTGGAAATACTCATTTAAAATCAGCATACAGGGGTGCCTGGGTGGCTCAGTGGATTAAGCCGCTGCCTTCGGCTATGTTCATGGACTCAGGGTTCTGGGATCAAGCCCTGCATCTGCCTCAGCATCCCTGCTGAGCGGAGAGCCTGCTTCCCCCTTTCTCTCTGCCTGACTCTCTGCCTACTTATGATCTCTCTCTCTCTGTCAAATAAATAAATAAAATCTTAAAAAATAAAATAAAATAAAATCAGCATACATGAGGTACCTGGATGGCTCAGTGAGTGAAGTGTCTGACTCTGGGTTTTGTCTCAGGTTATGAACTCAGGGTCCTGGGGCTGAGCCCCATGTCGGCTCCATGCTCAGCGCAGAGTCTGTTTGAGATATTCTTTCCCTCTCCCTCTGCCCTCTGGTTCATTTCTCTCTCTCTCCCTCTCTGTGAAATAAATAAATAGATCTTAAAATAAAATAAAATAAAATTACTACACCCATTGTTAACCAATGGCCGTAAATTTCCTCCTGCTATAACATGACATAATATAAACCATTATACAATCCCAAATAAGTTTTGTTCAGGGACTCAAAGTACATGTAAAGATGGACATTTTTGTTTGTTTGTTTTATCCTGGCACATAAGTAAGGGATGAAAGCCTGACTCTTCTGGCAGTGTGCATGTGTTTTTGTTTTATTTTTGCCCGCTTGTGAAGGTAAAGTGGTGTGTTGTATACCCATTTGTGTATACATATGTAACGTGCAAACTTGCAAGTTTTAATATTCAAAGCCTTTTGGATAATATCTCGTAACCTTTCTTTAGCTTATCATTGTGATCACTGTCCAAAAGAGTGGATTACATATTCTAAAACTTGCTACTACATTAGCACTGAAAGAAAACCATGGAATGAAAGTCGGTTGTCCTGTGCTTCTAAGAACTCTACCCTGCTCTCCATAGAGGATGAAGAGGAAATGGTGAGGTTTCAAATGTTTGCAGCTTTTATTAAAAGCTTATCATTTAATATTACATTTGTAGATCTCATCCATATAGTCATACATATTGCATATTTATTTATTTTAAAGTCTGTTACTATTCCATAGTTTGACTCCATGATATTTTACTATTTTTATACCTTTAATGTACATTTAATAATTTCTAGTTCTTGCTTTTCATAGAAAGCCATATCTATACATGCTCTTTTGCCTGAAATAACCTTACTACATTTTTTACCACACATCAAGAAATCTATATGATTGGGGCACCAGGATGGCTCAGTGGGTTAAGCCTCTGTCTTTGGCTTGGGTCATGATCTCAAGATCCTGGGATTGAACCCCACATCAGGTTCTCTGCTCAGCAGGGAGCCTTCCTCCCCTTCTCTCTCTGCCTTCCTCTGTGCCTACTTGTGATCTCCTTGTCAGATAAATAAATAAAATCTTTAAAAAAGAAAACTATATGACAGGGCACATTCATCACAAAATAGAATATAATTACACATCAGATCATGAGCGAGAAGTTTAGAGCCTCTATTAGCCCTGCCAATGTTAATACTGTGAAATGTCTTTCTTATTTTTGGAGTTTATATTGATGGAATCATGCGGTATGCATTATTATGTGTGTCTCCTTTTGTTCTTGTATGATATTTGTGATCCATCTATATCATTCCATTTGTCTATAGTTTGTGAATTTTCACTGCTGCTGTCTTATATGAATAGGACATTTTAAAAGCTCTTCTCAGAAACTTAAATACTTTTTAGTATGTGGGTATCATGAATAATTATTTTATGAAAGGCTTTTTCTATGTGTTTTCCATGTATTGTATTTATAATAACTTATTATACATAACTATATAGTATATAGTATATTTATGAAATGTAAATAATGCATTTATCAAAATAACAATACATCAATGTGGCTCTGTGGGTTAAGCCTCTGCCTTTGGTTCTGGTCATGATCTCAGGGTTCTGGGATTGAGCCCCACATCGGGCTCTCTGGTGGGCGGGGAGCCTGCTTCCCCCTCCTCTCTCCCTGCCTCTCTGCCTACTTGTGATGTCTCTTCCTCTCTCTCCCTCTCTATCAAATAAGTAAAGAAATCTTTAAGAAAAAAAGAAAACTACATGATTGTGCATATTCATCACAAAATAGAACATAATTACAAATCAGATCATGAGCAAGAAATTTAGAGCCTCTATTAGCCCTTCCAGTTTTGATACTGTGAAATATCTTTGCTTATTTTTGGAATTTATATCGATGGAATCATGCAGTATGCATTATTATACGTATCTCCTTTTACTCTCGTATGATATTTGTAATCCATCTTTATTACTGCATTTGTCTATAGTTTGTGAATTTTTACTGCTGCTGTCTTTATGAAAAGGACATTTTAAAATCAATTTTCAGAAATTTACTTCCTTTTTAATATGTGGGTATTATAAATAATTATTTTATGAAAGGCTTTTTCTATGTGTTTTCCATGTATTGTATTTATAACAACTTATTATACATAACTACATAGTATATAGTATATTTATGAAATGTAAATAGTGCATTTGTCAAAATAGCAATGCATAAATGTAACATTATAATTGTATTTATATATGATTATTATACATTTTCTTCGAAGCATTAGTATGAAATTGCTCAGTCATAGATATGTGTATCTTTCAATATATTACATTATCCCTACATTTATCTAATGTATTGTATAAATAGATCGTACAAAATATTCCCTTGATTCAAAATTCAGAGGTCTGAGAAAAATTATGACAAAAAGTTCTGGTGGTTATAGAACAGTATCATTTTTCTGGACTGTGAGTTATTAGGATATTCTCTTTGGTGAGAAGGACTCGAGTGTGTCCCTTGCTTTTTTCTCCTAGATGGTGTTTTCTTTGGTTTTCTTGGAAGTCCTTACCATGTTTTAAATATGAGCTCTTTTTTGAGTTTACAAGATGGAAATAGCTCTATATTGCATTTTTACTCCCCTATTAGAGTCCTTTAATGATCAGAATTTTAGTATTTCCATGGTCCAATATATCATTTAGGTGTTAGTGATTATTTTGAACCTATTTCAGAAGTTAGTCAAAGTTCATAAACATAATTTCCCATATTACTTTTTTTTTTTTTTTTTTTTTTTTTTTCAGAGAGAGAGGGAGAGAGAGCGAGCACAGGCAGACAGAATGGCAGGCAGAGGCAGAGGGAGAAGCAGGCTCCTGCTGAGCAAGGAGCCCGATGCGGGACTCGATCCCAGGACGCTGGGATCATGACCTGAGCCGAAGGCAGCTGCTTAACCAACTGAGCCACCCAGGGGTCCCTCCCATATTACTTTTATCTTTTTTCTTTATTTATTACTTTTTCACTTTAATTAGAGTTTCTGATGCAATTGGAATTTATTTTTGGTGATGTTGTATTTGCAATGCAGTGAGATAAATGTGAAGGTTATAGTTTTCTACATCATGAACCTAATTGATGGAGCATAATGTAAAGCAAAGTCAATCTTTTCTTCATAAATAACTTTTTACATATATAGTCATATACATGTCCACATGTGTTCTAATCTGCTTCATATAAGCTATGTAGATAGTATATATCTTTATATAGATAATTATAAACACATATATCAGTCTACACATTCTGTCACAACCCACAGCACTTTGAGTAAAATGTAGAGCCTTCCCTTCACTTGATGTCCCTTTACTGTGTCTCATTTCTACTTTGTTTTAAATGTTTCTCTACTTACGTTGAGAATTATGTGAATGTTATCACTTTGTTTCAACTGATGATTTTCATTCAAATATCAAACAATTTAGACGCTAGAGTTGAAGCAAAGTCCCTTAGACCTAATGACAGTTTTATACTTTTGTTTTCCCTTTCTTCCTGATGATCCTTGCAAGATTGCTTCTGTTACCATTTAATTTCCGTTTGGATAATTCCCTTTAGCAGTTCTTTCAGAGTGGGGGTGGCGGTGACACTTTTCCTAGTTTTCCTTTATCTCACAATGTCTTGATTTCCCCTGCATTCCTGAGTGATGTGCCCCTTGGATAGTCAGTGGTTGATTGGTGTCTACATTTTTTTGTTGGTTTGTTTGTTTGGGTCTTTCTAGCATGCCTTTTTTCTATTATGTTGACTAGAGAGAAAAATACAGTTTGGGGCCTTTCGTTTGTGCACTTTGATGTCTGTGGTTTGCTCACCAGTCTGATATGTGAGGAAAAGAGAATATTCAGGGCGCTGACCACCATGTCATTCCTTGGGGTTAGAGGGCGCAGTTCTGTCAGCTTTCTCATCACCTGTTTGAATGTTATGTTGTTTTGTGTATAATATCCAGGTGTTTTAGCTGTATTTCGTGGAGGAAGTAGGGAACAGTAGCATATCCTCTCTTTCTTGCTGGAATAGGAATTCTGATATGTAGTAGTTCTAATGTGAATGTTCCTAAGACTGATAGTGTTGAGCAACTTTCTCTGTATTTATTTCCCATCAATAAATGCTTTTTGGAAAAAAAAATGCTTTTTGGTGAAGTATCTTGAAATATTTTTGTTATATTTTTACTTTTTGTTATCATATTTTGAGAATTCTTTATGTATCCTGGCAGCAAGTTTTTTAGTAGATGTATTATTTGTAAATATTTCCTCTCAGTCTATGACTTGTCTTTCCTTTACTTCAAAGCACAGACATTATCTTAAGGAACTACACTTCATCAGTTTGCTCTTTTATGGATCATGTTTTGTTTCTCTCTGAAAAATCTCTGCCCAACTTGTGGTCAGATTTTTTCCTAATATATCTTCTTGAAATTTTATCATTTGCACTTACAGATGATCATCTTTTAACATTTTTGTATATGGTATGAAGTATATGTTATTAATTCCATTTGAAACTGATTGCTTCCTCAACATTTATTGTAATACCATACTTTCTCCAAGAAATGATTTTGTATCATTGCCTAAATCTGCATTCCCTATATGTGTGGATATGAACTTTGCACTTCCTTCTCGGGTTCTTTAATCTTGTGTATATTTTTGTCAATCCATACTTTTTTAATGTCCTGTTATAAACAATGGCTTTATATTAGTTCTTTTTCAGAGTTATCATATCTATTCTAGATCTTTGCATTGACATTTTCTTTTTTATTTCTGTCATTCTAAATGTCTTTTTTAAAAATTTTTTTTTTATTTTCAGCATAATCGTATTCATTGTTTTTGTACCACACCCAGTGCTCCATGCAGTCCGTGCCCTCTCTAATACCCACCACCTGGTTCCCTCAACTTCCCACCCCCCCACCTCTTCAAACACTTCAGATTGTTTTTCAGAGTCCATAGTCTCTCATTGTTCACCTCCCCTTCCAATTTCCCCCAAATGCCTTCTCCTAACTCCCCATGTCCTCCATGCTATTTGTTATGCTCCACAAATAAGTGAAACCGTATGATAATTGACTCTCTCTGCTTGACTTATTTCACTCAGCATAATCTCTTCCAGTCCCGTCCATGTTGAGAAAAAAGTTGGGTATTCATCCTTTCTGATGGAGGCATAATACTCCATAGTGTATATGGACCACATCTCCTTATCCATTCATCTGTTGAAGGGCATCTTGGTTCTTTCCACAGTTTGGCGACTGTGGCCATTGCTGCTATAAACATTGGGGTACAGATGGCCCTTCTTTTCACTCCATCTGTATCTCTGGGGTAAATACCCAGTAGTGCAATTGCGGGTCATAAGGAAGTTCTATTTTTAATTTCTTTCTTTTTTTTTTTTTAATCTTTTTTTTTTTTTAAGATTTTTATTTATTTATTTGACAGAGAAAAATCACAAGTAGGCAGAGAGGCAGGCAGAGAGAGAGGAGGAAGCAGGCTCCCTGCCGAGCAGAAAGCCCGATGTGGGGCTTGAACCCAGGACCTGGGATCATGACCTGAGCCGAAGGCAGCAGCCTAACCCACTGAGCCACCCAGGCGCCCCCTATTTTTAATTTCTTGAGGAATCTCCACACTGTTCTCCAAAGTCGCTGCACCAACTTGCATTCCCACCAACAGTGGAAGAGGGTTCCCCTTTCTCCACATCCCCTCCAACACATGTTGTTTCCTGTCTTGCTAATTTTGGCCATTCTAACTGGTGTAAGGTGATATCTCAATGTGGTTTTAATTTGAATCTCCCTAATGGCTAGTGATGATGAACATTTTTTCATGTGTCTGATAGCCATTTGTATGTCTTCATTGGAGAAGTGTCTGTTCATATCTTCTGCCCATTTTTTGATATGATTATCTGTTTTGTATGTGTTGAGTTTGAGGAGTTCTTTATAGATTCTGGATATCAATCTTTTGTCTGTACTGTCATTTGCAAATATCTTCTCCCATTCCGTGGGCTGCCTCTTTGTTTTCTTGACTGTTTCCTTTGCTGTGCAGAAGCTTTTGATTTTGATGAAGTCCCAAAAGTTTATTTTGGCTTTTGTTTCCTTTGCCTTTGGAGACATATCTTGAAAGAAGTTGCTGTGGCTGATAGTGAAGAGATTACTGCTTAAGTTCTCCTCTAGGATTCTGATGGATTCCTGTCTCACGTTGAGGTCTTTTACCCATTTTGAGTTTATCTTTGTGTATGGTGTAAGAGAATGGCCGAGTTTCATTCTTCTACATATAGCTACCCAGTTTTCCCAGCACCATTTATTGAAGAGACTGTCTTTTTTCCACTGGATATTTTTTCCTGTTTTGTCGAAGATTAACTGACCATAGAGTTGAGGGTCCATGTGTGGGCTCTCTACTCTGTTCCACTGGTCTATGTGTCTGTTTTTATGCCAGTACCATGCTGTCTTGGTGATCACAGCTTTGTAGTAAAGCTTGAAATCAGGTAACGTGATGCCCCCAGTTTTATTTTTGTTTTTCAACATTTCCTTAGCGATTCGGGGTCTCTTCTGGTTCCATACAAATTTTTGGATTATTTGCTCCAGCTCTTTGAAGAATACCGGTGGAATTTTGATTGGAATGGCATTAAAAGTATAGATTGCTCTAGGCAGTATAGACATTTTAACAATGTTTATTCTTCCAATCCAAGAACATGGAATTGTCTTCCATCTTTTTGTGTCTTCTTCAATTTCTTTCATGAGTGTTCTGTATGTAGTTCCTCGAGTATAGATCCTTTATCTCTTTGGTTAGGTTTATTCCCAGGTATCTTATGGTTCTTGGTGCTATAGTAAATGGAATCGATTCTCTAATTTCCCTTTCTGTATTTTCATTGTTAGTGTATAAGAAAGCCACTGATTTCTGTACATTGACTTTGTATCCTGCCACGTTACTGAATTGCTGTATGAGTTCTAGCAGTTTGGGGGTGGAGTCTTTTGGGTTTTCCATATAAAGAATCATGTCATCTGTGAAGAGAGAGAGTTTGACTTCTTCATTGCCAATTTGGATACCTTTTATTTCTCTTTGTTGTCTGATTGCTGTTGCTAGGACTTCTAATACTATGTTGAACAAGAGTGGTGAGAGTGGGCATCCTTGTCGTGTTCCTGATCTCAACGGGAAGGCTGCAAGCTTTTTCCCATTGAGGATGATATTTGCTATGGGTTTTTCATAGATAGATTTGATGAAGTTCAGGAATGTTCCCTCTATCCCTATACTTTGAAGCATTTTAATCAGGAATGGATGCTGGATTTTGTCAAATGCTTTTTCTGCATCAATTGAGAGGACCATGTGGTTCTTCTCTCTTCTCTTATTAATTTGTTCTATCACATTGATTGATTTGCGAATGTTGAACCATCCTTGTAGCCCAGGGATGAATCCCACCTGGTCATGGTGGATAATCTTTTTAATGTGCTGTTGGATCCTGTTTGCTAGGATTTTGTTGAGAATCTTAGCATTCATATTCATCAGGGATATTGGTCTGAAATTCTCCTTTTGGTGGGGTCTTTGCCTGGTTTGGGGATCAGGGTAATGCTGGCTTCATAGAAAGAGTCTGGAAGTTTTCCTTCTGCTTCAATTTTTTGAAACAGCTTCAGGAGAATAGGAGTTATTTCTTCTTTGAAAGTTTGGTAGAATTCCCCAGGGAATCCATCAGGTCCTGGGCTCTTGTTTTTTGGGATGTTTTTGATCACTGCTTCAGTCTCATTACTAGATATCAGTCTATTTAGGTTGTCGATTTCTTCCTGGTTCAATTTTGGGAGTTTACAGTTTTCCAGGAATGCATCCATTTCATCTAGGTTGCTTAGCTTATTGGAATATAACTGTTGATAATAACTTCTGATGATTGTTTCTACTTCCTTGGTGTTAGTTGTGATCTCTCCCTTTTCATTCACAATTTTATTAATTTGGGCTTTCTCTCTTTTCTTTTGGATTAGTGTGGCCAATGGTTTATCGATCTTATTGATTCTTTCAAAAAACCAGCTTCTAGTTTCATTGAATACATTCTACTTTATCTCTGGTTTCTACCTCATTGATCTCTGCTCTAATCTTGATTATTTCCCTTCTTATGTGTGGAGTTAGTTTGATTTGTTGTTGATTCACCAGTTCTTTAAGGTGTAGAGACAGCTGCTGTGTTCTGGATTTTTCAATTTTTTTGAGGGAGGCTTGGATGGCTATGTATTTCCCCCTTAGGACCACCTTTGCTGTATCCCATAGATTTTGGACCGAAGTGTCTTCATTCTCATTGGTTTCCATGAATTGTTTCAGTTCTTCTTTGATCTCCTGGTTGATCCAAGCATTCTTAAGCAAGGTGGTCTTTAGCTTCCAGGTGTTTGAGTTCCTTCTGAACTTCTCCTTGTGATTGAGCTCCAGTTTCAAAGCATTGTGATCTGAGAATATGCAGGGAATAATCTCAGTCTTTTGGTATCGGTTGAGTCCTGATTTGTGACCCAGTATGTGGTCTATTCTTGAGAATGTTCCATGTGCACATGAGAAGAATGAGTATTCTGTTGTTTTAGGGTGGAATGTTCTGTATATATCTGTGAGGTCCATCTGGTCCAATGTGTCATTCAATGCTCTTTTTCTTTATTGATTTTCTGCTTCGATGATCTGTCTATTTCTGAGAGAGGCGTGTTAAGATCTCCTACTATTAATGTATTCATATCTCTAAATGTCTTTTTAATTAAAAATGAAAATTAGTTTTATCTTCTGCATAAGAGAAATCACATCTTTTGACCTTCTTTACTCTGCTAATGTGACAGATTACATTAATGGAATTGCAAATGTAAATCCAATTGATATTTCTTCAATAAATCTACTTATCTTGTAGTTCATTATTTGTATATATTATCAGAAACAGTTTAGATTGACATTAACATGTAATTTCCTTTTTTTAGTATTCCAAGAAAATGCACAAAACACACACTTTATTAGACCCTTTTTTCTACCTTGTAAGATTTTCTTTTTGGTTTTTAATTGACATTGCATCTTTCTTTCCTCATAAGCATTGAAATATTCTGTAACTGAGTATGAAAAGTTTCTGAATTAGAGATTAAATATTTATTAGAGGTTAAGACACTTCTGATATTCTTATTTCTTTTTGTGTTTTGGTTTTCCCAAGTTGTATTTGGTAGGATGTTTTCAATTTTATGTCTAGTTTAAACATATTTACGTATTTTCTTGGTATTCTGTTATGTTAATTTTACTGTGGTATAATGTACCTACAGGTGGTTGCACATGTGATACATGCCAACAGCTGGCTGAATTTTCAAGTGTCGCCATCATAGGAAAGAAAAAATGAATATTACCAGCACTGCAAAATGCCCCTTTCATATTTTCACCTCCATTTACAAACATTTACATAAGTAGAATAATACAGTATGCATATTTTATTTTTGGCATTTTCAGGGGAAACTAAACTTGTGCCTTTCATCCGTAGTTGCATGAAGTTGTAAGTAGTCCATACTCCTTGCTGTTTCTTTTCTTTTTTTTTTTCTTTTCTTTAAGATTTTATTTATTTATTTGACAGACAGAGATCACAAGTAGGCAGAGAGGCAGGCAGAGAGAGAGAAGGGGGAAGCAGGCTCCCCGCTGAGCAGAGAGCCTAATGCGGGACTTGCTCCCAGGACCCTGGGATCATGACCTGAGCTGAACCCAGAGGCTTTAACCCACTGAGCCACCCAGGTGCCCCGATAATTTATATCTTTTGATTGGAATATTTACTGAATTAGCACGAATGTATTGTTTTGATAGTTGGATTTAGGTCTCCCATTTTGCTATTCATTCTATGTTTATGTGTTTTTATTTTTTTAAAGATTTTACTTATTTATTTGACAGAGAGAGAGAGAGAGATCACAGGTAGGCAGAGAGGCAGGCAGAGAGAGGAGGAAGCAGGCTTCACTGCTGAGCAGAGAGCCCAATGTGGGGCTCGATCCCAGGACCCTGAGATCATGACCTGAGCCGAAGGCAGAGGCTTTAACCCACTGAGCCACCCAGGTGCCCCTCTATGTTTATGTCTTGTTTTCTTTTTCCACCTGATGTGTATCCCTTATCTGATATATATGTAGGAGTGCCATCACTGAATAACATGATATTTTTATTTGTAATTGCTTGAAAAAACGCTGTACTCTTTTCCATTGTGGCAGCACCAATTTATATTTCTTCCAAAGGATTTCCTTTTCTTCAGATCCTCACCATTATTCTCTTGTGTTTTTGGAAAAATCAATTCTAACAGATGAGAGTTGGTATTTTATTGTGATTTTGATTTGCCTTTCCCTGACGATTAGTGCTTTTCTTTCTTGTACCTAATGGCCATTTCTATGTCTTCAGAAAAATGTTACTCAGGCCCTGTGCCCATTTCTGAATTGTATTATTTTCTTTATTTTTATTTCCTTGTTTGTGATATGTATACATTTTGAATATCAGTCCCTTATCTGATATAGGGTTTATAATTTTCTCCTGTTCTGTACATTGTTCTTCCAAATATTTTTCAACTTCTTTGTTCTTTCCTTTACTGTGCAAGTGCTCTTTAGTTTAATGTACTCTGTTAATTTTCTGCTTTTCCTTTCTCATTCATGAGACAAATAAAGTCTATTATTACTTCCTCAATTTCATATATTTTTTCTACTGGATCTCCAATTTTCTGGAGAGCCAATGAAGTGAATTTTCATTCATGTGTATAATGATAAAATAAGAATTTATCTGTGGCTTATTCATATAGTTTTTTCTCTCTATTGATATTTCCTATTTGCTGTATTCCTGCCATTATATGTTCATTTACTTATCTGAACTGTTTTCTTTATCATTTCCATATAATTTTTTTGACTTTTTTAAAATTTCTTTTCAGCATAACAGTATTCATTGTTTTTGCACCACACCCTGTGCTCCATGTAATCCGTGCCCTCTCTAATACCCACCATCTGGATTTTCAAGATTTAATTTATTTATTTCAGAGAGATTGAAAGACAGAGAAGCACAAGCATGAGCAGGGAGGAAGGGCACAGGGAAAAATGTCTCCCCACAGCAGGGAGCCCAATGTGGGGCTTGATCTCAGGACCCTGGAGTCATGACTTGAGACAAAGGCAGAAGTTTAACCAACTGAGCCATCCAGGTGCCCCATATAATTTCCGTATATTTATAAACAGTACTCTAAAATACTGTCTTCTAATTAATGTAACACCTTATCTCAGTAGAAGTTTATATTGATCTATGCTTTCACTTAGCGTAGAAGACATTTGTCAGTGACTTTTCATGTTCTGTATTTTGTTTTTGTTTTTTTAGGTAGATATTTTTGGTAATACAGTGTAAATAACACGCAGTCTGTTTCATATTCTTAGATGTATGTTTTTTGTAAGTTGCATGCAGTATACTGAAGGATCTTCTCCCCTATAATCTGCCTGCTGATATTTTTGTTCACTGTTTCCAAATTCTTATTCTTTATTTTTATTTTTTAGCCTACATGCCCTGGTGATTTTGTAGCTTAGATGAAACCCACAAGTTTTTTAAAAACTGTGTTCAAAGACTGCAAGTCAGTAGGGCTTGTACCTTCTGCCATGTGATGTGTGTGTGTGTGTATGTGCATATGTGTGTGTATGAGTGTGAGAGGGGAGTGCTCACAACTTGAATATCAGTTCTCAAGTCTCCTTCTGCTTTCACTTTCTGCTGGCTCCTCTTGGTCTCCTCTCCATGTGTGCATAATGTTTTCCATCAGTCAGGAGTATATAGAAAGTTCATGTCAACTCTTCTGTTGTACTCTCACTAACAATATCTTGCCATTGTATTTATGGGGGTCACAGTGCTTGACAGAAAACCACAACCTCTAACTAGTAAACATATGGCTTTTCCTCATTCATTAACAAGCAAAATCATCACTCTGAGCTAAAAAGTCTGTGGGCTTTTTCATTCCCTTCCCCACTGCTGATCGAGTCTCCCCTGTGGCACCAGCACCATTGCTTTCTGCAGCTTCTCCAAATTAGGAAAATACAAGCTTCTGGATCACTGAGCTACAATGGGCAGGTGCAGAGACATGGGAGCAGTTCTGGGCTAGAAAACTACAGACGTGCTCCTTTTCACAAAAATCTCCAGGAGTTTTTCAATAATGGATATTTCATAAAGTGTTATTAACCTATGATAAATTATCAGAACACTGCAATTGTTGTCTTTGTAAGTTTTTCCTCTTCATTTACTCGTACTAAGATATTTTTATAGTATGTTCAGTGTATAACAGTATATTAAAATGTGGAAGATTCTATAGAATCTATAGAAAAAATAACTGTGGTTATTACAAATTCAAATAAGAGCTTTTATTTGACTTCTAAAAAATTGTTTTCTCATAGTGTTTGTTCGGCTTCCTCATTTATTCTTCATGGATTAGTAGAGTTTCCCAGAATATCAATATTAATCCATCTCTGTGTCCAAAAGACTCTGCCTTCTTTCCTAAACTGTAAGTTTCTTGACAGCTTTTGTATTTTATGCCTTAAGAGGACTAATCTTACAAAGAATAAGTACAGTATGTGAACAGTTCTGTAATACAGTTGTTAAAGTATTTCCATAGCAGGATAATATGGGATATACTCAGGTTCAGATGTACAACTATTACTTTACATGAACTGTTTATTGTTCAAAATATTGTGATTTATATTTTTTAAGAGTAATAAGATATAATTCTCTGCATTTCAGGTCATCAGTTTTTTCAGCAACTGACAAGAACTGTCCATTTTTCAACTTTGACTCAAACATGAGATCTTTTGAAAATTGTTCAGATCTAAAAATATATGTTTGTAAGCATTAGGCATTTTAGTTACCTAATTTTGGTATAACTATATTTCACCATCTATAAAGAAGATATTTTTCATTTCTTCAAAAGGCATGCAATTTTCCTAGATATTTTTCAGATACTTTTTTTAGAACAATTTCAGTTCACAACGTAATTGAGAAGAAGGTATAGAGTTATCCTCCATTGTCCCCGTACACACATATGTGTGGCCTTGCCCGCTATCAACATCATTCACTAGAATGGTTCATTTGTTACCAAAGAGGAACCTGCAGGTTGCATCATAATCATGCAAAGCCCAAAGTGTACCTGAGGTTTCCCCCTTGGTGTCAAAGAACTGTTTTTCCATCTTAATTTTATTAATGTAAAAAATATATACTCAGGTACATATTATACATTTCTTAAGCTTTTGTTATATGTTAAATAAAAAAGTACAAATTATAATATGAAGCAATGTTATTGTGAAATCTTCAATAAGGTCATCAACCCACTCATATTATCAAGTGAATTGATTTATCCTGCAAATAAAGGTTGCAAATAAGGAGCTGCAAATAAGGGTTGATGACCCTGGGTGGCAAGATTACACACGAGAATTGACTCAGGAACAGAAACCAGAGGAAGATTGATGTCAACCATTATTATCCATTTGTAACGGAAAGCCTACTCGAAGGAAAGGCTACTAAAATGAAGAAAATCATAAAGAATTTCTTAGATTAAAGGAGAGTACCCAAGGGAGAGATCACTGGGAAGCCACATCTGCTCTCTGAAGCAAGCTGCCACTGTAAAGAGCAAGATGGGAAGGTGCAGCACTCAATCCCCAGACCCTGGCCTGGGATCATGACCTGAGTGAAAAGCAGACACTTAACTGACTTAGCCACCCAGGTGCCCCTACACATATTCTTTATACTCTCTGTACTGATTTCTCATACTCCGATTGAGAAATTATATGAATATTCAAAATCAAATTCATATAATATGTAAATGCTAGCTGTAACGATTTGCTGACATTGTGCTCAAACAACCCAAGATTACAATTATATTGTAAAATAAGCATTTACTTCTCATTCATCAGTTTCTGCTTTGGCTGGGTTTTAGTTGATCAAGGCTTGGCATGCATGGGCTTGGATCCAGACTACAACTACAGATTCAGCTCAGATCTTTTGGACATATTTTATTCTTAGAAGAGGAGCTACCTGATATACATGACATCTTATAGCAGAGATTAGCAGCTAGGAGAAATGTGCTTCTTAATGCCTGGACTCTGAACTCATAAGCTATCACCTTCCTACTCACATTAGATTGTGAAAACAAGTCACTTGGCCAAACTTACCATTGATTTTCTACAAGGTTTACTCCTTCCAAAGT
The DNA here is from genome assembly GCF_902655055.1 of Lutra lutra. Lineage (NCBI taxonomy): Eukaryota > Metazoa > Chordata > Mammalia > Carnivora > Mustelidae > Lutra > Lutra lutra. The sequence continues at coordinate 90,422,750 of NC_062285.1, forward strand.
GCTCTGACGGAAGGAATGAAGTTTTCTTGAACAAAAACCTAATCTACCATAATAACTATAGGATTTTTTTTTCTCATTGTATTTCATGAGAGAAACTTGTTTGTAAAAGACAAATATCGGGAAATAGATTTTTGAAATCAAGTTGCAGTTACTATTCTTTCTCTTATGGGTAAAGAAACCCAGTCTCCTCACCCAATGTGTTACTTTGGACATATATAATGGTCTTTTTTGGAATAGAAGACATTTTTAAAGGAATTTTCAAGGTTTGCAAGATAGTCTATTTGGTTCCTAGATTTGGTGAAGCTACTGGGCCTAGGGGAAGAAGACACTGAAATGACCTTTTCGTTCCAGTGTTGAGTATCCCATCTACCCATATGTATTTCTTACCATGGAGAAGAAAGTAAAGTAAGAGAAAAGTTCTTCAATATTAACATTCTGATGTGGACACCTCCCAGTTTTTTCTTAAATTATTTTTTACATCTCTACATGCTTCTAAAAAAAGATGCTAATATCTTACATGTACCCATAAGAAGCCATGGGAAGACTTTGGTAGAGTGAGCTTAAGTGGAGGTTCCACCAAATTCACTGGAGATATATAAGCATGGAACACTATTTTAAGGGAGTTAGGCAAGTGTAAGGTCAGAGTAGAAAGAGTCATGGAAGGGCTCAGCTAGTTAAGTGACTGACTCTTGATTTCAGGTCAGGTCACAACCTCAGGGTCATGAAATTGAGCCTGTGTACAGCTCCATGCTCAGTGCAGAGTCTGCTTAAGATTCTCTCTCACTTGCCTTCTGCCCCCAACCCCATTTCAAATGAATAAATAAATCTTAAAAAAAAAAAGAGAGAGAGAAAACCATATTGTCTTGATAATAATAGCTTTATAATACAGTTTCAAGTCCAGAATTGTAATGCCTCAGACTTTGGTTTTCTTTTTCAACATTATTTTTTCTTTTGGGGGGCATTTCTTATTCCATGCAAATTTTAGGATTGTTTTTTCTACCTCTGTGAAAAATGCTGATGGTATTTTTATAGGACTTCTATTGAATGTATAGATTGCTTTTGGTAGCATACACATTTATTAATATTTGTTTTTCCAATTCACGAGGATGGAAATTCTTCCATTTATTTTTATGTCTTCCTCAATTTCTTTCATAGGTGTTCTGTAGTTTTAGTTTTTCTTTACCTCTTTGGTTAGCTTTATTCCTCTGTACCTTCTGCTTTTTGGTGCAATTGTAAATAGGATTGATCCCTTGATTTCTATTTCTTCTGCCTCAGTGTTAATATATTGAGTGCAATTGACGTCTGTGCATAGATTTTTATCCTGTGCCTTTGCTGAATTCCTGTATGAATTCTAGTAATTTTTTGGTGGAATCATTGCATTTTCTACATAGACTATCATATCATCTATGAAGAATGAAGGTCTGAATTCTTCTTTGCTGATTTGGATGTCTTTGAATTCTTTCCGTTGTCTGATCACTGAGGCTAGGACCTTTCCGTTGTCTGATTGCTGAGGCTAGTACCATTGAAGAATGGTGGTGAGCATGGACTCACCTGTCATGTTCCTGACCTTCTCATACTGCTGTTGAGAATGCAAACTGGGGCAGCAACTCTGGTAATCAGTTAGAGGTTCCTCAAACAGTTAAAAATAGAGCTAACCTATGACACAGCAGGTGCACTACTTGGTATTTATCCAGAGGTACAAACAAAGGGGCACATGCACCCCAATGTTTGTAGCAGCAATGTCCACAAGAGCCAAATAGGGAAAGAGCCCACATGTCCATCAGCAGATGAATGGATAAAGAAGATGTGGTATATATACATTGAAGTATGACCCAGCAATCAAAAAGAATGAAATCTTGCCATTTGCAGTGATGTGCATGGAACTAGAGAGTGTTATGCTAAGCAAAATAAGTTAAGTCAGAGACAGACAAATACCGTATGATTTCACTCACGTGTGGAATTTAAGAAACAGATGAAAATGGGGAAGGGAGGAAAAACAACGCAAGATGAAAACTGAGATGGAGGCAAATCATAAGAGACCCTTAACTATAGGGAACAAACAGGGTTGCAGGAGGGGAGATGGGTGAGAGGAAGGGACAATTGCGTGATCTGCATTAAGGAGGACATTAATGTAATGACCACGGGATGTTATATACAACTGATGAATCACTAAATTCTACAACTGAGCCTTTAAAAAATGTCTCAGAGAAGTCAGAGATATAAAGATCAATGTGGCAGTTTTCTCTGTGTCTAACTTTCTAAGACTATACATTAGATTTTGAACATTATGGGCTTCTTGTTCTAGATCTCAGAGTTAAGCAGTCCTCATTTCAGTACTAATTTCAGAGGAAGATGAAGCCCTTTTATAATTTGCAGTGTTTGCAGCAGAGCAGAAAGTGTATTCTTTGTGGGCACTCAGTTCCAAAGAAAATACAAAAAGGACAAAGTTGTGTCTGTCCAATCTCCTATACCCAATCAATTAATCTGAAATTTTTATTTTCTGAAATTACTGATTGTAAAGTTATGAATAAAATAAGGCTTTAACATTTAAAAATTGTTGTTCTGCTCTTATTTACAGCCATTAGTTCTTTGCGACTCCTCCTAAGGCAACATATAAATATCTAGCTTTGTCCCCCTCAAATGCTCTGGATTGGGTAAGAATAATAATGGAATCTGAGAGGGGATCAAAAATAGTTTTTACAAGAGAGATCAATGTGATAAGATCAAAAGTTGTGACACGTAATTAGCATCTTACAAGGAGAGGGAAACAATTAGCAGAAGATTATTTTAAGAAATAATGGCTGAAGCTAATTCGAATTTGTTGAAAAACACCAAGTTAAATTCAGGAAGCCCAGCAAAACCCAAATTAAAATAATAAAAACTAGATCACATGTAAGCACATTGTAGTCATACTTCTGAAACTGATAAAAAATATTGAAAGCAATGAGAGAATAACAACACTTTATATACCTAGAAATTCATTAGAAACAATACATTTGGGAGAAAATAATCATCTCATTAAAAAGCCATGCCAACTCAGAATGTGATATCATTAGTAGTCTTCCAGAATGAGGGTAAATTAAGACATTTTCCAAAAACTACTTGGCCTGCCATGCAAGAAGTGTTAAAGGAAGGACATGTGTCTGGCTTATGTGTCATAGTTTCATGAGAAATCGTTTATTTGGGAAGGCATAAGGATCTGTAAAGTTATAAATATCAGGGTAAATATGAAAGACAATCTTTGTTAATTTCCTTGTAGTATGCATGACCATTCAAAGCAAAGTTTGCAAGTTTCTTCCAGTGTTTATAATGTATGTGATATGTAAGACCTATGACAACTATTTACCATAATGGGGAAGGAAGGGTGTTAATAGACCTGTTCCATACAGGATTTCTTACGTTGTACAACTAATTCTACTTAGACCATGAAAAGTTAAGACTGTGTGCTGTAATCTTAGTACAACCACTAAGAAGAAAATAAACAAGGAGAGCCTAGAAGCCAGTATACTAATTGAAATGGAGTTCTAAAAAATATTCAAATAATCCCAGAAAAGGCAGGCACAAAGTGCACATAGACAAAATAAATTACAAATCCAGAAGTATATAATTTGGGGAATTAACAGTTCCATAATATGAATAGTATACATATAATGACATAATTAAGAAAAGAATTCTTCTATCCCAAATCTTACTCTGATTATTCCTCCCCATGAGTATGTATGGTCTAGCTTCAGTTAGTATTCCTTTAGCAGATTCAATTTAAGCTATTTTCCCTTAAAATGGATATAGTGTTTTCCAACTACAAAAGATGGGTTTTGAAAAATACTTATATTCCTTATTTTTCAATTTCCAAATATATATTAGCAGATAAAAAATAAAGTTCTAGTCTTTCACCCACATATTTTTGCTATTATCTTTTTCATATTAAAATCCTCTAAGTGTATATTTTGTCATAGGCAAAATTATTTCCCATATTTTTAAAAAGATTTTATTTATTTTCATTTATTTGACAGACAGAGATCACAAGTAGGCAGAGAGGCAGGCAGAGAGGGAGAGAGGAGGAAGCAGGTTCACCGCTGAGCAGAAAGCCTGATGCAGGGCTCGATCCCAAGTTCCTGAGATCATGACCTGAGCCAAAAGCAGAGGCTTTAACCCACTGAGCCACCCAGGCGCCCCTACTTCCCAGATTTTAATGATCATTGTTGCTGAAGAAAAACCTCTGCAGTTTTTCTCAATCTAGGCCATTTAGGATATGGAAACTCTGCTCAAAATTGAAGATCAAGCAAAAAGAAAAAAAAAAAGGAAAAAGGCAAAAAGCAAAAGAGAAACACACACACACACATAGACACCCCAAATGATGGAATTGTTGAATATTGACTATAAAGTACAAATATTTAGAGTGAATAAAAGCGTAAGGGATACAAATGACTGCCAAAAAAAGAGATTAGTGTCTGATGGTCAGACTTTGGAAAAACCCAGAGTAATTTTTAAAAATCAAAAAGAAGAATTCTACAAATGAAAACAAAAACATTTAAATGAATAATAGATGGAGTGATTAAAGAACAAATTAGAAGAGATTAGGGAGAAAGTAAGTGAATTGAAAGAACACTTGAAGACAAGAGAAAAAGAGGGAGAACCTATAAAAGCTACAGGTGTGAGGGATAACATTTGCAGAGAGGATCAAACTGATAGGGAAAATGAAGATAAGCTATATTGGAAGAGAGCATATGTGATGGTATCAGGACTGGCCACTGGATCGTCCCATTCAAGAAACACAGTTTCTCATTTTTGGAAAAGATACCCTTAATGAACACTGTGCTGCATCATAGTAAAACTATTTCTAATTCCCATCCTTCCGTTTTCTGTTGAATCTATGACAAATTGGATTTTTGCCCCAACAGCTCACTGGAACGATTCCCTATTCTGTACACAAAATAACAAAATCTCATCTTACTTGATTAGCAGCAGCATTCAACAGAGTTCCTCCTGGAAACACTTTTTCACTTGGTATCCATGGCAACATAGTTTCATGGGCTTGACTCCCATTTCGTCATTATGCTTTTGGTCTTGTTTGCTGATTTCATCTCTTCTCCTCTTCCTCTTTACATGAGAGAGTCTCAGAGCTTATCCTAGAACTTTCTCTTACATCCACTTTAAGTTCCTGGGTGACAATCTCTGTTACTTCGTTTTAAGCAGCACGTGCAAGCTGAAAAACCCAGTTTTATACTTTCTTGCCTATATCTCACCATTCACCTTAGGGCATTGATATCTGAGCCCTTAGTCAACTGGTCTATTTGTGTGTTTCATGAAAAATTCACTCTTCGGATGTCTAATCCAAATACAGACTCTTAATCACACTTGCTTCATGTATAGTCTTTTCCAGCTCATTGAATGGAAACAGATTCAGTCTGTTTTCAGATAGTCAAGGTAAAGCACATGCTTCATCCATGACCCATTTCCTTCTTTCTCAGGCCACGTTCTCACATTAGAGGCTTCTTAACACTGACTTCAAAGTATTACAGAGAGGAGTCAAGATGGCGGAGAAGTAGCAGGCTGAGACTACTTCGGGTAGCGGGAGATCAGCTAAATAGCTTATCTAAAGATTGCAAACACCTACAAATCCAACGGGACATTGAAGAGAAGAAGAACAGCAATTCTAGAAACAGAAAATCAACCACTATCTGAAAGATAGGACTGGCGGAAAAGTGAATCCAAAGCGACGGGAAGATAGACCGCGGGGGGAGGGGCCGGCTCCTGGCGAGCGGCGGAGCAACGGAGCAAAATCAGGACTTTTAAAAGTCTGTTCCGCTGAGGGACATCGCTCCAGAGGCTTAACTGGAAGCCCAGGCGGGGTCAGCGCGGCCTCAGGTCACGCAGGGTCGCAGAAGGATCAGGGGTGTCTGAGTGTCGCAGAGCTACCCGGTATTAGAACAGGGAAGCCGGCTGCAGAGACAGAGCCGAGGAGTAAGCTCTAAACTCGGAGTTACCTTGAACCGGTCGCAGGCTCGGTCAGCTCGGAGCGCGGCCGGAGGCCAGGGTGACGGGAGTCATTGGGCGCTGTTCTCTGAGGGCGCACTGAGGAGTGGGGCCCAGGGCTCTCGGCTCCTCCGGGCCGGAGACCTGGAGGCCGCCATCTTCATTCCCGCCCTCCGGAACTCTATGGAAAGCTCTCAGGGAACAAAAGCTCCCGAAAGCAAACCCGAGCGGATGACTCAGGCCCCGGGTAAGGGCGGTGCAACTCTGCCTGGGGCAAAGACGCTTGAGAATCACTACAACAGGCCCCTCCCCCAGAAGATCAATGGGAAACCCAGCCAGGACCAAGTTCACCTACCGAGGAGTGCAGTTTCAATACCAAGGAGAGCGGCAGAATTGCAGAGGAGAAGAAAGCAAAGCACGGAACTCATGGCTTTCTCCCCATGATTTTTTAGCCTTGCAGTTAATTTAATTTTTTTTCTTTTTCAATTTTTTTTCTTTTCTTTTTCTCTTCTTCTGCTAAATTTTTTTAACATTTACCGTTTTCTTTTTTAAGGTTTTTTAAATAGTTTATCTAATATATATATATATATTTTTTTTTCCTCATTTTATATTTTTTCTTTATTGGCTTTCTTTTTTTAAATAGTTTCTTTTTCTTTTTTTTTTTCTTTTTGAACCCCTTTTTTTCCCCTTTCTCCCCCCTCACAATTTGGGATCTCTTCTGATTTAGCTAAAGCATATTTTCCTGGGGTTGTTGCCACCCATTTAGTATTTTACTTGCTCCTTCATAAACTCTTATCTGGACAAAATGACAAGGCGGAAAAATTCACAACAAAAAAAAGAACAAGAGGCAGTACCAAAGGCTAGGGACCTAATCAATACAGACATTGGTAATATGTCAGATATAGAGTTCAGAATGACGATTCTCAAGGTTCTAGCCGGGCTTGAAAAAGGCATGGAAGATATTAAAGCAACCCTCTCGGGAGATATAAAAGCCCTTTCTGGAGAAATAAAAGAACTAAAATCGAACCAAGTTGAAATCAAAAAAGCTATTAATGAGGTGCAATAAAAAATGGAGGCTCTCACTGCTAGGATAAATGAGGCAGAAGAAAGAATTAGTGACATAGAAGACCAAATGACAGAGAATAAAGAAGCTGAGCAAAAGAGGGACAAACAGCTACTGGACCACGAGGGGAGAATTCGAGAGATAAGTGACACCATAAGATGAAACAACATTAGAATAATTGGGATTCCAGAAGAAGAGGAAACAGAGAGGGGAGCAGAAGGTATATTGGAGAGAATTATTGGAGAGAATTTCCCCAATATGGCAAAGGGAACAAGCATCAAAATCCAGGAGGTTCAGAGAACCCCCCTCAAAATCAATAAGAATAGGTCCACACCCCGTCACCTAATAGTAAAATTTACCAGTCTTAGTGACAAAGAAAAGATCCTGAAAGCAGCCGGGAAAAGAAGTCTGTAACTTACAATGGTAAAAATATTAGATTGGCAGCAGACTTATCCACAGAGACCTGGCAGGCCAGAAAGAGCTGGCATGATATATTCAGAGTACTAAATGAGAAAAACATGCAGCCAAGAATACTATATCCAGCTAGGCTATCATTGAAAATAGAAGGAGAGATTAAAAGCTTCCAGGACAAACAAAAACTGAAAGAATTTGCAAATACCAAACCAGCTCTACAGGAAATATTGAAAGGGGTCCTCTAAGCAAACAGAGACCCTAAAAGTAGTAGATCAGAAAGAAACAGAGACAATATACAATAACAGTCACCTTACAGGCAATACAATGGCACTAAATTCATATCTCTCAATACTTACCCTGAATGTTAATGGGCTAAATGCCCCAATCAAAAGACACCGGGTATCAGAATGGATAAAAAAACAAAACCCATCTATATGTTGCCTACAAGAAACTCATCTTAAACCCGAAGACACCTCCAGGTTTAAAGTGAGGGGGTGGAAAAGAATTTACCATGCTAATGGACATCAGAAGAAAGCAGGAGTGGCAATCCTTATAGCAGATCAATTAGATTTTAAGCCAAAGACTATAATAAGAGATGAGGAAGGACACTATATCATACTCAAAGGAACTGTCCAACAAGAAGATCTAACAATTTTAAATATCCATGTCCCTAACGTGGGAGCAGCCAACTATATAAACCAATTAATAACAAAATCAAAGAAACACATCGACAAGAATACAATAATAGTAGGGGATTTTAACACTCCCCTCACTGAAATGGACAGATCATCCAAGCAAAAGATCAACAAGGAAATCAAGGCCTTAAATGACACACTGGACCAGATGGATATCACAGGTATATTCAGAACATTTCATCCCAAAGCAACAGAATACACATTCTTCTCTAGTGCACATGGAACATTCTCCAGAATAGATCACATTCTTGGTCCTAAATCAAGTCTCAACCGGTATCAAAAGATTGGGATCATTCCCTGCATATTTTCAGACCACAATGCTCTAAAGCTAGAACTCAATAACAAGAGGAAATTTGGAAAGAACCCAAATACATGGAGACTAAACAGCATCCTTCTAAAGAATGAATGGGTCAACCAGGTAATTAAAGAAGAATTGAAAAAATTTATGGAAACAAATGATAATGAAAACACAACGGTTCAGAATCTGTGGGACACAACAAAGGCAGTCCTGAGAGGAAAATATATAGCGGTACAAGCCTTTCTCAAGAAACAAGAAAGGTCTCAGGTACACAACCTAACCCTACACCTAAAGGAGCTGGAGAAAGAACAAGAAAGAAACCCTATCCCAGCAGGAGAAGAGAAATCACAAAGATCAGAGCAGAAATCAATGAAATAGAAACCAAAAAAAACAATAGAACAAATCAACAAAACTAGGAGCTGGTTCTTTGAAAGAATTAATAAGATCGATAAACCCCTGGCCAGACTTATCAAAAAGAAAAGAGAAAGGACCCAAATAAATAAAATCATGAATGAAAGAGGAGACATCACAACGAACACCAAAGAAATACAGACAATTATAAGAACATACTATGAGCAACACTACGCCAACAAATTTGACAATCTGGAAGAAATGGATGCATTCCTAGAGACATATAAACTACCACAACTGAACCAGGAAGAAATAGAAAGCCTCAACAGACCCATAACCAGTAAGGAGATTGAAACAGTCATCAAAAATCTCCAAACAAACAAAAGCCCAGGGCCAGACGGCTTCCCAGGGGAATTCTACCAAACATTTAAATAAGAACTAATTCCTATTCTCCTGAAACTGTTCCAAACAATAGAAATAGAAGGAAAACTTCCAAACTCATTTTATGAGGCCAGCATCACCTTGATCCCAAAACCAGACAAGGATCCCAACAAAAAAGAGAACTACAGACCAATATCCTTGATGAACACAGATGCAAAAATTCTCGCCAAAATACTAGCCAATAGGATTCAACAGTACATTAAAAGGATTATTCACCACGACCAAGTGGGATTTATTCTAGGGCTGCAAGGCTGGTTCAACATCCGCAAATCAATCAATGTGATACAACACATTAATAAAAGAAAGAACAAGAACCATATGATACTCTCCATAGATGCTGAAAAAGCATTTGACAAAGTACAGCATCCCTTCCTGATCAAAACTCTTCAAAGTGTAGGGATAGACGGCACATACCTCAATATTATCAAAGCCATCTATGAAAAACCCACCGCAAATATCATTCTCAATGGAGAAAAACTGAAAGCTTTTCCGCTAAGGTCAGGAACACGGCAGGGATGTCCATTATCACCACTGCTATTCAACATAGTACTAGAAGTCCTAGCCTCAGCAATCAGACAACAAAAGGAAATTAAAGGCATCCAAATCGGCAAAGAAGAAGTCAAACTATCATTCTTCACAGACGATATGATACTATATGTGGAAAACCCAAAAGACTCCACTCCAAAACTGCTAGAACTTGTACAGGAATTCAGTAAAGTGTCAGGATATAAAATCAATGCACAGAAATCAGTTGCATTTCTCTACACCAACAACAAGACAGAAGAAAGAGAAATTAAGGAGGCCATCCCATTTACAATTGCACCCAAAACTATAAGATACCTAGGAATAAACCTAACCAAAGAGACTAAGAATCTATACTCAGAAAACTATAAAGTACTCATGAAAGAAATTGAGGAAGACACAAAGAAATGGAAAAATGTTCCATGCTCCTGGATTGGAAGAATAAATATTGTGAAAATGTCTATGCTACCTAAAGCAATCTACACATTTAATGCAATTCCTATCAAAGTACCATCCATTTTTTTCAAAGAAATGGAACAAATAATCCTAAAATTCATATGGAACCAGAAAAGACCTCGAATAGCCAAAGCAACATTGAAAAAGAAAGCCAAAGTTGGTGGCATCACAATTCCGGACTTCAAGCTCTATTACAAAGCTGTCATCATCAAGACAGCATGGTACTGGCACAAAAACAGACACATAGATCAATGGAACAGAATAGAGAGCCCAGAAATGGACCCTCAACTCTATGGTCAACTCATCTTCGACAAAGCAGGAAAGAATGTCCAATGGAAAAAAGACAGCCTCTTCAATAAATGGTGTTGGGATAATTGGACAGCCACATGCAGAAAAATGAAACTGGATCATTTCCTTACACCACACACGAAAATAGACTCAAAATGGATGAAGGATCTCAATGTGAGAAAGGAATCCATCAAAATCCTCGAGGAGAACACAGGCAGCAACCTCTTCGACCTCAGCCACAGCAACATCTTCCTCGGAACATCACCAAAGGCAAGGGAAGCAAGGGCAAAAATGAACTTTTGGGATTTCATCAAGATCAAAAGCTTTTGCACAGCAAAGGAAACAGTTAACAAAACCAAAAGACAACTGACAGAATGGGAGAAGATATTTGCAAATGACATATCAGATAAAGGGCTAGTGTCCAAAATCTATAAACAACTTAGCAAACTCAACACCCAAAGAACAAATAATCCAATCAAGAAATGGGCAGAGGACATGAACAGACATTTCTGCAAAGAAGACATCCAGATGGCCAACAGACACATGAAAAAGTGCTCCATATCACTCGGCATCAGGGAAATACAAATCAAAACCACCATGAGATATCACCTCACACCAGTCAGAATGGCTAAAATTAACAAGTCAGGAAATGACAGATGCTGGCGAGGATGCGGTGAAAGGGGAACCCTCCTACACTGTTGGTGGGAATGCAAGTTGGTGCAACCACTCTGGAAAACATCATGGAGGTTCCTCAAAATGTTGAAAATAGAACTACCCTATGACCCAGCAATTGCACTGCTGGGTATTTACCCTAAAGATACAAACGTAGTGATCCGAAGGGGCACGTGCACCCGAATGTTTATAGCAGCAATGTCTACAATAGCCAAACTATGGAAAGAACCTAGATGTCCATCTACAGACGAATGGATAAAGAAGACGTGGTATATATACACAATGGAATACTATGCAGCAATCAAAAGAAATGAAATCTTGCCATTTGCGACGACGTGGATGGAACTAGAGGGTATCATGCTTAGCGAAATAAGTCAATCGGAGAAAGACAACTATCATATGATCTCCCTGATATGAGGGAGAGGAGATGCAACATGGGGGGTTGAGGGGGTAGGAGAAGAATAAATGAAACAAGATGGGATTGGGAGGGAGACAAACCATAAGTGACTCTTAATCTCACAAAACAAACTGAGGGTTGATGGGGGGAGGGGGTTGGGAGAGGGGGGTGGGGTTATGGATATTGGGGAGGGTATGTGCTATGGTGAGTGCTGTGAATTGTGTAAACCTGGCGAATCGCAGACCTGTACCCCTGGGGATAAAAATATATGTTTATAAAGCTGTAAAAAAAAAAAAAAAAAGAAAAAAGAAAGGATGAATACCCAAGTTTTGTAGCAACATGGACGGGACTGGAAGAGATTATGCTGAGTGAAATAAGTCAAGCAGAGTCAATTATCATATGGTTTCACTTATTTGTGGAGCATAACAAATAGCATGGAGGACAAGGGGAGATGGAGAGGAGAAGGGAGTTGAGGGAAATTGGAAGGGGAGGTGAACCATGAGAGACTATGGACTCTGAAAAACGATCTGAGAATTTTGAAGGGGTGGGGGGTGGGAGGTTGGGGGCACCAGGTGGTGGTTATTGTAGAGGGCACGGATTGCATGGAGCACTGGGTGTGGTGCAAAAATAATGAATACTGTTATGCTGAAAAAATAAAAAAACTAAAAAAAAATAAAATGAACTCAAGAAGACAACAATCGAAAGGTAAGGGCACTAAAAGCTCTAATTCAGTAACTGAGCAGGAAATCATCTGTGCAGAATTAAATCTTCAAAATATGTCTGAAGACCTGCAAGGGAATGACAAGAACTACCCATGCAAAAATAAAGCACACAGTAAGGCATAAGGCACAACTGTTCTATGATGTGAACTTGGTGTGCAGATGTGTGGGGAAGAGTAGGGAATGATCTCACATATTTTTCATTTGTGGGTTAGAGCTTGAAGTTGGAATAGGATATTTTCATTGATATCTGAGGACTAACTTTACTCAGTCATTTTTGTAATTCATAGGCTTTGACCAACAACTCATGGAGCATTGTGTTTAATGAAAATTAAAATGGCATACGGCCAGAAAGATTACAATGGTAGATATGGGTTTGTGGTCCATGTTCATACCTATGATTCCCTGTGCATCTTTGGTTCTCTTGTATGTAAACTGTCTAAACTTTAGTGTTCATCCATCCATCCTTTCTCACTGTTTCATTTCTCTCCCCACAAATTTGCCGTCATCTCTAGAGAAGCTCCTTGCTGGGATTTTGGGAACCACCTGCCTTGTCTTGACGTATATTGTAGAAAGAATGATAAGTTCTCTTCCCTGTGAGTAAATCTTTGAATGAATATGAGAAATCTTTTCATTTTAATGACCATCAGTGCTTCTAAGCATTTCAAGTATGAGGGAGTGTAACTTTCTTTTTCATGTATGGGTTTAGACTAAATGTGGAATGCTTTTTCTGAATTTCTCAAAAGTATAAATACAATGATTGTAGAAAATATACATATATGCATAATTGAAAAACACAAGTTAATTCTTGAGACTGGCTGAGCAAAATACTCTAAGAGATGCTGATGTTTGGTTGTTTAAGGTTTTGGAATGATTTACCCTCAAATCTTAATGATACTGTTAATCTTAGTAAATCAATTTTATTCCAGAATATTCTAATCTTAAAAAGTACACCAAGTTTCAAACGGAAAAACTAGAATTATTATAAGGATTAATTTTTATTTTTAGGTAGTGGAACACCACAGCAGAACAATTCGTACCCAGTTACAAGAATCCAGAAATGTATGTAATGATTTTCATAGTTCTGATAGAAGTACAGTTTATATTTTGTCTCCATCTAGGCTGTACAAAATCATAATAGAGTTTTAGGGGAAATATATATTATAAAATGCAGAAAATAGATGTTAAATAAGTAATTATTATAAGACAGTATTCCTTCTTATGCAACTATATGAAGAAATCCTCATTTAAAATTACCATACCCATTGGGCACCTGGGTGGCTCAGTTGGATAAGCAACTGCCTTCAGCCCAGGTCATGATCCCAGAGTCCCAGAATCTAGTCCCACATCGGGCTCCCAGATCCAAGGGGAGTTTGCTTCTCCCTTGGACCTTCTGCTCTCTCATGTTCTCTCTCACTGTATCTATCTCAAATAAATTAAAAAAAAAATCTTTAAAATACCATACCCGTTGTTACCAATTGCTTCAAATTTCCTCCTGCTACGACACAGTAAGATGTAAATCATTATATAATTCCAGAAAAGTGGTTTTGCTCAGTGACTCAAATGACATGTAGATAATGGGCTTTTTTTGTGTTTGCCTTTTATGGGCACATAAATTAGGGGAGGGAAGCCTGACTCTTTTGGGAGTGTGTGTGTGTTTTATTTTTGCCAGCTGTGAGGGTGCATGGATATGTCATATACATATGTGTATACATATGCAATTTGTAAATTTGCAATTTTTAAAATTTCGAACTTTTTGGATAATATGTCATAATCTTTCTTTAGTTGATCCATGTGGTCATTGTCCAAAAGAGTGGATTACATATTCCAACAATTGCTATTACATTAGCACTGAAAGAAAATCATGGAATGAGAGCTTGTTGTCCTGTGTTTCTAAGAACTCTACCCTGCTCTACATAGAGAATGAAGAAGAAATGGTAAGATTTCAAATGTTTCCAGGTTTTATTGAAAGCTTACCAGTTAATATATTTGTAGAAGGCACTGGGTGGCTCAGCTGGTTAACCACCTGCCTTCAGCTATGGTCATGATCCCAAAGTCCTGGGATCTAGACCCACATCAGGCTCCCAGCTCCACGGGGAGTCTGCTTCTCCTTCTGACCTCCCGTCTCATGCTATCTCTCACTATCTCTCTCTCAAATGGATAAATAAAATCTTTAAATATATATATATGTAGAATTCACCCATATTTTGTTCATATTTCTAGTTTATTTATTTTAACATCTGTTAGTATTCCATAGTTTGACTCTGTGATTTTTTATTTATATTTTTATACCTTTAAGATACATTTGATATTTTCCCGGTCTTGCTTTCCATAGAAAACCGTGCTTCAATAGATGTCTTTTGCCTGAAATAACCTTACTATTTAATTTTACCATTATTATCAAGGAAACTAAATATATGATTGTGCAATTGATCTGAAAGTAGCTAGAACCATGTAATTACAAATCAGAGCATGAAAGAGAAGTTTAGAGCCTCTAGGAGCCCTGCCCACTTTAATATTATGAAATATTTTTATTATTTTTGGACTTCATCGATGGAATCATGCAGCATGCATTTTTATGTGTGTCACCTTTCACTCATATGATATTTGTAATCCATGTGTATTATTGCATTTGTCTATAGTTTGTGGATTTTTACTACTGCTGCCTTATATGAATAGAACCTTCTGAAGATCTAGCCTCAGAAATTTAGTTCCTTTTTAGAATGTGGGCATTATGAAAAATTATTTTATGAAAAGTCTTTTCTATGTCTTTTAAAAAATATTAGATAGTTTATTTATTTATTTGAATGAGAGAGTGAGTTGGGAAGGGCAGATGGAGAGGGAGAGGCAGAGAATCTCAAACAGACTCTGCAGAGCACAGAGCCCAACTCAGAGCTGGATCTCATGACCTGAGCTGAAAACAAGAGTCAGACCCTTAACCAACTGAACCACCCACTCATCCCAGCCTTTATATCTTTTTTTCCATTTTGATCCATTTGGGTATACCATGAGTCATTCTACTACACATATCTCACAATCACCTTTCAACTAAGTACATGTTTATCATATCTTCTTTCTCTAATTTTATTTGGCTCTTTTCTTTATAGTTTCTTGAGAGGGAGCTACTCAGATCATGCATTTTATAAGATTCTTCCTTTTGAGTATAAATGACAAAGCTACAAATTGTGTTTGCACACTACTTTTGTTCCCCCATAAGAGTTTTGGTATGTTCTCAGTTTAGTATCATCCAGTGCAAGATATTTTCAAAGATTCCATCCTTGAATTGGAAAATTTTCAGAAAAGGTTTACTTTCCACATATTTGGGAATTTCCCACATTTCTTTCTGTTGTTACTTCTAATGTGTTCCTTTGTCTTCAGAGGCTACACTTTGAAATTTTACATCTTTTAAATGTTTAATCTCTATTTATGGCCTAGACTCCTTTCCATATATGTCAGGTATGTCAAGCTGGTTCCCATGCTTTGACGGTCTTCCATAGGGCTCCTGGTTTGGTGATTGGCTGGAAGAACTTTTAAATCTTCAACTATGCTCATTGAATTATTTATCCTTCCAAATCTGTCAGTTTCTATTTCATGAATTTGAGGGCTGGATTCTGTTGTCAGGTGAATAATCTATATTTATCATTGCTTTATCTTCCTCATGTTGACAGCCTTAACATGTTGAAATCTTTTTTTTTTTTTAATTTCTAGTAATAGCTCTTGTTTTAACAGCTACTTTGGTATTAGAATAGCCATTTTTGTTCACTTACAAGGTTACTGTTAGTCAGGTATATCTGTTGCTAATCTTTTATTACACCTATTTGTGCCTTTGACTCTAAAGTGTGCCCGTTACATAAAGCATGTAGATGGACCTCACTTTTTTATTCGAGATGATAATTCTATTTTTGAATAAAATATGTAATTCACATGAGTGTGATTATTGGGATAGTTGGATTTAGATATGTCATTTTGCTATTTATTATATCTTGGTTTCACCTCCCAAGTTATCTGACATCTTTTGTATTAAGTATATATTATTTTAGTGTTCCATTTTAATTCCTCTATTAATGTCTTAGTTCTACTCTTTTTTTTTTTAATGTTCAGTTAGCCAACATACAGTACACCATTAGTTTTTTTGTTTTTGTTTTGTTTTGTTTTTTTAAGATTTTTTATTTATTTGACAGAGAGAGATCACAAGTAGGCAGAGAGGCAAGCAGAGAGAGACGGGGAAGCAGGCTCCCCGCTGAGCAGAGAGCCCAATGCGGGCCTCGATCCCAGGACCCTAGGATCATGACCTGAGCCGAAAGCAGAGGCTTTAACCCACTGAGCCACCCAGGTGCCCCACCATTAGTTTTTGATGTAGGTTCAATGCTGGGAATGGCCAGCAATCCCTGTACCAGTGGATGAAAAATTACTCCAAATTTTGCTTTGAAAGAGAGGAGAAGGCGAAAGGGTCAATGCTCAGAGATGAAGATCCTTTGCTCTTCTTTGCTCCCACTTTTATTGGTCCTTCAGTATAATCACAAATCCATATTACTGTTTCTTAGGCACAGGATGTGTGACAAGGGGTCTTACTGAAAGTAGGAGGATCTGTTTACAGGAAAGATGAGATATGCTAATCTGCATGTTCTATGAATTCTGCTAAACATAGCCTAAGGGACAATGCATACATCACAGAGCAGCTGTTTGGGCTAAGAAAGCTTCCAGAAGGCAACCCCCCAGGCATTCCAACATCAGAGTGGTCACACAGGCCTTGCCATTCCAAAGACCCACACCCTTCTTGGAAAAATTCCTTCACCCTCAGTGGCCTCTGTGTTAGCATTTTACTAAGCCAGGTATTATGGCTGATTTTGTGTTCTACATTAACCGCAACAGCTCAACAATTCATTAGTTGCATATAACACCCAGTGCTCTCATCACAACACCTCCTTAATACGCATCATCTGGTTACCCTGTCCCCCCACCATCCCCTTGTAACCCCAGTTTGTTTCCCAGAGTCCAGAATCTCTCATGGTTTGTCTCCTTCTCCAGTTTCTTCCCATTCAATTTTTTCCCCTTCTTTCCTCTGTGGTCCTCTCTGCTCTTCCTTATGTTCCACATATGAATGAAACCATATGAAAATTGTTTTTCTCTGCTTGGCTTATTTTACTTACCTATATTCTTAAACTATTTCCTTGGTAGGAAATATATCTCCTGTTTGTTTTTATTGAAATACAATTGACATATAGTAGTCTATAAATTTAAGACATACATTGTGTTCATTTGATACATTATGTATTGCAGTATGATCACTGTAATTATGTTAGATTATACTTTGACCGAGTGCTGGCTGGTCATAGCCATGTGTCAGGACCTAGAGAGCTGGTCATGGACTCTACCAGCATAGCCTCCAAAGGCAGTTTAAGCTGTGAAATGGGAACTGAAAGAGTGTCTTGGGATGTGACAGTATGGTAGCAGCAATGAGGAATCAGAGCCCTGCTATGGGGCTTAAGAGATGGGGCTCAAGGCACTGACTGCTAAGCCTGAGCAATGATGAGTCAGTATTGAACTTCCATAGGTGAAGGAAAGGGTCCTAGCAGCAGCAACCTGATTTTAGCAATGGCAGTTCAGAGTCCAAGCCTGGGATAGAGGTGTGGTTCAGAGCAGCAGGAGCACCTTTACAGTGAAGACCCAGAGGCTTGACATGGACCCAGTGGGTGGGACTCAGCGCAGCAGCAGCATCTACCCCTGTTGGCTGCCAAAGCATGTCTTAGGACTTGTTGGCAGGGCTTAGGGTAGCAGAGGTTGCTACCCTACCTCAGTAATGCTGAGACAGAGCCCCAGTCTGGGACCGTGGGGGGCAAAACCTACAGGCAGCTCTAATCTTATATATGCTGAGATGCTATGGTGCCCAAACCTAATAGTAGCAACTGGGGTCCCTGAAGGCAGGTCTCACAGTAGCAACAGCTCCAGCCTCTGGGAGTAGATGAGCGTGGGGTCCTCTGGGGTGTTCCATCAATCAGGATCAGCATTGGTCGGCACTTATGATGCAAAAGCTGCAGACATCCCCGAAGGTGAAACTTCCTGGACTCTCCTGCTCTCCTTCTCTCCATGTGGTGACTTCCTCTGAGGGGATTCCTGCAGGGGTCAATCACTCCCAAATGGAGGGTCGGGGAATACAAGCAAAATGCTTACTTTACTCTCTGTGGCGCCATCCTGGACTTTTGAGCTCTATCAGGTTTTTGCTGCTTCTTTATTTAGAGCTTTTCCTGAGCTGTTTTTAGTATGTTGTTAGTGATTGTTCTTGTTTGTTGTGAGGCAGATTAGCATTGGGACCTCCTAGTTCTCCATCTTGCTGATGGGACTCTTCACACATATATTATTAACTGGTCGCCATCTACTTCAAATGAATTCTGACTAAATTCTGATAAGATATATTAAATGGACAGTAACATAACCCATTTCCTGACCCTAATTATTACAGGTATGCCTCAGCTTTTCCAAACATTTGCATTATGTTACTTTATTTTTATGAAAAACCTAGGGTAATATCCGTTTTTGCTGAGCAACAGAAATCTGAAGGGGATTTTTGCTTTTAGGCAAAAAACAAAAGGTGAAAATTGTGCTTAGTGCTGGGTTCTCTGTTATAGAGGCAGCTCACACCCCAAGCACGGAGAGTGACCCCGTCAGGATCCTTCCTCAGAATCTATACTCAGCATCTCCCAACAAGCATAACTTGGAATGGTGTTTTGAGTCCTGTGTTTCATCTTAGTTTATTTTGTGTAACCATTAGCAAGATGTGTCTTAAGGCATCACAAAAACCCGAGAAGTTATTGTTTGGATCAGGGAATGCTCAACAATTTTTCCATATAAATTAATGGTGATTTTTTTTTCTTCGATTTACATCATTTCAGCTTAGGTACACTTTTATAGGAACACTCCACTTTCAGATAGAGCCAGAAATCTCTACTTCTAACCATGTTGTACTGAAGCCAGCTGACACTGGTTTCTGAACACCAATTACACATGTCTTTTCTTACACTGTGTTCATGATTTCATATTAGTGACTTGAAATGAACCATTCATGGTGACATTTCACACAAAAAATAACAAATACTAAAGATAATAAGGTATCTGGTATACATCTAACTATATAGTCTTATAATGATGGCTTTAAATAATCTTATCATTTAAAGCAAATAAAAGTGAATATACACAGATTTAAAAATTTACTGACATATTTACCATTTCCACTGATTTATTCTTTCTTGTGTATATGGGTTAGCATCTAGCATCATTTACATTTAACTTGAAGAATATTTTTCTACTAAGTAGAAATTCTCTTAAGTTTTGTGTTTGTTTGGGGTCTTTATGCACCTTCTTTTTTTTTTTCCTTAAGATTTATTTATTTACTTGAGGGAGAACTAGGGTGAATGTGGGAGAGCAGAGGGAGAGGGAGAAAAAGTCTCAAAGCAAAGTTCACGCTGAGCATGGAGCCTATCACAGAACTCAATCCCACGACCCTGATATCATGACCTGAACATGAGCCTATCACAGAACTCAATCCCACGACCCTGATATCATGACCTGAACTGAAATCAACTGAAATACTCAACCTATTGAGCCCCCCAGGTACCTCTATGCACCCTCTTTTTTGAAAGATGTTTTGTTGGATTTATAATTCTTGTTCGACAATTCTTTTTACTTTTGTTTGTTTGGATGTTTGAGGTTTTTGTATACGAGCAAAGTTGTTTTGTTTCTTGTTTTTTTTTTTTTTTTCTTTTTTTTTTTCAGTACTTCCAGTTCTGAATGACCTTTCTTGTCTCTTATTCTTCATTGTTACTGGCAATAATTCATCTATTAGATATGACTAATATGTTATTTTCCTAAATGTAATGACTAGTTTTTCTCTTGCTGCTGCATGCATTGTGCCTAGACTCTCATTTTCAATATCCCTTAGTGGAGTGGTTCATTTGCTTCAGTTAATATAACAATATTGACACATCTTTATCACTCAAAGACCATAGTGGACTTGATATTGTGCATTTTATGATTTTGGAGAAATATGTAATGACAAGTATCAACCATTATGAAGTTATACAGAATAGTTTTGCTGCCTTAAAATCCTCTGTACTTCACCTATCCATCCTTCCTTCAGGCTAAACCCTGTTAAGCACTGATCTTTTCATTGTCTCCAGAGTTAGTTTTTTCCAGACTGTCATCTAGTGGGAATCATACACTGTCTCACATCTTACATTACATTTAACTATACCACACATCTTCACCAACTTTAAGCACACAGTTTGGGAACAATAAGTATATTCACATTGTTGTCCAGCAGATCTCCAGAACTTTCACCTTGTCAAACTGGAATTCTCTACTCACTGAACAATAATTTCTTTTCTATACTTTCCCCTCAATCACCATTCTTTCTGTTTCTCTCAGTTTGACTACTTTAGATACTTCATATAAGTGGAACCATGTATCTTGTGTGTGTGTCTGTGTGTTTGTGTGTGTGACTAGCTTATTTCATTTAACATAAAGTCCTGAACTTTCACTCATGTGATAGGATTTCCTTCCTTTTTGAGGCTGAATATTATTATGTTGTTCTGTGTGTCCTATGTTTTCTTGATCCATGCCTCCCTCAGTGGACATGTAGGCTGCTTCTACCACTTGGTCTTGTGAATAATGCTGCAGTGAGCATGGGTGCCCAGAGAGCTCTTTGAGATCTTGCTTCCAATTCTTTTAGATATATTCCTACATGTGGGATTACTGATTCATTTAATTTCTTAAAGAAGTTCCATAGACTTCTTCACAATGGTTGAACAATTAGTATTTCCAACAACAGTATACAAGTGTCCTCTTTTTCCACCTTGTCATTGACATTTTTTTTTTTTTTATAGTACCCATCCTAAGGAGTATGAGGAGATATCACATTGTGGTTTTTATTTGCATTTCTCTGATTGTTAGGGATATTAAGCATCTTTTCGTAAGCTTTTTGGCCATTTGTCTTTTTTCTTTGGGAAAAAATTGTTTATTCAACTCCTTTACTCATTTTTTATTTTATTTTATTTTTTTGAAGATTTTACATGACACAGAGGGAGAGACCACAGAGAGGGAACACAAGGGAGTGGGAGAGGGAGAAACAGGCTTCCTGCAGAGGGGTAGCTCTACTCAGGGCTCAATCCCAGGACACTGGGATCATGACCCAAGCCAAAGGAAGGCACTTAATGACTGACCAACCGAGGCTCCCCACCTTTGCTTATTTTTAATTGGGTTATTTGGTTTTGTTGTTTTTACTGATTTGTTGTATTCCTTATATATTTTGGATATGAACCCCTTCTCTGATGTATGATTTGCAAGCATTTTGTTCGATTCTGTCTTTTTATTCTGGTGATCACGCCCTTCGATGCACAAAAATGTTTTGATGTTCCACATTTGCCTACAGGGGATTTTTCCTTTGTGGTCTGAGGTTTTGGTGGCATACCCAATAAATCATTGCCAAACATAATGTTTACTTTTCTCCATGATTTCTTCAAGGAATGTAATAGTGTTACATCTTATGTTTAGGTCTTCAGTCCATTCTGAGTTAACTTTTGTACATGATGTACATATTAGCCTGATCTTTATTCTTTTACATGTGGAAAGTCAGTTTCCCATCACCATTTATGAAAGATCCTGTCCTTTTCCTATTGAATGGACTTGGCACCTTTATAAAAAATGAATATACGTGGAGTATGTGTCTGGATGTATTTTG
Organism: Lutra lutra; assembly: GCF_902655055.1. NCBI lineage: Eukaryota > Metazoa > Chordata > Mammalia > Carnivora > Mustelidae > Lutra > Lutra lutra. The sequence continues at coordinate 90,444,775 of NC_062285.1, forward strand.
AAGATTGGTTCTATACAGGATTTAAGGCCTGGGCCTTCTCATTCCTTTGTTTTGAGGATTGTATCCTCCTCTGGTCTAAATAGTGGGCAAGGTAGATACGGATTCTGTGGTAGATGATGTGGTCTAAGGCTGCAGGAGGTGGAGGATATTATTACCCATTCCTTAATGTTCACACTGACTTAAGTCACCTCATAATCCACCCTGTTCCCTCAAGAACATTTCTTTGGGTTTGCAAATAATTTTTGTCTGTCATTATGACATCTTGAGATGTGGATTTGTAGTGTTCATCTTATTAGTAATTTCCTAGCCTGTGGTGTCCATAAATATTTTTTAAATATTTAATAAGTTGTACATTCATCATGACTTAAGATTGTCGTTCAGCTTTTTTCTGCCTTTGTTTTTCTCAGTTTGTACTCAGATCTATGCTGGATTTCCTGAAGCTGTTTTGAAGATCTATGAACTCTATTAATTTTTCTATCTTCTTTCTCTCTCATCTTGTAAGATGAATAAATTCTGTTACTCCTTCCTCAATTTCATCAACTTTTTCTTCTGCATATCAAACTTTCTGTAGAGACAATAAGTGAATTTTCAAGTGTGCAAGTAACTCAGAATTTTCTGGGGTTTATTCATATAGTTTTATTTTTCTATTGATATTTCCTACTTGCTATATTGCTGCCATCATATGTTCACTTAACTATTTGAACATTTTTTCTTTATAATTTACATTATTTATAAATATTACTTTAAAATACTTTTTACTAATAAATGTAATATCTTATCCCAGTAGATATTTTTATTTGCCTATGCTTTCTGTTAATATAGAAGATATTTTCCAGTTTTTCTTCATGTGTCTTAATTCTTTTTAAAAATATATTTACTTTATTTTAGAGACAGAGTGAAAGACACAGAGAGAGAGAGTAAGTGCAAGTGGGGAGAGGAGCAGAGGGAGAGGGACAGAGAGAATCCCAAGCAGACTCTACTCTGACCATGGAACCTGATGTGGTGCTCAACTCCAGGACCCTGAGATCAAGACCTGAGCCAAGATAAAGAGTTTGCTGCTTAATTGAATGAGTCACTCGGGTGCCCCATTTCTTAATTTTCTTGGTAGACATTTTTAATAATATAGCTTACTGAACATCATCCTATTTCATTTTTCTTTATTTATTATTTTCTTATAAGTTGCATAAACTTTACTGCAGAATCTTCTCTAAAGTTGGCCTCCTGGTATTTTTTGCTCAGTTTTTCCAAATTTGTATTGTTTACCTTTTTTTAGCCTATCTTCCTGGGTATGATCCTTGTGATTTTTTCGTTTAGATGTGAACCACCAATTTTTTAAAGACTGTTTCAAATGTCACAAGTCAGTAGGGCTTCCACCCTCTGCCCTGTGATATGTGTGTGTGTGTATGTGTGAGTGTGTGTGAATGTGTGTGTGTGACAGAGTGAGGGAGGCCTCATAACTTTCCAACAGCTCTCAAGTGTCCTTCAGCTTTTACTTTCTTCTAGGTGCATCTTGGTCTCCTCTCCCCATCCCCATATTTTTTTCCATCAGCCAAGGGTGTGTAGAGAGCTAATGTCATCTCTTCAGTAACACTTTCCCTTACCTTCTCATTATACTTATAGGGGTCACAATGCTTGACACAAAACAACTATTTGTCTAAATAAATTGTTTATTCAACAGAATATTATGTTATGTATTGCTAAGATTAATACAATCTAATTCTCTGAATTTCACGTTGTCTGTATCCTCAGAGAGTGACAAGAATTGCCCATTTTTTTATTTTGACTCAAGAAAATGTTCTTTTGACTCCTGTTTAGAAAGGAAAACATACGTTTGTAAGCACCAGGCATATTAGCCCCTTAATTTTGGTATAATGCTGTCTCACCATCTTAAAAAATATATAGCTCTCATTTCTTTAAAAGCCAATTATTTCTTCAGAAATATTTCTGGTATTATTTTTTAGAACAATTTTAGATTAACAACAAAATTAAGAGGAAAATACAGAGCTAGCCTACATTGTCCCTGTATGTACATGTTCCTGGCTTCTCCCATTATCAGAATCACTCACTAGAATGGTTCATTTGTTAACAAGGAGGAACCTGCAGTTCGCATCATAATCATGCAAAGCCCAAAGTGTACCTGAGGTTTCCCTCTTGGTGTCATAGAACTGTTTTTCCATCTTAATTTTATTAATGTAAAAAATATATACACTCAGGTACATATTATATGTTTCGTATGCTTTGGTTATTTGTTAAATCATAAATTACAAATTATAATATGAAGCACTGTTATTGTAAAGTCTTCAATAAGGTCAACAATCCACTCATATTTCCAAATGAATTGATTTGCCCTAGCCCTTAAAGCGGCTGCAAATAAGGGTTGAACAACCAACCCTAGGTGCCAAGATTTTCCATCAGAATTGATTCAGGAATAGAAACCAGAGGAAGATTGATTTAAACAATTATTATCAATTTGTAAGGGAAAGCCTACTAAGAGGAAAAGATCTGAAATGAAGAAAATCATAAAGAATTTCTTAGGGTTAAAGGAGAGTATGCAAGGGAGAGATCACTGCGAAACCACATCTGCTCTCTGGAGAGGGGATTTAGATGTCATTGAAGACAATGAAGACAATGCGGCCACACATTGTCTTCAATCAATAGATGTCATTGAAGACAATGCGGACACAGCTTCATGGCAGACATGCTCACTGTGTTGACCTGGGACAGGCAGCTCCACAGTCCACAGGCTGAAACTGGTGAGGCTGGATCTCAGGCTGTGACTGGCAGGAAGGAAGAGCCCCTGTTAGGAGGCACAGAGCAGAGGCCAGGAAACTGACTCGCACTGACCACAAAACTTGCTGGAGGCTGAATACAAGGACTTCCTGCCTGCATGCGGCAGGTAACCAAGCCATAGCCGCCAAACACCCTGAAAACACCATGAAACCAGAAGACCCTTCCTGCTGTGTCTCTCCATTGCCTTTATTGACAGAACTCAAACTCATGTGAGCTGACAAGGAAGAGAACTCCATTTTCTGAGAACAGGGCACAGAGGGGTGGGTAGATTTAGAGCTGAGAGTACCAAATTGTGAACAGGCACTCAGGGAGATCATGCAACAACCACAGTATTGCTATGTAAGAGCCATTCCCACCTGCCCCACGTCCTCAGAGAATGGAATAAACAGCTATCTTCTGACTCTCTTTTAGTCCTGTACTATCAAAATTAAGTTCATTTTTTGGTAGAGATTGATGTCTTCTCAGTCATTAATAACCAGTGTCCTTCACCACTTTTTCTTGTGTGCTGTTTTCCTTCTTACCTGGATTTCAGATATTTTAGAAGCCATCATGTTTTATTAAATATTCCAATCCCCACTTCTGTCATCCTTACCCAGGCTAGAAGACATTTTGATGTAAAAAATAAAATGTTAAAAAATGAAGAAAACAAGAATAAAAATATAAAGATACTGTATGAGTCAATCAGCTAGTTAATGCCAGAATTCCCGAAACACTTTAGTAATTTGGTAATGATTCAAATATTTCTACCCTCATTCAATTACAAGAGAGAGAGAGATTGAACTTGATTATTACTTGCAAAAAAAATCATACTTCTTATACATTTATTAATTTGAATATAGACAAATATTTTTGCATATACTGGTTTTTTGAGATCTATTTATTTATTTATTTGGCAGAGAGAGAGTACAAGCCGCAGTCAGAGAGAGGAGCAAGCTCCCCACTGAAAAGAGAGCCAGACTGGGATCATGACCTGAGCATAAGACAGATGCTTATCTGACTGAGCCACTACTCAGTGGCTACACATATTCTTTACACTCTCTGTACTCTTTCCTTATACTATGATTGAGAAATTATATGAATATTCAAAATCAAAATCATATAATATGTAAATGCTAGCTGTAACTATTTGCTGACATTATGCTCAAACAAACCAAGATTGCAATGACATTGTAAAATAAGCATTTATTTCTCATTCACCGGTTTGTGCTTTGGCTGGGTTTTAGTTGATCAAGGCTTGGCATGCATGGGCATGGCTCCAGACTACAACTACAGATTCATATCAGATCTTTTGGGTGTATTTTATTCTTAGTAGAGCAGGATACCTGATATATGACATCTTATAGCAGAGATTAGCGGCTAGGAGAAATGTGCTTCTTAACGCCTGGACTCTGAACTCAAAAATATCACATTCACACTCACATGAGATTGTGAAAACAAGTCACATGGCCAAAATTATCATTGATTTTCTGCAGGGTTTATGCCTTTCAAAGTGCTCAGATGGAAGACATGTAGTTTCATTGAACAAGAACCTAATCTACCATAATAACTATAGGAATGTAAGGACCTATTTAGCCAGAGTGACTCCATCTTGGTTAAAAGCCATTTTGTTGTTTGTGCAGTAAAACTTAAACTGACCCTGCCCCTCTGCCCCCAGAGAAACTTACTTAGAAGCAAGTCTGGGAAACCAGTAAAATATGGTCAACTAGTTCCTAACAACTGAGCCCAGAATACAAGGATGAGTCGGGCCAGGTGGAGACATCCAATCAGTAAGAAACACACATACTTTTTCCCTAACCACCAAAGAATGTAAATTCCACCATTTGGGTGCCAACCTTGAGCACCAATTCTGACCAGAGTAATAGGTTAGATCAAACAGCTACTATAGGGTAAGTTGTAATTCATTTGGCCACCTGCGTGTGACCTAACATGACCACAATCTCATTGGCCAGACTTTTGCTCTATAAAAGGTAGTCTGTAAGATGGGGAGGGGTCCTTTTCTTCGGAGGCGGCCCTGACCGGTCAGTCAGTCAATTCTTGAACCTGTAAGCTAAGGGTGGTCCCTCTCTTCGGAGACGGCCCTGGCTGGTTAGTCTGACTTCTAATGCTTAGCATAAAATAGAGCTTTGCAAAACTTCCACCTTGTCTCAATCTTGTTCGCCTGACCAATCAGTCTAACTTCTAATACTTGTCATAAAATAAAGCTTTAAATAACTTTCACTTTGTCTCAGTCTCGTTTCATTTAATAACGGACCTAACAAGGAATATTTTCTCATTGTATTTAATGAGATAGCAAAGAATGTTTGTAAAAGAAAAATATTGGAAAATAGATGGAAAATTGAGTACTTTCTTAACTTCCAATCTAGTTTTTGTTTCCACTGTGCCAAAATGCTCGTACTTCTTTATGGTGGTAAACATCATCATATAGATGCTTGCACCAGGAACATTAATCAGTATATAAATGGGAATAAGTACTACAGGGTAAAGTTTAAGGACATTGGCAATGAAACCAGGCCTCTTCATGTAATTTCTAAATGCACACTCTGGGTCTGTGACTCAGTTTCATGACTGCTCTAGGTCAGTATCCTGAGTCCTGGAAAATATGATAGATATAGCATCTTATTCACAGAGTTACTAGATTATTTGAACAGTACCTCTTGACACACAAGTATTCACTACATTAGTCATTTTGACTTAAGAACTTGATACTTCGTTTCTATCACCTGTGACATGGTGACCATAATAGTAGCCACTTGATAGGGCTGATCTAAGAAATTATAATGTAAGATCTGAAGATCCTTAAAATGCATTCTAGCCACATGAAGTTCTTGCTATATGTGATATCTCCATATTTTATTTTTCCAAATATCCAATAAAAATTGATTTACAAAAAAACTGAAGCTCTGAAACTGTCTTCTTCCTTCCACCCATCCAGTCTCTTTTGTTACAATATAGAAGTTTAACTGGGAATCAGAAATATCATCTGACTGGGGCAACTGGGTGTCTTAGTCAGTGAAGTCTCTGCCTTGGGCTCAGGACATGATCCCAGGGTCTGGGGATTGAGTCCTGCATCAGGCTCCCTGCTCAGTGGGAAACCTACCTCTCCCTCTCCCTCTGCCACTTCAATTGCTTGTGATCTCTCTCTCCTCTCTCTCTGTCTCTCTGTCTGTCTCTCTCTCTTTCTCTCTGTCAAATAAATAAATAAAAACCTTATGAAAAAGAAAAAAATAATAAATATAATCTGACTTAACCTACTTCATCATACACATCAAATATATTTGCATTTTTCCAATCTTGATCAGCTTTTATTAATTTCTTTCAGTTTCCTCTGCCATTCTTTTTTTATGTCAATATATTTACCTCTTTAAATTATTTAAATTCAATCAACATATAGTGTATTATTAGTTTCCTCCCTGATGTCCATCACCCAGTTATTGCATCTCCAAACCCCGTTCCCCTTCAGCAACCCATAGTTTATTTCCTATGGTTATGAGTCTCTTATAATTTGTCTCCCTCTCTGATTTCATCTTTATTTTTCCCTTCCTTCTCCTATGATCCTGTATTTTTTTTAAATTTCACATATGAGTGAGATCATTTAATTGTCTTTTCTCTGATTGACTTATTCTGCTTGAAGTAACACACTCTGGTTCCATCCATGCCATTGCAAATGGCAGGATTTCTTTTTTTTTTTTTTTCCTTCAAGGCTGAGTAATATTCTGTTGTGTATAAATACCACATCTTCTTTATCCACTCATCTGTTGATGTACATCTGGACTCTTTCCATAGTTTGGCAATTGTGGACATTGCTGCTATAAACATTGGGGTGCAGGGGCCCCTTCAGATTACTACATTTGTATCTTTGGGGTAAATACCCAGGAGTGCAACTGCTAGGTCATACGGTAACTCTATTTTCAACTTTGTGAGGAACATCCATATTGTTTCCCAGAGTGTCTGTACCAGCTTGCATTCCCACCAACCATGTAGGAGGGTTCCCCTTTCCCAGCATCCTTGCAAACATATGTTGTTTCCTGACTTGTTAATTTTAGCCATTCTGACTAGGTTGAGGGTTGTGTCTCATTGTGACTTTGATTTGTATTTTCCCTGATTCCAAGTTATGTTGAATATTTTTTCATCTATCTGTTAGCCATTTGTATGTCAACCTTAGAGAAATGTCTGTTCATGTCCTCTGCCCATTTATTACTGGATTACTTGTTCTTTGGGTGTTGAGTTTGATAAATTTTTTATAGATTTTAGATACTAGCCCTTTATCTGATAAGACATCTGCAAATATCTTCTCCCATTCTATAGGTTGTCTTTGGTTTTGTGGAGTGTTTCCATTGTTGTGCAAAAAAAATATTTGGATTTCAAAACAGGATTTTGAAAATTCAATACATATCATGTATGAACACTAAACAAGAGTAAATGTTTCTAGACATGAATTTCCATTTTTGAAATCAAGTTGCAGTTACTATTCTTTCTCTTATTGGTCAAGAACCCCAGTCTCCTCACCTGGTGTGTTACTTTGGACATACATAATGGTCTCTTTTGGATTTGAAGACATTTTTAAAGGAATTTTCAAAGTTTGGCAAGATAGTCTGTTTGTTTTCTAGGTTTGGGGAACCTACTGGGGCCTAAGGGAAGAGGACACTGAAATGCCCTTTCTTTCCAGTGTTGAGTATCCCATCTACACAGATGTATTTCTTACCATGGAGAAAAAAGGAAAAGTTCTTTAATATTAACATTCTGATGTGGAACACCTCCCAATTTTCTCTTAAATAATTTTTACATATCTACATACTTCTAAAAAAGATGCTTAATATCTTAGATGTACCCATAAGAAGCTATGAAAAGACTTTGGTAGAGTGAGCTTAAGTGGAGGATCCACCAAATGCACTGGAGATATATAAGCATGGAATTCTATTTTAAGGGAGTTAGTCAGTGTGAAGTCAGAGTAGAAAGAGTCATGGAGGGGCGCCTGGGTGGCTCAGTCAGTTAAGTGACTGACTCATGATTTCACGTCAGGTCATGACCTCAGGGTCATGAAATTTAGCCTGTGTCCCTCTCCATGCTCAGCACAGAGTCTGCTTAAGATTTTCTCTCCCTTGCTTTCTGCCTCTACCCTACTTTCAAATGAAAAAACAAATCTTAAAAAAAAAAAGAAGAAGAAGAAGAAGAGGCTCATATAGTCTTGATGATAATAGCTTTGTAATATAGCAACAGGTCCAGAATTGTGACACCTCAGGCTTTGGTTTTCTTTTTAAACATTATTTTGGCTATTTGGGGGCTTTTCTTATTCCATACAATTTTTTTTTCTACCACTGTGAAAAATGCTGATGGTATTTGATAAGGGTTACATTGAATATGTATAGATTGCCTGGGGAAGTATAGACATTTTAACAATATTTGTTTTTCCAAATATGAACATGGAATATTTTCCCATTTTTTTGTGTCTTCCTCAATTTCTCTTATAACTATTCTATAGTTTTCTTTTACCTCTTTGGTTAGATTTATTCCTCTGTACTATATATATATATATATATATATATATATATATATATATATAAACATATAATGTATTATTTGCCCTGGGGTACAGGTCTGTGTATCATCAGACTTACACACTTCACAGCACTCACCATAGCACATACCCTCCCCAATGTCCCTAACCCAATAACCCTCCCACATCCCCTCCCCCCAGCAACCCTCAGTTTGTTTTCTGAGATTAAGAGTCTCATAGTTTGTCTCCCTCCTGATCCCATCTTGTTTCATTTTTTTTTCTTCCCAACCCCTCAAACACCCCACTTTGCCTTTCAAATTCCTCACACCAGGGAGATCATATGATAATTGTCTTTCTCTGATTGACTTATTTCACTCAGCATAATACCCTCTAGTTCCATCCATGTCATTGCAAATGGCAAGATTTCATTTCTTTTGATGGCTGCATAGTATTCCATTGTATATATATATATATATACCACTTCTTCTTTATCCATTCATCTGTTGATGGACATCTAGGTTCTTTTTGTAGTTTGGCTATTATGGACATTGTTGCTATAAACATTCGGGTTCATGTGCCTCTTCAGATCACTACGTTTGTATCTTTAGGGTAAATACCGAGTAGTGTGATTGCTGGGTTGTAGGGTAGCTCTACTTTCAACTTTTTGAGGAACCTCCATGCTGTTTTCCAGAGTGGCTGCACCACCTTGCATTCCCACTAATAATGTAGGAGGTTTCTCCTTTCTCCGCATCTTCACCAGCATCTGTCATTTCCTGACTTATTAATTTTAGCCATTAGGACTGGTGTGAGGGGGCATCTCACTGTGGTTTTTTTGTATCTCCCTGATCCCGAGTAATGTTGGCCACCTGGATGTCTTCTTTGCAGAAATGTCTGTTCATGTCCTCTGCCCATTTCTTGATTGGATTATTTGCTCTTTGGGTGTTAAGTTTGATAAGTTCTTTCTTTTTTTTTTTTTTGGATACTAGCCCTTTATCTAATATGTCATTTGCAAATATCTCCTCCCATTCTGTCAGTTGTCTTTTGGTTTTGTTAACTGTTTCCTTTGCTGTGCAAAAGCTTTTGATCTTGGTGAAGTCCCAAGAGTTCATTTTTGCCCTTGCTTCCCTTGCCTTTGACTATGTTTCTAGGAAGAAGTTGCTGCAGCTGAGGTCAAAGAGGTTGTTGCCTGTGTTCTCCTCAAGGATTTGGATGGATTCCTGTCTCACATTGAGGTCCTTCATCCATTTTGAGTCTATTTTGTGTGTGGTGTAAGAAAATGGTCCAGTTTCATTTTTCTGCATGTGGCTGTCCAATTTTCCCAACACCATTTGTTGAAGAGACTGTCTTTACTCCATTGGACATTCTTTCCTGCTTTGTTAAAGATTAGTTGACCATAGAGTTGGGGGCCTATTTCTGTGCTCTCTATTCTGTTCCATTGATCTATGTGTCTGTCTTTGTGCCAGTACCATACTGTTTTGATGATGACAGCTTTGTAATAGAGCTTGAAACCTGGAATTGTGATGCCACCAACTTTGGCTTTCTTTCTCAACATTCCTCTGGCTATTCAAGGTCTTTCCTGGTTCCATATAAATTTTAGGATTATTTTTTTCATTTCTTTGAAAAAATTGATGATATTTTGATAGGTATTGCATTAAACATATAGATTGCTTTAGGTAGCATAGACATTTTCACAATATTTGTTCTTCCAATCCATGAGCATGGAACATTTTTCCATTTCTTTGTGTCTTCCTCAATTTCTTTCATGAGTACTTCATAGTTTTCTGAGTATAGATTCTTAGTCTCTTTGGTTAGGTTTATTCCTAGGTATCTTATAGTTTTGGGTGCAATTGTAAAAGGGATTGATTCCTTAATTTCTCTTTCTTCTGTCTTGTTGTTGGTGTAGAGAAATGCAACTGATTTCTGTGCATTGATTTTATATCCTGACACTTTACTGAATTCCTGTACAAGTTCTAGCAGTTTTGGAGTGGAGTCTTTTGGGTTTTCCACATATAGTATCATATCATCTGCAAAGAGTGATAGTTTGACTTCTTCTTTGCCGATTCGGATGCCTTTAATTTCTTTTTGTTGTCTTATTGCTGAGGCTAGGACTTCTAGTACTATGTTGAATAGCAGTGGTGATAATGGATATCCCTGCCATGTTCTTGACCTTAGTGGAAAATCTCTCAGTTTTTCTCCATTGAGAATGATATTTGCGGTGGGTTTTTCTAGATGGCTTTGATGATATTGAGGTATGTGCCCTCTATCCCTACACTTTGAAGAGTTTTGAACAAGAAAGGATGCTGTATTTTGTCAAATGCTTTTCAGCATCTATTGAGAGTATCCTATGTTTTTTGTCCTTTCTTTTATTAATGTATTGTATCACACTGATTGATTTGTGGATGTTGAACCAACCTTGCAGCCCTGGAATAAATCCCACTTGGTCATGGTGAATAATCCTTTTAATGTACTGCTGGATCCTATTGGCTAAAATTTTGGTGAGAATTTTCGCATCTGTGTTCCTCAAGGATATTGGTCTGTAATTCTCTTTTTTGGTGGGATCCTTGTCTGGTTTTGGGATCAAGGTGAGGCTGGCCTCATAAAATGAGTTTGGAAGTTTTCCTTCCATTTCAATTTTTTGAAACAGTTTCATGAGAATAGGAATTAATTCTTCTTTAAATGTTTGGTAGAATTCCCGTGGGAAGCCGTCTGGCCCTGGGCTTTTGTTTGTTGGGAGATTTTTGATGACCTCTTCAATCTCCTTAATAGTTATGGGTCTGTTCAGGTTTTGTATTTCTTCTTGGTTCAGTTTTGGTATTTTATATATCTCTAGGAATGCATCCATTTCTTCCAGATTGTCAAATTCGCTGGCATATAGTTGCTCATTATATGTTCTTATAATTGTTTGTATTTCTTGGTGTTGGTTGTGATCTCTCCTCTTTCATTCATGATTTTATTTGTTATTTATTTATTTCTCTTTTCTTTTTGATAAGTCTGTACCACATGGTTTTGGTGCAACAGTAAATAAGATTGATTCCTTGATTTCTATTTTTTTGCTCATTGCTAATATATAGAATGCAACTGACTTCTGTGCATTGATTTTTATCCTGTACCTTTGCTGAATTCCTGCATGAGTTCTAGCAATTTCTAGATAGAATCTTTGCATTTTATCCATAGATTATCATATTACTTATGAAGTATGCATGTTTGACCTCTTTGCTGATTTAGATGTCTTTTAATTCTTTTTATTGTATGATTGATGAGGCTAGGACCTCTAGTACTATTGAACAACTGTGGTGAGAGTAGACTTGCCTGTTGTGTTTCTCACCTTCTCAAACTGCTTGTGAGAATGCAAACTGGTGCAGCAACTCTGGTAAACAGTATGGAGGTTCCTCAAACAGTTAAAAATAGAGCTACCCCATGACACAGCAGGCGCACTACTTGGTATTTATCCAAAGGTACATACATTGTGATTCAAGGGGGCACATGCACTCCAATGTTTGTAGCAGCATGTCCACAAGAGCCAAACTAGGGAAAGGGCCCACAGCAGATTATCAGCAGATGAATGTCCTTCAGCAGATGAATGGATAAATAAGATGTGGTGTATGTATGCATTACCCAGGAATCAAAAAGAATGAAATCTTGCCATTTGCAATGATGTCCATGGAACTAGAGTGTGTTATGCTAAGCAAAATAAGTCAGTCAGAGAAAGAGAAATACTGTATGATTTCACTCATATGGGGAATTTAAGAAACAAAATAGATGAACATAGGGGAAGGAGGGAAAATAACATAAGATGAGAACTGAGGTGGAGGCAAATCATAAGAGACTCTTAACTATAGGGAACAAACAGGGTTGCAAGAGGGGAGATGCGTGGGAGGAGGAGACAATTGGGTGATGGGCATTAAAGAGGACATTGATGTAATGCCCCTGGGATGTTATATGCAACTGATGAATCACTGAATTCTACCACTGAAACTTAAAAAAAGTCTCAGAGAAATCTGAGATATAAAGATCAGTGTGGCAGTTTTCTCTGTGTCTAACTTTCTAGGACTATACATTAGGTTTTGAACATAATGGGCCTCTTAGTCTACATCCCAGAGTTAAACAATCCTCATTTCAGTACTAACTTCAGAGGAAGATGAAGCCCTTTTATAATTTGCTGTGTTTGCAGCAGAGCAGCAAGTGTATTCTTTGCAGGCACTTAGTTCCAAAGAAAATGCAAAAAAGACAAAGTTGTGTCTGTCCAATCTCCTGTGCCCACCTTATTTAATCTGAAATTTTTTTTTCTGATAATTAATGATTGTAAAGTTATGAATAAAATAACACTATAACATTTAAAAATTGTTGCTCTGCTCTTAATTACAACCGTTGGTTCTTTGTGGCTCCTCCTAAGGAATATGTAAATATCTAGATTTGTTCCCCTCAGATGCCCTGGATTGGGTAAGAATAATAATGCATTCAGAGAGGGGATCAAAAATATTTTTACAAGAGGGATCAACGTGATAATATCAGAAGTTATGACACAAGTAATTAGCATCTTACAAGGAGAGGAAAACAATTAGCAGAAGATTATTTGAAGAAATAATGGCTAAAGCTAATTCAAATTTGTTGAAATACACCAAGTTAAACTCAGGAAGCCCAGCAAAACCCAAATGAAAAAAAAAAATAAAATAAAAACTAGATCACATGTAGGCACATTGTCGTCATACTTCTGAAACAGATTAAAAAATGTTGAAAACAATGAGAGAATAACAACACTTTATATGCCTAGTAATTCATTAGAAACAATAAATTTTGGAGATAATAATCATCTCATTAAAAAATCCTGCCAACTCAGAATTCAGTCTTCCAGAATAAAAGTAAATGAAGACATTTTCCAGCTATACTTGGCCTGCAGTGCAGGAAGTGTTAAAGGAAGGAAATGTGTCAGGTTTATGTGTCATAGTTTCATGAGAAATCTGATTATTTGGGAAGGCATAAGCATCTATAAAGTTATAAATATCAGGGTAGATATGAAAGACAATCTTCTGTTAATTTCCTTGCAGTATGCATGAGCATTCAAAACAAACTTTGCAAGTTTCTTCCAATGTTTATAATATATGTAATATGTAAGACCTATGACAACTATTGAAAATAATGGGTATGGGAGGGGATCAATAGACCTGTTTCATACAGGATTTCTTATGTTGTACAACTAATTCTACCTAGACCATGTAAAGTTAAGACTCTGTGCTACAATCTTAGTACAACCACTAAGAAGAAACTATAAACAGGGAGAGCCTAGAAGCCAATATACTAATTGAAATGGAGTTCTAAAAAATATTCAAATAATCCCAGAGAAGGCAGGCACAAAGTGCACACAAAATAAATTATAAATCCAGAAGTATATAATTTCGGAATTAACACTTACATAATATGAATAGTATATATATGATGATGTAATTAAGAAAAGAATTCTTCTATCCCAAATTCTTACTCTGATTATTCTTCCCCGTAATTGTGTGTTGTGTAGCTGCAATTAGTATTCCTTGGCAGATTCAATTTAGCCTATTTACCCTTAAAATCAATATAGTGTTTCCCAGGCTACAAGAGTTAGGTTTTTTAAAAAATTTATGTTTCTGGGGCACCTGGGTGGCTCAGAGGGTTAGGCCTCTGTCTTCAGCTCGGGTCATGGTCTCAGGGTCCTGGGATCGAGCCCCACGTCGGGCTCTCTGATCAGCAGGTAGCCTGCTTCCCCCTCTCTCTGTCTGCCACTCTGCCTACTTGTGATCTCTTGTTCTGTCAAATAAATAAATAAAATGTTTTAAAAAGACTTCAAATTCGCCTTTAAAAAAATAAAATAAAATAATTTACATTTCTTATTTTTAAATCTCCAAATATATATTAACAGATAAAAAATAAAGCTCTAGTCTTTCAACCACATAATCTTCCCTATTATCTTTTCATATTAAAAAAAATCCTCTAAGTGTACATTTTATCATAGGCAAAATTATTTCCCAGATTTTAATGATCATCGTTGCTAAAGAAATACTTCTGCAGTTATTCTCAACCTAGGTCATATAGGATATGGAGGTATGCTCAAAATTGAAAATCATGCAAAAAAATATAAAAGGAAAATAAGAAAAGCAAAAGAGAAACACACACACACATGCACCCCAAATAATGGAATTCTTTAATATTGATTATAAAGTACAAATATTTAGAGTGAATAAAAGTATAAGGGATACAGATGGACTACCAAAAAAGAGGTTAGTGTCTGAGGGTTCGGCAATGGAAGAACCCAGAGTAATTTTTAAAAATCAAAAAGAAGAAGTCTAGAAATGAAAACAAAAACATTTAAGTGAATAATCCATGGAGTGATTAAAGAACAAGTTAGAAAAGATTAGGGAGTATGTAAGTGAAATGAAAGAACACTTGAAGACAAGAGAAAAGGAGGGAGAAACTATAAAAGCTACAGGTATGAGGGATAACATTTGCAGAGAGGATCAGAATCATTGGGAGAATGCAGATAAGCCATATTGGAAGAGAGCATATGTGATGGTATCAGGACTGGTTGTCCTCTGGATCGTCCCATTCAAGAAACACAGTTCATCACTATTGGAAAAGATACCTTTGATGAACACTGTGCTGCATCATAGTAAAACTATTTCTAATTCCCATCCTTCCGTTTTCTGTTGAATCTATGACAAATTGGATTTTTGCCCCAACAGCTCACTGGAACCATTCCCTATTCTCTACACAAAATAACAAAATCTCATCTTACTTGATTAGAAGCAGCATTCAACAGAGTGGATCATTATTCCTCCTGGAAACATTTTTTCACGTGGTACCCATGGCAACATAGTTTCACGGGTTTGAGTCCCATCTCGTCATTACGCTTTTGATCTTGTTTGCTGATTTTACCTCTTCTCCTCTTTCTCTTTACATGAGAGAGTCTCAGAGCTTATCCTAGAACTTCCTCTTACTTACATCCACTTTAAGTTCCTGGGTGACAATCTCTGTTACTTCGTTTTAAGCAGCACGTGCAAGCTGAAAAGCCCAGTTTTATACATTCTTGCCCATATCTCACCATTCACCTTAGGGCATTGATATCTGAGCCCTTAGTCAACTGGTCCATTTGTGTGTTTCATGAAAAATTCACTTTTCAGATGTCCAATCCAAACACAGAGTCTTAATCACACCTATTTCATGTATAATCTTTTCCAGCTCATTGAATGGAAACAGATTCAATCTGTTTTCAGATACTCAAGGTAAAGCACATGCTTCATCCGTGACCCCCTTCCTTCTTTCTCAGGCCACGTTCTCACGTTAGAGGCTTCTTAACACTGACTTCAAAGTATTCCAGAGTCCAATCTCTCATCACCATTGCCATACTTTACCTTAGCCCAAGCCACCACATCCCTGTAGTGTTTTGAGTCTCCCTGTTTTTGTTCTTAATTTTTTACTTCTTTTTAACTGTCAAATTGAGACTAGTATAATGTAGTTAGAGCATGCTACTCATCTGTTCCTGCTTCTTGAAAAAGAAGTTACAGACTTACCTAGCAAAAACCTGGGAGATCTGATCTTTTCAATTCATGCATATTACTTTATAATACAGCATTTCTCAATCTTTACTTAATTATCTCCCACAAATTCAACCTGCCAAGGAGTCTTTACAGATATAGTATCACCATGAAAATTCAAAACCAAGAATATGTCTCTCTTTATGTACTATATGGGTAACTGTGCTGTTTACATAAAAAGGGCAAATTTTTTTCGCTACCAACAAACAGAAATACAATTATATGAGAATATTATTTTCCTAAAGATTTTTTTCTTTATTTGCCAGAAGAGAGAGAGAGAGCTCAAGCAAGCAAAGTAGCAGGCAGAGGCAAAGGGAGAAGCAGGTTCCCTGCTGAGCAAGGAGCCCAATACAGGACTCAATCCCAGGACCCTGGGATCATGACCTGAAATGAAGGCAGCCGCTTAACTGACAGAGCACCCAGGTGTCCCTATAAGAGAATATAGCTTTTTTAAAGATTTTATTTATTTATTTGACAGACAGAGACACAGCAGGAGAGGTAACACAAGCAGAGGAAGCAGGAGAGGGAGAAGCAGGCTTCCTGCTGATCAAGGAGCCTGATTTAGACCTCAATCCCAGGACCCTGGGATCATGACCTGAGTCAAAGGCAGAGCCTCTATCAGCCCTGCCCATTTTAATATTATAAAATATCTTTGCTTATTTTCAGACCTTACATCAATGGGATCATGCAGTGTGCATTTTTATGTGTATCTCCTTTCAGTCTCATGTGCTATTGTAGTCCATCTATACCACTGCATTTGTCTATAGTTTGTGAATTTTCACTGCTGTTTTATATGAATATGACCCTTTAAAATCTATTCTCAGAAATGTAATTCTTTTTTTAGTCTGTGGGTATTATGAATAATTATTTTATGAAAAGCCTTTTCTATGTCTTTTTATAATATTTATTTATTTATTTATTATTTATGAGAGAGAGAGAGTGTGGGAAGGGTAAAATGGAAAGAGAGAGACAGAGAATCTCAAGAAGACTCTGTGCTGAGTTCAGAGCCCAAGGCGGGGCTGGATCTCACCACCCTGAACTCATGACCTGTGGTGAAAACAAGAGTCAGATGCTTAACAAATGAGCCAACCAGGCACCCCAACCTTATATGTCTTTTCCACAAATTGCATTTATAATAATTTTATTATATATAAGTGCATAGAAAATAGTCTATTATATTTATGGAATATAAATATTATATTTGTCATAATAAAATACTATTGTATAAATATATAATTGTATTTATAATTATAATACATTTTTTTCTAAGCATTAGTATGAAATTGCATGAACATAATAGATATGTTAAATTATCCCTACACTTTTCTAGTGTTTTGTGTAAATATACATTGTACAAGGTAGTCCCTATATCCAAAACTCAATAGTCTCAGAGAAACTAATACAATAATTTCTGTTGATTATATAATGGTATCATTTTTCTGGTCTGTGAAGCATTAAGATATTCTCTTCAATAAGAATGAGAAGTACTCAGGTATGTCTCTTGCCCATTTCACCTAGATGGTGGCTTCTTTCTTTTCTTAGTCCTTGTAATTTTTTTTTAAAGATTTTATTTATTTGAGAGAGAGAGCACAAGCAGGAAGGAGAAACAGGCTTCCCATGGAGCAGGGGGACTGATGCAGGGCTCCACCCCAGGACCTTGGGATCATCTGATCCGAAGGCAGATGCTTAACCCACTGAACCATGCACACACCCCAGTATGATCATATTTTAAATAGAAGTGCTTTTGTGAGTTGATGAGATGGAAATAGTTGTGTCCTGCATTTTTACTCCCCTACTGGAGTCCTTTAATGATCAGAATTTCAATGTTATCATGGTCCAACTTATCAATTTGGGGTGTTAGTGATTATTTTCGACCTATTTCAGAAGTTAGTCAAAGTTCATGATTATAATTTCTTATATTACTTCTTGAATTTGCCTTTTCTTTATTTTTTAACTTTTATTTATTTACTTATTTTTAAAGAAGCTAGGGGCTTCCTATTGCTATATCTTGCTGAGGTTACCTCTTTTCCGTAGTCTGAAATAGTGTCCAAGGCGGATATGGATTCTGTGGTAGATAACATGGTCTAACACTGATGAAGATATATCACCCATTCCCTGATTTTCATACTACTTAACCACGTCTTAATCCACCCTGTTCCCTCAAGATTATTTCTTTGTGTTCTCCAGCCATCTTCCTGAGATGTTTATTTATTTTTTTAACTTATTTTTTAAAGATTTTTAAATCTACATATTTTTGCAATAGAGAGAGACAGAAAGCACGTGCAAGCGTGAACAGGGGGATGCATAGAAGGAGAGGAAGAAGCAGACTCCCTGCTGACAGGAAGGCCGATACGGGACTCTATCCCAGGACCCTGGCCCAAAGGCAGCTGCTTAACCGACTGAGTCACTGAGGCACCAGAGATGTGAATTTCTATGTGCACATCTCGTAGTTTGCTAAACCTCTGAGGTCTATAAATATTTTTAAATAATATTTGGAAGTTATTCATACATTGTGAAATAAGATTGATTTTTTTTTCCTGCCTCTCTTCTCTTTCTCATATTGTATTTAGAACTATGCTAGTTTTCCTGATACTGCTTTGAAGATTTCTGAACTCTGTGAATTTTTCTCTCTCATACTATGGGGTGAAAAATACTCTTACTCCTTTTTCAATTTCATCAACCTTTTGCTCTGCGTCTCAAATTTTCTGTAGAGCCAATTTATTAAATTTTTAATTTCAGGTACGTATAAAGCAAGAATTCCTCTGTGGTCTAGTCATATAGTTTGATTTCTCTATTGATAAATCACACTTGCTATATTGCTGCCACCATATGTTCATTTAATTATTTGAACTGTTTTATTTAATTTATATATATATATATATTACTTTAATTGCTTCTTTCTAATAATGTAATATCTTATCCCAGTAAAAGTTTCTATTGATGTGGTTTTTTCCCCTTAATGTGGAAAACATTTTCCAGTTTCTTTTCAGGTAGATGTTCTTGACAATACAGTTCAATTTTTTAGATAGGTGTTCTTGACAATAGAGTTCAATAAACCTGAATTCTTTTAATTTTTCATAGATTTATTATTTTTTGTAAGTTGCATAAACTTTCCTGTAGAATCTTCTCCTCTTAAGTTGGCTTCCTGATATTTTTGTTCAGTTTTTCCAAATTCATATTGCTTAATTTTTTTCTTTTTAACCTATCTTCCTGGGTATGATCCTTATGATTTTGTACCTTAGATATCAACCACTACTTCTTTTAAAAGTCTGTGTTTGAACACTGCAAGTCAGCAGGGCTTCACCCTCTGCCATATGATATGCGTGCATGTGAGTATGTGTGTGCGTTTGTTGTGGGGGGAGTGCTCATAACTTCACTAGCAGTTCTCAAGTCTCCTTCAGCTTTTACTTTCTACTGGATTCATCTTGGTCTCTCCCTGTGCACAGATTTTTTTTTTTTTTTTTTCCATCTGCCAAGAATGTGTAAAGAGCTCAGGTCAACTATTCTGTCGTACCTTCCCTTACCAGTATCTTCCCATTATATTTATGGGAGTCAGAGCAATTGACCCAAAGACCGCAAGCTCTGACTAAAAAAAGTATGGGTTTTCCTCATCATAACTGAGCAAAATTAGCACTTTGAGCTTGAAAATCAGTGAAGTACTTTGCCCCCTTCCCAACTGCTAATCAAGTCTCCCTGTGGCACCAGCACCATTGCTACTTGCAGCTTCTCCAACTGTAAAAACTACAATTCTTGATCACTGAGCTAGGGTGATGGGGGGTATGGGGGGAGAGGGAGGCAGGGGAGCTGTCCTACACAAGAAAATCACAAGGTGCTTCTTCTTACTTGAATCTCTAGGTTTTTCCTAATGTACATAGTTCACAAAGTATTTTTAAACTTTTTGTCACTTATCAGAAACCCAAAATTGTTACCTTTGTCAGTTTCTCCTCCTACTTAGTCCTAGTAGGATACTTTTTTTAGTGTGTCCAGTGTGATACAAAAAATATAGATATAGACAGATACTATAAGGAAAGAATTAACTTTATTGTTACTACAAAATTCAAATGAGTATGAGAGCTCCTAGTTGATTTCTAATAAAATCTGCTTTCTCACAGTATTTGTTGAACTTCTTCACTCCAACTTCCTGGATTAGAGGCTTCCAGAGAATCAATAATAATTCATCTGTGTGGCCAAAAGACACAACTTTCTTCTCGAAAACATAAGTTTCCTGAGAATGTTTATATTTTATAATTTAAAAGAATTAATCTTACAAGAAAACACATTAATATGTGAGCAACTAGAAAACACAAATGTCACAGTGTTTCATAGAACAATGACAAGGGAAATATTTAGATTTGTTACTTAACTATTAGTCGAAATAAATTATTTATTCATCAAAATATTATGGTATTTATCACTAAGTTAATGAGATGTAATTCTCTGTATTTCAGACCATCAGTATCTTCAGAAAGTGACAAGAATTGTTCATTTTTCATCTTCAGTTCAAAGATAGTGTCTAATGAATCTTGCTTAGAATTAAGACCATATATTTGTAAGCACCAGACATTAGTTACCTAATTTGGGGATAATGCTCTGTCACCATCTAAAGAACTATCTCTCATTTCTCCAAAAGACATACAATTGCCTTCTCAGAATATTTTTAAGATGTTATTTTTTTAGAGAAATTTTAGGTTCACAGCAAAATTAAGAGAAAAGTACAGAGATTTCCTCTATTGCCCCTGTCTGTACACGTGACAGACTCTCCCATCATCAGCAACACTCAGCAGAATGGTCATTTTTTATAACGATGAACTTGTAATGATGCATCATATTCTTCCAAAGTCCAAAGTGTACCTGGGGTTTCAACCTTGGTGTTGGTGTCATACTAATATAAAAAATAAATACTCACATACAGATCATGTATTTCTTAAGCTTTTTTATTTATTAAAATGAATTATATTTAAATTATAAATCATAATATCAAGCACTGTTTTTGTAAATTCCTCAATAAGGTGAATAATTCTACTAATAATTCCCAATGAATTGATTTGTCCTAGTCCTTAAAAGGACTATAAATGAGGGTTGAACAGCCCTGGGTGGCAAGGTTATCTGTCAGAATTAAGTCAGGACACAGAAACCAGGGGAACTTTGGGGCAATTATTATCTATTTGTAAAAGAAAGCCTACTAAGAGAAAAGGCTACTAAGATAAAATAAGAATAACTTAGGGTTGAAGGAGAGTAGCCAAAGGAGAGATCACTGGGAAGCCAGGTCTACTCTCGAAGATGGAATTTAGATACCATTGAAGACAATCTGTCCACACACAACTTCATGGCAGACATGCTCATGGGATTGGCCTTGGACAGAACAATTCCATAGTCTACACTTGACCATGGTGTGGATGGATCTCAGGCCATGACTGGCAAGCAGGAAGAATTTCCCTGCCAGGGTGTTAGGAGGCACTGCCTAGAGGACAGGAAACTAACTGGGACTGGCCACAATACTTGCTGGAGGCTGAATACACAGGACTTCCTGCCTTCATGTAGCTGGCAACCAAGCCATAGCAGCCAAACACCCTGGAAAACACCATGAAACCAGAAGAGCCTTTTTTGCTGCCGTGTCTTGACAATGCCTTTTACCAACAAAACTCAACCTCGTGTGAGCAGATAAGTGAGAGAAGTTCATAGAATATAGCTCCATTGTCTGAGAACAGGGCACTGAGGGATCGATTTGGAGCCAAGAGTACTAAATTGTTAAGAGGCACTCAGGGTTATCAGGCAACAATCACAGGGTAGCTATATAAGAGCAATTCCCATCCATCCCAGGTTCTTAGAGGATAGAATGTACAAGCATATTCTGAATTACTTTTAGTACAGCACTACCAAAATTGGGTTCATTATTTGGTAGACATGGGTTTTTCATTGAATAATAACCAGTGTCCTTTGATACTCTTTTTTGTGTGTTGTTTTACTCACCTGGATTTCAGAAATATTGGAAGAGATCTTGTCTTACTAAATTGTCCACATCACCACCTCTGTCACTTTTTACTATTATGCTAAAATGCACTATGAATTGAAAAATTAAATAAATGTTAAATAGTAAAGAAAAGGAGAATTAAATGTATAGAGATATTTGTGTGCATCGAACAAGTAGTGATTGCCAGAATTCAGGACAAACATTATTATTCTGATCATGATTCAGAGCTATTTCTACCGTAATTCAAATACATCAGGGAGAGAGGTTAAATTTGATAGTTACTTGCAAAATAAATTCATATTTTACATACATTTAGTTCCTTGAAGATATATTCATATTCTCTGTACTTATTCCTCATGATTAGATAAATTATGTGAATTTTCTAAATCAATTTCATATACTATGTAAATGGCAGCTGTCATTAATTGCTAAAATTGTATTACAAACAACCCAAAATTGCGTTGACATTTTAAAAATAAGCATTTATTTCTCATTCACCAGTTCGTGGTTCAGTTATGTTTTAGTTGATTGGGGCTGGGCATATATAGATTTGGCTCCAGCCTACAGATTCAGCCCAGATATTTTTTTCCATATTTTATTCTTAGAAGAACAGACTACCTTGTATATTCACCAGATCTCAGTCATTTTGACTTAAGAACTTGATCTTTCTGTGCCATCTCCTCTGACATGATCATGATAATTGTAGCCACCTCATAGGGCTGATCTGAGAATCAATAATATAATGCCTGAAGATCCTTAAAATACAGCATAAATACATAATGTTCTGGTTATATATGATGTATTTAGACTTTGATTACCAACTATTCAGTAAAGGCTGTTTTCCAAGAAAACCAATGGTCCTACAACTGTGTTCTTCTTTGCATTCAATGAAATAAGCCAGGCATCAGAAATATAATCTGACTTAACCAGTGTGCTAATATACATCAAGATAATATGAATTTTCAAACAGATTTTTGAGAAATTCAATATGTCATGTATGGAGGATAAATGGGAGTAATTTTCTTCTGGGCATGCATATCCATTTTGGAAATCAATTCTGTTCTTTCTCTCATTGGTCAAGAACCCCAGTCTTCACATTCAGTGTTCTAGTTGGACATATGTAAGGGCTATCTCTTTGAAATTGAAGAAATCTGAAAGGAATTGCCAAGGTTTGATGAGGTAGCCCTTTTGATACTCACACTGGGGGAACCTGCATGGTCCTAGAGGATGAAAACACTGACATGCCCTTTTCCTTTGAATTCTGGAGCATCCCATCCACACATATGCATTCTTGCTTTTGTAAATGGAGAAAAATAAGAGAGAGGTTGCTTAACACATTCTGATGTGGAACACCTCCCACTATTCTTTCAAATTTTTTTTATCTATTAAACATGTGCATAAAAAGGTGCCTAACGTCTTACGTGTACCCATAAGAAGCCATGGGAATTATTTTGTGAAGTGAGCTTGATCTAGTGGTTCCATCAAAAGCACTGGAGATATATAAATATGGATCAATACTAGGAACATGTATTCAAGAGTGAATACAGAATAGAAAGAATCATGCAGAAGTCAGGAATACAATGATCAAAATAGTCATTTTCTGTGTCTAACTTTTTGAGAATATACATTAGGTGTTGAACACCTAATGGTTCTAGATCCTGAACTAACAGCACTCACTTCAGTACTAAATTCAGAGGAACATGGTTCCCTTTGAAATTTACTGTTCCAGCAGAGCTGAAGGGTATTCTTTCCAGGCACTCGGTTTCAGAGATAATACAGAAAGGACTGAGCTGTGTTGATCTGATCTTGTGTACCAATTTACAAATCAGAAAATTTTACTTCTGGGTAATTAATCAGTGTAAATTTATGTATAAAATAAGTCATTACATTTAAAAAGTGTTGCTTTGCCCTAAATTTAGGAGCCTTTATCCTTAACTACAACTATTACTACTTTGTGGCTCCTCCTAAGGCAACATGTAAAAATATATCTTGTGTACCCATAAATGCTCTGGACTGGATAGAGTAATAATCCAATCTGAGATGAGGAGCAAAAATATTTTTAAAGTAGATCAATGTGATAACATCAAAAGTTTGACACATGTAATTAGGATCTTACAAGGAGAGGGAAATATTTGGCAGAAAAATATTTGAAGAAATAATGGTGAAAACTATGTATTTCAAAAATTCATTTTTGCTTTTGTTTCCTTTGTCTTTGGAGACATGTCTTGAAAGAAGTTGCTGTGGCTGAAGTCAAAGAGGTTACTGTCTATGTTGTCCTCTAGGATTCTGATGGATTCCTGCCTCACATTGAGGTCTTTTATCCATTTTGAGTTTATCTTTGCGTATGGTGTAAGAGAATGGTCGAGTTTCATTCTTCTACACATAGCTGTCCAATTTTCCCAGGATGATTTATTGAAGAGACTGTCTTTTTTCCACTGTATGTTTTTTCCTGCTTTGTCAAAGGTTACTTGACCAGAGAGTTGAGGGCCCATATCTGGACTCTCTACTCTGTTCCACTGGTCTATGTGTCTGTTTTTGTGTCAGTACCATGCTGTCTTGGTGATCACAGATTTGTAGTAAAGCTTGAAATTGGGCAACGTGATGCCTCCAGTTCTGTTTTTCTTTTTCAACATTTCCTTATCAATTCGGGGTCTCTTCTGATTCCATACACATTTTAGGATTGTTTGCTCCAGCTCTTTGAAAAATGCTGGTGGAATTTTGATCAGAATGGCATTGAAAGTATAGATTGCTCTAGGCAATATAGGCATTTTAACAATGTTCATATCTTCTGATCCATGAGCATGGAATGCTCTTCATCTTTTTGTGCCTTCTTCAACTTCTTTCTTGAGTGCTCTGTAGTTCCTTGAGTACAGATCCTTTACCTCTTTGGTTAGGTTTATCCCAGGTATCTTATGGTTCTTGGTGCTATGGTAAATGGAGTCGATTCTCTAATTTCCCTTCTGTATTTTCATTGTTAGTGTATAAGAAAGAAACTGATTCTGTACATTGATTTTGTATCCTGCCACATTTCTGAATTGCTGTATGAGTTCTAGTGAGTTTGGGGGTGGAGTCTTTTGGGTTTTCCATATAAAGTATCATGTCATCTGTAGGAGAGAGAGTTTAACTTCTTCATTGACATTTGAATACCTTTTATTTCTCTTGTTGTCTGATTGCTGTTGCTAGGACTTCTAATGTTGTGTTGAACCAGAGTGCTGAGAGTGGGCATCCTTGCCATGTTCCTGATCTCAAAGGGAAGCTGTCAGCTTTTCCCCATTGGGGATAATATTCACTGTAGGTTTTTCATAGAATAGATTTTATGAAGCTGAGGAATGTTCCTCGAATCCCTATACTTTGAAACATTTTAATCAGGAACAGATGCTGGATTTTGTCAAATGCTTGTTCTGCCTTAATTGAGAGGACCATGTGGTTCTTCTCTCTTCTCTTGTTGATTTGCTCTATCACATTGAGCGATTTGTGAATATTGAACCACCCTGGCAACCCAGGGATAAGTCCCACCTGGTTATGGTGGATAATCTTTTTAATGTACTGTTGGATCCTATTGGCTAGGATCTTGTTGAGAATCTTAGCACCCATATTCATCAGGGATATTGGTCTGAAATTCTCCTTTTTGGTGGGGTCTTTGCCTGGTTTGGGGATCAGAGTAATGCTGGCTTCATAAAAGTCTGGAAGTTTTCCTTCTTCTTCAATTTTTTGAAATGCTTCTGCACAGCAAAGGAAACAGTCAAAAAGTAAAGAGGCAACCCACGAAATGGGAGAAGATATACACAAATAACAATACAGATGAAAGGCTGATATCCAGGATCTATAAAGAACTCCTTAAACTCAACACACACAAACAGATAATCATGTCAAAAAATGGGCAGAAGACATGACAGACAATTCTCCAATGAAGATATACAAATGGCTAAGAGACACATGAAAAAATGTTCATCATCACTAGCCATCAGGGAGATTCAAATCATAAACCACATTGAGATACCACCTTACACCAATTAGAATGGCCAAAATTGACAAGACAGTAAACTACATGTGTTGGAGAGGATGTGGAGAAAGGGAAACCCTCTTACAGTGTTGGTGGGAATGCAAGTTGGTGCAGCCACTTTTGAAAACAGTGTGGAGATTCCTTAAGAAATTAAAAATAGAGCTTCCCGATGACCCTGCAATTGCACTACTGGGTATTTACCCCAAAGATACAGACATAGTAAAAGAAGGGCCATCTATAACCCCATGTTCATAGCATCAATGGCCATAGTCGCCAACTGTGGAAAGAACAAAGATGCCCTTCAATGGACGAATGGATAAGGAAGATGTGGTTGATATATACTATGGAGTATTATGCCTCCATCAGAAAGGATGAATACCCAACTTTTGTACCAACATGGATGGGACTGGAAGAGATTATGCTGAGTGAAATAAGTCAAGCAGAGAGAGTCAATTATTGGTTTCACTTATTTGTGGAGCGTAAGAAATAACAATGGAAGGCATGGGGAGATGGAGAGGAGAAGGGAGTGTGGGGAAATTGGAGGAAATTGGAGGATGAACCATGAGAGACTGTGGACTCTGAAAACAATCTGAGCATTTTGGAGGGGCAGGAGGTGGGAGGTTGGGGAAGCCTGGTTTTGGGTATTAATGGAGGGCACTTTTGCATGGAGCACTGGTGTGGTGCATAAACAATGATTTCTGGAAACACTGAAAATAATTTAAAAAAATAATAAAAAAATTTTAAAAAAGCTATGCATTCAAATTTTTTGCAAAACGAGTTAAATTCAGGAGCCCAGCAAAACCCAATAAGATAAATGAAAAACTAAGTCAGAAGGGGCATACTGTAGTCATGCTTCTGAAAGAGATAAAAAGAAAATCTTGAAGCAGTGAGAGAATAACAACACTTATATGCCCCCAAATTCACTACAAACATGGAATTCAGAAGATAATAGAATATTCATCTCAGGAAAAGGACCTGCAACCCAGAATTCTATGTCATTAATAGCCTTCCAGATAAAGGTAAATTAAGTCATGCTCAAATAACTACTCAGAACATCCATCAAAAACAAACCTGCATTGGAAGGGTGCTACAGGAAGGGAATTCTTCAGGCCTTAAGAGTAATAATACCACGTGGAAAACTGAGTATTTGGGAAGGTAGAAGGGCATGAAATATTATATAATATCCAGATAAAGATGTAAGACAATCTTTTGTTAGTTTGCTTTAAGTATGCATGTCTATTCACAGCAAAGTTTGCAACAGGGTCTTCCAGTGTTTACAAAGTTTGTAGATTCTAATACACACACAACTGTATCATAATGGTTGGGGGATGTGATCAATATTTTTAAATGTTGTATTCACTACTGATGCCATCTGACTTCCGAGTAGAATGTTTTTGTAAGAAACTTTATATAATCAAGTTGAAATCTTTAACACATGGTAGGTTTGCCCAGGTTGCTTTTTATTCTATTTTACTTTGGTAATTTTCATTTTCTGGGAATTTTCTACTACACATGGATTTTTAAATCTATTCATAATATGTCTTTATTATCTTTTAACATTGTTTTTATTTAAAACAATACTGTATTCCCAAATTTAATCTGGACATAAATGATTTCTGTCTTTAGTACTTTGGCAGTCTTGTCCATTTTGCCTTTTCAAAGAGAATCTCTTTCTTGATCCTCTCTACTGCACTTTTTTGTTCTTTGTCATGATTTTCACTATTTATTGTTTTCTGTCATCCTCCTCATTGGGTTTAATGTCACCTAATTTTCTCCTTTCATGTTTTTAATTTGTATTTATTTTTAATTGTCTAACAATTTATTTTCTATAAATTATGGCAGTATGTAGAATTGTGACATCTTTCTATTGTATAAAACATTTAAAGAAGAATTAATAATTGTTCTTCTGAGGCTGTTTCAAAAAAACAGAAATGGAAGGAAAAATTTTCATACTCATTCTATGAAGTCAGCATTACCTTGATCCCAAAACCAGACAGAGCCCCAACCAAAATGGGAAATTACAGACCAGTATCCCTAATGAACATGTATACAAAAATTTTCATCAAGATACTCGCCAATAGGGGGCGCCTGGGTGGCTCAGTGGGTTAAAGCCTCTGCTTTCAGCTCAAGTCATGATCCCGGGGTCCTGGAATCGAGCCCTGCATCAGGCTCTCTGCTCAGCAGGGAGCCTGGTTTCCTTCCTCTCTCTCTGCCTGCCTCTCTGCCTACTTGTGATCTCTGCCTGTCAAATAAATTGGAAAAAAAAAAAAAAAGATACTAGCCAATAGGATCCAACAGTACATTCACCACAACCAAGTGGGAAAATGGTACAGAGGTTCTTCAAGAAGTTAAAAATAGAACTACCCTACAATCCAGCAATTCCAGTACTGGTGTTTATCCCAAAGATATAAATGTAGAGATCCCAAGGGGCACTGGCACCCCAATGTTCATAAACAGCAGCAATGTCCACAGTAGCAAAACTTTGGAAAGGGCCTAGATATCCATTGACAGATGATGGATAAAGAAGATGCAACATATAAATACAATGGAATATTACTCATCCATCAAAAAGGATGAATACTTAACATTTATATTGATGTGGATTGGACTAAACAGTATCTTGCTGAATGAAATAAGTCAATAAGAGAAAGCCAATCATTATATGATTTCACTTATATGTTGAATATAAGAAACATTACAGAGGATCATGGGAGAAGGGAGGGAAAACTGAATGGGAAGAAATCAGAGGGAGACAAACCATGAGATACTCTTAACTATAGGAAACAAACTGAGGGCTGCTGGAGATGAGGTAATAGGGAGATGGTGTAGCTGGGTGATGGGGATTAAGGAGAGCATGTGATGGGATGAGAACTGGGTGTTATAAGTGACTGATGAATAACTGAAATCTTATTTTAAAATAATGATGCAGTATATGTTGGTAATTATATTTAAAATAAAAAAGAAGAAAATCAAAACTCCCTGGAGAAAAATGAAAAGGAAATCACAATGTTTCAAAATCTATGTGAGTGGAAATAAATGATGTTGGAGGCCACGGCATGGTTGGAGTTATTGATCAAACCAGGCCCTGACTTGTGTCTCCTTTAAAGTCCAGACGCTTTGATGAGAAGTTAAGGACAGGAAAATTGAGTAGCACTGAGAAAGGGTCTGTGTTACAGGTCGTGTGCTCGCCTACGTGACTTCCCACACGCTCTCCCTACAGAAGGGAACAATGTGGTCAGGGTCCTGAATTCTTAGTTGGTCCTTGTTGTTCCTGTACTTCCCATAACCCACTCCCTGGTTGATTGTCTTGCATCAATAGTAGCTAATGGCATTAGCCGTGACTACCTGACATCACGAGATTTGCTTGTAGTTAATGTAAACTTGTAGTAGGAACTTGCAGTCATCTGACTAGGTACTGATGTATTACTCCTTCTATTGGGGTCTGACTTATAAATGCTTGTAAGATGTGGAATAAAATTGACACTGTTGGACATCCTCCTCAGTGTTCCTCCTGCCCTTATCTCTATGTCTCTTAATTTCTTTTCACCATCCTCTTACCCTCACGTTCCTGGTCAATTTGTCGCGTCGGCCGCGACAAGCAGTGCCCGAACAAGGACCTGAGCACATTTCAAGGGAGCGCGCATATACAGGCAAGTAGCTGCCGACAGTCAGGTAAGAGGAACCCAGGTTGACGGGCGACAGCGGGAGTAAAATAACATGGGGCAATCACAGTCTGTGGAACAGGATCTTTTTGTTACAGCATTTAAAGGCCCTTTTAAGGCAGAAGGGATCTAAGTAAATCAGTATTTGAACTAAGTTAAGTTTGTTGGGTTAATTAGGGTAAACATGTCTTTGGAGTTAACAGTAGTAAATGTGAAACTTCAGAGGTTTTACTTAAAATCAAATAAGCTCGTGTTATTTGTTAAAATCTGTTAAAATCTGTGTTAAAATCTGTTGGGTTAAAATCTGTTAGCAAAGAGATGACTAAACTGATGGTTTTGGTTAATTGTCTGTCTCAAAGTTTTAATGGGTAATTGTTAAAGTAGCTTTCAAAGTCTTTGCTAACCTGAAACTTTAAATCAAATGGGATAAAATGCTTGAGCGCTGGTTGCTGGAACTAGGTTTGTGCTTTTGAAATCTGTTGGTAAACATCTTTTGTGCTTAACTGAATTCTTTTGTAACAGCCCTGAGGCCACTGTCTGAGCTAGACCCGTTCGTAAAGAATGGAAGGGGAGACTGCTCACCTCCAATTAGCCAGGGATACCCAAAGGGGAGGGTGTCTGACCTGTTTGAATCTGAAGAATGCCTGACCGTGTGAATGTGTCTGTATGGCTCCACAGCTTCGGCTACGGAGTCTGAGTGGGCTGCACCCTGAGTCTCGCGGAGCGTCATATGGCATAACGGTCATCTACTCCATGGAGTAGCCTGGTCCGGGGTTTATACGGACAGACCTTAGCTAAGACACTCCTAAGTTCCTGCGAGGGACGTGAGCAGGACAGCATCTGAAAGACCCCCCTCCCTTTGTCTGCAACATCATTTACGATGGGAGGGAAACCCAGAAAACTCACTGTTTTAGGAAGAAAAAAGAGGAAAGACACTGGTATAGAAAGGCTGGTTTTCTCTCTGTTTAAAAGGGCAAAGTTTTCTTAGGTTAGTTGATCTGTAAATGGTTTTCTCTTTGCCTGCCGGGAGTGTAAATGAGGTCTCTTTGACTCAAGTCTTTTCCTTGATATGCTAAGTTACTCAGTACCGGTAAACCAAGGATAAACCTTGCTTTACATTTGGGTAACCGCCCTAAAGGAAAGTCAAATGGGAGATGTTCGGGGACAAATACAGGTCTTTGATATGTTAAAATCCTGGGAACTGAAATGGGTAAAAATTTCCAGAAGTAAAAGCTGCATTCGGAGTAAACCAGAATTAGTAACATGGGACTAGATGAACTGAAGGAAGTTGTAATGTTGTGTCTCTTGATGTTTTGTCTTGTTTTAAACATTGGTGGTTCTCTAATGTTTGCTCTTCCACACTAGGGATATTTTTTTTTTTTCTTAAGATATCTGTGACTTACAAAGATGTAAAAATAGTTATTTGCAAACAAATCAGAACATTCAATGGACATCCCCTATAATTCACAAGGACAAGCCATTGTCAAAAGAGCTAATGGTACCCTTTTAAATAATATCTCAAAAAATTAAAAAAGGGGGAGATACTACAAGGAACAGTGATATACTCTCCTCATATGCATTTAATTTTAACTCTTTATGTTTTAAATTTTTTGAATGTCGACGCTTTTGGCATCCAGACTTTTCTCCTCTTCCTTATGCTAGGTGGAAAGACCCCCTGACGGGCACTTGGAAGGGTCCTGATCCTGTCCCCACAGAGGACGAGATTTTGTTTTGTGTTTTTCTACAGGATGAGGACACCCCACGCTGGATGCCAGAGAGATGGTGCCAAATCCTTGCGTCTCCAACATGGCTCGCCTCATGTTGAACAGCCAGAACAGATGGAGAAAAAGATGTCTTCCCCCTTACAGCTGGAGGGATGTTTCATGCAGAACTCTGGAAACTGGTTGGCCCTGAGACCAATCGGAGTGCAAATAGCCAGGAGTGGTTATACTGCCACAAAAGACTATAATCTGACTTTGCAGGCCTGTGTTCCTGGACTTTTTTACTGATAGTGGACCCCGGTACAATTTCACCTTAGGTGTTTAAGGCGCCAAAAGGAGAATACCTCACGTATCACATAGAGTGTAATGAATGTGTATTAACTAATTGTATACCTATTTCTTCTTCTGTTCTAAAAAAACGACCCATTATGATATTTTTAGTGATACAACATCCGTATGTGCTCCTCCCAGTGGAAGTGGAGGATCCCTGGTATGCCAATTATGGGTATCAGTTAGCGTTAGAATTACAGGCACAGGTAAAAAGAGTTAAGTGCTTCATAGGGTTACTTATTGCTGGGATACCTGTATTAATTTCTCTAATTGCTACGGCTTCTGTTTCTACCATAGCTCTTTCGCAATCTGTACAAACTGCCACACATGTGAATTCTCTAGCCCTAAATATCTCCAACGCCTTGGCTACTCAGGAGCATATAGACCAAAAAATTTTAAGCTGGTTGAAAGGATTGGAAGAAGCGGTAGAATTTGGGGGGGTTGGCAATTATTGGTGTTAAGAACTCAAATGTCTTTAATATGTCATGGAGGATTTCAACATATTTGTGTTACTCCCTTGAAAGCCTTGAACTATTCTTGGGATGCTGTTAAACATCATTTGCAAGGAATATGGTTTCATAGTAATGTAAGTCTAGATCTTGCAGAGTTGCAAAAGGAAATTGCTAATATAGGACATTCACAACTAGATGTACAAAATCCTGCTACTAATGAAGTTGAGAGTAAAAAAAAAAAAGAAAGAAAGAAAGGAAAACAATCAATGAAATGAAGAATGGCTTCCTTTAAAAAATATATAAAATTGATAAGACTTGGGGCACTTGGGTGGCTCAGTGGGTTAAAACCTCTGCCTTCAGCTCAGGTCATGATCCCAGAGTCCTGGGATCAAGCCCTACATTGGGCTCTCTGCTTAGCAGGAAGCCTACTCCCTCCTCTCTCTCTTTCTGCCTGCCTCTCTTCCTACTTGTGATCTCTGTCTGTAAAATAATAAAATCTTTAAATAAAAAAATTGGTAAGACTTTAAGTAAAATTATCAGGAAAAAAAGAGTGGCAACCCAAAAAATACATTCAGAAATGAAGAGAAGTTATAACAAACACCTCAGAAATACAGAAGAGCATAATAGACTTACTCTGACCAATCATGTGCCAAAAAACTGACAATCTAGAAGAAATGGACCAATTCTTACAAATCTACAAATTTCCAAGACTAAATCCGGCATAAACAGACAATCTAAACAGACTAATTAATAGTAAAGGAACTGAATCAGTAGTCAAAACACTCTTAACAAACACATATCCAAGACCAGTTGTCTTCACAGGTGAATTCTAACAAACTTTAATCTTACTTTATTTTTTCATCATTTTTTTTTATTGCATTACGTTAGTCACCATACAGTACATCATTGGTTTTTGATATGGGCAAGCCTGGTGATGGGTATTAAGGAGGACTTAATACATGGATTACATGGAGCATTGGATGATCTACACAAAGAATGAAACTAACAAACTTTTAAATAAGAGGTAATACCTCTTCTTCTCAGATATGTCCCAAAATGAAGACAAAGGAAAGCTTCCAACTTCATTCTGTGTGGAGAGTATCACCATGATATCAAAACAAAACAAGTATGCAAAGCACACAGACACAAACAATATTATAAGCCAAAATTCCTGATGAACACGCAAAAATCTTCACTAAAGTTTTAGCAAACTGAAGTCCACAACACAATGAAAGGATCATACACCATGTTCAAGAGTGATTTATTCCATGTATGCAAGGATGTTTCAATATCTACGACTCAATCAACTTGATACACCACATTAACTAACTGAAAGATCAAAATCCTATGACAATCTCAATAGATGCAGAAAAACACTGACAAAATTCAACAACCATTTATGATAAAAACTCCCAAAAAAGTGTGTAGAGAGGGAATATATCTCCATATAATAAAGGCCATATATTACAAGTCCACAACTAACATCATTCTCAATGTGAAAAGACAAAAGCTTTTAAGATCACTTGTACCACTTTTATTCAAAACAGTACTGGAGGTCCTGGAAAGACAGTAATTTGAAAAGAAAAAAATTAAAGACATCCAAATTGATAAGGAAATTGCAAAACTGTCACTATTTTCATATGACATGATTCTCTAGATAATTAACCTAAAGACTCCACCAGAAAACTATTACAACTAATACTGAAATCAGTTAAGAGGCAGGATACAAATTAATATGCAGAAATATGTTGCATTTCTATACACTAGTAAAAAGCTAGGAGAAATAGAACTTAAGAAAACAATCCCCTTTATAATTCTAAGAATAAACTCCATAAGAATAAATTTAACCAAGGAGGTAAAAGTCCTATAGTCTGAAAATTAAAAGTCATTGATAAAGAAATTTGAAGGCGACACAAATAAATAGATGGGAAGATAAACTTTGCTTATGGAGCAGAAGAATTAATATTGTGAAAATATCCATATTTTGCAAAACAACATAAAGATTCAATGTAATCCCCATGAAAACCCAATAGCATTTTTCACAGAACAAGAATAAATTATCTTAAAAGTTTGTGTGGAGCTTTTAGAACAAAACTGGAAGTAATATGCACATATACTTCAAACTATACTACAAAGCTCTAGCAATCAAAGCAGTATGACACAACAACAGAAACAGAGATCAAAGGAATGGAATACAAAGCCCAGAAATAAACCTGTTTATATAATCAACTATATATGACAGAGAAGGCAAGAATAGAGAATGGGGAACAAAGAGTCTTCAGTAAATGGTGTTTAAAAAACTGGAAAACTATGTGTTAAAGAATAAAACTGGACCTCCTATTTACACCATAAACAAAAATAAACCTAAAATGAAGTAAAGATGTAGGTGTAAAACCAGAAGCCACAAAACTCTTAAAGAAAGCATAGGCAATAAACTCTGGAGATAGGCCTTAACTTTATTCTTTTGGGTCTGATTCCATAGGGAAGGGCAACAAAATGAGAAATAAAAAGTACATCAAACTACACTTTTGCTCAGCCAAGGAAACCATCAACAAAACAAAAAAGCAGTCAATAATGGGAGATGATATTTGCAAATAATATATCTGACAAGAGCTTAATATCCAAATATGTAAGGAATTCCTACATCTCAAAAAAATGCAAACATTAAAAAATGGGCCAAAGACATGAACAGATTTCTTTGAAAGAAAATATATAGAAGACCAACCAACACATGAAAAGATGCTCAACATTATACTTGTCAGGAAAATGAAAATCAAAACCACAATGAGTGGCAAAATGCTCTCAGAGTTAAAAATATAAGCAATAACAAATACTGGTGAGGATGTGCAGAAAAGAGAACCTTGTATACTGCTGGTGGGACTTTTAATTGGTGCCATCATGATGAATAACAGTATAGAGATGCCTCAGAAAATTAAAAATGGAAATACCATAGATCCAGAATATCCATTTCAGGGGATCTAAAGACAATGAAAACATTAACTTGAGGAGATGGGTGCCCCCTATGTTTACTTCAGCATTACTTATAATATCCAGGATATGGATGCAACCGATGTGTCCATCTATGGGCAAATGAGTAAATAGAAACAGTACATATACACAATGGAATATTACTCAGCAATAAAAACAAATGTGTGTCATTTTTTACAAAATTGATAGAACTAGAGGATTTTATGCCAAATGAAGTTAGTCAGATAAAGGAAGTTAATACCATATGTTTTGACTAACAATATGCAATCTAAAACAAACAAAAAAAAGTGAAACAGAGTCATATAAAGAGAGAGCAAAGTTGTGATTGCCATAGGGCAGGGGCATGGAGGGATGGCTGAAATAGGTAAAAGGAAATAAGAAATACAAAATTTCAGTTACAAAAGAAGTCATAGGGATACAAATTACAGCACAAGGACCATATTCAATAAAATTGTATTAATTTTATATGGTGATAGATGGTAATGAGTTTTATAATGATCATAAAAGGTATATAAACGTTGAATCACTGTATCTACACCTGGAAGTAATATAATATTGTATGTCAACTACACATTATTAGAAATAAATAAAGTAAAAAAATATTCTCAACCGATTTTGCAAAACTAAACCAAAACAACAGAACTACAGAGCAATAGAAACATATTTGCAAATATCTTTAAAAATTATGAGATGCACATGTGATATTTAATTGTGTTTTAAAAGTACCTTCTCTGTCAATCTTAATTTTTTGAATTAAGTGAAATTTTTAAGCATTGCATTCATTTTCCCACTATATAGTTAGACCTATAGTTTTATCATTTACAATCATTATTCTTATTAAAATACAACTATTCTTATTTAAATAGTTATCATTGGAGGATGAATCAATGAATAATATGAATAATTATTTAACATTCAAATCTCTGAGATGCTGGTTTTTTTTTTAATTTCAATGTTTTAATCCCCGACAAGCATAATTTTTTCAGGAGAAACCTAAATAACTTATTTAAAAATAATAAAAATAAAAACAATCTGAGGGGTTTGAAGCAGCAGTGGGTGGGAGGTTGGGTGGGTATTAGAACCAGGTGGTGGGTATTAGAGAGGGCACAGATTGCATGGAGCACTGGGTGTGGTGCAAAAACAATGAATACTGTTATGCTGAAAAAAAAAAATGCAGGTCTATTAAAAATGAAGGTAGAAAAATTGAAAAGGTAAGTTTGGAAGTTATGTCCTTGTGGCAGTTACAATAAGGATGAAAATGTAGTGAGTTTTCAGAATTAGTGTCAAATATCATTAAATACCTATTAACAGGATGATGATTTTAAAATATTTTCAGTGTAATAGATATGACATAGCAAAGGTGCAAGAAAGACAAGCATGATGTAAGATGTAGAAACCCTAACAGTAAAATTTAAACATTTTTCACAAGCCCACGTTCTCAAGTATTTGTGATTGAGCTGGAAGGAAGTTAACGGCCTAATGGTCAAGTCTCTGACCCCAATATCTTGTGGAACATAAAAAATTTCTCAGAGGCACTTGCCAAGGGACAGATGACACACTACAAGCTGAAAGTCTCAGACATTCTGGAGGTGTGTGATGAGATAAAGTGTCTTCAAAATAGCCTAAGTGTAAGGATTTCCTGTTCAAATTTTAAGTGACACATTGATGAGAAATCTACTTTTTCCACTATTGCCTCACTCTGAGCTCTCTCACAGGGCCGGCAGTCTGTGAAGACCACAGATTCTGTCTGTTTACAAGAGTAACCTGGTCTCCCACTGGAAGATGCATGACTTTCTGACCAACAGAAGGTATGTGTCACTCCTCTGCTCTCTCCTAGCACCTCACTTAGTGGGAGATAACAAATGCTGGACGGGAGGGATCTGAGGCACAACTAATACACAATCAAATCACAGAAAATATTGGTAACTTTATTCCAACAATTCAGGATGACAAACAAAAATTAATTTGAAATATATTGGAGAACTTCTTAAAATATCCAAATCCTTGCCTGTAGAGAAGTAATTAAGTATATATCCAGAGGCATAAATTGTGTTTGCAAATCAATATAATTTTAAGTGAAATCCTATAAGCATCATGAGAAGGAACAGTCTGGATTTGTCATCAATTATAGATATAGTTAATATATTATTTGATATTTACCTTAGGCTTTAAAAATAAATTCTTAAAATGAAACAATCAAATCATAATGGTCAAATGGTCATATATTTGCTTTGATAAATTAAGACAGTTTGATTTTTCGTAAAAAGGAAGATGAGGTACCTTCTGTAAAATTGCTAATTTAAGCTTAAGTACAAATTTCAAGTCAAAGTTTAGCAAAAAAAAGTTTTTTGATACTGAAAGACACTCCTGTCTAATGAATTATGTTACATACTCTAAAGGATATGAGTCAGTAATGATAAAGTGGCCATTGTGTTAAAAATAATTAAAATAACTGATACATTATTGAGAGCTGAGAAAAGCCCGATGGAATATTAAGTGTTTTATCTGCATTATGTTCTACATATTTTTTTTTAAAGATTTTATTTATTTATTTGACAGAGAGAAATCACAAGTAGGCAGAGAGAGAGGAGGAAGCAGGCTCCCCGCTGAGCAGAAAGCCCGATGCGGGGCTTGAACCCAGGACCTGGGATCATGACCTGAGCCGAAGGCAGCGGCTTAACCCACTGAGCCACCCAGGCGCCCTGTTCTACATATTTTAATTACCATTTTAGATTAGTAAAAACTAAATAACTAGATAGGAAGTAACTTCTTAAAACTCATACTTTGTAAGATTGAAAGCCAGGAGTAATTCCAGCTTTCACTAACTGCAGAGCTCATTGACTGAATTATGAAATTACATTGATTTCATTTAGTGGAATTACTTATACAACTAAAGCTATCCTCACTGCCTTTGACATTCATAGACATTTCTAGAAGTTTGTACCAACAGCGTTCTTCTATAAATGACATACACTCTTTTTTTAAAGGTTTATTTATTTATTTATTTATTTATTTGACAGAGATCACAAGTAGGCAGAGAAGCAGGCAGAGAGAGAAGAGGGAAGAAGGCTCCCTGCTGAGCAGAGACACCTCCCACCCCCACAATGTGGGGCTTGATCCCAGGACCCTGAGATCATGACCTAAGCCAAAGGCAGAGGCTTAACCCACTGAGCCACACAGGTGCCCCATGATCTACACTCTTATTTATCATTCTAAAGCTTTCATTCTTTGCCATTAAATCAATTGTCAATTTCTGGTGTTAATAAGTGCTTTTTAAAAATATGGGTTTTGCGGAGCCTGGGTGACTCAGTCAACTGGTTAACCATCTTCCTTTGGCTCAGGTCATGATCTCGGGGTCCTGGGAGCAAGTCCAGTGTCAGGCTTTCTGCTCAGCAGGGAGTCTGCTTCTCCCTCTCCTTCTATGCTCACACAAACACAATCTCTGTCTGTCAAGTAAATAAATATAATCTTTAAATATATATATATATGTATATACATATATATATATAGGGTGTTTTGTTTTGTTTTCAATATGGTTCAGGTTTTGGAAAAGTTTAATGTGTCATGTGACATATAAAATCTTTCTTTTAAAATTTAATGATTTCTCAGAACTCCAAAATTATTCAAAAAAAGAGTTCACTTGATGGGGCTGCATTACTTTTTAGGTAAAGAAATCTAATTGTTGAAATAAAAGTCATTTACTCCAGGAAATTCCTATATGTACTAAACTAGTATTCCCCAATCTTAGAACACCAATTTTTAACCAACACATGATATAAAAATTGCCCCCCAAAATGGATGCAGCCCTTTTTTTTTTCTAAATTGGCATTTTAATTTTAAACCAGTTATTCTAATAATGTTGAAATATTTTTGTGGATTCTGACCTTAAACTAATAAGGACAATATTATTCCTGAATTCCTTTCTTCTTCACTAATTTATTGCTTTACACTTTTCCAACTAATACTATTGTGTAAAGCATAGAATATCATTGTAAAAATAACTTATTTTATCATAAAATGCTCTAAGGAAATTAGTACCAGATTTTACATTGTTCAACGGCAAATGAGTACTACCACTCACCACACACTCCACCCCCTGTGACTGTCTCAGCAATCTTGTCATAGCATACACTATTCATCAAGTCCTTCAGTACAGTCCCACTCAGCCCTGTGCCTGACAGGACACAGCTGCAGAGATGAATAACCAAGGAGTTACCTATGCAGAACTCAGTCAGGTTAAGGGTTCAAAAAGACAGCAAGTGAAAACTAAGGGCACTAAAAGTCCCATTTCGGAAACTGAGCAGGAAATAACATATGCAGAATTAACTCTTCAAGATGCTTCAAATCTTCAAAATGCTTCTCAGGATCCTCAAAGGAACAGCAAGAACTCCCACTGCAAAGGTAAAACATGTAATACACACACAGTATAGCTGTTGTATGATGTACTATGATGTGCAGTTGGGCAGTAGAAGTGCAGAGAATGAGTAGGGAATGATACCAATTTCTCATTTCTGAAGATCAGAGCTTGAAGTTGCAATATAGTGTTGTAATTGATATCTAAAGACTAACTTTGTTCCAGCTTTGTTATAATTTGTAATCTTTACCAACATCTCCTGGGGTAATAAATTTACTGCCACTGCAATGTTACATTCTGAGAAGATTATAATGGTAGATATGGGTTTGGAGTGCAAGTTTTTATATGATTCTCTGTGCATCTCGTTGGTTCTCTTGTATGTACATTTCCTAAAGGATTATTTCTGCCCATCCTTTCTCATTGTTTTCATTTCTCTTCCAACTATTTACCTTTATGTCCAGGGAAGCTCGTTGCTGGGATCCTGGGGATCATTTGCCTTGTCTTAATGTCCACTGTGGTCACAATAGCTGTTATTCCTGGTAAGTAAGTGTTTGAATGTCTACAAGAGAACTTTTCACTTTAATGATTGTCAGTACCTCAAAATATTGCATAGTACTATGGAATTGTCTTATCTCATTTTTTTTTAAGATTTTTTTTTTTTAAATTTATTTGACAGATCACAAGTAGGCAGAGAGGCAGGCAGAGAGAGACAGGAGGAGGAGGCAGGCTCCCTGCCAAGCAGAGAGCCCCATTCGGGACTTGATCCCAGGACCCTGAGATCATGACCTGAGCCGAAGGCAGAGGCTTTAACCACTGAGCCACCCAGGTGCCCCTGTCTTATCTCATTTTAATGCATGTGTGCTTTTGGGTAGAATTGTTACTCTGAATTTGCCAAATGTAGAAATAATAGAATAATTGTAGAGAGTATTATACATATATTCAGATTTCATACCTCAAATGCAAGTTATAGGAGAGACCTTATAGAGACAAATTAATTCTTGAGATTGTTTAAACAAAATGCTATAAAAAGTGGTGAGGTTTGGTTCTTTAAGCTTTTGAATTTTTTCCCCCGACATGTTCATTATTTCATTAACCACTTACTGGTAAAATCAATTTTATTACAGAATTTTCTAATTCTAAACAATATACCAACTTTCAAACCAAGAAACTCAAATCATTATGTTTTGTTTAATTTAATATTAAGTTTGTATGAGGATTGCTTTAATTTTTCTAGTTACTGAAGGACCGAAACAGAACAAAACATCCCTGGAAACTAGGATCCAGAAAGGTACATCATTTTCAAAATTCTATTATTAGTGTAATTTCTATTTTATCTCTATCTTAGGCTAGGAAAAGATAATAATTGATCTTTTTAATGATTTTATTTACTTATTTGACAGAGATCACAAGTAGGCAGAGAGACAGGCAGAGAGGGGGAGGCAGGCTTCCTGCTGAGCAGAGGTCCCAATGCGGGGCTTGATCCCAGGACCCTGAGATCATGACCTGAGCCGAGGCAGAGGCTTAACCCACTGAGCCACCCAGGTGCCCCTGATAATTGATTCTTTTGAGTAAAACAAATTAGAAAATCATGTAATAAACTCTCAGAAATAATAATTATAGGAAAGTATTACTTATTATTACTTCTTATTATTACTTCTATTACTTATGAAACAGTATGATGAAATACTATTTAAAATCACCATACCCATGGAATGCCTGGGAGGCTCAGTTGGTTAAATATCAGCCTGCTGCTCAGGTCATATCTCAGGGTCCTGGGATCCAGTTCAGCATCAGGCTTCCTGCTTGGTGGGGAACCTGCCTCTTCTTCTGCCTGCCACTGCCCCTGCTTCTGTTCGCTCTCTCTCTGACAAATAAATAAAATCTTTTAAAAACAGAAATATAGCAAATAAATAAATAAAACCTTTAAAAAATCACAAAATAATCATACCCATAGTCATCAATTATCTCAAATTTCCTCCTGCTATAGCATGATAAAAGATAAACCACTATACAATTCCAAAACAGTTGTTTTGTTCAGTGACTCAAAGGACATTTAGAGATGTTTTTGTGTCTGTGTGGGGGTGGTGGTGTGTATTTGCTCTATATGGGCACATATATTAGGGCAAAAGCCTCATCTTCTGGGTGTATCATGTGTGTGTTTTGTTTTATTTTTGCCAGCTTGTGAGGGATCATGGATACGTTATATACACACGTGTATACATATGTCAATTGTCAATTTGCATTTTTTAATATTTGAACCTTTTTGGAGAATATCTTATAATTTTTGTCCAGCATATTACTGTGGTCATTGTCCAAAAGAGTGGATGACATATTCCAACAATTGCTATTACATTAGCACTGAAAGAAAATCATGGAGTGAGAGTTTGTCGGCCTGTGCTTCGAAGAAGTCTACCCTATTCTCCATAGAGGATGAAGAAGAATTGGTAGGATTTCAGATGTTTCCAAATTTTATTAAAATTTTATCAATTAATATTATATTTTAGAGTTCATCCATCTTTGTGTACATATTTCTAGCTTATTTAAAGTCTATTACTATTCCATAGTTTGACTGTGATATTTTATTTATATTTTTAAATCTTTATTGTACACTTGACAATTGCCAGTTCTTGCTTTTCATAGAAAACCCTGCTTCTATAAATGCTCTTTTGCCTGGAATAACTTTACTGTGTAATTTTATTACATGTCAAGGAAATTAAACATTTGATTGTGCAACTTAATCACAAAGTAGTTAGAACCATACAATTATAAATCAGAGCATGAAATAGAAGTTTAGAGCCTCTATTGGCCCTACCCATTTTTTTAAAGATTTTTATTTATTTATTTGACAGAGAGATCACAAGTAGGCAGAGAGGCAGGCAGAAAGAGAGAGAGAGAAGCAGGCTCCCTGCTGAGCAGAGATTC
This sequence comes from Lutra lutra, assembly GCF_902655055.1. Lineage (NCBI taxonomy): Eukaryota > Metazoa > Chordata > Mammalia > Carnivora > Mustelidae > Lutra > Lutra lutra. Next base: position 90,487,024 of record NC_062285.1, read on the forward strand.
CCGATGCAGGGTTCGATCCCAGGACCCTGGGATCATGACCTGAGCCAAAGTCAGAGGCTTTAACCCACTGAGCCACCCAGGCACCCCAGCCCTCCCCATTTTAATAATGTGAAATATCTTTGCTTATTTTCAAACCTTACATCAATGGGATAATGGAGTATGCATTTTTATGGGTGTCTCCTTTCACTCTCACATGATATTGTAATCCATCTATATCATTGCATTTGTCTAGAGTTTATGAATGTTCACTGCTGTCTAATATGAATAGGACCTTCTAAAAGCTAGTCTCAGAATTTTAGTTACTCTTTAGTATGAATGTATAATGAATAATTACTTTATGAAAAGCCTTTTCTATTTTTTCCATATATTGTATTTATAGTTTATTATACATAATGACATAGTATATAGTATATAATAATTAGGGAATAGAAATGTTTTGTTTGTCATAATAAAATAATAATGTAGAAATACAGCATTATATCCCTGTGTGTGTTCCTTGCCCATTTCTCCCAAATGGTGTTTCTTTTCCCTTATTAAAATTTTTCATCATGCTTTAGATATGAGCACTTGTTTGAGTTTATGAGATGAAAATAGCTGTGACTTGCATTTTTACTCTTATTGAAATTTTTTATGATCAGAATTTTAATAAAAAACTAATGATGTAGTATACCTTGGCCAATTAAATTTAAATTAAAAAAAATTTAGTGTTACCATCACCCAATTTATTGTTTGGGTGTTAGTGATTATTTTGGACTGATTTCAGAAGTTAGTCAAAGTTCATGAATATAATTTCCTATATGACTTTCCTGGATTTACCTTTTTCTTTATTTCTTTATTTTTTAACCTTTAGTTAAGGTTTATGATCCAATTGGAATTTATTTTTGGTGATGTTGTATTTACGATGCTGCGAGATAAAAGTGAAGGTTATACTTTTCTACGTCATGACATAATTAAGAAGATCCAAGTGGATTAAAAACTTGAAAACTTTATCTTAAAACTTAAAAATCTTTAAAATTTAAAACTTAAACGTTTTAAATTTATAAAAGTTATAACTATACATCGATATAAAGTTATAAATATACATCCATATATGCTCTAATATACTTTATATAAGTATTATAGGTATTAGATATGTTTATATGGATAATTGTATACACATATATCAGTCTACACAGTCTACCACAACCCACAACACTCTCAGTAAAATGTAAAGCCTTACTTTCCCTTATGTACTTTACTGTGTCCCATTTATACTATAATTGTCTTAAATATTTCTCTACTTATGCTGAGAATCATGGATGTTATAATTTTGCTTCAACCGATTATTTTGCTTCAAATATCAAACAATTTAGACAACACAGGAGGTGAAGGAAAGTGCATTAGCCCTAATGGTAGTTCTATTCTTTCATTTATTGTCCCTTTCTTCCTGATGATCCAAGACTTCTTCTTTCATCATTTAATTTCTGTTTAGATTTTTCCCTTTAGCAGTTCTTTCAGAGTGAGTCTGGTGGTGACACATTTTCTTAGTTTTCCTTTTTAAGAGAATGCTGTATTTCACCTGCATTCCTGAGCAGTATTTTTCCTGGACCGTTGAAGCATTTGATTGGGATAATGCACGAGTCTAAAACTTGTCTGTCTTTCTAGCATGCATTTCTTCCATTATTTTGACTAGGGAGAAAAAAAAATTGGGGGGGCTGTTGTCTGTACCCTTTGGGTCTGTGAGTTGTCAACCTCTCTGGCACCAGACTGGGACATCTAAAAGAAAGAGAAATTCTAGGGAACTCATTGCCGTGTCATTCCTTGGGTCTGGAGTGCGCCGGTCTGTCAGCTTTCTCATCATCTTTCTGAATCTTCGTATGTTGTCTTGTATGTAAAGTCCAGGGGTTTTAGCGATATTCAGTAGAAGGAAGAGGACGTCTGATCTACAGATGTTTTAATATGAATTTTCCTAAGACTAATATTGTTGGTCTTCTTTTACTGTACTCATTTGCCACCCATACACATTTTTTGATGAAGTCATTTTTTGAAATATTTTGCTCATTATATTTTTAGTTTCTGTTATTGTATTTTGGGAATTCTTTTTGTATCTTGACAGCAAGGCTTTTATTAGATGTATGATTTGCAAATATTTCCTCCCAAGGCTATGACTTGTCTTACCTTTCTCTTCAAAAAGTAGAAATTATCCTGATGAACCACACTTCACCAATTTGTTCAATTTGTTCTTTCATGGATCACGTTTTTGGTGTTCTGAGGAATGTCTGCCCAATTTTAGGTCATGCATTTTTTCTCATCCATCTTCTTGAAATTTTATCATTTACACTTAAGGATGATCAATTTTTGATATTTTTGTACATAGTATAAAGTATATATTTATTAATAATATTGATACTCCATTGTTCACAACATATGCTGAAAAAACTTACTTTCTCCACTGAATGGCTGCAACATTGTTGAAACCTGAATTCCACTTGTATGTGGGCATAGTTTTTGCACTTTATAAACTATTTTATTAATATCATTATGTATTTTTATGTCAATATCACACTTTAAAAACAGCCTCTTTTTTAAACAGTGGTTTATAATAGTTCTTTTTCAGAGTTATCATATGTATTCTAGATCATTGCATCATTTCATATTTATTTCTATCTTTGTAAAGATTTTTTAAAATTAAGAATGAATATTAGTTTTATCAGTAGCCTTCTGCACCACAGCTGTCACATTATTTGACCTTGTTTACTCTGCTAAAATGACAGACTAAGCTGATGGAATTGTAAATGTAAATCCAGGATGGTATTGCTTCAATAAATCTACTTATGTCATAATCCATTATTTTTATATATTGTCTGAATATATTTATTATTGCCACTGACACATAATTTCCTTTTTTTAATATTCCCATCAAAATGCACCTATCACATATTCTATTAGCTTCTTTTTCTACCCTACAAGGGGTCTTTGGTTTTTAATTGCCTTACATTTTCTTCATTCATAAACATCTCAATATTTTGTCACTGAGTGTGGAAAGCTTTCAGAATGACAGATAAAAATGTTTTAGAAGTTATAAGACACTTCTGATATTTTTATTTCTTTTTGTTTCAGTCTTCACAAGTTGTATTTGGTAGGATTTTTTCAATTTTATGAAAATCCCATTTTAAATAGTTGTGCACATTGTCATAATATTCTCTTGTGGTAATTTTATTGTGGTATAATGTACGTACAGATGGATGCCCATGGGATACTTGCCACCTGATGGCTGCATTTTCAAGTGTCACCATCACCTGCAATGTGTAAATTAATTTTAGCAGCACTGCAAAATGTCCCTTTCAAGTTCTTACCTGTATTTTAAAAAAGACATTTATATAAATGGAATCATAGAGTATGCATACTTTATTTTTGGAATTTTCAAGGGAAGCTAAACTTGTGCAATTCATCCAACAGAGTTGCATGAAGTTTCCAAATTGTCCAAACTCATTTCTGATCTATTGCCTGATTCTACTACAATGTATTCATCCATCCCATTGCTGATGCCCTGAGATATTTGGGTATGATCCATTTGAGGCTTCCATGAGTTATTCTACTATACATACCTCACAATCATCTTTCAGCTAAATGTATGTTATTATTTCTTCCTTCTGTAATTTTAATTGGCTCTTTTCTTTATATTTTCTTGAAAGGGAACTCTTCAGACCATTTTATAACATTTTTCCTTTTGAGTGTAAATGACAAAGCTACAAATTGTCTCTAAACACTACATTCAATCCCACATAAGGTTTTGATATATTCTCAGTTTAATATCATCTAGTAAAGGTTATTTTCAAAGATTTCATCCTTGAACTGGAAATTTTTCAGAAATGTATCACTTTCCACATGTTTGAAAATAGCCCATATTTCCTTCTGTTATTGCTTCTAATGTTCCTTTGTCTTCAGACACTATACTTTGAAAATTTCCATCCTTTAAATATTTGATCCCTGTTTATGACCTAGACCCTTTCTATATATGTCAGTTATGTAAAACTGGTTCTTACTACTTTGACAGTCTTCTGTAGGGCTCCTGATTTTCTGACTAGCTCTTCTCTCATTACTGACAGAAGAGCTTTTAAATCTTCAACTATGCTCATTTAATTATTTATCCTTCCAAATCTGTCACTTTCTATTTCAAGTGTTTGAGGCCTGGATTCTGTTGTCAGGTGAATAATATATGTTTATCATTGCTTTATCTTCCTCTTATATTGAAAGCCTTAACATGTTGAAATGTTTCTTTTAATTTCTAGTAATATTTCTTGTTTTAACAGCTACTTAGGTATTAGAATAACCATTTTTGCTCACTTACAAGGTTACTGTTTATCAGCGGTTTATTTTTCTAATCTTTTCTTTCACCTATTTGTGCCTTTGACTCTAAAGTGTGTCTGTTACAGAAAGCATATAGATGGATCTTACTTTTTTGTTTGGGATGACAACTTCTATATTTTTATTAGAATATTTATTTAATTTACATGAATGTGAATGTTGGGTTAGTTGGATTTAAGTCTGACATTTGTTATTTATTATGTATTAATCTTTGTTTCTTCTTCCACATTATGTGATATCTTTTGAATTAAATATATATCATTTTAGTGTTCCATTTTAATTCTTCTATTGATGTCTTAGCTATATCCTTAAGCTATTTCCTTGGTAGTTGGTGTAGGTATCACAAATATATCTTATGTTTGGTTTTATTGAGATATAGTTGACATAATGCATTCTATGTATTTTAGACATACATTGTGTTCATTTGATACACTGTGTATTGCAGTATGATCACAATGATTATGTTAGATTTTACCTTGACCGAGGGCTGGCTGGTCATAGCCATGCGTCAGGACTGAGGGAGTTGGCATGGAGCTCTTGCAATGGTAGTTTAGGTTGTGAAATGGGAACTGAGTGTCTTGGGATGTGACAGTATGGTAACAACAATGAGGACTCAGAGCCCTGCTTTGGGCACCTAAAAGATGGGGTCAAGGCAGTCAGAGCCTGCCACTAGCAATGATGGGTCATTTGAACTGCCATAGGTGAAAGAAAGGGTCCAAGTAGCAGCAACCTGGTGTTAGCAATGGCAGTTCAGAGTCCAAGCCTGGGATAGGGGTATGGTTCAGAGCAGCAGGAGCACCTTTACAGTGAAGACCCAGACACCTGATACGGACCCAATGGGTGGGACTCAGTGCAGCAGCAGCATCTGCCCAAACCTAAGAGAAGCAACTGGGGTCCCTGAAGGCAGGTCTCACAGTAGCAACAGCTCCAGCATCTGGGAGTAGATGCAGAGTGGGGCCCTCTGGGGTGTTCCATCAATCAGGATCAGCATTGGTGGTCACTTTTGATGCAAAAGCCACAGACATCCCTGAAGGTGAAACTTCCTGGACTCTCCTGCTCTCCTCTCCATGTGGTGACTTCCTCTGAGGAGATTCCTGCAGGGGTCAATCACTCTCAACTAGAGGGTTTGGTGATACAGTCAAAATGCTTGAGTTACTCTCTATGGCGTCGCCCTGGACTTTTGAACTCTATTAGGTTTCTTGCTGTTTTTTGGTTTAGAGATTTTCCTGAGCTGTATTTAGTTTGAAGCTGTTTAGTGATTATTCTTATCGTTTGTTGTGAGGCAGATAAACATTGGGACATCCTAGTTCTCCATCTTGCTGATGGGACTCTTTACACACATACTATTAACTGGTAGCCATCTACTTCAAATGAATTCTGACTAAATTCTGATAAGATATATTAAATGAATAGTAACATAACCCATTTCCTGACCCTAATTATTATAGGTATGCCTCAACTTATCAAAAATTTGCATTATGTCACTTTGCTTTTATGAAAGACCTATGTTAGTAGCAGTTTTTCCCGAGCAACAGAAATCTGAAGGGGATTTTTGTTTTTAGGGAAAAAGGCAAAAATTGAAAATTGTGTTTGGTGCTGGGTTCGCTGTTACAGAGGCAGCACACACTCCAAATAGTGAGAGTGACCCCATCAGGTTCCTTCCTCAGAAACATCTCAGTATCAAGCATAACTTTGAATGGTGTTTTTCAGCATCTATGCTTCATCTCAATTTATTTTATGCATCCATTAACAAAATGTGTCTTAAAGTATAAGAAAAACCTGAGAAGTTATTTTTTGGATCAGGGAATGCTGAACAAATTTTCCTATAATAATGGTAATTACTCTTTTATTTACATCATTTCAATGTAGACAATATTTACAACATTTGGAAATGTTTCATTGAACACTACTTTCAGAAAGATTGGAAAACGTGTACTTCTAACCGTGTTGTACTGAAGCCAGCTAGTACTAGTTTCTGAACACCCATCATGCATGTGCTTTCCTACACTGTGTTCATGATTTCATGTTAATGATTTGAAATGAAGCATTTAAGGTGACTTTACACAAAAAAATTAACAAATGCTAAAAATAATAAGGTATATGATATACATCCAACTATATATTGTTATAATGATGACTTTAAATAATCTTATCCTTTAAGGCAATTAAGAGTTGAAATACATAAACATATTTTAAAATTTACCAACATACTATTTCTGCTGATCTATTCCTTCTCATGTATATGCATTACCATCTACCATCATTTGCATTTAACTTGAAGAATATTTTTGGATAGCAGGTCTACTAAGTAGAAATTTTCTTAAGTTTTGTGTTTGTCCTGGCGTCTTTATGCACCCTCTTTTCCTTTTTAGAGATTTGTTTATTTATTTGAGAGAGAGGGAGAAGGAGCAAGTGTGAATGTGGGAGGGCAGAGCGAGAGGGAGAAAAATCCTCAAGCAGAGTTCCCACTGAGCAAGGAGCTTATCATGGAACTCAGTCCCAGGACCCTGATATCATGATATCATGAGCCAAAAATCACATGACCCACCCTCAAGGTGCCTCTATGCACCTTCTTTTTTGAAAGACGGTTTTGCTGAATTTACAATTCATATCTGAAAAGTTTTTTTCTTTTTGTTTGTTTGTTTGTTTGTTTGGGGGTTTTGTGTGGGAGAGAAGTTGTTTTGTTTCTTCTTCTTTTCAGTATTTCAGCTCCTGATTTGACCTTCCTTGTCTCTTATTCCTCATTGTTACTGGTGAGAATTCATCTGTTAATCATATTGTTATTTTCCTAAATATAAGAATTAGTTTTCTCCTCCTGTTGTCAAGATCACCTCTTTTTGTATATTTGCCTTTTATTTTATTTTTTAAGTTATAGCAAAAAAAACCCTCACATAATGTAAAATTTACCACATTATTCATGTTAAAAAATATGCTGTTTTCTTAGTGCAATTTTAGGTTCACAGGAAATCAGAGATTTCCTGTATTCTCAGAGCACAGAGATTTCCTGTATTCTCCTACTATCTTCAATTCTATACACCCACAGTGGGTAGACTTTCTCATTTTCAGCATCCCTCAGTGGAGTGGTTCATTTGCTACAGTTAATAAAAAATACATTGACACATCTTTATCATGCAAATGCCATAGTGTACTTTGAGGTTTCCTCTTGATATTGTGCATTTTATGAGTTTGAAGAAATATGTACTAACAAGTATCAACCATTATGAAGTTATACAGAATAGTTTTGTTGTCTTAAAATCCTCTGTGCTCCACCTATCCATCCTACCTTCCCCACAAAACACCATTAACCACTGATCTTTTCAATGTCTCCAGAGTTTTGTTTTTTTCCAGACTGTCATATGGTGGGAACCATACACTCTCTCACATCTTACATTACACTTAACTATACCTCACATTTTCACCAACTTTAAGCACACAGTTTAGGAGCAATAAGTATATTCACAATGTTGCCTAACAGATCTCTAGAACTTTCACCTTGTCAAACTGGAACTCTCTACTCATTAAACAATAATTTCCCCTTCGGTACTTTACCCTCAACCACCATTCTTCTTTCTGTTTCTCTCAGCTTGACTGCTTTAGATACTTCATATAAGTGTAATCATGTATCTTGTGTGTGTGTATGTGTGTGTGTGTGTGAGAGAGAGAGAGAGAGAGAGGAAGAGAGGGAGAGAGGGAGACTGGCTTATTTCACTGAACATAACAGCCTGCAATTTAACCCATGTGATAGGATTTCCTTCCTTTTTAAGGTTGAATATTATTGTGTTGTTATGTTTGTCCTATGTTTTCTTGATTCCTGCCTCCCTCAGTGGGCACGTGGCCTGCTTCTACCACTTGGCTTTTATGAATAATACTGCAGTGAGCATGGGTGCCCTGAGAGCTCTTTGAGATATTGCTTCCAATTCTTTTAGATATTTTCCTACATGTGGGATTGCTGATTCATATGGTAATTCTATTTTAATTTCTTCAAGAAGTTCCATACTTTTCTTCATAATGGCTGACCAGTTTGTACTTCCAACAGTGTACAAGGGTCCTCTTTTTCCACCTTCTCAATGACACCTTTTTTCTTTGATAGTATCCATCCTATGGAGTATGAAGAAATATCTCATTGTGGTTTTTATTTGCATTTATCTGATCATTAGGGATACTGAGCATCTTTTTATAAGCCTTTTCACCTTTTATTTTCTTGGGCAAAATGCTTATTTAATTCTTTTGCCCATTTTTTAATTGAGTTATTTGGTTTTGTTGTTGTTACTAACCTGTAGGATTCCTTATATATTTTGGATGTGAACCCCTTGTCTTATGTATGATTTGCAAGCATTTTTCCCCATTCCGTCTTTTCATTGTGTTGATCATGCCCTTTGATGCACAAAAATGTTTTGATGTTTTACATTTGCCTATAGTGAACTTTTCCTTTGTGGTCTGTGATTTTGGTGATGTACCCAAGAAATCATTGCCAAATATGATGTTTACTTTTCTCCATGATCTCTTCAAGAAATATCATAGTTTTACATCTTAGGATTAGGTCTTCAGTCCATTTTGGGTCAACTTGTGTACATAGTGTAAATGGTAACCTCCACCTTCATTCTTTTGCATGTGGATAGTCAATTTCCCATCATCATTTATGAAAGATTCCATCCTTTCCCTATTGAATGGACTTGGCACCCTTATCAAAAAGAATATACATGAACTATGTGTCTGGGTGTATTTTGAAGTTTGGTTCCATAGAGGATGTAGTACCTGGGGCTTTGTGTTTCTTTGGCTGAGTTTACCCCCTCCTGTCTGAAATAGTGTGCAGGGCAGATATGGATTCTGTAGTAGATGATGTGGTCTAAGGCTGTGGGAGGTGGAGGATATTATCACCCATTCCCTGATGTTCACACTGACTTAAGTCACCTCATAATCCACCCTGTTCCCTCAAGAGCATTTCTTTGTGTTTGCAAATGATTTTTGGTGGTATCATTATGACATCTTAAGATGTGGATTTGTATATAATCATCCTATTAGTTTTCTAGCCTGTGGTTTCCATAAATATTTTTAAAATGGTATTTTAATAAGTTGTTTGTTCATTGTGACTTAAGATTGTTGTTCTGCTTTTTTCACTTCTGTGGTTCTCAGTTTGTACTCAGATCTATGCTGTATTTCCTGAAGCTCTTTTGAAGATCTATGAACTCTATTAATTTTTCTCTCTTATCCTATAGGATGAATAAATTCTGTTACCCCTTCCTCAATTTCATCAACTTTCTCTTCTGCATATCACATATTCTGTAGAGCTAATAAGTAAACTTTCATTTCAAGTATATATTCATAAACTCAGAATTTTCTGGGATTTATTCATATATTTTTATTATTCTATTGATACTTCCTACTCTTATATTGCTGCCATCATATGTTCACTTAATTATTTGAACATTGTTTCTTTATAATTTACATATAATTGTAAATATTACTTAAAAATATTTTTTCAAGATTTTATTTATTATTTGACAGAGAGAGAGGAAGAGAACACAAGCAGGGGGAGTGGCAGGCAGAAGGAGAAGCAGGCTCCCTGTAGAGCAGGGGAAGCCTGATATGGAACTCAGTCACAGGACTCTGGGATCCTGACCTGAGCTGAAGGCAGTGGCTTAACCAACTGAGCCACCCAGGTGCCCCTAAAATACTTTTTTTCTAATAAATGTAACATCTTATCCCGTAGAAATTTCTGTTGGCCTATGCTTTCTCTTAGCATGGAAGATATTTTCACGGTTTTTTGTACGTATTAATTCCTTTTAAAGATATATTTATCTTATTTTAGAGACAGAGCAAGAGAGATAGAGAGAGTGCAAATAGGGGGAGGAGTAGAGGGAGAGGGACAGAGAAAAACCCCAGCACAATCCATGCTAAGCATGGAACTTGATGTGGGGATTGATCCCAGGACCCTGAGATCACGACCTGAGCCAAAATCAAGAGTTAGTTGCTTAACCGACTAAGCCACCCAGCTGCCCCATTTTTTAATTTTTTTGAAAGACATTTTGATAATGTAGCTTAGTGAACATTAATTCTATTTCATTTTTCTTAGATTTATTATCTTCTTATAAGTTGCATAAACTTTACTACAGAATCTTATCTAAAGTTGGTCTCCTGATATTTTTGTTCAATATTTCCAAATTCATCTTTTTAATTTTTATTTCTTAACCTATCTTCCGGGGTATGATCTTTGTGATTTTTTAGCTTAGATGTCAACCACTATTTTTTTTTTTTTAAAGACTGTGTTCAAATGCCACAAGTCAGTAGGGCTTCCACCCTCTGCCAGGTGATATGTGTGTGTGTGTGTGTATGTGTGTGTGCATGCACATGCACACATGAGTGTGGAGAGTCCTCATAACTTTATAGCAGTTCTTAAGTCTTCTTCACCTTTACTTTCTACTAGGATCATTTTGGTCTCCTCTCCCCAAGCATGTATTTTCCATCAGCCAGGAGTGTGTAGAGAGCTCATGTCATCTCTTCAGTCACACTTTCCTTTATTGTACCTTCCCATTATATGTATGGGAGGGGGGTCACAGTGCTGGACACAAAGCCACAACCTTAGACTAGTAAAAGTATACATTTTTCTCATTCATTACCAAGCAAAATAATCACGTTGAGCTGAAAAGTCAATGGGCTCTCTCACTGTCTTCCCCACTGCTAATCAAGTCTCCCCTGTGGCACCAACACCATTGCTTTCTGCAGCTTCTCCAAACTGTAAAAACTACAATTCATCTTGATCACTGAGCTGGGGTGGGCTGGTGGGGAGCCACAAAGCAATCCCAGACAACAACAATCCTAAGCAACAAATATGATGCTTCTTACTTGAATCTCTAGGGTTTTTTCCACTGTAAATATTTCATGAATTATTGAGCTTTTATCAATTTTCAGAACCCTGAAATTGTTATCTTTGTAAGTTGTTGTCTTCACTTACTCCTACTTATAAGGTAGTTTTGTAACATGTCTACTGTGTAACATTAAAATTTGAAAGATTCTATAAGGCAAGAATTAACTTTGTTACTGCAAAATTCAACTGAATATAAGAGATTTTATTTGACTTCTAATAAAATTTGTTTTCTCACAGCATTTGTTAGGCCTCTTAATTTCTTCTTCATGGCTTGGAGTCTCCCAGACAAGCAATAATAATCCATCTGTGCAGCCGAAACCCTCAACTTTCTCTTCCAAAACGTAAGTTTCTTAAGAACTTTTGTATTTTGTGCCTTAAAAGAATCTTACAATGAAAAACAGCAATATGTGAACAATTATATAAACACAATTGTTGAAGTGTTTTCATAGTAAATTATATGGGAAATATTCTGATTGAGGTATATAACTATTAGTTGAACTAAATTGTTAACTCATCAAAATATTATGGTATATAAGGTATATATTGGTAAGATTAATGAGGTATAATTCTCTGTATTTTAGGTTGGCAGTATCATCAGAGAGTGACCGGGCTTGTCCATATTTCAATTTTGGACTGGAGAAAGTTTTTTTTACATCTTGTTTAAAAATTAAAACATACACTTGTAAGCACCAGGCCTTTTAGTTACCTAATTTTGGTATAATGCTATCCCACCATATATAAAGAACATGTTTCTCATTTCTCCAAAAGACATGCAATTATTGTCTCAGAATATTTTTCAGATATAATTTTTAGAGAAGTTTTATGTTCACAACAAAATTAAGAGGAAGTTACAGAGTTTTCTTCTATTGCCCCTGTCCACACACCTACCTCTCCCCCATTATCAACATCCCTCACTAGAATGGTTCTTTTATGACCAGAAATGAATCTACAACAATGTGTCATAATCATCCAAAATTTAGTTTATACATGAGGTTTCACCCTTGGTGTTGTTGGACTGTTTTTCAAGATTTATTTATATTAAAGTAAAAAATATATATACTCAGGTACATATTATACATTTCTTAAGCTTTTGCTATTCACTAAAATAAATTATACATATAAATTACAAATCATAATATTATTGTGAAGTTCCCAATATATTGAGTAATTGTGCTCATATTTCCAAATTAATTGATTTTTCCTTGCCTTTATAGGGGCTGCAAATTAGAGTTAAACAACCCAAGATGGCAAGGTAATCAGTCAGAATTGAGTCAGGAGATAGAAACCAGAGGAAGTTTGATGTAAACAATTAGTTTCTATTTGTAAGGGAAAGTTTACTAAGAGGAACGGCTACTAAGATAAATAAAATAGTAAGAATACTTTAGGATTAAAGGAGAGTATCCAGGGGCACCTGGGTGGCTCAGTGGGTTAAAGCCTCTGCCTTCAGCTCAGGTCATAACCCCAGGGTCCTGGGATCGAGCCCCGCATCGGGCTCTCTGCTCGGCGGGGAGCCTGCTTCCTCCTCTCTCTCTCTGCCTGCCTCTCAGCCTACTTGTGATCTCTGTCTGTCAAATAAATAAATAAAATCTTAAAAAAAAAAAAAAAAAAAGGAGAGTATCCAAAGAAGGAATTTCTGAGAAAGCTAGGTCTACTCTCTGAGGATGAGATATAGATGTTATTGAAGACATGTAGCTATACATGGCTTCATGACAGGTATGCCTATGGTATTGGCTTGGGACAGAGCAGCTCCATAACCCTCAGACTGAAATCAGTGAGCATGGATCTCAGACTGTGACTGGCAGGCAGGAGGAATTCCCTGTCAGAGTCTTAGGAGTCCCTTCCCAAAGGACAGGAAACTGACTGGGACTAGCTACAAAAACCTGCTAGAGTCTGTTCAAATACATAGGACTTCCTGCATACATGCAGTTGGCAACCAGGCCATAGCCAAACACCTTGAAAAGACCATGAAACCAGGAAGTAGAGCCTCTTCTTTTCTCTTTTATTTTTTCTCTTATGTTCAATTCCCCAACATATTATATATCATTAGTTTTGATGTAGTGTCCAATGATTCATTAGTTGCATATAACACACAGTGCTCATCACATCACATGCCCTTTCTGATGCAGTGTCTTTCCATTGTCTTTTACTGACAAAACTCAACCTCATGAGAACTGACAGGGGAGAAAAGTTTATAGCACTTAGCTCCATTATCTGAGAACAGGGCACAGAGGGATGGGTAGATTTACAGCTGAAAGTACTAAATTTTTAACAGGCACTCAGGGTTATTATGCAACAACCACAGTGCTGCTCTTTAAGAGCCATTCACATATGCCCCACATCCTCAGAGAATGGAGCCAAAGTAAATTATGTGAATCTCTTTTAGTGCAACACTGTCAAGGTTAGGTGCTTTTTTTTTTTTTTTTTTTTTTTGGTAGCGGTTGGTTTCTCATTGGATATAACCACTGTCCTTTCATACTTTTTCCCATGTTGTTTCCCTCAGCTGGATTTCAGATATATTGGAAGAGATTTTTTTTTCAATTCTCCATGTACCCACTTCTGTCACTCCTTAGTAGCATGCTAAAAAATACCATGATTCAAAAATTAAAATGTTAAATAGTAAAGAAAACAAGATTTAAAAGTATAAAATATTTGTATGGGTAAAGCAGCTAGTTATTGCCAGAATTCAGGAAAAAAGTTTACTAATTTGATGTTTCAGAGGTATTTCTACCATAATTCAATTATAAAGTACAAGAGATTACTGGATTATTATTTCCAAAATAATTTCATATTTCATATACATTTATCTTTTTGAATATAGACACATTCTTTATATTCTCTGTACTTATTCCTTATATAGAGAAATTAAATGACTATTCAAAATCAATTTCAGATAATATGTAAATTGTAGCTATAACTAATTGCTAAAGTTGTGTAACAAAAAACCCTAGTCTGCACTGACATTTAAAAATAAATATTTAGGGGCGCCTGGGTGGCTCAGTGGGTTGAGCCTCTGCCTTCAGTTCAGGTCGTGACTCGGGGTCCTGGGATCGAGTCCCACATTGGACCCTCTGCTCAGCAGGGATCCTGTTCTTCCTCTCTCTCTCTCTGCCTGCCTCTCTGCCTGCTTGTGATCTCTCTCTGTCAAATAAATAAATAAAAGCTCTAAAAAAATAAAAAATAAAAAAAAGTATTTATTTCTCATTCATTAGTTTGTGATTTGGCTGAGGTTTAATTGATCAAGGCTAGATATGTAAGGACTTGACTCTAGACTACAGATTCAGCTCACATCTTTTTTTTTTTTTTAATTCTTAGAGGAGTGGGCTAGCTGATATATGACCTTTTATGGCAGAGATCAGCATCAAGGAGAAACTTCATCCTAATACCTAGACTCTGAACTCATAAGCTATCACATCCTATTCATACCATATTGTGAAAGCAAGTCACATGGCCAAACTTACCATTGATTGTCTGGATCATATGTCTTCTCAAGGTGGTCAGATTGAAAAAATGAAGGTTCACTGAAAAACAACCTAAGCTATCATAAAAGCCCTGGGAATATTTTTTTTCTCATTATATTTCATGAGATACGTTAGTTGGCTAAAGAAAAATATTGGGAAATAGATGAAAAAAAATTAGTAGTGTCTTAACTTCCCATCCAGTTTTTTGTGTTCTCTGTGCCAAAAATTCATGCTAAGTAGTTTTGCACAGTGTTAAACATCATCATACAGATGTTTTCATGGAAGTTCTTGATCAATTTACAAATGGGAATAAGCAGTACAGTATAAGGTTTAAGGACATTGGCAATGAAACCAGGTCATTTCAATGTATTTTCTATATGTACTACCTTAGCCCCATGCCTCAGCTGCATAACTGCTCTGGCTCAGTTTCTTATGCTGGAAAATATGATAGAAATAGATTCTTATTCACAGACTTACTTGAAGATTATTTAAAAAGTACCTCTGTTGACACACAATTATTCACTAGATCTCAGTTGTTTTGACTTAAGAACTTGATGCTTCTGGGCCATCACCTATGACATCATGATCATAATTGTAGCCACCTCATAGGGCTGATCGGAGGAATCAATACTATAAGGCCCAAAGTTCCTTAAAATAAATCTTAACCACCAGAAGTTCTTGCTAAATATGATCTCTTCATATTTTACTTTTCCAAATATTCAATAAAAGCTGCTTTCCAAGAAAATCCATGTTCTATAATTATTTTCTTCCTTTTACCCAATGAAATAGCCAGTCATCTGACTTAAACTCTTCAATCATCAAAGATGTTTGCATTTTAAAAGTTTTTTGAGAAATTTAATATACCTCATTTATGGACACTAAAGTAATTTTTTTTTTCTGCAGATATATTTCTTTTTTTGAAATCAAGTCACAATCCCTGTTCTTTCTCTTATTGGTAAAGAACCCTAGTCTTCTCACCCAGTGTGTTATATGGACATATGTAAATGTTGTCTGTTTTGGAATTGAAGAAATTTAAAAGGGATTGTCAAGGTTTGACAAGATAACCTGTTTGGTTCCAAGATTTGGGGAACCTACATGGGCCTAGGGGAAGAAGATACTGAAATGCCCTCTTATTTCCAATGTTGGAGAATCCCATCCACACATAATCCTTCTCTTACCATTGAGAATGGTAAAAAGTAAGAGAGAAGGTGCTTAATACATTCTGATATGGAACACTCCCAATTTTCTCCCAAAGTATTTTACATATCTAAACATGTTCATTGAAAAAAGTGTCAAATTCTTACATGTACCCATAAGAAATCATTGGAATTATTTGGTAGAGTAAGCTTGGGTTAAGGGACCCACAAAAAACACTGGAGATATAAAAATATGGAACAATATTAGGAGGGAGTTAATCAAGAGTGAATTCAGAATAGAAAGAGCCATGCAGAAAATCAGGGATATAAAGATCACAATAGCATTTTTTTTCTCTGTGTTTATTTTTCTGAGACTATACATTAGGTATTGAACATAATAGACTTGTTATTTTGGATTCCAGAGTTAAAAGGTACTCATTTCAGTATAAATTCAGAGGAAGATGGTGCCCTTTTAAAATTCACTGTTGTTGGAGCAGATCCGAAAGTGTATTCTCTGCAGGTAGCCAGTCCAAGCAGGATGCAGGAAGGACTGAGTTGTGTCTGTCTAACCTCATGTACCAAATTTGGGAATCTGCAAATTTTGTTTCCTGTTAATTGAATATAAAGTTGGGGAGGAAGTCAGAGATTAGCACTAAAAAGTTGCCCTGCCCTATGTTTTATGAGGCTCATCCCTTAATTACAATCATTGTTCCCCCTAAGGAACATATAACAATTTAGCTTGTATACCCCCAAATGGTCTGGATTTGATAAGAACAATAATGCAATCTGAGAGGGGAATAAAAATAATTTTTACAAGAGATCAATGTGATAACATCAAAAGTTGTGACATGTGTAATTAAGATCTTACAAGGAGAGGGAAATGTTTGGCAGAAAATTATTTGAACAAATAATGGTGGAAACTATTTCAAGCTTGTTAAAAAGGAAGTTAAATTCAAGAAGTCCACCAAAATCCCAATAACATAAATATAAACTAAGTCACAAGTGGGTACATTGTAGTCATGCTTCTGAAAGAGGCAAAAAGAGAATCTTGAGAGCAATGAGAAAATAACAACACTTCATATGCCAAGAAAGTCATTATAAGTAGTAAAATTTACAAGATAATAGATCATTCACCTTGAGGAGAAGAAACTGCAGACCCAGAACTTGATGTCATTGATAGTTTTCCAGAATGAAGGTACATGAGGCCATGTTCAACGACTTGGAGCCACCATCACCATTGATCTGCAGTGTAATAAGAAGAGCAAAAAGAAGGGAATTCTCCAGGCTTAAGTGTGATAGTAACAGATGGAAAATTGGGTATTTGTGAAGGTGAGAAGGGCATGAAAAGTTATAAATAACAGGGTAAGTATGAAAGAAAATCTGTTAAATTCCTTGAAGTATGCAAGGCTATTCAAAGCAAAGTTCTCAACAATATCCCTTCCAGGGTTTATAATGTATGCATGATGTAATACATACAATAACTGTACCATTATGATTGGAGAATGTGATCAATATTTTTTAAGTGTTATTCACTCTGATGCCATCTGAGCTTCTGAGTAGAATGTTTCTGTAGGAAGGTTTATATCATGAACTCAATTTCTTTAATACTTAGTAGGTTTGCCCAGGTTGCTTTTTGTTGTACTCCACTTTGGTAATTTTCAGTTTCTAGGAATTTTCTATTTCCTAGAGACATTATTTCTAGATTTTTAGAAAGTTAAAGATTCTGTGCCCAACTCAGTGTCCTACAGATTATGGTGAAAGGGAATATCCTTAGGAATGATACATAAACTTTCTCTCTTTCTTTGGTAAGAGGTGAAAACTGTAGAGAATTCTGAGGTCAGTAGTAAGATGGTAGAGTAGGAGGATCCTGAGCTGACCTCCTTCTAGGCACATAGCTGATTTATACTAATATGGAGAATGACCTAAAGACTAGAAGAACAGCTCTATCCAACTAAGGATATGAAGAAAAAGTCACATCAAGAAGGGTAAAAAGGGCAAGAAATGGCCTGATGTGACCCACAATTCCAGTGTGGTGACCCACAACTGGCAGAGATTTCATAGGCACTATGGTCTTTTGTGAAAAGTGAGGGGATCAAGCTCAACATTGGGCATCTCCTTACCCTGACAATCTGCACGCGGATGATGAGCTCCCCATCACATCTGGCTTTGAAATTTATCTGGGTTTACCTCCAGGACCATCTAAAATCAATGGGATTTAACCCTGGGAGAACTCAAGGGTTATGGGAAAGGAAGACTCTGCCCTTATTAAGCCCATGATGAACTCACTATCACTGAGACCTAGCACAGGGGCAGCAGTTTGAAAAGTGCTTGGCCCATATGGGAAGATTAATTGACAAATATTTGGGTGTATCCCAGAGTGACAGGGTCTATAGGAACTTTCTCTGGAACTGGAAGACCTGGCACACACCATTATTCTTACCCACCTTTTGCCTAGCTGCCCTGATGCTTTGCATTCCAGGTCTGACAGTCTCCATCTACCTTTCTAGCACTGTTTACCCCATCCAGGCTTTTCCACAGCAGACCCACATGCCCAGTGTGCATTGCCGTGGCAGATACCCCTCAATGGGACTCCTAACCTGCCACACTCTGAGGGCAGCCTATATTGGGACCAGTGACACCACAAAAAAGAATCTGCCCCACTGTGCCTAGACGAAAGTCTTGGACCAAGACAAAGCCACTGCCAAAGTCACTCCCACAACTCCACACCTCCACACCTGCTAGACAGGCTTGACTGGTCTGGCTTACCTGCAAAGTGGCTTCTGCACTACTAAACCCAGGGGATCAATACCTTCTAAACCATTCCCATCCTGCCATTCTCAGTAGATGGCTTCACTATGATTAGAGCCCCTGCAGAGCAACTCTTCTGGAGGTTGCCCTTGGGCACTAGTATGCCTTACACCCATTGATGTAAGTAAGGTGTTAAAGTTCCCTACTATTATTGTATTCCTGTCAAATTATCCCTTTTGCCTGTTAATATTTCTTTTATACGTTTAAGTGTCCCTCTGTTGAGTGCATAGAAATTTTTATATATAGTATATTTGTGGTATCCTTTTGTTGGATTGATCCTTTCGTCATCATGGATGTTCTTTTTTGTTTCTCATTACAGTCTCTGTTTTAAAGTCTATTTTTGCTGATGTAAGAATTGCTACCATAGCTTTCTTTTTATTTCCATGTACATGGAATATCATATTCCATCTTTTCACTGCCAGACTGTATGTCTCTGGGTATGAAGTGAGTCTTAGCCAGCATATAGTTGGGTCTTGTTGTATTTTTTTTCCTTCTTTATCCATTCAGTCACCATTTGTTCCTTTGATTGGAACATTTATTCCATTTATATTCTTACTTCTATTTATGGCCTTTTCTTTTTCACTTCCATCAAACGGATTATCAACAAAGAAACAGTGGTACATTGGACCAGGTGAATTTAATAAGTATGGAAATTTGCACCTAAAAACAGAAAAATACACATTCTTTTTTAATTGCATATGAAACATTTTCCAGAATAAATTACATGGAAGACCACAGAACAAGTCTTATTAAATTTAAAAAGATTAAAATCATATCATGATTTTCTTTTCTGACCACAATGGTACAGGCATCCACCTAGAAATCAATTACAAGAAAAAAAAAAACTCAATAAAAAACAAATCTGTGGGGGTATCTGGGTGGCTCGGTGGGTGAAAGCCTCTGCCTTCCACTCAGGTCATGATCTCAGGGTTCTGGGATCGAGCCCCACATCGGGCTCTCTGCTCAGCAGGAAACCTGCTTCCCCCACCCCCCGCCCCTCTGACTACCTCTCTGCCTACTTGTCATCTCTGTCAAATAAATAAATAAATAAAAATCTTCATTAAAAAAAAAAGCATGTGGGGGCTAAACTGCATGCTACTAAACAATGAATGGATCAATGAAGATATCAATGAGAAAATCTAAAATCCCTGGAGAACAATGAAAAGGATGTCCCAATATTTCAAAATCTATGGGACACAGCAAAATCATTTTAAAGAGGGAAGTTTATAGAGATAAAAGCCTGCCTCCATAAACAAGAAATATCTCAAATAAACAATTTATTCTATACCTAAAAGAAGTAGAAAAAGGGAAAAAAAAAACAAATATCAAACCCAAATATATTGGAAGGAAGAAATAATAAAGATGAGAGTGGAAATAATTAGAAATGAGAGTATAAAAATAATAGAAAAAAAATAAATGAAACTAAATGTTTCTTCTTTGACAAAATATAGAAAATTGATAAAACCTTAACCAGAATTGTCAGGAAAAAAAGGGTGAGGATCCAAATAAAGACACTCATAAATTAATAAGAGTAGTTGCAAGACACACCTCAGAAATACCGAAGATCATAGAACACCTACTGCCAATAAACTGGACAACCTATAAGAAATGGACCAGTTTGGGGTGCCCGGGTGGCTCAGTGGGTTTAGCCTCTGCCTTTGGCTCAGGTCATGGTCTCAGTGTCCTGGGATCAAGCCCCACGTTGGGCTCTCTGCTCAGTGGGGAGCCTGCTTCCCCCTCTCTCTCTGCCTTTCTCTCTGCCTCTTGTGATCTCTGTCAAATAAAAAAAAATCATTTTAAAAAAAGAAATAGACCAATTCCTAGAAATATACAAATTTTCAAGATTGAATCAGGAATAAACAAAAAATCTAAACAGACTAATTAATAGTGAAGAAACTGAATCAGTAATCAAAACACTCCCAACAAACACATATCCAGGATCAGATGGCTTCACAAGTGAATTCTAAAAAATTTTACATGAAATTTTATACCTATTCTTCTCAAATTAAAACCACAACTGAAAACAAAGGGAAGCTTCCAAATTCATTCTGTGTAGACAGCATTATCCTGATACCAAAACCAAATAGGGACACAATACACACAAACACAAATATACCCCCCACACACAACATACAAAGAATATTACAGGTCAGCATCCCTGATGAACATGTAAAAATCCTCACCAAGATATTAGCAAAATGAATCCCACAGTACAATAAAAGTATCATATACCATGATAACATGGGATTTATTCCATATATGCAAGGCTGTTTCAGTATATGTAGATCAATCAACTTGACACATCACATTAAATAATTGAAAGTAATCATATGCTAATCTCAATACATGCAGCAAAAACACAGACAAAAGTAAAGATACATTTATGAGAACAACTCCCATTGGTGTGTAGAAAGGGAATGTACCTCCACATAATAAAGGCCACAAACTACAAGCCTACAACTAACATCATTCTCAACAGCAAAAAGCTACAACATTTTCCTTAAAGATCAGCACGAAGACAAGGATGTCCACTCCTACTGCTATTATTCAACACAGTACT
Source organism: Lutra lutra (assembly GCF_902655055.1). Taxonomy (NCBI): domain Eukaryota; kingdom Metazoa; phylum Chordata; class Mammalia; order Carnivora; family Mustelidae; genus Lutra; species Lutra lutra. The sequence continues at coordinate 90,508,198 of NC_062285.1, forward strand.
GGAGATCCTAGCCACAGTAATCTGAAAACAAAAAACAAAAAACTAGACATCCAAATTGATAAGGAAAATGTAAAGCTGTCATTATTTTCAGATGACATGATTTTCTAAAGAGAAAAACCCAGACTCCACCAAAAATACTATTATTAGAACTAATAAATGAAAATTTAATGAAGTTGAAGGATACAAAATTAATATGCAGAAATCCACTGCATTTCTGTACACTAGTAAAAAAACTATGAGAAAGTGAAATTAAGTAAGCAATCCCAGGAAAGCCTGGGTGGCTCAGTCAATTAAGAGTCGCTTTGGTGTCAGGTCAGAATCCTAGGATCCTGGGATCAAGCCCTGCTAAGCAGGGAGCCTGCTTCTCCCTTTTTCTCTTCCCCTACTCCCATGTGTGCTCTCTCTTGCTATCTCTGTCTCTCAAATAAATACATAAAATCTTAAAAAAAAAAGAAAAGAAAACAACTCCATCTATAATTGCATTTATAAAAATAAATTACTTAACACTAAATGTACCAAGGGGGTGCAAGTCCTATACTTTAAAAACTGTAAGACATTGATAAAAGAAACTCAAAAATGACAAAAATCATTAAATGGAAGATATACCATACTTATCAACTGAAGAATTAATATTGTGAAAATATCCACATTATACAAAATGACCAATGGCTTAAATGTAACCCTTATGAAAATACTTTTTTATACCATACACAAAAATAAACCTAAAATAAATTAAAGAATTAGATATAAGGCCCAAGACCATAAATATGTTAAAGACAGGATAGGCAACAAACTCTTGGTCTTTATTCTTTTGGTTGTGTCTTCTCAGAGAAGGACCACAAAATAAAAAATAAACAATACATACAACTACAAATCTTTTAGGCATCCAAGAAAACCATCAACAAAAGAAAAAGGCAGCCATCTGAATAGACAATGATATTTGCAAATGATATACCCAACAAGGGGTTAATATCCAATGTAAATAAAGAACTCCTACATCTCAGCACCAAAAGAACACAAACAAGAGATTAAAAAATGTGCCAAGGACCTGAATAGATATCTTTTGAAAGAAGATATACAGGGACACCTGGGTGGCTCAGTCAGTTAAGCGACTGTCTTCAGCTTAGGTCATAATCCCAGAGTGCTGGGATCAAGTCCCGCATCAGGCTCCCAGCTCCATGGGGAGTCTGCTTCTCCCTCTGACCTTCCCTCTCATGCTCTCTCTCACTCTCTCTCTTTCAAATTAATAAATAAAATCTTTAAAAAAAAAAAGAAGATATACAGAAGGCCAAAAGACACATGAAAAGATGCTCAACATCACTAATCATCAGGAAAATGAAAATCAAAGCCACAATGAGGCGTCACCTCACATAGGTCAGAATTAAAAAAAAAAAAAAAAAAAAGAAAGAAAGAACAAACATAGGTGAGGAGGTGAGGATGTGGAGAAAAGGGTACCTTTGTGTACTGTTGGTGGGAAATTTACATTGGTGTAGTCACAATGGATAAGAGTATGAAGGTTTCTCAAAAATTTAAAAATGGAAATGCCAAAACATCCAGAAAATTCATTCAGAGTTTCTACTTGAAGAAAATGAAAACATCCACCCTATGTTTATTGCAGTATTACTTACAATAGCCATGATATGGAAGCAACCCACGTGTCCATTTATAGATGCATGAATAAATGGAAGCTACACACACACACACACACACACAGAAATACTACATAGCAATGGAAAGGAATGAATTTTTTTGTCATTTTGACAATATCGATGGACCTAGTGGATTTCATGCTAAATGAAATTAGTGAAAGGCAAATAATGTATGATTTAACTGATAATGTAGAATTTAAAAACAAACAAACAAAAAACCAGAAACAGACTATATAGAGAAAGACAAAAGTGGTTGCCATGGTGAGGGTGGGGTGGGGTTGAAATGAGTGAAAGGAAGTATGTGGTATAATCTTTCAGTTAGAAAAAAAAGTCACAGGGATATAAAATACAGCATACAAAATATAGTTAATAACACTGAATTGTACTGCACATGTCATTTAAAAGTTCTTTCTCTGGCCTCTCCCCATTTTTTCACTTTAGTGTAAGTTTCAAAAATTACATTCAATTTTTCCCCTGACATAGTTAACCTTAGGGATTTTTCATTTACAAAACATTCTTATTAAAATATAAGTGACTAGTTATCATTGGAGGATTAATAACCAATATGTTAATAATTATTTAATACTCAAATCTCTGGCATGGTGATATTGTTCAATTTTGTTCAGTGTTGTATTCTTCCCACAGGCATTTAGTTTTTTTCGTTAGAAACCTAAATAACTTACTAACAAATAACAAAAACTAAATGCAGGTATATTAAAAACTAAGGCAGAAAAATTAAAAAGTATGGAATTGATATATTTGTGAGTGACAAAAAACTGATTATAGCAAGTCTTCAAAATTTGTGTCAAGTACCACTAAATACTTGTTATTGGGATTATGATTTTAAAATATTTTCAGTGTAATAAATGTAACATAGCAAGAGCATAAAAGAAAGGAGTATGTAATGTCAAGATTTAGCAACCTCATCTAAAAGTAGAACTTGAACATCTAAGACATTTTTCACAAGACCTAGGTTCTCAGTGTTTGTGAGTCAGAGGGAAGCAAGTTAACAGCCCAGATGGTCAAGTCTTTGACCCCAATATCTTGTGGAACATAAAAACATCTCAGAGGTACTTACCAAGGGACAAAGTAAATGACGTATTATAAGCTGAAAGTGTCGGACCCTCATCTGTGTGATGAGATAAAGAGTCTTCAAAATAGCCCAAGTGTAAGAATTTCCTGTTCAAATTTTAAGTGACACATTGATGAGAAATCTACTTTTTCCACTATTGCCACACTCTGAGCTCTCACAGGGCTGGCAGTCTATGAAGACCACAGATTCTGTTTACAAGAGTAACCTGATCTCCCATGGGAAGATGCCTGACTTTCTGGCCAGCAGAAGGTATGTGTCACTCCTCCGCTGTCTCTCTCCTAGCCACCTCACTTAGTGGGAGACACAAGTGCTGGACGGGAGGCATCTGAGGCACAACTAATATGCAGACAAATCACAGAGAACATTAGTACCTTTATTCCAACAATTCAGGGTGACAAACAAAAATTAATTTGAAATATATTGGAGAACTTCTTAAAATATCCAAATTCTTGGATGTTTGCAAATCAATATAATTCAAGTGAGATCCCATAAGCATCAAAACTAGAAAACTCAATTTGGATTTGTCATCAGTTATAGATATAATTAAATATATTTTGTATATTTAGCTGCGTCTTTAAAAAAAGATTCTTAAAGTGAATCCATCAAATCATGATTGTCGAATGTAATTCCTCATACATTTGCTTACATGAAGGAAAGCAATTTGATTTTTTATAAAAAGCAAGATTTGTGTAAAATCCTAATTTAAATTTAAGTATAAATATTCAAAACAAAGCTTGGCAAAAATGATACTCAATACTGAAAGACACTCCCTTCTAATGAATTATGTTACCTGGTCTAAAGAATATGAATCAGTAATGATAAAGTGGCTATTGTGTTATAAATAATTAAAATAACTGTATATTATTGAGAGCTTAGAAAAGCTAGATGGAGTATTAAGTGCTTTATAGGCATTATATTTTACATATTTTAATTCTCATTTTAGATCAGTAAAAACTAGATAGTTAGATAGGAAGTAATTGTTAGAGGTCATATATTGTAAGTTTCAGAGCCATGATTAGTTCCAGATTTCACTAACTACAGAGCTCATTGAATTATGAAATTATATTGATTTGATTTATTAGAATTCTTTATACAGCTTAAGCTATCCTTACTGTCTTTGACATTCATAGAACTTTCTGTGGTTTGTACCAACAGTGTTCTTCCATAAATAATCTATACTTCTATTTATCATTTTATGATTTCATATCTTTGTCATTAAATCAGTTGTCAATTTCTGGTGTTATATAAGTACTTTTAAAAAAATATAGTTTGGTCTTTGTTTTCAATGTTGTTCAGGATTCTGATAAATTTAATGTGCCATGTGACATTTTTCAAGTCTTTCTTTTGAAATTTAACAATTTCTCAGAACTATACAATTATTCAAGATAAAAATTCACTTGATAGCACTGCATTACCTTTTAGTAAAGAAATGTACGTCTAAATAAAAGTCATTTACTACAGGAAATTCCTATTTGTGCTAAAACTAGTATTCCCCAATCTCAGAGCACTCAATTTTTAACTAATATGGACTTAAAAATTGTGGAAAAAGTAGGAGGAGTCAAGATGGCGGAGAAGTAGCAGGCTGAGACTACTTCGGGTAGCGGGAGATCAGCTAAATAGCTTATCTAAAGATTGCAAACACCTACAAATCCAACGGGAGATTGAAGAGAAGAAGAACAGCAATTCTAGAAACAGAAAATCAACCACTATCTGAAAGGTAGGACTGGCGGAAAAGTGAATCCAAAGCGACAGGAAGATAGACCGCGGGGGGAGGGGCCGGCTCCCGGCGAGCGGCAGAGCAACGGAGCAAAATCAGGACTTTTAAAAGTCTATTCCGCTGAGGGACATCGCTCCAGAGGCTTAACTGGGGTGAAGCCCAGGCGGGGTCAGCACAGCCTCAGGTCCCGCAGGGTCGCAGAAGGATCGGGGGTGTCTGAGTGTCGCAGAGCTTACCAGTATTAGAACAGGGAAGCCGGCTGCAGAGACAGAGCCGAGGAGTAAGCTCTAAACTCGGAGTTACCTTGAACCGGTCGCAGGCTCGGTCAGTTCGGAGCACGGCCAGAGGCCAGGGTGACGGGAGTCATTGGGCGCTGTTCTCTGAGGGCGCACTGAGGAGTGGGGCCCCGGCGGGGGGCTCCTCCGGGCGGGAGACCGGGAGGCCACCATCTTCATTCCCGTCTTCCAGAACTCTATGGAAAGCGCTCAGGTAACAAAAGCTCTCGAAAGCAAACCCAGCAAACCCGAGCTGATTACTCAGCCCGCCCCGGGTAAGGGCGGTGCAACTCCGCCTGGGGCAAAGACGCTTGAGAATCACTACAACAGGCCCCTCCCCCAGAAGATCAACGAGAAACCCAGCCAGGACCAAGTTCACCTACCAAGGAGTGCAGTTTCAATACCAAGGAGAGCGGCAGAATTCCAGAGGAGAAGAAAGCAAAGCATGGAACTCATGGCTTTCTCCCCATGATTTTTTAGCCTTGCAGTTAATTTAATTTTTTTTCTTTTTCAATTTTTTTTCTCTTCTTCTGCTAAATTTTTTTAACTTTTACCGTTTTCTTTTTTAACGTTTTTTAAATAATTTATCTAATATATATGTATATATTTTTTTCCTTTTTATATTTTTTATCGGCTTTCTTTTTTTAATAGTTTCTTTTTTTTTTCTTTCTGAACCCCTTTTTATCCACTTTCTCCCCCCTCACGATTTGGGATCTCTTCTGATTTGCCTAAAGCATATTTTCCTGGGGTTGTTGCCACCCTTTTCGTATTTTACTTGCTCCTTCATATACTCTTATCTGGACAAAATGACAAGGCGGAAAAATTCACAACAAAAAAAAGAACAAGAAGCAGTACCAAAGGCTAGGGACCTAATCAATAGAGACATTGGTGATATGTCAGATAGAGAGTTCAGAATGATGATTCTCAAGGTTCTAGCCGGGCTTGAAAAAGGCATGGAAGATATTAAAGCAACCCTCTCGGGAGATATAAAATCCCTCTCTGGAGAAATAAAAGAACTAAAATCTAACCAAGTTGAAATCAAAAAAGCTATTAATGAGGTGCAATCAAAAATGGAGGCTCTCACTGCTAGGATAAATGAGGCAGAAGAAAGAATTAGCGATATAGAAGACCAAATGACAGAGAATAAAGAAGCTGAGCAAAAGAGGGACAAAAAGCTACTGGACCACGAGGGGAGAATTCGAGAGATAAGTGACACCATAAGACGAAACAACATTAGAATAATTGGGATTCCAGAAGAAGAGGAAACAGAGAGGGGAGCAGAAGGTATATTGGAGAGAATTATTGGAGAGAATTTCCCCAATATAGCAAAGGGAACAAGCATCAAAATTCAGGAGGTTCAGAGAACCCCCCTCAAAATCAATAAGAATAGGTCCACACCCCGTCACCTAATAGTAAAATTGACAAGTCTTAGTGACAAAGAAAAGATCCTGAAAGCAGCCAGGGAAAAGAAGTCTGTAACGTACAATGGTAAAAATATTAGATTGGCAGCAGAATATCCACAGAGACCTGGCAGGCCAGAAAGAGCTGGCATGATATATTCAGAGTACTAAATGAGAAAAACATGCAGCCAAGAATACTATAACCAGCTAGGCTATCATTGAAAATAGAAGGAGAGATTAAAAGCTTCCAGGACAAACAAAAACTGAAAGAATTTGCAAACACCAAACCAGCTCTACAGGAAATATTGAAAGGGGTCCTCTAAGCAAAGTGAGACCCTAAAAGAAGTAGATCAGAAAGAAACAGAGACAATATACAATAACAGTCACCTTACAGGCAATACAATGGCACTAAATTCATATCTCTCAATACTTACCCTGAATGTTAATGGGCTAAATGCCCCAATCAAAAGACACAGGGTATCAGAATGGATCAAAAAACAAAACCCATCTATATGTTGCCTACAAGAAACTCATCTTAAACCCGAAGACACCTCCAGGTTTAAAGTGAGGGGGTGGAAAAGAATTTACGATGCTAATGGACATCAGAAGAAATTTTGGAGTGGCAATCCTTTTATCAGATCAATTAGATTTTAAGCCAAAGACTATAATAAGAGATGAGGAAGGACACTATATCATACTCAAAGGAACTCTCCAACAAGAAGATCTAACAATTTTAAATATCTATGCCCCTAACGTGGGAGCAGCCAACTATAGAAACCAATTAATAACAAAATCAAAGAAACACATCGACAATAATACAATAATAGTAGGGGATTTTAACACTCCCCTCACTGAAATGGACAGATCATCGAAGCAAAAGATCAACAAGGAAATCAAGGCCTTAAATGACACACTGGATCAGATGGACATCACAGATATATTCAGAACATTTCATCCCAAAGCAACAGAATACACATTCTTCTCTAGTGCACATGGAACATTCTCCAGAATAGATCACATTCTTGGTCCTAAATCAAGTCTCAACCAGTATCAAAAGATTGGGATCATTCCCTGCATATTTTCAGACCACAATGCTCTGAAGCTAGAACTCAATAACAAGAGGAAATTTGGAAAGAACCCAAATACATGGAGACTAAACAGCATCCTTCTAAAGAATGAATGGGTCAACCAGGAAATTAAAGAAGAATTGAAAAAATTTATGGAAACAAATGATAATGAAAACACAACGGTTCAAAATCTGTGGGACACAACAAAGGCAGTCCTGAGAGGAAAATATATAGCGGTACAAGCCTTTCTCAAGAAACAAGAAAGATCTCAGGTACACAACCTAACCCTACACCTAAAGGAGCTGGAGAAAGAACAAGAAAGAAAGCCTAAACCCAGCAGGAGAAGAGAAATCATAAAGATCAGAGCAGAAATCAATGAAATAGAAACCAAAAAAACAATACAACAAATCAACAAAACTAGGAGCTGGTTCTTTGAAAGAATTAATAAGATTGATAAACCCCTGGCCAGACTTATCAAAAAGAAAAGAGAAAGGACCCAAATAAATAAAATCATGAGTGAAAGAGGAGAGATCACAACGAACACCAAAGAAATACAGACAATTATAAGAACATACTATGAGCAACTCTACGCCAACAAATTTGACAATCTGGAAGAAATGGATGCATTCCTAGAGACATATAAACTACCACAACTGAACCAGGAAGATATAGAAAGCCTCAACAGACCCATAACCAGTAAGGAGATTGAAACAGTCATCAAAAATCTCCAAACAAACAAAAGCCCAGGGCCAGACGGCTTCCCGGGGGAATTCTACCAAACATTTAAAGAAGAACTAATTCCTATTCTCCTGAAACTGTTCCAAAAAATAGTAATAGAAGGAAAACTTCCAAACTCATTTTATGAGGCCAAGCATCACCTTGATCCCAAAACCAGACAAGGATCCCAACAAAAAAGAGAACTACAGACCAATATCCTTAATGAACACAGATGCAAAAATTCTCGCCAAAATACTAGCCAATAGGATTCAACAGTACATTAAAAGGATTATTCACCACGACCAAGTGGGATTTATTCCAGGGCTGCAAGGCTGGTTCAACATCCGCAAATCAATCAATGTGATACAACACATTAATAAAAGAAAGAACAAGAACCATATGATACTCTCCATAGATGCTGAAAAAGCATTTGACAAAGTACAGCATCCCTTCCTGATCAAAACTCTTCAAAGTGTAGGGATAGACGGCACATACCTCAATATTATCAAAGCCATCTATGAAAAACCCACCGCAAATATCATTCTCAATGGAGAAAAACTGAAAGCTTTTCCGCTAAGGTCAGGAACACGGCAGGGATGTCCGTTATCACCACTGCTATTCAACATAGTACTAGAAGTCCCACCTCAGCAATCAGACAACAAAAGGAAATTAAAGGCATCCAAATCAGCAAAGAAGAAGTCAAACTATCACTCTTTGCAGATGATATGATACTATATCTGGAAAACCCAAAAGACTCCACTCCAAAACTGCTAGAACTTGTACAGGAATTCAGTAAAGTGTCAGGATATAAAATCAATGCACAGAAATCAGTTGCATTTCTCTACACCAACAACAAGACAGAAGAAAGAGAAATTAAGGAGTCCATCCCATTTACATTTGCACCCAAAACTATAAGATACCTAGGAATAAACCTAACCAAAGAGACTAAGAATCTATACACAGAGAACTATAAAGTACTCATGAAAGAAATTGAGGAAGACACAAAGAAATGGAAAAATGTTCCATGCTCCTGGATTGGAAGAATAAATATTGTGAAAATGTCTATGCTACCTAAAGCAATCTACACATTTAATGCAATTCCTATCAAAGTACCATCCATTTTTTTCAAAGAAATGGAACAAATAATCCTAAAATTTATATGGAACCCGAAAAGACCTCGAATAGCCAAAGGAATATTGAAAAAGAAAGCCAAAGTTGGTGGCATCACAATTCCGGATTTCAAGCTCTATTACAAAGCTGTCATCATCAAGACAGCATGGTACTGGCACAAAAACAGACACATAGATCAATGGAACAGAATAGGGAGCCCAGAAATGGACCCTCAACTCTATGGTCAAGTCATCTTCGACAAAGCAGGAAAGAATGTCCAATGGAAAAAAGACAGCCTCTTCAATAAATGGTGTTGGGAAAATTGGACAGCCACATGCAGAAAAATGAAATTGGATCATTTCCTTCACCACACACGAAAATAGACTCAAAATGGATGAAGGATCTCAATGTGAGAAAGGAATCCATCAAAATCCTCAAGGAGAACACAGGCAGCAACCTCTTCGACCTCAGCCGCAGCAACATCTTCCTAGGAACATCACCAAAGGCAAGGGAAGCAAGGGCAAAAATGAACTTTTGGGATTTTATCAAGATCAAAAGCTTTTGCACAGCAAAGGAATCAGTGAACAAAACCAAAAGACAAATGACAGAATGGGAGAAGATATTTGCAAATGACATATCAGATAAAGGGCTAGTGTCAAAAATCTATAAAGAACTTAGCAAACTCAACACCCAAAGAACAACTAATCCAATCAAGAAATGGGCAGAGGACATGAACAGACAATTCTGCAAAGAAGACATCCAGATGGCCAACAGACACATGAAAAAGTGCTCCATATCACTCGGCATCAGGGAAATACAAATCAAAACCACCATGAGATATCACCTCACACCAGTCAGAATGGCTAAAATTAACAAGTCAGGAAATGACAGATGCTGGCGAGGATGCAGAGAAAGGGGAACCCTCCTACACTGTTGGTGGGAATGCAAGCTGGTGCAACCACTCTGGAAAACAGCATGGAGGTTCCTCAAAATGTTGAAAATAGAACTACCCTATGACCCAGCAATTGCACTGCTGGGTATTTACCCTAAAGATACAAACGTAGTGATCCGAAGGGGCACGTGCACCCGAATGTTTATAGCAGCAATGTCTACAATAGCCAAACTATGGAAAGAACCTAGATGTCCATCAACAGACGAATGGATAAAGAAGAAGTGGTATATATACACAATGGAATACTATGCAGCCATCAAAAGAAATGAAATCTTGCCATTTGCGACGACGTGGATGGAACTAGAGGGTATTATGCTAAGCGAAATAAGTCAATTGGAGAAAGACAACTATCATATGATCTCCCTGATATGAGGGAGAGGAGATGCAACATGGGGGGTTGAGGGGGTAGGAGAAGAGTAAATGAAACAAGATGGGATTGGGAGGGAGACAAACCATAAGTGACTCTTAATCTCACAAAACAAACTGAGGTTGATGGGGGAGGGGGTTGGGAGAGGGGGGTGGGGTTATGGATATTGGGGAGGGTATGTGCTATGGTGAGTGGCTGTGAAGTGTGTAAACCTGGCAATTCGCAGACCTGTACCCCTGGGGATAAAATATATATGTTTATAAAGCTGTAAAAAAAAAAAAAAAAAAAAAAAAGAAAAGATGAATACCCAAGTTTTGTAGCAACATGGACGGGACTGGAAGAGATTATGCTGAGTGAAATAAGTCAAGCAGAGAGAATCAAATATCATATGGTTTCACTTATTTGTGGAGTATAACAAATAGCATGGAGGACAAGGGGAGATGGAGAGGAGAAGGGAGTTGAGGGAAATTGGAAGGGGAGGTGAACCATGAGAGACTGTGGACTCTGAAAAACGATCTGAGAATTTTGAAGGGGTGGGGGTGGGAGGTTGGGGGCACCAGGTGGTTGGTATTGTAGAGGGCACGGATTGCATGGAGCACTGGGTGTGGTGCAAAAGTAATGAATACTGTTATGCTGAAAAAATAAAAAATTAAAAAAAAATATTTGCAAAACTGTTCCAGAAAAAAAAAAATTGTGGAAAAAGTAGATGCACCATTTTTTTTCTAATGCAGCATTTTAATTTTAAAGCAGTTATCCTAATAGTGTTGACATGGTTCTGTGGAATCTGACCTTACATTAATAAGGACAATATTATTCATGAATTCCTTTCTTCTCCACAAATTTATTGCTTTATCTTATTTCAACAAATACTATTGTGTCAAACATAGAATAGCGTTGTAAAACCCCTTTTTCTATCATAAAACACTTCTTCAAAGCCCTAAGGAAACCAGTACCAGATTTTACACCTTCAAATGCAAATGAACTCACTCACCCCTCACTCCACTCAATGTGACTGCCCTAGAAATCTTGTCATTGCATACACTATTCATTAAGTCCTTCAGTACAGTCCCATTCAGCCTTGTGCCTGACACCACGCAGCTGCAGAGATGAATAACCAAGGAGTTACCTATGCAGAACTTGCTATCATCAAGAATTCAAAAAGACAGCAAACAAAAGCTAAGGGCACTAAAAGCTCCACTTCAAAAATTGAGCAGGAAATAACATATGCAGAATTAAATCTTGAAAATGCTTCTCAGTATCTTCATGGGAACAACAAGAAAACCCCCTGCAAAGGTAAAACATTTAATACATACTCGATATAAGTGTGCTATTATATGCAGTTGGGGTGCAGGGGCGTAGAGAATGAGTAGGGAATGATCTCCCATATTTTTCATTTGTGAGGATCTGTGTGTGCAGCTGGAATACGGTATTGTAATGAAAATCTGAGGACTAAATTTGTTCAGCCATTGCTAACTGATTGTCTTTCCCATATCTATTAGGGTAATATATTTACTGCAACTGCAATAGTATATTCTGAGAAAAGATTATAATGGTAGATATGGATTGGGGTGCAAGTTTCATATGTGATTCCCTGAATATCATTGGTTCTCTTGTATATTATTTTCTTAAAGGATTGTTACTGCCCGTCCTTTCTCAGTGTTTTCAATTCTCTTCCTACTACTTATCTTCATGTCCAGGGAAGCTCATTGCTGGCATCCTGGGAATCATCTGCTTTGTCTTGATGTCCACTGTGGTCACAATAGCTATTATTCCCTGTGAGTAATGTTTGAATGTTACAAGGGAATTTTTCACTTTAATGATCATCAGTGCCTGGAAATACTGTGTAACATTATGGAATTGAATTATCTCATTTTAATGCATATATGCTCTAAGTTTGGAAAGCTTATTTTCCTTTTGTGACATTAGAAATAACAGTAATGTAGAGAGTATTAAAATTTGTTCAGATTTCACAACTCAAAGACAAGTTATAGCGGAGACCTTATTGAGAAATACACAAATTAATTCTTGAGATTGCATAAACCAAGTATTATAAGAAATGGTGAGATTTGGTTCTTTAGGCTTTTGAAACATTTTCCCCACACGTTCATTACCTACTTAATGGGCTAAAATCCATTTTATTATGGAATTTTCTAATTCTAAACAATACACCAAATTTCAAACTAAAAAACTCAAATCATTATGATTTATTTGGTTTAATATTAAGTATGTATGAAGATTGCTTTAATTTTTCTAGTTACTAAAGGACCAGAGCAGAACCAAACATCCCAGGAAACAAGGATCTCAAAAGGTACAGCATCATTTAAAAAATTCTAATATTATTATAGTTTCTATTTTATCTCTATCTTAGGCTAGGAAAAGATGATAATAGATTCTTTTGGGGAAAATAAATCAGAAAATCATCTAATAGGGGCCCCTGGGTGGCTCAGTGGGTTAAAGCCTCTGCCTTCGGCTCAGGTCATGATTCCAGGGTCCTGGGATCGAGCCCCGCATCAGTCTCTCTGCTTAGCGGGGAGCCTGCTTCCTCCTCTCTCTCTCTGCCTGCTTCTCTGCCTACTTGTGATCTCTCTCTGTCAAATAAATAAATAAAATCTTTAAAAAAAGAAAGAAAATCATCTAATAAGCTTTCAGAAGTAATGATTATAGGAGACTGCTTCTTCTAATACAATAATCTGAAGAAATAATAATTTAAATCCACATATCCATTATTACCAATTGCCTCAAATTTCCTCCTGCTATAACATAAGAGATAAATCATTTTACTATTCTAAAATAGTGACTTCCTTCAGTGACTCTCAAGACATGTAAAGATGAATATTCTTGTGTATTTGCTTTACATGAACACATAATTTAGAGAATGATAGGCTAACTATTCTCTGTTGAGTGTGTGTAAACATATGTTGTTCTATTTATACCATCCTGTGAGAGTACATGGATGTGTTATGCACACATATGTGTATATATAAGCAAGTATGTAAATTAATTTGAATTTGTTAATATTTAAGATTCTTTTGGATGATATCTCATAATCTTTCTTTAGTTTATCTCTGTGGTCATTGTCCAAAAGAGTGGATTACATACTCCAACAATTGCTTTTACATTAGCACTGAAGGAAAACCATAGAATGAGAGTTTGATGTTCTGTGCTTCCAAGAACTCTACCCTGCTCTCCATAGATGAAGAGGACCTGGTAAGATTTCAGATGTTTCCAGTCCTTGTCATATTTTGGATATGAGCTCATTTCTGAGTTTATAAGATGCAAATAGATTTTTTACTCTGTGACTTGCATTTTTACTCTGAGATTGGATTCTTTTAATGAGAAAATTTATTAGTTACTCTAGTTCAATTTACGATTTTGGTGATTGTTTTGGACCTATTTCAGAAGTTAGTCAAAGTGCATGAATATAATTTCCTATCTTATTCTCTAGGATTTATATGTTTTTCTTTATTTCTTTATTCTTTTTTATTTTTCAACCCTTAAATAGAGTTTATGACCATTTGGGAATTTATTTTTTGTGATGCTCTGTTTGTGATGCTGTGAGATAAAATTAAAGATTACACTTTTCTACATCATTACCTAATTGTAGAGTATAATTTATACCAAAGCAGATCTTTTCTTCATATATGACTTTATATATATGTCACATATGCTCTAATCTACTTTATATAAATAATACAGGTATTAAATATCTTTATATAATCATACACACATATATCACAGTCTACAGTCAATCACAACCCATAGCACTTGAAATAAAATATAGAAACTTACCTTCCTTTACTGTGTCCTATTTATAATTTTCCTAAATATTTCTCTACTTACATTGAGAATCACATGGATATTAATATTTTGCTTCAAATATCAAATAATTTATGACACAGAGGTGAAAGGAAGTCCATTAAAGCTAATGATAGTTTTAATCTTTCTTTTGTTCTCTTTCTTCTTGATGATCCAAGATTCTTCCTTTTATTTTCTAATTTCTCTTTAGATAATCCCCTTTATCAATTCTTTCAGAGCAGGTCTGGTGGTGACACATTTTCATAGTTCTCCTCTATCGCAGAATGTCTTTATTTCCCCAGCATTCCTGAGTGATATTTTTGTTGGCTAGTCAAAGGTTTTTGATTAGAATAATGCATTCAGTGACTAAAAATTTTCCATTTTCCTAGCACGTCTTTCCCTTGTTATTTTGACTGAGAGAAAAAATATGTTTGGGACTTTTGTCTGTCCCCATTGGTGTCTGTGTGTTGCCAACCTCTCTGGCAGCAGTCTGGGACATGTGAGGGAAAGACATATTCCAGGGCTCTCACAGCCATGTCATTCCTCATGCCCGGACTGCTGAGTTCTGTCAGCTTTCTCATCATCTTTCTGAGTCTATGTTGTCCTGTATGTAATGTCTAGGGGTTTTAGCTCTATTTGGTAGGAAGAATAGCAAAAAGTTTTTCTTCTCTATCTTTCCAGAACAGGAAGTCTGATTTGTAGTATCAGATTTGTAGTATCTGATTTGTAGTATCCTGGCAGCAAGTCTTTTATTAGATGTATGATTTGTAAATATATCCTCTGAAGTCTATGATTTATCTTTCTTTTCTCTCCAAAGAGTAGAAATTGTCCTGATGAATTACACTTCATCAATTTCTTCTTTTATGGATCATGCTTTTGGTATTCGAAGAAATCTCTGGCCTACTTTATGTAATGTGTGGTATATATAATGTGATATATATATATATATATTTTTTTTTTTTAAATTTATTTGACAAACAGTCACAAGTAGGCAGAGAGGCAGGCAGAGAAAGGAGGAAACAGGCTCCCCGCTGAGCAGAGAACCCGATGCAGGGCTCGATCCCAGGACCTTGGGAACATGACCTGAGCTGAAGGCAGAGGCTTTAACCCACTGAGCCACCCAGGCGCCCCTATATATATGTGTGTGTGTATGTATATATATATAGATCTATAGATATATAGATCTATAGATCTATATATATATATGAAATCTTGAAATTTTATAATTTTCATTTTTTCTTTTCTTTTTCAAGTTTTCATTTCATTTTATTTATTTTAGTCTTACTTCATTTATTTATTTGACAGAGAGAGAGCAGGAATGTAAGCAGGAGGAGTGGGAGAGGGAGAAGCAGGCCTCCTGCTGAGCAGGGAGCCTGATGTGGGGCTCAATCCCAGGACACTGGGATCATGACCTGAGCCAAAGGGAGACACTTAATGACTGAGCCACCCAGGTGCCCTCAAGTTTTCATTTTAATTCCAGTTAGTTAACTTACAGTGCAGTATTAGTTTCAGGTGTAGAATTTAGTGATTCATCACTTACATACAACACCCAGTGCTCATCCACAACATTTGTTGAAAAGATTTTACTTCCTCCACTAACTGACTTTTCATCTTTCTTGAAATCTCCATTCCATATATATGTGGGTATATTTTGGTTTTGATTTGTATTTCTCTGATGCCAAATGATATTGAACATTTTTTCATGTGTCTGTGGCCATTTGTATGTCTTCTTTGGAGAAATATCTATTCATGTCTTCTGCCCATTTCTTGACTGGACCTTTGGTTTTTTGGGCGTTGAGTATGATAAGTTCTTTATATTTTGGATACTGATGATTCTTTGTTATCTACAGCATTCCCTGTGACATTTTTAGTTTGAAGTTGTTTAGTTATTATTCTTATTGTTTTGTGTGGGGTACCTCCTAACGTTCCATCTTGCTAATGGTACTCTTCACACATATATTAACTGGTTGCCATCTTCTTCAAATTAATTCTGACCAAATTCCTATAAAATATATTACATTAGCACTAACATAACTCTTTCTTCCACCTATTATAGGTAGGCCTCAATTTTTCAAAAAATTGCGTTATGTCACTTTGGTTTTATGAAAGACCTATGTTAGTGCCAGTTTTTGCTGAGCAACAGAATTCTGAAGGGGATTTCTGCTTTCAGGCAAGAGGCAAAAAGTGAAAATTGTGTTCAGTGCTGGGTTTGCTGTCATAGAGGCAGCATATGACCCAAACAGTTAAAGTGGCCCCATCAAGTTCCTTCCTCAGAAAACATACTTAGCATCTCAGTATCAAGCATAGCTTTCAACCATGTTTTTGAAGGTCTATGCTTCATCTCAATTTATTTTGTGCATCCATTAGCAAGATGTGTCATAAGATATCAGAACAGCCCAAGAGATTATTTTTTGGATCAGAGAATACTCAGCAACTTTTCCATATAAATTAATGGTAATTGCTTCTTCAATTTACACCGTTTCGGCTCAGGAAAGATTTCATAGGAACATTCTACTTCCAAATAGAGAGGGGAATCTGTATTTATAACAACGTCATACTGAAGCCACCTAGCATTGATTTGAACACCAATTACACATATTTTTTCCTACACTGTATTCATGATTTCACATTGGTGATGTGAAATGAAGGATTTCTGGGGAATGTGCACCACAGAAATTAATAAATACTTTTAAAAAAATGTTTTCTTCCTCCCTCCCCCATACCATGTGCCTGTATGCCAACACAAGTTTGCATCCATAAATGGTATAGATCCAACTGTATGGTGTTATAACGATGGCTTTAAATAATCTTATCTTCAAAAGCAATTCCAAAAGGAAAATACACATACAGATTATTAAATTACCTCAGGTTTACCATTTCTGCTATTCTTTATTCATTGTTGTAGGTTTGTATTACAATCTAGCATCATCTACTTTCAGCTTGAAGAATATTTTTGGAAGACAGGTCTACCAAGATGAAATTCTCTTGTTTCATGTTTGTCATGGGGCCTTATGTACCTTCTTTTTTGACACTGCTTTTCTGAATTTATAATTCTTGCTTGACAAGACTTTTTGTTTTATCTTGTTTTGCTTTAGATTTCTTTTGTGTGGGGAGGAAGTTTTTGTTTTTGTTTTTTGTACTATCAACTCTGAATTTGACCTTCCCTCTCTTTCATTTTTCATTGTTTCTGGTGAGAACTCATATATTGACCGTGTTGTTATTTTCCTAAATGTAATGACAAGTTTTCTCTCACTGAGGTCAAGACCTCTTTATGTTTGTTTGCCTTCTGTTTTGTTTTGTTTTGTTGAGTTCCTGCAACCAAACCACATAACATAAAATTTATCATATTGACATTACCCATATTAAAAAAAATGGACTATCTTCTATGCAGCTTCAGGTTTATAGCAAAACTCAGACAAGACACAGAGATTTCCTGTGTTCCCCTACTGTCTGTATCTATGCCTGTGTAGTGCACAGACTATCACTTTCAGTATCCCTCAGTGTAGTTATTTATTTGCTACAAATGATAAACCTATAATGACACATTTTTATCACTCAAAGACCATAGTACACTTTAAAATTTCCTCTTGATATTGTGTATTTTATGACTTTGGAGAAATATGTAATGACATGTTAAACCATTATGGAGTTATACAGAATAGTTTCACTGCCTTAAAAATCCTCTGTGCTTTACCTATCCATCCTTCCTTCCCTGCTAAACCCTGTCAAGCACTGATCTTTTCACTATCTCTATAGTTTTCATTTCTCCAAACTGGCATATAGTGGGAATCATACACTATCTCACATCTTGTGTTACATTTAACTATATCATGCATCTTCACCAACTTTAAGCATACAGCTTAGGGAGCTCACTATATTCACATTGAGCCCAACGGATCCCTAGAACTTTGTCACCTTGTGAAGCTGGAGCTCAATACTCCTTGAGCAATAATTCCCCTCCTCCAAGTACCCTTCAAGCCTTAGTAATCACCATCCTACTTCTGTATCTATCAGTTTCACTCCTTTAGATACTTCACATAAATGGGATCATACACTTTGTGTGTGTGTCTGTGTGTGTGTGTGTGTGTGTGTGTGCGCGTGTGCGGGCACACGCGCACGCGACTGGCTTATTTCTTTTAGCATAATGTCCTGGAGCATGCAATGGGATTTCCTTCCTTTTCAAGGCTGAATAACATTGCATTGTTATGTATGTACTGTTTTCTTGATCCATTCATCCATCAACTTTTGAGTTGCTTCTAACACTTGGCTCTTGTGAATAATGCTGCAGTGAGCATTGGTGTACAATTATCTCTTTGAAACTTTGCTTTCATACTTTCATGTATTTTCCTACATGTGGAATTGCTGATTCTTTATGTTATTCTATTTTTAGTTTTTTGAAGAATCTCCATATTGTTTTTCATAATGGCTGACCAATTTACATTTTCAACAGCAGTGTACAACGGTCCTCTTTTTCCTGCAGTGTCTTCACTGACTCTTTTTTTTAAGAGTATGAGGTGATATCTCATTGAGGTTTTGATTTGCATTCCTCTGATCATTAGTGATACTGAGCATCTTTTTGTATGGCTTTTGACCACTGACATATTTTCTTTGGGAAAAAAATGTCTATTTAATTCTTTTACCCACTTTTAATTGGGTTATTTGGTTTTTGTTGTTGTTACTGACTTCCAGGATTTCTTATATATTTTAGATATGAATCCCTTGTTTGATATATGATTTGAAATTGCTTTTTTTAATTTCTTTTCATTCTGTTGATCAATCCCTTTGATGCACAGAAATGTTTTAGTTTGATGTAACCCATTTGTCTACAATGGACTCTTCTCTTGTGGTCTGTGCTTTTGGTGTCATATCCAAGAAATCGTTTCCAAATATGATGTTGTTTATTTCCCCAACATTCTTTTCAAGGAATTTTATAGCTTTATAACTTTTTTTAAAGGTTTTCATTTATTTACTTGGGAGAGAGAAAGAAAGAGAGAGAGAGAATGAACAGAATAAAGGGCCAGAGGGAGAAGCAGACTCCCAACAGAGCATAGAGCCCAATGCTGAGCTCCACCCAGGGACTCCAGGAACATGACCTGAACCAAAGGCAGATGCCCAACTGACCAAGCCAACCAGGCACCCCTATAGTTGTACATCTTACGTTTAGGTCTTCAGTGCATTTTGAGTAAACTTTAGTTTATGGTGTCAATGTAAGCATCCAACTTCATCATTTGCATGTGGATAGTCAGTTTCCCATCACCATTTGTAAAAAATACTGTCCTTTCCCTATTGAATAGTCTTGGCAACCTTAGCAAAAATGATTAGAAGAAATATACAACTATTTGGGTCTGGATGTATCTTTAAATTATTATTTCCTTTGGTATTTATGGCTTGGGGCTTCCTATTGTTACATCTTGCTGAGGTCAGCTCCTATGCATAGTCTGAAATAGTGTCCAGGGCAGATATAGATTCTGTGGTAGATAACGTGGTCTAACGCTGATAGAGGTGGAAGATATATCACCCATTCCCTGTTTTCATACTAACTTAAGTCATGTCTTAATCCACTCTGGTCCCTCAAGAGTATTTCTTTGTGTTCTCAAGTGATCTTCAGTCATCTCGGTATAATGTCCTGAGATGTGGATTTTTTTTTAACTTATTTTTTAGAGATTTTTAAATTTATTTATTTTTGCAAGA
Organism: Lutra lutra; assembly: GCF_902655055.1. NCBI lineage: Eukaryota > Metazoa > Chordata > Mammalia > Carnivora > Mustelidae > Lutra > Lutra lutra. The sequence continues at coordinate 90,528,031 of NC_062285.1, forward strand.
GCGAGAAACAGAGAGAGAGAGCATATACGAGCATGAGTCGCCTGTGTGTGTGTGTGAGTGAGTGTGTGTGTGTTGGGCGGGGAGGAGTGCTCATAACTTGACTAGCAGTTCCCAAGTCTCCTTTCGTTTTTACTTTCTAGTGGGTTCATCTTGGTCTCTCCCTGTGCACAGACTTTTTTTTTTCCATCTTCCAAGAACGTATAGAGAGCTCAGGTCAACTCTTCTGTCATACCTTCCCTTACCAGTATCTTCCCATTATATTTATGGGAGTCAGAGCAATTGACCCAAAGACCACAAGCTCTGACTAAAAAAAAGTAAGGTTTTTCCTCATCATGACTGAGCAAAATTAGCACTTTGAGCTAGAAAATCAATGGAGTACTTTGCCCCCTTCCCAACTGCTAACCAAGTCTCCCTGTGGCACCAGCACCATTGCTACTTGCAGCTTCTCCAACTGTAAAAACTACAATTCTTCTTGATCACTGAGCTATGGTGATGGGGGTTGGGGGGGAGGCAGGGGAGCTGTCCTACACAAGAAAATCACAAGGTGGTTCTTCTTACTTGAATCTCTAGGATTTTTCCCAATGTACATATTTCACAAAATTTTTAACCTTTTTTTCACTTATCAGAAACCCAAAATTGTTATTTTGTCAGTTTCTCCTCCTACTTAGTCCTAGTAGGATACTTTTTTTAGTGTGTCCAGTGTGATACAAAAAATATAGATATAGACAGATACTATAAGGAAAGAATTAACTTTATTGTTACTACAAAATTCAAACGAGTATAAGAGCTCCTATTTGATTTCTAATAAAATCTGCTTTCTCACAGTATTTGTTGAACTTCTTCACTCCATCTTCATGGATTAGAGGCTCCCAGAGAATCAATAATAATTCATCTGTGTGGCCAAAAGGCACAACTTTCTTCTCGAAAACGTAAGTTTCCTGAGAATGTTTATATTTTATAATTTAAAAGAATTAATCTTACAAGAAAAAACATTAATATGTGAGCAACTAGAAAACACAAATGTCGCAGTGTTTTCATAGAACAATGACAAGGGAAATATTTAGATTTGTTACTTAACTATTAGTCAAAATAAATTATTTATTCATCAAAATATTATGGTATTTATCACTAAGTTAATGAGATGTAATTCTCTGTATTTCAGACCATCAGTATCTTCAGAGAGTGACAAGAATTGTTCATTTTTCATCTTCAGTTCAAAGATAGTGTCTAATGAATCTTGCTTAGAATTAAGACCATATGTTTGTAAGCACCAGACATTAGTTACCTAATTTGGGGATAATGCCCTGTCACCATCTAAAGAACTATCTCTCATTTCTCTAAAAGACATACAATTGCCTTCTCAGAATATTTTTAAGATGTTATTTTTTTAGAGAAATTTTAGGTTCACAGTAAAATTAAGAGAAAAGTACAGAGATTTCCTCTATTGCCCCTGTCTGCACACATATTGGCATTTCCCATCATCAGTAACACTCACTAGAATCATTCATTAGTTACAAGGATGAACTTGCAATGATGCATCAAATTCTTCCAAAATCCAAAGTGTACCTGGGGTTTCAACCTTTGTGTTGGTGTCATACTAATATAAAAAATAAATACTCAGGTATAGATCATATATTTCTTAATCTTTTGCTATTTATTAAGATGAATTCTATTTAAATTATAAATCATAATATTAAGCACTGTTTTTGTAAATTTCTCAATAAGGTGAATAATTCTATTAATAATTCCAAATGAATTGATTTGCCCTAGTCCTTAAAGGGCTACAAATGAGGGTTGAACAGCCCTGGGTGACAGGGTTATCAGTCAGATGAGTCAGGACACAGAAACCAGGGGAACTTTGAGACAAACGATTATTATCTATTTGTAAAAGAAAGCCTACTAAGAAAAAAAGCTACTAAGATAAAATTATAAGAATACTTTAGGATTAAAGGAGAGTACCCAAAGGAGAGATCACTGGGAAGCCAGATCTTTTCTCTGAAGATGAAATTTAGATATCATTGAAGACAGTGTGACCACACACAACTTCATGGCAGACATGTTCATGGGATTGGCCTGGGACAGAGCAATTCCAGTTTACACTTGACCGTAGTGAGGATGGATCTCAGGCCATGACTGGCAAGCAGGAAGAATTCCTTGCTAGACTATTAGAAGGCGCAGAGTAGAGGGCAGGAAGCTTTGACTGGGACTGGCCACAATATTTGCTGGAGGCTGAATACACAGGACTTCAGTATGCATGCAGCTGGCAACCAAGCCACAGCAGTCAAACACCCTGAAAACACCATGAGATCAGGGAGAAGAGCCCTTTCTGCTGCAGTCTTTCTCCATTGCCTTTTTTTTTGGTAAATTGTAGATTTATTTATTTTTTTTTAATCATCTGGTTAACCCATCCCCCCATTCAACCTCCATCTGTAACCCTGTTTGGTTCCCAGAGTCCAGTGTCTTCATGGTTTTTCTCCCTCTCTGATTTATTCCCATTCAGTTTTTCCTCACTTCCCTTATGGTCCACTATGCTATTCCTTATGTTCCACATATGAGTGAAACCATGTGATAATTGTCTTTCTCTGATTGACTTATTTTACTTAACATAATCCCCTTCAGTTCCATCCATGTCAGTGCTAATGGTGGGTATTCATCCTTTCTGATGGCTGAGTAATATTCCATTTTATATATGGACTACATCTTCTCTAAACCCATTCATCTGTTGATGGACATCTCATCTCCTTCCACACTTTGGCTATCGTGGACATTGCTGCTATGAGCATTAGGGGGCATGCACCCCTTCTTTTCATTAAGCCTGTATCTTTGGGGTAAATACCTAATTGCTGGGTGGTGGTATAGCTCTGTTTTTAAAGTCTTAAGGAACCTCCATACTGTTTTCCAGAGTGGCTACATTGACTAACATTCACATGAACTATGTAGGAGGGTTTCCCTTCCTCCACATGCTTGTCAACACTTGTTGTTTCCTGCCTTGTTAACTTTTGCCATTCTAACTTGTGTAAGGTGGTATTGCATTATGGTTTTGATTTGTATTTCCCTGATGGCTAGAGATGTTGCACATTTTTTCATGTGCCTGTTAGTCATTTGTATGTCTTTTTGGAGAAGTGTCTGTTCATGTCTTCTGCCCATTTAATGACTGCATTATTTCTTTTTTGGGTGTTGAGTGTGAAAAGATCTTTATACATCTTAGGTACCAGCCATTTATCTGATATGTCATTTGCAAATAACTTCTCCCATTCCGTGGGATGCCTCTTAGTTTTGTTAATTGTTTCCTTTGCTGTGCAAAAGCTTTTTATCTTGATGAAGTCCCAAAAGTTCCCTTTTGCTTCCCTTGCCTTTAGAGATGTGTCTTAAGAGGTTGCTGTGACTGGTGTTGGAGAGGTTACTGCCCATGTTCTCCTCTAGGATTTTTTTTTTAAAGATTTTTATTTATTTATTTGACACAGAGAGAGAGATCACAAGTAGGCAGAGAGGCAGGCAGAGCGTGGGGGGAAGCAGACTCCCCGCTGAGCAGAGAGCCCAATGCAGGGCTCGATCCCAGGACCCTGAGAGCATGACCCGAGCCAAAGGCAGAGGCTTAACTCACTGAGCCACCCAGGCGCCCTCTCCTCTAGGATTTTGATGGATTCCTGTCTCACATTTAGGTCTTTCATCCATTTTGAGTTTATCTTTGTGTATGGTGTAAGAGGTTCTTCTCTCTATGGCTGATAATTTTCCCTGTACCATTTTCTGAAGGAACTTTTTTCCCACTGGATATTCTTTCCTGATTTGTCGAAGATTAGTTGGCCATAAAGTGGGAGGACCATTTCTGGGCTCTCTATTCTGTTTCATTCATCTATGTGTCTGTTGTTGTGCCAATACCATGCTGTCTTGATGATCACACCTTTGTAATAGAGCTTGAAGTCAGGCATTGTGATGCCCTCAGCTTTGGTTTTCTTTTTCAACATTCCTCTGGTAATTCAGGGTCTTTTCGGGTCCCCTACAAATTTTAAGATTGTTTGTTCCATTGCCTTTTATCCATATAACTCAACCTCATGTGAGCTAACAGGGGTAAATGTTTATAGCACCTAGCTCCATTACCTGAGAACCCAGGTCACTGAGGGACACATTTGGAGCTGAGAGTACTAAATTGTTAACAGGCACTCAGGATTATCATGCAACAACCACAGAGTTGCTCTGTAAGAGCCATTCACATCTGCCCCACGTCCTCCAAGAATGGAACCAAATTTATCTTCAGAATCCATTTTAGTGCAGCACTGTGAAAGGTTTGGTACATTATTTGGTAGAGATAGGTGTTTCACGGAATAATAATCAGTGTCCTTTGATACTCTTTCTTGTGTTTTGTTTTCCTCACCTGAATTCCAGATATATTGGAAGAGATCTTGTTTTATTAAATTCTTCACATCACCACCTCTGTTATTATTTACTACCATGCTAAAAAATACTTTGAAGTGAAAATGAATTTTAAGTAGTGAAGAAAACAAGAATTAAAAGCATAAAGATATTTGTGCAGAGCAAACAGCTAGTTATTGCCAGAATTCAGGACAGACATTACTAATTTGATAATGATGCAAAGATATTTCTACCCTAATTCAATGACAACAGGGAGAGAGATTAAACTTGATAATTATTTGCAAAATAAATTCATATTTTATATATATTTAGCTCTTTGAAGACATATCCTTTATATTCTTTGTATTTATTCCTCATGATTGTATAGAGAAGTTATGTGAATATTCTAAATCAATTTCATATAATATTTAAGCAGTAGCTATAACTAATTGCTGAAGTTGTGTTACAAACAATACAGGATTTCATTGAGGTTTAAAAGGAAGCACTTATTTCTCATTCACCAGTTTGTGGTTTAGCTGTGTTTTAGTTGATTGGGCTGGGCATATATGGATTTGGCTCCAGGCTACAAACTCAGCTCAGATCTTTTTTCCATATTTTATTCTTAGAAGAACAGGCTACCTTGTATATTCACTAGATCTCAGTCATTTTGACTTAAGAACTTGATCTTTCTGTGCCATCTCCTGTTACATGATGATAATTATAACCACCTCATGGGACTGATCTAAGGATCAATAATATAATGCCTGAAAATCCTTAAAATATAGCCTAACCTCATGATGTTCTGGCTGTTGTGATCTCTTCATATTTCACTTTACCAAATATTCAATAAAAGTCATTTTCTAAAAAGTGTGCCCTATAACTGTCTTCTTCCTTCCACCCAATGAAATAACCAGGAATCAGAAATATAATCTGACTTAACCAGTTTGATAATATACATCAAAGATATTTGCATTTTCAAACAGTTTTTTGAAAAATTCTATATGGGTCACATATGCTCCCTAAACAAGAGTAGTTTTTTTTTTTTTCTGTGAGATGTATTTCCTGTTTTGAAATCAAGTTGCAATCAGTTGTTACTGATCGAGGACCCCAGTGTTCTCACCCAGTGTGTTATATGGACATATGTAAAGGCTATCTCTTTTGGAATTGGAGAAATTTGAAAGGGATTGTCAAGGTTTGACAAGATAGCCTGTTCAGTTTCTAGATTTGGAATTTTGTTTCCTGGCAATTAATGGGTGTAAACTTATGGATAAAATAAGTCATTAACATTTAAAAACTGCTACTCTGCCCTATGTTTTTGAGGCTCTTCCCTTAATTACAACCATTATCACTTTGTGGCTTCTCCTGAGGAAATATGTAAAAATTTAGTTTGTGTAGCTCTAAATGATCTGGATTGAAGAGAGTAATAATCCAATCAAAGATGAGGAGCAAATACAATTTTTAAAAGAGATCAATGTGATAACATCAAAAGTTAAACACATGTATAACTAGGATCTTTCAAGGAAAGGGAAACACTTGGAGTAATTTTTGCTGTGACTTTTTATTGCCTGGCATAGATTTATTAAAGTAAAATGCCAAAAGACTGAGTCTATGTTTTTACATTTAAGCAAGAACATTATTGGGGTGCCTGGGGCTCAGTGGGTAGAGCCTCTGCCTTCGGCTTGGGTCATGATCCTAGGGTCCTGGGATCGAGCCCCACTTTGGGCTCTTAGCTCAGCAGGTAGCCTGCTTCCCCCTCTCTCTCTGCCTGCTTCTCTGCCTACTTGTGGTCTCTCTCTCTGTGAAATAAACAAAATCTTTAAAAAAATAAAGGACATTATTTATACCAAAATATATACAATTATTTAATTAAAAACAGCCAAAATAATAGATATAAACACCTCAATTTCAAGACAACAGTGAATTTTACATTACTTGGCATCATTAATGAATGCTTTAAATAATAAATCCTATTATGTAGCTAAGAGAAAAATAGATTATTAGTTTAGTTTATGAAAATACAATAAAATAAAATATACTGAATTACTCATATTGCTAACCTGCTTCATCCATTGTTAAAAAATTTCAAGTATTTGTCCTGACTTCAATAACATGAATACGGTTTTAAATTCCACTTTCTAGGTTTTAGAAGGCTAAAGCTTGTTTATCCAAATTCTAGAAATTACGGTATAAGTAAATATCTTTAGAAAGTATAAACAAACATGTGCCCTTACCTTGATACAAGATAAAAAACTGATGAAAAGAAATCTGAGGTCGGTCAGTACTAACTTGGTGGAGTAGGAGGATCCTGAGCTGACCTCCTTCCCTGCACACAGATGATCTACAACTACATATGGAGAAGGACCTCAAGACTAGAATATCAGCTCTACACAGCTAAACATTTGGAAAAAAAAAAAAAAGTTACATCAAGAAGAGTAGATAGGACAAGACATGACTTGGTCATGATCCACAACCCCCATGAGGTCACCCACAACTGGATGAGATCTCACAGGCACTGAGTCCTCTCCGAAAAATGAGAGGATCAACTTTGCTTTGGGCATCCTCCTATCCTGAGGATCTGTACTGGGATGTAGAGCCCTCCTCACCTCTGGCTTTTAAATTTAGCTGGCTTTACCTGCAGGAACATTGAAAATCAGTGGGGCTTAACTCTGGGAGAGCTCAAGTGTTATAGGAAAATAAAACTCTGCTCTTATAAGGCCCACAAAAACTCACTTGCACTGAGACCCAGCAGAGAGGCAGCAGTTTGAAAATTGCTTGACCCATATGTGAAGATTTAATGACTAATTTTAGGGTGTTCCCCAGAGGGAGAAATGGAAGGGCTTGAGGGCACCATTTTTCTTACCCACCTTTTGCCCAGCTGCCCTGATGTTTTGGATTCCAGATGTGACAGTCTCCATCCACCTTTCCAGTAGTGTTTGCCCAACCTTGGTGTTCCCTAGCAGACCCACCTGCCCAATGCGTGTGTCCTGGCAGATGTCCTTAAAAGAGACTCCTGCCCTACCACACCCCAAGGGAAACTTAGACTGAAGTCAGTGAGCCACAAAGTGGCACAGCTCCACCATACAGGGAAGAATGAATCAGTATGGATCACTGCCAAAGTGACTACCATGCCTCCACACCTACCAGACAGGCTTGGCTGTATCTGGCATGTCTTCGAAGTGGCTTATGGACCACCAAACCCAGTGGACCATCTCAGCTAGGACCAATATCCCTGAAAAGGCACCCATCCTGCATCCTGCACACCCAGTGGGTGGCCTCACTAGGACTAGAACTCCTCCAAAGGAACTCTTGCCCATCAATATGCCTGCAATATTTGTGGCCGAGTCATACAGCCAGCAACACTAGAGACTTGTCCTGTCCAAAAGCATACCTTCAATATTTCTACCCAGGCCTCCTAGTGGCGGTATCAGGGGTCAGTCCAGTCCTCTCTAACAGTGTGACTAAACAAAGAAAAAAAGAAAAACCATGAATCATCTTTATCCTGCCTATAAAAGACTCACTTTAGACTGAAAGATAGTCTGACAGTAAAAAGGTGGGAAAAGATATTCAATGCACATGGGGAAAAAAAAAAGTCAGGGTAGCAATTCTTATATGAGACAAAATAGACTTTGAAACAAAGACAGTAACAAGAAACAATAAAGGAGGGGTGTCTGGGTGGCTCAGTGGGTTAAAGCCTCTGCCTTCGGCTCAGGTCATGATCTCAGGGTCCTGGGATCAAGCCCCACATCAGGCTCTCTGCTCAGCAGGAAGCCTGCTTCCTCCTCTCTCTCTGCCTGCCTCTCTGCCTACTTGTAATCTCTGTCTGTCAAATAAATAAATAAAATCTTAAAAAAAATAAAAAAAAATAATAAAAAAAGGAAACAATAAAGGGCCTCACATAATGATAAAAGAGTCAGGCCAACAAAAGAATATAACAATGGTTAATACTTGAGTACCCAATATAGGAACACCTAAACATATACAACAAATATTAAGAAAAAGGATAAATTGAAGGGTGCCTGGGTGGCTCAGTTGGTTAAGCATCCGCTTTTGGCTCAGCTTATGATCCTGGGGTCTAGGGATTGAAGCCTGTATCAGGATCCCTGCTCAGGGGGGAGTCTGCTCCTCCCTCCCTCGGGCCCTCCCCACTTGTGTTCTCTCTGGCTAACTCTGCTCTCTCTCTCTCAAATAAATAAATAAAATTATTTCTAATAAGAAATATTTATTTATTTGAGAGACAGATAGTGAGAGAGAGAGGAGGTGGGAAGAGAGAGTAGCATCCTCCCACTTGAGCAGGGAGTCCGAAGTGAGGCTCCACCTTGTGACCCTGAGATCATGACCTGAGCCTAAGGCATCTGCTTAAAACCATATGGAACATTTTCCAGAATAGATTACATGGGAGGCCACAGAACAATTCTCATTAAATTTAAAAAGATTGAAATCATCTCATGCATCTTTTCTGACCACAATGGTACAGGCATGTAGAAATCAATTACAAGAATTTTTTAAAAATCGATGAAAAACAAACATATGGAGGCTAAACTGCATATTGTTAAACAACCAATGGATCAATGAAGATATCAACCAGAAAATCTAAAATCCCTGGAGAAAAATGAAAAGGACATTCCAATGTTTCAAAATCTATGGGACGCAGGAAAATCATTTCAAAGAGGAAAGCATTTAGAGATACAGGCTTACCTCAATAAACAAGAAAAATCTGAAATAAACAATTTATCCTTCACCTGAAGGGACTAGAAAGGGAAAAAACAAAAGAAACAAAAAGAAAGAAATAATAGTAAAGATGAGAGTGGCAATTGAAAACAAGACTATTAAAACAATACAAAAGATTAATGAAACTAAGAACTGCTTCTTTGAAAAAATATAGAAAATTGAAAAAACCTGAACCAGAATTGTCAGGAAAAAAAGAGTGACGACCCAAATAAATCCATTAAGAAACGAATAGCAGTAGACATAGCTCAGAAATACAGAAGATCGTAAGTGACTTATGGTGACCAATTACCTGCCAAAAAACTGGACAATCTAGAAGAAATGGACCAATTCTTAGACATATACAAATTTTCAAGATTGAATCAAGAATAAACAGAAAATCTAAACAGAAAAATTAATAGTAAGGAAATTGAATCTATAATCAAAACACCCCTGATGGCTTCACAGGTAAATTCTACCAAGCTTTTAAAGAAGAACTAATACCAGATACATGAAAAAATGGTCAACATCATTCAACATCTAGGAAATAACAAATCAAAACTACAATGAGATACTACCTCACACCAGTCAGAATGGCTAAAATGAACAACTCAGGAAACAACAGATGTTGGAGAGAATGCAGAGAAAGGGGAACCCTCTTGGGCTGCCTGGGTGGCTCAGTTTGTTAAGTGTCTGCCTTCAGCTCAGGTCATGATCCGAGGGTCCTGGGATTGAGCCCCACATCAGACTTCCTGCTGAGTGGGGAGCCTGTTTCTCCCTCCTCCTCCCCTCCATTCATGCGCTCTTTCTGGTTCTCACTTTCTCTTTCAAATAAATAAATTTAAAAAAATTTTTAAAGGAGGAACGGTTACACTGTTGGTGGGAATGCAAACTGGTGCAACCACTCTGGAAAACACTATGGAGGTTCCTCAAAAAGTTAAAAATAAAACTGCCCTATGACCCAGCAATTGCACTGCTATGCATTTATCGAAAGGACATAAAAAATACTGATTCAAAGGGGACAATGCATCCCAGTGTTTATAGCAGCAATGTTCACAATTGCCAGTATATGGAAAGAGCCCAGATGTCCATTGACAGATGAATGCATAAAGAAGTTCTATATGCACACACAAAGACATATGTATGTGTGTGTCTATGTGTGTACAGTGGATTATTAACCATAGAAAAGAATGAAATCTTGCCATTTGCAATGACATGGATGGAACTAGAGGGTATTATCCCAAGTGAAATAAATCAATCAGAGAAAGACAATACTATGTGATTCCACTCATATGTGCAATTTAAGAAACAAAAGAGATGAACATAGGATAGGGGAATCAAGGAAAAATAAAATAAGATAAAAACAGAGAGGGAGGCAAGCCATAAGAGACTCTTAACCATAGGAAACAAACTGAAGGTTGCTGAAGAGGAGGTGGGATGGAAGGGATAGTTGGTAGATGGGCATTAAGGAGGGCACTTGATATAATGAGCACTGGGTGTTGTATGCAACTGATGAATCACTGAATTCTACCCCTGAAGCTAATAATACATTATATGTTAACTAAATTTGATTTAAATTAAAAAATCTGAAAAAAAACTTAATTCCTATTTTTCTCAAGTTAACCCCAAAATTGGAGACAAAGGAAAGTTTCTAAGTTCATTCTTTCTGAATAGCATTACCCTGATCAAAACCAAACAAGGACACAACACACACACACACACACACACACACGCACACGCACACAGAATATTAGAGGTCAATATCCCTAATGAACATGCAAATATCTTCACCAAAATATTAGCAAACTGAATTCCACAATACAACAAAAGGATTATACAACATGATCAAGTGGGATTTATTCCAAGTATGCAAGAATGGTTTAATATCTGCAAATCAATCAACTTGATACATCACATTAACAAATTGAAAGGTAACAGAATGGCTAAAATTAATAAGTCAGGAAATGACAGATGCTGGCGAGGATGCAGAGAAAGGGGAACCCTCCTACACTGTTGGTGGGAATGCAAGCTGGTGCAACCACTCTGGAAAACAGCATGGAGGTTCCTCAAAATGTTGAAAATAGAACTACTCTATGACCCAGCAATTGCACTGCTGGGTATTTACCCTAAAGATACAAACGTAGTGATCCGAGGGGCACGTGCACCCGAATGTTTATAGCAGCAATATCCACAATAGCCAAACTATGGAAAGAACCTAGATGTCCATCTACAGACGAATGGATAAAGAAGAAGTGGTATATATACACAATGGAATACTATGCAGCCATCAAAAGAAATGAAATCTTGCCATTTGCGATGACATGGATGGAACTAGAGGGTATCATGCTTAGCGAAATAAGTCAATCGGAGAAAGACAACTATCATATGATCTCCCTGATATGAGGGAGAGGAGATGCAACATGGGGGGTTAAGGGGGTAGGAGAAGAATAAATGTAACAAGATGGGATTGGGAGGGAGACAAACCATAAGTGACTCTTAATCTCACAAAACAAACTGAGGGTTGATGGGGGGAGGGGGGTTGGTAGAGGGGGGGTGGGGTTATGGATATTGGGGAGGGTATGTGCTATGGTGAGTGCTGTGAAGTGTGTAAACCTGGTGATTCGCAGACCTGTACCCCTGGGGATAAAAATATATGTTTAAAATAAAAAAAATAAAATTAAAAAAAAAAAAAAACACATTGAGATATCACCTTACCCAGTTAGAATGGCCAAAATTAGCAAGACAGGAAACAACATGTGTTGGAGGGGATGTGGAGAAAGGGGAACCCTCTTACACTGTTGGTGGGAATGCAAGTTGGTGCAGCCACTTTGGAGAACAGTGTGGAGATTCCTCAAGAAATTAAAAACAGAGCTTCCCTATGACCCTGCCATTGCACTACTGGGTATTTACCCCAAAGATACAGATGTAGTGAAAAGAAGGGCCATCTGTACCCCAATGTTTATAGCAGCAATGGCCACGGTCGCCAAACTGTGGAAGGAACCAAGATGCCCTTCAACAGACGAATGGATAAGGAAGATGTGGTCCATATACACTATGGAGTATTATGCCTCCATCAGAAAGGATGAATACCCAACTTTTGTAGCAACATGGATGACACTGGAAGAGATTATGCTGAGTGAAATAAGTCAAGCAGAGAAAGTCAATTATCATATGGTTTCACTTATTTTTGGAGCATACCAAATAGCATGGAGGATAAGGGGAGATGGAGAGGAGAAGGGAGTTGAGGGAAATTGGAAGGGGAGGTGAACCATGAGAGACTATGGACTCTGAAAACCAATCTGAGGGTTTTGAAGGGGCGGGGGGTGGGAGGTTGGGGGAGCCAGGTGGTGGGTATTGTAGAGGGCACAGATTGCATGGAGCACTGGGTGTGGTGCAAAAATAATGAATACTGTTACGCTGAAAAAATAAACATTAAAAAAAAACTATAAAAAAAAACAATTGAAAGGTAAAAATCATATGGTAATCTCAACAGATGAAGAAAAAGCACTTGACTAAATTCAACATCCATTTATGATAAAAACTCCCAACAAAGTGTGTAGAGAGGGAATGTACCTCACATAATAAAGACCATATATTACAAGGTTACAAATAACATCATTCTCAACAGTGAAAAGCCAAAAGCTTTTCTTTTAAGATCATGATCAAAATAAGAATGTTATGTTAGAAAGGCATCCATCCAAATCCTTGAGGAGAACACAGGCAGCAACCTCTTCGACCTCAGCCGCAGCAACTTCTTCCTAAGAACATCGCCAAAGGCAAGGGAAGCAAGGGCAAAATTGAACTATTGGGACTTCATCAAAATCAAAAGCTTTTACACAGCAAAGGAAACAGTTAATAAGACCAAAAGACAACTGACAGAATGGGAGAAGATATTTGCAAAGGACATACCAAATAAAGAGCTAGTATCCAAAGTCTATAAAGAGCTTAGCAAACTCAACACCCAAAGAACAGCTAATCCAATCAAGAAATGGGCAGAGGACATGAACAGACATTTCTGCAAAGAAGACATTCAGATGGCCAACAGACACATGAAAAAGTGCTCCACATCACTCGGGCATCAGGGAAATACAAATCAAAACCACAATGAGATACCACCTCACACCAGTCAGAATGGCTAAAATTAACAAGTCTGAAAATGACAGACGCTGGTGAGGATGCGGAGAAAGGGGAACCCTCCTACACTGTTGGTGGGAATGCAAGCTGGTGCAACCACTCTGGAAAACAGCATGGAGGTTCCTCAAAATGTTGAAAATAGGGCTACCTTACGAACCAGCAATTGCACTACTGGGTATTTACCCTAAAGATACAAACGTAGTGATCCGAAGGGGCACGTGCACCAGAATGTTTACAGCAGCAATGTGCACAATAGCCAAACTATGGAAAGAACCTAGATGTCCATCAACAGATGAATGGATAAAGAAGATGTAGTATATATATATATATATATATATATATATATATATATATATATAATGGAATACTATGCGGACATCAAAAGAAATGAAATCTTGCCATTAGCGATGACACAGATGGAGCTAAAGGGTATTATGCTTAGCGATATAAGTCAATCAGAGAAAGACAACTATCATATGATCTCCCTGATATGAGGAAGTGGAGATGCAATGTGGGGGGTTTGAGGGGTAGGAAAAGAATAAATGAAACAAGATGGGATGAGGAGGGAGACAAACCATAAGAGACTCTTAATGTCACAAAACAAACTGAGGGAGAGGGTGGTGGGGTTAGGGACATTGGGGATGGTATGTGCTATGGTGAGTGCTGTGAAGTGTGTAAACCTGGTGATCCACAGACCTGTACCCCTGGGGCTAATAATACATTATATGTTTATAAAAAAATTAAAACAAAAAACAAAAAAACAAGAATGTCCACTCCTATGGCTTTTACTCAAAACAGTACTGGAGGTCCTAGTCACAGTAATCTGAAAAGAAAAAGAAATAAAAGACATCCAAATTAATAAGGGAAATGCAAAACTGTCACTATTTGCAAACAACAAATAGTGTTTTCTTCTAGATAGAAACACCTAAAGACTCCACCAAAAAAAACTATTAGAACTTATAAATGAAATCAGATAAATTGCAGGATACAAAGTTAATATGAAGAAATCTGTTGCATTTCTATCCACTAATAAAAAACTAGGAGAGGGGCGCCTGGGTGGCTCAGTGGGTTAAGCCGCTGCCTTCGGCTCGGGTCATGATCTCAGGGTCCTGGGATCGAGTCCCGCATCGGGCTCTTTGCTCGGCGGGGAGCCTGCTTCCTCCTCTCTCTCTGCCTGCTTCTCTGCCTGCTTGTGATCTCTCTCTGTCAAATAAATAAATAAAATCTTTAAAAAAAAAAAAAACTAGGAGAAACAGAAGTTAAAAAATCAGTGCTACTTATAATTGCATTATAACCAAGGGTGTGTAAGTCCTATACTCTAAAAACTCTAAGACATTGATAAAAGAAATTAAAAGATGACACCAATCAGTAAATGGGAAGATATACCATGTTTATGAACTAGAAGAATAGTATTGTGAAAATATCATATTACACAAAATAATCTATTAATTCAATGTAATCTTTATGAAAGTACAAATATTTTTTTGCAGAACTAGAATAAATTTAATTAAAGTTGGTATGGAACTACAAAAGACTGAATATCCAAAGCAATCTTTATTTTTTCTAAAACATTAATTTAAATTACAGTTAATTAATATACAGTGTAATATTAGTTACAGATGTACAATGTACTGATTCAACACTTCCATGTAACACTCAGTGCACAACATAGCAAGTGCACTCCTTAATCTCCATCACCTATTTCACTCATTTACCCATCTGCATTCCCCCTGGTAATCATCAGTGTGTTCTACATAGTTAAGAGTCTGTTTCTTGCTTTGCTTCCCTCTCTCTTTTCTCTTTGTTTCCTTTGTTTCTTAAATTCCACATATGAGTGAAATCATCTTGTATTTTCTTTCTCCAACTGACTTATTTCACTTAGCATAACACTCTATCATCATCATGTTGCTGCAAATGGCAAGATTTCATTCTTTTTCATGGCTGATTAATATTCTATTGCATTTATATAATACTTCTTCTTTATCCATTCATCAGTCAGGACTGTTTGAGACTTTTCTTGTTTCTTGAGGTACAACTCTATTGCTCTATACTTCCCTCTTTGGACTGCTTTTGCTGCATCCCAAAAGTTTTGGACTGTCATGTTTTCATTTTAATTTGCTTCTATGAATTTTTTAATTTTTTTTCTTATTTTACTTCCTGATTGACCTATTTATTATTTATTAGCATATTGTTTAGCCTCCATATATTTGTATTTTTTTCCAAACATTTTTTATGGTTGACTTCTAATTTCATATCATTGTGGTCAAAAGTGCATGATATGACTTCAATCTTTTGTATTTGTTGACACCTATTTTGTGACCTGGAGAATTGTCCATGTGAACTTGAAAAAAATATGCATTCTGCTATTTTAGGATGAAATGATCTGAATATATCTGTTCAGTCCATCTGATCCAGTGTGTCATTCAAAGACATTGTTGCCTTGTTTATTTTGTTTGATGATCTGTCCATTGATGAAAGTAGAGTGCTAAAGTCCCCTACCACCATTGTCTTATTATCAATGAGTTTCTTTATGCTTGTTATTAACTGATTTATATACTTGGGAACTCCCAAGTTGGAGACAAATATTTAAACTGTTAGATCCTCTTATTGGATTGTCCCCTTTGTGATTATATAATGTCCTTCTTTGTCCCTTTTTACAGTCCAAATCCAACCAGGAGGCACAGAGAACTCCCACCAAAATCAACAAAAGCAGGCCAGCACCACCAGACATACTGTAATTAATTTTGCAAAATGTGGTGATAAAGGAAAAATTTTAACACAGCAAAAGAAATCCTTAATTTACAAAGGAAAATCCATAAGGCTACCTGCAGATTTCTCAGGAGAAACTTGGCAAGTCTAAAGGGGGTGGCATGATACATTCAAAGTGATGAATAAGAAAAATCTGCAGCCAAGTATACCCTATCCAGCAAGGTTAGCATTCAGAATAGAAGGAGAGACAAAAGGATTTTCAGACAAACAAAAATTAAAAGTTTCTTACCACTAAAGCAGCCCTGAAAGAAACATTAAATGGGACTCTTTCAATGGGAAAGAAAGGCCAAAGGTAACAAAGACAAAAAAAGATCAGAGAAGATCTCCAGAAATAATTACAAGAAAGTAATAAGGTGGCAATATATTATACCTATTAATAATTGTTTTGAATTTCAATAGACAAGACCCTCCAATTAAAAGACATATAGTGTCAAAATTATTTTTTTTAAAAAAAGGACTCATCTTTATGTTGCCTGCAAGAGACTCATTTTAGACCTAAAGGCACCTGCAAATTGATGGTGAGGGAGTTAAAAAAAATATTAGCATGTAAACGGATGTCAAAAGAAAGCAGGAGTAGCAATATTTACATCAGACAAACTACACTTTAAAACCTAAGCAATCTTTTGAAAGAAAAATAAAACTATATGTAACATGCTCTTAGATTTCAAACTATACTACAAAACCATAGCAATCAAAGCAGCATGACACAATAGACACATAGTTCAAAGGAATGGAATACGAAGTCCAGAAATAAACCTCTGTTTATATGGTCAACTAATATATGACAAGAAAGGTAAGAATAGACTGTGGAGAACAGTGAGTTTTCAGTAAATGGTGTTTAAAAAAATGGAAAATTATGTGATAAAGAATAAAAACAGACCACTTTTTACACCATGCACACACACAACCCTAAAATGAATCAAAGTCCTAGATATAAAGCCAGAAGCCATAAAACTCCTCAAAGAAAGCATAGGCAACAGACTCTTGGAGATAAGTCTTAACTTTATTAACTTTATTCTTTTGGCTCTGTCTCCTTAAGGAAGGAAAATAAACAATACATCAAACCATAAATTTTTTGCCCAGCCAAGGAAACCATCAATAAAACAAAAAGGCAGCCTACCTAACGGGGGATGATATTTGCAAGTAATATACCCAGCCAGGGGTTAGTATCCAAAATATTTAAAGAACTCCTACAGCTCAACACCAAAAGTATAGAAACAAGTGATTAAGAAATGGGCCAAAGACACGAATAGATATTCTTTGAAAGACAACATACAGAGGGCCAACTGACACATAAAAAGATGTTCAACATCATTAATCATCAGGAGAATGCAAGTCAAAACCACAATAAGGTATCTATTATCTCACATCTGTCAGAATCAAAAAGAAAAGAAATAACAAATATTGGCAAGAGTGTGGAGAAAAGGGAATCTTGTGCATTGTTGCTGGGAATGTAAATTGGTGTATTCATAATGCATGTGAGTATAGAGGTTCCTCAAAAATATTAAAAATGGAAATAGCATAATATCCAGAAAATCCATTCAGGGTGTCTATTGGAAGAAAATGAAAACATTCCCTTGAAGAGACATTTCCACCCTATATTTATTATAGCATTAATACTGTAGCCTGGATATGGAAGCAACCCATGTGTCCAACTATAGATGAATATATAAAGAAGGAATAATATATATATTATACATAAAATATATGTATATGTGTATGCACATATATATAAACTATATGTATATGTATGCACACATACATATATACACAATGGAATATTACTCAGCAATAAAGAAGAATAAAAATTTTGTCATTTTTGACAATATTAATGGACCTAGAGGTTTTAATGCTAAATGAAATTAGACAGTGAAAAGCAGATACCATATGATTTAACTGGTAATGTAGAATATGAAAACAAACAAAACAGAAATAGTCTCATATATAGAAACCAAAGTTGTGATTGCCATAGGGGAGCAGGGAAAAGGAGTGGCTAATTATTTAATATTCCGATCTCTGGCATGGTGTTATTGTTCAATATTGTTCACTGTTGTATTTAGTTTTTTCAGCAGAAACCTAAATATCTTATTTACAAATAACAAAATTGATTGCAAGTATTTTAAAAACTAAGGCAGAAAAATTGAGAAGATAAGTTTGGAGGGATGCCTGGTTAGCTCAATCTGGGGGGGTTAAGCATCTGCCTTCAGCTCCGGTCATGATCCCAGGGTCCTGGATTTGAGCTTTGCTTCCAGTTCCTTGCTAGGTGGGGAGATCACTTCTTCCTCTCCCTTGCCCCTCCCCCCCCAACTTGTGCTCATTCCCTCTCTCTCTCTCAAGTAAATAAATATGATTTTTTTAAAAAAGGTAAGTTTAGGGGCGCCTGGGTGGCTCAGTGGGTTAAAGCCTCTGCCTTCGGCTCAGGTCATGATCCAGGGTCCTAGGATGGAGCCCTGCATCGGGCTTTCTGCTCAGCAGGGAACCTGCTTCCCCCTCTCTCTCTGCCTGCCTCTCTGCCTACTTGTGATCTCTCTCTGTGTGTCAAATAAATAAATAAAATCTTAAGAAAAAAAAGATAAGTTTGGAAATTGGTGTTTTTGTGACAGTAGCAATAAATTTGAAAATATAGTAAGTCTTCAGAATTAGTGCCAAATATCATTAAATACCTGTTAAGAGGATGATGATTTTAGAATATTTTCAGTATAATAGAAATGACATAGCAAAGGCATAAGAAAAAATACGTAATGCCAAGATTTAGCAACCTTCTCTAAAAGTAAAACTTAAACATCTAAGATATTTTTCATAAGGTCTAGGTACTCAGTGTTTGTGATTCAGTTAACAGCCTGGTGGTCAAGTCTGACCCCAGTATCTTCTGGAACATAAAAATTTCTTGGTACAAACAAACTAAATGACACACTACAAACTCAAAGCCTTTACATTCTGGAGGTGTGTATGAGATGCACTGACTTCAAAATAGCCCAAGTGTAAGAATTTCCTGTTCAAATTTTAAGTGACACATTGATGAGAAATCTACTTTTTCCACTATTGCCTCACTCAGCTCTCACAGGGCCAGAAGTCTGTGAAGACCACAGATACTGTCTGTTTACAAGAGTAACCTGGTCTCCCACTGGAAGATGCCCAACTCTCTGGTCAACAGAAGGTATGTGTCACTCCTCTGCTGTCTCTCTCTTAGCCGCCTCTTTTGCTGGTAGATTACAAATGCTGAATAAGATATATCTGAGGTACAATCAATATACAATCAAATCACAGAGAACATTGGTATATTTATTCCAACAATTCAGGGTGACAAACAAGAATGGATATGAAATATCTTGGAGAATTTCCTAAAATATTTGAATTCTTACCTGTAGAGATGCAATTAATAATATATGCATTGTTATGCATAACAATATATACATAATTGTGTTTGCAGATCAATGTAATTTCAGGTGAAAGCCATAAGCATCATAAAAAGGAACACTTGACTTGGATTTGTCATCACTTATAGTTATACATATTATTTTATATTTAGCCCAGTCTTAAAAAATAGATTATTAATATGAATCCATTAAATCATAATGGTCAAGCAGAATTCCTCATACATTTGCTTAGATGAATGAAAGCAATTTGATTTTTCATAAAAAGCAAAATGATGTACCTTCTGCAAATGTTAATTTAAACTTAACTACAAACATTCAAAAGACTTTTTTAAAAACATACCCAAACTTGGCAAAAAAAAAAAAAAAAAAAGATATTCAATACTGAAAGATACTCCTGTCTAATGAATTATGTTACATAGTCTAAAAGGTATGAATGCTCTATATGCATTATATTTTATTTTAATTCACATTTTAGATTAGTAGAAACTGTGTAGTTAGACATGAAGTAACTTTATAAATATCATACTTTGTAAGTTTTGAGATCCAGGAGTAATTTCAGATTTCACTTATTACAGAGCTCATTGATTAAATTATGAAATTATACTTCTTTGATTTATTAGAATTCTTTATACAAGTAAACCTGTCCACATTGCCTTTGACATTCATAGATCTTTCTGTGGTTTGCACCACCAGTGGTCTTCCATAAATGATCTACACTTTTATTTATCATTTATGATTTCATATCTTTATCATTAAATCAATTGTCAACTTCTAGTATTATATAAGCACTTTTAAAAATATATTTTGGTCTTTGCTTTCAATGTTCAGATTTCCAGTAAGTTTAGGATGTCATGTAATATTTTTCAACATATAAAATCTTTCTTTTAAAATTAAATGATTTCTAGAACTCCACAGTTATTCAAAGTAAAAATTCACTTGATAACACTGCACTACCTTTTAGTAAGGAAATGTAAATCCCCCAATAACAGACATATACTACAAGAAAATCCTGTATGTGCTAACACTAGTACTCTCAACCTTAGACCACTCAATTTTTAACCAACATGGATTTAAAAGTTGTCAAAAAAGTTGGTACAGCATTTTTTGTACAAGTTTTTAATTTTAACCCAGTTGTTCCACTATCATTGAAAAGTTCTATTGAATCTGACCTTACATTGATAAGGACAATATTATTTCTGAATTCCTTTCTTCTTCCCTAATTTATTGCTTGACATTACTCCAACCAGTACTATTCTCTCAAACATAGAATACCATCGTAATAACAATGTATTCTATCATGAAATGCTGCTTTAAAGCTCTAAGGAAATTAGTACCAAATTTTACATTGTTCAACAGCAAATGAATGCTATCACTCACCACACACTCCACCCACTGTGACTGTCCCAGCAATCTTGTCATCGCCTACACCACTCATCAAGTCCTTCAGTACAGTCTGATTCAGCCCTGTGCCTGACACCATGCAGCTGCAGAGATGAATAACCATGGAGTTACCTATGCAGAACTCAGTCAGATTAAGGGTTCAAAAAGACAGCAAGTGAAAGCTAAGAGCACTAAAAGTCCCATTTCAGAAACTGAGCAGGAAATAACCTATGTAGAATTAAATCTTCAAGATGCTTCAAATCTTCAAAATGCTTCTCAGGATCCTCAAAGGAACAGCAAGAACTCCTACTGTAAAGGTAAAACATGTAATACACATACAGTATATCTGTTGTATGATGTACTATGATGTGCAGTTGGGCTGCAGAATGCAGAGAATGAATAGTAAATGATCTTCCGTATTTCTCATTTCTGAAGATCAGAGCTTGAAGTTGCAATATAGTGTAATTGATATCTGATGACTAACTTTGTTCCAGCCTTGCTATAATTTGTAATCTTTACCAACATCTCCTGGGGTAATAAATTTACTGTAAATGTGATGGTATATTCTGAAAAATGATTATAACAATAGATACAAGCTTGGGGTCCAAATTTTTATATGTGACTCCCTGTGCTTTGTTGGTTCTACTGTATGTAAATTTCCTAAGGATTATTTTTGCCCATCCTTTCTCAGTGTTTTCATTTCTCTTCCAACTATTTACTTTTATGTCCAGGAAAGCTCATTGCTGGGATCCTGGGAATCATTTGCCTTGTCTTGATGTCCACTGTGGTCACAATAGCTGTTATTCCCTGTAAGTGTTTGAATGACTACAAGGGAATTTTTCACTTTAATGATTATCAGTGCCTTGAAATACTGCATAATATTATGGAATTGTATTATCTCATTTTAATGCATGTATGCTCTCTGCGGAATGGCTATTCTGAATTTGTCAAAATATAAATAACAATAATTGTAGAGAGTATTACACACATATTCAGATTTCATAGCTCAAAGACAAGTTATAGGAGAGACCTTATGGAGATATACAAGTTAATTCATGAGACTGGTTAAATCAAATACTGTAAGATATAGAGAGGTTTGTTCTTTATGTTTTTGAAATATTTTCCTCCACACCTTCATTATTTTATTAACTTTTTTTGGTAAGTCAACTTTATTGCACAACTTTCTCATTCTAAATAATAGACCAAGTTTCAAATTAAGAAACTCACATCATTATGATTTATTTACTTTAATAAGTTTTTGTGAGGATTACTTTAATTTTTCTAGTTACTGAAGGAACAGAGCAGAACAAAACACTCCTGGAAACAAGGATCCAAAAAGGTACAATCATTTTCCGAACTCTGATATTAACATAGTTTTCTATTTTATCTCTATTTTAAACAAGGAAAAGATGATAGTAGCTTCTTTTGGGGAAAATAAATTAGAAAATCATGTAATAAAGTTTCAGAAATAATGACTATAGGAGAGTATTACTTCTAATGTAACAATCTGAAGAAATACTCAAATTCCCATATCCATTGTTACCCATTACCTCAAATTTCCTCCTGCTATACCAGGGATAAGGGATAAATCTAAAATAATGGTTTCCTCCAGTGACTCTCATGACATGGAGAGATGGAAATTTTGGGGTGTTTGCTCTATATAAACACATAAGTTAGGGAATGATTGGCTAATCATTCTCTGTTGAGTGTGCATAAGCATATTTTGTCCTATTTATACCTTCCTAGGTATACATGGATATGTTATGCACACATATATGTACACATAGGTGATCATGTAAATTAATTTGAATTTGTTAGCATTCAAAATTCTTTTGGATGACATCTCATAACCTTTCTCCAGCTTATCACTGTTGTCCGAAAGAGTGGCTTACATATTCTAACAATTGCTATTATATTAGCACTGAAAGAAAATCATGGAATGAGAGTTCAGCATCCTGTGCTTCTAAGAACTCTAACCTACTTTCCATAGATGATGAAGAGGAAATGGTAAGATTCAAATGTTTCCATTTTAATAAGATCTTATCAGTTAATATTATAATATTATACTTGTAGAGTTCATCCATAGTTTTATGTTTGTGTTTGTATTTATAGTTAATTGTTATTGTTTTAAAGTCTGCTAATGTTCCATAGTTTGACTCTAAATATTTTATTTATATTTTATACTGTTAATGTACATTTGATAAATTTCAGTCTAGCTTTTCATAGAAAACTGTGCTTCTATATATGCCATTTTGCCTAAATTAACCTTTACTATTTAATCTTACCACACATCAAAGAAATTGTCTATGATTGTGAAATTGATCACAAAGGAGCTAGAACCACATAATTACAAATCAGATCCTGAAATAGAAGCTTAGAGCCTTTATTAGCCCTGCTAATTTTCATATTGTGAAATATCTTTGCTTATTTTTGGACTTCATATCAATGGACTCATGCAGTGTGCAATTTAAATGTGTCACCTTTCACTCTCACATATTTGTAATCCGTCTCTATTATCAATTAGTCTATTGTTTGTGAATGTTCACTGCCCTGTCTTACATGAATATGACCTTTTAAAATCTATTCTTAGAAATTTAGTCCTTTTAGTATGTGGGTATCATTAACAATTATTTTATGGAAAACCTTTCCTTGTCTATTTTCACACATTGTATGTATAGTAATTTATGCATGACTATGTAGTAGTCATATACTTAGGCATATAAATATAAAAAGCCTATAAAAATAGTAGTAATATATTTAGGCATATAAGTATAGTAGTAAATATTTAGGTATATAAATATTACATTTATCATCATAAAACACAAACATAGAACTATAACATTATAATTGTATTTATGTTTAATTATAATACCTTTTTATTTAAGGATTAGAATGAAATTGCATGGTCATAGTTATGTGTTTTCAATTTATTAAATTATTCCAATGTTTTTGCTAATGTATTGTGTAAATATATACTTTATCAAATAGAACCTTGGTCCAAAATTCTGTAGTCTTAGAAAAATTAATTCAGGGGCGCCTGGGTGGCTCAGTGGGTTGGGCCGCTGCCTTCGGCTCAGGTCATGATCTCAGGGTCCTGGAATCGAGTCCCGCATCGGGCTCTCTGCTCAGCGAGAAGCCTGCTTCCCTCTCTCTCTCTCTCTCCCTCTCCGTCTACTTGTGATCTCTCTCTGTCAAATAAATAAATAAAATCTTTAAAAAAAAAAAGAAAAATTAATTCAGTAGTCTCAGAAAAAATAATTCAATAAGATCTGGTGGTTCTATAACAGTACTATTTTTCTGGGCCATGAATCATTAGGATGTTATCTTTTGTGAGGATGAGAAGTCCTCTAGTGTGTCTCTTGCCCATTTCTCCTAGATGATGTCTTCTTTTCCCGTCTTAGAAGTCCTTGTCATATTTTAGAAATGAGCTCTTTTTTGAGTTTATAAGATACAAATACATTTTGATGCAGTGTCTTACATTTTTACTATCATATTGGAGTTTTTAATCACCAATATTTATTTATTTGTTTGTTTATTATTTATTTATTTAATATTTTATTTATTTATTTGAGAGAGACACACACAGACAGTGGGAGCAAGCATGAGCAGGGGGAGGGGCAGGAGGAGAGGGAGAAGCAGACTCCTGGGCTGAGCAGGGAGCCTAACAGGGTGCTAGATCCCAGGACCCTGATCATGAACTGAATTGAAGGCAGCCACTTAACCAACTGAACCACCCACATGCCCCAAGTACAAAAATTTATTAATGTAACTCTAGTTCAACTTATCATTTGGGTGTTAGTGATTGTTTTGGACTTATTTCAGAAATTAGTCTAAATTAATTAATATAATTGCCTATGTTATTTTCCAGGATTTACAGTTTTATTTCTTTTTCATTCTTAAATAGGGTTTATAACCCATTGGGAATTTATTTTTTGTGATGCTGTGTTTGTCATACTGTGAGATAATAGATTTTTGATGAATAACGCAGTTAGTGTCTAAAAATTTTCTCTTTCTAGCATGCCTTTTTTCCACTATTTTGACTGGAGACAAAAAACATCTTGGGGCTTTTATCTGTCCCCATTGGTGGCCGTGGGTTGGCAGCCTCTCTGTCACCAGTCTGGGACAGGTGAGGGAAAGAGAAATTCCAGGGAACTCACCACTATGTCATTCCTCGGGTCTAGAGTACCTGGTTCTGTCAGCTTTCTTATCACCTATCTGAATCTTCTTATGTTGTCTTTATATACTGTCCAGGGTTTTAGCTGTATTTGGTGGGAGAAATAGTGAAAAGTTTTTCTTCTCTATCTTTCCAGAACCAGAAGTCTGATTTGTAGTGGTTTTATTTTGTATGTTCCTAAGACTAATAGTGTTGAACATCTTTTCCTATACTCATTTACCATTCATATAATGTTTTTTGAAGAAGTTGACTATTGAAATGTTTTGGTTACATTTTTAATTTTTGTAATTATACTTTGAGAATTCTTTATGTATCCTGGCAGCCGGTCATTTATGAGATTATGATTTGTAAATATTTCCTCTGAAGTCTATGATTTACCTCTCTTTTCTCTTCAAAGAGTAGAAATTATCCTGTCAAACTACACTTCACCAATTTTTTCTTTTATGGATCATGTTTTTCTTGTTCTATTGTCTGCCAACATTAGGTCATGCATTTTTTTCTAATACATCTTCCTGAAATCTTATTATTTACATTTATGTATGATCAATTTTAGCAGTTTTGTACATAGTATAAAGTATATATTTATTAAAAATATTTGATACTCCATTCTTTCCACAATATTTTTTAAAAAGACTATACTTCCTCCACTGAATTATTCGTATCTTTGTTGAAATCTACATTCCGTATGTGTGGATATAAACTTTGCACTTCTATTTCATTAACCTCCTCATGTATTTTTATGTCAATTTCATACTTTAAAAACCATCCTTTTTTAAACATTGAGTTTATACTCGTTCTTTCCAGAGTTATATCTATTCTAGATCTTTGCATGAATGTTTCCTACTTATTTCTATCTTGCTAAAGATATTTTTTAAAATAAGAGTGAATGTTAATTTTATTAATTGCCTTCTGTATCAGGGAAATCATATCATTTGATCTTATTTACTCTGCTAATATGATGAAGTATGACTACGGAATTTCAAACGTAAATCCAACATTGTATTGTTCCAATAAATCTACTTATGTCATAGTCCTTTATTTTTACACATTGTCCAAATCTATTTATGAATGCCACAAACATGTAATTTCCTTTTTTTTTTAGCATTCCCATCAAAATGCACATAACACATATTTTATTAGCCCCTTTTTCTACCCTCAAGGGTTTGTATTTACTGTTCAATTAGCATTACATTTTTCCTTATTCATAAACATCTAAATATTCTGTAACTGAGTGTGAAAAGCTTTCTGAATGACAGATTAAATTGTATTAGAAGTTGTAACAACACTTCTGATATTTTCATTTCTTTTTTTTTTTCAAAGATTTAATTTATTTATTTGACAGAGAGAGAGAGAGAGATCACAAGCAGGCAGAGAGGCAGGCAGAGAGAGGGCGGGGGAAGCAGGCTCCCTACCGAGCAGAGAGCCCGATGTGGGGCTCGATCCCACGACTCTGGGATCATGACCTGAGCCGAAGGCAGAAGCTTAACCCACTGAGCCACCCAGGAGCCCCTCTTTTTTTTTTTTTTTTTTTTTTTTTTTTTGTATAAGGATCTCAAATTTTATTTTTTTTATTTATTTTCAGCATAACAGTATTCATTGTTTTTGTACCACACCCAGTGCTCCATTCAGTCCATGCCCTCTCTAATACCCACCCCATTTTCCCCCAACCTCCCACCCCCCCCACCTCTTCAAACCCTTCAGATTGTTTTTCAGAGTCCATAGTCTCTCATGGTTCACCTCCCCTTCCAATTTCCCTCAACTCCCTTCTCTTCTCCATCTCCCCTTGTCCTCCATGCTATTTGGTATGCTCCACAAATAAGTGAAACCGTATGATAATTGACTCTCTCTGCTTGACTTATTTCACTCAGCATAATCTCTTCCAGTCCCATCCATGTTGCTACAAAAGTTGGGTATTCATCCTTTCTGATGGAGGCATAATACTCTATAGTGTATATGGACCACATCTTCCTTATCCATTCGTCTGTTGAAGGGCATCTTGGTTCTTTCCACAGTTTGGCGACCGTGGCCATTGCTGCTATAAACATTGGGGTACAGATGGCCCTTCTTTTCATTTCTTTTTGTTTTTGTTTTCACAAAGTTGAATTTGGTAGGATTTTTTCAATTTTATGTCTAGTTTTAAATATGTTTGCATATTTTCAAAATAGTCTCTTATGATAATTTTACTGTGGTATAATGTACATACAGATGGATGCAATTTTACATGCCAAAAGATGCCAATAGATGGGTGCATTTTCAAGACTCACCATCATGTGGAATGAGAATACAAATATTGCCATCACTACAAAATGCCCCTTTCATGTTCTAATCTGCATTTAAAAAACACTTTATGTAAATGGAATCATACAGTATGTATTCTTTCTTTCTTGGCTCTTTCAGGGAAAGCAAAACTTGTGCAATGCACCTATTACTTGCATGAGGTGTTCAATTGTCCAAACTCATTTCTTTTTTTTTTTTTTTAAGATTTTATTTATTTATTTATTTGTCAGAGAGAGAGAGAGAGAGAGAGAACGTGCACATAAGCGGGCAGAGTGGCAGGCAGAGGCGGAGAGAGAAGCAGGCTCCCCGCCGAGCAAGGAGCCCAATGCGGGACTCGATCCAATGACCCTGGGATTGCGACCTGAGCCAAAGGCAGCGGCTCAACCGACTGAGCCACCCAGGCATCCCTCCAAACTCATTTCTGTTCCATTGTCTGCTTCTACTTAAATTTATTTATCCATACTACTGCTGATGCTCTTGGATATTTGGGAATTGATCCATTTGGGGCTACTGTGAGTTATTCTACTATACATAATTCAGAATCAGCTTTCGGCTAAATATATGTTTATCATTTCCTTGTTCTCTAACTCTAATTGGCTCTTCTCTGCAGAGCTTCTTTTTTTTTTAAGATTTTTTTTTAAATTTATTTGTCAGAGAGAGAGGGAGAGAGAGCGAGCACAGGCGGACAGAATGGCAGGCAGAGGCAGAGGGAGAAGCAGGCTCCCCACCAAGCAAGGAGCCCGATGTGGGACTCGATCCCAGGACGCTGGGATCATGACCTGAGCCACCCAGACGTCCCTCTGCATAGCTTCTTGAGAAGGTTATCAGGTCATGCATTTTATAACATTCTTCCTTTTGAGTATAAGTGACAAAGCTTCACATTGTCTCTAAACGCCACTTTAGTTCCACTCTAAAAGTTTCAATATAGCCTCAGTTTAGTATCATCCACTACAAGGTATATTCACAGATTTCATCTTGGAACTATACATTTTTCAGAAGTATACCACTTTTCCACAAGTTTGAAAATTGTCCACATGTCTTTCCATTGTTGCTTATAATTTAATCCTTTGTCTATTACTTTGAATATCTCCATTCTTCAAAAATGTGATCCCTATTTATGACCTAGACCTCTTTCTCCATATATCAGTTGTCAGGCTTGTTCCTACTGCTTGGATAGTCTTCCATAGGCCTCCTGATTTTGTGACTAGCTGTTCTCTCCCTACTAATGGAACAGCTTTTAAATCTCCAACTATACCATTAAATTGTTTATTTATCCTTCCAAATCCATCATTTTCTGTTTCATGGTGTTTGAAGGTTCTGTTGCAAAGTGAATAATATATTTTTTTAATTGTTTTATTTTCCTCTTATATTGAGAGCCTTAACATGTTGAAATGTTTCTTTTAATTTCTAATAATATATCTTATTTTTACAGTTACCTTGTCTGACACTAGAATAGCTATTTCTGCTCATTTATGGGCTGATTGTTGCAGGGTAGATCTTTTGTTATCCATTTTTTACACCTATTTGTGCTTTTGAGTCTAATGTGTGTCTGTTACAGAAAGCATGTAGATCTTACCTTTTCACTTGGGAGACAATTTCTATCTTTTGATTGAAATATTTATTTAATTCACTTGAATATCTTTAATGGAATAGTTGGGGTTGGATCTGTTATTTTGCTACTTATTCTATGTCTGTGTCTTTATTTCTTTTTCCATGTTGCCCGACAACTTTTGTATTAAATGTGTTAATTCCATTTTAATTCCTCTATTTTTGTCTTAGCTATATTCTTAAGTTATTTCCTTTGTAGAAGCTGTAGGTATTACAAATATATCTGTTGTTTGTTTTTAATAGCTAAAATAGACATATAGCATTGTATAAATTTAACCATACAATGTGTTCATTTGATACACTTATGTATTAGAATATGATTACTAAGATAATGCTAGATAACACTTTTATCATGTCATGTATTTATCATTTTTGTGGCTATTGAGAGCAGCAAAGATTTAGTTTTACCAACTTTGATGTTTATAATACAGTAATGCTGACTATAATCACTACATTGTGCTTAGACTTCCAGAACTTATTATCTACTAGCTACTTTGTATTCTTAAACATCTCCCAAATTCCCCCTACTTCACAGCCTTTGCTAAACAACATTCTGTTCTTTGCTTTTACAAGTTCATTTTTTTAGAATCTCCACATAAGTGAGACGACAGTGTTTATCTATCTCCGTCAGACTTTTGTCACTTACTATAATGTCTTCAAGATCTATCAATTTGCCACAAATGGCATGATTTTCTACTTCCTCATGTCTGAATAATATTTCAATATGCATAAATATATTTGTGCATGTTTGTGTATGTGTATATATATTGTACATTCTTTAATTATTTATCTGTTGACAGATGCTTAGGTTCCTTCCATAACTGGCTACTGTGACTAATGTTGCAATGAGAATGGATATGCAGATATAACTTTGAGATGATTTCAGTTCTTTTAAATATATACATAAGAGTGGCATTACTGATTCTTATGGCAGTTTTATTTTAATTTCTTAAAAACCACCACATTATTATCCATTTGGCAGTACAAATTTACATTTCCTTCAAAGGACTTCCTTTTCTTGACATGCTCACCAAAATTAGATAATTCTTATCTTTTTTAAAAAAACATCCTAACCAGGGTGAGGAGATATTTTATTGTGGTTTATTGGCATTTACCTGATGATTAGTGATTTAGAGCACCTTTCACATATCTTTTGACCTTTTGTATGTCTTCAGAAAAATGTCTTCTCAGGTCTCTTGCCCATTTTTTTTTTTTGCCCATTTTTAAAATTGCATTATTTTCTTTGTTTTTACCACATTGTGTGAGTTCTTTATATATTTTGGATATTAGTCCCTTATCTGATTTATAGTTGATATTCTCTCCTGTTCTGTGCATTGTTCTTTCAATTCTTTTTTTATTGTTTCCTTTGCTGTTCAGAAGCTCCTTAGTTTAATGCAGTCCTAGTTTTTTATTTTAGTTTTTGTTGCCTATGCTTTTGGTGACTTATCCACAAAATCATTGCCTCTACCAACATCCAATATCCTTATCCTTCGGCCTCTACTAGTGATTTTATATTTTTATATGTTTTTATGTTACTTATTTTTGTCTTTTTTTCAGCTTTAAGAACTCACTTTAATGGGCACCTGGGTGGCTCAGTTGGTTAAGCCTCTGCCTCAGCTCAGGTCATGATCCCAGGATCCTGGGATCCAGTCCTGCATTGGGCTCCTTGCTAGGTGGGGAGCCTGCTTCCCCCTCCCGCTCTGCCCGCCTCTCTGCCTCCTTGTGGTTTCTCTCTCTGTCAAATAAATAAATAAAATCTTTACCAAAAAAAAAAAAAAAAGAATTCACTTTAACATTTCCATAGGGCAGATCGAATAGTTAACATTTCTTCTGACACATGGCATTAACCAACCATCACTAGGATCTTGCTTCTCCTCTCCTCTGACTGCCATCTTGGGTGAGAGTTAACACTTTGACATGCTATCCTCGGAGATGCTGGAAAAGTCTTTATCTCTTCTTCAATTCTGAATGACAGCTTTGTTGAGTAAGGTATTCTTGGTTGACAGGTCATTTTCCCATTGATCACATTAAACATATCATCCCACTCTCTCCTGTGTCATCCATGGGAAGAAGTTCTTGCTGAGAGGATCCTTTTTGGTGTCTAGTTTGGCATGCTGACCTCAGAGCTTTCAAAGCATTATTGGAACTATCATCCAGGATCAGGTACCAATGGAAACACCATAGCAACTGCGTGTTGGTGCACAGGTGCACTTGCTGTGGCTGTGGCACTCGGGTCTGGGGTGCAGACATGTGCACGTATTCCCTGGAAACTGTACTTGGGTCTCAGGGGCTCACCATGTGACTCTGGCTGGCTGGAGGGAAGAATGTAGCAGTGACATGGGCTCTTGGATGACAAGATTCATTTGAGACGTGAGGCTGTGGGGCAGGGTGTGGTAGCAGCATAGTCTGAGGACAATAAGTCGAAGTTTCAATTCTGTCCCAAGTAGCAGTCATAAGATAGCAGCAGCATGAACCAGTGGTGGTTTTTTCAAATCATGTGTCAGGACCCAAGGAGCTGAGCATAGAGCTCTAGCAGTCTAACCCCCAATAACAATTCAAAGCCGTGACCTGGGAGCTGAAAATTTGTCTTGGGATGTAGCAGTACAGTACCCCCAATAAGTACTCAGGACCCTGTCAAGGAACCTACAAAATGGGGCTCAAGGCAGTGAGAGCTTGGCCCTAGCAATGACGGGTCAGAGCCTTGAGCTTCCATAGGTGGAGGAAAAGGTCCAAGCAGCAGCAACCTGGTGTTAGCAATGGCAGCTCAGAGTCCAGGCCTGGGATGGGGTTGCGGTTCAGAGCAGAGCACCATTTACAGTAAGACCCAGAGCCATAACATGGAACCCGATAGGTGGGGCAGAACATCGTGGCATTTCATCCATGTTGTAGCATGTGACAGGATTTCCTTCCTTTCCAAGGCTGAATAATATTATATTGGTATGTGTATACTATGTTTTCTTGATCCATTCATCCGTCAGTGGACTTTTGGGCTGCTTCAATCTCTTGGCTCCTGTGAATAATGCTGTAGTCAGTGTGGGTGAACAGATATCTATTTTAGATCTTGCTTTCAATTCTTTTATATATTTCCTATATGTGGAGTTACTCATTCATATGGCAATTCTAGTTTCAATTTTTTGAAGAAACACCATACTGTTTTTCATATTTTCATAATAGCTCACCAATATATATTCCCAACAATAGTGTATTGGTAAGACAACACTTTTTTTTTTTAATAGTATACATCTTAAGGAGTATGAGGAAATATGTCTTAGAGAATTTGATTTGCATCTCTCTGATAACTAGTGATATTGAGCATCCTTTCATATGTTTTTAACCATTTGTATATTTTCTCTGGAAAAATCTCCATTTAATTCCTTTGCCCATTTTTAAATTGGGTTATTTGGTTTTTGTTGTTGTTGTTACTAACTCATATGATTCCTTATATATTTTGGATATGAATCCTTTGTTTGATATACAATTTATAAGCATTTTTTTTTTCATACTCTGTCATTTCATTCTCTTAATCATGCCCTTTGAGTCAGAGAAACATTTTAGTTTAATGTAGCCCATTTGTCTACAATAGACTTTTCCTTTGTGGTCTTTGCCTTTGGTGTCATATCAAGAAATTATTGCCAAATACAATGTTTTCCCTTTCCCCTCATATTTTCTTCAAGGAATTTTACAGTTTTATATCTTGTGTTTAGGTCTTTAACCTGGTTTGAGTTAGCTTCAGTATATGCTGTAAATATTGGCCTCCAATTTTATTCTCTTATATCAGATAATCAGTTTCCCAACACCGTTTGTGAAAGATACAGTCCCTTCCCTACTGAATGGTCTCGGCACACTCATCAAAAATGATTAGACCAAATACCCATAGTTTTGGCACACTCATCAAAAATGATTAGACCAAATATGATTATGACCAAAAATGATTAGACCAAATACACATAGTTTTGTGTCTGGGTATATTTTTAAATTATTGTTTACATGGGGAATTTAGGGTTTCGTGTATCTTCATCTTGTTGATGTTATCCCCCTGCAATCTGAAATACTATGCCAGGCAGATAGGGATTCTGTGGTTAGATAATGGGTTCTAATGCTGCTGGAGGTGGAAGATATTATCACCCATTCCCTGATCTTCACACTGATTCCGGTCCCTTCATGATCTATTCTGTTCCCTCGGGAATATTTTTTTTGTCTGTGGTTTGGAAGTGTGCTTCAGCCATTTCATTATGAATTCTTTGTTGTGGATTTCTATGTGCTCTACTAGTAGTTTGCTAAGCCCCTGGTGTCCAGGACTATTTTTTAAATATTTGAGAAGTTGTTCATACATTCTGCCCTAGGATTTTTTTTTTTCTGTTGTCTTTTTTCTTTTTTTCTGCCCTGTTGTCCTTCTCAGTTTGAATTTCGACCTATGCAGGTTTTCCTGATACTATTTGGAATGTCCTGAACATTGTTATTTTTTCTTTTTTCTTTCTCATCCTATGGGATGAATAAATTATGTTACTCCTTTGACAACCTGATCAATTTTTTTTCTACTGCATCACAAATTTTTCTGTATTGCCAATACGTGAATTTTTCATTTGAGGTATGTATTTATAAACAGGATTTCTGAGCTCTAGTTGCATAGTTTTATTTCTCTGTTGATAATTCCTACTTGAACTATTGCTGCCATAATATTTTCATTTAATTATTTGAACACAGTTTTCTTTATAATTTACATAGATTTTTAAATATTACTTTAAAATACTTTTTTTTTTTCAAATAAATTTAACATCTTATCTCCATACAAGTTTCTATAGACCTTATTTTCCCTTAGTATGGAAGACATTTTCCAGTTCCTTTCCACTCTTTTTTTTTCTTGAAGATTTTATTTATCTATTTTAGAGAAAGAGAGAGTGAACACATGCAAGCAGGGAGGTGTGGAGTGCGAGGGAGAATGAATCTGAAGCAGATTGCACTGACTGTGGAGCCTGACAGGGGCTCAATCCCACAACCACAAGATCATGATTAAATAAAACCAGGAGGGCGCCTGGGTGGCTCAGTGGGTTAAGCCACTGCCTTCGGCTCAGGTCATGATCTCAGGGTCCTGGGATTGAGTCCCACATCGGGCTCTCTGCTCAGAAAGAAGCCTGCTTCTCTCTCTCTCTCTCTCTGCCTGCCTCTCCATCTACTTATGATCTATCTCTCTCTGTCAAATAAAAAAAAAAAATCTTAAAAAAAAATAAAAAATAAATAAAACCAGGAGTCAGACACTTAACTGACTGAGACACCCAGGCACCCCTCCCAGTTCATTCTTTTTAAAATTTTTAGGTAGAATTTTCGATAATATAGTTTAGTAAGTATGCATTCTATTTCATTTTTCTTTGATTTATTATTTTTGAAACTTGCAAAAAGTTTTACTGCAAAATTTTCTGTCTGCCTGCTGATAGGTCTGCTCAGTTTTTCCAAATTCTTATTGTTTATTTTTATTTTTGAGCCAACATTCCTAGGGCTTGCCCTTGTGACTTTGTAGTTTAGATGTCAAACACTAATTTTTTCCAAAGACTGTGTGGAAAGACTGCAAGTCAGTAGAGCTTCCACCATCTGCCATGTGATATGTGTGCATGTGTGTGTGTGCACATGTGTGTGTATATGTGTGTGTGTGTGTGAGAGAGAGAGAGAGAGAGAGAAGGGGGGGATTGCTCATAACTTTACTAGCAGTTCTATTTTCTACTGGGTTCATCTTGGTATCCTCTTCCTATATGCTTATATATATATTTTTTTTTTTTCCATCCACCAAGAGTGTGTAGAGAGTTCTTGTCAACTCTTTCATTGTACTCTCAGTAACAGAATCTTAAGTATTTATGGGGGTCACAGTGTTTGACCACAACATCTGACTAGTAAACATATGGGTTTTCTTCATTTGTACCAAAAGAAATCATCACTTTGAGCTGAAAAGTCAATGGGCTATTTCAGTCCCTTATCTACTGCTAATTGAGTCTGTGGCACCAACACCATTGCTTTCTGCAGCTTTTCCAAATTGTGGAACTACAAGTTTCTGGATCACTGAGATACAGTGGGCAGGCAGGGAGGCAAGGGAGCAGTGCTGGACAAGAAGACTACGGATGTGCTTTTTCTTGCTTGAATCACTAGGAGTGATTTTCAATGATAGATATTTCATAAAATATTGTTAACCTTTGATCAGTTTTTAGGACCCAGAAATTGTTGCCTTTGTAAGTTTGTCCTCTTCGCTCACTCCTACTATGATACTCTTATAATATGTCCGGTGTGTAACATTTATGATAGTTTGAAAGAATATCTAATGATAGAACATTATATGATAGTTTAAAAGATTCTATAAAGTAAGAAAGAGTTAAATTTGTTACTACAAAATTCAAATGACTATGAGCTTTTATTTGATTTCTAATAAAATTTGCTTTCTCATAGTGTTTGTTGGATGTCTTCATTCATTCTTCATGGATTAAAGTCTCCCAGAGAAGCCACTATAATTCACCTGTGTGGCCAAAAGGCTCACCTTTCTTTTCCAAAGGGTAAGTTTCTTGAGAACATTTATATTTCATGACTTAAAAGAATTGCTTTTACAAAGAAAAATAGCAATAGCAAACCATATATATATATATAAACTATATATAGTTTATATAGTGAACAACTATATAAATACAATTGTTGAGGTGTTTCTATAGAAAAATTATATGGGGCAGATTTAGAGATATAACTATTTGTCTAAATAAATTGTTTATTCAACAGAATATTTTGTTATGTATTGCTAAGATTAATACCATCTAATTCTCTGTATTTCAGGTTGTCGGTATCCTCAGAGAGTGACAAGAATTGCCCATTTTTTTATTTTGACTCAAGAAAATGTTCTTTTGACTCCTGTTTAGAAAGGAAAACATATGTTTGTAAGCACCAGGCATATTAGCCCCTTAATTTTGGTATAATGCTGTCTCACCATCTTAAAAAATTATATAGGGCACCTGGGTGGCTCAGTGGATTAAAGCCTCTGCCTTCGGCTCAGGTCATGGTCCCAGGGTCCTGGGATCGAGGCCCGCATCGGGCTCTCTGCTCAGGGGGAGCCTGCTTCCTCCTCTCTCTCTCTGACTGTCTCACTGCCTACTTGTGATCTCTCTCTCTGTCAAATAAATAAAAATCTTTAAATATATATATATATATATATATATATCTCATTTCTTTAAAAGCCAATTATTTTCTCAGAAATATTTCTGATATTATTTTTGGAGCAATTTTAGATTGACAACAAAATTAAGAGGAAAGTACAGAGCTAGCTTACAATGTCCCTGTATGCACATGTGCCTGGCTTCTCTCATTATCAGCATCACTCACTAGAATGGTTCGTTACCAAGGAGGAACCTGCATCATAATCACGCAAAGCCCAAAGTGTACCTGAGGTTTCCCCCTTGGTGTCATAGAACTGTTTTTCCGTCTTAATTTTATTAATGTAAATAATATAAATAGTCATGGACAAATTATACATTTCTTAAGTTTTTGGTATTTGTTAAATCATAAATTACAAATTATAATATCAACTACTGTTACTATAAAGCTCTCACCAAGGTAAATAATTCCACTCGTATTTCCAAATGAGTTGATTTCTCATAGCCCTTAAAGGGACTGCATATGACAACCTACGGTGGCAATGTTATAAGTCAGAACTGAGCCAGGAGACAGAAACCAGAGGAAGATTGATATAAACAATTATTAATTATTTGTAAGGGAAAGCCTACTAAGAGGAAAGCCTGCTAAGATAAGGAAAATTATAAGATACCTTTGAGTAAAAGGAGAGTACCCAAAATAGTGAACACTGAGAAAGACAGATCTACTCTCTGAAGATGGGATTTAGATGTTATTGAAGACAATGCGGCCACAAACAGCTTCATGGCAGACATTGACCTGGGACAGAACAGCTCACAGTCCACAGGCTGAACGAGGTAAGGTTGGATCTCAGGCTGTGACTGGCAGGAAGGAAGAACCCCTGTTAGGAAGCACAGAGCAGAGGGAAGGAAACTGTGACTGGGACTGGCCACAAAATTTGCTGGAGGCTGAATACCAGGACTTCCTGCATGCGTGCTGTTGGTAACGAAGCCATAGCAGCCAAACACCATGAAACCAGGAAGAAGAGCCCATTCTGCTGCATCTCTCTGTTGCTTTTTACCAACAGAACTCAACTTCATGTGAGCTGGCAAGGAAGAGAAGTTGATAGCACCTTGCTCCATTACCTGAGAACAGGGCATTGAGGGATCCATATGATGCTGAGAGGACTAATTGCTTCTCGGCCTTTTGGCTAAGATCAAGTGGAGCTGAGAGGACTAAATGGTTAACAGGCACTCAGGGTATGTGCATGCTGAGTCACCTGAGTGGGCCTTTGTTAATGACCATGGCCCGGCCCTCCTTTGGCCTCTTGCTCAGAAAGGCCAGTGGTTGGGGTTGCCCATGTGGTTCTCTCAATGGCTGCATTCAGCAGTGCATCATTTACATCAGGGGTTCCCAACCTTTGTTCCATGCCCTTTTTCTAATTTATGAAGTGCACCTTTTTTTTTCCCTAAGATTTTATTTATTTATTTAACAGACAGAGATCACAGGTAGGCAGAGAGGCAGGCAGAGAGAGAGACGGGAGGAAGCAGGCTCCTCGCGGAGCAGAGAGCCTGATGCGGGGCTCTATCCCAGGACCCTGGGATCATGACCTGAGCTGAAGGCAGAGGCTTTAACCCTCTGAGCCACCCAGGTGCCCCTGAAGTGCACCTTTTATAGTCGTGAAATTATGGCTGATGTAAATGACCAGTATAGATGATGGAAAAATGACACACTTAGACTTACTTTAGAACAAAATGCTATCTCAAAAATCCTAATCTTTGGGGCACCTGGGTTGCTCAGTGGGTTAAAGCCTCTACCTTCAGCTTGGGTCATGATCCCAGGGTCCTGGGATCGAGCCCCGCATCGGGCTCTCTGCTCCGCGGGGAGCCTGCTTCCTCCTCTCTCTCTCTGCCTGCCTCTCTGCCTACTTGTGATCTCTGTCTGTCAAATAAATAAATAAACAAAATCTTAAAAAAAAAAAATCCTAATCTTTTTCCTAGGAATGGTGTTGGGCATGAATGCACTGTGGCTTTTAATGGCTTCTGATGGACAGTTCAGGGCCAAAGGGGTGGAAGTAGGTGCTAAGATCCTAAAGTTCAAGTTTCACACCCCAGCCATGGGCAAACAGGCACTAAACTTAATTAGCTGGAAGTTGAAAGGGTGGACTTTAGTCTCTGATAGGTCTGCACCAACATTTTTGGGGCTTACAGGCCACTATCATGGATGGCTTGCTGGGATGCTGAGTTTGAAGACCTTCTCTTATAAAGGTATGAAGAGCTGGGGTAGCTTACAAAGCCTGGAACAAGTTTTAAGCCAAGGCAGACTCATCAACCTGAAGATTTAGAGGGCATATTTGAGAGCAGCAATCCAGTTATGAAAGCAGCTTACCGGTTGAAAGGCACCTGAATGGATGCTCATGGGATAGAAGATCATATCTTCAATTGTAATAAATTTTTATAAGTAACAACAACAACAAATCAGAAAAAAGCAGGCACTCAAGTTTATCCTACAACAGGGTTGCTATATAAGAGCCATTCATATCTGTCCCACATCCTCAGAGAATTGAACCATCTGTCTTCTGAATCTGTTTTAGTGCAGCATTATTAATGATTAGGTTTGGTTTTTTGACCAAGATTGGTATTTTCCTTGGATAATAAACAGGGTTTTTATACATCTTCTTGTTTGTTTGTTTTTTTTCACCTGGGTTGCAGATAGTTTGGAAGATAACCCTGTTTTATTAAATTCTCCACATCCCTACTTTTGCCACTCTTCACTGCAATGCTTAGAAAAATACTTTAATGGGAAAAAATGTTAAATAAAAAAGAAAACAAGAATTAAAAACATCATGATACTTGTGGGTCAAAGAGTTGAGTATCGACAGAATTTGGGAAAGCCTTTAGTAATCTGATAATTATTCAGAGACATTTCTACCCTAGTTCATTCACAAGAGGGAAAAAGCTTACATTTGATTATAACTTGCAAAATGAGTTAGTATTTCATATACATTATCTCTTTGAATATAGCCTTGTTCTTTATATTCTCTATATTTATTCCCTACACTCATATAGAGAAATTATACGAATATTCAAAATTAATTTCATATAATATTTAAATAACAACTGTTAACTAACTGCTAAAGTGGTATTACAAACTGCCCAAGATTGCATTGACATTTAAAAATAATTTAAAGGTTCCGGGGGGGGGGGGTTGTCAGTTGGCTAAGTGGCTGCCTTTGTTTCAGATCATGATCCCAGGGTCCCAGGGTCAGTCCCATGGAGGGTTCCCTGCTCAGCAGGTAGCCTGCTTCTCTCTCTGCCCCTCCCCCTGTCTGTGCATGCTTTCTCTCTCTTTCATTTATAAATAAATAAAATCTTTTAAAAATTCTTTAAAAATAATTTAAATTTATTCCTCATTCAACCACTTATAGTTTGGCGGTGTTTCAGCTGATGTAGGCTGAGCATGTATGAACTTGACCCCAGACTACAGATTCAGTTCAGATCTTTCTTATGCATTTTATTCTTAGAGGAGTGAGATAAAAGGTAAGAGACCTTTTATAACAGATTAGTACCTCTCAGAGGAGCAAGAAGATGTGTTAATATTTAAGTTAATATTTTAATTATCATTTTATTTTTTTAAGATTTATTTTATTTTATTTTTATTTATTATGTTCTGTGAGACCATAGGGGAAGGGAGATATGTGGTTCTTAATGCCTGGGCCCTGAACTTGTAAGATGTCACTTTCTTACTCACATTATATTGCGAAAAGAAGTCACATGACCCAACTTGCCTTTAATTGTCTGCAAAATTACTCTTTTCAAAGTGGTCAGATGGAAGAAATATAGATCACTGAAATATACCTAATCTACTACAATAGTCACAGGAATATTTTTCTCATTATATTTTATGAGATAAGTCTGTTTGAAAAAAATATATTGGAAAATAGAAAAAAGATTAGTTACTTTTTTACTTCCCATCTAGTTTGTGTGTGTGTGTGTCCTCTATGCCAAATATTCTCAGAAGGTAGTTTTGTTTAGTGGTAAACATCATCTTATAGATGCTTTCACCAGGGTCCCTAATCAATATAAAAATGGGA
The DNA here is from genome assembly GCF_902655055.1 of Lutra lutra. Taxonomy (NCBI): domain Eukaryota; kingdom Metazoa; phylum Chordata; class Mammalia; order Carnivora; family Mustelidae; genus Lutra; species Lutra lutra. The sequence goes on from NC_062285.1 coordinate 90,567,992, forward strand.
GTAACCAGTATGGGGTAAAGTTTAAGGACATCGCCAATGAAACCAGGTCATTTCAATGTACTTTCTCAATGCACAGTCTTAGCCCCGTGACTGACTTAGACTCAGGCTCCTCTCCTGGAAAATACAATGGAAATCATGTTTGATTCATAGAGTTACTTGAAGATTATTTGAAGAACACCTCTTGGCACAAAAGTATTCACTATATCTCAGTTGTTTTTAGTTAAAAACTTCATGCTTCAGTTTCATCATCTGACATGAGGACCATAATTGTAGCCACTGACTAGGGCTGATCTGAAGAATATATAACATAATCCCCAAAGATCCTTAAAATAATGTGTAACCACATTCAGGTCTTGCTATATGTCCTCTTTTCTTATTTTGTTTCCTTAATATTTAGTAAACTCTGGTTTCAAGAAAACTCGAAGTCTAAAACTTTGTCTTCCTCTTTTCACCTATCCAAATCTCTATTGTTTCAATATATTGGTATAATGTGGCATCAAAAATATCATCGATTTAACCAATTCATTCATATACAACAAAGATATTGCATTTTAAACATGATTTTCGAGAAATTCAACACATCATGTATGGACACTAAACAAGAGTAATTTTTTACTGGACATGCATTCTCATTTTGAAAATCAAGTCATGATTACTGTTCTTTTTCTCAGTGAAGAAGAACCCCTGTGTCCTTCCACAATATGTTGTTTTGGACATATTTAAAGGCTATCTTTTCTTTTTTTTGGAATTGAAGAAATTTGAAAGGTACTATCAAGGTTTGACAAGATAACCTGTTTGATTCCTAGATTTGGGGATCCTACAGGATCCTAGGGGAAGAAGACACCAAAATGCTCTCTTCTTTCCAATGCTGGAGCATCCCATCCACACGTATGAACTTTTATTATTGAAAATAAGAGAGAAGATGCTTAATACATCCTGATGTGGAACACCTCCCAATTTTCTCCCAAAGTACTTACTACATATCTAAACATTCATAAAAAGGTGCCTAAAGTCTTACACGTAGCCATGAGAAGCCATGGGATTTATTTGGTAGAGTGAGCTTGGGTTAGGGGAGCCACCAAAACCACTGGAGTTATTTAAATATGGAACAAAGTTAGGAGAATGTTAATGAAGAGTGAATTCAGAATAGAAAGAGTTGTGGAGAAGTCAGGGAAATGGTAATTTCCTGTGTCTAACCTTCTGAGAATATACATTAGGTGTTCAACATAATGAATGGGCTTGTTTTTCTGGATCCCAGAGTTAAACTGTACTCATTTCAGTACTAAATTCAGAGGAAGATGGTGACTTTTTAAAATTTACTGTTATTGGAACAGACCAGAAAGTGTTTTCTTTGCAGGCACTCAATTCCAGAGAGAATGCAAAAAGTACAGAGCTGTGTCTTTCCAATCTCATGTACCAAATTTACTAATGTAAAAATTTTATTTCATGGCAATAAATGAGTGTAAACTTATAGATAAAATAAGACTTCAGCATTTAGAAAGTGTTGCTCTGCCATACGTTTTATGAGGTTCTTCCCTTAATTACAACCTGTGTTTCTTTGTGACTCCTCCTAAGGCAACATGTAACTATCCAGCTCTTGTCCCCGTCAATGGTCTGAATTAGATAATAATAATGCAATCTCAGAAGAGACCAAAAATAATTTTTAAAAGAGACTAATGTGATAACATCAAAAGTTAGGACACCTGTACTTAGGACCATATAAGAAGAGGGAAACAGTTGGCAGAGAAATATTTGAAGAAATAATGGCTGAAACTATTCCAAATTTGAAAAACTCAAAGTCAAATTCAGGAAGCCCAACAAAACCCAAATAAGATAGATAAAAACGAAGTCATGAGTGGATGCATTAAACTCAAACTTCTGAAAGAGATTAAAAAAAAAATCTTGAATGCAACCAGAGAATAATAACACCTATATGCCCAGATACTTGTATGAGTAAGGAAAATAAGAAATAATGGAATAGTCATCTCAAGAAAAAAAATCTGCCAACCCAGAATTCAATATCATTGATAGTGTCCCAAGATGAAGATAAATTAAGACCTTTTCAAACACTAGTGGGAACATCCATCACCAGCATGCCTGCATTTCAAGAGGTGATGAAAAAAGGAAATTCTTCAGGGTTATGAGTAATAGTATCAGATAGAAAATTGGGTATTTAGGAAGGTAAGAAGAGCATGAGAAATTATAAATATCTATGTAAATATTAAAAGCCAATATTCTGTTAATTTCTTTCTGTATGCATGACTATTCAAAGCAGAGTGTGCAACGGTGACTTCCAGTGTTTGCAATGTATGTAGATATAATACATATGATAACTACGCCATAATGTCTAGGGGAGATGATCAATAAATCTGTTTTATACAAAATTTCTTAAGTTGTAGAAAATTAACTCTAACAAGACTATGAGAAGTTAAGAGTGTATACTGTAATCTTTAGAACAATCACAATATAAGGTAAACAGAGGTAGCCTAGAAGCCAGTATATTAACTGGAATGAAATTCTAAAAAATATTCAAATAATCCTGAAGAAGACAGGCATAGAAGGCACAAAAACAGAACAAATTATGGATCTAGAATAATTTAATTTTGAAATTAACACTATGTAATATGAAAGATTAAAAATAATTAAGAAAATAAATCATCTACCCCAAATTCTTACTTTGTTTATTCTCAACATAAAGTATGTGGCCTGGATTGAGTTAGTATTCTTAGGGAGATTAAGCTTAGATTGCCTTCCCCTGCTATAGATATAATATTTTCCGACCACAAAAAAATGGGCTTAGAAACAGGACAGATGGTAACCACAGTTGTGGTGAGCACAGTGTTATGTACAAACTTGCCAAATCACTGTTTTACACCCAAAATTAATGTAACATTGTGTGTCAGCTCTACTCAAATAACAAAAACAAAAATCTTATGCTTGTTATTTTAAAATCTCCAAATGTGTGTAGTAGTGCATAAAAACACTAACCTTTCATCCAGATAGCCACCATCATCATCATTGTCATAATCATCATCTTCATAATAAAACAAGATTCCTCACCCTTAGGCTTTATTATATGCAAAATTATTTTCTCAGAGCTCAGGGATCATTGTCTTCAAAGACAATGACAGACCTAAAGATATCTGAAAAAAGGAAAATATCCTGACTTAATCTTTCTGGGGTGACTGCTATTTTAAAATACTAATTGTTCATTTTGCTAGATATACAATTGTTACATTTTTGGAAGCAATCTTCTTTATACAGTTAAATGTGATAAGTATATTTACATATCAGGGATAAAATAAACCTCTAATATTATCTCCTCTTAGATATGTTGCCCTTTTTCAGAAAGTTTAGAAATGTAAAATGTTTTCAACTTAACATGAAGTACTGTACTTGCACATTCAGAGCCCATGGATTGTCCTTTTCCTCTTGATCTCTGTATGTTGGGACCCCTGATAATACATTGAATATGCGGCATTTCTGATGACATGACTTCTACATTCCTCTGGATTTACAATGTCAGTTCTGACACTAGCTGCTTTGATTGTTTTTGGTTTGGGAAATACTTGGATCTAAGAAATCTGTGACCTAAGGAAGATTTTTGTAGCACTTCCACAAGTTTTGTAACTGGAATAGTCATCTTCAGCAAATCCCTCAACTGAAAGCAATACTGATGCTTATAGAGACGCCTGGGTGGCTCAGTTGGTTAAGTGTCTGACTTTAGTTCAGTTCATGATCCTAGGGTCCTGGAATCAAGTCCTGTGTAGTCGAATTCCCTGACTACCAGGGAGTCTGCTTCTCCCTCTACCCCTCCGCTTGTTCTCCCTCTCTCTTAAATAAATAAATTAAGCCTTTTAAAAAAAAATACTGATACTTACAGTGTAGTCTAGAGACATGACAACTCCTCCATGTATTCCTGACAACATCTTTTCACAGTTTTTCAACTATCTAGGCTTCACTGGCATTTATTTCTTCACTAGCATTAGGGGTGCTAAATACCATGCAGTCAAAATTCCTTATGGAACTTTGGATTACCCCCTAAATTAACTAATAATAGTTTACTGTCAACTGGTAGCTTTACCAATAACATAAACAGTCAACACATATTGTATATGTTATATGTATTACATATTACATTATTATAAAAAAATTAAGCTAGAAAAAGAAAATGTTATTAAGAAAACTATAAACATTATATCAGTCAAGAAAGGTGAGGTTATCATGTAGTAACAAGTAATTTCCAAATATTGGGTTTTATTACACCAACAAAAATTATATCTGTAGCAAGAGAACTTTATTTCTTACTTAAACCATATGCCTCTCACCCAGATACCTTCACCCCTGGATGAAGGTTTATTAAGTAACCTCTATCTGGAACATCACTGGTTCTTGTGTCAGAGAGAAAAGAGCTACAGAAAGCCATGAACTTGGGCACCTGGGTGGCTCAGTGGGTTAAGCCGCTGCCTTCGGCTCAGGTCATGATCCCAGGTCCTGGGTTCGAGCCCCACATCAGGCTTTCTGCTCAGCAGGGAGCCTGCTTCCTCCTCTCTCTCTGCCTGCCTCTCTGCCTACTTGTGATTTCTCTCTGTCAAATAAATAAATAAAATCTTTAAAAAAAAAAAAAAAGAAAGAAAGCCATGAACTTGCCTCCTAGTATTTCATCTCAGAAGTGCCCAACTTGAGCTCAACAGGGTGAAGGTATATAATCCTCTTATTAGCTTAAAGGTAACAGATAATGAGTACTAATATGCTTAGGACCATTGCCAGAGTAAGAATTTAAATACTTTCATTAAATTCTTTAATTTTACTTTAAGATGATCTAGGCTATGTGGCCTTTTTTGAAACTTAACAAAATAAAATCAATCGATTTTGCCCTGTTATTATGACTTTAAGAGAAAGGCACTCAGGAATTAGCATAGGAGATACCAGACTGTATGCTAAGTGTGCTGAAAAGTGTTATGTGCCCCCAGAATGATTAGCTGCAGGAGGAATGGAAATCCCATAAGACAGAATATACAGTATCTTCATACTTTGTCCAGCAATATTGTTCCTCCCACAGTTTCAATATTGCCAGAAGTAAACTTCTTTGTATGTTATCTGAATTGATTAAAAAAGTAATACAAATACTAATTTATGGCAAAAATATTGTTCAATTTTAATGTATTGATCATCGATATAGATAGACAAATAGCAGAGAGCCTGCTTCCTCCTCTCTCTCTCTGCCTGCCTCTCTGCCTACTTGTGATCTCTGTCAAATAAATATGTATATATAAAAAAGAAATATTCAGTATAAATAAGAAACAGAAAATAAGAAATAAGGTATGGGGGAAGGGAAATGTCCTTAAAACCATCAGAAAGATTGATATTTTACGATGACTGTATGAAATTTGAAAAAGTCAAGACATAGCATAATGTATAAACATGTTAAATCACTAAGTCATATGCCTGAAACTAATGCAACATTGTCTGTCAACAATACTCAAATTAAAAAAAAAGGGGGGGGATCATCTGTGTGACTCAGTCGGTTAAGCATCTGCCTTCAGCTCAGGTCATGGTCCCAGGGTCCTGGGATTGAGTCCCACATTGGGCTCTCAATTCAGTGGGTAGCCTACTTCTCCCTCTCCCTCTGCCTGCTGCTCCCCCTGCTTGTGCTCTCTCTCTCTCTCTCTCTCTCTGTATTAAATAAATAAATAGAATCTTAAAAAAATAAAAATAAATTAATTTAAAAAAGAATTCTAGAAATGAAAAAAAAGACATTTAAATGAAAAATCAATGGGCTAATTAACAAACTAGAAACATTTAGGGACATTAAGGAAGGCACGTGATATAATGAGCACTCGGTACTATGTAAGACGGATGGGAGGTGAGAGGCAAGATGGCGAAGGAGTAGCAGACTGAAATGACATCAGATCCCAGGAGTTCAGCTGGATAGTTATCAAACCATTCTGAACACCTACAAACTCAACAGGAGATAGAAGAGAAGAAGAGCAGCAATTCTAGGAACATAAAATCAGCCACTTTCTGTAAGATAGGAACGTACTGAGAAGTGAATCCTAAGCAATGGGAAGATAGACTGTGGGGTAGGGGGGAAGCTCCCAGCAAGTGGTGAAGCAGTGGAGCACAAAATTAGAATGTTTAGAAGTCTGCTCCACTGAAGGACATCGCTACAGAGGCTAAGCAGGGGTGGAGCCCTTGCAGGGACAGTGTGGTCTCAGCACCCAGGGGGTCACAGAAAGATTGGGAACGTCTGAGTGTGGCAGATCTCCCAGGTATCAGAGCGGGGAAGCTGACTACAGAGACAGAGCAGACGACTGAATTTGCAGATCAGGTTACCTTAAACTGTGATCCAAGGCATAGTCAGACCACTGTGCTTTGAGCAACGACTCTACAAGTGGCAGATTGGGGGAGACTCATCTTCCTCCTCCAGGAGGAGCAGTGCAGCAGGAATCTGATGCATTTGGAGACTCCAAACAGGGCTGTGTACCAGAGATAGAAATGCTCAGTCATAGGCCGGGTGAGCTCGGAGCGCAGCAGGAAACCAGGGAGACAGGAATGATTGACTGCTTATCTCTGAGGATGTACTGAGGAGTGGGGCCATGAGCTCTTGGCTCCTACGGGCACGAGATTGGGAGGTCTCCATTTTCATTCCCATCCTCCAAAACGGTATGAAAAGCATTCAGGGAACAAAAGCTTGGAGAGTGAACCCGAGCAGATTACTTAGCCCAGTCCCTGGCAAGCGTAGTGCAATTCTGCCTTGACCAAAAACATTTGAGAATCACTGCAACAGGCCCCTCCTGTAGAAGATCAGCAAGAACATCCTGCCAAGACCAAGTTACCGATCAAGGAGAACAGTGGAACTCCAGAGCTAGGGGAAATCGACGCTTAGAATTCATGGCCCATGACCCTTTAGTCTTGCAAAGTTTAATTTTTTTTAATTTTATTTTTTTTTCTTATTCTATTTTTTTAACTTTTCTTCTTTCCTCTTTTAAAGTTTTTTAACTAGTTTATCTTAACCTTAATACCTTTCTAAAAAAAATCTTTATAAACCTTCATTGTTATAGTCATATTTTAACCCCTTCAGTGTATTTAATCTTATTTTTTTGTATACATATAGGTTTTTTTTTCTAAAAAATTTTGGGATACAATTTCTTCTAAGAGACCAAAATATACCCTAAACTAGCACATGGCTTTGTTCTAGTCTCCAGCCTAAGCACATTCTCTCCTCTTTTTTTTTTTCTTTTTCCAACCAACTTATCAATTCCTTTTTTAGAATTTTTTTTTAATTTTCATCTTTACAGTCATATTCCATCCCCTCATTGTGTTTATCCATATATATATATATGATTTTCTTTCTTTAAAATTTTGGGAGGTAGTTTCTTCTCAGAGACCAAAATACACTCAACATCAAGTGGGGTGGCTCTGTTCTATTCACCAGTCTAATATATCTATGTATTTATCTAATTTTTTTTTTTAATTCTTATTTCTTTTTTCCCCCTAGCTTCTCCCCCCAGTTTTGGATCTCTTCTGATTTGGTTAGCATACATTTTTCTGGGGTCTTTGCCACCCTTTCAGTATTTTATTCTCTCATTCATATATTCTTATCTGGATAAAATGACCAGGTGGAAAAACTCACCAAAAAAAAAAAAAAAAGAACAAGAGTCAGTACTGGTGGCTAGGGACCTAATCAATACAGTCATTGGTAATATGTCAGAACTAGAGCTCAGAACAATGATTCTCAAGGTGCTAGCTGGGCTTGAAAAAGGCATGGAAGATATTAGAGATATCCTGTGTGGAGAAATAAAATCCCTTTCTGGAGAAATAAAAGAACTAAAATCTAACCAAGTTGAAATCAAAAAGCTATAAATGAGGAGTAATAAAAAATGGAGGCTCTTACTGCTAGTAAGATCTAAAATCCTTAAAGAATTTATCAAACTCAACACCCAAAAAACAAATAATCCAATCAAGAAATGGGCAGAGGACATGAACAAACATTTCTGCAAAGAAGACATCCAGATGGCCAACAGACACATGAAAAAGTGCTCAAAATCACTTGACATCAGGGAAATACAAATCAAAACCACAGTGAGATACCACCTCACACCAGTCAGAATGGCTAAAATTAACAAGTCAGGAAATGATAAATGTTGGAGAGGATGCAGAGAAAGGGGAACCCTCCTACAATGTTGGTGGGAATGTAAGTTAGGGCCTCCACTCTGGAAAACAGCATGGAGGTTCCTCAAAAATTTGAAAATAGAGCTACCCTATGACCAGTAATCACACTATTGGGTGTTTACCCTAAAGATACAAATGTAGTGATCCAAAGGGGCATGTGCACCCCAAAATTTATAGCAGCAATGTCCACAAGAGCCAAACTATGGAAAGAGCCTAGATTTCCATCAACAGATGAGTAGTTAAAGAAGATGTGGTATATATATATATATATATATATATATATATATATAGTCATCAAAAGAAATAAAATATTGCCATTTGCAATGATGTGGATGGATATAGAGGGTATTATGTTGAGGGTAAAAAGTCAATCAGAGAAAGTCAATTATCATATGACCTCCCTGAGAGGCAGAGTGGGGGGGTTTGGGAGGTAGGGAAGGAAAAAATAAAACAAGATGGTATCAGGAGAGAGACAAACCATAAGAGACTCTTAATATCACAAAACAAACTAAGGGTTTCTGAGGGGGGGTATGTGGAGAGAGTGGTTGGGTTATGGGCATTGGGGAGGGTATGTGCTATGGTGAGTGCTGTGAAGTGTTTAAGCCTGACGATTCACAAACATGTACCCCTATGACAAATAATACATTATATGTTAATAAAATAAATAAATAAACAAATAAGTAAATAAATAAATAAATAAAATTAAGAAAACAACAACAACAAAAAAGGAAAAATGAATATGAATCTTCTGATTTCAGAAGGGTCTGTGAATGTGATAGCTTATGAAAAGACCTGTTAAAATTAGAAATTTTGAGAGAGGACAGTAGAAAAATAGGCAGTTAAGATGAGGTTACAGTGCAAAAGATCCAGTTTCAAACGTATGTAAATGGTCTATGTAAAGACTCCCACAGTGAGAAGAGAAACTTTATGGTCTAAATTTCCACAGGTCTTTAAATCTGCATTTTATAATCTGATTTTTTGTGACTGTTATATTTGGGGATAACTTAGCATTAAACAGAAGTTAAAAAAAAAATAAAAGACCAATGAATCACTAACCTCCACTTCTGGAACAAATAATACATTATATGTTAATTAACTGAATTTAAATTTAGAAAAAATAAAGACTTGATTAAGCCTTTTCTTCCAACTGAAAGTATATTTCTAGTGATGACATTTATAGCTATACTTGGCAATTGAGATTTAAATACCTTTTCTTTTTCAAACAAACAAAAAGAAACATTTAGGGAGAAAGTAAGTGAATTGAAAGAATAATTGAAGATGAGAAAACAAGGTAGAAACTATGAAAGATTCTCAAATATGAAGGATAGCATTTGAAGATTAGATCATAACAATAGGAAAAATTCAGATAAGTGATAATGAAAGAGAGCACACGTGATTGTAGTCAGTATTGGTGCACCTGACAGCACACACATTCAAGAAACACAATTCATCACTACCAGAAAAGATAGTTTAATGAACACCCAGCTGCATCACAGTAAATCTATTTCTAATTCCTGTCTTTCCATTTTCCTTTAAAGATTTCACAAATTATATTTTTCCCCAACAGTACACTGGAACTATTCTCTATTTTTTAAGTTCAGTAATAAACTGTCATCTTACTTGAATTAGCAGCAGTATTACACACAGTAGTTCATTAATTCCTTCTGGAAACGTTTTCTTCACTTGGCACCCAGGGCAACGCATTTTCTTGTTTTTTTTTTTAATTCCCATCTCATCACTATTGGACATACACTTTATGTCCATAAGTTCAGCCATCATTATCCCCTTCCCTAAACTGATTATTCTAGATCTTCAGATTAGTGACGCCAACATTTCACTTGGCAAAATCTAGACACATATACATCATTCCTGTACTTTTTCTCTCTCCACTCTTCTCTTCACCAATTGTTGGATTTAAAGTCCTCCACTGTGTCAGTTTAGTTCACTAATCAGTATCATACTCACCATTCCTAACATGACAATTTTCGGTAAAATACATATTTACTTCTACAGTTTGTGACCCATAACTGCTGTTCTTGTTTGTTCTTTATTCCCATTATCAAATCCATTGTCCTCTGGGCAGATTGTCTACCCAAAACATAGAAATCTGACTTTGTTAGTCCTTGCTTAAAACTCCTCAAAGGATTTTTACTACTACATGTTACTATTCAAAAAACATATCTTAGATTATGACTCTTGGGGTGCCTGAGTGGCTCAGGCTTTGGGAATCTGCCTTCAGCTCAGGTCATGATCCCAGGGTCCTGGGATTGAGCCCCACATCAGGCTCCCTGCTCCATGGGAAGGCTGCTTCTCCCTCTCTCACTCTCCCTGCTTTTGTTCTCTCTCTCGCTATGTCTCTCTCTGTCAAATAAATAAATAAAAATCTTTAATAAAAAAAAAAGATTATGACTTTTCCTTCTCGCACTTGCTTCTTGTCATTCCAGACTGTTCCAGACTCTATCCTGATCTCCACCTATTCGTAACCTCACCTAATAAACCGACAATAATGAACTTCATTTGATTTTCCTGATTTTACTGTCTCAGTTTTCTGTGCTGTTTTATTTGTAGGCCTATGTCCTTAGGCACTTGGGATAAGTAATATCCAAATTTTATGTCATCTACAAAATTTTAGTATCCTTTCATGTTTAGAGTTCTGAAATAAACACAAAACCTATTCAGATGCAAGATGCAGAAGTTACAAATATCATCTTATTGGGTTTTTTTGGTTTTTGTTTTTGTTTTTGTTTTTTAGTGAATGTGGAGATTACCACTGTGGCAGGAAATGTAAGGTTAAATGGCACACAAACAACCAATCAAAGAAAAATAAGTAGGATGCTGACAGAAATTTGAAATCATCCGACTTGTAAGTCATGCTTGTGATTTATTTGAGAACAATTTTGAAAAGAGTTGTTACTTATATAGCTGTTTATTCACAAATTCTAAGTAATAGCACAGGGAAAAATTTTTTCTGTCCCATTATAGCATATAAATTGATATTAAACAAAAAATGAAGTCTCGGAGGGAGAGGATGAGAAGTTAACATGGTGAAAATATTTGTGAATAAAATGGCATCTGAGTAGTATTGCTTATTTTTAGAATTACAGAAAGTTTTATTTGAGATGGGACCAAGAAATTATTTATCCATTAAGAGCTCAAGAAACTATGCCAAACAACATTAGTTAGTTGCCAAGATGGCGACCTATTCTCCCTCCCTTCTCGCCAAAGCATACATTTAAGATTTTTCGAATCTCTGCCTTGTATTCACCCTATTACAATGTTCTAGTGACATTAGTGTGACGTTATATGTGCTTTGCCCACTACATAATCCCTAGCTGAATGTTCTGCATAAATATTTAGTTTTTGAATAAGTATGTTTGCAGATTTCTTACTTTAAAAAAAAAAAAAAACAACTCCAGTACTGTCAGCATAGTGTTCTATTAGTTTCAAGCGTACAATATAGTGATTCATTAACTCCACGCAGCTCCCCTCTGGTAACCATCTGTTTGTTCTCTATATTGTTATCTATTTTGCTTCAATATGCCCATCCACACCCAGACTCGGATCTATTTCTGTCTTTATTATTTACGTTCTTGCTCTTGTAAATTTTAGAAGTGGTCTTTGGACATGTTTCTTATGAATTCAAACATATTTACCAAAGAGTGAAGGCTACACAAGTTCCATTGGGTCTTAACCACAGACCTTTTACTTTCATTTCTGGGCAACTGCCCACTATATACCTCTGACCACATCCAGGTTCAATGTCACAGCTTCAAGTGAGCATCCTGCCCCAGAGGACTTTTTCTCACCACAAAGTTGCACCTTAGCCTCAACACCTCCTCCCTTTGGGGTACACAGGAAGAGCTTAATACCCCCTCAGGCCATGTAAACCTGCAAAATTGTAGCCAACTGGCCAAGAAGGCCAGTGGATGAGGTGTTGGTGGGTGGTTATTCTCATTTAACAAAAGTAATTTCTGAATAGTTTGTTGAAGTGGTGGTGGGTATTTTTAAATGACTTGAACCCAGGCTGTTTGCATAGCTTTGTCACTTTCTTTCCCCAATAGTTTCAAGAAGTCAGATAAATATGCCCAGGTGAAGCCCATGCATATATTTTTGTAGCCAAATTACCATTTCTGCATAATTTTTATTGGCTTTATTTCATGTATCAGAAAGTATATTTTCTGAAAGTTATATCACATCCTTTTGTAATTTTATGTGTCACCAAAGCATCACTAATGTTCAGCAAATCCTCTATAGATGTTCCAACATGACAGATGCAAAATATGTGCTCAGCATCAAGGAAGAAATTAGAATATCTGTTTACATATTGTTTCTTGATACAACTAAGGTTTTTTAACTCTTCCTCTCCCTTTTAATTTTTTTTTTTTAATTCACCATCCTGACCTCACACTAGAATATGCCTCTTTAAGATTCCTTTCTTCAGGGGCACCTGGCTGGCTCAGTTGGTTAAGTGTCTGCCTTTGGCTCAGGTCATGATCTCAGGGTCCTGGAATCGAGCCCTGAATCAGTCTCTCTGCTCAGCAGGGAGCCTGCTTCCACTCTCTCTGCCTGCCTCTCTGCCTACTTGTGATCTCTCCCTCCCTTTCTGTCACATAAATAAATAAATAAAATCTTTAAAAAAATAAGAAAGAAAAAAGAAAAAAATCTGCATTCTTCACACTGTGAGATGTATAAAGTAGGATGACAGTATCACCTGCCTTCAGCTTAGTAACTTCTTTGCCAACACTTTCCACAATTCCAGCACCTAATGTCCTATATATATGTGTGTGTGTATATACATATACATATATATATATGTACATATATATATACATATATATATAAATATGTTTTCCAGAATGGCTGTACCAGTTTGCATTCCCACCAATAGTGTAAGACTGGTCCCCTTCCTCCACAGGCTCCTTTTGGGTGTGGTAGTCCTCTTTATCATTTTTTAAGGTAAAAAAAATTATGAGTAGCTAAAAACCAGAACTCTAAGACATTAGTTGATTATATGGTATTTTGGCATAAGATTTGGTGCTAATGTTCTGAGAAATAGAAAGTAATATAATGAGCAATGTTCACAAAGAAAGTAAAGGTCCTGTTTAATAGAAGCAGAGATGGTGTAAGATACCACATATATCATAAATGAAGTCATTAACCACAAACTGATAATTGTTGAAGCTATGCATATGAGGGTTCATTATGGAACTTTTATTTTTGTATGCACTTTTTCATTATGGAACTTTTATTTTGTATGCATATATTTTTATAATTAAAAGGTCATGTGAATACACATATATGTCTATATACTTGTATGCACTTGTGTGTGTGCATATACTGATATATAGGTGTACACATATGGAAGATATCTTTCTATAGTTCCAACTTATATGATATAGCATACTTGATTCCATTCAAATTTATAACAGCATGTTCACAAAATGATTATGAAGTTAACTTAATTTTCATCTTTTTTCCCCCACACAGTACTTATAACCATATTTTAGAACAATTTTTCACTTAAAATTCAGAAAGAAATTATCTAATAACACCATGTGTTTCTCAAAACTCTGGGTACCTTCTTATCACTGAATTCATCATTTAAGTCATAAAATCATGTTAACGCCTACCATTTATTTCACTACGTAGTGGAATTTTCTGTGCTGTGATGAAGTGGAAGTAGTGTGGTTTGTGCTATGCTTCTTCACAATATGAGATTACAGTAACACTTGCCGTATCTTTCTTAGGAATCAGACTTGATGCTCTACTTTTAGTTCTAAAGTGATAGCTCAGGACGTGTCTTAATTTTTCAGTTGTATAGGAGACTTTTATCCACACGAATCAAGACCTTCCTTCTTTGATCAGGTGTGTTTCTGTGTGTGTCTGTGTTTCTAAAAACTGTTTTTCAGGAAATGAGAAATTCTTGAGGTTTCAAACTCGAGAAAGTTTCCAAAAATATTTACACTGTAAGGTAACTATAATTGCTTCTTTGAATAGAATTACGGAGGTCAAGGAATTCTTCTTACTTCTGAGGTATATACTGGTTTACACTACATTCAGTGGTGAGTAGGCAGGATATATTTACTGAAGAATAAGATGTTATGATGTTGCTAGAAGATGGAGTCTTGTCATTAAACAAAACTAGAGGAATCAATCTACATTTGGGATTAAAAGATTGAATTTCAAATTGAATTCACACATGGGAATTTTCTGCTCTTATGCAGGGCACTTACCTTCTGTGATACACGACTTTATTTGCAAAATGAAAAAAACATATTGTTACTTCCTACTATGATGATCAAATATGAAACAGCTTTTTTAAAATCTATGCACTATGTATATTTAGTTAATAGCCATTTTCTCTCTGAAAGCTCTTCTAGACACTGTAAGATGTTACTATATAAATAAACATGAGATTATTTTTGCTAATAAAGATGGTGATGATAACTTATAGATGATGATGGTGGTGATGATGATGATACTAATGATGATACTATGGACAGAAGTTGAATTAATATGTAATAGAAACAAACATCCAAAGAATTCATATGTCTTACCCAAATTTGCCTTGCCAAAAAAAATTGTCACCAAGTAAGATAACTATAAATAGAAAACTATAGATGTTGTCATTCAAGATCAGTAATGGAAAATATTTTTGATTAAGTAGCTTAATGTAGGTGAATGAAAAACACCTATTGCATTTTTTAAATATTTATTTTTTATTTTATAACTAAAAGAAATGCAAAACTTTAATTTTGCCTGGCTTGTATGAACTCCTATTTTCATTTTCCTCTTTATATATATGAATGGGAGAGATATTTTTGTATTCTTATTTTTCTAAGGAAGATATGTCATCTTCAATATGAAGATTTTGGATTCATCTCTGGAGTAAATAAATAGTCATAATCTGACAATGAACCTGATCCGAGATCGGTGGGCTCGTCCCAACATGGGTATGTGTTTTCCACATAGATGTGCAATTTAGCCTGTGTATAATTTTAAGATTCCCAGAATTTGATACAAGTGTACAAGGCATAAGAAAGCAAGCTACTCTAATTCATTTATGTTCATTTCATGTTATATTTTAAATGGAGTTTTCAAAAACTTGAAAGCTTTTTTCCTCCTTTGTTTCATTAACTAAAGTAAAATCTTTCACAATTTGAGGTAACCTGAAATAGTGACAGCATGAGGATTTGGAATTAGAAGAATTTTAATCAAACTTTTACTAGTCTGTAGCTTTGAGATCTGGACAACCCACATCTTCTCTGCACTTGAGTTTCCTTTCTCTATCAAATAGAGATATAAAACATGTTATATGTACATTAGTCAATTTCTATTTCTAGCATTATATTAAATACAAATATGATTTTGGCCTCCTGTAACATTCAATTTTTTCATCCATAAAATAATACCTACCCTCTTCACATGTTTGATAATTATGTTACATATGGTATGTACAAACAATGCTTTAGTTTAGTTTTAGGTATAAAAGATAATTAATATTAACATTTCATTATGTAAAGTTTTTATGTATTTAGTAATGATAACTATTTCAGGAAGAGAGCAAAGTGGCTTTTTACTTGTTTTGTTCAGAGGCAGCTTATTTGTCTTTATCTTAAAATTTTACACATTATTTGTATGTCCTTCACTTGAAAAAAAGGCAATTACTGCTTACTACATGATTAACATTATTGATTCTAAATGAATGTTATTTTAATTTCACTTTTTAAACCACTCATGACAAGTTGTGTTAATATCCTTTGGTGTTTTGTTCCTTTTTTCCCTTTTCTTTTTTTTGCGTATAATTTGTGAAGTTATTAATTTAGCAAATATGGCTCTATGAATTAAACACATGTCTATCTCCCTAGGTCCCTGTTTTACTATACACTGTCTTTATTTTAATGTTAGATTTTATCACACACTAAGAATTATCTTATTTTATAGCACAGATCTGCTAAAGACCTTTTGCCATAGAATAAATATAATTTTATTCATATTACAAGTATAAAAATCATAATAATGAAGTAATATAAAACAAAAGTAACTTGATGTTATACTTTAAAAAGGATATGAACAGTATGTCAAGTTAAATATGAAAAACTATGACCAAAGGGGCCGAAAGGCTATGACTCCTATTGACCTGAACTGCTTTTCTCTAGAAATGAATGAAGTTCATAATTATAACTTGGAACTGGTAAAGCATGGTACGTCTCCACGATGGCAAAAGAGAAAGTCTACATTAATCACAAGCAAATGTGGAGAAAATCGTAAGTTCAATACTCCATTTGTCTTTTCTCACTATACTGAGGTGAGTCTTGGAATCTGTATGATTAGATCAGTGATTAACAGTCAGTTTGTTTTACCTTAATGAGAAAAGCAGAAATGAAATTAACTCTAGTATAATATTGGAATATATAATACAATTAGCAGATATTGTTCAGCTTAGAATTTTTTCATGCCCCATAAATGATACTATCATTAACATAATAATGACAACCAGGACAGCAGTTTCTTGATTTTTTTTCAAGTTTTTATTTAAATTCCAGTTAGTTAATATATGGTGTAATAATAGTTTAAGGTTTAGAATTTAGTGATTCAGTACTTACATATAACACCTGGTGCTCATTACAAGTGCTCTCCTTAATCCCTAACACCTATCTAGCCCATCTCCCACCCACCTACCCTCTGGTAACCATCAGTTTGTTCTCTATAGGTAAGAGTCTGTTCCTTGGTTTGCCTTTTTTCCCCCTAGGTTCATTTGTTTTGTTTCTCAAATTGCACATATGAGTGAAATCATATGGTATTTGTCTTTCTCTGACTGACTGATTTTGTTTGGCATAATACTCTCTAGCTCCACCCACACCATTGCAAATGGCAAGATTTCATTCTTTATGATGGTTGAGTGATATTCTAATATTCTATATATAAAATATATATAAAATATTCTAATATATATTAGAATATATATATATATATATATATATATATATATATATAAATTTTTTATCCATTCATTTTGTCCATTCATCAGTCAATGGACATTTGGGATCTTTCCATAATTTGGCTAATGTTAATAATGTTGCAGTAAACAACAGGGTGCATATATCCCTTTAAATTAGTATTTTGTATCCTTTGGGTAAATACCTGGTAGTACAACTGATGGATTGTAGGACAGTTCTATTTTTAACTTTTTGAGGAACCACCATACTGTTTCCCACAGTAGCTGTACCAGTTTGCATTCTTACCAACAATGCATGAGTGTTCTGCTTTCTCCAATTCCTCACAAATGTCTGTTGTTTCCTGTGTTCATTTTAGCCATTTTGACTGGTGTCAGTTGATATCTCATCATAGTTTTGATTTGTATTTCCCTGATAATGAGTAATGTTGGACATCTTTTCATATGTCTGTTGGCCACCTAGATGTCTTCTTTGTAAAATGATTATTCATGCCTTCTGCCCATTTTAACTGGGTTATTTGTTTTTTGGGTGTTGAGTTTTATAAGTTCTTCATATATTTTGGATACTAGATATGTCATTTGCAAGTATCTTTTCCTATTCCATAGGTTGTCTTTTAGTTCTGTTGAGTGTTTCCTTCACTATGAAGAAGATTTTTATTTTTATAAGTTCCAATAGTTTATTTATGCTTTTGTTTCTCTTGCCTCAGGAGACATACTAGTAAGAAGTTGCTATGGCCAATGTCAAAGAGTTTACTGTCTCTGTTCTCCTGTAGAGTTCTCATGGTTTCCTGTCTCACATTTAGGTCTTTCATCAACTTTAAATTTATTTCTGTGTATAGTCCAAGAAAGTGATCCAGTTTCATTCTTTTGCATGTTGCTCTCCAATTTTCCCAACACCATTTGTCAAAGAGACTGTCCTTTTTCCATTGTATATTCTTTCTTGCTTTGTCAAAGGTTAGTTGGCCATAGAGCTGTGGGTTCATTTCTGGATTTTCTATTCTATTCTATTAATCTATGTGTCTATTTTTGTGCCAGGACCATACTGTCTTGATTACTACAGGTTTGTAATATAACTGGAAGTCTGGAATTGTAAAGCTTCTAGTTTTGCTTTTCTTTCTCAAGGTTGCTTTGGGTATTCAGGGTCTTTCATGGTTCCATACAAAGTTTAGGATTGTTTGTTCTGGCTCCATGAAAAATGCTTTTGGTATTTGGCTAGAGATTACATTGAATGTGAGACCGCAGTTTCTAAGGGAGCACTGAACAACTAACTTTAAGGAGAAGTAAATGAAATGGAAACAAAAGGGAAAGGAAATACAAAATATCTTTCAGAGATCTGTTCTTAAAGGTGTGGAAGCAACAATTTGATTGTCATTCACAGAAATGTTTCAGAATGTACAGAGATAAGCTCTCTGTCTTTTATCAAGCCAGAATACCATTGAAAATAGAGCCTGAAATGGTTTACACAGAAAGGAAAACAACAGACTTCTCACTTATGAATCTTCATAAAGTGTTAAAAAATAAATGATTATTTATTAGTGGATTACAAGGAGGGAAATGTGCCATATGCAGTCATCAAAGGGGAAAGTTTGTATGATCATATGCATAATGTTGAAAAGGTTTTAGATAAAAATCACTCTGAGTTCTTAATTTAAAAGGACTTAATTTTTAAAATCTCTAATACATAAATACTTTTTTAAAATATATATTTATTCAGAAGTTATCATTATGCTTATTGATAAATGCTAGCTGCATTTTTTTTTTACAGATTTTATTTATTTATTTCACAGACAGAGATCACAAGTAGGCAGAGAAGCAGGCAGAGAGAGAGGGGGAAGCAGACTCCCTGCCAAGCAGAGAGCCCAATGCAGGGCTCGATCCCAGGACGCTGGGATCATGACCTGAGCCGAAGGCAGAGGCTTTAACCCACTGAGTCACCCAGGCGCCCCTGCATTTTTATTATAGTTAGAAAAGACAAGAATTTTTGCTGTCATTGTTGTTGACTAATAGTAATTGTTCTGCTGGTGCTAGCCAACATGAATAACCAAGAAAAAGAAAAAAAGCAAATGATGTGACATTAGAATAAAAAGGCAAAATAAACATTACTTGCAATTATTTGTAATTTAAAATACTTTTTTTAAATTTTTAAATTTTTTAATACACATATAATGTATTTTTATCCCCAGGGGTACAGGTCTGTGAACCGCCAGGTTTACACATTTCATAGCACTCATCATAGCACATACCCTCCCCAATGTCCATATCCCCACCACCCTCTCCCATCCCTCCCCCCCCCAGCAACCTTTTAAAGACCCTCAAAAA
This sequence comes from Lutra lutra, assembly GCF_902655055.1. Lineage (NCBI taxonomy): Eukaryota > Metazoa > Chordata > Mammalia > Carnivora > Mustelidae > Lutra > Lutra lutra. Next base: position 90,587,442 of record NC_062285.1, read on the forward strand.
CTTCATTCAAAAATGTGACAAACAATATGAAAATCTGATATGAGGACTCAATTGAAGATAAGATATAAAATCAATTGCCTTACTATCTAGAAAAACAATAAAAATGTGATGAAACAAAAATTCCATATATACAAGACCAAATTTTTTTTTAAATACAGAAATAAACTTTTTAATTAAAAACGCTAGAAGTAAAACTATCAATTTAAAGTTGTATTGACAGGGGCACCTGGGTGGCTCAGTGGGTTAAAGCCTCTGCCTTTGGCTCAGGTCGTGATCCCAGGGTCCTGGGATGGAGCCCCACATAAGGCTTTCTGCTCAGCAGGGAGTCTGCTTCCCCCTCTCTCTTCCTGCCTCTCTGCCTACTTGTGATCTCTGTCAAATAAATAAATAAAATCTTAAATTAAAAAGTTGTATTGACAAACATAAAATAAACATGTATAATGGGAAAAGACATTTTAAAGATGTAAATTATCTCCATATATTTATGCATTTAATGTGACTCTATTGAAAGATTAATTACAATATTTTAAACATACAGGTTCTTGAAAAGCTTAAAGTTCTTTTTATTTTTTTATTTTTCTTTTTTTTTAAGATTTTATTTATTTATTTGACAGAGAGAGACACAGCGAGGGAGGGAATACAAGCAGGGGGAGTAGGAGAGGGAGAAGGAGGCTTCCTGCCAAGCAGGGAGCCCAATATGGGGCTCGATCCCAGGTAGCTGGGATCATGACCTGAGCCAAAGGCAGAAGCTTAACCCACTGAGCCACCCACATAACCCAAGTTCTTTTTATTTTAAAGTTCTTAAGGTACATATAAAGTGTAATGATAACCAAAATATTTTGAAAAAGAAATGTAATATATAGCTGTGGGTACTGTGAAAAACTCAAGCATATTGCAAAACTAAGGGAATTTTACATATAGTGTGAGTGGAAAATGCATAAAGAACATAGGAATAAATGAAAATATAACTATGAATGTATTACATGCTAAAGGTGGTATTTCATAGCAATGAGAACACATTGATTTATTCAGTAAATGATGTTAGAAAAATTAAGTGCCCATTTGGAAAAAAAAATTTTAAATTTAAGTTCCTACCTTATTTATTACACACACACACACACACACACACACACACACATGCAAAAATATCAAATAGGTCAAATAAAAAAGGAAACCATATAACATGATGACACATGAGTTCAACATACTTTATAAACTAAGAATAATGAAGACATTTTATCATATCCAAAAAAAATCAGTTATAAAGGAAAATTTGATCAAGGTAACCATTACACATTCAACACTCCCACAATTTCATAATGTTAAAGCAGAAATATCTGAGATGTGTGTTTGCAAAACATATGGTAAGAAATGAACTAATACCCTTAACCCGAAAAGCAAAAAAGGAACCAGCTACTCAATACAAACAAGAGAATTATCAGAGAAATAAAATAAAAACATTATTTAACCATAGTAAAAGATGTCCAATCTTATTCATAACAGGAAAAACAGAATTTAAATTAAAAATATTGCTTATAAGGTTTAGATATTTTAAAATGTGAATAATACTTAGTGCAGAGAAGATGTGAGCAAACAGGCTTTTAAATTTATTTTTGGTACTACATAAATTGGTATTTCTTCTTTGGACTGAAAATTTCAATCACTACAAAAATTTTAAATGCAAATGCCCTTGACTCAGCAGTTACTCTCTCAGGTATTTCTCTTAGAGAGGAACTCAAAAATATATACAAGTGTGTATAAAATATTATTCATATTGTTATATCTAATAGCAAAACTCAGAAACAATTTAAATACATGTTGGAAAAAATTAAGTTTGTCAATAGATTTTGTCCACGTATCAATGAAATGTAATGAAAGCAACTATTTATAAAATTTTGACTTTATAAGACATGATATAGAATAATCACTAAGATATATTCTTTTTTTTTTTTTTTTTTTAAGATTTTATTTATTTGTCAGAGAGAGAGGAGAGCGAGCGAGCACAGGCAGACAGAATGGCAGGCAGAGGCAGAAGCAGGCTCCCTGCCAAGCAAGGAGCCCGATGCGGGACTCGATCCCAGGACGCTGGGATCATGACCTGAGCCGAAGGCAGCTGCTTAACCAACTGAGCCACCCAGGCGTCCCAATATTCTTAAGTGAAAAAAAAAATCACGAAGTATTTTCTGCAGTTTCTTCAACATGTTTTTAAAAAGGGATTGAAGGGAAATGTCTATGTTTATTATTGTATCTACATAAAAATATTTTTTAAATTATAGCCATGATTTATTCTATGGAGGAAACTGGAGAACTTTTAGAGAGAAACAGTAGGGAGTATGCATTTCTATAGTCTTTTTTTTTTTTTAAATCACTTGCAAAGTACTTATTTTACTAGTTTTAAGTTAAAGTACTGATGTCCCTCCCCCCTAAAAAGCACTCATAACATTTATATCAAACATGAACATACCAAACTTTTTAATCTTTATTTTCTATTCGTTCTCTTTTTTTTTTTTGACAGCACGTCCATTTTTTGTAGCCCGTGCCATTGCTATAGCTATGGGGATCCATTTCATTATAATGGTAATGATATGCGGTGCCATATTCATACATTGTAAGTGATAGTAGAGAAGTAGATAGAATATTCTTGACTTAATGATTGTAATGCATTACTTTGATTAGTATTCAGAAATACAGAGACATAAACAAGCAATATTGTATGTGTCTTTATGTTTTTGCTATTAGTGTAAAAACGTGTCAACTACTTTTGCTAGGACTATGTTACTAATAACCTTTTAATAATTTTATTTTTTAATTCTTGAACTGTGTTTTACAAATAATGTTTTATTAGTTTTAGATGTACAATATAGTGATTCAACAATTCTATACATTACTCAGTGCTCACAATGATGAATGTAATCACCATCTGTCATTATACAATGCTATTACAATATTTTTGACTATATTCCCTATGTTGTACTTTTCATCTTCATGACTTACTTATTTTATAACTGGAAGTTTGTACCTCTTAATCCTCTTAATTATTTTAATAGCATTATTCAACCAAGAAGCTCCAATTTCTTTGCAAGGTAAGTGAAAGTTTTCTAATGTTTTGAAGCACAGATTACATGAATCTCTATATAACTGAGCATAAGCATGCATCCAATGTTATTAAGAGAGTGTGTGAGAAAATGATTAATTCTTGTCCGTAATCCATAACATCTCCCAATTTTTATTTTTTAACAATGAAAGAGTGCTTGTAAAAAAGCAGAAGACACTTGGTTTTGACATCTGTCTCTCTTTATAAATGTGTAAAGATATGTCATTGGAGGTGATCCAATTGGTTATCTGGAATGTTAAAGTTACAATAAAAGAGTATTTAAACTGTCTAGACAAAATCTGCTATAATCTTCAGACTCGTACAGAATTAATAATATATTCTCTCTTTCTAGAAAGTTATTGTGGCCCATGTCCTAAAAACTGGATATGTTATAAAAATAACTGTTACCAATTTTTTAATGAGAGCAAAAACTGGTACCAGAGCCAAGCTTCTTGTATGTCTCAAAATTCCAGTCTCCTGAAGATATACAGCAGAGAAGATCAGGTTGAGTATTTGTTTTAATTTCCCTTACTATACTCAGTCCTAACATGGGAGGCAACTCACTGAAATATGAACCTGAAACATAAGAGAGTCACTAAGACTCAGATATATCCATCCTAAATTTTTCTGCATCAAAAATAAGAAAGCAGAAGGGAATCAAGATGGCAGAGAAGTAGCAGGCTGAGACTACTTCAGGTAGCAGGAGATCAGCTAGATAGCTTATCTAAAGACTGCAACACCTACAAATCCAACGGGAGATCGAAGAGAAGAAGAACAGCAATTCTAGAAACAGAAAATCAACCACTTTCTGAAAGGTAGGACTGGCGGAGAGGTGAATCCAAAGCGACTGGAAGATAGACCGTGGGGGGAGGGGCCAGCTCCCGGCAAGCAGCAGAGCAACGGAGTGCAAAATCAGGACTTTTAAAAGTCTGTTCCGCTGAGGGACATCACTCCAGAGGCTAAACCGGAGTGAAGCCCACACGGGGTCAGCGTGGCCTCAGGTCCCACAGGGTCACAGAAGGATCGGGGGTGTCTGAGGGTCGCAGAGCTTGCAGGTATTAGAACAGGGAAGCCGGATACAGAGACAGAGCCGAGGAGTGAGCTCACACCTCGGGGTTAACTTGAACCGGTTGCAGGCACGGTCAGCTCGGAGCACGGCCGGAGGCCAGGCAGACGGGAGTAAATGGGTGCTGTTCTCTGAGGGCGCACTGAGGAGTGGGGCCCCGAGCTCTTGGCTCCTCCGGGCCAGAGACTGGGAGGCCGCCATCTTCATTCCTGTCCTCTGGAACTCTACGGAAAGTGCTCAGGGAACAAAAGCTCCCGAAAGCAAACTCGAGTGGATTACTCAGCCCGGCCCCGGGTAAGGGCGGTGCAATTCCGGCTGGGGCAAAGACACTTGAGAATCACTACAACAGGCCCCTCCCCCAGAAGATCAACAAGAAATCCAGCCAGGACCAAGTTCAACTACCAAGGAGTGCAGTTTTAATACCAAGGAGAGCGGCGGAATTCCAGAGGAGAAGAAAGCAAAGCACGGAACTCATGGCTTTCTCCCCATGATTCTTTATCTTGCAGATAATTTGATTTTTTTTCTTTTTCAATTTTTTTCTCTCTTCTTCTGCTAATTTTTAAACTTTTACCCTTTTCTTTTTAAACGTTTTTAGCTAGTTTATCTAATATATATATATATAATTTTCTTTTTCATATTTTTTCTTTATTCGTTTTCTTTTTTTAATTGTTTCCTTTTTTTTTTTTCTTTCTGAACCTCCTTTTATCCCCTTTCTCCAACCCCCCCCACGATTTGGGATCTCTTCTTACTTGGTTAAAGCATATTTTGCTGGGGTCTTTGCCACCCCTTTAGTATTTTATTTGCGTTTTCATATACTCTTATCTGGACAAAATGACAAGGCAGAAAAATTACCACAAAAAAAAGAACAAGAGGCAGTACCGAAGGCTAGGGACCTAATCAATACAGACATTGGTAATATGTCAGATCTAGAGTTCAGAATGATGATTCTCAAGGTTCTAGCCAGGCTCAAAAAAGGCATGGAAGATATTAGAGAAACCCTCTTGGGAGATATAAAAGCCCTTTATGGAGAAATAAAAGAACTAAAATCTAACCAAGTTGAAATCAAGAAAGCTATTAATGAGGTGCAATCAAAAATGGAGGCTTTCACTGCTAGGATAAATGAGGCAGAAGAAAAAATTAGTGATATAGAAGACCAAATGACAGAGAATAAAGAAGCTGAGAAAAAGAGGGACAAACAGCTGCTGGACCACGAGGGCAGAATTAGAGAGATAAGTGACACCATAAGACAAAACAACATTAGAATAATTGGAATTCCAGAAGAAGAAGAAAGAGAGAGGGGGGCAGAAGGTATATTGGAGAGAATTATTGGAGAGAATTTCCCCAATATGGCAAAGGGAACAAACATCAAAACCCAAGAGGTTCAGAGAACCCCCCTCAAAATCAATAAGAATAGGTCCACACCCCATCACCTAATAGTAAAATTTACAAGTCTTAGTGACAAAGAGAAGATCCTGAAAGCAGCCCGGGAAAAGAAGTCTGTAACATACAATGGTAAAATATTACATTGGCAGCAGACTTATCCACAGAGACCTGTCAGGCCAGAAAAAGCTGGCATGATATATTCAGAGCACTAAACGAGAAAAACATGCCGCCAGGAATACTATATCCAGCTAGGCTATCATTGAAAATAGAAGGAGAGATTAAAAGCTTCCAGGACAAACAAAAACTGAAAGAATTTGCAAACACCAAACCAGCTCTACAGGAAATATTGAAAGGGGTCCTCTAAGCAAAGAGAGACTCTAAAAGTAGTAGATCAGAAAGGAACAGAGACAATATACAGTAACAGTCACCTTACAGGCAATACAGTGGCACTAAATTCATATCTCTCAATAGTTACCCTGAATGTTAATAGGCTAAATGCCCCACTCAAAAGACACAGGGTGTCAGAATGGATAAAAAAACAAAACCCATCTATATGTTGCCTACAAGAAACTCATTTTAAACCCGAAGACACCTCCAGATTTAAAGTGAGGGGGTGGAAAAGGATTTACCATGCTAATGGACATCAGAAGAAAGCAGGGGTGGCAATCCTTATATCAGATCAATTAGATTTTAAGCCAAAGACTATAATAAGAGATGAGGAAGGACACTATATCGTACTCAAAGGAACTGTCCAACAAGAAGATCTAACAATTTTAAATATCTATGCCCCTAACGTGGGAAGAGCCAACTATATAAACCAACTAATAACAAAATCAAAGAAACACATCAACAATAATAATATAATAGTAGGGGACTTTAACACTCCCCTCACTGAAATGGACAGATCATCCAAGCAAAAGATCAATACAGAAATAAAGGCCTTGAATGACACACTGGACCAGATGGACATCACAGATATATTCAGAACATTTCATCCCAAAGCAACAGAATACACATTCTTCTCTAGTGCAGATGGAACATTTTCCAGAATAGATCACATCCTCGGTCCAAAATCAGGTCTCAACCGGTATCAAAAGATTGGGATCATTCCCTGCATATTTTCAGACCACAATGCTCTGAAGCTAGAACTCAATCACAAGAGGAAATTTAGAAAGAAACCAAATACATGGAGACTAAACAGCATCCTTCTAAGGAATGAATGGGTCAACCAAGAAATTAAAGAAGAATTGAAAAAATTCATGAAAACAAATGATAATGAAAACACAATGGTTCAAAATCTGTGGGACACAGCTTAGGCAGTCCTGAGAGGAAAATATATAGTGGTACAAGCCTTCCTCAAGAAACAAGAAAGGTCTCAGGTACACAACCTAACCCTACATCTAAAGGAACTAGAGAAAGAAACCCTAAACCCAGCAGAAGAAGAGAAATCATAAAGATCAGAGCAGAAATCAATGAAATAGAAACCAAAAAAAAAACAATAGAACAAATCAATGAAACTAGGAGCTGGTTCTTTGAAAGAATTAATAAGATTGATAAACCCCTGGCCAGACTTATCAAAAATAAAAGAGAAAGGACCCAAATAAATAAAATCATGAATGAAAGAGGAGAGATCACAATGAACACCAAGGAAATACAGACAATTATAAGAACATACTATGAGCAACTCTACGCCAACAAATTGTACAATCTGGAAGAAATGGATGCATTCCTAGAGACATATAAACTACCACAACTGAACCAGGAAGAAATAGAAAACTTGAACAGACCCATAACCAGTAAGGAGATTGAAACAGTCATCAAAAATCTCCAAACAAACAAAAGCCCAGGGCCAGACGGCTTCCCGGGGGAATTCTACCAAACATTTAAAGAACTAATTCCTATTCTCCTGAAACTGTTCCAAAAAATAGAAATGGAAGGAAAATTTCCAAACTCATTTTATGAGGCCAGCATCACCTTGATCCCAAAACCAGACAAGGATCCCATCAAAAAAAGAGAACTACAGACCAATATCCTTGATGAACACAGATGTGAAAATTCTCACCAAAATACTAGCCAATAGGATTCAACAGTACATTAAAAGGATTATTCACCACGACCAAGTGGGATTTATTCCAGGGCTGCAAGGTTGGTTCAACATCTGCAAATCAATCAATGTGATACAACACATTAATAAAAGAGAGAACAAGAACCATATGATACTCTCCATAGATGCTGAAAAAGCATTTGACAAAGTACAGCATCCCTTCCTGATCAAAACTTCAAAGTGTAGGGATAGAGGGCACATACCTCAATATTATCAAAGCCATCTATGAGAAACCCACCACAAATATCATTCTCAATGGAGAAAAACCGAAAACTTTTCCGCTAAGGTCAGGAACACGGCAGGAATGTCCATTATCACCTCTGCTATTCAACATAGTACTAGAAGTCCTAGCCTCACCAATCAGACAACAAAAGGAAATTAAAGGCATCCAAATCAGCAAAGAAGAAGTCAAACTATCACTCTTCGCAGATGATATGATACTCTATGTGGAAAACCCAAAAGACTCCACTCCAAAACTGCTAGAACTTGTACAGGAGTTCAGTAAAGTGTCAGGATATAAAATCAATGCACAAAAAATAGTTGCATTTCTCTATACCAACAACAAGACAGAAGAAAGAGAAATTAAGGAGTCAATCCCATTTACAATTGCACCCAAAACCATAAGATACCTAGGAATAAACCTCACCCAAGAGGCTAAGAATCTATACACAGAAAACTATAAAGTACTCATGAAAGAAATTGAGGAAGACACAAAGAAATGGAAAAATGTTCCATGCTCCTGGATTGGAAGAATAAATATTGTGAAAATGTCTATGTTACCTAAAGCAATCTACACATTTAATGCAATTCCTATCAAAGTAACATCCATTTTTTTCAAAGAAATGGAACAAATAATCCTAAAATTTATATGGAACCAGAAAAGACCTCGAATAGCCAAAGCAATATTGAAAAAGAAAGCCAAAGTTGGTGGCATCACAATTCCGGATTTCAAGCTCTATTACAAAGCTGTCATCATCAAGACAGCATGGTACTGGCACAAAAATAGACACATAGATCGATGGAACAGAAGAGATTGCCCAGAAATAGACCCTCAACTCTATGGTCAACTAATCTTCGACAAAGCAGGAAAGAATGTCCAATGGAAAAAAGACAGCCTCTTCAATAAATGGTGTTGGGAAAATTGGACAGCCACATGCAGAAAAATGAAATTGGATCATTTCCTTACACCACACACGAAAATAGACTCAAAATGGATGAAAGACCTCAATGTGAGAAAGGAATCCATCAAAATCCTTGAAGAGAACACAGGCAGCAACCTCTTTGACTTCAGCTGCAGCAACATCTTCCTAGGAACATCGCCAAAGGCAAGGGAAGCAAGGGCAAAAATGAACTTTTGGGATTTCATCAAGATCAAAAGCTTTTGCACAGCAAAGGAAACAGTTAACAAAACCAAAAGACAACTGACAGAATGGGAGAAGATATTTGCAAACAACATATCAGATAAAGGGCTAGTGTCCAAAATCTATAAAGAACTTAGCAAACTCAACACCCAAAGAACAAATAATCCAATCAAGAAATGGGCAGAAGACATGAACAGACATTTCTGCAAAGAAGACATCCAGGTGGCCAACAGACACATGAAAAAGTGTTCCATATCATTCAGCATCAGGGAAATACAAATCAAAACCACAATGAGATACCACCTCACACCAGTCAGAATGGCTAAAATTAACAAGTCAGGAAATGACAGATGCTGGCGAGGATGCGCAGAAAGGGGAGCCCTCCTACATGTTGGTGGGAATGCAAGCTGGTGCAACCACTCTGGAAAACAGCATGGAGGTTCCTCAAAGTCTTGAAAATAGAACTACCCTATGACCCAACAATTGCACTACTGGGTATTTACCCTAAAGATACAAACATAGTGATCTGAAGGGGCACGTGCACCTGAATGTTTATAGCAGCAATGTCCACAATAGCCAAACTATGGAAAGAACCTAGATGTCCATCAACAGATGAATGGATAAAGAAGATGTGGTATATATACACAATGGAATAGTATGCGGACATCAAAAGAAATGAAATCTTGCCATTTGCAACGACATGGATGGAACTAGAGGGTATCATGCTTAGCGAAATAAGTCAATCAGAGAAAGACAATTATCATATGATCTCCTTGATATGAGGAAGTGGAGATGCAACATGGGGTGTTAAGGGATAGGAGAAGAATAAATGAAACCAGATGGGATTGGGAGGGAGACAAACCATAAGTGACTCTTAATCTCACATAACAAACTGAGGGTTGCTGGGGAGAGGGGAGTTGGGAGAAGAGGGGTGGGGTTATGGACATTGGGGAGGGTATGTGCTATGGTGAGTGCTGCGAAGTGTGTAAACCTGGCAATTCACAGACCTGTACCCTTGGGGATAAAAATATATTATATGTTTATAAAAAATTAAAAAAATTATGGGGCACCTGGGTGGCTCAGTGGGTTGAGCCGCTGCCTTCAGCTCAGGTCATGATCCCAGGTCCTGGGTTCGAGCCCCGCATCGGGCTTTCTGCTCAGCAGGGAGCCTGCTTCCTCCTCTCTCTCTGCCTGCCTCTCTGCTTGCTTGTGATTTCTCTCTGTCAAATAAATAAATAAAATCTTAAAAAAATTTTTAAAAATTAAAAATAAATAAATAAATAAATAAAAGCACAGGACATTGGGGTGACTCAGTTGGTTAAGCGTATGCTTTCAGCTCAGGTCATGATGCCAGGGTCCTGGGATGGAGCCCTGCATCAGGCCCCCTGCTCAGTGGAAAGCCTGCTTCTCCCTCTCCCTCCACCTCTTCTGCCCCACAACTTGTGTGCTCCCCCCATCTCAAATAGATAAATAAAATCTTTTTTTTTTTAAATAAAAATTTAAAATTTAAAAAAATAAAAATAAAGCAGAGAAATTTTAGGTATTATGTACAGTGTTTAAGTGAGAATTAGGCTAGAGGACAGAATGCATTTCCCCAAGTGTAGGGAAAAAATGATTAAATGATTATGGCTTTGTATTAATTAAAATTCTGAGCACTGATTTATTTGTGTTCTCAAACAGGACTTCTTTAAATTAGTGAAATCATACCATTGGATGGGACTAATACAAATTCCAGCAAATGGATCTTGGCAGTGGGAAGATGGCACCACTCTCTTACAGAACCAGTAAGTCTTAAGGCGTCTATTTGTGGGTTTTGTCTCTAAGCTGTCTCTATGGTCATTCAAGATCATGTTACTTCACACAATGCCAGGATGTTCCCATATCCTAACAGATTCAGCAAAACACCCTGAGGGCCTAAATTTAGGAGATTATAGACAGAGCAGCCAATACCAATTATAATGAGTAACATTGTTTGCTATGTGCTAAGTACTGCACAAGGTAAATCTAATACTATGCCCATTTTACAGAGGAAGAGACTAAAGCAGAGAGTTTAAGTATCAAACACATATTCTTTCTAGAAGTTTCACCTGCAAAACTTTTGCACCCTTTGCACCCTTGTAATCTCTCCTTCTTACCCCTTTCTGCCCACCTTTTTCTGACCCCAGGCAACTAACCTACTTTATGTCACTATAGATTAGTTTGCAATTTATAGAATTTAATATAAATGGATTTCTGCCGTATGTGCCATTCTCAAGTCTGGCTTTCTCACCCAGCACAATTATTTTGGATTCGGCCACCTCATAGCATGTATGAAGGATTAATTTACTTTTGTTCCTGGAGGTATTCCATTTATGAGTCACTCAATTTGCTTTGCCTTTCCTCTGTTGATGGATAGATAGGTAGTTTCCAGTTGTTGACTATTAGCAATAAAGCTACTTGCTATGAATATTTGTGTACAAGTCTGTATGAACATATACAGAACATATACATTTCTTTTCTCTTACATTGAAAGGTAAGAGTAGAATGGTTGGGTAATTAATAAGTATGTGTTGACTTTTTAAGAACCTGCCAAACTATTTTCCAAAGTAACTGTGCCATTTTACATTCCTACTAGCAGTGTATGAGAGTTCTAGTTGCTCTCCATCCTGGTCTACACTTGTTACATCTCTGACATTTTAGCCATTATCACAGGTGTGTAGTGGTATCTCATTGTGGTTTTAACTTGCATTTCACTAATGACTAATGATGACGAACATCTTTTTTGTGCTCATTTACCATTTATTTTTCAATTTTCTATTTCATTAATTTCTGCTCCCCACTTCCACTATATTTCTTTCAGTATTCACTCACACAGGCTCCTCGTTCAACCTTCAGCTGTATTAAAGGACTCCCATTTATCTATCCTCTAAAGAAAAGAGAAAGAAAACCACCATAGTTTCTTGTAGTGAAAACTGATCTATTGGTTCGAATTTTTTTTCCTAATAGAAACATTCAGGCTACAAATATGTAAGATAATTTTGCAATATCCTCACATGTTTTGAGATATTGTGTTTTCATTTTCATTCACTTCAAAATAGCTTCTAAATTCCCATTTGCATTCTTCTTTGATCTGTGGATTATTCAGAAGTGTGTTATTTAGTTTCCAACATTTGGAATTTCCCAGAGATTTTTTCTTTTACTGAGTTCTAATTTAGTTCCATCTTAATCAAAGAACATACTTTGTATGACTTGAATCCACTTAAGTTTATTGAGATTAGTTTTATGGACCTGACTATGGTCTGTTTTCCAAAACGTTCCATGTGAAGTTGAACAAACTGTGTATTACACAATCCTTGGGACGAGTGTATTATAATTTCAATTAGGTCAAGTTAGCTGGAAGTGTTGCTCCAGTCTTAAACTTTCTGATTTTCTATTTATTCTATTAATTAATGAGAGACAGATATTGAAATCTTGGAGTATAATTATGGATTTATGTATTTTACTTGTAGTTCAAAATTTTTTTACCAAAATATTCTTAAGTTCTATTGATAAATGTTTGGGTTGTTGTATACTCCTGATGAATTTATGACTCTTATCATTATGTAATCTCTTTTTCCATAATGACATTTTGTGCTGTGAAATCCTCCTTTGTCTATTATAAATATAGCCATGTCAGGTTCTCTTTGATTAGTGCTAATGTGGTATTTATTTTGTATTCCTTTCTTTTTAACCTATCTCTGTATTTATATTACAACTAACTTCTATGGACAGAATACTCTTATAGACAGACTACAGTTGGAGTCATTTTATCATCAAATCTAATGATCTCTGCCCTTTTGATGGGAAGTTTAAGACATTCACTTTCTGTGTGATTATTTATATAATTTAAGTCTTTATCTTGCAATTTGTCTATTATTTGCCCAATTCACTGTTTATTAGTTTAAGAGATAAAGTTCAGTGATTCATCAGTTGAATATAATACCCATTGTTCATTACATCAAGTACCTTGCTTAATGCCAACTACCCAAGTACTCCATTCCCCCACCCAATTTTCCTTCAGCACCCCAGTTTGTTCCCAATAATTAAGAATTCTTATGGTTTGCTTCCCTCTCTATTTTCATCTTACTTTATTTTTTCCTTCCCTTCCTGTATGTTCATCTTCTTTTTCTTACATTCCACATATGAGTGAAATCATATGGCATTTGTCTTTCTCTGACTTATTTAGTAACTGGTATTATATCACTTATGTATTAGTATAGTATTCTTGCAATAGTATCCTTCCATTTCTTCCTTTTAAACTTTGTACTATTTTTTTTCTAGCTTGTTAAGATATAATTAACATATAACATTGTGTAAGTTTAAGGTGCACAATATGATGATTTGATACACATATATATATTGTTCAGTGATTACCACAATAAAGGTTAGTTAACACATTTATCACCTTCACTTGACCACAATTTTTATTTATTTATTTATTTATTTTGGTGAGAACATTTAAAATTAACTCTGTTGGCAACTTTCAAGTATATAACACAGTATTGCTAACTATAGTCATGCTGTATACTAGATATAATATCAGATGACATGCATATTATTGTACTACATATGTTATATATATAACATATTTACATGTATATGTTAGGTTGCTCATCTGAGATCTTTCTTTTCTCTTCATTTAGGCATTTATTCCTATAAAATCCCCTCTTAGAACTAATGGCTTTGCTATATTCCATAAGTTTTGGTATGTTGTATTTTCATTTTTGTTCATCTCAAGATACTTTTTGATGTCTCTTTTGATTTCTTCTTTAATCCATTGGTTGTTTGGGATTGGTCCATTGGTCGCTCAATTTCCATGTATTTGCGAAATTTTCTGTTTTTTTCCTGCTATCAATTTCTAGTTTCATACCATTGTGGTCATTAAAAAAACACCTGATATGATTTTTAATCATAAATTTGTTAGGGCTTGCTTTGTGGCCCAATATATCATCTATCCTGGGGAACATTTCATATGTCCTTAAGAAGAATGTGTAATCTACTTCTGTTGGATTGAATGTTCTGGATATGTCTGTTAGGTCCATTTGGTCTATAGTATTATTCAAATTTACTGTTTCCTTATTAATTGTCTCATGTCTATTTAATGTTACAAGTACAATATTGAAATTCCCTATGTTACTGTATTGCTATCTCTTTCTCCCTTCAGTTCTGTTAGTAGGTTCTTTATGTATTTAGGTGTTCCAATGTTGGGTGAATACATATTCAATGTAAAACAATAAATTGTTTTATCCTCTTGATTAATCAACCCCTTTACTACAATATAGTGACATTCTTGTCTTCTGTGACTGATTTTGACTTAAAGTCTATTTTGACTGATATAACTATGCCCACACCTATTCGGTTTGGCATATCATTTGCCTGGAATATCACCCACCATTCATTCACTTTTGGCCTATGTGTGCCCTCAAAGTAAGTCTCTTGCAGGCAGCATATTTAATCCAGTTAGCCACCCTATAATATATCTTTCCCACCTCTAGCTACTTTAATAGTTTTTCTTTATAACTGGATTTGAGAAATTGGGTTGTAATATGCCTTAGGTTAGTTTTTTTTTTTTTTTCTTGTGCTTGTGTTTTGTTGAGACTCTTAGATCTATGGGTTTATAATTTTCAGAAAAATTAAAAAATTTACTACTATTATTTCTTCAAATTTCCCCCCCTTTCATTTCTCTTTCCCTTCCCTCAGACACACTACAGTTACAAATACATTAAACAAATTGAAATTGGAATGAAGTTAACTTGTGCTTTTTTCTTATACAAAACTATAAAAGTTTTTAATTCTTTATTTCAAGTGTATTTTACTTATTTGAATCTCTAGTTCTGTAGAGATAATAAAAACATCACAACAACATTAACGCTAATGTCTGGTTAATTAGCTGGTTCCTTTCTGTCACAGACAGTTTTATGCTCTTCATATGTATCTTTTCATTGAACAGTCTTAAAAACCTCTATAACGGGGTCATTTTTAATTTTGCTCGTAAGAAACAGAGTTTTAAAGTATATAATAATTCACCTAAACTATAAAATGAGTAATAGTTCTGGTAGGGATTCAAATAAATGTCTTTATTATTCTACAGCCAGAATTACTATTGAATGACCTTTAAAAAAATCCCTTCTCAAGGCACCTGGGTGGTTCAGTTGGTTGGGCATCCCAATCTTGGTTTCAGCTCTGGTCATGATCTCATGGATCATGAGATTAAGCTCCACTTTGGGCTCCACCATCAGAGGGGAGTCTGCTTGAAGATTCTCTCCCTCTGCCCCTCTCTCCCTTTCTCTCCCTCTCTCTAAAATAAATAAATAAATCTTTTTTAAAAATCACTTCTCCTTGATTTTAAAGTTCAGTTTGCTTCCCTAATGGATAATCAATGAATAACCTTTTACTGCCATCTGTTTCTTTCATATCTCCCCTTATATTCATTGTAACAGATACTACCTATGCTCCTCCTTCATTATATATTTGGAATTTGGAGGCCCCAGTACACCTTAGACTTGATGTGGAATGACCTCATTTCTGTATGGCTTGCGATTTTATTTTTGACGAAAACCAGTCTATTCTCCAGAAATACTAATAAAACTTGTGTCACTTTATCTCAGTATTTTCCATGCTTTAAGTGTAAATGTTTGTTTTAGAAGCAAAAGCAAAACAACTAGAAAGATAAATTTCAGTTATGCATGTGATATTTTTTGAGTGTTATTCAATTTCCAGGAACTTTGCAGAGATAATGACAGAGATGAATAAGACACAATTCCTTCAGGGGTTTCACACTTCAGTTAGAGATATGGGTATAAGCAAATAAGTACCATCCAGAATAATCAGTACTCTGGCAGACATGGAATACAAATGGTATGGGAAAACACACAGAAATGGAAGGAATCAAAAAAAAAAAGTGAGATTTTAAAATGAGACTCTAATGTACATAGATTGAGACCAACTAACAGCAGTTACTAAAAATATCTTAATTTTTTCTCCTATGGTAGCTAATGGTTTCTATATGGACTGAGTCTCTTCCCTTGTCCTTTTGAATACAAACTATCGGACCATGGTCTTTCTCTAATTTTTTGTTCAGAATTACACTGATGCATCCTCACTCTCTCCTTGGCCTTCTATTTACCACAGGTTCCTGGCAGAATACAAATCACCAGACTCTGAAGCAAAATAGATACACAGATATAACTATCTCTACATTTGAAAAAATAAATAAGTAACTATCTCTACGTGGGATGTCTACACAGACACATATATTATATATATATACACAGACATTCCATATATAAAAGAATTTTTATTTCCTTACCAAGTAAATTTGCATATATCCAAAGAAGATTGTTTATTTTTACATAAAACATGACATCTGCTGACTTCTAAACTGAATTCTAAGTTCTAACCTATTTGATATGCTTAAAAAAATTTAAAAACTTTCATTTCACTCAGGTACATGTATCAAGAGATTCCAGACTTCCTAAATTGACTAATTTCCAATGTAGCAAAAAATAGTGGCATATAATTTATAATAGAATGAAGTTCTTGCTTTTATAACTGAGTTGGCTATATTTTGCATATCTTTAACTAAGACTAGGCATGGTCCTAAAACCTTCTGAAACAATATTATTTCAATACCTATATTTAGATTTGTTGTATTGCATTTTTATATTTATGCATTAATAAATATGTATTGTTTGAATTAATTTACATATTAAATTTTTAAATATGTGTTAATAAAGTCACAAATATAATTTGTCCTTCTAGATTAACAATGGTTGAAATGCAGAATGGAACCTGTGCAGTTTATGGATCAAGTTTTAAAGGTTATACTGAAAACTGTTCAACTCCAAACACATACATCTGCATGCAAAGGATTGTATAAATGCTTATGATTTATAAAAAATAAAGAATTCAAGAGCACAGAAGCCATTCTTGGGGTGCCAGTATGGCTCAGTCGGTTAAGGCTCTATCTTTAGCTCAGGTCATGATTGCAGGGTTCTGGGATGAGCCTCAAGTCAAGCTCTCAGCAGGGAGCCTGCTTCTCCCTCTGCCCCGCCCCCTCCTCATTCCTGCGTGCCCTCTCTCTCTCACTGTCGCGCTATCTCAAATAAATAAAAATAAAATCTTTTTTAAAAATAAGCCTTTCTCTGAATGTTCTCTGTGAAGAAAACTTCCAGAAAAAAATTCTGCCTATAGTTATTGAATTATTTTTCCATCTATGACCTGACACAAAAATAATCTTGCAGGGGAATAAAGGCTGATAATTAAAGAATTTATCTTCTATAAAAATGTTTTGTTTAATTTTTGTAAAATTTCTAGTAATGAGCAAATTCATTTTTATATTTAATAAACTGTTGATGAAACCGAGGGTTAAACTAAACTTCAAGCTACAACTTTATTAAATGTGCACAAATATTACACTAAGAAGACTTTTAGAGTTCTTCAAACTCAAAAATTTTGAAAATTAAATAAATTTAAAGCTGGGTGACGGGTATATGATGGTTCATTACATTTGCTATATTTAAAAGTTTTCGAAATGAAAGTTGAAATATCAACAAATTTCTCCTCAAAATTTCAAAATGCCACTACTAGTTTAATGCAGTACATGAGATGTGTGGCAGAAATTGAATTACTCCTCACAGTAAGACTATGGCACCAGGTATTACAAAATACAGAAAATTAAAGAATTGAGTTTGAAAAGGACTTTCCAGGCTTCAGTGGGAAAAAGACACCTGAATGGAAACTGGCAGAGTGATTAGAAGTTGTCTGGACAAATCATAAGGATAACAGAATCCTAGCAAATGGAATACTACTTGCAAATGTGCAGATGTTAGAAGAGTGTATGACTCTAAGGAAAGCCAGTTTGCTTTACTTACTTCACTTAGCATAATCCCCTCCAGTTCCATCTATGTTGATGCAAATGGTGGTATTCATCCCTTCAGATAGCTGAATAATATTCCTTATGCTAAGTGATGCTAGTCAACCAGAGAAAAACAACTATCATATGGTTTCACTCATATGTGAAACATAAGCAATAGCACGGAGGACCTTAGGGGAATGGAGGAAAATCTGAAGAGGGAGAAATCAGACAGGGAGATGAACCATGAGGGACTGTGGACCCCAGGAAACAAAGTGAGGGTTTCAGAGGGGAGAAGGACTGGGGAAGGGGGTAACAGGGTGATGGGAATCAAGAAAGGCACATGTTGTGATGAGCACTGGGTGTTATACGTAACTAATGAATCAAGGAACACCGCATCAAAAACTAATGATGTACTGTATGGTGACTAACATAACACAATTAAAAAAAAAAAAAAAGGAAAAATAAATAAATAAATAAAATTTTTTTAAAAGATAGAAAGCCAGTTTGTACTTACACGTCTAATTCTGCTTTTTGTTCGTTTATTCATTTATTTGTTTGTTTTAGGTTCTATGTATGAGTGAAGTCATATGGTATTTGTCTTCCTCAGTCTGACTTATTTCACTTAGCATTATACCTTTCAGACCCATCCATGTCATCTCATGTGGCACAATCTCATCCTCTTTTTATGGCTGTGCAATATTCCATTATGTATACACACCATATCTTCCTTATCCATTCATCTGTTGACAGACACTTAGGTTGCTTACATACCTGAAACTAATGTAATTTTGTCTGTGCACTATACTCAATTTTTTAAAAATTGTAAAGCAAAACAATTACCCCTCCCCGCCCCAAAAAAAAAACCAATTTGAGCAGAGCAGAATGATGAAGAAGATGAGGAGCCTACAAAGTGGAGGAGAGAAAAGCAGAGGCTAAAACATGTGGAGCTTTGTGTACCCCATTATATTTTTTTTATTTTTTTCTAAGTGTAATTGCCACTTGTGTGTTTTGTGAGGGGCATGAAGAAGGGGGTTGAAGAGCATTTTTGCAGGGGGGGGGAAATTAATATAAAATGCCATGGAGAAAATTTCTTATTTTCTCAGTCAATCAAGGGCTGAGGAATGTGTTAGTCCAAATTAATTTTTAAATTCTTGTGTAAAGTTGTAATATGCACCACTCATAATTAACAAAATTTAACACTTAGTCACACTTGTTTTAAGGTTTTATTATTAAATATTTAAATCATAGAAAGTGTGCAAAAATCACATATGTTTGCTTTGAAAAAATAAAGCAATATAAATTGGACTATGTTACCGTTTCTGGAATTAAAGAAGGGAAAATAGCCTGCTACTAGGTCCCACTGAAAATAGCAAAAAACATTTTGTAATACTGTTATGTAATGTATTACAGTTTAGGGAAAACCCTGCTACAACAACAAGATGGTAAAAAAAAAAAACTAGGATCTTACAATTCAGTGAAAATGGGATTCTCAAGAGAAAAGCGACCACAGAAACTGACTTCCATTCTGATGGTCTACGGTAAACTCAGAGAACCTTAGTTTCTGTTTTGATTGTCATGGAGCACTGGAAATACAAGATAAAGCTTAGGGGCCACCTTTCCTAAAGGTTTTTTTTTTTTTTTTTTTTTGTAAGATTTTATTTATTTATTTGACAGAGAGAGATCACAAGCAGGCAGAGAGGCAGGCAGAGAGAGAGGAGGAAGCAGGCTCCCCGCTGAGCAGAGAGCCCGATGCGGGGCTTGATGCGGGGCTCGATCCCAGGACTCTGAGATCATGACCTGAGCCGAAGGCAGCGGCTTAACCCACTGAGCCACCCAGGCACCCCTCCTTTCCTAAAGGTTTAAATACAAGTTATCTTTCTAAAACTGGAACACTCTATGGCTACACTCTTACATAAAAAGTAACAAATAAAACCTACATTTCAGGAAATAGTAACAAGGATCCTTTCTAGTGAAGCAAAACAGAATATGTCACCCTAAAATATGCCTCTTTCTCATAATTATTTTGAGCTCAGGAAAATTAAGAAGCAGCTTGAAATCACTGTCTCGAAGATACCTGCATCTCATGTTCATTGCATTCTTATTTACAAAGTTCAGACATGGAAAAAACCCAAGTGTCCACCAACAAAAGAATGGATAAAGAAAATGTGATACATGTAAGTAATGGAATAATTATTCAGGCACAGAAGAGAAGGAGATCCTGACATTTGTGACAATATGAAATGAAGTTAGAGCACATTATGCTAAGTGAAATAAGGCAGACATAGAAAAAAATACCATGTGATCTCATATGTAGAATGTAAAAAAGCTGAATTCATATAAACTGAGAGCCAAGTCCAAAAGAATTGCATTCAACTCTGGCTAATTGAATTTAAAATTAATTTTTTTAAATAAACTGCTGAAAAAAAAACCCTGTAAATTCTAAAAGTCTATGCCCATGAAAACATTTTTAAACATGTAGGCAAAATGAAGACATTTTCAGACTAAAAAAAATAAAGTAGTTCAAGGTGAATAATGGTCTGCCTATTAACAATACCATTAGTATTGTTATTTCTTGCAGGAAAGCAACTTCAACCCATTCTTGAAAGAAAGGACAGTTAACCTTCCAAATCGGTTAGACACAAAAACAAACATTGAGAGGAGGAGGAAGAGGAGACCAAGGAAGATAGAGAGAGGAAAGACTATAGTAAATACGATAGTACCTCAACATTTAAGTAGTTTCTGGATGAAGAGTATAAGCTTTTGTACCGCTTTTGCAGAGTTTTTATAGGTATAAAATTATGTCCAAAAAAAATCTAAAACAAACACAAATCTGGAGTCATCCTTGAAGTTTCTCTTTCTCTTACACACAACCTCTAATATGTCTGTAATCTAATTGGTATATATATATATGTATATATATATATATACCAAATATATATACCATATATATATACCAAATATATATATATATATATATATATATATATATATATATATATATATATTTACTTAAAGTGTACATATATATGGATATTTAAAGTGCAGATATATAAATACATAATCAGAGTTGCCATTTCTTACCTCCATTACTATCAAGGCTGCTGCTGTTGACAAATTGCTGTTGACAAATTTTTTTTTTAAGATTTTATTTATTTATTTGACAGAGAGAGACACAGGGAGAGAGGGAACACAAGCAGCGGGTGAAGGAGAGGAAGAAGCGGGCTTCCCTTTGAGCAGGGAGCCCATGCGGGACTCCATCCCAGGACCCTGGGATCATGAGCTGAGCTGAATGCAGGCGCTTAACGACTGAGCCACTTAGGCGCCCCACAAAAGCTTGATTTTTTTTAAATACTTTCGTTTTACTTTAATCTTTAAAAGGTCTTTCACTGCATATGTAAAATTGTTTTGGCAACTATTTTTCTCACTTTCAAGGTGACAAAATTATGCCTTCCTCTATTTCTGTTAAGTTAATTGCTTGGGAGGGGGCCCGGGGTGGCTCAGTCAGTTAAGCGACTGACTCTTGGTTTCAGCTCAAGTTGTGATCTCAGGGTCCTGAGATCCAGCCCCATGTCCAGCTCTGTGTTTAACATGGAATCTGCTTGGGACTCTCTCCCTGTCTGCCCCTCCCACCTCCTCTCCCTCTCTCTTTCTCTCTCTCCAATAAATAAATAAATCTTTAAAAGAGAGAGAGAGAGGTAAACTGCTTGGGCTTCTTCTATTTTTCTAGCTACTATGAATATTTTTCTTCATTTCCACTTTCAGCATTTGGACTGTGACATGGTATGAACTCATTTCTGTTAATCCTGTCCTTAGTTTGTTGGGTTTCATTTCATTTAATTTGTGGTGGGGGGAGGGTTGGTGTTGGGTCCCATTCTTTCTCTCCTCTCAGCCTGCAGCCCCAGCTCCACATATAACACATTTTGTTCATCCATTTATCTGTTTTTATTTTTCTACTTTTGTTTGTCTCTGTGTTTCAGTTCCTGGGTTACATTGACCAGACTTTGAGTTTACCAATATTAGATCATTTGTTGCAATCTCCCATTTAACCTGTCCAGTGAGTTTTTCATGTCAGTTGTTACTTTTCAGTTTTAGAACGTCCATTTGATTGTTTTTAAAGATTCAAATTTTTTGCTGAAATTCTTAACATATGTTAATTAGATCGAGCTTGTCTTCATTTTTCTATCATTGCTGAACACATTTATTATACTTATTTTAAAGTCCTAGTCTGAAAAAAAAAAAAAAAAGTCCTGGTCTGGTAACTGCATATGTGCATTGTTTATGTATCTGCATCTCGTGTGTGTGTGTGTGTGTGTGTGTGTGTGTGTTGTCTGCTGTATTTCATTATTGGCAATATTTTCTTGCCTTTTTCACAGTCTTCTGGTTTTTTTCTATTTTAAATCAGATGTTGTGTCTAAGAGAACCACAGAGGTCCAGATGAAGTTCTCTTCTACCAGAAAGGGCTTCCTCATTTATTTATTTATTTATTTTTTAAATGGATGGGATAGCGATGTGATCACTTTATTGAGAGAAATAGAAGGATTAATAGTTTTGGTAACACTGAGTTATCCCAAACTTGCAATCTACAAGAAATTTAGTTCTTCCTCTGACTTATTTTAGTTATTCAGCATCTGACTACACACAGCATCAAAGTTTGGCAAATGTCTTGAAGATGATACAAGGCATATTTGCTTTTTTTTTTCTTTTTTTAAATTCCAGTACAGTTAACGTGCAGTGTTATATTAATTTCGGTGTACAACATGGCAATTCGACAATTCTATTCACTACTCAGTGCTCTTGATAAGTGTACTGTTAATACCCTTCATCTATTTCACCCATCCCCCACTCCACCTCCCCTCTGGTAACCATCAATTTGTTGTTCTCTATAGTCAAGCATCTGTTTTTCAGTCTCTCTTTTTTTTTATTCATTTCAATTATTTTGCTTCTTAAAATCCACATATGAGTGAACTTATGTGGTATTTATTTGTCTTTCTCTGACTGACTTGTTTCCTTTAGCATCGTAATACTCTCTAGCTAGCTCCATCCATACTGTTGCAAATGGCAAGATTTCATTCTTTCTTATGGGTGAGAAATAGTCACATACATGTATATATACCACATCTTTTTTATCCATTCATCTCTTACTGGACACTTGGGCTGCTTCCATAATCTGGCTATTATAAATATTGCTGCATCTTGTTTCATTTTTTCCTTCCCTACTCCCCACGACTCCTTCTGCCTTCCCTCTCAAATGCCTCATATCAGAGAGATCATATGATAATTGTCTTTCTCTGATTGATGTTTCGCTCAGCATAATGGGATACAAATCATAAGAGACTCTTAATCTCACACTGGGTTGCTGGGGGGTGGGGGTGTAGGGATACGGTGGCCGGGTGATGGATATTGGGGAGGGTATGTGCTATGGTGAGTGCTGTGAAATGTGTAAACCTGATGATTCATAGACCTGTACCCCTGGGGCAAATAATACATTATATGTTAATAATAAATATGGGGCACCTGGGTGGCTCAGTGGGTTGAGCCTCTGCCCTCAGCTCAGGTCATGATCTCAAGGTCCTGGGATCAAGCCCCACATCAGGCTCTCTGCTCAGTGAGGAGCCTGCTTCTCCCCCTCTCCCTCTGCCTGCTGCTCTACCTACTTGTGATCTCTCTCTGTGTCAAATAAATAAATAAAATCTTTTGAAATAATAAATAAATAAATAAATAAATAAATAAATCTGCAATGAACATAAGAGTGCACATATCTTTTTGAAGTAGTGTTTTTTTTATTCTTTGGGTAAATACTCAGTAGTGAAATTATTGAATCATATATTAACCCTATTTCTACTTTTTTGGTAGCCACAGTGGCTGCCCCAGCTTACATTCCCACCAATAGTTATTTTCTTCACATCCTCACCAACACTTGTTGTTTCTTGTATTGTTAATTTTAGCCATTCTGACAGGTATCAGGTGATAGCTCATTGTGGTTTCGATTTGCGTTTCCCTGATGATGAATGATATTGAGCATTTTTTCGTGTGTCTGTTGGCCATCTGGATGTCTTCTTTAATACCAACCATGTTTTTAAAAATCTCATCATCCTTCAGTTTTGTCATTTGCTTCTTTGTGAACAGTAAAATCCTCACTGGTTTTTCTATTCTGAAACTATGACCTTCTGCCAAGGGACACACTTGGTTTCTCAGCTTCTAGCTATTTTCAGACACAGTTATCATCATCAGTTATGACTATGCTGCCGACTTCACTGACTCTCATACACTGTTTTTGGTTTGTTTATAGCTCCTTCTTTTTTTTTTTTTTTAAAGCTTTTATTTATTTATTTGACAGAGAGAGATCACAAGTAGGCAGAGAGGCAGGCAGAGAGAGAGAGGGGGAAGCAGGCTCCCTGCTGAGCAGAGAGCCTGATGCAGGGCTTCATCCCAGGACCCTGGGATCATGACCTGAGCTGAAGGCAGAGGCTTTAACCCACTGTTTATAGCTTAGGCACCCAGGCACCCCTGTTTATAGCTCCTTCTGTCTAGTCCTTATTTCCACCCAGGCACCCCTGTTTATAGCTCCTTCTGTCTAGTCCTTGTTTCCTGAAAACTAAAACTTCGTAAGGTTTATTTTTCTTAGAATCATTTTTTAAGTTCTTATTTAAGTTTCAGTTTGTTAACATACAGGGTAATGTTAGTTTTGTTTGTAAAATATAGTGATTCCACACTTCCATACAACATTGAATCTTTTGACTTTGCTTCACAGTCTTCTTTGTTTTGTCTCAAAATCTACCAAATGAAAAAAAAAATATATATATATATATACCAAATGGCCTGTGAGAAACTTGATTGAGGACTGTCAAATCTCCAGTATTGTCATGCTAATCCACGTAACCACTACACGTTTTATCAGTTTCTTTCCCCAGACATAGGTTCTCTGACTTTGCCAAGATCTTATCCACAAAAAACACAGAAACAACAACAGTACCAGATTGCTGACAGAACTCTGCTCTGGAATTTGGGCTTATTTAGTTATCATTCCATAGATCTTTGATGCCTAAAAAACTGCATTTTCAAAAACCTATTTAAAAAATCCTTCTTCTTTTCTCATTTTGACTTTTCTTTACCAACTATAGTTTATCTGGAAGCGAAAATGTTATCTATTGAGCCTTTGCTTTATATTACTGATATTCTCCTTTATCCCATGAGGACTTCTTAAAAAGCTTATTTTAAATTTTTATTAAATTTGTGCTCTTTATTTATTCTATTTATTTATTCTATCACATAAAATAGAAATTAATTTTCTGCACTACTGTTAGAAGAGTTGTACTGCTTAGGTATCTAATAATTTTTGTCTATGGCTCAAGTCATCTGGTGGTTTCAGCAACTCTGTGAATGTATACAGGTTTGGGTTCTCTGCTCTATTACATCTTCTGGCAGTTTGGATGAGTTAAAGGATGGAGAGTACCTTGAGGAAGTCCATTTTTCTTATAATTTTTAAAGTTCTGTGATTCCTTGTTTCTTTCTTTCACCTCCTGGGTGGCCTCAGACTATTTTCCCTTCCAGCTCTGGGATCCAGCCACCCTGATCTTCATTCCAACACAAGGCCTTCCTACCTGCTGTTTGTTTTTCTCTCTGACATACTTCTTTCCTTCTGGATTCCTTCCCTCATTTGCTAATAAATTTTTCATTTCTCAGATCTGTCCGTATAGATAGAAGCATAGTAATATCAGAAAGGTCTTCACTAAATTTTTAGTCTAGATCCAGTTCTTTGTTAAAATCTGATAATCCCTTTCTAAGAACTTATTTGAATTGTAGTTTTATCAATGTGGTTATTTTATTAATGTTTCTCTTCTCCTCTAATTTGTAAGCTCCATGAAAGCAGACGTAATTCGTTGATTTGTACAAGTAGGTATCTCCAGCACTTAAAATTCAGTGCCGGACCAATGGCAGGAAAAATATCCTTGTTTTTGAATGAAGTTTTTGAATGAATAAATTCTGTCCATTTATTTCACTCCAGTGGAGACTACCTATTTCCACACTCTGTAACTTGTGTGGCTAACAAAGTTAGCATTTTCTGGCTCTCTATCACTGCTTTTATTATTTTTTTCTATAACCACTTTTAAGTCATTATTTTCTATCTTACCAAAACTGTAATTTTCCTTGGTATTCATTTTTTCAGGCAATTTTATCTTCTTACCCTGACCATCTATTCCTCTAAAATATGACTGTAAGGAGTCAAAGGAAGACTGGCATGTTATATAAACCTACACAGGAATATAACACTGAAGTGACAATATTTATTTTGAAAGTACTGGAAGATTTGAGTGTCATAAAAATATGATTTACTGAATAACTCTGTCCCAAAATGTTCCTTCACATTCCTTATTTTCTTCTTATTATTCCATGTTACAAATATATTGTTAATTGTATTTATCCTGTTATATTGTTATAGAATACAGACAGGAACACAGATCCTGGCCAAAAAAAAAAAAACAAGTGGCACTCGAGACCTTAAAGGGTGGGAGGTTAATTTTAAGCCAGCAGGCCCAGAGGAGAGTAATCTCTCAAGGTCTGAGCCCTGAGCACAAACAAAGGGGGTAGTTTATACACTTTTACTTCCATATCTGTGCCACTCTTGTGGCTTCAGCCAGTGGGGCTAGGGGAAAACCTGGAATGGCCCTGGGGCCAGGACTGGGATTCCCCTGCTGGATTGGTCAACCACCTCAGAACATAGATTTTTCTTATCAACGTATTATGAATTAAAGGTGAGTAATAATAGGTGGGCTTCAATATTTAATGATATCTAATTTCAGCTAAGTAAGTATTTTTCATGGTTGAAGTCATCACACTGGGGAATTTCAGGTGTTTCTTTTCCATTTTTTTTTTCTTTCTGGTATATTTTATTTAATCCTAATATATTATCTTCTTGCAGATACAATAACCATTATTCTGGCAATCTTCAGCAATCACCTGGCCAAATTTTATATGTACACATTTATTGTTAGCATTCTCAAGTCCTTGAATTTTAAGCCTAGAAGAGAAAATACCTTCCATTAATTCTTACATTTGCTTTACATTTCAACTGTATTTTTTTTAGATCCATAATGTTCCAATATACTTATAAAGAAACAGAAATGTCGAGGTGCCTGGGTGGCTCAGTGGGTTAAGCCTCTGCCTTCAGTTCAGGTCACGGTTTCAGGGTCCTGAGATTGAGCCCAGAATCTGAATCTAGGCTCTCTGCTCAGCAGGGAGCCTGCTTCCCCTCTCTCTCTGCCTGCCTCTGCCTACTTGTGATCTCTCTCTCTGTCAAATAAATAAATAAAATCTTTAAAAAAAAGAAAGAAGCAGAATGTTGCTTTCCGGTTCTCTAACAATGCAAATAAGGAATATATTAAGTATCATCAAAATTTAATATTAAATCTGGAATTGGGATGGTAACACTGCCTTTAATTCTGGCAATCATCTCTGCGACCTCAGGCAATTTCACAGAGGTTTACCATGGTTCTTTTGTACATTAGCATTCTGATAAATACTTTCTGTTGCACATACAACACAACATTAATCATCAATAAAAGTTCATTCTTTCCTGGAAAAATTTAGTTTGTTTCTTCCAGAGTAAAGACCAGAATCCTCATTGTTAGCAAGTATTAGCAACAATTTCAGAAGATCAAGTATATGAATACATCAGTGAGAATCAGAGCGATTCAAAATATGTGCTGTAATTCCTGAAGAGGAGCATACATTTACTATAGTAAGTGCAGCAAACAGGATGTTTGAATAACAAGACCACGACCACCCAAGTGGCAGAACCAAGATGTAAATCCAGGCAGTTTAGCTTCAGAGTCTGTGCTATAAATTACTTACTATATTAAACTCTGGAAGTTAAAACTGGGAAACCAGGGTATTACAATTTTGGTATTTCCCCAAATCTTGCTAACCTGGCTTTAACACACAAAAGTGGTCTAGCTGATCATATTAGGAATCACATAGGGACTCGTGTAGAGATGTGTTTACAGGAAATGAAATGAAATACCAACAAATAGGGATCCAGGCTGGAGACAGAAAGCATCAATTACTGAAGCATGAAACATAAAAAAGGAAACATGGTGATGAAGAGTAATGATAAATACAGTGAATCAGATACTTAATCGGAAAATACAGGATGGGAAGTTTCATCAGTTTTTGTTTTTGTTTTTTAAGATTTTATTTATTTATTTGACAGAGAGACACAGCAAGAGAAGGAACACAAGCAGGGGGAGTGGGAGAGGGAGAAGTAGGCTTCCTGCTGACCAGAGAGCCTGATGTGGGGCTCGATTCCAGGACCCTGGGATCATGACCTGAACCAAAGGCAGATGTCTAATGACTGAGACACCCAGGCTCCCCCCTCCGTTTTTGTTTTTTTTTTTTTAAGATTTTTATCACCAGTTTCATAGTTTGATGGCTACGAACTTTTTTTGTAATATATTTGACTATGTATTATATATACAGGTGTTTGAAATAAATATTTCAATTAGAATGGTAGATTGGAAAGACATGATCTTGAAAAATACAATCCATCAAAGCAACATATTACAATTTTTCTGATTTTCAAAATTAATTCTTTCTGCTGCATAATTATCACTAAGTTTCATAAATGTGGGGTTTGGTTTTTTTTTAGTTTTTTCAAAAATGTGTTCATGATACAATAGAGTACAGCATGGAGTGGATGTATGGACACCTGATATTCAATGTGTTGATTCAGAATCATTGTATTGTTTCAAACCTTCAGCCACTATTGCATCCATAATCTGATAATAAAATTGCTAACTGTATATAGAATTGTAGACAGTTGTTACCACTTTTTCAGGAGAGTTTTATAAGAATGTTTGGCTTTTTCAAACATATCAGTAGGAGAATTTTATTGTTTTGAATATTTGAATATTTGAATCACTTATTTTAGCTAATGTTGTCACTAGTGATGTGAAGTTTCTTCTCTCCACCACTCCATTCAATTGTTGATGGTTTGATTTCACATTGGATGAAGCTTCCATGCCATGATCAAAATATTTGTGATATTCAGTGTATTAAAATTTTATTGAACTCTTCTTTAGAATGTAATTTTATACCTCCCACTTCTAGATAACCTAATAAAATCCTCTGAGTTAAAGCCTAGAAATCTTTTTTAGATAGTATATGGACTGAATAGTGTGTCCCTAAAATTCATGCCTACCCAGAACTCAGAATGTGACATTATTTGGAAATAGGTTCTTTATAGGTATAATTGAGTTAAAAATTACAATGAAATTATATTGGATTGGGCCCTAAATCCAATGACAGTATCATTATGAGAGAGAAATGGGAACACAGAAATGCAACGAAGGTAGCAATGTGAAACTGAAGGTATACATTTGAATTAGTTCAAGAACTGCCATCACTGTGGCCTCAGGGATTTAAGGATATCTTCCATTTTCACTGAGATTTACAATATTTTCTTTATACATTAGCATTTTGGTAAACAAGTTCTACAGTATATACAATACTACAAATTTGTTGTTAATCATCTATAATAAATAATTTTCTCCCTGGAAAAGTTTAGCTAGCTCCTTCAGGAGAATGAAGCTTCTAGAAAAAACCAACTCCACCAATACCCTGATTTCAGACATCTGACAACCTAACCTGTGAGGGAATAAATTTCTGTTCTTTTGAGCAACTCAGTTTGTGATAATTTGTTACGATGGCAAAGAAGTAGAAAGCAAGTAGCAAACAAGTAGAAAATACATTTGGTGGGTCCCAGAGAGGTGGGAAGTACACTGTAAGAAAATTCATTATGTACATGTATTAGAGTCAAACAAACCACATGAAAGTTAAAGTGACAAATCTAATATAATCTTGTACAAGTTTGTTTATTTAATAACCATTTAACAAAATGCAAAAGTATAATACCTTAGTCATGAACTAATAAACAATTGAAATAAGTTATGAAAGTAAAATTGTTTAGTACTCCCTTCTGTCTCCCTTTTTGACTCCCTTCTGTCCATCTGTCCCGTCTTTTCCTGGTTGATTTATTACAGATAGCTATTACAAAATCTAACATCTGTCCACATCCACACTGAATATTTAGATTTCAAAGAAAAAAACATTATTCTGGACTGAAATTTTAAAACAGCAAGAAACTTACTTGTACAGGGTAACATCTGTGCCATCTAGCCAGACCCATTTTAGTTGCTCATTGTTGTAGTATAAACTGATCCAAAACTTTGCTTGAAATAGACCACATTGCATCTTTGACAATTTTATTACAAAATTCTGCGGAGTGAGGAAAATAAATTAAAAAGCAGAACATTCCCTGAGTAAGAATATAATGGTTCAAAAATGTTTCATTTATAGACTTCCCTGTGGATTTTTTGCTCTAATGTATCAAAGGAATTTGGAGGAATTAACCCTAGATTTTTTATCCATAGACAAAGGGATGCAGTAGTTAATGACTCATTTGTTCACCAAGCAATTTTTTTTTCAGTAAACATTATGTTCTAGGCATTTTCTTAAGCTATGGACTGCAAAAGTGAGCAAAAGTCATATATATGTAGTCATTTGAATTAGATACTTGAAAGTAAAACCTTCATTGAGTCTATGTAATAAACAGTGATCCGTACAACACGAATGAAAATACAAGATCAAAGAAGGAAAATTAGCAGGTGATTTTAACAGGCCTTGATGAACCAAGGCTTTTTCCGAGGGGATTACCTAATAAGTTAAAATCTTAAATATGTGATGCATTAATCAAGAGAAGACAGTTTGGGTGGGAGGTGAAGGAGATGAAACATGTCACAGACAGATGGGACAAGGACATGAAAGAGAACAGCGGACCATGATGAATTTAAAGAGCTTCTATATAGATGGAGACCACTGTGTGCTTCCCTTAGAACAGTGTGGTAGAGAATCTATCAGCAAAGAAGAACAGGGAAATAGGGTTCAGACTGCAAATGGCAGTCTGTTATTTGTACTTTATCTTAAGTACTGAGGAAAGCCACTCAAGTATTATTGAAATATACTTTCAGCAGTATAGTCTCTGCTACAATATAGAAAGTGTTTCT
Source organism: Lutra lutra (assembly GCF_902655055.1). NCBI lineage: Eukaryota > Metazoa > Chordata > Mammalia > Carnivora > Mustelidae > Lutra > Lutra lutra. Next base: position 90,618,386 of record NC_062285.1, read on the forward strand.
CTATTTCTGACTCTCTCTGACTCTCTGACTCTGACTCTAATATAGACTACAATATAGAAAGTGTTTCAGCAGAATAGGAAACTTGAATGATTGATTGCTATCATTCTTAAAACTTTCAGATACTGGAATTTATGAAACAAAATACTGTAATTACCATCTCTTCTTCCATATTCAATTTAAGAAAGCTTGACTCTAAACCAATGCAATAATGGTTACATTTTTCCCAAGGATGTATGTCCCTTGAAAAATAGTAACAGTTTTCTCCATGTTGATGCCAGTTGTTTGAACAGGTAGGATAACTCTGAACTATTAAAAAAATATAATAAAACAGAATGCCTTCCATCAGTGCAAGTCACATACAATAAGTTCATACAATAAATCTACCCTCTACAAACAAAAATATTATTTGAGTTTTTCATTATAAACTTTATGCACTTAAATTTAGTATTACATTTATGCTAAAGTAATAATTCACCTCATTGAAAACATTTTAGTCTTCAAGATTCATAAGATGCATATTAAGGAATATTTATCTATTTTTTTTAAACTTTTTTACTATGTTCAGTTAGCCCACATATAGTACATCATTGGTTTTTCATGTAGTGTTCAATGATTCTTTAGTTGCATATAACACCCAGAAATATCTTTTTCAAATCACAAAATTTGAAGTATATCAAAACATACCTAATGCATATCTCTTAAAAATATCAACACAATGTTCTTTGTGTTCAAGATGAAAAATATGTAATACAGTTTTTTTCAGTTGTATAGTTTTTTTTTAATTTAATTTTTTTCAGTGTTCCAAAATTCATTGTTATGTTTTAAAAGGCTGGAAGTTTCAAAAATTAGACAATGAGGAAATGTATAAATAAATCACAAATAGATATCTCCCCAATAAAAAATCAATGATGCATTATCAAAATACAGAGTATTTTGTTCAACCTTAGGTCACCATTTGATAGTGCCCTCATTTTGAGTGTGTAAATTATATATATATATATATAGAGAGAGAGAGAGAGAGAATATCTATATATTCTATATATATATAACATCAAAAATACTTTTTGATATACAAGTAGATTTGATTCATACTTTGAAATGTTTTATTTGCTTCCTTGTTAGAGGAGAGATTTCCTGGATATCCTTCCCCTTGACATGATTTCTGATGCACTGAAGAAAAATCAATCAGAAAGGTCAGTTTAAAAAAAAAAAAAAAAGAAAAAGAAAAAGAAAAGTCAGTTTTAAACTAAAAAATAACAATAACTGGACATTCCTATGTGCAAGACACTGTACTAAATTTGGATATAAAAATCATTAATGAAACATAACTTGCTTCAAGGAACTCAAGTATAATAGAGTCATAAACATAAAATCAACTGACAATAGAAGTTTGACAAGTTCATATAGCAGTTGATCACAAAAGAGGAAAATTTGTGAGCAAAGGAAAGTGTGAGCAAGTTTTTCATAGAGAAAGTTTTTTGAAAAAGATTTTTTGGGCAAAAGAAATACAAGAACAAATAATAAGGCATTTCACAGAGTTCGTGATATGCTTAAAAATGGACAATTTGATATGTCTCTAAAATGTAATCTTCAGTTCTGTGTCCAAATATTATTCATGGTCAAGAAACTGAATTGACGAAAGAATACATTATTTTCAACAGATTTCATTATGTGAGTAATGGAAAAGCAGATTTCTGTTTTATATAGTGACTTACACATTGTGGCTAAGATTCCAACAGACCAAGTAAGCATCAGGCAAATGATCCACGGAATCACTGCAATGAATTTCCATGGAGATGAAGTACAAAGATCTGTAGAAAGAGATGAATAAAATGTGTGAGTAATAGCTGTTTATTCAGAGTCCTGCTTCTATTTTTGGTGTAGTAAACTGTGCAACAAAATGGCTCACCATACTAAAAGTGGTAGAAAGGAGGGTAATCTGTAAAATCATAATTCATTTTCAATGAATGAGATCACTGAATTAAAAAAGCAGTCAGATGAGCTGAATTCTAAAGAGGGAATAAGCCCTGTTTCTGTGGAAATACAGAAAGCACTATTTAGCTTTTGAGAAAATGTAGGAGGAAAAGTGGCAGCCATAAAGTCATGAAAGAATTTTAACAAATATCACGAGGCTTTAGAATTGCTTGCAGCTCTAGGCCAATCGGAGTTCACATCTGGTTGCCAGTGATTCTCCATCGTCTTTTACTGGGTGTTTGTGGAGAGATGAGGAAAGTTCAGAAGACCTGAGAGACTCCCTTTTCTGTGGCACTGTCTACAAGGTGTGCCAAAGTTTGTGGGTTTAGTGGATAAACCTAGAGATCATCCCTGCTCTTGGCTCTGAGTAAAAGGTGATAAATGCCTGCTTCTGAGGGAAAAACATAAAACCCATCTGGTGCCCAGAATGTCCTGACTCCAGGACCTTGAAAAAGACAAGCCACCACTGGGGAAGGAGAAATAAAATGCTGCATCACTTCCCACTGCATCTTCCATTCTAGGAAAAGTTCTTTTGCTAGTGGAGGAAAAAGTGGAAGGCCAGCCTGCTGTGTACCCTACACTGAAAATGGACAAAAGCCACCTGCTTCCAGAAAAGGAACAAAAAAATAAAAAAACAAACAAACAAACAAAAAAACAACTTATGCTCAGTATACTAAAATGGTACAAAGTGAACTTCAGCATTTCAAACGGGTAAGAGATTGGGAACTGCCTCACACACAAGATCCACGAATACAGACCAGATGCCACAGAGGAAGGGAGAGAAAATCCACCTGCCTGAGCAATAGACTCTACATTAAGTGGAACACATTTCTAAACAATAAAGCATTGAAAACTAGGTCTGGAGATAAATCAGTTGTAATTTCTAGACAGGGAATTTCCAAAGAACGGTGACTGACAGGTTAAAGTATCTTATGGGGGAATGAAACTGTCATAAACATATGGGTCACATCAGTAAAGATAACAAAATTTATAAGAAGTGTAAAATGGAAATTCTATCACTTGTTGGCAGGATCGAGGCAGCAGGTAAAACGTCCTGACTGTCACTATGATTATACTGATGATTTTACCTTTTGGATCTTCTTGACCTGTGTTCCAAAATGTGACACTACATATATCTTTCTTCTTATATTCCCTGAACTTGAATTTCTTGAATTTGCATTCTTGTCTCCAATATTATCAAAATCCACTTGTCAGAGTAGAATCAGTGAATGACAGTGCATTTGGGGCCAGCCTGCATTCATCTGACTGAATTCCATGTTTCACTTCAAACCTCATATTTGTGCAAACTTTTATGTGGTCATGATGGAGAGCCTATTTATAAATATGTGACTATCCCTTCCCTTTGCCTCCCCAACCTCTACACCAAGTGAATATTGTCTTTACTCAGGTTATTTTTATCCCTCTTTTCCAATATCTAGAGAAAATGTTTACCCAGTGATTTTATTTTTTAAAAAGTGAGTGGATATTCTTAAAAAACTGAAATAAAGGGGTGCCTGGGTTAAAACCTCTGCCTCTGGCTCAGGTCATGATCCCAGGGTCTTGGGATCAAGCCCCATATCAGGCTTTCTGTTCAGCGGGGAGCCTGCTTCCTTCTCTCTCTCTGCCTGCTTCTCTGCCTACTTGTGATCTCCATCTGTCAAATAAATAAATAAAATCTTTTTAAAAAAACTGAAATAAAGCAAATAAATAAAAAATTAATTTACATAATAAAGAGTTCAATTGACCTATATGAGTAGAGATAGAAATATCAAAGTCTTAGGAAAGTGATGTTATTCAATTTAGGAAGATATGCAGAAGGAGTTTTTAGAGAACATTTATCCTGTAAGAGAAGTGGGCAAAAAGGCAAAGAAATCAACTGTGAGAAAGATTGCTATAGGTTATAAATAAAACCCCCTCTAAAGCACATTAAAATTAAAATTCTTCTGAAAATTCTTTTGTTTGTTTGGTTTTACTATTTCAGATGTGTTTCTAAGCAAAACTGGGCCCTGGACATTTCACTCACAAGGTGGGCATCAGCAGAATTTATTTGGTTACACTTGGAATATCCTTCCATTATCCACCTTCAACCTAGATTTTTAAATCCTTATCCCGGGTCTGATTAGGCATGCCATCTTACTAAGATTGCACAACACTTGGACTAATGGTGGAAAGAAATGTTTCAGAAGGATGGATTAAGCTTAAGGCATTAAGATATTTGTAATATGTCAATAACATCAAGCAAAAATCAGAAAACTGATCAGAAGTAGGGATTATAATTTTTCAGAGGAGTCTCAGGTCAGAGACGGATGTTTCAGGTGGAGAATCAGATGTCTTGTGACATTACATGAATGCACTAAATTGAGATAGAACTGAGTTCTCCCTATGAAATTGATAATAACTAAAATATCAAATTCACTCAGTCTCCATAAGCACTCCTTAAGGAGTCATTTGGGAAATCAATCATTGTTCTATGTTGAAACCCTTTTAAAAATCAGTAAAGAAGGGTGCCTGGGTAGCTCAGTCCATTGGTCCTTTGACTCTTGATTTAAGCTCAGGTCATGATCTCAGGGTCTGTGCTCAGTGTGGAGTCTACTTGAGACTCTCTCTCTCTCTCTCTCTCCCTCTTTCCCTCTGCTTCTCCCCCCAACACTCTGTCTCTCTGTCAAAGTAAATAAAATCATTTTTTAAAAATCAGTAAAGAATTAAAATATATAAACTTTAAAAAAGAATGAAAAGGATAGTGGAGAAGAGATGAAAAAATGGTTTTGAAAGTTATAAAGTGGATGGATGGCTGGTCATGAATTAGTCAATCCAGAATAACACTGAGGTTAAGTATATAGGCAATAGTGTACAGGTCACTTACTAGACCCACGATCTGGGCAATTTACTTAATTTTTCTTTGTCATTATTTCCTCCTCTGTAAAATAGTGATAGTAATACTTAGGCCATAGGATTATTGAAGGAGTTGAACACATTATAATATTTTAAATCCTTAGAAGAGTTCCTGGTTATAGTCATGAACAATAAGCATCAACAATTATTAATAACAGACTGGGAAAATATGAAACCTAGGTGTCCAACAGGACCCAGACCTTGGGTAGCTTAGAGTAGACTAGTTTTTTTTCTGAGTGAACTAGGAAACCATGGGGGGCATTTGAGCCAAGGAAAGACAATCTGATTCATGTTTCAACAGGAAGCTCTTTGCTACTCACAGATGGGATGAGGAAGACAATGTGAGCGTGGAAAGATTTTAAGGACAGAATGAAGACCAGTCTACCAGAACAATAGAAAACAGAAAACGGCAGCTTGGAGCAAGGTAATGAACATGGTGAAATTTTGAAATTGTAAAGAAAAGGCCGGCAGGATGTATCGATGAAGCTTGTGAGAAAAAAAAGATGAATCAAGGAAGCATTTCAAGTTTTTTGTTGTGAATAACTGAAAGAGTGAAGTTGTAACTAACAAAAGTGGGGAAAAATACAAGAGAGCATTTAGGGGGACAACATCAGGAGTTCAGTTTGGAATATACGTTTGAGATTTCTATTAAGTTTCAAGAGGTGATTCGGACTGGGATACTGTGTTGTCAGCCTGAAATTCAGAGGATAAATCCAAGATGGTTATAAATTTTGAGTCATTAGCATGTAGATAATATTTAAAGCAAAAAAAAAAAAAAGGATGAATCGCTATGTAAATGTAAATCGAGTACACCTGAAATTCTCTCCCTCCCTCTCCTTCTGCCCCTCCTCACACTCATGCTCTCTCCCCCCCCCTCAATAATTCCTAATTTCACAATGTGAAGTGTTTATAATTGCATGTGTCAAGGAAGGTATTTTAAGAAACTTAGTTAAGGGACGCCTGGGTGGCTCAGTTGGTTGGACGACTGCCTTCGGCTCAGGTCATGATCCTGGAGTCCCGGGATCGAGTCCCGCATCGGGCTCCCAGCTCCACGGGGAGTCTGCTTCTCTCTCTGACTTTCTCCTAGCTCATGCTCTCTCTCACTGTCTCTCTCTCAAATAAATAAATAAAATCTTTAAAAAAAAAAAAAACTTGAAAAAAAAAAAAAAGAAACTTAGTTAAAATTAGGAGGGCAGAAAAACATAAGGCACCTTCTTAGAAAAGTTAGTTGAAAGCAATCTGGAAGGAGAAAAATCTTTGGACTTTGTAGGTAGGGACTGAATTCCAACAACTGCAGACTCTAATGTCCCACATACGCCATTTAACTAACCATCATGACTCTTTGCTTATGGTGGAACATTGGGTATGAAAATGAAACTTAGCTCATGGAGTTCTTTTGTTACTGATTTATATATGTGAAAACACTTTATAAACAGTGAAAAACTAAAATGTATTGTTAAGTTAAAAAAACAAAAGGCAATATAATGACTCTAATTCATTCTGTTTTGACATATAGAAAAACAAAAGTGATAGTGAAGTAATTTCTTTTGCACATACTTACACAGTTATGCAAATAATAATTTCATTAATAAAGTTTCCCATACAAATCTAATGGTAACTACATATGTTGGTCAGAATAAAAAATAAAAGAAAGAAAAGAATTTCTAAATACATTATAGGAAGAGTGTATAAGATGCAAAAGTTTTTTAACTATTTTTTAAATGTTAACAACATATTAAGGAAAATTTGAAGATATTTCCTCACATATCACATGGTAAATGTGTATATCACAAATATTATTGTAATAATTAACCCTCTAAAAAGTTGGAAAATAATCAATTCAGCCCTAGTTTAAAAGAGGAGATCTTAGCCAAAGTTAAGAATATCCCCTTATTATAAAACATATTATAACTAGTAAAATAATATGTAGTGCATTTCTGATCATTCCACATATTGATTTAAAATATTTGAAGAATGCAAATTAGCAACAGTGAAAATGCCAAGTAAAACAAATTTCAAGTGATAGGAAAATAATCAAACTCCACATCATCATACATACTAGAAGAATGATCACTTTGTAGTGTGCATGTCAAGATAGAAGCAAGATAGTTGAAAAAGACACTGCACTATGCTACAAAGAAAACAGGGAAAAAACTCCCCAAATCACATCAACTGTATTAGAATAATGAAATTATCTGTACGTTTTCTCACTTCTCAATTTCCTAAATCTTCTATTATATAGTATTGATATTTTAAAATGACAGTAAATGGTAAATGACAGAATTTGATCTTCAAATATGTCGGCCATCCAAACATCAATTTAATGTTTACAAGGTAGTTAAAATTATTGAACCTCATAGGAAAAGAAGTCTAATCTGTCCTCAAAATTGTTGATTTTCCTTGTTTAGTAAAAGATAAACATTTAAAGTATATATATGTGTGCATGTATATACATGTGAGCATGATAATGCATAATTGGTATATTTTAATCCAATTTAAAATAAGAAAATGCAGAAAGCACACATACCTTGGTGCTTACAATGTAAAGAACTTTTTCTTTCAGAAGTTGCAAGCCTTTGTCTTCTCTGTGGCTGAGATGAAGGTTGAAGTTGCAAATCAGAATATGTTACAGTTAATTCACTCATCACTGAAAAGCAGAGATACACAACAAAAACGAACAAGAAAATGTATTTTCAATTCATGTAAATTGTGAAATCAGTAGGTAAAATTAGTTTCAAATAAAATAGCGCTGGGGATGAACTCAAATCACTAGCTATTAGAACAAGACTAAAAAAACATGAAAATGGTTTAAGAATGGAAAAAATATGAATTCTTTAAAAAATTAGTTCATGGGTTGGTATGGTATGTCACTTTCAGTCTCTTTGCTGTTATCCATCCATAATTAAAATTCCACAAATATCATTCACGGATAAGTAAAAGTGCAAAATATGACACTGTGGCTTTATTGAAGTCGGGAGGATGAAGTTCATCTTTACAAGCTGGTGTCAGATTCTTCCAACAACCTCACCTGCTCCTGTCCCTTTCCATCCCATCCTTCACATCACCAGTCCCCAGCTTCCCATAATCCCACAGATACACTTACTCTTTTCCAACTGAACAAATGCACTTCTCCAACCTGCATGTTTTACTCAAATTCGTCCTTCTCTGGTACATTTTCCGCCTATATTTGCTTATTATAATTTGAGTTTATGCAATCTGTAAATCAGATGCCACCACCTTTTTATTTTTTACTGCGAATTCCCATCAGCTAGTTTTATTTTTTTAATATATTTTTTAAAGATTTTATTTATTTATTTGACAGAGAGATCACAAGTAGGCAGAGAGGCAGACAGAGAGAGAGGGAGAAGTAGGCTCCTTCCCGAGCAGAGAGCCTGATGCGTGGCTCAATCCCAGGACCCTGAAATCATGACCTGAGCCAAAGGCGGAGGCTCAACCCACTGAGCCACCCAGGCGCCCCAAGATGCCACCACCTTTAATAAAAACCCCAAATCCTTCAATAGCAATCTCTTCTTCTAGCTTTTCTCATTACTCTTTGTCACATTCTACCAATTATTTCCCCTTCTCTCACTTTCATTGATATCTAGCCCCTGTATTATGAACTCCTTGATATGTCTTACTAATGTTTGATATTGCCTAATCATTTTATTTCTTTATGCAGTAATAAAAACAGTTAAATTTATCTTCAAAGATAATGTTCTATACACTCATTTGGGAAGACTTTGAAAAACATTTTTTCTTGATTAAAACATTTTAGAAAATTAGAAGAGAATCAATATGAGGATTCTTTTCTCTCTCTCTTTCTCTTACCAGAAGATAATATCTTCTGGTAACTTTAGCTTGGGTTAGTTGAAATTTTGTATTCATTTTGCGCCTTCCTTAACATTTTCAAAGATTTTTTATCTAATTAATCTGGGGTCATTTCTTATTACCCTCAGAAAAATCACATTTTAGGCTACTAAATCAGAAAATAAACAATATGTGGGAAAAGGGACAGTAACCCCTTATTAATTGCATAATTAATTCAGGAAAAAAGAATAAATATAAAATATCACATATAAGGAAGCAGAAAAATTTTATAGCTAAATAGTGATAGAATAAATTTCAAGAGAAAGAACATATCTGACTCCCTCAGATACTAACTTCATATTCAATTTTTAATTTAATAATGAAAATAAATAGGACGTTAAAAATAATTATAAAAAATATAAATTGTTATAAAATATGTCTTGAAAATCCATTCCTGTAATGTATAGGATAAAGAACACAGAAAATCCACAACCTTTTAACTATTATTAAGCAAAGCCATTAATCAATTAAGAAAGAAAAAAAAGAAGAAAAGCTTTAATTGCAATTGTCCTAAGTATGTAATTAATTACACTTGAGAATATTATTTAGAAAGATATACTAAAATCCGTTAGGCCAATATTTTAAAATTCTATCTAATATTAATCCTCTTTTAATCAGAATTTCACTACTGGAAATCAATTCAATGGAAAAAACCTAAAAAAGAAAAACACTTTGTATTCAAAGTTGCTCACTGAAGAATTTATAACTCTAAGGGAAAATTTTAAATATCTGCAGGTAGTATAATAGGAAAATATTAAAATATGATTAATTAAGTCAATATGATATGATAAAATCCTGAAAAATTTTGATCAAGAAGTAAAAATAAAAAAATATTCATGAAGACTTGTTTGTATATTTAGCTACAAGAGTAATGATAAAAATTGTAATGACATTAGTTGCCTTCTCCCAAAGCTTATTACAGCCTTGTGGGTAGGTGACTACTTTTTTTACACATTTTCAATGCTCATTCAAACAAGCACACATAAGCGTAAGCGCATACACACACATTCATTGTTTCTTTTTTCTAGTTTTATGATAGTTTGAGACTGTGCAAATTTCATTCTGCTTTCCCACTCCTCTTCCACGCCTTGTTCTAAGAAAAATACCTTAGCAGGGAGGAGGGAGAATGTAAGGACAAGTGATTTGCTTTTTTTGTAGTTGGGCTCTTAAGATTCCAAATTATGCCACCAATATACATTGGCAGTAAATATCTCTTGATTATGGCAGACCTGCTCCTCTGCCCACCTTAACAAAACTAGCCCTCCCCCAAGTATCACCTCCCAAGTATCACCTTCAGTGCACCTCCCATCAGTAATGGGGATCTGTCCTTTTGCATAATTCTGATCATAGAGACTTCCTTACATCCCACTCCATTCATAGATCTGTAGACAATTATAGATCCATTACAATAAAACATATCTGTTTTTCCATGTCGTCACAATGGAGCAAAGATCTTTCTAATACTTTTCATATTTTGACTGGATGTATAATTCTATGTATTTTGGATTTTACATTTAAATTTTCTATCTCATCAAGGTCTTTAGAACAATATTTTTTCACTTTTACTACAATAAAAATTATTTGCTCCTTTTATTCACTTTTTTTTTAAAGATTTTATTCATTTATTTGACAGACAGAGATCACAAGTAGGCAGAGAAGCAGGCAGAGAGAGGGGAGGAAGCAGGCTCTCCACTGAGCAGAGAGCCCGATTCGGGGCTCAATCCCAGGACCCTGGGATCATGACCTGAGCCAAAGGCAGAGGATTTAACCCACTGAGCCACCCAGGTGCCCCCTTTTATTCACTTTTTAACAGCATAGAATTATGATCAAAGAATGCATGTTTTAAATAAAACCTTAGAAATAAAACTAGTGAAGAATAACTTTTAGATCATTTATGTATGGCAATTATAATGATCAATTTTGTAAATTTGAATAACATAAAAATATATAACCTTCACATGTGAAATCAAGCTTATTCAATATAGTATTTAAACTAGCTCAGTCTTTAATATTAATTTTATCCTGGTTAGTGTTGTTAGCCTATGAAGTGCATTTTAAATTTTGCCAAACATTTGTCTATTTTGTTATTCTTTCAAAAGAAACAACTTGTTGCTTTATGGATTCTCCGTACTGTCTACTTATCATAACCACCATAATCTAACTCATTCTTGTATTTGTTACCTCTTTCCCTTTACTTGATGTGAAATTGTAAGGCCAAGTAATTTATTTGATTGTTCTTTATCTGTCACTATCATTTTATTTTTTCTATTATTTTTTATTTTATTTATTTACTTATTTATTTATTATGTTCAGTTAGCCAACATATAGTCTATCATTAGTTTTGATGTAGTGTTCAACAATTCATTAGTTGCGTGTAACACCCAGTGCTCATCACAACACATGTTGCTACCATTTTAAACTGATCTCTTGGTTCACTAATTTCCCAGATCTTTTGACAAACAGTAATTCCATTATCATTCATTTCTAAATAATTTGTATTTTCTGTTGTTATCCAAGTAATGAATAATTTAGCTTATCTTCAATCTCGCTACATATGGAGATTTTTAAATGTATGCCTTTCATATTGATTTCTAAATTAATTTCATAATTGTAGAAGTAGCTCACAGATACTTAACCTCCAGATTTGTTAAAATAGGTTTTATGGTCCTTTATTGGATATGTATGGCATCTATATCTATTCATTTTCTGTGAGCAGAAAATTTTCTGTTGGCAAACATTTTCTGTTGGCAAAAATAGTATTCTTTAATTCCTTAGTATGGAATTCCATATGTGTCAACAGAAAAAAAATTGTTCATTTTCTCATCCAGAAGTTATTTGTTAAATTTATCTCATATCTGAATAATTTAGAGAGATTTTTCCAAACATTTCTCTATGAAGGTATATTCATTTTTCTCCATTTTCCCCAACATATGTTTTATGCATTTTGAAGCTATCTTAGTGTATGCTTATTGAGGATATTATGTCTTCTAGTGAATTAATTTTTTTGTCATATTGCAGTTAATTTGCCTCTTCTTTAAAAGAAAAAAAAAGATTTATTTATTTATTTGAGAAAGAGAAAGCACAGAAGAGAGTGTGTGTGCACGTGTGTGTGTGTGAGTAGGGGGAGGGACAGAAGGAGAGAGTCTTCAAGCAGGCCCCCTGCTGAGTGGATAGCCCGACTTGGGACTCCATCCCAGGACCCAGGAGATCATGACCTGAGCTGAAACCAAGAGCCAAATGTTCAACTGACTGAGCCACCCATGTGCCCCAATTTGCCTCTTCTTAATAATGTTCCTTGTCTTACATCCTATTTTATATGTCAGTAAGATAAGCAAATTTTTATTTGGTCAGTTTTCCCAGATATATCTTTTCCTTTATTTATACTTTCACTTATTCTGTTGTCATGCTTTAGCTGTATCTCTGTTAAAGCGTACATAAATGTCTAAGCAGTATTGAAATTGTCTAATCTTTTTTGTTCAAGGCATAAAAATTATCCATTTTTATCAATATATCATTTAATAGACAAAATCCAATAATTTGAAAATTTTAATTATTGACATATGTTTGGATTTTCTCCTAGTCATATTTTTACTCAGTTTTCCCACTCTTTCTATGATTATTTTTGTTCATTCATTGCCAAGGTTAAAGAAAAATGTGTTTTAAAAATAACTTATTGAGGGAAAGCTGGGTGGCTCAGTAGTTGAGCATCTGCTTTCAGCTCAGGTCATGATCCCAGGGTCCCTGGATCAAGCCAAGCTTGGGCCTTCCTGCTCAGCAGGAAGCCTGCTTTTCCCTCTCCCACTCCCTCTGCTTGTGTTCCTTCTCTTGCTGTCTCTCTTTTATCATATAAATAAATAAATAAATAAATAAATAAATAAATAAAATTTTTAAAATAAAAATAATGTATCGAGGTGAAGTCCACATAATATAAAGTTAACAATTTTAAAATGAACAATTCATTGGGGTTTAGTATATTCACAATACTGTACAACCATCGCCTCTATATTCTGAGGTGAGGAAAAATGAGATTAAGTGAAGATTTATCATTTTCGTGTAAATATGCATATTCAAGTAATCCCATACACTTGTTTTGGTTTAGGAGAATTTGCTTCATTATTCCTCTGGGACACAAAGCTGCTTTGAACCCCTGCAGAGGGAAACAGATGACTGCCTGGGTGTATGACACAACAAGGGAGAGCTGGGAACCAGGTGGTGGCCACTGAGCTTCTCTTCCGGACAATGAATTTATTACAGTGCTTTATCTGCATGATGATGAATGTATTTTTGAGCCACTGCAGCCCATTTCAAGTGGAATGATATATTTTCATTTTGAATCAGACTCCCAGAGAGCCATAATTTTTTTAAAAGGCTAAAAAATAGACAAGTATATTGAAGACAGTTTGCATCATTTTTTTTATTTTTATGTGTTTTTTTTAAAGATTTTATTTATTTATTTGACAGACAGAGATCAAAAGTAGGCAGAGAAGCAGGCAGAGAGAGACGAGGAAGCAGGCTCCCTGCTCAGCAGAGAGCCCGATGTGAGGCTCGATCCCAGGACCCTGGGATCATGATCTGAACCAAAGGCAGAAGCTTTAACCCACTGAGCCACCAAGGAGCCCCTGTTTGCATCATTTTTATCATTTTTTCCTTTTGTACTTTTCTTCTGCTTTCCTCGTATACCACAATGTTCTATTTTGTGTTGTCTTCCCAATGCTGCATCTTTTAGGAGTTCTTTAATGGAAGATTTTTTTATAAGAAACTCAGTTTCTGTTCATCTCTATATTCACTTCACTTTTATTTTTTGTTAATATTTTCTTAATTTGACACTTATTTTTTAATTTTATAGAAGTTACAAAAATACATAAAAGTAGAGAGAATGAATACAATACATAATAGAATAATCACCCATGTATTTTTCATCCATCATCACCAGCAATATTGTTATTTGCTGTAGTGTTAAGAACAACTCCCAATTCTTCTCCCAATGTAGAGGTGTTTTTTTTGTTGTTGTTTTGTTTTTAAAGATTTATTTATTTATTTCACAGACAGAGATCACAAGTAGGCAGAGGGGCAGGTAGAGAGAGGAGGGGAGCAGGCTCCCTGCTGAGCAGAGAGCCCAATGGGGGGGCTCGATCCCAGGACCCTGGGATCATGACCTGAGCCGAAGGCAGAGGCTTTAATCCACTGAGCCACCCAGGTGCCCTACAATGTCCAGGTTTTATAACAAGTCTCATCTTGTCATCTTACATTTGATTATTCAGTGTGCAACTCTAACTGACTTATTTATTTTTATACCTTTTTTTAAATTTTTTTTTCAGTGTTCCAAAATTCATTATTTGTTTACCACACCTAGTGCTCCATGCAATACGTGCCCTCCTTAATACCTATCACCAAGTTCACCCCAGCCTCCACCCCCTATGCCAATTTAATTTTTAATTAATTTTTAATTAATTTTTCTTTCAGAGTCCACAAGCTCTCATGGTTTGTCTCCCCCTCCGATTCTCCCCCACTCACTTCTCTCCAACTCCCAATGTCCTCTGTAGTATACCTTATGCTCCACAAGTAAATGAAGCCATATGATAATTTACTCTCTCTGCTTGATTTATTTCACTCAGCATACTCTCCTCCAGTTCCATCCACGTTGATATAAAAGTTGGGTATTCATCCTTTCTGATGGAGGCACAATACCTCCATAGTATATATGGACCATATCTTCTTTATCCATTCGTCCGTTGAAGGGCATCTTTGTTCTTTCCATAGTTTGGCAACTGTGGCCATTGCTGCTACAAACATTGGGGTACAGATGGCCCTTCTTTTCACTACATCTGTATCTTTGGGGTAAATACCCAGTAGTGCGATTGCAGGGTCATAGGGTAGCTCTATTATACCTTATTTATTTATTTTTATACCTTTTTCACACTTCCAGTCTCTGTTCTTTTCAAACCACGATTTGTCAAAGAAAATGGTCATTTTTTTTGAATGCCTTACATTCTATATTGATGTGATTGGTTTCTCTGAATATTGTTTAACTTTTCCTCTACTCCTTATTTCCTGTTAACTGATAGTCAAACATAGAAGATTCATTATATTCAGGTTCTCTCTTTGTTTTTGGTTAAAAACCTTCATAATGTAGTTTTGTTATCACCATTTAATCTCACAATGTGGTAAATAATACAAACTTGCCCCATGTGTTATTAACTAAGATTATTTCATGGTTTTAGATGGCATGAGCCTGGTCCCTATAATATGTCTCCTCCTCAAAGTTTCACCTAATGATTTTAAAATCAGTTGATGTTTCTCACTAGCTTCATTATTTTAATAAGGTTTGCAACATAGAAGTTTTCTAATCCTATCATTCTTTCTACATTTATTTATTTATTTTATTATGTTATGTTAGTCACTATAGAGTACATCATTCATTTTTGATGTAGTGTTCCAGGATTCATTGTTTTCGTATAACACCCAGTGCTCCATGCAGTATGTGCCTTCTTTGATACCCACCACCGGGCTCAACCATCGCCTCTAAAGCCCTCGGTTTTTTTCTCAGAGTCCAAAATCTCTCATGGCTCATCCTCCCCTCTGATTTTCTTTCCTTCACTTTTCCTTTCCTTCTCCTAAATTCCTCCATGTCATTCCTTATGCTCCACAAGTAAGTGAAACCATATGATAATTGACTTTCTCTGTTTGACTTATTTCACTCAGCATAATCTCCTCCAGTCCCATCCATGTTGAAGCAAAAATTGGGTATTCATCCTTTCTGATGGCTGAGTAACATTCCATTGTGTACATGGACCACATCTTCTTTATCCATTCATCTGTTGAAAGGCATCTCGGCTCTTTCTACAGTTTGGCTATTGTGGACATTGCTACTATGAACATTGGGGTACATATGACCCTTCTTTTCACTACATCTGTATCTTTGGGGTAAATGCCCTGTAGTGCAATTGCTGGGTCATAGGGTAGCTTTATTTTCAATTTTTTGAGGCATCTCCACACTGTTTTCCAAAGTGGCTGCACCAACTTGCATTCTCACCAACAGTGTAAGAAGGTTCCCTTTTTTCCACATCCTCTCCAACATTGTTGTTTCTTGCCTTGTTAATTTTTGCCATTCTAGCTGGTGTACGGGGGTATCTTGATGTGGTTTTGATTTGAATTTCCCTGATGGCTAATGATGATAAACACTTTTTCATGAGTTGGCTAGCCATTTTTACTATCTCTCAAAAACTTCCCTTCTTGAAGTCTTTGGATACTTTGAAATGGAATTCACAAAATTCACAAACAGAAAGCAGGATAAATGTTCAGTTTTTACTAAATTTTATGAATTTTCAGGGTAATCAGTTCTTCCCTGGTAATCTTTCATCATGACAATTGCAATTGTCCATCAGAACAATGTATTACTTAAAATATAACCCATGGGAAATTTTACTAGTTACCAAGCACATTTAAATATAGCCTTAAGAAAAACACATACTGGCAACAGACCTCTGGGGGAAGAGGACGATATATAGCCTTGAAGCTGAGCAGCTGGGAATGCCTGGCTAGCTCAGGGTGGAACGCTGCCTGCTTCATTTTTCCGTTATCTCCCCTTTCCCCTCAGAGAGCACCCGTGGCTAATTTGATAAGTCCTTTGAATGTGCTTGTTCAACTATAAACTTTATACTGCTTGTCTAGAGATATTTTGCCTTCCTTCTTGTTTATCTACAAGGCATATGACTAATGGTTGGACTTCTTCGGCTCTTCTGTTGTTTACTGTTTCTATCTAATAAAAGCGGGACTGAGGAGTTGTTCAGGGCAACAGTCTTTTCTACTGTTGTCCCCTGCTCCCTTTCTCTTGCAGCTGACTGGTTTGTGACTCATTTTTCTCACGTTCACTGACAGGAAGCAGCAGACAATAACTTTCCAAATGCAATAATAAATTCATGCACTTTGATATTTTATTTGTCTCCATTTATAATAATTATTATGATATTCTATTTAAACCTATCACTATTTTGCCATTTCACAATTTAAAATTGCCAGTGGAAACACCTTTAAGTTGATTAATGAGTCCTTTTCACACTGTTTCCAGGTAAGGCTTATGTTGTATAACTTCTTTTGAAATCTGGCACAACTAATTATCCTAGTGAAATTTGTGTGTGTGTCTGTGCATGTGTCCTCACCGCCCTATCAGAAATTACTTATTTCTCCAAAGAATCCTGGTTGCCATTAATGATGGTTAATATTTGGACATGATAATGTGGGCACTGGGAGTGTTCATTAATACTGGAATGCCATTGCTTCGATAACTTTTGGTGTATCAAGCCAAGAAATATTTACATAATTTTAAAAGACATACTTCAATACTTCAAATTTTAAATGATGGGCACTTTACCTAAACACTTTGATTTTTCTAGTTGTATCCTTTTCTTACACTGTAATTCTTGTTCTTTTATGATATTAATACAATTGCATATGTACTTTTTCTATATCATACATATAATAATTTCAAAATATCATTAACAATATTATAACTAAAAAGATTGTGACATACTGTTTTATTTTTTTTAATATTTTATTTATTTATTTGACAGACAGAGATCACAAGTAGGCAGAGAGGCAGGCAGAGAGAGAGGAGGAAGCAGGCTCTTCACTGAGCAGAGAGCCTGATGTGGGGCTTGATCCCAGGGATCATGACCTGAGCTGAAGGCAGAGGCTTAACCCACTGAGCCACCCAGGCGCCCCATCACATACTGTTTTAAATTGCTTGCAAGTGGTTTTGTCCATAGAATATTTTGGATTAACAGCAAAAACAATAATGACAAACAATTGTATTTCAGCCACTTGAGCTCTTTTTTTCTGTATGGTAGGGTCAGTAATTTGACACAGATTTAATTTGTTTCCATTTCATTCAAATATTTTGTTGGTGGTGGTTTTTTTGCTAGTTATTTAAATGCATTCTTTTTTTAAGATTTTATTTATTTATTTGAGGGCGAGAGAGAGAGGGATAAGAAGAGAGAGTGCACAAGGAGGGGCAGAGGGAGAGGGAGAAGAAAATTCCCTACTGAGCAAGGAGCCCAAGGTGGGACTCAATCCCAGCACCCTGTGATCATGACCTGAGCCAATGGCAGCCACTCAGGTGCCCCAGTTTCTGAACATTTCACAATCAAACTCCAAAGGTATGTCTAGAACTTACACAGTTGTATGATTTTGCACATCGGCCAATTCATTATGTCAAAATGTCCTGGAGTTAATGGTTCTTATTAATTTTAATATCAAACATAAGAATGAAATATTCCATTTTTCAAATAAAATATTTAAGCTATATGCAATAATTTTATCATATTTGAAAATTTGAGAAAAAATAAAAAAAGAAATCAAAATCTAACATTGTTTCACCCAGAAGCCACACCATCATTCTGTTTTTTTCTTACCTCTACTATCTCTATTTTATCTATTTAAAACAGTTTTTGGTGTTTTAACAAGTCATTATACTTTTAAAAAATGTTTGTAAATTGCATAATATTCAAGCTATATCATAATTTGACTATTCTGCCCTTTTCAGATATTGAATTTATTTCTATTTCTATTTTTTTCTATAAGAAGAAAATATCACAATATAGTTTGTCATTAAGTCTGTTACAATCAAGTGTAAAATTCTATAGGCAAACATTGTTTATGCTATAGTTTTAATCCACATTTTCTTCAGCTATTTCAATTTGAACTCTTCTTTAATGAACATATTGACTATTTTTATTCTTCTGAATAATCTGCCCATTGGGAGTTCTAGTGTTAAAAATATTTATTTTAGTGAGCTTATCATATATATCAATTCCTTAGTTAGGCTTATATCAAAAAGAGAAAGAAAGAAAGAAAGAAAGAGAGAAAGAAAGAAAAGAAAAGAAAAGAAAAGGAAAGGAAAGGAAAGGAAAGCAAAGGAAAGGAAAGGAAAGGAAAGGAAAGGAAAGGAAAGGAAAGGAAAGGAAAGAAAAGGAAAGGAAAGAAAAGAAAGAAAGAGTGAGTGTTGGTGAGGATGTGTAGAAAAGAGGACCCTTGTGTGCTGTTTGAACTACCATGTGATCCAGCAATTTTACTTCTGAGTAGTTACTTGAAGAAAACAAAAATACAAACTCAAGAGGTATCTGGACTCCCATGTTTATTGCAGT
The DNA here is from genome assembly GCF_902655055.1 of Lutra lutra. Lineage (NCBI taxonomy): Eukaryota > Metazoa > Chordata > Mammalia > Carnivora > Mustelidae > Lutra > Lutra lutra. The sequence goes on from NC_062285.1 coordinate 90,637,261, forward strand.
ATTATTTATAATAGCCAAGATGTGGAGACAAACTAAGGGTCCACCAATGGATGGATGGATGAAGAAAATGTCTCTCTCTCTCTCTCTCTCTCTCTCTCTCACACACACACACATATAAATATGTACCAAATAGAATATTATTTAGTCATAGAAAAGGACACCTTCCCATTTGTGATAATATGGATGGAGCTTCCAGGGCATTATGCTAAGTGAAATAAATCAGACAAAGACAGACAAATGTCATATGCTCTCACTTACATATGTGGAATCTAAAAAAAAACTTGAGCACTCACAGCAGTGGAGAGGATAGTCAAAATGGGTGAAGGGGGTCAAAAGGTGCAAACTTCCATATATAAATTAAATAAGTCATGGGGATGTAATGTACAGCATGGTGACTATAGTTATTAATGGTTTGAATATTTGAAAGTTACTAAAAGACCTTAAAAGTTCTCATTACAAGAAAAATAAAGTGTAACTATGTGAGGTAATGCATGTAAACTAGACATATAATGGTGATCATTTTGTAATATATAAAAATACTGAACAGCATGTTGTATACCTGAATCTAGCATAATAAATTGATTATATCTCAATACAAAAGTTAAAATAGAGAATGCTTCTTTGTATATTATTTATAGCCATCAACTCCATCACAAAACAAATAACAAGCACAGAACATAAGCCTTGTAACTATCCAATAATCATCCTCAACTAACTATACCTCAGACCTTGACAGGTTTTCAATTTCTAACATCTTCAGGAAAAACATTTATTAGACATACTCCATTCCTACCTATGGGACTTAAGGATTAAAAAATATATTAAAATAAGATATAGAGACAAAGTGGCATTAAAAGCTTAAACAATTAACTTTTTAAATTACTTTATACCAAGAAGCATAAAATTATCCATATATTTTGGATACTAACTCCCTAGCAGATACATAGTTTGCAAATACTTTCTCCCATTTGGTAGATTACCTTTTCATTTTGTTGATGATTTCCTTTGCTTGGCAGGAGTTATGGTGTTCTTCAATAGCCAAACTATTGGGAGAGAGGCAGGGAGAGAGACAAACCATGAGACTCATCTCGGGAAACAAACTGAGGGTTGCTGGAAGGAAGGGGAGAGGGGATAGGGTGGCGGGCTGATGAACACTGAGGAAAGTATGTGTTATGGTGAGCACTGGGTATTATATAAGACTGATGAATCACAGATTTGTAGCCCCAAAATAATACTTTATATGTTAATTAATCGAATTTAAATTCTTAAAAAAATGATGTTCTAAGATGTATACAAGGGAAACTATGAGTGCAGGAGAGAGAAGAGTGGTTCCAGATCATGAATTTGAGCTGCAAGTAAGAAATCCAAAAAATGCTGGTAGAGGGGGTGAGTGGCTCAGTCTGTCCTCGAGCCCCATGTTGGGCTCCTAGCTCAGCAGGGAGCCTGCTTAGCTTTCTCCCTCTGCTGCTCCCCTTGCTTGTGCTCTCTCTCTCTCTCTGTCAAATAGATAAAGAAAATCTTCTAAAAAAATGAAAAAAAGATGTGGGTAGAAAAAGTTTTAAAAGATGATAAAGAAAAACCATACATATAAGTGATGTTTATTCAGTGCCTCTGTGAGCAATGGATAAGACTATGATCAAGAAGTAGAAAGTGTACTTACTTCTAAAAATAAGTAGAAGAATAGCACTATACAAGATTTTTTAAATTCATAACTATAAAGATGAGAAAGAATTCTTTCGTTTTGCTGTTTTGTTTTAATCCATGAAAACAAATACCATTTTGAAAAAAAATGCATTCAAATATTTGAACAAAAGATAAGCAAACAAAGATAACTTTTAAGGCAATTTTTATTACAAAAATAATGTTCCTCCCTTAGAAAGAGTTAACATTTGTGTGTGGGCCACTTTAATTACATGTACTTTGCTTAAACTAACTCACTGATTCTTCAGAACAATTCTGGAAGGAAGATGTTATTAATGTTTTCATTTTTCTAACTGAGAAATTGATGTGTAAACTGAGAAAAAAATAACTTGCCCAGAGTCACATAAATTATAGACCCAGGAAATCTTGTTTCAGAAAGTACCCCTAAGTGATACGTTATACTGTCTCTTATCCGGCCTTCTTTCCCTGCACATGTATGTCCTGTGGTTTTCTGTTTCTTTCCACTTATACATCACCTTCAAAATAAATTCCTAGAGATGGATTGCTGATCTAAGGAGTACATGAATATGCAATTGTGTGTGTTGGGTGTCTCTGTTTTTGCCCATAACTATAGCTCTATAGCTATACCTATGCCTATATCAATATCTGTAACTCTTCAACTATAGAGAAGGGTAGGCAGAGGGGGAGAAGAGAGGAAAGAGACACCTCCTCCATGGGGATGTATCCTTTAGCATTCCCAAGAGCAGTATATGAAAACATTTATTTCCCCTCAACTTCATCAAGCTTTAGAATTTTTGCTTATCTGGCAAATGAAAAATAGAATATCATTATGTTTTTAGTTTGCATTTCTCTTATGATGATTGAAGTTTATTTTCTCAGTTTAATGGTCATTTATATGAAATAATTATTCACGGGGTTTTGCCCAGGTTTTTGCTAGGGGATTTTTAGTCTTTTTTCCTCAGTCTTTAAACATTCTCTATATGTTAAGAATACCATCTTTTATCTTTTAATGTATATTGTAAATTTTTTCCCAAGTTTTTCATGTGTATGTTGACTTTAATTTTGCTATTTTTTGCTATGCAAATTAAAATAAATTTAGGTAGCCATATTTTTTCAAGCATTACATTTATAGTATTGAAATTTTTAGGATAATTAGAAAGCCTTTTCCCAAATCATAGAGAAATATATCCAGTTTTCATCTATTTATATGGTCTCATTTTATTTATTTAGATTTATAATCCCTTTGACGCTAACTCCTGTATATGGTTTGAGAAATATATCTAATTTTGACCTTTTGCAAATAGCTATCCAGTTGTCCAAACAACATGTATCCCGTGATTTAAGATCACCACCTTTGGGGAGCCTGGGTGGCTCAGTGGGTTAAAGCCTCTGCCTTCGGCTCAGGTCATGATCCCAGAGTCCTGGGATCGAGCGCCACATTGGGCTCTCTGGCCGGCAGGGAGCCTGCTTCCTCCTCTCTCTCTCTGCCTGCCTCTCTGCCTACTTGTGATCTCTGTCTGTCAAATAAATAAATAAAATCTTAAAAAAAAAAAAATCACCACCTTTATCATAATCTGAATTTCTATATGTAATTGTGACTATTTTTGGCCTTCGTATTCTATTCCTTTGTTCTATTTGTGTATCTTGACTAACCATACTATTTTAAATGGAGGTTTTTGAAGTATGTTCCAATAATTAATAGGTCTAGCACTTCCTCATAGCTATGCTTTTGCAGTCTATATATGCCATGTTTATTTTCCCATATGGAACTTCAATGTCAACTTGCCCAGATCTCTCAGTCATTGGATTTTGGGGGATCCATTCAAATGTATAAATTAAATTAAGAAAAGATCCCAACCAAAAATAGATGTTCTTACCTTTTCAAGTTCTATTTTTTGTCTTCCAGGAATGTTTCACATTTTTAAAAATAGATTCTAAATAGTCCTTGTTAAGTTTACTCCCAAATATCTCATCTTATTTATCGCGATTATAAATACAGTTTTTTTCCTTCATCATGTCTTCTCACTGGTTTTATTTGTATAAATACAGGTTTATTTTTTTAAAGATTTTATTTACTTATTTATTTAAGAGAGAGAGCCTGAGCAGGGAGAGGGGAAGAGAGAGAAGTAGACTCTTTTCTGAGCAGGGAGCCCATCGCAGGGCTAGATCCCAGGACCTGGAGATCATGACCTGAGTGGAAGACAGATGCTTATCAGTTGAGCCACCCAAGCACCCTGGATGTTATTTATTTTTGCATATTAACTCCACAACCTGTTAACTTACTGAATTTCTTATTATTAGAGTTAGGCTTATCGTCAATTATCTCATATTATTTAGGTATACTATCACACAGGTGCAAATATGGAGTTTTTTTTTTAATCTTTTTTTTTTAGCCTAGTTATATTGGCTAACACCACCGGAACAATATTAATAAAGAGTGGAGATAATTGGCATCTATGCTATCTTCCTAACTCCAATAGAATACCTTAAGAGTTTTTCTGCAAAACAAAATGCTTTAGAATACTCAAAAACATATACATAATGGTACATTGATACATACACACACTTAAGTGTATGTATGAACTATATCCAGATCAGAAAACATCCATACATTTATTTTTGTGGATGCTTCAAATGCATTTGAAAAGAAGGTATATTTTCTACTCTCCGGGTATAGTAGTCAATAAGTGTCTAAAATATCTATGATGCTGACTATGTTATTTAGAGCATCTATAACATAACTTATTCTGTTCAAACTTGCTGTCCTATATTGACAGTGGCCTATTAAAATCACCTTTCAGTAATGTGTTACTGCTTATTTCTTCTCATATCGACTGTAATTTTTATAATATTTAGTCACTATTACTTACTGAGTAGATTCATAACTATTAATATTCATAGTAGCCTGTTATCTTTTAAGATTATAGAGAGTCTTTTCTTGGTCTCGATTAATTCTCTTTAGGTATACCTCTTTGTCTAGTATGGGGGCTTGAATACCTGCTTTCTTATATTTCCTTTTGTCTTGTAAATCTCTTGTAAATCCTTGCTTTACTTTGGTCAATTTACTGCTTTTCTGAGTTTCATTGACTTCTGCTTCATTTCAACCTTTTATTTTTTGGCACTTCTGTTCTTTTTTATGACGGTGTGAGGCTCTTGTATTTAATTTTTGTGTGGCACTGCGGTTTTCATCAGCTTTGTGGTTGTTTTCTATTTTAGATGGATGATTTTTTTGTAGGTAGAAAATATTTTATTCATATTCTTGAATTGTTAAAGATATTTTCTACAGACAGATTCTGTTTTTGTTTTTTTTTTTCCTATCCCTACTCATGTACTGGTCAAAGTTCCTAGTCAGAGAGCTCCCTCCTCTGTCAGTTCTGCCCTGTTCTGTGCAGTTTCCTTTACAGATGGTGTGGACGTGAGAGACGTAGCATGCAGGGAAAGGCATGTCTTTTTTCTTTTTCCTTTCCTCAAGATCTTTAAATCCCCATAATTATTATTATTTTTATCATTATTATTTACTTTCACAGTCGAATCTCTAAGAGGCACAACCCCCTCATTATTATCTGCTTCTCCCAAACGGGGATAAAAGTGTTTTTCCAAGTTTCTCGTATGTCTTATGTTTCAAACCCTTTATGAAATACTGAGTTCCAAACTCTGTTAAGTATTTCGGAATTTCTTATTGCAGTTTTATCTTCCTGGATTGATTCTGTCTGTGCTTCATTGGCACCTTTTGTCATCTTTTTCATAGAAATCCCCTGACGCTGCACCGTATATGCATTAAGTAGTTGGCTAGAGCAAGAACTCCATTAAATATCTTTTCTCTGCTTATGGTTAATTTGGAGGTTGTGGTAGTCTGTATCAGGAGTTGCTGAAAGGTCATGGGTCTTGTGTGGTTTATTTGCTTTTCTTACTGAGTTTATGTATTTGGGCGAGAGTTGGGAGATATTTGAAATCAGACAACATCTTTGTAATATGAAACTGGAGACTTAGCTAGTATATTTATTAAAATACCCTTCCTTTTAGATCCATACTCTAAAATATACTTTGTACTCTTATCCAGCAAAAGCTTGTATGGAAGACTCATAAGTTTTCAGTGACTAAGCATTCAAAATGTTAAACTGAGGTGACTGTGTTCTGCACATACAATTGGCTCTCTCACAGCACATCTGTGTTACTTGTTTAGTGCTTTCACAAACATCTGTAGCCCATAATAGCTGAAAAAAATGCAAATTTAACAACTTTAATGCTGGGGCAAGTAAAAACTTACAGAGAAAGAATACCACATTGGGTTTTACAACATGGGTTGTAGAGGAGCCAGAAACATCTCAAAGGATATTGTTCAGCAGGTAATTAGGAAATATTAAAAGTCCCAGGTAGTGTTATAAGGAGATGTTTTATGGCATTATTTACAATGGCGATTGTTCTCCCAGTCATGAGATGAAGCCAGCCACTATTCTCTCACTCACACAGGGTGATATTTTTGTCCATTTAAATCTAGTTAAACTGCACTTGATTGCAATTCAAATCTGATTTAGATATAAATTAGAAATTGAGTGAATAAGTATTTCTATTTTATATCACTTAAGGCTGGAAATATATATATATATATATATATATATATATATATATATATACATGTGAATTAGGAATATATAATGTGCTTATTTTCATTTTTTTCTTCTAGGGAAAAAAATTAGCCAAGTGACATCAGCAAGAGAGCAAAACAGGAAGTCCTTGACCATCCTTCCAACCACAAACACACCAATTCAATAGCAATTCATGGGTAGAATCCCTTTGTGAGAAATTCTAAAACTAACTGAGAGGCTTCATGTAACCTGGGTGAGTGCAAAACTACCCACTTTGAAGCCAGTAGGGAAAATTGAGACACCCTCTTGTCATAATGTTCACACTGGCTCAGGTCTATGCAATCAGCTCTCCTCTTTCTCTGTGGAAGGAAGAGGTAGACTGAGTGTCTAAGTGCCCTGACTTTTCATAGTCTACTGAAAAGACGGGATTCTGTCTAGGCTATTTCAGAGTGTTGATAACACCCAACAAAATCTAGCCTCCTGTGGCCAGTGAGAACTGTGACAGTGGTGTGGGGTGGCAGTCATCCTAATCTCAAAACCCTCATAGCCCGCTCAACAGTGAGTGAGAAAATAATAAACTCTGACTCCCAGCTTCTCCCTGCGGAGGAAAAGATGTAGACTACACATCCAATGTTCTAACTTTTGGGGACACTTCCCATAGGATTGAATTCTGTCTAGCCTGTCTTGAAGCACTAATGTAACCCAGCAGAATCTCATTGTCTGGTACCAATGAGAACAGAGATGATGGTGTGAAATAGAAGCTGTCATAGCTCCGCAGATCCACTCGCTGGCCCAACACAAAGTGGGTGGACAAAATACTCCAGCTCCCAACTTCTCCCTAGGAAGTAAAAGAGTGGAAAGAGGGGCGCCTGGGGGGCTCAGTGGGTTAAAGCCTCCGCCTTCGGCTCAGGTCATGGTCTCAGGGTCCTGGGATCGAGCCCCGCGTCGGGCTCTCTGCTCAGCGGCGAGCCTGCTTCCTCCCCTCTCTCTCTCTCTGCCTGCCTTTCTGCCTGCTTGTGATCTCTATCAAATAAATAAATAAAGTCTTAAAAAAAAAAAAGAGTGGAAAGAGCATCTGATAACCAACTTTCACAGAGGTTTCCTCAGGAACTGGAATCAGTGTCCCGTATGTCAAATCACTGAAGACTTGCCTACAGTAGATGACTGGGAGCTTCTAAGAATAAAATGGGTTGAACTTAACACAAGGTTGGAGGTACTGCAGAGTATCTGGCCAGGTTGATTGGTGAGATCAGAGGGCTTTATATTGTTAAAATGTCCATATTACTCAAAATGATACTCAGATTCCATGCAATGTCGATCAAAATACCAGTGACATTTTGTACAGAACTAGAAAAAAATCCTAAAATTTCTGTGGACTGACAAAAGATCTCAAATAGTCAAAGCAATCTTACACAAGAAGAACAAAGCTGGAGGCATCAAACGTCCTGATTTTAAATTATAGTATAAAGCTATAACAACCAAAATAATATGGTACTGGCATGGAAACAGACACATAGATCAACAGAATAGAATAGAGATCTTAGAGATAAATCCACTCATGTACAGTCAAGTGATCTTTGACAGGGTGGCAAGAATACAAAATGAGGAAAAAGATTGTGTCCTTAGTAAATGGTGCTGGAAAAACTGGGATATCCACATGCAAAGGACAAAATTGGACTCTCAGCTCATACCATATACAAAAATCAACACAAAGTGGACTAAAAACTTACCAAAGGACCTGAAACTATAAATCTCCTAAAAGAAAACATAGACAAAAACCTTTGTGACATTGGTCTTGGTAATTATTTCTTGTACTATGACACAGAAGTACAGGCAAAAATAGACAAGTGAGATTGTATCAAACTAAAAACCTTCTGCACATCAAGGAAACCATCAGGAGGGTGACAAAACAACTTATGAAATAGGATAAATATTTGCAAACCATATATCTGATAAAAGGTTAATTTCCAAAATAGATAAGTAATTCTTATAATTCTATATGAAAAAAACTAATAACAATTTAAACATGGGCTTCATTTTGAATAAACATTTTCCTAAGGGAGATTTACAAATGGTCAACAAGCACATAAAAGAATGCTTAACAATACTAATTATTAGGGAAATGCTAATCAAAACCACAGCAAGATACCATCTCACACCTGTTAGAATAGAGATTAAGAAAAAAAAAAAAAAGACAAGGGTTGACCAGAATATGGAAAAATTGAAACATTTGTATACTCTTAGTGGGAATGCACAATGGTGTGACTGCTGGGGAAAACAGTATGGAGATTCTTCAAAAAATTAAAAATAAAAATACCGTATGATCCAGCAGTCCTTTTTTGAATATGTATTCAAAAGAATAATATCAGAATTGAAAGAGATATTAACACTCCTACATTCATTGCAGAGCTATTCATCACAGCCAAGATGTAGAACCAACCTAAATGCCCTTTGACAGATGAATGGAAAAAGAAAATGCGCCATAGATGTTACATGATGATAAAAAGAGGGTTGATAGGCAATTGATAGACAGATGTATATCTGTATCTACATAATATAAAAATAGTTATATGTATCTATATATAGTACTTTAAACAGAATATAATAATAATATACAATAATATATCAAGGATATTTGGTTAGGATTTAGTCCTATTTTGCCCTGAAATATCTCTGCACAACCCTTGGACCAACCTGCTAGGTTCTTGGTTCTCTCATTTAAATCATTCTTTCTTTTTAATGAAAGGCAGCATTTGTGGCTTCATAGTTTTCTTAGGTGCTTCCTACTTGCAAATATTTGGGGAGACCAAGATTCTCATTTATGCATGTTTGTATGTATGTATATATGTGTGTTTGTATTATGTGTTTGTATTTTTACTGTCTCTGTCCTTTTCAGTTCAAACTGGCCATGCTTGGGCTGATAATAATTATTTTAAAATGTTTTGGAGGCTCCTATGAATTTCACTGGGGTTCACTTCATTCCCAAAAGCCCAAACACATTCATCTCTTTGAGCTTCTCTGCAGAGAGCTCCTGCTGAGATAACTGCAGGAAAATACCAAGTTTTCTAGAAGGCTAGTTGAAGTACACTCTTTACAGATCTTTTGTTTTTCTAAAATGAGGCACCACTTTTGCTCTTTCTGTAAACTTAACAGAATTTTACAGTTATACCCATAGCTTTTGCCTTATACTGTACTTCCCTGAGAGCACCCTGAAATTGATCTTCGCTCAGAATTCATAATTAGCTTTTTTTTTTTTTTTTTTTACTTTAGAAGAAGCTTGAGAATCTTCAAAACCAGTGAGCTCTGGCTCCTTGTTTTAAAGGCCTCTCCTTTGTTAGTGTGTCTCCTATTGCATTGGTAATCTAAGCAAGAAGAAGAAACCAGGCCTTATCTTCAACAGTCAGGCTAGAAATAACTTTAGCTCGTTCATTCAATTTATTAGGTACATTTTCTATCATCCCACATATTGCAGATGACAGTGATGCTACACCTGACACCACAGTAAGAATTCCTTACACCAGTTTCTAACAACATGTTTCTCACTCCCCCGTAAGCCCTCACTAGAAACCATCCGCCTTTTTCTTTTTTTTAAACATAAATGGGAAGTTTTATTAACATACAGCTCAAAAAATAAGCTAGACTAACCTGTTCAGGGTTACATATTTATATAATTAACTACAAAGAACAACAAGGAAGTGGTATGCCCAGAATCAGGATGGGGGCCACTGGGCAGCACAGCAGATGATCCCAAAGGACCATCTCTGAGGTCTTCTGTGGCCTGGCAGGCATGTGATGACTATTGGCCAAACTGCACAAAGTTAAAAATATTTACCATCCGGTTCTTCAGAGAAAGCTTTCTAACCCCTACACTAAGACATAAATAGAAAACATTCAAAAGGTCCAAAATTATGGAAATGAAAAAGAGGGTTTAAATGTTCCAAAAATTTCCAGATTTAGATAATTGAAAGAAATCATAAAGCTTTAATAAGCATACCCATATAAGGCTTTTTTAAAAAGCAAATAATATAATACAGCGGAAGAAAATTCTAATAAGCAGTTGGGGACCAAAAAACCATTTAGGAGCAAGCTCCCCAAAGTTCTTACTTCCACAAAAGCCTGGTTCATCTCTGAAGAAAACTGTTGGTATTTGTGCTGATTCCTGTATGAAGAAACTTGGTTTTAGGAGAGCTCAGACAGAAGTTTCCTGCATAGTCTGATTGTACAGCAGAAAGAACAGAATATATAACTGATTATCTCCAGTATAAGTAAATAAAATATAATAAATATATTGGTTTTAGGTTCCACACAAGAAGTTTGAACTTCAAAAAACTTACCATAAATTTTTATGCTAGTTAGTTTTTATGTTGACTAACTTAGTTACTTAGTTAGCTAGCTCACTGGCCAAGAGTCAAAAACCAACCTTCAAGCATCCTTGGAGACAAAGAGCTGTCGTAATCCAGCTACACAGAAACTTTGTCTTTAATAGGCAAACTCAGTAGTGGAGGAATGAAGAATTAATACATTGGAGAAAAAAATTTTAAAGTATTATTTGTCCTGGCATCTATGAATTCAATTCTTTGTTATCTTACCAGGGAATTAAAAGGCAATGTTTAAATTCAATAAACTACAAAGTAGCACTTACAACATATTTTTAGGGCTATGTTGGTATGGTAGGCAGCTCTAAGATGACCTCAAAATTCCCTGATGTACATATGATCACGTGCCCTTGAATTTCAGTGGGATTTACGAAGATGATTGGGTGTTGCTCTGTGATTAGATTACATTAAATGGAAAGATTAAGCTATTTCTCCAATGTAACTAGGGTTCTAAATTAGCCAATTTTCAGTTAATCAAAGAGAGAATAATGTGGGTACAGCTGACCTAATCAGTTGAATACTTAAAAAGACTCTAGAGGTGGGAGAGAGAAGAGTACACTCCTTCTGCCCTTGAAGAAGCAAAGGTCCACTGTGTGACTGTCTATGCAGATGGGCAACCAGGGGGGAGGCAAGTGTCTCAGTTCTACAACCATGAGGAACTAAATTTTTCTATCAGCCTGAATAAACTTGGAAGAGGACTCCATTTCAGATGAGAATTCAGTGTGGCTATGACTTTGGTTCCAGCCTTGTGAAATCCTGAGCTAAGGACAAAGCCATGCTCAGCTCCTGATCCATAGAGATTATGACATACAAGCATGTGCTGTTTTAAGTTTCTAAATTTGTCATAATTTGTCACGTACCAATACATTCAGAGTAACACACTTAGCTAACAGGATAAAATTAAGGAAGGATAAGTTGATTCTTGGCAATATTATTTCATTACTGGGGGGAGGGTGGACATTCCCTCACCCTCTTTCATTAGTTTTACATTCAACACTGAGATATTCACTCAACTAGATCCTTCCACGTGCATTAGCCCGTTTCATAACAAAAAAGCAAAGAACAAAAGAAAAATAACATCTCTCCCCCAGAAAATGTATCAGAAATCATGTTAGAAGAGAAAAGAGATATTTAATACAAAGACCTTTATATAAAAGACAATGACAAAGATGTTTTCAGGATGAAGGGAAGCAGTATGCAGGTAAGAGTGGGAGGAAGACTAATAAAAATAAAACAGGTCTGATGGCCATGCACTCAGTGTCACTAACATGATGGGATCATGCTGCGAGAAAGACACACCACTGTGGAGGTCTAGCATCATCCTTTCAATCCAGGACATTCCATCATAAATGCCCTGAAATGATATGGGAATTGAAAAAACACCTGAGCTATAATTGGGAGCCTACAGGAATTCTCCTCTCTCAGTAGAGACAATTTTTGACATAGATTACTCTCTGAAATTAGATATCACCCACCATATTTTACACCTTCTGTTTCCTCATTGCTCTTGCATGTTCCTGAGTTCTCACAATAAAGGCAGATAGGGCTCTGGGCACCTCATAAGGTGATGATATGAAAAGTAACAATCTGAACCTATACTTGGCTGTGGCTAAATAAAAAGACTTGAGATTGATTCGTTGTGGTCAAAATTATAAAAAATAGACCATGCTTAGTTCACTATAGAGAAAACCACCCCAAGCAGAAAAGCAAACAAAAAACCAAGAGGAAATCACCTTATGGGAAGAGGACAGGGAGATGGGATAGTTGGGACAGAAAACAATTAATTTTCATTATGTTTATCTCTATTTTTTAGTTTAATTAAAATATATTATTTTGAATGTACATGGAAAAAAGCCAAAACATTTTAGAGATTGATTGATTGATTGATTTTTAGAGAGTTAGGAAGAGGGGCAGAGGGAGAGGGAAAGAGAGACTCTCCAGCAGACTCCCTGCTGAGTCTGGAGCCTAACATGGGGCTTGATCCCACAACAGTGAGATCATGACCTGAGCCAAATCAAGAGTCATACAGAACCACCTAGACACCACAAAGCCAAAATATTTTATATATCCAGAAAGTATAATGTATGTCCTCCTAGTCCAAGTTAAACATTTGATTTAGATTATCTTGTGGTTTTCATAATATAACTTAAGTGCATTTTCCTAATCTTCATATGAGAACGTGAAGAATGCAGTTTGTAGTCTTATTATACACACACACATATATATTTTAAGATTTTATGTATTTATTAAACAGAAGGAACAAGCAATCACAAGCAGGGGGAGGAGTAGAGGGAGAGGGAGAAGCAGACTCGCCAATGAATAGGGAGCCCAATGTGGGGCTCTATCCCAGGACCGTGGGATCATGACCTGAGCCCAAGGCAGATGCTTATCCCACTGAGCCACCCAGGTGCCCCTTTATATTTATATTTTAAGAATTAAAATACACTGGCTCTTTTCTCTTCCTGGCTCTTTATTAAGAATCAATTTGAAGTTCTTAATTATTATAGTTTAATTGAAATAGAAAACAAAAAGATGTTTCAATATGAATTTTTTAAAAAAGTATATGCAACAGTTTTTAAAAGGGGAATTGGCTTTTGATATTTGTGAGGTTAGGAAAACCCTATCCAGGTCACAGGCATCAGACCTTTTTATGTTCCCACACTTTCTCTGACACACTCAGGACCCCTCAGTTAAATGGCTTACTCCCTCCCCAACATTAAAAAGGAAATGTTCAATATTTTACACATAACTTTTAAGAAAAAGGCTTGGGGTTGATTGGCGAATAAGATCTGCAATTTACATCTCAGTGACTTTTTACTGATGTATAACCATAAGGCAAGAAAGACATGTAGGGCAGAAAAATAAGTATTGCAAATTTATTTGATCAGGCTTAGATTCTGTTTACCCTTGCAAAATCTAAAAATAATCACATGGGAACCACCTATTTGGCCCAAGATTCAAAATTACTTGGCAGAACTCAGGACCATCAAGAGAAGAACACAAACATGTTCCCCTCTAAAGTCTGATGATGCACATGAGGGAGCTGTCATATGACACTTACACCTCTAAATTGAAACATATAGATATATAGATACCCAGAAAGAACTAAGTTCCAGAAAAGTATGATGAAGATGGGACTTCCCAATTTACTATGACTTAACAAATTTCTGAAATGACATTGATATAGATCATTTGGTGCAAATTATTTTATTTGAATTTCTGCAAAAAAATTCACAAGAATATATGCATAAAATATATTAAATTTAATGTTGAACATATCCATTAAATCACAATAGTCCTGGGGCACCTGGGTGGCTCAGTGGTTAAGCCTCTGCCTTCAGCTCAGGTCATGATCTCAGGGTCCTGGGATCGAGTCCCACATCGGGCTCTCTGCTCTGCAGGGAGCCTGCTTCCTCCTCTCTCTCTCTCTGCTTGCCTGTCTGCCCACTTGTGATCTCTCTCTGTCAGATAAATAAAATCTTTAAAAAAAAAAAAAAATCACAATAGTCCTGAAATTCTTTACCTTGGGGCACTGTTATGGCAGATATAGGTGCACAAATTTCACCTATTTTATTTTATTTTATTTTTTAAAGATTTTATTTATTTGTTTGACAGAGAGAAAGAGAACACAAGTAGGCAGAGCAGCAGGCAGAGAGAGGGAGAAGCAAGCTCTCCGTCGAGCAGGGATCCTGATGCCTGGCTCAATCCCAGGACCCTGGGATTATAACCTGAGCTGAGGGCAGCCGTTTAACCGACTGAGCCACCCAGGTGCCCCAAATTTCACTAATTTTGAAGCACATCATTTCAAATGTATGAAAATTGTATCATAAGACATGATTTGAAACATTTTACAGATCCCAGAAGTAGATAATTAGCAATAATATAAGAGGTAAAGTCATGCTCTTAGTACTACTGAATCTTCACTGCCCACCCCTCCCACTCCAAGAAACACATTTATAAATAAGCTCTTTTTATACATATAAAACGACTTTCATCATCACAGCGTTCGTCCAAAATACCTTGGCTTGAGCTATACTTTGTGCATTTCTCTGTATTTAATTTTTGAAGTAATGGCAATCTGTAATGAAAAATAAAATGTTAACATATAAAAAAAGGAAATGAGACTACTCAAGGATAGTGTATTTTTATTAAATGATAGAATTTTTTAAAGCATTTGAATGAGATATTAATATATTGAGTCAATTGATTTTTATGCAAGAGCCATGTTTTCACAATTTCAAAGCACAGTATTACAAAAACTCAGCTACTGCCTCAATAATCAACAGCATTAAGGACAAGGATTTCATGTTTTTCCTTCTGTTTTCAATGGTTTTGATATATGGTATGCTTCTTGTTTAAAGATATACTGGATAATCAAGTCTAGGAAAACAAATCCAAGCATAAGATTCATCATTGTCTGAGGCTGCAAATCCAAGGTTTATGAATGAAAATGAGGACCAAAGTTTACAAATATACAGAAAATAACCTCAGAATATTTGAAACATGGGAGTATGCTGAAAATAACAGACTCAAGAAAAGAAAATAATATGCTATTTTCCCTGCACAGCTTCTGTGAAGGTAAGCATCTGTACATGCACGTAGGCATCCAAGGGCTGATATGAGGCCAAAAAAAATAAAATAAAATAAAAACTGTGTTATGGTCACAAGTACTCTAACTTCATGTCACTTAAGCATAAATTTGGATGATCTAGATGGAGCTAAAATTGTTAGATCGCCTCTCTTTTCTATATTTTCATGACTTAGATAGGTTATCCTAGCTACAGTGCTCCCAGATGTTACAGTATCTGGTGAGATCTACAGGTAAACGCATAAAGATCTAAAAGAGAAAGAAAGGAGAGGAGAGGAGAAAAAGGTAAGATGAGGGAAGGGAAGGGAGGGGAAGGGAGAGGAGGGGAGGGAATGTTAGGGAAGGGAAAGGGAAGGTAGGGCAGGACAGGGCAGGGCAGGGCTAAAAGGGAACTTGACTGCCAGAAACTTACAGATCTTGGGAGACAGGGGAGCCATCTTCCCACAACCAGGCCTTTTTGTCTTTATGGTAAGAGAGTCCAATCCAGTAAAAATATGTACTGGAGCTCATAAAATGCTGATTGGAAACAGAAACAAACATATTAATCAAATTTGAATGTATTCCAGGAATAATATACTTTTAAGAAAGTGTCAGCATCAAATTTAGCTTTATAATCACAGAAACTGAAATCATTTTTAATGTCCAGTTTAAAAAACATAGTCACATGCCTCATATTTTCTTCCTTATCGAAAGTATAGTTACATGCTTTTCTTCCTTATGTTATTTATTCACTAATTTCCACAAATATCATTTATGATACACAAATAAATGTCACAGAATACCACTTCAAGGAATAGAAAACATTAGAAGGAAGTAAGAATTTTCACGGAACACCTCCTTCAAAGAAGATTACAATCAAATTTGATCCCACATCAACAGTATCTGGAGGATAAATTTCATAGATATAGTCTACTTAACTTATACTCAAGACAGTTTCTTAATGCAGCTAGAGAAATTTTTCACTTTTTCTTAAGTTGGGTAATTTTTTTATCAGACATTCCGTACTTATCGCACATTAAATCCCAGAATGATGACAAAAGATGTATTTACAAAAGAAATTATAAGTCCAGTTAATGAACTAAAAATTATAAAGTTATTTTATTAGTCTTTGAGTAAAAATAATGGCCCATTATTCATTCTTTGAATTCTCTCTAAAATGTTGCTTGTACTTTATCTGGACTGTAACTTGATTTTTATTCCTATAATATAAATCTTTGAGAAATTTTATGTAGGTTTTATAATGATTGTTTCACATATAGCAAATTAGCAAGTCAGTTCAAATAATAACCATGCATTTACTATAATTAAAGACAAATTAGGGCGCCTGGGTGGCTCAGTTGGTTAAGCGACTGCCTTCGGCTCAGGTCATGATCCTGGAGTCCCGGGATCGAGTCCCGCATCAGGCTCCCAGCTCCACGGGGAGTCTGCTTCTCCCTCTGACCTTCTCCTCGCTCATGCTCTCTCTCACTCTCACTCTCTCTCAAATAAATAAATAAAATGTTTAAAAAAAAAAAGACAAATTATTCAGCTTACTTAGATAGCATATTTTCCTAGGTCAAAGAAAATGTAGGAAATCAGAATTAAATACATACCAATTCATTTTCATTTTGAAACTGAAGTAGACTGGAATTCTGAGAAGCACAGAAACTATTACTTTCTGTCCAATTTTTAAATTTACCAGAAAAGAAGTAGCAGTTGCACTGGTACCCAATCCAGCCTTTTGGACAAGAACAACAGTTAGAGCCTAAGAAAAAAAGAAAAAAGACTTATGACATTCAATTTTTTCAATGTTATTTACTCATTCAAAAATCGTTTGTTATTTCTTCACTATTTTCCACAAATATTCTTTGAGAATCTACTACACATACAACAGTTCAGGGGCTATTAATGTGAACAAGTCAGACATACTGTTTTTCCTAATAGAGATTATATTCAAGATATAGAGAGCCAGAACAATATAATTTCCAATCATTTATCAAGTAGATTTAATGATAATTTCGGTAAGTATACACAAGAGTAAGTCAGTATGTTAAAACATTGGGTAGCAGAGTGTAAATTAGAGGGCGGCTGAAGAATCTTTTTGAGGAAATGACCCCAAATTGAGCTCTGCTGTATAAATAAGAATAAATGAGATGAAAGAGATATGTAAAGGAAAATATTTTAGCATATTTCCTGAGTCAGAAAAGAATATAGCACAAATTGGAGAATTCCGATGTTTGGATATTTTATTTTCAAAATAGAGATAAATAAAACAATGAGCTTGAAGTCTGATACTACACAATTTCCCAGTGATAGTG
Organism: Lutra lutra; assembly: GCF_902655055.1. Lineage (NCBI taxonomy): Eukaryota > Metazoa > Chordata > Mammalia > Carnivora > Mustelidae > Lutra > Lutra lutra. Next base: position 90,654,770 of record NC_062285.1, read on the forward strand.
TCTTGAACATTTACTCTCCTCAGTGATAAAAGTCAAGACACATGGTAGGTACTCAAATCTTTGTCAAGTGAACGGTTCTGAAGTGTAGGGTGGAGTGGTCCTTACTAGGAGCGGGAGGGTGGGGTAAATGGAAAGATATTGGTCAAAGGGTTCAAACTTCCAGTTAGAAGGTGAATAAGTTCTGGGGACCTAATGCACACAGTTATGATTACAGTTAGCAATACTGTATTATATACCCGCAAGTTGCTAAAAAAGTAGATCTAGAGGGCTCTCACCATAAAAAAAGAAATGGCAATTCTGTGACATGATAGAGGCATTAGCAAATGTTATGGTAGTAATCCTTTTGCAACTATAAGTGTATCACATCAACCTGTTGATTACCTTAAACTTACACATTATATGTCAATAATATCTCAATACGGATGGAAAAAAATGTTAAGGGAAAAAAAAGACAAATATGATCACAGAAGATGGTGAGACAATTTGGAGATCATTTGGAAAAACTACCTTAAAAAAACTGGACTTTGAGCTGGCTTCCACTGGATAAGTGGGTTTAAAATAACAGAAATCTCTTCACTATATTCTGAGTCATGCAAGAAGCAGAAGCAAAGGTGAAGAGATATAAAAATATGAGCTATGAGCAAACCAGCAGGTAATTAGGATTAACCATAGTATTTACTGTAACTTATTTTTTTATTTGTTACTTAAACATGAGCACTCATATAGGAAAAAAAATGTCATTTCAGGTTAATATTTTCCTTATTACTTAAATATGTAAATGACCCATGTTCAATGTAATTTAATGCTTTTTACATTAGAGAAAAATGAAACATGACTATCCTACAATTAGTAGGTAAAACTGTATTCTTAAGTGTACTATTCCATCATGCTCAGTGTGAGGAAAAACAGAAACTACCAAAACTAAGATTTTCCAAAGTATGGAACCTACCTTTCTGGACTTCGCTGATTGCATCTAGAGACAATGTTGGCTGAATACTTTGTTTAGGATATACTGTAAGAAATGATTAAAAATTTACTTCATTAGATACAAGTTTATGAAATAATAAAATATTACACATTAGTAAAATGAAACATTTATTATTGAATAGTTTCACCATAGTTATGGTCTTTATACAAACTTGCCTAGAAAAACTTACAATTTTTCAACAAAATTCCCATAATAGCCATCAAAATAAGGCACGTTACTCCTAAGATCCCAGAAATCAAATTCCATGGAGTGGTCTGAGAAGCTGTAGTGAAAGAGAAATACAGTGATTATTTAAAGAACAAACTTCTTAGAAGTAATACAGTGAGAGAGAATCCAAACATCCTTTGGTTTGATAACCCAATAATCTTGCCAATGAAACGCTGAAAAATGAAAATATTCCCTTCAGAACTTGCTCCAATATCCAAATTTTTATGTGCCGTAATTTATTCATTACTGAAATTATCTATAACTTTTCTCCTTTACCAGTCCTGTCCCAGTAAAGTGGACTTAGCATTTATTTCTTAATTCCACAAAGAAGCTTAGAGATCCAGAGTAAGAAGACATCAGCAGGCATCAAGTTGTGTTTTATAGACTTACGTAACAAGAATCACAAGATAATATGATTCCCATTAAGTAGATAAGAAAACGTCAGATCCATTAATAATGTTATTTTCTCCAGGTATCAAAGCTAGTCAGTATTCAAGTCAGAAATCAAATGAAAGTTTGTCTAGACCCAGAGTCTTTTACTTAGCATCTTCTATCATTGCCGCAATAGTACTTGGAAATGTGCCCTTCTAGTCACCTCAGTGCATTCTCTACCTATGAAATGTCCAGCTGCTTGTAGCTTTGTAGAGGTTTTTTGATAAGGAAGAGAAGACAAAGGAACACTCCCAGCCTGGTGTGACGTATGGGTAATACCTTGGGGACCTGGATTCATTTCACCGTACATTAAGTTATGATATATTAGCAACCATTTTTTTTCAAGAACATTACGCTTTCTCATACCAAAAATTACTGCTTTTTGGCATTTACCCTAAAACAAATTAATGTTAGGAGATGTGGCATTAACCTTAGCACTCTCCCAAAGAGTCACTAACAGACATACAATTAATCTAGGTGACTTAGGGTGTCATAACACAAATGGTAAATTTTTAAAAGAACACTTGTAAGCATTGTCACTAATTTACTTCAGTGCTAGCATTATGTTGTTCATAACTTAATCTGGTAAATTCAGTTTGCATTCAGAGTTTAGAGCTTATCATTGTCAGAAGCCACTCTTTATAAACCTGCTAGAAAAGTTTCACAAAATCATTTCTAAGTTACAGATAAAGAATCAGAAGTGGAGAGCACGGACACATGGAAAGCTTAAAAATGTCCATTTCTTCCTAAAAGCGCTGCCCTGAAATTAGCCATATCCCTGAGATGCCTTTTCTCTTTCATTTCATTTTTAAAAATTTTATGACTCGGAACTCACATACCTGCCATGAGGAATGTTCCAGTGTCGATGGCAGCAACACACAGTACGTGCTTAATCAAGAAGGATGGTGGTGTGTTGGTTCACAGAGCTGAGCTGAAGGCTAAACAATCCCAAAGTCGTGCATGAAGAAATTTAAAAGAAAAAAAAAGAGAAAAATTATTTATTTGAACAATGTTCTCGAATCTTCTATAGGTGAATGTATCATATGAACAAGAAGCTTAAAGTCACTAGCTTCTAAAATGTTCCAGGAACCACAACACAGGAAATCACCACAGGACATGTGTAATGCAAACCCTTTGATTATCATAAAAGAAAATGAGAGGGATTTTTTAAAATATGTGAATATCAAAATCATCTTAAAAACCATTTGGAAAACAGGGGAAATTTATGGTTTTCATCCTTCGAGTTTACTGGGAATCTGGAAGATGAATTGTTACCCTGTTTCCTTTGTTTTCATGTCTCAAATTTCACACCCTGAGGCTCTACCTTGAGGACAATTCTATAAAACTGCTTTGGTGTTACCTGAGTAAACTAAAAAAAAAAGAACTAAGAAGAGCACCAGAACTACCTGACACTTAACAAATTATGAGAGAAAGTGGAGTCATCCTCCAAAAACCAAGTACTAAGTGAATGTCTGACTTAAGATGGTAGGAATTCATAAAGCCCTGGTTAGAAACCAGTGGAACATACGAAGTTAAGTCCCAGTCCCAGCAGCCCCAATTACACAGAGTTATAGATTTGCTTTTGCCTATGCAAATCTGGGCTCACTGCATTTTGAGTAAAGTAAATGAATGTCATCTGACTCCGCTATTTAACCTCATGCTCCAACATGATTTTCTCTTTTTTTTTTCCCCACAATTTTCTCTTATAATAAGTAAGTAATCACATGACTCATTTCTCTCCCTTTGCCTCTTCCTCTCTTTCTGCCCATTCACTTATGGTTTATAAATCACCATCAAAGTGTATTCATCTTAGGATACACCAGAACATAAATGCCTTAAGCAACAGTTTCTTCCTAAGTAATTAGAACGTCCCATCTTCAGACATTTGAATTCAATGAAACTATGAAGATAAAGCACTTGTCTTAGAGTTTCTAGAGTCAGCTGAAGTTTCAGAAGCAGGCATGGCAAGAACTTGCTTTCTTAAAAGGATGTACTAGTTTTTATATTCATACCTCTAATATGGTTCCACATATTATTTCAGAGATGCAAAAAGGCCCCATTATTTTTTAAAAAATGGTAGAAATGAGTTAAAATAGTTGTGATTCAAAGTTTAATTGGTTGTTGCATAAAACAATGGATAAGAATGAAATTCTACTCTATTTTGAAGTGGCATGTTAGAATTATGATTACCTATTTTATCTCTAATCACCTAAAGTATGAAACATGAACCTACTCACTTTATTTAAATGAAACATCATCTGGGAAGAACACTGAATATGTATTTTTTATTCATAATTAAAATAATTTATTTTCATAAAAACACAAGTGTCTGTATTTTAATATTTGCTAATGGTCCATTTTTATTCATTGTAAATTTTCTTAAGAGTTTCTTAACCAGGGCGCCTGGGAGGCTCAGTGGTTAAAGCCTCTACCTTCGGCTCAGGTCATGATCCCAGGGTTCTGGGATTGAGCCCCGCATCGGACTCTTTGCTTGGCGAGAAGCCTGCTTCCCCCTCTCTCTCTGCCTGCCTCTCTGCATACTTGTGATCTCTGTCTGTCAAATAAATAAAAATCTTTAAAAAAAATTTTTTAATTAAAGAAAAAGAGTTTCTTAACCTTTTTCCAGAAACCTGAATTTTATGTTATTCATGTAATTTGGTAAGGCACCTTATGTCAGTTCTATAATGACTACTTTAGGGTGCAAGGAACAATCAGATAATTTTTTCAAAGTTCATTCAACATCTAACAACCAAATCAAAATTATTCAGCTCAGTGTTGAGGTATTTTTCAATATCACCGAATGGAAAATGTGTGACACTAGGTTTGAGAAAATATTGATTGATCTCTACTCTCTATCTACTCTAATATACTAAAATTCTGGAAATCACAGGAGACCCCAGCTCTCTCTCATTTGTGCTTCATTCATTACAAAAGTGGTATCATTGAATCTATTCCCAATCCACTCTGGAACAGAACAAAGAAACAGAGAAGGGAGAGGCAACTTCAGAAAGAAATAAAGAAAGGACTCATATTAAAATTGAAATTTGAGCATGAGCTTGTGGGATAAATTAGATTTGGAAATACAGAGCTGTAGTTACTGTAAAGTGAAAAATAGGTAATAGACATGCCTCAAAACAAAACCTAAATAAGACAGAAAAAATTCAACACACATTTCTCTTCCCAATTTCTTAAATAAAAGGAAACATACATATCGAAATGTAATAAAAGCAAAAATTCTAATGAATTGTCAAAGGAAATACCTGCAGCTACCACTCCCATCAAGAAATAGAACATTCCCAGCACCCTCAAGATCTTTCCTTACCTAATCTGGTAGTCACTACTCTCTTTCTCCTTCCAGATATCACCTCCATCTTGCTTCCAAAATTATCTTCACCTCAAATGCAAACTGCAAAATGCAAAAATTCAAACCATTTTTGAAATTTACATAACTAGAACAATATACTACAAACTCATTCGTGTCTAGCTTATTTTCCTCAAGTTCTAAAGAGTTATCTAAGGATCCATCTCCATCTTGCTGACACTGATTAGGCCAGATGCAGATTCTGTGGCTAGTAGATAAGACACATTGATTGATTTGAATTGGTTGGTGTCCAATTTGGATACTGGAGTGCGGCCAACTTTACTAAAAACAATGCGGTATAAAATGAAGAGTAATGATCATCTAAAGGAAATCCAAGGCACTAAATTTCTAGAAAGATGAAATTTGGGAAATTGTTGGCCCCTTTTCAGTGTTTGGTTTTTTTGTTTGTTTGTTTGTTTTATTTCCTTTATGTTTTTCTTAAGATAGGTCTTTATGAATGAGTCTACCACTGATCAACCTATAAAAGTTCATTTTGAAGCACAGGGAAAAAAGAGTGAACTTCTTGTGTACCAATTGTAATCAATTCAAGTCCTGATTCATCAAGGAAGAATGTTATAACAGATGAGCCATGACTTGTATGAGCTTTGATTTGAAAATGTTTAGCAAATCCACTGTCTCTGAATTTGTTATTTCTTTTTTTCTTTCTTTCCTTATTATTTTTTTTTAAGTAGGCTCCACGTTAGAGAGAGGATAGTGTAGCTGAGATATGAGAAAGGGAAATGAAGATAGCTGGCACTAATACAAAGAGAATAACTATACTTTCTTCTAGTTAATCTCTCTCTCTCTTTTTTTTTTTTTTTACTTTTTATGTTGCAATGCATATGGATTGACAAAAGTTGTAAAATTAATACAATAGAGGTAGTCCCCTGGCACCCTTCACTCAGTTTTCCCCATGGTAATATCTTACACAATTTGAGTATAATATCAAAGCCAAGACATTGACATTCATACAATCCATAAACTATTCAGATGTCACCAGTTTTTTTTTTTTTAAGATTTTTATTTATTTATTTGACAGACAGAAATCACAAGTAGGCAGAGAGAGAGATTGGAGGAAGCAGGCTCCCCGCCGAGCAGAGAGCATGATGCGGTGCTCGATCCCAGGACCCTGGGATCATGACCTGAGCCAAAGGCAGAGGTTTTAACCCACTGAGCCACCCAGGCGCCCCCAGATGTCACCAGTTTTATATGCACTTATTTGTAAGTGTGTTATAGCTTTATGCAATTTTGTCTTGTATATAAGTTTGTGTAACTGCTATCACATAATCTCTGTTTTTATATTTTAGAAAGTAACTGCCACCTTTTATTTTGTTATCCTGAAGTTTGGTTGTGAAAGAAAAGGCAAATAAGTGACTGGAACTTTACCAATTTTCATTTTAATGATTTGATTTAGTGGGGAACATTTTAACATTTATTGAGCACATATCACATGCCTATTCTAGTGTTTAATTGAACGTCTCATTAAGTGTATGAGTACACATTTCCCAGTACCGGTACACTTAATCCTAATGAAGCATTGGGACATTCCACTACTTCACTGATGTAGCAATTTATACATCAGAAATTCTGCTTTATCCAATACTTTCTTTGATGTAAAGATTACACAAGTAGATCTAGCAATAGGAAATCATTTAAATTTCCCCCTTTGAATATTCTTGTCCTGGAGTTAAAGATCCTGACATTACTTTAAATTGAGTAACCAGATTCTTATTGCTCATTCGGTTCCACCAACAGAACTTTCCTAAGAGTCGACTAGGATTGTTCCTTACAGAATCTCGCTCTGGCCTTCTCTGAGGAGTTGAGATGATCATTTTGTAGCTCCAGCAAGTGAGGAAATATTTGCCATTAGAGAAATGCTGATTTTTCAGTTCTTATTCAACACATTGTTTTAATTCAATCTGTATTTTTTACCCAATATCTTTGCAACTGTATTATGAGTTTAGATACTGCATGGTTGTTTGACTAGCAGGGTATCATTTTACAGTTGTGATTTAGATGATAGTTACAAATTCAATCATGATTTAACCAAAGATGTTACACAACAATGTTTCTCTTTTTTTCCCATGAAATTAAAAGTACCAGGGAACTGTTTCCCATCAAAAGAAATAGACAAACAAGCAACAAATTCAAGGAAGCAATCAATTCTGCATCTGGTTCAGGAAGCACTTACTCAGATTCAGATGAAAGAAAAAAAATGTGGAAGTTTTGGATATACTTAGATTTTTCTCAACACTTGACACTGCCTAATAGCTGTTTTATAAAGTAAGATGTCAAAAGAAGCATTCAAAGTAATGTCCTAACTGGTAACATAGATTTTGGATAAAACATTGGCATTCTCTGATTAAGGGCAGAGAGGGGTTTATAAAACCAGAATGAGGGAAAAAAACAAAAACCATACAATTTGTTTCAAAATTTCTTAATCTCAGCTCTTAAAGCATATCTCTTCTAATTAGTAAGTCCCATCACAGGAGACTTCAGAAGAGTGTAAGACCTCATGTAAGAGTTGCATAGAACTTGTTGGCTGCCACTGTGGCTTGTCAGTCCTCATGTAGATGGAAACAGTTTGTTTGTGGTGAGCTGTTGGGTGGGTGTTTAAGTTCTCACTCTGAAGCAACACACCTAGTGACACATTGTTTACTTCCTAAGGTCTAAAACTGAAGTATTTTTGCTAAATATCTGTGGAATGGCACAAAGCCTCTTTCTTGACCTTAGACAAAAATATACGCATTACAAAGCTCAATGATCAGTATCTCTTGATAAAACTTGAGCATAAAGGAAAAACAGGGGGAAAGAATTTCCTAAGAATAGTAAGACACAGTAAGTACCAAACAGGAGATTACTCAAATCAGTAAAAACCCATCAGTCTGGAAAACGCACCTTTTAGTTTTCTTACTGATCTCTCAGCCAGTGAAGGTCAATTAACATATACATTTCCAAAATCCAGTTGCCTGAACCAAATCTGAAAGAAAAGGGCATATAAAGGATTATTCTTAAAAATGTTATGTGTCCCTAATTCTTTGGTAGAGAAGTAGTCTTTTTATTTATTTGTAATTTTAGTTTATAAAGTGAATCAAGTTACACAAAAACAAGTACATCATTTAGGTGATACATAGATTTGGCAAGAAAAGCAAAGAAAGAAAGAAGGAAAGAAGAAAGAGGAAAAGAAGAAAAGAGAAAGAGAAAGAAAGAAAGAGAGAAAGAAAGAAAGAAAGAAGAAATAAAGAAGGGAAGGAAGGGAGGGAGGAAGGAAGAAGCAAAGAGGGAGAGAGAGAGGAAGGGAGAGAGGAAGAAGGAAAAAAAGAGCGAGGGAGGGAAGGAGGGAAGAAGGAAGGAAGAGAGGGAGAGAAAAAAACAGGAAGGAAGGAAGGAGGAAAAGAAGAAGGAAGGAAGACCACCATCTGTGCTTTCTTTCTCTCTCAAACAAATAAAAATATTTAAAATATATATTTAATGTTTAATAATACATATATTTAATAAATTATGAATATGTAAATATATACATGCACACATAATTGACTATATACTGTTTGTTTTTATGGAGGTAAAACCTAGATTTCAACAGATCATTAAGTTGTCACCAAAACTTTGTATAACCTCTAATAAATAGCTTTCCATTATATGCTTTGTTTTCTGGTTTGCCTGTTTTCATTCCTTCTGTCTTCTAAAAAACATAACTTATTTTTTAATCTGTTTACATTAATATCTCTTTGTGAATTTACTGATGCTTTGAGATATAAAATAATTCACTTGAAGAGGATATCAGTACCAAAGTAGATGGTTATTTTTAAAATTTTGAGGGTTTCTTTGCAGTTAGATTTCATAGGAAAAAAAAAAAAAGATCTTACCTTGCTCCCTCTTTCTACTCGCTCTCTTTCTCTGTGTATGTGTGTGTGTATGTGTGCGGTGGGAGAAGTGATAAATTTTTAACCAGAAAGATATAAGTGTAAAGTAAACATTATAACTTGTCAGTAGCAGTTAAAGGATATTTACTATTCACTGTATGTGAATATCATGTTTACAATGTTCCAGGAAGACACTAACAGGTAGAATGATGAGAATAAACATTATCTTTAATTTTAGATCTCTGTCATTGAAAAAGTTAGAAAATTATAATTTGGTTTTTTAACAACATAAGAAGGGTGCATCCAACATGCTATGAGACAGTAGAGTTAGGTCTGGTAAGTCGGCTTCATGACGTGAAGTAGAAAATACAATTATGTCTCAGTTGACACAAACCTTCTTTATCAGTGAGGAAGACTTTGTTTTTTTCCTGTAACCTTAGGATAATCAAAAATTTTTATATTACATATACTACATTTTATACTACATTTATACTACAAAAATTTTTATACTACATTCATGTTTAACATGAATTTTTCCTGGTTATAGTCACCTTCAGAGTGCTGGGAATTAAAAAAGGAACAGAAATAACCTATATTCTGTTTACTTTCTCCCAAGTCATTAATATGCAGTTGATGCTCTTAGTCTTTGCAGTGTCTGGCATAGGAGGAAAACGAGTGTTGAGTGTTCATTCCACTATGAATCTTGTAAGAATGTTGATCAAGAGGCTGAGGTATCCCAGAAGAGTGTCACATCTTGGCTATTTGCTTTATCATTGAAGTGAGCTACTAAATGTTTTAAAATTGCCATTCTTAATCTGAATGAGCTCCATTCTTCCTCTTCAACAGTAAATAGAGAAGAGAATCACATTTTCTATTATATGAGAATTATAAATTATAAATTTTTATTTATAAATATAAATATTTATTTATAAATTATAAATTATAAATTTTTATGGATAAAATAGGAACAACTTTGATGGAAAAGTAAACTGATACCTGAACGTGTTAAAGCCAATATTTTGAAAATAAAATAACTATTTCAAAGATGGTTCATAGTGAAATTCTTTAGATTTTCCCCAACTCTTATGTTAATAAGCATCAATACATCCTCTGAAGATATTTCAAGCTGGACTCAATTTCCTTATTTAAGGAATATTCCTGGGTAACTCTTAAGTGCCAGACACTCTTTTGGATGCAGTGAATACAGTCACCCACAAAAGAAACAACAATCTGTGTTTTGTGGTATTTTAACTCTGTTACAGGAATCTAGCAATAAGATCACACATATGTAAAAAGAGTTTATTGGATGGAGAAATATAAAACGAAGAAGGAGGACTTGAAGAGGTGGGACAGGTGTGAAGTGGGATGATAAAGTTTTATTTATTTATTTTTTAAGATTTTATTTATTTACTTGACAGACAGAGATCACAAGTAGGCAGAGAGGCAGAAAGACAGAGAAAGAGGGAAGCAGGCTCCCCGCTGAGCAGAGAGCCCAAATGCTGGCTCAATCCCAGGACCCTGGGATCATGACCTGAGCCGAAGGCAGAAGCTTTAACCCACTGAGCCACCCAGGCACCCCAAGGGATGATAGAATTTTAAAGCAGATGATGAAGGAAAGCCTCGCTGTGAAAAAGATAACTGAGCAGACAGGAAAGAGGTGAGTGAAGGGACATCTGGGTGGGTCAGTTGGTTAGGTGGCCAACATTTGATCTCAGCTCAGGCCTTGATCTCAGGGTCACAAGCTCAAGCCCCTGTTATACTCCACACCTGAGTGTGAGCCTACTTGAAAAAAAAAAAAAAGAAAAAAAGATAAAAGAAAAAGAGAGAGGTCAATGGGCAAACCAGGCAGCAGGGGAGGAGCTCTGAATGCTGTGGTCTCCACAGTTGTAGTGTAAGCACTCACTTCACTCTTCTATTGACATGGCCTACCCCTGTTACTAGGAAATGTATATTCCAAGCCCAGAAGTGCTTCCTTGGATTTAATCTAGCTATGCCAAGGGAGAATGCCTAAAACTCAGCCAAGAATCCTGAATTGTTATTTTTGTTAGAGAAGGCCGAGAAGATTTTAGTTTGTTTCAGAAACGGATGAATCTACTTTGAATCAGAAATACCCACTAGCTGTGCTCCAGCTTTCTGACAGTTATCCAACTTCTGATGATTTACTTATAAGTAACAGTTGCAAAAAATAAAAAGGAATGATTTCAGGGGAAGGGTAGGCTACAACCGATATATTTGTGAGTTTTGTCAATTGTTACTTTACATTAAACTAAACAGACAAAATATCCTGATGAAGGGCAAAAAATCAGTAGCCACAAGGATGATAAGGTCTCCCTCAGTGGAGTGAAGGACTGATTAGGGCAGCCTACCTATACCTGAAATACAAAGAAAGGAAAAGTTATCCACACTTTAACCTCTACCTGCTTCCCAGAATTAGCTGTATGCCCATAGTTCTAAGGCAGGTCTGTCATGTCCCTCTAGAAAGGCCAGGCTTTTGTCCTTTACACTAATTGAAATGCTCAACAAGAACCTAGGAGTCACTAGTCTAGCACTAAAAGAATTTCCAGGAAATATAGGAGAGGGGTTGTACGGGAATAGGAATTGGGCCAGTGGTCCACTATTTTAAGGCTGCAAATCACTGAAAAATAGACACACACGAGCAAAGTGTAGCTTTCCTGGCTTGTATAACTTCAAGACTCCATCTTGAAGCACACAGGTGTTTTCAAATTAATGTCCTTGCAACTATGTACAGTGCTCCTCTGTCTCCGTGAGCTGTGCTTGGGAAGTACACAGTGAAAGGCAAGCAGTCTTCTTAGTTGTGGCCACTATTAAATTTATCCACATGCTGGCAGGGACAGCAACACAGTTAGCTCAGGGTACAATGTCAGGCTGGCCCCCTCTCATTGGCGACATGGAAGCAAAGAACATGGAAGTTTTCTATCAAGCACCAAGTGAACTCCTGAAATAAACTTGCAGGATGCCCTTCGTTCTATTTCTTCCTTTGAGGCTTATATGGTTTGAGAAGGATAACTCTGTCCCCTTGTGGATGTGGTGTTTGTTGATTACTTTTTTTAAGACTTTATTTATTTATTTGAGAGTCAGAGCAGAGTGAGAGAGCATGAACGGGGTGAAGGGCAGAGGGAGAAGCAGACTCCTTACTGAGCAGGGAGCCCAGTGTGGGGCTCAGTTCAAGATCATGACCCAAGTAGAAGGCAGACATTTAACCAGCTGGGCCACCCAGACACCCCTGTTGATTCTTCCAACTGTCTCAATAGCTGAGATTTCAAGCAAATGTATTGTCTTGGATCTCTACTTTTTTTTAGTAGATCCCCTGCTTCATGATTTATAGCCCCAAGTTATGTTCCTAGAATCATCCTACCATTGACCATCCCATTCCCCTGAATGCTCAACACTATTCCCCCTCAAAAGGAGATGCCTCCCACTTCCAAAGTAGATGCAAACACTTGCTCCTCTTCCAAAAGCACATACATCAAAAAAGAATAGCTCCTGACCCATTTTGGGCACTGACTGTCCAGCAGTGAAATAGGACAAACGCCACAAAGACACAAGATATAACTCAAGGAAACTCAGGGATAGTAGGGTGCACATGGTGCCCCAGACTCTGCTCGTACTGTAGAGAGGCATGCTTGCCTGGGTACAACCAAAGTCAATGTAGAAAGCAATCTTGATTGATTTCATTCAAATTCATATGTTTATGAAGAGGTTGAAAATGTCAGGAAGAATCTTACCTAAAAAAGTAAACAGTAAAAAATATCTTTTATCACAGATACAAAAGATATACATTAAAAAATTTGGGAAACACAACAAAAGGGGTTATAATAAAACACTTTGGGATTTATTATAGATTTTTTTCTCACAGATCAATTTATGTCATTTTGAATATTTTTTGCTCCTCATTTAAGCCCTAATATATAAAAACACTTATTTGATCCTTAAAAGTTCCGAAGGCCTAAAGTAATAACCAGATAATGAATTATTTATACATTAAAATGTTAAATCTTGGGAGAAAATGGAAACAATTACAGTCTTCCATGTTCAGCATCAAAATAAATTAATTAGGGTGCCTGGGTGGCTCAGTGGGTTAAAGCCTCCGTCTGCGGCTCAGGTCATGATCTCAGAGTCCTGGGATGGAGCCCCGCATCAGGTTCTCTGCTCAGCAGGGGGCCTGCCTGCCTCACTGCCTACTTGTGATCTCTCCCTCTCTCTATCAAATAAATAAATAAAATCTTTTAAAAAATAAAAATTAATTAATTAAACAAATTAATATTCAGGAAGAAGCAGTGAGGAAAATGCTCAAGGAGGACTTAGAGGACAAGAACTTCACAGTTGCACAACCAACCAGGACATGATTCAGAACGGGCCACTTTCTCTTGGTATCAGCTGCAGCACTGCTAGAGTGGTTAGATCTAAATCAGCGATTTTCATACTTTTATCTTTTAGAGTTGAACTTAAGTGAAATCTTAAGTAGAGATGAAAACCAATAAAATGCACAAAATCCAGACATATTATTATTGAGGCCAGGGCTACCCTCTCATTTAACTCTCCCCACACATGCCTTGGAGTATCTAAGGCTGCTATTTTTAAAACTTAGAAGCAAATTATTTAGGTGTTCGACATCCATTTTAACATTCAAAATCTATGTTTTTTATTGAAGTATCGTTAATGTACAATATCATATCAGTTTCAGGATATGTATCCTGCTGTGCCAAAATGTAGAGACTTAACAATTCTATGCTCTACTCAGTGCTCTTCCTGGAGACTGTACTCTTGATCCCAATCCCGTTCACCCATCCCCCTACCCATCTCCCCTCTGGCAGCCACCAGTTCTCTGTATTTAAGAATCTGTTGTTTTTGTTTCTCTCTCTCTTTTTCTTCTTTGTTCTTCTGTTTTGTTTCTTAAATTCTACATGTGGGTGAAATTATATGATATTTGCTTTCATACCCACAGTTAGGAGATCTGCTTGAGCTATATGCCTATTTCCAGATTTTCCTTGATTTTTTTTTTTCTTTGAACCAGACCAATCCAGTGAAAATAAGTTCTTTTTGATTGAATTAAAGTTTATAAAGAATCTGCACCCATAACATTGTAAACATCAGGCTTGGACTGTTTTATTATCTCTGCACCTCCGACACTTCACATCAATGGGCCACAGCAGATGTTCAACATTAGTTTTCATGGGTATTGACTCAAGACTAAATTAATAATTGAGTAATACATGTGGCAGATTGTTATAATGTGACCCCCAAATACTATCTTCTTGTATTCAGGCCCTTATGCTCTCACCTTGCCCTTTAAATCTGAACTGACCTTGTTACTTGCTTTGACCAATAAAATGTGGTAAACATGATGTTTCTCAAGTTCTCTAACCAAATCCCTAAGAGGCCCTAAATCTTCTCTCTTGTGAAGAGCTAAGTTCCCATGTGAAGCAGTCTGAGCTATCATGTTGGCAAGGCCACATGGTGAGAGGGGTCACAGAAGATGAATAACTGTGAAGGGAAAGAAGTCTTTGAGAATAAAGACCAAGGAGAGATAGACCTCAGCCTTGCAGCCATCCTTACTGAAGAGCAAGACAGGATTACGGAATCATGGAGGCTTCCGTCCCAATAGCAGCTCCATGAATGAAGCCGACCACCATCATATAGAACAGAAAGAAGAGTTATCCCTGCTGTACTCCGCCCAGCCAACCCACAGAAACGTGAGAAACAAAATATTTGTTGATCTAAGATGTTAAATTTTAGTGTGGTTTGGCACACCACAATAGATAACCAAAACAGTATGAGATAAGCAAGTAGGTTCAAAGGCTCTCTCAGAGAAAAAAGAACTTGCCCACTTCAAACCTTGACATTGCCTTGCTCTACTGTTTTCTCTAAGAGTTGTATGTTCTTTCATTCCTTACATATATCATTCTTATATATGTTATCTAAAGCATTTCAAAGAGACCTATCACATCTTATCTAGTCAGGAAACCAGTTTTATTTCAATTTTAATTAAAATTTTAATTTGAAAAATCTTTTTTGTTTTTTAAAGATTTTATTTATTTATTTGACACACAGAGAGAGAGAGAGCACAAGCAGGAGGAGGCAAAGGGAGAGAGAGAACAAGGCTCCTCGCTGAGCAGGGAGTCAGATGCCGGACTCAATCCCAGGACCCTAGGATCATGACTTGAGATGAAGGCAGACGCTTACCTGTCTAAGCCACCCAGACACCCTAAAATTTAAATTTAATTTTAATACACCTTAGTTTTCAATCAAATCACACATATAAAATACATTTAAAAAGTAACATTATTTATTTGTATATTAAACCTAATAAAATGTTAAATTTTAAAAAAGGATTATGGTACAGTCATTATTTGGAATCGGTAACAGGTCTGATTCATTAACCACAGATTTCCTTTAACTCAATTTCATCTCTAAAGTGTCTTCTTGATTATTAATTTCTATCTCTTCTGGTTCCGTCTTTAGCATTTTCCTTATGCTGTATGATATTTCATCTTAAGATGATCACTACTATATGCATATTTTCTTCTTTTTGTTTACATTTTCATTTTATTCCATTTCCTTTTATCTTCTTTTTTTTAATTAATACAAATAATAAACTTTAAAATACAATAGAGGGGCACCTGGAAGTCTCAGTAACTTGAAGGACTAACTCTTGATTTTGGCTCAGGTCATGATCTCAGAGTCCCAGGATTGAGCCCCAAGTCAGTCTCCATGCTTAGTGGGGAATCTGCCCAATGATTTTCTCTCTTCCTCTCCCTCTGCCCCTCCCCCTGCTCATGTATGCTCTCTAAAATAAAAAAAATAAGTCTTTTTTTTTTTTTTTAATTTTATTTATTTATTTTGACAGACAGAGATCACAAGCAGGCAGAGAGGCAGGCAGAGAGAGAGAGGTGGAAGCAGGCTCCCTGCTGAGCAGAGAGCCCGATGCGGGGCTCGATCCCAGGATCCTGGGACCATGACCCGAGCCGAAGGCAGAAGCTTTAACCCACTGAGCCACCCAGGCGCCCAGTCTTAAAAAATATATATAATCGAATAAATTTTCTCTGAATTCTAATAGTAGATTTAATATTTGTTTAAAATTGTGTGAAAGGGGTGTCTGGAGGGCTCAATGAATTAAGTGTCTACCTTTGGCTCAGGTCATGATCTCAAGGTCCTGGGATTGAGTCCCACATCTGACTCCCTGCTCAGTGAGGAGTCTGCTTCTCCCTCTATCTGCCACTTCCCCCGCTTGTGTTCTATCTTTCTCTCTGACAAACAAATAAATAAAATCTTTAAAATAAAAATAAAACTGTTAAAAATTAATAATGGAAAGCATATATCAGGACTATAGTTATGTTTAAAATGGTAGCAATTTTCTAACAATAAAATTTGACATCCATTTTTTTAAATGGAAAAGTAAAAGATGAATTTGGATGATTTTATATTGTAATTTTTGTTTCTTTCCATCCCCTCCCTTCGTTGTTTTCAAATTTCATTAAAATTAAAAGATAATTGAATGGCACATTATGATGTATCAGGACAGCTTGCATAGTCGATATATTTTTCTAGTAAAAGAAAAGAAACACTTTTATGAGAATGTGTTAGCTCTGACTGAGCCAACTATAGTTTGAGATAAACTCACACATTCGATCTGTTTTGTGAGTTTATAATTAATGACTCCGAGCTATTTTTTTTTCTCATTTTTCTCCTTCAATGAGATGCAGTATTTACAGATAAAATTCTGTATTCAAACTAGTCATTAAATAGAATGGCCTAAGCCAACATAGTGAATAAAACAGCATGATAAACACAGCTTCACAGGCTTAGCCTTGGAATCCAAATGATCTAGATTCAAAGCTAAGCTCTAACACTTTCTAGCTTGGTGAATTGAATTCCTAAATAAATAAATAAATAACAATTACTCAGCGAGAATTTCACAATTTCTAAAATTATATGTTTAACTCGTTGGTTTGGGGATGACTAAATAAAATGAGTGTAAATTACAGGGTACAAAATAATTATGCTGACCTACAAAAGATAGATGGCATTTTATAATTATTAGTAGCAGTCAGATGAAAATGACAAGATAAATGCAGATATCACATAGAATACGAAATAGGAAGATCACTAATTCTTCCCTTTCGTGGAAGAATGTGGAGTTCTATAGATTGCTGTTATCTCAAGTTTTCTGCATGTCAGATAAATAGTAAAGTTTATTCCCCACCTGCTGGCCATTTCCCTTTCTGCAACCAACAACTGTCTGGAAAACAGTCCTGGAGTCATTCAAAGGAGATGTCATGCTGGATTTGTTCTTTTTTGATGTGAATACCATTTCTCATCACACCCTTGAAGTTGCAGAAAATACGACAGTATAGGGGACATTAAACTATATATAAGGAAAAATAAGCAAGAGTCTGAGCTGGTTTAGAGTGCAGCAGTCCTACTCAGAACGGGAGCTAGAGAATGAGGACGTAGCGGCAGGAGGGCGAGGAAAGTAAATTTTGCTTTTGTTACTGAAATCACTGTTTAGATTTGGAACCAGACTTTTTTCTGGACACCAGTAAAGTAATAAGGAAACTCAAGGACCAGGATAGGAGTTTAGTATCTCCTTCCTTTTTTGAATGAAAAGTAGCCTATTGATGTGCTTTGATTTTTGCTGTTACTGATATTTCCTCTAAATGGTGTTACTGATATTTATGAAAATAAATGTTTAATTTTTAAAATAATAATGTCCATAACAAAAGTATAGATAATACTTAGAAGTATTAGAAAACTGAAACAAGCTAGAACTAAAGTCATTCTAATCATTTCCTGATAATACCCCTCCAGTGGAGACTCATACAATGTTACAGTTTGTTACTGACAATAGTTGGAGTTTGACAATATTCTATGAGTTTTAAAACTTCCAGATTATAGACAAAACTTCCCAAAATTGAAGACAGTGAAAGAATAAATCTATTTTTATTTTTTAAAAGATTTTAATTTATTTGTTTGTCAGAGAGAGAGAGAGAGAGAGAGCGCTCACAAGCTGGGGGAGCTGCAGACAGAGGGAGAAGCAGGCTCCCCACTAAGCAGAGAGCTCGATGTGGGACTCGATCCCAGGATCCTGGGATCATGACCTGAGTCAAAGGCAGATGCTTAACTGACTGAGCCACTCAGGCATCCCATGAAGCTTTTCTTAAAAATAAATATGTTAACAAATGTGTTTTATTTTTGTCACTTTAAAGTGAAAAATGTATCTGTATGACATTAGAAAGTTGTGTTATGTGTGTGAACGAGCTCCTTTAGTTTGACAAAATATTTTGGCATAGTAGAGAGTTCCCAGCTACCCATGCAGGACTTTCCTCCATGGAATAGAAGTTAGTTACTTTGGCTAACAGAATTAATATGGGTGGTTGAAACTCTATGAGAAAAAAAGATGGAAAAATATCACAGTATCTGTGTTTAATTTTTTAAAAAAGATACATTTTTCCTAAATTAGAGGTGCTCAAACATGTTAAATCTCTGGACCTCATTACACTCTTATGAACTGTCTCCCGTGGTGGTGGCTAAAGGGAGATTTCCAAACACTTCTGACACCAAAAACCTCATTACCAATTTCTGTCTAAAGCATCATTACTACTGCCAATGATAAAAATTCACAACAGACATGGAGATGCTGGAAACCACATACATCTGTAGAAAATGTCAACATGACCTCTATTTGCTAAAGAAACTATTGGAAAGATTGTTTCTGATATTTTATGTGCTTACTGTACCTTGTAACAAAAAGGGAAAATACTCTTCCATTTGCATATTTTGCAACCTATCAGTGAGAAGTATGAGTGTTGATCCAGAGAATTTTCTAAGTAATTTGCATTTATGCATGTATATATTTGTTTTAAGAACATCAACAAATACACATCATGTGTCATGCATGCTTCTAAGTACTTTATAAGTAATAACTCATTTAATAACCATACTGTTCTCAGACATGTCCTTTGATTCCCTCAGTTGGCTCTTTGATCTAACTTCAAAACTGTATCCTTTCCTGAATATCCAGCTTGGTCTCTGCTGGGTTTTTAATCATCTAAAAAACCAATGGGGTTTGTTGTATGAACAGAACTGTGCATAAATAGTTATGGCACACCCAGGACCTAAAATATGCAGAAACACAAATTATTTTCAATTAAGAAATTGATATCAGGGCACCTGGGTGGCTCAGTCATTAAATGCTACTTCCCGCTCAGGTCATGATCCCACAGTCCTGGGATTGAGTCCCACATTGGGTTCCCTCCTCAGCAGGGGCCTGCTTCTCCCTCTCCTCCCTGCTCATGTTCTCTCTCAGTATCTCTTTCTCTGCAATGTATAAATATAATCCTAAAAAATAAAAAAGCTCTTTTCTTGTCGTTACCTATCTCTGGTAGGCCTGCCAGAAATAAAGAACATGAGAGAGGGGATTGTATCTTTTGGTTTAGTTCTATAGCTACAGCTCCCAGAATCACGCCTAAACCACAAAAGATTTTAAATAATAACTACTGTTTAATGAATGAATGTGTAAGTATGGAAACAGAATCAGGTGATAAGTAGATGTCTAAAAATTGAATGACACTTAAAAACCAGAGGAAGTCTGAAGCAACACAACTGTCTCAGTACCATGGAAATTATGACATCAGTGGAATAAGCTAATATGAGCAAGGCACACAGAGAAGCTGGAAAAATAACATATAGCTAAATGAGATGACAATACACAGGTTAAAAAATTAAAAAAAAAATGTTTAGAATCCAAAACCAATGTCAAAAAGTAGTTTCAAGTGTCTGATTCTGGTTTTTTTGTTAGATCTATAAACTTGAATAGGTTATCAAAACCCTTTGATACTTCTTTTCATCAGCTGAAAAGGTAAAATGCAATAGTTTATTAGAAATATATTGTAACAATAGTTTAATGTAGCAACATAAAGATACTTGTAAATACTTTTAACATCTAATAAATAATCAAAAACATTAGGATATATACATATATAATGTATATGTAATATAATGGACAGGGGTTATTAATTACATTCATTTTGGAGATTAAATTTGTTCAAGAAGGATGTCTGGATTCGGATATGACTCTGGCTCTTTCGGTCAGACTATCAGCAGCTCGGTGCATACTATGTGTGTAAAAGTTGTACTTACTGTGCAGAATATTTCCAACCACAGACTTACTGCTGCTTGATGTAACATTTAATGTCTACACTTGCCTTGACATGACTGTACAATCTCAGGGATGGTGAATGGGTATCAGGCAGAGGAAATAGCATGTCTGCTATTTCATAGCTACTATAAAAGATACTGGTAATCTAAGCAGTTTACCTGGTCATGGAACAGAAGATAAAGCTGAAGGAGGAGACGAGGAGACCAAAAGTGAGGTACACAAGCCTGGATGTGGAGATTGTTATCACTTTAATGTCATTATCATTTGGGCAAACATGACCACAGGAAATGACACTGAATTCAGAATTATGACAGCATTTACCCACCAAGAGAGGAGGAAGTTAGAGGAAAGAGCCAAACACAAAGAAAAATAACATGAAGATCATAAATCATTGATTAGACTGTAAATGCTGGAGTTATATTTTAGATGAAGTCTTTTTTTACCTGAAATTTTCTTCTGATAGAATGCTTACTGGTAACATATTTTATAGATAGAAATGGTGAATAAGTAATGACACAAAAAACTAACACTGCTATAGAGAAATAATATGGTTAAATAATATAACAAAAAAGTAACTGGGGTGTCTGTTTTTTTAAAAGTTTATGAAAATAATTGTTTCTCTCTGAGCTCCTCTTAATTGTTATCATAACAAAACAGTGATTGGAACAGAAAGTTTTCAAAACAGTTTTGAAACAGATTTACATGAATGGAAAAGAAAGTCAGCATATGGCAAAAATCATTCCAGAAATACAAGTGAATCAGTCATGATTTTGCTGGGTGTTTTAAGAGAAGCAACCCATTCTTAGCAATCCATAGCAAGACACCATATTTAAATGTCAGTTTTATCAAGAACATGATCTAAAGGTAAGAGTTTATTTTATAAATAGTAATAAAATCTTTTGAAAGTAAGAAAATGTTATCTACTCTAAGTTAATAAGCAACATCACTGTTATAGTGTACCAACAATACCAACATAGCCAAAAAATAAGAGAGATGGAGAGACAGGGAGAGAGAAAGACAGAGACAGAGAGGAATCAAGCAAACTAAATCAGAGGTTGTGGGGCACCTGGGTGGCTCAGTGAGTTAACCCTCTGCCTTTGGCTCAGGTCATGATCTCAGAGTCCTGGAATGGAGCCCCACATCTGCTGAGCAGAGAGCCTTCTTCCCCCTCTCTCTCTGCCTTCTGCTCTGCCTACTTGTGATCTCTCTCTCTCTCTCTCTCCATGTGTGTGTCAAATAAATAAATAAATAAAAATCTTTAAATCAGAGGTTCTTTTATATAGTGGTTTCTCACCATTTCTTTAAAAGAGATAGAACTGAAAATTAAGTGATGTGCAAAATACGAATATAGTCCCTAATTCTGTATCCAAAATCCCTGGAAAGAAATGTCTTTTGATATTCACAACTTTGTCTTTCAAAATATAGTTTGTGCATATTCATAAATTAATAATACTAGTGGAATCTGGTGGTGGTTCACCCTGTAAATAAGCACAGCAATATTTCCTTAGCAAAACACAAAAAGCCAAAAGCATAATCAACTGAGTTCAGGTTTTAGAGCCAAACTAATAAAAATATTTTGTCTTACAGATATTTGGTTTTTAGCGTTGTAGATAAGCAAGCGGGAACTTGTTCTCCCAAATCAGTGTATGCATTAAAGTATACTCAACTCTTTCTTCAAAACCTTTTTACCAAAGTCCTTTCCCTTCTTACCAAACCGTTCCATATGCAGTTTCATATTGATAATTTATCTGAGAGATCCTATCCACGTGTTACAATAAGGAGACTGACATAGAGTAGATAAGTTACATTTACTCTCTTTACAGAACATTATGCTAACAAATCATATTTTTATTTGGATATGAGAAGCATCTGTCCCCAAATATTGTGACCTATGCTGTGGTCCATCTGGTTTTTTTTTTGTTTTGTTTTGTTTTTTAAAGATTTTATTTATTTATTTGACAGAGAGAGATAACAAGTAGACGGAGAGGCAGGCAGAGAGAGAGAGAGAGGGAAGCAGGCTCCCTGCTGAGCAGAGAGCCCGATGCGGGCCTCGATCCCAGGACCCTGAGATCATGACCTGAGCCGAAGGCAGCGGCTTAACCCACTGAGCCACCCAGGCGCCCACTGAGCCACCCAGGCGCCCTCCATCTGGTTTCTTCTACCGTATCAGTCATTTTCCTCTCTGTTCTCCATGGCCTTTCCCTGCTCTGCCCATAACTCCGCGTGCTGATTCCTGCAAAACTCATTTCACAGTTTCCATGGCCAACCCGCTTTCAGTTAGGTTCAGTCCATGGGAGCAACTGGCTTGATATTTGTTAGGTGGGAAGAGAGGAGGAGGATGGTATGGTGTTTTTCCTTTCCTCTCTGTGCTTCCGGCTTTATCTCCTGCAGTGGCTGCACTTTCAATGGGATCCTGCTACACAATTGCCTCTTCTTTCCAGCTCCCACCAGGAACCATCCACGGTCCTTCCAGTCCCCACTGTGTGATTCCAGGGACCCCTCTGCCTCCCTCTGTCCTTCCAATTCTAGGAACGACTTTCTGTTTTGATCATCTCTGTGCTGTCTTCTTTCTCCTGTTAACTTTCGGCCTCTCCAACTGTTTTATAAATATTTTCCTATATTAAATTCCCTCCATTCTCCATTGAATGATCTGGCATTGGCTCTATTTACCTCCTGGACCTTCACCGGTACACTACCCTACTTTAAATAAGATCCAAACCGTTTGCCACACGTTCACTTCCCTGACTAGTCCTCTGATTTCCTTTCCTATCTCGTTGACTGCTCCAGTTCCAGGGCCTTCTTGTTCTTCCCAAACAAAGCGCACCATCTTACATCTCAACGTATTCAAATTCTTTGTATGGTTCTGGCCCAACTGTTTCAGAGCCTTGCCCCCTCACCTCATTTGGGCTGACTCAAATGTCACCCCTTTAAGATGTGGAGCTCTCTGAATTTGTGCCTGTATCATTCCATATGATCTATAATATTTCCTGCAACTGATAAAGAGGCCAAAATTCCTTCATAAGACCAACAGCTGAAATTCAAAATAAAGTGACTCACTGTTTTAAATGTATTATTATATCTAAGTGTTATGTGAAGTGTATTTTTATTGAATGTCTGTATCTCTATAGGCGCTTTATCTTATAGACAGTTCTATGACTGTGTAATACTGACAAATGTTGGATCAGAAAGTTAGAATTCAATAAATAGAATAAACAAAACAGGGACGTATACCCATCAGAGGAGTTTATTTTCAAATAGACAAGAATACCGGATAACGTAGGAAGATTGGAACCAAAAGAGATTTTAGATTATTGATATATTTTTTTAAAGATTTTATTTATTTGTCAGAGAGAGAGGAGAGCGAGCGAGCACAGGCAGACAGAATGGCAGGCAGAGGCAGAAGCAGGCTCCCCGCCAAGCAAGGAGCCCGATGTGGGACTCGATCCCAGGACGCTGGGATCATGACCTGAGCCGAAGGCAGCTGCTTAACCAACTGAGCCACCCAGGCGTCCCAGATTATTGATATTTTTAATAGAATTTAGATTAAAAGGAGTGCATTTCTGGGCTGTTCCGTGTTACTCAGGCTTCCAAAATCCTGTTCATAAAAGCAAAATGATGAAAATAATTCAGATACAGCCTGAGGTTTCTCTCAATTTCCCTTGAACCTGATACGCAGATTCGTTCTTTACCTGCTTCCCCAGTGTCTCCAATAATATAAGTAATTCTCAGACAGTTGCATCCTTCAGTTATTGTCAACCGAAAGAACATGCCAGTTCAGCAATTCAGATCTCCAGTTCAGTACAATAACAAAATTATGGAATATCATGCAAATTTAAAATTTCTCTCCTTCTTACAGCTTCAGCTGAACTCGAACCAGAAAAACAGCACAGACTAAGGGATGGGCTTGGTTTCTCTCTTTGTCCCACTGCAGTGTCAGGGAGTTCCTGGAGAAGTCCCCAGGAAACCCTGTACATGCAGCTCCTATGACATGGGCCATTAACCTCCACCAGTTTGTGGTCTAGTTCTGATTCTTCCCTCAAACTGGAGACACCCTATGTCCCATGAAAGACTAAACATCCAAAAGAGCTTTCTAGGGCTCACAGCACATTGCAACAGGGCTGAATGTGTTCCTTGCCTCATACTGCTCTCATGCCTGTCAGCATTTAAGGCTCATGGCTGAATCACTCCAATTTCTGCTTCCATAATGACATTGCCTTCCTTCTGTATTCAAATCTCCCTCTGCATCCCTCTTCTACAAATACTTGTGATTACATTTCATGCTCACCTGGAAAATCCAACATACTCCATCTCAAGATGTTTACCTTAATCTCTTCTGCAAAATCCTTTTGCCACAGAAGGTAATATTGTCGGGTTCCAGTGATCGCGATGTGCGAATATCGGGGGCCATTATTCAGACTACCGTAGAACCCCAGGTGCCCCCAGGTTGTGTTCTTCCCCCACCCGGGCCCTTTTTAGCCCACAAGAAACACTCAGACAGCTGATCCCAGTATTGCAGACATGCCATTGTGTTCCCAGGGGAACTTTCTCTACTCTGTCCCATAGGCTACTTCGATGAGCATGAAGCCAGTTTCTTTTACTCAAAATGTCACACCCACATCCATTCTCCATGATTCTTTGTTGCAGTCTACGCTCCTGGAAGCTGAACTTTTAACAACTGCATCCCTCAGGCATCCTTGCCCTCTGGGTTCTGGCCAGTTTCAACCACTGGGAGACATGGACAGGAAATCAGAAGGTAGAAGGAGAAAGTAGGCAAATTATTTAATTCTTCAGATTCCCCCTGATGACTCAGGTCCTGGCAATGGCTAAAATCTGTCCTTGTGAACCCTCAGCATCCTTCGGACACTCCACAGTGGAGCAATACGTGATCATTATCCTGAAGCCCTGCACAACATTGCCTGGGATATACATTACTAAAGAAACAATGTATTCTATTTATTAAGGAATAAAAACTGAATCCTGATAAAGTGCTGTTTAAAGTCCTGATAAAGTCCTGATAAAGTGGTAGTTTCTTGAATATTGACTCCTAAAAAATACTTGTCATATAAGTACTAAACAAATAAACCACTTGTATTCTGATATGGCATATGTGGCCATTTCTCAGAAAGATGAGACACTTTCTTTAGCATATAACCCAGCAGTTATTTTTAGTTTAACCATCATGCATCAGTCAGTATGCTCAAAGGAGTAAAGCTGTCACTGACAGAGCTACTTACTGTCCATTCCTCTGCACAGAATATTTCCAACCACAGTGCTGTTAGTATTTGAAAGTGTGTTTAGCACCTAAACCACTGTTGATGTTTTTGTCATGACTCTTGGGGATCACAAGAGAGGCTATGAAAAAGGAGATTGAAATTTCTGGTGAAAAATAAGATTCTCCTGTAGAAGATATGGGAAGTAAAACCTGCATGAAACCTGTCTAAAGGGCCAAGAAGCAGGAGAGTTCTCTTTGAAGAAGAAAAGGACATCGAGACTGGGATTTACAAGCTTGGGTTTGGGGATCACTACCAGTGGGACAGTCACATTGGCGTCCTTTTCAGTTGGATACGCATCATCACAATAGACAACATTAGCTCCGGCATCATGACTGGATTTTTCTTTGAAAGAGGAAGGAGGGAGGAATGAAGAGAAACCTAGCAACATGGAATAACATGAGGCTAGAGAAGTCTTTGATATAATGAGAATGATATAATTAGAACATGAGGATGAAAATATCTCTGAGGCAAGTCCTACATCAACTATGGAAATGTTACCATCGTGTTCCCAATATGTCTTTCTTGGAAATTTCTTCTCAATGGGACCTGTATAAGTAACATATTTTGTAAACAGAAATAGTGAGCAAGTAAATGCCTATAAGAACTCCTGTCATACTGTCTATTTATATAAAACACTCGTTCATAATCTTAAACTTTCTATAAAAATAAATTGACGGATGAGAAAGGTTTGGGAAAACACATTCAGGCATTCATATTAGAGAAATAGAAAGCTAGGCCACAATAAAAATAATTTCTGAAATAATAAGTAGGTAAAATAATGATGGTTTGCTGAATATACTGAAAGAAACACTTCCTTCTTAACAATCAGCAACAAAAACTCTATATTTAAGTGGCAGTTTTAGGAAGAATATAATTTAAAACTAAGGACTTACTTTGCAAATAGTGCTAATGGCTTATAAATCCATGGTTATCATGAAACACAGCCTGTATGGAATGCACAAGGGAAGCAACAGTGTCAGAAAATAAAGAGGAATTGGAACATCCCTATTTCAGGGATTGTTCTTAAGTACATACTATGTGGACCAAGAGGAGGTGAGAGAGGTAGACTCAGATATTTCTTTTTTAGATTTTTGAGGAGGCCATACCAAAGCTCAACAATACCAGAAACCTGTAGATGGTAGAAGATCCATCAAATACTTTATTTTTTTTTAAAGATTTTATTTATTTATTTGACAGACAGAGATCACAAGTAGGCAGAGAGGCAGGCAGAGAGAGATAGAGAAGAAGGCTTCCTGCTGAGCAGAGATCCCGATGTGGGACTGGATCCCAGGACCCTTAGACCATGACCTGAGCCCAAGGCAGAGGCTCAACCCACTGAGTTACCCAGGAGCCCCTCAAATACTTTAAATAGTGGTCATTTTGAATGACTTTACAATAAAATGTACGCCATTGTCGGACTAGCAAATGGTCTGGAAAGCTGAAAACCTGACACAGATTATTTTCAAATTTTGGGCTAATCAGACTAGAATAGTAGCAATTTTGTCTAGAAGCATGCTGACATCAATGAGTTATTACTGATGAGTCCAAGGGAGGAAAATACCTGATGACATAGTTAATCTGCCAGTACTGGGTGGGGCAATGCCCTATGTGTTGTGGTCTCCTCCACCAGAAAACAATAGGATCACCTTAGCCAGGGGCTACAAGTCTGGCACACTAGTGGTATCTCTGAATCAGAAATGGAGTCCCACACTTTGGGCCAGTCTATGATGGCCCTATGTTGTGTCCAGTATGAGGCTGGATCCAGGCAGCAATGGTAGCAATCAGATGGCACAGATTCAATCAACAGCTTGATTCTGGTCATTCTTTTAAAAAAAATATAAGCATCTATATGAGAGACACAGACAGTTAAATGAATATCTGTAGATTCTTTCTACAGTTTACAGGCCAGAGGTGGAGTGTCTTAACGGCCCTCTGAGGTTAGGTTTCCACATCTAAGCCACACACATACACCACTGGTAACAGTCTGTCCATGAGTCAATCAAAACATAGTAAGATTCACCCAAAGGAATAAAGGAATAGGGAAGTTTCTAGAACAATGACAACGGCTTTGAGTTCAGCCAACTGAGTGTCATGACCAGGTCAGCTTTCATTCTCCATAGCCAGCACTGTGCCAACATAAGCATGCCAGTATCAGATTTCAAATAACCAAGGCATCAGTGAGTCAGCCCTAGTATTTGAGGGACCTCTGTGACTCACTCTTGAGTGAGTGAGTTCTTTTCCTCAGGTGATGAGCTTGAGAATAGAGTTTCCACCAAAGGGACAGGCATAACTTTTCCAGTTAAAGAGAAGACAATGCTGGAATCAGGCTATATGTGTTTTTGAATATAAAATTTCCCTTTGAGAAAGAAGGTTTGTTTTGTCTGCCTCACACTGCTAATATTGAGTCTGAACTGAATCACCCCAAAATGGGACTGACAAGCCAAAAAGAATCACAAGGGCCCATGGATAAAATGTTCCATTTTGCAAGAAATTTTATTTAAAGCAAATTAATAGCTTATAGTCCTTTTCAAAAAGACTGTAAAAGGTAGTCATGTTAGGGAGACAACTAATCTAAAATCACAAAGGACACCTTCAGGTGGAGGCTTCCTTTGCTAAAAGGATTTATTCAGCAAAATCATCAGTTGTAGAAAGTTGTGCTTCCAAGGTATCACTAAGATCATGAGGCCATGAAGTTAACAAGCTAGAGCTGGCTGGACTGCTCCCAACAAGCCCTTAAAGTATGTTGATTTGCAGGTTAACCCACTGGGTTGGAGAAAGCCTTCTCCAACCCAGTAAGATGTCAGGCCTCCTTGTTGGATGTGGAAGTAGAGAGGAGGAGACAGCAGTGCTCTTTGACTTCCAGAGAAATTAAGTATTGTGACCCAATCCATGTTGCCCCAAGAAACTTAGGTTGGAGAGCCAAATTTTGAATTTGGTGGGGATTTATCAGCATCTCTTTCAGTTCCCAATTGTTGGCAGAGATGCAATAATATTGCAGCCAGGTCTGGTGAGGCCAAGGCTTCCGACTTTCCAACCAAGAGAGCATCATCTATATGGTGAAAACTTTGGATGTTGGTGGGTAAAGACATTCCCTATAAATCCTGATTTATACCCCATCCTCATACACACACACATATACACTGGTGGCAAATGCCAGGGAATTTGTCCCTCTCAAACAGCTCTACATTGGTCTCTTCTGATCAAGAGAATCCATCTGGCACCAATGGAATGGAGAAGCACAAGCACAGAATACATCTATTCCCACTATACATTCATACATAGAAGCAACAAGAGCAGAACACTGAATTGGCCCTGAAGTCCCCGGCTATAAGATCCTATTAACATTGCTTTCCCACTGTGAACCCTACCAACTCCATCAGCTGAAACTAGCCTGTACCCTTTCTTCAAAAGATTTGGTGTCAGGATGACATGGGTGACTATCAAACAGAGCCTTATTAGATATGATTTAATAGGCAATAATTTATAAGCAAAAAGAATATTCTAGGGCGCCTGGGTAGCTCAGTGGGTTAAGCCGCTGCCTTCGGCTCAGGTCATGATCTCAGGGTCCTGGGATCGAGTCCCGCATCAGGTTCTCTGCTCAGCAGGGAGCCTGCTTCCCTCTCTCTCTCTCTCTGCCTGCCTCTCCGTCTACTTGTGATCTCTCTCTGTCAAATAAATGAATAAAAATCTTAAAAAAAAAAAAAGAATATTCTATTTGGTTTCTGTGTTAGAGAATCCCATGAAACTTTTTGTTTGTGGGGAGGGAAGGATATCTGTTAATGTCTATCAAACCAAAGTCACTGATTTTATTCTTTAAAATTTTTAAAGATTTATTTATTTATTTGAGAGAGACAGTGTGAGTAGGGAGAGGAACAGAGGAAAAGAAAAAGAGAGAGAGTCTCAAGCAGACTCCTCACTGAGCACAGAGCCTGACCCAGGGATCGATCTTACGACCCTGAGTTCATGACCTGAGATGAAATCAGGAGTCAGAGGCTTAACAACTGAACCACCCAGGCATCCCTCAAGCCACTGATTTTAAATGGACTTTGATTGAATTTTTGAATATTCAAATTTTTTCATACATGGAGGAATCTGTAATGAGTCGGTGTTTGCTGTGGTTATGCATAGATATGTGAGTTTTTGCATTACTTTATCCACATATCTTTTATAGAGATTTATTTATTTATTTTGAGAGAGAGAGAGAGAGAACATAGTGGGAGGGGCAGAGGGAGAAGGTGAGAGAATCTCTGGCAGACTCCACACACTGAGCACAGAAACCAACACTGGGTTGGATCTCATGACCCTGAGATCACGATCTGAGCCGAAACCAAGAGTTTGATATTTAGTAAGATGTTTAACTGACTGTGTCACCCAGAATCACCTACTTACACATTTTTTACATTTCATTTGCCTTTGGATTTTTTTTGCTACTCAATAAAACTTCATTTTTGGGGGGCGCCTGGGTGGCTCAGTGGGTTAAGCCGCCGCCTTCGGCTCAGGTCATGATCTCAGGGTCCTGGGATCGAGCCCCGCATCGGGCTCTCTGCTCGGCAGGGAGCCTGCTTCCTCCTCTCTCTCTACCTGCCTCTCTGCCTGCTTGTGATCTCTGTCAAATAAATAAATAAAATCTTAAAAAAAAAATAAAATAAAACTTCATTTTTCTATTTAGCTTTCTGACTCTGTACTTGTGCCATCAACACATTGACAATGCCCTGCAGAGGGCTCCATGTGGAGCATGGAATTTTCCCATCAACAGTGCAAGAGGGTTCCCCTTTCTCCACATCCTCAAGAACACGCATTGTTTTTTTGTTTTTTTTTTGTTTTTTTGTTTTTTTTGACAGGTGTGTGAGATGATATCTCATTGTTGTTTTGATTTCCATTTCTCTGATGATGAGTGATGTTGAGCATCTTTTCATGTGTCTGTTGTCCATCTGTACATGTTCCTTGGAGAACTGTCTGTTCATATGTTCACCTCATTTTTTAATTGGATTACTTGCTTTTTGAATGTTGAATTTTACGAATTCTTTATATGTTTTGGATACTAACCCTTTAGCAGATATGTCATTCATAAATATCTTCTCCCATTCAGTAGGTTGTCTTTTAGTTTTGTTGATGGTTTCCTTTCCTGTGCAGAAGATTTTTATTTTGCTGGAGTCCTGATAATCTATTTGTGCTTTTATTTCCCTTGTCTCAGGAAACATACTTAAAAAGATGTTGCTAAAGTCAATGTCAGAGAAATGACTGCCGGTGCTCTCTTCCAAGATTTTATGGTTTCAGGTTGCACATTTAGGTTCTTAATCCATTTTGAAGTTATTTTTGTATATGGTGTAAGAAAGTGGTCCAGTTTCATTCTTTCCACATCGTTGTCCAGTTTTCCCAGCACCATTTGTTGAAGAGACTTTTTCCCATTGCATATTCTTGCCTCCTTTCTTGAAGATTCGCTAACCATATAACTATGGGTTTATTCCTGAGATTTCTTTTCTGTCCTGTTGACCCATGTGTCTACTTTTGGGCCAGCACAATACTGCTTTGATTACTACAGCTGTGTAATACAACTTGAAGTCTGGAATTGTGATACCTCCAGCTTTTATCTTCTTTTTCAAGATTGCTTTGGTTATTCAGGGTCTTTTGTGGTTCCATACAAATTTTAAGATTGTTCATTCTAGCTTTGTCAAAAATGCTGCTGATTGGGATTGCACTAAATCTGTACATTTCTTTGGGTAGTACAGACATTTTAACAATATTTTTCTTCCAGTTATGACCATGGAATGTCTTTCCATTTGTTGGTATCATTTTCAATTTCTTTCATGAGTGTTTTATAGTTCTCAGAGTACAGGTCTTCCACCTCTTTGGTTAGGTTCATTTATAGGTATTTTATTATTTCTGTTGCAATTGCAAATGGGATTTTTTTTAAATTTTTTTATTTATTTTGACAGAGATAACAGGTAGGCAGCGAGACAGGCAGAGAGAGAGAGGAGAAAGCAGGCTCCCTGCTGAGCAGCGAGCCCGATGTGGGGTTTGATCCCAAAACCCCGAGATCATGACCTGAGCCGAAGGCAGAGGCTTTAACCCACTGAGCCACCCAGGCGCTCCCGCAAATGGGATTTTTAAATTAATTTTACTTTCTCCTGCTTCATTGTTAGTGTATGGAACTACAACAGAGTTTTGTGCATTGATTTTGTATCCTGCAACATTACTGGATTCATTTATCAGTTCTAGTAGTTTTCTGGGAAGTCTTTAGGGCTCTCTCTATATAGTATATCATCTGCAGATAGTGAAAGCTTTACTTCTCCCTCACCAACATGGGTGCCTTTTATTTCTTTTTGTTGTCTCATTGCTGTGTCTAGGACTTCCAGTACTATGTTGAATTAAAGTGGTGAGAGTAAGCATCCTTGTCTCCTTCCTGACCTTAGGGGAAATGCTCTGTTTTGTTTTCCCATTGAGTATGATGTTCACTGTGGGTTTTTCATAAAAGGCCTTATTATGTTGAGGTATGTTTCCTCTAGACCTACTTGTTGATTTTTTTTTTATCATGAATGGATGTTGTTCTTTGTTAAATGCTTTCTCTGCATCTATTGAAATGATCATATGATTTTTATTCTTTACCTAATTGATGTGATGTATCAAATTGATTGATTTGCAAATATTAAACCACACTTGCATTCCAGAAATAAATCCTACTTGATCATGACAAATGATTTTTGAATGTATTGCTGGATCCTGTTTGCTAATATTTTGTTGAGGATTTTTGCATCTATTTCATCAGAGATATTGTCCTGTAGTCCTCTTACGTTGTCCTGTTCTGGTTTTGGTATCAGGATACTATTGACTTCATAGAATGAATTTGAGAGATTTCCTTCCTCTTCTATTTTTTGAAAGTGTTAGAGAAGAATAGGTATTAGCTTTTCTTTAAATGTATGGTAGAATTCACCTGTGAAGCTATCTGTGTCTGGACTTTAGTTTTTGGGGAGTTTTTCCATTACTGATTCAATTTCATTGCTAGTAATCAGTCTGTTCAAAATTATTTCTTTCTGCTTCAGTTTTAGTAGGTTATATGTTTCTAGGAATTGATCCATTTCTTTTAGGTTTCCAGTTTGTTGCCATATAATTTTTCATAAAAGTCTCTTATAATCCTTGGTATTTCTGTTGTATCTATGCATATCTAGATACATACATATCTATGTATGTATCTATTACCCTTCTTTCAATTCTGATTTTATTTATATGAGTCCTCTTGCTCTCTCTTTTTGTTTTTTAATGAATCTGGCTAGAGGTTTACCGATTTTGTTGATCTTTCCAAAGAACCACTCCTGGTTTCATTGAGCTGTTCTATTGTTTTTGTTTCTATATCATTTATTTCTACTCTAATCTTTATTATTCCCTTACTTATGCTGGACTTTGGTTTTATTTATCCATCTTTTTCTAGTTCCTTTTGGTGTAAGATCAGGTTGTTTATTTGGTGTGTGTGTGTGTGTGTGTGTGTGCATTTTGAGGTAAGCTTGTATTGCTATAAATTTCCCTCTGGACCTGCTTCAGCTGCATCCCAGATTTTAGGCCATTGTGTTTTCATTTTCATTTGTCTTCATGTATTTTTCTATCTTTCCTTTGACGTTTTTGGTTGACCCATTTGTTGTTTAATAGCATGTTATTTAACATTTATCTATTGGTGCTTTTTCCAAATTTTTTCTTGTGGTTGAATTCTAGTTTCATTGCATCATGGTCAGAAAAGATGTGTGGTGTAACTCCGATCTTTCTAAATTTGTTGACACTTGTTTTGTGACCTAATATATGATTTATTCTGGAAAACATTCCATGTGCACTTGAAAAGAATGTGTTTTCTGCTGGTTTAGTGTAGAATATCTGAATATATCTATTAAATCTATATCTTCCAGGGTGTGTTTCAAAGCCACTGTTTCTTTAATGATTTTTCTGTTTGGATGATCTGTCCATTGATATAAGTGGGGTGTTAAAGTCCCCCATTACTGTATTATAGTTGATTAGTTCTTTTTTTAAATTTTTTTTCAGTGATCCAAAATTCATAGTTTATGCACCACACCCAGTGCTCCATGCAATACGTGCCCTCCTTAACACCCACCACCAGACTCACCAACCCCTCACGGCCCTCCCCTCCCAAACCCTCAGTTTGTTTATCAGAGTCCACAGTCTCTCATGATTAGTTCTTTTATATTTGTTATTAACAGTTTTATGTTTATGGATGCTCCTATGTTGGAGGCATAAACACTTACAACTGTTATGTCTTTTTGTTGGATTGCCCCCTGGTGATTATGTAGTATCTATCCTTCTTTGTCTCTTGTTGAAGTCTTTGTTTTAAAGTCTAGTTGCTCTGGTATAATTACTGTTACCTCAGCTTTCTTTACACATCCATTTGCATGATAAATATTTTTCCAGCCCCTTACTTTCAATCTGCATGTCTTTAGGTCTGAAATGAGTCTCTTGTAGGCAGCATATAGTTTTTTTTTTTTTTTTAAATACATTCCATCACTCTATGTCTTTTGATTGGAACGTTTATTCCACTTACATTCAAAGTAATTATTGATAACTATGTATTTATTGCCATTTTGTTACTTGTTTTTGTGGTTGTCTTTATAGATCTTCTCTGTTCCTTTCTTGCATTGCTCTCTTCTCGCACCATAACTTAGCTTTCTTTAGTGATATATTTGGATTCCTTTCTCTTTATTTTTTGCATATCTATTACTGGTTTTGGATTTGTCATTATCATTAAGTTTGTGTATAACATCTTGTGCACGTAGCAGTCTATATTAAGTTGAAATTTACTTGAGTTTGAACGCTTTTTTTTTTTTTTTTTTTTGGCTTCTGTTGCTTCTTCTTTGTTGCCATGTCCAAACAATCTTTGCCAAGACCCATGTAAAGATTTTTTCCTTCTGTTTACTTCTAGGAGTTTTATGGTTTCAGGTCTTACATTTAAATCTTTAATCAATTTCAAGTTAATTTTGTGAGTAGTTAAGAGAGAGGTGGATTTTCATCCATTTGCATGTGAATATCCAATTTTCCAAACATTATTTATTGAAGAGACTGGCATTTCTCCATTGAGTATTCTTGGCTTCCTTATCAAATATTAGTTGGCCATATATGCAAGGGTGTATTTCTTGGTCCTCAGTTGTGTTCCTTTGGTCTATGTGTCTGTTTTTATGCCAGTACCATACTGTTTCAATTCAGTTTTCTTTTCTTTTTTTTTTAAAGATTTTATTTATTTATTTGACAGAGATTACAAGTAGGCAGAGAGGCAGTCAGAGAGAGGAGGAAGCAGGCTCCCTGCTGAGCAGGGAGCCTGATGTGGGGCTCGATCCCAGGACCCTGGGATCATGACCCGAGCCGAAGGCAGAGGCTTTAACCCATTGAGCCACCCAGGCGCCCCTCAATTCAGTTTTCTAATATAGTTTCAAATCAGGAAGTATGGCTTTGGGAAGTATGAACATTTTAACAATATTAAATTTTCAGTCCATGAACATGAGATATCCTTCTATTTATTTCTATCTTTTTCAGCTTCTTTCATCAATGTTTCATGGTTTTCACCACCTTGGGTAAATTTATTCCTAAGTATATTTTCGTTTTTGATGCTACTACTATAAATGAGATTGTTTTCTTTATTTCTTTTTCAGATTATTTGTTGTTAGTGTATAGGAATGCTGCAATTTTTAGATGTTAATCTTGTATCCTACAACTTTATTGAGTTCACTGATTAGATCTAACAGATTTTGGGTGGAGTTTTTAGGATTTTGTATATATAAAATCCTGTCATCTGCAAATAAAGATTAATTTTACTTCTTCCTTTCCAATTCTGATGTCTTTTATATCTTTTTCTTGTGTGACTACTATGACAAGGACTTTCAATACTCTGTTGAATGAAAGTGGTGAGAGTGGGTACCTTGTCTTATTCCGAATCTTAAAGGAAAAGTTTTCAACCTTCCACCACTAAGTACAATGATAGCTGTGGTCTTATTATATATAGCCTTATTATATTGGGGTACATTCTTTCATTATCTAACTTTTTAAAGAGTTTTTGATCATGAACAGAGATTTATTTCACCAAATGTTTTTTCTGCATCTACTGATATGATCATATGGGGTTTTTTTTTCTTTCATTTTATTAATGTGATGTGTCACAATGTGGTCAGAGTGTAACCATTACTCTTAACCTTTTAATTCAGTCCTTCTTGGTCTTTGTAGTCCAAAAGGGTACTTTACCCTCACTGTTGTGTTCTAGGGTTTTCCCTATGGTGTCTTGCATAGTTGATGGTTGGTCTTCTTTGAAAGGGATGGAAGTCAGAAATGACTTTTATTATCATCCTGATGACACCACTCCCCCAGTATTTTAAAAGTATCCAAAATTAGTAATCTTTCTTTGTCACCTAACAGAAGAAAATGTAAGTATTCTCTAGAAAAACTCATTTCATCCCAGACTTATTAAGTTCCCATAAATAAATTAGTGAGGCAGATAAGAAGCTCAGAGCCAGAAACAAACATACTGAAAAATTAAGCACAAATGT
The DNA here is from genome assembly GCF_902655055.1 of Lutra lutra. Classification (NCBI taxonomy): domain Eukaryota; kingdom Metazoa; phylum Chordata; class Mammalia; order Carnivora; family Mustelidae; genus Lutra; species Lutra lutra. Next base: position 90,690,602 of record NC_062285.1, read on the forward strand.
AAACAGTCACTTTGGAAAGAATTAGTAGGAATAGAATAACAGCTGAAGATTCTAAATCATTACTGCAATTATCAAACACATTATATAAATTTATATATATATTTTAAATTTTAACTGTATTTACTGTTTTAAAAATATAGCACAAATTTATAAATGTGTTTAGAGAAAAAGAAACTTTTAAAATAAGCAAATAGGTTTGAAAAGGTACTAAACAGAATTTTTAAAAAATAAAATAAAATAAGATGATAGGTTTATCATCTACCTTGGCACAGATAAAGAAAAAATGAATGAATTGGAAGACATTTATGAAGCTCCTGTTCAAAACATAGCACGTAGAGGCAAAAAGAACAAGATAAATATGAAGCAACTTCAGTAGATGCCTAAAGGTAACATTTCAGAGTGAAAAGCAAAAGGAGAAGATGTGGTCTCTGTGAAATTGATAGCGAAGACTTTTTCAATCCACTGATGACACACCAACCCACATATTTATGAAGTCTAATCAACATCAATCAGGGTAAAAGAAAGAAAAGAATTTCACAAAAAAGGCACATTATAGTAGAAATAGAGCAACACCAAGAACAATGATAAATTTCCAAAAGCAGCACTAAGGAAAAAGCAATTACTGCAAAGAAGCAACATGTATTCTACTTGCTGAGTTTTCAACAGCAAAATGGAAATAAGAGGAAAGTGAATGATGCATGCACTATGTTTACAGAAAATGAATCAAGATAAAACTCAATACCCAGGCAGGTTTCCCATGCATGAAAGAAAGAATACACATTTTTCAAACAAAACATGAGAGAAATTGGCATTTTCATTTAATAAAGAAAGAGTATTGTTTGAATCTTCTGTAGATTGTCCAAATCTGGTCCATTTGGTCTGCTTGATGTTTGGCAGAAGTAAGTTAAAATCTCCTCAAATGATTGCATTATGTTTATTTCTCTTTCTGTATATACATATCATTTATTTTTGTTATATTTTGAAGTTATAGTAAAACATTATATTATGGGTGCCTGATGACTCAGTGGGTTGAGTGCCCAGCTCTTAGCTCCAGTTCACGTTGTGATCTCAGGTGGTGAGATCCAGCCCTGTGTCTGGCTCTGTGCTCAGTGAGGAGTCCACTCAAGATTCTCTCTCTCCCCCCACTTTGTCCCTTCCCCCTGCTCATGCTCTCTGTCTAAAATGAATAAATAAGTCTTTTTAAAAATTACATTAAAATTGTGATATATTACTATCAAACTGAAACTTTTATTATTATTATTAAGAAACCTACCTTAAATATTACATTTTGCACAGTGTATTTTGTCAGATATATGAGAAGCCATGACTGCTTTAATTTGTGTGCATGATGCATATGTTCATCTCTTATTTTCAAACATTTCATACTTATCTATTAAATGTAGCTTTTGTAAATAGTATATAACATTTTTTTTAAACCATGTGTTCATTTTTATCTCTTTACTGGAGCATTTAGAGGTTTCACATTTATTGATGATATATTTTCTTTTTTTTTCATATGGTTTCACTTATTTGTGGAGCATAACAAATAGCATGGAGGGCAAGGGGAGATGGAGAGGAGAAGGGAGTTGAGGGAAATTGGAAGGGGAGGTGAACCATGAGAGACTATGGATTCTGAAAAACAACCTGAGGGTTTTGAAGGGGCGGGGGGTGGGAGGTTGGGGGAACCAGGTGGTGGGTATTAGAGAGGGCATGGATTGCATGGAGCACTGGGTGTGGTGCAAAAACAATGAATACTGCTACGCTGAAAAGAAATAAAAAATTTAAAAAAAAAGATTTTATTTATTTGTCAAAGAGAGAGAAAGTAAGCACAAGCAGGGGGAGCAGCAGGCAGAGGGAGAAGCAGGCTCCCTACCAAGCAAGGAGCCCAATGTGGAACTCAACTCCAAGACACTATGACCATGATCTGAGTGACCCAGGCATCCCAGATATATTTTTTTTTTATCAATATCATAATTTTATGCTTCCTCTTTGTCCTACTTATTCATGGGCTTTCCCCCCTCCTCTCTAGCTTCTTCTGTATCTATTTTTCTCAATCTATGTTTTTTCCCTAATTTTTGAAGTTATATTTTCCATCCTGTCAGCATTTACTTTAGAATTTGATGTATGTGTACTCAAATTATCAGTGTCTGAAATTGACCATTATCTTTACACTCTTCCAAAACAGTCTATGGTCTCCCAGATTACATGCTTTTGTGATGAAGTTTAAATCTATTGACCAAAGATGAGGGCAGGGGCCCCTGTGGTCACTGTAGTGTGAATATATCAAAGCATACATTAGCTGAAAATAAAACACTTTATTCTTTCTAATGATAAAAATAAATGATGTTCAACAATTACACAAAAGTGGAAAACCACATATGTAAACTGAAAATTTATCAAGTTAGTCACTTAAATATTATTACATTACAATCTTAAATTACCAGTTTGGGCATGTATTATTGTATTAGAAACATGTACATAACATTTGTTTTTCTATAAAATATAATATAAAATCATATTGTGAAATACTTTTGACTTATCACCACTTAATGTATTATGGAATATTATCCATATCAGTATTTGAAAAACTTTCTTATTTATATTTAATGACTATACAAGTTTCACTGTAGGAAGACATAATAATTCATTTAATTATTTAATATACTGATAGTTAAATTGTTCTTTTTACTTTTTTAAACAAAACATTCATTGGTCACTTGAAAAATTAGAAAGTTATGAATAATTAATTTTATAGTTACATTGAGGAAACAGGGTTGTATCATTTTCATTTTCTATAGGATATATTCTAGTATCTTTTCAATTATTTGTAATGAGCATGGATACTTATAACTATAAAAAAGATATTTCCCAAAATCAGCATCTGTAACAATCTTATTCAAATACAATATATCACTTATTTTCACAAATGTTTTAGTCTTTATTGTTTATTCATTCTTTTCAAAAACTATGGCAAAGAAGAAATTATTATGGTTAAAATCATTTTAAACATTATCTTTTGGAATAAAGATGTGCTTCATTACGCATAGAACAACAACAGATTTAATCTATAGAGACTGCATTACATTGCCTTTTATTTTCTTAAGTGGAGAAAGTAGTTTACATATTAAAGTTAGAGTAAACATCCTGTCTGATGATGCGATATTGAGATCTGTTTTCTAGATTCTGTCTCATTCCAACCGTCTGCTCATTATCTCACCTGTGCAATCTGAGCTAAACTATGGAACCAGACACATCAGCACCATCCAGCCCCTATCCTGATCTTCATCCTTCACCAGTAGAAATTCACGAAATAAATACAGGTAAAATCAGATACTGCCGTTATTGCTAAGTAGTCCCTTTATTTAATGAGAAAATAATATTGTAAATAACAAAGTTCATAGCCAGATACTTCGGAGGAGGAGTTGAAAATATTTTCTCCGTATGAGTCAACTTAAGATTTTCCAATTGAAGATTATTTAAATTTCAGACAATCATCATTTGATAAGTAAATATTTACAATGGGGTTAGAGTTAACATCATTCAGAAAAAAGTTACTTAGTGGCTGAGTTCTACTTCACTTGTACGAAGGAGTACATGCAATATATTGCAAAGAGAATTTATCTACCTAATGAGAATGAGATGAATTTTTTCATGCTCTTTTAATTCAGATTAAATTCAACTATAGGAAGGGGCAAGATAGACATTTAGATTAAATTTTATATTTCTACTCTTGCTTCTGCAGCCAGTCTTACTCTTAATGCTACTCCCCATTATATTCTTACAATTACTATTCTACACTGCTCCTATTAGTACTTCTATAATAATAAGACCCATTACATGATTTTTTTCATCATATACCTTTGTACATGATTGTCTCAAACATTATACTATTGACTTTATATATGCTTAGTTAATATCCACAATATATCTATGAATGCTGTTACCTTTATTTTATAAAGAAACTAAGAATTAAGAAAGAAAAAGAATTGTGATATTTCACAAAGCAGCTACATGATTGAGCAAATTTTAATACTTTCTCATAAGCATAAAATTGGGTAATTTTTGTTCATAATTTTTAGCATGCTTTTCCATTGTATGTCTATGTATCAGATATGTATATACACATACATATATTAATTATATATAAATGGTTATAAATTTTTCTTACATATTTTCTAGAGTTTTGTGACGAAAATGTAATGTACTCAGAAGTCAAAGTTCATAGCTCTTCAAATATTAAGAGAAAAACAACTAAGAATTCGAAGATAAATGGTAAAAAACATTTAAAATTCTAGATTCTCCTTTTTTGCTTGAATATTTTAATGACCCAATTATAAAAACAAGTATTTTTAGACAAACCTCTGAAGTAGAGTTCATTTCCCATATCAACACTTTTTAAATGGTCATAGTGACAGGAGGGCTACATTAAGAACCAACGACAATAAACCATTGATGGCCACATGGCTTAGGATAATGTACCACAGCCAGAGAATAATAATTTAAAAAAATGTTTCATATATACCTAATCAGTTTGATATTTTAGTCTTGCAAAGTGTCCCTTTATAGTATTTCTATAAAAAATGAAACTTGTGAGATATCTCATGATAAATGGACTTTTATCAAAACTGTCACAGAATATCAGTCCAGACCAATAACTAATGCAAGAATTTTATTCTTAATCTAGATCTACTATAAAAAGAAAGAAGTCATTTTTTAAAAATTCCTAGTAGGATTTCTAAAGTATTCATTTGTAGTTTGCAAAAGACTTCTTTAGTAGGTCAACTTGTTAGTCCATAGCCCATTCCTACATAAAAATGTTCATATATTCTCTGACTGTTTCCAAATTTGCAAAGTAAGTTTGAGAGTTCCCCCTCTCGGGTTGGGGTTTATTTTCCACAACTTGGTGCTCTCATAAGCTTAGTTTTCAGTTCAATTCAAGTGAGTTGAGTATTCTTGTCTAAAATTCTTTCTAATCCCAACTGCAGAATCTTGTTTCCATCGATCATCATAGTAGCTCATTTTTCTCTCTTTGGACAGAGTCTCCATGGTGCCTTGTTGCAATAATATTTGCCTGCCTTTATCTTATTTTTCTGGGACTAGCTGCGGTTATGACAGCTAAAGGTAAGCATTTTTTAGAGCTATTTCATTAATTTGTTTTGAATTACTAGAATATAGTTTTAAAGGCCTTTAAACTGATTGCAAGAATTTCCTGAAGATATTTTCTTACATTATATATTTTGATTACATGAGTATTTTATCAATTCAGTGGTTTGTTGAATTATCAATAGCAAATTCCCAAGTGATCTTATCAAAGATGTCAGTGAATAGTTGGGTATTTTAATAAAAGTGGAAAATAATAGCAGCATTCTATATTTTGTAATATCATAATGATATTAGATTCATCAACTGTGAGATGTAATAAAAAGTGAAAACAGTTATAGAATTTATAGGTCAGAGCAGTTTAAATTGAACTATGAGGGTATCAAATCAAGTTATTTGGAAAAGAGAAGTTAACAGAGGAAAGAAAAGATGGTGAGTAGGTATTCATCAAAAAAATAAAGCAAAATGATCAGGATACTGGGTAGAGACTACACATTGCTCAAACTCAATATGTCATCACATTATAAAAAATCTTTAGCTTTTAAAAGAATAAATCTATAACACAGTAATATTAGCAAGCCAGAAATGTGAAAATTTTCATCAAATGTAGAAAATAAGATAAATAAGATTTATAAGTCAGAGAAAAGAGCAACTCAAAACACATAACAAAGAAATTTATTTAAAAAGCATAATTACATCTAAAACAATTATAATCTCAAAGTGAATTGTTTCAGAATAAAGCAGAATATATAATTTTTAATAATAAACATGAAAAACTTGTTTAAATGTATGATTTCCTACAAAGACACATGATAAATAGGCTCAAGATAATGTAGAAAAATTGAATAAAGTGACTATATTCTATAGATAAATATATTCTATATTCTGTAGATAAATAATCAGTGATGTACCTCCAAGTATATACCTGACTGATAACTTTTAAAGGATGAATTTGAAAATATCTTAATAACTAATCTGACTCCTAGATAAACTGGTTATAAACTAACAAAAAAAAGTGCCCCCCCCCCCCAGGTCAGGAAGAGAAGTATAGCACTATTCCAAGTTATCTCCATTCACAGGAAAATATTTTAGGACAACACCCCTGACAAACACTGATGTAAAAAATCCTACATACAAGAGCTAACATAATCCACTAAAAGGATACTATATGATAACCAAATTCTGGTTAAAATCAGGGATGAGTTTGTACATTTATCAAGAAATTTGTCATATTTAGGAGAAAGAGAAATACCTACAAGTAGAAGGAAATGTATTTAATTTCATTCATAAGATGAATAGTATATTTCATAGTAAAAATTTAGACTCATTTTCAATAGAATCAGGAAGATAAGGAGGACTGATAGAACTACTATCCTTCAACATTTCTTTGATGTCCTGGCAAAAGAAAAGCAAAATACAGAAGAAACTATTTAGATATAATATAAATATTACAAAGTAAATACTGAAATTATCTGCAGATGATGTGCATTCTTACCCAGATATTACAAAAAAACTATTGAAAAATATCAGAATAAACACCCCAATAAGGAAGCTAGATACAAGGTTAATTAGTCTTACTATATACAAGCAAGAACTAAGGTCCAGTATCTAGGTCTTGATTTTAAGTCTCTTACTAAGATTTCTTCTGAGATATCTTTAAAAACGACCACACACTATATTTCTAAACAGACGATCTTCCCAACCTGGATCCTTACCAACATCAAAGAAAAAATCAGATGCTTTAATACTACTGTCTTTCTTGGTGCTTGATGTCTAGTGAAAAGAACCTAGGAGTCATCTTCTCTGTTTCCAACTGCCATGAATTATCTCAACGTAGTGAATTAATACACTTCTCTACATTTTCATTACTACCCATCTAATCCAAGACAATCTCTTCCTCCCTTAACTTCTCCCTCCCTGTCTCTCTTTCCTCCCTTCCTCTCTCCTTCTACTCTGTAAGCCACCAAATGATCTAACTACATTCACTCATGACTTCTAATCAATTTCCAGAGTAACCTCCTCAAAATATAAATTTTATAAACTCACCATACTTTTACTATTAGCTTCTTAATAGTCTAAATTCAATATAATCTAAAAATCCTTGACATGGGTTATAAAGTCCATTTTATCCTTTGCATTTGAATATTATATTAAGACTTAGTGAAGTTAATGTTCTTAGTGTACTTAGTGAACACTTGATTAAATAAATAAGCAAATTTTGATTTAATTAATTTATTTCTTATTTATTTTAATTAATTTATTTATGTTAAATATCTATTTAATATATATTTAATTTATTATTTAATTTAATAAATAAATTTGATTAAATAAATAAACAAAACACTTGATTAATGTATATGGGATTATAATACTTATACTAATAAATATATGAGATTATAATACTAAAAGGCATAAAGAAGGGCATTAATGAATTGGGTAACTATTAAATGTTCCTTGGTAGGAAAATTAATAGTGTGAAAATGATAATACTCTTCTAAATTCATCTAATATGTATTGATTCCAATGCAAATATATTATCATTATAAATAAATTAATTAATATTATACATCGAAGTAAAAGTGTATAAGATTAACACAATACAGATTGAAATATATTGACAAGAAAGGTAGGGATCTAGCTTTATCAGTTATCAAAATAGCCTATAAAGCTATTAAGCTATAGGTAACATTATAGTTCTGGTAGAAAATAAACACATCAAAATAAGAGAAAACAAACTGATGATAAAATCACATGCATGCTCATACCTGTGGCATATATATATTTAGTATATAATACAGTAGGCTCTTCAAAATGACAGATATTTAACAATCGGTTTGGGTTAATATATGGACAGTAAACCCTTCTGTACACATTTTTTTTCCTCATATACATTTGATGTATGAAATTATCAAGCTTATTTTGAAAAAAGTAAGGATGAAGTATACATGCATACATACAAACAATACACCTATATAAATTCACACAAAGAAATCAGGAAGACATACAATAATCCATTAATATGGAAACAATTATTACTATGAAAGCAAGCAACAGCCTATTAATACAGAAGATGGAAATATTAAAGAGTAGATGTGTAAACAATTTGAAAACAATCAGACCGATATGTATAAAGCTATTTACAGTAATTGTCTTACTTCAGTAAGTGGTATTGTAGGGAATCTGAAAAGGACTCATTTCTACTCCTCACATTTTTTGTAAAATAAAATAAATTCATGTATTACTTGTATAAAAGAGAAAATAATTCAAAAAGAAAAACTCTATATTCTAGAAATGAAGAAGTTGTATTTGGGTATGACAGACATAGGGTAGTAAATATAAAAATAAGGTATAACTAGGATTCTGATGGGTACTCATCTAAGACATGTACTTTTATTTTTTTTTTTAAGATTTTATTTATTTATTTGACAGAGAGAGATCACAAGTAGACGGAGAGGCAGGCAGAGAGAGAGAGAGAGGGAAGCAGGCTTCCTGCTGAGCAGAGAGCCCGATGCGGGACTCGATCCCAGGACCCTGAGATCATGACCTGAGCCGAAGGCAGCGGCTTAACCCACTGAGCCACCCAGGCGCCCAAAGACATGTACTTTTAAAGCCTGTTTTAAAATTATCACTAAGTATAGAAGACTATTTTATTCTGAGGACCAAGCTGTGCTTTGTAGCAATTGCACATACTATTTTGATCAGCATTTCCTGGAAAATTCATGAGAACACCAACATAATTTAGGTATGGAATACTAACTTGTGAATGAAATAAAAAATGAATGTGTGAAATATCCTAATAAACACAGCTTTTTCTTGTTTTACTGTAGTTAACTTTGGCTTAATAAGCGAGAGAGAGAAGAGAGAAGCAGTTGCACTAGCAGAAGTATTCCCTGTGTCAAATAGCTAATCTTATCAGTGAATTACCAATCAGAAGGAAAATCTTCCAGGATACTTAGGCTTTAGTATATAAACGAACCACACATGAATAAACACATGGCAGAAATGGAGGGACAACTTTGTAAACAAACAAGAATATACTTGGTGGAAAATTTAGTTAAGTATGGCTTGCTTATTCAACTGATAAGATTTAGCTTAATTATTTGGCTTCTCACTTTAAACAAGAAAGAAAAGTTGTAGGTCTGTATTCAACTAACATCACATTAGTGACTAGCAGCATCCTTCACAAGAGAATATGTGTAAAATATGTAATAATTCAGTTTCGGAAACAAATATGAAAGATGCAAGTTTGAGGGAATGGAAAGTTGATAATACTTTCTTCTCTATCCATTGAACTGACATAGGAAAAATACTCAGCTTTAATACTCTAAGTGGTCTGATGAGGGAATGACCCGCGATATTTTTTACATTAATTCCCACGTGTCCGGAAATGCATTTAGGACTGAAGCTGGAATAATATGGTCCAGAGAACATAAAGTCATGGCTATATGATAATGCACGTGACTAACTTGAAGCCCCATGTCCAGCAAGTTTCATGTTTTTGTAACTGAACTGGAATCAAATCTAGGTAAGGCGAGCATGCAGGAAGATTTTCTCTATAATTTGTGTGAAGTCTCCAAAATCTGTTAGAAGTAACCATAAGCCATTCGGACTAAAATACATTTAAGGTAGGAACATTCCATTCACTCATTATTATTATTATTTTTTTAAGTTTATTTGTTTATTTGACAGACAGAGATTACAAGTAGGCAGAGAGGCAGGCAGAGAGAGAGGAGGAAGCAGGCTCCCTGCAGAGCAGAAAGCCCGATGTGGGGCTCGATCTCAGGACTCTGAGATCATGACCTGAGCCGAAGGCAGAGGCTTTAACCCACTGAGCCACCCGGGTGCCCCTTATTATTATTTTTTTTAATTCAAGTCATGCCATCTGCAACGCCAGATCCTTCAAAATAAAACAAAACACATCAATGTGAAATAATGGTGAAAAGTTTCATATTTGAAGATAGTTTGACATGGAGCTGTGAAGAAAAATGATAACAATTTTGTAAACTTTTCATTTTAGTGAGTTTGAATTTTAGCATTTAAACAATTGATAGTCTCTGCAGATGGTTGAAAAGGTAGCGGAGGGGCACCTGTGTGGCTCAGTTGGTTAAGCGGCTGCCTTCAGCTCGGTCATGATTCCAGGGCCCTGGGATCAAGCCCCGCATGGGGCTCCCTGCTCAGCAGAGAGCCTGCTTCTCTCTCTCCCTCCGACTGCTGCTCAGCTTACTTGTACTCTCTGTCTGTCAAATAAATAAAAATCTTTCTTAAAAAAAAAAAAGAAGGAAAGAAAGGGTAGCAGAAATCAAGCTGTGCATGGGAGATGTTAACTCTAGGGGCATTTTGAAGAAAATAGTGACAAGGAAGCACTAGAAGTGGAGATAGAAACAGTGTAGAGTATTATAATAGCTCAATACAAAAGTATTGAAAATCTGAATAGAAAAAAGATTATAGTACTGTGAAGAAGGGAACAGGTACATGAAGCAATGTAGTGATAGAATAAATAGTACTTTGTGGCTGATTGGATGTGGGCTATGTCAAAGGTGTTTGCTTCAAATACAGCTTAGGTCATTATGTCCTGACTGTCCAGGTTTACTAACTGCTTAGAATGGCATCAATCAGATGTAGAAACTTACAATTATTGAAGCACCAGTCATTAACCCATGAGTATGTGCCATAAGGAAAAGTTCATACTTTAAGATCAGCTACTTGCCAATGATAATTTATAATTCATTCCTCAGTTAATAATAAGAAATGAATGGATAAGTGTATTGAAGAAATGCTAGATTTCTATTTTATTTGCAACACTGTTTGAAAATGATAATAATCTTAAAATATAATTTCCTTTGCAAATTTTATGAATTTCAGTTCATTGTCTAGAACGGATTCTGATGACAGAGGAAACCCTTAAGCAAAATGGCAGTACGTACTGCAAAATAATATAGCAAAGCAGAGGTATGTATTGGATTGCAATGGGAATCTTGGTATCACATATAAACTGTTTAAATCCAGATGTATATATGCAATTAATAAATACAACATCAAAGTTAGATGACCATGGCATAGTTGTCAGGAAAAAAAAGTCTCAGATAACTCTTGAAATTAGGGAGCATAGTTGAAAATAATAATACAAAAATTATAATACATTGAACAAACATGGTGACAAAGTTTTCCTCATGCATGCACTTTTTGTTTTTCAAGGGAATTGGTCTTTCTGTGAAGAAAATTGACATTCTATTTCTGCTGAAAAATAAAATCTTGGCAACAAGGAAATTGTTCTGAAGTACTGAGCTCCAGTCTTATCAAGGAAAGGGCAAAGAAGAATTGGAAGTGTATGGCATGATATTCATTTCCATATTTTCTTATATAGAAGATAGTTATAAATAGATTTTTTAATATGTTGTGTGCTTTCAAGCATGCTCAGTTCAACATATTATAAGCAGAGATCTCAAACTGAAAATGCTAAAAAATGGACTTAAAATGTTTGTGTGATTTAAAAATTTTAAATATTTAAATTTAAAATTTAAGTGTATTTGCATATATACTTTTATATATACTAATATAAAAATTTCAGATCTTAGTAAATAAATGGGGGGAACAGAAATCACATAAGGCGTATAAACTAAAGGGAGTCTGGTCATAATTGCAACTAAAAAATAGCTAATGTTTATTGATTGCTTCTAATATTCCTAGTAATACTTGATTGATTATGTATATTAAAACAGATACTGTCCCAAAAATCCTATGAGATATCATTACTGTTGTCATATTAATAAAGAAACTGAAGCCCAGTGAGGATGAGAAATTTTTCCAAGATTATGTAGTTAGTAAGAATTAGAAACAAAATTTAAGCCATGATAATCTTACTCTAGAGATCATCATTAGCCAAATCATTATGCTATGTTAACCCCAGAACAAGTATTAAACCAAGTAGTTTAAACCAAGTAGTAAGAATATTGCTTTTGTTGGAAATAGTCACATCTGCTTCTACAAGCAGATTTACATTTTTCTCCCATGGATGTATCTTTCAGAAAGGAACAAATAAGAAAAAGAACTTTCAAGAATGAAATATCATAATGGTTGTTCATGAGCAATGACATTTTTATACTAATTATTCCTTGGAATATGAGAAAAAATTAATAAAAGGAATTTTTCCCCTAGTAGATTCTAGCAAGCCTGAAGAATATAGACCTCTGTTATTTTTAGTTCTCCTCCAATACGTGGCTGTTGCCTTTATATTGTTGCTTCTTTTGCACTGTATTCAGGTTCTGTTACTGTCTTTAATAAAGACTTCAGTCTACACCCGTGACGGTAAATCTGTAGCATATATGCTGATGATTTCTACATGGTGCTCTTGGGAAGGCACGTCCATAATTAAAACACTCTTCCTTACTGAGGCTAAACTCCACTTTGAGTAATCTTCAACAAAGCACACCTAAGTGTTCCCTAGTTGCGATGCTCTCATCTCATCTACACATTATGCTTTAAACTGAAGTTGTATATAACAAACATCAGTGAACTCCCTCAAGAAAAACACATAAAAATATAGAGAGAGAGTAGTGAGTTTGCTAAGGTAATGTCTCCTAAAGGTCTATTATCTCAAATTCGCTTCTGTAAATCAGTTTACCTCTAACTTAGAGTAAAAGAGAGAATGTCTGTGAATATCCCAGAACTGACAGAAGACATCAAATTACGTATTGACCAAGTCTTATGAACCCCAGGAAGGTGAACAAAGTGGGTATCATGTAAATTGCTGAAAATCAAAGACAGGAAAAGGTTGAAAAGCAGTCAGAGAAAAATAGAATTTACCTTCAAATGAGCAATTGGGGGCCAACTTTTAAAGGCAAAGATGGTGCAAGTATGGCTCAGTTGGTTAAGCATCTGCATTCAGCTCAGGTCATGATCCCAGGGTCCCAGGATCAAGTCCCATGTTGGGCTCCCTTCTCAGCAAGAAATCTGCTTCTCTCTTTATCTCTGCCCCTCCTCCCCACTCCTTTTCTCTTTCTCTCAAATAAATAAATTTTTAAAAAATAATAAATAAATAACATGAAAGCCACATACTTATTGGAAGACAAGTGCCATGCTAAAATTCTATTTCCAGAGGAAATATCCTAAAAATATAAGAATCATATGGGTACATAATCATATTTCATAGATTAAATAAAGGTAATTAAAGACAGAGAAAGAAGAATTTATGACCTTGGGTCTGCACTAAGAATATAAACGATAATGTGTTCTTTAGGTATAAGACAATTATTCCAAATGAAACCTCAAAGATTCAGCATAAAGGGCAATGAAATAGGTAAATGTGGGTATAATTTGAAACAGTGATTATATAAAACCATAATATTTAATGTCTATGGTTTAAAATTGTGTAAAATTACAGTACATTGCAAGTTGAGGCAATGTACTGTGGCTCAGTCGGTTTAACGTCTGATTCTTGATTTTGGCTCAGGTCATGATCTCAGGGTCATGAGATTGAGCTCTGCATCAGGCTCTTTTGCAGTATTTCCTCCCCTTGAGACATAACTGTTTTCTAAAGAGTAGTTTGTCTCTATGTGGAACTGGTAACAATTGATTCTTCCAATAGTTTCAATGGCTGAGATTTAAAGCATACTTATTATCTTAATTTCTATTTTCAATAGATCTTCTGAACCAGGATTATGTAGTCCCCAGACATAATTCCCATTATCATTTTATCACTGACTATCCTATTTAGGCTGAATGCCTCACCTTTGTTCCCTCAAAAGAAGATGCCTCTCACCCCAAAGTTGCTGGACAGAATTTGCTCCACTCCCAAAAGGCCATTATTTTGGAAAAGAGTAGTTTATGTCCCATGATGGAAAAAAAAATTATCTAGTAATTCAATAGAACAAACACCGCAAATGACTCATGAAACAAGGCACAAGAAAACTAATAACAATACATGGTGTCACAGCCTTTGGTCAGACCAAAGAAAGATGAACTTGGGCTGAGCATAACTGAATGCACTATAGATTGCACAACAGGAAAGGATTTCTGATTTCCTTCAGATTCATATGTTTATAGAGGGAATGAGAGTGGCAGGGATCATCTGACCTGAGCTAGATTCACCAAGTCATCTAGCAAGTTAAAAACTTCTCTCTCCACAACCATAAAAATACTTATAATGTAAGGTAGAGAAAGATTTTTAAAAAGTATTTTGTTCACAGACCAAAAAAAAAAAAATATATATATATATATATATATATACATACATACATCACAAAAAATTGGAGGAAGTTGGAGTGATGTCAACAAAAAGGCAGACTAGGACATTCTAGGCCCTTGTTTCCCCCATAAAAAATATTGAAAGTGATGATTAAAGACTAGCTAAAATTACTGTATAAGTGCTCTAGGAAACAGTCAAAGACCTTCAGAATGTCCAATTTAAAAAAAAAAGCCACATTCAAAACAGTAGGACATTTTGTGGCATTTGTGTTTGCCATTGTTCCAAAGTCTCCCTGATAGAGCATGGCCTTGGTCTGGTGGGAGTGGCAACCTGGATATTAAGCTCAAAATTTGAACCTCCTGGGTTTATCTTTTTCTTTTATCACTTTGGCCAGTGACATTAGGAGCAACCTCAACATCATTATAATCAACAGTTTCCCAAAGTTCTTGAAAGTATCATGTACAGAGTTACTCAGCACCTTGATTCTTCTAAGTCATTGCTTAGAAATATCCAATGCAGATATTTTGCATATCTCTATCACCTGGCCATGGACTATCAGTGCTCTCCTTATTACGAAAAATACTATCCAGGCATCTTTAAACTGAATCAGGTTACAGAACCAAATCTAGTAACCCCAAAACCAATTCAGAAAAACTCATCCTTAAAATCCTGTTCCTCTAGAACCACACTTGCTACCAGAATCTGTATTAGTCAGTGTTCTCCAGAAAAACATAATAGGATAGTATTATCACAAAGTAGGATAGAACCAGTAGGATGGGAATTGGTTTACACAATCAGAGAACCTGAAACCTGCAAGTTGGAGAAGTGAGATCCATCTAAGATCTTGTCATGATCTGCCATCTACAAGCTGGAGACCCAGGGGAGACAGTGGGTGTAGTTCTAATGCAAGTATGAAAACATACACACCAGATGAGCCAATAATGTAAATATCAGGCTAAGGCCAAAAGAAGACTGATGTTCCATCTCTAACAGGCAGGCAGGAGAGGAATGAATTCTTTCTTTTTCCACTCTTTGTTCTAACCAGGACCTCACGAGACAGGATGATAACCATCCACAATTTGGAAGGAAATCTACTTTACAGAGCTGACAGATTCATATGCTAAACTCATCCAGAAATTCACTTTCCCAGATATACCCAGAAATAATGTTTAATCTGGCACACCATGGCCCAATCAAGTTGGCACATAAAATTAAACATCACAGACCCTCAAGAAATACTAGCAAACCAAATTCAGTGGTATATTAAAAAGATTATACACCATTGTCCATGTAAGATTTATTCATGGAAAGCAAGAATGGGTCTACATATGAAAATCAATTAACATGATACATCAAATTAACAGACTGAAGGGAGAAAAAAAACACATGATCATCTCAATTTATGCAAAAAAAATCATTTGACAAAATTCTACATCCCTTCATGATGAATAAGTTGACAAACTAGAAATAGAAGGAAATACATGAAAATTCATATATGAAAAGCCCACAGCTAATAAACTCAAAGCTTTTCTTTTAAGACTCAAAACAAGAGAAAGATGCCCATTTTGCCACTTCTATTTACCATAGTATGGGGAAGTTCTAGCCCAAGCAATTAGGGAGAAAGAAGGCATTAAAAAAAAAAAAGTCACTGGAAAAAAAGATATAATAGATGACATGATTTTATATAGAGAAAACCAAAGATCTTCCATGCCCGACACACACACAACACACACATAAACTGTAAGAACTAACAAAGAAACTTAACAAATTGCATAATACAAACTCAAAACACAAAATTGGGATGTGTTTCTGTATACTAGCAATGAATAATCTGAAACAGAAATTAAGAAAGAAGTCATATTATAAGAACATAGAATCAAAAAGAATAAGATACTTAGGAATAAACATAAGCAAGGAGATAAAAGATTTATATAGAGAGAATTATAAAACATCGCTGAAACAAAGTTATAAATAATTGGAAAGGTATCCTGTTTATGTTTACGGATAAGAAAACTTAACACTTAACAACTCACTCTGAATTTATAGAGATTGTATTGAATCTGTGGCTTACTTTGCATGAATGAGTTGTTTTTTTGTTTTTTAGGTTTTCTGTTTATTGTTTTTGGTAAAAAATAGAAGAAACTATCCTAAAACTCCTATGAAATCTCAATATGCCTTGCCCACTTTTAATTTGGAATATTTTTCTGCTACTGAGTTGTAGGAGTTCTTTATACATTTGGGGTATTAACTCCTTGCCATATTGTGGTTTGCAAATATTTTAGTAGTATTGATAAACCCCGGAGGGGGGGCCAAGATGGCGGAGAAGTAGCAGGCTGAGACTACTTCAGGTAGTGGGAGATCAGCTAGATAGCTTATCTAAAGATTACAAACACCTACAAATCCAACGGGAGATCGAAGAGAAGAAGAACAGCAACTCTAGAAACAGAAAATCAACCACTTTCTGCAAGGTAGGACTGGCAGAGAAGTGAATCCAAAGCGATGGGAAGATAGACCGCGGGGGGAGGGGCCGGCTCCCGGCAAGCGGCAGAGCAACGGAGAACAAAATCGGGACTTTTAAAAGTCTGTTCCGCTGAGGGACATCGCTCCAGAGGCTTAACCAGGGTGAAGCCCACGCGGGGTCAGCATGGCCTCAGGTCCCGCAGGGTCACAGAAGGATCAGGGGTGTCTGAGTGTCGCAGAGCTCACAGGTATTAGAATGGGGAAGCCGGCTACAGAGACAGAGCCGAGGAGTGACTCTCAGCTCGGGGTTACCTTGAACCGGTCGCAGGCTCGGTCAGCTCGGAGCGCAGCCGGAAGCCAGGGTGACGGGAGTAATTGGGCACTGTGCTCTGAGGGCGCACTGAGGAGTGGGGCCCTGGGCTCTCGGCTCTTCAGGGCCAGAGACCGGGAGGCCGCCATCTTCATTCCCGCCCTCCGGAACTCTACAGAAAGCGCTCAGGGAACAAAAGCTCCCAAAAGCAAACCCAGCAAACCCAAGCGGATTACTCAGCCCGGCCCAGGTAAGGGCGGTGCAACTCCGCCTGGAGCAAAGACGCTTGAGAATCACTACAACAGGGCCCTCCCCCAGAAGATCAGCAAGAAACCCAGCCAGGACCAAGTTCACCTACCAAGGAGTGTAGTTTCAATACCAAGGAGAGTGGCGGAATTCCAGAGGAGGAGAAAGCAAAGCACGGAATGCATGGCTTTTTCCCCATGATTCTTTAGCCTTGCAGTTAAATTAATTTTTTTTCTTTTCTTTTTCAATTTTTTTTTTCTTCTTCTGCTAAATTTTTTTAACTTTTACCCTTTTCTTTTTTTAACATTTTTTAACTAGTTTATCTAATATATATATATTTTTTTCCTTTTTATACTTTTTCTTTATTGGTTTTCTTTTTTTAATTTTTTTTTCTTTCTTTTTGAACGTCTTTTTATCCCCTTTCTCCCCCCCATGATTTGGGATCTCTTCTGATTTGGCTAAAGCATATTTTCCTGGGGTTGTTGCCACCCTTTTAGTATTTTACTTGCTCCTTCATATACTCTTATCTGGACAAAATGACAAGGCTGAAAAATTCACCAAAAAAAAAAAGAACAAGAGGCAGTACCAAAGGCTAGGGACCTAATCAATACAGACATTGGTAATATGTCAGATCCAGAGTTCAGAATGACGATTCTCAAGGTTCTAGCCGGGCTCGAAAAAGGCATGGAAGATATTAGAGAAACCCTCTCGGGAGACATAAAAGCCCTTTCTGGAGAAATAAAAGAACTAAAATCTAACCAAGTTGAAATCAAAAAAGCTATTAATGAGGTGCAAACAAAAATGGAGACTCTGACGGCTAGGATAAATGAGGCAGAAGAAAGAATTAGCGATATAGAGGACCAAATGACAGAGAATAAAGAAGCTGAGCAAAAGAGGGACAAACAGCTACTGGATCACGAGGGGAGAATTCGAGAGATAAGTGACACCATAAGACGAAACAACATTAGAATAATTGGGATTCCAGAAGAAGAGGAAACAGAGAGGGGAGCAGAAGGTATATTGGAGAGAATTATTGGAGAGAATTTCCCCAATATGGCAAAGGGAACAAGCATCAAAATCCAGGAGGTTCAGAGAACCCCCCTCAAGATCAATAAGAATAGGTCCACATCCCGTCACCTAATAGTAAAATTGACAAGTCTTAGTGACAAAGAGAAGATCCTGAAAGCAGCCAGGGAAAAGAAGTCTGTAACGTACAATGGTAAAAATATTAGATTGGCAGCAGACTTATCCACAGAGACCTGGCAGGCCAGAAAGAGCTGGCATGATATATTCAGAGTACTAAACGAGAAAAACATGCAGCCAAGAATACTATATCCAGCTAGGCTATCATTGAAAATAGAAGGAGAGATTAAAAGCTTCCAGGACAAACAAAAACTGAAAGAATTTGCAAATACCAAACCAGCTCTACAGGAAATATTGAAAGGGGTCCTCTAAGCAAAGAGAGACACTAAAAGTAGTAGATCAGAAAGAAACAGAGACAATATACAATAACAGTCACCTTACAGGCAATATAATGGCACTAAATTCATATCTCTCAATACTTACCCTGAATGTTAATGGGCTAAATGCCCCAATCAAAAGACACCGGGTATCAGAATGGATAAAAAAACAAAACCCATCTATATGTTGCCTACAAGAAACTCATCTTAAACCCGAAGACACCTCCAGATTTAAAGTGAGGGGGTTGAAAAGAATTTACCATGCTAATGGACATCAGAAGAAAGCAGGAGTGGCAATCCTTATATCAGATCAATTAGATTTTAAGCCAAAGACTATAATAAGAGATGAGGAAGGACACTATATCATACTCAAAGGAACTATCCAACAAGAAGATCTAACAATTTTAAATATCTATGCCCCTAACGTGGGAGCAGCCAACTATATAAACCAATTAATAACAAAATCAAAGAAACACATCGACAATAATACAATAATAGTAGGGGACTTTAACACTCCCCTCACTGAAATGGACAGATCATCCAAGCAAAAGATCAACAAGGAAATCAAGGCCTTAAATGACACACTGGACCAGATGGACATCACAGATATATTCAGAACTTTTCATCCCAAAGCAACAGAATACACATTCTTCTCTAGTGCACATGGAACATTCTCCAGAACAGATCACATTCTTGGTCCTAAATCAGGTCTCAATCGTTATCAAAAGATTGGAATCATTCCCCGCATATTTTCAGACCACAATGCTCTGAAGCTAGAACTCAATCACAAGAGGAAATTTGGAAAGAACCCAAATACATGGAGGCTAAACAGCATCCTTCTAAAAAACGAATGGGTCAACCAGGAAATTAAAGAAGAATTGAAAAAATTCATGGAAACAAATGATAATGAAAACGCAACGGTTCAAAATCTGTGGGACACAACAAAGGCAGTCCTGAGAGGAAAATATATAGCGGTACAAGCCTTTCTCAAGAAACAAGAAAGGTCTCAGGTACACAACCTAACCCTACACCTAAAGGAACTGGAGAAAGATCAAGAAAGAAACCCTAAACCCATCAGGAGAAGAGAAATCATAAAGATCAGAGCAGAAATCAATGAAACAGAAACCAAAAAAACAATAGAACAAATCAATGAAACTAGGAGCTGGTTCTTTGAAAGAATTAATAAGATTGATAAACCCCTGGCCAGACTTATCAAAAAGAAAAGAGAAAGGACCCAAATAAATAAAATCATGAATGAAAGAGGAGAGATCACAACGAACACCAAAGAAATACAGACAATTATAAGAACATACTATGAGCAACTCTACGCCAACAAATTTGACAATCTGGAAGAAATGGATGCATTCCTAGAGACATATAAACTACCAAAACTGAACCAGGAAGAAATAGAAAGCCTGAACAGACCCATAAGCAGTAAGGAGATTGAAACAGTCATCAAAAATCTCCAAACAAACAAAAGCCCAGGGCCAGATGGCTTCCCGGGGGAATTCTACCAAACATTTAAAGAAGAACTAATTCCTATTCTCCTGAAACTGCTCCAAAAAATAGAAATGAAAGGAAAACTTCCAAACTCATTTTATGAGGCCAGCATCACCTTGATCCCAAAACCAGACAAGGATCCCATCAAAAAAGAGAACTACAGACCAATATCCTTGATGAACACAGATGAAAAAATTCTCACCAAAATACTAGCCAATAGGATTCAACAGTACATTAAAAGGATTATTCACCACGACCAAGTCGGATTTATTCCAGGGCTGCAAGGTTGGTTCAACATCCGCAAATCAATCAATGTGATACAACACATTAATAAAAGAAAGTACAAGAATCATATGATACTCTCCATAGATGCTGAAAAAGCATTTGACAAAGTACAGCATCCCTTCCTGTTCAAAACTCTTCAAAGTGTAGGGATAGATGGCACATACCTCAATATTATCAAAGCCATCTATGAAAAACCCACCACAAATATCATTCTCAATGGAGAAAAACTGAAAGCTTTTCCACTAAGGTCAGGAACACGGCAGGGATGTCCGTTATCACCACTGCTATTCAACATAGTACTAGAAGTCCTAGCCTCAGCAATCAGACAACAAAAGGAAATTAAAGGCATCCAAATCGGCAAAGAAGAAGTCAAACTATCACTCTTTGCAGATGATATGATACTCTATGTGGAAAACCCAAAAGACTCCACTCCTAAACTGCTAGAACTTGTACAGGAATTCAGTAAAGTGTCAGGATATAAAATCAATGCACAGAAATCAGTTGCATTTCTCTACACCAACAACAAGACAGAAGAAAGAGAAATTAAGGAGTCCATCCCATTTACAATTGCACCCAAAACTATAAGATACCTAGGAATAAACCTAACCAAAGAGACTAAGAATCTATACTCAGAAAACTATAAAGTACTCATGAAAGAAATTGAGGAAGACACAAAGAAATGGAAAAATGTTCCATGCTCATGGATTGGAAGAATAAATATTGTGAAAATGTCTATGCTACCTAAAGCAATCTACACATTTAATGCAATTCCTATCAAAGTACCATCCATTTTTTTCAAAGAAATGGAACAAATAATCCTAAAATTTATATGGAACCCGAAAAGACTCGAATAGCCAAAGGAATATTGAAAAAGAAAGCCAAAGTTGGTGGCATCACAATTCCGGACTTCAAGCTCTATTAGAAAGCTGTCATCATCAAGACAGCATGGTACTGGCACAAAAACAGACACATAGATCAATGGAACAGAATAGAGAGCCCAGAAATAGACCCTCAACTCTGTGGTCAACTCATCTTCGACAATGCAGGAAAGAATGTCCAATGGAAAAAAGACAGCCTCTTCAATAAATGGTGTTGGGAAAATTGGACAGCCACATGCAGAAAAATGAAATTGGATCATTTCCTTACACCACACACGAAAATAGACTCAAAATGGATGAAGGATCTCAATGTGAGAAAGGAATCCATCAAAATCCTTGAGAACACAGGCAACAACCTCTTCGACCTCAGCCGCAGCAACATCTTCCTAGGAACATCGCCAAAAGCAAGGGAAGCAAGGGCAAAAATGAACTATTGGGATTTTATCAAGATCAAAAGCTTTTGCACAGCAAAGGAAACAGTTAACAAAACCAAAAGACACCTGACAGAATGGGAGAAGATATTTGCAAATGACATATCAGATAAAGGGCTAGTGTCCAAAATCTATAAAGAACTTAGCAAACTCAACACCCAAAGAACAAATAATCCAATCAAGAAATGGGCAGAGGACATGAACAGACATTTCTGCAAAGAAGACATCCAGATGGCCAACAGACACATGAAAAAGTGCTCCATATCACTCGGCATCAGGGAAATACAAATCAAAACTACCATGAGATATCACCTCACACCAGTCAGAATGGCTAAAATTAACAAGTCAGGAAATGACAGATGCTGGCGAGGATGCGGAGAAAGGGGAACCCTCCTACACTGTTGGTGGGAATGCAAGTTGGTGCAACCACTCTGGAAAACAGCATGGAGGTTCCTCAAAATGTTGAAAATAGAACTACCCTATGACCCAGCAATTGCACTGCTGGGTATTTACCCTAAAGATACAAACGTAGTGATCCGAAGGGGCACGTGCACCCGAATGTTTTATAGCGGCAATGTCTACAATAGCCAAACTATGGAAAGAACCTAGATGTCCATCAACAGACGAATGGATAAAGAAGATGTGGTATATATACACAATGGAATACTATGCAGCCATCAAAAGAAATGAAATCTTGCCATTTGCGACGACGTGGATGGAACTAGAGGGTATTATGCTAAGCGAAATAAGTCAATTGGAGAAAGACAACTATCATATGATCTCCCTCATATGAGGGATAGGAGATGCAACATGGGGGGTTAAGGGGGTAGGAGAAAAGTAAATGAAACAAGATGGAATTGGGAGGGAGACAAACCATAAGTGACTCTTAATCTCACAAAACAAACTGAGGGTTTATGGGGGGAGGGGGGTTGGGAGGGGGGTGGGATTATGGACACTGGGGAGGGTATGTGCTATGGTGAGTGCTGTGAAGTGTGTAAACCTGGTAATTCACAGACCTATACCCCTGGGGATAAAAATATATTATATCTTTATAAAAAAAAAATGTAAAAAAAAAAAGATTGAAAACCCCTGCCCAGACTTATCAAAAAGAAAAGAGAAAGGACCCAAATAAATCAAACCATGAATGAAAGAGGAGAGATCGCAACCAACACCGAAGAAATACAAACAATTATAAGAACATATTATAAGCAACAATATGCCAAAAAATTGGGCAATCTAGAAGAAATGGATGCATTCCTAGAGACATATAAACTACCAAAACTGAAACAGGAAGAAATAGAAAACCTGAACACCTGAACAGACCATAACCAGCAAGGAAATTGAAGCAGTAATCAAAAAATCTCCCAACAAACAAGAATCCAGGGCTAGATGGCTTCCCAGGGGAATTCTACCAAATATATATATATATGTGTATATATATATATACATATATATCTAAAGATTTTATTTATTTATTTGACAGGGAGAGAGCAACAGGGGGAGAGTGAATAGAAACAGGGGAAGTGGGAGAGCGAGAAGCAGGTTTCCCCCTGAGCCGGGAGCCCGATGTGGGACTCTGGGGATCATGACCTGAGCCAAAGGCAGACACTTAATGACAGAGCCACCCAGGTGCCCCCTACCAAACTTTTAAAGAAGAACTAATACCTATTCTTCTGAAAATGTTGGGAAGAAAACTTCCAAACTCATTGTATGAGGCCAGTATTACCTTGATCCCCAAACCAGACAAGGACTCCACCATAAAGGAGAATTACAGACCTATCATTTGGAATCAATCAACCTATCATTCTTCAGACATTATGCATTAGTTCAATACACTCAGTGAGTTCAATACAGTGTGTCTAACATGGATGGCTGACAAATCATACCGTACAGTAGAGAATACTTCTGATTGCAGAGTCATTGCTGCTTGAAACATTTAATACCTACACAGGTCTTATGAGGATGAGGTGAAGGGAACAGAATTTTGTTTTATGTTTTTTGTTAATTTTCTTTTATTTTTTTAGTGTTCCAAGATTCATTGTTTATACACCACACCCAGGGCTCTGATTAAAAGCACAAGAAGCAACTGAAAAATACACTAGGAATCAAAGCAGTGCACCTGGCCAAGGAACAGAAGATAAAACTTAAGGAGGAGAAGAGACCCAAAACTGAGGTGTGCGAGCCTGAATGTGGGTGGTCATTATCACTTTAACGCCATTGTTTGTGTTGTTATCATTCTGTTTAAGAGTGACCACAAGAAAACAATGCTAAATTCAGAATGACAGCATTTACCCACTAAGACAAGAGGATGGAAGAATAAAGAACCAAACACAGAAAACAACAGCTGGTGTCTGAGAACTGATTGGTTGTATTGGGGTGGGGCGGTGAGGACCACACACATTGGAATGTTAGGTGCAGAGTCATTAATATGGTCTTAAATGCCTAAAACTTTCTTCTGGTGTAGATCTTGTTTAGCTTTACAGACCCAAGACACCTTACATTACTACCCTAAATACTCATTCTAAGAGTATTATCTGATTTTGAAGCTTCTTCCTACTGACTTGTTTCAATATATAATGGATGAATAATCAGGGGTTGTAGCAAAGGTGGCGTTTTAAAAGTTAACTGATAAATTAATAGCCAAGCCTTATCTAGGTTAAGTAGGAAAGTTTGGGACAATGCAAAATGAGAGAAGATGCCTCTGGCTTTCTCTTCATCTATGAACAAACCCAGGATAGGCTCTTCAATAGGAAATGCAGAGATTATAAGAGGGGCTTTGGATGATTTTTAATATGTTAAAATTTGGGGGCCAAAAAAACAAGCAGTGCTTTTGCCTTTGTTCACCCTTTATTAGCTTCCAGCACCATTCAGAGGGACCGGAATAAGACCGTCTAAAACGGAAAGCAGAAAGTTATCACACCTTGGAACTTGACACAGCCTCGAGAAGAGAGCTTGAGGAGATGGGGAAGTTTCCTTCTAGGCTGACAGTCCAATTCACCAGCATAGAAATAGACTAAGACTCAGAGTGGAAGTTTAAACCCCAGGGAACCTGAGCATGATGGACAAGTTCTATACAGTAAGGAATCCCAAAAGTTGGCTTGTACAAAACATGAAGACTGACACCCTCTTCATTTGCGAAGAGTTGAGAGCCAAAAAGACAGAGCAGCGGCAGCTCTTTTGAGTTCAGATGAAACCACAAAGAAAGTCATTGAGTCAAGGGGGTCATTATAACCACCGTGACACAGCCCCACACCTCTGCCAGCAGAATTCAAAGTAAATGGCCTTTCCTAGGTGAAAGGCACTGTCACATCCCACAGTCAAGACACCCACTCACCACGTATATGTGATACATGTGGGACGAGACTCATTATTTGTTCTTTGTAGAAAATCAAGTGTGAAATGATTTTATCCATTTTCAAGTTTTTTCATGATTGCTTATCAATAAATAAAAGAATTTTTTTTTAACTTTCTATGCTGGTTCCAAGCTCTCTCTTTAACTTTCTTGGAAGTGTTTTGATGTTGTGATTAAGAGCACAACTTTGGTATCAGAGAAGGCAAACTAATAATTCCATTTGTGCATTCAAACCTGTATAATTTTGGTCCAGCTGACCTCACTAATTCAATATTTCCATATTGGTAAAAAGAGGAGAAAAAGAGTACCTTTATCAAAGGGTTCTTCTAGGTATTAATGAAATAACATGAACTATTGCTACTGTCCTTTGTTTAATTCAATACCTTTTTTTCCTTTTGCATAAGTTTTACTACATTTTTTTTTCTTTCTGGGAACATTTTATATATAGTAAGGGCCTCAGGATTTGGCATCAAGAATTGCCTCAGTTGTCCAATGTAAGAAATGTTACCAGCTCCAATTTCTCCCCCTTTATGCCCAATTTAGAACTTTCTCCACTGGTTTGATGATGTTAATGGTCCCATGCTTAAAGATATGCTTACTTTATGGCAAGGATAATAGAGTATACATTCTCAGTCATATATGTTTTACTATATGTGAATTTATACCTGATAATTAGTGATGCAAATGGAATTCAAAATTAGTATTTTCAAGTATGAAAGTGTTAAAAAGTTTTCTATTGTAACATAACAATAACGATGTTCTATTAAAGTTCATGTTTCAAATAAATTTTTATCTTAAATAAGAAAATATATTTAAATATCATAATTCATTTCAAAAATAAAACCTATATAAAATAAAATCTTAAAATAGTTGATTACTGTCAGTAAAGTAAATGGAATGTATTTATTGTCATGAGAATTGTTCTCAACAGAATATTGACCTCTGTCAAGAATCTTACAGCATTTCTTAAAAGAGTGCCCTCTACTGTCTGTAAAGATTTTCTTTCTAGCTTTTGACACTCATTATTCAGGCTTTATGTTAATAATTACTTGATCTGTGAAAATTTTGTCAAAGTTGTCTGTAAAAATTTCATAGAAAAAAAAAGAGGTTTTATATTCCATTCTTGAATGGTGCTTAAGCAGTCTGTTGACAAAAATATACAGGACAACCAATGTATATAATTTATTTGAAGTAAGGGCACTATCACCAGCAATGATGAAGGTCAAGTTATGTGCACACAATTACAAAGAGAGAACATATTTCTTCTGACCCACAGTGATTACAAGATTCCAGATATTTTAAGAGGTATCCTGATTCACTCAGGAAACAAACTGAGGGTTGCTGGAGTGGAGGGGGGTGGGAGGGATGGGGGCTTGGGTGATGGACATTGGGGAGGGTATGTGCTATGGTGAGCACTTTGAATTGTGTAAAATTGATGAATCACAGACCTGTACCCCTGAAACATATACATTATATGTTAATAAAAACAACAACAAAAAAAGAGGTATCCCAATTTCAGAGAAAAACAACATATCTTAGGCTTATTGAAATAGAAATGAAATTGAAATGGGAGGAAAATATGAAAATGAAGCAAAATATAAAAATAAACGTGATAAATTTTAAAGAAGCAAAATACAATGTTAATTCTACCATGTATAAATCTATTAAATTATCTAATAAAATTATATAAAAATTGTGTTTTTGATGACAATTGTGAAAAATAGAATAAACTTTTTAGTTTTTGAATTAATTGAGCTATGAAATAGGGCAAAATGAAGTTTGCAAACCTACTCAGACAAGAAGTTTTTAAAAAATTATATTGCTGACTAAATGGCATTTCAATAAATTGTTTGATGACTTAAATGACATTAGAAATATTAAAATATCAGTATGATAAGAGCTAAACAAGTTTCAAATACAGTTGCTCTTAGCTCAGCAGAAATATGTAGAAAATTATTACGGAAATATAAATAGCTGATGATTCTCAATTTAATGGACTGTTAAAGACAGACTTCAATCCAATTCCCTATTTCAATTCAGCCTCACACATGTGAAATACGGCTAAATGCAATAAAAAAAAAAGAAGGAAAAGAAAAAATAAAAACTCACATCAACATTTTCTTTAAGAAAAATTGTACATTCTAGGGACGCCTGGGTGGCTCAGTGGGTTAAATCCTCTGCCTTTGGTTCAGGTCATGATCTCAGGGTCCTGGGATCCAGCCCTGCATCTGTCTCTCTGCTCAGCAGGGAGCCTGCTTCCCTTCCTCTCTCTCTGCCTGCCTCTCTGCCTACTTGTGATCTCTGTCTATCAAATAAATAAATAAAATCTTAAAAAAAATTGTACATTCTATAAATGATTTGATAAATGTAATGTTCTTTCCTTATTTCATTTATAACATATAATTGAATAAAAGGGAAGATAAATTTTTAATTTGTCTACTGAATGATATGGTATGCCAATATCCATTTCTATACCAGTTGATAAGTATTTGAATATGACCCCTTCCAAATTGCAGGAAGAGTACAGAAGAAAGGTCCAATGAATTCCCAAAATATAGAGCAGCCTTAGTATTGCAGCTACTATATGAAATCTGAACATTAAAGAAATAGCGGGGGTAAATGATCTAGTAGTCAACCAGGATGACTATGCATAATACCCAAAGTTTGGTTCTATGAATGAATCAACTATATTTAAAAAACCAAGGACAGAGTATACAGAATATAGATCATTTCTAAGTTTTCTTTTCTGTTTTTCTATACTTTTACCTTTAAAGAGAATATATTCATATTAAATTCACAAACTGTAGTCTTTATTAAACACCAGCAAATATACTTTGGGGATATCCGAAGTCTATAGGGCAAATTCAACTTAGGAGATGACATGGAAGGCTTTTTTCGACAAGCCACAGATTGTTTCCTACATTATTTTTGAAGCAGTCAGGGAGCAGTTTAAGCTGGCGACATAGGAAGATCCTGAGCTCAGCTCCTCCCATGGACCCACTAGATCTACAGCTACATATGGAGCAATCCCTTCTGAAAAAGAACCAAAAATTAGCTGATGGCCTGTCTTCCAATCAGCCTGAAACTAGGTGCTAACTGAGATCCCTCCCTTGGAAGACTGACAGGTCTTCCCACATCCTCAACAACAGGGATCAATCAAGACTAAATCAATAAAATGAAGTTGAAATTGTGGGGGGCGTGCAGACTAAATCAAGCTGCTTAGATAATCACAAAGGTTGGAGAGCCGATCAAGAGCTAGGGCAAGGTTGAACAGGAAGATTTATCTCCTCCACAAGACCACTCTTTTGAGACCGGGAGGGTAGTTGTTTCACCTAACAGATGGAAACAAATACAGAATCACATCAAATGAGGAAATAAGAGTATGTCCCAAATAAAACAACAAATAAAACTTCAGAAAAGACCTTAATGGAACGGAGGTAAGTAATCTAAGTGATAAATGAAAGACTTCCAGGTTATGGTCAAAAAGGTGCCCACCAAACTTGGAAAAGAATGGATGAACACCAGAGAATTTCTGCAAAGAGATTAAAGAGAGCATGTAATATGGTGTGCACTGGGTGATATACTCAACTAATGAATCACTGAACATTATATAAAAAACTAATGATGTACTCTACCTTAACTAATTGAATTTAAGTTAAAAAAATACAAATGTGTACTCTATGGTCAACCATAGACTAACATGACATAACATAATAAAACATAACAAAAAAACCCCACAAAAAAATAAAATAAAATAAAGATGAAACCGTAAGAGAGGGAGCCAAACCATAAGAGACTCTTAATCTCAGGAAACAAACTGAGGGTTGCTGGAGGGGAGGGGGTCGGAGGAATGGGGTGGCTGGGTGATGGATATTGGGGAGGGTATGTGCCATGGGGAGCGCTGTGACTTGTGTAAGACTGATGGATCACAGACCTGCAGCCCTAGCCGCACATACTTACAGTAAGTGATTAGTGAATCACATGTTTATCGAAATCAACACGGAAACACTGTATTTTGAAATCATGTTCTTCTCAGCTCTGGTTTATAAACCCTCTTCTGATGAGAATTCCTAACAGACCAACGTTCCTCCTGATAACTTCCAGAAGGGCACATCTCTTCTCCTGGGGGGATGTCTTGCTCTGTGACGTTGTCACTCAACAGAGTCAAGCACTGATAAGGAAAATAGCCGTGCCCAGATCTCACACATTGTTCCACATCCTCCATTTGATTTCGAATAAATGATTCTTTATCCACCAGAGAGTGGACTGGATAACATTTTGGCTGGTTTGTGAGAAGAGGGATTGAATGTGTTTTCCTGTTTCTGTCCAAAGATGAGGTTGAGGCAAGTGAAAACTACTTTGTGTAATGTGTTTTAGTTCATATTTATGGGTGATTTTGTTAATGTCACCATAAAACAAAACTGTAAACTTATTCTACACTAGTGAAAGAAAATCAGCACAGCACTGACATTCCAAATACAGCTGCAAATACAACGGAGGACCCTCTAGAGGAGATATCAAAATGGGGAGTTGAACAAGGAATTAAAGTCATCACTTTTCTCCCATTTTCTCATTGCTTCCATTTGACTAGAGCTTATGAGATGGTCACCCTTCCAGACTATAGGTCTCTGCCCCTCCCCAACCCATCACCTCCCTCACACTCTCTCTCAAAAAGAAAAAAAAAAAAAAAGAAAAAAAAAGAAAATTAAATTCTTTTCCACAACAGAAGGTTAAAGAATACAGAAACACATTTCTTTCCATTGGTCACTGGGTACAGAGAACATGTTTGAAGGGTGCTCTGCTAAATGGTGTAGCATACGACACAATCATGACAGGCGTCTGAGCAACAAGAGTGAGGGGAAAAGACACTCAGAAAGTAGAAACGAGCATCCTAGAACACCTTGAAGCTTCACCCTTTGTAATTTTCTTCTAGAGCAAATTAGTGGTGAAGCTCAGCAAAGAAATTCAGCCTTAGGCAGAAGGTGTTAAGAAAGAAAAGATGGAGCAGAAAGACCCAATTAATAGTAGAAAACAGGGGTGCCTGGGTGGCTCGGGGGGTTGGTCCTCTGGCTTCGCCTCAGGTCATGATCTCAGGGTCCTGGGATTGAGCCCTGCCCCGGACTCTCTGCTTGGCAGGGAGCCTGCTTCCCCTCCTTTCTCTCTGCTCACTGCCTACTTGTGATCTCTGTCTGTCAAGTAAATAAATAAAATCTTTAAAAAAAAAAAAGTGGAATACATATTATTAAAAATGATATTGATTGTGTATTTTCCAAGTGGCAAACACTCTTCCTGTAGTAAAATACTTAACCCCCACAAATACTCTATGAAGCAGATGCCCTAGTTATCCCCATTTGTCAGACGGAACACACCGAAATGCTGAGAGGATGTATATTTTGCCCAAAGTTTTACAGCTACTAAGTGGAGGAGCTGGGATTTGAACACAAACAGCCTGGCTTTGGAACCTGCATACATAACCTCAACCATACCGGCTGTGGCCTCCATAGAAGAAGTTGGACCCAGCTGGCAGACCCCTCAGTACCTAAACACTCCTCTCTGACTGTATAGTTCCCATTCCAGAGCCTTGGATCAGGGTACTAATGGCATGTCCAGAGCTGATCAGAGCCTCCATGGTCACTTCCCAGGGTAGATAAATGACGCATAAGAAACACTGATTGTGGATTGCTTCCATGACTATATGATCTCACAGTGTTCATGGAAGCAAATTAATTCACTTAAAATTGACAAAATTAAACTAAAAGCTTTATTACAGAAGTTGCATTACAGTAATGGAGAAGAACAGGGAGATGGTGGGTCAGTTTGCACCATCAGAACCCATGATGGCACTGCCAAATGGACAAGAAATGGGGGAGCTGAAAATTGGTATCACCCCCAGAGAGCAGGTCATGCCTTTAGGGTCTTTTGCCTAGACAGAGAAATCTAATACTAAGATTATATGGCCTTTGATTACAGTAAGGTGGCACATTCTCTTATTAGTGACAAATGGGAAAATGATAGCCTCCACCTTTGGCGAGTGACTGCATTGAGTTATTAAGTGGATCTGGCCTGCCACCTTGTGGCCATAAGTGTTCAATACATATAAACACTTGGCAAGTTTTTCAGAAACCTAGACCCCCTAGCTGTGATAGAGTTGGCAATCAGGATACCTTGCGAGTTAGTTCATCAAAGATCACCATAGCATCAAAGCCACTGCTGACAGAAGACAGGTGGCTTATTTTCTTAAAGATGTGCAAGAAGCCTCATGCTTATAACCTCTACTCATCTACAGCAGAAATCAAATTCACTAGCTAAAATTGTCTTAGGGTCTGCAGTACTGCAAGACTTGGAGAAGGAAATGGATCCTTCTCCATCCAGGAAAAAAAGGATCTGGCAAGACTTATTCTGTCTGTTACATAGAAGAAAAATTAAGCAAATTCAGGAGAGAATTTTCCAGTTTCAGAACTGATACCGATGTGTTGTTCATCAAAAGCAGCCCAATAAATTGCTCACAACCCTAACTGGAGATCACTTGAGGGGCTTGTAAAAAGTAAAGATGCTTAGACTCTCTCCTGTCCTTCCCAGGAGTAATGGTGAAGTGGGGCCCTTATATCAGTGGTTTTTAAATGCTTGCCACTTACGCTATGGGTAACTGAAAGGGTCCATAGACAAAAGGATGAGACTGATATAAAGCGAAGGTCAAGCAAAGCTTTATTTCGCGCCAAGCATCGAGAATCAAACTGACGGGCCAGGGCCATCTCTTGCAAAGAGGCGACCCTTCCCAGTCTCACAGACTAACTTTTATAGAGTAAAGGCCATGTGGTTGAGCCTGGCCACACACAGGTGGCCAATTGAATTACATTCTACCCCATGATAGTCATCTAATTCAGCCTATGACCTTGGCTAGATTTGGCGCCTTTGTCTAGTGCCCAAAAGGCGGGGACTCACACTCCCTGGCGGGTAATACGTGCGCTTTCCCTTGATTGGACGTTCCCATCTGGCCGGACACGTCCTTGAATCTGGACTCCGTTATCGGGGGCTATTTGGCCATATTTCACCAATTCTGTTTCTAAGCGCTTTCCTCTTGGGGGAAGGGGCAGGTTCAATCTAAGTTTACTGCATAAACAACAAAATGGCTCACTCTGGCTAAGTAGGCCCTTACAGTAACCAGAAATGGAAACACCATATCCCTTAACCCCATTCAGTAGGATGGATGATATTAAGCCACAGGTCATTTTGTTCCATGATATACAAACAAAACCCCCTATATTACAGCAGATTATCACACACCAATATTATCTAAGTTTTTTAAAAGGGTTAGAAGATGAAAAGAAACCCAAAATAAAAATTTTTAGAACTTCCTTAGAGAGACTCCAAGCAATCTGTTCTAAAAAGAAAGTATCCCAAATGAGTCTCCTGGTCTTCATTCCTTTGGGGGCCTAGATACACTGTATTGTGGACATTATTATACTAATTGTGAATTTCTTTCATTCTCTGGCAAGCGTGACACTTAACCTAGAGGTTCCTGAGATTCTATCTACATACACAAAGCCTTGTTTAAAACGCAGCTTTCTGTATTTACCCCTCAGAAATTCACATAAGTAAGTTTGGAGTAATAAGGAGAAATCTCTCTTTACTTAACAAGCCATCCAGAGACGGATCTCAGGGAGGCATGGCTTAGCCATATTGCAACTTACTAATTTACCAAGGGCTTGGGAGTGTGTAAGATAAGGTTAGAGATGTTTTTATGTTTCATTTCTACTACAGTGATTTTCAAAGTGTGGTCCTTAGACCAGTACAGTAACATCAGCACCACCTGGGAACTTCGTGCAGAAACACAAATTTGGGGTGCGTGGGGCACTGAGTCTTTAAGCATCTGCCTTTGGCTCAGGTCATGATCCCAGGGTTCTGGGATCCAGTCCTGCATCACGCTCCCTGCTCAGCCCAATGGGATGTGTGCTTCTCCTTCTCCCACTCCCCCTGCTTGTGTTTCCTCTCTAGCTGTGTCTGTCTCTGTCACATATATAAATGAAATCTTTAAAAATTAAAAAAAAATTCAAATCCTAGTTCCCCTCTAGACTTATGGAATCAGAAACTCATGGTGAGGCCCCCAAAATGTATTTTAACCAGCCCTTTCAGTGATTCTGATATATTCTTAAATTTGAGAACCACTGGCCAAACCATCCCATCCTCCCTTATGGCTGTTTGGTGTAGCTTCTCCTTGTTCTTTGAATTTTTTTCTCATCCTCCTAACACATCGTTAGAAAGGAAGCATGTGTATGAACATGCTGTGTATGAACATGTGAGGAAATGTATCGTATTTGAAATCACAAGACCTGGATGGGAATCCCACCTCTTGTCAATTACTAGGAATAAAAGCATGCATGAATTGTTTTAATCTCAGAGTGATTTCCTCATTAAACATTAGAAAGGAAGGGAATATTTATCCAGCAGAGTCAAGAATTTTGCTTGAAGCATTAACTCCTTTGTCAGCTGCAATTGGCATTCCTTGTAATAGATGAGATAACCGAGACAAAGACGACGCACAAAGGTGAATGTGCTCACCTAACCCAGACCCATGAGACACAAACCCTTTGGCAGTGTTTCTTTATTTCCAGAATGTGGACAAAGACTCCGTGAGTTTGTGGAATTTTAAAAGGTTCACAAATTATGTTTGTATATTTATCTTAGTAGTGTCGTAGGTTGGGTGGAATCAGCACATTCAGATCTTCAGCTGAGAAAAATCAATAGCTAATAAAAGAAAAGATGAAACCCAAGGCTCCAGCCGGCCAGGCGACTGGGTGATTTGACGACCCAGCATTCTCTCCTGACTCAGGAATCCCAGGTGACCCAGAGCGGAACATGTGCAGTTCTGCTGGGCAAAGGGGGAGGCTAGAGGCCTTGCCTAGAAAGGAGCACAGAGATGCCATTTCTCTTTTGCCCTGAAGGGCCTAGAACAACCATTACAAAGAACAGTCTTCAATTTCCAGATGAGCCTTCCTAATGAGAATCCTGCAGCTATTTTCAGAAGCTTTGGGAAAAATAATAATAATAACTTCTGCCTGCTGCTCTCTCTACTGAATGTCATGCTGCAGTCCAAAGCAGATGAGTGCTAGACATGCTAGACAGGCCACCACTGCCTTCAAGACATGTGACAGGTGTCCTTCTGGGCTGTAGTTAACAGGATTGGATCCCTGCGAGAAAGGGTTGCAGCTGTGTCTCACCAGAAAAAGCCAAGGGTCTTCACCATCATCCTAAGAGGAAATAACGGAGCCACACAAACTTCTGTCTGCACTGTTGCAAATGCTACCTTTTTTTTTTCTTTTTCTTATTGGGTGTTCTCCGATATACAACTCTTGCAAATGACAGAATTTCTAATTTTATGCTTCGAGAAGACAAGGGAGTAAAACCAGATGATAAACCCATGGTTAATATGTTGATTCTTCATGTTTGTTTGAGGAACAAGTTATGAAGAACAAGTAGGATCTGTGTAAGTACTTGAATATCTTGTAAAGAAATGTGTATCTCTCTATATTTAAGTCTATTGGTTCTGTTTCTTCAGAAAAACATGACTAATATAGAGGGATAGATACCTTAGATGAATCTTTGGAAGGTCTTGGGCACTTTGGTGGCTCAGTCGGTAATCCGCCTTCAGGTCAGGTCCTAGTCCCAGGGTCCTAGGATGGAACCCCGCATGGGGCTCCCTGCTTAGAGGGAAGCCTGCTTCTCCCTCTCCCACTCCCCAGCTTGTGTTCCCTCTCTCGCTGTCCCTCTCTCTGTCAAATAAATAAAATCTTTAAAAGAGTAAAACAAAATAAAGATTCGTGATATTGATTCCAGCTCGATCAAGCTGAAAAATGGTCTAGCTATTCTGTCCCACGTCTATGTTTTACTGCGTGCTGTGGAAAAGACCCACAGTCCTGAGGATGAATGCAAGCTAAGTGGCAGCTACTATTGTCAAGAAAATAAATCCTCAAGGAGAGTTTAACAGAAAGAAAGAAAAAAAAAACCTCCAAAAATCCTGTCTGTGGTGTTTCCATCATCCAAGAGCTGTCTTTACAGACATGCCGCTATATATAGGTGGCTTCATTTTGACTCATGCCATATCCGGTAATTGTCAATGAATGTCAATAAAACAATGAAAACCTAAATTGTTCTGCCAGCTAGCCTGTTATTGTCATTATAGATAAAATATATTCCAAATAGGCAATAATGCTATTTAACGGTTTGCAAAGGATTTATTCAATATTCACAACCTAAGATGTAATTATTGCTATAGCTGAGAGAAAAGGAAGTCAGAATTTCATGTGAACAGAAGACAGATTGGCCCCTGTCCAAGACCTAGTGAAGTGGCAGCACTGAGATTCAAGCCCTATTTCCGGGCTCCAGATCTTCTAGTAAACTCCAAGGGGCTCCCAGAGTTCCTTGAGTGGCCCTTTTCTAATCTGCGCTTTTAGGGTTAATTTGGTTCTTAACAGAATTACCTAGTCCTTGAACTGAGACCTTCTGTGTTATCAGAAGTTACTGTTCTTTCACTACTTTTGAGCATAAACTATATGTCAGCATGGTTCTCCCCAGTTCATGTGAATCAGTGAACAAAACAAAGTTGCTGCCTTTGTGGAACTTATTATCTAGTGAGAAGACTTGAATAAAAAAAAGAGTTAAAGTGCAGTCAGTTAAGCATCAGACTTTTGATTTCAGTTCAGGTCCTGATCTCAGGGTGGTGAGGTCAAGCCCCACCTCAGGCTCCAGGCCTAGCACGGAGTTTGCTCAGAGTTTCTCCTTCTCCCTGGGACCTTCCCCTCTCCACTCCCTATCCCTTCCCCCACTCCCAATCTTGTGTACATGTGCTCTTTCTAAAACAAATCTTAAAAAAAAAAAAAAAGTAATCTGTGCTAAGTGAAGAAACAAGCATGGTAGGAATGAGTGGGAGAGCAGCAAGTAGGTGCAGGTTGCTAAAATATTTAAAAGGGTGCTCAGCGTGGTCCTGAGATGACAGGCGAACAAAGACTTAGAGGGAGTTAGCTAATGCCAGCCCCTAAAATACAGCTTACTTTCAGCCTCTGAACGTCCAGCAGGAGGCAACCAGCACACTTTCACTGAATAATCTAGGGTAATGTTGAACCTACTTAGAAGTGCAAAAAATAGAAAATGCACTTCAGCCTCCACTCAAGATCTCAAGATCACTTTATTCAAGTTTAAGGTGCTTTAGTACCTCTCAAACAAAGCCATAAAGATCTTTAACACCCTGCCAGGTTGCAAACAGAACGGTTAAAATAAATGGTCCAACACGCCGTTGGACTCACGCCAGAATGACCTGGGGCTTCTTAGTCACTGTTCGAACAATGGCAATTGAACTGTCATCCTGACCACTTCTAGGGGTGATCACTTCCTGCTACTTCAAACCTGGAAAATAATCTGCACGCATTTTTATGAAGTACCGAAGTGCTCACAGCTGTAATATAGTAATAGAAAGTGGGAAAAAATGGTCCTATGATATACAGGCAATCAGGCTCACATCACCACAGCCTGTCACATCCTTTGCAACAGGGACTCTCTTGTTTGTGTTTCTGAGGTTTTGGTTGTTTTATTATTATTATTATTATTATTATTATTATTATTACTATTATTATTATTATTTTTAAACATGTACCAAAGTGAGAAAAACAAGCTCCACAGTCCCGAGTTACCCACAGGACCATGTGCCGCAGGCCAGAGTTGACTGAACTTCACACCCCACACAGTAATATCCAGGTGAAGAGAGGGGCAGGTGAGGAGGTGTGTGGCAGGCAAGGGACAGGAAGGACATACATGGTTACTCAGGGCTGCACTGAAGGGACAACTTGGCCTTACAGCCACCTCAGCCAAAATGGGCTAGTTTCTGAAAATAATTGGTGGTTTCATACAGGGGGTTAAAAAACAAAAAACAAAAACAACAATGAATGCTCAGTTTGTTCAAATCTATCAGAGTAAAAATATCAGAGTAAAAAAAGATCCAAAAGAAAACACAGCTATGGATAGTTGATCAACACAAAATGGAATCAATGTACCAACTCGTTTCTTTCCAGAAGTAACTGACTTTGTTCTTTACAGCAGACTTGATTCCGTACATGTACATTTCAAGTGTATATCACCACCCCCAGCCCAGAC
Source organism: Lutra lutra (assembly GCF_902655055.1). Lineage (NCBI taxonomy): Eukaryota > Metazoa > Chordata > Mammalia > Carnivora > Mustelidae > Lutra > Lutra lutra. The sequence goes on from NC_062285.1 coordinate 90,727,952, forward strand.
ACAACATATCAAAATCATCCCATACCTGCATTTGTTTAATGATAAAAAGATGCAGAATGGCTTAATAAGTGTATTTCCATAGCAACCGGCAATAAAACACTGTGTTTGAAGGTCACTGTACCAGCCAGAGGACTGTGCAGCAACCACTTTGGGGACACCATTCACATGTGGCCACAGAGGCATATCTGGGAGTGACACGAGGCAGTGCCCGTGCTTCCCTAGCCACCACTGTACTTTTAAGTGCACAGTGCTTTAAAGGAAGAGCACAAGTCTGTACTGAGGAAGAAAAAATGGAACAAAGCAGTCCACTCTGCCATTCCGAGGTGGCATTTTTTTCTCAATGTCCCCCACACAGAGCTGTACTGGGGCATGCTATGTTGGATGGCACTGGTGTTCTCTTGATGGGGATAGAAACTTCCTTTTTTTTTTTTAAAAAAAAAAACTTAGTATAAGGAGTATAACCATGTTTTGTCCACTGGGAAACTTGTGACAGTAAAGTAAGGAACCATTAATAAATCAGGACAATGAGCATGAACCAAGGCTATCCTTGGGAAAGTGAGATCCAGGCCCGGCTGACATACTAGTATGAGATCTTTCTACCAGCAAATACAGCAAATATAGCAAAGGACTCACTCAGCTCTGCTGCTGAGTCACACTGGCCTCCAAGGGAAGAGTGGGCTTTTGACACATCATTCAACCTTGGTCTCCAGAAGGAAGCATCAGAGTAAGTCAATATTACCTGGGACATGAGGCCAAGGTTAATGAAAAGGATATTTCTTAATATGTTTTTAGTTCAAGACTGACACAATGGCCTGAGGATACAAAGTGGCTTTCAAGCCTCATTAGCAGGAAACACAGGAGACAGGCTTGGGAGATACTGTTCACCAAAGAACAGCATACCCAAATCACAGCATTCAAGTATCTGGTATGGCTCTGACCTTAGCTAAGTTCTGCAACTTTATGGGGACTCCTGCATCGCTCAGTCAAGCAAATGTCTATCTTTGGCTCAGGTCCTGATCCAAAGGCCCTGGAATTAAGTCCCACTTCATGCTCCCTGCTCAGCAGGAAGTCTGCTTCTCCCTCTGCCTGCTGTTCCCCCCCTTTGTGTTCTGACAAAATGTTTAAAAAAAAAAAGTTATTCAACTTTATGGACCTATTAAATCAGAAGGCTGATCTAAAAGAACGTGAAACGTCCCACCCAAGGGGCATTGCCCCACCAGGAGTATCCAGGTATAAGGAGGACAGAAATAAAAAGCCGCCTCGGGGAGAATCTCCAAACTCAAGTTTGGTTTGGCAATGACAGGTCTCCTGTGCTACGGGGACTGTCTCCAACATGCAGGGAGCTGGATCTGCCATGCATTTGTTAGCTTCTAAACATTCACCTAATCTCATTCCTAACCACTGGGTTAAGTCTACTCATTGCAAAATAGTTTGTATTGTCAATTCAAATACTAGCTTCCACTTGACTATATCAGAAACACCCCCTGAGGCTTTTCTGTCAGTACCAACAAGGTGTTCATTTTTAAGGCTTTGATGTCAAAAATCCAAATTCCTGTGAGCTTTCCATAATTCTCTGCTTGCTGGGCCTCGGCTTCGTCCTTCTCTCAATCCTGACTTAACTTTTTCCATCAATGCACTGGGAATGGTTTGGTGGTGGGTGGAATCCCCCCATGGGTCTTTTGTAACCACCTGTTTCTATCCATCTGGTGACTGTGATATTGTCCACAAAAGTCTGCAGAGACAGACACCGCTTGGACACATGGCTTGCAAGAGATGAAACAGGATTAGAAATAGCTTTTAAGATTAAAAAAGGAGTTTCTACTACTTCCTTGGTTTTTCATGGTCTCATAACTTGCACCCTCACTGCCCACCTACATTTTGGTCCCAAATGAATAAATGAGAGACTCATATGGTCAGAAGACATCAAGCTTGTTCTAATCCCAGAAGTCTTACCTCTGTGCCATTTATTCCTCTGGGAGATGGTGGCCTCATGACCAAGATGTGACAGAACAGGTCTGGCTGGGACTCAGACTAAAACCAGGCAGAAAGAGCAATGCCTCTCCACCTTGAGCGTGCAGCAGAAATCAGGAGCTGGTTAACAGCACAGATGCCTCCACTGAGATTCTGAGTCCGCTAAACCTGGAATGAGGCCCAGATTATCTGCACTTCAATGAGCACACCCCCGCCTTACCCCTTATAGTCTCACCCAGGCAGTGTTCCAGCCTCAGCTTGGAGAAACACAGAAAGCAATGACAAGGCATTATCTGTGGAGCAGACAATCACACACATATCACCCAGGCACCAGGCACACTGCCCCACCACACTCACCTCTGAACTTTAAAGGCTAAGTAAACCTGTCTGTGTCTGACCACACGGGAGCGTTCACATTTCTATCAGCTGCCCTCACTCAAAGCTTTCTGCTCCTAGTCCACACACCATCTACTCACATGTACAGTCCAAAAAAGCAACATTTCTGAACACACGGTTGGTTTTCAAGGTATGCAATTATTTTATTTCCTTGGCCTGACAGCATAAACTTCATTACACAAAAATCTGCAGCTGACAGAACGGACACAGATTTCTCCCACAGGAAGGACCCTTTTCATTAGCAGAGATGAACTGAAATGTCATGTCTTGAGTGCGATTCCTGCTCCCCACCCCCACCCACACAACCCCGAAAGTGAAAATAATCAGAATCCTTAGAATCCCTGTGAAGTATTACATCATCCCCTCACACCTGTCTAACTAGCAGCTGCAGTACGTGAAAACCTAAATCAGGAGGCAGCTGGCCATCACTTAGCAGTTCTGTGTGCCTGGGACTGAGGGACAAGGGAGCAAGAATCCTGGCCGAGTGAGAGGCACAGACAACCTGTCTCACCTCCTACCTGCCCCTTCCACATGTAAGACATCTCTGTCCCTATACTTGGAGTGAAGTTTGGGAAATGCTGAAGGAGTGGTTTTAGCCCGTAACTGGAAATGGTTGTGGCTCACTGCAGTCCCACAGAGGTGTGGGGTAAGGGGCACCAGAGAGAGAGCAGGTTAGACGGAGATGCTCAACTTAGTCAATTCCAGTTTAATGCTACCAAAACTATCTTCAAAACCATACCGTCCCTCATGCCTGGCCCCCATCTTCCAGTGCTGAGAGCGCCATCTCAATGTCTGCCTAATGTCTATCAGCATCACTGGGCGGCACTGCGATGTCTGGCTGTGGGATTATGAATGGGGTGGGGTGGGGGCGTGGAGATAGGTCAGGGTCACAATGCTCTAATTACAATGGGCTTCTTTTGGTCCCTAGGAATGATCTACTACCAGTAGTCCTAAAACATCCTCATCCCTTTTCCCTACCTATCTTGTGCAAATGTCAAAAATAGAATCTCTGCCCAAAGAGGAAGGAGAGCAGGAAGTTACTGGTGGTCCACAATCATCTCTGGCCCCAACTTTCCTGCCTCCTGCCTCTTCTGTGAAGTCACACAAAAATTAATTCACAGGAAGGTTGTGAAATTAAATCGTCTTCATTCCTCTATCAAAGCCAATCCAACACCTCTGTCCTGACAAGCTTTCTCCCTGGGCTGAGGAAGCAGCAAAAAATATCAACTGAGTGTGTGAAAATATGATGACAGTGTGTGCGGTGTAGTGTTTCCAGATGTCTTCCCCTCTGTCTCCTCCACGGTGGGAGCCCTCCCTCTCTTTCCCCAAGTCCCACACACACCCCTCCCCCTACCCCCAAGTCCAGGTGCTCCCATCTGCTGGGCTTCCACCACTCACTTCCCATAGACACTCTCGTCACTGTAGGCCACATAGAGAAAATAGTCTTCCTCGTGGTTGTCCTGAGGGAAGAGACAAGAGGAAAACATAACACTCATTAGCTTCAGGATTCTGAGCCTCACACAAGGTAGGTAGGTATGCAAGGCATCATTAGCTTCCACTGAGAAAAGAATAAAGAATACGCAGAAGTGACTGGAATTCAACTTTTGAGTTCACAAAGAATCTTCAAGGAGAACATCAGTACATACAGATTATCAGAGATAAGAACATGACCCCTGAGAAAGCTCATTCCAGCAAGGGAACACAGATACAAATATATATATATATATATATATACTACAATATACACTAACAGAGAATATATGCTATAGAATTAAAATGAGATTAAGAGATTATTAGAACAAGTTTACACAACTCACAGGGCATAATAAGAAGGAAGTACTATATGAAATCCTTTAAGGAATAATATAGCCACAAAATTGGGTGATACAGCATGAGCAAGTCCTTTACAATAGTTTTTTCATTAGATTCTGAATAGTGTACCAATTAAACCAAATGAAGTCAGCAAATTATTGTCTCCAACTCAGTTTATCTGTTAAGACACATGAAACAATTTAAAGGCTTCACCTTGTACTTTAAAATTTCATTTTATTTGGAATTTGCAATCGGAAACAATTTCTTGCTGTTTCAATAAAGACGATCCAAGATGAGAACCCTAGAATAAGGCAAAACTGAGAATTTAAAAAGAATGAATCTAGTAGGCTGCTCAATCCCTAGAGGACAAGTGACATCTAACCGCCCACAGCCGTACACTGTGGTGTGTAAGAGGATACAGTAACACCTCTTGCCCTACTTCCTAGGTGTGTTATCAGCAGACCCTGAAACAAAGGCTGGAGAACACAAGCCTGCACGGGATTGTTGTGACCAGGACACTTACCTCATACAGCTGGCCCATGGTAGCGCTAGTGGGAGGGATAGTGTTGTTGACAAAGAAGAATAAGGCGTCCTCTGGCCTCAGGTGGATCCTCTTCCGGATTAAGAAGTAGAACTGGCCAACTGGAAAAAGGGTTTCAGAAAAGGATTACGTAAGGGGAAGGGGGGGTGGGGGGGATGGATGGGACGGACACAGGACTCTACTGCACCTGTGCCCTTTAAAGTAGTAAACAGAATCTCAGCAGAATCAAATACTGTCCTGTAACTTCAGAAATGGAATTAATTACAGCTCAAAGAAGCCTCTATATTCCCTGATGTGCCACCAAGTTTACCTTCAATCCTTTCCCGCTTTACTCAATTTCAGACATCATGTCAGCACCTCCACTCAAAGCCCGAGGAGACTCTGAGGGAATCCTATGTACATCCAGACCATCATTGTCTAAATGGGATCTGAAAGGCACTTCCATCCCCATTCCCACCTTATGACAAACAAGTTATGGGGAGAGCTCTATTGGACTCCAGTAATCTCAGCATGGTCACTCATCCCAAAGTCTGGGCAGTAAGTGGGGTTGGGTTCAACACTGCACCTTCTATCGAACATACTGAAAAGGTTCTCGAAGACTGACATTCAAATCTAACAACTCTGGAGCAAATACATCTTCAAAATCTTTCCAGGGTTTTCTAGATTCACTGGTTATTCCATTAAGGATCATTAAGGTGAAGAATATAGTCTTTGTAACCCCCAAAAGTATCTACAAAACATATTCCCACAAACAGTAGTTTAAGGAGACAAAGTACTCAGCTGAGAATCTCTAAAATGTGATCCTCCCTCTAACTTTCCTTTTGGAATAAATTGTTAGTACAGTAACAGAGCAGATTCTAAAACACAGGCATCTGGTCATTGCTTTCAATGTTGCGCATTCTGCTTTATCTAAATCACACAAGACACTGTGAGGGAAAATGAGTAAGGTAACTGGCAAAGGAGAACGGTTGAGTCATTCCTGTTTGAGTCCCCCTCTCTCGGGAGAATCCCACCCACTTTCTTCAACTCTACTTCCTTTCAATCCCACAATTTCACGCACACAGGAGGGACCAAAGAGGCTCTTCCATGGGAAGGAGGGTCTGAGGAGGGAGAAAGCATTACCGGTGAGGTCAGAGGGCACCAGGTACTTCCTTTTGTCCAGATCAGGCACCCTGGCCTTGGGAGCCTTCTCCACAATCACCTGGGAGAGAGGAGGGGGAGAATGAAAAATACAGGACTCAATCTAGTATTTTTCTTTCCACATTCTACAGTTACCCTATTGAGGTACGTTTGTCTAGACCCAATAAAATGTTCCCATTTTTCATCCTCCTTTACCTCTTAGAAAAACTATGGGAACAAGGGCTTCCATAGTAAGGTTATAGTTCTATTACTGCAGTAAGAATAGAAGGAGAGTGCCAAAATGTAAACAGAACCTTGAGTTTAAGTAATTACAAGCTACCTGTCAGGTATAGATCTGTACTTCCCGGTATTTAATGAGAGCATAAAGAGGACTGTGGAATGTTCAGGAATAGCATAGAGGACATGAGAAGCAGGAAGGGAAAAATGAAGGGGAGGAATCAGGGGGAGATGAACCATGAGAGACTATGGACTTCGGGAAACAAACTGAGGGTTGAGAGGGGAGGAGGGTGAGGGGATGGGTAAATCTGGTGATGGGTATTAAGGAGGGATGGACTGCATGAAGCACTGGGTGTTATACACAAACAATCGCGGAACAATACATCAAAAACTAACGATGTACTGTATGGTGACTAACATAACACAATAAAAAAGGGGGAGGTGGAGAAAAAAAGGGAAAAAGAAAAAGAAAAAAAAGAGGACTGTGCATTTCCTCCGAGGCTCCCAAGTACCTACTAGTTTTATACTAATGAATGCTGCTTATTAAAGGTATAGATAAAATGTGGTTTCAATTTTATACTTTATTAAAATTTTCAAGAATGACTGGCAAAAAATGTTCTAGGCACATTTTATGTGAAAGAAAGTACCAAATCATACTTAAGAGTATGAGATCCTGTATTATGATGTCACTTCCAATAACCCATTTATCAACATTGATTAGGTGTTAGTATTTTAAAGGGATTTCAATGTCTACATTAAATATTTCTAGATTACTTGAAATTTTACAGATCATATATTTCTGTTAACAAAAAAGAAAAAAGAATATATACAAAAATTAAAGATTTTAAGCATAAAATTTTAAATATTCATTTAATAACATTTATATTTATGGAATAATTACAAAAATATGCTTAGTATTTATAGCTTACATAATGGAAATCATAAATATTTAAAATGTTTTGTAAAACCATTAGCTTTAGATTTTTAGTTTAGAAAATACAATCATTCCTGATCAAACACATGGAGAGTTAACAGAAGTAGAAGTAACACTAGGCAAGTATCCTGAGGAACTGTGTGAGCTTCAACAGGTCACTTAACTTCTCTGAGCCACAGCATTCCAGTAAGACAGTAACTCTCCAACACATCTTTTATTGTTGGGGTTAATGTAGAGGATGGAATCAGCCATAATATCTGGCTTGCTAAAATGTTAACATGGAGGCTGCTGAGGGCATAGGAGGTTTCTGAGAAGGGTGTAGGCCTTCCTTTGGAATGGCGGGCCTGGGACCACTCTGCCACTAGAATGCCGCAGGGAGTTCTTAGTCCCAACAGCCACCCTGAGATAGAACAGATGTACGCACTGTCCCTTAGGCTAAATTTAGCAGAACTCATAGAACATGCAGATTAGCATGTTCAGTAAGACCCCTAGTCACACATCCTGTGCTTGAAAAACAGTGATAAGGATTTGTGACTATCCTGAAGGACCAATAAAATCGGGAGCAAAGAAGAGCAAAGGGTCTTCCTCTTGGAGTACTGACCCCTTTGCCTTCTCTTCTCTTTTACAGCGAAGTCTGGAACAAGCGTTCCGCTTGTCAGTACAGGGACTGTGGGCTGTTCCCGGCATTTTACAGTCACGGTACTGCTACAATAACCTTGATCCATGAAATTTTATGTGAAAATGACTTGTAAATTATAAAGAATTATCTTAATATATGAATTGACTTAAAGGGAGGGACTTGTGGCTTGAAGTTCTTAAGTGAAACACATTAAAATAGGGGCGCCTGGGTGGCTCAGTGGGTTAAGCCGATGCCTTCGGCTCAGGTCATGATCTCAGGGTCCTGGGATCGAGTCCCGCATCGGGCTCTTTGCTCAGCAGGGAGCCTGCTTCCCTCTCTCTCTCTCTCTCTGCCTGCCTCTCCATCTACTTGTGATCTCTCTCTGTCAAATAAATAAATAAAATCTTTAAAAAAAAAAAAAAGAAACACATTAAAATAGTAAAAAACATTATTTTGTTTCTGGAGAAAAAGAATACTGAACCAGGACACGATCCCACTAAAAATTTAAAAATGAAAACTGGAGAAAAAAATACATTAATCAGAAATTTAAAAGAAAAAGTAAGAAGAGGTTCGGGGAGAGACCAGTGAAGGCCCAACAATGAGGATGGACAGAAGGCAGCAGGTTACTAAAATCAAAGGGAAAAGAGAGGAAGCCTAGCAGTGTCTCAAAGGACCCTGAGAGCTGCCAGCTCCCATCAGTAGGAAGCGATGGAAACAGCAAAAAGAGAGCAAAAGGGGGGGGGGGGGGCAATAAAATATACAGCAAGTAAGACATCCAGACAGGAGGGCAGGATTTGGAGAGGAACAGGAGGGGGTTGGGTAATCATTAAGGCCTTGGCTTACCAGAAAATATTTGAGGTTTTCAGGAATCCCACCTCTACCTGTGGGCCCTTGACTAGATCCATTTCCTCTTTGGTTCTAAGGTTTTTCTTCTGTGCAATGTGGTCAATATTCCACAGGGCCTTTGACAAAGTTTAAAGGCTAGACAATCTGTTCCTAAATTTCCTGCAGTATTCCAGGTTTTCAATACATTGTAGCTATTAAGATACTTTAAGATCTCAAGAAAGCCTCCCAAGTTATGAGCCCTCTGTTCTTTCCATGATAGCTAAGAAGTAAGTTGAGGCCAAATCAAATTGAGTTATGTGAGCAGTCAGGGTACTTGACTGCTTTGGTAACACCAATGGTCTAGTTGGAAGGAGCTTTAGAAATCACTTACGCTTAAGCCTCTTTTCTGTATACTGGACACTTTAGTACAGCAAGGTTAAGGATCCTGCCCAGAACTAGAACAAAAATCTCTCAACTCAGAGCAGAGAGCTCTTCTTCCTGCATCACAACGACAAAGGTGGTCACAGGGTGAGCACCCGAGCAGCAGCTAGGAGGCTTATAAATTAAAATCCAACTGGAGGAACCATGAGATCTGAGTGATGATTCTAACAGCTTACAAATTATCGCACAGGTAAAACACTTTTTACATCAAACAATAAGCAGGAAAGTAGGGAGGATTAGTTGAAATATTCTAGGTCAATTCATGTAAATGACTGAGATGGGAAGGTCTCAGTTGTGAAGACACACATGGGAATTCTAACTAGATTTAGGAACAGGTACATTTCAAAGTCTGTGACTTAGGCAGAGCTACTGGTACAGAGCCTCATATTTAAGAAAATTCTGAGTAAACGGTAGTCCGTGATGTTTTCTGGCATCATAGGACTCTCACGTTTTGAGGGCTGTGATGTTTTTTTCTTGATTTCCAATACCTAACAGTGTGAGGTACACAGTGCCTCCTTAATTGTTTGATAGAACTGTATTAGAAATTGAGAAACGATACGGCATGGAGAATCCAACAACCAGAGCTGGAATCTCAGCTCTGCCACACACCAGCCCACAGGAAACCTTTAGGAATACTTGATTTCTCTGAGCTACAGATCCTTCATCTGTAGAATGGGATTATAATGGTGTGAGGGTTGAACTGAATATCGTCAGAGCACGTACAATACTGCCAGGTACAGAGTTAACTATCAATCAATGAAAGCTATCATTTTAAAATATTCTAAGAAAGTAGGATTGCTATCCTACAATCGGGAGAGCTTCTGAAGCAGCCACCCAAGGTCCAGATATTAAACAAGTAGAAGGATCATTTAGTCAGTGGGTAACTGGGCTAAGCTCTCCTTTTTACCGGAACATCCATGTGTGCATTTCTGGTGAATGGAACAGCCCTAAGGTCTGGCTTCCTTATAAAGCACTGCAGGGCATTTCTACTGCTGACAGAAGGCCCAAGTGGCTTCCAGTAGCTGTAATACCGTGAGAATCAGGTAAGGATTGGAGAAGAGTCCCCAAGAGTACCCCCCGCCTCCGCAGGTTAAGAACTGACACCAGATAATCACAATTACTTTACCTGTACATAATATGTAATCTTTATCCTAATATCCCCGCCTGAATATATCACAGTCTGAAAGTCTCTGCTCCACCATCTTCAAAACCTAAGGGTTGTTGTTCCCCCCACCACACTTAAAAGTCTTCTGCCTTCCAATCCGGGTGCGTAGCCTACATTACAGAAAACCAGGCAAGTGGTGGTGGGGGAGGGGGTGACGGGAAAAGCGCCCGGATGCAGAAAGCTACCTTAATGTTTCCTCTGTTCCTCCTGACTGCCGGCACTCATTTTAACCACCTAAACTAGCTTCCAAGACGTCAAGAAAAGGGCCTCAGTCCTCGTTATTGCGTCCAGGTATAATCTAGTAGAATGAGTACCGGAGAGAGGCTGCTGCATCCACAAATGCCCCCGGAGCCAAGAATGATGAGGCAATCCGGCTGTTGCGCAGAGAACGTGACCTTGTTTTCTGGGCCAGGCCTGTCTTGTGTCGCCCCACCCCCACCCCCAACACATACTTTTCTAATTCTTATGGAATAAAAGAAAGGATCCCCTGGTTTCTGAATCTTTTCCTCCCAAACCCAATGTTATGAGGGCCAAAGTCAACTTAAGGGAGAAGCCCCTAAGGCAGAAACGGATGGACGCAATCCTCATCGCATCAAGTTATTTCCAGAACATTTTCCCTGGGGTCTTAAAGCGAACAAATATAGGGTCCTAACCCGATCCTTCTCTCATAAAAGGGCCACATTTTGAGCACATCTCAACCTGCACATCCTCTGAAGACTGCTGAGTCACTCAAACGTAGGCTCCGCTCTGAAGATGCGGTCAGCTCTAAAGATGACGGGCCCTGGGGAGATGCGTTTTGAAAAATCTGCAGTGAGAACATCCATTCCACGGGCTCTCCTAGCAGTGAAGGGCGTTCAGGGCTCAGTCATCACAGAGACCACCCTTCTTCCTGTGCCTAAGGGCAGCCATCATGACTCCCCCCGTCCCCACAACCCCCGCTCATCCTCTTCCTTCCCTCTCCCCGTTCCCCCTTGCACTCACAGGGACCCTGTCCGGATATTTCTTCCGGATCTTTTCTCCTTCCTTTTTCCGATACTCAAAGGGATGGTCCTCCTTATACTGGAACTTCATGATGGACCGCAGGGTTTCTAAGATCCCCGGACGGGGCCTGCCTTCCTCGCTGATGGTTGCGTGTCTCCCGTTTCCCTTCCCTCCGCCAAATTTCGGGAGGTATGAGAACCGCCTCAGAAATGTCAGCTCCCGTCGCAACGCTGCTTGGCAGAGCTCTCAGAAGGGATATCTGGGCCCCTCGGACGCAGGACGGACTCGCTCAGGTAGAGAAATCCCGGCGGCTTTTCCCGAGAGCCGGGAGCACAAAAACAACACGGCGGCGCGTTGGCATTGTGACGTCATGACGTCCCGCCTCCCCACCCCGCCCCCAGCGTTTGGACCGCGCCGGGTGGGGGGAAGAAACGAACGCGATCTATTTTCGAGGAGTTCTCTTTCAATCTAAACTTTCCTGTGTCCAGTTTGTTGCAAACATGAAAAAATTTTATCTCGAATTCTTATTGTGACTGTGATATTAAAAACGGCTTGAGTGCAAAAAATACGCTATAAAGATATGTTCTTCCCTCCTCGCTGTTTCTTGGTTTGATCCAAAAACAAACACAGAGGGCGAAAATCCAGCTTTTTCCTGCTTATTGGGATCTGGAGTGTAGGGAAGGAGGGAATGGGGGTCCTGTAATTACTTTGACCAGTACAGAACTTCCGGGTGCTTGCATTTTGCCCTGGGCTCCTTCCGTCGCGCCGCCAGCTCCCGGGATGCTGGGCTGGCTCCCTTCGACCCTGACCCCCCCTTCACCACGCTGGCGTCATTTTGTTTGGTTCCTTGCTGCAATTTGCTCCTAGAGCAGCAGCAAAAACAAAGCATGACTCAGGAATTTGAGGAGATGCACAAGGTGAAGGGCAAGCGATGTAATCAAGGTCTGGAGAAATGATGTCAGTCATGACTGCTAAGGGCTTCGCTCATGTTCCAATATAGAAATGATTCACTTTCTCCTCTTAACTCAGAAGTTGGGCCTGTCTCCTGTAAAAGAAAATATCAAGGTTAACTCGATACTCCTTAAACATTTCTGTTTTCTGCAAAAATTCACCAAAGGATGGTACTATTTGTGAAGTGTCCCTAAGGTGAAAATAAAGTGCCACCCAAAGAGCTGGTGGAAAACTGGTGGGCTAGGTGACATCGTTGCCTCCCTCTGACCCTCTCCTCTCCTAAAAATCTAAGGCCTTTACGACCACACTGCTGTGATTCCAGGGACCTGTAGGGCGAGGGCAGCAAAGACCGTAAAAGATACAGAAGAGACGGGAAGGACCGCTTTACTCTGATGAGACCCCTGAGCTCTGAAATATACAATGGCAGTCCCAGTCACCTATCTTCTTTTATCACGGCGTCAGTGTCTAGTTTAAAAAACCCAAAAAGTTAAATATATATATATATATATATATATATATATATATATATATACACACATATATATGTATATATATATAATATGTTTACATGTATATATAATATGTTTACATATATTATATATGTATGTTTCATCATTATATGTATATATAAGTTTCACCATTGAAAAAAGGAAAATGAAAAATATAGCCTTGCTTCTTGATGTTAATTATTTTTCTCTATGGCATTTTTCAGTCCTTTTTTGCATTAAAATCCAGGAACTATTATATCACATTATATGTTTGTCATTTTTAGTCCTTATTTTCAAGTTGAAGTTATTAGCTCATTTCAGTTTTAACCCAATATAGCCAAGATCTTGTAAAGGAAGTACTTCACAACCAATTGAGAAAGGTAATCATGATGGAGATTAATATTTTGAGGGTGGTGTTCTCTGATCAAATCATAGCTTGTTAAAAATGCTGATTTTAACTTTTATTTCAAAAAAAATCCTAAGCACAAGGCAACTTACATATGAAAGATAATTTAAAGATGAAATTTAATTAGTATTATTAACTCAGTTTCAAGCAAGCTAATCTTAGAATACACAATTTGGTATCTTCCAAAGTTTGCTCTCTACCTTTATTATCAGCATAACATTTAAAATATTATGCAAACAGTAATTTTACAAATTAACACATTTAATCAGATAAAATATCCCAACATTCATTCTTTTAACCAGAGATAAAATACTATATTAAAAAGCTCACATTTCAGGAATTCTCATTCATTACTGAGAGAAATAGAAAAATGGCATAGCCACTTTGGAAGACAGTTTGGTGGTTTCTTAGAAAACTAAACATACTCTTACAATATGATCCAACAACCATCCTCCTTAGTATTTATGCAAAGACACTTAAAACTCTGTCCACATGAAAACCTACACACAGATGTTTATAGCAGCTTTATTCATAATTGCCAAAACTTGGAAGCAATCAAGATGGTTTTTGATAAGTGAATGTATAAACTGTAGTTCATCCAGACAATGTAATATTATCAGTACCAAAAGGGAATGAACTATCAAGACATGGAAATATCTTAAATACATATATCTAAGTGAAAGAAGTCAATCTAAAAGGCTAAATAGTGTATGATTCCAACCATATATGACCTTCTGAAAAAGGCAAAATTATGGAGACAATAAAAAGTTCAGTGGTTACCAGGGGTTGGGGGTCGGGTGGGTGACTCAGTGGAAAATAGTGAACATTCTCCTACAGTGATCATCCTACAATGATGGATACATGTCATTAAACATTTGTCCAAACCAGTATAATGTATGACACCAAAACTGAATCCTAATATAAACTTTGGATTTGGGATGATTATGGTGTGTCAGTGTAGGTTCCTCAGTTGTAACAAATACATCATTCTGGTGGAGAATACTAATTATAGGAGAGGTTATGGGGGAAGTAGGTATATGGGAAATCCTCTCTCTTCTATATCATAATTTTGCTGTGAACCTAAAACTGCTCCAAAAATAATAAGGTCCTGGGGCATCTGGGTGGCTCAGTCAGTTAAGTGTCTGCCTTTGGCTCAGGTCGTTATCCCAGGATCCCGGGATCGAGCCCCGCCATGGAGCCCTGCATCCAGCCCCACTTCCAGCCCCGCATCCAGGCCTGCATCCAGCTCTGCATCAAGCCCCCCATGGAGCTACATCTGACTCCTACTTAGCAGGGAGCCTGTTTTTCTGTCTGCCCCTCCACTCTACTTTTGATCTCTCTCTCTCTCAAATAAATAAAATCTTAAAAAGAAAATAAATAAATAATAATGTCTTTTTTTTTAAAGTCACATTTTCTCAAATATACAATTCAATTTTTTCTTGTAATCTAATTTTTTTATATTCTCAAGGGTGAGAATTTTTTTGATCTTTTTTGAACATTTTCAAATAGGTAAAAAATTTCAAAAAATAGTATGAAGAACACCTATATACCCACCACCTTGAATTTTTCTTGAAAGTAAATACAAACTTCATGACTCTTCACTTCAAAATAGTCAATATAATCTTGCTAAGAATAAGAAATGTTCCAACATAATCATGATACTATTACACCTAAAAAAATTACCAATATTTTTCAAAATTAATACAGAGTTTATACTCACATTTTCTCAATTACTCTTAAAATACTTTTTTATATTTTCCCCTCACACAGTCATCAAAATGTGGAAACAGCTGGAATTGACCATATAGGTAGGTCAGATTTCTTTTTTATTCAGGATATTTTTATATTATCACATTTAAACTAATGTGTATCAAAAAGCACATGAAAAGATGCTCAATATCACTAATCATTAGGGAAATACATACCACCTTATACCCGTCAGAAGGGCTAGTATCAAAAAGACGAGAGATAAGTGTTGGTGAGAATGTGGAGAAAGGAACCTGGTGCATCACTGGTGGGAATGTCAATTGGTGCAGCCACTATGGAAAACAATATTGAGTTTTCTCAAAAATTAAAAATAGAAATACCATATGATCCAATAATTCCCCTACTGACCATTTACCCCAAGAAAATGAAAACACTAATTTGAAAAAAAATATGTACCCCTATTTATTGCAGCATTATTTATAATAACCAAGTTACAGAAGTAACACAAGTGTCTATCAATAGATAAATGGGTAAAGAAGACGAGGTATATGTACATACAGTGGAATATTATTCAGCTATAAAAAAGAATGAGACATTTATGACAACATGGATAGACCTAGAAAGTATTATGCTAAAAGGAATAAATCAGACAGAGAAAGACAAATATCATGTGATTTTGGAATTTAGATTTATATGGAATCAAAAATCCAGAACAAATAAGCAGACAAGAACAGAAACAGAATTATAAATAACAGAGAACAAACTGGTGGTTGCTAGCAGGGAGGGGTTGGAAAGATGGAAAAAAGAGGTGAAAGGGATTAAGAGATATAAACTTCCAGTTATAAAATAAATAAGTCACAGGGATGAGAAATACAACAGAAGGAATAGAATCAATAATATTGTAATAATGGTTATTATGAGGTGCCTGGGTGGTTCAGTTGGTTAAGTATCTGGATCTTGATTTCAGCTCAGGTCATGATCTCGGGTTCGTAAGACTGACCCCCATGTCGGACTCCATGGTGGGCATGGAGCCTGCTTAAGAGTCTCTCCCTTCTTCTGCTGCCCCCTCACTCTCTCTCTTCTTCAAAGCAATAATAATAATAATAATAATGACAGTAATATTGTAATAATGTTGTATGATGACCGGTGGTGACTAAATATGATGAACAGGCTGTAAAGCATAAAATTGCCAAATCACTATGTTGTACCCCTGACACTAATATAACATTGTATGTCAACTGAACTTTAATAAAAAATAAATTAATAAAATGGAACTCATGTATAAAACCAGAATTTCAATGTATTCATCTCAAATGAGAAACACAATAACGAAGTTCAGCAACTCATAACCACTTGCCAAAATTGTTTGATAAGCTTGGAATTTAAACAGAGCAGTTAGTTAATTTGAATTTTTAGATAAGCTGCCATCGGCAAAACAGTGCCAGGTACCATCAGGATGAGCCTGGTTGGCTCCAAGATCAGGAAACTTTCTTGCCCCAGGACTGTGCATAGGTGGATCTTCCTTCTTAATAATTTGAATGTGCTCACTTTGCTCTGTCCCAAGTGTCACTATGCTAGTTTAGTTTTATTAAAAAACAAAACTCAACTGAGTATGTTTTAAGGATCTTATTTGTGGAACATCTGGGTGGCTCAGTCAGTTAAGCATCTGCCTTTGGCTCAGGCCTGATCCCAGGGTCCTGGGTTTGAGTCCCACATCAGGCTCCTTGTTCAGTGGGGAGCCTCCCTCTACCTGCCACTCCTCCTGCTTGTGCTCTCTCTCTCTCTCTCTGACAAATAGATAAATAAAATCTTTAAAAATAATAATAATAAAGATCTTATTGGCTTTTTTCAATGATCCCTGAATTGGGCAGTATCCTATCCACCAGATAGAAAGGAGCTCTGAAGATCTATATGAAATGACTTTTTTTTTTTTAAGGTTTACTTTTTTATTTTAGAGAGAAAAAAGAGAGATAGCATGCATAAGCAGAAGGGGAAGAGGGAGAAGGAGAGAGAATCTCAAACAGACTTCACAATGAGCGTGGTGTCCACCACGGGGCTTGATCTCCCAACCCTGATAGCATGACCTGAGCTGAAACCAAGAATTGGAAGCTTAACCCACTTCACCGCCCTGGCATCCCTTGAATAAAGACTTTTATAGGCAGAAAAGGGTGGGACAAAAAAGTTATTAGAGTGGATTGTTTGTGGCAGGGTCACTTTCCTTTAGGAGATGTGTATGACCCAGACTACAGCTATCTTGGACAAATCTGCCTGATGATGCTCTGTGACTCACAACCTTCTTGAGCCTGCCCCTTCTCTTTTTCCTGCTGCTTAACCACACTTTAAAGTACAGCCTTGGGGCATAACATCCTTGATCTGCTTTGGAGATGCACTATTCTCAAGCCTTTTCCTCCAGGATGGCCTTCCAGCACGTAGTCCCCACTCCCTAGGGCCACAGAAGCAGGTTTCAAGGAGGTGAGACTGCAGAATGTATTACTCATCTTGTGGATGACCAAGACCTTTTTTCCTCATGGAGTCTCACCACGGGTCTTTCACATAGTAGCTACAAGTTAGGTAGGCTTTTCCCATAGCAGATGAAGGCTCTCTGAGCAAATTTCCCCCCAAGAAATTGGCAGAAAGCACATGGCCTTTGAAACCTCATCTTTTAAGCTCTGATGTGACACTTCTGCCTCATCCTATTCCTCAAGGCAGTCACAGTGTTCTGCCCAGAGTCAGAGGGAGAGGACAATCATACCTCCTCAGATGGAAAAGTGTTAAAGAATTTATGGACATGTTTTTAAACCACTAATATTACTCAAACCCATTTTTAATTAGTCTTTAATATCATCCGAGAGAGAGAGAGAGAAAGAGAGAGACAGAGAGAGAAAGCTCACTGATACCAGAATAAATGCAATAAAGCCATATTCATTGCATCAATTCTCTTCTTAATATCATTCAGTGGCCAGAAACTCTCCATAGTCTTTGGGAAAAGTGGAAATTCCTTAGAAAAATCGACTATTTATGATCTAGTTGCTGTTTCTCCCTCTGGCCTCGTGTTCACCCATGGCCTATTTTGCTCTCTGCATTCCAGGCATGAAGACTGACTGACTGAAGCCACTCCTTCCCCTATACGGCCTTTGTTTCTGGCCATTGGATATTCTCAAAGTTCTTCCCATTTTTTTCTGTCTAATTCCTGTAAATCATTCAAGGTTTAGTTCGGGCTTAGTTTAGTTCAAGGTTTAGTTTAGTTCACCTTCCCCGGGAAACTTTTTCATCTCACTTGCCTGGGTTCTCTAACTCTTCAGAGCACTTCCAAAGCCCTGTGTTCTTATCTTGTCTTAGTATTTATAATGATGTACATTAGCTAATACCATGCCCATTACTCCTCATTGGAGGGGGGGCATATACAGGATTTCAGGGGACTCCACCTCCCACACTGAAAACACATAGTTCCTCCTGTGGGTCCCACTAAACTTGATAGCCTTGACTATTTAGAAAGCCCCATGACTTAAACAAGACTAATGAGAATCTTTCCTTAAAGTTTCTTACGTATGAACTAAGGAACATGTTAAGAAAAATTCAGAAGAATAACTTTGAAGATATAATTGACTTTATTTGATGATTTTTTGAGCCAGGCTGTATCCCATCCCATCTTAGCAGATAGAACGGAGCTCCAAGGAGCTGTATAAAGTAGGAAGTTTTTGTGGCAGAAGGAGGAAGAAAAAGTTTTTTGCAAAGAGGGTTAGTATTGGCAAGGTCACCTTCCTTTGGGAGAAAGTGGGGGGTCTGTTAGGCAGATTACATCACTAGTGGTAACCAGGTAGTTCCAGATTGACTGGGGAAAGGTCATATTCCTGGGAGAAAGTGAAACTGCAATTAGGTTAGGCATTAAGTCTATGGTGATGTGGGCTTAGTACAAGTCACACCATTTGGGGCTTGTCACCCTCTCTCTCTCTCACTCTTTCTCTCTGTCTTTTTATTTTTTTTTTTTTAAGATTTTATTTGTCAGAGAGAGAGAGCACAAGCAGGGGGAGTGGAAGAAAGACGGAGAAGCAGATATGCTGCTGAGCAAGGAGACCGATGTGGGACTTGATCCCAGGACCCTGGGATCATGACCTATACCAAAGGCAGGCATTTAGCCAACTGAGCCACCAAGGCATCCAGGGCTTGTCTCTTTTTTAACAAAGTAAGCTTCTTCTCTGGTGATGAAATTGGATGTTATAAGATCAGAGGCTTATAATAGGCATCGTTTTAGTTTCATGCAGTCCAAATGCACCAGTCAGAGATAAGACTAAGAAAGTGACATTCAGAGATGCAAGTGATATAGAGAGATAAATACAGAGTTAGAGGGAGTCCTAATGGCATCTAAATCCTTAGCTCCAGGTCGTCTTTCCCAGTAGACTTTGTGCTATTTGTTTGTTTGTTTGTTTGTTTGTTTAAGATTTTTTATTTATTTATTTGACAGACAGAGATCACAAGTAGGCAGAGAGGCAGGCAGAGAGAGAGAGAGGAAGCAGGCTCCCTGCAGAGCAGAGAGCCGGATGCGGGACTCAATCCCAGGACCCCGAGATCACGACCCGAGCCGAAGGCAGTGGCTTAACTCACTGAGCCACCCAGGTGCCCCACTTTGTGCTATTTGATGGCATGTTACTGCTGCCCAGTGAACTAGGGAGACGCCAGGCCTTGGGGCTATGACCCCCCCCCATCCCAAAGATGTCATGGAATGTTCTTGGTCATGTCACAAGAAAGAATTCAAGAACAGACACAGCACAGTTAACAAGCAACAAAAGTAATAAAATTTATTAAAGCAAAGGTACACTCTTGAGATGCAAGAATAGGGAAGTTCAAGAGAGAGAGAGAGAGAAAGCTGAGTACCCCCGTGTTTGGGTTTCTATCTTTTATTGGTAGTTGTTAACAGAGGGGTGGAATACTCATTACTTGGGGCAGGGATTTCTTGAAAAGAGGGTTTTGCACCTTTTCTCCCTCATTTGGTCAAGGGTTTCCTATCATGGCACCCGCCATCTTGGACCTGTCTAGTTTGATCTGGGTCCTTGCAGAGTGCTGCCAGGACAGGCTCTGACTTTCCTGATACCTGGCCCTGGCTTCCTCTCTGCTGGCCTCCAGTTATCCTGTTCGACCTGAACTAACTGCTGTCTACGCTAACATTACTTGTGTTTATATCCTGAGTGCTTTGGACGCAAAATAAGGACAAAAAATGTGGAGTGTGTCATAGTCAAGAGAACAAAGGGTAGATTTTTAAATTTAAGATATCGGATGAAAAATGATATATTTGCTTTTGTTGTCTCTTGAAACTCACCTAAAGCAACAGTGTCATGGATTGAACTGTATCCCCCCAAAAGTTGCTGAATTTCTAAGCCCCAGTATCTGTGAATGTGACTTTGGAAATAATGGTCTTTGTAGATGATAAAATTAAGATGAGGCTGTTAAGGTAGGCCTTAATCCATTATGACTGATGTCATTTTTTAAAAATATTTTATTTATTTATTTAAAGACAGAGATCACAAGCAGGCAGAGAGGTAGGTGGTGGGGAGGGGGGAGCAGGCTCCTTGCTGAGCAGAGATCCCGATGTGGGGCTCAATCCCAGGACCCTGTGATCATGACCTGAGCCAAAGGCAAAGGCTTAACCCCCTGAGCCACCCAGGCACCCTGACTGATGTCGTTCTTAAAGAGAAAAATTTAGATATAGGGACAGACACGCATAAGGGAAAAAAGTATGTGAAGTCACAGGAATAATGCCATCTGTAAGCCAAAATGCAGGAGTCTACCAGGAGGTAAGGAGAGAGGCAGGAAATAGTTTTTCTCATAGACCTCAAAAGGAACCAGCTGTACCTATACCATGATTTCAGATGTCTGGCCTCCAGAACTGAGAGAATATCTTTCTGTTGTTTAAGCCGTCCAGTTTGTGGTACTTAGTTATGGAAGTCTGTGATATTGTGATTTATAATAATAAATATATATTTGGTCTTTTAACTAGTTCCTGTCAGAGCTCCTAAAAACCTTTAGAATTTCTTAAGTGAGGAAAGCAATAAAGGTGTATTTTGTTGTGTTAATGAGTGACTTTTGGAATGCCCCTAGGCAACATAAGAACGGGGCTGGTCACCTGAGGAACCAACCAAGGGATTAAAGAATTGGAACTTTTAGTCGCACCCTACCCCCCCACTTCTGAAGAGAGGAAAGAGACTGGAAATTGAGTTCAGTCACCAATGGCCAATGATTTATTTAATCAGTTGTGCATAGGTAATGAAGACTCCATAAAAACCCAAAAGGACAGGGTTCTCAGATCCTCTGGGTTGGCTGAGTTCCTGGAGGTCCTGGATGAGTGGCGTGCTTGGAAAGAACAGGAAAATTCAGCACCTCTTCCCACATACCCTCCCCTTGCGTCAATTCCATAAGTAAAATGTTTCTCGAACTTGTGTGACCCACTGGAGCAAATTAATCACCCAAGGAGGAGGTCTTCAGAACCTCCAAACTACAGAAGCTCAGGTGACAATCTGGATTTGCAACTGGCATCTGAAGTTGGGGTTGAGGAGAGCAGTCTTACATGACTGAGTCCTTAACCTATATGTTCTCACACCATTTCCAGGCAGATAGAATAAAATTGTATGAGACCTGGGGACATGAGAGACTCCATTTTGAGAAAAGCTCCGTTGTCCTTTCCAAAACTAATGAATTCTTGAACTGGGCCAAAAGAATCTTGAACTGGGCCAGAAGCAACAATTCTTTTACAAGGAATTGTTTTTAAAAGTCAACAGAACCAGAGTTATCTTGATGGTAAGACTTGATTGCAGACTTTCTGAAGAAAAGATAGTTAGCTAACGCATACCAGAAATAATTTTGTTTAGCACCGACAGAATAGTCCATCAAAGTGCAAACAAAAGCAGCTCAGCCTGTTGGTGCCAATTGACTTATTTTTTCTTTTTTAATCTAGGTCATATAATTGCCCTCTTTCCTTTTTCTGATAAAAACCCCTTGCTTTTATTTATTTATTTTTTTTTTTTTTTAAGATTTTTATTTATTTATTTGACAGAGATCACAAGTAGTCAGAGAGGCAGGCAAAGACAGGCGGGGAAGCAGGCTCCCTGCTGAGCAGAGAGTCAGATGCAGGGCTCCATTCCAGGACCCTGAGGTCATGACCTGAGCCAAAGGCAGAGAGGCTTTAACCCGCTGAGCCACCCAGGCGCCCCAATCCCTGCTTTTATAACTGGACCAATGTGAGTTTGCTCTTCAGTGAGTCGGATACATCAGACAAGTTGTCCCACAAAACAAACTTTACTTGCAACAAATAAGGAGATCACAAGGAATAATTTCCAAAGACTGCGACTCCCTCACAAGGGTGAATGGATTCCTTTTATTTAAGGCTAGGATGAATATTTAGATAAGGAAGCCTTGTCACCATATGTAGAGGTGGGCCTTAAGGTCTCATGTGTGCCTTAAGGAAACATGCCTCTACAAACATTGTATGTTATGTAAATGAGGCTGAGGCTCCTCCTTGTATGGAGATTTTTAGTTTTTCATTTTATTATTATTTTTAGTATTATAAAGACGTAAAGGCAATTTCCCCGGGGTTACGCCATGGTCCATCTGTGCAGCACAAGTTTAGGTCAAAAGGTCTGGGCCAAGGGAGGTCTTGTCAGGGCAGGCAACATCACCTGAGGGATGGCTTCACATTTTGTTTGCCTGAGTTAAGAACTGAGCTGGAAAGGAGAGCTTAAGGAAAACACAGGTTAGTGAGTACTAGCCGGTGGGCAGTGAAAGTCAGTCAGATCTTAGGAACTCGCCAGTGACAATTTCACTCCCTCAGTGGGACAGTACTTGGGTTTCTACCTGAGGGTCTGCTCCCCAAATTTCAATTCAGAGGCCTCAAATAAAGACCTTTGTTCTTTTTCAGTTTTGCCACTCTTCTCAGATGACTATAGTATCTGAATTGAGTTGAATTTCAAGACACACTGTTGGTGTCAGAGAATTGCTTGGCATGGGGGAAAAACCCAAGCATGGGAGCTGGTGTCAGCATCCTACAGCTGGAGGAAACAAATACAGACTGTAAAGACTGTACAAGGAAAAAAAAGTCAAAACTCAAAAAGTCAAAAAAGAAAGAGAGAGAGAAAGAGAGAAAATAGAAAACCATTTTAGAGTCTAAAAAAGAAGAGTGACAAATGACCAATAACAGACTTCAGAAAGGAAATCCTTAATTTAATCTGTATGAAAGGCTAAATTTGATTAAAAGGAATAAAGCTTTAATTAAATAAAAGAAGAGCAGCAGATTTTTCAATTTGGAGTTTGAGGTTTAAGTAATTTGAGTATAAAACCAGTCCAGTCAACTCAGCTCTCTGCAGGGTGTACCCCTTCTCTGGCATTCAGCCTCCAAAGCTGATGATTAATGAATTAAATGCTGCACTTCAGGCATTCAAATAGTTATGATTACTTACCGGTTATTTGACTCCTGATGGACTTTTGTCCCCTTTAAATTGAATTTCTATGATCTACTTTGGTATTTATTTACTTGAATTTTTGACCCTTTTGGAGGAGGGAAAGGGCAATGCCCAGCTTTACCAACTATAGTAATTAGTATTAACATCATGGGGGGACAGCAGGTTCTAAGTTTAGTGTAAGAAGGGGTACAAGAGATGACCCATTGACATACAAACTGGGACTCAAGAAAGGTCTAGACACTTGGAACACTGATAACATTTGTCAAATAAGGATCACAATAACCAAAGGGCAACAGAAACAATTAAAGAATAAGAACAGGGAAAAAAAAGAAGAAGTACCGAGATGCTGAAATATAGAGAAGAGTCATAATATTTAGTTGGCCTTATATCATAATTTTGCTTATAACTAACCTTTTATGAAACACAGGGAAGAAGTATTGTCTTTGGGGTAGTTCTGGACTATAATGGTCTCCTTGTTTTACAGATCTCCCCTCTTACTTATGCTCCATCCACAGCCAAACCATTTTACAAGTTACAGGATCTCTTTTCTGTCTTCAGAACTTTACAATGGCTTTCACAGAATGCATGATAAATATCAAAGTGCTTCAGCTCCCATGTAATGCCTTCCACCCTTCCACACAAAGATGCTAACCTGTCCTTCCAGATTCATTCCCATTATATCACTCCTGGTATTTTTAACATTCTCCATGCTTCACATTCTCATTTTTCCTCTTTATTCACAGACAAAAAAAAAAAAAATGCTCTTATACTATATATTCGACGTTTAAAATTTTATCATCCTGTAGGGTTCAACTCAAGTATTACCACGTTCACAATGCCCTTTCCAAACTTCTAATGTTATGAGGAATTCTGAGGTGGCATATAGTGCAATTATGGGTTAACTAAGGTGAAGGTGCCAAGAGAGACACTGGCCAACATCATTCAGAGACAGCATGTAAAATATTTCCCACAATTGAACTCTCAGTGTATCTTCGACAGTCCATAAATCACTGTAATTGTTTTCCCAGTCAGTCTGCCAGCTCAAGGGCAAACTTCCTATTCTGGCCTCCTTATTGCCTTCCAGACAATCTGCTTACCCAAGGAAAAGAAAACAAAACTTGCTATTTTCTGTCTCTGCAATTTTTCTCCTCAACCTCTTAAATTCATTACATAAATCCCATTTTTGCTTTATTTCCTTACTCTCATAATCAAGTATACTCCTAATGTGTAAACTCTTACAGACCACACTTAATAAACTAACTCAATAAGATTCAATACTGTAACCTCAAAATAGGTTTCTTTGGCATAAGGATTATCCTAAACTGGTTATTTTTAAAAACAACAGACAGGAGAAATTCTAAAAACTTTGTAAGAGACATTTACATTTATAAGGGAAATCTCCATTTGTAAGGGTGTCTCCTCTTTCCCAAGAAAAGGAGGATGACTAAATTTCTAGAAACTCTCAACAATGGAGAAGACCCTGATTTAAATCTGCATAACAACCATACTTTTGATTACCGTGCTTTTCCAGGTAACCTCTCATGCACCCCCTACCCCACCCAATCTTCTTTTATCTTTAGCTGGAGATGGTATTCAAGATGATGGCTTGGGCCATTTCAAGGAGTTACTCAATTTTCTTGGGTCTCTCCCTTGTATACAGTAGGTATACATATTATTAAATTTCTACTTTTCTCTTGTTAATCTGATTTTTTTTTACCCCTGGGGTGTCTCAGCCAAGAACTTAGAAACATAGAGGCAAAATTATTTGTCCTTCTCTCCATAAGCCACTGCAAAGCAACCTGTACAGTTCTATTTGCCTCCAAACCACAGATAAACTAGTCAGCATAGCACAGTCAATCATTTCTCAGACCCATCCGCCTGGCCCAGGAGGGAGACTCTGTATTGTTCTTCTGTAAATCAATACATGTCCATCCTTCAGGTCTCCCTCTTGTATTGGAAGCTTTGTGCTATCAGAGTCAATTCCTTCCACTGCGTAGGTACAGACACCTTCTCCCAGATAGTGATATCCCACTAGACACTACCCTTTACAAGAGTTGTAGTTGGGCCAAGTTAAAAAAAAAAAAACAAAACTGTGGAAAATATGGGGGTGGTGGTTTGTCCAGTGTAATCACCCCAACAAGCCAAAGTAACCAGTAGAGGGTGGATAGTGCAGCTTCACCGCCGGGCTACAGAAGGTTTCACACATATTTGTGTCATTTGGGCTAAGAAAGAGGTAGGAGAGAATCTCTACTGCTTAAAATCAGAAGAAAGGGGCACCTGGGTGTCTCAGTTGGTTGAGCATCCATCTCTTGATTTCAGCTCAGGTCACGATCTTAGAGTTGTGAGATGGAACCAAGCATTGGACTCTGCACTCAGTGCAGAGTGTGGTTGTCCCTCTCCCTCTGCTTCTCACCCAGTTCACACTCTCTATCTCTTAAATAAATAAATGAATAAAATCTTTAAAAAGATAAAATAAAATCAGAGGAAAGATCTAGAGAAAGACCAAAAGAACCTAGAATTCTGCTGACGAAAAGAAATAACTGTAGTCCTTTTCATCAGCACCTGCAATGCTCGTTTCCAGACTCTCACCATCTTTAACTAGGATTTTTACAATATGTTCCTAGCTGAAATGAAGACCTGAATTCCTTACACTTCACCCAAGACCTCAGACTTTCACTGGAGTATCTTTCTAAATATTGATCATGTTATAAAAGTCTCTCATTAATAAGACATTAAGTAGTCCTCATTGTCTTCAAGTTCAGTATCTGAATTACTTAATTTAAGCCTTAACAATATGACATTTTTCTTTAACTCCAAGCTTCCATGTTTTGCAATATGTAATTTATTCTAAACTACTATATAACAAAGGAAGGAAGCCAGTAGTAAGTAAATAATTACAGAATAAGAAAAAGGGAGAAGGGGGATGATAAAGATGGGGAACTAATTACCTCATTTATACCCATAAACAGGTGATCCTTGAACAATGAAGGGGGAAGGGTTAGGGGTGCTGATCCCCATGCAGTCAAAAATCCATGTTTAACTTTTGACTTCCTCAGAACTTAATTACTAATAGCCCATTATTGACTGGAAGCCTTATCAATAACATAAATAGTTGATTAACGTGTATTTTCTATGTTTCTATCTAACATATATCTAATACACTGTATTCTTACAATAAAGTGAGCTAGAGAAAAAAAAAATATTATCAAGAACATCGTAAGGAGTGTGGTGCCTGAGTGGCTCAGTGGGTTAAGCCTCTGCCTTAGCTCAGGTCATGATCCCAGGGTCCTGGGATCGAGTCCCACATCAGGCTCTCTGCTCAGCTGGGGGCCTGCTTCCCCCTCCCCCCCTGCCTGCTTCTCTCCCTACTTGTGATCTCTCTCTCTCTCTCTGTGTCAAATAAATAAATAAAATCTTAAAAATAAAAAAGAAAGAAAATCGTAAGGAAGCAAAAATACATTTATAGTATTACACCGTATCAAAAAAAAAAATTCATGCATAAGCAGATCCACACAATTCCAACTGATGTTCAAGGGTCAACTGTGTATTATTAAGCTTAAACATAACAAAGATGATTTTATTTAAGTAAAAAAAAAAAAACAAGATTATCTGGGAACAGAGGAGGAATTACAATTCAGAACAGGAAGCTATGGTGAACTGTAGGGAGGTTTGAAGAGACAAAGGGAAGGTTAGCTTTTATTAGGTTTTAGGAGGAACCTGGGAATAGTTGTTTGAACAAGTTTACAGAAGAATAAGAGTTCAAGGTTGTAGTGGTGTTTCATTGTCCACAAGTGGTTGTTATTGAGTTGTTGCTGGGGCAGGGAGGGATCTCCCTTCCTTTTTTAAAAATCAGGAGATGTAATGTCCTCCCTTGTGAAAATAATTCTTATCTTCCGTTTTCCTGCTGGTTCTGTAGGCTATAATGAGGGGTACATGCTTGAGAGCTCCTGTCTCAGGACTTCCGAATTCCGTTTGGAATTATTTCCACAATATAAATGGACATTTTAACTTGATGGGCTTCTAAACTTGCACCTTCCTATCCAGACCCCACTGTCCCAGATAGGCATATCCAATAATCTCTGCCATTTCCAGTAGATTATTTTATAAATATTGAAATTATGAAGGCCTAATATGAAATTTCTTTTTATTTTCTTTTTCACAAATTGAGACTTTCCTCATTTAATCTCAGGAAAAACTTTGATTTTTCCCACTGGAACATCTGAACGTTTTTTGCTGCTTTAGTGAAGTAGGCATTACCTTAGATTAACTTTGTGTATGTTTTGTCATGAAATGCCTTTTCCCCATTTTAGAAATCACTACCTTGAATTTTCCCCTAAATCTAGTCTTGTGCAATCTTCCCTAATCAACAGATAGCTACACCTTCCCTAACCCTAATCAACAGCTACACCTTCCATGTGTTGGCTCAAGGAGTCATTTTTCATTCCTTTCCCTTACTACATACTTTACTCAATCCATCAGCAAATGTGGATGATCCTATCCCCAACATATCTTTAAAATCCTACATTATCTCTAATTCCACTTCTAACAGCACCATGTTAGTCCACAGTCATGGACTATCCACAATCGCAATTCCTAGCCACAATCACCTCTTGTCTACTCTTCCTTAATATCTCCCATCTAGTCTTCATGCTTTCATACTTGTCCTATTCCAGTCCATTCTTCTATAGATTCAAGAATCTTTGCCTTAAAATTCACAGTGCATTGAGGATGCCAGGGTGGCTCAGTCAGTTAAGCATCTGGCTTAACTTGGTTCATGATCCCAAGGTCCTAGGATCCGGCCCCATGTTGAGCTCCCTGCTTAGTGGGGAGCCTGCTTCTCCCTCTCCCTCTGCCTACCACTCCCTCCGCTTATGCATGTTCTCTGTCTCTCTCTCTTCCTCTGTCAAATGAATAAGTAAAATCTTAAAAAAAAAAATTCAACTTGTATCAAGTGACTTATGTTTAAAATTTTCCGGTGGCTTCTCTGTGTAAAATACAGTGTAGACTCCTTGCCCCCAAGACTCCTTTCCCCTCGGACTCCATTTGGGGAGTTCTCTCTTTAGCTTACCAGAATCAGCTACTCTTTGTTCAGTTCCTCAAACTTATCAAACTTTCCCTCATCTTTGAAAAGGTCCTCCCCTCACTCTGCCTTTTCCAAGAGTTCTCTGCACTATTCATGATGCTATCATTTAATTTCTGACTTTTTCTTAAGCTCTGTGATGACCACGAGTCCGAGTCCCTGACTGTCTCGCCTACTCTTTTACCCCCAGCTGCCTCTGCACTATTCCCAGCAGATAATTTTTTTAAACAGTACCTTTTGAACACAGAAACTTTGAATCAATGTGATGCAAAACCTAATTGGAAGGGTTATAGTGGGGAGAAGGAAGGACATTTATTTAATGAGACTGGAAAGAAGGAGGAAAGAGAAGGTCTTAAGGGCTTATAGCTTTGGGGTAGGAAGTTATCAAAGGGAAGGCTTGATTTCCTTTCTGAATGAGAACAAGTTCCCTGCCTAGAATTAATGAGTAGAAGAGGGGGTATGGGGTTTGAAGGGAGCCCCTGAAAAATTTTAAGAAGATTTTATTTATTTATTTGAGAGGGAAAGAGAAAATTCAAGTGGAGGGAGGGAGAGGGACAAGCCGACTCTGCACAGAACCCTGGGCGGGGCTCAGTATCACTACTCTGAGATCATGACCTGAGCCAAAATCAAGAGGCAGTTGCTTAACCAACTGAGCCACCCAAGCATCCTGAGAGCCACTGAAATCTGAATAACTAATAAAAAGAGTAGGAGAATTACAAAAGAAACTCTAGAAGAAATGACAGGTGGTTCAACAGGTGGTGTTGGGGACCAGGATCTTGTCATGACCTTTCTTAGTAGAGTTGAGAGTTTCTACAGCACTGCTCACAGCATAGGCTTTGGGGAGAAATCAGCTTCACTGAACCAATGTTTAAAGTTTGAAGGATAGGTGGAAAGGGAGTAAAAAGGCATTTTAAAAAATTGAGAACAGTGGTGAAAGTGATGGCACTGACTAACAGAGATCTTAGATGGAGTAGAGAAAAGCCAAACAAAGCCAAACAGCTGCTAATATTCTGCCAAATGAGAAGATTACAGGATTGCAAGTATCCAGGTGCCTGAGGAGAGGGAGAGGTCGAGGAGAGAGGTGGGGCTGAGAGATCTCTTCAGAATAAGATACCTACGGGAGGATTTCTTCCAAGATCTTTTTCTACCAAATGATGTTTTAACTTCCTCAAGACTGGGTGTCTTGAAGGACAAAAGAGCCTAGAATATTTTATAGAATGTGTGATAATGAAGTGATTCATTTGGCCAGAGCAAAACAAGGCCACCACAGGGTCATTCGACAATTCAAGCATCTTAAAATTTCCAGAGGCAATTTGATAATGACTCAGGATAAATTCAGATCACCAGCAGCTTATACTCAGAACATGTTCCCCTTGGGCTAAGGGAGCATTCTAAGAACGTATTTAATGAGGTGTTATACTAACCAGCCATTCCCTGGGTCTATTTCTCTATGAGTGCTGAAGCTAATTGCCGAATAAACGTGTTTTCTCAAATATCCTTACCTTTACAGACCATTTCAAAGGAATCACATATCTTTAGTTGTTAACCTGTATCAACAATCTTTATTGATGAAATAAAGTGACTTTCGGTGCGACTTAGTGATAACATAACAGGCTGCTGGCGAAAAGAAAAATAAGACCATACCTCCAGGAGAATCTTAGCAGAAAGGGGAAAATTTGATGTCAATAGTAAGAATACCAAATACGTGTGCATAATACTTTACAAATCTTGTCATTTATATTTAGTTTACTTGATTTGCACAACAATCCTGTTTTACAGGTGGGAAAACTGCTTTAGAGATTTTCAGTGATTTATCTAAGGTGACTGGCAAGTCATTTTTCTCCGATACACATCACTTCCTCAACTGTCCAGTAAAATACATTAAATCCTCGTATGTCCAGTATTACATGGGGTGCACAGCTTAGCACTACACGGTTAGCACTATATGGCAGGAATGTGTCCCGGGCGGGAAGGATCCCCCTCCAGGCTGAGTTCCAGGAACTCTAGTTGCTCTAGGAACTGTAGAGCGGCGCGGACAGCTATTTCTACCATGTCTCCACTAGGTGGCAGTGAAGGCCACCCCGCTATAATGTGTCACTAAAGAGAAAAGCAAAAACAATGCCATTCTTTCAGACTTAGGAAAAGACTGCGTGTGCATGTGCATGCCAGCACGCGTGTGCGTGTGTATGTGTGTGCGCGCGCGCACACATGTGTTTGCTAGGCAGAGGAACTGAAAAATGAATAGAAACTCTCACTGCCCCCTATGCGGTTTCTCACACTGCTAGTGGGTAGGACCAGAGTGAAAGAAAGACCTTGATTATTGGCTCTTTGATACTATACTGTGTTCTCTTAGCCCATATCTGTAAGGATGGATCATGGACGTCCACATAGGTATTGTATGATGTCCAAGAGTATCATTGTCACTCAGCATAAAAGGGAATGTTTTCTCAAGAGGAAGAATTCATGACTTTGGTGCATTCCTGTCTGTGGCTGTGCCTACGCTATTGTGTATTACGATCTATTATTGTGCTATAGCTGATAGGAGGAAAAAACACTTGCAGTATCCTATGGGTGAAGGAACTCCACTGCTAAAAGAATTCAAGATACTTTTGATGCTTTCTTGGTTCAGTAGTAATCAGCATTGCTAGAGCTTAGTTGCAAACTTTGGTCACTGAATAAAGAATAAGAGTTCCCAATTAGAGCAATTTCATCTTAGAAAATAGATGCAGCTGGAAATGAAGAGTTGGAACCCATCCTTTTCACTGAATAATGTTTAGTTGTCATCCTAAATCTTCCAAAAGTTAGGGGGAGAAAAAAGTTACATTTGTCTGTCTGTAGCAAAGGCGGAGAAACCCCCACCCCATTTATAAAACCAGAGTTGCCATCAGTTTGAAGGGTGTTCTACCCGAGGAAACTCATCCATTGGAGGCAGCTGCTTCTCCTCTGGCACAGGGGGGAGGTCAGGTGCTTTCTGTCCACACCTGGCCACAGTTGAAGCGACTCATGTGGAGAGGCTTCTTCGTACCCTGGGAGGGTGTCCAAAGAGGAGGGCAATTGGCTGAGGGGGCTGTGCGAATGAGCCACAGCCAGGATTCTTCGAGCTGCAGGGCCAAATATTGACTGCAGGGCTAGGGAGGAAAGAAGGAATAGAGCTAAAGTAACTGTGACATCCTCAAAAATCAGGGACTTACAACACACTTAACTCCCCTTCATTTTTAGCGAGTGTCCAAACCATTGTCACTCTCGGCCACAAATGTTATGAAAATGCTGTGAAGCTTGTTTGGAAATCCGCTTCACTCTGCTGAGAGATCCTGTCTTCTTTGGGGTCCTCAGCTAATCTAAATTGTGACCCATATCTCACAACCTTGTCCTTCCCTTTTACAGAATCGGGGCCCTTTATGCCAACTCACTGATAATGCAGACTCCTTAGAAATATTTATTTCTGTCTTATTTATCTTTTCCCAAAGGGCAATTAGTGAAGCAGGAAAGGTGGACAGCAATGTATCCTCTTTTCAAAAGAAATTTCACAATGTTGTGCCATGGCTGTTCTGCCTGGTCTCTCTTCTCCCGTTTCAGGAAAGAATATAATATGAAAAAGAGAACAGAAGGACATAAAGGAGGTGTTTTATAATCATCAAGGTGATGTTAGGCTAACATTTAAATGTATCAACAGATCCACTACAGAACAAAGAATGGAAAGTACAAATGATTAATTTCTTCAAAGATACAAAATAATATATAGGTAATAAAAAATACAGGTTCTCGGGGCGCCTGGGTGGCCAGTCGGTTAAGCGTCAGCCTTCAGCTCAGGTCATGATCCCAAGGTACTGGATCGAGCTCCGCATCGGGCTCCTTGCTCAGTGGGGAGCCTGCTTCCCCCTCTCCCATTCCCCTGCTTGTGTTCCTCTCTCGCTCTATCTCTGTCAAATAAATAAATAAAATCTTAAAAAAAAAAAACAGGTTCTCACAAAATCCAAGACATTTTTGAAAAAGGATACACTCAGAGCTTAAAATAGTTTTATCAAAATCACTTTATGAACTGGGTAATTCTTCCTGTAAGACCTTTCCAATATTTTCTTCAACATTCTACTTTTTCTTCACTCTATCATTAGACCAATATTTGAGAACACAGCATCAGTGAGAGTCCAGGTCACCACACCATCAGGCTTCTGGAAATTAAAATAACCCTGAGTTCTAGCATCTTTAATGCAATTCAATCCATGTTTCTATATTATTTCATCGTCCTGATCATTCTTTTTATTTGTCTTTTTTTTTTTTTTTTTTTTTTTAAGTAGATTCCTCACCCAGCATGGAGCCCAGTGAGGGACTTGAACTCACAGTCCTGGAATGAGATCAAGTGTCTGACTCTTAGCTGAGCCACCCAAGCGCCCCCAATCATACCCTTTTTAAAAAAAACTTTATTTATTTGACAGAGAGAGAGACAGCAAGAAAGAGTACAGCCAGAGGGAGAGGAAGAAGCAGGCTCCCTGCTGAGCAGGGAGCCTGACCAGGGACTCAATCCCAGGACTCTAGGGTCATGACCTGAGTGGAAGGTAGACACTTAATCGACTGCCAAACATCCACCTCCTTGATCATCCTTTCAAACCCCCACTCAGGTTATAATATCAGAGTACTCACAAGTGATTGTGCTCTGGAGAGTGCTGTCATGGTCGAAAGCTATAACTGTCACTTCATAGGGAGGCCGGCCCTCATCTTCCCCATTTTGCTGGCGACTCAGACAGCAGCGGAAGCACGCGGAAGTCAGGCCGCACAGGAGAAGCAGCGCCCGATGACCACCAGCAGCCTGCAGGAAGACCCCCCCGCTCCCCCGGATGAGAGCTCTGTGATCTGGTGTGTTTCCCAGTACTGGCCCTAACTGGTCTTCAGTGTCTACATTTTGATTTTGTTTGACCATTTACACCAATAATCTAAGATTTTAATTCCAACACTTTCACTTCACAGGCATACTATTTTGTCAGCAAGACTTAATCAGTTCATTAAAACAATAAGAGATCTAATATGGTTTGGAGGGTCTGCTTTCTACTCTATATTCTCCTCTCTATAGACATTTCTAGAACTGAGAAAATACATAATAACTTTTTGATGTTGGCTGAGGAGATGGTATTGAAATAGGAAATCCTAGCATATTGTCACACAGTTAAAAATGAGGTAAAGAAACTTGACTCCATGAGATGCTAAGTAAGTAGGTTGGCTGTCTCATACATTTTTTTTCCTGACGTCAATTTATTTAAAAGCTAAAAAAGTAAAAATGAATGCCCCTGAGAAAATAAAGTTCCTTTGAAATGTCTTTCTGGGTATGATAGCTGAAACTTACCATATATACCAGAGATGTACCCAATCTGTGGTAGGCAACTATGGAGAAAGAATAAAGTTTTTTGCAATGAAACATAGTCGGTGCCTATTGTAGTTCCATAATCTGAATATGAGTTACAATATAGTATGCTACCTTGTTATAATAATAGCATTACAACCTATATGTATATTTTTAAGTTTGCATTTTAATTCCCATTAGTTAACATACAACAAGTTATACTAACTTTAATATAACCAGCAGAATCTATTGCAAAATGGGATGCCTTAAGTGTTTAATACTATAGATGGCATTGTGTAATATTTTTGTAAATCATTTTAAGATAGACTAGTGGTTATGAAACTGGTGCTAATAGAAAATATAACCATGACCACTATAAACAGTTATGATGACAATTACCAGGAAAGAATTTGGAATATAAAATTACAAAGTTTGAAAATGGGTATGAAAGTTAAGGTTTGTATATATATTTGAGATCAGTAAAATTTAAACATAAAGAAAATTTCAGTTATAAGCATGAAAGTAATACAATGAAGTTTATAATTTATGTCTTGCAAATTGCTGCAAAAAGGGTCCCCATTATACCATAAAATTCTCACCATGAAAAAAACCCCTAAACTTTCACATCCATTATCAAAACTGATATGCACACCCACTTAAGCCGAATAGGAAGGAGGAAAAATGTAGAAACCAGTTTCCCCATGTTAAAAGTTAACTAACTGAATTTTCTCTATAGAGATGGCAAAATTTTATGGATTGCATGGAAGAAGGAGTATGGGATAAGCTCAGGAGTGGGAAGGGGAGAGGAAGGAAATATTTATCTTCGAAGATGAACAAACCTAATAATACTCTCTGATATATTGAACTGTTGAAATCTATTGAAATTCTCTTTCACATCCTCTCTTTGGTTGCACAGTTGTAGAACATACAGTTTGTTTTTCAATAAACAATGTCTCCTGTAGGTTTCTTGCATTCTCCATTTATTTAAAGCCTCTTCTAGTTCTAGAGTTATGATTCTGAGTCTGTTAAAAGTGATTCTTCCCAAGTGGTAGGTTTCTAAAGCCTCAGACAGTGTGACAAGCAACCCAGGTCACCACCATTTCCCCTGGGTTTAACAGTCTTGGCCGTTGAGAAACCCTTCCCATGGCTAAATATTTGTTTTCCTTCAGGCTGAGCAAGTGTTTTGTCCCAACTGCCCCTGCTTTCTTAATAATTTACCTCCAAGTGGAATGAATCTCTTCCCCTTTTATGTCCTCTGTATCTATGTAAGACCTAATAGTGATAGGTTTAGATTAAGGGATTACAACCTCAATGTGATAGCTGCATGAAGTCTGCAGGAAGTATTGACATGCCCTAAAATATAGAAAATGCTCATCATAGTTAAGATGGTGAGGTTAGTTTGGAATTACCCAAACATATCTGCCAGGGATGAGATTTTAAATCCAGTGGGTCCTGATGAGTCACTGAGAAGCATAGGAAGGAAAGCCATTCGCAAATTTCTGTGACTGTATGAATTGAGATTAATTCTGTTATTTTAATGGGAAGATAGGCTTTGGAAAAAATGCTTTCAGTGATGTTATTTTAAGTACTTAGGATGACACAAGGGCATGTCTTTATTTTGCATGATCCGTTTACCAGACGGTGGGTTGATGTCCATTTAAGTAAAGATAAAGGGAAGTCAGAGATATTTAATGACCTCTTGACCTCCTGTTTTGGGTACTAATGTTTTTGTCTGTTTCTCCTTCTTCCCAGTTTGGTCTCAGATACTTACTGTTCAGGATTCACGCAGTTCTCCTCACATCTTGCTGGGGGAAGCTGCAGGAAGGGAAATAGTCTCAGACAGGGAAATGTCTCATCTGTTCTGCTCAGCAGCCTGCCATCACTTCCCCATGACTCTGCTCTGTTAGTTTACTTGGTGAGAGCCGGGAAAATATGAGGACAAGGTCATAGGGTCAGCCCTGTTTGTTTTCATAGCTCCCATGCCTGTGGATTATTATATCTGAAGTGGGAGAAACTAGAAGAGCAAATATCTAATCTGTTGGGGGTTTTTCGTTTGTTTGTTTGTTTGTTTTGGTGGGTAAGCATTACAACTTTTGTGAATGAGAGGCAGAGGCAACATTTAAATCAATTTGTCCTAGAAATGTCCTAATCTATCCCTCAGGATATTGTTATCACCTTCCTAAATCTTTCCCAGTTACAAATTGAATTCTACCCCGCTCCTCTTTTCTATTCCCTTAGTTCATCAATAACCCACCCCTGCCCCCCAAAAAAGAAGGAGAAAAAGGAGGGGAACAATTGTATTTATTGAATATCCCACTTTATGCCAGTCAGGCTGCTAAGAAGTTTCAGTATGTCATAACATTTCATCACAATAATCATGTAGGTGGGTATATTTAACCTTATTTTGAAAGGTTACATGACAGAGGCAAAAGGGTTTAAGTTAACATGAGCAAACGCACGCTTCTATTGATGTAGCCAGAATTCAAATCCAACTCTATCATATATGTGTGCTGAATGAATTAGTAGAACAAGGGCTAAATCTGCTCTGACAACACCTTGATATTGCTATCAAACCCCTCCTGCTACTGATGATGAAAGCTTCTTCTCCTTCTTTTACCTTGTATTTCAGTTGACTTTTTCCCTCACATAGAGGAACTTTTGTTTAGAAACTGCATCTCTCTTCCAGTAAATCAAATGACTTAATATTCTCAGGAAATCAACAACAAGGGACCCACAAGGGACAGATATTTGTACTTATTGAGAGTTTATGGGAGGAAGAGGGGACACACAAACTCAAGACATACCAGGTGAAAAGGGTTTGTAAAAGGACTTAAGAGCTGTCCTCTGCAGACAGCATTTAAGAAGCTCCTTTTTTTTTTCTTTTAATTTAAAATGGCCACTAAAGATGACAAAGTGTGTACTACCTCTAACCCACCTCTGGTTCTCTGTTTCTCTTTTCTGACTCTGAAGTTGAGAAGCTTAAAGTGCTAAACAGAGAAAATACTTCTTTTTGTGACTATTGCCAAAAAAGAAAAAAAAAAGAAAATTAAAAAGAAAGAAAGTTCAGGGCAAGGAAAAGAAGAGGAAGCAAAAGGAAAATACAAGAAGAAATGGATTTACAGACAATAATTTAACTGCGATATAGAAAGCAAAACAGTCGGTCCGTTCTCTGCTAGGAGATGTACAGGAATCTGATACAAGCCAGGGCTTCATTTGCTTTCCTCTCTCTCTCTCTCTCTCTTTCTCTCTTTTTTAAAGTAGGCTCCACACTCAGCATGGAGCTCAACACTCTGGGCTTGAACTCACAGCCCTGAGATCAAAACCTGAGCTGAGATCAAGAGTTAGACGCTTAACTGACTGAGCCTCCCAGGTGTCCCCGCTTTTCCTCTTTACTAGTGTTCATCGCTGTGTAAACTTCCCCTTGACAATTGTCCAGAATCCTCACCCTACTGACCTTTTTCTGGTGAATGAATTACCTAGGGCCTTCTGATTTTTGGTGGGGAGAAATAAAAGGTCAGAAGTATTTTTTAAGAGTTTTAAGAGTTACATCATCTGGAAGCATGTAAGTTGCTAGAATTGTATCAGGGCTGATGTGGAAACTCTGTTTAGGGGAATTATGTGTTCATTTTGATCTTTTATTTGGGATCTTGAGGGATGAATGGTAAGATGCTAAAAGAGAGAAATGGGGGTGCCTGGGTGGCTCAGTGTGTTGGGCCTCTCTGCCTTTGCTCAGGTCATGATCTCAGGGTGCTGGGATGGAGCCCCGCATCAGGCTGTCTGCTCAGCAGGGGACCTGCTTCCCCCTCTGCCTCTGCCTGCCTCTCTGCCTACTTATGATCTCTCTCTCTCTCTGTCAAATAAATAAATAAAATCCCTATAAAAGAGAGAAATATAGATAAGTGGCACTTCTAAATTACCATAGCTATCCCGCATGTATCTATGTTTACCCTAATTTCTGTTCCCCCATTTCACCAATGCCATCAGCCACACAGGGGCCATGAATCCTTATCACACTAAGGAAACATTCAGTAATTCTTTTCCCCACTACCTCTTTGGTTCAGTCTATGTCCTTCCCCTTATTCATTTCCCCCATGGTCCTTCTGAGAGTTGATTTGTCTGAGAAACAAACAAAAGTTTTATTTTTGCATTTTCTCAACTCACCTGGATGCAGTACACCAGGACAGAGGCTGTCACGGCCTGGGCTCGCACCCCCATGGGGCCAAACGGCTTCTCCAGGATCAGGTGCAGAGTGTCCACGTCTGTTGCCTCCTTTCCATGCTCTGTGTTGGTCTGTCTTCTTGACCTGGAGGACTTAAGGAGACAAACTTATCTCAGCAGTAAATCTTTTGCTCTCTCTCGCCCCTTACTCCTTTGGGCTTTTATTTTCTGTGGTCTTTCTCTCCCCTTTCATCCTGGCTTCTTTGTCTACGTCTATTCTGCTGTTACGGTCTCCACATCGACTTCTCTCTGCCTTCTACTAGCAATTCTTTCTATTTGTCTTTTACTTTCTCCCAACTGTCCCCAAAAGGAAAACATTCAGGGAGGACACGTCAGTCCTCAGAATTAGGTATTCTTATAGGCAGTGGTGAGAAACTTGACTTGAGGAAGCTCAAAGGCAAATAGCTGGTGACGGAACAAACTCTCTCGTCTCCATCAAAAAAAGGAGTAAAATTTTTGGTCCTTCGCTGCGGCAGTTCACGGGGGACCACTGAGTAACTGCCAATCTCCATTCCCTCCCCTCTCCATGTGATTAGCCCTCCTCTCTTGCTCTTTGAAACCCTCCCCTTCGCTATGTTGATAATCAACTCTCCTGGTTCTGGGTCATTTATTTTAACCATTGCAGTAGCCCTGAGAGGTTGACAAATGGACTGGAAAGCACTCCCACCTTTGAGGAAAGCAGGTCCCCTCTACCCTGACTTTAGTTTCCTTTGAAACACATTAGTCAGACAGACACACATATTTTTTTAATCTGGGTTCCAAAAAATAACGAATAAACTGGGTTCCAAGATCTATGGGTCTCTAGATTTCTCTCTCAAATAAAATCTAAGGTCAGAGTAAAAATAAGCACACATGGAAAGAGAATATTGTCAAGACACATCCCTACAGGAATGAGTGAATACTGTATAAATGATTTATACTTAAGTCAGTAGGTTTTTGCTTAATGCAAAGTATTTCAAAATTTTTTTTTAAATCCAAAGTATTTCATAGGAAAATTAGACATCAGTTTACGAAGATTGATCTATCTCAGAAGAACTGAATAAAACCATCTTTCAGATCATATATACTTCTGAAAGTCTAATTTTACTGAGTTGTTGAAGGCAACTGTTGTGTGGGATTGATTCAAAGAGTCCTCACACAGCATTAAAATATGATATCAGTATGGCGACTATAATCTTTTTTTCCTCTTAGCTAAGGGAGTCAAATAGTGACAGAAAAGCCCGGTATGATACTGGTGATTGGACATCATTAAGTTCCAAAACTAAATGAGCACTACATTATTTTTCTTTTTAATGTAAATAAGACAGAGATAGGATGAAGAGTACTTTCCAAATTTCAGCAGAAAACTTGACAAGGTGGGAGGTATTTTTTAGGACAAAAAGGGCAGAAAAATCCT
This sequence comes from Lutra lutra, assembly GCF_902655055.1. Lineage (NCBI taxonomy): Eukaryota > Metazoa > Chordata > Mammalia > Carnivora > Mustelidae > Lutra > Lutra lutra. The sequence goes on from NC_062285.1 coordinate 90,767,018, forward strand.
GGCCCTCCACTAAATTCTCTGTGGTTTCTCCAAGCCTTCATTGTCCCATTTATAAAACAGGAGGGGAATGCTCCATTGACCTGCCCTAGGTGTTGTTTCATAGAAAAAATACTACCAGAGATATGAAGTCATTTTGATTAGAATCTTTCTACTTAGATTGGCTTGTCCATGGTAGTAGCATCACTAATCTTTCCCTGCTCTTTCTCTTGTTAGAGTGATAGGAAAGCATCGTAGCTAAGAATCCAGCTAGCTCATCTGGGATTAAATACTCGCTTTGTCACTTATTTTTATTTATTTATTTATTTTTTGCTCTGTCACATATTCGCTGTGCAGTCTTGAGCAAGTTATCATATCTCTGTTGGGTCAGTTTCATTCTTTCAAAATGGGGTAGTAATAATAATGTTACTTCATAGACTTATAGAGATTAAGTAAATTAATGTGTGTGAAATGCGTACAATTGTCCTGATGCAACAAGTGTTTTATAAGCATTAATCAGCATTATCTTGATTTCCATTCAGTTTTGCCAATGACCTTCACCTTCAATATGCTGAATAATTGAAGTCCTCTCAGTGTATTATTACCATGACCATGTTTTAACTTTCCTGGCATTCCAGTTCTTGAGTATTTCCCCTTGCTGTTCTGGTCATATCTTCTCCCAATCATACCAGCCAAACCTGCATGAACAGGTTTGCCAATTAACATGATTTTCACCCATTACACTTTCCTGCATGTGATTGCCATAATTGTTTTGCCCTCTAGCTTTCTAACAGGTTTGAACAAAATGGGATTCTGTTAATGACCTCCTCGTTACTTTTCTTTCTCAGAATTATTACTGCCATTTTGTTTTTGTTGTTCTCACTGAATTATTCCTTGAAGGAATAGAACTTCCTATTTATCCTAATGCAAGTGATCATGGCTTGTGTCAATTTTAATGCTGAGTTCAGTCCCTGCCAAAGCCTCCATGTCAGGAACAATGACAGAGGAAAGGTCCCCATAGGAAGATTGAAGAGTGTATGCACTGGAAGGGCAAGTAGCTGAGGGAGAGGGGAATGACCTCATTTCAATCCTACACAATCTTGTTGTACTTCCATTAAGTTAGTGAATCATTAGCTTATACCCAGGTTGTTAAGGACTTGGAGTGGAACCAATGGAGGGTGCATGTACATAGACCTTTTCACCTATGTCTCAGGAAATTGTTAGACAAAAGTTGTAACAAGTGAAGCTAAAAAATTACTTATTTCTGGCCCCTTTGATTATTCTCCTTTTGACCTTGTCTATATCAGGTGACCAACTAAGAATTTCTTTTATTTCTGTGCCTCAGTGAAATAGAGGCCAGGACTACCCTCACTGTGAGTCATCAAGCATGAGTTATAGAGTATTGAGCAATAAGTTAGGCCATATCCATGGCTTCAAAAATAGATAATAAAGCAGAAGAGATCAGTTCCATATTGCAACTTCTCCACTAGGAAGTCCCTCTATCTTATGAATCAAGATTGCAGTGTAAGCACTGAGTGACAAACTCAGAATTGTTGACCATCAGGATTAGATATGAAATTCAACAAAACAGAAGGATTAACTTTATCACAAGATTATTAGTTTTATATGCCATCTAACACATTACCACAAATTATCTGAGCAACAATGTAAACAACACACATTTTTGTTTATCTCACAGCGTCTGTGGATCAGAAGTATAAAAACAGTTTAGTTGGGTCCTCTCTGTTTAGGATCTCATGGGCTGCCATAAAGATAGCTGTTGGGTGGTGTTCTCATCAGATGGCTCAACTGGGGAAGGATATACTTCCAAGCTATGTCAGGCAGGAATTCATTTCTTTACGGCTATTGATTTGTGTAAGCTTGTTTCTTTAAATCTGGCCAGAGAGGAAGAAAGGAGTGAGAGCACCTTTAGCAAGATAGGCACTATACCTTAGGTAATCAGATATAATGATCATATATGTTCTATCACCTTTGCTACATTCCAAGCCACAGATACCACCCACACTCAAGGGGAGAAGATTACACAAGGGCATGAACATCATGAGGCAGGGATAATGAGAACCACTTAGTCTGTAAAACCTGTCCAACTATCTGCTACATCAGGATTATATAAACTATCCCATGGATCTTTAAAAACAGAAGAAATACAAATGTCCCTCAATGGATGAATGGATAAACAAAATGTGGTATATACATACAATGGAATATTATTTAGCCTTAAAAATAAAGAGAATTCTGATATGTGCTACACCATGGATAAACCTTGAAGACACTATGCTAAGTGAAATAAGCCAGATGCAAAAAGAACAAATATTGTATGTTTCCACTTACATGAGGTACTTAGTCAAATTCATAGACACAGAAAATAGAATGGTGGTTTCCAGGAACTAGGAGAAAAAAGAATGGAGAGTTATATTAGTCAGGTCCTCCAGAAAAACAGAATCAAAAGGATGTGAATATTTATAGAGAAAGACTTATATAAGGAACTGACTCATGCAACTATAGAGACTGGCAATCCAAACCTGTTATGTGGATCAGCCAGCTCAAGTCCCAAGAGAACCAATGATGAAGTGCCAGCCCATAGGCTGTCTGCTGGAGAATGTTTTCTTATTTGGAGGAAGATCAGTGTCTTTGTTCTATTCAGGTCTTTAACTGATTAAATAAGGCCCACTCTCATTATGGAGGGAAATCATTACCCTACTGATTAAAATGTTAATCTCACCCAAAAAACATTCTCAGAGAAACTCAGAAAAATATTTGACCAAATAACTGGGCACCCCATGACCCAGACAAGTGACACATAAAACTAAACATCCAGAATTATTATTTAATGAATACAGAGTTTTTAGTTGGAGAAGAAGAATAGTAAGCTGAGTTCTTAATTGGCATCAGATAGAAAAGAGATGTTCAGTAAATCATTTACATTTTTTGGGCTTCATCTCCACCTTCTCAAAATAAGAACCGAGATATATTTTCCTTAAATTTCTTTATATTTTAAAACCTAACTTACTTGGGTGATGTCTTAATCACTAAGAATCTCAAGTGTTAACTATTTACCGCTTGCAGAATATTACAGAATATTACAATTTATATGGTACACCAAGGTGATAGGAAAGAATGAGTTTTTATTGATAGAAGGAGATCTATCTATTTCTAAAGAACTTGTAATTTGATTTTAGAAAGGGAATAATTGTAATGGAATTGAAAATCAATAGAGTGCACTATCAGAGTATATAAAATGAGAGAGTAAAAAATGCTGGCAATCCTACCTTGAGATTTTGAATACAGAGGGTTTTTTTTTTTAAAGATTTTATTTATTTATTTGACAGAGAGAAATCACAAGTAAGCAGAGAGGCAGGCAGAGAGAGAGGAGGAAGCAGGCTCCCCGCCGAGCAGAAAGCCCGATGTGGGGCTCGAACCCAGGACCTGGGATCATGACCTGAGCCGAAGGCAGCGGCCCAACCCACTGAGCCACCCAGGCGCCCCCATACAGAGGATTTTTTAAAGAAAAAAAAATGAATTGTATTTGAAGGGAGTACAGGATTTGTAGACCTTATCACCAGGTCCTGGATTGCTTAGTGATGTTTTTATCAGTGTGGACCCAAAAACACAATGGATGATTATTCTCTCCTGGGTTTCATGGGTGGGGTATGAAAGTGAATAACTGAAGTCTGAGAGACCTAGCTCAATCTTGGAGACCTTCTCTAAAGAATGTAGTTATTTCTAGTGTTGTGTGTATCCTTGGATGTTTAGGTATATAGTCATATATGTCCTTCCAAGACAGTTCTTCCTAGGACAATCCATAAAAGGTTACTAGGAAGTGACGAGCTCACAAGGAAAAAATGTGTCATATCAACAAGTGTGCTTCCATATCACATCTTAATCCACTAGAATACTAATGGCATGCAAAATAATTGAGTCACTGGGGAATGAAAAAGTGTTCTCTTCACTGTGACATGATTTCAGTATTAATTCATTATTAAAACACTTTCCTGGGATGCCCGGGGTTCAGTTGGTTAAGCATCTGCCTTCAGCTCAGGTCATGGTCCCAGAGTCCTGGAATCAAGTCCTGCATTGGGGTCCTCGTTTAGCGGGGAATCTGTTTCTCTCTCTGCAGGTCGTTCCCCCTGCTTGTGCTCTCTCTCTCTCTCTCTCTCTTTCTCTGACAAATAAATACATAAAATCTTTAAAAATAAATAAATAAAAAATAAAAACACTTCCCTGAGATTCTACTTATGTGAAAGTCAGCATGGTGAATGCAGGTAGCAATTTTGCTTCCTGGCACTCAAGATCAGGAGGTGTTGTGGGGCTTGAGTGATAAAGGTAAGTAGCATTATTTGTTACAAGCTGGCTTGACTAGGATATACTTGTTATAGGCTGAGCTTTTTTTAGTGAACTGTATCATGGGGTAAAACTATTTAATTTTAAAAAATATTTATTTATCTATCTATTTACTTATTTATTTTATATATAGAGAGCAAGCTAGCAGAGGGACAAAGGGAGAAGGAGAGAAAGAATCTTTTCTTTTTTTTTTAGATTTATTTATTTATTTATTTATTTGACAGCCAGAGATTATAAGTAGGCAGAGAGGCAGGCAGAGAGAGAGGAGGAAGCAGGCTCCCCACTGAGCAGAGAGCCCGATGCGGGGCTCAATCCCAGGACCCTGGGATCATGACCTGAGCCAAAGGCAGAGGCTTTAACCCACTGAGCCACCCAGGCGTCCCAGGAGAGAGAGAATCTTTAAGAAGGTTCCACACTCAGTGCAGAGCCTGACATGGGGCTTGGTTTCATGACCCTGAGATTATGACCCTGAGATAATGACCTGAACTGAAATCCAGAATCTGACGCTTAACAGGCAGAACCACCCAAACACCCCATAGAGTAAAACTTTAAATGACAGGTGACCTATTTTCCATTTGGTCTCAGATACTTGCACAGAAAAAGGTAATACAAGTAATCCAGGAAAGAGGAGGGAAATGGAATCTTAAGTAGGCTGTCAAGATCAGTGATTTTTCTAAATAGTTTCCTAGATATTTATTTGTATGTTTTTCTCCAATGTTCTTTTATGGATCCCCTCCTTTATTTTTCGTCATGTAGTTTATTTTATTTTACTTTTTTTTTTAAAGATTTTATTTATTTATTTGTCATAGAGAGAGAAGCGAGAGTGAGCACAGGCAGACAGAGTGGCAGGCAGAGGCAGAGGGAGAAGCAGGCTCCCTGCCAAGCAAGGAGCCCGATGTGGGACTCGATCCCAGGACGCCGGGATCATGACCTGAGCCGAAGGCAGCTACTCAACCAACTGAGCCACTCAGGCGTCCCTTATTTTACTTTTTAAAGATATTATTTATTTACTTATTTGTCACAGAGAGAGAGACAGTGCCACACCAGCGGCAGAGTGGCAGACAGGCAGAAGCGGAGAGAGAAGCAGGTTCCCTGCCGAGCAAGGAGCACGATGCAGGACTCAATCCCAGAACCCTGGGATTATGACCAAGCCAAAGGCAGTGGCTTAACCAACTGAGCCACCCAGGCATCCCTCGTCATGTAGTTTAAAGCAAATTCCAGATATCATATCATTTTGGCTGTAAATACTTCAGAAAATATCTTTAATACAGAATTTTTTTTTTTAAAGCATGTATAACTGCAATGAGATGTTTCTTCTCTGGTTAGGAGGCTATGGAGGGAAAATAGGTGAGAATTCTATCAATGAATTCATATAGACAGCCTTATGGGGAGCTCGCTGAAGAGTCTTTGAGACTCCAGTTATTTATGTGTAAAATGTATCCTTTGATGGACGATTCAATTGTGCTGAGTATTACTACTACTAATATTAATAACTATCATTTATTGAGTTCTTATGTTTGAAGTATAGTATTTAGCATTTTCATGCACTATTTCATATGAATCTGCTAGCAAATTATCAACATTATCCAGTGGAAATTCCAATGTCCCAATTTATGGACAAAGACATAAGTTAAGAGTATTAAGTAATTCCCCAAGATTATAGACTAAGGTACTAGGAAAGGAAAGATCCGAAACCAGCTCCATCTGGCTTCAAATTTCTGCTGCTTTGTTATACTCCTGCTATGTTATACTGCCACTGTATGAAGCAGCACTCCTAATTAACTTCTAAAATTACCCACATCACCATGGCTGGAGATGAGTCACACATGATTAACTCCAACATTTCTAATCTAATGATGATTTAAACAGTCAAAATTAAAAGGAAAATGTGAGGCTCACAAAAGCCACAGTATAGAGGGTCTGCTACAGTGCAGTAAACAAATATGGACAATGGAATTAAGTAATCTGGTTTAAATGCACAGTCCTCCACAAATTTAATGTGACTTATTCTTTTGAGTTTCAGTTTCCCTATCTGAAGAGTGAATACAAATGCCTCTCCTCTAATGCTCATAGAAAATAAAGTTTTCCCTTTCATAAATTACCTAGTGAAACATCCTGAAATCCTAGCAGAATCACCACTTTCCCCACCTGCAATAGGCATAACCCAAGAATTTGCGTCAGCCAACTTCCCCGTATGAAGCAAACCTCTTCTTCCTCCTACCAATGATTGAGTCATTCTTCTATTAGATAGCAGTAGCTATTTAAACACTCCAAATTTTTACTTTGCAGAAGTCCTTGACTGCTTCCTCTCTCATTCTTGGAATGAATTCAGAAATGACTTTTGATGACTTCAAGAACAAGACTATGAAGGATCAACCTGATCAGGAGCCAAATGGAAAGAAAGCTAAAGGTACTAGGGGTGGGTGAATGAGCACAGCAAACAGAATTCTAAGATTAGCTCAAAATGTAAATTAACTGAATATAGGATTAGATAGTTGAAACGCCCAAGGATGGAAAAATATTGTAGAATTAATAACATTTACTTAAAAGAAAAACAACTCAGATACAATGGTGATAATGATGACGATGATGATGATGGCGATAACGATGACGATGATGATGATGATGAGCTGTGAATGAACTAACTTGTATGAATGATGATGTATAGATTCAGATAACTTTTATTAAACATTACCATAGTTAGGTTCTATGCTATTCACTTTACGTGCATTATTTCTCTGAATCAGCATTTATAGCAGACATCCAAGTTAACAGGAGTCATTGTTTGTTCATTCATTCATTCATTCTTCATGTTGTAAATATTGAGTGCCCGAATTTCACTACAATTATGAAGCTAAATCTCTCAGAACCTGATTAGATCAGTCACCTACTGAAAATAATCCAATTGCTTTCTGATCAGAAAATCACTAATGGGAACAGGTTGGATTAATGGTCTCTACCTACGGAAGAAATGGGACAAAGGGTGTCCTTTAGAAAATGGGGGTTGCACCTTTCCTGCACGGGTGGGAAGTTGTGATTTGCTTCTAAAAATTCAGGAGTTTCTACACTCAGAGTGGTAGGCATACACTTATAGTATAGAATGAATATTGACCAGAGGGAATACTGGTTGACAGATTTACACAAATATCTACCCTCAAGCTAGAATTCTAAGCAAGAGACACAACTATTCTCTACTTTTCTGCCAGCTTGCTATGTACACTCCAGGAGCTTAATGCCTTTTTATTTATTTATTTATTATTTTTAAAGATTTTTTATTTTTATTTATTTGAGAGGTAGAGATCACAGGTAGGCAGCGAGGCAGGCAGAGAGAGAGAGGAGGAAGCGGGTTCCCTGCTGAGCAGAGAGCCATGTGGGGCTCTATCCCAGGACCCTGGGATCATGACCTGAGCCGAAGCCAGAGGCTTTAACCCACTGAGCCACCCAGGCGCCCCAACTTAATGACTTTTAAATCAGTGAATGAACTGTTTTCTTCCTGTTAAAATTTCTATTTTTCTGTCTCTTCTCTAGAGTCTAACAGAAGGCTTTTGACTCTGTGAATATATTTGACCATTGATTGATTTAGATCATTACACATTTGCACTAGAAAGTTTGTGATGTAACGTTCCAAGCTATGTAGCGGATTAAAGTGGATTAAAGACCTCTGTTTGGATCTTAACATCAGTGTCATCTTAAGCAATTCACTGAGACTTTGGGGTTTCCTTATCTGCATGTAGAGGATAACACTACCAGTACTCTATTTGTTTATTGTACAGGGTGAGGAGTTCATATAGATTATATGAAATATTTTCCTATTGAACCAAAATATCTGTGCTTTTGTAGTGGTGGAGCTGTGAGCTATAGGACTTATTGTTTCTATAATAATGGTGAACTTTTATAACAACAAGAGCCATAGCTGGTGTAAGTATAGGACATGACATTAATGAGTCAAATGAATATTGAAGTTTAATCCCTACTTTTCTTCAGTCAATAACCTCAGTTCTAAGATTGTAATTTTAGTGGAATAAAATTTGAAAACACAAAATTAAATTCTTTGAGGTGATCTGTTGATTAACTAAAGCTTATTTTCTTGGTGTCTGACATTCTTCTATGGTATACTGCTTATAAACATATTGTGTATGAAGTGTGTGTGTGTGTGTGTGTGTGTGTGTGCATTGACATGGTCTCTATTAAAAGTACCAGGCTGTCTGTTCTTTGGATGAAGTTGATCCAGCCAAGCTGGACTGAGAGTTTCTTAGAGAGTCATTATGGTAGAAGTAGATAAAGTATAAGCTTAAGAATCAGATACTTAATATCACATATCTGATACTGAATTCTGGCTCTTAAATTGTGTCAGTTGTGTAACCAAGAGCAAATTAATTAAATTCTGTCTATATTTTTCATCTGAAAGTCATGGACAATGAATTATATGCAGAGCCTTGGGAGGACTAGTAAGGTAAGAAATGCAAAGTACAAGGTATAGTTCAAAGAATTGTTTGATGACTTGCTTCCATCTTTTATGTCTTTCTGATCTATCCTCTGTCACTCTAGGTCTTCATTTCTTTCTTCTCGGTGGTGGTGGTGCCCTATGGGCTGTGACCCTGGGGATCCTTTGCTTGGGATTACTGGTAACCCTTACTATACTGACCATGCAATGTAAGTACGGGAGAGAGGGAAAAAGGGAGAACTTACAAACATGGTTTATTAATCGGTTCATAATAAACTATAAACAAACTCAATTCAGATACATTTTAGGCAAACTTTTTAGAATGAGTGGGAACATGAATAAGTACATTGTGCTTGTCCCTCAAATTGACCGGGACATGGACTTAAGATTATTAATGGTAGGTTTTTTGTTGTTGTTGTTATAACTTAATGGACAAAGTCTGTTTAAATCCTGGAATGATGAAAAAGAAAATAATTTGAAACTCCTAAGCCACAAGATCCCCTGAGAGACCCGAAAGGAAAAGGAATGTTATATAGTTCACATTGAGGTTGTTGTTGTTGTTGTTATTGTTTTCTTGAGAGAGAGATCCCATGGGGGGAGGAGCAGAGGGAGAAGGAGAGAGAGGATCTCAAGCAGACTCCATGTTGAGCACAGAGCCTGACATAGGCCTTGATCTGACCACCCTGAGATCACGACTGAGCTGAAATCAAGAGTCAGTTACTTAACCTACTGAGCCACCCAGGCACCCCTACATTGAATTTTAATAGAGATGATTAAATACCAATTTAAAGAAATACCCTATCAATAAATGAGACATTTAAAATAACTGTAATTCAAATTTATATATGGCCACTTAGAAAAGAGGATGTTGAGAGGAAAAGAAGTGATAAGAAGAAGTGGCCATGAAGGAATGAAAATGATATTGATCATCATATAATCTGCCTGTGTATTCAGGTTGTAGATCTGAGTTCTTTTGTCCATCTAGAATCTAGATGATTAAGGCCTTTGAAGTGCTATTTGATTCTCAGTTGTTGGTTAAAGTCACCAACCGTTTATTTTTTTCAATCTGTTAACACTTAGGGCTTTCCCTAACAACTAGGAGAAGTGCACTTGACTCAGTGGTGGTGATTGGATGAGTCTTCCCATGAGAAGAATCACTTTAAAACAGTCTCAGATCCAGCCTTCAAGCCAAAGGGTCTGTTTTGTACTCAACCATCAAGCTTCTAGAACTGAGACATTTGACTCTTAATATTAGTTGCCTGCCGGGTTTCACAAACTTCATTTCATCCCCATTCTTCCTAAATGTACTGTGGAAAAAAAAAAAAGAAACAAAAAATTCTTGAAATTGTTATGACATAGCAACTTAAAATAATTCTGTGGGAGGGTGTCTCAAAAAGGGGTGTCACAGCTTTTAAATAAAATTAGGAAGTCTGGAGTTGTAGAGAGTTAGCAGAGGAATAAAACACAAATAGAGTAAGTCATTGATGACAACTATTACTAATCACTGAGTCTGGTTGGCATCTATTTCAGATTGTCTGCATTTTATTTATGCCATTGACATACCTTTATTTTATGATTGCTTTTAAACTTGTCTGGAACCATCAGTAACAAGCAAAATCCTTGTTGTTGTTTTAATCAAATGTGCCTGTGACAGTTACTGACATTAAAAAAATATAGTACAGGAATATCAATAACTTTTAAATCCATAATTTTTGAGTAATTTTCCAGCAGTTTATCGTTGTCAAAATGGATTATTTGATTTGATTCTTCGATTTCCTCAAAATCCAGTGGAGGGATTTTTATTCAGGATTGGTAATGGAGTTCTTATTTCAGCTGTCATTTAGTATTACAGGTGTCTGATCGCCTAAAGCAACAGCAAGCAAACCTCACTAACCAGGAAATGATACTGGAGGGACAGATCTTAGCACAGCGCCAGACAGAAAAAGCTTCCCAGGAGTCAGAAAGGGAACTCAAAAAAAAGATAGAAACCCTTACCCAGAAGCTGGATGAAAATTTCAAAAAACAGATGGAACTTCATCAGCAGAACCTGAATCTCCAAGAGGCTCTGAGGAAAGCAGCAAACTTTTCAGGTATGAGGGATGGAGAGGTGAAAAGAAGTAGTGGAAACTGCTCTGTTTATACTTAACTGTGTTTTGAAAATGTCTCTAGGCACAAAATTGACATATCGACATATATTCATAATGTATGACACCAGAAGTTCTCTATTTTTATCATCCTCACCCTTCCCTCTGCTAAATTCTTGAGATACCTGATTTAATTAAGTGCAGTTTTTTGGCAGATTTAAATTTTCTTTTCTCATAAGAACCTCTTCTTTATTTTTAAAATCTAGATTTGAGATTTTTCTGGAAGAATTCTTCTGCCCTTACCCTTTGACATCAATTCTTATTTCCTTCTCTTCCAATATCTTAATCATTGATTTCTTTCCCTATGGGTCTCCTTTGTCTCTGGGAAGGTCTACATTAATTTTATTCTGTAACCCTATTTCTTAAAGTATACAACAATCAATTTAAATAAAATGAATGGAGGTAGGCTGACTTGGAAGTGTTGGGTAGATACTTTAGGTAAGAAAAAAATATAAAGAGCCCAGGAAGTCAGTTTATATAAGAATTAAGTTAATCTTAATCTAGGAGGCAGGTAGAAATACTAGCATCTATAAGAAGGGGATGATGATGTGAACTCTGATGTTATTACAGTGTTATCTGTGTCATTTAGTCTTGGACAACATGTGATTAAATCAGGTATATGCTTTTCATCACAGGGAGATTTAAGGGATATGAGATGGAATTATTCTCAAAGATGCATTGTTTTCTTGGCAGTGTATGAATGAGTACCCTATTCTCAGCATTAGTAACTAATTGCCACTAATAAGCAGAGATTTCTCCAATTCTTGCTTGCACATCTCACTTGATCTGAACTATGCAATTTCTTTGAAAACAGATTATATAGTAACAGTTCACAAATACCCCAGGTCTTTATTTTATAGAGGAAAAAATTGATAGCCAGAGAAGTTAAGTGGTGATAATATGATAGTTTTCTTTCTTTCTTTCTTTTTAAAGATTTTATTTATTTTTTTGACAGAGAGATCACAAGTAGGCAGAGAAGCAGGCAGAGAGAGAGAGAGAGAGAGAGAGAGGAGGAAGCACGCTCCCTGCCGAGCAGAGAGCCAGATGCAAGACTCGATCCCAGGACCCTGAGATCATGGCCTGAGCTAAAGGCAGAGGCTTAACCTGAGCCACCCAGACGCCCCTGTAGTTTTTCTTTTTTAAAATAAAGTTTTGGAGTTAATAAATCCCTTCAATATTTATAGGGTTATTTAAATTTCCAAAAGAAGCAGAGATTTTTAGACAAACTGACCTTTAGCAAGTATCAAACCTGTATTTAATGTCTTTATTAAGGAGAGAGCTATTGAGGAAACCAAAAAATGTGGTGTCTCTAAGAAGGTATAAAGGAGGGAGCCTAATCTAGCAAAGATAGGAATCTTCATATAAACAGACATAGCTACATACCAACCAATGATTTATTCCCCCGATGGGCTGTTAAACAGGTTTTTTTAAAATTTATTTTTTTATCAGTTTTATGAGATTACATCTACGTCAGGACCATCCAGAACCATCTCCCAGAGATTCCAGGCATGGGCAACCAATCAAAAATATTAAGTAATGTTTTTCACTGGTAGACGTCCCAGGTAACATGTTCCATTCCTTGACAGTGTCAGATAAAGGCCAATTTAGAGATAGCAGATAAAGTACTGCTTTTCATCAAGCAGCTTTGAGAAGTTTCTCAAAAATATTAATAATAAAATACTGCATAGGAAAAAAACAGACCGGTTTCCTTAAGTTTGAGACAAGTTTTATCTTTCTTACTAACAAGTCTGTAGTCCACAGTGTAGATATGAAGAGAGAAGATTCTGAAAAGTTACCAAACAAGTGGTTTGCAGAAGGTCGTCTAGCTAGAAAGGCGTGGAGTCTTCAGTCAGGGACTTTATGTTCAGGACAGAAATTAGTGGTGGCTGTCAGTCTTTGGTTGACAACATTATCACTATGGCAGCTTTTTAAAAATGGCGGTTTCCAGGTTTACCCCTAGATTCTGTATCAAAACATCTTGAAGGGCCCCAAAAGATATTTCCTCAATTGATTCAAACTCAGAAGTTTGAGAGGCAGTGCCTGTCGTGATTAAACACATGGATACGAGAGCAAGCCTGCCAAGGTTCATGGTCCCCTTTATCTGCCAGATGAAGAAAATGAATGGAATTTATTTCATCCTGTTGTTAGGAGGATTAAATGTGTTAATGTGTGAAAAGTACTGCCAACCTAGTGCTATTATGTTCCTTAAAAAAAATAATAATAAAAAGGACCCTAGGCTGGCTCAGTCTATAAAGGATGCGATTCTTAATCTTGGGGATATGAGTTTGAGCCCCACCTTGGGGACTTGGATGTGTTTACTTAAAACAAGTTTTTTTTTTTTTTTTAATTAAAAGAAACATAGGTAGTTTGAATACCACATATGCTATGTATTGGACAACACATGCCTAGGAACAGGAAACACAACATTTAAGCATAAATTCATTATTTGAAAACCTGAAGTATTAAAATGCATAAATGTATCTTTTTAAAAAGATTTTCTTTCTTTTTATTTTTTATTTTTATTATTATTATTTTTTTTTTTATTTTAAAGAGAGAAAGTGCACACACTTTGTGAGGGGGAGAAGGGCAGAGGGAAGAGAATCCAGAAGCAGACTGTGTTGAGCACAGAGCCCAAGAGGCATTATCCTACTCTGAGATCATGACCTGAGCCAAAATCAAGAGTTGGTCACTTAACCTATTGAGCCATCCAGGCACCCTGGATTTTATTTCTAATTAACTTCTATACCCAGTATGGGCCTCCACACCAAGACTAAGATTGCATGTTTCACTGAGTGAGTCAGCTCCGTACCCGGAGCATATCTTCTTAATAGCAGTGTAACTATTAATGGATCCATTCCCTGAGCTCTTACTTCCATTCTTCCAAACATAATTATAAAAAATAGGTCACATTCTACAGTTATGTCTCAGCTCAAATTTTGCTTTGGAACAGCCTTATTTTTCATTTAATTTACTTAAATCAGGATACTTTAAGAGAAATAAAGACTATGGATCTATTGAGGTCTTTGAAGACTGGACATAATTCTAATTTTTTTAAAAGATTTTATTTATTTATTTGACAGAGAGAACACACAGAGAGAAGGAGAACAAGCAGGGGAGTGAGAGAGGGAGAAGCAGGCTTCCCGTGGAGTAGGAAGCCCAATGCCAGGCTCGATTCCAGGATCCTAGGATCATGACCTGAGCCAAAGGCAGATGCTTAAGGACTGAGCCACCCAGCCCACCCCCCCCATTCTAATTAAGAGAGATGATTTGCACGTGACAGTCCTGAGGGGAAAATTGATTCAAGAATTGTAGAAATATTTTTACTCAGACATCACTCACTGATCAGATATGCTACACTTCCTAGGTCCTTGTCCCCAAGACTGGCTCTGGCATGAAGAAACTGTTACCGATTTTCCTCTGGCCCATTTAATTGGGAAAAAAGCCAGGAGAACTGCTTGTCTTTGGATGCCCAGATGCTGAAAATTAATAGCACAGATGATTTGGTGAGTTTTTATGGTGGTACGTTGGGCTGAAGTGGTGCATTATAGGGAAATAAATCGGGTTTACTCCCTTGGCAGAGGAGCACATGTTTGAGAATCAAATTACTTATTTTCTAGCCTCATCTGGCTAATGACTGCATGACCTCGGATAGAGAGCTTACATAGTATCTCTAGGCTTCAGTAAATAGGTCTGTAAAACCATGGAAAGGATGTCGAAGATCTCTTTTGGTTCTTTGGTTTTGTGAATCTAATGTAAAATGACCACACTGACTTTATCATCACTTTAGATAAACATTCCTCCCCACAGGAATTCATCCGGCAAGCGAGTGCCCATTCCAATTTTCCGTTCTGGATGGGTTGTCTCTGAGGAAACCCAGCAGCTCATGGCTCTGGGAACGGCTCTCCTTTGATGCCCCACTTGTAAGTTTCCTATTTTTTGCTGAACGTGTTAGTGACGTTGCTTCCACATTCCACATAATGTCCTCTTCTTGTCAGGGAGAAGCTTGGGGGAAATTCAGGAACATCTCCTTCTCCACCTCTGTCAGACAAGGACTTGCCCGTTTAGCCATTCAGACCTTCTCTCCAGTTTATCTTCCCACATTCATTACTGATCTGCAGCTTTAAGACAAGGCTAAATTTCTGACACAAGGTGGCAGTAAATTTACCCCCCCCCCCCCCCCCCCCCCCCCCCCCCCCCCCCCCGCCATCTGCAGGTTCAGACTCCAGGGTCCTGTTTCCCAGATCTATCCTTCAGGCAGTTGTGCCTATCTACAAAGAGGAGCTGTTTTTGCTGACAACTGCATTTTAACGGCATTCAGTATATGTCAGAAGAAGGCGAATCTATTGAGACCACAGTGAATTCAAAGACTCTGGAAGAAGGAGGAAGGAGAATTCTCTTCTGGAATTTAAGTTGTTCTTCGATTAATGAGGTGCAAACTATGAGAGGCCCGAGAACTGCTTGTTAT
This sequence comes from Lutra lutra, assembly GCF_902655055.1. Taxonomy (NCBI): domain Eukaryota; kingdom Metazoa; phylum Chordata; class Mammalia; order Carnivora; family Mustelidae; genus Lutra; species Lutra lutra. The sequence continues at coordinate 90,782,409 of NC_062285.1, forward strand.
TAGCTGACGGCAGAACTCCTTAGCAGAGACTGGGCTTTCGGCTGCCTAGCACTTTGATATCAGAAATTTTAATTCCATCTTTCTCTCTTTCTGTGTTTCTCACCTAGCTTGTCCCAAGTCTCCCTGCCTTCCCTTTTTTTTATTTTAAAGTCTTACTCCTCTTCAATCCTCTACCTCAGTACCATCTTCCCCTCACCTTCTTAAACCACATAGAAGATGGAACATGGAGAACTTGCCCACCTGGTGGATGCATGGAAAAATGCATGCAAACACAGCCCGAGAAGAAACAGAAAAGGGGAAAAGGCCATGCTGGAATCCAGAAACTTGGGTTCTCAATGTTAAAATCTACCACTTGTTGGTCTTTTAAATTGTGATCTTTCTCTGGATTCCACTAGATACACACATGCACACACAACACCCCCTCCCCCACATCATCACATTTTGGGGCATTTGCGATGTCCCAGGAGGTAATTACAAATTGAATGATCTTTTCAGTGAATTAATCACAATTCATTATTGGTTTCGAAATCTGTAATTATTTTTTTCATCCTTTATCAAAGGACAGCTTAATCTCTTTAATCCTTCAGAATAGTTTTGTTAGAAACATGGGGCCTGAGGTAAAAATAATAGATTTTATTTTTCCTTAACCAAACACCATTTGTAAATGAGCTCTTCCCAACTCTGTGTGTTAGTGCAGAAACACACAGGACAAAAATAAGATACTCAACTAAAAACAAACTGAGCCAGGTATGGAAATATAGCTGAATAGAAACAGGTGGAATCAGAAGTATTCCTTCTATTTTCAGTGTTTTTATTCCCTTGCTACCTTCCTTCACAGGTTCTTTTCCTTTTTAAAGGAAGCCTTTCCATTTTACTGTACATAATCCAGCACCAACTTTATAAAAAAAAAACAAAAATTGTATCATTCCTAGGAAGACAAGATATTTTCCTTTCTTAGCACATTTATTGATGTTTAATAGGCATATAACAAACTGAACATGTTTGAATTACACAATAATCTTCGTATGTGTGAACATGTTCCCTTGAAATCGTTGCCACAATTAAGATAGTGAACATTTCCATCCCTCCTGTTTTTATCATCCCCTTCCCCGATACCTTCTCCTCAGACAACCACCAGCTAGCTTTCAGATTATGTTTTGTAGCATTTTATATGAATGGAGTCAAACAGCATGCCTTTTTGTTTATTTTTGGTCTAGTTCCTTTCAGTTAGCATAACCATTTTGGGATTCATTCATCTTGTTGCTTGCATCAATTTTTCATTCCTTTTAAATGTTGAGTATTACTCCCTTGTATGATTATACCCCAATCTGTTGATAAATGACCTGTTGATGTCCATTTGGGTTGTTTTCAGTATTTGTCTATTGCAAATAAAGGTGCTATAAACATTTGTGTACAAGTCTTCGTTTGTACATAGAATTTCTCTTCTCTTGGGTAAATGCTTGGGAGTTTAATGTCAGGATGACTCAGTAGGTGTATGTTCAGCTGAGACATTGCCAAGCTATTTACCAAAGTTGTACCATTTGGTATTCATAACAGCAATGTATGAATGTTCCAATTCCATCTACCCTTGCTAACACTTGGTATGGTCAGTCTTGTAATTGGTGCTATATTACTGTGGTTTAAATTGCATTTCCTAAATGAAAAATCATCTTGAGGTCTTTTTATTTGCTTATATTGCTTATTTATTATCTACATATTTTCTTTGATAACGTTAATACAAATCTTCAGAGAAGTTTTAAGGGTTTTTTTTTTTTTATTGTTACATTTTGAGAACCCTTTGTATATGCTGGGTAAAAGTCCTAAATTTATCAGATTTCATTTTGATCGTTTTTTTTGTTTTTCAGTTTATGGCTTGACTTTAATTCTCTGGAAAAGCAGTTTTAAATTTTGATGAAGTCCATCTTTGTGTTTTTACTGGCGTTTCTAAGAACTTGTTACCACACTCAAAGTGACAAAATTTTCTCCTGTGTTTCCTCCTAGACATTTTATAGTTTCAGGTTTTACATGGAAATCTATAGCTTATTTTGGGTTAGTTTGTGAGTCACGTATTAAAGTGCTCTCTCTCTCTCTTTCTATTATTATTATTTGCACATAAATACTCAACCGATTTAGCAGCATTTGTTGAAAAGACTACATTCGCTACATTGCCTTTGTGCTTTTGTCAACAATTACTTATGTGGATGGGTCGATTTCTGTCTCTCTATTCTGTTCTGTTGACTTACTTAATAGATTTTTACAACACCACTGTGAATATCAGTTTCTCGAAATCATGTAACCCTTCACGGTAACCCTTCAATGTTGTTCTTTTTCAAAGCTGTGTCAATTAATCTACATCTTTGTATTTTCATGTTAACTTTTGAATTGGCTTGTCAATTTCTTAAACCTAACAAACAAACAAACAAACAAATCCTGTTGAAATTTTGAATGTGATTGCATTGACCTTATTAGAAAAATGTGGGCAAAACTGAAATTTTAAAAATACTGATTTGTTCAACTCATAAACAAGGTATAGCTCTCCATTTACTTGTGTTCTTCTAATTTCTTTAAGCAAGGTTTTGCAATTTTTTCTGTATAGATGTTTTACATATTTTCTTAGATTATCAGCATATATTCATATTTTTGATGCTACTAGAGATGGCATTGTCATCATTTGTAATTTTAATCTCCAAATGTCTCTTGATAGTATATAGAATTACAATAAAATTTTTTTATACCAACATAGATCTTGAAACACTTATTTTTCTAATAATTTGTATGTGGTGTGTGTGTAGGTGTATTCCATGGATTTTTACATAGATAATCATGTCATCTATAAATAAAAGCATTTTTATTTCTTCCTTCCTGGATGATTTTATTTCTTTTCCTTGCTAGATTTCATATACTAAATAGACCCTCTAGCAAGCATTGAAAGAATGTGGTGAAAGAGTATGTCCTTATTTTGTTCTTGATCTTGGAAGAAATCCGTGTTAATACCATTAAGTATGCTGTTAACTGTATATTTTTCTTAGATACTCTTTATTCATTTGAAAAAGTTCCCTTTTATTCCTAGAATACTGAGAGATTTTTATCAGGAATGGGTATTGATTGTCTACATCAGCTTTTTCTACATCTATTGAGATGATCGATATTTAGTTTTTTTCTTTTTAATTTTTTAACATGATGAATTACATTGAATAATTATAAAAGGGTAAACCAACCTTGGTTCTTGGAATTTATTATCATTTAATATATTGGTGGATTAATTCTGCTAAACTTTGGTTTAGAATTTTTGCAAGTGTGTTAATGAAGAATATTGATTGTAATTTGCTTTTCGTGTAGTGGCTTTGTCTGGTTTATGTTTTAGAGCAGTACTCCTCAATGTCAATTTCTGGAAGGTTTTTGTGGAACTGGTACTATTGTTCTTTAAGTGTTTGATATAGTTTATCACTGAAGTCATCTGGACATAGGTTTCTTTTTTTTTTATAAGATTTTTAACAATAGATTCAGTTTCATGGATGTAATATCATTTAAAGAATTCTTTCTTGAGTGTCGTTTGTTGGGCATTAGTGTCTTTCAAAGAATTCGTCCACTTTATTAAATATTTAATTTCTTAACCTACATTTTTCTTTGTATTTCTTTTCTTTTTTTTTTTTAAAGATTTTATTTATTTATTTGTCAGAGAGAGCGAGGGAGAGAGAGCGAGCACAGGCAGACAGAATGGCAGGCAGAGGCAGAGGGAGAAGCAGGTTCCTTGACGAGCAAGGAGCCCGATGCGGGACTCGATCCCAGGACGCTGGGATCATGACCCGAGCTGAAGGCAGCTGCTTAACCAACTGAGCCACCCAGGCGTCCCTTCTTTGTATTTTCTTATTGTCATTTAATATCTCTAGAAATTTGTATTAATGCAACTTCTCTCATTCCTGATACTGTTCATTTTTGTCTTTTGTTTTTAAATTAGTTTGGTTTAGAAGAAAAGTTCATTTTTCTTCTTGATGAAACTCTTTTCTTCATTGAAATTACTTTTTTTGTAGAAAATAAAGTCTATTACTTTTGTTTTCTATTTGTTAACTTCAGCTTCAATGATTTTTTCTTTCTTTCTACTTAATTATGTTTTAGTTTGCTCTTCTAGTTATAATTTCTTAAGATAAAAGCTCAGTTCATTGATTTCGGAGTTTTTCTTTTTTTAAATATATCTGTGCTGTGCTTTATGTTTCCCCTTTAGCACTAACTGTAGTGGTATGCAACAAATTCTGGTTTATTTTTCATATTTATTCAGTTCAAATACTTCCCCAATTTCCCATTAGTTTCTTGTCTCATAACGCCCTTGGGAGCTTCCTGTTTTTGGTTGAAATCTGAAACAGCCTCATCTCCCTTACTGAGAGGGCAAGAGGGGGACAAAAGACAGGCAGGCTACTAGGTGGAAGGTTTAATAAGCAAAGGGAACTTACATACAAGGCCTGTCTCAGGTGGCAGCAAGACTAGTTAATCCCCTACCCACCCTCCAAATATTAAAAATTTATACAGAAGCCTTAACTAGGCTCAACCATGCACACTAGGTAGGTGTTCTCATCACATCACTGTCTCAAATCCTTGGAGCAGCTCCTGGGAGCAGGAAAGGCAAACAGAACCCACATTTGATTTGATTTTTTTTTTTTTTTTTTTGATAGAGATCACAAGTAGGAAGAGAGACAGGCAGAGAGAGAGGGGGAAGCAGACTTTCTGCTGAACAGAGAGCCCAATGCTGGGCTCTATCCCAGGACCCTGAGATCATGACCTGAGCTGAAGGCAGAGGCTTAACCCACTGAGCCACCCAGGTGACCCAGAACGTACATTTGAAAGACAGGGAAGGGTATGAGGAACTACACATTGCTGGTCCAGCTCACAGGTCAGTTGAAGGTCATGCCTTTTCCATGACCTTCCCCAAAACTCCATCCTTTATGACTATCTCTTATCTTATAATCTCACATACTTCCTTCTTCTACAGTGTGCCCTGAGCAGTCAGCAAGGGGTTTCACCAGCATGAAGGTGGCTCCTTTGGTGGCCCTCTGGCTGTCCTGGAGGCAGATGCCACAGCAATAACACAGGTACATGTAAGAGAAAGCAATGAGTCCAAAATCAGTGACACATTTTTTTTTTTTTTTAACCAAGCAACCAAGATCCCAACCACTGTTTATTAAGTCCCCTGCGCTGGGAGTTGGATCATTTAGGGCATTTCCTTTATCATTCTGTGACTTAATAAAGATAATACATTAGCAGATGTATTAGGTATGAACACATAAGATTCTGTTTGGATAATGGCACGGGTGCCTCCTTGAGACATAGGGATAATGTCTAAGGCCATTCTATTTTTTTGAAGACTCTCATTAGAGTCATTTTGGCATTCAGTAAGAACAGGCTGTGTTGACTATCATTTAAGGCTTGTTGGGTGAATTTAGTAAGGGCTTCTCTGTGTTCCATAACCTCCTCTAAACCAATGGGGAGCAAAGATAGCAGCCAAATAAGAAACCAGTAGAAAACAGAATGTGCCCACCTGGCTTGAGGAGAGGAAGGTTGGCAGTTTTAGGAACCTGACCTGGTTGTACATACCTCTGCAGGAGGCAGCACTGCCAGGCATGAGGAGATGGCCTGGGGACAGGATATGTCAGACCAGAACCCCTATCTTCTCCTCTCTTTTAGTGATGTGTGTTATATTCCATGTATATATTTCAACATGGTCCATCTTACATCAGGACAACAGAATTTCAGTGGAGATTGAATAATTTCCCCTCACCCAGAGGGTGCAAATAGCTCACTCATCTTGGGGGATATACCATGGCGAATTCCAGGAGATAATTTTTTTTTTTTTCCCCCAGTCATAACATGGCTTTGTTCTCTCAACAGCATGGAACATTGATCCTCAGTGAGAATCAGGTCAATGGCTGTTTCCCAAGACTTCCATACATCTATGGTATTTGTGCCTCAGCCAGGGTCCCCAGTCTGGCATGTGGGGTGACAGGCCCTACTGGTTGATCATTCAAATTTATTAAAGCCTGGGATAGTACTTTAGTCCACTCAGTCGAGGTGGTTTTACCTGTTAATTAATCTGCTGTTTCAATATTTCATTTTTCCTTTCTACCAACCCTGCTGCTTGCCATTTATAGAGAACATGGAACAGCCAATGTCAATTTTTTGCCCAGTCTTGTACATCATGACCTTTGAAATGTGACCCCTCACTACCATCTCTCCTAATACTCAGCTTCTCTCATCTCCTAATGGTGGTAGTCTGGTTTCCCAGTGACAGAGGAAAGCTTGGATTAGGTCAGATTCAGTGTCCACACAAACTAAGGCATACTTAGAACCCTCACTCGGAGAAAGGTGGCTAATATAATCAGTTCGTCAGTTCCTTACAGCTTGGAAACTTCAGTGGATGGTTCCAGAATCTTTCGGCAGTTGTCCTGGGCATTGTTGAAGGATACAGAGGGTGTGCTGTTACTTCATGAACCAAGTCACTGTATTTCAAGGGCAATCCAGCATCCTTGGCAATATGCCTTCCCACCAGGCACTGTGGAGGTCCCTCTTTCATTTTATTTTATTTATTTGACAGAGAGAGAAAGAGAGAGTACACAAGCAGGGGAAATGGCAGGCAGAGAGAGAGGGAGAAGTAGACTTCCCACTGAGCAGGGAGTCTGAGGCGGGGCTTGATCCCAGGATGCTGGGATCACGACCTGAGCCGAAGGCTGACACTTAACCAACTGAGCCACCCAGGTGCCCCAGTGGTCCCTCTTTCTATGCGCCCCATCTGCTGAATCTATTGAAGGGTCAGTAGTTAGGGTTTGTAACTGAGCTAGAGTATCAGCTTTCTGACGGCCAGGGGATATCCGTTCCTTGTGAGCTGGGACATGGAGGAAAGCGAAGAGTGCCACAGGCTCTTGCAGATGGACCCAAATGTCTTTCCACATATGCAGCCCCCACAAGGGTTTATGTATCATCATCCATCCCTTGGCTTCCCATTGTCCAAGTCATAGGATTAATCCCTCTGAAAACAGCCCCACTGTTAGTACAAAGGATTAATGACCAGGACTCATGAGTGATCACCAGACAAACTGCTTTGAGCTCAGTGCACTGGCTACGTGAGAGGCTCTCCCTGGAGAAACACAGGGATCACCACCACTAGGAGTTGTTGCTCTGTTGGGGTAAAATGGGTTTCTGTCCCCTTACAGAGCCAGGACCAAAATCCTAGGGGCACTCCCTATTCTGTTATCTCTGCCACAGTGCTCAACTCATCCCTTCTGGAGTCATACACACATGTAACTCAAACGGAAGCCTTGCTTGAGAGATGCCCAGAGATTTAATCTACTTAACTTGAACTTTTGCTTTTTCACTGCTGCTCTGATCTCCAGTCCCATATGTACCCTTTCTTTACCAGGTGGTATAAGGAATGGAGGCGCTGGGCCAGGTGGAGAATAAAAGTCTTCCAGAACCCCATCATCCCTACAAAGGCTTGTACCTTATTAAGGACAGCTTTTGGGGCAACATGGGTTTTACCCCACCAGCAACATCCAAAATGTTATAGCAGTGCCTGGGCTTTAGATTTCGGTAGGTCCGTTACCCATCTCCTCCCTTACAGATGCTCTAGCAAAGGCTACGAGTGTCCTGCAGCAGAAGCAAGTCTTCCCACGTTAATACTGTATCATCATAAAGGGGCCCATTTTACTGATGTGGGGAAGGACAACAGGGACAGGTCCCAGTTACCATCCCATATATGGTGGTGCTGTGTAGGCAAACTTGAGGGAGCACTGAAAAGTTCATCATTGTCTCTCCCATATGAAGACAAATTGATCTTAGTTATCAGAAACATGTGCTTATCCAAGTGTTTCCCATGAATCTCCTTGAAGGTGAAGCACTTTTACAAGACATTTTTTAAATTTCATTTTATTTTAACCAAGCATCAGAGTAAAACAATAACTGCGAATGACAAAAAACTTAAAAATGACCATGCTTAAAGACTGGAGGAGAGGTCATTATGATGAAATTGACAAGAGAACTTAGTTATTTATATGACATACATTTTAAAATTGTGATTGGTGAGCACTTGGGTGGCTCAGCCGGTTAAGCGTCTGCCTTTGGCTCAGGTCATGATTCAGGACCCTGGGATCAAGCCCCTTATAAGGCTCTCTGCTCAATGGGAAGCCTGCTTCTCCCTCTCACTCTCCCTCTGTGTTCTCCCTCTCTTTCTCAAATAAATAAATAAAATCTTAAAAAAATTGTGATTGGTAACATTAAACCAGGACATATCAGATATTAGTAATTGTATACAAATATATCCTAAAGAAAGTTTAGCACCACTTTTGAGTCGGCAATGCTTCTCATCAAGTTTAACATAGACAAAAAAATAATTAGTTGTTAAAAAAAACCTTAACTTTTTAATAGATAAGACTCAGTTTCTTAAGTAATAAAAAACCTGGTAAAGAAAAAACATGGAATCTTTATTTTCTAGGCAGATTACATTACAAGTACAGGAAAAAATTTGTTTATAATTTCTTATTAAAAGCAGACCACTAATCTACAAAAACTTTTTCCTCCTAACAGAGAGAAAACCAAACTTTAATTTTACTATGGTATATTTGTGAAATCAAAACTCTCTTCTAAAACAAACAAAAAAAACCTTCCAGAAATCAAATCTAATCTTAGCTTGACTACAGGTAAAATTCTTTTCTCAATACTCCTTTTCCGCAAACCTTCCACAATTTTCTAAACCCATTCAACTATCATTCCAAAATTCCAGCTGTGAATTGGGTACCCACTCCCATGGCTTAAGCTTTTCATGGATATTTGTGATCTTTTGAGGGTTAATTTTGGGGCAAGGGAACTTCTCCAGCACTGTGTATTTTAAAAAGCCCTTCTCCCCCCCTTTTTCCTTCAGTTTCTGTGGGCAAAGGTTATCTATTGGTTGTTTACATTTCAAAAACATGATAAGGTTTACAACTCAAAAGGACACAGAAAGAATGTAAGTTTTCTCTTGGAGCTTTTGGGGTGATTGCTATTTAAAATGTTCTTTGTATAAAGGATCCCAAGTCATGAGATATTTTGTCTGTTCCCTCATCAATCACCATAAAAGCTTCCTCTTCATTCTCATCTTTCCCAGAAATTCCACCTCTTAATCAGGCTTTGTCACCACTGCCTGGATCTTAATCAGAGGCAGCATGCACCCTCCTAGCTTTGCAAAAGAGCATGCTAAGCACTCCAACTGATTATCCTGCTCTCCCACTTTGGCAGCTGGCCCACGCTAGGCGGACTAGTGGACACCCACACACCCTTCTCTAACTTCGGCTTTTCCAACTTTCTAACCCAAGCTTCAGCCTCTAGTTGGGCATTGGTGGCCAGCCGAGCTGCCCACCGTTGAGACCAGCCTGATGCGGCACCCATGTACTTCCCTTTTCTGCCAGAGGGCGCTGTCCGCAGTTTCTCCAATAAGTCCATTACAGCAGTCAGCACTCCCGGGGAGGGGGGCGGTCCCTGGAGTCATGCACTGGTCCACAAGCATCTGATGTACTGACCACCCCTCCCCACATAAAAATCAACGGATCCCCACGAGATCCCTCAATCCCGTGGCTTGTTTCTTCAGTCTCGTTGCTGGTTCACCAGTGGTTTGTTTGCAACCCTCTTGGGAGTTTCCTCCGTGTACCCTGAAACCAGCCCCATATTCACCAAGGGCAGAGAGAGATGAAGGAAAGAGGCAGGCCTTTCCAGATTGGTAGGGGGTAGGTTTAATAAGCAAAGGAAACTTAGATACAAAGCTCATCTTGGGCTGTTATAAGACAGTGAAACCCCACGCCCACCAATTTAAAAGTTTGTGTAGAGACCCTAACTAGGTCCAGTCACCTACACTATGCAGATGTTCTCAACAAGACACGCTATTTCAAGCCTATGATCTTGGAGCAGCCTCTGGGCATGGGAGAAGCAAGACGAATCATATCCGCAAACAAAGGAGGGGGTGAGGAGTTTCCCAGGGTTGAGCTCACAGGCCAATTAAGAGTTACATTTTTTTTCCCCAATAACCTTCCCCAACAACTTCTTTGATCAACTGGTTATTTAGAAATGTGTTATTCAGTTTCCAAATATTTGGGGATTTTCCAGAGATCATTGTGTTATAGGTTTTTTTTAAATTTTTAAAATATTTTTAAATTTTTTAAATAAACATATAATGTATTATTAGCCCCAGGGGTACAGGTCTGTGACTCACCAGGTTTACACACTTCACAGCACTCAACATATGTGCTATAGGTTTTTAATTTAATTCTATTCTAGGCAGAAAACAAACTTTCTATAACTTTACTTTTAAATGTATTGAGGCCTATTGTTAAAATTTTCATGTCTACTTAAGGAGAATGTGTATTCTGCTGTTCAATGGAGTGTTCTAAAAATGTGCAACAGGTGAAAGTAGTTCAAGTCTACCACATCCTTGATGATTTGGGGGGGTTTATTATCCTATCAATCATTGAAAGAGAAATATTTAAACCTCTGACTATAAATTATAGTCTTACCTGTTTCTCTTGTAGTTCAGTTTTTGTATCATATATTTTAAAGCTTTGGTAATAGAGGCGTAAGTATTGTGGATTGTTATTCCCTCTTGAGGAATTAACCCCTATGTCATTATGAAATGAACTTCTTATCTCTGTTAATAATGTTTGCTGTGTATTTATCTGTCTGAAATTGATGTAGCCATATAGCCATTCCTGGTTTTCTCTGAGTAATGTTAACATGGTGTATCCTTTTTAGTCCTTTTACCCTTTTTTTTTTTTAAGATTTTTATTTATTTACTTGAGAGAGAGCAAGAGTGAGAGAGAGAGAGTACAGAGGGAAAGGGAGAAGCAGACTCTCGGCTGAGCTAAGAGCCTGATGCAAGGCTTGAGGGCAGGACCCTAAGATCATGAGCTGAGCTGAAGGCAGACACTTAACCCACTGAGCCACTTAGGTGCTCCAGTGCTTTCACTTTTAACATATTTTTTCTCTTTACACTTAGGATGTATTTCTTCTAGGTGACATATAGTTGAGTCTTGTTATTTTATTTGTTTGTTTATTTTAAAAATATTTTATTTATTTATTTGACAGTGAGAGACACAGCAAGAGAGGGAACACAGCAGGGGGAGTGGGAGAGGGAGAAGCAGGCTTTCTGCCCAGCAAGGAGCCGGTGGGGGGGGCTGGATCCCAGGACTCCGGGATCATGATCCAAGCCCATGGCAGAGGCTTAAGGACTGAGCCACCCAGGTGCCCCGAGTCTTATTATTTTATACAACTTGACAATTTCTATACTTTGGGTGTTTAAACTATTTACATTTAATATGATTTTGATATAATTAGATTTAAATCTTTTTGATATTTGTTTTCCATTTGTTTCAACTTACCTTTGTTTCCTTTTCCTTTTCCTGCCTCCTTTAAAAAAAAAAAGATTTTATTCCTTTATTTAAAAGAGAGTGCCTTCACAGGAGCAGGGGAAGAGGCAGAAGGAGAGAGAGAGGGCAAGAAGAGGACTCCCTGCTGAACTCAGAGTGAGGAGGGCAATGTGGGGCTCCATCCCAGGATCCTGAGATCATGATGTGAGCTGATGTCAAATGCTTAACTGATAAGCTACCCAGGCATCCCTTGCTACCCACTTTTGTATTAATTAACTATCCCATTTTATCTCCCTTTTGGTTTATCAGCTATCTCTTCATTATGTTATTTCTGTAGTTGTTTCAGGATTTATAATACCATCATGACTTATTGAAGTGATGTTATGCAACTTCATGTATAGGAATAGAACCCGACAATACGATACTTCCATTTCTCTTCTCCCAGCTATCATGCTAATGGTACCATATATTTCATTTTCATATATAATATGAACACTAAAATACATAGTTATTATTTTTACTTAAAGAGTAAATCATCTTTTTTTGAAAGAAAAAAAAGATTTTATTTATTTGTGTGTGAGAGAGAGAGAGAGCACATGCTCTGGGGAAAGAAGGGGAGAAGGAGAGAGAATCCCCGGCAGATGCAGGGCTTGATCCCACAACTCTGGGATCATGACCTGAGCCAAAATCAAGAGTTGGCTGCTCAACTGACTGAGCCACCCAGGCACCCCAGGAGTAAATCATCTTTTAAAGACATATTTACCCATGTAGTTACTATTTCTGATTCTCTTCATTTCCCCCCTAGATCTACATTATCAGCATGTGACATTTTCATTTGTCTTGAAGGACTTCCTTTATCATTTCCTGTTGAGAAGGTCTGTTTGTGAGGAATTTTTTCTGCTTTTTGAACACATTTGACAAAATTGAAGCTATTAAGCTATTATCTATTCAAATATGTATTTTGCTTCACCCTGAACCCCTCTTGCCTGCCAGGGACTCCAATCACATGTATATTAGGTGGCCAGAAGATATCTCACAGTACCCTAATGCTTCCTTCTTTCCTTTCACTTTCCCTTCCTCCCCCTGGCCTTCCTTCTTTCTCTCGTCCTTCCTTTTTAAAGTTATTTCTCTCATGTTGCACGTTTGATAGTTTTTATTGTTATATCTTCAAATCCATTAATCTCTTCTGCTGAATGTGTCATTAATACCTTTCAGTGTGGTTTTCTTCTTACACTTCATAGTTTTCATTTCTAGAAGCATGCTTTGTTGTTGTTGTTGTTGTTGTTTTTAAAGATTTTATTTTAAAGTAATCTCTACACCCATTGTGAGGCTCAAGCTCACAACCTAGAGATCAAGCGTTGTCATGTGCTCTATCAACCGAGCCAGTCAGGTGCCCCTATCATTTTAAAAAATATCTTCCATGTCATTATGCAGCTTTTTAAATATATGAATAAGAACATAGAACTATTTTAATGTCTGGACCTTTTAATTCTAGCCTCTGAGTTGGTTTTGATTATTTTTCTCCTCCTGACCTCATCTCCCATAAGGGTCATGTTTTTCTGACTCTTGGCATGACTCTTAATCTTCAATTGAAAGCCAGGCATCATTAATTTTACCTAGGTCAATGCCAGATATTTTTGTGTTCCTGTAAGTATTCCCAAATCTTATTGTGAGAGGCATTTGAGTTATATAGAAAGAGTACAATCTTCCTGGTTATTCCTTTTATGATAGGCAGCACCAAAGAAGTTCTCACCCTGGGGTTAACTATTCTCCATAACCAAGGGAAGATTTTCTGAGGATTCTTCTCAGTGGTCTATGAACTGTGCTCTTTTTCAGCCTTGTTGTTGAGAAAGGGCATTATTGCCTGCCCTGACTGAACACTGTGTAGTATTTCCCTCTTCTTGGAGGGTTCTTTCCCTCAGTTTCCTGGCAGTTCCCTCACAGGCATGCTCTGCTCTGCCCCCTGCTGGTTGCTCACAGTGGACCCTCTGCAAATGTCTTCTCTCTCTGGGCAGCTGTTTCTCTTTCACTCTTCTCCAAACTCCTGTCTTTCTCTTTCTCAATTCAGGTGTCTTCCAGTACCCTCCTCCTTTCCCCTTCCCTGCGTGTGGCCTGCAAACTGTAACCATAACGGGCAACAGAGCTTACCTTGTTTGTTTTCCATCTGCCATGAATCATGGCCCCTTGTTGTCTCATAAGCAGTGTTTTGAGAACTGCTGCTTTATGATATGCCTGGTTTTGTTTGTGTTTCAAGTGAAAAGGTAAATCCATGTTGGCTTTAAGCAAAAGTCCAAGAGAAGGATTTCATAATTAATTACTTACATTTTTCTTTCTGTTGGAGCTACTGATATCTCTGAACGAAGATAGTTTGAGCTGAAAGAATCCCTGGGGAAAAAATTCTAGAACATGACTTTCTTGCCTCTGTGTCTAATAGAGTTTCTATTTCCAAGTTGATGACAGAGCTGTCGCTGTCAGCCAAGCTGACAGTGCCTATGGGTCACCTGTCCAGTCACACTTGCTATTTCTGTCTCCAGTTCTTACAGACATTGGTGGCTTCTCTTCTTAAACCTTAAGTTTAGAGGCAATTGACCTAATTTTGGGATCTCTCTCTCTTTCTTAGTTTAAGTGATTGTTTCTTGCTTCCTTTGAATCACTTTAATCAATAAAGTATTGCTAAACCACTACAACCTTTGGTCTGTAGCATATTTACGTATACCCTGACAGCAAAGGCTGGTTTTTACATTTTAAAGTGTTATTAAAAAAAAAATACACAGCAAAGACTGTAAGGGATCCACAAAGTCTAAAATATTTACTCTCATTCTTTGTGCAAAAAAGTTTGCTGACTCCTGATATAAATAACTTAATGTTTATGCCGTGTTTATTTCTCATTAAAGATGTGCACAAGGACCCTGAATTTGGACTACCGGAGTTCAAATCCTGCTCTGTTACCATCTCTGTAACGAAGGCAAGTTACTTGATATTTTAGTACCTTGATTTCCTTAATTGAAATCTTTAACTGATATCTTATTATCTTGATTTCCTTAATTGAAAGATATAAATATCATGCTAGTAACTCATAGATCTTCACATCTAGTAGCTTATAGATAGAATTTAATGGGATAATGCTTACATAAAACTTCACGTCATGCCCAAGATTTGACAATAGTTCAAGAAATGTTAGTTGTTTATATTATTAGTTCATTTTCTTCCTGTTTTTATAAAGTGCTACAAGTGTTTCTAATAGTAGGTTCTCAACCTCTTACAATAAATTCTGGCCAAATAACTTAAAGACTTTCTTAACCTAGGTTTAATTGTGTTTTGTAAACATTGCTTAGAATTTGTTGTTGTTATTGTTGTTGTTGTTCTTGAATAGTGTGCTGTAGAATGTACCCTGACTTGGCACTTGTTTCCTTAGCAATAAAAAAAAAAAATTAATTAATTAAATTTAAAAATTACTTTTCAACTTTTCTTTCTTTCTACTTTGTAGAGATTTTCTGAGTTAATCAGGGCTCTGCAAGGCATTTGTGTAAGTATGAGAGTGGATGGTGTATATAAGTGAATATTATTTCAGATATTGGGTTACCTTAGAGTACTTCACAGAGTTAGGCTATCTATGCTGGTTTGGAGACATGAGCAGAATATGTATACTTTCCTGAATCTATCACTCAAGTTTTTACATCTTAGTGAGTAAAATGAGCAAATTTTAAATATCCAACCTTCATAACTTAGTATCTCCAAACGTACCTTCTTTGCACCTACATTTACTTCCAACTTCAGCCCTACCATGATCATTTATCTTCATCCCCACAGTGTGCATGGTATTAATCTGCCAAGGATTCCATGGACCAGAGACTTGATGGACCATGTTTCCTGGGAGCAACTTTTAAACATGAGAGAAGTAAGTGGTTCTGAGCATTTGCATAGTTGGGAAACTCAGAATTCTAAGTAGGAGTATTAGCCATTTGGCTTGTACCTGGACCATAAGAAAATCTAAGTGGCTTTGAACATTATTGAGTTGGTTCTTAGTTAGGACACAGTTAAACTTAATGGTCC
The DNA here is from genome assembly GCF_902655055.1 of Lutra lutra. Taxonomy (NCBI): domain Eukaryota; kingdom Metazoa; phylum Chordata; class Mammalia; order Carnivora; family Mustelidae; genus Lutra; species Lutra lutra. Next base: position 90,797,834 of record NC_062285.1, read on the forward strand.
ATATCATACGTCAGTGAACAGTTACATGGCTCAGCTCTTCCCTGGCTCTTTTACTCCATTAAGAGCACAGCTGACAGATCATTTATAATTCTACCATTAGAGAACAGACAATCCAGTAGTAGTATAAATTATTCAAGTTCAGTAAAGTAGCCTATAAGACTGATGGCAGAAATCCACCTCAATACATTCATAAATGTCAAATGATCTGCCTTCACTAAGCTCTTTTCTGAAATATGCTTATATGGGACCAAGTCTTCTATTTGTTTGCAACAAATCTCAAACATTATGAAAAACATTTGAGTGAGCAATTTTTCCAAATATTATGACTATGATATTAAGTACATGTGTTACATTTTGGAAATAATGTAGGATACCTAATATTTAATTTTAAAATAGCTGATTATACATTTCAGTAACTGAAATACCAAAATAATAGTATCAGGATATTTTGTTTTCTCCAAGTTATTCTAATTTACTTTCACAGGGAGATGTGGATTAAATGTTTTTCTCATTTACATTTTTTTGGTTATTCATTTATTTAACAGCTCTCTTCAGTGCCTTCTTTCTTTAATACTAACAGTGTAAACAGTAATGAATATACATAGAGCCTATTCTCATGCTGCTTACTGTCTAGAGTGGCTAAAGAAAGATAAATTAAAAAAGCTACATGTATACAATTTTATTCATGTATTTAACATGTGCAAGCACTATTTTGGATGTTGGGAATTAGTAGTGCAAAAGACAAGGTCCCTGCCTTCTGGGAACTTATGATACAGTGGCAAAAGTTAAGAAGTTAAAAATTAGGGGCACCTGGGTAGCTCAGTCGGTTAAGCATCCCACTCTTGGTTTCAGTTCAGGTCATGAACTCATGGTTTGTGAGAGTTGGGCTTTCCTGCTCAGCTGGGAGTCTGCTTGAAGATTCTCTACCTCTGACCACCCCCCATCCCCCTGCAATGCTCTCATGTCCTCATGCTCTCTCTCTCTCTCTCTCTAAAAAATAAATAAATCTTTAAAAAAATTAAATAAGCATACATGGCAATAATACAGATGCCTTTAAGCAGAGTGAAAGTCACATTTTTATTATGAATCGGGTCCAACCTGCAGAAATTCTTCAGTTTTACTTAAAAGTGAATAAAATAGATTCACTTCTTCTAACTTGTCTTGAAATTCCTAATACAAAATAGCAGATGGCACCACCACCTCGTTCAGTTCTACCAAATTTTGCTAAATATTTTTGATTAGTTTGTCCTGACTTCGCTCAGATCACACACCCCATGGAATCTGGTTTCATTTTTTTAGTTATCCTGTACCTTTCTTAGTCATGATCCAATGTTCCCAATAGAGCTCCCCTGCGCCGGGGCCCATGAGTAGGCCGAGTCCTCTCGGTGTGTTATCCGGGTGGCCACACATGCCCCAAGCGAGAAAGGGCCTGATTTGGGCAGAACGCTCGAGAGAATTGGCCAGAAAATGCCCGGTGAACTCGCTTTGGGTGCCGCACGTCTGTAGGTACGCCCCCTGGGCCTGTCCCGGCAACCTGAGCAGTTGAGCCCTAACCCCACCAGAAAGGCCTCCGGGGGGCAGGCTCCAGCGAGGCTGATGCCTCCTGCTCCTCAGCCTCTGGAGGTCCCCTCCCTGGAGCTGTCCAATTGGGTCAGGCCTGCCCCCGAAGCCTGGGCACGAACCCTCGCCTACTTTCTCAGCCTTCCCTTTCCAGGGACCTGTCCCCCAGGGCCTCCAATTGGGGAGCCCTGAGTCTCGTGCCACAAACCACCCCTCCGAACCCGGCGCAAACAGTGTCCTTCAGCGCTTCGGACAAGCCTCGGAGTGAGAGAAACCTTCGTGCTCACACGAGGTCAGCCCCATCCTTGGGCGCCTCAGCCGCCGGAAAAGTCGGAGGTGGACGTCCGGCCGCAACCAGTCCCTCAACTCTGCTCTGGGTATGCTCCCCTGTGCCAGGGCCCCCGGGTGGGCCGCGTCCTCTCGTCACGTTTTCCGGGTGGCCATGACATGCCCCTAGCGAGAAAGGGCCCATGGCCACGGGGAGCAGGGTGGTCCGCAGGGCTGCCCAACGCCGGCCAATTCTCACGAGCGTTCTGCCCAAACTGATCCCGGTTTGGGCAGAACGCTCGTGAGAATTGGCCGGAAAACGCCCGGCGAACTCACTTTGGGCGCCGCACATCTGCAGGCCTGCCCCCTGGGCCCGGCCCGGCACCCAAGCTGTCCCATCTATACCCCACCAGAAAGGCCTCCGGGAGGCAGGCTCCGGTGAGGCCGACGCCTCCTGTTCCTCAGCTTCTGGGGTACCTTCCTGGAACTGCCTGATGGGGTCGGGCCTGCCCCAAGGCCCGGGCACGAACCCTCGCCTGCTTCCTCAGCCTTCCATTCCAGGGTCCTGTGCCTCAGGGCCTCCAACAGGGGCACCCTGAGTGCCGCGCCACAACTCCCCCTCCCACCCCGGTGCAAACAGTGCCTTTCGGTGCTTCGGACAAGCCTTGGAGCGAGAGACACCTTCGTGCCTCCATGGAGGTAGGATAATCCTTGGGCGCCCCAGCACCCGAAAATTTGGAGGCAGACGCACGGCAGAAACCTGTCCCTACACTCTGCTCCGGGAATGCTCCCCTGTGCTGGGACCCCCGGGTGTGCCACGTCATCTCGGCACGTTTTCTGGGTGGCCGCCACATGCCCCAAGCGAGAAAGGGCCCTCGGCCACGGGGAACAGGGCGGTCCGCATGGCTGCCCAATGCCGGCCAATTTTCACGAGCGTTCTGCCCAAACCGAACCAGAGAAACCTTCGTGCCCCCACAGAGGTCAGCCCCTGCCTTGGGCGCCCCAGCTGACCATAAAGTCGGAGGCAGATGGTTGGCCACAACCCATCCCTCAACTCTGCTCCAGGAACGCTCCCCTGCGCTGGGGCCCCCCGGTGGGCCGAGACGTCTCGGCGTGCTTTCTGGGTGGCCGCGTCATACCCCGAGCGAGGAAGGGCCCTCGACCACGGGGAGCAGGGCTGTCCGCAGAGCTGACCAACACCGGCCAATTCGCGCGAGATTTCTGGCCATCCAATTCTGGTTTGGGCAGAATGCTCATGAGAATTGGCCAGAAAACACCTGGCGAACTCGCTTCAGGCACCGCACGTCTGCAGGTATGCCCCCTTGTCCCGGCCCGGCATCCCGAACGGTCTCGTCCAAAACCTGCCAGAAAGGCCTCCAGGAGACCGACTCCGACGAGGCTGATGCCTCCTGCTCCTCAGCCTCAGGTGGTGCCCTCCCTGGCGCTGTCCGATGAGGCCGGGCCTGCCCTGAGGCCCGGGCACGAACCCTCGCCTGCTTCCTCAGTGTTCTGTTTCCAGAGCCCTGTTCCTCGGGGCCTCCAACTGGGGAACCCTGAGTCCTGCGCCACGATTCTGCCTGCAACCCTGGTGCAAATGGTGCCTTTCGGCGCTTCGGAAAAGGTTCAGAGCGAGAGAAACCTTCATGCCCCCACAGAGGTCAGCCCCATCCTTGGGTGCCCCAGCCCCCGAAAATTCGGAGGCGGATGGCCGGCCGCAACCCGTCCCTCAACTCTGGTCTGGGAACTCTCCCCTGCGCCGGGACCCCCGGTGGGCCGCGTCGTCTTGGCACGTTATCCGGGTGGCCACACATGCCCTGAGCGAGAAGGGGCCCTCGGACACCGGGAGAAGGGCGGTCCGCAGGGCTGCCCAAGCCGGCCAATTCTCAGGAGCGTTCTGCCCAAACTTATCCCGATTTGGGCAGAACGCTTGAGAGAATTGGCCAGAAAACGCCCGGTGAACTCGCTTCCGGTGCAGCAGGTCTGTAGGTACGCCCCCTGGGCCTGTCCCGGCAACCCGAGCGGTCGTGCCCTAACCGGGCCAGAAAGGTCTCCCGGAGGCAGGCTCCTGTGAGCCGATGTCTACTGCTCCTCAGCCTCCGGGGTCCCCTCCCTGACGCTGTGCGATGGGACCAGGCTGCCCGGAGGCCCAGACACAAACCCTTGCCTGCTTCATAAGCCTTCCATTCCAGGGTCCTGTGCCTGGGGACACCACCTGGGGAACCCTGAGGTCCCGAGCCACGACTCCCCTTCCCACCCCGGTGCAAACGGTGCTCTCGGCGCTTCGGACAAGCCTCAGAGTGAGAGAAAACCTTCGTAAACTCACAGAGGACAGCCCCATCCTTGGGAGCCCCAGCCGCCAGAAAGTCTGAGGCAGATGCCTGGCCGCAACCTGTCCCTCAACTCTGCTCCAGGAACGCTCCCTTGTGCTGCGGCCCATGGGTGGGTCGCGTTTGTCTCAGCGCATTTTCTGGGTGGCTGCGACATGCCCGAGCGAGAAAGGGCTCTCGGCCACCCGGAGTAGGGCGGTCCACAGGGCTGCCCAATGCCGGCCAATTCTCATGAGCATTCTGCCCAAACTGATCCTGGTTTGGGCAGAACGCTTGTGAGAAATGGCCAGGTAAACGCCCGGCAAACCGCTTCGGGCGCCATACCTCTGCAAGGCTGTCCCCTGGGCCTGGCCCAGCAACCTGAGCGGTTGCGCCCTAACCCCGCCAGAAAGGTCTCCAGGAGGCAGGCTCCTGTGAGGCTGAAGCCTCCTGCTCCTCAGCCTCCTGGGGACCCCTCCCTGGTGCTGTGCCATGGGGCTAGGCTGACCCGAGGCCTGGGAACAAACCCTCGCCTGCATCCTCAGCCTTCCATTTTCAGGGTCCAGTCCCTCGGGGCCTCCAACTGGGGAACCCTGAGTCACGCGCCACAACCACCCCTCCCAACCCGGCGCAAATGTTGGCTTACGGCACTTCCGACAAGCCTCAGAGGGAAAGAAATCATCGTGCCCCCATGGAGGTCAGCCCCATCCTTGGGTGCCCCAGCTGCCCGAATAGTTGGAGGCATATGGCTGGCCGCAACCTGTCCCTCAACTATGCTCCGGGACACACCTGCACTGGGGCCACTGGGTGGGCCATGTGGACTCGGCGCGTTTTTTACGTGGCCGCGACATACCCCGAGCTAGAAAGGGCCCTCGGCCATGGGGATCAGGGCGGTCCGCAGGGTTGACCAACGCCCGCCAATTCTCACAAGAGTTCTGCCCAAACTGATTCTGGTTTGGGCAGAATGCTCGTGAGAATTGGCTAGAAAACACCCGGCCAACTTGCTTCCGGTGCCGCACGTCTGCTTGGCCGCCCCTGGGCTTTGCCTGGCATCCCGAGCGGTCACGTCCGAACCCTGCCAGAAAGGCCTCCGGGAGGCAGGCTAAGGCGAGGCTGACGCCTCCTGCTCCTCAGCCTCTGGGGGTCCCCTCCCTGGCACTGTCCGATGGGGTCAGGCCTGCCCAAAGCCCGGGCATGAACCCTCGCCTACTTTCTCAGCCTTCCCTTTCCAAGGACCTGTTCCTCGGGGCCTCCAACTGGGACACCCTGAGTTCACGCCACAACCACCCCTCCCAACCCAGCAAAAACAGTGCCTTTTGGCGCTTCGGACAAGCCTCGAAGTGAGAGAAACTGTGTCCCATGGAGGTCAGCCCCATCCTTGGGCTCCCCAGCTGCCCGAAAAGTCAGAGGCAGATGCCCGGCTGCATCCCATCCCTCAACTCTGCTCCTGGAACGCTCCCCAGCGCCGGGGCCCCTGTGTGGGCCGCGTCGTCTCAGCGCATTTTTTGGGTTGCCATGACAAGCCCCGAGCGAGAAAGGGCCCTCGGCCTCGGGGAGTGGTCCGCAGGGCTGCCCAATGCCGGCCAATTCTCACGATCGTTCTGCCCAAACTGATCCTGGTTTGGTCAGAACGCTTGTGAGAATTGGCCGGAAAATGTCCGGCGAACTCGCTTCGGGTGCTGCTCGTCTGCAGGGACACCAACTGGGCCTGGCCCGGCATCCTGAGCGGTCACGTCCGAAACCTGCCAGAAAGGCCTCCGGGAGGCAGGCTCACCGAGGCTGACGTCTACTGCTCCTCAGCCTCCAGGGGTCCCCTCCCTGGTGCTGTCCGTTGGGGCTGGGCCTGCCCTGAAGCCCGGGCAAGAACCCTCGCCTGCTTCCTCAGCCTTCCCTTTCCAGGGTTCTGTCTCGGGTCCAGCACCTGGGGAACCCTGAGTCCCGCTCCACGACTCCCCCCTCGCACCCCGGTGTAAGCAGTGCCTTTTGGCGCTTTGGACAAGCCTCGGAGCGAGAGAAACCTTCGTGCCCCCACGGAGGTCAACCCATCCATGGGCACCCCAGCCGCCCGAGAAGTCGGAGGTGGACGCCCGTGGGCAACCCATCCCTCACCTCTGCTCTGGGTATGCTCCCCTGCACCGGGGCCCCCTGGTGGGCTGCATCCTATTGGCATATTTTCCATGTGGCCAACACATGCCCCAAGCAAGCAAGGGCCCTCGGCCACAGGGAGCAGGGCAGTCTCCAGGGCCGCCCAACGCCGGCCAATTCTCACGACCGTTCTGCCCAAACCGATACCGGTTTGGGCAGAACGCTCGTGAGAATTGGCTGAAAAATGCTCGGCGAACTCGCTTTGGGCGCCGCATGTCTGCAGGTCCGCCCCCTGGGCCTTGCCCAGCATCCCGAGCGGTCGCGTCCGAACCCCGCCAGAAAGGCCTCCGGGAGGCAGGCTAAGGCGAGGCTGACACCTCCTGCTCCTCAGCCTCCGGGGGTCCCCTCCCTGGAGCTGTCCAGTTGGGCAGGGCCTGCCCCGAGGCCCGGGCACGAATACTCACCTCCATTTCCAGGGTCCTGTGCCCTCCATTTCCAGGGTCCTGTGCCTTGGGGACACCACCTGGGGAACCCTGAGTCCCGAGCCACGACTCCCCTTCCCACCCCGGTGCAAACGGTGCCTCTCGGCGCTTCGGACAAGCCTCAGAGTGAGAGAAACCTTCGTAAACTCACAGAGGACAGCCCCATCCTTGGGAGCCCCAGCCGCCAGAAAAGTCTGAGGCAGATGCCTGGCCGCAACCTGTCCCTCAACTCTGCTCCAGGAACGCTCCCTTGTGCTGCGGCCCATGGGTGGGTCGCGTTGTCTCAGCGCATTTTCTGGGTGGCTGCGACATGCCCCGAGCGAGAAAGGGCTCTCGTCACGGGGAGCAGGGCGGTCCACAGGGCTGCCCAATGCTGGCCAATTCTCATGAGCATTCTGCCCAAACTGATCCTGGTTTGGGCAGAACGCTTGTGAGAAATGGCCAGTAAACGCCCGGCGAACTCGCTTCGGGCGCCATACCTCTGCAAGGCTGTCCCCTGGGCCTGGCCCAGCAAGCCGAGTGGTCACGTCCGAACCCCGCCAGAAAGGCCTCTGGGAGACACGCTCTGGCATGGCTGACACCTGCTGCTCCTCAGCCTCTGGGGATCCAATCCCTGGTGCTGACCAATGGCGCCGGGCCTGCCCCGAGGCCCAGACACAAACCCTCGCCTGCTTCCTCAGCCTTCAGTTGCCAGGGTCCTGTGCCTCAGGGCCTCCAACAGGGAACCCTGAGTCCTGCGCCATGACTCCCCCTCGCACCCCAGTGAAAATGGTGCCTTTCGGCGCTTTGGACAAGCCTCAGAGCGAAAGAAACCTTTGTGCCCCCACAGAGGTCAGCCCCATCCTTGGGCACCGCAGCCGACTGAAGAGTTGGAGGTGGATGCCTGGCCACAACCTGTCCCTCAACTCTGCTCTGGGTATGCTCCCCTGTGCCGGGGCCTCCGGGTGGGACGCATCCTCTCAGCATGTTTTCCAGGTGACCGCGACATGCCCCGAGCGAGAAAGGGCCCTCGGCCACAGGGAGCAAGACGGTCCACAGGGCTGCCCAATGCCGGCCAATTCTCACGAGCATTCTGCCCAAACCAATCTTGGTTTGGGCAGAATGCTCGTGAGAATTGGCTAGAAAACGCCTGGGCAACTCGCTGCGGGTGCCGCACGTCTGCTAGGCCACCCCATGGGCCTTGCCAGGCATCCCGAGTGGTCGCGTCCAAACCCTGCCAGAAAGGCCTCTGGGAGGCAGGCTTAGGCGAGGCTGATGCCTCCTGCTCCTCAGCCTCTGGGGGTCCCCTCCCTGCCATTGTCCGAGGAGGTCAGGCCTGCTCTGAAGCCCTGGCACCAAGACTTGCCTACTTTCTCAGCCTTCCGATTCCAGGGTCCTGTGCCTCGGGCCCTCCACCCGGGGCCACCTGAGTCCCGCGCCATGATTACCCCACCCACTACAGTGCAAAATGTGCCTTTCGGAGCCTCGGACTAGCCTCGGAGTGAGAGAAACCTTTGTGCCCCCACGGAGGTCAGCCACATCCTTGGACGCACCAGCTGCCCAAAAAGTCGGAGGCGGACTCCCGGCCACAACCCGTCCCTCAACTCTGCTCGGGGAACGTTCCCCTACACCATGGCCCCCAGGGGGGCCGCGTCGTCTCTGTGCATTTTCCAGGTGGTCGCAACGTGCCCTGAGCGAGAAAGGGCACTCAGCCACGGGGAGCAGGGCGGTCGCAGGGCTGCCCAACGCTGGCCAATTCAAATGAGAGTTCTGCCCAAAGCGATTTTGGTTTGGGCAGAAGGCTCGTGAGAAGTGGTCGGAAAATGCCCGGCGAACTCGATTCAGGTGCTACACGTCTGCAGCAACGGCCCCTGGGCCTGGCCCGGCATCCCGGATCGTCACGTCCGAACCCCGACAGAAAGGCCTCCGTGAGGGAGTTCTGGTGAGGCCATCGCCTCCTGCTCCTCAGCCTCCAGGGGTCCCCTCCCTGGCGTTGTCCAATGGGGCTGGGCCTGCCCCGAGGCCAGGGCACAAACCCTTGCCTGCTTCCTCCACCTTCCGTTTCCAGGGTCCTGTCCCTCGGGGCCTCCAACTGGGGAACCCTGAGTCCCGCTGCACGACCACCCCTCCCATCCCAGCACAAATGGTGTCTTTCAGCGCTTCGGACAAGCCTTAGAGCGAGAGAAACCTTTGTGCCCCCACGGAGTTCAGCCCCATCCTTGGGCGCCTCAGCCGCCCGAAAAGTCGGAGGTGGACGCCCGGCCGCAACACGTCCCTCAACTCTGCTCTGGGTATGCTCCCCTGCACTGGGGCCCCCATGTGGGCCGTGTTCTATTGGCGCGTTTTCCGGGTTGCCACGACATGCCCCGAGTGAGAAAGGGCACTCTTGGCCATGGGGAGCAGGGCGGTCCCCAGGGCTGCCCAAAGCCGGCCAATTCTCACGAGCATTCTGCCCAAACCAATTCCAAACTGTTGAACTCACTTCGCGCACCGCACGTCTGCAGGTACGCCCCCTTGTCCTGGCCCAGCATCCCGAACAGTCGCATCCAAAACCCGCCAGAGGCCGGAGGCTGGGAGGCCGACTCCGACAAGGCTGACGCCTCCTACTCCTCAGCCTCAGGTGGTGCCCTCCCTGGCGCTGTCCGATGAGGCCGGGCCTGCCCCGAGGCCTGGGCTCGAACCCTCACCTGCTTCCTCAGGTTTCCGTTTCCAGGGCCCTGTTCCTCAGGGCCTCCAACTGGGGCACCCCGAGTCCTGCGCCACGACTCAACCTGCAACCCTGGTGCAAACGGTGCCTTTCGGCGCTTCGGAAAAGGCTCAGAGCGAGAGAAACCTTCATGCCCCCATGGAGGTCAGCCCCATCCCTGGGCGCCCCAACCACACGAAAATTCGGAGGCGGATGGCCAGCCTCAACCCGTCCCTCAACTCTGGTCCAGGAATGCTCCCCTGCGCCGGGGCCCCAGGTGGGCCGCGTCATCTCAGTGCATTTTCCGGGTGGCCGTGACATTCCCGGAGCGAGGAAGGGCCCTCGACCATGGGGAGCAGGGCGGTCCGCAGGTCTGCCCAACGCCGGCCATTCGCGCTAGAGTTCTGCTCAAACCAATCTGGGTTTGGGCAGAACACTAGTGGGAATTGGCTGGAAAATGCCCAGCGAACTCGCTTCGGGTGCCACACATCGCTAGGCCACCGCCTCGGCCTGGCCAGGCATCCTGAGTGGTCTTGCCTGAACCCCAGCAGAAAGGGCTCCGGGAGGCAGACTCCAGCGAGGCCAAAGCCTCCTGATCCTCAGCTTCCGGGGGTGCCCTCCCTGGCGCTGTCCGATGGGGCCAGGCCTGCCCCGAGGCCCAGCCACGAACCCTCACCTGCTTCCTCAGCCTTCCATTTCCAGGGTCCTGTGCCTCGGTGCCTCCAACTGGGGCACCCTGAGTCCCGTGCCACAACTTCACCTCCCACACCAGTGCAAACGGTGCCTTTCGGTGCTTCAGACAAACCTCAGAGCGAGAGAAACCTTCGTGCCCTCGTGGAGGTCAGCCCCATCCTTGGGTGCCCCAGCCGCCTGAAAAGTCGGAGGCATACGGCCGGCCACAACCTGTTCCTCAACTCTGCTCCGGGAATGCTTCCCTGGTTGGGGCCCCCAAGTGGGCCGCGTCGCCTCGGCGTTTTCTGGGTGGCCGTGACATGCCCAGAGCGAGCAAGGGCCCTCGGCCACGGGGAGCAGGGCGGTCCACAGGCCTGTCCAACGTCGGCCAATTTGCTCGAGAGTTCTGCCCAAACCATGATTGGTTTTGCCGGAAATTAGCTGGAAAACGCCTGGCGAATTCGCTTCGGGTGCCACTCATCTGCAGGGACACCCCTGGGCCTGGCCCTATATCCCGAGTGGTCACATCCAAACCCAGCCAGAAAGGCCATTGGGAGACAGTCTCTGGCGAGGCCGATGCCTCCTTCTCCTTAGCCTCCAGGGGCCCCTCCCTGTTGCTGTCCTATGGGGCCGGGCCTGCCCCGAGGCCCGGGCACAAACCCTAGCCTGCTTCCTCAGCCTTCCGTTTCCAGGGTCCTGTGCCTTGGGCCCTCCAACTGGGGAACCCTGAGTCCCGCACTATGACTCCCCCTGCCACCCCGGCGCAAATGGTGCCTTTGGGCGCATCAGAAAAGCCTCGGAGCAAGAGAAGCCTTCCTGCCCCCAAGGAGGTCAGCCCCATCCTTGGGCGCCCCAGTCGCCTGAAAAGTTGGAGGCGGATGCCCGGCCGCAACCAGTCTCTCAAGTCTGCTCTGGGTACACTCCCCTGCGCCGGGACCCTGGGAGGGCACTTGGCCACGGGGATCAGGGCTGTCTGCAGGGCTGCCCAATGCTGGCCAATTCTCACGAGCGTTCTGCCCAAACCGATCCCGGTTTGGGCAGAATGCTCATGAGAACTGGCCAGAGAACGCCCGGTGAACTCCTTTGGCGTGCCGCACATGTGCAGGGCTGCCCCCTGGGCCTGGCCCAGCATCCCAAGCTCGCATCCGAACCCCGCCAGAAAGCCCTCTGAGAATCAGGCTCTGGCAAGGCTGGATGGGGCTCCCGTGTTGGCCGATTGGGCCGAGCCTTCCCGGATTCCCGGGCACGAACCCTCTCCTGTTTCCTCAGCCTTCAGTTTCCTGGGTCCTGTGCCTTGGGGCCTCCACCTTGGGAACACTGAATCCCACGCCATGACTCCCCCTCTCAGTCCAGCGCCAGTGGTGCCTTGTGGTGCTTTGGACATGCCTCGGAGCGAAACCTTCATGCCCCCACTGAGGTCAGCCCCATCCTTGGGTGCCCCAGCCGCCCGAAAATTCAGAGGTGGACGCCCGGCCACAAACCCTCCCTCAACTCTGCTCCGGAAATGCTCCCCTGCGCCGGGGCCCCTGGGTGGTCTGCGTCGTCTCGACATGTTTTCTGGGTGGCCGTGACATGCCCTGAGCGAGAAAGGGCCCTCGGCCACGGGGAACAGGGCGGTCCGCAGGGCTGTCCAACACCAGCCAATTCTCACGAGTGTTCTGCTCAAACCGATCCCTGTTTGGGCAGAATGCTCGTGAGAATTGGCCAGAAAATGCCCGGCGAACTCGCCTAGAGTGCCACAAGTCTGCAGGGCCCCCCCCCTTGGCCTGGCCTGGGATCGCAAGTCATCGCCTCCAAACCCCACCAGAAAGTACTCCGTGAGTCAGGCACTGGCAAGGCCGATGCCTCCCGGTATTCAGCGTCCGGAGGTCCCCTCTGTGGGGCTGGAAGTTGGGGTCAGGACAGCCGCGAGGCCTGGGCATGAACCCTTGCCCACTTTCTTGATTTTCAATTTTACAGGGCCCTGTTCCTCGGGGCCTCCAACTGGGGCACCCTGAGTTCCGCACCATGTCGCCCCCTAACACCATGGTGCCATCGGTGCCTTTCAGAGCTGCGGACAAGCCTCCGAGCAAGAGTGACCTTTGTCCCCCACTGATGCCAGCCCCATCCTTGGGTGCCTCACCTGCTTGAAAGTCGGAGACGGAAACTTGGCCACAACCCCTCCCTCAACTCTGATCTGGAAAAGCTCCCCTGTGCCGGGGCCCCCTGCTCGGCTGCGTCCTCTCGGCTCGTATTCCGGGTGGTCCTGAGATGGCCCGAGGAGAAAGGGCCCACGGCAACGGGGTACAGTGCAGTCCGCAGGGATGCCCAACACCGGCCAATTCTCACAAGTGTTCTTCCGAAAACAATCCCGGTTTGGGCAGAATGCTCGTGTTAATTGGCCATAAAACACCCAGCATACATGCTTCGTGCTCCACTCGTCTGCAGGGCTGCCCCCTGGGCCTGGCCCCGGGATCGCGACCAGTCGCATCCAAACCCCGCCAAAAATCTCTCGCGAGTCAGGCGCAGCCTCCTGCTCCTCAGCCTCTGGGGGTCCCCTCCATGGTGCTGCCAGATGGGGGCGGGAGAGCCCCGAGGCCTGGGCACGAACGCTCGACCGCTCTCTCGGCCTTCTGTTTCCAGGGTCCTGTCCCTCAGGGCCTCCAACTGGGGAACCCTGAGTCCCGCTAACGACGCCCACTAACACCCCAGCGCAAACGGTGCCTTACAGAGCTGCAGACAAGCCTCCGAGCGAGAGAGACCTTCATCCCCCCACTAGGCCAGCCCCATCCTTGGATGCCCCAGCTGCCCAAAAAGTCGGAGGCGGATGCCCGGCCACAACCCCTCCCTCAACTCTGCTCTGGGAACGCTCCCTTGCACTGGCACCCATGTCTGGGCCGCATCGTCTCGGTGAGTTTTCTGGGAGGCTGCGACATGGCCCGAGTGAGAAAGGGCCCTAGGCCACAGGGGACAGGGTGGTCCGTGGGCCGCCCAATGCTGGCCAATTCTCATGAGCGTTCGGCCAAAACTGATCCCGGTTTTGGCCGAACGCTCGAATTGGCCGGAAAACGCCAGGCAAACTCGCTTCGGGTACCGCATGTCTACAGGGTTGCCCCCTGGGCCTGGCCCGGGATTGCGAGTGGTCACGTCTGAACCTCACCTGAAAGCCCTTCAGTTGTCAGGCCCAGGTGAGGCCAATGCCTCCCACTCCTCAGCTTCCGGGGTTCCCTTCCCTGCTGCTGGCAGATGGGGCCGGGACAGCCCTGAGGCCCAGGCACGAATGCTTGCCTGCTTCCTCAGCCTTCCGTTTCCAGGGATCTGTCCCTTGGGGCCTCCAACTGGGGAACCCTGAGTCCCGCAGCACGACGCCCCCTACCACCCTGGCGCAAATGGTGCCTTTCGGAGCTGCGGACAAGCCCGAGCCAGAGAGACCTTCATGCCCACACTGAGGCCAGCCTCATCCTTGGACGACCCATCCGCCTGAAAAGTCGGAGGTGGACGCCCCGCCACAACCCCTCCCTCATCTGCTCCAGGAAAGCTCCCCTGCGCCTGGGCCATGGCTGTACCAAGTCGTCTCGAGCGTTTTCCGGGTGGTTGTGACATGGCCCGAGCGAGAAAGGGCCCCGGCCCCTGGGGGACAGGGCGGTCCACAGGGTTGCCCAACGACGACCAATTCTCACAAGCGTTCTTCCAAACTGATCCCGGTTTGGGCAGAACTTTCGTGAGAATTGGCCGGAAAACGCCTGGCAAACTCGCTTTGGGTACTGCATGTCTGCAGGGTCGCCCCCTGGGCCTGGCCCCGGATCGCGAGTGGTTGCGTCCGAACCCCACCAGAAAGCCCTCCGCGACTCAGGTGCAGGCGAGGCCAATGCCTCCCGCTCCTCAGCTCCAGTGTTCCCCTCCCCGCCGCTGGGAGATGGGGCCGGGACAGCCCCGAGGCCCAGGCTCGCACCCTCACCCGCTTTCGGCCTTCCTTTTCCAGGGTCCTGTCCCTTGGGGCCTCCAACTGGAGAACCCTGAGTCCCGCGCCACGATGCCCCCTACCACCTTGGCGCAAATGATGCCTTACAGAGCTGCGGACAAGCCTCGGAGTGAGAGAGACCTTTGTGCCCCCACTGAGGCTGGCCGCATCTTTGGGCGCCCCAGCCGCTCGAAAAGCCTTAGGCAGATGACCAGCCACAACCCCTCCCTCAACTCTGCTCTGGGAAACCTCCCCTGCGCTGGGGCCCCCTGGTGGGCTGAGTCATCTGGGGAGTTTTCTGGGTGGCTGTGACATGCCCTGAGCGAGAAAGGGCCCTTGGCTATCGGGGACTGGGCGGTCCGCAGGGCTCCCCAATGCCAGCCAATTCTCACGAGCGTTCTTCCCAAACCGATCATGGTTTTGGACTGGAAGTAACCTGGTCTCCCTCGTAAACCACCCCCACTAGCATTGGGCCCCCTGGCCAGAAAGCCAGATTCTGACACACTGCAGGACGCATTTCCTCAAGTCAACTCCAGGGGGAGCCCACCTTGGTGCCGGCAAATCGGAGCAGCCATTCCCCAAGGCCATGACCCTAACCCTAAGTTGTGTTTTCAGGCTTCCTTCTACAGGGGCCTTTCCCGCAAACTCTCTGGCTTAGGAACCCTGGAGTCACACCATAGGAGTCTGCCTGCCACCCAGCAGGTAATCAGTCTGTTTGGAGCTGCACAGGGCGTTCAGAACCGGTGAAAAATTGCATGTCTCCATGAGTACTCCCCCACATTCTGCAGTCCCCTAAGCATGATGTGCTGCCGCCTGTCCACCATCCTCAACTCGACTCCTCGGGGAACCCATCTCTAGACCAGCAGTTCTGGCATGCTGCACCCCTACCTCAGCTCTCCTCAGGGACCCCTGTCAGCTCTAGGCAGACCTGGAACTCCCCTGCCTGCCGCAAAGCTCTGGGATCCACGCTCCTTCTTCTCAATTGACATCAGCCCAAGGCTTTCTTGATAAAGGGGGAAGGCTACCTCCTGACTGCTTAACACCTCCTTTCCTCTTCTGCCCTATTTCTCTCCACTTACCTTTGTACATGGGCAAACTGGAAGGAACATATCCATGGAACACGGACGTGCTCTGACATCTGAATCTTCCTGGCAGCTTTCTGAGGGCTCCTTATGCAAACCGAATCTAGTGTATCGTACCACATTGTATTTGCAAATGATCATCAAGAGAACAAGAGAGAGAAAATCACTCCATTTTTACCTCACTCTTCATGAAGTAGAATATGGTCTTCTTCTTTCCTTCCTTGACTTCCATTCCAGTTTGTTTCCATGCAGTGTTCATTCCTTTGCTTCAGGGGTAGGATTAATGATTCCTCGCCTGCACAGAACACCCAGAGCTCATCACAACGAGTGCCCTCCCTAAGAGCCGTCACCCATTGAACCCTTCCCTCCACACCCCTGCCCTCTAGCCGCCCTCGGTTCATGCTCTAAGTTTGAGTCTCTTTCCTCATTGACCTATCTTTCTCCCCTCACTAAGTTCATGTTTTCTTTCTGAAATTCCATAGAAGACAAATTATAGGCAATTGGTCATTTCTTACTAATTTTGCTCAGCTAAATCCACTCTAGATCCATCCACATCTTGCAAATGGTAAGATTTCATTCTTTCTGAACCTGGCTCCTATTCCATTGAGAATATGTGGGAGATTAGATAACTATGTTCATATATATATATATATATATATGCACACACATATCGCTCATCAGTGAATGGACATTGGGCCCCCCTCCATCGTTTCGCTATGGTTGATAATGCTGGTGTCCATATCACGGTGCTTGTACCCCATTGAATGTGCATTTTTGTGCCCTTGAGGGAAATACCTAGGAGGGCAACTGCTGGATCCTAGGGTTGTTCAGTTCTTAGCTTTCGGAGGAACCACCATGCTCTTTTCCAGAGTGGTTGCAACAACCCGTATGCCCACTGACAGTGCAGGAGGGTTCCACTGGAAGCAGAACATTCCCTGCCAGCAATTTCCTAAGGAGGAAACAGAAAACCTGGGGGATAACATGACTCAGACAGCGTCCGGCAAGCAGCCCCAGAAATTCACCCCAGGGTTCCTGATGCCATGCCCTGGGAAGTCATCAGAATGCCTCTATCCAGTGGAATTCCAAAGACTCTCCTTCTGACTTCAACACCCATGAAACTGCAGAGAAAGGATGCCATGGCCAACTCTCTAGAGGGTCCACCGAGTGAAACTAGAAAGTCAAGCTTCCCTTTTCAATCGTCCAAGGCTCCTTGGAATCCTTTTGAATGTTCCCTCTGCCCTCATCGGAACTCTTTGGATAAAAAAGACAAATACATTAGAAGCCATCCTGCAAGCCTCTATCTGACCACAAACAGCCACTTCACTCTAGATGCCGGCCATTCCACCACAGCCTAGGACCCATGGAATCAACACTGTTCAATGAAAGAACGCATTCTAGGTCCCAAACACACACCAAGTCCATCTCATCTTCCTTTTAGAATCCAAGGGATTGCCTAGGAAAGAGATGTTCCAAATACCTCTGTGAGCCAGAAAGAAGCAGAGAAAATGAGATCCCCTGCCAGGTGCTCCCTGCAAGGAAACTCAGGAACCCTAGCACCCACTCTCCATTGCTGACAACTGCGTTTGTGTGACTTTTTGGCTCCACTGGAGATGAGAGAAAACCCAGGATGTTTGGGGTGAAAGAGAAGTTTTACCTCCCATGTTGGCGGGGATGTGCCACTGTGCCCCACAGGCCTGCTGTTTTCTCTGAATGCTGATGTCTTGGGACAAGCTGCATGATGGATTCAGACCCTGATTAGCAAACTTCAGGTCTCGTGGAGCCAGAGCGAAGAAGGGTTGTCAGGTGCAGATAAGTAGGCGCCTTCCACCTAAAGCCTACACACCTGCTCCAATTCCTGGGAGAAGGAGAGACACATACTTGTTTCTTAAGTGGTCATTCACTTCCTTCTCAAGCCAGCCAATGCCCTTGTCCATTTTGGAGAAGCAAGTAGACTCTTCCAAACAGACACTCAACTCCTTGGTTCCAAAGGTGCCATGGGTTGAATTTGGTTCCCCCGGCTCCAGACCCCCACCGGGAGGAACCTCCTGAACCATCCTGACAGCACATTCCCATCCAACCTGGGGCAACGGGGCACAGTGCTGACGGAGTGGGGGCCTGGCTCCAGCAATTCTTCCCACCACTCTTGAGCCTGGGGAAACAGAGTCTTCAGCTCAACACTCGGTCATGGAAAAACAAGCTGCAGTGCCTGTTTCCGAGTCTCTCACCCAGCACATCAAGACTGCTCTCAGAGCCAGCAGGCTGCACAGGCTCCTCATCTGGTGTGTTTGCCACAGCAGCTCACCGCTGCCCCAGTGGTGGCAAGCAGCATCGCACCCTACCATGCTCTCGGGCACCACAGCTCACCAGCCCTCCAGGAGCATGAATCGGCACTGCCGAGCCTTCCACGGACTACTAATACAGCTGGGAAAACCCTCCACAGGTCTAAAGCCACACTGACATTGTCCTTCCAGATTGGGACTTCTAGGCCAACCCCACGAGTCCATAGGCCATGCAAGCGGAAACGGTGCCTTTCAGAGCTGAGAAAAAACCTCGAACGAGAGAAACCTTCATGACCCACTGAGGCAAGCCCCAACTATCGGCGCCCCATCTGCCCGAAAAGTCGGAGGCAGACTCCCGGCCACAACCCCTCCCTCAACTCTGGGAAAGCTCTGGGAAAGCTCCCCTGCGCCTGGACCCCCGGGTGGGCTGCGTTGTCTGGGCGCGTTTTCCGGGTGGCTGGGACATGCCCCGAGCGAAAAAGGGCCCTCAGCCACGGGGGACAGGGAGGTCCGCAGGGCTGCCCAACGCTGCCCAATTCTCACGAGAGTTCTGCCCAAACTGATCCTGGTTTGGGCAGAACGTTTGCAAGAATTGGCCCGAAAATGCCCAGCGAACTTGCTTCGGGCGCCCCACGTCTGCAGGGCCGCCCTGAAGACCCATCATACCCATTTTATTGGTGAAAAAAAGCAGATTAAAAAAAAAAGTTAAACAAAATACTAAATTCAATCAGTGACAGAATCAGGAATGTCCAGGCCAATAAGAAGGTTCTGCCAATAGGAATTTCTGGGAAAAATTTTTTTTCCTCCTATGCAATTCTAGTCCCCTACCTTGGGTTGTTTCCTCTCTCCAAAATAAATAAATAAATAAATAATAAATAAATATATAAATAGGATATACCAGGTGAAGAGCTTCTAAGTATTTTGTGGGTTCAATTGCTTTTCTTCTAAATGAGATTATGTATGAAATTCCTACATATAATACAATCGAAATCAAGGGCACCTGGCTGGCTCAGGCAGTAGAACATGTAACTCTTGATCTTAGGGTCCTGAGTTCAAGTCCCATTGTTGGTCAAGGGACTTGAACTAGTTAAACAACAACACAGGCAAAATCAGAGATACTCTGGTTGTATTAATACTGGGGCAGTCTAGAGATTTCCCCATTTGCCCTCTCCTGTATCACATTTTGCTGTATCTTTCTCCCTATTAAAGATTATGAGTTCAAGGGTACAGGAGAAAATGAAAATGCAGTCAATGCAGACATGTTTGACTAAAACATGAATGCCCAATGTACCAATGTAATTATATGTAGCTAATGTACATTACAGTGTAGCAATGTAAAAGTAAACACAATGGAGAAATAAGAGCTACCATGCGTGGAAGAGAGAGGGACAATGCCACAGTCATCACAAATGAATAAACAGAAAAAAAACTTCCCACTTGAAAATGACACTCACTGCCCTTTGTTTTCCTCTGCTCTCCAAAGGAAATTTAAAGACAACTTGGCTGTGATTCAGAAATAGAAATTAGAATTGCCAGCAGTTTGGTTCTTATAATTGCTTGTTTTCTATCCCCAACCTCCAATTAGACACAACTCTGGAGGACTGTAGTAGACATTGGAACCAGAATACCCATATAGACAGAATTCCTGTCTTTTTGGAGTTTATAAACTGGATCAGACAATAGAATTGGATAATTTTAGGCTACAATATATGAAGGGAAATGTATATATTTTGCACATATATTATTACTTTCAAAGGTTTTTAATTAATTTATACATTGACCTAACGGGTATTTATTGCTAATGCACCATGAATCAGAAGCTAGTGTAGGTTCTTGGGATATTTCTGTGAACAAGACAAACAAAATTCTTTACTCATGGAGCTTACAGACCTGTGAATAGGGGGAGAATAATTATAAACAGATGAATGATTTTCAAATAGCATGAAGTGCTTTGAAGAAAAAAGTAAAGAACAATTTGACTCAGATTGATGGGAGGGCTCCCTGGTTGTATTCTGCTTTGGACTGAGGAATCAGGGAAGGCTGCCCAGAGAAAGTAATGTTTGAACTGAGAACTGATTGTGCAGAAGAATCCCACATGCAAAGTTCTGGAGGCAAAGCACATAGCCAAAGTGGAAGGGCCAAGTCTCTCAGACAGGAGCAAATTGGTGTATTTGTGTGATAAAAAAAGAAGACCAGTAAGGCTGGAGAGGAGAAGTGAGTTGGGGGAAATCAGAGGGGAAGACAAACCATGAGAGACTGTAGACTCTGAGAAACAAACTGAGGGTTTTGGAGGGGAAGGGGTGGGAGATTGGGTGAGCCTGGTGGTGGGTATTAAGGAGGGCACGTATTGCATGGAGCAATGGGTGTGGTGCATAAACAATGAATTCTGGGACCCTGAAAAGAAAAAGAATAAATAAATAAATAATTTTTAAAAAGTCAGTCTGTTTTTTTTATCATCAGCATTATTTAACAATGCCAATGATCAAATATTCCCTGAAAATACCTTTTGCTACCCTAGGTTTTGAATCATTTTTGCAATTGTTAAGTTTTACAACTCTGTTTATCTATTTATGTACACTGCCCATTCTCCTTATTGTAGGATTGTGATTAGAGGAAGAGATTCCTAGAAAATTCAAGTTATTATACAAAATTCAACCAATGGAGGGGCCTGGATTGATAGTAGAAAGCCAGCTTCTTATTATTGCCTGGAAGGTGCTTGCCTCATTTCTGTTCTGTTAGCAGGCTGACCTTTTTTCCTTGAACCAGATAAGCAATCTGTGAAAAATCCCCTGTTTTGCAAAGACTGCGTTATAGAACAGGGAGGCTGATGGACATTGAGATTAAGATCCACATGACTACTTTGCAAGGTATCTACAAAAAGTTAGCAAAACTTTCATGGCAGGTTAAGTGAGGGGGAGAACCTCACTTATTTACTCTCCATTGAACTCTTTCATTTTGATATGTGTTAGTAAGAACCTCAGAGCTCTTGGTTGTATCTCATCCAAACTTCTGCACTAACAGACTTGACATCATCTGGCACCTTAATGTCCCTCAGATGATATTGAAACCCCGCCCCCCCGCCCCCATCCCCTGAAATGCTTGCCTGAGAAAGCTCAGTGTTTCCAGGAAAATGTACTGTTTGTTCCAGTCAAAACTTGGTAATGGACAGGGCTCTAATTCCCTCTTAGAGCAGTTACCTTAGAAATCTTGCAACTATAATTCCTTTCTCTGACCTTTGAAAAGTAATTGAAGCTATTTCTTCAAGGACCTGAGAGCCATCTCTCTGAAATGCAAACATCCAGTGAGTTAAGAGAGAGGACTCTCACTCTCCCTGTCCCTGTGGGAGCATAAAGATCTAATTTCACCAGGGGCACCATCTTGCTTTGACATGTATGGCTGCCACCATCATAAAGACCGGAGAAGTTTATTTCTCTCCTAAATAGGTACCAACTAACAAATCTTGACATGAATTAAGACCCCTTAATACCACTCAGTGTCTCTCCTTTTGCATGCCTTTAAAAAGAAAGTCTTTAATACTTTGTTTTGGAGAGGTTGAGTTCCTTCATGCTGGTCACTCTTCTCCACTGTAATTGTATTACTGAATGAAATCTGTCCTCCCTGCTTTAATGAGTGTCTGGGTTTGTTTCAGATGTCTCCTTCATTCTACTTGCTTCATAGTTTTGTAAGTGGATTGAGTAACTTTCTGGTTTCCAGTAAAGATAAGTGTTTTCCATATGTCATTAATTAGGGTATTTTGCATAATATTTTAGTCCCAGAATTCTCCATAAGTTGTCACACTCATTTTTTCTTATCTCTAGGGGATTTGTTCCAAGATCCCCTGTGAAGGTCTGCCCCAAGGATAGTACTGAATCTTACATATATACTGTTTTTTTTCTTCTTCTTGTACATAAGTACCTATGTGATAGGCCTTGTGAGGTAGGTTTAGGCTGCCACTGACTTTCTGATGATACATCAGGAGGACCATCTTCTTCATGACCGCAGTTGGCTGGGGGTAACTGAAACCATGCAAAGCAAAAACCACAATTAAAGGGGGGAGACTATGTACTTATAAGTGTATGAAAAGATCATGCATTTTGCAACAAAAGTGCACTTTGGTTTGATTTTTTGCTTCAATATTTTTATTAGCTTCTTAAAACTGGGTAAGGGAGGGGCGCCTGGGTGGCTCAGTGGGTTAAAGCCTCTGCCTTCAGCTCGGGTCATGATCCCAGGGTCTTGGGATCGAGCCCCACATCGGGCTCTCTGCTCCGCAGGGAGCCTGCTTCCCCCTCTCTCTCTGCCTGCCTCTCTGCCTACTTGTGATCTCTGTCTGTCAAATAAATAAATAAAATCTTTTAAAAAAAAACTGGGTAAGGGACTAAAATTTCTATATCTCCTTATCTTCATTTGAAAATTAAATAAAGGGGCACCTGGGTGACTCAGTGAGTTAAGCTTCTGCCTTTGGCTCAGGTCATGAACTTGGGGTCCTGGCATCAGGCTCAGTGACAAGTCTGCTTCTCCCTCTCCCTCTGTGATCTCTCTCTCTCTCTCAAACTATAAATAAATAAACTCTTTAAAAAATAAAATAAATATATACCATATGGACTTATTGGAAAATTGAGATTGAGTGAGAAAATATGAGCAATGGGTGTACCTAGCTGAGAGTAATTTTCAATAAATAATTACTACTTTGAATTATCAATCCCTGACAAATTCTAAAGAAATTTGTTTCTCCTCTCTGTTGTTACAATGCCTCCTTATGGCATCCTTTACATATTTGTCTGTAGGTTTCCGTTATTACACAATGAGCTTCTTCACAGATATCTTTTATCCCTATATCCTCAGCTCCTCAGCTCTGCCATTTGAAAAGATGGGCATTTGATAAATGTTTAGTGGATGAACAAGTACATGAATAAATGAATGCATGTATGAATTCACATTTTATTTTTCTTATATTTGGTCTGAAACAAAGATTTGTCTATTGTGCTGCCTTATGCTTTTCTTAAGACTCATCAGTCTTAGAAACAAGATCTAAAGTTACAAATGGGAACTTATCACAGCATAGTTTTCATTTCCTGCCTTTGGCTATATCTGGTTGGACTACTTACTTGAGCTCAACTTGTTAAAACTCAGTAAATGCCTACCCCACATGATTTGACCCATACATCCTCTTTTGTCCACAGACAGTTGTCTTTAGAAAAGAAAAGGAGAACTCTCAAATGCTGTGTCAATTCAGGAACTCAGTAGAACAATGGAATCCCATGCTGAGGTAGAAAATTTGGATGAAGATGGTTATACTCAATTAGACTTCCACTCTCAAGGCATCACTGGGAGACGTGTGGTGTTAGAGAAAGGTATCTTTTCTTTCTACCTTCAATGTTCTTGTTCTCATCAACGAAAACACTTATGTGGAGAAAATTTGAGAGATTTATGATATGTAGGCTGAAAACCTTTGAAAAGATTTTCAGAATTCACTGAAGATATTTTGAAATATCTTTCCTCATTGCAAGCATTTGGTGACTATCAGTATTTAAATTAATTATTATCGTAGCAGAAAATACAATTTCTTGGGTGTCTGGGTGGCTCAGTCAGTTAAGTTTCTGCCTTTGGCTCAAGTCATGATCCCAGGCTCCTGGGATTGAGTCCCGCAGGAAGCCTGCTTCTCGCTCTGCTTCTCTCTCTCTCATGAATAAATAAAATCTAAGGAAAAAAAAAGAAAATAAAATTTCTCTGTTCCTTCTTCAGCAGTAAGGAACAGTAAATAAGTGTGATGAAATGCAAAGATGTAAGAATTTCAATAGGAGTGACTTGTTGCTTGTTTGGTAGCAAGAAATAACTCATAGAATGGAAGTCATGGAAACTTAAAGAAATATATGTGAACAATACCAGGATATTGGAGATAAGAAAGAGAAGAATGAAAAGAGAGGAGATAGGTGAGGAAAGAAACAGATTTGTGATTTTGTGGTAAAGGCCAAAGGGACTTCAGAAGTCATAGGGTTTGGAATCACAAAATGTGTTTTTTGAGGTAAGACACTGATTTGGATGTTTTTCGTAATCAAATTGGAGTCTTTTGTATACTAGTGAAGGAAAATATATGTGCTGGATGAAAAGATTCCATTTGCAGAACATGAGTCTTAAACATAATAGAAAAGGAATAAAATATGGAGAAAGGCATTACAAGCTCTTTCCCTTAACAGAACGAGTCATGTGGTTTCCTCTATGGCTCTCCTATTTGACAATTCTCTGAAATGCTTGTAATGCTTATTCTCAAAGGGAGAACTATATCTTTGGTGCAATGGTATTAACATAAAATGAGTTCCCTGTTATCAGGAGAAAGATTATTCCTAAGTCTTGACATGAGAATTTGCTCTCTTCTGCTTTGTGGTAACCCACATTGCACAATTATTTTCCCTTTACCACGTACGCAATTCTTTTCTTGCTCAACCAGTTGAGGAGGACTAGAAAAACTGGATGATGCAAGAGGTAGGGAGGCAGATGTATGTTTCTATGTATTTGTTGACAAACAGTGAGTTATGTATAATGTGCTATACATAACTCAATGTGCTAGTAGCCTCTAGACTAGGTGTTTTTATGTGTTAGCTCATTTGGTTCCCACAACGAAACTCTGGAGTATTATTACCTCAGTTTTTCACAAAGAGAAATGCATAAACAGAGGGAGTAATTTGCCCAAGGCTGTGCAACGAATAAGTGAAAAGAGAAGGTTGTCCTCAGTAACCAGGGCTATCTTCTATTTTTACAGAAGACAGCCAGCTGTCTTCTATAAAAATGAGTGGGATTTCAGAAACTCTGGTAATGTCAGGACCATCAGTGTGAACCTGAAATTAGGAGTGTACAGATATCAGGGCACTGTGCTGAAATTGCAGTTCCAGAGCTTAAGGAGGTATGCCAAATGTGAGGGAAATTCAGATAATCCTAGATGACTAGATTATCTGTATGTCAGTGATTAGTAATTCACTTTAGAATTTTCCAGATTTTGATGCATTGTAGAACTGAAGTTCTCTGTGATTTATCATATTTCTTCATTTTAATTTCTCTTCCCTCTCTCTTCTTAGTAACTTGTGCTATGTCTCCTCATTGGCGTTCCATTGCTCTGACTTTGGGAATCCTATGCTTGCTAAAACTGGTCATAGCTGTGATCCTGGGTACCATGGGTGAGTATTGGTGAGGGAGATCAACAGCAACAACAACAACAACAACAACAACAACTATAACAGACATTCGATAAGCATTTATTATGTGCCAGACACTCTTAAGAGCTTGACATGAAGAATCTGTATATTACCCCAATTGAATCAGTGCTATACATTCTCATTTTATTTATAAGAGAAGTGAGAGGTGGGGGGAGGTGCATTTTATTTTTTAGGGCCATAAACTAGTTAGTGGTGAGACCATGATTAGACTGAAAAAATGCATATTCTTTTTTCATTCCCCCCTTTCTCTTCTTCCCCCTCCTCCTCTCTCTCCTCCCTCTCCTCCTCCTCCTCCTCCTCTTCCCCCTCTTTCTCCTGGTAGAGAGATCCCAGTGTGAGTGGGGGAGGGAAGGAGGGGAAAAAGATTCTGGAGCAGACTCCATACTCATTATAGAGCCTGACACAGGGTTCCATCTGATGACCCTGAGATCATAATCTGAGCTGAAATTAAGAGTCGGAGGCTTAACCAACTGAAGCACTCAGGCACCCCTAAAAAAAAATGCATACTCTTAACTATATCGCTCTATTGTCTTCCTTGAATAGCTTGTTTTAAAGGTGTGAAATTCCCAAGATACGTTAATGGTAGTAAACCAGGGGAAGTGAAGAAGGAAGTACAATAAGGTGCTTATCTTCTTAATGAAATAAATTCCCTAATAAGACTATAAACTATTTTTACAAATCTTATGATCTAAGGAAATTATTTTATACCTAATCTTTAATCTAAACTCTTTTGAATAATACCAGGGATTACCTGAGGAACTTACTAAATAGATATTTTGTGATGGGTGAATGAATTCCTTTAGATTTTGTATCTCACATGTTCTATTGTCAATAAGATATTATTGTGCCTTTGGAGTCTCCTCAAGGAGCTCTCACTTTTAAATAACAGAAGAAAAGTAGAAGATTTATTACTATTTCAAATCTATCATGGGTCCAGTTGATGGTATTTCATGTGCCTCTTGCTTTCTCTTTCATATTCTTCTTTATCTGCTTTGTTTTTCTCCCAATTTTTACTACACCTTAATGGAAGTAATTTTTTTTTCCATCTACTTATCTATCATCTATTCCATAACATATCACCTATCTATCTCTCTATCTACCATCTATTTTTACCTCTCAATCAGCAATGTGTTATCTATTTATTGTTAATAAAAATATACCCCTTTGTATTCCAACAAAAATATGGATCTTGGAATTATAATTTCAAATATAGTAGAATGACTTTTTTTTTCTGTCACTATAATTGTTGTTGGTATATGAAGCTATTTGGAAATCCAATTCAGGGAGCAACCCATTGAAGAACGGCACCTTTCCATCAAGAAATAAAGAGAACCACAGCCTACCCACACAATCATCTTTAGAAGACCACGTGACTCCTACCAAGTCTCTCAGAACCACAGGCAAGGACAGGGTTAAAAGATGAATGGAATTCTTAATCCAGGAAGGTTAATAACTGGGGCTAAGACCTGGAGTAGGGTGGTAAAGACAATACTTTTATAGGTAAGGATTGAGTATTCACGAAAGCACACATCAGTATTACCTCAGTATATAGTATGTCCCTATCATATATGCAATAAAGTCATATAAATATCCCTTGCATTTGACCAACCATTTCTAAGTTGGATTTTTTTTTTTCAAATCAGCAACAAATATATCACTTTCTACATATTTAGACCCGTAGGAGGCTCTATAATTTAATGCAAAGGAAAGAAATATGTTCTCCCCCCTTGAGAATTGACATTTTAAAGTAACAGAGATAGAATAGGAAATTGGAGGTCAGAAAGGAAGAAAGGGAGAGAAAAGGAAAGAAGGGAAAATGTGCTAAGAAATAAGAATTGTATGTGAATTAAACATACACAAAAGACATAGACCTAATAGATATAGTCCTGAAAACTCTAGTTATATTTGTTTTTCTTTAATCATACAATTTCATTAATTTTATTGCAACTTCATATACACGACCTTTTTTTTTTTTTCTCATTGTATCAAAATTGAGTATGCCAATATTTTGATTTCAATTTTCCATCTCTGGACCCATACTTTCTCACTATTTATATCAAGTAGCTAAAAATGGAAAGTAGATATACTCTATAATGTGAACAATTGCTCTTATATGTTTTTCATTTGGAAAATTGCATTCTTAAATGGATCTCACAACTCTAAAATAAGTTAACATGAAATGACTGTATATCTTGAAGATTGATTTTGAATTGATTTATTTTAAAAATTATCATGAAGAAAGGGAGTTCTGAACTGAAAGTGAAAGAATGGAGGAGCGGCCAAGAAGGAAAGGAGGGTTGACTCTCTAAAACTGTTTATGGTTAATTCATTTTTAAATTTTAAATGAATGAGGGGATTTCAATGTGGTGTCTTCTATAAAAATCACATCCCTATTATTATGAACTGTTATGAACCTCATTGTATTTACATTTTATTTCCAGGAGATTTTTCCAGCTCTTGTCCTCCTCATTGGATCATACACAAGAACAGCTGTTATCTATTTAGCACATCATTAACTTCCTGGAATAGAAGTAAAAGTCAGTGTTCTCAACTGTACTCTAACCTCCTGAAGATAGACAGTGCAGAAGAACTGGTAAGTGTGGACTTCAGTTATAATTATCTGTGGTCAATATTGAGCAGAAAAATACATAATTACAGGTAAAGATAATTTTCCCTAAGAGAGAGCACCTGGGTGGCATAGTCACTTAAGTGTTTGCCTTCCGCTCAGGACATGATCCCAAGGTCCTGGGATGGAGCCTCACATCTGACTCCCTGCTCAGTGAGGAGTTATCCCCCCTCTGTGCCCCTCCCCGCTACTGATGCTCTCTATCTCTAGCACTCTCTCTCTGTCTCTCTCAAATAAATAAATAAAATATTAAAAAATTTTTCCCTAAGAGAAAGTCACACTTAATATCCTCCATAATTAAAACAGCATGTATTAAGTGGGTAAAATATATGGTTTCTTAATTAATTCAAAAAATAAATACTTTCACTTTATTTTTTTTAAAGTTTTATTTGTTTTATTTTAGAGAGAGAGTGTGTGTGCATGAGGCAGAGAGTGGGGCAGAGGGAAAGAGAGTGTCTCAAGAAGACTCTGTACTGAGCACAGAGCCTGATGCAGGTCTTGATCTCATGACCCTGAGATATGGACCTGAGCCAAAACCAAGAGTCGGATGCTTAACCAACTGTACCACCAAGGGGCCCCAATGTGTTTTACTTGAAAACAAATCTATCCAAACACACTACAAGTTTGCATGACTATGACAATCAGGCCACTACTCATTTTTGTGGGTTTGGATTTCAATTCTCAAATTTGGTTGAGTAAAATAGAAAATTCTCCCCCTTGTCATCATTATTATCAAGGAAAAAAGCAGCAATAATAATATATATTTATAAATCATTTACTCCTTGCAAAATACTGGGAAGGGCGAAGAGGTTTAAAAAGTAACCTTGCTAATTCAATGCTTACATAGTTTCTAAGAAGAAAGAAACAACTCAACAGTTGCTAAAAGTTAAATATCTGCTTTTGGCAATCAATGACATAGGAATTCAGAGAGAGATGTCCAGATACATAAAGTTTTACAGAAAAAATGAGAGTTATAATGCATCTTGAATGAAGGGTAGAATTCATTTGGGCTAGGAGAAGGCATTAATAGTCAGAAAACACTCTACGCTATAAATCTAAACACTCTGTAACTCCTACATTTACTTTCATTTCCTTTCAACTTCTGTGTTTCTGTCCTGCGTTACCCAACAGTTGTATTTCACATGAAAATGAACGGAAGTAGAGTGTAGCAAAGAAAAGGAATGATACTGGAAGTCTGTCTGGCTTTTCAATGTTCCTGTTGTTTGTCAAATGTCAGCATTAAACCTCAAATTACTTATTCATAGAACATGAAGTGGAACGGAGTTATTTTTATATTTTTATCTAACTCTGCAAAGCATTTCTTGACAAAAGTGTTACAAATTCATATATTCAATTGGAGAAGATAGTGGCCTGTTTTCCATGAAAATTGCCTCGGAGGTCTGTCATTCATGGGTCTTGTCAAGCAGGTTGCATGGAGGCATTATAATTTTGACATTATAGGTCTCTTTTTTATTGGAAAACTAAACAATAATGACTTTGAAGAAACAAAATGTACTTTTTGAGACACTCAATGACAATCAATAATTGGTACTTCTCTTTCGGTTGATGCCAGTGTATGCCTGCGTTCTTCACCAAAGTGATTCAATCTGTTGTCTCTCTCAATGTCTATGAGAGTCTCTCTCCATCTTTTTATCTCTATCATCTCTGTCTGTCTCACTCTCTCCATGACTCTTTGACATGTGTTTGTATTTATGTTTTCCTACAGGAATTTATAGTAAGGCACTTGTCTTCTCAACCTGATAATTCATTCTGGATAGGACTTTCTCGCCATCAGACTGAAGGACCATGGCTCTGGGAGGATGGCTCAGTGTTCTCTTCTAACTTGTAAGTATCTGGAAGGACAATACTTCATACCCTTTCTCAGAAGGATAAGAGCATGCAAAGCAGTTAAGGACCTGATTTGTGGGCCACTTATGAGAATGAGAGAAAGAGAAATGGTGATAGAGAGAAAAAGAGTGAATCAGGAAAAAAAAAAAAAAAAAGAAAGAAAACAAGGTAAAGGAGAACCTTCCAGTCAAAATGAGTAGAGTGGTCACTAGTGCAGCACAAATGTTCCTCAGCTTTCTTACAAGGGAGACACCTGGCACCTGTCTGAAGTAGTTCAGTTAGGAGTCATCACTGTTAGTGTAAAATTGAGGTGAAGGGCACGGGCTTTGGAGTCAGTTCTCAGCTTGAGACAATGATTGGCCCCCTCTCTGTGTGAAATTGGATAAGGTGCTTGACCTACCTGAGCCCCTCTTTCCTCATCTGTAAATAAGAATAAAAATAAAACCTTTCTATTAGGATTTTAAGGTAAAGGAGATAAAAGTCAAATCACTTAGCATAGCATCCAACACCTAGTAAATTTGTGACACACGTTACTATTAATTTTGAAAGCAACCACGTTTCAGACTCTATAAATTTATTTTAAACATATTTCTCATTTACATTATAAATTCTCCCTTATTGTGTGTGGATCAGCTAGGGTTCCTTAGAGAAGAAGATCTATACAGACCTATTGGTTCTGAAGACCCCTGACTGATCCACACAATGAGGAATAACTGATACATGGAGATTTCTTAAGAGGAATTGGCTCACAAGATTATGGAAGCTAAGAGGGCCCATAACCTGCCATCTGCAAGCTGGTACCCAGGATAGCCTGGGGCTATAAATTCCCTTCAAGTATGAAGGGCTGCGAACCAGGGAAGCTAATGGTGTAAAACTCAGGGCTCAGGTAGAAAGGAAAAAGATGAACTACACTGACATGCCTCAGCTCACACAGTGAGGCAGGAAAAGGCAAAGTCTTCCTCCTGAGCACTTTTTGTTCTATTTAAGCCCTCAGTGGATTGGATGATACCCACCCACATGGGGTGGGCAGTCTACTTTCCTGTGTCCACTGATTCAAAGGCTAATTTCACCCAGAAACACCCTCAAGATATAATTAGAAATAATGTGGAATCTGGGTGTGGCTAGTCAAGTTAACACAGAAAATTAACCACCACAAAATGTTGAGGTCCTCCTCATTGTAATTGTCATTTATTTTCTTTTTCATACCTGAAAAATATGAAATTATATTCTCCTCCTAATTTTCTATTATTAGCATGTATATATATGTGCAAATGTCTGTTTTTTTGTTTGTTTGTTTTCCCATTATTCTCAGTAGGTTTATTTTCCAACTCAATTTCTCTCTTCAAAGAAAGAATTTTAGGTTTTGTTGATTCTTTCTTTCCTCTGTGTCCTTTAAAAATATATGTTTATGGAGGACAAGGGGAGATGGAGAGGAGAAGGGAGTTGAGGGAAATTGGAAGGGGAGGTGAACCATGAGAGACTATGGACTCTGAAAAACGATCTGAGAATTTTGAAGGGGTGGGGGGTGGGAGGTTGGGGGCACCAGGTGGTGGGTATTGTAGAGGGCACGGATTGCATGGAGCACTGGGTGTAGTGCAAAAATAATGAATACTGTTATGCTGAAAAAATAAAAAAAAATAAAAAAAAATCATAATGAGACGCCAAAAAAAAAATATATGTTTATTTCTGTTCTCATATTTGTTACTTTTCCCCATTCAATTTCTTTATGTTTTATTTGCTATTCTCTTTCTAATTTCTTTTATGGATGTTTGACTCCTGAAATTCCCCTTTCTTTATTTAAAGGTTTATTTAAGGCTATATTTAAATAGCCTTTTTTTTATTTTTTTAAGTATGTTTATTTAAGTATGTTTATTTAAGGCTATGTTTCAATGTATTTTTGTTATTATCATACTTTTTAATTTCCATGGTGAGTTGTTCTCTGATCTATGAGTTACTTCCAAATGCACTTCTTAATTCATAAATATCTGTGTGTTTATAATTATCCCTTTGCTTCAGGTGCTAGTTAATTCCATTGTGGTCGGAGAACATGGTACATGTGATTGCAATCCTTTGACTTTTATCTGCTTCTTCTTCCCCTGTTGAGAAAAGTAGATTAAAATCTCCCACTGTGACTCTACTTACAATTCTGTGATGATTTTGTTTGGCTGATGGTGTACTATTAGGCACATATAGATTTAGAATTTTTATACTGTAGAGTACACAGGCCATTCAAAGTACTTTTTCTTGTCTTCTCTTTGAAACGTTTAATAACTTTATGACTCCATTTTTTTCTTACATCAATTTAGAATTTACTCTTACTAATTTTTTGAAGTTTCTCTAAAGATTATAACACATATTCTTCACTCATCAAAGTCTAATATTAATTGTTTTATAATGTTCTTCCTGGGCAATTTAAAAATATATTAGAATATTTCTTTACTCTCTGTCCTCCCTTCCCAATTTACATGCTATTATTTTTGTGTACTTTAATGCTTTCACATCTTTCCCCACATTTTAAATCTCTACATTTGGCACCTGTCTTACAGCTGCTGGTCTTTTATCATCACTGTAGGTCTGAACTGAAGTCAAGCCCTATCAAGAAGGATTAGTGTTTGCTTCTGCCAGTCAATGAAAGGCACCACAAACCTGAGATTACTAAAACACTCTGCCTGTTTTTGTTTGTTTGTTTTTTTTTTTAAATACACTGGTATTTTGGATTCAAATAGAAGACCCGTAAGTACCAGCTTGTGGTTCAGCTTCTCAAGGGATGTAATTTTTTCTCCCATCCTCCACTTGGGGCAAGATTGAGACAGGCACATCTCATGGTTCCTCTTTTCTGGTTGTAGTTTTAGTTTTCATTTACTCCTACACAAGAATTGTCCTTTGTTCTGCAGGGTTTTCTACTAAATTCCATCCTGGATGAATTTATTTCACAGTATTAGTTAAATAAATGATCTCTCCACAATTGATGGCACCTCAGATTTAGTAAAAATATAGTCCTAGAAAACAGTAGATACATAGATTTATATACAATTCATCTAGATTTTCCCACATATTTATGATTTTCATTAGTTCTTATTTATTTCTGTCTCTCCTACCTTCCATTTCAACCATTTTCCTTAAACCTGAAGAATACTCTCTACTATATCCTTTGAGTTTAGTTCTGTATCTAATACTATTTTTATTTCAACTTTTCTTTGATGATAAAATTGGAAATATGTAGTTTGTTTCTCCCATCACTCAAAGATGTTGTTCTAATGTCTTCCCATTTTTTATTACTATTTTTGAAAGGTCAGATGTTTGAAGGTAATATATGTTTTAAATCTGGTGCCTTTTATCAGCTTTGGAAAATTCTCAGCCAAATTGCTTCAGATGTTGCTTCTATCCTATCTTTCTTCCCTTCTAGGATTCCAGTTATATACATTATAGACCCATTCACAACATTTTGTATGTCTCGTTTGCTTAATCCTTCCTTCATCCTTTTTTCTTTATATATTTACTTCTCATATATCTTCCATTTCATAATTTTTTTCTCATCTGTGGCTAATTTGGTGTTAAAAGCCTTCATTAAGTTTTTAATTTTGTTTTGTGGATTTTTTCAGTTCTATAACTGAAACTTGGCTCTTTGTCAGATCTACTTTGTCACTATTTATAATTTCTAGCTTTCCTCCAACATTCTCGAATTTATCTTTTAACTCCTAGAATATGCTGAATATAGCTGTTTAAGCATTTGTGTTTGGTAATTCCAAGTCTTATACTCATGTATGTCTGTTTGTATTGTTTTACTCCTATTTCTCATTCATGTTGATTTTTCTTATATGTCTGATTATTTTGTTACTATTTTTAAAATTTTACTTCCAGTAAAATTAACGTGTAGTGTTTATTAGTTTCATGTGTGCAATATTGTGATTCATTAATTCTATGCATTATTCACTGCTCCTCATGATAAAGTAAACTCTTTAATCCCAATCACCTATATTACCTTTTTGCAACTCACATTCTCTCTGGTAACCATTTGTGCTCTATAGTTAAGAGTCTGTTTTTTGGTTTGTCTCTTTAGCTCCATCCATGCCGTTGCAAATGTCAAGATTTCATTCTTTTTATGACTAAATAATTTTCCACTATATATCCTCTTTTGATCCATATAAATATATCTCCTCTTCTTTATCTATTCATCTATTGTTGGCCACTTAGGCTGCTTCCATAATTTGGCTCCTGTAAGTAAAACTCCAGTAAACATAGGAGTGCAGGTGTCCCTTTGAATTAGTGCTTTCATATTCTTAAGTAAATAACTAGTAGTGTGATTCCCGGATCTTAGGGTAGTTCTATTTTTAATTTTTTGAGGAACTCCATACCATTTTCCTCAGTGGCTGCACCAGTTGCATTCCTATCAACAGTGTAAGAAGGTTCCTTTTTCTCCATATCTTCAACACTTGTTTCCTGAATTTTATATTTTAGCCATTCTGACAAGTATGAGGTTATAGCTCACTGTGGTTTTGATTTGGATTTTCCTGATGATGAGAGTTATTGAGCATCTTTTCATGTGCCAGTTGGCCATCTGAATGTCTTCCTTGGAGAAATGTCTGTTCATGTCTTCTTCCCATTTTTTAATCGGATTATTTGTTTTTATGCCTGATTATTTTGATAGTGTGCTTAACATTATATCTTAAATGTTGTAGATTTGAAATTTACAGAGTGGCTTTTTATTTGCTTCTGGTAGGCATTATTTGAGTGTGAATAATACAAACTGCTGAGTATGATTACATTTTGATTTTTAACTATTTCACTTCCATCAGCCTAAGCACAGTGATTTTACTAACAATCTTAACAAAGTATATGTCCTACATTTTTTATAGCATTTGTTTGTCTTTGAGTTTTCTTTTGCTATTTAAACATATGACTAGTGGACACTTTCTAAAATCACAAAAGTAGGCCCAAATTGACACTTTGATATGTTACAATGCCTTGGTTTCCTGGGTGGCAGTAACTTAATGTAGCTCTGTCCATACTCAAAAAAACTCTTTAACGTCAAGGAAAATTTTAGAGAACACCAGTCAAAATTCTCCCTGAGGCCTGAATCAAAGTTGTCTCATACTTTTAGCCTAGCCATTTCTACAAAAGAATTCTCTCAACCCTCCAGTCCCAGGCCTCTTTAGAGCTAGATACACAAGATGAAGAGTACTAGTCCATAGCCTTTACAGTGAAGCTCAGGGTTACCTTTTAAGCTTGACTAATTATCACCACTCCTTCAGGAGACTGAAGAGAAAATAAGACAGAGTCATACTCCCACTTCCCCAGGATAATTATCATTATTGTCTATCACTGTATTGTAATATAATTCCATCTTCAGAATGCATTAAAATATATAATGCTGAAAAATATATATATATGTAATACTGTTTTCCCTGTCTTTAAATGGCCTTGATATGTATGATTCTTCATTTATTTTTTTCCCAAGATTTTATTTATTTATTTGAGAGAAAGAGAGCATGAGAGAGGGAGATCACAAGCAGAGGGGAGGGATAGAGGGAGAGACAGACTTCCCCACTGAATAGGGAGCCCAAAGTGGGACTTAATCCCAGGACCCTGGGATCATGACCTGGGCTGAAAACAGATACTTAAAAGACTGAGCCACCCAGGCACCCTTATGATTCTTCATTTAGTTCTAAATTTTTCTCAATAATAACTCTTCTGCTTGGTCTACTCACTAAATATACATGAAGATAATTTCATGAACCTGTTGTTTTATTTGATAAATATACTTCTAGTTAAGAGGTTGAAAGATAAAGAACTGTCTATAGAATAGTAAATGATTTTTTTATTTGTCAGAAACTTTATTTAATTTTATGTAACTAATAGTATTTTTCTTAAAAAAATGTTTGAGTCATTTTTATGCCTTAATAATAAAGGCTCTTCTGTTCCCATTTAAGAACTAATGCAACCTAAGTTCAAGTTTCCTTTTCCGATAACATAACCACTTAGGAACTTTTTTCACCAAAATCCTTGCCCATATCCTTGCTAATTTATTTCAGCATTGTGTAGATAGTAGACAGTATTTCTTATATTTGTTTTAATTGCTTTATTATACTTTAACAGGTTTCAAATCAGAAGCACAGAAACCCAAGAAAGCTCATCTCACAAATGTGTGTGGATTCACCTGTCAATAATTTATGACCAACTTTGTAGTGTGCCCTCATACAGTATTTGTGAGAAGAAGTTGTCAATAAAATGATTGGGGTGTCACTGTGGAAGACCAGAAGAAAGTATGTAAAATAATAAGGGAAGAAAACAACACAGAAAAGAGATATTTGAGGTCAAAATAATGGCTGAAAATATCAAGAGAGCTCAGCCAACTTTAATCTTAGATGAGAATGGAGAAGCTATAATTCTGCACTTACCAAATGAATTAGAAGATCAGTATTAGGTTCTAATTAATAGAGCCCTAGAAATGGAGTCAGGTCAGCTGAACTTACATCTTCTGACTTAATATTAACATGGAATTAGCCAAAAATCCTTGGTGTTTCAAGAAGATAATTATTTCTGGGTATACTAGGGTTGCTTTTTGTCCTTAAAAAGTGCCCCTGGGGGGTGCCTGGGTGGCTCAGTGAGTTGACCGCTGCCTTCGGCTCAGGTCATGATCTCAGAGTCCTGGGATCAAGCCCCGCATCGGGCTCTCTGCTCGGCAGGGAGCCTGCTTCCTCCTCTCTCTCTGCCTGCCTCTCTGCCTACTTGTGATCTCTTTCTGTCAAATAAATAAATAAAATCTTAAAAAAAAAAAGTGCCCCTGGAGTACATATGTTGTGTTTCCATGACATGTTTCTCCATGTCCAATAAGTGTATCTGACACAGGTGGAAGGAAGAATGTATTTCTGAACAGCAAAATGAGGAAATGAGAAAAAAATCTTTACTACAATCAGAGCTATTTTATTATTTTGTTCATCAATATGGTTATGATAAAAAAAATCATGAAGAAAACAGCAACTCCCTCTCTTTTTTATCTTCAAGTAGCTCAGGAGATATGTTTGCCACATATCTGACTAATAAGACCTTGTATATTGTGAAATAGTGTGGTAACTGCTCTTATAAAAAAGTGTTCTCCTTTTAAATGCTATCAATCAAAAAAGATCTGGTAATGAATATAGAACAAAAACAACAACAACAATAATCCAGGGGGCCTGGGTGGCTCAGTTGGTTGAGCATCCAACTCTTGATTTCGGCTGGGGTGGTGATCTCAGGATCTGAGATTGAGCCCCATGTCAAGCTCCACATTCAGCTCGGAGTCTCCTTGAGATTCTCTCTCTTCCTCTGCCCCTCTCACTGCTCATGTGCTCTCTCTCCAAATAAATAAATAAAATCTAAAAAAAAAAACAACACAACAAAACAATCCTATGGCTGAGGTATTAACATTCTGGAAGGCAAAACCTGTCTTACTATTTTTTATGAATACTGTTTTGCAGTTTTTATCAATTTTTCAGTAATTGCCATTAAAGGGTATTATTTGAACATTATCCTTATATGATAATTTGTCTTTTTCTTATTTTCTCTTAAGTTTTCCCCCTGGTCCTGTTTTTATTTCCAAAGGTGACTTCCATATTATTGGAGAGGGAGTTACATCCTTCCTATGGTATTTACATGTGAACAAAATTACATCAAGTTGTTATGTGAATTTCGCTGTAATAAAGAAATTATAATCAAAGAAACTTGACATCCAAATGTTGTGTGTAGTAAACATTATGACAACGTGCCCTCTCCTCATAAGAAAACATTGGTGAACTTGGCACTTGGAAGAAGTAGTATAGTAGTAGTTTATGTTGAAGAATAAATTTGGGATCTTAAATATTTAAAAATTGAAAAGAAGAAGATATAAACATTTTTTATGAAGATTCCTAATGCTTTTTAATATACACACTTATATTGTCACCATATGAAAAGACATGTGGAAAAGGCAAAGATAATTTGAGAGTTAAATTAAGGTACAAGGTGAGATTTTGAAGAGATATCATGTCTTTTAATTTTGTTTTTGGTTTGATCAGTTCCTCCTGGGTCCTTAGGATGGCGTGAATGATTTGAGAAGTCATAATGATCAAAAATAATTCTGGATGAGTAATTT
Organism: Lutra lutra; assembly: GCF_902655055.1. Lineage (NCBI taxonomy): Eukaryota > Metazoa > Chordata > Mammalia > Carnivora > Mustelidae > Lutra > Lutra lutra. The sequence goes on from NC_062285.1 coordinate 90,834,964, forward strand.
CCAGATGTACTTAGAACAGACAACAATATTTGTTTTTTAAATATTTATGATTTAAAGATAAAAGTGTGACTATTACAAAATGATGGTATAAAGTAAGATGCTCTAGATTGTCCAAGCATATTATACTGACTTGTTAATACATGTTTATACCACAGTTTACATGGCCATGTACATGGGAATGAACAGGAAACATCCATTTTTCCAAGAGACAGAAAAGGGAAAATAGTTACTAGCTGAACTTCTGTCTAAAGGGTAAAAGGGTAAAAGGCTGAGTAACGATCATGCTACAGGAAACACTTACTGGAGGACCACCATCTTCTCTGGCCTGAAGTATTGCAGTAATTTTCAAAGTAATCTCCCAGTGTCCACCTTTGTCCTCTTAAGCTCCTTTTTCAAACATAGTGGAGTGATTCTTTTAAATTTAAAACAAATCATCTCAGCCCCCTACTCAAAATCTCCTTGACTTCCCCTGTACCTCTGAGTAAAATCAAATATAGATAAATCGAAATGAAAAAGAAGAGACCTTTTCAGTTGTCTGTGGGCCACTTTACTCCTTTGACCTAATCTACTTTCGTCCTCTTCATTCATTCCATCTGGTTTCTCTCTTGTTTCGTAATGACCCGCATGCTTCCACCTCAGGGCCTTTGAGCTTTCTGTTCTCTTCACCTGAATGATTCTTACCCTAGATACTACTGCAGGACCTGTTCCTGCACTTCTTTAAAGTCTCTGCACATATAGCATTTTCTTAATGAGGCTGAGTCTGACTGCCGTATTTAAAATTACCAACCCATGGGGCACCTGGGTGACTCAGTGGTTTAAAGCCTCTGCCTTCAACTCAGGTCATGATCCCGGGGTCCTGGGATCGAGCCCCACATCGGGCTCTCTGCTCTGTGGGGAGCCTGCTTCCTCCTCTCTCTCTCTGCCTGCTTCTCTGCCTACTTGTGATCTCTGTCAAATAAATAAATAAAATCTTAAAAAATAAATAAATAAAATAAAATTACCAACCTTCCTTTTTGTATATTCTTTTTCTTTACTTTTAAGATTTATTTATTTATTTTAGAGAGGGTGGGCAGAGGGAGAGAGAATCTCAAGCAGACTTCCCAGTGAGTATAGAGTCTGATGCAGGGCTCAATCTTACAACTGTGTGATCATGACCAAAGCCTAAATTAAGAGTCCGTCACCCAAATACCGAGACACCCAGGTGCCCCTCCTTTTTGTATATTCTTAATCTCCCATACCTTCCACATATCTTCATACGTCTTATTATACTCTCATATGCTCTATTATTCACTTACTATCTTTCATGTTATCTGGCTTCTCCATAAAACATAGGTTCTAAAAGACAGAAAGTTTTGTTTTATACTGATGTATCTTAGAATCTGAGAATAGCACCTGAAATAAATTAGGTGTTCTGTCAAAGATATTTTTGTCATTGTTGAAAAAATAAGTGTTTAAGGACAAGTAGGAAAAAATGTTAGTGTAAGTTATTTGGTGAAAAGCATCAAGGATCTACTTGAGTCAATGAAGTTTGCAGAATAGTTTTAATTGCTTTATGCGACTCATCATCATCAGCACCCTCTAAATGTATTCTTTCAGACCCCGGCTGTTGCAATTTCTGATATTTGACCTTCCCTCTCCTTTCTCTTATGTGTTTCACTTACCTCTTCCTTCAAGTTTTTTTACTGCCTTATCTCCTGTAACATTTTCTTCTTTTTTTTTTTTTTTTAAGATTTTATTTATTTATTTGACAGAAAGAGAGATCATAAGTAGGCAGAGAGGCAGGAAGGGGACGGGGGGTGGGGGTAGCAGATTCCCTGCTGAGCAGAGAGCCTGATGCGGGGCTCAATCCCAGGACCCTGAAATCATGACCTGAGCCAAAGGCAGAGGCTTAACCCACTGAACCACCCAGGCGCCCCTCCTGTAGCAGTTTTTAATACATCAATCCAATGCGAGTGACCAGATAATTTTTTTTAAGATTTTTTTAATTTATTATTTATTTGACAGAGAGAGATCACAAGTAGACAGAGAGGCAGGCAGGCAGAGAGAGAGAGGGAAGCAGGCTCCCTGTCGAGCAGAGAGCCCGATGCGGGACTCGATCCCAGGACCCTGAGATCATGACCTGAGCCGAAGGCAGCGGCTTAACCCACTGAGCCACCCAGGCGCCCCAGATAATTTTGTATTCTACTTTTTACAAGGCCTGATGCAAGAGAAAGGTCTCTTTGGGTTTGTTTTATTTAGAATGACCTGATAAACAATACATAGTTTGAGACATATAATAAATCAATAATATGTGCTTCCCAATCCCTCCCTCCTAGGGCCTACCTGTCCCCTCCCAAGCATCTTCTCCATTTCTTTTTATTATTTGGTATGCTTGATTTAGCTAAGCTAATAACCCAAACATAGAAAAGTGTTGATGAAATAATACAATTATATTTTATTGATTCAAGAAGGATTTTTGGACATTATCTAAAACAGTCTTTTCATTTCCTTCTCAGCTTAGGAAAATTTAGGTAAAAATTATTACCTGCCTTCCTGGAGTCACATGTAAAGTCACATGTAGTTAGCAATAATTCTAAAAGTCCTGACTTCCCGCTAAATGTGTAATTGTTGGGGCACCTGGGTGGCTCAGTTAGTTCAACAACTGCCTTCGGCTCAGGTCGTGATCTTGGAGTCCTGGGATCGAGTCCCACACCAGGCTCCCTGCTCGGCAAGGAGTCTGCTTCTCCTGCTGACCTCTCTCCTCTCATGCTCTCTCTCTCTCTCAAATAAATAAATAAAATCATTAAAAAATTTAAAAAATGTGTAATTTGTTCATGACCATGGTCTACAAAATGTTAAATTGAGTTCATATACTATAAGAAGAAAGATCATTGAATTGACAATAGGAGAACACTTTAAAAAAAGATTCAGTGTTAAAAATATATTATATGTTTATAAAAAAAATAAACAGATTCTTTATCTTCAAAAAAAAAAGATTCAGTGTAGTTAACATACATTGTCTCATTAGTTTTGGGTGTACAATACAGTGCTTCTACACTTCCATACATTACTCAGTGCTCATCAGATAAGTGTACTCTTAAGCCCCTTCACCTGTCACCCCACCTCCCCTCTGCTAACCATTTGTTTATTCTCTGTAGTTAAGAATCTCTTTCTGGTTTATCTCTTTTTTCTCTGGTTTTCTTTTTTTTCTGGTTTATCACTGTTTTTTCCCTTAAATTCCAATATGAATGAAATCATATGGTATTTGTCTTTTTCTGTCTGGCTTATTTCACTTAGTATCACACTCTCTAGCTCAACCCAAGTCATTGCAACTGGCAAGATCTCATTCTTTTTTAATGGCTGAATAATATTCATATATATATATAGACATGTATATATATATATATGACATATATGTATCTCCGTTCATCTATCAATGGGTACAGTGGCTGCACTGATTGCATTCCCACCAACAGGATAAGAAGTTTCCTTTTTCTCCACATCCTTGTCAACACTTGCTGTTTCTTGATTTTTGGGTTTTAGCCATTCTGACAGGTGTGAGGTGATAGCTCACTATGGTTTTGATGTGCATTTCCATGATGATGAGAGTGATTGTGCATCTTTTCATGTGTCTGTTGGCCATCTGAATGTCTTCCTTGGAGAAATGTCTGTTCATGTCTTCTGCTCACTACCAAAGCTGGCCCAGGGTCCGGAAAAGTGTGTGGGGGTAGGAGACTGGGTGTTGGCCCAGTTTATGCCAGTCTCCTGGGTGAGGGCACCCGCGGTTATGAGGCAAACATAACTAGAAGGGGCAGGTGTGTGGAAGTGTGTGTGTGGAGTGTGGTGTTGGGGTTAGGGTGTGTGTGTTGGCAAATTAGGCACCACATTGGTTTCTGCAGTTGGTTGCTGTTTACGCTGAGGGGCAGGGAAGGGTAACAGCACCTGACAGCTCCTTTGTTCCTGGAGAAGTTCAACAGGAGAACACTTCTGAAGCTCATACTGTCACTACGACATTATGTGACTTTAAACAACACTTTATCTAACTGGGCTTCCATCTCCTTTTTTGTAAAAATGAAAATGTAGAATGTAGAGCATCTCAAAAGACTCTGTGCTGACATTTCATGGATATGATGCTTTAAACTATGCCCTTGGAGAAAGGAAGAAGCTGGTCCTATGATCTCTTTTCAGAAGTTAAACCTCATTTGAGTGACACTACGAGTGTCTGGTACGTAAGAGACTGGATAATATGTATTCCTTTGCCTGACTATTGCTTCGTAGAGCCTGAAGGAATCTCTGTGTGATCGTATAGTCTGCCTTTTTTACACTGTACTTACACAGGAATTACAAATAAATGAACAAAAGGGATCTGAGAAGGACAACCCTTCAATAATTGTTCAGACAGAGACCGCCCAAATAGAAAACACATGCTATTTCCTCCCTGCCTGACCAACTTGGCCTTAAGAGTACAAGTTCCCAGGAGAGGGGCTGGGCTTGTCCAAGCAGGAACTGGAGTCAGAGGTTTCCCCCGCTACTCGCTGGGAAAGAAGAACATTAGGAATGACTTTCAGCACCGTAGCTCCTGCACTGTCTCCCAGTAGCTACACAGCTTCGGGGCAATCAAACCGCAGCTCAGCCTCACCCCTGCAGGAGTCCAGATGCAGGCCAAGTACAGCAGCACGAGGGACATGCTGGACTTTGATAGGGACACCGTCATGAGTGTGTCATCTCGAGCCTCTTCTACGACCCAGCGGCCAGAGGCTGGGCACACAGGTACTCGGTCTCCAGCTGTCCAAACTGGTCACTCTTGAGCAGTATGTGAGATGAACTATGTCTCTGAGGAATGTGCAAAGTGAGGGAAGGAGAAAGTGTTTTCATGACTTACACTTATATGTAATAACTGTGCATTTTCCATAATTTGTGTGCCATGTATACAACATCTGAAAAATTAAACTCTAGTAGATGCACAGATCTTGTTTTTTCTACGATTATGTTGTTGGCACAGTGGTTTGCAGTCAAGGGTGTGTTGTTTTTAACAAGTCAGTATAGTGTACAAAAGTGAGATTGTATGTAGAATTCAAGCACTGTTTCTGTCCCTTCCTGGATTCCTGTGAAGGCCAGATCCAATGCTGCTTTGTTTGCCATCTGTGATTTGATCTGGAAGCTTGGATTTATAAAGGCTATCTTTTTGCTAGTTTTGAGCTCATGCTTTAGAGGGAGGTTTCCAAGCAGACACACCAACCCTGGTGTTCTGCTGTCATAATTCTGCATCTTGAAGTTGTGAGGTCTTTGGAGAATCATATTGGGTTTTATCATCTGTGAAATGAGAGGGGATTAAAGTAAATGTTTTCTAAGGTCCTTTAGCTCTAAAATTCTGTTATTTGCTGATTAAATAGTGGACTCAGATGCAATTAAATCCCATCTCATTCCCTCTTATTATTTTTCAGTCCATGGGAGAGAGAACTCCCATACATAGAGAAGGATCTTATTTCCTGGGCAACTCAGCATATATATATATATATATATATATATATATATATATACACACACACATATGTATATATATATATATATACACACACATATGTATATGTATATATATATATATATATATATATATACACACATACATACATAAAACAGAGCTTATTAACCTTATACTCCAACCATCTTATAAGAGAGATGCTTTATATATACAAGTGCTTAAAATAATTCTAGGCACATAATACTCATTATATACATGTTTACTGTCAGAAACATTTTATCAATGAAGAAACTGAGAACCCAGTATACTTAATTTGTCCAATATCACAGTTTTTTGTTGTTGTTGTTGTTTTAGATTTTATTTATTTATTTGTCAGAGAGATAGCACAAATAGGGGGAGCAGCAGGCAGAGGAAGAAGCAGGATCCCCACTGAGCAGTCAGCCTGATGTGGGTCTTGATCCAGGGACCCTGGGATCATGACCTGTGCTGAAGGCAGATGCTTAACCCACTGAGCCACCCAGGCATCCCCAATACCACAGTTTGTAAGCAGCACACCTGCTTTTAAATCCTAGTCCTGTTTGTGTTCTACTGTGAGGTCTTTCCACTAGAACTTAAGTCACATTTCTGCCTTACTTTGGCTGAGTTGCCCAAGGAAAAAGATCCTTCTCTATGTATGTGAATTCTGTCTTGTAGGGACTGAAAAAAATATATTTTTATTACTATGTCAGAAGGTGAATTATTGGAAATGAAAGTATAAGTTGGAAGCTAAATGTAACAAATTAAGTATTTTATAATTCAATTCAAACACTTCTCTTATAAGGTGGTTGGGGTATAAGGTGGACAAGTTATGTAAAGATCTTGCCATATTGCAGACACACCAGAAATGTGCATTTTCCTTCAATATAGAATTCCTTGAGAATTCCCAAGTGCTCTGTTTAACATTTTTGTGTCAGCTGACATCAGAGTGAGTCTCACTCAGTGACTGCATCTTAGTATGTCCTTTCTCTTTTGACAGTCAGGTTTCCTTTACCTCTATAAATCTGGGCCCACACATTTTCACTGTTCTCTTCCACTTCTCCTTTATCACATAGCTTTTAGGTTTTCTTCCTTTTCCCTTGTTAAACCTTTCCATTCCCTTTCTATTCACTGAGTGATTACCACCTGAGACCCCCTGATGTGACGTTATTTTTTTCTTTTTACTAAACCCTCTATTAAGCTGTAAGAAGATAGTGGGGACTTCCAGCCTCCTTGATGGGAAGCAAATGACAACATTGGGATGTCAGTTTCTGTGGCCACCGGATATGTGTAATAAGATACGTTATATTTCCCTCCAACAAATCCTGTGAAGAATCAGCTCTCAGGGCTGTGGTTTTAAGTGGCTTGTGTATAACTTCATTTTTCACCTTTGACTAGAGCCAGGAACTCTCACAGGGATTGGTGATCAGCATAATCAGGAACAGAGTGTACAAATAAGTTCTACTGAACTCAAGGGTGAGAGGTAGGTGGGGCAGGATGAAACACCTGAGCGAGAACATCTGGCAATCTTTCCATAGAAGTGGAAACTGAAACAGTAGGAGTAGAGGTTACAAAGTGCCTTGAAGGCAAACTTCTGTAAACAGTTATCTTACCCTACACATATGATATCTTGTTTTCATCTTGTTATAAGGCGAATATGTAGAGGAATGTCCCTACAGAAGTTTAGTTATGTCTTAGAAAAATGATTTGATATAATTTTTCTTTTAAAAGTAACAGAGCAAAAATTGTTCCAAGAATATTTTGGCAATGCAGAAGATTTAAATTCAACATAATATTGTGGCATCATTATGAATGAATGGAAAGTTAAATTTTTTTCTTTAGAATTAATAAAGATAAATTATGTTTACTCATTTATTTTTCTGATTTTCATTTTTCAATATAAAAGTTATGTTCATTCTTAAAAATGCTAAACAATTAAGAAGATAAAAAGGAAAAGTGAAAGACAATGTCCTCATACCGTCTTTCCAAAGAAAGTTCATGTTCAGGTCATGCTCAGGTTCATGTTATGCCAGGTGTATTGCAAAGTACTACAGGTATAATGCCAAATATGATAGGATGCCTGTTTATAAGGAAACTTAAAAGTCTAGTAAAACTCTTAGCTATGCAATAAGTATGATAAGGTGCCACGATGGAAGTATATACATGATACAATGGAGAGCCTGGTCACTTCTATCTGGTAGGGGTAGAGGAGATTGGGCAAGGTTTGAAGGAGGAAATGGCCATGGAGTTGAGTTGACTTGAAGAGGTTCCACATTATATGAAAGCAAAAATGGGATGGTTTAAAGGCCTGGGCTGCTATAGTCAGACAGATACATGAGAGAAAAGTTTGGAGGTCTTAAGTAACTTTGTGTTTTTGGAGAACAATAAGCAATACAAGCAGTATGGAAAGTTAAAAAGGGTCTATTATATCATACTCAGGAATTTTGATTCTACGTCTGTAAAATGAGCTCATGGAAAGATTTAAACAGGGAGTAACATAATGAGTTTTGTGTTCTTAGAAGACTGCCTTGGCTGCAATGAGGAAGATGAATTGAAGGAGTAGGAAACTCGATGAGCTAATAGGTAGGTATTTTGCACTAGTCTAAGCATAAGATTAGAGGAACCTGAATTGAAGTAGCATGAAAATGAGGAGGAGGAATCAGAAGCTGAGGAGGTAGAGTTTAAAGACTTAGTGACTGGTTATGAGTGAGAAGACAAGGTAAGAAAGAGCATAGGTTGACTAAGTCGGATGTTATGTAAGTGGTGCTGATAACTAAGATAGAAGCTACAGGAGGAATAGGAATGATGTTGAATCCAATTTGAGTTTGAGATGCCTGGAACATACAGTTGGAGTTACCCAAAGACCCTTGTATATGCTCCATGGAAGGACAAGTAAGGATCCCGAGCTCCATTTGTATGTAAGAATTGTCAACATTTTGGTAGGAATTAAACTTTCTGAGGATGAGCAATATCACTGAGGATGAGAAAGGAAAATGAAAAGACGAAAAGCCCAAAGGAATAGAGTACCAAGGAGAGAATCTTAGGCAATATACCAAGTGAGGTGGGGGAGGGGATGACTGAGAGATTTCAATAAAAGTACTAAGAATGAATGTTAGACAGCAGTAGAAGTGGACCAGGAGAGAGAAACATTAAGGAAGCCATGAAACGATACTCTCCTGCAAGACAGAAAAGTCAATGGTAATAAATAGTGAATTTAAAAAATAATAAGCAATAAATACTGCAGAAAGTTCAAGTAAATGGAAGGTTAAAAACAATTTGTTGTTTTAGCAGTAAGGAGAAAAATAGATTATTGGTAATTTTTAATAGCAGGTGTTTGAAAGGACCATAGTTTAAACAGGAAAATAAATACTTTGTCACTTTCTTTTTTAAAAATTTTCTCTCTTTTCAGGAAGCCAGCTATAAAGAGAAAAGATAAAGTGTGAGATCTGAGGTATTATGAGTTTGCATGAATGCATCTTAATTTTTTTTTTGAGATGGGAGATTCTAACTCAATTGTAGCTTGAAAAGAAGTGCAGCAAAAGCAAATCACAGTAATAATATACCAGAGAGAGAGAATAAAATCACTGATGAACTAGAATTCTTACCTAATCTAAATATAACTTATCAAAAGAACATGAAACTTATTTGAGTTTAAGAAAAAAATAAAACCCTTTAATGATAAATTCAAGTTCTACTTTCGCCCCTACTGATATTAATTACAATTATTCTCAAATTTTTTCTAGCTTTTTAGCTTCATTTCCTCTGCTAAAGCATAAATCTTCATTGAAGTGTCAAAGCATAAATTGATTCACATCACATCTAATTGATTCCACGAATCTTTAGTGCAACCTACTTAATATCAAGTGGTATGGTAGGCATAGGAGACCTTTTTTTTTTTTTTCCTGTTGAAGTATATTTGATGGCAAAATGCTACATTAGTTTCAGGGTGTGCAGTAAGTGGTTTGACATGTTCATGCAATTACATATTGCACAAGAGGAGCTACCGTCTACCACCATACAGCACTATTACAATAGCCATCCATTACATTTTCTTATGCTGTTCCTTCTTTCCCTTGACTTACTCATTCCATCGCTGGAAGTCTGTACCTCCCACTCCCCTTCACTCATTTTGTCCATCCTCCCACTTGCCTCCTCGCTTGCAACCATCCATTTGTTTTCTGTATTTATGGGGAGACCCTATTTTTAGGTGCTTGAAGAAATGGAAGGAACAATTTGAATCAATTATAGGGAAATGTTATGTAGTGCTATTGGATATATGTAGGAGACCGCAGAAGTCAATAGGGATGAATAAGTTACTGACTGCATTTACTCATGTGGGTATTTTTTTTAAAGATTTTATTTATTTATTTGACAGAGCGAGATCACAAGTAGGCAGAGAGGCAGGCAGAGAGAGAAAGGAGGAAGCAGGCTCCCTGCCGAGCAGAGAGCCTTATTCGGGACTCAATTCCAGCACCCTGAGATCTTGCACTGAGCCGAAGTCAAAGGCTTTAACCCACTGAGCCACCCAGGCGCCCCTCATGTTGGTATTTTTGAATGAGATGACATTTGCTCTTGTCTGTAAGGCAGAGTCCAAGTTTTCCAGCTAGAGCAAGATGGAAACTAGCTGTGAGGACTACATGTGCAGAGATAAAAGCAGATAGGTGAGAGCTAACTTGGTGCAGTATATTAATGTGTAAAATGAAGACAGACAAGAACTTAAAGGGAAAAGGAGAGGTGTGAATTTTGGCTTGGAATTTAGAACAGGATAAGATCATTTGGGAATCATCAGCAGATGATTCAAACACAGTGGCAAAGTAGATTATTGGGTCGAGGAATGGGAGGGCATATGAGGGGGCATGTGGGCAGATGAAGCTAAAAAGTAGGATGAGATTCTACTATGCAGTGTCTTATATAGCATGCTAAGAAACTTTATTTTTTTTTCCTTAAGGAAGAGATTAAATTTATACTTGAGAAAGTTCACCTTGGGGATAGAGTGGAGAATGTATAATTTAAGGTGGCTATTCCTGAGATATTTCATAATAAAGAAGTGAAAAGTAGTAAGCAGTAGAGTTTTTCTACAATTTCATAAGGAACTGCCATATAAGCACAAATATTAATGTGGTATTTGTTGGAAGAATAAGAAAATGATTTAAAATATTCAGATCTGGAAGGAGAGTATTAGTACTTCTGGCTCCATCACTTACCAGCTGTGCAAACCAAAGCAGATTAGGCAATTCTTAAGTACTAAAAATCCAAACCAGGGTTCAAAATTGTTCCATCTTAAAAATATTTGGATGAGTCAATGAACACTACAGCATACATAATATACTCAGGAGTTGTTATCAGAAGCTGTGTGTCCATGGGTAAGGTAGCTCACCTCCCTAGGACTCAGTTGCCTACCTGTAAAATGGGGACCATAATAGTATCTATTCATAGGCTGTTATATGATATGAAATAATGCATTCAAGGCATTTATCTTAGTAACTCCAGGAGTGTTAGCAATTGTTATTAATAGTGATGCTATTTTTAAATTATATCTCATAAATGAAACTCCTTAATTGGGATATAAAATTGACTCAGCTAGATTTTAGTATATATACTAATATCTATATCTATATATCTCCATATATAGATATATAGATATATTTGACTTTCTAATTGCCATGAGTTGAAAACTTGATGATAATCTGGAAATAGCTTATACATTTTTGGATGTATATTCCTTTGAAATTATAGGAAGACCAACACCCATTTACTTTTAGTGAGAATGAAAATATCAAATATTTGAAATAGACTCATAAGATAAAGAAAACATGCATTTTCACAAACACTGAAAAATACTCTTAACTCATGAAACCTTGACCATTCTCCCATGATGAGATCTATTATGTGCTGTATGTGCTTAAGGAAACAAAGAGAAGTTGCTAAAAAGACAACATTTACAATTTATTTTTTAATTTTTAATTTTTTTTAACAATTTTATTTATTTAATTGACAGACAGAGGTCACAAGTAGGCAGAGAGGCAGGCAGAGAGAGAGGAAGGGAAGCAGACTCCCTGCCAAGCAGGGAGCCCAATGCGGGGGCTCGATCCCAGGATGCTGGATCATGACCTGAGCTGAAGGCAGAGGCTTTAACCCCACTGAGCCACCCAGGCGCCCTGACAACACTTACAATTTTAAAAGTATATCCAAAGTCAGATATCCAATGAGCAATATCTCATGATTAAAATATATTAAAAGTAATTTCTGAAATATTATGCACTTTGTCACCAGTGTATTCCCCATTTGTTTGTGAGTTCTGGTCAAGAGGAAATATACAATGTGTGGGGTTAAGCACGGCAATTTAATCCTGGTTCCACCCCTGGTTTGCAATGTTGCTTTGCACAAATTATTTAAAGTCTCTTTGTTTTTCCTGGGGCACCTGGATGTCTCAGGTCATGATCCTGGGGTTCTAGGATGGAGTCCCCCAGCAGGCTCTCTGATCAGCAGGGAGTCTGCATCTCTCTCTCCCTCTGCCCCTCCCCGCTGTTTGTAGGCTCTCTCTCGCTCACTCTCAAATAAATAAATAAAATATTAAAAAAAAATAAAGCTTCTGTGTCTTTCCCAGCTTTTATTATGCTTTCTATTTCAGAGTCATACTAATAGATTACATCTGGTAATATATGTTTCATTTCTCCTAAGCTCTGGGAATGGAGGTATATAAAATGTCCCCTTTCTGATGCCTGTGGAAGAATAACTGGTCAAGTATGAAAGCTCTTCACCTACCAAAGTTTCTTATACCTACAAAGGAATTTGTGTTCAAAACTTGACCTTAGCACTGTAGCCTTTTATAGTATAGTTATAGTAAAAGTATACAGGAAAGGGTTGTTTTTCTCTCTATATATCTTATTATTCCTAAGGATGTTTATATCATTCCTTGCCCTGTCCACACCTTTTTCTAAACATGCCTCAGGAAACAGAATATGGGTTCTCTTCCAAAAAATAAATCACAATAAAGCCAAGCCAAACTGAAGCACCTCCCAGGCAGCTTATTTTTCTTATTTTAGGGTGGGTGTGGTCCCTAGAGAGAGACTTCATTCTGATCAAGGCACTTGGGATAAAATTTAGGGATATTAAACCTAAAGTTAGAAAAATAGAGGGAAAAATGGCATAAAAAAGTTTCACTTTTTTTTTCCTTTTGTTTTGGGTATAGAATTTAGTGATTCATCATTTCCATATACCACCCAGTGCTCATCACAAGAGCCCTCCTTAATCCCCATCACCCATTTAACCCATCCCTCCACTCTACTTCCCTCCAACAATCCTCAATTTGTTCTCCATAGTTTAAAAAAAAATGAAGGGTATCTGTGTGGCTCAGTCATTAAGCGTCTACTTTCGACTCAGATCATGATCTCAAGGTCCTGGAAGGAGCCCGGCATGGGACTCCCTCCTCAGTGGGAAGCCTGCTTCTCCCTCTCCCTCTGCCCCTGCCTGTGTTCCCTCTCTCTCTGTCAAATAAATAAATAAAATCTTAAAATAAAAATGAAACTTTCAGCTCCATGGTCTTTCCATCATGGAAGCCAGGTTTCTAGGAAATTGCCATATGTGCTCTAGAAACTCCCTGGGGTTGTGTTTTTCTCAGTCCTGACATAAAACAAAGAGATTGTGAATATTGAGAAAGGGAGGCAAAAGGGAGAAAAGGAAGGAGGAGGAAGGGAGAGAAATAAAGAGAGAGAGAAGAATCAAGAGTAGAAAAATTTCCAAATGACCAGGGAGAGATGACTCATTGGAAGAGAATTTTTAAAACTTTGTTCCTTAGCAGAAGATATCATATACTTCTTTGATCTTCTGTCTTAGAGACAATCTTAGGAAGGATGATCTGTTTACACAGATATAACTATTATTAAATAATATTCTAATTCCTTAAGTCCATGCCCTCATTCTACAGTAAGGATTTAAGATTATTCCTTTTGATCCTTTGGACAGAAGATTAGCACTTCTGGTGCCTGAGTATTATACAAGGAAAGATGGGTTCTTAAGGGATCATTTGGTGATTTCCACAGGTTGTTCTTTTCCTTTACCCTCTTATTAAATAGTAAGATAATTTTGGCCAGGGAAATAGCAACTATAAGAAGGAACGACATTTAAAAAATAGTTTATGCCTGGGGTGCCTGGTTGGCTTAGTTGGTTAAGTGACAGATTCTTGGTGTTGATTCAGGTCATGCTCTCAGGGTCTTGAGATCGAGCCCCGTGTCTGGCTGTGCTCAGCACAGAGTCTGCTTGAGATTCTCTCTTTCCCTCTCCTTCTGCCCTTCCTGCTCATGGTTGCTCTCTCTCCCTCTCTCAAATAAATAAATAAATAAATAAATAAATAAATAAAATACTTTTAAAAATAGTTTATGCCTTTCAGATGTGTACTAATATAAATAGGTTTGAGCAGGGATAGACAGGCATATAACAGACATTTATATATAAATGACACACTCATTCATTCAATGTTAATTGAGCTTCTTCCATCTGATGTTCTAGGTGCTAAAATTGATGTTCTTCTAGTGAATAAACAGACTATAATAACCCTCTCCAAAAGGAGCTTACTTTCTATAGCTATAAACCAAAAGAAATGAGTAAGGTATATCATATACTTGATGGTAATAAGATGTATGGAGAAAGATAAAGCCATCACAGTGGTGGGTCCACATATGCACTGGTATTTCTGAAATCTAGAATCATCTACCTACTTAAGTTTCTTGGGATACACAGAACTTTCAAGAGACTTATGGTTTGGAGAGGATGTTTAGCTCAAGCTGTATTCTGCCCTCTGATCTTGTTCTTTTATGTTCTGGTGACTTGAGATACTCTTAAGGTCAATGCATTGAGAAGCCAACAATTTCCAGGAAAATTTAGACCAAACTACTTAGGCAAGCTAATTGAAAGAAATAAGAGAGAAAAAAAATCTCTCCAATATCTGTTCATGTTTCAGAATCTCACACAAGTCTGAATAGAGACCAATATGGCTAGAAAATGAATTTAGCTGAATCCAACTTCTGCTGTCAGAAATACTGCTGAAAAGTCAATAGAGTTTTAAAAAATCAGTGAAGTGTGACTATAGCTAATCCTCTGTGCCTCTATAAAAATTACATAGTTAAAGTCATATTAAGTTTTTACAGTTTTATTCTTTATTCATTTACTCATTCAAATACGTTTTCAGCCCTTATGTGCCAGGTACTACTTTCAGTACTGGAAATATACTCGTGAACAAGACAGACAAAATTACTGTTTTCATGGAGGCACCTGGGTGGCTCAGTTGTTAAGTGTCTGCCTTTGGCTCAGGTCATGATCCCAAGGTCCTGGGATCTAGACCTGCATCAGGCTCCCTGCTTCTCCCTCTCCCACTTCCATTGATTGTGTTCCCTCTCTCACTGTGTCTCTCTCTGTCAAATAAATAAATAAAATCTTAAAAAAAAAAAAGAGATTACTATTTTCATGGAATGTACCTTCCATGAGAGGGAGGATATAGAGGAAAACAAACACATGAAAACCATGAAAATATTAATAATCTAATTTTTAAGAAAGCTATGTAATGGTGTTATGTATTCGAAATGAACTCATGGAGTTCTTTCAAGGATGCACATTTAAATGGAAAGCTGAGTATCAGGGAAAAGCCCACCAACAACTTGCTGAAGGTTAACTAACAGGGAGCAGAGGCAGCCCTAACTCCAAAGGTACGAGGACTGGGACAAGTTTGTTTGTTTCAAGGACAAACAGAGACCATTGTATGTAGAACACTTGAATGGAGGGAGAGTAGTTCAGAAAAGGGTGCAAGAAGTAGGTAGGGTCCAGAAGAAAAAGACTCTGGCAGAATTTTAAGTGCGAAAAGTTATTGGAAGTTTTTAAGTTGGGAACTAACATAATCAAATTTCAATTTTGTTAAAAAGAGAAATCTGAATCTTCACAAGAAATGATTTGGATTTTATTCTAACTGTAATGCAATCCACTGAAAATTTTTAACAGACATGATTAAGGGAAAATAAGATTCACTTTTTAAAATATATCAATCTTGGGGCGCCTGGGTGGCTCAGTGGGTTAAGCCGCTGCCTTCGGCTCAGGTCATGATCCCAGGTCCTGGGTTCGAGCCCCACGTCGGGCTTTCTGCTCAGCAGGGAGCCTGCTTCCTCCTCTCTCTCTGCCTGCCTCTCTGCCTGCTTGTGATTTCTCTCTGTCAAATAAATAAATAAATAATCTAAAAATAAAAAAATAAAAATAAATAAAATATATCAATCTCAATGTCTGCTCCATGATTTTTCCTTATTTTCCTACTAGATTGTAAATTCCAAGGGATAGTAATCACATTTTCCATTTCTATCTTTCCCACTTATCATTCCCCACTTGGAAATAATGTGTAACACAAATCTCTGTACGTAGACTACATTATGTAGAGGACTTTGCTAAAGAGGAAATGAATTTGTATGTCTTTAATCTTTTAAATTCAAGTCCTAATGAAGTGAAACACAGGTCTTGGAGACTGATGGAAGTTTTATTGAGGTTGTGGCTCTCCCTTTGTTTCATTTTAATCACAATGCTAGATGCTACATGCACCTCAGAGGTTGAGGTGTGGGAGGGTCTTCCTTGTCTGATATCACAGGTCATTTAGAATGACGGCTAACTTCACTAGATGATGGATTCACTGTTGACTCAGTAGAGCCTCTGTAATTAACACCAGGCAAACTCGTGGGGGCTTAGCATTTATTATTTAACTGTTCAAAATTGAGTTAGCTTAGATTCGTCCTTGATAAACTGATGATCATGTCTCTTTATAATCCATTTTTGCAGAGATAGAAATCCAATGCACTAAAAGAGGGACTTTCAATAAAGAAATCCCAAAAAGGAAAGAGTAAAATGATCATTTCTCATTACCAATATGCTATTTTCTTTTCAGTGGAAGCACATATGGAACTCAGTGGCAAGGTGTTTTGCAAAAGTAACAATAAATTATTTTCATCTCTTCTCTGATGATGTGAAAAATTTTTCCCTGTTCAGGCATTCACATGTCTTTCATAACTCGAATTTTGACAAAAAGAAGGTTATGCACACAACCTTATAAAGATGAGGGCAATGTATAACTTGACTCGGTGCTAAGTAGAACTGAGGGTGTCAGGGTTATGGAAATGGACCAGGCACGTGAGGGAACCCTGCTGTGGAAAGGAGTCTTGGCACTGAGCCTTCTGACAGTGGTTCCAAGGACAGAGGGAGTGTTATCTAGCCTCTGCTTACTGTTGCTCTTCTCCAGAACCAGCTCTTCTGACTTACTGGTGGAATGGATCCAAGAGAAAGACAAATTGAAATCCTGCCTTTTCCTCTCTGTTCCCTGCAGGACACCGGCCTCCCTCTTCAGTTTGGCGTCCAGTGGCCCTGACCCTGCTGACTTTGTGTTTGGTGCTGCTGATTGGCCTGTTAGCCCTGGGCCTTGTGTGTAAGTCTGCACTCTGACTAGGGGGAGGACCATGGTTCTAAGGTTTGTCTAGGATGAGAAATACTTGTTATGGATTTTTTTTTTTTTACTTTAATTCTGGAGCCTGTGGATAATTCAATGCACCTTATTCTATTTTTGTTGTTGTTGTTGTTGAAGATTTTATTTATTTGTTTGACAGAGAGAGAGACACGGAGAGAGGGAACACAAGCAGGGGGAGTGGGAGAGGGAGAAGCAGGCTTTCCACTGAGCAAGGAGCCTGATGCGGGACTGCATCCCAAGACCCTGGGATCATGACCTGAGCCGAAGGCAGATGCTTAATGACTGAGCCACCCAGGCGCCCCTCAATGTACCTTATTCTAAAGCACTTATTGAGATGATGAGCAGCGAAAGCAGCATTAAAATACAGCAATCACTCGACAGCTAGACTTTTACATTCTGTTTGAGATAAGCAGGTTTTATCTGTTTGTCTACATGCCAATATTTTAAATCAGCAATTTTTTTTTTTTTTTTGAGCAGGCCAGGGGAGGTCTCTAGATGAGGAGGAGCAGAGGGAGTGGGAGAGAGAAAAACTTAAGCAGGCACCAGGATGAGGGCAGAGCTACACCAGGGTCATGACCCTGAGATCATGATCTGAGCCTAGATCAAGAGTCAGATGCTCAACCGACTGAGCCTCTAAAATCAACAATTTTTAATGAATGTATGATTTAGCTCTCTTTCATTCTACTAAACAGTACAGGCTGTGGTTTTTGCTCTTAGTATGCATGGCTCAGTAGCTAATACAGAGAGGAGATTTTGTTTATAGCTATTCCCCTCCTCCTATAAGGAGAGCAGAATAGGTTCTTAATTTCTACAGTATTTTTCAAAAATTTCAGGAAATTATAGAATCATTTTGCAAAATCTTGTGAAAACTGAAAAAGGAAAAATGCATATGAAAAAGTCTTTTATTTTCAAACATGGAAGACAAGCTCAAAAGTAAAAAATAAATAAATAAATAAATAAATAAGAAAGTGGGTGAATTTGCTTCATGAGATTGAGACCCTACAGTAATGTTTCCTGACCAGTTGAAGAAGGTGGCTTAAGGTAAAAGGTTACATTGAAGAGCAGGTCAAACATTTGGTTTTTCTAAGAAATGTTTGAACTTTCCTTCATTACCGTAACTTTTTAAAATTTAAAAAAATGTATTTCTTAGTGTTTCTTTCATGGCCTCCCAATTATTACTTCATTTTGATATAATTTGTTTCATAACCACCATTCTTTTTAGGGATATAAAGCAACTTTCATGATTCATGAAGGATTTCTCTATTTAGATTTAGAAATCTGGAGCTTAAACCTAAGTGTTGAAATTTTCTAGCCAAGGAAATTAAGGAAATTGCTTGTTCTCACTGACCCTGGTTGGAAACTATAAGATAATGGAAATGATAATATGACTATTTTATGAATGAATGAGATAACTATATGTGGTACATTTTCAATACTCAATAATCAATATAATAATCAATAGATACATGGATTTGTGGTTTTAGGTTGAGCAGTGGTTTAAGAGTATACACAAACTATTTATTGAGCAATAGATATGGTTAAGGAATTGAGTCCTGAAGTTAGAAACTTCATAGGACTATGATTCTACATTTTCAGACAAAAAGATGGATTCAGAGATATTAATTTGCCCGAGACAATGCAGTTTATCATGTGCTACAGTTCAACTTGAACACAGGCAATACGAAATCGCAGAGCATGAGATCTAAACAATACGACGTTTTGTCTTCCCCACATGAAAAAGTAGAAATAGAAATGAAAATGTGGCCTGTCCAGTCTGACTTGGTAACTTGGGTTAGTTTTTCAGTTCTACCAGCTTTCCAATACCCAGCAAGACAGCATTTCTCACAAGGAAGAAAGATTGGGGAATCTCTCCCGACAGCTGCAGTCTCTCCAAACCAGGAACAGGAAGCTTGCGGAAATCCTGCAGCGTGTGGCTGAAAAACTGTGTCGTGAGCTCTATAACAAAAGTGGAGGTGAGTAGGGATCGCTAAGCGCCCTCTGCTAAAGTTGGCTCCCTCAGGCTAGTTGTCATTATATAGCTGACCTTCCTATCCGAGTGCCTGGGAGTCACATGTCATATAGTTAATTGTCTGGCAAGCTTCATGAAGAATTTGGGCCCTGGGTCATCCCCCGTCATTGGGATTGTTTAGTTTGGATACGTCTGTGTTGTAATACATAAAGGGATTCTTCAAACTCAGACATTTTAAACAATAAAAGCAATTAATGTCCAATAACCAAAATAACACTACAAATATATAGCACAGGGTTATTTTTCAGTTTACCTCGGCACCTAAAGACCTACCAGTGGTATACATTTCATAATATGTTTATACACTTTTTTCCTTAAGAATTTAACGAGCTCATAAAATTTCTCACATTTCAAGAATCATATGGGGATCAGTTTAAAAATGTTGAAGGGCGGAATCAAATTACAGTTATTTAAATCCACTGTGCCTTGTCTGGGTGCCATAAATTGGCATTTCAGTAATAATGACAATGCCAGTGGGGATGAACCATGCTTTGATAATCATGTCAGGACAAGACAGGAAGCATCACTTCATTCTTGTACCTTTCCCTCCCATCTTTTGGGGGTTTTGTAGCTTCTAACTCTTCAAGTTAGCCTTCCCTTCTGTTCCACTCATCTTGCATGTATAGGAAACAACATACATTCTAAGTCACCACTTTTTATTTTTCTTTTGGGGACTTTAAATTAGGATGAAGTCTTCCTCTTCCACTTCCCACACTAACCAGAAGGCCAGATTGCGTGGTTACCCAGTGAAATAACACCCACAAGCACATTACCACTTCTCTAAGTGATTCTTCCCCACATGATTAATGATCTCATCGGTCACAGTTTTTTTTTCTTTTCTTTTTCTTTTCTTTTTTAACTTTAGTGAGGATGGACACATGGAATTGAATGTATTTAAAATGTACAACGTGATGATTTGACATACATACACATTATACAATGATTATCAAGTTCAAGATAATTAATATATCTACCACTTCACATAGTTTTGTTTTCTCTTCTTATGTTTCTGACAACCCACTGTGTGTTTGTTGGGGGCCATGTCATCAAAAGATAATCCAAGTTTCTTTGAAACCAGTGGTCTCGGGAATTTACATCTAGCTGCATAAAGACAAAAAGAAGACTGTGTATACAAATAAACTACATTTTGTTTTAATATAAAATCTATATGCAAATGTATTCATGATATTCCTGTTCCCAGGAAAATGTTCATAAAGCTTTGATTTGATGTTAGTTCTCAGTGTTATTCTGCTTCTCTCCATTTCTTTCCCATTATCCAACCATCCATCTACTCTGCCACACAAGGTAAGATTTACTGAGCACATACTGTTGCATATGATGCAAAACATATACAGATTTCTGCCCTCATAGACCTCTTATTCTATTACAGTGATGGTAATAATCAAAAAAGGTAAAATAAGATGATTAACTTGTCCCAGTTTGCTCAAATCTTCTCCAGTTTTAGTATTAAAAGTCCTACAATTTGGGAAAGCCTAGGTTTTAGGCACGCAAGAATGGTTGGCCAAACTAAATATAATATATAAGAAGGTAATCAATCCTATGGAAAATGAAGTAGATAAAGTAGGAGGCATCAGGATTCCGGGATGGTGGGTTGCTAATTTACATAAGGATACCATAAATTCCTAATTAAGATAAGGGTATAGCAGCAAAGATTTGAAGAGTTAGGGGGGTTAGCTATGTAAGCATATGGAGAAAGAATAAGCCAGGTAGAGAAAACAGGAAGTGCCCTGAAGTGTGAATGGAGGTGCATATTCAGGGAACAATATGGAGTCTGTGTGCCTGAAGCAGAGTGAGGGAGGTGAGACAAATAGATGTGGTAGTGATTATATATTGCATTAGGTGACATTACCAGGGATTTGGCTTCTATTTTGAGCAAAGTAAGGATTCATTACAGGATCTTGAGCAGAAGAAATATAGATCTGACATGAGCATTTTAAGGCTCACACTGCAAATATGTTGAAAATACACTGGAAGGAGGGAGAGTGAAAACAGAGAAATCACCTAAGAGATGGCTTTTGTAAGTAACCCAGGAGAGAGATGATGGTGCCTCAAACTACGATATTATCAGAGGAGATGAATGCATGATGGAATAAAAGGGGACATGAGAGAAATAAAGGAGTCAAGGATGGCTCCAGAGTTTTGGGGCAAAGCAATTAGGAGAGATGTGATCAAATGAAATGGGGAAGAATTCTGTGGTTATGAGTGGGGAAGTTTAGGGAGCAGGAGTGTTATTTTGGGCATGTTTAAGTAGAGATCTGAATAAATAGGTATAAGGTCTGGGTCAGAAATATGAACTGACATACAAAGGCATCTCCTCAATTATTTATTTATTTTAAACTGTTTTACCTTAAGGAAGGTTTCCAATATACAGAAAAAATGAAAACAATAACATAATATCCAAGTGCATGTTGACCATTCAACTTTTAACATGTTAACATTTTGACACCGGATTGTTCTTAAAATAAAGACGTTTTTATGGAATGATTGAGTTCCCATCTCACCATCAGGGAGCTGATTACAAGTGACAACTCTCAAGGGCTCAAGTATCCTCATCAAAGTTAAAACCATGGCTCTCAGGGACTAGTTCTTATACTTATGACCTCTTCCTCAGTAGTCCATCTCACCCTTGACTTCTGCACTTACTTTGCTGACTTTGGTGTCCACCTTAATTTCTGACAATGGAGATTTATCATTCTAAATCATACTTTGCTTAGTATTTATGTCTTTTTCTTCTAAAATTTTATTTACTTGTGTTTAGAATAAGAAAAGGGTCCATATCTTATTGGTATATGTTGAATTACAGCAATCCTTTTATAATTATATAAGAGGATTTTGAAGAAGAAAATTGTGGAAGCTTCAGTTCTTTCTTAAGTATAAGCTGTAATGAGTTTTTGGACATATGAGAAGTTCTTTATGAAATTGAATATCCTCTGTGGGTTGAATTATATAGGGCAAGAATCAAGGAAGTTCTAATCATTCATTGCTAGATTCCAAATTCCATGAAAGCAGGTAGTGTCTGTTTAAATTTTTACCATACACTCAGTATTAATTATAGCTTCTGGCATATGGAGAGTATTTTATAAGCATTTGTCATTACCATTCCTGGGCAATTAAATATCTAAAAGAAAGTACTCTAAATATTAAGAATACTTGAGTCATCAAATACTATATAATTCCAGGACAGGAAAGACGGCAGACCTGGATAGAAAATAGTATTAAAATTGGTTTCTTTCCAAGAGCACAGATGCAGCCCTTGTCCAGAAGAATGGAAGTGGCATGGGGACAAATGCTACCGATTCTATATAGAGAGCAAGAATTGGCAAGGCTGTGAATATTTCTGCATTGCTGAGAATGCGACCATGCTGAAAATAAACACACAGGAAGTGCTGGTAAGATCCTGGTCAGTGCTTGAATTATTCTCAAAAAGAGATCCTTAAAAGAGCTATACAAGAATATTAAGGAGTCAGTGTCCTGGGTGCCTGGGTGGCTCAGTGGGTTAAGCCACTGCCTGCAGCTCAGGTCATGATCCCAGAGTCCTGGGATGGAGCCCCACATGGGGCTCTCTGCTTAGCAGGGAGCCTGCTTCCCTCTCTCTCTGCCTGCCTCTCTGCCTACTTGTGATCTCTGTCTGCCAAATAAATAAATAAATCTTAAAAAAAAAAGTACTTAAGAGGTTACAATTAAAAAAAAAAAAAAAAAAGGAGTCAGTGTCCCCAGACTTTCACCCTTACTGCAATCTCTTACTCCTATTGTTTTGAGTGATTCCTTGAGTATATAAAAACTGTTCTGCTCTCCACAAACAAAACAAAACAAAACAAAACAAAAACCCATAAGAGGAAGCTCTTCAAAATCCCCACCAGTCAGGAATCAAATAAAAAATTCCTTAATTTCTTACCTTTTTTTGTTTTGGGCAAGAAAGGTGGTATTGAGGCAATGTTAGAAAGATGAAAATAGCATTTCCTGTTCTTCTGTTATAAAAGGACAAAGCTTTTAATTGAAAAACATTTAATTAAATCATTACTATAACCTGCAGATAAATATCTTGTCCTCCAGAAATTTATACCTAAAATAGACTAGTTGAGGCAAATATGAAAGTAAAATTATAAATTAACATGTATTAAGTATATGCAACTAAGACAAACTGTAAAATCATGTGATTTTTCCCACCCTTTTAAAAAATATTTATTATTGCCTTTGTATTTAATCCCTTAAGCATTGTATAAGTACCGCGCGCTAACCGTTTGCGCCACTGGAGCTCCTCCCTTAAGCATTGTGACCAATCTTTATCATTGTTTTAGCAGAAATCTTGGCACAGAGTAACTTATCAACAAAGGATTATTTAATTGAAATAAATGCTTCGCTCACTATGCCAATTCTTGTCATCCTTCTAGTTACATCTTAATTCCTACCCACTTTTCTGAAATCTGTGGTGAATGTAACTCCGAAATGTCTCTCTACTAAAATAACATTTTTTGTCCTTTCTCAGCAGCTCAATTTAGGCAGAAAAGGAGGTAATTTATTTGACTGAAACAATGTGTCCTACCGTAAACCCACCTAATTTTTCTTATTCTCTTCATTTCCTCCACCTCTAGCACAAACCAAGGACACAGGTTTATTATAATTGAATTGTATTATATATAATGGTAGGAAATATTGTAAAAGTTATATAGTGCTTTTGTCTCATGCACTTCAAAGATTTATATACATTTAAGTCATTTTCATATGACTTATTTTTAGAACTTTTAATTTGAGGTGTCTACCATAAATTGGAAGTATTTTCAACTGCACTTCCTTTGATATGCCTACTAGCTGACTATTGCTTAGTGATACTTTCATATCTATTTCCAAAGATCTTTTATTGAACCAAACTATGCCATTAATTATCTGAAGGGTTGAGGACATAAAACAAAGTATGTATCCTTAAAGAACTCATAGTATAGTGAAGAGTCAGTTTTATCTCACTCTTGATTTCAGCTCAGGTCAGATCTCAGGGTCATGAGATCAAGCCCCAATTTGGGCTCCCTGCTCAGTATAGAGTCTGCTTGTCCCTCTTCCCCAGCTCAAATAAATAAATAAGTAAATAATAAAATCTTTAAAAATTTTCAAAAAATTTTCAATATAAATATTAGAGAAGGAATTATATATATATGTGTATATAAATACTATACAAAAATATAAATACACATATGTATATATATGAAAAATTTCTTTCTCCCCTTCCTTGTCTGAGACATATGTCATCCCTCCAAATTTTCTCTTACCTCTTTTTGCATTAAAGTATATTCATTGTTCTCTTCTTCCTGGTCAGTCCCTTTGCAGGTATTTATAAAGATTACTCTCCCCATTTTTACACTTTTCTTCCCATATTCTACCATTTCACAGTCAACCCACATCTCTTTGTAAATCCGCCCCCCTGTCTTTTTTTTTTTTTAAAGATTTTATTATTTATTTGACAGAGAGAGAGATCACAAGTAGGCAGAGAGGCAGGCAGAGAGAGAGAGGGGGAAGCAGACTCCCCACCAAGCGGAGAGCCGGATGTGGGGCTCGATCCCAGGACCCTGGGATCATGACCCGAGCTGAAGGCAGAGGATTTAACCCACTGAGCCACCCAGGTGCCCCCCCCCCTGTCTTTTTTTATATAAGTCTTAGCATTTACCCTGTGGCTTGAAAATAATGGGTCATTTATAAATCTTCGTTGATGTGATTCTTGGTTTTAGAATATATTCTTTATATTTATTTAGAATATATTCTTGGTTTTAGTACATATTCAGACTTAGTAAGACAAGATAAATTCTTCAATTTGAACAAACTGACCTGAGCATGGACACTTTTTCCCTCAAGTATACTATCACCTACGTGGGGCAGGACTCATGTCCTGTTTTCCTATTAAAAGTGCTGGCTGGCCCTACGCATCTCTCTAACTACACAGTATAACATCTCTAAACCTAAAGATCTTCTTGTGTGCCTTCACAGGAGTTTGCCATGCCTCAGAGCTACTCTGAGTTTTTCTACTCTTATTGGACAGGGCTATCTCGCAACGGCAGTGGCAAAGTCTGGCTGTGGACCGATGGAGCCCTTTACTCCCCCGAACTGTAAGACTTCAGAACATTTTGTGGGAAAAGAATTTAGTAGAGAACTTAGCTTGAGTGACCGAGTTCAGCAACTTGCTTCAATAAGCATTAATCAAACCTCCACTTTGTATTGGATACTATGTTTGTAGGAGGATGTACAGGGATGTATAATGATAAAGCATAGTGCTTGCTTTTGACTGACTTATAAACCAGTTAAGGAGACATACAAAATGTTAGTAAAATAGTAAGGACAGTTCTCTATCTGGATGCTTTCAGAGTTTTCATTTCAGCCTCTGATATATCTTGGAGCATTATTAAGTATTTGGGATTTGCTGAGTGGGGGAGACAGAGACAGAGACACAGAGAGAGAAAAGAAGGAAGAGGAGGAGGAAGAGGAAGAGGGGAAGAGAGATTTTATGTATGAATAAGCTGAAACCCAGGTTAAGATGGTAACTTGGTAAGACCACACAACTTCACAACTTATCAATACCCAGAGATAATATAAGACCTCAGAATTCCTGGCTTTCTGTGCAGCGTAATAGGGAGCACATTTTTAAAAGTACAGTTTCTGAGGGGCACCTGGGTGGTCCAGTCAGTTAAGCATCTGACTCTTGGTTTTGGCTCAGGTTATGATCTAATGGTCCTGTACTCAGTGTGGAGTCTCCTTGTCCCTCTCCTTTCACTCCCCACCCCCACTTATGCTCTCTCTCTTTCTCTCTCAAATAAATGAATAAATAAAATTTTTAAAAATACAGTCTTGAGAATAGATTTACTGAGGCTATAAGGAGCAAAATTATCCAAAAATTGGTTTTACTTATGTGAGTATTTAAATGAGATTGTGCATGATATCTTTTGAAATAGGTCAATATAATATCTGTTGTAAAATATATTACAATTTGAAGCCATGTTTGGATAGACATCTTTCTTCTCTCTCTATATATCATATGGGATTTATTCTCCCAATAGATAAGACATATTCAATGTAATCATTCTTATTTTATAGTTAATTAAATGGAGTCACCAAGAAAGTAGCTGATTTTTCAGATGATGGCAAAATATGACAAATTTGGATTATAGTATGCATCTTAGTTTTAGTTACAAACGGTTTTTTGTTTTCGATGAACTGATGCTTCTAGGAACAAGTATGGAAATTGAGGGGCTGAAAAGAAAGAGCTTGGTAACCCAATCTCTCCAGTAAATTCATTCCGTGTATCTAGTCTCTAATTTTATCACATTAGGAGTACTCCCTATGTACTTTCAGGGTATTTAACATTTCATTTTAGAAGTAAACTATGATTCAGTGAAACCTTTTTTTTTCTCTCTTTAAGGTTTGAGATTATAGTAGATTTTACCAGCCTAAGAAGCAGAGACTGTGTGACCATCCTCAATGGAAAGGCTTTCTCGAAGGACTGCAAAGAGTTGAGGCGGTGTGCATGTGAAAGAAGGGCAACCACAGTGAAGCCCGAGAGCTTCCGTTAGCTTCCCTGAGCCATGGGTTCTCCCACCATAATTGCAACATCATAGTCCCTTCAAGGAGACTGAAGATCAGAACAGAAGTCAGTCTGTTTATGTGCAGCTCTAAGAGTCTGGTTTCAGTTCCTATTTTCTCCCATGTGGTCCATATTTATACAACAATTCAACAAAAAGGTTGAGTCAAGCAAAGTCAATGCAAAGGATATTTGAAACTTTGGAACATGGAAAAAAAAAATAGGAGAGGCAATTTTTCTGACTGGTGCAAGAGGGATTTTCATGATCCCCAGAACTTCTGAGCTTGGGTTCATGCATGTATTTAGTCACAAAGAAATCCCATGTACCAACAACCAGTCCCAGAATCTCGCAAAATTGTAATTCACCTTCTTGACTTAGAGATCACTTTCTAGTGTTCTTCCTTCTCAATATCTAGTACCATCTTCCTGTTTCCATGTCTTCCTTCATATTTGGAGAAGTGAGAAACTTATTGAAGTAGGGGAAATAATGTGCATAACATTGTTTGCCCCAAATGTCAAGTAGTCTGTAAGAAATTAACAATCATTTTCTATACCATGCTTCTAAATACATAATTAATTCTTTCTGTTTGTTTCCCACCATACTTTTCCCTTCCAGTCTCTCAATAAAGCCCCTATCTGCCATGTCTATGACCTGCTTCCTACTGGGATAATCCTCTTTATTAGAATCTTAACTTTTTCCAAACTTATCTCCCCATATCCATTGAAGAATCCAACAGCTGGGGCACCTGGGTGGATCAGTCAGTTAGGCATCGATTCTTGATTTCAGTTTCAGGTCATGACCTGAGGGTTCTGGAATCAAACCCTGTATCAGGCTCTTTGCTGAGTGGAACTTGCTTAAGATTTTTTTTCTCTCCCTCTCCCTCTCTCTCTGCCCCTCCCCACTCATGACCTCTTGCTCAAAAAAAAAAAAAAAAAGAAGTACTCCAATGATTTTGTCCTTTCCCTAGGAAATTCTTCCAGGAAAGAAATATCCTCAGCTCAGTTCCATATCCAAATTACTGTCCCTGATGTTTCCTTCAGAAAGATTGAAGACCAGAGCAAAAATCAGTCTCTTTATGTGGGTCTATAATAGTTTGGTTTCAGCTCCTATTTTTTTTTCCATTTGATCCGTGTTTATGCCTTTCAGGTACTGGATATTTAATAATAATAAATGTAAATAATGTGAAATGTGTGTGATTGGAGAATAGATTTGTGATTTGGGGACAATTTCAGTGTGGAGATGCTTTTCAAAAATGATAGCAATCTGTGTTTTGGTTGTTTGTGCCTTATGGAGAATTTGTAGGGATTCTACAACAGTACTGATTATTTGAGGAAGATAAATCTTTGAGAAAGACTTCCTGTCTTCAAGAAGATGATTTTAACAGTTTCCTGAGATGAAGTCCTTTGAGGCTAGTTTGCCATCAACACATAGCTAAAAATGAGTAAATAAAATCTCAGTAGGGCGAATTATCCAATAAGGTCATGGAAAGTGGAAGAGAGACTGTGACATCTGCACACATCATTGGTTTCTTGTGTTGTGCCCCCTTGCTCAGGATGCCAATATGCACAATCTTAACAGGGATTACTGCAAATAACACCATCACATCCAGTGACTTTGTTGCTTTACAGATAAATGAGTTTTAGGGGTTTAATGCTAGTGAGGATCATCTAGTATAAATCTTTATTTTTCAGCAATGAAAACTAGGGTGCTTTAGTTTTATTTTCAGTAAACACCTATCACACGGTGAAATGACATTAAATTAGCAAACATATGATAAGAACATTTCTGTATTCATTTTCATAAGACTGTGTTACTTAGCAATCACTACTTGCACATTTCTTCCTTATGAATTTTCCTTTTGGCTTTCTGTTGATTATGAAATTTTTTCAGTGTTGAACAGATTTTGTGTCGATTCATTGTGTCATGCAGAAAGACTGTCTTTGTGGTCATAAAATTAGAGTTTTAAATCTTGTGTTTTGATCTATTATTGGGTGAATCACTTTATTTCACTAAGCTTATTTCATTAAGTATAAATGTTTATAATTTTCTCATGGTGCTGTTGTTGGCTGAAATGAAGTAAATGTGAAATTAGTTTTATAATCCAAATTGCAATATAAAATGTCAAAGATATTAAAAATATGTAAAAAAAGGATTTAGTAATTTTTTTTTAATAGGGGAACACAAACAAGCAAAAACAACCCTTTTTTTAGAGACCTGTATTCTTTAGTAAATTGTAAAGAGGCACTTACATTGGAAGGCTGTGGATAGTACCAAATATTTTCTATGATCAGTACGGATATTTAATGGATGCAAGTTAATATAATAAGGATGTAACAGGAAGTGTGGATGAGGACTTCAGCTAAGCAGTTAAATGTAATTTAAGTCTTGTTACAATAGGAAGAAAATGTGGTTAACCGGAGGAAAGTCAAATGACTTTGTGGACTAAGTTGTAAATAGGGACCTGACACACATTGTGTTGACCCCTGGCGTCCTATATAAGTGCAGTCTAGGGCAGGTTGGATGACAAGGGGAAAAAATAGAATTTGTTTGATGTTTTTGCTATTCTTGACCTTGTTTTTCTCCATCTTTGTCCTCAATCCCATCATCTGTATAACAAAACTCACAACGCTAATCACAGTATGAGCAAATACTCCAAAAACAGAAGACTTGTATGGCACAACATTTTCTCCACAAACTTTTTTAAAATTTAGGAATAGGATATAATCAGGACACGATTTGCTGAGAACATTTTTCCATGGAGAATCAGAGCGTGGCGCCCCATGAATTAATTTTTGGCTGGAGAAGAAGTTTTCTCTTCCAGGCTCTTGTGTGTTTAGGTAATTATGAAGAAATTTCAGGAAAAGTCACATGAGGAACATAGCCTTTCCTGGTAGATCTGAGTTCCCTAGGGTACACAATGAGCTATTTCTTTTCCTGAGGATATTGAACTAGCTCTTGAAACTTATCAACAGGAAACAGGTCATGAGTCCTGCAATAGCAGGAAGTGTGAGAAGTATAAGGGGAGATCTTACTTTGGGGACAGAAGCGATTTTGAAAAAGGTAGAAGAGTCTAGTAGATTGCCTCAGTTTTGGCCTTAATATTTGGAAAGTCAAATACTTTGTAAAGGGATTCTCTCATTTTTGAAGAATGTGGAAAACATCATAATCTGATTTAAGGTGTATGTAACTGTTTTACAAGGTCCATAGGATGTACAGATTTTTAGGATCTAATAATATTATTATTCTATCAATATCACTTTTCTAATGTTTTTCTTTTTTTACACACTTAGTGCAGTTTAACTGTAGCGTATTAAAAAAGCTTTTTCACATTGGTAGGACAGAGTTTTCTCTTTCCTTTCCCCTTTCCCCCACCCTTTTTTTTAAGATTTTATTTATTTGACAGAGAGATCACAGGTAGGCAGAGAGGCAGGCAGAGAGAGAGGGAAGCAGGCTCCCTGCTGAGCAGAGAGCCCGATGCAGGGCTCAATCCCAGGACCCCAAGACCAGAGGCCTTAACCCACTGAGCCACCCAAGCCCCCCTTCTCCCCCCTTTTTAAAGCTAACTTGGATCTCAGTGAAATGGGTCAAAAATTTCCAATTTATTATTGGTGAGACCAAGAACTAAAACTTGTCATCCCAGTGCTAAGGCCTAATGTCTTACCAGTGGCTGGAAAAAGATCTTGATATTTTGGACCAAAAGCAACCTGCAGGGGAAAAAAAAATCTACCACTCATTGCCACAGAGGAGATTTGTAGGCGTTTATGGCAGCTGCACTGTGGATAAGATTCTGACCTGCAGAGACTACGTCACATATTAATGGGATGACGTCAGCCAAAGGATGTTTGCCTTTTGCTTCATTGTACTTTTTCTTAAAAGAGTTATTAAATGCTTCCTATCCTTTCTCTAAACATAGTTCCATGACAATACTCTGAAGACTCTTGAAGACAAACAGTCTTTACTACTAAAAATTGTTATTGTTTCTCCTTCATTCCAAGTTATTATATTCAGCTGCCAGCTGTCAGCTGTGAAAACCAAACACAGGACTCAACTTATACTGTATTTTCCATGCTATTTTCTTTCTCTAGGTTCAGCAGAAAATTAGAAAAATCCCTTTTACTGAAAGGCCCACTATTTAAACTCCAGGTCAAGGGTAAATTAAAACAAAAATAAAAACATGAAAACATGCCCTTCCCACCCTTAAAGGACCTAATCCTTCAAAGATCACCTTTTAAAAATAGACTTCTAGGTTCATTTAAATGATTTTCACTATCTCCGTGAGTTGGGTTTTATATTACTTTATTTTAGGGGTGTTCTTTATCAGAAAGATGAGATTCCAATGTAGTTCAACTACTCCATGTGAAGAATCGAAAGATTAAATAAAATTATGTTGAATTTAACAGGTATTGAATGAGAATTTACCATGTAGTAAGTTATTCTAAGGATATTAAGTGGTAGAAAAGTAATATAATAATAATTAGTGAATTTTTCTTCTTATGGATCATAAGATACTTTCATATCTCCTGTCTCTTGGGAAAAGCTAATCTATGTCCAAGGAGCCTCCAGACCTAAGAGACAGATTGTCTATGGCTTCATTTGAGGAGATTCATTAACTTTAAAACAGATATTCTGTCTAGACAGTTGCTGACATTTTACATATAAGCTTTACCTTCTCAATATTCCTGTAACATGAGCAAGAAAAAGGGTCATTTTTATCTGGTCTACGTTTCTAGATGCCTAGAGATGACTGGTGATTTACTCCAGATAATAGAAGTGAGCACAGATATAGCATCAAACTCTAAGAAGGCACTATTAGCTATTAACATATATTCATACATTAATCTTCAAACAATATTTTGAAATAAATTCTATTATTATTTTACAATGAAGAAATTGAGACACAAAGAGATATAGTTGCAAGTGTTGCAGTGTCACTTCTCAAAAAAAGACATCCAGATGGCCAACAGACACATGAAAAGGTGTTCAACATCACTCATCACCAGGGAAATGCAAACCAAATCACAATGAGATATCACTTCACACCTGTCAGAATGGCTAAAGTAAAAAAACTCAAGAAACAAGAAGCAAGAAACAACAAGCATTAGTGAGGATGTGGAGAAGAAAGAATGCTTGCGTGTTGTTGGTGGGAATGCACACTGGCGCAGCCACCATGGAAAAGAGTATGGACATTCCTCAGAACCTTTAAAAATGGAAATATCCTGCAATCCAGTAATCACATTACCAGATATTTACCCCCCAAATACAAAAACATTAATTCAAAGGGTTACATGCACCCTATTTACTGCAGCATTATTTACTATAGCCAAGATATTGAGGCAGCCCAAGTGTCCATCAATGATAAATGGATGGAGAGGTGATACACACACATGCGCGTGCGCGCACACACACACACACACACACTACACACTACACATTGGAATATTACTCAGCCATAAAAAAGAATGGAATCTTGCCATTTGCAATGACACAGATGGGACTAAAGAATATAATGCTGAGTGAAACAAGTCAGAGAAAGAGAAATACCATATGATCTAGCTCATATGTGGAACTTCATGAGCAAACGAGCAAAGGAAAAAACAAAAGGAGAAACACACTTAACTACAGAGAACAAACTGATGGTTACCAGAGGGGAGGTGGGTAGGGGGAATGGGTGAAATGGGTGATGGAAATTAAGGAGGGTACTTGTGATGAGACTGGGGGATGTGTGGAATTGTTGAATCATTATATTGTACACCTGAAACTAATATCACGCTGTGTTAATTATGCTGAAATTAAAATTAAAAACTAAGAAAAAAAGTGCTAGAGTGTTAACCTTGAGAGTCCCAACCTGAACCCTTTGATTTGTGAGTTGTGAGGATGATTAGTGAGAGGGAGGAAGAGAGTTCACAGCTGTCTTTTACTGGAGATGCATGGGTATTGGCAGCCTGACTACTCCTTCCACTTATATGAAGAGCTGGTGGTTCACGTGTCCAGTAGAATTCTGCAGTCCTAAAAAGGTATTGTCTTACTAGCAGCAGATAGCTGCCTGTCTTCCTTCTAATTTGAAAATCCATATCTCTGTCCAGCCATCCTACCAGATCGATAACAGAAAATGTATAGAAAATCTGGCAGGTAGAGACTTTAAAAGACCACATTTATTTATTTATTTTAAAATAAAAGAACAACATCAAAAAAGAAAGAAAGAAAGAAAGAAAGAAAGAAAGAAAGAAAGAAAGAAAGAAAGAAAGAAAAGAAAGAAAAGAAAAAAGAAAAACCAGTCACCTAGAAATACATTTCCGTCCCCCAGTGGCTTACAGGTTTTTGTGTGGAGTTTATAGTCATTCTAGACTAGGGAAAAAAAAAAAGAAAGAAAGAAAGAAAGCAAGCACAAAGAAATTATTTTTCTTCAGTTTGTTCTCAACCTTTCAGGATTTTGTCCTCTGAAGCTATAAATTGGTTTCATTCTTGGCAATTTAAACAATGTCAATTGAAGTTCTGGAAAGTATTGAATAAAATTGCCAAGTCTAAGTATAGAGATAGGTTTTGAGTCCCAGGTAGGTGGTATCATAGCCCACACATAGGTTCACTTCTGCATCTGCTTTATGGAATTTTGTGGCAGGTTTTCCAATGTCCTGTTCAACATAACTATCATAATAGATTTCTCCTGGTACAATTTCTTTCAGATAGAGGATCTTAACACATACTTCTCACAGATAAAATATTTCCAATTGCTGCAGTTAGTGGAAGAAAGGAACTTGTCCTTGAGATATCCACAGAGCTGGCCAGTTGATTGGAGTGTCTGTACTGGTGATCTGGAGAAGCAAGTCAGTGAATCTGACATTAGGTAGGAGGCTTACAGTATTGTTCTTGTGGGTAATGATGAGAGGTGGGTAGCTTTTTGTTTCGTTTTAATATGGTACCCTCCTATGGCACCCTCCTTCTTCAGTAATAGAGATGTTTTTACTCAATAAAAATGTTAACATAATATAAAAAAAATCATATTAAAGGAAATAGATGCACAAAAATAGGCTCTAACTTGGGATCTCTCTACTGACTTAATTCTCAAAATACGAAAGCACCTAATTCTGTTCACTAATCTCCCTAGCTCTATCTAAGACGCTTAATAGGGAAAAATAAATAAATAAAAGTAAAAAGCTTAATAAGGAAATGTATTAATACTTACGACAATTTCTTTCCCTGAGCACTCACTAGCCATTAAATAATACACAGGAAACATCTGTGTAATTATACTGTTCATTCAGATTCTCAAGTTTTGATGTGAATTTGCTTGAGTTTAATGGCAGCATGGCCAAGGAGTAGGAAGACTTGGAAGCCTCAGTTTTGATTGCAATCAAAAGCCTGTGTAATTATCATGCTGACTATGTCTTCTGGAGAAAATCTGAGGTATAAAATAAAATAAAATTTGGAATTCCCTCATGTTTCTTCTTTTTCTTGTAATATTTCTCTCAGACACTTACAGGGAAGGTGAAGGAGGGGAGCCATCTTTCCAAAGCCAAGGTCTGCTGAGTCCATCATGAGACAGCTCCACCCAGTAATCATAGCCTTTTTTGACATTACTCAGGCTGTCAGTGATAAAGTCCTAGAAGAAACAGACCTAACAGTGAACTGAGGGGAAAACAACAGCAAACTATAATGAAATATAAAGTGTGGCATTTTGCCTAGACAGACAGAAATGGGAACTTTAGAGGTGGAGACCAAGATAAAGGGTTTTAAAAGAAGTGATACCTTTCATAGACTTTTTTAAATTGCCATCCAATAGGTGTGGTGTTAAGGACTATACAGAAAATAGGCATCTGGTATTAAAATAATCTTAACAGATTCAGAGTTTGGCAGATAATATATGTCAAAACAAGGTGTTATACTGAAACTCATTATCAGGAAAAGTGAAAACATCCTTGACATCATAGACCACATAGATCATTCTTTCCCTAGTATACTTCAATATGAGAAATAGTTTAAGATATTCCAGAGGCAAATTACCTGTAGGCGTATTTTGTTAGAAAAAACGTTATTGCCTTTTGTCACCAAATTTGCACAGAAAAAATAGTATAAACCTATAATTGTTGTAAGTCCAAGTTGCCTTGGTTTACTGCATATCCTTAACCTACCCTTAAAGAGTTTTATTTATTTACTTGACAGACAGAGATCACAAGTAGGCAGAGAGGCAGGCAGAGAGGGGGAAGCAGGCTCCCTGCTGAGCAGAGAGCCCGATGCCAGGCTTGATCCCAGGACCCTGAGATCATGACCTGAGTAGAAGGCAGAGGCTTAACCCACTGAGCCACCCAGGTGCCCCCTTAATTGAATTGTTCTGTCATTATTTTTTGAGAAATGAACTTTAATTATTGAGTATAGCAAGCATACATTTTTAATAGGGCCAGAAATGTGTAACTGTATATTCTATTTCACACACATTTAGGGGTAAAATGATTTCAGGAAAACTCTTTTTGCTTGTTAAGATGTTAGTAAAGTAGACTTAATGTTAATTAAACATTTCGTTTACCAAGTGCTTATTCTTATAGACCTCACCATTTCGTGACATCACTTCCCTTTCTATACTTCTGCTTTTCTTTTAATAACAAAATTTAATGGTTGTTACCCTTCCCTACAGCACTGAAAATAACAAATTTGAAACATATACAAAATTATTATATATATATATGTGTATATATATATATATATATATATATATATATATATATATATATCTTAGAGTGGATTAACAAGCAACAAAATGGTATTCTCCTTACCCCCTCTCCTTTTTCATTAAAAAGGGACATACAACTAATATATTTCCCTTAATCTGGATAACTTCCTGTATGTTTGTTTGTCCAATTAAAAGGAAAACAAACCTCGGTAATTCCTACTTTGTCTCTTTTAAACCCTTATTATATATATTAAATATAGTTTTGTTACAGAATATTAAGAAATCCTGTCTAATTAGAATCAGCCCTTTCTTTTAATGTGTATCAGGGTATTTTCAGAATGATATGAAACCATAAGAGGGTGCTTACCATTTCTTCTTTGCTGTCTATTTGTAGAAGATTAGAACCCTCCTTCAAACAGTCCTCTTTACTGGTGTGCCAAAATTTCCAGTTTTCAAAGACACGGTAACAACTTCCTCCATTCTGAATCCAGTTGTTTGGACAAGGGTTGCAGTTATGGGCTTTGAATAGAAACATTTTACTTTATTAAAGTTATAAAAATATTAGTAGGCATCTCCTCAAAGGAAACCTTTGTCTCACCCCCAAGTGAAGCTGAACATTGTAACCAAATGGGTCAGATAAGGTGGTCTTACCATGGAAAGATTTATATATTTCCAACTGCAACAGGCCTGTAAGAATTAGCTTAAGATAAAATTAATTTCAGAATATCTTATCCCAAATGGCTCCACTTCTATACAATTGAGCTGATTATTCTATTTTTATAAATCTTTCCCCTCTCAAAGCTTATGTTATGTATAGTCTTCATTATTTGTTTATTGTTTCATGTCTGTTACTCTTACTGGCCCAATTTAGTTGGAATATATACTGGACCACTAGGCAAGCTGATAATAAGTTTCAAGTTGATGTGTAAATTCTGAGAGTTAAACATGAAAATGTTTCCTATAGAAAGGACAGAACAAACAGTGTACTTTGAAGACTGATTTGAAAATATGTGGGTGAGGAAAATTGAAGAAAATCCTAAGAGACCAATAAGCTTTTTCAGGACTTGGATGTAACTTAGAAGTAAGCCATATTGTTTAATCAGTTTTATGAATGCTGTCTTAAGAAAGAATATATTCACAAAAGAATTGTGCTCAAGACTATAAAAGGGGCACCAAAAAGCAAGAACTTGACCAAGTGTTTCTTGCACAGAGGGAAAGACACTGAAATTTCCAGAACTCCAGTTTCGACAGAAAGGCCTTCTACTTAAGGTCACAAATAGTTTGTTATCAGTGTCCAGGGTCCAAAAGTTGAGTTATTTAAAGCTTCTCAATATCTTTTGTTTGGAATCTAGGCTAATCAGTGTCTTGACTAGTGTTACAGCAAGACTGATGTTGACAAAAGCAGCTGAAATGTTGGAAGACATATTAGATTTGTAGTTCTCCACAATGGTTATTACCATTGTCTTAAGGTTAATGGCTCAGAGGAAGGGCTAATTCATGCTTGCCTAAGCCTGTTCTACTTAAAAACACTGTTGGGCACCCAGTGATTCTGTAAACATTTATTTGACTCAATTTCAGCCAGGAGGTGGTTTTTTGAGCTCTCTTATTGGTGATAATTTAAATGATATCCACTATAGGGATAATTAATGTCAATTAAGTCACCACAGAATACATGACAAACTATACCACACATAGAAATAAGGCTGTTTTAGGTTTAAGAGTCTAGTAAGAGATATAAAAGATAAAAACTGAAGTAACTTTATAGAATTTTTAAAAACCAGTTGAACCCTGCATTGTTATAATGTTACGGTAAGTACTCTGATTTTTAAAAAATGATTCTTCTTCTCAAAGAGATATCTAAATTTGAATCTAAAGCAGTGTTTAAACTAAGCATATTGAAGAATTTAGAACTACAATTAAAAATATACTTAAAACTTTGAGTGATTGCATAAAACATAAAATGCTGCTTAAAAAAAAATCCGGGGGTGCCTGGGTGGCTCAGTCTTTAAGCATCTGCCTTTGACTCTGGTCATGATCCCCAGGGTCCTAGAATCAAGCCACCTGCTTGTGTTCCCTCTCTCATTCCCTCTCTCGCTGTCTCTATTAACTAAATAAATAAAATCTTAAAAAAAAAAAACCCCAATCTGCTAATCCTACACATTTCCTTTTGAAATTTGTATGATTCTAAATCTGCATTTCTTGAGACCTCAGTATTTTCCACATACTAATGAAATATATAAATATATATTTTAAAAAATTGAACTGGAGTGTGGATCAAAATTACATCCCTCCTAATTTTAAAATTCTGTCTGCAATTTTGCAGACAATAAAATGTGCACCACTGTTTCTTTTGAGGAATTGGTGCCTGCGTTTGTATCTGCACAGCGAAAGCTGATTTTATTTTATTTTATTTTATTTTATTTTATTTATTTATTTTTTAAGATTTTATTTATTTATTTGACAGAGAGAAATCACAAGTAGGCAGAGAGGCAGGCAGAGAGAGAGGAGGAAGCAGGCTCCCCGCTGAGCAGAAAGCCCTATGTGGGGCTCGAACCCAGGACCTGGGATCATGACCTGAGCCGAAGGCAGCGGCTTAACCCACTGAGCCACCCAGGTGCCCCTATTTTATTTTATTTTATTTTATTTTATTTTATTTTATTTTCGAAAGCTGATTTTATATCAATTACCTGAACTGAAAGACTTTTGCCTCAAGGTTTGGCAACATTTCATCTGAAGGTTATGGTTTCTCTTCCATTGTGTGAAGTTCGACAGTTCTCTATCCTGATGGATGAGTTTTTCTTGCTGCTTCATTGCAATAGTGGACATCTGGAACACTTCAAACAATAAATGACAATAATTCTCAATTAAAAATACTGACAAATTAGAACAAAGTAATTCTTCTATACAGACTAAGGACAACTAGAAATTATTATTTTTGTGACTTCAATTTGCATTAAGGTTTTGTTTAAAATTTACACTGTTCAAGCATCAAAACTTTGGGGTGTCTAGGTGGCTCCGTCAGTTAAGCCTCTACCTTCAGCTCAAGTTTTGATCCTGGGGACCTGGGATCTAGCCGCTGCCAGGGGGCCTGCTTCTCCTTTTCCCTCTGTCCCTCTTCCCTGCTTGTGCTCTCTCTCAAATAAATAAGTAAAATCTTAATTTTTTTTAATTTAAAAAAGGAATAAAAAACTTCAAAGGATACAGAGCAAAAAACCCCTTTGCCTTCCAGATGCACCCAACTCCTCTCCCCCAGCACAGTCAATTTACCCATTTCTTTTTAATTCTTCCACACATATTCTGAATTTTACAAGTAAATGAATATAAAATGCCCCCTCTTTATACAAACAGTAATGATCTATGTATATGGTTTTTCACATTTTCATATTTCATATTTTACCACTTAAAATATATTTTGGATATAATTCCATCTCACTGTATAAAGAGCTTTCTCAATCTTTCATTCTAACTTTAGCAGATTCAATTGACTTATGTTAGTCATTCCCTACTGACTCTTTTTTTTTAAGATTTTATTTATTTGACAGAGATCACAAGTAGGCAGAGAGGCAGGCAGAGAGAGGGGGAAAAGCAGGCTCCCTGCTGAGCAGAGAGCCCGACATGAAGCTCCTTCCCAGGACCCTGAGACCATGACCCGAGCCAAAGGCAGAGGCTTAACCCACTGAGCCACCCATGTGCCCCCCTACTGACTGTTAGACTACTTATAATCCTTTGGTGTTCCAAAAATAAATACTATAATAAAGAACCTTAGTCACACATAATTTCACACATATGTAAGTATATTTTTAAGAAAAGTTGCTAGATCAAAGTTTATTTGCATTTAAATTGTGTTCGGTATTTCCAAATTACCCTCCACGTAAGTTGCTGCAAATGGTATTTCAATATTATTTGAATTTGCATTTCCCTTTTTATGCTTGGTGTTGAAACTTTTTCTCATACATAGAAATGTTAGTTGCATATCCTTTTCTATAAACTGTATAATTATATGTAATTACATAATTTTTTTCATTGTGTTTCTAGTCTTTTTGTTATTGTTTTATACAATAAAGATATTGTGCTATGAGAATTCATTGGAGCAGGACTGGGATCAGCCTGCATAGTGTTTCTAAGCTCCTGCCTGTTAGTTTTCTAAAGTTCCTGCCTGGCACTGACCTCTGGACAAGGTGTGAGGTATACTGATGAATAGTGTAGCTTTCTACTCATCAGTCTGAGGACTTTTTGTCAGATGATACTAGCTTGTCAGCATTGTTTGCTGATGCTGCATGACTGATGATTCGCCCCTCTTACAATGAGATCCTGAGCAGGCTCTGCTATCGAAGCTGGATACCTGGAAGAAATATGCCTGTGTGGGGACACCTGGGTGGGTCAGTAGGTTAAGCATCTGCCTTGGGCTCAGGTCACAATCCCAGCATCATGGAATCAAGTCCCACATTAGGCTCTTTGCTCAGCAGGGAGCCTGACTCTCCCTCCGCCTGCCTGCCTGCCATTCCCCTCTGCTTATGCTCTCTCTCTTTCTCTCTCTGATAAATAAACATGTAAATAAAATCTTAAAAAAAAAAAGAAGAAAAAAGAAAGAAATATGCTGATGTGGTCAGCATAATATAAAAACTACCAAGCAAGACTCCATGTTGGGCTCTCCGCTACCAGAGTGTTTAGCGCACATACACATCAGTGGTTCCTGACCCGAGAGAAATTGTGTCCTGAGAAAATAGTCACAGAGGGATGACAAAGTATTTCTCTGTACCTGGACTCTCCAGACTATACCCTTACTTTAATGTGGTTCTTAAACAGCATCTTTTTCTTGTAATAAACTATAAATTTGTAAGCATTGTCATTTCAGGTTCTGGGACTCTTCTTTAGCAACCAATCTTGTACAGTTTAACTGATGTGTTAGCGCACTTACATTTAATGGGTAAGAATAGCTAATGCGTGATATGAGCCAGGAGTTTCCCAGTGTGTCTTTTGACTTTTTTGTGGTAGTTTATCCCACATACATCAGATGATTTTGGGGTCATTTTGAGCAAAAGTCTTACACCTGAGATTATACTTTTTACAAGTATATTTCACTTTCATATTTTGATGTAGCTGGAATTTATTTTGTTGGAACTTACGAGGTATGACTTCCAAGTTTTTCCCCCAGATGGCGACATTGTGGTCTCAAATCATACACTGAATAACCCCTTTCTCATTCTCTTTTAATTGCCATCTTTAGCTTACTCTAATTTCCAATAAACTAGTTTGATATATTTCTATTATTTTCATGATATTCAATCCACCTGCTTATCTATTCCTAGGTCAGTACCACATAGTCTTCATTATTTTAGACTTATAATTTATTTCAATATTTGGTAAGGCCAGGCCTCCCATTTTCATATTATTTTTATAGTTTTTAGAGTTCTTTCCTTATAAGTCTAACAAGGTTTTTAAGTCAGTTCTTTTTTAAAAATATTTTTTAAAATTAATTTATTTGACAGAGAGAGAGAGTACAGGTAAGGGGAGAGGGAGAAGCAAGCTCCATACTGAGCAGGGAGCCTGAGGCAGGGCTCTATCCCAGGACCCCAGGGTCATTACCTGAGTGGAAGGCAAATACTTAACCAACTGAATCATCCAAATGCCCCAAGTCAGTTATTTTTATTTATTTATTCATTTACTTTTAAAGATTTTATTTATTTATTTGACAGAGATCACAAGTAGGCAGACAGGCAGGCAGAGAGAGAGGAAGGGAAGCAGGCTCCCCGCCGAGCAGACAGCCCGATGTGGGCCTCAATGCGGGGCTCGATCCCAGGACCCTGGGATCATGATTTGAGCCAAAGGCAGAGGATTTAACCCACTGAGCCACCCAGGCACCCCCAAGTCAGTTCTTCTTAAAAATCATTTTATACAGTATTTATTCCTATTCTATTAAATATTTTTCTTAATATGGATATTGATTTTCTTTGAACCTATAACTTAATGTTTTCAATCAATTTTGGAAAATATTCATCCAGTCGATCTTTTTTTTCATATAAATATCTTGCTTTTTTTTTCTTTTTAATTTAATTATTTTTATTAACATATAATGTATTATTTGCCCCAGACATACAGGTCTGTGAATCATCAGGCCTACACATTTCATAGCACTTACCATAGCACATACCCTCCCCAATGTCCTTAACCCAACTCATCCAGCAAGCCTTAAAATAATACTACTTTTTTCTAACTCTATCTTCTACTTTGAGGTCTACTATTACACTTATACTAATCTTTTCAATATGCTCTAGGACTCTCTCCCTCTTTTCTATATTTTGCTCAGGAGCTATGGACAATGGATGGTTATGTCTTATACATTTGTGAATGGTTCAAGTAATCCCAGCTGCTAGTGGCTTGGGTTATGTTCCTTCTTAGCAAAAGGTTGGATGTAACCAGAGTGGGGAGTAAGAGATCGGTATTATTTATTTTATTCTATTTATAATCTGGCATGTTTGGAGATTTCCTTTTAGGAATTTCAAGTATTATTCTAAAATATTGAATTTTGATGAACTTTTTTTACATCAACTATATTTTTGAGTTTGTTGTTGTTTTGTTTATTACTATCTGAAAAGGTTGTACTACATAAAACTGTAATAAAACTGGAGAAAGGGAAATGATACTTCTCTTTAGTTTCCCCTTATATGGGAAGCAATGCACCTTTACTGGTGTTGGGCTTGTAATAAATTTGTAACAAGTTAGGAATATAGATTAAACAATACATTTACTTAGGGGATTGTAAGACAAATGTTTTTAAAGCCCCCCAAATAAAATCACTTATTATATGATGTTATATGATACATCTAATTGTTGGATTAAGAAAATGAAAAAGAGGGGTGCCTGGATGGCTCAGTGGGTTAAAGCCTCTGCCTTCGGCTCAGGTCATGATCTCAGGGTCCTGGGTCTAGCTACCCATCAGGCTTTCTGCTCAGCAAGGGGCCTGCTTCCCCCTCTCCCTCTGCCTGCCTCTCTGCCTCCTTTGATCTCTCTGTCATATAAATAAATAAATCTTAAAAAAAAAAGAAGGAAAACAAAAAAGACTAGTAAAAACAATTGGAAAAATCTGATTTTATAGAAATTATTTTTCACTATAGATTTTTTTAAATAGAATGTAATTAGTATAGGTCATATGGTAGGAAAAAAAGAACAAAATAGTAGAAAGAAAGCAAGAAATTACTTCTTACATTTAAAACTATCATTCAGGGCGCCTGGGTGGCTCAGTGGGTTAAGCCGCTGCCTTTGGCTCAGGTCATGATCTCAGGGTCCTGGGATCGAGTCCCGCATCGGGCTCTCTGCTCAGCAGGGAGCCTGCTTCCCTTCCCCTCTCTCTGCCTGCCTCTCTGTCTACTTGTGATCTCTCTCTCTGTCAAATAAATAAATAAAATCTTAAAAAAAAAATAAAACTATCATTCAAATAACAGTTGTTAACTTTAGTTTATATCTATTGAAACTTTTTTCCATATTTCTATGTAAAAAAATCTATTTTACATACAATTTTTATAAAACTATATTTTTCCATAATTGACTTTTTAATCTGCTTATTTCATGGTAAAATATTGCATAACCATATCTCCATGTTAGTAACAATAGTTCTAGAAGACTTCTTTAAATTACTGCAGTGTATTCTTTTATATCAATGTAGCATCATTGATTTTTATCAGTTATTTTATTGTCAGATATCTATGGATGCACTTTTAATAGTATATAAGGCTTTGTAAATTAACCCATTCATTACTTTGATATCATGGTACTTTAAACAGGATATAGATTTCATTCTTGGGCGCCTGGGTGGCTCAGTAGGTTAAGCCGCTGCCTTCGGCTCAGGTCATGATCTCAGGGTCCTGGGATCGAGTCCCGCATCGGGCTCTCTGCTCAGCAGGGAGCCTGCTTCCCTCTCTCTCTCTCTGTCTGCCTCTCTGCCTACTTGTGATCTCTCTCTGTCAAATAAATAAATAAAATCTTTAAAAAAAAAAAAGAATTTCATTCTTTACTCTTTGTCAGAAACATGTCCTTTTTTTTACTATGTATATTAGATTATATACATCATATGTGGTTATATATATATAATTTTTTTTATTTTTTTTAAGATTTTATTTATTTGACACACAGAAAGAGAAATCACAAGCAGGCAGAGAGGCAGGCAGAGAGAGAGAGAGGAGGAAACAGGCTCCCTGTTCAGCAGAGAGCCCGATGTGGGGCTCGATCCCAGGATCCTGAGATCATGACCTGAGCCAAAGGCAGAGGCTTTAACCCACCAAGCCACCCAGGCACCCCTATATATATAATTTAAATATTAGTATTTACCTTTCTCTTACATTGAAAATTTTTGCGGAGAAAACATTTAACATTCCATTTTGTTGAAATGGAATGATGATTAAGATGATACAATTATTAAAAATTTAACGAGATATTTATAACTCAAAATCTACTGTCTGTAACATAATCTATAACTAGCAAAGATAAGCAGTTGGTTAGGAAATTTGAAGTGAACCAGCTGCTTCTTGTTTAACACAACTCTTGTTTCTGTAACTAACTTTATATAATAAAAGCCCTAAGAATGTTTTTGAGAATGTGTGAGATGACTCTGGCAAATGACTGGCTTGGTAGCAATAGTATAGTCACTATACTTGAACAAAAGCCAATGGTAAAAATATTTTACATTTATGTAATAATATTTAAATGTTTTAGAAGTATTTATAACTATTAACATAAAACAAAAGAAAGCCAAAACTTTTACTAGTAGACAATTTCCAGAAATTACTAAAAATTTTAAATACTTTACTCTCTGGCTAGCTTTCCTTTATCCTTATCAAAATATTTTCTTCACCCAATTTTTGTTTTGGGAGTTAAAAATTGTTTAATAAGTACTACATCCATGGAATGGCAACATCAAAAAAAACAAAACAAAACAAAACCCAACAAAAAGTAAGCATTGACATTGTCACCATCTATCCCCTTCTCCTGACCCCTTTTTTAAGTGACTTCTTCTTTGTAATGTATAATT
Organism: Lutra lutra; assembly: GCF_902655055.1. Classification (NCBI taxonomy): domain Eukaryota; kingdom Metazoa; phylum Chordata; class Mammalia; order Carnivora; family Mustelidae; genus Lutra; species Lutra lutra. Next base: position 90,879,224 of record NC_062285.1, read on the forward strand.
GTGTATAAAGTATATGAAATACATGTATATAGATTATTTTGAAGATATGCTTTTGTACTTACACTTGATCCCCAAGAAAACAGAGGTTGTTACTGAGCCCACGCACAGAATACATGAGATCACCACCACCAGACACCATGCTCCTGAACAAAGCAAAAGGGCAATGGCACGGAGTTAAAGAAGATGAAAGAGACGGGCCCGTGTGAAACTAGGCTCAGTGAGAGAATGAGCATTCTTACTAGAGAATCCTTGGTGCCATGGGAACTGTGGTAACAGGAGAAAAGAATTCCAACTTTTTGAAATGCAAGTTATAACTTGGAATATCTTTTTTTTTGTTTTTTTTTTTAAAGATTTTATTTATTTATTTGGGAGAGTGCAAGTGCACAAGCAGGGGGAGGGAAAGGCACAGAGGGGGAAGCAGACTCTCTGCTGAGCAAAGAGCCCTACTGACTGTGGGGCTTGATTATGGGATCATGACCTGAGGTGAAGGCAGATGCTTAACTGACTGAACCACCCAAGGACCCCAGAACAGCCTGGATGTTGAAAGATGTCAAATCCAATAGGTTAAGTAATTTACTCCTCTCATCCTTTCATGAGGTCTTAACCTTACCAACTATTTACATATTCCAACGATCTTTTAGAGACTATAGCAAACCAGAATGCAGGCTTTCGTTTTTGAAAGCAGAAACACTGTAGTGCATCTCCTCATCTCTTTTCTGCACCCCTTGAACATGATTGATTCAGAGCTATTTCTTTTAAACATACAATTTTGAATGAGGAATACCTCCCCCACCCCAGGTAATTTTGCATCTCTTCAGGAAAGAAAAATAAAGAATGTGTGACTTGTTATATTGTTAACACTAATCAGAGAAAAAATCAGATAAAAGTTATCTTTGGATTATGTGGTAGGCTGAATGATGCTCCTGTCCCAGATGCCCACGTCCTACTCCCTGGAACCTGTAAATATTACCTCATATGACAAAAGAGACTTTAAATTGTAATTAAGTTAAGGATCTTGGGATGGCGACATTATCCTGTTTTATCTGAGCCTTTATAAGTGAGAGGTCAGTGGTCAGGGTGCTATCTGATGAAGGAAGCAGAAAGAAACTTGAAGGCATAGTGTTGCTGGCTTTGAAGATGGAGAAAGGGGCCATGAGCCAAGTGAAGCAAGAAATGCAGCTCTAGAACAAATGGATTCTCCCCTGGCTAGATCCTCTTGAAGGAAGGCAGCTCTGACAACACCTTGCCCAGTGAGACCTATTTTGGGCTTCTGATCTTTAGAACTGCAAGATAATAAATTTATAGTGTATTAATCCCCTTGGTCTATGATAATTTATTATCAAAATAACAAGAAGCTAATAGAAAGCTTAAAGAAGAACAGCGGAACTGATCACCATAGCACGCAGCTCCAGGTTGCTAAGTTTTGTCAGTTTTTCAACCTGTGTTTTCTCTTTATTTCCTAGTTTTTGTCAGATAATTTTCAGGGCATTTTATGCAGGACCTAAAATAATAAAAAATAAAAATATATAGGATTTCTTTCATTTATCTTCCAAATCCCGGAATTCTTTGTCTTTCCAGCAGGAGAGAGGGAAAAAGGTACTATGTATTTGTCAAATCCATTGTTCTTTTCCTTTTGCACCTTTACTTACTCTTCCACATCACCTCACTTTTTAATGCTATTATATAATGCACATTATCAGAAGCACATGTGGGTTATCTTAGAAAAATCACCTTGGGCTCATCACAGAACAGGAAACAAAGCAGAAACTTCAAAGTCTTGGACTAAATAATCAGATGGTTACCTGAATATTTGACAGAAGACAGATGTTTCTGGTAAGGGCTTGGTGTTGGGGGATCCCACTGAAGAGAGGCATATGTGTCCTCCTCCTGCATGTCTGAAATGCTGCGATAGGTAAGGCAGGCCACACAAGAAGCAAAGACAAACAACTCTTCTTGTGGTAGAAGCAGGCTAATGAAAGAACTGAAATTGGCTACTTCTCACATCAGTGGGAAACTATGTTTGGGTTTAAGGGATACAACAGGTGCATCTTCATCTAGAAAGTAGAAGTTTATGAAGTTTAGGCCAAAGTACAACTTGTTAAAGAAGGAAATGAGAAAAGAAACTGAACTGGAAATGGCCTCTGGTAGAATAGACTATTGCTCTGGGTTCTACATCCGCGAACATAATGCCTGTGTTTGGATGTAAAAAAGGCTGGGCCTGATAAATGTAATTTTTCCCTGGCTAGCAAACTTTTGATGACAACTGTACTCTAAATGAGAAGCATGAATTATTTAGTGGATAGATGGCCACTTCTGCCGCATCCTGTGACTACAGCATTAAGAAACTTGATATTTTAATTATCATTCACGTATTGGCCATTTGTCCTGATGGCCAAAGGTCATGTATTGGTAATTTATAGTTCGCAAATCTCAACAATCTGCAAAATTACAATGTTCTCTTTTGTTTCAGTATCTTGCTAGATCAATCACTGATGTCTATAACAAAGGAAAACAAATGACATACTCAAGGAGTAATCTCAGGGCATTGAATCAAGACACTGCTTGTAAAGTTTAGAGAAAGACTAATGGGAACAGAAAGAAGAGGTGACTTATGCATTATTCATAAGGATGTTATTACCCCTAGGGCCGAGGAGTTAAGGGGAGGGTATCTGATAGGGGCCATGACCTCAAATACAGAACATGCAGTCTTTGCCAAACATGGCATGGTAAGGAGAGAGCCAAGGGAATGAGTAGTACCCTGACCACTCTCTGCTTTCACCCTTTGATTATTGCAAGTACTTCTCAATAGGTAAATTTACTGGAAGCCAGAGGAAAGTTGCTCCAGATAGTGCTGTTCATTTGAGTTCTGCCTCCCAAGGCACAGAGTGGGGCTGAGAGGCTCTTAAGATGTAAATGGAGAATATCCAGCAAAGTCTCCAAATATTTCAAATGGCCTGAGATTTTGACCTGAAAAATAATGTGATGTAACTTTCTGTAGCCTTCTTTATATAATGATTTCTACCTTGAGGACAAAAGGAGGAAGGAACATATCAAATATGCATTAAGACTAATGTCGGGAGCACAAGAACAGAAGTTTAATGAGTTGTCAATAATTTCCAGGAGCTCTCAAATTTTATCAGCGCTAAATAGCAAGCTCAGAAAGATCTAGTTTTTTTCTGCTTTAGTATATTCTCTGATAATTTTCCTTGGGGAAAACATTGGGCTCTCCCAATAAAGGACTAATGTTACTTTTATTGCTTTTGATGTTTTAGATCATACCACCTGTTACTTATTATTCATTACATTCCAAGTGCTGTTTCAAAAGGCTTTTACATGAATTAGTTTGATTCTCAAATCAGCTCTGTGAAGTACTATTATGAGTACATTGTAACTTAATTGTACATTGAAGAACAGAGAAGTCAAATTATTTACCGACGTTCACTTGGGTAGTAAGTGGAAGAGTTAGTATTTGAAAGTAGGCTGTCTGATCACAGAGCCTGTACTATTAAAATCTGTGCTATTCCGATTTCATGTGTAAGATGACTTTGATATGAGTACCAGAAAAAAGAATCTTTGTAAGCATAGTTGGTTGGTTGGTTAACATATTTTAATTGGATTTTTGCCACAAGCTAAGACATTATTCTTTGAAATTTACTTGTGCCATATAGTAATATATAAATATATGTTTTTCCATTTGTAGGTATAAAACATGAAAGTCCAGAGACATGGTTGGTTTTTTTTTTTTGGATGAATTTCTGAGTTATTAATTCCTATTCCATTTCTCTAAATCAGCAAGTAAAAAACAGTAAAATAATGACACTATCCCCAAAAACCCAAGATCTCAAGACATTTGAAGTAGAAGCAGAATCTGAGGTACCTGTGTTATTTTTCCTCAGTCCCCCAAAATCTGCTTGTTTACTGATAGTCTAAAATAAAATAAAGATTCAAGTGTCTTTGAGTATTAGTACTCAAACATATAAAATAATCCATATTTATTGAGCGTTTATTACATGCTTGATACTCTGCTCAGTGCTTTATATACTATATTAAATGATCCTTGCTATTACCTACGAGTAAAATAGTAATGTTAAGCCCATTTCATAAATGAGGAAACAGAGTAACTTAGCAAAAGCCACATAAGGAGTAAGTGTCAATGTAATTTTTTCAAAATGTATTTAAAAACTACTTGTATCAGAATCAAGTAAGAGAGCTTATTAAAAGCACAGTTCTCAGTGTCTCCTTAGCCTTCCAACTGAGAACCTTAAGTATCTGTGTTTGAACATCCACATGTTTTGTTTTGTTTTTGTTTTTTTAAGATTTTATTTATTTATTTCACAGACAGAGATCACAAGTCAGACAGAGATGCAGACAGAGAGACAGAGGGGGAAGCCGGCTCCCCGCCAAGCAGAGAGCCCGATGTGGGGCTTGACCCCAGGACTCTGGGATCATGGCCTGAGCTGAAGGCAGAGACTTTAACCCACTGAGCCACCCAGGCACCCGAACATCCACATGTTTTAACAAACATCTCAGTTGAGATGTTTGAGACTCATACTCATGAATTTTATTACTACTGATGTGAGAAGAAAGAGCCTCAGGGAAGCTATGGGAAAGAATGGCAATGTTTGTCTATTATCCTGTGAAAGTGAGCCTCCCCACATATCTATAAATACTTCATGAGTTACTCAGCAAAAACCAAGCATAGAACTGTCAGGAAAAGATAAAGCATTTGTACTTGCTGTTTTGTCTACTTGCCTAAAGGCCTTGTTAAGAAGTCAAACACTATCAATTTCCTTGCACAGAAATTTTATTTTCCTTGCACAGAATGAAACTTTAATTTCCTTGCTGTTGAATCTGACCAAAGGTGGACCTGGAATCCAAATTATAATTGTTAGTGTTTTACAGATTGTGTGCTTCTCACATAATGAGAAACAACTATTTTCCTGTTTCCAGTGAGCCAGAATCATGCTTGGTGCTTCACATACAACGACAAATGGGAAAGTCATGGTGTTGGCCTTTATGGAATTTCTGACATAGCTAGTGTTTTATTAGGTTGTACAACTGTGAAGTCATAGGTGTTATACTATTTGAAATATGAGAAAAGGCATAGTAAAGAGGCTACATGACTAGTTGGCCCATGGTTGTACTTTAAGTAATCACACCATCTAGATTGTTCTACTGATTCCAAGTTTAGTATTCTTTCCACTGCTTTATGCTGTCTTTCAGACTTAAATATTTTGCACAACTTAAGTCAGTTAAGCCCTAGCCTTTCCTATTTCAATTTAAAGTGTATATGTTTATGTCTAAAGATGTGGTGAATCATACCATGTTGAGATAATTAGGAATGGAAATCAAGAAGAAAGTCCATGGAAACAGAAGAATTGAGAACAAATGATCAACTCACAGACAGAATTCTGTATATATAAAGAAGGGATGAAATCATCCCTTAGTAAAAGGGGATATATAAAGAAAGGATGAGGTGGTATTGGTAGAAAAGATAATATAAAGATGACTCTAAGGGGAATAAAGGGAAAAATAAGCAATTTTATGGCTAGTGAGTCCATCCAGATCTTTCATTGTATAATCAAGAACTTGTTTGTGACATCTCGCCCATCTCTTTGCATTAAAGTAGTGTGTCCACATTCACCATGCCTGCGTTCCTCTCACACATCAAATGATGCTTGTTCTTACAGAAGGTAGGGTAAATTTTCCCATCATAAAAATAAGCACAATTCATATTTTCTCTTTCATTTCCAGAACGCTCAAACCTGTGAATGGAAAAGGTAGAATGAGTTCCTCTAAAAGCTATATAAGTAGTCAACAATTCAACTCTGCATGAAAGTACTTTGTCCACAAAGTGGAAATACAAAGTATGGGGATAAAAGTAAAAAACAATGTTCAGATCATTGAGAAATTTTCAGTATGCTTGTGAATATAAAGTATGTACATCTGCTTAAGTCAATAGCAATTCAGTACAACTTTGACTAAGCAAAAAGTGAGCAGTAAGAACAGTAGGAGGGAGAAAGAGATGGATGGGATCTGAAATGACAGGAAAGGCTTTTATCTTTTCATCTTTTCATAGAAGATCACACTTTGGTTATGTCTTGAAAGAAGGGTAGGATTTAGGTAAACAGAGAGGAGACAGGAGAGCCATGTAGGGCAAAGCGCTGCACAAAGATGAAATAAGCTCAAGGAAAAGTAAGTTGATTAAATAATTTTGAAATGAAGATTTATGTTGTAGGGTAACAGAAATAAGGCAGCACCGTCTATTGTAATAGCCTATTAACTTGTCTATATGCCCAGCTGTGCTGCTTATGACAAGGGAACAAAGAATTTATAGATCTAATTTATTTGCCAAATATCTATGGGATACCAACTACGTGCCAAAGTTGTTGTGTGTGCCAGTATGGGTAGAGTAAACAGAGACACGGTCCCTTCTACTGGGGAACTTACATCATAGTAAGAGGATATTGGTAAGAAGCCAATAAATAGAAAATTTCAGAGAGTGGTAAGAGTTAGGAAGAAATGAGGGGCGCCTGGGTGGCTCAGTGGGTTAAGCCGCTGCCTTCGGCTCAGGTCATGATCTCAGGGTCCTGGAATCGAGTCCCGCATTGGGCTCTCTGCTCAGCAGGGAGCCTGCTTCCCTCTCTCTCTCTCTCTGCCTACCTTTCTGTCTACTTGTGATCTCTCTCTGTCAAATAAATAAATAAAATCTAAAAAAAAAAAAAGAGGAAGAAATGAAATGGTGTGATAATGGACTTGAGTGGATGTGGGTGGAAGGAACCTAATTTAGTTTGGGTAATTAAGGTTGACCTCATTGGGGAAGTGATGTTTAAACAGACATGTGAGTCACAAGGGGGAGCCCATCATGGAGTCTGGACATGGAGCATTCTAGAAGAAAATAGTAAGTACAAAAGCCCTAAGACAACAAAACAAGTTTTATTTGTTGAAAGCATAGAGTTTTCCCAGTTTGCCTGCAATATTGTGAAGGAGGCAGCAAATGATAAGAGATAAAGCTCAAGATCTATGAAGAAGTTTGCTTATACTTGCAGTATCCTTTGCTCCTACGCACAGTAAACATTTAAGTATCTGTTGAAAAAAATGAATTAAAAATTTAAGTAATGATCAGATCATACAAGTTGTGTTTATCAGTTTTAATTTTAACTGGAGAGACCTTACAGTTTTGATATACAAGATGACCAAAGGTCTTGAGATTGGAGATTGGAAAGCCACACTAAATAACTCTTACTGTAATGCCTCCTTTGCCTGGATTATCTGTAGAAGGATGGAGCATTGTGATATGAATACTAGAACCACCTTGTGAATGATGGTGTGCCTGAATCTTGGAGACCCCTGGGGAGGAAAAGTAGGTAAAATGATACTGAAAAGTGAAAAGAATCCTCAATGCAATCACTTTCAACCATAAAATAACAAGAATGATCATTTTGTTCTAAAAATATGTGAAGGGAGTCAGATCAAGTCACACACACACACACACACAAACACACACACACTCCAATGGTAAATTTGAGGGTAGAAATGAATGGGGAAAAATACCAGAACAGAGGTGGATTGTGACTTAGATAAAGAGCATAGGAATGGGAAGGTAAGTACACTAGAATTGTCTTATTACCAGGGTTCACTTATAGGAGTAGGGTGTCAGTGAGTGCTGCTGCTTTTATAGCATACAGTAGGTCATGGAGCCACCTCCAACTTTTAAGTGGCTCGCTTTCAAGAAGGTAGAGGATCTCAAGAATAAAATCTGCTCATTGTGCCTTGTATTCTGAATGTCCATTGACTTACACATTTTTGGAGGGCACAGAGCCATCTTCCCACATCCAGACCTCAGTAGAGTTCTTGCGGGACAATCCAACCCAACGAATTAATCCAGTCCTGGACTTCATGTATTCCTATTGCAAATACAGACAAATATAATGGTCAACCTGTTTGCACAATTCTTGTAACGATGTAAAGACCTTCATGGTAAGACCCTGAACAACAACAACAAGTTAGATATATGTCTATGTGAATGTTAATTAATTATATTTAATATTTAGAATTGTGCCAAGTTCACTTGTTTTAGAATAAAAAATTGCTTGTAGAATACAGAAAAAATGTTTACAGAATGCAGATATTGTAACCTTTCTATATGTTTATCTTCCATTGACTGAAGACTAGAGTTTCAAATAGAGTACCAAATATGGCTCTTAAATAAGATAAGGGTGAATGACTAGAGATGGAAAATAAGAAAGAAATATATTGTTGGTGAAACATTATTACTCCCTTGGGGCGCCTGGGTGGCTCAGTGGGTTAAGCCGCTGCCTTCGGCTCAGGTCATGTTCTCAGGGTCCTGGGATCGAGCCCCGCGTCGGGCTCTCTGCTCAGCGGGGAGCCTGCTTCCTCCTCTCTCTCTGCCTGCCTCTCTGCCTACTTGTGATTTCTCTCTGTCAGATAAATAAATAAAATCTTTAAAAAAAAAAAAGAAACATTATTACTCCCTACATTTAACTTCTACTTGCTTTGGATTCTTGTTCAACTTAGTTCTGTAGTAGCCTACAATATTTACATTGTAAATATTAATTTGTTTTGGTTGAGTAAAAGGAATTATATGATGTCATTCTCAAAGGGATTACAAACAGCATTTGCTTTTCCTAATTTACATTTTTTAATTTAGGAATTATCACTATTTACTATATGATACATTATACCCATTTGTTTTGTTTATTGCCTCTTTCTCCAAGTAGAACATAAGCTCCTGAGGTTAGGTACTTCTGTCTGTTTTATTAACTGCAGAGGTTCAGATTCTGGAATAGTTCCAGGGCATATTTGGCAAATTAATGGAGAAATCAATCAGTCAATCAATCAATTCATGGGTAACAAAATTAAAAAGAGTCAAATAGTCATATACTCTCATATCTCCCAGAAAAACAGATAGGTGAGAGCGCATTCTTGGCAAATAAAAAAATGACTCAAGCTTCTTAACAGAAGGGAAACACAGAGTAAGAGATAACGTGTGAAAGTGACTTTTGACTGCTTATTTATTTATCGTAATTTTTTAAAGATTTTATTTATTTAAGAGAAAGAGATAGTGAGAGAGAGCATGAGCAGGGGTGAGGGGACAGAGGGAGACTTCCCTCTGAACAGGGAGCCCTACATGGAACTCTATTCCAGGACCCTGGGGTCATGATTTGAGCTAAAGGAAGATACTTAACCAACCAAAAAACCCAGGCGCCCCTTATTTATTTATATTTTTAAAGATTTATCTATGTATTTTAGATTGAGAGAGAGAGCATGTGATCAGGGGGTGGGCAGAGGGAAAGAATCTCAAGCAGATCACCGCTGAGCATGGAGCCCAAAATGGGGCTCAATCCCAGGACCCTGAGATCACAACCTGAGCCGAAACCAAGTCAGATGCTTAACTGGCTGAGCCACTCAAGCACCCCATTGCTTATTTTTTTAAAGCGTGAGCTACCTGTCCCCTTTCTGTTAACTCCTGTTCCATTCTTTAAGATACATCCACATGACATACTTCACTATACGAAGTATATTCTCCCTGAAATTCAACTATTCTTTGTTTCTCAAAAATGACAATACTTCCTCTTTCATGTATAAACCTCCAACCTGGTATCAGTTTAGAGTACCAAGATTCAAGACATATTTGTATACTTCCATTTAGCCTCTTGTTATTGAAATTGAGATTTTAGGACACTCTTATTTTGCCTGATTGGAAAGAAAGTTAATTTACTTACCTGAATATCTTCTCTATGAGTTTGAGTCCACAAAAGCAGTTAGTGAGTGGTAGAGCAGTTAGAATAACAAGGCAACAAATGATCATGAGTGTCAAGGGAATGATCTCCTCATGTCTGGTCCATTACTGTGGACTTCATCTCAGGAAAAGTATAATCAGTTTTGTTAATCAATTATAGCAGTTCTGTAGAATATGACTGGCTTGACTATTTGAGTTCAATTTAATGTCTGCACACAGCCCAAACCAGATCTTCTACTTGCTTTTGTTTTTAATATACAGAATCTGAATAAATACCATATTGGAAGTTGTAGGTTAAGCACCATAAATAATTTCTGCTTTTTAAAAAATGTTTTAATAAATCTATTATTTGGCAGAAGGGAGACTCCAAGGCTTGGTTTCTGGTTTGTTCCCAGGATTCACAAAAAAGAGAAAGGCTATATTAAATAATAAAGGGAGAGTGCATAAGTGGATGTGAACATATTTTGTTTCAAAGTAGAGCCTTTGTTAGAGGAAATGTGGAGCCTGTTTAAGAGGAAAATGTGGAAGAGGAGCCATGTTTAGTAGAAAAATTTCAACTGAAATCCTGAGTGTTTCACAAATGAGATTATTCCCAAAACTATGGAAGAGCCTATGAAAATGTGAAGTCTGCATCATCGTTTGTTCAAGTTCAATTGTTCAACAATTTAGCAGGAACTAAGGACTCATGTAATATTGGGATGGCAATGCTATTTATATTTTACAATGTTAGAGTTTCTTTGTACTTTCAGATCCTTTTATGGATTAGTAAATGCAATCAAGGAAACTGAGAAAAGTGAAATGACTTGTCACAGAGATAATACCTGAACTCTCAGTCTCATTAGTTCATGTTAACCCTTTCTATTCTTAAATGTGGTCATTTCTACTGGGCTTGATAAGGCTCTCAGATTAGGGGCGCCTGGGTGGCTAAGTGGGTTAAGCCTCTGCCTTAGGCTCACGTCATGATCCCAGAGTCCTGGGATCGAGCCCCACATCGGGCTCTCTGCTCTGCAGGGAGCCTGCTTCCTCCTCTCTCTCTCTGCCTCTCCGCCTACTTGTGATCTCTGTCTGTCAAATAAATAAATAAAATCTAAAAAAAAAAAAAAAAGGCTCTCAGATTAGCACAGGCTGGAAGACAGAGAAAAAATATACATATATATTTTTTAAAGTCGAATGTTTCACTTAAGATTCTTCTTATGACTCGAGTATACGTGACATAGGAATCTCCTTACCAGAACGCTCTGACTGGCAATTTTCAGCAAAGTAGCATTCATGTTAATACAGAACTGCTTACTCTCTTCCCATGTCAAGTTGCGCCTGAAGAATCCATAGCAGCTATCTCCATAATATCTCCAGTTTCTGTCACATGGGCTGCATTTATGGCCTTAAGGTGAAACCAAGCAGAGGAATCCATACTTTTTACTTTCACTTTCCCCATAATCACTATCTTCTGCAGATCTCCAGATTCCCTACAGATAACATCACAGAACTACTCCAGGGGGGAGGGGAGATGAAGAGGTTACAAAACCATACTTACTGACAGTGTTCTTTTGTTCCAATTGTTTTATTAAATATTGACAGAACTTCTTTGCTACTTGGTGCAGAGTTCCTGAGACATTTTTATTCTCCACTTGTTGGTGGTTTAGCTCTCTGACAGCTAGGTGTAAAAATTAGATAATTTGTAATCAGGATCGCATGGGTGATGCAAAGACCTTTCAAAGATCTTTAATTTCAGTAGAACTGTCAATCTGGAAAGTGTTTACTAGATACACATGAGTAAATGAGTACTGCAAAGGGGTCTGGGTAAAGGAGGATATAAAGAACAAATTAAGAACTATGCAAAACTGACAACTGATGCTTATCCAAAAGAAGACATGAACTCTATGAAGAAGAAAATCACAAACAAGAAAAATGCCATGATCAAATTGCATGCCCAAAATGAATGTTTTGATATTCCTTTGAATATAGATTTCTAAGCAGATTTCAGAGGAGAATGACACCTGTTATTTTTTTCATGTAATATCAAAATATCCATTTATTTAAAAAACACTAATTTCTTGTGCCCAAAATAGTATGATATGCAAGTGAATAAACAATCGTGAACAAAAGATTCCAAAATATCTTGTGAACAAATAAACAAGCACACAAACAGGCAACAGCTACATGGATGGTAATGTGATACTGCGGGCTTTTAGATTTATAAAAAGAAAATATATATAAATGAGATGGGATATGAATTGCTTCTGAGTGAAAGTAAATGCATTCATTAAACAAAGTGAGAAGGAGGGCATTTTAGGAAGAGGGAATACAATGGAGAGAAATTTCAGGCAGGGAAAGAGGATCTATCTGTGAAACAGAAAAGTCCAGGTTGGCTGGAACTGAAGATATGCAGGATAGAGAGAGAGAAAAAAAAAAGAGAAGATAGTGTGAATCTAGATTAAGGGGGATCCTAAAGACCAGTTTAAAGTTCTTGAAATAATTTCAATTAAAGTGATTTGAATCAGAAGGAAAAGTCAGAGCTCTCCATTATTGAGAATATCTTGGCAGCCAAGTATAAGATGACTGAAGCAGCAACAAAGAGACACACAGTGACAATCAAGCTTAGTGGCATACACCAGGACTCAGGTTGTGCTTTCCTCAGAACAAATCTTTTGCAATGAGTCAATACTTACACATCATCCCCAGAGCCACCAGCCCAACAACTAACCCCATGCACAAGACCAGCAGAATCAAAGCCGTCACACGCCACAGAGGTGAGGAAGCAGGGTCAACTGTAGACATAGAATACAGATGTTAGGGGGCAGGCAGTATGGCGTAGCTATGGGGCAGTGTCACCCCTGCCCCCTGCCCTCTCAAGGCATTCTGAGTGATGTAAATAGCTTCATTGCCAGGTCTTGCTGGTGTTCCTTTAGGGATCATCAATAGAAAGTACAGCCCATTCCCATTCCACACATCGGTCCTTTTCCAATGGACTTTTTTCTGAGTCAAAACAGAGGTTTGTGTTTTGTGTCTTGTTTTGTGCCCAACCCCATAAACAATTGCTTTTATAAGCAACAAATGAAGAATCACACCTATTTGCCAACAACTGAGAAAATGAGGTTATAACACATTCTTTCCTCTTATTCTCTTGGTTTCTATTCTACCCAACATTAAACTGTATAAGCCTTAACATAAAGTTCTCTGCTTTCATCTCTTATTGCTTATATTCTAAATAAATCTGTCTGAGCCTAAGTAGGTATTACTCAAATTCTGTAGAGCAGGAAGGTCATCGGGAAAATAAAATAAAATGATACGTGCTATCACTAGTAGAAAAAGGAAAGTGGGGTTGACCTATTTCAATAATTAACTTCCAGATCCCTGGCTCTGTGTATTCTTACCTGAGGTGAGAGCTGGCTTTCGATTTTTAATATTTAAAGTGATGTATCCATCTTCGTCCAGCATGGCTTCCCTTGGACTGCAAGTGAGCTCAGGGTTCAATGACTTTGCAAAATTGCAGTGTCCACTCTTAGAGATTTCAGTGCCTGCCAGTCCGTGTTCCTCCTCTTTCTGGTAAGGTGGAGTTATATGAGTTGGGGCACATATTTTTGGTCCTGTTTTGTTCTTGTTTTTTGGATCTTTTTTCTTCCAGGAAGCCCTTTCATAGCTGTTCAGAGATACATGGACCTTGAGCATAAAAATATAAAAATAATAACTTGCAGTAAAGGAGTAGATATCACATTTGTTTCCTGTTTTCTTATCTTCAACTCTGAATGAAGGAATGTCTCCTTATTATATCCTTTCAAAGAACAAAAGTTCGTGCTTCATCTTAGCCTTAGTGGAGTCTAAATAGTATTGTTTAAATGAATTGCTTTCTGACGAAAATTCGTGGATAAAACACGAGCAGATACATAGTCTGTTCCATTGTGAGGAGCACGTCTAATGTAATTTGATCAAAAATGACCTAGAGTAGATGTTTCAAGGTTTTGTGTTCGAAGATGCCATTCCTAATTATGATCTAGAATTCATCCAAATTCTTGCATCATTCACAAATCATATTGTTTAAAAATTTGAGGACTGCACAGGAGGCAGACTTCATATTGCTTGGATTTAGGCATTAAATAAAAAACAATCAAATAAAGTGAAATAATATAGAGTTAGTGATTACTGTCTTTCAGTAATGTTTTCACTTTAAAGTGAACATCCAGGAAGGGAAAAATCTTACGTGAAATTGTGTAATTTCAAGTACAGTGGTGCTTCAAAGAAGAGCTATTTGTGGAAGGGACAGGTTCCTAGTGCCCTTCACACTGGAGTGTGACTATACTATAGTAACTATATGTAACTATAACTATAGTTAAACACATTTAACTATAAAATGGGTTTTCAGATTATTACTGCAGCTCACATTGAAAGGAATTAGAATAGCTAGAGAAGGCTAGCTGCTGTACTAATGAATGGTATTAGTGAGTGTGCTGTCTATTTTGTCATTGGGTAGCTTTTATATAGTTTTGGAGTAGATATGTATTTTTTATTTTTTTGTTAAACCTTTATGGCCAGAAAGTTACTTCTAAGTAACTTCTAGGCATTTTTATTATAAATAATCTTATTTTTATGGTTTCTTTAGTTAGTAGTGTCTTAGATTTTACTTTTCACTATAGAAATCACGTAAGATGTCACAGCAGGTATTTTGATTACTAATGTTCCCTTTGGTACATCTCATACATATTTGTCCTTCCTTTCTGTTATCTCCTTCACTCTGAATTCTTTGTCAATTCACTTAAAATAATATTTCATCTTAAAATTTCTTGCCCTACACAATTCAAATAATTTTAAAACTGAGGTAAAGTATAAACAAACAAACATGAAAGGCATTGCCTGATTTAAGGAACCTAAACATGATTTAAATATTTTCACTAAAAACCAATCATTGTTCAAAAACCCCACTTTTAATAAATATCAAATCTAATTAAAGTACTGAAAATCACATAATCAAATTTCTTAAGCCCCACACCCATTTTTTCCACTGGGTTTTGTAGCTCAAGTAAAATATTCGGTGTTTCCCAGTCATAAGCAGGGTAAATCCAGATCTTTAGTCGATCATTAATCTACCTCTGCTTCCATCTGCATAATTTCTCATTCAATCAAAGTGGACTGTTAGCTCTTCCTAGCAGTGCATGCTAACCCCTATCTCCCAGCAGAGCCTGGGAATTATTCTAGACCTCCCTTTCTGGCCGCCTTTATTCATACACCAAGTTCTGAGGCTTTTCTTCCACCTTTACTCCTCTGTTCCATGTTCTTCCTGTCACTATCTTACATCAGCTTTTTTTTTTCAGAAATCCTGAAAAAATAATTGTGACTTAGTGACAGAAAAGAATGTGGAGGGTTTAGTTCAAGTTAGTTTTTCAATCAACTTTTATTCATTTCTCTTAGTAACCAAATATGTAACTTCTGAAAATTTATAGTTAAATTAAATCAAATATGTAAGTGCAAGATCCATGGACATTTGGAAGCCTTTACAATTATTGTAAACATTTTCATGTTCAATTAGCAGATACTTTCAGGAGGTATGAAACATAATAGCTTGATTTGTTGTGGTTTCCACATTTTCTAGGTCTTGGACAATTGGATGAGTTATAAAATATCCCATTTATTCTTCTTGCAAATAGCAAAGAATATGCTGGACTTACTTGATTCACGAATACTTAACATTGTACATTTAAGAAACCTACGCCTCAGATGATATTCCTTTCCTACCCACAGCTCAGCCTCAGGACTTTCTTTTTTTCTTTTTTTTTTTTTTTTTCCTTTTAATGATTGTGATGCATCACTGGGTTTTGGATATTTGATAACACTAGTCGCAGGCTGAGGGCCTTATGTCCATATCTATGCTCCACAAAAATATATTTGCTTTTATTTGTAAGCCCCCAACTTGGCTTGGAGGTGTTAGGAAATATGCTGGTTGAGTACAGAGTCCCTCAGGGTCAAAGTCCCTGATAACATTAGTCTTCGTTCTGTTTTCTTCCTCTACATAGGCTATAAATATAAGCTGAGTTACTCAGCAAAAATTAAGCAGAGAACTGCAGGAAAAAGAAAGAGAGATTATAAACTTTTCTTTTTCCTTTTCCAAAACCCAGAGGCTTTGCTAGATACCACTTTTTTTTTTTTTTCTTAAGAAAGCTCTTCTGCCAACATGGGGCTCAAACTCACAACCCCAAGATCAAGAGTTATATGCTGTACCAACTGAACCAACCAGGTGCTACTTTGTTAGATATCTCTTACTCACCCTACAAGGTCTGTCATTGGTATGTTTGTATATTTTATTGCCCCTCTTTTCTTGGCTTAGTAAAGTATAACAGAAAAAGTCCTTATTGCAAATATTCTGATGAGTTTGAATTTGGAATAAAAATTTTTGTTTAGTATTTGAGAGATTAAGAGGCACTTAAATAAAGCCATCTCTTTAATTTTAAAGCAAATATATTCTAACAATTTCAGACACTGAAATTGGCAGTGAATATTCACAGAGAAAGTCATGGTATTTTTCTTTATGGAGCAGTCTTAGATTTAGTTATCTAATCTTGATTTGTTTGTACTTAGAACGACTTCCCAAATCCTACCATATGCCAGCCCACATTCCTGTCCTTATTTATTTATTTATTTATGAGAGCCGTTGCACAGAAGCAGGGAGAGGGGCAGCGGGGAAGGGAGAAGGAGAGAGTATCCCAGCAGACTGCACTGAGGACAGATCCACACCTGGGGCTTGATCACATGACCCTAAGATCATGACCTGAGCCAAAATCAAGAGTCCAAGGCTTAAGCCACTGAGCCACCCATGCGCCCTTCCTGTTCCTCTTTCTTTCTTTTTTTTTTTTTTTTAGATTTTTTATCTATTTATTTGACAGAGAGAGAGATCACAAGTAGACGGAGAGGCAGGCAGAGAGAGAGAGAGAGGGAAGCAGGCTTCTCGCTGAGCAGAGAGCCCGATGCGGGACTCGATCCCAGGACCCTGAGATCATGACCTGAGCCGAAGGCAGCAGCTTAACCCACTGAGCCACCCAGGCGCCCCCTTGTTCCTCTTTCTTGTTTCACTCTTTTCCCATTACACTTAACTATCTCTCTCTCTCTCTCTCTCTCTCTCTCACACACACACACACACACACACACACACACACACACAGGTATTTTCGTCATGTATCCCCAAAGAATATATTCCATGGTCTAAATTAGTGTCCAACATACAGTAACCATCCGGTAGATATTTGGTAAATGAGGGCATTGTCATCCCGATATTACACACGTAGAAAGGGAAGGTTAAGAAAGGTGGAGGCATTTCTACGATCATACTGCTTGTAAAAAGCAGTACCATCTACCTAGTTTCCAAGTTCTTTCAACTACTTTATAGAGTCTTTCAAATTTGAGGATTGTCCAGACTCCATTATCTATGTTTATAGCTGAAGAATGAGTAAACACAAGACTCACAATGACAGGGTAGCGATTCAATAAGAAATCAGTGGAATTCATAACATTGTGGATAAAACTGTTCAATACATAATGAGGGCTAGTGGGTGTGTAGAAGAGAAAGACCAAAGGAAAATGATGTTGACTATTATGGATGCTTTAATAACGTCTCTTAACTGAAAAAAAATATATAAAGGAAAGGAGAATTTTGTAGCTGGTGATTTTTTTTTACAAACTTTCTTTTTCTTTTTTCTTTTCTTTTTTTAAGTTTCAGAGGTAGAATTCAGTGATTTATACATAATATATAACACCTAGTGCTCATTACGTCAAGTGCCCTCGTTGATGCCCATTACCCAGTTACCCCATCCTTCTGACCACCTCCCCATTTCCCATCTAAATCCTTCAGTTTGTTTCCTACAGTTAAGAGTCTCAGACTGGTTAAGGCACATCACTTTTATGCTAACCCTTAGGTGTAACTATCAGTGATGTCCTGTTCTTTCTCAATCCTCTGCATTAATATTGTTGGTTCACCTCTGACTTACTAGCCTTCAACACACATACCAAACATCGTTTATCCTTGATAAAAACTAGAATTTCCTGTCATGAAAAAAAGCATAATTCATATTTTCTCTTTCATTTCTGGAAAGCTTAAACATGTGGACTGAAAAGTGTCATGTTTTATTAAAAGTTCATGAGCTAAACAATGAATAACTATCAGATGACAACTGTGGCAGAGTGTTTTGTTACAGAGCAGAAAAAATAAAGGGGAAAATGTGTCAGACAGCATCTACCACACTGAGAAGTTTATCATACATGTGCATACAAAATATCTGTAAAGTTAAATAATAATCAAACAGAATATATAAGCCTTGAATTAAGATTTGAAGGAAAGGCAAAGATTACAGAAGAAGAGAGAGAAGAAAGGAATACTTTTTTTATCAGGTGGGGCAAACATCTGAATAAAGCTGTGGAAGTATGAACGAGTGTGGTGTGATCAAGGAAAGCAAAGTGATCAAGCATATTTGAACTGCGGATTCATGTTACAATATATTGGGATATAAAGTATTCATTAACAAGGAATCTTGGAACACTACATCAAAAACTAATGGTGTATGGTGACTAACATAAAACAAAAATTTTTAAAAAATAAATAAAAAGTAAAGTCTTCTGTTAAAATCACTATAAAATGTACATTGCAGGGACCATGAATTAATCCATTATTTGAACAATCATTTCTTGATCACTTTTGTGTCTCAAGCACTATTCTATTTCCTGGGATAACATGGTGAAAAAAACATTCAAAAGCTGTGCTCTTATTGAGCTTATATTCTAGTGGAGGCTGGTGAACATAGATAGGAAAGAAGCAAAGGAAGAAAAAAGCAACATAATTTCAGATCATGATAAGTATTATGAAAAAAAAAAAGGAATAATAGAGCTTTACTGGAGAAGCTTGGGGCAGACCCAGGTTTTGTTCACTTCACTGGACAACTAAATGTTGATCGGAGATTTAAGGTAATCAATATATACGCATGACCTTTTATTTTAATCGGGATATTTGATTTTCCTGATTGGATGAATACACATTTCAAAATAAGTCCTAGGGAAAAAAATGCCCCAAAACAAGAAATACCCCAAATAAATTCTATCATGTGTTTATCCTCCAGCTCCACCTTGTGGTCATTTTTTTTCTTTCTGCGTTTATCTTTAGGTCTTTGATCCTTCTGGACTTAATCTTCATTTTCTCCATTCCTTTTTGTGAATTAATTTCCATTCTGCCCAATCACTAGATATTTTGAAAGTACTTTGAAAGTGTTCTCTGGAATAGGCATGTAATATGTGAGCATGGAATGATCACAGAAGAAGGGAGTTAGAGGGTAACTTCTTATTGTGTAAACTCAGTATTTCTTTTAACGTATCTCGGACCAACAATAGCTCCATATTTAATACCTGCATTCCCTTATTTTTCACAATGAACAGTATTTTCTGGGGGATTTGATGTGAGAGCAGCATGAAAATTTGAAGCTTGAGTTTGGGGCTTAGGAAATGTGCGAAGTTTTCATTTACTGAAACGGAGAGGCATAGAGTGAAACCACGGGGACGGAGTTGTTTATTAATTTATTTTTTGATGTGTTACATTTAAAAACCCTATAGCATATGCAAATAAGTATGCCAAATCTTCAGTCAGATATTTGGGTCTGGTGATCACACCATGGCATGAATATATATATATATTTGGAGATCCCTTACGCATGGCTGTCTCTCCAAGCCATGGATCTGAAAGAGCTCATCCAGGGATGAGTACAAACAGGACAGAGGACCAGGAACTCAACTCTGGGTCACAACAGCATTTTGGAGCCTGATAAAGAGAGCCAGCAAATCTGAGGGAGGATTAGGTAGTGAAGTAGGAAGAAAAACAAGATAATGGTGTCCTATAGAACAGGGTATTTTGGAGAAGAATTTTAAGTTAAAATAAATAATCAATTATATTAGATGCTTATAGGATGAGTAAAATGAATTTGGAGAAAGAGCCTCGGATGTGTTAATGAGGAGATTAATGGTGATTTAGGAGAAATGTCCTAAATTTGGTAGACGTCTACAACAAGATAGGATATTTGATAACATAACCTGCTAAAATGAGCTACAGAGATGGTGGAAATTTTTAAGGGAGGCAAGTATAAGCAGTGATTTCTAAATTAATAAAATTATAAGCTAAGAATATATAAAAAGACTTTTAGAATCATGGTAACAGGAAGTGCATAGAAAGTGCGACCAGTCCTTTTTCTTAGAGAAATTATTAGCAACTAGGTGAGATTCCTCATCACTGTGTTACCCATGTATGCTTTGGATAAGACTGTAAGAGGTTAAATGCTTTCTTAGGGAGCTTGAAGGTGAAAGAATTAGGGCAATGAAAATGAAAATTCAGTCTTTGCAAAATTTGGTGAAAGTGAAAAATGAGACAAAAAAATTCTGAGTTTTCATTTTCATAATCACGTATTAATTTAACTTTTCCTCATGTTGATGGTCTCTGCTTTTACCTAAGTTATGTAGAATAGTAAACATCAACATAGATTTGTTAATTATTTCTACATCTTTGGCAGGGGAGTTTAATTGATTATGACTCAGAGCCTCCACTTTTTTTTTTTTTTTGATTGAACACACATCAGTTTGGGAAAAAATAGAAATGAGAAATAAATGTATATTTATGTTTTTAGAAATCATACATAAATATTATTGAAGAATTGCTATTTTTACATTGTTTTTCTGCAACCTATTGGATATTCATTCACACCTCTAAGACAAGGTGCAATTTATTCTGGAGAACTTCGATGAAGATAATCTTCACATACAGGAAGATCTTTGGAAGTTTCAGATCCGTCCTTCTGCCACCTGAAAACAAAAACCTACATCAAATCATCCCCCAGTGTAGTCATGCAATCGCCTTCTTACCCCAAAGGAAACTCTAAAAAAGATTCCTTAGTGCTTCTGCTCACACATAGCAGAGTTCTGTGTTAGTTTCCTGTTGCTGCTTTAGCAAATTCCACAAATATAGCAGCTTAAACAACTCAATTTATGGCCTCAGAGTTCTGTGTGTTAGAAGTCTGACATGATCTCACAGAGGTATTATCAAGGCTGCGGGGGTGGGGGGTGGCGGGTTTGTGTTCCTTTCTGGTGCTCTGTGGGAGTTTCCAATCCCTACCGTGCACTTCCAGCCCACATTCCTTGGTTCCCGATCCTCTTCCTTCACCTTCAGCCAACAATATTGGAGCTCTCTGACTGAATCTAGGAAAGGTTCTCCACTTTGAGGGACTCGTGACTAAATTGGGCCCACCAGGTACTGAAGGATAATTTCTTCATCCCAAGGTCTGCAATCTTCTCCCCATCTGCAATACCTTTGGCCATATGAACTACCAGACTGAGAGATTCTGGGGATGGAACAGGCACAGATTCGAGGGGCTCTTATTCTGCTTTCCACAAGTTCTCAACAACAATGAATTTTATTACAGAAGTAGTAAATTTTACAAGTGATGCTGGCATTAGAAGTAAATACAGTCCTTCAAGAGTTTGACACCAACTGACTAAATGACCAACTACACATGTGATGGGCTGTTTTTCTCTCATATTCCTCAAATAATAGCCAGAACGCTTTCTATATAAACCGTCTGCTTTTTACTGCTCATGTGATGTTGTTGAAACAAAGTATCACAGTTAAATCCTTCTGCAGTGAGTTTACTTCAGATTTTTTTTAATTGTGTTACATTAATCACCTTATTGTACATCATTAGTTTTTGATGCAGTGTTCCAGGATTCACTGTTTACCTATAACACCCAGTGCTCCATGCCGTACATGCCCTCCTTGATACCCACCACCAGGCTCACCCATCCCCCTACCTCCCACCCTTCTAAAATCCTCAGTTTGTTTCCCAGAGTCCTCAGTCTCTCATGGTTCATCTCCTCCTTTCATTTTTCCCTTCCTTCTGATGTCCTCCATGTTATTCCTTATGTTCCACAAGAATGTGAAACCATATGATAATTGACTTTCTCTGCTTTACTTGTTTCACTCAGCATAATCTCCTCCAGTCCCATCCATGTTGATACAAAAGCTGGGTATTCATCCTTTCTGAAGACTGAGAAATGTTTCATAGTATATATGGACCACATCTTCTTTTATCCTTTCGTCTGCTGAAGGGCGTCTTGGCTCTTTCCACAGTTTGGTGACCGTGGCCATTACTGCTATGAACATTGGGGTACAGATGGCCCTTCTTTTCACTATATCAGTATCTTTGGGGTAAATACCCAGTAGTGCAATTGCTAGGTCATAGGGTAACTCTATTTTTAATTTTTTGAGGAATCTCCACACCGTTTTCCAAAGTGGTTGTAATTCAGTTTTATTGGAAACATCTTTTCAGGTTTTTTTTTTTTTTTTTTTTTTTTTTTTTTTTGTCTTAAGGAAAAAAAAAAGCAGATTGATTATTTTATAATTTTTTTTAAATTTGTTTAAGATTTATTTATTTTATAGAGAGAGTGTGCATGTATGAGCCTTGGGAGGAGCAGAGGGAGAAGGACAAGAAGACTCCTCACTAAGGAGGGAGCCCGATAAGGGGTTCAATCCCAGGACCCTAAGATCATGATCTGAGCTGAAACCAAGTGTCTGACGCTTAACCAACTGAGCCACCCAGGTGCCTCACCCCATATTATTTTTAAAATGAAATGTATATAACCTGTAGCTCAAAGAGACTTCAAGGCACAAAGGTGCTCTAGGGATTCTCCATATCCCGGGTTCCATGTGAGTATCCAGCACTGTTCTTACTGTTGCCCCAAACTCCATCTTCTGATTTTTCGAACCCAAAAGACTGCATGCTTTCTATAGGAATTTTAGCTGCACAAAATGACTGTTGGTTATCTTCAGGTTAAAAACCAACTCAACAAACAAATTAAAAAAAAAAAAGGGAAAGGAAAAGGAAAGGTACAATACCACATGCTAGTTTTTATTCACAGGGGGATTATTCTGTGGGGTTTAGCCCTGCTAGAGGGAGTGCCCATCCATGCTCAGTTTTAACGGTTATCAATTTCTTCTCTATGCCCCATTACCACTGCTTCTCCCTTCCTGCCTGCCTCTCTGTCTCTGTCACACACACACACACACACACACACACGTATTTTTATTTTTATTTATTTTTTTTAAATTTTAATTAATTTTATTTTTTATAAACATATAATATATTTTTATCCCCAGGGGTACAGGTCTATGGATCACCAGGTTTACACACTTCACAGCACTCACCATAGCACATACCCTCCCCAGTGTCCATAATCCCACCCCCCTCCCAACCCCCCTCCCCCCATCAACCCTGTTTGTTTTGTGAGATTAAGAGTCACTTATGGTTTGTCTCCCTACAAATTCCATTTTGTTTCATTTACTCTTCTCCTACCCCCTTAACCCCCCATGTTGCATCTCCTATCCCTCATATCAGGGAGATCATATGACAGTTGTCTTTCTCAGATTGACTTATTTCGCTAAGCATGATACCCTCTAGTTCCATCCACGTCGTCGCAAATGGCAAGATTTCATTTCTTTTGATGGCTGCATAGTATTCCATTGTGTATATATACCATATCTTCTTTATCCATTTGTCTGTTGATGGACATCTAGGTTCTTTCCATAGTTTGGCTATTGTAGACAATGCTGCTATAAACATTCGGGTGCACGTGCCCCTTCGGATCACTACGTTTGTATCTTTAGGGTAAATACCCAGCAGTGCAATTGCTGGGTCATAGGGTAGTTCTATTTTCAACATTTTGAGGAACCTCCATGCTGTTTTACAGAGTGGTTGCACCAGCTTGAATTCCCACCAACAGTGTAGGAGGGTTCCCCTTTTTCCGCATCCTCGCCAGCATCTGTCATTTCCTGACTTGTTAATTTTAGCCATTCTGACTGGTGTGAGGTGATATCTCATGGTGGTTTTGATTTGTATTTCCCTGATGCCGAGTGATGTGGAGCACTTTTTCATGTGTCTGTTGGCCATCTGGATGTCTTCTTTGCAGAAATGTCTGTTCATGTCTTCTGCCCATTTCTTGATTGGATTATTTGTTCTTTGGGTGTTGAGTTTGCTAAGTTCTTTATAGATTTTGGACACTAGCCCTTTATCTGATATGTCATTTGCAAATATCTTCTCCCATTCTGTCAGGTGTCTTTTGGTTTTGTTAACTGTTTCCTTTGCTGTGCAAAAGCTTTTGATCTTGATAAAATCCCAATAGTTCATTTTTACCCTTGCTTCCCTTGCTTTTGGCGATGTTCCTAAGAAGATGTTGCTGCGGCTGAGGTCGAAGAGGTTGCTGCCTGTGTTCTCCTCAAGGATTTTGATGGATTCCTTTCTCACATTGAGGTCCTTCATCCATTTTGAGTCTATTTTCATGTGTGGTGTAAGGAAATGATCCAATTTCATTTTTCTGCATGTGGCTGTCCAATTTTCCCAACACCATTTATTGAAGAGGCTGTCTTTGTTCCATTGGACATTCTTTCCTGCTTTGTCGAAGATGAGTTGACCATAGAGTTGAGGGTCTATTTCTGGGCTCTCTATTCTGTTCCATTGATCTATGTGTCTGTTTTTGTGCCAGTACCATGCTGTCTTGATGATGACAGCTTTGTAATAGAGCTTGAAGTCCGGAATTGTGATGCCACCAACTTTGGCTTTCTTTTTCAATATTCCTTTGTCTATTCGAGGTCTTTTCTGGTTCCATATAAATTTTAGGATTATTTGTTCCATTTCTTTGAAAAAAATGGATGGTACTTTGATAGGAATTGCATTAAATGTGTAGATTGCTTTAGGTAGCATAGACATTTTCACAATATTTATTCTTCCAATCCAGGAGCATGGAACATTTTTCCATTTCTTTGTGTCTTCCTCAATTCTTTCATGAGTGCTTTATAGTTTTCTGTGTATAGATTCTTAGTCTCTTTGGTTAGGTTTATTCCTAGGTATCTTATAGTTCTGGGTGCAATTGTAAATGGGATTGACTCCTTAATTTCTCTTTCTTCTGTCTTGTTGGTGGTGTAGAGAAATGCAACTGATTTCTGTCCATGGATTTTATATCCTGACACTTTACTGAATTCCTGTACAAGTTCTAGCAGTTTTGGAGTGGAGTCTTTTGGGTTTTCCACATATAGTATCATATCATCTGCGAAGAGTGATAGTTTGACTTCTTCTTTGCCGATTTGGATGCCTTTAATTTCCTTTTGTTGTCTGATGGCTGAGGCTAGTACTTCTAGTACTATGTTGAATAGCAGTGGTGATAATGGACATCCCTGCCGTGTTCCTGACCTTAGCGGAAAAGCTTTCAGTTTTTCTCCATTGAGAATGATATTTGCGGTGGGTTTTTCATAGATGGCTTTGATAATACTGAGGTATGTGCCCTCTATCCCTACACTTTGAAGAGTTTTGATCAGGAAGGGATGCTGTACTTTGTCAAATGCTTTTTCAGCATCTATGGAGAGTATCATATGGTTCTTGTTCTTTCTTTTATTAATGTGTTGTATCACATTGATTGATTTGCGGATGTTGAACCAGCCTTGCAGCCCTGGAATAAAACCCACTTGGTCGTGGTGAATAATCCTTTTAATGTACTGTTGAATCCTATTGGCTAGTATTTTGGCGAGTATTTTTGCATCTGTGCTCATCAAGGATATTGGTCTGTAGTTCTCTTTTTTGATGGTATCCTTGTCTGGTTTTCGGATCAAGGTGATGCTGGCCTCATAAAATGAGTTTGGAAGTTTTCCTTCCATTTCTATTTTTTGGAACAGTTTCAGGAGAATAGGAATTAGTTCTTCTTTAAATGTTTGGTAGAATTCCCCCGGGAAGCCATCTGGCCCAGGGCTTTTGTTTGTTTGGAGTTTTTTGATGACTGTTTCAATCTCCTTACTGCTTATGGGTCTGTTGAGGCTTTCTATTTCTTCCTGGTTCAGTTGTGGTAGTTTATATGTCTCTAGGAATGCATCCATTTCTTCCAGATTGTCAAATTTATTGGCGTAGAGTTGCTCATAGTATGTTCTTATAATTGTCTGTATTTCTTTGGTGTTCATTGTGATCTCTCCTCTTTCATTCATGATATTATTTACTTGGGTCCTCTCTCTTTTCTTTTTGATAAGTCTGGCCAGGGGTTGATCAATCTTATTAATTCTTTCAAAGAACCAGCTCCTAGTTTCATTGATTTGTTCTATTGTTTTTTTGGTTTCTATTTCATTGATTTCTGCTCTGATCTTATGATTTCTCTTCTCCTGCTGGGTTTAGGGTTTCTTTCTTGTTCTTTCTCCAGCTCCTTTAGGTGTAGGGTTAGGTTGTGTACATGAGACCTTTCTTGTTTCTTGAGAAAGGCTTGTACTGCTATATATTTTCCTCTCAGGACTGCCTTTGTTGTGTCCCACAGATTTTGAACCGTTGTGTTTTCATTATCATTTGTTTCCATGAATTTTTTCAATTCTTCTTTAATTTCCTGGTTGACCCATTCATTCTTTAGAAGGATGCTGTTTAGTCTCCATGTATTTGGGTTCTTTCCAAATTTCCTCTTGTGATTGAGCTCTAGCTTCAGAGCATTGTGGTCTGAAAATACGCAGGGAATGATTCCAATCTTTTGATAACGGTTGAGACCTGATTTAGGACCAAGAATGTGATCTATTCTGGAGAATGTTCCATGTGCACTAGAGAAGAATGTGTATTCTGTTGCTTTGGGATGAAAAGTTCTGAATATATCTGTGATGTCCATCTGGTCCAGTGTGTCATTTAAGGCCTTGATTTCCTTGTTGATCTTTTGCTTGGATGATCTGTCCATTTCAGTGAGGGGAGTGTTAAAGTCCCCTACTATTATTGTATTATTGTCGATGTGTTTCTTTGATTTTGTTATTAATTGGTTTATATAGTTGGCTGCTCCCACGTTAGGGGCATAGATATTTAAAATTGTTAGATCTTCTTGTTGGATAGTTCCTTTGAGTATGATATAGTGTCCTTCCTCATCTCTTATTGTAGTCTTTGGCTTAAAATCTCATTGATCTGATATAAGGATTGCCACTCCTGCTTTCTTCTGATGTCCATTAGCATGGTAAATTCTTTTCCACCCCCTCACTTTAAATCTGGAGGTGTCTTCAGGTTTAAGATGAGTTTCTTGTAGGCAACATATAGATGGGTTTTGTTTTTTAATCCATTCTGATACCCTGTGTCTTTTGATTGGGGCATTTAGCCCATTAACATTCAGGGTAAGTATTGAGAGATATGAATTTAGTGCCATTGTATTGCCTGTAAGGTGACTGTTATTGTATATTGTCTCTGTTTCTTTCTGATCTACTTCTTTTAGGGTCTCTCTTTGCTTAGAGGACCCTTTTCAATATTTCCTGTAGAGCTGGTTTGGTATTTGCAAATTCTTTCAGTTTTTGTTTGTCCTGGAAGCTTTTAATCTCTCCTTCTATTTTCAATGATAGCCTAGCTGGATATAGTATTCTTGGCTGCGTGTTTTTCTCGTTTAGTGCTCTGAATATATCATGCCAGCTCTTTCTGGCCTGCCAGGTCTCTGTGGATAAGTCTGCTGCCAATCTAATATTTTTACCATTGTACGTTACAGACTTCTTTTCCCTGGCTGCTTTCAGGATCTTCTCTTTGTCACTAAGACTTGTCAATTTTACTATTAGGTGATGGGGTGTGGACCTATTCTTATTGAATTTGAGGGGGGTTCTCTGAACCTCCTGGATTTTGATGCTTGTTCCCTTTGCCATATTGGGGAAATTCTCTCCAATAATTCTCTCCAACATATCTTCTGCTCCCCTCTCTGTTTCCTCTTCTTCTGGGATCCCAATTATTCTAATGTTGTTTCGTCTTATGGTGTCACTTATCTCTCGAATTCTCCCCTCGTGATCCAGTAGCTGTTTGTCCCTCTTTTGCTCAGCTTCTTTATTCTCTGTCATTTGGTCCTCTATATCGCTAATTCTTTCTTCTGCCTCATTTATCCTAGCCGTCAGAGTCTCCATTTTTGTTTGCACCTCATTAATAGCTTTTTTGATTTCAACTTGGTTAGATTTTAGTTCTTTTATTTCTCCAGAAAGGGCTTTTATGTCTCCCGAGAGGGTTTCTCTAATATCTTCCATGCCTTTTTCGAGCCCAGCTAGAACCTTGAGAATCGTCATTCTGAACTCTGGATCTGACATATTACCAATGTCTGTATTGATTAGGTCCCTAGCCTTTGGTACTGCCTCTTGTTCTTTTTTTTGTGGTGAATTTTTCTGCCTTGTCATTTTGTCCAGATAAGAGTATATGAAGGAGCAAGTAAAATACTAAAAGGGTGGCCACAACCCCAGGAAAATATGCTTTAGCCAAATCAGAAGAGATCCCAAATCATGGGGGGGAGAAATGGGATAAAAAGAGGTTCAGAAAGAAAGAAAAAAAAATTAAAAAAAGAAAACCAATAAAGTAAAAGTATAAAAAGGAAAAATATATATATATATTAGATAAACTAGTTTAAAAATGTTAAAAAAAGAAAAGGGTAAAAGTTAAAAAAATTTAGCAGAAGAAGAAAAAAAATTGAAAAAGAAAAGAAAAAAAATTAATTTAATTGCAAGGCTAAAGAATCATGGGGAGAAAGCCATGAGTTCCGTGCTTTGCTTTCTCCTCCTCTGGAATTCCGCCACTCTCCTTGGTATTGAAACTACACTCCTTGGTAGGTGAACTTGGTCCTGGCTGGGTTTCTTGCTGATCTTCTGGGGGAGGGCCCTGTTGTAGTGATTCTCAAGCGTCTTTGCCCCAGGCGGAGTTGCACCGCCCTTACCTGGGGCCGGGCTGAGTAATCCGCTCGGGTTTGCTTTCGGTAGAGTTCCGGAGGGCAGGAATGAAGATGGCGGCCTCCCGGTCTCCGGCCCGGAGGAGCCGAGAGCCCAGGGCCCCACTCCTCAGTGCGTCCCCAGACAGCAGCGCCCAATGACTCCCGCCACCCTGGCCTCCGGCCGCGCTCCGAGCTGACCGAGCCTGCGACCGGTTCAAGGTAACCCCGAGCTGAGAGTCACTCCTTGGCTCTGTCTCTGTAGCCAGCTTCCCTGTTCTAATACCTGTGAGCTCTGCAACACTCAGACACCCCCGATCCTTCTGTCACCCTGCGGGACCTGAGGCACGCTGACCCTGCGTGGGCTTCACCCCGGTTAAGCCTCTGGAGCGATGTTCCCTCAGCGGAACAGACTTTTAAAAGTCCCGATTTTGTGCTCCGTTGCTCTGCCGCTTGCCGGGAGCCGGCCCCTCCCCCCGCAGTCTATCTTCCCGTCGCTTTGGATTCACTTCTCCTCCAGTCCTACCTTTCAGATAGTGGTTGATTTTCTGTTTCTAGAGTTGCTGTTCTTCTTCTCTTCGATCTCCCGTTGGATTTGTAGGTGTTTGTAATCTTAGATAAGCTATCTAGCTGATCTCCCGCTACCTGAAGTAGTCTCAGCCTGCTACTTCTCCGCCATCTTGACTCCTCCCCCCCACACTTGTATTTTTAAAACAGTAGGCAGGCATGGGTGGTCTTTATACAGCTTTTCCTGTCATGTGCATATTTCTCTGATATGTGTGAGTGTAAACCAGATCCAGTGTCTTCATACAGGATTAGCTGGCCTTTGACACATGTAAAAATGACAAGCTGACCCTTTATTGAATAATTCAGAACAGCCTCTACCCTGGAGTTCATGGGGATTCCCCCAGAAACCACCATTTCCGCTCTGCTCCCTAGTATCCCTTTAGCTTCACAAGAAACAATGCTGCAAAGAGCAGACAGATTGAGATCTATGATATTCTGATTTCTAAAAAGAATTATTTGATTTCTCTTGCTTTCTCTGCAAAAACAAAACAAGACAAAAACAAACAAACAAAAAAACCCCTGATTATCATTCTGTCTTTACAGAGGGGCTGTGGGGTGTGTCTTGGGTCAGTTGAGTGTGTTTATAAAAGCTCCCAGCCTTGAGAAGAACGACCTGTTCCTGGGCCTGAAGATATTGAAACATTAATTACATAATTTATAGTAGTGCTTTCTTCTACAATGTCTGAAGAAGTGACTTACGCGACACTCACATTTCAGGATTCTGTTGGAGAGAGAAATACCCGCGATAGAAATAACCTAAGGAAAAGAGGTAGGAGGTCAGGGACAGCATGATGTGACCTTGGGAAATGCACGGGTTATAAATGCTTTGGTTCTGATGCGAAAGAGAGGTGTGTTGTGGAATCTCCAAAATGGAGACAGAGTTGTGAAATACACGAGTAGAATGAGTGTTCCCAGTTTTGGCCAGAAAACATGTGACTTCTAAGATCTCTTTAAATTGTGTGATATCACTATGTATTTGTGTTATAGTGAAACATTTGACATGAGAGAAATTGAACTTGGGGACTAAAAGAATTCTTTTTACAAATGAAGTCCTTGTAAACATATATTTTTATCCCCAGGGGTACAGGTCTGCGAATCGCCAGGTTTACACACTTCACAGCACTCACCATAGCACATGTAGCCTTAGATAAATCACCTAATTTCTTTGTCCCTCGTTTTTCTTTTCTATAAAATTGAGTGGTTGAAGAGAATCTTCAAAGTCTCAAAACACCCTTGTTTGTTCTTTACATGTAATTACATGAGCCTCGTATGTCAAATATGTAGTACATTACTGTGAAAAAGCTTGTATTTTTCCAAAGAAATGTTTTTAATAGTGGCCATGACACTGACCTACGATATTCCATCCAACTAGCCTGATGGACTCTTTTAGAGATTTGGTATCAATTTTATTTAATCACCATGAAAATACCATGTTCTTTTTCATTTCTTTATTTTTCTGTAAAGAAACTTGCATCAGGAAACTTGTGGCACAGACTATTATGCAAAAGTTGTGGGTATTATGTTAATGCTATATAATGTTGATGATAGTACATGGGGGGTAACTATGTATGCAGTCTTTTCTCTTAACTCTCCATAAAGTATTTAGGCATGGATAAATATTTGGAAAAGATGCTTTACCGTACATATTGGGTAAAAAATAAAGGACTATATAATAATAAAAAAAAAAAAGAATGAGCACACAGTCACTCCACTCAAAAAACAAACAAACAAACAAACAAACAAATGAAGTCCTTATATTTACACTTTGTGAGAGATGCCCGGCAAATATGTTTTTAGTAGCCAGATTGGAGGTCACTAAAATAGAGAAAGTCGAGGAAATTTTTCTTTTCAAAGGTATAAATAACTGAAGAGAGAAATGGGAGGACAAGAGAGTCAGAAATAAGACAAGAGAAAGTTTCCATTTTGTAAGTAGTTTAAAATTTTGGGGGGAGTGGAAATTCCTAGCATAATTAATAGTGTTGGATCAATAATAACAATATCCATATAGTACTGTATATGCATTATATCATATTTTTATCAAAGTATTTGTGAAGTAAATGGAATAATATTGGTAAAACTGAGTCTGAAGAAAAGTAAATGATTTAACCATGTTCCAACAACTGGTAAAACCCAAACTCAATGCTAGTTTTTGGCTCATTCCCTTATCTCTTGTTGGAAGAAATATTAATCTCTGTGGTCAGGAATTCAGGTTAGTATATCAGACTGTATCCCTTATTTTCAAGAATCTGTTGACAGTTCATATTGTTGCCCTAAATCGTCTAAAATATGGGAACTACTTTCTTCTTCTCTTGAATTTATTTTTACTTTGTGTGTGTGTGTGTGTGTGTGTGTGTGTGTGTGTGTGTATGCATGCACGTGTGTGTGTGTGTGTGTGTAATTTGGGGTGATAAAGAGAATGGGAATAGGCTTGTCTTGGGTCTAATAACAGTGGTTATACATTTTTATTTGTTTGTTTAAATTATAGCTGTAATCCTTGAGAGAAAAGGAGTCGTGGATGTGATGTGTATGATAGCACACCTGGAAATTTGCAATCCATCTGTCTGAGATACTGGGCTAGCTGCTGTTAGATTCTGAATTAAGAAATATTGCAGGTTATTGAAACACTGAAAAAATAAAATAAAATTTTAAAAAAGAACATAAAAAAAAAGAAACATTGTAGGTTAGAGTGCACATTTGTTTTGTCTTTCATTCCATACTCATTCGTTATCTATGAGGCGATAAACAGCCTGGATAATAGATAAGAATAAAATGCACTATAACATTTGCTTCGTGGTGGTTTGTCATCTCAAAAACTTGATGTCTCTCCAATTGTCAGGATCATCCAGAGAAGCAGTTTCCACAAAGTCTCATACGTACATTTAGTAAACTTAAAGAAGAAGGGTGTGTGATGATGTAAAACAAAAACCTGGAAATTAGGAGACACTTTTTTTTTTTAAAAGATTTTATTTATTTATTTGACAGACAGATCACAAGTAGGCAGAGAGGCAGTCAGAGAGAGAGAGGGAAGCAGGCTCTCTGCTGAGCAGAGAGAGTCCGATGCAGGGCTCGATCCCAGGACCCCAGGATCATGACCTGAGCCGAAGGCAGAGGCTTAACCCACTGAGCCACCCAGGCATCCCTAGGAGACACTCTTAAAGGAAAGGAGAATGGTGGGGAAGAGAAGTGGAAGAGAACTGATGGTGGGGCCCTCACTGAACATCATTTTAGGTATTTTCTAGGTGGAGCATTAAAGGAATAAGAGAGAAATAAAAAATTCATTTGTAACCATAATTCCTCTGTTGGCTTTTTTCAGGGTACCCAGCTCCTTCCCCCACCTGGCGTCAGGCTGCCCTCAGTCTGCTAACTCTTTGTCTGATGCTGCTGATTGGGCTGGTAACCTTGGGAATTATGTGTAAGTATATTTCATCAAACCCAAGAAAAGTGATTAGGAAATACATTTATAAACTATGTAAATTCCGGTTTGATTATATTACGTAATCATAGCTCCTTCATTCTCCAAGTCTCTAACATAAACAAGCAAAGGACAGACTTAATTATTATGAGGATTTTGCCCTGAATCCATTTTTTTTCTCTTGATAAACTAGACTGGATTATGAAGACAACTTTTACATTTCTCATTATTGGTTAGAATAAGGAGTTTCTTTTCCCCATAGGCACACATCCACTTATTATCCCAGTGGTAAGAAATGGGAGCCAAGGGAGTTGGACTAAGGAAGAACATGCCGTTTCATTCACCCTGAAGACTTAGTACAAGACTGACTTAACCCACTCACTCAAGACCATTCTAGTGTAGAAATAGCTTGCCTGCCGTAATGGAAAAAGAGATACAAACAAGGAGGAATAGTTGCTTGAGATACATTACCCCCTAAGCAGAAAGTTGAACCACCTCCATGTAACAATGGAAGCTTCATTCCCAAGCACAATAGCTAAAAAAGAATATTATTTTGGTTCTGACCTATCATTGAGCCATCAGGGTTGAACAGGGTAGGGAGTTCTGAACTAACAATAAATGGAAGAATGTCTCGAGAATCCATACTCTGTAGGATATTGTTAACCATATGATGGACAGAGTAGTGAGTGGCACAGTATTCCCTTTTGGGGGGACTTGCCGTCAAGAAAGTTTATTCTGTGAATGACACTAGTATCTTCCTTGTTACTTTCATTTATTTTTATATATGTAGGACTTCATAGATACTTAAAATTTAGACATACCAATTTGGACACATAAATAGGGCCTAATGATGTAGCTTGCTCTTTTGGAAAGAAATATAGGGTTCTAGCAGCAGTTACTAATATTCAATAGCTGATCATTATGAGGATTAGTAGTTGATCTTCTATAATGATGCATATTTTAAAAATG
Source organism: Lutra lutra (assembly GCF_902655055.1). Lineage (NCBI taxonomy): Eukaryota > Metazoa > Chordata > Mammalia > Carnivora > Mustelidae > Lutra > Lutra lutra. The sequence goes on from NC_062285.1 coordinate 90,912,658, forward strand.
AAGATGAAGGGTACCTGGGTGGCTCAGCTGGTTAAGCCTCTGCCTTTGACTCAAGTCAGGATCCTAGGTTCCCGAGATTGAGCCCCACATCATCGGACTTCCTGCTCAGTGGGGAGTCTGCTTCTCTCTCTGCCCTTCCCCCCACTCATGCTTTCTCTCTCTCTCTCTCTCAAAATAAATAAATACAATTTTTAAAAAAATTAAGATGAAATGATACATATTCATTGGTTCACCATAGAAGTAAAGCTTTTTTTTTTTTTCCTGAAGTGTAGTGTTTTTAGTGTAATGATTCTTAATTTATTGTGACCATGAATCACCTGAACTATTAATTAAAAAGGTAGATTTTGGGATGCCTGGGTGGCTCAGTCATTTAAGCTTCTGACTCTTGGTTTTGGCTCAGGTCATGATCTCAGGGTCATGAGGTCAAGCCTCATATCCAACTCCATATTCAGTGTGGAGTCTGCTTGAGATACTCTCCATCCCTCTCCCTCTGCCCCTATCCTGCTTAAGCTCTCTCTCTCTCTCCAATAAATGAATAAAAACTTTTTTTTTTAAAAAGGCAGATTTTATGGGTCCAGAGCCAGAAATGGTCTAGTATGGAATTAAAATCTGCATTTAAAATAAAACCAAATATGTGGGCGATTCTGATAAAAGTGATCTGTATACTATACCTTAAGGTAACCATTGTCTTAAAGGATTCTGTTCCTGTTAAAACAACAATTACATGAACCAACTCCAAAGAGGAAAAAGAAAAGTATTCCACTAAATGACTGGAAAAATGCTTGGCACTGCCTTAGATTAAATGTCAAAGATATAAAATTATTAATTTATTATTTTAATACAAGTATAATCATATTTAAAATCTCAATAAAATTGTGAGGATGAGATCCAAACAATTTGGAATAGAAAGGCACCTGGTGTGTTTCTTTCGTGATACCTCTATTATTGGGAGCTACTGAAAAATATTAAGTAACGTGAGATAGTTCTGCGTTAAGAATTATCGATGGCAATGATGAGAATGGGAGGATATAAGAACTTAGCTCCTTTTATGTCTTGGAGTTTTGCAGACATCTAATGAAATTAACTCAGATTCAGAGAAATTAAGTCAACTTCAAAAAATCATCCACCAACAGCAGGATAACTTATCCGAGCAGCTGAACAGCTACAGGAACATTCCCACCCAGGAGGAGTTTCTCAAATCACAGATCTCCAGTCTTTTGAAGAGACAGGGACAAATGGCCACCAGACTCTGCCAGGAGCTAATCATTCACAATTCAGGTAATTGGGACCTACTGGACAGTCGGGTCCAATCTGTTGGCATTGATCACATGCACCACCTCACAGCATGAGAAAGGTATGTTCTCCGATGACCTCTATTGATATAACACTAAATTTATAGAAGACAAGGGAAGATATCAATATATTTAATGTTTTTGAAAAACCAGAGGTGAATTTGGGAAATGCCTTGGAATGATACCAACCTGGATACTTCAGCTTCTTAAAATTTGAACTATTTTTAAGTGATTTTGATGTTTTAAGAAGTTAAAAGTAGAGCTTGTAATTCTAAGGCCAGGAAACTGAGCCCTGAAGTGAGAATTTCAATCCCTGTTGCTCCAACCCATAATTGGGAGTGACTTCATTTCCACAAGCTCCTAAAGTGGATGATTCCAGAACGCTGGGTCTCAGATGCTGTCGTCAAGTTCAATTATTTAGTTTCTAAAACCTTCCCCGGTCTCCCCAGTGTTAATTATTTGTACTAATGGGTGTAATTTCTTTTTCAGACCACAAGTGTAATCCTTGTCCTAAGATGTGGCAATGGTACCAAAAGAGCTGCTATTATTTTGCAACAAATGAGGAGAGAACCTGGACTAACAGTAGGAAAAACTGCATGGATAGGAACTCCACCTTGGTGAAGATAGATAGCTTGGAGGAAAAGGTCTGGTTGACTGTCCTTCCCTGGTTAGAGAAATTAACATCTTACTTCTGCACTCTGGAATGTGGTTCACACATGACATTGTCCCTATTCTTCTTCTTAGGATTTTCTGAAGTCACAGCCATTACCCATGTTCTCTTTCTTCTGGTTGGGCTTGTCATGGGACCCATCGGGAAGGAGCTGGGTATGGGAGGATGGCTCTGGTCCCTCTCCATCCTTGTAAGTCTCTAACTGTTGGGGAGCAGGGGGAGAAAAAGTAAGCTACTGAAAAAGATACTGAAAAACGGAATGCTAAGAAAATCAATGCTAATTGTAAGAATTATAAATCTAGATACAAAAAAAGAGTACAACACACACGGAAGAGAAAGCTTCAGTAAGAAATAATGAAAGCCAGAGTATCTAATTTTGTGTATATGACAAACTCATGGCAAGACACTGAAGTTTATCTATTAGTTTAAATTTATTTTTTGATTTAACAAATAATATTTACACTTACGTTGTTCAAAGGGGTATGTAAATATTAGCTCTGTGATAAAAGCACTGTTATATTCCTATTTTATGGATGAAACAATTATCATAGAGAGATTAAATAACTTGCCCAAGGTCACTACCTCCTGAGTGCCAAAGTCAGGACTGAGTGCTTCTGTGACCATGAGCTTGGCCTCTCAGCTCCCCTGGCTTCAACACTTAAAATCCCGAGGGTGGCATTTATCATAAGAACATACATTAACTCATTTATTTAAATTCAATAATTGCCAGCCATTTTCTAGTAACAATTAAGTCTGAATTGATAGATTAGTTTGGTTTTGTGATAGAGATTGATCAATTAGATTTCATGGCAAATGTTTTACATGTCTTAAAATGAGCTAAGTCTGCCACTTCAAGGATTTGGAGAAATATTTAAAATACGTACAGGATATATGATACTTTGAAAATTACAATTTTTACAACTATTTAAAGTTATAAAAAATAGGTATTATATTAAAAATACAGAAAGGAACACATAGTCTTATAAAATTCTCTTAGCAGCTACAGAACAAATATTTTGAGGAACACAGCCGTGTTCCCAACTATATTATCCCAACTATATTAAAATGATATATGATATTTATACTTTTAATGTAATATATGACATTTGTGTATTATGTGAAATATAAGAGCACTGGTACCTTTCTGGATGTGATAGGTTTTTTCCTCCACCTCCCTTCACATTAAATTATTCACCTATTCACTTACTCCTTACTTAGTCCTTCACTTACTCCTTAATGCATATTGTCAGTTTCCTTAAGCTGAATTATAATCACTCATTTCCATCAAGGTTACTGGGTTTCAGCTATGACTGCCAGTTTAGACAATGATATGTCTATACTTTTCTCCCTGGATATACTTTATCTTCACCCATTTCCCACAATGATATCATGGTTTTTTCTACTCATGCCAATTTCTCACTCTCTAATGTCCACTACTGGTCATATTAAGTCACTGATTCTGGTTTCACTCAAATAATCATGGTGACAAGCACGTGCAAAGTAATAAACACCCAAACAAAAACGACAGTTACTTCTTTTTAACAGAGCGATACTCAGCACGAGATGATTACCAACTAACCCGGGGTATTGCTGCTAGACTGAGGCTTTACAGAACAGGACCAGCATACCCTGTAAATGCAGCTGTTTCCCCTTTAAGAAGATGGGTCCCCTCTCCCAAAGGAGTTGTCATCATCCCAGGATCCCTCCACTCATTCCTAGTGAAAATATGGAGGAGGGGGTCCCCTCCAAACCTGTGGTGAGGTTTGGAGTCTCTGGACAAGGATGCTCTGAGGCTGTGGCTGTCACACTCAGGTAGAACTGAGCTTCAGAATACCTTCCCTACTGAGTAAGGCTGCTCTCAGCAAGGGCATATGCCAAGGGGAGGGTTTAGTAAGCCCAACACCAAAGCAAGGATACTGCAGTGTAGCACAGATCATTTGAGTAAAAAGGCATATAGGAGATTTAGGTCTGATGAGCATAATTTTGTACATTAAAGAAAAAAGATATCTATTTATTTATTTATTTGAGAGCAAGAAAGCACACAGCAAGCATGGGAAGGGGCAGAGAGACAGGAGAGAGAGAATCTCAAGCAGACTCCCCACTGAGCTCGAGCCCAAGGCAGGGCTTGATCCCATCACTCTGAGATCTTGACCTGAGCTGAAATCAAGAGGTAGTGGCTTAACCAACGAAAGCCACCCAGGCGCCTCTGTAATGATATTATTGAAGAGTTATCAACAATTCCTTAGCAGAGGAACTAGGGACCAATATCAGAGTCTCATCTACATCATCGTTCATATTCTGTCTGAATTCCTTTTATTCTCTCTTCACCTTCCACATAAAATCATGTATACACAGAATTATATTCATAATGAAATGTTGTAACTTTTTACCCAGAATATGATTTCATTTGTGTGTTTTCTTAATAAAGTTACAAAGCAAAGAAATTCTGGTACTTCTGATATAATCTGTCCTGGGTACTTCTTACCATGGTAATGGAGAGGAGACGAATTCTCAACCCAGATTTAAGTATTCTTAAATAATTCTACCTGGGATTATGATTAACTTGAAATGAAATACTCAGATTTGCAAGCTTTAAGAACTTTGATAGGCTGTGGAACAGAAATCTCTCAAAGTTCAGATAACTGGTAACTGAGAACATTGAGTTGTGAGCGAATTTGAAATATGAAATTTGTAATTAATTTTAAGTGGATTAATTTTCAGATTCAGCACTAAAGAGTATGCCCAGATCAATGGATCCAAAGGATGTGCCTATTTTCAAAAAGGAAATATTTATATTTCCCGCTGCAGTGCTGAAATTTCCTGGATTTGTGAGAAGATGGCTACGTTAGTGAAGATTGAAGCCTTGGATTAATATGCTTCTTCCAAATTCGCCGAGATGTAAGGGACTTGGGGTTAAATTCATATGAAGAAAGAGAGAGCTACCCACTAGAGCCAAAAACATGAAAAAAATGACTGTGTATTTAAACTCTCAGGCAAATAAACTTCACGGAACATTCTCCACTTATCATCTGATGCCTTCTGCTCTGATGTTCTGGTTATTGCTGGGGACCCTAGGTTATAGCCCTTCTCTGGCCCTATTAGTCTATCTCAGCATCATTTCACTGAATTCCCACTCTCGAATAAAAGATTCTTTTCCTGCTTTGTTATTACATATGCACAAGTGCAAAGGGGGGATACGTAAATGTTTACAGGCAGAACTGACACAAGACACAGCTCTGGAATGACATTTGGGAGACCCTGCTGTGACAGTGGTCTGGGGGCTTCTGGGGTAGGGATCCTGGTGGCTAGAGCAGCAGCTCTAGCACAGCTCACTGTGCCAAGTGATTGGGGAATGTCCTAGTATCTTAGCAAACGGTTTGTTTGAACCCGTGTACCAGCTTTGTAATATAGGTGAAGTAACATATCATTTAATATTTGCATTCTCATTTATTTAGACTAAGTCATTTTGAGGTTATTGTTTGGTAATCTGGATATTATTAATGGGAGATTATAATCTTTCCATAAATGTTATTTCCTTTAGAGAAATTCTTAAAAAATTACTTGAAGAGAGTAGAGCCATTATATTTTACTTTCAAGAACTTTCCTTTAACGTAGTTGGTCAGTGTCCCTGAACTTTAGATGCCAAACCTTGTAAATTTAGAGCTTGAGAGTTTTTCTGGGACAAAATTGCTGGTTTAAGAATAACAGTGAAGGAGATAGTATTCAGTTGCTCCTCATGTAATTGCATAGCTACGTATAGGCTAAAGAAAACAGTAAACCAACCTGCAATACTGATTTCGTCTAAATCAGAGATCTAGAATTTACTGGGATCTGAGTTCTGAGCTAGGTGCATTTCAGAATATTTTGAGAGTTCTTTAAAAGAACATCACCATATGGACATCTAGCAGCCTAGATTACACTCTAAAGATTTAAAATTGTGAGCTAATGGACAATTTATATATGCACTGACAAAAAGTTTAGAACAAAGGAATTAAAGTCTAATGTGAAAATTTGGTGATAACTATAAGCAAAATGTATTTAAGCACAAATTTTAAAACATAATTATTTCATCATAGTTGATTCAAAGTGAACAGGCTTTACTAATTATCATACAGGACTGAAATATAAGTTACATACACACAGATTTAAAATGAAACTTTAGTTTTTCATTTCTTTAGTAGCTTACTGCCACTGTCTTTCTCACAAAGATAAAACTATTCATTAAAGGTCAACAGCTCTGCACCTCACTCCCACACATTTGAGTTTTTCCTTATTCCCGTGGGAAAGATCATTTCTTCTTTTATTCCTCTATTTCTAACCATAGAAAGATCTGCTCTTAGTAATTAAAATATCTTTGTTGGTTATTTTGTTCCTATAAAGAGGTTACACACTGCCCCACCACCGCCCCTGGTATCTTGTATCTCTTCATTCTTCTCTCATGCACACTCTGACTTTCACACTCAGAAAAGAGAACATTTCTGTTTCTGACCTCAGAGTGTCTCTGGAATTGGATCAGATCCTATTGCTCATAGACGTCTCCATGCTTTCCTGCCACCATGATGTCATCCCTGGAAGCCTTTACAGTGGAGGAGTAAACCCAAAGGTCTTCTTGAGAATTCACCAACTCTTTGCCTGAATAAGTTATCCCTTATTGCTTTCTGGTACTTTGGCTTATAAGACATGGCATATGACAGGAATTTCTCTCTTTTTCTCTCCCTCTTACACAAAATTCCTGGGAGCTATCCCCCGCCACACACACACACACGCACGCACGCACGCACAAATGTACTGTCAAAATTCCTGGGGAAAGGCCATGTTTTGTATTTATTTTGGATAACTATCCTTCCCTCATTGAAGACTTATGTGGTTTCCAAACTTGTCTTCATGTAAGATTTATACAGATAGTCCCCCTTACAAGGACAGATTCCAGGGCCACATGTCAGATCTGTGGACTCAATGACTGGAGGGCAGAACCACAGAAACTGCAAGTTTCACAAATTCCTCTGGCGACTCTTAACTCCGCCTGGATATTTGACAACGTTTGGATAAAAGACCTCAATACTAGCTTCCTTAAGCAAGTATATTCAGAGGCAAAGGTGGTGAAATCATCCTCAAATTGGAGGCTCTTTCTTTTCTGCCTTTAAAATTATTTATTTATTTATTTATTTATTATTTTTTTCCAGCTTCATTGAGTTATAATTGACATATAACACTGTATACGTTTAAGAGGTAAAACATAATGATTTGATGTGTGTATGTATTGTGAAATGATGTCCACAACAAATTTAGTCAACACATCCATCATTTCGTGAATGGCTCTTCCTGCAACGTCAGTAAAATTAGTTTGTCGTGTGTAGGCCAAATTAGGTCAGGGAAGGTCAAAATTGGGACAAAAGTAATCACAAAGCTCAGCTATTTCATTTTCCTATCCTTGTCCAGCAACTCCTTAATGAGGAGGTGGTCATGGCAGACAGGTGCTTTGCAATCTGACCCATCTGGCTTTGTGGAAATAGTTTTCCAATCAGCTGTACACTGAAATTATACTGAGGAGTGTTGAAGAAATGCTAATGCCTGAGATTATCCCACCTCTGAAGACTGATTGAATTGATCAACAGTGTGGTTAGATTATTGAAAAAAAACTTAAGCTATTTTTATGTTTATAATTTTCAGCTAAGTTTGGAAACCACTGGAGTGAGATCATTCTAGTGACCGTTATGTTGGTGCGGGGCTACTGTGTTGGTAAAATAACCAACCCTCCATCGTATACTAAAGGAGGAAGTGAGCTAGTTCCCTTGGGGAGGATTCCATGGCATTGAGACAGCGGGCATGGCGACTATTATCTGAAGCTAGGGTCTATGGTATAATCGAGGCCTCATGCTGAGCAGTTTATGTGTAAGCAAGCTTGTATATGTTTGCTTATGTGTGGAGAAAGACGTGAAGGACATGTTAGTAATGCTGTTTTCCTCAGGGCAGGTATGATGGTAGTAAAATTGGGCAGGAAGAGGACACAATTAACTTTTAAAATTGAGAATTCATTGTGAAGCAGAGGACTGAAGAGGGAGTCATATTTAGCAATGTGATTCCAAAGCAAATGTAATGCTTCAATCCCCAGGCATGTTAGCTTGCTGCTCGAGTAACTTGAAGTAATAACATGTTTTTTTCTCTCTCTTTCAAAATATATAAAATATAAACGTAATAAAGTACATTTCTCCCGAGTACTCTCAAAAATATATCTTGGCATGATTTTCAATAGTCTACAAAGACGAGGGTTAAAAGGAGAACACACTGGGGTTGATACACACTGGTTCACACATTAAGCCATTTTCAATGGCCCAGCAGATCATTTCTAACTTTATTCTGTGTAAATAACCTATGATCTTCTTTCAGTTTTCATAGTCCTGGAGCCTAATGATCTTGAAGCAATAGGGCTAAACAAAATGGCCACCTCTAAATTAATACTTGTTTTGAGATTACCCAAAGACTCAAGAGAAAATTTGACATGAAAGATATTTTTTTACTATGTTGAGGAACAGAAGAACTCGGTATTTCTCTAGGGGATTTTCCTCTAGTCTCTGTCTATAACTTGGAGATAGAGAAATTATTTTCTCAACATTCAGGTTCAGCGTTAGAGATGAGAGTGGTATGTGTTCATAGACACTGTCATAGGTATAATATTAGAGGTATCCGGTGAGTGCTGTATGTGGAAATACTGAAGAAGGATTGATAATGGTAGCTTTGGGTGTACTTACCCAAAAGCTGCTCTGTGTTTTCTTCATGTTCTCATTATTTTTTCAGGCTGGGATGCATTTTCTATTTGTATATGCAAATGTAACTTTATTTATGGGTATAAATCAAATCTGTATGGATAATAAAATATGGTCTGTAGCTAATGTTCATGCTTCCCAGGTCTGTTGGGACTACCAACACTTTCTTAAAATTCCTAAAAAATTATTTAGATGGCTATGAAACCAATTGTGATAAAATAATAATAATAATATATAAACATAAAAATTCAAATACCTGAGGAAAAGGCCGTCTGTAAAAAACCACAGGACACATTCTGAGAGAGGATGAGAAGATTAAGTTTAATGTCCCAGTTTTGGCACAGAATTGGATAGTAGAACAGAATTGGGTAGTAGAATTGGTAGTAGAACAGCAGACCTGAACATAATCTCCCAGTTTCTCTCCCCAGGTCCTGAAATGGGAAAGTGTCCCTTAATAGAACAGCAAGCTGACAAGGTAAATCTCTATTTTAAGGGCCAAAACAAGTAGTTTCTGGGAGGCCAAACACCTATTTTTAAAAAGCCACACCTGGAAAGGATGTGTTCTCTTTCTAGCTTGGGGAGGCAGTTGTCTTGGCGGTTTTCCATCCAGAGCCTCTGTGATTATTCGTTGTCCATGCTGGTGCTGGGTTTTTAGGTGAACTAGAAGTCATGAAAGACCAGAGGAGGCTTCTAGTCTTCACCAGCAGGAGGCAGTAGACTACCAGTGAGACTAGAAGGTGTGCACAAGCTAAGGAATTTGAAAGTTTTGTGGTTTGATATTCTCGATGTTTGCTCCACTTTTAATGAATTACCTCATAATCAGAGAAAGCATAAATCAAGGTTATAGCAAAAACAGCCACCTGTGGACTGTTAGACTAATAGCCAGGAGAAAAACTTGTAGACACTATGGACTGCTCTTAATCTCTGCCCTCGAACTTGCATAATACTGAGCAAAGGCAGTTTATATGCCTTTTATTTATTTATTTATATGATAGAACTTCTAAATTCTTATTAGGTTTATTTGGTAATGATGACAAGTCATGAGTTTCTGGTCTATTTCCTAGATTCTCAAGTCTTTTATAATTGTTTTTATTAGAGGAATAATATTTCAAGTTTGATTTTTTCCCTAAGCGATTGGCTTCATCATTCAATAAGTACTTTATAGTGGAATAATCAAAATAACCTACCTTCACTAAATCAGATAATTCTCCAAATACAAAAAAATGTAGGTGCTTTCAAAGGGGGCCAATAACTCCTTTGAAAACATAGGCTTATATTTTTGACTCAATTCTTATGTGGTATTTTATGATTTTAATTCAGATAAACAGAATTTAAAAATATTTTAATTCATTAACTCAATTTACAAACTTGTTTGATCATTTGTAAGTGTCACAAAGTTTTATTTTGATCATTTCTAAGAAATAACTGTGAGTAAGGAAAGGGTTAAGGTCTGGGCAGGGAGAGATAGGAGGCCCTGACTCCCCTGAACAGGCTCACATAAATCCCAAATGTGGAGAAATGCTGAGGTGTCCAAAACCAGAGATAAGTGAACACCTGGCCTAGGATTTTAGGGAGTGTTTTATTTTTATTTTTATTATTTTTTGGGGTGCAGCTATGTTGTAATCACAGAAAATGACCAAACCTCAGAGAAGAAGTAAGCCATTAAGGATGTCATCAATAGTCCTTCCTCAAACCAAGAGGGCACAAGAATTTCAAGGCCACAATCTTTCCAGTGAGTTCTCAATAAAAGACTGCCAGCGACACTCAGTGGTAATCCATTCGGGATCCCTATCCCTCTAGAGAGCTTTTCTCTTTCCTTCCTGTTCTCACCTTCGCTTAATAAACTTTCACTTCACTTCACCCTTTTATGTCCCTGAGATTTGTTCTTCACCTCTGTGAGACTAGAACTCAGGAACCCTGCAACAACTGTAGCAATAACTTAAAGTTATGTTAAAATAAGATTTTTTTTTTAGAAATAAAAGAAATTTTTAAAAAATCTCTTTTTTAAAGATTTTATTTATTTATTTGACAGAGAGAGAGTTCACAAGTAGGCAGAGAGGCAGGCGGTGGGGCGGGGGTGGGGGGGGAAGCAGCCTCCCTGCTGAGCAAAGAGCCTGATGCGGGGGCTCAATCCCAAGACCCTGAGATCATAACCTGAGCCAAAGGCAGAGGCTTAACCCATTGAGCCACCCAGGTGCCCCTAAAAATTCTTTTTATTGAAGAAAAACTGTAGACAAATTTTGACATCTGTTCCTCAGAATTCTGTTTAAATATTGATTTTACCTCAACCTTAAACAAATATCTAAATTTTACATATAAATGTGTTTTGCTGCATTATTTTTCCATTTTTTAGCTTAGTTTGTGTTTGAATAGAGAAACAACCTAATGGAGAAGTATTGATTATATCCTCTCAGCATCTAGGTTTGAGTTCCTCCTTGCTATTTTTTCTTGGAAATTATGTCCTCTTGTCTTTGAGGTTCTCTATTTCTCTATTCTCCAGGCACCCTGAATCCCCTCCCTCATAGCAACAGAGACGACCACGGATTCAGATCTGAACTTTATGTTTTGGTAAAACATGGTTGGTTTGAGGGGTAGACATGTGATCCAAACAAGACAAATTATATCTATATAATATATATGATACAACTGGCTCAAAATTACCATTCACACACTCACTCACACACACACACACACACACACACACACACACACACACACACAGTTGAAAATAGTACTTGTGTACCTAGCTTCTCCCTAAAATTATGTATGTAAGGTTTTTTTGTTTGTTTGTTTGTTTTTTATCACCTAGAGCTGGATTTTGTGAGGCTGGAAGTTCCCAAGAAGTTTGTGTCCCTTTAAAGTATGTCACTTTTAATAAGGTCTTATTTCTCTGTCTCTCTGTGCCTCCACTACTCCTCCTCCTCTTATTTCTCCGGGGACCTTGAGCAGAGCAAGGGTCAGGAGAAGCAGGAGAGGCAAGATCTTGGGAGAACAAGGCATCTGCTTTATTCTAAGCCCTATACTACACAAATGGGCACACACCTCTGAAGGCAGAGCCAGAGATGCTGGATGCCTGCCAGAGTAGAGGTTGGCGTGGGCTGGGGGATTCTCCAATAAGGAACACCACAGAGCCCTGCTTGCTAGAGGAGCACACGATTCCATCAGGTGGCAAGTCCCAATGTGACAGATTGTTGCCCATTTGTAGCTGCGTCCTGCGAATGACAGTCAGGGGATGGGCTGCCACTGCCCTGGAGGCTATGCTGGTGGTTGTGGATGGGTTCTAGATGTGCAGATCTGGAGACCCACTGCTACCCAAGGCCTACTGAAGGGGTACCAGTGCTCCCTATGCCCATTGTGCAGTGCCCTTCAGTGTAGCCAGAGACCTGGAATAGGACAACGATTAGGAGAGCCTGGGTTACAGGAGAGAGCTCTTGAGGGATGAGGGGCATCCCTAGTCCACGTCCTCACCTACCCAGTGGGGAATGTTCCTCCTGAAGGCTGAGTGCTAGTTTACCCAATTCTTTTGCCAAAGAGAGGCCAAATGGGATGACTGGTATAACCACCTGTCAACCTGAAATTGTCAGAAGGCAATAAGTAAGTATTTATTTGGGATCAAATAATTGCAATTCAGGGTACACAGGTTTGGGCAGCAACCCAAAGAGTGTCCACTAGGAAACAAAAGTTAGGGGTTTTTAAAGGCAAAAAAGGAATGCTTGTATACATTATTCAAAAAGAATTTTCATTAGTGTTGGCAGCAGAAAACTAACACTGACTAAACATTAATTGGTAGCTAAGGCTTTCACTGAACAAAAGTCCATTATTGTAGCTAGTTGTAGATGTTCGCACAGAGTCCTTGGAATCTTTGCGGCTTGGCCCAGGTCAAAAGTTCATGGTTCCACTTGAGGAGAAAAGTGAGGACATGCCTAAGACCCACCTCCTTCATGGTCTCCCACTTCAATTTTAAAACCCCTTGACGTAAATGACTCCATTTTATTTCATCTTTCAACAAAAAAAAGAAAGAAAGAAACAAGAAAGAAAGAAAACAAGAAAGAATGAAAGAAAGAAAATAAGAAAGAAAGAAAATGAAAGACAAGAAAGAAAGAAAATAAAAGAAAGAAAACAGAAAGAAAGAAAGAAAAGAAAGAAAGAAAGAAAGAAAGAAAGAAAGAAAGAAAGAAAGAAAGAAAGAAAAGAAAGAGAAAGAAAGAAAGAAAGAAAGAAAGAAAGAAAGAAAGAAAAGAAAGAAAGAAAGAAAAAGGGAGAGAGAAGGAAGGACAGAAAAAGGGAGAGAGAAGGAAGGACAGAAGGGAACAAGAAAAAGAGATATCTGGGAGCTCTGGTTGTTAGAGAAGCCCAGGAGCCCCATCAGGCAGAAAGTCCAAACTGAGTCTGTCACCAGTTGGCAGTTGCAGCCTAGAGTGACATTCAGGTGGGCGTGGGTGGGATGGAGTCTCAGGCTCGCTGGAGGCTGTGCTGTTGTTTGGGCTGGGGGTTAGCTCCATGGCCTACGACATCAAGGATGCCCAAGGGCTACTAAATGGGCACTTAATGCATGTACTCATGCTGCAACTTTAGCTTAGCCAGGGACCTGTAACAGGGCGAAGGTCAGAAGAAGCCTGGTCACAAGAGGCTTGGGAAGAAGGCGTCTACCTAATTCCAAGCCCTAACCTATGAAAATGTGCGTATTCCCCACAAGAGCAGTGCTGGAGAATGCTGGACTGACTGGCCAGGGAAGGGCTGGGGTCCTGGCTGGTGTATCCTTTATATTAAGTTTCCAGTTCTGATTAGTGTATCTATTGATTTCTAACTACTGGGATAAGTTCTTGGGCATGTACTAAAAAGTTTATTGAAGTTGGGGTAAAATTTGCTTTTTGGATAAGCTTCTGATTACTGGAAATCTTCATTTCAAAATACAAGATATATCTCCTGTCTTCAGGAGGGCCAGAGCTGTTAGCAGCCAGCAATAATCTTTTTTAAAAAAATTGCAATATTTTATTTCTTAGGGCAGTTTAATTTTTTAAAAAGATTTTATTTATTTATTTGAGAAAGAGAGAGAGAGCATAAGTAGGGGTTGGTGAGGGTAGAGGGAAATGGAGAGGTAGACTCGCCACTGAGTTGGGAGGCTGAGGCAGGGCTCAATCCCAGGACCCCAAGATCATGACCTAAGCCCGAGGCAGACACTTAATCAACTAAGCCTCCCAGGCATCCCTTAGAGAAGTTTTAACTGTATAGGCTAATCTGGAGCAATCCACACAATGAGCAGCACCAGGCAGGATCAGCAGAGAAGACGGTCACAAACCTATTGAAGCTGGAGAGCTAGGTTCTTGTCTCCCTGAATCAAAGACTGAATCTTGCAGAACAAAGGAGAGCAAAGCAACAGAAGCTTATTAAGCAAGGATACAGAAAAAGCTCTCAGGAGTGAGAGGGGTCCTGACAGGGTTGCCACTGAGGGCTTTTAGGGTTGGCCTTTTTTTTTTTTTTTTTTTTTTTTTTTGCTTTTCAGTGTAACAGAATTCATTGTTTATGCATCACACCCAGTGCGCCATGCAATACGTGCCCTCCATAATACCCACCACCTGGCCTTTTATAGAAAGCTAACCAGAGAACTTAAATCTTTTTGACTTCTCTACTGACAGCACTTTTATGTAAGCAGGACTAGTGATGAATCTTTAATGGCTTATTTCTTTTCAGAATCTGGTTAATTTCTGTTGACCACAGGAGACTGTCATAAATAAGACTTTGTCCTTGTCCTCCATCCTTCATCCTGGGACAACTAGGGCAGGGTGGTCTGGAGTGTTCCCTTATCTTTGGTTTCTTACACTTCCATATTTTTGGGATTTCTGTGAGCCTGATCACAGAGCCCCCTACCTTTCTTTTCCTACCTAGCCTGCCTGTCCCTTTCTTACCATAAGGTGGAGGACATCGCAGAGGGACAAGAAATGAACAGAGGGATAAGGAATGGCCATGAGGACCACCTGAAGATTATCCTTCGATTCCATTTCCCCCTCTCCACCGCTGGAAAGAACATGAAGTAGGACATTGTGGACTGAGAGGTCAACATGGACAAGAGTAAGGATGTTGGAATGATTTACTGAGGCTGTCCACTGGCCTAGCATCAAACCTTAGAACAATTTTATGTATTACCTGTAAGGGCCTGCTTAGCCAGAGAGAGCCATTTTGTTGTTTATGCAGTAAACTTAGATTGACCCTGCCCCCACAGAGGAACTTACTTAGAAACAAGTCTAGGAAACCAGAAAAATATGACTGACCAGCCCCTGATAACAGAGCCCATATACCAGGACGTGTCAGGTCAGGGGGAGGTAACAGAGCCCAGAATACAAGGATGAGCCAAGCCAGGTGGAGACATCCAATCAGGAAAGCACCTCCCTAACCACCCAAGAATGTGGGCCCTGCCTTTTGGGCGCCAATTCTGACCAGAGTGATAGGCTAGTTCAAATAACTACTATAGGGTGAACTGTAATTCAATTGATTGGCCACCTGTGTGTAGCCAGGCTCAACCACATGGCCTTTACTCTATAAAAGTTAGTCTGTGAGGCTGGGAGTCATCGCCTCTTTGCAAGAGATGGCCCTGGCCAGTCAGTTTGATTCTCGATGCTTGGCGCAAAATAAAGCTTTGCTTGACCTTCGCTTTGTATCAGTCTCGCTCCTTTGACCATGGACCCAACATTACCCTTTGCTTATCTTCCCTGAACCCCAGGAGCTCCTGTCCTCTTCTCCACTTGCTCCTCCCTGCCCCATCTCTCTGCACATACTACATGACCCCCATCACTCCTTGTTGCCTGCATCATCTTGCACTTTCCTATCACTCTCAATTTGCTCACAATCTCCCTTGTTCAAGGATTCCTTTCCCCATTCTCTCCTCTAATCAAGATCTTCTTAGGAGTTAGGCCCAAATCACCTATTGCATCAAAATCGCCTTTGTTTCCATATCCTCTCTTCCACTACCAATTGTTCTTACTTCTGCAGGCAGTGTCAGCCTTTCGCATAGTTTAGAACTTGACAGATTTAGAGAAACTTCAGTGTTGTGGAGACCACATTCCCAGATATTGTTATGCAACAGAAAAGTACAGCTACTGCAGAATGTTCTAGGTTATATCATCATGTGGGCCTGAGAGCAGGCATACATGCATTGTACATGCTTGCAAATCATTCAAGCAAGGTCAAGACACTGCCTGTTTAGCAGAATAGCATTTTGACTTCGCCACAGATTAGCCATAAAAACAGATAATTTCTATTCCCCTTAGAATTAACACACACACACCCCTTCAAAATTATCTGCCTCTTTCGGACTTCCCCTTAAAGTTACTGAAATGGGGAAATTCACTTAATCGCAAAGAGAGATTTGGATTATGGTATTTTGATTCAACTCATTTTATTTTATTTTATTCATTTATTTTATTCAACTCATTTTAGTATTTATTTTATTTTATTATATTTACATACTATATAAATATAATATATTTATCATATTATTTTATTTAGTATTTATTTTATTTTATTCAACTCATTTTAGTAATGACTTATTCAAGTAGACTCTGGGCTTAGTATTGAGCTAAGTGTTAAATGTTGTTAACAGTGTCAGTGGTTTTTTTCCCTCAGTGCACAATTTAATTTGTGAAATGTGCTAAAATCACTGCCATGGAAAGTAGTCTTAGACTGACTTATGGTTGAGTTTTGGACAACATACACTTTCAAATGTTTTTAGTTAAATAATTTATATTGTCTTTTGTAAGTTGAATCCACAGTAGGAACTTACCTGTAAATGAAAACTTCTGGAAGTACTATTACCATATCATATCAAAATATAAGAAACAACAACAACAACAAAAAAAAACAAGCAAATAAAACAAAAACCAAACAAACATAAAACCTCTCCACCTAAAAACATGTTGAGTTTTGGGACTTGAATTAACAACATATATTAGTTCATCTTTAGGGGGATGGAGAAAAAATGGTATCAAACACCCATAATTGCCCCCTTGTCTTTCCTTCTTTGGTTAATTCAAATCACTTTAAAGTTGTGTGTGTAGTCACCAAAGAATATGGCTCTTCGTTGTAATAGCTAACATTAATTTTTCACTCACTTTGTTCCAATAAAATATTTCAGTACCTTTACACATATTGATTTATTTTTTCTCACAATAACTCTACAAATCAGAAGTTATTGGTATCCCAACTTCATAAGGATAGAAATGAGGCAGAGAGAAATTAACTTGCCTATACTGATAATATGTGTCAGCGTTGGAAATAAAATCTAAGAAGCCTCACTTAAAAACATATGCTCTTAAAAAATATATATATATGCTCTTGTGGTGCCTGACTGGTTCATTTGGTTAAGGATCCACCTCTTGATTTTAGCTCAGGTCATGATCTCAGGGTTGTGGGACTGAGCCTCACATAGAACTCCATGCTCAGTTCTGACCCTTCCCCACTTGTGAGTGCTTTCTTTCTCTCTTTCAAATGAATAAATAAATCTTTAAAAAGAAAAAAAAAAGAAGGCTAGCTTTTAGAACACAGGATCAATCTTTAACAGCTGAAAAGTGGCCCTTCTACTAAGAAAGGAAACAGGATACTGAAAAAATGTGTCCTTCACCAGAGCATTCCAGTACATTTATAAAATATCACCATAGCAGTTTGTGAGTCAATCACTAATTTCATTATATACTTGTATTTCAAAAAAAAAAAAAAAAAAAGAGGGGCGCCTGGGTGGCTCAGTGGTTTAAGCCGCTGCCTTCGGCTCAGGTCATGATCCCAGGTCCTGGGTTCGAGCCCCACATAGGGCTTTCTGCTCAGCAGGGAGCCTGCTTCCTCCTCTCTCTCTGCCTGCCTCTCTGCTTACTTGTGATTTCTCTCTGTCAAATAAATAAATAAAATCTTTAAAAAAAAAAAAGATGTTCTCAGAACTCATGAATATTTCATTTTAAACCCATTTGGCACCTAGCAGATATGATGCATAAATGAAACATCCTTATTTGAGATAAGGAACAAAAGAAAGAGAAACAGCAAGCAACTTTTAGTTTCAGCTTCATGTCAGTACTGGCTAATCTGTGACAGGTGCCTAAACCACAAGACTCATGAACTTAAAATATTTTAGAAAATGTACTGTTGAATCCTATTGGCTAGTATTTTGGCGAGAATTTTTGCATCTGTGTTCATCAAGGATATTGGTCTGTAGTTCTCTTTTTTGTTGGGATCCTTGTCTGGTTTTGGGATCAAGGTGATGCTGGCCTCATAAAATGAGTTTGGAAGTTTTCCTTCTATTTCTATTTTTTGGAACAGTTTCAGGAGAATAGGAATTAGTTCTTCTTTAAAAGTTTGGTAGAATTCCCCCGGGAAGCCGTCTGGCCCTGGGCTTTGGTTGTTTGGAGATTTTTGATGACTGTTTCAATCTCCTTAACTGCTTATGGGTCTGTTCAGGCTTTCTATTTCTTCCTGGTTCAGTTGTGGTAGTTTATATGTCTCTAGGAATGCATCCATTTCTTCCAGATTGTCAAATTTGTTGGCGTAGAGTTGCTCATAGTATGTTCTTATAATTGTCTGTATTTCTTTGGTGTTCGTTGTGATCTCTCCTCTTTCATTCATGATTTTATTTATTTGGGTCCTTTCTCTTTTCTTTTTGATAAGTCTGGCCAGGGGTTTATCGATCTTATTAATTCTTTCAAAGAACCAGCTCCTAGTTTCGTTGATTTGTTCTATTGTTTTTTTGGTTTCTATTTCATTGATTTCTGCTCTGATCTTTATGATTTCTCTTCTCCTGCTGGGTTTAGGGTTTCTTTCTTGTTCTTTCTCCAGCTCTTTTAGGTGTAGGGTTAGGTTGTGTACCTGAGACCTTTCTTGTTTCTTGAGAAAGGCTTGTACCGCTATATATTTTCCTCTCAGGACTGCCTTTGTTGTGTCCCACAGATTCTGAACTGTTGTGTTTTCATTATCATTTGTTTCCATAAATTTTTTCAATTCTTCTTTAATTTCCTGGTTGACCCATTCATTCTTTAGAAGGATGCTGTTTAGTCTCCATGTATTTGGGTTCTTTCCAAATTTCCTCTTGTGATTGAGTTCTAGCTTTAGAGCATTGTGGTCTGAAAATATGCAGGGAATGATCCCAATCTTTTGATACCGGTTGAGACTTGATTTAGGACCAAGAATGTGATCTATTCTGGAGAATGTTCCATGTGCACTAGAGAAGAATGTGTATTCTGTTGCTTTGGGATGAAATGTTCTGAATATATCACAGATATATGTCCATCTGGTCCAGTGATGTCCATCTACAGACGAATGGATAAGAAGATGTGGTATATATACACAATGGAATACTATGCAGCCATCAAAAGAAATGAAATCTTGCCATTTGCGACGACGTGGATGGAACTAGAGGGTATCATGCTTAGCGAAATAAGTCAATCGGAGAAAGACAACTATCATATGATCTCCCTGATATGAGGGAGAGGAGATGCAACATGGGGGGTTGAGGGGGTAGGAGAAGAGTAAATGAAACAAGATGGGATTGGGAAGGAGACAAACCATAAGTGACTCTTAATCTCACAAAACAAACTGAGGGTTGATGGGGGGAGGGGGTTGGGAGGGGGGGTGGGGTTATGGATATTGGGGAGGGTATGTGCTATGGTGAGTGCTGTGAAGTGTGTAAACCTGGCAATTCGCAGACCTGTACCCCTGGGGATAAAAATATATGTTTATAAAGCTGTAAAAAAAAAAAAAAAAAAGAAAAAAGAAAGGATGAATACCCAAGTTTTGTAGCAACATGGACGGGACTGGAAGAGATTATGCTGAGTGAAATAAGTCAAGCAGAGAGAGTCAATTATCATATGGTTTCACTTATTTGTGGAGCATAACAAATAGCATGGAGGACAAGGGGAGATGGAGAGGAGAAGGGAGTTGAGGGAAATTGGAAGGGGAGGTGAACCATGAGAGACTATGGACTCTGAAAAACGATCTGAGAATTTTGAAGGGGTGGGGGGTGGGAGGTTGGGGGCACCAGGTGGTGGGTATTGTAGAGGGCACGGATTGCATGGAGCACTGGGTGTGGTGCAAAAATAATGAACACTGTTATGCTGAAAAAATAAAAAATTAATAAAAAAATATTTTAGAAAAAATCTTTAAGAATTTAATTGAGGGGGAGGGGCGCCTGGGTGGCTCAGTTGGTTAAGAATTTAATTGAGGGGGAACCTGGGGGGATCAGTAGGTTGAACATCCAGCTCTTGGTTTTGACTCAGGTGATGATCTCATGGGTCATGGGATCAAGCCTTGTGTTGGACTCTGTGCTCAGCATGCTGGTCTGCTTGAAGATTTTCTCTCTCTGTCCCTCTAAGAAAAGGATTTATTTGAAGAAGAGACATCAGCAGGATGGCAGAATAGGAGGTTTTTTGTCCCTTCACAGAAACACTAATTTGAGCACTATCCACATATAAAAAACACCTTCACAAAAGTTAAAGAATCCAGGTGAGAGATTACAGCAACTGGGGGAAGCATGGAAATAAGAAATGGTGCACTGATGGGAGTAAGAAGGACATTCTCACTTTGTACATATCAGCTCTCTCCATGCCCAGGAAGTGTATACCCAGAGAGACCCCCTTTACTTGGGAGCTCTTCCATGGAGGAAAGAGAGGGGAGAGCGTCTAGCTTTGTCATGAACATTGGTGTCAGGCTGGCTCCATTCCAATGCAGCCCTCCATGGATGCAGACTTCTGACCTACTTCCCTAGACCCAGGCTCCAGACAGCTGTCATAAACCCAGGTGCTAGGCTCAACCAAGTAGTAGTAAGAGAGCATTGATGATCCATGATGTGATATGGCAATAACTATGCAAAACTTCACCCCTGTGTACTTATAATCAACCACTTAAAAAAGCAAGAACCATAAGAGACTCTTAACAATAGGGAACAAACCCAGGGTTGCTGGAGTGAGTGGGAAGATGGGATAAATGGATGGTGGGCATTAAGGAGCCACTTGTTGAAATGAGCACTGGGTGTTATATGCAAGTGATGAATCACTAAATTCTACCCTGGAAACTATACTACACTATATGTTAACTAACTAGAATTTAAATAAAATCTTGAAAGAAAAAAATAAAAAAGAAGAAGCTGGGTGATTACTTTCAAACATTATCGGGAAACTAACAGATAATAATGACACTGGCTGGTTGTTTCTACTGGACAAAGTTGGGAAAGAAAAGGATGAGCTCAAGGATTTGAACTCCCAGCTCAAGTGCTAAATAAATGATCAAAAAACTTTATGTATTGGGGGCACCTGGGTGGCTCAGTGGGTTAAGCCTCTGCCTTTGGCTTAGGTCATGGGATCCTGGGATTGAGCCCTGCATCGGGCTCTCTGCTTGGTGGGGAGCCTTCTTACCCCCTCTCTCTCTGCCTGCCTCTCTGCCTACTTGTGATCTCTGCTTGACAAATAAATAAAATCTTTTAAAATTAAAAAAAAATACTTTATGTATGTCATGAAAGACACCCTAATATTCCCTAGCTATAGGGTTGGGATTGCTGATAATCAAACCTAGAATCTCATTCTATGATCATTTAATTACAGTAATTGCACTCCCGGTCTCAGAATACTTACTATTAAAGTGAGAGCAATTGACTGGGAAGGAATGTGGTCCTGAAAGTTGGAATGGGGACATGTGGGAAGATCCTGATGAAAGGGGGATATTGAGACTCTAAATTCTGATGAGTCTTTTTTGACACTGGAAGGGATCTCCCCATTCCCAAAAGAAGAAGCCTTTGATCCCCAGTGGAAGTAGCCCTTCTATCCCCTTCTGAGGAAATTAACCCTGCAATGCTGAGAAAACTGCACGGACTCCCTGTCTTGCTTGGCAAGGCAATTCTGAATATCCTCATGACCTCTCTTTTGTTCCCCTTTCCTTCTAAACTTATAACAAGACTCAAGTCCGAGGAGGCCCCAAAAGGTAGATGTACAAAATGTGACCCATGAAGAGGTGAGCTCTACTTCAGAAGAACTACTTGAGTTTTCTGATTTATACAGATAGGAATCTGGAGAGCATGTATGGAAATGAATACTAAGGATGTGGGATTTCACCATTAG
Source organism: Lutra lutra (assembly GCF_902655055.1). NCBI lineage: Eukaryota > Metazoa > Chordata > Mammalia > Carnivora > Mustelidae > Lutra > Lutra lutra. The sequence continues at coordinate 90,934,466 of NC_062285.1, forward strand.
GTGAAAGGAACATGAATTTTGGTCAGGCCAAGTTTGTTAATATGAGCTCACTAAGCAGAGATTCCTCATCTAATACTGCAGCCTGGGGTGTTAGAAAGGGTTCTAACAATTTGTTTAGTTGGTTGACTAAAACATGGACAATTATGAGCAAGTTGGAAATACTAGAACTGTTTTAGTTTAATGTAGAGAAAGAGATTGAAATGCTGAAGGAGATTGGAATGTTAGAATGGATTTGTTATTTAAAACCTACTCACCCACAGTGGGAGGGTCCAGAAGGCATACCTTTCAGCATGAAAAGTAAATTTCTGAGGCAAGGCCCCCGCATCCTTGAAGAACTCTGAGATCACTATTCTCTGTGGACTAGACTGACTTACAGTAGGAACTACAGTCACTGAATTAGGAAACTTAGATGCAGTGGGGTAATTGGATCCCAGGTGGCAGCAGCCAAGTTTTCAACTGCAAAGGCAAGATGACTGTGGTTACTATAATGGACAGCAGAGCCAAGTCAGACATCAGAATACTTTGACTCACATGGACCTGTGGCATTGGCCAATTACTTTGGTGTTCCCAGAAGTGAAATAGATAGGAAGGCTACTATGTCCTCATTTGATCAATATAAGAAGGAGAGTTCTAAATCATGTGAACAAAAGTCTAACCTGAACCATGAAACATAGAGCCATGTTTCTCAGCCTATTCTCAAACTTAAGCCAGTTTACAGAGCCAGAATGAAGGGGAGGCTGGTTCCCCATGAGGAAGGATTTGGGTACACTGACTAAAATTTATACTATTAATCTTTTCCCCAACCTTCCTCAATGAGACCTACAGCCTTTACTAGGTTAACTGTGCATTGCATAAAAGGAAATAATCAGAAGTCTCAAAGACTATTGGACACTGGCTTGGAACTAATTCCAGGAGACCCAAGACATCCCTGTCGTCCACCTATCAGGGTAGCGGCTTATGGAGGTCAGGTGATTGATGGAGTTTAGCTCAGGGCCCTTTCACAGTGGGCTTGGTGGGTCTCCAAACCCATCCAATGATTATTTTCCTTTTCTAGAATGTACAATTAGAATAGATATACTCAGCAACTGGCATAATCCCCACATAAGTTCCCAGACTTGTGGAGTGAGTGCTGTTATGGTGGGAGAACCCAAATGGAAATTACTAGAAGTACCTAGGAAATAGTAAACCAAAATCAATATCACATTTGGAGGAATTGCAGAGAGTAGGACCACCCATCATCAAGAAATGGAAACTTGCAGGAGTGGTCATTCCCATCTCATTCTTCCTATTTTTTTGCCTGTGAAGAAGATGGATGGATCCTAGAGGTTATTGTAACCATCTGGTGATGAGTATTCCAATTGCAGTTGCTGTATCAGATGTGGTTTCATTGCTTCAGCAAGCTCAGTACATCTCCTGGTACCTGGTATCCAGCTATTGATCTGGCAAATGTTTTTTTCCATTCCTATCAATAGGACCAATCACAAGCAATCCGCTTTCAACTGGCAAAGCCAGTAATACACTTTTATTCTTCTACCTCAGGGGCATATCAATTCTCAAGGCCCATGTTATAATTTAGTTTGCAGTTATATTGATTACCTTTTCTTTCTATATGGTCTATTACATTGATGACATTATGTGGACTGGACCTAATGAGCAAGAAGTAGCAATTACTCTTGATTTGTTGGTAAGACATTTGTGTGTCAGAGAGTTTAACAAATTTCAGACAAAATTTGACAAAAATTCAGGGGCCTTCTTCTTCAGTGAAATTTTTAGGGGTCCATTGGTGTAGGATATATTAAAATATCTCTTTTGAGCCAAGATCAATCATTGCATATGGCCTTTCCTACAACCGAAAAAGAGGCAGAAGGCCTAGTGAGCTTCTTTGCATTTTGGAAGTGATGTATTCCTCATCTGGGTCTGTTACTCTGGCCTATTTATTTTTGGCTAAAAAATAAAGATTTGAGTGTTGTCTGAATTTTGTATTTAAAGCCATGTACAAAGATGAGGACTTCAAGAGAAAATATGTAATAAAGCATGCAAAGAATATGTCAAAACTTGGAGGCACACCATTTGAAAGGCCAAAAGAGGAGAATACAAAATAATTGAAATAAAAGAAAACCAGTAAAGAGTGATAATAAAGAAGAGAAAGGTAGGAGAGTTTCACAGATTGCTTGATTAATAATACTTGATAAAGGAGAGAGTCACAGATTGATCAATAACTCTTTATAAAATTATGTACATGTACTGCTGACACCAATAGACATAGCCAATCTGGAAATCATTGATGCCATCTGAAAGCACAGTTTCAGTCTAGTGATAAAGGCTGAATACAAAATTGGTATGCAAATGAGTAAAATAATATTGAGAAGTAGAGACAGCAATAAAGTGCTTTCCAGATTCTCGACTCTAAGGCTTTACCTACCTTTCATCTGAAATATCCCTGAATCTTGTATTCCCATGTAATGCACTTATGTTATTACTGAAGTTTTTAGTCTACGTCAACCTCTATTCCTTCTATATTAACCTCTATTCCTTCTACTAAGCATAGACATTTTGTAACCAATAACAAAGGAGCCTGGGGACACAAGATCATTTTACTGAGTTCACATTTCAACTGAGTGTGTTCTAGAAATTTCTAAACAAATACTTTCTTTTTTTTTAAAAAAGATTTTATTTATTTATTTGACAGAGCGAGAAATCACAAGTAGGCAGAGAGAGGGAGAGAGAGGAAAGCAGGGTCCCCGCTGAGCAGAGAGCCCGACATGAGGCTCAATACCAGGACCCTGGGATCATCACCTGAGCTGAAGGCAGAGGCCCTAACCCACTGAGCCACCCAGGCACCCTAAACAAATACTTTCTTAACAGACTTTTTTTTTTTTCCTTTATAACCATCCTTACTTCTATTGAATAAATGGAATCACAGAATGATATGTAGTTATTATGCTCTTGTAATGCCCATTCTGTAAATTCTATAGTAATGTAGTAGAGTGGGGAAAAGACAAAACATTAAATCATAAGACTTATCTTAGCCTCATTGTGTATTAAACACAATCATAGGCATAAAACCTAAATCATGAAACTCAATTTCTTCTCTTCAACTGTGAGAATGATTATGTTAATCTATGCAAATCATAAGAGTCATGTAAGCCTTACAAGAAAAAAATATCTAAAACTCCATTTTTAATGTCATGGGCTATACAAATAAAATCTTTTCCTTAACATCACCTGCTACTCCATCCTTTGATGTAATGCTTAAAAATTACAACATGCATAGAATTCCAGTAAAAAGGTGTAAAATTAGAGGTAGTTCTTGGTTTTGCATTATACATGAAGCTAAACTTTACATTCAAGTCTAAATGAGAAAATTAAAATATTAGAGAAGATGCAACATTAAGCATTTCTTTTCAAAGAACATCATAGAATATAATACATGATTGATAAACTGGGAGAATGTATGTTTAATGTTTAAAGATACAGAGCGTGGTAATTTTTGTCCATTTAATTTACTATTGTAAATTTCTTATCTTTTCAGGTCTTCAGCAAAGTTCAGAAACTTCACTTCTTATGCTTCCATCCTTAGTTGTGATTTAAATTTCAGGCTAGACTTGTAATCACCTTTCTCATCAGTAATTCTTCACACTTTGTCTTCTTCCACCTTTTTCTTTTATTCTATTCTTTATGAAGATAGGAAGGATAGTCTTGATTTAAGAACAAAGGCTAAGGTCTAAAATGAAACCTGAGCATGGGAAACACATTTTTCTACTTTCTCTGAGATCAGTTTGTTCTACCACTTCACTAAAACTTAGTATCATTAAAAAATTCTATCATCACCCAACTCCTTAGAAAAAAATATTATTTCTTATGCTGAAAAAGTTTTCCAAGCTCTGCTAAAGCTGTCATGAATAAGATAGAATCCTTAGATTTTATATCTATGTGAAGCCCATGACTCTTAACATAGGACTAAAGAGTATACAGCAGGAGATTATATTTAAGAAATGTAGAGTAAAATGTATGAATTGCAATAGTTGTAAAGGAAGAGGTGAAGATTTAAGTATAGCTTTTAAAGAACAGCTGTGGGAAAGTTTTCTTTGAAATATATCTATGATAAAATATCTGGCCTACTGAGAATATGTTAAATAGAAAACTTAATATAAATAATTTTAATCTGTTAAAAAAAACTATTCTTTCCAATCTTTTATATTAAAATCTTGTATTTTTAATACCCCAAAGAAAATTTATTTGTTCACTTAATTTACTTGAAAGCAATATAAATTCATTTGCAAAAATTTATTTTCATATTCCCCTTTAATCTAGCCTTAAATATTCATTCTTCTCTCTACTTATTCTAAATTGTATGCATACTGTAAGGGAATTTCCTCAGACAAAAATGAAGGTATTTGGCGTGAGAAAAAGATTGAGTCATCAAAGACATCCTCTGTGCTAATTTCGAATTTTGTAATACCTTGAGTCAGTGTCTGTCTTCTGTCTTCAAAACCATTCTTTGAGAAACAAGAGAAACAAGTATTTCTAAAGGACTCTACTAGATCTAAGGCAAACATATAGCAAAGGTTTTCTGGACTGAACTTAAATGCATGTTCTATTTTTCCCATTCTTAAGAATTCAAGTAATAACAACAAAATTGTATCTATATTTGTTTGTAATCAACAAAGAGCTTGCCTGAATTGGGATGGTTGGAATGTAGATATGTAAAATTAAAATATTTTAAAAGTCTTCTTTATTTAAAATTAAAAATGAAGTAAAGTTTTTTTTCTTTCTGTTGCTGTTGCAAGAGATCATCACTCTGTATCTTTTCTCAAGCATTAATTAATAATGTGACTTGTTTATTTTGATTGGCCACATGATTTTGACATGTTCCACTAACATTAAATCACCTTCACTAGATTTGGAAGGATGGTTAAGAATTAATCAGGCAAATATATAGTATTAAAGTTGCAAGGAGAAGCATAGGCAAAGGCTTGGAGGTGAGATATCTATTTGGTAGGCTTTAGGAAAGTAAGCATGATAGGAACTTACTTTATGAAGCAGTGTGATACATAAGAACACTGGGGATTTGTTTCTTGCCCATATGATTGAGAGCTTTATATGCCAGATATGCAGAACGTGCACTCCTTACAAAAATTGCTAAAAATGAAGCTATATCTAATGAAATACCTCAATTAGGGATTTTAAATTTTCTGATTTTTTAAAAAAGGAGAAATTAATAAATGGGAGTTAGGATGGAGGAGACATGCAACGCTGCATTATTAATGGCGAGAGATGATTAGGACTTAGAATAAGCTTAAGTGGAGAATGTGATAAGACGCACAAAGATAGAATAAATTTCCTAAATTAGATAGTATTTGGCTTGTTACAAGAGGAGGTAAAAGTGAGGTAGGACTTCTCATATTTTTACACTGAAAAAATAGGAATTGGTATAATAAACATGTCTTTATTTGGTTTGGTGTTCCTTTGGATTAATCAGAGAAAACGTTTAATTGAGTAGATAAAAAGCTTGCTTTGGATGTTAGGAGAGAGGACTGCTTGAGATAATGATGTGAGCTTTATCCACATTTAAATAAATGTTTATATACTAGGCATATTAAGAAAATAGCATTTGTAAAAGGAAAAAAGTCTAAATAGAACTTCAAGGAAAGACTGGAGCGAGAGAGAGAGAGAGAGGGAGAAGTCCAAAGAGATAGAAAAGTAGTGAGTAAAGCAATATGACTACCATGAGTGAGGTTAAAAATGAGAATTTCAAAGGGGGCATGAGTTATCTGTTGTTATCTAAGTGTGAAATGCTCTAGGACTGAAAATTGCTTACTTCATTGGCAATTTTATGACCAATGGTGATCTTAAGTATGGCTGAAGTTCCCTTACTCTTACTTTAAAGAATTTTACAACGTTTAGTTAGCTTTTAATATTTTTCAGATTTTTATGACTAGAGCAGCCAGTTATTACTAGAAACTGGAAGTATCCTTAGAAACTTTCAGTTTTTTAGATTTTAATTAATTTATTTTTAAAATATGTTGTTTGGCCATTTTTGCCCCCAGTTTTGTTTTTTGTTTTTTAAGATTTTATTTATTTATTTGTCAGAGAGAGAGAGAGAGAGAAGAGCACAAGCAGGGAGAGCAGCTGCAGAGGGAGAAGCAGGCCCCTGGTGGAGCAGGGAGCCAGATGCGGGACTTGATCCCAGGACCCTAAGATCATGACCCCAGCAAAGGCAGACACTTAACTGACTGAGCCACCCAGGTGCCCCTAAACTTTAAGTTTTTTTAAATATATTTTTCATGAATATTATTTTCAAATGTGATACTGTGGTTTATAATAAATACATATTTTGGTCTTCCATTTGTAGTTTCTGGTTTACAGCTCCTAAATTCCTTGGAATTTCTTAAGTGATAAATGCAATGGGAACATCTTTTTGTTAAAACATGTGGTCTCTTGTCCCCATTTCCTGAAATCAAGTGACCTCAGAGCCGAAAGGTGAAATAGGTGTTTGTTATTCATAACAAGTCTCTTTCAACCAGGACTTGCAAGACAGAATTTATGTTACTGAAGTGAGTTTTGGAAATCCCCCAGGCTGGGGTTGGGGGTGGGCGAAGGTTGCCAGGGTAACCAACTGGTGAAATTCGGGTTAGAACTTTCAGTCCCACCCCATGATTTCCGGGGCGGGTAAGAGGCTGGAGGTGGAATCTACCTATGGTCAATGATTTAATTAAGCATGTATAAGTAGTGAAGTCTCTGTGAAAACTCAAAAGGAAGGAGTTCCAGAACTTCCAGGTTGGTAAATCGGAAAGCTTCCATCTGGCACTATGCCTGGCCCTAAACACCAAATGCCACAGGAATAGAAGCTGATTTGTTCCGGACCTTGCCATATGTATCTCTTCATCTGGCTGTTGACCTGTATCCTTTAACATCCTTTGTCATAAATCGGTATCTCGTAAGTAAACTGATTTCCTGAGTTCTGTGAACCACTCTAACAAGTTAATGGAACCCAAAAAGGGGATCAAGGTAACCTTTGATTTACAGCAAGTCAATGAGAAGTTAGGTAACAACCCAGGCCTGTGATTAACATCTGGAGTGGAGACAACCTTATGGGACTGAGCCCTTAACTTGTGGGATCTGACAGTATCTCGGGCACAAGGTATCAGAATTGAGTTGGGTTGTAGGACATCCACCTGGTGTCCAATCACTTGGTGGTATGGGGAAAACCCCACCACATTATAATTGGTGAGCACAATTGCAATGAATATGTTGTATTGTTTTATGGTTATTGCTATTCTGAAGGACACTTCAGTAGTTCTGAAGATAATAAAGTGTTTTATTCTATCCCAAGTCTTGTAGTAGAATCATTTCTATGAACATATTTCCTATTAAGAAATTATCTTAGCAGGATTAGAAGGAAGCACATGTGGTAATATTATCTTAGGCTTTTATGATTCTGAAGGATTACATTTGCAAATGCAGCAGAATCAAATTTTCATGAGAAAAAAAATGAAATGTGTGAAAACATCTTTCTATAATTTAACAACTTTCAAGTTCCGATTCCCCTAAAATACCTAGAAAATCCAATCATGCCAATTTTCCAGATAAATCAAAATATATATGGGCTTTTCTCATCTTACCTCTCATTGGTAAATATTCAGTAAATTCACAATTTTCCTATTTTTTCCTTATGATCTATCTCACCAGGGAGTTACAGTCAAATACTCTATTTTAATAAAACTTAAATTCTTGTCTGGGTGCTTATGCTGCAAAACTGGTATATGTTTAAGATTATTTACTTCAATTTGGTCCTTTTATTTAGGAATGATCTTTTTAATTTTGACATATAAAACATTTATAGGTCTAAAATCAGAACTATAATGCAAATCTAGCTTTCATGATATTCTCTTATCCTTTCCTTCATTTTTATTAGCTGTGGTTTATCTTATAATTATTTCTTTTAAGAAAATCTAAGAAAGTACCCATATGTATGTGTGTATGTATGTCCATATTTAAGTTGTAGTCCTCCCCACATTTTCCTAAGCAAAAGGTTGCACACTATAAACATTGTCCTCCTTCTTGCTGCTTTCATCTAATGATATCTCTTGAAGGCAACCTATAACCATGTAAGCAAAGGGCTTTTCCTCATTGCTTTTAACTGGCATATTACTTCATTGTATGAATTTACAAAGTAGAGTTACTGCTACTTTTCTTTTATATATATATATATATATATATATATATATATATATTAATTTTATTGTAATTTTTTTCAGTGTTCCAAGATTCATTGTTTATGCACCATACCCAGTGCTCCATGCAATATGTGCCCTCCTTAATACCCACCACCAGGCTCACCCCACCCCACACCCCTCCCTTCCAAAACCCTCTGTTTGTTTCTCAGAGTCCACAGTCTCTCATGGTTTGTTTCCCCCCTCCGATTTCCCCCGACTCACTTCTCCTCTCCATCTCTCAATGTCCTCTGCATTATTCCTTATGCTCCACAAGTAAGTGAAACCATATGACAATTGCTACTTTTCTTATTACGAAGAACCAACAATGCTCTCTTTTTTAATTTCTTTTCAGCGTAGCAGTATTCATTGTTTTTGCACCACACCCAGTGCTCCATGCAATACGTGCCCTCTCTAATACCCACCACCTTGTTCCCCAAACCTCCCACCTCCCCCCCCGCCCCTTCAAGACCCTCAGGTTGTTTTTCAGAGTCCATAGTCTCTCATGGTTCACCTCCCCTTCCAATTTCCCTCATCTCCCTTCTCCTCTCCATCTCCTCATGTCCTCCATGTTATTTGTTATGCTCCACAAATAAGTGAAACCATATGATAATTGACTCTCTCTGCTTGACTTATTTCACTCAGCATAATCTCTTCCAGTCCCATCCATGTTGCTACGAAAGTTGGGTATTCATCCTTTCTGATAGAGGCATAATACTCCATAGTGTATATGGACCACATCTTCCTTATCCATTCGTCCGTTGAAGGGCATCTTGGTTCTTTCCACAGTTTGGCGACCGTGGCCATTGCTGCTATAAACATTGAGGTACAGATGGCCCTTCTTTTCACTACATCTGTATCTTTGGGGTAAATACCCAGTAGTCCAACAACGCTCTTCGGAACAGCCTATGCATATAGTCTCTTTCTCTCACTTTCTGTCTCTTTCTTACTATCTCTCTCTTTATTTTTTTTTCTGTTTGTCACTCTACTTTGAGTATAGTTTCCTAAAAGTAGAATTTCAGGTTCAAAGAGTAAATTCATATGTCATTTTACTAAATTCTCACTAGCGATTTCATCATCTTTCAGTTCCTCCAGCCATGCATGAGTTCCCTGTTACACCACAATCTCACCAGTGGAATATTTGCCACACTCAAAATATTTGTTATATACATTTTTTTTTATTAAGTGTGTGATTGATTTTTTTCATATGGAAAATTTAATTTTAGTGAATGAGTGAGGATATTTTCACCATAAGAGTAATAAATAGGATTAGGGCTAGATCATGAATTCCTTAAGTATCAACCTTATTATCTTGAGAAAGCCTTCATAGATTTCTCATTGATGGAAATATGTAATGGTCTGGAGAAAGAGGATGACATGATTACAAAACAGAGCACATTTTAGATGTTGACTTTTATTTATTATTTGAACTTATTTTTAAATATCAGAAATAGCACGTGTTTACTCTAGAAAACTGTAGGATATACATGTGATGTTGATGAAACTAGTCTGCTTCCTAGCCAGAATCAGCTTGGAATTACATCCGAAAAGAATTCAATTTTCTTAGTTTTTTTTTTTTTTTTTTTAACAGTTTAACGTATTTTAATAGCAAACTTACAGGAACAGCACAGGAGACAGACACCATTAAAAACATGTACTTGCATGTAGGACAAGTCAGTTAGAAAAGTATACTGAATGGTTGGAATCTACTGCATGATAAAAATGTCTCAAACACCATTTAGTTGCTGCCCATAACAAATTACTTGTTTTAAAAAAAATCTCAGTGCTGGCATTGTCGAGAAAAGTTTAACAGGTTTATTTATAATTGTTATAAAGTTGAACTACTGAAATGTATTCACTGAAACATTTTGACTTGCATTAACTCTGTATGTTCCCACATTTATATTAAAAATTCACACACAAATGAAAATGGAAAAACTGCCAATACCTGATTTCTGTCCACTATATTTCCTCTTGCAATCATATACTTAGGTAGCTTTTGACCCCATGGGGGAAAAAAAAATCCAATGTTCAGAACTACCAGTAAGAGGAAGAAGAGGAAAAAAAATTTTTTTTAAGAATGAAATGTTTTCCATCATAGTGGATTCTTAAGCATGTTCTCCAGTAAAGAACTGAAAAAGTAATATTAATTTTATGAATGTTTTCCAGAATATATATTTTGATTGCACTTCACTTATTGATGAATCTGAGAGGAGTAATACATTTAGAAATTTGAAATTTCTGTCCAAGAATAAGTTGTATTACATCTTTTTATTTAAGCCATCTTGTTTCTTTTACTACAGTTTTAAATCTTTATCATTTCATATTCACTATTAATTTTTTCATGTGAGTGTTATATATTTGTTGTTATGTTGGTCAATGCCTTTTCTCTTATTAGAACAATTTGCTATTCTGACAGCTTTTTATTTACATATAATAAAGAATATGTCTTGGACATTTGTCATGAGAGTGGCCAATTTGATAATTTTATGTCATAACTTTCAGCTATTTTTTTCAACACCACATTTTCTATGAATCCACAATTAATATTTGATCATTTATAATCAGTTGTGACTACTCTTTTAATTTTTCTCTCTTTCACTTACTAGACTTCCAGGGCAATGTTAGATAATAATGGTGATAAACTCATTTTGATGATTACAAAATACATAGAATCACTATCTTGTTTCATATTGGTGACAATTTAAAATATATGATCATTAGCATATTAAGGAAATAGTCCACCATTCCAATTCACTTAGAATTTTTTCCTTTTCCTCTTCTTCCACCACCTTTTCTTGCCTTTTCTTAAATCAGAAGTAGTTATTTAAGTATATTGATTTTTTCCCTTATCCATGAAGATACCAGATATAATTATTCAGAAAGACACACTTAGGAAATGAATAGGTGCTAGTACAATAAGACAGGGAGATGAAGTATGATTATGTAGTAAATGTTAGAAGTCCTCAGTGTCATGAATTGTTTGCCTAAGTTCCCAGGAACATGAATTTCTGAAATTTATATGAAGTTTGCAGTAGCACAAAGAATGAATACTAGTAAAAGGAAGACTGAAGAGAAATCAGTTTTTAAACAAGCACTGAAGCATTTTTAACTGACTTGCATAATATCTGAATTAAAAGTAAATAAGAAATTATTTTTTTATTAATATCTTATAGGTGTATACTGAGCAGCTTGTGGGAAAATACAAAGTCATTACTTCTATATCTGGTATTCCATACAAACATTATAGTGAGATTAAGGTAGATGTTAATTGAATTTAAAAATTGCTATAATATACAGGAGTCAATGGAGGTATTCAAATTATGCAGTAACAGACTGTATTAGAAACACAGATAGTTCTTGCTTTACATGGTTCCCATATACAGATTTCAGTGGTCATGGTTCATTCAAATAACACTAGTTCCCTAATAATACAGTTCAGTTTTCATTTATTACATTATATGGTGAGTAATTGCATAAAGTACAACACCCTGCTACATAAGTAATAGATGCTCATTATGATAAATGACCACTCTTGTCACTTCCTTCAAGGTCTGTCCATGATTGGTCACCAAGAATCTCATTTCATTTACATATTGATAGATAAGCATACAGTTGTTTTCCCTCTTTTCTTCTCAGTTGTAGAGATACTTTAGGAAGATTATTTTTTCAAAACACTTCTACTGTTATATAATACTCTAGATCAACCTGATTTATATAAGATCTTGGGAAAAAATGAAAATTTGCTTTCTATCAGCAATACAGCTTCATTAATCTAAGGAGTTGTTTAAGCTTTTAAAACCTTGCAGACTATTGACCCTGTAACTGGAGCTCATGCAATTAGCCTAGTTTTAGAAGAAATAATATAAAAAGCATGCAGCTGAAAATATTCAAACATCTTGTCAGAAGGTAACAGAATATCCTTATAATAGACAAGATCTTTTTCCACACCATGTGAATGACTTTGCAGAATGTGAGTTAAATAAAAAACAGAGTTAAGGACAAAACAACTGTCAATGATACTTCAATAACAAAAAAAATTTAAATAATGGGTAATAATAAGAAAGAAGAAATAGCTGACCATGAGAATATTGATACTGTCATCATTTCAGAGTCTCGGAGGACTCTGAAATTCCTGAAGAATGGAAGAGCTTGCTGAAGATAATTTCTTGGCAAAAATGAAGAAGGGAGATATGCTGGAGGAGGTGAAGCTGCCTACAGGAAACTTCACATTTAAGGAACTGTTGGAAATCTTTCATGTCTTTGACATCACAAAAGCTAAAATGTTAAAAGCTGATCCTAACCTAGAAAGGAATATGACATATGTGCTATGGTGAATGCTGTGAAGTATGTAAACCTGGTGACTCACAGACCTGTACACCTGGGGCTAATAATACATTATATGTTTATTAAAAAATTTAAAAAATGTAAAAAAAAAGAAAGAAAGGAATATGGCAAATTGCCAAGGAATGGATAAAATGTTCAATCTGTAGAGTAAGTTGTATCACAAAAAGGAGTCATACCATTCCTCTTGCTTCTCTTGATAAATGGGAGAAACCACTTTAATATTCAATGTTTCTAATATTTGGAATTACAACATATTAAGTAGTAGTATTTTACTTTTTTCCACTTCTCTACACATTTATAACCAATAGTAAGACATTTTTAATGTTTTGACAAAAAAAGTTTTTAAAGTCACAAAACAATCAAAAAATTTTCTCTTGGATTCTGAGATCGATTTTTCAAAGTTTCAGCTTACACGGTCACCTTTATCTTGCATACTAATACAGTAAACTAGGAATGTTTGCACTTAGCTACAATTGAAAATTTGATATAGCTACTTTATTTTCACAAATATGATAACTACTAAAGGTATTAAATTTTCCAATCATTTCATTTCTTTTGAATGTCGTATACTTCACTGTTTTTTTATTTAAATTCAATTAGCCAACATATAGTACATCATTAGTTTTTGATATAATATTCAATGATTCATCACTTGTGTAAAATACCCAGTGCCCATCACATCACACGCCCTCCTTGATGTCCATCATGAATGACCCTGTCCCCATCTCTGGGCCTCTGGTTACTTTCGTAACCAGGGAGGTGTTTGTTTCCAGGAGTTGAGTTATATTTGGTGTGTGTCCCATTGTCATGTTTTTAATTTCACTGTTTTCAGCAAGCGTCAAACCTGTGACCAGAAAAAAAAAAATAATTATGTGCTTTAATTTGAAAAATAAACAGTTACCTCATGAATCTAATCTATTATTGCCAAAGTTTATTATTTTCTTGTCAGATTATTTTAGTTAAACAAGACCAAACTGATAAAAAAAAAAAACTATGGTGATTTCTTACACTACTGCAAGAATTTAATAGAATTCAACTGTCTATGGCCCAAAGTTACCTCTGGGTCTTTCATTGACAATTTCACCCAAGAAGCCATTGAAAAATCTGGGTATCCCCAGGGCACTTCAGATTCATGCTTGGTGTTGTAGTGCAATTATTGATATTGATTCCTTTTATTCTCAAAGTGTTCAGGTTTGGACAATAAATCATATGGCTACCCTGATTCCCATTCTATTTTATATTGCACAAGATATCATCCTTGACTTTGATTTTACTTTGTCTTTGTAACTTCTGTCCATTCCTTAGAGGCTTAGGAAAGCATAGGAGTGTGTAAAGGACAGGGAAGCATAATAGTTTCTGAATTTCTATCTTCCATGTTCTCAATCCTATGAACTCCTTCTATATAGAACAGATTTTTTTGCTGAAAAAAGTATTGCCTGAGCTTCAGGCAAAGGTTCCCAGAAATTTTTTTTTACCTATCTTGATACATTTTGACCACATATGGAGGGTGGCTGTCAGAGAGACATCTTCAAAATTAACAAACTAGATTTCCTTTATTATTGACATTAAGCAAGTGGCCGGTTAACTCACAGGTCACAATGCAAAATTTTAAAACCCTTCCTTCTTCCCAATTTGTCTTCTTGAAAGGAGAATCCAGATCCACCCAGGGGATAGGTAATGGAAAACATCTAAAGAACACCTATAAACAACAACAACAAAAAAATCAGTTACTGCTCCTTTGTACCACTGAGAGCTAATTCAAGTGCCACAGAATCAGATTAGTATCATCAAAATTCCATTCAATAATCCTTTCATTTCTTGTTTCCTTGTCCCCTTTCCCTCAAAAATTTTAAAATCTTTATTCTTCTCAAGCTTTCTCTTAACACCAGCCCACTCTAACACTGAGCAGATGATAGGCAAAAAGAGAAGCCATCAGATGAGCTAAATCCCCATTTTTCCAGACACCACATGGCTGTACTGACAGAGGTTCTGCATTGACTGTGAAAGGACTCCCATTCATTTGGGACTAGCCTTTCCAATGAGGCCCCCCACCCTTTTCCAATTTACCTATTTCTAACCTACTCTTTAAATCTTTCCCTCTTCTTTGGGCACTGCCCTGAAGTGAGTAATAATGTCTTGAAAACCCTTCCTGGTTCTGTAAATTTTTTTCTTAAGATATCAAAGATAGCTTATCTTCCATTAACATTCAAGATGCTTAAGAGAAAATCTGGAGTTTAAACTTGATTTTATTGTTCTTTGTCCTTTGGATGTCAAGCCATTTCTAACTATCTCCTTTGAGCACTGTCTTTTCATTTTTTTTTTTGTATATGTAACAGAATCATTGCAGTTTAATAATTTGCTAATTACTGATTTATTGTCTTGATTCACCTTAGATTATAAGCTTCTTTAAGATTTATAAGGTTATAGATTTTTGTTATATCCTCAGTATATACTCCATGCTGTAGACTTAAGTAAAATCTTAAGAAGTATTTTTTAAAATAATAATGTTATCAGCATGTACCCCATATTACTTCATTTGTAATACTCTTGACAGGGTCATTCTTTAGTTGTCAACTGTCAACTGACTCTTTACTTTTAAATGTATCTTGGGCTTTGAAGATAGGCAAACTAGGCTTTGAGTCTTTGGTCTGCTACTTATTCATGTGACCTTAAGAAATTTACTTATCCTCTATGAACTTCAGTTTCCTAACCTGAAATTTAGATATAATGGAACTGATACAGCAGATTGTTTTGTGCCTAAATAAAGCATCTTTTTCGGTTGCTGACTTAGAGCAGACATGTAATGAATAGTATTTGTCATTACTTGTATGTACTGTTTAGCCTCTTGGAGGTGTTTTCACTGTTAATTACATCATTCTTTTTTTTTAATATTTTATTTATTTATTTAACAGAGAAAGACACAGCAAGAGAGGGAACACAAGTAGGGGGAGTAGGAGAGGGAGGAGCAGGCTTCCTACCAAGCAGGGAGCCCAATGTGGGGCTCAGTCCCAGGACCCTGGGATCATGATCTGAGCTGAAGGCAGATGCTTAACGACTGAGCCAACCAGGCACCTCAAATTACATTATTCTTGAAACACTTCTCTCCATTAGCTCCCTGGTATCACACCTTCTTCGTTCCCCTTCCTTCTTTAATCACTTATTCTTAAACACTTGTGATAGCTCTCCTAATTTCCTGCCCCATTTATAGTGTGGATATTTAGGATTCTATCCTTTGGCTTCTTCTTTTCTTAATCTACCAATTTATTTTGGATTTTATCACCTAATCTATAGATTTTATTTTTATCGATCAAAACTTACCAGGTTTAAATTCACCTTGTACATAGTATTAGTACATAGTAATCATTAGTAAATATTTGATAATGACTGTTTAATAAAAGTATGGGTGGGCAAATTTTTAAAATCTTCAATACTGTCATCTCCCATTCAGCTCCAACCCCAAAAGCATTTTATGTCCATGTCATTCTCACAAGCACCATATATTTGACCTGTTAAAATTTACACTCAATATCAGTCTCAAACACAAAAATGCCATATATATGACTGATTGTTTTTCCTTGTGAAAAATTTCAAGACAAAAACTTAAAATTCTCATAGTCTGCTTTTTCCTTCATACCTCACTTCCAATTAGGTTGTGGCATGAAACAACTTTATTTTTTCTTAATTCCTTAACTGTTAACTGTTTCTCTTGATTCAGATGTCTCTTTTCTTAAAAATGTAAATTAGCAAAATAATACACTAAAATAATGAAAAATCTCTTCTATGACATTCTAAGTATGCTCTTTGCCTACAGAAAAGAAAAACAATTTAAAAAAAATCAAGATATTGAAGAATACTGGTACTTCAGCCAAACTTAAGGTGTTTCCAGTATCATAAGTGGATATACAATAATGGGCAAGACATGTTTTCTACCTTCAGGGAATTAAAACTCTAACAGAACAGATGCACTCATAGCTGTTAACTAAAAATGTAATGCTGTGGGGAATATGAAAGAGAAAGACATTAATTGAGCTTGTTTAGAAGCAAAATTTTAAAGAAGCAATGAGGCTGAAACTTGAGAAGTGAATTGGATTAGTTGAGTTCAAAAGGGACAGAATAACTCAGGTAACAAAACTATAAAGGGAAAAAATCACAGAGGCATGAACCACATTCAAGAAATGTTGATGATAAAATCTGGTTGGTTGGAGCATGCTATATATATTAAACAAACATACTGTGCTGGATTGTAAGGGTTTTAGCATTCTACATTTGGAAATTTGTTTTTTTTTTTCTACACTCAAATATTAAGAAAAACAACAACAAAATAATCATGAGCATTGCAGTAAGTTTACCTGATTTGTTTCTTTGTATTTTAACTAATAACATTAATTAGGGTAGTGATGTGTGACGATAAGAAGTCATATGCAGGATTGTGCCACGTACATTATGACTGAGAGTATAATTTTTCATCACAGGACAACTCTAAGGGAGAAGAGAATCCCATGATTTAATTTGTATCAATGGCCAATTAAAATATGCCTCTCACCTGGAATAAATCGTTGCTCTCTCCTTTCTGATTCTACAAGAACCAGAACACACAGGGAATAAGAAATCCCGAGGAAATAAAGTTCCATAACTTATGTTTTGTGACAGGTCTCATGGACTGATCAGTGTAATGATTGTATATACTTGGCATTTGAACCTGTGATAGTGGAATTCCCCAATAACTGCTCAAAAGGTAAAGGGCTTGGAGACCATTTATTAGGAATAGCCAAGGACTAAGGTTGTTATCCAAATTCTCCTGACCTATATCTTAACAATACCAAAAACTTTCTGTAGATCATAACACAGACCTGGGTATTATTGCAATTTTTCTTACTGTCCATATTCATCTGGGCATGATCTTGGCTTCCATTTCCATACCACATCCATGATTCCAAACATGAGTGGAATTGAACATCTGAAAAACACATGAGGAAAGTTTATAAAGATATGATTCTGATACACACATAAGCATAATATGTATGTACAGATATACTATGAATTAGCATATGTATCAGAATTTACAACCCTTTGCATTGCCTATTGAAATGATTAACCAAAGTTACATATTGAGTGAGATGACTGCTTATAATATGAGAGAAGGAAGAGAATGGGATCTGAAATGGTATGGGATTTGGATCTAGAATAATCTGAAGAAAGAAGGAAAATCATAGAGAGGAAGAAAAGTGATGAAGGGCTTACTAAAAGCACTCAAAGAAAACTACAATGTTTGGATTGCTACAGCAAGACTGTAGTCCATCTCTAGTCTGTATGTATATATATATATATATATATATATATATATATATATATATATTTTTTACAGAAACCTTAGCACCACCCTGTTTCCAGTGATTTGATTTTTCTATCAGACTCTGCTTTAAGTGGTCTAATTTTTTTTTGTAGGGAAAAAGTCAAACCCTCCCCATTATCTAGGGAACACTAGTGACACTCCAATCTTGTCTACTAGTTTGTTCAGGTTTCTGTCAGCCATTCATTTTGAATACCTTGAAATTTCTGAACACCCCATGCTACCCCTCACCAATTTTATTACAATATGCTTCCAGTCCCAGCATTGACTATTATACCCCTACCCAATCTCAACTCTTTCTTTCAACTATTGTTTCTTGAATTACATATTTATGTTTATGAGCACTCATTAAACTGAATTGTAATTTTCTGTTTACTTGTCTGTTTCTTCTATCATACCTTGAGTTACTTAAGGCAAGGGATAGTTATTATTGTTATGCATAAGACTTAATATTCTTGAAGGTCTCCCAAGTGTTGACACATAGTGTGAAGTGACTTTCTTTCTTTCTTTCTATTTTTCTTTCTTTCTTTCTTTTCTCTCTCTTCTCCTATCTCTTTCTTTCTTATGAAAGAAGATAAGAAAGGAAAAAGTGAAGAAAAGAGGGAAGAAAAATGACTAAGAAGCTATAGGATTTTGGGGAGGGGAAAGGACATGGTTCTTCTCCGAAGAAACTGGATGAACTGTCTGGCAAAGCCTAGGTTTCCACTGTGATTGTTGTGATTATCATTTATATCCAGTCTCATTTGAAAAGGAAAGTTACATGTTCATACACTCCATCTTGGTCTTCCACCCTTAAACTATCCAGACAGATTTGTCACTTTCAAAGAAATCTAATGAAAAAAACTATCTCTTTGAATAACAATGGAACTAACCCACAACATCTATTCTTTTAGTAAGGATCATAGTGTATATAAGAGCACCCTTGCATGAAAGAGAATTTTTAAGAAAAATATTTTAAAAAGAATAAGAAGAAAGAGATAGAAAGGAAAGGAAAAAACTCCCCCTTCATCCTCAAAAATGAATTTAGGAAAGAGGAAAGTGATATTTTAAAATACCCTTCTAATTACTATACTTATAGGACTCCAAAAGATATTATATATATAAAGTAAGAACAGGATGCTACAAAAACTCTCAAGAATCATGTAAGGTTTTATCAGATTAAAAATATGATTGTTGAAATAATAATCAGTAGGAAAATTCAAAAAGGAATCTTTAAAATAATACAAAGAAAAGAGACAATCTGCAAATTTTAACATTTGAAGGGAAGTCATGGAAAGAACAGGAAATAGAACTCAGAAGTAATAGAGTGTATTTTCCCTAAATTTGAAAGACATAAACTTTCAGACTGGCAAGGCTACAGAGTGCACAGCAATTAAAAAGCACTTATACCCAGAATATCCTAATATTTCAGCTCCCACAAATGACTAAAATATCTTAAAAGCTGAAGTCCAGTGTCCTGGGTGCCTCAGTTCATTAAATGTCTGCCTTCTGCTCAGGTCATCATCCCAGGGTACTGGGATGGAGCCCCTTGTTGGGCTTCCTGCTTAGTAGGGATTTTACTTTTCCCTCTCCCTCTGCCCCTCCCCACCTCCTCTGTGCTCTCTCTTTTCTCTCTCTCTCAAATAAATAAAAAACATATATTTTTAAAATATTTTATTTATTTATTTGACAGACAGAGATCACAAGTAGGCAGAGGGGCAGGCAAAGAGAGAGGGGGAAGCAGGCTCTTTGCTCAGCAGAGAGCCCGATGTGAGGCTCGATGACCCAGGATCATGGCCTGAGCTGAAGACAGAGGCTTTAACCCACTGAGCCATCCAGGCGCCCCAATAAAAAAAAAATCTTAAAAAAAAAAAAAGCTAAAGTCAGATCATTTTTATGGGATGAAATCACCCTGGAAACAGACTTCTTAATAACATTGTTTGCTAGAAACAGTGAGAGAACTCTCAATACTTGCTAAGAAATTAATTTTTAACCTTTGAATTTATACCTAGCCAAAATAAAGACCTTTTCAGACATACAAGAAGACAGAACATTTATCTCCCACATATTTAGCAAAACTCCATTATAGATGAACTTCATTAAAATGAGAGTGTAAAATGTGAGTGTAAAAGAAGAAAGAAAGAAGAAATTAAAAAACAAACTGATGTAAGGTGGTATCTCAATGTGGTTTTGATTTGAATCTCCTTAATGGCTAATGATGATGAACAACAAGTGTTGCAGAGGATGTGGAGAAAGGAAAACACTCTTACACTGTTGGTGGGAACGCAAGTTGGTGCAGCCACTTTGGAAAACAGTGTGGAGATTCCTTAGGAAATTAAAAATAGAGAGAGCTACCCTATGACCCTGCAATTGCACCACTGGGTATTTACCCCAAAGATACAGATGGAGTGAAAAGAAGGGCCATATGCATCCCAATGTTCACAGCAGCAATGGCCACAGTTGTCAAACTGTGGAAAGAACCAAGATGCCCTTCAGTGGTCGAATGGATAAAGAAGATAAGGTCCATACATACAATGGAGTATTATGCTTCCATCAGAAAGGATGAATACCCAACTTTTGTATCAACATGGAAGGGAACTGGAAGAGATTATGCTGAGTGAAATAAGTCAGAGAGAGTCAATTATCATATGCTTTCACTTACTTGTGGAGAATAAGGAATAATACGGAAGACATTGGAGATGGAGAGAAGTGGGTTGGGGGAAATCGGAGGGGGAGACAAACCATGAGAGACTGTGGACTGAGAAACAAACTGAGGGTTTTGGAGAGGAGGGGAGTGGGGGGTTGAGTGAGCCTGGTGATGGGTATCATGGAGGGCACGTAAAAAAAAAACCTGAATCTAATTGAGGAAAGATAGAGGAAAAAAGAGAGAGAGATTAGTTTGATAAAATAATATTAAAACATAACATAAAGAAACTCAGTCAAAAAAGAAAAAAAGTGCTTTTTTAATACAAGAATTTGTAAATTATTACTGTATTTCCATGTTTTCTTTATTTCAGATATATTTCAAGATTTCAAACCCAGTAAAATGTCTAGGAAAAAATGGAGAACCTGGTCAGGGATGAGACTAGATGAAATAAGAGACCATTTCACTCACCTTTTTCCTTCTTCATTAACTCTTCACAGTATTCTGAGGTAAAGTTTGTCAGCTCTTTTAATGTGTTTTGTGTCATATTTTCAAAACTGATAAGCTCATTTGAGATATTATTATACATATTCATGCATAGCGTTAAATTTTCTTCCAACTGTTGTATTTTGCTTTGTTCAATATCGTTTGTTGTTCTGTTGTTGAAAATGAGTTTCCAATAATCTATAATTAATATCAGGAGATTAATGACTTTAAAATAGTCAAAGTTTTCCAATAAATTATATTATCACAATTATTACTTAATAATTTAATGGAATACTCATATTAAAATGAAACTTACATATGTAAAAAATACTAACTGTATGTACTTCTAAGATTGAAATTTATTTGAGATAAAAAGATATGTTACACAATAGAGAACTAGTTCCTTGTTGAAGAAAATGCCCCAACATGTTTAAAAATAAAAAAAAAAAAGAACAAGAAACATCCATGTGAAGCAGGGATCTCAAAATAAAAGATGATGAAGTTCAGTAGTTAGCTTATAGATAATTCACACCTGTGAAGTTAGGAGGTACTATAACATACTGGTGAGCCTATGTGTTGTAATTTTTGAGTTTCTTGGACAGATATAACCATAATTTAAGGATGTGCAATTGGTAAATGGCAACTTCAGGATTAAAAAAACAAACAAACAAAAAAAAAAACAGAACATGGGGATCATGTCTCTAAGAGCATCAGGAGACTCAGAAAACTTCATAACTGCTTTATTTTGTGGATTGTTAAAACATATTTTGGTTTTTTTAAATAGGCTGGAGTTAGTTTACCTGAGAACCGTGCAACTTAATAGAATATTTAATTTTTAATTTAAGTTTTATGAGGATTAAATTAGATAAAATCACAAAGGATGGGTGCTCAAGAAAAGTTAACAATTATAATATTCCTTCTATTTCCTCAGAATGCCTTTGTACTCACTGTTGTAGGAGGGAAGAGAAGGGAAAAGAGAATCACCCACTAGCATCCAGGGTTGAGAAGAGATGCTCCCAAAATATGGAGTTCTTAAAAGAGTCTTTTAATTATCAAATAAGTAACTGATATTTAAAGAAAAAAAATCATTATAGGGCCTGGGAAACGCAGTAGAAGAATAGAAGACACAACCAATGTAGCAAAGCAGAGAAACATAAAGACATAAGGCAAAGGGCCATTAAAACCATAAAGTATAAATGGAATACTATGCAGCCATCAAAAGAAATGAAATCTTGCCATTTGTAATGACGTGGATGGAACTAGAGGGTATTATGCTGAGCGAAATGGGTCAATCAGAGAAAGACAATTGTCATATGGTCTCCCTGATATGAGGAATTTGAGAGGCAGGGTGGGGGCTTGGAGGGTAGGGAAGGAAAAAATGAGACAAGATGGGATTGAGAGGGAGACAAACCATAAGAAGCTCTTAATCTCATAAAACAAACTGAGGGTTGCTGGGGGGTGTGGAGGTAGGGAAAGTGTGGTTGGGTTATGGACATTGGGGAGGAAATGTGTAAGCCTGATAATTCATGGAACTGTACCCCTGGGACAAATAATACATTATATGGTAATAAAAATAATTAATTAAAAAATAAAATAAAAACCATAAAGTATAAAATGAAATGATAGATGTATAATCAAATACTCCCCCTGATCACTTACAGACCATACAGAATTGGAGAAGTATTCTGGGTTCTCTCACCTGGAAATTGAGTGTAAACATGATTATAGGACATGATTTGGGTAAAGACTGAATGAGATCATGACCCTTATGTGTTGCAATTTGAGTTTCTTGGACAGATATAACCATAATTTATATGTGAAGAGCTTGGGAAAACATTAGTACTCAAAAATGATAAGTAATATAATGTTATAAGAGTATTTAAATTATTAAATAAAATATTGATATAAATGATATCTACTCTATGACTCCAGAGATATTAATGCTGTTTTTATATTTTAATAGCCTTTAACTCCTGTTGACAGATACCAATTGCTTTTAGTTCCTTCTCTTTCTCTGTATTTTGAAGTTTTGGCAATTTATATGCATTATATCTTTATTGAGAAAATATATTTTTAAGCACTTGTGATTCCCTTTTTTCTTATTTGTGGAACAAACTGCTAATAAGGGTGGATTGGGAGTTTTCCTTTTCTTATAAAGATACTTCAGCTTTGATATTCAAAAGCCTACTCATTTCTTTTTATTCACCTATTTGTTCCTGAATTCACTCATTTATTCATTTATTACATTCATTCAGTCAAAGAATACCAAGCATGAATAAGCCATAGTCTGTGCTCTTATGAAGCCTGCATTATATTGGAGGAAAAAACCCTAACCACCAATTATTGCTATTGTCAAGAACAGTTATAGAAGTTTTAGGAAAAAAATAATCATCTGGGAGAAATTATCTTTCAAAAGACAGCACCATGAAACCAGCTCATACTCAGCTGAAATTGGTGTGATTCCTAGGACAAAATAACTGGCTATTAATGGAGGAATTAGAGAAAACATCAAGTATGATAATGCCATTTTGAAGTATGTTTGCAATTAGAATGAATTAGACAAGAAGAAAATGCATGAAGAATGGAGAATTTGCTTTAGACATATGAAATCATCATGCAAACTCTCAGTCTATAATTAATTGTATTTTTGTTGTATTGATTTCATCATTTCTAGAAAAATGGGTTTACATTACAATCTTTAGTCTTAGTTGTCACTGAAGGAATTTGTCATTAAAATATCCTTAATGATATGGTCCTACAGTAATGACACATATTTTCTCCTCTACTAATCTGGAAATATTATATGGATATGTCTTGGGACTTGGATTTATTTGCAACGTGCCTGATAAAACCAATCCACAGGCTCAGAGAAAAGTGGAAACTTACACCTCAGGCCCAGTGTCCCCAGTCCAGCCAGCACCACCAGGTTCATAGTCAACGAAATGAAAGCAACAGTGCACCACACTTTTGACTGAGTGCTATGTCCTGTGAAGAAGCACCAATTTAGAAAAATGACATGAAGCAACACGTTTTATGTTGTTTCCTTTTTCCATAAACCTGTCCAACACACCTGCCCCTTATGTATAGGACTATTGGAATGTTTTTAATGAAAATAATTGCTTGCAAAATCAAGCAAAGTCCTCATTAAATACATCTTTACATTCACAATTAACACTGAAAACACATAATTCTAAGTAAATGTGATCATAGGACATATTTTGGATACTTTCATTGACACTCTCTTGTTCATCTTTTAGCATTGTTTTTTCCCCTCCCACCTTCCGCATCTTGCCGTTTCCTCATCCTTCCCATCTCCAGGAAATCAGTGTTGGCCACCTGATGGTTGTTCTTTCCTAATTTTTCTATGCTAATATTGAGATCTATAATTTAATATGATTTACAATCCATTCTGATGATTGTCCTTTCAGGTTTTCTCTTTAATATATTATTAGGAAATCATCTACTTCCTTTAGACTATCAAATTTATTGCCATGAAGTTACAGAGGTTGGAGCTTTACACATATTTATTCTCTCCCATTTTATTTATTTATTTATTTATTTATTTATTTATTAAATGAGCGGAAGTGGATATGAGATTTCTGGGGTGTGCTCCATTTTTTTTTTAAGATTTTATTTATTTATTTGACAGACATCACAAGTAAACAGAGTTGCAGGAGGTGGGGGATGGGTGGGATGAGGCTCCCTGCTGAGCAAAGGGCCTGATGTGGGGCTAGATCCCAGGGTCCTGGGATCATGACCTGAGCCAAAGACAGAGGCCTTAACCTGAGCCACCCAGCCTCCCCTATTCTCTCCCATTTTAGTTACTTATTTAAACATATTCCTTTTTTAAAAAGATTTATTTATTGTTTTAGAGTAGAGAGAGAACATGGGGAAAGGGAGACAGAGAGAGAAAGAATCACAAGCAGACTCCCCACTGAGTGGGGAGCCCAACATGAGACTTGAACCTAGGACCCTGAGATCACAATCTGAGCTGAAACCAAGAGTCAGATGCTTAACCAACCGAGCCAACCAGGTGTCCTTAACTTGATAT
Source organism: Lutra lutra (assembly GCF_902655055.1). NCBI lineage: Eukaryota > Metazoa > Chordata > Mammalia > Carnivora > Mustelidae > Lutra > Lutra lutra. The sequence continues at coordinate 90,959,539 of NC_062285.1, forward strand.
CTGATACCTTTGCTTTCTCCATTTTTCCTTAATTTGGCTATTAGGTTTTTTTTTAAAATAAAACCAGTCTCAGATTAACTTTTCTCTTCAAAACCTTCCTATTTATTGATTTAAGCTTTTAAATTTATCAATTCTCTTAAATTCTTTTGTGATTTTATTATTTTTACGTTAAGATGGGTTATTATATTCTTTCTCCTTTGATTATGAAAAATTGGGATGAAAGTTTTTTTTTTTAAGATTTTATTTACTTATTTGACAGACAAGTAGGCAGAGAGACAGGCAGAGACAGAAAGAGGAGGAAGCAGGCTCCCCCTGAGCAGAGAGCCCGATGCGGGGCTCGATCCCAGGACCCTGGGATCATGACCTGAGCTGAAGGCAGAGGCTTTAACCCACTGATCCACCCAGGCGTCCCTGGGATGAAAGTTTTAGCTGTTTCCAAAAGGACATGTTTTCCTTTGCATTATATTCTTAATATCTGTAATTTTGGAATAGCTAAATTTAGACTCTCCAACCTAGACTTTTATAGTACTTTTATTCCCTTTCCTCCTCTCTCCTAATGCTGGGTTTTACTGTGACAGTTTAGTAAAATTTGTCCTAGACTACTATTGACTTTCTCTTGCAGTGTATCTATTTTATAGCAAAAATGATTTAGCACTTTCATTATCACAATTACCATTATATTTATTCCATCATCAGCTATTACTTTTTGACTCACCTCTAAATTTTCCCTTACGTTGAGGTCTGATTAATTCCTTGTATGTCTGGAAATTTTCTTGAGTATTTTTCTTAGATGGAGTACATGGTAAATTTTTATTTTGTTGGGATGGGTGATTTATATCTTTTCTGAATTAAAGATGGGAAAATGGCAGTTTTTCCCCCCTCCATATATATCCAGTACTAGAGGATATCTAATTATTCTTTATTTATTTCCTTTTTTATATATGTCCTTTTTCCTCTTTATGAAATCTTTTTTACATATTAGATTACTTGGATATGTTATCCAAACCTATTATGATTTTTATTACCTTTATAACTTTGAATAATTTCTTCTGTCTGATCTTCTAGAATATTCTGCTGGGTCTTAATGATCTTTGCTCTTTCTTTTAACTCATCTGCTGAAGTTATTGCTGTCAAAGTCATGTTTCAATTAAAAATTTTTTGATTCCATAATTTAATGTCTTAAAAAAATCTTATTATGCTGGTTGTTTAATTTGGTTATCTGTCCCTTTCAGGCATTCAATTTTACTGACAGTTACCTATTTGGGACTTTTGTGTTTTTTCTCCTTTGGCCTCTGGATCCCCTAAAATCAATAGCTATCTTTGTTTTCCCTTAGTTTTATTTACTCTGGAGTTTGAGATCAAGATTTGGGATACTTTGAGAAGCATCACACCTATGTGTAATGGAAAGCACAGTTGTTTCTTCCACTATATGTCAATGGCATGCCAGGTGACAAGCTGTTAATTAATTCTATGTTCCATAAAAAGGGACAAACTTGGTCCAGTGTCTTCTTGGATACAAAGTCTAGTACTTTCTCTGATTTAGAATTACAGAAGACCTTTTTTGCCTGTCTGTTCAGTTTGCAAATGAATGGTCTGAGACCAGAAAGATAAGCAAGCAAGTCCTTGTAGGACCACACAAGAAGGTTGGTATAATATTTCTGCTATGGAGTTCAATAATCTCAAGAGATTAGGACCTTTCCAAGGATGAAAGAGGCTTAAATCTTCTCCTAAGCTCTTCTTATCCTTTTTTTCCCTGTGAATCTCCATGTTCTTAAGTAACACAGAGGCAAACAAGTCATCACCTCTTCTCTTCATTGGAACCCCAATAAGAGTTTTGTTATAGACATACTTCCTATGTCTTTCCTATTTCTTCTAGTTTCTTTTAGGAGAGGCACTTACTGGTAGGAAATGGGAAGGAAGGGCAGAATAAAATTGCATTTGGGCTGACTGAAATGTTGATTAAAAATCAGTCTGGAATTAATCTTAGAGATATAGCTCATTCCTTTACCTTCTTTCTCCCTAAAAATTCTGATAAGATAAAAATAGAGAATAAAAAATGTATAGATTCAAAATAATGAGAAAGGAAACTACATATATGGCATTTGGAAGGTAGAGAACAAAAGTTGCTAGTAACTTCGTGGGCCTTGGAAAAGTGAACCAAAGTCAAAATTCTCATTTAAAGATCCCAAAAGTTGCATTTTGGTGGCTCAGTTAGTTAAGCATTTACCTTCAGCTCAGGTCATGATCTCAGGGTCCTGGGATCAAGTCCTGCATTGGGGTCTTGCTCAGTGTGGAGTCTGTTTCTCCCTCTCCCTCTTCCCCTCCTTGCACACTCTCTCTCTTGCACTTGCTCACTCTGTTTCTTGAATAAGTAAATAAAATCCTTTTTTTAATGTTTCACTCATTTCATTTGTTTTTTATTATGCTCAGTTAACCAACACAAATATTCTGTCTCTCAAATAAATAAATGAAAATTTAAAAAAAACTCAAAAGTTTTGTAAGTTGGTGATAACCTCCTACTTTATCATCTCAAGTGGAGGTGTGGGGAAGCCTGAAAACTGAGAAAGTAGCTGAAAATTTACATATGATTCAGATAGACTCTTAACCCCATATCTTCTCCCTGATTTCATACAATGAGTTACCCTCTGTGAGATAATAGGATATATATCTATACTGTATCTGTATCTATATGACTATCTATCTGCTCTGCTTCCTGTCACAGAGCTTCCAAAACCTTGATATTTTTTTAAGTGGTAAGAACACTAGGAGCATCTCTTCTTCTAATATTTGATTCTTTTTTTTTAAGATTTTATTTATTTATTTGACAGATCACAAGTAGGCAGAGAAGCAGGCAGAGAGAGAGAGAGAGAGAGGAAGAAGCAGACTCCCCATGGAGCTGGGAGCCCGATGCGGGGCTCGATCCTAGGACCCTGAGATCATGACCTGAGCCGAAGGCAGAGGCCCTAACCCACTGAGCCACCCAGGCGCCCCTAATATTTGATTCTTAACCCTGCTCCTCACACAAGGATCCTAAACCCTTATACAATCCTAAGTGATAAGGAGCATCTTTGCTCTTATTATTTTTTTTAAGATTTATTTATTTATGAGAGAGAGAAAGAGAATGCACACAAGAGTGGTGGGAGGGGTAAGAGAGAGAGAATCTTTAAGCAGACTCCCCACTGAGGGTGGATCCTGGGAAGGGGCTTGATTCTAGGACCCTGAAATCATGATCTGAGCTGAAACCAAGAGTCTGACACTGCACCAACTGAGCCACCCAGGTGCCCCAGGAGCATCTTTTGTTCTAATGAAGTGAGTCTGAGTGGGCATGTGGATGGGCTCCTGGGTGAGAGATGGTCACGAGAAAGACCAAGCCATGACAAGAAGCTTGGAATTTTCACACCCCCACCACCCCCACTTCTCTTGAGCAGGGAAAAAGTCTGAAAATGGAATCATTAACTCCATCAATCATGCCTATGTAAGGAAACCGCCATAAAAATCCCAAAAGTATGAGGTTCAGAGAGCTTCCAGGCTGGTGAACATAATATCAGGAGGGTGACCCACCCCTGCTTAGGACCCTCCCAAATCTCACCTTATGTATCCTTTATCTGGCTGCTTATCTCTATCCTTTATCATATTCTTTAATAAAGTGGTAAATGTTAAATGGTTCTCTGAGTTTTATGACCTGCTGGGGCAAATTAAGAGTACCTCAAGAGGGGATTATGGGAAACTCTGTTTTATAGCCAAATCTGAATGAAGTTGTAGGTAATCTGGGGACATACTTCTTGCAATTGTCATTTTAAATAGGGGGTGGGGCACCTGGGTGGCTCAGTAGGTTGAGGCCTCCTTTGGCTCTGGTCCGTAATCCCGGGGTCCTGAGATTGAGCCCCCCCCGGCAAGCTCTCTGCTCAGCGGGGAGCCTGCTACCCCCTCCCCCAGCCTGCCTCTCTGCTTACTTGTGATCTCTGTCAAATAAATAAACTAAATTATTTAAAAAAAAATAAGTAGGGTGGGAGCAGTCTTTTGAGACTGAGACTTTACCCTGTAGATCTTGACACTATCTCCAGGTAGACAGTAATAGAACTGAGCTGAATTGTAGGACATGGCAGCTGCTGTCACAGAGAAGTGCTTGATGTGGGAAAAAAGTCCATGCATTTGATGACAGAAGTATCAAAATTGAACTGTTCTGTGTGAATAGTAAAGGAGAAATCGCAGGGAAAAAACTCACAGTAGAGAAGAAATTTCTTTTTCTTTTTTTTCTTTTTTCCCACAACAAGTGGAAACTAAGGTTTCCCTTAATACCCTCTCATAGTCATTCTGAGAGAAAACTGTCTGGGACAGAGTATTGGAGGAATCCTCTCCAGAGCAACTAACTGACCTAAGAGGGGAAATTCAAACAAACAAACACATACAAATATTGACAATTGGGTTTCTCAGAGAATCACCCAAGTACATGAAGGATACACATATACCCTCATATAAAAATGAGATCCCTCTCAATTAATTTGGCATCACACTCTTTTTAAAAAATATATATTTTATTTATTTATTTGACAGAGAGAGAGAGAGCACAAGTAGGGGGAGTGGAAGAGGGAAAAACAGAATCCCTGCTGAACAGGGACCCCAATATGGGGCTCGATCCCTGGACCCTGAGATCATGACCTGAGCCGAAGGCAGATGTTTAACCGACTAAGCCACCCAGGTGCCTTTGGCATCTCACTCTTAAATGATTACAGGCAACCAAATATCACCAGATATTCGAAGAAAGCTGCCAACATGAAAGACTGAGGGAAAAAAAAAAAAGACCGAGAAAAAAAAAAAAAAAAGACAAAATGAAAGCAGAGATAACACAGTGAGAACACTTAAAAAGTTCTGTAAATAAACTAAGATCTTTTACATTTCTACTGGAAATGTAAAAATGGAAAATAATTTTCACAGTTTCTTGTAAAGTAAATATACCCATCTAACCCAGAATTCTACTCCTATGTATTTACCTGATAAGATTTTTTTTTTTTTTTTAATTTTAGGGATGCCTGGGTGGCTCAATGGGTTAAGCTTCTGCCTTTGGCTTAGGTCATGATCTCAGGGTCCTACGATCAAGACCCAAATTGGGCTTTCTGCCTAGCAGGGAACCTGCTTCCCCCCTCTCTCTCTGCCTGTCTCTACCTCCTTGCAATCTCTCTCTCTATGTCAAATAAATAAATAAAATCTTTAAAACAAAAAAAAAAAGATTTTTTTATTTTAAAGTAGGTTCCACACAACCCTGAAACCAAGACCTGAGCTCAGATAAGGAGTTGGACATTCAACAAACTGAGCCATCCAGGCACCATTGACTATTTACACTAGTCCCAATCTGGAAGCCACTGAAATGTCCATCTACAAATGAATGGGTAAACATTTTGTGTATTCATACTATGGAATACTATTCAGCAATGAAAAGGAATTAACTATTGAAAACATACAATATGAATTAATCTTAATAACATTATGCTTAATAAAAGAAGCCAGTCATAGAAGACTGCATGTTATTTGAATCCATTTATATAAGATCTGAGAACAGACAGAATAATGTAGGGTGACAGAAAGTAGATCAGTGATTACCTCAGTCTAAAATTGGTGGTGGGGATAACTTAGAGGGGAAATTTTTTTGTATTTTGTTTTTACTTTTTGGGAACACTGATTAAGAAATTTTATTATAGAAAATGAATGCATCCAATATCCCCAAATACATTTGTAACAACAGACACACAGGAAACATGATAATATTTGCTACATCATAGCCTTATTCTTTCCAAAGGATAAAACATTATGCAAAAACAGGGAGTGAAGGTTGAAAGAGAGAGGTGGTTAGAGAAAGCAGGTACTGTCCTTTTGATTAAAAGACACAAAATACTTTTTGGGGTGACAAAAATATTGTGTATCTTGATTTTGGTTACAGAGGTTTATATTTGTTAAGTACAATAAACTATGCAATTAAGGTTAAGGGTGTATTCTTTTGTATTTAAATTGTACTTCAATAAAGTTGACTTGAAATGAAATTTTTCAAAAGTAAGATACAATTTTGTATCTATGTCTGAAACTGGAATGTTATATTAGAAGACTCGAGGGGAAAAAAAAGAGTTCATTGAAAATGAAATGATACAAGGAACATGTTTGTACTACGTAAATTAAAATATACTTTTAAAAAATCATCCATGAGGGTAACTGGGTGGCTTAGTTGGTTAAGCGTCTGCCTTTGGTTCAGGTCATAATCCCAGCGTCCTGGGATTGAGTCCCACATTGCAGGGTTGTAAGGAGGGAAGGTCCCTGCTCAATGGGGAGCTGTTTCTCCCTCTACCTTTTCTCCCTGCTCATAATCTCTCTCTCTCTCTCTGACAAATAAAGAATATTAAAAAGAAAAGAAAAGAAAAGAAAACCATCCATGAAATTGAACAGAGGGATGAAATGATGAAAAATGGGAGGAAATACGGAGCCCCTACGTGATACAGACGATTAAGCAACCTACTCTTCATTTTGCCTCAGGTAGTAATATGAGGGGCCTGAGATAAAGGCCCGTACTGGACTCCATTTTCAGCATGGAGTCTGCTGATGTTTCTCTCTCCCTCTGCCCCACATTTCTCTCTCTCTCTCTCTCTCTCTCTCTCTCTTTCCAAAATAGAGAAATCTTTAATAAAGAAAAGGAAAGTGGAAGGAAATAATATTGTAAAATAGGAAAAATCTAGAAAAAGACAAAAACACTGGGGATGGATGAAGAAAATAAAAAGAAGATGTTTTCCCATAAGTAAAGGATATGACTTTTTATCACCTTTTGTTTATCCTCCTTATTTCCCTTCTCAAAAGTTTTCCATCTTTATTTTTAAAAATAATCTCTAATTGTTATGTTCTGGTGTCTCCCAAATGCTCTTCTTAACTTTCTCCAGTAGCTACATTTATTCACATAGGGCTTACCTGCCACAGCTCTGCTCTCTGCCATCTCAGGTATGCTCTCAACTCCCCCTGCTCTATTTTCAGTTTCACCATCCATTTCCATTTCAGGAACTTTATGATTGTCTTAAAAAAAAAAAAAAAGTGTTTTTTAAAAAAGGTCAGTTTTCTCTATTCTTTACTTTCTATCTAGATAATACCAGTGTTCCTGGCCTGATGCTGATTCTGATGGTAGATATTTTAAATAGACAAACCCTGGGGCACCCGGGTGGGTCAGGTGGTTGGTTAAGTGTTGGACTCTTGATTTCGATTGAGGTCATGATCTCAGGATGGTGAGATCAGTCCCCCTGTGGGGCTCTTTGCTGGGCACAGAGCTTACTTAAGATTCTCTCTCTCCCTTTCCCCTCCACCTCCATGCTCACATGCTTTCTCTCTCTCCCTCCCTCTCTCATAAGTTAATTAATTAATTAATTAATTAATTAACAAACACTGTGTGATCTTTTACTAAAATAAAATTCAAAAACCTACCCTACTGTATAAAAAAAGATTAAATTGTCTTATAAGGAAACATGTATTGGAGAATATATAACAGAATGTAAATTGGATCTCCCAGTTTATAAGCACTCTAAGTCAGTTGCCCATGGATGGCAAGTATGTAATACTTCTCCCCAGTACATACAATGCCTTTGTCAATATTGTAGACACAGAGAAGAGGACCCTATTTAGGGGAACTGGTCCCTAAAACATTATCCACTAACCTGATGCCTCAAATTATATAACCAGAGACATGTTACTAGAAGTGATTTTTCTTCCTCATTTGAATATAAAATACTTTGGGGTAAATTTATAAAGTAAAAATTCCATATGTTGGGGCGCCTGGGTGGCTCAGTGGGGTAAGCCTCTGCCTTCAGCTCAGGTCATGATCTCAGGGTCTTGGGATCGAGCCCCACATCAGGCTCTCTGCTCAGTGGAGAGCCTGCTTCCCCGCCCTCTCTCTGCCTGCCTCTCTGCCTACTTGTGATCTCTGTCTGTCAAATACATAAATAAAATCTTTAAAAAAAATTCCATATGTATGTGTACACATATGTATGTGTACATTCCATATGTATTGTATGTATTCCATACATACACATACATACATATGTGTGTACATATATATACACATACGTACATATATATAGATAGATGATATAATTTTATAATAAGATCAAAAAGACTGAAAACAAATACAAAGGAATAAAAATAATATAGATAATAAAATATAAATAACAAAACATAATCCCAGGGATGGCACAAGAAACCATGTATCCTATAGCAATACAAAAATTTCAATAAATATAATTTTGATGTTCCCCCAAATCATCTTCTTACTGTTTCACTGTTACTTCTAACTTTCTAGGAATTGAATTCCTGAATAAAACAGACTGGAATTATATGGCCTGGAATGATATTATATAGAGATAAGACACCTTCAGTCTTGCTCCTTCACAGAAAGAAGCAAATGTTTAGCACACCATGACTGACTAGGATCCCAGGTTCCTTTAAATCTCATAGCATATGTCTATATTATATCTTTCAGCAGTTAAATAAAAATCCTAGATATTTATGTTCATACTATTACTGTTTTTACTTCCCATAATAGCTTGTATGTGAGATCATCCAAAATGTCTAAAAAACATAAGAAATGTTATTTTCGTGACACCAGAGATCTGGATTTCCAGAGGCTTAAACCACCATGTTTGTTTTGTTTTGTTTTCCACAAATTATGATTTTACAAGCTAAATAAGACAGACAACACTAAGCTCTGGCATAGCAACTTCCCTATGGACTGGCACTCTGTCATCAAAATCATCAGCCTTTTGAGTTGAAGGCGAGGAGAACTCACCAGTGTAGTTAAATAGCTCTCTTTTCTGGTATGTCTGATCCTACATGGAGGCTTTTACCTGCTCTCTTGAGACTGTAGCTCTCCTGGGATGTCTTCACCTGGGAAGCATTTGGAAATTTGAGAGTAGCATAAGTCACTTCTTCAGGCATACTGAACAAATACAGCACTGTTGGTCACTGGGTGTGGTGCATGTCTCACCGAACTTCACAGAAGCTGCTCCTGTGGCATGATCTATGCATGTGATGACTAAGTTCAATGATCTACCTTTGTAAAAACCAAGCAAAAATATAGTGTCAGAAAACAGAACTGATCCACTGAGAATTTCAGAATTGCTTTATTCACACCTCCACACACATCTCTTATCTTTCTTTTCTTAACTTCCTCCAGTAAACACCAGGTTGAAGAAATGGTCCTGAAAGAAAAATGTGGGTTTTAAATATAAACATTCTTTTTTTTTTTAATTTGTGGAAAATAGCAGTGACCTCCCAACTTAAGAAGGCTCTGTGGAAAAAATACAAATAAAAGTATCACCATTTCTGCATACATAAAGTTGTTAATCAGCATGTGCCTGTGAGAACAGTGTTGTAATAAAAAACACTTAACTCACTACTAACTCCCAGAAAACCACAACTGAGTTAGTTCTCACCAAAATATTGTTCCCTTTCTTTTTCCTTCCTATTTTTGTGGGTTGAAAAAAGTCTTTAGAAGTTAAAAGAAGAATACTGGGGCACCTGGGTGGCACAGTCAGTATCGTGAGATCAAGCCCAGTATCTGGCTCCCTGCTCAGCTGTTGTATGTTGGGGGTGGGATGTCTGCTTGGGATTCTCTCCCCCTGCCCCTCCCCCCACTCTGTGTCTTTCTAAGATAGATAAATAAATTTTTTAAAAAAGGAAAAATATTAATAGAGCAATACAAAACCGAAGAGTGATAATCGGAGAAAGAGCAGGAAAAGCTACATTTGAGCTACATTAAATAGAGATTTTTCCCCCTCCTCACCCCTACCCTCCACACAGAACAGCCCCTGAAAAGAAGGGAGATGTATTTTAGAAGTGGAAGTTCTTTATTTAGAGTATATCTGTCAGGTTAGGATCTGAACTCTAAGAAATTGAATTTGGGAGGAACGTAGGGTGTATGTATGCATTAATCTGTTCTACAGACTGAGGAGTTATAAAGTTCAGGGAGCTCAAGTGCCTTGGTCATAGTCCAGCAAAGATTAGTCCATAGAGAACATACTCTGCATCCTGAATATCTAGCATAGTGGCAAATGTGTACCACATATTTAGTTAGTATCTTTAAATGCGTAAGTTACTAACTCATTCAGAAATAATCATAGTATTGCTCAGTGAAAAGCACCTGTTAAATACTATTATTAATAAGAACACCTTTATTGACATTTAAGAACGACTGGGACATTGTGCAGTAGGTACAGAGTCTAGAAAAAAATGGGGTTAAATCACAATATTACAAAGGTAAAAATCAAGAATATTTAATGTGGTATTGAAAAAGACAGTATACATATTTTTTTAGGAAAACCATGTTCTGATACATAAACCTTGAAGAGATGAGAAAGACTAAAGACTTCCACCATGAAGCTTAGAATTTTCACTGATTTTAATTGCTCTGGAGTAACAGATATTTCTCCTATCCTCATAAACGTGGTTTTATTAGTAAGGAACTCCCTGGTGGGGGGTGGGGGGCAGAATCATTCACTCTTCTAATCTTCCTTCTGAAACCTTAAGTAGTAATGTATCTCCTAAATCTTCAAGGCTCAGATTTCTTCTCACATGTTATTTTCACCCCACCCCAGTCTGATCATAATATACCTTGTCTCCATAAATATAAGTGCAGTACAATTCATTTCATAGATGGATTCTGCCTATTTGAAAAATAAAATGAATATTTTTGCTTGGAAGTTCAGGAACATTAACTTATTTATGTATTCATTTCTTTATTCAACAAATTAATCAAGGATTTACTATATACTATACATTATTCCAAAGGAAATGACAGGCACATTTTCTTCCTTAATGTAGTTTACATTCTACAATTCATATATTTGTTTGTACATATACATTAATGTTTTATATTATTTATTCATGGATAAGTAATACAATGTAATGCATACAATGCAATGGTCCTATGCATAGGAATAAAGCAGGGAAAAGTAGGGGGCCTGGGTGGCTCAGTGGGTTAAGCCTCTGCCTTCAGCTCGGGTTATGATCCCAGGGTCCTGGGATCGAGCCCCACATTGGGCTCTCTGCTTGGAAGTGAGCCTGTTTCCACCTCTCTCTCTCTGCCTGCCTCTCTGCCTACTTGTAATCTCTGCCTGTCAAATAAATAAATAAAAATCTTAAAAAAAAAAAAGGGCAGGGAAAAATAGGGTGGCAGAGGAAGGAGAGGAGGCTTTTATGTTAAACAGAGTAATCCTGGAAGGCCTCCGTGGAGGTGTCATTTGGCACAGAGAATAGTAACAGCAAAAATACTGTTGTACAAAAATATGCTAATTTAATGCCTTAATATTTACCATCTGTTTAGTTACTGAAATCATGAGTCAGAATAATTTTTTGAAGTGAATTATTTGCTCTTTCAATTTCAGAGTTTTCAGGATTTTTAAATTTCCCCTTTTTTTCTAGTTTCCTTGTAATATGTTCCCTCTTTTCAACTTCTGGACCACACTTGATCCCTTGTCAAATCTAAATCTAACCAAGGAAAGAAATATGTTAAATACTGTGTCCTCATCTTATTTGAAAAGAAATTAATTCAATTCTCCATCTCTGGACCCACCAGGCTAATCCCAGTAACTTGATTCACATAGACTTCTTGGATTTGTTTCACTACCAGTAAGACTTTATTCTGAAACCCTGAATCAGAGCCTTTCATCAATGCTTATACCCACACTGACCAAATCACAAAGCACCAGCTAAAAAAATAATAACAATTCAGCAAACGAAGACAGAAAACCAAAAACTGACAGATGTAGGACCTGGCTAACAATACTCAGGAGAGCAGTGACAAAATGTCCAGGATGAACATTGTAACAGCCCTTGTATAATTTTAGTCCAGAATGGAATAGAAAGACTGGAGACACAGGAAAAGACGACTCTGAGAGGAAAGGACACACCACAGAAAGTACAATATGGCAAAGAATCTAAAATCTGGAAGATATCTTATACATAATTCAAGGAAGGAAGAAAGAATTAGATAACTAAAAGACAAAAACAAATAACTTGGTAGGATAACTATGTCCAAATATGGAGCAAATGCAAGTTTGGGATGACTTGAACAATTAATGAGGCAAAATTAGAAAATTCTATTTGAACCTTATGCTGAGAATACTGAGATTTGAGTGGCGTGTCGGAGATGTAGAGAGAGATTTCTAATTATTACAATGGAATTCATCATCATCCAATCATAATAGGGTAAATAAATGCATTTTTAAAATTAAACCAATGGTTAAAATTTTAAATTTAAATTTTAAAATCAACCAATGATAAAACCATGAAATATATTATGACTATGGAACATATGCAAACTTCAGTATTAGCAGTATAACCGTAAAGGATCAAATGACAGGGATTAAGAAAGGGCAAAATGAGAAGAGTGGAGGGCAGGAGAAATAGAAGGAAGAGTAATGGTACCAATCTACACCTCCTATGTGTTGGAGAAATTAGAGATCCACTCTGTGTATCTCTAGATTAGAGATCTAGATTAGAGATCTAGATCTAGTGTTTTCTAGATTAGAAGTAAAGGTTTACGTTAAGAGATGAGGGAAAGGAAGAGAGACAGTGCCTTTAAATCATCTGTCAAAACAGGAAGGCAACAGATAATTTCTGAAGTTGAGAAATCCATCTGGAGTAGCACAAACTATTTAATGATATAAAGATGATCATCATAAGAAATAAAAAAAAGAATTGAAAAAAAATTGCCTCTAAGGAGCAAGACAATCATTTGAAGAGAGATATTTTTATTGACTAATAAGCTTTTCTGAACTATTTCATTTAAATGTGTACATATATTATTCTGAAAAATGAAAATAATAATAACTGTCTTATTCGTGGTTGTTCATGTAGTATGTATTTATGGCTATTAATTAAGGTTCTCTCTCCAATTTCATAATTTGCCTTCATTCAGGCCCTGTCCCAACTGATTTCTTTACTATTGACGCTGACCTCAATTTAAAACCCATTGAATAGTATATCATACTTTCTGCAGTGAAGTATGGACATAGATTTTAATTTTATATATGTCTTATTTCTGTATATAGGAAGCTGTACATAGTCAAATTACATTTAAATAATTAATATAGGTTTGTAAAAATACAAATGTTATTACATAATGAATAACTTTTTTTTTATTTTATTTTTTATAAACATATAATATATTTTTATCTCCAGGGGTATAGGTCTGTGAATCGCCAGGTTTACACACTTCACAGCACTCACCATAGCACATACCCTCCCCAGTGTCCATAACCCCACCCCCCCCAACCCCTCTCCCCCCATCAACCCTCAGTTTCTTTTGTGAGATTAAGAGTCACTTATGGTTTGTCTCCCTCCCAATCCCATCTTGTTTCATTTACTCTTCTCCTACCCCCTTAACCCCCCATGTTGCATCTCCTCTCCCTCATATCAGGGAGAGCATATGATAGTTGTCTTTCTCCGATTGACTTATTTTGCTAAGCATGATACCCTCTAGTTCCATCCACGTCATCCCAAATGGCAAGATTTCATTTCTTTTGATGGCTGCATAGTATTCCATTGTGTATATATACCACATCTTCTTTATCCATTCGTCTGTAGATGGACATCTAGGTTCTTTCCATAGTTTGGCTATTGTAGACATTGCTGCTATAAACATTCGGGTGCACGTGCCCCTTCGGATCACTACGTTTGTATCTTTAGGGTAAATACCCAGCAGTGCAATTGCTGGGTCATAGGGTAGTTCTATTTTCAACATTTTGAGGAACCTCCATGCTGTTTTCCAGAGTGGTTGCACCAGCTTGCATTCCCACCAACAGTGTAGGAGGGTTCCCCTTTCTCCGCATCCTCGCCAGCATCTGTCATTTCCTGACTTGTTAATTTTAGCCATTCTGACTGGTGTGAGGTGATATCTCATGGTAGTTTTGATTTGTATTTCCCTGATGCCGAGTGATGTGGAGCACTTTTTCATGTGTCTGTTGGCCATCTGGATGTCTTCTTTGCAGAAATGTCTGTTCATGTCTTCTGCCCGTTTCTTGATTGGATTATTTGTTCTTTGGGGGTTGAGTTTGCTAAATTCTTTATAGATTTTGGACACTAGCCCTTTATCTGATATGTCATTTGCAAATATCTTCTCCCATTCTGTCAGATGTCTTTTGGTTTTGTTCACTGTTTCCTTTGCTGTGCCAAAGCTTTTGATCTTGATGAAATCCCAATAGTTCATTTTGGCCCTTGCTTCCCTTGCCTTTGGCGATGTTCCTAGGAAGATGTTGCTGTGGCTGAGGTCGAAGAGGTTGCTGCCTGTGTTCTCCTCAAGGATTTTGATGGATTCCTTTCTCACATTGAGGTCCTTCATCCATTTTGAGTCTATTTTCGTGTGTGGTGTAAGGAAATGATCCAATTTCATTTTTCTGCATGTGGCTGTCCAATTTTCCCAACACCATTTATTGAAGAGGCTGTCTTTGTTCCATTGGACATTCTTTCCTGCTTTGTCGAAGATTAGTTGACCATAGGGTTGAGGGTTTATTTCTGAGCTATTCTGTTCCATTGATCTATGTGTCTGTTTTTGTGCCAGTACCATGCTGTCTTGATGATGACAGCTTTGTAATAGAGCTTGAAGTCCGGAATTGTGATGCCACCAACTTTGGCTTTCTTTTTCAATATTCCTTTGGCTATTCGAGGTCTTTACTGGTTCCATATAAATTTTAGGATTATTTGTTCCATTTCTTTGAAAAAAAATGGATGGTACTTTGATAGGAATTGCATTAAATGTGTAGATTGCTTTAGGTAGCATAGACATTTTCACAATATTTATTCTTCCAATCCAGGAGCATGGAACATTTTTCCATTTCTTTGTCATAATGAATAACTTTTAAACATGAACATTTTATTGGAAACATATCCTTAAGTGACGCTACTGTGTCCTTTCTGATTCAACCTATCCCCTACATCCTGCTCTCATTCTAATATTTGACATTTGAGAACTGTTTTAACAAAATAATCTGTGACGAGGCAATTAAATTGAATAGGTTGCTATGCTTCCTTTGAAATGAGCCACATGATTTGACAAAAAAATCAGCAAGTATACAGTAGACTTTAACAAACCTATCAACCATATTGATCTGATGGGCATCTATAGAATAAATGACAAGACAAAACATGGTGAAATGTATTGAAAAACACACTGAAAAAGAAAGACAACTTGGAAAACTTACTCTACCTAAGACTTCTTATAAAGCAACCATATGTAAGACAGTGTGATTTTATTGTTGCTTTAGATAAACAGGTCAGTGAAAAATATTGAAGCCCGTAATAGACCCACATATTTTTGATCAGTTGATTATTCTTACCAAGATACAAAGGCAGTTCAGTGAAGAAAGCATACTCATTTCAAAAGTTGGATATTATTATGAAAAAAGTTAGATTTTTAAAGTTTATTTATTTATTTATTTATTTGACAGAGAGAGATCACAAGCAGGCAGAGAGGCAGGCAGAGAGAGAGGAGGAAGCAGGTTCTCCGCTGAGCAGAGAGCCCGATTCGGGGCTCGATCCCAGGACCCTGAGATCATGACCCAAGCCGAAGGCAGCGGCTTAACCCGCTGAACCACCCAGGTGCCCCTGAAAAAAGTTAGATTTTTATCCATATTTCGTACCACAGAAAATAATGAACAACAAAAATGCGGAACATAGACCTAAATATAAAACTTAAAACTATAAAACTTCAAGAAGAATAAAAGGAGAAAATCTTTATGATTTTGGCTTAGGCAAAGATTTCCTATATACAACAGCAAAAGTGTGATCCGTGAAATAAAAAATAAATAAAAAATTTGAGCTGATGAAAATTAAGGGCTTTTGTCTTTGAAAAAGAATGTTTGAGGACATAAAAAACAAAGACAAGACAAACACTGGAAAAAAAATTGTCATTCACATATTTCAAAAATTAAAAAAAAAATTAAAATTAAAATTAAAATACACACTCACACCCACACTAAAACCACGCTTTGTCTTCCACGCCCTAGTACCACAGGATAGCTGGTGTGGGCTTGTGGAAATTGTATTCTCTGAGACCACAAACTCTCTGAGACAGACCCTGCTCCAGTCTGTGCTTTAAGGAGAAAGGGGAGAAAAAGTTCCTTGAGTTCTTGGTCCTTTCTAAGCATGGTTTTTCTGTGTCCCAGTGCACCTAGGACTAGTATGGTCTTGGGGACCCTGGGCTTGCCAAGATCATAAGTTTCTGTGCCAGCCTGACCCAGCAGTTATGGCATTAGGAGCCACTAATTATGGCATTCCAACCCATCCCTTCTGATATTCAGACCCTGCTCCAGTCTGGGCTTTTAAGGTAGATGAGAAGAAGAGAGATTTCCCATAGTCCTTAGCCCTTTTAAACCCCAGGTTCTTTTTTTGTGCTGCAGCACAACTAGGGCTTGTGGAATCAACTCAACTGGGTCGTGTGGACCATGAGCTCACTGATGCAACCAGACCTGCCCATTATGGTGTCCAGATCCTGCTCTGATCTAGGCTTTTAAGGTGGGGTGGGAACATAAACAGTGTGTTCTCCAGTCCCTTATACTGGGAGAGTATCCCCTCAGTTACTCCACAACCTGGCAGACTTCTAGTGTTTTCTATTTATATGTTCTTTTAAACAGAGATTTTTTTTTCCATACCCAAAGACAGAGGGATCTGTTCCCAGGCTGTCCCTCCCTAAAGTGTTTGCAGCCTCAGGTGTGGAGTTTCCCTCTGTTACAGTGTCTCCATTATCTCTTGCTGTTCCATTGCCATTCTATCTATCTGTGGTTGTTCAGTAGTTGTTTAGTTGACCTTCAGTTCTTCAAGAGGAATTGTTCTATTAATGGGTGTATTTTTGTGTGTTCTGTGGAGGAGGTGATATCAGAGTGTTCCTATGTCACTGTCTTGAATCAGGACCCTCCTATTAGAATGGTTTTAAAACAAACTGTATCAAGTCTTGATAAAAATGGGATGAATAGTGTGACTGGGTGTCTCAGTTGGTTAAGTGACTACCTTCTGCTCAGATCATGATCCCAGGGTCCTGGGATCGAGTCCTGCTTCAGGCTCCCTGCTCAGCACAGAGTCTGCTTCTCCCTCTGATCTTCCCCCTCTAATTCCCTCTTTTCTAAATAAATAAATAAAATTTTAAAAAAGAAAATGTGATGTATAAATGGAATTCTTTTTTCCCAGTTTTTTTTGAGATATAACTGACATATAGCAATGTAAGTTTAAGGTGTACAGTATAATAATTTGACTTACATATATTATGATTGCCATAGTAAGTTTAATTAACATCCATCACTTCATATAGATACAAAAAATAGAAAGAAAAAATGGTTTTTTCCTTGTGATGAGAACTCTTAAGATTTACTCTTGTAAAAACTTTCAAATATTAACCTCATTTTAACCTCAGTCATTATGCTGTACATTAGACCCCTAGTATTTATTTATCTAATAGCTGCAAGCTTGTGCCTTTTGGCCACTTCACCCAATATCTTCTTCCCCAAACCTCTGTCTCTGGTAACCACTAATCTGATCTCTTTGTGTATATATATCTATTTTAAGGTTCCACATATAAGTGAGATCATAAATTATTTATATTGTCTTTCACTGCCTGACTTACTTCACTTAGTCTAATGCTCTCAAGATCCATCCATGTTGTCATAGTTGGCAGGAGTTCTTAATTTTTTTATGGTTGAATAACATTCCATTGTATACACACACACACACACACAGAGGAATCAAACTTCTTTATCTATCCGCTGTCAGTGGAAGCTGGGGTTGTTTCTATATTTGGGCTATTGCAAATAATGCTTCAGTGAACATGGGGGTACATAAAATTTTTTGACACAGTGTTTTCATTTCCTTCTAATACATACTTAGAAGTGGAATTGCTGGATTATATGGTAGTTCTATTTTTAATTTTTTAAGGAAACTCCAAACTGTTTTCAGCAGTAGCTGTAGTAATTTTCCATCCTATGAATGGTGCACAAGGGTTTCCTTTAATCCACATCCTTGTCAGCATGTGTTACCTCTCATCCTTGTGATGATGGCTGTTCTAACAGGCATGAGGTGATATCTCATTGTGGTTTTGATTTCTATTTCCCTAATAGTTATTGATGTGCAAATGGAACTCTCATACACTGATAATGAGGATGTCCAATTATACAATGACTTCAGAAAAGTGTTTGGTAACTTCTTGAATTGTTAGGCCAACACCTACCATCTGATCAGTCTCTATACTCCTAGATATTCACCAAAGATAAATAAAAACATGCCCATAGAGAGACTTATGTACAAATGCCTATAGTAGTGTTAATTGTTACAATCAGGAGTAACCTAAATGACCCTCAGCAAGTGAATGGATAAACATATCCAAACAATGGGACAGTACTCAGCTCAGCAGTAAAAGGAGTGATCCGGTGATATAAACAGCAACGTACAAAAATCACAAATAACTTATTCTGATGAAAAGAAGTCACCAAAAAGCACACATACTCTATAATTCCATTACTCAAAATTTTGGAAAATGCAAACTGATCTATAGTGACAGAAAGGATGTCAGTGGTTACAAGGAGATACGGTGGCAAAGAACATTGAGGAGGAGAGAATACACACCATCAAAAGCAAACTTTTGAGGATATGGATATGTTCACTATTTTGAATGTGATGATTTCATGAGTTTATACATATGTTAAAAATTAATATATTGTTAACTTTAAATATGTGCAATCTATTCTATATTAATTATAACTCAATAAAACTACTATTGCCAAAACTTCTTGCAGGATATTCAATTAGTTTATTAAGAGTTATTTAAGAGTCTTTTTTTTTTTATTTGACAGAGAGAGATCACAAGTAGGCAGAGAGGCAGGCAGAGAGAGGAGGAAGCAGGCTCACTGCTGAGCAGAGAGCCCGATGTGGGGCTCGATCCCAGAACCCTGAGATCATGACCTGAGCTGAAGGCAGAGGCTTAACCACTGAGCCACCCAGGTGCCCCCTATTTAAGAGTCTTAAAGTAAAGGAAAGATATACCACATTCTTGGATTAGAATACTAAAATTATAAAGTGGTCAATTCTGAAATTTACTTAAAATGTGATATAATAAGCATCAATACCAAATACCGAATACCAAAGTAGCTGATTGCAGACATTGAATGTCAACTAATTCAGCCAGACTTTATGGGTATCAAGATAGTTCATCTAAAGAGAACAATTTATGGTAACTCTGATGTTCATATTTCCACATAACTGATTCCATTTTTCTCAGGGCTAAATCCCAAGCAGAAAAAAACAGCTCAAAGTTTTAGATAGTCTCAATGGGCGTAGAGCGATGAAACTGGAGTCCAGCAAAAAATAAGATGATGAGGACTGAAGGAGACAATGTAACAGAATAAAAAGAATTACAGAGTAGTGAGTCTGATATTCTGAGCCACTTTTCTTCTCCAAGTGTTTCTCTTCAAAGCCATCATGTATAGGGCATAGGGTCAAGAAGCCAAGTGAAAACAATAGCAAAAAGCCTTAGAAAACACATAAAGCCTGAGTGGCTCAATGGGTTGAGCGACCAGTTCTTGATTTCAACTCAGGTCATGATCTCAGGGTCATGGGATCGTGAACCACATTGGGCTTTGCACTTGACAGGGAGTCTGCCTGAGATTCTCTCTCCCACTTCCTTTGTGCCTCCCCCTCTACTCATGCTCTCTCTAAAGAATAAATAAATAAACAAATAAATAAATCTTTTTTTTTTTAAAGAAAATACCTAGAGATTATTAGTCTCATAGTGGCAGGTAACAATAAAAGCAGAGTCCTAAAGCTGAGACCCATACAGTTGACACCTTAGAAGAGGCCCTTTTGAAGTAAAAATCGGAAAGATATCACTCTTTGCAATGACTGAAATACAACCTTAAACATCTCAATTCCTGATTAGGGCAGTGATCCTCCCCCATGGAAAATCTCTGCCAAAACAGGATTAAATCCATTTTTTGAAGAAAGATAGCATCGCCCATAGCTTCTACAGATTTTTATTCTGTAGGACAACTATTGAGTGAAAAGTATCAGGCTTCAAGTCCAAATGATAGAAGAATAAGGGAATAAAAGACAACAGAAAGAGACCCAGGGGAGAAATAGATATTGGTATTATTAGGCATAGACTTTAAATTTCTTTTCTTATTAACATGTGCAACAATATTGGTTTCAAGATTGGGAACATTACTAAAGAAATGGGATCTCTACAAAGGATCAAATAGAAATTCTGAAACTCAGAAGTATAAAGACAAAATCAAAGGGTGCAAAAGATACATAGAATTAGTTTCTATTGACTTAGATAAACCAATGAAAATCATTCAGATGGATACAAGGAAGGAAAACAAAAAAGCTTTAAAAATTTAGAAGAATTTGTGGCACCTGGGTGGCTCAGTGGGTTAAGCCTCTGCTTTTGGCTCAGGTCATGATCTCAGGGTCCTGGGATCGACCCCCACATCAGGCTCTCTGCTCAGCAGAGAGCTGGCTTCCTCCTCTCTCTCTCTCTGCCTACCTCTCTGCCTACTTGTGATCTCTGTCAAATAAATTTAAATAAAAAGAAAAGGAGCTTAAGAGGAAGGAGCAGAGAGTTGGGGACAGTAAAATCTCAAATGACGGAAGCTCTCAAATGGTGTGATTAAATTTAGATAAACCAGGATAATCCCCACGCCGGATCCTTAACTGAATCACATCTGCATCATCCTTTTTCCCTACAAATTAACAGGTGAGAGCTCTAGGGATTAGGACCTAATATCTTTGGTTTGTTGTTTTTCACTCTACCACAATCTGGAAGGGGTAAAATTCCAAGTGGTCATGGTCATCTGGATACCACAACAGAACTATAAAAAGGGAGCTGTAAGGAGAAGGCTGTGGAATCCACACATTTGTGGAAGCTGCTACCTACGGGGGAATTGTCGTCTGTGAGGAAGTGGCTGTCTCTGTGGAAAATGGTTTCTCCACAAAGCCCACTGTCTCTCGGGAATCACGTTTCTGTGGAAGCTGCTGCTTTGTGGGACTGCAGTCATGACTCTGGGGTAGAGCTGGAGGTGCTGTGGGTTGGCAGAGTAAGAAGTCAGAAAGACGAAGTAACTGGATGTGGAGAAGGAGGAGATAGATGATGACGTGGAGTCTACCTGGCACTTCAGCATCCACCTGTTGTTCTGTTTGACCTCAGCATCCTTCTGAGAGTAACGATCTCTGTCTTGGTTTTATCTTTCAGAGTTCCCCTCATGGCCCAGTTCTGATAAACACAGGGAAAGGGATTTGTGCGAAATGGATTTCCCAGACAGGAATTTTGGTGCTAGTTTGACCACAGAAAAATCCATCATATTCCACATTTCCGCTGACATTTAGTATTGCCAGCCTTTAATTTCACCCATTTTGGTAGGCGTACTGGTACCTCACTGTATTTTTATTTTCAATAAAATTTTTTTTCTGGTGAATAATGATGTTCATGACCTTTTATATGCTTTAATGGACATTTGAATATTTTCTTTCATGAAGTGCCCCTTCAAGTCTTTCTGCCCATTTTTTAATTAGAGCTTTTTATTATTGATTTGTAGGAGTTAATTCTATTCTGACTACTAGTCCTGTATAAATTTGGATATGCGTGTGTTATACTAATTCAAATTCAAACTGAGCCCTTCAAAGCCTACAACTTGTATCTTTGCTTCCTTAACACTATTCTTATTTTGAATGAAGTCTAATTTTCCTATGTTTTTTATTGTTAGTGTTTATTTCATCTTGTTTAAGAAATCGTTGTCTGCCATAAAGCCATAACTGTATTCTGTTAGGTTTTAACTAGAAATGTTATACATTTGTTTAAAGACTTATTTATTTGAGGTGTGCCTGTCCAACTCAAGGTTGGGCTCCCTGCTCAGTGGGGAGTCTGCTTTTCCCCCTCTCTCTCTTTCTCAAATATAGATTTATTTATTTGAAAGAGAGAACAAGTCAGGAGAGAGGTAGAGGAAGAGAGAGAATCCCAAGCAGACTCCCTGCTGAGCTCAAAGCCCTAGAGGAGCTACATGGATCCCTACCATGGGGCTTCTCATGGGGCTTGGATCCCACCACCCTAAGATTATGATCTGAGCTGAAATCGCAAGTTGGATGCTTAACTGACTGTGCCATTCAGGAGCCTCTAACTAGAAGCTTTATATTTTGAACTCTCATATTTAGTTCTATGATCCATTTTTTAAAAATGTTTATGTATGGCACAGGGTTGATACAAAGTTTCACTTATTTCCATGCAGATATCCAATTGCTTCAGCTCCATTTATTGAAAAGACCACCACTTTCTACCTCTAATGGCAGGGACAACTTTTTTAATATATATGTAAGGTAATTGTATGCATGTCTTTTTTTGGAGGGGACGCTATATCTGGTCTTGTGGATGTATCTCTATTCTGGTATGAAATTAAACTGTTTTTATTATTATGGCTTTAAAGTAAATCTTGATATTCAGAATCGTAATTTCTCCAAAGATCCTTCTTTCCAATGTTGTCTTGGCTATTCTAAATCCTATGCATTTCTATGTTAATTTCAGAATTAGGATATCATTTTTTCAAAAAAAATCTATCTGTTATATTCAGGGATTGTGTTCACTCTGTAGGTAGATTTGGGAGACTTTATATTCCAAGAATAGAGAGTTCCTATTCAAGTACATGGTTATTCTCCAGTCATTAAGGTTTTCTTTTATTTTGTCAGGAACACTTGAAGGCATGGTTTCCCAGCAAGCAGATTCTGAAATCAAGATTATTGTGTTGGAGGTTTATTAGGGAGCGCTCTTGGTATCACCACTTGTGCAAGAGAGTTGAAGGAAGCAGTACTGGGCAGAAAGTTTTTCTAATTTTATTACATTTATTACTATTTTATTTTTGGATCCTCTTATAAATGGTATTTTTTAAAATTTTTCATTGTTTACTGCTAACCTTCAGAAATATAATTGATATTTAAACATTGAGATATTTTAAGACTTTAACCAATAACCTTGATAAAGTATATATTTTAATAATTTACGTTTTATCATTTATATATAGTATATATATACACACAATTACATTAGCTATAGATAAAAATGTCTTATATCTTCCTTTCTCAGTTTTTATATTTTTAAATTTATTTTTCTTGCCTTATTTTATTTCTAGGACTTCTAATAGACAGTAGAGGTTACTGAATAAAAATTACTGACAAAGGCCATTCTGATCTTGTTCCAGAGCTCAAAAGAAGAAACATTCACTTTTTTACCAAAGGTAATTTATTAGGTTTAGAGTTTGTTGTTGGTCATTTTTCGTTTGGTTTGTTTTTTTCTCTTCTTTTAATATCAATGTTTATCAGATTAGGGACACCTTGTGTTTCCAGTTTTCTTAGAGATTAGCTGTTAAATTTTATCAAAGCTTTTCTACATCTATTAAAATAATAGATTTTTTTTCTCTCTCTTATTTTTTTTCTAAAATGTAAATCAATTTGTATGGCTAGAATAAATTCCAGTTGGTCATGTCATCATCCTTTCTATATATTCCTAGATATTTTCCCTGGTGTTCTGTAAGTTTGGCATTTTCCTTGTTTATCCCTGGAAAAGCAGGAAAAGTTAGCTTCACTTTTCTATATGTTCACCCAACACACTGTATTTATGGTCAACAGTATTGGGGCTGTATCCAGATAACAAGGTATGACTTTGGGTTCCTTCCACTCAGCAAACTAGGAGAAAGAAATGTACAGAGTTAGGAGACAGAGATTTAGTCTCACAGCTTCTTTATTGCTTTTGTGTGACCTGCAAGACGTATGCTCCCTAAAGTTGCCTGAATCACAGGATAATAGAGAAATACCTGCACTAACTATATTTTCCATCTGGTATTTCACTCAGTAGTGTGCTCTTAACCTCCACTGGATTAGCCAGCTTCTCGCATATAAACTTCAGTTTGAAAGTACAGTCTCCATAGTAAACATATTGTGTATCTATATACCCACAAAACATCCTATCATTTATGTCATTTCTCCTTTGTGTAAGCCTGAAAGAGAAAATAAAGAATTACAATTAACAAGTCAAACATTTCAAACACATCCACAGGAAAAAACTGCTTTTCCAATATATCATTGCTTCTAGGTCTGCATTGTCTAAAATAAATTTTAATTATTATTGGGACTATTGAGAGTGTCCAAGTTACTTATATTTACCAACAAATATGCAGTAGTAAACACTGCCTTACTTCAGTCTGCCTTTTCCACTTTTTTACAACTGGACTATTTGTTCGCCTTTACTCCCAGATGTATAACTTCCCTTCCCCAATAGTTAATATGATTTAGAATAATACAGTTCTATTAATTCTCCAGTCTGGCTCCTGTTGCAAATCTTTGACACTGTCTCTTCAAATATTTTTTTGTAATCACCCAAGCTTGGAATTAACCTAATATATGACACTTTTAGTTCAACATAATCTCCAGGTAACATTTCCTTCTAACCATTTTTCAAAGATTTTATTCTGACATTCTGAATAATTACCAGCCCCTAAAATAAGATTACTAAGCAGGGACTAGGCATCAAAGACAAACTTATAAATTGAAAATATTATCTTTTGGGAAAAATGTACTATTAAATATTTGGGTCCATAAATAATGATCATTAATAAATAAATAACTTTATCAATTAAATTTTGAAAAGTGAGATTTCCTATTTGAAGTGGCATCATACAGATGTCATTGATCACAACACCTTTCCAGAAACAAATCCCAGAATAACATTAAGAATAAAAAACAAAAAGAAATACATATATGATAATATATTATACACATATATAATGTATTATATATACATATATTATATATTTTTATTTTTGTATTATTTTTTAATTATTTGAAATATATACTGTGTTTTCTATTCCACTATAGATTACCTTCCCATTAGCCATAATTACAAAAAAACACGTAGAAATTCTACCTTTTCTAAACAAGATTCCATCTGTACTCTCCGTGATGTGCCCACACTACCCTTACTTCTAGTCCCTTCACTCCAGATAGGATCTTTAAAATATACCTCCTTTTGTCCTCCATTTGTATACATATTATCCCCTGTTCTGTCCCATCATTGTTAACTGAAAATACAAAGCTGCCTTGTCTTTTGGACCCATATTCTTATATTTACTATTTCTGTCTGAAGGAAAATGCAAACAAAACAAAACAACTTGTATTTGCTTCTCGCCCACAGTGGGGAGTGTGCAGGAATCCCAGGGTTTAGATTTAGTGGTAGTTTTTTGCATTATTAAACATTAAAGGAGCCTGATAGAAAAGAGTTATTTAAGGATGCAATTTCAATTGAAGCTAGTTTTAATTGTAACCAATACTGCTCCCAGGGAAAACACCTTTACTCAAACCAACCAGAAAAATTCAGTAAGAATAAAGACTTACCAGTTGGAGGAGATAATCGTCTCATCCAGGTTTTGGTAATCTTGATATTCTCCGTTAGGTAATCCCAGCCAGTATCTACGTAATTTCTTGGATTTTATAAATTCCTACAAGAAATAGAGATGTTTAAAAAAATTGTCTCCCCCGCAAAATAATAGCTATCTCCCATTTCTGTACATTACTTCACAACATAATTTCTTACAAATTACTGTTTTAAGGTAACATTTCTGACATTACACTATTTTTGATGCCATTAGAAAAAAATCAAAATGAAGTGCTCCTTATTGTTAAGATTTCCTCCAACAGTTATTTATCAGATACTGTTTCACAAGTAAAACTATCTACCAAACCATGCATTTCTTTAACTTAGGGGCAGTGAAGGTCACAAACTTCAAGATTCAAGTATCCAGCAGTAGTCAGTCTAGGAGCAAAAAAGGTGGTTAATCACTACATACACAAGTTAATAGAAACCGAAAAAGTAGGAGAAAAATGTAGCTAAGTCTGATGAGAAGTGGTTATAGAATAGAGATCCAGTCCAAAATTTTATAGGCAACATAAGTTGTTTTTCCCTCATAATACAGACATATTTTTTTTGAGTAAATAA
Organism: Lutra lutra; assembly: GCF_902655055.1. Taxonomy (NCBI): domain Eukaryota; kingdom Metazoa; phylum Chordata; class Mammalia; order Carnivora; family Mustelidae; genus Lutra; species Lutra lutra. The sequence continues at coordinate 90,985,568 of NC_062285.1, forward strand.
CTAAGAATGGATCAGTTGACAATGATGAGAGGAGGAAGAAACTATGGTTTGATTTTCCCTGCAACTATAAAGGAGGAACCAGATTCTTACAGTAAGGAAGCTGACACTTTTGTGAAAATGAATTTTTTCCTTAAATAATATGGGAATACTATTTGAGAGACCAGAAATGCAGAGGAATAAGTAAAATAAAGGGATACTACTTAAATATTAGAAAAAATAAAATAAATAAATACGTATAAACATAAATAAATCTTCCAGAGAACTCATTTTCCTGGGACCCAGGGAGTCAGTATAATATGTCTGCTTGACGCTTGCCTTTGACATCCCATCTTAATTCTACCTTTTTATACATATTATACCCAAGCTATGTTTTTATTCTAGTATATGTTGTTTTTTTCTGTTAGTTAAAAAAAGACAAAATGATAGAAACAAAGAATCTTCTCCTATCTAGATTTTATAGAATTGGTAACCTTCAGGAATGATTTCCAGATCTCCCACTTTTAGATAAATTCTCAGAAATTGTGTTCTGAGAGTTGATCCTAAAGTTCCAGTCTGGAAATGCTCACAGACCTAAAGATTCTGGATACCCCATGTCTACACACCTGCCCAGCCGCTGAGATTCCACTGACATTAAGTACCTAAGCTAACATTCTATTTTATTTTATTTTAAAGATTCTATTTATTTATTTGACAGGCAGAGATCACAAGTAGGCAGAGAAGCAGGCAGAGAGAGAGGAAGGGAAGCAGGCTCTCTGCAGAGCAGAGAGCCCGATGCGGGGCTCGATCCCAGGACCCTGGGATCATGACCTGAGCCAAAGGCAGAGGCTTTAACCCACTGAGCCACCCAGGCGCCCCTAAGCTAACATTTTAGATGACACTTTGGCTAATCTACACGGTATGGTAAATGTACTAAGTCTCAGTCACCTCATACCCTAACTTAAGCCTGTGTCTGGATTAGTACAAATCTTCCCCAACATGCCTCATTCCTCTCTATTTTATGATGGGAAAAGTGACTTCCTTCTTCATAGGCAGAAGATCCATGGGACCTTACCAACACACTTTTGTTCTTAATCGTCAGCAGGCTGGCATTTTGAGCAGAACAGAACACGACACTCTTTTGCCATGTTTCATAATGGTCACTTAGTCTGTAACAGCTGTCCTCATGCCACATCCATGCCTTTGGACAAGGTTTACATTTGTGCTCTGGAAGAAAAACATAGTTTCATTTGGTTTGTGTTGATAATCCTCATTATTCTTATTATTTCCAAAGTCCTCTATAATAAGTTAACCAAATTTACTTCTCTTTCTTCTTCTTACATGAAAAGTGAAGAAAATGCATCCTGTATTCCTGGTCCCTAGATACCACCACAATATGTCCAAAGCATAATCTGAACAACACATTCTGAATTAAACATCCGATGTATTACAGTGTGTTTTCTTACCTCAGGAGTCCTAAATAATTATTAATTAACTTCTTTCTCTATTTTTTTTTCATTTTTTGTACTACTACATGGCAATAAAGGCTAATCACAAAAACATTGTTTGGTAAGACTCTACCCCCCAAACCTACATCAACCTTGCCTTCTCCAACTACAGTGTTTCTGGCTGCCTGATGTTGAAATTTGGGAGAGTTCTCAAGAGCACAAAGAATATATTTTAGTTATAATAGCTATAGAAACTGTTAGAGATAATTCAAAAGCCAATTCTTCCTCATCCCATAGGCAAGGCTTAACTATTTCTTTTCTATGGACTCTCCTCAAACATTGACTGAAATGTAGGATAAGGTCACCTTTAAAGATGAGACCTATCTTCTCTTCTTATCCTTTAAAAAGGGTATAAAGAGGTGCCCTCTCCTCTCCTCCCTAACTTCTATTAACCTCAGTGCCCAAAATAACAGTAATAGATGTCAGATTAGAGAAACTTCTAACTGCACAGAAATATCAGTGAGTCCTCTGTCAACTACATTTAATTCCTATCTCCAAATAATGGCATCCTGGGGGGGAGGCTGCCAGCTATTGATGAATGAGTCTCAAGTAACTCCTAAGTTTTGTTCATTGTCTAATAAATAGCTTGAAGAGGAATATAAGATTACCTGGTTCTCTTTTATACAGCTCATGACATAATTTGGTGGCTATTTCCTGCAGTGTGATCGACAGGTCCCTGATCATTTTGGAACTATTCTTGTTATGTATCAGTTGCAGAGAAACATTTTTCTGAAGTTCTTCTTTGAAATTTTGCATTTTATTCAATTTTCCTGTTTCTATCTTCAAAGTTGTGTAAACTCCAAATAAAAAAAATAAAAAAAATTTAATTCCTCAACCCAACTATTATCTCTTTTCTGCTGAACTAGTATTACAAACATTAAAGGTTTTGGGAAGCAATCCCTTCACAGAAGGGAGGAAAACAAATTACCGTGTTTAAGTATCCAGTTATCAATACCTTTTGGGTTATATAACCTATAAGCCTATTCCAAGGCTTCAATTCAAAAATAAACTTTCTTGTAAAATTCATGTAATTCTAGGTGTCTTCCCTTTCAGTCCAAACATGGGTAATACATACATACATATGCTTCCTAAGACTCCTAGTCCAACCAGTAGCAGAAGACATAGAAGAGTCAGAGCCAAGGCTCTCTGACGCCATCCATGGGAAGGAGCAGGTGGTGCTGTGGAAAGCAAAATAAGTAGGCAGGCCTGGAAGTGGTATACATCTTAATTTCATTCATTCATTCATTCATTCAGCCTTTATTTCTTTTCTAACGTGTCTCTGGTAAAGGAATGTGTTTTGCTAGAAACTCAAGGACATTTTAAAAATGTCTTTTTAAAGGATAAGTAAAAAACACTTTGTTAGCTGTTTTACATGCAAACTGGTTCTCACAGGAGAGGTTGTTAACTGGTAGGCTGAGTCAAGACACAAAGAGGCAAAAAAAGGGCTTTGAAAAGAATTGAGAAAACCTATCAATCTGGATAGGACATATCTTTTCTGTACAAATTGGGGAAACGAGTAGCTGGCAGCTAATAAAGAGGTCGATCAAAGTATCCCTTCCTTCAGTGGACAATTGAGAGTGCCAAAGAAAATAATTTTATTACTTATGCCCTTCCCCACAAATCCTGAGAGTTTGGTTGTGGAATATAAATGATAGGGTGTCTTTTGTAATGTTTTCATGTGTCCTCCCAGCAGCCAGAAACATAGGCCAGATCAGTATCATTTCCTCATCAGGATTTCTTCATATTTTTAGCAACAAATTTCTGTTGGACTTTTTTTTTTTTTTTGCTAAACACTAAATCCCCAAAACAGATCATTTCCCTATTAAAAAAAAAAGAATTATAAACTTTATATTATAAATTAATCATTATTAAATCAGTACCTGATTTTAATTATCATCATCTGTGTATATGGATACTAGCTATTTAAAAGAACATAATTCAGGAAAAATGTGATAACCAATTATACTTCTGATCTGTGTCCTACATCTCTTAGCTGGTGATGTAATATTGTGAAATATGTAGAGAATTGAAAGTAAAATGTAAAACAACTTTTTAGACTTTGACCAATGGCTAATAGTGAAAGAACTATATAGTAAAGATCTTATCTAAGGTTAGAGGTATGACTTCAAGTTCTATCTTCCTAAGAATTATGTTCTCATTTATTTATGTATTCAATTAGACAAAAGTTATCTGCTCAGTACCTTCTATATCCCAGGCATTATTTTGGGTGCTCACAATACAACACACAAGTGAGCAAGATATACAAGTTCCTGCTCTCATTTTAATTGTGAGAGAAAAAAATGGATAGATCATAGATAGAGATAAATAGTATCTATCTATAAGTAGATAGATGATAGAGATCTTAAATTGTGCTATGGTGTGCACAGATTCAAAACAGTTATATTATAGAGAACAAGTAGTTCTGATCTTATAGCCAATGCAAATGAGCCTGCAAAACCAGTGGGAAGAACATTATAAGCAGCAAGATTGTCTAGTTCAAAGGACTTCATTTGGGAAAGATCTTTACCTGTTTGAAAAACAGAAAAAAATTCAGTGGCTAAGAACTGTGGCCAAGGTGAGAAATGATGTTTGAGGAGGTCAAAAAGAAGGCAGGAGACAGATTATTGACAGGCTTTATTAAGCCAGAGTGAGGGGATTGGAGTTCTTTGAGAAACCACCGGGTTTAACGAAGACAGGAAAATAATTGAGCTGTTTTGTTTTTTGTTTTTTGTGGTTTGTTTTGGAAAGATCACTATTACTGCATATGGACAATACATTAATTGTAGGGCTGCAATGTTGGAAGTAGGAAGAATAGCAAGAAAACTATTGTAGTATGCCATGAAAGAGAGAACAGCAGTTTGCTTTACTAGGACTAGAGAATACAAAGAAATTAGAATCTATAGTACAAATTTATGAAATATTTATGAGAGATCTTTTACTTGATAGATGTGGAGGATTTAAATATATACACTTGTAGGCAGCATAACATAGTGATTTTTAAAAAAAGAAGAAGAAGAAGGCATGCCATGCCTAGGGCTAGTATGCCTGGGCTTGAATGCTGGATCTGCTTATCACGTGAGACTTTGGACAAGTCACTTGACCTCTCTGTGTCTTAGTTTTTGCATTGGTTAAAAAAGAAAGCTATAGGGCGCCTGGGTGGCTCAGTGGGTTAAGCCGCTGCCTTCGGCTCAGGTCATGATCTCGGGGTCCTGGAATCGAGTCCCACATCGGGCTCTCTGCTCAGCAGGGAGCCTGCTTCCCTTCCTCTCTCTCTCTGCCTGCCTCTCTGCCTACTTGTGATCTCTCTCTGTCAAATAAATAAATTAAAAAAAAATCTTTAAAAAAAAAAAGAAAGCTATAAAATATCAGAGAGTAAGTGAATTAATATTGGTAATACAATTAGAACAGTGCTGGCATATAGCAAACTCCTGGTGATTGTATTAAATATGTATCTATTTTTATATTTAATGAGATGAGGATGATTGGGGAAAGGAAACAGTTTTAGAGGAAAAATTTTTTAAAAATACAGAACTTGGGGCGCCTGGGTGGCTCAGTGAGTTAAGGCCTCTGCCTTTGGCTCAGGTCATGATCCCAGGGTCCTGGGATCGAGCCCCACATCGGGCTCTCTGCTCAGCAAGAAGCCTGCTTCCCCCCTCTCTCTGCCTGCCTCTCTGCCTACTTGTGATCTCTGTCTGTCAAATAAATAAATAAAATTAAAAAAAATAAAAATAATAAAAATACAAAACTTTCAGGTACAGTGTGGTTTTGAATGTTATAGCTTCCAATATTTCTTTACCTCTTTTCTTCCTTTAGTCGCCTAGGTGTTTTTTCATTTAACTTAACCTCAAAGAAAGAAAGAAAGAAAGAAAAGAAAAAGAGAAATTTGGAAGCAATATATGCTTGACTTGGTAGAATACTAAATGACATTTTTAAAAGTTCTCTTTGTCTCTCTGTCTCTGTTTCACATACACACACACTACATTTCTTTTTTTCTTTACTTTTATCCTTCCTTCCTTCCTCCCTCCTGCCCTCTCACTCTCTCCCTCTCCCTTTCTCTCTCTCTCCTATTCTTTCTTTCCTATATCTAGGCTCAACATATGGGAATTATGGTGTGTGTATGTATCTAAGTATTTTGTAGCCTCCAATAAACACTAATTTTTTCCTTTTCTAAATAATGAGAAACATTAATGCCATCATATGACTGCAAGAATCATTTTAAAATAAAGTATCAGACTATTAAGTTCTCCTCGACAGTTCAACCAAAGCAATTACTTCTTAAATACCATATTTAAGATGAGTAAATTTAGCTCAAAATATATCTCATACCTAAAGAAACTAAATTAATTAAAGATTTATTAAAAAGAGCTGTATCCCCATTCAACCATAATATTCTCTAAGCTATTATTTTCTAATCATTCAAACAGTGAACAGACCTAACAGCAAGCTAAAGAGAAGTGATATAACGTGATTTTATGAATTTATTTATGAATGAATAATATGTCTAAGAATATAGTAAAATTTTCATTCACAAAATTTCCATTTATAGGACTGAATATTATTATCTCACTCTTTATCTCTAGTGATAGTTTAATATGAAAATAAAATTCCTGCTGTTTAGTTTTAAGTTTATATTCTTCCACTTAGTCATATGTGCCTACAGAGGTTAGTATCTTTCTCTCTGCTTAGAATCCTTCTCTGAATAAAATTTGATTTGTTTGATAGTAATGGTCAAATTGGTCAAATTGAGCGGCTTAAAAGAACTTTAATTCCTTCTAATATCTGTTTCTGAAAAATATTCTCAAACTTATTTATTACTGCATTCTTTTTTATATCCTTTTATTTTTATTTGTGGTACCCAGAACTGAAAATATGATCAATTTTAAATATTAAATACATACCTACTAGACTAAATGTATAAACAAAAAATGATTACTGAAATCCTGACCAATTAAAAAAATTATTGGTATATTTCTCATCTTCATCTATTTTTAATTTAAGCCTCACAAAATAATCATTAAATATGTTGGTCTTTTCCAAAATGGCACAGGCAGCAAACACTGAATTATGGCTGTAATCTCATAATAAAACGGGCCTTCTTATCTCCACTTTCTAGGTGAGAGCCCAGAGACTTCAAAAGGTCAAATGATCTATTTAAATGTCCTGTACACATCCGATGGACTCCAAACCCTCTCCTCCATAATTCTGGCAGGTCAATAGAGAGTCTTTTCCAATCCACACTCGTGTATGTAACACTCAAGCATAGCATGTACTCACTGAAGTCACTGTTGCTCTCCTGCAAAATGAAGATTCCCATTTCTACCTCATAAGGCAGGAAGAATAGTATTTTTCACATAGCAGGAAAGATCTCTTGTTTTACTATTAGATACATTAGCTGGGAGTGGCTAGCACTTTCTTATAAAAAAAAAAAGAACGTACAAAATCATGATTTTCCTGGACAACATGTACTCCCTTGTTTTATGGGGGAAAAATGTTACATAATCCAGTAAAATCAAACTATCGTCCCAACCTAATTATCTTGACTATGATATTAAAACAGAAACATTGTAAAAGATCAAGTGTTCAATGCACCACCAACACCTTTAAATTTTTTTTTTTTTTTGGTAAAAACGGGAGGCTCAACCTACAACACATCCAAAGTTCAAAATCTTACCTTTTATCCCAACTCCATCAAACTCATGGATATTTTCCTTTTTACCGGACTCCTGAAATTTTAGATCTGCATAAGTAATTTCTTCAGACATTGATGGCTATGAAAAGAAAGCCTAACAAACTATTAAAAAAAAATAAGATGAAGGTGAACTAACAGAGTTGAATTTAAACAGGAATTGTAATTTTACACATCTGTTTACAAACCAAAGCTGAAATGTGTAAGCTTTAACTTCTCTTTTCAGTGTCCCAATCCTGTCTGTATACAGAGGAGCTGCAGCCTATCAGAGGCCTCAGATAAGTACAGACATGGCTGCAAGACTGAAAGTCTTTCTTCCTCTTATCTCTCTTCCTTTTTTCTCATTTCTCTATAACTCCCAATGAGAGGAAGTTTTAAAAATTGTTTTGGTTAGTGCCAGGCAAGGGGACACAGATCCCTAACAACACATGTGCAGATATAACATAGAATTTGTTGGAGAATCACCTTCAAGCAGAGAAAGACGAGAAGGACACCATCCCCACACACTCACTTTTCCACAATAGTGGTCTGGCATAAATGTTCTGTATGTGTCATGGCAAATGTCCTGACAGAGTGGATTTGCCTTTGCTGGGAGACTGTATGTACGCAAAGCACTCCTAGAGAGAGACAGAGGATAAGGCCCACTCTGTAACTCTGTTAGTTAGGGGTAAGTTAACCTAAGAGGAGTTAGGGAGCATCTAGTTTCTTTAGCAGCAAGAAATACAGTAAGGGATCTGGGACCCAGAAACCACACCAGGAAGTATGCACACTGATGGCCGAGGTGGGTATACCAAAGGTCCTAGAAATTGCTTTGTAGTCCAGGAAAGCTGAAATAAGTCTTGCTGTCTCTCTTTAGACTGCCTCAGTCTTTTTGAGCCAGCTCCCAGCTAAAGTATACCAAAAGGGTCATGCAAGCCAGGATCTTATAAAGTCCACTCAGCATTCTCAGGAGGCCAGGATCTGTGCATTTACTGATCAAGGGTACAAAGTGAAGATGGGTGTTTGGGAATCATTGTTTTTGAGTAAGTTCCTTCCTAATTCTTATTAGTAAATCTTATATATTCAGTCACATAATTGAAGAGTTGAAAGACTGCAGTGACAGTGGCATACTCAAGTTCAAAAAAGAGACCCACAGTCAGAATCAAGAGAAAAAAACAAATATATACATTAAAAGGGGAGTTTGAAAAGGATAAAATAAAGGGACAATTTATACGATGTGGATAGGCTCAAAGGAATATATATACTCAAAGATACAGATGTAATGAAAAGAAGGGGCATGTGCACCCCAATGTTCATAGCAGCAATGTTCACAATAGCCAAACTGTAGAAGGAGCCAAGATGACCTTCAACACAGGAATGGATAAAGATGTGGTCCATATATACACTAGAATATTTCTCAGCCATCAGAAAGGATGAATACTCACCATTGGCATCAACATGACTGGAACGGGAGGGGCTTATGCTGAGTGAAACAAGTCAAGCAGAGAAAGATAATTACCATATGGTTTCACTCATATGTGGAACATAAGAAATAGTGTGGAGGACCACAGGGGAAGGGAGGGAAAACTGAATGGGATGAAATTGGAGAGGGAGACCAACCATGAGAGACTCTGGACTCTGGGAAACAAGCTGAAGGTTACAGAAGGGAGGGGTGAGGGGATGGGGTAACCAGATGATGGGTATTAAGAACAACGCGTGTGGTGATGAGCGCTGGGTGTTACATGTAACTAATGAATCATTGAACACTACACAGCAACTTAGTTTAGCCAACAAGCAGCAAAATTCATTACATGAGCTCTCACGTATAATACGCAAAATAGTTACTTCTGCTAGGGTCTCGTCAATCCAGTACAATCTGAATTCTTTTCCATTTAACAAAACAGCAAAAAGGATCTCTCAAAAAGGATTGTATTTTCACTATATCCATTGACTATTTCTTATATATTAGTGGAACTTACCAGTAAGTGAGTAGTTTATCTGGCACAACATTTGGTAGGGGATAGCAACATGAATGCAGAAGCAATAACAGTTCCTTAGCTTTCCTTCCTTAGAAGTATTTGAAATCAATGGCTATTCCTTATTCTTTTTTTTTTAAGATTTTTATTTATTTATTTGAGAGAGAGAGAGAAAAAGAGAGAGAGAGAATGAGTTGTGGGGAGGGGCAGAGAGAGAGAACAAGACCCTCTAAGCAGGGAGTCTGATGCGAGGCTCCATCCCAGGACCCTGGGATCATGATCTGAGCCTAACGCAGATCCTTAACCGACTGAGCCACCCAAGCGCCCCTACTCCTTCCTTTGTAAACACTTTTATTTCTCAGATTTCATCTTTGTCTCACTTAATCTTCAATTAAACTATTCTTAATTTCAGTTATTATTTATTTCAGTTCCAGAGTTTTCATTTGACTCTTGAATTGCTTCCATGTTGCTGAAATTCTTTATACTTTTTTTCTCTTTACTTGAACACACTGACCACTTTTGTTTCAAATTTCCTATCCAATACCATCAGTATCTGAAAGTACTTGCGGCTCAGTTTTTGTTTGTTTGTTTTAATTTGGCTTGTCAGTTGTTGTTTTGCCATTTAGTCTTTTTTTTTTCCAGGATGCCTCATTATTTTTTGATCAAATGCCAGACATTGTATGGCAAAACAGTTGAGATTACAAATGATATCTTTAAAATGATTTTTGTTTGTTTTCCTGGCAGACAGGTATAATAAAAGAAGTAAGCCTCAATCAGTTGGAGTCTTTCAAGTTTCATCTTTTTTTTTTTAATAAATTTTGTTCAAGCTTTATACCAATCTTTTTGTAGGAGGCTTCATGTGATACTGACCACAGTTCTATAGCCAGAACTAGAGATCTCCCAGCTGTTCATCATATAAAACCTACTGAGCATATGTACAAGAGCTGATGGCCAAGCAGTACATCTACACCAGTTTTTCTGAAACAACAAATATGAGGAACAGTATCATAGATGTAGAAGCAATAGCAGTTGCTGAGTTTTCCCTCTCAGCTGTCCCACTACAGGGTAATGCACAGGAATTGAGTAGCTCTGAGTGTAGACTCTAGGTAAGAGATTCTTTTTTTTTTTTTTAAAGATTTATTTATTTATTTGAGAGAGAGACAGAGAGAGCATGCACAAGGGAGGGGCGGAGGGAGAGGGAGAGAATCTCAAGCAGACTCCTTCCTGAGCATGGGGCCAGACCTGGGGTTCAAGGCCAGGTCCAGGTGGGTCCAGGCAGGGCTCAGTCCCAGGATCCCCAAGATCACAACCTGAATAGAAGCCATATGTTTAACCTACTGAGCCACCCAGGCTTCCCTCCAGGTAGGACATTCTGATACTGTTCAGGGGGTATTTTATGTGCATGGCGGGGGAATGAGAAGCTTCTTTGCTGGCATTATAAAGCGCTATATTCTAAGCATTTTGGTCATGATGTTGTAACACAGGGAAATCTTACTTTACCCCTATGCTGCTGCCTCAGTATTTTCACCACAGAAACCACCAGCCCACTCCTTACATCTATAACCATAAAATGTGTCAGAACCTGTCATGTGAGTCCTCACTTGGGCATGTTATCCAAATTGACTATCCTAAGTGTTCAGCTGTAGCTAGTTACATTGGAGACTTACAGGGGCTAACCCTCTAGCAAATCCGTATTGAATGAGTTAATCCTCTCCTTTCGTTCTAGTCTTGACTCTAAACTGTGGCTGACAGATTTTCCACAGCAGCTGAGTGAACACTTCAACCTGCAAAGGCTGTGAGGTTGGATCACTAGAACAACCACCACTGGAGAGACAGACTCAGTTTCACTTAGCATGTAGAAAATGGGGAAAATACGTCACTTCTGCTGTTATGAATCTGCAAATTCATAACTTCTCTGAAACTCCTCGGAGATCTGAGGTCATGTGGCAGCTGACTAAGCTAACATCTAAGGAAAGAGACAGGGCTTGCTTACTTGGGGTAAATATGCAACTCATGTAAACTATTATAAAGAATTAGGGTAGGGGCGCCTGGGTGGCTCAGAGGGTTAAAGCCTCTGCCTTTGGTTCAGGTCATGATCTCAGGGTCCTGGGATCGAGCCCCACATCGGGCTCTCTGCTCAGCGGGGAGCCTGCTTCCCTTCCTCTCTCTCTGCCTGTCTCTCTGCCTACTTGTGATCTCTCTGTCAAATAAATAAATAAAACCTTAAAAAAAAAGGAATTAGGGTAAAGCTTTTAACAAGTTGCTAAAGGTAGACTGTGGGTTTATATGACAGCATAGGACCCTGATTGCTGCAGACTCAGCAATCACACGCTCCTGCAGACACGTTACAGATGTCACTGCATCCTGAAGGTTTGAAAGTGATGAAGGATTGGGGGAGATGAACAAAAGTCGCTGTGCAGAGGACATGAATTCCCTTATGTCCTTAGACATAAGGAGAAAAAGTCTCCCTCTCAGGCCACGGGTGGACTCATTACAGCTGGCAATGAAACAGAGATGTTTCTATACTCCTGGGGGGAAGACTGGAAAGCATACTGAAAAAGTGTAAATACTTTCACACTGATTGCCAGACGTGATCGGCTAAAGGAAACTGATTATTCACAGTAGCGGCTTGCTTGACACACATCCTCTCTCACTTCATGAACGTTTCTTTGCTGTTTCTTTCACCTTCCAAATAAACAGCCTGCACTAGATTCTTCAGGTCTCACGTTGTCTTTTTCCATTTTCCCTTTCTTTAGTCCTTTCTGCCCTTGAAAGAGCATCAATCTATCTTTCCTTTGTTGCATATTCCTCTCCTTGTCTCAGCCTCTTGGCTACCTAACAGTTCCCAGACAGGCGTAAGCAGGGATCAAGCAAAACCCCAAACCAAGCCCTGGAGCACTTATTGATTTAAAAGATAAGAAAAAGTGTTCTGACCTAAGTAGGGTTTTCAGACAAAATGCAAGATCTCTAGTTAAATATAAATTTGGATTAAAAATGGTTTCTTTTCAGGGTAAGTATGCCTCAGGCAATGTTTTTTTTGTTGTTGTTGTCTTTGCAATATTTGTTGTTGATCTGAAATTCAAATTTGACTGGGAATTCTATATTTTAATTTGCTAAATCTGGTCACCCTACAAGCCCAAGGAGTGGATTGGCTAGAAAAATGGAGACAAATACGTATAGGTAGCAAAAATTCTTTCAGAGAGAAGGAAGGTTTATCCTGACCACCCACTCAGAAGTATGTTCTCACCAGCCCTCTGCAAACATATCAGTTGACCTACCCACTCATTCCTCAGTCCCATGTGTTTTGATCAGATTTCATCAAGTATTTGGGTGCCCAACTAATATTTTTCAAATGACTGAAAGGCCTCAGGGAAGAACCCATAGGAAGAGGTTAGAGGATGGGGAAATAGAGGAGGTGTTTTGTAAAGACTGTAGCCCTGGGAAATAGAGGAGGTGTTTTGTAAAGACTGTAGCCCTGTAAGTACCCACAGAACTTAACTTTCTTTCTTTTTTTAAAATTTATTTATTTGACAGACAGAGATCACAAGTAGGCAGAGAGGCAGTCAGAGAGAGAGGGGGATGCGGGCTCCCTGCTGAGCAGAGAGCCCGATGCGGGACTCAATCCCAGGACCCTGGGATCAGGACCTGAGCTGAAGTGGAGTCATAAGTGTTTTTTGTTTTGTTTTGTTTTTTTTTGTGACTGGCTTATTTCACTTAGCATTATGTCATCAAGATCCACCCATATCATCAGAATTTTCTGCCTTTTAAAAACTGAGGAATATTCAATTGTAGGTATAGGTCACATTTTCTTCATTCATCCAAAGACTCCCTGCTCAGAGGGTCTTGTTCTCTCTCTCTGCCCCTCCCCACAACTCATTCTCTCTCTCTCTCTCTCTCTCAAATAAGTAAATAAAAATCTTTAAAAAAAAAAAAGAATAAGGAATAGCCATTGACTTCAAATACTTCTAAGGAAGGAAAGCTAAGGAACTGTTATTGCTTCTGCATTCATGTTGCTATCCCCTACCAAATGTCCCATCAATGGATCCTTGGGAAGCTTTCACCTCTTGGCTATTGTGAATAGTGTTGTTATGAACGTGAGGTTTGTAAGTATCTCTTCAAAATCCTGCATTGGATTCTATGAGAGTATATACCCAGAAATAGAATTATGATCATACAACAATTCAATGTTCAATTTTTTGAAGAGCCACCGTAGTGTATTCCACAGCAGCTGCACCATTTTACATTCCCACCAATCCTTAGCATAATGTCTACATTGTAGCAATGAATCCTCAATGTACCCTAATCATCAGATTGAGCAGACACAAATAAGAATGGGTAAGAAATACACACACACACACACACACACTCCATCATGGGAACTCTACCTCCATTATCTCACCTAAACCCAATTACCTCACATTGGGCATTTCAACATATGAATTTTGTAAGGACACAGACAGCCCATAACATATGTGTACATGATGTATGTTTATGTATATGTGTGTATGTATTTTTAATTTCATATGTACTTTTGCAAGAGAATGTATGTATTTGTTGGGGTGATTGTGCATTATTTCTTATGGTCTGATGGCACAAATTTCATTTCCCCTGATTTAATTAATTAATTAAATGACACCATGCTCCAGCTATATGTCTCAAATTTTAGTCTTACAGTATACTTATGCATATTTATAATATACTTATAGTATTATTTAATTGTATAAAGTACAAACTTCTCTGCTAGATTTTCAGCCTACAAGTCACTATGTATAAAACAGATACGTATTATGATCAATGACCAGTCATGTCATCTACTTGTCTGTCAATGATTGATTGGTGTGCATCTGTCTTTAGTTAGCACGTAGACAATTAAGTGTAAAGTTATGTTACCTCTTCACCTCACAGTGATAAATTTACATGATATTTTACAAAAATAAGTAATCAAAAGAGGGAACTGTTCAATAATGATTAAATGCAGCAAAGAAATAAAAAGTGGTAATGCTGAAAGTCAAAGTCAAATAGAAAATGGGCAAATAGAGGAGCCCCTGGATGGCTCAGATGGTTAAGAACCTGCCTTCTGCTTAGGTCATGATCTCAGGGACCTGTGATGGAGCCCCACATTGGGCTTCTAGCTCAGCAGGGTGTCTGCTTCTGCCCCTACTTCTACTCCTCTCTCTGCCTCTCCCGCTGCTCACTCTGTCTCTGTCTTTGTGTCTCTCTCTCTCAAATGAATAAATAAAATCTTTAAAAGACAGAGAGAAAATAGACAAGTAGAAAGAAATAGCTGATCATGAATATATTGATATTTCCACTTTTGGAGAAACTCTAGATATGCAGCGAGAGGAATTTTGAAGGCAACCATCAACAAAAATAAGGGATAGAGTTGTGATGAAAAGGATGGAGATGTCCCAGAGAAGTTATATCCACGAATAATTTTTACATAAAAGGGATTCTGAGGTATTTCATGACATTCCAAATGCAAAATAAATAAGTAAATAAATAAATAAAATGTTGAAAGCCCATTCAAACTTAGAAGTATGAAAGTTTAGGAAAGCTTTTATGCTTTCTTTATACTCTCTTCTTTCTTTATACTAGCTCCATGTTTCAGGTTACACAGGAAGGTATGGGCCTCTCCGTGCTCAGCTTTGAGGAGTTGGCAGGTGGGAGGTAAGGAACCAATCAGAGACTGAATTCTTGGAGTTCTTTCTGTGGTCCAGCCAATCCTAGGCTGCTGAGCTCACACCCCTGGAACAAATGGTAGCTGTTAGTGCTGCCTGGAAACCATTACCGTTCCAGCTTCATAACAGAAGAGCCTTGTCTATGAGCTTTGGAGATGGAGAGCGAAGGGATTGAGAATAGGGATGGGATGGAGGTTGTCGAGCAGAAGGTCAAGAGACCAGGTAATGGGGGGCCACAGAGATTGTCCTTGGTACAGAAACTGAGCCTCCCATGATTATCTTAGCATTCTTTCTTGATCCCAATTTGTGTACTCAGCACTTTTGTTTTTAATTGTCCATAATCTGCCCTAAATAAAAGCAGTATTCCTCAATAAAACCAAGACTACAAAGAAATGGTGGATCCACTCCTCTCCACCAGATTTTTCCCCCTCGGAAGAGGCAGCAATAAAAAAGTCCCAGGATGAAGTTTGGTTTTCTATTCTGGACCCAAGGCAAGAAAACTGAGTAGGTAAAACAGTTGTCAGAAATGGCACTAAAAAGGGGAGCCAAAGCACTTTTGAACTCTGGCTGCTGAGAAGTTAGCTCTGAGTACCCTTTCTCATGTTCCCAATATTAATTGCTGTGTTGTGAAGAGTAGCACCTATAGAAGATAGAGAGATAGGTAAATCTTACTTGAGTTTTCTGTTTGCTTGTTATTTGTTTTTTTTCTCTAGAATATAAACAATGACATGCATCTTCCTTAGGTGTAGTAACGAAGAAAATGCTAGTCATGTCAAGTATGCTATGTGGAGGCATCGCTTTTCTTCTTTGGGCAATGTTAGGATTTCCTAGAAAATGTGAGTAACCAATTTCTGTTAAAAATACATTAATTGTATTATCATTACTTCAGTCTCATATCAATGACTAGCGTGTTCTTCCCTAACACAGAATAATTAGAATCAGAAAGCATTCTCCCAGCCAGAGCACCAAATTGCTTTTTAAAGCTTGTCACTTGATTTGCCTTCTAGAAAGATTAATCTTTTTTTTAAAGCTTATTTATTAAAGTAATTTCTACACCCAATGTGGGGCTCAAACTCACAACCTTGAGATTAAGAGTTGCATGCTTTACCAACTGAGCCGGCCAGTCACCCCATAGAAAGATTCTTTTTCTTTTAAGACCTATTGAACTTTGGGCATAGTATTAGATGATGATGCTACCAAAATGAAAAAAAAAAAAAAAAAGGTGGGGGGGTATTTTGGCCTGAAAGGAATTAATCTTTGATGGAAGAAACAAGCACATAAGCAAATAGTAACAATAAAATAATTGCTAAATAGAAGTATGTTCAATTTGAAGAGGAAGAGGAGATTTTAAGTATGCTTTTGGTAGTCAAGCAAAACTTTGTGAAGGGAAAGGTGTTTGTGCTGAACCTTAAGTTCAAGTAGGCATTTATGAGAGAGTGCCTTAGATGAAAGAAAGAATGAGAGTGTCAGAGAATTATGCCAGGTGTAAATGTGATAGAGTTAAAAAGAAGTGGGGTGGGGACTAACAATTGTATTACTGTTCCTTAGTGCATTAACTCTCTTACTCCCGTAGATGATTACGTTATACTTTTCCCTTTTCTTCAGAATGCTTCAGTCTCAGGTCTATATTTGCTATCAATTTTACCTCATAAACTATAACAATTACTAAAAAACTTCCAAATACTCTCGTGACCACCTCTACTTGCTTACCTCTATCTCTACCTGTAATACACTCTGTCTAGAATCCTGGTACTGTAGATAGAGTTTTCATGTTCTACTCCAGTTTCTATAGCCTCTCACCTGATCAATTATGTGACTATAATAATATTTCTCTCTCTCTCCTACATTATAGTTTTTCCATAGTCAGCTGAAACATCCCCATCAGCAATACATTATGGTAATATCTCTCTTACCTTAAAAAAAATTGATTAGCCCTCACTCTTTCTTCACTATCAATTTCTTTCTTTTTTCTTCCGTTACAGCAAACTCCTGGAAAATTTTTTTTTGCTAAGTTTTTCTAATTTCTATCTTCCTATTTTTTGTCAGTCTACTCTGATCAGGCTCCACTTCCTTTTTCTTCTACAGAATTTGTCTTTCAAGTTCATTGGCAACTTCTGTGTTGCTAAATTTAGTCCTTTCTCAGTTTTCATCTTACTTGACCTCTTTGCAGTATTCAGCAATCTCTCTTCCTGGAAATAATTTCTTCATTTGGCTTCCAAGATACCATTCTCCCATGGTTTGTTTTCTACCTAACTTGTTGGTTCTTCCAGCTTTCCTTTGCTTATTCTTTCTTTTCTCCCTGATGTCTTAACTTTGGGATGCCCTGGGGCTCAGTCCCTGGGCAGGTCCCTTCTTTACCTACCCTTACACCCTTGGCAATCTGAACCTTACCTGCAACTTTGTCACACTTACAATGAACTCCAAATACATGCCTCCAATCTGTGTTTCTTAACTGAATTCCAAATTTGTAACCCATCTAGTGGACTGTCTAATAAACTTCTCAAGCATAACATTGTCCAAGCTGAAATCTTATTCTGGCTTTCTCTCATAACCCCTTCTTATCTGTGATCTGTCTTATTTCAGGAAACAGCAACTTTGTCTTTCCAATTTTTAACCAACCTTATAGTCATATTTGACACTTTTTAATGCCTCATACCCCTATTCCCCACATAATCAGCAAATTCTTCCTGGTCTTTCAAAATATAAATAGGATCTGTGTACTTTTCACCACTTCTACTGTTACCACCCTCTACCTAGCCAACATCCTCTTTTCTAAATGTTCTTCCCTCTTCTACCCTTTACCTCTTAGGGCAAGGTTGTCCAGTGAAAAAAATGAGCCACAAATATCATATATATTTTAGATGGTACACTGAAAAACTAAAAATAAATAAATAAATAAATAAATAAATAAATAAAACAATGAAACTAGTTTTCATTGTATTTTTTGTTTAACCCAGTGTGAAAAAGAAAATAAAATGGAGTCATTTACATCAAAGTGTTTTAAAATGTATCCAGGAGGCCATTAAGGAGGTAAGCCTTATGCGTATCCTCCAAAACTTTTGAACCAGGCCAAATCCCAAATATTTCAAGGGTTCTGCAAGACCTCCTGGAATTTGCTACACTAATGAAAGCCTTAGCCACCAATTATGCTTACCCAAGATTAGTTTTCTGCTATCAGCACCGATCAAAATTCTTTGTAATATATACAAAACTTCCCTTTTTTTTCTTTAAAAACTCCTGACTTTTGCTCCCTAGAGGGATGCTATTTGGATTGCCACTCAAATCTATAAACACTGAATTGCAATTCTTTGATTTTAAAAATGCTTTTGCTTAGTTATTGCCTCCTGAAAATTTTAGGTTAATATCAGTATAGTCAATATATTATCATTTCACCATCTATCAATTTATTACTAATGATATTTTTAAGACTTTTGTACTAAGTTTTTAACATTCACTGTGTATCTTATAGGATATTTGGAGTTGATTTAGCCATATTTCAAATATCAATAGCAATGTGTAGCTAGTGGCTACCATACTGGACAGTACACTTCTAGAATACATTTAAAATTTTTTTCAAAAACAAATCAGATCTGTTTAAAATGCTGCTATGGTTATTCATTCATTTGGAGTAATGCCAAAATCTTGCCAATGGTCTACAAGGCTCTATTGGATCTGGTCATCCAGTCACCAGTTACTTCTGTGATCTCATCTCCTCCCACTTGTCCCTTCACTCAGTCTTCTTCAGTCATACAGGCATCCTCACTATTTTGTGAACAAGCCAGGCCTTCACCTTGGTCTTTTGTACTGTTTCTTCTCTTTGTTGAGGGAGATCTTCCCAGATATACACATATTCCTCACTAGTTCACTACCCTCAAGTTTTGGTAAAATCACCCTCTGGTTGATCCTATCCTGGCTACTGCATTAAAATTGTAAGACTTTCTACCAATAACCCTAATCCCCCTTAATGACAAACTATAAAATTTAGTAGACAAGCAAGTCCCATAAAAGCAAAGATTTTTTTGGTATCTTATGCACACTGTTGTATTTCTAGACCTACAGAAATGTCTGGCACATGATAGAAGCTCAAGTGGTAGTTGTCAAATTAATGAATGAATGAATGATAAAAGTTGGTTTTCTGGTAACCCAAGTTGTGAACCAAATACTTGATTTTGTACTAACTTGTACAAACTGTTACTGTATAAACTTTACTAACTATACTGCTGGTTTCTTGTATCATTTGAAGATTTTCTCATTCATAGGCTTGACTATGAACTAGTCATTTATTTCAACTGTGAAGAGGTGTACTTTTGGTGAGCTTTGGTTTTCTCAGGGCTATACCTTAATAAGTAACTTCATCTGTCTAGTTTCAGTAAATTGGAAAGTAAAAAGTGGATAGCAGAAAGGTAGTAAATTCCAAACTTTTTTTCCTTGAATTATTTTGTGTTTAAAAACAAATGAACAGGGCGCCTGGGTGGCTCAGTGGGTTCAGCCGCTGCCTTCGGCTCAGGTCATGATCTCAGGGTCCTGGGATCGAGTCCCACATCGGGCTCTCTGCTCAGCGGGGAGCCTGCTTTCCTCTCTCTCTCTCTCTGCCTGCCTCTCTACCTACTTGTGATCTCTGTCTGTCAAATAAATAAATAAAATCTTAAAAAAAAAATGAACAACTTCAACTTCTGGGGAAAATCTGTTCTTGAAAGACAATCTAGTCTCAATTAAGCCAGCAATAGGAAGCCAACCCTCTGAGGTTATGGATACAGATAGTTGGTTTATTTACAGTGAGACATGTCCCAGGCACCTTAGTAAATTATAGGAAAGGAAATGGGTAAATAGAGAAAATGCCAATAATATAAAAAAATGGGAAGAAACTGGCTAGAGAAGATTTTTTGTTTATTGGTCTATTGTTGCTATATTAAATAACGCATACACCTGCATTTTTCAGTCTTGATTTCTTTCATGCTATGTTCTTAATTTTTTTTCTGAGTTGACATTTGAAGTTCAATCATTTGAATTGAATATGGAAGTAAAATTCATTTTCTCAATCTGAAATATATCTTTTATACTGAAGGTAAGACTCTTCCTTTCTCTTACACTTTCTTCATTTTTTTTTCTACCACTGTGTTAATTTTAGTTAAAAATCCAAGGATATTTAAAGACAATACATGCTCTGAAGATGAAACCATATGTCCACAAGGCTGGAACCAAATCAATAATAATTGCTTCTTTCAATCTGAACATGAAAAAACTTGGATAGATGGCCAAGCAAACTGCATAGCCTATCGTGGATCTCTCGCCATATTCAACTCCAAGAATGAAGTGGTTAGATTTCTCCTTTGCAATATACATCACATCTAATTTATTGAGTAGCTATTATATGACAGGTATCCTTCTAGGGTATGATATATCAGCCAACAAAACAAAGATCTTTGCCTTTCTGGAGCTTACATCCCAGAGGAAGAGACAGGGAATGAAAAATAATCAAAACGAATGTGTAAATTGTATAGTATATTAGAAGTTAGTAAATTTTGATAAACATATATATGATTTATGTATATAACATACGTGTGTATGATATGAAATAGATATGAATAAGTGATATTCTGAGTGTTCTAAGTGGGTAGGTTGCATGTAAGATAGTCTTATTGAGATGATACTGAGCAAAACTATCGGGTGGAAAAGAGTTAGAGAAGTATCTGGGGAATCAGCTTCCCAAGAAGAAGAAACATCTAGAACATGGACCTCATGGTAGGTATATGCCTGGAATATTCAAGGAACAAAAAAGAAAATCAGCCAATGTGCCTAGAATGAGGGAGTGAGTGAAAGATATGGGTGATTAGGGTCTTGGAGGCTATAGTAAATACTTTGGTTTTCCTCCAAGTAAAATAGGGAAATACTGCAGAACTATGAACTAAAGTGAGACATGATTTGACTTAAGTTTAAAAAAAATCATTATCTTTGCTGTGATGAGCTAGTGGGAGGCAAATATAAAAGTAGAGTGCCATGTTACAAGGTTATTGCAATAACCCTAGCAAGACATAATGGGCCCAAGGAAGGACCATAGCACTGGAGGTAGTGAGAATGAGAAAACTCATTCTCAAATCTTTAATGAAACAACACCCCATGTTTCATTAAAGGAATCTTTGATGCCCTATCTGGAACCTTCTTCATATTGGATTGGACTAAAGAAGCCAAATGCAAGCGCACCCTGGGTGTGGGCAAATGGAGATGCATTCGACAATTGGTAAGCTTTAATAACATTTATTATAAAATATGCTAAGCATGGTAAGGAATCTAAGCCTATAATCAGCTACCCTTATAGTTTCCTCCACATTATCTCCCCAAAAGACCATCAATGTATATAGATGCCAAAGAGAACCTTCAAACAAATATATAGTCCTTAGTGAGGGTTTGGCATCAAATATCAACATCTACTTCTATATGGTAAATTAGACTGTATATACCACATGTGTACCACAAGTGTTCTTTTAATCTAAGACTATATAAAAATCTAACTAGCTTGATCCTTGCTTCTTTCCAGTTGGGGTTTTGTCTCTATCTGTTTGTTTGTTGTTGCTTTGGACTGTCATTGCTAAGGAGTCTGAGAGAGTGTACTCAAGTCTACATACCACACACACTGGTGAACTGAAATGGAAGGGAATGAGTGAGAAAGAGAAAATGCATGCTCTAGGCGATCTTTATTTAAAATTTTCGAACTTTTCAAACTTCTCAATGTTTCCTAGCTTGAAGAACTGATTATACCTCTCAACTCCGTTTTCGTTTTTGAAACATTTGATTTTTTTCCAACTTCAGAGAGGAGAAAAGCAAAGAAAGAATATTGAGTTCCCTGTAAAGGGAACCCCTAGTTACAATTTATTTAGCATCTAATTCTGTGCTAGATATTATATGAGGGGTGACCCAACCAAGAAATAGCAGGACTTTCTAAAAGTAAACTTCTATTATTGTATTTATATCCAATTTGGGGTGAAAATACACAATGATTTGAGGATAATAATATAGCCAACTCTGAAAAATGTAAGAAAACTATGACATAAATTAAAATTTCTGACTATCAAACCTAATATAATGATATTTTCTTTAGAGAAAATATTGGCAGTTTAACATGATATTTTATATTATATATAGTCCTACTTAAAAATAAAAAATGAGGAAGAAGTAAAAACTAGAAGTTGGTTAAAGATGGTGTATTAGTTTGCTAAGGCTGCTGTAGCAAATATCACAGACTAGACAGTGTGAACAACAGTTCTAGAGACTAGAAATCCCAGATCAAGATGTCAGGAGGGTTGATTTCTTCTGAGGCCTCTCTTTTTGGCTTGTAAATGGTCATCTTCTCCCTCTGTGTCTTCACATGTTCTTCCCTCTGTGCAAATGCTTATCTTGTTCAAATATTTTCTTATGAGGACACCAGGAATATTGGATTAGGGTTCTAAAGATCTCTTTTTAACTTAATCACCTCTTCAAACACTTCATCTCTTAATATGGTTATATTCTGAGCTACTAGGGGTTAGATCTTAAACATCTGAATTTGGGGGGTGGCATAAGTAAGACCATTGCAGTTAGCATTAGGGTAGGCACAGAAATGGACACATATTTTGGAAATAGGATAAATTCTGAAGATATCCTAAAAGCTGGGAAAGTGCACACCAGTGCCACAAAGTTTCCCAAAAATGAGGTGCTAAAACATTTTAATTGCCATATAACCAGAAATCCATCATAACTCAACATTCTCTTTTTTTTCATTTTGAATTTTCAATTGTGTATGTTTTATGTGACCTAAAATAAGAATTTAGAAGACCCTTCCTAGATATTTTACTTGTGATTATTTACATGTTTCACAGTTCATCAGGTGAATACCTATTTCACTATTACTATGCTAATAGATTCAAAATACGGTTGAGGGAACATCTACTTCAGCCTTTTGACCAGTTTTGTAAATGTGTGCAGGGGTGTGGGAATCAGTGAAATTTCAGTTATACTCTACCTGTATATGATCTTTAAATGGTTCACTATATTTACTTTTGTTCTTTTGTTTAAAAGGAAAGATCTAATCCTTCCCAAAGTGATTTTCAATGTTTACTCCACTGTAAAACGGCATCAAGTTCCAGGATTCTTTGTTGTTACTGCAGTGAAGTTCCTTGGTGTTAGTTTCTTTCCACACCACCATCCCGAAGTGAAGTTTGGAGGCTGAAGAGGAGAGAAACAGTTCATTTCACTCCTTCTACTCCTTTTTAGTTGCAAATTTTGAAACATGGTCACCAAAGTTACATATTTTAGTCTGTACGTAGTTATTTTTCATGCGGTTCGGTAAATAATTAACCTCCTTATTTTGTTCCAGGTTTAATATTGAAGGAAGTGGAACGTGTGCCTTCATGTTTAAGAACGGCATAAGCAGTGCCAGTTGCAATGATGCAATAAAATATATATGCAGCAGGGAATCCTTTTGTCCTTAGACAAAGGGTCCTTCACGATAAAGTAAATAAAATAATTAAAGAAAGACTATCCTTTTATGTGTTATAAATTCATATGGATACATTTTCCTTCCCATCAAACATATGCTTTAAGTTGCTTGATAAAATTTTAAATGACTTCTATCTTCATTTAAATAACTTATCTAAGATCAAGAAACTAAACTGAATTTTTACATGATGTCGCTTCGCCACGTAAATTGGTGTGTCTAAGCCTGGGGGTATAACAGTGGTCTTGTTCACAACTGATTCAACAACATGCCTCAGTGGAACAGACTGGAGGGTAAAGAGGAAGGAGTGAAAGATTCCTCTGTCTGAAATTCAATTTAATTTGCCTACAAGAGATGAGAGATGAAGCATGAAGTGAGCACTGCATGTTCCACTCAGCCTCCAGTGGTATGTAGCCCATTGAGAATTTGGAAAGAAGGCCATGGGACAAGTACTCAGAGATTAATTAGGATTTTTTTACTTTGTATCACCATCAAAGACCAAATCCCCTGAACATACATTTATACAATCTTTCACAGTTTCCGAGATCTTTATTCAAGCTACTAAGGTGAAGAATTACATTACATGGATTTGTTGTTGCTGAAACCACTGAAAGAATCCGACTTTGGGATGTAAGTCATGGTGAGCAGAACATAAGTATTGAGAGAAGGAGCAGAATGTGAGGAAAGAAGCCCAGTAACTTGAAGAAATGATGGGGATTTCTCTGGTCTTTCACTAAAGCTGTGGAATTTAGATCCCAAATCACATTTGAATAGGAATCCAAGGGACCGAGGGTGAGGGTCAACATCTAGTTTTCATTAAAAATATGTGCACATTTTAGTACTTAATGTTTCAGTCTATATTTTCTTTTTATATTTACAAACACAATAATTCTTTCTTGAGAATATTTCATCTCAATTATTCTTAAATAATGAGCAAATTGAAGATTATTTTAGGCTTTGCTAAACTACTTGATTGCTCCTGTTGGGCTTGGGACAAAAAAAGTAACTGCAATGCAAAATGTGAAGTGCTTTAATATATGCGTATGCAAGATTGTAAAAGAGCTCGTAAGAGAAGAAAAGTTCTTCAAGTTCACTGAATACATCCTATGCCCTTTCTGTGTCCAGCATACTTTGTCATCTCATTTAACAGACTTCCAAACAGAATGGGGAATATGGGTGTTTCTACAACACCAATAAAGAATATCCCATGAAGTGAGTTCAATGTAACTTTCTGGAAATCCAAAAAAAATAGGAAATTCTAGACCCAAGATTAAAATCAGTTCTTTCTGATTCCAAAAGTGGCTCTTTCCCAAAGCCCATAAAGCATGGACCAAACGTCCTAGCATGATTAAATAAAACTTAGGGGATGGTTGCTAGCATCTGTATATAAGCTTCTCAGTTTTACAGAAATGAAAGAGGGCTGGCTCTGCACAGAAAGTTGAGGTATACATAGAATTCAGTTGTCATAACTGCATAAATTTGTGTGGCAAATCCAGAGAAATGTTGACTCATTATTAAAGTAAATCATTTATCTTTGATAAATGAATGACTTAAAGATATAAATTTTTAAAAACATAATACAGCTTCATACATGAAATCTTCAAGGAATATATAGTTCTATTTTTGTTCACATGTATGCTATAAAATTCATGAGTAGATTTTAAAGTGATGATGTACCATAA
Source organism: Lutra lutra (assembly GCF_902655055.1). Taxonomy (NCBI): domain Eukaryota; kingdom Metazoa; phylum Chordata; class Mammalia; order Carnivora; family Mustelidae; genus Lutra; species Lutra lutra. Next base: position 91,010,523 of record NC_062285.1, read on the forward strand.
TATGTGTGTGGATGGATAAATAGATGATAGATGGATGATAGATAGGTGATTGAAATAGATACACTTGACATAAATGCCAGGCATCATTATTCTAAGTATTTTCCATGTAGTATCTCATTTGGCCATTGCAACATTCCTCTAGGCAAGTATAATTTACTCTCAATTTTACAGAAGAACTGAGCAACAGAGTTAAATAGCTTTCTCAAAATCATGTAATAACTGCACTTGAACTTATACAGAATGAATAATGTGTGTGTGTGTAATTACTATTAATGATTTGACCTTTTATAAAAATGAGAAGTGAGATAATTCCAAGAAATAGTAAGGAGTGCTTTAATAAGATGAACATTTTTTTCTGTGTGTTCCACGCAATATGGCACACAGGACTTTTTATTATTTGCGGACAAAAATATTCTGCCAATTTTATGATACTCTTGTGAAACATGCTTTTGGATGAGTCAATTTTCCATTTTTAATGATGTGTTCACTTTTATCTCTGATCTGAACTGATAAGACTGATGACTCACCACTTCTCCTTGGATTAAATAAATGTGTTCATTGTCAGTTGTTTCGCTCCTGTTATACAGAAAGCTTGCTTGGCTTTTTGTGATCCACGTCTGTAAGTCCTTCTAGTTATTTTCTTTGATTTGGATCAATCACCACAGTTGCCATGATCACCCCAGAGCAGCATGATGGCAGACATGATAACTGGAAACACAGGACAAGTAAGTTCCTTTGGGTGAGGGAGAATGAAGGGGGAAAAAACAAACCAAATACAGGACAGCCTAATAATGCTGACCTCCTAAGGAGGAAAACTACTAAAGTTTATGAGGCAGAGAAATCACTTCTGTAAAACAATGCAAAATTTAGTAGAAAGTATGGAATTTTGTCTCTGTTAGAATGTAAGCTTGTATGTATGAAGATATTCGGGGTGAATTTTATGGTGTGTGCATTATATGCCAATAAAAAGGTTTTTTTAAATGTACTTTTACAGCAAAGAGAAGTTATTTACCACAGTTTTACCCAATCCTGTAACCAAGATTGCTTTCTCTGTCTCAACCAGCACAGACCAAGGATGGATAGAAATAGCTAATATCCTGCTGAAGTGAATGAAGATGTTTCTAAATGTTTGTGCTTGGGTCAAGTTGACTTTCAGAATCATTAGGTGTCCATTGTCTTTTGTTTCCCCAGCATCATCTTGATATTATAGGAAATATACATAGAGAAAATCTGGAAGTGGCTTGAAGATAAAGAGGCTGAAAGGGGCTTTTGAAGAAGTGTAAAGATTGACTGAGTCTAGCAGAATTTCTATACTAGAATATTTTTAATGATAATATCTCTGTTTTACAAGACAATTTCAATTTTGAGAATTTTAATTAGAAGACTATTTCTTTACTAAATATATGTAATGCCAGTGATTATTCACTTAGGAGTGGTTCAAGTGCTAAATTTATTTTGTTTATTTAATTTTTTATAAAATATTTTTATTTTTTTTTTACCACAGGAAAATAAATTCAGTCTTTCTCTCCATCGTGGATTTTGAGTGCTCATCACATACACTCAGGAGGCCTAGGTGGCTTTTGGGTTGTAGAACATGCAATAATTGTCCAAGGGCCAGATGGAAGAAAGCAAGAGCAAAAAGCAAAAAGTTTCCTCGAATGCATTTTGTATTTTGTCTCTTTACACTGCTGCATCTCCCAACTGCAAGCCCGGAGCCTTACCACTCACTCACCGTTCATGCACACACATACACTCACATGCACATAGAGTAGCCTTGGATCTCCACAGGGGGTTCTAGCAGCGCTTCCTGTAATTTCTCAAGTCTGTGTGTCTTTCCCTCACTTTTGTATCTTCCCTAGGTTTTTTTTAAGGGTGGAAGCAGATATCTGTGGACTGTTAATTTTTTGTACACTAAAGAACTTGTTCAAGGATGAATTAATAGAATGACTGATTTTTCATATCAGAATTTGTATTACTCTTTGATATCATTGAAAAATAAAACAAAAAAACTTAGGTTTTTAAAAAGTTTAGAGGTGTGGTGTATAAGGGAGTCCCGGATAGAGTTAAGTGTAAGGGGATGGATATATTACTAGCAGTAGCAGAAGAAAAAATATCGTAAGTGAAGAAAAATATGAACCTAGAATTTGAAAAAGCATACACAATGCTGAGCAGAAAGGTTAAAAGGATTTTTCATAATTTGATGACTTACACTAAATTTCAAAACATCAAGAATAAAGAGAAAATCTTGAAAGGCCTCAAAGAGGAGGAAACCACACAAACCAAATGAACTTCAAGATAAGGAAAATCCTTCTCCGAATGGTAGGTCGCTCATCAGCAACAGCAGCTGCATAAAGAGAACAGAACAAATTCTTCACATTTATAAAGGAGAAAATGCTTAAATTCAGGTTTTTAATTCAGTCTATCAGATGTTGGGGGAAATTTTTCAGATGTAAAAATTTAACGTAATTGCTACTCATAGACCCTTTCTAAATGAATTTCTCAGAAAGTAGAATCAAACATACAAAATGCAGTGAGTTTTAACTAGATGTGCTCTGGTGTGCTTGTGAAATGAGACCTGATGTCAACTCCGCCGGAACTAAAGCCCTGCAGAACTCTCTTGTTGGAAAACATTAGGTACTCAGGGGTTTGCACTGGTCTTCTGGAGGAGGGCCCACTGCACTGGGACTGAGGCAAGTGTGACTGAAAAGGGCAGTTCCATCAGAATGCAGGGGTGTGGGACTTGGTGTAAGGAAGTTAGGTAACCAGTGTTGGTACTGCATTGCTTCTTATAGGTGGCTCTGTGTTGGGTTTTTTTGTTTTTGTTTTTGTTTTTTAATTTTATTTTTTCAGTGTTCCAAGATTCATTGTTAATGCACCACTGAGTTTATACTAAGGTGTGAGGAGGTAACTGGCAACAGCCAGCTCCTTCGTTCCAGGAGATGCATTCCCATGAATGTTGCCTCTCAGGGATGAGTTCCAAGAAGTGTGAATAATCTTCCCTTTCTGTGCCCCTGGAATTCTTGAGATCATAGTTTCCATGCTGTCTGCCCCCAGATTGTTGCCTACCTCCTCTCCAGGAGCAGCACAGTACCCTGGTTGTATTCCAGCCAAGCCAGCAGACCTTTAAAACTCCAGGCTTTAAGCTCCGCTCATTGTAAGAATTCATAAAATTCAGCCTCTCTGATTTTGCAAGCCAGTATCTTTGGGGAAATGTTCTTATGCAATCCCCTGTGTGCTCCTCTCTCTCTTGTCCTTCTCTACAACCACATCTCTCTCCCCTTCATGGCACCCATGATCTATTTCTCCTCTAAAACACATATCTTACCTTCTTCGATGTGGCATCCTCTCTCTTTTTTGTTATGGAGTTTTGTCGTGAGCATGGTATGCACGTGCATACATGAGTTGTGTCTTTCCACAATGTCGACTTTATTCAATCATAAAGCAAAGTTAATCACAATTATAAAGCAGGTTCAGGATTTCAAACTCAAGGACATTTCACTGTGTGATTAAACTTGGCTCCTTACACAGCACACAGAGCAGAACATAGGATAAACCAGACAAAAAACAAGATAATGAAAGGGTATAGGAAGTTAATAAACTAAACACAATGGTCAGTCTATGGGTGCACAGTTGAGATAAGACTTATCTGGTTTGAGTCAACTCTTGGCACTTACTGCTTTTTATGTTCAAGCAGTGAAGAATCTCACTCTGATCAGTCAGGTGGAGCCTTCAGCAGCTGAAGTTGCCTTTTTAAGTGGTCACAGGGAGAAGTCATGTCTGATGAGTCTGACAGTGTGTTGCAAAAATCCTCTCCTTTTTAAATGGATTTAATTGGTCTTAGGCCTCTGCAGACCTGTTTCTTATCAATTCTGGACTATTGATGCTGGTCCCAGCAATATCTCGTAGATGTTGTACCTTTTTTTTTTTTTTTTTAAGATTTTATTTATTTGACAGAGATCACAAGTAGGCAGAGAGGCAGGCAGAGAGAGAGGAGGAAGCAGGCTCCCCGCTGAGCTGAGAGCCCGATTCGGGGCTCGATCCCAGGACCCTGGGATCATGGCCTGAGCCGAAGGCAGAGGCTTTAACCCACTGAGCCACCCAGGTGCCCCCATAGATGCTGTACCTTTAAGTACTTGTGTCACAGCTCGTCATAGGTCCCTGCTTAACATGAGAGACTTCATTTTGCTCTCTACAAGTTTGTTCTGTCAGTCTTCAGGTGGACTTATAGGGTATTTAAGATAATTTGATAGTTCTTTAATTGTGTTCATGGGATGAGAGGAGACTTGGGTCTTCCTACTCTGCCATCTTTCTGCCTCCCCAAATCCTTTCTTCTGACATTTAAATGTGTGGTTGGAAAACATTCTTTCTACATCTGCCAATAATTTGTCAAACAAGATGATCTTAATCACTGCTAAAATTATTACTTTTTTAAAGATTTTATTATTTATTTGACAGACAGAGATCACAAGTGGGCAGAGAGGCAAGCGGGGAAGGGGGGGCAGAGGGGAGGGAAGGAGGCAGGCTCCTTGCTGAGCAGAGAGCCTGACACCGGGCTTGATCCCAGGACCTTAAGATCATGAGCTGAGCCAAAAGCAGAGGCTTAAGCGACTGAGCCACCCAGGCACCCTAAAATTACTACTGCTTTCTTTTCTTCACCTCATAACATTTCCTTGAGTGCCAAATCCCCTCTCTAATTCATTCTGCTTACCACAAATTACTACTTTTATCTTGGCATTTCCTTGCTTAAATGCATTAAATTTCCCACTATTGCTTAAGAATAAAGAAAATGATTTATCTTACATGTTTCTTCTGTCAAATGACCTTATGACTTTCCTTTCTCCCCTATCTTTGATTTTGTTGATTTGTGTATCTTTCGTAGCCATTTGTCTGATCATAGCCTTTTTGTTGAACATTATACTTTCTTGACTGCAATCCACCATTCACACTATTTCTACCTTTGAAATAACCTTGCCTTTCCTCCCTCCTTTCAACCAGTCTAAGTGATCTTCTCCACCGCTGATGCCCTATCTGAACAGCTACAGTGGTCATTGGTACTTTCCATCTTTGCATTTTATAAGGCCATTGTATCCTTTATTACTTTACGATATAGATGCTTTTTTTTTTAAACTCTTTTTTAAAAAGATTTTATTTATTTTACAGAGAGAGAGAGATCACAAGTAGGCAGAGAGGCAGGCAGAAAGAGAGGGGGAAGCAGACTCCTCGCTGAGCAGAGAGCCTGATGCAGGCCTTGATCCCAGGACCTTGAGATCATGACCTGAGCCGAAGGCAGAGGCTTAACCCACTGAGCCATCCAGGCACCCAATATAGATGCTTCTAATGAGAGTTTTAAAATTGATTACTATGAAGGAGAATAAATGAAAATATTCTGGCAGGGTTTCTCTGCAAATTTTACAGTAGATATTTATTTTGCAGTTTGCAAGTTGAAAAAATGCTGGATGTTATACCTTTGTATGTTCATCATATTTCTCATAGTGGTCATTCTTGTGATAGCAGGTGAGTGGCTGAGCTCATAAACTTTCTATGGTTCTTTGTGCCCATTAGGGTCAATCCTATCTCAAAATTAATCCTAGATCTCTCAATTCTGAAGTAACAAAAAGGTCTTATAGAGACAAATTCTCAGGTTCCTACTAGTTTGGCAGGTTTTACCATACTCCTTGTCTCTCTCAAAAATACTCTTTTTTTAAAAGATTTTATTTATTTGTTTGACAGAGGGAGAGAAAGAACACAAGTAGAGGGAGTGGCAGAGAGAGAGGGTGAGGACCCCAGGATCATGACCTGAGCTGAAGGCAGAGGCTTTACCGACTAAGCCACCCAGGCACCCCTCTCAAGAATGCTCTTGGGTCTTCTCTTGATACCAGCCATTCTGACTGGGATGAGGTGATATTTCATTATGGTTTTGATTTGCGTTTCCCTAATGATTAGCAATGTTGAGCATTCTTTTATTGTCTGTTAGCCATCTGCATGTCTTCTTTGGAAAAATATCTATTCAGGTCCTCTCTTCATTTTTTAATTGGATTATTTGGGGTTGTGTGTTATGAGTTATTTGTATATTTTGGATATTAACTCCTTATTGGATATATCATTTGTAAATGAATACATAAAGAAGATGTGGTATATAAACATAATGGAATATTATTCAGACATTAAAAGAATGAAATCTTGCCATTGTGACAACATGGATAGAGCTAGAGGGTATTGTGTGAGGTGAAGTAAGACAAAGAAATATGCCATATTACTTCAATTATATGTAGAATCTAACAAGTAAAATAAAATAAACAAACAAAAAACAGACTCAGACTCAAAAATACAGAGAACAAACTGGTGGTTGCCAGAGGGAGGGGGTTGAGGGAATGAGCAAAATAGGTGAAAGGCATTAAGAGGTACAAATTTCTAGTTATAAAATAGGTAAGTTACAGAGATTAAAAATAGAGCATCAGGAATATAGTCAAGAATATAATAACTTTGTAAGGTGACAGATGGTAACTATATTTATCACGGTGAGCATTTTGTAATATATAAAATTGATAAATCACTATGTTGTATACCTGAAATTAATATATTTATGCTTCAATTTAAAAAGTAAATTAAAAACTAGCACTGGTGGCTTAGTCAGTAGAGCAAGCAACTTGATCTCTGAGTCATGAGTTTGAACCCCACATTGGGTGTAGAGATCGCTTAACAAAAAACAAAAACTAAATATCCTAAATCTCACATTACAGTTATGTTCCCAAATTTGTAGAAGTTCTTAATCTTTAAGTAAAGTAATAATAAATTCTGAAGTGACCACCAGATAACAATAGCAATAGTTATGTTTTTTAATGGAGCATACTTTGTACCAGTTGAAGAAACAATGCTAATTATACTATATTTATTATTCATATTTAATTCTCACAAGAACAAGAAACAACTATAATTATGAAATCCATTTACAGGCAAAGAAATAGAAGCCAGAGCAAGTAAGTTGCCTCTCACAAATAACAAATTCCAGAGCCAGAATCGAGACTCTTCTTGTCTGGCTGGCTCTAATTCCTCATATTTTAACCACCATGTAATACAGCCCATATAGCTGCAGTATCTCTTTGCTCTTATTTCTCTTGGATTAGATTAAGTTACATTACTAATAGCTGTTCTATGATATATTTATTATGTTAAAAGAAAAAAAATGAAATAAAGGCACAAGTGATTTGTGGCAATTTTGTCTATTGGAGTAGATATGTAAAAATGAAAATACTAATTTTCTTCTGGACATTAATGGCTCATTTTGTGAAAATAATTCAAAGGTAGGTTTTTTAAATTCCTGATCCATGTAATAGTCTCAGAATTTGATTTTCCATATGCATGTTTCACTTAATATAACACTTAAGTTGGCACTTACATTAAAGTAACATTTAGCACTCTTGATTTTTATTTTCTTTGTCATTCACAGAGTACCAGTACTGTTCTTGCATATAGCTTTTTCTGTCATCATAGTGTCCTTGGAGCTCAATGTTATTGATATTTAAATATCTAGCAGTTAAATAATTATATTATTATTATTATTATTTTAGTGACCTCTATACCCCACATGGGGTGGGAACTCATGACTCAGAGATCAAGAGTCCCAAGCACCTTTGAACTGAGCCAGCAGGTGCCCCAGAATTTAAATATTTATAAAGAAGTGTTTCTATAAGAAACCTTTATATTCATTCATTAATTAATTTAAAAAATTGAAACACAATATATTTCATTACCTAGGTATGGTACCCTAGATCTGCTTCCAAATATTTATATATATTTAAGTATATATAAATATATATATTTATATTTAAATAAATTAAATAAATAAATAAATAAAATGTTATGTATTATACATCATGGCAAATGAGGAGAGAAGGCTTTGGAGTTGACCTGACAGTTGAACATTTACTTGGTTCTTTGCTAGTTACATTAACTTATTCAAACACTTGGAGGGTAAGAACTTTATCTTATTCTGATTACTCAACACCTAACTAAAACCTTGAAAAAGAAAATTTTCAAAACACTCTATGCAGAAACCAGTTCCTCATGATTCCAGCTTCTTTGGCACTGAATATTGGTGAAGTAGAACAACTGTTTTACTAACTCATATTCCAATGATTTGTTGTCATGTACAGTGAGTTTTACTTCCCTAGCTTGGATGTCCTTTCTTGTCTATAAGCATTTCATTTCTCAAGGTAAAGGTGAGCTTTCTTACCCTAGTCTGTGAAGTCTAATTTGTATTTATGTCTCTAGGACTTTTTGTCAGTTGTTAAATTTTATACATTGTTTTTGGGAGGATGTCAATATAGACTATGAGAGGCCAGAAGTTCCATTCTTCAAAGTAGAAGCCAGGGAAATGGGATAAACTATGGACTGCCCGACCATTAAGTGGTTTTCCTTACAGACAGCTGAACTGAATTTGTCCATCAACCCATGAGTGAAGTTAATTTTACAGACTGCAAACCATAGGAGTAAAAGTAAACCTGATTCATCAGAATGAAAGAAATACTCTTTAACTTACTTTTTATCTGATAATTTCTTTCTTTTTTCAATATTTCCAGTATTTTTCAAATGTCCCAAAACTGTGGAATGTTCAGGTGAATGGATTGGAGTAAGAAAGTAGTGTTTCTATTTTTCCAGTGATACCAAAAATTGGACAGCCAGTGAACAATTTTGCCTTTCACAGGGATCAGAACTTGCTCATATTGATACACAAGAGGATATGGTAAGAAAAGGGGAAAGTTCTTAACCATTTCAGAGCTTAAGTTTGTACAACGAGAATAAAAATGATAAACGTGAATATGAAAATATATGTCAGACAGTGTTCTAAGTGTAACTATAAAACTCATGTAAACCAACCAGTGCCTATGAAGTACATATGAAAATACCCGTATTTTATAGCTGAAGACAGTTAGGCACAGAGATATTATGTAACATAGCCATTGTCACACAGCCAGAACCTGTTGAACTGGGATTTGAATTTAGTCAAATTAGCTGGTGATGTTATGTTTTTAATAATAATGCATGCTGTTTATATAGGTAAATGTCTTTATTTGATGTTCTTAAATTATTAAATGGATAGTTTTTAATACCTTTAAATTTTTATTCTACCAAGAATGGCCTGGAAAAATTAAAACCAAAAAATAGATAGGGCTCTTAGAATTTAGGCTGAGGATCTGAGGGAAATAGCAGTTTGAAGAACATGAGACCATGGACAGAAGTGAAAAAACACGAAGAAGAGGGACTTGGGCTGCAGGAACACTGGATGAGGAAATATGTTTGTTTATAAAGAGAGCTGACTATAAACTCTATATAGCAAGGAGCCAAGAGAAGAGAAATGAAATCTATCATTCAATATATTTTTATTGCAATAAATCATAATCATCCAGAAGTTAGTTTGGTTTCTGATTATATGAGAAAACCTACAGCAGCAATAACATTCTTATTTTGGTATCTCCTCAAAGGACAGTTAGTTGATCCTTGAACAATACAGGTTTGAACTGTACAGGTCCACTTACATGCAGATTATTTTCAGCAAACTGTACAGCACTGTAAGTGTATTTTCTCTTCCTTGTGATTTTCTGAACATTTCGTTTTCTCTAGTTTACTACTTTATTGTAAGAAAGTCGTATATAATATATATAGCTTACAAAATATGGGTTAATTGTTTATCTTAACAATAATGCTTTGTGTCAATAGTATGCTATTAGTAGTTGTATTTGGGGGGAATCAAGAGTTATGCTTAGGTTTTCAGCTGCATGGCAGCATTGTTCAAGGATCAAATGTAGTTTATGACTGAATTTTCCTATTTTTAGCAGTAGTTATACTTTCTATTAAACACTTTCCCCCTGAAATACCTCCTCTGTGACTTTTGAGAGAGGACCTGTGCATAAAACAAAATGGAAACATTAGTTCTCTGTCACTCTTACAAACGTTCTGTATCAGTTCCTAGAGAAAATGCTCAGCTCCTGATTTTGTCATCCAAACACACACAAACATCTTATCAGTTTATAGTCTCTGTCATTCACTCTGTGACTAAAACATACTGATGGCCCAGTTTGGAGGAAATTAATTCAAATACTTTTTCCTCATCAGCTTCTCATTTGAGAGATAGAAATTACCCCTAAAGATAATTTGAGACAGTGTAGTTCAGAAAATTGCAATGACTTGATGTAAGTCACTCTATTGCTTACAGATTTTTAAGAAGTGAAAGAGCAAAGTGAAAATGTTTCTGATAAACTAACCTAATATCCTTACCTGTTGCTAAAGAAGCATTACGGCATACAGATTAGGATGTAAATCATAAAGATGAGAAGGTTGGGATGAGAAGTGTGTTCAGCTATGTGATCTAAAATATTACGTAATGGATAATACCCTGATTTTTGTGAAAGGAGTTTTTGAGGAGACATGCAGGAACTTTTATGCACTGGATTGGATTGAACAGAAAACAAGGAGAATCTTGGAAATGGACAAATGTTACCATATTCAATACTTGGTGAGTTTCAATTTTAGTAGGAAAGGTTTTATTCTGGTATGCAAACATTTTAAATAATTTTAAGTGCATTATTATAAAGAAATCTTCTATTTTCTATGTGCAACTACCTTTCTTAGTCTTCACCCTGAGACATGGGCCCTTTCACATCGAGACATACCTTAGAGCAACCTATCTTCCTTCTACTTTAAGTGATACACAGTGAAATTTTTCTTCTGTTTTATTTTTGTTTCTTATTTCATTTTATTTTTATTGCCAAAGTCTTGGTAATAAACACTCCTTTCGCTAATTCAAATTCAAATTTTTTTTCAAATTGCAAGCCAAACCACATGTATTACTTGCATTTTCTTTTTTTAAAGAAAGTGCAAGTATCTTATTTATTCATTTATTTGACAGAGAAAGAGTACAAGCAAGGGGAGCAGCAGAGGGAGAGGGAGAAGCAGGATCCCCATGGAGCAGAGAGCCAAATGTAGGGCTTGATCCCAGGACCCTGGGATCATGACCTGAGCTGAAGGCAGATGTTTAAGCAACTGAGCTACCCAGTTGCCCCAACTCGCACCTTTTTTAAACGAGTTTATTTATACAGGATCTCTTTTTTTTTTATTGTGTTATGCTAGTCACCATGCATTATATCATTAGTTTTTGATGTAGTGTTCCATGATTCATTGTTTGCCTATAACACCCAATGCTCCATGCAATCCGTGCCACAAGATCTCTTTGTTTTAAAGAGTAAGTGACCACATTGTTGTCTTTAACTTTCCATAAGTCCATTGTAAACCATATTATTTATTTATTTAACTGTTACTGAGTAATGTTGTTTTCTCACTTGCATACTATTATAACTGAAAATAAAGCCTGTGTGACTTTTCTTTTCTATCCACATACTCCTGCCTTAATATTTCATCAACTGCTAGATAAACAGTGGAAACCAATTAAAAAATACTAAAATATGTGAGATAAGACAAATTACACTTACTATGAAAGAAGGAAAAACTCCATAAACAGAGCAAATCAACAAAATTAATATAGCAATTAGTCTCTTTGGTTTCTATCTCAGTACATTTTTCAAATGCATCAAATGAATATAAATCTTATTTCTTACTTTCAAAAAGGAACATTGGCTGAAAATAACTGCTTTAAAGAAACTCCAAGGATCTTTCAATTTAGCAACCACAGTCTCTCCTGATAGATGGATGAAAATAGATATAGATAGATAGATAAATATAGATGGACATTGACTTATAGCTATATTCATGGTTTATCCATGTCCATCTATACCTATAGCTGCCTTTCTATTTATTGTTCTAAATAATGTTACAGTTTATACTAAGAATTATAATTAAATACCTACATTTAGTCTTCTATTTCTTTGATGTACCAGATTTTTTTTGTGTGTAGCATATGGTGATGAGTCAGCATGGAGCTCAATGTTTTGTGTAAAGTGTTTCAGAGTACTTGAATCTTAATTTTATTCTTGAGTACAGCTGTAAGTCGTTCTCAAACTAATTTTAATGGTTCTTTTCAGGTTTGAAATTAGTGGGAATGGATCCTTTGCTTTTCTGAATGCTGATGGAGTCCATAGTTCTAGGGGATTTATTGATATTAAGTGGATTTGCAGCAAACCTCAATTTTAATTGAGCAAAAAAACTGGAAAATGACTATCACACTTCAGAGATAAAGAAAAGGCCTAGGTAGGCAATAGTTCTCACTAGTTATGCTGCTGAATACTGAATTTTACAGATTTTAAACAAAGGAATTAAAAACTGTTGAATGAAAGAACCTCATCAAATCAAGACACACAACTGCCCGTTATAAGCACAAATCAGGAAACTTTTACTAAAGAGAAGCAAATAAAGTAATGACAAATAATTAGATGACCTGCAACTGCAATAATGATTTTAAGCAAATTTAAAGAGATCTATGTTGATAGGTCAGCCAACATTTACTTAGCTTAAGAGTTAGAGAAATATATGTGTTCCAAATGTGTAAATATTACAAAATACTAACAATAATAACTTTGGTGAAAAGAAATGTTACAAGAAAATAACCTATGAAAAGACATTCACTTCAATGACATAAAAACAAGGAAAAACCCACCCATAAGGATCCTAACTCTATCAATAAAAATCACTGATAAATTATCAGAATTATATATTAAATTATAAAGCTCACTCAAAGCAATCTACAGATTCAATGCAATCTTCATCAAAATACCAATGGCATATTTCACAGAATTAGAACCAAGAATCTTAAAAATTGTATGGGATCAGAAAAGACTCCAAAGCAATCTTGAGGAAGAAGAACAAAGCTGGAGGCATCCCACTCCCTGATTTCAAACTATACTACCAAGCTGTAGTAATCAAAATAGTATGGTACTGGCACAAAAACAGATTCATGAATCAATGGAATAGATTGAGAGATAGAATAGATTGAATAGATAGAGACCCCAGAAATAAAACCCACACTTATATGTCAATTAACTTCTGACAAAGGAGGTACAAATATAAAATGGGGAAAAGACAGTCATTTCAATAAATAGTGTTGGAAAAACTGGACACTACATGCCAAGGAATGAAACTGACCACTATCTTACACCATAGACAAAAATAAATTCAAATTGAATGAAATTGAATGAAAGCCTTTACTATAAGACCTGAAACCATAAAACTCTTAGAAGAAAAGAGAGATGGTAAACCATTTGACATCAGAATTTTTTTTTTTTTGGACCAGTGTCCTCAGACAAAGCAACAAAAGCTAAAATAAACAAATGAGATTACTCAAACTAGAGATCTTTTGCACAGTGAAGAAAAACATCAACAAAATGAAAAGATACCTTGAAATTTAAAAAAAATCTATACTTTTATTGCCATTCCAATCAAAATTCCACCAGTATTTTTCAAAGAGCTGGAGCAAATAATCCTAAAATTCGTATGGAATCAGAAGAGATCCCGAATTGCTAAGGAAATGTGGAAAAAGAAAAAAAAAACTGGGGGCATCACATTACCTGATTTCAAGCTTTACTACAAAGCTGTGATCACCAAGACATAAAAACAGACACATAGACCAGTGGAACAGAGTACTGGCATAAAAACAGACACATAGACCAGTGGAACAGAGTAGAGAGCTCAGATATGGACCCTCAACTCTATGGTCAAATAATAATTAATTTCATGTATTTAAAGCATATTTGTATTTCAAAATAAATGTAACAGTTTGTGTCCACTATATAAGTAAGGTCATTACTTAACTCCTCTGAGTTGACCATAGTAAATTATAAACCATCAGGAATTCATACCCTAATAACTGTGAATCAAAGAAAAAAATAAAATAAAAATATGACATAACTATGATACACACCTGAAATTAATGGGATATGTGTCAATTGTACTTCAATTTAAAATATTACAAAGCTTAGACAGTTGAATATAAACTATAATAATAATATCAAAGGTGACCAAACAATAGATTATTGGGAAAAAAAATCTATTTCCCAAGTAAGGACAAAAAAATAGAATAGGCTTATGACATATATCTGGGTGCGGTTATAAAATTCAAATTCTACAGGGCATTCAAAAAATACCAAAATCACCTATATTACATTAGTTGAGTTTAAATTCTTGCCTAGGTAACTATGAATTATTATTAGTAACTAGGTAACTATAAATTACTCATAATCTATGAATGTAGGAAAGAATGTGAGTGTAGGTGGATGAGAAAAAGTAGGGTGGAGAAGCTGGGAGGAAAAGAGAGTATCTATATTACAAACACATGGGAACATGTCCTTCTTGCATATTTTTAACTGAGGCTTACTTCCTTAATTAGATACAGTTGAAACTTTCTGATAAATGAAAAGAGATTCTCGCAAGCTGACTAGTTGATGTTCACCCTGGTATTATATGGGAACAAAAATAACTTAGCAAATGTTGGCATGTATTCACGTATGGGCCATTATATCTGTGCATGATGTTATCAAGAAAACATGAAAATAATGTATTTTAGGATGCCACTGTATATTACAGTTGTATGTATTAAATTCTGGTTAAGTTCAAGTTTTATTTGATTCATAATACAGGTTTTATTTTTAGTGTTGGTTCATGGCTACAAACTAATTTTGTAAATTGTTTAGTAATTTAGAGTAATACACTCCCTTTTTTTTTTCTTTGAATACATGAAAGGAAATTAAGAAACTTCACATTGTATAGAATTTCATTTATAAACTAAGGGGTGAAATCATTCTTAATATAATTTTAAATATAAATGATATATAAATTTGATTAAAGGGAAATGAATTGTGGAATCACATTAAAAAGCAGATTCTATATTACCTCAAATAGACACCTCATGCTGACAACATCTGAGTACTTAATACCAGCTGAAAGTTTGATTTCTTTCTGATAAAAATTGAAGACAGTTACTTTGGAGGAAAAGCCCACCATGAAGAAAAAAAAAATGTTATATCTATGTGTGTAGTCTCTTACTTCATTAGATGCTCAGGAGTTAGAACCCAAGAAACAGGACACAGAAAATAAGGTAATTTAGAAGAAGATTAAATTTAATTATTTTTTAGATATTGAAAATTATTTTTTAGATATTGAAATAATGGGAAAATGTGGGGGGTGTTTAAAAATCAGTTATATTTCCTCATTTTGAAAGATTATTTCTATATGGAATATTTGAAAACATTATATTTGTATTGTTAAAAAAGAGCCAACGGACCCAGAAGAGTGAGCCCATATCACCAAACCAAAATTTAATACCTAATCTAATTGCAGTTTTAAACTCCTCAGGAATATAATTTTAACTGGTTGAGAATTTTCAGGTCAACACTAGTGAGGTAATCCACCTGATAGCCCCAAATAATCTTTTGTTGCTGCTTTGTCTTGTTTTGTTTGCTTTGTTGTTGTTTATGACTTCCTTGTTTTAGCCTGTCTGCCTTTAAAAACCGTTTTTTTTTCTGTAACTCACTGAAGCTCCTTTTTACTTGCTAGATGGGGGTGCTGCCCAGTTCATCAATCATTGAATAAAGCCAACTAGATATTCAAATTTACTTGGTCGATTTTTGTTTTTTAATAATATAGAAAAGAAATAAATTTGTATTCCACTTAAAGAAAAATAAAGGCAATATTTCGTGGTTAAAATATTTTGTGTTAAAATATTAACCATCACATAAATTTAATCCAAATCTTTATTTAAATGCACAGATTTGTTTTCATTGTTCAGACAGCGTCTCTTTGGCAAATGCCATTAAATTTGGAGTTACAGTCCTCAGAATATACCTGCTTTCCTGTTATGACAGCACAGCTCTCGTGATCCGTTGGTCCAATCATGAGAAAACTAGGAGATAAAGTACAGACATTAGAGCATTTATTTTAAAATAATGAATATGTTTCTTAAAGTTTCCAGCCAAACTTGTGCAGGTAATTCTTCAGCAACCAAAATGTTGCAAAGGTTTCAGAATAGACTCTACTTTTGTTGTAAATGACTGCATTTGGGCACACTTGATTTGCTTGCCCTCCGTACCCTCCCCCCATAATGTCTCTCTTATCTGAGGAACATTGCCATAGAAGCTCCAGCCTGAAGACTAGAAGCATCCCTGTCTCTTCCTTCCCTCTCAACCCTTGAATTGCGTGTATCAGCAAGTTCTAGTATTCTACCTCTGGACTGGTCCTTATATCCATTCACTCCTGGCCCAGGCTGCTACTGCCTCTCCCTTATCTTTGCACAGACTTCTGACTGAACTTCAGTATCAGTTTTTATTTTTCCCATCTATTCATTCTTCACACAGAAAAATAATTTTCTATAAAAGGTGATTAGATATTAAATTTAAAGGTTTCTCTCTGTTTAAATTAATTTTTTTAGAGAGGGAGAGGGAGGAGAGCAGAGAGAGAGGGACAATCTTAAGCAGACTCCATGACCAGCACAGAGCCTGATGGAGGGCAGGGACACATCCATCTCATGACCCTGAGATTATGACCTAAACTAAAACCAAGAGTCAGATACTCAATCTCCTAAACCACCCAGGCACCTTTAAAATATAAGTTTTTGGTAAATACTGCATAGTAATAGATATACTAATGAGAGTTGCAAAGCAATAACTCAGGGAGACAATTTTTTTTTAAGTTAAAGTAAAAAACTATATAGATGACAAATTCTTCATTAACTTCAATAGTATGATGAGGAAAATATGTGAAGAGAATATTTTTGGAGAGAGCTATCTCTTTAACTCTTCTTTCCAGTTGCTGACTACTATTTTTTTAAAATATTTTATTTATTTATTTGACAGAGCGAGAGAGCACAGCAAGGGGAGCAGTAGAAGAAGAGGGAGAAGCAGGATCCCCACCAAGCAGACAGGGAGCCCAATGCATGGCTTAATCCCAGGACCCTGGGATCATGACCTGAGCTGAAGGCTGACTACTATTTAAATATAAAAACCAAACACTATTACAACCAGCTGCATTATCATTTTTTCCTAAAATAATCAAATGAAAGCTTTTTCAAAGAGATATGCTGCCCTAACAATATGTTGGATTTCCAAAGGTTGGGGGGAGCCTAGGTGTTCCTTACTAATTTTTGCCTAAGATTGCTATCAAAGTAGGGCCAAAGAATGAATACCATTTCACACTTTAGTTTTATGTGCATGAAAGATGATAAAATATGGAGAATGGAAGTATTATAAGTAGATAAATATCGAGACTGAAATGGACTATCACTCCACGGCCTTTGCTTTAAAACTGCCACAGGTCAGGTGCTCCAGTGATGTATAAAGAAATCACGGACACAGAAGAGAACCTGTAAATGTATGTGAACCCTAAGAATTTTAAAACACTCTTACATGTATTACCTTATGTTGTTCACACAAGAATATTGTGAGGGAAGCTTCATTATTCTTATCACACAGATAAAGAAATTGATATCAACAAGTTTAGGAGAATATTCTCCTTTTTTAAAATATTTATAAATTTCAGAGAAAGAGAGAGGTGGGAGGGGTAGAGGGAGTGGGTGAGGGAGAGAATCCCAAGCAGCCTTCCCACTGAGCACCAAGCCCAACACGGGCTCAATCTCACAATTTCAAGATCATGACCTGAGGTGAATCAAGAGTTGGCTGCTTAACTAAGCGACCCAGGGCCCCAAGTTTAGGAGAATATTCTAAGAGCAAAATTTCAAACTCATGCTTTCTGAGTTTAGCTCAAGAGATGTTTTTACACATTCCAGATGCTTTTATTTATAGGGGAATTTTATCTTTGCATTTCCTATATAGAATATAGTTGCTGAAAATTATTTTAAATGAGATCTGAGTGGACTTAAAAATTATAAAGATGTTACCATTTCTTGTCCATTAAAATTTCCAGATATGAGCACTTTCTAGCCCTCCTTCTCATCATTAGTGAATAAGGAAGGAAAACAAAGAAAGAGAAAATTCTGAAAAAGAGAAATAGGGAAGGAAAAGGAGGGGCAGATAGAAAGAAAAGAAAGGAGGAAGAAAGATAAAAAGACTAGAAAGCATGGAAGCTTATTAAAAATACCTTTCTATCAATAAAACAATGTCACAGCTGCCATTCTTCCCCCTCAAATAACTACTTACTCATTTTGTTCCACAAAAAGGTGTTTGTTTATCCACATCCATTGTTTTCGTGGGGATTTACTATGTAGTCCAATCCAACCAGGATTTCCAGGTTTTAAAGTCTTCTGTATGAATTCCTATCAAGGAAATTTTATATTCATTTATTAATTTATTTTAAAAAATTCCATGCCCTCTATAGAATAAGACAGTATGCCAGGCATTGATGGAATGGTAAATAACCATTTCTTTCATAACGAATAGGTTTTTTTAAAAAAATGGGCGCCTGGGTGGCTCAGTGGGTTAAGCCGCTGCCTTCAGCTCAGGTCATGATCTCAGAGTCCTGGGATCGAGCCCCACATCGGGCTCTCTGCTCATCAGGGAGCCTGCTTCCTCCTCTCTCTCTGCCTGCTTGTGCTCTCTCTGTCACATAAATAAATAAATTCTTTAAAAAAAAAGGTAATTACATTATGATTAATGAATGTTCAAAAACAATGCTTAAGCCACCCACACTTCTTAGAATTGCACCTAGCAATTCTTCCTTGGTACTTAGATCCTGTATTTGATTCCTCACCAGCTCATTCAGAGTTTGGATCACTGGTAAATGTGCCTGTAGATTTGCACAATCGTGTTGACTCTCATTCCAAGTTTTAGAAGAAATTGAAAACCTGTAGCATTTCTCTTGGTTCAGTAGCCAGTCTTTGGGGCACAAATAATTATTTCCTGAAGGAAAATGTAGGGAAAAAAATTAGACTTTACAATCAATAAAGTGTGAATAATACCATATGTGATGAAAAGGCTGCTCCATTGGCAGAACAAGAATGAGATTAATTCATTAATCTGTATATTTCTGGCATGGAGGTAGGATTTTGGGTGAGGGGTTGGGGAGAAAAAAACATGTGAATTCTGAGTCCCATAATTAAAGGAAACAGATATTTAATATTTTTGATTATTTATAATTAACACAAGAACCTACTGCTTAAATCTCTCTACTGTCTGGCCTAATTTCTTTTCTTGGGGTTGTCCTTACAACCTCTTTTTCATTTCTATGAGATTACTTACCATTAGCATTACTTACATTATTGCATTGGATACTTTGATCCTCCTATGCTTTTCATTCATATGGTCTCCTTAGACTTGAATAGCCTTCCCTTCCTTCTTCTTCTTCATCTAAATTAAACTTAAATTTTACTGCTCAATTGTACTTCCATCTCAAAAACAAAGTCTTTAACTGGTCATAATTTCTGTTGCCTCTAGACTCATAACATTTCAGTGTCATTTAGCAACAAGTGTATTGCCCATATCCTGGTCATATGTGAACATCTCCTTGTCTTTTATCAGAGTGGGAGGTTGTTAGGAGACTGTCATATTCATCTTTGAGTTTCCAATCATATAGCACTTTGATTATGGTTTTCAATTGTTGAATGATTGAATTAAATATCCATAAGTTAAAGCATGCCATATTTTTATTGCTAATATTTTAGTCTGTTATTTATGAGCCTAAATATTTGTAAAAATCTATTTTAGGAAATTGAATTAATATGTCCAGGTAAGATGGGAAATAAAAGTAACATCAGTACATATGACCTGAAGAAGACTATCAAGGAATAATTTTCAATATATAAAACTTCATATATATTCTTAGCTCATTAATACATTCTGTGCTGGGCAAACATTGCCAATCCTGAATAATGGTAATTTTGCAAAGTACTTGTAGACTCAGGATAAGCCTATTCTCAGTTCTACCAGTACATAGTTGTGTGTTAAAAAGTATAAGATGACCTCAAATAATACCTCCCAATTTATGATTTGAAAGGAGCTATGTATTATTTTTGAGAGGGAGTCACTCGGACTCCTTATGTGGCTATTGATAGAGTGGTCAATGAAGTATAGTTGTAAAGTTGCAAAACACACTAAAAATTCCCTAAATGATTAGTGTAATATATTAAAATACCAAAAAAAAGATGCAAAATGTGGATACTAATTGACCAAAAGAGTTACTTGAACTCAGGTTCAAGTGCCATTTTTAAAATAAGAAGAAATATCCTGGGGGATGAGAATGGAATAAAACATTTATCAAGGGGGATGCCTGGATGGCTCAGTCAGTTAAGGATTTGCCTTTGGCTCAGGTCATGATCCCAGGGTCCTAGAATCAAGTCCCGTTTTGGGCTCCTTGCCAAGCAAAGAGCCTGGCTCTCCCTCTGCCTGCTGCTCCCCCAGCTTGTGTTCTCTTTTCCTCTCTTTCCCTCTGTGACAAATAAATAAATAAAATCTTAAAAAAAAAAACACATATATTAAGCAACACTTTGTACCCATTTCTGTCTCAGATACTTTATATAATAACAACAACAAACACACACCCACTACAGTGGGTGAGTTTCTAAGCACCTAACATATTTAGTTTTTAAAACTACTTTATAAGATAGAAGAACATGTTAAATGACACCATGGACATCTGAGCAGAAAAAATCCAGAAAGTGTGTGAAATCCCCTTTCTTTTGGTGTGAGTCAGACCTGAGAATATGATGGACTATCACTCCCATGATTAAGTTATACATGATGGCAAGATAAGATTTTGAAGACTAGGGAAGGGTGTGAAGTCAGTCGATTTTGAATAAATGAAGAGATTCCCCTGGTGGGCCTGATTTAATCAGATACAAGATGTTAAGAATCGGCCTAGGCCTTTTCTAAAGAGAAAGAAAATTCCCATTTTTTTTTTTTAAGAATTGGGCTTTCGTGTCTTGAGAGGATGTACAAGAGTGACACATGGCAAGGAAATGCAGGGGTCCTATGAAAAACTAGCGTCGCCCTGGATGACAGGCAGCAAGAATCAATGACTTCAGTCCTACAACTATAAGTAACTGAATTGTACCAACCACCACATGAGCTTGCAAGAGGAATGTCAGCTTCAGAAACATATGTGATCTTGTCAACACCTAAATTATAGCCTATGATACCGTGAATGGAAGACCGAGTTCAGCTGTGCCCAAACTCCCAACCCATGGAAAACGTGAGGTAATAAATAATTATTATCTTAAACTGCTAAGTGTGTGGTAATTTGTTACACATCCAGAGAAAACCAGTACAGGATATATAATGGTGTTGTGTTTGTGTTAAGCAAAAGGAGCCTTTAACTGTAATAATTACATGCGGATATATTTAGATGTGAAACGGCATGATATCTGATCATTGCTAATGTAATCTGGTTTGGGAGAGTAATGTGGGGGAGATATAATTAATATTGATTACATACTGACAAATTCTGATGAGATTTGAAAGGTACGTGGAGATTTATTACATAAGTCTCTACTTTTATTTTATTATCTAATGTGCATTTCAGGCTGCAAGCTGGTGATATTGCAGTTCGTGTGTAAGAGCAGACTTATGTACAGTATAAGGCCCAATTCCCTCTTCCTTTGGGAACCTTAGTATATTTTTCTCTAAAGGCCTTCAGTTGATCAGGCAAGGCCCAGCCACAGTATGGAAGGTAGTCTGCTCAACTCAGAATCCACTGATGTAAATGTCATCTAAAACCTAATTTTACAGCAAAATCTAGACCAGTATTTGTTCAAATATTTGAGTACTGGGTGTGGCCTAGCCGAGTTGACATTAACATTAACCACCACCATTGATTTTTTTTTTTTTAAGATTTTATTTATTTTGACAGACAGAAATCACAGGCAGGCAGAGAGGCAGGCAGAGAGAGGAAGGGAAGCAGGCTCCCCGCTGAGCGGAGAGCCCGATGTGTGGCTTAATCCCAGGACCCTGGGATCATGACCTGAGCCAAAGGCAGAAGCTTTAACTCACTGAGCCACCCAGGTGCCCCCACCACCATTGATTTAATCTACATTAAATAGTCTGTAGTTGGGGTATTATATCCCTACTTGAAAGTTTAGAAAAGTCATGTTTAATGACTTAGAATCTCTTCATTCAAACATAGGGCAGCATGTTACAGACAAAAACAAACCTTACCTGCTAGACGGCTGATATTTACTTTCTGGGAGAAATCCATTTTTTTATCTGTACCTAGTGTAAAGAAAAAATATAATGAGAAACATTTGAAAATGAATAGCAATCTAGGTATGCGAGGACAAAAATGCTAGCACAAAACAAAGTCAAATAAAAATTTGAAGTCTCTCTCTTATACTCAGCTTCTACTCTTCTCTTTCCCCAGAATTAGCCACTTTTATCATATCTACTTTTACTCTTTTAGTCACTGATCACAATCTAACTATTGTGTGCCTTCTTAAACTTCATGTGTATAACTTTTTTATATACTATTTTCTTTTTCCAGCTGAACTTTTAAATTACTGTTATTTCTTCTTGGTCGAGACCTTCCACCCCAAACTCCTTTTTACCATATCAAGTTCCTTTAGCATCTTACAACATTACTTATAGATTGTTTTTCATATAGACTGAAATCATTGCTTTCCAGGAACATAGAAGAGCTGATAACCTGAAATGTCTTTTCATTACATTCTTGTGCTAGCTTCATTCTATCTAAAATCAGCACACACACTCACATACAAGCCTGTGTGGAAAACTTTTATTGCTTGGAAATTTTATATTACTTGATTACTCTTGTCTTAAACTTAAGTACAGATTTGCTTATAAGTTTAAAGGCATTACTACAGTGGTGTCCTTATATGTTCATTTAAAAATCTGATGCCAAAAAAAAAAAAAATCTGATGCCAATTTGTATCTCTTTGGGGAGAAAACTAATTCTTTTTTGTTAAAAGATTTTTTTTTTATTTATTTGCCAGAGAGAGAGAGAGTACACACAAGCATGCAGAGAGGCAGGCACAGGCAGCGAGAGAAGCAGGCTCCCTGCTGAGCAAGGAGCCCGATGCAGGACTCGATCCCAGGACCCCGGGATCATGACCTGAGCCGAAGGCAGCGGCTTAACCAACTGAGCCACCCAGGCGTCCCGAGAATACTAATTCTTTATGTAAACTTTTAAGATCATATCTTTACCCTTGGTGTCCTGAAATATGATAAGGATTTCTCTCTCAACCTCATTATCTATCATCTATCTATCATCTACCTATTTTATAGCTATCCATCCATCTGTCTTCTATCTATCTATTTACATATCCTATTCTGAATTTGGTAGGCTCTTATAAGCTGGAAACTCATGGTTTGGGGTTTGTTTTATCTTCCTTGAAAATTATTATTATTATTATTATTATTATTATTATTATTTCAGATCTACTTTTTCCCCCTATTCTCTTCTTCTGGGAATTTGTTAGACATTATCTTTTGGGATGGACAATATTTTGTATTTTTGTGTCAGATTTCTTATATTTATTGATTTTTTTTCTTGATAATTTTCTCTACACTCTAGGATATGTTGTTAGCTACTGTGAATTTTTAGACAGAAAAAAAAAAACCCCACAGGAAATAGCTAAGCTATGCAGTAAACCACTACATTACTTCCCCATCCCACTCCAGAACCAAAATAAGGGGGCACATGCCTATTGCACCAACCACCACTCTCTAAGTGAGGAGCCCTAGCTTGTTCTAGTTGTGTATGTCATTGTTTTACAAGAATTTGTTTTTGTTTTTATTTTTGTTTTTTATTTTGGCACGATATAGTGGCAAATGCTACTATGTGAGTGGAGTAAGAGGTTGTCAAGACAACAATCTAAAAGAGCATTCCTTAGAAAGTCTTCCAGCTAATTACTTTTCTTTAGATTTCTCCTTATAATCTACTCTCCTCCCTGACAAAAGACCCCTTCCTGGTTTTGCCATGAGAAATAGTTTCATCTGCATTTTGCTGTTGCTGTACTTTCCCTACACTGCCATTCTCTTCATTGATCGAGAGCATTATCTCCTCTGCTTCTCATTTCCTTTCCAATTTTCTAGCCTTTCCATGCTCTGTGCTCTTATTAACTTATTCTAATTTTGATACCTTTTACTGGTTTAATGCAGAATCTTAGGAGAGAACAAATGTAAACATTTATAGTCAATATTTTGTTTTGAACTGGAAGCCATGGAAAATATTTTCAAACTGGTCAAAGTGTAAGCACAAACAACAGAAACACAAATATTGAAATTGTTACTAATTTGTTAAAATAATATCACTAGGAAAAAATGTTGTCCCTATTAATATTTCATCAATGTGTCAAATTTTGTTGATTTCTTCTCAATAGCATCTTTCTCTAAAACAATGATTATTGCACCAATTATTTATTTTATCACTTATGTATTAGAGAAAAGAGAACTGAGTCACAAGAGACCAATGGTAACTTGTACATACCATATTTAATGACTAACAAGAAGCCATTTGTCCTGAATTTTAAGGGATTTAAAAAAATACATAATAATTATTAGATATGTTCAACTTCCCAGAATTTCTGATTAACAGACAATAATGCTTACTTAGATGGATTCATGAAAACTAATATTAGTCACCTAATATTGACTATTAAAAAGGTGGAGAATTTCTTTTTTTTTTTAAGAGATTAACACATTTTTTTTTAAGATTTTTTATCTATTTATTTGACAGAGAGAGATCACAAGTAGACGGAGAGGCAGGCAGAGAGAGAGAGAGAGAGGGAAGCAGGCTTCTTGCTGAGCAGAGAGCCCGATGTGGGACTCGATCCCAGAACCCTGAGATCATGACCTGAGCCGAAGGCAGCGGCTTAACCCACTGAGCCACCCAGGCGCCCCAGAATTTCATATTAGAGTTTGATTTCAAGTAAAATCTGAACATATTCGAAGGATATGATTGGTTGACAACTTCCCAGCCAAAATGCTGTGTCAAGTACAGAAAAATTACATCTCAGGGTCCTGGGATCGAGCCCCGCATCGGGCTCTCTGCTCAGCGGGGAGCCTGCTTCCTCCTCTCTCTCTGCCTGCCTCTCTGCCTACTTGTGATCTCTCTCTCTCTGTCAAAACAAATAAATAAATAATCTTTAAAAAAAAAAAAGAAGTCACTCTGTGAAACCTGTCATCACTCCTGCAAGATCACCATTGGGTTATTTATATCTGCTTTCTAATGGGAAGATTTTCTTTTTGGATTCAGTGCCAAGATTAATTCATATTTGTCTTAAGCATGGATGCAACTTCGACGCAGCTGAAAAATTAGCAATGTTTCCCTTACTCATCAAAACAGAGAAGCTTAGAAACAAATTTATAACAAGCACGAACATGCTGAATTACATACTTTTGCTTAGTTGCAGGCCTAATTCATGTTTCTAGTCCTATCCTTCTTTCACTCATAATTCAAATGGATGTTTACTTCATATTTTATGTACATATACTCAGACTTTATTTTTATTCACTTTATTATAAGGTGGTTTAGAAATTACAGAAAAAGTCATTAATAATTTAGTTTAACATCTACATAAACAACCACAAGTGAGGTTGGCTTTATTATAAGTAAAAATTATGAGATTTAAGAAGACAAAAAGATTTCCACAAGGCCACCCATTTAGTCTGCAGGACTTAGGATCCAATTTAGCCAATTTGATCCAATGGTCAGTTTTTTACTACATCAGTCTAAGTTGCTAATTAAAAAAGGTGTGTTTGCTTCCTGATATTTGGAAACAAATAGTACATGAAGAGGTTCAGCAAGAGTCCAGATGGCAGAGCTGTGATTTGTGATCAGCAATTTCAAATTCCTGGCCCATGTCATCCCAGCTTAGATCATGGCTGTTTCAACAGGATTGCTTTACACATTTATTGCAGACAGAGTGAATTTAGACATCAGTATATTGTTTATTAAACATTTCTACAGAACCTGGGACAGATCTGAAAACACACAAACACAGATAA
Source organism: Lutra lutra (assembly GCF_902655055.1). Classification (NCBI taxonomy): domain Eukaryota; kingdom Metazoa; phylum Chordata; class Mammalia; order Carnivora; family Mustelidae; genus Lutra; species Lutra lutra. Next base: position 91,036,370 of record NC_062285.1, read on the forward strand.
AAGCTTGACCCAAATATAGCAGCTCTAAGTAGTGAAGATTAGTTTTAGTTTATCTTTCTCTCATTTCCAATAGACTATTCTGCCAAACATATGGCTCTTTTGTGAAAAATAAAAAATACAATCTGTATACATGAAAATGCTTTTTATGTTATAGAATACTCTAGAACCACTGCTACTCCCACCGTTAGCAGATTTTTACCTTCCCTGTGTGGCAGGTATCTTCATGTCGATATCATTCCCAAATAATTGCTCCTAAAAATCTTGTATTTTGTAAGATGAATAATTTCTTTAAAAATACTATTTGTGACCTTTTACTTGAAAGTTACACCTTTTTTCTCATGCTATAACATTGAGGGGATTATACATCATTGTATTAGCATTTCACATGGCTGCAAAAATACTGCATTTTTCAAGTTTATGTGAGTCTAAATAACCTATCTTAGACAATTTATGAATTTTTTAAGTCCCAGAATGTAGTTAATTTTAACTCTTTTAAATATTCAAAGATAATAATCTTCTTAAGAGAGTAATGCAATTTCAAGCCAGATTCAGAAGGGAGATAATATTCCTACCTTTAGGCCTCTGTCTGGATTTTAAAATATTCCTGTAATCCAATACCATATAGCCATCTTCATTTTCCATCCATGTGATATTACCCAGAAAACAGTAAAAAGAAAATGGAGAATAGTGTTAGCCTTAGGTATTTCTCCAAGGCACAATGTACCAAAAGCTGAAAGGAAGTCCAAAAATACTAAAAATTTACTCAGATATGGGCGGTTAAAACCACAGCATGCATTGGTAAAATACAAATGTATAGCCATGTTAATTTCTGGCTAAACTTCTGTACCCTCAAGGTAAAGGTGGCCATATTATTCCATTTCTTCAACAGATATTTATTGTGCATTTACCATGTACCAGTCAGTTGCCTGCAGTGTATTTAAGAACATAATAGTGAAAAACATAAAAATACTTTCTACGCTCATGTCCTTTATATTCTATTAAAAGAAGAAAATGAAATAAGCCAAATACATGCCAAACAAATGAGAGAACAGTGTCTAGCTAGCTAAGAATAAATATTTTAAACTAAAAAAAATTAAAATACCCATTTTGCTACTGGGGGCATGTCTGACTAATAAGAGTCTAGAGAAAAATGCTTGTATAAGGCAAAACAGGAAAATAATAGTAAGTCTCAAATTGGTGGGAACAAGAGTTACTATGAACATAGTAACTTTTCAAGAATTTTTTTTTTTTTTTTCAGAAAAATTCCTGGCAGAGAGATTTTTTTCCTTCTGTAAGTGTGGTAGTTACTTTTATGTATTGACTTGCCTGGCTGGGCTACAGAGTGCCCAAATATTTGGTCAAACATTTTGACCATTTTTGTGATGATGGTTTCGGATGAAGTTCGTATTTAAACCAGTAGACTTTGAGGAAAACAGATCACTCCATGATATTAGTGGAACTCACGCAATCAGTCGAAGGCCTGGCTAGAACAAAGACTGGCCTCCTAAGAGACTCTTAACTCTAGGAAACAAACTGAGGGTTGCTGGAGAGGAAGGAGGATGGGGAATGGGGTAACTGGGTGATGGACATTAAGGAGGGCACATGACATAATGAGCACTGGGTGTTGTATGCAACTAACTGATGAAGCACTGAACTCTGTCTCTGAAATGAATAACACATTATATGTTAATTAATTGAATTTAAATAAAATAAAATTTTAAAAAAACTGGCTTCCTCTGAACAAGAAATACCCCATTAATCCATTGTATTTTCCTGCTTCATCTGCAATATTGGCTTTTCCTGGTTCTACAGCAGATGGCTTAAAAAACTGATGGGGCGCCTGGGTGGCTCAGTCTGTTAAGCGTCTTCCTTCAGGTCAGTTCAAGATCCCAGGGTCCTGCTCAGTGGGGACTCTGCTTCTCTCTCTCTCCACCCCACTTGTGCTTTCTCTCTCTTGCTCACTCTTTCCCTCAAATAAATAAAATTAAAATAAAATAAACTCAAACTGAAACATCAGCTTTCTAGAGTATCAAAAGTGCCAGTCCATCCTGCAGATTTTTGATTTGCTAGGCTCTATAATCTCATAAGCCAATTCCTTATAATGAATCTATCATCTAACTATCTATTTATCATCATCTTATTGGTTCTGTTTTTTTAGAGAACTCTGACTGACACAGGTTTGGAGTATGGTCCAGTAATCTTCACTTTAAGAATCGTCACCAAATGATATATATACAAATACTTGCACCATACACTTAAAAAACAGTGTTTAGTGAATAGTTTTAAATATACTTGATGTATGCTCAATTAATGTGTTTTAACAATGAATCCCACATTAAATTAAAACCTTTTATATAGTTGTGGCCAAAATTAATAGTCTATATTTTGACATCCTCTAATCTTGCCTAAGATCATCTGATCTGCTGATTTACCCTCCTGTTTTTCCTCTGTACAAGTTTGACATGTAGTCACCCTTGTTTCAGGGGCCTTATAATAAAGCAAATTTCATCTTCCTCCAGTCTTAGCCTGCACTAATCTGCTAGGGTCATTTTAAAGAAAAATAACTCATTTAAATCATCCATGACTTCCCAGATGTTAATTGCAGTACATATATTTCAGCCTGTAGCTTATAAGAAACTCAGAATTATTAAACTTTTGGGAAAAAAATTTCCCTTCTTTTTGAAAGTCTTCACCTCAATTTTGTGATACCACATTCCTCTGATATTTCTTTATCTTCTCTGATAGCTTTTTTTAAAGCAGATTTATCTTCCTTTCACTACCTATTTAATGTTAGATTTCCTATAATCCTAAATAATTTCCTCTCTTCATTTCACTTTCTTCTCAGTAAAACTCTTACTCACAACCATGACCTAAATTAGTATCTATTTTTCAACTACCCCTAAAGCTCATCACTGAAACTTCATTTGAGCTCCATACAATACACCCAACTGATTTCATAGTATCACAATGGCTCAAACAAAGTATTTCTACAATTGAATGCATGATTTTCTTCCTATTCAGTGTTTCCTACTGCACTCTATTTCACCACTATCCAACCAATTGTGAAAACGGTTTTGTTCCTGTCCTTCGCCCCTTCTTCAAGTAAACACCAAGTCCCATAGATTTTGCTCCTGAAATGTCTGTCCAATCCATTTACTTCTCTCCACCTCAGTAGCCTTATCAATTAGTTATCAGTTAATAAGGCACTCATATCTCAAGCTTCTAATATTTCAATGACCTCCATATGAGTCTTCAGGGGTCCCCTTATCTATTTTCCTTTCTTCATCCAGACAAATCTTTGGTAAACTTATTCAGCTTCTTATTGCCTTTTATCAGTTCTTTTAATGAATACAAACTGCATAGCATGACTTATAAGCAATAGTCTTCATCTGTGTTTTCTTGTTAAGATCCTGCTCTCTGCTCCCCTTTATAAGGACCACCCTCTATCCTATTCATGTGATTCACCTTCTCTCTAAGATTGGCTGCCCTGACCAGATCCAGGGACAGCCATTTCAAGACATTAATACTAAACATGCAAGTAATTATGTCCATTATTTTCAGATTTTTGACACCAGACTTTTCATTAAATTCATGAAGGTCTGAAAAATGCAGACAAAACTTAATATTTATTCACTACTATATTTTTATTTTAATATTATTTTTTAAAAGATTTATTTATTTATTTTAGAGACCAATAGCAAGGGAGCACAGGGTGTGGGGAGGGGGGCGGGGAGAGGGGAGGCAGAGAGAGAGGGAGAATGAAACCTAAGCAAACTCTGCACTGAGTGTGGAGCCAGGTGTGGGGCTTGATCTCATAATACTGAGATCAAAGTGGAGCTGAAACCAAGAGTTAGAGGCTTAACCAACTATACCACCCAGGTTGACCCACACTACTATATTCTTAAAATGCTGTTAAACTATAACATAGTTTTACTTTCACTAGCAATTTTTCCAATTTTTTCCTCAAATGAAAACTTCACCTATTTTACATTACTTTTAACCACAATTTTTCCCAAATATTATTAAATTAGAAATGTTTGCCTTCAGTCCCAATTACCTGTCTTTTCTTACTGTATCTTTTTTTCCTTTATCTCTCCAAATCAGTAATTTTTGACAGTGCTATTAATTACTAGCAACAAAATCAAAAGTTACCACTTATAAAAGTTATACAAATCTCCCTTGAGAAAACAGAACCAAGATCCAGACCCAAGCCTCTCTTGTTTCCATTAACACCACTCTGAGTCACAACAGATGTTAGCTATCTCAAGACTGCATCATTTATGGCCTGGACTCTTCCAGTGGTCAATTGGTGGAGTCAAAGTCTACCCAGATACTTTGTGCTCATCCTCCATGAACACACCCACAAAAACAGAAAAATTAGCTTAAAATTTTGAAAAAATATATATGAGGAAGTTTGGCTAGTGAGTTATAGAATAAGTAGATCTTATTTCTTTGAGAAAATATGGTGTGTTAAGAAAAGATGCATAGTCCCAGGCTCAATAACTACTGGACCATAGGATGCCCAGATATTTGGTTAAATTTTATTTCTGGGTGTATCTGTGAGGGTGTTTCTGTAAGAAATTAGCATTTTAATTGAAATGAACCCCCAAAATGGATGAGCTTAATCAGATCTGTTGACAGATTAAAAAGTTTAAAAAGTCTGAGGATGTTGGAACTTACTCTCTCCACATCAATTTGTTTTTGAGCTGTTGATGAAGTCTTAGAATATAGATAAGGTTTAATGATGTAGAGTTCCAAGCAGATGGACAAGAAAGAATTCTTGAGACGTCTTTTGTGCAAAATGGTGGTTTATTAAAGCACAGGGACAGGACCCGTGGGCAGAAAGAGCTGCTGCCCTGGGGTTGTGAGAAGTGGTCCATTATATGCTTGTAAGTTGGGAGGGGGTCAGGGATGGCATAAATCTCTAAGGAATTTTGGAAGCAAAGTTTCCAGGACCTTGAGGAACTAGCTATTGTTGGGAAAAGGTTATTCATTACCAGTAATAAAACCTTTTCGTGAGACCCTTTAAATGTATATCAGTGGGCCATACGCATGGGAATGATTGTTGACACTATGTTGGAGGGTTTACAGATAAAGTTTCTGAAGGAATTGTTGAAGTAGACTTACAGGATCCTAGTTGGGGGTAGGATCGGTCAGGCTAGGATTGCCCTTTGCCCTTAGTAAAGCCTTAAGGTGGGGGTAGTTGAGTCCCTAAAGGAATGTCATATTGCCTGTTTTAAGGACTTGTCAGTGAGTAAGGAAATTTTTCTTCTGCCTCTGTGTCCCACATCACTGTGATATCAGTTTTCTCCTTCTCTTGGGCCAGAACTTTTATCAACAGTTCTCATGGTTCTTGGGCTTTCAGATTTGGACTGGAGCCACACCCTCACCTCCCTTGAGTCTTCAGTTTGCCAACTGCAGATTGTGGGACTTCTCAGCTTCCATAATTGTGTGAGCCAATGGAGTTTCTGGGATCCATTCTTTTATATGATTAGAATGAGACACTAATGACTCTATTTCCAGTAGTGGTAAACAGAGTAGAGTACTGATAATCTAGGGAGTAATCTGTCAATAGAGATATGCAAAATATCCCCATGGATACACCTAGTCAACTGTACACAAGAAAGAAGGAACTCAGTGTTTGTATATCTGATACCTTCATTGATGCTATGATATAAACATTTTTAGAAAAGTAACACATATAATGAGATTGCCTGGTTGCTACTAATGTTGCTAGACAAAGCGGTGAAAGAAAAGGATGAGCTCAGGGATTCAAGTTCTCAGCTCAAATTCCACATGAATGATCCACATCTTCTGGAGCCGCAGAGCTGAAATTGCTGAAAAGCAAATGCAAAATCTACTGCTGTGACTGGCTGAGTTACAGCACTAGCTAAACTTCCAGACTTGCAGTGTCTACTGCTAAAATAAGGGCATTGATAGGGAAAGAATGGGATCCTGTCAGCTGAAATGGGGACATGTGGGAAGACCTTGTCAAATCTGGGCACATTGAGCCCCTAAATTCTGTTGAGTCTTCCTTGCCAGTTGAAGAGTTTTCCCTACCCCCCATTAAAGTGGCCTCTACAGCACAGAGGAAGTGGTTTTCCTACCCACCAGGGTATGAGCCTTACCACTAACAAAGGTGTAGGCCTTTCCACCCCTGTCTGAGGGGTGATTAAACTTGCATTACCTGAGGAAGTGGTAATATCGTTTTATGGGGAACCAGCATGCACAACAATGATGATTATCCTGAAGACCCACCCCCATCACCTTTTTTTGTTTCTAGACCTATAACTAGACACAAGTCACAGCGGTGTCCTAAAGCTGATAACCCTTGAGGAAATGCATTTCACTCCAAAAGAATTACTTGAGTTTTCTAATTTACACAGCAGAAATCTTGGGAACATGTGTGGAAAATAAGGATACGGGATAATGGTAAAAGGAACACAAAGTTAGATCAGGCCAAAGGGGTATTAAGCAGAGATTATTCATTAAATGCTTCAGCTTGAGGAGTTAGAAAAGACCCTTTGACAATTCAGTAGGTTGACTAAAACATGGACCAAAAGGTGGGCCTTGGTGTGCAGTGGAAATGATGGACCTGCCTTGGATTATGTAGAGAGAGGTATGCAAAGACTTAGGGAGACTGGAATGTCAACTTGGCTTTGTCTTTTAAGATCTATTACCTTCCCTGGGAAGGTCCAGAAGAAATATCTTTCAGCAACACTGTGAAAAAGTTCACGAAATGAAATTGGTGAACAATCCTCATCAATCGTAAAGAGCTCTGCAATTGACCTTTTCTGTAGGCAAGACAACTGATGTCTCTGAATTGAGAAACTTAAATGCAATGAGAATACTTTGATCCCTGGGTGTCAAGGGCCAAGTAGCAGCAATCACAAAAGGCAAGGTGGGTGCGGTTACTGTAACAAACAGTGGAGTCAAAACAGCAACCAGAATAGTCTGACCCTCACAGACCCATGGTGATGACTAGTTGATTATGGTTTTCCTAAAAATGAAATAGATAGGAAGTTTATTAAATTCTTGTTTGTCCTTTATAAGCAGAAAACTTCTAGGTCAAGTGAACATAGTGAACAAGTCCAACCAACCTGAATCATAAAAACAAAGTCACAACTTTTCTTTTTTGGTTTAAATTCATTTTATTTATTAATTATTTATTTTTAAATTATTTTTATTTATTTTAAATTTAAATTCAGTTAATTAACATATGGTATATTATTAGTTTCAGAGGTAAAGTTCAGTGATTCATCAGTCTTACATAATACCCATAATTACATCATGTGCCTGTCTTAATGTACATCACCCAGTTACTCCCGTCCCCTAACTTCCTTCCCCTCTAGCAACCTTGTTTGTTCCCTATGATTGAGAATCTTATATGGTTTGTCTCCCTCTGACTTTTTTTTTAAGATGTTATTTATTTATTTGACAGACAGATCACAAGTAGACAGAGAGGCAGGCAGAGAGAGAAGGGAAGCAGTCTCCCTCCTGAGCAGAGAGCCCAGTGGGGGGCTTGATCCCAGGACCCTGGGATCATTACCTGAGCTGAAGTTAACCCACTGAGCCACCCAGGCACCCCTCCCTCTCTGATTTTGTCTTGCTTTATTTTTACCTCCCTTCCCCTATGACCTTCTGTTTTGTTTCTTAAATTCCACATATGAATGAGATCACATGATAATTGTCTTTCTCTGTTTAACTTATTTCTCCTAGCATAATACCCTCTAGTTCCATCCACATCGTTGCAAACAGCCATCATTTTTTTGATGGCTGAGTAGTATTCCATTGTGTATGTGTGTGTGTGTGTATGTATTTATATACATATATATACAGTACTTCCCTGGCACTGAGTGATGTGGGGCATTTCTTCATATGTCTGTTGGCCACTTGGATATCTTCTTTGGAGAAGTTCATGTCTGTTCATGTCTTCTGCCCATTTCTTGATTGGATTATTTGTTCTCTGGGTGTTGAGTTTGGTAAGTTCTTTATAGATTTTGGATACTAGACCTTTATCTGATAAAATATTTGCAACTATCTTCTCCCGTTCTATCCCATTCTATCCACTGTATTTTGGGTTTGTCAACTCTTTCCTTTGTTATGCAAAAGTTTTTGATCTTGATGAAGTCCCTACAGCTCATTTTTGCCTTTGTTTCCCTTGCCTTTGGAGATGTGTCTAGCAGGAAGTTGCTGCAGCCAAGGTTGAAGAGGTTGTTGCCTGTGTTCTACCCAAGGATTTTGATGGATTCCTCTCTCATGTTTAGGTCTTTTTTTTTTATTTGAGTCTTTTTTTTTTTTTTTGTGCATGGTGCAAGGAAATAGTCCAGTTTCATTCTTCTTTCCAATTTTCCCAACACCATTTGTTGAAGAGACTTTTTTCCATTGGATGTTCCTTTCTACTTTGTTGAAGATTCGTTAACTATAGAGTTGAGTGTCCATTTCTGGGTTCTCTATTCTATTCCATTGACCTATGTGTCTGTATTTGTGCCAGTATCGTACTGCCTTGAATATTACACCTTTGTTATAGAGCTTGAAGTCTAGAATTGTGATGCCACCAGTTTTGGTTTCCTTTTTCAATATTCCTTTTACTCTTCAAGGTCTATTCCAGCTCTGTGAAAAAAGTTGATGGTATTTTGAAAGAGATTGCCTTGAATGTATATATTGCTCTAGGTAGCATAGACATTTTAACAGTGCTTCCAGTCCATGAGCATGGAATGTTCTACCATTTCTTTGTGTCTTCCTCAACTTCTTTTATGAGTGCTCTATAGTTTTCTGAGTACAGATCCTTCCCTTCTTTGGCTAGGTTTATTCCTAGGTATCATAAGGGTTTGGTGCAATTATAAATGGGATTGACTCTTTAATTTCTCTTTATTTTGTCTCATTGTTGGTGTATAGAAATGCAACTGATTTCTGTGCATTGATTTTATATTCTGCAACTTTGCAGAATCCCTGTATGAGTTCTAACAATTTTGGGGTGGAGTCTTTTGGGTTTTCCACATACAGTACCATGTCATCTGTGAAGAGAGAGAGTTTGACTTCTTTTCCAACTTGAATGATTTTTATTTCCTTTTGTTGTCTGATTGCTGAAGCTAGGACTTCTAGTACTATGTTGAATAGCAGTGGTGATAGTGGACATCTGTGTCATGTTCCTGACCATAGGGGAAAAGCTCTCAGTTTTTTCCGATTGAGAATGATGTTCCTTTTGGGCTTTCATAGATGGCTTTTATGATATTGAAGTATGTTCCCTCTATACCTACACTATGAAGAGTTTTAATCAAGAAAGAATGCTCTACTTTGTCAAATGCTTTTTCTGCATCTATTAAGAGTATCATATGGTTCTTGTGCTTTTTTTAATTTATGTAGTGTACCACATTGATTGATTTATGGATTATTGAATTACCCTTGCAGCCCAGAAATAAATCGTACTTGGTTGTGGTGAATAATCCTTTTAATGTACTGTTGGGTCCTATTGGCTAGTATCTTGGTGAGAATTCTTGCATCCATGTTTATCAGGGATATTGGTCTGTAATTCTTTATGGTGAATGGTGAGGTCTTTGTTTGGTTTGGGGATCAAGGTAACATTGGCCTCATAGAAAGAGTTTGGATGTTTTCCTTCCATTTCTATTTTTTGTAACAGCTTCAAAAGAATAGATAGTAGTTCTTATTTAAATATTTGGTAAAATTACCCTGAGAGGTCATCCAGCCCTAGACTTTTGTTTCTTGGGAAATTTTTGATTACTGTTTCAGTTTCCTTGCTGGTTATGGGCCTGTTCAGGTTTTCTATTTCTTCCTGTTTCAATTTTGGTAGTTTATGCGTCATATGTTCCAGCTTAAGGTAGCCATCCCAGCAGGTTATAAGGACTAGATAAAAATATCCCTATGAGAACATAAATTTTAAGTTATGAATAAGGCCCCCATATCAATATAAATTACATGACTCTTGTCAGTCTTATGTTCCATCTATCCTTATACCATATAACTCCATAGATGATATTCCAGTTACTGCTAAGCCCCATAGTTTTGTTTTACCACATAAGCTATTACCTCTCAAAACAAATGCTATTCTTCTCTATTTAGATTATGCTTTTGTCATGTGGAAGTCATCATCTGGACACAAAGACAGTAAGGGGAAGATTCATTCTGTGAGGTACCTGCTTAAGGTAAGATCATTAAATGGTTTTCAGTTGTAGGAAGATTATTCTCTGGTAAAGGATAAAGAAACATTATCATTCTGAGGGCAGAGAGGAATTTTGGAATCTAAGATTTGCAGACTCATCTGACCAAATATTCCTATGTCAGGTCTCGGGAACATATTTATTTGTTTTTAGTCAAGGTTGATTTTTACTTACAGATGCACATTAATTTTATAATTGGATTTTGGGACAGATTCTTATCACAGTCTATCCTGAAGATCCAGAACATGCAAATTTTCACAAGCTGCCTTAGAAACATTCCAAATTTCATGTAATTCATTCAATTTTCAGCCACTGAACAGACTTTAATTTTCTTTTACTAAGTTTTCTATTAGTCAGCCCTTACCACAATGCCTATGATTCCCTCATAGGTAATCATAGGCATTGTGATGATTACCTATGATATAATAAAGGACCACACCATCATATACTCTTTACCTTCCCTGCACTCAGAGATATTGATCACAAGTAAGTATTTTAATATTTTGTTAATCCATGTACCAAGGGTCATTACTGTTTTATCTGCTTCTAGTGATGGAGTGCCCACTGTCCTCAGCCTAACTGACAAAATCCCATTCTGAAAATCTACTTCTTGAAATCACTCAGTTACTAGTTTTTCTAGGAAGTGTGGTTCTTAGAAAATAAAGCCTGAGTGAAAAGCATTGAATGCTTTTTGCAGAAGTACAACACAGGGAACAGGAATGAGTGAAAGAGGAATGAAATAGGAAAAAAGAAAGAGTAGATGTAAGTTGATCATTACTCAATATCAAGGATGATTTTTCATCTCACAGAATCATCTTTAGAAAAGTCATTTAGATTACTTTGTCTCAGGAGCAAAGAGCAAAATAAGGGAGAAAAACTTATCCATTGCTCTAGTCCTTGCATTGGTAAAAAGCTTACTCTACATGGCGCTACTTTCACATTTGTGCATTGTGCATGAGTGTACACACATGAAAATGACTCTTTCAGTGGCAACGGGTAAGTGATAGGCTGTAAGGTGAGAAGCACATAATAAGGTCATGAGAAAAGGTTATATCAGCCTTCCTTTGAATTGGTTGTCTTAACAATTAGCTTAAATAGAGGGGGGAGACAAGATGGCGGAGAAGTAGCAGGCTGAGACTACTTCAGATAGTGGGAGATCAGCTAGATAGCTTATCTAAAGATTGCAAACACCTACAAATCCAACAGGAGATCGAAGAGAAGAAGAACAGCAATTCTAGAAACAGAAAATCAACCACTTTCTGAAAGGTAGGACTGGCGGAGAAGTGAATCCAAAGCAAAAGGAAGATAGACCGCGGGGGGAGGGGCCGGCTCCCAGCAAGCAGTGGAGCAACGGAGCACAAAATCAGGACTTTTAAAAGTCTGTTCCGCTGAGGGACATCGCTCCAGAGGCTAAACCGGGGTGAAGCCCACGCCGGGTCAGTGTGGCCTCAGGATCGGGGGTGCCTGTCGCAGAGCTTGCAGGTATTAGAACAGGGAAGCCAGATACAGAGACAGAGCTGAGGAGTGAGCTCACAGCTCGGGGTTACCTTGAACCAGTCACAGGCTCGGTGAGCTTGGAGTGCGGCCGGAGGCCAGGGACACGGGACTAAATGGGCGCTGTTCTCTGAGGGCGCACTGAGGAGTGGGGCCCCAAGCTCTCGGCTCCTCTGGGCTGGAGACCGGGAGGCTGCCATTTTCATTCCTGTCCTCTGGAACTCTATGGGAAGCGCTCAGGGAACAAAAGCTCCGGAAAGCAAACCCGAGCTGATTACTCAGCCCGGTCCCTGGTAAAGGTGGTGCAATTCCACCTGGGGCAAAGACACTTGAGAATCACTACAACAGGCCCCTCCCCCAGAAGATCAACAATAAATCCAGCCAGGACCAAGTTCACCTACCAAGGGGTGAAGTTTCAATACAAAGGAGAGCAGCGGAATTCCAGAGGAGGAGAAAGCAAAGCATGGAACCCATGGCTTTCTCCCCATGATTCTTTAGTCTTGCAGTTAATTTAATTTATTTTTCTTTTTTCTTTTTGAATTTTTTTCTCTCTTATTCTGCTAAATTTTTTAAAATTTTACCCTATTCTTTTTTTAAAGTTTTTAAACTAGTTTATCTAATACATATATATATATTTTAAATATTTTTTCTTTATTCGTTTTCTTCTTTTAATTGTTTCTTTTTTTTTTTTTCTTTCTGAACCTCTTTTTATCCCCTTTCTCCCCCCTCACGATTTAGGATCTCTTCTGATTTGGTTAAAGCATATTTTCCTCGGGCTGTTGACACCCTTTTAGTATTTCATTTGCTCCCTCATATACTCTTATCTGGACAAATGACAAGGCAGAAAAATTCACCACAAAAAAAAAAAAAACAAGAGGCAATACCAAAGGCTAGGGACCTAATCAATACAGACATTGGTAATATGTCAGATCTAGAGTTCAGAATGACGATTCTCAAGGTTCTAGCCGGGCTCAAAAAAGGCATGGAAGATATTAGAGAAACCCTCTCAGGAGAGATAAAAGCCCTTTCTGGAGAAATAAAAGAATGAAAATCTAACCAAGTTGAAATCAAAAAAGCTATTAATGAGGTGCAAACAAAAATGGAGACTCTGATGGCTAGGATAAATGAAGCAGAAGAAAGAATTAGCGATATAGAGGACCAAATGACAGAGAATAAAGAAGCTGAGCAAAAGAGGGACAAACAGCTACTGGATCACGAGGGGAGAATTCGAGAGATAAGTGACACCATAAGATGAAAAAACATTAGAATAATTGGGATTCCAGAAGAAGAGGAAACAGAAAGGGGAGCAGAAGGTATGTTGGAGAGAATTATTGGAGAGAATTTCCCCAATATGGCAAAGGGAACAAGCATCAAAATCCAGGAGGTTCAGAGAACTCCTCTCAAAATCAATACGAATAGGTCCACACCATGTCACCTAATAGTAAAATTTACAAGTCTTAGTGACAAAGAGAAAATCCTGAAAGCAGCCAAGGAAAAGAAGTCTGTAACATACAATGGTAAAAATATGAGATTGGCAGCAGACTTATCCACAGAGACCTGGCAGGCCAGAAAGAGCTGGCATGATATATTCAGAGTACTAAACAAGAAAAACATGCAGCCAAGAATATTATATCCAGCTAGGCTATCATTGAAAATAGACGGAGAGATTAAAAGCTTCCAGGACAAACAAAAACTGAAAGAATTTGCAAACACCAAACCAGCTCTACAGGAAATATTGAAAGGGGTCCTCTAAGCAGGGAGAGACACTAAAAGTAGTAGATCAGAAAGAAACAGAGACAATATATAATAACAGTCACCTTACAGGCAATACAATGGCACTAAATTCATATCTCTCAATACTTACCCTGAATGTTAATGGGTTAAATGCCCCAATCAAAAGACACAGGGTATCAGAATGGAGAAAAAAACAAAACCCATCTATATGTTGCCTACAAGAAACTCATTTTAAACCCGAAGACCCCTCCAGATTTAAAGTGAGGGGATGGAAAAGAATTTACCATGCTAATGGACATCAGAAGAAAGCAGGAGTGGCAATCCTTATAGCAGATCAATTAGATTTTAAGCCAAAGACTATAATAAGAGATGAGGAAGGACACTATATCATACTCAAAGGATATGTCCAACAAGAAGATCTAACAATTTTAAATATCTATGCCCCTAATGTGGGAGCAGCCAACTATATAAACCTATTAATAACAAAATCAAAGAAACACATCGACAATAATACAATAATAGTAGGGGACGTTAACACTCCCCTCGCTGAAATGGACAGATCATCCAAGCAAAAGATCAACAAGGAAATAAAGACCTTAAATGACACACTGGACCAGATGGACATCACAGATATATTCAGAACATTTCATCCCAAAGCAATAGAATACACATTCTTCTCTAGTGCACATGGAACATTCTCCAGAGTAGATCACATCCTCGGTCCTAAATCAGGTCTCAACTGGTATCAAAAGATTGGGATCATTCCCTGCATATTTTCAGACCACAATGCTCTGAAGCTAGAACTCAATCACAAGAGGAAATTTGGAAAGAACCCAAATACATGGAGACTAAACAGCATCCTTCTAAAGAATGAATGGGTCAACCAGGAAATTAAAGAAGAATTGAAAAAATTCATGGAAACAAATGATAATGAAAACACAACGGTTCAAAATCTGTGGGACACAACAAAGGCAGTCCTGAGAGGAAAATATATAGCGGTACAAGCCTTTCTCAAGAAACAAGAAAGGTGTCAGGTACACAACCTAACCCTACACCTAAAAGAGCTGGAGAAAGAACAAGAAAGCAAGCCTAAACCCAGCAGGAGAAGAGAAATCATAAAGATCAGAGCAGAAATCAATGAAATAGAAACCAAAAAAACAATAGAACAAATCAACGAAACTAGGAGCTGGTTCTTTGAAAGAATTAATAAGAGTGATAAACCCCTGGCCAGACTTATCAAAAAGAAAAGAGAGAGGACCCAAATAAATAAAATCATGAATGAAAGAGGAGAGATCACAACGAACACCAAAGAAATACAGACAATTATAAGAATATACTATGAGCAACTCTACGCCAACAAATTTGACAATCTGGAAGAAATGGATGCATTCCTAGAGACATATAAACTACCATAACTGAACCAGGAAGAAATAGAAAGCCTGAACAAACCTATAACTAGTAAGGAGATTGAAACAGTCATCAAAAATCTCCAAACAAACAAAAGCCCAGGGCCAGACGGCTTCCCAGGGGAATTCTACCAAACATTTAAGGAAGAACTAATTCCTATTCTCCTGAAACTGTTCCAAAAAAATAGAAATGGAAGGAAAACTTCCAAACTCATTTTATGAGGCCAGCATCACCTTGATCCAAAATCAGACAAGGATCCCATCAAAAAAGAGAACTACAGACCAATATCCTTGTTGAACACAGATGCAAAAATTCTTGCCAAAATACTAGCCAATAGGATTCAACAGTACATTAAAAGGATTATTCATCACGACCAAGTGGGTTTTATTCCAGGGCTGCAAGGTTGGTTCAACATCCGCAAATCAATCAATGTGATACAACACATTAATAAAAGAAAGAACAAAAACCATATGATACTCTCCATAGATGCTGAAAAAGCATTTGACAAAGTACAGCATCCCTTCCTGATCAAAACTCTTCAAAGTGTAGGGATAGAGGGCACATACCTCAATATTATCAAAGCCATCTATGAAAAACCCACTGCAAATATCATTCTCAATGGAGAAAAACTGAAAGCTTTACCGCTAAGGTCAGGAAAATGGCAGGGATGTCCGTTATCACCACTGCTATTCAACATAGTACTAGAAGTCCTAGCCTCAGCCATCAGACAACAAAAGGAAATTAAAGGCATCCAAATAGGCAAAGAAGAAGTCAAACTATCACTCTTCGCAGATGATATGATACTATATGTGGAAAACCCAAAAGACTCCACTCCAAAACTGCTAGAACTTGTACAGGAATTCAGTAAAGTGTCAGGATATAAAATCCATGGACAGAAATCAGTTGCATTTCTCTCCACCAACAACAAGACAGAAGAAAGAGAAATTAAGGAGTCAATCCCATTTACAATTGCACCCAAAACTATAAGATACCTAGGAATAAACCTAACCAAAGAGACTAAGAATCTATACACAGAAAACTATAAAGTACTCATGAAAGAAATTGAGGAAGACACAAAGAAATGGAAAAATGTTCCATGCTCCTGGATTGGAAGAATAAATATTGTGAAAATGTCTATGCTACCTAAAGCAATCTACACATTTAATGCAATTCCTATCAAAGTACCATCCATTTTTTTTCAAAGGAATGGAACAAATAATCCTAAAATTTATATGGAACCAGAAAAGACCTCGAATAGCCAAAGGAATATTGAAAAAGAAAGCCAAAGTTGGTGGCATCACAATTCCGGACTTCAAGCTCTATTACAAAGCTGTCATCAACAAGACAGCATGGTACTGGCACAAAAACAGACACATAGATCAATGGAACAGAATAGAGAGCCCAGAAATAGACCCTCAACTCTGTGGTCAACTAATCTTCAACCAAGCAGGAAAGAATGTCCAATGGAAATAAGACAGCCTCTTCAATAAATGGTGTTGGGAAAATTTGACAGCCACATGCAGAAAAATGAAATTGGATCATTTCCTTACACCACACACGAAAATAGACTCAAAAATGGATGAAGGACCTCAATGTGAGAAAGGAATCCATCAAAATCCTTGAGGAGAACACAGGCAGCAACCTCTTCGACCTCAGCCACAGCAACATCTTCCTAGGAACATCACTAAAGGCAAGGGAAGCAAGGGCAAAAATGAACTATTGGGATTTTATCAAGATCAAAAGCTTTTGCACAGCAAAGGAAACAATTAACAAAACCAAAAGACAACTGACAGAATGGAGAAGATATTTGTAAATGACATAACAGATAAAGGGCTAGTGTCCAAAATCTATAAAGAATTTAGCAAACTCAACACCCAAAGAACAAATAATCCAATCAAGAAACGGGCAGAGGACATGAACAGACATTTCTGCAGAGAAGACATCCAGATGGCCAACAGACACATGAAAAAGTGTTCCATATCACTCGGCATCAGGGAAATACATATCAAAACCACAATGAGATACCACCTCACACCAGTCAGAATGGCTAAAATTAACAAGTCAGGAAATGACAGATGCTGGCAAGGATGCGGAGAAAAGGGAACCCTCCTACACTGTTGGTGGAATGCAAGCTGGTGCAACCACTCTGGAAAACAGCATGGAGGTTCCTCAAAATGTTGAAAATAGAACTACCCTATGACCCTGCAATTGCACTGCTGGGTATTTACCCTAAAGATACAAACGTAGTGATCCGAAGGCGCACGTGCACCCAAATGTTTATAGCAGCAATGTCTATAATAGCCAAACTATGGAAAGAACCTAGATGTCCATCAACAGATGAATGGATAAAGAAGATGTGGTATATATACACAATGGAATACTATGCAGCCATCAAAAGAAATGAAATCTTGCCATTTGGGATGACGTGGATGGAACTAGAGGGTATCATGCTTAGCGAAATAAGTCAATCGGAGAAAGACAACTATCATATGATCTCCCTGATATGAGGGAGAGGAGATGCAACATGGGGGTTAAGGGGATAGGAGAAGAGTAAATGAAACAAGATGGGATTGGGAGGGAGACAAACCATAAGTGACTCTTAATCTCACAAAACAAACTGAGGGTTGATGGGGGGAGGGGGGTTGGGAGAGGAGGTATGGGGTTATGGACATTGGGGAGGGTATGTGCTGTGGTGAGTGCTGTGAAGTGTGTAAACCTGGCGATTCACAGACCTGTACCCCTGGAGATAAAAATATATTATATGTTTATAAAAAATAAAATTAAAAAAAAAAAGATTAAAAAAAACAATTAGCTTAAATAATTGTCCAAAATCTTTTAAAGAGTTATAGCCACAATCGTCTGAGGTGGTTCTCAAGAGATGATCATTAACAAAACAATGGTACAGTGAATGTACTATAATTCTTTGCATCTCTAGATGATGGCACTGCAGAAGATCTGTGGGTACCAAGGCAAATTCATTGTATTGGAATATGAGTCTACTTAAAAAAACATAGTGTTGCCTCATTCAGTATGATAAAGAGTCAATGTAATCTCCCACCAGGCTAGTCAGCTGTCCCTCCCTGATTTGGTGTTTTTCTGAGACTTATATTCAGCCTCTGTATTTGGCAGGTTAGGCATTCATTAATTCCATTTATCCTTGGGTAGTAGAACCAGCATATCAAGCAACTACTTAGTCCTCTCCACCCCATTCCTAGGAGTCAAGTCCAAAATCAAGTACCCATTGTCACAGATTGCTGTGAATCAAAACTCTGATTACCAGTAAGTTCCTTTGGCTTATCACAGAAATTGAATTCACTTAACCTTTAAAACCAGATAATTACCAGTGATATCAGAAATCTGATTCCACTGTAGCAACTTCCACTACATCTCTACAGAGAACAGTAGCTATCACCAATTGACTTTGATGTTGCATTCTTAAGGTTTTATTGTAAAGCATGCCCTCTGGGCCCTCTGGGGAAATATGGTTAAAATGTGGTTGAGTAGTTTGCACAGATTAGATTCATTTCAGCATAACCATTTCTCTGAGCCTTAAGAGTCTATCCATACCTTGTGCTATAGAATTTTCAATGTTTAGGGGCACCTGGGTGGCTCACTGGGTTAAAGCCTCTGCCTTTGGCTCAGGTCATGATCCCAGGGTCCTGGGATTAAGCCACACATCGGGCTCTCCGCTCAGCGGGGAGCCTGCTTCCCTTCCTCTCTCTGCCTGCCTCTCTGCCTACTTGTGATCTCTTTCTGTCAAATAAATAAATAAAATCTTAAAAAAAAGAATTTTCAATGTTTAAGCATCATTAACTATATCCAGTGAATTAGATATCAACATAGCCTGGATAGAGAGGATAAAAGAATTATTTCTTTAAGAAATAGGATCACATGATTAGCTAATCTGTATTGGTAAGAACATGAGACCATATATTAGGGTGAGTTCTAAGAATGCCACTGCAATGGGATAAAATAGGTGAATTGAAAAAGATTTTTTGACATTGAATTAGGACTAATGTTTGCTTCATCATCTAGGAGGTGAGTTAATGATTATCTAGCTTGGCTATCAAAAACCTGGATATAGTTAATGATGCTTAAACATTGAAAATTCTTTTTTTTAAGATTTTATTTATTTATTTGACACTAACTTTGAGTCTGATTGTAGTAGGAGTTGATGGATTTGAATGTTGAGATAGCTCAGAGATATCCAGTTGAGAGATACCTTGATTTGAACATGTCTACAACTTATACCATAGTTTTTACCCCAAATTTAAGCTGTATCCAGTGTTTTCTATTCAATTAATCATAACATCCTGTCAGTTTAGCCCCTTGCACATTTCCCTAGTCAATTCACAACTGCCCATCTTAAGAGCCCTCATTTTAGTGCAACCTCCATTTTGGTCAATGTATAATTTATTTCATCATGGCATTTGGTCTACTTTTGCCCTGTCCTCTAGCTGACCCATGCAAGACAAAATACAGTAATTTTCTACTAAATGTTATTTGAAATCAATGTGATGACAAAGAAAAGAGAATAAAAATAAATTATTGAAAATTTACACCTTTTACAAAATTCATATCATCACCTATGAATAAGTTAAGAGAAGAAAGCCTTTATTCTCTCCAGAAATGTTATAAATATACTCCCACTGAAATTGAAGTTTTACTCACATCCATGCAAATTATCACTTTAATTTTACAGGCCCATTTTTAGTCTTATTGATAAGCTGTTTTATTATACACTTTACATTTCTTGGATTTCCTTTGACATCTTTGGATACATTTATTGACTATATTTCTTTCATTATTTGGGTAAACTATTGATTCCTTTATTTTTTTTCCCCAAAGTTTATTGAGAGATAGTAAAGTTTATTGAGCAATAGTAAAAGCCCCAAAGAGGGAGGGGACCTGAGAGGGCTGCTCTTTTTGTTGTTGTTGTTGTTGTTGTTGTTCATTTTTTACTAACTTCTTAATGATCATTTTGCTATATATGTTCATCATATATTAATTCACTCAATAAGACTTTTTGAATACACATACATGCAAACACACACAGATTGCTAGGCACTGAGGATAGAGTAATAAATTCATGGTTTCATGAATTTCATGGTTTTGTGGAACTTCCATTTTAGTGTAGGAGATACACAATCAGCAAAATAAGTAAATATATATTCACACCATATATATGTGTATATGTTCTTGGAATTAAGACTTTGTGAGTAGCAGGTTGGGGTGGTTTTCAACTTAAATAGATCTATCATGAACTTCACTGAGAAGATGACAGTAAGCAAACTTGAAAAAAAGTGATGTAATAAATCTTTTCGGTATTTGAGGAAAGACATTTCTAGGCAGAAGGAACAGGAAGCTCAAAGTTCATGAGACCATGAAGCCACTGTGACTGGTATAGAATGAGTAAAAGTAGAATAGTAGAATCAGTGAGTCCATAAATATAAAACTAAAATATGATTAAGTACTTTGAAGGAGAAGTGTTTGGTCACTAAGAAAGAAATTATTAAGCAAAAAGGATCTAGAACTTGAAGATTTGAGTAATTCTCAGTCTCTAAATATAGCAGAAAAAATGAGAATGTGTGTTCTGGAAAAAATACTAAATGTGTGACTGGACAATTAGTCCATAAAGAAATTACCCATAATTTTTATCAGCCATATCATCAGAAGCCATAGAGATAGGAATGAACCAGAAAAGATGCAAATTTGAACTAAAGATGGATGAGGCAGGATAAAATAAAAGGTTTTCAGACTGTCAGGGTTCTATGAACATAGTTTATCCTTCAAGAAAAGGGAAAGAAAACACTAAAGACTGTTAGGGATCATCAGGTCTGCCACTCCCACCACAAGCCCAGAACATAGGGCAAGAGGAGGAAGTAGGGAATGGGGAGGGACAAGGCTATTTTCTCCTCAATTTCAGAGTGTGGGACAACTTCCTCAGTTTCAGAGAGTCTTTACTTAGGGTCTCAAGGGCAAGGCTGCCACTCAGAGCTGAGAAACCTAGGGTCCTGTGGTAACATTATTCATCAGTGGGCCCACAGAGCAGAGCATTCTGCCAAAGGGGATTACTCTTGAGCCCTAAGAGTAGTGAAATTTTCTTAAGTTTTGGACTGGCTTGGAGGGTGTCACCCCTCCCTTTATTCTTTCTGATTTCTCCCTTTTGGAATAAGAATGTCTACCTGAGCTGATCTCACCATTATTACTTGTAAGGACATAACTTGTATGATTCAGTTTCACAGCTAGAGAGGAATTTTGCCTCAAGGTGAATCATACTTGAAGGTTCACCAGACATAATTAAATAAGACTTTGGACTTGGAATTAATGCTGGTTAGGTAAGACTTAGGCTACTGGGTGGGGTGGGTTGAATATATTTAACATGCAAGAAGGTTATGCTATTTGAAGGGCCAGAGGATGGCACATTATGAACTAAATTTTGTCTCTCTAGATTCATCTACTGAAGCTCTAACCCCCATTGTACTATATTTGGAGTTAGGATCTTTAAGGAGATAATTAAGGGTAAATGAGGACATAAGGGTTGAGGCTTAATCTGATACGACTGGTGTCCTCATAAGAAGGGATGAGACGCCAATGTGCTGTCAGTCCATGCATGCCAACAAAAAATAATATGAGGAAACAGTGAAAAGATAGCCATCAGCACGCAAGGAAGAGTGGTTTCATCAGATTATCAATTCTCTGGTGCTTTGATCTTGAACCTCCAGACTCTAAAACTGTGAGAAAATTGATTTATATTATTTAAGTCACCCAGCCAGTGGTACTTTGAAATGGTACCCTGAGACAACTAATGGAAGTCCCTTTGGGATTGGATTGAGGGAATCATTTTGATTTATGCTAGCCATGTGATCTTCTTTCTGAAGACTTGCCTTTTCCTTTAATAATTGGGTAAAAAAACAGGATCAGGCAGAAGTAAGATGAGGTAATAATTTATAACTTTGGGGGAGTGGTTTCCCTTAGTCTACTGATCATCCATTTTTGGTTTATTTATATTGTAGGTGTTGAGCAGAACCTGGTGGTATGTTTGCAAGATTTGACTATTAAATTTTCAGGATTTTGTGGGCCAATCATTGAACACAGTTATTGTTTAAAATTACATTATTTAAACCTAAAATTAAATAAATTATATTAAAAACAAAGGTAATAAATACTTGGCATAACTCAGTTTCTGGTTATTTTTACTGTAATTTACCATTATCTCACATGAAATTTTTTACATCTACTATATCCATATGATAGAAATACTATATAATCATCCACTATTGCTCATCTCTTTTCAACTCTGGCATTTAGTGATGTCACATTGGTAACTTGAAATCAGCTATGGTGAAAGTGATTACATCACAGGAATCAGCAATTATATAAACTAGGGTTTTGGCAGTTGTTCTCTTTTTCTCTGTTGCACCAGGTTAAAGACTAGCATGAAAGTAAAAATATCCTTTTCAGCTATCTATCTGTCTTACCTCAGAGACAACATTTCTGTAACCTTCTCTTGGTCAGGAATCTAGATGCTACTCCAAATTCAACCCTCATTACAGGATTTGTTAACCTGTTTCAGAGTTGACTGGTGCCATGGTTTAACCTCTGCTACTCCAAGGTCCTTTCAGTCTCAATGCTATCTGTAAATCCAATTCTGTGAAGGCATCTCCTTTTGTAAACCTTGGTCTAGAGAGGAAATCTGCAGTAAGTTTCTCAGTGATGCTTATGTTCTCCTGTCACTGCATACTTTATTTCTTTCTTCATAGGGTGACCATAATACCATCCCACTACCATATCATGCTCCTGTCCATAAGAGTATACCCACTACAGAATGCCAAGTGCTGTGAGTACTTTTGTATTTTTATCTTCTCTTTATCTTCCACAGCAATTCTGGTATTTTACTCTGCTTAGCATAGGCTATTACATTCTTCAATCTTCTTGGAGTTATTTTAACAGTTTATCAGCACCGCTCACAACATTTTCCCAAGTTATTAATTCTTATGCCTTAAGAGAATACTCCAATGTTGATAAAATCTCTCTTATCCAGCTCTGTGTTTCTCTCTTGATCTAACACCCTGGAATCTGATCACACTGTATACTCTGTAGGTTGCCATTACATGTTGGTCAGATCAGAATTGCTCCTGAGTATTAAGATTAATAGCTAATCTTAGTTACTGGCTTTATGATCAGGAGGGGAAGGAAGGGATAATCATAAAGAGGGTGTGTAGTTTCTTTGATGGCAGAGGATTCAGCATCATCTTTAAGCAAGGATAAATGTTAGACTTTAATAATGGAGAATATGCCACTTTCAAAAGTCTAGAGAGCTCAACATTTAGAGGGTTCTAGATTTCTGAGGGTTTTGAAAAAGCTTTTAGGAAAAGACACTCTACAAATGGTGGAAAATATTTGTAATACATATATCTGACAAAAGAATTGCTTCCATATTGTTTATATATTAGTTTACAACTCATTATATATATTTTATAGGATGATTTGCCTTCTTTTCAATGAGTTATAAGACATATACATAAACATAACCACATATAACAAATATAAGATATATATCTTACAACCCATTAAAAAGAAGACAAATCATCCTATAAAAATTGGCAAAATATCTGAATAGAGAGTTCACCAAGAAGGATATATTGAGGTACCTGGGTGGCTCAGTCTGTTAAGCGTATGCCTTCACCTCACGTCATGATCCCAGGATCCTGAAATCTAACCCCACATTGGGCTCTCTGCTCAGCGGGGAGCCTGCTTCTCCCTCTGCCTGCTGTTCCCACTGCTGGTTGCTCTCTCCCTAACAAATAAATAGAATCTTTAGAGAAAAAGATATATTAATTGCCATCAGCATATGAGAAAAGGCTCAACAGATTCTCAGAGATTAAAACTACATTTAGATATCTCCACATACCTACTAGAACAGTGAAAATTAAAAAGACTGACCCTATCAGATGCTGTTGTTGATATGAAGGAAATGCAACTGTTCTACTTGGAAGAACAACCTCCTTGGAAGATATATTATGTTTATAAAATTAAACATCTATTTTTTTAAAAAACAGCTTTATTGTGGTATAATTGATATACAAAAAAACTGCACATACTTAATGTGTACAATCTGATGTGTTTTGACATATGCAAACACCTATGGTACCATTACCACAATTGAGATAACAGACATATCCATCATCTCCCAGATCACGTTGAGTGTTCTTATCACAAAAAATACAAACATATTTTCTATTTGCCCTAGCAATTCCCCTACTATGTATTTCCTCAAAAGGTTAGAAAATAAATGTCCACAGAAAGACTAACAGAAATATTGATGCTGATTTTATGATAGTCAAAAAGTGGAAACAACCAAATGCAGTAATGGATAAGCAAATTATTATATAGTCACACAATGAGATTCTACTCAACAACTTTTGTTCATTACTCAACAAAAAGGAATGAACTACTGGTCTATGTCACAATCTGGATGAAACTCCAAAACATTTTACTGTGCAAAAGATACCAGACCAACAAGGGTGCATGACTCCATTTAAATAAAATTCTAAACCCAGCAAAACTCATCTCTGTTGATATTAGATAAGTGGCTGCCTGGTTCCTGGGATGAACTGCAAAAGTTCATCAGAAAACACTTTGAGTTGATAGAAATGTTTTATATTTTGCATGAAATTGCATATCTTAATTGCTTCTCCTTAGAAACAAAACTAAATTTCATTCAACTATGATAGTGGAATCCCTAGAATATTTTGCTGATGACATAGAAGGAATGGTTCATTTCTGCCCAAACGTTTAGTCTTCTTTCTGTTCCAAAATGGAAAAATTTTGTTATCGGTATTTTATCTCATGTAATTTTGTTTTGCGTGATGATAGAAGTGACCAGAGCTATATATTCAAGGCCTTCTGGAAGAGTTTAATCCTGTATTAAATGGGATTATTCTCTTTGCATTTTTTTTC
The DNA here is from genome assembly GCF_902655055.1 of Lutra lutra. NCBI lineage: Eukaryota > Metazoa > Chordata > Mammalia > Carnivora > Mustelidae > Lutra > Lutra lutra. Next base: position 91,061,146 of record NC_062285.1, read on the forward strand.
TTTTCATTTCTTTGCCTTCTACTTTCCTCTCCATTCTCATTTCCTTTTCCTTTTACAGAGTCCCTGTCAGAACAGATATGGTGTTAATCCTGAAGGAACTTGTAGACATCAGCTGCATCTCTGTAGAATTTGAATATATATACTGAAAGAGAATATGAAATCATTTGAAAATTCTGATGAGGAGAGATTTGAAAAGGAAATTTTTTTCTGATAATCTAACACTAGCTTCATAGTGTTACCATCTTGAACACTGATAATATCTTGAGTACCTTTTAACTTTAGTTTCCTTTTTCTCTTTGTTTTCTTTTTGTGTAGGACTGTGTGGGTGTGCATGCCCCCGTGATAGCTTTCCTTTTTCTCTTTGTGTAGGAGTGTGAGGGTGTGCACGTCGCTGTGATAGCATCTGAGAAAGAGAGAAAATTGTTTATATTCTTGTTTCAGTAGCCAGCTTGAAACATAGCTTTCTCATTATCGATATCATCACCTTTAAGATCGTCTTTCTAAACATGATTGTTATGTCTGAGCACATGTCTAAACACACATCTTAAATCATGACTTTTAATTAATTAATGTTCTTATCTCCTATGGCCCTGGAAGGACAATAGTTATATACTACTCTTGAAACAATTGAAAAAACAGCCTCTTCAATATTTTTTTGTTGTTGTTCGACGGGGATCCCCTATAGAGAAAATAAGAATCTACAAGCTTGTTATTTCTTATATTTTAGGGAACTTCCTCTTTCTTCTGCACATTTTTTTTTTTGTTGTTTTGTTTTACAGGAGGAAATTGTGTTTAGGTAATAGTTTCACTCAATCAGACGCAGTTACTTTCATTTTGAGAAAGACTGCTTAACATTATTCTGTTTTTCTAAGGTAGAGTAACTCTAGTTTGAAGCTGCTTCTAAAGAGACTAATAACATTTTTACATTTAATTTGCAAATTTGAAGAGAAGTTTTGGAAAGGATGACACAAAGCCCCCTGATACTTACCCAGACTGATCACAGGAATCAAGGAACCAATGAAAAAAAACAAGGTAAGGACATTTACAGTTGTTAAGAATGAAAGTTATTGATGGAAATTATGACATTATGTTAAAAGCCTTCCAAGGTATGGGACAGGTTTTGTTGGTTTTTTTTTTTTTTTTCTCAAACAGAAAAATCCTTTTTTGAATTAACATCTCCATAAAATGAAAATTGTGGCAATAAAATTCAGATTTGGAATTGGCTATTTTGTCTTATGAATGGAGATTATCTTAACTGATAGTGGAGAGGGGTTAACCACAGCTTAAAACTGTTCAAGATTTAATTTCATTTTTACTAAATATTTAATAAAACGAATACTGGAGAAATGTTAAATTTGCTCCACATATTCATTCAAGGCCCAGAATGAAGACAAAGTATGAAAAATTTGGCCAATATTTCTTTTTTTTTTTTTTTAAAGATTTTATTTATTTGTCAGAGAGAGAGGAGAGCGAGTGAGCACAGGCAGACAGAATGGCAGGCAGAGGCAGAGGGAGAAGCAGGCTCCCCGCCAAACAAGGAGCCCGATGTGGGACTTGATCCCAGGACGCTGGGATCATGACCTGAGCCGAAGGCAGCTGCTTAACCAACTGAGCCACCCAGGCGTCCCTTGGCCAATATTTCTAATGTCTTAAAAGGTTGTTTATGGACAGTGAGTGGAATCAAAATAAGCCAGACTTTGGGGGTACTTAATAGCAGAAAGATTATCTCCCTATCTTCCTCTTATCTAAAGAATCATTAGTACTCTAATGTCTTGAAGATGTTTCTGTCAACCTCAAGAAGGATAAGAAAAGAAAATGCACTTTAAAATTAAAACTAGAAACTAGATGGGGTGCCTGGGTGGCTCAGTGGGTTAAATCCTCTGCCTTTGGCTCAGGTCATGCAGGGTTCTGGGATGGAGCTCCGCATCAGGCTCTCTGCTCATCATGGAGCCTGCTTCCCTTCCTCTCTCTCTCCTTGCCTCTCTGCCTGCTTGTGATTTCTGTCTGTCAAATAAATAAATAAAATCTTAAAAAAAAAAAACACTAGAAACTAGAAAACAGCTTAGTAGCTTTAGGCCTACCAGCTAGCAAGTTCAGAATATGTAAGATCCAAATTCTAAATCAAGGAGAAGAATCTTTCAAAGTTATTTCAACAAGGGTCTTCTTAATCAAAATATGGTGAAGAAGAGAGGTTAAAATGCATTAAATACAATGATCAATTTAGGGACTCTGGTGAATTTTAGACATTTGCCATTTAATTCTTTTCAATTTATTAGTGCATGCAACAGTTAAAAGTTTTTGTTACTACAGTTCATATTAGAATGCATAGATACTTATTCCTCATTTTTTGACCATTTAATAATTCTGTCTAAGGTTAGATCAAAAGGTTTTGGGACAGTGTGATTAAATATTAGATAATAACATGAAAATATCAGAACCAAAGTTTTAAGGATGTTTTCTAGCCACTCATAAAGTCAATGTTAATTTCTACCCTAAAGATTGATCAACAATATGAATTTATGTATTTTATGTATAAATAAATGATATATATTACATAAATATAGTCTTTACTAAGTAATATTATGTATATGTAAATATTATATGTAGCATATATAGATATGTAATTTGAACTTATAAACACCATTGCAATAGTTAATTTAGTGCATGATAAAATTTATTTTTTAATATTTTATTTATTTTTTAATATTTTCTTTTATATTATTTTTTCTTATTAGTAATTTGTGATTTTTTTCCCCATAGCTGTCAGGTAGGGAAAAGTGTATTTTATTTAGTTTTAAATTCATTGGTCACCCTGGGTTTTTCCTCTTATCTCTCCTTGGAGATGATTGTCAATTTTAGTATATGTGCTGCAGAATCGAGCACAGAGATCAGAGCCAGAAACGGAGAGAAATTACTTGAGTCAGTTTTTCTATAGGGAAAGTAATTGGAATCCTTAGCTGTCTAGATTATCACAGGGATGAGTGAGTTTAGAACCATTTTAGTTACATTATTAATTAAATAGACTTTTATTGCTACCCAGGGATGTTATCTGTTTTTACATTCCTTTGTTGAACACATTATGAGGGTTGAGCAACTTCTTTGAAATTCATCTCTCACTACTAAATTCACAGTGGGAAAACAACAGGTTCTGTTCTTTTTGTTTTTTGGATAATTTTGCAGTGTACAAGTGTTGGTCATTGAGTATAGGGGTAAAGAGAAGGAACTTATAAAGTGGAAGCTATTTATATGAATGTAGAAAAGTAGATTTTAGGTTTAGATTAGATTTAGATTTTAGGTTTAGATTTCGATTAGAGAATGAACATGTCGCATGCTTAAATGTGTACCTGCGTATGAGAAATGCAGTAAATGTCCAATTCATTAGTGTCCTGTGTCAAACTAAATGTCACTCCAAGTCTGCATCCCACTGAGCTGATAGGACATTTAATCTTTGCTGTTTGGTGATATTGAGAGTGTGGGGGAGGGTGTTCTTCCGGGTTGTCTGATATTTCCTAGCTTTATTGTGCCATCGAAACATCGAGAGAGTCTTAGTCATCTCTTTTCTCTGATTATTTGTGAAAAAATACATCCCAACATCAGTTAGCCTTTTGGCTCTAGTCCCACTATTTCTGTGCTACAGTTGTAACAACAGCCACACTGTTTCTTCGCCCCATCAATGACAGGTGCATCTTTTTGAGTCTGGTGTTGTATGTGTACAGGATCTAGCATTCTCAACTGCACCACGGAGTTAAATGATCTAATATCTTGTCCACTTAGCCATGGAAAGGACTCTCTGTTTCTGTAATGCAAACGAGCGTTTCTCCCATTGTCAGGAGGTACGCGTCTTCTTGTTGATTTTGGAGGCAATTTCCTCTTTTTAAAACACCTCCACGATTCTTAGAATCATCCCTTTAATAAGCTTATTTTTTTTTAAAAGAAGGGTCATTGATTCTAAGAAGTTTTGGGTTTTCTTTCAACAATCATCCTGGAGGGAAGGATTACAAAGAGGCTCACCACCTACTTAAAATAATAAATAGAAATATTACATTTAAAAAATTCCACTTAATATTGCAGTAAATGATCTTAATGTTCCCTCCCCCCCACACACAATAATTAAAATATAGAAAGATGAGAGAGCTATAACACAAGAAAAAACAATAGCATAAGCTTTCTTTTATTTAATTACTATTATATGCCAGAACTTCTGAAAACATAGCACACATATATTCTCTAATTTCAAAAAAAAAGAGATAAAAGAGATAGGGGAGGGAGCCTAGGGATTCAGCCCTTTAAGTATCTGACATCCTCCCATCCTGATCTCAAGGTCCTGGGATGAGCCTTGAGTCAGGCTCCACACTGAGCAATGAGTCTACTTGAGGTTCTATCCCTGTCCCTCCTGTCACTTGCATGCTCCCTCTCTCTCAAAATAATTAAAATTTAAAAAATATAAAAGAGAGAGAGAATGTTATTTAGTGGATGAAGAGATTAATAGGGTCAAAGGAAGTAAGAAAATAAAGTTATACACTATAAAATTTCAATCAAGATTTTGACCTGTAATATTTGTAACAATAACGTTCTTTTGTTCACACCGCCAATTCACAGACAAATAGAATGTCATAACGACACATTGACTTGAATGATGCTATAGAAAAAGGAGGAATGTGCTTGTTTTCTTGATACCTGATATTTGAAGAAAACTAATAGGGAATTAGAGCAATTAATATGGTGACACTTGAAAAGTAATTAAAACCCCACTAGAAAGAGCATGACTAAAGCTTGGAACCAAGGCATATACGGAACCAAAAGGCTGAAAAGACAGGTGTATGTTTTGTTTCTCCTCTTTTTGACTTTTGCTGCGTTGGAGAAAGCGTCATTTCTCTCACATAGGACTACCCCTTCCTTTTGTACTTCAGACCACATCCCCCGTAGCCAGTGCAAGAATTCTTCTTCTTCTTAATTTAATTATTCTCTCCCTCTTTTGCCTGTATTGGCAATCTATACCTTCCCTATTAAATCACCCCCAAATGAACAAAAGAAACATTATGTGTTAAATGTTTAAAAAAAGAACCTCGTGATAACCACTCCTCTCATTTTAACTACCTCTTTGCTTGCCTCAATACACACAGCACAAGTTTCTCTGAAATGCTGATTTTACTTCCTTATTCCAACAATGTACCCTTATTCTGTGTGACTGAAGGCACTCTATCAAGGATACCAGTGCCCTCCAAGTGTTCCACTTGATTTTTCTATCTTCACCCCTACCACTCTTGTTTACGAGATCCCCATAATTAGATTTAATTAGAGTTATAGCTCCCTAAATGACCTCTCCACTCACTAGTCACAAGGAACTTTTAAAAGCATAAATTTGGCAGTGCCAAACACCCACCTAAAACAATTCAGTGGCTTCCCATTATACTTTGAAGAAAGTCAAGTTCTTTCCCAAAGTTTAAAGCTTAGCATCATTTTGTTCCTAACTAGTCAGTATTCCCTGCTACTTTTGACCGAATCAAACTCCTTCTACTTCGCCATGTTCTTTTCCATTCTTTCCTGATTTAAGGCACTTGAACTTGCTCTTCTCTTTGCTTAAAATTCTTTCTCTGGTTTATTTCACATAAATGGCCACTGCTCATATTTTAGGTTTGGTTTTAATGTCAGTTCCACAGAATTCCACCTCCCACCCACCATCTTTTCTGGTTATTTGCCTTTATCAATCACCCAGCTTATCGCCTTCCAACTCTTGTTGCAATCTGTAATTTTAAATTTTTTTTTCAGGTGACTGTGTCTTCTCCACCAAATATAAGTAGCAGAAGAGCTTTTGTTTATTTTTATATTTATGAAAACTAACACATAGTAGGTGATTAGTAAATATTTGTCAAAGAATGATCAAATAAACACAATGCTGGTTCACAAGTGAAGCACTGTAGTTCATATTTATTATGTAGCTTTGAAATCCCAGATGGTTAGAAGAAACGTAAAACTAATGATAGGACTTTTCAGAAATTTGGCAGAAACACGCAGGTTAGACATGATTTCTAATTATATTTATAACATAACTGAAATAACCGTCTGGTGGCTCAAAAACAATGCTAGTTTTCTCTAGCTGCATTCCCTCTCCCTCTTGATGGTACTTTTAAACAATTATGAATTTTTATAAGTACGAATGTTTTCATATGTTGTGCATGATAGTGTAGATTGCTACCATACTTTTGGAAGAATATCTATTTGATATATTCCAATCTATTTATTTTTGAGATTTTTTTCTTGAGAAGATAATTAGACTAATATGCAAGACATTTAAACTATAATTCTAATTATGGTTAAAACTCAAAAGCCTAAATACCCATTGGAAGAGGACTTTTTTTTAATCCATCATTCAAATTCTTATGTCAAATTATTCTTCTACATGATGTGTAAATTTACCTGTTTCTCTGAATGAACAACCACCTCCAAATTTTAGTGGCTATTGCTTATGGTTCTAAGGTTTAGGGATAAGTACAGATTCAATAGGAATGGCTCATGTCTCCTCTGTTGCGTGGGACTCAAAAACAGTGAAAGTAGGAATTACAAAGTCTCTTAAGACTTGGGCTCTAAAGTTTCAGTATCACATCTGCCACAGTCTCCTGGCTAAAGCAAGGCATAAAGCAGTTCATATTCAAGTGTTGGGGAATACAGTATATCTCTTGATGGGAGGAGGAGCAGGATCGAACAGGATCATGTGTCAAAACGGTGGTGGACACAGGGGGGGCCATGATTCACTGGGGGCCATTCTTAACAGTCAACCACATATGAGGAGAACAAATTGTTAACTGAAAACATTAGAATATAAAATAGTGGGTACTTGATGAGTGTACTGATTTAAAATCATGTGTATTTGTAGGCGAGGTTATATGTGTGAAAAAAGGATTAGAGAGATATATGGATGGAAGGATGTTAACCCAAATGATAATGCTGGTAATGTTGAAGGAGTAGAAATTTAGATGTGTTTTAAATTTAATATCTTCCGTACATCCACAAAGGAAAAACATTTATTCAACAAAAGAATAGCTCTTCATCAGGAAAAAGATAGGAATGATAAATGCCCTCAATAAGTTTACTGTCTATCTTAGAGTATCATAAATTTTACAGTAAGGATGTTTATAATCACATAAAATAACAAAATTGTTTTATTTCAAAAAAACTTATGTCTATTTTTTTCCCCAAATGGGCACTAATTTTTCTGTTCTGCTGACTTTGTAGATGAAGGAATACCAGGCCAGGAAAAAAGGAAAGTAGTGTCTTGTTCAAGTTCCTTTGATCATTTGCAGCAAAAATTTCAATTCCAAATAATTTGGATTGATTATTTATGAACTTTCAAATATGTTATGCTACCTATCCTTTAAAATAAAGTTTTCATTAATTAAAAAGTAGATGATCTTAGAAATATTCAAGGAGTGTTAAGATGTGCTGATATTGTACCATAGAAGAAGGATATTGAAGGCCTGGGAGTGGCTCCAGATCTTAAGAAATTCTACCCTAAAGAATTATACATATTTGATTCCTTGGACTATGACAGTAAGGTCAATGGTAACACTAGATTGAATGTAAGGATAAACTGAGAAATTTCCAAAAAGAAGCAAGGTTTTTTTTTCCATATAACAAACAGAAATGGTAGGTTTGTGTTATCTGGTGAAATAGTGGAATAAATTGCTAAAAGGAGTTTGTTAGTTATGGTTATGAATGCAAATTTAATCTTTCTTTTACCTGTTTCTAAAATTAATTTTTTTCAGGTCTTAAGAACAGCCATAAGAAGATTCTCATATGTATTTTGCTTGCAATATCTTTCACTCTCATTAATATTGTAATTATTGGAATAGGTGAGTAAATTACATTTTTTATTTCTTTACTTATTATTTTTTACTTTTCTATGGCCTCTATTGAATGATCTTTTCTTATTTTTCTCACTCTTTCCCCATTATCCATGATCTATTTAATGGGTATCAATGAATGGATTATTATGAATTACATGACCTATGTAAAGCATTGGGAGATGCAAAAATGATTAAGACAAAATCATTCACCCTGATAATGTCACGTTCCACCATCATTCCCATACCAATGGCAATCTCTATTTTGATTTCTATTGAATAGTTTAGTTTTGCCCATTTAAAAATTTTTCCATAAATAAGATCATACAATTCTTACTTATTCTTTGCATCTTGTTGTTTTTGTTCCACATCATGTTTGTGTGATTCTTCCATGTCATAACTGGTAGCAAAATTTCATTGAATCATTTTTGAAAGGGGTTGGAAAAATTTTTATGCAAAGAGCTAGATATTAAATAAATGTATCTTTGTTAGCCATACAATTTGTGTTGCAAGTACTCCATTCTGCATTTGTAGTGAAAAAAGAGCCACACATGATATGTAAACAATTGTGCTTGCTGTGTTTCACTGTAGTTAAACATGAAAATTTGAATATTTTCATGTGTCACAAAATGTTACTCCTCTTTTAATTGTTTTTGATTTTCTATTATTTGTTATTTTATTGATGATTTTAAATTGTAAAATCATTTTGCATTTTACTCTGATTTTGGCCTCAGGTTGTAGTTTACAGATCCTCGCTGTAGAATATCTCATGCTATATATTACTTTATTAGTCATTCTACTCATGATGGACATTTGGATAGTGCCACATTTTTACTACTGCAGATTATGCTGTTTGAACATCCTTATGTTTTTAGACTTTTAGTGAATAGTGGGTATGATTTGGGATACACTTATGAGAAAAATTATTAAACCATGCAGTATATATATGTCAACTTTAGTAAATAATTCCATAGATTGTAAACAACCCAGCCCAAAGTTTATGACATATTGGTTGTTTAACATACTGGTCAACACTTTGTTGTCAGTTTTACCCATTTTTGCCATTCTGATGAGTGTGCGCTATTACCTTATAGTGAATTTAATTGACATTTTCTTGATGATCAACACTGTTAAGCTCCTTGTTGTATTGAACTTAGCTCACTTAGTTACAGTATTTTGTGATGGGTATATTCAAATACTTGAGTTAGCTCTTTGTTTTTTGTTAGATTCATAGGCATTCTTTAATATAATCAATAAAAATGTTTTGCATTTCTATTGTAAATATCTTCTGCTATTTAAATATAAGTATACTAAAAATCTTTCTGAAGTTTACATTTATTTTCTGTAATGTTTTTCAATGAAGGGAAGTTCTTAATTTTTAGATAGTTTGAATTTTTTAAATTTTTTCCTCCATTTTTATTTTGTTTTACATTCTTTTTAGGAAATTTGCTGTACTCCACATGCATGAAGATATTACTCTAGAGTTTCCATTGTAGCATTCATTATATTTCTATTAATTTCACATCCAGAACTATAACACTTTTGAAATTGATTGTTATAAGTGTTTGGGTATAATGTCAAATGTGCTTTTCTTCATTAACAGTCTTCTGATCTGAAGCAATTTATTGAAAAGTACATAGTTTACTTTACAGTTCATTCCTGGTTTTGTGCATTCTGAATTTTGAAAAATGTATAATGACATCTATCCTTCATTCTGGTATCCTACAGAGCATCTTCACTGCCCTCCAAATCTTCTATGCCCCACATATTCATCTCTTCTCAAATTCCAGCCACTGGCAATCACTAAATCTTTTTACTGTCTCCATTGTTTTGACTTTTCCAGAATGTCATACAGTTAGAATCATAGAGTATATAATCTTTTCAGATGGGCTTTTTTCACTTAGTAACATGTATCTAAGGATCCTCTGTGTCTTATGGTTTGAGAGGTTTTTGTTTGTTTGCACTGAATAATATTCCACTGTCGAATGTATCACAGCTTATTTATCTATGAACTTACTGAAGGCCATCTTGGTTGCTGAAAAACCATGTCTAGGTTTTTGTGTGGACAAAAGTTTTCATCTCCTTTGGGTAAATACCAAGGAGTGCAATTGCTGGATTGTATGGTAAGAGTGTTTAGTTTGGTGGGAAACCTCCAAACTATATTTCAAAGCACCTTACCATTTTGCATTCCCACCCCCAATGAATGGAAGTTCCTGTTGCTCCACATCCTCACCAGCATTTGGTATTGTCGGTGTCCTGGATTTTGGCCTTTCTAGCAGGTGTGTAGTATCCCGTTGTTGTTTACATTTGCATTTTCCTGATGACATACGATGTGGAGCATATTTTCTTATATTTATTTGCCATCTATATATCTTCTTTGCTGAGGTGTCTGTTCAGGTTTTAGGTTGTTTCTTTTCTCATTGTTGAATTTTAAGTGTTCTTTATATGTTTGGATAATAGTCCTTCATCAGATAAGTCTTTTGTAAGTATTTTCTCCCAGTCTGTGGTTTGTCTTCTCATTTTCTTGACATTGTTTTTCACAGAGCAAAAATGTTTAATTTTAATGAAGTGCAAGGAAATCCTGCTCTATGCCTCAATATGGCTGACCCTGGAAGGGATTACACTAAGTCAAATAAGCCAATCACAAAAAGGATAAATACTGAGTGATTCCACTTACATGAGGTACCTAGAGTAGTCAAACTCACATTGACAGAAAGGAAATGGTAATTGCCAGGGGCTGAGGGATGGGAACTAGGTATCAGTGTGCTGCTATTGAATGGATACAGAATTTCAGTTTAGAAAGTTAGAAAACTTCTGGAGATTGGTTGCACAACAATGTAAATAAACTCAATACTGTTCAACTGTACTTAGAACTGGTTAAGATGGTTAATTTAACATTATGTGCTTTTTGCCACAATTAAAAACTTTTTAATTAAAAAAAAAAGTAGTGCTCACTTCGGCAGCACATATACTAAAATTGGAACAATACAGAGAAGATTAGTATGGCCCCTGTGCAAGGATGATATGCAAATTTGTGAAGTGTTGCACATTTTTGGGCCCCTGGGTGGCTCAGTGGGTTAAAGCCTCTGCCTTCAGCTCAGGTCATGATCCCAGGGTCCTGGGACTGAGCCCTGCATCAGGCTCTCTGCTCAGCAGGGAGACTGTTTCCCTTCCTCTCTCTCTGCCTGCCTCTCTGCCTATTTGTGATCTCTGTCTGTCAAATAAATAAATAAAATCTTAAACAAATGTAATGAAGTACAGCTTATCAATTATTGCTTTCATAGGCTGTGACTTTGGCGTTGTATCTAAAAAATCATCACCATAGCCATGGTCATTAAGGTTTGCTCCTATGAAATCTTACAGAATTTTTTTAGTTTTGTGTTTACATTTAGGTCTTTGATATGTTTTGAGTTAATTTTTATGAAGGATGGAAAGTCGGTGTTTAGATTCATTTTTTTGTATGTGAATGTCTAGTTGTTTTAGCACTGTTAGTTGAAAAGACTATCTGACCTCCATTATATTGTCTTTGCTCCTTTGTTCAAGTTCAGGTGACTACATTTATGTAAACCTATCTTTGATCTTCCTTCTCTATTACATTGGTTTATTTGTCTATTCTTTCATCGATACTACACATTGTCTTAGAGATTACTGTAGTTTCATAGCAAGTCTTGATGTTGGGTAGTGTTAGTCCCCCAATTTTGTTCTTCTTCCAAATTGAGTTGGTTATTCTTTACATTTTGCTACTCAATATAAATGTTAGAAATAATTTGTTGGTATTTGTAAATAACCTGACTAGAATTTGATTGGGATTTCAACAAATCTTTAGCTCCAGTTGGGAAAGAACTAACATGTTGACAATATTGTGTCTTCCTAATTATGAACATAGAATGTATCTCTAAAAAGTGTTTTGTTCTTTGATTTTGTTCATAGAATTTTGTACTTTTCCTTAGATAGATAATATAGTATATATTTTATTAGATTTATATGTAAGTATTCAATTTTGGAGGGTTCTAATGTAAGTCATTATTTTATTTTTAATTTCAAATTACACATCTTTATTTCTGGTACAAGGGAAAACAATTGACTTTCGCATGTTAACCTGTATCCCCCAAACTTGCCATGATTATTTATTAGTTCAAGGAATTGTATTTTGGGTTTTGTTTTGTTTTGTTTTGTTTTTACTTCTTTCAGATTTTCTACAGAAGTGATCATGTCATTTCTGAACAAAGGAATTGGGTTTGTTTTTTTTTAGTTTTTTTTTTTTTTTTTTCAGATTTTCTATAGAATGATCATGTCATCTCTGAACATCTCTCCTTTCCAATACATAGGCCTGTCATTTTCTTATCTTGCTTTCTTGCATTACATGGAACTTTTAGTATGATAATAAAAAGTAGTGGTGAGAAGGGAAAGCTCATTTCAGTAGGGAAGCCTCCAGTTTCTCACCATTAAGTATTATATTATCTGTAGGGTATTTTTGTAAATAGTCTTTTTAAAAAAATATTTTATTTATCTATTTGACAGAGATCACAAGTAGGCAGATAGGCAGGCAGAGGCAGAGTGGGGTAAGCAGGATCCCTGCTAAGCAGAGAACCCGGTGTTGAGTTTGATCCCAGGACCCTGGGATCATGACCTGAGCCAAAAGGAGAAGCTTTAACCCACTGAGCCACCCAGGCACCCCTGTAAATAGTCTTTATCAAGTTGAGGAAGTTCCCCTTCTCTTCCTAGATTAAGTTTGTGTCGCAAACGTTAGATTTTTGTCAAATGCTTTTATTCATATGATCGTGAATCATGTCACTTTTCTTTTTTAGCCTGTTGATATGATATATGACATTAATTGATTTTCAAATGCTGAACCAGCTTTACAGATCTGAGATAAATCCCACTTTGTCAAGGTATATACCTTTTTTTATATATTGTTGGATTGAATTTGTTAATATTTTGTTGAGGATTTTTGTGCCTATGTTCATAGACACATGTAAGAAAACATGTAAGACATGTAAGACATATGTAAGAAAAGTTTCCTTTTCTTATCTTTGTCTGGTTTTGGTATTAGGGTAATGCTTGCCTCATAGATTCAGTTAGGAAGTATTCTATCTACTTCTATCCTCTGAAAAAGATTATAGAGGACTGGTATAATTTCTTCCTTAAATGTTTGGTAGAATTCACCAGTGAATCCATCTGGGTCTGGTGAACAGAAGTTTTGAGATATTACTAATTATTCATTCAATTTATTTAATAGATATAGGCCTATTCATATTGTTTCTTCTCATTTGAGTTTTGGAAGATTGTGTTATTCAAGGAGTTGGTCCATTTCATTTAGGTTAGCAAATATTGGGTCATTAAGTTATTCATAGTATTTTTTATTATATTTTGATTTCCATTGATCCATAATGATGTCTTCTCTTTCATTTCTGATATTATTAATCTGCATCCTTTCTCTCTCTCTCTCTCTCTTTTTTTTTTTTTTTTTTTTGGCATAGTTAACCTGGGTAGAAGTTAGCTGATTTTATTTTTCCTCAAAGAACAAACTTTTGATTTTTTTAATTTTCTTTGTTAATTTCCTACTTTTATTTCATTGATTTTTGTTGTATTTCTTATTATTTCTTCTCCTCTGTTTACTTGGGTTTAGTTGTCTTTTATTAGTTTTTTAAGATGAAAACTTAGGTGATTGATTTTAGATCTTTTTCTTTTCTTTTTTTTTTTTTAATTTTATTTAATCATTTGACAGAGGGAGAGAGAGATCACAAGTAGGCAGAGAGGCAGACAGAGAGAGAGGGGGAAACAGGCTCCCTTCTGATCAGAGAGCCCGATATGGGACTCAATCCCAGGACCCTGAGATCATGACCTGAGCTGAAGGCAGAAGTTTAACCCACTGAGCCACCCAGGTGCCTCAGATCTTTTTCTTTTCTAAAGTATGTTTTCAATACCATATATTTTCCTGTAAGCATTGATTTTGCTGCATCCCACAAGTTTTGATAAGTTGTGTCTTTATTTTTCTTCAGTTCAAAACATTTTAAAATTTCTCTTGAGATTTCTTCTTTGGCCCATGTGCTATTTAGATCTGTGTTGTTTTATCAACATGGTTTGGGAAATCTGTCAGCTATCTTTCTGTTATTGACTTCTGGTTTAATTGCAGTGTGATCTGAATGCAGAAATTCCATTGTGATTAATGTGATTAACTCCATTGTGATCTGAAAGAAAGATTTCCTTTCTTCTAAATTTGTTAATGTGTGTTTTATATTGATAATTAATTTAAATAACTATCAGTCTTCATCTGGAAGTTTATGTAAGCATTCAGATTATCAGCAAATAGAAATGTTTTTATTTATTCTTTTGAAATCTTTATACCTTTCAGTGTATTGCCTTCTTTTACTGGCTTGAACTTCCAGTACAGGGTTGAAGAAAAATAGTTAGGGTTGTATCATTACCTCATTCTTAAATCCATGAGGAAGTTTTTAAATATTTCTCCATTAAGCATGGTACTTTTAGGGGCACTTGGCTGGCTCACTCAATTGAGCAGCCAACTCTTGGTTTCAGCTCAGGTCGTGATCTTGAGTCGTGAGATTGAGCCCCACATCAAGGCTTCACACTCGGCATAGAGTCTGCTTCTCTTTCTCCCTCCGCCTCTCCCCCTGCTCATGCTCTCTCTCTCTCTCTGTATCTCTCTGTCTCAAATGAATAAATAAAATCTTTAAAAAAAAAAGAAAGAGGTGTTAAAATACATCAAAATAAAAAGCATCTGCACAGTGAGAAAAATAACAAAACTAAAAGGCAAACTATGGAATGAGACAAGATATTTTGCAAATGACATATTCCATTAAGAGTTAGTCTCCAAAATATATAAAGAACTTATAAAACTCAACACCCAAAAGACAAATAATCCAATTTAAAAATGGGCAGAAGACATGAACAGACATTTCTCCAAAGAAGACACACATATAGCCAACACACACATAAAAAGATGTTCAATATCACCTATCAAGGAAGTATAAATCAAAACTATAATGAGATATGCCCTCATACCTGTCAGAATGGCTAAAATCCACAACACAAGAAACAACAGGTGTTGGTGAGGATGTGGAGAGAAAGGAATATTCATGCATTGTTGCTGGAAATGCAAACAATGCAGCCACCTTGGAAAACAGTATGGAGGTTCCTTAAAAATTTAAAAATCAAACTACCTTATGATCCAGCAGTCACACTCCTGGCTATTTACCCAAGGAATATGAAAACATTAATTCAAAGGGGTACATGCACCCTTATGTTTATAGCAGCGTTATATATAATAACCAAGGTATGGAAGTCGCCCATGAGTCCATCAGTAGACGACTGGGTAAAAGAGATGTGATATATATTTACAGTGGAATATAATTTGGCATGACAAAGAATGAAATCTCACCGTTTGTAATGAGGTGGATGGAGCTAGAGAGTATAATGCTAAGTGAAATAAGTCAGTCAGAGATAGACAAATACCATATGATTTCACTCACATGTGGAATTTAAGAAACAAAACAAGCAAAGGGGAAAAAAAGTGAGACAAATCAGGAAACAAACTTAATTATAGAGAACAAACTGATGATTTTTTTTTAAGATTTTATTTATTTGACAGAGAAACAGCGAGAGAGAGAATACAAGCAATGGGAGAGGGAGAAGCAGGCTTCCCCACGAGCAGGGAGCCCAATGTGGGGCTCAATCCCAGGACCCTGGGATCATGACCTGAGCCGAAGGCAGATGCTGAACAGATGAGCCACCCAGACACCCCACTAACAAACTGATGATTATCAGAGGGGAGGGAGGTGGGAGATGGGTTAAATAGATGATGAGGATGAAGGAGGGCACTTGTGATGAGCACAGGGGGATGTATGGAAGTGGTGAATCACAATATTTACACCTGAAACTAGTATAACAATGTATGTTAACTAACTGGAATTAAATTTTAAAAAAAGACAAAGAAAAGAAAAAGGTGGGGCTTCTGGGTGGCTCAGTCATTAAGCGTCTGTTCAGGTCATGATCCCAGGGTCCTGGGTTTGAGCCCCTGAATCTGGCTGCCTGTTCAGTGGGAAGCCTGCTTATCCCTCTCCCACTCCCCCTGCTTGTGTTCCCTCTCTTGCTTTGTCAAATAAATAAATAAAATCTTTTTTCAGAAAGAAAAAAAGAAAAAGAAAAGGATGTTAAAGGCTTTACCTTCTATAGGTACTTGGCATCAGGTTTACTATAGGTGATAATTTGTCTTATGTTCATATATCATGTATCACCAGCATCCCATTTATGACTGGTGTTTGAATCAATGCCTCTAAAGTGAATCATGTGGACAATCAATACCATAGCTCATCCTTAAGGTTTTGCTCCTTTAGACCCACTTTTGGTACCCAGAACTGATTCATTCTGGGTGCCTTCAGGAAAACAGACACTGAAAATGTTACAAGAATAGGACTTTAATATGGGAATTAGGAACAACATGACTGTGGAAGGAGCTGAGGAGTGATGGTCTGAAAGCTGTGTAGCTGGAGGAGAAATAGTCACTAATGATTTTGGCTTAAAGCACTAATGAGTTTGGAGAACCTAAAGATTAAAGTCTAAAAAAGACATCAAGCTGCCAAGACTACCAAGAGCAAACTCATTAAAGGCCTGTGAATTTCCTATGCCCTAGGTCTCTAAGAATAAAATTTTCTGCTTTACTTCCACCTTCAAAATCTCCTGTGGGTTCTTTTCAGTGGCTAACTCAGAGCCATACAATCATGGTGGTACCTAGCTGACAATAACCAATCAAACACAAATATTGTTAATTATATATTCCATTTTATTCTTTTCATTGTTTCCTTAGAAACTAAAACATGTGTTCTAGATTATAACAGCCTAACATAAATTAGTACTTTTTTACCCCCAGATAATGCTAGGATTTTGTTATATTTCACTTACCCAAAAGTGGTATAGGTGACTTAACTCAAGTAAAAATCACACTGGTAGCCCTATGATGGATGATGGACCACTGGGGTTTGGGTTGAAAAGAATATCAGTGTCCTATCAAATCCTGAACTGCTGTCTTTTAACATAACATGAAGTTTGTCTTTCAATTTATTGCATGACAGATATGCAATTCTGGTCATAGTCAAAATCTTACATCACAATCTTGTCTTTCCCCATTGATCTCAAAATACAGTGGCATATTATTTCTACTGGCCTTTAATAAATGTGTTTGTCTCATTTCCAGGTTTAGTATATAAGAGTACTCGGGATTCCTGCCCAGATGATTGGATTGGTTTCCAAAACAAATGTTATTATTTCTCTGAAGAACAACAAGATTGGAATTCAAGTAGACACAACTGTGTCACTCAACATGCTGACCTAACTATGATTGACACTGATGAGGAAATGGTAATTTGATACACAATTCTTATGCAATTTCTTCAGTAGAGGCATTGGAAATATTCAAATGATATTATGATTTTAAAATTTTTTTCACACATGCCTGTCTATGCCAGAGATTTTTAGAGCTTGCCATGTGAGATACAGTTGCAAAACTTGGTTATATTTGGTTTGAATAGTGTAAGGCTTATATCAAGGAGTAGACTTGACAGATATTTTTGTATTTTAGTATAAATCAAAGAACTTGATATTATTTGGAATCCTTTTAAAAGTCAGTACTGCAGGAAAACAACTGTTTTAGGAAGGATGGGATTCTCCAATCTACCCCCTTTGAGGAAACTTCCTCTGACTTCTCAGTCTTGCTTTGCTCTCTCTAAGGTCCCATCACAGCTTCCATCAGAGCACTCACTACCAGTAAAGAATAGGTATGTAACTTAAAGTCTTCTTAGACTGAAGCGTGAGCTTCCACTGAACACACACTATGTCTTATTTGAAATTATTGCATTTGCTATACCATAAAGGCAGGTACAAATTAAAAGCTTAATGGCCCATTTTAAAATAAGTATTGATTTACATGGCAAAAATCCTATGAATAAAGGAAATCTCCTAGAACTTTAACAGAGGATTGTGCAACTACATGCTTCTGCACTTGTGAAATTTGTTCTTTCCCTCAATCATTTATGATTGTTATTGTTAATTATATATTCCACGATAAGCATGTTTTTACTTCTGTCTAGTCTCTTTAAAAGTTAAGGGTCAAGATATGGTTTACTCATGTATGGTCTCAAAAAAAAAATGAATAAACAAACAAAAAGCAGAATCAGACCTTGAAATACAGAGAACAAACTGGTGGTTGACAGAGGGAAGGGGGTGGTGGGATGGGCAAAATGGGTGAAAGGGAATGAGAAGTGCAGATTTCCAGTTATAGAATGAATAAGTCATGGGGGAAAAAGGCACAGCATAGGGAACAATCAATGATATTGTAATAGCCTTGTATGGTGACAGATGGTATCTACACTTGTGATGAGTATGCCGTAATGCATAAATTTGTTGAAACACTATTTTGTACACCCGAAACTAATGTAATATTGTACATCAACTATGCTCAAATTTTAAAAATTAGGTAAAGGATCAATATAAGAGGTAAGATAACTTGAATAATTTGCGGTTAAGAGTGTTAAAATGTTAAGCAGCACAACACAGCATTTCAAATGGTTAAAAGAGAATTCTCTTAATTCTGTGGTCAATAAAATATATTTAGGCAATCTACATGAAGGTTGGTTCAAATTTAAGTGGATGTGAACTAGATGGGGGCAATCTATAGACCAGTGCAAGAAAACAACTATTTTGGTTGCAACAAAAGGTATAGAAATCCAAATAAATTTAAAAACTAGGTATGTTAAGAGTAAGACACAGCAAATCAACAAATAAGATGCAAACTTGAGTTAATAGAAGATCTTCTGTATGTAGTCAGTGGTTTCATTGTTAATTTTTGCAAGATTTTTGCAATGAACATTCTAAGAAATTCTTAAATTGTCCTTTACAGTTCCTCTTGGGGGGAAATGTCTAAATTTGCTAATTTAGACAAGATGGAAAAATATTGAGTGCTAGTAAAATTTTTGAGAGGTAAAGAGTTAAGGTAAAATATTTTAAAAATCTTCACTTATAAGACTCTTGTCAGCAAAAGCTGACAAAAATAGTGAATATCATAAAACACAAAGATCAGAGCATACCAAAATAATTAGTTTTGAACTTAAGAGACATTATTAAACATAGCAGATAAAAATGATTGTACTCTTTGGATCAAGAAAAGAGACTTTGATCTTACAATTTCCTGATATATTTTGAAGGTCATAGATGCCTATATTTACTATATAATCTGGGGAAAATTTAAGTAACAAAGTGAAGTAAAGTTATCTGTGAAGAGTGATAAAAAATAAAGGACTGTTTATTTAAAATGGTTTAATTAAAATATCATATTTGTTTACTTAAATTACAAAATGTTTTCGTTAGTTAAAATGAAATACAGCTTGATTCATGAAATATTTTTCATATTTATTTCCACCTATGTAAAGTTATCTTGCATCTTTTATAAGAAACCACATGGGTATTCTTTTAGTGAGCAAATAATAATTAACATTTTTCCTAGGAGAGGCTTTTGGAAATGCCCATCCCTGTTCCATGTCACTAAGACCACAACTACTGAAACTCATCTGATTTTCCCAATTATCCAATAACATACATACTGTGATTGTCAATACATTTATCCTTTCTCATTTTTTTTTTTTGCCTTCAAGCAAGCTCTTTCCTAAGCCTAGAATATGAATTGTCCTCTTCTTCCTTATCCTCTGTTTTTATTATGGAATATCCTATTCTTCCCTTCCAGATACAGCTCTTAAAGCATACCTGATATGCAATTGCCTTATAAAGATTCAGATACTTCTTTCTTGTAAACTAAAATTTCACTTTGTATTTATTATAGTGACATTCTTCTCCTTATCCAGGAAGATATTTTCTAACCCTATGTTTACATTAGTTTCTTCACTATAAATGAAACTCTGTGAATTCAGACACAGTGTTTGACTAATCTGTTCTTTTACAAACCCAAAGCTGAGCTCAATGAGTTAATTTTTTTCAAATAAATTTATTAAATTCTGCAGAAAAAATGGTATATTAAAATGCCAAAGGTTATTACTAGTGTCACTGTTATAGACAAGAATGGACCATAGGGTTGTGAACTGTATCCTTTATATTTATCATAAAATTGAAACATGGAATGATACAATATCAAGTTTGTGGTTTCCCAGCTATTAAGTGGCATAATAGACTCAATGACTTTCTGTATATAACAGTATGGTTAAAAAGGTTCCAAGGCAGCAAGAAATTTCAACATTGAATGAATAAGGAGAAAAGGAGAAATATGAGGATAAAGTTCTATTTTTCTCCTGAATGATCATTCTCCTGAATTTTTCAGGATTTTTCTCCTGAATGATCTATTTCTTTAGAAATATAAATTTTTGACTGAAAAATAAAATTTGAGAATTAAATTCTAAAAGAATTGGATATATGAAGGGGGTGTGTGTGTATATATATGTGTATGTGCATGTGTCCATGCAATACTTTTAGGAGAGAATATGAAGTAAAATACAATATTGAAATCAATATACTAGTATTTACTGTGAAGTGGAAAACATTATAATAAATATCCGATGATTAGAAAGGCTGTGTAGGAAGTCAGTTGCAACCTTTGGTTTTCCAGGCGTTTACAATATTAAAATCCTGGAAGAATAGATTTCCATATTGAGTATTTATCAATTTGGAATCAAAAAGTATCTTAAAGAAAACTTACCTCACATCTTTGTTTACAAGTAAGAAAACTGAGGGTCAGAGGGTGAAATGCTTTTTCAAAATCTCATAGCTATTTTCTGGTGAAGTGGGAGTTGAACATTTGTTGCCTTGCCCCTCAAAACCTGCAAAGCAAGGGGGACGCAATAGGTTGTAGCAAAAACTTAAAAACATATGAAATTTATTTTGTCTCTGAAGGGATTTCTTAAGCGATACAAATGCACTTCTGATCAATGGATTGGGCTGGAGATGACAGAAAATCAAACAGGACGATGGGTAAATGGAACCATATTTAACAAATGGTGAGTTTCTTTCTTCGGGGGATTATTTAAATTTAGACAGCACAGCCTTCTCCAGAAACTTTGCATTAGCTGCCTTTCTCTAGAGCCCAAGGTTTGGGTGTGTGTTGGAAAAATGAGATAGGGAAAATTGTATCATGTATTAAGATTAGTTCTAAGAATCAACCAGGGAGGTTGGAAATCAAGATATAAGAAGGAAGATCTTTGCTGGTTATTTTGAAAATAAAGACCAGTGATTCATAAACACAGACCAAAAAAAAAAAAAAATTCCAAGAAACATATGCCTGATTTTAGCCTATATTCTCCAATTTGTATTTATTCTTCAAACTTCATGCTACCTATTTGCTGACACCTTTTACAGTTCAAGTTAAACTTCCTGTTCATTTTAACTTGATTTTTATCTAGGCTTCATAGCTTCCATTTTGCAAAATTTACTGCACATATGACCTCCACATAACCACCCTAAATGGTGACCACCAGCCATTTAGCCACTTAGTTTATATTAGAATTTCTCAACAGCAACACTACTGACATTTTAAGCTGAATAATTCTTTGCTGTGGGGAGGGAGTTCTGTCTTGTGCATTTTAGAATGTTAGCAGCATCTCTTGCTTCTGCCTATTAGAGAGTTCCCCCTCTCCACTTATGAAAACCAGAATGTCTCCAGATGTTGCCAAGTGTCACTTGTGTATGTGTGTGTTGGAGGGTGGAGTAGGGAACACAAAGCAAAAGTCACCTTGTGTTGAGAACTATTGGTTCATATAAACTGATAGTTCTGCTGATTACACATAACTCTCTTAATGTCAGTTTAACAGGTATAAATTCTTGGAAGAGAAACTTCTATGGTCTAATTTGGTATAGGTATTTGCCCCTTAACAAGAGAGCACTGTGCCACAGCACACTTTTCAGGACGCTGGAAAGATTTTTTTTTTTTTTAAATGGGGTCGTTGGGCAAGCGAGAAATCACAGGATTTTTTTCTTACACAGTGTTTAATCCCTTTATCATAGGTTCCCTGTGAGAGGAAGTGAAAAATGTGCTTACTTAGACGATGATGGTGCAGCAACGGCTAGATGCTACACAGTAAGAAAATGGATTTGTAGGCGGAAAATGCACTAACTGACATGGATACCTGAATTTTGTCATCCTTTTTTTCTTTCCCTCTGTATAATTTAATTTTCAACACTTCACTACTTTAATGTTCGAACCTGATAATGCATCTTGATAATTGTCAAAATAACTTACTTCGACTTATTTTTTTTTCTTTTCAAGTTGCCTGGATCTTTTTTTTTCTATATCAATTTTAGAAAATGCCTGTAATTAAGTTCACAGGATCTATAGGTCAATTTGGAGAGTGCTATATTTAAAATATTATTTTTTATTAATTTATAATATATATGTTGTACTGGTGTTTATCATCTTGTATGATTTATAGTTTTTCTAATAAGTCATGTTATTTATTATATGTGTCCCTATTAAATGTATCTGAAGTTTATGCTATTCCAACTATGTAATTTTATTATTTTTTAAAATTGTTACTTTTTTATATGGAAGTGTAATTGTTTACATTATTCTAGAGAACAAAAATCTGCTGAAACAGAGGACAGCAGTGTTTTGCAGAGCTAGGGTGGGGGGGGCATCATACACCATATGTGTCTGCCATCTTTTGCGGGTCTTCATGATAGGGGAGAGTTTTACAACTCTTGTTTTTTAATTAATTTCACATTTTAAAGAAAATGCTTCTAACATTTGGTCCTTTCTCTTTTTTTAAGATTTTATTTATTTGAGAGAGAGAGCACAGCAGGAGAGAGGGAGGAGCAGCAGGCTCCCAGCCAAGCAAGGAGCCTGACACGGAACTTTTGCTCTGTACCTGAAATGTTTGTTTTACAACTTGGATCTAGGTGCCCACTGAAGTTAGCCTCCTACCTTCCCACAGAAACTAAGAAATAGAGGTGCCACTTTTGATGGTTAGTTACATTTCGAAGGAATGACTCCTGGTCCTTAAGATAGGCACTTCTGGGTTGTAAAGCCTTTAAAAAGCTCTTTGAAAGATTTACATCTCAAAGAAGCAGACACAGAATTTCCAATTACAAATTTCCTAAAGTAAACAGTCTAAAAATGAGGAGTCAGGGACTCATAAGATAGGAAGAACAAAGCTTGTCTAAAATTGAATCAAGCTGAAGGGAATGTTAAAGCCATCTTTGTTATTGTCCACAAAATATTAATTAATTACAAAGGGAAAGAGAAACTTTACAGTGAAGTCTGATAGATATCACATTAAGCATGTGAACAAAGTCAATGGCATCAACAATGGACAAATAAATATGTGTGCTTCCTGATGGGACGCAATAAGAACTTCTCACTGTTTCTGCCAAGGTCAGTTGAATATGACAACGAGAAATAATCAGACAGATTGAGATTAAAGAGCATTTTGCAGAAAAACTGGGTTGTAGTATTCCAAAGTGTCAAGTTGTGAATAACAAGGAAGGCTAAAGAACTCTTCCAAAGGGAAGGAGATTAAAGAGACATAATAACTAAATGCAGAAGATGATTCTGAGCTGGATCCTTTAGAGACAATTGGCAAACCTTAAAGAGAGTCTGAGAACTAGATGGTAGCACTGTGTTGATGCTAGTTTATTAATTTTGATCACTTAATTGTGATTAAGTAGAGGATTTTTTTAGAAAATATGCACAAAAGTATCCAATGATACTTGAAATTTTCATAATAAAATGTGTCAATCTGGCAAGTAATTCTCAAGAGGTTCAGGAAGAAGGAAAGTGCTTTTGCTCCGTACCTGTAATGTTATACGTTTATGATAGTTTCTAAATTTAGATGAAAACTGTATAAAATCTAAAGCAAACAAAATATTTAATGCTTTTAAGTTGCAAATCCAGTTTTAAGGTTTATATCAAAGAAATAAAAGGTACTACTTTTTAAAAAGATGTTCAGAATGTTTATTGCAGCATAGTTTACAGCAGAAAAAACTTGAAAACAAAGTTAATGCTTATCAACAAACCAGTAAAAAAAATATATAAATCTACACTATAATGCAACTCAGAATTGTATGAAATTTGCGTAGGATATTGTTACAAATTAAACAAGCACAATACAGAAAAGCAGATGTAATTTGATCACATTTGTTGTAAAATGAAAGTGAATAAACATCCTGAGTATGAATGCATGGACTCATACTTTATTATATTACCACATAAAACATTGAAGGGGCGTATTTTAGATGGTTTACATGGTGTACTCTGAGGTTGGGATCCATGTAGATGATGGAGGGAAAACAAAGAAGACATTTTGTTGTTTAATCACAGTTCTATTTTTTAATTGTGCTTTTAAATTCTGACTCCTTAATATTAATATTAAACCTTAATTGGCAAAAAACTTTGATCATTGATTATTGATTGATTGACAAATCCATCTGAAAACACTGCTGCAGGTTTCAGAATAAATTTTGTTTTCCTTGACGGCAGCACAGCTATTTTCTTCAGTTGGCCCTTTTATGGAAAATCTGTAGAAGAAGGGATAAGTACATGGTTAATCCTTGTTGCTGAAGACATCCGTTTGTGTTTGCAGCCAATACCCTCCTTTAGTTAAAAGGCCGTTTGGATTTCAGGGCATTTTCAAATCCCTTGATTTACTAGAAGTTACAATATCTCTGTGACTTAGACTTACTCTGTGATTGGCACAGAGTTCGCAAAGAATCTGTTAGAAATGACAGAGCTAAGAGTAAATCTGTGTCCATATCCCTGTTCTAGTCTTTTTTCCATTGTTCTATATGGTGTAGTCTTTAAATAATAAATGCAAAATAATTACTGTTTTCAAATCTTTTTTGTTTTGAAAACAAACCCAAATATCCATCATTACTCCAGTGAACATTAAATTGATTTTCATCCTTTCAAATTCGTTAGTATCAAGAATTATTTCAGATTAGATTTTGGTGAACTTAGAGGTACTTTATGAAGATAAATTCTACAATAGATAGAAAGTCAGACAGTGTTTTTGGAAAGACTCACGTCTTTGAATCTAATGGAGAACCATCCACCCAGGTCCATGTCCTCTTCAGGGATGTGAAGTTAAGCCCAATCCACACGTAATTTGTTTGTTTTAGGTTTTTCTGTATAAAAGCCTATGAAGTGAGTAAAGAGTAACTCAATGAACAGAATATTTTAATGATGTAGACATACTAAGTAAGATTTAGAATTTTATTGGACAGTTAGCATCCTACATGAATATTCTTATACTAGTCAATTCATAACTTATTTACATACTATATGTTACATACATACATACACATACATATATATCACTTGTAAATCGAATATAAATATTCAGCCCAGGATTAGCATGAGCCAAGTGAGGCACTGGCATTGAGCACAAAATTTATGAGGATGCAAAAACTCAGTAATCAAGATAAATGATACTTTAACGGAAGGAATGAGAAGAAATTTGAGAAAAGCCATTTTTTAAAAAGACTTTATTGATTTATTTTAGAGGGACTGAGAGAGAGAGTGTGTGTGTGTGAGTGAGGGGATGGGCAGAGGGGAAAAGAAAGAGGGAATCCCATGCACCCTCTGTGCTGAGTGGGGAGCTGATGGGGGCCTTGATGTCAGGACCCTGAGATTATGACCTGAGCTGAAATCAAGAGTCAGATGCTTAACTGATTGAGCCACTAAGGTACCCCTTGAGGAAAACCTTTTTTTTTTTTTCATTCATTTAGCATAGTTTTCTTTTTTAATTCAAGGAATTAACATATAGTGTATTATTAGTTTCACAGGTAGAGTTTAGTGATTCAGCAGTTGCATATAACACCCAGTGCTCATTACATCATGTGCCCTCCTTAATACCCATCACCCAGTTACCACATCCTCCCTTCCACCTCCCCTCCAGCAACCCTCAGTTTGTTTCCTATAGTCAAGAGTCTCTTATGGTGTGTCTCCTTCTCCGATTTCATCTTTTTTTTTCCCCTCTTTTCCCCTACGATCCTCTGTTTTGTTTCTTAAATTCCACATATGAGTGAAATCATCTGATAATTGTCTTGAGGAAAACCACTTTTATCTGTACAGAGACTAATGCCATAACTCTGACACTAAACCACTTACCATTTCAAGTTGGTCCTGAATGATTGGTAGATGAGATTTCCTTCCCAAACAATACCCATAACTGTCACTCCAACTTTTCATTTCATTAGAAAACCAATAACACTTTTTTTGATATTTGAGCCATTCCGATGGGCACAACCCTACAGGGAAATGGAGGGAATAAAGAAAATTAAGTTATATACGTATCTCTGAAAATTGATTACTTCTGTGTTGTATAAATAAGAGTGGAGCTGTATGATAAAATCACTCACAACAAAGTGTTCAGATTTACAACATGTCCAAATTACAAATGATAATTCTTAGGAATTAAAAAATTAATTTAGTAAGATGAAGAAAAACTTAGACAAAAAGGGATTTCTTTTTCATTCCCAGATCTAATGTAATTACTAAAAAACATCAGACATTTAAGCTGTAAATTGCATTAATGCTACTTGTGAGATTAAATATTATTTATACCATTCACTTAGAATTTAATTATAGAAAGCTTTAAGATTTCTCTCATTTTTTACGCATAAATCTTACTTAATAATTCCCTTTTGATGTTAAATAATGTTGAGCATAATAGTTTTTTGGCCTCTATATAATTATAAGTTCAAGTTCTTTGATTTTCTTAAATTAAATTAAACCTAGGTCTTCAATTGAAAATATCTGAGACTTTGGCATAATAATGAGAGAAAGTGAATTGAATGAATAAATATGAGTTCAGGTCAGTGTAACTATTCAAACTTCCAGCCATTAAATTCTCCTTTCTTTGTTGAAGTTAAATTCATATGACATAAATTCACCATTTTAATTACCTTAAATTGGAAATGCCATGGATTTTAGTACAGCTACAATGTGTAAGCATAACTACTATCTAATTTCAAACTATTTTCATCACCCCAAAATAAAATCCTATAAATTGCAGCCACTATTCATTCTCCCCATCCTATTAAGTTTTAACATTGGAAAATATGAACCTTCCAAGTTAATTCTTCTTTTTCAAGATTGTTTTTGCTATCCAGAATTTCTTTCAGTTTCACATGAATTTTAGGATCACCTTGTCCATTTTCATGAAAAAAGGCCATTGGAATTTTGATAAGAATTTCTTTGAATCTGCAGATCTCTTTGTCAGTATTGCCATCTTAAGCAAATCATGATATATATTCAGAGGAAAGTTCTCCAGTCATAAAAGGGAATAAAATGCTGATATATGATACAACATGGGTGAATCTTGAAAACATAATGCTAAGTGAAAGAAGCAAAACACAAAAAGTGAAATATTCTATGATTCCGTTATATGAAAGTCTAAAATAGGTAAATCCAGAGACAGAAAGCAGATTAGTGGTTGTTAAAGGCTGGGGGAGAGGAAAGGGGCAATTGTTTACTGGGAATAGAATTTATTTTTGGGTGATGAAAATGTTTTGGAACTAGATATAGTTGTTGCACGTTCAAATGTCCTAATGCTATTGAATTGTTTTATTCTATTTTTGTAAAGATTTTACTTATTTATTTGACAGACAGAGATCACAAGTAGGCAGAGAGGCAGGCAGAGAGAGGGGGAAGCAGGCTTCCTGCTGAACAGAGAGCCCAATGCGGGGTTTAATCCCAGGATCCTGGGATCATGACCTGAGCCAAAGGCAGAGGCTTTAACCAACTGAGCCACCCAGGCTCCCTGAATTGTTTTATTTTAAATGGCTAACTTCATGTTTGTGGATATTTCCTCATTTTAAAAAAAAGGAAAAGCTAATGGAAATTAATACCTTACAGCTCGATATACAGTATTTAGACTAATTTTAAGAAAAATTTAATGTTATCTATATGATTCCACATTTACCTATCAAAGTTTCCTTATCTCTGAAAATGTTCCATTATAATACCCAACATAATGATAAATTAAATAGTCATGGTCAAAAATACGTGTTAAAATTACAGTATTTCAATTAGTTTGGGACTTGTACATGTAAAACAGATAGATAATCCAAAACAAAATAGTATCAGTAAGTAAACAATAATATATATGACATTTCCATATGTTATCAAGAGAACAACATAAACTAGTGGATTAAAGAAAATCCTTTTTTTAAAAGATTTTATTTATTTATTTATTTAGAATGGAGGGAGGAGCAAAGAGAGAGGGAGAGAGAGAAACTCCAGCAGACTCCCCACTGAGTGTGAAGCCCTACTTGGGGCTCCATCCCAGGATCCCAAGATCATGACCTGACCAGAAAGCAAGAGTCCAATGCCTAACTGACTGAGCTACCCAGGCCCCTCCAGGAAAAATCCTTTGGTAAATAATTATAAAACAAATTAATCTACACATTTTGCACATTACTATAAAATAGATGTTGAAGGCCCCAAAAGTTAAGCACTTTAAAGTTAAACTAAAACAAAATTGGAAGTAGAAGGCATGGTTTTTCCAAAATTTTGTATAATTCAAGTTCTAAGCACAAAATCATAATGAATCATTCATTATGTATAATTACTTTTATTCATTTTGTATTTCAAAACAGAATAAATAAGAGACAATCACAATTAACTTGCCATGTTTATGTGTTTCAATTTGATTTTAAACTCCTGCAAAGAAGAGCCTCTTTGTTATTTTTTCACTGATACTATCCTCCCACCAAAAAAAGGTAATAAATTATACATATATACATATGCATATATAGATATAGATATATGAAATTTTGAATGAAATATATGAAATTTTGAATGAAAAGTAGATTGATACCAAATCTTTGTTAATGTAAATCTGCATAACTGTTAAATAAGATTTTTTAAACTTAGAAAGCCAAAACAATTAAAACAAATACAGGCCAAAATCTTGAGAGATACCTGTATGGCCTGTAGCTTTTGAACCACAGTAACTTGTGTCCTTATTACTCATATTTCCTCTTGTGCCACTGTTCATTATCAGGTTTCCAATATCATCATGTTGGGTGATATTTGAATTCTTTGCTTCTTGGCATTTTAGCAATATTCCCTGAGAAACTTAAAAACAGAATTATTTTAACACTGGGTAAATATCTTTTCCCTGTGCAGTGCTACAGACAGAAATTCTTTGGAATGATTCTGATGATTAGAACAAGAAACAACTGAAGAGATAACTAGAAAGTTTCTTTCTTGTTTTCATGTTTATTTAATGAAAAATAATTTCAAATATTACATAATTAATTCACTTACAGAATACATATTTGTTGAGGAACTATTCTGTGCCAGGCATCGTGCTAAGAACTGGTGATACAGTAGTAAATAAAGCAAAATTCCCTCTCTAAAGAGTATACATGCTCTTTCCATGCTTTCTTGATGTCATGTTTTTCTGAAACCTATGACACTGTCCCTAGCCCATTCTACCATAATTACTTATTTAAAAATCTCTTTATTTCATTAGAGATTTCTCACCATGTTTATTCATTTTTTGTTTTTTTGTTGTTGTTTTTTTTTTTAAGATTTTATTTTTTTGACAGACAGAGATCACAAGTAGGCAGAGTGGCAGACAAGAGAGAGAGGAGGAAGCAGGCTCCCTGCTGAGCAGAGAGCCCGATATGGGGCTCGATCCCAGGACCCTGGGACCATGACCTGAGCCGAAGGCAGAGGCTTTAACCCACTGAGCCACCCAGGCGCCCCTTTTTTGTTGTTTTGAGAGGTTTTTTTTTTTAATTCTGGAAGTTTGCAGTAAACCTTGGGATATAGTAGTACATAGTATAAATTAAATACAATTTTACCTACAACATATAAAAATTTCTAAGAAAAATCATGGAATTCTATCTATTCAAAGGTTTCTAAGAAATCAAAAAATGTGGTTTCCTAATATACATCTCTTTCTCTCTCTCTCTCTCTCTCACACACACACACACACACACACACACACACACATTTTCTTCCTTTTAGATTGTATGCCATTTGAGAACAAGATACCTGATTTGATTACATATTAAAAACATTGCTATGGGGCGCCTGGGTGGCTCAGTGGGTTAAGCCGCTGCCTTCGGCTCAGGTCATGATCTCAGGGTCCTGGGATCGAGTCCCACATCGGGCTCTCTGCTCAGCAGGAAGCCTGCTTCCCTCTCTCTCTCTCTCTGCCTGCCTCTCCGTCTACTTGTGATCTCTCTCTGTCAAATAAATAAATAAAATCTTTAAAAAAAAAAAACAAAAACAACAAAAAAAACATTGCTATGGAGTATAATATACAGCTTTATACATAGTAGCTTCTTTTTAAGAGTTTGTTAACAAAAAATGAACAAATGAATGAATGAGTATGAAAAGTCATAAGAAAAGAGTAAACATTTTCCATATTTTTATTTAAGATCTTTTAACTTACCCAATAAAGACAGGGAGATCAAAGTCAAAACCAGTATACCGTTTACTGTTCCTGATATCCCCAATAAGATTTTATACCAGTGTGACATCACAGAACCATCTGAGAGATTAATCACATAAATTAGCTCAGAAAAGTACATTTCCAAGTAGTGAAAGCAACTGTAATAATATGATTGCATATAATATTGGTTTTGAATTTTAAAGGATGTTAGGCAATCAAAAACTTAAAACTTAAATAGAAAAATGCAATCCTATTTTATTTAGTAATGGTAACACTGCATGGGGAGAGCTATGATGCATGTTATTTTGCATCTTAAGAAATTGCTAATATTTGACATAATTGACTAGTGGGATAAAGAAATTTAACATATACACCTAATAATTCCCCAAGTGTGCATGTATATGCACACACACAAGTTCATGGGCACTTACAGACACACACATATATAGTCACACAAATATATACTTTCTAATTAATAATTTGCTTTAATATAATATTCCCAAGTATTCAACCTATTTAATTTACTGAGGATGTAATACAAATCAGAACTAAATATGACAAAAAAAAAAAAAAAAAAAAAAAAAAAAAAAACTAAATATGACTCCTGATACCTGCTATTTTAACCTAAAAAAATCCTAAAATCTTTTCTAACCAATGTAATAATGATGTTTCAGCTTCTCGTTGAATGTTAAACACTTTAAGAGTGATGACTGTTTTATTTTTCATATGCCTATGCTGCTACATTAGAAATGAGATGTGGGGGCGCCTGAGTGTCTCAGTGGGTTAAGCTGCTGCCTTCGGCTTGGGTCACGATCTCAGGGTCATGGGATCGATCCCCGCATCGGGCTCTCTGCTCAGCGGGGAGCCTGCTTCCTCCTCTCTCTCTCTCTCTGCCTGCCTCTCTGCCTGCTTGTGATCACTCTCTGTCAAATAAATAAATCAAATCTTAAAAAAAAAAAAAGAAATGAGATGTGCATTCTGTAGATGGCTATTAATGAACAAATTGATATGATAATACAGAAAGGAAATAGTCTCAATATGTTGCTATTTTTCTCAACCTCATTAAATAGGACATGGGTTGGTGGACATTAGCATATGGAATTGGATGAGTAATTAGTATATACTAAATAAATGAACATCTATATTTTGCATAATAGTTTTGTCATCCAAGATAATTTTTATAAAAGCATCACAGTAAGGAGCCACTCCCTGTAACTATTATTATCCTTAGAGTTCAGTCAATAAATTGAGTTACTAAATACTGAACTTCATGTTCCAAATACCCCTTAAACCTGTGGGAATTAAAAAAAAAAAAGCACATTTAAAGATGCTGAAATCTGTCAAGAAAAAGCATAATAAACCATATAAAACAGTATGTCAGAGAAATAGTACACAGTTTTTATCTTATGGTAATGCCAAAGATCATTACTTATGGTAATGCCAAAGATGGTAATGCCAAAATAAGATTTATTGTAATTCAATTAATGAATACCCTATATTCCCCAGATATTTTTCTAATATTTTAATATAATAAAATTTATAATCAACAAATCCAAAGTATTCAACACATGTAAAAAATGTCATTTATTCATTTAAAAAAATAAAACACATGGCTATCAGAAAACATTAGGAGAAAGGGTGTGGAAGCCTTTTCAAATTCAATTCAAACTCAATTATTTCTTCTAAGTATCCTGAGTTGAGCTTCACAGTATGAATTTGAGGCATATAAGGCTTACAGTTTTGCAGGATATAACATTTTCATTACCCTGTATTTTCTCCTTTAGAGAAGTTGTAGAGAATTCTCCTGTACAGACTTTAACTTATAAGTCTTTTAATATCAGAAAATGAAAATAAAAATAATTTAAAAATAAAAAGCCCTACGATCAGTCACTCCTAAGTGTCCATACAAAATTCTTAAATATATTATTAGTAGCCAAAACATACCTTGACCATAATGGGTTTATTCTAGGAATACAAGTGTTGTCCAATAGTAAGAAATTCATTTTATCTTACTAATAGAGCTAGAGAGAAATGTATCATCATCCTAATAGATGTAAAAAGTGCAATTGATAAAATCCAACAACTTTAAGCTAGAAAATGAAGCAAGAATCGATGGATACTTGTTCAATATGCAAAGTTTTTTTGTCTAATTAAGTTCATTGAGAAATGTCAGAAGTTTTCCTCAAAAGTTTGGAAAAAAATTAACTCTAGTATAAAGGTTAAAAGAAAATATTCTTGAAAATAACTATAGCTACAGTAATTTGCTAATGAATACACAATATAAAAAGAGGTAAATTGTGATATCAAAAACATAAAAGATAGGCATTTAAAAGGTAGAGTTTTGCATGCAATTGTAATTAGTTGTTATAAGTGTAAAATAAACTGTTATATCTATAAGATGTTTTATATAAACCTCATGGTAATCACAAAGCAAAACCTACAGCAGATGCACACATTTAAAGAAAAGGGAATCAGGGTGCCTGGGTGGCTCAGCGGGTTGGGCCTCTGCCTTCGGCTCAGGTCATGATCTCAGGGTCCTGGGATCGAGCCCCACATCAGGCTCTCTGCTCAGCGGGGAGCCTGCTTCCTTCTCTCTCTCTGCCTGGCTCTCTGCCTACTTGTGCTCTCTCTCTGTCATATAAATAAATAAAATCTTAAAAAAAAAAAAAAAAAGGAAGGGGAATCAAAGCATACCACTATGAAAAGTCAGTTCACAAAGGAAGGCCACAAGAGAAGGAGAAAAGAATAAGGGAATTACTAATGCCATCTTATTACCTGATATTTGGCTGTTTTGTCTTTTCATATGAAGAATTAGAATTATTCTAATTCTTAACAGATCCAATATTCTAATCAAAAGATATGGAGTGGCTAGATAAATTAAAAAAAAAAAAACGGGACACAACTACATGCTGCATACAAGAGACTCACTTCATCTTTAAGGATACACATAGACTAAAAGAGAAGGGATAGAAAAAGATACCCCATGCAGATAGAAACTAAAGAGAGCAGAGGTAGCTATACTTATATAAGACAATGTAGAGGTTAAGTCAAAAACTGTAACAAGAGACAAAGAAGGTTATTATGTAATGATAAAGGGCTCAGTTTATCAAGAGAATATAACAATCATAAATATATATGCAGCCAACATCAGAGTAGCTAAATACATCAAACAAATATTAACAGATGTGAAAGGGAGGAATAGACAACAATGCCCTAATAACAGGGGATTTCAATACCTCACATTCAACAACAGATAGATCATCCAAACCAAAAATCACTACAAAAATCTGGGATGTGAGCTATTACTTTAAACAAAATGGACCTAAAAGACATACACAGAACATTCCATCCAACAACAGTGGGAAACACATTCTTCTCAAATGCACACAGAACATTCTCCAGGATAGATCATATGATAGGCTACAAAAGAAATCATGGCAAATTTAAGAAGACTGAAATGATATCAAGGATTTTTTCCAATGACAATAGTATGAAACTACACATCAAGGCAGCAGGATAACTGGAGAATTTACAGATATGTCAAATAAAGCAACACACTCCTGAACAACTAACAAGTCAAAGAAGAAACCAAAATGAAAATTTTTAAAAATCTTGAAACAAACGTGAAAATACATTGAACTTAAAGGATGCAACAAAAGCCCCCCTTTTTTTTAGATTTTCCAAGGACCCTGGCAAATCTTTTTTTTTTATTTAATTTAATTTAATTTTTGTTCAGTGTTCCAAAATTCATTGTTTATACACCACACCCAATGCTCCTAAAGCACTTCTAAGAGAGAAATTTATAACGATAAATAACTACATTTTATATTAAAAGAAAAATCTCAAATAAACCATCTAACTTCTTTTTTTAAGATTTTATTTATTTATTTGACAGACAGAGATCACAAGTAGGCAGAGAGGCAGGCGGAGAGGGAGGGCAGGCTCCCTGCTGAGCAGAGAGCCCTACGCAGGGCTCAATCCAGGATCTTGGGATCGTGACCTGAGCGGAAGGCAGAGGCTTTAACCCATTGAGCCACCCAGGCACCCCTCAAATAAACCATCTAACTTTAAACATTAAGGAACTAGGAATTAAAGCAAAATAGAGGGAGAAAACATTGGAAAATTATGTAACTATCTGATAAATGGTCAACATTCAAAATATATAAGGAATGCATACAACTTATACAACTCAGTTAGGAAAAAAATTATTAAAAAATGGGCAGAGGATATGAATAGACAGTTTTCCAAAGAAGGCCTACAAATGGCCAAGTACATGAAAAGTTGTTCAATGTCACTAATCATCAGGGAAATGCAGACAAAACCATAATGAGATATCACTTCACGTCTGTCAGAATGGCTACTACCAAAAAGAGTTAACAGGTGTTGGTGAGGGTGTGGAGAACTTTGAACCCTTGCACACTGTTGGTGAAAATGTAAGATGGTGCAGTCACTAGGAAACCAGAATGGCAATCCCTCAAAAAATTAAAAATAGGGATATCATATAATCCAGCAATTGCATTCATGGGTATATCCTAGAGATATATCAGTATTTAATCAGTATTTCAAAAAGATGTTTGCATTCAATGATCATTGTGGCATAGAATGGTACAATCCTGTGGAGGATATTTGGGGGAAAACTAGCAAAATTATATAAACATTTATGTTGACATCCAGCAGTCTGTCTTCTAGGAAAACATCTGAGTTACACATCGGCAATATATGGAAAGACATATGTGCTAGGCATTGCAATGTTATTTATAACAGGGGTAGACCAGAAAAAGAATGTAAACATCTTAAGTGTCCAGTAATGGAACTAGTTGAATGAAGTATGGTGTATACCCACTTAATAGAGAAATATTAGGCTGTATATAGGATTGAAATGTATGGAGGGAGAGAGCAGGGTGAAGGAAACAAGACAGAAGCTGGATCTTTGGGAGCTGAAGATCTCTGGAAGTACCTTGCTATACAGACTTTAGAAATATATAAATGTTTTAAATAATGATAAAATGATTCTAATTATATAATAGGCATTATGTATATTGTTATGATTGCATAATATGTATATTCATACATAATTATAATTACATCAAAATGAAAAAAGTGATCCCCCAAAATAAAATGGAATATGAAGTAAAGGGCTCTATCCCGTAGAGAGGAAGTATTTCAAACAATTTCATTTTTCTTATTTTTAATTTTTTAAAATAGTTTATTTAGCTATTTGAGAGAGAGAGTGCTCATGTATGCACAAGCAAGTGGGGAGAGACAAAGGGAGATGGAGAAGACCCCCTACTGAGAAGGAAGCCCTGACTGTGGGGCATGGGGAGGCTTGTTCCCAGGACCCTGAGACAGTGAACTGAGCTGAAGGCAGACCCTTAACTGACTGAGCCACCCAGGTGCCCCTCAAGCAATTTAACATAATTTGACTGTACTTGCCTAATAGAATATATTCTAAGGACAAAAAGCCCAGCAAAAACATTTCAATCTGCTTTAAGTAACTATATTATTAGTAATTCTATTTCTATAGTGATTCTGAAGCTTTAGATAGTAGCAAAAAAATGTAATTTCTTATTTCCATTAGGACCAAGACATGAGAAAATATATACAAATATATAATCACAAAGTTAAGTAAAATCTCTGTGTATAATGACAGGGCTTAAATTGTCAACTAGATTTAAATGTATGCCATACCGCAAGCTTTACTAAATATTAGGAAACTTTAGTCTTAGCGAAGGATACATTGGTAAAGGATAAGTATCAGTATATGCCACTTAAATAGCTAGGAGTTGCACATTTATCATTGGCAGCCTCCTGAGCTCCTTTCCTCAACCAAAACACATTCTGGTTTCAGAGTGGCATCTACAAACTGAGTGTGAAAAAAAAGTTTGCACAGAAGAGCCATTACATTTGTGGTCTTTCAGGTTAATATCTCTATTTTCCAAAACAAAATTTTCCATCTGGTGAAAAACATATTTTAAAGTTTTTGACACTCTGAATTAAAAACTGGTATTAAAGATGCCATTTTTATGAATGATAAAGAGGTTGATGAGTGGCACTAAATATTCATTTTAATTTTATTAATTTTAACTTATTTGTATTTTTCCTGAGAATCCTTAGGAAATTATATTATTATATGATTTACTTTATTTTTTAAAGATTTTTATTTATTTATTTGACTTTATTTTTTAAAGATTTTTATTTACTTATTTGACAGAGAGAGAACCAGTGAGAGAGGGAACACAAGCAGGGGAACCAGGAGAAGGAGAAGCAGGTTTCCCACTAAGCAGGGAACCTGATGTGGGCCTGGATCCCAGGACCCTTCAAGGTGTTACTTTAAAAGAAAATAACTTGGAGCACCTGGGTGGCTCAGTTGGTTAAGCGTCTGCCTTCGGCCCAGGTCAGGATCAGGGTCCTGAAATCGAGCCCCACTTTGGGCTTCCTGCTTTGGGGAGACCCTGCTTCTCCCTCTCCCTCTGCCTTTCCCCCTGCTTGTGCTCTCTCTGCATCAAATAAGTAAATAAACTCTTTAAAAATTTAAATTAAATAATAAAATAAAACAAGTAAATAATTGTTAGTCCTCGCCTTGATAAATGAGACAGAAAGACAGAAAGACAAGACAGAGACAGAAAGAGAAAAACACCAAAAATAAAATAGTCCAAGAACAGTAAAAAATAGAATATTGGAAATCATGGTCCACATTCATATTCATATTGATATTAACCCATATTAAATCCATACTCATATTAACCCACACCAATTAAAAAAAAAAAAAACTGAATTCCATACCTTTAAATTTAACTTGGGATGTTTGGCCGGAACTCCTCTTTTTCAATTGTAAATTCAATGTCATATATCTGTCTTCGTCTTCCATCTTCGATGTGGGTGAATATATGTGTATATATGTGTGCGTTTTATTTTTAAGTATGATATGTAATTAAAAAGTAAAATCTGCTGTTAATCCTCAAATTGACTAAATCCTGTTAGTCCTCAAATTGTCCACTCAGAGTACAAACAAGGGTGCAGAGTTTTTCGTCTATTGGTGAAAACCACAAAGGAAGTGTTTTCTTTTTTTTTTCAGTTTATTTCTCTTGACCTAGATAACATGTGATTTTCTCAACTGTCCACCACATACTGAATTTAACATCATATGTGGTTCTTCATTTTTTAAAGATTTTATTTATTTATTTGACAGAGACAGAGAGAGGGAACGCAAGCAGGGAAAGTGGGAGAGAGAGAAGCAGGCTTCCCGCTGAGTAGGGAAACTGATGGCCTGGATCCCAGGACCCTGGGATCATGACCTGAGCTGAAGGCAGTTGCTTAATGACTGAGCCACCCAGGAACCCAGTATGTGGTTCTTTAAAAAAATGCTCCCTGATTAACACATAAATTCAGGCAAATGGAAATTTTACACATTTTAGAGTTATAGGATATGTAGGTGTCTCCTGATTTAGCCAAAATATGTGAATTTTCAATTACACTTCCTAATATAGTGATATTTGATTCAATATAATAGCTTGCAATTACCTAACAGTTAAACTTCCTGATCCAAAAACAACATTGCTTATAAATCATGCTAATAATTTAATAATACAACTTGAAGAAAATAAACACTGGCAATTTTTAGCATTCTAAAGACAACTTAAATAGAAAAAAAAATTAAGGGGTGGGGAGAACTTGGGAAATAAACCATATTTTTCAGTTACCTTTTCTGGTATTTGAAAAGAAAGCCCAATATTGGGGAGGAGTCAAGATGGCGGAGAAGTAGCAGGCTGAGACTACTTCGGGTAGCGGGAGATCAGCTAAATAGCTTATCTAAAGATTGCAAACACCTACAAATCCAATGGGAGATTGAAGAGAAGAAGAACAGCAATTCCAGAAACAGAAAATCAACCACTTTCTGCAAGGTAGGACTGGCGGAGAAGTGAATCCAAAGCGACGGGAAGATAGACCGCAGGGGGAGGGGCCGGCTCCCGGCGAGCGGCGGAGCAACGGAGCAAAATCAGGACTTTTAAAAGTGTGTTCCGCTGAGGGACATCACTCCAGAGGCTTAACTGGGGTGAAGCCCATGCGGGGTCAGCGCGGCCTCAGGTCCCGCAGGGTCGCAGAAGGATCGGGGGTGTCTGAGTGTCGCAGAGCTTACCGGTATTAGAACGGGGAAGCCGGCTACAGAGACAGAGCCGAGGAGTGACTCTCAGCTCGGGGTTGCCTTGAACCGGTCGCAGGCTTGGTCAGCTCGGAGCGTGGCCGGAGGCCAGGGTGGCGGGAGTCATTGGGCACTGTTCTCTGAGGGCGCACTGAGGAGTGGGGCCCCGGGCTCTTGGCTCCTCCGGGCCAGAGACCGGGAGGCCGCCATCTTTATACCCGTCCTCCGGAACTCTACGGAAAGCGCTCAGGGAACAAAAGCTCCCGAAAGCAAACCCAAGCGGATTACTCAGCGCGGCCCCGGGTAAGGGCGGTGCAACTCCGCCTGGGGCAAAGACGCTTGAGAATCACTACAACAGGCCCCTCCCCCAGAAGATCAATGGGAAACCCAGCCAGGACCAAGTTCACCTACCAAGGAGAGCGGCGGAATTCCAGAGGAGAAGAAGCAAAGCACGGAACTCATGGCTTTCTCCCCATGATTTTTTAGCCTTGCAGTTAATTTAATTTTTTTTTCTTTTTCAATTTTTTTTTCTTTTTCTCTTCTTCTGCTAAATTTTTTTTAACTTTTACCGTTTTCTTTTTTTAAAGTTTTTTAAATAGTTTATCTAATATATATATATTTTTTCTCTTTTTATATTTTTTCTTTACCGGCTTTCTTTTTTTTTAATAGTTTCTTCTTTTTTTTTTTTTCTTTCTTTCTGAACGCCTTTTTATCCCCTTTCTCCACCCTCACAATTCGGGATCTCTTCTGATTTGGCTAAAGCATATTTTCTTGGGGTTGTTGCCACACTTTTAGTATTTTACTTGCTCCTTCATAAACTCTTATCTGGACAAAATGACAAGGCGGAAAAATTCACAACAAAAAAAAGAACAAGAGGCAGTACCAAAGGCTAGGGACCTATCAATACAGACATTGGTAATATGTCAGATATAGAGTTCAGAATGACGATTCTCAAGGTTCTAGCCGGGCTTGAAAAAGGCATGGAAGATATTAAAGCAACCCTCTCGGGAGATATAAAAGCCCTTTCTGGAGAAATAAAAGAACTAAAATCTAACCAAGTTGAAATCAAAAAAGCTATTAATGAGGTGCAATCAAAAATGGAGGCTCTCACTGCTAGGATAAATGAGGCAGAAGAAAGAATTAGCGATATAGAAGACCAAATGACAGAGAATAAAGAAGCTGAGCAAAAGAGGGACAAACAGCTACTGGACCACGAGGGGAGAATTCGAGAGATAAGTGACACCATAAGACGAAACAACATTAGAATAATTGGGATTCCAGAAGAAGAGGAAACAGAGAGGGGAGCAGAAGGTATATTGGAGAGAATTATTGGAGAGAATTTCCCCAATATGGCAAAGGGAACAAGCATCAAAATCCAGGAGGTTCAGAGAACCCCCCTCAAAATCAATAAGAATAGGTCCACACCCCGTCACCTAATAGTAAAATTGACAAGTCTTAGTGACAAAGAAAATATCCTGAAAGCAGCCCGGGAAAAGAAGTCTGTAACGTACAATGGTAAAAATATTAGATTGGCAGCAGACTTATCCACAGAGACCTGGCAGGCCAGAAAGAGCTGGCATGATATATTCAGAGTACTAAATGAGAAAAACATGCAGCCAAGAATACTATATCCAGCTAGGCTATCATTGAAAATAGAAGGAGAGATTAAAAGCTTCCAGGACAAACAAAAGCTGAAAGAATTTGCAAATACCAAACCAGCTCTACAGGAAATATTGAAAGGGGTCCTCTAAGCAAAGAGAGACACTAAAAGTAGTAGATCAGAAAGAAACAGAGACAATATACAATAACAGTCACCTTACAGGCAATACAATGGCACTAAATTCATATCTCTCAATACTTACCCTGAATGTTAATGGGCTAAATGCCCCAATCAAAAGACACAGGGTAACAGAATGGATAAAAAAACAAAACCCATCTATATGTTGCCTACAAGAAACTCATCTTAAACCCGAAGACACCTCCAGGTTTAAAGTGAGGGGGTGGAAAAGAATTTACCATGCTAATGGACATCAGAAGAAAGCAGGAGTGGCAATCCTTATAGCAGACCAATTAGATTTTAAGCCAAAGACTATAATAAGAGATGAGGAAGGACACTATATCATACTCAAAGGAACTGTCCAATAAGAAGATCTAACAATTTTAAATATCTATGCCCCTAACGTGGGAGCAGCCAACTATATAAACCAATTAATAACAAAATCAAAGAAACACATCGAGAATAATACAATAATAGTAGGGAATTTTAACACTCCCCTCACTGAAATGGACAGATCATCCAAGCAAAAGATCAACAAGGAAATCAAGGCCTTAAATGACACACTGGACCAGATGGACATCACAGATCTATTCAGAACATTTCATCCCAAAGCAACAGAATACACATTCTTCTCTAGTGCACATGGAACATTCTCCAGAATAGATCACATTCTTGGTCCTAAATCAAGTCTCAACCGGTATCAAAAGATTGGGATCATTCCCTGCATATTTTCAGACCACAATGCTCTAAAGCTAGAACTCAATCACAAGAGGAAATTTGGAAAGAACCCAAATACATGGAGACTAAACAGCATCCTTCTAAAGAATGAATGGGTCAACCAGGAAATTAAAGAAGAATTGAAAAAATTCATGGAAACAAATGATAATGAAAACACAACGGTTCAGAATCTGTGGGACACAACAA
The DNA here is from genome assembly GCF_902655055.1 of Lutra lutra. Classification (NCBI taxonomy): domain Eukaryota; kingdom Metazoa; phylum Chordata; class Mammalia; order Carnivora; family Mustelidae; genus Lutra; species Lutra lutra. The sequence continues at coordinate 91,102,246 of NC_062285.1, forward strand.
AGGCAGTCCTGAGAGGAAAATATATAGAGGTACAAGCCTTTCTCAAGAAACAAGAAAGGTCTCAGGTACACAACCTAACCCTACACCTAAAGGAGCTGGAGAAAGAACAAGAAAGAAACCCTAAACCCAGCCGGAGAAGAGAAATCATAAAGATCAGAGCAGAAATCAATGAAATAGAAACCAAAAAAACAATAGAACAAATGAACGAAACTAGGAGCTGGTTCTTTGAAAGAATTAATAAGATTGATAAGCCCCTGGCCAGACTTATCAAAAAGAAAAGAGAAAGGACCCAAATAAATAAAATCATGAATGAAAGAGGAGAGATCACAACGAACACCAAAGAAATACAGACAATTATAAGAACATAATATGAGCAACTCTACGCCAACAAATTTGACAATCTGGAAGAAATGGATGCATTCCTAGAGACATATAAACTACCACAACTGAGCCAGGAAGAAATAGAAAGCCTGAACAGACCCATAACCAGTAAAGAGATTGAAACAGTCATCAAAAATCTCCAAACAAACAAAAGCCCAGGGCCAGATGGCTTCCCGGGGGAATTCTACCAAACATTTAAAGAAGAACTAATTCCTATTCTCCTGAAACTGTTCCAAAAAATAGAAATAGAAGGAAAACTTCCAAACTCATTTTATGAGGCCAACATCACCTTGATCCCAAAACCAAACAAGGATCCCAACAAAAAAGAGAACTACAGACCAATATCCTTGATGAACACAGATGAAAAAATTCTCGCCAAAATAGGATTTTGGATTCAACAGGATTCAACAGTACATTAAATAGGATTCAATAGGCCAATAGGATTCAATAGGATTCAACAGTACATTAAAAGGATTATTCACCACGACCAAGTGGGATTTATTCCAGGGCTGCAAGGTTGGTTCAACATCCGCAAATCAATCAATGTGATACAACACATTAATAAAAGAAAGAACAAGAACCATATGATACTCTCCATAGATGCTGAAAAAGCATTTGACAAAGTACAGCATCCCTTCCTGATCAAAACTCTTCAAAGTGTAGGGATAGACGGCACATACCTCAATATTATCAAAGCCATCTATGAAAAACCCACCGCAAATATCATTCTCAATGGAGAAAAACTGAAAGCTTTTCCGCTAAGGTCAGGAACACGGCAGGGATGTCCGTTATCACCACTGCTATTCAACATAGTACTAGAAGTCCTAGCCTCAGCAATCAGACAACAAAAGGAAATTAAAGGCATCCAAATCGGCAAAGAAGAAGTCAAACTATCACTCTTTGCAGATGATATGATACTATATGTGGAAAACCCAAAAGACTCCACCCCAAAACTGCTAGAACTTGTACAGGAATTCAGTAAAGTGTCAGGATATAAAATCAATGCACAGAAATCAGTTGCATTTCTCTACACCAACAACAAGACAGAAGAAAGAGAAATTAAGGAGTCCATCCCATTTACAATTGCACCCAAAACTATAAGATACCTAGGAATAAACCTAACCAAAGAGACTAAGAATCTATACTCAGAAAACTATAAAGTACTCATGAAAGAAATTGAGGAAGACACAAAGAAATGGAAAAATGTTCCATGCTCCTGGATTGGAAGAATAAATATTGTGAAAATGTCTATGCTACCTAAAGCAATCTACACATTTAATGCAATTCCTATCAAAGTAACATCCATTTTTTTCAAAGAAATGGAACAAATAATCCTAAAATTTATATGGAACCAGAAAAGACCTCGAATAGCCAAAGGAATATTGAAAAAGAAAGCCAAAGTTGGTGGCATCACAATTCCGGACTTCAAGCTCTATTACAAAGCTGTCATCATCAAGACAGCATGGTACTGGCACAAAAACAGACACATAGATCAATGGAACAGAATAGAGAGCCCAGAAATGGACCCTCAACTCTATGGTCAACTCATCTTCGACAAAGCAGGAAAGAATGTCCAATGGAACAAAGACAGCCTCTTCAATAAATGGTGTTGGGAAAATTGGACAGCCACATGCAGAAAAATGAAATTGGATCATTTCCTTACACCACACACGAAAATAGACTCAAAATGGATGAAGGATCTCAATATGAGAAAGGAATCCATCAAAATCCTCGAGGAGAACACAGGCAGCAACCTCTTCGACGTCAGCCGCAGCAACATCTTCCTAGGAACATCACCAAAGGCAAGGGAAGCAAGGGCAAAAATGAACTTTTGGGATTTTATCAAGATCAAAAGCTTTTGCACAGCAAAGGAAACAGTTAACAAAACCAAAAGACAACTGACAGAATGGGAGAAGATATTTGCAAATGACATATCAGATAAAGGGCTAGTGTCCAAAATCTATAAAGAACTTAGCAAACTCAACACCCAAAGAACAAATAATCCAATCAAGAAATGGGCAGAAGACATGAACAGACATTTCTGCAAAGAAGACATCCAGATGGCCAACAGACACATGAAAAAGTGCTCCATATCACTCGGCATCAGGGAAATACAAATCAAAACCACCATGAGATATCACCTCACACCAGTCAGAATGGTTAAAATTAACAAGTCAGGAAATGACAGATGCTGGCGAGGATGCGGAGAAAGGGGAACCCTCCCACACTGTTGGTGGGAATGCAAGCTGGTGCAACCACTCTGGAAAACAGCATGGAGGTTCCTCAAAATGTTGAAAATAGAACTACCCTATGACCCTGCAATTGCACTGCTGGGTATTTACCCTAAAGATACAAATGTAGTGATCCGAAGGGGCACATGCACCCAAATGTTTATAGCAGCAATGTCTACAATAGCCAAACTATGGAAAGAACCTAGATGTCCATCAACAGACGAATGGATAAAGAAGATGTGGTATATATACACAATGGAATACTATGCAGCCATCAAAAGAAATGAAATCTTGCCATTTGTGACGACATGGATGGAACTAGATGGTATCATGCTTAGCGAAATAAGTCAATCGGAGAAAGACAACTATCATATGATCTCCCTGATATGAGGGAGAGGAGATGCAACATGGGGGGTTGAGGGGGTAAGAGAAGAGTAAATGAAACAAGATGGGATTGGGAGGGAGACAAACCATAAGTGATTCTTAATCTCACAGAACAAACTGAGGGTTGATGGGGGGAGGGGGTTGGGAGAGGGGGTGGGGTTATGGATATTGGGGAGGGTATGTGCTATGGTGAGTGTTGTGAAGTGTGTAAACCTGGCGATTCGCAGACCTGTACCCCTGGGGATAAAAATATATGTTTATAAAGCTGTAAAAAAAAAAAAAAGAAAGAAAGAAAGGATGAATTCCCAAGTTTTGTAGCAACATGGGGGTACTGGAAGAGATTATGCTGAGTGAAATAAGTCAAGCAGAGAAAGTCAATTATCATATGGTTTCACTTATTTGTGGAGCATAACAAATAGCATGGAGGACAAGGGGAGATGGAGAGGAGAAGGGAGTTGAGGGAAATTGGAAGGGGAGGTGAACCATGAGAGACTATGGACTCTGAAAAACGATCTGAGAATTTTGAAGGGGTGGGGGGTGGGAGGTTGGGGGCACCAGGTGGTGGGTATTGTAGAGGACACAGATTGCATGGAGCACTGGGTGTGGTGCAAAAATAATGAGTACTGTTATGCTGAAAAATAAAAAATTTAAAAAGAAAAAAAAAAAAAAGCCCAATATTCACAAGACAGGCCGGAAATTTCAGATTTTTTTTCCTCAGCTTTAGTGAGGTTTACTTTATATACCATAAAATGCACTCATTGTAAGCACATGATTAGCTGATTTTTAGCAAACATACAGATTTGTGCAACCACCACTCAAATCCAGTTTGGGAACTTTCTTATCACTAAAAAATTCCCTCGAGGCCAATCTCAAAGGAGTAATATAATTCTGGAAATATTAATTTTATACGTTGAGATGAAATTTAAAGTCTGACACATAAATCCCAACTCTTTGGTCATTGTAGCAAATCGAGAACAGAAAGTGAAAGCTTTGCACCAGAAGACTTGACTGGTGAGGCAGAAGACTGAGGAAAGATTGCTGAGTAGATCAGGCAACCCTGCCTGGAGCACAGCCAGTCCTGCTCTCACAGAGGGGGCCCGGGCCCATTAGCCCAACTCTCATCTCATTCCTCTGCTTTCCTGTCCCTAAATCAGTAAGTGGGAGGCCCAGGGCAAGTTTGTCTCCACGGCTCAAACTTCCAGGGCAAAGAATGAGCTGTAGAAGGCACACAACAGAGCTGGAGGGACAAAAATCAGCCTTTTAAATTTAGGAGTGACTTAATGACAATTACATTTGATATTTTCACAGATACAGTAGCACAATTTTGGCTAAAAATTCCTATTATGTTCCTGCTGTACATTTTTCACCAAGAGTCTTCAACTTTTGATGTTATTTACCAATAATTGGGTGGACAAAGTGACCTCTCCTGTGGATATCAGTCAGCCTCTTTCCTCAGATATCCTGGAACTTATTAAATGAGCACCTGTAAAATGATCCAGGACAGTAAGGATGGAAGTTACAAATGCTCATTCAATAAGGCCCTCTGCCATCACGGCTGATTTTGCTAAAACCTCTGCCAAATGCCCAGCCTGTTAAAGGCAAAGACCAAAGATTTCCAAGGGAAGCCAGCCAACCTCGATGGCAGACCTATTACATAAGGATCTTCCATCATGCCCCAGATAGTGCTCTGTGTTCATGGGAATAATCACATATTTTAGGAGTTGATTTCACTTCTCTACCTGTAATGCTTCTGCTAGCACCACCATTCACAACGTTATAGAACATCTTCTTTGTCATCATGATTTTCCACACACTCTTGGCATTTGACATTTTGCAGAATAGAAAGTTTGGGAGTCAGTTCCCGCCTGAGGAATTTACTCCTCCATAAGCAACCTGCTGGGCGGGATGCCGAAATGACTTTCTGAAGGCACACTAGTGACACCAGCTGGTGCCATAGACAGAATGTACAGGTCTGTGAATCCACACATGGAGTTAGGATTCAACTACAAAGTGCTCCCCTCCCATCATTACACCTAATAATCCACATGAAGAAAACTGCTTCCTTTACCCAAGATATGGTGGGGTTTTTTTACATTGTTTAAAGTTTTTACTTAAATTCCAGCTAGTTAATATACAGGTATACAATGTTGTGACTCAGCACTTCCAACATTGCCCCGTGCTCATCACAAGTGCACGCCTTAATCCCCGTCACTCATTTCACCCAAGATCTTTGTCAAGTTTAGAGCTTCCAATGCTCAAAAGAAGACTGTTCTAATAAGGAACATGATCAAGTTCCTCATGAACTGGAAGCCAGTAATTATAATAAATATGCAAATCATTGTGGAAGTAAAGAACGTGGTCACTGAACTTCCCCTCGTGCTTTTTTGTGCCTCTATAAATTAAGGCAATTCTCCCCACCCCATTACTTTTTCGGTTTAGGTGTTAAAACAAACTTAAGGGGCGCCTGGGTGGCTCAGTGGGTTAAGCCGCTGCCTTCGGCTCAGGTCATGATCCCAGGTCCTGGGTTCGAGCCCCGCATCGGGCTTTCTGCTCAGCAGGGAGCCTGCTTCCTCCTCTCTCTCTCTGCCTGCCTCTCTGCCTACTTGTGATTTCTCTCTGTCAAATAAATAAATAAAAATCTTTAAAAAAAAAAAACTTAAAAGATTCATCTTGTCAGATTCCTCATTTTCTCTGAATTTCAGAGTGTCTAGAGTGTATGACTCTGTCAGTGCATTAGCTATCCAAGTTGTGTGCCATTTGCATATTCATTATGTTAATTGAAGCATCCGTAAAATGTGGGAGAAGATGGGAGCAAAGACAATACATCTGGCATATAGCTAATGATCTCTCTCCCAACTAATGATACCTAATCTGAGTAAAACTTCTTTCATGGAGATTGGTATTATGGAATATTTTATCAAATATCTCAATGAACGCCACATAGACTTTATCATGAGTCTTTTGCAGATACATTAGTGTAAAACTACCAAGAATATGAGGTCTTTCTGGCATGATTTGTCTATTTATTCATACTATACCCATGACTATTTACTAAGACTTAGCAAACCTTGTTTTTAATAATTTGCTCTGCCCATTGTTGCCCAAGGCTCTCAGCTCCAGAAATATCTGATCCATTTTGTCTTATCTCTCATAGAGAACTTGTTTAATGTCTATATATTTGTGAATTTTCCAGTTTCCCTTCTGCTGCTGGCTTGTAATTCCATGCCCCTGTAGTCAGAAAAGACACTTAGCGTGATTTCAGTCTTCAATGTTGTAAGATTTGTGTTGGGACCTAACATGTAATCTATGCTAGAGAATGTTTCTGTGTGTTGGAGAAGATGTGTGTTCTGCTATTGAGTGGAGAACTTTCTATATGTCTGTTAGCTTCGTTTTGTCTAAAATATGCTCAAGTCTGTTGTTTTCCTTATTGATATCTATCTGGATGTTCCATCTGTTGTTGAGAGTGGGGTAGTCAAGTCTCCTACTATTGTTGTGTTGCTGTTCTATTTCTCCTTTCTGTTTGTCAATGTTTGTTTTATATATGTGGGTGCTCTGATGTTGAGTGCATATATATTTGTAACTGTTATATGTTCTCAATTAATCCTTTTATCACTATGTAATGTCCTTCTTTGTCTCTTGTGACAGTTTTTAACTTAAAGTCTGTTTTTTTATGATATAAATATAGCCACCTCTGCTCTCTTTATTTATCATTTGCATGAAATATCTTTTTCTGACTTTTCACTTTCAGCTCGTGTATGTCCTTTGTAGCTAAAGTGAGTTTATTCTAGAAAGCATACAGTTAGGTCTTGTGCTTTGTCCATTTGTTTGCCCATTCAAGCACTCAGTGTCTTTCTTATGGGGGAGTTTAATTATTTACTTTTTAAGTAATTATTGATAGAGAAGGATTTACTATTGCCATCTTGTTCTTTTCCCTTAGTCTTATTTTTTTATATGTATCTTTCTCTCTTGATGTCTGCCTTTGTGTTTTGCTGATCTTTTGCATCAGTATGCTTTGACTTCTTTCTCTTCTGTGTGTGTATATAACTTCTATACATATTTTTTGCTGTGGCTTAAGATTTACATAAAATATGTTAGAGTTCTAACAATCTATTTTTTATACCAGATATCAAAATTTACTGGATAGTAATACATATATATATATCACTTTATATATATATTAAAGCAGCACAGTATCTGTGTAAGGATGATAGACAAATAAAAGAGAAAAAAGATCCCAGAAACAGGTGCACAGATATACAGACAGTTATAGCAAAAGTGGCTTTGCAAATCAGGAGAGGAAGGGCTGACTTTTCAACAAATGATGCTAGCACATCTGGTTATCCATATGTGAAAAAATGAGGGGAGGTAGGTGAGGCAATAGGGGGAATACAAGTGCATTTATTTTGATGAGCCTAGAAAAGAGTATAAAATTGCTGAATCATTATATTGTATACCTAAACTAATATATACTGTATGTTAATTATACTTGAATTAAAAACATCTATACAAATGCATATCAAACTAGTTTAAATTGAACTATTTTATTATTAAATATTCAAAAGAATCTATAATAAAATAACATTTTGATTCATAAAATTCCTTAAATAATTTAATACTGTATTTCACAGCTAAAATATGCAGCTAAGAAGCTACTTCCTGATTTCCTGTAGCTTTATTTATTTACTTTTGAAACCTTGATGGAGGTTTCACTTATGGAAGTGATTCATGCAAAGAATCATATTATGTCATGAAGTTTTCCCATTGACCTTTTCATATACGGGAATTAAGTTGGGGAGTCTGTTGTTATTGAACTCAAATACACTCATTAACCATACTGTAAATGTCCATGTACCTATTGATGGCTAGATCAATATATATTCTATCTGCCTATTTGACTTATATTAACAATAGAAGTGATATGTCTCAAGATGTCAATTCAAACATCATTTCCTCAAGATCTTCCTTGACAACGCAACCTAGAGTCCCTCTTATTGGCTTACTGCTGTCTTCATAGCATTCATATAAGTACATTTACACCAAAAGTGTCTTAAAGTACAAGACCATAAACTATCACAGAATTATCTTTTTAAAAAATTATAGGACCCTTTGCTGCAAATTTTATCATCTGGTTTTGCTGATACATCCCCAATGAATATATGCCCTATATTTATTCATTCATGGTCCAAATATTTAAAAGAATTCTAAGCACAGATTCTTTGTTAGGTAGTGTGCTAGGTTTTGCTAGGTACTGGGGAGTGAAGATATTGATAAAAGCTAGAACTGTCTCAAAGTATTCCCTGTTTACAATACAGGCCAAGTTCAAGACCACAGGAAAGGCACAGGACTGAAAGTCTTGGAAGGCTATAGAAGTACATCTGATTGGACATAAGGGTAACAAAAAGACTGAATCAGGCTGGGGAGTAGGATAGTTACCCTGAGTATTGCTCATGGTAGTAGTAATTCAAATATGAAGTGATTTTTAAATGTGTTCCATATTCATTATATCATTAGAACTTAGGTTCACACTTCTGTGTCAACATGGATTGTTATCTGATTTTGAAAATGAAGAAGAGGAACATAAGAGAGACAATGTTATTTTCCCAAGATAACCCAGGGATGGTGAAAATTCGAGGTTAAAACTTAGAAGACCTCAGATTTGGTCTCTCCCACTACATCAGCTTTTCCTATAGTAACAAGTAATGTGGCTGATATTATATTCTCTTAGACCTTTCATCTTAGTCCTCCAAGGCCACAAACACACTGGTCTACAAATCAAATACCTGCCTAAATTAGATTTTGTTTTTTCTGTCTATGTAAGCAATGACCTCCAAAATGAAGAAAGACCCTCTAGTATTTGTACGTTTCTGGAAACAGTAGATACTATATAACAAAATGCAATGGATGATTTAATCTTTGAAAAACTTCACATCATACAAAACTGAAAATCACATATGAAAATGTATTAAAACCATATGACTGAGCACTCATATGAAGTAGGAAAAAAGCGTGTTTCAGAAAAGCAATCATGAAATTCTCTCTTCCCTGTTTTTCTTGCATATCCAAGCTTTTTCTCTTTTTCAATAAGCTCTGCATAGGCTGTTTTTCCTGAAACAGCTTCTACCACAGATTCATTCATTCATTCATTCATTCATTCATCCATTCAGTGTTAATTTAATAGCTACCATGTTGCAGATCTTGACAGTACAAAAACTTAAGAATAATGACTAACAAGAAAGGAAATACCAACATCAGTGATTAGAGTTTCCGCTGAGCTAATCTCTACTTTTTTTTCAGACTATAATTTATAAAACATGTGAAGTAGGAAAGAGTCTGTAACTTTTAGGTTTGTATGTCCAGCATCCATCAGTCACTGTCCTGTTAGCTCGTATCTGACATGTGTCTGGATAATACCTGGAGGGGAAGCTAGGATTTGGTGACGGTATCCAGCCTGGGGAAGGAAGCTACTTGCAAGAGGATGATCACAAAGTAGCAGGTCTTGTTTAAAGCCTCACACAACCACTAGAGAGCACCAGCTGGTTAACAGAGCTGAAGGTCTGTGAGTGAGAATCCTGGCTGGAATAAGGAAAAAAAAAAAAAGTGAGCACCAGGTGGCTCAGTCGGTTAGGTGACTGCTTTTGGCTCAGGTCATGATCCTGGGATCATGATCCCTGGATCAACTCCTCAATCGGGCTCCCTGCTCAGTGAGGAGCCTGTTACTCCCTCTGGCCCTCACTGCTTCTCATGCTCTCTCTCCCTCCCTCTCTCTCTCTCTCAAATAAATAAATAGAATCTTACAAATTTAAAAAAAATAATTTTTTTAAAGGGATATGGAAAAAGAAAGTCAGCAGTCTGCAGATCTCAAACCTAAGCAGTTTTTGGAAGACAAGCTCATTATGTAATGTGTTCCCATGCACTAACTTGTGCCTTCTTTTAATTAATCTAATTCTTTTTAAAGCATACAACAGCAATCAAGTTACATTTGCTGAATATTTATTAATTATCTGCGCTGATCTGGTTGGTCATTTTGCTCAGTACCGTCACCTGCTACATACTAATATCTACCTTCATTCAGCAAGGCTGTTATGCTGGTGTAATGAATTATTCTTTTTTAAAATTTAGTTTTTAGGATTAATGTCCCTACCCAAAAATTAAAATTAGCAAAATAAAATATAGCAATTTAGATTTAGGATTTTCTATATTATTGAATACTGCATGAGATACCTGAATATGCATTTCAAGTTTATGAAAATAGCAACTTCTAAAAACAGTAAACATCCATGCTATTGATTCATAATTCCATTAAAGTCAATGGCCCTGAAACCATGATGAAATTATAGGGTTTTTTTTAACTTTATTATACGAGAAATATGTTTGCCACAAATTAACAGACTTTACTGCCTTATAAACATATTTCCTTTTGAGAATGCTAAGTAAAAATGACTTACAAAAGATTAAGCTGAAATACTCCCAGCGCCAACCTCCTTTGGACACCCCATGTCAAGTACCCTTCAACAGGCCTCAAGACTCTATCAGTCCTGTAAAATTAATTAATTTTCTTTCTTTCTTTAAGGATTAAAAAATGGAATTAATGAATGATGTGTTAGGTATTTTGCCAAAGTCACACTAAGACCTGTGTAAAGCTTTGTTAAAAAAGTCACATTTCACAGGGTCTTGGGTGGCTCAGCCAGTTAAAAGGATGATCCTTGGTTTTCAGCTCAGGTCATGATCTCAGTGTCCTGATATCGAGCTCCCAGTCCGGCTCTGTGATCAGTGCAGAGTCTGCTTGACAGGGTCTTTTTTTTTCCTTCTCCTTCCCCTTTTGCCCCTCCCCCCATTCATGCTCTCTCTTGATCCCTCTCTTTCTAAAAAGTAATTAAATCTAGTTTAAAAAATTACATTTCAAAAATTGTAGTGAAGGGCACCTGGATGGCTCAGCCCATTAAGTATCTACCTTCAGCTCAGGTCATTATTCCAGGGTCCTGGGATCCAGCCCTGCCTGGGTCTCCCTGCTCCACAGGAAGCCTCTTTCTCCCTCTCTCTGTGCCTGCTGCTCCCCTGCTTGTGCTCTCTCTGTGTCAAATAAGTAAATAAAATATTTTTTAAAAATTGCAATGAATAAAAATATGATTTTTTAAAAATTTTCTGAGAAGTCATTGTCCTAAATGATGTTGACTTCCTGTTTCATATTCTACCAAGAAAACAAAGTGGAACATGCGCTTTTAACACAGCTCAAGTTAAATAACAGAGTTAGCATTAGAACTCATCCCATGATAGCCAATTATTTTAATTCATGATATAATAGTCAAAAGACTGATTACCTGTCCACCCCCCACCTCCTTTTTTGAAACAGTAGCCTAATTGTAAACCAAAGCATTTAGGTCCACTAACCCAAAAAAGTGTGGTGGGAAATTTTGCAAAAGAAAGAAGAAAGTTTATTAGCAGAAGTTTGAAGCCGGCCAATCCAGATTACATTTAAATGTTTTATATTTTGTTGAACTGAGATCAAATGAGGAGTGAAAAAATAAACCTATCTTATTCAGTATCCTGGAATTAGTCTACTTTCAGTAGGAAAATATTAAGACTATCCTGGTGAACAGAAACTAACTTTGACAATGGACTAATTATATATATAGAAACACTTATTGGAGGAAATTAACAAAAGAAATTCTGACAGTAAGTATGAAATTTCAATGCAGGCTTATGAAAATAACAGTCTATATATATATCCTTCACTGCCAAATCAGATCACTGAGGAAACTACTTATTATAGCTACAAATATGGCTAATTAAAAAAAACAAAAAAAGTCAATATGAAACAAAGAACTTTTACACAAATTTCACATAAGAAGATTAACAGTGGTGGAGTCAGGGGAAGTGCTAGATGTAGTGAAGATGGTGGTTTTGATAGTAATGGTATTGCTAATACTAGTTCTCCAGCAGCCAAAGGAAGGAAGAAAATTGAGTATTGAATACAGAATACAATGATAGATTAATAATGACCTTGATAACATCAGAAAAATAATTTTAAGATTTATCCAGGAGAATACAGCAGAAGAGCTCAGATTTCTTTCCCCTAAAGAAAGAATATTGTGGTGTCTTCAATGATCAGAATCAAATAAAGAAAATAATAGCAACCATTTATAAATGATAATAAAAACAACCACTGTCTAATTTTCAGCTGAATTTTAAATTTTGGAACAGTCAGACTAGATGTGGAGACAACATTGTCAGTCAGGTGGATCTACCTAAAACCCATGTAAAAGCCAACGTAGTCATCCTCACTGTATCTCTGTGGTCTACATACCACTGCTGCTTGAATTTTGGAAATTTAAGTCATGATGAATGTTTGGTTGTTAACTGACACAAGACGAATCAATTTAATACAAACTATATAAAAAATTCTGATTGCTCAATCTAGGGACTCCCTCCCAAGCTACTGCCAATTTCATCTACCCAGGGGAGGGGGGATGGGGAAGAGCTGAAGCTTGGTATATAATGAATCATTTGGAAAGGAGGGTTTTGAGAGCTATAAAATCATGGTACCTTTCAAAGCAAGGTACAGCTGAAAAGAATGTATGGTGCCTCCGAGTTATAAGGCTTCTGTGTCTTATTTCTTGGAATTGGTATCTGCACACCACCTCTGCCTGCTCAGTTCTTTCCTGGGCACAAAACAAAGCCTAGAATAAATCTCCAGAATTATTCAAGGAAGTCTTTTCTGAGCACTTTTTCTAGTATGACTACCTTCGATCTACTCACTTTGTTGCTCACTATCATACACATACATTGATTTATCTATTAATTCAACAGATAATGATGGAACACCAACTATCCGTCTGTCAGTGTTCTCAGCACTGGAGATATAGCAGTGAATACAAAAAAAATCCAATGCTGTCATGCTGCTTACATTCAAATAGTGGGAGAGAGCAGTAAACACAACAAAACAAGACCATTATATAGATTCAGATGGTGGTAAGTATGTTGAAGAGAAACAGAGCAAGATCCAGAGCACTCGGGTGGTGCAGTTAGTTAAGCATCCAACTTTTGGTTTCAGCTCTGGTCATGATACTCGGGTCATGAGCTTGAGCCCTGCATCAGGCTCCAAGCTCAATTGAGAGTCTGCTTGAGTTTCTTTCTCTTCCCCTCCCTTTGTCGGTCCCCTGCCTGCTTGATCTCTATCTTTTTCTCAAATAAATAAATACATCTTTAAAAAGAAGAAGAAGAAGAAGAAGAAGAAAATAGAGCAAGATCCAGTTATAAAAATAAGGATTGCTTTGCAATTTCTGCAAGGTCAAAAGATCCCAATTAAGATCTTTTTGGCAGACAAGAGTTTGTGTTAGCTTGAAATGCAATGATAGCAGGGGAGGTGGATTTTGTATGTATGAAAGAAGAACCCAAAGACTCATAGGAAAGTTCAATGTAGTGTTTAAGGAAAAGAAAAAAGAGACAGAGATGACTCTGTATTTTTAGGTTCAGGTACTGGGATGAAAATACCATTAATTGAGATGGAAAACTGGAAAATAGTTTGGTATGAAGATTAGTTTTGAACATTTTAAGTTCAAGGTGTCTATTTGTTATTGAAATAGAGAGGGTGAATAAACAATTGATAGACAAGTATGGAATGTGGCAAAGAGATCATAGGTCATGAGAACTGGATAGCATTAATGCCAAGATGGGGTCATCTAAGAAGTTGATATATATAGAGTATTGTAAGAAAACAAAAGAGGATAGAAAAGTTTCTGCAGAAGAGACAGAAGGGATGTTCAGTAAGTTGGAGAGAGTCTCATGCAGGCCAAATAGATAAAATGAAGGAGAAGAAGAGAGGGGTTTGGGGGAGTGGGTAGGGAGAGGAAGCCAGAGAGAGAAGGGCAAGGGAGGAAGGGAAAAAAGAGAAATCTACAGGGTCATAAGCTGCTGAAGCATTAAATGGATGAAAACAGAGAATCTGTCATTGGTTTTGCAAAATGAGGGTCATTGTTGATCCTGACAGAAAGTTTAAGGTGAAATACTAACAATAAAAACCTATGTAGAGTTGTATATTCTTTTATAATGAGACATTTCAACCTGGTTTTATGTTATTCCCCCACTGGATAGATCTATTCAAGGGCTATTCAGGTATAAGACAACAGAAAAGTAGATTTAAATACGTAGGAATAGCCAAATGATATTAGTCAAGTCACAGAGCTGTGACAGGAGACACCGATTTCACTATAGCCATGACACACAGGTGATCTTGCTGTCACTATAAGAATTTTACAATCCCAGGCCACTCGGGACTCTTATAGACACAACCGTTTTAAAATATTTTTTGCTTCACAGGCACCTTGAATTCTATATTTATACTCTTTGCTAATGTTCTTTTTAAAAAAAATTATTTCTTTATTTGACAGAGAGAGAGATCATAAGTAGGCAGAGAGGCAGGCGGGGGGTGATTGGGGGGGGGGAAGCAGGCCCCCCGCTGAGCAGAGAGTCCAACGTGGGGCTCCATCTCAGGACCCTGAGATCATGACCTGAGCCGAAGGCAGAGGCTTACTTAACCCACTGAGCCACCCAGGCGCCTATGTTCTTATTTTATCTTCTTTAGAATTAATTCAGGTATTTGCTATTTTGACCTATATTTTATGTTAGGGTTTTCTTATACTAATAAGAGTTACAAATGATAACCTTAATTAAGCAATTCTTTTTCTTAAACCTAAAGTAAAATTATGAACTTCCGGTACCCCTAAAAAATACCTCTGAAATTTTTAACTTCTTGTTTCTATGTAAGGAAACCAAATTGACTTCCTATAAATTACACAACTTTGATAGTAAAATAAAAGAAACATGTAAAGGAAACAGATGCATAGGCGTTGCTCCCTTACTGAGTTGCAAATGAATTCTGTGACTTTAATGAAAAGTGAAAGGTGACTTTTCCCAAAACCTGGCCAGTTGAAAAACTGTTTCAACATTGAAAGCAAGATTGTTAAGTATATTATCTACAACTGGTTTTCCATATAAGCCCTTGGCAAGACTTATTGTTAAATCTTTTCCTTTTACCATCTTGGGTAGTTGTATCATTTTGTAATTATATTTTTCTTTTTCTGTTCTCTATTGAGAAGTGTGGGACACTAGAGCTTTGCAATTGAAAAGCTGGATAATAAAGATATTTCCTATTTTATTCATTAATTTAATATTGACTAGCTCTGTTGTTCTTCCAGACACTAGGTGCTCATTGACCTTACCATTCAATCGCATTCAATTCAGGACCCCTACCACTTAAGCCTATCAGTCATTTGGTCAATGAAGAAAAAAAAAAAACATTTAAATAGATAGCCTCAGCTATGATAGTCATAAATTTTGTCTTTACAACCTCTTCCTTCCTATTTCATTGGAAAAAATCATTTGCTTACATCATATGGTCTTAGGAGGTTGTCAGCTAGAGTATACCACTCCTCTGGTTAAAGTAATTACTTTAAAATGGACAAATGAAGATGTTGTGAGATAAAATATGAATCTATACACTCTGATCTCAGTAAATAGAACCACTTTTGTTTTTCTTTTGTATCAATCATTTTTATGGTTTCTACAAATATGATAGGTTTCCTGCAAAATATTCAAATCCAGGTGTTATTAAAGAGTCAAAATATTCATTATCATCATTCCTCAAGAATGTCAGATTCAAGGAGTAGTTGGGAAAGCACCTATCATCAAGATATAGGCTGCAGGACGCCTGGGTGGCTCAGGTGGTTGTGTCTGCCTTCGGCTCACGTCACAATCCCAGGGTCCTGGGATCCAGTCCTGCATCAGGCTCCTTGCTTAGTCAGAAAGTGCACTTCTCCTCTGCCTGCCACTCCCCCTGCTTGTGCTCTCTCTCACTCTAGCTTGGGAAAAAAAAAAAGATAGACTGCAGAGAAATTCTACATTTGTTTATTCCTTTGTAGTACTGCTCCTAGGGAGCAAAGATTGCATGTATCATTCAAAAAATAAATAGATCAAGGATGGAACTCAACTTTTTTTGGTAGGATATATTACCAATATTTCTTCAGATTTTATTGTAGGTCAGGTTCCTCAAGAAACAGACTCTCAGGGGTGCCTGGGTGGCTCAGTCATTAGGCTTTTGATTTTGGCTCAGTTTATGGTCCCAGGGTCCTGGGATGGAGCACCACATCGGGCTCCCTGCTCAGCAGGAAGCCTGCTCCTCCCTCTCCTAATCCCCCTGCTTGTGTTCCCTCTCTCACTGTGTCTCTCTCTGTCAAATACATAAATAAAATCTTAAAAAAAAAAAAAGAAACACTCTCAGATGGGGGTCTGCATGCAGAATGCTAACTAAGGAGCTATTTCAAAATCAAAACCTGGGAGATACTTCTGTCTGGGCAAAGGAAAACTTTGAACAGTGATTCCATCCCAACAAAAGCTATAGCGGACACTATAGAGAACTCGAGCTGAGTGGACCCTTAATATTTGCTCCAATACAAGGGAGGATGTCCAGGCTTCCAAAGTCTAACATGAACCAGTCATTTGAGTCAGTCAGTCCCAACAGAGTGTGTGATCTTGAGAAGGTGGTACTCCTTGACTAAAAGCCATGCCATAGAGTTTCAACTAAAACCTTCAGAGGCCAACTCCCAGGCAGCTGAAGGATTGGGTACCTAGTCCAGAGTGGGGATACATCACTGCATCCACTGCAGATGGAAAGACACTTTCTAAACCAAAAGATAGGGGTGCCTGGGTGGTTCAGTTGGTTAAGTGACCAATTCTTGATTTTTGCTCAGGTCATGATCTCAGGGTCCTGGGATTGAGCCCCACATCAGGCTCTGCACTCAGCATGAAGTCTGCTTGTCCTTCTTCCTCTGCTCATCCCCAATTCTCTTTCTCTGTTTCTGCCTTTCTCTAATTAATTAATTAATTAATTAACAAAATCTTTTTAAAAATAAGAAATAAACCAAAGGATAGGGAAGACAGGTTCTTTTCTTGATCAGACTCCTCTGTGTCAGGCTAAAACCATATATCCAACTTCCTCTTAAAATACCTAGTTGAATCTTTATTCTTCATCTTATTTAAGGAATACTGCCCAATGTTGTATGAATCAAAACATAAGGACCACCTCTGACTCTGACTCTCTCTCATTACCTCCTTTCCTTAAATTCCCTCATCCAATCAGTCAGATGATTTTTTACTAATCATGTCTTTAATTCCATGACTTTCTTTTTTCTCTACTGCCCCCAACCTAGTCTTGAATACAATCATCTCTCACTCCTAATGGTTATTAGACCTGCCCTGTACTATTCAGCCTGAGTGATACTTCTAAAAATAAGTATCTAATCTCAGTCAGTCCCCAATTTATAACACTTTAGAGACTTTGCACTGTGGTTGGAATAATTCTAGATTATTTAACTGCATTTATTTGGTTTTTTATTTCTTGCTTCTCTCTCGAGTCCCACTTTACTGAATTTCTGTCAGTTTCTCTATTGGACCATCCTTCCTCTCACCTCTGAGGCTTGTACTATTTGCTCCTATCTAAAAGGCTTTTCCCTTGCCCTATTCACCTGGAAAATTTCTGCTCATTTTTCACTTCTCATATTAAATGTTAATTTTTATATAAAACTACATTGATCCTAAGCACATTCCCCAATATATACCTCTTTAACTATCTTTTTTTTCTATCAAAATGCTAAGTATATTTCATCATAATTATGTGTTTAATTCTCTGGCCAGACACCAGCAGAGATGGTAGAGTTAAGACCTACATAAAGCTATCCCTTCACAAAATCAACAAGAACATTAACAAAAATTGTCAATACCAACTTTCCCAAGATGTTGCAAATTAACTAAAGAGTTGCAAAAATCTAAAAGAATTTATTCAAGAAAATAGGTGAATCTCATAAAGAACAGTGCTATTTGTGGTGTTTTGATTTGCTCTTTTCCCATCCCCTTCTCAGTTTCACAGTTATCTTTGAAAACCAACAGTCTCACAACTGCAGTAGTTGTGGAAAACAGCACCTTAACAGAAACCAGAGGGGGCAGAAAGAATTTGGAAGTTTTCAAAAGAAAACTCTCAGAGTAGTCATTCAGTGAACTATCTGGCATCTTTCTGAAAATTCCAGTCTGTAGGTCATGTATTTATTTGACCTGAAATCATCATACAGAGCTTGCTCAGTGCAAACAGATATTCTCCAAGGGCATTTGTCAGAAACCATTGACCCCCATTGCTGAACTTTGTTGCTGCCTGAGGTGGCAGTAACAGGGCAAAGAAAGATTGACAAAAAAATTATGAGGGAAATTTGGGGGATGGAGGGGCTTTGAAAAGATATAACATGTTGCTAGAAATACAGAATTCTATACCCATGTGTAGGGCTGTGTAGATACCCAAGAAAGACCTGAGAAGGCCCTAAATTCTCATCTGACTGAACTTAAGGCTCTGCAAAAGCAGGGAAAGGCGAACATTTTAATCAGCTGTTTTAAATATTTTTAAAGGACTAGTGCAAGCAAACTTAAAGAACTAAAAGAACATGTGAGAATAATGATTAGCTTGTTTCTCATTAGAAAACATGTATGTGATGAAAGAGACAAAATATTTAAAATCCAAAGTGATAAAAGAAATGTCAACCAAGAATTCTATATCTATAAAAACTCTCTTTCCAAAAATAAGGGAGAAAGACATTCCCAGATAAATAAAAACTTAGAGAATTAGATTTTCAATCAGACCTGCCCTACAAGAATGAAGAGTGTCCTTCAGATTGAAATGAAAAACACTAGATCATAACTTGGATTTACATGAAAAAATTAAGATCATTGGTAAAGGTAACTATATGGGTAAATATAAAAGGCAGCATAAATATGTTTTTATTATAATTCTTTTTCTTCTATCTTATTTAATAAAAAAATTTCATAAAACATAATATCAGTTGGTAAAGATGTATAATTTATAAATTTGTGCAGATGTTTAAGGCATACAGATGTAACTTGTATGATTACAATTGCACAAAGGGAGAGGGGACTGAGCCATACAAGAGCAAAATTTTTTGATACTACTGAAAGTAAGTTTGTATTAATTGGAACTGGATTGTTATAAATTAAGATGTTAATCATAATCCCCAGGGCAACCACTAAGAAAATAACTGAAAAAAATATATAGTAATGTGAAACAAAATAATTAAATTGCACACTAGAAAATAATTATTTGACACAAAAGAAGACAGTAATGGAACAATAGAGGCGCAATAAGACATGAGACCTATAGAAAACAAATAGCAAAATGGCACACTTAAATCCTAATAAACCAATTATTACATTAAATGTAAGTAGGTTAATTAATAATACTGTGTTGTATATTTGAAAGTTTCTAAGAGAGTGGATCTTAAAATTTCTCATCATGAGAAAATAAAATTTTAACTGTGTGGTGATGGAGGTTAACTAGATTTACAGTGGTGACCATTTTGCAGTATATACAAGTATGGAATGATGTTATACACCTGAAATTAACATAATATTGTATGTCAATTATACTTCAGTAAAAATATCTATCTGGTAACAATGATTGGAGACTTCAGTACCTCAATTTCTGTAATAAATAAAACTAAACAGAAAAGCAATCAAACAATGGAAGATTTAAGCAACACTATACGTCAACAAGGCTTGATAAACATCCATAGAACACTTCACTTAGCAATAAGAATTCTTTCAAGTGGATGCTCTCCCTATTGACCATATGTTAGGTTGAAACACATTTAAACAAGTCTTAATCAATTTAAAATGACTAGAATCATATGAGGTATGTTCTCTTACCACAATGGGATGAAATTAACAAATAATAACAAGGAAATATAGAATATTCATAATTAAGTATAAATTAAACAACACACTCCTAAATAACAATGGGTTAAAGAAGAAATCACATGGAGAATTAGAAAATACTGTAATATGTACAAAAATAAACATATAACATACCAAAAAACAAACAAAAAAAAACCTTAGAGGATGCATAGAAAGCAGTTCTTAGAGGAAAATGTATTGCCATAAACACCTATATTTTTAAAAAGGAGACCCAAATCACTAACCTAGCTTTCTACCTTAACTAGAAATAGGAGAGCAACCTAAACCAGAAGTAAGAAGTTACAAAGCAAAAATAAAATTTGAGAGCAAATACAGAATATAAAAGCAATATAGAAAATCAGTGATGCCACAAGATTTGTTTTTTTTTTTTAAATCAACAAAATGTTAAAACTTCAGCTAGAATGACCAAGAGAAAAGAAAGAAGACTGAATTCCTTATTGTCTGTCCTACTTGCCAGACTGCATACTCCTTAAAAGCACAGATATCATGGTTGAATTGTCAGTTCTGTGTCTCCAGTACCTATTTTGGTGTTTAGCACAAAGCAGCAGTCTGTTAAATATTTGTTAAATAAATAAATGAATAAATGAACAAGTGCAACTCAGTGGAATAGAGTGACTTCCCTACATTTATACATTACTAGCAGTCAATCTTCAAATTGCATCCATTTATGATTTCCAGCCCAGGATTTTACCACTTGCCTCACAAGATGTGTTAAGCTTCTCCATCTCAAGCTTTTACTACTGAAGTGAGCCAGATCTATTTTGTTTCCTTTTTATCTGATCTTGCTACTCCCCACCCACTTCTTTAAATTCTATTTGAGAAAAACTCTATGGTGTTGGACAATAGCACTTTAAACATTTTTTTTCAAGTTACCCGATGTGGTTTTAAATTTCCTGTTAGGAGACTAAGATAAATGTAAGCTAGGGACCTAAAGTTCCAGAGCTTGAATATGAAGATCAGTAATAAAGATTTCTTTTTAGCAAATCTTTTCAATAATTGTTGCAAGTTGTTATGATTTTCTACCCAGTAGGCAATTTCTACCTTCTTCTTTCCTAATACAAATTGAGAGTCTATTCAGGCATTCAATCTCTTCCATGTGGCTATGGTGTTCCAAGGGACAATAAATACACTCATTTAAATCAGAAGATGAGTCCCAGTTGGTTCAATAATCATGGTGATATGCATTCTTTGCCAGCAGTTGGGGTATGAAAGACTAGTGAGGGATAAAAGCTAACATTTTTTGAATACCAACTTTCAGCCATGCACTATCTTATGTGATTTACATTGAACTTTTGCAACTGCCCCATATGATAGTTACACTTATTTCCACTTTAAGTTTAATATAATTGATGGACAACTAGAATAACTGGAATTTAATTATTGTAGATTTGACAAACCCTGATAAAGAGGAATTGGGCAGATTATCTAAAATAAACTTTCTCAGAAATATGTTGCATCTGGTCTAGAACTTTGAAATTACTAAAGGTTCTGGTACCTGTGTAAAAAGCCCAAGAAGAAATATGCTGATAACTAGAATGTGAGTTATCTCCAGGCAGGAAGAAGAGTAAGAACTAGGAAGACTTGGGAAAGAAGGTTATTTCAAAGGATATGGGATAACCTGAATGCTGTGAGAATTCGAGGAGACCAGGGAAAATAGAAATGCTTATAAAGTCTAGTGAACTCTCACTGACAGACCACTTTCACTTTTTCCAAGCAGCATAAGCAAAAGATCAGCTATTAGAGAATGTATATATTCTTCACTGGTTGCCCTTGTGTCTGTATGTGATTCTTGGAACAGATACAGCCTTTTGTGAGCCTTTTGTGAATTATTGGTGACAATAATTCCAATTAATAAACAAAAATAACAAGATAAAAAGATGGACAGCTCTTGATCCTTGAACTATTGAAATTGCTCTCTCTGAAACTACCCAGATAATGTTAAGCCATCTTGAGTCAAATTACTTGTTATGTGCATCCAAATGATTAATACAGATACTTTTCCTTTGACTTTCTTTTTTCAGGAGACATTGATTCCTAATTATTTTAGTCAACTGACACATGTTTTTTTGCTGTTGTTTCTTGCAACTAAAGTCGTCCTTGTTTTTACTGGAATGCAAGTTCAGAGTTATTGAAGATGAAGAGTGAATAGACAGACATAAAACCATCCTAAAGAGGAATCTCAGTATCTAAGAAGTAACAGGTTGAATATTTAGAATGTTGACATTAAAAGAATAATAAAAGCATATAATTACATAATAAACCAACAAATTCAACAACTTAAATGAAGTGGCCAAAAACTTGTCTGTTCTCTCTGAAGATTGCTTTGACTATTCGAGGTCTTTTGTGGTTCCACACAAATTTTAGGATAGTTTGTTCTATTTCTGTTAAAAACATCTGGAACTTTGGTAGGAATTGCATTGAATCTATAGACTGCTTTAGGCAGTGAGGACATTCTAATGATACAAATTCTTCCAATTCATGAGTACAAAATATTTTTCCTATTTATTCACGACTTCTTCAATTTCTTTCATTAATGCCTTATAGTTTTCAATATATAAATTTTTCTTGTAGTTTTCAATATACAGGTTTTTCACCTCCTTGTTTAAATCTACTCAAGTATTTTATTTTTTATGATACAATTGTACATAGGATTGTTTTCTTAATATTTTTCCACCAATTCATTTTTAGTGTAAAGAAATGCAATAGATTTTTGTGTATTGATTTTTGCATGAGAAAATACAAAAATAAAATCACTATGATAAGAGGGAATAATCTTAGAGTTGTTAGATATTAGAATTATCTGACAAAAATTTTAAGATAACCACCATACAAATTCTTCAACAAGTGATTATGGACACATTCAAAACAAATGAATAAATGGAATGTCTCAGCAAATAAGTACAAGATATAAAGAAGACCCAAATGGAAATTTTAGAACCTAATATGAAAATAACCCCCCCAAATGTTTTCATTTAAATGAATAAATAGGATCAACAGCAGAATGCAAAGGACAGAGTCAAAAAGTTGGTGAACTTAAAGAGAGTAAAATAGAAAATAAACTGAACAACGGAGAGAAAATAGATGAGGGGGGAAAAACAAACAAACAAACAAAGCCTCAGAGATCTGTAGGACCATAATAAAGGATGTAGCATCCATAACATTGGAGTTCCAGAAAGAGAAGAGAAAAGGTAGAGCTAAAAAAGCACTCTAAAAATTAAAGGTTGAATGTCAAATCTGGCAGAAGATAGAAGATTTCATATTCAAGAAGGTGGGCAAACCTTGAAAAAGGACAAATATAAAGAAATTCATGGCAAGACACATCATAATCAAACTTCTGAAAAATAAGACAAAGCCAAAATTTTGAAAGTAATGAGACAAAAAGTTTACGTATAAAGAAGAAAAACTGAATGACAGGATATGGGAGTACCATTGCATTTTCCAAGTGCTGAAATAAAGGACTGAAAATTCAGAATCCTATACCTAATGAAAATATCCTTCAGGAAAGAAAGGGAAATCTGGACATTCTCTTTTGAAAGTGAACTTTGAATTTGTCACCAACAGACCTATCCTAAATAGGTGGAGTAGTTGAATAAATAATAGTTGAAAGAACGATAGTTAAAGAAAGTTCTCTAAATAGAAAGGTAACATTTCAAGAAGGAACATTTGAACACAAAGCCAGAAGAAAGAACACAGTAAGAGCAAAAATATGGGTAAATATGATAGACTTGACTTCTCATTTTGTGTTTTCCAAGTCTTTTCATGATTGATGTGGTACTAAATGTATTTACAGAAAATATTTGTAAATTACATTTAATTAGGAGAGGAAAAAGAGTAATAAAGAGATGTAAGTTTTCTACACCTGACTCAAGTTGGTATGTCAATGCCAGTTGACTGTGATAATTTTTATATATAAAATGCAATACCTAGAACAATCACTAAAAAAGCAATAAGAGACATCCATTCAAAATAATATAGGGAATTCAAAAGGAAATTCTAAAAAGAATGTTCGAGTAGTCCACAAGAAGATAGGAAAAAGAAAACAGAGAAACATAGAACAGACACATATCAAAAAATACAAGTGGCAAATTTAAGCCCTAACATATCAATAATTATGCTGAATATAAATGGTTTAAATACAACACTTAAAAAATAGAGATTGACAGAGTGGATTAAATAATATGACACAAATATGCTGTAAAAATAAATTAATTTTAATTATAATGTACATAGGTTGAAAGAAAAAGTGTAGAAAGAGACCTATTATAGGCACCTTAATCAAAGGAGGACAGGAGGGGCGCCTGAGTGACTCAGTTGGTTAAGCAGCCAGCTCTTGATTTTGGTTCAGGTCACAATCTCATGGATTGTGAGATCAAGCCCTGAGTCAGGCTTCCCACTCAGAGTGGAGTCTTCATGGAATTCTCTGCCTCTCATTCTACCTTTCCTCTGCTTGTGCTCTCCCTCTCTCAAATAAATAAATAAAACTTGAAAGAAAAAAGAATAGGAGTGGCTATTTAATATTTAATAACAAGTAAAATAGACTTGTAAGTTTTTAAAAAACCATTACCAGAAATGAAGAGTGAAGTTAATGATAAAATTTCACTTACCAAAAATACAGAGCAATCTTAAAAACAATCTGTCAAATATGGGAAGCAAAAACTTACAGAAAGAAAAGAGATGAAAGCATGTCTGCAATCATAGTAGAAGATGTTAACACTTCTCTTTCAACAATTGGTAGAATAAACATAAATTAAATAATATTATAGAAAGATGCAACAGCACCATCAACCAACAAGATCTAATAGACACTTATATAACACTCAACCTAACAAGAGGAGAACATTCTTTTCAAAAACCTGATAAACACATATCAAGGTAGACTGTATCCTGGACAATTAAACAAACTTTAGTAAATTGGAAAGTATGAAAACAATACAGAGAATTTGCTCTGACCTCAATGGAATCAAACTAGATATTGAAAACAAAGACAATAAGAACGTCTCCAGATACTTGTGAATGAAACAATCATCCACGGATAAAATAGGAAGTCTCAAGGAAAATTGGCAAAGATATTGGACTGAATAAATACAATCTATCAGTATCTGTGGGATGATTAAACGAAGGCCGTGGTGAGAGGGGAATTTATAGTGCTAACTGCTTTTTTTTTTATTGTGCCACTTTTTTTTAAATTTTTTAAATTTTTTTATAAACATATAATGTATTTTTATCCCCAGGGGTACAGGTCTGTGAATCACCAGGTTTACACACTTCGTAGCACTCACCACAGCGCACACACCCCCCAATGTCCACAACCCCACCACCCTCTCCTGACTCCCCTCCCCCCAGCAACCCTCAGTTTGTTCTGCGAGATTAAGAGTCTCTTATGGTTTGTCTCCCTCCCAATCCCATCTTGTTTCATTTATTCTTTTCCACCCCCCCCAAGCCCCCTTTCCTCACCATAGCACATGCCCTTCCTAATGTCCATCAGCCAGCCACCTCATCCTCCCACCCCCCCTCCCTTCCAGCCACCTCCATCAAGATAAAAAGCTTTTGCACAGCAAAGGAAACAGTCAACAAACCAAAAGAAAACTGACAGAATGGGAGAAGATATTTGCAAAGGACATATCAGATAAAGGGCGAGTATCCAAAATCTATAAAGAACTTATCAAACTCAACACCCAAAGAACAAATAATCCAATCAAGAAATGGGCAAAAGACATGAACAGACATTTCTGCAAAGAAGACATCCAGATGGCCACAGACACATGAGAAAGTGTTCCACATCACTTGGCATCAGGGAAATACAAATAACTGCTTTTATTATAAAAGAGAGAAAGTCTGATATCAATGATCTAAGATTCTACAACAAGAAATTGAAAAAGAAGAACAAAATAAACCCCTAGCAGGACTAAGTAGAAAGACTGGTAGACTAGTAAACTAGTCTACTAAGGACTAGTAGAAGGAAGTACATAATTAATGCAAGATTAAAAATTAATGAAATTGAAATCAGAAAAACCATACACATTCAATAAAAACTTTCGCTCTGTAAAAGACTCCATGAAGAATATGAAAAGGCAAGCTGCAGACTGGAGGTAAATATTTGTAAACATATATCAAACAAAGGATCTAGGTTTGGGCAAAAGACACAGATATTTTATTTCAGAGGACATACAAGTGTCAGCTAAGCACATGAAAGATGTTCAACATCATTAGCCCATAGGGAAATATGAACTAAAATCACAATGAGATGTCACTGTATACTATCAGTATAGCCATTGGGAATGTACAATGCAGTACTAATGGGAATGCACAATGGTACAGCCACTGTAAGAGTTGGACAATTTCTTAATAAACCAATATGAAACCACCAAACCACCCATTAATTACACCTCTGAACATTTATTCCAGAGAAATGAAAACTTAATTTCATGTAAGGATGTAGACACAAATGTTTGTAGCAACAAATTTTATTCATAAGAGCTCCCAAACTGGCAACAAACCAAACATCTTTTGAAAAGTTTGTCTGTGGTACAACTCTACAATTGAATGCTACTTAGCAATAGAGAAGAAGCTATTGGGAAAACTGAATGGGAAGAAATCAGAGAGGAAGACAAACCATGAGAGGCTCTGGACTGAGGATTACAGAAGACAGGAGGGTAGAGAGATGGGGTAACTGGGTGATGGATATCAAGGAAGGCATGTGTTGTGATGAGCCCTGGGTGTTATATGCAACTTATGAATCGTTGAACACTACATCAAAAATTAATGGTGTTGGGGCACCTGGGTGGCTCAGTGGGTTAAAGCCTCTGCCTTCAGCTCGGGTCATGGTCCCAGGGTCCTGGGATCGAGCCCCGTATCCGGCTCTCTGCTCAGCAGGGAGCCTGCCTCCCTTCATCTCTGCCTGCCTCTCTGCCTACCTGTGATCTCTGTCTGTCAAATAAATAAATAAAAATTAATTAATTAATTAATTAATTAATTAATGGTGTACTATATGCTGGCTAATTGAACATAATATTTTTTTTTAAAAGAAGGAACTATTGATGCGTGCAGCTACTTGGATCAATTCACAGAAGACTATACTGAGTGAAAAAAAAAAAAAAAAGCTGGGGCGCCTGGGTGGCTCAGTAGGTTAAGCCACTGCCTTCAGCTCAGGTCATGGTCTCAGGGTCCTGGAATCGAGCCCTGCATCAGGCTCTCTGCTCAGCAGGGAGCCTGCTTCCCCCTCTCTCTCTGCCTGCTGCTCTGCCTACTTGTGATCTTTCTCTCTCTCTCTGTGTCAAACAAATGAATAAAATCTTAAAAAAAAAAAAAACAATCCCCAGATGTTACATACTGTATGATCCTATTCATATAACATTCTTAAAATGACAAAATCATAGAAATGAAGAATGGGTTAATGTTTGTCAAGTCTTATGGACAGGGGCAAGGGCAGATAGAGATGAGGGAGAGGCAGGAGGGAAATGCATTTGCCTCTTAAAGAACAATCAAAAATATTGATAGGGTAATGGATTTGTTCCATAATCTTAACTGCATTGATGTCAATATCCTGGTTGTGATATTGCATTATAGTCTTCCAAAATGTTGCCATTGGGATGAATTGGTTAAAGCTTACAATTGCATTTGAATCTAAGATTATCTCAAAAATTTTAAAAATTAATTAAAAATGTTTGACCCTTCAACTTTTATCTGTTTATTTTTATAGGTATATACTCATTCTACCTGCATTACTACAACATCCTCATTTCTGATTTTACAGGAAAGTTTTCTCAAGTATTTATCCTTAAGTACAATATATTTATAAACACTCTTCTATAATCTATAAATTAAAGAAGTTCACAAAACTCTTAGTATGTTACAGGCATCAATCATGAATTTATGGTTAAATATAGCATATACTTTATTTTATATTTTTTGAGTTAGTTTTTTTTCCCTTTTAATCTGTTAATGTGGTAAATTTGGGTGATTATTTTTTGAATGAAAAAACAAAATTTTTTTTTTCTGGAATAAAACCAATGCTGTGTGGTATATTATTTTATATATTGCTGAGTTCAATTTTCTAAACTTATTTTTAAAAGTTATTCATTTATCTTCATGAGTAAGATGGGCTGGTCAGGTTTTGATTGCAGTGTTTTACTGACAATATCTTTTTATCTTCTTTGAAAGAATTTGTAATTTCTTATTTCTTCCTTATATGTTTGGCAAATTGGAACATGAAATTATCTGGGCATGGAGTTTTTGTTGATTTGTTCTCATGTTTTATTTCTTTCCCAAAAGGATGTATTTAGTTATGGATTCAATTTATTTAATAGTTACAAAACTATGCCATGTTTTAAATATTTCTTCTTGTTTCAATTTTGGAAGAGGTGTTTGTCTGGGATGTGTCAATTTTACTTACATTGTCATCAATGTTAGCCTAAAATTACTCATAATATACTATTATGATTTTTTATGTTTGCCTTGACTTCTCCTACATTTGGAAAATTCCCTTTAAGGGTCTCCATTTTCCTTTCCTAACATCTTGCCTCAGTAAAGACCAACCCAATCCATCAGAAATATTTTAATGTGGGACGCCTGGGTGGCTCAGTCATTAAGCATCTGCCTTCTGCTCAGGTCATGATCCCAGGGTCCTGGGATCAAGCCCCACATCGGCCTTCCTGCTCAGTGGGAAGCCTGCTTCTCCCTCTCCCACTCTCCTTGCTTGTGTTCCCTCTCTTGCTGTCTTCTTTCTGTCAAATAAATAAATAAAATCTTAAAAAAGAAAGAAAGAAAGAAAGAAAGAAAGAAAGAAAGAAAGGAAAGAAAGAAAGAAAGAAAGAAAGAAAGAAAGAAAGAAAGAAAGAAAGAAAGAAAGAAAGAAAGAAAGATTGATTTTAGTGTGTTAGTGGTGCCTGGGTGGCTCAGTCAGTTAAGCTACTGACGGTTTGGGCTCAGGTCATGATCTCATGGGTCTTGAGTTTGAGTTCTAAATAGGACTCCAGGGGGGAATCTGTCTGAAGATTCTCTCCCTTTGCCCCTCCCCACTCATGTGTTTTTTCCTCTCTCTCTCTGTCTCTCAAATAAGTATAAATCTTAAAAAAAATTTTAATACATTTAAACTTCAGATTGATTGGGCAAAAGAATGGTAACAATTCCTGAATGTCTTCTACCTGCAGGTTTTTCTCCCAGTATGTAAGCAGGTGCAAAGAGATCTACAAGAGTTATAAGTAGTTCTGTCCAAATTCATCACTCAACTGATTGAGCTACCCAAATGCCCCCAAACAGATATATTTTAAATCACTTACTGGATCAAGCCTTGACCTGCCTAAAATTTCTATGTTACATTTGCCATTTCCACACTATTGTTTTTGAGAATATTCCCCCAAAATGTTTTCTACATTTACATGTAGAAAAGCCTGGGACTAATTTCTGTAAAGTACTAAGATATGGTTATGCATTATATCTCATCTTTGTTACAGTTCTTTTACATCTTTTACTTTCAAAAATAGCCAAATTTTTCAGAGTCCAAGTTTATGTATATGTGAACACTGTATTTAACCTTCACTGTTTCAAGTCAGGGAGAAGAACTATAACAGCTCATACTTTCCAAACTTAGAAAATTCAAAGAGAAAAGTCAGCAAGCAGAGAAGATTGGAAAGTGTTGAGAACTGGAAATTCCCCCACTTACTCATGGTTACCTGTGTTGACCCTTTACAGTAAGCAATTAGAAAGCACATGCACACCTGTGATTTAAAAATAAATTTTACCAACTTGCATAATTTATACTAATTTGAGACAAAATGTTAAAAACTAAAGGTTCTATTTCCAAGATTAAAAGCCATTCGGAAACCTAATTCACCCATTGAAAGAAAAAAGAAGTTTCAGGAAAAAAGAAAATGATGAACACTTAGTCTCCGGAAATTGTCTTAGGTCGGAAGTTTGCGGTCCCTATGAACGTGTGCTACCAAAAACGTCCTCCTGAGCTGCTCTCTGATAAGGACTGTACATCCTGTCTTCTCTGCATCACTTTGCATCTAGCTCATATTACTTCATTTCCTTTCTGGGACTTGCCCCGGATTTTTCATATAAGGTCAAGAGCTGCACTGACTTCTGGTGTCCTGAGTGGCTTCTTCCAAATTTGTCCAGACACTAATTTCTCTAAGCCTCACTTTTCTCAAATGAACTATGAAATGTTAATGATAATCTCTGCCTGTGGATATCCCTCAACTTTTTGATATGTTATGCATGAAATAAAACATACATCTCTGAAAGTATACACATACGTTGTTATGTATATAGGAGATTGAAAAAAGTTTAGTTGCACTAGTTTTGTTTCTTTAGTTTTCTTCATGTGTTTCTTTGCTTTGGAGAATTGAATGCATCTGGGCTAACCACACAGGAAGCTTGCTTCCATATTTAGATGAATAAGGGGCAACTGAAAAACCTGACCCCAAAATCTTTCCTGCATTGCATCCTGAATCTCTACACTTGGCTTTGTCCTATTTACTATAATTCCACATGTAGAGACACCTTCCTTTGATTTAACAAATACTGATTAGTAATATGAACATACAATTTATTGTATATAGTAAGACACTCTGGTGAGTGAAGTGGCACCCTTTTTTATAATGACATCAGGAGAAGTGTCAACCAGAACTGGGCTAGGCAAACCTTATTCATTGTTCTTCCACTGCTTTATGTGAATCTCAGTCGATTGCTTTCTCAAATCTATGGGAGGTTTCTTATACTTAAAAAAAAATGACTGGAGAAGCAGATTAGGGTCCATGGAAAAATATTAATTTTGCAGTGAAGTTCAGGTTATCGTAAAGGACTTGAATAGCAGGAGATCTGGTGGATACCTAGAAGCCCCACAGACGGCATATGTTCTCGGTAATTTGACTCGTTTTTATGTTTGTGGAGGCTGCCTACTTCCACCAATACAAGTGTTATTTCAGTAGAATACTTTGGCTGTTCCCATAAAAACAGAAAAATTACTTCAGAAAAAGGTAACAGATTTTGATCAATGTTATAATGTTTACAGGTATTTATTTTCTTTTTTTAAGATTTATCTATTTGAGAGAGAGAGAAAGTGAGAGAGAGAGACAACTTATGTGGGAGGGCAGAGGGAGAGAGAGAATCTCAAGCAGACTCTGGGCTGAGCATGGAGCCCAACACTGGGCTCGATTTCATGACCTTGGGATCATGCCCTGAGCCAAAACCAGGAGTTGGACCCTTAACTGACTTACCACCCAGGTGCCCCCAGATGTTTATTTTCTTAAAATAAGATCTCATTATCATTTTTCTGTGCCCAATGGTCTATATATATAGTACATATTACACATATGAAGTATATAATAGATGTGACATATATATATATATACATGTGTTTATAAATATTAGCATATAAAAATATATACACTTAATATCCATTCAGTAGATTATGGCTGAAGAAACAAGAAGACTTGAGCACACAGATAAGTGTCTTAGTATCATGATCATTGTCGAGGTGGAACTAGGTGCAACTTCCTCTGCCTGTGTCCTAGACAGACACAGGCCACATTGCATCATTGCAGCAAGAATGCTGTGACTTCTTAATTTTATCTTTTACATCAAATGCAGAAATTTCCCTTTTTATGACTTATGTCAAACCGATTCCTTTATACATCATTAAATGCCTAATATATACCAAACACCATAGTATAACACTAATTTTCTAGTTTATTATTTTTTCTTCACAAAACTTTATAAGTTGGATGCTATTAATTTAATATACAGAGAACAAAGCCAAAGCTCAATGGAGCTGCAGAGTTAACGAAAGTTTGAGCTGATATTCACACACATTCTGTCATGTATCTACCCAATAAATATTTATTGAACTCCTTCTGTGTTCTTGGTACTATTTTATCCTAGAGATTCATTGCTGAATAAGTTAGCCATGCCCCCACTCTTAAAGATGTTACTTTCTAGTAAGGGTAATAATAATAAGTAATAATCATCATAATCATAATCATAAAGTAATAATAATAATAATCATGATAATTATTTTTTGAGAGAAAAAGTGTGTGAGCAGGGAGGGACAGAGGGACAAGGAAAGAATCTTAAACGGGTTCCCCACTGAGTACAGAGCCAGATGTGGGACTTGATCTCATGACCTTGAGACCATGACCTGAGCTGAAATCAAGAGTCAGATGCTTAACCTTAAACAACTGATACTTAACCTTAACCAACTGATACTTAACCTTAACCAACTTATACAGCCAGCTGCTCCAATAATGATTATTTTTTAAAACTATAGAGATAAACATACACATATATCTAATGAGCTACAAAATTTCAGATGAGAATATATTCAACAAGAGAGTAAGGTAATAAGTTGTGGCCGATGGGAGGTAATTTATACAGGGAGTTGGAGAAGTTCTTACTGAGAAGGTGACATGTGAAGTAACATAAATCAGAAGAAAGTGTCAGCCATGGAAAATCCGAAAGTGGAGAGAACAAGAGCAAGAACACACTTCATAAAATTAAGATAAATTGAACTTTTTCAAGGAACAAAAAGAAAGTTATCATAGTGACTTATAGGGAGTAAGAGGGAAAATCCTGGAAAATGATTATTTGCCTATAAAATCTATACTTTTTTAATAATGCTAATCAGCCTAATTGTTCTGGAATATTCACATCTCAAAAATAATTAGTGTCTGACTAAGAAAGTTATGTTTTTCACACAAATATGGGAGTCATCAGAGGGGAAAAGCCACATTAGTAAGTGGTTAAACTGGACCACGATGCAGCTATTGAAAACTGTTCTGCATGTGGAGAACACACAAGGCAAGGATTACCAGTGTGTGTAAAGATACTTTCTTTCTATCTCTTTATAGAGAGACTTGAGAGAGTTCAAATACTGTTGCAGATTTGTAACTGCTCTATTATCCTGTTACTGGACCCCCAGAACCGTTCTTGAGCCTCAATGTCATAAAAATGAACACTGAACACCAGACAAAGATAGCCAGGCAGAGTTTATGAGAAATAGCTTGTATACGAGGGAATCAACAAGAAGGAGGAATGTCGCTCCCCAAAGGGGTAGAGTGCAAGGCTTATAAAGGTGCTCTTCCAAAGGAGGGGCTGGGAGGGGGGAAGCGTCCTTCAGTCCCATGGTCATTATCTGTCATCTTTACTTTTCAATGGACATGAGACAATCACAGGATACCTTTCTCCACAGTCAACATTCTCCTAGGGCTCCAGGAAAGTAGAAATACCTGTGCAAGCAGACTAAATTGTGACTTATAATTTTGCCCAGGCCACCATTAATCCCTAAAAGCTGTTATTTCTCATTTGTTTGCTTTCCCAGAAGGAGGTTTTTGTCTCTAAGAATATGGAAACTTTTAACCTCAGACATTTGCCTCAGGCCTGTGGCCTTAGAGGAATTAAGTCCCCTTTGCTTTTCCTATACGATCTCGTTCCCATGCATTATTCACAATATAGGGATTAGTATCAGAATGTGGACATTAATCCAGATGTCCCAACTTTAGAAGAAAATACAGATCTGATCATAGTTGCTTTCACCCAAAGAAATTAGCAAAAGTATCAGCTGTTTCCCATAAGTACCCAACTTGACCCTTCCATCACTCATCACAATATTCAAGTGCGCACTTGCTATCCAGTGGCCGTCTATAATCCTACATATGTCCCCAAGTAGCACACTACAGTTTAGAAATTTTATGTTTTTATACATATTCTTTCATTAGTTCATATTTATTTACTCAATGCATTCAACAATGCATTGTTGTACTGTATGT
Source organism: Lutra lutra (assembly GCF_902655055.1). Classification (NCBI taxonomy): domain Eukaryota; kingdom Metazoa; phylum Chordata; class Mammalia; order Carnivora; family Mustelidae; genus Lutra; species Lutra lutra. The sequence continues at coordinate 91,135,814 of NC_062285.1, forward strand.
ACTGTATGTACTGAGTACGTACCAGGTTCCAGTTACTATGTCAGGTGTTAGAGACACAGAAGGGACAAGCCAGAAGAAGTTCTTGTCCCCAAGCAGCTCACAGTCTAGTAAGAAAAGTAGATGATAAACAATGGTATAATATCAGATATCACCAAGTCATATAAAGAAAGATAAAGGTATACAGTGGCATAGAGCATAGAGAAGGTAAGTAAAGACCTTTCTGGGAAGATCACAGTTGAATAGTGAATCAAATGAGTTGAAGGGAGAGCAAGACCTGCCAGGAGATGGAAGAAGAACATTTTAGAGAAGATACAAAGACTCTGAAGTGAGGGTGCGCTTGACATTTTTGTGGTATAGCAAAGGTTACAGCTGAAGAAGACAGTGACTAATAGAGAAAATGGCAGGAAAGGTAGCTAGGGGGAAGCTCATGGACCTTCTCAACTGTAAGCAGGACTTTGGATCTTATGGTAATTTTGACAAGAAGCCTTTGGTGGGGACAGGGTGGGGGGAGGAAGATGAACATCTCACCGAAATGATATGACTTAATTGTAAAACAACGCTTCTTGCTGTTGTGTGTAGGAAATTGACTGAAAAAAATGGAGTGGAAGCAAAGAGAGCCCTTAAGACCAACATATACCTCTACATGTCTTAGGTTAACAAATACGATGGCCAAACTAAGCTGTGGTCGATGATAATTCCCAGCCCACTTAGGTATAATACTTCCACAAAGGCTTTAATCTGAAAACACATAGTCTTTAAAGAGGTGCTATTAATGATGAAAATTCTGGCAGCAATATCAGTAACCAGAGTAATATTTTGATCCCCTCCTTAAATCACCACACACAGACATTCTGCCTTTATAGCTCATTGGGATGGTATTGATACCATGGCAATACATTTTTTATAATAATCACACTCCAAGTGTCTGGCACCTCAGAGATACAGGAAAATCATCTAAAATAGGGAAAATTCAGAGAAGAATAAGCTATTAGGACATATTAGGGCAATCTAAATGAAAGTCAAATATGCCCAAAAAGTTAACAGGAGATAAATGAAACAGATAATTTAAGATAAGCAATTTTAGAACATAGGAAGTTCCAGACCACAAGGTTTCTATTTCCTTAAAGCAAGTGTGTACTAAATGATACCTTAAAAGAACTAGTCCCTAGGGAAGAAGTGAACGATAACCCTTCTGACAGCCAATTGATAGCTTCTAAAGTAAAATTCTTCCAGAGTGGAGAGAGATTCATGAGGACAGAGGTCTTAAAATTCTCATTGAACAGTAATTCCTCTCACCCCAAACAGTGTCAGGTTCATACCACATGCTCAATACATATTAGTCATTAATTAAATAAATGAATGAGTTTCCAAGGGAAATAATTACTCTCCAAATTATTTCCATCTCAAAGTTAAGAATCCTTAACTTTTCATTCTTTACTTAATATGTCGTCTCCTAAGTTATTTGTGTTCTTCACAAATTTAAAGAAGGATGTCTCAGATCCTGGGAAAACCCCGCTAGTCTCTTCATGCTACACCTACAGTTGTGAGAAAGCACATTGCAGACAACAGGGAAAACCCGCAGCTCACCACAATAACATATTGTAAATTGTCTGGGCCGCTGGAGCATAAATTAGAGAGAACTGGTGTAGTTGAGTGGTTAGGAGGCAGGAGGAAGAGGGTGGAGACAATACAACGGAATATAAAGGCTGAGATAGGTCATAGACTCAAGAGACTCAACTAGAGCTTCAGCAAAGACTTTCGCTCTAGACTGGCTTGGCCTGGGATTAACCAGGGAATCGTGACTAGAACAAAGATGAATTCTGAAGATTGTTCCATAACAGAGAACAGCTCCTTACATCCAGAGGGTGGACAACAAAGTAAGTCAGACCTTTGTTATACATTGGTCAGTCTCTTTCTCTCATTCTCTCACACACATCTACCTGTCATCTCTCTTTCTCTCTCTCTCTCTCTCTCTCTCTCTCTCTCACACACACACACACACCAATCTATCATCTAACTGTCTGTCATCTATCATCTATCCCTCTGTCCTCTGATATTAGCAGTATTTTTTTTTAAATGAGCATTTGTCTTTAGAAACACTTGATTATGATTTACTTCGGTCCAGGTAAAGGAGAAAATGAGAAAAAGTAAATATTTCTCTATCCATGAGAAGACAGGATACCTGAGATTTGAGGAAACCACAAAGGTGTATTTCTGAAGATCGTTAGAAATCTGTTTTTGTTTCAATTTATATCACATCAATTCTTCAGATTTAATTAGAAAACTCCCTGCACTGGCCCACCGCGTGTGTTCACCACCATTTTTTCGTATCCATCTGTACATGCTTTTGGAAGCATTGTCGCTCTTTAGAGCAATGGTTTTCCCCGTAACCAATTACATTCATTGTCTTCACCTTGCATCCTTTTATGCTTTCTGTTTGCTTCAGCTTGGGTTCCCATGACAGCACCCTCCAGTTGCTGGGAATGAGGGTTTCCAATCTTTGAAAGAATAGCTATAAACATATCTGAACATTAACCATGTCCGGAGGTAATTTCTTAGGAGAATGTCATGAAAAATTCTTGAAAATACAAACTTCTGTTTTCTGTACTCTTCATGGAACTCTTCGGAACTCTTCATTTCATCATTCTGTTTCCCCCTTTCAATCTCGGGCTTCAAATTCTACGCGAATCATACACGGTTCTTCCTTTCTTTTGTTTTTCATCAAAATACATCAAAATAGGATCACCTTAGCTATTTACCTCTTCCTCTTTTCTGTTCATCTATTCTGTCCACAGATCTGTTCTACTTCTTATTACTAGAATGCTCTCATTGTTTCTCCTATAATGTTTCTGTGACCTTTTCTTGACTTCTTCTGTTTCTATCTCTTCCTCTCTAATTAATAAGATGCTCCAAAACACTAGCATGTGGCAGAGACAGTTTACTTATAAGCAAAGTTATCCAGTAATAAAGGGGTGTGTTACGAACAGCAGAGCTGAACAATCTGGAGGAAGGGATTATTTTGTGAGTGTGTCTCTTAGACTGATTTACTTTAAAAAGACATCAGCCACTTCGGATAAGCCTATCTTTTACCTAAGAACACAGAATCGACTGTAGATAGCAACTATAAGCCACAGAGATTTCTGGTGGCTAGGTAACCATACTTTCATGGCCCAGTTGAGCTGTTGAAAAGGAGAAATGTATATAATAATATATACTACAATAATGTAATATATATAATAAAACATAGTATCTATTATGTAATATAATATAATAATAATATAATAATAGAACTACTCAATAAATAGAGAGCATAGTCGAAATGACCTAATTCAGGGATCCTCAGCTTTTTCTGAGTTCATCCAATTTCCTGCTGAGTGTTTAGTTTATGCTGCTCTTGTGGCTGCTTTATTAGTATGAACAATCCTTGAGCATCACTTCTGGATGTCTCAATATACAACTGTGGATTTATTTTCAGTTTCTTCATTAGTGAACAAGGACATAATCTGAGCGGAAGTTTGCTGTTGGGGCAGTGTTTTGTCACCTAGGTGATAAGTCAAACTGTGAGTAACAATAGCCCTCACGAATGGAAAACAAATGTACAGTCTGAGAATCATGTCCACAGCTTACCCACTGGATAAGCCAATAGACTGGGCTAGGCTCTGAGTCCATGAGCTATCCAGATGGGTTCATGTGCATTAAGGAACCAGAACTGTTGCTTCATTGAGTCTAAGTGGCATGATTGACTCTCACATGGGGAGAAGTGAAACTAGACAGACAGCTCTGAACTTGTTACCCTACCTACTAAGGGCTGCTTCTGGTGATCAACTGGTGGAAAAAAGGAAGATTTGCTTTGAGAAGCTGTGAGAAATAGAAGTAGATAGGGGCTTGGTAAAGGCTTCTCTTGCAAAATCTGAATGCAGACCTACGCTGGGAAAAACAATCCCCAGCAGCAAAAACTGAGTTGGCAACCAATAAACAATGAAAGAAAGCCCATCTGTTTGCTCAGTTTGACTTTAGAGAAATGTTTAAGGAAAAGGAATACAAAAATTTCAAGATATGTTCTCTGCTAACATCCTTTTAATTATGAAAGTCATACACATTGAAAAATAGGGTCTGTTTTCATTTGAAGCTATTTTGTATGGTAAACTCTAATATCATGCAAGTGACCATTTTACATTTCAGGTTTTGGGAACGTAATAGGGAAATATGGATTTCTCGTGAGGCCAAATTTTAAAAATCCTAAGAGCTCATCCTAGCAAAAATCAAATTCAAACTCTGGACACAGAATCCACTCCACTTCTTCCTCAATTATTTATTTATATTCTGAAACAAATATTCTTCTAGTTTTCTTTAAACTAAGAATCATCATTCACATGAGATTTATATTCCACAAAAATATTTCTTATTGGTGAAATCAAATTTTTTACTCTGTTCCAGCATTATATGGAAGGTAAATTAACTTCCATTAATTAATTATTAATTAATTAATTATTAAATTAACTTTAATAATTAACTTCCACATACCATTTGTTGTTTAGTGTTGTTATGTTTCTTCTATTATTTTAACTTCTCTTGGAAAGTTCAAATATCTGACTCCTTATTCACATATTTTTAATTGAGGTATAATTTATGTATAATGGAGGCACAAATCTTAAATATGCAGTTTAATGAATTATAACAATTCCAATCAACACTGAAATTTTCTTTTTTTAAAAAGAATTTATTTATTTATTTGACAGATAGAGTGAGAGAACATAAGCAAGGGGAGCAGCAGGCAGAGGGAGAGGGAGAAGCAGGCTCCCCACTGAGCAAGGAGCCTGATGGGGGACTTGATCCCAGGACTCTGGGATCATGACTGAGCCAAAGGCAGATGCTCAAATGACTGAGCCACCCAGGCACCCCTGAAATTTTCTATCACCCTAGAAAGTTCCTGTGTTTCTTTCTGGTCAAATTACATTTCCTACACACATAAAAGCAATCACTTTTCTCATTTATATCACTATAGTTTAGTTCAACTATTTTTTTAAAGCATAGTTTACACATATCGTTACCTTATTTTCAGGTGTACAACACAGTACTGCTACATCCCTTAATGTTATGCACGCTCAACACAAGTGTAACTACCATCTGTCACCATACAGCGCTCCTACAATATCATTGACTATAATCCCTGTGCAGTGCCTCTCATCCCCACAATTTACTCAGACTTACTCATTCCATAACTGGAAGCCTGTATCTCCCATTCCCCCTTCACCCATTTTACTCATACCTTCATCCTCCTTCCCTCTGACAACCATCATTTTGTTCTCTATATTTATAGGTTAGATTCTGCATTTTGTTTGTCCCTTCATTTGTTTTGTTTTTAAATTCCACACATAACTGAAATCATATGGAAAAAAAGACTTCTTATTTTTTTAAGATTCTATTTATTTATTTGACAGAGAGAGAGATCACAAGTAGGCAGAGAGGCAGGCAGAGAGAGAGTGGGAAGCAGGCTCCCTGCTGAGCAGAGAGCCCAATGCAGGGCTCGATCCTAGGACCCTGAGATCATGACTTGAGCTGAAGGTGGTGGCCTACCCACTGAGCCACCCAGGCACCCCATATTTGTCTTTCTCAGTCTGACTTATTTCACTTCTGGTTCAGCAATTCTTGAAAGTCATATCAATGGAAGTATATAGTATATGATTGTAGCTGCATTTTCTTTAGTCAACTTTTTTTTATATTCATGCATTTTGTTGCATTTATCAGTTTTTTTTAATTGCTAAATAGTATTCAGATATACCATAATTTATCTTTATTCTTGTTGATGGATATGTGGGTTATTTCTAAGACTTGGCTCTTAAGAGTAAAGCTGCTATGAACATTCTTGTTTTGTACAAGTCAAATTGCTGGATCATAGGGTAGGTGTATATTTATTGTATAAAAGAAGTTCCCAAGTTATTTTTCCATTTTGCTCTCCCATGAGTAACATATGACAATTTCAATTGCTTCACATCTGTACCAGTCACACCAAAAAGTACCATCAATCTTTTTTTTTAATTTTCAGTCATGCTAGTTGTAGCTATTTATATATCAATACAGTATTTTTATTCATTATCCACATATATTGTGTTTATTTTATCTCTCTTAAACAATAACTACACAGAGGTTAAAGTACTATGCTTAAGATGTCCATTTTATATGTCTTCTAGGATAATCATATACTTAATAAATGTTTTTGCGATTCAAACAATAAAATTATAATATATTTAGAATTTTTGGAGCTACTAAGTGCACAGATTGGGAAGATATTTTATGATCTCATTATCATCCCTGATTTGTTTCACTCTCCCAGCTCACTCAAAATTTGGGAGAAATTAACTTATAAATTTCATATAAGAAGATAAGGAGACATTGAAATGTAAATGCTGCCTGAATTCATCATCAACTTTCTCTCTTCAGATAATGCAGCCAGGCCTCATTTTGCAACACAGCGTGAAGGGTGCCTTCAAGTTCCTGTCCCATGTGCTGTCATGAATGTGGTCTTCATCACTGTTTTGATCATAGCTCTCGTCGCTATATCAGGTGGGTCTGTACTTCATGAATTCGTTGACTCTCTGCTGTTAGCATTCATGTCCTGCTGAAATCAACAGGGATTACTTGGTCTAATTAATGAGAAGTTCTGATTAATTTAGAATCACCCCAATCATGATATATGGCTGATTTCTTCAAGAATACTAAATATAATTCCATATTCCTTAGATGATCAGTGCAGTGCTTTCTGAGTTTTTGAGAACTTCTTTATAAGTATTAAAAGTGTCTATGTTTTATAAATTATTGTGGAGGAAAATTACATTTGAACATATTTTAAGATCTGGATTAAAGGGACTGATTTAGATCCAAAATAAATAGACATTTAGTTAGGCAAAAAAATGTGGGCTTCACATTCATTGTTGATAGGAAAAAATAATATCTAATCCACAAATTAATCAAGAATTGATCAGTCTTTTGTCTTTTATCTCCAAGACCACATAACGGTGGTTATGGATAATTTAAAATATATCTAGAATCTCCCTAAGAGTCAACTGTGATATGGTATTCAAAACATATAGCAACACCAAGATACGTTTGTGTCTTTACAAACAGGAAATTTTACAACTTTATGAAACATCCTGAGCCAGAGATCTTTCTGTATTCTGAATTAGTTCCCTGCAAATCATACTGTCCTTCATCTCCCAAAAGAGTGTTATATTGACTTCATTGTAATTTATAATGCCCTTTCCCCTTTCCAGTCCAAAGACTACTTGCAAGATTTTTCTATTTTCCTACCCCTTTCTGAGATTATGGCCCCAAAGATACCCTCTTACTTCTTATACCCTGACAATAATGATGAGGCAGAACAGATTAGACAAGGGGAGAACCTGCCTTATTCTTGCTTTTCTCAGAATTCACTCCTTGTCTCTCATCCTAAACATTGTCACTTAGCACTGCACAGCACCCCCTGAACTGATTTCACATACTGTGAGTATTTACTTTCTTTTGTTACTAAAACAAACCACTTTCCTGTTCACAGTGGGCCAATACAATTGTCCAGGCCAAGATATGTCCCTATTTCCATCAAAGAGCCACGTTTCTTCATGCTCAGATGGTTGGATTGGATACCAGAGGAAATGCTACTTTATTTCCACTGAAAAGAGGGGCTGGACGCTGGCCCAAAACTTTTGCTACGAACAGGATGCAACTCTTGCGTTCATTGATTCTGAAAAGGACATGGTAAGATAGTATTCAAAAACAATTTAATAAACTATTGCTATTTTTTAAGAGAGATAATCTGTGATTTCTTTCTGTTTCCATTGTACCTAATGCCCTTGTAGGAAAATTTAGTCACAGAAAGCCATATGATCAGTCTGAGGTCGCAATCAGAGTTCCATTTAATCTTGTAAATTTGCTTTGATTACTTAATGTCAAAGACCAAAAATCCAAATGAGCTTGTCCTAACTAGAGCTAATAAGTGATCAGCTTTGCTATCATGCCTTGAATTGAAGCTTCTCAAAAATAGGATGAATTATATACTTATGCAGAGGGGTTATTTAATACACACCTCCTTTATGCTTTCTTAAAGAGCTTTTTAAAACGATATGTGGGTATAACTAATCACTGGATTGGGCTGAAAACTGAAGATAATCAAACATGGAAATGGTCAGATGGCAAAGAATTCAACAACTGGTAAGTTTCAAGATGTCTCTTTTAAAATTTCTTTTTTTATTATTAACATTAATGTATTATTTGCTCCAGGGGTACAGGTCTGTGAACCGTCAGGCTTACACACTTCACAGCACTCACCATAGTACATACCCTCCCCAATGTCCATAACCCCACCACGCTCTCCCTACTCCCCTCCCCCCAGCAACCATCAGTTTCTTTTGTGAGATTAAGAGTCTCTTATGGTTTGTCTCCCTTCTGATCCCACCTTGTTTCATTTTTCCCTTCCCTACCCCCCAGTCTCTCCAGTTTGCCTCTCAAATTCCTCATATCAGGGAGATTATATGACAATTGTCTTTCTCTGATTGACCCATTTCGCTCAGCATAATACCCTCTAGTTCTGTCCACATCATTGCAAATGGCAAGATTTCATTTCTTTTGATGGCTGCGTAGTATTCCATTGTGTGTGTGTGTGCGCACACATACACACAAACACACACACCACATCTTTATCCACTCATCTGTTGATGGACATCTAGGTTCTTTCCATAGTTTGGCTATTGTGGACATTGCTGCTATAAACATTCGGGTGCACAGGCCCCTTCAGATCACTACATTTGTATCTTTAGGGTAAATACCCAGTAGTGCGATTGCTGGGTCATAGGGTAGCTCTATTTTCAACTTTTTGAGGAACCTCCATGTTGTTCTCCAGAGTGGCTGCACCAGCTTGCATTCCCACCAACAGTATAGGATCAAGACGTCTCTTTATCTTCCCCAGCGTGGCAACTCAGGGAAGCCATTTTTCTTTCAAAGCACTGTTGGATATGATGGTTGTGTCCTTATGAGCAGAGCATTATCAATCTGATTTACATGCTTATACTGCTTTGAATTCTTTAAAGAAGGGTTTTAATATTGCTATTTTTTTTCTTTTTATCTACTTGGAAGTCATACAATAAATGCTTCTAGTAACTTTGTCTCAGCAAATTTTAGTGTGAATAATAGACTCAACATAGTCCATAAATAATTATGATGATACAAAAAGAAACACAGAACACTGACAATCTCATATACGTTTTTTCCTGATAAGCTGACTTTTTAAAAAATAATTCCCTTTTACTCTTTCCCAGTTGTCATCCCCAGAGGAATAAAGCACAATATTTCTAATAGCAAATTAGAAGCTTCTATGAACCTGACAGAAAACTGGCCCCAGAACAGAAGATGCTGACTTTAATTTTATTACCTGTAATTGATGTACATTTTGAAGTTTGAAGAACATTTTGAATAGTCAGTGTTAATGTTTGCCATCTGAAAACCCAGAACTGAATAAATTTCTTGCCTTCTAAATAGGTTTATGATGATTCCTGATATGGAAAATAAATTCAAATTTCTAGAAAAGGCATTCTTCATATGTGTCCTATGGTTCTTTACATGCAGATTGGCTTCAGGGGCCTTCCACCCTCTAACATTGTATGCCTAACAGTTGAATGTGTAAACTTTCTGGGAACTGCTTCTCCAGGGGTATAGTTGAGAAACAGCCAGGAGTCAGTCCTCTATGCCACCCAGATAGATAATTGGAAGTCTTTGTTCTTAGCTTTTTATCTTCCTTCCACAGACCCTTTCACTCAATTTTTGTTTAGTGTCTCTATGGATTAGTTTATGGTCACTTGGTCACCTGACTTGCTTCATGAACTTCTACCAAGCAAAAAAGAAGTCAGAGGCTACCCTCGCAAAGTTCATTCTCATGTAACTGAATGGAAAGGATGAACTGAAAATAATTCTAAGTTTCTTTATCCTTTGACAGGTTCAACCTCACAGGATCTGAGAACTGTGCATATCTGAATAGTATGGGGGTCAGCAGCACAGCCTGTGGAAAGAATTTACACTCGATATGCAGCAAAGCCGCTAAATAACAAGGAAACCTATTTGCCTTTAGACTATTATAACACGAACTCGAGAAAATTTGTGTTGATCAATGCTGCTCCACGGTCAGAAATTTTCCACAAAGACTTGGTGAAAAAACTTTGTCTTATTTTGGAAACCTTCTTCAAACAAGACTATGGAAAAAAGAAAGGGAAACTCCAGGAATATCTGCAGTGTGGAACACTCCTGCCATGAGCTGAAAAAGTCACAGGTTGACTGATCGTTACATCCAAGAATGAGAAGAACAACTTTAAACCTTATGGATGCACTTTATATTTTTTAGAATTTAGAAATAATAAAATAACTAGGCTTAGAGTTATTATTTATTGTTAGATGACTACCAAAACTGAGTGTGCTTCGTGTATTTGCACTATTTGAAAATGTTAGGTGGTGGTATTAAAAACTGAATGTAAACATAAGAAATTTTAACTGGTCACACGGACATTTAGCCTAAATGCATTTTTTTTTTAAATCAGAGAACATGTGTAAGTAGACAAATGCTTACGAAACTAAGCTTTGTGATATTTCTCTCTTTTTAGAGAAGTTTGCCAGGTTACCGAATCATTTTCCCACTAAAAGTGTGGGGTGATCATGTATTTATATTGTTGTTTTTACTTCTGTGTAACTCATCTTTTTCAATGATACATAATTCGCTGTCTTAAGAATCTTACATGTAGCATTTAGAGATACAGACAAAAACAAATATGAGGAATATTTGTGAAATGGATGAAAGTATTGGAAAATGTGCAATATGTCATGTGGCAAATTCCTATCAGAAAAACTTCCGTATTATTCAAACTTGGAATAATAATAGTCTTCACTTGAATATAAATGTGTACCTTTCCTAATCAATTCTACCATGTGCAATGCTTCTTATGAAGTATTTTCTGAGTGCAATAGTGTTTCTTTGTTTGTCTTTTGTATTCAGTGCCATTATAAGATGATTATATGTATGTTAAAATAAAAGTAGAATTGCCAATTGGTTTCTAAGAAATGTTCATTTCTTGGAATACACTAAAAATTATATATCATTCTAAAAAAAGAAAACAAAATACTATAATTTTTAAAACTTATCTATAGTAAACCCTTAGCTTTATAAATTTGTACTTTTTGAACTGTTTTCATATGCATTTCCAAAAGAACTATATTTATTTTTCTGTATACCTGATGCTCAGTGAACGTTCTAATTGACTTGGGAAGAATATATGTCTTTTAAGGTTTCTTTTTTAACTTTATTATTTTCTTCCTTTCTGTTATTATTCATCACCCTCATACTAAAGGGGCATAGGAAATTAGGAGACCCCTAGAGTCATCTTGCGAGGACCTGTCTGTCTAGTTTAACTGGTCCTTGTAACTGATGGTCTGAAAGCATCTTATTCAATTTTGAAGCCCCCGGCATAATTTAGTAATTGACCCAAAGTAATCCATGAAGGAGATACAAGGCTTTGTGTTCATTTCTATGAGATACTTCAGTAAGGAAATATTCTGTTACTTTCAAAAATGTTCTGTGAATGTATTTCACAGTATTCTTCTCTGAAATCTTCTCTGAATGCTATTCTGAGATCTCTAAACTGTTGTCCTTAGTATAGCACACTGAAAAAAAAAAAATGTGGATTCCAGACATTGTTTAGTGATACAAAATATAGAGGTTCCTTTATCTGCATGTGCTTCAGTTCCCACAGCTGTAAAATGAAACAAATGGCCTCCTAATATCCTATCATTAGTAACAACAATATGCTCCTGAGTCACATGAGAAAACATGTGACAATGTCTCTTAATTTATGTGTTATGAAATGTGTAAATGGAAAGGGTCACTAAAAACCAGAGTACAAGAGGGGCGCCTGGGTGGCTCAGCGGGTTAAGCCGCTGCCTTCGGCTCAGGTCATGATCTCAGGGTCCTGGGATCGAGCCCCGCATCGGGCTCTCTGCTCAGAAGCCTGCTTCTTCCTCTCTCTCTGCCTGCCTCTCTGCCTACTTGTGATCTCTCTGTCAAATGAATAAATAAAATCTTTAAAAAAAAAAAAAAAACCAGAGCACAAGAGAAATACTGTTTCATCTTTGCCACTAGCTAGCTGCCCAGCTGTTTTAGTTAGCGTTAGTGAGAAATTGCCCCCAAATTGGGTAGAAATTAAATTAATTAATACATTAAAATGAGCTTAGAATAGTACCTGGCTCAAAGTAATGTATTAACTTTTAGTGATGATTGTTATAAATGGACACATGATGTCATTAAGTTTGCAGTATTGGCATAAAGCAGCATTTCTACATAACATGTAACTTCTGCATAGCCTGTCTTTCTTTTTGAAGAGGCTATTTGTAAAACAAACAGTAAAGTAAACAATTACATTAGGGTAATGATGAAGTGTATAGTAGGGAAAGTGTAGGGGGCTGTGGAAGTATATTACAGATATATACTTGATTTGCTCCTGTGTGCAAGCGTTTAGCTAATTTTCAAAATGTTGAATTTATAGACTATATTCACCCCAGGTAATTATGTTAATATGTACTGAAGGTAATAGCAGTTGTCTGTGCTTTATTTGGCTTTTGCAACATAATTGCAATTCCCTCCTCTAAAAAGGGTAATAACTGCTGCTTATTTCACAGAAATATAGGGAGTCAATAAAGTTAAAAGCATTTTTCAAATGATCAAATGCCATTGATGTGTTAGGTCCTTGAGCCAGTATTGAACTGATTCAAAATTTTTATGATACTATTATAGAAATTATCTTTCTAAGCTTGTTCTCAATTTTCATAATTTTGACTAGATTTGAACACATGAAAATCTATCATAACTGAGATTAAAATGCTAATAAAATTCTAGAGAAAATGTGGGAAAATACATGACCAGAAAGATTGCAGATGATCACATAAATTGGTATAGTTTGACCTTTAGAATACAGTTTTAAAATACTTATCAAAAGCCCTAAAAAGATTCCATATTTCTTTTGATGTGATAATTTTTTTGGGGGGGGAGGGAGGAAGAAGGACACTAAAGGAATAATCTCTGATGTTCAAGACATAACCACAAAAATGTTTATCAAAGAACTATTTTTACTAGTGATAAATTGGAAATCCAAATTAAAGATTTGGTTAAATAAGTATGATTCTACTACATGATGAAATAATTTGACAACAATGAAAGATAACAGTAAAAAGAATGTTTAGGTATATGGGGGAACATACACACTATTATTGTTAAACCAGGTAAAATAATATAGCCAGCAAGATTCTATCCTGTTAAATATTAAATAGAAATAAAAGGAAAATAGATATGCTTTGTGTTTCTATATGCTTAAAAAGAAAACTATGAAGGTAAGCACAATGGTTTTCCCAGAGTGATAAGAGTAAAGATAGCATTTCTTTTCTTCTTTATGTTCCTTTATAGTTTCAAGATACTCTATAAAAAATTATATTTAAAATAAACCCAAATATAATATCATTAAAGAATTGTTTTATTATTTAAAATACAACTCTATTTTCTAGTGACCAATTACAAGTATTAAAAATCAGTTTGCTTTGAAGCAGACCCAGAAATAAGAGAACAAACTAATGGTTGAAGAGGGGAGGGGGCGGTGGGATGGGCAAATGGGTGAAGGGGAGTGGGAGTTACAGGCTTCCATCTCTGAAATGGATAAGTCAGAGGGAGGAAACGCGCAGCACAGGGAATATAATCAATGATAATGCGCTAACGCTGTGCGGTGACAGATGGTAGCTATAGATAGCTACATTTGTGGTGAGCACCACGCAAAATACTGAGTTGTCCAAACACTATGTTGTACACCTGAAATGAATAATATATTTGACACCATATTTCAATAAAGAAAAAAACCAAAATGAGTTTGTTTCAAAAATCTCCTCTACCCTAAAAAAACTCGAGTTCCCCCAATGCTACGGCAGCCACAAGCTGCAGTGCCATCTAGTGACTGGACAAAATCACTGCAGTTTTGTTTTCTTTTGTTTCTTGGTCCACGAGATCTATTTAACCTGAGGAAAAAATATAGTTTTGTTTTTCTTTTTAAATATAGTTTAAACACAGTTTAAAGTCGTGGGTAGTATAATAAGGTTTACGTGTTTGTTAGAAAGACACTGCATCTGGTTTTTGCCCCACAGTACAAACCAAGGAAATGACCTACACTGCAAATAATAATACCTAACATGTATCTTTATGTCTCCGTTTGTTTTGTTCTCCAGATTGATTTCAGGTACAAATAGTATACAAAAACACCTGCACATAATTAATGTATACAATTTGGTGAGTTTGGGCACACTCATGCTCCCATTGCCACAATCCAGATGATAAACATATCCATCATCTCCAAAAGTTTGCTTGTGTTCTTTTAGGATTTGTTTGTTTGTGTTGCAAGATTACAACATGAAATCTAACTTCTTAATGGATTCAATAAAGTTGTAGGATACAAAATCAACATACATATATCACTTGTGTTTTTACACACCAACAACAAGCAAAAGGAAATTAAGAAAGCAATCCCATTTACAATAGCCTCAAAAATAATTTTTAAAAACTTAGGAATAAATCTAACCATAAAGGTGAATAACTTGATAATAATTGAGAACTTATAAACACTGATGGAATAAATTAGAGCACATACAAATATATTTTGTGTTCATGGATTGTAAGAATTAATATTGTTAAAAGGTCTATACTACCCAAAGCAATCTACAAATACAGTGCAATTCCTATCAAAATCTTAAAGACATTTGTATAGAAATAGAAGAAAAAAAATCCCAAGATTCATATGGAACCACAAAAGACCCCAAATAGGCAAAGTAACCTTGAAAAAGAACAAAACTAGAGGCTTCACACTTCCTGATTTCAAAATATATTAGAAAGCCTAAATAACCAAACAGTTTGGTACTGGCATGAAAATTGACATGTAGACCAGTGGAACTAAAAAGAAAGTCCAGGGCGCCTGGGTGGCTCAGTGGGTTAAGCCGCTGCCTTCGGTTCAGGTCATGATCTCAGGGTCCTGGGATCGAGTCCCGCATCGGGTTCTCTGCTCGGCGGAAATCCTGCTTCCCTCTCTCTCTCTCTCTGCCTGCCTCTCCATCTACTTGTGATCTCTCTCTGTCAAATAAATAAATAAAATCTTTAAAAATAAATAAATAAATAAATAAATAAAATAAAAAGAAAGTCCAGAAAAAAAAATGCATACACAGACAGTTGGTCTTTGACAAGGGTATAAAAATACACAGCAGAGAAAGAATAGTCTCTTGAATAAATGGTGTTGGAAAAACTGAATATCCACATCCAAAAGAATGAAATCGAATCCTTATCTTTCACCATACATAAAAATTAGCTCAAAATGGATTAAAGACTTGAAAGTAAGATTTGAAACTATAAAAATCCAAGAAAGAAAAACATGGGGAAAAATCTTCTTGATGTTGCTCTCCACGATAATTTCTTCTTTTTTAATGATTTTATTTTATTTGAGAGAGAGAATTTTAAGCAGGCACTTCACTGAGCCTGGAGCCCAGGGCTTAATCCCCCAACCCTGAAATCATGACCTGAGCTGAAATCAAGAGTCAGATGCTCGGACAATGAGTCACCCAGGTACCTCCACAATGATTTCTTGAATGACACAAAAAGAACAGGCAGCAAAAACAAAAATAGAAAAGTGGGATTGTATCAACTAAAAGCTCTTATGTAGCAGAGGGAATGGAAGAATAAAAAGGTAACTTACTGAACAAGAGAGAATATTTGCAAACCATATATCTGGATAAAGTGTTAATTTTAAAATTATATAAGAAATTCTTAAAATTCCATGGAAAAAAATAATAGTAACAATGTGATTTTAAAATGGGCAAAAGACTTGAATAGACATTTCTCCAAAGAAGAATGCATGTTTTTTGTTTTTGTTTTTGTTTTTTTTAAGTAGCTCACTGTGAAAAGACATGGAAAAGACATCTTGGTTCTTTTCTGTGTGTGTGGTAATGATGCTTGGTTTCAGTAATGCCTCCTTCTCAGATTCATAAATGAAAGCAGTAGTGGTCATCACTCTCTCAACAATACATTTTAATTTTTTTTTCTAGTTACGAAAGGAAATATCTGCAGCCTTGAAAAGGACAACTTAATCCCTGATAAGACTTCACCCAACCATGTTTCTAAATATCTTTTACGGTAAATGATAAATCTAATTAAAATAATACATGTAAAAATGTTTATACAGGTATTAGGTAATATGTGCAAATATGCTTTCCAAAGAGACATTTTCCTACACTGCAACTGTGTGTTTTCTGTTATCTTCCAGAAGCCTTATTGTTTTATGATTCATTCGTATTTGCATGTATAATCCACTTGGAATTAGTCTTTTGTGTGTGAGGTATAAGGTATGGGTCAATTTGTACTTTTTCTCAAATGAATATCTAGTTGCAACAACACCATTTGGTGAGTTATCCTTTCTCTACTGCTCTACAGAGCCACTGTGATCATAAGTCAAGTATTCAGGCTTAGGCTGTCGTTCTCCTTCATGGATATATTTATCTATTATTCTGACAAACTATATTGCCTTAGCCACTGTCACTTTATAAGAGCCTTGATAGTTAATAGAGCAACTTTTCCCTACTTTATTTTTCTTTATGAGCATCTTGATTATTCCTGACATGTTATTTTTCCAAATAGATTTTAAACTTATCTTCACTATTTTCACAAGAAACCTGCGGAACTGATTGAATGAGTTGATAAACCAAGTTGGCAAAAGTTGATATCTTTATTAATCTTTTAATCCCTGCCTATCACATAATTCTCTTTTTATTTTAGTCTTCCTTAGTTTCTCTCTTTAGTTTCTTTTTGTATTTTGCAGATTTGGGCATAGAGATTTTGTATATCTCTTTAAATTTATTCTTATGTATATTACATGAGTAATGCTCTTGTAAATGGTATCTGTGGTAGGTGAAGGGGAGCAGAATTTGTCGCCCCAAAATATGCCTCTTTAAGAAACAGCAGACACAGGTGAATCTCTGAAAGCTGAATAGAAGTTATCCTTTTGTAAGAGAGGCATTTGGCTGAGCACAGATGATAGAGGGACAAAAAGTATGGTATCCACAACCACAAGAACATCCCTCTGTCACTCTGATTCCATCACTATCATAAAAACATGAGATGAAAAAATTTCCCTTTGCAATGGACTCAGACATGCCACTAGACTTCTCCTGAGAGTTATAGCAAGACTGTATTGCAAGCAACCCCTGAAGTCTGATGTTGAAAATGGCATTCTCAGGTGTGACAAGGAGATCAAAAACAATTCTACCATAGAGGTGTGCCAAATCGCCAAATGTTTTACAGATCAGGCAGGTACAATGTGGACTGCCCAGCATGTTAGATCACCTAATACCACAAGCTGTATGTGAGTGGACCAAAATCTAGACTTCCTTGGCTGGGTGACAAAACTAAGCTCTCTGGGGCACCTGGATGGCTCAGTCAGATTAATGTCTGCCTTCGGCTCAGGTCATGATCTCAGAATCCTGGGATGGAGCTCTGAGTCAGGCTCTCCGCTCAGTGGGGAGTCTCCTCTCCCTCTCCCTGCCCTTCCACCCGCTTGTTCTCTTCTTTCTTTCTCTCTCTCTCTCTCTCTGTCAAATAAATAAATAAATGAAATCTAAAAAAACAAAAACAAAAAACCCCTAAGCATACTAGCTGCCAGAACCAAGCTACAGGCATATTCTATCATTTATTTTTCAACCTGTTCTGCTCTTACGGACTGATAGGACCGCATGAAAAATGGAGGCATATGGATGTTAACATTATCGGTGGTTGAGCTCATGAAATAATCCAGACTTTTGAATATTTCAGGTTTCCAACTTAATCTTGTCTCTAAACCACACTGGTCTTTCTATTTTACAAGGCAACAAAATATAAATGGGCTTCCCTCTTACACGGTCAGCACAATGTGATCTTGGATACCTGGCTCCTTTTTGTCACTAAGTGCTCCACCCTAAATGCCAGCCAAATTACAAACTCGTGCCACGTGAACATGTCCATCAAGAAATCATAGAAAAATCCCCTAGTATAGTGCAACTCCAAATTCTATTCCTCAGTAAGGGTCTCATTAGTCAAGTTTGGGAGATTATGAATAAGAAAAGCAATCCTACATCTCTCCATGGTAATGGGACAGAAGTTCAAACCACAAAGTAAACCTTTTTTTTTAAATATTTTATTTGTTTATTTGACAGACGGCTAGAGAGAGAGCACAAGTAAGCAGAGCGGCAGGGAGAGGGGGAGAGAGAGAAGCAGGCTCTCTGCTGATCAGGGAGCCCGATGCGGGGCTTAATCCCAGGACCCTGGAATCATGACCAGAGCCGGAGGCAGCCGCTTAACCAACTGAGCTACCCGGGCGCCCCCTCAAAGTAAACTTTTAATAAAACCACCTTTTTGCACCAAAAACAAAACAAAGAAACCAAAAACAAAAAACTCAGAAATTCACAGCTTAGCCTCTGTGGTACACCAACGTCCTTATGCTCTAGATACACTGACTACTCAGCAAAGAAGGAACACGGCAATCCTCAGTGAAAAATGTCACTTCTGTGTAAACCAAATGGAACAAAGGAGATCTAACTTACATCAGTTAAAAGAAATAATTAATATTTTTCATCGGCTGAAAGAAGCACAGACATTATATTCCACTGGCTTAATGGGATGTGGGAAATGTGCTCTGATTTGTTCTTTTCTGTTTATTCATCCTCATTCTAATCTATCATCTTTTTACTCTTTGCCGATCTCTTACCAAGCATTTACTAATTCACTTTCTCTCTCCACGGTCACCAGCTCAGCTTTTAATGTTGACGTTTCCAGGGAAGTTTCAGAGCCAGGAACTGAAGGGGTCCAGGGCAAGCCATCCCCAAATACGCTACAATGGCATATTGATTATTTTGAATTGAAGCTATTTAGAAAAAAATATATATATATACACAAAGACACACCCTCCTAAGTCCCCCTGAAAGCAGGAAAAAAATCTCCCTGTGAAAAATGTCCTCCCCATCACAGAAAGTAAAAAGACATCCTTATCATCAGAAACAGGGTCTTTTTTTTTTAAGATTTTATTTATTTATTTGACAGAGAGATCACAAGCAGGCAGAGAGGCAGGCAGAGAGAGAGGAGGAAGCAGGCTCCCTGCTGAGCAGAGAGCCCGATGCGGGGCTCGATCCCAGGACTCTGAGATCATGACCTGAGCCGAAGGCAGCGGCTTAACCCACTGAGCCACCCAGGCGCCCAGAAACAGGGTCTTTGAAATTGAGAAAGCTGTAGAAAAACTTGATTACTTTTTTACTACAATCTACTACCTCAGCCCAAATTCTGCTTAGAATTCCTTGCTAATTACAGTTCCCAAAAACCTGTTTTTTTTTTAATCTTGTCAATTCCTCACAAATTTATTGTCTCTTTGTCTAAAATGTATCAAAACTGCCTGCCTTGGTCATTTCTTTTGGGCTCAATTTCATTATTGGGTTTCCATGCGCATGCCATAAAATTTTGTCCCTTTTCCCCCCTATTAATCTGTCTCATAACAATTTAATTCCTATATAGTGAAAATAACCCTGGGAGAGAAGGAAGAAACAAATTTCTCCTTCCTCAACACTAGCAATCTGGGATCATTTCCCTTCAATTTTATCGATGGAAAGTTTCGAAGTTGAGCTCCATCTCCTTCAAAAACTGGTCCGCTCTTCGTCAGCCTTACTCCATGGGCAGTGTTTTTCAACCTGGGATGATTTTGCCCCTCAAAGGATATTTAGCAGTGTTTACAGATTTTTTTTTAATATTTATTTATTTATTTGACAGACAGAGATCACAAGGAGGCAGAGAGGCAGGCAGAGAGAGAGGAGGAAGCAGGCTCCCCGCTGAGCAGAGAGCCCGATGCGGGGCTCGATCCCAGGACTCTGGGATCATGACCTGAGCCGAAGGAAGAGGCTTTAACCCACTGAGCCACCCAGGTGCCTCTACAGATATTTTTGATTATCGAACATGGTGAGCAGCCAACATTGGGAAAGGCTTGATATTGGCTTCTAGATGGTGAAAGTAAGAGATTATTTTAAACTATCCAGGGCACACAAGACAACTCCTAAAACAAACACGTGACTCAAAATGTCCATAGTGTCAAAGTTGGAAAATCTTGCCATGAGGTGTAGCTTTTTGGTGAATCAACCAGATATATTGATTTTTCAGTCTCTCTATCTCTGCTTGAGGACTGGAACCACCTTAGCTCTTAGATTGCCAAAAGCCTGCTCTGGTCCTGTTTCTCCTTCTGACTTTTAGAAACTTATGTAGGAAAGATAACTCTTCTTTCCGGGTTTCAGCTTTCTTTTGGACTTGTATTGCTTTATTCACGAATTCGTTATCTCACCAGTGCCTTTATTTATTTATTTATTTATTTATTTATTTATTTATTATATTTTGAGAGAGAGAGAGCATGTGAGTGGGGGGGAGGGGTAAAGGGAGAGATTGAACCCCAATTTGAGTGTGGAACCTATTGTGGGGTTTAATCTCATGACCCCAAGTTCATGACCTGAGCCAAAATGAAGTGTTGGACGCCTAACCAACTCAGCCACCCAGGTGTCCCTTGCCAATGTCTTTAATATATTTCAAATATTTTGCTAGCTTTACAGGTTGTCCTTGGTGGAGAGAGGGTTGGTATTACCTAGTGAGTGATTTTTCCATGCTCCTTTGAAGAGTCAAAAAAAAAAAAAGTACTTGAAGTCTCATCCTACCTTTAAGAAATCTCCTCTTCTGGGGGCGCCTGGGTGGCTCAGTGGGATAAAGCCTCTGCCTGGGATCAAGCCCTGCATCTGGCTCTCTGCTCAGCGGGGAGCCTGCTTCCATGTCTCTCTCTGCCTTCCTCTCTGCCTACTTGTGATCTCTGTCTGTCAAATAAGTAAATAAAATCTTTAAAAAAAAAAAAAAAGAAAGAAAGAAATCTCCTCTTCTAGGTAATGCACAGGCTCAGGGAGTGCTTAAAAACTTGTGCTCCATTAATCACATGTTGCTGATTTATACCTGCTTCCACATGGTACAGCTTTTAATCCATGTGCTTTGCTAAATGCAAGGACATTTGCTCCCTGTATTATTCAAAGCATACACACACAAAAAAAAAGTAACAAAAGTTTGTATTGAATAATGGATGACACGACTATTGAAAAGGATAATAAAATATAGCAATAATTATAACCAACACTACATAGTGCTTCTATATGTCAGAGATTAAACACGTTACAGATAATTAATTCACTGATTCCTCACAACAGTCCTATGACTTAGGTGTTACTAATATCTTACTTTATATATAAGGAAACCAAGTTACAAAGAAAGTAAGTTCTTTGCCCCAGACCTTAAAATTTTAGATGGAGGCAATCTGACACTTATTTTGGCATATAAAAATAAAGAATGTTTCAAACTAAGGAGCAAGTTTCATTGCTGTTGAAGTTAATCACAGAGGGCCCCCTACTGGCAAAACATCTTCTCTTCCACCAGCTTGCCCCCGCTTACTACTAAAGCTTGCCTAGTTGACTTCAAATTAGACTTTGTAAAAAACCATCTAGTCTTTCTATAATTCCTGTAGGTGTTTGTCCAAGACGTCAGTGACAACTGTTTTGCTTTCAGAGACAACAATAATAACACTGGAGATAATGTATTATATTTCCTGCATTTTGTGGGTTCATAGCAAGTCCTGGGTTCCACCCTCACTTAAGGAGAGGGGATCATACAACGGAAGGAGGACCAGAACAGAGGAATTGGGGGGCGGTCATACAGTTTTTCCACAACATCCAGCTTAGAAGTGCATGCTCTCTCTAATTCCTTAGCATCCAGAGTTCTGTGGCTTAAGTCACTTGATATATTATTCTAAAATGTGTGAACATTTATCTTTTGTGTTCATTTCCTCCTAATCCTTTTTATTCCATTAAATTTATTTTCCAATGAATGTTGTTTTAATGGAGTTCTTGAAGAAAGCAGAAACAAATACAGCTATTTAATATTACAAGGGCATCTGAAAGTCCCCTACTGAATTTTTAAGTAATCTTCGTTCAACAACAAAAAAATCCATTACTCTTTTTATATATATTACATATATAATAGATATAACACAAACATATAAATTACATATAATGTGTAATAGTATATACATATAATGCATATACATATAAATATATAATACATATATAATATATATGATGCATATATGTATAATATAAATATACATACATATAATGTATTTAGATTTATAATATAAAATACATACAATGTATAATAATATAGTATAATGTATAATATATTATAATGTATATGTAATATCTATTTTTAAAAATACATATGTATAAAAATACATATATGTAATATAATATATAAAATATATACATAAAAAGAGTAACATGTCTATGTTATTTCTAAAGTGTAATGGAATTTATATATAATTATATACATTATATATGTATATGTCATGTCTAGACTCCTAGCGCACATAAAGTGAGATAATAAGTAAAATTATTTTAAACTACTAAATGTATGGTGATTTGTTGGTCAGAAATAGAAAACTAATACAATAGAGGGAAAATAAGGGGAAAAACTAGAGTATTAGTTGAAAATACATAACAAGGAACATTTTAATCTCTTGAGATCCTTTCCACCTTCAACAACCAAAGTGCAAGTTGACATCTCTGTAGAAAATTGGAAGTTTACTGGCTGGCATGACTAAACCAAAAAGAAATCTGAATTCAGATTGGGAGTCTTCAGGAAACACTAAAGGAGGAAGCATTTTATTAAAAAGAGAGAAATTAACTGGAATTATAGTTAATGAGATCAGAGACTCTGACTATATTTTAATTAGCTTCAGGATCTTAAGAGACTGGCTTACATCACCCAGGCCAAAAACGAGAGAATTGGTTTTTTTCTTTTTTTCAATTGAAGTGTAATTGGCACATAATATATATTAGTTTTAGGCTTACAACATAATGATTTGATATATGTATATATTGTGAAAGCATCGTAATATCTAGTTGACATTCTTTAGCACATATAGTTACCTTTCTTCTTGTAATGAGAATTTTTAAGATCTTCTATTAGCAACTTTCAAATATACAACAGGATTATTAATTATAGTCCCTATGCTGTAAATTACATTGTTGGAACTTATTTATTTTATAACTGGAAGTTTGTACCTTTGGATCACCTTCACCTGTTATTTCCACCATGAAGCTCCCCTTTGGGCAACCACCAATCTGTTCTCTGTATCCATGAGTTCTTTTTCTTATTGTTGTTTTTAGAAGTTCAGAATTTCAGAATTGCAGGGAGAAATTGAAGATTCTTAAAGTTTCCAAGTAGAAAAATTAGGCCACAGACAGAATCAGAAATTGGAATGATAATGTATTTTTCAATAACAATATGTTGTCTTACAGAAAGTGCCACTAAAATTCAGAGAAAACACGATTACTTAACATAACATCCAAACTGTACTTCTTGTTCACAAGTATAATAAAAATCTATTTCAGACAAATTACTGGAAACTCTAATCTCTTTCTCTTTTTCTCTTTCATATGTATCTCATACTGGACAAAAATCTCTTAACTGTATGTGAACAAATTTCTGTGCTGAGATGTAGATGTCTTTGAGTTACTTTTGACATCACTGACTAGTTAGAGAATATTGGACCTTTCGCCTTTTATTAAACCTAATTTCTTATCCACAATTGAAATTAATGATTCTATGATTCTATGATTTCTCTTAAGCTAAAATTTTACTCTTTATTTTAGAACATATTTCCTCTTTTTGTAACGAACACTCCTGATCTCACAACTTCTCTTTTCTCAGACTTCCCCCAAATGTGGTTAATTACTTAACACACTATTTTTCTGTTCTTTGTCTTTTACATTGTAACACTGTAGACATTTAATCTTTTATTGCAATGTTGTATCTTATTTTTCTGCCTTGTACTTTATTGATACTGATGGAGAAAGGGAACTTTACAAATTCTTAAGAATGTGTACAATTTTTTATTACTTAAACATTACTATACTGTCTTTTTTCTAAACACAAAAATGCCTCTTTGAAAACACCAGATTAATGGAACAGGCAAAATGAAATACAGCCTTGGAGCTTGAGAAAGGGCTTTAAAAAAACTACTTGAGTAAATGTCACAGAAGGTCAGTTGTAAGGACTCACGCAGGCAGTTCCAGAATTTGCCCCAAAGGCATATTGATTACTTTGAATTAAAGCTACTTAAGAAATAGCCAGTGCAAGAAGGACACGCTGACCCTCTTTTGCCTCTCTGCAAATGGAAATACATTTTTCATGTGAAATTTACCCTCCCTGGGCCAGGAAGTCAAGAGGCATCCTTATCACCAGCTAGGGGATTTAGAGCCAGGAGAGTTATATAAACAAACCTTGTTACTTTTTATTAATTTACTACCTTAGCCGAAATTCTGTTTAGAATTCCTTATTAATTGAAGCTCCCAAACATAACACTCTTTGTCCTGTCAATTCCTCACAAATTTTTGTCTCTTTTTCTAAGATGTATCAAAACTTCCTGCTTTGGTCATTTCTTTGGGTCTCAATTTCATTATTGGGCTTCGGTGTGTACGTAATTAAACTTTGGGGTTTTATTCTCTTGTTAAACTGTCTCAGGTCAATTTAATTCTTAGTCTAGCTGGAAAATGCTTAAAGGGTAGAGGAAAATTTTTCCTTCGTCACAGTGGTAAAGAAGAGATAAACAATAATATTTGTATAGTTTATTAAAGGTTACAATGTCCCATGTGTTACAATAGTGGTTTAATATTACTGTATATCTGTTGTAAATTGGAACATTTCCATTAAATAGATAAATTTGCCCAAAGTTGTCTAGGTCCAACACTTCGAAGTCAGAATTCAAGCCCAGGTGTTGTGAATTCCAAATTCAGTATCTTATAAGGGTTATGATAGAAAGTCAAAACCAAATAATATAGAAAAAAATGAAACCAAAATAATTAGCAATATAATATTCATCTTTTAAAAATATTTGATTATAAAATATAATATGAATGAAAATATGTTTAAAATATACAGCACCACTAGTCAAGATGGATTAACAATGATCATTCTTAGAGCACCTGGGTGGTTCAGTGGGTTAAGACTCTGCCTTCAGCTCAGGTCACGATCTCAGGGTCCTGGGATCAAGCCCCACATCAAGCTCTCTGCTCAGCAAGGAGTCTGCTTACCCCCCACCCTGCCTCTCTCTGCCTGCCTCTCTGCCTACTTATCATCACTCTCTCTCTGTCAAATAAACAATTAAAATCTTTTAAAAAAATCATTCCTAACTTCCTATAATAATCAACTATAAAATTCAACAAATATATAAAAAAATGATTTCAGAAATTATACAACAGACAGCTCAGAACTTTGACCCTTCAGAAAAAGAAAACAAGTAAGGTGGACACTAAGGTGACCCCGGATTTTACTGGGAATAATTTTCCATAATTCAGGAACAGGAAAGAGCATCCAGAGAAGATAGCAGCCTCACTGAAATTGAGGAGACAAAGAAAAATTTTAGGAGTTTGGGGCAGCTGGAAGTTGTGGGCAGAATTTCAAAAAAGGAGCTCCTTTGATTCTGCTGAATTCTCCAATGCTTATATGTAGAATAAAAATGCACAAAGCTGGGTAAATATCAACAAAGTAGTTACCTGCAGACCAATTCTCAGAGCCCAAACAAGGTGGGGAGACATGTAAGCTCTTACTAGCCAAAATGGAGAGTCATTAGTATTTACATCGTTACAGAAGTTATCAGACCTTAGCAGCAGGAGTAGACTATCCCTTCAGTGAAGGCACAAGTTTCACGATGTTAACTTAACCTGCAGGTGGCTTAACTATCTGACATTCTCAATGAAGACAAGAAACATAAGGTTCTTTTTCTTTTTAAGATTTATTTTAGAGAGAGAGAGAGAGAGAGAGAGTGAATATGTGCGTGCAAGAGGGGGAAGGGCAGAGGGAGAGAGAGAATCTTCAAGTAGGCTCTTTGTTTAGTGTGGAGCCCATCCTAGGACTCCATCTCACCACCCATGAGATCAGGACCTTAGCCAAAACCAAGAGTCAGGCACTCAACCCAGCCACCCAGGTGTCCCAAGAAACCTAACATTCTTTAAACAAAGCCCAGAAAACCAGATGACCATAACCATGAAGTCACATTTTCCCACATCTAATCAAATTTTACCTATCATGTCAAGAAACAGGAAATGTGAACAATAACAAGTAACTATGTAAATAAAAATATATCCTGAAATGGCAAATGATACAACTAGCATACAAAATTTTTGCAATAACTATTATAATCACATTAAAATATTTAGGCCATGTGAGCAGCCTTCTTTTTGCACTAACCATAAAAATCCTTCCTTTCAAAAACTTAACAACCCAAGTGTCCATCAACAGATGAATGTATAAACAAAATGTCATCCCTCTATACAAAGGAATAGTATTTTATGCCAAAAATACCACAACCACAAATGGAAATGTACACATCAGAAAGCATATAGCCCTTCCACTAAGAGAAATAGTTTGATGCAATTACTGTATTTATCTTCATCTCTAGGATGTCAAAACTATGTATATGTCTCCAAGTCAGATTTGTGTATAAGTTGTGGGCCGTTGATGTACATTTGAATTGTAATTTGAGCACTTCTAGCATCAAGAGAAAATAAATAGGATGACCTTGTTAAAAACTCATATCTAAAAGAGCTGTTTCAAAACAAACTTTAGTGGTTTCCAATCGATAGACTAAGTCTCTATATTGTAAATAATAATGACTCCTTGCCCAATGTGGGATGCAAGTCTTTAATAATTCAACCTGATGATAATGTTGGCAAGAATGATGGACTTGGTTTGTTGTACTGAGGGTTCTTGCTGGGGCAATAAAAGAGAGAAGAAGAGGAAGAGGAAAAGAGGAAGGAAGGAAGGAAAACAAAACACTACACCCAAGTAGGAAAGGAAGAAGAAAAAAAAATCTATATTTGTAGTTGACATGATCTTGTACACAGAAAATCCTAAGGAATCCACTAAAACAACAATTAGAGCTTTAAAAAATAAACAAATTTGTCAAGATTACAGGACACAAAATCAATATACAAAATTCGATTGTATTTCTATACCCTAACAATGAATAATCCTGAAATAAAATTTTAACCGTTTTCATTTATAATAGCCCCAAAAAGAATAAAATACTTCAGAATAAATTTAATAAAAGAAATGTAAGTTATACCAGTAGAATAGCTATGATCAAAAAGCTGAAAACTAACAAGTGTCCCTAAGAATATGGAGGAAATTGAATACTCATACATTGTTGATGAGAATGTAAAATGGTAGAGCCTTCTGTAGTAGACAATTTAACAATTTCTCAAAAGTTTAAAAATAGTTACCTAATGACCTAACAATTCCATTTTGAGGTATAGACCTAGAAGAACTGAACGCACATTCACACCAAAACTTCTGCATGAATGTTCGTTGCAGCATTATTAATAAAAGCCATAAAGTGGAAACGGCACAAATGTCCATTAACTGATGAATGTATCCACAAATGTGATATCCTCACACAGTGGAATAGTATTCTGCCATAAAAGAAAATGAGGTACTGATACATGTGACAACCTCAATGAACTTTGAGAACATTCAGTGAAATAACCAGAAACAAAAGACCACGTATGAAATGTCCAGATAGGCATGTTATAAAAATTGTATCAATATAAAAGTGTTCCATAAAAACAGTCCAACTGGCTGCCCCCAGTAACCTTCCCCTGGGAGGAATTTCCTTGTCCATTGTTCTAAATCATTGTATTTCCTACCTGGAATTAGGAGCCACACTTCTTGATGTTGCTGGTTCTGGACTAGGGAATATTTTAATCATTAAGGAGCCATAGACTCTTTGTTCACTGGCTCCCAATTTTTATGGAAAAATCACTTAAAACTTCAGAAATCTACAGTTTTATTTGATTTCTGGTAATTTCTTATGTTGAAAACCAAAACTAAGTATCTTGTTCTTTTGAAGTCTTTGTGTTTTCTGGTTGTGTCTAAAGTAAGTTTTACCTTTTCAGGCAGAACATACATAGTAGAAGATATTTGGGAAATATCTCGAAGAATGAATTTTTTTCCTAGTGCTCTGGCCCTCATTTATTTTCTCCTTTTCTTTGTTCCAACCAACTTTTTTGTTGTCAGAACTTTGTCTCTTCTGTTTTAATGAATGTAAAACTTTCTAGCTGCATGAGGATAGATCTCTTAGATGGCTTCTATGTTTCCCCCCCTCTTTCAAGGAGGATGCGCTGGTTTTTAGCCCTCCTTATTTGGAGATCATAGTGAAGTCCTCCAGACACAAGCAACAGTTAAAACATCTGGATCTTTTCTGGTCCTTAAGTCTCCATGCAAGTAAGCAGGTCATCAGATAGCTCCAAAAAAGATGCTTTACTACAACAGATGGCAAATTGGTTGTGGCTGGAATAACAGAACGCTGACTATCCTGCACTTCTGCTAAGTTTAGAAAATGCAAACCTAGGAGCAGGAACAGGCAACATCATACCTCTCTGCTAGAAGGCAAAGGGTTATATCCACGCACACTCCCTTAGTTGTTTTATTTCTGTAGGAAGCATTTCCAAGACTCATTCTACAGGGCATAAAGACAACTGGGGGAGGCCCATGGATCAAAAGCAATCCATGGATGCATTTCAGTTAGTTCACACTGAGTCATGGGCTCTGTTTAGAAAAAGAAACCAAAGCTAACTTAGGAGAGTCACATGTTCTCCCTGGGTTTGGTGTCTATTCCTAAGACATTTCGCCAGTTTGGGAAAGTTACTAACCTTGTTTTCATGGGTACTTTGGTGTATAGGATCGTGGTCTCTTCTTTGTCAGTGGTGCTGCTATTTCTGCTTCTGTCACAGCTGTCTGATTTTTTCTTCTTCTTTTTGCAAAATCTGTACTTCACTCCAAACTCACAAGTGGGAGTTTGACAGTTTTCAACCTTGGAATCACATATAAAGGAAATTTTTAAAATTCTAATGTTCAGGACACAACCCAAATGAAAATTGAAATTCCTCATGTAAAGTCCACACATCATTTTTTTTTCTCTCTTAAAATAACGTGTAATTGACATAGTAGTTTCAGGTGCACAACAGAATGATTCAGTATTTGTTTTTTGTTTTTTGGGTTTTTTTTTTAAAGATTTTATTTATTTATTTGTCAGGGAAAGAGAGAGTACACACAAGCAGGCAGAGAGGCAGGCAGAGGCAGCGAGGAAGGCTCCCTGCCACGAAGGAGCCCAATGTGGGACTCAATCCCAGGATCCTGGGATCATGACCTGAGCTGAAAGCAGCAGCTTAACCACCTGAGCCACTCAGGCGTCCCTCAGTATTTGTATATATCTTGGAAAACCATTGTCACAATAAGTCTAGCTAACATTATTACCATACATAGTACCAGAAATTATTTTTCTTGTGAGGAAAACTCACAAGAACTATTTTAGCCACTTTTAAATATACAATACAGTATTATCACTGTAATCACCACTCTAGGCATTACATCCCTATGACATATTTATTCTTTTTTCTTTCTTGTCTTTTATTTCTCACTTTACTGATAGGAGTGGGATTGACTGAAGGCTTTTTTTGGGCAATAACTTTATTTATTGTTATTTATCTTTAAACTTATTTTTATTTCAATTTATCTTTTATTGGAGCATAAGTAACACACACTGCTACATTTCGGGTATACAACAGTAATTTGACAAGTCTAAGCATTATGCTGTGATCACCACAAGAGTAGCCACCATCTGTCAGCATACAACACTATTACAATACTATATTCCCTATAATGTGCCTTTCATCCCTGGGACTTACTCATTCCATAACTGGAAGCCTGTATCTTTTACTCCCTTTCATCCATTTTGTTCATCCCACAACCCCCTTCTTTCTGGCAGCAAAAGTTTGTTCTCTGTACTTACAGGTATGTTTCTGTCTTTCATCTTTTTGTTTTGTTCTTTAGATTCCACATATAAGTGAAATCGCATGCTACTTGTCTTTCTTTTTCTTACTTATTTCACTTAGCGTAATGCTTATTAGGTCTATCCGTGTTGATGGAAACGGCGTATCTTCTTTATCCGTTCATCTGTCGATGGACACAGGCTGCTTCCATATCTTGGCTACTGTAAATAATGCTGCAATAAGCATAGGGGTGCATATATCTTTTCAGATTACTGTTTTTGTTTTCTTTTTGTAAATACCAAATTGCTGAATCATAGGGCATTTTCATTTTTAATTCCTTGAGGAACTGTTTTGCACAAATTTATATTCCCACCAACAGCGCAAAAGTGTTCCTGTTTCCCCACATCCTTTTTCTAATGGTCTCCAAAAGATTTCAATGTCCAGTCAAGGTTGAAAACAACTAATCCAGAATAATTAGATAATTATGAGAGTTATACATTACCGAAAAAAGGCAAACAATATCATTTCCATATAAAATTAAATATTTCTTACAGCTGGTGTACCTGAGTGGCTCAGATGGTTAAGCATCTGCCTTTGGCTCAGGTCATGATCTCAGGGTCCTAAGATCGAGCCCCAAGTCAGGCTCCTGGCTCAGTGAGGAGTCTGCTTCTCCCTCTCCCCCTGCCCCTACCCCTGCTTGTGCTATCTTTCTCTCTCTTTCAAATGAAAAAATTTTAAAAACTTTTAAAAATTTTCATACGCTTTATAAAGTGTTTATGTCTGGATAGATAGATAGAGATATCATATATCATTAACCTTAAAAATCTCTATGCACATACATACATACACACGGAAGCGCACACACACACACACACACACACACACAAATGGATACAAATATATCACAGGACTAATAATTTTTTCCCACTACCCAAGGTCTTGCCAATCTGCAAAACAAAACTTTTTTCCCTTCAAAAGTATACAAAGAAGTACATTTTTCTACTTCACATGCTTACCATTACAGAAAGAGTTTACTTACATGATTGGTAAGCCTTTATTCATTCTCTGTATTTTCCTTCCTCACCCCACATGGCATTATCTTTCTCTGAGCCTGTTCTCAATCAAATGCTCCTCTAAATTGAAAAGGACTCCATCTCAAATGAATAAATTATTATATGCTACTGTCCATCACTCACCCACACATACATTTTGGAATATGACAGGAGGTATACAAAGGAGGGATATTAAGCCTGAGTTTCTGCAAAGGTAATGAGGCAACTGAAAGAAAGGGGCGACACAGTGGAAGGAGAGGAGAAGCTGGATTACTTTTGATTATTTTGAGTCTGAGGTATTGGAAGGCAGTTGGAATTTAGAACTTTTACTCCAGAAAATATGCCAAGATTGAGGATTCCACTTGGAATCCATGCATAGAAACACGATTAATAAAATGATTAAAATTAGGGATAAGACACATTTCAAATGCATACTATTTAATTAGTTAGACCTGGTATCCATCAATAATGATAACACCACATATTTTAAAGATTTTATTTATTTATTTGACAGACAGAGATCACAAGTAGGCAGAGAGGCAGGCAGAGAGAGAGAGGAGGAAGCAGGCTCCCTGATGAGCAGAGTCCAATGCAGGCTCGATCCCACTAATGCTTAACTGAACTCAATATTTAAAATTGAACTCAATATATAAAAAATTATAGACTAGGAAAGTTGTCACCAAATTTGAGAATATCATTTTAAGCTGTCATATACATCTGATGAATATTAGATGAATCTAGGGTACTTAGCTGAACAGTTCTACCTTGTTTCTGGACATATTTTATTTCTATTATGTAATGACACACATTGCAAGCCACCACTATTTTTAATATCCCACTATTTAACTAACCCATATGTTGACTGTCTATAAAATGGTCTTTCTGGAGTCAAGATGGTGGAGAAGTAGCAGGCTGAGACTACTTCAGGTAGCGGGAGATCAGCTAAATAGCTTATCTAAAGATTGCAAACACCTACAAATCCAACGGGAGATTGAAGAGAAGAAGAACAGCAATTCTAGAAAGAGAAAATCAACCACTATCTGAAAGGTAGGACTGGCGGAGAAGTGAATCCAAAGCGACGGGAAGATAGACCGCGGGGGGAGGGGCCAGCTCCCAGCAAGCGGCGGAGCAACGGAGCACAAAATCAGGACTTTTAGAAGTCTGTTCCGCTGAGGGACATCGCTCCAGTGGCTTAACTGGGGTGAAGCCCAGGCGGGGTCAGCACGGCTTCAGGTCCCACAGGGTCACAGAAGGATCGGGGGTGTCTGAGTGTCGCAGAGCTTACCGGTATTAGAACAGGGAAGCCGGCTACAGAGACAGAGCCGAGGAGTGACTCCCAGCTTGGGGTTACCTTGAACCGGTCGCAGGCTCGGTCAGCTCGGAGCGTGGCCGGAGGCCAGGGTGATGGGAGTAATTGGGCACTGTTCTCTGAGGGCGCACTGAGGAGTGGGGCCCCGGGCTCTCGACTCCTCCGGGCCGGAGACCGGGAGGCCGCCATCTTCATTCCCGTCTTCCAGAACTCTACGGAAAGCGCTCAGGGAACAAAAGCTCCCGAAAGCAAACCCAGCAAACCCGAGCGGATTACTCTGCCCGCCCTGGGTAAGGGCGGTGCAACTCCGCCTGGGGCAAAGATGCTTGAGAATCACTACAACAGGCCCCTCCCCCAGAGGATCAACAATAAACCCAGTCAGGACCAAGTTCACCTACCAAGGAGTGCAGTTTCAATACCAAGGAGAGCAGCGGAATTCCAGAGGAGAAGAAAGCAAAGCATGGAACTCATGGCTTTCTCCCCATGATTCTTTAGTCTTGCAGTTAATTTAATTTTTTTTTCTTTTTCAATTTTTTTTTCTCTTCTTCTGCTAAATTTTTTTTAACTTTTACCGTTTTCTTTTTTAACGTTTCTTAAATAGTTTATCTAATATATATATATTTTTTTTCCTTTTTATATTTTTTATCGGTTTTCCTTTTTTAATAGTTTCTTTTTTTTTTTCTTTGTGAACCCCATTTTTATCCCCTTTCTACCCCCTCACGATTTGGGATCTCTTCTGATTTGGCTAAAGCATATTTTCCTGGGGTTGTTGCCACCCTTTTAGTATTTTACTTGCTCCTTCATATACTCTTATCTGGACAAAATGACAAGGCGGAAAAAATTCACAACAAAAAAAGAACAAGAAGCAGTACCAAAGGCTAGGGACCTAATCAATACAGACATTGGTAATATGTCAGATATAGAGTTCAGAATGACGATTCTCAAGGTTCTAGCCGGGCTTGAAAAAGGCATGGAAGATATTAAAGCAACACTCTCAGGAGATATAAAAGCCCTTTCTGGAGAAATAAAAGAACTAAAATCTAAACAAGTTGAAATCAAAAAGCTATTAATGAGGTACAATCAAAAATGGAGGCTCTCACTGCTAGGATAAATGAGGCAGAAGAAAGAATTAGCGATATAGAAGACCAAATGACAGAGAATAAAGAAGCTGAGCAAAAGAGGGACAAACAGCTACTGGACCACGAGGGGATAATTCGAGAGATAAGTGACACCATAAGATGAAACAACATTAGAATAATTGGGATTCCTGAAGAGGAAACAGAGAGGGAAGCAGAAGGTATGTTGGAGAGAATTGTTGGAGAGAATTTCCCCAATATGGCAAAGGGAACAAGCATCAAAATCCAGGAGGTTCAGAGAACCCCCCTCAAAATCAATAAGAATAGGTCCACACCCCGTCACCTAATAGTAAAGTTTACAAGTCTTAGTGACAAAGAAAAGATCCTGAAAGCAGCCCGGGAAAAGAAGTCTGTAATGAACAATGGTAAAAATATTAGATTGGCAGCAGACTTATCCACATAGACCTGGCAGGCCAGAAAGAGCTGGCATGATATATTCAGAGTACTAAATGAGAAAAACATGCAGCCAAGAATACTATATCCAGCTAGGCTATCACTGAAAATAGACGGAGAGATTAAAAGATTCCAGGACAAACAAAAACTAAAAGAATTTGTAAACACCAAGCCAGCTCTACAGGAAATATTGAAAGGGGTCCTCTAAGCAAAGAGAGACCCTAAAAGTAGTAGATCAGAAAGAAACAGAGACAATATACAATAACAGTCACCTTACAGGCAATACAATGGCACTAAATTCATATCTCTCAATACTTACCCTGAATGTTAATGGGCTAAATGCCCCAATCAAAAGACACAGGGTATCAGAATGGATAAAAAAACAAAACCCATCTATATGTTGCCTACAAGAAACTCATCTTAAACCCGAAGACACCTCCAGGTTTAAAGTGAGGGGGTGGAAAAGAATTTACCATGCTAATGGACATCAGAAGAAAGCAGGAGTGGCAATCCTTATATCAGATCAATTAGATTTTAAGCCAAAGACTATAATAAGAGATGAGGAAGGACACTATATCATACTCAAAGGAACTGTCCAACAAGAAGATCTAACAATTTTAAATATCTATGCCCCTAACGTGGGAGCAGCCAACTATATAAACCAATTAATAACAAAATCAAAGAAACACATCGACAAGAATACAATAATAGTAGGGGATTTTAACACTCCCCTCACTGAAATGGACAGATCATCCAAGCAAAAGATCAACAAGGAAATCAAGGCCTTAAATGACACACTGGACCAGATGGACATCACAGATCTATTCAGAACATTTCATCCCAAAGCAACAGAATACACATTCTTCTCTAGTGCACATGGAACATTCTCCAGAATAGATCACATTCTTGGTCCTAAATCAAGTCTCAACCGGTATCAAAAGATTGGGATCATTCCCTGCATATTTTCAGACCACAATGCTCTAAAGCTAGAACTCAATCACAAGAGGAAATTTGGAAAGAACCCAAATACATGGAGACTAAACAGCATCCTTCTAAAGAATGAATGGGTCAACCAGGAAATTAAAGAAGAATTGAAAAAATTCATGGAAACAAATGATAATGAAAACACAACGGTTCAGAATCTGTGGGACACAACAAAGGCAGTCCTGAGAGGAAAATATATAGCGGTACAAGCCTTTCTCAAGAAACAAGAAAGGTCTCATGTACACAACCTAACCCTACACCTAAAGTTGCTGGAGAAAGAACAAGAAAGAAACCCTAAACCCAGCCGGAGAAGAGAAATCATAAGATCAGAGCAGAAATCAATGAAATAAAAACCAAAAAAACAATAGAACAAATCAACGAAACTAGGAGCTGGTTCTTTGAAAGAATTAATAAGATTGATCAACCCCTGTCCAGACTTATCAAAAAGAAAAGAGAAAGGACCCAAATAAATAAAATCATGAATGAAAGAGGAGAGATCACAACGAACACCAAAGAAATACAGACAATTATAAGAACATATTATGAGCAACTCTACGCCAACAAATTTGACAATCTGGAAGAAATGGATGCATTCCTAGAGACATATAAACTACCACAACTGAACCAGGAAGAAATGGAAAGCCTGAACAGACCCATAACCAGTAAGGAGATTGAAACAGTCATCAAAAATCTCCAAACAAACAAAAGCCCAGGGCCAGTCGGCTTCCCGGGGGAATTCTACCAAACATTTAAAGAAGAACTAATTCCTATTCTCCTGAAACTGTTCCAAAAAATAGAAATAGAAGGAAAACTTCCAAACTCATTTTATGAGGCCAGCATCACCTTGATCCCAAAACCAGACAAGGATCCCATCAAAAAACAGAACTACAGACCAATATCCTTGATGAACACAGATGCAAAAATTCTCGCCAAAATACTAGCCAATAGGATTCAACAGTACATTAAAAGGATTATTCACCACGACCAAGTGGGATTTATTCCAGGGCTGCAAGGTTGGTTCAACATCCGCAAATCGATCAATGTGATACAACACATTAATAAAAGAAAGAACAAGAATCATATGATACTCTCCATAGATGCTGAAAAAGCATTTGACAAAGTACAGCATCCCTTCCTGATCAAAACTCTTCAAAGTGTAGGGATAGACGGCACATACCTCAATATTATCAAAGCCATCTATGAAAAACCCACCGCAAATATCATTCTCAATGGAGAAAAACTGAAAGCTTTTCAGCTAAGATCAGGAACACGGCAGGGATGTCCGTTATCACCACTGCTATTCAACATAGTACTAGAAGTCCTAGCCTCAGCAATCAGACAACAAAAGGAAATTAAAGGCATCCAAATCGGCAAAGAAGAAGTCAAACTCTCACTCTTTGCAGATGATATGATACTATATGTGGAAAACCCAAAAGACTCCACTCCAAAACTGCTAGAACATGTACAGGAATTCAGTAAAGTGTCAGGATATAAAATCAATGCACAGAAATCAGTTGCATTTCTCTACACCAACAACAAGACAGAAGAAAGAGAAATTAAGGAGTCCATCCCATTTACAATTGCAGCCAAAACTATAAGATACCTAGGAATAAACCTAACCAAAGAGACTAAGAATCTATACACAGAACTATAAAGTACTCATGAAAGAAACTGAGGAAGACACAAAGAAATGGAAAATGTTCCATGCTCCTGGATTGGAAGAATAAATATTGTGAAAATGTCTATGCTACCTAAAGCAATCTACACATTTAATGCAATTCCTATCAAAGTAACATCCATTTTTTTCAAAGAAATGGAACAAATAATCCTAAAATTTATATGGACCCAAAAAAGACCTCGAATAGCCAAAGGAATATTGAAAAAGAGAGCCAAAGTTGGTGGCATCACAATTCCAGACTTCAAGCTCTATTACAAAGCTGTCATCATCAAGACAGCATGGTACTGGCACAAAAACAGACACATAGATCAATGGAACAGAATAGAGAGCCCAGAAATAGACCCTCAACTCTATGGTCAACTCATCTTCGACAAAGCAGGAAAGAATGTCCACTGGAAAAAAGACAGCCTCTTCAATAAATGGTGTTGGGAAAATTGGACAGCCACATGCAGAAAAATGAAATTGGATCATTTCCTTACACCACACACGAAAATAGACTCAAAATGGATGAAGGATCTCAATGTGAGAAAGGAATCCATCAAAATCCTTGAGAAGAACACAGGCAGCAACCTCCTCGACCTCAGCCGCAGCAACATCTTCCTAGGAACATCACCAAAGGCAAGGGAAGCAAGGGCAAAAATGAACTATTGGGATTTTATCAAGATCAAAAGCTTTTGCACAGCAAAGGAAACAGTGAACAAAACCAAAAGACAACTGACAGAATAGGAGAAGATATTTGCAAATGACATATCAGATAAAGGGCTAGTGTCCAAAATCTATAAAGAACTTAGCAAACTCAACACCCAAAGAACAAATAATCCAATCAAGAAATGGGCAGAGGACATGAACAGACATTTCTGCAAAGAAGACATCCAGATGGCCAACAGACACATGAAAAAGTGCTCCATATCACTTGGCATCAGGGAAATACAAATCAAAACCACAATGAAATATCACCTCACACCAGTCAGAATGGCTAAAATGAACAAGTCAGGAAATGACAGATGCTGGCGAGGATGCGGAGAAAGGGGAACCCTCCTACACTGTTGGTGGGAATGCAAGCTGGTGCAACCACTCTGGAAAACAGCATGGAGGTTCCTCAAAATGTTGAAAATAGAACTACCCTATGACCCAGCAATTGCACTGCTGGGTATTTACCCTAAAGATACAAACGTAGTGATCCGAAGGGGCACGTGCACCCGAATGTTTATAGCAGCAATGTCTACAATAGCCAAACTATGGAAAGAACCTAGATGTCCATCAACAGACAAATGGATAAAGAAGAAGTGGTATATATACACAATGGAATACTATGCAGCCATCAAAAGAAATGAAATCTTGCCATTTGCAACAACGTGGATGGAACGAGAGGGTATCATGCTTAGCGAAATAAGTCAATCGGAGAAAGACAACTATCATATGATTTCCCTGATATGAGGGAGAGGAGATGCAACATGGGGGGTTAAGAGGGTAGGAGAAGAATAAATGAAACAAGATGGGATTGGGAGGGAGACAAACCATAAGTGACTCTTAATCTCACAAAAGAAACTGAGGGTTGATGGGGGGAGGGGGGTTGGTAGAGGGGGAGTGGGGTTCTGGATATTGGGGAGGGTATGTGCTATGTTGAGTGCTGTGAAGTGTGTAAACCTGGTGATTCGCAGACCTGTACCCCTGGGGATAAAAATATATGTTTATAAAATCAAAAAAAAAAAAAAAAGGTCTTTCTGGCTGAAGGAGCCTTACCTACAAGAATCATGACACTCAATCAAAGTTAAATCTCAACAAAGTTAGAGATTACTTCATAACTCATTCTTTGGTTACTTACTTTGGACATAGAGAGGAGACAGAGATTATTAATATTAAATGTGGATATCCCAAGGATTTATTACCTAACTTATAGTAGATTCTCTACATGCTAGTATTTTTTTAATTTTATATGATTGAATTCTCAATAGTATTTTTCATATGAATAGAAGTCTACTTTTTTAGTAAAAAATCATTGTTCTCATTCTGGAAAAATGTTAAGAGTACAGTAATAAAATTCAACATAACATTAACTGTTTTAGTAACCCAACATACAATTATCAAGTATCTGTTGTGTTTCAGGCATAGATTGAGTGATGAATATAACAAATAAGAATAATAGAATGTGATTCTCACTCTCAAAATCTAGAAAGCATTATCACATCACAGTGTGGGCTTTGGACTGTTTGATAGGAGTTCACTCTGAAAATGTACTGTTCATGCAACTATTTGCATATAACCACTCAAAGTCAGTTTTTCATGTAAAAAATACAGATCAACATATAAAGTGTTAGACAACCCAGGAAAGAGAGAGTGTCTCAGCCATCTTGAGAGACAGAGGTCCTCCCATAGTCACTCCATGTCAGAAGCCTTGTGGGTTAGCCATTATACTGAGGGAACCCTCAATGCCAGAAAACCAAGGTCTGTTCTCCAGCTATTTGATTAACATAGATAAAATTCCTTGGATCCAAGTTAGTGAGGATGATTACATTTTAAATAATTCTACACAATGTATTTGGATGAGTGTTGAGGGAATCAACTCTTTCATGCACAGAATTCCAACTAATCTAATGGTTATACTAATGCCTCCTGTCATTTTTCATATCTGATATTTCTGAGCTCTGAGTCTTTTGAGGGTTTCGCAGGTGGTTGGTCCCTCCTCAGGTATTTCCCTCTGCTTATTCTAGACTTCACTTCCTTCTGTTTTGTTTCATCCATGATTATATCTCTATCTTTCAGAAATTGGCTGATTTTTTTTTTCCTTCGCTGCCAGAACTCACTTCTTTTTCATTATTGTTTGAGGCTTTTAAATTTTTATTCCTTTAATATAATTTTAATGGAGGTTTAGAAGAACCAGGAGATTAAAATCTATGTTTTCTATATTGTGCTCAAAAGGAAAATTCTATGAACCTTTTTTAAACATAAGATTTACTTTTTTTTAATGACACAACCTTAAGTTATTTTGACTGAGAGTTTATTTCTGCCTCTTAAACATAATTTTCCATTTTGGAAATTCTCTGCAGAATCCATGCTTTAACTCAGTTTGATGCTAATATTATAAAGCACATGAGAGAATAAGAGGTTTAAGGGAATTTTTACCTAGGTGTTAAAAAAAAAGTATTAGCTAGGTAAATGCAATGTATTTCAAGATGAGAAGTCTATCAATTATTTCTATCACCTCCATAATAAAATCTCTTTTTCTTTATCCTCCTTCCAAATTGCTATTCCACGTTGGAGAAAATGTTGAAAGATCAGAGCTTCTGCCAGAGAATATATGTCTAAACTAAAAGAGGAAGTGGTTTATAGAAGGGGAAAAAAGGGTATGATATCTTCTGTGGTGTTAGAATTATTCCAAACTTAGAAAACTAACTGTAGAGCAAGTAAACTGCTATAAGAATAGTAGTTTTCTTCCATATCATGAAGTGTTCAAAAATCTATTCCTTGATTGGTAAGACTGAACACATTGTTTTTGTCCTATATTCATAGAGGAAATCCATCAAATTTGAGAGAGCAGAAGAAAATTGTCCATCTCGATTTATTTGACTTACCGGAAGTTTATTTGCAGAACTATGAGACTCCCTTCAGTAGAATGTCATTTTTGGTCTTCTCTCTCTTTTTAAATGTGCAATGGCTGGAGATATAGTCTATGCTGATATTAAAATTGATAGGACTTTTTCTTTAGAAAATTCATCGTCACTTCAGAAATCTGGTAAGTTGGCTTTAGGGGTCCTTTTAAAATTAATATTTTACTTTTAATCTCCTTTATTTCTATCCTGCATTTGTATATGTCTTAAATAGTTAGCAGGCTGGATTCCAAGAAAAGTTGATTGAATGCAAGAATAAGAGTGACGAGGTGATGGACATTGGGGAGGGTATGTGCTATGGTGAGTGCTGTAAAATGTGTAAGCCTGATGATTCACAGACATGTACTGCAGGGACAAATAATACATTATATGTTAATAATTTAAAAAATAAAATAAGTGTAAGAAAACTAAAATAAATAAAATAAAATAATAAAAATAAAAATAAAAAAGAATAAGAGTGAATGTTTTTAATCAGACAAAATTAATTGTAATTTTATTTTTTTCTTTTCTTTTTCAAGTTTTTTTTTTAATTCCAGTTAGTTAACCTACAGTGTAATATTAGTTTCAGGTATAGAATTTAGTGATTCATCATTTACATATAACACTGTGGATGCAGCTAGAGAGTATTATGCTAAATGAAATAAGTCATTCAGAGAAAAACAAATACCATATGATTTCACCCATATATGGAATTTAAAAGACTAAACAAATGAATATAGGAAGAAAAAAACAGAGAGGCAAACCAAAAAACAGACTCTTAACTGCATGGAACAAACTGAGGGTTCCTGAAAGGAGGGTGAGCAGGGGGATGAGTTGAACTTTGCTTTTGATTTTCATAGCCTTTCTATTCTTTTTATTTCTTACAGTGAACATTTATACAGTGACTTCTATATTTATGACCCCCTTTCTTTACAGTTTCATGTACCTCTGATTAAATCTGTCTTTTGACTATAATATAAATTCTCTTAAACAAAGGAAAAAAGTACTTGGCTATAATTCACATTGTTAATTATCTTTTTGAAATTTGCATAATGTTAGGATAACAATGTTAAACTAAACTAAGAGGACATGAAATGCTGGTATTTTATTTCATGAAGTTTAGAATTAATGAAACTCTGAGTAATAGAATATTTGTGGAATACGAAGAGAAAGGTACATAACTAAGGATAACATTGTACCTTAAACACAAGCCACCGCAAAGGGTGGTAGATTTTCATATTCAGTGCGTTTTTTCATCCTCTAAAGTATTAGGGAAACTTTTGTGTTGCATTTCTGTTCTTTTCTCTAGGGTAAGAATTTGTTATATTATAAAGTTTATATAAAATGTTTACATAATTTAAGTCTCATTGCATTTGTACTGTGTAATGAATATAATGTTTTGCTTTACTATATTTCCAAATAATGTATTTCTACTTTTATATTTTTTAATTTGCTGTTACCAAATAAATCTGAGGTGTGGTTTTCTCTGATTGCAAACACATATTATTTCTTATTTTTAAACATTACCTCTCTGACCTTGTCCAATAAAAGCTTATCCGCCTTCTTTTTTCCCTAGTCTGAGTGCTTTCATTTTCAATGACAAGATAGAACTTAATTTTAAAAATAATGTGGACTAGAGTTGCCTTCTTATTCTTCCACCCAGGAAAACTCTCATACTATTAGTCCAATTTGCCAGAAGTTATTTTAGCTCAGTTCAAGGAACAAAACTAGTATTTTCAATTCTGCATTCCAGGGTTTGATTTCCTTTTTGTTTACAGATAGAACTTTACTTCCTTCCTGGTTTAGAGATTTGGGGATAACATTTTTAATGCTATCTGGTCCAGTCTACTAATATTAAAAAGAGAACACCTAAATATATAAAGATTAAGTTACCTACTCACAATGGTGCTTGTGACCAGAAGCCAAATATTTTATTACTTCACTGCATATCCCTAGGGTAGGATAAATAAAACTTCTGTTCTCATGTGTCATATCATTGTAAATGGAAAGAATTATTTGATACACTGAATTGTCATGTTCTACAGAGCCCTACATATGATATGACATGGCCTTAGTTTTCCTCTTCTAACTCCCTATGTTTTACTTATTTTGCTCTGGCTGTTGTCCTCTTTCCTCCTTGAAGTTACATATGCCTTACCACTTCAGAGCCTCACATGTGTTGAGACCCTTTCCCTATTCTCTTAATCTTCATATTCATTTGTTCTTTAAGATAAAACAAAGAGACTGTCATGATAAAATTGAGCAGATTACTAGTGAGAAAGTATGATTCCACTGGGAATATCCCAGGCAAACATTGAGAAATTCGTGCTTTTCATAAATCTTACTTTGGGGCCTGAAAGAATGACCTAATAACCCTTATGTCAGTGTTCTAATGAAATCTGAAATTTTATTCTGTAAATTTTTAGGTCCACACACCTAGCTGTTTATATTAAAAACATATGTAGGGATACAATCCCCTTCTCCTTGCAATTGCCTTGATGGGCACAATTTGCATTGTTTTACATGATACATGAAAATACATGGATATTTTATGCTCTGAGAATTAATAAGCTTCCATGAAAGATGTTTTATTCAACAACAGTAGTCATTTAAACATAGAGCAAAGTTCTCTGTAGTAATAGATAAGAATTTAGGTTAATCGGTCTTGATGCTTGACTTTATAATTGGTTATATTTCAACATCAGTTATTTCATTACTTTCTCAATGTATTGTATATATGTTTGCATATGTCATGTATCTAGTGGCATTGATATACTGCAATTATTTTGGAATAGAGATTGTTGGTTTAACCATCGGCCAAAGCTAATAATTCTTGCTTCTTTTCCTGATTTATTTTTATCTTTTGAGTACTCCAAAGACAATGAGGTAGTATGGACAGCAAACCAGCCACTGTTTGGGTAGTCAAGAGAGCCGAAGCTTGATCTCAGCTCTCTTTTCAAATAACTGTAATTGTGGACTTGAATATCCACATAAATATGTAGACATTGGACAAGGTAATCCCTAAAAGTACTTTTATTTTAAAATAAAAATGAGTGAAATGTATGAAATTACTGTTATGTATCACTATGTAAAGTAGGCATATTACATAAGAGAGAAAAGAATGGATTAATCCAAATAGGTGGATGTTGTCAACAAACTTACAAGAGAATCTGGAGGGTCTCAGTCTTATATAAAAACATAGGACTGCAGAGAGCAGATCACTGTAAGATTAATGCTGTGAAACATGTATGATGAACCCACAAAGAAAAACTCATATCCATTCACAGTTTTATAAGTCTCCTCTTCACAAACCGGAAAGCCAAATATGTTCTCTGTGTGTGTGAACATGAGCAAAAAGAAGCTGGGTCTATGTATTTCAAAGGAAATTAACTTAGAAGCTTGATAACCAAGGAAGTTTATTTAGCTCCCTCTTACCTCTGACTATATAAGGATTTAACTGCTGGTCTTATGATCAATTTCTATCTGTCCAATCTATCCAATATTGTAGATTCTCACCATCATGGCATTTTCCTGAAAGTTGGATGTGCAATGATCATCACCCTATTTGTAACAGTAATTGTGCTGAGCATTTTGAGTAAGTAATTAATCAAGATTATTCATTTATCCTAAAGCATTTTTCTTTAATGACCTGTTGTAATTGTGTTTGCTGTTCAAGTGTTTCCTGAACAATACAGGACAACTTCACAGAACATATGAAATTTGAAAAAATTAAAATTAGAGATTTTTTCATAGACCTTCAGCATGTGATGTCATTACGGATTCATTTCACTGATAAAGGAAAAAGAAGTCAAGAATATGTTTATATTTTGTGATCAAATCACACAATGCGGGTTGATAGTGCGTTATACACAAGCTTCTCTAAAACTACATTCAGATGAAAGGAAATTAAATTATGTAGTATATTTCTATATAAGTTTATTCATATTAGCTACTCCTGGCCACTATCAATCTTGTATCAATAAGTGAGAAATCTGCCTACAATTAATCAACTAACTTGAGTATTTAAAAATTGTACTCATGGATTATGCTGAGTGAAATAAGTCAAGCAGAGAGAGTCAATTATCATATGGTTTCACTTATTTGTGGAGCATAA
Source organism: Lutra lutra (assembly GCF_902655055.1). Taxonomy (NCBI): domain Eukaryota; kingdom Metazoa; phylum Chordata; class Mammalia; order Carnivora; family Mustelidae; genus Lutra; species Lutra lutra. Next base: position 91,180,094 of record NC_062285.1, read on the forward strand.
CAAATAGCATGGAGGACAAGGGGAGATGGAGAGGAGAAGGGAGTTGAGGGAAATTGGAAGGGGAGGTGAACCATGAGAGACTATGGACTCTGAAAAATGATCTGAGAATTTTGAAGGGGTGGGGGGTGGGAGGTTGGGGGCACCAGGTGGTGGGTATTGTAGAGGGCACGGATTGCATGGAGCACTGGGTGTGGTGCAAAAATAATGAATACTGTTATGCTGAAAAAATAAAAAAAAATAAAAAATTAAAATAAAAATTGTACTCATGTACTTTGGACATAAGGGCATAATTCAATATTCAGATAGCAAATATTTTAAGTATTGAATAAATGTTTGGAGAAAAGTTCTTCATATATATCTATAGAACAAAGGTAATATATAGATTATATATATTCCAAGGAATTCAGGCTTTCAGATGAAATCCTAGAACAGGCCAATGCATACAAACCTTAAGCCCCAGAAAGCTATTTAATTTTACAGCTTTAATAAAAGTTTTAATTTTACAGCTAATTGCAGCTGTAAAATTAGGGCAGAGGGAAGCAAAAATAAAATCTCTTCTATATATTTTTTGTTAGGTTAATAGATTTGTTTGTTACTAGCATAGCAGTTTTTTAATAAAATATTTTTGTTACTAATAGATTCATTACTAAAATAGATTTTTAAAGATTTAATTGCATAATACACAATATTATGAAATTAGAAGTTACCAAAAGTAAGCTCAGTTAAATGGCCCTCAAAAAAAAAAAAAAAAGATACCTTCCTCATTGGAGAAAAACTACTCTGGGCTCACCCTACCCTTCTCTATGCAGCATTTACATGCAAAATCCTGAAAGAACCAGAATTATGAACCAAACCAAAACATACAAAATCTTCCCTCTGAATCAGGTGACACTGGACATAATTTAACAATATCTCACTAAACCCAAACTATACAAATGAAGCTTATGACTACAGCTGGTTATTTTGTGTTCATTAAAATAAATATGAAAACTCCAAGAAAAAAATTAGGTGACTAGCCCTCCTCTCCCAGATCATATTTTATTAATATGTTAATAAAAGTAATAAGAATGCAAAGAAAAGATCAAGCCTTAGAAAAATAGTGTTGTTTGTCTCCTTAAGTTTTTAATTATTTAACTTACAATAGAATTTCTACGTTATTGGACTTTAGAGAGTCACTAGAACCCAATAGTTTTATGCTTTGTATTTAATTAGGAAAATACGTTCCTTCTTTCATCAGTTATCCAGTTGAAATATGCAAGACATAATGCAGTGGAAAATGAATCAAAAGAGAAATTTTGTACTGGTAAAAATAAATCTGGAACAATCACCTCAACAGGTAACATAATTTTATGTTGTCTAATTCCAGAGACATGGACAGTAACATCGGTTTTACCAGAATATATTTGAAAAGAGAGATTCCTCTACCCTATAGAGGGATGGTTAAGGTCATTGTTTTTTATGGATCCATTATAGTCTATGACAAAAATGTTCAAGGATCCAAGACAAATGAGGAAAATGAGCTTATAAAGAGTTCTAGATTAATGAAAATGTATTTCATGGAAATGATTGCATTTTATCATTTTTATTTCAATTGGGACATACACAAGTGCAGAATGTAGTCAAAATATTTTCATTCTTATTTTTTTTAAGATTTTATTTGTGTATTTGACAGAGAGAGAAACAGCAAGAGAGGGAACACAAGCAGGGGGAGTGGGAGAGGGAGAAGCAGTCTCCCGCTGAGCAGGGAGCCCAATGAGGGGCTCCATTCCAGGACCCTGGGATCATGACCTGAGCCAAAGGCAGACACTTAACGACTGAGACACCCAGGCACCCCTATTTTCATTCTTAAAGTTCATGACATATTCATTTTTTTTTACCAGGTAATGTTATTACATGCAAAATTATTGTAAATGGTAATGTTATGTTAATCTTTCTCTTGCTCTTTCATATTTGCACACTTTTAAAAGTCAAGAAAACAATTATTCAGCCTTTCTGCATTTTTTCCAGTGGTTTTATTACATCTTTAAATTTCTTAAAGTCAATCAGAGAAAGACAACGGTCATATGATCTCTCTGATATGAGGAATCTGAGAGGCAGGGCAGGGGCGTCGCGGGGAGAAGGGAGTGAAAAAGTGAAACAAGATGGGACTGGGAAGGGAGACAAACCATAAGAGACTCTTAATCGCAGGAAACAAACTGAGAGTTGCTGGGGTTGGGGGTGTAGGGGTAGGGTGACTGGGCGATGGACATTGGGGAGGGTATTTTAAAAATTGGTTAATTTAATTCTTAACTCCATATTGAAAAACTATATATCATTCTTCTTTTGAACATCCAGGTATAATTCTATTAGAAAGACCTACTAGTCCATAATGTTGTGTACATACAAATTCTGGGAATGCATTAAACCATTAAATTGGACTTTGATATTTCCAAGTCCCCTTCACCACATTCTAAAAACTATCTGATACACCATATGTTCTTCTTTTTCTAACTTGTGTGACTCTGAGGGCAAATTTTATGAGATGCTATCCCCAGAGAAAAAGCACTGCGGTATACTATTACCAATACAGAGGCAGTAGCAGTGGTATTAAATAAAGCTCTAGCTTTAAATTCTGTCAAACCTGTTTTCTTTTTTTTTTAAGATTTTATTCTTTATTTGTCACAGAGGGAGAGAACACAGGCATGGGGAGTCGCAGGCAGAGAGAAAAGCAGGCTCCCCACTGAGCAAGGAACTTGATGCAGGACTCTACCCAGCACCCTGGGATCCTGACCTGAGCCAAATGCACACTTAACCAACTGAGTCACCCAGGCCTCCCAAACCTGTTTTCTAATCCTCATCCTATTCTTATAAATGTGTAAGCCACCACTCCTAGAATCTTAGATCGAATTCATCAGGAAAGAAAAACAATAAAACTTTTAAAATATGTGAAGTAAAACTTAATTGATCTATTCAGCCATCATTTCTAATGCTTTGTTAACCTTCTCTCTATTTTCTTTCTAGAATCTAAATCTAGAATTTAGATGTACAATAGGCTTATGCTCCCCCATTTCAGTTACCATCCCATTTTTGTCTTCCTTGTCGATTTGTGCTGAAGGCAATGTTTCCAGGTGTATCCTGCAGCTTACAAGGTCCCTCTCTTCCTGTGTCCAAGCAACGGACTCATTCATGGAATCTAATTTCAATGATCAGAGTTTTCTCTTTTTTAAAAAATAATATATATACCTTTAAAAAAGGTATATATTGGGGCACCTGGGTGGCTCAGTGGGTTAAGCCTCTGCGTTCAGCTCAGGTCATGCTCTTGGGGTCCTGGGATAGAATCCCATATCGAGATCTCTGCTCAACAGGGAGCCTGCTTCCATTCCTCTCTCTCTGCCTGCCTCTCTGCCTACTTGTGATCTCTGTCAAATAAATAAATAAAATCTTTTTAAAAAAATGGTTGGGAAATCCTGCTTCATACTATCTAGTCAAATTATCTACTATCAGAAATATAGAAGTAAAAATATAGTAGTTTCTTATTAAATATGTTCTTAAAAGTCCCAGTTGCGTGGTTGCTGCTTTAACTATAATCACAGCATATATTTGGCATTATTACCTGGAAAGGGTTGGATTTGGTGTATTATATCAATCTAAAGAAAAACTGTACAACTGAGACAAGTGTGGGGACTTAATATTGAAAGCAAGAGCAAGGATCCTGTGAATATACATTGCTCACCTTCCACTTTTATTTTTACCTATATGCTTGCCATTTCTGATGTTGTTCTCTCTCCGATACGAAAGTTTCCAGTGAGAAACATTCCCCATTGGTCCGAAGAATTTTCTCTGATATTCATTGTAGTGACTATTTGATAATGGATCCTTTTAGTTTTCTTTTATCTGAAAGTGTCTTAAATTTGCCATGCTTTTAGAAAGATATTTTCATTGGATGTGAAATATTTTGTTGATTTTTTTCCCTTAAACAATTTTTTAAGGTTTTTATTTAAATTCCAGTTAGTCAATGTACAGTGTAATATTAGTTTTGGGTATGCAATACAGTGATTCAATAGTCCCATACAGCACCCAGTGCTTATCACAGCAAGCCCCCTTCTTAATCCCTATCTCCTACGTCACTCATTCCCCATCCACCTCCTCTCAGTTTGCTCTCTCTAGTTAAGAGTCTGTTTCTTAGTTCCCTTCAAAAATTTGAAGATATTTTTCACTATGTTCAGTTCCCCTCAATGCATGATGAGAATGAGGGATTTTTTTCTTTTTAAATAGTTGTATTCTTGTAAATGGCACACAGTTTTTCTCTGCTTTCAAGATTTTCCTCTGTCATTGGTTTTAAGCAGTTTGTTTTATTTTTACATATGATTTTCCTCATATTTATCCTGCTTAGGGCTTGATGAGTTTCTTGAAAGTATAAATTTATAAATTTAAATATGTTAGAGAAATTTTAGCTATTATCCTTTTTTCCCTTTATTTTCTCCTTCATCTAGTTCTAAGACTTCAATTTCTTTTTTTTTTCTTACATTTTTTTAAAGGTCTTATTTCTTTATTTGTCAGAGAGAAAGAAAGCAAAAGCAGGGGGAGCAGCAGGCAGAGGGAGAAGCAGTTTCCCCACTGAGCAAGGAGTCCGATGCAGGATTAGATTCTAGCACCCTGGGATCATGACCCAGGGCAGACACTTAACTTCATCAGTATATGATATTAGGGATACGGTTTCTTTTCATTACTTATCCTTGTTCCTTCTAGTTTCTTTCAATTTCTCCACTGCTCACAAATCATGCCCCTCTAAAGACTGGAAGCTACATGGAGGGAAATGTTACTGGATTGCTGAAGATAAGAAATCTTGGGATGAAAGCAAAAATGACTGTGCCATGAAAAATTCACATCTCCTGGTGATTCAAGACTTCATTGATATGGTGAGATATCAAACTTAGAGATTATAGCATCTTTCACATTTTCAAGGCAGTCATTGGGCTACATATTTGAAAATTTATTTTTTTGAAGATTATTTATTTATGTGTCAGAGAGAACCCAAGCAGGGGAAGTGGCAGGCAGAGCACACAGAGGGAGAAGCAGGCTCCCTCCTGACCAGGGAACCTGAGGCAGCATTCGATCCAGGAACCTAGGATCATGACTTGAGCCAAAGGCAGACGCTTAATCTACTGAGTCACCCAGGTGTCCCACATATTTGAAAATTTCTATGAAATAAATTCTAAACTTCATTGCTATTAACTACGCAAATACTGTTTGAATGAATCATTGAACTACAGGATTATTTTTGGCTTTTTTGGGGGGGGGGCTATGGATTGAAGGAATTCATTTGGTACTGTACACCTAAGTTCTCCTCCACAAGAGATCCCCACTGCTAACTAGATTCCATTTTAAAATATAAGACAGTAAGTATTTTATCTCCTCTCTCATGTTTATTGCAATGTTCCCAAAGGCTGCAGTCAGATATCATGGCAGCTAAAATTAAGATGATAACTGAGAGAAAGGAAATATAGAATAGTCGTCACTAACATTTCATTCTCCCTTGAGCAGAATACTTCGTTAACTCTGGTTTAATTTAAATGGGAGTTCTATTGCATGAATGTCAGACACAAAACCTTTAATTAATAAGGCCAATGTAGATGTTAATTAGCAAGCATCAAACAAGGATAATCAGCATGAGGATTAGTATATTGGCATAACAAGTTATGTCAAAGCTTCTGGTTCTGAAAATCCAGTGATCAGAAGTGCTGTACTACCGTGGTTGAGTCATAGCCATCTGGGGTGGATAGCACAGCTGTTGAAACTTCTGAAGAGAAAAAAAAGTCTCCTGAGTTTGAGAGGAATCCACCACAACTAGAAAAACAAGAGCAGAAGTAAACTATCGTCTCGCTGTAACCAGAGTAACCCCAAATCTCAAACTGTCAGACTGTCTATCAGATGCAGTTCAAATTGATTCAAATATCAGCCAAATTCAGGATAGATTAAGAGCTGAAAAGAGATCTATTTTCTTCTCCAAGAGGTAATTTTAAGACAAAAAAGGGGAAGCAGATATCAACTGGAAAGCATTTCGTGAGAATGCTCTGAAAGGGATAAATAATAAATCATTTCATGGAGAAATTATGCAACAAAAGATTTCACTCAGAAACCCATCTATTTCCTGCTCACCATCAAAGGGAAGGATGCTGAAATGGAGAAAAGACATGTCTTCTAGGCAATTGATTAACCAGACTAGGGAGACCAGTAAACTGAGACAACTTTTTTGAAATTTTTTTATTTAAATTCAATTTAGTTAACATACAGTATACTATTAGTTTCAGGGATAGAATTTAGTGATTCACCAACTGTGTATAACACCAAGTGCTCATTACATCATGTGTCCTCCTTAATGTCCATCATCCAGTTACCCTATCTCCCCACCCAACTCCCCTCCAGCAACCCTCAGTTTGTTTAGAAACTTTCTTCTTCCTGTTCAGATTACCTCTCTCACATTATTCCTAAGCAAATCAATGGGCCAGATATAATTGTTCTCTTTCATGGATAAATAAAGAATCTGAATGGAATCAGCATAGGATTTATGCACACATATTTCTCTTCCAAAAAAGACATGTATTAGAGTTGGTGGGAATGCAAGTTGGTGCAGCCACTTTGGAGAACAGTGTGGAGATTCCTTAAGAAATTAAAAATAGAGATTTCCTATGACCCTGCAATTGCACTACTGGGTATTTACCCCAAAGATACAGATGTAGTGAAAAGAAGGGCCATCTGTACCCCAATGTTTATAGCAGCAATGGCCACGGTCGCCAAACTGTGAAAAGAACCAAGATGCCCTTCAACGGACGAATGGATAAGGAAGATGTGGTCCATATACACTATGGAGTATTATGCCTCCATCAGAAAGGGTGAATACCCAACTTTTGTAGCAACATGGATGGGACTGGAAGAGATTATGCTGAGTGAAATAAGTCAAGCAGAGAGAGTCAATTATCATATGGTTTCACTTATTTGTGGAGCATAAGAAATAGCATGGAGGACATAGGGAGATGGAGAGGAGAAGGGAGTTGAGGGAAACTGGAAGGGGAGGTGAACCATGAGAGACTATGGACTCTGAAAAACAACCTGAGGGTTTTGAAGGGGCGGGGGTTGGGAGGTTGGGGGAGCCAGGTGGTGGGTATTAAAGAGGGCACATATTGCATGGAGAACTGGATGTGGTGCAAAAACAATGAATTCTGTTACACTGAAAAGAAATATAAATAAATAAATAAATAAAATATATATTAGAAAAAAATAATTCCTCCAAAAACCAGAAAATAATTTTCTAGCAAATACTTTTCTAGCTCTCAAATAAGTGAAGAATAAAATGAAACAAAGAGAATTATTAGTCCATCTAGAATTCCCTTGTGCCATCATATGGCAAAAAAAAGAAAAAAGAAAGAAAAGTAGAAAGAGGAGGGGAAAAGGAAGTAAGAAGAAGAGAGTGAGAAAAAGAGATAGTTAAACAAACAAAAAAAAACAGGAAAAGAAAGGAGGTTTATAGCTTTCACGAATGATGCAAAGATCTCGAAATGTTACTACAATTTTTAAATGAGAAAGAGTCGATTAACTTTAAATTGCCAGCTTGTTTCAAATTCATTGGAAAGTTAAGTTTGCAGAGCCAAAATCTCTGCTGAAACAGGTACCTGTGGGAGAGAAGACACGTCCTCACTTACTTGGAACACACAAATCAGACACCAAACATCAGAAAGGGGAGTTCTGTCAGAGTAATTGAAAAATGAGTTACGTCTGAGAGCGAGTGGGCAAAAACAATGTGAATGAAGCTCCTGGGCTTGGCAGAAACTGGAGGATTCTACAACCCCTTGAAGGCTATTTTTTTTTCTGTAAATGCCACTGGTTCTCAAGATTAGAAAGAACCATAAGAATGTGTCCTTCGCGGTCCAGACTCGGGAGAAGAAAAGAGCAATGTTGAAGTAGCAAGGAATTCCGCCAAGATCCTTGTCCCCAGTCTGCCCTGTGCGCTATGGAACAACAGCTTTCATGCATGTGTTGGTGAGAAGGACAAGTGCCCTTGGGGAACTGGTGCGAAACACCGCTGCACGTGCGAAAGAGGATGGGGAGGGGCGAGAATACTGGATGGGATCACAGTTACAGGCAGGGTAGGGGTGGCAGAAGGGAGAAAGCCACACAGAGAAGACACAGGGATGAGTGACTGCCTAAGACTGAGGCATAATCAGAACAAACAAGACCACTGAGTCCACCGCCTCTAACTGTCATGCTAACAGATTTCAAACAGGAAGTAGAGAAGAACACTGCTGCGAGAGGGGCAGGGGAGGAGGAAGAACATGCAGAGAGATCTTCTCTGAGGCATGGTGCAAAGGGAAACTGAAATGCTCCGGTCAAGCAGACATTTCTCTGGCAAACAAACAAACAAAAACCAGGAAACACGAGACATTACAGGAATTAGAAACCTGTGGCGCATTGAGGATAGCAATAATTCGCACACTCACCCCCGTAATGATAAACTTAAACCCCACATTGAAGACACAGGAGAAGGAACTCTGTGTTCATTTCTATCCACAAAACTATTTAACTCAGTCGCCACATGCTAGACAGCTTTCAACAATCAAGTACGAGGTATAAAAAGAGGAAGGAGGAGGGGGAGGGGGGAGGGGGAGGAGAAGGAAAAGGAGAAGAAGAAGAAGAGGAAGAGGAAGAAGAAGAAGAAACAAGACCCTCCCAAGAACAAGGAGAACTATTGCACAATGATAAAGGGGTTATATGAGTTTGCCAGGGCTGCCATAACAGAATACTACAAATTTAATGACTTAGGCAATAAAGATTAATTTCTCCAGGTTCTGAAGGTTGCAAGTCCAGGATCAAGATATTGGCAGGTTTCATTTCTCATGATGACTCTCTCCTTGGCTTTCAGCTGGCCACCTTTCTACTGTGTCCTCACATGGTCTTTCCTCTGTGTATGTGCATCTGTGTCTGTGTGTCCAAATTTTTCTTATAAGGCCACCAATCAGACTTAATTAAGACCCATTCTAATAGCCCTACTTTAGCTTCATGACCTCGTTAAAGGCTGTGACTTCAAATGCAATCATATTTTGAGGTACTGGGGTTAAGACTGCAACATAGGAATTTTAGAGAGACACAATTCAGTCCATAATATTACGCCATTCTGTCCCCTGAATCTCATAGCAGGGATCAATTATATATGTATATGCAGCAAGGTTAACACTGATAGAACTAAAAAAGGAAATGGAGAAATTCACAATTACACTTGGAGTTGTCAACACTCCTCTTTGAGTAACTGAAAAAACAAGTCTCATAAATAAATAAATAAATAACCTGAACAATGCTTTCAACCAATTCAACCTAATTAATCTTTTTAAAAATTATTTTTATTAACATATAATGTATTGTTTGCTCCAGGAGTACAGGTCTGTGAATCATTGGGTTTACACATTTCATGGCACTCACCTTAGCACTTACCCTCTCCAATGTCCATAACCCAACCACGCTTTTCCTACCCCGCCCCGGCAATGCTGTTTGTTTCCTGAGATTAAGAGTCTCTTATGGTTTATCTCCCTCCCCAGTCCCATCTTGTTTCATTTTTTCCCTCCCTTCCCTCCATGACCCCCTGCCTTGCTTCTCAAATTCCTCATGTCAGAGAGATCATATGATAATTGTCTTTCTCTGATTTACTTATTTCACATAGCATAATACCCTCTAGTTCCATCCATGTTGTTGCAAATGGCAAGATTTCATTTCTTTTGAAGGCTCCATAGCATTCCATTGTATATATACACCACATCTTCTTTGTCTATTCATCTGTTGATGGACATCTAGGTTCTTTCCATAGTTTGGCTATTGTAGACATTGTTCCTATAAATATTCAGGTGCACGTGCCCCTTCGGATAACTACATTTGTATTTTTAGGGTAAACACCCAGTAGTGCAATTGCTGGGTTATAGGGTAGCTCTATTTTCAACTTTTTGAGGAACATCCATGCTGTTTTCCAGAGTGGCTGCACCAGCTTGCATTCCCACCAACAGCATAGGAGGGTTCCCTTTCTCGGCATCCATGCCAACATCCTTGACCTAATTAATCTTATAGAAAACTATATCCAATAAAAGCAGGTTGCACTTTTTTTTCAATACACCTAGAACTTTCATGAAGACAGACCATATTTGGAGACCCAGTAAACTTTAAAAAATTACAAATACAGATATTATCTAAAACATGTGTCAGACCATAACAAAATTAAACTGGAAATTAGAAATGGAGTAGTATTTGGAAAATTCCCAAATATTTGAAAATTAAACAATACACTTTTAAATAATGTATGGGTCAAAGAAGTAGTGATCAGAGGAAAATTTTTAAATTATATGATGAATTGAATGTAAACAACATTTTAACATCAAAAGTCACACGTTTCAGCTTAAGAAAGAGCTTAGAAGGAAATTTATAGCATTGAGTGTTTACATTTGAGAAGAAGATAATGTAGAGTCAATCATCTAAACTTCTCTTAAAAAAAAAGGCTAGAAAAAGAGAAAACTAGACCCAAAGCAAGCAGAAGAATGGAAAATGTACATTACTAAATGCAAGTCTTACTATAAAGCAAAATTAATTAATATAGTATAGAATTGGCAGAGGAGAGATATGTAGATCAGTGAAACTGAACAGAGACACTAGAAACAGGCCTACCAGAATTTAGTCAACTGATTTTTTGGCCATAGTGCAAAGATAATTCAATGGAAAAACACTTATTCCCTCTCTTGTATGCCAATGACTATTTATGTTCCTACAAACAGTTATGACATTTGGCATATGAGTTTGACTGCAGGTGGGGGAGAACCAAAATCACTGGAGCTTAACCAAGGTAGTTGTATACTTTGTTTATTGAATCTGAAACACTTTTAATTATAAGAGGTAACATTAGTACACATAAAAGCATTAGCACAATTAAAAAGAAAAACAAAGCTCCCAATTAAACTGCTACAAGCTATAGACTGATGTTTCCAATTTCAAAGTGTTAAAATAGGAGGGAAATCTGTCTATTCATATATGCAATAGGTCATGTCAACCACATTGTAGTCCATACAGCTATGGATTTCTGGGCTCAACAGTAGGGTGCTCTCTGTGTTACCTATTTCCGGTTGATTTGCACCATATCCATGTGCTAGCCATCAGAAAAGAGGAAAATGACAAATGGAAGGATATAGCCCTAGCTTTTAAATGTGCGATTAGAATTTCAGTATCTGGCTAATTCACTAGCCAGAAATTAGGTCAGTCACATTGTCACACTAAGCCAAAAGGGAGCCTTAGAAATACAGCCTTCATTAATCTGGCCATATATATGGCTCAGGGGTTATATTCCTATAGAATAAGAAATATTCATGGGGCACCTGGCTGGCTCAGTGGGTTAAAGCCTCTGCCTTCAGTTCGGGTCACGATCCCAGGGTCCTGGGATTGAGCCCCACATCGGGCTCTCTGCTCAGTGAGGAGCCTGCTTCCTCCTCTCTCTTTGCCTGCCTCTCTACCTACTTGTGATCTCTGTCTGTCAAATAAATAAATAAAATCTTAAAAAAAAAGAATGTTTAAAAAAAAAGAATAAGAGATATTCAGAAACTATGAACAGTATGTCTCACACCAGCTCAGACATTGCTTGCTTTCTTTAATTTTCCCTGTATATTCCCCTCCTTCTATATATTATTTCATACTCGTACTTAACAATAACCACTAACATTTATGTAATGAGAATTTATTATGTGCCAGGCAGTATATCATAATATTATTTAATAGCAAAACAATGGTAGCTCTTTGAGATAGGTACTATAATAATCTGAGTTGCAGAGATTGGGGAAAACAAGTAAAAAATTTAATAACTGCAGAGATGCATGGTAGTAAACAGTAGAGACGGGACACACATTTGGAAGTTTGACCTCACAGCCTTAGTATCTCCTGCAACCATACACAATTCCACCTTATTGTTGCCACATGGCATGGCAGTAGTTTGTCCCACTGCTCTGATCTGTTAGAAAAATGTGAAGTAGGCGCACCTGGGTGGCTCAGTCGGTTAAGTGTCTGACTTCAGCTAGGTCATGATCCCAGGGTCCTAGGATCCAGCCCCGTTTCTCCCTCTCCTTCTGCCTCTCCCCTCAACTCATTTTCTCTCTCAAATAAATAAAATCTTTTTTGGAAAAAAAAAAAAAAGAAAGAAAAATGTGAGGTATGTCTTACCTGCCCCTTTCCTGCTTCTAGCACAGGGCCAAACACATAGGAGCTTCGCTAGAGATATATAGTTTTTTTGTATCTGTAAGGATCAGTCAGTTGTTTCATGTAACATTTCCGATTCTCTTTAGAGTTTCCTGTGGCGGTACCTCAATACCTCAGTGTTTTACCTTATTGGCCTATCTATTCCACCTGGAGGGCAGTCATGGACCTGGGTAGACAACAAACTTTTTGACTCCCATTTGTGAGTTTATTGTTTTTTAGCTTTCTTGCAGTCCGAATCCCATATTGTGTGACAAGAGTCGTCTGATGTTGTTAGAAAGAGGTATAAATTTCCTGACTGACTCATGACCTGATAAATACATGTATAAAATGGTCTAGTTGGAAAGTTGAGAAACAAAAGAAATCTCCCTCGACCCACTCAGAAGATTTAGGTGTGAAATAAGGCTTGCCAATGGTGCCTTTTTATTTTATCACCTTATTCAAGAGGTAAATGGAAAAGTGTAAAATCTCTTATAAGAGCACAAGTTTAGTTTACAAAATATAAATTTATGCTCATTTCAATAATTTCTAAATAAGCAAACCAGAGGTGCCCTTTTGGCAACATCCATACACATCTCTGACTAACCATCATTAGCTATTAACTTCTCTTGAGAAATAAAACTGAGGGTGGGAAGAATTACTTTACCCATCATACTATGTATTGTTTACGTTGTTTTCATGATCATATTTTTATTTTAAAAATTAGAAAGTATTTTCTGAAGCTTTCTTGAGTCTCTGGACATATACTGATGTAAAGATAAGCATTTTCTTTCTTTATAGGTTTCCAGTAGAAGAAAAACGGATAACCCGGAGCATGAAATGTGCCCAGGTGTCTCGTAGGAAGGTTACCAACCAAAACTGTGAGCAAAATGACCAGTGGATTTGTCAACTCTAATCCGCACTGCAGAAAATCAGTCTCCATTTCTCTGACTAAAAGACACATGACACCACATGAAGTTTGATGTCAGACCATATCAGAGTCCAGAGGGCTCTATCTGTGTGCACACGCACACACACACACACACACACACACACACACATTTGTTCATTCGTGTGGGTATAGTACTATTTCTCAGAGATGTAGGAAGGCTAATAGAGGAAATGAAATGTCATAGAAACTGAGTAGATAGAATGAATATATTTTTCATCTGCATAATCAATGACCAATGACTCTCTTTGCCTGTATTTTTGGAACTTCAGTCTTCTCTACATCTTGCCTCTACAATATCCTTACATTCTTCCAACTTTAATGACCACGATGTACAAAGCAATTCCTCTCAAATTTACATCTCTGGCCCAGTCTTTCCCTGATCACCCTAGTGCTTATTTAACCTATCAAATCTAAAATCTCAAAGGCATTTCAAACTCAATGTATAAAAATAATTCATTAACTTTCCTCACAAAAGGAAAAACCCTCCAGTACTTAGCCTCTCAGTCAATGGCACAACATATAAGAAATTACACAACCTATAAACTGGCTGTCTCGTTACCACTTTCTCTCTGGCCCACACTTCCGGGCTGCTCTCCACTCTACTTCTCACAAAACCAAGTCTTGTCACCTGTTTTTTTTTACTAATATCTCTCAAATCTGACCTCTTCTCTTCACCATTTTCACAATCTTAATAACAAAGAATTAAAATGTTAAATAACTGCCGTAACAGGGTCTTCCTGTTCTACTCCTAACCCATTTCAGTTACTCTCTGTCATGCAACCTAGGTGATACTTAAAAAATACATATACTGACAGTTCACACTTTCTTTTGAAAAACACTTCAACATCTTTCTTTTTTTTTATTTTTTTAATTTTTTTTTTATTTATTTGACAGAGAGAAATCACAAGTAAGCAGAGAGGCAGGCAGAGAGAGAGGAGGAAGCAGGCTCCCTGCTGAGCAGAAAGCCCGATGTGGGGCTCGAACCCAGGACCTGGGATCATGACCTGAGCCGAAGGCAGCGGCTTAACCCACTGAGCCACCCAGGCGCCCCACTTCAACATCTTTCTTGAAATAACACCAAAGTCTGTAACACTGCTTAGAAATCCCTCGTTAGGTCTCATCCTTACTTACTTAGTCAGTGTCTGTCTACACAAAACTTACCCAAACTCCCAACACCACAGCCACATTAGACAAAATTTTAAGAACTCATACAGAATTGCACCAGACTGCATTACATTTTCCCTATATCTTGAATTCTCTTTTCTCTCTTCTCCATTGGGTGAACTCTCAAACATCCTTTGTATATAAGCTGAATTTTTAAGAACCCTTTCTTGAGTTCCATAACAAGGTCGAATATCCCAACATTATAGTCCTTTCCCCAATACTTACCACATTTTTGGTCTTATATATATCAATCTTTGAGTGAATATTTGATTAATGTTCTCCACCCTCAGTCACCCTCAGTCACCCTCACCTGACTGTAAATTACATAAGGTTTCCATATCTGTTTTTGTATTTCTAGTATCTTTTAAATTGTCGAGCACATAATAAATCCTCAAAAGACAATTTAGTATACTAAGTATATTAGTATATTAAGTTTTCTCTAAGCAATCGCAGAAGTAAAATATTGATGTGTGGCTGGGGAGACAGGCTGGAAAAGAAACAGAGACTTCCGACAACAGAGAATCAATTGGTAAGTCATTCTGTGCCAGGGAAAACTGAAGAATTATTCTGCATGGGAGACTGATATTGAAAGAGAATCATACAAATGCCAAGGAAGTTTATGTGAAGGGTTAAATGTTTCAGAGACAAACTTTATTTGTGATGTTTATGTTCCCCTCTTTATGGTGATCACAAACTTACACGTTTTCTTGCACATCATATCATAACAACGACAAACCAACTTGTGTATGTTGAGTTGGACAGTTATATAAACTGATGGGTAAAACTTTTGTATTGTGGTATGTTGGCACTGCATTCCAGCAAAAAAAAAAAGTTTTATTATATGAGCACAATAGTGTTTATAAAACTATAAGAATACGTATTTGCCTGATTTTCAGACTAAACTACTTGAAAACACAAAATATTTCAAGGCACAATAATCACCAAGGCCTTGCTTTGTACAAGGGATAGACACAGAAATACCTAACATTTGGGATGCCTGGGTGGTTCAGTCTGTTAAGAAGCTGGCTTCTGCTTGGTTCATGATCCTGAGGTCCTGGGATCGAGCCCCACATCGGGCTCCCTGCTCAGCAGGAGTATGCTTCTCCCTCTGCACCTGCCCCCCCTAAATAAACAAATAAAATCTTAAAAAAAATACCTAACACTTTATGCTGCAAGTGGTCTACAAAAGTCCTGGAATTCAGACACTGCTAATGACACTGCAGGTATTCTGGTTCACATTCTTTCACTAAAGGGCATGGGGTGGGATGTTTTCCACTCATGTGATTCTAGGGTAGAGTCTAGCAAGTGATTCTTTGGTGGTCCCAGAATAATTCGTTTGCTAATCTTGCCTCAGATATTTTGGGAATGATCCCTTACTTTCTTTCTTCACTCAAATTTGGAAGTCCATTCCCATATATATATATATATATATATATATATATATTCTTATATATATGTATTTATATATATACACACACACATATATATGTGTATACACACACACACACACACACACATATATACATATACATATATATATCTCCAGGAGTTCTTGGATTATAGTCTTCAGGAGATAGAAGCTACCGACATCTACGGGCTTAGCTGAAGGGTCTTCCCAGAAAGAAGTCTCTGATGGATGAAGAAAATAGGCCGACCTATGAGCAGACCTAAGCCACAACTTCAATCATCATTTGAACTCCTTATGCCCCCACTCTGATCAGTATACTACAATGACGGTTTGGGTCTCCTGAAATTAGTGTCCATTCAGAGCCACTGCCCAGCAACTCCTCAAAAGTCTAATTATTTCCCTTTCCTTAATGCATAGTCATTCAGGATAATGGTCATAGATCCTTTTGGGGAAGAATGGGGAAAAATGAACTATATAATTTGTTTTCTTGTTTCATAGAGTTCTTTCTCAAAAGCTTGCCTCCCAGTTTTAATTAAAGAGATTCTGGGCCTGTACAATGTTTCAAGTCAGGAAATTGACTGAAGGGACATAATCTCTTATTTATAGAATTCAGGTTAGACTTCTGTTCACTTGACCTAGAATCCATCTACTTAAGGGAGGGCATTACAGGTGCTTCAAGCAAAGCAAGGTTAACCTCTTCGTATGGGTGAAATGAGTACATTAATTAGCAAAAAAAAAGGGGGGGAAAGGAAAAAAACTCAATAGAATTTAGGGTTCCATGTCCCTAGCTTGCTTGATTAGAATCTTTCCATATGTCCCCATTCCTGTTTTCAAGATCCCAGTCTTTCCCAATTGATGCCCTCAACTTTAACAAAAGACATTTTGCAATGCTGAAAATCCAGAATTTCCCTCTACTCAGTCACTCACAATGCTGCTAACAGTAGTTTTATCTTTAGGCCAAATTCCTGAAAAATGTCCAGCTGTACCTGGGAACTTTTCTAGCTTATCTCAGACAACTTTATCTAGTAACAAAAAGAAGCAGTACAGACTCTCTCCAGCAGATGGAGCCAGAAAACTTCGCCCTTTTTCTCTATGGTCTGGGATACTGACAGCAACTACTCACATCAGTAACTGACTGACTTACTGCCGCTTACCAATAAGAAAGGAAAAAAGAAAAAAATGCAATTAGTAGACACCATACAACAAACTTAGGGAATGAGAGAAAACCCTGACCACAGCAGGAACAAATTGATAGGGAGACAAGAATATCCAAGTAAGAGCTGACTCCTCTGCAGAGCTCAGTGACACCTTGTGGTCTCCAGTGATTCTCAAGAATAACAGGAGGGACATGTGGGGGCAGTTCCTAGGGAATGAGGGTAGGAGGAGACTGAAAGAAAGTTTCAAGTTTCCTGCAGCCAGGCAAGCTGTCTACCAACGTCTTTGGAACAAAACCTGTACCCAGAAACTGAAAGCTGAGCTATGATTCATAAGGAATCATTAGATCACTTTTTGTTCATCTCCACAATGCATCTGATTCCTTGTACAGCTCAATCAAATAATTAAATTAGCCTTAAATTTCAGGGGAGGGGGAGAAAGCATGGAAACATGTAAATAAATCAGTATCAATACATCTCATTTTTGCAGTTTCCGTTAACCAGAGAACCATACCACCCCACTCTAAATATAGAAGTGAACCATAAAACTGACACAGACTGTTTGATAAGAACGGTGGCAACAGAACCTGGACAGTAACTATGAAATATACCAGTTGGGGGGAAAAGAAAACAAAAATCAGGGTACTACAAGGTCAACATGAATACTAAAAATCAGATGCTCTGTGAAAAAAAATTGACTACAGAGGTATGACTTAGAAATTTTTATCAGAATGCTTAGAACAGTTGAAATGAACAGGATCTCTGATGTAAATTGAATAGAAGGTAATCATACAAAATCATCCCAAATCTGCTTTAAACACCTCACTCTCTTGGGTCCCCAACTTGAATATTAAAAAGTCACCACTTAAATAGTAGCTACTACTTGTTGAACATAGTTCTAAGGTACTTAAGAATTTTAAATATATTTGAACCTCATCAAAAAGCTGCTAGGTAGAGGCACATGGGTGGCTCAGTCAGTTAAGTATCCAACTCTCGATTTCAACTCAGGTCATAATCTCAGGGTCATGAGACTGAGCCCCGCACTGGATTCAATGCTCAGCACGGAGTCTGTTTGAGATTCCCTCTCTCTCTCCCTCTGCCCCCTGCACTCTTTCTCTCTCAAACAAATAGATCTTTTTTTTTTTAACTGCTAGGTAGGCATGGTTATGATTCTCATTTTAAAGATGGAAAAACTTATCCTTCTGGAGAATCTGAGTAAATTTTACAAAATCTCACATCTAGTAAGTGATAGAGTGGAAATTTAATCTCAGGTAATCTGATCTCAGAGTCCATGTTTAACCATTCAGTTAGTTATATTGCATCTAAGAGCCAGATGGGAAAGTTAGCTGAGTAAAGATGAGAGCTGTGGGGTCTGTGGCAAACTTGGGCGGCCCTTCAAAATTGGTATTGGTATTTTCTATTTAAACCTCCTGTGCGACAAAAATCCTATAATTGTAAACCAAATACCATGGTTGTCCATGATATGAAGTCTCCCTTGGACCAGTATTATATAAACTTGATTATGAACATCACACATATGTCTTGGCCCAGAAATATTAACAACATCAATCATTAATTCTCTTAGTTCTAAAGGAACCACCTGTGTTTTGGCAACAGTGTGTCAACAAAATAAAAGTTTGCCTGTGATCTAATATACCTCAATACAGAAAAGATCATGGAAGAGATACACTTTTGAGTACTACAAAATTAATTTTACAACCCCTAAAGAATTGATATGCTCCATAATTTTAATAGTGAGAACTGTATAAATAATCATGCTTCACTCTCACTTTTAGCTACCTGAAATCTCAAAGTTAGTTCTGGCTATCAGAAAGCTCAGAGTTAGATTGAGTATTGAAAAAATCATAGGTTTTGCCTAGTTTTACGGCAGTATATTAAGTTTCGTCCCTTTCTTTCATTCCTGATAATGAGTGAATATTTCTTTAAGTGTATGTATTTTTATAAATCAACTCAAAAACTTTTAAAATAAATTTTAGTAGAAATAAATTTATTTTTGTTTTATTTATTGTGTTTGAGACAACTCCAGGATATTTCTTCTCTTAGTAGATGTCTGGATTTGCATTCACACCAAACTATCTTCCAGAATAATTTGAGACTAGGCTACTAAAGACCAAGAGTCTTATTTTACCTGTATCACTTCCTGTCCCTCGAGGAACTACATATGCTGCCTCTTCTGTACCACCAACCCCAATTCTATGAACAGAGTAGTCATTTGAATGAATTAATTAATAAATGAGTGAATGAAGTCAAAATTTTCATTCTCAAGGAGCTTGGAAACACCAGTCAAGTCTCTAACTCTCCTTTCTTTGGGGTCTAGGTGGCAACCTATGCACTCAAAGGATTCAGTTTTATCTCAAGTTTCTATCAGAAGAGTCCTAGTTCACAAGAGTTCACATGAATAATTGGCCTAGCAATCGATTGCCACTTCATGCCAGACCCATCATTCACTACCTGCTCTGTTGTCATGGAGACGGACTGTAAATTTTTCTGCCATGCCAGATGGCACAGAGTTAAATTTTGTCAGTCGAGGGTACCGGAAGAACTCTGTAAGACAAAGGAGTTTCTCTTCCTAGTTCCAGTGTACTTGGTTCACCAGACTGTAACACAGTTGGGTTTTCTTCAGTACCCAAAGGCCAGCTGCACGGAGCACCTGCCCCTAGGAAACTTTTGATGACACTATTTCAAGTGCCTTCAAAATTGAGTGGTGCCAGCAGGGCAACCCTGATGGTGGACTTCCCCCCCATGTGCTCTGGTGGCTCTGGAGTGAACTCCTGATGGTGGACACTTTACCCAGAAGATTTGCAGATTCCTGCTGACTTGCACCTTTCCAAGTGTTCCAGTCATCTGGTGAGCCATGCTGGCGTCCCTCTGCTGAGATCAGGATTTCAATCCGCAGTGTGGCATTGGACGGAGGCTCTTCTTTCCGTCTTCTCTCCCAGCCCAAGCACTAGTGGATGACTGCTTCCTGTGTCTGATATTGTATTCTTTAGAGTTTTCTTTACCTCCTTTTAACCAACAACCCATAACTTTAATCCTCTATTAATATTTTTATTAAATTTTCCAGTTCAACTTATTGTGGTTTCCAATCCCTTGCTTAGACCCTGCATGATATAAGAATGTAGTAAATTCGATTGAAATTTTACTTGATCCTTTTTTTTCACCTCTAGTGCCTCTAGAATTTCCCTCTGATTCAGTAATATTCGAACATTTTAAGTAACGGAATCCTGTTTAGAGACAAAAACCCATGTGGAATACCAATAGGTATAACGCATAAAAAACAAACGTGCTTTGATTTAAGTGGGTATAGATTGCAAGATGTCTTAGGTGTGGCTTCTCCTCCTCCTCATTCTTTGCCCATGGTTGTCTTGAAACATCTCTCTGGAACACAGAAGATTCTCAGGACACAGTGTCTTAGTCAGTTAGGACTGCTATTAACAAAATATCACAGTCTGAATGAAATTTATTTCTCATAGTTCTGGAGGATGGAAGAAGTCCAGGTCAGGATGCCAGCATTGGTGAGTGAGGAGCCTTTTCTAGGCTGTGGACCTCCAGTTGTAGCCTCTCATGGTAGAAAGGGCCAGGAGCTGTATGGGGTCTCTTTTATAAGGTACTAATTCTATTCATGAGGGCCTCACCCTCAAGAACTAATCAACTCCCAAAGCCCCCACTGGCTGATACCATTACACTTGGTGTTAAGATTTCAACATACAAATTTTGGGGACTGCAAACATTCAGATCTCATAACATTGAGAAACAACTCTGTGTCCATCTTATGTATAATAAAATAAAGAACCTTCTTCCAAATTTACAAATTGTATTGGCGTATTGGTTATAACTGGTTCCTTTTTATTCAAGAAATAAAATAATGTCCTTTAGACCAATCCAAATACCTAATCGTGAAGCTATAAGATAAGGTAGCAAGAACTTAAGGATCCCTGAACCAAATGTCCTTATTTCTATTAAATCAGAAAGTGGACTCAAAACAAGAGGAAATGATAGGATGGGATGGGATGTTTAAAAGGATGGATTTCTCAAACGGAGGGTTTTGGAGAGGTAAGGGGGTGAGAGGCTGGGAGGGCCTGGTGGTGGGTATTATAGAGGGCACGTATTGCATGGAGCACTGAGTGTGGTGCATAAACAATGAATCTTGGAACACTGAAAAATAAAATAAGATTTTTTAAAGGATGGATTTCTAATTTCTGTAGCTGAATATTAAACTGAAAAAATAAAATAAGATTTTTTTAAAGGATGGATTTCTAATTTCTGTAGCTGAGTATTAAAAATTATGTAAACATTAAAAAACATAAACTTCTAATTCACTTCTTGCATGGAAGACAGAAACTGCCAGTTTCTCTGGAAAGTCCCTGTTCTCACAGGGGCGAAAAGGGAAATGCTGAGAGAGACAGCTTCTCCTTTCATAAAGAACCATTCGGTCAAGAATAGACTTACCTTCTCACCAGAGTACTCAGTCTGAAAAGCCCTCCCTTCAAATCTGCACATTAGCTTTATATTACCCACCCTCTAATTCAGAGAATGATTGAATATGAGCTACACCGCAGAGGTCTCATCCTATAGCATCAGCATCCGAGGACTGCATATCGCAAAGCCCATTAATATTCCAAAATAAAGTGGAATAAAACTATTTATCTTTACAATGACTTGCTATCCTGACATCAACATAAAATGAACCTGGTTTCCCAAAATAATATGGAAAGGAGTAGGATATAGTGATCATACAGTACAGATTTTGGTGTTCTGGAAGAATTTCGTGGAAGGAGGAAAGTATAAAATAAAAAATATCATAAAAATACTATAGCATTCTCCTGAGATTTCAGTGTAATAGGTACATTCTGGAAACAAGATACAACCAGGTTTCATGTTAGCAATCATCCACAAAAACAAAAAACAAACAGAAAATACTCTGCAGCTTGTATTATAAAGAGGATTATAGTAAAAAGGTTCATGTATTGTCATTCTTAGACTCTTAGACTATGCATCGATTATTTCTAATTTGATAACCCTCATTTGAAAGAGAATGGCACAATTTTCTGAGAACAAGTAAAACTAAAAGAAGTAAGTTTTGATTATTGAACACAGAAGTTCAAATTGCCAGAAGAGTTATGAGTTGAGAATGTGATAATACAGAATTGACAACTCAAACTTCTACAAAGGTCAAGAGGTCATGTGAGTATGGAAGTTTAAGTGAGGACTGGTTTAGTGGTAAACCAAAGAGCATGTACGCCACCTCATACCCCATGTCAGTGCCTGCACATAGAATTTACTATGGTTGAGCCTCCATTCAAAGATTACAGTTGAGTTGGTCACAAGTGGGACCCAGGCTTGTGTGCTTTAAAATCGAAGTGTTTCTAATGTATTCAGGTTTGAGAACCCTGTCATCTTCCATTCTCACCCTCAGCTCCCACAGAGGTTGTTACTAAAAATGATTATAGACCCAATGATAATATATTCCTGTATTTCGGGAAACCTTATTTTTTGTGTAACAGCTCATGACATTCAAGTGTCATCTAATATGGCACAATGTTTTTCTGAAACATTGTTTATGCAAACAAAGGAAGTATAAAGACTGAATCCCATCCATAGGTCACCAGGTTTTACTTTTTGAATCAGAGACTTTTTTCCCCCAAGGAAATATAAAATATTCAAAAGGAAATTTGGCTTTTGAAGTGAAATTCAATAGGAAAAAAACATGAGTTTTGAAATCAGACAACATATGTTTAGCTGTGTCATACCGAGTAATCTTTTGATTCCTGACCTATAAAATGTGTATCATAAAAAAATGTTCTACCTATAAAACACAGAAGTTTCATGAGGATCAACTATGTATGGGAAAACAATTTATATTTTTCTAAAACTTTGACAAATTTTTGTTAGGTTTTGGGTTACATGCCACACTTTTACCTCAAACTTTCTTCCTTTTTGGAAAATAGGAAGATGGAAGAAATAAAACAAAACTCACAAAAGACAAAAAAAAAAGAAAAGGAAAAAGAAAAGAAAAAAAGAAAAAGAAAGAAAGAAAAGAAAAAAGTACAGGTGTGAGAATCTTTTCACTGTTTTTGGAAACCCTGTCAGCATCTGGACCATCTTACCCCTCTAATAATATTGACCACTTCTCAATGTAAACCTGCAATCCAACTGGGCCTCTCACTTTTCTGTTAATTAAAAAAAGACATAACCATAATTATTCCAAAAGGAGGGGGCTGTGATATTTGTCTAGGTCTGGATTAGAAGAGCAATTATTTTAGAGAAGGTGATAAATTATGATCCATGGCTAAGATCTGCTCCCCTCAGGAAAAAATAGAAATGGGATAACAAAGAAAAACTGCAACAGTAAATGAAGGCCCCGCCAGAGCAGAGTCTTAACCCTACCCTGTCCCTCCAAGATGCACATCAGTGCCTGAATCTGGGGACACCAAGATACTGGTGAAAACAGGTTCTGGGAAAGGAAAAAACATTCATCTGCTATAGCCTTGGCTCAGAGTCAAGGTATGAAGAAGCTCAAGGTGATGGAAATAGCAAGAAGGGCAAAAGTGCTGGTTATTTTCCATGAAGAACTCATATGTCTGTATTTTCTTTGCCAACAGTATAAATTATCTGGTAGAATAATGCCAGCTGACACAAACTCCATGTGTAGACAACACCTCCCCCTCTCACAATGATTCAGAATTCACATGTCCCATTCTTGCATCTCCAATCACAAAAATAGAAGATTGGATCCTGGATTACCCAGAGATCAATGTCATCAAGAAAGGAACGCACAGCACCTGTACTAAAGAGGTAATATCTCATGTACTTTTGTAATGAGAAAGTAAACACATTAAAAATAAAAATGAGAGGCACCTGGCTGTCTCAGTCAGCTAAGGGTCGGATTCTTGCTTTTGGCTCAGGTCATGATCTCAGGATCATGAAATCAAGCCCCTTGTAGGGCTTGTGCTCAATGTGGAGTCTGCTTGGGATTTTCTCCCTCTCCCCACCCCCAAATAAATAAATAAATAAATACAATCTTTTTAAAAATAAATAAATAAAAATTAAACTAGTTTTTGTCTGTTTTCAACTATATCAATCAAGCCATCTAGTGGAGGTGAATTAGCAAATAGCCCTCCACATATCAAATGTCTTAACACTAAGTTAAGGGAAAGAAAAATTAGTACTCATAAATATAAATTTGAGCTAAAAGAAAAAATTAATTATTTCACATTCTATATTGAAGTTTGAAATGCAGTGCAGTAGATCTTACCTTTACAAAATTGCACATGAGACATTTATTTATATATATGTTGATTCCTAAAGTAAAAGTTAAAATTAGAAAAATTTCATCTATACAAATAATTAATTCCACATTAATAAGTAAATATATAACTTTTGTTAAAGACACAAAATTACAAATATTCTATCAAAATGAAGAGGTTATATTTGTTATATTGCAAAGTGGTAATTGACTTTTCTCAATGAGGATTAAACTTTCATTATATGCTATTGTTTTGAAAGAATCCACAGCACCCACAAATACAAATGTAATAAGATATTTGCTCTTCTTAGCAGTTGGCTCAATTTATTTATAGAGAACGACTCAATTTGTACAAATAACTGAACTGAATTGAATTGTTGCCGAGTGGAGGTGAGCTTTGGTCTGGGACCCAGGTTCCTTAAGAAAGAAGGAAGCCACATTGCCTAACAAAACTGGAAGAATGAAGAAAAATGGACAAAAGAATAAGTCTCTGCAATATATTAGGGAAAGTGTATGGAGAATATTCTTTTAAGAATGAAGCAAAGTTTTTGAAGAGTCAATTATAAAATATCATGAATAATATGATATCTCTATATAAAAATTTTGTTCGTCCTTTATATGTATTCTTACTCCATACATTATTTGTATGTACAGTTGAACCTTGGACAATAATGGGGGTCAAGGGTATTGACCCACTGCACAGTCAAAAATCCAGTTTACATTTGATTCCTCTCAAACTCAACCTCTACTAGCCAGCTGTTGACCAGGAGCCTTACTGATAAACATAAAGAGTATATGTATAATATACTGTATTCTCACAATGAAGCAAGCTAGAGAAAAGAAAAATGTTAAGAAGATAATAAGAGAAAACACATTTATAGTATTGTACTGTATCATTTATCCAAAAAATCCACATATAAGTGAACCCATGCAATTTTAACAAGATGTTCGAGCATCAACTCTGCAGAAAATCAATAAAGAAATAAGAACATTGAACAACACATTGGACCAGATGGACCTCATAGATATATACAGAACTTTCCACCCCAAAACAACAGAATACTCATTTTTCTCAAGTGTACATGGAACTTTCTCCAGAATAGACCACATACTGGGTCACAAATCAGGACTCAACTGATACCAAAAGACTGAGATTATTCCCTGCGTATTCTCAGATCACATTGCTTTGAAACTGGAACTCAACCACAAGAGAAAGTTTGGAAGGAATTCAAACACCTGGAAACTAAAGACCACCTTGCTTAAGAATGCTTGGATCAACCAGAAAATCAAAGAAGAACTTAAACAATTCTTGGAAACCAATGAGAATGAAACACTTTGGTCCAAAACCTATGGGATACATCAGAGGCAGTCCTAAGGGGGAAATACATAGCCATCCAAGACTCCCTCAAAAAAAATTTAAAAATCCAGAATACACCAACTATCTTTACACCTTGAAGAACTGGAGAATCAACAACAAATTAAGCCAACCCCACACACAAGAAGGGAAATAATCAAAATTAGAGCAGAGATCAATGAGATAGAAACTAGAGATACAGTAGAACGCATCAACAAAACTAGAAGCTGGTTTTTTGAAAGAATCAATAAGATTGATAAACCATTGGCCAAACTAACCCAAAAGAAAAGAGAGAAGACCCAAAATAATAAAATTATGAATGAAAAGGGAGAGATCACGACTAACACCAAGGAAATAGAAACAATCATGAGAAATTATTATCATCAGTTATATGTCAATAAGTTAAGCAACCTAGACGAAATGGATGCATTCCTAGAAATCTATAAACTTCCAAAACTGATTCAGGAAGAAATTGACAACCTGAATAGAACAATATCTAGTAACAAGATTGAAGCAGTGATCAAAAACCTCCCAAAACACAAGAACCCAGGACCTGATGGATTCCTTGGGGAATTCTACCAAACTTTCAAAGAAGAAATAACACCTATTCTCCTGAAGCTGTTTCAAAAAATTGAAGCAGGAGGAAAACTTCCAGACTCTTTCTATGAAGCCAGCATTACCCTGATCCCCAAACCAGGCAAGGACCCCACCAAAAAGGAGAATTTCAGACCAATATCCCTGATGAATATGGAAGCTAAGTTTCTCAACAAGATCCTAGCTAATAGGATCCAACAGTACATTAAAAAGATGATCCACCATGACCAGGTGGGATTTATCCCTGGGTTGCAAGTGTGGTTCAACATTCGCAAATCAATCAATGTGATAGAACAAATCAATAAGATAAGAGGGAAGAACCACATGGTATTCTCAGTTGATGCAGAAAAAGCATTTGACAAGATAGAGCATCCATTCCCAATTAAAATGCTTCAAAGTATAGGGATAGCGGGAACATTCCTCAATATCATAAAATCTATCTATGAAAAACCCACAGCGAATATTATCCTTAATGGAGAAAAGCTGATAGCCTTCCTTTGAGATCAGGAACACGACAAGGATGCACCTTGTCTCACCACTCTTATTCAACATAGGTTAGAAGTCCTAGCAATAGCAATCAGACAACAAAGAGAAAAAAAAAAGGTATTCAAATTGGCAGTGAAGAAGTCAAACTCTCTCTCTTCACAGATGACATGATACTTTATATGGAAAATCCAAAAGACTCCACCCCCAAACTACTAGAACTCACAAAGCAATTCAGTAATGTGGCAGGATACAAAATCAATGTACAGAAATCAGTTGCTTTCTTATACAATGAAAATACAGAAAGGGAAATTAGAGAATCGATTCCATTTAGTATAGCCCCAAGAATCGTAAGATACCTGGGAATAAACCTAACCAAAGAGGTAAAGGATCTGTACTCAAGTAACTACAGAACACTCATGAAAGAAATTGCATAAGACACTAAAAAATAGAAGAACATTCCATACTCATGGATTGGAAGAATAAACATTGTTAAAATATCTATACTGCCTAGAGCAATCTACACTTTAAATCCCATTCCAATCAAAATTCCACTGGCATTTTTCAAAGAGCTAGAGCAAACAATCCTAAAATTTGTATGGAATCAGAAGAGACCCCTAATTACTAAGGAAATGTTGAAAAAGAAAAACAAAACTGGGGGCATCATGTTGCCTGATTTCAAGCTTTACTACAAAGCTGTGATGACCAAGATAGCATGGTACTGGCAGAAGAACAAACACATAGACCAGTGGAACAGAGTAGAGAGCCCAGATATGGACCCTCAACTTTATGGCCAACTAAATTTTGACAAAGCAGGAAAAAATATACAGTGAGAAAAAGACAGTCTCTTCAATAAATGGTGCTGGGAAAATTGGACAGCTACGTGTAGAAGAATGAAACACTACCATTCTCTTATACCATACACAAAGATAAACTTGAAATGGATAAAAGACCTCAATGTGAAGCAGGAATCCATCAGAATCCTAGAGGAAAACATAGGCAGTAACCTCTTTGACAATGGCCACAGCAAATTCTTTCATGATATGTCTCCAAAGGCAAAAGAAACAAAAGCGAAAATGAACTTTTGGGACTTCATCAAGATCAAAAGCTTCTGCACAGCGAAGGAAACAGTCAACAAAACAAAGAGGCAACCCACAGAATGGGAGAAGATATTCACAAATGACACTACAGACAAAGGGCTGATATCTGAGGTCTATAAAGAACTCCTCGAACTCAACACACACAAAACAGATAATCACATCAAAAAATGGCAGAAGATATGAACAGACACTTCTCCAATGAAGACATACAAATGGCTAACAGACACATAAAAGAATGTTCATCATCACTAGCCATCAGGGAGATTCAAATCAAAACCACATTGAGATACCACCTTACATCAATTAGAATGGCCAAAATTAACAAGACAGTAAACAACAAGTGTTGGAGAGGATGTGGAGAAAGGGGAACCCTCTTACACTGTTGGTGGGAATGCAAGTTGGTGCAGCCACTTTGAAAACAGTGTGGAGATTCCTTAAGAAATTAAATATAGAGCTACCCTATGACCCTGCAATTGCACTACTAGGTATTTACCAAAGATACAGATGTAGTGAAAAGAAGGGCCATCTGTACCCCAATATTCATAGCAGCAATGGCAACAGTTGCCAAACTGTGGAAAGAACCAAGATGCCCTTCAATGGACGAATGGATAAAGAAGATGTGGTCCATATATACTATGGAGTATTATGCCTCCACCAGAAAGGATGAATACTGAAGTTTTGTATCAACATGGGCGGGAGTGGAAGAGATTACGCTGAGTGAAATAAGTCAAGCAGAGAGAGTCAATTATCATATGGATTTGCTTATTTGTGGAGCATAAGGAACAACATGGAGGACATGGGGAGATGGAGAGGAGAAGGGAGTTGGGGGAAGTTGGAGGGGGAGTCGAATCATGAGAGACTGTGGACTCTGAGGAACAGAGAGTTTTAGAGGGGAGAAGGGTAGGAGGTTGGGTAAGCCTGGTGGTGAATATTTGGAGGGGCACGTACTGCATGGAGCAATGGGTATGGTGCATAAACAATGAATTCTGGAACACTGAAAAGAAATTCAAAAAAAAATAAAATTTAAAATAGATGAATATGTGTTGTTTTAAAAAATCAACTATGGACACATAGATCAATGGAACAGAATAGAGAGCCCAGAAATAGACCCTCAACTCTATGGTCAACTCATCTTCGACAAAGCAGGAAAGAATGTCCAATGGAAAAAAGACAGCCTCTTCAATAAATGGTGTTGGGAAAATTGGACAGCCACATGCAGAAAAATGAAATTGGATCATTTCCTTACACCACACATGAAAATAGACTCAAAATGGATGAAGGATCTCAATGTGAGAAAGGAATCCATCAAAATCCTTGAGGAGAACACAGGCAACAACCTCTTCGACCTCAGCCGCAGCAACATCTTCCTAGGAACATCACCAAAAGCAAGGGAAGCAAGGGCAAAAATGAACTATTGGGATTTTATCAAGATCAAAAGCTTTTGCACAGCAAAGGAAACAGTGAACAAAACCAAAAGACAACTGACAGAATGGGAGAAGATATTTGCAAATGACATATCAGATAAAGGGCTAGTGTCCAAAATCTATAAAGAACTTAGCAAACTCAACACCCAAAGAACAAATAATCCAATCAAGAAATGGGCAGAGGACATGAACAGACATTTCTGCAAAGAAGACATCCAGATGGCCAACAGACACATGAAAAAGTGCTCCATATCACTCGGCATCAGGGAAATACAAATCAAAACCACCATGAGATATCACCTCACACCAGTCAGAATGGCTAAAATTAACAAGTCAGGAAATGACAGATGCTGGCGAGGATGCGGAGAAAGGGGAACCCTCCTACACTGTTGGTGGGAATGCAAGCTGGTGCAACCACTCTGGAAAACAGCATGGAGGTTCCTCAAAATGTTGAAAATAGAACTACCCTATGACCCAGCAATTGCACTGCTGGGTATTTACCCTAAGGATACAAACGTAGTGATCCGAAGGGGCACATGCACACGAATGTTTATAGCAGCAAAGTCTACAATAGCCAAACTATGGAAAGAACCTAGATGTCCATCAACAGATGAATGGATAAAGAAGATGTGGTATATATACACAATGGAATACTATGCAGCCATCAAAAGAAATGAAATCTTGCCATTTGCGACGACGTGGATGGAACTAGAGGGTATCATGCTTAGCGAAATAAGTCAATCAGAGAAAGACAACTATCATATGATCTCCCTGATATGAGGGATAGGAGATGCAACATGGGGGGTTAAGGGGGTAGGAGAAGAGTAAATGAAACAAGATGGAATTGGGAGGGAGACAAACCATAAGTGACTCTTAATCTCACAAAACAAACTGAGGGTTGATGGGGGGAGGGGGGTTGGGAGGGGGGTAGGATTATGGACACTGGGGAGGGTGTGTGCTATGGTGAGTGCTGTGAAGTGTGTAAACCTGGTGATTCACAGACCTGTACCCCTGGGGATAAAAATATATTATATGTTTATAAAAAATAAAATTAATTAAAAAAAATCAACTATGGTTTCTATTGCCTCATATATATGGACAATGTCAAACCTTTAACTTTATTGCTTCCCTACAATCTGAAATTGTGTATACCAATGCCTACTAGACAATTTTACTTAGATGTTCAGAGGAACTTTAATACCAATGTGCCCCAAAATGAATTAGTTCTATTATTCAACTATGTTCTTTCTGAATTTCTGATCTCAAGTGCTGCAAGAAGAAACTGCTAGCACCAATGGAAACACTTTTGACTCCATGAATACTCTGTAATCTAAATATTTATGATCCCACCCCTACCCCAGACTGTCTTCCTCATATCCAATGCTTCTGAGCATAAATATGTCCCTACTCAAGATCTGACTAGGGTGCCTCTAACTGGGTATATCCCACATGCTCCTCAGCATCCTCAGTTCCAGGGGAAGCTGGGAAAGGGAAACCTTTTTAGTTTCTACAATGGAGAAAGGCTTACCTGCCTTCTGGACTCGTGTGGCGAAGAACAGCCTCAGCAGAGGAAAGTGGCTCAGTTGCCATACATCTGAAATAATGACAAATAAATATCCACTACACCATATCCTTCTGGTTATCCAAGTCAAATGCCTGGAAGTTATCCTACAGCTACCAGTCTACTCATATAAATATTTGATGGGATGTGTCTTGATGGGAACAAAGGAAAGTGGAGTAGGGCCTTGGCATGATGCTAAAGAGGGTAAACAGAAGACAAATTTAAAAATAAAGGCACATAGGGATGATTGATGAGATAAGTCCAGGTGCTAAGGCTACCAACAACTGAAAAGATCTCTTATGTGAAGTTCTCTGAGGGTCTAGTGAAAGGATGGCACAGAAAAGTACAAAAACAGACACACAAATACACATACACACACCCACACTTCTGGATTTTTGCAAAATGGTTCATAAATCCCTTGAAGTTCAAGAACTTACTTTATAATGTATCTTTCAGTGTAGTATCTTTTGCTTTTAAAAAAAATGACACTACCTAGTACAATATTAAGTGGTGTGGACTCAAAAATTTCTGGTCTTGACTAGAGTTTTTATATCCAACACTAATCAATTAAATTCCCATGTAGAATTAAGAAATTAATCTCATCAATTAGAAATATTAAAATAAATGGCATATTTTTTCCATGAACAAAAAAGAAATCTCAAATAGCTGTGATTAGGCATGGTGAGAAAAGCATGGGTTATTTTTGAAAATATGAAAAGTGATGTAATTGAAGTGGCAAAACTACTTCTTCTAGTATTTTTAATATACTTCTCATCTTCAGCAACTAGTATGTTTATGGTTAACTGTAAGAGGAAGAGGGCAATGAAAAAGAATTTGAGGAACTCTGGTCTTTCCTTTCCATTGACATGTACTAAAAAACTTTATCCTGAAAGATTGACATGCTGATTCTTTCAAACAATATTTATTTCATTAAAGAAAGGAGGCTACTCATATAAAAATATAACTAATAATAAATGCATGTTTGAGGTGTTCCAGATAAGTTCTATCAACACACTGAAAAGGATAACTATTTTGAAGGCAGATTAGAATAGAATAAATAGAATAAATAGAATGGAGAATGACATTATCAAAAGGATGGAAGAGATTTACAGTTTATGCTTTAGCCTTGCGTGGTACTTCCAGTTTGGGCAGTTCCTTATGTCTCCCCATTTCTCACCCATGCATTTGGCTTTGGTACTTTTTTTAAAATTAGGTGATGTTTTTGCTGTATTTTTTTTCCCTCATAGACACAGACCCATGGTTTGGTTTGAAATTTTTCAAGCTCTGCTAGTTATTAAGGTAGGTTGTTTGTTTGATTGTAAATTTGGTTTTACAATCTCTTTTACAAACTCTTGAGCTGAATAGACAAGTGGAGGAGGGCACATCAGATAATGGTAAGAGCCTGAGCTAAGGCAACAGAGTGAAAGAATGTGTGTTTGGAAAATGATGCAAAGTCCACTACAGAAAAGATGGAAAAGAGATGACCCAGATAATGTAATTCGACATTTGAATTGCTTAGGGTTATTCTAAGGTGCTTAATTTTTATTTTGGAGATGATAGAGAAGAACTGACAAAAATTAAGCAGTGAGACTTATGAATAGATTAGTGATCTAGGAAAAAAAAAAAACAGAAGAATCATGTCAGAGTCTCCCATCACCTCCAGTGGCTCCTCCAACTTCAGTGAGATAGAATGATATCTGGACAGAAATGTAGCAAAAAGGCAGGAGTTGTGTCATTGATCAGACTTCTGAGGTAATTCATCATAATTCTTATATTAGTGTGGTATTCTCAGTTTAGGATGTTGTAACACTGTGTTCTCCTTTTAGACTTTAACTCTTTAACTCCTTTTAGTCTTTAACTCTATATCCTTATTTTAGACGGTCTTCATATTACTGACAGGAGATCCAACAGTGGGCAGGGATCTTGAATCCAGTGCTTTCCTTACAACAAATCTGTATTTTTGCTTTGCTGAAAAGGAGGCATGGATGATAACAGAACACTGACAAACTCAGGAGATTCCCAGTCCTCAGGTAAGAAGCACACGTATGCCAGGCTTTATGCACTATTTGTAAAGTAAATAAATTTACATTTGATGGGCACCTGTTATCAATTCTGAGTGCTAACCCTCCTGAGAGAGTTGGTATCTCTATTCTCTTCATTTCTTCTCTCTGTGTCATATTATTTTTAGCTATCTTTCCAAAGTATCTTATAAAGACCCACACTGTGTGGATAAAAGGTAACTTTTTTGGAATGATTTTTAATAGCTTTATTAGATAAAATTGACATACATTAAAATGCTTAGAAACAGCTTGCCAATTTCTACTTTCCAAAAAAATGCCTGCTGGGAATTTTGTTTGGAATTGTGATTAAACTATAAATTAATTTGAGTTGAATTGATGTCTTCACAAAATTGTGTCTTCTGACTCACTTAAATGGTATCTTTCTCCATGTATTTATGTCTGTAATTTATTTCAGCAATGTTTTCTGGTCTTCAATGTACAAGTTTTGCATGTTTTCTGTCAGATTTATCCATAAGTATTTAATATTTTTATGCTATTGTAAATAGTATATTTTAATTTTGTATTGATCACTGCTAGCATATAGAAATATAATCAGTTTGTATATATTGACCTTGTTCCTACAACATTCTAAACTCCCATTTTAGTAACTAAAAACTGATTGTAACTAAAAATAACTAAAAATTGATTTCTTTATAGGAGATGTTATTACTTTCAACCTTACTAGAAAATCACAAGGACCCTCAAAAAGGGATAAAAAGCACCTTTGTAGCTCTAAAATTATCACCACTGTCATCTTCTTCCTGGTGCTTTTGATAACTACACTGGCCACAATTTTAGCAGGTGAGTTGCCCACTTCCCAAATATTCTCATGTTAACTCTACTACAAAATATTACATCATCTGTGTGCCTTTTACACTGTAGCTCAAGATTAAGGGTAATTTCAGACATTTTTGTACATGGGATGAATATATGTTTCTTCTATAAAATGAGGATAATATCTATACTGCATATTGTGAGGATAATAGTAATTTAATACATATGAAACTTCCTTCTAAACCAGTATTAGCTATAGTCCTTACAAGGTAAGGGGATCATGGTAAAAATGTAAATCACTATACAGTATATTTGGTGACACAGTTAGTTACCAATGTGCCCAAGGTCCTTATCTCCTTTTGGAGACTCTTTTACAAACCATATAGTAGCAAACAGTTTATGGAACATTATCCAGACATGGATTACCTTTCCCTAAACCATATACTTTTACATAAATATTGGTATCTTTTTTTAAGCTGCTTTTAGCTAATGACTATTTTTACAAGACTGGGAAACTGAGTTAAAGATGTAAAACATCTGCTCTCTCTCTGATTGTGCAGCTTTCAATGATGCAGTCAGATTTACAAGTCCCAATCATAATTCATAGCTATACATGTGAGCTATAGAGAATTGGACAAGAAAAAGTTGTTACTATACTAATGAGCATATTTTTTATACAAAATATAGCTTACTTTTAGCCTTTAAAAGCACGTTTAGAATGATATATCTCCCCCTTGTGATGGCAAAATATGCACATGTATGCTAAAAATAACTTGAAGCAATTTTAACAAGATGTTTAAAAATATATACACAAGAATATGTTTATATAGATGTGCATATAAAAATATGTATATGGTTTATGCATGAATATATGTATTATAAATGTATATATTATACATGGATATGTAATTTGTAGAAATTAATGTGCATATGTATTATATACACTTGTATACATAAATGTGCACATAAATATGTATAAATGAGTTTATATAGTATAGCTATAATGACCAAGCTTATACTATCAACTAGGCATTAAGCCTTGCATATATACATGATTATGTACATATACTTGACTATATTTACATATGTATAGAAATGAATAAATATGTAAGCTAACTGTATATATATAAATGGATGGATAGATAGATATATAGATAAGGAGATAGAGAAAAAAATCATGTGAAATGGGCATTATGTTAGGTGTTGACCAATGATTCTTGCCCTCATGGAACTTACTCAACTGGAGAAAAAGGAGGATGATGAAAAGGTGGAGGAGGAAGAGGAGTTGGAAGAGGAGGAGGAAGAGTTGGAGGAAAAGGAGGAGGAAAAAGGTTTCTGATAAAGCTATATATTTAAAAAGCATTTTATGCTTTATATTTTAATGCATAATATTTTATTTGCATTTTTGAGTGACCCAGAGAAGTAATGAAGTATTATTTCCCTTATTGTCTTTTGTTATGTATGACTTTGAATTTCAGAGATAGTAGCTGACTATCTAAACACAGCTAAGTAAAGTTACAAACTGAGTCTAAGTCTTCTGAACTTTATTCACTGTTCTTTACCACGTCTACAAGTTGTGTCTTCCTAAATGAGCTTATTTCCTACCGTTTATATAATATAAGCACCCAGTAATTTGTTAAAGGAAATAAAATATGTTCAACCTGTTATTAGAAAGAGTTTCTTCTAGGCCACCTGCTGAAGTCCGTGCAGGCCATCCTTACCAGGGGCTCTTAATTTTCCCTCAGTGGGATTTATTCAATGGAATTCCTAAGAATTCTCATTTTTGTTCTCTGATTCAAGTTATATTCAAAAGACTATTTTATAAACTGTACACATTACACTCTAGACAGTTTATAAAGGTTAATATGGTTTATCCTGCAGTGATACTGAAATGTGGGGCCAGAATTCCATCTCGAGGTTTTGTCATTGGTTATAAGTCTTCTAACATCTCAGCTTCCCTATCTATACAACACAGGACTGGACAGGATAATTTTTAGTGTTGCTTGTAGTGCTGAAATTCTGATTTCCTAAAGTTATTAAGTAAAAATAAGGGTTATTTAACATAATCTAGGAGAGGAGAAATAAATATGCTGAACTCCTATGCCAGATCAGATGATTGATTTGGGGCTTTGGCATAAAACAACTTTTCGTACATAATAGATATTAATGCTTAGGTTAAAATAGTCTGCAATATATAAGTCAAAAATCTAATCAGGTCTAGAATAAAAATTTTTCTTTCTCTTAGGTATGCTTGAGAATGGTTACATAGATTTTTCTCAGAGACATATGACAGTTATATATTTTGTTTATTTATACAGCAAACAGACATGACATAATTTTCAGGTGCTGGGATAGAGAAAGAAGAGGCAAAATTTATAGTCATTACTAGAATGTATTAAATCTGATGGTCTATGAGAAGCCAAAAGCATGGAAAAGAGAATATGATCAATTCCACTGGGATAGAGTAGAGGGAATTTGTAGAGGAAATTAGCTTTAACATAATAGATTATTGAAATACAAGTAGATACTTTCCAGTTGGACAGGGATGGACTTTTTTACTGCAAGTTAGGGTGGGGCTGTGGCATTGGGGAACACAGGTCAGCATGAACAAAGGCCCATATATCACCTAAAAGTAACATGACATGTATTAGGGACTACAACAAGCTTGGTATACAAGGAAATGAAGAGGAAAACAAAGTGCCTACAGAAAAATATGACAAAATAAAGCCAAAGATGTAAACAAAGATCAAATCCTGATGCACATTTCATTATAGTTTAAAGAAAAATTTAGGGGCACCTGAGTGGTTCAGTTGGTTAAGTGGCTGCCTTTGGCTCAGGTCATGATCTCAGGGTTCTGGGATCGAGCCCCACATCGGGCTTTCTGTTCAGTGGGATGTCTGCTTCTCCCTCTCTCTCTGTGCTCTTGTCTTCTGTGTTCTCTCTCTTGCTCACTCTCAGATAAATAAATAAAGTAAAATTTTTAAATCTTTTTTAAAAATTAAAACAAAAATAAAGAAAAGCTAGACTTTAAACATGGTTTAAGCTTAGTGGAAGCATAGGTAGAACTGGATCAGATATATTCCACTTAGTTGTTTTCATACACTTCAAATGGAACACTTGTCTTTTTCCCAAATCTGATTTTCTTCTGACAGTTTTTTTTATGAATCAACATGCCATCCATCCAGCCCATACATCATCACCTATCTCTAGTTTGGAACAATCCTTTTAGTATAAGTTGTAAAATCTTTACCGTGTACATAGGCAACATCTCGTTCCTGTTCATTCTTCTGGCCTCAGTTCTTGTTATGTTTCTTCTTTCTCTCTATACTCCACTTGGATTGATCTTCCTTTCTCAAGTGAAAAGATCACTCACCCCAGGGCCTTTACACATTCACTTCCTCTTTTCTAAGAACGTGCCTTCCTCATTCTTCATCTGCCGATCCAGCTCTCTGCATCCTTAAAGTGTCAGCTGAAATGTCTACTCCAATTCCCATCCTTGAACTAGACCAGTTCCCCTCAACTCATTGTCTCTCAGTACCTGTGGCTATTCTGCTTGTACCATTCCTCGATTTTGTAATTATTTGTTGAATATCTATCTGCCCCACTAGACTCAGCACAGTGATGGCAGGGACTATGTCTCTAATAAACATATACAACAGTGCTTAGCATAGTGTGTACTCACAAATACTTTGTTATTCAATGAATGGGTATCCTTTAGGTAGTTGTATATGGGAAATTTCTGATGAGAGGCCTGGGTTGGACATATCACTTTAGTAATTATCTGTATAAACATGATATAACGTCATGAGAATGACTATGTTCTCCTAGGTGAGTGTGTCACTTGAGAAGACACCCACCCCTGAATCTGATCCATAACAACATATACATGAATGCCATCTCCCAAGGATTTCTTTCAATTTAGCAAGAAAAATAAATACAAACATTTAGGAGCTGACCTCATTTGAAGAAAAATAAAGAATGATTAATGAAGTCCAAAACCTTCAGATCAAAGGGCCAAGCTAGTTTGATGAATTTCATTGATGTGGATAAGATAACTGTTTTAAATTAAATTCTATTATATCTCAGAGCAGGACATTCAGGTTATGCCACCAGTAGTTAATATGTTATTAAATCACTTTCAGTCGAAAAACACAGATATTCCACTGAACCTATGCCATGCTCGAGTGACTGGATTGGTTACCTGGGAAAGTGCTTCTATTTTTCTGAAAGTACAAGAACCTGGGCAGCAAGTCAGAACTTCTGTGCCTCTCATTTAGCCACTCTTGCTGTCTTCAACACGACAGAAGAACTGGTAAGGCAATTCTTTTTTTTTTATTTTTTTATTTTTTATTAACATATAATGTATTATTAACCCCAGGGGTACAGGTCTGTGAATCGCCAGGTTTACACACTTCACAGCACTCACCATAGCACATACCCTCCCCAGTGTCCATAACCCAACCGCCCTCTCCCTAGCCCCCTTCCCCTGGCAACCCTCAGTTTGTTTTGTGAGATTGAGTCTATTATGGTTTGTCTCCCTCCTGATCCCATCTTGTTTCATTTTTTTCCTTCCCTACCCCCCAAACCTCCCACTTTGCCTCTCAATTTAGTAAGGCAATTCTTTTGAATTATAATTATGTTTTCAGAGATCATAGCTGTTGTGGAGAAGGCACTGGAAATGGAAAGAGCCAGAAAAGACCCTCTCACCCAGCCTCAAAGCCCTTTTTATCCACATCAGCTTAATCGTAGAAAGAGCTCACATCAGGTCAGAGCAACCCTTAGAGTACAAATTATCAGGAGATGACTGCCCTACTTGACTTTTCAAGTGGGAGTAAAAAGAATTTAGAAATAAGTTACATAGTAGGCCTTTTCCCTATGCCCTGTATAGAGCAATTTATATACTACTACCCATTAGAAAGACCCCAACTATTGTCCAAAGAAGTTCAACTACATATTACCCAGCTCTACATTTTCAAGTTGGAATACAGCACCAAAATCCAGGGAAAACCCAAAACCACCTCCCACGAAGTTCAGACCCATGAAGCCATAATAAAGCCCTCATTAATGAACTATTATTACCTACCTATTTTACACCAAACTAAAGTTGCCTTTGGGGGAACTATATTCAAAAACATAATAAGCAGAAAGTTATGGCAAACCACTTGTCAAAGATACTGGAAAGGACTTAAAATGAGTCACTATAACCAAGAAGGTCTGGAGCTTCTGGCACAGAAAAAGATCAATGGAGAAACCAACCACACAGTACAAATCTTCAAAAACCTGAAATAATAGAGATGTAGAACAACAAGTGTTAGGAGGCAGAAGAGTTAAGACCTCAAGGAGCATAGGGATATATTTAACATTTACTGACCATATACTCTATGAGGAAAGGACAGAAGAGGGATTGTCCCAAATTGATATTAATTTGGTAGACCATTCTGACAAAGATTTTTAGATAAGTACATTTGGATGGCTGAAAAATATAAATGAAGTCATATAGTCCATCCTATAGAATAATAAATCAAGAAAAACCAAAGCAGAGAAAAAATGAGAAATGATGAATATTAAAACAAAACAAAAGAAATATTTTAACTAAAAACACAGTAATTGAAATAATTTGGGGAATAAACATAAAAGAGTCCAACAAAATAGTGAGGATATACAAAAGCAAAACTGGTTCTGTGCATAGACAGGATTGATCACAGAAAAGGGAAAAAGACATGCACCTAATAAATACAAACAGTAGGTCTTTAAAAGCATAAAATCTTCAAATAATTTTATGTCGATAAATTTGAAAACTTTGAAGAAATGGATAATTGCCTTCACAATTATTTAAATAATTGTTTAGACAACCTATATTGAGATATGTATAGACAGGCATTTATTTTTAGATAAATGGTAAGCACCAAGGAGTAAAAAATGTCCTAACAAATGAAGGTGTTCAAATAAATTAAAGATGTAGAAAAAGTGTCAATCCTATAAAATTCAGAAAAGGTAAAAGAACAAAGAAAAACTAGTAGTCAGAAAACACAACCTTAATAAATCCAAATATAACAGTGATCATGATAAAACATGAATGTTCTAATTTGTTTCTTAAATGACAAAAATTATCAGACTGTTTTTTTAAAAAAACAACAAAGTCCAGTAACATGCTACTTACAGAGACATACCTAAGCGCGTGTACACACACACACACGCGCGCAAGTGTGCGCTCGCGCACGTATGCGCGCACTAGAAAATGAAAAGAAGAGTATGCAAACCAATTATTAACCAAATCCAAACAAAACAAAAAAGCAGGGTTAATGGTAATACATCAGAAAATATAATGTAGCAGAATAAATTATGAAGATATATAAAAACCTGGATGAACCAACTATCTTACTGTTAAGATTCTCCCATCCTAAAAGACACCAAACCTAGGATTTACTGGCAAATAGGAGCAAGGTATCACAGAACAGGCCATTTCTGTCTTTTAAAAACTCTTTGGAAAATACAAAAGAAAGCTACTCAATGCAATTTACTATGATAATTGTTAGAGAAGTAACCCAACCCATGAACTAAACTGTGAACCAGATAAGGATGCTGTCCCCTCTATGATCACTTCCAAATATAAAAGTCTGTATTTCTATAAAGAGTATACTGAGACAAAAGAAAATGCAACTGAATGAAGCATTTGCTATTCATCCTATAAATATACTCTATTAAAGGATTTCCTGAAAAGATATTCTGACCATTCTCAGTATTGGATTGGACTGAGTCGAGAACCAGGACAGATGTGGAAGTGGACAGATGGAACCATATACAGTGGCTGGTAAGTCCTGGGTATATAATTTATACACCTAAAGTCGGGGCTCTGAGCCCTTTGCCACCACAAAAAGATCTGAGTTACAGTCCATATGCACCATTCTCCTGGAAGTTTCCGTTGTGGTGGAAAATAAAATGAGCCCAGAGGAAAAGTAGTAATGTAAATATTACTGTACAGAGTATTAATACCTACAGTATTCCAAACAGTGCTTCATAATTGTGATCTCATTTGACCTGCACAACAACTGTGGGAAGTAGGTATATTTATCGCCACTTCACTTGCTGTTCACGTTTGTGAAGACCTACACTATTTTACAACACATATATAAAATGTATTTGGCAATAAATCCCGCACATCTCCATCATATAGCTTATAGATTTCTCAAGTTTATAAAGCCACATTTTAGATCAAAGCATATGAATTCACTTTGCTTTGTATTCAAACACTGCAGTGTTGGGTGAGATAAAAGCTCACAGCAGAAACATCTTTAAGAAAAAAAAAAATTTAAAAAGGGCACCTGGGTGGCTCAGTGGTTAAGCCTCTGCCTTCAGCTCAGGTCATGATCTCAGGGTCCTGGAATCGAGCCCTGCATAGGGCTCTCTGATCAGCAGGAAGCCTGCTTCCCCTCTCTCTCTGCCTGCCTCTGCCTACTTGTGATCTCTGTCAAATAAATAAATAAAATCTTTTAAAAATTAAAAAAAAAAAACTCATGGCAGAAAAAATTTTTTTCACTATTTCTTCCAAACAGTGCTCACCAATCTATTGCCTTTCATTTTTCCTTCTGTGTTTTGTTTCAGGTTTAAAATAATTGGAATTGGAGAATGTGCCTATTTACCAGTACGCACTTGGTTAGGAAATGGATTTGCAGCAAACCAGACACATGTATACCCAGAACTTAAGACATCATAGTTCTAAGATATCTTACAAAAAATGTAGTATAAAGTACATGAAATTCATGTTTAGAAATTTTCATTGGTGCTTTTTATTCCCAAATCTCTAAACCACTTTTATAGATCTACTAAATACTTAGTATTCAAGAAATATATGCCCAATATATGTCCCCAAACATCCTATGGAGTAAAATTTCTGATACATTAAAATATAAATGAAAAATTTAAATGATATTTTAAGATATTTACTCATATGAATTCAGACTAAGATACTTTTTTTCAAGAACTCTAATAATATTTTTGCCCCATCTCCTTACTTATATTATCAATATTAGTTGTTGATTTTCTTTCAGTTTGGCAAGATGAGATCCACTCATGAATGTAGTGTAAATTAAACTCAGCATTGTATTTAAATGTGTTGATTTCTTAGTGAACTGAATCTCTTTCATACACCAACCTCTCAGCAAAAAAAAAAAAAAAATCATGTTCAGACCATCATGCAAAGGGCATCAAGATTCTGAGTGAACAGGCTGCACCAGCAGCTTTCTAGTAGTGAATGCCACGAGGCTGTTGCATAATGAACAATATGAATGGTACAAATTTGGGGAGCAGATGGGTGAGGGAGCAATTTGCACTTTGAGGCTCAAGCTTCTAGTTGAGAAAATGATAATTGGGTTCTGCGTCAGAATGTGTAACTTTTCATGTTTACTCAAGGTTAACAAGATCTCTTCGCTAAAATCATCATTTTCTTAAAAGTGAAATCTGTAATCTACATCCTATGGGTGAGCAATCTATACTTATTGATAGAAATTAGAACACTTGTAATAGAGCACA
Organism: Lutra lutra; assembly: GCF_902655055.1. NCBI lineage: Eukaryota > Metazoa > Chordata > Mammalia > Carnivora > Mustelidae > Lutra > Lutra lutra. The sequence goes on from NC_062285.1 coordinate 91,222,143, forward strand.
TACTGGAGAATGGGATGAGAAAGAATTTAGGGAAATCACTTAAGAAGGTTTCATTCTTGTATCTTTTACAAGCCAGGCCACATTTCCCATCTTTTCAATCCCTCTCCACACCCTCATTTTCACTTCCTTTTCCTCCCTGTACTTCCCCCTCCCCCATTCTTTAGAAAATCAGAGATGGTCTAGAGGAACTTTCAACAGGTCCTTACCAAACATTGTAAGGAGTGCACAGACAAATGTAGATGATGTATGAAAAGTTTCAGTGGCAGCATAAGAAAGAAAGTGTCCAAAGTCTGACAAAGACATTCCCAGGGAAATCATTACAGGGAAACTATTGTTAAATTGACAAATAAAGTAAGGGTTTTCCAGGAAGAAAATTCTCAGGAAGAACATTGCCAGCAGAGGGGAAAGCACTGATGTTGCTCCATTGGGGATTATACTAGTCTGGAAGCACTGGGATGAGAGGTGTGAGATAGGAGAGAGCAGAAGCTGAGGTTGGGAGTGAGGAGGAAGAGGAGGAGGGGGGAGGGCTAGGGCCGAGTTTAGGAGAACTTCTATGTCATGTCAGGGGAGGGTTAGCATTGAAATTGCTCTAGGTTGTTGGTCTAAAGTTATTGAATACTTGCAGATAGGATACTGACATCTTCAAATATATAATTTAGAATAATTCTCAGGGCAATATAAGATACCTCTGATAGACAATGAAATTATTTAGAAGGATTTTCAAATGATTAGAAGAAGAAATGATAAGGACAGTGCCAGAAACAGTGTCAAGAAGAACAGAGACAAATGAGTGGATTCAAGAACTCTTTCAGAGAGAAAATCTTAGAAAATATAGGATGAGGGGGATGAAGGGGAAATAGACAGCAGGAATAAATCCCAGGTTAGGTAGATGAATCGTGGTGCTCTTATTTGATAATGTAAAGTAAAAGATATTTTCAGATTACTGAGTGTTAGGAGCCCATGAGAAATTCAGGTGATGTTTAGTAGGATGTCTATTGTACTGTTCTGGAACTCATGAACAAGTCTGGGTTGGATATATGACATGGACACAAACAGAGCTGCAGAGGTCTGAGGGGTGAGCTGACATCACAAAAGACACAAAGCACTTGGGAGCAAAGAGCAGATGATTATTTGCTCAATAAAAAAATAATCTTTTATAAATGCTTATTTCTTGATTTTCTGTTTTTTTTTTTAGGTAAGCTCTAAATTTAGGTTGTTTATTTTTAGTCCCAGAACTGAATCTGTGTGCATAAGAGCACTAGTAGAACAATAGTGTAACTTTAGACAAATAAATTAGTTCATGTGTATTTACAGAAGTCTTAAATGAGAGAAGTGCATATTTTTCAGAAGACAGATGCTGAAATACTCCGAAGTAGTAAATCTGCAAAACTTCTAATACTGAATTGTGTCCGAAATCAAGTAGGAAAATGTACTAATCTTTCTTTGCCCTTTCAATGTGTGGTGTTAAAAATTATATGATCATTGTATCAGCCCTCTCTAATAATAGAGCAGTAATGTCAAGAATCCCTTTGTATGACTTGTGGCTTTTACAGCACCTAATGCTATTGCATACTTAATAACATAGATTTTAAAGTTGTCTGCCTCAAGTGTACTAATTAGTACTAAAATAAAGTTGTTGCTTTAGAAGCAAATTAAGAGTTTTGGTGTTTTTATAAATAAAATCAAAATATTCTTACATCTGTCTTGCAAGAAAACAATGAATAATTATGCTTGGAAGTGCATATCCATAAAATTTTGGAAAGACAATTTATGAAAGTTAAAACATTTTTTATATTTGATTTAAAATTTTATTATACCTTTAAGTATAATGTATTTGCACTTATGTTTAAGTACATATGTATATGTTATGTATATATATGCAGAACAGCTAAGTATATATTTTTAGTATGTATATATTTATAGTATATATATGATATATATGTGTGTGTATTTTATATATAGCAAGTATAAACAAAGTATGAAAGTAACATGTTAATTTACACAATGATTAGTGGAAAAGCCGGGGCATTCAAAGCAATTGAGAATAAATGAGGCAGGGGGGAGATGTTTAGGAATATAATCTTATCACTGTGTAAGAATGAATATATGATTCTTCATTTGACTTGAAAAATGTTTTTTTGAAAATGGGAATACTAATTCAGTTGCTATACAGTATTTACGGGCATGTTTCCAGAATAGTAATTTAATACATATGAACAGGTCGCCTGGGTGGCTCAGTTGGTTGGGTGACTGCCTTCAGCTCAGGCCATGATCCTGGAGTCCCAGGATGGGGTCCTGCACCCGGCTCCTTGCTCAGCAGAGGGTTTGCTTCTCCTTCTGACTCCCCCCCCCCTCTCTCATTCTCTCTCAAATAAATAAATAAAGTCTTTAAAAAAATACGTGTGGACAGTTTACTGTTAAGGGTTTATTGAACAATTCTTTTTTCTCCTTGAGAGTTCTCCTATGGGTTTGGCCTAATGCCATACCCAACATTTATCTCAGACCCACCACCTTTGAGTTGCCATACCATCCAGTGTACCTCTTAACTACTAAAATAATCCCACTTTTTCTTCTTTGTTTTTGGGAAATAATCCAACTGGTTTCTGGGAATGAAAAAAGTTCAGTGGGAAAATAAGGATAATGAAGGAAGCCCTCAAGAGTAAAGAAGAAAAGCAGTATGGAGAGTTCCTTAGCTGGTGTTTCAACAGGTGTTGCAACAGGGTGTTCCAGCAGGTCCACTCTGGGACACTGGCTACTCAGTTAAACCAGCGTGAAGGGAGCATGTGCAGAGGTGCACCTTACTGTGTTAACAACGTCAGAGAGAAACGTGCTGAGGGGACAAGCGGGTGGTACAATTGGTCCTTATATCTTTTTCACATTTCCTATCTACCTAATGTTAGCTCTTTTTTGGTTATTAGAGGTAATGCATCAGATGAGGTGAAAAAGTGTTAAAATTTTCAAAGAAGGTGAAAAAGGGTCAAGGAACAATAGGAGCCAGAAATGACATAATAAGACTTCGGGAGAAAAAGAATCTTAGCAGGTCTTCCCTTCCGGGAGAAGGGACGCAGTCAGTCTTAGCACTCAACTTTAATAGAAGTATAAATGGGAAGTTGAACGTGGTCTCATCAAAGTCTTTAGCGAAGCAATAGTGAAGCAGCAGTTTTCCCCAACTGCATATATACACATAAACCTATATACGTATCAAAAGAAGTCTAAAGTTTAAGGATAAAAACTTTGGAAGTGCCATAAATTATAAATTTATTCCTAAAGGATCTTCTATTGAGATCTTCTGATTTATGTCATTTAATATTCTCCCATCCCAACAACTAGAATCACTGTATAATGAAAAATATTAATTTGGAGAACTGTGTAATCTAAAAATAACTTTAGTTATTATAATTCAGGCAGTCTAACCCCTTAGAAATATATATATATATATGTAGTCTATAGTGGAAACAATAAGACAAACTTTGATTACTAGAAGGATTTTTAGACATGACTAATTAAATTCACAGTAGTTTTTAGAATTCATGTATCAAAATTTCAGCATAAAATATTTCCTTAGGGATGCCTGGGTGGCTCAGTTGGTTAAGCAGCTGCCTTCGGCTCAGGTCATGATCCCAGCGTCCTGGGATCGAGTCCCACATCAGGCTCCTTGCTTGGCGGGGAGCCTGCTTCTCCCTCTGCCTCTGCCTGCCATTCTGTCCGCCTGTACTCGCTCTCTCTCCCTCTCTCTCTGACAAATAAATAAAATCTTTAAAAATATATATGTATATTTCCTTAGATGCAAATGCAAATTTTAGAACTTAATGGGAAATAATATTTCAAGAATAATCCTTGAACAAAATTTTTTTAAAAATCCAGCTAGACTAATTGTTTTAGGTTTTAATATTTAATTGAATGCTTAAATATTTAATCAAAATCTGAGTTACAAAGAGCATTGATAACTTAGCTTTGAATTTTAAAAATATCCACAGACTTCTTAATCTTTCATTTTTCCCTTCCTTTTCTTTAACTGCAAATTCTCTCCTAACACTCTTCCTGCATTTCTCAAATGTACACATTTAAAAAATAGTACATGTTTGCATTTATTATGCTAAATATAGACTTGTGTCCTCTGTTTTTAATTTTTTAAGTGACTCTAAGTTCTTATATTTCATTTCCTATAAACTATAATTACTTCTGTTCACACATACCAGTTTGTAATAATTTTTTTAAATTCATGTATGACCTTTAAGTTTTTCTCTTCGTGGATCTAAGACTTTAAAGTAGGTTTCCCATTGGAATATTGACAAATATTGACAAATATTACTGTAATAATCTATCTGCTCCAAGTCTCATTGTAGGTTCTAGGTCAAAAACAAAAACAAACTAATAAACCTGGAAAACGTCATTTATTAGCTCATGTATACCTAACACTGACCTTTATTGAAAAAAAACAAAACAAAAAAGAGTAGGCAGATAATGATCATCAAGGCTAAGGGAAGCTTTGTACAAATAGGAAGTTGTGCTGGGGAAACAATAAAATGTTACAAATAATCTCAAAAGCAGAACAAGTACTTATTTATCATCCATCATGCATCAGGCACCTTGTCTCTCCCATACAGTAATGAGGATCATGTCCTTCCAGAGCTTACAGTATGTTAATAAATACAAATAATTAAACAATGGTCAAAAAATAGGGTATTAAATGTTAAGATATGTACAGGAAACTATGAGAATATACATCAAATGCATATAATTTAGTCTGGAGTGGAGAATGGTTAAGGAAATATTTTCCACCAAATGCATTTAACTAGCCTTCTCAAACATAAGCAAGAGTTAAATAGGAGAAATGAAAGGGAAGAATATCAAGCCAAGCCAAACATACAATTAGATATGAGGCAAGAGAAAGCATGACACATTTGAGAAAATGAATAAAGTTTAGGTTATCTGCATCATTACAATCATGGTGGTGGGGGGAAGAATGAAGAGGAACCAAGACACAAAGGGTCTGGTCAGAGATGGTCAAAGATTTAAGCAAGGAAAAACCCCTACACAGAAATATGTAGTGAATAATGTGGCATGATATCAGATTTAGACAATCACTGTGGTCATGATATGGAGAATGGACTTTGGCAGGCAAAGCTAGAAACAGACAAACAAGTGTTGAGGGAATCCATGACCACAGGATCGGTCTGCAGATACGTAGATGAATTCAGAAATAATTATGTGGTAAATTTGACAGGTTGAAATGAGAGTTTGAGTATCATGGGTGAAAAGAAAGAAGTCATGGTTGACTCCAGGGACTCTGGTTGGACTAATGGGCGCATTGCTGTCATTCACTAAGCTAATGAGTTTCATTTTAACATGTGAAAGCTAAGGGGCTTTGAGGTGTCCAGTTAGAGATGTACAGTGGCCAAAACCTATAATAAGTTCTGGGTTAGAAATATGGGTTTGGGAGTTACTAATAAATTGATGACAATAGAACTTACAGTGTAGGTGAGTTTAGCCAAGAATTGTGTATGATTGAGAATTCACTTAAAACTCTGAGGAATGTCAGTACTGAAGAGATCAGAAGAGAGAAGAGATCCTTCAGAAAAAACTGAGGAACAACGGCAGGCAACGTAGATACAGGTTCAAGAGAGCATTGTGTCATAGATGCTGAGGTTAGAGAATATTTCTAGAGGAAAGAACAGGTCGATAATGAGCAACACTGCTGAGAGTTAAAATGAAACCTAGAATATCTTCATTGTGTTTCGCCAGAGGAAAGGCATTTATGACGTTGTGAGAACAGTGAAATAGGAAAAGCAGAAACCAGATTTTAGAAGAACCTGGAGTAGGAGGTGAAAAGAAGAAAGTACAAGTAGAAACAATTTCTAGGAGGTTTGACTTAAAAGAGGTGGGAGAAACTGGGCAGAAACTGGAAGCCACATGTGGTTCGGGGAAAATTTTCTTGTGCTCTTGCATGTTTTGTTGCTGAAAGAAAAGGAGATAGAAGAAAAGAGGGACCAGAACGGAGATGATAGAGGAGGGACTGTCCTAGAAAAAAATGAAAAGAGAGGCAATCCCAAATGTAGCACTTAGAAATTTTATTTAGACAGACAGAGGGATACCCTGTCTGGAAATAGGGAGTGAGGAAAAAGAAATAAGATGCAGACAATTGTGTAAACTCAGTAGTAGAAAGTCAATGAATAATAAATATATCATCTATCTGATGGCTTCTTTAAAAAAAAGAAAAACTCCTTTGCTAATGGTGAATGAGAAGTGTAGGGAATTTTTTTAATTAATTAATTAACTAATTAATTAATTAATCGACTTTTTAGAGTGGGAGGAGGGGCAGAGGAAGAGGGAGAAAGAAAGAATCCCAAGCTGACTCCTCCCTCCACCAGAACAGAGCTCAATGCCATGACCCGGAAGCTTAACAGACTGAGCTGCCCAGGTGCCCCTGGGACAGAATTATTGAGTAGACAAAGGGACAGCTGTGTCTAAAATAGCCACCATAATGCACAGGAGATAACTGTGGAAATATAGCACCAGTGACCGGGTAGAGCTAGGGCGATGAGTTGAGGCTGATTGCCCGAATTGAGAGTGACACAAATCAACACCATTATCATCATTATCACCATATTTGTTGTAAAAATAATGTGTTTCAACAAAATACATAAATTAAAAAGTCCTTGTGAATGGTTTTTACAGGAAGGATAAACTGGGATCAGTTTAGAGGTCAGTTTCTGCAGAAAGCACGCGTTGACAAATCCAGTAACTCTGATTGCAACACTTTTCAGAAAACACACCCTTCTTTGTTATCACAGCACAGGCATTATCTTCAGCTTGGCCCAGGACTTGAAATCTGTGGAAAAGTTAACAAACATTCTGTTCTCATTCAGGTGAAAACATAACTGTGTGTATTTTGTATGTTTTCTCTCAGACAAAGAACACCTGTTAAAAAATGACTTCTTTAATGAAGGTAGTTGATCCAAATAGTTTCTTAAACAAAAATGGTCATTTTTAAATGGAAAGGCTGTATGGAATTAAAATAAAAATGTGAATAAAAAGCACTGATTTCCCAGTTCCATGTGATCATACAAAATTAAAGATCTTACTATTATCTGGTATGGTCTAAAAGTCTGTGTTCCCCCCAAAATTCGTATGTTAAAAATCATAACCCATAAAAGTGATGAATTAGGAAGTGGGGCCTTTGGGAGGCATTTAAATCATGAGGTGGAACCCTCATTAATTCTTTATTAAAAAGACTCTAGAGAGATCCCTAACCCCTTCCACTATGTTCTCACATGGCTACAAACCAGGAAGAGGGCCCTCACCAAAACATGACCATGCTGAGGCCTTGATCTTGGAGACTCATTTTCCAGAAGAGTAAGAAATAAAATTCTGTTGCTTGTAAGCTACCCAATCTGTGGTATTTTGTCATAGTAGCCCAAATGGATTAAGACAGAGGACAGTCCTGCCCTTTTAGGAGAAAAACTCATTTTATTACTCCAAAGATTCTCGATTCAATTTTTTGAATATCTGCAACAATGGAATGATATCAACTTTATAACAGACAATATCATATTTATCATTCTAAGATTTAGAAATATCAACACATCTAAAAATATGTATGTTTTTCAAAAAGTATTAAATCAATTTTCTGTAGAAAATAAACTATTACCCTTTTCATTTTCCTGACCCAAATCCCAAGTGTCACACCTTTTAAAAATATTCCTTCATGGGTGCCTGGGTGGCTCAGTGGGTTAAAGCCTCTGCCTTCGGCTCTGGTCATGATCCCAGGGTCCTGGGATTGAGCCCCGCATCGGGCTCTCTGCTCATCAGGGATTCTGCTTTCTCCTCTCTCTCTCTGCCTGCCTCTCTGCCTACTTGTGATCTCTGTCTGTCAAATAAATAAAATCTTTAAAAAAATATGTATTCCTTCACTGTTTGCCTATAAGAAGCCTCCTTACTTCTATAAGAGATCCTAAGAAAGAACAGTATATCTACACTGTACATGTTAAATGTGGCAACAGTAACTCCAGACAGTATGAGGGAAGGAGTTAAAGTCTTCCTCACTTTTAAATGTTTTAAACTCATATAGACACCTCAGCAAGGGAATTTCCACACATTTGTGTATATGTGGGTGTATCCAAATACTTTACCCTGTACACAAAAGAAGAAAAACTCCCCTAAGTTCTGTTTTTCCATATTTTTTGTTTATTTTTCCATATTTTAAGCCAACTTCTCTTGTCTTAAACAAATAAGCCACAAGGCACCTTAAAAAAATCAGAAAAAAAACCCTCAATTTTAAAAACAAGACTGGCAAATTAATAATTCTAAGCAAGTTTGCAAGTGGGTTGACAGCATCACTTTAAAAATATGGTGATACATTTCTATTAAAAATAATCAAAGCTGGGATGCCTGGGTGTGGCTCAATTGGTTAAGCCTCTGCCTTCAGCTCAGGTCATGATCCTGGGGTCCTGGGATCGAGTACTGCATCGGGCTCTCTGCTTATTGAGAAGCCTGCTTCTCCCTCTCCCTCTGCCTGCCACTCCCCTACTTGTGCTCTCTCTCTGTCTCTCTTTCTGCCAAATAAATAAATAAATAAAATCTTAAAAAAAAAAAAGAATCAATATTAAGTATGGTAAGTTTTAAAATTAATTTAGTGTTTGCTATACAAAGAGTATGATGGCATGGGTGGGTATGGAGTTTAAATTTTAACAAGAAATATTGTAAGTAGTCTCTGGATAAAAATATTCATTTGTAGGGTGACTTTCTCTGTTTCAGAGCATTTTTCCCCCCTACTCTCACCCAGTCTATCACTCCAAAGCATCTATAGTCTTCCTAAATCCCCTTAACTTCACATCTCTTTGAAAGACACAACAAAATTCCACATTTTCAAGAAGTGTAATTAACTTTTTTTTTTTTTTTTACAAAGTTGATTTGTCAGGGAAGCAGAGCTTTTTTTTTTTTTTTAAGATTTCGTTTATTTGACAGAGATCACAAGTAGGCAGAGAGGCAGGCAGAGAGAGAGAGAGGAGGAAGCAGGCTCCCTGCTGAGCAGAGGGCCCGATGCGGGGCTCGATCCCAGGACTCTGAGATCACGACCCGAGCCCAACCAAGGCAGAGGCTTAACCCACTGAGCCACCCAGGCGCCCCTGTAATTAACTTTTGATAATTCCTGAAACCTGGATGCCTAGAGTAGAAAGTTTCACCCTGGACCCCCAGGAGCTTCTGTCTGTGTTTTGGGGATTAATGCCTAACCTCCAAAGATTTTAGCACTCTCTATCCATGGAATTCAAACAGAAATGAATGAAGTACATAAAAGTAGATACACATAATGCTGACTGGGTGACTGTATTTAAAAAGAGTCAAATGATATTTGTATTATGTACAAAATATTCCATAATATTTACCAATAATTGAAGTCTTCCTACTAATCAAAATAAGGATTGTTTAGTAAACACAGGCTCTTGTCAGTGCAGTAAAGTGGAAAGGGGCACCTGGGTGGCTCCATCAGTTAAGTGTCTGACTCTTGATTTCCGTTCAGGTCATGATCTCAGGGTTGTGAGATCAAGCCCCATATAGAGCTCTGTCCTGAGTGTGGAACCTGCTTAAAATTCTCTCTCTTCCTCTCCCTCTGAAACTCTCTCCCACCTTGAAAAAAGAAAAAAAGAAGGTCACAACAAACAGAAACAATAACATATAATTACCCATAGCTCTTCTTGAAGTAGAGCTCATTTTAGGAATGATTCAAGTTAAATTGGCCTTAAATTTTCAAGCAACCGATAAATTTTGTCAAAACTTCAAAATATCAAATTACTTCCAAAGTCCAAAAATTTTATTTAAGGGCCAAATAATCAACTTCCATAAAAGTAAGTGCTTTTACCAAAATATAAAACTTCGCTTCATAGAATTGCGACTGCCAAACCCACACGATTTATGAATTAATTAAAATTATAAGCAGAATAGGCTTCTAAATTTCTAAGTTTGTTGTCTCCTCTGTATAGGGGGAAAAAGTACTCATATAAAAAAGTACTCGCTACAAATTATCAACTGTGTCATTTATTACTAATGTAGTTAAGTAATAATGAAAGGATAGGTTAGGTAAGTGTGAAAGATGATTCTGGAAAAGTTTGAGAAATAAAGGTAAACTTTTCTAGTTGAACATACAGCTCTCAATTTACTCACCCCAAGTAGTTAGACCTATTACTGTGGCAATGAGTATAACCAGCACAGCACAGCTTAGTCTCAGAGCAGTGCGATGCCACTTGGGACATTTAGGGTAATCTGTAATAAATAACTTTTCCTTCTGAAACATTTAGACATTTAAAACAAACTTGAAATGCGTCATAGAAATGTAAAATTCTGAGGGTGCACATTTTCTTAAGTAGGGGAAGAAACATACAATCTCTGTTTAAATTACCTTGAGATGAACACATGCTTAATTATCTTTAAAGAATTGGATTTATTGATGCTACGAGGTTAATATGTTTTATTTCCTATTTATTAAATATCCTTCTTATATAACACTTCCATTCAAAAACTACAATTCACAAACAGTGAAACTGGTGGATTATTAGTTGATCAGCTGGTTATTCAAACAATTGCCACTGAAATTTGTCAACTACCTTCATTTAGGTTTTTTCTGAATCACACACATATTACTCAATGGGAATAAAGCCTGGGAAGGCAAAATATGAGTAATGCCAAAATAACTGAATAATAGTAAAAATGAGTGCCAAAAAGAGAAACATAAGCAAGACTGAGTATTGCAGCCATCTTCTCAAACCTTATTTGAAATAGGAGTTTTATATTTATATCAATTCATGAAACAAACCTCAGATGCTAACCTTTATAATTACATACTTTGCTTTAATAAAATAGCATTATAACACTTTCAAAATCTTCAACCCAGGTCAAATCAAATCTGACCCATTACATTCAATTTAACAAGAACTATATAAACATCATTTAAAAGTAAGATAAAACATTTTCTGATTAAGGAGATTCTAGTTGAAGTCCTTAAAGGTTCTCATTAAAAGTCTAGGATTAAAAGACCCACAGAAAATTCTAACTGTATTACAATCTGTGGTCTAATGGAGGGTTATGGGTTCTTTCTTACCTTTGCATGCCCACTTGTGTTGGCAATGATAGGAATGCTTTCTTAGCTTCTGCATCATTGATCTCTCTGTGTTCTGCGTCTGTCCAAACATCCTGTAAATAGAATAATCCATATTTGAATGAGATGGAAAGAGAGACATTACCTGATCAAAAGCAGAGTCAGTCTCTACAAACTGTGACATTGAAATAAACCCAATGCTGAAAACCACAAAGGATGTGATTCATGAGTGAGTTGAGCTTCATCTTTTTTAAATAATCTATTCCTTTTAGGATAGTTTTAGACTGGCAGAAAAACTGTGAAAGTAGTAGAGAAAGTTCCCATATACATCATACCCAATTTCTCCTATCATTACCACGTTACATTAGTATGGTGTGTCAAAATTAATGAATCAATATTCATGCATTACTATTAATTAAAGTCTTTACTTAATTCATTTTTCAACTAACACCTTTTCTTAGTTTTTCCTGAATACATTTTTCTATTCAAGGACCACATTCAGGATACCACAGTACCTTTATTCTTCACGTCTTTTCGGATAATCTTGGCTGACAGTATCTCACCCTTTCCTTGTTTTTTGATGTTTGGCTTTTTTTTTTTACAGTTTCAAGAAAAGTGGGTCAGATAGCTTGTAGAATATTCTCAAATCAGGGTAGTCTGATGTTTTTCTCATCATTACACTTAAGGTAAAGTTTTTGGAGGAAGATCACAGAGAAGAATTGACATTCTTATCACAATTTATAAAGAGTGCATACTACCAACATGCCTTATCGCTGCTGTTAATTTTGATCACTTGACTGTAGTAGTGTTTGTGGTTTATGTACTATAATGTTACTCTTTTTTCCTCCATTTCCATACTGTACCCTTTGAAAGGAAGTTAATATGTGCAGCCCACATTTAAGAAGTGGAGAGTTAGGGGCTCCTGGGTGGCTCAGTTGTCAAGTGTCTGCCTTTAGCTCAGGTCATGATCCCAGGGTCCTGGGATCAGATCGAGCCCCACATCAGGCTCCCCGCTCAGCAGGAAGCCTGCTTCTCCCTCTGCCACTCCCCCTGCTTGTGTTCCCTCTCTCACTGTATCTCTCTCTGTCAAATAAATAAATAAAATCTTTAAAAAAAGAAGCATAGAGTAATACCATTTCTCTTTCACAACAGGGTTTCTACATGAATTATTTAGAAATCTTCTACAGGTGATTTTTGCCTAATCTCCCATTTACTTCTTTATCAAGCGTTTATATCAGTAAAACTGATTCATATTTATTTGATATTTTCTGTTATAATCCAATACTACTTTATTTATTTTGTTATTCCCATTGTCCCAGCTTTGGCCATTGGAACTCCTTCAGTTGGTTCCATGAGTTCACACTGATGTCTCCAACTTTAATAAATTATAACATGGATCATGTTAACCCTTACCCTTGCATTTCTATTACCTCCTGTTCCAGTAATGAGAAACATGGCTACCACCATCACCATTCATTTACTTAATTATTCAATTCCAGTATATATATTTTGTGGTTTTAGGATTTTTGTTCCATACCCTGTGGGAAATTACCATTGACAGTGCTATGTACAGTTCCTTTTGTTATTAGTCTTACAAGCTAAGATGACACATTTCTAAGATTACATAGACTTTATCTCCATACCCTTCAGTGAGGCCGCTTCATACCTCTTCAATACAGTCAGAGTCTTTTAGCAGTTTTTGCATTTCATGCTGAAGTACCATAGCCTCCAAAATTACTTTTTTAATTTGCATACATCAAGGTTCACTCTGCCATAAAGTTCTGTGGGTTTTGACTTAAACATAATGTCATGAATCCACCATTATAATATCATACAGAATAAGTTCACTGTCTTAAAATTTAAATCCCTTGTACTCCACTGAAATAGAGAAGACTTGGGAGTAAGAGATTGAGGAGACATAATTGGAAAAAGAATGATCTGATTCTGGACATAAGTTTGAGATGCCTATTAGATATCCAGAGGGAAATGTCATATAGGCAGACAGATATTTGTACCAGGAAGTCAGGAAAAAGAATGAGCTCTAGAAAGTGCTTAAAGCGGGCTGAGTCCTGTCCCTTGAGGAACTTTGACAGTTGGAGCTAAAACAGAGGGACTATGGGATGCCTGGGTGGCTTAGTGTGTTAAGCCTCTGCCTTCAGCTCGGGTCATGATCTTGGGGTCCTGGGATCAAACCCCACATGGGGCTCCCTGCTCAGTGGGAGCCTGCTCCCCCCTCCCCGCCATCACACCACACACGAAAATAGACTCAAATGGATGAAGGACCTCAATGTGAAAAAGGAATCCATCAAAATCCTTGAGGAGAACACAGGCAGCAACCTCTTTGACCTCAGCTGCAGCAACATCTTCCTAGGAACATCGCCAAAGGCAAAGGAAGCAAGGGCAAAAATGAACTATTGGGATTTCATCAAGATCAAAAGCTTCTGCACAGCAAAGGAAACAGTGAACAAAACCAAAAGACAACTGACAGAATGGGAGAAGATTTGCAAACGACATATCAGATAAAGGGCTAATGTCCAAAATCTATAAAGAACTTAGCAAACTCAACACCCAAAGAACAAATAATCCAATCAAGAAATGGGCAGAGGACATGAACAGACATTTCTGCAAAGAAGACATCCAGATGGCCAACAGACACATGAAAAAGTGCTCCATATCACTCGGCATCAGGGAAATACAAATCAAAACCACCATGAGATATCACCTCACACCAGTCAGAATGGCTAAAATTAACAAGTCAGGAAATGACAGATGCTGGCGAGGATGCGGAGAAAGGGGAACCCTCCTACACTGTTGGTGGGAATGCAAGCTGGTGCAACCACTCTGGAAAACAGCATGGAGGTTCCTCAAAATGTTGAAAATAGAACTACCCTATGACCCAGCAATTGCACTGCTGGGTATTTACCCTAAAGATACAAACGTAGTGATCCGAAGGGGCACGTGCACCCGAATGTTTATAGCAGCAATGGCTATGATAGCCAAACTATGGAAAGAACCTAGATGTCCATCAACAGATGAATGGATAAAGAAGATGTGGTATATATGCACAATGGAATACTATGCAGCCATCAAAAGAAATGAAATCTTGCCATTTGCGACGACGTGGATGGAACTAGAGGGTATCATGCTTAGCGAAATAAGTCAATCGGAGAAAGACAACTATCATATGATCTCCCTGATATGAGGAAGTGGAGAGGCAACATGGGGGGTTAAGGGGGTGGAGAAGAATAAATGAAACAAGATGGGATCGGGAGGGAGACAAACCATAGTAACTTATAATCTCACAAAACAAACTAAGGGTTGCTGGGGGGAGGGGGGTTGGGAGAGGGGGTGGGGTTATGGACATTGGGGAGGGTATGTGCTAAGGTGAGTGCTGTGAAGTGTGTAAACCTGGAGATTCACAGACCTATACCCCTGGGGATAAAAATATATGTTTATTAAAAAAAAAAAAGAAAATTTAAAAAAAAAAGAAATTAAAAATAGAGCTTCCCTATGACCCTGCAATTGCACTACTGGGTATTTACCCCAAAGATACAGATGTAGTGAAAAGAAGGGCCATCTGTACCCCAATGTTTATAGCAGCAATGGCCACCGTCACCAAACCGTGGAAAGAACCAAGATGCCCTTCAACGGACGAATGGATAATAAATCAAATCTTTAAAAAAAAAAAAAAGGCAAAATAAAAAGCTAAGATTGACCTCAAGATCATTCAGTAACTAAGAATTGTTTGTATTCTTATGCTTATCAGAGATCATTTCTGTCTAAGTAGCAGAGATCATTTCTTTTCTGTCTTTGGATTTACATCATCTAGTAGAACACTTGATGAATGTAGCTTTAAAAATATGTATGTGTTTAGTAAACAAATACACAAGTGGGATTGACAAAGCCCAGTTGGTACAAAGTGCAGTTCATTTACACAAACACACTTATGATTGGAGGCAGAAAATGAAAAAGATGAGGTAGGTGTTCACTTATTTTGAAATAATAAAAACAGGTATTTTATTATTTATATCACTCATTTAAATAGTAGATATTATTTTTAAATTGTTCTGAGTATTTGTGGTATTAAATGGACACCTTGTTTCATTTAACCATTCAAACCACTTTATGACAGCTATTATCTCCAGTTTATACATGAGGAAACTAAGAGGCAGAGAGAACAAGTTACTTAATGTAGAACTGGATCAAGAATGTGGTTCTTGGGGCGCCTGGGTGGCTCAGACATTAAATATCTGCCTTTAGCTTAGGTCATGATCCCAGGGTCCTAGGATCCAGCCCCGCACTGGGCTCTCTGCTCCACAGGAAGCCTTCTTCTCCCTCTCCCACTCCCACTGCTTAGGTTCCCTCTCTCACTGTCTCTCTCTCTGACAAATAAATAAATAAAATAAAAATAAAATAAAATAAAATAAAATAAATAATATAAAATATTATAATATATTATAATTATTATAATTATTATAATTATAATTATATAATTATATAAATTATATATATAATTTATATATATATAATTTATATATATAAATTATAATATTATAATATAAAAATAAATATAAAAATAAATAAAATAAAAAAAAATAAATAAAATAAAAAAAAGAATGGATCTCTACAGTCTCTTAAACACATGACTATAACATTTCTCAAAACAAGCAGACAAACACACACACACACACACACACACACATTTTCCCAAAGACATCTATTCTATACCATCTCAAAGTTTCAGTTTCTCTTGATCCTATGCGAAATTTTACCAGTGATTACTAATGTGTGAGTAATCACCTTTTCAATCACTTACTGTGCATTTGATTCAACCAAGAGTATTACCATATTCCTAATTACTTGTTATTAAGGAAACATTTTGATGGGTAAAATAATCAAAATGAGCACTAGGAACTTCAGGGTCTCCAAGATGAAGAGAGCAGAGCAAAGTGGTCTTTGGACAACCATTAAACAATTTAGTCCTGTGGAGGCTTGACCAAAAGATTCAAGAGGGAGAAATAAGTTATATAGAAAATGATTTTCTATAATTATCTAGAAAAGACACGAATCATAATGAAAAATGGATAGATTTACTGATAATCAAATGTGAAACATGTGTACATCATAGCAAAAATGAAAGAAAAAGAGCCACAAAACTGCATGGACTATTAAGGAGCTAGAAGTTTCTTTCCCTATTCAATACCATTTGCCGAATAGTCAAATAACAAAGCATTATTTGATGGCACGCAGATAACTTATTCAATGGCCAGAGAATGTAGAAGGGGAACAGGTGCTCTAAGGGCTCTTTCTTCTGAGAAGTAGAGGAGCATAGATGACAGGGCTGGGGGGCAAAACAACAGTGCTTAATGTTGGCCAGATTGCAGGAGGAGGACATGATTTCTAGGAGGGTAGGCCACATTCTTTTTTCTTCCTTATTTGGTCAAGGACTTCCTGTCACAATGCCTTTGAGGAGGAGATTTTGGTAAGTTAATGTAATATAATGAGGGAATATAATGAACTTTGGCCCACTTTGTCACCTTGGGCCTGTCTGGATCGATTTAGTTTCTTGTGGTCTGACATCAGTCTTATGTGAGCAGGAACACCACTAGGGAATATACTAGAAAAACACCCACCTTTTAGAAAAATTCTGGAGCTCTTTGGGGCTCATCTAGTGACAGAAACACAACTTATTGTATATTAGTTGATTGATTACATTTCCTCTTATACTTAAATTTCTTAACAGATCTATTGAGGTATAATTGACATAAAATAAAATATACATGTTTAAAGAATACAAATTGATAAATCTGATATACATATGCATCTGAACATATCTATTATCTTCAGTTTACTCCTGCTCTTCTGTGATCTTCCCAAATCTCTCTGCCCCACCTCAGACACTAGATTATGTCTTCCATCACTGTAGTTAGGTTTGAATTTTCTGGAATTTTATATAAATTGAATTACAAAGTATACACTTATTTTTCACAGATTTAGTTCATTCACTACAAATATTTTAAAACTGATTGGTGGTATTTTATATGTCAGATGTCATTGCTATTTTATCACTGAATAGTATTGTCTTATCCGAATATACCACAATTTCTTTAAATGATTCACTGGTTATTGGACTTTTGGCTTTTTCCAATTTTGGCTGATGGAAATAAATTTGCTATGAATATTCGTATACAAATGTCTGTATGAACATATGTTTCATTATTCCTAAATAAAAACCTAAGAGTGGAATTGTTCAGTTATATGAAATGCGTATGCTACCTTTTTAAAATAACTTTATGGAGATAGGATTTACATACCACAAAGTCCATCAGCTTAAAATGTTTTCTAGAATATTTACAGCGTTGTACAACCAAACATAAAACCTTGTAGCCATTAGCAATCACTCACACCCCTTCCACCTGAGTCCTTGCCTACCCCAAACCATAGGAAACTGATAATCTACTTACTGTCGCTACAGATTTGTTTATTCTAGATGTATTACATAATATCATTGTCTTTTTAAGAAAGAGCCAGACTGTTTTCCAAGGAGATTGTACCATTTTCTGTTCCCCCACCAACATCATATGAGTTCCAACAGCTGCATCATTTGTTGACAATTAATGTGGTCAACCTCCTTGATTTTGTACATGTCCTGGTCTCTAATTTTCATTTTCACTTTCTTAATGACTAATGATGATAAGATTCTTTTCATATGCTTATTTACCATCCATATATCTTTTTTTGTGAAGTGCCATTCAACTCTTTTTTTTCAATTGCTTGTTTTACTATCACTGTGTTTTGAGTGATATATATAATAAATATAAATATACATATTTATACATAATGGATGTAAAATATATTTTTTCTTCAAGTCCTTTATGAGAAATGTGATTTGAAAAAAATGTTTTTCCTAGTCCATGGCCTGTCTTTTCATTTCTTTAAGAGCATCTTTCTAAGCCTGTTCTTAATTTTGATGAGGTCCAATTTATTTATATATTTTTTTCTTTTATGTAGCAGGCATTTGGGATTGTATCTTAAAAAATCTTCACTTATCTCAAGCTCAAAAGATTTTTTCCTCTGTTTTCTTCTAGAACTATTACAGTTTAGGGCTTTATATTAGATCTATGACCCATTACAGATTAATTTAGAGATAATTAACTTTATCCTCAGGTTAATACTTATATATGATGTGAATTACACACTGAAGTTTATTATTTTTGTGTATTGATCTTATATCCTACAACCTGGCAAACTCATTTGTTGAAGGTAACAACTTTTTTCTGTTTTCTCTAGTATTCTCTACAAATCACCTACAATTCTGCCTTTCCAGTCTGGGTACCCTTTATTCCTTTTCTTTTTCTTGACCTACTGTAGTTCTTTTGTGTTCTATTTCATTGATTTTTCAGTTTTATCATAACCATTTCCTTTCTTTTGCTTACATTGGATTACACTTGCTTTTTTTTTTCTAATTTTGTAAGATGAAAACTATAATCCTTCATTAAAATCTTTCTTCTTTTTTAACATGGTATTTAGAGCTGTAAATTTTTCAGTAAGTACCACTTTACTGGCATCTTACAAATTTTTATGTTTGTGTTCATTTACAAATAGTTTCTAATTTTTTTCTTGATTTCTTATTTTATCCTGAAATGCCTTTCCTCTTGGAAAATTATTAAAAAATATTTGTTAGCAGGAAGGTAGGGGTGGTCCTGTATGTCCCAGTTGGTTAAGTGTCTGCCTTCATCTCAGGTTATGATCCCAGGATCCTGGGATTGAGCCCCACATTGGGCTCCCTGCTCAGCGGGGAGTCTGCTTCTCTTTCTACCCCTCCCTCCTGCTCTGCTCTCTCTCGCTATCTCTCTTTCTCAAATAAATAAATAAAAACCTTCAAAAGAATTATTTGCTACCTATTTTTCCAGGATAAATCCTAACTTACATCACACAAATAGAAAGAATGACTACTTTTAATTACTGGACTATACTAAGGAAATACATAGGATGAGATCAGAAATATGTGCACTTTTTTTTTTAACTTAAAATGTCCATTCAGATTCTTGATACATTTTGACACTATACTTTGGGAAAAAAACAAAAAGGTCTATAAGTCTCAAGTCAGAAGTGAGCACCTGAACTATTAATTTACATTTTTTTTCTCTAGCAAACAAGTGCAAATATTCTGTTGTTTTCTCTAGTCATTACTACATATTCTGAATAATCTTATGAAAGATAATGACATGGTCATCTTTGAAATAATATTTCTGAATGAAGGAGTTGATTTCTGGAGTAGTAGAGAAAGGAAGCACTTGTCAAAGAATCAACACAATTTCTGTGAAAAGGAAAGATAGCATCTCCTGTCCACACGTAACCTGTGTTACCTGATCATTAGAAAAAAGAAGAGCTTAGTCACAAGTTGTACAGGATTTAGTCATAGCAACTCACCATATATTGTAAAAATTTCCTTTGTTCTTTTCATGTTGTTGAAAACTTAAGACACTTGAAAATAAATCTTAAGCTAACCCAAAACTAAAACATGTTTTTAGACTTGTGTCTCATAACTCCTATGGTAACAACCTGTTAACATAAACAATTTGAGTTGTTGACCCTGAGATGGCAATATAGATTGAAACAATGTAGAAATAATTACAGTGTTATAAAACGTACTTTTGTAACTAAAGAAATCATAGAATTTGAGTGTGGGAAGAGATAATGAAATGGACTACATTTGTTTGTTACTTTGGAACTGAAATCAATGGTAAATATAAGCATTGCTCCAAATTTGTCTTCTTAACTTTTAAAAAAATGCAGATTACTAGTCCACAACCCAGAAGACTCTAATCCAATAGACTTGGGAAAGTACATAGGAAGATAGATAGATAGATAGATAGATGAATAGATGATAGATAAATGATAGATTTTTTTTTTTTTTTGAGAATCAGAAACAGAGAGCATTGTGGCGGGGGGGGGGGGGGGGGGTTGCAGAAGGGAGGGAAAGTGACAGAATCCCAAACAGACTCCACACTCAGTGAGGAGCCCAATGCCAGGCTCAATCTCAGGACCCTGAGATCATGACCTGAGCCAAAATCAAGAGTCTGACTCTTAACCAACTGAGCCACTGAGGCTCCCCTAGGGATATATATGTCAAACAAACAAAAAAATCCCTAGATTGTTGTGACACACATCATAATATAGAACCATTGATCTAAACTAATAGTTCATTTTTGAAAAAGAAAAGAAAAAAAAATGTGAAGGTATTAACTGGTCACCCAGATAGCTGTGATAAAAGAAGATGGCACACAATACTGCTCTATTAATTATGAGATATGTTTTTACAAAAGGGACCCTTTTACTTCAATAAATGTACTTTCACTAAAATTATATTGATAGCTTAAAAAGAAGCAAAATTGAGCATGTTACTATTTTTATTACCCCAAATATCTCAATCTTTACTAGGTAGATCATATGCCTGGTCATATTTTCCCTTGGTGCCCAAATCACAATATTGCAAGCTCTCTTTTTTACAGAAGAGAGTCAGCATTCACAAGGTCGCCCTTCCCAAATTTGATTCTGGGGAGATTTTTACCTTTTTTACACATATGCATTAAATGTTTATTATTTCACCCAGGATGGTTCTAGAAGGTAAAACTGAATTACAAGAAGTTGAGTAGCTTGCCCAGAGTCACACAGGAAATAAACTCAAAGTCAAGGCTTTCCCACACGCAGCCTGATTCCTACACTTACGTAATCCCACACTACCGTCTGGGGCCTAGGTGGTACTGGAGCTTTTGGCAAAACCACTCACCTCCTCAGCAAAGTGAAAGGAGCCCTCCCAATCCCTAGAGGTTGAGGTTCCACAGTCCCTCACCTCCCTGCTGGTTTTAAGGTGCTGTTGTTGAGGCACTTCCCTCAGGAAAGCCCTGCGGAGCCTACGGTTTGAAGCTGTCTTGTCAAATATGACTGGAGAGAATTTAACCACCAAGATTAATCCTTGTGAACGCCAAGGAGCTGAGAGAACCACAGTTAGTCATGTGGTATCCTTTTTATCCACAGGATAAAAAGCACCCTGGGTTGGGGATGGAGGGGGTGGGGGTACTTTTCTAGAAGATATCTCCTCTGAGTTGAGGAATTACAAAATGTCCCCCTTCTGGCCTGAGGTAGCACGCCCCCCCCCCAACACACACACCCATAACCCACCCGGATGCAAGACTTCTGGGTTTTCTTAAAATTGACCATTCCTCTCTCTGTTTTCTCCCATTATAGATGTAAGCTTATTTTTTTAATCCAAAATTGTTTGCTTTAAAAGTACCTTGGCCACGGACAACGTTCTAGCTAGAGTATTTCGCCTTAGAGACAGAGATTCTTTGCAACTGCCAACAACATATGGACTGTGTAGCCATAAGGATTAAATGATATTGTGCACAGGGGAATACCAAGTTCCACCACGGTACCGCCAGGACCAGCAGTAGATTTGATTATATTTCCGGTTAAAAAAAGAAATAAAAACAATGCTCTATCGTGTTTTCTTTCCATTCGGTGATAAACTAGACGGTTCTGCAGAATCGTCACCCTTCGGGGAAGAAACACCTCGGGTCTCAGCTGGAGGAAGTGGTGCACCCACAGTAGCGATTTTTCTCTTCACAAGGGCGGCAGGGCGCAGGGGAGCAGGGGCAGGGGTGGGGGCGGACTGGCTGCGCATAGGCATCGGGTGCCCCCGGGTCCGACGCGCACCCCGGGCCCGCCCTACCGTGCGACCCGCTTGATTGCGGTGGCGCGCTGTGCAGCCGGGACTGGAGGAGGAGAGGAAGTGGACGGGGCTTGGGAGCTCTGCCCTTCAGGCGAGTTCCCGGGATCTCTGGGGCGCTGCGAGGACCCCTGCTGGCCTTCAGCTATCTTCCCCGTCTGGAGCTGGGGGCCCAGAAGCCCAGGCATCCCGACTGCCCCTGAGAGCAGCTGGGGGCTGGCCTGGTGAGACCATGGAGGCGCCTAGGAATCCCGGAGGGAGATACCCGCTCTGGATTCCCCCTAAAGAAAGCCACAGGTGATCTGGACAGGGCCGGTTTGGGTGAAGGGGTAAGAGAAAAAGCAAACACTTAGCCAAATGGGTTCAGGAGAGAATGGAAGGGATGTGAAGAGGGGCCTGTAGACATTCTTTTTAAGAGCTATGCACCAGAACAACTGGGAACTGTAATCAATACAATGCAGTCGTGATTAAAGCTGTTTATTTAACCCAAAACGATCCTTAGCTTTTCTAGACCCTGGTTTATGTTAACTTATTTAGGAATTAAACCAGTTAGCTAAAAACCATTTGTTTTATTCCTGGTCTCAGAGGACAGAGGCGGGACTGGACCATGGAAGTTTCTGCGTGGGTAGTAGGAACCGGAAAGGAGAGCCCCAAGGAGTAGCGCTGAAAGGCAGTAGAAAACCTGTGTGTAAAAGAATGAAACTCCACCATTCTCTTACATCATACACAAAGATGAACTTGAAATGGATAAAAGACCTCAACCTGAGGCAGGAATCCATCAGAATCCTAGAGGAGACCATAGGCAGTAACCTCTTCAATAATGGCCACAGCAACTTCTTTCATGATATGTCTCCAAAGGCAAAGGAAACAAAAGTGAAAATGAACTTTTGGGACTTCATCAAGATCAAAAGCACAGCAAAGGAAACAGTCAACAAAACAAAGAGGCAACCCACAGAATGGGAGAAGATATTCAGAAATGACACTACAGACAAAGGGCTGATATCCAAGATCTATAAAAAAAAAAAAAAAAAAAAACTCCTCAAACTCAACACACACAAAACAGATAATCACGTCAAAATATGGGCTGAAGACATGAACAGACACTTCTCCAATGAAGACATACAAATGACTAACAGACACATAAAAAAATGTTCATCATCACTAGCCATCAGAACCACATTGAGATACCACTTACACCAGTTAGAATGGCCAAAAATAACAAGACAGTAAACAAGTGTTGGAGAGGTTGTGGAGAAAAGGGAACTCTCTTACACTGTTGGTAGGAATGCAAGTTAGTGCAGCCACTTTGGAAAACATCGTGGAACTTCCTTAAGAAATTAAATATAGAGCTTCCCTATGCAATTGCACTACTGGGTATTTACCCCAAAGATACAGATGTAGTGAAAAGAAGGGCCATCTGTACCCCAATGTTTATAGCAGCAATGGCTACAGTCACCAAACTGTGGAAAGAACCAAGATGCCCTTCAACGGACAAATGGATAAAGAAGATGTGGTCCATATACACTATGAGGTATTATGCCTCCATCAGAAAGGATGAATACCCAACTTTCGTATCAACATGGTTGGGACTGGGAGAGATAATGCTGAGTGAAATAAGTCAAGCAGAGAGAGTCAATTATCATATGGTTTCACTTATTTGTGGAGCATAAGGAACAACATGGGGGACATGGGGAGATGGAGTGGGGAAGTGAGTTGGGGGAAATTTGACGGGGAGACAAACCATGAGAGACTGTGGACTCTGAGAAACAAACAGGTTTTTGGAGGGGAGGAGGGTGGGAGGTTAGGTGAGCCTGGTGTAGGTATTAAGCAGGGCATATATTGCATGGAGCACAGGGTGTGGTGCATAAACAATGAATTCTGGAACACTGAAAGTAAATTTTAAAAAATAAATAAAAGTTAAAATAAAATATGCTTACAAATAAAAAAAGAAAAGAAAAAAGAAAACCACAGAATGTTCTTCATGAGCTTTCCCAAGGCATACCATGCTGACAATCTTCTCATTATCTTATTTACATTTTGCCACCGCAGGCCTCTAGATCTCTACTCTGTTCATCAGAGAGGAAACCTTACCAGGAAACATACTAGTGGTGTTCACAGAAAAACAATGCCTGGCTGGCCAGCAGAATAATCTGTGAAGAAAGACATACTGCTGTAGTCATGACCCAGGATCCAAACAAAAAGATGAGGACTTGAACAGTCCCTGGCAATGTCCACAGTTCTTAGTTGGCTAATTAGGAAAGGAATTTTTTCTGCAATTGTATTTGTATGTTATTCCTTTGTGTGACATGACAAAAAAAACAATAATAACCTATTGTCAGAAGGGTGTTTTGAGTCATTCATTGAGCAATTCCTGGTTGCTTCATCTTTTGTTCCTGGGAAACATGACAAGTCCTTCTACCTACAGTACTTACACAAGAGGGTAAGCATGAGTCCACATTGAAGAGGTAAAGCCTGAGATGAAATTGAAGTCTTCACTTGAAAACACTTCAAGGTGGATTGGTGTGCAGGAAATGGAGGAGGGTTTTCTGAGTTGTGGATGCTATGTTTCTGTCACCTCTCTCATTGCTAGGGCAGACCTAAGCTGCTACTATTCTATAACAATGAAAGAAAATCTGAGAAAGTGAGTATAGAAGGGGTTTTTCAGGGAGAGAGAAATCAAGTGGTTTCCAAATAATCTCCTTTTCCAAATAACCCAACCCCTCATATTCCTCTCTTCCTGTCCCATATCTCCTTCCATAGAATTAAGTTTGTTCCTTTACATTTCTAGAAAATCCCATATATGCCAAAGGCTTTGTATCTCCATGGGTCAGTTAGATAGGGTTGTAATGAAGTATTATCTCCTAGGCATCATGGGGTGAATTAGGAGAATTGGTAAAGGATTTTTTCTTTCAGAAACTCGGAAAATCACTCAAATATACTATTGGAAATGCTGACAATTTAATTCTGCTTTTTTTTTTTTCAAGTTTAGGAGTATGACCTGCTCTTCACAGTGGGCCTTCTCTCTGAATGTCCTCAGTTCCATGACAAAGCATTGACCAGAACTTGGCTCTTAGCTATACCTGCAGGCAATTTTTACTGTCACCCTGTGTTGGTCAGGGCTCAACACCATCCCCAGTCACCATAACAAATCCTTCATTCCAAAGCACTAGCAGAACACATGTGTTACTGAAGATTTATAGGGAGATTCATTAAAGGAGAAGTTCACAGTGCATAGCCAACACCATTTAAAAAAATACATCATTTCTTATTTCTGTGTCATTTCTTATTTCCTTGAAAGCTGGGCAGACAGCTGATTTCCTTGATCTCACCCGTGCCCTATATATGTGTTACTCTAGGAGAATGACAACCCTTTTAGGGCATATGGCTCCTGAAGTTATCCTACCCAACAGCATGCTTTGAGGTCAGACTGACCGTGTAACTACTAAGAACCTTCCCCCTTATCTTTCTTTAGTCACGTGTTTATTGTCTGTAAATTCTATTCCATTCTTCTCAACCTACTGTCTTAAAGAGAGCATATGGAACAAAAGGAAATTTGTGCTAAGGATCCACTTTGACCATAGATTTTAATACCATACCATGATGATGAAGACTTCAAGAAGAATACATACATGGGGCTGTACACCTCCAAACTAAGGGACTCAAAGTGGTAAGTTTTTGTGTTAAATATGTCTGCTTTTTATTGCTTGTTTTTTTTTTTTCCTTCCCACTGTCATCCCTTGCTGCTCAGTCTCATGTTCATCTCTAGACATATTTTCATCCCTTCCTTCTCATCTATTATTGATAGCTTGTGAACTGGTCAGATAGTCAAACCCATTAGAATTGTGTGTAATATAACTACATAACTGATCTTGAATCAGGGTTCAAATGGGACATTCTTCTGAATATTACATATTGGCCTTATTTTAGTATATTGTTTCAGCAGACTTTTACATAAAGTATTTATGTCTCTACTTATTACTTTATGTATTTTATTTTAAATGCCATTATGGGACTTTTTCCACAGATAAAATTTAATTAAACAAATGTTTTAATTCTTGAATATTATATAGTCTTTAGTGACTAAATGCAGATTTCTTAATGTGTAAAAGCAGAGTCAAAGACAACCTGGGAATGATTCAGTCAATAGGGTTCTATCTTTCCCTATTACAAATAAGCCTGCAAGGTACATCACTACACAGGTACTTATTCTAAGAACTTTTGTCCAGTAGAAAAGTACAAGTAGGATTGCAAGCATATATATATTCTTCAACTTCAATTTTTCTTAAAAGTAATTTTAATAATGTATATTTTATTAAAAATGAGAATTATGGAAAATTATTAGTCATTGATTCCTCAAATATTGCCTCTTTTTTTTTTTATTTTACTGTTTGCTCCTAGACTTCTTATTAGATATGTTCTGGAAGATTCTCATTTTATCTTCTGAGTTTTTAAATCTCTTACATATTTTTAATCTTTTTATTATCCCCAGATTTAAATTCCATTACACTAATTATCCCTTCAGTTTAAGTTAATAAGTTGTACAATTCATTAAAAAAATACTATTATACTTTTCATTTCTAAAATTCCTATGTAGTTATGTAAAAAAAAAATTCTTGTTTTCATAGAGTCTTGTTTTTTCCTTATAATTTCCATCAATTTCTACTATACTGTTTCATGTCATTACTTAAACATGGTTTTGGGTTCTTCTCTTTGTAATCTTCGTGTTTGTTGCTTCTGTTGACTCTCCCAGGTGGTGTTTTTGGTTTTCTACTCTGAACTAGATACGTGTATGGATTTTCCCACATTGTGGAAGTGTCACTCCAGAATATTTTTTTTGAATTTGAGGTAAAATTGGCGTAATATAAAATTAACTCATTTAAAGTGAATAACTTGGTAACATTTAGTACACTCACAATATTGTGCAACCACCACTTCTATCTAGTTTCAAAATATTTTGATCATCCCAAGACAAGTCCCCATACCATTCAGCAGCTGCTCCCCACTCCTCATCACCACACATAGCCCCTTTCAACTAATCTGCATTTGTCTCTATATTGTCACCTCTTATGGATATTTCATGTACATGGAATCACACACCTTGTGATCTTTTTGTGTGGTTTCTTTCACTCATCATGTTTTCAAGGATTATCTGCATTGTAGCATATATCAATACTTCATTTTTTAAAAAAAGATTTTATTTATTTATTTATTTATTTATTTGAGAGAGAGAGAATGAATAGGTGGAGGGGCAGAGGGAGAGAGAATCTGAAGCAGACTCCATACTGAACACGGAACACAATGTGAGGCTCAGTCTCGCAAGGCTCAATCTCATGACCCTGAGATCACGACCTAAGGTACAACAAAGAGTCGGATGCTTAACTATCTGAATCATTCAGGTGCCCCAATACTTCATTTTTTATGTCTAAATAATATTCCAACTCCAAAAATAATTTCACATTTGTCTCTTCTTGTTACCACAGGGTTATTGATAGTTCAGTTTCATTTTTGGTTTGTGTCAGTTTCATGCCCCAGTGTAGCAAGAGCAAAAAGAGAACAAAACAGAAATACCAGAATCAAGAAGGGAAGCTCTGGCCATTTCTTCTTTTCTGCTGTAGACTCAAGTGGCTGTGTCCCCAAGTTCATGAAACCTGGAAAGGTGGTGCTGGTCCTTAAGTGGCTGTGTCAAGATGGGCAAGTTCATGAAACCTGGAAAGATGGTGCTGGTCCTGGCCTGATGCTACTCTGGATGCAAAGTGGCCATCGTGAAGAACGTTGATGATGGTACCTCAGACCATTCCTCCAGCTGGCTAGGAGAAAATCACCAAGAGGTCAAAGATTAAGTCTTTTGTGAAAGTTTGTAACTACAATCACCTCATGCCCATGAGATACTCTGTGGATATCCCCTTGGACAAAACTATCATCAACAGGATGTCTTCAAAGACCCTGTTCTTAAATGCAAGGTCCAACAAGAGGCCAAGGTCAAGTTCAAGGAGAGATACAAGACTGGCAAAAACAAATGGTTTTCCAGAAGCTGCAGTTATAGATCTGTTTTGTTTTGGTCACTAAAAATAAATAAATAAGAGAGAGAGAGAGAGAGAAGAAGAAACAGCAGCAGCCCTGTACTGCTGCAATATCCCTTCAAAAAGAAAAAAAGCTTAGAGTCTAGCCCATTAAAGCAGAACGGGTAATGAAAGCATGAACTGTAAATAGGACACTAACGTGATACCTGCCACAAACTGAGAGTGACTGCTCTCTGTTAGGGAGAAACTTGTATAAGGAGAAAATATTTTAATTATGAGTTAAAAGATTAGGGATAGCTAGTCTTCCATATCGCCTGGACTTAATGATCATACAGATGGCTTCAATGTGTCGCTTTATATGGTATTGAAAACCCAGCATTAGTTTGAATGTGATTTTAGCTGTTTTATGATCTGGGAATATCTGTTGTATACAAAAGCTAATAATGCAGCATTTCAAGTTCATCAAGGATTGCTCAAGATATTTGCTAGTTTCTCATTCCCTTTCTGTACCATTAGAGCCAACCATGAAATACAAAACTGTACTTGTTTTGAAACTGGTGAAGCCATAGAAGTTATTGCTTTTCTTGGCCACTCATACTCCATAGGATGTAGCTGATGATTCTGCATTTTAGTCTACATACTATTCTATTCAATTTCTACATGTAAGCCCCTACTGTAATCAAAAGTTACTATTTCTCCATGTTTCAGTTTGTACCCAACAAAGGTATTTACAACAGAAAAAAAAACAGCCATTGTACACTCTCCTCCTCCTCCCTCCTCTTCTTCTTCTTCTTCTTCTTCTTCTTCTTCTTCTTCTTCTTCTTCTTCTTCTTCTTCTTCTTCTTCTTCTTCTTCTTCTTCTTCTTCTCTTCTTCTTCTTCTTCCTCCTCCTTCTTCCTTCTTCCTTCTTCCTTTTTCTTTCCCCTGTTTTTCTTTTAACTCAGATGGTCTCCTGAAGCTCATAGCAAATATATCGCCTATGCTTGTCATATTGGAACCTCAACATTGGTCAAAAAACCCCATGGTTCAGGCCCAGACATGGTATTACATACACCCTATAAGTTCTTCAGATGATTCTATTCTCATTTCTCTGCTGTGCCCTTTTAGTATTCCTAATAGATGTATATTTGAGTTTCTCCATGAATCATGTGTCTCTTAATTTTTTATTATTCATCAACTCTTCATCTCTTCATTCTGATTTCTCAGTGATATCTTCAACCCCATCTACTCCTTCACTCTTTTGTTTGTCATCTGGGTCCTTTCATAGATGTAGCTCTTCTATTGAGTATATTTCAACAATAAATTTTGTTTTCAAGATTATGATCAGGTCTTTTAGATTGTTTTGCCTATTTTATGCCATATTCCTTTATCTCCTCAGGAATAATAAATATAATCATTTTTAAAGTTTTTTTTAGGGGGAATGAGATTATTTTCCATTTGTTTGTTTTTATAAATTCTTCTATTTGGACTATTTCCTCAGATACAAATAATTTTTTCATCTTTCTCTAACACTTGATAAATTTCACATATGAACTCCTTTTTTGGAATGAGATGGCTTCCTGATGAGGCAATTTCAAGATGGCTGAGCCCTCTTCACTGCAGCAGGCCTGGCTACAAGCTGGCATTCTTGCTGATGCCTCCTTTAGGTTTCTGGGCCCCTCCAGGTAGTATGGTTCTTTTGCAAGTCTCTACCATTTGACTAAGAATGTGAAAGGTAGACTAGTGTAAATCTTTATTTGACTCCTTCAAATACTAACACACCATCATATCTTAAGATTATTGGTGAAAATAGGTGTTTTCTGTAACCTGAGGGATACTAAAGAGAAATGGAGGAATGCATTCCCCATTCATATCTATTGAACAGAGTATACAAAAAAGGGAAAATGGAAACTAAATCTTTTGTCCATAAACTATATAACTGACTACTGTATCACAAATAATCCATAATTTCTTCAGCAGGAGGCTAAGATCTAAAGTCCAAAATGATTGTGCTTCTTTTTTCTCCCATTAGTTTTCTACAAAAAAAGTAGAATGGAGCTAAAATAGAGCTTTGTTAAAATACAATATTGACTCACTTGTAAGAAATATTGGATCCTAGGACAAAAATCATATTTTTTGAAGTCAGATGTGTGGAGGTGCTCTATCACAACAGGCATATGGAAAAATTAGAGTGCCTTGGCCAGGTTCAACATAAGATTCTCTTGCCGCATTTGTTTTTAATTGAACCCTTACTTGGGAATAGATGTTGATGCAAAAAAACAAAAAACAATACAAAAGACTGCTGAGAAAACTCAAGTGCCTGAGTAGATATTTCTAAACCATAACTTTGGTATTTTAATGTTCAACACAGAATTAGAAGCCCCATATATCTGCTGAAATGTAGTATTTTTCAACAGAAATAGGTGATTATTAATAAGAGCTAACTCAGTAAACATATTTTAATCTCACTAAACAGGTTTATTTTAGTACTACCAAATTTTACCTTTACCACAACCAAGATATCAGATCACCATGGATTTTGAATTTTTAAAAATTTTTGTTTATTTTACTTTACAATGTAATTATTATACATATACATACAGTATTATGTAATATACAGTATTATATTACATACAGTATTATAATAGTTTCAGGTGTACAATATAATGATTCAACAAACTTATGCATTACTTGGTGCTCATCATGATAAGTGTTCTCTTAGTCCCCTTCACCTATTCCACATCCCCTCTGGCAACTACAAGTTTGTTCTGGTGTGGTTAAGATTCTGCTTTTTCATTTGTCTCTTTATTTCTTTGTTTATTTTGTTTCTTAAATTCCACATATGAGTAAATCATACAGTATTTGTCTTTCTCTGACTGCCTTATTTCACTTAATTATTATTATATCCTCTAGATCCATCCATGTTGTTGCAAATGGCAAGATTTCATTCTTTTTGTGGCCAAGTAATATTCCATTATATATGGCACATCTTCTCTATCCATTCATCCATTAATGGACACTGGGGTTGCTTCCATATCTTGGCTACTGTAAATAATATGCAATAAATAGCAGGGTGTATATCTTTTCAAATTAGTATATTTTGTTTTCTTTGGGTAAAATACCCAGTAGTAGAATTTCTGGATCATATGGTGATACTATTTTTAATATTTGAGGAATATCCATACTGCTTTTTACCATAGTTGCACCAGTTCACATTCCCACCACCAGTGCACAGGGAATCCTTTTTCTCCACATCTTCTTTTGTTTTTTTATTATAGCCATTCTGACAGGTGTGAGGTGATACCTCATTGTAATTTTGATTTGCTTTTCCCTGATTTCATTTCTTTTGACGGCTGCATAGTATTCCATTTATATATATATATATATATATATATATATATATATATATATATATACATCTTCTTTATCCATTCATCTGTTGATGGACATCTAGGTTCTTTCCATAGTTTGGCTATTGTGGACATTGCTGCTATAAACATTCGGGTGCATGTGCCCCTTCGGAGCACCACGTTTGTATCTTTAGGATATATACCTGTTGGAGGCCACGGCACGGTTGGAGTCGTGGATCAAACCAGGCCCTGACTTGTGTCTCCTTCAAAGTCGGACACCTTGACAAGGGGTTAAGGACGGGAAAGTTGAGTAACACTGAGAAAAGGGTCTGTGCTATGTGTCGTGCGCTCGCCTACGTGACTTCCCACACATTCTCCCTACAGAAGGGAACAATGTGGTCAGGGTCATGAATTCTTAGTTGGTCCTTGTTGTTCCTGTACCTCCCATAACCCACTTCCTAGTTGATTGTCTTGCTAATGGCTTTAGCCGAGACTACCTGGCATCACGAGGTTTGCTTGTAGTTAATGTAAACTTGTTATAGAAACTTGCAGTCATCTGACTAGGTATGGATGTATTACTCCTTCTATTGTGGTCTGCCTTATAAATGATTGTAAGATGTGGAGTAAAATTGGCACTATTGGACATCCTCCTCAGTGTCCCCCATCTCTTTGTCTCTTAATTTCTTTTCACCATCCTCTTACCCTCATGTTTTCCTGGTCGATTTGTCACGCTGGCTGTGACATATACCCAGTAGTGCAATCTCTGGGTCATATGGTAGCTCTATTTTCAGTTTTTTGAGGAACCTCCACACTCTTTTCCAGAGTGGTTGCACCAGCTTGCATTCCCACCAACAGTGTAGGAGGGTTTGAGAGGGAGAGAATCTTAAGCAGACTCCACACCCAGCACAGAGTCCAATGTGGGTTTTGATCTGACAACCCTGAGATAATGACCTGAGCCAAAATCAAGTGATGGATGCTTAACAGATTGAGCCACCCAGGCACCCCCATTCTCTTGCTGCTTTAAAATTTAGTAGTACGTTACGATGAGTATACGAAGATCAGATAGAGCTTTGTCTCTGCATCTGGACATACGCGTCTGGTTTGGAACAGATCCACTTCCTCTCTGTGTAATGCCTAGCACTGCTGGCACCTTTGTCATTCAAATAGGCACATTCTCCTCCTCCTCTGATAGGAAAACTGCAATGGAAGAAGCAAAGTCAATCAGCTGGCCACCAGATATTTCTCCAAAAGCAGAGAGAATAAAGATAAGAAAACAAGGAAACTGACATTAAATCAGCCTCTAAATGTAAGATACATTATACATGTCATTTTTTAATACTAAAAATTACCCTCTGAGGTCTATATCATTTCTTTTCATGGACAAAAACATCAACCAAACAAACCAAAACAACAGAATTTACCAAGATTCTTATAACAAGTAAAACTAAGATTCATACCTAAATCAATGAAAATATAGGGCCCATTCTATTCTCACCTTCTTCACTTTGAGAAAGAAAAGAGGGAAGAAATGCTGTTATATTGCAGGTGATTTTTGTTGTTGCTGCTATTCTTGGGACTTTATTTTCTCTTGTGGTGTTCATCAGCATTTAAATGGCCTGCCACGGACATCTCAGTCAGTATTTAGACTATAAGTTTTTCCTCTGTACTGTGTGAAATTGTTAT
The DNA here is from genome assembly GCF_902655055.1 of Lutra lutra. Classification (NCBI taxonomy): domain Eukaryota; kingdom Metazoa; phylum Chordata; class Mammalia; order Carnivora; family Mustelidae; genus Lutra; species Lutra lutra. Next base: position 91,254,999 of record NC_062285.1, read on the forward strand.
CATGTGACCTGATTTGCCTATGGTTGAGACATGCTAGCCCTTAATAAAATATATTTTTTGTTTCTGTGTGATGAATAATTTTCAGCAACTGAATAGTTAACAATATATTTGCTCCTTTAAACACTTAGAGAATTAGGTGAAGTGAATATTATTATTTCAGTATTGCTGAGGAAGAAGTAAAGGTTAAAACGAAATATTTAACAAGTTTCCACAATGTGCTAGGCACTACACATACAACAGTGTATAAACATAAGTTCTAACTCTTAAAACTTAGTATCTGTCTAAGATCAAAAAGCTAGTAAGTAAGAACTAGTTTTCAAAACTATGAATGTCCTACCTAGTGCCCTTTTCACCACGAAAAGTGATATTTCCGATGCTGAAGACTTTTTCATAACCTCATAAAGCAACTTTCCAAAACTTCCTCATGTGCTCAGACAAGAAAACATTTAGCAGAACTGTCTGAATCCAAGTCTTCCAGCATTATCTGAAATTTTCCCAGTAATATAAAGGCCCTATAGATAGAAGATTGAGATTAAATTTGACAATGCCAAACTATACTTGTGCTGACCATTATATTTATGATCTTATAATGGATGCCATTACCATCACTCATCCCTATATAAATGGTTGAACACTGATGCAGTGATAGTTTAATATAATTTCACTTGCATTTATATAAGATTTTAAAGTTTAAGTAGCGCAGCCATATACATCAAAATCTTTGATTCTCACATCAACCCTGTGAGATCAATAGAGCAAGTACAATTAATTTTGTTGTAGAGGTAAGACACACACTAAAGATAGTGTGTAGTTTGCTCAACGTGAAAGAGTTGGTCAATGACACACAGGAGGCTGTTTTTAAGTTCATCATTCTACCATGCCACATGGTATTGGTTGGAGGAGGTTTCAAAATTTCTACCACCTACAATTTTTCACTTTATTTCTTTATAACTAATCCTAAAATAAAAATTTTTAGAGGATATAACTGGAGAACACATTTGATTTCATGCAAAGTAAATTCAAATACAAATAGTGCTATCATATCTTTCAGAACTTACCAGTTGCTCCATGCAGTACCATTTATCAATTTCCATGGTTGGCCTAGTTCTCTGCTGATCCCAATCCAGTGGTCATAAGGGCCTTTATACCTCAGTAGGAAATTCTTTTAGAAAACAAAGATGATATGCATTAACCTGTCATTATCTGACCTCTCCCAGAAGAAATGATGTTTCTATGCTATGTTCTTTTTTTTTTTAATATTTTATGTATTTATTTGACAGAGTGAGACACGACAAGCAGGGGGTAGTGGCAGAGGGAGAGCTGAGGCTGAGCAGAGAGCCTGATGTGAGGCTCAATTCCAGGACCTCAAGATTATGACCTGGGCCACCCAGGAGCACCTGTATGCTATATTCTTAACTGCTCTTATGATTTCCTCCTTTTTAATTTTATATTGTTTTATAATACATAGAGACTAGATATGCTACAGCAACATAAACACACAAATATTAAAACTAAGAGAAATTGCTGATAATTTGTTCACTTTTAATTCAGTGTAGTGCTACTTTGTATTAATAATCCACAGTTTGTTCATCTATTCTATTATTGGTTTCCACCAGGATTATTTCAAGTTTGAAGTTATTATGAATGTTGTAATGACATTCTTGGCACCTGTCCTGGAATGGATGATCAGGCCACAGTGGATACTTACTGCCAATTTTACTAAATGACACCAAACTCTTTTTTGATGTCATTGTAAGAAATTACACTTACACCAGCATTATAGGCCTGTTTTCCATGCTATACATCCTTGTTAACACTTAGAGTATTTTCTTATTATTACAAGTATTAATTTCACTATAATTAAATGTATGATTTTCCCTTATGATTAGTGGATTAGTGATTTAATGACTTCAGGAAAATTTTTACTCTTTTGAAGTCATAAACGTATTTATTTTTCTTTTCCTTGAGGTATACAGTTGGGATACTGACTTTTGATTTTTTTATTCTTTAAGGTATGCATTTACAGCTCTGAATTTCCTTCTTATATTGCTTCTACCACATATCATGAATTTTGGTATATTGTGTTTTCATTTGTCTCAAGGTATCTTCTAATTTCCCTTGTGATTTCTTTTTTGTTCACTGGATATTTAATAGTGGGTTGTTTAATTTCAACATATTTGTGCATTTTCCAGTTTTCTTTCTGTTGTTGATTTCTAGTTTCATTCCATTGTGACTGCAAAAATAACTTTATATGATTTCAATCTTTTCAAATTTACTAACTTGTTTTGTGGCCTATCATATTATCTATCCCAAAGAAACATTCCATGTGCACTTGAGAAGAATATGTGTTCTGTTGTTGGGAGGAGTCTTCTGTATGTCTTCTACATCTAATTGGTTTGCAGAACTGTTCAACACTTCTATTTCCTCACTATTCTTCTCTTTGGTTGTTTTACCCATTATTGAAAGTAGAATCATGAAGTCTTCAGCTATTATAATAGAACTATTTCTCATTTCACTTCTGTCAATTGTTCCTTCATATATTTGGGGACTGTGTTATTAGGGTACGACATGTTTATAATTGTTAGATCTTACTGTATCAAAATTTGTATCAAGATACAATATCCTTCTTTGTGTCATAAATTTTTTTGCTTTTGTCTATTTCATCCAACAAGAATATAGTCACGCAGCTCTATTTTGGTAACTATTTGCATGTAGTATCTTTTTCCATCCTTTCACTTTAATCTTCCTTGTGTTTTTATATCTATGGTGAGTCTCTGAGAGAGAACATACAGATGGATCTCATTTTGTTTTCATCCAACTGCCAGTCTCCACCTTTTAATCAGGTAGTTTCATCCATTTACATTTAATGTGATTACCCATAAAGAAGGACTTGCTTCTACCATTTATCTTCTTTTTTTTTAGTAGGTTCCACTCCCAGTGAGGAATCCATATTTATTTTTTATACCTCTTATATGTTCTTTATTCTCTAATTCCTCTATTATTGCATTTTTTATTGAGTTGAGCTTTTGTAAGTGCCATTTTTATTCCCTCTTTCTTTTTCTGTATGGATTATAGTAAGTTTATTAGTGGTTACCTTGGGGGTTGCAATTAAACTTAAACTTATAACAATCTAGTTTATAATATGAACTTGTTTTTTTTAAGATTTTTATTTATTTATTTGACAGACCACAAGTAGGTAGAGAGGCAGGCAGAAAGAGAGAGAGGAGGAAGCAGGCTCCCCACTGAGCAGAGAGCCTGATGGGGGGCTTGATCCCAGGACCCTGGGATCATGACCTGAGCTGAAGGCAGAGGCCCTAACCCACTGAGCCACCCAGGCGCCCCTGAACTTGGTTTTAATACTATATAAATATTTTGCCCCTATACATCTCCAACCTTGTCTTTATATTATTGTCATAGATTATATATGTATACATTGTATGCACATTAACATAGATCTATAATATTGTATTACGAATTCATCTTGTAAATCTTTTCTGAAAAAAGAGAAGTTACAAACTAAACCAAGAGTATAGTAATACTGGCTTTTATAATTTATCTGTGTGGTTACCTTTATGAGTGTTCTTTATTATTTTGGCTCTGAGTTACTATCTAATGTACTTTAATTTCAGACTTTATAGTTGCTTAAGGATAGGTCTACTGCTAAGAACATCCCTTAGCTGCTGTTTGTCTAGAAGTGTTTTAATTTTTCCCCATTCTGAAAGACAGTTTCAACAGATACAAAATTTTTTTTAAGATTTTATTTATTTATTTGACATAGAGAGATCACAAGTAGGCAGAGAGGCAGGCAGAGTGAGGGGGGGAAGCAGGCTCGCCATTGAGCAGAGAGCCCGATGCGGGACACGATCCCAGGACCCTGGGATCATGACCCGAGCTGAAGGCAGAGGCTTTAATCCACTGAGCCACCCAGGTGCCCCCAAAATTATTTTTTTTAAGATTTTATTTATTTGTCAGGGAGATGGAGCATAAGCAGGGGGAGAAGCAGGTGGAGGGAGAAGCAGACTCCCTTCTGAGCAAGGAGCCCAGTGTGGGACTCAATCCCAGGATCCAGGGATCACAACCTGAGCCACAGGCAGACGCTTAACCAACTGAGCCAACCAGGTGTCCCAATAGATACAGAATTATTGATCAGCAGGGGTTTTTGCAGAATTTTTTAAAAAGATTTTATTTATTTATTTGACAGAGAGACAGATCACAAGTAGGCAGAGAACCAGGAAGAAAGAGAGGGGGAAGCAGGCTCCCTGCCAAGCAGAGAGCCCGATGCGGCGCTTGATCCCAAAACCCTGAAACCATGACCTGAGCTGAAGGCAGAGGCTTATCCTGCTAAGCCACCCAGGTGCCCACAGAATTTTTTTAAAGATTTTATTTATTCATTTGACAGAGACCACAAGTAGGCAGAGAGGCAGGCAGAGAGAGAGGAAGGGAAACAGGCTCCCTGCTGAGCAGAGAGCCCGATGAAGGGCTCCATCCCAGGACCCTGGGATCATGCCCTGAGCTGAAGGAAGAGGCTTTAACCCACTGAGCCACCCCAGGTGCCCCCCAGAATTTTTAAAATATGTAATACCACTGCTTTCTGGCTTCTATAGTCTCTCAGGACAAATCAACTGTTAATCTTACTAAGGCTCCCAGGTACCTGACTAGTCCCTCCTCTTGCTGCTTTCAAATTTATCTCTTTGGGTTTTGACTGCTTGACTCTCATTTGACTTCGTGGGGATTACTTTGAATTTATCTTGCTTAGGAATTTGTTGAGACTCTTGGACATGTATATTCATCTCCTTCCTCAACTTTGGGAAGCTTTGGGCCATTATTTCTTTACATATTTCTCCTACTTCTTTTTCTCTTTTCTTTCTGAGATCCCTACAATGCATTTATTGATTTGCTTGATGACACTACAGTTCCTTAGGGATCTGTTCATTTTTCTTTGGTTTCTTTTCTTTTCTTTCCATTCCCAAACAGGATACATTCAATTGTCTTATCTTCAAGTTTGCTGATCCTTTCTTCTTCCTGTTCAAATATGCTTTTGACTCCTCTAGTGAGTTTTTCATTTCAATCATTGTACTTTTAGCTCCAAAATTTCTATTTCATTCCTTTAATAATGTCTACCTTTTTATTGATATTCTCATTTTATTTATATACCATTTTCCTGATTTCTTTTACTTTTTCTGTCTATGGTTTTCTTTAGTTCATTGACCATATTTAGGACAGTAGATTTTATGTCTTTAACTGATATTTCCAATGACTGGGCTCCTTTGGGGATGGTTTCTGTCAGATATATCTCTGTCAGATATATCTCTGACAGATATTTCTGTCAGATATATCTCCCTGTGAATAGGCTATGCCTTTCTATTCATCTTTATGCTTTGTAATTTCTTTGTTCAGAACAGGATATAATGAGTATTTTATTGTGTTAACTCTAGGAATATAATTATTTTATTCAAAGATTGTTGAATTTTGATTATTGAGATTTGGAGCCATATGTTTGTGACTTTTCTAATAATTTTTGCAAAAAATGTATTCCCAACTCTGTGTGGTCACTGAAATTTTTATTCTGTTATTTCTAAGGTCAGCCAGTTACCAGCCAAAGATTTTCTTAAATGCCTGGCTCCCAAAAGGGGGAAAAAAACAAGTACAATTTCTGTAAATCCCTTGGAAATCACTTCAGTTGGAAGGAGTTGAAGAAAAAATGGCAGCCCATCTCTGTATCTTCCCCTCAACAATGAAAAGCAGCACTCGGGGTGCCTGGGTGGCTCAGTGGGTTAAAGACTCTGCCTTAGGCTCGGGTCATGTTCCAGGGTCCTGGAATCAAGTCCCACATCAGGCTCTCTGCCCGGCGGGGAGCCTGCTTCCTCCTCTCTCTCTCTCTCTCTCTCTCTCTGCCTCTCTGTCTACTTGTGATCTCTGTCAAATAAATAAATAAATTAAATCTTTAAAAAAATGAAAAGCAGCACTCAAAAATCACAACACATAACCACAATATTTGAAGAACAATGCTCTTATTGGCCATCCTGGTTCCAGCAAGTTTTACCAGGAACATGGCCAGAAGTATCCATGGCTCCCAGACATGATGAGGTGTGGGGAATGGTAGCCACTGAGTGGGAAAGTTGAAACTCACTGGGATTAAGTGAAATTTACTAACCTCTTCATTAAATTATCCCTTGGATGCTACAAGACTCCAGAGTTCCAAAACAGTTACTTGAAGAAGTTTCTGCTAGCTCAATAGTTGTACAGAGTTAGGTACAGATTCCAGGAGCTACTGCTGCTTTTCATTGCTGAGGGGAAGACACAGAGATGGGCTGCCATTTTTTCTTCAACTCCTACCAACTGAAGTGATTTCCAAGGGATTTACAGAAACAGTACTTGTTTGGAGGGGCCATTTTATTTTAATTCTAGGTAAAACTATTTTCTTACCAGTTCCTGGATGGTTTCAACTTGAACAAGATCAGCACCACGTGAGTCACAAAACCTCTGGCTGAATGTCCAATTCTTGAAGTCATCAGAAAAATAGAAACACTTTCTTTGGAAACCAATCCAGCTTTCTGGGCATGCGGCTTCAAGACACTCTGATGACATCCGATGCAATTTTCTACCGGTTACTAAAAATAAAAACAACTTGCTTTTATATTTTCCTATATATATTACCAAGTGCTTTTTATTTATTTTTTTTTAGATTTTATTTATTTATTTGACAGAGAGAGATCACAAGTAGACGGAGAGGCAGGCAGAGAGAGAGAGAGAGAGGGAAGCAGGCTCCCTGCTGAGCAGAGAGCCCGATGCGGGCCTCGATCCCAGGACCCTGAGATCATGACCTGAGCCGAAGGCAGCGGCTTAACCCACTGAGCCACCCAGGCGCCCACCAAGTGCTTTTTAATACACTTTTCAATGGTCATGTGAAATACTAAATGTATTGTCCTTCTTTTTCAAATGAGGAATAGAATTCTGAAAGTCATTTCATACACTACATAATAAATGTCAAAGCTAAGGTTCAACTAATGTCTTAGTTAGTGGGTTGATTGAAAAAGAATTAATAATGCCTTAAACTCTGGACTACTGTTACCTTTCCTTAATGCTGGGTAATCAATAGCAACATTTTATCAGCCTTAGAGAACAGATAGTTCAAGAGCTCTAGATTCTTTCCTAAATAAAACGAGGGGCAGGGTATAGATATCTTTTGTGAATAAGGTTTCTTGAGATGAAATCACCAGATATATGTCTAAATAGTCCTATGAGGATAAAGTCAGTGATATCATAGGGAATAATGGAAAATAACAGCCCCCCAGTCCTATTCATAAGTGACAGGATTATTGAAAGGCCAGAAAGATCTATATTTTGTAAGACACCATGTTTTTGAGGTCCTCTCTTCTTTCTAATATCATCTCAGCCTCTGTCCTCACTAACATATTGTTTAAAATTACTGAATTCTTGGCCAATATTCAAACATAAACACAATTTCATAAATCATACACACTCAGCTTATACAGCTCTATTTTGATGTGTTCTCCATAAGGATCTGCACACAATACCTTTGAAGTAATTTTAGTTGAAAATGTAATTTCAATTATATTGTACACCTGAAACCAATATAATGTTATATGTCAGTTATAGCTCATTTTTCACATATCCTTAATCCAAAGAAAAATTTTTAAAAATAAAATGTAATTTGAGAGTAAATTTATATATAAAATATATAAAGTATATAATTACATGTTTGTAAATAAAATATATGAGTATGTAAATATATATATATATATATATATATATATATATATATGTATACCTGTAGAGTAAAACTACATGATAAAAGACCTAGCAATAATATAAATTAAAGCACAATATGGTTGGAAACTGGGTTCTACCTTATGCAGGCTCTGGTCCTTCTATTAAGCTTGCAATAATATGACCTCTATATTACACAATTAAAATCAAAGACCCAACTTCCAAGGTAATTAGAATTTAACTCAGTGAGATTTTTTAAAAATTAGGAAGTGTAAAGAACAGGAAAATTGTCTATAAGTCCTCTCTCTTTTGGAAAGTGAACTTCTCTAGATGAACAAAGATTACAATTCACTTACCTAAAAAACCCACTAGTATTGCAATCACTGTAATTATGAGCAATATGATTATGGGTAAAACCAAGACTCGATTCAGAATATTGGTAATAGAATGCTCCCTTGGATGCAGATTACCTGGAAAAAATATAATTGAAAATGTGTTTTTGTTTTTGTTTATATTAAATTCAGAATAGACATCAGACTAGTAGAAGAACTAACCATCAAAATGCTACTTCCACTTCATTCCTTTCCACTAGAGGGGGCAATTGTCCTGTTATTTTGTGAATTTATAATTTTCGTTCTGGATTTAATTGTTCACAGAAATTAAAATTGATCTTAACATACAACCCATGAACAGCTTTGCACCCCTCCCAAAAACTAAACACAAATCTCATTAAAGGTCCAGATCCAGGTATCAATTTAATAGAAACACAAGAGATGAGAATCACATCAATTAAAAAACATTCTACGTAATTCTACGTAATTAATTATCTTGTATCTTAATGAAAAAAGTGAAAAGCAAATTTTAAAAAGCAATATGGGGGAATCTTTGGATTAAAATGGACTTAAAAGGCTTTTTTTTTTAAGTCAAAATTAAAGTGAGATAATGATTCTCCTAAAAGTCAATTTAGTTTGATTCAAGAGAATACCCGGTGGGCCTCTGAACTTGGTAGCAAGCTTCTTTCTCTGACAAAGACAGTATTTAATAAGGATGCTCAACTTAGAATAATTCATTAAGCTGTGTATTTGTTTTGTACAATTTTCTACATTTGCATTGTAGCTCAAAACATTCTGCATTATCTAAAAACTCTTGTAAATTTTTTAAGATTTTATTTATGTACTTATTTGATAGAGAGAGACACAGCTGAGAGAGGGAGCAGGGCGAGTGGGAGAGGGAGAAGCAGGCTTCCCACTGAGCAGGGAGCCCCATGCAGGGCTTGATCTCAGAACCCTGGATCATGATCTGAGCCTAAGGCAGACGCTTAAGGACTGAGCCACCCAGGTACTCCTAAAACCTCTTGTAAATTTTAAAATCATGTAAAATTTAAATCATTGGAACTTCTGACTCCATCTCTTAGCTACCACACACTCTCTTAGCTACTTCATCTAGAGATGTTCTTGGCTAAACAGGCATATTTCTCTGTAACATTCTATCCACACTAGGGGCACCTGGGTGGCTCAGTTGGTTGGGTGACTGCCTTCAGCTCAGGTCCTGATCCTGGAGTCCTGGGATGGAGTCCTGCATCGGGCCCCCAGCTCCATGGGGAGTCTGCTTCTCCCTCTGACCTTCTCCCCTCTCACCCTCTCTTTCACTCTCACTCTCTCTCTCTCTCTAAAATAAACAAATAAAATCTTTAAAAATATATTCTATCCACACTAGAAAGCTTTTCATTAACGTTTACCAGATTGACCACTGGTTGATATACGTGCAGGAAAGATGTGAATAACCCTACAAAGGATCCAAAAAGTGAGCTGACTTTGGAATCTAAGCAGACAGAATGTCTGAATTTAGCCAGAGTAATTGCCTGCTAAAACCAAAATTTAAATAAAGTCAAAAGTCTCACAACAAAATATTCATTCAAAATGTCCAGAATACAGTCCAAAACTACTCAGCATATGAATAACCATGAAAATTTCAACTTCCATGGGAAAAGACAATCAAGAGAAGCCAACGGTGAGATGACACAGATGTTGGAATTATCTGACATATACCTTAAAGCGGCTGTTGTAGAAATATTCATAATACCAAATGAATAAAGAAATAAATGAAGTCATTTAACAATAATTAGGAATCATCTTTTCCTCATCTTAAATGCCTTCTCTCTAAATTGATTACTACTTGTACCAAAGACAAAAATATTTTTTTTCAGTCCTAAATTATGACACTTCAATTTTCCCCAACTGGTACCAAATACTTTTTTTTTTCACTTATTAAGTCATCATATAAAGCCTCAAATACAAGGTTTTTTTTTTTTTTAAGATTTTATTTATTTACTTGACAGAAAGAGATCTCAAGCAGGCAGAGAGGGAAGCGGGGGGAGCATACTCCCTGCTGAGCGGAGAGCCTGATGTGGGGCTCTATCCCAGGACCCTGAGATCATGACCTGAGCCAAAGGCAGAGGCTTAACCCACTGAGCCACCCAAGTGCCCACAAATACAAGTGTTTTGTTTTTTTTTTAAGTTCAAGCTTTGGGGGTGCCTAGGTGGCTCAGTGGGTTAAAGCCTCTGCCTTCAGCTCGGGTCATGGTCCCGGGGTCCTGGGATCAAGCCCTGCATCAGGCTCTCTGCTCGGTGGGGAGCCTGCTTCCCCCAGCTCCCTGCCTGCTTCTCTGCCTACTTGTGATCTCTGTCTAATAAATAAATAAAATCTTAAAAGGTTTCAAGCTTCGTATAAATGCATAATATATATGATTACATATGTATATTTACATATTTTCTTTTTATTGTACAAAGTAAGATAATTCTATTTGAATGTTCTATTGCTTTTCCTTTGACTTCTGTTTATGTTTTTTATTTGTTAAACTCTTTATTTAACCTTTCCTTTTTAATTCTTTCTTTCCTATGAGATTTCATTATAGATTTTTTTACCTTACTTATTTTTAAAGATATTATTTAGTTAGTTATTTAAGAGAGTGAGTCCACGAGCTGGGAGAAGGGGCAGAGGGAAAGAGAGAAGCAGACTCCTTGCTGAACAGGGAGTTGGATGTGGCATTCAATCCCAGAATCCTGAGATCATAGCCTGAGCCAGGGCAGACACTTAACTGACTAAGCCACCCAGGCGTCCCCCTTTTTGCCTTATTTAATAATGATAATACCATGTGTCAATATAACACTTTCAACTATGTATTGCTCTTTTCAGTAAAATTATTTTTAATAATTAATAAGTATATAATAAATTAAATTTATATTCATAATAATATGAATAAATATTTAAAATAATAACTAGAATTAATATTAATATTGTTGATAAAATAATGTTACTGAATAATTTATAATAAATAATGAATTTATTTAGTTAAGAAGAGAGAGACAGTCTTAAACAGACTCCATGCAGAAACTGGAGCCCAATGTGGGGCTCCATCTCATGACCCTGACACCATGACCTGAGCCAAAATCAAGAGTAGGGTGCTTAACCAACTGTACCGCCCAGGTGCCCCTCAGTAAAATTAATTTTATTAATGTTTATTAATTTTTAATTTCATCATTTAATGTTTAATTTAATATTTTGAATTTTAATATTTAACAGCTGGTTGATGGGTTATTAATAATATTAATATCAATAAAATAGTATGTGTTTCAGTGACATTAATTTTAAAATATTTATTCTCAATCATAAATTTAACCTGACCCCCATTCTCTTACAACTTTCTCTAATAGTTCTCTCTCCTTACTTGTTAAAACAAGTGCACTTAAGTAACTGAATAGTTTTACACAAATTATAAACTAATTTATAACCTTCAGCACTCCACCTCTCATCCTTGAAAAGTCCCTGTGCAGAAACTAGATCCCATCACTGCTATAATCTTACCACCTCAGTGCCCACATTCATGACATACAGTCCAGCTTCTTACTTGAGTCTGCCAACAATTCCACTGGTTCACAGTCTTTCTTTAGTCGATTGCCGTCATGCATTTTGTGCTCAGTTTTTACAGGATAGCTCACTCAGTTGGCAATTTTATTTCCAGAATGTGACAAAAACGAGAAAAACTCACATTCTGGTTAGAACTTCCTCTAACTGAAGCTTTGGCTTTGGTTATACATGACTAAAAAGGAAATAGAAAGAAACGATGCTGAAAACCGCTTGCTACAGCAAATGCCTCTTCTGGTTCTCAGCATAAATTTGGTAACTCTCAACTTGTACATCGGCAGAAGTAAATATAAATTTTCAGGTTTATCCTATTTTGCATTTTTTCATGATTTTGTTGTCAAAGAGGACAGAAAGTAAACCTTGATAAATTTCACATTATCTTGGAATTCCCACACAGATGACAGAACTAATAATGATACTTTTACTATTATTCTCATGGTGTGATAACATAAAACTATGGTTTATTGTCCCTTACCATGATACAGAAGTATGGATGAAAGACTTAAATATGTGTTCTCATTTAATTGGTCCAACTAAATAATGAGGCTAATATTACCACTTTTATTTTAAAATAAGCTTCTTGAGTAAAGACTAATTTGCCTTTAAATTCACAGATACTGACAAACTACTTTGATTTAGAAATTATTCTAAATCATTTAGATTGATTTAGAAACTACTTTGAAAGTTTAAGACCCTACATAGTCAGTAAAGGTCAAATGTTGATTCCCCTGACTCCTCTGACATTTATGAGTCAGTCATACACTCATAAAATCTCAGTTTCTATTCCTGAAAGAGCTCCTCACTATGAGGAACAGAAACAGAAAATTTAGTTCTTACAGTCATGATGATGTGTTAGCTGAACAAAACAGTGAGGCTGAAATGGCAGAAGGGCTCCAGTTGAAGGGAACTGTGTTCATCTATGCCCAAAGAGAAGAGAACATGGAATGTAGCTGAGAAACATCCTGATATTTAAGATGGCTGGAACACAAACTGTGAAGGGTGAAATGTGAGAAAATAACTTTCTAATTAACTCTATATTAAACTGTGAATTTCATGACTTCTAAGCCCTAAGATCCTATTCACTTTCTTATGAAACCCTGTGCTGACACCATACTTAAGATACACTGGCATGTTTTTTACATGATGAAAGGACAGAGGACACAGAGAGCTATTTTAATTTCACTTAGGAAAAGGATTTTTCCTTTTCTGAAACAAGATATTTTTTTAAATTAGGCATATATTTAAGAGACAGAAATAAGTGACTAATTATCTGTGAAAATAAAAAAGTCCCCTCAGGGCTATTACTAGTCAATAGAAGGAACTATTCCAAGTGAGTAATGTAAAAGTAATTTTAGGGACACCTGGGTAGCTAAGTTATTAAGCATCTGCCTTCGGCTCTGGTCATGATCCCTGGGTCCTGGGATCGAGTCCCATGTCAGGCTCCTTGCTCAGCAGGGAACCTGCTTCTCCCTCTCCCACACCCCTGCTTGTGTTCCCTCTCTCACTGTGTCTCCTCTCTCTGTCAAAAAAATAAATAAAATCTTTTTAAAAAATAAATAAATAAAAGTAATCTTACCAGATTTTGTTTTGTTGAAACACATCACTGATTAAAAAAAAATTATACAAAACAGCAAAATCTCATGAAAATCATTTAGTCTTACTTGACCTTTGCCCCACTTTTCTTGGTCTTTCTTCTAGTTTCAGATAACACCATTTCCCTCAAGTGCAGAACACTGGCCAGAGATTTTTCTGATAGTCCAGTGCCTATGTTTAAATATTTTGAATATCAATGTTTCTTCATTGATATGTAGGAGAAATGGTGTGTTTCATCCTAGTGCATTATGCTAGGCTCTGAGAGGAGTGAGGAAGCCTGCTAGGCAAAGCAACTATTGTTAAGTAGCTCAGCAAAGGAAGTACCCTCTTTAGGAAGCAAACACACTGAGCATAAGTAGTCAATGATGAATTGCAACTGGACTGAAAAATGACTGTGCACAGGACCAGCTACACAGACATGCTGTCTGTCCAGCAGCAGATCTCCATGCTCAAGAGGGCTTCCCACTTGTTTAATATGCTGCCATCAATGTCTTCAAATTATTACTACTATTTAAACAAGACACTCTGTGTTTTTATTTTGCACTTCACCCTACAAATTATGTAGTGGGTCCTGACTCTGTGTGCATGAAAGAGGTGAATTAGTTTTGACCTCACCTAACAGAGCTTTCATTTTTTACTTAAATGGGTTTATTAAATTTTCAGATTATTATAGAGTCATATGTGGTTATGAGAAATCTTACAGAAAGAACCCATGTTCCCTTTAGCCAGTTTCCCTGAGAATAACATTTTAAAAAACTACAGTATGTTTGGTTTCCATGTCTTTGCTTAGTAAAAATCTCACAAACATTAAATCACCAACCTCATACAGTATTTATATATACACATTCACACATATAGAAAAGGAAATTGTGCCAACCCTAAAATAAAATTGAATCAAGAAGAATGCATTAAAATTGATTAATTAATTAACTAACCAATTAATTAAAGCTACAGTATGATATCACAGCCAAGATAATAACATTGACACTGTCAGCATACAGAACCATTCCATTACCACATGGTTCCATCAGCAGGGCTTAACACCAGAAACTTTAAAAATCAGCAGGCTTGGCTCTGAGAGAGCCTGAGGGTGATGAGAAACTGAGTCCCAACCCTTAAAGAAACAGTATAACAAACAAGCCTGCCTAAGTATAGCACAAAAGCAGAAGTTTGAAGAGCATATGGGGTACACAGGAAGATGTATTTCTTAGTCTCAAAGCATATACAAGAGGGGCAGATACCTTTGGGAGACTTCTCCAATAACAAAGGAGCTGGGTGGTGCCATTTCTCTCCCCTGCCCACTAGCCTATATACACAGATACCTATGGGAATCGGTCCAAACACTCTCTACCTAGCTTTGCTAACAGTGTGCCCTGTCCCTGCATTCTCTTGCAAACTGCACCATCCAACCATCCCAATTCAGCAGAGTCCCTCTAAAGTGGTCTTATCCTGCAAACATCCTCAACAATGACCAGCACCACTCCACAGTGACCTGCCCTGAGAAGAGGGTAAGGTAACCACACACACCGGTATGACTATAGCCCCAGAAATGGGCTGAGGGCAGGCATCTACCAACCCAACACCAGCCCAAGGTGGCCTAAGACTAGCCTCTTAACAGCACAGGGACCAAACTCTGCCTATAATAGACAAAGAGAGCATTGCAGACAACTGGAATGAAGGCAAAAACATCTCAACCACAACAATAGGGCACACACAACACACTTAGGAGACACCCCTGACACACCAAGTTCTGATGCACAAGAAACATTGCACTACAGGGCATTACTGAAGCTCTTCTTCATAAGCCCACTATTTTTAAGAGCAGATGATATAGTCAACTTTCCTAACACATTGAAACAGACACAGAGAAATAGACAAAATGAGAAGACAGGGGAATGTGTCCCATATGAAAGAACAGGGCATAATCACAGAAAGAAAAAAAAAAAAAACTAAGCAAAACAAAGATAAGCAATATGCCAGATAAAGAATTTAAAAGGTTGGTCCTAAAGATACTCACTAGACTTGAGAAAAGAGCAAAAGAGCCAATGAGACCATCAACAAAGAGACAGAAAAGTCAAAAAGAACCAGACAGAGATAAAGAACTCAATAACTAAAATTAAAAATACCCTAAAGGGAAAAATGTACACTAGAGAGAGCAGAAGAACATATCAAGGAGCTGGAAGATAAAGTAATGGGAATGTATCAAGCTGAACAAGGAAAAGAGAAAAGTAATAAAAAAATATGAATGTGTTAAGAGAACTCAGCAATGTCATCAAGCATAATAACATTTGCATTATAGAGATCCCAAAAGGAGAAGAGAAAAGAGGCAGAAAATTTTTTTTAAAGATTTTATTTATTTATTTGACAGAGAGATCACAAGTAGGCAGAGAGGCAGGCAGAGAGAGAGGAGGAAGCAGGCTCCCTGCCGAGCAGAGAGCCCCATGCGGGGCTCGATCCCAGGACTCTGAGATCATGACCTGAGCCGAAGGCAGCAGCTTAACCCACTGAGCCACCCAGGCGCCCCAGAGGCAGAAAATTTAATTGAAGAAATAATAGCTGAAAACCTCCCTAATCTGGAGAAGAAAACAGAAACCCAGATCTGGGAAGTACAAGAAAGCCTAAGAAAAATCAAAAGGACGTCCATACCAAGACACACAATAATTAAAATGGCAAAAAGTAGTGACAGAGAATTTTTAAAGCAGTGAGAGAAAGGAAAACAGTTACATACATAGAAGTCCCATGAGACTGTTAGCTGATTTCTTAGCCTTTCATGAGGCCAGAATGGAGTGGCATGATATATTCAAAGTGCTCAGAGTAAGAAACCTATAGTTAAGAATACTCTGTCCAGCAAAGATATCATTCAGAATTAAAAGGGTGATAAAGGGTTTCCCAAACAAATTCAAAGGAATTCATCTCCAGCTTTATAAGAAATGTTAAAGGGGATTCTTTGGGTGGAAAGAAAAGGCTCCAATTAAGAGTAAACAAATTTCAGAAGGAAAAAATTTCATAGGTACATAAATTTCATAGGTACATTCTTCATAAGCCCACTATTTTTAAGAGCAGATGATATAGTCAACTTTCCTAACACATTGAAACAGACACAGAGAAATAGACAAAATGAGGAGACAGGGGAATGTGTCCCTTATGAAGGAACAGGGCATAATCACAGAAAGAAAAAAAAAAAAAACTAAGCAAAACAAAGATAAGCAATATGCCAGATAAAGAATTCAAAAGGTTGGTCCTAAAGATACTCACTAGAGTATCTTATCACTTATAAAACTAGTACAGAGGTAAAGCATAATAATAGTAAAATCAATTATATCTAAAAAAAATCAGTCAAAGGATTCAAAAAAATAAAAAGGCATGACAAAATAAAATGTGGGGGTGGAGAATTTAGTGCTTTTAGATTTTAAGTGACAATCAAACTAATATAGACTGCTATACGCATAGGATATTACATATAAACCTAATGGTAACCACAAATCAGAAACCTGTAATAGATAAGCAAAAAATAAAGAGAAATGAATCCAAGCATATCACTATAGAAGGCCATCAAATCCTAAGGGAAGAAAAGCAAGAGAAGAAAGGAATAGAGAAGAACTACAAAAACCACCATAAAATGAGTAACACAATGGAAATAAGGACATACTTAACAATAATTACTTTGCATGTGAAAGGATTAAATACTCCAATCAAAAGATATAGGTGACTGAATAGATACAAAAGAAAGATGCATCTATATGCTGCGTACAAGAGACTCATGGTTTTGCACCATACCATTAGGTCTATGATCCATTTTGAGTTGATTTTGGGGGAGGGTGTTAGGTATGTGTCTAGATTATTATTCCATCCCTTCACTTTCAATCTGCATGTGTCTCTAGATCTGAAATAACACTCATGGAAGATAACATAGAAGAAAACCTAAAATACCTTAGATATTATATGATGTCTTTTTAGATACAACATCAAAGACACAATTCTTGAAAGAAATAATGGATAAGCTGGATTTTATTAAAATTAAAAATTTTTGCTCCACAAAAGGCAATAACAAGAGAATTAGAAAAGAAGACACAGACTAAGAGAAAAAATTGACAAAAGACATATCCAGTAAAAAACTGGTTTCCAAAATACATAGAAAACACTTAAAGCACAATAATGAGAAATAAACACCTCAATTAAAAATGGGTCAAATGGGACACCTGGGTGGCTCAGTGGGTTAAAGCCTCTGCCTTTGGCTCAGGTCATGATCTCACGGTCCTGGGATCGAGCCCTGCATCAGGCTCTCTGCTCAGCAGGGAGCCTGCTTCCCACCCTCTCTCTGCCTGCCTCTCTGCCTGCTTGTGACCTGTCTGTCAAGTAACTTAATAAATAAAATCTTTAAAAATAAAATAAAAATAAAAATGGGTCAAAGGCCCTAATAGACAGCTCACCAGAAATACATAGATGAAAAGTAAGCATATGAAAAGATACTCCCCATGACATATCATCAGGGAAATGCAGATTAGAATACCAATGAAATATCATGGCACATCTATTAGAATGGCCAGAATCTGGAACAACACCAAATGTTTGCAAAAATATGGAGCCACAGAAACTCTCATGCATTGCTGGTAGGAATGCAAAATGATACTGTCACTTTGGAAACAGTTTGGTGGTTTCTTATAAAACTAAATATATTTGGTCCATATAATTCAGTAATCATGCTCCTTGCCAAAGAAGCTGGACTCTTATGCCTACATAAAAATCTGCACAAGGATGTTTTTAGCAGCCTTATTCATAATTGCCAAAATTTAAAAGCAATCAAGATGTCCTTCAGTGGCTGAGTAGATAAAACACCAGAACATTCAGACAATGCAATATTATTCAGAGCTAAAAAGAAATAAGCTATAAATCCACACAGGAAACTTAAATGCATATTACTAAGTGCAAGAAATCATTTTGAAAAAATTTATCATTCCAATTATATGACTTTCTGGAAAAGGCAAGACTATGGAGTCAATAAAAAGTCAGTGGGTATAGTGCTGATGGTATACAAGGAGATAAATTATCAGAGCAAAGAGGATTTTCAGGCCAGTGAAAATCCTCAGTTTGATATTATAGTTATGGATAGATGTCTTTATACTTCTGTCCAAATTCATAGAATGCATAACACCAAGAATGAAACCCTAAGGTAAACTACGGACTTCGGGTGATTAGCCTGTGTCAATGCAGGTTCCTCCTTGGTGTTTTATTCCATTAGGGTGAGTGCTGCTGATAATGAGGCTATGCATGTGTAGGGTTGGGGGTGTATGGAACATCTCTGCACCATGCTCCCAAAACTTCTCTAAAAAAATAAAATCCTTTTTTTTTTAAGATTTTGTTTATTTATTTGACAGAGAGAGATCACAAGTAGACAGAGAGGCAGGCAGGAAGAGTGGGGGAAGCAGGCTCCCCACTGGGCAGAGAGCCCGATGTGGGGCTCAATCCCAGGACCCTGAGATCATGACCTGAGCCAAAAGCAGAGGCTTAACCCACTGAGCCACCCAGGTGCCCCTAAAATCCTTTTTTAAAAAAGTCATTGCACCCATTTTCTAATTGGATTTTATTGTTGAGTTTTAACAATCTTTTATATATTCTAGATACTAGTATTTTGTCAGGCATCTGGTATACACATTTTCTCCCAGGCCCAGCTTTTCATTTTCTTAAAAGCGTATTATGCAGAATAAAGATTTTTAGTTTAAATTAATCCAGTTTACCAATTTTTCCTTTTATGAATCATGCTTTTGGTGTCAAATCTAAGATTCACTGTACAGCTCTATATCCAAAACTATTCCATGTTTTTTTTCCCAAAGGTTTTCTTGTTTTATATTATAGACTTAAGCCTATGGCCCCTCCTATGTTAATGTTTTTTTAAGATGTAAGGTTTAGGTCAAAATTCAAGGTGTTTTTTATTTTTCCTTTTTCTTCTTTTTTTTTTTTTTTTGGTCAGTGGATATCCAAGTGCTCCAACATCATTTACTAAGTGCTTTTGTACCTCTGTGAAAATTCAGTTGGTCATATTTGTATGGGTCTATTTGTGAGTTCTGTATTCTATTAATCTATGTGTCCAGCACTCTGAAAATATTGTTTTAATTATCTTCCATCATATAGAAGGATTTTCCCACCTTATTCTTCTTTTTAAAGATTATTTTTAGCTTTCCTAAGGCCTGTGCCTTTCCATTTGAATTCTGGAATAAGACTGTCTATAATTTACCTCTACAAAAATCCTACTGGGACTTTGATAAAAATTACATCAAACCTATAGAACACCTGCAAAGTCTCCAAATCCATGAACACAGTGTGTATCTCAATTTATCTGGGTTTTCTTTTACTTTTTATCAACACTTTATTTTTTAAGATTGTATTTATTTAGACAGAGAAAACACACATGCACACACAAATGGGCAGAAGAGTAGAGGGAGAGGGAATCTCAAGAAGATTCCCTGCTGAGCATGCAGCCCAATGGAGGTCTTGATCTCACAACCCTAAGATCATGATCTGAGCAGAAATCAAGAGTTGGACGCTTAACCTACTGAGAAACCCAGGCACCCCTTTCATCAGCATATTAAAATTTCAGCATTCTTATCCTGAATATGTTTTCATTTTTTACATCAGTGTTTCACTTTCTTTGAAATGACTGTGGTTGCTATTGTGTTTTTAATCTGTTATCACGTTAATTGTTAGTATATAGAAATGTGATTGATTTTTGTATGTTGAACTTGTATCTTGCAAACTTGCTGAGATCACATTAGTTCTAGGAAGGCTTTGTTTTGTTTTCATTTTTCTTGGGTTTTCTATGTAGACAATCCTGTGATCTGCAAATAAAAGGAGTTTTAATTCTTCCTTTCTATCCTATATGTCTTGCTTATTTTTGTTTGTTCATTTATATTTTTGTCTTATAGCACTACCTAGAATTTCCACTATGATGTTAAATGCTGGTGGTGAGACAGGACATAATTCCCTTTTTCCCAATAACAGGGAGAGAGAATTTAGTCTTTCACCATTAAATATGAGGTCAGTTGTATGTTTTGAATAGATGCTTTTTATTGAGTTAAAGTTCTCCTCCCCCATTCCTAGTTCTCTAAGAGTTTTTATCAAGTTCTTTCCCTAGTTCATGGTATGATAGGTGAGTTTTCATCGTATCCTAGATATTCTGTCTATTATGTTTGGAGACTCTGGGAACTATTCATTTTTATTCTAGCAGACAGTCACTTTTTTTCAATTTAGCATGCATGTTCTGGCCCACTTTTGTGATCTGTGTTTCCAGTGTGAATTTTCAGAGGCTTTACCATGCTATTTTGGCCTTGGCTTATTTGGTACCACAGGGGCTCTCTTGGTCTGCTGTGCACAGGAGCAGGAGTTTTCCCAAGCTGTTCAACCTGGTGCATCTAGCTGGAGGAAGAGGACCTTCAGTCCACAGAAATGAAGAAAGCTGCCTGGACAGTGTGCTTGTTATGGTATGTTCACCCCTGCTGGTGTTCCTGACCATGTGGTGTTTCTGCATGAGAGAATCTCAAGTCTGGAAAGATGAGTGCTTTCCTCAGCTGCTTATCCTCAGTGGGGCTCCCAATAGATCCCCTTAGCTGGTGCTGCTGGACTCACCTGGTGTTGTCAGTGGGAAGCCATCAGTCAGGGCAAGGAAAGGATCTACCTAAGTTGTCTTTTATTGTTAGGTTGGGGTCGGGAAATACTAAGTTATAGTAAACTTCTTATACGTGTAGTGGAAAGGCACACAAGATGTCCTACCACTGTGTTAGTTCCAGTTTTAGGATCCCAAACTGGCTCTTCTTTACCTTACCATCTTTAGAAATTCCCTACTGCCAAAGCACTTGGGTGGCTTCATCAGTTAAGGGTCCAACTCTTGATTTCAGCTCAGGTCATAATCTCAGCATCATGAGATGAAGCCCCTTGTTGAGCTCATAGTCAGTGGGGAGTCTGCTCCAGATTCTCTCTCTCCTTCTGCCCCTCCCCCTGTTCCTGCTCTCTCTCTTTCTAAAAATAAAATCTGAAAGAAAGAAAGAAGTAAAAGAAAGAAAAGAAAAAAGGAAAGAAACTCAAGTCTCCATTACCTGTCCCTTGTGTTACTTTCAGGTGAGGATCAAAGAGAGATGATTCTAGCCCAGAATTCCTGTTGTGATAAATCTTATCCAAGTTCATGTTCTTTGTCCTTCTTTCCTTTTCCATTTTTATTACTTTGTGTTTTTCTATTTATTGCTATCCACCTATTCTATGGTTATCTCTGCTGTTGAGATCTTTCTCTGGTTATTGCATTGTATCCCCAAAGACACTAGATATCAAATTCTAGATCTGACTGGGATATTGAAAGAATCCAATCTGTAAAATAAAACATCCTGATGGGATTCCCACTAAAAAGATTTCAATACTGAGTCTTTCCAAGATGGCGGAGGAGTCAGAGACCTTAGTTTTATCTGGTCCCAGGAATTCAGCTAAATAACTATCAAATCATTCTGAACACCTGTAAACTCAAGAAAGGAATAGCTGTGACTCTACCAATAGAAGAGCAACCACTTTCTGCAAGGTAGGAGGTACAGAGAAGTGAATCCAAGGTGATATATGGGAAGATAAGCCTCTTGGAAGGGAGACTCCATAATCCAGCAAGCTGAAAGTGATACAGCAGCAGAGCACAAAATCAGAACATATGGAAGTCTGCTACAGTGAGGAATGTTCCTGCCTGAAGGGCACTTAGGTGGCAAAGTGGGACAGAATCCTAAGTGGGACAGTATTGTTTCAGGGTCCTTGGGGTCACAGGAAGACTGGGGGGAAGGGGAGAGCTGAGTGTGGAAGAGTTTCCAAGCACTGGAGAGGGAAAGCCAGCTGCAATTAGCAAGCCCAGGGTGCTTGGTGTTGCCATAAACCATGAACCACAGCATGATGGGACAACCACTCTCCTAGCAGGGGCCCAACAAGCAGTAGAACCAAGGCAAGACTCCTCCGCCTCCCTTCCCCAGGAGGAACAGCATGTATGCCCATCACACATTGTTTACTGGGTTTGGAGAATCGCAGTGGGGCTGTGTGCCTGAGATAGAAATGCTGGGTGACAGGCTGGGTGAGCACAGAGGGCAGACAGAGAGGAGGTAGACAGGAGTGATTAACTGCTTTTCCTGGAGAGTGCACTGAGGAATGGCAGGCATGGGTTTTCAGATCCAGGGCTGGAGATTGGGAGGCTGCAATTTTCACTCTCATCCTCTAAAGCAATGCAGAAAATGTTCAAGGAACAAAAGCAACATAGAGCAATCTGGAGCCACTTGCACTTAGCCTGGCCTCCTAACATAGAGCAGTACAGTTCCTGGGACAAAGACACCTGAGAATCAGCATTACATACCCCTTCTTCAGAAGATGAGCAAGAACATCCAGCTAAGACCAAGACCAATCATACAGAATTGCAAAACTCCAGTGCTAGGGGAAAATAGTATACAAAATTCATGTTTATTTTTTTTCATCATGCTATAGTTTTCAATTTTAATTTTTTCTCTTTCCATTTCAACCATTCCTCTTTTATCAAATCTTTTTTTCAAGTCTTTTTAAATTTCCATTTTTAGAGATGCAGTCTATCCATTTATTGTATTCAACAAGTTTTTCTTTATTTATAGTTTTGGGAACAATTTCTTCTAAAAAAACAGACTAAAATACACACAGAATCCAGTGTATTGTTCTGTTCTCTTCTCCTGTCTGATTATATTCTCTCTCTCTCTCTCTTTTTTAAGTCTTTTTAAATTTTCATCTCTATAGTTACATTCTATCCTTTCGTTGTATTTAATTTTATTTTTGTACATATGTAACTTTTCTTTTTTTTACAATTTTGGGATCTAGTTTTCTAAAACAGACCAAAACATACACAGGATCCTATGTATTTCTCTGATCTGTTCATCTGTCTGATTATATATACATAGTCTTCTGAAGTTGTTTCCAAAAAATAGAAATGTAAGGAAAACTTCCAAACTCATACTATAAGGCCAGCATTGCCTTGATCCCCAAAGCAGACAAAGACCCCACCAAAAAGGAGAATTACAGACTGATATCTCTGATGAACATGCGCCAAAATAGTCACCAAGATACTAGCCAATAGGATTAAACAGTACATTAAAAGTATTATTCACCACCACCAAGTGAGATTTATTCCTGGTCTGCAAGGGTGGTTCAACATCCATAAATCAATCACTGTGATACACTACATGAATAGAAAAAAGGACAAGAAACATAATGATCCTCCCAATAAATGCAGAAAAAGCATTGACAAAGTGCAGAATACTTCCTTGATTAAAACTCTGCCCAGTATAGGGAGAGAAGGAACATACCTCAATATCATAAAAGCCATATATAAAAGGTCCATAGCAAATATCATCTCCCAATGGGGAAAAACCAAGAGCTTTTCCCCTAAGGTCAGGAATATGGCAGGGATGTCCACTATCACCACTGTTGCTCAACACAGTACTAGAACTCTTAGTCTCAGCAGACAACAAAAAGAAATAAAAGGCATCTGAATTGGCCAAAAAGAAGTCAAACTCTCACTCATTGCAGAAGACATAATACTCTATGTGGAAAACTGAAAGAACTCCACCCCAAAATTGCTAGACCTCATACAGGAATTAGCAAAATGGCAAAATATAAAATCAATGCACAAAAATCAGTGGTATTTCTATACACTAATAATAAGACAGAAGAAAGAGAAATTAAGGAGTTGATCCCATGTACAACTACACCAAAAATCATATGGTAACTAGGAATAATCCTAACCAAAGAGGAAAAGGATCTGTTCTCAGGAAACTGTAGAACACTAATGAAAGAAAAGGAGGAAGATACAAAGAAATGGAAAAACATTCCATGTTCATGGGTTGGAAGAACAAATATTGTTAAAATGTCCATACTACCCAAAGCAATCTACACATTAATGCAGTCCCTATCAAAATACCATCAACTTTTTCACAGAGCTGGAATAAATAATCCTAAAATTTGTATGGAACAAGGAAATACTCCAAATAGCCAAAGGAATGTTGGGGGGAAAAAACCCAAAGCTTGTGGTATCACAATCCTGGACTTCAAGCTCTATTACAAAGCTGTCATCATCAAGACAGTATGGTACTAGCACAAAAACAGACACATAGATCAGTGGAACAGAATAGAGAACCCAGAAATGGATGCTCAACTCTATGGTCAACTAATCTTCAACAAAGCAGGAAAGAATATCCAATGGCAAAAAGAGTCTCTTCAACAAATGGTGCTGGGAAAATTGGACAGTTACATGCAGAAGAATGAAATTGGACCATTTTCTTATACCACAGACAAAAATAGAATCCAAATGGATGAAAGACCTCAATGTGAGACAGGAATCTATCAACATCCTAGAGGAGAACACAGGTAGTAACCTCTTCAACCTCAGCCTCAGCAACTTCCTGCAAGACGCATCTCCAACAAAGGCAAAAATGAACAACTGGGACATCATCAAGATAAAAAGTTTTTGTACAGCAAAGGAAACAATAAACAAAACCAAAAGACAACTGACAGAATGGGAGAAGATATTTGTAAATATTTTATCAGATAAAGGACAAGTATCCAAAATCTATAAAGAACATACCAAACTCAACACCCAAAGAACAAATAATCCAATCAAGAAATGGGCAGAAGACATGAACAGACATTTCTCCAAATAAGACACATAAATGGCCAACTGACAGATGAAAAAATGCTCCACCTCACTTGCCATCAGAGAAATACAAATCAAAGCCACAATGAGATACCACCTTACACCAGTTAGAATGGCTAAAATTAACAAGACAAGGAACAACAAATATTGGTGAGGATGTGGAGAAAGGGGAACCCTCCTACAAGGTTGGCGTGAATGAAAGCTGGAGAAGCCACTCTGGAAAACAGTATGGAGGTTCCTTAAGAAGTAAAAAATAGAGCTATGCTATGACGCAGCAATTGCACTACTAGGTATTTACCCCAAAGATACAAATGGCAAGGACATGGGTGGAACTAGAGGGTATTATACTAAGTGAAATAAACAGAGAAAAGAAAATCATCATACGATCTCACTCATATGTGGAATTAAGAAACAAAACAGTGGATCATAGGGCAATGGATGGAAAAATAAAACAGGACAAAATGAGAGAGGGAGACAAACCATAAAACACTTAACCATGGGGTGGCGCCTGGGTGGCTCAGTGGGTTAAAGCCTCTGCCTTCGGCTCAGGTCATGATCTCAGGGTCCTGGGATCGAGCCCCACATCGGGTTCTCTGCTCAGTGGGGAGCCTGCTTCCTCTTCTCTCTCTCTGCCTGCCTCTCTGCTTACTTGTGATCTCTGTCAAATAAATAAATAAAATGTTAAAAAAAAAACACTTAACCATAGGAAACAAACTGAGGGTTGTTGGAGGGGAAGGAGGTGGGGTGTGGGATAACTGGGTGATGGACATTAAGGAGAGTATGTGATATAATGAGGAGTGGGTAATATAAGACTGGTGAATCACTAAACTCTACCTCTGAAACTATTAATACAGTATATGTTAATTAATTGAATTTAAATTTAAAAAATTAAAAATAGAAAAGGGGCTAAAGATTTGAATAGACATTTCTTTAAAGAAGACATACAAATAGCCAACAGGTATATATGGGAAAATGCTCAATAGCACTATCAGGGAAATGCAAATCAAAACCACAAGAAGACATCACTTCACACCTCTTAGAATGGCTATTACTGAAAAAGAACCCACCCCCCAAACTCCAACAAAACAGAAAAACTCAAAGATGCTGGTGAAGATGTAGAGAAATTAGAACACTTACACATTGTTGGTGGGAATGCAAAATGGTGTAGCTTCTATGTGAAAGAGTATGGAGGTTCCTCAAAAAATTAAAAATAACACTACCATATTATTCAACAGTCTCACTTCTGCATATTTATCAAAAGAACTGAAATGAGGATTTTGGCAACATTAGCACTCCCATGTTCAGTGCAGCACTATTCACAATAGCTAAGACATGGAAACAACCTAAATGTCCATCCGTAGATGAACTGATAGTGAAAATATGGTCTATACATGAAATGGAATGCTGTTCAGTTTTTTAAAGAGAATGACATTCTGCAATATGTGATGACATGGATGAAACATGAGGACATTAAATCAAATAAGTCAGCTACAGAAACACGAAGACCAAATGATTCCATTAGTTAATCTAAAATAGTCAAATTCAGAGAATCAAAGAGCAGAATAATGGGTGCTAGGGGCAAGGGAGGGAAGGAAATGGGGAATTACTAATCAAAGACATAAAGTTTCAGTTAAGCAAGATGAATAAGCCCTAAAGATGTGTATGACTCTGTACCTACAGTAAATGATAATGCATTATACTCTTCAAAATTTGTTAAGAGAGTAGACCTCAGTTAAGTGTTATTACCACAATAAAACAGAACTTAAAAAATAAAATTTAAAAACCCCAACGTCAAAAAAGCAAGATTTAAGTACCAGCATTAAATCTATTTCCTATGTGGACAAAATAATAGTTGTACATATCTTGTACCTTACTTTCCACTGCACAAATGTCAAAATCTACTTCTATTTTATTTCATAATAGGAGAATTAGCATAATGAATGATAATCTCAAATGTCTTTAGACATAACTTGCATCATTGCTGTGTTATAGAGTCGATGTACTTTATCTCAAAGGTTTCTGGGTTATTTGCAGGAGAGATTATATCATTGTTCTACTTTACTCAAAATCAACTATGTCAAAAGACTATCAAGTATACCCCATGATACAGAAAGACTACACATGTTTTTAATCAAACTGGCCACAAACTATTAAGAGTACAATTTTTTAAAAATACACAACATAAAAATACATTCAACTAGACTAATTACTTTAATAGGTATTAACTACTATCCATCAGGGACTACACAAAGCACTGAGAACACAATCAGGAAGAAGTCACTGTGTCCCCTTCCTGCATGTGGCTACACTCCTATTGGGAAATAAGAAAATTGGTTAAGTAATAGCAACACAATATAATGTGGTTTCAGTTGGGTAAATAACAGCTATGAGAACACAAGCATAGGGAAGCTCAGAAAGTACATCCATGGTATGTGTTGACAGAATGAAGACTAAGATGAGTTGACCAAACTCCTCCATGGTTGCAGTTTTCTATTCATTCACCACACCCAAAGTTGTTGCACTCTTTCAGAGAATTCATCCTCTACACTGGAATTCAGGTCTTTGGAACTGCAGCTGCTGATGTGACTATAATCCTGATCACTCATGGATGGCTGAGGCCTCATTCCTTCTTGAATTGCTAACATAGCAATGCAGCAATCCCTCCATACCCATGGGGAACACATTCTAAGTCCCCCAGTGGATTGTCCGCAAGAGCAGAGTCCCAAGCCCTCTATATACTATGTTGGGTGGTTTTTTTTTTTTTTTTGTACATACATACCTACCATAGAGTTTAAGTTATAAAATAGGCACATAAAATCTTAATCTCTTAAGATGAACAACAATAAAGTAGAACAATTATAACAACACACTATAATAAAAGGCACGTAGATGTCGTTTCTCTGTTTCAAAATATCTGATTATAGAGTGCTCACTCTTCCTCTTGTGATGATGTGAGATGATAAAATGCTTATGTGATGAGATGAAATGAGATGAATGATGTAGGCAATGAGATGTAGCATTAGGCTACTACTGGCCTTCTGAGGTGAGTGATCTCAGGAGGATTGTCTACTTCTGGACCACAGTTTAAAAAAGGTCCACGAAAACACGGGAAGTGAAACCATGGATAAGGGGTGACTACTATATTATTTCCAGTGAACACCATGGGGTTTCTACAAATTCTGGCTTGACAATTGCACCTTCTCGAACCCTTCACAAGCTTGGTGTTTTACCCTACTAGGAAATTTACTTAGTATATAATATATTCTCTCTCTCTTTCTTTCTCTCTCTCACTCTCTCTCTCTCTTTTTTTTTTTTTTTTTGGTATCAAGTTTGGAGAACACAGGCATTTTAAAGATGGAAAGGAAATGGAGACATAATTACATTATGTGGCCTTAATTATCATTAGGAGTTTGGGTTGTATAATGAGAGCAGAGGAGGAATTATTGAAAGATTCTATGCAAGCCAGTGACCTGATCATATATGTATAAGAATGATCACTCTGAATTTCAGTGGCATTTGACTGAATGAGTCAGAATGGTTTTAAAGTGGAAGAATGGGCAAGTTCTAAATTATGCATACATTTTCTGCTATCAACCATGTACTTTTCAAGCTTGTTCCCATGAAGAAATGTTTTCCACATGTGCTTTGAATGAGTAATTCAACTAGTAATGATTTCTATCAGAAACTGATTTGAACAACTCACTGACTTCCTGCTGGGGGTAGTAAGAAAATGGAGATGAACTTAATGTCACTTAGATGTCCCCACACTGGTGGCAGAACTATTGCTGCTACTTTATTTTTATTTGCAGAGAGTTATAATGGAAGAATATTAATTTATTGAACATTTACTATGAGCCAGATACACTGGCAAAGACTTTTATCTGTTAGCTCATTTGAATCTTGTAACTGGACAGAGCAACTGGTATCATATCCTTACTTTTCTTATGAAGAAACTCTACTTAAGGGCTTGATAACTGATCAAGTCACAGCTGGTAAGAAATGGAATGACGGAAGAATAGGGGACCTCATTTCATCTGGCCCATTGAATTTAGCTGGATATCTATCAAATCACTCTGAACACTCACAAATTCAGCCTGAGATGTAGTAAAACATATCTGGAAGTCTACAAGTAGAAAAGTGACAGCTTTCTGCAACGTAGGAGGTTTGGAGGCCTGAATCTGTGGGGAGATATCGGAAGATGAATGGGGGGAGGGGGGGTGGGGGTAGGCCTCCATGAGCCGGCTATCAGAAAGTGCTATAACACCAGAGCACAAAATCAGAACACTTAGAAATCTGCTCTAGTGAGGAATATCCCTTTCTGAAAGGGGTTCAGGGCATGAAAAGGGCAGAATTCTAGGTGGGTCATTGTGGTCTCAGGATCTGAGGGTGAATGAGGGTGCCTGAACAAGTAGTGTCCAAGCAGGGGAGTAGGAAACTGGTTACTGTCAGTGAGCCCAAGAGGGGACTCTCAGCTCAAGTTGCCATAAACAGTGAGCTGGGCTGGTCGAGTGAGTGCTCTTTGCTTGAGCACCCTGAAAAGGACTGGAATGCTCCAGCCATTTACCATCTCCCGGGAGGAGCAAACAGGCTATGCTCACAACTGGGCAACAATTCTTAGGGCAGCGGTGGCCCCAGAAAAGACAATAAGGTGACACCCCACCTGAGTATATGCATACTCAGACCCAGTTTTAAGACAAATTTCTGCCCCAAAGTTGAGGCATTTGTGTTCTTGGGAAAGAAGGAAACCTGGGCCAGTTCCAAATGGATCTCTGCCTTCCACTTAAAATACTAATTCTTCTTGAGAGCAGCTTTCATAAATTTTCAACCCAAGAAGGCCAAGGAGTTGGGGGAGGGAGAAAGGAAGACTGAGAAATAAAGGTTGGGGGGGGTGGAACCAGAACTCTAAACACAGGTTTTCCCAACAGTCTTTCCAAAAGTCCTTAAGCCTCAAACCACTGGACCTGTCCCAGGAACTCTACTACTCACTGCCCCCTCCCAAGCTCTGCACTCTCTGATGAAGAGAGCAAGCTGGTCAGGGGTTCACGACATTTGGGGAGGAAGTCAGGTCAGATTTTTCAAATGTCCTGGTCAGGGCAGAAGTTTACCAGGCTAGGGAGGTCCTGAGGCCAAACTCAGAAAGAAACCAGAAGCCATTTTCTTCTTTCCCCTTTTTTCCCTTTCCTGGTGATAGTTCCTCTTTCACACCAATGGGGAACTCTGGACAAAGTGGAAGAATGCAGTTCATTGGCGGGGCGGGGGGGGCCTTAGGGCTGCCCACCTCTGCATGTGGCCTGTCTTTCTCTCATCTGTGCCCTGGACCCCTCCACAGCTGCAGACTCCCTGAGCCCAGTGCCTCCGCTTCTGGGCTGCAACCACCTGTTCAGTCCAGGAACAATAACAGCTTCCTGGCCCCCACTCCTCCGAAGTGTTGACCACCCCCAGAGCAAGTTCTTGCTTTCAGTTTTATCTCCTGTGAACAGCCTTTGAAATAGAAGAACAGGAAGCCAAAACTTCATAAACAGGAAGGCTGGCAGGTCATTGGTTTCCTTACACACCCAGTGGGGACACTTTACCCCCCTGCCCTTAGCACCTGTTTGGTGTTCTGGTGGACAGCCATGGACCAGAGAGAATGTCCATATCCCATGGTCCTGATTCCAGGCAGAGCTTCTTCCCAGGCCTGGGGACCAAACTCGGTCCCTGCCAGTCCCTGCTAGACACAGCAGATAAAATTCTGTTCAGGACTCGGCATCCTGGTATGGCCTGGCCTAACAAAGATGGGGGCAGGGCTCTGCCCCTAGGGTTAAGTCTCACTCTATCCTGTTCTCTTGGATTTCCTTGAGGTGATTAGATTTCAAAGCTGAGGACAGCCCACAGTGAGATTTGTCCAGTTGGAGCTGTCTTTACGTATGTTCATATTGTTAAAACAAGACAGTAACTGCAGAAATCAGTCTTAGGTCAAGACTGATTTTTTTTTCCAGTGGACTATTTTAATCTCTGAGATTTTTTTAGAAGTTTCGCCACCGGGTAATAATAAAAAACACATGACTTTGAAAGACATGTTGCCAGTTTCTTAATACACTGAATACGCTTGGGGTGCCTGGATAGCTCAGGTCATGATCCCAGGGTCCCGGGATCCAGTCCTGCATTTCGCTCCCTGCTCAGTAGGGAGTCTGCTTCTTCCTCATCCTCTTCCCCTAGCCCTGGCTCATGCTCTTTCTTGCTTGAGCTCTCTCAAATAAATAGAAAAAATCATAAGAAAGAAAGAAGAAAAGAAAAGAAGAGAAGAGAAGAGAAGAGAAGAGAAGAGAAGAGAAGAGAAGAGAAAGAGGAAGAGAAGAGAAGAGAAGAGAAGAGAAGAGAAGAGAAGAGAAGAGAAGAGAAGAAAAGAAAAGAAAAGAAAAGAAAAGAAAAGAAAAGAAAAGAAAAGAAAAGAAAAGAAAGGCTGGCAAAATACACTTACCCTATGGTCCAGCAATGTTGCTCCTTGGCATTTACACAAATTAGTTGATTTGAAAACTGAGGTCCTGGGACATTGAGAAACCTGCCCAAGCCTGTTTGTAGTAGCTATATTCATAAGTGCCAAAGTTTGGAAGCAGTCAAGATGCCTGTTAATGGATAGATGGGTAAACACAGTATGGAACAAATTTAGACTGAAAAAAGAACTCCTGTAACAGATAAAATTAAAAGGGTAAGACATAATAAAGAAATGAAAAATGAGCTGGCAGCTCTCAGCACAGAAAAGGAAGGTGAAAAATACCTCTGATATTCTTATCAGAAAGATAAGAATGCCCACTGATATCTGATAAAAGAAAACTGTTAGAAATATCATGATATAATAATGACTCTGCAAACCAAGTCAACACAATTAGAAAGGGGTTAAACCAGAAAGGGAGACAAACCATAAGAGACTCTTAATCTCAGGAAACAAGCTGTAAGCTGCTGGAAGGGAGCGGGGTGGTAGAGATGGGGTGGCTGGGTGATGGACATTGGGGAGGATATGTGGTATGGTGAGAAAAAAATAAAAAAAATAATTTTATAAAAGTGATTCTTAAGAAAGAAAAGAGTTCTGACATGCATAAAATCAATATTCCTAAAGACTAGCCCACAGTAGAAAACAGCTAAGCATTAACAGAAAAAAACTTTCCTGAAATAAGAAGACAACTAAATCTGAGCATTGAATAAATAAATAAAGCACATCTTGGTAAAGTTTCTTATTTTTCAAAATAAAAATAAAGTATGTTGCTTACAATGGGGCATGCCAACCCCACCGTAGACTTTGTCACAGTCACATCAAGGGCTGGAATTGATAATGTCAACACTGAGAAAAATACTGAGTGAGGCAAGTTCTTATATCCATTCAGTTCTCATGCAAATTAAAACCAAACAACATTAGGAACTTATTGAATACAACATACACAATATATATCTTTCTAAAAATAAACTACTTGATGAATAAATAGATCCAGCCAACTAATGGATAGTTTAAAATAAGGATCTCAGAAAAGATAAAGACATCGTATGAAACGAATGGAACTATAGATTCTTCACTAGGACTAATGATTTTTTTTAATATGAAGTTTAAACTAAGTGCTACATAACTATGATTAAACTGTGTATGATAAAATAATAAGGATAGTCAGAAGAAAGGCAGGTGAATCACTGAACTCTACCTCTGAAACTAATAATACACTATATGTTAATTAATTGAATTTAAATTTTAAAAAAGGAAAAAAACAAACAAAAATAAAGACTTCCCTGTACAAACCTTTTACAACTGTCTTTGTATTTAGATTTTGTCTGAAAGCCATTTCTCACAAAAAGAAAAAGTAAAAAGAAGAAAAAAAAGAAAGATCACCCCTGAAAGGATCTTTCACCAGCCTGGAAGGATCTCTTCCACCCTTTCCACATGAACAACTACTTGATTGGTATATGAGCACGTGGACAAAAAACTGATTGGGTGACAGGCGAATGGAGAAGTAATCATATTAAAATGGCCGCCTACAAGACTATAAAAACCCCTAGACTTAAGACACTCTGGTTGGATCACCTCCCTCTTCTGGGAGCTTTGTATAAATCGTGCTTTCCAGCCCACCACTTCTTCTGGTCTACTTCTTTCTTTGAAACAGCGTGACTAGGCCGTGATCGTATAGTGGTTAGTACTCTGCGTTGTGAAACAGCGTGACTAAAAACCATGTGCACTAAAAGAAAAGAAATCCTACAACAGTAGAAACAAAGGCTAAACCACAATCGAAACTTTCATTACCAAAAAAAAAAAAAAGTAAATATAAGAAATGTAAATGTAACTATATTCTTCCTCTGGCAAAGGTAGAAACTCATTTGATAGACTTTTGATCAGCCAACAAATATGAAATTGAGAAAATTTAAATTGGAAAAGTTACAAAGTGACATCAACATCATAGCAACATAAAATTCCCTCATTTTGTCCTCTCTTAACATTTAAAACATGGCATCTATCCACAAACAAAAGTGTCGCTTTGGAAGTTTGTGTTTTCCAGCACCATACACCAAAGGACTCAGGAGAAGTCTCACTCACCTAGGAATTGGGCAATGGGCAGACAGACCCCATCTGGCTGTGGAACCAGAAGGATCCTGTTCATTGAATCCAATCCCTTTTGACCACAGTGCCTGGAAAACGCTGACTTGGGCAGATACTCACAGACACAAGAGTCTTTATTGAAGTTCCCGTTTCTAGGGGCGCCTGGGTGGCTCAGATCATGATCTCAGGGTCCTGGAATCAAGCCACGCATCGGGCTCTCTGCTCAGCGAGGAGCCTATTCCCCTCTCACTCTCTGCCTGCCTCTCTGCCTCCTTGTGATCTGTTTGTCCAATAAATAAATAAACTCTTAAAAAAAAAAAGTAGTTCCGGTTCCTAGAGAAAAAAAAAAAAAAGACAAGGAACACCAGTCCTACTAACTGCCTTCTAGACTCCAGTAGGAAGTCTGGCCAAGAGCCGCTGAGAAAACTTCACCTGAGGATCCACCCCAATTGGTGCCTAGGCACCCCCAAAGCCCTTAGCACCAAACCCACACCTCCCCCAACTTTGTAGCTGGCTCTTTATGTGCACTCCTAGGGAGGGCAGCAAGAGGAAACTACATTAGACAAGGTATGTGCAGAAAACAAGTGAGGCTTTGAGGCAAGAGAGGAAACATAATCTTCAACTCTAGCACCACCCTCAGGAATAAAAAGGGAGGTTACCAAAGCCAACAAGCTCTGTTGGAAGGTGGAGAAAAATATACAAGCTTAAGAATTATGCCAAAATAGGGAACAAGAAGCATGGAGCAAATATATCCTATGAGGCCAGAGAAAGCCTCAAAATATGAGCAGGAGCAACAAAAAGTACCTCTCACTTGAAGGCAGCTAGTAAAGATTGAAGGAGATGACTGCTACTTCAAGTGTGAAAACAGTAATGCAAACCTCCAATTAATCAGATTCCAAAAACTTTACTTCTGTAACATGATGGTGTATTAATCACTGAACCATATTACAAATGTTAAAGAAAAAGAGTATTAAAATCAACTATTGCTACTGTAATTACTTAAATACAAAATGTGTAAAGAGGGAAATTTCAATATTAAAAACATAAAAGGAAAGCTAAAGGGGTAGAGTTTCTGTATATTGTCTAAGTTAAGTCACTATCAGTATAAAATGCACTCATATCTATAAGATCTTTTGTGTGAAACCATAGTAGATTCACACACACACACACACACACATACACACACACACACACAAAACAACAACAAAGATAAGGAAATCAGATCATGCCACCACAGAAAATCACCAATTCACGAAGGTAGGCAGCAGATAAGGACAAAAAGTACAACTGAACTACAAAATAGTCAGAAAGCATTAATAAGATGGCTTTATGAAGTCTTTACATATCAATAATTACTCTAAAAGCAAATGGAGTTAATTATGCAATGAAAAGTCACAGAGAGGCCAAATGGAAAAAAGAAAAGAGGAAGAAGAGGAAGAAGGAGGAGGAGGAGGAGAAAGAAGAAAGGAGAAGGGGGGAAGAAGGAGGGGAAGGAAGAGGAGGGAGTGAGGGGGAGGAATGGGGGAGGAGGAGAAGGGAGAAGAAGAGGAGAAAGGGTAGAGGAGGGATGAGAAAAGAGGTAGGGGGAGAAAGGGGAGGAGAAAGAAGAAGATCCAACTATATGTTGCCTATAAGAGACTCACTTCAGCTTTTGATGACACAAAAAAAAAATAAATAAAAGACTATTATAAACAATTATATGTTAGCAAACTGGATAACCTAATAGAAATGGATAAATTCCATTCTACTAGGAGTTAATCATAAAAAATTAGACTATCTGAACAGACCAATAGCAAGTGAAGATATCATATCAGTAATCAAAAACCCACACAAGAACACAGGAAAGCACAGGACCAGATGATTGCACTGGTGAATTCTACCAAATATTAAAGAAGAATTAGTACCAATCTTTCTCAAACTTTTCTTAAAAATCGAACAGGAGAGATACTTTCAAAATCACTTTATGAGTCCAGCATTATCCTGATGAAAATTGACCAATATCCCTGGTGAATATAGAAACAAATGTTCTCAACAAAATACTTAGCAAAATGAGATCAACAGCACATGAAAAGGATCAGACAGCAAGATCAAGTGGGATTTATTCCTGAGATGCAAGGATGGTCTACCATAAGCAAATCAATAAATGTGAAACACTATGTTAATAGAATTAAATTTAAAAATTATAGAATCATCTCAATAGATCCAGAAAAACACTTGACAAATTACAACATCCTTCCATAATAAAAACTCTCAACACAGTTATAGAAAGAAGATATCTCAATATAATAAAGGCCATATACAACAAGCCCACAGCTAATGCCATAGTCTATGGTGAAAGGTTGAAAGCCTTTCCTTTAACCTCAGAAACAATACAAGGGTGTCATTCTCACTATTCTCACTCAATGTAGTACTGAAAGTGCTAGCTGGAGCAATCAGGTAAGATAAAGAAATAGACAGGGCACCTGAGTGGCTTAGTTGGTTAAGTGTCTGCCTTTGGCTCAGGTCATGATTTCAGGATCCTGGGATTGAGCCCCAGATCAGGCTCCCTGCTCAGCAGGCAGTCTTCTCCCTTTCCCTCTGCCCCTCCCCACCCTGGTTCGGGCTTTCTCTCTCTCTCTCTCTCTCTCTCTCAAATAAATAGATAAAATCTTAAAAAAGAAAAGAAATAGAAAGTATCCACATCTGAAAGGAAAAAGTATAACTGTCTTTACTTGCAGATCATGTGATCTTATATATAGAAAATTCTAATCGCTTCTCGGCCTTTTGGCTAAGATCAAGTGTAGAAAATCCTAAAGACTCAACCAAAAAAACTGTTGGAACTAATCAACATATCCAATAAAGTCATAGTATATAAAATTAACATATAGAAATTAGTTGTATTTCTATACACTAACAATGAAATAACTGAAAAAGTAATCAAGAATACAATGCCATGCATAATAACATTAAAAACATAAAATACTTAAGAATAAATTTAACCAGGGCACCTGGGTGGCTCGTTTGGTTGGGCAACTGCCTTCAGCTCCAGTCATGATTCCGGAGTCCCAGGATCCAGTCCCACATGGGGCTCCCATCCCTACGGGGAGTCTGCTTCTCCCTCTGACCTTCTTGCCTCTCATGCTCTCTCTCTCACTGTTTCTCTCTCTCAAATAAATAAATAAAATCCTTTTAAAAAAAAAAAGAAGAAATTTAATCAAAAAGTAAAAGACCTCTACAAATTTAAAGAAATAAATTGAAGAAGACACAAATGGAAAGATATCCTGTGTTCACAGACTGAAACAATTAATATTGTTAAAATGTCCATATCACTCAAAGCCATCTATAGATCTGATGTTATCCCTATTAAAATTCCAATGGGAACTTTTCAAAGAAATAGAAAAAAAAATCCTAGAGTATGTATGCATAGGCAAATAGTCAAAATAATCCTCAGAGGGAATAAAACTTATTTAAAAGTATACTATAAAGTGATAAAGATCAAAGTGATATGGCACAAGCATAAAATGCACACATAGACCAATCAAACAGAATTGAAAGCCCAGAAATAACTCCCCAATAATGTCTACTAATACTTGACAAAGTATCCAAAAAGATGTAATGGGGTAAGGGTAGTCTGTTCAATTAATGATGTAGAGAAAACTGGATATCCACATGCAGGAAATAAAATTAGACCCTTATGCCACTCAAAAATTAACTAAAAATGGATAAAATCTTAAACATAAAATCCCAAACCATAAAACACCTAGAAGAGAACATAGGAAAGAATCTCTTTGACATTGGTCTTCAAAATAGTATTTTGGATTTAACACCAAAAACACAAGCAACAAAAGCAAAATCAACAAGACTGCATCAGATTAAAAGTTCTTGTACAGCAAAAGAAACAATCAACAAAATGAAATGCAATCTATAGAAGTAGAGAAAATATTTGCAAACCATCCGATAAATGGTTAATATTTAAAATATATTTTAAAAAACTCAAACAACTCAATAAAAAAAAGAAAGAAAATGTGCAGAGGATCTGAATAGAATTTTCTTCCAACAAGACATGCAGATGGCCAACAGTAAGTGAAAGATGTTCAATGTCACTAATCATTAGAGTAATGCAAATGAAAACCATAACAAGAGATCATCTTAAACCTGTTGGAATGGTAATCATCAAGAAGTCAAGCCATAACAGGGGTGCCTGGGTGACTCAGTTGGTTAAGCGTCTGACTCTTGATCTCAGCTCAGGTCTTGATCTCAAGGTTGTGAGCTCAAGTACCGTACTGCGACTTTTAAAAAGGAGCTTAATTTTAAAAATAAATAAATAACAAGTGTTAGTGAAGATGTAGAGAAAAGAGAACACTTGTGCCTTGTTGGTGAAAATGTAAATTAGTGGATCAGCCACTATGGAACACAATATGGAGATTTCTCAAAAAACCAAAGTTGGAACTACCATATGATCCAGGAATCCCATTTTGGGGTATGCTTCCAAGGAAAAGAAATCACTATCTTAAAGGAATATCTGCACCCCCATGTTTAATGCAGCATTATTCACAATAGTCAAGACATAGAAACAAATTAACAATCCATCAACAGATGAATTTACAAAAATGTGAGATAGATATTATAAATGTGATATAGATAGGTAGACATATAATGGAATATTATTCAGCCATCAAAAGAGATGGAAATCCTGCCATTTGTGACAACATGAATGAAACCTAAAGACATTATGCAAAGGAATTAAGTTAGACAGTGAACGACAAATACTGTAGCATTTTACTTATATGTAGAATCCAAAAAACTGAACTGAAAGAAACAGATTGGTGGTTGCCAGAGGAAGAACATGTGGGACGGGAGAAGTGGGTGAAGGAGGTCAAAAGGTACAAACAAACAGTTGTAAAGTAATGTACATCCTGGTGACTATAATTAATAATACTGTATTTTATATTTGATAGTTGCTAAGTGAGTAGATCTTATAAAAGATCTCTTAAAATATGTACTCACAGGAAAAAAATTGTAACTATGTGAAGTGACACATATTAACTAAATTCATTGTAATCATTTCAAAATATATGCATTTATGTAATCTTTATATGTACACCTTAAAGTAATACAATGTTATATATCAATTATATCTCAATAAAACTGAGGGGGAAAAGACAAGATATTGTACCCCCCATGTTTATTGCAGCATTATTCACAATAGCCAAGATATGAAAATAACCTAAATGTCCATCAACAGATGAATGGATAAAAAAGATGTGGTAAATATTTAGGATGGAATTTATTAACCAGCCATGAGAAAGAAAGAAATCCTGCCATTTGCAACAACATGGATGGACCTTATGGTAAGATAAATCAGACAAAAAGACAAATACTGTATGATAGTACCTCTGTGTAGAATCCAAGGTTAAGGGGTGCCTGGGTGGCTCAGTGGGTTAAGTCGCTGCCTGTGGCTCAGGTCATGGTCTCAGGGTCCTGGGATCGAGCCCCACATCGGGCTCTCTGCTCAGCAGGGAGCCTGCTTCCCCCTCTTTCTCTCTCTGCCTGTCTCTCTGCTTACTTGTGATCGCTCTCTCTGTCAAATAAATAAATAAAATCTTAAAAAAAAAAGAATCCAAAGTTAAACCTGTAGAAACAGAGAATAGAATAGTGGTTGTCAAGGGCTGGGGTTCAGAAAATCAGGCAGATGTATGTCAAAGAGTACAAGCCTGCAGTTAGAGAATGAATAAATTATGAAGATCTAATGCACAGCACAGTGATTATATAGTTAGCAGTGCTGTTTTATACACTCTAAAGTTAGGAGATTAGATCTTTAAATTCTCACCACACAAAAGCAATGATAGTCATATATTATGGTTGAAATGTTAACTAATGCTAAGAGGGTGATCATATTGCAATATATAAATGTACCAAATCAACATATTTTATACTTCAAACTTACACAATGTTATATTTTGATCTTATCTCAATTAAAAACAAAACAAAACAAAATAAAACAGAGGGGCACCTGGGTGGCTCAATTGGTTAAGTGTCTGCCTTCAGCTCAGGTCATGATCGCGGAGTCCCAAAATCGAGCCCCACATCAGACTCCCTGCTCAGCTGGGAGTCTGCTTATCCCTCTGCCCCTCAGCCTGCTCGTTTTTTCTCTCTCTTTCTCAAATAAATAAATAAAATCTTTTTTTAAAAAAACCTGAAACAAAAAATCTTCACTTCCTGGACTGCCTGGGTAATTCAGTTAAGCTTCTGGCTCTTGACTTCAGCACAGATCATGATCTCAGGGTCATGAGATTGAGCCCCATGGCAGGCCTCTGCTCAGCAGGGAATCTGCTTGCAATTCTCTTCCCCTCCCTCAACCCACCCCCCATGCTGGAATGGGTTCATGTGCTCTATCTCATAAATAAATAAATAAATAAATAAATAAATAAATAAATAAATAAATGCATACATACATAAATAAATAATCATTTTTTAAAAGTCTTTATTCTGGATATTTAAATTTGCATTGAGTATAAACTACTCTTAAAAAATTGTTTTCCAACAAAGAAAAATGTAAAAATAAAAAATATTTCCAGTTTGCTGGCTATAAAAAAGCAGGTGGTAGGAAGATTTAACCCATTCATTGATCTCCAATATAAAGGTTATAAATTGGAAGAGCTTGAGTCAAGTGGTAACATCCTTTAACTGTTTGAGTACAAACAAAATAACTATTACATATTAACTGGGTTAAATGGGTTCATTCCTTTAATATATTAAAAGTTTTAAGTATTCATTAAGATAGCCTCTAATGATTCAATATAAAAATAGTGAAATGACAAAAACAGAAAATTTACAAAAAGGATCTACAAATGGCTCCAAAGCACTGAGCAGATTCTCAACTCACTCAGAGCAAAAGCAATGTAAATTTTTAACCAGGATAAACAGATGATAGATAGATAGATAGATGATAGATTAACTTTTACCACTAAAGACTTCAATAAGATTATAAAACTTCCAAATTTCCAAAAGAAGTGTGTGCACTTATGGACTATGCAGAAAAGGAAAACATAGATCATATACAAAAGGTAATTATAACACATATGCACAAACACATGCACAAAATAAGGAGATAAAATTTGGGGCAATCTGCTATAGCAACAAAAATACATTGCCACTTGTATAAAATAAAAATTGCTGATTATGAAATGCATGTAAGCAAAATGACTAAAGATATTGCAAGTTAAAATATGGCCCAGTACATATTTTGGACTTGTAGCTAAGAAATTAAATAAATAAGTGATTCAATAAAATAATCCCTTACATATATAACATGTATTAATACTTGTGCCCAGACTTCCTTTGCATCAAGTTAAAAAATAAACAAAATTTACAGATCCCACCAAGGCCATTTTTTTTTCTTTCCTTTCTCCCAAAGTTAAAATCTAATCTGAGGTTGGTGCAATTTGCATGCATGCTTTTTTTTTCTTTTTTTTTAAAACAACTTTATTGAGATATAATTCACATACCATACAATTTACCCACTTAAAATGTACAATTCAATGATTTTTACTCTCTTCAGTTATTTGCAACTGTCACCATAGTTAATTTTAGAACATTTTCAAGTCAAAACCAACACCATATCCTTAGCTATGCCCCATCCCCCATGACTCCAACCCTCCAGGTCTAAGCAAACACTAATCTTTCTGTCTCTACAGATTTTCCTCTCTCGGACATTTCATAAGAGTGTGCTCATATAAAATGTAGTATTTTGTGATTGGCTTCTTCACTTAGCTTATGTTTTCAAGGTTCATCAATTGTGTAACAAGTAGGTCTTCTTTCTTTTTATGGCTAAACAATATTCTATTGAATGGATATGACACATTTTGTTTATCCATTAATCCATTGATGGATATTGGGGCTGTTGCCATCTTTTGCTTATTATGAATAGTGCTACTATGAACAGGTTTTGTAAAGACACATGTTCTTATTTCTCTTGGGTAGATATCTAGGAATTGAATTACTGAGTCATACAGTTACTCTATGCCTAATTGTTTCGGGAACCGCCATACTGTTTTCCAAACTGGTTGACCATTTGACATTCCAATCAGCAGTGTGTAAGGGTTCCAGTTTTCCCATATCCTTAACAACACTTTTTATTATCTGACTTTTTGATTCTAGCCATTTTATCAGAGATGAAATGGTATCTCAGTGTGGTTTTTATCTGCATTTCTCTATTGACTAATGATGTTGAACTTCCCCAATGAAGACATACAAATGGCTATCGGACACATGAAAAAATGGTCATCATCACTAGCCATCAGAGAGATTCAAATTAAAACCACATTGAGATACCACCTTACACCAGTTAGAATGGCCAAAATTAGCAAGACAGGAAACAACATGTGTTGGCGGGGATGTGGAGAAAGGGGAACACTCTGATACTGTTGGTGGGAATGCAAGTTGGTGCAGCCACTTTGGAGAACAGTGTGGAGATTCCTCAAGAAATTAAAAATAGAGCTTGCCTATGACCCTGCCATTGCACTACTGGGTATTTACCCCAAAGATACAGATGTAGTGAAAAGAAGGGCCATCTGTACCCCAATGTTTATAGCAGCAATGGCCACGGTCGCCAAACTGTGGAAAGAACCAAGATGCCCTTCAATGGACGAATGGATAAGGAAGATGTGGTCCATATACACTATGGAGTATTATGCCTCCATCAGAAAGGATGAATACCCAACTTTTGTAGCAACATGGACGGGACTGGAAGAGAATATGCTGAGTGAAATAAGTCAAGCAGAGAGTCAATTATCATATGGTTTCACTTATTTGTGGAACATAACAAATAGCATGGAGGACAAGGGGAGATGGAGAGGAGAAGGGAGTTGAGGGAAATTGGAAGGGGAGGTGAACCATGAGAGACTATGGACTCTGAAAAACAATCTGAGGGTTTTGAAGGGGCGGGGGGTGGGAGGTTGGGGGATCCAGGTGGTGGGTATTGTAGAGGGCATGGATTGCATGGAGCACTGGGTGTGGTGCAAAAATAATGAATACTGTTACGCTGAAAAAATAAAAAAATTTTAAAAAAGAGGCAGAAATCCCAATTTAAAAGTGGGCCAAAGATTTGAATAGACATTTCTCCAAGTAAGATATACAAATGGCCAATAAACACAGGAAGAGATGCATGCATGCTTTTTATGAATTTATCATAAATATGTATTGATAAATAACATAAACTATTGTTTTTCTTGTTGTATGGTGTTCAAAACCCAAGCGTCTTTTGTTTTAAGCCTTTTTTTTCCCCTTCAGATAAGTTCTCTTACGTTTGCCACCATGCCCACACCACAACCACCCACACATCACTTGATAATTTACCCAACCGCTTTTACTTTTTTCGGAAAACCTAAATTGTACTTTACATTGGTTGTTGCTAATTTAGTGTTGTGTATTTGTATTTTGTATTTAAATTTTACTACATAACCTTCCCAACAAATAACATGAAGTATAACACAGTAGATGCTTCATAAATATGGACCAAATGACTGTTGAAATAATCACATGACAAGGGCATCATATCACTTTATGAAATAAAGTCTGAGAATTTGATTTTTAGCAGCTGCCTTATATCCCATGTACCTCCTCTATATTTGATAATACAAACATGATAGAAGAACTGTGCTACACTAAAAATAACCACAGTTCTCAAGTTATATAAACAGGTGTTGGTTTTTTGTTTTTTGCTTCTTTCTTTCCTTCTTTAAGTAGGCTCCACACCCAGCATAGGGACCAGCACAGGGCTTGAACTCCTGACCATGAGATTAAGACCTGAGCTGAGCTCAAAAGTTGGATGCTGAACCAATAGAGCCATCCAGGCACCCCTATAAATGTGGGTTCTAACTATATTCATCTTCATTTTAGTGGTTGGACTTCAGGCAAATGCTAATAGGGCTAGTGCTGCTGGCTCACCACCTGACCATAGCTATAAAAATGGAAATGTTTCTAGGACAGTATTTGTGGTAAGTATTTCCTGTGCATAGCCAACTGACCTATTTTGTCTGCAGTGGAAACTTCTAAACCTTAAACATGAAACATTTCTGTGCAGTATCTTTCTCATCATAATGTTGAAAATGTTCTCAATATTGGCATAATCCATTATGAAACAAGCTATAGAAAGCACATTAACTATTTGAAAAGTTTGTATTTTGTCTTGGATTAAACAGTGGGTTCAGTTGGTGTGTAGATATCTTTAAGGTTTTTTTAAGATTTTGTTTATTTATAAGAGAGAAACAGAGAACACAAGCAGCGGGGAGTGGCAGGCAGAGGGAGAAGCAGGCTCCCCACTAACAAGGAGCCTGATGTGGGACTCCACCCCAGGACCACAGGATCATGACCTGAACAAAAGGCAGAAGTTTAACCAACTAAGCCACCCAGGCATCCCATAAATACCTTTAATTTTTGCAGTGTGATCAGCTTATATTAATAATTCCAAGTTCAGTTATAGAATGCTAAACCATCTTTTGCAGTCAAATATAGCCATTAGCCCAGTTTAAAAGTGGAAAATTCGTTAGAATATGTTCTAGACTGAATTATAGTCCCCCAAGCCCCCCACCAAAAAAATCATATACTAAAATCCTAGCCTTAGCACCTCAGTAAGTGACTGTACTAGAAGGAAAGGGTAATTAATTTGAAATGAGGCTGTTAGGGTGAGCCCTTATCCGATACAACTAGTGTCCTTATTATTTATAATA
Source organism: Lutra lutra (assembly GCF_902655055.1). Taxonomy (NCBI): domain Eukaryota; kingdom Metazoa; phylum Chordata; class Mammalia; order Carnivora; family Mustelidae; genus Lutra; species Lutra lutra. The sequence continues at coordinate 91,299,193 of NC_062285.1, forward strand.
TCTTATATTTGAAGAGATTAGGGTACAATTGCAGAGAGGTCGTGGGAAGATACAGAGAAAAGACAGCCATTTAAAATCAAAACACAGAGCCAGCCCTAGAAGAAATGAACCCTGCTGACATCTTGATCCTGGACTTCTAACTGCTAGAACTATGAGGAAATAAGTCATCTGTTGTTTCCGCCACCCAGTCTGTGGAACCTTGTTCTGGCCACCCTAGCAAACCAACACAGGCAGTGTTCCACATCGACTCCCCTGGGAGTCAAGCCCCAGACTGGTGTCCTTGCTCAGGGGGAGTCTGCTTCTCCCTCTCCCTCTGCCCCTGCTCGTGTGCTCTCTCTCTCACTCAATCTCTCAGATGAATAAAGTCTTTTAAAAAGAGCATTTTTATTTATTCATTTTTTCATTTCTTTGTTTTGTTTCTTAAATTCCACATATGAGTAAAATCATGTGGTATTGGTCTTTCTCTGTGACTTAATTCACTTAGCATAGTACCCTCTGGTCCATCCATGTTATTTAAATGACAAGATCTCATTTTTCTTATGGCTCTGTATAACTCTCTCTCTCTCTCTTTCTCTCTCTCTCTCTCTATATATATATATACACATGTATATGTGTGTGTGTGTGTGTGTGTATTTATTTATGTCTCTCACACCTTCTTTATCTGAATCCATCTACTCATGGTTACTTGAGTCACTTTCATGTCTTCCATACTCTTTTCCACAGTGGCTACATCAATTTTCATTCCCACCAACAGCTTATGAGGGTTTTTTCCTCCACATCCTCACCAGCACTTATTATTTCTTGTCTTTTGAATTCTAGCCATTCGGACAGGTGTCAGCATAACATATCTTCTCTATCCATTAATCTGTCAAGGGTTATATGGATTGTTTTCAATTCTTGGCTATTGTGAATAGTGCTGTTATGAGCATGATTATGCAAATATCTCTTTAGGACTCTTTTTCTTTCAATTCTTTTCAATTCTTTAGAATATATACCCAGAAATGGGATTAATATATATTATGGGAGTTTTATTTAAAAATTTAAGGAACCTCTTTATTATTTTCCATAGCAGTTGCAGTGGGATTTTACAATCCCACCAACAATATACAAGGGTTTGCATTTCCCCACATTCTTGTCAGCACTTGCATTTGTTTTTGTAATAACCATACTAACTGTGTGAAGTGATACTTCATACCAATTAGCATGCTTTTCATTTGTTCAGATGATTAGTGATGTTGAACATCTTTTTATGTGCTTTTTGGCCATATCTTTATCATTTTAGAGATATATCTATTCAAGTTCTTTGCTCATTTTTTGGGACCCTGAGATCATGACCTGAGCCAAAGGCAGAGGCTTAACCCACAGAGCCCCCCGGGCCCCCCTAAAATTTTATTAACATATAATGTACTTTTTGTTTCAGAGGTACAAGTCTGTGAATCATCAGTCTTACACAATTCATAGCACTATAGCACAAACCCTCCCCAGTGTCCATAACCCAGCTACTCTATCTTTCCCTTCCTACCCACTAGCAACCTTCAGTTTGTTTCCTGAGATTAAGAGTCTCTTATGGTTTATCTCCCTCCCTGGCCCCATCTTGTTTCATTTTTTTCCCTCCCTTCCCTCCACAACCCCCTGCCCTACTTCTCAAATTCCTCATATCAGAGAGATCATATGATAATTGTCTTTCTCTGATTTACTTGCTTCACTTAGCATAATACCCTCTAGTTCCATCTATGTTGTTGCAAATGGCAAGATTTGGGGGGGGTTTGATAGTTGCATAGTATTCCATTGTATATATATAACACATCTTTTATCCATTCATCTGTTGATGAACATCTAGGTTCTTTTCATAGTTTGGCTATTGTGGACGTTGCTGCTATAAACATTCAGGTGCACGTGCCCCTTCAGATCACTACATTTGTACCTTTAGAGTAAATACCCAGTAGTGCGATTGCTGGCTTGTGGGGTACCTGTATTTGCAGCTTTTTGAGGATCCTCCATACTGTTTTCCAGAGTGTCTGCACTAGCTTGTATTCCCACCAACAGTGTAGGAGGGTTCCCCTTTCTCCACATCCTCACCAACATCTGTCTTTTCCTGACTTGTTAATTTTAACCATTCTGGCTGGTGTGAGGTAGTGTCTCACTGTGGTTTTGATTTGTATTTCCCTGATACTGAGTGATGAGCATTTTTTTCATGTGTCCGTTGGCCATTTGGATGTCTTCTTTGCAGCAATGTCTGCTCATATCTTCTGCCCATTTCTTAATTAGATTATTTGTTCTTTGGGGTGTAAGTTTGATAAGTTCTTTATAGATTTTGTATACTACCTCTTTATCTAATATGCCATTTGCAAATATCTTCTCCCATTCTGTCAGTTGTCTTTTGGTTTTGTTGACTGTTTCCTGTGCTGTGCAAAACTTTTGATCTTGATGAAGTCCCAATAGTTCAATTTTGCCCTTGCTTCCCTTGCCTTTGGTGATGTTTCTAGGAAGAAGTTGCTGCAGCTGAGGTCGAAGAGATTGTTGCCTGTGTTCTCCTCAAGGATTTTGATGGATTCCTGTCTCACATTGAGGTCTTTCATCCATTTGGAGTCAATTTTTGTGTGTGGTGTAAGGAAATGGTCCAGTTTCATTCTTCTGCATGCGGCTGTCCAATTTTCCCATTACCATTTGTTGAAGAGGCTGTCTTTTTTCCATTGGACATTCTTTCCTGCTTTGCCAAAGATTAGTTGATCATAGAGTTGAGGGTCCATTTCTAGGCTCTCTCTTCTGTTCCACTGATATATGTGTCTGGTTTTGTGCCAGTACCATACTGTCTTGATGATGACAGCTTTGTAATAGAGCTTGAAGTCTAGAATTGGGGCAGGGGGACAGTTTCTCTGTGCCTCCTGGATTTTGATGCTTGTTCCCTTCACCAAATTAGAGAAATTCTCTGCTATAATTTGCCCCAATATACCTTCTGCCCCCCCTTTCTTCTTCTTCTGGGATCCCAAATATTCTAATATTGTTTCATCTTAAGGTATCACTTATCTCTCAAATTTATCTCTCGCTTATCTCCCTTTTTCTCAGCTTCTTTCTTCTCCATCGTTTGCTCTCCTATATCACTAATTCTCTCTTCTGCCTCATTTATCCTATAGCAGTTAGAACCTCCATTTTTTATTGCACTTCATTAATAGCTTTTTTGTTTTCGACTTGGTTAGATTTTACTTCTTTTATTTCTCCAGAAAGGGATTTTATTTCTCCAGAAAAGGATCATCTAGTATCTTCCATGCTTTTTTCAAGCCCAGCTTGCACCTTGATAATTGTCATTCTGAACTCTAGTTCTGACATCTTACTAATGTCCATATTGATTAGGTCCCTAGCTGTCAGTACTACCTCTTGTTCTTTTTTTTTTTTAATTTATTTATTTGACAGAGAGAGACACAGCAAGAGAGGGAACATAAGCTGAGGGAGTGGGAGAGAGAGAAGCAGGCTTCCTGCTGAGCAAGGAGCCTGATGCAAGGCTCAATCCCCAGACCCTGGGATCATGACCTGAGCCAAAGGCAGACACTTAATAACTGAGCCACCCAGGCACCCATCTTGTTCTTTCTTTGAGCTGAGTTTTTCTGCCTTGTCGTTTTATCCAGATAAGAATAAATGAATGAGAGAACAAAACACTAAAAGGGTAGCAATGACTCCAGAAAAATATGCACTAACCAAATTGGAAGAGACCTGAAACTGGGGGAAGAAGAAAGGAGGGGAAGGGGGGAATATATATATATATAATAGAAGAGAGCCACACACTTGCTTTTGGGTGTATTTTGATCTGCTAGAAGAAACTGCCTCCCAAAATTTTAAAGAAAGAAAAACTTATATAGATACATAAATAAGGGTAAATATGATGAAAGGATGGAATATGACTATAAAGACAAAAATTTAAAAAGATTTTTAAAAAGGAATTTTTTATAAATAAGTTGTTTGAAAAAAGAAAAAAAGAAAAAGGAAAGAATGTGACCAAGCTGGAGACTAGAACAAAGCCATGTGCTAGATTTAGGGTATACTTTGATCTCTTAGAAGAAACTGTATCCCAAAATTTTTAAAAAGAAAAACCTATATACAAAAATAAGGTTAAATACAATGAAGGGATAGAATAAGACTATAACAATGAAAATTTTAAAAGTCTTTTTAAAGATATTAAGATAAAATAGTTTTAAAGGGTTAAAATAGGAAAGAGGAAATTTTTTTAAAAATAGAATAAGAAAAAAACAATTTTAATTTAACTTTGAAAGACTACAGAGTCATCAGAAAACAATCCATGAATTCTGTGTTCCATTCCCCTAGCTCTGAAGTTCAGCAGTTCTCATTTGGTGAACTTCGTCTTGGCTGGATGTTCATGCTGATCTTCTGGGGGAGGGGCCTATTGCCATGATTCTCAAATGTCTTTGCCTGAGGAAGAATTGCACCACCCTTGTTAGGGGCCAGGCTAAGTAATCTGCTCAGATTCGCTTTTGGGAGCTTTTGTTCCCTGAAGACTTTCTGTACCACTTTGGAGGACAGGAATGAAGATGGTGGCCTCCCAGTCTCTGGCCTGCAGGAGCCCGGAGCTTGGGGCCCCACTCTTCAATGCACCCTCAGAGAAAAGCAGTCAATCCCTCCCATCTCCCTGGTCTCCGGCCAAGCTCCGAGCTCACCCAGCCTGTGACCAGGCATTTCTATCTCTGGTGTTTGGAGTCTCCAAACCCAGCAGATTCCTCCAGTGTGTTCCTGCATGGCTCCTCCCAGAGGAGGAAGGTGAGTCTCCCTGGATCTGCCACTTGTGGGGACCCTTCTCAAAGAATAGTGGCCCGACTCTGCCTGGATCATGGTTTAAGGTAACACCAAGCTGAAAGCCCCTCCTGGGCTCCATCTCTGCAGTGGCTTCCCTGTTCTGATACCTGGGAGCTCTGCCACACTCAGACACCCCCGGTCTTTCTGTGACCCTGCGGGTTCTGAGACCACACTGTCCCCATGAGGGCTCCACCCCCTGCTTAGCCTCTGGAGCCACATCCCTCACTGGAGCAGACTTTTAAAAGTTCTGATTTTGTGTTCCACTGCTCTCTCACTTGCCAGGAAGTGGCTGAGGGAGGCTCCCTCCCCCAGTGGTCTATCTTTCCAAATATCACCTCAGATTCACTTCTCCACATGTCCTACCTGCCAGAGGGTGGTCACTTTTCTGTTCATAGAATTGCTGCTCTTCTTCTCTTCAATCTCCTGTTGAGTTTGTAGGTGTTCAGAATGGCTTGATAACTATCTAGCTGAACTGCTGGGACCTGATGAAATTTAGATCTCCTACTCCTCCACCATCTTGCTCCTCCTCTCCTTTGCTTATTTCTTAATCATGCTTTTTGATTTTTTGTTGTTGCAGTATATGAGTCATAGAAATTCTTTATATATTCTGGATATTAACCCCTTATCAGATACATGATTTGCAAACATTTTCTCCTATTCTGAGGGTTGATTTTTCACTTTGTTGTGTCCTTTGATGCACAAAAGATTTAAAGTTTGATGTAGTCCCATTTGCCTAGCTGTGATGTTGTCTTTTTTGGGGTATCAAATAAGAGAAATCACTGCCACATTCAATGTTATAAAGTTTTTCCTGTATGTTTTCTTCCGGAACTTTTATAAATTTAGGTCTTACACTTACATTGTTAGTTGATTTTTATATGTAATATAAGTAAGATTCCAACTTCATTCTTATGCATGTCTACTTCCCAACATTATTTGTTGGAGAGATTCTCTTTTACCCTGAGTAGTGTTGGCAGACTTATTGAAGACCATATAGCCAAAAACATGAGAGTTATTTCTAGGTTCCCTATTTTATTGATTCATTTGTCTGTCTTCACACCAGTACCACACTGTTCTAGTTACTGTAGCTTTATGATATGTTTTAAAATCAGAAAGTATGAGTTATCCAACTTTGTTCTTCTTTTTCAAAGTTGTTTTGTCTATTTGAATTTCCTAGAGATTCCATATGAATTTTAGGATGATTTCTTTCTATTTCTTTTTTTTTTTAGGGGGGAGGGGCAGAGAGAGAGAGAGAATCCTAAGCAGGCTCTAAGTACGGCACAGAGCTTGACGTGGGCCTCAATCCCATGACCATGAGATCAAGATCTGAACTGAGATCAAGAGTTGGATACTTAAATGACTGAGCCACCCAGGCACCCCATTTTTCTTTATACTCCTGAGGAAAAAAAGTATCTTAGGGATTTTGATAGGAATTGCATTTAATCTAAAGATTATTTTATGCAGTATGTACTTTTTAACAATATTAAGTCTTCCAATCCATGACATGGTCTGCCTTTCCATTTATTTATGGAAATAAATAATTATTAAATAATTATTATTTCATTCCTTTCAGTAATGTTGCATAGATTACAACATACAAGTCTTTCATTTCCTTAATTAGATTTATTCCTAAGTATTTTATTCTTTTTGATGCTATTATAAATGTCTTAATTTTCTTCATTTCCTTTCCTCTCATGTCTGCCTGAAATACTGTAGCTCTGCTTGCTGCTCCCCTCAGTTTTGAGTAGCTTATCTTGAACTGGTCCCCTAAAAACTCTTGAGTTAGGCAAGACAGAAACCAGTTAATTGAGTAGCCTTCAGACAATCCAGAATGTTGGGTGCATGGTCCACTCTTTTTTTTTCCCCCATCTTGAAGGAGGTTACATGGGGTTTCCTCCTAATGTCCCCACAATATGTTGTGTAAGTGTAAGGGCACTAATGAGTTTACCAAATGCTGGGAATTATCCTACCCCTTTTGGTGGAATGTTTTCTTGGTTTTATAATAGCCTGGGTGCTGCAGTTTCTCAGGTGGTCTCTAGAACTCCTATAGAGGTGTTCTGGTCCATATATTGTTGTTAATACAGTGGAAGAAGGAGGGTCTGTAGCTTCCTAGCCTGCCTTTTCTTTTATATTATAAGCCTGGAATGGATTCTCTTGTCTCATGATTACCACATATTGCTTCTTGAGTTTCCACCTTCTTGCACCCAGTTATTCTCTTACCACTCATTTTTCCATTTCTAGCTATCTTCTGGCCTCTATTATATTTCCTCACACTCAAAAGTAACTTTGTTTTTTTTAACCTCTTTTCCTGTCCACTCCAACTCCCACTATTAACCTAGAAAAGCTCAAAGCCAAAATAGGTGATACAGTAAAAAGAAATCTTTCTTTATTGTTTTTTTAGTTACTCAATATTATTGCTACTATTACACATTCTAAATCTCACGGTTTGTAATCATTCATTCTCTGAAATACTTAGCTTTAACATCATATATATTATATGTGTGCCTACTCTGTATATATGTGTATATGTGTGTGTGTGTGTATATATATACATACATACACTATATGTACTGTGACATATATATGCATAACATATATACATATATATGACAGTATATTCCTAAATTCTGATATCCTTTTTGCAAAAGTGCCATCTAGATGAATAGAATGAACATAACTAAAAACATTCTCCAAGTATGAATTTCCTGAAAGGCTTATTTTATATGTATGCAATAATGATTACAATAAGGGTCTTGCATGACAGATGATTGTGAAGATGGCTGTAACAAGCAAAATGAACCATCAATATGTTGGATAGTATATATGCACAAGTAAAGACTCCTTTTTTGTTCTGACTTCTCTTTAAGCTATGGAAACACTCTGAAAGGAACATTCAAATGAATTATTTTTCACATGGCCATTGGATTCTTAATATTCTTAATATTCACAATCATGCTTTATAACTTTATTTAAGATTTTGCTTATTTATGTGAAAGAGAGAGTGCATGAGCATGGGAAGGAGATGGACAAACAGACTCCCCACTGAGGGGAAGCCCTACAGTCCTGGCTCCATCCCAGGACTGTAAGATCCTGACCTGAGCAGAAGGCTGAGGCACCCAGGCATCCTGGTTCTGCATAACTTTAAATTAAACTTTATTGCACTAAAAGCATTTATTTAAATCCCCTGATTAACAGACTTCTGTTATTTCTATTGTTCTTCCTCAAATATCCCCACATTTTTACTTGCTACATGAGTGTTTATTTATTTGTGGTTCATGAACCACTCCAGTTAACTGGGATGGTTTGTTTGTTTTTTTTTAACACAACCCCCATCTCAGACTAACTTTATCTTAGGAAGGGAAGAGTATGTGTGACAAGATTCTACATTATTTTTTTTTAATTTAAATTTTATTATTATTATTTTTAAACATATAATATATTTTTATCCCCAGGGGTACAGGTCTGTGAATCGCCAGGTTTACACATTTCACAGCACTCACCATAGCACATACCCTCCCCAATGTCCATAACCCCACCCCCCACTCCCAACCCTCCTCCCCGCATCAACCCTCAGTTTGTTTTGTGAGATTAAGAGTCACTTATGGTTTGTCTCCCTCCCAATTCCATCTTGTTTCATTTACTCTTCTCCTACCCCTTAACCCCCCATGTTGCATCTTCTCTCCCTCATATCAGGGAGATCATATGATAGTTGTCTTTCTCCGATTGACTTATTTCGCTAAGCATGATACCCTCTAGTTCCATCCACGTCATTGCAAATGGCAAGATTTCATTTCTTTTGATGGCTGCATAGTATTCCATTGTGTATATATACCACATCTTCTTTATCCATTCATCTGTTGATGGACATCTAGGTTCTTTCCATAGTTTGGCTATTGTAGACATTGCTGCTATAAACATTCGGGTGCACGTGCCCCTTCGAATCACTACGTTTGTATCTTTAGTATAAATACCCAGCAGTGCAATTGCTGGGTCATAGGGTAGTTCTATTTTCAACATTTTGAGGAACCTCCATGCTGTTTTCCAGAGTGGTTGCACCAACTTGCATTCCCACCAACAGTGTAGGAGGGTTCCCCTTTCTCCGCATCCTCGCCAGCATCTGTCATTTCCTGACTTGTTAATTTTAGCCATTCTGACTGGTGTGAGGTGATATCTCATTGTGGTTTTGATTTGTATTTCCCTGATGCTGAGTGATATGGAGCACTTTTTCATGTGTCTGTTGGCCATCTGGATGTCTTCTTTGCAGAAATGTCTGTTCATGTCCTCTGCCCATTTCTTGATTGGATTATTTGTTCTTTGGGTGTTGAGTTTGCTAAGTTCTTTATAGATTTTGGACACTAGCCCTCTTTCTGATATATCATTTGCAAATATCTTCTCCCATTCTGTCAGTTGTCTTTTGGTTTTGTTAACTGTTTCCTTTGCTGTGCAAAAGCTTTTGATCTTGATGAAATCCCAATAGTTCATTTTTGCCCTTGCTTCCCTTGCCTTTGGCGATGTTCCTAGGAAGATGTTGCTGCGGCTGAGGTCCAAGAGGTTGCTGCCTGTGTTCTCCTCGAGGATTTTGATGGATTCCTTTCTCACATTGAGGTCCTTCATCCACTTTGAGTCTATTTTCGTGTGTGGTGTAAGGAAATGATCCAATTTCATTTTTCTGCATGTGGCTGTCCAATTTCCCCAACACCATTTATTGAAGAGGCTGTCTTTGTTCCATTGGACATTCTTTCCTGCTTTGTCGAAGATGAGTTGACCATAGAGTTGAGGGTCTATTTCTGGGCTCTCTATTCTGTTCCATTGATCTATGTGTCTGTTTTTGTGCCAGTACCATGCTGTCTTGATGATGACAGCTTTGTAATAGAGCTTGAAGTCCGGAATTGTGATGCCACCAACTTTGGCTCTCTTTTTCAATATTCCTTTGGCTATTCAAGGTCTTTTCTGGTTCCATATAAATTTTAGGATTATTTGTTCCATTTCTTTGAAAAAAATGGATGGTACTTTGATAGGAATTGCATTATATGTGTAGATTGCTTTAGGTAGCATAGACATTTTCACTATATTTATTCTTCCAATCCAGGAGCATGGAACATTTTTCCATTTCTTTGTGTCTTCCTCAATTTCTCTCATGAGTACTTTATAGTTTTCTGTGTATAGATTCTTAGTCTCTTTGGTTAGGTTTATTCCTAGGTATCTTATAGTTTTGGGTGCAATTGTAAATGGGATGGACTCCTTAATTTCTCTTTCTTCTGTCTTGTTGTTGGTGTAGAGAAATGCAACTGATTTCTGTGCATTGATTTTATATCCTGACACTTTACTGAATTCCTGTACAAGTTCTAGCAGTTTTGGAGTGGAGTCTTTTGGGTTTTCCACATAGAGTATCATATCATCTGCGAAGAGTGATAGTTTGACTTCTTCTTTGCCGATATGGATGCCTTTAATTTCCTTTTGTTGTCTGATTGCTGAGGCTAGGACTTCTAGTACTATGTTGAATAGCAGTGGTGATAATGGACATCCCTGCCGTGTTCCTGACCTTAGCGGAAAAGCTTTCAGGTTTTCTCCATTGAGAATGATATTTGCGTTGGGTTTTTCATAGATGGCTTTGATAATATTGAGGTATAAGATTCTACATTACTAACAAGATTCCAGGTGCTCCTTATATAGACACTAAAATTCAGGAATCATTTTTCTATATAGATAACCCAGTATCCCCTTCCATAATCCTGGCAGATTATGTTTACTCTAAAAATTTAGGTGAAGCATGTGACAAAACCAAATATCACAGCACAAATAAAGTGACTCTTAGTTTACCAAATAGTCAGATAGTTAAAGAACATTGTCACTGAGTCACTGAAGAGTGCATATAATGGTATTATCAACCTAAGCTAGTTTTAGTGACCCAGTATATCATACTCAAAACTCAGAATTTGGCGGAAAGGTGAAACATCCACCTTCTAAATAATGGTGGATAAGCATTGGTGCATCACTGTAATAATCAAACTCTCACAAGAAAATGAAAAGAAATATTTAGAAGTTTTTAAATTCAGAATATTATCATCAACAATGCTGGATATATTTTTATAATATATGAACACGTATTTTTCATACATTTCTAATAACAGCAACCTCTTTTGTTTTTCCTCACCATCAGCTTAAAGATGCATAGGTTATAAATGTAATGGGGCACATGGGTGGCTCACTGGGTTAGGTATAGGCCTTCCACTCAGATCATGATCTTGGGGTCCTGGGATTGAAACTCCCCTCACCTGTCAGGCTCCCTGCTTAAAGGGGAGCCTTCTTCTCCCTCTCCCTCTGCCACTCCCCCTGCTTGTACTCACACATTCTCTCTCTCTCTCTCTCTCTCTCTCTGGATAAATAAAATCTAACAAATTTTTTTTAAAGTAACAAATGTCATATTTTTCTTTTTGGGTCATTCAACTCTCACACATGCTTACTTTTCATAATTATCAGTAATCTTGAAGGAATAAGTGTGTGCGGCTATAGCAGGCACAGAATGAAAACTTTCTGCTGTGAACAGACACTTCCTGCCTTCTGGGGAGTCAAAACCAGGAGACTGCTTTCACTATCCAGTGATTTTGAGCATTTGATACAGTTCTGCCCTGATTACATTAAGTGACTTTGAGGATCCTGTTTTTCTCTTTTCTCATTTGTAAAGTGGGAATGTCAGATTTGGTGACATCCAAGGTCCTATACCCAAAAATTCTTGAAAGAGGAAATTCCACAGACTTAAGTGCTCCACTTTCTATAATTCTGGCAGATTTCAATTTTTTTTTACTTACATAGAAACTTTGTTATACTCATGAGTGGTTTATAGATGCTTTTTTTTTTTATTATCTTATAAGTGGCCGTTTCCACATTTAGATGCTCTTTTCCATAGTTTGCAACTTTATTTGGAACACAAATATTTCAGGAAGAATTTAGAGCTTTTAAAAGGCATCCTGCCACTTTTTGCATAAATGCTTATTTTTTGCAGCATTGAATTAACTATTATTTCTCTTGATTACTGAGTCTTTTTGGAGAGTCCCTTAAAGTGCACCCTAGATGAATGTCTCATTTGCCTCATCCTGGTTCTGACGCTGAGAAAGATACTCAAAAATAACGGTTAGAAAGATAACGACAAAATTTTGCCCAAATTTTGTCAAACAGACCAGGTAATTAAGCAAGGTAGATATTACGTTTCTAAGTATATTGGACACCCAATAAGTGGATTGTCTCACTAATTTACGGAGAAAACCCACAGCTAAAAGTGTGGGTGGGAGGGGATACAAGAGAGACAACAAAGCATTTCAGACTGGGCACTTCCTTTTGCCGATCTTGACTCACAGAACTTGGGGTCTGTCCTTACACACAAGTTCAGTGCCATATGCCCCTGTTTGCAATGGATGGACAAGTGGTATATGCTGACTTAAACTTATCCAGGGGTTCTTGCCTTACAAGTTCATCACCCTCATCACTTCCTCAAGGTAGGTACCTTTAATTTTCCTTTTGGCATTTGTTTATCTTCCAGAGTTACAATTTCTTCTTGTATTTAGGATTTTAAATCACTGCTCTGAAGATGAGCAGCAGTCCTATATTTACATTATGGTGGTGCAGAATAGTTTGTCTGTAGGTAACAATAACTGTGCAGAAAAGCACAGACCTTATAGATACCATTTTTTATCAAGATATTAGTGTGGGGGCATGTGGGTGGCTCAGTCAGTTAAGTGTCTGCCTTCAGCTCCTGTCATGATCTTAAGGTCCTGACATCGAACCCACCATCAAGGAGGCTGCTTAGTGGGGAACCTGCTTCTTCCAGTACTCCTGCTTGTGCTCACTCACTCTCTCTGTCAAATAAATAAATAAATAAATCTTTTTTTTTTTTAAAGACACTAGTGTGAAAATAGAACATCACTTCTATTACTGAGCCTTAAAAACCAGGAAGAAATATTTTACACGTATAAACAAAGTAATATTTTTACAGACACATTACTACCTTGCTGTAATGGCAACCTACATTATTCCAAATCCCTCCACAAAATACTAAGATTAAGTTCCAATGAATTCACTTCTATAGTATTTTTTCACAATGTAAAGTATAAGCTTAATGATTAACATCCTTCCCTCTCCAAAGAGAAGGGGGAGAAAATTCTGGAAGAAAATCATATTCAAGATCAAAGACTTCAATATAATTACAGTGTGATAGTTTCTGACTTTGAAATTTGATACTGGAAAAGTATTACAGTTTAGGGATGCCTGGGTGGCTCAGTCAGTTAAGCCACTGCCTTCGGCTCAGGTCATGATTCCAGGGTCCTGGGATCAAGTCTCACATCAAGCTCCTTGCTTGGCAGGAAGCCTGCTTCTCCCTCTGCCTGTTCTGCCTGCCACTTCCACCGCTTGTACGCTCGCTCTCACTCTCTCTCTCTGACAGATAAATAAACAAAATCTTTTAAAAAAAGTATTACAGTTTAGAAGGAGATAAGCCATGAGACACTGGAGAATATCATTAACGAACGAGCCTATTTGATACTTGTTGAAATCACACTTCTCTGTGGCGGGGGGGAAATAGGGAAGTGTAATGTGAAGTAATAGGTGAGGGATGCCATGATCTGGACATGGGTGAAAAAAGACTAGGAACTAGGCTGAAAATACATATGAAATTATCATGACTTTCTGAAATCTAACCAAATGTAATATTGGGATTTTTATCTAATCTGATATTCATTTCATGTTGTGCTAAGCATGTGGTCTATATCCTTTTAGGATGATTTGGTATAGGTTTGCAACTATTAAATTATCAATGTTCTAAATTGGGAAAAAAGGTTTAGGGGTTACTAAATAAGTTTCACTATACTGTTCATATAGTGGTTAAGGGAAATTGAATGATTTTGATAACTGCAGTTGGGGTTTGGTTTAGTCACAGTTATTTTTTTATGGGACAGAGTAGGAGTTCTTTTACCCTATTTAGATCTAGCAAAAGTGGAGAGAAAGGAAAATCATGTTGAAAGGGAATGTCAGAAAAAAGGAAGAGAAAAGAGGCAGGGAGATTTTCTTCAAAAGCTATTCTATGACCCCAAACCAGTGGGTCCAGAAAATTTGTCTAGTCTGATTATATTTTTATCCTACAAAATATCATCCTGAAAGCTAACCTAAAAAAGTAGAATAAAGTCAACAAAATGTGTCATTAAAAACCATTGACCTGATACTACATTTATTGTGAAACCACTACTGAGCTTCTTGGCCAAATTTTTCAGGCTGTGGTTACTGTAAAATAGTGAGCACAACCAAAAGAGTCAGTAAAACCAGACAGAGATGTGAGCATTGACCTATTTTGTCACAGCCAAGGGGTTTGGTCCCTTAGAAAAATATGTAAGGTGTTGGCAAAATTCCTCTAGAGGTTATTCATTCATTCAAAAATAAGCACCTCCTGGGGCGCCCAGTGGCTCAGTTGGTTAAGTGGCTGCCTTCAGCTCGGGTCATGATTCCAGGGTCCTGGGATCGAGCCTCGCATCGGGCTCCCTGCTCAGCGGAGAGCCTCCTTCTCTCTCTCCCCCTCTCCCTGCCGCTCTGCTTACTTGTGCTCTCTCTCTAGCTCTCTGTCAAATAAACAAATAAAATATTTTTAAAAAAAGAATTTAGAAAAATAAGCACCTCCTATATGCCAGGCATGCTATTGGTGCTGAGACTACAGCAGTAAACAAAACAGAGAAAAATATTTTCCTTTATTACATTTATATTATACTACTATAAACACAGATAAACAAAGAACTAAGTATATGTAAAAAGTTCATGTGATATTAAGTGCAATTGAAGAAAATAAAAAATAGAAGTGGAATTAAGTTTTGGGGGAGGGGACTGTATCAGTGGAATATTTACAGAAGGTGATGGCGAGATGACACTGGAGTCAAGACCTGAAAGAATTGTGGGATAAATATTTTTATTAGAAAATTACTCTCATGATTTTTCCCTATGAAATCCAAAATTTTAAAGATGTCTACAACCAGGATGCCTGGGTGGCTCCATTGGTTAAGCATCTGCCTTTGGCTCAGGTCATGATCCCAGGGTCCTGACATCAAGCTACCCCATCAGAAAGCCCGCTTCTCCCTCTGCCTGCCACTCCCCTTGCTTGTGCTCTCTTTCTGTCAAGTAAATAAATAAAATCTTTTTTTTAAATTAAACAAATAGGGGTGCCTGGGTGGCTCAGTTGGTTGGGCAACTGCCTTCGGCTCAGGTCATGATCCCGGAGTCCTGGGATCGAGTCCCACATCGGGCTCCCAGCTCCATGGGGAGTCTGCTTCTCCCTCTGACTTCCCCTCTCATGCTCTCTCTCTGTCTCTCAAATAAATAAATTAAAAAAAAATTAAACAAATAAAGATGTTGAGAACCAAAATACATTGATAAAGTTATGATTAATTTAGGCTTCCATTTCATTAATTAATACAATCACAATTTCTGATGAACATGAGATATACAATATATTACAAATGATATGATTACAGAGAAATACAAATGTGTTTGATATCTTGTTAGAATATGCAATGTTGTAGACATAAGTTTGTGCTACGTTACATTCATTGAAATACTGAAAATAATATGCAGCTTCACAAAACACTCTTCCTTAATGTCATGCATCTGACTCAAGTTGGAGATAATTGTTTTAGACAACAATAAAGTAGAGGAATCCATGTCCAAGAACAGAATTGTAGTATATCACCGGAACCTAAAATAGTGCTTAACACAAAATAGAGCCTCAGTAGAGCTCTTTCTAAAATACTTTGACCGGATGAAGGCCATCCTTTTTAAACAAAGTCCTTTAACTTACTCCCTACAATAGGGTATGTGCTTCATTTTCACACCAGCGCTTGGCAATTTTCAAAACTTTTCCACATCTATCCCACCTGATTATTACAGTGATCATTTGTACATAAGACAAGCATAAATATTTCTGTTTTATCAATGAGCAAACTCTCAGCTGGATCTGACTGAGAATCCACCTCCTGGGACCCTAATATGGCTGATAAATGTTCTTCCCTGCTCCCAGCTCCCAACCTGAATCTGCCTATATGTGATCCAAAACGCCCTTGCTTTTTGTAGCAGATGTACTCAACTGGGTTAACTGAGTGTATTTTCTTAACTTCTCAGACATCTGTCAAGGTTCATCTTGGCATCATTTTGCTCTGAAACTTGGTTGTACCGCGGTTATTCTTCTTACTTTGACTGTGATTGGGTTGAGTGTTTCAGGTAAGTGATTCAAGAACATTTGCTTCAGAATACTTATATTATTTCTATCACAAATACTAGAGTATCAACATCATTTGGCCACCTCAAACTTAGTGAAAGACTAATAAATAAAAACAATTACAAAACAGTGTTTTACACAATGCTCGGCCCAAACCTCCTCTGCAAACTTCAGCCTTTCACATTTCTCCTCCTAATTGCTCTGATCATCTTCATGGGGTATTTCAGATGTGCTCCCAGAACCTGAAAATAATCACAATTGTAATAAAAACATGACAATGACAAAGAAGAATAAAAATTTCCCCTATTTACAGTTTTTTTAAGTGCAACTAAATTCCAGAATGCACTAGGCGATCTCTCCCATGGGGTAAGCATGATTATATTCATTTTGAAGATGAAAAAGCTTGGTCAGGAGTCTAAACAACTTAAGAGTAGATAGTAGGTAAGTCAGTGTCTGCGTGAGTTCATTGTTCCATGTGTTTTCTTGTTTGTTTGTTTGTGTGTGTATGTATGCTGTGTTCTAACACATATGTTGTGTTCTAGACTCTTTGCTACGACATTACTATCGCTTTATCTTCCATCAACATTAAGACTTGTTGAGATAATACAGTCTCCTAACGTGATTAATATAACATATCCATTTCACCACATTCAACATTTAATCTTCTTAATGGTTTCTCCTTACTTATTAGTGATATTCTTAAGACGAAACTCATCAATAGAAGAAAGCCGAGTGGATGTTCAAGAGAACAGGAATGAAACAAAAGGTAATTTGGTAGCTCGAACTTCCTAAAAATAATAGCCCATATTTGACCAATACCAAACTTTACATTAAGATGGCATTATCTTTCTAATTTTATGTTTGACAAAACTGAGAAATGGAAAGGATAAGCAAATTGTTTAGTCACCCAGTAAGAGGTGACAACGGAAATTACACCTGTGGCCAGACATCAAAGTCTATGATCTTAATCACCAGCTCATGCTTCCTCATGAAAAGTTGCTGCTAGAATATTCAATAATTAATAGTCAAATAACACATTAAAAAGTAAACTATGGGCTCATGTGAAATATTTGATGATCTTAATGAGCATGTCAAAAAGTTAACTATTGTCCTGTTGTCCTTTTTGGCCTGAAGTTAGCAAATAGATAATTTGGCAATAAGAAATTTTCCATATAATTTGTCATTAATTTAGTGAAATCAATTATTATCTACCTTGCAATTTACACGTTGTTTAAAATAAACATTTTTTGGAAAACTACATATTGGAGTCAACCCTAGTGAAGAGTAGGAATTATTATTACAGGAAACTCAGGAATAGTTTTGACTTCTAGCACTATCTGATTATGTGGACTTAAATTATTCTGTTAGTGCATTAAAAAGTAGGATGTGGCTGCTTAAATGACATTGATGGTCTTTCCCTATTCTAATATTCTATGATTCCATTGATGCTCAATATAACTATAATTCCATTCATGCTCAATATAGTTGATGGTTGTGAATTTCCACTTCTTAATACCAGAATGAACAGTAAGTCTCAAAAACCTCAAATTATAATAAATTCATTTGTTGTTCTCACAGTGAGAATCAGAGACTTCTGTGCATTTACAGTGACCTGTACATGTATGATTAGTTGTGGTGGGTGGAGACAGGATAGAAATATAACACTTACTTATTTCTTCTTTCTGTTTACCTCAGAGAAACCAAACCTGTTAAAGTGCCCAGGAGACTGGCATCTACTCCGAGAAAAATGCTTGTTTCTTTCCCGTGCTCCTAACACTTGGAAAGACAGTCTGACTGATTGTTCCACAAAAGAATCCAGTTTGCTGCTTATTCAAGATCAGGAAGAATTGGTAAATAATTAAATAAGATACCTTAGTAAAACTCAGCACTTTTTTCTAACCATACCAAGATCTTCTGGCTTTAGCCCAAACGTTCTACGCAGATAGAAGTAGCAAATTTGACTTCAAGAAGCTCACAATCTGAGAGACTATACACAGGTGTAAGCAAATAATTGAATATAATTTGATGCATACAACAATATAAGTATAAATGTAGACATAATAATATCACAAAGAAAGAATAATTAACTCTGATGGGGAGTTAGGAAACGTATCATAGACTAGGTACACTTGAACTCTGGTTTAGAGAACGAGTAGAAAAATGCAAACCATGAATAGCTAATGCCAATTCAGTATTCAACCTTTTTTTTTTTTTTCATTTCATTGGTAGAAACTCATACAAAACTGGATAAATGAAAAGGGAATGCTATTTTGGATTGGATTAACATTATCAGAAAAGAAATGGAAGTGGATAAATGGCTCATTTTTAAATTCAAATGTGTGAGTATTAGACCAGCTAATTTGAATATTCACTCTATATCAGGTTTATATTTCACGATAGTAATACTGTTATGGAAGATTGAGTTTTGTGGTTTTAATTTAGTTTAGAAACTTTCAAGAGGTTCAGAATAGACTAAGATGAATGATGTTGAAGTTGGTTGGTTGAAAAGTTCCATATGTGGAAAGACTTCATAGCAGTATCTATTTTTATCTGCAAAGGGGTTTTAGAGGAGACAAGGAACAGACTAACTTTTTTGGGAGGGGCACATGAAATTAAACATCTCTAGCTGGTGGCTTTTAGCATGCAAAAATTTTTAAGTAGTGTTTTTCAAGTTGTGGAACAACATGCCTTGGTTGGTCACAATCAGCCGTGGAACAGTGAATATAAGAGGGGAAAAAAAAAAGTAAATATCAGAGTGCAGATCCCAGACACACCAAAAGCTTAGTGATTAACACATATTTTATATGCTATATATATTCTATATTGTATTCTTACAATGAGATAGAGAAAATAAAATGTTATTTAAAAATCATAAGAACAGAAACGACATTTACAGTAGTGTATTCTATTTATCCAAAAAGAAATGCATAAAAGTGTGTAGTCCAAACCCATGTTTGAGGGTCAGCTGTGTATTTTAACTAGTGGTGTAAAGGAGACAGTTATTTGAGGAAATGGGATTAATATAGCTTGATTAATGGGATAAATATGGCTTGATTAATATGGATTGATGCTGCACAGGTAAATTACATATTTTAACAGAATTCATGGTTAATTGTACAACAAGAGAAGAGTATTTTTTTTTCCATCAGAAGCAAAAGCATGTAGGAATTCAATAATGTTTCTGTAAAGAACTTTTTGATAGGGCACCTGGGTGGCTCAGTGGGTTAAAGCCTCTGCCTTCGGCTCAGGGTCCTGGGATTGAGTCCCATGTCAGGCTCTCTGCTCAGCAAGGAGCCTGTTTCCTTCTCTCTCTCTCTCTCTCTGCCTGCCTCTCTGCCTACTTGTGATCTCTCTCTCTGTCAAATAAATAAATAAAATCTTTTTAAAAAAAAGAACTTTTTGATAAATTTTTCAGAAGAGATATTATGTCACATTTTTTGAGTCTTTGATTCAACCAAATTTGCATAAATTATAGTTAAAAATTTTTTACCATTCAAAAAACATGAGGAACATGAGGAAAAAACATGAAATTTAAAACACAGGAACATGTTCAAGTTTATCTAAGCTATAGTGATTATGTGGAAAGTGTTAAACATTGAAAAAAGCTGCCTTCATTAGAACATTTTCACATTGTTTGACTCATGTTCTAAACTATTTTTTAAAATATGATTCTTTAAAATATTACCTTAAAGTAAGTGTTCTGGGAGGTGCAGTTGGTTAAGTGTCTGACTCCTGGTTTCGGCTCAGGTCATAATCCCAGGGTCCTGGTACAGACCCTCATGTTGGGCTCTGTGCTCAGCAGAGTCTGCATAGGATTCTCTCTCCCTCTGTATCTCCCACTGTGTGCTCTCTCACTCTCTCTAAAATAAATAAATCTAAAATAAATAAATAATAAATAAATAAAGTGTCCTGAAAAGGTAAGCATACTCATTCTGTTAAATAAAATCTATCCTCACACCACATGTACACCACAAACACACACAGCAAAACACACCAAAAACAACACCCACACACACCAAACACACATCACACATATACCACACACACCACACACAAAACATACTCACTACACATATACAACACATATATACACCACATGTATTCCACACATATATCACACACACACACACAGAGCACAGAAACACACATAAAAATCTGTCCTCATATTTTTATATGTTTCTGGGTATTATATCCTATACTTTACATATAAATGAAATTTTGATATTGACTTACTTTTAATTTTTCAGACATACAGTAAAGGTTAATTTTGGTTGATTCAATTTAATGTATGTGTACTTATTTTACTGAGGTTCATAATGAAATTGGAAAACACACTGAAGTGTCTCTGAGCAGAAATATAGGTAAAGTGGATGAATTAAATTCAGCTGAACATTCCATTTTACTCTGATATAAAAATGATGCTTTGAGTAAGATAGCGGTGATCAGATAAATGTAGAAGGTATCGGGTTATAGTAGAAAAGGCATCAGATTCTGCCTTCATTTTAACTGTCAGCCTGGCTTGCTGGTACAGAGAAAAATAGAGGGTGATGATAATTTTTCTCACAGGACTGTTTAGGGATTAAATGAGATAAGGTTAGAAAACCAATCTGAGATCTGGTCAAGGAAAGCTTGAGAAGCCATTGATAGCCTTTGGGAAAGACAGTCATTGGTCTGGCCATCTGAGCATTAAAAAAGATGTCTTGAAAGCTGAAGAAGGGATCAAAAAGATAGAAGAAATAAAACATGGTGGACTTCGGCAATAGCCCCGTTGAGAGAAGCTCATAATTTGACAAGAGTGTCAGACACTAGGGAAGAATCAGATTGGCCACTGAGGACCAAGGAACTGCATGAAGAAATGCAATGAAGTAACAAAGAAAAGCTATGACAGAACCCTGTCCACAGCCACCACTCCAGTTGGTCTGAAACACATACGCGAGTCTTGAACTCACCCCGTTCCTGGCACCTGACCCTAATGCTGCCTATTCCATTGTTGATTCTACTCTCTCACCCTCACCAGCAGTGAACCCCAAACCTCCTGCTTGTTGGAACTAATGGCATATTGAAGCACACACCCTCCAACCTCTGTCTGGAATGGGAAAAAAAGGAAACTTCTGACCACATGCCACACAAAGAAAGTGACTTTTCCTAGCTGTGTCCATAGTCTGTAGACCCTGTGTGTTCCTCACTCACTGTATACTTAATACATTTACTTTACATTTACATTTACATTTAAGCATTGTCATACTTTCACATGTGCCATCTCAATGTCTCCCCCAAATATTAGTGGTTATGTTCTGTATATTTAAGAAAATTGAAGTTCAGGGGCGCCTGGGTGGCTCAGTGGGTTAAGCCGCTGCCTTCGGCTCAGGTCATGATCTCAGGGTCCTGGGATCGAGTCCCACATCGGGATCTCTGCTCAGCGGGGAGCCTGCTTCCCTCTCTCTCTCTGCCTGCCTCTCTGTCTACTTGTGATCTCTCTCTGTCAAATAAATAAATAAAATCTTTAAAAAATAAAAAAAAAAGAAAATTGAAGTTCAGTAAAGAAAATTTCACATGATATGTTAATGATAGAATAAGAATAAGAAGAGAATCCCAGTTTCCAAAGCTTGTTTTCTTTGTATATGTTATTATGAAGCTTCTTGTTAGAGAAGATGCTTTTCCAGTGAAGATGAACTTGCAAGTTCCAAAGATTGATAGAGCTTTAAATTAAAGGTTTATTTCAGGGTGCCTCAGTGGCTCAGATCTCAGGGTCATGGAATTGAGCCCCATGTCCAGCCCGTTGAATCCCATGTCAGGCTCCACACTCAGCATGGAGTTTACTTGGGAGTTTCTCTCCCTCTCCCTCTGCTCCTCCCCCTATTTGTGCTCTAAATAAATAAATAAATGAAATGTTTTTTTGAAAAATTTTATACCATTATATTTGTGACTGTGTACCTATGCTATACTTAATAATTTAGCATCCCATTGTTTCCTGAAGTTTACAGGAGACAATGGCTACATGAAGAGAATTATGTGAGAAAATCCCAAACACTAAGAGAAGGTTTTCTTTTGCTCCACAGATTACAAATTACTGGTTCTACTCAAGAAAGCAGCTGTGTTTTCATCTCACAGACAGGAATTGTTTCTGACTACTGTGACACAGAAAATCGATGGATCTGCCAAAAAGAACTAAAATCCGTCAGAAATAAAGTATGTTCTGAGTCTTGACTATACATTCCCTCTCAATTTCTTTACTTTCCATTACATGTCTCTGCAATTTCAACTATATAGACAGCTAAACTGGCCTAATGTGCATTTAGCAATGCAGAGTGAACAAATACTGAGAATTCTAAAACTATTGTGGATCTTACAGAAGTTCATGTCTAATCTGCTCATTAAATGAATGAGGAAACAAATATATGGGGAAAACATGTATCATTTTTTAAAAAGATTTTATTTATTTATTTGACAGAAAGAAAGAGACAGCGAGAGAGGAGACACAAGCAGGGGAAGAGGGAGAGAGAGAAGCGGGCTTCCTGCTGGGCAGAGAGCCAAATGCGGGGCTCGATCCCAGGACGCTGGGATCATGACCTGAGCCAAAGGCAGACACTCAACTGATTGAGCCACCCAGGTGCCCCAATATGTATCATTTTTAAGATACAGTGATTTTCTATGGGAAGAAGCCCAGAACAACTGAGAGAAATGGTTTCCAGTCCTGGCATATATGTGTGGTCTTCATTGATTTCCTCTATGCCTTAGCTCACCTCTTGAATACTTTTAGTAAAAGATTACTAAAGTCCTGTGAATATTTCATAGTCTATGATTTTTCATATCATTACACAACTGGATTGTGGCAGAACATTGACTTAAGTCCATTCTGTTGACTCTCATATCAGAATCTCATAAATCAGGGCGCCTGGGTGGCTCAGTGGGTTAAGCCTTCGGCTCAGGTCATGATCTCAGGGTCCTGGGATCGAGGCCCGAATCGGGCTCTCTGCTCAGCAGGGAGCCTGCTTCCCTCTCTCTCTCTCTGCCTGCCTCTCCGTCTACTTGTGATCTCTCTCTGTCAAATAAATAAATAAAATCTTTAAAAAAAAAAAAAAGAACCTCATAAACCAAAGAAACTCAGAAAGGGATCTTACATTCTTCCCGCCCTTCCAATGTTCTTCACATTTTTTTTCATTATTTCTCTGTTTTCCATGTCTCCTTTCTATGGCTCACATTCATGCTGCAAGAAATATGTAATTAAATTTTCCATTATTTAATGGAAAATGAGTGTTTTTTCAACAAAAGGGAAATGTTTATTCAGATAAATATCATGAGTGTTAACTTTTTTTTAAAACATGCCACATCTTCTATGAAGATCTAATAAATAATAATACTGGAGACTTATAATAAAATTTCTGGAAAATAGATACCTACTTACTCTAATAATTCAATGCCAATTTGAATTATATAAATTCTAGCACATACTATGATGACCAAAATAACATTTCATTTTCTGTTTCCCATAATGATTTATAATACTTGTTAATATACAATTTTGAATATGTCAAAAGCCCAAAGTATAATTCATTTGTGTAAGTTAGGAAATACATTACTTAGATTTTGAAGTGTTTGGCACTTTTGAAGAAGTGACCTGTAAAGAACAGAAATCTGAAAAAAAATGTGTTTCTGTAATTGACAATGTACATTTCCATCCCTTGAAATGATGCTCAGTGCAACTTTCTTTTTTTTTTTAAGATTTTATTTATTTGACAGAGAGAGACACAGCAGAAAGAGGAAACATAAGCAGGGGGAGTGGGGGAGGGAGAAGCAGGCTTCCCACCAAGCAGGGAGCCCGATGCCCCGCTTGATCCCAGGACCCTAGGATCCCAGGAACTTAGGATCATGACCTGAGCCGAAGGCAGACACTTAACAAATGAGCCACCCAGGCGCCCCTCAGCGCAACTTTCCAAAGCGAATCAGGGTACGGTTCTCTAAAACCATCCAGTTAATCCAGAGTTCATTCCAAAAATGGATCTGTTCCTTCTCTTACACTTGTTAGATCCCAAATGAAGTGTTCCTAAGAGACACATCTATAAGAAAGTTTTACAATGAAACTGACTCCAAAAAGTTAGTTTCTGTCACCAGGATTTTCTATTGCAGCATCAGATGATCAATTAAATTTATCATTGGATAGGATACCAGAAATCATCTCTGAGACTCAAACTAGGAAGGTGCAACTCCCTGAGGAAAGCATGTCTAACCATATTCCAAGCACATTAAAAAATATTAAATCTACTATGGTGAGTGCTATGAATTGTGTAAGACTGATGAATCACAGACCTGTACCTCTGAAACAAATAACACATTATACGTTAATCTAAGAAATTTTTTTTAAAAAATTAGATCTAAGAAACAATTCTGGTTACAGTACTTGAGTCAGTGTTTATTGACATTAACTAACTGCTACTCTAAAACATGTACCAAATACTTGGTACATCATTCAAGATCTGCCATCTACACTTCCGCTACGTGGCCCATAAGCTCTGCGTGCAGGCTCCCCCGATCTCCAAAACCCTCCTGACATTGTATCATTTCAAAGTATAATACATGTTGTCCCATGAGTGTGAGGGACACTCTTTTCACACATCTTCATGCTTTGACTAGAAAAACCAGAGTAGTTGCGGATGGCTTAAATCAAATGTTCATTCCTTTCTGGATGTTTCCTCAAACTTCTCTGTCTCTCCCAATTTGTAATTTATTTCTCTTTACTTTTCTGAAATATAATTACATTTCTTCTTTGCTATATTATAAGAATTGCTTTTATGTTTCTGAGGCCGGTTCCACAGCTCTCCTGGCTAGCGCTGCACAAGTACCAAGACAGAACAATGAAAAGAAGAAAAGGAAATCCCTGACTTGTTTTAATATCGTGAGCTAAGCTGAGTAATGGCACAGTGTAGTCTATTCATGTCGCAGTAGATGGACCTTGAGGCTGGACCAGTGAGATTCCTTCTCTTTATTTTCTCCGCCGTGATTTGGAGATTTGAAGGCCGTTTTTGGAGATCTGCTTCCGTTTTACTTCCTGTCCGCTCATTTCACAGCCTGCTTCTCTAGGGGCAGTGCATGGTAAAAAGTAGTTTTCGTGGTATCTAACAAGACTGATGAATCACACGCCTGTACCTCTCAAACCAATCATACATTATATGTTAATTAATTGAATTTAAATTTTGAAAAAAAATTTTAAGTGGTTCTTGCGCAAAAACCTTTATGGTGGGAAAAAAACTAAAAATAAGATATCCTTGATGCATTAGCTTAGCTTTTTTAAAAGTCATTGTTTCCAATGCCCAGATGTGTAGGCAGCCAGGCCAGAGATTCTTTTGCTGTGTGAGGAACCTGCCCTTGTACTTCCCTTGTTTGCCGTGGACTCCATTCTGCCACCTTGTGGACTTAACTGGTTTGGGTTGTGGTTTCCTGGCTGGGCTTGTTCTGCTCCAACCAAGCAAAGTAGAACAAAGGAAAAAAACACCTGAAACTGATGTTGTGTGTCAAGTGTACTCGAATTAAAAAAAAAAAAATTTAAAAAGATAATTTTGCCATGGAGAAATGATACAAACAAACAATAGTACTATATCAGGAAAGTTTTTTCCATTTTGTCCCATTGCAATGCCTTATTTCTTTCATAATGCAAGAAATGGGGAAATTATTTTGTTTATCTGTTTATTGTTTTGTTATTGTTATTTTGGTAGGCCAACTCTTGATCATGGCTCAGGTAATAATTCCCAGGGTTCTGGGATCGAGCCCCATGTGGGGCTCTATGCTCAGCAGTAAGTCCGCTTGAGGATTCTCTCTCCCTCTCCTTCTGCCCCAACTCATGCATGCTCTGACTCTCTCTCTCTCTCTCAAAGTAAATAACTTCCTCTCAAAATCTTTTAAGAAAATCATGCACTCTGTGAGAGGAAGGACCTATGTAGTATTATTAAACAATGTGTAGTTCTGGCACATGGTAAGTTCTCAGTAAGTATTTCCTGAACAAATAAATTATTGTACAATCAAATTTGTTGATTGAATGGGCTTGCCGAGATGGTCCTTGCTCGGGGTCTTTAATGTGACTGGAGTGAGATGGTGATGGGGATTGGCGTTATCTCAAAGCAAAGCTTTCCTTACCAACATCTGTGGTTACTGATTAGAACTGTTGCCTCAAACCTTATCAGGGTGGGTGGCTGAGTTAAAACAACCGTTTTTCTAAAAAGACCATTTTTCAAATAATAATAAAAGCAGCACAGAATGACTTGTCAGCATTTAGGAAGTGACCCACTGATAGAGCTGGAACCCAAATCTGATCTCCCAAGTATATGAAGTCGATTGCATATCTACCTCTCCATCTACCCCAACACAATCTAGTGGGGCCCTTTCAAAACAAACATTTGAACACTGTAATCTCAAGACTGTGCTTTGGATTTATCATTTGTGATTCATGGGAAATTTTCAAATATTCAATAACTTTAGGAAATAGGTAACTACTGCATGGCTACAAATTCCCAGGCAAAGACATTCAGTAAGCATAATCTCTAAATGTACTTCCAATTCTACTTAAACAGCTCTCCAGATAGCTTGTTTTCTTCTCCAGGTTTTTAATTCAGATACTTTTGTTCATTAGTAATAATTTTTCAGGCTGAAAGCATGAAACACAGTACCCAATTATTACACATTATTTCAACTTTTTTTTTTTTAGGTTTTATTTATTTGTTTGACAGAGAGGGACACAGCGAGAGAGGGAACACAAGGAGGGAGAGAGGGAGAGGGAGAAGCAGGCTTCCAGTCGCTGAGCTGGGAGCCTGATGCGGAGCTCAATCCCACAACCCTGGAATTATCTGGGAGCCTGATGCAGAGCTCAATCCCACAACTCTGGAATCATGACCTGAGCTGAAAGCAGAAGCCCAACAACTGAGCCACCCAGGTGCCCCTATTTCAACTTCTTATTTGGTGCTAATGCAAATATAGGGTGATTAAAATGAATGATTCACTTGTACATGAAGTGATTTTTGCCAACCAGCAATGGAGGGGTGGATCCCTTCATCACAGTGAGCTCCTCAGTCACAGTGACCTCTGCCTGTCTCTTCACGGATGTGTCCCAAGAACCTAGAAAGATGTCAGGCAGGTACTCCGTGAATACTGAATGACTGAATGAATGATGATTTAAAAAGAAAAATAAATATTCTATGTCAGTTTGTTTCGTAAGAAATTGTAAGTAGTTAAGAAAACAATGTTTCAAGGGGCATCTGGATGGTTCAGTCGAGTAAACACCTCCTTTCAGCTCAGGTCATGATCCCGGGATCCTGGGGTGGAGCCTGGAGTTGGGCTCCTTGCTTAGCAGGGACCCTGCTTCTCTGTCTTCTTCTGTCCGTCTCCCTAGTCATGGGTGTGTGTGTGTGTGTGTGTGTGTGCACGCACGCGTGCGCATGTGTGTTCCCTCTCAAATAAATAAATAAAACCTTTTTTAAATGTTTCAAGAGATCTAGCATATGGGATGAGGATGCCTTTGTTTGTGTTGTCTTTCTGAGTGAATGCCCTTCTTTCCTCTGAACCTGTTGGGAATGTTGAGTATTTTTAAGACTCAAAGTAAGTTCTACCTTAGATAAAGCAACTTGTGATTGTTTGAGCTGTAGGAGATGCTGATTTCTGTGAAATCTTATTGCACTTTCAGTCTTGGTCACATACTTTGTGTTAAATTTATTATCAATTCTTTTATTTCTCAATTTTGTTATTATGCTAAGACAAATACAGTCTTTAGAGTCATTCATTGTATTTCTTTTAAAATTTTCACACTACTTAGCGTGTAATTGAGCGGCTTCTGGCTTATCAATATTCTTTCCTGAATTAACATCCATTGGAGTTATCAGACAGAGACAAAAGCAACCCAGAGGAAGAATTGCTAAAACAAACCAAAATAATATCCAAAATTTCTAACCAATCAAATTAGAGCAAGCAAATCAGCAGCAAATTATTATTAAATTTTTCAGATTTAATTAATGGAATTATACAATGCTAAAATTGATTTATACGAGAAACAATAAGTACAAGTACAGCTGTACTTGCTACCTGAGTCAGTTAGGTTTTCCAACATGACAGATCACCTCAAAACTCATGGCTTAAAACAATGATTTAGTTTTGCTTATGAGATCATGGGTTAGCTGGAAGTTTCTACTGATCTGATCTTAGTTCAGTTGATGTTGTCTGGGCTCACTCATGAACCTGTGGGCTACTGAACAAGCAGCTGAAGGCTGACTGGGCTGGGGGACCCTAGTCACCTGTGAGGCGGTTGGCTCACTGTCCACTTGGCCAGCAGGTCCAGGCATTTCTTATTCTCCATCAGGTTATCTCAAGTTATTCAAATGGTGGCTGAGAGAGTTCTAAGAGGTAGAGGGGCCTAGGCTTGCCAGTGGACTCTGTCACTTTCCCCACATTTTGTTGGACAAATCCAGTAAAAAAAACTAGCCCAGTTCAAGGAGTGGAGATAGTAGACTTCTGATCTTAATGGGAGGAGGTACCAAGTACCCTTACAAAGGGCATGGGTAAAATGGAGGAGCAGAGAAGCAGGACTGGTGTTATTTCTTTTTGCTCAATTTACATATAACCCTTCAAAATGATTTCTAGTTGTACCATACTTTACACAGTGTAAATGCAGAAATTTCTTCTGTTAATTGGGATATCAGTTCTAGATGTCCAAGAGGCATTTTCCAATGGAAGGATTCAACAATTCTATGACTTTATCCCCAAAAATTAGAGGGGGGAGATAAAAGGGACTTTCAATCAATAAAATTTGTCAGTCAGCTCGAACACATGTTTTTCCTATGGAACGGACTTTAGTTTCGAGGTGGGATAGAGTTGCTAATAGTCTGATAACAGTGGATATGATAGAAGAGGGATGATCTGGTTGCTTTGGAAGCTACCAGAAAACAGTAAAAAGACACCAGCCTCCTGGGTACGGCATGTCAGAACATTAGCGAGGGTCATGAACAAAATGAATTGGTGCAATGCAGTCTAAGAAAGACGAAATGCATAGGATAATTGATTCAGAGCCAGCTCTATTTCCTTCTCCCATCAAAGAAATTTATCATTTAAATCTTTCTGGATCTTTATCATATGTCCTATTTCCCACTGCCTCTTCATCCCTCTTAGCCTTGTTGCTTTACTCTCTCCACGTTGCATACATATAGGACGGCAATGCATAGGAGCAGAAGAGGAGTAATCGGCTCGGGTGAACTGTCTCTATAGTAACAATTACAGAAATCTAGTATATGTATATACACTTTCAGAAATACCTATCCATGTGCTACAAACAGATATGGTGCCCAGGAATACTTTATGGCATCTCCAATCATACTTGTATATATCTTACAAGGGACTATGTTTCCTTCTCCACAGGAAACTTGTCAGAGCAACAGAATGTCAGTGGGGTTTATTGGGCATTGGCTTTCGGGGTCAATGTCTCTGAGGACTAAGATGCAAGAAGTTCATTACAAGATACTTACCATATTCAAGTTGAACCAAAAAGAGAAAGGACTTTTTTTTTAACAGCTGGAAAGAAAGTGAAAGATCCATGAGTCTAATTTTTTTTTCCATTTTACATGTGAAAGCTACTTATAGTTGACTTGGATAAGTCACAGATTAAGCATTAATTGAGCCAAGACTAAATACTAGATTTATCCCAATCAGTCCTTGCTTCTTTCTATTTCTGTGTTTCTTCCACTTTCCAGCATGCCCATGTGAATGTTAACTTCTCAATTTTAAGTGTGAATTTTCTCTGTGACTCTTACCTCCGAGATTTTTACACATTTCTCTAGTTGAAGATGTTGTGTTAGGAAGTATGCTTTTCTGGAAGCTCCTTTCACTGCAGAAGCCTCCCTATGAAAATTCAAAAGTGAGTCTATCGCCACCTTGTGACCATCGTGTGCAGCTGCAACTGTAAAAGCGCAGTTTGGGGGGCACCTGTGTGACTCAATAGGTTAAGCCTCTGACTTTTGGTCTCTGCTCAGATCATGACGTCAGGGTCCTGGAACGGAGCCTCCAGTTGGGCTCTGGGCTGAACGCAGAGTCTACTTGTCCCTCTCCCTCGCTCCTACCCCTCCTAGTGCGCTCTCTCTCTTGCTATCTCTCATAAATAAATAAAATCTTTAAAAAATAAGTAAATAAAAGTGCAGTTTCCAGAGGGAAAGTTTCACATTTACAAAAAAAGTTCAATAAACATCAGTATTTTCCTTACCTAGATCTAATACTTATTACAACTTTTCCATGTGAACTTTACCTCTCTTTTGCTTTTTATCACTTTATTTATCTCTTTTCTGAATGATTTGAAAGTTGCACACAATAGAAATTGATATATGCAAATTAAAAATTATTTAATGTATATTCTAAGATATATTTTGTATCCAAATTTTCCCAAAATGTCTTTAGAACCCCTTCCTTCCTTAAAAATAAATAAAAAAATAAATAATAAAATCCTGGTTTAAAGGGATACCTATTCTGTTTACTCTACTACCATACATATGTTTTCAACAAAATGTCTCAATCTGTAAAATACTGTTTCTCAGTGTTACATGTGAGTGCTATATGACTTTTAATATCATACCCACGTCATTTATTTTTTTGTTTTGTTTGCTTCAGAGATGAGATAGGAGCTCACTTTTTTTATCACTTTTTTCTAAAAGTCTTTTCTGAACAGAAGTGTAATATAGATTAAGCAATGAGAAAATAAATGGGTTCAAGTCCTAATCCAGCCACAGAAATTGTATGATCTTGCATAAGTGAGTTAAACTCTTGGATATTTAATTTATCTACTGATAACAAGAGCGCTCAAGACAATGACATTCTTTCTGGGTAGGAAATTGGCCCCAATCCTATACTTAGGATTATGCAATGCTGTCAATATAATTTATTATAAATTATTGTTGAAATTCTCTTTTGTTCAAGAATTATTTAGAAGAGTGATCTACTTTTTTTCCAAGCATTGAGTTTTTTGTTTTAAATGTTTTAGTGGTTTCTAAAATAATGACAATATATTTAACTTTATGCTTTGTATTTTTTTAAAAAGAAATGGTGTATTCTCTGAGGTGCATAATTTAAGTAGCTCATGAATCTGCCCTATTATTTGTATTACAGTGTGTTGTATCTTTCTGCATCTTTAGTCAAGTGAATCTATAGAATGTGGCATCTGGGATGACAAAGTTTCCCACTGTAATTTTGATTCTACATATTCCACATATATCTTAAAACATTTCTGTAGATATTCATAATCTGTACTGTGGTACATTAAAATTCAGAATCAATTATTCATTGAAGAAATAGTGGCTGACCTACAAGCCTGCCAATTTTTGTCACTTGGGATATGTCAGTGAACATAGCAGAGAAAGATCCCAGACCTCATTAAGCTTCCATTCTTTAATGTTTAGAATAACAAAAAAAAAAATAAGTACACATGTAAAAGGTGTTAAATAATAAGGAAGGAAAAAAAGGAAACAAAAGGTGATGGATGTGAGGGATACTGGTGGTGTAGACTGCTCTACTAAAAAAGACGGTCAATGTCAGATATATTGAGCATAAACTGGAAGAGAGTAGATGAGACAGGCAAGAGACTATCACAGTGAAAGCAGATCCCGGTAAAAAGGAAGAGCCAATGAAAACCAAAAGTAGGGCCAGCACGTTCCAGGAACGGCAAGATGGCTGGAGCTAAGTCAATGACGGTGCAGTGGCAGGAGCTGGTGTCAGCAAGATAACAAGGTAGGATGGCACAAGCCCTCTAGGTTATTGTAAGGAGTTTGGCTTTTCCTCTGTGGGAAATGGGAAGCCATTGTGAGGTTTAGAGCACAGCAAGGGCTTGAGCTGGTTTACATTTTTAAATGTTCCGTGTGGTTTCCGTATTAAGAGACTCTGGAGGGCAAAGACAAGCAAGGGAACAGGTACGGAAGCAGCTGTGATAACGTGGGAAGGCAAGGATGGTGGCTCCGAGTAGGGTGACAGCAGTGGGTGTGGCGAGAGGTGCTTAGATTCTGGATATATTTTAAAGGAGAAATTAATAGGGTTTCCTGAAAGATTGGTGTGGGATGTGAGAAGTAGAGGACAGTTGGGAAGAACTCCAGATTTTATGGCCTTAGCATTGAAATTTGTTATCAAGTGAAATGGGGGAAGACTTTGGGCAGAAACAGGTTTGGGGTAGATTCAGGGATCTGTTTTGTACAGGTGGGACACAGATGTTCATTAGATCCCTAGCATGTAACTCAATATTCACATTTCCAGTTAGGGCTCTGGGCTGCAACCAGAAATACGGAGATTGTTAGCCTACAAAGCTAAGGAACTAAATGAGACCATTGAGAAAGGGAATGTTTACAGGAAAGAGAAGGGCCTAGGACTTCGCCTGGGTGCCACCCCAACACTGAACAACGGAAGCAGAAGAATCAACAAAGACTGTGGGCGAGACACGAATGAGAAGAAGGAAAACCACATAGGGGCGGTTCCCTGCGAGGTAAGGGAACCAAAGGTATAACGAAAGAGGAAGGGTGTCAAATGGTGATTTTTCTTTTGTAGTTAAGATATTATCAGCTCGACTTTCTTTTTTTTTTTTTTTGATACCCAGAAGTAGCCACTTTTAATATTTTCATACACAAATTCCAAAGAGCTTTTCATAAATACATTTAGATTATGTTGTATTCCAAAAATTGCATTAATTTTAAGTGTTTTGAGTCAGTATTATGCTGGAAATATCTTGTTCCAATGTCAACACATGGAATTATCTATTTTCTTAATTTGCTTAGGTAGAAGCTAGACAGGAGCTGTGGAAGGATGGCCCCGAGGCAGAGTCTCAAGTCCCTGCAGCGGAATGATAGAGACAGGAGTAGGAAGCAAGGACGGTGATAAATGAACTACACCTTATAAGCCCAGAAGCTCAACATCCAGACCTTGTGGCTTCCAAGACCCTGGGCCTGACAGATCAAAAACCACAGGTGCAGAATGTGTGCCCTCCTCCTCCACCTCTCTCCAGGGTAACCCCTAGACTCATTATAATTCATTTGCATATCAGGTACCGCCCATCTGCTGGAGAAAGGCTGTCCCAACTGTTCAGGACACTTGGAAGGTCAAAAACGCCCCCTGACAACCTATGCAAGGAGTTTCCCAAAAGACTGGAAGCAGCCTCGTTATAGACCACTCAAGAGTGTATTTTCTCTTTAATCAACTGCTTTGTGCTTGCTGCTTTCCTTCTGGTGATCTTTATTCTGGGCCTGGATCCCCACCTTTCACACAAAGCCGACCTCTCTCTCACCCCTAACAAATCCATGAATAACTTAATAATGTTGTTCAGGGTAATATTCTCAGGTCAAAATCTCAATACAAACAGACACAAAACCTCTGTAGGCGGCCTCTTGTAGTCTCCTAGTAATTAGAGCACAGAAGTGGCGACCAGCCTGGTTTTGTTCTTGGAAGAAAATCTGTGGGCTTATTGCTGGTCCCCAGTCTCCAGTCCCACTTCTAGCCTTTTCTTACAATAAAAGGACAATTTTAAAGGCTATTACTAGGCATCATTCTCTCTTAAGAGATAGCTTTAATTATATGCTGATTTTCAGTTTGTGTCAGCTAAATCCAAAAACAGACCTGATCACTCTTATTTGTTTTGCTGATCTACACTTTATCCTAAAACAAAGGAGTATATTAGTGGGATTATGGAAGAGTCTTATAAACATTTCCCCTGGGCTTACTGTTCTTCTAAATAGAGACCAGCAGATCAAGACCTTCCTTTTTGCATCATTCCTTTTCTTTTTTTTTTTTTTTAACCTTCCTGCACTGTCTCATACACACATGGAAGACACTCTCTCCAGTTTCCAGTACCCATGCAAGTTTTCTGGTTTTGTTTTTTATTCTTCTTTATATTTCGAGGGTTCTGGAAGAGAACAGTTTTATGGCTACATTTATACTTCATTGCTAGCCTCTAGCTAGCTAGGTTACTTCACCATTTCCAGCTGTCCAACTTATTATCTTTCAGGAACAAGAAAGAAAAGAAGAAAGAATGTTAAGTCTTTTAATTTTTTTAATGCAGAGCAGTTCAGTTCTCCTTAACCCTGACCCCAAACATTTTTCTAGGCCTTCTTTTATATATAAAATGACACATTACTATACTCTTCTAAATGTAGCTGTATACTATGGTTCCATCTGTTTTCTCTCTAAACGTTCTGTTCAAAAAGTAAAAGGGAGGGGTACCTGGGTGGTGCAGTAGATTAAGCTCTGATTCTTGGTTTTGGCTTAGGTCTCAATCTTAGGGTCATGAAATCGAGCCCCACGGTAGGCAGGCTCCACGCTCAACATGGAGTCTGCTTGAGACTTTCTGTCCCTCTCCCTCTACTCCTCTACCCCGTGCTCATGTGTTTGCTCTCTCTTACTCTCTCTCTCTCAAATACATAAATAAATCTTTTTTTTTTAAAGTAAACTGTAGTATAGATCTTTGTTTTCCATTGATACAAGCTATGCCTGTTCACTTTGGTGGCAAGACGTCTACCTTGATTTCCCACATCGATGTCTGCCAGCTTAAGACAAGGACAAATATGAGTGTGCTATAGCAAGGGGTACCCACACCATAGGAATCCACAGGTGTAAAGTTTTTGACAGTTTGGATATTTGAGCAATTCCAAGACTCCACAGAGCATACTCACGTAAGCCCTTTACCTAAAAGGCACAGACACAGTCCAGCCAGAGAAAGAGATGTAGGCAAACATTTGGGATCCTGGAGACTTCTGGGCACAGTCAGCCCAGGGTTCTTGTTCACACATAGTTTGCATTCTGTTTCCAAATGGAACGATCAGTATCTATGCAAGGAACTGTAGTTCTGGGAAAGCTCAGGACAGAAGTTCCCATCTGGGTTTTTATTCCCCATTGGCCACATTATTGTCAGGCTGCCTAATGGGTTGTGGCCAGTTGAAAACCATCAACAAACTAGCCCTAGGGGTCACCATGGGAGTTTTGAAGTTTCAAAAGCGCATCATAAATCTCACTGTGCTTATCTCTGCTGAAAGTCAAAGACAGACAACCAACAGTCCTCAGAGACTATAGCTGTTCTTGTCCAGTTCAACTGTAAGTCAACTCTATCTTTCATAATGGAATATTTGAGTAGGAGAGTATTAGGGAGGACTTGTTATAGGGTTTGGCCTTATGCTGAGTGATTTAGGGAAAAGGGTCAAAGCATGGCCTTGCTCTGGATTGGATACTTTCAGAAACTAGCATTTTGGTCCACAGGGCAATTTGATTATTGAGTATAGTAGAGGGATAGGGCTAACCTACAGCTGTTTTGTGGTAGCCCTATCATGATTTCCAGAGATGCTTGAATAAGTGTGCTAGTTAATAATTTATTATGTGAGGTTCAACATGCCAAGAAGCACATGCATGTGCCCTCTATCAGCTCAACTCCAATTTTCACTGAAAATATACAGATTGATGTTCTGTACAAGGTTAACCTGGTTTCGGAGGCAGGTTCGGCTATGTGACCAGTGGGCGATAAAAAACCTCTCAATAGACTTGTCCCTTGATTTCCCTGAGACCAAAATATCATACCCACATCATGGCAGTTCATGTTCCAGAGACCAAGCATGCCTGTGTGGAAGGAAGAGGACTTGGTTGGTGTACAGGGATATCTAAGACCTTAGTAATATTTGCCTTTTTTTTTTTTCTTATGGATACAGATCTTTTGTCTTTATCCAAACTTTGTCTAGGTATGCTGTTTGGAGATTCCTTTCACTTATATACCCTGTGTAATTGCTGAAGGTTTCTCAGTAGTTTTCATGTAGGAAGCAGGAAGATCATAGCAAGACCTGAGCTTGAGAAAGAAGCTGGAGTCATGCATGTCTCTGAAATAGGGAGATATTTGATTAGTTTTAGAGTTTTCACAAGGTTCTGATTTGAGTTTGTACTATGAGTCGTACTAGTACTAGGAGTGGCCTTGCTCTTGTCCCACATTGATGTGATCCCAGAGTGATCGTGGGTTGTGTTTGCAGTGTGTAAAATTATTATGTTCAGCAGGAGCACCCGCTGAAGAGTTGGCAGGTTGGTTTTTTTCTATTTAGTCCCCCGCTTTTGGTTAAAGGCAGAAGAATTCAAGCCATTAAGACATTAATCAGTGATGCCCAGGTCTTCAGGTCTTCAGCATTACTGAAATTCTGCAAATCAAGAGATTTTCTAGAAAATGTTGTTTGCAGTTGGATGAAGAGTTACTCCTTCATGCAGTGACAAGTTGTGGAATGTGTGATGTGATAATGGATGTGTGGTGGCATCTACAAAACTGGATAAAATGCAGTCAACGGCCAACACAGACATCTGCCAACAGCAAAACTCTATTAGTCGTTGAAATAGATAACAAAGCGGGAAACTTAGATAACCACATCAGACCATTTAAACGTGTCTCAATATCCTTTCTAGGTCAGTTTCAGAGACCTTGGTGGCTTTTTCCGTTAGCTTAGTCATGGGCTGTTTACTTGAATGTATTTATATGGTACAGAAGGAAGATTTGCTATGGCACAAACACCCACCCCCTTGGGAGTTCCTTAAGAGGTAATCATAGGCATGCTAGATTTGGTTGTGAATTTAAAATGGTTTCTTGAGGTTTGTTGTTGTCGATGTTGTTTTAAATTTTATTTATTTATTTGACAGAGAGAGAGCACATAAGCAGGGGGAGTGGCAAGCAGAGGTAGAAGGAGGATCCCTGCTGAGCAAGGAGCTCAGTGCAGCACTTGATCCCAGAATCCTGGGATCATGACCTGAGCCGAAGGCCGACACCCAACCAGGCATCCTTGTTGAGTTTTAAGAGTAGAAGTCATGTCCATGTCCATGTAGGAAGTTGTAGCCCCTAGATGAGCACAGTCCCCAGTGGTAATATAAGTATCATTCATTCCAACAGGAATGAATCAATCATTTGTCCCTTAAGGCAGTCACATTTTCTGAGTAGAGTTAAATCATTTCTGAAGTGTCGCTGAGAAAACAGAAGAGATACTATTTTACTAATGATAGTTCTGAAATTAGTATACTTCCAACGGGCTGGATTTAGCTGCTGAGAATACAATGACCTCAGGATGCCTGCGTGGCTCAGAGAGTTAAGCCTCTGCCTTCGGCTCAGGTCATGATCTCAGGGTCCTGGGATCAAGTCCCGCATTGGGTTCTCTGTTCAGCAGGGAGCCTGCTTCGGCCCCTCTCTCTCTGCCTGCCTCTCAGCCTACTTGTGATCTCTCTCTCTGTCAAATAAATAAATCAAATCTTAAAAAAAAATTAAAAGAAAGACTGCAATGACCTCAACAGAAGTATTCTATTGGAGGGGTGTGAGGGAGTCAAGGCCCAATTTTCAAGATTAAAGGTTATAATTAATAATGTAAGGGTAATTTAAGTACCAGACAAGACCTGCAAAAGAAACTCTAACTTTTGAAATATTTTTCCAATGTTTCTCAATCTTTCTTCAGTTTTGTTCCCCTAAGGAACACTTTTGGGCATTTTGTTTCTAATTGTCATACCCAAGAAGTTTTAATACCAAAAATTTAGATATGCTGTATACCTGTTTATGCACTATATGTATAACCATGCTTATACATATAAAACTAAGACATTTTCAACCCATGAGAACTTATTTTTGCTCTCTTAGAGACCATGTCACCCCTGTTGAGAATGCATATTTTAAAGAAACAGCTGTTGGATGCTCGATAGCAGGAACAGATGGAGGTTGATAGACGCACCTGATACTTCATTCAAAGTGGTAGCTATGGTCAGAAAATGCATAAGAAAATTTTGTTTTTCCTGAGTGACAGAAGACCACAGTTTGTCAACAGTAAAAAGATGGAGAAAGACTCCCTCAGGGAAGATTTTTTGGGAAATCATTCAGTCAGTCAATAGGGGATGTTAAAATACAATAGTAGGCAAGATTAGAGAAGAGAAAACAGAAAGAAATATGGTGGGGAAGCAAAAAATTAATTTTATTCTGTCATCTTATATGGAAGTTTTCTATTCCCTATAGCTGCCTCTTTTTAGAGGACACTTAAGAACCTACACTTTAAATTCCTCCAGAAAAGTGGATACCAGTGATCAGAACAAAATGATACCCGGTGGTCAAGAGAAGATGCTGTCTTCTTAAGTGGGAAACATGGATCTAAGGAGCAACACTTTGGAGTTTTACTGCAATATTAGTTGTTATGTTACCAGTTTAGATCTTTTCCTTCAAAAGACAGGGATGGATATTTTTTTATGGTATTTCTTTGAGAGGACTAAATTTCCATGTCCACATTATGAAGGGATGTGTTGAGTGACTATTTTAGAAAAAGTGTTTGTACCTATTTAATAAGATTGGTTGTATCTAGTTGTATCTGTTCATAATAGGGAAGTACCCTACCATATGGGGCAGCCTGTTATTAATCTATAAGGGAGAGTCTGTATCCCATGTATCATCAAGGCTTATGGTAATTCCTTAGGACATGGAAGTTCTAGAGTCTCTGAGACCTTTGCTACTTTTTGGGTTTTTTAATTCCATTTGTTCTCCTTCGTTTCACTGAAGATTGAGGAGAAGAACAATAATTTTTAAGTAAAAAGTAAAGAAGACTTACAAAGGTATTTAATAACATTCTCAGTGAGAGGTAGTTCTTAAAATAAGCAAATAATGACCAGGCATACTAGAACATGATCAGTATTTGTTTAAATGTTGATCTTTATCTTTTTTTAACCTGGAAGGCCCAGATGAGGATAATTAACTCGGTCATGTGGATTAATTCAAATTCAGGAAGTGGTTCATGTTCCAAGATTGAATTTAAATCTGTAATTGGATAGCCTGCTTGATAATTTCAAGTTTTTCTTTTAAGTGTTAACCATTATAAAATAAAATTAAGGGGCGCCTGGGTGGCTCAGTGGGTTAAGCCGCTGCCTTCGGCTCGGGTCATGATCTCGGGGTTCTGGGATTGAGCCCCGCATCGGGCTCTCTGCTCAGCGGGGAGCCTGCTTCCTCCTCTCTCTCTGCCTGCCTCTCTGCCTGCTTGTGATCTCTCTCTGTTAAATGAATAAATAAAATCTTTAAAAAATAAATAAATAAAAAATAAATAAAATTAAATCAGGATTATCCAAGGAAATTACAAAAGGCCTGTGTACATATAAAGCATAGAACATTTTCTAGCAGAGATTCTACCACTGAGGAGTTTTGTTAAGTAGAGGAAGGAGCACTCCTGGGTTCAGCACATTATAGTGGTTTTTGCTATGTTATCAGAGACAAGTATGAGGACTTTAGTATAACTCCAAGTGCCTTCAGTTAACAAGAGTACTTAAAACTAGGATCCTAGAAACAACAAATTTTTGTAGACAATTATCATACCAGTCTTTATGCCTCAACGTGGGTGTCCTTTTTTTAAGCTTTTTTTTTTTTGTAATCCTTATTTATAATCATTGTACTATGTTCACAATATATTACTTAGCTTATATGTAATAAATCTAGGAAAATGTACTTTCTTCTAAATTTATCAGTTCTTTTAAGTTCAGTAAAAAAGTATTCTTACAGGGTGCCTGAATGGCTCAGTGGGTTAACCTCTGCCTTCGGCTGGTGTCATGATCTCAGGGTCCTGGGACTGCTCTGTTCAGCGGGGAGCCTGCTTCCCCACCCGCTCTCACTCTCTGCCTGACTCTTTGCCTGCTTGTGATCTCTCTCTGTCAAATATATAAATAAAATCTTTTTTTAAAAAAGTGTTCTTACAGTAGTGTGAAATGATCAAATTTTGAGGCTGACAAACAAACTTGATTATTTTTATTATTACTACCCTACTTCTTTGAATAAAGTAAAGGAATAAGTGTGGTACCTGGGGACCTTTCTGGGACCCAAAAATTGTTTATACAAAAAAAGATATCTCAACAGTTCTATTATTCCTATTTTGGGACCTAAATTTGAGAAAGGCAAAATTGACTATTGCCAAAGGAATAAGAGATAAATAGAATACTCTGTTTTAAAGATACATTTCAACGAGAACCTAAGATGAAAATGAACATTTAATATTAAAAAAAAAAATAGAATTGGGCGCCTGGGTGGCTCAGTGGGTTAAGCCTCTGCCTTTGGCTCCGGTCATGATCTCAGAGTTCTGGGATCGAGTCCCGCATCGGGCTCTCTGCTCGGCAAGGAGCCTGCTTCCTCCTTTCTCTCTCTCTCTACTCTCTCTCTCTCTCTGTGACTATTTGTGATCTCTCTCTGTCAAATAAATAAAATCTTTAAAAAAAAAAAAGAATTTTGTTAAAATACATCAAGATCAAGTTTAACAGAATAGATTGGCAAACAAAAAGAGCATTAGTTATCCGGACACAGAAAAATAGTAGTTTTATGGAAAAAGAAAAAAAACTATAATTTTGCTCATGTGTACCATTTATGTGAAAGTTTGCAGTAAAGAAGATTTATTAACACATTTCTATGTATGCATTTACACATACAAATATATATGTGTATGTATAACTATACAAATGGAAGATAAATTTAACTAAAAATTAAAGTAAATTTAACTTAAGATATAATTAACACAGTACATTAACTATCACATTCTCTGTATTATATTACAATATAACAATGTTACATTTGGGCACCTGGGTAGCTCAGTCAATTAAGCATCTGCCTTCTGCTCAGGTCATAATCCTGGGGTCCTAGGATAGAGCCCCACATCGGGCTCCTTGCTCAGTGGAGAGCCTGTTTCTCCATCTCCCTCTGTCCCTCCCCCTGCTTGTGGTCTCTCTCTCTGTCAAATAAATAAGTAAAACCTGTTTCAAAAAATCAACAATGTTACATTGATAATAAAGGATAATATTCATATTATATTGAAATTGCCATCCTAATAAAGTGTAAAAATGTCCTTAATGAGCAGATAAATCATATTATCTTGTATACAAATTCATGTTTCTCTGTAAGCATTGAACCAAAAATGTTTAGTCATTTAGATTAATTACTATATTCAACCACATTGATAATTCTCTATATACGGGTAGCCTCTATAATTTAGTGCATGCAGAACAAGTAATTTTTTTAACTTGCATTCGTTTGGCTCATACAGACTTACGGATTTTCATATTTAAAGAAAAAGATATTCTATGTAAGTGAAAAGAATTTATTATAATGTAGTGTACTAGATGTAGAGAAGACAGTTTTTTAGTCTCTACCCTCATTAAGGTCACATTTAAGTAGGAGAGAGCAAACACTGAATTATCAATTTCAAATGCAATACAATATGAAGGAGGAATCATTAAGTGGTGCCATGGGTTAAAAAAAGGATTATGATAGTTTGAAGATTTCATTTCCTAATATATTATCTTACACCTATGATCTAGGATAAAGGTATTCTAAGAAATGAAAAATAAAAGTTTCTTCATTATAGAGCATAGTATGGGTAAAAGACCTTTCTATTTGAGGAACTGAAAGAAGGCCACCAGATCTTAAGTGGGGCAAATATTTTTTTTTTAAATACATTTGCAGGGACGCCTGGGTGGCTCAGTTGGTTGGGCAGCTGCCTTCGGCTCAGGTCATGATCCCAGCGTCCTGGGATCGAGTCCCACATCGGGCTCCTTGCTCATCGGGGAGCCTGCTTCTCCCTCTGCCTCTGCCTGCCATTCTGTCTGCCTGTGCTTGCTCTCTCTCCCTCTCTCTCTCTCTGACAAAATAAATAAATAAAATCTTTAAAAAAAAAAATACATTTGCAGGGCTGCCTGGGTGGCTCAGTGGGTTAAGCCTCTACCTTCAGCTAAG
Source organism: Lutra lutra (assembly GCF_902655055.1). Taxonomy (NCBI): domain Eukaryota; kingdom Metazoa; phylum Chordata; class Mammalia; order Carnivora; family Mustelidae; genus Lutra; species Lutra lutra. Next base: position 91,340,967 of record NC_062285.1, read on the forward strand.
GTCATGATCTCAGGGTCCTGGGACTGAGCCCCGCATCAGGCTCTCTGCTCAGCAGGGAGCCTGTTTCCCCCTCTTTCTCTACTTGCTGCTGTGCCTACTTGTGATCTCTCTCTCTGTCAAACAAATAAAATCTTTAAAAATAAATAATACATTTGCAAAAAATAAAGAAAAAAGAACAAAAAAGAAAATACGTTCGCTTTTGTTGAAGACTTTTGAGCTCAGGCTTTGTTATTGTAAATTAGGGCTTGAAAAATGAAAGCAAATTCTAACTAGAAAATTTGCCTTATTCTAAAGTTATGTTAATGAAATCATATAAAGCAAAGACTGCCAGGGCTCCACATCTTCCAAGAAACAGACAACCTTTGCTTACAGTTTTTTTTTTTCATTTTATTTTATTTTTTTATTTTCAGTATTCCAGCACTCACTGTTTATGCACCACACCCAGTGTTCCAAATAATACGTTCCCTCTATAATACCCATCACCAGGCTCACTCAAACCCCCATTTCCCTACCCTCCAAAACCCTCAGTTTGTTTCTCAGAGTCCACAGTCTCTCATGGTTTGTCTTCCCTTCCTATTTACCCCAACTCACTTCTCCTTTCCATCTCCCCATGTCCTCCATGTTATTCCTTATGCTCCACAAGTAAGTGAAACCATATGATGATTGACTCTCTCTGCTTGACTTATTTCACTCAGCATAAACTCCTCCAGTCCCATCCAAGTTGGTGCAGAAGTTAGGTATTCATCCTTTCTGATGGCTGAGTAATATCCCATTGTGTATATGAACCACATCTTCTTTATCCATTCATCTGTTGAAGGACATGTTGGCTCCTTCCACAGTTTGGCTATTGTGGACATTGCTGCTATGAACATTGGGGATACATACGGCCCTTCTTTTCACTACATCTGTATCTTTGGGGTAAATACCCAGTAGTGCAATTGCAGGGTCATAGGGTAGCTCTATTTTTAACTTTCTGAGGAAACTCCATGCTGTTTTCCAAAGTGGCTGCACCAACTGGCATTCCCGCCAATAGTGTAAGAGGGTTCTCATCCTTTCTGATGGAGGCTTAATACTCCATAGTATATATGGATCATATCTTCTTTATCCATTCATCTATTGAAGGGTATCTTGGTTCTTTCTACAATTTGGCGACTGTGGCCATTGCTGCTATGAACATTGGGGTACAGGTGGTCCTTCTTTTCACTACATCTGAATCTTTGGTGTAAACTACCCAGTAGTTTATTTAGAGTCTTGACCTCTGTTAGTTATACTGGCTCTAATGCAAGGTCAGCTCCTTTGGCTAGGCACCTCAAGCCTCAGGGTTATTCTTTTTTTTTTTAACATTTTATTTACTTATTTGACAAAGAGAGACACAGCGGGAGAGAGAACACAAGTGCAGGGTGTGGAAGAGGGAGAAGCAAGCTACCCGTGGAGCAGGGAGCCCAATACCGGACTCCATCCCTGGACCTCGGCCAGGATCATGACCCGAGCTGGAGGCAGTTGCCCAGGTGCCCGAGGGTTATTCTTGGTAATTTTCATAAATAGACTAAAGTCCATAGTCCTACATATTGTAATATAGAGGAAAGTGAATATGATTCGACTTAAATATTGAAAGAGGGAGAATTTTCGTCTATTTTTGGTAAAATTTTTTGTTCGATTGCATATTGCAAAGGCATTAGCAAAACTGTACTCCTACAGATAAAAAGAGGCAAAAACTAGTTGGTTCAAAATATTAGCTTGCTTTAGCCATGGCCCAATTATATAGGTAGTAAGATTTCACAGACATGAATAGAAAGGATCTAAAATACAGGTGGAGGAAGAATTTACCTTAAATGAAGGAGGAACATTTAACCTTCTGACATTAAAAAAAGAAAAGAGAGAGTTGAGGAAAAATGGATTCAAATATTTGAAAGTTTGTGAGAGATGTGGAATGAATCATATATGATGTTCTCAATTTTATTGATGCAATAGGATAAACTATGAAAAAGTAGAATTCACACGTAATACTGAGTGACTTAACTAGCTGAACCATCACCAGTTTTGCTCTACAAAGTGTTAACTTGTGCAGTTGTGTTATTTCTTCAAAACTAGGCCATGATTAAAAAGAAGGGCACTTTTATTCTTGGTCAAGACTATGTAGAAAAATAAGGATTTTATAATTTAAAAATGCTCCATTTCTTTTGTTTGATGTAGGATAATAGATTGGTAGCTTCTCTCTTCTTTTTAATACTTTAAAGATATCACAGGTCAATAGACGAAAGAAACATACACCATTCATATCTTTAAAAGGCTTTCAACAAAGATTTAGTCATTTGTGACTCTAGAATATTTTCTAATCCCAAATAAGTGCTTTCTTATTTATACAATCTTTAGTTTACAAAGGAAAATGCCTGACTTTCTAAAAGCTGAGGTACCCTTGGATTTTTTTTTCCTTTGGTCCCAGAATGGGTTTGGTAAGAAAGAAAACTGCCCATGTTTGCATTGGACTAGATTAATCAAATATTGTTGTACTAATTTACACAATTGCAGACCAATTAGGCAGAGTCCAAGTCACAGCAAGCAACTGATTCTCCTTCCTCCTTCCTGGAACAACGCAAATTACTGCTTTGGCACCAAGCAAATGACCACTTGCTCTCCCAAACAATCGATTCTATTTATTTCTTAGAATATCAGTTAGTCTAACCTCAGAGGTAGGATGTATAAACATAGAAGGAATCATAGAGATTGTGTATTGCTCATTCCCCACCTTCTACAAAAGCAGACTTGAGTTTTACTTTGCTTATACCACGTGTCTTACCTTCCCTTATATGTCCTAACATTTATTGAGTTTTTACTATGTGACAAAGATTGTTTGCTTTATCTTTAATAACACATTTAATCCTCAGAAGAACTCTGTAAGATTGGTACTGTTATTTTCCTTATTTTTGCAAATGAGGATATCAGTTTCCAAGAGGTTTCAACATGCCCAATATCAACTCATTTGTAAGTGAAAGAGCCTGGATTTGAACCCTGTCAGGATCCATAGCGTACACTTTAAACATAATATATTCTACTTCTCCTAATACTAGCAATATTGCCTAATGAATTTACTCACATGTGTAAGATTATACACAAATATTTTCACTACTATATCAGTATGACTTAGTCACATTTTACCTATCTTATTTGTCAGTGTTAAGAACATAATTTAAACTATACTTAACTTTAATAAATATTGTATTTATAGGTTTAGACAATTATGAATCCCTACCCAATGTCTACTCATCCCACTGAAGCCTTTATGAATTGTAGCAAGGTACTAACACTGAATCCATTACATATATTACACCACAAAGTAAGCAGCAGTGTTTCTTTAGAAATTTTATACTACAATATCTACCCCCTTTCCTAGTCAGATAATAACATCAAATCTTAATTACAATCAATAAAGCATTTTTCCCCCAAGGCATAAACAAAACCCAGCTTATTTCTTTCCTTTGCTATTTAAAAGGATGATCTCCATTGCCAGGCATATAGCGGGCACTCAATAAATATGACAAATTAATGCATAGAGAGAAAAGAACAAATTCATGCACATCACTGAAATCTGAATTTTTTTCTGTGCGATTACAATCTGTAGAATCTTCTACCTAAATGGTAGTGAAAATATATATATCTGAAAGTGTCATTATCTGTAGACAATATTACTCAAAGGAATCATTTGACATATTCCTATAAAACAAGTCAGCAAAATATAAAATGAATATTCAGAAATCAATGGTCTTCATGTGCAAAATAAAAGACCTCTTATAATACATAATTAAAGATAGCATTTTAGTAGTAACAAAGTAACAAAGTAGTAACAAAGTAGTAACATTTAGTAGTAACAAAGTAACAAAGTAGTAACAAAGTAGTAACAAACAAAACAACAAAGTAACAAAGTAGTAACAAAGAATAAAATAAAATAACTCAGAATAAACTTAATAGAATAAACAGAGTAACTTATTAAAATATCCCAGAAGGTAACAAAAGAGACTTGACAGATTGAACAGACATGCAATGCATTAAATGGGAAAATTCAACATTAAAAAGCATCAGTTCTTCCTAATTTAATGCAACTCCAATAAAACCGACAACAGATTTTTCTTTTATCCCAGAAATAAGCTGACTCTAAAAAGGTTATGGTAAAAGAAACAGTCAAGATAAGTCAAGAAAACTCTAAAAAGCAAAAGCACCAAAGTAGGCATGGAAATTAGAGAGAAGGCAAGCATGACCAGATATTAGAATATATAAAAAATTTTTATCATGTAAGTGGGTGCTTGTTTATTTTACATGACTGAGTAGTAAAACTAAAGGAAAGGAAGAGAAAAATAAGAAGTAAACTAATATATGAATGGAAATTAAGTATTTGATATAAACAACATCCAAAAAAGCAACGAGATAATAAATGATACTTGAACAGCTAGATAGCCATCTGGAAGTGGAAAAGTTGGAACTAAACTTCACACTGTACATCAACATAATTACCAAATTGATCAAATTATAGCTGTAAAAGAAACCCATAAAAAAGCTTAAAAGACAATGGAGGGTAATTTCTTCCTTACTTTGAGTGAGAGAACTTTCTAAAGATAACTCATAAAGAAACGGCACAGTGAACCATAGGGGAAGGGAGGGAAAACTGAATGGGAAGAAATCAGAGAGGGAGACAAACCATGAGTGACTCTGGACTCTGGAAAACAATCTGAGGGTTGCAGAAGGGAGGCGGGGTGGAGGGATGGGTATGGGTAAGGGATGAAGGGGGACAGGGTGGTGGGTATTAAGGAGGGTATGTGTAGTGATGAGCACTGGACATTATACACAACAAATGAATCATTGAACACTACATCAAAAACTAATGATGTACTGTATGTTGCCTAATTGAACATAATAATAAAAAAATAAAGTAAAAATAAAAAAGTAAAGATAACTCAACATCTAGAAGCCAAAAGAGAAAAGATTTTAAAATTTGTCTACATAAAAATAAAGGTGCCTGCATCATTTTAAAGAAAAAAAGTCATAAGCAATGTCAAAGACAAATGAAAACATCACAACACGAAGACCTCATTTTCTTTGGGTATAGAGAGCTACCAGAAATGGAAAAAATCAAAACAACCCAGTGGAAAAATAAACAAAAAATGTTTTAATCAAAACAGCAAATAAACAAATATACATGGCGTTTAAACATATGAAAAGATGTTCAATTTCACTCATCATAAAACACAAACCAAAACTACTATTTTCACCTACCGTATTGGGATGAGTCTCAAAGTTGGGCTGTACATTCTGTTGATAAGGCAGTTATCTAACAGGCATCGCTAGTGGTAGTGCTAAATGCTACAACACATATGCAGACAATTATCCAGTCTTTATTCTAATTGAAATTACATTAACTTTGACCTAGTCAATTCCACTTCTGGCAAAGTTTTCCAACCAATAACACTTGTCCATGTATAAAAAGATTATATTAGAAGTTATTGTAGCACTGTTCCTAGGGGCAAAATATTTGAATTAATCTAAGGGTCTGGATAATTATATCTCTGCTTTTGTAAAAGCCATTGATGACGCACTCCATGTAAAATTTCTAAAACAGATTAGCAAATTTAAAAAGAAAGAAGCAAAACAATGCGTACAATATACAAATATTACTGGGAGACAACTGTCCACAGGTTTCTCTGCCTATTGTGGGAATAGAGACACTAATAATTTTTTCTCCCAGACTGTCTTTTCAAGGATACAGTGGACCATCTTGGATAATACAGACCATGTCTTCCTCCAAAGCAGAAGGAAGATTCATTTGCTGTTCAATATAATAAAAGTAATGTCTCTTTTATTTAAAAAAAATTATTTAAGCTATTTTTAGTATTTAAAAAGAATAACCTTTGTCTGAACCAAAGATCAGGTAGGTTTGTTGGAAGCCTAGTGTAAAAGATCAAAGTTTCTCTTTTTTAAGAATTTATTTATTTATTTATTTATTTATTTGACAGAGAGACAGAGAGAGAGCACAAGCAGGCAGAATGGCAGGGAGAGGGAGAGGAAGAAGAGAAGAAGAACCACTGAGGGGAGAGACTGACACAGGGCTCAATCCCAGGACCCCAGGATCATGACCTGAGCCAAAGGCAGACACTTAACCAACCAACCAGGGTCACCAACCAGGTGACCCAAGATTAAAGTTTCTTATGGCTGGGGCTGCTGAGCTGTGACTCACACCCACTACCTATGCAGTATCTCTCTGGGTCACCCAGTGTTGTCCCAGTGGAACTGGGAGGGACCATGGAAACCAAAGTGGACATGTGATTTAAACTGCTTACCATGAATTATAAAGTTGTTTGTTTCTTCTCCAGGAGTCTAGTGTCTTCTGCTGGCATTCACGAAATAGATAGCTAACTTTGTTAGCTTGAAAATAGGATAAAACTTCAGATTCTTCACAGTTTTTTGACACTTTTGGAGGATGAAAATTGGATACTCACAGATCATGCCCTCTAGAAGAGAAAGAACAAGAGTTCCATGGGTCAAGCTAGGACAGTCACTGAAATGTTCAGGTGGACAGTGGTTCCAGCAAAGAATCACATAACTATGAATACTACATCATATTATCATTCTTATGCATTCTTCTTCCATCTCATCCACCCCTCACCTCAGCCTTTTTCTCTGGTAAAGAAAAGGGTTATAGAACTGAAGGTGTCTGAACCCCCATATGAGTAGCATTTGGTAAAGACTCCATTTGACATTCGTCTGTAAATTTATTTGTCTGTTTGGGGGGATTAATATTATTTAGGAGTGGTAGTGGGTGTTTAGGCAAATGGAAGGATAAAACTGCCCTAAATGATCTTGAATAATCTCTTCGTCGACCCTGATGATTTTTGTTTGCAGAGTTGAAAACTATGGCTTTGTAAGCCTAGTCATATCATAAGTATTCATGTGGCCATTCATCATCCACCTGTTTTTCCCCATTACTTTTATTTTAATCACTTATCCACAGGTGGGTATTGTGTGATTAGAAATTTCTTGGCAGACTTAACAACCAATCAGTGATGCAGAAGATAAACATCTCAGAACAAGAAGGGCGATTTCACTTGTCAAACAGGTTGTTTTAGGAGGAGAAGGTGATTTCCTTTTCAATGGATTGCAACATCAGGAACTGAATAGTTTTATTTTAAAACATAATTAACTGTCTATATTTTACTGGTCTTGAGAAATACTCTTATATGTAGTGTTGACTTAAACATTGCATAAAGGGGAGCCAGAAGTTCAAGATTTTCTCAGGAACTCTGAAATATTTTAAATTTCTGACACTTAAATTGACTATTATTAATTATGTAGCTAAGAAAATCAAGAAAAATTTTCTTGTTTCTCAAAGAATTTGTGCGACATATAATGTCAAAACATTTTAAGGGATTGCCTCAGATCCACCTCAATGGTGCCAGGGAAATAAACCAATATTGCCCCATGCCTGATAAATATCACTCAGCTGAAGTAGCAGAGAAGCTAGATCTTCACCAGTCCATGAGATTTAACATCATATATGTGATGTAATGATTTCCGAATCTATATTCACATCTCCAACTTTTTCAGGCCACCAGATTTATTATTTAAACTGTCTACTGGGTATCCCATCTTTATTGCACTGTCGTTCCCTCATGTTTACTATATACCAAACTTAAATCATCACTTCATCTATATATTCATTTTGTCTTTTCTATCTTGTCTAATTGCAATGTCGCTCAACTGGAGTGTAAAAAATGTTTCTTGAAGAGATACTGCCATTGTCCAGTCTCGTACCTTTATAACTTAGAATAGTCTTTGAGAAGACTTACTTATGGCTCTCTTGCCATATTTTTACTCCTTTCTGTTTTCCATGGAGTACAGTCATTATATCCACTACCCTTCAAAATAACATTCAGTCTCCTTAGCACAAGAAAAAGACTTCTCACAAGCCAACCACAACCTTTTTCAATTTCCTTATTGAATGTCATTGCATGCCACATTGCTTTCTCCACCAATAGGACCTATCATTTTAAAAATATACACAATATTTTATTGTAGTTTTATAGTTTTCTTCAAAAAGCTGTTATGTCCAGAAACAACAAATGTTGGTGAAGTTGTGAGGAAAAAGGAACTCTCATACAGGGTTGGCAGGAATGCAAGCTGGAGCAGCCACTGTGGAAAAGAGTGTGGACGCTCCTCAAAAAATTCAAAACACAGATACCATATGATCCAGTAATTCCACTACTGGGCATTTGCCCAAAGAAAACAAAAAACTAACTTGAAAAGGTGTATGGACCCCTACGATTTTCACAGCATTATTTATAATAGCCAGGATATGGAAGCAGCCCAACCCAACCATAGATGAATGGATACAGAAGCTGTGGTCTACACATATACAATGGAATACTACTCAGCGGTAAAGGAAAATGAAACCTTGCCATTTGCCACAACATGAATGGATATAGAGGGTATAATGCTAAGTGAAATAAGTCAATCAGAGAAAGACAAATACCATATGATTTACTCATATGTGGAATTTAAGAAACAAATGAACAAAGAAAAAAAGACACAAACAAAAAACCAGAATCTTAAATATGGAGAACAAACTGGTGTTTGCCAGAGAGGAGGTGGGTGAAGGGATGGGTGAAATAGGTGAAAGATGAAGAGTCCACTTATCATGATGAGTACTGAGTAATGGATAGAATTGTTGAATCATTGCATCATATACCTGAAAATGATATAACACTGTATAGTAATTATACTTGAATTTAAAAAAAAAAACTTTTTTAAAGCTGTTACATCCGTAATAGTTTCAATTTCTACTATAACTGGAAAATTCATAATCATGTCAATATTCCCAACTCAAAGGCTTCTTGTTAAATTCTTTTCCAACTTTCCAATTTATTGTTTTAAAGTGATTCCACTGAGCATTGCTCATGGTTTCAATATAGGGTAGTTTTTGCAGCACATGGCATTGCATTTTGTGTTTACACATTCTGCAGAGGGAACAATGAACTATTCTAGGAAAAGAAATGGGCCCACTCATCTGTTCATCACCAGGATCTGGTTTAATACTAAGCACTCCTCAACACGTATTCCCACGGTGCCCTGTTGTTGTTCCTCTTCTGCGATACTTAACATGATTATAATGAGTTACTAGTTATTGAGCCTTTGCCCTTCCTGATGGAATGAAAATCCCAAAACTTAAATTCACCTCTTCATTCCTACCATCTACCACAATTCTGGCAGATAGTAGGTACTTAATAAGTATGTACTGAATGAATAAGTAAATAGAGTTATTCCTGTAGCAGTAAATACCAATAATTCAAGTAGTATTGAATATGTCAAATGATGATGTAATATCTGTTTTCCATTGCATATGCTTTTGCTTAGCAGAAACCTACTGAGAATTTAGAACATAGTATATTAATCCATGTCCTTTCATATTCTTACATATGAACATACCCTTTGATGTCATTCAATTTATGATTGTTAAAAGAACTTCTTCCCAGACTTACTGTCTAAAAAACTCCATGAAAATTAATGACTTTTTCTGAGACTGTATATTCTTATCTGTAAGATGAGATGAAGTAATACATATTTTCTGAGAATTCAATGAGATACTATCACCATCAGCCCCTAGTATACTGCCTGCTACATGGTGAGTACTCAGGAAATACCCTCTCTTGTCTGTAGTTCATCTCTTCCTTCATCCTTTCTCTCCTTCTTCCCTTCTCCCATGTCCTTCCCCCTTTCCCTCTCTTCCTTTCTTCCTTCCCTTTTTTTTCTTTCTTCCTTCTCTTCTATCCTCCCTTACTACCTTCCTTCATTCTCTTCTCTACTAGAAGGTACACTGCTTTAGAGAATTGATTCTTATCCATCTTTTGACCTCTAGAGCCTAACACTATTGCTGATACATCACAAGTATTCAATAGATAAGTTTGGATTCATATCTGAAGTCTCTGGGAGAAGAGCCCATTAACCTGTAGACCCCCTTAATCAGATAAAATTATATTTGGGGAAAGAGATATCATAAAAACATGTTAGTCCTGAAGATGAATTAAGACAATTGGGTAAAACATACATTTTTGTTAGCAGTAAATTGCCTTGATTAAAGTTAAGATAAACAATGTCAATCAGCATGAAAGTTTTACATTTGGAAAAATGCAAATATTTTTTTGTTTTTTAAGATTTTATTCTGGAGGGGAGGGGGCCTCTCAGTCCGTGGAGGGTATGACTCTTTCTTTTTTAATATTTTTATTTATTTGACAGACAGAGATCACAAGCAGGCAGAGAGAGGGGGAAGCAGTCTCCCCACTGAGAAGAGAGCCCAATGCAGGGCTGGATCCCAGGACCCTGGGATCATGACCTGAGCCAAAAGCAGAGGCTTTAACCCATTGAGCCACCGAGGTGCCCCAGAAAAAATGCAAATATTTCAGAGAAGTTTCAATCCTTTGGATTTATCAGCCATGGGAATAAAGAATTAGTTGCTTGGATCTCTAAGCAATCTGCCTCATGGAGCCCTTTATCTTGAATACTAGTGAGTAAAAGCTGGTGAGCTTTAATTGTTTGGGAAGTTAGTGATTTCATTTATTTTGTGAGGCTGTGAAAGTGTGTAAACCTGGCGATTCGCAGACCTGTACCCCTGGGGATAAAAATATATGTTTATATTTTGTGAGGCTGGGGAGTGGAGTGGAGAGAGTGTTCCAATAATAAGCCTGAGGGGATATCAGAGGTTAAGGTGTTATTCAAAAACAGAGATGAACAATTTGAGGTTCCAGGGGAAATAAATTAAATCATATATCTGGCAGGACGGGTTGAGAATTGAGCATTAGCGCTGAAGCAGAAATTTCAGGGGAGATGGTTTCCTTCACCGGGTTAGAAAAAAGACAGACAAAAACCAAAGTCCTATATAGAAATGAGGAAGGGAGCAATGTCTCAATTGTACTGAGAGAGCAACAGGTCAGAGCTTTTGTGAACACACTTCTGCACTGGAGCACAAAGTGTGCTCCACTAGGAGCCCTCCCTCTCACGTTCCTGAGGCTTTTTACTACCTCACTACAGCTCCTCATCTGTATATTTGCTATCGTTTTTCCCTTTGGATTTGCCCTTGCCCTGTTGCTAGCCAACCTGACTGAAACCAGTTCTCTCTTCATGACACACAATGTAACATTCTTCAAACCAGATGTTTTAACTCTGGTTAGTAATAAAACATTATTATTATAAATAATACAAATATTATATATCATATATATTATATTATATATTATAAATAAAACAAATATTATAAAATATTTGTAATAAAAATATGTTTTAAAAAAAAAGAAAGGAAGATAAGTGGGAAAATTAACACACAAGAGACACAGTCAAGAGGTGGTCAGTTTCTTTGATATGGCTCATTTTCCCTTTAGAAACATTTTACGATCAAAATTATGATAAAACCCCTCCTCCCTCTTTTTTTTTTTTTTTTTTTGGCCAAGAAGTGATCAGTAGGTGGGTACACAGTCACACATAAATTTATTACCTTTTATTTATTTGTTTTTATTATATTTAGGGTAGAAAAGGATACTGAACATTGTAAAGAAAATCTTCCTGAGAAAATCATAGTAAAAGTTGACTGCATATCAACATTGTAAATGTTGTATTCTGAATTAGGAATTTATAAAAGAATAACAGTTTCAATTATCTGTAAAATGAGCCTATATTGAGATATCTAATTGCATCTGTGTTTTGACAATATCAGATACACTACTTTTCTCAGCAGCCTGAAAAATTTACCTTTTGACAATTGGGATGGTAATAGCTCTTTGAAGAGGTATTTTTCTTATTAATGCTTTTGATACTGCAGTCAGCCCTGGAACGGAAATGCTGAATTAAACTAATGAACTCCCACGTGTCACACAACCGCTTTCTTTGTTTTCTCTTTCTTCCTGTACAACCTGTGCTGCTGATTCCAAAAGCAGAAAGCTTTTGAAAGCATCCAGTGAACTTGAGAAGGAAGTTGTATACAAAATGACAACCTCCCCGCCCTACACACTGCCCAGCCAAGTAATGGGAGAGGCCATTTAATTGTGATTGGTGGGTCCCTGTGACTTTTTCCAAAACGTATCTGATCCTTCGTTGACTTTAAAAGCAAAGAGGTACAGAGAGAGGCAGAGTAGAAGGAAGAAAAGAAAGTGGATAGTTGGGGCAGCTAACATCTACTAAGAAAAAAAGAGAGAGAAAGATTAAATATTTACCTTGAAGTCTTTATGATTCAGACACTGGGATAAGATGGAGCCCGTCATTTTTCTGAGCACCTTTTTGCTTCATTTTGCTGTTTCTGTGGCTTCAGAACCGTAAGGAAATGTTATATCCTTTATTCTTACTATAGTACTAGCAAAGTGACCTTATTAAATGCATTCTATGTTAAAATTTGACTGTAGTTCACCATTTCAACTTCTGAGATTGAGTGCTGGTTTGCCTTATAAATTTTGAACAAGTGTAAGAAGGGAATTGACATCTTTTTCTTAAGATAACCCTCTCTGCATACTCAAGTTTATTATATGTAATACTATGAAAATATTTCAGGAATATTTCAATAAGCCAAAATTGTTTTTATGTTTTGCATTTCGGCTACACTTGTTTGAAGTGTTGATCACTTTCTTTGTGTAGACAGTATATACTATGGGTCTCCTCCGTGATCCAGAGTCATTCTGCCAAAAAGGCTTGTCTCCACCTTTCAAATCTCAATGAATCTGTATCCTTGAGTGTCGTCTTAGAATCTGATGGCTACAATACCACTATTTTTGACCAGTCTGTGGAAGAGGATAACTTTTATGCTTGTGCAGATTTCCAGGTGAGGCACTAGATTTGCCCCTTCTTATTTTCTGTTAGGGTGATGAAATTATGACATAAAAATCATTTTAGGAGAGATAAATCTTGATTTGGGATGAATTGTGGAAGCTAGGGAGTAGAATTAGAGAATTCCTGAGAGGAACCCATGCAACAAAATCTGTGAAATATTGCCATTTTTCTTTCACAGGAAGTGATAATAAAATGCAATCACTTCTTTTTAGATACAACTATTTAACAATATGAGGAAAGAGAATCCAGATAGAGAGAAGCAAGACTGGGACTTAGGACAATGAAAAAAGAAAACAGAAGATTAGCAGGCATAAAAATAAGTTTATTAGAAACTGCCCTAATGCTATTTAAATAAAAGAATTGTAAAAAGTGGTGTCCATACCTCCCATTAAGAAATAATTTATTCTCTGGAGGCTCTCAGCTTGAGAAACCAAATTAAGACACTGTTTGCAAGCTTGATGTCTAAAAATTGTTTTCCCATTCTCTGCTCTGTAACATAAACAGGTTTCTCAGAAGTCATCCAAGCAGTTGGCTTTTGTGACATTGCTGGCTAAGGGAGAGACGCTTAGAATCTTCGAGAGGAGATCTGTAGCACTCACTTCAGAGGAGACAGTAAGTTTTATGCAAACAGATAAACCCATCTACAAACCCGGAGAGAATGGTAAGTCAGTGTTCCTGTTTCCTTCATATCATTGGCCTCAGGAGCACATCCTTCAGATTGAGAGCAATCCAAACACATGAATGTCAGAGGCTTCAATTTAAAATGTTATGGGATCAGGATGCCTGGGTGGCTCAGTTGATGGGGCTCCCTGCTCAGCAAGGAGGCTGCTTCTCCCTCTCAATCTGCCTGCTGCTCCCCCTGCTTGTGCCCTCTCTCCTGCATGCGTGCTCTCTCTCTGCAACTAAATAAAGTCTTGGTGGTGGTATTATGGAGGGCACATATTGCATGAGCACTGGGTGTGGTGCGTTAACAATGAATTCTGTTACACTGAAAAGAGATTAAATAAAAAATTAATTAATTAATTAAAGTTACGGGATTGTGGATTTCTTGAATTTCTACTGGTTGTCTAGATCAGTTATGAAACAGTTTCCTCCAACTCCATTAATTGAATGCTTCACTTCTTCAATTCACGCATGCCACTTTCGCTGCTTAAAAATTCTAATGACAGACTTCCGTAATACAATCAATACAAGCATGGGACGTGGAACAAAATTATTTGGTTTCATTTGTTTCTCCATAATTTACCAATTGGGCAAGCTAATTAAACCTGTGTTTAAACTCATTTCTTTTCCTCTTTAGAATAGAGATACTAAAAATGACTCACTTGCAGAAATATTGTGAGAATAAAATAAGATAGTCATTGTAAAGTAGTACCTAGAACCCAGTAAAGACTCTGCAAATGATATTATTAATTATTATTATTATTCATACCAGTAGAAATAATCACAAATCTGATAACCTAAGCAGAGTCGTTCTAATTTTCTTTATTATTGCATTAAGTAAAAGGCAGCAGAAAGAACACCAAACTAGGATTCTGAAGGATGTGGTCTTTGTTTTGAGTTTTTTGATAAATTATTGGGTTTTGTCAAGTAAATTCAGCTCTTTGAGACCTTCAGTTTTCTCATTTATAAAATTAGGGGGTTGGATGACAGCATCTATGTATTATCTTCTAAAATTATGTACTTGTATGATTAATTTAAAAGAAATAAAAGAGTTAAAACAGAATTCATATTGTGAGATTTTTTTGCTGCATTGCATTCTATCAGCTTGTTAAAATGCTTTGATGACAGTTATTATACAAAGGTAGTTAAAATGGTCTTTCTGGAATTCTGCTGAAATTAATTTAAAGTTTGCTAACATTAATAAATTTTCCAAGAAAATTATAGGAGGAATGTAACTTCTACTATATATATTTCACATTTGTCTTTCTATGATTAATTCCAGCACCAATTTTTAAGGTATCCCTGTGGGCCATTAGGGTAGAAGTTTCTGGTGGTGGCAGCAGCTAGTGTCAGCTTTGGTAATAATAACAAAGCAATTGACAACAAAGGAATTACAAATGTATTAATAAGAGATCGTTCCAAATAGAACCCAAATTTCAAAGGGTCAAGAGAGAGCTAGGGGAGAAGGGAGTATAGCATTCTGTAATAGCAAGGTAATTAATTTCTATATCTATTTATAAGCAATCATACCTGGAAAGGAAATAACAAGAAAAAATATTGTCCCCTCTTCCTCTTTTCTTTTAGTTCAAATTCGCATTGTGACCCTGGATACCAAGTTCAGACCTGTTGAGGATTTGGTGAGTTCAATAATTGCGAATGGTACAATGAAATTGAAGCAAATTAAACAAATCCATTGCTGTGTAAAGTGTCATCGGAAAGTTTTCCATAAGTACACAAATCAGTTCTAGCATGGAATGCTATACAGGTATACTTTCAATGCTGACCGCCAAATTTAAAACTTCCCTCTATAGTGAGCTAACTGATACTTTTTTTAGGTCTTCTTATAATATAAGGGGGAAAAATGGGTTGCATGGAACCTGCTTTCGACTTCCTGGTGAAGGTCAAGCTCTCGTTAGCATTTGGGGTTTCCTTGGCATGCTTCATTGTAGAAATTTTGTCTACAAAAAAACACTATTACAATATTAACCTGCATTTTTTTTTCTTTTCAGTATCCATTGATCACACTTCAGGTAAGCGATCTGCTTTATCACAATTTCTCAAGATTATTTTCTGAAAGCACTCGCTTTTTATTTTTTAAATTTTATTTATTTTTTTATTATGTTATGTTAGTCACCATACCATAAAACGTCATTAGTTTTTAATGTAGTGTTCCAAGATTCATTGTTTGTGTATAACAGCCAGTGCTCCATGCAATCTGTGCCCTCCTTAATACCCACCACTGGGCTCAACCATCACCCCACTCCTCTCCCCTCCAAAACCCTCACTTTGTTTCTCAGAGTCCACAGCCTTGCATGGTTCGTCTATCCCCTCTGATCTCCTCCCCTTCATTTTTCCTTTCCTTCTTCAAATGTCCTCCATGCTATTCCTTATGTTCCACAAGTAAGTGAATATTTTCTGAAAGCACTCTTTTTTAAATATTTAGATAAATTCCATTAGTTAGAAATTAAGATAACTGAAATAAGGAGAAGAAAAACCTTTATCTACATACACAGTGTAAGGCATCAGATGAAGATGTAAATGAAGGGCTGCCATGTTTAGTGGAGGTCCTGTATGGCAAGCACCATAATGAGTTTTCATGGAAAATGAAAGATTGGGCTCCTTCTAAGGGAGGTTTATATTTAAAATTGCTTGGTTTGGGCTACTGGCTCTTTTCAATCTTAATTTAATCACAGCTTATCTTAAGGAAATAGAAAACCTGTAAAGGTTTGAAATAAGTTAGGTGATATTATTACAAAATGGACGCTTTGCTTTCAAATCTCTATTGCAGTGTGACTTTCAAACTCATTTCAATTTCATGTCTGTCAGTAAATCATTTGTATCAATCAACTCCAACATAAGCATTTTAATTTCTACATGCAATATGTACCATTACTATTAACTCAGTCTAAATGTTGTTACATTGAGATCATCATTAATGAACATGTATGTAAATGCCTACTTCAAATAGGCTTCTTTATAATTTGAATTTTTTTGACTCTGTTATATGGGTGGCAAATAGTTCATCCTTCTAGTAGGATAAATATCAAGTTGGCCATTTTCATACATCATTAGTAATCCATGAATAGTACTATCTTCAGATCCTAAATCAGCTAGTGTCTGTTCCACTGAAAGCAATAGAAAGCTTAACTAACATTGGCTTCAGAGAGTAAAAGGTTTATTGTTTTCACAAACTGCTATGTCTAAGTGTAGGTGCTTTGGGATGGGGACGGTAACAGCATAATATTACCAAGGATCCAGGCTTCTTCTACTTAACCTCCCTGCCATCCTCTGTGCATTGTTTTATTCTCAATGCCAGCTGCATCTGATTTTTGTAGAAATAATCTCCCAATGACTTCTACTTGTATTCAGTTGGCCAACACTTGGTCATATGGGCAATCTTTACTGAAAGGCCGAATGGAAAATTAATTTAGTTTTCTATACTTAATCATAGAGGAAAGGAAAAAGAATTAAAACTAAGTGAGTAGTAAATACTATTTTTGTTTCTTTGTAGAAACCTTTTTATCAGGAGTTCTTTACTCACAACTGGATGATATCAACAAACTTATGGAACCAGGCTCACATAAGCTGCAGTATACTAAAAGCAAATAAAGGAGAAAGGGTGGCATTATCTATCTTTCTTTTTTCTTGTGTCAATCCTTTCTTATTGTAGAACTTCCATTGAACCACTGTTGCATGCAGTGTGAAAATTCATGACCAATTTACTTACCAAATGAACACCACGGACAACCTGTACAACTATCTGTGAGGATAAATACCTCCTTATGCATCTGTTGGTGTGGGTCTACTCTACTTTGGAAAACACTCCACTGGAGCAGGCACACTGAGTTTTAAATTTTTTAACTTTGCAGCTCTGGTTCAGGAAGATGAAAATTCAAAGCACGGGGCGCCTGGGTGGCTCAGTGGGTTAAGCCGCTGCCTTCGGCTCAGGTCATGATCTCAGGGTCCTGGGATCGAGCCCCGCATCGGGCTCTCTGCTCAGCAGGGAGCCTGCTTCCTCCTCTCTCTCTACCTGCCTCTCTGCCTCCTTGTGATCTCTCTCTGTCAAATAAATAAATAAAATCTTTAAAAAAAAAATTCAAAGCACTCATTACAGGTTATTGTTCTTATCTTTTGGGGGCTTACTAGAGATATACTAGATCAGTTGAATATTAATATTAATTAAATTTGAGTCCTTGAGAAAGTTATGTTATTTTTACAGTGTGAGATATCAGTTCAATAAAATGGTAGTTTTCTTTATTTACAATAACTACAGAACATACCCAAAATAAAGAAGGAAAGACTAATACTCTTTATGACCTCTGATTTTATTTCTTCTTTATTTCCAGGATCCTCAAAACAATAGAATTTTTCAATGGCAAAATGTGACCTCTTCTCAAAATATCACCCAACTCTCCTTCCAACTGATTTCAGAACCAATGTTTGGAGATTACTCTGTTTTTGTGAGAAGAAAATCAGGAAATACATTGACAAACCAATTTACTGTTGATAGATATGGTAACCAACTACTGCCTTGTTGTTCTGAGTAAATGTAGAGCTCAAAGGACTCAACAAAACAATTTTTATGTTAGATTTAAGCAAAAGTCAATGAGGCTTGATTTAGTTTTCTGTCATTTTCCTTTCTTGGGGTTTTCTGCTTTATCATCTTTCTTTTCTTGTTCCTCACTCCTGGTCCCATCGCCTGATTCTAACCTCTGACTCTTCTACCAAGGAAATATCTTCTACAATCCAGACAATCTTCTACATGATGTAAAAGATTACAATAAATAAAATGTGATGTTCTGAGGGCAGGAAAGAGAAAGGAAAGACACTATCACTTACACAGAATTTGGGGCAGTTGAATTGTGGTTTATATAGATGCATACATAGGACAGTGTTGTGCACAGAGGTATACTTAGTTACATGATTGCTCTAAGTTTTTCTCACCAGTGATTGTAAGAACTGAAGTCTGTTTCTTTGTATTTCCAGTGTTGCCCAAGTTTGAAGTTAAGGTCAGTGCGCCACAAACAATAACTATTTCGGATGATGAATTCCAAGTGAATGTATGTGCTAAGTAAGTATTAAGGAAACTTTGACTACACAGGTCAATACAAAGCTCAAAAAGAATGAGAAATAAAATTAACTTTGTAACTTTAATTACTTATTTGCTTACATTAAGATTATTAGAGAAGTAATGAATTTCATTGTAAAATATTTGAAAGAGATAAGGAAAAATATAAGAAATTACATATAATTAATTCTACCAATTGTCATTTGTGTTGTGATTTATTTTCTTCCAAACTTTTGTGAATATTTTGCACAACTGCAATCATACTTTTCTACCCATTGTAATTAAGAAAACATGTCTTCATACTCAGCCACACTTTCATAAATCCTAATTCCTTGCTGCATAAACATATCACTATATGGTCATACCAAATTAACTCTTCTTTTATTATATAACACATAAGAAATTTGATTTTGTTTTCCCAGTAACAAATACTATTATAGCCTATGTCTTTGTGTATAAGTGTATAAGAAGTTCTGAATTAAAAATATTTACTTAATAAAGATGCCCAGTATTGGAATTATCAAAACAAAATATATATGCTCTTTCAGGTTTTGATTGCCATATTACCCACTAAATACGTTGTGTCAGCGTTCAATTCTAACAACTGATACAGAAGTACCTGCCTCATTAAATCATCACCATAATTGGAGTTTTCATTTAAAAAATAAACAAAAGAAAAGAAACTCTTGAAAATGTCATAGTGGGGAAAAAAGATATTTTACCAATTTAATTAGGATGAATTTGAATCCTCTTAATGTGAAAAGAATTCCTATATGATTTGAGAAATTTTCATTTTCTTTTTGAGAACTTATTTCTAATGTCTTATATATTTTTTAAAGTGTGATGCCTTTTCTCAAATTTCTGATAATAATTAATATAGTTACTATTTGCTGAATGCTGATTGCTGCATTGAGCATTGCATTCATTATAGTCTTACCACAGTGCTACAAAACAAAAGCTATTATCATCTCTATTTTAGAAAGAAAGATAATAAGATACAGAGAACTAAAATAATTTATCAATTAGTGGAGCTTTTGGATGGCAGACCTAGCACTGGATTTAGACAAATGCTGTTTGGCTTCAGAGGTATTCTCCTAACCAAAACCTCTGTTATAATTTATGTAAAGAATTAAAAATGTAATATTTAATGTATTTGTTTGAACTGTTTATTTAACTGAGGACATGGAAATTATTTGCTTTTGAGCATTTTCAAAGTATTTAAAATATTTTTTAGTATTTTTAAATTATTTTGAGACTATTCAAAGTATTTTAAGGACATATTGGGTAAAAGGCTGACACTTTTTACAATGTCCTTTGGACTCTAGGAAAATCATAACAATATTTTTCTTGTTGTTGTTTCAGGGAAGAGTAGCTGACATGTGCCAGAATTTCATAAATGTAATATATGAGAGATGGAGGTTACATGTGTTAAAAATAAGGGAATAATCAATATAAGCTTCAAAAAATCCAGAGTCCTAACCTAATTTTACTAGTAGAAGCCAGAATTAATGAGATTAACACCTGTAATTAATCTGCCCATTGTTATGCTAAAAAAGTACAAACTACGTATCAGGAGAGCCAACATATTTATCAAGTAATGCCTTCATAAGAGACGTACTAAGCTAAATGCTGATACAGAATTGAGACTTCTTGACTCTTCTCTAACATTACATTCCACTTAAATTTGACATTAAAGAGTATGTCAGTATCAGCAGTAATGATATCCTATAGCTCTGCTGGCTATAAGGCTATTTCTGGGCAGGCTGCAGGAACAGGAGGAACGAAATCAGGATGTCCAGGAGTGAACAGGAGTGAACGAGTTGCCTCCTTCAGGTTCTATGTACTGTGCTCTGCACATTGTTTCTTTAGTATTCCCTGGGACTTAACTTGGGACAGCTAAAAACAATAGCAAATCAGATTATTTTAGCCAACAACTTCCAAGATGAATTAAGCTTTTAGAAGGGAAGAAAACTTGACTACAGGCAAAGGCATTTTAATAAACTGCATTAGTATCCACCAAAAACTTTTCAAATCACAAAGGGATAATATTTATTCTTTCTGATCTGTTTAAAAATTTGAGCTACATATTTCATGAGCCTGTGTTAACCCACAGATAACACTACAGTGAGAGTTTTCTTTTATAAGCAAAAGACAGTAAGAATAACTATAAGGCATGTGCAGGTAGAACATTTGTGCCCTGATCTTAGTTTTCCCTCTATTTTGCATGTAATTGATATTTACAGCTCACAGATGATTTTAGTGATTTAGGTTGAGTCTCAGAAGCATTGAGAATTTTTAAATAGAGAAAAGCCAATTAGTGGAATGTGAAGAGCATGGGCTATGGGAAGTGAGAAGATGGAATGGAATATGGAATTTCAATTCCACATCTTACAATGTAGAGAAGTGTGTTGCCTGATCTCATTTCACTAACCTTCACAATGAGATAATACATCTCCATCTCAGGATAACTTAAAAAAATAAATGAGATAATCTATGTAAACATCGGGTATATCCGAGCGTCCAACAATTAGGGAAAAATATTATAATTGGTAAATGGAATTATATTCAGTTTTACTATTCACTAATCTCACATTTATTAACTGTTTTTCTAAACCTTAGTGGAAACAATCCTCAAGTAACAAAAAAACCTCAAATCAACTGTATTTGCCTTTGACTGAAACTTTAAAAAAAACTTGTGTTGTGGTTTTTTGTGTGTTTTAGGAGAAAGTGAGATATTTATTTAACCCTACCCCTAAGATGTTATGTGTTTCATCAAAGTTTATCTAGTTTATGCCAATCTCCATACCTTCTACATTTATGGAATGCACAATGAGAATTGTTGTTTACAGTATTGACCTAGAAGGATTCTAAGATCCTGAATAATTCACATGTTACTTATATGCATATATATTTTTCTGCTAAAGAAAAAAGTGCTGCAAATTTTATAATTTTTCTAACAGACTAAAATATAATTTTAAAAAAATCAATTTAATCATTAAATTTGATTTACTGAGATTTTAGGTTCTACATTACCTTGAATTTGATTTTTTGTTGTTGTTGTTGTTCTTTCTTTCTCTTTTTTAAAGTAAGCTCTGGACCCAACATGGGGTTTGAACTCAGGACCCTGAGAACAGGAGTCACATGTTCTACCAGCCAAGCCAGCCAGGTGCCCCCTGAGTTTGATTTGTTAAAAAGCAGCTGAACCCTCATAACAATATCATGTGCCTAATTAGCCCAAATTTCCTGGTGAAGATAGCACTAATAGATGAGGATCGCAATTGAATTTGGTCATTGGAGTAGTCCTAGATTACAGATTTCATATATAATTTCTGAAGAAGCCCATCAAATACTCCCATGGTATTGTTCATCTGTAATTATGTATACTTCCTCCTACCAGGTACACGTACGGCCAGCCTGTGCAAGGGAAAGCCCAAATCCGGGTGTGCAGGGAATTTTTTTCCTCTGGGAATTGTGAGAACAACAACAATGAAATATGTGAACAGTTTATTGCACAGGTACAGATCATAATGTTTATTTTTAAAAAATGATCTTGTTCATTTCATTCTGTAGAGAAGGAAAAATTCTCCCTCTACCCTTCATGGTCTTCCACTGGACAAAGAATTTAATTTACATGAAGCAGGTTAACAGAAGGAAAAAAAAAAAAAACAGTTTTATTAGGTGCACATGGAGGTCCCATAATGAAACTGAGATCTAACAAAGTGACCAAGGCAGGTAGTTTTTAGACAATAAATTTGTGAGGAATTGACAGGATAAAGAAAACAGATGTTTGGGAGCTTTTAATTAGTAAGGAATTTTAATCGGAATTTGGTCTGAAGTAGTAGATTAGAAAGAAAGTAACAAGGTTTGTTTCCATAGCTTTCTTCGCTTCAAAGTCTGTTCTCTCTAGGGGTAAGAATGTCTTTTTACTTTTTAGTGCAGTGGCCGTGCCTTTCACATAGGAGATCTGTTTCCTGCTTTCACAGGTACCAACGAGGGTCTGCGTGTCCTCACACTGGCTGTTTCTTAAGAAACTTTTATTTAAAATAATCAGTATGCCAAAGTGGCACATTTGGGGAAGCCTGCCCTCGGCCTCTACAATTTCATTTGTAAGAGGAACTTAACAACACTATTTTCATTTTGCGGATAATGAGGGTTTCAACTCGATAAAGTGAAGAATGAAGAGCAAGTGCAACATCCTTCAATAGTCTCTTATTCTCTAGGCCATATAGATTGTTACCCACCGATGGATTCATAGAATTGTCAAATGTGAACAATCTTATTGGCTTTTCTTGCTTTATATACTGTCTACTGACCTCTCTGATCTTTCTGTGTGGAATCATTAGTTATCTGTTAAATAAATGAATCCCTGATCATACGCACCATGCAACCTAGAACTGTCCTTGTGGAAAAAGTTCATTTGCAAACACCTGCAATTCAGAGTATCTACTTGTATTACTTTAGATTTGAGGTTCATTTGTGAAGGCATGATTTGTTTTCCCAATCTGTAGCATCTTCACATAAGTAAACAATTCTGCCCATTTCTTTGAGAAGCAACTTTGGACTTTGAACATGAAATCTGTATACAGTTCAGTTTATAATTTAAGTCTGATTGTCCTGAACTTATTCACCAAAGTGATGAACATCCTTTAGGTAAATATCAATATTTGGTCAGGACAAGCAGAAATCTTTTAGATAGGAATGCAGGTGAAGAAAGGCTGATTGGAATTCTTCCACATACGCAGCACATTTTCCCATGGCATGATTATAATGTACATTAATTAACTATTTTACCAAGTGATAGGTGTTCTCTTGGCTAATGCCTTTTTCCCCCCATTGTGAAAATAGAGCAGTAAATAATCTGCTAAAACTATCATCTGAGTGGTTTTACTTATTTGATATAGATTCCTTGGGGTGGGTTCCATGAGTTAAAGTAGATAGATGATAGATCGATAGATAGATACAATTATATATACATACAATTTCAGTTTTTAAAAATATTATATTATTGTCCAAAAAGTTTTTAAGCATTCAAATTCTTGTCAGCAACATGTGAGAACACTATATTTCCCAAATTACGGTCATCTGCATATGTATAGCAGTTTTTAAAATGTTGCCATTTTGATAGAAATTTATTTTGTTTTAATTGCTTTACTCATGAGTTTGAGCATATTCATATTTGAATATGAGTTTGAGCAAATTCATATTCTTGTTATCAGTTTGAGTTTGTTCTTTTAAGAACTCTTAATTATCCATTTTTCCTGTTCATGTGAAATTGAAACTTTCTTTTTTTATAAATATTACCCTCCATCCTCTAAGCAAATCTTTTAAGTCTGTTATTTAAATACCAACGTTGGCTGTGTTATTTTTGAAATATCAAAGTTCCTAATGTTTATAAATTCTCGGCCTTAGAAAAAGTTCTCATCTACCACCGTGTTGTATATACAACTATTAAAGCACTTTAAGATTTTAAACATTTCTCTAATCAACATAAAATAGTTTTAGATTATATTCTAAAATAAAACATTTTGTTTTCTTCCAAATGGATGTTCAGTTGTATTATCACCTAATCTTATACAACTTTGCTCTCCCTCTTTATTCTGTATCATGCTCATAAAAGTTTTATCTATTTTATTGGCCTTTCTTTGACTTCAGTTTTATTATTTTCTTTCTGATATTATTTTTGTGTTCCTAAATCATTTATTTTTATTTTCAACATATTCATTCTTTTCTCTAAAATTTCATTTTGTTGGTTTTAAAAAACCTCAGTTCTTTCTTTTTGTTAAAAACACATTGTGTGGGGCTCCTGGGTGGCTCAGTCGGGTAAGCCTCGGACTCTGATTTCAGCTTAGGTTTCATGACCCCAGGGTCCTGGGATTGAGCCACATGGGGCTCCCTCTTCAGAGGAAGGTCTGCTTCTCCCTTTCCTTCTGTCCCTCTTCTCTGCTCATGCTCTCTCTCTCTCAAACTAAAAAAACAAAAAAAAAAAAACAAAAAAAAAACCTTTTGAAAAAAACACATACACACACACTGTGTTTTACTTTTTCCTTTAACCATAGCTTAGTACCATAGATTTTCATGCAAAGCACTTTTTCCCTTGGTATTAATGTTGAGATTCTTATCTCTTTGTCTTGGGGATTAATGAAAAATATTTTTCTCTTAGTTTCAAGGCACTTAAGATTCTTCTGATGACATTTTATATTTCTTTTTAATTTAAATTGTAAATATATGAAGTAAAATTATCTTTTTTTATCATTAACGTTATAGTTGATAATTTAGAGGAGCACATATTCTCGGATCAGAATTCCTAGCTACCACTTTCTATTTGTGTGACCTTGGGCAGATTATATAACCTATCTCTATTTTAATTTATTTACCCTTATAGTGGATGTCTAGCTCATATGGTAGTTTTGAGAATCAAATAAATTGCTATATCCCTCTAACATTTTAAATTTAGAATTAATAGATGCTGTTTATTTTAAAATATAATTAAATCTATATTTCTCTGATTCTTGATGTCACTAATGAAAGATTATCTATAGATTTTTCCTTATTTTAAATGAACAGTTTACCTTAAAAAGTGTTTTGATGTTACACACTTGAAGACTCAAGATGATTTTAATCTCTAATTCTTAAAATATCATTCAGTTCGAGACTCATTCTTTAATTTGTTTCCATCCGCATTGTTTTCAGTAGATTATCCCTGAAATCTATAAAAAATACATTACCTCCTTAACTTGCTTTAGTTGCTGATGAACTCCCACCCCTTCTTTTGTAATTCTTGGTCATTCAACAAGTTTATGGGGTGGTGTGAGGGAGTTAGAAATCTGTGCTAAAACTTTACATCCTTTTAAGACTTTTAATCCCTAATCTTTTCGTTATACCTTGTCTTCATTTTTCAGTTGAGAAACGGTTGTGACACTCAAACTGTAAACACAAAAGTCTTTCAACTCTACCGTTCAGAATTTTTCATGTCATTTCATATCACTGCAACAGTTACGGAATTTGGGACAGGTAACAACCACATTTTATGGGCAACCTGGGGATATATGCAGCTTACTGGAGAGAAGTTTATCGAGTTAGCAATACTCACCAAATAGAGATCATTCATTCTTCAACATTGTCAAGTAGAGTATATTTGTCAATAGGTCAAACTGAAGGTTGCTTTTGAAAAGACTTTCTACGTAATATGTAAAATAAACAAATTATGTAAATGCTACATATTTATATCTGCTTCTGTGCCTGCATCAATCAGAACAAGGAAGTTTCTCCTAAAGTAGTAGAGCTAAGCTAATAAATTATGGATTTCTCTTTAACTTTGTGTAAATCAGTTGTAAATCAGTTGATAAACAATTGCCCGGGTCTAGTCTTTGATTTAATGCAGGAGATCACGATTTATATCTAGAAAGTCAAATCCAGCTCCATACTTACTGATGTGAAGTTTACTGGAACAGGACCCCATATGTTAACCTTGCTTAAGAGCTACAGTTACAAGGTTGAATAGCTGTGGACCTTGTGGTGCAAAGCTTAGAATAATAACTATGAGATCATCTTCACAGAGAAAGTTTGTCAACCTCTAATTTGATACAAATGGAGACAGTGGCAAGTGTAAAATATTAATGAGACATTTACATGTAATAAGTGCTCAATAAATAAAGAATGGAAAAGAAAAAGGGGGAAGTGAAAATTAATTTGGGATGGAGAAAACCAGATTCAATTACTAATTATTTCTTGTTACTTAAAAATGATTAGGATAATATTATTTATAAAGTGCTTTATAGAAATGTACTTGATCAATAGTGTATGACATTCATTATGGATGTTTGTCACATTCATATTATAACTTAGCTAGATATGTTTACCTCTGCTTACCACACAGTTTGCTGATACCATAGTGCATTTTTATTTACTTTGCTTTCAGGTATTGTTCTTATCCGGCAAAAGTCTAAAAGCATAGTTATCTGGTAGGCTAAGGAAAGGTTTAAAGGAAGGGAAAACTTTATTCTTGAGATATCTGTGAGATTGTGTCATAAAAGGAGTTATAAGCCAGAACTGAGTAGAATGGTGAGAGGAAGAAAATTAAAAGCATTTTCTCCTGCATCTGATTCAAATACTTTCATTATTCAGTTTGATGTATACTATAACTACATAGATATGGAGCATTCTGGAACATGCTCCAAAGCACCCACATCTCCCTTTCAATGTAGAACAAGAATGTAATTCTGTATACAGAAGTTTGCCATGTCCTTTAAGCTGTTCTTTCGAGAGTCTTGATCGAACAATTATCCTCCCTCACACTATTTTTCACTTCTTACAGGTGTGCAAATCAGTGAAATAGCTTCTACTTTTATCACTCAACTGCTTGGGAGTGTGAGCTTTGAGAACATGGATCCTTTCTATAGAAGAGGAATTTCTTATTTTGGAACTGTAGGTCTAACTTAAAAATACATGTTCTCTTTTCATTTTCAGGGATCATGGATTGCCCTTTTAAAGTTTCTGGAGATATTTTTCCTATTTTCATAACACATTTGTAGCCTTACTGCATCTGATAGATGAAGAAAAAGTCCCAGGGAAAAAGAAAGCAATAGACAAAATTGTATCTGTTTCCATTTTATGTATCTTTTAATAGAACACCTTTCTGGAATTTCATAAAATTACAAGTCAATAATCAGATTAAGGAATAGAAAAATTCCTTCTCTGTAGAAATGTGATGTTTGAGTTTTAAAACTTAATTTTTTTTTTTTTTGCACAGCTTAAATTTTCCAGTCCTAATAATGTGCCGATGGCGGACAAGTTATTGCAGTTGAAGCTCAATGACAGAATTATAGGAAACTACACCACAGATGAGAATGGGGAAGCTCCTTTCTCTATTGACACTTCAGATATATTCGATCAAGCGTTCAACCTGAAAGTAAGACATCAAAAGTAGACAGGATCCCACAACGTATTTGAGTGTTAGGGATTTTGAACATTAGGAATCGCTTAAAAGATTATTTGTATTAAGAATATATTTTAGGGGTGCCTGGGTGGCCCAGTCAGTTAAGCATCAGACTCTTGGTTTTGGCTGAGGTCATGGTCTCAGAGTCATGAAACAGAGCCCCCTTGGGCTCTGTGTTCAGTGTGAAGTTTGCTTAAGACTCTCTGTCCCTCTCCCTCTGCCCCTCCCCACTCTCTAACAATAGATAAATAAATCTTTTTTTAAAAGTATCTTAACAAAGTTTTAAAATTTAAAGTATTTTATATGTTTGTTCATTCATTAAATTATATGTGAGAATACTTATTCAAGAAGATGTTGTTATAAAGTCTCTACCAACCAATAGTTTCCTCTGAGAAACTAGAGAGAGTTCATGCAGTTGAGTTGTTTTTTCCCCCTTTTGATCATTTGATGCATAGATAGGGAAGTACTATGATGTCTATTTTTCTGCTTCTTTCTTTTTTTTCCCCCATTTTTTAAATTAACATATAAAGTATATATTCCCCTGGGGTCCAGGTCTGTGAATCATCAGGCTTACACATTTCACAGCACTCACCACAGCACCTACCCTCCCCAATATTTTTCTGCATCTTAAACAGAATTTTGGAGTTAATTTGTCCATGCACATAGATAGCTAAAAGACGCAGGGTGTAAGGCTGTCCCCTGACTTCAATTACAAAGTAAAAAAAAAAAAAAAAAAAATCAGCATAGGCCTAATAAAATATACATACAATTATGGTCATGTTTTATATACAGAAAAGAAGGAAGTGTTATTATTATTTTACTCCCAATAACTTGATATTTGAAATGTCACCCACAAGCTAAGATTCCTCCCTACTTTGAAGAGTTAAGAAGCCTTCCATTCTGAAATAATCCCTGTCTTTAAGGGTCTTTATTTCCCTAAGATCCTTTGCTTTCTTTTTCTTATCAGGCCACATACCTTCGACCTATGAGCTGCCATCCCTCCAGCTGGCTAACACCTGAGTATGTGGATGCTCATTTCTCAGTTTCACGCTTTTACTCCCGAACCAATAGCTTCCTGAAGATTGTTCCTGAGCCAAAGCAGCTTAGATGCAATCAACAGAAAATTGTTACCGTGCATTACTCCCTAAACAGGGAAGGATATAGGGATGATTCAAGTATCAACTTTTTTTATTTGGTAAGTCTCAGTTGATGGATCCTTGGGTCTTGTCTAGTTGTCTGCCTAGCACAGGGCAGGTTGGAAAGGGTATGTCCATCATCCCGTGGCATCTGAGTGAGTTGACCTTCTCACTTTGCTGGGAATGATATTGGAGCTATTAAGAACAAACAGAAACTAGTAAATGAACCTCTAAACATAAGCCAACAAACACATAAAAAGATCCAAGGCAATTTCAATTTCCCTAAGGTTGAAAAACTTGCTATTCAGGTCTACAGTTTTAATCATTTGATTATAACTTATACCAAGCATTTATGATCCTTCATGAGACTGCAACGTTAGGTGTATACCAGAGAGTAAGGCACAAGGCTGCTCATTTTGATAAGCAATAAAAGGAATTCGCTTTTTTGGTTCTTTCCCCATATTTATCCATTCTGTCCTTATAAAGCATATTGAAAGATAGAAGAGATAGACTTTTCCACCCCCAAGGATGCCTCCATTTTACAGATAAGGGAACGGTGGTGAAGAAGTGAAATGACTTGGCTTATCCAACGCCAGACAGTCTAAATAATTCAGAGATCTGTAAACGCCCTTGCACAGTACACTGTGTATCATTCATGAAGTTTCTAACACATAATGGGCTTTCAATTAATCATAGTTTCTGTGTCCTTTTCCAAGTTGTGCAGAGTCTACGTTTCACACTTGTTCACAGAAACTACCTTCTCTTCGGAGTAGAATTCTCATTAAGCCATTAATTATCCATTTTTAATATCTGTGAATTGGGTGATGCTACTCATTTTGTTTTCTTTGTTCTACACAGGTGATGGTGAAAGGAGCTATCTTCCTCAGTGGACAGAAGGAAATCAGAAACAAAGGCATACTTAATGCATTCATTTTTTACTATGTGCTCTGCTTTCATTTTTCTTTCCTTTTAAGGAAATGTTACAGGGATAGAGTCAAGAGGTTAGGAAGAGCACTTAATGTTAACCCTCAGTGGCTGGAAAGCAGTAGTACGGCCCAAGGTCTCCTTCCAACTATTTCAAAGAAAGGTTTCTACTTGCTTCTTTTATTGCCAGGTCATCAAGCACACTAGAGAAAAGTGGTGTCCAAAACCCAAACATTGTTAGTGCCTAAACTGTGCAGTCTTTTTTATTTGTGCACATAGTTCCCATTATTTAAGTACTTTGCCTTTCAAATAAAGCCCAATTTGCTCTTCCTTCCCATAAGCCATTCTCTTTTAGCTAAGTGTAGCCAGTGAGCCTGGAAACTTTGGGCACTGTACCGGTTAATGACGTCTCCTATTCACACAGCCTGGAATGGCAGCTTCTCATTCCCGATCCACATCAATGCTGATCTGGCTCCTGTGGCTGTCATGCTTGTCTACACCCTTCACCCCAGTGGGGAAATTGTGGCCGACAGTGCCAGATTCCAGGTTGACAAGTGCTTTAAAAACAAGGTGATGTTTCTTCTATTTCTTGCCTGTCTTGAGAGAGAGAGAGAGCAGTGAGCACTTTTCTCCCTGTTGTCTTCTAATATAATTACTATGACCTTTATGTGGTGATCTCAGAGTAAATGCTGGTATAATTAAATTATTAGGGATAAGGGAATTGCCAGCAGAATGAATAACTTTTGGTAGCAATGCCAATCTTGAGATGAGAGGAGGATGGTGAAGATGTCCTTGTAGGGAGAGTTAAGGGTGAGAATGGGCAGGAGAAACATAGGTACAGAAATCTATAAACTTTTATTTGGAAAAGATCACATTTATTCAAATTATTTTGAATGCATTCAAACGTATTTATCTTTTTTTTTACGTATTATTTATTTTTAAAGTGATCTTACTCTCCTTTTCTTCCTCCACTGCAGGTTAGCATAAAGTTCTCTAAGGAGCAGGGGCTACCCGGTTCCAACACCAGTCTCTACCTGCAAGCAGCCCCTGACTCATTCTGTGCGCTCCGGGCTGTGGATAAGAGTGTCCTTCTGCTGAAATCAGAACAACAGCTGTCAGCTGAAAGTGTAAGCTCTCATTTCCTCATTTTCATCTGGCTTATATTTTTTTGTTTTTTAAGATTTTGTTTATTTATTTGAGAGAGCAAGAGAGAAAAAGCATGAGCAGGGGGAGCAGCAGGCAGAGGGAGAAGCAGACTCCCCACTGAGCAGGAAGCCTGATGTGGGGCTCCATCCCAGGATTCTGGGAGGATGACCTGAGCCGAAGGCAGCCCCTTAATGGACTGAGCCACCCAGGCATCCTCGGCAAATGTTTTCATTTGAGATGAATGTACTAAGAATATCAAATATTTCTTCCTTTGTTCATGGGTTACATGTTTGATTTTTCTTGAAACCTAGAGTTAAATCTCCATGTTAAAGGATAAGTTTGGGTACAGCACCCAAAATTGTTATCTATGAACAGATCTTATATTGTCATAAGCATTTCCAGACCAGCCATTCTCGAGTTTGAAACATCAAAATTATTCCCATTAATAACTGTTGGATATCTTCCCTTTATTTTTAACACAAGAACATATAAATATTGAGATGTATGATCCTACTCACAACTAATTTAATAAATTAAATATTTTATTATTATTAAATATACCTACTACTTTAATCTATTTGAGCTGCTACCAAAATAAAATAAAATAAAATAAAATAAAATAAAATAAAATGCCCCAAATTAGATACCTTACAAACAGTAAAAATATTTCTCACACTTCTGAAGGCTGAAATTCTAAGATGAGGGGGCCAGCATGGTCAGTGAAGTCCCTCTTCTGGTTTGCAGATTTCTTGTATCTTCACACAGTGGAAAGGACAAGAGACATCTCTCAGGCATCTGTTATAAGGTCATGAATCTCATTCTCTACTCGTTCTACCCTCATGACCAAATCACCTCCCAAAGTCTCCACCTCCTAATTCCCACAATGGGCATCAGGATTTCAACACATTTATTTTGGAAAGATACATTTAGCACCTGTGTAGTTTAGAAAATGTGCAAAATACACAAAGAAATGAAGAAGGAAATCTTCAAAATCATTCATAATCTTAACACTCAGACTTTTTTATTTCACAAAATGGACTTTTATTTTACAGAAATGAACATTTATGATACTATTTTTTAAATCTGTTTTCTGAAGGTATATCTATGTTACAAATGAAATCTCCCTGAAAAATGCAATTTTGTTTTCTGCTTTTAACATTCTATAGTACATCTAGTTTTAAGTATAAACTATAAAAATTAATTAATAACAATATACTAATAATGATAATCATGACATAAACTGTGTTTTTTCCCAGTGTGAAAGTTAAATACATATAAATTTCTTATTGGTGCTAAGAAGCTTCTAACTGATTTCAAAGTCAGTTAGAAAAGGATCAGAAAATAAAGGATAAACATATCTGTAAGTGTGGAAAATATATATATACTTTCTAAGAGTTTCATAGAGCCAGACTAAATAGCTTCTGCTCATTCTTCCTACTACTGGAGGTAGCAAAGTCTTAGAAAAACCACCTTGAGGGAAAACCATTAAAGATCCACCATAGAAAATTCCAGAAGCACTTCACCAGACCAGAAGATTCAAGAGAATGAGAATATGATATTAGAGCCAAAAGAGGTTGCCCTTAGTTATTATCTATAGTCATATTAACAGTGTAAATCAAGCAAAGTTATATAAATGAGTGTATTCCAACTCATATTATTAAACTTTTAATATTATGTAAGTTTAATTTTTAGTTCTAAATAGTGTTAAAGATTTTATTTATTTTATTTTATTTTATTTTATTTTAGAGAGAAAGAGAGAGAAAGCCCAGGTCAGGGGCATAGGGAGAGGGAGAGAGAATCTCAAATAGACCACACTAAGCAGAGCCTGACTCAGAGCTCAATCTCACAACTCTGAGATCATAACCTGAGTGGAAACTTAGAGTCAGAAACCTAGCTAACTGAGCCATACAGTTGTCCTCATTTTTTCTAAAGATTTTTTTAATTTATTTATTTGACAAACAGAAATCACAAGTTGGCAGAGAGGCAGGCAGAGAGAGAGGAAGGGAAGCAGGCTTCCCGCTGAGCAGAGAGCCCAATGTGGGGCTCAATCCCAGGACTCTGGGATCATGACCCGAGCCAAAGGCAGAGGCTTTAACCCACTGAGCCACCCAGGTTCCCCTGTCCTCATTTTTAAAAAAGATTTTACTTATTGATTTTTACTTTGGTGGGGGCAGAAGGAGAGGATAGAATCTCCAGCAGACTTCTCACTGAGCATGGAGTCTTAAATAATTTTAAAAGATGTAAGAATTATACAGAGAACTCTCGTGTACTCTTTACCACAGTCACCAATTTTTAGCCACATTTGTTTTCCCTTTCTCATTCTGTCTCCCCACCCCCACACACACAAACATGCCCACATATATATATACATAGCATTTCCATTTTTTTTTCCTAAACCATGTGAGAGTGGGTGGAATCCTTCACGCTACACTATTCCTTAATATATCAGTGTTCATTTCCAAAGAGCAAGGATATGCTCCTACATAATTACAATAGAGTTGTCAAATTTAGAATATTAAACGTTGATTCAATACTTTGGATCAGATGTCCCCTTTGCCACATATTTTTCCTAATTTAGTACAAGATCCAAGACAGGATAACATACTGCATTTGGTACTCATGTTTCTTTAGTTTCATTTAACCTAGAACACAATCTTTCTTTGTCCCTTATGAAATTGATATTTTGGAGAACTTAAGCCAAATATTTTATTTGTTTGGGTTTTTGTTGTTGTTATTGTTGTTGTCTTGGGGTTTTGTGGGGAGGGTTGTTTGTTTTTTTGTTTTTTTACAGAGACAGTATAAGCAAGGGTATGAGGGAGAAGGAGAGAGAGAAACTTAAGTAGCCTCCATGACATGGAGCCTGATACAGGGCTCCATCTCATGACCCCAAGATCATGAACTGAGCCAAAACCAAGAGTCAGACTTTTAACAGACTAAACTAAACCACCTAAGTAGTTTTTGATAAATGTTCCTCATTTTAAGTTTTTTTCTGATATTTCTCATGATTGGGGCAAAATTATACATCTCTGTCCAGAATACCACATACATGATACTGTGCACTTTTCAAGGTATGCAAGATCCATCTGCCCATCATTGGTGATAGTAATTTTGATCACCTGATAAATGTGTTTCCATATATCTCCATGGGCTATTTTCTTCCTTCAACTAATAAGCAATTTGTGTTTATTAAAACTATTTGTATACCCTGCTCCTCATCAAAATTTCCTTAGAGTTAGCATCCATTGATACTTTTTGCCTAAACCAATATTGGTGTGATAGTTGAAACATGATTTTCTAATTTTCCCTCTTCCTCTTTATGATGACACAAAACTTGCCAAATTTGTCAAAATAAAAGGAATGCTTAAAATCATAGGGAACCATGTGATTTTTTTTCTCATAGGTGTACAGATTGCTTCCAAATATAGAACTATATGGTTATTTCCATCATGGGCTCAACCTTGATGATAGCAAGCTTGACTCTTGCATTCCTCAAAAGGATATGTTTTACAATGGTTTGTATTATGTACCTGTAAGCAATTATGGTGATGGAGACATCCATGATATTCTCAGGGTAAGATCATTTAAGATTTTAAAAATTATTTCATCTCAATTTTAATTTTAGTATTCAGAATTCATATCTATGTCTTATTAATTGTGTGCTTTTGTTCCTATTCTTGGAGATCATAATTTATTTAAAGATCACTCTGCAATTGTCTTATAAAAAGGAGATATTAATTTTTGTTGTTTTTCTCTTTTTTAAAAAATAAATTAGTTGCTGTGAAGATATAAAAGCCTTATGTTTGAAGTAATGAGACAGTTTTCAATTTATTGCAAGAGATGTTATGCAAAACTCATCAAATCAGGAGGCTAAAATATATTCCAAACTCTATCTATACTGAGGCTATCCATTGGATATGCTGAGGCCTCTAAAAAGGATCTTTACAATTGAGGTCAAAGGTATAGAAGAAAAGGGGCATATAATTGGGCAGACCTTAGCTTAAGTCCCAATTCTCCAAAAGACTGACTGCATTCTGTGTGTGTGTGTGTGTGTGTGTGTGTGTGTGTGTGTGTGTGTGTGTATTTGGTGTTAATTAGGGTGATGATAGTGCTTATATCAGAAGTATTTTTCCCTTTGAATTAAGTGGGGAATGATTTAAAATACTTATCCAAATCCTAGCACATAATTGCTAGATAAGCCATAGTGCTTATCATTTTTTTTCCAAATTAAAGATTTTCCATACATCCAATAGTGGTGACTTGACTTCTAAAATCCCAGACCCTTGCTAGCAGAGGAAACCTCTTTGTGTCATCTCCTTATGATTATAGTATAGTTGATAGGACTTTTTGGGTCTTAACATGAAAGAAATGCACAACTTTCTCTTGCTGTTTTTTTCTTTGAAGGCTATGGGTCTGAAAGTCTTTACCAATCTTCATTATCGGAAACCAGAAGTATGTTCAATGGAGAGAAGGCTGCCATTCCCTGGGCCGTTGTATCTAGCCTCAGAAGAATATGCACCAATGTACAGTTATGCCCCATCTAGAATTGTGTGTGAGTAATCTAGAATTTCGTGTCTGAGAGATGGCTAAAAGAATTCATGGAATTGGGTATATTTGGGATAAAACTATACAAATTGGGATTTGGGTGTGAATTATACCATGTTTTTGGCTACAACTAGACATCTTGCAAGTGAACAAAGCAGGATAAGGCAGACCGGAAATGATTTTTGTTTTGGTTTGGTTTTTTTTTTTTTAAAGATTTTATTTATTTATTTGACAGAGAGAGATCACAAGCAGATGGAGAGGCAGGCAGAGAAAGAGAGAGAGGGAAGCAGGCTCCCTGCTGAGCAGAGAGCCCGATTCGGGCCTCGATCCCAGGACCCTGAGATCATGACCTGAGCCGAAGGCATCGGCTTAACCCACTGAGCCACCCAGGCGCCCTTGGTTTGGTTTTTGTTAAAAAGAAGAATTAGCGAAAAAAGAAAGGATGAATACCCAAGTTTTGTAGCAACATGGACGGGACTGGAGGAGATTATGCTGAGTGAAATAAGTCAAGCAGAGAGAGTCAATTATCATATGGTTTCACTTCTGTGTGGAGCATAACAAATAGCATGGAGGACAAGGGGAGATGGAGAGGAGAAGGGAGTTGAGGGAAATTGGAAGGGGAGGTGAACCAGGAGAGACTATGGACTCTGAAAAACGATCTGAGAATTTTGAAGGAGTGGGGGGTGGGAGGTTGGGGGCACCAGGTGGTGGGTATTGTAGAGGGCACGGATTGCATGGAGCACTGGGTGTGGTGCAAAAATAATGAATACTGTTATGCTGAAAAAAATTTAAAAATTTAAAAAAAAAAGGGGGAAAAAAAAAAAGAAAGTGTCCGCAGCGCTGGGCACACGGGACCCCTCAGTAAGGAGGCAGAGGGAACTTAACTGGGACATTTCCGAGGTGTCTTCACACACAAGCACACACAGGCTCTACCGGGTTACATGCTGCCCCATCAAACGTACACCGAATGGGCTGCAGGTGGTCATCGGCATGGCCTCCAGAAGCCCCAGGTGAAGACAAGCCTATGACAATGACAGCAGCTGCAGGGAATTAAGAGGCTTAGGTGGGTGAAAGTCAATGTCACCTTATACTAGGGGTTTTAACCTGGGATCCAAGGAGGAATTCAGAGGTCTGTGGACTGAGATGGGAAAAGGTTGCCATTTTTAGACTCCCTGACCTCTAATTGAAATGTAGCATTTTCATGAGCACTGGGCATTGTAGGTAAGCGGTGAATCACTGAATCCTATGCCTGAAACTAATATTGTGCTGTATGTGGACTAACTAAAATGTAAATAAAAATTTGAAAAGGGGAAAAAAAAAAGAATTAGCTTCAGCTATGAAAGGAAGTTTATTTTTATTGGTAGAGCACAATGTCAGAAGAGCATAGGAAGCTGGCAATGTGTAGGGATGTGGGAAGACAGTCATTATAAGTGAGTGTGATACTTGAGAATGAGGCGTCCTGATGGAGCCCTTATACCTTTATTATGTATAAACCATAATACACAGAGTTCAAGAGAAAGGGTATTTTAACTCCCAGATAGCCAAAAAGCTGGCATCAGAGAAGTGTGTTCAACTATTAGTCCATTTTCTGTTGGAGAGCCTGTAAGCACAAAAATCAGCCATAGTCTTAGATGAATAAGGTAATTAAGCAGATTTTCAAAACAGAAATTTAGTCAGAGAAGCAAAATGAAACAAATCATCAAAACAGAAATAAAATCAGAGCTGAATTCCAAGTCTGAAAATAATTGAAGAACTCTCTTAAATCCTTCTACGTAACGTTGAATTAGTCCATTAATTGAAGTGGGGCTGATCCTGAAGGTGAGTACCAGAAACTACATGAGAAAAATGAAAGGCCTGACAACTTTATACAAGTGTGGACTCAGGGGGTAGTCAAGAGGCCTTAGAAAGTCGAGTTTGAAACTACTTTGGAGTCCTAGTCAAGAGGTTGAAGCTTTCTACTTTTCTGCTCCTCGATGACACCATATTCAGTAAGCCTTATCAGAAACATTTCAACTTTTTAGTATCTTTCAATAAAATGTGCTGAAACCTAAAGTCATTCATTTTAATATCTTCTTTCTTCTGTTACGCATTTGTTAAGTCGCTCAACAAACATTTACTGAGTTACAGGCACTGAGTTACACATTGTAAAGGCAGTGGCTTAATCTTTACTGTCCTGGAACTTTTAGTCTAACAGGGAAGTATTACAACGAAACAGGTAATTCCAAAAGCCTTGGGAGAGTACATTACATGGAAAGAATATGAATAGAAGACGTAAATTTCTAAATTTCTCAAGGGCCTCTTATATCCCCCTGAAAGAAAGAGCATTTATACCAAGACCTCAATGATGAATGATAATGCACCACAAAAAGAGATAGAAGGGCATTCCAAGCAGGGAGGAAAATATCCTGAAACACTAGCTAAGAAAATAAATTCCGAATGTCAGAAGGGTGGCTTCCGGGCCAGGGTGAAGACAGCCGAAGCAAGAGGGGTAGACAGCTCATGGAGACCTTATAAGGGTATTTAAAGAGTTTGGAACTCATTTTCATGAATAATGCACAATGACAAGTTTTCAGCCAATAATCTAATATGTGTTTTTCAAAGTTATCTTTGGCTGCTCTGTGGAAAAGGAGATTGGGATTTGGGCTGTTTGTATGAAATATTCTAAATGCAACTAAGTAAATTGAGAGAGGGTGATGCTTGGACTACCATAAAAAGGCATGGAGCACTGGGTGTGGTGCATAAACAATGAAATTTGGAACACTGAAAAAAAATAAATAAATAAAATTTTTAAAGGCAATGGAAATAGAGAACCATGGATAGATTTGAGAACTGTTTTCAAGCAGTTTTCATCAGATTGGTTAGGATAGGAAATGCGGGATGGAAGTGCTGAATCAAGGACAACTCTTAAGTTTCTGATTGGGGTGAGTGGATTTTGGTACCTTTCATGGAGACAGGAAATACTGGAGAGTAGTAGGTGGAAGATATAATGCATTTGCTTTTGAAAGAATTTCACTTAAAATGCAACTGAAAAGAAAATGTGTGCATAAGACTATGACACGCATAAGTCTGGAACTCGGAAGAGAGGTCCAGGCAGGAGACACAGAGGTGGGGGGAGGGAGGGCAGACATCAGCTCACATACTGTAATGGTGTCATGTGTGAGGATATCAATGGGGAAACAGTGAATAAAGAAAAGAAGAGGACCTAAAACAGCTCTTAGGAACAAGTCAAAGAGGGAGAAATTACATCTTCAAATGAGAATGGCAAAAAAGAGAACTAGAAGGATATGATGTCACAGAGGTTAACATCAGGGACTATTTAAAAAGAACACTGTGATTATGATTGCCAAATACAGCCTAGAGGCAAAGAAAGTGAAAGTAAGTGTTCTTTAGAATTAGTGATATTGATAACACTAGAAATTCTAGGGAAGGTTAGCAGAGTGGAACTGGCAGACACCAGAATTTCAAATGAGAAACTCCATTTATGGAATAAACATCACTTTCTCTAAATTTGGTTGTGGAGGAACAATGTAGGCTGATTGTTGTTTGTGTCTGTTTGTTGTTGTCTTTAATAATGACAGAGATTTGAACAACAAAATACTGATGCCTTGGTTGAGATGCACATTTATTGGCAATGAGCCCCGGGACCAAAGCATTGTGTGGTTAAACACATGGCAATAGATATGTGTCATTGAAACCCATACCTTCATTCTCTCCTAAGAAAGCATTTCTTTTTCTTTTAGCTCACGAAAGCATGAAGGAGAATTTTGGCTATGTAGAACAGGCTATAAGAGAAACAGTAAGAACAAACTTTCCAGAGACATGGATATGGGACCTCGTCAGTGTCGAGTGAGTTTTTGAGTTTTCTCTCCTACATGTCTTTATTTCTATTTTCTTTTTGTTGTGATCTCTTAAACTTTACTCCTGGATATATAAAGCGGTACCATATTTGTAAAAGACATTATACTATTCATTTGTATGTACTGACCATGTATTTTATTTTTTTCTATAGCATTGTTTCTCATTTATTAATCTCATGCAGATAGATGTAAACTACCTCAAATTTTTTTTAAAAACTGCACTGTTTAAAGAAATGTGATTTTTTTTAAAGGTTTTATTTATTTATTTGTCAGAGAGACAGGCACAAGCAGGGGGAGTGAGAGAGGGAGAAGCAGGCTTCCCGCAGAGCAAGCAGCCTGATGTGGGGCTTGATCCCAGGATGCTGGGACCATGACTTGAGCTGAAGGCAGACGCTTAACAACTGAGCCACCCAGGCGCCCCAAGAAATGTGATATTTTTAAGGATAAATTTCATAGAAATCCAGCTCTCAAGATTATTACCCGGTGCCCTGTCTAACCGTTTTAGCTTCCTTTTAACCTTCAGTTAAAATCTTTTTGCTTATGGGACACTTGAGTAGCTCAGTCAGTTAAGTGTCTGCCTTTTGCTCAGGTCATGATCCCAAGGTCCTGGGATGGAGTCCTGCATCAGGCTCCTGGCTTCTCCCTCTGCCTGATGCTCCCCTTGCTTGTACTCTCTATCTCTCCAACAAACAAATAATGAAAATCTTTTAAAAAAAAAAAAAAAAAGCTTTTTGCTTGCTCTGGACTTAATTTAGTTTCCTCATTGAGACAAAGAATACGTTTCATCAATGATCTCTTCTTAGTTCCTCAGGCTCGGCAAATCTGTCCTTCCACATCCCTGATACTATAACCCAGTGGCAGGCAGATGGCTTCTGTGTGAATGGTGATGCTGGATTTGGCATTTCATCAACAGCTACTCTGGAAATCTCCCAACCTTTCTTTGTTGAAATGACCTTGCCCTTTTCAGTTGTTCGAAATGAACAATCTGATCTGATTGTCAATGTCTTCAGCTACCTGAACACATGTGTAGAGGTAAGTTCTTCCCTTTGACCTAGAGACGAAATCTACAAGGCCAAAAGATCCCTCAATAGTTTCCTTGAATATCACCATATTCTTTTTATTCTCAAGGGCAAAATGGTATGATAAAGTGATAAGACCTGTTTCCATATTCCTTAGGCCAAGACAGTTGCTTGAATTCACAGCAAAGATTTAAATACCGCTTTGACAATGCCATTTCATAACGATGTGTGTTTTACCTGATTTTTCTTCTTGTGAGAAGTCATTTGGTATCTTTAATTTTTGCTAACTTAGAATAGTTAATTTTCTCAAGATGGGAAGAGGATTAGTAACAGCCAGGTGTTTGGAGTGCCACCCTCATTGCATGGCGATTTTTTTAGATTTCTGTTCAGCTGGAAGCATCTCAGGATTTTGAGGCAAATACCAGCACCCCTAAAAACAATGGCAGTGAGGTTATCCAACCTGGAGAGAGGAAAACATATGTCTGGACTCTATTACCTAAGATATTGGGTAAGCAGCTATGTGTATGCCAATCTCTCATGGAAAGCCAAACTTTTCTCCTTTCCTTTTTTCCTTTTTTTTTTTTTACTTTTATTTCCAGTATGGTTAACATATAGTGTTATATTAGTTCCAGGTGCACAAAATAGTGGTTCAATAATTCTATACATTAGTCAGGGCTCATCACAATAAGTATACTCTTAATCCTTGGGGTGGGTGAATTAGGTGAGGGGGAAAACCAGCTTATTTTTATTGCCTTCATTTATTTTCCATACATCCTCTATACAAACATAATTTTCTCCCTCTCTTTTTTTAAAATCCTCAGTTAAAAATCCTATTTTTATAATCTAGTTTCTGGTAGCTCATGCTTGTGTAGAGCAAAACTACCATTCATTTGTATAAAATTATTTGTATTTGTATAATGGGATTGAAATATGATATAAATGCCAGTTTTCATGATCTATCAAATCTGTATATCATATCCTAAAAGAAGGTGGTATTTTCACTAATTTTGCCCAATTCCTTCACTTCTAACTTACTTCTTCACCTGTCATCATGAACGTGTGTCACTTATCCCAAAATTACTCCTTGATCACAAATTGCCACAATTTGCAGATTTACTAAATATATCCTGAGACACCAAAAATACTGAGCACTTAGGTGGAGATAAAACACTGAGAAGAGTAACATCTTCATGCATATATTATTGCAATATAGAGAAATAAATTTGGAAGTAGACTGTTGAAAAATATAAGGGAAGGGTTAAAAAAGAGTCTAGTAAACAGAAAAAGCTAGATGTGGTAGATGCATAAGACTTATTATCATTTATGTAAAAATTGTCATTAAAATTTTCTTTATTTCATGTCCCCTATTCATTGTATTTTTGGGGAAGCAAAGAGTTTATTTATGAGATCATTTTAGTTCACCTGTGAGATTGGTCTAAAAGTAGTTTTCCTATTAGATTTTGTTTCTCAGTTGTTCTAACTACTCTAGGTCTTCAAAAATCTTCCCCTAGCAATTAAGATAGAACACTGCATGGCATTTTTTACGGCAAGTTTTATGGCCTTAAGTGGGGGACACAGTTCTAAGAATGAAGAATTGACGGCTTTCTTAAAAAGAAACAAATGAGGCAAAACACAGCAGCAAGGAAAAACAAGAATAGTAAATTGTTTATATATATATATATATGTATATATATATACATATATATGTATATATATATAGGTATTCAGTAATAGTAAAACAAAAGAAATCTCTTTTTCAGTCTTCTAATTTTTACAAGTAAGGAAACTGAAGATCAGCTTTAATTGCATGACCTATGATTCACAAGAAGTTAAAAAAAATGGATTCCTTGCTAACACTCATTTAAATCCAACAACCTTTCCACTATGGCATATTTTACTCTTTTTGCTTGTTCAAACTTGGGATAAGTTAAGAGTCCTGGTTATTTGATGTTATGTTCCTATATGGGCATATGTAACCTTTACAAACAATCAATTATCAAGGAATTGTCTCTGTTGGTTTTGTAAATTATTATTTTTCCTTAAAATGTCTCACTTTTTAATTAAGT
The DNA here is from genome assembly GCF_902655055.1 of Lutra lutra. Lineage (NCBI taxonomy): Eukaryota > Metazoa > Chordata > Mammalia > Carnivora > Mustelidae > Lutra > Lutra lutra. The sequence goes on from NC_062285.1 coordinate 91,383,172, forward strand.
AAATGAGTCATTTATTCTTTGTTTGGTTGGTTTTCAAAAACTTCTTTATTTGATTATAGCTGGCCCACAATGTTATATTAGTTTCAGGTGTACAAATAGTGATTCAACATTTCTATAGGCTATGCTGTGCTCAGCACAAGTATAGCTACAATTTGTCATCACATAAGGCTATTACAATACGTTGACTCTATTCCCCATGCTGTACCTTTTATCGCCATGATGTTCTTTCATTAACTGGAAGCCTGGATCTCCCTCTCCCCTTTCACCCATTTTGCTCCTCTCCCCCACCCCCTACCCTCCGGCAACCATCAGTTTGTTCTCTGTATTTATAGGTCTGATTCTGGTTTTTGTTTGTTCGTTTACTTATTTGTTTTGGCTTTTTTTAGGTAATGAATCATTTTCTTAATGTAAGGAATCTTGAAACAGATAAAACAGAAAATGCCAAATTATCTTCAGGCAGGAAAAAGAGCAAGTTATTTTGGTTTAAGCATAAATATGATGATAGTATTCAGTTCTTTCAGTCCAAGATGTGCTTCATTCGACTCTAATCATTTCCCATTATAGAAGGGGCCAGTCGTCATTTAACTTACATTCGGGAATGTTTTCCAGGGAAAGTGAATATCACTATAGTTGCTGAGTCCAGACAAAGTAGTGCCTGCCCAAAAGAAGGACCTGAGCATGAGAATCTAAACTGGAAAGATACTGTAGTCAAAATTCTGTTGGTAGAGGTATGTACATGTGAAACTCTCAAGCTCTTCCAGATAAAGTTAAATATGAAAAGACGTTCTTCTCGAACAGGCTAAATTAATGGACTCAAGTTACTTTCACGCAAGATATATCATTTTATATGAATTAAAATAGCAATAAAATTCATCCTTTCTTTAATTAATACCTGAATTGATTAATTTAATTGATTTTCTTTAATTAACTTTCCTTAATACCTGAATTAATTAATTTAATTAAAATTAATTTACTGACCCTAGGAGAGTAAAACTTAATACTTGAAACAGGCTTGATGGCACTTAGCTTGCTCCTGACTCGTGTTTCCTGTAGGCCTGTTGCTCTTTCCTTCCTTTTTTTTAACCGACTCTCAAATCAGAGACAAATCTTGTCCTACACTACCATATGGTTCCCACCATCTTCAAAAAGAACTAACACTCGCCAGTGCATATTTCTCAAGTTGCCTCTTGGCCTGTCCCTACTCTGCAAAACACTTTTGTTTATTAATTGGAGATCCTAGACAGGATCAGAGGAGTTGAGAGTGTACCACAATGACATCAAAGTTATCTCTGTCTGACCTATGGGAACACAGGGTCTAAAGTGGGTCATGGAAATAAATGCACGGTGACTTTCAAAATTTAACAGAGGGGAACAGTGAATGGCTCGCCTCCCAGAGACAAACGGGTGCCAGCCATGCCTACGTGGAAGGTGGCCCAGACTCATTATTTTGTGCTTGTTTTTGTTTACTCTTTGACAGCCTGAAGGTATTGAAAGAGAAATGACTCAAAGTTTCCTCATCTGTACAAAAGGTAAGAGGATCTTTTAGGTAGTCAAATTAGTCCCAAAGAAAAATTATCAGTTTATTTCCTCTCCTTCCACATTGGTTCCTTTGCCATACTGAGTCATTTCAGTGATTCCCTTTTCAGTAGCTAGTGGAGGATTATTTCGTTTCATGCCCTATCTTCATTGTTTAATTTTGACGAACAAAAAAGTTTATTTATTTATGAGGTATTTTTTTAATTCACTTAGGACACTGGTCTGCCTCAGTCCATTTCCCCACCTTATATATTTTTGGCTCCTCTCGTCATGACTGCAGCAAAGTATTGGACAGAGAAAGATCAGGATTAGGCTCCTTGTACTCTTGGGATAAAGTAACTGAGAGCTACATCACTGCCCCCCCTTCTCCTGCTTTGTGGCCAACTTGTTGATGATGATCTGATTTCAGCGGGAGTCTCCAAGCTTTTCCTTTTGTGTGTGCTATTTAATCTGTCAGTAGTTTTTTTTATTTTTTTCATACATAAGTAGTTGAGGCACTAAACTAGTGGAAAATAAGGGCCACATTATCCAATACACACATATATACCATTTTCTGAATATACCATTATTCCAAACTAGGTCAGAGATGGCAATTTCATCTTTTCAAACAAGCAACTTGCAAAATAAAAGTAAATAACGGAATCTATTTCCTAATATGTTTGTCCCACACATCTGCCGCTATTGTTTAGAAAAGAAAGTTATCACACTATCGTTTTTATCAATATTTTCTTTCTAGGGACCAAAGCCTCCAAGCAGGTAGTTTTGGACTTGCCAGACAGTGTGGTAGAAGGATCTGCCAGAGCCTTTTTCACTGTTGTGGGTAAGTTGGTTAAGTATTGTCTTTCACGATGATTTGAAAAATTTAAATGAGGTAATTTAAAAAAAAAAATAATAATCCTTACAATAACAGGATGGAGAGATTTTTCTGTAAGTATTAGTTGGAGAAAAGTACTATTGAAGGTCATCCTCTCTATGCTTGTTTCCATGTGGGATCTGAAGGGATTACATACCATTTTCAAATCCATGTCCTTAGGAAACGCTTGTTTCACTGGCATTTAGAAAATAAAGCCTTCTATTATATAACTCATGCATCTGAAATATTAAGTTCCCCTTTTTTAAAAGACCCTATTTATTCATTTAACAGAGAGAGAGCGCGCGCACAAGCAGGGGGAGTGGGAAAGCAGGCAGAGGGAATGGGAGAAGAAGGATCCCAGCTGAACAGAGAGCCCCACTTGGGGCTCGATCCCAGGACCCTAGGATCATGACCTGAGCCGAAGACAGACACTTAACTTACTGAGGCACCCAGAGGCCCCTTAAATTCCCTTTTGAAGAATCAGAATAAACCCTGCTTGTTAAAGATGGTGGGAATTTCATCATAACAGGAAAACTCATGCATAATAATAATAACAAACAAGCAAACAAACACACTCTTATATAATTTCCCCCTCTCTCTGGTAATGAGATTTCCAGAAATATTTTCATACCATAAACTCCTTTCACTTCACCCTTCATGCCTATCTCCTCTTTAGAATTACCTCACGGAAACTTTCCTTATCTCCACCTTTTAAATGCAATTTTAAATATTTCCTGCTTTCGTTATGCCTCTTTTATCCACAGTTACTAATGCTGAGATGCCAACTATAAGCAGTAGTAACCTTCAGCTTTTCTTATTTTTAGGGGATATTTTAGGACTTGCGATGCAAAATCTGGAGAATCTTCTCCAAATGCCATATGGATGTGGAGAGCAGAATATTGCCCTGCTAGCATCGGAGACCTATATCCTTGACTATCTGAAATCTATTAAACAGTTAACAGAAGAAGTTAAATCTAAGGCTTTCTTTTTCTTGTCTAATGGTGAGACCATTTAAGTAATTTCTGCCTATAAAAAATAAAATCAATTTTTACTAATACTAAGATGTCACAAAGTTATCATTATAAGCTATTCTCATGGGGAGAAAATGGGTCTGAACTCTGAACTGGGGTGTTCTGACTCCTCACTATTCTTTTTTTTTTTTTTTTTTTTACCTCAGTATATGTGTGGTCATTTAGCTTCGTAATTCAGAACAATAACATTTCAAATTATGAGCCCAGTTTTTTTTAATCTGAATATTTTGCCAAGCTACCTAGTTTGTTGCTACTGTTACTAATAGTAGTTATAAATAGTTCATTTATCAACTTCTATATTGGTTGGCTCAGTGGTGTTCCATTACAATGAAGTGATTGGATTTGTATGTAGAAAAGAGGTATATAAATCTTGTGAAACATGATATCAAGGAAAGGCTCCTGGGTACAATTTCTTCAGGTTTTCTTTTCAGAAAGATGACACAATAGTCAATTAACCTTAAGGAAAAGGTATTAAAAGGTATTAATTAGTTAAGTGCCAGTTACTGAGCTGGGCATAGTCACATGTAATATCTTGTCATTAAAACCCTTTAAAGTAGGAGTTAGTTTTTCTCACTATGAATAGGGACCCTGAGTTTCAGAAATTAAAACTGAAATGATCAATCTAGTAATTCATCTGTCTAAAACCCAAATACAGGGCTTGTAGTATGCCATTCTTTTTCTTCTAATTTGCTTAGCTTAAAAAGATAATCTCCTACCATTTTGTACTTTAGGTTATCAAAAGCAGCTGTCTTTCAAAAACTATGATGGTTCATACAGTGTGTTTCGGCAGAGGAATCAGAAAGGAAGCATGTGGTAAGAGATGAAAATTTTATTTTAAATAATAGAGGGATGATCTGAGAAGGGCTTGGGACAGGCTGAGAGAGTTGAGTGTGGTGGGATTTGGAAGCAAAGTGGGTTTCAAAGTGAATGGATGGAGATGAACCAGAGAAGCTATTATTAATTCCAATGCAGCCATATGCCTGGAGTGCCCTGACAATTTGCCTAGAAGTCTTATCATTTACTGACAACTCCCTGTACTTCCACAGCCTAACTTTGTGGAAAATGGCACAGGCTAGTCCACACTTCTCAGAGACCCATGTAGAGAGTCAATGGAGAGGAAAGAAAACTAGAAGGCCCCAGGGACACCTGGATGGCTCAGTCAGTTAAGCATTTAACTCTAGATTTTTGCTCAGGTCATGATCTCAGGGTCTCATCCGGCTCTCTTTCTTCCTCTGCCCTTCCACACCCTCCTTCCCTCTCTATAAAACAAACAAACAAACAAAAAACCTAGAAGGCCCCCCAGCATCAAATTATGCCCATTCCATCTCCATGTATAGATAATCCAATGAACCACAAATCAAGAAGCTTGTTTGTAAACATGCTGAAAATGACCTACTTTTCTTTTTACATATTGATATTCATAACATTTTACGGACCCAAAGGAAAAATGCACTATCAATAAAGATTCCCTATGGTCAGCATTGGCCAAATTAGATGCATCCATTATCCAAAGAGAATGAGGGTGCTGACCCCGTGGATTTGATGACATTTCTTTTTTATCTAACTTCTTTCTAACTAGTGATTTGTATTACAGGCTCAGTGCCCTTACTTTTAAGACATTAGAGAGAATGAAGGAATATGTTTACATTGATGAACAAGTTCAAAAAGAGACCTTAATCTGGCTTTCAAGCAAACAGAAAATAAATGGCTGCTTTGAAAGTGATGGCAAGATTTTCAACAATGTCTGGGAGGTGAGAAATTAACAGAACAAGGTTTCCTTGCCCCTTTGCATTGCCTACCTTTCCTATGTCTGATTTAACTAACCTGGAACAGGAATATTTTTCCTGGGACCATTACCCTTTCTGAGTCTGCTGGAGTCATAGGCCCAGGGCATACTGGTCAACAGCATCATTCCACGGCATGCACGCTAATGCTAGCTAGACTTAGCTCTTCATGAATATGTGGTTTGCTTTGCTGTGTTAATTCTCCTATACAACTAGTCTCCTTTGGGGGAGAAACTGAAAACAGGAGCAAAGGAAGAGAAAAGAAACCTAGGATGGAAACATTCATAAATTTGGAACCAGACAATATGTCAAGGGTGGGAGTCCTGATTAGGAAATTCATTCCTATTTATGGATGGCAAGAAAGTTCAGTACTTAGTAATTTACAACATTTCAGTGAAACACTCTTTCAATAACTTCTCAAGTCAAATCATAAAGGCCTCGCCTGCTGTGGGTCAAAATTCAACTGAGATGAATTATGTCCTTGACGGTACCCACGGCTTCCCTTTCCCTGTCCATATTAAGGTAAATCACTAGGCATTTTCCCTTCTGATTTCCTGTCTTTGCAGATAGCTGTCCACCTCCATTCCATCCTCTGTGTTCTTTATTCTAACTTTTGTATTTGCCTCTGAAAACAATCCCTCTGATATAATGCTTTAGTGTGCCCTTATATCACCTGAAATATTCTGGGCTTTCTCTCTGGATCCTTCTTAATCACCACTCCTCTACTGGGATTTTGGAACATAAAGCTAATCCTCTTCAAAATACGGTCGAATGGCCTCTTTGTGTGGTATTTAATTTAATGCCAATTGTTTTCAAATTGTTACATTGTTTGTGGTGTAGAAAAATGTCTTTAAATTATTCCCAATCTGTTCTTCACTACAGGAGCTCCCTGGTAGAGAAGAGTTCTTGTTCCCATGTAGAAAATGAGAATTTTTCATGTTCTCTTCTAAAGCCTCTCCACATCTTTCTTCTTACTGGATTCATTACTGATCACTGCTTCAGTTTGTCTGATCTTACCTAATCCCTCTTCCATAACTGTGTGTGTGTCTGTGTGTGTGTGTGTGTGTGTGTTGAGTTAGGAAGAAGAAGCAAAGGAAAAATAAAAACCTACACTGCAGAGGAATAGCGATAGAACTTGTTATAATGTAAATGGATCCCCACATCTTATTTTAGTGTTTCCTTCTACAGTTATTTGCACCTTGAAAACTGAGCTCCTTGGATATTCATTTTCTAGAGAAGAAAGAGGTCATCTTTTGCTTAAATAGAGAAAATGAGAGGTTTATACCAGATCAGTGGATCTCCAATGCCCTCTGAATGCTGTTTGCATTAGTATCATTAGAGCAACCCTTCATGTCCCTGGGTCTTGATCCTGATGGAATCCGAACCTCTTGTGCAGATGCTGGTTTATTTAAGGCTCATGTTCTCCACTGCGTTTTTGTGCACTGTCAGCTTACAAATTGCGTAACTTAAAAACGCTTTTACACTGTAAGAATCTACGAGCCTTTATTATTACCACTTAGGGTACTTTTCCAGGCAAGTTCAGGCAGCTTCACAGAAACTTTCTGCCCCAAGGCAGCAGAAGTTCTTTGCTTTTCCAAATTAACAACAAATAGAGTAAAATAGAGCCATATGAATTGCTCAGAATTCATGTCCAAGAGTAGGTCACATCAGTAGATGATGACATATGTCATTAGTATACTTGATGGTATTTTTTTTATTTCATTACTATAATGAATCCTTATGGATTCTTAGATAGCATTTTTATTTGCCATTTAATTTTAAAATTACATTTTAGGTGTTTGGCTTTTTTTTTAAGATATTTCTTCCAGTGTTTCTTTCATACTGCATTTCACTTCTGAAAACTAGCTTTTTTTTTTTGTGGTCTGCTGTCCTGTCTGGTTAATTTTCCCTTTGTGTTTAGGGTGGAGAAGAAGAGGACATTTTATTCACTGCATATGTTGTTGGAGCCTTCCTTGAAGCTGGACTCAATGTCACCGTATGGCTTTCCATCATTCTTGAATTCCAGTCACTTAAATGCACATTAAATCAATTATGGAATCAGAGTGATCTCAGATTCTCAGACTGAATGAAACATCAAGAGAGCACTTAATACATGACCACCCCTTAGTGAATGCTGCTCAACATTTTTTTGATTTGTAGAAACCGGCAATGAGCACTCTTGAGTTTTTCTCTAGGGAGAATACACAACTACACACATACACAAGTTTTTCATACCATTTCCGGTATTGAGCTAGTGCCTGAAGTTCAGCCATGAATTCTAGGTTAAGAACCCCTATTCTGTGTGTAGACATAACCAATATTCTGTTTGTCAGAATATTGGGTGTTTACACACCCAATTCAGTGTATAAACATTTTCGAGTTAAGCATGATTCATATTGGCCACTCCCCAATCCCAAATTCAGATTATCAGACTCAAAAATCTATTCCTGAACTAAGAGATCACTGTCTTTAGTATATCTCAAAAATCGTCTTTAGAAATATAAGCCTCTATTTCAAGCATTAGAGTAAAATACCTTGGTCTAAAAATAAATTCATTCATATGCTTTGCCACATAGAAGAAATTCATATTACTAATTAAAATATAACTGATGAGATATAAAACTACTATTTTCATATTACTTACATTTTCTTTCCCAAATACTAATATTGCCATTAAAAATGAATTTCAACAATATTTTTAAATTGTGTAAATAATACATGAGTGTATATGAATAGGTTTCTATGTAAACTATTCCTCAAGGATATATTATATACATTTTAAAGAATGGTTAGTTTAAATATTCAGCAAGCTTACAAAGCATTCAGGTATTATTTTAAAATATATTATCCTTTTCTTGACTAGTTTCCTGCTCTACGAAATGGACTCTTTTGCCTAGAGGAGGCCCTGGAAGATGGTGTCACTAATGGCTACATCCATGCAATTCTAGCTTATGCCTTTGCATTAGCAGAAAGAGAGAAGCAAGTGGAATCCTTACTCCAGATCCTGGATCAATCTGCTACCAAAACAAGTAAGTGTTATTATTCACTTTACTATTGATGGGAATGGCCTTGAGAATAAAGTAATGAAACTTACTTAGCAATCATATGGGAACCCTGTCATCACTGGTATGCCTCCATTTCTCTTACAGAATTTCTCAGTGGCCCCTTTGTCGTTAAAGAACATTGTATATTTTCTACTTCCCTCTTTCTCCATTCTGCTAATTTCTTTTCAGATTTGAAAAGAAGTAAAGGAAACCAAGCATGGTGACCATGCCATAGACCAAAAGTACTGTTTGTGGGACCTCATCACACATGACTTTTAACCTTAAGAAGTGTTACTGGATGCTCTATTAGTGTGCTAGGGCCACCATAACAAAATAGCATAGACTAGGTGGCTTAAACAACAGAAATTTATTTTCTCACAGTTCTGGAAGCTAGAAGTCCAAGATTGAGGTGTCAACAGGTGTAGTTTCTTCTAAAGTCTCTCTCCTTGGCATATAGATGGGTGTCTTCTCCCTTTGTCTTCACATGGGCTTCTGTGGGCCTGCCTACCTGGTGTCCCTTCTGTGAATCCAAATTTCCCCTTCTTATTGGAACTCCAGTCATACTGGATTAGGGTGCACCCTAACAGCTTCATTTTAAGGGAATCATCCCCTTTTAAAAAGGCCCTATCTCCAAATATAGTCACATTCTGAGGTACTGGATATTAGGACTTGAATATGTGAATTTTGAGGGGACATATCCCAGCCCACATCAGAGGCCAGGAATGGAATTTGCACTGTTCTTATGTGTAATTCATGGTGTTTATTTGGACTGTGTGAAAATTTTTCCTTTTCCTCAGATAATTTAATATATTGGGAAAGAGCAAAGAAACCCAAGACAGAAGCATCCCCATCCTTTATTCCTCACGCACCATCTGCTGAGACTGAGAAGACTTGTTATGTGCTGTTGGCTGTTCTTTCCCAGAAAACTCCTGACCTCACCTATGCGAGTAAGATTGTGCAGTGGCTTGCCCAACAGATGAATTCCCACGGGGGCTTCTCTTCCACTCAGGTGACTGATGTGGTCCTGATATTAATAACAATATGTATATTGCAAAAGATGCTTCTCTTCAGTTATCTAGATAGCAAAGGTAATCATAGAAAATGCCTCCTGAGATGAAGAATATTTGATATTACATATCCTATTATTTAGTCAACAACTATTAATTGGGCAGTTCTTGTATAACAGACACTAATAAGAATTCCTTATATACAAATAAATAAATAAATAAATTCCCTTTCAAGGGATTTATGACTAATTTATACCTCCACTTACACAGTAGAAGTAGAATATAGACTAGAAGATATTGTTGTCATAGAGTCTTAATGATAAGTTAGATATCCAATGATACTATGATAGTACATATCAACCAGCAAAGAAAAAAAGATTTCGCTCTATTTCTGTGCTGTATACATTGGGAAACACAAATGAAAGGAAAGAGTAACAGAAGAAAGGGGTATAAAAAGAATAGTGGTTTATGTTTTAACAGAAAAAAAATCAAAATTCAAAGAATTGCAGTTTCATTCCCACAAAGGAAATGTTCACTTCCCTCCTTACTTTCTTTGGTGTAGTCTTAGTTTCTGAATAAGACCATATGCTAATGAATCTGCCAACATCATTTTCTGATTCTGACTCCTTTCCTTGAAGATCAATGGGCATAAGCGTTACACAAGGCAGCCAAAATACTTAGCAAATTGACATAATGAAAATATTACTATATGATAATAATGTTATATAAACAATGTTACATTATGTCAATTTTTAGAAGCGGTTTGGCACTATTTTCAACAGCAGAGATTACACTTTGTGGAATCATTTAGACTACTAAAATCTAAGATTTGTTGAGGGAGACGAAATGACAATTGCATGAGCAAATGTATTGTCCTGTTGTTTACGATTTGATTCTTTGTATTTTGTTGACTTGGGAATATTTTTATGGATTGCCTTAAAGTTCAGGGTCAAATGATGACTAATACTGCATCACAATGAGTTAGATCTTTGCTTCTACTGTTATTTGCAGGATACTGCTGTCTGTCTTCTTGCCATAACCCACTACATGAAGTCCACCTTCTCTAATGATCAAAACACTGTCACCTTTAGCAGTGAACAATCCAATGAGATTTTCCAGGTTAACAATGACAACCGCTTACTTGTCCAGCGTTTGGAAATAACAAAAGCACATGGACAATATACAGTAGATGTAGAAGGACAAGGCTGTGCATTTATCCAGGTAATAGAAATCTACTTGAGGGGTGCCTGGGTGGCTCAGTCGGTTAAGCGTCTGCCTTCGGCTCGAGTCATGATCCCAGGGTCCTGGGATGGAGGCCCGCTGTGGACTCCCTGCTTGGCAGGGAACCTGCTTCTCCCTCTCCCTTTGCCTGCTGCTCTCCCTGCTTGTGCTCCCTCTCTCCCTCTGTCAAATACATAAATAAAATCTGTTTTTAAAAAAAGAAATCTACTTGAGACAGAGATAAATATTTGCCAGTTAAAGAGCTAGATTATCCTTTCAGTTATAGATGGTGTTATCTTACCATTGTGTATCTCCATTGTTATCTCTTTTCTTTCTTTCATTGCTATTTTCTAATCAATAGCCGAAAATGAAAGTCATTTTATGAAGAGATACTTACTCTTAAGCATAGCCGGATAACTGAGGGGTTTCAAAAAGAATGTCACTCTTAGAAAGCATTCGGATATTTCCATTATGTCAAGATTATTTGTTTATAAAGATTTTTGCACCTTCTAAAAACTGAACAATTGCATTTTGACTTATTCCTCGGTGGTTAAGATGTAAAATAATAATGAAAATAGAGGGGCACCTGGGTGGCTCAGTGGGTTAAGCCTCTGCCTTCGGCTCAGGTCATGATCCCGGTGTCCTGGTATCGAGCCCCGCATTGGGCTCTCTGCTCAGCAGGGAGCCTGCTTCCCTTCCTCTCTCTCTGCCTGCCTCCCTGCCTACTTGTGATCTCTGTCTGTCAAATAAATAAATAAATAAATAAATAAATAAATAAATCTTAATAATAATAATAATAATGAAAATAGAGAAAAAATAAGTCCTTCAGTTCTTACTACAAAATAAATGAATGGATTGTCTTCTGACTTGCTATTCTTCCAGGGTATCCTGAGATACAATGTACTACTACCTAAAAAAGCATCTGGATTTTCCCTTTCCTTGGAAATGACCAAGAAAAACACTTCAGATTCATTCCAGAGTAACTTTGACCTGACAGTATCCATCAAGTAAGTGTTCCATTTTGATATCAACTCCTGGGTTAGAACAATGGTAATAGATGAAAAAAATAATTGTTTTAAACAGTAGCACAATATAAATATTAATGATGGTTACCACAATGAGTTGATATATTGGTGGTGATATTTCTAGAGCATAGTCTCTTTCTACCTCTCTGTGTGCACACCACAGTTCAGTATTTATGCAAGTAAAATTTATACTGTAGACAGGTATAAATTTGAAAGCTTCTGCCTCACTGATACTCCAGCAATGCCTCCATTGTTTTGCGTGTATGGAAGTCCTGTCGGATTTGGACAACGGAGAGCATATTTTTCCTTCTAAAGACAAGCACAGGGGGGCCAGCATGAGAAAACTTAGAGATGCTTATTCTATAACTGCATAGAGCAAAATTTTAGATTTTTATTTTTTGGAGTAGGCAAAATAATCCTCTTGAGCTAAAATATAATTTATAGCTGCCAGAGAGTTTTTAGCCCTTGTTAATATGTGGGGAAACACTGAGTAAACTTCCTTTGGGGAATTTTTCTTAGGATTTCCAAATGAAAATCTCTTAAACATCTTAAACATCAGAGCTAAGATAAGAACTACATACACCATGGAACTCTCAACTTGCTTTCTAAACAAAGATATCCTTTAAGTATGGTGGAAATCTAAGACTAACATAAGTATATATGATATAAATTTATCAGCTTTGTTTATAAGCTAGGACTTTGAGGCCTCGGGTAAGCTTAAAAGAGATTTGGGAGATTGCAGGTCCAGATAATTCGCTCTTTATTCCAACTTATGTGTCCCTTGTCTATCTAGCTGTGCCTATTTTCAGATGTTTGAGAGTGACTTTCCTCAGGTGTTCCCACTTCAGCTTTTTGCCTCTGCTCCAGACATAAAGCCATGGTATCTATGTACCCACCATCCTTGCTGTAAGATAGGTCATTATTCTAGACTGCTGTCTAAACTTGTGTTTGTTTTTAAATTTCAGGTATACTGGAATTCGCAATAACTCCAATATGGTCCTTGTTGATATAAAAATGCTGTCAGGATTTACCCCAGTCATGGCATCCATTGAGGAGGTAAATAACAGAAGCCTACCCTTTCAGCCCAGAAGAAGCAATAGCGTGCAGATAAAATAATTCATTAGCTAAATAAAGTCTTACAGTTCTTCCTTTAAACAGATTTATCCAGAGTTCATGTTTATTTCTGCTGTTATGCTGAAGAGACAGGGTTCTTAATTTGTAGCAACTGGCAGTCATTTGCCCATAGTTCATAATTTAGTTCTTTATTTAGTCACTACTTGTGTTTATGAAAATATCATGGCACAGGGAACATCCATAATATAGATTCCTGACAATTAGTTAAGTAAAAAGCATGAAACATTCAACACTGGAAGGTATTCTTTACTATTTATTGTCCTATCCCTCCCTGCCAATTTCTATAAAGCTTGAAAACAATGGCCAAGTCATGAAGACTGAAGTCAAGAATGACCACGTTCTTTTCTACTTGGAAACTGTAAGTTGAGCAGTAACTGTTTTTTCTTCCATGGCTTTCTCTTCTTTTCTGAAGGTAACTGGATGCTTGTATTTTATTCACATGTAAATTAATATATCCAGTTGATCCTTGAACAACATAGGTTTGAACGGCCTGGGTCCACACACACACGGGATTTTTTTATTTTTTATAAATGCAGTACAATCCTGTAAATATATTCTCTCTTCCTTATGATTTTCTTAATAACATTTTCTTTAGTTTGTTTTACTGTAAAAAATACCATAAAAACACATATATCCTACAAAATATGTGTCATGTTATCAGTAAGGCTTCTGGTCAACAGCTGCTGGTAGTTAAGTTTGGGGGGAATTCAAAATTTATATGCAGATTTTCAACTGCACAGGGGCTTGGTGCCCTTAACCCCTGCATTGTTCAAGGATCAGCTGTATATATCATAGGGTTTGTCAGAAAATATGGGACATTAAAAATGATCAGTGTTCTTCAATCCCGCTGATAACTTTTCTTCTCCCTGTTGACTCTAACATTATTTCATACATGCTTTGGTTATTTTACTAGATGACTCTCAAGTCAGAAATATCATGTCCCTGTTTTTCGTTCTTCACAGCATCTAACATAGTATGGCCACAGAGCAGATGTATAATTCTTTAATAGTCTGACCTGAACTCCAACAAAGGCTGGCATGAGTTTTAGAGTCATCCCTTCTAAGTGTACACTGCTACAAGTAACACAAATGCCTACATTACCTCAACGCTTTCAACTAAATTTCTTGCACCTCAGTATATGCAATGGAACTTAAAATTTCATTCATTTAATGTCACCAAACTCATTATTTTGTCATTATGTAAGATCCTGATACCTTAGATCTGTTTAATTGGGTAAATCATGAACTTCTGGAGATCATTTGCCCCGTAATTTTCATTTTGCAGACCTGCTGATGTATTTATACCTAATGTACTTATGATTTGTGTCTTTGTGTGATGCAGACCTCATGTATTTATACTTTGTATCTTTACAGGTTTTGGGTACAGCAAACCATTTTACTTTCTCTGTTGAGCAAACCAACCTTGTGTCTAACATTCAGCCAGCCCCAGTTATTGCCTATGATTATTACGAAAAAGGTAGGCAAGCAATGCCATGCCTGAAGTTATGGGACATGATATCTGGATCTAAGACTCCCTGAGCCACTAAATTTTCCAAAATTATCTTCCATCATGAAAGTCTAAATGATGACTGGTTTTACTTTATATATTGATATTTTTTCCCCTTGATATATATTCTGACTCGGTTGTTTCCCAGTTACCAGACCTTTTCAACTCTTAGAATCCTTTTGATAGGGGCGCCTGGGTGGCTCAGTGGTTTAAAGCCTCTGCCTTTGGCTCGGGTCATGATCCCAGGGTCCTGGGATCGAGCCCCGCATCCGGCTCTCTGCTCAGTGGGGAGCCTGCTTCCTCCTCTCTCTCTGCCTGCCTCTCTGCCTCCTTGTGATTCCTGTCTGTCAAATAAATAAATAAATCTTTAAAAAAAAAAAAAAAGAATCCTTTTGATATAGTGTGAGAGGGGGCCTCTTCAACTTGAAATGCAAAGATGCTCAGCCTCAAGGTCTCTGTGTTGTTATTTTTGCTGTTGTTAATGCCAAGACTTACCATTTCATGCAACCTTGATGGACTTTGATTTGAGAAGGGGAGAAGGCAATATTCTGAAATATTATAAGACAGTTTTGATAGATTAGGTTCCAAAACAATTACTAGGATGTTGTAAAGACTATAAAAATTTTCCCTGAAAGGTCAATGCTGTTAGTTACTCATTGAATGTCATACAAAGTCTGTCAAGAAGGATTTGAATTCCTGCTCTGTCATTTACTAGTTGAGTATACTGCATCAAGTGCCTTAAACTTTAATAGGACATTTTTGGATTTAGAAAATGGAGAAGTGATTAACTATCTTGGAAAATTATTGGAAAGATTAGACCTGATGTATCTGCTCTGTCTGACATAATCTGGCTGTTGGAGATTTTAAAATGGTAAACTTTCCCCCTATTTTCCAGATGAATATGGCCTTGTTTCTTACTACATCAACAGCGTTTCAGTTTCCCAGTGAGACAGATAAAGGCCTAGGAAAAGGTAAGAAAATTACAAATATCAAAAATATTGAAACCATCGAAAACACATCTGTTGCTAAAGTGAAAACCTAAAAAAAATAACAATGGATGAAGCAAGGAGAAGTCTGTGATAAGTCACAGGATTTGACCAGCTATGTGCACCAGGTACATATTCTGTCATTAAGATTTTATTTATTTCTTTAAAATAGCTTTAGAGAATTTACAACTATATATGTGGCTTTTATCCATGTCTCATTTTTAAAAATCACTCATCTTTATTTTATAAGTTGATAGGTCATTAAATACATATGGACTTATATGTATACATATCCACATACATATGACATATGTATGCACGTGTTTGTATATGTTTGTATATATGTGTGCTTGCTTAGCTATATTTATATATTTATTTATACATAAATACCCACAGTATTTATTGTTTAAACTATGTTTTTAAATCCTAGGTGGAAAGCTATTTTCTTTGAACAAACTCATTCTTCTGTATCAAACCTGAAAGAAAACCCTGAACCACCTTCCGTACTGAATATACTGCAGTCTGCCTCTGACTTCTTATCAGACTTTATTTCTTCATTATCCCATAAAATGCTCTCATTTCTCATCTGAGTCTGTGATTTTTTTTTCTTCCAGTATACTATACAAAATTTTCATCCTAGGAAACTCGGGATTTTCTTTGATGACAACTCTCCTAATTTCCTTTATTGACGTCAATTCTGAGTTTAAGCTTTTAGACATTATGGCATACATAATATGGAATCCTCCAATATCCAGAGAAAGAGAGAGAAAGCCAGGGTCAGTGGACGTGAGGTAAAGAGAGTAAGTTGGAAAGGACTTCATATGAGCTCAAGGAAATAAAAGAAACACACACAACACAAAACACACAGACTCTTCTCCACGAAATACCATCAAAGAATGGGGGAGAAGAATTTAGAAAATCATAAATTAATTGATGGATTTATTGAGTTCCCATACTTGATTGAGAGGGTAATCCAAGGTTATTTTATCTTTTTGAAAGTATTTTATTGTACTGATCTTGTCACTTATTCCTGAAAAGCAATATTCAATGTCTATCCTTTGCTCATTAACACTACTGATAAAGCAATAAAGTAATATTGAGAAAACTGAGGCAGGAAGAAACTGGAGAAAATAAGGATAGAAGTGAAAATTAATTTCTCTACCAACTTTCATACAGGCTTATAACCCTGCTGAGATACTGCTACAGGCAAAAAACAGATACAGATCAATTCTCCAGTCATAGGATTAAAAAAAAAATAATGGATACTGAGTGCCCTAAAGTCTATCAGTGCCCAATAAATTAAAAATATAGTGTCTTAATAAATGATGGTTAGACTTACTTATTTCTGTAGGCTCCCTGACCAGGGTATACTGCTAATATTGCCTAAATTACAATCAGGTCCTTAAGGAATAATGTTTATTAAGCATACCCAACTTTTGTACCAACATGGACAGGACTGGAGGAGATTATGCTGAGTGAAATAAGTCAACAGAGAGAGTCAATTGTCATATGGCTTCACTTACCTGTGGAGCATAAGGAATAACACGGAGGACATGGGGAGATGGAGAGAAGTGAGTTGGGGGAAATCGGAGGGGGAGACAAACCATGAGAGACTGTGGACTCTGAGAAACAAACTGATGGTTTGGGAGGGGAAAAGGGTGGGGGGCTGGGTGAGCTTGGTGGTGGGTTTTAAGGAGGGCACGTATTGCATGGATCACTGGGTGTGGTGCATAAACAATGAATTTTGGAACACGCATAAAAAAAATAATAGAATTAAATTTTTAAAATAAATTGTTTATTAATTGATTCATCATAGATTAAGCTACTGGTGTCAACCCACATCTGGTGCTACAGAAGTTTATTTCGCTGTGCTAAGAATTTATTTATATCTTCTCAGTTCTCTTATTATACCAAAACACTGCACATCAGAGGGGTATGTATGATATCACTGCTCAGAGTTTTGAAAAACACACTAGGCTCTATACATACTTGGGGATTTCACTTAAGGAAAAATAGGACTCTTCTAGTACATTTTGGGCTAAAGAGTCAAGTAAAATAAAGGAAGTTTCTTTGTGGTAAATAATGTCTTTTGTGGGAAACTTTTTTTTTTTTGCCAAAATAAAGATTTTCAATCCTCATTTTACTTGGCACATATTAAGTAGTTAGTTCACTGATGTAATAAAATTGTTTCTCAATTCTAAGCTTGCAAGAAGGGTATGGGGAGGTCTGCCACTGGCTATGCTTCAAGACACAGAGAAAGTCTAGAATTTAATGTTTACATTTGCAAAATTTCTTGGTGAGTATGGGAGGCGACAGAGAACTGAGATCTAAATATCTTTTTATTATTATTATGTTCATTTAGGCAGCATATAGTACATCATTATCTTTTGATTTAGTGTTTAACGATTCATTAGTTGGGTTTAACACCCAGCGCTCATCACCACATGTGCCCTCCTTAATACCCATCACCCGCTTACCCATCCCCTCCCGCCCCTCCTTTCTGCAACCCTCAGTTTGTTTCCCAGAGTCCAGAGATCTAAATATCTTCTAAAGAATAAAAGACTATTAATGAACAATAGAGCTCTGTTACTTGCCTTTTGCATTGAAACCTTGTTCCAGCTTATGTTGGACAAAAAAACAAAATCATTTCCCTGGCCCACAGTTTTATATAAAATGGGGCATATCGGATAGTCCAGTTTAGGAATGTTGAGTGGGAAATGCCAAGTTTTGATGTGATAATGTGTGTCCATGGGTACATGTGTGTATTTAAGAAGGGATCTTTGGTGAACTAGACCACCATGGAATATTTCATGGAGGATGTATGGCTCTGATCTCGATGAGGCTCACATTATCAAAGCATCACATGACACTTGCCCCTCTTGCCCCTCTAAACAAAAGTACTTGGACAACGGGAATAATTCATTCCATCAGGTTTTGATGTAGTAATCACACTTTTTTTGCATTTTGAAGTAAGTTATGTATGTGTGTATATATATATATATATATATATATATATATATATATATATGAAATAACCCTAAAATCCCCTTTACTGTCTTCAAGAAATTTCATCCTTTTAGACTTCCTCCTCATTCTATCAATTTTTTTCTTATTTCTCTTTTCTTAGGTCTCAGCCTCTTTCCTTTCATTGTTCTATTTTTCTTCCATCATCACTTAAAAGTTTGATTCCTTCCTCTCCATAATGTACACATTTCTTTCTTACTGTCTAGATACTAAGTGATCTTCTTTTCTTGGCTCCACTTTCTTTTCCCAAACATTAAATTGTGTTTTTCATCATGATTCTAGCAAGTCCTTTTCTCTTCTCACTATACACACTAAAAATCCTGTGAAACAAAAATTTACATCTGTATTTTTAGGATTCCCAAATATATGCCTGTCCAACTACATTTCAGCCCCATGGATCCCACTGTGTACCAACCTTAGCCAAATGTCCCACAGGCACCTCAATAATATCCATCATTACCCCCAAACCAGGTTCTTTTACTGAGTTCCCCACTCAGTGTATGACAATATCATCACTAAACAATTGCCTGACTATCAACCTTAACCGCTTCCCTGTCTCATCTCTCACATTCTACTGGATACTGTTGATAATGGACAAGTGTTGACCTACCACATGAATGACTCATTTATCCACTTGCTTTTATCCACACTGCCATGCTGCCCTAGTTTGGACCACCAGTCTTGAATGCCTATATATGCCGAAAACCTCTTCTAGATGGTCAGGCTCTATCAGTGATTGAGAATAGTAAGAAACGGCAACCCTTGCGGCGGAGCTCACATTTTAATGGGAGAGATATACAATACATGTGATATAATTGAACAACAGATGTAGACATAAAATCAGCAACATAGATAGGCAAAATATAAGAAATTGGAAGGTGCTGTGTTATGGAAAATAAAAACTGTAGAGATGGGTGGGAGGATCCAGAATGTCCAGGGAGATGGGAAGAGGAGGACTGAAATACTAGGCAGATTTACATTCAACCTCATTGAGGCAGTGACATTTGAGAAAAAGTTTGAAGGAGGTGAGGAAGTTAGGTACATAGATGTCTGAGGGAAGAATACTCCAGGCAGTGAGAGCAACTAGAAAAACAGGAACTTGTGTTTTGCTCTAGACTCACAGGTGCTTTTGAATGAATCATAATTGTTAAGCCAATCACAGTATCTCAGTTCCCTCTGGCAGTGAGCGGTGTTGATGGGGTTAGGTTTCCTAGACTATAGACTCTAAGGTGGAGATCTCCATGTGGGGGTTTGACTGAGAAGGGCTTTAAAGAATAACACCAGTGGAGGATAAAAGAATCTGGATTGCACAGGGAGAGGAGCTGAGCTTCGAGGGATCCCAGTAAAAATTTCAGCCCAAAGAGAGTTTTGCTGCTAGGATGGACTTTTAGAATTCTCCCATCTTACGGCAAGGGAGCTAGGTCTTTATACCACCACTGCACCCATTATGGGAAACCAAGCTGCCCTTCAGAAGGGGGAACTTGGATGAAAAGTTTCTCTGATACTCAGGAAAATCTTCAGAGCCAAATTCATCTAAGAGCCAATAGCCACCAACATTTCTAGAAGCTGGTGTTAACAGAATTGCAGGATTCTTGTCTCACAAAGTGGATGAATAAATCTC
Organism: Lutra lutra; assembly: GCF_902655055.1. Lineage (NCBI taxonomy): Eukaryota > Metazoa > Chordata > Mammalia > Carnivora > Mustelidae > Lutra > Lutra lutra. The sequence continues at coordinate 91,402,944 of NC_062285.1, forward strand.
AGGGACATAAAAGAGTGAAGTGACGTGGAAATTTATTAAGTGAAGGGGAGAGCGGAAAGGAAAGAAAAAGCTCTTTAGAGCGAGAGGGGGCCTGAATGGGTTACCACTTAGAGATGTTAGTGAAAGTCTATTATTGACAGCTTAATCAGGAAGCTTGTGGCCCTGAGATTCTTAAGCCGCCTTGGTTTTGAGCAAGGACTATTGATAACATCCTTAATGACTTACTTCTTTGAGGTCTGGTCAATTTTCTGTGATTACAATGTAGCCGCCAAAGAAAAATACTCCTTAACATCCCAGGCCAGATGGTCTGGTCTGTTCTCTTACCTCTTCCTCACTCTGGGGTCCACTTCTGCCTGCCAGGTACAGTTTCAGAGCCCAGCTAGGAGCCCCTTCCTCTCCCTGCCTATACCTTAACCCTTTCCTTACTCATTGGGATTATGAGTATTTCTGCCATAGAGAAGAATATGTAAAGGACACACTATAGATCACTACTTTGGTCTAGCAATGAGATATAAGAACCAAATCTGACTAAGGACCTATACAGGGATGTTTCTTGGTACAGCATCTGGATAATTTTGCTCCTTGGTAGAAAAGGAGAGGGAGAGGGAGAGAGATGCAGAAGATTCAGAAGAGGAAAATTCTTTTTCTGCCGACTCCTTTGTTTAGGATTTGCTTAAGATTGAGATATTACTGGGAATAAATAACATTTGGTAATGCAGAAGGTAAGCTGTCACTAAAATGGCAAACAATACTGATTCACCATGTGGCAGAGCAGAAAGAATGAAAGAGACCCCTTAGAGACATTGGTAAACTACCCATCGCCTATACCACCTTCCTGAGAATTTAGGACAGAAGAGAGAAACGCTGATATTTCCAAGTCTCTTATTAGTTAGGCATTCTGTTACTTGCAGCTGATAAAGATTTTCTCACCATTTTTTCCCCAGTTCTTCGCCTTTTCTTTTCCTATCATATCTTTATATAGAACTTGTGATATCTCCTTTTTTAAGTTCTTTCTAGATTACTAATCCCAGGGAAATCATTCTGGAGAGGGGCCAGTACAGGTGCTAAATGACTGACAGGAGTCACCCATTGTTCACAGTAATGTTCTTCACAATTAGAACTTTGGGTGGGCAGGTATGTATGTGTGTGTGTACACACACGTGTGTGTGATACTAGGTCTCAACAGGGACTTATCCAAGATTTTCTATGTGTCAGGTGCTGTACTAATCACTTTTTTTTTTAAGTGAAAGAAGTTAATTAAGTGAAGAGACAGAAAAAGTTCTCAAGAGTGAGGGGGTCCCAATAGGGTTGCCCGGGAGGGCCTTTAGGGTTAGTCTTTTTAAAAAAGCTAACCAGGGACCTTAAATCCTTCTTAACATCTCTATTGATAACACCTTCAATGGCTTACTTCCTTTTTAGGGTCTGGTTTTCCTTTGTTGGTCACAGGTGATTATCATAAAGACACCCACCCACACACCTAGGGCACCCCACATGCCTTATCTCTGGTTTCCCACACCTCCACGTTTTGGGGTTTCTGTGTACTAATCACTTTAAATATATTAATTTATTTAATCCTCACAACAAGCTTATGAAGTATTGTTATTATCATTTTCATTTATGGACAAAGAAACACAGGGAATTTAAGAAACTTAGTCAAGGTCGTTCCTCTGTAAGAACTGAGATCCAAACACTGCTTTGATGCTCTCGAGCCTTTGCACTGTAACTGCTTTGCAAAGAAGGAAGGAAAGTTCTACACAAAAATCACAACCTTAACATACTAATATTGAAAAGATAAGGTGAGTAAATGCAGTTTCCTGTGGACTACAACAAAAGTAGGACTTTATTTATGCAAAGGGATTGCCTTTACTGCAAACCTTTCCCAGCACGGTGCATTCATTCCCAGTCACGCTCTGCCTGAAAGACTAAGTCTGACTCCGCTGGAAAAAGATTCTGGAAATTTTTATAACTTGCTAGAAAAACCTTGATGCCAAAACCAAAACAAGTTTACAGACACCTTATTATTTTCAGTTACAGTAACTCAGAAGAGAACACTGTGCGTTTGCTACCGCGAACAGAGCCCCACCACAGGTACATACTCCGTGGTCTTTACCCAAAGAGAGGTCTGAGGGGAGAACACGGATAAGCATTGCTTACCCTCTACTGCTTGAAATATCTGTCTACTGAGGTTGTGGACAGAATTCTCGGCAAGGGCAGGTTCCACAGAGGGAAGGACAAGTTCTCATTTGTTACGTGACTCGTAGAAGAGGGGGATTTACCATATATTGGAAGTGTGACACCAGTTTTGTCTGATGAAAAACCCAACCTGCGAATCAGAAGCAACCATTCAGCATTCCCTATAGAAATAACATTCTTATTCATTGAATTTATCCTAAAAACCTTGTGTGTGTCTGTGTTTTGGGGTACATACATACTTCTGTCGTTGTTACTATTTCACATTTAAACAGCTAGATAACTGTAACCAAAGTTAGAGGGTGTGTTTGAGAGATATACACACACGTGTGCACGCCCACACATACACATACATTGGCTACTCCAAAAAATTCACTTTGGAGGTTCCGGGGAGTCATCACAAAGTGATAAGCAATCATATTCTCAGTCAAATGCAACTGATTTACAATCATAGGCAAGTATAAATAAGGTTAGGAGACTCATTCTCTGAGTATTATAATTCCATGGAAAAAGAAAATAAACCATAATTTCAAACATGAGCCCCAGATAGAAAATTATAAGGGTAGACACTACAAATTCTAGTTGCTAATTGGTAATCTAGAGAATTCTCATATGGGGAAGTCAATTTAGTGAGCTTAAAGGTAAATATATGTTTATATTTTAAATATTTAATAATTATGATTATCTCTACCAAATCAGGTTAGATTACATGTATATGTGTAAATATAAACTCAACTCCTCTTTTTTTTTTTTTTTCTTAAAGACAGAGAGATCACAAGTAGGCAGAGAGGCAGGCAGAGAGAGAGGGGGAAGCAGGCTCCTCACTGAGCAGAAAGCCCGATGCAGGGCTCGATCCCAGGACCCTGAGATCATGACCTGAGCCGACGGCAGAGGCTTAACCCACTGAGCCACCCAGGCGCCCCTCAAATCCTCTTATTAAAAGGAAGTGTTATGCAAGTTTTTCCTCATTCAACAAACATAAACATTTATAATAATTACCTTGTGTTTTCGAAACTCCTCATGTTGAATTTCCTCTAACTGATGTTAGATTTAAGGCATCAAATTACAATATGTTAATAAAGCCCTAAAAAACATTTGACTTCCAGATATGCCCCATTGCTGGTATGACTTATATTCTGCATTTAATAATAAAAATGTTCTGAATGTAATTTAGAGTCACAGTGACATTGTAGAATTATATCTTGGAGGGAATGTTATGACTAGGGGCAAAGAAATGCCGGGGTGGGAGCGGTGGGGCGGGGTGCCTGGATGTCTCAGTTGTTATGCTTCTGCCTTTAGCTCAGGTCTTCATCCCAGAGTCCTGGGATCAACCCCTGTATCGAGCTCCCTGCTCAGAGGGAAGCCTGTTTCTCCCCTGCTTGTGTTCCCTCTCTCACTGTGTGTCCCTCTCTGTCAAACAAATAAAATCTTAAAAAAAAAAAAATTGCCAAGGGATCAGTAATGGGAAAACATGTTATTACTTTTCATAAGGGATAACATACATGATCACCAATCTGAAACTCCTTCCTATCTGTGAGGTAGAGAAGTCTTAGGTTAAAGGCATAAAGACAGTCTTGGTCTACTAAGTGGGACCAATTTTCTTTAGGTTTGGCCAAAATCTTCAAAGCAAAGAAATACACAATACAAGACTGTCTTTTTAGAAAGAGGTGAGCAGAGGCGCCTGGGTGGCTCAGTGGTTTAAAGGGCCCTGGGATAGAGCTCCACATCGAGCCCCACATCATGCTCTCTGCTCAGCAGGAAGCCTGCTTCTTCCTCTCTCCCTGCCTGCCTCTCCACCTAATTGTAATCTCTGTCTGTCAAATAAATAAATAAAATCTTTAAAAAAAAAAAAAGAAGAGAAAAGAAAGAGGTGAGTGAAAATAGAACAAGAACAAAACACAGGTCAATGTTCCTTAAGCTGGCCATACAATTTGTCAACCTTGTAAAAGAAAAAGGTGAACAATTCAGCCAGCAAAATTGAGATTATTCAAGAATAGCAGAGAAGTTACAATTTGACACAAGCAAATTATGGTGAACATAAGCAAGCCCAGAGAACAAAGGAGAACAGCATCATTTTATAGAGGAACCAGGAAGCTGGAAGGAGTTGTTTGAGCAAAAGTTTATTGAAGGAAAATGAGAGTTTGGAGCTGTGGTAGCTTCTCATTGGCTGCAGACAAGGGCAGCTCTCTGTTGCCGCCAAAAAAAAAAAAAAAAAAATCTATCCTTCTTCCTGTTGGACTATGAAGCTGTGACAAGTATCACATGCATAAAAGCCCTCTTTTCTTGGCTTGCCAACTGAAATTGTTTTTTAAGATTTTATTTATTTTTCAGACAGAGTCCAAGCAGGGGGAGCAGCAGGCAGAGCAGGCAGAGGGAGAACTAAACTCCCCATTGAGCAGGGAGCCCAATGTGGTACTTGATCCCAGGACCCCAGGGATCATGACCTGAGCTGAAGGCAGACACTTAACCGACTGAGCCACATAAGCATCCCACCAACTACAATTTTTTTTAAAAAAGATATATTTATTTATTTGAGAAGAGAGCAGGGCCAGGTTGGGGGAGGGGGGATGGGCAGAAGGAGAAAGAAAACTAAAGCAGGCTCCACACCTAGCATAGAGCCTGACAGAGGACTCCATCTCACAACCCTGAGATCATGACCTGAGCAGAAATCAAGAGTCCAATGCCCAACTGACTGAGCCACCCAGGTGCCCCCATCAACTGTAATTTTGAGTTAGGTTTTCTTAACATATTTTCACATCTGAACACTAGAAGATGACTGGCTTTGCTCCTTTTTTTTATCTGAAATGTGCAACGGTGAGAACCCAGCAAAAGACACTATTAGTTGGAAAGGTGCATCTTTCTCCATTAAAAGAACAGTGTCTAATTCTGGGTTACACTGTCTCACCACTATTAAACCACTGTGTAAATGGGTTTTTGCCTAAAAAATCTGGGGATCAAGAGTGCCTCATTCATTGTGAGGTGATAGATGGATGGATGGATAGATAGATAGATAGATGATAGATAGATAGATAGATAGATAATGAACATTATTTGACTATTTAAAAAGAAGGGAATCCCACCATGGGTAGACACTGTGGGCATCATATCATGCTAAATGAAATAAGTTAGGAAAAGACAAATAGTGTATGATATCCTATATGTGGAATCTAAAAATAAAAGAAAAAAAAATAGAAAAAGAGATTAGATTTGTGGATACCAGAGCTGAGGGATGGGGGAGGGGGATTGAAGGAAGGCGGTCAAAAGGTACAAACTTCCAGTTAGAAGATAAATAAGTCCTAGGAATGACAATAGTTAACACTGCTGTATAGTGCATAGGGCATTTGAAAGTTGTTAAAGAAAGTAAAGTTGTTAAGAAAGTAAATCCGAAGAGCCCTCAGCATGAGAAAAAAAATTTTTTTCTTCTTTTTCTTTTTTTTTGTATTTATATGAGATGATGAATGTTAATAAAACTTAATGTGGTAGTCACTTCATAGTGGATGTATCATTATACTGTATACCTTAAACTTATACAGTGCTATAAGTCAATTATATCCTAATAAAACTTAAAGAAAAACTTCAAATACATCATAAGGTGGGTTCAGTGAATAGGAAGAAGCTATCTTTCTTGCTAGCATTAAACTGTCCTACTTTACTTCCTAAGAATATGCTTAGTTTGAGCAGAGACAAAATCCTATGCCATCTCTGAAACTGACTAAAAGCCATAAGTAACTCAAAACGTGTTCGCATTTATTAAATATTTAAAATAGCACTGGCATCTATTAAGGGCTTGTAATAGTCTCACTATTAGAAAGTTAACCATGAATTAAGCATACCAATGGTGCCTTTGAAATTCTGACAGCCACGTGCAGATGTAAAATAAAAGCAAACATTTATACAGGAACATGATATTCTGTAATAGAGATATATACCCGAGTTATGGGAGTTTAAGACAGTGCCAACTAATTTCATCTGGAGACTCATGAAAGTTTGAAGTGCACCATGAAGGAGGAGATATAGAGCTGACAGAAAACAAGCCATGGAAAGACATTCTAGAAAGAAGATTTTAGACAGACACATATATGCATGGAGAGACAGAGTGTGTGGCTCATATAAGAAACTGTTCATGTTTTCATGGAAATTAGCAAAGCGTGTCAGTAGGAAAGTGGGCAAGGTAGTGAAGAATCTTCTTAAGAAGAAATTTGCTAAAGAGTTTGGGATTCATCCCATATGTAATTATGGACCGTTAAAGAGTTTTTAAAGACATATTATTACTAATTTGCATTTTAGGGGCAAAAAAGTTGTTCTATTGCCTGTGTAAAATGATTTCCCACTGTTTCCAATAAAAGGACAACATTAGAGGCAGAGCTCAGCAGAAGAAATCGTTTGTGATACATGATGAGACCACAGCAATCATGAGATTATCTTTTAAGAGTTTCTTATTTAGTGAAAACCCTAGAGATAAAGTAACACAAAATACTTGGCAATCATCTTGGAAAGGGAAAGAAGCAAATACGATGCAAAAAAAGGGGGTAATTCTACTGTGTCCTACTGGACACGGATCACTGGGGCTCAATAAGGCTTACCTCATGCCACTCAGACATATTTTTACACGGTTCCCTAGCAGTCAATGCTACAGTGATCTCTTCAGCTCCCAGAAGTCCTCTTAAGTTTCTAAGGCTAACTGCCCCAGTATTTTCCTAAACTCGGCCTACCAAGGCATATAAAGAGATGTACCTTGAAAAAGTAATGGGGCAGGGGACAGGAAGCACATCCAGGTTGCCCTCACTTCATATGTGACCTAACTGCCTTTTGATATTGATACAGTCATCTCTCCCTCTTCTTCTGCGAAATTCCAAAAGACATAACATCATTCCACACTGAAAATCTTACACGCAGATATTGATGGCAAAATTGTTCAAATTTTAAATCTAAGTTTTAGATTTTAAATTCTTTTTTTTTTAAGATTCTATTTATTTATTTGTTAGAGAGAGCGAGAGAGACAGCGCAAGCAGGGGGACCAGCAGGCAGAGGGAGGAGCAGGCTCTCCACTGAGCAGGGAGCCTGATGCGGGGCTTGATCCCAAGACCCCAGATCATGACCTGAGCCTAAGGAAGACGCTTAGCCAACTGAGCCAGCTGGGTGCCACCCCTTCATATTTTTTAACTGACAAAAATAATTCACTTTTCATAGTTTTAAAGCTGGCAAAAATAATTTAATTTAATTTAATAATAAAATAAAGCTGGCAAACTGAGTGTACTTTAAGCTATTTCTGCTATGGACACATGGGGACTAGACTTTAAGTAGTCTACAAATAACATATGTCATCTTTTAACAGGATAAGACCTGAAGTGAGTAAGCTTTACGCTGAGATTTTCAAGAATGTATCTCTTACAAGAAGGGTGCCCGCTTATTTAAAAAAAAAAAAGGAATAAAATTAACCTATTGTCATCAAATATTACACAGTTGTCTCAAATATTTCACAGGGTGTTGACGCAATTCAAAAACATCTAATTTACTCCGCGTAATGTGTTAAAAGAAGGGGAAAATGCAGTATTGCTAAGGTGAGTCTACATGGAAAATATACACACATATGTAAGCACCCAAACCACAGATTCACTTTCGGATATTGTTTCTGTAATTGGTTTATAAGGAATTTCTTTTTATCTTATATCTTAGGAATTTTGTCTTAATTTTCTCTAGTGACTGTGTTAGAGAACATTAAACTTTTATAATAAAATTTAAATATCACCTAAGCTATTTGACATTATAAGAAACATTGATTCATAATTCCATAGAAATCTGTCCTTCAAATCAACAGTGAATAATGTCATAGGAAATACCTGCTATTTACTATGAATCTTCATATTTTAATATGATTGAAACAAATCAATGTAATCAACAAACATATTGAGCTCTTGTTACGTGCTGGGTAATCTGATTTGGGATAGCAACAAAAAGGTGAAGAAGCAATGCAAAATTCACAAGCAGGAAACCGATCAGGGAATCTAAATAAAAATATGTATAATGCACTGTGGTAACTGCTCTATAGTGGCATGGACAAAGAATAATGGGGAAAAAAGAAAAAAATGACAGATTTTTCAGGTAATAAAGTCATATGTCAATGGGAATACATAGAAGTGAATTCAGAGAGATAAAGGGTGAGGTAGTTAACTCATACACAAAGTCTTCCAGTTGTGTTTGGGAGAATTAAAGAAGGGGCTGCCCCATGCTTCCAACAGCAAGGTAAGAGAGAAAGCAATCCCCTGTACGGAAGGGAAAGGGCAGAATACAACCTATCAATATCAATGAAAAAGTGCAGGTAATGCTAATGAGGGAATAACTGTAGGAAAGACATGGCATATGGCTTCAGGTTAGGCAGCATCGTAGGGAGTGACTGGATAAGCGGCTTTCGGAAGACAGGCCAGGATTTTTTTTTTAATATTTTATTTATTTATTTGACACAGAGAGAGAGATCACAAGTAGGCAGAGAAGCAGGCAGAAAGAGAGGGAGAAGCAGGTTCCCTGCTGAGCAGAGAGTCCAATGTGGACCTCAATCCCAGGACCCTGGGATCATGACCTGAGCCGAAGGCAGAGGCTTAACCCACTGACCCCACCCAGGCACCGGACAGGCCAGGACTTTAACAAAAAGCAATGTATGACCAACTATCTCCCAAGATATGAAGGCACTGACATTTACACAACGGAATGCTTTCAGCAGAGAAGAGAAGATGAGAGTTCTTTTTTGAGAGGTTAACACTGATAATAACTACAGAAGAATTATCTAGATCAGGGCAGCACCAATGGCAGAGATCCAGTTAGAGACTATGGCAAGGAACCACACAAAAGAAGATCATATCCTGAACAAAGACAGTGAGTAAACAGTGTTGGAGTAAAGGAGAAATCAATTCTATGTCTCAGATTGCAATAAGCTAATGCTTTCTGATTTATCTAATTAATTTAGTAGGAAAGCTCTGAAGACACAAAAAATAAACACTTTCCTTATGTTAGCCTTATATCCTTCTCAGGGATGTTTTGAGCTGTGTCTCTGGAAGATTACATGAAGCCTGTTGAAGAAATTATAAGTTTTAATTGGAAATATGTAGGTGTTTACACACATTGTTGTTTCTCCTCTCTCAAAAGTAATCCACAAAAATGAGGCAGGTCAATCTTAATTATTAATTGTGTATTCCTAGTAGCCTTATGACCTATTAGTCAGTGGAGCAGGCAACTCTTAATCTTAGGGTCCTGAGTTCAAGCCTCACATTGGGGGTAGAGTTTACTTAAAATAAATAAGTAAAATTAAATAAATAAGTAAATAAATTTTTGCCTTTCTTCTTCCTCTCTCTCTCTCCTTCTCTCCCCCCACCCCCAGGTGAGCAAAGTTAAATATATTTCCCAGGTCCTCACAAGATTTCTAATTAACTGAACCCTTACTACACACAAAGCACTGTGTTGGCTGAGATGAGATCAAAAGAGAACATACTCTTTTTGCCTTCAAAATGATTTCATTAGAAATGGGTGGAGAAGGGGCGACTGAGTGGCTTGGTCAGCTAAGCATCTGATTGTTGACAGTGGCTCAGGTCCTGATCTCAGGGTGGAGAGCTGGATCTCCTCGTTATCAGGCTCCTTGCTCAGCAGGGAGTCTGCTTCGGATTCTCTCTCTTTGCTCTCTCCCTCTGCGACATGCCCCGTAAGTGCGCGCACATTCTCTCTCTCTCTCTTTCGTTCTGAAATAAGTATTTTTTTTAAAGTATGTGGAGAAAAACATAAATAGCCATAATCCAAGTTGACATTTAAAAAGTATAAATAAGCAAAATACATTTCTGTCTCCTTGATAATATCTGGAAGAAGAGGACTTGGCACACAGTAGGCTCTTAATATTAAATAATGAATAAATTATGTAACGAGTAAATATGATATAATGAGGGAATTAAGTGACAAGTAAATGAAAACATTATGGATGCTTCATATTTTCATTATCAAGAGAGGTATTATCTTGGGTCAGCTTCCCCAGAATCAGACTCTGAGAAATGAACCAGGGAGTTATTAAGAAAGTGGCCCCCAGAGAAACCAAAAAGAATATGGGGGAAAGCAAGCCAGGGAAGGAAAGAAGCCAATCAAGGGGGCAATTGATTTTGGGCAATGACTTAACTTCTGCCTGAGCTGGCAGGAAGCTGCAGAGCCTAAGTCACACTTCAGTCCCTCCCACATTTAAGAAAGCAAGCTAAGTTTCTATACTCTAACGCCAGGCAGTGACTAGTGATGGGCAAACCCCAAGGCAGTGGTAAAACCCCCAGGACTTGCCAAGAGGCCCAGGGACAGGCTTCTTAAAAAGTTCCCAGACACAAGCTGTTAAAAGCAAAGCACAGGGAAACTGGGAGTGAGGCAAGGGGCTAGTAAAAGGAATCTAGGACCTGTGGGTGGGGAACTGGCCGAGATCGCCACAGGTGGGTCTCCTTAGAGAAGAGAGATGATAGGAGGATACTGTAAGCAGTGGAACAATGTTAGTGAAGGTCTGGGGCTGACGAATCCAGAGAACTTTGGGAACAGTAATAATCCAGCGCTGCTGAAGCATTCAACAAACAGAAAGTCGCGGTGAAAACAATTTGGAAAGGAGGCTTGGTGCCGTGTTGTGAAGGCACTTGGGTTACAGTTAGTCATAACTGTAGTTGCCCTTGGTGTTTAGAGTGGAGGGATAAAAGGATTGGGGGAGGGTTCCAGGGCCTCTTCAGAAGTTACTCATTACTTAGGTGAGGATAGAAAAAGTGAGAAGTGTTTTTACCCATTCAGAAAAGTGACCCCACTCACCTCCCCAGAAATTCAGAGCAATTATTTTAGAGAAACCGATCAGCAGTGAAGGACTAAATAGCAAGAATATGTCAAGGATGGTCTAAAACAATGTTTTATCAAGGGGGAGTACGATCCACAAGAGGGTGATAACGATGAAAATGATCAAAAGGAGGGTGCCTGGGTGGCTCGGTGGGTTAAGCCTCTGCTTTCAGCTCAGGTCACGGTCTCAGGGTCCTGGGATCGAGTCCTGCTTTGGGCTCTCTACTCGGTTGGGAGCCTGCTTCCTCCTCTCTCTGCCTACCTCTCTGCCTACTTGTGATCTCTCTCTGTCAAATAAATAAATAAAATCTTAAAAAAAAAAAGAAAGAAAGAAAGAAAATGATCAAAAGGAAATGAATCATGACTTCCAAGAGAATAAAGCTGCTGTCAGGATCCCTGCCCTGTTTTGTTTCGTGTGTTTTAGAATCCTTGTGTTAGAACTAACTGTGGAACTTCCAGGTCCCACAACAATCTGTTGTCTGAGCACGGTTACATAGAAGCTTGCTAAGCTCATAGACGCTATGCAGAAAATAGACTTGTAAAAACTGACATCTTTAAAATCTACTAAGAGCTACAATATGTAGCCATGTGAACCCAGAAAGCAATCAATTACCCCTGGAGAATCAGAGGACATCCTCATGTTTTGAATAAGTAGGTTGGAATCTGAATAACTGGAAAGCTCCTTGCTGACATTTTCTGATAAATAAAAAAAATTCAGCATGCAAAAAAATACACTTTCTTTTTTCTCAGGATCCACACGTTAATCAAATTCAGGGGGTGAATAAGGAGTCTCTCAGAGGTGTGGCACAGCTCTCCTTCCAATTAACCTTACAGCCCATCCTTGGCTGGTATGAAATCATCATGGAGAGGCTCTCTGAAAATGCACCATTGCTTTTTTTGGGGGGTGGAGGGAGATATAGTACATAATAGCTATGAAGATATTATCTACTAATGATAAGAAAAATAATAAAATCTGTCCAGTTTTGGAAGGACCTGATTATTAGATAACACTTTTTTTTTAAGTAGTCTCCATGCCTAGCTCTGAGATCAAGACCTAAGCTGAGATCAAGTTTGCTCAACTGACTGAGCCACACAGGCACCCCTTAAATAGCATGTTTATATGTGTATCTCTTCCTTGACTCCTTCCTTACCTGCTGTTACTGTCTCAGGATCCTCCACCTTATCCTACTCTGTCTTTATCTCCTAGCTCAGCCTATAATATTCACGTAATTTTCTCCTAACCTAAGATCGTGGTCATAATTTCATTTTGGTATTTGGTACTTGGCATTTGGAATCCAGTTTATATGATGGTTTCTGAAGGAGTAAGTCTCTTTTTTTTTTAAGATTTTATTTATTTATATTATATAGAGAGAGCACAAGTGGGAAGAAGGAGGGACAGAGGGAGAGAGACAATCTCAAGCAAACTCTGAGCATGGAGCCCGACTTGGGACTCAGTCTCACAACCCTGAGATCAGGACCTGAGCTGAAATCAAGAGTCAGGTGCTCAACCAACTGAGACAACCATTTATGTTCAAAGCACTCTGTGTAAAAGGAATTTACATTAGTTGATAAGAATATACTCCCTTGGGCGCCTGGGTGGCTCAGTGGGTTAAGCCGCTGCCTTCGGCTCAGGTCATGATCTCAGGGTCCTGGGATCGAGTCCCGCATCGGGCTCTCTGCTCAGTAAGAAGCCTGCTTCCCTCTCTCTCTCTCTCTGCCTGCCTCTCCGTCTACTTGTGATCTCTCTCTGTCAAATAAATAAATAAAATCTTAAAAAAAAAAAAAGAATATACTCCCTTTTTGTTACCTTATAAAACCCTCATAAAAGTTCTATTTTGGGCCGCCTGGGTGGCTCAGTGGGTTAAAGCCTCTGCCTTCAGCTCAGGTCATGGTCCCAGGGTCCTGGGATCGAGGCCTGCATCGGGCTCTCTGCTCAGCAGGGAGCCTGCTTCCTCCTCTCTCTCTGACTGCCTCTCTGCCTACTTGTGATCTCTCTCTCTGTCAAATAAATAAATAAAATCTTTTAAAAAAAAAAGTTCTATTTTGGTATCATTATTCCCATTCTACCAGGAAAAATATTGAGACACACTTTCCCATGATCAATTCCTCAGAAGTTATAGATTTGGAATTCAAATGTTCATTTTCCTATCCAATTCCAAAATCCAGCTCTTACGACCTGCAGTGCCCTTATAATACTATTTATTAACAGCAAATATAACAAAACTTCATGATTTGTCAAGAGCACAACACCTGCTTTTTATGAATGCGTTTGCATTTTTTTTTCTTTTTACTGACAGTGTCACCCAAATGACTATGGATGCATGAGAAAATGTCTTAGTTGTGAACCTGAATTCAAAGTTAATATCTGTGCCTTGTCAGTTTAAATTGTGCACCAAAAAATGATGTATCTATAGAAAGATGTGAGAATAAGATGAAGGCAACTAAAGAGAAGTAATATAGGAACATATAGAAGGCAAGGGGGAAAAGTGTGAAGTAATATTGCTAATTTTATGAATTTGTACTATATGTCTAATTATTTGAACATGTGTTATGGCACATGGTTTTAGTTAATAATTTAAGGCTACTTTTTTATTTAAATTTTAATTAGTTAACATGCAATGCAATATTGGTTTCTGGAGTAGAATTCAGTGGTTCATCACTTACGTACAACACCCAGTGCTCATCATAACAAGTGCCTGCCCACCACCCATCTAGCCCATCCTCCCACCACCTCCATCAACCCTCACTTTGTTCTCTATTGTTAATAGTCTCTTATGGTTTGTTTCTGACTACTTTCCTATTTACATCACAAGATAATACAGTTTTGTACCCATACACGTGGCCATTGAAATTTCAATTAATTAAAATTAAATATAATTTAAAATTCAGTCTCTCACTTATCCCAGCCACATTTCAAATGCTCACCAGCCATATATAGCTCCCAAAGTGAGAAGAACAGACATAGAACATAGAAAAATCTCATCACTCCAGAAAGTTCTATTGGACAGTATCATGTGATTACTCTGACTTTTTTATTTAATCTTTATATATTACATGATTAAAGAAAAAATTGTAGCTCAAAATTCCCAGAGTAAACCACTATGAGAGCTGTGGTGATTCCTGGGTAATTCTGCTGCACTGTGGGGAATCCGGATATCAAAGGCAGGCTGGGACTTTGGACAAATAACATGGCACTTAATTGGTGTATGGTGGAGGACTAGCCAGGTAGTTCAAACTAATTTGTTTCCACCACCTAACTAAATGAAGAAGCATTAGCCGAGCTTGTGTAACCAGCAAGGACAGCTAGGTTGCAAACATAAAGCTTTGTCCCCTCGGACCTGATGTGAGGATTAATTTTTTCTCTATGAATCAAATCTCATGCATATTACCTTACCTTTCCTTTTGGATGATTAGAAATAAAAAGTACCCTGGTGATTTCTAGTTATAAGGAAAGTCTCATTCTAGTCCTCTAAAATTGCATGCTAAACTTCAAGGTTAAATTTTTGCCTCTTCTCCAGCTTGTCTGCTTTAAACTTGAAGTCTGTAACGGTAAAGAAGGGGCACGGCTGACCTTTTTAATATCCCTATCTTGGGCTTCATTTCCAGCATTGGAGCAAGAGGAAGCAAAAGAAGTAGGGGACAGGAAGGTCCCAATATTTGAGGAGGCAGGAAATTACCTGCTTAGCTGGAAAAACTCCTGGGCAAAGTAAATCCCCCAAGTCCAGATGAACAAGTTACCATCAGTCATGCTTGCCTGTCTGTCACCATCTGTGTTGTTTTGTTGGAGAGAGATTATGACTAGCAGACCAGTACTCTGAAATAGGCCAGCTGGGAATCCCCAAACATAAACATGAATAACCCAATGGCTAAAGACTAACAGCTTGAAATCAAGATATTAAACTGAAAAATGAGTAGCTTATAACTGAGAAAACAGTTAAAGATCAACCAGAACAAGAATTTATTGATAAGTAAAATTTATATACTCAGAAATGAGTGCATAACATATCTTTTTAAAATAATCAATGAAAGGTCTTGGAATTCAGCATATTGATTTTTAAAATAAGAATGTGTAGATGGAGGAAGCCTGGGTGGCTCAGTTGGTTAAGTGCCTGCCTCTGGCTCAGGTCATGATCCCAGGGTCCTGGGATCCAGTCCCAAATCGGGCTCCTTGCTCAGCAGGGAGCCTGCCTCTCCCTCAGCCTGCTATTCCCACTAATTGTGCTCTTTCTATCTGACAAATAAATAAATAAAATCTAAAAAATTAAAAAAAAACAATGTGTAGATGGACTGATTAAGAAAATGAAGAACACTGATAAGAGAGTCACTAAATGGAAGATGAAATTGATGAATTGTCATAGAACTCAGCCTTGAGGAATCTCCTGATATTCCTTAAAGACAATTTTGTGCTTCGCCTTTTCGACCTAATGCTTTAATTTTTTTAACAGTGAAACCATATATATATACTCTGTGCAATTAAAAATAAAGATAATTTACATTTTAAAAGTAAAAAATAGTGTATGCTCATTATAGCATATTTTGGAAATACAGAAAAGTTAAAAGATGCAACATAGTATCCCAAGAAATTAAAGCCAACAATCATTCTTTCTTTTTTATTAATGTCTTTCTTTGTTTATATTGTCTTAGTGATTTAGATATATGACTTCTACATGTTGTTTATTTCTAACTTTTTAATTAAAATCTATCTTTGCCTAAAGCATTTAATGCAATTAAAATCGCATTGTTATAGATTTCCTCCAGAAACTAAAATTTAAAGTAATTGGTTATTTAAATGTAGATGCACTACATTTAGTGGTTTTAGCCACTAAAGAAAGGTTTCAAAACAGGCTCACAGATTAATAATGACATTAATCTCTGTAATTTTATTGTTTTCGTTTTATTAGGTATGCATATGGCAAACCTATAGGAGGAAACATTCAGCTTACTATGCGCAAGGAAATCTACTTCTTATTGAAAGTAGCTCAGAGAATTTAAAATAAGAAATTAACCAAAACATTATGTCAACATCTCAGAGATAACCATGATTAAATTTGGCTTATTTTCCTCAGGTCTCATAATTGAGATTGTGCTCTACTGGGTTTTTAGTCTGCCTTTTCTGAAACCTAACATTACCTATAGTGACTTTGCCATATCATTAGAATAATTTAAAAACATGAAATTAGTAACTTCAGGATAGACCATCACATAGATACACCATTAACTTTGTACACTTGCTGAACTTTCATTAATGTTAAATGAACTCAGAATAATGTTGTATAAACATTCTTATACATAAATATGTATCCCGAGGTTATTACTGACTTTGGATAGATATTTGTAGGTGAAATTTTTAAAGTTCTGGTATAATGTCACCACGTTGATGTTTATAGTAGAGTTATGCCCGGAAATACTCCCATTATAAATACAGTGTCTTGGGGCGCCTGGGTGGCTCAGTGGGTTAAGCCACTGCCTTCGGCTCAGGTCATGATCTCGGGGTCCTGGAATCGAGTCCCGCATCGGGCTCTCTGCTCAGTGGGGAGCCTGCTTCCCTCTCTCTCTCTCTCTGCCTGCCTCTCCATCTACTTGTGATCTCTCTCTGTCAAATAAATAAATAAAATCTTTAAAATAAATAAATAAATAAATAAATAAATAAATACAGTGTCTGTGTGACTAATGCCACTATCACTAGCATTGAGTAATGGAAGTATTAAAACAAAAATCTTCACAAATAGAAGAGCAGCAAAGCTGATGCTTCATGTCCCTTCCGGTTTCCAGTACAATGAGTCCAGAAGAGAAATATTTTGTATATGATTATTTTCAGTGTTTATTTTCACCCTTGTAACTGCCCTTAAAACTTTCTGGTCTATTTTAATTTTACTTATAACTAATGTTACCGACCTAGAATTTATTTTGGTATATTGTATGATCTGTATATGATTAATTTCTAAATAGGTTACTACTTACCAGAAATGTCTTGTTAGTTAATGTTGTCTATGCCAACTGAATTCTGACACCAACTTTATTATATCGCTTGCTGCCTTCTCCATTTATTCTGTAGATTGATCTGCCTTTCTATTTTTATACTATACTCTTTTAATCACTGTAATAATATAGCATGCATTTTCCATGCTACTTTCTATTATTTCTAGGATAAGGATGAAGTTTAATGGGAGCTTTGCAGAGCATTCTGTGCTTCCTTTGATTCTAAATACCTCCTCGGGACATAATAATTTTACAAATTGTGTCCCTCCTCCTATAAATTTCCTGGACTTTCCTTTCTTTAATAAATAAAAATAAATTTTAAAATATTTTAATAAATAAGTTATAGTTCCTGATTTTATAAACAGTACCTTTGGAAGATATGAAAAACTCCACCCCAAAAGAAATGTGGAAAGAAAGAAACCAATCTGAGTTTTCACTACTTTTCTTTATTAAAAAGAAATGTGTTCCCTTCTCTGAATTCCATGGACCTGACATGTCATCCCTATGTTTTGTTCAAGGGGAAGAGAATAGTGAAATCTTTCTCACTGCATATCCTATTAATGCACTGCTAAAAACTTGTCACCCAATCTCAGTACATAGCCCACTGGTGATACCCAAAATTTGCTTCTTTTTTTTTTTTAAGATTTTATTTATTTGACAGAGATCACAAGTAGGCAGAGAGGCAGGCAGAGAGAGAGGAAGGGAAGCAGGCTCCCCACCGAGCGGAGAGCCCTATGCAGGGCTCGATCCCAGGACCCTAAGATCATGACCCGAGCCAAAGGCAGAGGCCTTAATCCACTGAGCCACCCAGGCGCCCCCGCCAAAATTTGCTTCTTATGAGCTAAAACATTTTACACCAACAAACAGTAACAGGCACTAGAATTACATGTTTGTGGCTACCACAAAAGAATGCTGGATCAATATCCTTCTTAATAGTGAAATCACGTCTTGTACCTGTAACTTCACAAAATTAAAATGTACACATAGCCTTTGCCCTTTGAAAATTTCAGCACAGACAAGATCCATTGCTGATTTTCCTGTAGCGATGAACACTCCTACTAGTCTAATCATCTAGTGATGAACACTCTTCATACATGTTTACACGTTCATGTTTGTGGGCATGGTGGAGAGGGTCGTGGAGGGGACTTGACCACTGGTTGACCTCTAGGCTCAACTTCCCCAGTTGGAGACTCCTCATCCTTTCCTAATCTTGGAATATACACAGGACGCAGCCTTGAGATGGTCATGTGGTGTTGAGAGCTTCTGGCTGGTATCAATGACTGAACCCAGGTAAGACCTCCACATAAACTTTTAAGATATGGCGGGCAGGTGCGGGGATTCACTCATCCTGAGGCTGCCCAAGACAAGCCTCATGTGTAAGTTCCCTTGTTTACTAAACCTACCATCTGGAGTAGCTTGCCTCTTTCCTTGGTCTCTCCCTGCCCTCCACATATGGGAGTGTGCTGGTTTCTGATTTTACCTGTAGTGCCTGAGGGGTTTGTGAGCCAACAACTGGTGAGCCAGCCAGAAAACTGAAGAAATGGCGTTGGGAAAGAGACGTCTGTGGGGGAAATCCCATACTGGCCATCGACTTCCATGTGAGAAGGGGTAGCTTGTATGTTAGATGCTTGTGGACTGCAGTGTGAGTACAAGAACCCCTTGAAAATACCGTTTGCTGGCATGGTACAGTGATATCCATGCTGAGTCCAGTTGCAGGACAAGACCTTATGATGATGGGTAATCCATTGCTGATTTGGGGGAGACTAATAAATCCTGGGAAGAGATACAATCTGTGGGAAAGACCCAAGACAGAGAAGGAGCTTGGAAAGCCAAGAGGCTATGCTAATTGGCTATAAAGGGTCAGGTAAATGTAACCCAGAAGCAAATATGGCTTGACCTCTTTGCTGTGGGGACCCCATCTGAACACACAGACAACCTAACACCATGTTGAATGCCCTGTGGAAAGCCCTAAAGTCTGAACAAATCCGCCATACTAGATCCGCCACACGTGCCACACTTGCCCCTGTCATCCCGGATGCACCATCTGCTCCAGCAGGGGCCTCAGGGACATAGTGCTATTCAGGATGGGTGCCTCCTGTGCCCTAGGTATAAACTACAGGCCAAGATTGCCTCCAGGTGAGGGCCATTGAGAATGACCAGAAGCCTCATGTTGAGCACACTATGCACTGATTCTCCAGAAATACACAAAGGGTAGCTCTGGTGGACAGTAGAGCTGATCCTTTAATGCATGGCAACCCTCAGAAGCTTTCTGGCCCCCTTAAGGCTCTTGACAGATACGAAGGGCACACAATTATAGTGAGGAATGGCCTCTGGATCCTGCAAATTGGGTATTCCCCACCCCTGCCCCCATCCTTGCAGCTGTGCCCAACATTGCTGCCATCTTAAATATCTTGGCCAAGGTCCTAGGAGTATATCACACTCTGCTGGACTTAACAAATGTCTTTTTCAGAATACCTCTGGCCACTGAGTCTCAAGATTATTTGCCTTCATGTAGGAGAGGCAGCGATGATCCTTTCATGTGCTTCCCCAAGTTTACGTGCACAACCCCACCTCAGGTCATGGATGGAACCCCAAGATCTGTCCCTGTTGTCCTTCCCCACATCAGTAAAATGGGCCCATTGATGTGATAATGTTAACATGGGAAGACTTGCTTCTGTTGCAGGACGCTCGCAGGTTTTGCTGGAACATCTGTGAAGGAGACAATGGACAACTAACCCAAAGAAAAGTCAAGGGCCAGGCACCACTGTCAATCTTTGGGGAATTATTTGGTTGGGTGAGCCCTGTGTTGTCTAAGAAAGTGTGATTGACAAGGTGCAAACCTATCCAACCCCTAAGCATGTGAACAAGGTATAAACCTTTGTAGGGATCTGGAGGCTTTGGAGGACTTTTATTCCCTACCTAACACCCATCCCTTACACTGCCTGGTAAAGAAAGGACACCTGTGGGACCGAGGATCAGCAACAAGCTGCCTTTCAAAAAACAAAAGTACTGGTAAAACAGATTAAAGCTTTGGGCATCTCCCAAGTAGGGCTACTGTTTGAGTTTGATGTTTCCATGACTCCATAAAGTATGGGATGGACCCTGTGGCAGAAAAAAAACAGGAGTGTCTACTCTTAGGTTTTGGCCTCAGCTCTAGAAGAGGCCAGGAACCTGATATACCACCCTAAAGTAATCATTCCTAGCAGTGTATACAGCACCCCTCTCCCGCCCCCCACCAAGTAGAGCAGCTCACTGAAGGACAGCACGTTATGGTAACTTTCCTGCCTAGCAAGGAATGGGTTGACAATATGTTCCATGGATTCACCTCTGTCATGGCTCAAAACCCCACTTGACTAAGTGACATGTCTCTTTGCAGCAGACGAGTACTGTCTCTAGACAGGTGGGTGCTACATACGTATGTAGATCCTGGAGATTCCTCCTCTAGTCCTATAAAGAGGGAGCAAGATAAATTTCCTCTGAAGCCTGGTATACAGCAGGATCTAGTCCAGGAAATTCACCCACTTGGACTGTGGACCCTGTTCAGCCCAACACTGACACCATCTGGTTGGAAATAGGAACAAACCACAGCAGCCAGTAGGTGAGCACAGCATGATCTGGCTGGTGATCACTCATAAACCCTGGCCATTAGCCTCTTGTACTGACTATCGGGCTGGTCCAAAGAGATTAACCCAATGTCTTGGACAATGGGAAGCCAAGAAGTGGATGATCACGAATGGGCCCTTATGGGGTCAGGATGTGTGTGGGTTCACCTGCAAAAGCCTAAAACTGTCCTCATTGTCTTCCACATCCTGTCTCATAAGTCACTGGCACCCCCTACCATTCAAAAAGCTGATGCCCTAGCTCAGGGGTGAGCCTTACCAACTGACCCTTCAGTAGGTCATAAGAAGGGACCCCTACAGTGCTGCCCAAGTGAGGTGGCATATTGCCAAGGATGCCAGGTTGTCCTTGAAGTACAGTAAATTGGTTCATGAAATAAGAACATGTCCTGTGTGTTCTAGACAATGCCCAAGGCAACTGCCAAAGAAGTCAGGGACATTCACCAGAGTTCCTAACCGGTAAGAGATTGGCAAAATGATTATATTGGTGTCCACCTTCCAAGTGAGGGTTCTAAATGTCTTGGATTGTGTGGGCACTGCATCACAACTAATTTCAGTTTATTATTAAATTATTCCAATGTCAGAACCATGAAAGCTATAAAGGTTATGATAAATTTCTTTGCATAAAAATGCATTTTTATTGTTAATTCGTTTTCCTAAGTAATGAGCATATTTTTTCAATGTTAAATTTTGTACCTTTTTTAAAAAGTTATGAAAGGTGCAGCACTTCTAACATGGCAGTCACTGATGCTTCAGGCTTTGTACCTAATAAATCATCTGTTAAGTAGGGAAAGAATTAAATCTTTTTTTAATTAAAATAACTTCAAACATAGATATAATGTCTTAGGTCCTGTGCTGTACATTGGCCCCAAGTTGATTTTTTAAAGGACATGTTTTCTATTCTTAAGGAATAAAACTTGAGTCTCATATGTCTCTAGGAGTACAACATTGAACTTCTCAAATTCATATTCTTACACTGTCGAGACAGTCATGAAAAAATGAAACAGGTACATGAGTTGGTGTTCAGTATTATTCTATCCTTTTTTATTATCCTATCTACTAAAAGTTAGAAACTAATATTTACCCATCTCTCAAAATGGTATCTCTCAAAAATGTTGGAGTGAGTCTCAAAGATTAATATTTGCTATTGAGGTTATATGGAAACACTGCAAGTATTTATAATGAAGCACCATTTAGTTCCACCAACTTGGAACTAAACTTGTTCCCTGAATTTTCAGCACATTTATCCTCCTCATTTTAGCTTCAGGAAGATGGCAAAGTTGAAATCAAATCTGGCCATGCCTTTTTCTATCTGGAAAATATAAGTTTACTGTCATAATCTGGTTTGTGTGTTGGTGTATATATCTGAGGCATATTGTGAGTTATTTAATTTTTAAAAACTTTTCCTAAGGATGTACGTGTCAAAATAATATTGGCTTTTTTTTTAGATTTTATTTATTTATTTGACAGAGACAGACATAGCAAGAAAGGGAACACAAGCAAGGGGAGTGGGAGAGGGAGAGGAAGAAGCAAGCTTCCAACAGAACAGGGAGTCCAATGTGGGGCTCGATCCCAGGACCCTAGGATCATGACCTGAGCCAAAGGCAGACACTTAACGACTGAGTCACCCAGGTGTCGCTCAAAATAACATTGTTAAAATAATTTTGAATATTTGACAAATCATATTTTGAAAACTTACAACCATGGATCAAACCAGCTAATTGGGCCCGGCTGGCTCAACTGTTCTGAGGTCAGTCTGGCTAAATGATCTAGGGTGACACCATTCAAATGTCCAGCTGGTGGCAGGCTCTTGGCTGGAAAAGAGCTGACTGTTGGCTGTTGTAACTTATTCTGGCCTCTGATCCTTCAACAAATTAATCTGGTTGTCTGTATAAGAGGCTATTATCCACTTATCCAGATACTTCCCAGGACAGTGAGATTTTTCAAGTAAAATAAAATATTTGTATAATCAGGGCTACTTTGCTAAGTAATTTGGTGTTTCCGTTTTCTTCTTTAACCAAATTTTTAATCATGTTGTTTGTTTTAGCCAAAGCTCAACAATGATGATTTCTTACTTAAATCACAAAACTCATAAACGACAGAACAAGGGCTCTGTTCTGATCAGGTATTCTGACTTGAAATGGAAATTTCTCTGTACTACAATACCTTGCTTTCCTTAGACAGAAAATTATGTATATTAAATCTCAAAGTTCATATTTAATATTTTTAATTCCTTAAAATGGACTGTGAATACTTTTTTTTATAAACTTCTTTTTTTTAATATTTTATTTATTTATTTGACAGAGAGAGATCACAAGTAGGAAGAGCAGCAGGCAGAGGGTGAGGGGAAGCAGGCTCCCCGCTGAGCAGAGAGCCCGATGCAGGGCTCGATCCCAGGACCCTGAGATCATGACCTGAGCTGAAGGCAGAGGCTTAACCCACTGAGCCACCCAGGTGCCCCTGTGAATACTTTTATTAGTAGTTTTTCTTGATCAGCACTTTTAAAATTTATGAGCATTCCTTGGAGTATTGTTTTTGGTGTTCTTCCCTGTATATTTTTATATAAAATGTTAGTGATTTTTATTGCATTTTAAATATTTTATAACACCGTTTTGATCATTACTTTCCCGAGGGTTATCCATGAATGCATTTCTTAATTTCTATAACAAATGACAGCCAATTTGTCTGGGGTTTGGTGGTTTACTTGTTTGGTTTTGGATGAGAGAAGGCAATCCTTTTGAGTAAGGAACAGGTAGGAGTAGGTAGGAAGACATAGGTAGACGGCTAAGAGACTAGGCTCACTCAGGGGGCTAGCTGACCAAGCTCGCAGAAATCCAACTGTGGAGAAATGTTATAGATGAGATATTTACCAGAGAGAAAAGAGTACAACAAATCCACTTTGTTTATTCTAAATATAAATGAGATATTTTCATAAAAGTCACAAATCCACCTTGTTTGTCTTAAACACTATAGATGAGATATTTACCCAGTTCCCTATAAAAGACCAACAAAAAAGCCCTCAGTGACAACCCATTCAGGACCCCCTCTCACTCTAGAGAGCTTTTTTATTTTTCTTTCCGTTCTCACCTTCACTTAAACTTTCACTTCACTTCCCACATTTGTGTCCACAAGATTCAGTCTTTGACTCCACGAGACAAGAACCTTGCAATCCTACAACACTTTGAACCTTCACAAGATTCAGTCTTTGACTCCACGAGACAAGAACCTTGCAATCCTACAACACTTTGAACCTTTTTTCTATTATATTATGATCAGAGATTGTGGACAGTAAAATCAATACTTAATAAAATCTGTTAAAATTTTATTTGTGACAACAAAAATGACCATTTTTTACTAATATAGACTCCTTAAAGCATATGAGAGTCTTTAAACTTGCTTTAAATAAAATGTGTTGCTCATATTATCGACTTCTCTGTGCTTACTCAATGCTGTTACTATTTTTAGTAACTTCCTGTGTTTCTAATGCTCATCTAATGTTTGCAGATTTACGTTCTCTGATTTAGTATCTTCTTGGTAAATTACCTTTTACTGCTGTATATTATGTAATGCTGATCATTAACCAATTTACTATTTTCAAAATTAAATAACATCTTGCATGCTGATGATATATCAGCTCCTAATTTGGGTACATTTTCTATTTTCCCATTTATTTACCTTAGGCTTTCTATAACATTCTTGTTTTAAATGTTTTTGTAAATTGAGGGGTGCCTGAGTGGCTCAGTGGGTTAAGCCTCTGCCTTCGGCTCAGGTCATGATCTCAGGGTCCTGGGATCGAGTCCCACGTCGGGCTTTCTGCTCAGCAGGGAACCTGCTTCCCCTTCTCTCTCTGCCTGCCTATCTGCCTACTTGTGATCTCCCTCTCTCTGTCAAATAAATAAAAAATTTTTAAAAAAATGTTTTTGTAAATTGTTTTAAGTTGAATGTTCTTTTTTTTAGCCCAATCTGGTAGTCTGTGTTTTAATGAGAGAATTCAGTCCATTCATGTTGTGTGGTAATTATATTTGATATTATTTCTGAATTACTTCCTATGAATTATTTAATTATTTAATTAATTATTTAATTAATTATTTAATTGATTATTTAACTATTAATTATTTAATTACTTCATTATTTATCTATTATTGATTATTTGGTTACTTCATTATTTATTTAATTATTATTTAATTGCTTCATTAATTATTTAATTACTTCATTATAGAAGCATTATGGTACAGTAGTAAAAGCATAGACTCAGGAAGCACACTACCTTGGCTAAAATGTCAAGGTTGCAATCTAGGCACATTTTGTAACATCTTTTGCTTCAGTTTTCTCAACTGTGAAATATGTACCCACAGGTGGGTACTTCGAATTGAGGGAGAAAATTGGGGACAATCTCTGGTAAGGGAAATTGGGCTCAGCCTCTTGCAAGAACATATGTGAAAGAAGATTCCAAAGTGAAGTAAATGTGGCTAAAAGAGTCCCTCAGAATAGGGTCAGTAGGATATTAAGGAAGCAGGATTTATGCATGTCTCCTGTTTCAATTTCTGGAACACCATGAACTTCTGGCTTCTGTCAATTGCAACTTGTCAATTGCACCTGCACCATCTAATGGAATGCATCTTACTACTTTGCAGTGAAATAGAGATAATGTAGCATCTGTTAACTGAATAGCAATTGTCTATTAGATAGTCTTTTTAACTCTATCAGCACCCATTCCTTCTAAACAGATTATATAACCTTGTGGGTTTTGCCTTTACAAGCCTGTACTACTCACTTTTGATTTTGGTCCACTCTGTCTCCAGGATTGCAATCCATTGACTCCAAATAAATGCTTTTGGTTACTTACTATTTCTTCTTCTTGATCAACACCTCCTGCCAGATCTGAGTTCTCCAGGTACCGGCCCCTGCCCCTTGGACTTCCAAGGTGGCCTTGGCTGCCCAGATGTGAATCACTGCATTCTTTTTTTTTTTTTAAGATTTTATTTATGACAGAGAGAGGGGAAGAGAGGGAATACAAGCAGGGGGAGTGGGAGAGGGAGAAGCAGTCTTCCTGCTGAGCAAGGAGCCTGATGCGGGGCTCGATCCCAGAACCCTGGGATCATGACCTGAGCCAAAGGCAGACACTTAATGATTGAGCCACCCAGGCGCCCTCATCTCAGCGCTATAAATCTCATTTCCCTAGCTCCCCCCACATCCTTCCAGCAACTTCCAGGAAAATAGCCTCCACAACACCATTGGGAAGCCCTGGGATTCCCCAAGCTGTACCTCTATCTCCAACATCTTATAACAGAGAGCCCTAGTTGGGTTGCTCATGGAACAATGTTTGGCCTCTGGACTACCTGGACGGAGAAAGGTGTCAGCTGTTTCAGTCTTCTGGTTGTCCCTGGTGCCCTGATGGCTGTTCAAAAAAAAAAGAAATTTCTACATCCTCTGCCAAGGCCTCTCCCCATCCTATAATATTCTCTGTGGGACTTCTCTCATTTTGCCATTATCTATACCCTTCTTATTTGTCCAAGATTGTGCAATTTGGTATTTAAACAAGCAAATGTGAATTTTTAGCAACAACAAAAAAATCTATCCAAGAATAATATGGGACTAACACACCTCTTTGATAGCTTTTATAGTTTTGCATTAATTGTTCATCTAATAACCTTTCTTTCTGGCAAGTAGTCTTGGCTGTTCACAGCCCCAGCAAAACTGAAAAATGCAAACAGCAGTCTAGAGGTATAATCTAGATATACTCCATTGGCATTCTGGGCCTTTTAACCTGCATGAGAGGAAATCATCCTACTGTTGTCCGCATTCATTTGCTAGAAATGCTGTAACAAATACAACACACTGAAGGGCTTAAACAACTAAAATTTATTTTCTCACAGTTCTGGAAGCTGGAATTCCAAGATCAAGGTGTCAGCAGGTTTGGTTTCTTCTGAGTCCTTTTTCCTGGCTTTACATATGGCCATCCCCCTTCTTGTTATGTCCTCAAGGTCTTTCTTCTGTGTTCTAAATTCCTCGTGTGTCTTTGCGGTGTCCAAATTTCCTCTTATAAAGACACGAGTCAGATTAGATTAGGCCCACCCTAACAGCCTCCTTTTTAGTACAATCTCCTCTTCAATGGCCCCACCTCTAAATACAGTCACAGACTGAGGTATTGGGGGTTAGAGCTTCAGCATATAGATTTGGAAATGGGGGGGTCACAGTTCAGCCTATAACAACAACCCTATAAATAAGCTTCTATACAGAAATAAACTATCTTCTCCATTCTCCTTCTTATTATTTATTTCTGAAGAAAGAGGGGGAGGATGCCTGGGTAGCTCAGTCAGTTAAGCATCTGACTTCAGCTCAGGTCATGATCTCAGGGTCCTGGGATCAAGCCCCACATTGGGCTCCAGGCTCAGTGGGGAGTCTGCTTGTCCCTCTCCCACTCCTCCTCCCCACACTCAGGCTCTCTCTCTCTCTCAAATAAATAAATAGTTTCCTTAAAAAAAATAATAAAAACAAAAATTTAAAAAGGGGAACCAGAGAAGATAATGCTAGTACTTTTCTTTAATATTCCACAAATATCAAGGTGGGGGTCTCCACACACACATCCTCCCGTTTGTTTTAAAACCTAACTTTTACTTTGCTAGGCCCTACCAGAGAGGAATTCTCTCCCAAAATAACCAGACAGTAGAATCTTCGGAAAGTTTGGCAATCATTTCCAAGATTTAGATTTGTTTGAAAATAGCTGAACTATTTTGTGAAGACTTAGTTTCCTTAAAAAGAATTTGTGTCTGTACCTTCAGCTATGTTTATTTCACCATAAAATTTTAGTAATCAGACAAGTATGTTGTTCTCAATAATATCATTCTTAATTTTAAAAAATGTTTTTGTGACCTGCTCTTATCTTTATTTTGCTTGTATCTGGTTTTCAGGCATATTAAAACTCTTGGTTTAGGTATTTTTGCTTTTTATCAGGCAATTTTATTGAATCATTTTATTAGCTCTAATATTTCTTTTCCCACTAATGATTTCAGCTTTATCTTTTTAAGTGTAAGTTTAAAAACACGATCTCTGAAATGTGTCAACTAGGTTCAAGTACCAGGTTGAGCAATTTGCCAATCTATCTTTGCATGAGTTTCCTCAACTATAAAATTGAGATAATAGTATCAACTCCATCACTGGATTACTGTAGGGATTAAATGCATGAATAAGTGTCACATTCTTAGGATAGCATCCCTTCTATAGCAAGCACTTAGCAAATTATCCTTGTGGAGTGCTCTAGCAAAATAATGACAAGTTAATCTCTTCCTTATTATTTTTCTGGTGAAAATCAGATAACATTGTTTAAGAAAAAATGGATTTTCAACTAATTATCCTTCTTACTGCTCTGAATATACATGAAGTGGGTGAAAGGGCATTTGTAGCAGAAGCTACTTGTTTATCCTATGACCCTCTGCTCTGCAAATAAAGCAAGCTCTGTAAGAGTCTGGTTTTTTTTTTTTTTTTTTTTTGCTTGAACGTTTGTTTGCTTTTCAATTTCAAAATGAGTCTAATGTGTTCAGCAGATGTTATTAAGTATGGTAGGGTTAGATTTCAGAATTTAAACTATTTATTTTTAAAATATTTCCCTCCCCTGTGCTTTCTCCCTGACACCATAGAGCATTCCAAGATCACAGCAAAAAAGAAAACAAACTAAAAAAAAAACTGTTGACATAAGAGCAGGGTAATAAGATCCTCATGCAGAGTCAGATTTTTCTTTTCCAATATCTCAATAAGAACGGATACCCTATGATGGCCAACCATCTTGATTCGCCAAAGTCTGGCCCATTTCATTTCATCAGGAAATGAAAATCCATTTCCTGGTAAGTCATTCCCCAGGATGAAAAAAATTCGGATTTTTGGAAGTGAGAAGTTGGAGAAAAAGTACAAAACACATATGATGATGCAAAATATAGGGGCTGGAAATAACACTGTTTTGAATGTTTACTGTATATGGCATTATCAGCCTCTTATAGTTACTGGGGTTTTTTTTTTCGAACCACCAATACAGACCACCATGATCCATGGATCACAAAAATGGGCCATCCATTATTTCATCACTCAAAGTGATGCTACTTAAGCAAGCAACTTAAGTGTGCTGTGGTCATAAACATTAACAATCCATCCTTAACTTCGTGAACTAGTTGTGCTCAGTATTAAGAGAGTGCTACTTTAATTTTTGACATCGTGACTATTTTGATTATGTAGTATAAGAGTTCAGATAATGAAAATGAAAATGGTTGCATTGTAGTCTTAGTCAATTTGGGCTGCTATAACAAGACATCATAGACCGGTTAGCTTAGACAACAAACATTTATTTTTCATAGTTCTGGAGGCTGGAAATCTGTGATCAGAGTGCTAGCATGGTCTGGATCTGGTGAGACCCCTCTTCCTAGTATATAGATGGTTGTCTTCTTGCTATATCTTCACAAGTTGTAGAGAGAGATTTTGTGTCTCCTCCTCCCTTCATCAAGACAGTAATCCCATCATGAGAGCTCCCGCCTCAAGAATTAATATAATGCTAAGTACCTCCCAAAGGCCCCACCTCTAAAAACCATCCCAGGAGGTTAGGGCTTCAACGTGTGAAACTTGGGGTGATACATTCAGCCCAGGGATATACCAAGGCCAGCATCACCCGGACGATACAAAAAAATAAAAATAAATAAAAAGCTAAATGTGTTATTTTATTTTATTTTTAAAGATTTTATTTATTTATTTGAGTGAGCGAGAGAGAGAGAGAGAGAGAGAGAGAGAGAAGGAGCAAGGATAAGGGGGAGGGAGAAGCAGATTCCCTCTGAGCCTGGGACCCAACATGGGGCTTGATCCCAAGACTCCAGGATCATGACCTGAGCTGAAAGCAGGCACTTAATTTTATGTGTTATTTTAATGATAGATGAAAGGATACATGCAACTGGATCAGGGAGTTAACCAAGAGAGCATCCTGCACAACATGCAGGAAAGAATTTGGAATTAAGCATGGTGGAGAAAAGGATATAAAAGCACATGAAGACTGAATCTCTCAAAAAATATAATAATAATAATAAAGAGAATGGGAGGAAACTTTTGGAAGTGATGGATATGTGTATGTCACTAGTGATAATTTCACAGATATATATTCACCTACAAACTCATCATTGTATGCATAAAATATATAGAGTTTTTTGCATGTTAGTCATACCTCAAAGTGATTTTAAAGAAAAAGACTGTTTTTCACAAGTCTACAGTATGGCAGGTGATTACTCCAAGGTCAGCCAAAAGTTTTTTTTTTCATCTCCCAAATCAATTAGTTAAAAATAATAGCCACTGAATTTGTTTTGGCATGCTACTTGAAGGGACACACATAATTGCATCCACCCCGGACTGTTCTATGAAAAATTAAGTAAAATTACATTTTCTGATTTAAAGGTCACAACTAAAATGGCCCGTGGGCAAACAAGAGGGAAATTTTGATGACAGACCTGTCTGTTGGTCCTTTATAGGTTAAAGGTCCTTTATAGGTTAAAGCTATTTTTTTCAGACCTTTACCGAAGATCATGACTTCAACAGCATATCAAGTAACTTTCATCAAATTATATTCACAAAAATGTCCTCCTTAGATTTTATGTACTCTGATATGAAAAATGAAATTTTAAATCCTCTCCTTGATTTCTAATGAAGATATTAACAAAACCACAGGAAATATAAAACAAAAGATTGTTGATACCTTCTCCAAATACAAACTAGATTTTTCACATTGGCAGACCATGAAAATGTAAGTTTTGACAAATTCTATTTAGTCTATAAATTTTTACCAAAAAAAAAAAAAATGAAAAATGTCCTGCATATCGTGTACACAAGATGGCTGAAAAGGGTGTAATTCGCTTACCTATAGTATTGAGGCTTTCATAAGAAAAAGATTTCTCACTTTTTAGCTTCTTCAAAATGCGCAGAAGCACGTCAATAAGATTTCTGACATTACAGAAATGGAAGAAGATAGCCTAGTTAGACACGTGCCCACAAGATGATTGTCATAGATGTCAGCCGTGTCAAAAATGTGGAAATGTTGGCCTGTCATGAAATCTTATTTTCAAATTACAGGACAAAAAGAATGTCCTTCTCTGATTTGGAAATGCATTGAAGATAAGAATGGAGAAAGAGATAACAGGAAGACAGAAATGTATATGTGCTTTCTCCAAAACTTTGATGATCTTTGAATAAGTCATACAGAGCCCCCAGAAGGATAAAATGCTTAAACCCAAGTTATTCAATGTTATAGGTGTATTGCAACAAATACTCACACAGCAGAAAAATTACTTCAATTTGGAAATAAGACTATTTCAGAACAACGGCAAAAAGTCACCATAAAAGAGCAACCAAGTGAAAGAGGTCTTCTTAATTTCCTTAAAACTGTAATTTATTTGGAATCCAGCTTCGGTTTTACAAGTTCAAATTATCTCTCTGCTTTAAAACCATTCCCCTGAGAAAGAGGTTTAAGTTTGATGATATCCAGGGTGCTTGGAAGTGTTTTAAAATAATGGATATTTAGACATGAATAGCCTATATGAAAAATTTATACATGCAACAAACCTGATTGACAGACAGTCAGCCTTCAGGAAATTATCAAGGAAAAAAAAATTATAGGAAAACTGATTTGTGACTTGAAAAGATAAAAGAGCTTTAAAAGGAAGGTAATCAAAACTTCTGAAACAAGGATTCTAGAAAGTTCTTTTGGCCCAGGGATCCTTGGAACTGCGTGAGAAAGATATCTTGCCACATGAATCGAGAGAGAAAAAGCTGAAAAAAATAACTGAACAAAAAGCCTGACTTTCCTCACAAAAATACCAAGAAAGAAATAGAAATCTAAAACCTGTTATGCAAATAAACTGTAAGGTTGACAAAGTTGAGATTACAAACTCTTTAAAAAGAAATGAAAATTGAAGCCTCTTCATACCACAACCACCAAAGCAGAAGAAAAGGAGTTTTCTGAGGGAATTGTTTTATTTAAAATAAGCTAATCAAAGAAAGATTATAAATAACGATCTTAATTACTCACTTTATGTAGTTAAAAATATTACAAAAAGCTAATTTTCAGGAACTTGAAAGAGTGAATTAATAATGATCAAAATAAAAAATAAAATAGAAAATCACACTTTTAAAAGCAGTGAACAGGGGCGCTTGGGTGGCTCAGTTGGTTAAGCGGCTGCCTTTGGCTCAGGTCATGATCCCAGAGTCCTGGGATCGAGCCCCACATCCCTGCTCGGCTGAGAACCTGCCTCTCCCCCTCCCTCTGCCTGCATTTCTGCTTACTTCTACTCTCTCTACCTCTCTGTCAAATAAATAAATAAAATCTTAAAAAAAAAAAAGGAGTGAACTCAACCAACAAATTCTTTGAAAATAAATGTAAAAACTAATGTTCTTACAAAAATGAAAAATAGAGACCCATAAAACCAGCACTGGAATGAGAAAGGATACATAAGTCTGCCTAAATGGGCAATGAATAATTTATGAGTAGAGAATTTATGTACTAAACTTATGTACTAGTCGGTCTGGGACCTACTGACTTGTGCCTGTTATCCTCAAATTAGTTATTACTAGTGGCCATTTTATGTCAGAAGTCCTAAATTGGACAATATATTATATAGTTTCACTAATTACAAGAGATCATTATAATGAGAATCCGTGCACTAATTTGAAAATAAAGAGAAAGTAGACTTTTCCTAGTATGAAGTAAATGACTAAACTTGACAAAAACATAATCGAAAGCTAGAACAGTATAAATACCATATTTATTTTACTAATTTTACTAAAAAAGGCACTTAACTGAGATATAGTTAACCTTTAGTGAGCTGGGGACTTCCAGTAATATTTCAACTACTCCCTCGAATAGGACCTCCATTTCATTTTATAAAGTCAGCTTAATGCCAAAGCCCAGAGATACGGCTCCAAAAATGAAAACTAACCAATATCAATTAGGAGTATAGATAATTCTAAATGAAATGCTATCCAATACAATCCAGTAACATATCAAAAACAGATTTTAATCACAGAATATGCAAGAACAATTCATATCTAGACACCTTTTGATATAATTTCTTATATCAACAATGTATAGTCATTGAAGTATTCATTTATCAGAATTACAGTTTCCCTTAAAAAGTCATTTCTCAGGGTTAGATGTTGCTTTGTAATTGTATTGGTGACAAGTCAGCCCAGGCTGATGTAGAAAGCATTACGAGATATTCACAATGTTTCATTATTTGAAATCTTGAGTCATTGAAAGGAAGTCCACAAATATTTTCAGTTGGCTGATCTTCTAGAAGCAGTGGTCATTTCAGAAGATGTAGCATCCTTGAAACTAGTTCTTCCTGGAAGAAATTTTTAAAAGATGTTCAAATTAATTGTACTGTTTCCATGTATTTGCAGGCAGCTAGAGACTTGGATAAAATATGTAATTCAGAAACAAAGTGTGAAAAGAAATATTCTCATAATTGGTCTGAAAAGCATGTTCCATATGTTCTCACAGTGTTCCAAAGAAGAACACAATAGACTAAGATTAAAATTTGTAAGATTTTCCATGAATTGTCATGGAGAGAGACAGCGTGTGTGAAAAAGGGAGATACTCATATACAGAGAAAAAGAGAGAACCATAAGGAAAAGGAGCAAGAAGAAGAGAAACAGAAGGAAAAATAAGATAGGGGGAGGATGAACAGCTGGGTTTTGTTCTTTCTTCCAGCCTCAGGGATGCCCAAGGACTTTATCTTTGGTCAAATCCTCCTTGAAATACTAATTCAAATAATTTGTAAGAGTACCTCAGATGGGGCACCTGGGTGGCTCGGTGGGTTAAAGCCTCTGCCTTTGGCTCAGGTCATGATCCCAGGGTCCTGGGATCAAGCCCCACATTGGGCTCTCTGCTCAGCGGGGAGCCTGCTTCCCCCTCTCTCTCTGCCTGCCTCTCTGCCTACTTGTGATCTCTGTCTGTCGAATAAATAAACAAACTCTTTAAAAAACAAAAACAAAAACAAAAAAAAGAGTACCTCAGATGTAAGATAAATGAGATTCTGGATCAGGTCACCCTGTACTCACTGTCAAGTTTATTGAGTAAAGGGTAACCTGAATGATAAGACACAAACACTGAGTAGGGAAAGGTTAACTGGTAGGCAGGGAAACAGAGGAGGGTCCTGACTGGGCTCCAGAACTATTCCTGGCAGGCAGAGATGCTGCGACAGGGCGAAAAAGAGATAAGGGAACAAACCAGACCACCCTACCCTGGATGTTAGGCAATATTTTTTATGGCAGCTACACTGTAACCACAGAAAATGACCAGACCTCAAAGCAGAAATAAACATTAAGTGTTATGCCTGAGTTTTTGCATCGGAGAGACCACCAAGGAGCCAAGCACCGATGCAATCACACGAGGGTTTATTTGACAAGCTTAAGTCTGGGCCCAAGTATACCCGACACAGCGGAGTAGGGACTTGGACCCCAAGCCAGATTGTAGTCAGAGTTTTTAAAGGCAGCGTAGGGGTGGACTCGGTGGTGGGTGAGGACAAAGGGGGTGTTCAGAAGGGCTATCAGTGTAAAGAAGACTGTCAGGATATTGAAGGCCTGGTTACTATCAAGCCAAGGCCATTTTTCATCAGCATGAAGACAATTGGGAGTTTCCTGGTGGAATGTCACATTCTTGCTATCAAGCGTCCTTGTATTTTGGGTTCTGTTATTAGGAACTGGCCGACCTGGCCTTGTATTCTGGGCTCTGTTATTAGGAACTAGCTGACCACATTTCACTGGTTTCCCCGACTTGCTTCTAAGTAAGTTTCTCGGGCGGGGGCGGGGGGCAGTGTCAGTTTAAGTTTTACTGCACAAACAACAAAATGGCTTTTAACCAAGATGGAGTTGCTCTGGCTAAATAGGTCCTTACATTAAGGATGTTACCAGTAGTCCTTACTCAAACCAAAACAGCACAAGAATCTCAAGGCCACAAGGAGCTTTCCCGTCAGTTCTCAATAAAAGACTGCCAGTGACAGCTCACAGTGGCAACCCACTTGGGACGCCTCTCCCTCTAGAGAGCTTTTTTCTTTCCTTTCTGCTCTCACCTTCGCTTATTAAACTTTCACTTCACTTCACCCTTTTGTGTCTGCTAGATTCATTCTTTCACTCGAGAGAAGAACCCTGCAACAACACCTGAGAAGAGGGCTGGTCCCTTATGCCTGGGATGAGCACTGGAAGAGATTATGTAACTAACAGCACAAAAACGGAAAATATCGGTGTCTGATGGCCGCCCTGAGCGGAGGTGGTCTGAGCCAATCCCTCTTCATCTGTCATGACTTTATGACCACTGGGGTCCCTAATACTACATGATTTTAGGGATTTCAGAATGTCATTCTGGGAGACCTCCATACACCGTGGTTTTCCCTGCCCTGTATATACTCTTTAAGTTTTAAGTTATTTATTTATTTTAGAGAGAGGAAGAGAGTGCTTGGGAGCAGGGGCAGAGGGAGAGGGAGAGGGAGAGAATCTCAAAATTCCTCACTGAGCACGGAGCCCAACACAGGGTTCCGGCTCACAAGCCTGAGTTCATGACCTGAGCCAAAACCAAGAGTCAGACACTTGGACTGAACCCCTCAAGCGCCTCTGTCCTGCCTACTTTCATAAAGAAAGTAAATTGGGCAGGACAAAGCCTGTTGTGTCTCTTGGATTTCATTGCGAATGTGAACCTAAGACCACAGCTGCTGGTCAAGCCAATAAACGTGGCAAAGAAGTGGATAAAGGTATTGGGAAGAGAGAGTGTTCAGTGAGTAGGGGCAGATTGAGAAAGAAAACTTACACAGCTCTTCACTTCTTCCATTGTTTCATACAACATTTTGAGAAATGTTCTCTTCTTTTTATGGGGCAGATATGCCTTCATTAAAATAGAAATGAATTGTGTTCATTATTCAATCTTATTTAGTTTAAAAATTTTAAAAATGTATTTATCTCATTGTTTTTTAATCATGGTGAAGTTTTCATGTTTATGTACTCTCGTGAATGGAATTTTGGGAAACTTCAAGTATTTGAAACCACCATCTTTTACTTTCGAATGTGGCCAAGTTAAAGGCAATTCTCCTTCCAAGGAGGCCTCTGACACAAAGATAAATGTCCATTTTGAGAGATGAATTTTACACACAAATTGCCATAGGCTGTACCTCTTTCCTGGTGTGGCGGTGAGTTTTCCTTAGTATCTTCTCTGTTCTTGACTCACACATTCCACCCTGGTCGCTCTCAGAAACCAGGGATGTCTTTTCCCCCAGCTTCAAATTTGACCCTTCAAAGAAAACTAGCCCTGAGGGGAAATGACAAATGTCAGTTTCTCCTAACTCAGGGATATTTGAGATTAAGATCCGTGCATGTAGAAATATATACATGAAAGAGGGGCTGTATGTATGAGCAATTCAACTGAGAGAGTCTAAAAGCCTGAAGTAGGTCCTAAGCAAATACAAGAAACCAATAATAAAATCTTGGCTTTTACATCTCATCTCTACATGTGCCCCACCCAACTGTCCTCAAAACCTCTCATAGAGACAGACAAACCTGGGGAAGTAGCTTGAGAAACATCATTCCTTCCTGCTAGTTCTTTTTCTCCAGTTACCGGCATCTCCAATAGCATTCGAACATCTTCTTCCATTTCATAGCTTTGTAAAAACTTTACTAGAAATTCATCACCGATGACGGGTTTATCTGACAATATAGGAGAAAAAAAAAACCTGCTGAAAACTGGAATCTTCTGAGGAAATTATATTTCACAAAAAATATTCTTCTTGTTCAACATGAAGTAACACCCCCACTTCATGAATTAGAGTTATGGCACTAGCGGGCACAATGGATAACAGAAGAGGAAAAGCAAACAAACTAACAGATAACAAAGAGAGAGAGAGAAAGACAGGCACAGCCTGAGAGAGATGAGAAGTGGGCCTACTTCATTCATTCAGGTTTAGAGTGAAACAGGAGGGAAGATTTCAATTCATACAAGACTAAAAGCTCTGACAATTTAAAGATGTAGTCTTCTCTTCGGCCTTGACTTTTTCCTTTCCTTAACCAGGACAGAAAAGTATTGAAAAGTAACAGATCCTAAATGCAATAGGATTAAGGATCCAAAAGGCAACAGTTAAAGGAATAACACACACAAATTCAATGGGTCAATGTTGTGAAAAGGATACCTGTATGGGAGATATCCGCTTTTTGGAATATGTTCCAAGGAATTTCCAATGAATGATTCTGGAAAATAAAATTTAGATGATTTTCATTTTGGTGAGATGTCTGAGCACATGGAGCAATTAGATTTATTGGACAGAGTGGATAACTAAATTTGACATTGGTGGGTGTCTTTTTGCTGAATATTGTCACCCAGAAGATAAAGTGAAACTAAAGCTGTAGTTATCTCACAAACTTAAATTTTATCTGATAGCTTTATTCAGAGCATTCATAGGCAATTAGGTCACTGAAGTCAACTTGGAGAGAGTTCCATTGTCTATGGCTTTGCCCCAATGCCACTGTGATTCTATGCCCAACACTGGGCTCAAGAAAAATCCAATACAGTTGCAATGAATTCATGCTCCACTTTTATACTACCATAGTCCTCACAAGAACATTTATAATTATATATAACTTTTTAGCGCTCACAATCATTGAATGGTGAAGTAGTTCGATACTAATATTTTTTTATGCAACATTCCCTTCGTGCCCTGGACATGGAGTCACTAGTATTTAAATTCACATGTCCAATGTCAATATCCCCTTAGCATCCCCAGGATGCTTGGTTGCCCTAAAAGAATTATACAACTTTGATAATAGTTTTCTTTTTTTTTTTTTATTTATTTGACAGAGAGAAATCACAAGTAGGCAGAGAGGCAGGCAGAGAGAGAGGAGGAAGCAGGCTCCCCGCTGAGCAGAAAGCCCGATGTGGGGCTCGAACCCAGGACCTGGGATCATGACCTGAGCCGAAGGCAGCGGCTTAACCCACTGAGCCACCCAGGCGCCCCAATAATAGTTTTCTATTATTCCAATTTTTCTCTAACTCCTGGGGATAAGTGATAACTCACCCTGGATGGCAAGCACTCCATTTCTGAAATCGCTGAAGACAGATTTCCACTGGGAGAGTTGATTTTTAAAGGAAAGTAAATTTAATCAGTGAAAATCCAGCCAAGCAATTCAAGTGATTAGATCAAGTTAGGCTCTCACATACCCTGATAATCTGATTAAGCTTCAGACTCTTTCACCATGAAGATTATGCTCTCCAGACAAGGGGAGATGGAGAGGAGAAGGGAGTTGAGGGAAATTGGAAGGGGAGGTGAACCATGAGAGACTATGGACTCTGAAAAACGATCTGAGAATTTTGAAGGGGTGGGGGTTGGGAGGTTGGGGGCACCAGGTGGTGGGTATTGTAGAGGGCATGGATTGCATGGAGCACTGGGTGTGGTGCAAAAATAATGAATACTGTTATGCTGAAAAAATAAAAAAATAAAAAAAAAAAAACAAATAAATTACCAGTGGAGGGTAAAAAAAAAAAAAAAAAAAAAAAGATTATGCTCTCCATTTCTTTTAAGTGCCTAAATCTTCTAGGGGTATATTTAATCCCTGAAGTGCATTTATGAAAGTCATGTTTAAATCCCTGGACAGGCAAATTTTCCTGGAAGAGTCTAGTGTCTAAGCACAGTCCTATTTATCCTGCATCTTAAACATTAGGAAGATTAGTAGTAGTGCCAAGGAAGAGTGAGTACAACTGTATTGAGAGGCTAACCAAAAAAGAACTCTTCTGTTCGAGCTATTTGCTTTTCGCTTCTAGAATTTCAGTTTCAGAAAGAAAATACAAATTTGCCATTGTAGTGATGGCCTTAAAATATTTGATAAATTTCCAAAAAATTTATTTACACTCGTCAAGGGACAGGTGACAATGTTTTTTTCTCAGCTCAATAGAAGTTTTTGCTTGTTTATCTTAACATCTGCCACAATGGTCCTACAATTAAAGCAACTAAAGATGGTGTCTCCCTCCCATGTTGCTCCTAAAAATGCTGACATGAGAGACGGAAATTCTACTTTGTGAATATGAAAATGAAATTTTCCATCTTTAGGCAGAGTTGAAAAACATTCCAATTTCAGTAATACTAAAAACTATTTTGGTGTTGTGTTTAGAAAGCAAACTAATGATCTGTGGATTTCTCTGATTTTTGTCTTTTATGGCCCTTAAATACTTGCCTTATTAGAATGAAAAAAAAAAAAGACAGAAAGAAAGAAAGAAAGAAACTAACTTCAATTTTTCCCTGAGAAGGAAGTCACTCCTAATTAGGAAAAAATACATCCTGAATCTATCCTTAATTCTTTATAAATCTGATCTTTCAGAAGCTTGTGAAGTTCATTAACTTTTTCCTAAAGAATTTACATGCGGGAAGAAAACTGTAATGTGAACAAATTTCATTTCAAAAAGCCACTGAAGACACCAGTCATGTATTAATATAATTTCATTTACCTGAGAAATAAATAATTCAATTCTTTGTTATCAAAAATAGGTTTCCTTTTAGAATATTGTTTATAAAACCAAACCTGGGAGACTTTTATTTTCTTTCCCAATTAATGTGTTCTCAGTGACTAAAGAAGCTATTTTTTTAAGAAAATCGTATCTCCACTGCTGCAGCATTAGTGAGAGGTAAAATCAATTTTTGTCAGGGGTTTTCCCCATGGTACTCAGTCATCTTAGAATAGAGGAACTATAATAGAGGAAATATAAAGTCTTCCTTATTTTACTTTCAGCTTCCAAACCAAGATCAAAAGATGTCAAGAATAACTTTTGGCAAGGAATAAAAGTTCACAAAACATTTAATCAATCTCTTTTCTCTATCAAGATTTTTTTTCTAACATGCATATCCCGGATGTCTCCCCACTCACGCTGTTTTTTGTTTTTGTTTTTGTTTTTAACTGGGATTGGCCCCAGGGGCGGGCGTCGCTGGCAGGAGAAAGGGATCCAGCCCAGGCACCAGGAGCGAATCCGCAACACTGAGAACAGTTAACCTCCTCAAGCCCCTCTCACCTGTTGATGGTTAGGGCAGGCGGCAGCCTAAAGGATAGGATTAAACCAATCAGTACAGTTTTTAATGGATCTATAATTTTGAGAAAGCGTTAACATTTCCTTTTAAATAATTCATGTCTTTGTCCTTGCATCAAATCAAAATATATGTTGATAAGTTAAAAATCATTGGTAAAGACTCTAGAAAGAGCCAGTAACCATAGGCCGTAATACAATTTTCTTTCGGGAAGTCTTACTTAAATTGCATATCTTAAGTTGTACCCTATGATGACTTTCAGTGCTCAAACACTTGCAATTTGAAATGTATATCTCCTTATTTTGGGACCTTCATCTTTATATTCATTCTATTTCATTTTCGTCTGAGACAAATCCCTCCCCCTGTTCGGGGACCTGAACACATCCCTTCTCCCTACTTTGTTCCTCTAAGTCTCTCGTGTTTTACATCCAAAAAGATGCCCTTTCGGTTTGAAAGCAGAGTGTGACATCTTTATTCCTATAATACCTTTTCCATTTATTAGGATGCTTTGAGAAGTACAGGTTTTGTTTATTTTGGATTATCTTTCCCTGAACATCAAAATAATTTTCTTTTCAAATTCCTTCATCTTAGTTGTTCTCAGTTCATTCTTATTATGTATGTCAGTAATTCTCTTTTGAATTAATGTTTGAGTATTTTAATGATGTTTTATGAGGATATATTTTAGTTCAATATATTTCAATATATTTATTCTGTCATGTTACTTTCTATCGTATTTAAAAAAATGTACTTGAGTAATATTGTACCTAATTTCTCTCCTTATCAAATGTTATGCACTAACTAAATTTTGTGGTTTTTTTTTTATTCTAAGTTTTCTTTTATCTCTTTCATACTATGACCCTTTTCTTCTATATAATACTAACTTAAAACCATAAAACAAAACTATGGACAAACCATATTGGTTAACATAGATTTGTTGGTATTTTATTTTTTTTAAAGATTTTATTTATTTATTTGAGAGAGAGAGAGATCACAAGTAGGCAGAGAGGCAGGCAGAGAAAGGGGGAAGCAGGCTCCTGCCAAGCAGAGAGTCCGATGCAGGACTGTATCCCAGGACCCTGAGATCATGACCTGAGCCGAAGGCAGAGGCTTAACCCACTGAGCCACCCAGGCACCCGATTTGTTAGTATTTTAAAGGCTTCTAACAAAAGTAATATATTAGGAAAAAGTATGATTTATTGCAGGTATTAAAGAATAAACATCCATTTATGTTGTAAATTAACAAAGTAAACTGAGAAGAAAAATATCAGGCGATAATCTTGATAGGTATCAAAATAAAGAATGTGATGCTCTATAATATGTGTCTGATTTTTTTTAATTTTTATTAAATTAGACCCAGTGAAGTATTTTTTACAAAATAAATCAACTTATATACTACAGATATGTTAATGCCAATTTTTTTTCTTCTCTAATATTTTTAAGTGTTGCTTCTATCTCATTTGTTATAATTTTTTATAAACATACACTTTATGATTCCTTTTTATTTTGCTTTCTAAATTTTCTTTCCCAACATTTTACTCCCTACATCTCTGTCTTCATCATCTCAGAAACTACTCAAACTTTAGCCTAAAACAATCATTCATTCTCAAATATCAGTTCATTTTTTTACTAACTTTAGTGCACTTTTTAATTGTGTTATTATAATTTGTACTTATATCTTTTCATATCTTGACTTCCTTTTTATCTAGTTTTCCTAGAACCTTAATCTGTTCTTTCCTAAACTTTCTGTCCCTGTTCCATAGAGGTCATACCTTTCAACAGTTGATGACCAGTTTTAACTTTAAATTTCTATCTAATTTAATTAGTAGACCATTTAAAAAACTGAGCCCTTCCTCTGAGTCTTAAAGTTTATGATCATTTTTCTTAATATTTAAGATTTTCTTCTTTTTTATACTATTTTTTAAAAATATTTTTATGTATCCTCAAATGAGTAGGAATCTTGCCAGACTCCCATGATAAGAGGCATGTAAATTTTCCTTGGTTCCATTCACCTGATATACACATACATGGCTTAAATGCCCTTCTAAAACCTATACTTATAGGTCAATATGTTGTCATTAGCACTTTTCTGAATTCCCAGTACTCTACCCAAACTCTTTTCTCTAAGGCAGTGTTTTTCAAACTGAAGATTACCATGTATTAACAGATCCTGAAATCATTTTAGAAAATCACAACTAGCAATGTCACTGTGCATTGCACATAACTGTTGAAGTATTACTTGGTGATGGCTTTTTTTCAGTTGTGGGTGCATATACATACATATGTATGTAAAATAAATTTCTTACTGCTGTCGTCGTCAGAACTGTTTGAAGAGCACTGCTCCTGGCTTGATCTTCTGTGCTCAAATTGGTTTAAATCCTAGCCCCACGGCCTGTATCTCTAATCCTTTGAAATAGAGAAACATAACAAAATTCAAATCCACCTTCAGATGTTCATATTTGTTACACATCAGGATACAATAAAACTTCCTTTGATACTTTGACACATTCCTCCTTACCAGTCTCCGCAACGCCTTCTGGCCCTGGTTTTTTATGCTCTTAAATGCAATGATAAAGCAGAAGATGGTTGGAAGATTTGCTTTCTTTCTCCAGTGGACAGCATACACAGTTCAAGGATAACTGTTCGATTTTCTGGTTTAACACCACCCAACGTTTCTAAAGAAAGGAGGCAAGAATGAAGTGTCTTTGAGCCTTCTTTCATGTGGATGGAGCTGCTGTCTCTATTTGGAACCTGTAACTACCAGCTGTGTATTCAGTAGAGGGAAATACTGAGTTGCTATTAGTCTTGTACTTAACTGTTTTACTTTTCAAACTTGTCTGTTTCATTCTAGATATTTTATGGAGAAACAGCAGTAACATTTCTAGTCTGATGACATTTGAAAGAACTTATTTTATTTAAAATTATCATTTGTCTGCTTTTCTGTATCATCCTTTTCCCTTTTGGTTTATTTTACTTTGTGAAGAAATTTCAATCTAAAATAGAACTGGAAGATATAAAATGAAAAATCTCATGAATATGCACTCTTCACTTAGGAAAACAAAATGTAAGAAAATGATTTTCCATAAATGCCTGATTTACAGAAAACCGATAAGGTTGAAATTTTCTTAAATGATAGGGAACTGGTCAGGGGTTATTTTATATGGACTTTGGGATATTTTTATTTATAGTTTCTATAGACATAAACAAGAAATGCCCTAGATCAGGTTGATCTCACAAAAGAAGTAAAAGTGAACTTTATTTGTATGATTGGGCCGGTTTTGTCTGCTCAGGGAATTTTCAATGCTGGTCTCTGCTT
Source organism: Lutra lutra (assembly GCF_902655055.1). Taxonomy (NCBI): domain Eukaryota; kingdom Metazoa; phylum Chordata; class Mammalia; order Carnivora; family Mustelidae; genus Lutra; species Lutra lutra. The sequence goes on from NC_062285.1 coordinate 91,445,939, forward strand.
TTGATTTTAACAGTCTTTAAAGTGTACTCTCCCCTCGTCACATTCCCTGCTCATAAATACAACCTACCCCAAATCCTCATCACACTCCTCTTGCTACAGTTTGTCCATCCCAAATTGCAATTCCTCTGCTATTCCCAAATAAACTCATCCTTTTTTTTTTTTCTTCAGTTTTGAGCTTCTTCAGTTTATTCTCTTTTAGGTCAAATTTCCTTGGTATCAGAAGTAGGATCCAGGGATGCCTGGGTGGCTCAGTTGATTATGCATCCACTCTTAATTTTAGCTCAGGTCATGATCTCAGGATTTTGAGATGGAGCCCTGCCAGGGGCTCTGCCCTGGGAGTGGAGCCTGCTTAGGGATTGTCTCCCCCAGGGCACCAGGGTGGCTCAGTGGGTTAAGCCTTTGCCTTCAGCTCAGGTCATGATCTCAGAGTCCTGGGATCGAGCCTCGAATTGGGCTTTCTGCGGGGATCCTGCTTTCCCCTCTCTCTCTGCCTGCCTCTCTGCCTACTTGAGATCCCTCTCTCTCTGTCAAATAAATAAAATCTTAAAAAAAAAAAAAGATTATCTCCCCCACACTCTGCCACTCCCCGCTCCCCACTCCATCACTCTCACTCAGAAGAAGAAGAAAAAGAAGGGGGGGATCCAAAGGAGATGACCATGAAGGATGCTCCAAATGGAGCAAGGTGCCCTCTCTTCTCCAAGCCCCTTGAGCTCCTTGCTTCCAGAAATTGCTGCTTATGATTGGTTCATGTGTCTCCCACATTCTGAGCTCTTTCCTTTTAGTTGAGTTTTCTAATTTCATGTGAGATCTGTTTAAGAGCTTTGTCCTTTTTGGTGAATACTCATTTGTTTTCTTGATTTCCAGAAGCATGCTAGAATTTTGGTATAATTCTTTGGAATTCTTAAGAGAAAAAAAAAATGTGTTCAGCACAGGTCAAACAAAAAAAAATGCTACTAGAGGGCCCACCTCTTCCAAATAAAAGATTCTGATGTCTGAAGTAAAAGAATTTTGTAAAAGGGTAAGTTGATCGCACACAGGCCAAATTGGCATTTAGTCACCTGCCAACTACAAGACAACTTCTGTGCAGTAAGAGACATCTGGTCATTGTCAGACAACTAGGGCAATGCCCATCTGCCAGGAAAAAAAGAAGTATCCCGTGAAAGGAACACTGTAAAACAAAACACAGCTCCCAACCATAAAACCACACCTATCAGGCTATTCAGGAATTGCTTTTCTCTTTGCTTTCAAGAAACCCTCTGAGGGGATACCTGGGTGGCTCAGACCTCAGCCTTTGGCTCAGGTCATGATCACAGGATCCTGGGATCAAGCCCCGCGTTGGGCTCCCCGCTCAGCAGAGAACCTGCTTCTCAATCTCCCTCTGCCCGCCGCTCTGCCTACTTGTGTTCTTTCTGTGTCAAATAAATTAAAATCTTAAAAAAAAAAAAAAAAAAAAAAAACCTCTGAGATGAGGAATCCCAATCACCTAAATGCTCTAACAGTGGTGCATTTAGGGGCTCCAAGTGTTTCTAAATTAGAACCTCAATGGCCATTCTGGGGAACTTGCCATCTTCCCAGACTTGCTTTTCTTCAGACTATATTAGAAGACCATAGTAATGGAACAAACTAACTGAATGGGATAGCTATTTTAATCAATACCTAAAGGAATCTAAAGGTATTCAGGATTCTAAATTTGCCTCTTTACAAAATACTAAGTTAACTGAAGTAAATAAAAAACTGAAAGGTGGACCCCCACCCCCACCGCCTGGGTGGCTCAGTGGGTTAAAGCCTCTGCCTTCAGCTCAGGTCATGATCCCAGGGTCCTGGGATCGAGCCCCACATCGGGCTCTCTGCTCAGCAGGGAGCCTGCTTCCTCCTCTCTCTGCCTGCTTCTCTGCCAACTTGTGATCTCTGTCAAATAAATAAATAAAATCTTAAAAAAAATCTAAAGGTGATTTAAAAAGAAATCTGAGGCCCTTTCTTTAGCAATACCAGTAAAGGCTCCCCCAATGCCATTGTCCCACCTCCTTTAAAGCCACCTTTGCCTTCTTCTAATGCCTTCCTCTATCTGAACTCCCCATCTTCTCTAAAGCTGAAACCTTACCGACTGAGCCTGTTAAAACCCTCCCTTTAAAAAAATGCCGCCTCTGAGGATCCTGCTAAACCACTAAATTCTTAACAATCCATGGACCAAACCTGAACTTAGAGCTACAGTAAAAAAATTTTCCCAAGGTAACCGAGGATCCTCATAGATTTGCCAAAGAACTCAATTTTGTAATTTAAATTTACCAACCTGGCTTCTCTGATCTTTATCGATTAGTCCACATGCTTGCTGGAGAAGGTCAAGCCCAACATTGCTGGAGAAGGTCAAGCCCAACATTGGATGAAACCTGCAATTGGAAAAGCCCTGAACAATCTTTAGAATTCCAGTGAAATCAGCCACCAGACCTCTTATGTGATCAAGCTCATGCCAATGGCTAAAAGATTTCATCTGTTCATCATTACTATAGTAGACTTCAAGTTGTTTTTAAAGAAACTTCTGGACTCCCTGGGACATTGAATTCACCAGGGAAGCCTTTAATTCAATGTTTACAAATGGTTTAGATAGAGATCTACCTCTGTTAGTCAAGAGAACCTGCATAGCATGGGAAATAGTATCCACCCTTGATCTCATCAAATTAACCACACCCTAGAAGATGCTTTAAACAAAAAAAAAAGGCAACTAAAATTTCAAATTTCAAAATTCAGTATAGGGAATCTCCTAAGCAAACTCTCCCTATTAGATTCTGTCATTATTGTAAAAAAAAAAAAAAAAAAACCTGGCCATTAGGAAAAGGAATGCTACAAATTAAAAAGGTTTAATGAACAGAGCTTTCCAAGAGCCAAGCGTCAGACTCATCCCAATCCCAATGTCAAAACTATACCAATGATAGGACTCCAGGGAAACACAGGGACTGTTTCCCATTCTACCATTAAGTAGGCTAGGGAGAACTACTATTCAGATCAGGGACAAATTCTCACAATATTAACACAGGAGCAAGCTACTGTATTGGTGTTCAACCCCACAACAATTAAATACTCTCTTCCTCAGAGTAAGCCATTTATTCAAATAATAGGGGGGTCTCAAATAAGCCACAGAGTGTTCCTATCTAAACCTATGCCTTTTACTTGGGACTTTTGTAAGATATACATCCATTTCTCATCAGTGAATTAGCCACTTATTAGGAAAAGATTTCCTAGAAAAATATCACACTGCCATTTCTTTCTCTTGAGTTCAAATTCCCTGAACTGAATATATATCCTTCGAATGTAACCCCCCAAAACCCAACATCTTTTCCTTTCACATGTACTTTACAAACCAGAGAAGATCAAACATGAGTTTCACCTCCATTATTAATTTTAGTGTCCCTTACTCGATTGGCAAAATTCTTCATAGACATAGGCAGAATTCATAGTGACCCTCCTGTTAAGATCCAAATTGATCCCTTAACGCCCCCCTAAATTATCAATACCCTATAAACAAGGAAGATTTCCAAGGTATAAGATCTAGAGGACTATAAAGCACACAGACTTATTATTCCTTGCACCAATCCTTGAAATATCCCTGTTTTATCTATAAGAAGACCTAATGGTTGAAGATAGATACTTGTCCAAAATCTCCAAGTAATAAATAATATTGTTATTCCTTACCATCCCAATTTTCCTAATCTCCATACATTACTTTCTCTGGGAAGGACAACATGCCAGACAGTAATGTACCTGGATTTTACTGAAAGTTCTTCTTACTATTCACAAATTTTAAAAGGTGATCTAGATGATATAAAATTTTCTGGAGACCCCACATTACTATGATATGTAGATGATTTACTTCTCTGCTTACCCTCTCAAGATTCCTCAGAAAAAAGACAGTATTTATCTGTTAAAACTCTTAACCACTAAGGGACACAGGGGTCTCAAAGGAAAAGTTGCAATTTGTTCAAGCTTAAGTACATTACTATCCCAACCCTTACGTGTATTATAAGAAAAGAAAAAAAAAAAAAAAGCCTAAACCTGACCTCATCATCTAGGAAAATTAAGATGACTTGGCCTTTAAAAACCTTGAAGAGAAGCTTAATAAGTCCACCTGCCCTTGGACATTCAAATTATCAGCTACCCTTTTTTGATTTTATATATGAAAAAGAGGAACATGCCCTCAGAATACTTACCCCAAAACAGGGGGGCTACCACCAACCTGTAGATTACTACAGCCAACAATGAGATCTCATTGTCTGAGGTTACCCCTATACCATAGAACTTTACTGCCTTTCTGGTAAAGGCCATTGAGAAAAATAGTTATGGGATCCTTTTTGAACATCTTAGTGCCTCACGCTGTTGAAGCTCTCTTGAGCTCAAACAACACCCAGCACCTTCCAGCAAAGCCACCTTGCTTCTTATGAAATTCTTTTGCTAACCATCCCTCACATCACTCTCATTTACTAAACAGTCTCAACCTTGCTGTCATTCTTTCCTCCTCAGTGGACACCTATACTGAAAGCCCATGGAGTAACCCATGGTTCTGGAATGTTGTGGAAACTGATGAGGTTTCCTTGCTTCCAGCAGAAGCAAAATTAAAAGTGGTCCTTAGGTCCCAAATTTATTAGTTGCTTTGTTCCTACCAGCAGTTCTAGCTCGATGTTATTACAGTCCCTGGACATTCTAAGTCTTAGGACTCTGGGAGCCATAAGGAGCCACGTTGATGATGCCCCCACAAAAACCATGGCTCCTTTGGGATTCAACGACTAGAAAATCACTTTCCCTGGTGTTGACCTAAGAGGATTCATAAGGGAAATACAAAAATTGGCCTCCGAATAGGAAAAACAAAATTCAATGTCTAAGGGATTATGAAGAAAAGAAAATTTGATTTGAACCTAATAACAAATGGGTCCTGCTAGAGAGGTCTAAAATTTCCATTATTAACTACAATACATGAAATTAAATAATTAATCAGCTAACATTCATGAATCAATATTAGTGGTGAAACATTGGCAAGGTTGCAAAACATGTTTATCTTGCTTGTTCCATTGGTCCTAAACTTAACCCAGGGAAATTTAACTGTAATTCTCCTGGACATTTTAATTTACCCAACGTACTATTCAAGGTTTGGCAAATGGATTTCACACACAATTGCTCCCATCTTAGGGATATAAGTATGTTCCAGTAATGGTTTGCATGTTTTTACACTGAACTGAAGCTTTCCCATGTAGACAGGTAACTGCCTTTTCTGTAGCTAACATCTTACTAGAAAACATTATTCTCACTTGAGGATCACCCTGCCCCCCCAACTTCATAGTGATCATGGAACCCACTTCACCACTCAAATACTTTGATGAGTCTGTAGTATCTCGCTAGTTCTGCAACACTGCCATTGTGCTTATCATCCTTAGTCTTCAGGACTGGTCAAATACACAAATGGACTTATTCAGACTCAGTTAGCTAAATTAATTGAAACTCTCCAAACACCCTGGCCAAATGTTTACCATTGGTTCTTCTATATCTTAGATCTACTTCAGGATGCATAAACTTTCACATTTTTTAAGGATTTTATTTATTTACTTAAGAGAGAGAGAGAGAAAGCACGAGTGGGGGAAGGGGCAGAGGGAGAGAATATCTCCCTCAGTGAGCTGACTCACTGAGCATAGAGCCTGACACATCGCTTGATCTCACAACCCATTAGATCAGGACCTGAGCAGAAAGCAAGTGTGGGATGTTTGACCATCTGAGCCACCCTAACTTTTGCCTTTTGAGATAACTACAGAACAGCTAATGCATTTAGATGCCCCCTCCCCCCACACAAACATACACACTTATCTTAACCCACAAGTAATAAAGGGGGATATACTTCAGTTTTTCAGTTTTGCAAAGGCCTGATCAAGTACTTAGAAAATAATCATGTTCTTGTAGGACAGTCTTTCCACAGTGCATTCCCAAAACATGAAGACAAACTCACATCTTAGAGCCTGGAAACTTTGTCTACTCGAAAGACATCTCCAAAAATATTCTTTAAGCTCTCTGGCAAGAGAGATTCTGGTAGAGGTGTTATTAACTAATCTCTGCATAGCCAGACTTCAAGGAATAGACACCTGGATTCATGTGTCACATCTCAAGAAGGCCCCAAAACCTGAGTGAACTTGTATACCGATGGTGACCTGAAACTACAAATCTCTGGGAACTGAAACAGACAGCATCTGAAATAGACAACTTACCCAAGATATCCAAACTAGGCCTGCATAACTTCACATTTTTTTTAATTACCCTATGTTTAGTTGAATCATGTCATCCAGGCCTTCAAAGGATCTTCTTCTAGTTTTTCTACCATTCTTTACTTTGGCTTTGACACATCATTTTATCCCCACCTTACAGAAACTCTCTGATTCTGCTACCTTACTGTTTATTGGCTTTCTGCCAGAGCAATAATGCTCATGATGAACCTGAATCGTGGCCTGGCTACTGAATTTAGAAGGATGGTGACACCTATCTAGTAAAGATAAAGGATTTTCCTGCGGTACTTTTGAAACCATACATGTCCTTTTTCTAGAAGACTGGTGCCAAATATTAGGGATTTCTATTGGGTATACCTTACTTGTAAAGGGTCACTCAGGTCTGGACTTCTATCCAAAATCTTTGTCTTGAAAACCATGATGAAAATGGAAGGACTCTAGAATTTCTCCCACCGAATATTTGTAACTATTTTATTTTATACAACCTAGGTGAACACAAGGGAAACAATTCAACTTGCTTTTTCCCTAAATATCTTTTTTCCCTAGCTATCCAGACCTCCACCAAAATTTTACTTATACTAGATCAGTTCAGTTGTTTCTTCAGGTCTATAGAAATTTAAGATGTTCATAAAACAATTTCCATAATGCTAGTAAACTGGATCTCATGTGTTCCATATAAATGGTTATATTTCTGATCCTAATATGCCCTGTTTCATTTCAGGAAAAGGAATCTGAGCCAAGAACCCAACTATGCTTCATCCTTAGAATACATTAGGCATCTCTCTCTCTCTCTTTTTTTAAGATTTTACTTATCGGGGCGCCTGGGTGGCTCAGTGGGTTAAAGCCTCTGCCTTTGGCTCAGGTCATGGTCCCAGGGTCCTGGGATCGAGCCCCACATCGGCAGGGAGCCTGCTTCCTCCTCTCTCTCTCTGCCTGCCTCTCTGCCTACATCTGTCAAATAAATAAAATCTTTAAAAAAAAGATTTTACTTATCATTTTTTGGAGAGAGAAAAACTGAGCACAAGCAGGGGAAGGGGCAGAGGGAGAGGGACTAGCAGACTCCGCACCAAGCAGGAAGCCCTACTCAGGGCTCAACTCCAGGACCCTGAGATTATGACCTGACCAGAAGGCAGATGCTTAACCCACTGAACTACCCAGGCACCCCGGGCATTTCTTTTTATGTGGAAAAGGGGGGGGGCATATTCTATGTTTTCTTTTAATTGGAAAAGACATTGTGGGATCATTGCCCTCAGCCCTGATGCCAAAATTAAGAAACATTCTTCCTTCTACTGCTTATATACCTAATCTAAAGTCTTTCTCCTCTCTACTTAAAAGGACACATCTGAACTGGGAATAATATAATATAATATAATATAATATAATATAATATAATATATATAATTTTGAGGGGCTGTCTACAAGTAATCCTACAGTAGATAGAAAGGGTTTGGACATGTTTTCCCTAGAGACTTTTCAGCTTGGATTTCAGTAGCAGACCTTGAAAACAAAATCTGCAGTCTTTTGACTGTCGTGTCTACCACTTTGAATGCTGCTGACTGAGCTTTTGAATATCCACAACCCAAAAAGGTAGCCTTATAGGAATAGTGCTAGAACACTGCTGAGCCCTAAACCGGCTTACTGCTTCGCAGGGGGGCATCTGGGTCCTATTTGGAAAAAAAAAAATGTTGTTTTTATATGAGTAATTTGAGAAAACTAACACGAGAACTAAAAATAATGAAAGACAGTAGCAAGGAGCTAGCAGAAGTTGACTTGGAACTCCTGGAACTTGGGACAGTTTTGATCTATTAAAAATGAGCAATTGAGGAAATTAGCTGAGAAGTATGTTTTAACAAATAGTGAATAAATTTCTTTTCTATGGCAGTAAGCAAATGACTTCTTCCAAAATGTAGGTTCAAAATAAAATTCTTTTCCTTTCAAAGGATTTTCCTGAAACTCAACTGACCACGGAAACTAAACCAACCCTCTCAAAAGGATATAACTGAGATTCTTGAATTTCAACCCTCTTGAAGGCCAGTGATATTCCATACCCTGTCCCTCCTCTGTGGGACAAGACACATGAGATGGTCCCCCAGCTTCATGGAAAAACACACTTGAGGACAACCCTTCTCTGCTCCACACTATACAATACAATCTATAAAGAACTATGACTTTGACAAAAATTAACAACACCTGAATGACAGAATTGACCAGCATTGTTTTCTTTGAAGCATCTTGATCAAAGGGGGAAATGTGAAAAAAGGGGAAGCATGTAAAAGAATTTCAATCTAAAATGGAAAATCTCAGGCAAAAGTCAACAAAGGAAAAGGAAGGAAAAACGTAGGAACCGAGAAAGACTGATTTCCCATAAATGCCTTATTTACAGAAAACTGATAATGTTGGAATTTTCTTAAATGATAGGGAATTGGTCAGGGGTTCCCTCATATGAACCTTGGGGAATTTTTGCCTCTGGATTCCAGAGACGTGAACAATGACCACATCAGGTCAACCTCACAAAAAGCTGACTTGAGGGACACCTGGGTGGCTCAGTTGGTTAAGTGTCTGCCTTCAGCTCAGATCATGAAGCCAGAGTCCAGGGATCAAGTCCCGCATCAGGCTCACTGCTCAGGGGAGAGACTGCCTCTCCTTCTGGCTCTGCATGCCCTCCCCCTACTACTCTATCTCTCTCTCTCTGACAAATAAATAAACTAAAAAAAAAAAAAAAAAAAAAAAAAAAAAAAAAAGCTGACTTGAGCTTTATATGTATGATTGGACTGGTTTAGTCTGCTCAGGGAATTTTCTTTTTCTTTTTTTTTTTTTTATTTGAGAGACAGAGATCACAAGTAGGCAGAGAGGCAGGCAGAGAGAGAGGGGAAAACAGGCTCCCCGCTGAGGAGAGAGCCTGATGCGGGGCTCGATCCCAGGACCCTGGGATCATGACCTGAGCAGAAGGCAGAGGCTTTAACCCACTGAGCCACCCAGGCGCCCCTGCTCAGGGAATTTTCAAAGCTATTCTCTGTGTTTCATTTTCACAGTCTCTAAGTGAACTCTCCCGTCTTCACAGTCCCTGCCCATAAAAACAGCCCACCCCAAACCCTCAACACACCCACCTGCAGCCCGTTACAGTTTCTATGCCCCTAATGGCAACTCCTTTTCTATTCCCAAATGAATTCATCTTTTTTGGACAATTTTGAGCTAGCCCCAGTTTAACTCTTTATTCAGATGACAATTTCTTTCTTTTTTTTACTACCTCATCTTATTTTTCATATTTGACTTTTTTTCTTTAACGTACATTTATTTTTATATTTTTCATTTTCCATTTTTAACTTATTTCATTTTTTTCAAGATTGATTGATTGATTTGAGAGAGAGAGCTCTCTGCAGAGGGAGAGGGAGAAAAAAAAATCCCAAGCAGCCTCCGCACTGGGCTCGATCTCACGACCCTGAGATCACCACCTGAGCCAAAACCAGAAGTCAGACCCTCAGCCAACTGCCACCCAAACACCCCAACTTGTTCACTATTTTAATAGCTTATTACAGTATTTTAACCATGTCTTTTATTTACTTCACCTTTTCATGGAATTATCTATGTTTTATATTAGAAAGCATTATTCTAAAGATATAATTGTTTCAGTTTCTGGACTTTCCTCGCAGCCTTGAGGAAGTTCTAATTTCCTAAATAACCACTCTGTTATTTCACTTTTAGCTTCCCCTTCACAATTCCAATGCTAAAAATTTGAAATGAGTAATTCTAAAGATTTATAACCCCAAATCTCCACCACCATCCCATAATACTTACACAGCAGTGATCACTCCCTAGATAGTCCAATTCTTCCAAGAAAACAAATGAAATATAAAATACATACTATTTAACATGCAATCAGTCAGTGATTACTACATCCTGAAGAGGTATAACTGCATAATAGGAGAGAGAGATTGCAATTTACAGAGAAATCTTAACTATGCAATTACCTGTAATTAATTCTCTGTAATTATTAATTACAAAGAAATATTAAATATACACTCCACATCTATTTGTTTTTTTCTAAGATTTTATTTATTTATTTGACAGAGAGAGATCATAAGTAGGCAGAGAGGCAGGCAGAGAGAGATGGGGAAGCAGGCTCCCTGCTGAGCAGAGATCCCGATTCCACATCTATTTGTTAATATTAATCAGCTTGCTTCCAGTAGTGTCTCAAGGACTGTTCTCCCCTGATTCTTGTAATAAATTCATCAGTTGATTTGCCAACAGGTAATTAAGAGAAATTTCTGTTAGTTCTGTTACTCCACATTTTTGGCAAAAAGAAGTCCTTCTTTCTGCTTTTGATTTGATGGGAAATAATAATAATAACAATAATGATAATGTTGGATTGATTATTTGGGCAAGATGTGAAATGAAATGCATAAAAAAACTCTTCTGGAATTTATTTCAAACTTAAAACTTCGCAACATTGTGTTGTCTTAAAATTTTGAGTCCAGTTTTATTCTACACCTGGCAATACTTATAACTCTACCCCCATTCCACAATCACTACGATGGCAAGGACACATTTCTCACCCACTCATAGTTGCTCAATGTTCTGTAAACACGTCGTTCTTTGAAAATAACATCAGTTTAGAAATATGTCCAAAGGTAATGATGTCTTCCGTAGAGCTTTTTTAAATAGCTTTATTTTAAGAATTTTTTAAAAATTTTTATATAATTAACACATCAGATTATCAATGACACAAAGTCAACTCTTTTCATCATTACTTACTCTCCTCTAGTCCTTGTTTATGTAAATATTTAATGCTATTATTAGAACCATAACTTAGCTTTTTTTCTCTTTTTCATGTAGCAATAAATAACAGTAATGATTTACATATGTTAATTAATGTAATCCAGTCATACAGGAATTATTATTATTATTAAGCCAATTTTACAGCTGAAGAAGCAGAAGCACTGAGAAGTTGTGTAATTGGCCCAAGATGGCAGAATACGTAAGAGTGAGTCTATTTCATTAACCCCTGTGTTGTCCAAACTTAAGTCCGGTTGAGATGTTCCCAGGGGCACCTGGGTGTCAATTGATTGTGTCTGACTCTTGATTTCCACTCAGCTCATGATCTCAGGGTCGTGAGATTGAGCCCTGCATCCAGTTCTCTGCTCAGCGTGAAGTCTGCTTGTCCCTCTGCCTTTGCCCTGCTCTCTCTCTCTCTCTTTCTCTCTCTCTAATAAATAAATAAATTTTTAAAGATTTTATTTATTTATTTGAGAGTGCGAGAAAAAAGAAAGTGCGTGCATGAGCAGGAGAAGGGGCAGAGGGAGGAGGAGAAGCAGGCTCCCTGATGAGCAGAGAGGCCTCTGCAGGGCTTCATCCCAGGACCCCAGGATTATGACCTGAACCAAACACAGACGCTTAACTGACTGAGACCCAGGCGCCCCAAATAAAATCTTTAAAAAAAAAATTCTCACACTGTATTTCAGACGACTGGAATTTCATTATGATATTTTCATTTTGTGAGTTTAGTGGCTACCTACTATAAAAAATTGGAATGCTGTGATCTCTGACTTTGACATTTGGCTAAAGTCTACCTTTCAGGTTCAGCTTTGGCCTCAACCTATTTCAACATCATTTCTGAATCCCTGAAATTGTGTACAATCAATAATCCTATGATCTTTGTAGGTAATAATTATATAAAATCACTATCGTAATGTTACTAATATAATTAAGGTGTAATTTGCAGATCTATTTTAATATATGAATATTCACTTACAGTTATATGTATTTTGGGTCTATCTTGGAGTAGAAAACTTCTTGCCAGACTCTTCCAAAAAAACAATTCAAAAAAATTGATATTTTCAGGACAACTGGGTGGCTCAGTCAGTTAAGCATCTGCCTTTGGCTCAGGTCATGATCCCAAGATCCTGGAATCGAGTCCCGCATTGGGCTTCTTGCTCGGTGGGGAGTCTGCTTCTCCTTCTGCCTGCCGTTCCCTCTGCCTATGCACGCTCTCTCTCTCTCTCTTAAATAAATAAATAAAATCTTTTTAAAAATGTGATATTTGGAGGAGTCAAGATGGCGGAGAAGTAGCAGGCTGAGACTACTTCGGGTAGCAGGAGATCAGCTAAATAGCTTATCTAAAGATTGCAAACACCTACAAATCCAACGGGAGATCGAAGAGAAGAAGAAGAACAGCAACTCTAGAAACAGAAAATCAACCACTTTCTGCAAGGTAGGACTGGCGGAGAAGTGAATCCAAAGCGACGGGAAGATAGACCGCGGGGGGAGGGGCCAGCTCCCGGCGAGCGGCGGAGCAACGGAGCACAAAATCGGGACTTTTAAAAGTCTGTTCCGCTGAGGGACATCGCTCCAGAGGCTTAACTGGGGTGAAGCCCAGGCGGGGTCAATGCAGCCTCAGGTCCTGCAGGGTCGCAGAAGGATCGGGGGTGTCTGAGTGTCGCAGAGCTTACCGGTATTAGAACGGGGAAGCCGGCTACAGAGACAGAGCCGAGGAGTGACTCTCAGCTCGGGGTTGCCTTGAACTGGTCGCAGGCTCTGTCAGCTCGGAGCGCGGCCGGAGGCCAGGGTGAGGGGAGTCATTGGGCGCTGTTCTCTGTGGGCGCACTGAGGAGTGGGGCCCCGGGCTCTCGGCTCCTCCGGGCCGGAGACCAGGAGGCCGCCATCTTCATTCCCGTCCTCCGGACTCTACGGAAAGCGCTCAGGGAACAAAAGCTCCCGAAAGCAAACCCGAGCGGATTACTCAGCCCGGCCCCGGGTAAGGGCAGTGCAACTCCGCCTGGGGCAAAGACGCTTGAGAATCACTACAACAGGCCCCTCCCCCAGAAGATCAACGAGAAACCCAGCCAGGACCAAGTTCACCTACCAAAGAGTGCAGTTTCAATACCAAGGAGAGCGGCAGAATTCCAGAGGAGAAGAAAGCAAAGCACAGAACTCATGGCTTTCTCCCCATGATTTTTTAGCCTTGCAGTTAATTTAATTTTTTTTTCTTTTTCAATTTTTTTTTCTTTTTCTCTTCTTCTGCTAAATTTTTTTAACTTTTACCGTTTTCTTTTTTAACGTTTTTTAAATAGTTTATCTAATATATATATATTTTTTTCCCTCTTTTTATATTTTTTCTTTATCGGCTTTCTTTTTTTTAATAGTTTTTTTTTTCTTTTTTCTTTCTGAACCCCTTTTTATCCCCTTTCTCCCCCCCTCACAATTTGGGATCTCTTCTGATTTGGCTAAAGCATATTTTCCTGGGGTTGTTGCCACCCTTTTAGTATTTTACTTGCTCCTTCATAAACTCTTATCTGGACAAAATGACAAGGCGGAAAAATTCACAAGAAAAAAAAGAACAAGAGGCAGTACCAAAGGCTAGGGACCTAATCAATACAGACATTGGTAATATGTCAGATCTAGAGTTCAGAATGACGATTCTCAAGGTCCTAGCCGGGCTTGAAAAAGGCATGGAAGATATTAAAGCAACCCTCTCAGGAGATATAAAAGCCCTTTCTGGAGAAATAAAAGAACTAAAATCTAACCAAGTTGAAATCAAAAAAGCTATTAATGAGGTGCAATCAAAAATGGAGGCTCTCACTGCTAGGATAAATGAGGCAGAAGAAAGAATTAGCGATATAGAAGACCAAATGACAGAGAATAAAGAAGCTGAGCAAAAGAGGGACAAACAGCTACTGGACCACGAGGGGATAATTCGAGAGATAAGTGACACCATAAGACGAAACAACATTAGAATAATTGGGATTCCAGAAGAAGAGGAAACAGAGAGGGGAGCAGAAGGTATATTGGAGAGAATTATTGGAGAGAATTTCCCCAATATGGCAAAGGGAACAAGCATCAAAATTCAGGAGGTTCAGAGAACCCCCCTCAAAATCAATAAGAATAGGTCCACACCCCGTCACCTAATAGTAAAATTTACAAGTCTTAGTGACAAAGAAAAGATCCTGAAAGCAGCCCGGGAAAAGAAGTCTGTAACGTACAATGGTAAAAATATTAGATTGGCAGCAGACTTATCCACAGAGACCTGGCAGGCCAGAAAGAGCTGGCATGATATATTCAGAGTACTAAACGAGAAAAACATGCAGCCAAGAATACTATATCCAGCTAGGCTATCATTGAAAATAGAAGGAGAGATTAAAAGCTTCCAGGACAAACAAAAACTGAAAGAATTTGCAAATACCAAACCAGCTCTACAAGAAATATTGAAAGGGGTCCTCTAAGCAAAGAGAGACCCTAAAAGTAGTAGATCAGAAAGAAACAGAGACAATATACAATAACAGTCACCTTACAGGCAATACAATGGCACTAAATTCATATCTCTCAATACTTACCCTGAATGTTAATGGGCTAAATGCCCCAATCAAAAGACACAGGGTATCAGAATGGATAAAAAAACAAAACCCATCTATATGTTGCCTACAAGAGACTCATCTTAAACCCGAAGACACCTCCAGGTTTAAAGTGAGGGGGTGGAAAAGAATTTACCATGCTAATGGACATCAGAAGAAAGCAGGAGTGGCAATCCTTATATCAGATCAATTAGATTTTAAGCCAAAGACTATAATAAGAGATGAGGAAGGACACTATATCATACTCAAAGGAGCTGTCCAACAAGAAGATCTAACAATTTTAGGGGCACCTGGGTGGCTCAGTGGGTTAAGCCGCTGCCTTCAGCTCAGGTCATGATCTCAGGGTCCTGAGATCGAGTCTCACATCGGGCTCTCTGCTCAGCAAGAAGCCTGCTTCCCTCTCTCTCTCTCTCTCTGTCTTCCTCTCTGTCTACTTGTGATCTCTCTGTGTCAAATAAATAAATAAAATCTTTAAAAAAAAAAAAAAAAGAAGAAGATCTAACAATTTTAAATATCTATGCCCCTAACGTGGGAGCAGCCAACTATATAAACCAATTAATAACAAAATCAAAGAAACACATCGACAAGAATACAATAATAGTAGGGGATTTTAACACTCCCCTCACTGAAATGGACAGATCATCCAAGCAAAAGATCAACAAGGAAATCAAGGCCTTAAATGACACACTGGACCAGATGGACATCACAGATATATTCAGAACATTTCATCCCAAAGCAACAGAATACACATTCTTCTCTAGTGCACATGGAACATTCTCTAGAATAGATCACATTCTTGGTCCTAAATCAAGCCTCAACTGGTATCAAAAGATTGGGATCATTCCCTGCATATTTTCAGACCACAATGCTCTAAAGCTAGAACTCAATCACAAGAGGAAATTTGGAAAGAACCCAAATACATGGAGACTAAACAGCATCCTTCTAAAGAATGAATGGGTCAACCAGGAAATTAAAGAAGAATTGAAAAAATTTATGGAAACAAATGATAATGAAAACACAACGGTTCAGAATCTGTGGGACACAACAAAGGCAGTCCTGAGAGGAAAATATATAGCGGTACAAGCCTTTCTCAAGAAACAAGAAAGGTCTCAGGTACACAACCTAACCCTACACCTAAAGGAGCTGGAGAAAGAACAAGAAAGAAAGCCTAAACCCAGCAGGAGAAGAGAAATCATAAAGATCAGAGCAGAAATCAATGAAATAGAAACCAAAAAAAACAATAGAACAAATCAATGAGACTAGGAGCTGGTTCTTTGAAAGAATTAATAAGATTGATAAACCCCTGGCCAGACTTATCAAAAAGAAAAGAGAAAGGACCCAAATAAATAAAATCATGAATGAAAGAGGAGAGATCACAACGAACACCAAAGAAATACAGACAATTATAAGAACATACTATGAGCAACTCTACGCCAACAAATTGGACAATCTGGACGAAATGGATGCATTCCTAGAGACATATAAACTACCACAACTGAACCAGGAAGAAATAGAAAGCCTGAACAGACCCATAACCAGTAAGGAGATTGAAACAGTCATCAAAAATCTCCAAACAAACAAAAGCCCAGGGCCAGACGGCTTCCCGGGGGAATTCTACCAAACATTTAAAGAAGAACTAATTCCTATTCTCCTGAAACTGTTCCAAAAAATAGAAATAGAAGGAAAACTTCCAAACTCATTTTATGAGGCCAGCATCACCTTGATCCCAAAACCAGACAAGGATCCCATCAAAAAAGAGAACTACAGACCAATATCCTTGATGAACACAGATGCAAAAATTCTCGCCAAAATACTAGCCAATAGGATTCAACAGTACATTAAAAGGATTATTCACCACGACCAAGTGGGATTTATTCCAGGGCTGCAAGGTTGGTTCAACATCCAAAATCAATCAATGTGATACCACACATTAATAAAAGAAAGAACAAGAACCATATGATACTCTCCATAGATGCTGAAAAAGCATTTGACAAAGTACAGCATCCCTTCCTGATCAAAACTCTTCAAAGTGTAGGGATAGAGGGCACATACCTCAGTATTATCAAAGCCATCTATGAAAAACCCACCGCAAATATCATTCTCAATGGAGAAAACCTGAAAGCTTTTCCGCTAAGGTCAGGAACACGGCAGGGATGTCCGTTATCACCACTGCTATTCAACATAGTACTAGAAGTCCTAGCCTCAGCAATCAGACAACAAAAGGAAATTAAAGGCATCCGAATCGGCAAAGAAGAAGTCAAACTATCACTCTTTGCAGATGATATGATACTATATGTGGAAAACCCAAAAGACTCCACTCCAAAACTGCTAGAACTTGTACAGGAATTCA
The DNA here is from genome assembly GCF_902655055.1 of Lutra lutra. NCBI lineage: Eukaryota > Metazoa > Chordata > Mammalia > Carnivora > Mustelidae > Lutra > Lutra lutra. The sequence continues at coordinate 91,462,888 of NC_062285.1, forward strand.
GTAAAGTGTCAGGATATAAAATCAATGCACAGAAATCAGTTGCATTTCTCTACACCAACAACAAGACAGAACAAAGAGAAATTAAGGAGTCCATCCCATTTACAATTGCACCCAAAACTATAAGATACCTAGGAATAAACCTAACCAAAGAGACTAAGAATCTATACTCAGAAAACTATAAAGTACTCATGACAGAAATTGAGGAAGACACAAAGAAATGGAAAAATGTTCCATGCTCCTGGATTGGAAGAATAAATATTGTGAAAATGTCTATGCTACCTAAAGCAATCTACACATTTAATGCAATTCCTATCAAAGTACCATCCATTTTTTTCAAAGAAATGGAACAAATAATCCTAAAATTTATATGGAACCAGAAAAGACCTCGAATAGCCAAAGGAATATTGAAAAAGAAAGCCAAAGTTGGTGGCATCACAATTCCGGACTTCAAGCTCTATTACAAAGCTGTCATCATCAAGACAGCATGGTACTGGCACAAAAACAGACACATAGATCAATGGAACAGAATAGAGAGCCCAGAAATGGACCCTCAACTCTATGGTCAACTCATCTTCGACAAAGCAGGAAAGAATGTCCAATGGAACAAAGACAGCCTCTTCAATAAATGGTGTTGGGAAAATTGGACAGCCACATGCAGAAAAATGAAATTGGACCATTTCCTTACACCACACACGAAAATAGACTCAAAATGGATGAAGGATCTCAATGTGAGAAAGGAATCCATCAAAATCCTCGAGGAGAACACAGGCAGCAACCTCTTCGATCTCAGCCGCAGCAACATCTTCCTAGGAACATCACCAAAGGCAAGGGAAGCAAGGGCAAAAATGAACTATTGGGATTTTATCAAGATCAAAAGCTTTTGCACAGCAAAGGAAACACTCAACAAAACCAAAAGACAACTGACAGAATGGGAGAAGATATTTGCAAATGACATATCAGATAAAGGGCTAGTGTCCAAAATCTATAAAGAACTTAGCAAACTCAACACCCAAAGAACAAATAATCCAATCAAGAAATGGGCAGAGGACATGAACAGACATTTCTGCAAAGAAGACATCCAGATGGCCAACAGACACATGAAAAAGTGCTCCATATCACTCGGCATCAGGGAAATACAAATCAAAACCACCATGAGATATCACCTCACACCAGTCAGAATGGCTAAAATTAACAAGTCAGGAAATGGCAGATGCTGGCGAGGATGCAGAGAAAGGGGAACCCTCCTACACTGTTGGTGGGAATGCAAGCTGGTGCAACCACTCTGGAAAACAGCATGGAGGTTCCTCAAAATGTTGAAAATAGAACTACCCTATGACCCTGCAATTGCACTGCTGGGTATTTACCCTAAAGATACAAACGTAGTGATCCGAAGGGGCACGTGCACCCGAATGTTTATAGCAGCAATGTCTACAATAGCCAAACTATGGAAAGAACCTAGATGTCCATCTACAGACGAATGGATAAAGAAGATGTGGTATATATACACAATGGAATACTATGCAGCCATCAAAAGAAATGAAATCTTGCCATTTGCGACGACGTGGATGGAATTAGAGGGTATCATGCTTAGCGAAATAAGTCAATCGGAGAAAGACAACTATCATATGATCTCCCTGATATGAGGGAGAGGAGATGCAACATGGGGGGTTGAGGGGGTAGGAGAAGAGTAAATGAAACAAGATGGAATTGGGAGGGAGACAAACCATAAGTGACTCTTAATCTCACAAAACAAACTGAGGGTTGATGGGGTAGGGGGTTGGGAGAGGGGGGGGGGTTATGGATATTGGGGAGGGTGTGTGCTATGGTGAGTGCTGTGAAGTGTGTAAACCTGGCGATTCGCAGACCTGTACCCCTGGGGATAAAAATATATGTTTATAAAGCTGTAAAAAAAAAAAAAGAAGAAAAAAGAAAGGATGAATACCCAAGTTTTGTAGCAACATGGACGGGACTGGAAGAGATTATGCTGAGTGAAATAAGTCAAGCAGAGAGAGTCAATTATCATATGGTTTCACTTATTTGTGGAGCATAACAAATAGCATGGAGGACAAGGGGAGATGGAGAGGAGAAGGGAGTTGAGGGAAATTGGAAGGGGAGGTGAACCATGAGAGACTATGGACTCTGAAAAACGATCTGAGAATTTTGAAGGGGTGGGGGGTGGAAGGTTGGGGGCACCAGGTGGTGGGTATTGTAGAGGGCACGGATTGCATGGAGCACTGGGTGTTCTGCTAAAATAATGAATACTGTTATGCTGAAAAAATAATAATAAAAAAAAAACCTGATGGAATCAGGATTGAGATTACATTGAATCTACAGTTTAATCTGGAAAGAAGTGACACCTTAACAATACTGAGTCTTCTAATCTATGAACATTGTATGTACCTTCTTTTACTTAGATGTCCTTTAATTTTTGTCAGCAATATTTTGTATTATCTAGTGTAAAATTTTTGTACTTCTTTTGTTAATTTACTTGTAATATTTTGGCTTTTATTATTCCACAATAAATGCATTTTTAAAAAAATGTGATATTTGCAAAAACTCCCTTAAGACATCAAAGCCCGGGGCGCCTGGGTGGCTCAGTGGGTTAAAGCCTCTGCCTTCGGCTCTGGTCATGATCCCAGGGTCCTGGGATTGAGCCCCACATTAGGCTCTCTTCTCAGCAGGGAGCCTGCTTCCTCCCCTCTCTCTCTCTCTCTCTCTTTCTCTCTCTGCCTGCCTCTCTGCCTACTTGACAGATCTCTATCTGTCAAATAAATAACTAAATAACTAAATAACTAAAATAACTAAAAAAAAAAATCTTAAAAAAAAAAACATCAAAGCCCATTATTGGCCTTATTCATCCTTCTGTCCTAAATATATTCCTGGCATAAAAAATATATAGCATTATAAATGGATAATTTGGGTTCATTTCAAAATTTCCTGTTCTCATATATATTGTAGCAACAGGTGACAGAAATAATGACAACTTTCATTTAAAGTGCCTCCTCTTTTCCTCAGCCATGGTCAATGTCTATTTCCTCTGAGAGTTCCATAAAAATAGAGCAGAGAGCGTGGGAAGAAATACTGAAGCGGGCCATCTGTACCCCAATGTTCATAGCAACTATGGCCATAATCACCAAACTGTGGTAAAAGCCAAGATGCCCTTCAACAGACAAAGGGATAAAGAAGATATGTTCCATATATACAATAGAATATTACACAGCCATCAGAAAGGGTCAACATGGACTGGACTGGAGGAGATTATGCTGAGTGAAAGAAGTCAAGCAGAGAAAGTCAATTATCCTATGGTTTCACTTACTTGTGAGCTTAAGGAATAACATGGAGGACATTAGGAGAAGGAAAGGAAAAATGAATTGGGGTAAATCTGAGGGGGAGATGAAGCATTAGCGACTGTGGATTCTGAGAAACAAACTGAGGGTTTTGGAGGGGCGGGGGGTAAGGGATGGGTGAGCCTAGTGGTGGGTATTAAGGAGGGCATGTATTGCATGGAGCACTGGGTGTGGTGCATAAACAATGAATCTTGGAACATTGAAGAAATAAAATAAAATTTAAAAGAAAAAAGAAAAAAAATTATTTTATTTTTTTTAAGTCTACAATTTGTTATGTTTTTTTAATCATTTTTTTTTACATTTAGTTTCAGCATAACAGTATTCATTGTTTTTGAAAAAAAAGAAATTCTGAAATGGAAATGTCCTCCTGCCTCTGGGTAACAAATACCCAGCAAGACTCTACCTTACCTTAGAATTTAGAAGTCAAACAATTATCATAAGGATATATATTTATGGGTTTACTAGAATAAAAAAAAATGAAGTATTACTTGTCCTATCAGAAATGTTTTATCTGACCAATTATTTTGACAATGAGAACTGGCTTTGCAAAATTAGGTTATTGGTGAACATTTTCTAGAAATTTAATCAGCTAAATGTGTAAGTCATGATTTAGAAAATAAATAAAGAATTTTATGAGATTTTTATTTATTTTTTTTAAAGATTTATTTATTTATTTATTTATTTATTTGACGGGGGGTGGGGGAGAGAGAGAGAGATCACAAGTAGGCAGAGAGGCAGGCAGAGAGAGAGGGGGATGCAGGCTCCCCGCTGAGCAGAGAGCCCGATATGGGGCTCGATCCCAGGATCCTGAGATCATGACCTGAGCCGAAGGCAGTGGCTTAACCCACTGAGCCACCCAGGTGCCCCGAGATTTTTATTTATAAAACCATAATTGAGTTAAAAATATTTTAATTTTCCAAATTTTTAAAAGTATATTAGTTGTCTTTAGGTAAGAAAGTAACAATCAGTAACCATTTATAAGTACTGGTAAGTCTATTTGTGCATTTCCTAGAAACTGAGAACGAGATTGATTCTAATAACTGAGTTCCAAACTCTTTTGCAATTGACCTAGTTACCAGTGCTTTGCTTTCAACAAAATTAGGGAGGCTATTTTTTTCAGCTGAGAATTATAATTATGTAACTACAATTATATTTAATGATAATTGTAATATGACCTTTGGCTTATAACTGAGATGCCTAAATACTTAAATGATATTGTTCTAATTGAACCTCTCTCATTTCACTCTTCTCTATGTGAACAAGATTTCTTGGTGTTCACACCTACATGATAAGAAACAGAACAGGAATATTCTAGAAGAAAAATAGAATAGAATAGAAAAAATAGGAAGTAAATGGATAGTGGAAACTTGCCTTAATAGAGCAATAAGTAATATTCATTCCAGGATACAAAATCTGACTGCAGAAACCAGATAAATGAAATGTACAATTTATTTCACTAAGAAATTATTTTCAAACAAAATTATCTCTTGTGTTTCATATTTAATAAGATTGTAGTAGATATATATGGTCTTGATAGGTAACATGCTGACACTTGTAATGAGAACTCAATCCAGAAAAATTGCATTACTACTCAGAACCTTATAGGTACAAAAACTTTTTTAAATGATTTTGATTATCTTTAGTTACAGAAATGAATGATAAGGTGTTCATTAAAATGAATGGGTACAGGCACCTGGGTGCTCAGTTGGTTGAGAGTCTGCCTTTGGCTCAAGTCATGGTCCCGGTATCCTGGGATCCAGCCCCGCATCCAGCTCCTTGCTCGGCAGGGAGCCCGCTTCTCCCTCTCCTTCTGCCTGCAGCTCCCCCTGCTTGTGTGCTTTCTCTCTCTCTCTTTCTCTCTGTCAAATAAATAAATAAAAATCTTTTTAAAAATTTTAAATAAATAAATAAACAAATAATATTGAAGAATAAAACGCCAGGATAAAATTATGTGGGAAACTACAATGGAAATATAAGATCAAGAAGAAGCAAGAATGATGTAAAATTTCCAACTAGCAACAAAAGAATCCAACAAATGGATGATGGTAGGCAATAAATTACTAACAGTATGTACATTTCATTGGATATGTTTAAAAAGTGGTATTATAGTTTTATTTTTAAAATAGCAGTACTTATAATACACTTTTTTATCATCTTGCACATGACAAAAAAATTTAAGTTAAGGAAGTGTGACAAGTTACACGTTTAATAAAATTCTTTTAGGGAATATAAGAAAAAAGATTGAAGACCAAAGAATGTAAAAGTTTTAGTTGAGAATGCTAAGAAAAGTATCATTTATGCCACATAATATATATATTAAATATACCTAATAAAATTTATAATTAAAAATCAAGATGGAAAAGTTTTGAAGACACCCAATTTATTCTTACATGCCTGAAGTTCAAGCTACAGTGGTGATTTTTGCTTCATCCTAATATGGATTTTTTATTTTTAGTCATTAGACATTTGGCCAGGTTTCTTGGCACATCCAATAAGTTTATTTATGCCTGGGAAAAGTAATATAGGACCTCTTATAAGTCATTTATTACTTATTATACATTAATTCATCCCACATTAAACAGGTAGAAAGTGTGTTATTTATGGAAGTGCAAGAGTGGAGAGGGAGAGCACAGGGGAGCTCAGTAGAAAAGAAAAAATCATAAAGATTCTAGTGAGGGAAGCACCCAAAATAAAATAGAAGAGTTTTATATTCATTCAGCAAACATTTGCCAACTACTAAGGGCCAGGACAAAGCTTTCTTATAACTTCTTCTCTTTGACTTGACTTTATGTCACCTACAGTTTATTATCCTCCCGGGAATTGAAATATCTTACATACCTATAGTTTTACAGTTCACAAGGTGGCCACGTACACTAGCATCACTTCTCACTCTCTCAGATCATTTACAAAATGTAGACAAAGCGGCGCCAGGGTGGTTCAGTCGCTTAAGTATGCGCCTCTTCACTTCATTTAGGTAGTGACATTGAGCCCCGCCTCTAGCTCCCCACTGGGTGTGGAGTCTGCTTAAAATTCTGTCTCTCCTTCTGCTCCTCCCTTCACTCGTGCTCTCTCTCTCACTCTCAAATAAATAAATAAATAGATCTTAAAAAAAAAAAAGTATGTCCTATGGTGAGTGCTGTGAAGTGTGTAAACCTGGTGATACACACACCTGTACCCCTGGGGATAAAAATATATTATATGTTTATTAAAAATAAAATTTAAAAAAATGCCAAAATCTTTCTGGTTTAAATTAAAGACTGTTTTTCATTCCCTCAGTCCCCTTGTGGACCTGGCAACTCTCAAAGGCCATAGTCTTCCATATGTTGATTCAGTGATTCAGGCTGTTTGATATCCTGACTTAATATTTTAACAACAAAACTTCCTCCAATTTTGTTACATAAGGAAAGTGGAGGCTAGAGAATTTGGGTGACTGTTTAATGCTGAAGTCTTACCATAACACATTATTACCGCAATTCTCAGCTTACTGACCTGAACTAGTTGTACAAATTCTACTAACTCTATGCTGCAGGTGTAGACCAAAGCTGTGGAGACAGGATGTTTGTATAGAACTATACCATAAAAATTTAGCAACAGATATGATCTAAATTTTATAAAAGGAAAACTTTCCATACACACACACACAAAAAAGTATGTCAAAAACAAAATATACTTCATCTATAGAAAAGCCTGTTTCTCACCACATTCTATTTTAAACTGGTTCTCTACTCAAAATATGCCCACTTCATTTTCTGGGGTCCCAGTTAAATTAATGTAACAGTGTGGATCTTTCTTATTTTCAGGATTCCATGAAAATAGATACTAACACCCCAATCTCTCTTGGAAAGCAAATAGGATGATGAATCACAATTGGTAATATTTTTTTAAGATTTTATTTATTTATTTATTTATTTATTTATTTATTTGACAGAGAGAGAGAGAACACAAGCAGGCAGAGCAACAGGCAGAGGGAGAAGGAGAGCAGACTCCCCACTGAGCAAGGACTGCTCCCCCAACATGGGGCTTGATCCCAGGATCCCAAGACCATGACCTGAGCTGAAGGCAGACGCTTAACTATCTGAGCCACCCAGGCACCCTGATGAAACATTTTTATATTGCTCAAAGTAGAATTAAATAAGAATGTTCATCAAATAAAGGTCATTTCATTAGGGAATAAAATGAATAAATTGGCTTTAATTCTAGATGTTCAATGAACTTAGAAATAATAAGTATGCATTCCATCGGTTGTAGCCAGATGGACTCGCATTTTCCTTACAAACAAACATAAAGAGAGCTATTAATTGCACACGTTAAGCTGCTAACCAAGGGAGAGATTGTCTTCAGATTTATTCTGTTTAAAATCCTGTGATAATACACTATATGTTTACTAAATAAATAAAATCCTGTGATAAATTTCACTTCTTTGTTCCATTAAAGAACCAGATAGGATGAAGCCAAGGGGAATATGTGATGTTCCCTAGACTATTAAAAACTGATATGGTATATGTATTTACATTAATACCTCTTTGAAAAAAATGAAAGTCAATAATGTTGATTGATTTCATGAAGTCATATAATTTGTTTTGTTTCTTCTTAAAAACATTTAAGGTACTGATTAATAATCAAGCCAGTGTACCCTAAAAGTCCTATTCTTCAAAGACTTAGAAAATTTGAGAAAGTGGATTAAAGAACACTGATGGTTGTAGAAATAATCTGGAATTGATTTTTTTATACTGGAAGTGGTTAATATGTTACGAAAATAAATGGTTAGCAGTTTCCTTTCACTGCCCATCAGGTAAAATAAAAACCAGAGATTACAAGAACAGAGTTCAAGGAATCAAGGACTCAGCTTCCTATTATTTGCTCTTTCTCTCCCCACCATGAGGGGAAATCAACTGCCTAATCCAGTCTTGATTCTATTTCTCCTGTTCCTTCCCAGAGATGCTTCCACTGCTTCAAAACCGTAAGCAACATTTCCAGAAAATTCTACTGCCCTTCTCTTTCGCATTGTGTTATCTGCTCCTTGATATGTCTCACTTACTTATTTTCTGATATCCTGTGAAGTTATCGGCTGTTGAAGGGGTTTGGAAAGGTCAGTAAATTGTTATGGCTCATGTGGAAAGAGGCATACTAAAGTTCTAGAAAACACAGAGATGTAAGGCAGTAACATTTATGAAACATTCACCAAATAAGAATACAGAATTATACAACATTCATTTAATAATAATATAAAATTCCCACCAAAAAGGGGGAAAAAAATCATACTTTTATAATTGTCTCATGAAAAGGGCTGCTGTGTTTCATCCACTGTGAAATGGCTCAGTGTCCCTATTTCCCCCAGTCAGGGATCACCAGGACGAATGCATGACTTTTCACACAAGCCAGGCTTTGTGTGTCAGATCACTCAATGTGTCGGCAAAGCTGTAGAGGCTGGCATTAGATCTTGGGAATATACAGATTAACAAAATGTGGGCTCTGCCTTCAATACCTCACAGTATAGAAAATAGGAGGAGATAGTGCACAGAGAAAGGAATACAGTGCAAAACCAGAAGCAAGCACTACAGGATTTTGTGAGAATGCCCACAGAGAAAACCTCCCTCCTCCTGGAACCTTTAAGCGACATGAGAGAAGCGGTATCACCTAAGTGTGCAGAGAAAGCTGTTCTTGAGATAAGTCCTATGAAGTAAATAGGATGTACCCAGATAGATAAGGACACTTCAGAAGGAGAGAGAGGGCTGGGCAAACCAGAGCATTGCAAATACACTGCGTTTGAGTGGTTGCCAGAGAAGGATAATATAAAAGAACAGCAGGAAAGTGGTATTTTCTTCTGGGTGGACATGGTAATATATTTGGTGATTAGCCTTGCCTAGCTTGGCTTGTCTTCCAACATCAGAGAGTGTAAGAGAGAAAAGAGCTAAAATTGCTCCTGGAAAAATACTGCAAAGCAGTTCAATTCCTCTTTACCTGTTAATTGTTACCACTTTAGTGTCCTGAAATAAGCACATTCATATCATCCACATGAAACCCAAGACCACCGGTAGGCAAGTTCTTAATGCTTTCATGATAATCAATGGGTTCATCACATTTTGTTGTTGCTAAAAAAAAAAAAAGTTTTTTCAGCTTTATAGACATATAATCGACAAATAAAATTACAAAATATTTCAACTGTACTACCTGATGATTTCATATACACATATATGGAAGGATTCCTCCCACTGGGTGAATTAACACATCCATCTCATGCATATTTACTCTTCTTCTTCTTTTATTTTTCTAAGAACATTTAGATTCAATTTCCAGCAAATTTCATTTATACAATGCAGTTATCAACTATAGTCACCATGTCTAACATTATATCCCCAGATTCATTCATCTTACTAAACTGAAAGTTTGTACCCTTTTACCAACCTCTCCATATTTCCTTCAACACCCCTCTACTCCAGGCCCTGGAAACCACCTTTTTATTCTCTGTTTCTATGAATTTGTTTTTGTTTTTATTTTTTAAAAGATTCCATGTATAAGTGACAGCATGCAATATTATCTTTCTCTGGCATATTTCATTAATAATGATATCAAAGACCATCATGCTGTTGCAAATGATAAGATTTCCTTTTGTTAAAGCTGAATGGTATCACATTTCTAAATTTGAAAATGACTTCTTTTTTTAAAAAGATCTTGTTTAGGGGCGCCTGGGTGGCTCAGTGGGTTAAAGCCTCTGCCTTCAGCTCAGGTCATGATCCCAGGGTCCTGGGATCGAGCCCCGCACTGGGCTCCCTGCTCAGTGGGGAGCCTGCTTCTCTCTATATCTCTCTGTCTGCCTCTCTGCCTGCTTCTGATCTCTGTCTGTCAAATAAATAAATAAAATCTTAAAAAAAAAAAGATCTTGTTTATTCGAGAGAGAGAGAGAGAGCGCGTACAAGCAAAGGGGCAGGGCAGAGGCGAAGGGAGAAGCAGACTTTCTGCTGAACAGGGAGCCCAATGTGGGGCTTTATCTCAGGACTGCAAGATCTGACCTGAGCCGAAGGCAGACACTTAACTAACTGAGCCACCCGGGTGCCCCAGAAAATAATTTCTATCCAAAATACAAAGTGACTCCTGGATTGCTTATCCATAGCTTATGAATAGTTTTACAAATATTGTGAGGGTGAATATTTCCACAGCACAACAGAAGCATATTAATGTTTAACTGGTTGGAGGTTCCTGAGTTTCAAAGGTCTTTTGGATTGGCCTTTGAAGAATACATTCCTCTACCTTCTTGCTGAAATCTGGCTCTGTTCTATGATTGGTGATTACTGAAAAGATGATCAAGAATACAGCCACAATAATGATGTCTTTTCAACTTCTCCATGATTGATCCAGACACCTCTTTTCCACAGCCAGTATCTGGTGCTGGTCCCATCACAGCTGTACGCTGGGGTTCCTGAGAAAGCTTGTGTCGTGCTTAATCACCTGAATGAGACGGTGACACTGAACATAATTCTGGAGTATGGAATGCAGACCAGAACCCTCCTTGCAGACATGGTGACAGAGAAGAACTCCTTCTACTGCAGCCCGTTCACTGTCAGTATGACTCCTTGGGATACAGAAGCTCGTTAGAGGAAGAGCATATTTATTAGCTGATGCCTTGTGTCCTGACCCCCGACAATAAAAAAGCATAATGAAAACACTGAGAAGTACAAAGTGACTTTCAAATTAGATTCTACTGAATATACTTTCATAATATTTACAAACAATTCCAGTGCGATATGCAAAACATAATAGTAATTATAGGAAAGATTTCCTTTGCCCTTTAACTTGTGAGGGAAATAAAGTTCATGCCATTACCCACAAAAACATTAAAAGTCATAAATTTAAGTGACTTATTTAAGATCTCACAAGTGGTCATTGGTTAATGTCTTGTCCTTGTAAACTGTTATTACATAAGGAATTTAATAGTTAATGATACTGGCTTACTACCAATGATATAACACATAATGTTGATGTTGACCATCGGAAAATAATATTTGATAATCATTTTAATGCCATCGTATTGCTGTGGACATGAGAGCATGTTATTTCCTTCACCCCCATGACTGTTTGAAGAACTAGTTCCTTTCATTGTGGTGACATTTCCCCTTTAAATCAACAAAGTGTTACTGTCATGTTACATTAAATCTAAGAATCTATAAACCCAGGGACATAATTTTTTATTTAATTCCTCACTCGTTCTCTGGGACTGACCAGAGAAATAAGAAAGTCAGAAATACTGAGACATTCAGAAGTGGGTCTGCACAGATTTTTCCGCTCTTTTCTACCCTACAGCTTCCGGAGTTCCCGTCTTCCTCAGGGTTGATTACTGTGGAGGTGAAGGGGCCAACCCAGCAGTTCATAAAGAGGAAGAGAGTGCACATCATGAAAGTAAACAGCCTTGTATTTGTCCAAACAGACAAACCCATCTATAAACCGGGACAAACAGGTATCAGGAACCAAATCAGCAAGGGCCACTTTACGGGGCAGGTGTGTGGTTCCCTATTAACTTATTTTGCAGTCATGAAAATCCAGGCATGTTGTTATCTGTGTTATTTACCCTAGATTCCCACTGGGTAGTTTAATGGGGAAAATCTCTATGTTTCAGTGAGATTCCGCATTGTCTCTGTGGATGTCAATTTTCGCCCTTTGAATGACACAGTAAGTCTCATTACAGTGGATGAGTTGGGGGAAATGGGTAAAAATGTCAAGTCCACTTTTTGCAGAACCTGAAACCAATACGATCTCATAAGAGTTCCACTGCTGGAGAATAGGGAAACCAGTTCACCAACTGCATTGTTAAAATAAAATATTCAGTTGAAATTATCCTTTTAAAGATACCAGTAATTTTTATTGAACAAAAGAAAGTAAGTGCATTTGATTTCTCCCTTAGAGAAATGGAGACTTTCTCAGAGATAAATTTCATCTGCAAAATAAATTTATTTGGACCTTTTTACCATAGCATAACTTTCCTCAATTGTACAATATTTCATAAAGGTAAAGTCATGACTTCTCAAGAGCTATATGTCCCAAACTACACAGGTAAACCAAACTGGGGCACATTTCCTTGTTTGGACAAGAAATACACAGACTCACTTCCTCTCATCTGGATAACGTATCAATGTTGATGAAATGGCTTTCTTGTTCTGACGTCTATCCCACACTCATACTGTTTTTTTTTTCTTTCCAGTTCCCAGTGGTTTATATTGAGGTAGGTAATATCTTATGCATCTCAGATGGGATGAAGACTTACTACAAGTTATGTTCCATTGCCTCTTGCCACCCCTCTCTTCCGACCCCACTAGCACTTCACCAAAACTAAACAGTTTTCCCTATCTTCAATCCTTTGGAGAGTGGAAAAGATGTAAATGAAGGGAAAAAATCCCCTGAGATGATACAAGTTCATGCCTCTTTCAATATTTCTGACCAAATTGGATATGCATAATTTCAAAAAGAGGTATTGAGATCTGTAATATCTCATTGCTGGTAAACTTGCTGCCCTTTCCTCAGTGTGTAATTCCTAGAAAACTTTGCTCAGTACCTTTGGTGGCAATTTACCAACCATCTCTTATCCAACTCCCAATGTGCCCTCCCTAAAAAGCTTTTCCTCTACTCAGATTATGTGTTTCAGTTGTTTCTATGAACTCATAATATTTTTTATCTGTAGAATCCCAAGAGGAACCGAATTTTCCAATGGCCAAGTCTCAGACTACAAGGAGGACTCAGCCAGCTGTCCTTCCCACTCTCAGTGGAGCCCGCTCTGGGTGCTTATAAGGTCAAGGTTCAGAGGGAGTCAGGGGAAAAAATAGAGCACCCCTTTGAAGTGAATGAATATGGTAAGAATTCTGCCTTTCTCCAAGACATTTATGACATTACTTAAGAGTTTAAGAGTTTTGACACACAGATATAAGCAAAAATCTAACAGATAATAGTTGGAAATTAACAAGTTTTTTGTTAAATTTATCCAAATATTCAATAAGAATCTTTCATGTACTATCTTATTTAATCCCCGTATCAACCATCTGAGGCAGATACTCTACGGTCTCCATTTTACAAATGAGTACATCAATACTAGAATACTTAGGAATTTACCAAAATCACAGAGCCAGTAAGAGGTAAGAGAGATTTTAATAGGTCCATTACCTTATTCAAACCAAAATTGTTAACTAACGCAACAAATATCTGCATGCATCTGTTGATCTCTATCTTATACCTCCTGGCTGTCTATGATCTACACCTAGACTACTCTATTAAAAAATGGTCAGACATTGAAGCCATCTTACTAGTTATCAGCCATGTGGATTTTCTCATGAAAATGAAGTATTTCATGCCATGGATGAAGAGACTGTTCACAAAAACATCATTCCCCAAATTCACCTGAACTGCTATGAGGATTATAGAACAGGATATATTATAGGAACAGCGAGCCTTACACAACTGTGAGAGAGGATGGGAAAGTGAGGGTCCAGGAGGGGGAGCTAGATCATAGGAAATTACTAACCAGTTCTCCTGAACCATGGGTGGGGAGGAATAAATTAGCACCTTCCAGGGTACCTTCAGATCCCAAAGTCGACCACAAAGGGAAACTGACAGAAGAATCTATGGAAGACTGGATGTATCTGTTCTTCATATCTACCACTTCTCTATTTCTGTAATAAGTGTCTGGTGGTGGGTCTGGGGACTCTTAGCAGGACAAGCAGCTGGGAAAAATTGGACACAGAGGGAAAGAATAAGGACAAATTGGAATTTCCTCACCTCTCTGTACCTGCCACCACATCGAATTAACCATGATGATCTTCAGAGAGTAACGATGCTGCTTTCTTTCCATCTTTAAGTCTCAACCAAGTTCAAAGGGGATTCTAGGAAATGTAGTACCAGCATAACAAAATAAACATTGTACAAATACCCATGGTCATAATCACATTTCTGTGGTCAGTAGAGGCCCTGCAGCTTCTTAATGTAATTGAAATCATTTCATGTGATTCGATGTTATAAGGTTCTGTAATAGAATCATTACAAATACTTATAAGATATCCTGCCCACCCATCTTCATCTCTTTCTTCCTTCTGTTGACAACAGTTTTGCCCAAGTTCGAGGTCCAAGTGAAAATGCCCAAGACTATCGGTTTTCTAGATGAAGAATTTACAGTATCTGCCTGTGGCCTGTGAGTTACATTTTTTTCACCCATTTTGATCTCCCTACTCTATGTTCACTGCAATTAATCGTTACCGGACTTCAAAGTATTTTAATTAGAGAATGACTTTCTCTCCAACATTCCTGAGCTCCAGCTAGAGAGCAGGGGTGGTAGCATAGGACACTCTTACTACTACAAACAAAAGCATTTACTGAACACCTAAAATGTGCCAGAAAATGTTTTAAGTGCCTTGTAAGATGCGGATAGTTATCCTTAGTTTGCAAATGAGGAAACTATAAAACATGGGGGATAGAAAACTTGTTCAAGTAAATAGGAGACTAGAATTTAACTCCAGCAGCCTGGCTCCAGACCCTCAACTCTTCACCCTATATATGTCTCTACAATTAAAAAAGAAAATCTAGTTTCATGAAACATTGTACATGCCAAACACTGTGCCAAACTGAACACAGGACATCCAGCTCAAGCTCATGCTCATGTTCATAACTTCTGTGTTATTATGTCTCCTATGATCCCCGTTTGCTTATTGCTCCCAATTTCACAAACTATGGAAAATTAGGGGGAAAAAATGAAGCAGACCTTCTTAAATAGATATATAGATATATAATGTAGAATTTAAAAGAAGTGTCATAGTTATTTCCCTGATTGCTTTTTAGTTCAGTAGAATATTCTCCATACGCACTGAGGACACCTTACCTCTTGCTTTTGAAAACAGTGTGAGGATCATATTTTCATCTTTCTTAACAGTTTTGATGCTTGAGATTTTTCCCTCAGAAGGAAGAGCTTTTTGAGTGACACTTAAAGATAACATTCAGCAAAGTGAGATATAGTAAATGGCTTATTGCTTTATCAGCCCTCCTAGAAATTAGTGGGGAGAAACCTTAAAAAGGGGAGGATCAGGGTCATCAAAGCCAAAACTCATCTACCTCACAGTTTGGACCAAAGCAATTGGTCTCAAACTTAGGTGAACATCAGAATCTATGGAGGTGATTGGTTAAAATGTAGATTCCTTGACCCCCACATCTAAAGATTCCAATCATAAATCTGAGGAAGAATTCAGGACTCTGGATCTCAATACATACATCAGGTATTTTCAATGTAGGTGGTCCATTAAGCATACTCTGAGAAACAATGGACTAAGTTTGGCTTCCCATCATGTCTTACTTCACTCAGCCTGCTATGAAAAAATACCACAGAATGGGTAGTTTATAAACAACAGAAATTTATTAGTCTTAGTTCTAGAGGCTGAGAAATCCAAGATCAAGATGGACACGTTCTGGTGAAGGTTCTCTCTGGTTCATAGCTGGTGCCCTCTTGGCATGTCCTCATATGGCAGAAGGGACAAAGGATCTCTCTGGAGCCTCTTACAAAGACACCAATCATATTCATGAAGGCTCCACCCTCACTATCTATGCACCTCCCAAAGACCTCGTCCCCTAACACTATCATCCTTAGGGTTTAGGATTTCCACATATATATTTGGGGGGGGAAGCAAACATTCAGACCATACCATAGTATATCCTTCCACTAGATTTGGCAGAATCGGACTGTCATTATGCTACTCTTCATTTATAACAGATATATTAAATGATATGTAACTAGTGTTTTTGAATATTTAAATTCCCATTTAAGTTCTCATTTATCCTCTTAAAATACATATGAATTAGGGAAGATTTAGAAATACCCTGTCTACATGTCCTTAAAATTTTCCCTGAAAAAACTTAGGTGTTGTCAAAGTTGGAATTATAACCTAGATCATCTGATGGCGGGGAAAGAAAGAAATAAGATAGTCTTTATAGTAAAACCTCAACTGAAAGGGAGGAAAGATCTGAGAAACACTACATTGTTAATTTTCCCTTTGGAGGTGTTTCAAAGAAGATTCAGTAAGTATTTTCTCTTAGAGTTGTAGATGTAGGTCCACTTAGATAATTAAGACCTAGTTTCAGAATAAGGGCTTCTCAAGTACAAATGGTATGGAAGGAAATATAATTGGTATATGAACAAGATGGATATATGAATGGATCAAATCATGTGAAAAAATATAGGAGTTGTTTATATCAAATATCCTTTTGTATAACTGCTTTACTGTTATAGATACACATATGGAAAGCCTGTCTCTGGTCTGGTGAAAATTAATGTATGCAGAAAATACTCACGATACCATTCGACCTGCCATGGAAGACTTTCACAAAGTATCTGTGAAGAATTCAGTCAACAGGTATGC
This sequence comes from Lutra lutra, assembly GCF_902655055.1. Taxonomy (NCBI): domain Eukaryota; kingdom Metazoa; phylum Chordata; class Mammalia; order Carnivora; family Mustelidae; genus Lutra; species Lutra lutra. The sequence goes on from NC_062285.1 coordinate 91,479,614, forward strand.
AATAAATGAAACAAGATGGGATCGAGAGGGAGACAAACCATAAGAGACTCTTAATCTCACAAAACAAACTGAGGGTTGCCGGGGGGGGGGGGGCGGAGAGGGAGAGGGTGGTGGGGTTATGGACATTGGGGAAGGTATGTGCACTGAAGTGTGTGAGATTCACAGACCTGTACCCCTGGGGTTAATAATACATTATATGTTAATAAAAAATTATATTAAAAAAAAAGAATTCAGTCAACAGGTATGTGGAAACCATTCTCCCCAGACACTAACACCAGATCTCGTTTTCTCATGGATTATAATGCAATAAAGAATATCATACAAAAGAATATAATATTGTATGGTGAAAACAGTACAACAGAAAGTAGTGTGGAGTAAGGGAAACATTGTAAGATGGCCTGGTAATGTTTGGAGCCCACTGGAAAGTTGGGTTCGTGAATTTACAGTGGTATTTATTTGGCCAGTTTTGTAACTTTCTTCTGAGAGCAATCAGCATGCCAGGTATAAAGGCATAAAATAATATGGAAGTATCCAAAGCTGGCCTTCACTTATCAAACAGATAATAGAAAAAGAATGTGACAGATGTTAAGAATTTGGTTAGTGGGAGGGGGTGGCTGACTGGCTTAGCTGGTAGAGCCTATGACTCTTGAATGCAGGTTCATGATTTCCAGCCCCCTGATGGGTGAAGAGCTTACTTTAAAAAAAAAATTTTTTTTTTGGTTAGTTCAAGAATCAAATGACTTGCTATGGAATCTAAACTTCATATGGAAGAATAAAAAGATAACATAAAAGCCCAGGGAGTGGCAGTGAGTGACAAGAAAGAAAAGAAAGTTACCAAAGCTTCAGAGAGGGTTGCCTGGGTGGCTCAGTCAGTGAAGCACCCAACTCCTGGTTTCAGCTTGGGTCATGATCTTGGGTTGGTGGAATAGAGTCCCACTTTGGGCACCATGCTGGGTGTGGAGCCTGCATAAGATTCTCTCTACCCCTCTCCTTCTGGCTCTTCCCCTACCTTCCCCACCCCTCCTCCCAGACTCATGGGTGTGTGAACAAACAAAAAACCTGCAGAGAGCAAATTAATGAGAGGCAACGGTGACGAATATGACGATTAATGTCAAAATAAACATCAATAAGAACGATAAACATGAGAGAAATAAGGTTGCCAAAACTCTAATATATCAAGGACACAGGAATTAGTTTTTATTTTCAAGTGAATAAATTAAAAAATGATAAGTAAATATAAGTACATTAAATATGCTTAAGCTTTATTATGCAATGCATATTTTCATGTAAATAAGTAAAAAAATGAAAACAAATCTTTCTTAAGATGTGGTTCCCAATGTTTAGTTTGGAAATCTAATAACTATAATGATTCATCTATTCAAAGAATATACATGTTTTTATTAATGTCCTAGGCATAGAGAAATATAGTTAAGAAAATGTAATCCTTAGTTCACGTGTAGCTGAAGGTGATCAAAGAGGAGGTGTTGTATCTGAGCTGTGTTTAGAAGAGCAGTAACTGTTGGCCATGATAAGAATGGAAGAAAAAGAATGTTATCAGTTGAGAAACTATGTATGCAGAGAGAGTACGATGGCACATTTGGAAACTAGTTAATTTAATTTGGCAGAAACGGGATAGACTTTCAGAAGAGAAGGAGGAAGGGAGAGGTAGGCAATGAGTAACTCAACAGTTAACGAAGACATCTGATGTCATTTTTGGCTTGGGAAGAAATTTGATGCCCTTTTTGGCTTGGGAAAGGATCAGCACTTAAAAGATGGTCAGAACTTTGTAAAATTTCCTTTGGCCAACGAAAAGCTTTCACAGATTGATAAATGACTTTTTTGACGGCAAACCAGAGGACCCAGAAACTCTCTTTCTTTCTCTTCAGGCAGACAGTGAAGGCTGTTTCACACAACTCGTGAAGACTAAAGTATTCCAGCTGAGACAGAAGGGGTATGACATGAGCATACAAGTGGAAGCCAAAGTCAAAGAAGATGGAACAGGTTCATGTTATTTCAAAATATTTATTAATTCATTAATTCACCAATATGTTAAGCATTTATCAAATGTTCATTTCCGGGGACTATAAAATAACACAGTCCTTCCTGTCAAGGACTAGAAATCTAAAAAGAAATTACATATATGTATGTATATGTATATGTATATATGTTTGTATGTATATATTTATAACCATAACAAAATTTCCATGAGCAATGTAAAAACTAAAGTCCAAATGAGTATGAAGAGAGAGAATTAATTCTTCTATAGAGATAAAGAAAGTTTATAAAGTACCACATGAGCTGATTTATATAGAATGGTTAAAATTTTGAAAGCTCGTGATGGACTGAAAACACATGATTTACATAAAGCAAATGTGTTTGGTCTCAGAAGAATCTGAAAATGTAAGTTGGAACTAAGGTGTGTAAAAATGTAAATCATGCGCTACAAAGATTAGACTTTATTATGAAAAACCTTGGATATCGGCAGATAGATTTAAGGGGATGTTCTAAATAAACTGATTTTTGAAAATATAATTCAAGCAGACATAAAGAGGACAGGCTAGATGAAACAATTTTAAGAGGTTATAATGTGATTCATCAGATTACTATTCAAAATTGTTCCAAAGATTATGAATCTGGGACCTGGAAAAAGGAAATGCCATCAACCAAGATTAGGAGTAGATGAGAAAGAACTATTATGATGAGAATGTGTCAAAGATAATTAATTGTAATCTGGAATATCAAGATAGAAGTTGACTCATTCTGCTTTAAAAATAATTTTAAAAGAAAACCAGAGCAAAATCAAGACCAGAAATGTAAATCTGGAACAATTCCCATTGTATCTTACTCCTAAAAGTAAGTGCATTTATTCTGAAAGTGAACTCACTTAACATCACTAAATAGGGGCTAGAGACAGACAAGGAGAGACCCAAGGACAGAAACAACTACATTTAGGACATAGTGTCAAATAAAAATTAGAAGTCATAGAGATAGGGAAAACAATAAAGCTTTAGATGATGAAGCCAAAACACACATTACACTTCACTGAATGGAAAGACACCAGGTGTTGGCTATACTGGAAGAGCCATAGAGTGAAAAGAAGTGTCTTGCTGGGGAAGTAGTTTGTGATAGACATTTAAGTATATTTTGAAGCCAGTGTGAAAACTCATGTTGCATGCAAAAAGTCATGGAGAGAGGGAAGGGATCTGAGAGAGACAGAAACGAAAATGGAGCAAGCTCATGGAGGATGTGGGAAGAACCTAAGAACAAAGATGGAACCAGTAAGATACTTGTGAAACCAGAGGAATTTGGGAATTAGGTATAACAACTTTTGTATGAAAGTGAAGCTAATGTCAAGTTGATTGTATTTTCTAGGTGTGAAAAATTCTGGAAAGGATAAAAAACAGAATAGGGATAGTACTTTGCCAGGATGAAGTGAGGCTGGGGTGGGTGTGAGAGGTGAGTGGAATCTAAAGAACAATTCAACTTCACTTATTTCTTTTTCAGAGTTGGAATTGACTGGGCATGGATCATGTGAAATCACAAATACTTTAAGCAAACTGAAGTTTACAAAAGCAGATACACATTATAGGCATGGGCTCCCTTTTTTGGGGCAGGTAAATTAATTTCTCAAGAAAATCATAATTTCTATAATTTGGGGGATGTGGATTTTAAGAAAATGAATTTTTATACCACAAAAGTACAATTGATTATAAAAATATTTATTTAGAATAAGGAAAGAAATTATAGCAAATGACAAACTTAAAGGGCAAATACCATCACATCCAAAAAAATAAAGCACGCCTTTATTAGTTTACTTCCTAACACATCTCTAAAATACATTTTTCCTGTGTAGTTTGGCTGCATACTTTTTTGATTGCTTCCTTATAAACAATGATTTTGTAATATAATTTTTTAAAAATATTTTTCATCTAGATGACTTTTTATATTGATAGTTTTTAAAAGTTTTTTTAGCTTCAAAGCTCAATGTTGGTAAATATTGATAAGTTTTCAGACTGATATCCAACTTAGTAAACTATCAGTTTTCTGGTTTCTAGCCATTTTAAATTTCCTTTTTTTAGTAATCAGTCTTTGAGTTGACAGTTGATAGGCAATTGACAGTTGATAGGCAATTGACAGACGATAGACAAAATCTCTTTGTTAACTGTGACATTCCTAAGTATTTCACAGTTGATGACATTATGAATTTTCTATTTTCTTCATTCATTGCAGCATTTTGTATCAAATTGGCAGGAGATTAATAAATATATAGATAGATATGTTGGGGTAGGGCCATTTTGGATCAAGAAAGAATGTGAGGAAACTGAGGACTTAAAGATGAATATGACTTGGCCAGAAATTTAAGAAAGAGGGGAGAATAGCCAGGGCACTAGGTGTTAAACAGCTTTTAAAGAGCAGAGAACTAAGAGTGTGACTGACTGAGGTAGAAGACAGAGCTAACTGGATTGGCTGGATAGCTATAGGTAAGCCAGAGCAGATCTTGAGGGCCTTTTAGGTTAAGTCCAGAATTTTGGACTGAGAAGTAACTGAAGGACTGAAGGAGAATAACATGATCAGTTTAACTCAGGCTGTAGAGAGAATGGTTTGAAGTAAGCCTGAAGCAGCAAGAGGGTGAACTGTGTAAGGTTAAATAAAAAGCTTTTGGGAATCAAGTAGGGAAAAAAATATTGTGTTTTGTCAGCTGAGAAAAGAGGTAGAGCTAAGATAAAAACAAAGCATTTATTTGGGGCCTCAGACTTGCAATGCAGAAAACATGGATTTGGGCAGCAGTTCCATAGTGGTCCCCTGTCCCCAAGAACAAATAACAATGGTTTTTGAAGACAAAAGAAAATTCTTGTACATGTTATTCATAAGGAATTTTGATTGGCGTTGTTGGCAGAAAACTAATCTCAACTGACTATAATTGGTTGCTAAGACTACCCCCAAATAAAAGCTTCTACAGCAGGTTGCAGGTGTTTCTGTGAGTTTTGGCCCAGTTCAAAAGTTCATGGGTCCTCCAGTGAGATGTCATAAGGCCCATCTCCTTAATGGCCTCCCAGCTCCATTGTAAACCTCTTGATAAGTGATCTCATTTTATTTCACCTTAAACAGGTTAAGCTGGTATAGAAATAAATGAAATGTGTTTAACAGAGTAAGAGATAGCACTTGGCCATGGGTTAGAATTTGTCAGTGAAAGAGAGAAAACGATTTTTGAAAGGTCCTTGATATTGCTGCCATAATCTATGGGATGGATAAAATCACCATATATTGAGACAGAACACTGGGGATGAAGAAAACAGGGAAGGGTGATATCATGAGTCCATTTTTTGGATATTCTCAATTGTTTTGTGCTCACAGAATACCTATATAGGAATGTCAAAAAGAAAAGTAGTTTAGAGCCCAGAAAACAAATCTTATTTTCAGACTGATTCTAAGATCTTCAGTCAATGACAGCGGCCACGGGGTCAAGAGGTGAACGCAACTGAAAGGGTAAGATGTCATTGCTATGTAACACCAGCTATCATTTCCACACTTCTAGGTTCTTCTTGTGGATGAGAAGGATCAACCAATCCCCAATAAAACTGTAAGCGTCAGTGTGGATGTAACTGCATACCATTCCAGCCTTACCACAGATGAGCACGGTCTGGTGAACATTTCCATTGATACCACCAACTTCACATCTTCTCTTTTTACAGTTAGGGTAAGTGGGAAGGGGCATCCAGGACTACAGAGAGATTGCTGAGGTCACATGATTTAAGGATATATGGGGAGCATGTAAATTCTAGGGAGAAAAGAAATGGCAATAAAGAGTAAAATAGAAATTAAGCAATTCGGAGACCTAAATTATAAGAAAACATTATTTGTCAAAAAAACTTTGGCTTTAGATAGACTCCATTTGTGGCATGGTCTAGTTTCAGAAAACATATATTAGATCATCTTGATATTCCCTTGTAAAATTCTAAATTTTTGCCAGTTTCTTACAGATTAGATTTTGTTTGGTTTCTTTGGTGTACCGCCATTTTTTGTTTTCTGTAAAAAAATTAAATATCTTTATGCAGTTTATAGGCATAAGGGTATTAAGGAAAATAATTGATCCTGACTGTGAGTGAATATGATCTACCAAAATGGTATAGAACAACCTTAAATAAAGTTACGGAAAAGGCACTCACAGATTATGCTTTATTTGGGAAAGCAGATTATGATGGAACCAAATAAGCATGGTTCGTGTAAAATCTTCAGTAAACAACTCTTCAGAGTGATAAATGTATACATAATGTACACTAACAAATAGACTTTTTAAGACCTTTATTCTTTGCACTAGGTCACTTATAAACAAAATAACTACTGTTTTGATAACTGGTGGCTTGAAGAAGTTCATACAGAAGCACAGCACACTGTAAAGCATATTTTCTCCCCGAGCAAGAGTTATGTTCACCTTGAACTTTTCACTGGTACCATGACCTGTGGACAAATCCAGGACATCCGGGCACACTACATCCTGAATGGACAGATTCTGAAGGATGAAAAAGAATTAACCTTCTACTATTTGGTAAGAATGGAAACCACTGTAGCTCTTCCTAAATGTGTAAACCCCAAAATGATTGAACTCCTATCTAAGTAATGCTTTTGTAAGATAACAGAGTAAACCCTTTTTTTCTTGAAGAAAAGTTGCTTCCTAATAAAATTGTTAATGCTTTAATTTCTTATTTATGCTCTGGTCTCTACAGAAACATTTAGTTTTTATGAGTTCCAATGGAAAATTATTGAATGAGAGGAAAAATCAGGAACTTAATCAACAGGAAATAAAAATTATAAACTTTGGGACACCTGGTTGGATTAGTTGGTGTTAAGCGCCCAAGTTGCAATTGGTCTCAGCTCAGGTCTTGATCTCAGGGTTGCAAGTTCATGCCTCATGCTGGGCTTGCATTGCACAAGGAGGCTACCTTTTTTTTTTTCAGTGTTCCAAGATTCATTGTTTATGCACCACACCCAGTTTTTTAGGAGCCTACTTTAAAAATATATATTTCTGGAAAATACTCAATTTTGACAATAATTGGAGAAGTGAATAAAAAACAATAAAGCAATAACATTTTATACATATAAAGCTTCTAAATAGTCTACAAAGTTCATGACTAGTGCAATTGCAGGGGAAAAGGACATTGACAGGCATATTATAAATTGGTATGACGCTTTTGAGAGCAATAAGCCTATTTGTGTCCCAAGACTAAAAATAAGATCTAAAATTAGTAGCTATTCATGTAAGTCATTTTAAGAAGAAAAATTTATGTGTAGGAAATTCTATATAGGACCATTAACTATAAATAATATTTTTTTAAATTCTATGAAAAAGTAAGAAAATATTTCTTCCCAGTTCTGTGATCCTGGGCAATTTATATAATCTTATTTGTACAGACAAATGTCAGTCATCTTCCCTGAATACTAGGGATGGGATTTAAATCTATTTTATGGGAATATTATGCAATTAAATAAAATCTGAAAACCAAATTATTTTGTTCAATGCCTGGCACATAAATAGTATCATACATTTAGTTTTTTAACGATATAGATTACCAACATATATTTTATATCTGCCTTTACTGTATATTGCTTTATGTATGTCTAAAATATTTGTTGAAAGAACATGTAAACTTGAAGTATTGATATTCAAGATAAATAGCAAACATTAAGTAAAATACTAAAACATTGCAAAACTTATATACCCGTTATTTATGGTGTATAACTATACATACAGAAAAATACTGAAAGAGAACTTGAATGTTTGAAACTTCAGGGTTGGAGTAGTGAGATAATTTACTTATATCTTTTAAATACACTTACGTAAGTTTAATATGTGTGTGCTCTTTAGGATAATAGTGGATATATTTCTCTCTTCAGATCAAAGCAAGAGGAAGCATCTCTCAATCAGGAACCCATGTGTTGTCCATTGAACAAGGAGACAGTAAGTACTTCCAGGGTTTCCGGGTTTTTTTTTTTTCTTTCATATACTCAATCCCGAACATTGTAGCAAGATGGAGTTATTTTTTTTAAAGATTTTATTTATTTATTTGACAGAGAGAAATCACAAGTAGGCAGAGAGGCAAGCAGAGAGAGAGAGGAGGAAGCAGGCTCCCTGCCAAGCAGAGAGCCCGATAACGGGGCTCGATCCCAGGACCCTGGGATCATGACCTGAGCCGAAGGCAGAGGCTTTAACCCACTGAGCCACCCAGGTGCCCCAGATGGAGTTATTTTTACATATTGTATTTTACATGTACATTTTATGGAGATGATGGACACCAACCTTCTTCCATCAACCAAAGATGAGGAAGCTAATATAAAAAGATAGCATACTAGGTTCATTTTAGTCCATTTAGTATTCTTTCTTCATTTTATAGCATTTCTATATTTTAAATTTTATTCCTAAAGTAAAATATATTCATTTTATAATTAAATGTTTTAAAACACATAAAATAATTTGAAAGTGCAGAAAATCACCAAAGAAAAATCTTACTGTGTAGTTCTTTGCATTCATTTCCTATTGTTGATGTATTAGATTGCCACCCACTTTCTGGCTTAAAACCACACAAATTTATCAGCTTATGTCTTCGGTCAGACGTCTCCCTAGGCTAATATCAGGCTGTTGGTAGGACTGCATGCCTTCTGGAGCTCTAAGGAATTAAATATCTGTTTCCTTGCCTAAGGACCTCCTGCTTTCCTCGGTTTCTGTCTTCAATGCCAGAAGTACATCATCTTCAAACTCTCTCTTGTTTTTCTGCCCCCTCTTTAAAGGTCTCTGTGATTACATTGGGCTCACTTGGATAACCCAGGATAATCTTCGCATCTCAAGGTCCTTAACTTATTCACATTTGCCAAGTCCCTTTTGCTAACAACATAACACATAGATGTCTTTAAGATTATGCTGTCTTTTGGAGACATTAGTCTACATATCCAAATTGCACTCTGGCCCCAAAGAGTCACATCCATCCCATATACAAAATCCATTCACCCCATTCCAACAACCCTAAAAGACTCAATCTCTTATAGCATTCACTCAAGTCCAAAAGTCTCATGTAAGTTTCATCAGCTCAAAAGGCCCAAATATCATCATCTCAATTATCTAAATTAGTTACTGGTGGGGCCTTGGGTATAATCCTTCCTAGGATGACAAAAAAATTCTAAAAGGGGCTGGAAAAATAACATTAGATTTCAAGATACTGCTTTTTCTGCATCCTACCAATATCTGCATGATATTTTCATTTATGCTTGGTTCAAAACCTTTTCAGGAGTGTCTGGGTGGCTCAGTGGGTTAAGCCTCTGCTTTCAGCTTGGGTCATGATCTCAGGGTCCTGAGATGGAGGCCCATACAGGGCTCTCTGCTCAGCAGGGAGCCTGCTTCCCCCTCTCTTTCTGCCTGCCTCTCTGCTTACTTGTGATCTCTCTCTCTCTCTCTGTCAAATAAATAAAATCTTTAAAAAAAACATATTTTTTTTCAAATTTCCCTTTGAATGTCTACTTTGGACTACGGGGGATTCATAAAATAAATATGTTATTTAGTTTCTAAATATTGAGATTTTTTTCAGAATTTTTCTTATTGATTTCTCATTTAATGCCATTATGATCATTTCTTTTAAATTGACTGAGACATGGAGAGCCTGGGTTGCTCAGTCAGTTAAGTTTCTGACGCTTGATTTCAACTCAAGTCATGATCTCGTGGTCATGAGATCAAGCCCCAAGTCAGCTCTGCACTCAGTGTGAAGTCTGCTTGAGATTCTCTCCCCCAATTCCCCTGTTCAGGCATGCTCTAAACAAACAAACAAACAAACAAAAAAATAAATACCATCTTTTAAAAGTTAAAAAAAAATAAATTTACTGAGACACATTTTGTGGCTCCAAATATGATCTCCCTTGGTAAATGTTCGCATTTCTATTCTTTTGCTCGTAAGTGGAGTGTTTTCTAAATGTCATTTAAGTCAAGTTGGTTCACAGCATTTCTATATCTTAGATCATACTTTCCTTCTGGATTTTCTTGAATCATCTACATCTCTTGATGAAAGAATAATTAACTTTTCAAAAAGGGTCTGTTACAAAAAGATGAGTACATTTGGTCTATTTATTTGTTACATGTCCCAGTCTAAATCTCATAAATAGCTTCCCTTTTTTCTATTCATTTGAATAATTACAAGCTATCATTTTACTAAAACAAAATAAAAATAAAATTTTTTAATTGACAGAACATATTTAGAGAGATCAAACAGCTCATTTACCCAAAATGGGTCAGGATACCCAGGAAAAATGAAGAATACATGTTACAAAGATTAAAAAGTGTTTGTCTTTTGTCTTTGAAACCCCATTTTTTTCTATTAGTCCTTGGCACACACTGGGTACACACTACATATTTTTAAACTAATTCGTTAATGAAGGATAGAATATCTCTTTTTTTATAATTTGTGATAGCTAAACTTTATTTGAGGTTTATATATTTGAACTATCCTTGATGAAAACTGAATTTGAAGATAATATATTTTCCTGCTTTCATATAGCTCAATATTAAGACTTTTGGATAAAAACATTAATAAAATATGGCCCATGCCCTCAAGATGTTACGTTACTTCTGAGCTCTTTGTATGGTTTTAGTACTATCATTTCAAATTATGTTATTGAAGTATAATTAACACAATGTTATATTAGTTTCAGGTGTACAATATATTGATTTGACAATTCTATACATTACTCAGTGTTCACCATGAAAAATATAGTCACCATCTATCACCATACAACATTATTACAGTATTATTGACTGTATTCCCTACCCGTTACTATGCAGACAAATGAAAAAAGCATGAGATCATGCCATTTGCGACAACATGGATGGACCTAGAGGGTATTACGCTAAATGTAATAAGTCAGAAATTTCAAATTTATTTTGACCCTGTGGTTTCTGCATATTTTCACCACAAGCTGTCCTCAAATTTTCTATAGATAGAGGACAGCTACAATTTTTAAAGCATTTTACGCTACACAGAATTTAGGACATTTATGAGAAAATTAAGTGGGTATGTCCTATAAGCACTATATACGCACACAGAAAGAAACCACCAAGATAAATACAGGGACCTCTCTGATAAAAATCAGAGACACAGCTGGTTTTGTATGGTACTATTTGTACTTATATCTCTGCAGGCCTGAAGGTAGACCCTGGGCTGTATTCTTTGAATTATCCTCATGCCTATGACAGGAATTGTGTTTATTTGGATCATAAATAGAGATAATTAAAAATGTCTAGACGTTCTTCTCTCTTGACTTCTTTCTTAAGTGATCTTTTTTTTAACTTTAAAACAAAAATGTGCATTAAATGTTTTTCTCTACTTAAGCAAAGGAAATGAACAATTTATCCTACATCCTTAAGGAAAACTGTTATTGGTTCAGCATGTCGGCGTACATGCACAATGGTACACATACACATCTTCTCTTACTTTAGTGTGCTCCAAATGTGAGCAAGTTAAATAATTGGAGAGCCTCTTCTTCCTAAAGTGAGAACTCTTCCCTCTTCCTAATCAATTATCTTGGACTTTCTTTATTCTCCAGTGAAAGGGATATTTTCCTTCTCGCTTCGAGTGGACTCAGACATCGCTCCTGCCGCCCAGTTGCTGGTTTATGCCATTTTACCCAATGGAGAAATTATTGCCGATACTGAGAAACTCGAGATTGAAAACTGTTTTGCCAATAAGGTGGGTCTTTTGTGCAAGCAGTTCTTTTATTCGTCTCCCTTTTGAAGTATGGAAAAGAAGGAAATTGTGTCTATTTTTAAAACTGCTGCATAGGGTTCCTAAAACATCCTCTGACGGCCTCCAAAGGCCAACAGTGATGCCATACCCTGCGTAAGAGGGCTAGTGAAGACATCCAAAGCAGGTGGTCATAAACATGATGTTGTCAAAATTTCTTGTTTTATCTTGAAATTCGTGTGGAATCCAAAGTCCGTTCTGCTATAAAGCTTAATTTTGCAGTGTTTTGTTCCCTAAATTTTCAATTAAAAATGATGCTTCCCAAGGATGTGTCATTTTACCCCACCATACCCCCCAATACATGTCCATGTACTATCACATAAACCAGTAACTCACTGTGAGTTAAATTCTGATAATACAGAACAGAGATGTATGTATGTGCCCCATGTTGAGAAAAATAGCCTGGGCTCTCTAATAAGGACCACAGCAGAAAAATCAAACATATTTTCAAATGGGATCTTGTATTTCCAAAGAATGCACAGTTGTAATAAGAAACCTACTGAAATATAAATAAGATTTATCCCAAGAGAATTCCGTGCTGTAACTGTAACATTAACAATCAGATGACATTCACTGACTTCACATATATTTTTTAAAGTATACCTAGATGGGCGCCTGGGTGGCTCAGTGGGTTAAGCCTCTGCTTTTAGCTCAGGTCATGGTCTCAGGGTCCTGGGATCGAGGCCCACATCAGGCTATCTGCTCAGCAGGGAGCCTGCTTCCCTGTCTTTCTCTGCCTGCCTCTCTCCCTACTTATGATTTCTCTCTCTGTCAAATAAATAAATAAATATTTTTTTTAGAAAAAAAGCTAAAAAATATATATACCTAGAAAGACTCTTTAACATGAAGATTGAAGCTATGCATTTATAGCAAGCGAACATTTCTGCAAGGAAAACTATATTAGAGTATCCTTTTTAAATATTTAATGATCCACATAAATAATGATCCAAAAAATACGCAATGGATGTTGATTTAATTTTTAATTCCATCTTAGTAAAGAATGCTATTAAATCTGGACAGGCGTCCAAGAGCATGGTTTCTGTTCTGTTTGAATGTTCTGTGAACCTGGGAGAGATTCCTGTCTTGAACTTCCACACCCTTCCTGCTAATCGTGGGCAGTTTGTTAAACCCTTTTCCATTCAAAATTCATATCCCTCTTTTTTACTTTAAAAATAACAGATTTAGTATACATGTTAAATACAAGATAAATTTGAATTGCCTGACTGCCTTGACTAGATATGGTTATTTATTAAAGATAACATTGATTCATATGAGTAAGCAAAGACTCTCAAAGTATGTCTTAAAATTCTCTTTTGTTCTCATATCAATAAAACATTTTACACTTTCTAGCATAGCCACTTCTTTATTAACAATATTTTCGGTTGATTATAATCTCCCATAACTCAAGTGTTCATTTGAAAGGGCACTCACAAACATATTTTAATAAACTAAAATTTTCTAATAACAAACATGCTTAAAACAGAATTCTTCATAAACAGTGTTTTCATAATTTATTGAACTCTAGAGTTGGATATTACTTCATTTTTTGAAGATTTATTTATGTATTTTGAGAGAGAAAGAGGCATGAGTGAAGGGAGGGTAGAGGGAGAGAATCTTGAAGCCGACTCCCTGCTGAACACAGGGGTCCCTCTCATGACCTGTGAGATCATGATATGAGCTGAAACCAAGTATCAGACACTTAACCAACTGAGCCACCCAAGAGCCCCTAGAAATGAATATTCTTTCATTTTGAGGGTAAATCAATTACTATTTTTCATATAGGTCTCATGATACATGAATCCAACTCTTACATTAGTTCACAGAACACACAGCAGGATTATCATAGTTAAATTCAGCAATCCAAGTCAAATATTATTTAACTAAACATACAGACATTTCATTCCAATCCAAATCAACTTGCAGATCAAGAACCTAGGAAGTTACCTGATGCTAGTACAGTATCTAAATTCTAAATGATTTTATTTGATATTTTGAATATAAAGTAAAACTCAGATTCTACTCAAGAAATGTTTACACAAACATCAGGAACTGGTAGATTCACTTATCAGTAAGTTTCTACTGGCCAAAGCAGAATCAAATCTCTGAAGAAATTTGGCAAAATTTTCTATTATTTTGTAGTTCTTATTCTTTATTCAAGATTCAAATTATAATTTGAATTCAAATTCAAATTGAATTATAATTCAAATTATGTTTGAATTTTCTCAACCAGTTACCTCTCGGGATGTATATTAGATGTTCAATTTTTTTAATGAACCAATAAATCCCCAATCCCAACAAGCAATACGGCACCCCTTTAGAATGTCATATGACTAAAACGGCCACCGGGAGGAAACTTCAGGTGGCTGGTCTCAGAGGCAGAGCATGACTCTTCACACCGCCATGCAAACTACACACATTCACCACAAAAGCACCACACAGAGATAGGTCAACTGCAGCAAGGTATGTAACTTCGTTAGCATGCGTGTTCTTATTCCCATTCAGGTTTCTGTTTCAATGTGACCAAAACCAATTTACATTTCACCAGTTATAGAAGGAGCAGGAAACCTGAGTTAACTGGAACCACATCTCCAGTTTATTCCAGAGGTAGTTAACCGGTATTGCCAAGGTGTAAGCACCTCTTAAGCCTGGCCTAAAATGGATGAAGAGAAGCCAAGTGTAGAAAGAATTAGTCCTCGCCTGGAGTAGAAGAGAATGTTTGAGGTTGCAATACTTAGAAAATTTGCTGCCATAATCATATCCTCTTTACAGGTGAATTTGAGCTTCTCCTCAACCCAGAGCCTGCCAGCCTCACACAACAACCTGGAGGTCACAGCCAGTCCTCACTCCCTCTGTGCCCTCCGTGCGGTGGACAAGAGTGTTCTGCTGATGAAGCCTGAAGCTGAGCTCTCCCCTCAGTCGGTGAGTCCCCTTTCAGTCTCGCATGTCAGGAAATGCACACATAAGAGGACCAATTTGAGAAAATGGAAGTTGTGACTGAGAGGACATGCTCTTCTGAGTGTCAGGCACAGTGTACTAAGTTATGTATGAGATGAAATTAAATTCATTTCCACAGAAGACACTGCTTCACGTGTCTCACCTTGCTTCATTCTCCGTTATAATACATTCTCAGTGAGGGAGCAACATGGCTCCCCTCCACATTCCCTGCCTAGCCCAGTACCTCATGTATAAAAGATGCTCAACAGGGGCACCTGGGTGGCTCTGTGGGTTAGCTGCTACCTTCGTCTTGGGTCATGGTCTGAGGGTCCTGGGATCAAGTCCCACATCAGGCTTTCTGCTCAGCAGGAAGCCTGCTTCCCCCTCTCTCTCTGCCTGCCTCTCTGCCTACTTGTGATTTCTTTCTGTCAAATAAATAAATAAACAAATATAAATCTTAAAAGATTCTCAACACATTGTCTGTGAGTGAATACATGAAGAATAATTCTTTAAGGTAGGTAATATTACCTTAATTTTAAGGATGAAGAAAACATAACGAGGATACATCAAGCCCCTACAGAAAGAGCAGGCCAAAAATATAACTGAAGGGTGGAATTGGAATCAAATTTCTGATTCAATGCCACCTTTAATGCATCACATTTCAAGATAGTCTGTGAAATGCCTGATTCTAAGCATTCCTTAAAATCTAGGCCCTCACTCACTGGTTTGAAGTATGGTCAAAAAAGTTCTCATTCAAACTTGTCTTTTAGAGATGCCTCTTGTACCAAAGCACTTTCCAAAAGGCCCTGTAGTTTACTTTCATCGTCCCTTTATTCATTTAACAAATGTCCACTGAATCTTGACTAGACGCTGGAGCCTGCTCTGGGAACAGGAGTTCTATTGGCGAACAATCAGATGTGGTTCTTTGACCATCTTGGACTTATAGTCTTGTGAAGTATTAAAATAAACAAGCAACAGAAACATATAAACATGGAATAGTTCCAAATTTTGCTAAATAGAATGAAAAGAACAAAAAATGTTGACATAAAGAAAAAAGGAGTTGGACATTTTTTGAAATAGTGATTAAGAGTGTCTTCTTAAATGGTTGGGGAATGAAGGGGTAGGGGCAGGCATGTCAAAGAATAAGAGCAGTGGGGGCGCCTGGGTGGCTCAGTGGGTTAAAGCCTCTGCTTTCAGCTCAGGTCATGATCCCAGGGTCCTGGGATCCAGCACTGCATCGGGCTCCCTACACAGCAGGAGACCTGCTTCTCTTTCTCTCTCTTTCTCTGCCTGTCTCTCTGCCTACTTGTCATCTCTGTCTGTCAAATAAATAAATAAATAAATAAGAATGAGACCAGCGTCTCCGCAGGTCTTGGGGTCAGGCTAAGACGGGAGCGCTCCAAAAGGAAAAGGTAATGACCTAACATGTAGTGGGGAGGGAAAAGGATGGTAGAGGCCATAAGCAAAATGGAAAGTATGGAAAATTGTGACTAGCACAGAATTTGGAGTTGACAATAAATGCTATGGTAAATCTCAAGAGTTTGTTTATTTTTAAGATTTTATTTATTTATTTAACAGAGAGAGAGAGAGAGCTCACAAGCAGGGGAGAAGAGGCAGAGGGAGAAGCACACTCCCCACTGAGCAGGGAGCCCAATGTGGGACTTGATCCCAGGACCCCGGGATCATGACCTGAGCCCAGGGCAGATACTTAACCAACTGAGCCACCCAGGAGCCCCAAAGCTAAAGTGTTTTAAACAGCAGAGTGACAATTCAGATTCATCAGTTAAGGAGCTGCTGTTTGCTGCTGAGAGGATGAGAGCAAGAATGAAAGATGGAAATGGTTAGTAGATTATTGTAGTAGCATAGATAAGAGACAAACGCAGCCAGATGAGGAGGTCTGCACGGAGGCCAGTATTTGCTTAATGGCCCAGGTGCTATGTGACAGAGCAGGTAGCCCCACACTAGGCTCTGAGCAAAAACTGAACTGCAGTTGATTTCCGGTATGCCTGTGCACCCAGTTTTTCCTCAAGCTAAAGCTGGTCTTAAAACAGAAGACTAAAACAAATAACCAAAACACCTGGTAAGAGTTAAAAATAACTGAATCATTTTATAAAGTGGGAAAAGGAACGAGGGGCGCCTAGGTGGCTCGTGGGTTAAGCCTCTCTCTTTGGCTCAGGTCATGATCTCAGGGTCCTGGGATGGAGCCCCACATTGGGCCCTCTGATCAGCGGAGAGCCTGCTTCCCCCCTCCCGACCCCACACCCCACCTGCCTCTCCGCTTACTTGTGATCTCTGTTAAATAAATAAATAAAATCTTTTTAAAAAAGGAATGAATCAAGAATTTACAGTGATTATTTCTGAGTGATGGGATTATGAGTGGCTTTTGTTCTCTCATCACATTTCTCTGTACTGTTCACATTTTCTGCTTCCTTTCTTTCATAAGATTTATTTACTTATCTACAAGAGAAAGAGGGCACATGCAAGTAAGAGAGAAGGACAGAGGGGAAGGGAGAATCTCAAGCAGACTCATGACCTTGGGATGATCATGACCTGAGCCACCCAGGAGCCCCTTGGTTTCCTTTTTAAAAGAGTACATTTGGGCTGGGACACAGGAAACTTGAGTTTTATTCTTACTCAACCAAAATGGGCTCTGAGACTTGGATCAATTGGTTTGATTTCTGTGTTTATTAATTTCTCTTGTACAATAGGAGGATTAGGATCCATAACTTTTATGATCTTCCCATGATTGTGTTCCTTTTAATAATGTTGGCATGGGAGTATTAAAGAAACACCATGATCTTTTAAATCCCAGATTGAACATTATCACACTCAAAATAGAATTAAGAAACAAAACAAGAGTTTTTCCCTTTGTTCTCTTGATTTTTCAGGTCTATAATTTGCTGCCAGTAAAGAGTGGCCTTAGCCCTGGATATGGAGATCCCCTGAATGAAGATGGCGAGCCATGTATCAATGCAGAGGACATCATTCACAATGGAATCATGTACACACCAAGGCGGATGATGGATGACAATGACATTTACAGTATTTTTGAGGTAATTCATCTTCCCGAATATATAACCAAAACCGAGTTTTAAATCTTTGTTAAAATGGAGAACAAGCGGACTTCTAAGCTCTAGAGTCCAATCCTGTGTCCCATAAAAGCAAAGCGAAGATGAACAGAGAAATACTGAACCCTCAGAGGCATGGAGGACTTTATAGACATGTAGATGTTCAATCACCAATTTATCTGGCCCTTTAAAGAACAAGAAGTGTATCTTTAGGGCCCACAACCTTAACCAAGTTGATCCCAAAGCTATTTATTACTGTCATATCCCCCTCTCAGCCTCTGCCAGAGATTCTAGTAAGTGAGAATAACCTAATATTTTCCGTCGTGCCTCTGACACCTTGGAAAGGGGAGTGAGTACATTATGGGCAGCCATTTAGCAGCCTTTGGCAGAATAAATACATATTGAATGAATAAGTGACTGAAAACAAAAAGTCTGATACTTTCATCATCTTCAGGGCAGCAGAATTTCAGGAAAAATTGAAAGCAGCCTTTCAGGAAGAAAAGATTGACAAAACTTGGACAATCATGCTAGCTTTACGGGTCGGTTAGATAAATGCTTGTCTTTGAGATTAACTGTAAGGAAGCAGTGTTATGCAAGGAGAGTTTATCCAGCTTGTGAGATTAAATCTTATCACCACCAAGAGGACTAACAACTCTCTTTAAACTTTGAGGAAAACAGGTCATTCTTCTGCAGCCTGGCAGACAGCAATTTGAATCTCCCTGCTCTGGAGCCTCCAGAATCATCACTCTGTTGGTGGCAGGGATAGAAAGAGGACTTTTTAGGTCAACTAGCTGATTGTTTCATCTTTAAACACATATTTCTGACATCTTTCTCCCTGTTCCATGTGGCCGCCACCACAGACAGCTGTGCCTCAGTGTCCCACAATTTGCCGGTACTCTGAGCTAAGACAGCAAGTAGTATTTGCCTGTGACTAGTATTGAAGGGAAAGATGACTGGGACCAGGTGGACTGTAGCAGTCCGGCTATCCTGTAGGCATCTGCCTACGTTATATTTGTTTGGGGGGAGAAAAGAAAGGGAAGATAAACATCCAAGCAGAAAATATTTAGCTTCTTGGATGCAAAAGATAGAGGCATCAGCTTACAGCACACAAAATTCGGAAATAGGAATCAGAAGACATGAGTTCTGATCCCAACTTCTCTTTGCTAACTGGATGCACTCAACTTTCCGTGACTCTGTTTTCCTATTTGTAAGATATCTCCATTCGCTATTGTGAGGAATTTTCATAAGGATGAGCTCCGTGCATCATAATAACGAAAGTGTGATAGTGTAGGGAAGGAAAAATTCTTCCTCTACCCTCCTTCAGGGTCTTCCTGCTGAACTAAGAATTACATTTACATGCGACAGATTAATTGGAGATTAAAAAAAAAAAAGAAGAAAACAAAAAAACAGTTTCATTATGTGCCCATGAAGGTCCAATAATGAAACCGAGGCCTAAGGAAATGAAGAAGCCCCCGGTTCTTAGACTTTTTAGGCAAAGACGCAATACATTTGTGAGAAATTGACAGGATAAGGAAAACAGAGCTTTAGGATTCAAAGTGGAATTTGGCTTGAGGTCACAGATTAGAAAACAAAAATAACGGGGCTTGTTTCTACGACTTTCTTGGCTTTAAAGTTTCTATCTCTGGTTATAAGGATTTTTTTTTTCATTCTTAGTACAGGGAGTGTAGCTCTCACGTGGGAGTTGTGTTTCCTGCTGTGAGAGGGACAGAGAAGGGATTGAGTGTCCTTGTACCCACTGTCTCCTAAATAACTTCAACTCAAAATAATCAAACGCCATGTGGGATATATTGGGGCACACTGCCCTTGGCCCCTACGGTCCAAATGTAAGACAGTATTCCACTCTCAAGATTGGCTTCCCAGTATGCTTTCATAATTCACTTTTGTCCAGTCTGCAGGATTAAATATTTTTACCAACTCAAAAATCCGCAAGCCGAATTTTTGTGAGCTGCTTTCGCTGTACCCAGGAGCGCCTATGGCCTATGTGGGAGGTAACAGTGAGATTTACTTGCCTGCTATGATAATAGGGGGGAAAATGATGTTTTTCTGAATATAAACATTGTGACTCTGGAGCAACTTCTTGGTAAGTTTTCTCCAAATAACATGCCTCCCAAAAAAACAGGATTTTTAGAGCAATTATTGTTTCTCTCTCTCTCTCTGAAATCAAAATTGATTGTCTTTTTGTCTCAGCCTTCAATAATCTTGCTATTTCGAATCCTTCTTATCCAGGGTGGTTTCAACACCTACATGGGTCAGGGTAAGACAGACTGTACCGCAGTAAAACAAACCTCCACATCTCAGTGACTAAGCATATGACAGTTTTATCTTCTGCTCACACAAAACTCCTCTTTGAGTCCAGTGGCTGTCCGGAGCAGCTCCTTACAAATCAGTTGAGTCTGGGATACCCATTCTGGTTTCACCTATGACTCTATCTCCAATGTGACATTTAAGGTCATTACCATGGGAAAGGAGCTGGTTTCCACACGACCTTTTTTGGCCAGCTTTGGAAGTGGCATATATCACTTCTTCCCTGACAGCAAGGGAGGCTGAAAAATGTGAAGGATCCTAAGGACATTTATTGTCTGTGTCATATTCTTTCATAAAAATCAAAAAGGTTTTCATGTATTGGACAAAATAGAATAATCCAACTTTCAGCAGATATACCACTTGTGGGTTTCAAGTATATCTGGAAATGAGGAAAAGTTGAAAAGATTCTGAGTGTTCTTTTCAGTTGCTGTCAGGCCTAGGGAAATTTCTCACTGCATGTTTGGCTATCGACTAATCCTACTTCTTAATGAGAAATGTGCTGGTTTACAGTGTTTCTTAAAAATAAACACATAGGGGCGCCTGGGTGTCTCAGTAGGTTAAGCCTCAGGGTCCTGGGATCAAGCCCTGCAACTGGCTCTCTGCTCAGTGGGGAGCCTGCTTCCTCCTCTCTCTCTCTCTCTGCCTGCCTCTCGGCCTACATGTGATCTCTGTCAAACAAATAAAATCTTTATAAAATTGTTTTAAAAACCACATAGTTTAATACAGTAGAAATACTTTAATACAGTAGGAATTATTTACCTAAGAAGATGAAAAATAAAGTTCTAGTTGACAACAGGGAAATAACTAAGAATATTCCCTCAACAGAAAGAAAATTCTGTGTACAAAAAAAAAAAAACAGAAAGAAAGAAAGAAAACAAAAAGAAAATTCTGTGTACAGAAAAAAGAGCCCTGTGCTAAGAGCAAAGGGACATGTTCTCGTCATATTCCAATGTGGTAGGACATATGGAGCTTTGAAAATGATATTATTTTATATATATGTAAAACACATATATATATATATATATATATATATATATATATATATCACATTTCTATTTATATATTTATACCTGTGATCTCTATCTTCTGATCTCTAGAGTATCACCTTTTTTTTTAAATCAAGCTAACTCCTACCTTAACAGATCTCATTTTTTGTCCTCATCTTCATGGTGTTTCATTATATACATCTACTATTTACTTAACACAGCCCTAAAATAGACATCTTCCTCCATTTTCCCTGCAGAGCATCCCTGCTGAACTCTGCATGTGTGTTCATAAGCCATTTCCATCAAATACCCCTCCAATTCTCCTCTGTTTCTCATCCTTCAGTGATCATCTAAAAGTCTACTTCAGTGAAGTCTTCTCTGGCCAATCTGAAGTTCATTTTCTGTCCTTTATTGAGTCTCTGCTGTCTGTAACACATACTTTACTGTATCCTAGAGTTTCTGTCTGTATCTCAACCACTGTAAAATAAAAAAGCATTTCTGAAATCCTCTTGCTGTAGCTACTATTCATTCTTCTTGTTTGATTCTCACTGCAAATGGAGAGCACATGATGATCCTTTCAGCATCAAAGCAGTATTTGGTGTATTAAATTACTCTTTATTCTTCCCTTTGCCCATTGAATAATCAGCTTCTAGAGAGCTACATTTGCTTTCATGTCCAGAGGAAAATACATTTACCTCCAGACTCTTTGAAGAAGCAATAGGATTCACTTTCCTTGAAGACAAATAGAAAAATGAACAAAGTCACAAGCTGGTAGATTAAGCCATTCTGATAATAAACATTCCCTGAGCAAATGACCTCATTTTACTTGAGAAACTAGGCAACTAAACTAGTTGCCTAGTAGAGTTGCCTAAACTAGGCAACTCTAAGAAATTCATGATAAAATGAGGTTTACATGGGGGCCCTCATATTGTCCTGCCACAGTCCTTCCTCTAGCACGTGCTACTGGAGTACCAGCTTTTGCAACACTCCCGAGAGAGAACTCTCTCATTGTGGAAGTGAAAGAGACGGTCCGGAAGTATTTCCCTGAGACCTGGATCTGGGACTTGGTTCCACTCAGGTAAGTAATGTGTTGCCCAGAATTTCGTTGAGGAAAAGATGTGGCTCACCCTCTGTGATTCTGGGGCTCCTGAGCCTTGCATTCTGTTCCACTTCTTCCTGGTAAACTTTTAGGTTCATAGTTCATTGATCTCTTAGCTCAACCATGCAATATTTTTTTTTCTGATTTGGTCCTGAGATATCTAAAATCATGATAAGTAGGAAACTACCCTTGTCTCTAAAAGCAAAGGAAAACCTTACAGAGACTTTGCTAGGAGTGCCAAACCTAGTTATCAGGTTTAGCGTTAACCATACTGGGTTACTAGGTTAGCACACTATCAGCTAGTGTCTGTGCCAAAAAATAAAAAAAAAAAAAAAATTGCTTCCCAAGGCTTCCTCTTATTCCCTTTTCAGTTTATCAGGTAGAAGTGAGTTGGCCGTGAAGGTCCCTGACACCATCACGGAGTGGAAGGCCAGTGCACTCTGCTTGTCTGAAACCACAGGGCTGGGCCTCTCCCCTGTCATCTCTCTCCAAGTGTTCCAGCCCTTCTTCCTGGAACTCACTCTCCCCTACTCTGTGGTGCGAGGAGAAGCCTTTACGCTGAAAGCCACCGTGTTCAACTATTTGGCCCATTGCATTCGGGTAAGGACACTTCTCTGGAGGAGAGCAAAAATGGAAGGGAGACACCCAGTCGCCATTTAATATCCAGGTCTCCTAGGAAATGTGCCAGCAAATCATAGAGAAGAATGATGTAACCTCATTTGGGAATGGGATAGTTGCTAAGAGCAAAGCTCCCTGGCTGACCCAAGGTGGTAAGGTTATATTCATTTGGGACTTTATATTTTCTGTGTATTCCTAAATTCAGACCTCATTTCCACCTGATTTTTTTTTCCACTCTGACTAAAGCAAACACCTCTTCGTTGTGCTGGCACAATCCTAAATCCTGGGAATTATCTCAGTTCTTGTCAGTTTTTCAGCTCCCTATTGGCAACATCTAAACTACAAAGCTTGGACAGGATTTACCTTGTTTGAACAATTTCTCAAAGCCTCTCAATTAGTTCCCATTGTTCCTTGAAGCTCCTTGCCCCTGTTATTGTCCCTCTACCTGTGTTCTTTCTCAAACTTGTGCATGGTTATGGGGATAGGTCAGAGTGCAGCTGGAAGCCTTCCCTGACAAGTCAGCCGACTTAGTGAAAAAGAATGAAGACACTCCGTGTATCTGTGGAAATAAACAGGAAACCATGTCCTGGGCTGTGACCCCAAAGTCACTGGGTAAGTGGTAAATCTGTTGACAGATCCTACTTCTTATGAAGTAATGATTTGCTTTCCACACTCTGAACCAGATACATGTCTTTTTCTCCTCCTTCAACAGTGATGCCTTGAAAGAAAAAAATATTTTTTTTTCTTATAATATACACATATATGTGTGTTGTGTGTGTGTGTGTGTATAAATGGTACAATATATGCAGTGTAGGAGAAACTTGAAAAGACAAACCATGCAATATAGAATCACTGTTTAACTCCGTAAGACTCTTACTCCCCAGGAAAGGTGAATTTCACAGCTACCGTGGAAACCCTGCAGTCTCAAGAGTTGTGCGGCACGGAGGTCCCAAGAGTTCCAGAACTTGGACAGAAGGATACCGTAATCAAGCCCTTATTAGTTGAGGTATGCCGGTAAACATTCTCTGTGTCTCAGAGGCCTTATTATATTATACAGCATGATCTAATATGTCTGTGACGGTGACATTTCACTCCCAAAAATATGGATGTATCTACAACTCAGTTTCTTACTAATGTTTCCTCCTCTACTTTAAAGTGATTGATTCTTTTCCTATACACTCAGTATGACCTTCTTTTTCACTTTTCTTCCCAATATAAAGCCCGAAGGAATAGAACAGGAAGAAACTTTCAACACACTCCTCTGTGCAGGTAAATGTCCAAAAGAGACAAAATTCGCATGTTAAGCCACTTGCCAAAGTATATAGTTTTAGAGTGCTCTTCGGGGTATGTTTTCCTCTGGGGAAACAAAAAACTTAGTGTACTCTCCGGTGTGAAAATCTAAGGATATTTGATTCAGAAGTCTCTTCCTGCTGAAGGCTTAAAGAAGTTAAAAGACTTACCTAGAAGCTCCTGGCTGATAATGAGAACTGAAGTCAAAGACCATAGAACAGGATTCTTTCCAATACTCCTGTGTTTTTCAAACTACTTTTTAAACAATTGTCAAAGTATTAAAATATCTATCTACATGTAAAATATCTAATAAATAGTAATATTTTTATTCCATTAGTAGTTTAAAGGTACTCAAGGTTAATTTTCTTGTGTCAGTTATTTGAAGAAGAACTTCAGGTCACGAACATATGTAGAAAACCAATGTTTTACTAATACCATTAATATAATCATATAAAAATTACCTTTAAAATATTCAACTCTGCACCATCTAGTATCATCTTGAGGACAATGCTCAGTGTGAGATCTCCCCTCTCTAGAAGCATCCCTTGATGATCTCATTTAGTCACAGAACTTAAATAACAACTTTGTAATGAAGACCACAAAATAAACCACTTGGTCCATACAGCTTTCCTCACTCAAACTTGTGTATTCAGTTGCCCACTAATCATCTCCACTTACAGGCCTGTAAACAAATAGACATCTCAAACCTAGCATGTTCAAAACTGCTCTTCTGTTGGTTTCCACAAACCCACACCTCCTACAATTTTCTCCATCTCTGAGGATGGAAATTCCATTACTCTACCTGCTTGAAATAAAACTTTGGAGTCATCTTTTAGTATGTTCTTTCTCTTATACTCCACACCCAATCTACTTTCAAATCTAGTTGGCTCCACCTTCACATTATATCCAGAATCTTCCCACTTCTCACCATGTCTACTTCTACTCTAGCCTTTTCTCTCTTGGATCATCTCAATAACTTCCTACCTGGTCACCTGATCATCTTTCCTTACATCCCTACAACAAAAGGGATCATTTAAAGCACGTTTCAGATCATGTGTCTCTTCTGTCCAAACCTTCCAAGAGTTTCCCATGTCCCTGAAAGTTAAAGGCTATGTCTCCAATGTCCCCTCCAAACCCTTGCTACCACCAAGACTTCATATCCTATTACTCCCTCACTCACCCTCCTCCGGCCACACAGGACTCCTAGTCTGGTCTTGTAACACAGCTAGCATGCTCTCATCTCTGGATTCTATTTGCTTTGTTCCTTCTTTCTGGAGATCTCTTTCCCCAGATATCTACAAATCTTAAACCTTGACATACTTAAAGTCCCCAGTCACCTATGATTTTGTTTTATCAAAGAGGGGAACCTGCTTCCCTCACCCTACACTTTCTGATTTGCTCTGTCTTACTAGCTCACCCATATAAACACTCCGATTTAATTTTCTCTAAGAACTTACTAGCATCTATCATACTAAATATTTATTTGGTATCTTATTATTCACATTAGTATGAAAACTCTAGGACATCAGGGATTTTTTTTGAAAATTGTTTTATCATTGCACTTAAAACAGAACCCGTCACATAGCACGCACTTAACACATATTTATGACATGAATGTTACTTTCAAAAAACAGTAACAATAAATATTAACATAAACAATGAAGATAAAGAAATAAGTATAACATAAGGTATACGCTTATAAGGAAATCTGTAAAAATTTAGCACATAATATGAATTTCACTGCAAGATGAATCACAACTTTAGGAGAAACTCAGATTGCATCAAAGAAAGTATAGAATGATCAAAAGACATGACAGGTTGAAATTTGATCCAAAGAGGAAAAATATCAAAGAAAAACTAGAATATTTCTCTCATTTTTTCCCTTCCCTTATATATATATATATTTGTCTTCTTTCCTTAGAAACTGGTGTATCCGAAAAGTTGTCACTGAAAGTTCCTTCAGATGTGGTTGAAGGATCTGCCAGGGCGATGTTTTCGGTTTTGGGTGAGTCTCCCAGCCCAAGGCAAGTCACTGTCCATCTCATTACTCTAGTGTATGCAGCCTCACCATCCACAGTTAGTGAAGACTTTGGCTGTAAACACTGGGTGGAGAGAAAGAGCGCTAAGAATTGCACTGTATATTCGTCAGGAAGGGGGTTAAAGAGATGTGCTACTTTTTATACCTTGACATTCTCAAAACAGTAAAAAGTGTCATCTCTCTGTGCCCTTATCTTCAGAGACTGACAAGGTGGTCAGGCTTCCTAATAGATTTGAAAACAGTTGGTTTTACCAGGCATGTGGTTCATCGGAAAAGATATGCCCAGCCATTGTTTTTTCCATCATGGAATCATCGACTTTTTTTCCCACTTTTGTCTGTCCTTTCTGTTTGTTGTTTTTCTTCACCTCTTAGGCTTTCTTGTCCTACTCTCCATATGTGATTTGACCTCCTGTTTATCTAGTAATCTATCTTCTTATCCCAGTAGAAACCAGCCCTGAGTTCCTCTGGGTTTTTGTAAAGGTTTATTTCTTTATCTGAGAGAGAGAGAGCCCCCACCCAAGCGAATGGAGAAACAGAAGCAGAGGAAGAGAATCCTTAAGAAGAGTCCCCACTGGGACGCCTGGGTGGCTCAGTTGGTTGGCCGACTGCCTTCGGCTCAGGTCATGATCCCGGAATCCCGGGATCGAGTCCCACATCAGGCTCCCAGCTCCATGGGGAGTCTGCTTCTCCCTCTGACCTTCTCCTAGCTCATGCTCTCTCTCACTGTCTCTCTCTCAAATAAATAAATAAAATCTTAAAAAAAAAAAAAGAAGACTCCCCCCTGAGCACAGAGCCCAAAACGGGGCTCAATCCCACCACCCATGAGATAGATCATGACCTAAGCAGAAACTAAGAGTTGGACACTTAACTGACTGAGCCACCCAGGCACCCCTCCTCTGATTTTCTTAATGTCTTTCATTCCCCAGGTGACATATTGGGATCTGCAATGCAAAATCTTCAGAATCTTCTCCAGATGCCGTATGGTTGTGGAGAGCAAAATATGGTCCTTTTTGTCCCTAACATCTATGTTCTGAACTATCTGAATGAGACCCGACAGCTGACAGAGACTATCAAGTCCAAAGCCATCGGTTACCTCATCAGTGGTGAGCAATAATCCCAAAAGGAGAAATCTTAGTTGATTCCCTAAATATCTCTCTCAATGAACTCAAATCAGCATCCCTTTGGTTAAGATATTATAATCACTGTTGCTGTAACAACCAATAAAATGTCCCACTCTGATACCAGGCAATTCAATGGCATACCAAGCCTTGGAGACATCTTAACAAAATAGGAGTTTTCCTATGATTCCCAACCACATTCTGAAGAAAAAAACTAATTACTTCTCCAACATCTCTGCTATTTCATAAATCTACGAAAACTTCCTCTTCAGGGTACCAAAGGCAGTTGAATTATAAGCACAGTGATGGTTCATACAGCACCTTTGGGGATCATGATGGTAGAAGTCAAGGAAACACGTGGTAAGATAATTATTTTCATATGCTTGTTATAGATCCATTCTATTCTCAAATTCTAGAAATAATGATTCTCTGAGACATGTAGTTCTTTCAGGGAAATGGGTTATCCTTTAAAAATCCATATGTCTGTCATCACTACTATGTGACTGCATTATTTCATGTATGAAGGCATGCCAGCTGTGATAGCACAGTAAATAGCAGTAAAATAAAGATTCCCCCCAAACGAAAATAGAAGGCAGAAGGTGTTATAAAGTGAAATGGTAGTAGAAAAATTTCTATACTGTGCACTAAGGGAAAGGAGAGAAAGAGGCTGTGATGTTATTAAAATCATTCAGGAAATGGCAGCGTGGATGATGGAAATATTTGGAGGCTCCAGCAAACACTTTGTGAGAGGAAAAAAAGAAAAAGTGAAAAGCATCAATTCAGAGGGAAACAAAAAAGTTGAGATTTTAAAAGGAATACAGATACTTGCTGAACAAACAAGAATATTTAGTATACAAGTGTCGCTTCCCCAACCAATTCTCCCCAACAATTTCCTCCCGTGGCTGGCAAAGACCAATGTCTGAATGCAGTTGCCCAAAGTGGGCTTTAAATGTGAGATGGTCCTCATGTCTGTCTCTCCTGTACTGGATAGGCTCACAGCATTTGTGCTCAAGTCCTTTGCTCAAGCCCAGTCACACATTTTTGTGGAGATATCACACATCACGAGTGCCCTCACCTGGATCTCACAGAGACAAAAAGAAAATGGTTGTTTCCAACGCTCCGGATCGCTTCTAAACAACGCCATTAAGGTGGATGCTGGTCATTTGTTCTAGTCCCTGAAAACAGAGACATGTAGGGCAAAGACACTCCTGTTGATTCCTCATGTCCTGGTGACATATCTTTAAGGAAGGATGGTACTCTCTAAAGCTTCTGAAATCTGACAATAAAATATTGGTTTTTTACTGAATTATAAAATAGGGTACAAAAAAACCCAATATATTACTAAAAGTGAGGGGAAATAATTTGAGGTTGATTTGAGAATTTGAGAGTGGAGGGGAATGGGGAAAAATCAACAATATTGCACAAGAAAAGATGCTTTCTAGTGAAGAGTGTGTGGAGTAGGGAGGGTGGGGGAATAGAATGATACAGCTCTGCCTAATGACTATTGGAGTGTTTGAGTGTCTCTGCTTCTACTCTGTACAGGGTGGGGTAGATGATGAGCTGACGCTCTCTGCCTACATCACCATTGCTCTGCTGGAGATGCCACTGCCTGTCACTGTATGTACCAGCACCTCTACCTCTCTCACAGATACAAAGAATACCAATCATGAAGCTGTGACTCTGTGAGGAAAATGAGTTGTGGTTGTCCTGTTATTTAATTTTGGTATATTTCACTAGACCATAAAAGACTAAATCCCTTTGGAAGCTGCCAAGGAAATTATTCTCTGGTCAGAACCATGACGTAACATGACACATTGTGCCTTCTAATCTGGTGTTAGCCTGTGGACAATTCATTAGCCTGTTTCTGCTATCTAAAGATTTTTTTATCTGCCTTATAGCACCCTGTTGTCCGCAATGCTCTATTCTGCCTGGAAACTGCCTGGAGATCCATCTCAGAGGGCCAAGCAAATCCTGTCTACACCAAGGCATTACTGGCCTATGCCTTTGCCCTAGCAGGAAACCAGGCCAAGCGAAGTGAGCTTCTTGAATCGCTGGACAAAGATGCCATAAAAGAAGGTAAGGGTTGCTACTGCAAAATTTACCTCCAGAATCACCAGTGATTAATGGGCACCTGGGTGGCTCAGTTGTTAAGTGTCTGCCTTCAGCTCAGGTCATGATCCCCAGGTGCTGGGATCGAGTCCCACATCAGGCTCCCCGTTCAGTGGGGAGTCTGATTCGCCCTCTACCAATTCCCCCTGCTCATGATCTCTCGCTCTCTCTCTCAAATAAAATAATAAAATCTTTAACAACTAATCAAATAAGATCACTCTTTAAGTCTAAGATCATATCCTTTTCCATTTCAAAGAGGACTCAATCTACTGGCAGCGTCCTGGAAAAGTTGAAGAAGTTACGACATTCTATTACCAACCTCGGGCTCCTTCTGTTGAAGTGGAGATGACTTCATACTTGCTCCTTGCCTATCTTACTGCTTGGCCTGCCCCATCTTCAGAAGACCTGTCTGTGGCTTCACGGATTGTGAAATGGATCACGAAGCAACAAAACCCCAATGGGGGCTTCTCCTCTACTCAGGTCTGTGGAGAGCCTCTAGGAAGAAAAATAAATATGCCAATACATATGTAGACACAAGCATATTCTAGGAGTTGAATAATCAGATAGTATTTCTCATTCATGCTTTCTCCAATCCTCCATCACCAGACAGGTTCCAGCCTCATTATTTTATATATTCATTACTGTTCTGTCCTCTGTAAAATCTCTCTTCTCTTCTCTCCTTAGTCAACCCATAAATGTAAAATGGATCAATCTTCCTAAAGCAATAGTTCATAAAATGACTTCCCTGGTAAAGCAAACCTTTTTTTTTTTCTCATCCAAAAGAAGACTGAAACAATCTACTAATGTTATTCAAAGTATTTACTCTTCCCCACTAAACACAAATACTCCCTTCTAATTAGGCTAATCTCTTCACTTTTTCTGGAATTGGCTCTCTCCTTTTTCTATGTCTCCACATATATCCCACCCATAGCCCTTGATGGCCTCTCTTTCTGTCTGTATAAATCTTTCTCAAGATTCACACATGATTTTATTTCTTCTTCACAGTACCTTCTTCAAGGAAGTCTTCTTACTTACCTTCTCATTAGGAAGTGTTCTCTTACTAATCTAGCTCTGCTTTCTTCCCCTTTCCCTGAATGTTTACAACAAATATTATTATATAAATTTCTATTATTATTATACATTATTACATAAATTTCTAAATTATTGAAATAGCCTCTGTTCTATGTCAATGTTTGGGTCTAATTTCCACATGAATAGTGTAAACTACTTGAATGGGAAAACTTTTTCATGTCCCCCTAAAGTACATAGAATAGTTCATGGTTAATAACGGGTCTGTGTTTGTCATGAAATCACTCTAAGAGAGAGTAGTATTGATGTGATCTTCATCCAGTATTATTTTGTTACCTTCACTCCCATGACTTCTGCCCCATCTTTTTTCAGGATACGGTGGTAGCTCTCCAAGCCCTGGCCAAATATGGAGCAGAAACTTTCAGTAAAAGGGAGAAAGCATCTGTAGTCATGGTCAAGTCTTCAGAGACGTTCTCTGAAGAATTCCAAGTCCACGATGCCAATCGCCTGTTGCTGCAGGAGGTCAGACTGCCAGAGATTCCAGGGGAGTACACCACAACCGTGTCAGGGTCAGGATGTGTGTACCTCCAGGTGAGACTTCCAGGGTTTAGGGGATGCTACAAATGCGGGGGGAAAGCTTCAAGAACTGGATAGGAATCTCCAAATGGAAAAAGATGTGTGAGCTAAGGAAAACAGACTATTTGAGGGCAATGATAAAGGATTTTTTTTCCAATCATTTTAGACATCCTTGAGATATAACATCCTGCCCAAGAAAGAAGGGAAAATCCCCTTCACTCTGAAGGTTGATACTCTCCCCAAGAATTGTGATGGAGTACATGCTCACAGGAAATTCCAGATTCACATCAACATTAGGTAAATCCTTTTGTTGGTAAGACCTTTTGTAGAACATGGAGAAAGTGGCTTTCTTTTGCAGGGGAGCGCCATTGTCTCACGTCACAAACTATGAATACGGCATTCTTGCGATATTTACTAACAAGAAAATTTCCTTCACCCAAACTGAAAAACCTTAACACTGAGTATATGATGTTGCCATACCTGCAGAGTGTGACTTCATAATGCTGGGTTCTCCAAACAAGCAGAGCAGACACAAATAGAATAGATGGGTAAGCTGAGTGGTAGTTCAAGATAGGGAACAGCACAAATGAAAGAGAAGGGGGAGATTATGTCTTGAATAAACGTTAAAGTATTTTGTTTGAATGCCTTGTCCCTGTGCCTTGTCTTTATAGTTACACTGGGGAACGACCAAGCTCAAACATGGTCATCGTTGACGTGAAGATGATATCAGGCTTCATACCTGTGAAATCATCAGTGAAAAAGGTAAACCCTAAATCCCTTACAGATAGCAAAATCATGATAAAAGCTGACATTTATGCTTGTTAGTTTTATAGGGTTTTCAAGAGGTCTACTCCCTCACAGTTCTTCTCTAGAGTGTTTAAGTCATTTCCATAGTGGCTGTCACTGTCATGTGTCTGCAGTGTAAGACATAAGTCATAGACATGGTTAAAAATGCTCCAGCATCCCTTGAGACATTAGGTATATGGACAGGTATTGAATTATCATATATTTTTAAAAGGAGAAAATGTGGGGCGCCTGGGTGGCTCAGTGGGTTAAAGCCTTGCCTTCAGCTCAGGTCGTGATCCCAGGGTCCTGGGATCAAGACCCGCATCGGGCTCTCTGCTTAGCAGGGAGCCTGCTTTCCTTCCTCTCTCTCGCTCTCTGCCTGCCTCTCTGCCTACTTGTGATCTCCGTGTGTGAAATAAAAAAAAAATTTTCTAAAAGAAGAAAATGTATATAGACATATGTATGATATAAAAATATATCTCACATATACACATATATATGATATATGTGATAGTCTTCCATTCTTCTTTTTTCATATAAAGGATGATTCTCATATATCATGAAAATGTGGAGGTGCCTGGGTGGCTCAGTGGGTTAAGGTCTCTGCCTTCAGCTCAGGTCATGATCCCAGAGTTGTATGATCAAGCCCCGCATCAGGCTCTCTGCTCATTGGGGAACTTGCTTCTCTCTCTCTCTGCCTGCCTCTCTGCCTACTCTGCCTACTCTGCCTACTTGTGATCTCTGTCTGTCAAATAAATAAAGTCCTTAAAAAAAAAGAAAAAGAAAATGTGTATGTTAGAGATAGATTAGGTAGATGATAGACAGATGGACAGATAGATACAGAGATATGTAGGTACCAATAGATGATAGATATGAGAGATAATAGGAAAACGTTTAATAAATATTACTGTAATTCTCAAAGAAATCAAAATTAGCCATTTGGATGTTTCTGAACAGCCAGTTAGATCATAAGTACCTGAAAAGTGCCCTTAGCCTGGAATTTCCTCATCCCATATATCTGGCTTATACTCTGGTCAACAGCTCCAACAAAAGCCTCAGATTCAAAGGACTGAAGTGAGCACCAACCATGTCCTGATTTACTTTGAAGAGGTAAGATTCTGTGACTCTGCTAGATCTGGGGGAACTACTAGAGGTCCTAACACACCAATCCAGATTCTGGAGAAAGTTTTGCACACACATATAAGTGAGGGAGAAGAAAATAGCAATAGAGGGAAATGAAACCTGGATTGATCAACAAGGCTCTTTTTACTACATTTGTCTCTCCATAGAATCATCTCATTTGTCCTTCTTATATCTGCCACTGAGTGTATTCTGCAAGTCTCAAAATGTCCCATTCTTTCCATAGGTTTTGATACAGTTGAATAGCATAACCATAAAGTTGGATAATACCATAGGAAGAGAGAATGGTAACTAGAAACTAAGTTAATCTTTGATTCCAATTCAGTTTTCCTGTCTCTCCAGCTAACCAATCAAACCCTGAGTTTCTCCTTCTCAGTGGAACAAGACATCCAAGTTGACAATTTAAAACCAGCCACCGTAAAAGCCTATGATTATTACGAGACAGGTGAGTGAGATTCAGACATGCTGAGCTTTGAAAGGGAAAAACTGAGGAGCCTGATAAAGGGTGACCCTGCCTCAAACAAAATTCCACAATCTTTCACCAGAAGAAAGAGTGAGTTTGTGGTTATTGGATAATCGTGTGCCCCTTAAAAGAGTCTTGAACCATTCTTATAAAACAATAAGAGGATCAGTTCTTTCTAAATCCTCTTATAAACTTGTTTGTTCTAGAGTGAAATATTCCAGAGATATAAGTAGAGTAGCAATAACTAAAAAAAAAAAAATCAGTACTGATTTATGATAAGAGACCTAAAATTTCATCTTTTTAAAAAATATTTTATTTACTTATTTGAGAGAGAGAGCATGCACAAGATAGAGCATGATCTGGGAGGAGGGATGGAGGGAATGGGTGAAGCAGACCTCCCCTGAGCAAGGAGTTGCATGGGAGGAAACTGGGAAAGAAAGTATAAAGATCCTAGGACCTGAGCAGAAGGCAGATGCTTAAATGACTGAGCCATCCAGGTGCTCCAAATTTGATTCATTTTTGACTCAGGCCTTGAGTAGTCTCACAAAATTTGGGGAACTCTGGAATATAGCAGGAAATTCTTCCATTTGCTCATGACTTTGAACTAGAAATTTGCCAGCATCCTAAGATGCTGGTAATGCAATACTTTACTCCTTCCTGGAGTGAGAAAGAGTTCAGAGAGGAAGTTAAACTACAATAAAGAGAATACAGCTGTGAAGAGGGCCATAGAGTATCCCATCAATAGACAACCTTCCATCTTTGAAACCTGCCCTTGACTTCTGTATCCAAGCCCAGTTTTCTCTCACTGCCCCCTCCGGTAGTCCTGGATGGGTTAGTACAGAAGTCATTCATTTCCATTGGCTCCATAACTGTCTTTATACTTTCTCTCCTAGTTTACACAGTTTATTTACAATTAACTTCCCATATGCCTATTACTGAATGTCTTCACTCCTTCTGTCTTATATATTCTATTTCAGAGGAATTCACTATTGAAGAATACAGGGATCCCTGCAGTGCTGGTAAAGTATAAACAGCGAAGTCTAATGCTAACATAAAGAAAATAAATAAACATCAGTTGCCCGTATAAGGTTGCTTCTCGAGTATATCCTTATCATATTATAAAGCCCATGGTGTATCATTTAGGAATTTAAACTATTTCAAATATATTCTAGAATATCTCAGTTAAAAAATGCATGTAAATTATAATTACTGGGTCTGGGGTGACTTGTTTGAAGATGAATCCAGGAATTTGCAACATCTAAAAACTAAATCATCTAATATTTAGTTTATATTCTGTACCCAGTTGTGATATGTTTATCACCTATGACATTTTCAGGATACTTCTAAACTTACACTAGTTAAGGTCAGGAAAATTTTCCCTGTAGTTTTCTATATAGCACAGCATGAGAGATATGATCTACAAGATTTTCCTTTAGGCCAGCCAACAATGTTCATTTTGAAAATAGAACACTCACTGTGACACCTTCAGTTATCCATTCTAAAAGAGGAAACAAAAAACAAAAACAGCCCTGTCATTAAAAATAATTAAAATTTATTAAGGTCAAATATTTATTATTGAAGTATGAAAAGTTATTCCTTCAGTAGATGACAGGATTTCCCTAACTTTCCTGGTTTTTATTCTACTACTTAGAATCTGAACACGGAAATGCTTGAAAATGGAAACTTGAGGACCTCATCAGATGATCTTCTCCAGCAACAAAAGACAAAGCCTTATCAGAAGAGAGAAAATAGTAGGAGAAATAGGGGACAGGAATTGGAAATATATGAAATTTGTATGTTGAATAAATTTATGACATATACAATTCTACCATTTCTTTTGTTCTTTACCAATATTAGATTTCCCTTCTGAAGTATGTGTCTATTCTCTGCAGCATTTTTACAAACACTATAGAAGTTATCTGAAAAGCTGAGCTAAATGCACTGCAGACAAATCAAAATGAAATTCCAAAAAGTGTTCAAGTATTCCACAGAAACCTAGGCAAAAGAAAACAATGTTTCCAAATATTGGAAACAACCAAAATGTCCATTTCAGGTGAATGGTTATACTAACTGTGGCTCATTCATGCTGTGGAATACTACTCAGCAGTAAAAAGAAACAAACTATTAATCTACACAACAATTTGAATGGATCTCAAGAACATAATGCTTGGTAAAAATAAAGCCAATTTCAAAAGGTCGCCCAATATGATTCCTTTTATCTAATAGTCTGGAAATGAAAGAATTATAGAAATGGGGAAAAATTAGTGATTTCCAGGGATTATTGATGGTAGGGCAAGGGGGGGGATTGGCATGACTATAAAGGGACAGCTTTAGAGAGATTTTTGGGGTGATAAAATCCGGCATGCGTTTCTTTACAAGTAAAATATTTGCATTTCTGTGACTTAATAAAATATTTTAATAACGACTATGGCGTTAATTAAGTGGCTGCCTTCTGCTCAGGTCATGATCCCGGGGTCCTGGGATGGAGCCCCGTGCTAGGCACCCTGCTCAGTGGGGAGTCAGCTTCGCCCTCTCCTTCTGCCCCTCCCCAACCCCCACTCATGCTCACTCTCTCTTTCTCTCTCTCAAATAAATAAATAAAGTCTTTAAAAAATATAACTACTATGGCTGGTTTCTCTCATTTCTCTCTTTTCATCTTTTTTTTTAATAATACTGTTTATTATTTTCCCCAGGTAAAACTTAGAAATCCTTTGTCAAGTTAATTACCCCAATAATCACACTGGGTATTGTGTAGTGCTGCCTTGAATATTTGTCAATTTATAATAATTATGTATGTCAACATTTTTATAATATTTAGCCTTCCCTATTAAGACACAGTTTATCTTCATTTATTCAATGCACATGAAGTGAATTCTACATTTGATTTGCTTTCTCCATTTGAACTGAACTACAAAGTTAAAATTAAAGATTAACTTCATGAATATATATAACATGATAAGATGGAAGCATAAAACAATGTATACATGGAGACAAAAGATATATGCAAGAATCAGATTACAAGATAATGACAGACTACAACAATATTTTTCATTAGTTGATAGAAACCATCGCAAGATTTGAAGCAAGAGACTATTTCAGATTTGCATTTTAAGAGTTTGTCTTCTAGGTGGAGGCAAGAAGGAAGTTTTTGCTGATCTCCAAATACACAGGCCATTTGTGCAGAGCTCGGCTCCATTCTTTATGCTTCATCAAATTGTTTAGCACACTTGTGTCTATTCACTCTTATACAATTCTAAACTTTAAAATTTTTCCTTTTACCTATGACTCAGACCTCTTTGAAAACCAAACCTGTATCTTGTCTGCAGCGTGTTCACTCAATGTGCCGTGACTAACGCAGGCACTCAGTGAAACAAAGGAGTGACTGGATGGGTCACTGCCCAAATATTCCCATAGGTAGATAGGTAAATGGAAGGACACAGAGGTGTTGGAATAGGAAAATGAGGTAGAAGAATTTCTAGAGAGAAGGTGGGGCGAGAGAGTGCTGGAGCAATTGGGTCATGAGCATTAAGGAGGACACTTGAATTAATGAGCACTGGGTGTTATAGGTAACTGATGAACCAGTAAATTCTACCTCTGAAAACTTAAAAAAAGAGAGAGAGAGAGAGAGAGAGAGAGAGAGAGAGAGAGAGAGAGAGAGAGAAAAGACTATATTTTAAAAAAAAAGAAAGAAAAAAAGAAAATGAGTCAGAAAGACCATTTTACTCAAACTTGAGCTGAATTGCTTAATACTTCACAAATGTATTATGGAAAAGATTTTCATTCTTTTCCAAAGTCAAATAAATGAGAAGGAAAAGGAATTTTAGTTATTTATTAACACTTTAAGCAAAACTTGTTTAAAAGTACCTTTTATACATTCACTGAGCTCTAAGAGGAAAATTATTGCCTCTGTCTTGCAAAACTGGCTGTCAGCAATCATCAAAAGGGTAAATACGTACTATCTCTGTTGTGGGTTGAATTGTGCCCCCCAAAAGATATATTGAAGTCCCAATCCCTGGCACCTGCGAATGTGACCTTATCTGGAAATAGGGTCTTTGCAGATGTACTTGAGATGTAAGTTAAGATGAGATTATCCTGGAGTAGGATGGACCCTTTATCCAATACTACTCTTTTTCCATAAGAAAAGGTGAAGATATACAGAAACAAGCATGAACACAGGGAAGACAGCATCAGACACACAGAGAAAAGGTCATGTGGTGATGGAGGCAGAGACAGAAACACCAAGGGCTGCTGGCAACAAATGAAGCGAAGAGAAAGGCAAGCAAGTGGTTGCCCTGTAGAGCACGTGGAAGCTGTGTGACCCTGTTTACACCTTGACGCCTTCAAAACTAGGAGAGAATAAATTTCCATTGTTTTAAGCCACCCAGTTATAGGAAACTACTGTATTACCCAACTGAAATAATATATTTTCTTTTTTTTTTTATATTTTATTTATTTATTTGACAGACAGAAATCACAAGTAGGTGGAGAGGCAGGTAGAGAGAGGAGGAAGCAGGCTCCCCACTGAGCAGAGAGCCCGATGCGGGGCTCGATCCCAGGACCCTGGGACCATGACCTGAGCCGAAGGCAGAGGCTTTTAACCACTGAGCCACCCAGGCGCCCCTGAAATAATATATTTTCATTACTGGCCCAGTTTACTTGGTTCATTCTTATCTGCCTTTTAAATCAGAGCCAATGGAGTGCTTAGGTGGTTCGGTCAGTTAAGCATCTGACTTTGGTTCAGGTCATGATGTCAGGGTCCTGGGATGGAGCCGTGTATCAGGCTCCACCATCAGTGTTGAGTCTCCTTGAGTCTCTCTCTCCCTCTGCCCCTCCCCTGACACATGCTCTCTCTCCTCCCTCTTCCCTCAAATAAATGAACAGTAAAAATCTTTAAAAGGAAAGAAAATAAATCAGAGCAAATGAGCACGTTCCAAATGATTGAGTGGTGGAGGGAAAAACCAAGAAATTTTCTTTTGTTTTATATATTCCCGCACAGTTTAATAATAAAATATCTTGTTCCATAACTTAAAACAAACAAAAACTAAAATGAGATATGGGGTCTAGTTTCTCACATCTAGCCTTCTAACATGTTTATAGCTTATCTCAAAAAAGATAAGGGGCGCCTGGGCAGCTCAGTGGGTTAAGCCTCTGCCTTCGGCTCAGTTTGTGATTTCAGGCTTGGGATCCAGCCCGGCATGATTGAGCCTCGCATCGGACTCTGCTGGGCGGGGAGCCTGCTTCCCTCTCTCTGTCTCTGCCTGCCTCTGCCTGCCTGTGATCTCTGTCAAATAAATAAATAAAATCTTAAAAAAAAAAAAAAAAGATGAATGTCCTCTTGCTGTTAAAGTTCTCCAGGAGGATTTTCTTGTTTATTTCTCCCATGGGTCATAAAGAAAATAAAATGGTTCATAATACAAATAAATAAACCCGTGAGCCTTTAAGATTGCTGGACTTCAAGACACATTTGGGTCAAAATGCTGATTTGTAGATTTTAATCTGTGCTCATATGCTCCCTCAAGGAATGTTTGATTAGTACTTGAAACAAAGTACAAGTTATAGACCCTTCTTTTTAGAGATTTTAAAAATATAAAGGTGTCACTGTTATTTAAATGGCAACAGTGAGGGGCACCTGGGTGGCTCAGTGGGTTAAGCCGCTGCCTTCGGCTCAGGTCATGATCCCAGGTCCTGGGTTCGAGCCCCACATCGGGCTTTCTGCTCAGCAGGGAGCTTGCTTCCTCCTCTCTCTCTGCCTGCCTCTCTGCTTACTTGTGATTTCTCTCTGTCAAATAAATAAATAAAATCTTTTAAAAAAAATGGCAACAGTGAGCAAAATATCTTTATGCTTTTCACTTCACTTTTCACTTCACTTTTCACTTCTCAGGCACTCTTCTTATAAAATTTAGGAATCAGAATTAATGAGATAATATTAAAATAAAGAATACTCAAGCCACTAGCTGCAAAAGGTCTGCAAGGATTCAAATTATTGTCAAATGAAGTTTGGCCTGAGAAAATCTGTGCCAAGATCCAATGTGTGCTTAATCAGACAAAATGAAACTTATGTCCAGTAAATGATCTTTGATTACCCAAACTCTGTTAATACGTAAGCCACACAAAGACTTTCATCCTCAGTACACTTGGATATCACTTGGCCCAAAAATTCTCTCCCAAAGACACTAAGAAGCTGAATATAAAATTAAATTGCTTATTGATACCAGGTATACAAAAAGAAGAGATTGAAAATAAAAGAGCACTGCATGCGGTGCATAAACAATGAATCTTGGAACACTGAAAAAAATTATATGAATAAATAAATACATACATACATACATAAATGGGGGAAAAAAGAAAAAAAGAATGCCTTTGGCAATTCATGTAAAATAAAACACCTTTTCTATAAATATTATTACAATTTATACTAAGACTCATAGATGAATATTATTAACTATGATATCTTCTTATTTTAACTAATTATTCATCAAAGTATAATTTTCAAAAGAAAATATGTATTCATATATATAAAAATTATATTCTCAAGAAAACATAAACACACGTCAAAGATTTTATTTAACCTATTGATTAGCCAGTAAGATGTTATAACCACTTCAAAGAACATCCAAAAAGCAAAGATATTTACAGATAATTTAACAAAACTGTTAAGATAAGAAGGATGGGTTGTGTCTAAAACTAAATAATGTAAAATATCATAAAATCCTTGGGGTTATCTTTTCCACTAGACAGAAATTATTTGCATGTTTATCTGAGAAAAATCTACAAGTAACTTCACCGAGCCTGGAGCCTTTCAGTTGTAGTAAATTATGATGAACTAAGTATATTCCCCTTGATAAACTTTAAGTGGCCCTTGCCCCCAAGTTGTATTGAAAGAATGTGCTACTCCATATTTTTGCCTTATTGCTGAGTTTCTGGTCATTTTTCCGGTGGTCTCCCCTCTGCAAATATTATTCTTAATTTTTTAAAAAAGAGAAGAGGCAGTCTTGTGAGGTCTGTATGAATTGTTTTCATAAGTGGTAGGAGGGTTAATTAGCCATGTAGGCCTCCTTGATTTTGTCTGCAAATCTTGAGCCTTCAGTATTAAGCAACATAATTAACTTCTGTCCGGCAGCCTTCATAAGCCTGAATCTTGGTTCAGGCTTTTAAGACCCTCTATGACACCATTTCACCCACAGTACCACAAAGATAGATGAATGCCTCTTATCTAAAAGTCCCCCAAATTCCGGGGTCCTTGGATTACACAAAAGTGGTCTGATTTATACTTAAGAGACTGAGGCCCTGTAAGTCAGGCACCAGGTCAGTTCCATGAGAGAACTTTGTAGGCATTGACTCCACTGATATTTCTCAATAGTGACCTTAACATGCTTGATGATAAATGAGAATTATCTTCAAATAATTGTAGGCCTTGATTACACAATCAACCTGTCCAATTATATCCATGTGAAAAGCAAACAACAGATTCTTATTAAACCATGCAATATTTGCCATGCAAAGTGTAAAAATTCAGTGACAGTATGTATTTGAACTCCAAGGGAATCAGTGGGAATCAGATATGATTTTTAAATGTTTTGTTTTCATCCACAGAAACAAAATCTACTAAATTAGGGGTTAGATAAAATGTAAAAAGAAAGAAAAATACTTGTCTTATTTTTGTTAAAAACATAAAATTTAAAATAATACTTAACCACATTCCAAAGAGATAACCACATTTTAATTTCCTCCATGGTTTATTCAATCCTCGTGATTCTTGTTCTGTTTGATCTTGGGTCAAGCATTCTTGCTCTATTTGCTTCTAAACTAAAAAGAGTCCTGGATACCTTGACTGATCCATTAGCACAGCCTGAAATTCGTCTAAGTAAGAACAGCTCAGAAACCTGAATTCAAGAGTCTGTTCTGTGAAGTATTGAAGTTTATAGTATCTAATAGAGGACTTTCCAGAAGCATTCAGCAAAAATCCAGAAGTAAATACCTGGGACAATTGGGTGGCTCAGTCAGTTGGGCATCCCAGTCTTGATTTCAGCTCAGGGCGTGATCTCAGGGTTGTGAGATCCAGCCACACCTGTGGCTTGCGTGGAGCACGGAGCCTGCTTGAGAGTCTCTCTCCTTTTTCCTCTGCTCCCCCTGATTCTAAAAGAAAAAGAAAAAAGTAGACACCTCCATGATAGTGAAATTAGTTAATTTATAACAATAACCAATAACATTACAGTGAAGGGGGACAAATTTCTCTATAGGCATACCACACATAGCTATTTTACGACGGTTTGATCAATGTTTTCCTAGAAGTGACAATCGGGCTGCCTGGGTGGTCCAGTAAGTTAAGCATTCAACTCCTGGTTTCTGCTCGGGTTGTGTTCTCAGGGTCATGATATTGAGCCCTGCATCAGGCTCCACACTCAGCTGAGAGTCTGCTTGAGATTCCTTCTGCCTCTCCTGCTGTGTTCTCTCTCCTCTCTCTCCAATGAATAAATAAATCTTTTTTTTTTTAAAGTGAGACTATGCTATGAACAGTGAAGACATTGACAAATCTCCAGTGTCTTAACATAAAAGGTATAATTTCTGAAATATTTATATTAATATTTTGCTTGTGCAGATTTAACCTAGGGAAGGTTTGACTATATCTTCCAATTTGATCATTCTAACCAACCAGGTCTTACAACACTGGTAAGCTAATTAAAAAATACAATGAAAAATATCCTGACTTTATAATTTTTTTTAATTTAGAATTCCACCCAAAGAAAGCAATAGAAAGTAGTTCAATTGTGCCTGGTAACTAGGTTAAAAAGGGAAAATGATACTTTGTTACCTATTACTTAATCAAAGTGAAAATATTTTAAAGCTAACATAAGAGAAGAAAGATAACGTGATTGTGAAGTCAACACAAAGCCAAGAAAAATACTCTGGCACAACCCTGAATAGTTGCTATCTGGACACATTACAAAAGAAAATAAGTAAAAATCTCAACCACTGTTGAGAGCAAAACCTACTAAATTGAGCATTAGATATAGCACAAAAAGAAATAAAAAAAACTTCTCATATTCTTTTTTTTTTAGATTTTTATTTATTTATTTGACAGAGAGAGACACAGTGAAAGAGGGAGAAGGAGGCTTCCCACTGAGCAGAGAGCCCAATTCAAGGCTCAACACCAGGATCCTGGGATCATGAACTGAGCTGAAGGCAGATGCTTAAAGAATCAGCCACCCAGGTGTCCCTCTTATATCTTTAAAAACACAATCTTTATAATCATACCTACTATATTCCAAGTAAATAACCACAATTTAATTTCTAAGAGCAATATATCATTAATACAGAAAGTCTAATTTTAGTTTTACATTAATATAAATTTTGCAGTAAATGTTTTACACGTTTTGTAAAATTAATAAACCCATCAAAATTGACCCAAAAAGGAACATCAACAAAAATGGTAGAGTAAGGAACTTCAAAATATCAAATACTCATGGATTGAAAGACATGTATTAATATAAAATATATTACACAGAGTAATGAAATATATATAAATTTTACTATACTAATATATTGATATTATTAAGATGGCAATATCTCCCAAAGTGATCAGTGCAATAGATTCAGTGTAATCTCAACCAAATTTACAAGTACTTTTCCTTCAAAAATGAACAAGTTGATCCTGAAATTCATTTGGAGATGCAAGGAACCCAAATTAGCCAAAATCATATTGAAAAGGAATAAAGAAGACTCACATTTCCCTATTTTAAAACTATTTTCAGAATTTGATCTAGGATCCAGAACACATGAAATCCTCTTACAACTCAACCATAAGAAAACAATCAAATTAAAATGTGGTAAAGGAATTACATAGAACTGTCTCTAAAGAAGATATGCAAATAATCAATAAACTCATGAAAATGTGCTCAACATCATTCATTTTTAGGGAAATGCAAATCAAAACCACAATGAGACACCTCTTCACACCCAGTAGGATGGGGGATAATAAAACAATAACAACACAACAGAGAATGACAGGTATTGGCGAGGTTGTGGAGAAAAGAGAAGACTCATTTATGGAAGGTAGCAATGTGAAAAGCTGCAGCTGTTTGGAAAACAGTCTGGCAGTTCCCCCAAAATGCTGGACAGAGAGTTCCAGTGTGACCCAGCAATTCTACTCCAATTTACACACCGAAGAGAATTGACTCTTGATTTCAGCTCAGGTCTTAATCTCATGCTTCTGAGTTCAGGCCCCATGTTGGTCTTTGGGCTGAGCATGGAGCCTACTGAAAGAAAGAAAAAAAGGAAGGAAGGAAGGAAGGAAGGAAAGAAAGAAAGAAAGACAGAAAGAAATCAACTAATGCTTTAAGCAGTAGGTCTGACAGAGATAAAATGAAAATTAACAAATTTGTAGTAAGATCTGAGGAAATTACTCATAATGCAAAAGAGAATTAAAAAGTTATACAAAATATCAAAAACAAGTTTCAAAAAGGCACAGAATAGACTCAACAATTATTTCCGACAAAATGGAAAATTAAATTTTTTTAAAAATGGAAAATTAGCACATACTATTTCTTCCTTCTTTCAGATAACCCTTGAGAAACAATATAAGCAAGAAAGAAACAGAAGTTGTAGGAACCAACAAAATATTAGGAAAAAAAGCTGGAGGAAATGAAAGCAATCTGGAGCTGATGAAGAAGTGGCAGGGGAGTTGGCAGTCAAAGAGAAAGGAATTTGGAAAAGACTGACTTGGTAAATTGAAAGAAGATTATTTAAGTTCTGCTGCTGGTTTACTTTGAAGCCGGTTTGGGACAATCTATTTCTTCACCACAGAAATTAGCAGCAAAAGCCTAGAGTAAAATCCTATTAACCAAAAAGTTCTGCAAGTATGAAGATTGGACCAAATCCAATGTGGAATAACCAGTGCCTGAGGCTTTCATTTTTCCATTCTCTCCCCCATCATTCCTCCAAGCGCTGGATTTGATTTCTTTTCACTGCTGTCACCTAAAGATATAAAAATGTAGCAAGTAAGAGTGGTCACCAGTGGTCCTTGGTGACTGGGGATTCCCTCCCTGGACTCTTTACCTCCCCATAATTTTAAGTCACTAGCAAGATCACAGGCAAGGGTCTGATCTTTGGCTCTTCCCCTACATATATATTGGACAAAGTAGCCCATTAATAATGGGCTTATAGGGGCACCTGGGTGGCTCAGTGGGTTAAAGCCTCTGCCTTCGGCTCAGGTCATGATCCCAGGGTCCTGGGATCGAGCCCCGCATCAGACTCTCTGT
Organism: Lutra lutra; assembly: GCF_902655055.1. Classification (NCBI taxonomy): domain Eukaryota; kingdom Metazoa; phylum Chordata; class Mammalia; order Carnivora; family Mustelidae; genus Lutra; species Lutra lutra. The sequence continues at coordinate 91,524,228 of NC_062285.1, forward strand.
TCAGCAGGGAGCCTGCTTCCTCCTCTCTCTCTCTGCCTGCCTCTCTGCCTACTTGTAATCTCTGTCTGTCAAATAAAATAAATAAAATCTTTAAAAAAAATGGGCTTATAGGCCAAAATAACTAAACACATGTCAACTGTTCAAGTCCTATAAAAGAAACACAGTAAACTGTTTGTTCGACACATATGTTCAACATATAATACCTAAAGAAGAATTAACAGAATAAACATAATATAAAACAATCTTAATATTTTAAAGTAGATAATAAAAGGTATACAAAATATAAATTAAAAAATAGAAACCATAACACAAAAAAGTGGGAATATTAGATATGGATACATTATTTGATATTTATGAGATTAATATTCTGATGTATAAACTGAAGAACAAAATAACAGGCTTGAAGGTGAAGTTGAGGAACTTTGCAAAACAGCAGCAGAAAAGTTGAAATAAATACATAGACAATGTAAATGGAAAGCTAAGTAATATGAAAGACTGAAGTAAAAGCATGAACATCTACATCTTAGATTTCCCAGGTGAGATGCAAGTAAAAGTAAAAAGGAAAAAATTATGAAGCAATAATGGAAATAAATTTCCCAGAATAAAAAAAATATAAATAACTACTTTAAAGAAATTTAAAAAAAAAACACTGTCCAAACCTGGACACACACTAAACTCTTTTTAAATGTATAAGATAAAGAAAAATTCTAAATGATTCCAGAGACAAAGACTAAGTACAAGTTCTCAACAACACTGGATACAAGAATACAATGGAAAAATAGTTTGAGGCACTAAGGAAACATTTCACATCAAGAATTTTATATCCAGGGGGTAGGAGAAGAATAAATGAAACAAGATGGGATTGGGAGGAAGAGAAACCATAAGTGACTCTTAATCTCACAAAACAAACTGAGGGTTGATGGGGGGAGGGGGGTTGGGAGAGGGGGGGTGGGGTTATGGATATTGGGGAGGGTATGTGCTATGGTGAGTGCTGTGAAGTGTGTAAACCTGGCGATTCACAGACCTGTACCCCTGGGGATAAAAATATATGTTTATAAAAAATAAAATTTAAAAAAAGAGAGAGAAAAAAAAAAGAATTTTATATCCAAAAAATAAATAAATAAATAATCAGAACATAAAAAATAAAGAATTTTCTATCCAAGATAATCATGACTCAAATGTGAGAACATTAAGAAATATTTGTATGTATACACAACCTCAGAAGTTTTGCTAGGCAAGAGCCCTACACTGAACACCATTCAAGAGAAAGTTTGTGGGGCACCTGGGTGGCTCAGTGGGTTAAAGCCTCTGACTTTGGCTCAGGTCATGATCCTAGCGTCCTGGGATCTAGCCCCGCATCCGGCTCTCTGCTCGGCAGGAAGCCTGCTTCCCTTCCTCTCTCTCTGCCTGTCAAATAAATCTGTGATCTCTGTCTGTCAAATAAATAAATAAAATCTTAAAAAAAAGAGAGAGAAAGTTTGCAAACAAAAAAGAGACAAAAACTAGGGTATGCTATAAAAGATGTGAAAGCAAGAATGCTTTAAAGCATTAGTGCTAATTATGGATTTCTTTGAATACAATGTGCAAAAGCAAAGAAACTGAGAAAATATAAGTTTCTATCAGGCAAGGTACACTCAGGGAATCAAAACTACATTATAATTTGAAGACGGGTAATTTAATATAAAGTATTATAAACAAAAACAGGGGATTGGGATAATGAGATATTGTTTATTTATTTATTTTAGGCATTTTTTAAAAGTTTTATTTATTTATTTGAGATAGAGAGACCACGCACAAGCAGCGGGAGAAGCAGTGGGAGTGGCAGAGGGAAAAGCAGGCTCCCTCTGAGCAAGGACCCTGATGCAGGGCTCCACCCCAAGACCCGGGGATCATGACCTAAGCCAAAGGCAGACAACCGATTGAGCCATCCAGGCTCCCAAGTGAGATTAGTTAATACAAAATAAAAAGAAATCTAAAAAAATATAAGAATAACAGGACTATGGAGCAGACACTACCCACAGGCTGAAACAGTGCACCAAGGAAAAGTCAGATCAGAAGTACATCCAAAGAAGGAACAAAGAATGCTGAGTACGGAACTTTGTTGGAGAGGGAGCAGCCCTGGCTCACTGGATGATAGAGATGTTCACTAAGGCTTTGAAGCCAGGTGACAAGGAAAAGTGCTGGGCTGGTGGCACTCTTACTGGAAAGCACTTCAGAAGATGTATAAGGACCTATTTAGCCAGAGCAACTCCATCTTGGTTAAAAGACATTTTGTTGTTTGTGCAGTAAAACTTAAACTGACCCTGCCCCCCTCCCTCCAGAGAAACTTACTTAGAAGCAAGTATGGGAAACCAGAAAATATGGTCAGCCAGTTCCTAATAACAGAGCCAAGAATACAAGGCCAGGTCGGCCAGTTCTTGATAACAGAGCCCAGAATACAAGGACGAGTCAGGCCAGGTAGAGACATCCAATCAGTAAGAAACACACATACTTTTTCCCTAACCACCAAAGAATGTAAACCCCACTGTCTGGGTGCCAACCTAGAGCACCAATTCTGACCAGAGTAATAGGTTAGGTCAAACAGCTACTATAGGGTAAATTGTAATTCAATTGGCCACCTGCGTGTGACCTAACATGACTACAATCTCATTGGCCACCATGTGTGACCAGACTTTTGCTCTATAAAAGGTAGTCTGTAAGTTGGGGAGGGATCACCCTCTTTGGAGGTGGCCCTGACCAGTCAGTCAGTAGATTCTCAAGCCTGTAAGCTGGGGGTGGTCGCTCTCTTCAGAGACGGCCCTGGCCGGTCAGTCTGACTTCTAATGCTTGGCATAGAATAGAGCTTTGCGTAACTTTTACCTTGTCTCAGTCTCGTTCCCCTGACCGATCAGTCTAACTTCTAATACTTATCATAAAATAAAGCTTTAAATAGCTTTCACTTTGTCTCAGTCTCGTTTCATTTAATAATGGACCTAACAGGTGTTGGGGAAAATCATCCACAGGAAGTCACCAATTGCTGCTAGTTATGGGGCACCACAGAAGCCTAGCGGTGCAGAAGCCACACACGCACTGTTGAAGATCGGTGCTGAACAGATCATGCAAACTGTAGGAATCAGGCACCAGAGGAGGCCAAGACTACGGAAACCACATCGACTGAAGGAGACTACATAGAGAAGCACCTTAGAACCAGGAAGAGAAATTTGTTCCTTCTCTGTTGTTCCTCTGGAACTCTTTATTAGAAAATCTTAACATCCTGGCAAAGGATACAAATTCATAGACACCAGTTCCACAAGGCAAAGTCAGCAATGAAGGATAGATTTGACTGGCATAAAGCTCTATAACTCATTACTTTAAAAAAAAAAAAGTATATGGGAAAAAGGATAGATGTAGGAGAGTCTAAACATATATAAGAAATTTCTAAAATATCTGCCTTATTACACTGAAGATGTGGAAAGTCTATGCTGTCACAGGAATAAATAAACATGAGTATGTCTTAGGTTAAAGCAACAATCATAAGACAAAACAGAATGTATATATTTTAAATCAGATGATAAAAATTTCAGAAATTACAATAACCATAATTGCATTAAACTTAAAAATTAAATGAGAGGAACTATTAAACAAGCTGATTAAAAAAAAGGGAAAAATCTAGCCGTGTGTTGCCTACACTTAAAGAAAAAGTTTGAAAAAAGAAAATTTGAAATGAGATATAGCTAGAGATGAGATAAAGCAGTCAATACAAACCAAAGAAAAGCTCCTCCAGGTAGCAATCTTAAGGCTACCAAAATTGAATTTAAGGAAAAATAAATCAGAAGGGAGTGTGAGGGACATTATATATTTTAAAAGAAATATAAAGCAGGAAGATACGTCCGTTGTCAATATAGAGTCATTAAAAGTGGAAATAAATTGAAATGCAAAATAAAAATTAACTGACAGGGGCTGCAGAGGGGAATAAAAACAAGAATATCAAACACTAGTGCAGTGAAATGAATAAGCTCAAATCACATGTATGCAGGGGAAAAGGATACTAGTGCAAGAATGAACAAAAAGACCACTGGTAGGAAATTAAGAGTTCAGATATGGATCAATGTATTTATGAGATTTTAACAGACCATCTAAATAACACCACAAATCAAGGGGGTTTAATAACATTGTTAGTAGAAGGGGCTAGGGAAATTAAAGTTAAAAAAAAAAACACAAAACTTGGATCTCTAAAGAAAACTATATGCAAAGTTAGAATACAGATAGTTTGCTGATACACTTATAAAAGGCCAAACTATAAAATTAACAGAAGAATCAAATTTGGTCTGGGAAAAAATATCTTAAAGCAAACTGCAAAAGCCTAAATCACAAGGAAAAGAAGTTGAAGTTTATCAGTGCAACATTAAGAAATAAAGGATTGTATAGACAGTTATAGATGAGAAAATGAAAGAAAATGTCTATAATGTCTAAAACTGATGAGGAATTGTATCTAGGTTTATACAAAAAAAATTCAGGAAATCAACAAGACTAAGATAGCAACTATAATCTTAAAAAATGAGAAAAGGAAATGAACGAGCAATTTACAAACTAAAGGCATATTAAAAAAAAGTCCTTGATAGTGAGAAGTCATTGATAGTGAGATAGAAACCGAATGAAATAATGATACAGTATCTCTTCACACCTTTTTGTTTGGCAAAGTGTAAAGACCAGCTGTCCTTAGAAATGTGAGGATATGAAAATCCTCCTGCACTATTTGGTGGAATCATGGTGTGTTACAGCCTTCCTGGGAGAGTAACATGCCTCAGATCCAACAAGCCCACCTCTGTGTATGTGCCCTCCAAAAAGTTTTGTCTAAGGGTCCCATGAAACATGTTAAAAAGATATTTATCAAGGCATTATTTGTGGTATCAGGAAGGTGGAGTTAATCTTGATTCTATCACTGGGAGAGTGGACACATAAAATTTGGTTGATGATGACCTAGCAGTGTGATACTGGAAGAAAATACAACTGGTTCAATATATACAAGATAACATGGATGCATCTCTTATAAGGAGCTATCCACCAGGAGCTTTGCTGTCAAAGTAAAAGAAAGTTCAATCTAATTAAAATATGAATTTTATCCTCAGGAAATGTCTCAGAGCCTGTCAGAAGTTAGACTTGAGGATAATGAGGTAATCACTGAGAGCAATGACCTTTTTCCAGGAAGCTCTGCCCAAACTGAGCTCCATCTGGAGGCCTTGGGGATGGAGCTTGTTTGCGAAAAACAGCCACAAAAAAGCCTGGTACATTTTAAACGTCTCACGGACCCAGCTGAAGGAGGGGAGTTGGGCACAACACAGTGGCTGAGATTTGTCCCTCACTATGGAGAAAGGCAGACTTCCTCATTCATGTTTCATGCTACTTCTCCTTGCCCTGCTTTACCAGTGCTTCAGACCCTGCAGAACTTAAGTCTCACTTGAAGTCCCCTCCTCCCTTGTCTGCACCTTATCTCCCTCTCCTCTTTATATCTTTGCTTTGACTTTCCCATTAAATGCTACCCTTCCATTTCTTAAGATACCTTGTAATCATAAGAGACGAATCGTGTTTTTTCTTTCTTTCACTTTTTTCTACACTTTTTTTTTCCATTGGGTCATCATAATCATAAAAAGAATAAGTAGTTCCTAGAAGGCGTGATTTGACTAGAAGACACTGAAACCTCAGATCCCACCATCACAGAATGGTCCTTTAGGATGGAAAGCATTGACTATAAAAATAGTTACAGTACATATTGTTTAATCCATATTGTAGATCACACATGTAGAAGTAGAGCTCCTTTGTTTTTTGATAACTTACTGAGTCTTTAGCAAGAGACCCCGGTAAGTGGCCAGTCTGGTAGGGAGGCAGGGAGTAATTAAAAACTATTCAGTTGTAAAGTTGGTGAAATCCAATAATAGTAAGACTTTTCTTCTACCTCTGCCCAGTTCCTCCCCAAGACAGGATCTAGAAGGTTGTGATCTCCATTCCTTCCTGGTAGAGTAAAAGACTCAGAATCTTTCGTCTGAGAGTTCTTGGTCTTCCTTGGCCACTGTTAATCTGGCTTCTCACCCACCAGCCTTCATCATCTGAAACTTCAGCCATCTGGTTTGTCTCAGCTCGGCCTCTTGACCAATAGTCCCAGAAGACCTCTCTGGCTGACTCCCATTCACCTTAGCTCTTTTTTATCCTATAGAGGCCCCTACTTGCCACAGCATCCTGCCTCCAATCCTACAACTATTCCAATACAACCTGTATTATAGAGTCACCTTTCGCCTTTGTAATTCAGACCCTACCCACTGTGCACTCCTGCCTTGAATGGAGCTACATTCCAGATGGATACAGGCAGCCTCCAGAGTCCTAAACGTGCAGAGGGATCAAAGGATCCTTTTCTCTTTGTATTAGCTTAATCCACTTAAATACAATTGGCCCTCTTCAGGCCAGAGCCCAGAAAGCAGAAGTCAGAACTCTGACCAACTCACTTTCCTTTCTTCTTCAAAGTTCTTCAGTGCACAATTTCCCAGTAATCAGTAGGGGTACACTTTTCTGCCATCATTCTTCTACCTCACGTACAGCTGTGGATGGTAGCACCTTCCACTGCATTCCACCCAGAGAGCATCTGGAAATATGTGGGGGCTGTCAGATTTCTTAGTAAAGGCTGAATGGATGAAGCAAGTGGCATTTATCAGGGTTAGAAATGGTAAGCAGTCTGTTTTCAGTCCAACACAGCATATGATCATCCTGCCCACTGAAAACTTATTACTTTACATCACATCCAACATTTGATAAAGAACAACAAACTTCACAGCCTAGTTGTCATGAACAGAAGAGGTATCTTCTCACTATGCAGAAAACATCCCATATCCCTCCAGCATTATTAGCCCTCGATGCGATCAATGAGAACTATTGCCCGAAAGACCCAGTAACTGTACTCCTTTGCCTTCAGAGAGATGGAGGTGGCAGGGGAACATGAAAAAGAGAAAATTAAAGGTCATATTTAGTATTTGCAAAATTTAGTCACTCCTACAAAGGCAAATATTTAAAATGCAAACATTCATGGTTAAGTAATATTTTAATGGCTTAATTGCTCACTTATAGATGAAACCTTGGGCAAATTACTCAACTTGATGGGTTCCAATTTCAATATCTATTAAATGATACTAACAAAACCTTTATGAAATAGTTGTTTGAAATATCTAATATGTGTGGAATTAATTTTTAAATTAAGACATCAATTAGGCTTATAACGAATAAGAATAAAAATAGTATATCGAATAAAATAATACATTGATGCCTTCTTTCCTCTGAAGATCAAAGAAATAGAGGGGGGGAAAGTATAGATGGGGAGGTTTAAAAAAATGGTAGTTTTTATCACTTACCCTATCTTTGAAAGAGTGGATGATTCAGATAAAAAATAACCAGATGCCAGAAAGGGATTAAATGAGCGGTTCTATCTGAATGATTATGGGTAGGTTATTTTTTTTTAAGATTTTTACTTATTTATTTGACAGACAGAGATCACAAGTAGGCAGAAAGGCAGGCAGAGAGAGGGGAGGAAGCAGGCTCCCTGCTAAGCAGAGAACCCAACAAAGGACTCTACCCCCGGACCGGACCGTGGGATCATGACCTGAGACAAAGGCTGAGGCTTTAACCCACGGAGCCACCCAGGCACCCTATGCGTAGGTTATTTAACTGTTCTGAGATTCTCTGCTTTAGAACAAAACGTTAGCTTTATGCAATTTAAAATTCTTGAGATTTTCATTTCTGAAGACTGGATCTAAAGATACATGGCATATACTTTTGCTGAGGAATAATTTAAAATACATACAACATGAAGACTGGGCTAGAGCAGACCACTTGGAGAGAGAACCAAACTTGACTTCCAGATGCCACAACTAAACTGTCTCTGTTCCTCTCTGCTCCTAGTCTCATACCTATTAACTTTGAAAAGCAATAAAATAGTTTTCCATGTGTCAGATTGCCTGGTTTTTTGTTTTTTGGTGGGGTTTTTTTTTTTTTTTTTGGTTTGGTTTTTATTGTAAGAGTCCATGTTGGAAGTAGAGGGAAAGGATAGTAAAACAATATAAGAAAATAATAGCTCTCTTTTGCTTAATTGTAAATCAACTCTATACATAATGACTTAAACCTGCAGCTATTGAATCATTAAAGTCTTGAGGAGTCACATTTTATGTATGATTTACTGATTACTGAGTAGGCAGAGATTTTATCTTACAGTTATATATTCAAATTTGGGGACTGGCCAGGACCTCATGATTTAGTTGTCATGAATATGAAGAATATGATGTATGTATCATACAAGATTGTGAGGAGGATTAATACAGAGACTGCTTAACACAATTCCTTGCAAGTAGTAAATATGTAGGAAATACACATTCTCTTTCAGTTCATAGGGATTCAGAGTATGGAGAGATTATACTGAGCTGATGGCTTCAGGAAAGTTTTTGTGTCAAACGTGTCACTTGGGATAATTCCCAAAGAATGGGTAGAATTGTGCCTGGAAATATGTGGGGATGAGGAGGTGGGGGAAAGTAGGATATGGGGGAATATAACAGATAAAGGAAACTTAACGATGAAGTCAAGAGAGTAAACACACAGGGACACCTGACTGGCTCAGTTGGTAGAGCATGCAACTCTTGATCTTGGGGCTATAAGTTCAAGCCCCACATTTGGTGTAGAGATTACGTAAAAATAAAATTTTAAAGAAAAGAAAGAAAAAGGAAATGAAAGATTGCATGTACATCTGAGTAATTATATTCAATAATTAGAACTAAAAAGACTGCAGTATAACACATTTTATATGAACTTGTTTTTTTGGTAAGTGAAGATAAATTATCCACTGTATAGGTTTGACATAGCATATATTTTTGGACCTGGAAGTATTAATATTAATATATTAATATTGATTACCTCAAGAGGGTGAGAATGAAGGAGAATGTTAATCAAATGCACTGCATACTTGTGTGCTTACACATTATTGACAGAAATAAAAATTTGTTGATGAAAAAATTACTGATTTTGGCTAATATCTGAGGAACCATAGAAAATTTTAAAGAAGGTAGTTGTTAATAATTTAACTTTGGAAGACTAAAGAATCATGGGGGAAAAGCCATGAATTCTATGTGCTGTATATCCTACCTCTGGAGTTCCTCAGTTCTCATTGATCAGTAACCTTGGTCTCAGCTGGATGTTCTTGCTAATCTTTTTGGGGAGGGGCCTGTTGCTGTGATTCTCAAATGTCTTTGCCCGAGATGGAATTGCACTGCCCTTGCCAGGGGCTAGGCTAAGCAATCTGCTTGGGTTCGCTCGCTCTCAGTAGCCTTTGGTCCCTGAACGCTTTCCACACCACTTTGGAGGATGGGAATGAATATAGCAGTCTGCCAATCTCTGACCTGGAGGAGCCCAGAGCTCGGGGCTGCACTCCTCAGTGTGCCCTCAGAGAAAAGCAGTCAATCCCTCCCATCTCCCTGATCTCCAGCCTCACTCTGAGCTCACGAGGCCTGTGACGGAGAGTTTCTGTCTCTGGCGCATGGCTCCATTTGAAGTCCCCAAACCCAGCCGATTCCTGTAGTGGGCTCCTGTGCCACGCCCTCCAGAGGAGGAAAGAGGGGGTCTCCCCAGATCTGCCTCCTGTGGGGCTCTGCTCGAAGAACAGGCCCCACTGTGCCTCAGATCACAGTTTAAGGTAACCCCAAGCGGAAAGCTCACTCCTCAGCTCCGTCTCTGTAACCAGCTTCCCCACTCTGATACCTGGGAACTCTGCCTGGTCTTTCTGTGACCTCGCAGGTCCTGAGACCACACGGTCCCAGTCAGGGTTCCACTCCCTCCCACCCACCTCTCACGCCACACTAAGCCACTGGAGTGATGTCCCTCTATGGCCCAGACTTCTAAAAGTTCTTACCCTGTCCTCCACTGCTTTCTCACTTGCCGGACCCAGCTGATGGAGGTTTTCTCCGCCGCCTGTGGTCTCGCTTCCCATATATCACCTCAGATTCATTCTTCTGCATGTTCTACCTTCCAGAAAATAGTCACTCTTCTGTTCATAGAATTGTTACTATTCTTTTCTTTGATCTCCTGTTAAGTTTGTAGATGTTCAGAATGCTTTGATAACTATCTAGCTGAATTCCTGGGACCAGACAAAATTTAGGTCTCCTACTCCTCTGCATCTTGATCCTCCCTAATGTAAATCTTGTAAATCTCGTTATAAGTGAATAATCACCAGCAATTCATTATAGATGTGTACTTTTATGGCTATATATTCAGGAATTCAGATATTAATGCTCTATAACACAAAGAATGCCTATAAAACTGTAACATCCTTGAAGCAACGTCCAGCAGACTGACTGTGTGGGTGAGGCACTACTAAGGAGTAAAAAATATAATTCCTACACCAGGCAGTGATAGAATGTCCATCTTTTTTTTTTTAAGATTTTATTTATTTTTATTTATTCATCAGAAAGAGAGACAGAGAAAGCACACAAGCAGGCAGAGAGGCAGACAGAGGCGGAGAGAGAGGCAGGCTCCCCGCCAAGCAAGGAGCCTGCTTGCAGTACTTGATCCCAGGACCCTGGGTCATGACCTGAGCCGAAGGTAGTGGCTTAACCCACTGAGTCACCCAGGCATCCCTAGAATGTCCACCTTAATGCTTTTAGTCCATTGACATTTGCTGTAGAACCAAATGTAGCAAGATAAATATATTGTTATGGAAAACACATTTATGGTTGAAAATGCTTGCTATCCTCCATTTTTCCCTGATTTCAGCCTTCTTCTCTTCCCAGACAGTATGTGGTCCTGGGCCCCGCCCTGCTCCACACTGGGACCCCTGAGAAGGGCTACCTGAACGAGACAGTGTCTGTAAGTGCTTCCTTGGAGTCCATCGGGAGCAACCAGAGCCTCTTCACTGACCCGGTGGTGGAAAAGGACTTCTATCACTGCATCTCCCTCACTGTGAGTACGATCTGCCTGTCCTTGTTTGATACAGCATATTGAGGCATGGTGATGGGGAAATGGTGCTGAATCCCAAAGAATGACTTTACTGTTAGTGAGGACTTCATAAGGGATGAAAGAGAGTGGGTTTTTAGCTACCAAGGATCAAAGTATGGATCTTCCACCAACTTAGGAGAGAAATATTTTTTATGGGTTAAAATCCAATTTAAGTTCTTAAAGAAAATCCTGTTAGCCATAGAAAACATATGACTTGGTCAGAGAGATTTTTTACCTTAGATATATAACCATCTCTTCAAGGCCAGTAGGACAGTGCCTAGAAAGAGGTTATACAAAAATCTCAAGGTAGGACAACATGTAGCAGAATGTTTCCCCTGTAGTGAGATGTTAGACATCTCTGTCCTCTGAATGTGTAAATGGTGCAAGATACTCAAAGCAAACCTCCAGTACCTCTTCAAGGTTGCCCAGCTTGGGATACTCAGCTATCATATTCTCCCACGTTTTTACAGAGAGACTTCTTTCCATTCCTCCACAATGTATATACTCTGTTAATAGGATTTAAGAACGAGAGTTCTTGGTAAGCTATATGGAGATTTGGGTCCCACTGATGTGTGCTCTCACTGATCTATTTCCCCTATATCTTATATTATTATCTCCAAGCATTTCTACAGAAATATTTCTATTTACTTAGCACTTTGTGAGACGGAAAGAGAGACAGAAAACAGTCATGGATGAAGGATTGGGAGGGAGAAGATTGTGAGGCTCCTCAGCAGTGTTCTTTATTCCGTAGCTCCCAAGGATCTCATCCTCCTCACAGGTGGCATTCCTCACTGTACAGATAAAGGGACCAACACAAGACTTTACGAAGAGGAACACAGTGCTGGTAAAGAATGCTCAAAGTCTGGTCTTTACCAAGACAGACAAACCCATCTATAAACCAGGACAGACAGGAATGTCGGGAAATTCCTCTATATTTCCCTCAGTCAGGGGCAGTGGTGACAAGGAGAGGACTCCCCTCAGCAGGTTTTGCAAACTAAACTTGCAAAATCCCCGTGTCTTAGCTTCCTGCCTTATCACTCACATTCCCTGCTTTACCATGCCTGAGTCTTACCAGGGAATTTCTTTTTCAGTAAAATTCCATATTGCCTGTGTGGATGAGAATTTTCACCCCCTGAATGAACTGGTAAGTATCTCAAGAGTTATGGTTTTGGTGGGAGGTTGGGTGGGAGTGGTCATCCAAGTGGGAACAGGAAGGCCCAGGAAAAGCAAGAAGACAAAAAACATTCCTTTTGGAACCTGGGCTCCAGCCACACCACAGATCTAGACCCTTGTGGAAGGCCTAACTGAAGGGTGAGAGATGATAAAGCTATTTCTCTTATACAGTAATTAATCATTTGACAATAGCTAGATTTATTGCTGTGAACACAATACGTTAAACATGATGAAGAGACATAATAAAAAATTTAGGCGCTATCTATAGCCATACTCTCAAGGAGCTTGTGATTAACTAATTAAATTAAAGCATAAATTAATTAATTAAAGCATGAAGAGTTTCACTGATTCTGCATATATCTCTCCATCTATCTGTAATAGACATAATGTAATATGGTAATAAATATATATATTTATATTTTATATATATTTTTGATAATATATATTAATACACAATGTAGCATAGATATAATATAGAATATACATTATATACAAAGATTTTGTTTTTGCTAATTGGGTGTCCCTTATTCTAACTAGCTTTCAACAAAGCAAAGGAATAAAGCTAATTTAAAAACACTGAAAAAATAAAATAAAACAAACACAATTTTTAAATTAGAAAAAATACTCTTGGTTAACTGTTAACCAAATCATTCTGAGAACTGTATTCCTATTTGGTCTTAATTTTAATAACACATCACTCTATTAATATCCACTTCCTAAATCTATGCAACTAAATAGTATAGTCATTTTCTTTACTTCAGTACTTAATTACTAGTAAATAATATTAATAAAATAATAAATATTAAGAAAACGTATTCACCAATAATATTTTTCAAGGAAATGGCAACACGATTGTTGTGGAAATACTTATGCTTTTCTAAGAACTATTTCCTGGTTTCCCTAAGTAATTCTAGTTCTCTAATGTTTCAGGTTAAATTTTGTTATATCTTACTACAAATACTATTTTTCCTAAGTAAGCTATTGAATCATGAGTCTGAAATCACAGCCTTTGGTGAAATTCTAATCACATCGCTTCTTTCCTTTTTTCATATCGATTCCCCTGGTGTACCTTGAAGTAAGCAACAGAAAGAGTCTCATATAAAGAAATCAACACGTTTAAAGTTAGAAGTTCTGATATTCCTTACAGATGAATTACTATTAAAAAAAGATCCTTTCAGATCTAAAATTTCCTACTCTCAAATGTCAGGTTTATTCTATTTTATCTTCTGTGTTTATCTCTTCAGAAGGCAAGGCCAGTTACCAACCCCAGAGTCATTTGTTTGGTTCAAGGACTATCATGGCTACATAATTACTCCCCTTGCCCCTTGTTTATCTCTAGGACCCAAAAAGAAATCGAATTCGACAATGGCAGAGTCTCAGGTTGGAGAGTGGCCTCCAACAGCTGGCCTTTCCTGTCTCGTCTGAGCCCATTCAGGGTTCTTACAAGCTGGTGGTACAGAAGGAGTCAGGTGAAAGGATAGAGCACCCCTTCACTGTACAAGAATTTGGTATGCATTCTGAAAACTGAAAAGGACATAACTTTTGGGTTCATACCGTGCATTCACTTGGGCTTTCTGAATCTCCCATAGGTATGTTGAACTTGGGTTAGAATCAACTTGAGCGGTTTCTAAAGCCATCATAATTCTGTGCACCAGAAACTCACAAGAGCTTGATTGTCAGTAGCAAGTTATACTTTGCCGAGTATCAAAATTCTTATTGTGGTGGAGCCAACATCCCTTGACAGTGTCAATAAGATCTGCTGTGATCATAAAGTCATTTAAATTTTGCATGAATTGTTAAAACTTATTGTCTTAAAGCTGGCACATGAAAAATGGATCTAGCATTTCAGGGTATTATTTTGGGGAAAGTTAGAGACATGAAATATTTGTTTCCATTAAATGTTCACCAGTCTCTCTAGTTCCATTATCTCTATCAACAGTGCTTTCCAAGTTTGAGGTCAAAGTTCAGGTGCCAAACATAATCAGTATCCTGGATGAAAAGTGAACATATCAGTATATACTTTAAATTGCTTTTGTCTGAAATTTCATATTTTGCCTCAATTTTGCATCATTATATATATAATTAGAAATTAACTTTCCACAGAATTAAAAAATTAAAAGATTATTTCAATGACTTATTTCAACTTCTCATTACTAAATTTTTCAAACATACAAAGGAATAGAGGACCCCCATAATCATGATTTTAACAATTGGCATCATTCTGTATTTGCTACACTATTTTCTTTGCTTTAATATTTCAGGATAAATTACAACGATCATGACATTGTGCCTTAGATGCAGTACTGTGTACCGCTAAAAATTACTGACATTTTTCCCAACATAGTCATGATCCCATTATGACACTTTACAACATTAAAAGTAATTTTCCAATACTAAATCTTATTTTACAGTCAAGCTCCCTCAGTCTTTCTAAAAATGCTGTTTACCCATTGCTTTCAGTTATTATGACTCACGTGTACCCTTCTGTTCCAACTCTCTACAATGGAAATTTTCAACAGAATGCAAAAGTTAACAAAATAGTAAAATGAAAATCCACGTACCCATCAGCCATGATAAAAATTATGAAATTTTGTCAAGTTTGTTCCATTTATTTTCCCTCCTTCCAATTTTTTTCTCCAAAGTTTTTTAACAAGCCATGGGAATCTGTAAATATATTAAAGCTTTAAAGGTCCTTACCTTACCTTGCCTGGGTGACTCAGTCCATTAAGTATCTGCCTTCAGCTCAGGTTATGATTCCAGGGACCTGGAATTGAGCCCTCCATCGGGCTTCCTGCTCATAGGGAGCCTGCTTCTCCCTCTCCCTCTGTCTGCTGCTCTGCCTACTTGTATTTTTCTCTCTCTTTCTCTGTCAAACAAATAAATAAGTAAAAACAAAAATCTTTGACCTCTTTTTCTTCCCATGATGTTATTTTATTGAAAAGCATAGGTCAGTTGGGTAACAAAAGCCCCACTTGCTGGATTTGCCTGATTGCTTCCTCATGATACATTGAATTGATTAATTTTAATTTCTCCTCTGGCCAATTTCAAGAGGATACCTGGAGTATTTTGCATAGATTGGTCATAGATCCTCTTGGTGCAGTGTAAGAACAGATTTTTAAAACCTGAAATAATCTCTGTTTTTAATTTTTTGAGAAACCTCCATGCTGTTTTTCATTGTTACTGCACCATTTTACATTTCCATCAACAATGTGCATAATGACCAGTATGATAAAGTTTCTCCCTATATTTTTTATAGAAATTTTATAATATCAGGTCTTACATTTAAGTCTTTAATCTCTTCTGAGTCAATATTTGTGTATGGTGTAATTAACATAAGGGTTTAATTTCATTCACTTGCTTGTGGATATCCAGTTTTCCTGACAATGTTGTTGAAGATGCTATCCTCTCTTTGTATTTTTGGCACCCTTTTCAAAGACCAACAGAATATTTATAAATGAATTTATTTCTGGGCTTTGATCCATTGAAAAGGGAAAAAGCTTTTCCTTTTTTCTCAAGACTGTTTTTAGTATTTAGGGTCCTTTGTTGTTCTATGTGAATTTTAAGATTTTTTTTGCTATTCCTGTAAAGAATACCATTACGATTTTGATCAGGACTTCATTGAATCTGGAGATTGCCTTGGGTAGTATGGATATCTTAATATTGTCTTCCAATCCATGAACATAGGATGCCTTTCCATTTATTTGTGACTACTTTCTTTCATTGATGTTTTGTAGTTTTTCAGTGTACAAGTCTTTCACCTTCTTGGTTAAGTGTATTACTAAGTCTTTTATTCTTTTTGTTGCTATTGTAAAGAGGACTGTTTTCTTCATTTCTTTTTCGTATAGTCCATTGTTAGTGTACAGAAACACAGCTGGGTTTGTATGTTGATTTTGTATCCTGCAACTTTATGGGATTGGTTTATTAGTTCTAACTTGCCAGGGACCAGGCTAAGTAATCCACTTGGGTTCACTTTTGGGAGCTTTTGTTCCCTTGAACGTTGTCCGTAGAGTTCTGGAGGACCGGAATGAAAATGGTGGCCTCCAAATCTCCGGCCCAGAGGAGCCAAGAGCTCAGGGCCCCACTCCTCAGTGTGTCCTTGGAGAAAAGCACTCAATCACTCCCATCTCCCTGGCCTTCAGCTGCACTCCAAGCTCACCCAGCCTGTGACCAAGCATCTCTGTCTCTGGCACACAGCCCCACCTGGAGTCTCCAAACCCCACAGATCCCTGCGCTCTTCCAGGGGGGTCTCCCTGGATCTTGTGGGGTCCACGCTCACAGAGCAGTGGCCTGAGCCACGGATCAGAATTTAAGGTAACCCCGGTTTGAGAGCTCACTCCTCATCTCTGTCTCTGTAGCTGGCTTCTCCACTCTGGTACCTGTGAGCTCTGCAACACTGAGACACCCCCATCCTTCTGTGATGCGCGGGACCTGAGACCACACTATCCCCGCGTGGGCTTCTCCCCGGCTTAGCCTTTGGAGAGATGTCCCTCAGTGGAGCAGACTTTTAAAAGTTCTGATTTTGTGTTCCATTGTTCCACCACTTGCCGGGAGCCGGCCCCTCCCCCCACGGTCTATCTTCCCATCGCTCTGGATCCCCTTCTCTGCTGGTCCCACCTTTCAGAAAGTGGTCGACTTTCTATTTCCAGAATTGCTGCTCTACTTCTCTTTGATCTCCTATTAGGTTAGATTTGTAGGGGTTCGGAATGGTTTGATAGCTATCCAGCTGATCTCTTGCTACCTGATGTCATCTCAGCCTGCTACTTCTCCACCATCTTGACTCCTCCCCCCATAACATATCTTTTTAAAATAATCAATGAAAGGTCTTGGAATTCAGCATACTGATTTTTAAAACAAGAATATGTAGATGGACTGATTAGGAGAATAGAGAGCACTGAAGAGAGAGTCACTAAATGGAAGATGAAATTCATGAATTATCATAGAACTCAGCCCTGAGGAATCTCCTGATATTCCTTAAACACAGTTTTGTTCTTTGCCTTTTCTACCTATTGCTTTAATTCTTTTTTAACACAGAAACCATATATATATACTCTGTGTAATTAAAAATAAAGATAATTTACATTTAAAAGTAAAAAATAGTGTATGCTCATTATGGCATATTTTGGAAATGCAGAAAAGTTAAAAGATGCAAAATAGTATCCCAAGAAATTAAAGCCAACAATCATTCTATTTCTCTTTTATTAATGCCTTTCTTTGTTTATATTGTCTTAGTGATTTAGATACATGACTTCTACATGTTATTTCCAATTTATAATTAAAATCTATCTTTGCCTAAAGTATTTAATGCAGTTAAAAACCCATTGTTATAGATTTCCTCCAGAAACTAAAATTTAACGTAGCTATTTAAATGTAGGTGCACTGGGGCACCTGGACGGCTCAGTGGGTTAAAGCCTCTGCCTATGGCTCAGGTCATGATCCCAGGGTCCTGGGATGGAGCCCCGCATCAGGCTCTCTGCTCAGTGGCAGCCTGCTTCCTCCTCTCTCTCTCTCTCTCTCTGCCTGTTTCTCTGCCTTCTTGTGATCTGTCTGTCAAATAAATAAAATCTTTTTTTAAAAATTTAAAAAATAAATGAAGGTGCACTAATGGTTTTACCCACTAAAGAAGGGTTTCGAGACAGGTTCACAGGTTAACAACAATAATCTCAGTAATTTTATTGTTTTTATTTTATTAGGTATGCATATGGCAAACCTATAGAAGGAAACATTCAGCTTACTGTGTGCAAGGAATCTATTTCTTATTGAAAGTAGCTCAGAGAATTTAAAATAAGAAATTAACCAAAATTGCCTTATGTCAACATCTCAGAGATAATCATGATTCAATTTGGCTTATTTTCCTCAGGTCTCATAATTGAGATTGTGCTCTACTGGGTTTTTAGTCTGCCTTTTTTGAAACCTAACATTACCTATAGTGACTTTGCCATATCATTAGAATAATTGAAAAACATGAAATTAGTAGCTTCATGATAGACCATCGTGCAGATACACCATAACTTTGTACATGTGCTGAACTTTCATTAATGTTAAATTCAGAACTCAGAATAATGTGGTATAAACATTCTCATACATAAATATGTATCCCGAGATTATTACTGACTTCAGATAGATATTTGTAGGTGAAATTTTTGAAGTTCTGATATGTCACCAGGTTGATGTTTATAGTAAAGTTATGCATGAAAGTACTCCCATTACACATACACTGTCTGTGTAATTAATACAACTATCACTAGTGTTGAGTAATGGAAGTATTAAAACAAAAATCTTCACAAATAGGAGAGCAACAAAGATGATGCTTCATGTCCCTTCTGGTTTCTAGTACAATGA
The DNA here is from genome assembly GCF_902655055.1 of Lutra lutra. Taxonomy (NCBI): domain Eukaryota; kingdom Metazoa; phylum Chordata; class Mammalia; order Carnivora; family Mustelidae; genus Lutra; species Lutra lutra. Next base: position 91,542,735 of record NC_062285.1, read on the forward strand.
GTCCAGAAGAGAAATACTTTGTATGTGATTATTTTCAGTGTTTATTTTCACCCTTGTAGCTGCCCTTGAAACTTTCTGGTCTATTTTAATTTTACTTCCAACTAATGTTATCAACCTAGAATTTATTTCAGTATATTGTATGATCTGTATATGATTAGTTTCTAAATAGGTTACCACTTACCAGAAATGTCTTGTTAGTTAATGTTGTCTATGCCGACTGAATTCTGACACCAAATTTATTATATTGCTTGTTGTCTTCTCTACTTATTCCGTAGCTTGATCTACCTTTCTATTTTATACTATACTCTTTCAATCACTGTAATAATATAGCATGCGTTTTCCATGAAGCTTTCTATGTTATTTCTAGGATGAGGATGAAGTTTAAGGGGAGCTTTGCAGAGCATTCTGTGCTTCCTTTGATTCTAAATACCTCCTCAGGCACATAGTAATTTACATATTGTGTCCCTCCTCCTATAAATTCCCTGGACTTTCCTTTCTTTAAGAAATAAAAATAAATTTTAAAATATTTTAATAAATAAGTTATAGTTTCTAATGTTATAAACAGTACTTTTGGAAGATATAAAATCCCCACCCCAAAAGAAATGTGGAAAGAAAGAAACCAATCTGAGTTTTCACTATTTTTCTTTTATTAAAAAGAAATGTGTTCCCTCCTCTGAATTCCATGGGCCTGACATGTCGATCCTATGTTTTGTTCAAGGGGAAGTGGATAATGAAGTCTTTCTCACTGCATTTGTTATTAATGCAACTGCTAGAAACTTGTCACCCCATCTCAGTACATAGCGCACTGGTGATATCCAAAATTTGCTTCTTATGAGCTAAACACTTTACGCCAACAAACGCTAACAGGAATTAGAATTACATGTTTGTGGCTACCACAAAAGAATGCTGGATCTAATAATATCCTTCTTAATAGTGAAATCACGTCTTCACAGAAATTAAAACTTCACAGAATTTAAAACATTCACATAGCATTTCCCCTTTGAAAATTTCAGGACAGACAAGATCCATTGCTGATTTTCCTATAGCGATGAACACTTCTACTAGTCTAATCATCTAGTGATGAACACTCTTCATATGTGTTTGCATGTTCATGTTTGTGGGCATGGTGGAGGGGGTCATGGAGAGAACTTGACCACTGGTTGACCTCCAGGCTCAATTTCCCCAGTTGGAGGCTCCTCATCTCTTCTCTGTCCTTGGAATATACATAGGACAGCAGCCTTGAGATGGTCATGTGGTGTTGAGAGCTTCTGGCTGGTGTCAGTGACTGAATCCAGGTAAGACCTCCACATAAACTTTTAAGATATGGCACGTGGGTGCAGGGATTCACTCATCCTGAGGCTGCCCAAGACAAGCCTCATATGTAAGTTCCCTTGTTTACTAAACCTACCACTTACCATCTGGAGTGGCTTGCCTCCTTCCTTGGTCTCTCCCTGCCCTCCACATATGGGAGGGTGCTGGTTTCTGATTTTACCTGGGAAGTACCTGAGGGGATTGTGAGCCAACAACTGGTGAGCCAGCCAGAAAACTGAAGAAATGGCCTTGGGAAAGAGACATCTGTAGGGGAAATCCCATACTGTCCATGGACTTCCATGTGAGAAGGAGTAGCTTGTATGTTAGATGCTTGTGGACTGCAGTGTGAGTACAAGAACCCAATACCATTGGCTGGCATGGTACACTGATATCCATGCTGAGTCCAGTTGTAGAACAAGACCTTATCATGATGGGCAATCCATTGCTGATTTGGGGGAGACTAATAAATCCTGGGAAGAGATACAATCTGTGGGAAAGACCCAGGACAGAGAAGGAGCTTGGAAAGCCAAGAGGCTATCCTAATTAACTGTAAAGGGTCAGATAAATGTAACCCAGAAGCAAATATGGCTTGACCTCTTTGCTATGGAGACCCCATCTGAACACACAGACAACCTAACACCATGCTGAAAGCCCTGTGGAAAGCCCTAAAGTCTGAGCAACAGTTCAGACCCGCCACACCTGCCCCTGTCATCCCAGATGCACCATCTGCTCCAGCAGGGGCCTCAGGGACACAGTGCTATTCAAGATGGGTGCCTCCTGTGCCCTGGGTATAAACTGCAGGCCAAGACTGCCTCCAGGTGAGAGCCATTGAGAGTGACCAGAAGTCTCATGTTGAGCACACAATGCACTGGTTCTCCAGAAATACACAAAGGGTAGCTCTGGTGGGCAGTAAAGCTGATCCTTTAATGCATGGCAACCCTCAGAAGCTTTCTGGCCCCCTTGAGGGCCTTGACAGATATGAAAGGCACACAATTATAGTCAGGAAGGGCCTCTGGACTCTGAAAATTGGGTATTCCCCACCCCTGCCCCCAGCCTTGTGGCTTTGCCCAACATTGCCACCATCTTAGATATCTTGGCCAAGGTCCTAGGAGTATATCACACTCTGCTGGACTTAGTAAATGTCTTTTTCAGGATAGCCCTGGCCACTGCATCTCAGGATTAATTTGCCATCCTGTAGGAGAGGCAACAATGATCCTTTCATGTGCTTCCCCAAATTTATCTGCACAACCCCACCTCATGTCATGGGATGGAACCCCAAGATCTGCCCCTGTTGTCCTTCCCCACATCAGTAAAATAGGCCCCTTCCATTGATGTTATAAAGTTAACATGGAAACACTTGCTTCTGCTGCAGGACGCTCTGCAGGTTTTGCTGGAACATCTGTGAAGGAGACGATGGACAACTAACCCAAAGAAAAGTCAAGGGCCAGGCACCACTGTCAATCTTTGGGGAATTTTTTGGTTGGGTGAGACCTGTGTTGTCTAAGAAAGTGTGATTGATAAGGTGCAAAACTATCCAACCCCTAAGCATGTGAACAAGGTATAAACCTTTGTAGGGATCTGGAGGCTTTGGAGGACTTTTATTCCCTACCTGGCACTCATCCCTTATATTGCCTGGTAAAGAAAGGGCACCTGTGGGACCGAAGATCAGCAACAAGCTGCCTTTCAAAAAACAAAAGTACTGGTAAAACAGATTAAAGCTTTGGGCATCTCCCAAGTAGGGCTACTGTTTGAGTTCAAAGTTTCCATGACTCTATAAAGTATGGGTTGGACCTTGTGGCAGAAAAAACAGGAGTGACTACTCTTAGGTTCTGGTCTCAGCTCTAGAAGAGGCCAGGAACCTGATATACCCCCTAAAGTAATCATTCCTAGCAGTGTATACAGCACCCCTCTCCCGCCCCCCACCAAGTAGAGCAGCTCACTGAAGGACAGCACGTTATGGTAACTTTCCTGCCTAGCAAGGAATGGGTTGACAATATGTTTCATCAATTCAGCTGTCATGGCTCAAAACCCCACTTTGACCAAGTGACATGTCTCTCTGCAGCAGAGGAGTACTGTCTTTAGACAAGTGGATGCTACTAGTATGTAGATCCCGGAGATTCCTCCACCCCTAGTCCTATAAAGAAGGAGCAGGATAAATTTCCTCTGATGCCTGGTATACAGCAGGATCTGGTCAAGGAAATCTGCCCACATGGACTGTGGACCGTGTTCAGCACAACACTGACACCATTTGGTTGGAAATAGGAACAAACCACAGCAGCCAGTAGGTGAGCACAGCATGATCTGGCTGGTGATCACTCATAAACCCTGCCCATTAGCCTCTTGTACTGACTATCGGGCTGGTCCAAAGAGATTAACCCAATGTCTTGGACAATGGGAAGCCAAGAAGTGGATGATCACGAATGGGCCCTTATGGGGTCAGGATGTGTGTGGGTTCACCTGCAAAAGCCTGAAACCGTCCTCATTGTCTTCCACATCCTGCCTCATAAGTCACTGGCACCCTCTGCCATTCAAAAAGCTGATGCCCTAGCTCAGGGGTGAGCCTTACCAACTGACCCTTCAGTAGGTCATAGAAGAAGGGACCCCTGCAATGCTGCCCAAGTGAGGTGGCATATAGCCAAGGATGCCAGGTTGTCCTTGAAGTACAGTAACTTGGTTCGTGAAATAAGAACATGTCCTGTGTGTTCTAGACAATGCCCAAGGCAACTGCCAAAGGAGTCAGGGACATTCACCAGAGTTCCCAACCGGTAAGAGATTGGCAAAATGATTATATTGGTGTCCACCTTCCAAGTGGGGTTTCTAAATGTCTTGGAATGTGTGGGCACTGCATCACAACTAATTTCAGTTTATTATTAAATTATTCCAATATCAGAACCATGAAAGCTATAAAGGTTATGATAAATTACTTTGCATAAAAATGTATTTTTATTGTTAACTTGTTTTCCTAAATAATGCACACATTTTTTCAATTAGATTTTGTACCTTTTTTAAAAAGTCATGAAAGGTGCAGCACTTCTAACATGGCAGCCCCTGATGCTTCAGGCTTTGTACCTATTAAATCATCTGTTAAGAAGGGAAAGAATTAAATCTTTCTTAATTAAAATAACTTCAAAGATAGATATAATGCCTTAGGTCCTGTGCTGTACATTCGCCCCAAGTTGATTTTAAAAGGACACGATTTCTATTTGTAAGGAATAAAACTTGAGTCTCATATGTCTCTAGGAGTACAACATTGAACTTCTCAAATTCATATTCTTACATTGTCGAGACAGTCATGAAAAAATGAAACAGGTACATGAGTTGGTGTTCAGTATTATTCTATCCTTTTTTATTATCTTATCTACTAAAAATTAGAAACTAATATTTACCCATCTCTCAAAATGATATCTCTAAAAATGTTGAATAAGCGAGTCTCACAGATTAATATTTATTATTGAGGTAATATGGAAACACTGCAAGTATTTATAATGACACAGAAAAAACACCAACTTGAAACTGAACTTGTTCCCTGAATTTTCAGCACATTTATCCTCTTCATTTTAGCTTCAGGAAGATGGCAAAGTAGAAATCAAAACCGGCCATGCCTTTTTCTTTCTGGAAAATATAAGTTTATTCTCATAATCTGGTTTGTGTGTTGGTGTATCTATCTTGAGGCATATTGTGAGTTAATTTTTTAAAAATTTTTCCTAAGGATGTAAGTGTCAAAATAATATTGGGTTTTTTTTTAAGATTTAATTTATTTATTTGACAGAGAAAGACACAGCAAGAAAGGGAACACATGCAAGGGGAGTGGGAGAGGGAGAAGGAGAAGCAGGCTTCCAGCCGAACAGGGAGTCCAATGTGGGGCTAGATCCCAGGACCCTGGGATCATGACCTGAGCCAAAGGCAGATGCTTAACGACTGAGCCACCCAGGTCCCCCTCCAAATAACATTGTTAAAATGATTTTTAATATTTGAAATGAAGGGAAACTGAAGAAATAGATTTCAATATGCAAAAAAGTATTGATTTATTACTTGATTACTCAAAAGGAAATTCAATTCTCATTCATTGAACAAGATGCCCATAGAGCCAACATTCAGGCTACACCCATTGAACCCTATGATTACTTTGCAACCGTAAGACTTTTATTTAATTTTGGGGCTGTTTACATTCTAGATTACAGTAAATATAAACCAGTTCTCATTTTCTCTACTCGTGTTATAGTTCCTATTTACAATCACCTTCCCTTATTATCTTGTAATTCTTCATGCCACTTAATGCAAGATATTTCAGAGTTTAAACAGCAAGTAAGTTTTAGATTTGTCTATCTGGACACAATTGGCATGATTCTTCTTAACCAGACTTTTCACTAAAATATTTAGTTAAATTCAAGGAGAATAAATGTAAAGCAGGTTATCTGTCTGAGTAAATTGTAGATTCAGGCAAAACTAACTTAATGGGGGGGAGGAGTCAAGATGGCGAGAAGTAGCAGGCTGAGACTACTTCAGGTAGCGGGAGATCAGCTAGATAGCTCATCTAAAGATTGCAAACACCTACAAATCCAACGGGAGATCGAAGAGGAGAAGAACAGCAATTCTAGAAACAGAAAATCAACCACTATCTGAAAGGTAGGACTGGCGGAGAAGTGAATCCAAAGCGACGGGAAGATAGACCGCAGGGGGAGGGGCCGGCTCCTGGCAAGCGGCGGAGCAACGGAGCACAAAATCAGGACTTTTAAAAGTCTGTTCCGCTGAGGGACATCACTCCAGAGGCTTAACCGGGGTGAAGCCCACAGAGGGTCAGCGTGGCCTCAGGTCCCGCAGGGTCACAGAAGGATCGGGGGTGTCTGAGTGTCGCAGAGCTTACAGGTATTAGAACGGGGAAGCTGGCTACAGAGACAGAGCCGAGGAGTAAGCTCTAAGCTCGGGGTTACCTTGAACTGGTCGCAGGCTCGGTCAGCTCGGGGTGCGGCCGGAGGCCAGGGTGACGGGAGTAACTGGGCGCTGTTCTCTGAGGGCGCACTGAGGAGTGGGGCCCCGGGCTCTCGGCTCCTCCGGGCCGGAGACCGGGAGGCCGCCATCTTCATTCCCGTCCTCCAGAACTCTAAGGAAAGCGCTCAGGGAACAAAAGCTCCGGAAAGCAAACCCGAGCGGACTACTCAGCCCGGCCCCGGGTAAGGGTGGTGCAACTCCGCCTGGGGCAAAGACGCTTGAGAATCACTACAACAGGCCCCTCCCCTAGAAGAGCAACAAGAAACCCAGCCAGGACCAAGTTCACCTACCAAGGAGTACAGTTTCAATACCAAGGAGAGCATCAGAATTCCAGAGAAGGAGAAAGCAAAGCACGGAACTCATGGCTTTCTCCCCATGATTCTTTAGCCTTGCAGTTAATTTTTTTTTCTTTTGTTTTTCAATTTTTTTTCTTCTTCTGCTAAATTTTTTTAACTTTTACCGTTTCTTTTTTAACGTTTTCTAACTAGTTTATCTAATATATATATTTCTTTTCCTTTTTATATTTTTTCTTTATTGGTTTTCTGTTTTTAATTGTTTCTTTTTTTCTTTTTTTTTCTTTCTGAACCTCTTTTTATCCCCTTTCTCCCCCCTCACGATTTGGGATCTCTTCTGATTTGGCTAAAGCATATTTTCCTGGGGTTGTTGCCACCATTTTAGTATTTTACTTGCTCCTTCATTTACTCTTATCTGGACAAAATGACAAGGCGGAAAAATTCACCACAAAAAAAGAACAAGAGGCAGTACCAAAGGCTAGGGACCTAATCAATACAGACATTGGTAATATGTCAGATCTAGAGTTCAGAATGATGATTCTCAAGGTTTTAGCCGGGCTCGAAAAAGGCATGGAAGATATTAGAGAAACCCACTCAGGAGATATAAAAACCCTTTCTGGAGAAATAAAAGAACTAAAATCGAACCAAGTTGAAATCAAAAAAGCTATTAATGAGGTGCAATCAAAAATGGAGGCTCTCACTGCTAGGATAAATGAGGCAGAAGAAAGAATTAGCGATATAGAAGACCAAATGACAGAGAATAAAGAAGCTGAGCAAAAGAGGGACAAACAGCTACTGGACCACGAGGGGAGAATTCGAGAGATAAGTGACACCATAAGACGAAACAACATTAGAATAATTGGGATTCCAGAAGAAGAGGAAACAGAGAGGGGAGCAGAAGGTATATTGGAGAGAATTATTGGAGAGAATTTCCCCAATATGGCAAAGGGAACAAGCATCAAAATTCAGGAGGTTCAGAGAAGCCCCCTCAAGATCAATAAGAATAGGTCCACACCCCATCACCTAATAGTAAAATTTACAAGTCTTAGTGACAAAGAGAAGATCCTGAAAGCAGCCTGGGAAAAGAAGTCTGTAACATACAATGGTAAAAATATTAGATTGGCAGCAGATTTATCCACAGAGACCTGGCAGGCCAGAAAGAGCTGGCATGATATATTCAGAGTACTAAATGAGAAAAACATGCAGCCAAGAATACTATATCCAGCTAGGCTATCATTGAAAATAGAAGGAGAGATTAAAAGCTTCCAGGACAAACAAAAACTGAAAGAATTTGCAAATACCAAACCAGCTCTACAGGAAATATTGAAAGGGGTCCTCTAAGCAAAGAGAGACCCTAAAAGTAGTAGATCAGAAAGAAACAGAGACAATATACAATAACAGTCACCTTACAGGCAATACAATGGCACTAAATTCATATCTCTCGATACTTACCCTGAATGTTAATGGGCTAAATGCCCCAATCAAAAGACACAGGGTATCAGAATGGATAAAAAAACAAAACCCATCTATATGTTGCCTACAAGAGACTCATCTTAAACCCGAAGAAACCTCCAGGTTTAAAGTGAGGGGGTGGAAAAGAATTTACCATGCTAATGGACATCAGAAGAAAGCAGGAGTGGCAATCCTTATATCAGATCAATTAGATTTTAAGCCAAAGACTATAATAAGAGATGAGGAAGGACACTATATCATACTCAAAGGAACTGTCCAACAAGAAGATCTAACCATTTTAAATATCTATGCCCCTAACGTGGGAGCAGCCAACTATATAAACCAATTAATAACAAAATCAAAGAAACACATCGACAAGAATACAATAATAGTAGGGGATTTTAACACTCCCCTCACTGAAATGGACAGATCATCCAAGCAAAAGATCAACAAGGAAATCAAGGCCTTAAATGACACACTGGACCAGATGGACATCACAGATATATTCAGAACATTTCATCCCAAAGCAACAGAATACACATTCTTCTCTAGTGCACATGGAACATTCTCCAGAATAGATCACATTCTTGGTCCTAAATCAAGTCTCAACCGGTATCAAAAGATTGGGATCATTCCCTGCATATTTTCAGACCACAATGCTCTAAAGCTAGAACTCAATCACAAGAGGAAATTTGGAAAGAACCCAAATACATGGAGACTAAACAGCATCCTTCTAAAGAATGAATGGGTCAACCAGGAAATTAAAGAAGAATTGAAAAAATTTATGGAAACAAATGATAATGAAAACACAACGGTTCAGAATCTGTGGGACACAACAAAGGCAGTCCTGAGAGGAAAATATATAGTGGTACAAGCCTTTCTCAAGAAACAAGAAAGGTCTCAGGTACACAACCTAACCCTACACCTAAAGGAGCTGGAGAAAGAACAAGAAAGAAACCCTAAACCCAGCAGGAGAAGAGAAATCATAAAGATCAGAGCAGAAATCAATGAAATAGAAACCAAAAAAACAATAGAACAAATCAACGAAACTAGGAGCTGGTTCTTTGAAAGAATTAATAAGATTGATAAACCCCTGGCCAGACTTATCAAAAAGAAAAGAGAGAGGACCCAAATAAATAAAATCATGAATGAAAGAGGAGAGATCACAACGAACACCAAAGAAATACAGACAATTATAGGAACATACTATGAGCAACTCTACGCCAACAAATTTGACAATCTGGAAGAAATGGATGCATTCCTAGAGACATATAAACTACCACAACTGAACCAGGAAGAAATAGAAAGCCTGAACAGACCCATAACCAGTAAGGAGATTGAAACAGTCATCAAAAATCTCCAAACAAACAAAAGCCCAGGACCAGACGGCTTCCCGGGGGAATTCTACCAAACATTTAAAGAAGAACTAATTCCTATTCTCCTGAAACTGTTCCAAAAAATAGAAATAGAAGGAAAACTTCCAAACTCATTTTATGAGGCCAGCATCACCTTGATCCCAAAACCAGACAAGGATCCCAACAAAAAAGAGAACTACAGACCAATATCCTTGATGAACACAGATGCAAAAATTCTCGCCAAAATACTAGCCAATAGGATTCAACAGTACGTTAAAAGGATTATTCACCACGACCAAGTGGGATTTATTCCAGGGCTGCAAGGCTGGTTCAACATCCGCAATTCAATCAATGTGATACAACACATTAATAAAAGAAACAACAAGAACCATATGATACTCTCCATAGATGCTGAAAAAGCATTTGACAAAGTACAGCATCCCTTCCTGATCAAAAGTCTTCAAAGTGTAGGGATAGACGGCACATACCTCAATATTATCAAAGCCATCTATGAAAAACCCACCGCAAATATCATTCTCAATGGAGAAAACCTGAAAGCTTTTCCGCTAAGGTCAGGAACGCGGCAGGGATGTCCGTTATCACCACTGCTATTCAACATAGTACTAGAAGTCCTAGCCTCAGCAATCAGACAACAAAAGGAAATTAAAGGCATCCGAATCGGCAAAGAAGAAGTCAAACTATCACTCTTTGCAGATGATATGATACTATATGTGGAAAACCCAAAAGACTCCACTCCAAAACTGCTAGAACTTGTACAGGAATTCAGTAAAGTGTCAGGATATAAAATCAATGCACAGAAATCAGTTGCATTTCTCTACACCAACAACAAGACAGAACAAAGAGAAATTAAGGAGTCCATCCCATTTACAATTGCACCCAAAACTATAAGATACCTAGGAATAAACCTAACCAAAGAGACTAAGAATCTATACTCAGAAAACTATAAAGTACTCATGACAGAAATTGAGGAAGACACAAAGAAATGGAAAAATGTTCCATGCTCCTGGATTGGAAGAATAAATATTGTGAAAATGTCTATGCTACCTAAAGCAATCTACACATTTAATGCAATTCCTATCAAAGTACCATCCATTTTTTTCAAAGAAATGGAACAAATAATCCTAAAATTTATATGGAACCAGAAAAGACCTCGAATAGCCAAAGGAATATTGAAAAAGAAAGCCAAAGTTGGTGGCATCACAATTCCGGACTTCAAGCTCTATTACAAAGCTGTCATCATCAAGACAGCATGGTACTGGCACAAAAACAGACACATAGATCAATGGAACAGAATAGAGAGCCCAGAAATGGACCCTCAACTCTATGGTCAACTCATCTTCGACAAAGCAGGAAAGAATGTCCAATGGAAAAAAGACAGCCTCTTCAATAAATGGTGTTGGGAAAATTGGACAGCCACATGCAGAAAAATGAAATTGGATCATTTCCTTACACCACACACGAAAATAGACTCAAAATGGATGAAGGATCTCAATGTGAGAAAGGAATCCATCAAAATACTCGAGGAGAACACAGGCAGCAACCTCTTCGACCTCAGCCGCAGCAACATCTTCCTAGGAACATCACCAAAGGCAAGGGAAGCAAGGGCAAAAATGAACTATTGGGATTTTATCAAGATCAAAAGCTTTTGCACAGCAAAGGAAACAGTGAACAAAACCAAAAGACAACTGATAGAATGGGAGAAGATATTTGCAAATGACATATCAGATAAAGGGCTAGTGTCCAAAATCTATAAAGAACTTAGCAAACTCAACACCCAAAGAACAAATAACCCAATCAAGAAATGGGCAGAGGACATGAACAGACATTTCTGCAAAGAAGACATCCAGATGGCCAACAGACACATGAAAAAGTGCTCCATATCACTCGGCATCAGGGAAATACAAATCAAAATCACAATGAGATATCACCTCACACCAGTCAGAATGGCTAAAATTAACAAGTCAGGAAATGACAGATGCTGGCGAGGATGCAGAGAAAGGGGAACCCTCCTACACTGTTGGTGGGAATGCAAGCTGGTGCAACCACTCTGGAAAACAGCATGGAGGTTCCTCAAAATGTTGAAAATAGAACTACCCTATGACCCAGCAATTGCACTGCTGGGTATTTACCCTAAAGATACAAACGTAGTGATCCGAAGTGGCACGTGTACCCGAATGTTTATAGCAGCAATGTCTACAATAGCCAAACTATGGAAAGAACCTAGATGTCCATCAACAGACGAATGGATAAAGAAGATGTGGTATATATACACAATGGAATACTATGCAGCCATCAAAAGAAATGAAATCTTGCCATTTGCGACGACGTGGATGGAACTAGAGGGTATCATGCTTAGCGAAATAAGTCAATCGGAGAAAGACAACTATCATATGATCTCCCTGATATGAGGGAGAGGAGATGCAACATGGGTTTGAGGGGGTAGGAGAAGAGTAAATGAAACAAGATGGGATTGGGAGGGAGACAAACCATAAGTGACTCTTAATCTCACAAAACAAACTGAGGTTTGATGGGGGGAGGGGGTTGGGAGGGGGGGTGGGGTTATGGATATTGGGGAGGGTATGTGCTATGGTGAGTGCTGTGAAGTGTGTAAACCTGGCGATTCGCAGACCTGTACCCCTGGGGATAAAAATATATGTTTATAAAGCTCTAAAAAAAAAAAAAAGAAAGAAAGGATGAATACCCAAGTTTTGTAGCAACATGGATGGGACTGGAAGAGATTATGCTGAGTGAAATAAGTCAAGCAGAGAGAGTCAATTATCATATGGTTTCACTTATTTGTGGAGCATAACAAATAGCATGGAAGACAAGGAGAGATGGAGAGGAGAAGGGAGTTGAGGGAAATTGGAAGGGGAGGTGAACCATGAGAGACTATGGACTCTGAAAAACGATCTGAGAATTTTGAAGGGGTGGGGGGTGGGAGGTTGGGGGCACCAGGTGGTGGGTATTGTAGAGGGCACGGATTGCATGGAGCACTGGGTGTGGTGCAAAAATAATGAATACTGTTATGCTGAAAAAATAAAAAAAATTAAAAAAAAGGTATTGATAAGATGTTTGTTAAAATAGAACAGAGGAAAAATTATTTTAAAATTAAGAAAAGAAAAATAAAGATATTTTTAATAATTTAACTTTAAAAGACAAAAGAATCATGGCAAAGAAGCCATGAATTCTATGGGCTGTATCCCCTAGCTCTGGAGTTCCTCAGTTCTCATTGATCAGTAAACTTGGTCTCAGCTGGATGTTCTTGCTAAACTTCTGGGAGAGGGGCTTGTTGCTGTGATTCTCAAATGTCTTTGCCTGAGATGGAATTGCACCACCCTTGCCAGGGGCCAGGCTAAGCAATCTGCTCAGGGTCGCTCACTCTCAGGAGCCTTTGTTCCCTGAATACTTTCCATACCACTTTGGAGGATGGGAATGAAGAGAGCAGTCTGCAAACCTCTGGCTGGAGGAGCCCATAGCTCGGGGCCACAATCCTCAGTGCGCCCTCAGAGAAAAGCAGTCAATCCTTCCCATCTCCCTGATTTCTAGCGGCACTCTGAGCTCATGAGGCTGTGACCGAGCGTTTCTTCTCTGGCGCATAGCTCCGATTGAAGTCTCCAAATCCAGTCGATTCCTGTAGTGGGTTCCCATGCTGCTCCTTCCAGAGGAGGAAAGGGGGAGCCTCCCCAGATCTGCCTCCTGTGGGTTTGAGCAGGGGCCCCACTGTGCCTCGGATCACAGTTTAAGGTAACCCCGAGCTGAAAGCTCACTCCTCGGCTCTGTCTCTGTAACCAGCTTCCCCACTCTGATACCTGATAGCTCTGCCTGGTCTTTCTGTGACCTCGTGGGTCCTGAGACCACACAGTCCCAGCCAGGGTTCCACTCCCTCCTACCCCCCCACCCCCCACCACACTTAGCCACTGGAGCTATGTCCCTCCATACTTCTATGTCTGGAGCTATGTCCCTCCAGACTTCTAAAAGTTCTGACCCTGTGCTCCACTGCTCTCTCACTTGCCGGACACAGCTGATGGAGGTTCCCTCCTCCACCTGCGGTCTCGCATCCTGTATATCACCTTAGACTCACTTCTCTCCATGTCAAACCTTCCAGAAAGTAGTCACTTTTCTGTTCATAGAATTGTTACTATTCTTTTCTTTGATCTCCTATTAAGATTGTGGGTGTTCAGAATGCTTTGAAACACATCTAGCTGAATTCCTGGGACCAGACGAAATTTAGGTCTCCTGTTCCTCTGCCATCTTGCTCCTCCCTAATGTAAACCTTTTTATACAGCGAATAATCACCAGCAATTCATTATAGATGTGTACTTTTATGGCTATATATTCAGGAATTCAGATAGTAATGATCTATAACACAAAGAATGCCTATAAAACTGTAATATCCTTGAAGCAACTTCCAGCAGACTGACTGTGTGGGTGAGGCACTACTCGGGACTGAAAAATATAATTCTTACACCAGGTAGTGATAGAATGTCCATCTTAATGCTTTTAGTCCATTGACATTTGTTATAGAACCAAATGTAGCAAGATATATATATTGTTATGGAAAACACATTTATGGTTGAAAATGCTTGCTATCCTCCATTTTTCCCTGATTTCAGCCTTTTTCAGGCAGTGTGTGGTCCTGGGCCCCTCCCTGCTCCACACTGGGACCCCTGAGAATGGCTGCCTCCTTCTCAGCTACCTGAATGAGACAGTGTCTGTAAGTGCTTCCTTGGAGTGCACTGGGGGCAACCAGAGCCTCTTCACTGACCCGGTGGTGGAAAAGGACTTATATCATTGCGTCTCCTTCACTGTCAGTAATATCTGCCTGTCCATGTTTGATACAGCATATTGAGTCATGGTGATGAGGAAATGGTGTTGAATCCCAAAGAATGACTTTACTGTTAGTGAGGACTTCATAAAGGACTAAAGAGAGTAGGTTTTCAGCTACCAAGGAACAAAGTATCGATCTTCCAGCAACTTAGGAGAGAAATATTTTTTATGTGCTAAATTCCAATTTAAGTTCTTAAAGAAAATCCTGTTAGCCATAGAAAACATATGACTTCGTCAGAGAGATTTTTTACCTTAGATATATAACCATCTCTTTAAGGCCAGAGTAGGACAGTGCCCAGAAAGAGATTATACGATAATCTCAAGGTAGGACAGCATGTAGCAGAATGTTTCCCCTGTGGTGAGATGTTAGACATCTCTATCCTCTGAATGTGTAAATGGTGCAAGATACTCAAAGCAAACCTCCAGTAACTCTTCAAGGTTGCCCAACTTGGGATACTCAGCTTTCATATTCTCCCACATTTTTACAGAGAGACTTCTTTCCATTCCTCCACAAAGTATATACTCTGTTAATAGGAGAATAATTTAAGAATGAGAGTTCCTGGTAAGCTATATGGAGATTTGGGTCCCACTGATGTGAGCTCTCACTGATCTATTTCCCCTATATCTTATATTATTATCTCCAAGCATTTCTACAGGAATATTTCTACTTACTTAGCACTTTGTGAGGCGGAAAGAGAGACAGAAAACAGTCATGGATGAAGGATTGGGAGGGAGAAGATTGTGAGGCTCCTCAGCAGTGTTCTTTGTTCTGTAGCTCCCAAGGATCTCATCCTCCTCACAGGTGGCATTCCTCACTGTACAGATAAAGGGACCAACACAAGACTTTAGGAAGAAGAGCACAGTGCTGGTAAAGAATGCTCAAAGTCTGGTTTTTGCCCAGACAAACAAACCCATCTATAAACCAGGACAGACAGAATGTCAGGAAATTCCTCTATTTCCCTCAGTCAGGGGCAGTGCTGACAAGGAGAGGACTCCCCTCAGCAGGTTTTGCAGACTAAACTTGCAAAATCCCCGTGTCTTAGCTTCCTGCCTTATCACTCACGTTCCCTGCTTTATCATGCCTGAGTCTTACCAGGGAATTTCTTTTTCAGTAAAATTCCATATTGCCTCTGTGGATGAGAATTTTCACCCCCTGGATGAACTGGTAAGTATCTCAAGAGTTATGGTTTTGGTGGGGGGTTAGGTGGGAGTGGTCATCCAAGTGGGAGCAGGAAGGCCCAGGAAAAGCAAGAAGACAAAAAACATTCCTTTTGGAACCTGGGCTCCAGCCACACCACAGATCTAGACCCTTGTGGAAGGCCTAACTGAAGGATGAGAGATGAGGAAGTATTTCTCTTATACAGTAATTAATCATTTGACAATAGCTAGATTTATTGCTCTGAACAGAATACATTAAACATAATGAAGAGACAAAATTAAAAAGTTAGGCACTATCCATAGGCCTACTCATACTCTCAAGAAGCTTATGATTAATTAAAGCATGAAGAGTTCATTGATTCTGAATATATCTCTCCATCTATCTGTAGTAGACAATATTGTAATATGGTAGTACATACATATATGTATATTTTATATATTTTTTTCAATAATATATATTAATACATAATATAGCATAGATATAATATAGAACATACATCATACACAAAGATCTTTTTTTTGCTAATCAGGTGTCCCTTCTTCTAACTAGCTTTCAACAAGGCAAAGGAATAAAGCTACTATGAAAACACTGAAAAAATAAAATAAAACACAATTTTTAAATTAGAAAAAATACTCCTGGTTAACTGTTAACCAAATCATTCTGAGAACTCTATTCCTATTTGGTCATAATTAAAATAACATATCACTCTATTAATATCCATTTCCTAATTTATACAACTAAACAGTATAATCATACTCTTTACCTCAGTACCTAATTACTAGTAAATAATATTAATAAATTAGTAAATATTAAGAAATTTATTCACCAATATTAAATTAGTAAATATTAAGAAAACTTACTCACCAATAATATTTTTCAAGGAAATGGCAATGCAATGATTGTTGCGGAATACTTATGCTTTTCTTAGAACTATTTATTGTTGTGGATACTTATGCTTTTCTTAGAACTATTTCCTGGTTTCCCTAAGTAATTCTAGTTCTCTAGTGTTTCAGGTTAAATATTATTGTTTCTTACTACAGATACTATTTTTCCTAAGTAAGCTATTGAATCATGAATCTGAAATCACAGCCTTTGGTGAAATTCCAACCACATCACTTCTTTCCTTTTTCCATATAGATTTCACTGGTGTACCTTGAAGTAAGCAACAGAAAGAGTCTCAAATAAAGAAATCAACACATTTAAAGTTGGAAGTTCTGATATTCCTTACAGATGAATTACTATTAAAAAATCCTTTTAGATCAAAAATTTCCTACTCCCAAATGTCAGGTTTATTCTATCTTTCTTCTGTGTTTATCTCTTCTGAAGGCAAGGCCAGTTACCAACCCCAAAGTCATTTGTTTGGTTCAAGGACTATCATGGCTACATAATTACTCCCCTTGCCCCTTGTTTATCCCTAGGACACAAAAAGAAATCAAATTCGACAATCGCAGAGTCTCAGGTTGGAGAGTGGCCTCCAACAGCTGGCCTTTCCTGTCTCGTCTGAGCCCATTCAGGGTTCTTACAAGGTGGTGGTACAGAAGGAGTCAGGTGAAAGGATAGAGCACCCCTTCACTGTACAAGAATTTGGTATGCATTCTGAAAACTGAAAAGGACATAACTTTTGGGTTCATACCATGCATTCACTTGGACTTTCTGAATCTCCCATAGGTATGTTGAACTTGGATTAGAATCAACTAGAGCAGTTTGTAAAGCCATCATAATTCTGTGCACCAGAAACTCACAAGAGCTTGATTTTCAGTAGCAAGTTATACATTGCTGAGTATCAAAATTCTTATTGCGGTGGAGCCAACATCCCGTGACAGTGTCATTGAGATCTGCTGTGATCTCTCCCTGCCTCTCTGCCCACTTGTGATCTCTGTCTGTCAAATAAACAAAACCTTTAAAAAAAAAAAAAAAGAAAAAGAAAAGAAAAATGGATCTAGCATTTCAGGGTATTATTTTGGGAAACATTGTAGACATGAAATATCTGATTTCCATTAAATGTTCACCAGTCTCCCTAGTTCCATTATCTCTATCAACAGTGCTTCCCAAGTTTGAGGTCAAAGTTCAGGTGCCAAAGATAATCAGTATCCTGGATGAAAAAGTGAACATATCAGTATGTGGAATGTGAGTTAAATTGCTTTTGTCTGAAATTTCATATTTTGCCTCAATTTTGAGTCATTATGTATATAATTAGAAGTTAACTTTCCACAGAATTAAAAATTAAAAGATGAATATTTTTTTCATGTGTCTGATAGCCATTTGTACGTCTTCATTGGAGAAGTGTCTGTTCATATCTTCTGCCCTTTTTTTGATATGATTGTCTGTTTTGTGCGTGTTGAGTTTGAGGAGTTCTTTATAGATAGGGGATATCAACCTTTGTCTGTACTGTCACTTGCAAATATCTTCTCCCATTCCGTGGGTTGCCTCTTTGTTTTCTTGACTGTTTCCTTTGCTGTGCAGAAGCTTTTGATTTTGATGAAGTCCCAAAAGTTTATTTTCGCTTTGTTTCCTTTGCCTTTGGAGACATGTCATGAAAGAAGTTGCTGTGGCTGATATCGAAGAGATTACTGCCTATGTTCTCCTCTGGGATTCTGATGGATTCTTGTCTCACGTTGAGGTCTTTTATCCATTTTGAGTTTATCGTTGTGTACGGTGTAAGAGAATGGTCGAGTTTCATTCTTCTACATATAGCTGTCCAGTTTTCCCAGCATCATTTATTGAAGAGACTGTCTTTTTTCCACTGTATATTTTTTCCTGTTTTGTCGAAGATTATTTGACCATAGAGTTGAGGGTCCATATCTGGGCTCTCTACTCTGTTTCACGGGTCTATGTATCTGTTTTTATGCCAGTACCATGCTGTCTTGGTGATCACAGCTTTGTAGTAAAGCTTGAAATCAGGTAACATGATGCCCCCAGTTTTGTTTTTGTTTTTCAACATTTCCTTAGCGATTCGGGGTCTCTTCTGGTTCCATACAAGTTTCTGGATTATTTGCTCCAGCTCTTTGAAAAATACTGGTGGAATTTCGATCGGAATGGCATTAAAAGTGTAGATTACTCTAGGCAGTATAGACATTTTAACAATGTTTATTCTTCCGATCCAAGAGCATGGAATGGTCTTCCATCTTTTTGTGTCTTCTTCGATTTCTTTCATGAGTGTTCTGTAGTTCCTCGAGTACAGCTCCTTTACCTCTTTGGTTAGGTTTATTCCCAGGTACCTTATGGTTCTTGGTGCTATAGTAAATGGAATTGATTCTCTAATTTCCCTTTCTGTATTTTCATTGTTAGTGTATAAGAAAGCCTCTGATTTCTGTACATTGACTTTGTATCCTGCCACATTACTGAATTGCTGTATGAGTTCTAGTAGTTTGGGGGTGGAGTCTTTTGGGTTTTCCATATAAAGAATCATGTCATCTGCGAAGAGAGAGAGTTTGACTTCTTCATTGCCAATTTGGATACCTTTTATTTCTCTTTGTTGTCTGATTGCTGTTGCTAGGACTTCTAATACTATGTTGAACAAGAGTGGTGAGAGTGGGCATCCTTGTAGTGTTCCTCATCTCAATGGGAAGGGATTTTCAAATTAAAACCACATTGAGATACCAACTTACACCAGTTAGAATGGCCAAAATTAGCAAGACAGGAAACAACGTGTGTTGGAGGGGATGTGGAGAAAGGGGAACCCTCTTACACTGTTGGAGGGAATGCAAGTTGGTGCAGCCACTTTGGAGAACAGTGTGGAGATTCCTTAAGAAATTAAAAATAGAGCTTCCCTATGACCCTGCAATTGCACTACTGGGTATTTACCCCAAAGATGTAGGTGTAGTGAAAAGAAAGGCCATCTGTACCCCAATGTTTATAGCAGCAATGGCCACGGTCGCCAAACTGTGGAAAGAACCAAGATGCCCTTCAACGGATGAATGGATAAGGAAGATGTGGTCCATATACACTATGGAGTATTATGGCTCCATCAGAAAGGATGAATACCCAACTTTTGTAGCAACATGGACGGGACTGGAAGAGATCATGCTGAGTGAAATAAGTCAAGCGGAGAGAGTCAATTATCATATGGTTTCACTTATTTGTGGAGCCTAACAAATAGCATGGAAGATAAGGGGAATTAGAGAGGAGAAGGGAGTTGGGGGAAATTGGAAGGGGAGGTGAACCATGAGAGACAATGGACTCTAAAAGACAATCTGAGGGTTTTGAAGGGGCGGGAGGTGGGAGGTTGGAACCAGGTGGTGGGTATTAGAGAGGGCACGGATTGCATGGAGCACTGGGGTCGTGCAAAAACAAGGAATACTGTTATGCTGAAAATAAAAAAAAATTAAAAAAATAAATAAAAATAAATAAAAATTAAAAGATTATTTCAATGACTTATTTCAACTGCTTAATTACTAAGTTTTTCAAATATACAAAGGAATAGAGGACCCCCCCCATCATGATTTTAACAATTGGCATCCTTCTATGTTTGCTACACTATTTTCTTTGCTTTAATATTTCAGGGTAAATTACAAAGATCATGGCATTATGCCCTAGATGTAGTACTATGTACCGCTAAAAATTACTGACATTTTTCCCGACATAGTCATGATGCCATTATGACACTTTACAACATTAAAAGTATTTTACCAAAACTAAATCTTATTTTACAATTAAGTTTCCTCAATCTTTCTAAAAATGTTGTTTACTCATTGCTTTCAGTTATTATGACTCAAGTGTACCCTTTTGTTCCAACTCTCTACAATGGAAATTTTCAACTGAATGCAAAAGTTAACAAAATAGTAAAATGAAAATCCATGTACCCATCAACCATGATAAGAATTATGAAATTTTGTCAATTTTGTTCCATTTATTCTCCCCCATTCCAATTTTTTTCTCCAATATTTTTTAACAAGCCATGGGAATCTGTAAATATATTAAAGCTTTAAAGGCTCTTACCCTCAGGGTGCCTGGGTGGCTCAGTCCATTAAATATCTGTCTTCAGCTCAGGTTATGATTCCAGGGACCTGGGAATGAGCCCTGCATTGGGCTCCCTACTCATAGGGAGCCTGCTTCTCCCTCTCCCTCTGTCTGCTGCTCTGCCTACTTATATTTTTTTTCTCTCTCTCTGTCAAACAAATAAATAAGTAAAAACAAAAATCTTTAACCTCCTTTTCTCCCCACGATTTTAATTTATTGAAAAGCATAGGTCAGTTGGGTTGCAAAAGCCCCACTTGATGGATTTGCCTGATGCTTCCTAATGGTACATTGAATTGATTAATTTTCATTTCTCCTCTGGCCAACTTCAAGAGGATACCTGGAGTATTTTGCATAGATAGGTCATAGATCCTCTTGGTGCCACATAAGAACAGATTTTTTTTTTTCAAAGACTCCATTCATTTGACAGAGAGAGAGAAATCACAAGTAGAATGAGAGGCAGGCAGAGAGAGAGGGGGAGGAAGCAGGCTCCCCATGGAGCAGAGAGCCCGATGCGGGGCTTGATACCAGGACCCTGGGATCATGACCTGAGCCAAAGGCAGAGACTTTTTTTTTTAAGATTTTATTTATTTATTTGACAGAAATCACAAGTAGGCAGGCAGAGGGGGTGGGGAGCAGGCTCCCCGCCGAGCAGAGAGCCCGATGCGGGGCTCGATCCCAGGACCCTGGGATCATGACCTGAGCCGAAGGCAGAGGCTTTAACCCACTGAGCCACCCAGGTGCCCCAAGAGCAGATTTTTTTAAATCTGAAATAATCTGTTTTTAATTTTTTGAGAAACCTCTATGCTGTTTTTCATTGTTACTGCACCATTTTACATTTCCATCAACAATGTGCATAATGACCAGTATCATAAAGTTTCTCCCTACATTTTTGATAGAGATTTTATAATTTCAGGTCTTACATTTAAGTCTTTAATCTATTTTGAATCAATAATTGTGTATGGTGTAATATAAGGGTATAATTTCATTCTTTTGCTTGTGGATATCCAGTTTTCCTGACAATTTTGTTGAAGATACTATCCTCACTATGTATTTTTGGCACCCTTTTCAAAGACCAACAGAATATATGTAAATGAATTTATTTCTGGGCTTTGATCCATTAAAAAGAGAAAAAGCTTTTCCTTTTTTCTCAAGACTGTTTTGAGTATTTAGGGTCCTTTGTTATTCTATATGAATTTTAAGATTTTTTTTCTCTCTTCCTGTAAAGAATGCCATTACAATTTTGATCGCGACTGCATTGAATCTGGAGATTGCCTTGGGTAGTATGGATATCTTAATGTTGTCTTCCAATCCATGAACATAGGATGCCTTTCCATTTTTTGTGACTACTTTCTTTCATTGATGTTTTGTAAGTGTACAAGTCTTTCATCTTCTTGGGTAAGTGTATTACTAAGTCTTTTACTCTTTTTGTTGCTATTGTAAATAGGATTGTTTTCTTCATTTCTTTTTCATACAGTCCATTGTTAGTGTACAGAAACATAGCTGGGTTTGTATGTTGATTTTGTATCCTGCAACTTTATGGTATTGGTTTATTAGTTCTAACATTTTTTGTGTGTGTATGATGTCATTAGAGGGGTTTCTATATATTATATTGTGTCCTCTGCAAATAGTGATAGTTTTACTTCTTTTCTGATTTGGGTGACTTATTTTTTTGGTATGCTTTCTATTTTTTTATTTGAGTATTGGAGACACATAATGTGACATTAGTTTCATTTGTACAACATAGGGATCTGACAATTTTATATGTTGTATGTATATATTTTATATTTTATATGTTTTATATGTTATATACTGAGCTCAGTCCAGGTGTAGCTACCATCTGTCACCATATAACATGATTAAAATGTCATTGAATATATTCCTTTTGCTGTGCCTTTTACTCCCATGACTTATTCATTCCATAACTGGAAACCTGTGTCTCCCATTTCCTTTCACCCATTTTGTCCATCCCCTCTAGTAATGGTCAGTTTGTTCTCTGCATGAATAAATCTGATTCTGCCTTCTGTTTGTTTATTCATTTTTTGTTTTCCAGATTCCATATACAAGTGAAATTATACAGTGTGTTTCTCTGTTTATTTCATTTACCATAATACCTTCCAGATTCAAACATGTTGTAGATGGCAAGACCTCATCCTTTTTTTTTTTTTTACTTCATTTCAGCATAACAGAATTCCAGAATTCATTGTTTATGCACCACACCCAGTGTTCCATGCAATACGTGCCCTCCTTAATACCCACCACCTGGCTCCCCCAACCTCCCACCCCCCACCCTTTCAAAACCCTCAGATTGTTTTTCAGAGTCCATAATCTCTCATGGTTCATCTCCCATTCCAATTTCCCTCAACTCCCTTCTCCTCTCCATCTCCCCATGTCCTCCATGTTATTTGTTATGCTCCACAAATAAGTGAAACCATATGATAATTGACTCTCTCCGCTTGACTTATTTTACTCAGCATAATCTCTTCTAGTCTCGTCCATGTTGCTACAAAAGTTGGGTATTCATCCTTTCTGATGGAGCCATAATACTCCATAGTGTATATGGACCACATCTTCCTTATCCATTCATCCGTTGAAGGGCATCTTGGTTCTTTCCACAGTTTGGCGACCGTGGCCATTGCTGCTATAAACATTGGGGTACAGATGGCCTTTCTTTTCACTACACCTACATCTTTGGGGTAAATACCCAGTAGTGCAATTGCAGGGTCATAGGGAAGCTCTATTTTTAATTTCTTAAGGAATCTCCACACTGTTCTCCAAAGTGGCTGCACCAACTTGCATTCCCTCCAACAGTGTAAGAGGGTTCCCCTTTCTCCACATCCCCTCCAACACACGTTGTTTCCTGTCTTGCTAATTTTGGCCATTCTAACTGGTGTAAGTTGGTATCTCAATGTGGTTTTAATTTGAATCTCCCTGATGGCTAGTGATGATGAACATTATTTCATGTGTCTGATAGCCATTTGTATATCTTCATTGGAGGAGTAAGACCTCATCCTTTTTATGCTTGAGTAGTACTTTATATAGATAGATAGATAGATAGATAGATAGATAGATAGATAGATAGATATCTCACATCTTCTTTGTCCATTCATCAATTTATGGACACTTGTGTTGCTACCATACCTTGATTATTATAAAAAATGTTGCAGTAAACATGGTGGTGCATATATCTTTTCAAATTAGTATTTTCATTTTCCTTGGATAAATATCCAGTAGCAGAATTATTGGGTCATATGGTGATTCCATGTTTAATCTTTTGAAAAACCTCCATAATTTTTCACAGTGCTGTACCAATTTACATTCCTACCAATAGTGTACTAGGATTCCTTTTTGTCCACCATCTTTGCTGACATGGGGTTTAATATCCTAAATATGTCTCTTAAGTCCATGCAATCTCTAAGGTTTTCAGTATGTTTCCTTATTGAATTTATGTCTGGATAGTCTATCTATTATTGACAGTGTGGTACTGAAGTCTCCTGCTATTATTGTATCATTGTCTGTTTCTCCTTTCTGTTCATCATCACACAGTCAACAGATACATTTGATTGCCTCCTGTGTGTCAGGCACTCTGAGAAGGGACTTTTTTTTTCACTTTAATGTGTTTCTTCTATCTGACATTTAAATTAGAAATTTTGAAAATCTAAGCTTCCTTCTGTTTTTTAACCCTAACAACAAATGTGAATTGGTCATCTTTAATCTTTGTATTGCAGAGAAGAGAGTTAAGTATCATGGAGAATGGGGAGGAAAAAGATGTTGGACTGGTTTTTTTCCTGTGCCAGACTCTGGGGTAGCTTTCTTCCCTCTGGAAAGGCTCTCTCCCTTCAACACTTAATGAAGACGCATACTGTATGTGCTGCAGGCATGAAACTGGGAAACTCACATGTGAATTTGAGTGTACTCCATAAATAAGTTGGGGAAAAGGAAACCAGGATTATTTTCTATCCCAATTAAATCATGTCAGGATTTAAATCACCAGAAAAAGAACCCATGAGCATTCTTGTAATTAACTGAAATTAAGGCCTGAAATATTCTGAAATACTTTACCAAACTCCACTTCAACACAGAGCTAAACTTAACAATGGTTGGGATTTTTTCCATACCCGTGTGTGTGTTTTCTAAGATTTTACATATTTATTTGAGAGAGAGAGAGAGATTGAGAGAATGAGTGGGAGGAGGGACAGAGGGAGAAGCAGACTCCCTGTGGAACTTGATCTCAGGACACTGGGATCATGACCTGAGCCACAGGCAGATGTTTAACCGACTGAGCCACCTAGGTGCCCTATATATTTTTTTTTATAATTCCTTTCTCTATCAAGCTGGAAAGTAAAACATCAATTATATTTTTGATTTTCCATATTGAAACAATACCAGGAGAGGTTTAATTTAAAAGAAGGTACTAATTAGTACTCTCAACAATTAACAATTGTGGGGCACCTGGATGGCTCAGTTGGTTAAGGGTCTGCCTTCAGCTCAGGTCATGATCTCAGGGTCCTGGGATTGAGCCCCACTTCTGGCTTCTAGCTCAGTGGGGAGTCTGCTTCTCCCTCTGCTTCTCCCCACTGCTCATGCTCTCTCTCTCTCAAATTAATAAATAAAATATTTTTTAAAATTAACACTTGTTTGAATTAAACGTTAAAGAGTGCTGCCAGCTTTGAATATCAATTATCCCAACATTTATATAGGAAGAGTTTGATATAGAGAATGGACCCCACTGTGTGCCTTGTTTCCATTCAATACATTATGTTGCCTGTTTTTTCTATTTTCTTATAATAATGGAATATATAACACATTTCTAGAAGTAGATGAGTTCTTTAAAACATTATATGTTAATCTGATTTTTCTTTCCTGGTATTTTAATTTGTGCATCATTCAGAAAAAGATCTCTACATAATAATATGAGGAAGAGTTTATTATTTACTTCATGAAGACATCACAAAAAAAGTAATGCAAATAACTCGGCCAATAATTAAAAGGAATTTCTTTATATACTCAATGAATTCACAAGTATTTATAATAAAACTATTTTAATCACACATTGTAATTATGTTATTAATTACCAGTTTGTTCTTCATAAGATGTACAGAAAATCCTTGACTCTATAAGTTAAAAGAACCAAGTCTGTTCACAACTTGTCTAAATTCAACCTTTTCCATTGCTTACTCACATTCTTTTCTTATACTATTCTGCAGTTTTAACATCAGGGTGCAAATTACTAATTTCAGAATTATTTCTGAGTCTGTTTTAAATTCAGAATTCAGATTTTAAATGACAAAGCCTTCACCATTTTCATTACTAAAAGGTTACTTTCCTTTCAATATTCTCTGGAAAAAAAAAATCTTCCATAACTTCTCTTTCTATTTTTGTGATGCTTCAATCTATTCTTAACTATTGTTGCTCACGCCAGACATGGAAATACAAGGATTTAAATTACCCTCCTGTTAGGGGCGCCTAGGTGGTTCAGTTGTTAAGCATCTGCCTTCAGCTCAGGTCATGATTCTGGGATCCTGGGATCCTGGGATCCTGGGATCGAGTCCCACATCTGGCTCTCTGCTCAGTGGGGAGCCTGCTTCTTCCTCTCCCGCTCCCCGTGCTTGTGTTCCATCTCTCACTGTCTCTCTCTCTCTCTCTGTCAAATAAATAAATAAAATCTTAAAAAAAAATTACCCTCCTGTTACAGAAAAACTTATTTCCTTTTAGGGGTCTAAGTTAAAACTTGATCCCTCCAATAGGACAAAAATATGAATGCCATGACACTTCCTTGGTCGTTCTAAGGGCAGGGGGAAGGGAAACAGGAGAGTTGTTGTTAAATGAGCATAGTTTCAGATCTGCAACATGAGAAAGCTTTGGAGATCTGTTCCACAACTATGTGAATATACTTAACACTACTGAACTGTACACTTTTAAATGGTTAAGATGAAGAATTTTATGTTATGTGTGTTTTTACCACAATAGAAAAGACATATATTTGGGGGGAAAAAGTGAGCTCTATGATTATACCTTACAAATTATAGCTCTGTATTTTAATTGAGAATCACCTCTGAACTGCAGTCTAAATGAAATGGTTTCCATTCATCATATACATTTATATATATATTTACATATTTATATATATTTATATAAATTTATATTTTTATATATCATTACATATATGACATATATAAGAAGTTCCTTATTCTATAATTTTTAACTGAGTACAGCAGGCTTTATAAAATATTTTGTACATATATACATATGTAGAATAACTTTGAGTTCCTCTTACATAAGTTGGTTACCATCTTAGTTAAGTAGAAAATCAGACAGCCTTGAGGGTAAGGAACTTTTACTTATTCTACAATTGAAGTTGTAAAGGGACACATTAGCCTATTAATGTCACCAAATAATGAGAATGACATTAAAGAGACCATGCCATTGAATATGTCGGTACAGTTCTAAATTGGGTTAAGATCTAGCAACAGCGTTCTGACTCATGACCATGTTGTCTCATTTTCTCTCAAAAGGCAGTTTTTCCTTATCCTTCCCTGTGGAGTCGGAAATGGCTCCCGTTGCTCCACTGTTCATCTGTACCGTTTTCCCAGATGGCAAAGTTATTGGAGATACAGAGAGCTTTGAGATTGAAAATTGCCTAGGCAACAAGGTGAGGCTGAACACAAAAACTTCAGAAACAACTTTTCTAACCCATTCAAAACTAGATTACTCATATTTTGAAAATATTTAGTATGATGCAGGAAAAATAATATGTTATTAGAATTTGATCATTGTCAAAAAGTTATCCCTGGCAAATTCTATAGCTTTCATAGGCTTATGCATCAATATTTAAGCAGATCAACTACCTAACCTGCCTATTTGGGAGTTACTACTTATCAATATTGGAGGATAAATCGATAATATTGGAGTTCCTTCTGGTTTTGTTCTAGTTTCTACTTCTCAAAATTCATTTATATGTCTCACATTTTCTTTAAAGATTTGTTTATTCATTTTGAGAGAGAGAGAGAGCACTTACACACAACAGGAGGGGCAAAGGGAGAAAGAGAGAGAAAATCTCAAGCAGACTCCCTGCTGAGCATGGAGCCCAACACGGGGCTCCATCTCACAATCCTGAGATCATGACCTGAGCCAAATCCAAGAGAAGGATGATTAACCAACCACACCACCCAGGTGCCCCATATGTGTTAAATTTTAAAACTGTAAGATAAATATATCAAGAATCACTATCCTGTTTCTAATTATCAAAATGGACATTCTTCAGAATGGAGTGTATAACCAAAATTTTCCTCAACTTTGTCTTTTATTGACAGGTCAAAATATCTCCCTATTGCATAATAATTTTTACATAAAAGATATATTTCTCTGACTAGAGTTCTCTATTTGAATTAGAAGATGGCATGAGGAAGCTGACCTGAAAGTAGAAAATTTTCTTCCTCGGTGCTTTCTTTGGAGGAATAGCTTACTTTTTTAAAAAGATTATTTATTTGAAAGAGAGAAACAGAGAGAGCAGGGGGAGGAGCAGAGGGAGAGAATTTCAAGTAGACTTCACACTGCGCACAGAGCCCCACAGAGGGCTCAGTCTCACAACCCTGAGGTCATGACCTGAGCTGAAATCGTCAGATGCTTAACCAACTGAGCCACCCAGGCATCCAAAGGAATGGCTTATTTTTTTTTTATACTCTGTATTTATGGTAGCCTGTTCTAAGCAGTTTTTCAGCTTATGTTGATGGAATTCAGTCTACTTTTCAATATTATGTCTATCCCATTTTATGTCATTATATAGATGTAATAGTTGCTTCAGTTGCATTACACAGCTTTGTACATTATAGAGGTAAGAAAGGGTTATGAACTAACTGGAGATTTGGGTTCTTAAAGTTGTGAAAATCTTTAAGTCACTTGCTTTCACCTTATATAGATGACGCATGCTCATTTATGTGACCATTTAGTTCTCCTACTCACAAACAAAGTAAATAGATAAAGAAGTTTGAAGGGTGTTTATGGTTAGCTTTCTACTGAGGCAGAGCAATCTTTCCCAAACTTAGTGGTTTAAAACAATAAACAGGTATTATCGTATGCACTTTCTGTGGATTAAGAATCCCAAAGTGACTTATCTGGATGGTACTGGCTTGTGATCTCTCATGTCAGTCCACATGTCAACATGTTAGCTAGTGATTCAATCATCTGAAGGCTTGACTGAGGTTGAAAGTCCACTTCTGAGATGTGTTACTCATATAATTGTCAGGAGGCCTTAATTCCTCACCACACTGACTCCTCCATAGGGCTGCCTGGGTGTCCCTACACATGGCAGGTGATTTCCTCCAGAACAAGCAATCAGAGAAAAGCTAAAGCTGTGATATATTTTATGACACAGCCTTGGAATTTATACACTATCACTTCCACAAAATCTTATTAGTTATAGATGTCAACCCTATTTGTTATGGGAGAAACTACATAAAAGCATGAATACCGCGAAGTAGAGATTTTGGGGGGCAATTTGGAGGCTGTCTTCAGTGATTTATGACTCCCAGTGATTTATGACCCTCCCACAGGTAAAATACACTCACTTTCCTCCCAAATTCCTAGAAGTCTCATTTCCCAATAGCAATAGCTCAAAGTTTAAATTTCATAATTTAAATTAGGTCCAGGTACAGATGATATTTCTTGGATGTAGTTCCTCAACTTCAATTCCTCCCAATATGAAGACCTTGAACTAAAGTGTACTTAAGTTATTTACCTCCACGCATCCAGCATACAATGGTGGAACTGGCATACTAACACTCCTGTTCAAAAGGGGGAAAAAAGTCACATGGGCATAATTGGTCCAAGGCAATTCTGAGATCCAGCCAAAGGTTCAAAGTACTTTGATTAGGACTTGTCTTACTCCAGCTTAGGAAATAAATATCCAGGCCTCTTGGTTCCACTCTACAGATTCTTGGTTCTTTCATTTAAGTCATCCCTATTCAAAAAAAAAAAAAAAAGTGGCCCATATTTGTAATTGTGTAGACATTGTTCTATTGAATATAGATTATGTATATTCATTTATATACCTATGTGGTTCTTCTATCCAAGAACAAAGCCATATAGAAATGGAAGGTTAATAGATTGCAATAATTCTACCTAAATTTGTCAGGGTATTAAGTATTCATCAAACACAGAGACAATTTAGATCTCCTTTCTATATTTGGTCTAGTTTTATCTATAGAGTGATATTTTCTTTAATCATCGGTAATTTCAGTTTTATTATTCCCTGGAAACATTTTCCCAGGTAGGTTTTATATCATTAGAACAACAACAACAACAACAAAAACGACTTAAAGATAAACAAACAAAAATTTTAACTTCTCTCTAAGGTACCAACTACTTGAAGGTACTCAAGAAAGGATTAGTGATGGGGGCATCTGAGGAGCACACTCAGTTAAGCATCCAACTCTTGATTTTGCCTCAGGTCATGATCTCAGGGTCATGAGATCCAGTCCCACGTTGGGCTCTGCACTTAGCATGGAATCTGCTTGGGATTTTCTCTGCCTCTCCTGCATACTCTCTCTCTCTCAAATAAATCAATCTTTAAAAAAAAAAAAAAGGGAAAGGAAGAAAGGATTGATGATGATTATCATATTTCTCTCAGTTCCCTGGATATTTCAAAAGGAAAACAGGTACAAGCACTGTCTTTGATCTCTCCACTGTTACAGGTGTATAATCTGCTAACTATGACGGATCTTGCTGATTTCCCTGAAAATCTGGACCAGCAGGAAGAAGAACAAGCAAGTCGTAGCCATCCTTATGTCCTTAGTAAAGGAGCCATCTATATTCCTTTACCAAGTTATGATGAATCATAGCTTCCTAAAGGTAAAGCCCCTATTATTTATTAATGTATCAGCTTATGAAAGTTTTAATGTTGATAAAACTATATATATATAGTTTAGAAATTGTTTAGCCTAACAGTTGGTAAGTCAGAACCAGGGCTAGACCTAACCTCTGCCATTTCATTGAAAGATTTTTGTTATATTTAATTTATTTGCTAAAGGCCACCATAATAAAATCTTAATAAGCCATAAAGTTTATAATTTTATCACTCTATTTATATTTATTGAGTTTGTGTATCTCCATGAAATTAATATAACATTAAGGCTATTAGGGCTACCTAGGGACATTTCTAAGGAAAATATATTTCATATATTCTAATCAAGTTTACAAATGTATTGAGTCACAATTTTTACAGGTATGGGATTAAAGGTGTTCACTAACTCTAAAATCTGAAAACCACGGCCATGTTCAATGATTTACCCACCTGTAGGAAGAGAAGAGCAACCGCTGATGGCAGGTAAGATAACAAGTTGCTTTCAGTTTTTTATTACATCCAACAATATTACTTAGCAAAAAAAAAAAAAAAAGATAAAATGAGATAGATAGTGTAACCATTTTATACATACGGAAACCGAGGTTCAGATAAGATATTTCTTGCTGAAATCATTTA
The DNA here is from genome assembly GCF_902655055.1 of Lutra lutra. NCBI lineage: Eukaryota > Metazoa > Chordata > Mammalia > Carnivora > Mustelidae > Lutra > Lutra lutra. The sequence goes on from NC_062285.1 coordinate 91,573,575, forward strand.
GCTGGTAAATGGCATAGCCAGAACTGACCAGAGTGCTTTAAAGTTGATTCAGATACTTTAGGGCACAAAATCAGATGAAACACAAGATTCTACTGTAAGATAAGGAAGGAAAACATTTACAGTGTAAGGGGAGAATAATTTTAATTATGGAATCAAGAAACATTCTGTTCTGTATCTTAAAGAATAGAAAGGAGGAGAAAAGGGCACCTGGGTAGCTCAGTCTTTCAAGCATCTGCTTTCAGTTTAGGTCATGATCCCAGGGTTGTGGGATGGAGTCCTGCATCAGGCTTCTTGCTCAGCAGGGAGCCTGCTTCTCCTTCTTTCTCTGCCCCTTCACCTGCTCATGTTCTCTCTATATCTCAAATAAGTAAATCAAGTCTTTTTGAAGAAAAAAAAAAAAAAGGAGAAAAGGCCTCACTGGTGAAAAGAAGCAGTGTGAAGATGGCAGAAAAATCTCCTAATCCAAGGCCAAAAAAAAAAAAACAAAAAAACAAAAAAACCCCAAAACAATAAATAAATAATAAAACATCAAATGAAGCAACCTCTTACTACACCCCTCAATTTTCCATTAAAACTTATGTTCCAATCCACAAGTCTATTTATACTTGGCAGCAACTAACCAATCCTTTTTCCTCCCTTTTCCCATGATTCTGACTATCCATGTGTCCAAGATATTCTTGAGGTCTACTGTTTCTGAATATTAACATCTTTTGAGTTTTGGTTACGAATCAGGGGTTTTATGTGTTAGGTGCATTTGTGATGCCTCTTCTCTATGCATCAAATCCTTCATCAATAAATTGAAGGACTTTGACTAAAGGCTCTTCAAGGCCTTTCAAAATACCCAAAAAAATAACAAAATATGATGTACCAGAACAAATTAAGAATCTTGACTGCTTAAAAATTGTTCTGAGACATTGAACCTACATGTAAGGTTAATTATACATCTATAAACTAGCCCTGTAATGAAGAAAAAAATGTTATCAGCTTACTTTTAAAAGACCATAGACTATTTTTCTCAATAATAACACAAATAAATTCCAAAGAGTTTCTCAGTGATGGTAAATATGATTTTGTCAAGTAACTAACATGTTATATAAATGATGGAGAATAAGGAAAAGGAAAATAATCATGAAAGTTACAAAGGAATAAGTTTGAGTTTAAACCATGGAAGTTTGAGGGAGAAGGAAATTTTCTGGAATTTGATAAGGATAGAATTGTAACCATATAATATAACTCAAAAAAAAAAGAAACTTATAAAGTATATAATATAAATAGCTGAGAATTGAAATAGGCAGATATATTGAATGATAAACAGGTAGATTCAAATGAATCAAGTATATGATGCAATGAAAGAGCTACAAAACTAGAATATTTTGTGAAAGTTCTTAAAAATAACTTGAAGAACATAAAATCCATTCCCATGTCTGTTTGGGAAGGTATCATACAATCTCCAAGGGCTTGGTGACATGGAACAATATACCTGGAAAATAAAACTTTAATATTGTCCCTAGTATGAGAGAGAGAGAAATGGTTCATCCAAAAAAGGGATTAAAATCATGTTAGACAATGATAAAAATGATTAGGACCTGAAACTACAAAAATCAAGAAGTCATAAAAATTAGAGTTATTATTCATGCATATGTTCCATGAATAGTCAGTGAACACTTACGGACCTACTTTCTAGACATATAACAAATATTGAGAACAAGAATCTTCACTGTTTTGAAGGTTATGTCCTAATGGACACAGGAAGAATGTAAACAAAATTAGCAAGTATATTATATAGTCTATTAACTGATGATAAAGGCTATGGGAAGAATTAAAAGAAAGAATGGAATATCAAGACTAAAGGAATTGCAAGTTTCAATAAGGTGCTCAGTAACTATCCTACCAAGAGAGTGAAATCTGAGCAAAGATTTGAGGGAAGACAATAAAATAAGAGACTATTTGGAAGAAGAGTGTATCAGTCATAGAAAGCAACATGAATAATAGAAAATAGAAAATACCTGTGGAGTGCTTACTTTGTTTTGGAAGACCAATGAGAGGGAGATAGAAGATAGATGGCTTTATTGAGATGTAACTGACATGTAATATATAAGTTTAATATATATATATATATATATATATGTTTAATATAATGCTCTTATTTTTTAGAGGGTTAGAGCAGAGGAAGAGGAAGAGAGAGAATCTCAAGCAGACTGCCCATTGCACATAGAGCCCCACATAGAGCTCAATCTCATGACCCTGAGATCACGGCCTGAGCCAAAGCCAAGAGTCAGACACTTAACCACTGAGCCACCTAGACGTCCCATGATGAACTTATATATATTGCAAAATGATTATCACCACAGTATTAACTAAAATTTCCTTGGCCTTGTAATTTCCATTTCTTTAAGTTTTTGTTTTAATTCCAGTTAGTTAACATACAGTGTTTTATTAGTTTCAGGTATAGAATTTAGTGATTTCTTTACTTCTATACATCATCTGGTGCTCATCACAAGTGCCTTCCTTGTAACCCATTGCTTACTTCACCCATCTCCTCAACCACCTCCCCTCTGGTAACCCATTAGTTTGTTCTCTAGAATTAAGATCTGTTTCTTGGTTTGTCTGTCTGTCTCTCCCCCCGCCTTTGCTTGTTTGTTTTGTTCCTTAAATTCCACATATGAGTGAAATCATCTGGTAGTTGTCTTTCTTTGACTGCCTTAGGAATTTCATGCATCCATTTAAAAAAATGAGATCTTGCCATTTGCAACAACATGGATGGAGCTAGAGAGTGTAGCGCTAAGTGAAATGAGTCCGTCTATTTCTTTTTTATGGTTATCACCACTTTTCAAATGGAAGAGCTGAACCTGGAAAGACTAAGTAACTCAAGCCATTAAGATGCCACAGCCAGTTTAGATATAGAATGGGGATGGATTCAAATCTGGCTGTTTGACTCTAAGATCCATGTTTTTTAACCTCTATACTATTCTGTCTCTCAAAGACTCTAAGGTGAGAGCTTGTCTAGAACATTCTAAAGGTAAGGGAACCATTGTGGCCAGAACGGAGTGAATCAAGGGAGAGTGAGATCAATGGAATAACCAAGGCCAATTTGTATAGGGCCTTGTAGGTCATTATAAGAACTTAACTTTTTACTCTGTGTGAAATGGAAAGACGTTTCAGAAGGGATGGGTAAATTGATCTTATATGTCTTTTATAAGGATCGCCCAAATACTATATTTAGAAGAAAATTAAGTTTTGAGTTTTTACACTTTTTTGCTTGAAAGTAGCAAAGGTCAAAAATGCATACAAGTATCACAAAGGTAGACTGAGTGGCCCTTTAACAGCCATGAACAGAATGTCCAGGAGAAAGTATTTTGTGATCAGCAGTGAAATAAAATATAAGAGGATAAGTCCAGGAATCAACACATTTTGATGAAATCAGATGGGGAAAAGAAACAAAATAATAACTAATAATAATATTTTGTCTTGGGAAATTAAAGGCATTTCAGTAGAGTTTATGAGTTGTGACATAAAGAAGAATAAAATTTTAATGTAAACACTGTGGAAGGATCAGTAGAGAGTTAAGTTGACCCTGAGAATGAGACAATAAGGAAAATATAGTCTTCATCCAATAAATGGAGTTAAAATAACACATTAAGCCATTCTTCATTAACTGCAACAGCTGGAGAAGTTGAAGGGTCTTTGACATATGGAGCAGGAAATAGAAAATAATTTATTTAAATGCACCATCCATTTAGATAAACTTGAATACTAATAATCTGTTTTCATATTCAACCTGAGTAAAGACATAGATAATAGAGCAACATCAGTGGGAAACCAAAGGCAGAAATAGAGATGGCTACCACTTAGAAGGACATGAGGGAAAGAAGATGTATGATATTTAAAGAAATTACTGGGACGCCTGGGTGGCTCAGTTGGTTAAGCAGCTGCCTTCGGCTCAGGTCATGATCCCAGAGTCCTGGGATCGAGTCCCGCATCGGGCTCCTTGCTCGTCGGGGAACCTGCTTCTCCCTCTGCCTCTGCCTGCCATTCTGTCTGCCTGTGCTCGCTCTCTCTCCCTCGCTCTCTCTGACAAATAAATAAATAAAATCTTAAAAAATATATATATATAAAGAAATTACTATTGATGCTTTTTATAGTTGAGAGATATTGAGGAGAAATGCCTGGTAATGTTTTTCCTTATAAATATTCTTTCACAAAGGCAATTCTGAAATATCAGATGGAGTACTTGGATGTAAAGCCTCATTCAAATTCAATTAAGGATAATTTCTAACAAAAAAGAACCAGAAAGGCTTCATGTTTAGTTCTCTTCACTTTGTAAATAATTTCTGTCTCCATCATAGAGCTATACCAAATTGAAATGTCTCTTTGGCATCTTGAATTTTTCATTTCTCCTTCCCAAGAAATAAAGAGAATAAATTCTAATGCTCTAGCCTTGTTATCAAGAGAACAATGAGTTTTCAAGCTTCAATATAGTGCAAAGAGTTGATATTATTAAATTCTGTTCACCCCATTGGTAATTCAAACAAATGAACACATGTTGCCTAAAGACAATTTGGCATTTTCTGCTCAATCCTTTTTATAGAGGAAACAATACTCTGATCTTGAGAAGTCACTATTTCTCCCACAAACCATAAATGCATCTCCAAGTTATCTTGTCCTATTATCCGTTATCTTGTCCTATTATCCTGTTATCCATTGAGTCTCCACTCAACATAGAATTATGGTATCTCCAGGAAACATGGCGTTTCTGCCTTCAACAAAGACTTCTCTCTGCTCAAAGAATAAGGGCTCAACAAGTTATTTCCAAAGTTCTACAACTCTCAGGAGACAATCTGGGTGGGAATACTAAAAATTTGCTCTTCTGAAGTAAGTCAATCAGAGAAAGACAATTATCATATGATCTCTCTGATATGAGGAATTTGAGAGCCAGGGTGGGGGGGTTGGGGAGTAGGGAAGGAAAAAATGAAAGAAGATGGGATCGGGAGGGAGACAAACCATAAAAGTCTCTTAATCTCATAAATGAACAGGGTTGCCAGGGTGTCGGGGGTAGGGAGAAGGTGGTTGGGTTATGGACATTGGGGAGGGTATGTGTTATGGTGACTGCTGTGAAATGTGTAAGCCTGATGATTCACAGACCTGTACTCCTGGGGCAAATAATACATTATATGTTAATAAAAATAATTTTTTAAAAAAAGAAGAGAAGAATAGATCTGATTCCTCCCCTCTGTTAGTTGACACACATATTCATAGAAACAAAGCACACAGCATTGTGAGGTTATTTTTTTCACTAACAGCAAGTAATTTATTCATTTTAATGCAAGAGTATGTAAAATGGAAGTTTGTATTTGAATTACAGTTTCAATAAACAGAATCACTATAAAAAAAAATTTGCTCTTCTAAATCTCACATTGGCACCATGAAATGAATGGATGCTTTTTCTTTAACTAGATTATAATTTTCCCTTAATTTTATAGCAGGTTTAGCAGCAGGTCCATATATTCCTCAATTTCACTCATATAATATGTCCGCAAATAATATGCAAAGTCCAGAGGCAATCTCTGAAACAGTGTGGATTTATTTCCCTGAGACATGGATCTGGTATTTGGTGGTGGTAGGGTAAGTACCTTCATTCTCCTCCATTTGCTGTGGGTGAGGGAATGTGGGTTCTTCAGCATTTTCAACTCTAAGAATAATCTTTCTGAAAAGTTCTAAAGTCTGCTTATTGGATCATGATCCTTAAGTATGCTGGTTTATGAGACCACACAACAGTGAGGGAAGTTTAAGAACCAAACTGAATCACATTCAAATATTTTTCTTTAAAGTACAGACATGTTGATAAGGGAAAGAGGCAGCATTTAGTACCTTTTGTTTTCCCAACTCAGTTTGCCAATACATTACCTAGTGGACACGTGCACATACTGATTCTCACTTGAGAAGAGATGTTTCACCTGCTCACTTTCTGTCCTTCACATCTCTATCTTCCCCCAGCTCATCAGGGGTGGCCAAAGTGGGAGTAACAGGCCCTGGTACCATCACAGAGTGAAAGGCAGGGGCCCTTTGCCTATCCAATGACACTGGACTTGGTCTCATTCTTCCTGCCTCCTTCTGAACCTTCCAGCCCTTCTTTGGGGAGCTCACAATGCTGCCCTACTCTGTGATCCACGGAGAGGCCTTCACACTCAAGACCACTGTCCTCAACTACCTTCCCAAATGCATCCGGGTGAGAAAAATAAGAGTGAAGAGAATCAAAAACTTCTTTCCCTCAGCTCCTGATTCTGTTCCCAAGACTAGATAATTCTGGGAATTATGCACTAGCACTGTCTGTGCTAAGGAAACAGGACATGATCAGAAAGATAACACAATGATATTTGACCTACAGGTTGAAATTATGGATCTCCAAAACACATGAATTTTTTTAAGATTTTATTTATTTATTTGACAGAGAGAAACACACAGCGAGAGAGGGAACACAAGCAGGGGCAGTGGGAGAGGGAGAAGCAGGCTTCCTGCTGAGGAGGGAACCCAATGTGAGGACCAATCCCAGGACCCTGGGGCCATGACCTGAACTGAAGGCAGACACTTAATGACTGACCTACCTAAGTGCCCCCTCACATGCATTTCTGAAAAATTTTCCTGAATCTTACAGCATCCTCTACTGTAGGATAGGCTTTTTGCCAGGAAAATCCTTGATGCTGACACAAAACTCAGTTTTCTTAATTCCATGGTCATTCTTCAAGGTCTCCCATCTCTAAACTCCCACAATATGCTTGTAACTTCTCTTACAGCACATATTTTCTTGTAAATTTTGTCACAGTTTTGTATATAGATCATCCCCTTCATAACACAATATCTTCATGGTCAGGAACTTCTTACATACTCCCCATAATTTGCTGTGTCTTGCACATAATAGACATGTGATAACTTGCAGGAAGTGGGAAAAGGTAAGAAAGAAGGAAGTCAGGGAAAAAATCTACACGAGAGATAGGAACCAACAAGCAGAAACCAGTAGGTCCTGCTCCCAAGGGCAATATACCATTGCTGCTTTTCCTTCCTGCCCACTGCTTCATCTGCAGAGTTCTCCAGTCTACCCTAATGCAAAGGCCAGACCCTCCTAGTAAGTAATCATCCTTGATTTGCATAATTGCCATCCTCATACTTCTCAAAGCATACATGAGCTTATACGACATCATTTTGTCCAAATCCCAATTTAGTGCAGCATCTCGTATGTGGCCCCAATTCTGTACATTCATTGTCTCTCCGTACATATTCTGGTAATTTCTCTCCCTCTACCTCCCTTGCAAATGATAGGTCAGTGTGGAACTGAAAGTTTCTCCAGCCTTCCTACAATCCCAAAATGAGAAGCGAGAAGAATCCTATCACATCTGTGCAAATGAGCGGCAAACCCTGTTTTGGATGATGACTCCTAAAACTCTGGGTAAGTGTCATTCCGCCAAAGGTTCTCCAGTGGACAAGGGTGGTGGATATCTGAACACTACTGATATCACATTCACTTTTTTGTTTCCCATTAATATAATTCCATAAAGTTAGGTCTTCTTTTGATTTCTACCCATAGTGTTTTCCTCCCAGTACTCCCACTGCACCTGGGCCCTACAATCACTATACTTGGGCACGGGAATGCTCAGTGTCCATTAGCCTTGAGTTTTTTTCAGCTTTATTTCCTATTCCAGCTGGTAGTAAGTCTAAAGGGCAGCCCTTCAAGATGATTACAGAACAAAAATCATTTTCAGCTGTTAGGAATGGCTTGGACTGCTATCAAGATGGATGCTCATTTTTTTTCCACATTCTTTGTTTTAGGGAATGTGAATTTCTCAGTGAGTGCAGAGGCAGTGCAGTCCCCAGAGCTGCGTGGAAATGAAATTGCTGAGGTCCCTGAAATCAGGAGAAAAGACACGGTTGTCAAAACCTTGCTGGTGGAGGTAAGTCGGTCTGAACCACTTCAATATTTTCCTGAGACTGTAACAATAGTAACAGTGAGAAACAGCATGACCATATTCTTGGACTAACAAAGAATAATTAACACTGTACCCACACAATCCACCTGATAAGACTAATGGAATTTCCTGCCCTAAAAGTATTATAGTAAACTTTTTTAGCTAACTTTTTTGTGTGTGTGGATATATTTCTCTATTAGCATATAGAGAATTTTCCTTTTTTTGTTGTTGTTTTTTATTTCTTTTCAGCATAACAGTATTCATTGTTTTTGCACCACACCCAGTGCTCCATGCAATACGTGCCCTCCTTAATACCCACCACCTGGCTCCCCCAACCTCCCTCCCCCAGCCCCTTCAAAACCCTCAGGTTGTTTTTCAGAGTCCATAGTCTCTATCATAAATACTCTTTCTTATGAATTATTTCAGACCTAGTCCCTTTTCCTGACCTCTCCATCTCTTCTAAGATTCATTTATTTCTCATACTTTTTACCTTTGATTATCTTTCCTTATTATCCCTCATTTTCTCTTCTGCTGGTCTCCATGGTTCTTCAGAGTTTAATGGATTTATCATAATTTGATGATAAGCAGGGTGTTAAGATTGTTTAGTGTAAACCCCCACCCTGCAAAGCAATGAACCTGTGGTTATCCTTCAAAAACCTGGACATTTATCCCTTTTCTCCTTTTTTTTTTTTTCCACTTGAGCCTGAAGGTATTGAGCAAGAAAAGACTTTCAACTCTATAACTTGCACTTCAGGTAAGAGTCCATCTTCAAAGGGCACCTGGGTGGTTCAGTGGATTAAAGCCTCTGCCTTCAGCTCAGGTCGTGATCCCAGGGTCCTGGGATGGTGCCCCACATCAGGCTCTCTGCTCAGCGGCGAGCCTGCTTCCCCCCCTCACTCTGCCTGCCTCTCTGCCTACTTGTGATCTCTCTCTGTCAAATAAATAAATAAAATCTTTTAAAAAAAAAAAAAGAGTCCATCTTCATAATCAGAGTGAGAATAAGGCCTCCCAGGGATATGTATGTCAAGTTACAATGTATGTCCATACATGTTATCTCCCCTTATCTTTAGAACATTCCCTTAAATTTTACATAGCAATAAGTATTTCTTTATATGCATTTTACAGAAGAGGACACTGAGCCCAAGAGAGGGGGTTATTATGGCCTCGGGGTATGGACAAGACCAACACTGGGGCTTGCTCAGTTCACATTTAGCCTTTACCTCCATAGCCCAGGGACTGCTCATGAACCAATAAGGACATAGTAGCTCAGAGTGTCATAGTCTAGGTAGAAAGACAGCAAAGTCATAATAAGGTTGAATGATGGTGATATTCTCCAAAATAGTTAATGATGAAATATACGGCATTTTGTACTCATCTTACTGAAAAAATGTTTCACGGCCAAAAATAAAACAAAAAAACAAACAACAAACAAACAAAAAAACACTTTACATTAGGGATTTATCATTTCATTAAGAAACAACTGTAGCTATTTTCGTGTGTGGTGTAAGGAAATGATCCAATTTCATTTTTCTGCATGTGGCTGTCCAATTTTCCCAACACCATTTATTGAAGAGGCTGTCTTTTTTCCATTGGACATTCTTTCCTGCTTTGTCGAAGATGAGTTGACCATAGAGTTGAGGGTCCATTTCTGGGCTCTCTATTCTGTTCCATTGATCTATGTGTCTGTTTTTGTGCCAGTACCATGCTGTCTTGATGATGACAGCTTTGTAATAGAGCTTGAAGTCCGGAATTGTGATGGCTTTCTTTTTCAATATTGCTTTGGCTATTCGAGGTCTTTTCTGGTTCCATATAAATTTTAGGATTATTTGTTCCATTTCTTTGAAAAAAATGGATGGTACTTTGATAGGAATTGCATTAAATGTGTAGATTGCTTTAGGTAGCATAGACATTTTCACAATATTTATTCTTCCAATCCAGGAGCATGGAACATTTTTCCATTTCTTTGTGTCTTCCTCAATTTCTTTCATGAGTACTTTATAGTTTTCTGAGTATAGATTCTTAGTCTCTTTGGTTAGGTTTATTCCTAGGTATCTTATAGTTTTGGGTGCAATTGTAAATGGGATGGACTCCTTAATTTCTCTTTGTTCTGTCTTGTTGTTGGTGTAGAGAAATGCAACTGATTTCTGTGCATTGATTTTATATCCTGACACTTTACTGAATTCCTGTACAAGTTCTAGCAGTTTTGGAGTGGAGTCTTTTGGGTTTTCCACATATAGTATCATATCATCTGCAAAGAGTGATAGTTTGACCTCTTCTTTGCCGATTTGGATGCCTTTAATTTCCTTTTGTTGTCTGATTGCTGAGGCTAGGACTTCTAGTACTATGTTGAATAGCAGTGGTGATAACGGACATCCCTGCCGTGTTCCTGACCTTAGCGGAAAAGCTTTCAGTTTTTCTCCATTGAGAATGATATTTGCGGTGGGCTTTTCATAGATGGCTTTGATAATATTGAGGTATGTGCCGTCTATCCCTACACTTTGAAGAGTTTTGATCAGGAAGGGATGCTGTACTTTGTCAAATGCTTTCTCAGCATCTATGGAGAGTATCATATGGTTCCAAAATGGATGAAGAATCTCAATGTGAGAAAGGAATCCATCAAAATCCTCGAGGAGAACACAGGCAGCAACCTCTTCGACCTCAGCCACAGCAACATCTTCCTAGGAACATCACCAAAGGCAAGGGAAGCAAGGGCAAAAATGAACTTTTGGGATTTTATCAAGATCAAAAGCTTTTGCACAGCAAAGGAAACAGTTAACAAAACCAAAAGACAACTGATAGAATGGGAGAAGATATTTGCAAATGACATATCAGATAAAGGGCTAGTATCCAAAATCTATAAAGAATTTATCAAACTCAACAACTGAAGAACAAATAATCCAATCAAGAAATGGGCAGAAGGCTTGAACAGACATTTCTGCAAAGAAGACATCCAAATGACCAACAGCCACATGAAAAAATACTCAACATCACTCGGCACCAGGGAAATACAGATCAAAACCACAATGAGATACCACCTCACACCAGTCAGAATGACTACAATTAACAAGTCAGGAAATACAGGTGTTGGTGAGGATGCAGAGAAAGGAGAACCCTCTTACACTATCAGTGGGGATGCAAGTTGGTGCAGCTACTCTTGAAGACAGTATGGAGGTTCCTCAAAAAATTAAAAATAGAGCTACTCTATGACCCAGCAATTGCACTACTAGGAATTTACCCAAAAGACACAAATGCAGTGATCCAAAAGGGCACCTGCACACCAATGTTTGTAGCAGCAATGTCCACACAATGGAATATTAATCAACCATCAAAAAAATGAAATCTTAGGGGCGCCTTGGTGGCTCAGTGGGTTAAAGCCTCTGCCTTCGGCTCAGGTCATGATCCCAGGGTCCTGGGATCGAGCCCCGCATCGGGCTCTCTGCTCGGCAGGGAGCCTGCTTCCTCCTCTCTCTCTGCCTGCCTCTCTGCCTACTTGTGATCTCTGTCCGCCAAATAAATAAATAAAATCTTTAAAAAAAAATGATGTGCATTTGCAATGATGTGGATGGAACTAGAGGGTATTATGCTAAGAAAAATAATTCAGAGAAAAAAAAAATCAGAGAAAGACAATTATCTTATGATCTCACTGATATGTGGCATTTAAGAACCAAAACAGGATCATAGAGGAAGGGAGGGAAAAATAAAATAAGATGAAATCAGACAGGGAGACAAAACAATAATAGACTCTTAACTACAGGAAACAAACAGAGAGTTGCTGAAGAGGACATTGGTGGGGGAATGGGGTAAATGAGTGAATGGCATTAAGGTGGGCACATGATGTAATGAGCACTGAGTGTTATATGCAACTGATAAAGCACTGAACTCTACCTCTGAAACTAATAATACACTATGTGTTAATTTATTGAATTTAAATAAAAGAAAATAAAATAAACTTTTACGCATACAATACAATGTTGTTAACTATACGCGCTATGCTATAGAGATTTCTAAAGCTTATTCACTATGTGTAGGTAAAACTATATGCCCTTTAACCAACATCTCCCTGATTCTTCTTGCCCTTGGTAACCACCATTCTACCCTCTGCCTCTATGAGTTCCATTGTTTTTTTATTTCTGATATAAGACAATAGATTTTTTTGTTCTTCTGTGTCTAGTTTATTTCCTTTAGCATAGTGTCTTCGAAGTTCATCCATGTAGTAGCAAATGGCAGAATTTCCTTCATTTCTACTTTTTTTATTAACATATAGTGGAATTTCCTTCTTTTTTAAAGCTAAGTGTATCCACAACCTGTATATACCACATTTTCTTTATTATATTGTCCATAGACATTTATGTTGTTTCCATGTCTTTGTTATTATAAATACTGTTTCAATAAACATGAAAGTACAGATATCTCTTTGAGATCCTGATTCCAATTCTTTTTTTTTTTTAAGATTTTATTTATTTATTTGACAGACAGATCACAAGTAGGCAGAGAGGCAGGCAGAGAGAGAGGAGGAAGCAGGCTCCCTGCCGAGCAGAGAGCCCGATGCGGGGCTCGATTCCAGGACTCTGAGATCACGACCTGAGCCGAAGGCAGCGGCTTAACCCACTGAGCCACCCAGGCGCCCCCCTGATTCCAATTCTTTTGGGTAAACACCCAGAAGTGGGACTGCTGTATCCTAAGGTAGTTCTATTTTTATTTTTAATTGTTTGAAGAGCCTCCATACTGTTTCCCATAATGGCTTTACCAATTTACATTTCCACTGACAATGTACAAGGAGTACCTCTGATCCACACGCTTCTAAATACTTGTTATCTTTTGACTTTTTGATAATGGTTATCCTAACACTTGGGAGGTGCTATCTTATTATGGCTTTATTTGCATTTCCCTGATGATTACTGATGTTGAACACCATTTCATATACCAATAGGTCATTTGTACGCCTTCTCTGGAGAAATATCTATTTGGAGAAATGGTCCTTTGTCCCTTTTTTAATCATTATTTTTGGTGTAGTTTGGGGGGTTTTGTGGGGGAGGGTTTTTGGGGGGGGGGTTTGCTATTGAGTCATGTGAGTTCCTTATATACTTTGGATATTAACCTTTTATCAGATACATGATTTGAAAAATTATTCTCTTCCATTCTGTAGGTCACCTTACCACTTTGCTAATGATTTCCTTTGCTGTGCAGAAGCATTTTAGTTTGATATAGTCCATTTGTCTATTTTTGCTTTTGTTGCCTAAGCATTTAGTGTCTTATACAAGAAAGCATTGCCAAGTCATTTGCTCTCTATGTTTTCTTTTAGGAGTTTTACAGTTTTATGCTTAAGTCTTAATGCATTTTGAGTTGATTTTAATGTATGATGTAAGATAAGGGCACAATTTCTTTTGTATGTAGCTATCCTGTTTTCCCAAAAACATTTATTGAAGAGAGACTATTCTTTCCCCATTGTGATTTTTGTCCCCCTTGTTGAAAATCAATTTACTATAAACATATGGGTTTATTTCTGGGCCTTCTCTTTGGTCCATTGACCTAAGTGTCTGTTTTTATACCAGTACTATACTTCTTTGGTTGCTATAGCTCTGTAACACAGTTTGAAATCAGAAAGTGTGATGCCTTCTGCTTTGTTCTTCTTGCTCCAGATAGCTTTGGCTATTCAGGCTCTACAGCAGTTGGAAAGGTTAACAAGCCTCTATCAGAAATGGAGTTACAGCAGGCAGAAAATCAGCACCATCTGACAGCCAGATATAACTGACATCTATAGACTACTTGATCCAAAGCCAGCAGAACACACATTCTTCTCAAGCTCACATGAAATATTCATCAAAACAGACCACATTCTGGGCCATAAAATGCACCTTAACAAATTTAAAAGAATAGAAGTCATACAATGTTTGCTCATAGACCACAATAGAATTAAACAAGAAATCAGTAATAAAAAGATACCTTGGAAATAAAATACTTGGAGATTTAAGAACATATTTCTAAATAACACATGAGTCAAAGAAGAAATCTCAAGAAAATTTTAAAATATAATGAACTGATATTATGAAATGTTAATAAAAATACAACTTATCTAAATTTCTGGGGTGCAGCAAAAACAGTGCTTAGAGGGAAATTCATTGTATTGAACGCATATATTAGAAAGAAATAAACAGGGCGCCTGGGTGCCTCAGTGGGTTAAAGCCTCTGCCTTCAGCTCAGGTCATGATCCCAGGGTCCTGGGATCAAGCCCCGCATCGCATCAGGCTCTCTGCTCAGCAGGGAGCCTGCTTCCTCCTCTCTGTCTGCCTGCCTCTCTGCCTACTTGTGATCTCTCTCTCTGTGTCAAATAAATGAATGAAAATTTTTAAAAAAAGAAAGAAAGAAACACTTAAAATCAATAACCTAAGCTTCCATCTTAAGAAATTAGAAAAAGAAAACAAATTAAATCCAAAGTGATTATTAGAAAAAAAAATTAACAATTAGAGCAGAAATCAGTGAAACTGAAAAGAGGAAATCAATAGAGACAACCAATGAAACCAAAAGCTTCTTCTTTGAAAAGATCAATAAAATTAATAATCCTCTTGAGGCTAATTAAGAACCAAAAATAGATGACCCAAATTACTAATATCAGAAATGAAAACAGAGACATTACTAGAGACCTCATGGACATCAGAAGGATAATAAAGGATACTATGGACAAGTCTACACCCATAAATTTAATAATCCAGATGAAACCAATTCCTCAAAAGACACTTCCACAAAAAACTCACAAAAGAAGAAACAGACAATTTGCATAGGTCTGTATCTATTAAAGAATATGAATCAATAATTAATAATCTTCCAAAACAGAAACCACCAGGCCCAGACAGGTTGACTAGTGAATTCTACCAAGTATTTAAGGAAGGAATCATACTAATTCTCTATAATTTCTTCTAGAAGACAGAAGCAGGAGAAGTACTTCCTAATTCATTATGAACCCAATATTAATTTAATGCCAAAACAAGACAAAAACATTATAGGAAAACTACAGACCAATAATGTCTCTTAAGCATAGGTGTAAAAATCCTCAACAAAATATTACTAAATTAAGTTCAACATTGTATGAAAGAATTATACACAATGATCAAATGGGATTAATCCCAGGTATGCAAGGCCAGTTCAATATTTGAAAATCAATTATTCATCATATGAACAGGTTAAAGGAGAAAAGTCATATGGCCAAATCAATAGATGCAGAAGCATTTGAAAAAATCCCAAACACAATCATGTTAAAAACTCATCAAACTAGGAATGGAGGGGAATTTCCTCAACTTCATAAAAAAATATTTACTAAAAACTTAGAGCTAACATCACACTGAGCTTTTCCACTAAGATCAGAAGAAAGGGAAGGATATCCCCTCTCACCACTCCTTCCCAATATCATCCTGGAAGTCCTAGCTAATGCAATAAGGGGGGGAAAAAGGAAATAAAAGTTATATGGAGTGGGAAAGAAGAAAATAAAACTTTCTTTGTTCAAAGAGAACATGATTTCTTGTGCAGATGTCTGAAAGAATCAACAACAAAAAACCCTCCCAGAACTAATAAATGATTATAGCAAGGTCACAGTATACAAGGTTAATATAAAAAAGTCGATTGCTTTCTTATATATCAGCAATGAAGAAGTGGAATTTGAAATTAAAAACATAGTACCACTTATATTAGCACCCCCCGGTAAAGTGAAATACTTAAGTTTATATCTAACAAAATATATATATAACCCAGATGAGGAAAACTATAAAACTCTGATGAAAGAAATCAAAATACTAAATAAATGGGGAGATACTCCATGTTCATGAATAGTAAGACTCAATATTGTCAAGCTGTCAGTCTTTCCAACTTGACCAACACACTTAATGCAATCCCAGTCAAGTTCCAGCAAGTTATTTGGCGGATACCAACAAATTAATTCAAAAGTTTATATAAGGAGGCAAAACACCCAGTACATATTTAAGGAAAAGAAAAAATTTGGAGGATACCCACTACCCGACTTTGAGCCTTAGTAATTAAGATAGTATGGTATTGGTGAAAGAAAAGACAAATAGATCAATGGAATAGAATAGAGAGCCCAGAAATTGACCCACATGATCTTTGATAAAGTAGAAAAAGCAGGGGCGCCTGGGTGGCTCAGTGGGTTAAAGCCTCTGCCTTTGGCTCAGGTCATGATCCTGGGGTCCTAGGATCAAGCCCCACATCGGGCTCTCCGCTCAGCAGGGAGCCTGCTTCCTCCTCCCTCTCTCTCTGTCTGCCTCTCTGCCTACTTGTGATCTCTGTCAAATAAATAAATAAAATCCTTTAAAAAAAAAGTAGAAAAGGCAATACAATAGATTGGGCAGCCTTTTCAACCAATGGTGAAGAAAGAAAGAAGGAAAGAAAAGGAAGAAGGGAGGGAGGAAAAGAAAAAAGAAAGGGAAGGAAGGAAGAAGAAGGAAGAAGAAAGAAAGAAAGAAAGAAAGAAAGAAAGAAAGAAAGAAAGAAGAAAGAAGAAGAAGAAGAAGAAGAAGAAGAAGAAGAAGAAAAAGAAAGAAAGAAAGAAAGAAAGAAAGAAAGAAAGAAAGAAAGAAAGAAAGAGAAAGAAAGAAAAGAAAAGAAAAAGGAAGGAAGGAGGGAAGGAATGAAGGAAGGGTGGGTGGGTCTGGGTCTGAGGGCACGGAAGGAGGTTAAGAGAAGGGGAGGATAGAAAGGAAAGGATCTAGGCACAGAACTTACACTCATCACAAAAATTAATTGAAGGCATATCATAGACCTAAATGTAAAGCACAAAACTATCAAAACCTAGAAGATAACATAGGAGAAAATCTGGGTAACCTTCAGTATGGTTGGTGACTTTAGATACACAGCAGAGACACTATCTATGAAAGAAACAATTGATAAGCTGGACTTCATTTAAATTAAAAATCTGCTCTATAAAAGATGCTGTCAATAGAATGAGAAGACAAGCCAATTATTGGGAGAAAATATGTATAAAAGACATGTCTGATAAAGCACTGTTATCCAAAATATTTTTTAAAACTCTTAAAACTCACTAATAAGGGGCGCCTGGGTGGCTCAGTGGGTTAAGCCGCTGCCTTCAGCTCAGGTCATGATCCCAGGGTCCTGGGATCGAGTCCCGCATCGGGCTCGCTGCTCAGCGGGAAGCCTGCTTCCCTTCCTCTCTCTCTCCCTGCCTCTCTGCCTACTTGTGATCTCTCTCTGTCAAATAAATAAATAAAATCTTTAAAAAAAAAACTCACTAATAAGAAAACAAACAACTTCATTAAAAAATGGTCGAAAACCGGGGCGCCTGGGTGGCTCAGTGGGTTAAGCCTCTGCCTTCAGCTCAGGTCATGATCTCAGGGTCCTGGGATCGAGTCCCACATCGGGCTCTCTGCTCAGCAGGGAGCCTGCTTCCTCCTCTCTCTCTTCCTCCTCTCTCTCTGCCTCTCTGCCTACTTGTGATCTCTGTCTGTCAAATAAATAAATAAAATCTTAAAAAAAAAAGGTCAAAAACCCAAACCTATACCTCACCAAAGAAGATATATAGATAGCAAATAAACATATGAAAACATGCTCCACATCATGTTACTAGAGAAATGTAAATTAAAACAATAAAATACTGTTATACACCTATTAGAATGACACAAATTCAAAACACTGAAAAATACCAAATGCTGGTGAGAATAGGTAAAAGGAATTCTCATCTACTGCTGATGGGCATGCAAAACGATACAGCCACTTTGGAAGACAGTTTGGCAGAGTCTTAACAAAACTAAATATACTCTTGCTGTACAATCCAATGATTGCACTCCTTGGTATTTATCCAAATGAGTTGGAAAATTAAGTTCATACAAAAACCTGCACACAAATGTTTCTAGAAGCTTTATTCATCACTGCCAAACTTGGAAGCAACCAAGATGTCCTGCAGTAGGCGAATAGATAAATAAACGTGATACATCAAGACAATAGAAAATTATCTAGTATGAAGAAGAAAAAGCTATCAAGCCGTGAAAAGACATGGAGGAAACTTAAAGGTACATTACTAAGTAAAAGGAACCAATGTGAAAAGGCTGCATACTGTACGACTCCCAACTGTAGGATATTCTGGAGAAGGCGTAACTGGAGAGAGCAAAAGATCAGTAACTGCTAGTGGTTAAGGGAGAGAGTTGGGTGGGTAGGCAGAGCACAGAGAGTTTTATGGCAGTGGACCTATTCTGTATACTATAATTTATACATTGTATATATGTATACATTGTATAAATGTATAAATTATACATTTGTCAAAACCCA
Organism: Lutra lutra; assembly: GCF_902655055.1. NCBI lineage: Eukaryota > Metazoa > Chordata > Mammalia > Carnivora > Mustelidae > Lutra > Lutra lutra. The sequence continues at coordinate 91,591,817 of NC_062285.1, forward strand.
TAGAATGCAGGACAGGAAGAATGAGCCCTAAGGTAAACTATGGACTTTGGGTAATAATGATGTGTCAGCGAAGGTCATTATTTTCAAAGGCAGTACCACTCTGGGGAGGATGTTCTTTGTGGACCCTGAATGTGGGGGAGCAGGGTATATAGGAACTTTCTGGGCTTTTGATTTTGCTGTGAATCTAAAACTACTCTAAAAAAGTAAGTTTTATTTTTTAAAAGAAAAATATATATAGCTTTCAACTCCATGTAGATGTTGAAGGCCTCTGCATTCTTAGCTATATCTCTCTCTCTTTGGACCTCAACAATTAGTCCAAACACCCATTTCAACTTTCAAACCCTGTTGGCCACTATTCCTTTCTTACTCTCAATATATGACCTTGGCCCATATTTTACTGAAAAACAGAATTTATCACTTGAGAGCACCAGAACTTTCCTTTCTGCCATCCCAAGCAGATCAGAACTTATACTAATCCTGTCTTCCATCCTTTCTGTGTCAGAGAAGATGTGTCCTTCTCCTCTCTGAGGATAATCTTACCCATTGTGTTTGGGACACCAGGCTTTTTAAAATTTATTAACTAAATATTTTACTTTATTAAATAATTGTATTAAATTTCTCTCTCTGTTGGATCTCCTACCACAACTAATAAATATGTTGAAATTGACCCTATTTTATGGAAAAAAAAAGAGCAAATAAAAAAAAATACACTTTCCTGGGCCTCAAGTCGCCATACCTACCATCCTGTTTCTCTCTTTTCTTTTGTAACTATTTCTTTTTTTTTTTTTTAAGATTTTATTTATTTATTTGACAGAGACAGAGTGAGAGCAGGAAGAGGACTGGTAGGGGTGGAGAGGGAGAAGCAGGCTTCCTGCCAAGCCGGGAGCCCCATGCGGGGCTCAATCCCAGGACTCTGGGATCATGACCTGAGTGGAAGGCAGACGCTTAATGACTGAGCCACCCAGGCACCCCATGTAACTATTTCTTTTCTATTTTAACTAGATACTAATTAAGCATTCCCTGAAGAAATTAACTTTACTTTCTCGCCCCTACAGAATAAATAGCAACTTACCAAGATAATCTTATATAGATATGTCTAGGCTTGTGTCTGTTTCACAGTTAATTTTTTTTTATTTTGTAAGCAGTACATATCTACTGAAGTACATTTGGAAAATCCAGTAAGTCACAAAAGTAAAAATTAGCTACCTCTTCCCTTCCTCTCCTGAACAATTCAGTCCAGTGCCACTAGGTGGAGCCAGGCAAGTTGGCTGCCACACTGAATGAAAGAGCGGTAACAGTGGAGTGGGGTGTACTACCCTGACAAGGGTGAGAATGTTGGCCAAGGAAGGTGGTCTGGTTCAAGCTGTCAGAGCCAGAATAAGAAGAGGAAGATGTTCTTATGGATGGGATACTCTATCTGTGGAGTTTAGAAGGTATCAGGGTAGAAAGCCAATCAGACTGTGTATGTACATATATATGTATGTCTAAGCATACATACATTCCCTAGCTCTGTTTGCTGAGAGAGCCTGGTATACCTCCATCCCAGTTTGTGATTTTTAATATTACCCTCTAAAAACAGCAAGAAAACCTAAGTCCTTAGAGAAATGATGATCCCGGTTTTGGAAAAGGGAAATTAAAAAGTGAGCTTCATTGAAATATTATAGACCTGAAAATAAAGAATTGTTCAAAGAATGGTGAGGACCTGTCAAGAGGACTCAGAAACCAGCTTAAAAAGTGACCAAATGGGGGTCAATTTAGCATCCAAATAATGACAGTAAGAGATTATAACCCATTAAATAAAACAGGAAGCCATTACTCCATATTGGCATAAATAAATAAATGAATGCATTGAAATTTTGATGAGAAGCAAGACATTTACATAGCCTGATAGTACATAAAATATTTTTTAATTATAAAGGAAAAAATAACTTTAGAGGCCAGAAACCTGACACATATCACCTTAATCAAGTGATTAAATTTAATATTGCCCAAAATGGGAGAAATTGAAACTTACGCCACCTACAGTAAGAACACAGTGTGGGATGTTCCTACTAAAGATATAAATGTCTTCTACACATTTCTACTTGAATGTCTTACAAACACGTTAACTCTTGCCGCTCCTCCTTACTTTACCTCTCCTCCTATGTGAACTGTCTTGGTAATGACAGGATCATGACTTAATCAGCTAAATTTACTCTTTCTCCCTCCATTCTAGATCCTTACCTGAAACATCATTATCTCTCACCCTGTAAGAACCTCCTTTCTGATCTCTTTGCTCATTTTCTTGCTCTCTTAAATCCATTTCCTACACAGAATCATGGTTTTTTTAATGTCCATAAGCGTACACCACTCTTTTGCTTACATGCTTTTACTGGCTACTCATTACAATTGGAGTAATATCCAACACCCTTGCATGATCCAGACCTTCCTTTTCAAACTCATGTCACTATCCTCCCTATGCACTGTGCTCCATTCACACTGGCTCCCTGCCAGTGTCTTTTTTTTTTTTTAAGATTTTATTTATTTCTTTGACAGAGCAAGAGATCACAAGTAGGCAGAGAGGCAGGCAGACAGAGAGGGGGAAGCAGGCTCCCAGCCAAGCAGAGAGCTCGATGCAGGGCTTGATTCCAGGACCCTGAGATCATGACCTGAGTGAAGGCACAGGCTTTAACCACTGAGGCACTCAGGTGCCCCTCCCTGCCAGTGTCTTAAGAGCTCCAAGGCCTTTTGTCATTCAGAGATACTAGACCATTTGCCTCATAGACCTTTTGCCTCAAAACCTTCTTTTCTCTAATCTTTTCCTGGCTAGTTCTTACTCAGGAATCAGCCAAATGTCCTTTCCTTTTTTGGATACCCACCAATCTGTCTTCCACATTGCTACCAGGATGCTAGTTCTGGAGCGCACAACCAATCGTGTCACTTCCTGTTTTAGAATCTTTTGGTGAAGACCTTTAGCTTAGCCCCAGATCCCCACGTTCTGGCCCCTGCCTCCTTCTCTGTTCCCAGCTCCCCCCACCTGTGCTCCTCACAGGTGGACTTGACTGTGTGCAGGGCATCAGGGAGACCATGCCCTTCACATCCCCATGTGTTGTCTCCTTCCTACTCTATCATCTGAAGAACTTCTGCTCTTCCTTCTAAAGTCAGATCCATGAGAATTATCCCCAGGAGCTTTTTCTCTGTCAGACTTAGGTGTCCCCTTACCACTTCCCCAACACACTAGATTTAAGTCTTCTAGGACATTTGATACACAACGGTGTCATCATTTATTTATTCATCTGTTACTCAATAGGTGAAGTACTCTCAGGGCTTTTCAGCTTCAGGAATCACAGTGCTCCCCATATAGAGTAGGTGGACAAACAAATGATGGTGAAATGAGTGACCTGTTTACACAAAGTGCCGTCATCAATCTGCACAAATCAGTTTGTTTTTGTTGTGGGTCTATAAACTGTGCAACCGAAGATATTTTTCAGATAATCCAAATGAAAATTTTCAAGGTTCAGCCAACTTTTCAAAAGTCACTCAGCTTGTTTTCCTTGTTTGTTTACAGTATGGGGTTTTTTTTCTTTTAAATGGGTAGCTGTCACATAACTCAAACACAAGAACATATAAAAAGCTATACAGTGGGGAAGACTGGGTGGCTCAGCTGGTTGAGCTTCCGGCTCTTGATTTCAGCTCAAGTCATGATCTCAGGGTTGTGGGATCCCATGTTGTCGGGCAGAGCCCTGCTCTGTCCGTGCTCAGCAGGAAACCTGCTTGAGATTCTCTTTCTCCCTCCTTCCTTCCCCCGCAACTTGCACATACTCTCTCTCTCTCTCAAATAAATAAATAAATCCTAAAAAAAAATAGCTTTTATACAGTGAAAAGCTGGCTTCCCACCCTTGCTCCAGATTAACCTGCTTCTCACTCACTCCCCCCTTTAGGCAGTCCCTTTTCTTAGTGTTTTATGTAACTTTCTAAACTCTCCATACCCAAACAAATATGATTATTCACTCTTCTTTCCACCTTGTTAACATAAAAGGTAACATAAACTCACTTTTTATTTTCACATAATATACCTTAAGTGTGTTTCCATATCAGTGGAGATTTTTTTCATAGCTTCACGGCATTATATTGTGTGCATGTCCCATATCTTATTAACCAGCTGCCTATTGATGTAATTTGGGCTGTTTCCAGTCTTTTACTACCACAAACAATACAGCAATGAATAATCTTGAACATAAAACACCATTTTGCAAAAGCGTTAATAAAGCAATAGACTGAATTCTTAGAAATGTAACTGCTGAATCAATTTGTGCACTTACAGGGGTTTTTTGTGATTTATTTTTGATAGGTAGATGTTGTCTATAATGACAAATATGGCTGCATGTTAATTTTATGTCCAGCTAACTTACTGATTCTCTTACTCTTTAATGTAGTTTCTTAGTTGGTTCTCTTATATTTTCCAGGTATAAATTATCTCATATTCAGATAATCATCACTTCATCTTTTCTTTTTATACTTAATACCTCTATTTTACTTTATTTGTATTTGCTGAGGTGTGTAGAACAAACTTAGAATAGTAGAAATAGCCTTTTTGTCTTCTGTCTTCCCTACTGTAAATGCTTCAATGTTTTCATATTAAGCATGGTCCTGGCTTTCAAGAAAAGATAACACATACGTATAATTACGGAATTAACCATTCATTACTCTTTTACTGAGCCTTATAAAGAGTGGATTTAAATCTCTTCCTACACCTACAGAAATGAAACCAACTTGATCATGATGTAAAAATCAGTTCTTCTTTGATGTGCTGTTGGATCATGCTTACAAGTTTTTCATTTAAGACGTGTTGTCAATGTTCTGAGTGAGATTAGTTTCTATGTTATCTTTGCCAGGTCTGGTATCAATGTTATACCCAGCTCATAAAAAGAAGTTGGAGTTTTTGTTTTTCTGTACTCAGAAATAATTCACAAACTTTTGAGCATATTAAGTGAAATAATTAAAGCAAGATTCTCAGCACAATGCCTGGCACAAAGCACTTACAAATATTAGCTATTACCAACTATCAGTGATTCTAAGATACACATCTTTTCACATCTCTGAATCCAGAATGTGTTTGACAATCAGTGGTGTATCCTAATTCAATTAGATGAGATTCTTTTCTTTAAATAGTGCCTTAGATGCTGGTGTCCTTTATATCAATGATATCTTAGAGGTGATAAAATGCAGTAATATAACTTTCTCCACTGTGCCTGTCCTTATTAAACTAGTAATTAAGTCATGTTCAGTATACTTCAAATCCATATTTTCCCCCCTCTGCCCACTGTTTCAACCTTACTTTAGGCCTTTCCTTTCTCTCACTGCAACACTGAAATAGTCTCCTGATTGGTTTTCTTGTCTCCTACATTGCTCTGCTCCAACGTGTGTACCACCTTCCTACCAGAGTGATGATCATGTTTCTCCAATGTCTAAGTCATTTCTACACAGTTGTCTACAGAATGAATTCCAAATTCTTCCCTCTGGCACAAAAGGCTCTAACTCTCTCTCTCTCTGGTCTTATCCCTACGCCCCAGCCAAGTTAAATTCCTTTCTGTACTTGCAGATTACCTAACACCCGTGTTGTTTCAAAACCCCTGTTTTTCATCACACTGACCTATCTACTTAGAATATATTTGGCATCTGTCTCCATATGAGCTAGGAATCCCTCTAGCAATAAATAACAGAAAAGCAACTAGTAGTTGTTTAAACAAATAAGAAAGAGGTACAGAGGTTGACATCTCAAGGTTGATACAATTGCCCAATAACGATGGCAGAGACCAAGGCCCTTTCTATCTTATTTAGCATGCAGACCTTCACCCTCCTCCTGGTTCATCTCAAGATGGTCACTGAATTCTCAAGCATCATATCCATTTTCCATACAGGAAGAATGAGGAAAAACATTCATTGTGTGACTACTGAAAATTTTTCTTTTTATTAAGAGAGCAAAAGTTTTTCATAAACCCACCCTGCAGCACTTTTCCACTTATAAGTCATTGGTCAGAATATCAAGCTAGACCCATAGCTTGAAGATGGCTGGGGAGAAGGATGTTGCATGAGTAGTTAAGCCAATGAGCAGTGTCTGCAATGGTCTGCTTAGCAAATATCTTCTCAATTTTTGAGACTGAGCCCAAGAATCTATATCCTAGAAATTTCGTATATATATCATCATTAAACACCTAATACATACCAGGTACTGTTCTGTTCTAGGCTCTGGGGATATAGCAATGAACAAAATACTTCCCCTTGTGAAACTTCTATCCTACTGTTAACCCTTTGATCCAATATGTCTACTTCTAGTAATTAACCTTTCAAACTATTCCTCAAAAACACAGATGTTCCAAAAACAGACACATAGATCAATGGAACAGATTAGAGATCCCAGAAATGGATCCTCAATTCTGTAGTCAACTAATCTTTGACAAAGCAGGAAAGAATGTCCAATGGAAAAAAGACAGTCTCTTCAACAAGTTTTGGGAAAACTGGACAGCCACACTGAGAAGAATGAAACTGAATCATTTCTTTACACTATACACAAAAGTAAACTCAAAAGAGTTTGGTGAGGATGCAAGCTGGCATAGCCACTCTGGGAAACAAAGTTATCTTCAATGTATATTTTAGTGAGAAAAAAATGTAAAGTAAAATGTACAGTATAGTAAAATTACACTTTTAAAAGAAAATCCATAACAAATTCATGTGGAATCTCAAAGGACCTTAAATACACGAAATGGTTTTGAAAAGAAGAGTAAATTTAAAGGATTCACACTTCTTGATTTCAAAAATATAACAAAACTATAGTAATCAAAACAGAGTGTTACTGGCATAAAGTTAGATACAGAAATCAATGAAAGAGAATAGAGAGCCCCAAAATAAGGATGAGCAAATAGTCTTCAACAACAGTGCCAAGACCACTCAAGAGGGAAAAGACAGTCTCTTCAACAAAAGATGTTGGGAAAACTGGATATCCACATGCAAAAGAATGAAGCTGGACCCTAATCTTATACAATATACAAAAATTAACATGAATTATTATATTCCATTATTTATTTCTTACACATTGCTATAGTACTACTATAAATTGTGGGTTATTATATAACCCACAATTCAACTAATGGTTAAATAACCTTTAGGCATGACAAAAAAACAAATAAATTAGAACATTTAAAGCTCTTAGAGAGGCGCCTGGGTGGCTCAGTGGGTTAAGCCGCTACCTTCAACTCAGGTCATGATCCCAGGGTCTTGGGATCGAGCCCCGCATCGGGCTCTCTGCTCAGCGGGGATCCTGCTTCCCCCCTCTCTCTGTCTGCCTCTCTGCCTACTTGTGATCTGTCTGTCAAATAAATAAATAAAATCTCAAAAATAAATAAATAAATAAAGCTCTTAGAACATTATTCAGTGTATCCATATAATACATAGTATGTAATTACTAGCTATCATCTCTATTGTTGTTGTTAGTATTGTCTTTAACATCTGAGTAATTAAAGCTTGACATGTACTTTCAGCTTTTCCTATTGTTAAAATCTGACTCTACTGTTTTCTTCTAGACTAAATGTAACTCTCTAAAATGAAGGTCTGGGACACCTGGGTGGCTCAGTTGTTAAGCATCCAGCTCTTGATTTCAGCTCAGGTGGGGATCTCAGGGTAGTGAGATCAAGCCCTGCATCGGGTTCCGCTCTGGGCATGAAGCCTGCTTGAGATTCTCTCTCCCTCTGCCCCTAACCTGTATCACAATGTAGAATCCCAGAAAATAGACTATTTTCGGATATCAGTACTCTTTAGAAATACAAAGAAGCAAATGGACTCTAACGTAAAAGATAAAACACTGAGCGGTGCCTGGGAGACTCAGTTGCTTAAGTGTCTGCCTTCAGATCAGGTCATGATCCCAGGCTCCTGGGATGGAGGCCCATGTCAGGCTCCTTGCTCAGCCTCTCCCTCTGCCTGCCGCTCCCCCTGCTTGTGCTTTCTGTCAAATAAACAAAATGTTTAAAAATAATAATAATAAAACACTGAGCTTTTTTTTTCTCTATTTTTCTTTTTTTATTAATCATTTTTTTATTTATTTTCAGCTAATAGTATTCATTGTTTTTGTGCCACACCCAGTGCTCCATGCAATCCGTGCCCTCTCTAATACCCACCACCTCGTTCCCCCAACCTCCCACCCCCCCACCTCTTCAAACCCTTCAGATTGTTTTTCAGAGTCCATAGTCTCTCATTGTTCTACTCCCCTTCCAATTTCCCCCAACTCCCTACTCCTAACTCCCCATGTCCTCCATGCTATTTGTTATGTTCCACAAATAAGTGAAACCATATGATAATTGACTCTCTCTGCTTGACTTATTTCACTCAGCATAATCTCTTCCAGTCCCATCCATGTTGCTACAAAAGTTGGGTATTCATCCTTTCTGATGGAGGCATAATACTCCATAGTGTACATGGACCACATCTTCCTTATCCATTCGTCCATTGAAGGGCATCTTGGTTCTTTCCACAGTTTGGTAACCATGGCCATTGCTGCTATAAACATTGGGGTACAGATGGCCCTTCTTTTCACTACATCTGTATCTTTGGGGTAAACACCCAGTAGTGACACTGAGCTTTTTTATTATCTTAAGAAACTATATTAAGTGTATAGTCTGAGTAGAAACAATCTGAGGGTTTGTTATGCTTTTTATTTTTGTACATTCAAATATTTTTCCCACCAAAAATTAAAGAAGCTTAATGAGATTGCACAAAATTGAAACACTGATCTTTGAGGTCATCTCTGGAGATAAAGAGTGTCGTAACTCCCAACTGTTCCTCAAGCTACTAGCGCCAAGACAAAGAAATGCACACCCTGCTAGAGTGGATATAGTAGGCCATTCATTAAGCTTTCTGGCTTTGAAGGTGGTTAACATGTAATCAGCTGAAATGTGCTTGATTTCACTGTAAGAAACTACACTATCCTGGACGGTCTCTTCACCCACACAAAGTAAACCGAGTATAGCAGTTGTTACCACTAGACGAGCTATATTCAGTCCCTGGCAAGCATTATACCAATACAATGGGAAACATGTTTTTCTATGCATTTCTGTTAAGATCCATATAGGCCCTAATCCTATTTTCTACCAATTCCAAAATAATCCTCCCTTGTTCTTAATGGCTTGAGTTTTCCTGCATTTTGCTCCCTTGCTCTCTTTTCTAGGAACTGACTTTTTTCTTTCTCCTACTTTCCTCTCCTATCTTATCCTTTTACCTCAGTAAATATAGTATTTGCAAAATACTTCAAACTTGTATAGAACCTGTTCTCTTTTCTGACAAGAACTTGTTACTCAGGTACCCTAACTATCCTTATTTGGATGCCATTCCAGACCAAAGCCCAGAGCCCTTCTTCAGTCATTAAGATTCAAAAGATAAATATTCATTTTCATGGGTTCACTAAGGTTAACAGTTAAAAAAAAAAAAACTTTCTTCTACATAACATCATGTGTAAAACTATCCCAGGAAGCTGATAGCACAGACATCACCTACCCCCTATTTTTTGGTGAGGAAGCTGAAACTCAGGACAGTCAACTCAGTTATCTAGGACCTTATAGCTGGGTCAGAGCTAGGACTCAGTATCCTGACAACTGATCCAGTCACTTTTTCCTCTATACTCATTTTTCCTTTTCCCAAGAAGAGAAAGCTCCATTTTGGGTGAAGGGAGAGTTTTTTATAAAACTTACCTTCTATGATTATACTGAAGTGATGTCATTTCTCCTGAAGGTAATCTCTCTGTCCACTCACTTAGCATCTGCCTTACACATCCTCAGCCTTCTCTTGGTATTTCACTTCTCACTGCACAATATTCAGCCTCTCCTTTTCATTTGACCCTCCCACTCAGCATTTATAGAAGCAATATTTCATTTAAACTTATTCAAGTTTCTTTACTCTTAAGGAAACTCCCTGTCACCCAACATGTCTCCAAGGACTACCCTATCATTCTCCTTCCCTTCAGATGAACTCAGCAAAATTGGCTCTAGTTCTCAGTTTTCTTCTCACTCCACAAGAGGCCATCAGGCTTCTGCCCAAAATAGACACCAAAAATGCTGGGTCCCAGTGTTCTCCTTGGGCCTAAAACTAGGGAGGAAAAAAAAAAAGGTCATTTAATCTATTACTTGATTTCACTGTGGCATTTGACATGGATAGCCAGGAATCTAACAATAACAATCTTTATAGATCATCTTCATAATTTATAAAGCAACAAATTAATGCTTGTAATGTTATTAATCCCTTCTCCTTTAAGGAATTAATCTCGCAAGTTAGTATTTCTTTATTTCTAGTTTCTTAAAAGCAACTTAAGTTCTGTTGTATTTTGAATCAACACATTATAAAAATCATGTAAACCGCGGAAATGATTTTTTTTCTAATTCTGTATGCCATTAATAGATGCCTTAGCATCAAGCCCTAATAACTCCAACTAGGAAAAATCTTCTCTTGACTCTTCCTTTCTTAAAAATGTCCTTTTGTGGCAAAAATGAACTATTGCAATTTCATCAAGATCAAAAGCTTTTGCACAGCAAAGGAAACAGTTAATAAAACCAAAAGACAACTGACAGAATGGGAGAAGATATTTGCAAATGACCTATCAGATAAAGGGCTAGTGTCCAAAATCTATAAAGAACTTAGCAAACTCAACACCCAAAGAACAAATAATCCAATCAAGAAATGGGCAGAAGACATGAACAGACATTTCTGCAAAGACATCCAGATGGCCAACAGACACATGAAAAAGTGTTCCATATCACTCGGCATCAGGGAAATACAAATCAAAACCACAATGAGATATCACCTCACACCAGTCAGAATGGCTAAAATTAACAAGTCAGGAAATGACAGATGCTGGCGAGGATACGGAGAAAGGGGAACCCTCCTACACTGTTGGTGGGAATGCAAGCTGGTGCAACCACTCTGGAAAACAGCATGGAGGTTCCTCAAAATGTTGAAAATAGAACTACCCTATGACCCAGCAATTGTACTACTGGGTATTTACCCTAAAGATACAAACGTAATGATCCGAAGGGGCACGTGCACCCGAATGTTTATAGCAGCAATGTCTACAATAGCCAAACTATGGAAAGAACCTAGATGTCCATCAACAGACGAATGGATAAAGAAGAGGTGGTATATATACACAATGGAATACTATGCAGCCATCAAAAGAAATGAAATCTTGCCATTTGTGACAATGTGGATGGAACGAGAGGGTATCATGCTTAGCGAAATAAGTCAATCGGAGAAGACAACTATCATATGATCTCCCTGATGTGAGGAAGTGGAGATGCAACATGGGGGGTTAAGGGGGTAGGAGAAGAATAAATGAAACAAGATGGGATTGGGAGGGAGACGAACCATAAGTGACTCTTAATCTCACAAAACAAACTGAGGGTTGCTGGGGGGAGGGGGTTGGGAGAGGGGGTGGGGTTATGGACATTGGGGAGGGTACGTGTTATGGTGAGTGCTGTGAAGTGTGTAAACCTGGTGATTCACAGACCTGTACCCCTGGGGATAAAAATATATTATATGTTTATAAAAATTTTTTTTAAAAATGTCCTTTTTCGGGGAGTGCTTAGAGATCCCACACACTCCTAATGTTCTCTCTCTGTTGAGCCCTTCTTATTCCATTGGGGTGCCCTTGCCCATCACGTAGATGCTGGGGTTCCTTGGGGCTCTGTCCTGGGCTCTTTTCTCTTTTCACCAACATATCCTATCTGGGTTTTCTCATCCATTCCCATGGCATCAGCTTTCCCAACAAGCTGAGAAAACTCTAATCAGTATAAGTAGTCCAGGTCTCAGGAAACTGGCAGTGTTCGGATCATTTCAACTTTAACCTGCAATAACAAATTCCGTACATCCTCATTGGACAGCTCGCAAGGGAACACTATAATCACATCTTCACATGTATGAGTATACTCATAGTTAAGGACAGAGATTATGAGAGACAGAGAGAGCGATAAAGAAATGACTTAGAATATAAGCTTTGCTGCTCCAGTGAAGAGATCTCAAAATGCAAAGACTTAAATAAGAGAAAGTATTTTTCAGTTACATGAAAGTCTAGACTACAGCGGCCTTTGGATGACTCAGGAACTCAGACTGTGTCTTGCTTGTTACTCTGCCTTCTTTAACACACGGCTTCCATCTTAAGGTCTACAACAGAAGCTATGACTATAGGCATCATGCCCACATTCCAACCAGTGGTGAGGAAGGAAGGGGAAGCACAAAACCCAACTCTTCCTTTTGAAGTCATGAAAGGCTGCAACCATCACTTCCGCTCATAATCCAATCACCAGAACATAGTCATATGCCACACTCAGCTTCAAGGGAGAAGACTAGAAAATAAAAGTTTCCAGCTATGCAGCTTGTGTGCAGCTAAAATTCAGGAGTTCTGTCATTTTTTTAAATGCTTTATTTATTTATTTGAGAGAGAAAGCATGAGCCATGGGGAGAGGCAAAGGGAGAGGGAAAAGCAGGCTCCCCACTCAGCAGGGAACATGACCTGGGGTTCGATCCCGGGACCTTGGGATCGTGACCTGAGCCAAAGTCTGAAGCTTAACCAACTGAGCCATCCAGGCGCCCCCTCAGGAGTTCTATTATTTAAGATTATAAAGATAGAATTGGAGAAGGGATCATAGGATACCAACAGTTTCTGCTGCATGGATGTGAAATGAATGTTTCTGAAATCAATATCTTTACTTATTGTGTTCATTACGATATTTTCTATTTTACTATATTCTAGCTCACGTTTTTTAAATCTTGGTCATAACTCACTGAATATATCATAGCTTGTTGTAGATAATGACCCACAATTTGAAAAATATTGCTCTAAGCCTACTGTGTCAAACATGGTAACCAGTAGCCACATAGCCTATTGAACATGCAACATGTGGCTAGTCTAAATTGATATGTGTTGTAAGTATAGAATCCCACACCAGATTTCAAAGACTTAGTACAAAAAAAGAACCTGAAGTATCTTAGCAATTTTTATATTGATTAAATGTTGAAATGATAATATTTTGGCTATATTAAGTAAAATAGATAATCAAAATTAATTTAATTGTCTTTTTTTAAGATTTCATTTATTCGTTTAACAGAGAGGGAGAGTACAAGCAGGGAGAGCAGCAGGCAGGGTGGGAGGGAGAAGCAGGCACCCTGCTGAGCCAGGAGCCAGGTGTGGGACTTGATCCCAGGACCCTGGGATCACGACCTGAGCCAAAGGCAGCCGCTTAATGAACTGAGCAACCCAGGCATCCCTTATCTTTGTTTTTTAATGTGGCTACTAAAAAATGTAAAATTACATAAGAGGCTCACATTATATCTCTATTAAGTCATACTACTCTAAACTCTAGATGCAAATGTCAAACTCCCTTTGAATATTAATACTTGAATATTCCATGAACACTTACTTTTTTTTTTCTTTTTTCTTTTTTTCTTTTTGGAGAGAGAGTGTGTGTGCACAGGCAGGGGGGAGGGGCAGAGGAAGAGAGAGAGAGAATCCCAAGCAGACTCCATGTCCAGTGCAGAGTCCGACGTGGGGATCCATCTCATGACCCTAAGATCATGACCTATGCAGGTGTTCCTACAAGCACTTTCTAAAACCAGACTCCTTATCTTCCCAGCCCTCAGCCCTTCTTCCGTCCTTCGTTCCCACTCTGTATTCCCTCTGTTCCATTCAGTCAATTAAAGGCAACACAATTCACTCCATGACCAGCCAGGAAAATTGAAAAGAACATTTCATCACATACATATATTTGCTGTGTACTATATTTTACCTTTTAAATATGATATAAATGTATCAATCTTTTTCTAGTGTGATTATGAATGCCCTAATTCAAAGATACCATCATCTCTCACCTATATAATTGTATCAATTCCCAAATTGGCCCCTCTGCCTCTTGGATTGTCTCCTTCCCGTCGGTCTTCCAAATTTCAGTAAAAGCCAGAGAAGTGACTCCACTGTTCACTCTCACATACCTTAATAGTGCCAACAAGATCCTTTTTGATTTGACGCCAGTTTGCTTCACCACTTTCCTGAACACATGGGCATTTTTTTCTATACCAAGTACTTTTCATTTCACTAAATGTGTCTTGATTATTCTCATCTCCTGAGCCTTTGTATAAGTCATTCCTTATGTGCTTAGAATGCATTTTTCATCTTCTTCTTTCCTCTGGCTGAACACTACTCATACTTCAGAGCTTAATTAAAATTTTGCTTTGCCATAGATTTCCTTTCTAAAGCCCAAGAGTGGATTATGTGCCCCTCTTATGTGCTCCCACAGCATCCTGAACTTCAATAATAATTTTTGGCTACCGAAAGGATGAGATCATGCCATTTGAGACAGCATGAATGGACCCTGAGGGTATTATGCTAAGTGAAATAAGTCAGACTGAGAAAGACAAATACCATATGATTTTACTCATAAGTGGAATCTTTAAAAAATGTATAAAAAACAAAAAGAATGGGAGCTATAAACTCAGAGAATAAACTGTATTCCCTACCTCCAGTGGGAGCTAGAGAAGGCGTGATAGGCAAAATGGGTGAAGGGGAATGGGCGGTACAGACTTCCAGTTACAGAATGAGTAAATCACAGGAATAAAAGACACAGCATAAGGAGTATCGTCAATGATACCATGTAGCAATGTATAGGGACAGATGGGAACACTTGTAGTGGACATAGCAGATTGTATAATGTATAAATTTGTCACTATGTTGTACTGAAACCAATGTAACAGGGTGTGCCAACTATACTCAAAAAATAAATAGATAAGTAACATTCCATAAAAGCCCATGTATAAAAGATATTTGTAGGAGTGCTAGATGCTTGAAAGAATCAGTAGAGTGCTGTCTCAGTGGACACATTGCTCAGCAGTAGGGGCAGCATGTGACACACTCCTAAAAGAAATATGCACAGCAATTGTTGGTAAAAGTGACATCTGAGTGAATTAAACCATACCACTGATTTAAGTAAAACACCATATTTAGCGCTCTGTGCTGCATGTTATACACTCCATACAGGAACATGTCCAAAAGGTGATCCTGGCAATCAACACTGGCTTCATGAATGATTCACTGCACTGCTATTCCCAAATAAAAAGACACAAAATATAAACAGGAACCAATCACAGTTGAAGAAAATAATACCAATAAAACTACACTAGAGCAAATCAAGAGTAGATTAGGAGATGCAGAAAAACATATTAGAGATCTGGAAGACAAGGTAAAAATACAAAGCACCCAAGCTGAAGAGCAAAAAAAGAAAAAAAAATTTTAAAAAGAGGGTAAGTTAAGGAATCTCTTTATAGGATCAAGTGAAGAAACATTCATATTTCAGGGGTCCAAATAAATAATAATGCTTGCCTCCTGTATTTTTATTGCTTGCTTATTTGTCTGGTTTCATACCCATAGAACATAAGACCTTTCAGTGCATATCTCTTTCTACATATTTGACCACACCATCTCCATAATTTTGCATGATACCTAGCCCTACTAGGCTCAATAAATACTTACAAAACAACCAGAGGGATGGATGGATGGATGAAATAGTTTATTTGATTAAAGATTGTTATGGAGTAGCATATTTAGAAGACCGTAACAAAATTTGTTTGTATAGTAGATGATAAATTGGGTTCTTTGTTATAACAGTAGGTCAAAGCTTTGCTTTTTTTTTTTTTTTTTTTTTTTTTTGAGGTCCTGCTGCTTCTCTTTTCATCTTTTCACTTTCTTAATACAGGAAAAATATTTCCTATTATCATTCTTCCAGGGTCTGGCTCATCTTCCACAATCAGGTACTATCCCTAAGATCAAAAAATTATTGCTGTAATCCAATACCATTTCCATAGGGAATATTGAATCTGAAAGTGCTTCAGCATTGGAGTAGGCATATCTAATGGAGGACTCGCAGGCACTCTGACTTGAAGTGAGGTAGCTATTTTGAGCCTGTCCAGTGTTGCTTAAATTGTAGCTTCCCTAGCAAACTATTTAGGCAAGAGACGTGAGGAAAGCCTTAAAAGGAGCAGTGGGGAAGTGGACCTAGGGAGAAAAGAGAGAAGGGGTTGAAAAGCCGATTAGCTGCTTTATAATAAAACCCAGAGAAAGTGAGCACTTAACGGGAATGTGGATTTTATCCCTCCAGGAATTCTATTCACCCCACCCGGAAATAATCTTGACTGTAATTAGGCCCTGAGAGCAACTACCATTTCACAGAACGTTCAGAAACCTCTACTTTGTTTAGACACCATGTGTGGGTGGAACTTCCTGTTTGTACTGGAGCAGCATAAAGCCTAGTTCCTCTGAGGAATGTTTGGGACCAGACCCGTTGCAGGGAGCAGGGCAGAATACAGTCTGGTCTCCTCAGGGCCCTTCTCCCTGCAACATGGGGAAGGACACACTCGTTCATCCAAATCTTATTCTCCTCCTTCTGGTCTTCCTGCCTGTGGATGTCTCAGTCTCTGGAAAACCGTGAGTTTCACAGAGGACGTGAAGAATCTTTTCCTTAGAAGAGAATTCTTTGATTCTCATTTAGACTGGTCATTTGTCTTTCCCACAAAACTGTCATCTTCTTATCTCCAAGGGCTCCTCCAATGATGAGATTTCATAAATCTAGTTCATTCATTCTTTCCTTACTCTTAATTCTTTTTCTCCAACTCTGAATCTCTGACTTTCTAAATTTTCTAGGGATATACAAAGATTTTCTGAGGGGCATTGTCAATTGATACTTTTAAAGGAATCAATTTTCAGATCCTCACATTCAGATTGATTTGCTCGAGACCAGGCTATTTATCCTTCCTTACTTCTTTCTTATTGCCGATCTCCCACTTTATAAAAGAAAGACAAATCTTTCCCTCAATCAGATGTCACCATGGAGCATTGTCCTAGAGCATAGAAATCTGTACGGTGGAATAATTTGAAATACTGATAAAGGAATAATTTGAAATACTGATGCTAATGTTGAGAAAGCAAAGGATTCTAACAATGAGGGAGAAAATTCTTTTGCAGATTATGTGGTGATGAATTCTTGATTTCAACAAAGTTGAAGGGAGATCTAAAGAAAACATGAGCTGATAGATGATTAGAAGCAATTCTTGATAATAGGCACTGGGTGATTTTTGGTACCTAATGCAGAAGGAGCTCTAAGAACTGGAAACAGTGATACAATTGTTTTATCTGTATTTTATTTACTTTATGTAAACAATTTTTTGGGCACTCATGTCCATACAAACTAAAAATAGCAACAGAATTAATGTTAAGCCTTCTTTAATTCCCACAATTAAGGAATATCCATCCATGGATACAGAAAAAAATCTCATTGTTCTTATTAAAGATGTGTTTCAAAAATATTTTTATGTTATATCTAATATGTATGAATATTATAATACACTTATTTTGTTTTGATCAGTTATATACTAGTAAGACTTGAAAATAATTCAATCCAGAAGAAAATGTTTAACAGTTTCATGATCACATAAAGAATTAAATTTAAATTAAGCACCCATAAGTAACATTACATATATATAAGTGTGTATATATGTATACACACATATATAGTTAATAAAGAAACTAGTTAATAAAGAAGCAAGAGTTATCCATAAATATATTTTGAAGCATAAAAATCTTAGGTTAAACTTCTATGTAGTAAGTGGCATGGTAATTCAAGTTTAAGGAGGGAAAAAATAGGAAAGATGTTAAATTTCTGATCATTACAAAAAGAACCTTTTGGTGTACTTTTTAAGTAGGTCATACTGGGTATCTCATCACTGATATTTAAGAATCCATCGAAAACTTATAGAAAACTAAGTTTTAACTTAAAATTTCATCAAAAATAATATATTTTGTTATTATTTGTGTACAAATGTACATGTTTGCTTGAAAATATGTAAGAAATGAATAGCATCTAAAAATTATTTTAAGAATCCTGTAAGCAAAAATGTTTGAAAACTACATTGTCAAAATTATATATGAGGGAATTGTCAAAGTTTCTGTTCTGCTCATGAGCTACCAAGACCCAAAATTCCATCACTAGAAGGCTGTTTGGGGGTGGAACCATTGTCTAGCCATGAGCTGAATGGCAAATATTTAAAATGCAAACAGCCAGGGTTAGGTAACATGAAGATTTCATTAGTTACTTACAACTGAGACTTTAAACTAATGACTCATTTTCTTTGGGACTCAGATTCCATATCTGTAAAGTGGAAGCAAGTATTTGCCTTATCATTTTCACAGGGTTGTTGAATATATATATATCCAATGAAAATACTGTTTATTGATTGGTTTTTGTAGTGTCTCTCCTGAGACTTTGCTTGCTTTTTACAGCAATCCTCGTGTAAAATAGATTTACAACATGAATAAACATAATTAGCATAGTTTTATTTGAATTCAGATGCTCCCATATTGTGTTCCTTAAAGTGAAGTATCCTAGCAAATTTTAATCTATTTAAAGCTCACTTCCAGCAAAATGTTCACTGCCATGGCACTGGTGATGGAACAGGGAATAATTCTCACGCATGCCATTCAACAGCAGAGACCAATGTCATGTTCATCAATATGTCCTCTCTTGGTATCAAACTAATGTTAGTAACAATCATTGTGATAGAAAATAGTGCTGATCATAGCAATACCTCTCCTCCTACACTTTCCGCTAACTGGACTCCTCCATTTCCAGGCAGTACATGGTCCTGGTCCCCTCCCTGATCCACTCTGAAACCCCTGAGAAGGGCTGCCTCCTTCTGAACTACCTGAATGAGACAGTGACTGTGAGTGCTTCCTTGGAGTCTGTCAGGGAGAACAAGAGCCTCTTCACTGACCTGGTGGTGGAGAAGGACTTATTCCACTGTGTCTCCTTCACTGTGAGTATGCCTGTTTGACTTCATATACTTAATTCTACTGGTTAGGATAATAGGCATCTAGAATTCAGTCAAGATAAAGCTTGGAGAGCCTGGCAAAGACTTCAGAAAGAAATCTAAGTGGGGCAAAAAATGTGTGTAGAAATTAAGAAGCAATGCATGAATTTCCAATGGGAGACAAATACTTAGAGGCATATTAAAAATCAACTTAATGATCAAAGAAAATTTCTATTAGCCAGGAGGAAAAAGCAGTATGCACTAGACAAAAGGAAAATGTGACTTCTTAACATTAAAATGGAAAAAATATTAATAAGGCAAGCCGGATTAACCCACGACATAAGCCTCCAGTGGTGGTCTGGCAGACACACATCAACCCATATTGAACAGGGAAAATTGTAGAAATTACCATAAGCAAATATCCACTATCTCTTCAGAGTTACCCATATGTAAAATGCTTACAGCCTACGGCCAGTAAAATATGGTAGCTTCATTTCCCATAGCTTTAAATGTGCTTCTACCATGCCCTTTTAACACAGAACATCAACTTGGTAAAGTTCATCATATAATTGAATCAAGACGTATTGGCTGATCTATAAGGAGACGTAAGTCTCAATTATGACCTCTTTTTTCTTGTATTTTCCTCCATCTTCTGTTCTGTCTCCCCATTGTAAAATAACAGAAATAATTCCTGTCCATGCCAACTTCCCCTGATGAAAATGAGGGGGTGCAGTGAAGTAAAGAGGCCAGATCTCCAGGGAGGAGAGGGACAAGGAGTGGAGGAGGAAACTTGCAAGACTGAATGGGTTCTTACGGTCTGTCCTATATTTCAGGTCCCAAGATCTCTAACCAATGAAGAGGTCATGTTCCTCACTATCCAAGTGAAAGGACCAACCCAAGAATTCAAAAGGCGGACCACAGTGGTGGTTAAAAACCAAGAGAATCTGGTCTTTGTCCAGACAGACAAGCCCATCTACAAACCAGGGCAGACAGGTATGAAAAGGCCCTATGGTCAGAACAACTCCCAAAAGGAAAGACCTTCCTCCCCTGCATCTTCCCCAGGGCTCTATAGCCCTGGTTCTTTAACAGTTTTTTTTTTTATCAGCCGCTAAGCCTGATTTAAGGTTTCTGGGACTCATGGAAAATATTTCTGTTTCAGTGAAGTTTCGTGTTGTTGCGTTGGATGAAAATTTTCACCCCTTGAATGAGTTGGTGAGTCTCCAAATACCTATCATTATTATCTGCGTAAACAATCTGGATGCCTGTTTTTGGTGCTGGGGGCAGACAGGGAGAGAAAGAATCTGGTATCATTAGCAGTGATTTCTGGCATTACAATAGTGCATGATCCTTGTTTAAACCAGAATCTCAGGTCAAGGAAGTAGCTAGTTCTTTCCAGCTTGGTACTGGTACTTAGTTGTCACACAATCAAACTTACTCTTTATAAAGTTCTCCACTAGGCAAATTAGAAATATATATTAAATAATAGACATGCCTATACCATGAAATAAGTTAAATTCAAATAACTTCTCAAAGATTTAAAATTTTTCTAAACATGCCTACCAGAACCTCTTCTGTCAAGGAAGAGTATAATCAGTGTTTGTTCTTTGAGACTAACACCTGATACTTATAAGAAACAACTCTTTCAATTTTAATGCAGACATCAAAGCAGAAAATCTTAATTTTTTTCTCCCAAATGTACTGCTTCACTACATCTTCTTATCTCAGAGGCAATTCTTTTCTTGTAACTCCTAAAACAAAAGTTTATCTTGGAGCACCTGGGTGGCTCAGTTGGTTAAGCAACCCAGTCTTGATTTTGGCTCAGGTCACCATCTCAGGATCCTGGGATCAAGCCCAGTGTCGGGCTCAGAGTTCGGCGAGGAGTTGGCTTGAGGATTCTCCCTCTCTCTCTCCCTCTACCCCTCCTCCCACTCCCACTCTTGCTCCCTCTAAAATAAATAAATAAATCTTAAAAAAAATTATTGCATAATCCCTATTTCCTCTCTTTCTCTCATACCTATATCCACTTTATTAGAAAATCATGCTAGCTTGAAATAATCCAGACTATTTCTATTTCTAACAACCTGAATTGCCACAATCTCATCCTGGCCAATATCACCTCTAACAAGGCTGTTGCAGTAAACTTAAAGCTGATCTTCTAGTTTCTACTTCCATTCCTCTATCTAAACTAAGCACCTCAGGGCGCCTGGGTGGCTCAGTGGTTTAAGGCCTCTGCCTTCAGCTCAGGTCATGATCCTAGGGTCCTGAGACCAAGCCCCGCATCGGGCTCTCAGCTCCTCAGGGAGCCTGCTTCCTCCTCTCTCTCTGCCTTGCCTCTCTGCCTACTTGTAATCTCTGTCTGTCAAATAAATAAATAAAATCTTTAAAAAAAAAAAAAAGCTTTAAAAAAAATTTTTTAATAAATAAATAAAAAATAAAATAAAATAAGCACCTCATCCATCACTCTGGCAGCCTTACCCTGCTCCATTTTGCTTCTCAACATTTCACTACCTAATATAAATCAGGTGTGTCCATATGTGTGTCTATGTGTGTGTGTGTATGTATATACACACATATATATGTTTATCATACATTTTTTATCTTTGAGATATAGGATTGATATCATATCATTGATATATATGTCAAATAAATACTGAATATCAAATAAATATCAATATAAAAGTAGGTGATATATTAATATATAATATATAAATATATAATATTTTATATATACTTAATTTTATATATACTTAATATATATAAAATATATCTCTCAGATATATGTATATGTGTATATATATGTGTATGTGTGTGTTTCTTATATATTCATCCTTATTAGAATACAAATTCTTTTGTGCATTGCTATACAATGCACATGGTAAGCACTTAATAAATATTAGTTTTTTAAAAATGACTAACCACTGATGGTAAAGGAGCTATTCTCCCTCTTTATTCTTAGAACTAAGAATTCCATGACCATCTCAATATTTGGGACTGAGTACAGTTCTCATAGTTCCATTAGTTTATTTCTTAATCCATAAAATTTCATAACAAAGCAGTGTTCCTCACTAGGATCCTATAAGCATTCAAGTAATGTTAGTAAATCCCATTCTAAATGAGTGGCTATGCACATGGATATTTGTTGCTCATAGGTCTAATAAGTTCTTAACATTATTTATTAATTGCTTAAAGTAGATTAATTAAATGTTTTGTAAATTTTTTTTAATTTAATGTTATTTTTTCCGTGTTCCAAGATTCATTGTTTATGCACCACACCCAGTGCTCCATGCAATACGTGCCCTCCTTAATACCAACCACCAGGCTCACCCAACCCCCCAAAGCCCTCAGTTTGGTTCTCAGAGTCCACAGTCTCTCATGGTTCGTCTCCCCCTAAGTTTTGTAAAATTTAACCTGGATTTTTTTTTTCTGTTTTACTACAGATAGAGTTATTCTACATAAAGCTGTCTTGTTTATAAATCAGAATTTGAGAATATTTGAGAATAATTCTGCATTCCTTTATTTCTCTTTTGTCTTTCAGATTTCACAAGTATACATTCAGGTAAGCAAATAAACAGAATTAAATAAATTTAGAGAAAATGTTTATATTTGAGAGGTTCTGACAATATACCAGAAACTTGTCATTAAGGGAGAAACCTTTGAGCTCACACAGCACTAGATGGTTCTAACATCTGTCCTCCCCATCCCTCACCACCACCAATGGGTATCACCACCAATGATACCTCTTTGTGGATAACATAGGAGTTTCCATAGATTGCTTTTATTGTGTCTAATGCTCTAAGCTTTGTAAGTTACAATTACTATATCCATAGGACCCGAAAGAAAATCGCATCGCACAATGGCAGAAACTCCTGTTAGAGAATGGTCTCAAGCAATTGAGCTTTCCCCTCTCGTCAGAGCCCTTTCAGGGCTCCTATAAGGTGGTGGTACAGAAGAAATCAGGTGGAGTGACAACACACGCCTTCACTGTGGAGGAATTTGGTATGGATTATGAAAAGTAGTGGAGCATTTTCTTCATATCTAAACTTCTAGGGCCTAGAATTGGCACTTTAATTTAGAGTCCTTCTGTTTTCTATGTAGTGAGGTTGAGCTTTGAGTTGAATCAGTTATATCTAACTCCAATGAGACTATCAGTGATCTATGCATAGAACTTCATATAGCTTGGTTATTTTTTGTAATAATTTTTAATCTCAAAAAATATGTAAAACATCCTTGTTTTAGACAAGTCTTCCATAATTCATTAAGGTTACAGTCCTTCAATCAGAATATCCATTTTAGGGGCACCTGGGTGGCTCAGTCAGTTAAGCGCCTGCCTTGGGCTCAGGTCATGATCCCAGGGATCCCTGCCCAGCGGGGTTTCTGCTTATCCCTTTCCCCCTCCCCTCCCCCTGCTTGTGCTCTTTCTCTTTCAAATAATTAAATAAAATCTTAAAAAAATATATATCCATTGATAGTAAGGTGGTCGTATTGGAGAGTATAGCTACCTTTCAGAATCCTAAAATATTATTAGGGAATTTTACTGAAAATACTAAGTCCCCAAAAGTTGAAAAACGATCACTAACTTCCTTTATCTCCAATAAACAGTGCTTCCCAAGTTTGAAGTGCAAATAACAATGCCAAGGATAATCACTATCTTGGAAGAAGAGGTGAATGTGTCAGTGTGTGGCCTGTGAGTTTATATATTTTTTAATCTTTTGAGAGAATTATATAAAGGAGACTCACTATTTGGGATGTTTTAACTCATTTTTTTAGGAGCAGTGAGAGTACAAGTACTTTTAGTACATGGGGATCATCCCATCTCTGGAATGTTCCTCACCTGTTGTTTTTCTATTTTTCCTTCTTTTTTCTTTCATGGCCTTACCGGTATTATTGTAACTGTCATGGGGCAAGCAACTGTTCTTAGAGAAGCTATCTACAGTAGTTGATTCTGAAAGTGACAGAGCTATACACACACACAGATACACACACAAATGGGATAGTGTTGAAGGGTATAGTGGCTTTCCCTTCCCTAGGCTGTAGAGGAAATTCTATCATCAACAGATCATTTACCTGACCTTGCATGCATAGTGGAAAAACAGCTTAGATTCAGAATTTGTAGAGATAGGCATATTACCAAAATCTCAGCTGAGTCATTGGTCTACTGAAGGCATGTCACCTACCTCTCAGCACTGCCATTTTTACAGATGAGACTGGACATGATCTCTCAGCTTGGTCCTTTCTAACCTTGAAAATTCATGTTTCTAAAATCTCATGGCCATCTCTAGTAGTCCAGGGGTAGCACTAGCAGAAAACGCTAGCAGAAAGTAGCACTAGCACTGAAGAAACCAGCTCTGCCTAAAGACCACACGTGTAATGCACCCACGGTTCAGCTGGGTCCTTGCACTGTCTCAGAGTAATTGCCACCAAGTTCCTGATCCTATATAACGGGTGAGCCAATACTCTTGCAAATAAAGATATGTAGGGAAGGAAACAAATACCCTTGAAAACACATCAACCATCAATGACATACATGTATATATGCCACAACCCCATTTTTATAAAAAGTAGAGAAGTTAAATTCCATATATATAGAGAGAGCTACACATTGGAAAAGGATAATGGAAGGAAACACCATCATATTCATAGTTTGTATTCCTAGATAGAATTGAGGTCCTCTTCTCTCTCTCATTTTCATTTTGTTGATACTGTTTTTTTTTTTCTTTTAAGAACAGGTGTAGCTTTGGTAATAAATAAATATATATATATATTTTTTTAAGATGAAATTAAAAATAAAAAATTAAGGGAAAAAAGACATGATCAAAGACTGTAGTCAATTTCAGCATTGGCACTGGAGATTTTTTTAAAAAGAATAATTTAGCATACTTGCTCTCAACACTGTGAGAGCCCTGCAGAGATTAGAGAGAAGTACAGAGGGTAAACACTATACTATTGCTAAGAGGAGAATGGAAGTAAGTAGAAAATGGAGATGTTCAATGTCTGCTTTGATTCATTGGCAATGTTCTTATGACAGATACACATATGGGAAGCCCGTCCCAGGACATATGACTATGAGAGTATGCAGAAAGTATAGTAACCCTTCTAACTGCTATAGTGGAGAGTCACAGGCTGTCTGTGAGAAATTCAGTCACCAGGTAGGTGAAAAACTGTTCTTTCCAGGGACTAACAATGGAGACATTGTTAATAAGCAATGAATTACAACATGGTACTAACTCAGGAAGAGAGCAATCTGTAAGGGAATTCTATATTAGGTACAATGATTTTTAAATATCAGTGATTTAGCACAATAGGAATCATTTATTTCTTGTAATTTTCCACTGTGGGTGTTCCTGGCCCACCAAGCTCCCAGAATAATGAAAGTTGAGCAATCTCCAATACTTGGCATCCAGAGCTGCCTTGGGCATCTACTTGTATGAAGAAAGAAGAAAAAGCATTACACCTGTTAATCACTTTGGCTGGGAAGGGTGTATGTTTTTCCTTCTTTCCATGAGCAAGAACTTGTCACATAGCCCCTCCTAGGGATCAGGGAGACAGGAAACACGGTCTCCAGATGGGCAGCCCCTTTCCAACAACAGTTGCATACTATGGAAGGGGAGCTAGACTTCTGAAAACTTAGTTCCCTGCTACAGTAGGATTACCCACAAATTTTTAAGACATTTCCTATTGCATTAACTCTAGGGACTATCAGATACTAAGAA
This sequence comes from Lutra lutra, assembly GCF_902655055.1. Classification (NCBI taxonomy): domain Eukaryota; kingdom Metazoa; phylum Chordata; class Mammalia; order Carnivora; family Mustelidae; genus Lutra; species Lutra lutra. Next base: position 91,617,391 of record NC_062285.1, read on the forward strand.
ATATATCCATTATAAACCAGATACTATTATGAAATGCAATCATAATTAATCTCTAGAGAATATGAGTTGTGTTCTTGTCATAGAAAATCCCTAGGTTATATTGTCCCCAAAAAATCCCACCAGATTAATCAACATCTGATCTGTCCAGTGTTATGTTTTTGTATTTTATCCCTGCCTAGCTAAACAGCCAGGGTTGCATCTCTCAGCAAGTAAAAACAAGGATCTTCCAGATGAAGAGACAAGGGTATGAAATGAAACTTGAAGTGGAGGCCAAGATACAAGAAGAAGGAACAGGTTTGCATACCACATGGTTATGGGAGAAAAAAAAATGAACATGGATTTCTTTCCTTTGCTGAACTATGAACTGCAATGAAAGTAGTGTAAGAAGTTCAGAGAGATCATCCTTCCAGGAAAACTTATTTTTTTCTTTTTCTTTTTTCCAGAGGTAGAATTAACTGGAAAAGGATCCACTGAAATAACAAGAACCATAACCAAACTCTCATTCACAAAAGTGGACCCATACTTTAGACAAGGGATCCCCTTCTTTGGGCAGGTGAAGTATTTTCTAAGTCACAAATCAAATTTTGTACTATCACTTAATAAGCATATTATGTTATGCTAAAACCAGACCTGGTTTATTATCTATTGATTAACCTAACCAAAAGTGTAAAACCACATAAAAATAAATCTGTTCCTCTGTAAATTAGTGTATGAAATCCTCAAAATTATTCTAAAGCACCACCATAACTTTTTTCACCTTTAGAACAGCATTGTGTGATATCACTCAGTCTTTCCTTGGTTTACCAGTAGTCTTGGATTTTTATATTTTCTCACAAGAATCTCAGAAGTTATGGTGGCCTTTTAAATTATCATGCTATCGCTAACTTTGTATGGGAAATGAGTGCGTAGATGGCTTTTTTATTTTGAAGTATAAAAGATTCTACTTTACCTGGTGTTTCTTTCATGGGTATTATATTTATATTATTTTCTCTATAACAACAGGAATATATTTTAAAAAACAGTGCACAAAAGGGTAAAATATTTCTATTTAAGTCTTCCAGATTTTAAAAATATAAATTTTCTCATGTATCTACAAAATATCTTGTATTGTTATTTTTTGTATTACAAGCAGATGTGCAGATGGATCTTTCTGACTCCAGAGTCTGAGATGGCAGTTGTATGTCCATCAATGTGTAATTATTGTGTGTCATATTCTTAATGGAAATGTTATGAGGTTGTAGTGTGGAGACCAAAGCAGAGAGGGACAAAACCCCACTAAAAAGGGGTGGAGCACGTTTTAGAATGTTTTGATTATGTTATGACAGCAAAAGATTTGAGAAATTCACTTCCTAAAATGAACAGTCCATTTATTTTTAATTTCTGAGAGGTATATTGTACTTTTTTGATACTTCATTCCTGCTAAATAATTACCCCATTAGTCATAAGACTCTTTCATCAAAAGAGAATCAGAATTTTGTACCTGTCCTTGAATTTGTATGTGCAGCCAATACTTCACTAGCAAACTGAGATTTTATTAATCAATTATAAATATGGATCCAAGTCTCCCAATTGTGCTTCCTTCTACTGAAAGTAGCTTCTACTGAAAAAGAATCATCATCTTTGCAATCTGAATCAAATTATTCATCTACTGAGTTCAATATTAGCAGTAATTTGACTTTAGGCCCTTATGTAATACTGTATGATTCTATTCAACTTTGCATTTTTCACATGGGAAGTCCCTCATAATACTCGCCTACCTTCCAAAAGTTTGAAAGTCTAAATTGAGAAGCAGATGTATAAAAAAACAACTAGAAAAGTACACAAGGTAATGTATTAGCAATTGCTATCTTGTGCACTTATATTTTAGAACACTAATCCATAGAAAGTTAAGAGTTGGTCATAAAATAAGTGTATGGAGCTCAATTAAATTTGGCTAAGGAGTTAAAAATTTTCATTGCTATCTGACACTTGTGCTCTGTAACTCTCCAAGAGTTTTATATAATACATGGCATTTCCAAAATATCCACAGAATCCTTTTTTTAGGTCACCCCTATCATCAGCTCCGTGATTCTCAGTCTTTTCACACTGCTTTATTTTGTTTTATTTGGGGGGGTAGTGGGACAGGGAAGAGGAAGAGAGAGAATCATAAGCAGGCTCCGCACCTAGTACAGAGTCCGATGTGGAGCTCAATCCCACAACCCTGAGATCAACCTGAACTGAAATCAAGAAGCAGATGCTTAACTGACTGAGCCACCCAGGCATCCCCACAATGCTTTATTTTTTGTCTTAGGGCTGATTACTACAAAATAAATATATATCATCTATGCATTTATTTAAAATAGATCTCTTTTCTATGATGGCAGGAACTTTGCTTTGTTCACCACTGTAGTCTCAATGCCTAGAACCATGTCCAATATACAGGACATAATAAATATTTGTAATAAAATGAATGTTTGGTTACTGGGTATTAACCATATAACTGATCCACAAATTTTAATCTTCAGGCGCAACTAGTGGATGGGAAAGGTGTCCCCATGCCAAACGAACTTGTCTTCATCACAGCAAATGAAGCTAACTATAACTCCAATGCCACCACTGATGAGCATGGCCTGGTTCAATTCTCTATCAACACCACCAACATTAAGGATACCTCTCTCACTGTCAGGGTAAGTTTGAAGAGAAGTTACCAATGACATGAAGTAGCCTTGGAAATAAGGTTGCAACCTAAAGGTGATGATATTTCCAAGTTGCATTTAGTCCTATGGAAACAGAAAAATAAATAAATAAATAAACAAACAAACAAACCTAACACCCTTCAGTTTTCAGGGTGCTAGGATTAAATGTGATGTTTAATTTCTTTTTTAACAGTTGATGTGTTATTTTGAAATAACAATAAATAAAAATTTACGTATAAGAAATGATAATGCAAGCTCCCTTTACCTTGGCTATCATTGTAAAGTGCAGTTCAACATCACTAGCATTTGCTTTCAAGTATATATACTCTGAATTGTTGTTCCTACTTTATTTTTGTCCTGCTATTCTAGTTTTCTCCAGGTTTTTGTTATACCCATATAACTTACTTGGTATAGCATAGAGTTTTCTATTCATCAATAGAAATGTAGATATACAGTAAGAGATATATGGATACACAATAGATACTACATAATGATGAAATAAATAAACAGAATAAATAATATATTTTATTGACTGCCCTTTAAATAGATGGCATGAAAGCCCATACTTTCTAATAATTAAAAACTGAGCATTCATTCATTTATTCAATCAAAAAGTCTCTTGGATGTTTTCTATGTGCTAGGCAATGTTCTCATCCCGAAAATAAAAACATTATTTTTAGGGGCACCTTGGTGGCTCAGTGGGTTAGTCTCTGCCTTTGGCTCAGGTCATGATCTCAGGGTTCTGGGATCGAGCCCCGCATCCCATTCTCTGCTCAGCAGGGAGCCTGCTTCCCCCTCCCCCTCTGCCTGCCTCTCTGCCTATTTGTGATCTCTCTCTCTCTGTCAAATAAATAAATTCAATCTTTTTTAAAAAATTATTTTTAAACACTCCCTCTTTTTGATAATCATTTACGTGTTGTCACTAGAATATATATTAAAATAGAAATAAAGTGTTTTGCTGACATAAGGATTCACTCACACCACTTGGGAGGTGAGGATGAGAATAAGGAATAAGGAATAACTTCTACATGGAGAAAAGTTAAACTACAATTCAAATAGGGCCTATAAACCTTGAGAGTCCAGAGTCACAGAAATCTTTAAAAATAACCAGCCTAGGACAGCCCAGGAGAGAGCGACTTCAGCTAATTCACCAACTCAACTCATGAACCAAAACCATTGACAGAAAGTGTTCTCAGACCCCTATGGCTACAGTATCACATTTATTCATAGTACCTTTTTGAAACCCATCATAAATAGGTTTCTGGAATGTAGTTCTTCAGTTTCTGGAGAGTATTTAATCTCCTCAGTGAGGTTTTATAGTTCCAGCCTCTCTGTCTGCATAGATAAAGTGGCCCCAAAAACATCGAGCAAATTAAGCAGAGCAAAAGATGCCTCCATGTATGCACTTCAGAAATTTAAAGACCAACCCAAGGAGCCTCTACAGGGTAAATCTGCAGGGTTTATCTGCAATACAGATAAACACTCTCACTTTTTACTGTGGAGCAAAGTCTTTCTAAGTACTAGTTAAGGGAGGACGGTGAACTAATGCAGTTTTGTGAGAACACTGATTCTCTATGACATATGATCTGGAAAATAATATCATTTTTTAAATTCTTTAGGTCAGACACAAGGTTCCTAGTCCCTGTTACGGCTACCAGTGGCTGTTGGCAGAGTACAAAGAAGCTCATCACACCGCTAATCTTGTATTCTCCCCAAGCAAGAGTTTTGTCCGCCTAGAGCCCCTGCCTGGTGAACTGCCCTGTGGCCAAACTCAGACAGTTCGTGCACATTATATTCTGAATGGACGGGTCCTACAGGAGCTGAAGGAGCTCGTGTTCTATTATCTGGTGAGAAGGAAGTCCACTTCATTGACTCATCCATAGGCAAAAACCCTCTGTGAGGCAAAGAATGACAAAATTCTTTAAGCCATCACTACTTTGACTTATTGTCCAAGTTCCTGTTGAAAGTTCGACTTCTCTTAGGGCTAATTATTGCCAGCTGGAGCTCAATACAACAGACATAATGCATGAAGGGCAGGACGTGGGGTACAAGATTTCTGTCAGGCAAGTCAGATTTCTTTTCCTTTCCTTTTTTGCAGATCATGGCAAAAGGAGGCATTGTCCGAATTGGGATGCATGTGCTGCCTGTGGAACAGGGAGATAGTGAGTATTTCCACAATTGTACATTTCTGTCCCACTTCGACATAGTCAGCCTTAAGTTGCAGAAATACCAGAAAAAGTTTCAAATAAACAATGGTGATTTCCATCAAACTCCAATAAATGAGAAGTTGAGAGGAGAAAGAAAGAATGGGTGTTTGTTTGTTCGTCCATTTTGCCCTTTATGAAATATTTCTTTTCTTTTCCCTCAGCTTCTTCTGTTCAAATTACTTAAAATGATGAGGTTGTTGTTTTAGAATCTATGCTTATTCCAGATTTTCAAACCGTAAATATTCATGGAGCTTCTTCTCAAAATGGCATTTTAGAACTGTTTCAGGAAACAGAGAGAAGGCAAAATCTTGGAATGCTTCCTATACACTAGGTCTTTGGCTGAGTCATTTCTATCTTTGTATCATATATCCTTTTTGAAGATAGTTCTGATTTATGGAAAGTTGAATTGGGTACTTCCACCATTGAATTGGACTCTCGCCATGAACAAATATGGAACAATATAAACCTCTGAAGTTTTCTGCTCTTCTAAGGAAGTTTGAAAGACCACTTATAAGAAAACTATCAGTGAGCTACTCTCTTAACTATCAGTGAGCTACCCTTTTGATGCATCTTCATAGCAACAGAAAAGCACCATTGTAGACTTATGTACAGAACCTTAATAAGACTACGTAGGCATCAAAAAACAACTATCAAAGGAGCACAGTATTCCCCGTAAGAAAAAAAAAATGGAATATTTTGTTCATAGGAAGTTAAAGAAGATATAAGGATAAATACAATGTGCTAAACTCTGACGATTAGGGGTGCCTGGGTGGCTCAGTTGGTTGAGCGACTGCCTTTGGCTCAGGTCATGATCCCAGGGTCCTGGGATCGAGCCCCACATCGGGCTCCCTGCTCCGTGGGGAGCCTGCTTCTCCTTCTCCCTCTACTGCTCTGTCTGCTTGTGCTCTCTCACTCTGTCAAATAAATGAATAAAATCTTTTAAAAAAGATAATAAACTCTGACGATTATATCACACAACTTCAGGTTCTATTCCCCTCCTCAGGTGTGAAGTCTTGATCAAATAGTAGCCAAGTGGATGCCTCCAAATCCTCAGATAGCATCAGAACTTTATAGAGATGAGCTAAAGCTGAAAATTGGTGTGAAATCATTATATGATTTATAAGAGAACACTTCAATAAACTTTTTTTCTAAAGCTAGAGTTCTTAGAAGTAGAGAATTCTTAGACATAAACATTCATTTATCACATCTACTTTTTCTTTTATCTGTTACATTAACTAATAGAAACAGTCACTCACCAGCCCAGGCTCCTAAAAATGGTTTTGTGCAACAGAAAAATTTCATTTCAGCCCTGGGGAGTTGTCTAAGCCATAGTCACCTCCTCGTTCTCTCTGTGCTCCAGTGAACGGCCATTTTTCTGTGTCAGTCCCCGTGGAGACAGACATTGCTCCCATCGCTCGATTTCTCCTCTTCACCATTTTACCTGATGGGGAAGTGGTCGGGGATTCTGCAAAATACATGGTTGAAAACTGTCTAGCCAACAAGGTGGGTTTCTTATCATGCAATTTTCAACACTTAAAACCAAAAGTTGCTATTATAATCAATTACGTTCTGCGTGTGAACACTGGGGCCAAAGGGATTAAATGAATTTTTCAGAGATTCTAGGCAAGGTAATGGCAGAGTCACACTAAGAAGCCATGTCATTTGACTCTTGGTTCAAAATTCTCATGCATTGTCTCTTACTATATGATACAGTTCAGAATACCTTGCTCCTTTCTATGATGAAGTGTTGGAAAATATGTAAGCAAGTTTTTAAGGCTACTAAAGAGCCAAAAGAAAAATACAAGAGCATCTAGAACCATTTGCGTTCCACCCACACTTGATAAACACCTTACCATGTGCCAAAGGTAAAAAATGGCGTCTCAAATTTAACAATTTATAAGAATAATTAGATATCATTATAATGGCTCAACTGATTCTTGAGCATCAGAATGATGTGTAAGGAACAAAAAGCCCCAAGATTCACATGGTGCCAACCACCACCAAGTCAAACAGAGTGAGCGTGTGTTGAATGTGAGGAACCCTTGGGAAATGCTTGTGAATGCACAGTAAAATCAGGACATTTGTTTTTTCAACCGTTCTCCCCAATTCCATAGGTGGACCTGAGCTTCCGTCCAGCACAAAGTCTTCCGGCTTCACATGCCCACCTGAGAGTTTCAGCTTCTCCTCAATCCCTGTGCGCCCTCCGTGCGGTGGACCAAAGTGTGCTGCTCCTGAAGCCTGAAGCAGAGCTGTCAGCAGCCTCGGTGAGTTCCCAGCAGTCTTGGGGGTCGGAAAAGGCCACACAAGGGGCTCAGAACAAGGAGAAATGCCTACCTAAGATCAGATCTATTAAAATTTTATTTATCTAGGAGTTCATAGGTTTTATCTCCTTCGTGGGCACTTTTTTGATAAGAAATATATTACATTTGAATACATAGGTATTTATTTACATAATTTTATATATATGCATACACAAACATGTATATGTGTTTATATATATATATTAATAAAATCATACACCATTCGAAGTTCCTGAAATCCTAGAGCTTGATGAAACTAGTAACAGTCATTTTCAAGCTAGTTGTAATGTTTGAAAAAGCCTAACAAAAGTGGTGCATTGACTTGAACTAAAACTGATATGAAATATCAAATTTCTGTTTTTATTTTTTTTAAGATTTTATTTATTTATTTGACAGACAAGTAGGCAGAGAGGCAGGCAGAGACAGAGAGAGGAGGAAGCAGACTCCCCGCTGAGCAGAGAGCCCAATGCTCTCCCAATGCTCAATCCCAGGACCCTGGGATCATGACGGGAGCTGAAGGCAGAAGCTTTAACTCACTGAGCCACCCAGGTGCCCCAAATTTCTGTTTTTATAAGAATTATATCAAACACTGTATGTCCCAAGATGAACACAATTTCTGAAGGAAGGAACACTGTCTCTGATGAAAAAAATTTGGAAAAATGAATTAATTTCATTTACCAATTACATTGCTAAATGAAATCCTTTAAAATGTTGGGTGAATAGAAGAAATAACACAAGGGTGTGGCCGGAGTAGAACAATGAGAAACAACAACACGAGCTAACAGTAACCTGCTTACATCTTCAAATTTTCAATATGAGTTCAGTTGAAATAATCTCTTCCTGAAGGTACTTTTTTCCTCACTATCAAAATTTTACAAAGGGAAATTTATATTTTACTCCCTGAAAAAGAAAGTTATAAGAAAAGATATCTAGGGGCGCCTGGGTGGCTCAGTGGTTTGAGCCTCTGCCTTCAGCTCAGGTCATGATCCCAGGGTCCTGGGATCGAGCCCAGCATCAGGCTCTCTGCTCAGGGAGAGCCTGCTTCCCTTCCTCTCTCTCTGCCTGCCTCTCTGCCTACCTGTGATCTCCGTCTATCAAATAAACAAATAAAATCTTTAAAAAAAAAAAAGACATCTAACATTTTGGTCCTTCTAAATGGAATTTAATTGAAAACATTAGAATTCTGCTAAAGGAAGTATTAAGTACATTTCAATGGGAACAAGAGGATACATGGGGAAATAATGATGTTTTATGTTTATATTACATAATTTTATAGTTCTCAGGGGGGTTTCTAAATTATAACAATGTTGGCAGATAGATAAGGCAGAATGTCCTTCCTATTGGTTTGTTAATTAAAAAAGCAGAAACTTTTAGGTAGTTAATAGTAGACTTGGGTTAGAACACTAACACACTAACCCAATCCTCCACAGCCTTGATAATATTTTACTAATGAAACACTTCACTCCCAATAGCATAAGCCATCCATTCAACACATACTTATTTAGTGTCTGCTGTGTTCTAGGTGTGCCCACTGTTTGCTGAAGTGCTGGGGATCTAGTAGTGACCTACTCAAAAGACAAAAAGCCATGCTCTCATGGAACTTACATTTCCAAAGATGAGATAGATAGTAACACATAATACACTTTGGAGAAAATAGCAGAGAGAGGAGATGGAGAATAGTAAGACAGAGCTACCTCTGAGAGAGCATTTAATTTCATTACCCTACTTACTTGGCCAAGCAGTTTTAAACTCCTTTGAACATAACACAGTGCACTATCAGCATTTTTGCATCTGTCTTCCCCTTCCCTTTCAAATGAATTTGAAAACATCATTTCCAGTATTTTATGTGCTGTGTGAAGATCTGGAGCATTTTGTTCCCATGAATAATACCTAAGAAAATACTAGCCTGCCCTACATAGAGGACATACACTTATTCATGTGCCAGTTTAGAACATAAGTTCATTAATTTGTTACACACTAGGTCATTTGCGAACCACAAGGAGAGACAAAGCCATCATTTCATTCTATCATCCTGAAGTTTTATACTATACTGTCTCAAATACAGCAGACATCAATATATCTCAATAAAGTTTTATTCCATTCCAGTATGGAGTCCAGTGTCTGCCTCTGAACTGTGTAACAAATTATTGTGGTCTTTGAGTACTCAGATGGTAATGTTTAGTTTTTTTTTTCTCTTAAAACTCTTAAAAACAGCTTTGAAATCATCTCTGTAAATAACTGAAGTGACAGTGGTGCTCAAAGACTGGTGGTGATTATTCTTTTCTCTTTGCATTTAAGAAGAATAAGCCACAAATAAGTTTGTCCTTTTGTCCTTTGCATTTGTACAGGTTTATAACCTGCTACCTGTGAAGGACCTCACTGGTTTCCCTGGGAGCTTGAATCAACAGATGGAAGATGATAGAGACTGTGTCGATCACCATAATGTCTATATCAATGGAGTCCTATATTCCCCTGTATCAAATACAAATGAAAAAGATATGTATAGCTTCCTCCAGGTAAATTCCTTATACAATAGATGATCCCTTCTGAAGATTTACAAAATATTATATGTGAAAAAATTACTTATTCTAATGTCTTCATGTCATAATTGAAGGTAATGGGACACATAGAGGTGACTTCTCCAAGGTCACTAATAGTTGCAGATCTGCTAATAGCAACAGAGCCAGGGCTAGAATTTTTTGGACTAGTAATCATGTGTTTTTTTAATTTTAATTTTAATTTTTTTAATTTAGTTTTCCTGAAATTCATTGCCTGGTGCTATTTATAAAAAATCAGATGTATAAAATATTACTGTTAAAAGAATTTTAACAACAGAATAAAATTACCTCCATGTGTATACCAATATCCCTTCTAAAGATGTGAACATTGAAAGTTTAGTATTAAGTTAATTGAATTATTTGTGAAATGCAATGAAATATGTGCCTGTATATATTTTAGAATACTTAGGTACTGATTAAGTGATAATCTCCTTCACAGGATATGGGCTTAAAGGTGTTCACCAACACAAAGATTCACAAACCCAAAGTATGTTCACAGCCTGAACACAAAGTAGCATACTCATCTCAAAGACTATTCGCTTCTCCAGGTAAAAAACTAATAAAAGTTAATATATTGAGTCAAATAAAAGAATATTTTAAAAGATAAAATGTGATAAAATTAACAAAAAAGTCCTTGTGATTCAGATATATTAAAGTTCTCGCTCAAGATCACATAGCAATACAAACTCCAAATTTCTGATTGTGTCAAGTCCCCACATGCTGGAGAGAATATGAGACAGACTGAGATGTTTTCTGAGAGGTACAGTAACAACTATACTTCCATTTTTTTTTTTTTTTATTTGACAGAGAGATCACAAGTAGGCAGAGAGGCAGGCAGAGAGAGAGGAGGAAGCAGGCTCCCTGCCGAGCAGAGAGCCCGATGCGGGGCTCAATCCCAGGACTCTGAGATCATGACCTGAGCCAAAGGCAGTGGCTTAACCCACTGAGCCACCCAGGCGCCCCTATACTTCCATTTTTAAAAAGAGAGAGAGAGAGATGCAGATAAGCAAAATAAAAGAAAGGGTTAATTCTGACTGAGCAATCAAGAAAGTCATTCATAAAAGAATGACTCCCTCTAGTAAATGGAGATGTGGGAATGGGCGAGGTTGAGAAGGAAAGATAATTTCCAGAGGATCAGTATAAACTGAAACAGAAATGTTCACAAGTTGGGACTACATTCTCACCAGTTAGATAAGGAAGCTCTTTAACTTACCAGAATTAGCAGCCAGTATTCAAGTTCAAGTCACATTCATTTGTCAATGAAATGGATTACTTTACTGGTGAATCAGATGGTAATCAACCATTTATTTCTAGTCTGATATCATCAAATCATGGTGGAATATAGGTTGAGTACAACTAGAGAATGTGTCAAAAAATCAAGGAAAGCGTTTGGTGAAAATTAACTGGTTATGTGGAATTTAAGTAAATATTATTATATATTTTTATTATTCATAAATAAAAGTCTACCATCCTTTAGAGTAGAATTTACAGTAAACTTACATATGTACAAGGTAGTATATATATATATACATATATATATATGTATATATATATATATATACAAATTTTTTTCAGAGAACTGATTTTTGAATATTTACCAGTACACCATTAACAGAAGGAAAATAGATGAGAAAACCTGACTGACTTTCTGGCACATGTGGAAATAAAGAATTTTTTTAATCCTTGATCCCTCACTCCTATAAACTTTCTCAGAGCCATTGTCTTCATGTTTGGGTATGATGTTTCTTTGATCCCACAGAGGAACACACCAAATGGAAATTGAGTCCTGTCCTCCTCCCAACACACTTCCTATCACTTTCCTCTTGAGACAGAGCGCAATGACCACAGAGGACTCTTTCTCTGCTCCAAAGACCATCCTAAGCTCCTTCTGCCTCTAGGCCTCTGCCCTCTGCTTGTGATTCTTTTCTTCCAGCTCACTTAGAACTGACCTAAGACTCCAGGATTCAGCAAAAATACCACCTCCTCAAAGAAGCTTTCCCTTATCACCCAAGCATCCTCTCCTGGTTCTTGTCTATTCCATCACCCTATTTATTTCTTTTGTAGCATGTATTATAATCTCTTTATCTGCGTATTTATTATTTCTGTCTCCCCCCCCCACCATAGTCATATCTGAATTGCAAAGAGGCAATGAATTTATGGAGATGGCCCTTGTTTCCGAGGCTCCCCCAGAGACTGTGCGAAAGTACTTCCCTGAGACGTGGATCTGGGACTTGGTGGTGTTAGAGTAAGTAACTTTCTTTATATATAAAAGGGAATGATATAGACTTCTCACAATTTCCCATTTTTAGCCAATTTTTCAATATAGACACATTGCATCAGAGCTAAGAAATTTTGCACACAGTTAATTCTCAGACTTCCAGAAAATGGGAGTAAGGAGTAAATATGACCAGGCCCTACACAGACTAACACCTATAAGAGATTCTTCACTGGCCAACAATCTTGAGTTAAAAACAGAATCAGTCAGACCAACTATACACCGTAGTAGTGGAATTAAAACTTTAAAAAGCCTGCCCTCGTTAGAACAGTATTTTAAAGAGTAAAATTTAAGAGCGATCTCAAAAATACATATTTATTTCATAACAATAGTGTCTATAATAGAAAATGTTATAATTCTGTGCCTATAGGAAATTCTGATAAAGACTAGAATTGAAAACAGAATTGGAAGTAAAGGACTTCTTATATTTTCCCACTTTGAGTCTTGATGTTACTCTTCTTTATTGACATTTCTACTGGGTGCATAAGTCATGACAGTAGAATTATTTATAGGGATTCTCTTCCTAGAAAGTATTTCTTTAACTGCTGACTTTCTGTTCTTCACATTGCCATCCTCCCCAGCTCATCAGGAGTGGCCGAAGTGGGAGTAACAGTCCCTGATACCATCACGGAGTGGAAGGCAGGAGCCTTCTGCCTGTCCAATGACACTGGACTTGGTCTCTCTCTTCCTGCCTCCTTCCGAGCCTTCCAGCCCTTCTTTGTGGAGCTCACAATGCCCTACTCTGTGATCCGCGGAGAAGCCTTCACACTCAAGGCCACTGTCCTCAACTACCTTCCCAAATGCATCCAGGTAAAGACCTCTCTTTCCTAAATTGAACACAAGGTATGGCAGTCAAGTAAATTAAAAATCCTATTCTTTGAAATACTGACAAACTCCTATGTATAAGGGGCTCTTACCCGAGGAGGAATACTCTCAGAGATATTCAGATGTGATAGAAGCTATGGTTGCTGATATCTCCATATACTTGCAACTTCAAACAAGCTTCTGACCCTTGCCCCAACCCCATAAGATTAGGAAGTTTGCACATTATGAAGATTCCTGACTTAGTGAACAAAAATCAGTAGGCTTCATTCTCATGTCCTAGATCCAAGTTTTTGACTTGTACATTCCATATATTTAACTTTTATATATCATCATAAAGCATTAATTAGATTAAACCTTACTTTGAAAGTTATTTTTGAGCTTCTTACCTCTGCTGAACCCATAACAGTTTATAAATCTTGAATACTCTGCTGGGAGAGCTGAGGGAATGGTCAAGATCCCAGGCCAAAGAAGTAGAAGTTCCACAGGCAGGGGCGTTCTACTTTTCCTGACCTCTTGTGTCATCCCACAAAAGAGCAGATTATTTGTATGAAAATACAAAGATTTCAATGTCAGATCCACTGTTAAGTAGTCAGTTTATATTTAGATCAGTTTCAATATTAGGCAACTTAATATCTAAGCAGTCCCCCAATATGCTTTATTTCAAACCGTTCTACCTTTGGTTCCCTTCTCCCTCTAATCTGTCTCTTTGTCTCACCTGTGGTTTCAGGTTAGTGTGCAGCTAGGCCTGAATCCTGCATTCCTAGTCCAGGAGAAGGAACAGGAGTCTCACTGCATCTGTAGCCGGCAAACCATGTCCTGGGCAATAAGACCAAAGGCGTTAGGTGAGGAACAGTCTCCTAGAGACAATTCTCTACTCAAGGATTGTATATATCAGTTGGATCCTTACATCTAGTGCTACTTCCCTCAGGCAAAGACCATGCCCCCCCACACACACACTCCACCCCTGCCACTGCCTTGTAGATACTTTTTCCTTTGTCTTTTATTCTAGGATGTCTAGGATGTCTATCCCCTCCCTTCGCTTGCCTCCATCTATCTCTGCCTTGTATTCTCAGGGTCACTAGCCTCTAGTTGATGCTGCTTCCATTCCCGCTCCTGCGTTTTCATAAAAAAAAAAAAAAAAAGGTTACAAAGATTGAACACTTATAAATCTTGAGGTTTGGAGGCATGGAGATAGAAGGAGATGGTGCTCATCAGTATTGCCCCTTTTTTAGGAAATGTGAATTTCACCGTGAGTGCAGAGGCACTGGCATCTCAAGAGATATGTGGGAATGATGTGGCGGTGGTCCCTGAATATGGCAAGAAGGACACCATTATTAAGTCCCTGCTGGTTGAAGTAAGTAAGCCTACCCATTCGATAGGTCATCATGAGCCAATAAAAACAATGGTGCATTGAAGGTTCCACATTTTAGGTAAGAAGGGCTAAATAATACATAAGCACAGAATATTTCACAATAGTCTCTCCTCTCTCTCTTTATCTCTCAGTCTCTATCTATCTTTCTCTCTTGATAGTTACATAATTTTTCCTCATTTTATACTCTATCAACCTATCTCCTTCATATTGCTTATACTTATCGACTTTTTATGTGATACATTTGGAAGTCAGCTCCAATTCTTCTCTTCATGATTAGGAAATTGGTGATTCCACTATCAACATAATTGTCCATTTTTACCTCTACCTTTCTTTCTTTCCACCTACAGCCTGAAGGACTAGAGAAGGAAGCAACATTTAATTCCCTGCTCTGCCCATCAGGTAAGAGTCATTCATCATAATTAGAATAGCATTGACTAAAGTTTCTATAATATTTAAAGTTCAGAGAATCCTCTATCTTATCCCTACACCTCCCTATGAGCTAAGACCCAAAGAACCATTGACTCATTTGATAAATGAGGGAACTAGTTCTTAGAGAAGCCACACAATTTGATCAGGAGACTATCCCTAGCCCATGCTTTCCAAATTTTTATCTGTTATAGCACCTGTACAAACACCCAAATGTCCTTCCATGTATGACGTGGTTACATAAAAAGTGAGTAGAATCAAATGAATATTGCCAAAAGGAATGTTTCCTTGAATATTTAGTTACATACCATATGGGTAGCCAAATTCAAGCCACCTCAACATTGAGTTTTGCATAGGCAAGAGAATTTGATAATGGGACCATGCTGTGTCCTAAAGAAAGAATTATCTTAGCCTATACCATTATTGTCATATCAATATTTGTTTGATGCCAATCTTGTACCTAATGTTCTATCAGTCATTTGAGAAGATACTAAAGAAACTCACAGCAGAAGATATAACTTTATTTTGGTGGAGAGTGTTCTAGTCTAAACAAAAACACAGAATGTTAATACACAAGAAAGTTATCAGCACAATATGTTCTCACCTCAAACAATGTCAAATCAATATCATATATGTCTTTTTTGCCTTTCTCTTCCGTTTATATAATATTCAGTTTATATAATATTTATATATATATATTTCTCTTCTGTTTGTATAATGACAGTTCTGTTTATTATGCTTATTATACTCTCAAGACTTCAAATATATAAAATGTGTTCTAAAAACATAATTGCCTGGTTGGTTAGCCTTATTTCTACATTTAAGTAAATTTGCCACCAAATCCTTTTATCTTGGTATGACTTCCATCACTGAGCTCTTCATTTTTATTTATTTCTTGTGTATCTAGGGCTAATCATCAAGTAGTTTTATTAAAATTAACTTAATTGCCCATGTGATATAAAAATACATTCTCCTTTACAAGATAATACAAAACTTCAGGGGCACCTGGGTGGCTCAGTGGGTTAAGCCTCTACCTTCAGCCCAGGTCATGATCTCAGCGTCCTGGGATCGAGCCCCACATCGGTCTCTCTGCTCAGCAGGGAGCCTGCTTCCCCCTCTCTCTGCCTGCCTCTCTGCCTACTTGTGATCTCTCTCTCTCTGTCAAATAAATAAATAAAATCTTTAAAAAAAAAACTTCATATTAAAGGGAAACTTTGTCAATACTTTAACTATCATCCGTGTATGTTTAGAAATAATACGCACATGAATTTGCTTATATATATGTGATTTCTATAAATGGTATATGTTTCATTCTATAACTAACATATTATAACTTTTTACTGAGCAACCTGTTTTAGAAATCTAGCCATATTAAATTATAGAACTAGGTAATCTTTTTTAGCCCCTTTTAATTCCATACTATCAATATATCATGGTTCTGATTGTTTTTTAGCTATTGCTCAATTTTTTTTAACTATTTGCCAGAATGAATGAATGAATGAATGCCTCCTTATATACACATGCAAATATATTTAAGGTAGATACCAAAATGTGAAATTCCTAAGAGGGAACATGTATATTCTTAAATTTTAATAGAACTTAAAAACCTTTCCTTTATTACCGAAATGTGTTAATATTCCTACCAGTTTATATTGTCCTGCACAATCACCATCATCTTTAACCATCAGAGTTTTCAATTTTCCTGAAAAATTTGCATGAAAAATAGTGTTGTTTCGATCTTAATTTCTATACTCACAAGTGAATATGAGCTTATTTTTACATATTCATGAATGACTTCATATCCTTTGACCATTCAGGTTCTAGTGGTTTGTCTTTTTTTCTGCTTCATCTGTATGACACTGATTCTTTATTGAATAAGTTGCAATTTTTTTTCGCTTTGCAATTTGTCTTTTACCTTTGTTTATGGCATCTGTTTTCTTATTTTTTTGAATGAAGGTAAGAGAGGTTTCTTTAACATATAAATAATACATACAAAAGTATGTATTACATTTATATCTCTTATTACATTTTTATGTGATAAGAACACTTAATGTGAGATCTATCTTATTAACAAGTTTTTCTTTAATAAATATTTTTCTTTATTTATTCGACAGACAGAGATCACAAATAGGCAGAGAGGCAGGCAGAGAGAGAGGGGGAAGCAGGCTCCCTGTTGTGCAGAGAGCCTGATGCGGGGCTCAATCCCAGGACGCTGAGATCACAACCTGAGCCGAAGGCAGACGCTTAACCCACTGAGCCACCCAGGTGCCCCTTATTAGCAAGTTTTTAAGTGTACAGTATGATATTGTTAATAGTAGGCACTGTTCTAGAATGTATGTTGGTACAACCACTCTGGAAAACAAGATGGAAGCTCCTCAAAAAATTAAAAATGAGCTACCCTATGACCCAGCAATTGCACTACTGGGTATTTACCCAAAGATATAAATGACATGATCCAAAGGGGCACATGCCCCCCAATGTTTAGAGCAGCAATGTCCACAATAGCCAAACTATGGAACAAGCCCAGATGTCCATCGACAGATGAATGGATAAAAAAAGACGTGGTGTATATATATATAATGGAATATTACTCGGCCATCAAAAAAATTAAATCTTACCATTTGCGACAATGTGGATGGAACTAAAAGGTAGTATGCTAAGCAAAATAAATCAATCAGAGAAAAGCAATTATCATGTGATCTCACTGATATGTAGAATTTAAGAAACAAAAGAGAGGATCATAGAGGAAGGGAGGGAAAAATAAAATAAGACAAAATGGGATAGGGAGACAAACCATAAGAGACTCTTAACTAGAGGAAACAGGGGCGCCTGGGTGGTTTAGTGAGTTAAGCATCTACCTTCAGCTCAGGTCATGGTCCCAGGTCCTGAAATCAAACCCCACATCACAGTCCCTGCTTAGTGGGGAGTCTGCTTCTCTCTCTCCCTTTGCCCCCTCCCCTGTTTGTCCTGTCTTAAAATCTTAAAGAAAAAAAAAAACTGCAGGAAACCAATTTATGGTTCCTGGAAGGGAGGGGGATGGGGGGATGGGGTAACTGGGTGATGGGCATTAAGGAGGGCACATGGTGGAATGAGCACTGGGTGTTATATAAGACTGATGAAACTGAACTCTGCTTCTGAAACTAATAATGCACTATATGTTAATCAATTGAATTTAAATTAAATAGTAGCCACTGTTCTCTACAACATAATCCTCTTGAATAACTGAAATTTTGTACCTTTTTTTTTTGAAATTTTGTACCCTTTGACAAAAGTTTCAATATTAATTTCATGAGGAAGGGCGGGCAGCATGAAAATAAATACTACATTTTCTTTCATCATCCTGAAATTTACCAGTACTAAATGGCGGTACATATATGCCTGTCACCAGCAATTATTTTATTTTCAGTGAGTCAAACGTTGTTCATCTTCATCCCTCACTCCCACATCTTCCACAAAAATACTATCTTCATAAGTGGTGAAAGTTGATGGCAGTAAGGACAGAGAATTATTTTTTTTAAGATTTTATTTATTTATTTGACAGAGAGAGATCACAAGTAGGCAGAGAGACAGGCAGAGAGAGAGGAAGGGAAGCAAGCTCCCTGCTGAGCAGAGACCCCGATGCGGGACTTGATCCCAGGACCCTGAGATCATGACCTGAGCCAAAGGCAGTGGCTCAACCCACTGAGCCACCCAGGCGCCCAGGACAGAGAATTATTATAGAATTCAGGAACTTTCAAGAGATTTTTTCTTTGCTTGTGTATACATTAGGGTTTTTTTCATTACACTGTTGAATAAAGAGGTTAGAGATGAACACTAAAGAGATCATCTTGTGATAACCGTCTCATGCTAGCCACAGGATGACCACAACAGAGTCACAACATCATAGACACTTCTCAATCTGTAGCCTTCTTTTGGAATGCACTCTATATATGGGGGGAAAAGAGGGATGAGGAAGGAGAATTTCTGGAAATCTCAGTTTCCCATTCGTACACATTTAAGATAAATACACACACACACACACATATGTGCATATATGTATATATATATATATTTTTTTTTTTTAAACAAGCATATGAAAAGAGTGACAACTTTTCAGAAGTTTAAGTGTAAGGCACAGTTCTGGCTTCTGGATTTGGAGCTCTTCAAGGAGTTACATGACAGAAGTAATTTCCATTATTTCTCTAGGTGCTGAGGTATCTGAACAATTATCTTTGAAGTTGCCGGAGAATGTAGTAGAAGAATCTGCCCGAGCCTCCACCTTCATATTGGGTAAGCTCCAGCCCTAGTGAATTATTCTGCTGTATTGATAGTTTTTCCTATTTCCTTTTCCATAAATACTCAAAATCACAATTGTAATATTAACTTGATTCTTCCCTCTTTCTTTGGACTTGTGTATTGTTCCCAATCATACTTCTGTCCAGGGACAGCTCACCCTTCCTAAAAATATTTATTTTTTAATCTTCCTAAAATTATTCATTTCTTCTTAATGATTCACATAGATTATAATCTATAAGCTTTATGACATTCCATCTCTCTCACTTTCTAGGAGACATACTGGGCTCTGCCATGCAAAACATACAAAATCTCCTCCAAATGCCCTATGGCTGCGGAGAACAGAATATGGTCCTCTTCGCTCCCAACATCCATGTTCTGAATTATCTAAATAAAACACAACAGCTGACTCCAGAAATCATGTCCAAGGCCATTGGCTACCTCAATACTGGTGAGTGATTAAATGAGTGAAGACTTCACAGTGTCATTTTAACAATAGATTGGATTTCCTCATAGGCTTGAGTTACTTACCAAGTCTATGATATGTTAACGAATCATAGTATCATAGTTACTACGATAGGAAGGACAGTTAATTTTAAGCTTATTATCCAGGGTCCAACCTCTAATAAATGTTTAAAATGCAGAACCTTGTAACATATGACAGCAAAATTTAAGAAATATCACAAGAGAAACCAAAGCATTTTAGTAATTTCTCTGGCCGCAGCATACACAGTCTGTCATATTGTTTCATTAACCTTCCATTTCAGGTTACCAGAGGCAGCTGAATTACAGGCACCGTGATGGCTCCTATAGCACCTTTGGGGAGAAATATGGCAGGAATGAGGGCAATACCTGGTAAGTGATTGACAGTTCTTTGAGGTCTTATTTTTTTACCAGCTCTTTTACATATATTATCACAATTACATTCACAGTAACCTTATCAGATATATATTATTAAACCTCTAGTTGGTTATACTTGACAAATATAGCAAGGTAACAAACAGAAGAGCTGACATTCAACTATATGTTAGATTTGTCCCCCAAATTCATCCCGTTAGTAATAATCAAGGTATTCTTTCTAAAACAGCTAGTTTTTTAAGAGGAAGAGCGCACGAGCAGGGGGAGGGACAAAGGGAGAGAATCTTAAGCAGCCTCTGTACTCAGCACAGACTCTGACGTGGGGCTCTATCTCATGATCCTGAGATCCTGACCTGAGCCAAAAATCAAGTCAGACAATTAATTTCAGGTGGTTAACTGACTGAGCCACCCAGACACCCAGAAACAGCTATTTTTTTTTTAATGGTTACTTTTTTTCTAGAATAGCTCCCATAGCCATGAGTTTTTTAATACATGGCCAGTGAACATATCATCTAACTTCTAGATAAACCATGTTCACTTCAGCTTTTAATATGTTTTTAGATCACAGTCATCTTGACTGTGAATAAATTCACTCATAGGAAGAAAGAAAAGAGGAGAACCCAGGGACAAGCAACATTGTTTTAAAATCCCTAAGGCATGGGGCACCGGGGTGGCTCAGTCAGATAAGCACCTGACTCTTAATCTCAACTCAGGTCTTGATCTCAGGGTCATAAGTTCAAGTTCTGTGCTGGGCAACAAGGTGGGTGTACAGCCTACTTAAAAATAAATGGATAAATAAAATCCCAAAGGCAAACCAAAGCAGTTTGAAGTTATTCAATCTTCTTTTTTTTTAATTCTTTTTTTTTTAAAGATTTTATTTATTGATTTGACAGAGAGAGATCACAAGCAGACAGAGAGGCAGGCAGAGAGAGAGAGAGGGAAGCAGGCTCCCTGCCGAGCAGAGAGCCCGACGCGGGACTCGATCCCAGGACCCTGAGATCATGACCTGAGCCGAAGGCAGTGGCCCAACCCACTGAGCCACCCAGACGCCCTTAATTCTTTTTTTTTATTCAATCTTCTAAGTAAGGAGATTCTGCCATCTACAGAAGGAAATCTCTAAAGAGAAGAAAGCCTTACTCAAATAAGTAAAAACAAGTAACATCAGAAGTTCTTATGGGGCACGTGGGTGGCTCAGTGGGTTAAAGCCTCTGCCTTCGGCTCAGGTCACAATCTCAGGGTCCTGGGATCGAGCCCCGCATCAGGCTCTCTGCTCATCAGGGAGACTGCTTCCCCCTCTCTCTCTGCCTGCCTCTCTGCCTACTTGTGATCTGTCTGTCAAATAAATAAATAAAATCTTTCAAAAAAAAAAAAGAAGAAGAAGAAGTTCTTAGACTCTCTGTAGCAATGAGAAAATGAGTCAGCAAGGAAATACTAGATGTAGCCAACGAATCAAGCAGTCTAAAGGCAATGGGAATTCTGAATACACAGGAATAGTTGTCAGGTGACTCACATCAATGTAAGCAGTATCATAGGAAGCTTTTTCTGTGCCACAGTTATAAAACTATTGTAACAACATAAATATCATCTCCTCCGCCCTGATCAGGCTCACTGCCTTTGTAATGAAGACTTTTGCCCAGGCTCAAAACTACATCTTTATCGAGAAATCATACATCACCCAAGCCCTCATCTGGCTCTCCCAAAAGCAGAAGGACAATGGTTGTTTCAGGAGTTCCGGGTCTCTGCTCAACAATGCCATTAAGGTGAGGTGTTCTCATAGTTCGTTTTTCTTTTTTTTTTTCTAATAAGATTTTATTTATTTATTTGGGAGAGAGAGAGCGAGAGAGCACGAGCAGGGGGAGCAGCATAGGGCGAAGGAGAAGCAGGCTTTCTGCTGAGCAGGGAGCCCGATGTGAGACTCCATCCCAGGACCCTGAGATCATGACCTGAGCTGAAGGCAGACACTTAACCTATTGAGCCACCCAGGCGCCCTTGGAATTAGTTTTGATTTGTCCATTTATGATGTCCACAAGGATGAGAGGAGGTAATAATATAGGAATTCCTTAGCAAAGGTAACTAACTAACTAACTAAAAAATAAATACATGAAACCTGGATAGTACCAAGAAAGAGGGGATGGGACTTAGCTTGATTGTGGTAATTGGCCCCATGGGAATGAATCTGAGTGAGGATAAACTCCAGGACACAGCAGAAGGCAAAGAGTCAATGAGGAGCGTGCTCAGAAGTTAAATTACTCTGATCTCTCCCTCTGACTCTCACTTACAGGGTGGAGTGGAAGACGAAGTGACCCTCTCTGCCTACATCACCATTGCCCTTCTGGAGATTCCTCTCCCTGCCACTGTATGTACTACCTCCTCCCCTGCATAGTTCTAGATGCAATGACATTGCTGCCCTGCTGTCAGAACCATCCCTCTGCTCAAAGTCCAGTGTCAGCTCTTTTATGCCAGGACGGTGCTTCCCAGATCAGCAGAAAATTTGGACAATCCACTAAGAAAGATTGACACCATCCCAGTGATGCCCCTAAGCTATTTCTCCCCTATGGACCTCCCACTGCTGCCATATACACACTCAAAATGAATTCTAAAAATATGGCCTGCGTTCCTGACTTACAAATGTCATGATAACACGAAGATACTATTCTCTTGATCCACAAGAATAAGAATAGATGAACACATGCATTTGAAAATTGACCTGTGCTTACTTGGTTCCCTCTTTGTTCCCCACCCCAGCACCCCATTGTCCGCAATGCCCTGTTCTGCCTGGAGTCAGCCTGGAAGTCAGCAAAGGAAGGACCCCATGGAAAGCATGTCTACACCAAGGCACTGTTGGCCTACGCTTTCGCCCTGGCAGGTAACCAGGAGAGGAGGAGAGAAGCACTCAGCTCCCTTCATCAGGAAGCCGTGAAGGAAGGTGAGCACACATCTGTGGTCCTCTCCCAGCCCCCATTCTCTGTATCAAGAACCGTACAGCAAAACCCCCACACCTCCATCCTGTGAACCCTTTCCCCTGTCTTCTTTTGTCTATTTCACTATAAAATCTGGGTTCTCTTAAGCAAGTCACACATCAAAAGATAAGAGGCAGTGTAGTGTAGTAGTGAGACGCCCAGCCTCTAGAGACTAGCTCCAAAGCGTCTTAACCTACGAGGCCTTGGACAACTCACTCACCATGTCTGTGTTTCAGTTTCTACAATGATAAAATGGGGATAATAGTATTTACCTCATAGGGTTGTGTCAATATTCAATGAATGAATACAAGCAAAGCACTTAGTAAATAATATGGTACAAGTAAGTGCTGTGAAAGGATTACCTATTGTGATTTTAATAGCCATTCTTTTTTTTTTAAGATTTTATTTATTATTTGACAGAGATCACAAGTAGGCAGAGAGGCAGGCAGAGAGAGAGGAGGAAGCAGGCTCCCCGCTGAGCAGAGAGCCCGATGCGGGACTCGATCCCAGGACCCTGAGACCATGACCTGAGCCGAAGGTAGAGGCTTTAACCCACTGAGCCACCCAGGTGCCCCTTTAATAGCCATTCTTAAGATACACCCAGTCCTTTCCTGGTGCATCATATCTTCTTAAACATAAGAAAAGACTGAAGGAAGTAACCTCATAAATAAATTCTGGTATTTTATGCTCATATCAAAAGTCTGATAATGTTGACAAATCTATTTATATTCACACAATATTTCTATGTGTGCAGTGGTCTATATGAGGGGTCAAAGAAATAGAAAATAAAAATGCAAATAATACTTTATCCAGTAAAACATATTCTACCTTTCACCCTTGACAGTGCCATTAATTGCTTATCCTTAAAACGTATTGGGAATATTTCAGATATGTAAACCACTTTATACTTTCCTCCCAGTTTAAGAAATACGAAATTACCAGTGCAGGAAAAAATTCCCTGTGTACCACTCCCACCCCAAAAGGTAGCCATTATCCTGAATTTGTCCTTATAATTTCCCTGGGTTTCTTTATTTTTCCTACATACCTATTTCTAAACAATATTCAGAATTTTTACATGTTCCTCATCTTTACATGAACAGTATCACACTTTTGAGTATTTCTGCATCTTGTTTTCTTGCCTGTTTCTCTGCCTTTTGTTTTTGACATTGAACCTTGTGGGAAGAGGAGGCCCCATATGAGTGCCTGTGGCTCTAATTCATTATTTTCACTGCCACAAAATATCTCACGATATATACATAGGTCATGATTTATAGTAAGGAGTCTCTCCCTCATGGATGTTTTCTTGTTTCTTATTTGTGGTTATTGCAAGCCACGTTGCAATGAACACAAACATGCCTCCTTGTACCTGCATGAGTTTCTCTAAGCTACACTTCCAAGAAGTGAATTGCTGATTAGCAGGCTAAGCACATCTTCCTCTTTGCTGGATATTCCCAAATTGCTCTCCAAAGAGCAGTTTCCTTCCCACATCATGGTAAATCAGTTCCTATTATTTTCCATCTTCGTCAGCCTTTGGTATTTTAAGGATTATGTACTTTTTCTGGCCTAAGGAGTATGAACTCCGTTATCTCATGTCATCTGTGATCCTCACAAGAAACTTCTATAGAAAAATTTGTAGAGGGGCGCCTGGGTGTCTCAGTGGGTTAAAGCCTCTACCTTCGGCTCAGGTCATGGTCTCAGGGTCCTGGGATCGAGCCCCACATCGGGCTCTCTGCTCAGCGGGGAGCCTGCTTCCTCCTCTCTCTCTGCCTGCCTCTGGCTACCCGTGACCTCTCTCTGTCAAATAAATAAATAAGTAATTTTAAAAAAAAGAATTAAAAAAAAATTTTTTAAAAGAAAAACGTATAGGGGCGCCTGGGTGGCTCAGTGGGTTAAATCCTCTGCCTTCAGCTCAGGTCATGATCTCAGGGTCCTGGGATTGAGCCCCACATCAGGGTCTCTGCTCAGCGGGGAGCCTGCTTCCTCCTCTCTTTCTCTGCCTGCCTCTCTGCCAACTTGTGATCTCTGTCTGTCAAATAAATAAATAAAATCTTTAAAAAAAAAAAAAAGAAAAACTTATAGAAAATTTAACAAAGCCTAGATAAGGTCTGATTAACATCAAAAAGAGGAAATCCCCACAGCTGGCAAGGGATCTTGCTCTGCTCTTTCTCCCCGACAACCCAACCACAGCAACTTTTTGGAAACTGACGGCTGTGGGCTTCTGACTCCAGCAACATCTGCCTTCACCTAACTGAAACAAACCAAGTTCAGATTTACACAGAAGGAAAAGCGTCTAGATAAGGTTCAAGAGTGTACTCCTCACTTCAGCTCTGGCTTAGGCACTTTCACTTAAATTAAATAAGAATAGGTAGTCACTCATAAATCTCTTTTTCTCATCTCCAGAGGGTTCTGTCCATTGGGAGCGACCTCAGAAACCCAGGGCACCAGTGGAGCATTTTTACGAACCCCCGGCTCCCTCAGCTGAGGTGGAGATGACATCCTATGTGCTCTTGGCTTACCTCACGGCCCAGCCTGCCCCGACCTCAGAGGAGCTGACTTCTGCCTCGCACATCGTGAAGTGGATCACAAAGCAACAGAATTCGCACGGGGGCTTCTCCTCCACCCAGGTCTGTGTTTCCCAGAACCTTTCACTTCACCTTTAGGTAACAAGAGTTTTGGGATGGGCACCTGAGTGGCTCAGTGGGTTAAAGGCTTTGCCTTCGGCTCAGGTCATGATACAAGGATCCTGGGATTGAGCCCCGCATCGGGCGATCTGCTCAGTGGGGAGCCTGCTTCCCTTCCTCTCTTTCTGCCTGCCTCTCTGCCTGCTAGTGATCTCTGTCAAATAAATAAATAAAATATTAAAAAAAAAAAGTTTTGGGGACGCCTGGGTGGCTCAGTTGGTTAAGCTGCTGCCTTCGGCTTGGGTCATGATTCCAGTGTCCTTGCTTGGCGGGAATCCTGCTTCTCTCTCTGCCTGTGGCTGCCACTCTGCCTGCTTGTGTGTTCTCTCTCTCTCTTTGACAAATAAATAAATAAATAAAATCTTTTAAAAAAAGTTTTGAACAAGCTATAAAGACACTCAAGAAGAAAAACTGAAGTTGAGAATAACTTGAATGAGGTAAATATTACTAGTATTCAGGGATAGTGAGAAATAAGGAAAAATGAAAGTCAAAGAGGGCTAAAAAGAAAATGTCTGCAATCCTGGGACCCCATCCTTGTTACCATCATGGACCTCTCCTCCCGATAAAAACTCTACCTCCCTAAAGAAATGGGACCTGGTATGCAATGGCCACAGCAGAATGAATTTTAAAAAAACAAAACAACAACCAAAAATAAAACCTACCTTCTGGAATCTTCTGGAAGTTCTAAGAGTGCCTTTCAAACTGTTCCCAGGAATGCTGCTCAAAACCCAGTAACCTCTCCTTGCAAATCTCTCCATTCGTAGGTCCCCTTTAACTGGCTTATTTTAAAGTGGACACATTTTATACTCCTACTATTCACCTCTTACTATACAAACTTCTGTTCACCAGGAGCATGAAGAATTTTCTTTACTGCGCCAACATCCTAAGCCTAACTCTATAATCTTATATTTGAAAAATTCATCAATATGTACACAGCAGGTCATTTCATCTTCAGAGAATTTAGAGGTTAGCCTACATGCTTAACCTAAAAGAGAAATAGAAAGTGACAAAATGGCATCCCATCTTTTTTCCATTGTAATTTCTCTCTTACTTTTCCATATGAATGGAAAAAACTGAATACTTTTATTACAAGCCATTCTTTCTTAGTAATCTATTATTTAATGGTGAGTGCTGTGAAATGTGTAAGCCTGATGATTCACAGACCTGTACCCCTGGGGCCAATAATACATTATATGTTAATAAAAATAATTTTTTTAAAAACCTGGAAAAAAAAAAGAAATCTATTCTTTAAAGACTCATTCAGGTTCAGGTTCAGTGCTGATGAGAATGGAGAATATGACGTGGGAATGGGAGGAATCCAGACTTCCAATAAAAAAGGGAGAACCAAAGATAATTATAATTAAGCATGACCCTAATCATGGCTGCAAAGGACCTTGGGCTTCCTCATGGCACTGACCTCACCACAGAGCAGAGTTTCATCTGGGCTGAGAGCCAACTGAATTTTGGCTGAGTGGTGGCGGGTATGACCATAGTTACCAAATTGGACCTCTTAGGCAAACAGCTAATGCCAATAACTGATTCCAATTCATGTATATTTTCCACATTCCATATCCCACAAGTATTTATTAGATTGAAAAAGATCTATTTTCTGAGAAATAAAATGCACTCCTGAAGCAGATATGTGACTGTTATGGCTCTAAGAATTAAAATCAATCTTGAAATTAGAGCTCCAGTATTTAAGTAGTGAGGGGAGCAGGAGAGAGGGAATCAAGGCCCCCGTTGTGGTGGCTGACATGGACCTTTGATTCAGAAGGTTACCAAGCCTACACAGGTTCTTTCACTCCTCTCTTCCAGGACACAGTGGTGGCTCTCCAGGCCTTGTCCAGATACGGAGCAGCCACCTTCACCAGGACTGGGAAGCCCACACAGGTGACCATCCAACATTCGGGAACACTTGTCGCAAAACTCCAAGTGGACGACGACAACCGCCTGTTACTACAGCAGACCTCACTGCCAAAGGTGCCTGAGGAATATACCATGACAGTGACAGGAGAAGGTTGTGTCTACCTCCAGGTGAGACTCTTGGTCCTCATTAGCCGTTAATCTCTGACTCGGCAGAGGAGAGGGCAAGTCAGAGAAAGAGTTGAGGAAATTGGGAGGAAAAGAGAGAAACACAGATTTTTGTCTTTGATATTCCACAGACATCCCTGAAATACAATATTCTGCCAGAAAAGGCAGAGTTCCCATTTGCTTTGGAGGTACAGACTCTGCCCCAAACTTGTGATGGACCCAAAGCCCACACCAGCTTCCAGATCTCACTGAATGTCAGGTAAGACCTCTGCCTGAATCATCTAATTCTGGTTAGAACACCAGTCCTCTTACTGGAGTTTGTTATTAAGCTGAGCAGCATGTCCATAAATATCTGCACTACGTTTATTGAAAAAGCAGTGTGTCCTCGGGTTCATACAGAATTTCTCCGTGGTGGGGCATATATTCATGGTACGTCCCCTGTCTCCAGGATCTATGCTTGTCGAACCTCATTATTTAAAGGTTAATTCCCCTCAATAACAGCTAAAAACAGAGAACATTCATCCTTGCCTCTGACCTGAATTCCTGATTTAATACTAAGGTCATTGATTCATTCTCGGATTTCATTCTATTACAGAATATAAAATGTATATTCTATTATACATGTACATGTATGTATATGTACATGTAATATAGAATATTGTAATAT
The DNA here is from genome assembly GCF_902655055.1 of Lutra lutra. NCBI lineage: Eukaryota > Metazoa > Chordata > Mammalia > Carnivora > Mustelidae > Lutra > Lutra lutra. The sequence continues at coordinate 91,645,498 of NC_062285.1, forward strand.
TGTAATAGAATGTAAATACTGACCATTTCAGCAAGGATGCACCATAAAATGATAAGATCAGTTGACCAATAAGCCAGTCTCATTTTATAGCTCTGTGTTCTAACATAATTTATTCAGTCTTATATTTATGGACTTTATATTTTACAAGTTTTATGCAGTTTTAATAAGGCTGTAATGGTAAACCTTTTGATATTTGATATCATCCTTGCTCTATCCAGGACAGATATGGAGAATTCCTGAAAAGCACGAATAGAAGGAAATAGTGACTCTCTAGTTAGAATTCCTACTGGCAATAAATAAATCTCAGATTATATACAAAATAATCAATTTGGGGGAAAAATAGATATATATGCAGCAGTATTCAGATGGCTCCAGGGCTAACAAAAAATATATCTGTCCACAAGAATATTCTAACCTGGGTGGGGATACTATTCAGGAAAAAAAGTTAAAGTATATGTCACAAATAACTGGCAGAATTAGAGGTCTCAGACCCAGCTCTGTGTCACATGCTTTCTCAAACTGCGCTGCCTCGAGTCCACACACGTGAAGTCCTGACTCATCGGGTCTAGGGTACAGCCTGGTCTTTGTGGCTTCAACACATTCCCTGGAGATTGTAATGCTTCCGCTTGGGGAGGACATTTAGGAAGACTTCCATGTACCTTTGAGGGCAGTGAGGGCTTGCTCTAGGCATAGAAAATGAGAATATTTAGGGGCACCTGGGTGGCTCAGTGGGTTAAAGCCACTGCCTTCGGCTCAGGTCATGATCTCGGGGTCCTGGGATCGAGCCCCGCATCGGGCTCTCTGCTCAGCAGGGAGCCTGCTTCCTCCTCTCTCTCTGCCTGCCTCTCTGCCTACTTGTGTTCTCTGTCAAATAAATAAATAAAATCTTAAAAAAAAAAAAAAAAAAGAAAATGAGAATATTTAGTAACACAGAAAACCCTAACTCCTTTCTTCCCTGAATCTTCAGTTACACCGGGAGTCGTCCTGCCTCCAACATGGTGATTATTGACGTGAAGATGGTGTCCGGCTTCATTCCCCTGAAACCAACAGTGAAAATGGTAGGTCTAGCATATGTCCAGGAGGCTCTATTTTATTTAATGTTTTAGGTATCTCTGGACTAAGAAAATATTAAAATCTTTTCAGTCACTTCTATCAAACACAAATACTTTCTCCAAAGTCAGAAATATAATATAAGATATATATATGTATAACATAATATAATATAACATAAAACATGTTTGCATACAGGTTTTTTGGTTTTTTGGTGTGTGTTGTTTTTTTCCCTCATTAAACTTTGTTTTAGGGGGTCTCAAAATTCTCTGACAGATTTTTTTTTTAAGATTTTATTTATTTATTTGACAGACAGAGATCACAAGCAGGCAGAGAGAGAGGAGAAAGTAAGCTCCCCGTGGAGTGGAGAGCCTGATGTGGGGCTCGATCCCAGGACCCTGGGATTATGACCTGAGCTGAAGGCAGAGGCTTTAACCTACTGAGCCACCCAGGAGCCCCACTGACAGATTTTTTAGTCAAGTTGCTCCCACTAGAAAGTACTTGTTTTTAAAACTAGTAAGTTAAAACTCACACACACACACACACGCACGCACAGATGCACAAATGAATGATCCACAAAACATTCTCTCTTCCCTCTGAAGGTTTTCTGGGACATTTTTATCATTTTATCATTAACCAGTCTTCCTTCTAGACTTAAATGGCCAATTGAGACACACAGTACTGTGATCGTTCTTCTACGGCTGGTTAGGACTGGGGTGGCAGGCATTAGGGATAATATTCATTGAGCCTCCTGAGCTTTCCAAGCAGACGTGGTGACCTTGCCAACTCCAGCAGGCTTCCCATCCACTGCTTTGATGACAACCACAGAGACTGTCTGTTTCACGTTACAAACAGCTCTCTTCCAAGAGCCACATCTACTAGAAGAAGAATGTCAGCAAGCTCCTGCTTTCATGGAGCTTAGACACTTAAGAAGATAAAGCTTGGGACGCCTGGCTGGCTCAGTCAGAAGAGCATGAAACTCTGGATCTTCAGGGTCATGAGCTTGAGCCACATGTTGGGTGTAGAGGGTTACTTAAATAAATAATAAATAAAACTTTTTTTAAAAAAAGAAGATAAAGCTTATGGCACCAGTGGAAAAAAATACAAAAATGACCAATAAACAAAAATGACCAATAAATATTAACTCTAATTATTACAGAAGTTCAGAGAAAAATGAGATTGCTGTAAGAGCAAGCAAAAAAAAAAGTTTTAAGAAAACCCTCCTTCATGAAGGAATAGAATGTACATTGAACTTCGAAATGCAGAAAATTCCCAACTTTAGGATACTTGTTTCACTTTTCTTCAGATACATCAACTTCACACATAGGTCATGTGTCCTACTAATATCAAACCCTGCATCCCAATTATCTCTCATTTTTTATGTAAAAACATTATCATCTTCACTTACAAAAATCACTTGAAGAAACTTTACCCTCAGGCTTAATTTGGTAATAAAAATTCTTCGTTTCTCTGGTTTTCCCAGAGGCTTCATCTGTTTATTAACATTTGTGATGTATTAATTTTCTTCAGCTTGAAAGATCTAACCATGTGAGCCGAACAGAAGTCAGCAACAATCATGTTTTGATTTATCTGGATAAGGTGAGAGTCCTGCCAAACTAATTGCAAAAAAATATAGGTAATATATAGGTAATAATCTCTTGAAGGGAGATATACTAATCCTATCCTAAGGAAAGTGAATGAAGGCATTTTGGAGACATCGCCTCCATGGCAAAAGTTTGAGCATTCTAATATTAATTCCAGTAAATACTCTCCTCTTCTTTATCTGAAATTCATGTAAGACTGTGGGAAAAAAATGACCATTATAATATGGGGATATGAATACTTCTTGGACCTCATAAACAAAAAATTCTCTGCACAATGTGTTTATGTCCATAACCTATTTTTGAAGATATCAAGTAATATAAGAAAGAAACCCGATGGTTTCTTTCTTATATTATTATATCAACATCAACATAATTGATGTTATATATTACATATTACATATATCATACCTCAGATATATCAATTATATAATTCACAGCTAAATTATTATATCAACAGTATAAAAGAGGGAAATACTGACCATTTCAGCAAGGATACACCATAAAATGATAAGATCAGTCAACCAATAAGCCAATCTCATTTTATAGTTCTTTGTTCTAACATAATTTATTCATCTTATACTTACAGACATTATATTTTACAAGTTTTGTGAAATTTTAATAAGGCTGAATGATAGATCTTTTGTATGACTTGTTAAGCCAACACAGTATTTCTACAAGATAGAGAAGTAAAACTATACCAAATCTCTGGATACGGAAAAACGAATATCGCCATTCACCCAACAAAATCATGTATCATTCACCCTTTACAAAGAGCCCATGGACCAGTATTGATCAGAGTATATGAATTGTTTGGGTTATTTAAGCAAAATTTAGGGATATTTTCATTCACCCTGGGAGCTTTCTGTGCCACTTAAGGACACTGTTAGTCGATAAAAAGTTTTTCTCTCCAAAAGTAGATGACTAATTAAACTCATTCAAAGAAGAGAGAAGAAAGCTTGTAATTCCCTTTTGCTTTCTAGGTGACAAATCAGACACTCAGCATGTCCTTCATGGTTCTGCAAGATGTCCCAGTAATAGAGCTGAAGCCAGCCATAGTGAAAGTCTATGATTACTATGAGACAGGTGAGTGTGAACAACTTTGACTTAGAAATTAAATTTCTGGTCACAAAAAATTTAGATTTGAGAAATGTGTGGGGGCAACTTATTATATTGTTCTTTAATTTTGTCCCCATCAAGTCTGACTCTTCTCTGTCTTCTATACATATTATAGAAACTATCTATCATACTAATACATCAACTACTAACACAGACCACCTGTAGGATATTTAGTTCCCTTTTCTTCAGATAAATCAACTGCAAAACAATGTGAGACTTAAATACATAGAACATTTGAACTGTCTTTCAGAAGTTTAGGGGAAAGAAATATACTGTATTTGAAGAGTTAACATATAAAACAGCAAGGAATGTATGAAATGAATGATGCTGATGTTTCTGATACAATTCTTCCCATAATAAAATATTTTTTAACTGACCTGTATTCCATAAATCTTTCCCTCTCACTTCACCTAATGGTTTTGTTTTCATTCAGATGAGTTTGCAATTGCTGAGTATGATGCTCCTTGCAGCAAAGGTAAGTAATGCACTTTCCTTCCAAATGCAATCAGAACCCCTTGGCATGTCTCTTACATCCCTCCATAAAATTCTGGCTAACTATTTTTCATAAACATCGTCTTGCTCACAGTGCAACTTATTATAGAAAAATGCATTTATTGGGAAAGGGCCACTGATGGTCAAACTTCACATAGTTCATAGGATTATTTGTTGGATACATATAAGTAATAAATCTCAGTTCCCACTATACTAATCAGGCCTCCTTAGACAGTATGCTACCCAGATCTGAGGGATGGAAGAGTCACTACTCAGGAAGCCCGAGTCCATCTTGATTCTCTCTTCTTTCCACTATCACAGATCATGGAAATGCCTGAAGATCACGAACGACAATGAAAACTGCTTTGCTGGGGTCCCTGTTCCACGGACTGAGGTCTCTGTGGAAGAAAAGAATTTTTGTGATCTATGAAGATTTGAAATAAACCTTTTTTTCTGGTTGATCTTTATCACTGTTTCCTCATTCATTCAATAAACATTTATTACATTTCCATATAATTCCCGTAGATTCCTGGGGTTAAAAATTCATAGAAATCAAGGGTTGAGGGACTTCAGAAAATGAGAACTATTACAGCGATGTCGGTCTAAGCGACCTTCATTAAGGGTTGCAAAGAAAGTATTGAATTATGCCCTAGGACAGTGTGAAGCGTGTTTGGTTACAGGAATACCCTAAGAAAAAGTCAGCGTGCATTTTAGGACTAGAAAAGAATTTCCACATTAAAGGGAAATAATGAAATACAATGTTGGATAAGTTACATTGGGTGGCATCATCATTAGTTGGAACTTTACCTGAATAGGGGTTACATGTCCTCAGAACCAAATCTGCCATTGACTTATGCAAGTGATTTGTCAGTTAACTGTGGGTCTCAGGTTCAATAAAGGATGACAGATGGAAAATGCTTAAAGGGTGACACATTAGAAGCAAGCTCTCTTAAGAGCGCCTGAGTGGCTCAGACAGTTGAGTTTGGGACTCTTGATTTTGGCTCAAGTCATGATCTTGGTGTCATGGGATCGAGCGCCATGTGGGACTCTCTCCCTCTCTCCCTCTCCCACAGCCCCTCCCCCCGACTCTCTCTCTCTCAAAAGAAAGTGAGCTCTCTTAGAAGAAAGGGTATATAGGACTCAAAAGCCCAAATAAGTATGTTATATTGGAGTATTTTTTTTTCCCAGAACATCGAGCCAGGATCAAAGGATAGGTGTAAACTCAAGGAGGAATTCAGAGGCAGAAATCACTGCCCAGGGGCGCCTGGATGGCTCAGCGGGTTAGGGCCTCTGCCTTCAGCTCAGGTCATGATCCCAGGGTCCTGGGATAGAGCCCTGATTCGGGTTCTCTGCTCGGCGGGAAGCCTGCTTCCTCCTCTCTCTCTGCCTGCCTCTCTGCCTACTTGTGATCTCCCTCTGTCACATAAATAAATAAAATCTTAAAAAAAAAAAAAAAAAAAAAAAGAGGGACGCCTGGGTGGCTCAGTGGGTTAAGCCACTGCCTTCGGCTCAGGTCATGATCCCAGGGTCCTGGGATGGAGTCCCGAGTTGGGCTCCTTGCTCGGCGGGGAACCTGCTTCTCTCTCTGCCTCTGCCTGCCTCTCTGCCTGCTTGTGTGTACTCACTTGCTCTCTCTCTCTCTCTGGCAAATAAATAAAATCTTTAAAAAAAAAAAAAAGAAGAAAGAAAGAAATCAGTGTCCCCAGAATACCCAGTCTCTATATTTTCTTTGTGGTAAGTATTGAAAGCATTTATTTATGGGTGGAGGGACAGAAGCCTCAGGAGTTCACGGAGATCTCTGGAGTTGTCCTAGGAGTCCATGTCTTCATTTGGGCTAGTTTGACTGAAGCTTGGATGGTATCAGCTAAGAACTCTCAAGGACTTTGAAGTTCAAATGTTCTTAGCTCTATCCCTGGACTGGGCAAAAGTAAAAGATAAAAGCTATCACTGAATTTCACACATTCAGGCGCCCCCCCACAACTTGAATCCCAGATCACTTGCCCAGCTGCAGTAGCACAGCCGAGACCCCACACAGAAAAATTCACGGCGATGACGAAGCATAAGATTTATTCAGCACAAACTCAATAACCAGGGCCAAGCTAAAATCCTTCCAAAAACATAGGGAAGAAATTATTATCCTAATGGTGAAGTGGTCAGGGACTGGGTTTCCCTCTTCTGCGAATCCTCTTCCTTCCACATTTTACATTATTTGCAGTGTCATATGGTAGGGAAAAAGCACATGTTTTCACAGATGTGGAAAATGGAATGGACTCAAAATTCAACTCTGCTACTAAGCACCTATGGAATCTTAACTCGCACTTAATTCCTCTCAAAACTCAGTCTTCTCATCGGTAAAGAAGGAAATCATTATCACCCTCCACAGGTGTGTGTGAGGGTGCAAAGACATCCACTGGAAGATGTTATTTATTTGACCAAGACACAGAGAGAGAGGGAACACTGTGGAGGCAAAGAAAAACAAGGCTGTACTAGCCCTGACATAAGTAGAGCCGTCTTGACAAAACAAAAGCTGGCACTTTGTACCCTGTCTCCACCCACTCCCCTCCCCTCGGTAGTATGTGTGACATCCTCAGCCACCCCGGGCTGCCCTAAAAGAAAAACAAATAGTTAACTTGCAGAGATCACAATCCTGCAGGACAGAGTCTCCCTTGGTTTACAAATGTCCTGGAGATTTACAACAAAGAAGCTATCTTAACAATAGCCCAATTTCCAGAGGCAAATAACTCAGTTCCCCCAGCCCTAATGTTGCCCTCCCCACCATAAAACTGAAGGAGGCTGAGGCAGAAGGAAATGGAAATAAAGTTAAATTTCTTCTAAACCCAAATCTCACTAACAAGGACACTTGATAGGAGAAATGTGAAACTTTATCTCTAAACCTCCAAGATAGTGTCGAGAATCATTCCCAAGCATATGGCCCACTGATATACATCTAAAGGGTCTCACGAGAAGATTTTCAGTAATAAATAACCTTTCTCCCAACAATAGCTAGCCCCGCAAGGTCCTGGAGACCTTGCTTCCAAAATTCCTTAGAGACTTACAACAGCCCCTTTGTCCTCACCCACCGCCGAGTCCACCCCTACTCTGCCTTTAAAACCTCTGACTGTAATCTGGTTTGGGGTCCAAGTCCCTACTCCGCTGTGTCGGGTATACTTGGGCCCAAGCTTAAGCTTGCTGAATAAACCCTCGTATGTTTACATCGGTGTTGGCTCCTTAGCGGTCTCTCGGACGCGAAAACTCGGGCATAACAAACACAAGCAGGAGGAGAGGGAGAGGGAGAAGCAGGCTTCCTGCCTAGCAAGGAGCCCGATCCGGGACTCGATGCCAGGAGCTGAGCGGCAGGTGCTCAAGAAGGCAGATGCACAACTAACTCAGTCATCCAGGCGCCCCAATTAAATGATGTTTTAAAGCCTGCCAGTAATAACATGATCTGTCCAAGGGAAATCTGTTCAGAAGTGGGGATGCTCAAGGTTGTTTCTGAACAATAATAACAATGCACTGGAAAGCAATTAACCACAAAAAAGCAAATGTGAAATGGCTTACCATCTTAAAAATTACATTTTGAAGTCCAATCATTTTCTCCAATTTCCTATGCACAGAGTTAATAGAAATCTGAGGCTTTAAAAATATATTGGAAAATGCAAGTAATTGGGTCAATGCTCTTGTATTCATTGAGCTGGCAGAGAAGGGAGTGGGGAGATAACAAGGCAGGAGGAGGGGTGCATCAGGCCTAAGCCTGAGCGGCTCCTGAAATGGTTAATGAAATATGACACCAAAGACACAGATAGTAAGAGAAAAAATAAGTAAACAGACCTTCGTTAAAATTAGAAACATCATGCATCAACGGACACTTTCATTTTTTTTTAAGATTTTATGTATTTATTTGACAGAGATCACAAGTAGGCAGAGAGGCAGGCAGAGAGAGAGAAAGGGGGAAGCAGGCTCCCCCAACAGATACTTCCAAAGAGTAAATAACGACCCACACAATGGAGGACAATATTTGCAAATCACTTATCTGATAGGAGTATGACATCCAGAATATAGACAGAACTTATAAATCAACAACAAAAACAGAACCCAGTTTAAAAACATCAAAGTTGGGACACCTGGGTGGCTCAGTCAGTTAAGCGGTGCCTTCGACTCGGGTCATAATCCTAGTGTCCTGGGATCGAGTCCCACATCAGTCTCCTCCATCGGCGGGGAGACTGCTTCTCCCTCTGCCTCTGCCTGCCACTCTGCCTGCCTGTGCATGCTCTCTCTCTCTCTCTGACAAATAAATAAACATAAAATCTTTATAAATAAATAAATAAAAACGTCAAAGCACTTGAATAGAGATTTCTCCAAAGAAGATACAAAAATGGCAAATACATACACAACAGACACTCAACACCATTAGTCATCAGGGAAATGTAAATCAAAACTACAATTGCCTTTAAAGCCTACTAGGATGAGTAATAAAAAAAAAAAAAAGGAAAATAACAGTCGTTGCCCAGGATGTAGAGAAATTTTAACCCTTATATATTGCTCCTAAGAAGGTAAAACCCATAGCCACTAGGAAAACACTTAGTGATTCCTCAAAAGATTAAACACTGAATTACTGTATGATTCAACAACTCCACTCCTAAGGACCAACTCACCCCAAAGATCTGAAAACAGCAGCTCAAACAGATACTCGTACACCCCTGTTCACAGCAGCATTATTCACAATAAGGTAGAAGTCAAGGGTCCATCATCAGATGAATGGAAAAACAAAATGTGCTGTATACTTGGGCTGGAACATTATTCAGCCGTAAAAAGAATGAAGTTCTGGTACACACTGCAACTGCAGGAAACTTGAAGACATTATGCCAAGTGAAGTGAGCCAGATGCACAAGGACAAAAACACTGTCTGATTCCACTTGTATGAAGTTATCTAGAATAGGCAAATTAATAGACAAGAGGTAGATTAGGGGCTACTGGGGGCAGGTGGAAGATGGGCGGTGTGGCTATTGCGTAGTGAGTAGAGAGTTTGTCTTATGTCTTAGGAATGATGAAAAGGCTTCTTTAGGGGTACCTGGGTAGCTCAGTCGTTAAGCTCTGCCTTCGGCTCAGGTCATGATCCCAGGGTCCTGGGATCAAGCCCCAAATCAGGCTCCCTGCTCAGCAGGAAGCCTGCTTCTCCCTCTCCCACTCCCCCTGCTTGTGTTCCCTCTCTCGCTGTCTCTCTCTGTCAAATAAATAAATAAAATCTTTAAAGGAAAAAAAGAAAAGAAAAGGCTTCTTCAGAACTAGTAGGAATGGTTGCACAACATTGCATATGTAATTAATGCCACTGGGTTGTACATTTAAACAATGGTTAAAATGGAAAATTTTATACTGACATTTTTTCCACCAATTTTTGAAAAACAAAAAAAAATAGAAACCAGGGGGGAGGAGTCAAGATGGCGGAGAAGTAGCAGGCTGAGACTACTTCGGGTAGCGGGAGATCAGCTAAATAGCTTATCTAAAGATTGCAAACACCTACAAATCCAACGGGAGATTGAAGAGAAGAAGAACAGCAATTCCAGAAACAGAAAATCAACCACTTTCTGCAAGGTAGGACTGGCGGAGAAGTGAATCCAAAGCGACGGGAAGATAGACCGCGGGGGGAGGGGCCGGCTCCCGGCGAGCGGCGGAGCAACAGAGCAAAATCAGGACTTTTAAAAGTGTGTTCCGCTGAGGGACATCGCTCCAGAGGCTTAACTGGAAGCCCAGGCGGGGTCAGCGCGGCCTCAGGTCCCGCAGGGTCGCAGAAGGATCGGGGGTGTCTGAGTGTCACAGAGCTTACCGGTATTAGAACAGGGAAGCCGGCTGCAGAGACAGAGCCGAGGAGTGACTCTCAGCTCGGGGTTGCCTTGAACCGGTCGCAGGCTCGGTCAGCTCGGAGCGTGGCCGGAGGCCAGGGTGGCGGGAGTTATTGGGCGCTGTTCTCTGAGGGCGCACTGAGGAATGGGGCCCCGGGCTCTCGGCTCCTCCGGGCCGGAGACTGGGAGGCCGCCATCTTCATTCCCGTCCTCCGGAACTCTACGGAAAGCGCTCAGGGAAAAAAAGCTCCCGAAAGCGAACCCGAGCGGATTACTCAGCGCGGCCCCGGGTAAGGGCGGTGCAACTCCGCCTGGGGCAAAGACGCTTGAGAATCACTACAACAGGCCCCTCACCCAGAAGATCAACGGGAAACCCAGCCAGGACCAAGTTCACCTACCAAGGAGAGCGGCGGAATTCCAGAGGAGAAGAAAGCAAAGCACGGAACTCATGGCTTTCTCCCCATGATTTTTTAGCCTTGCAGTTAATTTAATTTTTTTTTCTTTTTCAATTTTTTTTTCTTTTTCTCCTGCTGAATTTTTTTTAACTTTTACCGTTTTCTTTTTTTAACGTTTTTTAAATAGTTTATCTAATATATATATTTTTTTTCCTCTTTTTATATTTTTTCTTTATCGGCTTTCTTTTTTTTAATAGTTTCTTTTTTTTTTTCTTTCTTTCTGAACCCCTTTTTATCCCCTTTCTCCCCCCTCACAATTCGGGATCTCTTCTGATTTGGCTAAAGCATATTTTCCTGGGGTTGTTGCCACCCTTTTAGTATTTTACTTGCTCCTTCATGAACTCTTATCTGGACAAAATGACAAGGCGGAAAAATTCACAACAAAAAAAAAGAACAAGAGGCAGTACCAAAGGCTAGGGACCTAATCAATACAGACATTGGTAATATGTCAGATATAGAGTTCAGAATGATGATTCTCAAGGTTCTAGCCGGGCTTGAAAAAGGCATGGAAGATATTAAAGCAACCCTCTCAGGAGATATAAAAGCCCTTTCTGGAGAAATAAAAGAACTAAAATCTAACCAAGTTGAAATCAAAAAAGCTATTAATGAGGTGCAATCAAAAATGGAGGCTCTCACTGCTAGGATAAATGAGGCAGAAGAAAGAATTAGCGATATAGAAGACCAAATGACAGAGAATAAAGAAGCTGAGCAAAAGAGGGACAAACAGCTACTGGACCACGAGGGGAGAATTCGAGAGATAAGTGACACCATAAGACGAAACAACATTAGAATAATTGGGATTCCAGAAGAAGAGGAAACAGAGAGGGGAGCAGAAGGTATATTGGAGAGAATTATTGGAGAGAATTTCCCCAATATGGCAAAGGGAACAAGCATCAAAATCCAGGAGGTTCAGAGAATCCCCCTCAAAATCAATAAGAATAGGTCCACACCCCGTCACCTAATAGTAAAATTGACAAGTCTTAGTGACAAAGAAAAGATTCTGAAAGCAGCCCGGGAAAAGAAGTCTGTAACGTACAATGGTAAAAATATTAGATTGGCAGCAGACTTATCTACAGAGACCTGGCAGGCCAGAAAGAGCTGGCATGATATATTCAGAGTACTAAATGAGAAAAACATGCAGCCAAGAATACTATATCCAGCTAGGCTATCATTGAAAATAGAAGGAGAGATTAAAAGCTTCCAGGACAAACAAAAACTGAAAGAATTTGCAAATACCAAACCAGCTCTACAGGAAATACTGAAAGGGGTCCTCTAAGCAAAGAGAGACCCTAAAAGTAGTAGATCAGAAAGAAACAGAGACAATATACAATAACAGTCACCTTACAGGCAATACAATGGCACTAAATTCATATCTCTCAATACTTACCCTGAATGTTAATGGGCTAAATGCCCCAATCAAAAGACACAGGGTATCAGAATGGATAAAAAAACAAAAACCATCTATATGTTGCCTACAAGAAACTCATCTTAAACCCGAAGACACCTCCAGGTTTAAAGTGAGGGGGTGGAAAAGAATTTACCATGCTAATGGACATCAGAAGAAAGCAGGAGTGGCAATCCTTATATCAGATCAATTAGATTTTAAGCCAAAGACTATAATAAGAGATGAGGAAGGACACTATATCATACTCAAAGGAACTGTCCAACAAGAAGATCTAACAATTTTAAATATCTATGCCCCTAACGTGGGAGCAGCCAACTATATAAACCAATTAATAACAAAATCAAAGAAACACATCGACAAGAATACAATAATAGTAGGGGATTTTAACACTCCCCTCACTGAAATGGACAGATCATCCAAGCAAAAGATCAACAAGGAAATCAAGGCCTTAAATGACACACTGGACCAGATGGACATCACAGATATATTCAGAACATTTCATCCCAAAACAACAGAATACACATTCTTCTCTAGTGCACATGGAACATTCTCCAGAATAGATCACATTCTTGGTCCTAAATCAAGTCTCAACCGGTATCAAAAGATTGGGATCATTCCCTGCATATTTTCAGACCACAATGCTCTAAAGCTAGAACTCAATCACAAGAGGAAATTTGGAAAGAACCCAAATACATGGAGACTAAACAGCATCCTTCTAAAGAATGAATGGGTCAACCAGGAAATTAAAGAAGAATTGAAAAAATTTATGGAAACAAATGATAAAGAAAACACAACGGTTCAGAATCTGTGGGACACAACAAAGGCAGTCCTGAGAGGAAAATATATAGCGGTACAAGCCTTTCTCAAGAAACAAGAAAGATCTCAGGTACACAACCTAACCCTACACCTAAAGGAGCTGGAGAAAGAACAAGAAAGAAACCCTAAACCCAGCAGGAGAAGAGAAATCATAAAGATCAGAGCAGAAATCAATGAAATAGAAACCAAAAAAACAATAGAACAAATCAACGAAACTAGGAGCTGGTTCTTTGAAAGAATTAATAAGATTGATAAACCCCTGGCCAGACTTATCAAAAAGAAAAGAGAAAGGACCCAAATAAATAAAATCATGAATGAAAGAGGAGAGATCACAACGAACACCAAAGAAATACTGACAATTATAAGAACATACTATGAGCAACTCTATGCCAACAAATTTGACAATCTGGAAGAAATGGATGCATTCCTAGAGACATATAAACTACCACAACTGAACCAGGAAGAAATGGAAAGCCTGAACAGACCCATAACCAGTAAGGAGATTGAAACAGTCATCAAAAATCTCCAAACAAACAAAAGCCCAGGGCCAGACGGCTTCCCGGGGGAATTCTACCAAACATTTAAAGAAGAACTAATTCCTATTCTCCTGAAACTGTTCCAAAAAATAGAAATAGAAGGAAAACTTCCAAACTCATTTTATGAGGCCAGCATCACCTTGATCCCAAAACCAGACAAGGATCCCAACAAAAAAGAGAACTACAGACCAATATCCTTGATGAACACAGATGCAAAAATTCTCGCCAAAATACTAGCCAATAGGATTCAACAGTACATTAAAAGGATTATTCACCACGACCAAGTGGGATTTATTCCAGGGCTGCAAGGCTGGTTCAACATCCGCAAATCAATCAATGTGATACAACACATTAATAAAAGAAAGAACAAGAACCATATGATACTCTCCATAGATGCTGAAAAAGCATTTGACAAAGTACAGCATCCCTTCCTGATCAAAACTCTTCAAAGTGTAGGGATAGACGGCACATACCTCAATATTATCAAAGCCATCTATGAAAAACCCACCGCAAATATCATTCTCAATGGAGAAAAACTGAAAGCTTTTCCGCTAAGGTCAGGAACACGGCAGGGATGTCCGTTATCACCACTGCTATTCAACATAGTACTAGAAGTCCTAGCCTCAGCAATCAGACAACAAAAGGAAATTAAAGGCATCCATATCGGCAAAGAAGAAGTCAAACTATCACTCTTCGCAGATGATATGATACTCTATGTGGAAAACCCAAAAGACTCCACTCCAAAACTGCTAGAACTTGTACAGGAATTCAGTAAAGTGTCAGGATATAAAATCAATGCACAGAAATCAGTTGCATTTCTCTACACCAACAACAAGACAGAAGAAAGAGAAATTAAGGAGTCCATCCCATTTACAATTGCACCCAAAACTATAAGATACCTAGGAATAAACCTAACCAAAGTGACTAAGAATCTATACTCAGAAAACTATAAAGTACCCATGAAAGAAATTGAGGAAGACACAAAGAAATGGAAAAATGTTCCATGCTCCTGGATTGGAAGAATAAATATTGTGAAAATGTCTATGCTACCTAAAGCAATCTACACATTTAATGCAATTCCTATCAAAGTACCATCCATTTTTTTCAAAGAAATGGAACAAATAATCCTAAAATTTATATGGAACCAGAAAAGACCTCGAATAGCCAAAGCAATATTGAAAAAGAAAGCCATCACAATTCCGGACTTCAAGCTCTATTACAAAGCTGTCATCATCAAGACAGCATGGTACTGGCACAAAAACAGACACATAGATCAATGTAACAGAATAGAGAGCCCAGAAATGGACCCTCAACTCTATGGTCAACTCATCTTCGACAAAGCAGGAAAGAATGTCCAATGGAACAAAGACAGCCTCTTCAATAAATGGTGTTGAGAAAATTGGACAGCCACATGCAGAAAAATGAAATTGGATCATTTCCTTACACCACACACGAAAATAGACTCAAAATGGATGAAGGATCTCAATGTGAGAAAGGAATCCATCAAAATCCTCGAGGAGAACACAGGCAGCAACCTCTTCGACGTCAGCCGCAGCAACATCTTCCTAGGAACATCACCAAAGGCAAGGGAAGCAAGGGCAAAAATGAACTTTTGGGATTTCATCAAGATCAAAAGCTTTTGCACAGCAAAGGAAACAGTGAACAAAACCAAAAGACAACTGACAGAATGGGAGAAGATATTTGCAAATGACATATCAGATAAAGGGCTAGTGTCCAAAATCTATAAAGAACTTAGCAAACTCAACACCCAAAGAACAAATAATCCAATCAAGAAATGGGCAGAGGACATGAACAGACATTTCTGCAAAGAAGACATCCAGATGGCCAACAGACACATGAAAAAGTGCTCCATATCACTCGGCATCAGGGAAATACAAATCAAAACCACCATGAGATATCACCTCACACCAGTCAGAATGGCTAAAATTAACAAGTCAGGAAATGACAGATGCTGGCGAGGATGCGGAGAAAGGGGAACCCTCCTACACTGTTGGTGGGAATGCAAGGTGGTGCAACCACTCTGGAAAACAGCATGGAGGTTCCTCAAAATGTTGAAAATAGAACTACCCTATGACCCTGCAATTGCACTGCTGGGTATTTACCCTAAAGATACAAACGTAGTGATCTGAAGGGGCAAATGCACCGGAATGTTTATAGCAGCAATGTCTACAATAGCCAAACTATGGAAAGAACCTAGATGTCCATCTACAGACGAATGGATAAAGAAGAGGTGGTATATATACACAATGGAATACTATGCAGCCATCAAAAGAAATGAAATCTTGCCATTTGCGACGACGTGGATGGAATTAGAGGGTATCATGCTTAGCGAAATAAGTCAATCGGAGAAAGACAACTATCATATGACCTCCCTGATATGAGGGAGAGGAGATGCAACATGGGGGGTTGAGGGGGTAGGAGAAGAGTAATTGAAACAAGATGGGATTGGGAGGGAGACAAACCATAAGTGACTCTTAATCTCACAAAACTAACTGAGGGTTGATGGGGGGAGGGGGTTGGGAGAGGGGGTGGGGTTATGGATATTGGGGAGGGTATGTGCTATGGTGAGTGTTGTGAAGTGTGTAAACCTGGTGATTCGCAGACCTGTACCCCTGGGGATAAAAATATATGTTTATAAAGCTGTAAAAAAAAAAAAAAAAAAAGAAAGAAAGAAAGGATGAATACCCAAGTTTTGTAGCAACATGGATGGGACTGGAAGAGATTATGCTGAGTGAAATAAGTCAAGCAGAGTGAGTCAATTATCATATGGTTTCACTTATTTGTGGAGCATAACAAATAGCATGGAGGACAAGGGGAGATGGAGAGGAGAAGGGAGTTGTGGGAAATTGGAAGGGGAGGTGAACCATGAGAGACTATGGACTCTGAAAAACGATCTGAGAATTTTGAAGGGGTGGCGGGTGGGAGGTTGGGGGCACCAGGTGGTGGGTATTGTAGAGGGCACAGATTGCATGGAGCACTGGGTGTGGTGCAAAAATAATGAATACTGTTATGCTGAAAAAATAAAAAATTAAAAAAAAATAGAAACCATAATTTGGATATTGAAATGTAATAAAATGTAGTATTGCACAATATAACACTATAGGGCAGCTAAAATGAATTATCTGTCTCTTTATACGTAGCAACATGGCTTGTGAAACACTACAACTGGGAGAACATAGCAAATTTTAGACTGACTATATGCACAATGCTACCATTATAGAGAAAAAACACACAGCCGTGAGTTTTTTTCTCTTTTTCTCTTTCATCTATTACACATAGATGGATGTAAAACAGTGATTTTTTTTTTAAGATTTTACTTATTTATTTGACAGAGAGAGAAATCACAAGTGGGGGGGGGGGAGCAGGCTCCCCGCTGAGCAGAGAGCCCGATGAGGAGCTCCATCCTAGGACCCTGGGATCATGACCTGAGCCGAAGGCAGAGGCCTAACAACCCACTGAGCCACCCAGGCGCCCGGTGATTTTTTTTTTTTTTTTTTTTTAAATTCTAAATATCTCTCTGGAGAGTGTGGAAGACAGCAAATGGAGGGTAGTCACAGAGAACTTTCTCTTCACTTGTAATCATCTTTTTTTTTTTTCTAAGTATGCTTTCTATGCTTTTAAAAGAATGGAAAGAAAACTTCCCTGGAGAGAAACAAATAAATTAACAGTGGATATTTCTAAAACGGGAAGTAGAAGAGTAGGGCTGATGAATGGAAGCCTTTTTTATTTTTTCTCTTTAATCTTCTGCATTTTTACCCAGTGTGTTTCATATGTTACTTTTGTCAGTTTTTAAATGCTGAATGGCTTCCCCACGTTACAAGCAATATTTAAGGCTGAGACATTGTTATTACTACACCTATGAAATGTGATTATGAATTTATCTCTGATTTTTTATTGGAACATTCAGAAACTCTTCTTCTATTAGATGAAATTCTTAATTCTTTACACATAAATGGCAGATTTTACCCAGCTGGGGCAAGGAAAGAGAGAACTCAGCAAAATCAATGGGAAGTTTATGGGATCCCTTAGGGAAAAAAGTAAATACAATTGATTTGCATTTAAAATGCCCAGTTAGGGGGCACCTGGGTGGCTCAGTGGGTTAAGCCTCTGCCTTCGGCTCAGGTCATGATCCTAGGGTGCTGGGATTGAGGCCCGCATCGGGCTTTCTGCTCAGCGGGGAGCCTGCTTCCTCCTCTCTCTCTGCCTGCCTCTCTGCCTACTTGTGATCTCTCTCTCTGTCCAATAAATAAATAAAATCTTTAAAAAAATAATAATAAAATAAAATAAAATGTCCAGTGAGTCAGTTTGTTTAATTTGCCTTACAACCCAGAAAAAAGTTGAAAACAATAATAAAGCCTGGGTTTGGATTCCAGGCGTTGTCTGTTTGTGTTTGTTTTTAGCCCTCTATAACTGACCGGATGCTTGTGGACTATCACAAAAGATGTCTTTCATGCATCCTTAAAAAAAAAAAAAAGGCAAGATGGAGAGATATTAAAACTAGTCAAAAATTTTGCAGGGGATTAAACGAGCCATTGTTTTCACTGGACAATTGGCTTGGGTCATTTTGGGGAATAACAATAAAGAAACAAGATCTTAATGGTCAGAGGTTGACACGGTTACCAAAGTATTATATTTTTATCGCCTTTAGAAATGAATGAAATTGCCTAAATTACCAAATTCGTTTTTAAAATGAAAGAATTATAACCTGATGAATAGCAATGGTCTGAAAAACGTTTATTAGGTTTTTCATGTAGTGTATTCTGATTAGCCTCCCATAAAAACAGGTATAGAGAGTTAACATCAGAGCATAGTTGGGCTGGTATTCTGAGAAGAAAAAATTGGTCATGTCCAGTTATTGGGCTTTTTGCATTTGAAAGCAGTTAATATTTAACTAGACAAAATGTCCCTCAGCCACCGTAGGACTCGGGCAAAGTGCAGCTAATGTACTCTTACGTCATTTATTCTGATAAAGTTCAAATACAAGACAGAGACTCCTAGAATACAGGAAGACAGGAGAGTTAATCCAGCCACACTGTAATTGTCATGGGAAACAAACATTTCATACAGCTTTCCTGTGCATCTAGCCTCATAATCCCCATCTGTGTCCATTCTCAAATATTCCTGCTTTCTGTTTCATGTTAATGAACCACACGTTCACTCAACAGTCATTCATTGAGCAGCCACACTGTGGACCAACAGGAAACAGAACAGAAGGCAAAATCTCTGCCTTCAGAGAACTTAATATTCTAGAGGATGTAGAAAGATTAAAATATATATATATATATAAACAAGAAATTTAAATTGTAAATAAGAAATGTTTCCTGCTATGGAGGGGGAAAAGGGGAGGACTGAAGTAGGGATGGGGCGTGGCTACAGCTCCGCTCCGTGTAGGGGTGCAGGAAACACCTCTGTAAGAAAGTGTTGTAAAGTGTTGTGAAAGGTGAAAAAATACTACTTAGGGAAATGCTAATCACTCCTCAACTATATTAATGTGCTGCAAAAAGAATCAAGGTGTGTCCCAAATATTGAACCCTCAGCCCTCAAAGCAGTCTCCTTTAGCTGCAACAAAACCTTTGACTTACTACTATCCTGAGCAAATATTCTCATTTTCCACGTGTGCCATGATGTGGGAAAGTCTGGGGAACACTATTTTTTTTAAGATTTTTTAATTAATTTATTTATTTGACAGACAGAGACCACAAGTGGGCAGAGAAGCAGGTAGAGAGAGGAGGGGGAAGCAGGCTCCCCACAGAGCAGAGAGCCGAGCAGGACCCTGGGATCATGACCTGAGCCCAAGGCGGAGGCTTTAACCCACTGAGCCACCCAGGTGCCCCCGGGAACACTATTCTACTGAAGAAACTGCAGGCAATGACATGTCACTGGTAATAGGGTCTGAATCTTCCCAGTGTCCACAAACTGGGAGAGCTGAAAATCTCTTATCAGGACTCCATAAGCTAGTCGTTCTCGACAGAGGAGACCAGAGATGTCTTTGGTTATCACAACTGGGCAAATGCTATTGACATCTAATGGGTAAAGGCTGGGAGACGGCAAAACACACTACAATCACAGCACAGCCCCCCAGAATAAACCCTCACCTGACCCTAAATGTCCACAGTGCTGAGGTAGAGAGACTGTTCTCAGATGAGGAACATCTAAGATGTGGGTTCTGGCTATAGGATTTCCATTCCCTGGACCCTCTACTACCAGCATCTGCTTTGACCCACTTCTGGCCCTGCTGAGAGCCATGACCCCTATCAGGAGTCATCAGAACCTTGCCCAAGGTTCTTGCCAAATGCCACACACCCTGCTTGGAAGCCTTGGAGTGGGGCATTCTGTTTGCACAGAGCGCTGTCAGAAATAAATTCCTGTGAATTGGGGGGGTTTCTGAGACCAGGCAGAGTGCAAGGAGGGAGACACCATGCTTCTGATCTCTTGCACCATGGGGACAAGAAGATACGCTCTGTCACGTCTAGTTCTAATTCTTCTTGCCCTCAATGCGTGGAAGACCATGAGTACCACCCATAGCCCTATTTTATATTGTCCCCTTTCCTTCCAGGCTGTCTTCTCTTACCTCTTTCCATCGCTGTTTTCCCCACAAAATCTCCAACTGTATGCTTGAATGCCGCCTCCTACTCTAATATTACATAATTCTTTATCCTCTTTTTTGCTAAAGTAATTAACGTGACTGAACTTATATGCGATTTTATTGAGGAGAATTCCCTTCCTACGAGTCTGTCGCTGTTGGTTCATACCCTTCTCAGGAACTTCCCAGGTGAAATCTGAAACCAGCCCCTGGACATGGAGGGCAGAGAGAGACCAAATAAGCAAAGAGAACTTACACAGGGGCTGTGCTCAGCGGCTGCAAAGTGAGCAGATCTCTACAGCCACGCGCCAAATCTTAACCTGGGTTCAGTCACGTATACCACGCAGGTGTTCCCAGAGCAGCTTCTGGGAGTAGGAAAGGCAAGTTGAATATGTTCCAAGGCAAGATGGGTAAGGAGCCTCCGAGTGCCAAGGTCAAGCCCACGGGTCAACCCACAGTCATGTCCTCTTAACAACAGCCTCCAACATTCCACTGGCTCTTATAATTTCTTCCCCAGTGTGCGCTGAGAAGTCAGCAAGGGGGTTCACGAGGATGGAGGTGGCTCATTTTCTGGCTCTCTGGCTGAGCTGGCCAAAAATGCCACTGGAAGAATGCAGGTACAAGGAAGAGGAAAACACAGACTGAGACAAATATTCCCAAAATCAGTGACAATGTTTTCCAGCCAAAGCCCTATGATCCAAAGCACTGATTTCTTCAAAACTCTAGGCTGGGGATCAGATGTTTCCAGGTGTTTACTTGTATCCTTACGTGACTTAATAAGGATGATATATTAGCAGACTGACTCACTGAGTGTGAACACACAACATTCTGTTTGGAAAATGGTACAAGTACCTCCTTGTGAGACATAATGATGTCTAAGGCCAGCCTGTTTGAAGGACAACCCTTCTCTTTAGAGCCACTGCGGTACTCAGTAAGGGCAGGCTTTGCTGCTATCATTTGAGGCTTGCTGCATGAATTTAGGAAAGTTTTCTCTCTATGCCGTAATGCTTTCCAGGTCAATGGAGGGGACACAGGATCGTACCAGTGGAAAACAGAATGTGTCCACTTACCCTTGAGGAGAAGGAGATTGGCAGTTTAAGAGCTTGACCTGGTTGTACGTACCACAAACGCCGGTCAGGGAGACAGCACTGCCAGGCAGGAGGAGACAGTCCGAGGGAGAGAGATGCCAGACCAGGATTCCCATCTTTTCTTCAACACCAGGGGTACAGATGGCCCATCTCCAACTCCCTAAGGATTTGTTGTGACTCCCCCTCTAGATGTCCAGGGTCTCACATGCCCAGCGAGATCCCTGCAGGCTAGAGTAATCCAATCTATACAGGAGAGTCTGGATCCCACAGGGGACCATGAAGGACCGGGCGTGCATAATGTGGCTCATTTTCTCTGCCTCCTGCTGGGTCAGAGCAACACTGTGGCTCCTGTATCCTGCAGCAGCACAAACCACACCTGGAAACTTTCCTGGGTCTTCTGTGGGAAGCTGGCAGCTACTCAGTAAGCTCAGCGAGCCTGTATTCTCTGTCATGAGCATTTCCTGACTTGGGGGCTCCCCGCTAGCTGGGGGTGTTGTTGCTGTGTTTTTGTTTTCCTTTGCGTTACGAGCTGGAAGCCATGGAACATGTTATCTGTTTCCCCGTCAATCCCCATGACACCTCACTTTCCCGGGGATCCTCTTGGCCGCAGTGCACTGTGCGCAGTTCTCAAACAGCACATCAAAGCAGCAAGCGTATCCATGCAGAGGTCCACAAGCATGTGACATCTGGGCCAGCCCTCTCCACACAGACCTCTTTTTTTTTTTATTTAAACTATTTTTTTAAGATTTTATTTATTTATTTGACAGAGATCACAAGTAGGCAGAGAGGCAGGCAGAGAGAGAAGGAGGGAAGCAGGCTCCCTGCTGTGCAGAGAGCCAGATGCGGGGCTGATCCCAGGACCCTGAGATCATGACCTGAGCCGAAGGCAGAGGCTTAACCCACTGAGCCACCCAGGTGCCCCACTAATCACCTCTTGAGTCTAGATCAGTGTCTATAAAATGACCCTCACTGCTATACAGGACTCTTGTGAGGATCAAAATGCCTTGGAAATCATCAGGTGTGCTATCAACAGAAAGTATTAAACATGTTATCGGGAGTTGTGTTGCCACATTGCTTTTCAAGCTCCGAGTCAGGCTCCCAGCTCAGCCTTCTTCTCCCTCTCCCACTCCCCTTGGTTGTGATCCCTCTCTTGCTGTCTCTCTCTCTGTGTGTCAAAAAATAAATAAATAATCTTAAAAAAAAAAAAAAGAAGGAATAAGTATGGTGGCAAAGTTCTGAGGAGATAAGAAAGTGCAGAAGCAAAAGAAATAGATACAGGGTTAACTTATTTTTTTTTTTTTTAAAGCCAGTACTGTCTACTACCTGCTAGGCACTGTTCTCAGCATCGTGTTTGATATGTAATTCCAACTTCACAATCACTCTCTGATGTACCCAGTATGGTTAATACCATTTTTTAAAATGAGGAGACAGAGGTGTGGAGAATTCAGAAGCTTCCCAAGGTCCACCTGATGAGGAGGCAAAATTTGAAGCCCAGCATGCTAGCATCAATCTCTACCTAACTTCCCTCTGCTACTTAGCTATGGGAAAGAAAGAGTCTTCTTTGGAGACTTTAGATAATGGTAAGAGGCTTCATGCAGAAAGAGAGATGTGTTTAAAAGAAGAAGAATGTATGTGAGAGCAGAGAGCAGGTAAGAAAAATGGGGCAGAGAAAGCAGGAAAGGCCGAAGTTAGGGGTTTTGGGGAGACCCTCAGACAAATTCACCTCTGAGACCTGTGGGCATCACCAGGCAGTACTTGTCCCTTTCTTGCGGAAAGCATAGGGGATTGACAGACTCTGGGCAGTGCTGCTAACACGGCAATAGGCCTTTCCCAAAATTCAAACCACACTGGAGAAGAGGAAAGGTAACATCTACAAAATTTCTTGCTTAAAGCTTCTTTGAAGATGATGTTGCCTTATTTCCTTCCTAGAGTACAGAAAGAAAAGAGCCCTTCAGTATTCCAAAAGAGCTAGCAGACTTATGACTGGATAGTATCATAAGAGCCAAGACTCTTCTCTACATGATCACAATGAAAGGGTCAGAGAACCTCTACCCTCAGCCTCAATCTGGCCATGCCCACAGGCTCTCTCTCATACAAGACAAATGCTCTCACTCTGTTAGATGCCCCAATCACAAGAGAGGCTACAGGAGCTTAGAGCCCAGATTCGTGGAGCTCCTCCCAGAAATGGGCACAGTGAAGAATCCCAACTTCATGCAGTGAATTAGGAGTATTGAAAACCAGTAACCAAATACTGTTCGCCTTGTACTTAGTGACGAAGAAACAGGGAAATCCTGCTGACAAGCCTCAGACTCTTGGTGCCCTGATATTTTTGTCTAATTACAATAAAAGAAATATAAGACCGAGGATAGAAAGTGGAATCAGCTTTCAGTTTTAGTCTGTGTTAGGAGAATCAGACCAGGTTGAATGTTAAAAAGGCATGACAGTGTTTATGGGAGTAATAAAAGCTAAAGCCACAGGGTAGCCCTGGTGCCTCAGTCTGTTAAGCGTCTGCCTTTGGCTCAGGTCATAATCCCAAGGTCCTGAGTTTGAGCCAAGCCCCACGTAGGGCTCCTTGCTCAGTGGAAAGCTTGCTTCTCCCTCTCCCTCTGTCTTTCCCCCAGCCCCCCTTGTGCTCTTGTTCTCTCTCTCATATAAAAAGAATTGTTGTTAAAAAAAAAAAAAAAAACCTGAAGCTACAGAAGCTACAGAGATCAGGTGAGACTGATTTCTCAAGCATCTTCAAAGAAGTCTGTGTTTTATCCTACAATAGGGAGCGAATGGAATCTTTTAAAAATAGGTCAGTGCATGATGGATTTTGGTTTAGGATGGTAACAAGTGAGAGAAAGGGGCTAGGTGGCAAGGAGATTATTACAAGAGTACTTATTTCTCATGAAAAATGTGCCTGGAAAATATGCTGTGAGTATACTCTACTTCTTAAAACTGTATTCCTTGATTTTCTACAATTTAGGGAAAGCCAAAATGCTGTGTATCAATATGATAAGTTCTAGACCAAAATAAATGTCTACCAAAAAAAATTAAGAATCGGGCCTATGGTAAATAGGTTCAGCTTCCTATGCTTTTTTTATTCCTGGACTCATTAAAAGGCATAATTGATACTACATGGCAAATCAAGATCAACAATTAATGTGTTTCCAGAGTAATTATACTTCTGGGTTAGAGGATGAGGAATGGGAAACTATGAAAATAAGGTTAGACTCAAGCTAACAAAATTGTAAAGGACAAATACTATAAGAAGATGCAGATAGCATCTACGAGATTCATGGCTAAGATCCTGAGCATTCTGGTGAAAGATCGTCTTGGATGTTCTGCATTTTTTTTTTCTCTTTAACGTGTCTCCTGTACACTTGCCTCTCCTCTGACGGCTTCGCAATAGCGGTGCGATGCCCCCTTTTCACGTACAGTAACGACAATCAGCCACAGGGTGGCAGCAAAGTTTAAAGAGTGAGTCCTGTTTCTGCATTATTTTAAAAATGTTTAAAAAAAAATAAGTTAGGCATAAGGAAAAGAGGAAAAGAGGAATAAATAATTATGGAAATTTAAAACAAGAAGATACCAAACTGAGGTAGCTAGAACACACCGTCCTTATCTGTGGGCAGAATTACATTCACAATGCAGGACAGCGCTGGCTCTTGGGCAGGGAGCAGTTCTTGGAATCTGTGTATTCTACAAGAAAGATTACAATTTTTGTTTTCTGTCAGTGAAATGTGACTTTAAGCCTTAGCGCCATTGGACTACAGGAAATTCATCCCAGATATCCTGGGGAACTAATGCAGGATGGAGATGTTGGGTCCTCCGGGGCTGCCGACACCTCTTGATAGCCTACATGACCCTTTCCTACTCTGTGGCCTCCTTGTCCTTCGTAGGGATCTGACTCTTTGACAAAGATTTATAATGTCTTTCTCTGGTTTTGGTGTTAGGGTAATGCCGGCCTCATAGAATGGGTTAGGAAGTGTTCCTCCTGTTTCTACTTCCTGGAAGAGAGAGTAGAGAATTGTACAAATGTTGGGTAGGATTCACCAACGAAACCATTTGGTTCTCGTGCTTTCTGTTTTGGAAGGTTATTAATTGCTGCTTCAAATTCTTTAATAGATATAGACCTATTCAGATGATCAATTTCTTCATATGAGAGTTTTGGTAGATTGTATCTTTAAAAGAATTGGTCCATTTCAGGTAAGTTACTAAATTTATGGGCATGTAGTTGTTCATATATTCCTTTCATTACCTTTCTAGTTCCCATAGAATCGGCTGTAATGCTGACTCTTTCATTTCTGATATTAGCAATTTGTGTCTACTTTTTTTTTTGCCCCCGTGATTAACCTGATTCAAATGTTATCAATTTTGTTGATCTTCTGATTTTTTTCTATTGATTTCTTGCTTTTAATTTCATTTATTTCTGCTCTAATTTTTATCATTTTCTTCCTTCTACTAACTTTGGATATAATTTCCTTTTCTTTTTCAAGTTTCCTAAGGTGGAAGAATACATTATCGATTTTAGATGTTTCTTTTTTTCTAACACACACGTTCGGTGCTATAAAATTCCGTCTAAGCACTGCAAGGACGGAAAAGGCCTGGGGAGTTAGCACTGTCTGTAACTGTGAGGGTTTTGTGCTATATGTTGAAATTACATAATTTCAATATAAGATTATGAGCCATTCTAAAAGATAACAAGATTTAGCTCTTTATTCTTCCACACTTCTTTTTCTCCTACCTTACTGAAAGTTTAATTTCCTATAATCCAATATCACCTTTTATTAAGCATATGATGTGTCTCTGTTTTAGCCTCCTATGTTCTTTTTTCATTATAGAAACTTCTACTCCTGAAATTTCCAAGTTTCCTTGCTACTGAATGTTAGCATTTTTTTCTTTCTTACTAACTTGCTATCATTTTTTTGGGCTAGTGTTCAGAACTAGCAATAACCTGAATACAATGTACATGTAGTCTTGCTAATCAAATGATCCTAGATCTTGATCTTGAAAATGTACAGGGACAATGGGAATGCCTGGCCACAAATAAACTATTCGTTTCTGAGATCTGTCTAGAATCAAGGTAATAAAAAAATATTTTTTCCACAAGTGATTGAAAATATTCTACCCTTGATTGGCCACCAAAAACAGACAAACAGGATACCTGAAGGGGTATCTTTAATTAAGTATCTTCTAAGATGACCTTGGGCTGAGTGCTTTAGCAACTATCATTATCACTGCCATCCTTGGCTTTGACAGCAAGAGGGTTTAATTGCCCATTGTGTAATAAGATGATTACACATCAGTTTTTTAAAGTAAAGAAAGAGAGGAAAAGGTAGCCGAATAGGAAAATTTGTTCTAATGTTTAAAAGCATGGGGTGCCTGGGTGGCTCAGTGGGTTAAGCCTCTGCCTTCGGCTCAGGTCATGATATCAGGGTCCTGGGATCGAGCCCCACATCGGGCTCTCTGCTCAACAGGGAGCCTGCTTCTCCCTCTCTCTCTCTCTCTCTGCCTGCCTCTCTGCCTACTTGTGATCTCTGTCTGTCAAATAAATAAATAAAATCTTTTTTTAAAAATTTAAGAATTTATTTTTTTTTAAAGATTTTATTTGTTTATTTGACAGACAGAGATCACAAGTAGACAGAGAGGCAGGCAGAGAGAGAGAGAGAGAGAGAGAGGGAAGCAGGCTCCCTGCTGAGCAGAGAGCCCGATGCGGGACACGATCCCAAGACCCTGAGATCATGACCTGAGCTGAAGGCAGCGGCTTAACCCACTGAGCCACCCAGGCGCCCCCCAAAAATTTAAGAATTTAAAAGCAAAAGCATAATATTACACATGTGCAGAGGTAAGTAAGACTGCTTTGTCAGTTCTCTGTTTCTGTGTCCACAAACTGATGCCTGATAAGTTAAATCCAATCTAAATCAAAATGTCAGTCTTATAACCAATTCAAAAATTTCCCCTGCATTTCTCTCAGTTCTGATCCTTGTTTCTGCAGACCAGCAGTGCAGAGGTGAAGCAGCCCTCCAGTCTCGGGATACAGGGGACTGGAAGAAAAGGCAAAGTCCTTCTCGTTGGTACTGAGGTTACCGGGTGGTGATTCTGTGTGGAAGATATCTGTCATAGTTATCTGATGTGTCAGCCTGACTAGGCAACAGTCCCCACTTATTTAATTAAAACATTAATCTTAGATGTCGCTATAGGGTATTTTAGAGAGATAATTAAAGTCTATAACCAATTGACTTTAAATAAGAGAGATGATAGATAATCCTGGTGGGCTTGATTCAATCAGTTCAAAGGCCTGAAGAGCAGACTGGATGCTTCTCAGATGAAGAAACTGCCCCAGTGGACCCCAGCTTCAGCCCTGCGGAGGAGTTCTAGCCTGCCTTTCCCCGCAGCCTGCCCTATGGATTTTGGACTTGCCAAGTCAGCTGCACAGTTGCACAAACCAATTCCTTGCAATAATCTCTTTATGTAAACCTACTGGTTCTGTTTCTCTTATCGGATTGGATATAATACCAATACTAGTTCTCTTTCTCGGGCTCTTCTGTAGGTTTTAGCAGTTCCTACATGCAGAGAGATACACTCTTGAGGAATTTCTGCCCTGCATCATTCCGTGATACAGGCAGGTCATATGCTCTCTAGAAGGCCTCTTAGAGCCTCTTACGGCTTTCCCTTAGCTCTCAACTTATGGTGAAACATTCCACAAGACTTCTTCCTTCTGGAGTCCCTTTGGTTGGCAGGACGTCCTCTTGGATAAAGCCCTTTGTAGGTAACTCAAATCCCATTACCTTCTTCCACTTCCTCTGGGCTCGGTGAGCTCATATAGGCACTCAACAAACAGTGAAACTGCAGTTTGTGTCCCTGCCAGCTCTTCCTCCTTACCTCATCTTTAGGGGCAATCTCTACAAATTTTCCTACAAATCATCAGACCTCTCGAAAGCAGAATTCAGAGAGAAGTTTCTATGCCCTCCAAAGAAGGGAACTTGGGTCAAGTTCTTCTAAGCCCTCTCTTTTCTCCAGGCAGCCTCAAATCTACAAGTTTCCAGGGCTGAGCAACACAGAACCAGGGAGTTTGACTCTGTTTCCACCTCCAGGAAGAAGCCCCCCCTCTGTCCCAGCTGCCCTCTAGTTTTTCCTCTCACTTAGCTTGGTTGTGGGAACACAGATACCCCAGCCATCTCTCCATCTACAAATTCCTGCAAAGGGCTTGCCTGTAATCAGTCTTTAATTTCCCCTAATGAGCTCTTAGTAATTGTCCCTAAACCCAGTACGGAGTCAGTCTAAGGACTACCTTTAGAACATAGGACTTCTTGTCACCTACTATTCCCAGCGTTAGCTTTCAGCCAAAATTTCAAGATCACAGGATGAGGTCTTTGCCTAATATTCTACGGCTCTCATCACTAAGCTTTTGCACTCTCAGGAAAAGCTATTATTCATAGGTAAGCTTCTATGTAGAATTTTTTATCTTTATAGAGCATCCCAGGCTGTTCCAGACTTTCAACAATGTTTTCCACTTGTGGCTGTTTCTGAGTCTAGGGATATTTGATGAGTTCATGAGTCAGTGACTATCTGTCCCACTGTACAGTGGTTCTTAAAGCCTTCTGGATGAATCTTCAAACGCATAACCGTTGACTCATCCATGTCTCACAGGCAGATGCACCAATTTTTCACACTTCTTGTCACAACCATGCCGAGTTCAGTTAGTTCTGATCCTTCCTAATTCTGCATTTCGTTAGAAGCCAATTGTCTAACTAGTTAAGTTGTCTAACTAATTTGATCTCAGAATGGAGAATGAAAGATTTCAAATGCTATGAAACCCAGAACTGATTAAAAAACTATAAATTTGTGGGGCACCTAGGTGGCTCAGTGGGTTAAAGCTTCTGCCTTCAGCTCAGGTCATGATCTCAGGGTCCTGGGATGGAGCCCCGCATCGGGCTCTCTGCTCAGCAGGGAGCCTGCTTCCCCCCTCTCTCTCTCTGCCTGCCTCTCTGCCTACTTGTGATCTCTGTCTGTCAAATAAATAAATAAATCTTTTTTAAAATAAATAAATAAATAAAAACTATAAATTTGAGATATAAAAATCCCAAATTTCTAACCAGGAAAAAAATCCCATCATATATAAGAAAAAAAATGACCAACTAAGACAAAATATTTTCAATTTTTATCACACTCAAAAGGCTAATTTATTTAGTATATAAAGAACATTTTTTCTTACCAATTATTGAGGAAAAGCTCGCTCATCCAAAGTTTTTTTAAGACTTTATTTTTTAATTTTAGAACACATGAAGGGGAGGGGGAGGTACAGGCAGAGGGAGAAGCAGACTTCCCACTGAGCAGGGAGCCCGATGTGGGACTCAATGTGTGACTCGATCCCAGGACCCCAAGATAATGACCTGAGCCTAAGGGAGACACTTAACCAACTGAGCCACTCAGGCATCCCCCTCATCCATTTTCTTTTTAAAGGATAAAGGTTGTGTCAGTTCACAGAAAAGGAAATGGCCCTTAAGCATGTGAAAAGATGCTCTCTATAGTTCTTAATAAGAGAAATACAAATTAAAGCCATAATGGGAAAATATTTTTTACCTATCTAATTAGCAGAGATCAAAACGTTTGATGAAAAAATGCATTGGTGAAGAAATTCTTATACATTGCTGGTGGAAAGACAAATCTGAAGATTTACACAGAGCAATTTGTCAGGTCTACAAACACTCAAAAAGCATGTAGTTATGCCTGTATGAAATATAGTCATTGCAGCATTGTTTGTAAAGACAAAAAAGAGGAAATGATCTGTAACTTCCATTAATAGAAGACTAGGTTAGAGGTGCCTAGAAGACTAGCTTGGGGTTGCCTTCGGCTCAAGTCATGATCCCAGGGTCCTGGGGGCGGGCTCCCTGCTAAGCAGGGATCCTGCTTCTCCCTCTCCCTCTGCCACTCCTCCTGCTTGTGCTCTCTTGCTCTCTCCCTCAAATAAATAAAACATTTTTAAAAAATAGAAGACTAGCTAAATAGTTATATCCATAAAAGAGAATTCTATCCAACCATTAAAAAGAAAGAAGCAGCTCTTATGAGTATAATCATAAAAAGATACGAGATAGGGGCGCCTGGGTGGCTCAGTGGGTTAAAACCTCTGCCTTCGGCTGGGTTCACGGTCTCAGGGTCCTGAGATCGAGCCCTGCATCGCATTCTCTGCTCCGCGGGGAGCCTGCTTCCCCCTCTCTCTCTGCCTGCCTCTCTGTCCTATCTCTCTCAATCTGTCAAATAAATAAATAAATAAATAAAGTCTTTTTTAAAAAAAGATATGAGATAGATTGTTAATGGGGGGGTTGACAGATTGATCTCTCTCAATCTGTCAAATAAATAAATAAATAAATAAAGTCTTTTAAAAAAAAAGATATGAGATAGATTGTTAATGGGGGGAGTAAAGTTCAGAGCAGCACGTGTACTATGCTATAGTTCAGGGGTGTGTGTGTGTGTGTATGCGCGCGCACACACATACTCATGTAAGTAAATGCTGTGTATGAGAAGATTATATCTGGAAAGGAACATGAAAAGGAATAAAACTGAGTGAGTCAGCAATCAGAGGTGGGAACAGACTGTTTTCACAGACACATCCCTTTGTCACTTTTGCATTTTAAACTGTGAACATACACATTGGCAAAACATAGTAAGTAATAATTTCAAAGAAGTAACACATAAAGAGAATCACAGACTTGACAAGAGTTTTGAAGGAACTACACAAGTGGATGTCACAGAGACCAAAGGATTGGCTATTTTAGATGGAATGATCTTATAGGATGGTAAACCTAGGCTGGGAGAAGTTAAGCATTTTGCCTCAAGTCGCACAGTAATTATTTTAAAAAGGATTTGAATAAAGGTTTGTCTTATTAACTCCAGCACTGGTGTTCTTCCCAATATGTTCCCACAGCTCCCAGGTAGGGACAAGGTATTGTCTAAAAATATACATATAACATACGGCCATACAGAGAGCCAGTGTAACCAATAGGTTTCAGGAAAGTGTTTGAGCATTGTATACCCATCACAGTAAGCAGCAATTAGATGTTACTAGTCACACAGGGTCTCGCAGTAAGGAATACCTAAGGAAAAAAACAGAAAAAACTGGGCGCCTGGGTGGCTTAGTTGGGTAAGTGCCTGCCTTCAGCTCAGGTCATGATCCTGGGGTCCCAGAATGGAGTCCTGCACTGGACTGGGCTCTCTGCTCAGCAGGGAGTCTGCTTCTCCCTCTGGCCTTCTACCATCTCATGCTCTTTCTCTCTCTCTCTCTTAAATAAACAAATACTTAAAAAAATAATAATAAAATAAAATTTAAAAAAAAAAAAAAAAAAACCAGAAAGAACTAAGGGGAAAACAAAAACGAACAAAAAACCTTCTCCTGGTTCTGACCAGGGAATCTACAGAACACATTCTACCAGCCTGTGGAGAGACAGCACATACATCACAGCTGGTTTAGGGCCACACTGGTAAGAGCAGAACAAGCAACAACAGATCTCTTAGCCCAGAAAGGCTACCACCTTCGTCTTGGCATCCATTAGGAATCTGGAGGGAAGTCCCTGACTCTGTAGTCATGTGACCAAGTGCGCCGCCATTTTAAAATGAGGGAGGATCTGTTCTGAGGGGGTGGGTGGAGAGAAGAAGAAAACGCAACATTTGATAGTGGATTCTTAAAAGAGGGAGTGGTGGTGGTAGAGGGAGAGGAAAAGGTACATTAAGCAATCCCAAGCACCACAAAGCAATGGGACCACCGTCTAAACTTGCATTCCCACCGGAGCCAAACCAAACTAATCCTCCAGCTGGGAAGAGCTGTGAAGAAGACCAGAGTCTGGGTGAACAAGAGCACCATGGAGCCCGAGGACCTCCTCACCCCTCACGGACGTTCTAGCTTGACAATTTTGTTGGAGGGTAAAGACTGGTTGCTTTTTGTCCATTATTTTTGTTCTTCGGGCAAAAGATAAAAACATTCTCATTTTATAAGGTCTATTCTACAGAAAGAAAGCAAAGGTAAGGTGATACATTTAATCATTTCAATCCCAACAGATATTTGAGTCGTTTGTAATTTTTCCCATTGGATAAATGTAATAACGTTCTTTGTACATAAATCTTGGTGCAGGCATGCAAACATCCCTTTCGAATCCATTGTGGGGATTACCAGCTTACTGACCGGGCTGGAAGCAGGAAGAGTGATCTGGTGTGAGGCACCATTAGTGTCCTGTCTGAGTCGGCAGGAAATGCTCACGCCTATCCTGGGTACCTGTGCCCACTCTTGTCCCAGTCCTGATCTGGGCCTCCCTGATCAGCCACCCTCTTGCTGCTCCTGCAGGCAAATCCTCTACCCCTTGAGTGTGCTCACTGAACTTCAGTCACGCTGAAAACACGTTACATTATAGTATTCACCTGTGTGCAGAACATTCCCACATTTCTTTATCTTAACCGCCCACAACAGTTTTTTCGTTTTGTTTTTAAAGATTTTATTTATTTATTTATTTGAGATACACAGAGTGAGAGAGAGAAAGAGAGAGAGAGAGGGACAAGCAGACTCCCTGCTGAACAAGGAGCTCGATGTGGGACTCGATCCCAGGACCCTGGGATCATGACCTGAGCTGAAGGCAGATGCTTAAAGACTGAGCCACCCAGGTGTCCCATTAGGAAAAAATTTGGAAAATGTATGCATAATCCCAGGCAGGGGATTCAAAGTAGAAAACCAGAATCCACAATTTGGGGGGGAGGGGTGGTAGTGGAGAATGAGAGATTTGACCTTATTAAAACTTAAAATACATGAATGGAAAAAAAATATCCATGACATTAAAAATAGAACACAATAATAAATATATATAAATAAATAAAAACACACAAATAATAGAAAGAAAACACCAGTAACACATATAACTAACAAAAATTTATTCCAAGTATACACAGTGCCTACAGATCGGTAAGAAAGGAAAAAAACAAAACCAAAAAAACAAAAACGCTGAGATAATAAATAGCCAAGGGATATGTATGAAAAGGTAAATCAAAGGAAATACAAATTACAAATTAACTTGAGAAGATGCTCAAAGATATTAGCAGCTAGAAAAACACAAACTATAACGGCGATGTAACATTCCTCCTCCTCCCCCCATACACAAGAAAAAGAATAAGAATGATAATAAGCCAAATTTAAAACTTTGAAAACATCTGGAGCTGAGAAGAAGGGAGGACCAGTGTTCCTATCCACTGCTAGTGGAAGTAAAATGGTTTCAGTCTTACAATCTTTTAGTATCATTTAAATTTTTAACTTGGCATACGTTTTGGCCCAGGACACTCACTTTTAGGAATCTGTTATAGAGAAATAGGATATATGCACAACAATGTTCACTGCAGTATTTCTGTCATCTCCTGTACTATTGATGAGGGAGCAGAAGGCAAGTTGAGAACAAAGCACAAGCTGACACCCCACAAACCCCCCCACTCCCACTCCCACTCCCAGGTGGGATCTGGAACATTCCTCAGGCACTCCTGGCTGTTCTAAACCTAAGGGAAGGAGGGGGATGCGGGGGGGTTGGTTAACTAACGGAGATCACAGTCCAGCAAGACAGGAGTCTCCCTCAATTTACAAATGTCTTAGTGGTTTACAAGAAAAAAAGCATTCTTATCAATAACATAACTTCCAGAAGGAAGCTGTCTTTTTTTTTTTTTAAGATTTTATGTATTTATTTGACAGAGAGAGAGAGACATCACAAGCAGGCAGACAGGCGGGGGGGGGGGGGGGGGGGGGGCAGCAGGCTCCCTGCTGAGCAGAGAGCCTGATGGGTGGCTTGATCCCAGGAACCTGAGACCATGACCTGAGCTGAAGGCAGAGGTTTTACCCACTGAGCCACCCAGGCGCCTCTGGAATGAAACTGTCTTAATGTTAATGCTTAAGTAGAGGGAAAAACTACCTTAACTGTGCAGTGACAAGGGCCCCAGGATCTTGTAGGTCCTTCTTAACAAATAAAAGTTATTTTGATAACCTCCCTTTTCCTGAATCCCCCAGCTCCCAAGTATATAACCAGTCATGCCAGAGCCCCCAGGGCAGCAGCTCTTTCTGCCCATGAGTCCTGTCCCCATGCTTTAGTAAAATCACCTTTTTGCACCAAAGACAGCTCAAGAATTCTTTCTTGGTCGTCCCCTCAGGACCTCACCTACATTCCTAAAGTACATCCCTGTTACTCCCAAATCTTTTCCCATCCAGTACGTTCCTCACTCCAGGGTTCCCTATTCTTTGGGTTTCTTATCTACTTCTGGCTACCTCTATTTCCTGAAAACTCCCTGCAAAATCCCCACCCTCCATCATTCCCACCACTTGACTTCTCTGTTATTACAACTAGTCTGACAGGAGCTGCAGCCAATAATCAGGCAGTAGTGCAGGCTGAAATCACCAAACATGTGTGGCCTCCTGCCTCACCTGAGCTCTCAGTGCTGGCCAGCAGTGTTGTGTCTCTAGGCAGAGGTCTCTTTTCCCTGTGCAGAAATTCCACAATTCTGCCTTCCATAGATCCCAAACCTATCACTTTCTCCTTCATTCTTAGCATATAAACTTGTCCTTTATTTCACTGAGAAAATAGAGTTCACCAGGCAAGAACAGTACATTTTCTTTCCTATCACTTAGACAAACATATCAGAATCTTCCCCCATCGTTCCCCCTTCCATAGGAAAAAGGATGCTCTTTCCACACAAAATTATTTTTTCCATTTGTGCATTGGGTCACCCAGTTATTCACTGCCTCAAGGATCCTGGTCTTGCATAAATTTTTAATCTCTCTCTTTCAACTAAGTTGAAAGCTATAAACATGAGCTACTCTTTATCTATATGTAAAAATGTATTGGTGCAACATACAGCCCTTTATTTAGATGTTATCATTTTCCTTCCTGCTTTAAGAAAACTTCTTAAAAACTTCTTAAAAGATATATCTAAACTCATTTGACCTTACCCCCATCAGGTCACTGAAATTTCACATCTTTCACCAGCACACGAATAAAGCATGATGAACAATGACCCCCATATTGTCAATTTCGTTTAATATTCTTCTGTCATTATGCTGCTCTACATCTCTTCAGCATGTTATATTGATGAATGCTCCCTCCACCTTGAAAGCTTTCCTTAGCTTTTATCACATTCCTTTTGTATTTTCTGCTGTGTGCTAAGAGCTTTCGCCCCTACCCTTTATTTCCTTCCTCATCTCATTACTAATAGGGAAACAAAGACTTTCTTATCATCAAGATTTTGCTTTGAGAGAGGATTATTAGCAAAGATCATTACTAGCTTTGCCTTATAGATGTCTTCCAATGTGAAGAACCTTCTTTTTTTTTTTTTTTTGCCTTTCTTAAATTTTATTTTTTATAAACATATATTTTTATCCCCAGGGGTACAGGTCTGCGAATCACCAGGTTTACACACTTCACAGCACTCACCAAAGCACATACCCTCCCCAATATCCATAACCCCACCCCCCCTCTCCCAACCCACCTCCCCCCATCAACCCTCAGTTTGTTTTGTGAGATTAAGAGTCACTTATGGTTTGTCTCCCTCCCAATCCCATCTTGTTTCATTTACTCTTCTCCTACCCCCTTAACCCCCCATGTTGCATCTCCACTTCCTCATATCAGGGAGATCATATGATAGTTGTCTTTCTCCGATTGACTTATTTCGCTAAGCATGATACCCTCTAGTTCCATCCACGTCGTCGCAAATGGCAAGATTTCATTTCTTTTGATGGCTGCATAGTATTCCATTGTGTATATATACCACATCTTCTTTATCCATTCGTCTGTTGATGGACATCTAGGTTCGTGAAGAACCTTCTTAAAAAAAAAAAAAAAGACTCAAGAGGATAGAGCCAGGCATGAAAATTCATGATCATAAGGAGCCTGTGGCTCACTTCAGCCTTACCAGAGGAGAGGAGGGTAGAGAGCAACAGGTACTTAACCTCATACATTGCTGGAGAGTTTAAATTAGTAGGCTCATATGAACAAAGTACCCAATGACCCAGTAATTCATCCTGATATATTCATACATTTACAAAATAACATAGGAATAGAATATTTATCTAAGATCTACAGTAAAATATCATAGGACCTAGAACAACTAGAACAATTTTGAAAAAGAAAAACAAAGTTGGAGGATCACACTACTTGATTTCAAGACTTAATGATAAAATTACAGTGGTGTAGAAATGAAATGATAGACACATTAATAAATGGCACAAAAGACAAAATGCAGAAATAGGCCAATATGATCATTGATTTCAACAAAGGTATCAAAGGAGCTTAATGACAAAAGGGTAGTTATTTCAATAAAAAGCGCTGGAACAATTAGGCTTAGATAAAAAGAAGAAAAAAGAGACCTCCCATACCTCATACCATATGTAATAGTTGGATCAAAACAGATCACAGCCCTCAATGCAAAAGCTCCAACTGTAAAATTTCTGGAAGAAACATAAAGGCAATCTTTGTGAACATGGACTAAGCAAAGATTTCTTAGACAAATACAAACAACACAAACTATAAAACAAAGCGATAACACAGACTTCATAAAAATTTAAAAATTCTATTCTTTGAAACTCACTATTAAGAGGATAAAAAGAGGGGCGCCTGGGTGGCTCAGTGGGTTAAGCCTCTGCCTTCGGCTCAGGTCATGATCCCAGGACCCTGGAATTGAGCCTCGCATTGGGCTCTCTGCGCAGCAGGGAGCCTGCTTCCCCCTCTTTCTCTGCCTGCCTCTCTGCCTACTTGTGATCTCTCTCTGTCGAATAAATAAATAAAATCTTAAAAAAAAAACGGATAAAAAGACAAACCACAGACTGGGAGAAAATATTTACAAAGTGTGTATCTAGTAAGAACTTGTATCCAGAATATTAAGAACTCTGAAAACTCAGCAACAAGAAAACAAATAAGGAAGCAAAATATTTGAACAATTATTTCACTAAAGAAAAATATATGGATGGCAATTAACCATATGAAAAGTTGCTCAACACCACTGATCTTTAAGGAAATGGTAATTAAAACCACAACAAAATACCACTGAGTACCTACTAGAATGGCTAAAAATGAAAAGACTGCTGATACCCAGGATCACCGAGGATGTGAAGAAACTAGAATTCCCATACACTGCTGGCTGAAATATAAAATGGTACAAAGACTTTGAAAAAGAGGTTTACAGTTTCTTAAAAGTTAAACATATACCTACCATATGATCCAGCCATTCCACCTCCTACATATTTTATCAAGAGAAAAGAAAGCCTACGTCCATACTAAGATTTATACCCAAATGTTCAGAACAGCTTTATTTTTAATAGCCCAAAACTGAAAATACCAAAATGTCAATCAACAAATGAATGAAGAAACAAATTATGACACATCCATATAATGGAATATTAGCAATAAAAAAGGGTAAACCACTGATACACACAACACCAGGAATGAATCTCAAAATAATTATTCTGAGTGAAAGAAGATTGAAAAAGAAGAGTACATATTTAATGACTCTGTAAAATTCTATGTACTGTAAAACTCTAGAAAACATAATCTAATCTATAGTGACATAAAGTAGATCAGGGTTTCCTGAGGATAGGAGAGTGTTGGGTGACAGGGACAATAGAGAAGAAGGAATTACAAAATGCATGAGAAAGCTTTTCAGGATAGTTGCTGTTTTCACCATCTAGATTATGGTGACATTTTCATGGAGATAGATAAATATAGATAGAGATAGAGATATACATCAAAACTTAACAAATTTTACTCTTTAAATATATTCAGATTATTGGGCGCCTGGGTGGCTCAGTGGGTTAAGCCACTGCCTTCGGCTCAGGTCATGATCTCAGGGTCCTGGGATCGAGTCCCGCATCGGGCTCTCTGCTCAGCAGGGAGCCTGCTTCCCTCTCTCTCTCTCTCTCTCTGCCTGCCTCTGTCTACTGTGATCTCTCTCTGTCAAATAAATAAATAAAAATCTTTAAAAAAAAATATATATATATATATATTCAGATTATTGTGTGTCAACTATATCTCAATAAAACTATTTTTTTCAAGATTCTATTTATTTGGAGAGTGCACACACATGAACAAGGGAAGAGGCAGAAGGAGAGAGAGAATCCTAAGCAGACTCCCTGCTGAGCACAGAGCTGCCTTGGCACTCCATCCCATGACCTGAGATCATGACCTGAGCCACAACCAAGAACTGGACACAACCACCTGAGCCACCCATGCACCCCTCACTGAAACTATTTTTAAAGGAGGTCATAAGAAAAGACACTGTCACAGTAATCTAGGTGAACAACAACAGAGGTTTGGAATGGAATTAAAAGTGGAAATGGAGGAGCACCTTGGTGGCTGTTAGGTGTCTCAACTGACAATTTTGGTTCAGGTCATGATCTCATGGGTCATGAGATGGAGCCCAGGTTGCTCAGCGGGAGTCTGCTTGAAAATCTCTCCTTCTGCCCCTTCTCCAACTCAAACTAGTGTGCATGCTTTCTTGCTCTCTAATAAATAAATAAATAAATAGATAAATAAATAAATAAATCTTTTTTAAAAAGGTAGAAATGGAGGGGCACCTGGGTGGCTCAGTGGGTTAAGCCTCTGCCTTCAGCTCAGGCCATGATCTCAGGGTCCTGGGATCAAGGCCCACATTGGGCTCTCTGCTCAGTGGGAAGCCTGTTTCCCCTTCTCTCTCTCTGCCTGCCTCTCTGCCTACTTGTGATCTCTCTCTCTCTCTCACTCTCTCGCCCTCTCTTTGTCAAATAAATAAATAAAATCTTTTTTTCAAAAGTAGAAATGGAAAGAAGAGAGGAGATTTAGATTATACTTTGCTGGTGGCAATGATAAAATTTGTTGATGTAGAAAAATGAAATCAGGAAGCTCTCCAGTTTGGAATCTGAACAACTTAAGGTCATTTCATAAGATGGAGAAGACTCTGGAGTAGGGATATAGAAGAGTATATCTATCCCATCACTGTTTGTGCTAGTGGGGAAACAAAGGTAACTAGGTGTCCATCATTAAGAGAATGAATACATGAAATGGATATTATGCAACAGCTAGAAGGATGAATTACATGTACATAGTGCAACATGAATAGAACTCAAAAACACATTCATGGAAAAAGTAAAATAATAAAATATATAGAATAATTTAATTAAATATGAAACAAATAAGAACAGTACATATTTTATAAAGATACAAACAAGCTCAAGGACCTTATCAAACATCAAAGTATGTTTGTGAAAGTGGGGATATGGGGGCAAGGGGAAAGATAAATGGACAGCAAGAGAGGCATATATGACTGATGAAGATGGTGACCCATGACCTTAGGAATTTGATTAACTCTAATCACTATACTCTAAACTTTAAAACATGGATGAAAGAAATTGCAAACAACACAAACCAATGGAAAGATATCCCATGCTCATGGATTGGAAAAATAAATATTGGGGGCTTCTGGCTGGCACAGTCAGTAGAGCATGTGACTCTTGATCTCAGGGATGGTAAGTTCGAGCCACACACTGGGTATAGAGATTAATTAAAAATAATTTAAAAGGGGCGCCTGGGTGGCTCAGTGGGTTAAGCCGCTGCCTTCGGCTCAGGTCATGATCTCAGAGTCCTGGGATCGAGCCCCGCATCGGGCTCTCTGCTCAGCAGGGAGCCTGCTTCCTCCTCTCTCTCTGCCTGCCTCTCTGCCTGCTTGTGATCTCTCTGTCAAATAAATAAATAAAATCTTAAAAAATAATAATAATTTAAAAATCTTTAAAAAAAAGAATATTATTTAAAATGTCTACACTACCCAAAGCAGTATATAAATTTAATGCAATCCCTATCAAAACACCAACAGATTTTTCAAAGAACTAGAACAAACAATCCTAAAATTTGTATGGAACCACAAAAGACCCCAACTAGCCAAAGCAGTCTTGAAAAAGAAAAACAAAACTGGAGGTATCACAATTCGAGATTTCAAGAATCCCTACAAAGCGGTAGTAATCCAAACAGTACAGTACTAGCACAAAACAGATATATGAATCAATGGAATGGAAGAGAACACCCAGAAATAAGCCCACAGTTATATGGTCAACGAATCTTTGACAAAGGAGGCAGGAATATGCAAGAGGGAAAAAGTTCCCTCAATCAATGGTAGTCAAGCTAGGGCTAAGCACTTATTTCTTTCCAGGACTTTCTAGTTCTTAAATTTTATGCTTGTATTTGATTATAGATGTCAGTGACATTTCATGGTTTCAAAAGTCCTTGATGCTCTGAGAAGTGTAGAGTCTAGTGAAAATTACAACGCCATAAAAGAAATGTGTTTTGGGGGCACCTGGGTGGCTCAGTGGGTTAAAGTCTCTGCCTTCAGCTCAGATCATGATCTCAGGGTCCTGGGATCGAACCCCACATCGGGCTCTCTGCTTAGCAGGGAGCCTGCTTCCCCATCTCTCTCTCTTTCTGCCTGCCTCTCTGCCTACTTGTGATCTCTCTCCGTCAAATAAATAAATAAAATCTTTTTTAAAAATTGTGTTTTGTTTTTGTTTCCTTTTTAAAAGTTGTGCTATTATTGGTTCTACACTCCCTAGAATACTACTGCTTTGTGAAAGTCCAACTGGATGCAGCGCCCTCCATGTATTTAGTACATTTGTAAGCCTGGGTCTCTTACTACTTGATATGTTTGCATTAATTAAGAGAGAAACTTAGTAGCTTGGTAGCTCAGTTAGAGGGGAGGGGTAATCTGCTCCTAGATGGGTCTAAACTGAGCCATACTCGTCTGGGTAAGAGTTGGGAAACACAACCTCTGTAAATTTAAAAAAAAAAAAAAAAATTAGTCGAACATCACATAGTAGGCAGCCATTAAATTATTTTAAAAGTTAATTTATGGGGGTGCCTGGGTGGCTCAGTGGGTTAAAGCCTCTGCCTTCGGTTCGGGTCATGATATCAGGGTCCTGGGATTGA
The DNA here is from genome assembly GCF_902655055.1 of Lutra lutra. Lineage (NCBI taxonomy): Eukaryota > Metazoa > Chordata > Mammalia > Carnivora > Mustelidae > Lutra > Lutra lutra. Next base: position 91,686,438 of record NC_062285.1, read on the forward strand.
GCCCCGCATCCTGCTCTCTGCTCAGCGGGGAGCCTGCTTCCCTCTCTCTCTGCCTGCCTCTCTGCCTACTTGTGATCTCTGTCAAATAAATAAATAAAATCTTTTAAAAAAAAAGTTAATTTATGAAGAAAAACCTTCTGTACAGATTGGGAAAAAAATATTTTCACGGAGATAACTGTATGATCAAGAGAGTTAACTTTTTATTTTTGCTTTACTAGTGCCACGAACTTGCCAGGGGTAACTTGTTTGGTTCAAGAAAACTGTGGTTTTCTTTCCTAGGATTTGTTGCTAAATGCCAAAAGACATTTTTGAACTGTACATTTGATCAGATTGTTAGCCTTTTCTGTTTTCCTTCTTTTGAAAATCCTTGACTAAAAAACATCTGAATTTTTTTTTAATGGTGTTGGGAAGACTAGTCAAAAGTATGCAAAAGAATGAAAATGGACCACTTTCTTGCACCAGACACAAAGATAAACTCAAACTTTATTTCACTAGGCAAGGGAAAAGAATTTGAGTTAGTAACTGACCCTGGCTCCTAATGAGTAAGTCCAGGGAACAAATAAATAGCTAGGAGATCGGGGCGCCTGGGTGGCTCAGTGGGTTAAAGCCTCTGCTTTTGGCTCAGGTCATGATCCCAGGGTCCTGGGTTCGAGCCCTGCATTGGGCTCTCTGCTCAGCAGGGAGCCTGCTTCCCCTCCCCTCTCTCTACCTGCCTCTCTGCCTACTTGTGATCTCTGTCTGTCAAATAAATAAATAAGATCTTTAAAAAAAAATAGCTAGGAGATCAGTGATTTCTAATGTAACATCCTGAAGGGAGGAAGAGCAGGAAAGAACTAGATCCAATTCTGATGAGAGGTGGTGAGAAATCCTTGCAAAAAGACTGAAACTTCATCACAGAGAAGAATTGCCCACAAGCTACCTGCTCAGGGGAGAGCTTGGGAGGGCACCGTCCTCCTCTGCTTCTCTTTGAATAAGTAACTGAGATTGTGCGCTCAGTAGCAGCAAAGCCAGGGCCCAGGTGGAATCAGGATCATTATATCTTTAACCTAGCCGGAATCGCTATCATCACATTCGTAATCAACAGACACCCTCCCACCCCAGAGCAAACAGTAAGAGATCATAAGCAGACAGGAGTTTGTTTCTACCACTTCCTTCTCTAAACATTACATCCAAACCAAACTGCCTCTTTGCCTTTTTAGAGGCAGCTACTGAACGCATACATGGATGGGGTCAGGAAGGATTAGAAAATACTGTATTTCTTGCCCTTAATTCCTGTAAATCCTGTAACAGAAAAAACTAGAATAAGAATTTTTTAATTTTTTATTCATCCATTTTTTTATTTAATATTTACTGATACAAGCACTATTTTAGGTGGGGGGGGAGGATATAACAATAGATATGATCGAGTTCATGTTCCTCAAAAAAAAAAAAAAAAAAAAGAACTAGGAAAAATGGCCAACAGACACATGAAAAAGTGCTCAACATCACTCGACACCAGGGAACTACAAATCAAAACCAGAATGAGATACCACCTCACACCAGTCAGAATGGCTAAAATTAACAAGTCAGGAAATGACAGATGCTGGCGAGGATGCGGAGAAAGGGGAACCCTCCTACACGGTTGATGGGAATGCAAGCTCGTGCAGCCACTCTGGAAAACCGCACTCTGGAAAACAGGTTCCTCAAAAAGTTGAAAATAGAGCTACCCTAAGACCCAGCAATCGCACTATGGGGTACTTATCCTAAAGATACAAATGTAGTGATCTGAAGAGGCACATGTACCCAAATATTTATAGCAGCAATGTCTACAATAGCCAAACTATGGAAAGATGTCCATCAACAGATGAATGGATAAAGAGAAGTGCTGTGTATATACAATGGAATACTATGCAGCCATCAAAAAATGAAATCTTGCCATCTGCAACAACGTGGATTGAACTAGAGGGTATTATGCTAAGCAAAATAAGTCAATCAGAGAGGGTCAATTATCATATGATCTCACTGATTTGAGAAATTTGAGAAACAAGACAGAGGATCAGAGAGGAAGGGATAGAAAAATGAAACAAGATGAAACCAGAGAGGAAAACAAACCTTAAGAGACTCTTGGTCTCAAGAAACAAACTGAGAGTTGCTGGAGTGGAGGCAGGTGGGAGGGATCGGGTGGCTGAGTTATCAACATTGGGGAGGGTATGTGCTTCGGTGAGTGCTGTGAACTGTGTAAGACTGATGAATCACGGACCTGTGTCCCTGAAACATATAATACACTATATGTTAATTTTTTTAAAAACTGAGAGAAAGGTAAGAGATTGTAATCCAGCATCATCAACAGTACAGTACAGAATGATGGTCCCCTTCAGTATTCCCTCCTAGGTCTTTTAAACAGCACCTTCCCTCCCTATCTATCTCCAAACCCTACATTTTTTTTAATATTTATTTATCAGATAGAGAGTGAGCGTGAGAGTGAGTGAGCACAAGCAAGGAAGCGGCAGGCAGATGGAAAAGCAGGCTCCCCGCCAAGCAGGGAGCCCAATGTGGGACTCGATCCCAGGACCCTGGGATCATGACCTGAGCCGAAGGCAGACACTTAACCGACTGAGCCACCCAGGCGTCCCTCTCCAAACCCTACTTAAGAGAAATAACCAAGTTTTTCTCATTTTTGAGGCATTCATGCCTAAAATAACTTGGGAATCAAGCACATAAATGGCTTCTGTAAACTTTCCTCAGATTAACCACTATTGTGAAATTAACCTGCAAATCACACATCCACAACATGGAAAAGATATGGTCATATATCAGTTTATTCAACCACATCTATGCATGCCTAGAAAAATTAAATTCAGCCAAGGCCAGGTCTTTAAGTGGTGAAGAGCTGAGAAGCAGAAAGCACCACCCTGTTCTCATCCTCTTTCTACAACTTAAGTTCTCACTATTAGCATTATCCTTTAGAATATAGCTTTCTTCGTGAAGGGCCACCATTAGGATAAAAATATATTATGAGGAATAAGTAACATGCCAACTTCCTAGCACACATCAAAAACACCTATAAGGGGGGGGGGCCTGGGTGGCTCGGTGGGTTAAGCCTCTGCCTTCAGCTCAGGTCAAGATCTCAGGGTCCTGGGATCAAGCCCCGCATCAGGTTCTCTGCTCGGCAGGGAGCCTGCTTCCCCCTCTCTCTCTCTGCCTGCCTCTCTGCCTACTTGTGATCTCTCTTTGTCTGTCAAATAAATAAATGAAGTCTAAAAAAAAAAAAAAAGAAAACACCTATAACGCATGAGCAATAGTATATACCTGCGCAGATTTCGTCAGTTCGGACCATAACATAGAGGAAAGGTACACTTTTGACAGAAATGGTGGGAATGGGGAATGAAGGAGGCAGCATAAGTCACTACAGTAAGAAGTACTACAAAAAATTTGTATTTCCCAAACGATCCTAGATCTGATCTTTAAACTGTTAGGATAATATCTAAATGTTCACAAGGAGAGTCCAGCAACAAATCTGCAGTTCCCAGGGAAGCTGCACTAATCTTACATCGAATGCTATGTCCTAGAAGGTTCAGCATTCACCAAATACATGCTCATGGTCATCTGAGCATCCAGAGGCCTGCTCCCTCTTGTGAGGGAGCCTTACCACAGATCTGACTCCCTCAAAGTCTGACCTTCTTACAGATCCACGGTAAAGAAACTTCACAGCTAGAGGCTTGGAGACCGTTTCCATTGATGGCTCCACACTTCTGGATCAAGTTGTTTGAAATGATGCTGTAAGAAATCAGGGAAGTCAATCACTTAAGGTAACATGAGAGCAAAGGAGCTGCAAGACATGGAAGAGTTAAAAACTGGGCAGTTCTTTCTCCCTATTCAGGCCCCGCTTCTCTCAGTTCCCAGAACATTGGCCTCTCTTTTTTTCGTTGTTGTTGGGGTTTTTTGTTGTTGGTTTTGGTTTTTTTTGTTTTTTTTTTGTTTTTTTTTGGTTGTGGGGGGGGGGGGGTTGGCTCTTATCCACTATTCATTTCCTCTCCTGTTCTCTAGTTCCTTTCCTTACCCTTTCCTCTCCTCAGCGTCTGTTAACCTTGACCTATTTCCCCATCACATACTTTCTCTTCTCCTTTTCTCTTTTTTCCCCATTGTTTTGAACCCCCTTACCTTGAGATGTTTAGGGGTGACCCATCTCCCCACCTCCAGCCAGCTTCATTCCTCAGACCAATCCAGTAAAAATCATCTTTGAGTAACTGTTTAACTAGGCTCTAGGGAGAGATTGAAGATGATGGAAAAAGGTAAGAAAATGTAGGAAACCAAAGAAGTGATTCAGTGTCATGATCAATAAATATTCTTTATACTCCCTCTCATTACCATTATTATGGACTGAATATTTATTTCTCCCCAAAATTCATATATTGAAGCTCTAACTTATAACATGATGGTACCTGGGCATATGGCCTTTGGAAGGTTATTAGTTTTAGACAAGGTCATGAGGCCCTCGCTAATGATGAGATTAGTGTCCTTGTAAGAAGAAGGGGTCCCAGTGCACTCTCCCTCTATCAGGAAAGGACACGATTAGAGGGCAGCTGTCTGCAAGCCACAAACAAGATCCTTACCAGAGACAGAACCCATCAACATTTTGATCTTGGACTTCCCAGCCTCCAAAACTGTGAGACATCAATGTCTGTGGTTTAAGCCACCCAGTGATATTCCGGCTAGCATTTCAAGCTGACTAAACCACCACCTAGTCCAAATAACTAATCCCTCTTTTAAACTCTAATTCTAGAGTTACACTGCAGAGTGCAACATTTCCTATAATTCAACTTAATATGTATAATTGCATTCTATAGCATGAAAGACATTATACTCTGCCTTCCACTGTAACTTCCTCGGTTAGATAAAGTACTTAATAGGTATTCAAATAACTTTTACAGAAGAAAAGCTTAATACCACTATGGAAGCAGTCATCTTTCTCATTATCATTTAATACAAAATTTGTTATTAAGCTTGTAGCAATATACTTGCTTTTTTCCCACTACACTCCCATTTTTCAAGTTCTCATCAATCTTGCATATGACAAGTAAAATAAAAACAGTTCTTAAGGAAACAAGCATAAGACAAAATTAAGTGAATCCCATGCTACCACTAGAACAGAGATAACAGATTCTTTGCTCTGTACAGTCTGACATTCAAATGAAGGAGTTATACTCTGAGGTAATTGCCTCAATAAGTGGAATAAAATAAAGGATAAATCCCAGAAGATTAATTATATTGTAGGATTTGGTGTTAGTGTAATGAATAGACTTTGCAATAAACATCTTCAGCTTTGAAAATTTCTTTTGTTAGAGACTTTTCTTGTGATGCTGAATTTTCAGTGTGATGTTAATTTTTTTTTTAATTTATTTGACAGAGAAAGATCACAAGTAGGCAGAGAGGCAGGCAGAGAGAGAGAGTAGGAAGCAGGCTCCCCGCAGAGCAGAGAGCCCGATGCAGGGCTCGATCCCAGGAACCTGAGATCATGACCTGAGCCGAAGGCAGAGGCTTAACCCACTGAGCCACCCAGGCGCCCCTCAGTGTGATGTTAATGTTAACAAGTACTTGTTTCTTCATGAGCAAGAAGGATAAAATTGTAAGTCTGAAGACCAATCTATTGATGGGAAACAGTTACATATAACATAAGAAACTCACATCCAAATCTGCAAAGAAGTCAAATTATCACTCTTCGCAGATGATATGATACTTTGTATGGAAAACCCAAAAGACTCCACTCCAAATCTGCTAGAACTTGTACAGGAATTCAGTCAAGTGTCAGGATGTAAAATCAATGCACAGAAATCAGTTGCATTTCTTTACACCAAAAACAAGACAGAAAAAAGAGAAATTAAGGAGTCAATCCCATTTACAATTGCACCCAAAACCATAAGATACCTAGGAATATACCTAATCAAAGAGGCAAAGAATCTATATTCAGAAAACTATGAAGTACTCATGAAAGAAATTGAGGAAGACACAAAGAAATGGAAAAATGTTCCATGCTCATGGATTGGAAGAACAAATATTATGAAAATGTCTATGCTACCTAAAGCAATCTACACGTTTAATGCAATCCCTATCAAAATCCCATCCGTTTTTTTTTTTTTTTTTCAAAGAAATGGAACAAATAATCCTAAAATTTATATGGAACCAGAAAAGACCTCATATAAGGAGAGGAATATTAAAAAAGAAAGCCAAAGTTGGTGGCATCACAATTCCAGACTTCATGCTCTATTACAAAGCTGTCATCATCAAGACAGTACGGTACTGGCACAGAAACAGACACATAGGTCAATGGAACAGAATAGAGAGCCCAGAAACAGACCCTCAACTCTATGGTCAACTAATCTTCGACAAAGCAGGAATGAATGTCCAATGGGAAAAAGACAGTCTCTTCAAAAAATGGTGTTGGGGAAATTGGACAGCCACATGCAGAAAAATGAAACTGGACCATTTCCTTACACCACACATGAAAATAGACTGAAAAAAGGGAGGCCTGGGGGTGCCTGGGTGGCTCAGTGGGTTAAGCCGCTGCCTTCGGCTCAGGTCATGATCCCAGGGTCCTGGGATCGAGTCCCGCATCGGGCTCTCTGCTTGGCAGGGAGCCTGCTTCCCTCTCTCTCTCTCTGCCTGCCTGCCTCTCTGTCTACTTGTGATCTCTCTCTGTCAAATAAATAAATCTTTAAAAAAAAAAAAAAAAGAATCTTTAAAAAAAAAAAAGGGAGGCCTGGGTGGCTCAGTGGGTTAAGCCACTGCCTTCGGCTCAAGTCATGATCCTGGGGTCATGGGATCGAGTCCTGCATCGGGCTCCTTGCTCGGCAGGGAACCTGCTTCTCTCACTGCCTCTGCCTGCCTCTCTGCCTGCTTGTGTGTACTCACTTACTCTCTCTCTCTCTCTCTGGCAAATAAGTAAAATCTTTAAAAAAAAAAAAAAGAAAAAGAAGAAAATAGACTCCAAATGGATGAAGGACCTCAATGTGAGAAAGGAATCCATCAAAATCCTTGAGAAGAACACAGGCAGCAACCTCTTCGACCTCAGCCATAGCAACTTCTTCCTAGAAACATCACCAAAGGCAAGGGAAGCAAGAGCAAAAATGAACTATTGGGACTTCATCATGATCAAAAGCTTTTGCACAGCAAACAGTTAACAAAACCAAAAGATAACTGACAGAATGGGAGAAGATATTTGCAAACAACACATCAGATAAAGGGCTAGTATCCAATATCTATAACGAATTTATCAAATTCAACACCCAAAGGACAAATAATCCAATCAAGAAGTAGGCAGAGGACATGAACAGACACTTCTGCAAAGAAGACATCCAGATGGCCAACAGACACATGAAAAAGTGCTCAACATCACTTGACATCAGGGAAATACAAATCAAAACCACAATGAGATACCACCTCATACCAGTCAGAATTAAATTTAACAATTTAACCAGTCAGAACTAAAATTAACAAGTCAGGAAATGCAGATGCTGGTGAGGATGCGGAGAAAAAGGAACCCTCCTACACTGTTGGTGGGAATGCAAGCTGGTGCAACCACTCTGGAAAACACCATGGAGGTTCCTCAAAAGTTGAAAATAGAGCTACCCTACGACCCAGCAATTGCACTACGGGTATTTACCCTAAAGATATAAATGTAGTGATCCGAAGGGGCACGTGCACCCGAATGTTTATAGCAGCAATGTCCACAATAGCCAAACTATGGAAAGAAACCTAGATGTCCATCAACAGATGAATGGATAAAGAAGTGGTATATATATACAATGGAATACTATGCAACCATCAAAAGAAATGAAATCTTGCCATTTGCGATGACGTGGATGGAACTAGAGGGTATTATGCTTAGCGAAATAAGTCAATCAGAGAAAGACAATTATCATATGATCTCCCTGATACGAGAAGTTGAGAGGCAATGTGGGGGGTTTGGGGGTAGGAAAAGAATAATTGAAACAAGATGGGATCGGAGGGAGACAAACCATAAGAGACTCTTAATCTCACGAAACAAACTGAGGTTGCCAGGGGGAGAGGGTGGTGGGGTTATGGACATGGGGGAAGGTATGTGCTATGGTGAGTGCTATGAAGTGTGTAAACCTGGCGATTTACAGACCTGTATCCCTGGGGCTAATAATACATTATATGTTAATAAAAAAATAAAAAATTAAAAAAAAAAAAACATAAGGAGCTCAGTTTGTATGTGTTTCAGAGCATAAGTGAATATTTAAAGGTATTAATGTGTATCTTTTTTTAGATTATTTATTTATTTATTTATTTGACAGATTGAGAGGTCACAAGTAGGCAGAGAGGCAGGCAGAGGGAAGCGGGGGAGCAGGCTCCCTGCTGAGCAGAGAGCCTGATGTGGGGCTTGATCTCAGGAGCTTGAGATCATGACCTGAGCTGAAGGCAGAGGCCTAACCCACTGAGCCACCCAGGCACCCCTAAAGGTATTCATATGTATCTTAACAGATACTAAAGATCCTGGATTACAAGTGGTGGGCAAGCAAACATGTGTGCAGGAGCATTTGTGGACATTTGATAACTGATGTCCCTGTGTGTCCAGCAAATACTGTATGTATACTTAATGAGATAATGTCCTGCAACTTCTCAACACTCTACTTCTTATTCTTAATCCTCAAAGTCACAGCAAATCCCTTGTGAAAAAAAATAAAAACTAATAAGAAAGCATCCAAATTATATCTCCATTCCTTCAATTTTGCTACCAGGAATCTTGTGTGTTAATGGTTTTGTTTGGTCACTTGGTTGGTTTGGTTTTCTCTGGGTTGGAGTTTGATCTGATGGATGTTAAACAAAAAGGCCATAACTTGTTCCTGTGATCATGCACTTCCTGACTATTTGTCTCAAGCTTCCTTCTTACATTAATGCTCTGAGATAACCAGCGACTTCATCTGGCAGTGGCCATCACAAAAGCATCATATTCTCAAATTCAGTGAACTTGCTTTGATCTCTCTCCTCACTTAAAGACTTCTGTTTGGAGGAATAGAAACTCAAAAAGAGCAATTATTCCACAGCAATTTGGTGGCAGGACTTGGACTAGAACCCAAGGTCTTGCCCTAGTACCCAACACCTTGGCATGTCCTCTACTGAGATAGTCCATCTCTCTGCAACCCATCTCTCTCTTAAACTATGCTTTCTCAGAGTACCTGACTGGCTCACCTGGTATAACATGAGACTCTTGATCTCAGGGTTATAAGTTTGAGTCCTCTGCTGGGTGTACATATTACTTAAAAAATAAAATAAAATAGTGCTTCACTAGCCCTGAAAAAGATCATGAGACTCCTAGGATGTGTCAAGAAACATGCACATTTGGCTAAGAGACCAAATTCTCTTTGATGAAAGACACCAAGAAGACAACTTAAGTTTATATTATAACATTAGATTTCAGTATTATTTACTGGGTCCCAGTATTGCCACAGAACAGGCTGATGTATGAATAAGGAGGTCTACTAAAGTGAATACATCACATTTGTTTCTCATTACAACCAAGTTCAGATATCCTAAAACCTGGGCTGGGTGAGGAAGACCTCACACGGTAAAGTACAAACTTCAGAACGAGAGGGTGAAAAGAAGCCACATCAGGGAAGATAGGAAGTGTGGGGACATAATTCTGGAAAGAAAAGAAATGCAGGTGCTTCAGAGGGGAGGGAGTTTTGATCTTGGAAAGAGAGAAAGAGAAGAGAAAGAAAGCAGTGCAGGCAACTGCACAAGACAAACACCTCCCCAAAACCACTGACTGAGAAAATAAGAGCAGCTGATTATCACCTGTTTTTACAAGCCAGGGAGCCCAAAGTCTGAAGCTTCAGAAGTCCATTAGCCACAGCCCAGTGGAGCCTGGTGGTTACAGCAGTGCTTCCGTGGGGAAGGAAAGCAGAGACCTGGGACCAGACAGCATGATTTGAAGATCCCCTAGGTTGCACTGGAAGAGAGAGTTCCCCTTCTTGGAGTGCATTTGGGAGAGGCAGCATGGCCTCTCAGGGGTCAAAAGAGCTCATGGACACTAGTGTGCTGCCCTGTTCATTAGCATAGGAACAGAGACACCACTGAGAGCAGCATACCCTGGTGCCCACTTTTGCTACACTTTACCATAAACTCCAAGCCACTGCACAATCATGTCACTGCTTTTCTGGGACTTATGGACACCAGCTGCAGCATGGCAAGACTCTCTCCCAGAGGATCATCACCACTCTGCACTGCTCTGGGTCCCTAAAATTTGGAGTTTTGAAACCTAGCCATGAGCATGACAGAAAATACAGGAGTGCTGTGACATGCGGTGGGCAGATGGCTCAGTCACAGACAGCATGAGGGCAGGGTCTGATGGAAGCCAGGAACACAAGAGAGGAGACTGCAGAGGACTGATCAGAGGGATAAAGCAGCCAAAACAGAAAAACAGTGCATACTGTGAAACACATCCTAAAGCACCAGGCCTGGAACAGTCTAGGACCTCATAATATACCCATTATTCTCAGGAGCAGGAAACATAAGAGGCTTTCTAACACAGAAAAAACAGTGACCTACCCAAAATGACAAGACAGAGGAATTCACCCCAAAAGAAAGAACAGGAAGAAGTGATGACCAGGGAACTAATAATATGTCTGAACCAGAACTTAAAACCTATACAATCCTAAGTATACTAGCTGGGCTTAAGAAAAGCATAGAAGACACTAGAGAATACCTTTCTGTAGAAACAGTAAGAAATAGCAAATTTGAATAGACCCATAACCATCAAAGAAATTGAATCTGTAATCAAAAATCTCCCAACAGATAAAAGTCCAGGGCCAGATGGCTTCCCAGGGAAATTCTACCAGACATTTAGAGAAGAGTTAATACCTATTCTTCTCAAACTGTTCCAAAAAATAGAAATGGAAGGAAAACTTCTGAACTCCTTCTAGGAGGCCAGCATCACCTTGATTCCAAAACCAAAGACCCCACTAAAAAGGAGAATTACAAGCCAATAAGCCTGATTAACATGGATGCAAAAATCCTCAACAAGATACTAGCAAATGGAATTGAACAGTACCTTAAAAGAATTATTCACCATGATCAAGTGGGATTTATTCCTGGGTTGCAGGGGTGGTTCAATACTTGCAAATCAATCAACATGACATACCATATTAATAAAAGAAAGGATAAGAACCATATGATCCTCTCAATAGATGCAGAAAAAGCATTTGACAAAATACAGCATCCATTCTTGACAGAAACCCTCAACAAAATAGGTATAGAGGGAACACATCTTAACATCATAAAGGCCATATATAAAAGGCCCACAGCGAATACCATCCTGAATGGGGAAAACTGAGAGCTTTTCCTCTACAGTCAGGAACAAGACAGAGATGTCCACTCTCACCATCATTATTTAACATAGAATTACAAGTCTTAGTCTCCGCAGTCAGACAACAAAAAGAAATTAAAGGGCATCCAAATTGGCAAAGAAGAAGTCAAACTTTCACTTACATATGACATGAAACTCTATGTAGAAAACCCAAAAGACTCCACCCAAAATTACTAGAACTGATACACAAATTTAGCAGTCACAGGCTATAAAATCAATATACAGAAATCTGTTGCATTTCTATATACAATAACAAAGCAGCTGAAAGAGAAATCAAGGAATCGATCCCGTTTACAATTGCACTAAAAACCGTAAGATATCTAGGAATAAACCTAACCAAAGAGGTAAAAGATCGTACTCTGAAAACTATAAAATACTTATGAAAGTAGTTGAAGACACAAACAAATGGAAAAATATTCCACGCTCATGGATTGGAAGAACAAATATTGTTAAAATGTCTATGCTACCCAGAGCAACCTACCCATTCGATGCAATCCCTATCAAAATACCACCAGCATTTGTCACTGAGCAAACAATCCTAAAATTTGTATGGAACCACAAAAGACCCCGAATAGCCACAGCAATCTTGAAAAAGAAAAGCAAAGCTGGAAGCATCACAATTCTAGACTTCAAGCTATATTACAAAGCTGTGATCATCAAGATAGCATGGTACTAGCACAAAAACAGACACATAGATCAATGGAACAGAATAGAGAACCCAGAAATGGACCCTCAACTCTATGGTCAACTAATCTTCAACAAAGCAGAAAAGAATAACCAATAGAAAAAAGTCTCTTCAACAAATGGTGTTGGAAAACTGGACAGCAACATGGAGAAGAATTGAAACTGAAGAACTTTCCTATTCCATACACAAAAATAAATTCAAAATGGATGAAAGACCTAAATGTGAGACAGAAAACCATCAAAATCCCAGAGGAGAACACAGGCAGCAACCTCTTTGACCTCAGCCATAGCAACTTCTTACTAGACACAACTCTGGAAGCAAGGGAAACAAGGGAAAAAAATGAACTATTGGGACTTCGTCAGGATAAAAAAGCTTCTGCACAGAGAAGGAGACAATCAATGATACCAAATGACAATCTACAAAATGGGAGAAGATATTTGCAAATGACATATTTGACAAAGGGTTAGTATCCAAAACCTAAAAAAAAAAAAAAAAAAAAAAAAAACCCTATAAAGAACTTATCAAACTCAACACTCAAAAAACAATCCAGTTAAGAAATGGGCAGAAGACATTAACACTTTTCCAAAGAGAACATGCAGAAGGCTAATAGACATATGAAAAGATGTTCAACATCACTCATCATCAGGAAAATACAAATCAAAGCCATGATAAGATACCACCTCACACCAGTCAGAGTGACCAAAATTAACAACATGGGAAACAACAGATGGTGGTGAGGATGTGGAGAATAGGGAACCCCCGCTACACTGTTGGTGGGAATGCAAACTGGGGCAGGCACTCTGGGAAACAGTATGGAGGTTCCTCAGAAAGTTAAAAATAGTACTACCCTATTCTCTAACAATTATACTACTAGATATCTACCCAAAGGATACAAAAATACCGATTCAAAGGGGCACAGGCACCCTGAAGTTTATAGCAACATTATCAACAATAGCTCACTTATGGAAAGAGCCCAAACGTCCATCGACTGATGAATGGATAAAGAAGATGTGGTATATACATACAATGGAATATTACTCAGCCATCAAAAAAAGGAACGAAGTCTTGCCATTTGCAATGATGTGGATGGAACTAGAGGGTACTATGCTCAGCAAAATAAGTCAGTCAGAGAAAGACAAGTACCGTATGATTTCACTAACGTGGAATTTAAGAAACAAAATAGATAGACATAGGGGAAGGAAAATAGAGAGAAAAGCAAACCGTAAGAGATTCAATCTACGGAGAACAAACTGAGGGTTGATGGAGGGAGATGGGGGGAGAATGAACTAAATGGATCAGGGGTATTAAGCAAGGCACTTGTTACTGACGAGCACTGGGTGTTATATGTAAGTGATGAGTCACTAAATTCTACACCTGAAACCAATGTTACCATATGTGCTAACTAACTAGAACGTAAATAAAAACTTGAAATTTAAAAAAAAAAAAAAAGCCAAAATATGCACAGGTGTCATCATCCTCTTCTTCCCAGAAGAGTAACAAGTTCACGTGGGTGAAAGGGTTTACCCAAGGCTCCATACTGAATAAGCATCCAAGTTTTCTCTCCCAGGACTAAACTTTTGCGCTATATCAGGCTCTCCCCTTCTAGTAATAAATACAATCATACTGTGCCCCTGATTAATGCTGCCTGATGGTTTCCTCTTTCACATAGAATAAAATCATTACTATGTATTACAAGATTTTACATGATCTAGAGCCTGCCAACCATTTATTCATTTACTAGCTTCTAGTCACGTGAGCCTTCTTTCTGTTCTTTTAACATAACAAGGTCATTTTTACTTTAGGGTCTTTACATAGCTTTTCCCTCTGCCTGGAATACCCTTTCCCTAGATTTTTACATAGGTGTCATTCAGGCCTAGGTCTCATCTCAAGTGTTGCCTCCTTAGAGAGGCCTTCCTTGCTGGTCAATCTAAAGTAGTACCTACATTCACTCTCACACTGTTTCATTTTCTTCAAAACATGTATCACCACATTTATTTACTTGTTTGTTGTATGTCTTTCCTCTAATTAAAATGTAAGCACCATAATAGCAAGAATTTTTGATTACTACTACATCCCCACTACCTATGAAAATATATGAAATTATTTAATTATCTAATATTATTTAATAATATTTACAGAATTAAGGGATATAAAGACAAGTCTTGTGCCACAAGAAATTAAAACCTTTTGAACCCAAGTGCTCTGCCCTTTTTACTTTACCCCCATGGAGTACTTACTTATATATGTTGGGGGTAGGGAGGTAAACTGAAGAGTCAGGGAAGGGTAAGAGAAATGAAATGATGTCTTAATTTCCAGAATAGCTTGAAACTTTTCATGCAGTTTTTAACCAAGTTGCTTTAAAGGATTATTTAAAATAGAAAAAATTAGTTTGTCCTCATTCCTCTGGATATGGCAAGAAAAACAGTCTATTTCTTCCCTTTATTTCAAGGGTAAAGGGATATCTGATAAAGCACAGAAATGAACAAAGACTTGCTCAAAAACCTCAGGTAGAGGGGTGCCTGGGTGGTTCAGTGGGTTAAGCCTCTGCCTTAGGCTCAGGTCATGATCTCAGAGTCCTGGGATCGAGCCCTGAATCGGGCTCTCTGCTCAGCAGGGAGCCTGCTTCCTCCTCTCTCTCTCTGCCTGCCTGTGATCTCTGTCAGATAAATAAAATAAAATAAAATAAAAATCTTAAAAAAAAAAAAAAAACCCTCAGGTAGAGTCTGAGGAGCTGGGATTAGATAGTGCCCGCATACAAATGCCAACTCTGCACTAATTTACTATTCTCTCAACCCACACAATTTTAAGTCACATGATCAGACCAGTTTACCACTTCTCACTGGTGAGGCTAGAGAGTGAAAATTTTATTATCCCATTCAGAATAAACCTCAAAACCAGACTGTAATTATCAATGCTCTGTGTACTCTTGAACTCTGTGCGTGTGCGTGTGCGTGTGTGTAGAAGCAGCACAGAAGCATAAACAAGGGTGTTGACTCAGAATCCTCATCCTCCAGAGAGGGTATAAACAAAAGGACTCAGGTTTGTTGTATTTACTTTAGAGTTTGTGATGTTTGGTCTTATTTTAGAGAGAAAAAATGCAAAACCTAAAAGCAAAATGAAGACAGAGCTTAAACAGATAAAATCAGATATATTTTTCTTTCTTTTTCTTTCTTTTTTTTTAGATCAGTATTTATGCTTATATACCCACATACCTTTGCAAGTAATATTTTTAAATTATAACTTAAATATTATTAAAGCATAGAACATACTCCTTAAACTACCAAACTAACATGGCTTACAGGATATATCTAAGTTATTTCAATCCTTATGGAAATAAACTAATAATATGTCAAAGTTACTTGGTCATATCTTCAATTGGCTCATCTAATCTTAGGAACTATATCCTTAAAAAATGACTTCAAGAGAAATAATTCATATAAATATGCTTTAAATGAATAAAAATTAGAAATAAGAAAAATGTTGTCTAAAATAAGAAAAATAGATAAGCAATAATAGAATAATACAGAACCATAAAAAATAAATACCTACAATAATTTTTAAATGTTTGGAAAAAACAGTAAGGAAACAATGTTATATGATGAAAGCAGAACATAAATATAAGGTGTCCAAAAAACCTGGAAACATAGGATAAATATATTTTTAAATATATATATCTGTTATAAATGTATCTGTTATATTTCTAAATAATATCATTAATTTATTTTTCTTCAATCTCTGGATACCTTTTCATTTAAGATATTTAAAGCAATGGATGTAGTTATTAATTTGGAAAAAAAAGTACAATACAGATCACCCATAATATCTAAAATCAACTGGGATCTATTGTTTTAAATTTAGAGGAGTTTTGCCTAAAAACATATCTAGAGATTGAGTAACAACATATGGAGCATATTACTTGAAAATGTAACTAATATACTATTTAAAAATAAGTTTATCCTATGTTTCCAGACTTTCAGATACCTTATAGTTTAACAGCAATTAGTATCGTATAAAAACATGCAGATACATTAAAATATATCAAAGGAAAATTTGACAGGCTACAAATTACTAGAGTTTAATAATGATATGAATGTTCCCTATACTTTTGTGAATGTGCAAAATACTAAAAATAAATTAAGACTTGCTGTGTAAACCAGAGCACTCTCTTTAAAAGACATGAGACTGTCCATTGACAAATGAATGGATAAACACAATGTGATATATCCATGTAATTGACTATTATTCAGCCATAGAAAGGAATGAAATTCTGATACGTGTTACAGCATGAATGGACCTTGAAAACATGGTCAGTGAGATAAGCCAGATACAAAAGGACGTAATAGGCAAATTCAGAGACACAAAAAGTAGAACAGTGGTTACAAGGGGTTGGGGGAAGAGGGAATGGGGAGTTAAGTGTTTAATGGGTACAGAGTTTTGGTTTGGGATGAAGAAAAAGTTCTGGAGAGAAACAGTGGTGACAGCTGAAAAACAATGTGACTATACTTAATGCCACTTAATTGTACACTTGAAAATTGTTAAAACGGTACATTTTATGTTTTGCATATATTTTACCACAATTCTGTAAAATGTTAACCAAAAAAAAGATACTGAGAGATATCTTAACCTATCTACCACACCTACAATTTTTGTGTGAAGGTCATAGCTGCTGCTCGTTCTGTTTATGAGGGAAGGGTGACAAAAACATAGACATTATCAGCCTATAACAACTCCAGAGTTCAACAGTTCTCCTACCATCACCCTTTGTTTCCAGGCATTTCTTTGAATCTTCTAACATATTTCAGATATCCTCATAACAAAAATGCTTTCGACAAGTCATAATTTATTTTGTGATACATATTTGTTGAAATTTCACATCTTGGGAGACATAAGAGAAAAGCAAGTTATTTTGACTCTAGGCTTCATTTTGAGTGACAAGGAGAATTAAAGTGGAAAAGAAGAAAAACTAAAATTAAGTGATTCCTATATGTTAAAGGAAATTCCACACAGATTTTCTCATTTAATATCATAATAATTCTGGAAAGAACTTTCTCTACTTCATACCTGAGGAAACTGGGAGTCACAGAGGGTAAGAAAATTTCTTGAGTTCACATAGCTAGTAAAGCTAGGTAGTAAAAACCAACTTGTGACTGTCTCAAAGACACCAAAAAAAGCCCTTTCTGTTACTTAAAATATGGGGGAAAGTGACCACCTTACCATAGTGTTTGTATTGTAGTATCCAAAGAAGGAAGCCCTGATTATGTTTAGATGTAAATCCTAAAAACAAAGAAAAGCCAATATCAAAAGTTCAGGAGGAAGATAGGGACAATCCCAAAGTCATAAACTCTGACAGGGAAGAGGGTTAAGGCTGAATGAGAGGTTGTTAAAACAAGAGCCTGGTGATATAATGATTATGATAAGGAAGAAAGATGTCACAGGTCCAATGCACAAGATGTCCAATGCACAGAGGAGCATTGGAATAGCTTTAAAGAAACCAAAGTATTTCCATGGGGAACTTTCTGATCAACAAGGGTGTATTTTAAGATAACTTACCAACAACTATAACAAAGATTAAGAGAAGGGCAGAGCCGCAAGGGGCTGGTTCTTGTGAGCTAGCGGAGGGTGCAGCTAAAAAAAACCCAAAACAAAACAACAAAAAAACCCTAAGAGCAAGTGCGAACATCCTAAATGAACTGAGCCTAACAGAAAAATATGGCAACAAAAATCAAGAACTTGAATATGCCTAAAGATCTAAAGATAAATTCAAAAGAGCAAGAAAAACAACAGTCAATGCCATCATGTAAACAGAAAACTGAAGAAATAACGGAGTGATTCAATTTCCATTTTATTATTTTCTCAAAAATAAAATAAATATTTAAGTCCAAGATAGAAAAAAAGATAATAAGTGAGCATCTCACTACTTTAAATAGATTTAAATTCTATAAGGTACATTCCAGATTTCAACTTCAAATAATTTTTTAAACATGAATAAAAAAAGCACAGCAAACAATTAATGGGAAAAGTCATCTCAGTTTTCAGCATGTGCAAGATGTATCTGGAAGCCATCAAGTACAATATTTCTGTGAGTGACTTTAAAAGGTTGGCCTTTGCATATAGCAAACTAATTCTCTAGAAGTGTTCTCCACCAGGGGAATCCCAGTTTGAAAACTTTCCACATTAATGGACCCGTATGCTCCTCTAGCAGCTGTTTAGTCCAAAGTATGACACTAGAAATATCAGGCTTACCTTAAAATAGAATATAAATCTTGCCTTGAGAACAAAAGAATAATGTCGCTAGTACAGGAGGCTCAGCAGATCAGACAGAAGTCAAGCCAGTGCTATAGAATCTGACAAAAGCTGGGGGCAAGAAAAAGAATTAGACCCGAGAATCGAGCAAAATTCCCTAGGAAGGTCAGAAGCAAAACCCATCTGACTGCTATTAAATCTCTCAAGGGCATTCTACCCTCTCCGGCATCACCTTGAACCAAGGGGCCTTATGAGAAAATAAACAGGTTTTGGAAATGCAGCCAAACTAACTCTGTTCAGCTTACTCGACAGCAGAGGAAAGACTCAGGGAAAGTAAAGATAGACAAAAATCCCTGGGTGGCTCAGAGGGTTAAGCCTCTGCCTTCCGCTCGGGTCATGATCTCGGGGTCTTGGGATGGAGCCCCGCGTAGGGCTCTCTGCTCGGCGGGGGGGCCTGCTTCCTCCTCTCTCTCTGCCTGTCTCTCTGCCTACTTGTGATCTCTGTCAAATAAATAAATAAATAAAATCTTTAAAAAAAAAAAAATCCCTCTAATACCTCTCCATTCCTTTGGGGAAGGGCTGAGAATCAGAAATATCCCAAACCCCAGATATTCTGAGCATTAGCCCCTGTCCTCCTCCCTTCTTATCAGCACACAGCCTCTTTTGTAATAACAGCTACTATACCACACTGCCTCTGGCATTGTCTCGCATTACGACTCACTACTCTGTTTATCAAGCATGGTTCCTGCAATGTTTCAAGCTCTTGGCTCACTTCTGCTATTGACGTTGGTCAGCTCAAGTCTTCAGACGCGGATATATCAGAGTGAGAACAGAAGTTGCTGCAAATGGTCCAGAAAGCAAGGCTATTATGATCAGATGCCACAAAACCAAGATCTCACATATCTAACGAATAGATCCCAATGCATCTTATCATCTAGTTTAGGGAAGGCATAAAAGAAAAGGAAGTAACAGGGACAGACTGATTTGGAATTCGATTCTATGCAGAATTTCAAAGGAATGGGGGCACCTGGGTGCCTTAGTCAAGTGTCTGCCTTCGGCTCAGGTCAAGATTCCAGGCTTCTGGGATGGAGCCCTGCATTGGGCTCCCTGCTCAGCGGGAAGCCTGCTTCTCTCTCTCCCATTCCCCCTACTTGTGTTCCCTCTTGCTGTGTCTCTGTCAAATAAATAAATAAATCTTTAGGGGGAAAAAAAGAATTTCAAAGGAATGACTATTCCTCTTTCAACAGAAAACAAGAAATCTAGATGCTTTAATCTTTTCTTAAAATAGAAAGTTACAATTAGGGACTATATGTTCTCCTCATCAGCTTTAGAGTAGTTACTTCTCTGAATTTCCCCAAAGAATGTTAATATAATTGAGTTCTTTTTTTTTTTTAACTGAAGTATAGTTGACACACAATGTTACATTAGTTTCAGATGTAGAATGTAGTGTGGAAAACTCTGGGTACACTATGCTACAAAAGTAGTTAACATCTGTCACCATACAGTGTTGTTATAATCGTTATAGTTTCTTTTTTTTTTCTTCCTTATCCTTCTCTTTTTGTTATTATTATTAACATATAATGTATTATTTGTTTCAGGGGTACAGGCCTGTGATTCAACAGTCTTACACAATTCACAGAGCTCACCATAGCACATACCCACCCCAAGGTCCATCACCCAGCCACCCCAGCCCCCTGCCTGCCTCCCTTCCAGCAACCCTCAGTTTGTTTCCTGGGATTAAGAGTCTCTTATGATTTGTCTCCCTTTCTGGTTTCATCTTGTTATATTTTTTCCTCTCTCCCCCTATGATCCTCTGCCTTGTTTCTCAAATTCCACGTATCAGTGAGACCATAGGATAATTGTCTTCCTCTGATTGACTTATTTTGCTTAGTATAATACCCTTTAGTTCCAACCACGTCATTGCAAATAACAAGTTATAGTTTAATTCTTAATAAACTGTTCTCTATGATTTAATTCTACCCAAAAGAGAACACGTAAAACAATATCAACACACAAAAAATCAACATGAAATTAGCACTAAAAACCTAACTAGGATTTATTTTCTTTGTATACATTATTTACACTGACAAGTTAGAATTTGATTTTTGTACCAGGTTATCTCAGGATATCAATTCCTTGAGATGCTCTAGGATTAATAAAGAGCTCTCCTCCAAGAGACTGATGGATGGACAGGAATGATCTGAGAGGCGTATAGGAAGTGGAGCCCACCAGATTAGCCCTGCAAGGAGAGTATGATCTCTCTCTCTCTCTCTCTCTCTCACACACACACACACACACACACAACTTTCCTTTCTCTTTTCCAGCTCTCTGGAACTGCTTCCTCCTCATGCCCTACTCCTCAACCCAAATGTTTCCTAGCCTAGAACTTACTGGATTCCAATAAATGAAGGGAAATCACTGAAAAAGGCACTGAAGCCCTTGCCACAGTCTCTTTGTTCCCATATCTCTCTCTTCTGCTCCCTCCCAAATTCCACCAGCTGTTGCACAGGAGTCTGCTATCTCCTTGTTGTTGGACCCGTATGTTTCTGGCTCTAATGCTTTCTTTTCATTAGACCTATATTTCAGGCCTAATTCCTATCTGTAATAGTCACCATCCTTCCACCTCCAGCACACACATAGACACACATACAGGAGTATGCAAACATCTAGGTTTCCATACCTGAGGGCTGCTGGGTCAAGCAGAGAAAGAGTAAGGAATAGGAAGGAGGGAAGGAGCAGGGGTAGAGGGGGAGGAAGGAAGGGAAAGAGGAGAGAGAAGGATAGGGAAGGAGAAGAGTGTTCCTTTTGTTCCTCAAAAGAGAATACACAATACATTGGAACAGCATTCACCAACAAAACAACCATCTGCTAAATGTTTATGTTTACCATTTCCTGTCGGTCTGTGAACTCAAGGAGATGTGAATCTTTAGCCAGGCAGAATTCCAGGCTAGATTTCCAGTCTTTTTTCTCCATTGAGAAGTAATAACAGTAGTTACCATTCTTCATAAAGAGGTCTGGACAACTGCAACAACTGGAACAACTGGTACGACTAGAACCTGGAAAGGAAGAGGACCTGGTTCACATCTTTATGGACCACTCAGTCTTGGAAATGAAATGGGAGATAAATAGAGCATGGCGGTTGCCCCGTCTTCCCTGCCCCACCACTTTTCAGACTGAGGTTTAGAGAAAGGCACAACAATGCCTGGCCTCGAATTAAAATCTTCATGATGTCCAGCTCTCTCACTACTCCTGTGCGTTCCACCACTGAAGCATGTGACTAGGACTAAAGCAGGTAAAGAAATGGATACAGCCTGGCGGAGGACCATGGACAAAGTACATCACTTGTGCTAGATCCTTATGCACATCTGCGGTATTCATACCAGATAAAATAACTAAGCATCTGCATTATATGTATCTGTCCATTGTCTATGTAGTTTTAGTGCACACACTGTGTAACTGCGTAATATACATCGCTGAAATCAGGCCAAATCTTCCAAAATGTCCAACCTTAATCTGATACCACATGATAATGCAAAAGAAAAGGACAGAAATTAGAAAAAGCAAACTTAACTAAAGTGTTTTATCATTTATCACAAATGTGATTGTCATCATTAGGTATTAGATAAAAGACTTACACTTCAGCAAAAATAATTTATCGAAGAAAAGTTTCTGACAGAGAAAGATATCAGATGCTGAAGTCAGAAGTGATGTAATTTCTTCACAGTGCTCTTTTAAATACAGAACATTCTCACTCCTTTAAAATGGCCAGATTAGGGGCACCTGGGTGACTCAGTGGGTTAAGCCTCTGCCTTCGGCTCAGGTCATGATCTCAGGGTCCTAGGATTGAACCCCACATCTGGCTCTTTGCTCAGCGGGGAGTCTGCTTCCCTCTCTCTCTGCCTCTCTGTCTACTCGTGATCTTTGTCAAATAAATAAATAAATATTTTTTTTAAAGGTTAAAATGGCCAGATTATATCTTTTAAAAGTTGGGGGGGGGGGCGCCTGGGTGGCTCAGTGGGTTAAGCCACTGCCTTCGGCTCAGGTCATGATCTCAGGGTCCTGGGATCGAGTCCCGCGTAGGGCTCTCTGCTCGGTAGGGAGCCTGCTTCCCTCTCTCTCTCTCTCTCTGCCTGCCTCTCTGTCTACTTGTGATCTCTCTCTGTCAAATAAATAAATAAAATCTTAAAAAAATAAAAAATAAAAAAAAATAAAAGTGGGGAGGGGGGTGCCTCCATGGCTCAGTCAGTTATATGTCTGCCTTAAACATCTGTCTTGAGCTCAGGTCATGATCTTGGGGTCCTGGGAATAAGCTCCATATTGAGGTCCCTGCTCAACAGGAAGTCTGCCTCTCCCTCTCCCTCTCCCTCTGTCCCTCTCCCTGCCTTGTGCTCACTCTATCTCTCAAACAAATAACTAAAATCTTTTTTAAAACTGGGTGGATTATAGTTCTGTGAAAATGAAAGGAAACCTAATAAGCTTTCAAGGTCATTTCAGCCAAGATTCCATAATTCTACTGATTTTCTACTTTCATAAAACATATTTGTATAAACTCCTCACAGGCACAATTTCACAACAGGCACACAGGAGCCATTATAGCAAGTGAGCACATGTGGATATATGACTGCATAATAGGTTATATACCTAATCTAGATTTGGGGGTTAAAAAGCAAAGGTAGTCTTTTTTTAAAAATGTCAAAATTAGGCAGCTTTTCTGTGGCTTGACAGGGGACCAATATAGGGTTCTGGAGATTAAGCTACAAAGTTGGCACTTTATAAATTTATGCTTTTTCCATACAACTGTGACATTACCCAGCCTGAATGAGAAATTCCCAACTTTCTTGAAGTCTCTTTCTGTCAAAGGATTTGGGTCTGAGGTAGAGGTCCTAGGGCTGAACCCTTAGGTTAGGATTAGAGTCCTAATGAATAAAGTCTGTAAAACAATCATCTGTCACTAACAATCATCTTCAGATAACATAAACTTAAGTCACGACTCTGGATTGTGAAACAATAAACCGAGGGCTTTCTGGATCATCATAGTTAATGACCTAGAAGAATTAAATCTAGAAAATTTCACTTCAAACATTGTGAAAGCACTCTAGTTGAAAAAAAATCAGAATATATTTAATTAAAATTTGATATATCTATTATGTGAAAAGTTAAATACAATACATAAATAGTACAATTTTAACTTTATTATCATAATAAATATGGTATTAGGAAAGTGTTTATGACATAATATAATTAAAAAGCAATATATGAATTATTAAGCATCCAATGATTAGAACTATACCTAGTCTTACCTTAAAAAAAAAAAAGGTGGGGAAGATTTTAGAGGACTTGATAGTCTTTGTTAAAAGAACAAATACTTCTACAAATGCATGTAGTCAAAGACTAGGAGGTGACAGTCAGGAAATGTTGTGTACAAGTGATGGTTTATTTCGTTGGCATTTTCATTTTTCAAATTTTCTGTTATATTATATTGCTTTTATAACACAATATAGGTAAACTAGGGATACTGGGCTGGTTCTGTCAGAAGAGCATGCAACTCTTGATCTCAGGTCATGAGTTCGAGCCCCACACTGAGTGTAGAGTTTACTTAAATAAGTAAACTTTTTTTTTTTTAAAGAGGCAAAACAGGGCGCCTGGGTGGCTCAGTGGGTTAATAAGCCTCTGCCTTCGGCTCAGGTCATGATCTCAGGATCCTGGGATCGAGTCCCGCATCGGGCTCTCTGCTTGGCAGGGAGCCTGCTTTCTCCTCTCTCTCTCTCTGTCTGCCTCTCTGCCTACTTGTGATCTCTCTCTGTCAAATAAATAAATAAAATATTAAAATAAAACAAAATAAAGAGGCAAAACAAAAGATTTTGACTTAATACTTACCCTGGCAGTGAATCCATTGGACAAGCAGGAGACATACAAAAATGATGTTCAGAAGTCCTAAACCTATTGCCACCTGGTGTGAGAGAGGGAACCTGGAAGAAGAAACTGCAAGAAGAGAATCCAAAACAAAATCCTGAGTTAGAATAAAAGTTGAAGGACAAGAAAAGGCAAAGTATATCTGGAGTCTTGAACAAATTTGGCCTAGTGAGAACTGAGACCTAGGCCCTAAAAGTTTCCTTGCTAGATATTAGGGATTTGCTCTAAAGTCTAGAGTGACAACCCACATCTTTATCAGGAAACATCCTATATTTATCGAGTTAAGAATACTTTTTTCTTGGAACACCTGGATGGCTCAGTTGGTTAAGCATCTACCTTCTGGTTGGTTGTGATCCCAGAGTACTGGGATCGGTCCTGCATCAGGCTCCTTGCTCAGTGAGGGGCCTGCTTCTCCCTCTGCCTGCCGCTCCCCCTGCTTGTGAGCTCTCGCTCTGACAAATAAATAAATAAAATCTTAAAAAAAAAAAAGAAAGAAAATACATTTTCACTATAGTAAAATATTTAATGAAATAAATTATTTTAGATGTTACGCGAAATGAAAAGAGGTACCAAAACTTAATTGCATTTGTGCAACCACAATTCGTGAGATTTTAAATTTTTTTTAAATTTACTTTAGAAATATACATATTAAAAGGCTTTTAGTAGAGTACATACAGTACATTGCATAGACAGGCAAAAATAGACAAAATAGTAACAGTAATAATCACCACATTGTTGTAAAATTATTAGTGATTTTTATTTTCTTTTATCTGCTTTCATATGTTCCCTATTTTCCATAACAAACATGTAATAATTTTGTAAAGAGATTTTTAATGTAATTTTAAAGCTCCTAGTCTATTTTCCTTTTCCCAAATATAGTACCCTGGAAAGCTGGGGTAGAAATGAGCATACTGGCAGCAAACAAGAATGGGCAATGTGGACTGTATATAAATAAAAAACTACTTTCCTAGAAATCAAAATAATTATATTCAAGTTCCAACTTACCACCACCTGTGTGACCCCACCCTTAAACTTTAGAATGTTGATTCCTTTAACTTAACGTTCCTATTCCTTAGAAATTGGTACAGATTTAAACCAAAAGAAATCTACATATAAATGAAGATATCCAATGCCATATAAATTAGAGTAATGGAAATAAATAAATGTCCAAATGTACTAGAATGATGTAGCAAATTATAGTATTGCTTTCAAAGAACAACACTAAAAATTATAATAATAAGATTATGTAGCAGAAGAGAGAAAGCTGATGAAGTCGCCCTAAAGAACTACTTTATGGGAGTGTATTGCCTAAGATAAAAAAACAAACATTAATTTTGGCTCTTATACTATAATGTGTCTATCCCAGAAAGCGTTTTTTCAGGGCTCCATGTAAAAATATCTTTTTCATCCTCAAATCCCCCAAAGAGTCACTGGGAATACTTATTTGTAATATTCGTAATGCCTTCTTCCTACTCCTGTCACACTCTCGTACAGTACTGTGGGAGGGGAACCTAGAGAACGTGAATCAGTTTCTTTTCTGACAAACTCTTACTATTATCCATTAGCAAAGTTACTGGTGTCTTTCTCCTGATTTCAAAATCAGAAAAACAGAGATATTTAGAATTTAAACAGCCTTAGCTTGGGTTTCATAGATGAGACCTTAGAAGTGAACAGTTAGGAAAGACTTTACCTAAGAACTAGGAGCAGATCCATGACTGTATACCAGATTTTCATACCCCCAGTCTGGACTTCAAACTGAACCAGATGTATTCCTTCAAATTACCATCATTTTTCTGCATCCTCTACTCCAAACTTATTCTACCTTCCATTCATCTCTTAGTCTATGGGCACTGTGCATTGTTTTGCACACTAACTTGATTAACTCACCTTTTTGCTGTGGTCTGCAATCATTCTGGGTTTGAGGTTCTGTAGACAATGGAAATGTAGAATAAATAACATTGTCCATTATCTCCATCTAATATTTGCATTCAGTTGAGAGAGTAAAATTACAGAAGTGTGAAGAGACACATGTCAGTGAGGGAACAACCCGATGTCTCAACCGCGAGCAGGAAATTTGAAGGTTTTCAAGTTGGGTTTTTTTTTTGTTTTTTTTTTTTTTTTTCAAATGGCCCAGTATGATAAAGACAGAAGCAGTTTTTCAGGAAATGGCTCAAAATCTGCAGCTGATTAAGAAATTAATATTCTAGGGGAGCCTGGATGGCTCAGTTGGTTAAGCGACTGCCTTCGGTTCAGGTCATGATCCTGGAATCCTGGGATCCAGTCCCACATCAGGCTCCCTGCTTGGAAGGGAGTCTGCTTCTCCCTCTGAACCTTCCCCTTCTCATGCTCTCTCTCTCATCCTCTCTCTCTCTCTCAAATAAATGAATAAAATCTTTAATAAATAAATAAATAAATAGAAATTAATATTCTAAACTATGATTTTTTTCTGACTCAGCACTCTCTCTAGATATCCATTAAATGCATATTGATTCCCACCTCATTCAGTCTATTTAACAAGGAAAAGTTGCTCTGAAGTCCAGCAATTTCAATTATAGAAACTGGAATAAAAATGACAGTGTTCTTAGCTATGAATTTATCTCAGATTTTATATTTGCTTTGTTTTCTTTTGAGAAAATAGATGCATGCCAAATGGGACCGTTTTCATCGTTTCTTAGAGCTTTTGGTTAGTGATATATGACAAGAGAAATTGACTGTTGGTTGCATGTGCCTGGCATCATGGGAAAAATGAACTATTTCCCTGATATATGTTTTGTGAATGTGCTGTACCCCTACATTCCCCCAAATATCTTCCCGATTGTGTTCTAATCTTTACACTTCATTGGGTCAGAAATTCCATTAAATTTTCTCTCCTTGTTCCTTTATTTTTTTTTAAGTTTTTATTTATTTATTTGACAGACAAAGATCACAAGTAGGCAGAGAGACAGGCAGAGAGAGAGGAAGGGAAGCAGGCTCCCAGCCAAGCAGAGAGCCTGATGCGGGGCTCGGTCCCAGAACCTGGGGACCATGACCTGAGCTGAAGGCAGAGGCTTTAAACCACTGAGCCACCTAGGCGCCCCTGTTCCTTTATTTTTATATGCAAAGACAGCTATAAGGAGAACAAATTAAATAAATACATACTAAAGGGTGAATAATGTATTTCTAGTAGGTGAAACGTTAATAAGTAGTTAAAGTAAGGAAAACAGAAACAGAATTAAAATCTACGTAAGTTCAAGACAGGAAAGAGATGAAAAGCAGGGAGAGCATACTAATAAAAACTAGTAGAACTCCGGGGCACCTGGCTGCTCAGTTGGTAGAGCGTGCAACTCATGATCTCAGGGTCATGAGTTTGAGCCCCTTTGAGGGGCTTTGAGCCCCCCAGAGATTACTTTAAAAATAATAATAAAACTTTAAAAAATTTAAAAAAAAACAAACCTAGTATAGTACTGCTTCCCACCATGACAGAGTAAGACTGGATTTGCTCTTCAACCAAAAAACTATATATGGGGATGGCTGGGTGGCTTAGTTGAAGCCTCTGCCTTTAGCTCAGGTCATGATCCCGGAGTCCTGGGATCAAGTCCTGCATCGGGCTCCTTGCTCTGTAGGGAGCCTGTTTCTCCCTCTGCCTGCTACTCCCCCTGCTTGTGCTCTCTCTCTGTAATGACTAAATAAATTCTTAAAAAAAAAAGAAAAAAAGAACTATATATGACAAAATACATAAGCAACTGTTTTCAGGCACAGAAGTACAGGCAGCACAGCAATCCCTGAGAGAATGAAACACGCAAAGGTGAGCACCAGCATCACCCTGGCATTATACTACCCACGGTCACTTTCTGGCCCAAAGCAGGAAACTCATTTCTTTTTTTTTTTTTTAATAATTTTTTTATTTTTTTTTATAAACATATAACATACTATTAGCCCCAGGGGTACAGGTCTGTGAATCTCCAGGTTTACACACTTCACAGCACTCACCATAGCACATACCCTCCCCAATGTTCATAACCCCACCACCCTCTCCCTACACCCCTACCCCCAGCAACCCTCAGTTTGTTTTGTGCGATTAATAGTCTCTTATGGTTTGTCTCCCTCCCGATCCCATCTTGGCAGGAAACTGAATTCTAAGAGCAGCAGTCTCACCAAGCTCAGGAGGCAGGTGCAAGTTTTGAGCTGTTTATGTGCCTGGGGTTTGCAGGGCAGGGTAACTGACAAGACTGCAGAGAGCGGTATCCAAAAAACAGTATGGGAATTCACCACGCTCCTTGGCTAAGATCTAGGCTGCACAGGCAGAGGACAAGCCCCTAGCAGCCCCCTCCCCGCTGAGATGGCCTCCAGCAGGGCCGACAGCTGATTAGAGACCTAACGTGATGCAGTGTTGACCAGTGTGAACAGAGAAAAAAAAAATAAGTAAAGCCTGACAGAACCAAAAAGATCTACCAGTAATTTAGCTGTCCCAACGAACAAATTTTGATGCCCTTAAAAAGAAGACAACAGAGACAAAATGTGGTCTAACATAAAATGGGATATTATTCAATCTTAAAAAGGAAGAAAATTGGGTCACACTCTACAACATGGAGGAACCTGGAAGACGTTATGATAAATGAAATAAGCCCATCCCCCACACACACAAATACTCTGTGATTCCACATATATCAGGTATCTAAAGTAGTCAATTCATAGAAACAAAATAGAACAGAGATTGCTGGAGCTGGGGAGCAGGAAGAACAGGGAGTTATTTAATGGTTATAGTTTCAGTGCTGCAAGATGAGAAACTTCTGGAGCTCTGTTGTACAACAAGGTGAATAAACATGTATCAGTCTGCTTAGAGAGCCATAACAAAATCCCCTAGGCTGGGGTAGCTTAAACAACAGAAATTTATTTGCTCAAAGTTTTGGACACTGGAAGTCCAAGATGAAGCTGCTTGCGGGGTTGGTATCTGCTGAGAACTCCCCCATTGGGTTACAGTGGCCTTCTCACTGTGGTCTCCCATGGCCCTTCCTCAGTGCACGTGTACAGGAAGAGAGCGAGCAAGCTCTCTGGGGGCTCATCTTATAAGGACACTAATTCTATCAGATCAGGACCGCAGCATCAAGACCTCATATAACTTCAGTTACTTCCTTATGTTAGGACTTAGTTTGACAGTTAGATAGTCAGGGCCAGAGTACCCAGCAAGAAAATATGGAGTCAGGACAGCTAAGATAAAAGAGCACTGACATCCTGTTTTGCAGCTTAGACAGGACTGCACTAGCATTCTGCTTTGCAGCCTTTGCAGAAATGACTTCTGCAAAATGTCCTAAAATAAGACAACCACAAAAGCTGTCAATATCACAGGCAAGGGGCAGTGAAGCCATAGCCCCCAGACATCAGCAAAAAAAGAGCATCTGCACAGAGACATTAACCTAGTAAGTAGATCCGTAACCAAAGCCCTAATTGGCATGACTCAGCACACCCTGATTGCTTAAGATAGCTCAGCAAAAGAGTTCATAAAAAGCCCTAAACTTAAAAAAAAAAAAAAAAGCCCTAAACTTAGAAACTCTGGAGGCAACCCACTCACTGCCCCCCTCCCCGCAAGAGCTTTAAACTCTTGCTCAATAAACTTTGCTTTGCTGCCCACCACTCTCCGTCTGATCTACCTTTACATTCTTCAAAATGGCATGACCAAGAACCTGGGCACTGAGGGGACAAAAATACTGTAACATTTAGAGGTCCCATCACAAAAGAACGAACGAAGCCTCACTGGAGGTTAAGGTTTCAACAAATGACTTTGAGGATGGAAGGGTCACAAATATTAAGGCCATAATTATAATTAACACTGCTGAACTGTACACTTAAAAACAGTTAAGATGACTGAAGAAGAAGAAGAAGAAAGAAGAGTAGGAGGAGGCAATGGCAGGAGCATAAGAACCAGAACTTCTTGAGGAAATGACTAAATCTAGGGTCAGGGCATAAAAAAACCAAGATGAGTCTGGGGCACCTTTTAGTCTTTTAGTGCTAGAAAATGAGGAAGTACT
This sequence comes from Lutra lutra, assembly GCF_902655055.1. NCBI lineage: Eukaryota > Metazoa > Chordata > Mammalia > Carnivora > Mustelidae > Lutra > Lutra lutra. Next base: position 91,716,649 of record NC_062285.1, read on the forward strand.
CAAAAACTTAAAAAAAAAAAAAAGATGAGGGCATGTCAGAAGGACACAGGAACCAAGCTGACAAAACTCCCAATGGCTAAAAATGAAACAATTAAAGCAAGAAAATAAATAATAGTATTGGAGTATAACTCAGGAATAAAAAAGAACTATGACTTCATACTGACTGGTTTTTATCTGCATGCACTTCTTTTTTTTTTTTAATTAAAGTTTTGTTTTGTTTTGTTTTGTTTTATTTGACAGGCAGATCACAAGTAGGCAAAGAGGCAGGCAGAGAGAGACAAGAGGAGGAGGCAGGCTCCCCGCTGAGCAGAGAGCCCGATGCGGGACTCCATCCCAGGACCCTGAGATCATGACCTGAGCCGAAGGCAGAGGCTTTAACCACTGAGCCACCCAGGCGCCCCATGCATGCACTTTTAATTAAAGTTGTACATATTTATTACTCAGCCATCAAAAAAAATGAAATCTTGCCATTTGCAATGACGTGGGTGGAACTGGTGGGCATTATGCTAAGCGAAATGAGTCAGAGAAAGACAAATACCATATGATTTCACTCATATGTGGAATTTGAGAAAACAGATGAAGGGGAAGGAAAGGAACAATAAAATAAGAGGAAACAGAGATGGAGGCAAACCATAAGAGACTCTTAATTATGGGGAACAAACTAAGGGTTGCTGGAGGGAGGTGGGTAGGGGGTAAGGGATAATTGGATGATGGGCACGAAGGAGAGCACTTGAAGCAATGACCACTGGGTGTTATACACAACTGATGAATCACTGAATTCTACCTCTGAAACTAATAATACAGTATATGTTAATTAATTTGGGAAAAAATGTATCTATTTAAAGCATTTAATGTGGAACTTTTGATCTAAGTACACATTGTGAAACGATTACCACAAACTAATTTACATATTCAACACTTCCAACAGTTACCGTCTCTGTGTGGGGGTGTGGGGGTATGGTGAGAACACCTGAAATCTACTCTCTTTTTTTTTTAAGATTTTATTTATTATTTATTTATTTGACAGAGAGAGAGAGAGAAAAAGCACAAGCAGGAGGAGTGGTAGGCAGAGGGAGAGGGAGAGAGAAAAACAGGCTCTCACTGAGCAGGGAGCCTGACCCGGGACTCAATCCCAAGGCCGTGGGATCATGACCTGACCCAAAGGCAGACACTTAACACATTTAACCAACTGAGCCATCCAGGTGCCCCTAAATCTACTCTCTTAACAAACTTCAAGTTTTTGTTTTTTTAAGTAGGTTGCCACACATAACATGGGGCTTGAACTCACAACCCCAAGATCAAAAGTCACATGCTGTGGCTGAGCCAGCCAGGGGCCCCTCAAGTATATATTATTTTTTAACAGCTTTACTGAGGTACAATTAACTTATATGCATGCATCAGTGAAACTATTACCACAATCTAGAAAATAAATATATTTGTCACCCCTGAAAATTTACTTGTGTACTCTACTACTGTCCTTCTGCCTCTCCCATTCCCCTTTCTCTAGGCCTCCACTGATCTGCCTTCTGTCACCATAGATTAGTTTGTATCTATCCCAAGTCTTTCATAAAAGGAAACTCATCCATGTTGAAGTGTGTATCAATAATTCATTCTTTCTTATCCTGAATATATTCCAACCTATGCATAGACCAGACCAGTTTGTTTATCCACTCTCTTGTTAATACATTACCATCAAGTACAGTCACCATGCTGTATGTACATTAGGTCTCCAGAGCTTATTCACCTTGTCACTGAAAGCTTGTACTCTTTGATCAGTATCTCCCCTCTCCCCCATTCACTAGCCTCTGGTAATGACCTTTCTACTCTGTTACTATGAGTTCAACATTTTTTTCCTTTTCTTCGTTTTTTTAGATCCCATAGTGAGATCATGCAAAATTTGTCTTTCTGGTCTGGCTTATTTGACATAGATAATATCCTCTAGTTTCATCTATGTTGTTGCAGATAGCAGGATTTCTTTCTTCTTTTAAGGCTGAATAATTTTCTGTTCTATATATATTCTCATATATACAGTGTATATAAATATATATTTTTTTCTTTACCTATCCACAGACATTAAGTTTGTTTCTGTATTAGGATTAATATGAATAATGCTGCAATGAACATGGCAGTGTGGATATCTCTTCAAAATAGTGATTTTATTTCCTTTGGATATATAACCGTAAGTGAGATTGTTGGAGTTCCATTGTTGATGTAGTTGTAGTTCCATTTTTGATGTTTTCAGGGGCCCCCAAACTGTTCTGTAGTGGCTATACTAATTGACATCCCCATTCACTTTGTTGTTTCCTTGCTGTATAAAAACTACTTAATCTCGGGGCGCCTGGGTGGCTCAGTGGGTTAAGCCGCTGCCTTCGGCTCAGGTCATGATCCCAGGTCCTGGGTTCGAGCCCCACATCGGGCTTTCTGCTCAGCAGGGAGCCTGCTTCCTCCTCTCTCTCTGCCTGCCTCTCTGCCTACTTGTGATTTCTCTCTGTCAAATAAATAAATAAAATCTTTAAAAAAAAAAAAAAACTACTTAATCTCACATAGTGCCCCTTGTTTATTTTTGCTTTTTTGTTTGTTTTCTTGTTTGGGGGTTTTTTGGCTTTTTTTTTTTTTTTTTTTAAGGCTTGAACTCATGATCCTGAAATCAGGACCAAAGATCAGGACCAGAGGTCAGGATTTCAAATCAAGAGTCAGACACTTAATCAACTAAACCTCCCAGGTGCCCCTATTGCTGCAGGGTTTCAGGATTCTTCTCTCGCAGAGTAAAAGAATGGATCTCAAGTAAAAAAGGAGGAAGTGAAGTGAAAGTTTTATTAAGTGAAGATGAGGACAAAAAGGAAAGAAAAGAACCCACTGAAGGGAGAGGGGTTCCAAATGGGCTACCACTGCTTTTATGGCCAGTTTTTTATGGGAAACTGACCAGGGAACTTGGTAAATTTATTGTCAATATCATGATGGGTTTGTGAATATCATGTCAATATTTAGAACAAACATGGAAGACTTGTAACTATCATGAGAACAAACAGGTGTTCTTGTAAGTATCATATCTATTTCTCCACATCTGGGATTTCTGTGACCCTGATTACATCTACATTCCCCCCTACACACATACCTTGACCCTAGTCACTTCTAGCCTTGCCTGTCCCTTACTATTTGTTACCTGTGCTTTTAGTGTACATTCCAAAAAATCACTATCAAGATTGAGTCAAGGAGTTTTTCCCCTGTTTTCTACCAGGAGTTTTACAGTTTCAGTCTTAGTTTTAAGACTTTAATTTATTTCCATTGTTTTTATATATGGTGTAAAAAAAGGGGGGGGTGGGGGTTCCAATGTCATTCTTTTGCATGTGGATATACAGTTTTCCCAACATCATTTATTTAAGAGACTATACTTTCCCAATTAATTGTATATTCTTTATGCCTTTGTCAGAAATTAGTTGACTATATACATGTGGGTGATAGAACTTTCTTCCTACCCTTTTTGTGTGGTTATTCTCGAGTTTTTCTGTCCCACTGTGTTGCTGATGCTTAAGTAGATTCCTGAGATCTTTCGGAGCTATTCTTATTAGTAAATAGCTCTCTATTCTTCTTTGTGGAGGGATAAAGGCTGGAGTCTCCTAATCTGCCATCATGGTGATGTCACTCCTCTGAATCCATATAATTTAAAGACATTATTGAACAAATAAATAAATAAATAAATAAGAGAGAAGTTATATATCTTTCATACAGATTCCAAATAATATATGCAGGCACTCCCCCATCATGATACTCAATTTAATTCTCCTCCCTATGAGTATTGGCAAGACTTAGTGACTCACTTCGAAAGAAAGACATATGGTTAGTAGAAAACAGTATCTTTACAGAAGAGAAACCTAGCAAACACGACATTTAACATAAAAACAGGGTGAATCTTATAAATCACCAGTAATAAGTCTTATTGATATCATGTACCACCAATATGATGCAATAAGAAAGATACCTAATTACTATGGTATATTTTACCAAAATCCATAATCTAAGTCTAAAGATGAAAAAAAATAATAAATTGAGAAGTAGTCTACTAAATATCTGACTAGTACTCTTAACTATATCAAGGTTATGAAAAATAAGGAAATACTGAGGAACTACAACAGACCAAAGGATTAAGGAAATATAAATGCAAGGCAGTATCCTGGATTAGATCCTGGAACAGAAAACAAACAACAGTGAAAACCTGGTGAAGTTCAAAGAAAACCTGCAGTTAGTTAATAATAGTAGGGCAGTTATTCTTAGTTTTGATTCAATGATTAAATGATTATTTAATATGTTAACATTAGAAGTAATGGGGTAAAGGATATGAAAAATTGCTATATACTATCTTCTAAAAATCTGACATTATTCCCAAATAAAAATTTTATTTAAAAAATAAAAACATAATGCATTCTCCCTATAATGTATTTGATGTCCAGCATACAATAAAAAAGTATTACAACGCAGAAAAATAAGAAATTGTGGGCCACCACTCAGAGAAAAGTAAATAACTAAAAAGAAACTTAAGATGACATAGGTGTTGGAATCAGCAACTTTAATAGCTGTATAAATATGCTCAAAGACAAGAGGAAAATATGGTCATAATGAACAAGAAGATGAAGAACCACTGCAGGGAAACAGAAAGAACCAAGTAAAATTCTTAATCAGAAAGGAATATGGCTGGTGCTGCTTGTGTGCTTGTTTGGTGCTGACCTGGTACCTCTTGTATGAAGTGACAGCAGAAGAGACTCATGCTTGCCATGGCCGACAAAAAGCCCAAGGAAGGAGTCAAGACTGAGAACAACGATCGAATTAGTTTGAAGGTGGTGGGGCAGGATGGTTCTGTAGTGCAGTTTAAGATTAAGAAGCATACACCACTTAATGAACTAATGAAAGCCTATTGTGAACGACAGGGTTTGTCAATGAGGCAGATCAGATTCTGATTTGATAGGCAGCCAATCAATAAAACAGACACACCTGCACAGTTGGAAATGGAGGCTGAAGATAAAATTGATGTGTTCCAGCAGCAGACAGGAGTGTCTACTAAAAAGGGAACCTGCTACATTACTCCAGAATTCCATTCCTCTAGACCAAAAAGACATTCTCAATTAGAAAGCCACAATTGGATTCCACCACATCCTGACTACTACAGTAGTTTTCTCTATTCTTTCATTTTCCCCTTCCCTATTCCTTTATTGTACATAAAGGAACTGTGTATGTGCACAAGCGTATCGCATTTTTTTCAAGTAAATGGCCAGTGGTATGTTTTGATCAACATCAAATGGAGGTGGGATGGAGGAAAACACTGCTTCTGTGAAAATACCCACTCTCTCCATTAGTCGCATGCTCAGTCAGCTCTTATGTTTATATTCCAGTAAGTTATTTTGCTCTCACAGTTTAACAAAAAAAGAAAAACATAAAATTCCTTGCACACCTTGTTTGGAGAATTTTAATGTTCTTCATTTGTCATTATAAAACTAAGAACAATTTTATAACTTTTTTGTATGTAGCTATTACATGTAGGGCACTCTGTCTTTAAGTAGGGATAAATTAAAAGAAATGAATCCTAGATAGTTTTCCCTTCAAGTCAAGCATCTTGTTGTTTAAACTTGTTTAAAATGAAAAAAAAAAAAAAAAAAAAAGAAAGAAAGAAAGAAAGAAAAAATAAAATGAAAAAAAGGGGCACCTAGGTGGCTCAGATGGTTGGGCATCTGCCTTTGGCCAGGATCCTGGGATCAAGACCTGCACTGAGCCCCACATTGAGCACTGCACCGGACTCTCTGCTCAGTGGAAAGCCTGCTGCTCCCTCTCCCACTCCCCCTACTTGTGTTCCCTCTCTCGCTCTCTCTGTCAAATAAATGAATAAAAATCTTTTAAAAAATGAAAAAAAAAGCGGGGGGGGGTGCCTGGGTGGTTCAGTGGGTTAAAGCCTCTGCCTTTGGCTCAGGTCATGATCTCAGGACCCTGGGATCGAGCCCTGCATCGGACTTTCTGCTCAGCAGGGAGCCTGCTTCCCTTCCTCTCTCTCTGCCTGACTCTGTGCCCACTTGTGATCTCTGTCTGTCAAATAAATAATAAATAAAATCTTTTTTAAAAAATGAAAAAAAGATCATGACCCATAATTTTTTTAAAAAACTAAAATTAAAAGCCCCCCAAAATTAAAAATTAATTAAAGATAAAAAACCAACTGAATGGGATTATCGGCAAACTGGAGAGGACAGAAGAAAAGGTCAATGGAATATGAAGATAGATTGCTAGAAATTATCCAATATAAATAACAGAAAAAATAAATAAGTAGAGCCTCAATGATCTGCAGAACAATATCAAGTGCTTATAAGTGAAGCCCCAGAAAAAGAGGAGAAAAATAATGAACAGGAAAACAATTTGAAGAATTAATGATCAAATATTTCCCAAATTTAGTGCAAAATGTACAGATATAAGATATTCAATGAACCCCTTTCAGGATAAATATAAGGGAAATCCCACCTAAGAACATCATAACAAAACCGCTGAAAACCAGATAAAGAGAAAATATTGCAAGTAGCCAAAGAAAAACAACATATTAACAGAGGGGAATAATAACGTGAGTGATTTCTGAATTCCCATCAGAAACCAAGAAGGAGAAAGACAATGGAACTCCATTTTTTAAAAGGTAAAATAATAATACTATTGGTACAGCCACTATGGAAAAGAACATGGAAGTTCCCCCCAAAAATTAAAAACAGAACCACCATATGATCCAGTAATTCCACTTCTGGGTATGTAGCTAAAGGAAATTAAATCATAATGTCAAAGAGGTATCTGCACCCTCTTGTTTACTACAGCATCATTCACAATAGTTAAGACATGAAAACAACCTATGTGCCTATCAAAGGATGAATGGATAAAGAAAATGTGGTATACAGATATAATGGAATAGTATTAAGGCATAAAAATGAAAGAAATCCTGCCATTTGTGACAACATGGATGGACCTTGAGAGCATTATGCCAAGGGAAATAAATCAGAGAAAAACAAATGCTAAATAATCGCATTTATATGTAGCATCATAAAAAAACAAACTTGGGGTGCCTGGGTGGCTCAGTGGGTTGGAGCCTCCGCCTTCGGCTTGGGTCATGATCCCAGGATCCTGGGATGGAGCCCCGCATCAGGCTCTCTGCTCGGCAGGGAGCCTGCTTCCTCCTCTCTCTCTCTCTGCCTGCCTTTCTGCCTACTTGTGATCTCTGTCTGTCAAATAAATAAATAAAATCTTTAAAAAATATAAAATAAAATAAAATAATTAAAAAACCAAACTCATATTAATAGAGAGAATGGAGGTTGCCAGAGGCTGAGGGGTGGAACATATGAGATGTAGGTCAAAAGGTATAAACTTCCAGTTATAAGATGAATAAGAAAGAAAGAAAGAAAGAAAGAAAGAAAGAAAGAAAGAAAGAAAGAAAGAAAGAAAGAAAGAGAAAGAAAGAAAGAAAGAAAGAAAGGATGGATGGATGGATGGATTAGGTGAGGTGTTGGAGGTAGTAACTTATGCGGTAATCATTTCACAATATATACATATGTCAAATCATCACACTGTAAACCTTAAAATTATACAATGTTATATGTCAATTATATCTCAATAAATCTGGGGTGTGTGGTAAATGATACTACCAGCCAGAATTCTATATCCAGCAAACACATCCACCAAAAATAAAGAGGAAGAAAAAAACACTTTTATTTAAAGAAAACATAACATTGTCATTAGCAGTCCAGCACTACAAGAAATGCTAAAAGCAGCTTTTCATACTAAAAAGAAATGTCACAAGATGAAAATGTAGACTTATAAGACTGAAGAAGAACAGAAATGATAAATACATAGGAACATATAAAAGATCGTGTTTTTCTTAACTTCCTTAAAAGAAAGAAGAAACAAAGGAAAATAAAACACACAAGACGAACTATAAACAAAGAGCAAAATGACAGACCTAGTGCCAACCATATCAATAACTGAATTCATCATAAATGCACTAAATACATCAAATAAATGGCAGAGATTGGAACACTAGGGAAAAAAGCAAAAAACCAACAATATGCTGTATATAACACATGCACTGCAGACATAATAACACAAAGAGTTGAAAGAAAGTATAGAAAAAGATACCTGCAAACAGTAAACAAAAGTAACCTGAAGTGGTATATCGGTTTCTTAATGTTGCTGTAACAAATACCATACAGTGGCTTAAAACAATGTACCTTTATTCTTTCACAGTTCTGGGTGTCAAAAACTTGAAAATGTTGGAAGGCTGCTTTCCTCTGGAAGCTTTAGAGAAGAATTCGTTTTCTTTATTTGTCCTGCATCTTTCAAAAGGGGGGGTATTTTTTATGTATTACTTGTGGGGGGAGTGGGAGACAACATGAGTGGGGAAGGGGCAAAGGGAGAGGGAAAGAGACAATCTCAAGCAGACTCTGTGCTGAACACAGAGCTTCATGTGGGGCTTGATCTCACAACCCTGAGATAATGACCTGAGCCAAAACCAAGAGTCAGAGGCTTAACCAACTGAGCCACCCATGCACCCCAATTTTTCCTGCTTCTATAGGCTGCCTGAATTCTTCGTCTTGCAGCCCCTTCCTCCATTTCAAAGTGCATCACCCCACTGCCCATTTCCATCATCATATCTCCTTTTTCTAACTTTTACTTTACTGCTTCACTGTGATTATACTACATCTACCTGGATAATCCAACATAATCTCCAATGCAAGATTCTTTTTATTTTTTTTATTTTTTATAAACATATATTTTTATCCCCAGGGGTACAGGTCTGCGAATCACCAGGTTTACACACTTCACAGCACTCACCATAGCACATACCCTCCCCAATGTCCATAACCCCACCCCCCCCACAACCCCCCTCCCCCCAGCAACCCTCAGTTTGTTTTGTGAGATTAAGAGTCACTTATGGTTTGTCTCCCTCCCAATCCCATCTTGTTTCATTTATTCTTCTCCTACCCCCTTAACCCCCCATGTTGCATCTCCACTTCCTCATATCAGGGAGATCATATGATAGTTGTCTTTCTCTGATTGACTTATTTCGCTAAGCATGATACCCTCTAGTTCCATCCACGTCGTCGCAAATGGCAAGATTTCATTTCTTTTGATGGCTGTCCAATGCAAGATTCTTAATTTAATTGTATCTACAGAGTTTCTTTTGCCATGTAAGGAAATGAAATCACAGATTCCAGGTATTAGACATAGACATCTTTGGAGGTGGGAATGGGGGACATTTTTTAGACTACCACAAGTGGTTCTATTAATATACAACAAAATTGACAAGTAAAAAGAGGTACATTTCATAGTTATATGAATCACAGCATCAAGTACACATAACAACTGCAAATGAGTATGAACCTAATAATACAACTTCAAAACATATGAAGCAAAACCTCACTGAATTAAAAAAGAAATAAGCAAATCCATAATTATAGTTGAAAATTTAAACACCCCTTTCTCAATAACTGATAAACAATTAGACAAAAAAAATCAGTAAAATTTTAAAATTTTTAAACAATATTATAACCATCTTGACTTAGTTGAAGTATATCCAACAAAATGATACCAAATAACTACAGAATATGTGTGCCTTTCAAGTGTAAATGGAATGTTTACCAAGTAAATTACAATACTGGATAATAATACAAGCTTTAATGAATTTCAATATGTTACAATCTTAAAGATGTGTTCTACAGCCAGAGTAGAATCAATAACAAGAAAAAATCTAGAAAGTTCCTAAATACTTAAAAATTTTACAGCACACTTATAATCATCAGAGAAATAAAAATCAAAATACAATGAGGTATGACCTCATACCTGTTAGAATGACTACTTCTAAAAATAGCCAGGGGCACCTGGGTACTTTGGTTCAAGTCATGATCTCAGAATCAAGGATCAAGGTCAGAGTCCTGGAATCAAGCTCCCCTGCTCAGTGGGGAATCTGCTTGTCCCTCTCCCTCTGCCTCTCTCTTTCAAATAAATAAAATCTTTTTTAAAAATAGCAAAAAAAAAAAAAAAAAAAAGAAATAACAAGTGTTTATTAGAGTATTGGAAAGGATGTGAGGAAAAGGCAACCCTGGGCACTATTGGTGGGAATGATATTGGTGTAGCCATTATGGAAAACAGTGTGAAGGCACCTTAAAAAGTAGAACTACCATATGATCCAATAATTCCACTTTTGGGTATGCAGTTGAAGAAAACAAAATCACTACCATTTGTATCTTTTATATCAAAATACATCTGCACTCTCACATTCACTGCAGCATTACTCACAATAGCCAACACATGGAAACAAACTAAGTATCAGCTGATAAATGAATGAATAAAGAAAATGTGGTGTATATACATAATGGATTATTTAGCCATTAAAAAAAAGAAGAAAATCCTGTCATTTCTGACTATATGGATGGACCTCAAGGGTACTGTTAAGTGAAATAAGTCGGACAGGGAAAAACAAACACTGTATGATCTCATTTATATGTAGGATCTAAAAAACAAAAAAACAAACCCTGAACTCTTAGACAGAGAGAAGAGATTGGTGGTTGCCAGCTGTAGGGGGTAAGAGGAGGGTAAAGTTAGATAAAAGGTACAGACTTCCAATTACAAGATGAGTAAGTCATGGGGATGTAACATATAGCATGGTGACTATAGTTAACGATACTGTATTATATATTTGAAAGCTGCTAAGAGAGTATATCTCAGAAGTTCTCACTACAAGAAAAAAAAACTGGTAACTGGGGTGATGGATGCTGATAAAATTTCTGTAGTAATCATTCTGAAATGTATGCATATATCATATCATTACATGTACACTCAAAAATTAAGTTCTGTTTGAATAATTAACATGACTTTTTGTATACCTAAAACACACACACACATACACATTCTAAATAATCCATAGGTTAAAGAAGAAATAATAAACAAAATTAGAAATTATTTAAAAAACTAAATAATTACAAAAATTTGTAGACCAAAGCTAAAACAGTAACTTAGAATGTTAGAGCTTTAAGTGACTAAAAAAGAAGAAATACTTTAAATAAATAATCTGTTTCTAGTTTAAGAAGATAAAAAAGAAGAACAAATTAAAACCAAAGCAAGCAGAAGAAAGGTCGGGAATTTTAAATTCTAAACGAATAATATTTAAAAAACTAACCACAGGGGTGCCTGGGTGGCTCAGTGGGTTAAGCCGCTGCCTTCGGCTCAGGTCATGATCTCGGAGTCCTGGGATCGAGCCCCGCATCGGGCTCTCTGCTCAGCAGGGAGCCTGCTTCCTCCTCTCTCTCTGCCTGCCTCTCTGCCTGCTTGTGATCTCTCTGTCAAATAAATAAATAAAATCTTAAAAAAAAAAAACTAACCACAACCAACAAAAAAATGAACAAAATTTTACTCTTATATATGTATTTATATGTTATATAATACATATAATATAAATTAACAAAATTAACAATAAACAAATAAAAATTGGGTTATTTGGTAAGATTATTAACTGATAAACTTCTAACAAAATTTACCAAGAAACAAAGAAAGACAAACTATGAATATCAAGAATGAAGCGAGTATATTACTACAGATTTTAAAGACACTACAAGAGTAATAAGGGAATATTATATCTGTATGCCAAAAAATTTAACAATCTAGATAAAATGGAAAAATTCCTTGAAAACCACCAGGTGTTATATAATACTGATGAATCACTGACCTTTACCTCTGATAATACATTATCTGTTAATTAACTGAATTTTTTTTAAAAGTCTGTAGAGAATATAAACAGATAACAGATTTTATAGGATGTTTCATAATGATAATTAATATTAGCAAATGAAAATGTATTTGATTTTTAATTTTTTATATTTATAAAGAGTTCAAATAAATGAAATGTATAGATAATTCCTAAAAAAAAAGAAAGAAAGAAAAACACAATTTACCAACTAACACAACATGAAACAGAAATTTCTGAATGGCTCTACTAAAGAAACTGAATTTCTTAATACAAACGTTCCCATTAAAAAAGCTTCATGCTCAGATGACTTCAATAGCATGTTCTATCAAGCTTCGAAGAATAAATAACACAATTCCTTCAGAAAATAGAAAATGAAAGTATACACTCCAACTTATTTTAGGCAGCTATCATGATTCTGATACCAAAACTGACAAAAAATTACAAGAAAAAAAGATTATGGATACCTGGGTGGCTCAGCCGGTTAAGCCTCTGCCTTTGGATCAGGTCGCGATCCCAGAGTTCTGGGGTGGATTCCTGCCTGGGAGCCTGCTTCTCCCTCTATCTGCAGCTCCCCTGCTTATGCTCTCTCGTGCTCTCCCTCTCTCTCTCTCTCTCCTTGACAAATATATAAATAAAATCTTCAAAAAAAAAAAAAAGCAAAACTAGATTCATGAACACTCACGAATATAGACTTCAAAATCTTTGAAAAAATATCAGTAAATGAAATTCAGAAAAATACAGGAGACAATTCATCATGACAAAATGCGGTTTATCCCAGGAGCAAAGCCAGGATGTTTAATTTTATCATTTCTATGCAACACTGTAATGAAAATCCTAGACAGGAACATGAGGAAATATTCTTGGGTGATGAAAATCTACTAAATCTTGATTACAAGGTGGTTATAGTTATGATGCATTGTTAAGATGCATTGAATTATATTAAGAGTTGTGTATTTCATTATTGATAAATTATACCTCACCAACAACAAAAAAAATGAAACTTCAAACAAATATTGAACTCCAGTAGGCTTGCTTTACACAATGGTATGGTTTATCAGTTATAAAGCTACTTCCTGTATTTTCTTGTCTGTGAACAAATGCATAAATATATTGTGTAATGGAAGTGTTTTCTCACTCTTAGAAATATATATAGATTTCTTGGGGCGCCTGGGTGGCTCAGTGGGTTGAGCCGCTGCCTTCGGCTCAGGTCATGATCCCAGGTCCTGGGTTCGAGCCCCGCATCGGGCTTTCTGCTCAGCAGGGAGCCTGCTTCCTCCTCTCTCTCTGCCTGCCTCTCTGCTTACTTGTGATTTCTCTCTGTCAAATAAATAAATAAAATCTTTAAAAAAAAAAAAAATATATATATATATATATAGATTTCCTAACTCTGCCTAGAGGCACTAAAGCAGTGACCCAAAAGTAGCAACAAACACACCTTGTAATCAGATCTTGGTTTCTCAACACCACTCTCCACTAAGAGGAACCAGGCTCCTGTGGAGAAATAACTGATTCTAGGGTAATTAAAATACAAGATAAACACGGAATATCTGTATACCCAAAAGTAAAGAATTCGCTCCAAACATGATGGGGAGATGTCAAAATGACAAAAGGAGGCTCCCACTGGCGGTCAACATCAATCCACACCCTCCAGCAATTTATCTGTTATCTCATCAGTGGGCTGCATGTTTCTGTGGCAAGAACTACACCATCTCTTCACAGGCCTGAATCTCTACCTCGTGGTTGGGGAAGTGAGCACTTCTTAAGTTTCTAAGGTACTTCCTTGCTAACTCTTCTTCAGCCCAGAGGTAGTAGCTGCATTTGTAGTTGCTATTTTTTTCTTTTTTTTCTAAGATTTTATCTATTTATTTGACAGAGAGAGAGAGATCACAAGTAGGCAGAGAAGTAGGCAGAGAGAGAGGGGGAAGCAGGCTCCCCACCAAGCAGAGAGCCCCATGCGGGGCTCGATGCGGGGCTCATACCAGGACCCTGAGATCATGACCTGAGCCAAAGGCAGAGGCTTAACCCACTGAGCCACACAGGCACCCCAGTTATTATTTCTGTGTAACTTCTGTATAACCTAGAGTCCTTGTTGAGCTCCCCCTTACTAATTATTTTTTACTAGAAAACAAGTCTATATTAATTTTTTCCTTAAAATCACTGGGCTGGTATCTGTCTTCTAATTGGATCTTGACTGATAAGAGGACACATCACTCTTGTGATCTCTCTTTCTGTCTGTCAAATAAATAAATAAAATCTTTAAAAATACATTAAAAAATAAAGATTTTATTTATTTATTTGACAGAGATCACAAGTAGGTAAGAGGCAGGCAGAGGGAGAAGAGGAAGCAGGCTCCCCGCTGAGCGAAGATCCCCATGCAGGGCTGGATCCATGACCTGAACCAAAAGAAGAGGCTTAACCCACTGAACCACCCAGGCGCCCCTAAATAAATAAAATCTTAAAAAAAAAAGGGGGGGGGGAATCTTGGTTGCTCAGTGAGTTAAGCCTCTGCTTTCGGCTTAGGTCATAATCTCAGGGTCCTAGGATCGAGCCCCACATCAGGCTCTCTGCTCGATGGGGAGCCTGCTTCCCCCCCCCCTCTCTCTTTGCCTGCCTGTCTGCCTACCTGTGATCTGTCAAATAAATTAAAATCTTTTTAAAAACATTTAAAAAAAAGAAAGAAAAAGAAAACATATACTTAAATATAATCACGAGGAAAACCCAAAATGAGAGATATTTTACAAATTAAGTGACCTGTACTTTTCAAAATTTCAGTGAAAAACAAAGAAAAATGGCAACTAACTGCAATGTGTGACTCCTGCTTGGGCTCTGTGGTTGGGGAATGGGAAATAATTACAAAGCATATTTACTGAGATGACTGATGAAATCTGAATATGGACCATGGATTAGGTAATAATATCCTACCAATGTTATATTTCTAATTGTGATGATTACACTGTAATAAGTGAAGAGAATGTCTTTATTCTTGGGAAATACACACTAATGTCCTTAACAGTAATGGGCAACTTTCAAAAATTGTTCAAAATAAACCACTGCGTGAGTGTGTTTGTGTTGTGTGCTGTGTGTGTGTGTGTGTTTACAGGGATGGGAGAGACCAATAAAGCAAATGGGGCGACTTGTAAACAACTGGTAAATCCAGGTGAAGTGAATACAAGAGTTCTTTTTACTATTCTTGCATCTATTCTAAAAATGTTAAATTATATTAAAGTTGTAAATTACCAAAACCAAAAAATATATTTAGTCCTTGAAAATATGTTAAATGTTTTAAAAGGAAAGCATCAATAAAAATTCAAAACTGAAATCCAATTCAAGACTGCAAACTGAATACATGCATAACAGGATTAAGAAACTACCAACAGGGGTGCCTGGGTGGCTCAGTGAGTTAAGCCGCTGCCTTCGGCTAGGGTCATGATCTCAGGGTCCTGGGATCGAGCCCCGCATCGGGCTCTCCACGCAGTGGAGCCTGCTTCTCTCTCTCTGCCTGCCTCTCTGCCTACTTGTGATCTCTGTCTGTCAAATAAATAAATAAAAAATCTTAAAAAAAAAAAAAAAAAAAGAAACTACCAACAAATTTCGAAATATCCCTGAGTAGATCAGAAATTGTGAGCAGGTAGGATTTGATAGTAAAACCAGAGCAAAACCTGCAATGCAAAACTCATACAGAAGATAGCTATTGAGAGGTTTAAAAAGCCATTCCCAACCTCCTAGCTCAGAGTTAACAAAAAAGTAGACGGGGAAAATTATCAAAGAAACGAATTGATGGAAGAATTCAGGATACAGTAGTATCCCCTACACACAGTTTCGCTTTCTATGGTTTCAGTCATTCAAGGTCAACCACATCCTGGGAGCAGATGAGCCTCCTTCTGACTTATCTGTCAATAACAACCTAACCTTAAATCACAATTGTATGTCATTCACCTCACTTCATCATGTGGGCGTATCATCTCTCACCATCACAAGGAGAAGGATAAGTATAGTACAGTTAGATTTTTTTTTTTAATTTGACAGATTTTAATTTTAAGTAGGCAGAGAGGCAGGCAGAGAGAAGGGGGTAAGCAGGCTCCCTGCAGAGCAGACAGCCCGATGCAAGGCTGGAATCCAGGACGCTGAGATCATGACCTCAGCCAAAGGCAGAGGCTTAACCCAGTGAGACACCCAGGCACCCCACAGTTAGATATTTTGACAGACACCACATTCACATATTGTTATAATTGTTCTATTTTATTATTATTGTCGTTAATCTCTTACTATTCCTCACTTACACATCAAGCCTTATCATAGGTTATGTATAAGAAAAAAATATAGTATATATGGGGTTCAGTACTGTTTCTAGTTTCAGGGATCTTGGAATATATCCTCCATGTATGAAATGGGGAACACTAGATCTTTCCAGCATCTTCCCCTCCTCTGCTTATACTAAACAGGAGGCATCCTCAACATATGATTTTAGAACAAAAGTCACAGAACTCCTTTCTAAACAAAGTAAGCAATTGTATGTGGGAGGGGGTGTGGGTGTGGGTAGAGTGTGGAGGGTGTTCTTGTTAATGATAAGGCTAGATAGACACAGAGCAGAAAGGCAAAAACCCTGCTAATTTCAGTTTTGTCCCTGGCTTAGATAGTTTCCATAATCGGCATTAAAGGCTGAGAGGCAGGGAAGTAACCCAGGTTACTTGTAAGGGATGGAAAGGGAGGTCTCTCCCTCCTTCTCACTCCTACTACATAAGACAAATTATTCATCCTACTCAGCTGTGTTGCTGGACCTTTCACCATTTCCAACATACAACCTTCCCTCAAGCCCAAAATGACTCTAGGCAATGACCAGAGGCAAGATTTCTGAAATTAAAATTTGAATTCACCAACAAAAGAACATTAATTCTAGAATGAAAGCTCATTGTAAAAGGGATTTTTGTCTTTTATTTTCTACGATTCATCACCCAAAATCTGTAACAGTGTAACTGCTCAGTAAATATTTGTTGAATGAATTGGAAAAAAAAAAAAAACATTTCAGTAGAAATGCCTTAAATACCTAACTCTAATGGAATTGCTTAGGCAGTAGTCCATGCACCTAAATATTATGCAACCATTAAAAAGTTTATTTGTGGGGCGCCAGAGTGGCTCAGTCAGTTAAAGCCTCTGCCTCGGGCTCAGGTCATGATCCCAGGGTCCTGGGATCCAGCCCCGCATGGGGCTCTCTGCTTGGCAGGGAGCCTGCTTCCCCCTCTCCCTCTGCCGGCCTCTCTGCCTACTTGTAATCTCTGTCAAGTCAATAAAGAAAATCTTTTAAAAAATAAAAATTAAAAAATTAAGTTTATTTGTAAAGTTAGCGATATAGAGAAAAAATTTGATTACATTGAATGTTTTTAAGAAGGAAATGGATAACACGTTCCTGAGAGAAATACACAACCTCTTTGTGGGTTTTTGGATTTTTGTTTTGTCCTTCTCTGTATTTTCTGATTACAAATTACTCTTATTATTAAAAAGAGACTCGCTTTTTAATTTTCTTATTTTTTTCTTGAGAACACATTCAAACCCAACCCAGACATGATAACCACCTTGGCTGAACTGAATATACCAATCAATAAACCAATGCAGAATCCTAAACAGTGAGCATAAAGTATTGCGTGAGAGCTTCGACTCTGAAGACTACATGCACATATAAATAACTAACTTACGCCTAAATTACGGAACCTGAATACTGACAACGTTAACTTAATAGACGTGGGACCCAGAGTAAGTTCCTTAGCCTCCATCAGCTTTAAAATTCAAAGTTTAGGGTTAAGATTAAATCAATCAATTCTCATTTAAAGCACTTAGAACAGTGCCGGGACCACAGAACCATGCACGTATAGCTTCCATTATTACTGGATTCAAAACATTGTAGTAGCTCTGGTGAGAAGGACGTATTAAAATCCAGTCCCTACCGGCGAAGAGGGGGGGACACACACAAAAGCAACGCAGGAGTCAAAGCAGGATGGAATCCGGTTAAAACCAAGTAGAGGCAACAAGCGGGCAGTTAGAGGAAGGAGTTCTTCATTCCGAAAAGCGTTAAAATCCAGAAAGTCACGGGAGCAAAAGCATTTGAACCGAGTTCCAGGTACGCGCAGGACTTCAGCAAGCGACGAATTCAGACCGACCTGAGGGAAACCGCGGAGGATCTTGGCAAAAGCACGGAGACTAAAAGAGGATTGTTCTTTCCCGAGGACACCAGAAATGCGGATAGGATGGGCTGAGCAGAATTGGTTACGAAGGGCTCAGCACGCAAAATGCCGCGAAACCTCCGGTGAACAGAACTGGTTGCCGTGTTTTACGCAGAATGACCGGGATGACAAGGTTAACGAAAACAGTACCGGTAACAACAGAGCCCAAGGTACTAAAGTATAGAAAGGAAATAAAGAACAAAGGTGTCGTTAAGAAAGCCGCGACCCGGGATGCCTGGGTGGCTCAGTTGGTTGGACGACGGCCTTCGGCTCAGGTCATGATCCTGGAGTCCCAGGATCGAGTCCCGCATGGGGCTCCCGGCTCCGCGGGAGTCTGCTTCTCTCTCTGACCTTCTCCTCGCTCATGCTCTCTCTCACTGTCTCTCTCAAATAAATAAATAAAATCTTAAAAAAAAAAAAAAAAGCCGCGACCCAATCGCTGTCCACGCTCCTCTAGGGGTCGATCCTGAAGACAACGCAACTCGGCGCAGGCCGACGGCGAAACAGCGCCTCTCGCCAGCGGCAAACCTGCACGGGAAACACCGACAGGAAGAGACCCGGGGCGAGAACTACAGCTCCCACTGAGGCCTGGCCGACGGCCCCTTTTCCAAATTTCCGCTTCCGCCTCCCGCCCTCGCGTACCCTCTTCAGGGAGCTGGCCGGCGCGTGACCCCGCGTGACCGCGAGCGACTCCCGCGAGCAGAGAAGCTCAGGGGCGGGACTCTGGGACCCCACTGGTAGAAACGCGACCCCCCCAAAAGGTGGAACGCAACTTGAAAATCTCGAAAGTGGTTGGAGTTGATAGGACAAGGGCGGAGCTACCGGACCAGGATCCTGACCAATCAGGGTCTGGGATCGGCCGGGAGACCGGGAAGGGGAAAGGGGCGAAATGGTTCTGTGGTCACATGCCGCGGGGTCTAGTGGGAGGAGCAGTTGCCCAGAAGAAGCCTGGTGCTTCCTGTTTCCGGTTCCCGGAGTGGAGCACAGCGAGGCGCCTTGGGGAACGCTGGCCTTTGACACGAGTTCTGGGTCCGGGGTCTGTGGCTGGCCCCTCGCTGGCCCTGTCTCCCAGCCCCCGACAGGTATTCAGCCAGGGATTCTGCGCCTCGGCTACTCCCTGTGCCCGTGACACGTGAGTATGAGGGGCGTGGAGGAGGAGGGGAGCTGGAGAGCGCTCACACCCCGGTGCCCGAACAGGGGCTGGGGATCGCTAAGTCTCCCTTGGCCGGGGTTCTAGCCAAAATTCCAGCTAAGGAGCCCTAGGGCAGAATGGAGGCGGAGGCGTGAGGGCGGGGAGTTAGTCCCGAAGGGAGTGAGGGAGAAAGGACCTACCAAGACCGGAGAAGAATTCGACGTGTATTTGGAAGGCAGAGAAAGGAAGGACCCTGGGTATGGAGTCGCTGGAGGTGTTCCCGGATACCTGTAGTGGGAATTTTTGGCCTGCATTGTGGAGGAAGGTAAAGTGGCATCATTTGGAGAGGATACGGCTCTAGGCAGTTGGGAAATCAGGAGACTAGACGGAATAAGAATTTCTAGAACCCTGGGAGAAGTTTGAAGAGGATGCGTGTATGGTATGGGATAGCTACTAGAGGGCTTATCTTGTGTTTTCTCTTTCTGGGGAGCTTCCGCCCATGGGACCTAGAGCTGCTTGTCTAGGGCTTCTCAGCGTTGGGCCGTTTAGCTAGCTAGTTAGGGCTGCTCTTCTGAAAGGGTAGACTGCTGGAGACAGGAGATGAGGGTCGTAACCTCAGGAGTGAGCCAGACAGCAGAAAGTAGAAATTCCACTGAAAAATGGAAAATGCTCATGGCTAGTCTTGACGGGTGGGAAAGAGTGGTACAGATGCCCGGTGATTTGAACTGCTTCCCAGTTCCTGGCTTAGTCCGTGGTCATTCCATTGAAGAGAATTGTTTAGCATTACCAAAATAGATCTGTCCTAAAACAAGAAAATTGAAGGGGATTTGCAAAATCTTAAAGTTCGGCCCTTTATTTCCAAAGTATCTAGACAGACTGTTGCACCTTGAGGATCTAAGTGTAGCACATTAAAAAGGAACTACACAGCCCTTGGATTTCAGAGCTCGTTAATAAATTTTTGCACGGCTGTATTTATCAGAAAATAGCTTTATGCCATGAGTCATCCAAGTTGCCCCACCAACTTCGTACATGTTTAATACTTGTATAACCTAGGGCAAATAATTTAGCCTTTGTAAGCATCAGTTTCCTCATCGTAAAATGAGAGAAATTATACCTACTTTTCTTGGCTGTGAAGATTACAAACAATCTAGATAAAGCACTTAGAGCATTTGCAACTGAATCAAAGAAGTAGCTCAAAACAGACAAACCTTAGGCAGAAAAGAGAGAAGAGTGTAAGTTGATTCTCACCCTAACTTCTTGAACGAATAAGCAAATGAGAGTTCAGCTCCACTAATGGAGACTGCATGGTGTTTAACCCTTTATCCTATCCCAATTTTGTTCTTATTTGGGAAAAGAAATCATAAACTGTTAACAAATAAGGAACTAACTTTGAAGCCATATAACACAGCCTTCTGTATGAGCATCCCCTCTGGAAAACTGGTCCTGGGGAAAAGGGGGAAAAAAAAAAAAGCTTGACAGTCTAGAACGTTGAAATTTTAAATTAGATCCTGAGAGAATATAAGGAATATGGTGTGTTAAATCAATCTAGTAAAAGGAATCTCTTAATATTTTTTTTTTAGGAACAATGCTGGTCATGTAATGTGTTGAGCAATGAGTTAATTTAGGGAAGGTAGGAGTTTGAGGTTTGAGTTCTTTATTCTATCTCTTATTCATTGAACTGTGTGAGGAATCACTTCCCCCTGCTTTGTCAAAAAGAAAGCAAGGCTTTGGCTGCCTACTCTGAGCCCCAAAAAATTAAGGGGGCTTAATTAAATTAAAGGGGATACTCATGTAGTGGTTAAGTGTAGACCATGAGCTCTGGAGCCAGACTTTCTGGGTCACTCCATTGGCTATGTCTCAGTTCTTTCATCTGTAAAATAAGGACAATAATTGTATTTACTGCATAGGGTTTTTGTAAGGATTAATTAGTTAATGCATGTTAAATGCTTTTAAGAGTAAAAGGCAAGTACTCTATTACAAAGTTTCCTATTAGTGCTCTAAATCTGTTTTATGGGGGCCTTAGACATTACGACTGGTGATAATTATTCTATGGAAACACTTTACTAATACTACTGTAGTGAGTTGGTTTTGGAAATACACAAAGTCATCGGAACATCAGGGTGGCTCTGTCAGTTAAGTGTCTGTCTCTGGCTCAGGCCGTGTTCCCAGCATCCTGGGATTAGGCCCCATGTCAGGCTCCCTGCTCAAAGTGGAGTCTGCTTCTCCCTCTGCCCCTCCCCATGCTTCTGCTCTCTCTCTTATCTCAAATAAGTAAATAAAATCTTAAGAGAAAAAAAAAAATACACAAAGTCAGGGAGACAACTTCCCAAGCATTTGGGAACCAGAAGGTCAAATGTAAGTTTGTTTAGGGGAGTAGAGAAAATTCAGTCAGGGCAGAGAAAATTCAGTCAGGGCTCAGAGCTTCCATTTTCCTATCTTTAAATTTACTAATACCCATTAAACTCTGCCTAGTTTTTTATTCTAGAAATGTACTGGAGTCGATGAACTAACCTGAAAAAGAATTAGAGGACTCTAAAGAGTTAATTAGCCAAAGTCCAGGCTTGTAGTCTGGAAGCATGTTACTACAAGTAAAAAAAGTTTGGAAGAATTAAATATTTGCATGATAACAGTGACACTCTTATGAAATTAACAAGTAGCAGTGGCCTGGAGGATCATTAACTAATGGACATCAGAGTGAAGTCGTTTGCAAGGATAAATGAGTATGACCTGGGTGAAGATGGATTAGAGGGAAAAAAAATGAGTTTAGGAAATGGAACCATGTGTTTCCATTCCTAGAGGAGTACAAGGAGCAGGGGAATTGGAAAGTGACTTAGTGATTCCCAAGAATTGTCACCAGTTCAGAGTGTACAAAGACAACTGCTTACTGGAAGTTTAGAAACTCTTGAGATTTGTGACATATAGAGCCTGAGGTGGATTTTGAAAGACGTCTTCACTCACTTCAACCTAGTGAATTTTCTTCTTCCTATAATTTAAACGATTGTGTTTTCAGAGATGAGCCATTAAATTAGGTAAATGTCAGCTTTTAGGTGCTGTGGCTTTATTTATCTCTTACCATCTTTCTTACGATGAATATGAACAAAGACTGTTGATGCTTCTGACTATTGACAGGAGAAGTTAGGAGCCAAAGTACTGGAGTCCCTTTCCCTATTTTACATCTCTTTCAATAACTTTCAACCAGACTTTATCAAGTGTTAAGTTATAATTTGAGTGTTACCTTAGGGAGGACCACAGGTTGAAGCCATTTTTGTGAACAGTATTAAACTTTAAGTGTGAGATACTGCATCTAACTTTTCATGAAACAGTAAAGATGCTCATACTCTCTCTCTCTCAAAATAAGTAAATAAATCTTTTAAAAGAAACCTAAAGACTAAGAATCCTGTTCTGAGTATTAGAGGACAGGGAAAAAAATAATGGGTGAAAACTAAAAGCTCGAAATAGACCCAAAAAAATAAAACCCAACTTCGTGTTAATAAGGAAAACTGACTAATGTAGAATAAGTGATGGATGGAAGATAAAACAGTAAAAATTGTACATTCGTGTGCTTTTTCTCTCTCTTCCCCCACCCCGATCTTCCCCGCTTCCTCAACACCCACACCCTCTCTCCCAAAAGGATGTTCCTCTTCTACAGCTGCTGGAGGACTGGACTGCTCCTGCCACTGCTCCTAGCTGTGGCAGTAAGAGAATCCTGGCAGACAGAAGAAAAAACCTGCGACCTGGTAGGAGAAAAAGGGCGAGAGTCCGAGAAAGAGTTGGCTCTTCTGAAGAGACTGCAACCACTGTATAACAAAAGGTAACTGAGTACAGCTTTAAAGGACTTGAGAAAATAACTTTGTTAAAGAATCTTTTCTTCTCCGGGGCCTGGCGGGCTCAGTTGGTGGAGCATATGACTCCTGATCTTGGGGTTGTAAGTTCGAGTCCCACATTGGGTATAGAAATACTTTTTTTTTTTTTTTTTTTTTTTTAAAGATTTTATTTATTTATTTGACAGAGAGAGAGATTACAAGTAAGCAGAGAGGCAGGCAGAGAGAGAGGAGGAAGCAGGCTCCCTGCCGAGCAGAGAGCCCGATGCGGGGCTCAATCCCAGAACCCTGAGATCATGACCTGAGCCGAAGGCAGAGGCTTTAACCCACTGAGCCACCCAGGCGCCCCTAGAAATACTTTTAAAACAAAATCTTAAGAATATATTTTTTTTCATCCACTTACTGACTTTTAGTATTACTACTCTATATGGAGGGAAAACGTGTATAATAACCAACTCTGGGAGATGGTTCTAGTCTGAACTTTAGTAATATTGGTCTTATTTGGCCATGATATCTTACTTTTTTTTAAAGTAGGCTCCATGTCCAGCGTGGAGCCCAGGGCAGGGCTCAGATCCACTACTCTGAGCTCAAGACCTAAGCTGAGATTGAGAGCTGGATGCTAACCTACTGAGCCACCCAGGCACCCCTGTTTGTTTTTGGTTGTTGTTTTTTTTTTTTTTTTAATGCTGTAGAGCAAATTCTGAGCCCAGTTTTTAGTAGCAGTGTGCAATTCTCTTATGCAGAAGAGAAAATGCACTGTTTTTAAGACTGGATCCAGGAGACCAGGTTGTAGGAATTAAAAAGCATTATTTGGTACTTCTATGTAATAGGACTTTAGAAGTGTCAGATAAACATTGAGGCCTATACACATCAGAAGTGTCAGGAATCTTCAGGTATGTAATTCTGAAGATGATCTTCAAGGAACCAGGAGCCATGGGATACTTGCCATGAAGAAGATCCTATTCACTGGGAAATAGCAAGTGACCCTTCAGCATAGTCTGGAACAGGTCTTCTAGAATATCTAGCTGTCTTGGATGTTGTGTTTTAAACCGTCCTTGCTAGCAGTTAGGATTGTCTTCGCTCAACAAATGAACTATTCACTATTACATGGGTATTTCATGACCAGCAAATATTATTAACTAGTACGTTTAGTTGTGACATCAGATAAATAAATTGATCACACTTGGCAGGAGGTGGGACGGGGTAGGGGTAGGCAGCTTAAAGGAAGAGAGGCTGCTTGTCCTAAAGCTGATAGCCAGTAACTTCTCTTCCTTCTTTCTCCTCACTTCTCCTTACAGCTTTGAGAGCACTGTGGGCCAGGGTCCGGACACATACATCTATATGTTCAGGGTCTGCCGGGAAGCTGGCAACCGCACCTCTGGGGCAGGCCTGGTGCAGATCAACAAAAGTAATGGGAAGGAAAGAGTGGTAGGGAGACTCAACGAGACTCACGTCTTCAATGGAAGTAAGACTCTCCCTGTTGGTTAATGGATCCCAGGTCAATCCCTCTGACGATCCTGTATGTGTCAGCCTTTTGCATTCTTTTTAGAGTATTATATGGTACATGTGCTTCAGCTCACCTGAGACTATAAACCATAAGATACCTAGTTTCACAGCTCCTCTGGAGTCAGGGTCAGGACCTTTATGTTTGTTTTAAAGTTAATGAAAAGCTCATGCATAAAGAATCTAGCTGGGATTCTATAGCTTAATGTGTTTTTCATACCAGGCTTGAAAACACCAACAACAACCATTTCTCATTGAATTACTCCATGCCAGTTACATTTTCAGAGATTAAACTTTTTTGCAAACCTGTCTCCCAAAACTTCCCCAGCTAACTTGGACTGTGGTTTCTCAAAAGTCATAAAATCATATTGCTGGAAAGAACTATGTGAGCACCTGTGGTCTAATTCCCTCCCTTAAGCAGATAACTGTATTTTCCAGTGCAGATATTTGTTCGTATCAATAACACAAAAATAACATTAAGAATTTGGGGGTAAGTAGGGGTTGGAAGACTGGATTTTTGACCCAGCTCATGTTTACTTGCCTGTGACTTTGAAAAATCATTTCATCTTGTGTTTCTTCATATGTGCAAGATTAGAAGCAGAATCTTTACCTTATTCACCTCACATGATTGATAAATCGAAGGATATTTTGCAAAAGAAATTGGAGTGCCATAAATACTAAAGAAGAAATGGCTCCCGATCTTAAAAATCATACACCTTGCATTTATCTGTGGCTAATTTTAAATCTTTGGTTTTCCCCTACCACCTAAGAATTTTATGGAACCTCTTCTTTTGATGTGAGCAGGTGTTCAGAAAATGTCAATCAGTGTGAAAGCATGGGTCCTAATTGTTTTTGCACTATTAGTTGCCTGCCTTTAATAAGGAAAATTAAGACTATTCTTACATGAATATCTGATTCTTTGTTGTTTTAAGGGAACACAAAGCTGTTATAAAGAAGCAGGTTTTACTTGGTATTTCTGGTTTACGGGGCTCATATTGATACTGGTTATTTTAATCAAAACCAATTTCATTGAACTCCTCCATTCCTTTCTGCCATCATACCCAGGCCTGCCTTCCTGCCCCAAAGCAACATTTCCATTGTCCCTCCTCAGGTAATTGGATCATGCTGACCTATAAAGGGGGTGATGAATATGACAGTCACTGTGGCATGGAGCAGCGTCGTGCAGTGGTGATGATCTCCTGCAATCGACACACACTTGCGGTGAGGCATCCCGGGGCACATGAGCCTAGAGAACATATGAGAGCACTGACCTGAGGGCGGGGAGAATTTCCACAGGGAAAAAGATACATCAGGACAGACAAAACTAGTTCAGTTTTTCCTTGTGTCACAGACACCTGTGTTCAATCATACATGGAAAATAAGTTACTGAATCAGGAGAGAAGGCAAATGTTTTTTAGTTTGTGGGTTTTTTCTTTTTCTAATTAAGCGTCGAAACAGTTAACCACATTGTTGTGTTCTGTTCTGTCCTTTCATCATCAGGACAATTTTAACCTTGTGTTTGAGGAGCGAGGCAAAGTTCAAGATTGTTTCTACCTCTTTGAGATGGATAGCAGCCTGGCCTGTTCCCCAGAGATCTCTCACCTCAGTGTGGGTTCTATCTTATTAGTCACGTGAGTGCTTTTTCCTTTATCAATCCAAACCTTCCTTTTTTTTCCCCCCTTAAACTCAATTACTTGGTGACACTTAGACACAAATTGTGTGTGTGTACACACTATACTATAATTGGAGGGGGGATACTTTTTAAACTCTGATTATGCAAGTTTTAAAAAGTTAGATATACTGTTTCACCCCTAATATTTGCATTTGGAAATGCTTTACATCCCATTACTGGAAAACTAGACAGTTTTATTATTATCCCATTAGATTATAAGAACTTTCGGGGAAGTGGAACTCTATACCTAGCTAATAGTACTTATTCTTGGGTACTAGTCAGAGTCACACATTAAGTCTTATTTTTGTCTGAGCCTTTGCTTTTAGATGTGCTCTAACTGGTTTTCTGAAGAAGGCACCCTTCCCATTTTAGGGGCGTTTTTTCCCCCCATTTTTATAGAATACAGACTAGGAAACCACTAATGAATATAAAGATTACCTTATCAGTTTTACTATTCCTTGGTTTTTAACTAGCAATGTCTTTCTTCCTCAATAGGTTTGCATCACTGATTGCGGTCTATATCATCGGGGGGTTCCTATACCAGCGACTGGTGGTGGGAGCCAAGGGAATGGAGCAGTTTCCCCACTTAGCCTTCTGGCAAGATCTTGGCAACCTGGTAGCAGTAAGTAACAGGACTGGTGGCTGAGTCTGTAGCCTGCCGCCGAGGCTGAGTGACCAACCACCCTGGTTTACCCAGACAGAGGGATTTCCAGGGACGTAGGACTTCGGGTGCTAAACACAAAGGAGTCCCAGGCCCTAGTACAAAGTAACAAGTAGCATAGCATCTTAGGGTCTGGCCTTGGGAAAGGCTTGGCTGGAAGAACAACACTGTTGCTTAAATTGAGGAATCTGATAAAGCTATTAAGGGACCTGGATGGGGAGAAAGTAAGACCTAATTAGAATTTTTCTCGCATTAGCCCTAAATTCAATTTAGGCTGGCCCTTAGAGGTTCTGGATTTTCTCATTATCCTTGAAGAAACCTAGTTCTTGCCATATTCTTAGGCCATAGGTGTATTTTGCCTCACCCTCAAAGTTGGTTATTCCAAATTATCATTTCCTTCTTTTGCTTCTCTCTACAGGATGGTTGTGACTTTGTGTGCCGTTCTAAACCCCGCAATGTGCCTGCTGCGTATCGTGGTGTGGGGGATGATCAGCTGGGCGAGGAGTCAGAAGAAAGGGATGATCATTTATTACCAATGTGATTGCACTTTAAATGCCCAGCTGCTTCTTCAGTCCCCCAAACCAAAGCATACTCAGCCAGATTTCTTAAGCAGTCTCCACTCCAGTCTCTCATCCCATCCTTAACATTGATCTTGCTTTCCAGTTTGCTTTTGATTTGCATTCTCTTCTCACTAGTAGAAATGCCTTCCCTTTGCTCCCTATTTTGTTTTTTTTTTTTTTCTAGAGAGGTACAGTTACAGGACAGATAAAATAATAGGGCCTGTGCAGAAGAGGCTATCACACTATCTCTTGGTATCAGAAGGTACAAGATAGTTACAATAAGCAAAAAAGTGTGGCAGGCTCCCTGAGTCCTGAGTCTTTTTTAAACATAATTTTCACAAGTTTTTGAGACACTGGATTTCTTTAATTAAAAAAGGGGGGGGGGGCAAAGAAACATTATTTATACAAGGTTTGATTGCTTTCATGCTGTTACTCTGTACCCTACAGTAGTCTCCATGAGAACCTGGATGTAATTTCTTGCTGCTTGGAACTACTCTATGGTGATTACTTGGTTACGTTCCAAGTATTTCTATTTGGTCTGAGCCTGGGGATGTTGCAGGCTTGCTTCTCCCACCTCTGGGATTGGGATGGGGAAAATGTTAATTTCCCACTTAGAGGATTATAAGATACCATCACATCAGTTGTTGGCAGTGGAGTGACCTTATAGCTGGAACTGGGCCCTGGATTGTGGCCTTGTGGTCATGGACCTTATATGGCCAAAATGCCTTATCCAGAAGTCTTGTCTGTTGGAAAGGGAAAGTGAATGGGACCTCTTGTGCTATAGGGGTTTCAGAAAAGGTGGGATCTCCTTGATGGCTTTCTTCTCCCACTCACAGTAAAAGCTTTAGGCAGAGCTTTTCTTCTAAGCTGTTTCCCTCTACCAGTATTTCTATTTCTATGTTGCACTTTCTTCACAGGCATGTCGACTTCCCCCTTCCCTCCCTACCAAATCTTCTGGAAAGGAATGAAAGCAGAGGTGGGATATCTAGTGCTTTGCCATCCTGTGCTCTGGGTGTGGAATGCTGCTGCACCTGTCCCTTCTGGCTCAGGGAAGTATCTTCTTGCCCACAGCAGTTTCTGTGGGGAGAGGTTTTGAATCCTCTGATGCTTCCACTTTTTTGTTTAGGCCATGTGCCCAGAAAGAAGCCTGGCCCGATCTTTCCATAATAGTGAACCTGGGCCATTGAAGAGTAACATGGCTCCACTGGACACAAGAGGGCGCCAATAGGCAGGGGCTTTTAATAGCTTTTAGGGAAGAAAAAAATTATTTCATCTTTGGACTTTTAAATACTATTGGAATGATTTTTTTTTCTTCTTTCTAAACAGGGAAAATAATGTTATAAAAGCATCTTTTTTGTTAACTTGTTTGCATCCCTCCCCCACACTGGTGTTTTAAAAATGCAAAAAGAAAAAAAAACTACATTTTTTGTATAAAAACACTTAAAAGATTAAAAAAACAAACAAACAAGTTGCCCTAGTCTTTTGTATGAAAGAAGAGGGTAGAGACACTGGAATGGAGTAAGCGACAACAGACCAATTTTTATCCTTTTACAGAGAAGGAAAAAAATATTTAATATTTTTGTTGTATAAGGAATAGCGCCTAAGGTAGGTACTTATACTCCTGACCTCAGCCCCACACACTCCCGTTTTAATAAAGCTATAGGACAGAGCAGAGTTGGAATTGGAAAGAAGGCAGGGCAGGAGATACAACAGAAACTGAAGGGAGCAGGGGATGCAAAAAGAATGACAACCATGTGTGTGCCACACACCTTTTAGCCCTGCAGCAAATCAGAATGACGCCCACCAAGTCTCTGCACCAGCGAGCGAGCCTGCCACAGATGCAGGAGAAAACGTTCAATACTAAGGGAGCGACGACAAAGAAATCTCGGGCCCCAGCCACAGTTGGGCAATCCAGAGGGAAGAGAGGGAGTACCAGATGTCGCCACTTGTGTCACACAAGCTAGAGAAACCCTATCTCTCCCACTGTTGAGGCACACCTACGTCCCACCCACTGCCTTACCATACGGTACTGTCTACTCTTGGAGAGCTGAGACCCTGGCTAGATCCTCCACTCCAGGATAAGGCTGAGCAGTCCTCGTTCTCTAGACTGCTTTTATAAAGATTGGATTAGGGTAGGTGAGAAAAGTGAGAACTGTAATGATTTTAAAAAATAAGGTAGAACCAGAGAAAATGTCACAGCTGCCGCCATGTAGCACCAGCAACCAATTCTTGCACTTCTCCTCCCTGTCTCAGTAATCCCCTCTGCAGAAGATTCGGGTAATTGGAACAGCTCTTTCTTCCCTGTAAAGTCTGCTGGTACCAGGTTATAACCTGGACAGTGGAGAGTATCTGCCTTAGGCTCGTTTGTGCAAGAGGGCCACCTTAGGTCTCCTTGAGGACATTTATCTTGGCGCAGATCTTGAGGGCAGGGCCCAACTTGATGTTCATGGCACTCATAAGATGCTCTTCTTTAAGTAATAAAAGGGCCTGTCCATCAATCTCCTGGGAACGAAACTCCTCTGCAATCTCTTGGCAGCCTGGAAGGAAACGGTGGGAATACATGTGAAAAGCTATGTGGTGGTACATACAGATGACAGGAGGGGGAAATTGAAGGTGAAAAACAGGGGAATCCGGTAGTGGTTAATCCCAATGTACTCATCCTAAATTCAGGAATATAAAAGTCTGGGGTGGCAAGCTTTGGAAGTAAAGTGAAATCCGAGAAACTGGCTATTTAAAAAAGCCAAGAGGAAAGAATAACAAAGTTGTTCTATCACAGAAATAACTTCATTCAACTAGCTTGAGGGAGAAAAGGGAAGGAGCAAGATCATATGTTTTCTTTTACACTAGCAAAACAAAGTTCAGAGCCTTTATGACATCTTTGTTTAAGAGCCCAGGGTTCAGACAAATGGCAAAAAGGGTAAGTTGATTTTCTTTTCTAGAGAAAACCATCCTTTGTCAAGAGTTTATAAACAATCCTGCCTCGAAGAGTGTAGGATAACAGTGGCCCCTACTTTCCTAATCCCATTAGTGGAAACAGTCTTTTATCCATGGCAGGTGTCACAAAAATCACATATAAAAAATACACTTTATCTAAAAATTACTGGTAAGAAATAGAAAAGTGAAAATCAAACACTGCAAGATTGCGGACATAGTAGAGGACAATCAGCCCAAAAGGAAATTAAACCAGGGTGTGTGCAAGTTACTTTGTGTAAATATGTAGAACCCCTGCCATACCATACTTAAGTGCCTACTGCTTAAAAGTCCATTCTGTTCCCTGTCACAAAGGCCCATGTGGGATAATCTAAAGAAAAGTAAACCTGTATGTGATCTGGGTTCTCCTGGATAAGGCCCTCAATACCTTGTAGAGAAGCGATAAACTCATACACTTCTTCTACACTCCAACGGCTGGGATTGCTGGACAGGAACACAGGGTTGATGCCATGTAATTCTGGTGTCGGTGGCGCCGTATTGGGGTTCCCCAGGTCACGTTCTCCATGCCCAGTTCGCACAGATAAAGGCCCAGGAGATGTTGGAGAGAGTGCTTCATCGTAACTGGAATTATCTGAACCCCGGCTAGAGTCCTCTTGACCCTACGGAGAACAACACAAAGCCATGAAGTCATGAACAGTGTCAGGACGTTTCTTTTCTTCGCCCCTTCCCAGCCAACAGGGTTTGGGTTAATACTAGGCACAGAGCAAAAACTAGTATTAGAGTGAAGAAACTGTACTTTGTTGGCAAATGCCCAGAGTCACTAGTCCACCCTCAAGTAACTTCCAAGTATAAACTATCACTTTCTTGATTCACCCCTTCTTCCAACAATCGATCTAGATTGTCAAATATAATGTGATATAATGATTAGTGCGGACATGAACCAGTAATCACTTGAGAAGAGACAAGGAGTCACGATCTCTTGGAATCTGGACAAATGCTATCAATACAGAACTCAAGAGCTCTGGTCTCATACTCTTTTATCAGGGCAAAGGAACTGCCTGGCAGGAAAAGAGGAAGGAAGAAGGACCATTTTAAAGGTAGCTGGCCGTGCAATGGAAGCTCACCCGGTGGCGCTTGCCCTGGATCTTGGCACGAGCGATGTCCGAGGAGCTGCGGCGGGGTCCCCGCCGACGAACGCGAGCATAGTTGGCTTCTTGGAACTCTTTCATTTTTTTCCTCTTCAGCCGGAACTGGTGACTACAGCTCACATTATACCTACAGGTCGGGGCATATACGGAGTGTCGGCAGTGCTAGAGGAGACCGCCAGGCTACCCATGGCTACGTGGGAGTTGGTATTTTAAGAACCGACTTGGGGAAGAACACAAAAGCGAAGACCGGAAGCGTCAGCTATGAGATGATCCTAGGGAAGGGGCCCGCTATTCGATGGAGGAACTGGTGCTGAAGGTAAGGAAGGGGCAGGTGCCCACAGTACCTCTTAGCGCAGGTCATTGAGCAGAACCTCTTGGAGCCTCGAAACTGCTCAGCAGGAGCATACTTCCCGCAGTACTCACACTTCAGGAGGTTCGCCGCCTTATCTAGCTCTGGAAAATAACGCATCCCTTGGGAGCCTATTGCTGATCCTGCTGCTGCTCAGGCCATCATTAGGCCCACAGCTGGCTAATTACTCTCGGGGTTTGCCCCTCAAGACCTACACAACCTAATTCGGAATCCCTAAAACAAAGTTCAAAATCCAAAATCATAAAGACACGTCCTTCAGGAACATCATGGCCTTCCTGACTTAAACCAGCCCAGTTTCCATCTTCAGTGACTAACTTAATCCCAATTTATACTCTCAGGTTGCCAACAAAACTGCATTTTAGAATAGGAGAGAGGAACTAATTACTAGCTAGAAAGATGTTGGATCCCTCTCCCAACACAAGTTTACAAAAGCAGTGGGAGTAATATAAACTGGAGTCCTTAATATAGATGATAAAACCTAGAATGAGAAATGGAAATTTAGAAATATCCTATTTTACATCACCTTTTGAAAAATACATACTTAGAGTAAATAATTCAAGAGGTTAGCTTGATAAAATTACCCTAATTCTATAGGGAACTCCTTTTGTGTGATTCTATACATTTTGATATTTAATATCAAAATGTTCCTGCATGTGGCTGGACTTCATACAACTCCCACTTTAAATAATTACTATTTCACACTGAGTGCTCAAACACATCTATCTCCCTGAGCCTCCTTCCCCAGATGGGTCTCTAAATAAATACTTACCAGCAGATGGGCTGTCCCCTCCCAAGGGGCCCCCTGACTGATTCTCATTCAGCCCTGTAGGCAGGCCAGTCTGTAGTGGCTTCTCAGACTCTTTCAGTAACTGAGAACAACCCACCTGTGCCAGAAAAAGTTTACAGTTAAGTTAGCCTAGTTCCTTTCTGCTTCTCTATAACTTTCCCCAGTATTTCTCACTGCCATGTCTTTGCCTGGTTCTCAGAGTTAATGGCCACGTCTGGTTTAGAAAAACATTTCTCAACATGGCAATCAAGAGGCCCTACCTGGCTCTTTTCAGATAAGCCACTGGAAAACATGTTCTTAACTTGGCACCCTAGCTTGTCCTTTTCCTTCCAAAGTTGCAGACACCTGCATTCTAGGCCTAGTTCTGCAACTCCTGGTATCTAGAAAAGTCCCTTAACTTCTCTACCACAAATTTCTTCATCATGAGACAGCCTAGTTTGTGTAACTAAACATTACAGCTTCTTCCTTCTCTTCTCCTCTTCCCAACATTTGCATTTGTTGGTCTATACATACGCTTTCCTTTCCCCCTTCCCTTCCTCCTCCACAATTAACTATACAAACAATAGAATTAAACCATTCTCCAATAATTAAATAGTTCTGAGATTTGATTTTAGTGAACTTTGGAAAGATAATAATCAGATCAAGTCCCCACTTGAAAGTCCCACCTTATGGCCCTGCCCTCACCGGGAAAGGCTCTGCTCCTTCCTGGATAACGAAGCCTTCAATGATGTGGGTGAGAATCTGGGGCTTCACGATGGCCTGTGGGGGTTTTGAGTCACCCATTTGTCTGGACACCATGGCTAGTGTAGGGGGGGGCGCAGCTGGGGCAGGAGCCAAGGCTACTAGTTCACTGCTTGGAGTACTAGCATTCACACCAGTCACCGGTTCAGCTTTCTCTGGAACAGATTAAGGAACCGATAAGAGGATGACGTAACTGATCCATCTATTAACCAAGCCAGTCTGATCTTCCACAATAATACATGTTCACCTTTGATCATTCACCCTGGAGTCCCTGTTTTTGGATCTACCCATTGGTCCACCAAGTTCAGGGTCATCTTCTACAGAACCAGATTTAGCTCTGAGCTCACTCAGAACAGTTCTCTAATCTCTGCACTCAAATCACACTGCAGAAGTCAGTTACCTCCAAGACTGCTCTTCTCCTCCATGGCCTTTGGGCTTTCGGCTACTGGAGATGCCTTGGCAGGAAGCATTGAACCCAATGTGGAGACATCATCTCTCTCCTCCTCAGACTCTGCCTTGCGTTTGACAGCCAATGTCTGGGGTTTGCTCTATACAGTGAAAAACAGGAAAGAAACCAAGATGTATGAATGAAGGACATAAGGAACCTCAATGACCACCATACTATCAGTGAAAATGTTCTTGGTTCCAGATTACCCAATCTGCATACTTCCCATGGTACACTAGAATTCCCGGTCATTCCCAAGAAGTGTATCTTCTACATCAGGACAAAAGAAAATGTCACATTTAGTCCTGACCTACACCTCAGGATTCTAGTTCATTATGGCTCCACCGAGAACCAACGTTTTTCTAAAGACCAACTTAAGTGAGTAAGGCTATCTTGACCTAATTTAGTACAGATCCAAAAACCCAGAATGATTTCAGGAGCAAATCAAGCAGTGTGAAGTACAGATTATTATACACGGTAATGTCTTTCCTACAAAAGGAATCAAATAAATACCAGTATCTTAACCTTCCATCAATGCCTCTCTTACAAAAGGACAAACCATATCTTTTAAGTGTTACAGTTTGTAACAAATAGTTGTTACAGATGAAACAATATGATTCACAGAGCAGTTGGTGCAATACCATATTCACCTGCCATGCTCACTCACCCACACATATTATCTATTTGTTATGGACTAAATGTTTGCGGTTCCCCTCCCCCACCCAATTCCTAAGTCCTAACCCCAGTATGGCTGAATTTGGAGATGGGGCTTCTAAGGAAGTAATGAAAGCAAAATGATAAGTATCAGTATCTCAACCTTCCGAACTCATTACTCCCCTCCTAAGTTAAGTTCTATGTCCACTGAGCCCCAGGTCCACTCAAGACCTCACTCACCGGCAGGTGCACAGACTGCATGTAGAAGGCAGCAGGTACCTGGGCCACAACAGGTGAGGAGGTCGTAGCCCCACCCTTTACCACATGCGCTGTCCCCTGCACAGGAGCGAGGCTCATCCCAGACGCCAGCGTGGGAGGGCACTCTTGCAGGGCCCCGGCAGGCTGGGATGAAGGTGGCGAGGAGGCCAAATGGGCCTGACTGGGCTGCACTGTATTGGGCATGCCCCGGGAAGTAGGGACAGCAGCGGCCAGCTGTGCCAACCCCAGAGCCTGTGCCTGGGCCGTCCCAGGCTGCCGGGTGCCCACCACTTGCACAGGGATATGGGGTGGTGGTTGCTGGGTAGCTGACATCTTAGCAGCGCCTAACTGAGGAGGCTTGATAGGTGCTACAGGTGGTTTGGACTGAATGGGGATGGGTGGCTTGGGGGTTGGGTCAGGTGGGAGGGACAAGGGTGAAGACTGAAGCATGGGTTGAACAACCAGGGTCTGGGCTTGCTGCTGGGACTGGGAAGGAGGGACCTGCTGAGTAGGTGGGACCTGCGGTGGCTGAGGGGCAGTGAGGGTGGCAGCTGGGGGCGGGGGCGGCGGCTGCTGCTGCTGCTGCTGCTGCTGAGCCAGCTGGAGGTGTGTGGCTGTGTGGAGGAGCTGGGACTGCCGGTGCTGGAACTGCTGCTGGTGATGGATGGCGATCTGCTGCTGGATCACCACCTGTTTCTGCTGGAGGTGGATCTGCTGCTGTTGCTGAATCAGGGAGTGGGGCTGGATCTGCGTGTAGGTGGCTACAGCAGGGCGCCCCGAGCGGAACAAAGAAGAGCGGAAAATTATCATCGTTACAAATTGAAAGGGAAATCACCTTTCCAAGGTGCACTTGGGTCTGGGATCACACAGTGAAGGGAAATCGAACCTGGCGGACCCAAGAGATAATTTCATTCACACTCTTGCCTCTGAGTCAGACAAAACCAAGTCTCTCTCCATAGTGAAGCACCTCCAGGGAAGAAGTCCCTTGCCCAATCATTTCACGGTCCTTGGTACTTTCTTGCAGCTATCTAACTTTTATTTTCTTTGCTACACTAAATCCTGATAGTTTGACCCAGCAAAGGAGAATGGCTGGCCCATCTCCTGTATGATTAGACTGAGTTCTTCAAGGGTTGAGTCCTTGCTCTATTCATTTTTACATCCCTAGAACCCAGCCCCATGCCTGGCACATGATAAAGACTCAATGGTCACTGAGGGAATTAATGTCCACAAAGATAAAGATTCCAACATCCTCCCACGAATGCCTGGGTTTTTCAGACTCATCAGTTTGGTCACCACCTAGAAGAAGGCATAAGAGTCAGTGGCTGCAGGTCCAGCCTTTATGCAGTTTCCTCCACTGCAGGTGAAGCCAAGATACACCAGTCTCCCAGATCGCCCAGAGAGCACATATGACATGAAAACACTTTGGAAACAGAGTGCTAGGGTATGTAAATACTAGGTGGTAGTAGTACAGCCGGTGATTAACTCTTAACTTTTTTGTAAGCAAATCATCCAAACAGAGCAACAACTGAAGTGCCAGAAACAAGGCAGGTAAAAATAAACATTACCAAGTGAGGTATGCACATCTAACTATACCGAACCACATTCTAAAAGCAACTATAAACCATTTGAGGTTATTATTATTTATTCCTTTTTTTATCCTTATCCTTGATACAGATGATCACAAGTTAACTATACTAAACCGTTTGCTAGTCCTGAGTGCTCTAAGGCACTTAGACCATCTCCACTCTACCCTGGTCCAACTAATCATCATTAAACAGAGTAAGGAGAGAAGTCATCCCTTGCACTAAATCGTAAACTCCATGGGGACAAGGAATCTGTTGTTCAAACATGCATCCCCAAATAATACATTATATGTTAATAACTAAAAAAAAAAAAAAAAAAAAAAAGATGCATCCCTAACACCTCCTACAACACAGTAGGCAATACCCAGTAAGAACTGGATAAATGAATGGGTGGGATGGATAAACTGACAAACTCAAGGCCTAAGAAGGGGACAAAGCAATTTGTACAGATTGCTGCCTTGTGGAACAGAGATCTACTTCTGCTACCTGTCCTACTCTCTCCCTGGACTAATCTGATAAAGGCTGATGTGATTTTTTTTTTCCTTCCACTACTCCAGGACCCAGAGAAGCAGGATAAATGGCAAAGAAAAGTACTCTGAGGATTTCAAACAAGTTCTGAGAGAATAATGACATTGTGAGAGGTGAGAGCTTACCTGAGCTAATAAGGGTCTGGCTGGGAGCAGGTGTAGCTGTCCGTGTCAGGTTCATGCCCACATTCTGCTGACCAGCCCCATCTGCTTCTGCCTTCTTGGCCGCTGCACTTTCTGCTTCTGTCTGGCTTCCCTGACTCACAGTCACTGTTTGGGCTGCAGGCAAGGGCTGCACCACTCCTGTGCCCTTCCTGGGACAGCTCCCACCCCCACCCATTCCTGAGGAAGGCAATGGACCCAAGCCCCCAGGTGCCTGGCCACCACCACCTGGCCCCATGGACCCTGGGATGCTACTCCCACTGCCTGTGCCAGCTTGACTGAGGTTGAGGGACTGGCCTGAGGCCCCAGAGGAAGCCTGAGCCACAGCGAGGGCTTGGCTAGAGGCCTGGGAGAGGCTAGAGACAGGGGAGGCTCCAGGAGGAATGGCCTTCTGAGTAGAGCCTTGCATTTGGGGTCCTTGGGCTGAGGCCTGTTGGTTCCTCACTGCCAAATTCTGCACCTGAAAGATAAGAAGAAAAACATATATTGAGAAGAGGGGAACAGGAAGCATGAAGGTCAAAGACTTCTGTGACCGATTCAGAAGCAGTGAAGACAGCTACAGATATTCCCAGCCCCCTTCAAAACTTGTCCCCTTACCTTTACAATTACATACATTGAAGTCCTTCCAGTCACCCGGGGAGGGACTCTTGAATCCTATTTGATTTTTAGTCTCCTTCATTCACTATCAAATCTATCAGCAAGTTCGCTCATTTATTCCTTCGAAATGTCTCAAATTTTCCTTTCTTCTGTTTATTCATTCAACATTGGCCAAATACCCTACTATGTTTCCGGTAGTACACTGGATACTGGAAATGCAGGGATGAAAGACAATGTCCCTGCTCTTAATAATGAGTACTTTCTACCAGAAAAGACAGACACGAAAATCACCAATAAACCTGTCATACTATACAGAGATATGCACAAAGTGCCATGGGAGCACAGAGGAGGAAGACAGACTCAGCCCGGGGAGACTGGGGAAAACTTCCTGAAAGTCTTTTGTTTCATCTGAGACTCCATGGGTGAGAGGGAAAGTGAAGTTTGAAGACACAGGTAACAACACTTGGAAGACCATCGAGTGAAGAAAGAGCAGAGCATTTTTGGAAATTATAAATATTTCATTATGTTTGGGGTGAGTTAGAGGGAGTGACAAGAAATGAAGCTAGGAAGACAGGCTGAGGCCGGGGAGGTAGAACCGTGCCAGATCGGGAAGGGCTCAGTATGTTCAAATGAGGAAGAGAAAGTCTGTCTTCCCCATTGTTGTATTTCCAGCATCTAGCACAGTGCCTGATAGAGTAAGTACTCCGAAATATGAAGAGAAGACTGATGAGCACTTCAAATGACAGGAAGCCACTGAAGACTATTAATCAGAATAAAGATCATCAACACTACAGCTGAAACCATTCTTTTAAACACTGCTGACAGAAGTGTAAATCAGTAAAACTGCTTTGAAAACAGTTTGGCATCCTATCCTAAAGCTGAACATTCACACACCCTCTGATCCAGGAATTCTACAGGAGCAACTCTTGCTCCTATAGCAACAGGAGGCATGTGTAGGGAAGTCCACAGCAGCACTACTCAGTTAATGGAAGTCTGGAAGCAACCCAAATGGCCATTATCAGAAGAGAAGATGAATGAACCACAGTATATTCACATGGTTCAATACTACAGAGAAATCGAAATTAATAAAATACAACGACATGCAACAATACAGATGGATCTTGACAATAAGCTATTAAGAAAGTATTCCCCCCAAATTACATACAGCACAAAGACCTTCTACACTTAAATACAAATATATATATATATATATATTTACAATATATATACACAATATATATATACATATATATATACAAATATATATATATAAATACAATATATATATACAAATATATATATATATATATATATATATATATATATATATATATATATAAAATGTGTGTGTGTATAAAATATATGGAACGTATGGTATCTGGAATTTACTTCTAAATAATCCACAGTGGAGGGAAATGGCCTAGAGAGAAAGGCTGTGTGTTGATAAATATTGCAGCTGGTTAGCAGGTGTGCAGAGATTCGTGTATTTTTCTATTTTTGCATAAGTGAAATTTTCCATAATAAGTACTTTTGAAAAACCCATGTAAACACAATAAAACTATAGAAAAAGGGACACAGGGCAGGATGAACCTAGGAATCAGAACCATTGTTACCATAGGTAGGGGCAGGCAGTTGGTGGAGCTGGGGAATGCTTATTACATCATTAAAACATAGTAAGTAAATAAGATTGGGCCATGATTGGACCACTGCTGAGAGGTATCATGAACCAAGAATTATGACTTATCAAACTCGGCACACCAGAAATACCATTTAAAATAACGTTAGGAACAACATGTATTTTCTTATTGAAAAAACCTATTCTGATGATAATATGGAAGACGCTTAGAGGTAGACAAGGCTGAAGTCAAGAGACCAATTAGAAAACTAGAAGAGTAATGCAGGTGAAAAATACAAGGAACCTGAGTTCAGGCAAGCAGTAAAGAGGTGAGAGCTTTTGAGAGAGCTTTACAGGACTTTACAGGAATTACCAGGATGGGGTGTTGGGGCGCTTAATGTGAAAGGACAATTATATAGTTTGTTTCCAATCAGCTTTCC
This sequence comes from Lutra lutra, assembly GCF_902655055.1. NCBI lineage: Eukaryota > Metazoa > Chordata > Mammalia > Carnivora > Mustelidae > Lutra > Lutra lutra. The sequence continues at coordinate 91,756,223 of NC_062285.1, forward strand.
ATAATGACTACTCAAAACTTTCCTAGTCTCCCAATATACCTCAGAACCACTTGCTCTTCCCCATCTTCCTCATCACCCCTGCAGAGATGATAAAATCACTATGTGAGCAGTTCCATCACCAAATCTATAATCCCCTTCATGAATCCCCACCACCACCTTTTCCCTGCTCTCCCCTCTATCAGCCCTCCTATCAAATCCTTCTCCACACTCAGGGCCTCAACTCTCCTCCTTCTCAAGGAGCTTATGCTATCAATTCCTTCCTGTCTCTTCAACCTCCCCTCTAAGGCACCCTCCGATCACACCTGAACCCCAATTCCCCAACCCCAGCTTCATCCCCCTTTCCTTTGATTGCTAAACTGGTAATAATTGTTTACATTCACTGCATCTATTCTCACTATCCAGCCATTCCTCAGGTGATACTAGTTTGGCTTCAACCCCCCCATACCCCCAAACTCCACTGAAATGGTTCTCTGTCAATATTGGTAACTCTTTCTTGTCCTACTACATTTGACAGAGGACTCCCTGCCACTTCTAACGTTCTGCTCCCTTGTCTTCATGACGCTACACAATCCAGATTTTCCTGTTTCACCTTCTACTCCCTCTGCCACTTCATCAGCCTCTACTGACCTTGAGCTGTTCTATTTTCTAAGGAGCAGTCCTAACCCTCAGGGTTCCATTTCTCATACCAATCCGTACCTTTCCCTAAGCAATGCCAAACGCTCTCTTGACTTCCATTATCCTGTGTCTACTCTTGAATGTTTATTTCCATGCAGATCTTCTCTCTATACTCAAGCACCAGCTATCTAAAACTGCTGACCTCATGACCCAGTGACTCACAAGCACATCCAAGACAGCGGTGTACTAAAGTTAACCTCACCAGAAGTTCCACTTCTCCAACAGTCTACCTCTCTAGTCATACTACGCAGTCACCTCACTGCTGTCACATCTCGTCCCTGGCACCTCTCTCAACTGAATCAGCTTTCCTTTTTCAAAGATCTTCTAAGTTTTTTCTCAAATCTATTCATTTCTGTCCACATCCATTGTAACTGCCTAACCCAAACACCATCTTTCCTCTAAATTGTTGTCCCTAGATTCACACTCATTTATTCACACACGCTTCCATTTATTCTCTACAGAGGAGCTAACATAGTCTTTTTGTTTTTTTTAAGATTTTACTTATTTATTTGACAGAGAAAGAGACAGTGAGAGAGGGAATGCAAGCAGGGGGAGTGGGAGAGAGGGAAGCAGGCTCCCGGCTGAGCAGAGAGCCCCATGCCGGGCTCCATCCCAAGGCCCTGGGATCATGACCTGAGCTGAAAGCAGATGCTCAACCCACTGAGCCACTATGCCCCCAACATAGTCTCTAAACAAACAAATGAACAAGCTTCAAACCCCACCATGTGATTTCCAAATTTAAAATCCTCCCATAATGTCCTATCACCCTTCACATAAAGCCCAAAACCCTAAAGACTCTCCCCAATGCCCTGCAAGAAGAAGTCTCTCCTACCTCCCCAGCACCATCTCCATCCCGCTTTGCCAAACTCCAAGCATGCAGGTCTTCTTTCAAGTCCTCAAATATATAAAGCTCCTTCCCTCCTCTTTGGATTCAAGGGGTATTTGGACATAAGGTTTCCATTGCCTTCACCACTCTCTTTCCATGCCTTCACCAGACACCCAATTTAAATGTCACCTCCTCGGGGCGGTCTTCTCAACTTTCACCCCAATCCCAAGGCTGAATAAGGTCTCTTTCTGTGTTTTCAGAGCACTCTGTACTTTCTAATGAAGCAATTGTTAAGCCATTCAGGTGATTTTTGTTTAATGTCTGGTGCTTCAGTGATTTGTCATCTCTAACTTATTTAATCCTCAACACACTCCAAGGTAGGTATTTAACAACAGCTATTTTATACATGAAGAAACTGGCAAAAAGATGTTAGGCCGTCTGCCTAGGTCACACAGTAAGTCATGGACTTGGAATCAGATTCTTATTTTCAAACACTACTCTGTCCCTTCATATATTGACACCCAAATATCTGATGAGTAAAGAGATGGATAAATCAAAGAACTGGATATGAAACCAGTCTCAACCTCATCCTCTGATCCCGATGCTGTTACCATAGTCTAAAACGAACGTCTGGGGCTCCTGGGTGGCTCAGTGGTTAAAGCCTCTGCCTTCGGCTCAGGTCATGATCCCAGTGTCCTGGGATGGAGCCCCACATCAGGCTCTCTGCTCAGCAGGGAGCCTGCTTCCTCCTCTCTCTCTGCCTGCCTCTCTGCCTATTTGTGATCTCTGTCTGTCAAATAAATAAAATCTTTAAAAATAACAACAACAACCAAAAAACGAACGTCTTACCCTAGTAACTAAATGAGCCCTAAGAATCTCTTACTGGGTTCCTTAACTCCTCTTTCTTCTCCAGGCACATGTTCCCAGATGATTCTTTCCAAAGTATTGTCCTTATCCTATTAATCTGCTGTTCAATAGCCAGCCATGACCCCTGCTACCTACAAAGTTACTTGGCTTTCATACTTCTCCCTGACAATGACCTTTTCTAACATCAGGTGTGTTGTCTCCACTTTACCCACTCATCCCCAATTCAGTCACATACAAGTCATGGCTTTACACACACTGTTCTCTCTCCAGTTTTCTTCTAACTCCAAATCAAATTCTACCAATCTTTCGAGAATCTGCTCAAGTATCCCAAAAGTCACTGAGCAGGAATGCAGCCAACTCTTCTCTAAACTCATGTGTCACTCTGAGTTAGGACCATTTACTTTGTACTCTTTTGGGCACTAAGGTCTTTGTACTTCTTTGTTCTCTAAGATCTTTGAAGACTTGATTTGTCTTTCTTTCCAAGCTTCCCAAGTTTCTAGTATATATCTGAGCACATCAGTAGAAAGAGCTCAATCTCACTATTTACTTGCTAACTGATAAACTAAGAGAATGAAAAAAGTTATTACGAGATCTCAATTTGTATTCCATCATAAGAAGCCAAAACTTCAGGCTCGAAATCCATGTCCATGTTTGGGGGTAAGGCACAGAAAGCAATGGTGAGGAACACTTTCCTGGGCACAGAGACCACTGAGAGTCAGCAGCCACAGTAACTCATAAAGAGAAGGACACAAACATCCTTCCTGCGACAGCCTGGTGGGCTTCATATCTACCTAACTGCAGAATTCCCTCAGCCATCCCTCACTTTAAGAGAGCACTGCAAAGAGAGAGAATTAAGATCCTGAATAAAACTGAGCCATGGAGGTCTAAAAGAATGTAAGGACATCTGCCCTGGATTGAGAATAAGGCTTCCCAGGTCCACAGGGCTGTTTTCAGTCAACTCCACCTCCCTTCCTAATTCAGATAACTCAAAAGTTACAAGGAATTCGAGTGCTATGGAAATGAAGAAAAGGGGAGAAAAAATAAGAACCCTGAGAAGTTGTCATGGGGTAGCAGGGTAGGCCCTGGTCTGTGGTGGTTCCCTTTATCCTCCCCAGTGCCCATCCGCAGGTCAAGTGGTTGCCACTGACCTGATCTGCATCTGTATGAACTCCCGGAGATGGAGCAGATGGCACCTCCTGCTGGACTGCAGCCACCGCCCCGTTAGGCATCAGGATGAGTTGGGAGGCTAGAGGCACATTCCGGCCCAGGGTCCGGTTTACCTGCAATAGGTTTCCCAGCTGTGGCTGGCAAGGAGAGGAGGAAGAGGAAGAGCAAAGGAAAGAGAACAAGAGAAGAAGAAAGACAGAAGAAATGGAAGGGAAGGACCACAAGACAAAATAAACAGAAGATACGAAACTGCTAAGCCCTGCCCCTTTCCACACCAACCCAGGAGACCCTTATTCTCCATATGCAATGAATCATCCAGAAGGAAACTTAGAATGTATATAAAACTATAGATTGATATCAAAGAGTCAAACATCAAAGAAGTTGAGACAATGAGGATTTTAGAGCAAGTATTTATGCGTAGTAAGTAGATAGGCTAAGAGATAACACTTAGAATTTGGGTACTCGAGCCACAGGTTTAAAGATTAGATTATATGTGACACTACTTCAGTCAAAAATACTAAGGCAAACACCTTCTCACTTAGGATCTCAATGCAATCTGCAGGCTACCTGTGAATACCAAGCATCACTTCTAGAGATAGGTAAGGCCTAGAAAGTCCATCAGCGTATCTTACCATATTTGGACAACCATATTTATATCAAACAGCTTTCACTCAAGTCTTTGCCAGGGGCAGAACAATTATGCCTCTGGAACAATGGCGGTTTTGTCTGTGGCTTACCCGTAGATACATCTGGGCCTGGGACTGGTTGAGAGGTGGGGAGGTGGTGTTCCCCAGTAGCACAGATTGGGTCAAAGTGGTAGCACTGGGAGAGCTCACACTCTGCGATCGGCTGATGAGCTGGGCGGCCGACGTGGTGGCCAGATTGATCTGTGTGGTACAGAAAGGAACCAGAACTAAGGATTTTGGAAAGGTAAAAAGAAATGCACATCACTGACAAATGCAGAGGGACACAGTCAAGAACAGAATATCTCATTTTCTTCTTTTTTTAAGAACAGACGATCTCATTTTCAGAGTCAGGGGGAAATGAATAATACCTTCCTGACCATAACTGTCATCCTGACTACTGCAGGGTAGTACCAAAGTAAAGAAACTAGTCCCTAACCACTAACCTAACTACTAACATTACTAGCTGAGAGGGAAAAGGAACAAAATGGAACAGACTTCACGCCTCATTAAAAGGTCCAGAGATGAGTCCCCTTCCTTTTTCATCCCCTCTTCGCCAGGATTTTCTTTCTCCTTTCTTAGACCTCCTCCCTGAGACTCCGATATAGGCTCAGGTCAGTTGTTTCCCTTTTACTAATATTGTCTACGTAAGAGCAATCATCATCATTCACGGCTCAATACACAAGGATGTTTCACCCAGAGACCCAGGGAAGGAAGCATCTCAGTGGGGAGACCCAGTACTACTCACTGAGGCCTGGGTGGTGGTAGTCTGCTGCTGGGCAGTGCTGGTGTTTGGGGAGCTGGCCTGCCGACTGGCAGCAATCGTGGCCTGTTAGAGGGGAAAAGAAACAAGAAAGAGCAGAGACAATGGAGGAAAAGACTGAATCTTGGAATCACAGGCACAAAATGTAATAGAGAGTTCAGATAAAAAGCCAGAGGCTCTACTATGGAACAAGGAAAAGTATATTCACTAATTCCAAAACCCTCACATTACCACATATGCCAGCCTAATAACTCCCACATAACCCTTCAGGGGCAATCAGGTACTCTGCCCCCCTCCTCCCACTTTCTTTTAGGTGGAAGAAGAACCTTTGATCAGATAATAATCATGAGTCACTCATATGTCTAACCCAGGGCTGTCTAAAACAAATACAATGTGAGCCACATAAATAATTTTCTAGTATGCATTTTTAAAAAGTGAAAAGAGGTGTAACTGGGTGGCTCAGTCAGTTAAGCGTCTGCCTTCGGCTCAGGTCATGATCCCAGGGTCCCAGGATCAAGTCCCGCCCTCGGGCTCCCTGCTCAGCATGAAGCCTGCTTCTCTCCCTCTCCCCTCCCCACAAGCTTGTGCTCGCTCTATCTTGCTCTCTTTCTCAATCTCAAATAAATAAAATTTTAAAAAATAAAAAGTAAAAAAGTGAAAAGAAACAGGAGAAATAAACTTTACTCAAGCCAATGTATCTCATTTCAATATACAACCAATAAAAACAAACTACTGAGATAGTTTATATTTCCTTATGCTATGTTTTTGAAATCCAAAATTGTACTATACAGCTCAATATGGACTGGCCACATTTTAAGTGCTCAACAGCTACACGTGACTAATGGCTGCCATATTGGACAGTGCAGTTCTGGAACACAGCCATTCTACCTCCTAATTCCTACTGCAACCCCAAAAACTAAGATCCCTTCATCCTCCTATAGGAGGACAGGAGGTAGAAAAGACTATGATTCTACCCTGAGTGGCAGGAGGAGTGGAAGCAGTATGCCCCAACCCACCTGTAGTGCCCATCCCCTCCCTCTTGGGCCAGCTAGCTGCTGACCTCTCACCTGCTGGACCGCAGCCAGACTATGCAGCTGGGCATTGCTGAGCTGCTGCTGGAGCATGAACTGGTGGAAATACTGAGCCGCGTTGGGCTGACGCTGCAGTGCCTGCAGAGCCTAAGAGGAAAAGAGAGGATCAACCCACTTAGAATGAATCACTCCTAATTCCTATTCTATGCAAATGACTGTGATAAGGTGAAAGGGACAATTGGGAAAAAGAAAAACAAAGGGAGATGGGGAATGTGGCTAAATCAACATCTGATTTGCCCATTTTTATATTAGAACTAGTAAGTTCACATAGTCTTCAAAAAGTGGAGAAACAGGGGTGCCTGGGTGGCTCAGTGGGTTAAAGCCTCTGCCTTCGGCTCAGGTCATGATCCCAGGGTTCTGGGATGGAGCCCCATATTGGGTTCTCTGCTCAGCAGGGAGCCTGCTTCCTCCTCTTTCTCTGCCTGCCTCTCTGCCTACTTGTGATCTCTGCCTGTGAAATAAATAAAGTCTTAAAAAAAAAAAAGTGGAGAAACAATTAATTCTGTTATTCTCTATTCTTGTATATAAAGAAAAGGAATATAAGCAATGTAACTCACAGGAACTCTTAATTCCCAAAATGGAATGGAATTCCCAAAATGACATAGCAAGAAAAAGAACTGGGACTAGACAAGTTGAAAATAAACTGGACATCAAATAATATAAAGAGAAGAAGGGGCACCAGGCTGGCTCAGTTGGTAGAGTATGCAACTCTTAGTCTTGGAGTTGTGAGTTCTAGCCCCAGACTGGGCACAGAGCTTACTTAAAAAAAGTAAAAACAGGGGAGCCTGGATGGCTCAGTCAGTTAAGCATTCAACTCTTGTTCTCAGCTCAGGTCTATGATCTCAGGGTCATGAGATCAAGCCCAAGGTTGGGCTCCAACATGGAGCCTACTTAAAAATAAATGAATGAAAAAAATAAAGACCATATTCTAGGGACACAATTCTAGGGACACAAAAGACCATGCTCTAGGACACAAAGGTGACAGAGCCCCAAGTGGTTGAAAATGATGAAAAATAGAGTAAATAGTGGCTTGTGAAAGATTTTATCAAGTAATATTTTCAAATAACTGGCATGTCAAACACATAAATGTTTATAAAGATGACACTGGTAATGCAGTTTGAGTGTCACCTTTGGGTTATTACTGTATTCTTATTCCATAATAACTAGAACTATTCTTATTTTGTGCCTAGTTATTCTAGCAACTAAGATATTTTGAGTAAAATGCCCCATTCCCAAGATTTTTTAAAGCATAGGATTTACTATTTGTCTAAAAATAAAACTCCAAGGAGTTTCATACTTCCATTACTCAGGATGATTTACAAGAGAGACCAAAGGTTAAAAACCTGACAATCCACGAAGAGAAACGGTTAGTTAGACTCTAGCTACATGAACTGAATGGTATAAAAAAAACCATGATTTGAAGACTGAATCTCATTCTCTGCTTGCTTGAACTGTTGTAAACTCCTAAGATTCTCAGAGTTGGAAGGGACGTTAGTTATCACCTAATCCAACTCTCCCAGTTTGCTGGAAAGGAACAACAAGCGGCTATCTTCCAGCATCAGTGCCCACCTGAAGCCAATATTCACAGATCACAGCCCCTCACACTTGAGCCTCACCTGCACCGCCTGCCGTTCATACAGTGACATCTGAGCTATCTGGGGCCGAGAGCTGCCCCCAGAGCTGGAGCTCCCATTGGTGGAATTGGAGTTCTGCTCACTCTCAGTCTCCATGATAGTGGTCCAGGGTCTCAAAAGCCGTTGCTCTGACTCAAGACCTAGATGGAAGTAGCGAAGGATTAAAATTCACACCTGATCTCAAACTATTATTTCCTGTTATTTTTCATGTTATCTAATACTCTTCCTCTCTTCCCTCCGTTATCCATGATTCCTTGGGCTTCTTTAACTACCAAATCTGCAATACACACTTATAACCATATGCTTCCTGTACCATCTTTTGAAGCTATCCAGTGTCTCAAAAGAAACCCTTACAGATTCCCTCATGACTATCTATTAAATATCAAGTGGCTAGAATGTAAGACCATAATACTAAGGCTACCTTACATTCCCATAGCATTTGTAACAGTTTAAAATAGTCCCGCTTAAAAGTTATTGTTTTCTCATTTTTACCTGCACCTGCAACATCAGTACCAACATCACCTTAACAATGGCCACCACCGACTGAGAAGCCACCAGGTGCCTCCTCTCGCTGGGCTAGGCTCTTCATCTCCATTACCTCTCATAGTGCTTTAAGGTAAATATGATTGTCCCCATCTTATAATTGTAGAAATGAGGTTTTCCAAGATTAAAGAAGTTATCCTAGTAGGTATCAAGTCTTTACATTAATACGTGCTGCTTCCTCAAACCAGGGGGAAAAAAAAAAAAGCAGTGTCATTTCGTTTGAGTGTTCACTGTCCTCATTTTATGGAGCAGGGGCTCAAGATACAGATATGTTAAATGCATCATGGAAAGTCATAAAACTAGAAGTAGAGGACGCCTGACTGGCTCAGTGGGAAGAGCATGCAAGTCATGATCTTGGGATCATGAGTTCAAGCCCCACACTGGGTGTAGAGATTACTTAAATATAACTTTAAAACAAAACAAAACAAAAACTAGGAGGTAGGAGAGCTAGTCTGCAGCCAAAATAGCTGTCTGATTCCAGCTCAGCTACTAATAAAGACACCGTGGGCAGATCACCTTCCCTGCCAGCCCCTCAGTTCCCCCATTTGTAGAAAAGCCTTCGCAACTGAATATATCATTTTAACAAATGACTACCAGGCATTAAACATATTAAATACACAGCAATGAAAGGCTTCAAGAAAGTAAAACTAAACTTTTCACTTTAGTAATCAGAGTTTACTCTCTGCGGTCTACACTAAAATTTGCCAAAAGACATGAAGACATTGCTAGGAACCAAGCAGAGACAGGAGAAAAGAAGCAAGAAGAAATATGCCTCCAAATAACACTAAATGACAGTAAGGGGTTTTGTTCATTCTTCTTTTATTTTCCTCTTTTGTTGGGCCTAGACACTACCTTCTCTACTCTGGAGGCACGGGGCCACTAGAAATATTAGGTCAGCAAAGCACTGTTTGGTTTAGGAATGTAAACATCAAACCAGAATTTCTGCTAAGGCCTGTCAACAGTTTTATCACAATGGATTTATCATAATGATTACATCCAAAATAAAGTAAATAAAATCAAACCGCTTGGCCCTGGAAACAGAGTTGGGGAGATTTCTTATTCAGTTCCCAATATCATCTGATCGCATCATTATCCCCCACACACTCAACCCATCTCTTCAGTTTTATTTAGGTGTAGCAAACATCACTGCAAACATGGAATATAACCCAAGGAGTACACAGGAGAAATCATATCAGCTTCAACTCTATAGTTATCTTCTCCCACAATATCAAAGCACTAAACAGATACAGACCCATGAATCCTCATTATCAGCATGTGAAGAAAAAAAGTGGGTAAGGATTAGAGGCAGCATGGCATAGTTGTATAGATCAATGGACTTAGTTTACTGTACTCAAAGACATGAGACCCCTTTTTCAGCTAGAGGAGACATTAACTCCTACATTCATAGGTGAAAATGCTTATACTGTAGGACCCCACATCTCCCCCAAAATGGAAGTCTTTTTTTTTTTTTTTTCAGATTGTGAAATGAAAATAGAGATGGAAAGATACTGGCTTAAGTAATAAAATCAGGAGAAACTGACATCAAAACCAGGAGTCCTGGACCCGAGGCACACAGATCTATTCACTTGTGATTAACGTTGGGACTGCACAATTAAATACAGAAAATGAAAACAACAAAAGGTTTGGGAGGCACAGTGCATTTAAATGTTCAGAATTACATCAGGAGAGAAAGTGTGAGAAGCTGATCCACAGAGGTGCCCACAATCGCTAAACTATTGTCACCCTGAAAGGTAGTATTTGAGTGTGTATGGGCTGGGTTGGGTTCATTGGGTCGGTTTGGGTGGGTAAGGAGCACAGACCTCTAGAAGGCAGGTAGAAAAGGTTAGTTAAGTGGACCTGCGACTGGGTCCACTGAGCCAAGAGTTGGAGGAAATAAATTTCCCTAAACCTAAAACTCTGTCTTGTAGAAAGTATGGGACACAGAAGGCGGCAAGAGAAGGGAGTAGGGGGTTGTTGGGGAAGACTGTGCCAAAGAAATGGAAGTGATCTGGAGAACAGGAATAGTAAGCGCCCAGGGGTCCTTGTTGTATACAGAACCTTGATGAAAATGAGGTTCCAAAGAGGAATCAAAGACACCGAGGGGAAGGGGACAGATAGAGTGGAGCCAGGAGTGAACTGACCCAAGTGTGCAGGGAAATGTGCTTACTGATAGCCGGGAGACAAGCAGGAGAGAGACAGACAGGAGTCAAGAATTGGAGACCGAGAGACCAAGCGGACCATAAAAAGCAGGGAGATTACCAGACAGCATGCTTGGATGGGAGGACCAAAGTCAGAGAAGGAAAAATGAATGAGAAAATGAGCAGTCAGAAGCAACTAGAGTGACGGACAGACGGCATTCAGCGCAGCGAAATGAATAGCAAGAAGACTTGGACAGACAGAGCCGAAGGACCGCAGAGCGAAGCGCAGAGGTAGGCAGGGAAAGAAACTGGGGGAGGTACCTGGGGCGTTACAGACGGAGGTGGCTGAAGAAACATCCCCGCGCAGCCAAGCCCCCAGAGGTCCTGCCCCTCCCCAACCCGCGGCCGCCCGGGTACCTTCGCGCCTGGCTCTGCACCCGAGTGCTCCCGGGGGGCGTCCACCTCAAGTGCCGGGGTCCCCAGTCGCCGGGCTGGGCGGGGGGCTCGCTCGGCCTCCGCGGCGGGCTCCCCTCTCCTCCTCCCCTTCCTGGAGGGGCGGGGGCGCCGAGGGCGGGGTGGGAGGTGCCCGGCGCGGCCGCGGCTCCCCGCCCCTCCCGCCGCTCCGGGTGCGGGCCCGGCCGCGGCTCTGCCAGGCCTCCGGGGCTCGCTCCGGGCCTGTCACTTCCTGCCGGGCCGAGAGGGTGGGGGCTGCGGGCCGGGGGCTGCGGGCCGGGCTGGAGGAGGGGGCTGGCGGGGAGGTGCTTCCGGGGCAGCTGGACCCCTCCCCCGTCCCTCCCCTCCCCTCGGCGCCCTCCTCCCCGTCCTCCCTCCCGCGCGTCCCTCGTTTCCTGCCGGCGCCCGTTGCCATGACGACGCCGCTCCCGGGCCTCTGCGCTCCAGGCCCCGGGGTTGGTTTTTTGTTGTTTTTTTTTCCCCCCCTCTCTCGCTCTCTTTCTCCTCTTTTTTTCCCTTCTTTCTCTCCGAGTTCTGCTCGCCGGTTGGAGGGACGAAACTGAGAAAGTGCTGGCCTCTAGTGGGGACCTCGCTCTCACCGAGGAGATGGGAGAAGGGAGGGAAGTGACGTGAAAAGGGGGGGGGGAGGTATTTTCTGGAGCTTCTGGGAATAAGGGATAGAAAGAAAGGATCAAAGGGACGGTCAAGCAGAGAGGGAGAAAGCGAAGCCACAACCCTAAGAGAAACCCTAAGGGAAAGGGAATTAAGCCGAGGAAAGGAGAGAACGGGGAGGGGGGGAAGGGGGAGAGAACGGGGGAAAAAAAAAAAGACTGAGGAATTGGAGAGAGAATGCTGATTGTTTAATCCCTCACCTCAACTCCGAGAAGGCGGGAAAGAAGGCTGCTCAGAAACTGAACCCATTAGGAGTTGACGTTCATTTAAAAGCAGCCACTCAATAAGACTTGCTTTGAGTAACACATTTAAGTCGGTAGCTTCAGGGATTTTATGTACGTGTGTGTTCTTAGATTTAAGTGTATGTAAAAGAGAACGACAAAAATAAGGGAAGAAGTATAAAGAGAACAGAACAATGGAGCTGTATTTGGGGATGCTAAACACTGGATGAGGCAGTAGCCTTTGTCATTTTATTTACGATAGCAGTTTGTCAGTTTTTAATTCTCCTAGTCTTGAGAATATTCAGGAAATATTCGCAGAGCACCTAGGATGTGTCGCCTCCTGATTTGGAAGCTTGGATTACTTCGGTGCACAGAACAAAGATAACTGCCCTCCTTTACCCTTACAGAAGGCTGGGGGACTCCTCGTGGACTAGTAACTGAGGCTGGTGCTTTTCTGGTGTCCTCTTAATCCAGTAACTATTTTTTACGTCATATTTTTTTCTAAACTCTGTTTTCGTCAGTTATTTTCTCTTAATTCTCTCCTTTAAAAGCCAATGCATGCTTTGTTTTTAGAGGAAAAAAATAGGAGTTTTCTCTTTGTTTATAAATTAGATCCGTTTAGATTTGCACCCAGAGAGGTGAGTTTGGACTCCTGGCTCTTAGTTTGTGGTAGCCAGATTTATGTCAAGAAATCCCTGCCAGGCTTCTAAGAACCAGCCAGACGAGTATGTGAGGGAAGAAACCGGAGGGCAGCCAAAGGACTGGAAAAGCAAAGGCATGAGGTATAGGGAGGTGAAAGGGTATGTTGTCATGATGGTTGACAGGCTTTGGCAGAGGATGAATTGAAAAGATTCTGGCAGAGAACTAGTGGTAAAAACTAGGTAAAGCATTAGTCATTTAATTCAAATTTAGGTTTTTGGCATGCCAAAGAAATGTAAAGCTTTCTTGCGGAGATGTACAGTGGATATTGAGCCTAAGCTGAATCTCCGAGCACCAATGAAAAAGTTGTATCCATAGATAATTTTCAGATGATATAAGGCTCACATTACTCATGTACTTCCATGGGTTCCATGGGAGAATTATTGCTTCTAAGTGTCTAAAGAAGGCCTGTAATATATTCCAAGGATAAGGAATCCAGGCGCCAGAGAGTATTTTTCCAAAAGCCTGTGGAAGTTGCGTACCTTGGCGGAACAGGGCCATTCCAGCCCCGTTGGAAGTGAAGCACTACTACCATATAGAGATGCATTCCGGCTCTAAAGATGTTTTGTATTCCCTGGTCACCAGCCCTACCTCTACCAAAAGTTACACATTTCGATGATATTAGGGGAAAAGATAGTGATAATGTATAATTTTGTTGAATGATCTCAATCTAGCCTGGGAATACTCACAGACCATGTCTTACGGATTATGAACCAGTAGTTTAATTTTCTGACCTAAAATCTTGTACCCCATATTTCACAGTAATTCTTTTCAACTCCATTTCCCTCTAAGACAGACCAGTCTTTCAGAGTCATGGGGTCGTAGCAGTTTTCCAAACACAATTTCAGGATGAAAAAGAAACGGATCAATAATAAAGCGAAGTATTGGGAAAAACGCCATCCATAGGAAAATCATTCTCGTGGACTAAATCAGCTTGGGAACAGGTACTGAAGAATGTGTCTCCCTCGATGTAAACAGAGCAAAACAATTTGTAATCCCTAGAAAATCCTTGACTGACTTTTCCTTTTTTTTTTTTTTAATTTTACTAAACTTTCTCATTTTCATTTAATGATTCTGCTGGAATTGGTCTTTTCTTTTTCAAACAAAATAGTTCTTCTGAATGGAAAGCTAAATAATTTCTTTACTCTGCATAACACTGAAAGTCATTAGCCTAAACAGGTGAAAAGGAAATGCATTCTCTCTGTTTAAGTAGAAGCCCTCCCCCTGCAAGCTCAGCTAAAAACGGAAAGATCAGGATTTGAAAGGAGCTCAGTTGTTCGACAACAACTAAAGCAAATAGAATAGTAGGTTGGCCAATATAATTTTGCATATCAACCTAACTTGAATAACCTTTCCTCAAAACTTCCAAGCCCAGCACTGCACAATGAATTGTAGAGGAAGAGTGGGCCCTTACCCCTCGAGGTGTTAGTACCATTGGAAAGTATCTGTTTACTGGAAACCAAGTAAGTAAACAAGTATGTTCGCGACTTCTATGCAAAGGTGGCCTGGATGAAGTAGGAAAAATAGGAAACCATAACCTTCACTCTAACCATCACCAATTGCAGGTGTGAACCACCATACGTGTCACACTCCCATCCCACCACCAGGCTATATGCCACTTTAAGGTCTAGTCGGGAGGAAATAAGGTGAAGATTAAAAGGACTTAGAGACTCTTAAAGTTTTTAAGCAAAAAAGAACTTTAAAATTATCCAAGCCCCTCAACTTTAATGGAGAAAATTGAAGGCTAAAAGATGAATGTAAAAGAGGGACATTTCGTAATCCCTACTAAAGAGAAGATGTCCAATAAATATTAGTTAACTGAATTAATTCCTAATTAATTTCTAATTAAATATTAATTAATTAATTAAAAACTAATTAATTTGCCCTTCTCTGAATAAACTTTATAATTTATTATATAGTTTATATATTAATGAATAACTGAATAAAATATACGGAATTTAAAAATAAAAAATGCCTCCTATTCCTCACCACTAATACCCATGATGGAGTTCTCAGGACACACTACCCTGAAATAAAGCACCTTGTTGTAGTGACTATTTTTAACTGAAGAGAGTTTGAAAAAAATGGCAGAAACCCGAAAGCCATTCTAAACTCCTGCTTCCCTCTTCCTTCTTCTCTAAAACAGGTCATAAAACCCTCCTGTGAGAGGTGCCCTGGGCAGAAAGGAACATCCTTATCTCTGAAGACAAAGGGACACCAAGACAAATCTCCCGATTTATAAAATTACCTCATACTCTTGTAACTTATGATATTCCCCTACTACTGTTCACTCTTTAACAAACCTAGCACAAAACCACACTGGTCTATATCTTTGGGTCTTCATTTTCTGATGAAGGCTCCCAAGTCACATCAAAATTATAATAAATAAATTTTGTTGAAATAAATTTGTAGGTCTGAGATGGGATCGCTCCTGCCCAGGATGCTAGGTCAGCAAACTGAAATTTAGATAAATGTCATGTCCCTGTAAATACTTCACTAGGCCAAAAACTCAATATATCCAATCAGCCAAGCCCCAAACACTAAGCCAAACCTGAGCTCGATAATTACTTCCTTGTTTTTTATTATTTATCCTATAAAAGCTTCCTGCCTTCTGCCCCATTTTGTAGTTCTCCTAATGGAAACTGTCCACTTGTTAAAGTGTTAAAGTTTGTTTGTGTCTACTACATTGTGTTCTTTAATCATTTTTTTTAAAGATTTTATTTATTTATTTGACAGACAGAGATCACAAGTAGGCAGAGAGGCAGGCAGAGAGAGACAGAGAAGCAGGTTCCCTGCTGAGCAGAGAGCCCCATGCGGGACTCTCCTGGGATCATGACCTGAGCCCAAAGCAGAGGCTTTAACCCACTGAGCCACCCAGGGGCCCATGTTATTTAATCATTTTTAAACAATTTGTATGCTTTTCTCTGGTTAATCTATCTTTGTCAATTTAACTCTCCGGCTTGGCCAGCGACGCTAAGAGTGTTAAGGAAAACTTTTTCCATCTACTACACTGACCAAACTTCCTTTAGAGTAGAAGTTTAAACTTACCATATTGATTGGTTTTTCTCAGTATTCCATCCAGCATGTCCATCAAAAAAAAATGGGTGGGGTCCCTGGGTGGCTTCAGCTCAGGTCCTGATCTCAAGGTCCAGGGATCAAGCCCTGCATCATCGGTGGTCCCTGCTTGGGGGAAGCCTGCTTCTCCCTCTCCCAGTCTGCCTGCTTGTGTTCCCTCTCTCACTGTCAAATAAATAAATAAACTCTTAAAAAAAAAAAAAAGAAATGGATACACCCCCACATCCTCGAGTAGGAAAAAGTTAACAATAACATAGGATTCAACAGTTTAAACGTTAGCATCCAATTAGGGCAAATAATGTACCTACTTTGGGCCTTGATTTTTTTCTGTAAAATAGGAATAACACCCTGTAGTTATTGGAAGTAAATATAACACTTATAAACTATTTCATACAATGTCAGACACACAGTATAATCTATTAGCCTATTGCATTAACTCAATATTTTTGTCATCACCAAATTATCTAAATCACTATTTTTTTTAAAGATTTTTTGTCTATTCATTAGAGAGAGAGAGCCAGCAAGAGCAGGGGTAGGTGGGGAGGGTCAGAGGGAGACGGAGTAGTGGACTCCTCGCTGAGCAGGGAGCCCGCCGACCAGGGCTAGGTCCCATGATCCCTAGGATCATGACTTGAGCCAAAGGCAGATGCTTAACCAACTGAGCCCCACATACCCTCCTAAATCTCTATTCTTTATTGAGAGGAAGAAAGAAAGAAAAGAAGGAAGGAAGAAGAAAAGAGAAGAAAAAAGAGTGTTTCCTTCCCTATGTACAAGATTTGCCTCCCTTTGCGGGGAGGAAGAGAGGATGCCTGGCTGGCTCAGTCAGAAGAGCATATACCTCTTGATCTCAGGGTTGAGAGTTGGAGTCCCAGGTTAGGTATAGAGATTACTTTAAAAAAAATTACCTCCTGGGGTGCCTGGGTGCCTCAGTGGGTTAAAGCCTCTGCCTTCGGCTCAGGTCATGACCCCAGGGTCCTGGGATCGAGCCCCGCATCGCATCGCATCGGGGCTCTCTGCTCAGTGGGGAGCCTGCTTCCTCCTCTTTCTCTGCCTGCTTCTCTGCCTACTTGTGATCTCTGTCTGTCAAATAAATAAATAAAATCTTTGAAAAAAAAAATTACCTCCTTAGGGCTTCCAGTGTGCCTTCTGGTCTACTTTTCTAGGTTTGGGTACAAATCCATGTTGAGACCAAGCATTAGATTTATACCACTTGGTGTTATGTACCCTAGGTCAAGAGAGCTAATCTCCTGGGAAGAAGTCCAAAAGGAAAAAATGATTTAAATATACTTAGAGCTTCTGTTCATGACTTCACATACATTATTGTGTTCAACCCTCTCAATAACCTTTTTCACTAGCTATTATTAATCCTTAATATAAAATGAAGAAATTAAAGTGTAGGAAGGTTGGGGAAATTGCTCAAAGTTCATGAAAATGGTAAGTAATAGAATTTAAATTCAATTCTGTCTGACTTCATCACATCTTTCATTCTATGAAAATAGAGTAGTGCGAAAGATCTATTTAAAATGCATAGCACACACATTAACGTTTGCACAAAGATACCTGGCATTTGCCACTGTAAATACATGCCGTGGAAGTCCCACACTGCCTTTGTTAGCAAGGGACCTAGCTATGGTCCACGAAGATACTGGAGAGATGTCTCAGCAAAAAAATAAAGACGAGAATTGTATATATTATTTCCCTAAATTCTCTGTTTTCTCCCTTGATGCTTATAATCTATGGTATGCAGAGAATGGTTCCAAAGATGTCCTCGTCTATGAAACCTGCGAATGTATTATGGCATGGAAAAGGGACATTAAAGTTGCAGATGGAATTAAGGTTGTTAATCGGCTGCCCTAAAAATAGGGAGATTGTTCTATATTATCTTAATGAAGCCAAATAGCAAGGATCTTTAAAAGTGTAAGAGGGAGACAGAATAGACAGATTGAATGTTGCCATATGAGAAGGACCGTCATTGCTGACCTTGAAGATGGAAGGGGACCATGAGCTAAGCAATGCAGGAAGCCTCTAGAAGTTGGGGAAAAAAACAAGGAAATGGATTTTCCCCTACAGTCTTCAGAAAAGGGCACAGCCCTGTGGTCCCTCAATTTCTACCCAATGAGATTCATGTCAGGCTTCTGACCTACAGAAGTGTGAGGTAATAAATTTGTGTTGCTTTAAACACTGAGTTGTGGTAAAAACTGTTAGAGCAGCAATAGAAAACTAACATGTAAGCTGACCAATATTTCCAAAAGCAGCAGCAAATTTTAGGCCTTTTCTGCTGCCTAAAGTCCATCTGATTGCCAACTTCATGACTCCTTTGTCTGCTAACAGCAGAATACAATATATTGTATCAATGCTTTGACTAATCAATGAATAAGTGCCAGGAATCATTTTGAGTGGCATCTTTTCAGTTCTGTGAAAATGATATTAACGTGTAATTTTCAAAAATGTAGAGTCCCAACTCTCCTGCAAATATAAGATGAAGAGGTGTCAAAGGTTTTCTATAACTTGTTAAGTAATGAAAGAACAAATGAGACATTAAAATCAGCTCAAAGTTTGAGAAGCTTGGTACTTACAATTTTTTCAAAAATATTTTATTTACTTATTTGACAGACAGAGATCACAAGTAGGCAGAGAGGCAGGCAGAGAGGAGAGGTAGAAACAGGCTCCCTGCTGAGCGGAGAGGGATGCGGGGCTCAATCCCAGAACCCCCAAACCATGACCTGAGCTGAAGGCAGAGGCTTAGCCCATTGAGCCACCCAGGCACCCCTACAGCTAATTTAATAAAGGAATGCTAGAGAAGATTGCTGGGTTGGATACAAAACTGATTAATGTCCTTTTTTTTTTTTTAAGATTTTATTTATTTATTTGACAGAGACAGATCACAAGTAGGCAGAGAGGCAGGCAGAGAGAGAGAAAGGGAAGCAGGCTCCCCGCTGAGCAGAGAGCCCGACGTGGGACTCAATCCCAGGACCCTGAGATCATGACCTGAGCCGAAGGCAGCGGCTTAACCCACTGAGCCACCCAGGTGCCCTGATTAATGTCCTTTTGAACCATGAACCATAACCTTAAGGATTATCTTTTTCCTCCGCTAGACAGGAAGTATTTGCATCTATCTGTTAATCTCTGCCTCTTTAGAGTTATAAAGTAACCCAGTCAATAGACAATCAAAGGCACAAATGCAGTTCTAAACTGGAAGGACACATACTATTCCAAAATATAGCCCCTTCGCATACTGATTATTTTCAGCTGAAGGAGTTAGATAGAACTGCAGAAAAAGGAATGTCATTTCACCCTCTTCTGACACTTCCTCCTTGAAATAGGTCATAAAAACCTCATGTGAGAGGTGCCTTCCCTATACCAGCAGGAAAGGAGCATGCTTAGCTCCCCAAACAAAGGAATGTTGCAAAGAAACGGAATAGGACTTGCTGAGTTTCCTCCAGTTTACTACAATTACTTCATACTCTTGGACATACCATATTTCTCCTCAACTATCTGTTCATCATCATACCTGGCATAAAAATACTCAGGCTTAACCAGTTCTTTGCATCTTCGTTTCTTTGTGAAGGCTCCCTTGTCACATCAAAATGATATTAAATAAATTTGTATGTTTTTCTTCTGTTATTCTGCCTTTGTCAGTTCAGCTCTCAGATCCAGCCAAGAGACCCTAATAGGGACAAGCAGACTCCAGGCTGAGTGCAGAGCTCTACTTCGGGCTTGATCTCACAACTCTGAGATCATGACCTAGAAGAAATCAAGAGTCCCTAGCTCAACCAACTGAGCCATCCATGATCCCCACCTCCAAGCCTTTTTTTTTTTTAAGATTTTTTTTATTTATTTATTTGACAGATAGAGATCACAAGTAGGCAGAGAGGCAGGCAGAGAGAGAGGGGGAAGCAGGCTCCCCACTGAGCAGGGAGCCCAATGTGGGGCTCGATCCCAGGACCCTGGGATCATGACCTGAGCAGAAGGCAGAGGCTTTAACCCACTGAGCCACCCAGGCGCCCCACCTCCAAGCTTTTTGATGTAAGAATTGACTTTAGTGATTATCCTAAAGAAAATATGTAAAGCTGCCCTATTCTTGTTTAACAATTGCATAGTATTCCCTTGTGTAGATACATTGAATGGAAATATTTGTTATTATACAATATAGATATATTGATGAGCATTTTTGTCATTTGTAATATTCTGTAATCACAATAGCCTTAAGCATGTTTAGTACTCATAAATGCAAACATAACAATAAAATACGTTCCTTAAAGTGTTGCTATTAGGTCAAAATATGTGTATGTTTTCTATTTCAATAACTATTGCAGAATTACTATCCATAGAAGTTGTAAGTCTGTATTTTCTTTTTTCTTTTTAAGATTTTATTTTATTTTTTAAAGTAATCCTTACACCCAACATGGGGCTTGAATTCACAACCCTGAGATCAAGAGTCACACACTTGGGGCGCCTGGGTGGCTCAGTGGGTTAGGCCGCTGCCTTCGGCTCAGGTCATGATCCCAGGTCCTGGGTTCAAGCCCTGTATCAGGCTTTCTGCTCAGCAGGGAGCCTGCTTCCTCCTCTCTCTCTGCCTGCCTCTCTGCCTACTTGTGATTTCTCTCTGTCAAATAAATAAATAAAATCTTTAAAAAAAAAAAAAAAAGAGTCACACACTCTCCTAACTGAGTGAGTCAGGCATCCCTGTATGTTCTTAAATGAATTAATGCTAGCAGCCAGAATTAGACATAATCCTGGACCCCTTTATAGAGATGAGTCAGGGTGGGGATGGCACATGAAAATGTCATCTCATTCATGTTGTAGCAGTAAAATGATTAAAAACTTCTGTTTTAGATGGCTTCTTATCTAACCCTCCCTTGTAATTTTATAGTTGTCTTCTTTCTGCCTTTCCAACCCTCCATATACACGTGCACCAACTTATCTACACACACTCACACATACACACAGAACATGTCTCCTATGGACACTTGTTAACTAAAGGGAAGCTATAATTCCCATAGAAAGATGATCTATTATCTATAGAATACACACTTTTTTATTTTTAAAGATTTTATGTCTTGGGGCGCCTGGGTGGCTCAGTGGGTTAAGCCGCTGCCTTCGGCTCAGGTCATGATCCCAGGTCCTGGGTTCGAGCCCCACATCGGGCTTTCTGCTCAACAGGGAGCCTGCTTCCTCCTCTCTCTCTGCCTGCCTCTCTGCCTACTTGTGATTTCTCTCTGTCAAATAAATAAATAAAATCTTTAAAAAAAAAGATTTTATGTCTTGATTAATGTTAATGGGAAATTTAAAAGTATTGCCCCCAGGGTCTATTCAGGTGTGTTCAGCTTTAATAATTCTATACTTTCTGATAGATTCTATCATTTCCCCCCAAAGTTTAAAATGGACATTTAAGTAAGGAGAAGTTTAGATTTTTTTTTTTTTAAAGATTTTATTTATTTATTTGTCAGAGAGAGAGCACAAGCAGGGGGCGTGCAGAGGGAGAAGCAAGCTCCCTGTTGAGCAAGGAGCCTGATGCAGAACTTGATCCCAGGACCCCGGATCATGAGCTGAGCTGAAGGCAGAAGCTTAACGACTGATCCACCCAGGAGTCCCGAGAAGTTTAGATTTATTTATTTAGTTAGTTAGTTAGTTAGTTTACTTATTTATTTGACAGAGAGAGATCACAAGTAGGCAGAGAGGCAGGCAGAGAGAGAGGAGGAAGCAGGCTCCCTGCCAAGCAGAGAGCCCGATGCGGGACTATAAAACTGCTTAGCGGCGAAGAAAGAAATAAGAAGATATGTGTATACATATATATGTATACACATGCACATATATATAATGGAATATTATTTAACCATCAAAAAGAATGAAAACTTGTCATTTGCAATGACATGGATGGAGTTAGAGTATATTATGCTAAGTGGACTGTGTCAGTCAGAGAAAGACAAATATCATATGATCTGTGGAATTTAAGGTAGAAAACAGATGAACATATGGGAAGAGGGAAAAGGAAAAAAAAAAAAAAGAGGGGGAAACAAGCCATAACAGACTCTTTTTTTTTTTTTTTTTTGGTCAGAGAGAGAGAGAGAGCACAAGCAGGGGAGCAGCAGGCAGAGGAAGAAGGAGAAGGGTCCCTGCAGAGCAAGAAGCCTGGTGTGGGACTTGATCCCAGGACCTTGGGATCATGACCCGAGCCAAAGGCAGACATTTAACAGCCTGAGCCACCCAGGGGTCCCATGTCAATGGTTTCTTGGGTTGTAAAGCCTCTAAGGTTGTTGTGCCAAAAGGCGAACTATAGAGTGAACTCATGAAATCTCCCCTGATTTCTATTTTTTATTTGTAAGTGACTGCAACATGTCCTCTGTGTCATCATAATATTGCAAGTATACAATAAAATAATCAATTGGAGAAAACTGTAAGACAAAGTTACAAGTTCTAGGAGAGAAAATTGAAAATTTTTGAAAGCTTCATTTGAGAGTTAACACAGTCCCATAGAAGTAAGACACTTTGTAGGAGAAAATAATCAATATGTATATATTTTAGCTTGTATTATGTTTTCAACACTGTGCTACCCAATGTAAGGGATACAGCAGAACTATAAAACATTATGCCTGTTCTCCAAAAGCTTGTAATATGGTAGTATAGAAGAAAATTACTAATATAAATTGCAGCAGGAAACCAAAACATACAAATTTTTCTTTGCTTGAAATACTAACCGTATCATATATAATCTCTGGACAGTGAATGGAAGAAAAGAAAACTAATATTGGGCTAAAGGATTTCACATGTAATGTCCTATTTAGTTCTCTCAAGCATTCCTTGAATTAAGGACTATTTTCTCCACTTTTATAAATGAGGTTACCAAAACTAATATGCTAAATGACTTATCCATGGTAACTGATGAGCTAAATAATTAATCCATGGTAATATTAATAAATATTAGAACTCATACTAAAACTACATCCTTTATTGTTTTTACCATATAGAGGCAGCCTTTAAGATCTGTTACAAAGGGAGGTGCCTGGGTGTCTCAGTTGGTTAAGCATCTGCCTTCCACTCAGGCCATGATCCCAGGGTCCTGGGATGAGCCTTTCTTCTTCTTCGGGCTCTTTGCTCAGCATGAAGCCTGCTTCTCCCTCTCTGTCTGCCCCTCCTCCCTTGCTCATGCTTGCTCTCTCTCAAATAAATAGATAAAATCTTAATAATAAAAAGACTTGTCACAAATGTTCCAGATCTTTCTCTTTCTGGGCATATGGTGGGATTTTAGTTTCCTGCCCACTGGAAGTCAGGCATGGCCATGTGACCTGCTCCAGCCAGTGAAATGTGAGTGGATGTGATATGAATCACTTCTGAGCAGAAGCCTCAAGAACCAGTACACCCAATTAGCCTTGTTCTCTCTTCCTCTGCCACGAAATGTAGCAATATTCAATATGGCAGCTGCTTAATCACTTTGGGCCCTGGAATGAGGACAACATGGAGCACAGGCCCTATCCAACCCTCAAGGGACATGAAAAATAAGGAATAAGTGTTTTTACTTTAAGCACTAAACTTTAAGTTTGTTTACTTTGGCAACTTATAACTAGTCCTGACTCACTAGAACTGGAAATATGGAGCCGTTCTCATTAAATTCCTAAAATATGTAACTTTAGCTTAAGAACCAGTCTGGGACGATATGTTGTTATTTTGTCTGTAATAACTTGAAAGTCAGAAAATACGTTTGACCATCTTATAGGTCTAGAAGAAGTTGGAAAATGGAATATTAGTAGCATATTTTGGTTACTAAGTTCGACTGAACTTGACAAAGTGCTACAAGAGATGACCACAGCAAAGAACTGGCCAGTTTTCCATCAGGAGTGTAAGGGAAAGGAGAATCCTAAGCTCTGGGCATTTAATGCGATCTGAAGGGGCAACTGTGAGCTAAAGCTTTTGAATAATAGAGGCCAATGAGACCTTAGTTTTGTGGCAAAGATCAAATAAAGTTATGGTAGTCCCATTAGTTGTTAAAACCTCAGAATGGATTAATGTATTGCCCAGCAAATTCTTTCAGTTAGAAAAAATGGCTCCGAGTATAGCTCTCCCAAGAAAGCCGCTTAGGTCTAGAGTAGCTCCAGACTGAGAAAGATCTAAATCTTGAAAGAATTACTGTTGTGGCTAATGACACATGGAACTGACAAGAATAAAAGAGATAACAAGCTGACTAACTTTGAAACCATGAACCCGAATTAGGAAATCTATAAACATTGGAGACGGAAAATGACTCCGAGATGCTTAATCTTCTGTAGAGAACAAGCAAGGCATAAACACAGTTCAGTAAACTGGCATCTTCTTCAGCAGTGGCCAAGGGAAATAATGGCAAAGGAAGATCTCTCAGAGGGTGGAGCCAGGACCACAGAGAACACAGACTGGTGAGTCCACCTGGAAAAGAAAATTGAAGCCTGATTAAGAAAATTCCTCATCAGGGTGCCTGGGTGGCTCAGTGGGTTAAAGCCTCTGCCTTCGGCTCAGGTCATGATCCCAGGGTGCTGGGATCGAGCCCCATATCGGGCTCTCTGCTCAGCAGGGAGCCTGCTTCCTCCTCTCTCTCTGCCTGCCTCTCTGCCTACTTGTGATCTCTGTCTGTCAAATAAGTAAATAAAATCTTAAAAGAAAAAAAGAAAATTTATCATCCCCTGAGTAAGAGACCCTCTGAACATTTGTCTAGAATTTCTCCAGGGTAACAATTTTTCCAGTTTAAAAAAAAAAAAAAAGGAGCTCAGGATTCCTTATCTTTCTTTTTATTTTTTTTTAGATTTTTATTTATTTACTTGACAGACAGAGATTACAAGTAGGCAGAGAGGCAGGTAGAGAGAGAGGGTGGGGAAGGAGGCTCACCGCTGAGCAGAGAGCCCGATGCGGGGCTTAATCCCAGGACCCTGAGATCATGACCTAAGCTGAAGGCAGAGGCTTTAATCCACTGAGCCACCCAGGCACCCCTGAACTTGTATTTAATAGGGCCCTCTCCAGCTGCCTTCATATTATGGTGCTATGGAATAATTCTTTCTCTCCCCTGCCATAGAGCCTTGTAACTGTACTTTAAGATAGAAAAGAAGAAACCAGGAATAAGAGAAAATGTGCCCTACTGGTTTTGCTAGAACCATGATCTGTTAGATAAACTGCTGAGGAGGGAAAATGCTGGTTCAATACTTCAAACAGCATTAGAATTCAAACAGAATGGAATCATTCAACACAAGAGATGAAAACATGCATACTCTGAAAAAAAGTACGTCACATATCACTGAAGAACAAATGCTAGTGGATAGCTATTATTTAAGGAATATCTCATACCCAGCTTCTGTATTTCTGCAACAACTGTTAGAGGGTAAAAGATGACATATCTTTCTTTTTTTTTTTTCTTTTTTCCAAAGCTGACATTTCTTACCCGAATACATGTATGACTGAATAAGCACAGAATATTTTTTTAATATTTCTCTTTTTTTAAAGATTTTATTTACTTATTTGACAGAGAGAGAGATCACAAGTAGGCAGAGAGGCAGGCAGAGAGAGGGAGAAGCAGGCTTCCTGCTGAGCAGAGAGCTCGTTGCGGGGCTTGATTCCAGGACCCTGAGATCATGACCTGAGCTGAAGGCAGAGGCTTAACCCACTAAGCCACCCAGGCGCCTGCACAGAATATTTCTGAAAAGATATACAAGAAACTGAGAACCCTCTACACCCACACAGTGTACTGTCTACATTAACTTGACTTTACTATTCTACTTTCTTCAACAACAGGAATTTAGTATCCCAGGAAATTCTTACCCAGAAAATAAAAGTTGCAAATAATTGTCGTGTTCAATTCAGGAACATCCGGAAAAACCATCTGAAACTCCTGAGCTTTTCCATAGGCAGTTATCAAATGATTATTCCCTAAGACATTTCAAAACCCTCGCCATCACTGTGTCTATAGTTCTACACCATGATCCTTAACCAATCTTAATCAAACCCCTACACTGAAAGATGCCCCCATTTAAACCAGACCCCCAAATCACACAAATATCCTGACTTAGCCCTCCCCTCCCAAACACTACTAAAGTTTCTCCAAAGCAGGGTGCTTCCTTAACACCGTTTGAATAAACCCAGCTTTGCCTTATCATGGGTGTTAGTATTTTCAGGGAGCTAGCTAGCATTTGACAAAACTAACAGTCTTTACTCTTGAGGAGCAAACTGAGAGAAGAGATGTGGAAGGTGGGGTTTTTTTTGTACCCTTGAATTTTACAGCAGTATGTTTTATCTATTCCTAAATAAATGATAAAAACAAAAATGAGGTAAAATCCGAACACTTAAAAGCGGAAGATACCATTGTGTACTCCGCTCTCTGGCCAGAAGGTGTCACTTTCTTGCCTAGGTCCAAGCTGCCTCTACCGTTTCTCAGTAAGTTACAGGGCAGAACACCTGAAAGGAACTCCTGGGAAAGAAGGGTTCAGAATCTCTCCTCACAATAATAGCCAATATTTATTGAATGTTTACTAAATGCCAAATAATATTTTTCATGGCTTTAAGATAAAATTAGTATAACTAACCACACATATTTAAAGTCTACAACTTTTTATTTCTTTTTAAAGACTTTATTCATTGGTGGATGGGGGAACAGAGAGACCACAAGCAGGGGGAGTGGCAGGCAGAGGGAGAAGCAGGATCCCCGCTGAGAAGGAGCCCACTGTGGGGCTTGATCCCAGGAACCCCAAGATCATATATAACCTGAGCCAAAGGCAGATGCTTAAGCGACTGAGCCACCCAGACACCCTGCCGCCTGCGTTTCTTTCTGCAGATATGCCATTTCACTTCAGTGCACATGAAAATTTTAACAATCGTGCTGCCTGTGATGACAGGGGTTTCACCCGGGGCGGTGACTGCTCCACCTGCCTGCAGGGATGAGGTCCTCTTCTGCAGCTGGTCAGTTGAGGATCCAGCAACAAAAGCATCATTTAGAGTCTTTTTCTTGGACCTGTTCTGATACCACTGTTTCAAATCAGATCGCCTAGGAAGCAGACTTTGAGATGTAACTTTGCATGCAGGAAATTTATTAAGGAATGATCTCAAGACCAATGCCTGTTGTTGATGAAGGGAGAAGCTGGCTGCAATTAATTCCTTCCATGAATCTCATGAGGAGCTCTGGAGCTGAGATGATTGTGCAGACTGTTCCCGAATTGAGGCAAGAAGGTAGAATCTTTATCCCCCATTATGGGCTGTCCCAGGGAAATGGATAATAGCTGAGGGCAATAATCCAGAAGGGACACCGGCTGCAAGTTGTCAGCTGTTAACACTCCCAGTACCTGGAGCAAATAAATGCTTCTGAGCTGAAATGGAATAGATGTGGGTGGTATGCCAGAGTCCGCTACACTGTTATATAGATTGCAAGGTTTTGTACCTAAATAATGTAAAAGATTCTAAGGAAAAATCAAGACAATAACTAGATTTAGGGGCCCCTGAGTGGCTCAGTCTGAATCGTCAGCCTTCAGCTCAGGTCATGATCCCAGGGTCCTTGGATCCAGGCAGGCATCAGTTTCCTGCCCAGCAGGAAGCCTACTATTCCCTCTCCCACTTCCCCTGCTTGTGTTCCCTCTCTCGCTGACTCCCTCTCTGTCAAATAAATAAGTAATCTTAATTTAAAAAAGGCAGATTTAGAAAGATCATTGGATTCAAGTCCAAATATAAAACAAACAGGAAATTAAATTTAAAGATTACTATCAGGAGTGCCTGGGTGGCTCAATGGGTTAAACCTCTGCCTTCCACTCAGGTCATGGTCTCAGGGTCCTGAGATAGAGCCTTCATTGGGCTCTCTGCTCAGCAGGGAACCTGCTTCCCCCTCTCTCTGTGTCAAATAAATAAATAAAAAATCTTAAAAAAAAAAAAAGACTTATCATTTACAATAGTATCCAAAAAACCCCTATAAATACTTAGGAATAAATCTAACATAATTTGCACAACACCACTACATTCAAAACTATAAAACATTGATGAGAGAAATTAAGAATGACCCTTAACTCGACGGATAAAGCATATTTATAAATCAAAAGATAATACTATAAAGATGTCAGTAATCTGCAAATCTATAGCTTCAAAACAATCCTTCTAAGTTCCCAGCAGGTGTTTTGAGGAAATTAACAAACTGATTTAAATTCATATGGAAATTCAAAGGCCAGGGAATAGCCAAGGCCATCTTTTTATTTATTTATTTTTTAAGATTTTATTTATTTGACAGAGATCACAAGTAGGCAGAGAGGCAGGCGGAGAGAGAGAAAGGGAAGCAGGCTCCCTGCTGAGCAGAGAGCCCAATGCAGGGCTCGATCCCAGGACCCTGGGATCATGACCTGAGCCCAAGGCAGAGGCTTTAACCCACTGAGCCACTGAGCCACCCAGGCGCCCCTGGCAAAGGCTATCTTGAAGAAGAATCACAAAACTAGAAACTATACTACCATTATAAAGCAATTGTGTGTGTGCATGTGTAGGTGTATGTGGGTGATATTATTGTGAGAATAAGCAAACTAAACAATGAAAAAAGAATCCAGAAGTAAACTCTCATATGTAAGGTTACCTTGTCTATGGTAAAATAACACACCACAATGTAGTAAGGAAAAGATGGTGTTTCAATAAATGATGCTGAGTCAATTGAGTATCCATAGAGGGAAACAATGTATTTTGTCCCCTACTTCACACCATTTGCAAAAATTAATTCCAAGTGGACTTTATATCAAATGTGAAAGATAGGAGGCACTTGGTTGTTTCAGTGGTTTGAACATGTGACTCTTGATCTCAGGGCTGTCCCATGTTCAGTGCAGAGATTACTTTTAAAAAATAATAAAATATTTTTTAAAAATGTGAAAGTTAAAACAAAAATGCTTTTAAGTGAAAACATAAGGAAAACATTTTTGTGACCCTAGCACACACAAAGATTCCTTTTTTTTCCCCAAGTATTTCTTAAATAGAATATAAAAGCACTCACCTAAACTGTGTTAAAATTAAGAACTTTTGTTCACCAAAAGACTATTGAAAAAGTAAGAATGGAACCCATTAACTGAAAGAAGACATTTGCAATACGTATACCTAACAAAGCCCTCTTATTTCAAATATATAGAGAATTTCAAATATAGAAAAATAGACAAAAGGCTTGAACAGACACTTTGTAAAAAAGGATATCCAACTACAAAGGCTAGAATCAGAAAGTCAAATTAACAACGATTATTAAGGAGGATGTGGAGAAGGTAGAATGCACATACGCTGCTGGTAGGAATATAAAAATGTAGCCACTTTGGAAAAGACTCTATCAATTACTCAAATAATTCAACACAGAGTTACCATATGACACGGTAATTCTGTCCTGGGTATACATCCAAAAGAACTGAAAATATATATGTGCTCAATAACCTGTAAATGAGTGTTTATAGTAGTAGTATTCATCATAGCAAAAAGGTAGAAACAACCTAAATATCCATCAATGGACAAATGGATAAACAAAATGTGGTAGAGCCACAGATAATATCTGACCATATTACCAGGTCATAGATGTATTATCTGATCATAAAAAGGAATAAAGTGTTGATTCATACTACAACATGGATAAACCCTGAAAACATTATGCTAAATCAAAGAAGCCAGTCACAGAAGTTCGCATTTGGGGCATCTGGATGGTTAGGTCAGTTAAGCGTCTGACTCTTGATTTTGGCTCAGGTCATGATCTCAGGGTCCTGAGATCAAGCTGCATTAGGCTCCACATGGAGCTTAGAGCCTGCTTAAGATTCTCTCTCTCCCTCGCCCTTTGCCCCTCCCCACCTCTCTCTCTCTCTCTCTAAAAAAAAGTTCACATATTTAGGATTACACTCATATGAAAGTCTATAATATGAAAATTTGCAGATACAGACAGTAGATTAGTGGTTGCTTATGGCTGGGCAAGAGGGTTAAGGATGATAGCTAAAGGGTATGGTTTCTTTTGAGATGAAGGAAATATTCTAAAGTTGACTGTGGTGATGGTTGTATATATCTGTAAATATACTAAAAACCATTGGATCAGATACTTCAAATGAGTGAATTATATGGTATGTGAATTATTTCTCACTAAAGATGTCTTTTAGGGGTTACCTGAGTGGCTCAGTCAGTTAAGTGTCCGACTCTTGATTTTTGGCTCAGGTCATAATCTCAGGGTAGTGAAATCAAGCCCTGCATTGGACTCTGCACTTGGCATGGAGTCTGTCTGTCCCTCTCTCACTCTTCCTCCCCCTGTTAGCAGGTGCATGCCCTCTCTCTCTAAAACAAACAAAATCTTTTAAGAAAATAAACCTGTTTTTTAAAAAAGAGAATATCCATATAGCCAAGAAACTTTTTTCAAAGTGCTCAACTTTATTAGTTATCAGGAAAATACAAATTTAAAAACAATGCAACAACAGTATACACTTACCATAATGGCTAGAATAAACAAATCAGGAAATACTAAAGTGTTGGCAAAAATGTAAAATAACTGAAATTTTCATACATTGCTGTTGAGAGTGTAAATTTGTTCAAATACTTTGGAAAATAGTTTATCAAAGTAAAACATATGTATACCTTATGACCCTATACACTCTTAGGTATACATCCAATATAAATGCATACGATACGTTTACCAAAAGACCTGTGTTAGAATATTAGAGCAATGCTATTCAAAGTAGTAGAACCTGAAACTACCTAATTTCCCAGCAACTGAAAAATAGATAAATTGAAGTACACTCATACATTGGAATACTATGTAGCAATGAGCATGAATGATCTGTAACTATTCAAAAGAATATCAAGAATATATGTTTATAGATATTGATTATAGATATAGATATAGATACTGTTGAGGGAAATAAGCCAGGAGCAACCATACATATTCTTACAATTTTTTTTAACAGTAAACTCTATGCCCAACATGGGGTTCGAACTTATGACTCTGAGATCAAGAGTTACATGTTCCACTGACCAAGCCAGTCAGGCATCCCACATTCTTGTTTTATATGTAAAGAGCACAGGCAAATATAATCTGTGCTCTTAGAAGTTAATGTTGTGGTTACCCTGGGGGTTGGCGACCAGAATTGGAGAGTGGGCTTCAAGGATGATGGTAACATTCTAGATGCTAGTTAGTTACATGGGTGGTTTTGATCTGTGAAAATTCATTGAAATACATATTTATAATTTGCATACTTTCTGTTTATTATACTTCAGTAAAAAGTTTAGGGACATTTGGGTGGCTCAGTCAATTGAGCATTTGACTTAAGCTCAGGTCTTGATCTCAGGGTCATGGGATTGAGCCCTGCATTAGGCCCCTCACTCAGCAAGGAGTCTGCTTTCTCCCTCTCTCTCTGCCCCTCCCCTGCTCTCTCTATCAAATAAGTAAATAAAATCTCTTTTAAAAAGTTTTTTTAATAAGTAAAGCATTTATTATTTTCATTACCTATCCAATATGTCCAAGAACAGGACAGATCCGTGATGTCATCAAACACCCAAACACCTTTTATCTTTCTGCTCTCTCATCTTCAGCATATGGCTTTCATCTGCATGATTGCAAAAGGATGCTGTTCCTCCAGGGTTCTTTTTTTTTCCCTAAGATTTTTATTTACTTATTTGACAGAGAGAGAGACTGAGAGAGGGAACACAAGCAGGGGGAGGGGGAGGGGAGAAGCAGGCTTCCCGCTGAGCAAGGAGCCTGATGTGGGGCTCGATTCCAGGACCCTGGGATCATGACCTGAGCCGAAGGCAGATGCTTAATGACTGAGCCACCCAGGCAATCCAGAATATGCAGTTACTAACAGAAAATGTGAGCCCAGTTTGGTAAGTCCTCAGTAGGAAGTACAAAGTGCTGTAGGAATGGAGAGGAGTTCTTGCGGAAGACTTACTAGAGTAGAAAACACACCTTGAAGGCCATAGCTTACAGGACCAATGAAAGTCCTCCAGGCAGGATGGAGGTGGACATGGAGAGGCTTTGCAAGCAGCATAAAACGCATGTTTCAAAATTATCAGAGAACATATTAGAAACAGGAAACTAAATGTAGTTTGGTGTTCCTAGAGAAATAAGGGTAAGGTGGGGAGACCAAAGGGATATTGGGAAGCAGATACAGGAAGAACTCTCTGCTTTCCTCCTTCCCCGTTTCTGCCTGAAAGCAGGGCATTAATTTCCTTTTGTGAAAGTGTCTCCACTCCCTTCTCCCATACCAGGAAGAGAACAACTTTTATCACAGGAGATAGAAAGTCAGCATTAATTTTTTTTAAGGTTTTATTTATTGATTTGAGAAGACAGTGAGTGAGATGGAAAGAGAGAAGGAGCAGAGGGAGAGGGAGTAGACTCCCCATTGAGCAGTGAGCCTGATGTGGGACTCAATCCCAGGACCCCAGGATCATGACAGGAGCCTAAGGCTGACACTTAACCAAATGAGCCACCCAGGTGCCCAGTCAGCATTAATTTGTATCTGCACAAGTAAACCTTACTAAAATAACCTCAATCTTCTATTCCTTTCCCCCTCTATTTATTTACCTACATGCAATGTCATTGCACCTAGAAGCCCAAATCCCTTTTCCTTTGTTTTGTAATTTCTTCCACAACAGCATCACCCTTTGTAAAAATAATAATATAAGCCCCCAGGCCTAACTGATTCTTGGGGTTTTCACTTTTTTCCTGTGAAGTGACCTGGTGCATACAAATAGATCTTTTCTCCTGCTAATCTGTCTTTTGCCAATTTAATTCACAGGACCCGGGCACAGAATATAAGGGGTTAGAAGCAAAGGTTTTCCTCTCTCATGTATTCTACAATCTGGAACCTGGCAGTCTTCCCAGACTCTTCCCTGACTCTCCTGTCTTATATCCAATTAATTACTGACAATGGTGAGTTTACCTGAACCCTATGCTTCTAGAAAACAGGCCAGTTAAGAAATACCCCATTTTTCTGTTTTCCAAAATCCCATTACCTTTTGTGTTCTGGCAAAACAGCTGACCCTAAAGAACCACTCTGTTCTCATATATTCCATGAAAAGACCCATCTCTACCCTTCCTGACGACCCCAATAAGATTCATGCATCTTTGTTTTCCTGCCTCTATAAAACCTCAGGTCCTTTAACTTTTCTAAGACATTCTTCATTAATAAACATGTTCTCTATTGCAATAGCCTGAATAAAATCATCTCAATTGTTTGGTGCTTTTTCTCTTTGACATTACTAAGTTCTCCCGATGCTATCTCCTCTTGGAGTAACTTCTACCAATGCTCCAGCTTCATGCCCACTGCAGCTCCTCAACCTGTTTCCAGATTACCGCAGGACTTTCCTAGATGGTTTTGAGAACTTCAGCTTTACTCTTCTCCATTCTTCATTCTGTTTCTAGAATGACCTTTCTCTTTTTTTCAAGTTTGTTTATTTAATTAAGCTCTACACCCAATGTGTAGACCCACAACCCTGAGATCAAGAGTTGCACATCCCTCTGACTGAGCTAGCCAGGCACCCTGCTAGAATGATCTTTCTGAAAAGCAAGTCATGACTCAATTTCTCTCTACTTTCTCAATCTAACTTTTAGACACACACACACATACACAAATCCATGAGTGTGCTGAACTTCTTGCATGAAATGCAGAAAGGCAGAGATAGGGAATCCTGGTCAGCTACTCTTCTTTTATCAATCGTGTTTTGCCCTGCAGTGCTGGCTGGCTGAACACAGTCAGTCCCTTATTTAGGATTCTCTACTCTGACCCCTCCCTGAATCTGTAAATATGATTCTCTGACATGTCTGGGTCAAAAGGTCTAATGAAGAAGCCAGAATGTGAGTTTTGGTTAAAGGGAGATCATTATGTTTAAATAGAACCTTTGGTATCCACAGAAATATGCACAGGGCCAAGGACGCAGATTTTCTTTCCAAAGAAAAAAATGTTTTTAATCTATTCCCAAAGCCCTAAGTTACATCTTCTCTTAGATTTAACCCTCAGGAAGATGTTTTTATCTTCCCTGGATCACCTCTATATCCCCTCTGGAGAGTGCCCCTACATGGCTAAACCACATCTCCTCTCCCAGTGGTCTTTTCCATATAATTCCTCCTTTGTGTGATTATTCCTCCCCATCTCCCGCAGCCCTTCATTCTGGCATCTATGTGTCTACGTCTACGTAGTAGAAAGTAGCTGAGGTTCAAGCCTGCTCATCTGTTACTCACTCTCTAGTCAGTCACAGAAAGCACATTATTTGATTGAATGTGTTTTGCTTTAAGAGGCAGAAGAATGCTGTCCAATAATGTCACAGAGGATTAAATCAGTCTCTTTCCAACTTCTATCCTGGGAGACGAAAAAAAAATCATGATACTCAGAAAATCTTCACAAGTATAGAGGAGCTTTTTCTTATCCATTTATTTTTTAATTTTTAAAAATAGGCTTCCCACTGAGCAGGGAGCCCAATGTATAGCTTGATCCCAGGACCCTGGGATCCTGATCCAAACCAAAGGCAAATGCTTAACAACTGAGCCACTCAGGCGCCCCTAATTATTTTTTAAAAGTTATTTCTATGCCAATGGTGGGGCTTGAACTCACAACGCTGACATCAAGAGTCCCATGCTCTACTGACTGAGCCAGCCAGGCTTGTCCTTGTTTTTTCCTATCTAGAAAAAAATCTCACAAAAGCATGATGAGATTATTAATAGTGTTATCTCAGGGGAATAGAATCAGGTAATTTTTACTTTTCCCTTAGTATTTTTATATAACAAAGATGTAGAATGTAAAAATAATTTTAAAAATTCGTCAATTTTAATCAGAAAAAAATATTGTTTTTAAAAATCACATAGAGGGCTGCTTGGGTGGCTCAGTTGGTTAAGCGTCTGACTCTTGATTTTTGGTCAGGTCATGATCTCAAGGTCTTGAGATCAAGCCGTGTCATCTGGCTCCATGCTCACTGGGGAGTCTGCTTCTCTCTTTCTCCCTCTGCCCCTCCCCCTACTCATGCTTTCTCTGTCTCTCTGTCTCTCTGTCTCTCTGTCTCTCTCTCTCTAAAATAAATAAATCTTTTTTAAAAATAAAAAATAAAAATCATCTGGGGCGCCTGGTGGCTCAGTGGGTTAAAGCCTCTGCCTTCGGCTCAGGTCATGATCTCAGAGTCCTGGGATCGAGCCCCACATCGGGCTCTCTGCTCAGCAGGGAGCCTGCTTCCTCCTCTCTCTCTGCCTGCCTCTCTGCCTACTTGTAATCTCTGTCAAATAAATTAATAAAATCTTTTAAAAAAATTTTTTTTTAAATTAAAAAAAATAAAAAAAAATAAAAATAAAAATCATCACATAGACATCCTCACACAAATTCCACTATTAACTTTTTCTGGTGTGAACTATGGAGATTATTCTTCTTCCTTTCAGAGTCTGGGACAAAAAATGAGGGTGCCAGCCTGGCTCAGTCAGAAGAGCACGTGACTCTTGAGTCTTGTGAGTTTGAGCCCTATGTTGGGTACAGAGTTTACTTAAAGAAAAAAAAAAAGTTCAAGACAAAAAAAAAAAAAAGAAAAGGAAAGGAAAGCCTACTTTCTTTTTTTTTTTTTAAGATTTTATTTATTTATTTGACAGACAGAGATCACAAATAGGCAGAGGCAGGCAGAGAGAGAGGTGGAAGCAGGTTCCCCTGCCGAGCAGAGAGCCCAATGCGGGGCTTGATCCCAGGACCCTAGGATCATGACCTGAGCCGAAGGCAGAGGCTCTAACCCACTGAACCAGCCAGGCACCCCGGAAAGCCTACTTTCTATCAAAAACTAGCTACCAGGGTACGTGCATGGCTCAGTTTTGGTTTTTTTTTTTAAGCCTAGTTTAGAGATTTTATTTATTTATTTGACAGACAGATCACAAGTAGGCAGAGAGGCCGACAGAGAGAGAGAGGGGGAAGCAGACCCCTGCTGAGTAGAGAGCCTGATGCACGGCTCCATCCGGGACCTTGGGATCCTGACCTGAGCCGAAGGCAGAGGCTTTAACCCACTGAGCCACCCAGGCACCCCTGCCTGGCTCAGTTTTAAGTGTCTGCCTTCAGCTCACGTCATAATCCCAGGGTCCTGGGATCAAGCCCCACATCAACTCCCTGCCCTCTGCCACTTACCCTGCTTGTGTTCTCTCTCACTGTCTGTCAAATAAATAAAATCTTAAAAAAAAAATTTAGCTTCCAAAAGACAATAACAGTAACTCAGAAGAAGTTCCCCTTAACTTTTGAATAGTATCACCCTACCCTAAAAGCTCACCCTTACCTCATTCACAGGGGTCAGAGTACTGAACTGTTGCCCGTTCATCTGTAAAATGAAATGACATGTATCATTATGTTACAGGCCTCATGCATTCAAAGAGAAAATACTTCATGAAAACTATTGCTTTAACCCTTTTCAGAGGATCCCTATAGGTTATGAGCATATTAAGAATTACAGGAAAGTCCCAAATACTAATACTGTGGTAAATTATTAATCATAGCAAAATATTCAGAATAGTTAGTCCTTAAAGAACAATGGTTTGTATAGTTTCTTTTGGTCTATGGACCATATCTGATAAAATATCCCAGTGCAGAAGATTTAAAAATGATATATAATTAAATTATAATGT
This sequence comes from Lutra lutra, assembly GCF_902655055.1. NCBI lineage: Eukaryota > Metazoa > Chordata > Mammalia > Carnivora > Mustelidae > Lutra > Lutra lutra. Next base: position 91,792,284 of record NC_062285.1, read on the forward strand.
TTTAGAAGATTGAATAATGTAATTATGTGCCACTTGGATTGGGAAGCTGTATTTGTAAAATAAAGAGCCATGTCATGAAGAATGAGGCAGAAATATGTTGGGAGACACAAGTAGATCTCAGCCTTCACCTGGGAGGTAGTAGTCATAAACTGTGATGGTTGCTGGTTTTAGGTTAGTGACTAACACACTTTGGCTGATGGTGAAGGTATAGGTCTGAGTCTTCTTACTCAGCTGTGGAGAAGAAAGACAAAACATCATATTAAAACTAAAGTGAAAATAACACTCTCTATGTGGAGGTTAAAAGACTCTTGTCTTGGGGTGCCTGGGTGGCTTAGTCAGTTAAGTGTCTGCTTTCAGTTCAGGTCATGATCCCCAGTCTGGGCTCCCTGCTTCTCCCTTGCCCCTCCCCCGCAGCTTGTGCACATAGGCTCTCTCTCTGACAAATAAATAAATAAATTCTTTTTTAAAAAATAAATAAATAAACCTCTCTCGTCTTCACACAAATTTTCTGAAACCTTTCTACCTGTCCCTTCTGCCCCATGCTAGTCTTAAAGATACTGGCTTCTGCTGACTTCCTGACTCTTTCTTCTTAGGAGCTTACAGCTCCCTCGCTCTTCAGTAAATTGGTCCCCTCTGTTCTTGGTCTACCCTAACCTGTGGCTTCTCCACTAAATTAACTGAAGTGGCCAAAGAAACAAACGTTCATTTTATTTCAACAGTTCTATACTCCCTATTAGCTTTATCTCTTCATTGCAGTCTGATCAAATAACGTCTCCTCAGAGAAGGCTTCCCCGACCACTTTTTTTCAAAAAGTCACATTCTGGGGTGCCTGGATGGCTCAGTTGGTTAAGCAACTGCCTTCAGCTCAGGTCATGATTCTGGAGTACTGGGATCAAGTCCCTCATCGGGCTCCCAGCTCCACGGGGAGTCTGCTTCTCCCTCTGACCTTCTCCTCTTGCATGCTCTTTCTCATTGCCTCTTTCTCTCTCTCTCTCTTCATTTAAATAAATAAAATCTTTAAAAAATAAAATAGTCACATTCTGGCCACACATTTTTAAATGACATAGATAGCTCATATTCCATATCTGTTAGGCAGTACCTCCCTGGAGGTGAATAGGAGTATTTTATAGAATACCAGCATGGAGGCAGAATTCATTTTCTGGCTGTGGACTCATTCTCTCTCATTCTTTCCTTTCCCTCCTCCCTGTGCATGTGACACTAGTACATAGAGATTAGAAGGGAAGTTGCAAAGCTGTATAAGCAAGCAAGCTCTTAGGTTCATTTCCAAATACCTACCTCTTCCAAATAAATATTCAGTACGTCAGTTCCAGATTCAACCTTCTTCACCAGAGGCTGTTGGAGAAGCTGAATAAAAAGGGGATAATAAAACAGACGAAGATCCAGAGCCTTCCCTATGACCTAGGGTAATATCCAAAAGCTCTTTCATGATCAAGGGAATAATAAATACCATGGAAAGGTAAGAAAAAGGAACAAAGACTATTCCAGTTTCCATTTTATATTTCTGATGCACTTTTGTAGTCCACTAAGATAATGTAGTCATGAGTTGTATGTATGTACCGTGATGCCCATTTCACCAGCTTTTTAGGGATAATGTTGGGTCCTCTTGGGGCTAGTTAAATGCAGAAAACAGAACAGACTTACTAACTGACTGGTGCCCTCCATGGGACTGAACCCGGAAAGCATCTTCACTTCTACAATGACCATATTGGAAGAGCTGCGACTGCCCGCATAACTAAGGGCAGAAAGGAGCACATCAGTGTGAACCCATCATGTTTCCTCTAGCATACTCTATATCCCCAACAGACATACACACACACACACACACACACACACACACACACTCAGCTTCTGTGATCCAGGTGCCCCCACCACCAGCTCAGCTCTTCTCACCTGGTATGCACAGTAAGTGTCAAGCATCGAGAAGTAGCTCGCTCACATCTAGCTTTTCCCATTTCCACACTAAGACTAAAGGTGTCCGCAAATTTAGGAGGAGGAATATGGTATTTCAGCACCGTCTAGTAGGGGGAAATAGAGAACCAAATCAGAGTTGGGAAGAACTTTACCGCACAGTCCAAACTATTCCCTTTACAAGTAAGATTGTAAGATTGCCTCTACTGGAGGCAAAGTCGTCCTCAGATTCTCCTTCCCAATGCATGCTTGTTCTCCTGGACTGCTGCTTACCTGCACATAGACGCAGCCCTGGCCTGAGGCCTCCAAAGTGTACACCCCAGGGACATTGGGCAGACTCTCCTGCTGAAGTACCAACCGGTTGGCAGCCTGAATGTTGAAATTGTGCTGAAAATCCTCAGTGGATGTTACAGCCAGGCTAACCTCCTCAGATGACACATAGGCAGTAGTGGCGTATTTGGCAAGAGCTTGGAGAGCAACTACAGTGTCCTAAAGAAAACAACCGAGTATACGCTTATGAACCGAGCCACTGGTATTAACCTCAAACAACCCTATACCCTACACATCTGGTTGCTGTTCCCCAGCGTGGACGAAACCTGCTCTAAGTAACTAGGAACCACATTCACCAATGCTGCGGAAGCTGACATAGAGATCATATCTTGCCTGTAGAGAAAATTGCCATTAAGCTAGTATTAAACGTCTATAGGTCACTAGGCTAATCTCATATTCATATTCAACCAAGCCTAGCTTCAGAATGAGCTAGGGTTAGAAGCCAGTGGATAGCTGTTCATTATATATTTTGCAGTTTCCTTATTTGGAGAGGAAACAGCAGTGACATGATAGCCCTAAAAACTGCACATTCTTTGAAGTTATCTAGCTGTGCAATGATCTTCTATGACACAGCTGGGATCCTTTCTTGCAAGCCCTGTGCCATGTGACAATCTTTTCTTCATTTGGGTATAAGACAGATAAACTGCCACTAAGAGAGCATGACACTGTGTACTTGGGACTTCTCCATTCTGAAGACATGATTTATATATATTACAACGAAAGGAAAGACAAAAAAGAAAGAGATGTTCAGAAAATTGTTGTATTTTACTGATACAAGTATATCTACGTGCTTGTGTAGTACCCACAGAATCAAGGAACCTCACTTCTTCCTCTCCCAAATTAAAGAGACATCATACTGTCATATAAAAATGGGAAGATAGGTCGCTGGGGACCTTCCCTAGGGAAGCTGGGAATCAGTGAAAGCTTTGCAGTTAACCATAGACAGACAACTTTTTGTCTACTCTCTGTGAACAGGGTCCAAGGAGGTCCTTATTGCTTGAGTATGTGGAAACAATTCAAGAAATGAGACCTCATCATTAGCTGAAAAACCCATGTGGGTGATATGTGACTTCTTGTAATAGCTAAGGACTTTACTGAAAAACAATTTTGACATATGTGTCACTGAGTGTTCTAAACATCTTACTCACTGCTTTCTAAAATTGTATATCATAATTATTTAGGGCTCAGCAAGAAGAAGAAAGTTGTTCCTGATCTTTGGCTAAAAATTTCCTTGAAGTAAGGAAGTGGGGTACCATATAATTTCTTACTTATTTTTAATTTAATTTTATTTTTAAGATTTTATTTATTTATTTGAGACAGAGAGAAAGTGTACAAGCAGGGGGAACAGCAGACAGAGGGAGAGGGAGAAACAGGTTCCCTACGGAGCTGGTAGGGGGGCTCAATCCCAAAACCCTAAGACTGAACCCAAGCTGAAGGCAGATGCTCAACCAACTGAGCCACCCAGGTGCCCTCCACAGAATTTTTTTTAAATTCCAATTAAGTCTTTATCATATTCAAGCTCAGTGCTTTTAACATCTTTACTAAACACTGTATCAATTAAAATCTATTCTGTTTCCAGGTGTAATCTACATGTTATATCCTCAGTGAAACTCCCTAGTTTCAACAAGTCAGAATATAATGTTTACAAAAATGAGAAATATGGTTTTTTGATTATTTTGTTTTCTCAGTGAATTAGACATGTATTTGATACCATTTGCAGAGCAAATAAATTAATGACTACACTCTTTATGATCATTTAAGACAATTTTTATGACGGTATTCGAATTTATCATGCAGTTCTACCCCTTCTTCCCTTACTGCCACCCTACTAATTCAATTTCTCCTTACCCCTAACCTGGGCAAATGAAGTAGTGTCCTTATCGCTTCAAATCCAGTGTCTACCTCCACTAAATCACCCCCTACACCAATAACAGGTCATTTTCTCTGAAACAAGGTAAAAAAAGTTAATAGCTCCTCAGAATTGGATAAAATCTTGAGTCTGATATGAAAGGGCCCCCTTGGTATAAAACTGCTTTACCATTCTAAACTGAAGTCCCATTATGCTTTAGCTAACCCAGTTTCCCCAACAGTCATTCTGGACTTTTGCAAACTGTTGTCTTGCACAAGCCATTTCTCCTTCCTTTCAATAGCTCTGACTCAAAATCATACATACCCTTTTATTTTATCTATTTTTTAAAATCTATTTTTTAAGTAGGTTCTACACCCAATGTGGGGCTTGAACTCACAACCCAAGGACAAGAGTCACATGATCTACTGACTGAGCCAGCTAGGCATCGCTACATAGCCTTCTAGATCTATCTCAAATGCCATGCCCCTGAAGACCTCTCTTATCCTTCAAGTTTATGGAAGCTCTCTTTCCCTTTTGAAATGTGTTGTTTTGTACCTTTTGTATCTTATGTTATATAACCAAATCCTGCTCTGTAATTCTGGAACTTTTCCTAACTTTACTTCTAGTTTATAAACTTTTAATTTTTTAAAAAAGTCTATTTATTTATTTGACACAGAGAGAGAGCGAGAGAGAGAGAGAAAGCACAAGCAGGGGGAGCAGGAGAGGGCGAAGTAGGCTGCCCATCAAGCAGGGAGCCCAATGTGGGGCTTGATTCCTGGGCTCCAGAAGCATCACCGGAGCCAAAGACAGGCATTCAATTGCTGAACCACCCAGGCACCCCCTAGTTCGTGAACTTTTTTAAGAGTAAAGATTATATATCTTATTGGCTTCCCAATACATTCAATAGTAGAAGGAAATAAACCCGTAAAACCTTGCTTTTATGCTTCCAATCCCATAATTGGCTTTTAATCTATAATTTAGCTATAATTATATATGTCTTATTCACATGTGGTAAAACATTGATCTCATGACATTTCATACTCTAAAAAGAGAAAGAGCATTAAATGCATATAGTACTATATATGTGTTCACATGACCCAATGTTATGAATCCTGTATCTTTTTCACATGCTTTTCTCCCTCCCTATAGAATTATAAGTCCCTTGACCTAGAAGTCAAGGGCAACAGCTTTGGTTTTTTCTTCTCCCAAATATATATAAATATAGGTCACTAGGCTAATCTCATATTGAGCTCATTATTGTTGTTGTTTTTCTTATCTCTACACAGGACCTAATAGTACCTGAAAAGTGGCATTTGGAGAGCAAGCTATTTACCTGAGTAGAAGAGAAGCCTCCATATGCATTACGTTGCTTGGCCAACCAAGCCACTATGGCAGTGGCCTTGGCGATCTCCTTTTGAGTCAAGCTGGCTTTGCTAAGCTGGGCCAATAGGACATATGCTGTCAGTTCCACATCTACAGCCTCAGGCTGAGACCAAGGTCTGGCATCCAGGGATGGAGCAGGCTTTGGGCTCCAGTGAATGGACTCTCCTATGGGAAAGCAGCACAATTAGGAAGGTCCTAGAAGGAAATGATTTCTCATATTCAATCTGTAAATGCTGTATCTTAGAGCAGAGCAAGTACCAACCAAAAATGAAACATGGGTTAGAAAAACATATTTCTCAATATCTTCTGATATATTAGCCATAATGTTTACATAGGGATGTGTGTACCTAAGCGTGTATGTAGAGCCATACATCATTCCCCAAGATGAAAATGACACTATCAATAAATGCTTTCCACCAATTACATGAAAACCACTCTTACTAATTTATAAATTCTCATGCTAGTGGAGATAGGCAAGTAGGAACATATAAGAATCTTACGTGTCTGGGGGCATTTTTTGGGCTTATAGAATTTTAATTTTTCAGGCTTTCTTTTATCTAATCAAAAGTTTAACATTTTTTTTTAAAAGATTTATTTATTTTAGAAAGAGAGAGAGAGTGTGTGCCCTCATTGGGGATGGGACAGAGTAAGGAAAGAGAGAATCCCAAGCAGAGTTCCCGTCAAGCACAGAACCTGACACAGGCTCCATCTCACAACCCTGAGATCATGACCTGAACTGAAACCAAGAGTAGGACCACTGGGATGCCTGAGTGGCTCAGTCAGTTAAGCGTCTGCCTTTGGCTCAGGTCATGATCCCAGGGTCCTGGGATCAAGCCCCACATAGGGCTCCTTGCTCAGCAGGGAGCCTTCTTTTCTCTCTCACCCTGCCTGCTTGTGCTCTCTCTCTCTGACAGATAAATAAGTAAAATTAAAAAAAAAAAAAAAAGAGTAGGACCGTTAACTTACTGGGTGTGGAGTTTGCTTAACATTCTCTCTCTCTCTCACCTTCTGGCCCTCCCCATGCCTCTCTAAAAAAAAAGTCTCAAGTTTAACTCTTACCCAGTCAACCTCAGTGATCTCATACCAAGGAACTGTTACAGACCTACAAAGGGGTGATTTTACAATGCCCAGGTTTTCTGACTAGCTTCCACTGTCTCTTTCTTCTTCGTGTTAAAAGTATAACAATACCTTTTAAGGACTTCCATGGGATTTCTCACAAAACTCTCAACAATGATTTAATGACTTTACAACTCTTCCTAAAAGGAATCCTATATATGATAGAATATATGTGGGACTATGGAGACTGAGAAAAACTACAGGTAACTCAGAACATATTTTCATAATTTCAAAAAAACTCCTAACCCAGTCAACATACCTGAGATAATAGCTTGCTGGTCTAACTTTGCAAGGAGAACGTTTCTGATGTCCATCTCCCCAGCCAGAGAGAATGTATAAGCTAGGAGCGCCTGTGCGTAGAGGCTGGTAGTGGAGGAAACTGAGCCTTTGAGGCACTGCAGACCCTGACTCACCATCGGGTCCTGGAAAGTAAGATGAAGAACTTAACTGATAAGGCATTCCTTGGAAAATGGGAAGCGGTGAGAGAATCGTCATATCCTTTTTGAGTTTACAAGGGTGAATAGGGTTAAAAGTAGGTGAATTCCTCTAGAACTAGGCACAATAAGGATATAAAGAGGAGGAGCTAGAGACACTCACATGTGTGGTTGTTCCCATCTCCAGCAATGCTGCTGTGATGTATGCAGTCAAGGAAATCTCATCATCAACGCCGCCCTAGAGGGTGACAGGGAGATGGGTCAGGGCAGCAGCCAGCATGGCCTATGTGAGAATTGTGTGCAATTTGCAAAAAGGCATCCCCTCCAAATGGGTGGATTACTTAAATAAACAAGCAAACAAACACAGCCCAGGGGATAGGGAGACAATCTCTTATTCTCAGCTTCTTACTCAATCCGGTGTCTCCTCAAATGGACATCCACTCAAGAAGAAAAAGGCCCACCCTCTTCTCCAGGAGAGACTAGGTGACATTTGCCTTGTTTAATGCCTTTCACAGAAAGATATTAGCAAGTTTTTAAAAACAACTAATCTAAATTGTTATCCTCATTTTATAGATAAGAAAAAAAAAAACTTAAAAGGTTAAAGGCTTGCTTGAGATTACACAGCTAATAAGCAGCAGGACTAGGATTTGAACGCAGGGAGTTTAGTTATGGAGTTCCCGCACCACACCACTGACCTTGCTACACAGGGGATGGGTTTCTTAAAAGACTGGCCAGGTCTGGTAAGAAAGGAAGAGGAAAGATCTCTGGGATCTTGGGGTCCAGCCCTGGCTTGGGGTCCTCCTACGTGTACTTCACACAGTGCAAAAAAGGAGAGAACCTCAGGGGCACTAATAAAATCCTACATAAGGAAAACCAGTGAATCCTATATAGAAACTTTTTTTTTAATGCCCAAGATTTTTAATCCAGGCCCTAGAACAGCACTGTAAATGATTTCTCAAGCAACATACCCACAGATCTTTCTTTCACTGGGTATATTCTGAATTGAACAAATTCTCTGGAAGCATCCACACCTCATCCTGTGTTTAGGAAGGGGCAAGGGCAATGTAGCGAACAGACCAGAGCAGTGCCTCTGGAGGCCAGCGGCTATGGTTCAAAGGACAGTCCTACCATCCATTAGCATTCACCTTGGGCAATTCACTTAATCTCTGCTCCTTAGTTTCTCTCTCTGTAAAACGGGATTAATAATGGTATACCAGCAGCTAGCTCATTAATTTGTTGTAAACATTAAATAATATCAAATAAACAAAGTGCTTAGAACAGTGCCTGGCACAGAGTAAACCTCTTACAAAAAATACTGGGCCGCCTATCAGTCTTCACCAGAGCAGATGGCCTTGCTGCAGATTTAGGGAAATAGTAAAAAAACTTCTAGAGAGAACTTTCAGAGAACTTCTAGTCCAGTGGTTCTCACACTTCCACAAATATCAGAACCACTTCAAGGGCTGGTTAACACTGCACGTGTATTTATTTGTATTTTTATATTGTGAATTTTTTCAGTGGAGACCTAGTACTTATTAAGTGTATGTTCCTGATTATATAGTTCTTGCTTTATTATCACATAAATCAGTCTTCCTGATTCCAAAAGCAGTACACATACGCACAAATACACACATTTGAAAAAGACCGCTCAAGGGCTGGTTAAAAGTACAAGTTGCTGACCCACACTCCCAGAGCTTCCCAGAGTAGGTTCAAGGTAGGACTGGAATTTGCATTTCAAACAAATTCTCAGGTGCTGCTGATGTGGCTGATCTGAGGACCACACCATGGGAGCCACGTGCCAGTACATATTCCCATTCTACAGATATGGAAGCTGAGTCTCAGACTGGTTGAGTATGGTGACCAAAGTCATCTGGAGCCAGGGTTGAGGCCCGAAGAATGCTGCTTCCCGGGCTTATGCTCTTTTGATTCTGCTCAGTCAGAAATGCAAATTCCGGGGTGCCTGGGTGGCTCAGTGGGTTAAAGCCTCTGCCTTCGGCTCAGGTCATGATCCCAGGGTCCTGGGATGGAGCCCCGAATCAGGCTCTCTGCTCGGCAGGGAGCCTGCTTCCTCCTCTCTCTCTGCCTGCCTCTCTGCCTACTTGTGATCTCTGTCTGTCAAATAAATAAATAAAATCTTAAAAAAAAAAAAAAGAAAAGAAATGCAAATTCCTCCCAGACAGGTAGTGGGCTGAAGGCGGGGTGAGGGGTGTGTGGTTTGCACCTTCATAGCTGTGTGAATCAGCCTTCCCACGTTGGCGTAGCAACCGCTGGGGAGCTGCTTTCCTGCCAGCCAGTTGAGAGCATCCTGGATATTATTGTCATCAATGAAGATGAATTCTTGAGCTTGGCCAAAGCATTTGGTGACAAACGCTGTCAGCCTATATGGGTAAAGAAGGAAGTGTGGCATGAAGGGGGATTTCCTAGCAAGGGTACAATAGTTCTATAGTTTATTTTGGTACAGGGTTCCAGAAGGGGATTAAGGAAACGTAAGACCATAGAGCCTAGAAAAGGGAAGTATTGATGGGCATTAATAGGGACATGAACTGGGGAGGCACAAGGTCAGGAAGAAGGGTGAGGGGCTTGACCATATGTGAGGCTGAAATAAACAATATTAAAAAGGTAGAGAGGATGGAAAGAAAAAGAATGGGGTTAAGAGGAGTGGTAGAGAAATAGTTCCATAGTTCTAGGAATTATGCACTGGGGTACATTGAGAACTGGGCAATATTACCATGTGTTTCCATCTCCATCCTCCTCCCCAAAGGCACTGTATGAGCCATCTCTACGTTTGTACATTAGCTCCTTCTGGTACCCTGGGAAGCCAGGTATGATGTTAAGTCACAGGGACAACTTAAAAAAACATGGCTTTCAAGGGTGTGGGACACTTCAGGGGAAATTTCCCTGTTTCTTATTAAACTAGCATTAAGGTTTAGAGAATGTGTCCAAGAAGAAAAGATTGAACCAACTCACCTAGGTTCAAGAAACCCACTGCCCGAGACCTGATTTCCTTTGTCAGCAGCCTTGCCTTCTCCAGATACTGCAGGACATAGATTATAGGAGCAAACAAGACCATGTTCTGCTCCCCACAGCCGCTTGGCATCTGCACCAGATTGTCTAGGTTCTGTAGGGCTGTGCCCATAATGTCTCCTGAGATCCAAAAGGAGAGAGAAAGTGATGGTAGAGAGAAGAAGGAGCCCTTGTGAGTTACTGTCATTCATTTAACAAACATGTATCAGCGACCATTTAGTTGAGTATCTACACTGTGCCTGGGAGACAATAAGTCAAATACAGTCTTTACCTCAAAGGATCGTAATCAGAGGGGCAAACAATGACAGAACATTGCAGGTAAAATTCCTTACAAACAATTGCAATGTAGCACTATAATACTGGGTTCATACAAGGTGCCGAAGTACGCAGAGAGGTACACAAGCTACCGAAGGGAGTTCAGGACTTTTAAGAAGATATGTCAGCAGAGCTGGTGAATGACGTAACAAAACCCGCAATACTCAGACTCAATCTCTAAAGTCCTCCACTGCCTGTAAATACATTATCCTCCAAAGTGCCATGTTCCCCCCAACCATATGCAATCCTGACACTGTTTTCCAGGGATAGCTACTGACTCATCCATATATTTATTTTATAAACCAGTAAGCCTGACATAAGCGGCCCATTAAGATCGGCACTTTCAGCATCGAGTTCAGTTCGAATCTATAAATAGGTACTGAAGGTAAACTATTTGGCAGGAACTATACTAGGACATGGCCCTTACCCTCAAGGACCCCACAAGGCAGTGTGAAAGACAGACATAGACAGTGAGCTATACTACAATAAGCTGACTGATAAACAGCAAATAAGATTCAAATAGAGGGCGCCTGGGTGGCTCAGTGGGTTAAGCCGCTGCCTTCGGCTCAGGTCATGATCTCAGGGTCCTGGGATCGAGTCCCGCATCGGGCTCTCTGCTCAGCAGGGAGCCTGCTTCCCTCTCTCTCTCTGCCTGCCTCTCTGCCTACTTGTGATCTCTCTCTGTCAAATAAATAAATAAAATCTTTAAAAAAAAAAAAAAAGATTCAAATAGAGTCCAAACAGAGAAATTTTAAGCTGGAAGGGATCTCGGTAGGGACTAAGAATAAAGAAATAACCTAACATGTCCAGGAGTCCTACTACCTGCTAGATATTATGGTGGAAACTTTATATTTAATTTTGACACCAGTCCTAAGAGGTAGATTATCATTAGTGTCTTGCAGAAGGGGAAAAAAAGGATCAGAATTGTTCACTTATTTATTCAAGGTCACCTGGCTATTATATGGCACAATACCAGCCCAGTTTTGTATGATTTTCAAGCTCAGTCTTTTCTACTCAATTCCCCTCCTTGCCCAGAAGAGTGAAGTGTCCCATCTGTGTAAATATGCTTTTATCTTCCCTAACCAAACTCAGATACATAAATTCCTCACTTTCTAAGAGGCTGCTATAAACACTGTGTTTCTTCTCCCCTCAATTTATAGACCACCTGAGCCTAAATACATATGGAGCTTTGTTGACCTTTAACTTCCTCCTGTCCAGACTCCTTCCTGTTTTTGACTCTCATATACATCTAATCCCATACCTATAGGGTATATATGCCAACTATACAAAATAAGTTCTTCTGTCACATGCCTTCCTTCAGATTGGTCCACATGCCCCAACCCACTCCATGCTTTGGCAAATTTCATCCCCATTTTTGTTTTGTTTTGTTTTGTTTTGTTTGAGCAAGAATCCCTGGCTATTTACCCAGAACCGTAACATAAGCCTTGCTTGAATCAGGAACAACATCTGCAGGGAGCTCCAGCGAGATGGATTCTGAAGCCACTTGTCCTATGAGAGGCAGAGAAAAGGCGAAAGTAGGGAAGGTGGAAATAGAGCGAGTTCAAAACCCAAACCTTAGAAAAACTTTCTGTGATCCAGGGTTTTCTGTACCCAGTGCTTTCTGTGGGTTGGAGGCAATTTTTTTTAACCTGTTAATATTGTTCTCTGCTAAAAGTAAATTACCAAAAAGCCCAAAAATGTGTTGCACATTTTTTCTTCTTTACCCTGTCTCTCAGTTAATTGGCCCTATTAGAGACAGCACCCCAGACAGCACCTCTCCTATCCCTTCTTGTCCTGTATATTCCTCCCTTGGCCTACAAATAGCTCCTGTTGCTGACAGGAATTCTCAGTACCAACCCTTCTCTGCATTCACCCACCTTTTGGGCAAAGCAGTGAGCTGTATGTCTTCTCCACAAGGACTCCCTCAGGCTGACATGGAGACATAGGGGGGAAACAATGAAGATGAATGTTAGGGCAGATGGCACTGAAGGAACAGCAAATGGGAAGGGAAATGGGGAGAAGAGGCCCTCCCTGTGCCCCCAGGCTTCTCAGAACTGGAGAGGATATATTTTCTCCTTGAAGCTACCAAGAACTACACTTCAATGCAGGAATGGGCCCATCAATAAAATTCTTTCTGGGCAAGGGCTAGAGCTAAGGACAAGTTTAGGAAACTCCTAAGAGGCATGATTGACAATGGGGTCCATAATAGGATAAAAAAGCAGTTAATAATGATATTAGAGATCTTAATAAGAAAAACTAACATTCATTGAGTATACCAGGTACACTCAATGCCTGTATTAGGCACTTTCACAGAGCACTGGAATGGGTTAAGCAAATAATTAAAGGCAGAAAGGGGCCACAGAATAAGGAAGGTAAGCTACTTGATTGAAGTTGGAGTTAGACAGCTGTGAAAGACTAATTGTATGGCTAGACACGTAGAACATTGCTGGGGTGACTGCTACCTCCAAAGCTAGGTCTACAAAAATCTCAAAGAAAGAAAGAAAGAAAGAGGAAGGAAGGAAAGGGGGAAGGAGGGGAAAAAAAAAAAAAGGAAAGAAGAATGGGGAAAGGAAGGAACAGAAAACTCACCTTGACCAGAACTGGTTTGATGAGTGTGTCACTCTGGCCCTTTGCTGGAACAAACCCCTTTTGTCCCCCACAGAGTTCATTGCTGTCCAGAATCTTAGTAGTGATGGTAAAGTTCACATGACCTGGAAGAAAGAAGGGGAAAGGAAGGCATTAGCCCTATTGCCAGAGGTACCAATGAGGCTTCTTCCCATTTAGACCAGTGCTTTTTTTTTTTTTTTTAAGATTTTATTTATTTATTTGTCAGAGACAGAGGGAGAGAGAGTGAGCGAGCACAGGCAGACAGAGAGGCAGGTAGAGGCAGAGGGAGAAGCAGGCTCCCTGCCGAGCAAGGAGCCCGATGTGGGACTCGATCCCAGGATGCTGGGATCATGACCTGAGCCAAAGGCAGCTGCCTAACCAACTGAGCCACCCAGGCGTCCCTAGACCAGTGCTTCTTAAACTTAACAACATGCAAAGACCTACAGATCTTGTTAGAATACAAATTGATTCAGTTCATCTGGGGTGGAGCCTATATTCACATTTCTAAGAAGTTTTTAGATGATGTCAATAATGCTGGTCCAGTGTGGCAGGCAGCCTGTAAGGACCCCCAGTGATCCCTGCTTCCCAATATCTACATTGTCGTGTAAGCTCCTCTCAGAGTGGGGGCTGGACTAAGCAACTCACTTTTAATCAGGAGGCTGGGGCAGAAGCAATGAGATGCCACTCTGGGACTAGGTTATAAAAAAGGGTATAGCTTCTGCGTCAGGCACACTCTTTATCTTGGGCCACTTGCTCTGCAGGAAGCCAGCTGTCCTGTCCTGAGGCAGCCCAGTGGAAAGACTCATGTGGTAAGATACTGAGGGAGGCCACTAGCCCCTAGCTGAGGCCCGAACTACAGCCTGTGAGGGACAGAGGCTTTGAGAGGAACGTGGAAGTGGATCCTCTCCCATTTGAGTCTCCAGGTAAAAACACAGCCTTGCTGACAGCGTGACTTGTATTTCCTGACAGACCTTGAACCAGAGGCACCCTCCTATGCTCTGCACCTGGATTACTGGCCCATGGAAACTGTGTGATCAGAAATGTTTTTCTTTTAAGCCTGTAAGTTGTTGGGAGTTTTTTTTGTGTTTTTGTTTTGTTTTATTTTTTTAGGATTTTATTTATTTCTTAGAGAGAGAGCATGAGTGGGGCCCCATCCCAGAAGCCCAAGATCTGACCTAAGCCAAAAGCAGACACTTAACTGACCAAGCTACCCAGGAGCCCCAAGCCTCTAAAGTTTTAGGGTGATTTGTTAAGCAGCAGTAGATAACTATACATCTGAAGACCATATTTTCAGTTGCCAGGGTTTTATCCTAAGAGCAAATGACATCTAAGTGTTATTGTGATGATTAAATGAGTCACCACATGTCAAGCAGTTAGAATAGCAGCTGGCCGGGGCGCCTGGGTGGCTCAGTGGGTTAAGCCGCTGCCTTCGGCTCCGGTCATGATCCCAGGTCCTGGGTTCGAGCCCCACATCGGGCTTTCTGCTCAGCAGGGAGCCTGCTTCCTCCTCTCTCTCTGCCTGCCTCTCTGCTTACTTGTGATTTCTCTCTGTCAAATAAATAAATAAAATCTTTTTTTTTTTTTTTTAAGATTTATTTATTTATTTGACAGACAGAGATCACAAGCAGGCAGAGAGGCAGGCAGAGAGAGAGAGGAAGGGAAGCAGGCTCCCTGCTGAGCAGGGAGCCCGACGTGGGGCTCGATCCCAAGACCCTGGGATCATGACCCGAGCCGAAGGCAGCGGCCTTAACCCACTGAGCCACCCAGGCGCCCCAATAAATAAAATCTTTAAAAAAAAAAAAAAAGAATAGCAGCTGGCCCATAGTTAACTATTTGATAAGTAACATTACTATATATCCCTTGTCCTGGCATAAATATTAAAAGCTCCCCTTTTCACATTCAAAATTGTCTAGTTTGGATAATTTTTTGGTCATCCATCAAAAAGCATTTTCTTATTTTTTTGTGGCATAGACATAGGAGGGAAAAAAATACAGGCAAATAAAATGCAAAAGAACAAGAGAATAAAGCAGATGCAGGAGAGGAAAGGATAGAGTTCTCAATCACTGAGCTTTTGCTCTGTGTTTTCCTTGCTCCTCTACTACTTCCTTCTCTTACCTAACTTGGTAGCAGTGATATTCCAGTGATAGCTTTTCGCTTCATCAGCACAGAGACAGCTGGAGCCCTGAGAATCTGTCCATGATTCCACCTGGTACTTATCTGATGTACCCAGGTTAGTCTGAACCTGCAGATGTTTAAGAAATAAAGGGTCTGAATACAGGAAACAACACACAGAGGCTTAGAAAAATATGGGGGTGGAGGCACACCCCATCTCTCTCCCAGGAACATCTGCTTCCTGTACCTCCAACTCTTACCCTGATGCAGTCCTTCAGATAATTGAAGATGGTGGCAGTAAGGCGAAAGGATTCCCCACGAACTACTGAGTAAGGGAGAGTCAGCTCAACAAAGACCGGCTTGAAAGCAGTCAGTCCAACAGTAGGTGAAAGACCAAAGCCTCTGGACTGGGAGGTACAGAAAGTCATGGCCTTCCACTCAGTGATGGTATCAGGAACCGTGACATGGATAGCCTCCTTCCCAGAGTCACTGTGAGAACACGAGAGTCCAGTGAGGCACACAGCAGGAGAATATTGTGAATTAAGCTATAAATTTACCTACAGAAGCCATTGTGTTGTTGTTGTTGTTGTTGTGAGGGACGGGGCAAAAAGGCACCTGAACTGAGGAACATGCAAATCTCAGAGTGTGAACGTTCAGGTGAGTGATGATGTATGAATATGGGAGAAGGAGGTGGTGCCTGAGGGTGTGAATGGGTGAGTGAGAGTAGGGGGTCATGTGTGCAAATACAGCTGAAGAAGTCAGTGCCCTCTGAACCTGTGAGGTTATATCTCACTGGAGTTTTGACTGTCCTTTCTCTGATGGTTAGTGATGTTAAGCATCTTTTCATGTGCCATTCTTCTGGCTTGTCAAAATGAGCAGGTAAGCAGTGGGCAGGAACTGATGTCAACATGTGCCTTTCATTCTGGTGGACGTGGACTCCGAATGCACTGTTTGCACTGAGTAAATGTGGAGACATGTGAGCTCGTTTGAGGGATTGCCTGTGATTGCCTAAGAATTCAGGAAAAAAAGAAAGTTCCCATGTCCCCATGAAACTCTCTTGATTTGAGACTTAGATTCATTAAGAATTATCTGAGTCTGAGTTTACTGTTGACTCCCCCACTGTACAGTCTTACTGTACCTTTGAGGCATCACTTACCCAATAGGAAACAGATCCCAGAGCCAAGTCTCCGGGAAGTACTGGCGGACCTGAGAGTCCTGTGACTGAAGTGATGAAGGTGATGATGACCCAAAACTCACTTCACCAATACCATAATTCACTAAGGAGAGCAAGAATAAGGGAATTGGCGGGAGGGGGGTGCTGGTGGCGGACAGAAGACTTCTGTTGTAAGACAAATTGAAGCAGAGGGACTACTAATGAGAAATTCAGTGGGAAACAGAGAACATCCAGTCACAAACAAGGAGAAAGGACCACTGAGGAACTGACTAGTCATAAGGCCATCGGGGGGGAAGTGACAGATGAGGAGGTTGGGCCAGGGGATGAGCAGGTAAGGGCTTCAGGTTTCAAAAGTTCTCCCCAGGGAGAGAGAGCCAGCTGCCTCATCTATGACGCACAACCCACTGCCATTCTGAGGCAAGAGGTTCAGTGCAGGAACATGAAGCAAAGAGTTAAGTGTTCAGAGTCCATGATTTAAACATCTCAAGAGAATCCACAAGCCACACAGGTAGCTTACCTTCAGACACTGCAGTGCTGTATTTTAAAGACTGATGACTGCAGTCTACTGGCTTCTTAATTTTGGCATTGGACAGTATTTTCAGGCCCATGCCCTGAGAGGCACCAAGGAAACCAGAGAGTGAAGTGTCACGGTGGTCCCCTCCCTTATTACCAGGGTGACTGCCTAGGAATACCACCCTCAAAGGACTGAACCAAGACATTCTTTTCCTATTAATTTTGAGACTAGTGGTTACTATCCAATACCCCAATACTCAGCCACCAAGGTTCTGTTCGCTTTTATCCGCTAATGTGAATATCAATGTCAATTTTTAAAAATATATACATATATATTTTTAAATATACACTTTAAATATACGTTTTAAATATATACTTTAAATGTACACTTTGCAAAATGATCACCACAGTAAGTCTAGTCAACAACCATTACCATATGTAGTTACAAAAAATTTTTTTCTTGGGATGAGAACTTATAAGATCTACTCTTTAGCAACTTACAAATATGCTATACAAGGTCAAGCACACTGTCACCATACTGTACATTTCATCCCCAGGACTTATTTGTCTTATAACTGGATGTCTGTACTTTTTGATAACCTTCACTCATTTTGCCCACCCCCAACCCCTGCCTTGGGCAATCACCACATTGTTCTATGTATCTATGAGCTTGGTTTTGCTGTTGTTGTTTTTTAGATTCCAGGTGTAAGTGAGGTCATATAGTATTTGTCTTTCCCTGACTGACTTATTTCACTGAGCGTAACGCCCTCAGGATCCATCCATGTTGTCACAAATGGCAAGATTTCATTCTCCTTTTTTACGGCTGAATAGTATTCCACTTTTGTCATTGCCAAATATGTTTAATGCTTCTTCCAAATATTAGTCACTGGGTCATTATTATTTGCTTTAGACTGAACTTCCCAAGGGCAGGAACCATATTGGCTCAGTCAATCCAACAAAAATACATTGAGTATTATGAAGGATCAGTCATAGAGAGAATACAAAGATGAGCAAGACATGGTTCCTGACTTCAGAGACTTCCTGGTCAATCTTGGGCCACAGCATCCCCAACTTCTACTCATAAAGTACTCAATTTCTACTCATGAAGTACTTTTTATAATAGTAGTAAGAAACCTCTGGTCTATCTTTCCTCATTTTTCCTTCTTGGCTGATCCCATGGAAATTAGTTCGTTTGGGGACAGAAAGAGGCTGCACACAGCCTCTCAGTGGCTCTCTTCCAATGCAATCAGGCGACTGGGCCCCTTCTTCAAGCACAAGGACCATGGGAGGTTACCTCACATATCAGGAGTTTCTTCCAAGATTTTATCCTTTCAGTACCCACATGAATCTCTCTGTTTTTTTAGGTATGGACTTTCCTTCACCCCCCACCCAACTACCACTGTTTCTGTAACAAAATGGGTAAGAACATCTACCTGAAAAAAATGGAAAAGGTCCATTCCTTCAGAGACCCAAGGCCTCCACATAACTGAGAGGGGCTGAGGAGCGTGCCAGGAGCCAGACATTGGACACTCATCATATTCAGCCACCTGATAGGGGTAGTGACCATACGAGAATGAGAACATCCTATAGACCTGAAATAGGAGGGGAAAAGGAAATAAGCTACTGACACGGTGAAATCAGTTGAGAAACTTCACTCAGATTCTGGTGCCACAGTTCACTGCTCTTGTATTATTTCTCTTCATTACTTTAGAATTGTTCCTATATTTATTCCAACATAATCCCTTCCTACTTTTTTTGTTTAGTAGGTGCCAAGCTGGGCTCCAGTGCGGGGTTTGAACTCATGACCCTGAGACTAAGACCTGACCTGAGATCAAGAGTCAGACGCTCAAACAACTGAGTCACCCAGGCACACTATCCCTTCCCTACTTTCTAAATTCTGATGTCTTCCTCACCTTTTTCAATAATTTGTCACCCTTACCTCCTATTACAAATTTCTTACCTCTATGTGCACATGAACCATGCCTTTTTCATACCACCATTTGACTGTCATTTCCACACCAGCTTTTCTACCACCTTATGGTGGTACAGTATTTCCCTCAGACTTTCCTTCCCACCCCCCTGAAGCCCATCTTTATTCTAATTCAGTCAAACCATCTTCTCTGTCAAGTCCCTCTTTCTTTTTTTTTTTTTTAAGATTTTATTTATTTATTTGACAGAGAGAGATCACAAGTAGACAGAGAGGCAGGCAGAGAGAGAGAGAGAGAGAGAGGGAAGCAGGCTCCCCGCTGAGCAGAGAGCCCGACGCAGGACTCGATCCCAGGACCCTGAGATCATGACCTGAGCCGAAGGCAGCGGCCCAACCCACTGAGCCACCCAGGCGCCCAAGTCCCTCTTTCCACCCCATTGGCAGACTACTCACAGAATTGTTGCTCAGCTCTGTCTCCGGCCTAAGCAGTAAGACACTCTCATCCACAGCCCGGACTGCACACAGGGACCCAGGAGCTGCCTGTAGCTGTAGTTCCAAATCTGCTCCTGGAAGCTGCTGGGAAGGTGAGAAGCCAAGGGAAACCTGTGGAAGGAAAAAGGGCAACTTGGGGATCAGGTCAGCCTGGAGAGAAGGGGAAGCAGTGTAATTTGGATCATCAGCCAATATCTCCCAACTTTGGTATTCAAGCCTAATCCTTCACTTTTATACTGATGTGTTTTTTTTTCTTTTGTAAAGTCTAGCCCTTTCAGAACTTGTGACTTGTGGTACAATTGGAAAAAGTGAGCAGCATAGCACAGAAAAACATAGAAAGTTTAAGAGATCCCCCCAAAAAAAGTTGAAAAAAAAGTTTAAGAAACAAAAACTAGAAAGAAAGAATTTCTATATAGAATATATAATTTCCTAGCACACCTTCTTAAAAAGAAGTGGGAGATAGATTTCAACAAAATATACTGAAGACATAAATACAACAATGATATCCACTTCAATATAATCTTATTTCCCTGCCCCTGCCTGATCTCCAACCCAGCACATACACGATCTCTCTCTATGCCCAGGCCTTTTCTTCACCTTTCTCAACTGCCATTTTACCTGATTGTCAAAACACATCTCTACTGAGAACTGAATTTGGTCAGCTATAATGCCTCCACTGGGAAAAATGGCATAGATCACCAGGGAAGGATCAGGGGCTAGTCTGGAAGTGAAGATCAGTGAGAGGGAAAAAGAGCCTTTTGTTCCTGAAAAAGAAGAGGGAGGGGCGCCTGGGTGGCTCAGTGGGTTAAGCCGCTGCCTTCGGCTCAGGTCATGATCCCAGGTCCTGGGTTCGAGCCCCGCATCGGGCTTTCTGCTCAGCAGGGAGCCTGCTTCCTCCTCTCTCTCTGCCTGCCTCTCTGCTTACTTGTGATTTCTCTCTGTCAAATAAATAAATAAATAAATCTTTAAAAAAAAAAAAAAAAAGAAGAAGAGGGAACACACAGGGATGAGAACACACACTCGTCTACTGACAACCTCCGACCACATGTCTGCTCTTCTCCTTGGGCCTGCTGCTGGCCTCATGGTGCAAGTTACATCCCATTTTCCTGTTCTCCTATGGTTATCGTTAGTGTTCTACTCTCATTTGCTTCTTCTTTTGCTTCTAGTATAACAGCATTTCCTGGAAGCTTAAAGTATCCTTTGGTTTTCAACAGAAGCATGAACACTCACCTTCCTTCTCAAAGTTCAGGTGTCTCTGCCCCTCCATCTCCAAATGCCCTTTCCCTATTAACTAAAAAAGACCAAAAACAAAAACAAAAAAAATCAACAGCAGGGAAGTTATGAGAGTTTAGCCTTGACCCTAGTCTAGAGCATCCCTGCACCTCTCCATAAAGAGAGGCTCCTTTCATATCTCCAGAGCCTGGGTCAATACTTCATGCAGCGTCCATCAGTTGGTCAAATGGCAGATAGTGCCAAGAGCCCTGCTGATTCCTCCTCCAGGAGGTTCTGCCTGAGAACCACAGGGGTGCATGGAAGGAGACAAAGATCATGAGTACCTCACTGCCAAACAGAAGAGAAACCATTCTTCACAATGGATAGCTATCACCAATTCTTGAAAATCTCCAGGTTTTATTCTCTTATGATCCTTATAGCACAAAGTTACCTAAAATTCATCTTCATCTTCATGACCTTTTTTTTTTTTTATACTTAATCCAAAATTCAATGCAAATGAGTGTGCTTTAAACTGACTTGAGCCCTTCTGACATTTGACTCTTTGGAGGAGAAATCCCCTTTGTAACTGAGTCTCCCTTCCTGTTCATTCCCTTGAAACCAAATTCAGTGAAATTTTCTAAGCAGGGCTGTCATCTCAGACTGCTGTCAAGGGCCCTGTGGCCAGCTCCTGGGACTCCTGGCTGACACTCAGCCCTTCTACACTGATCAGCTGGCTACTTCTCTGGGGTTTCACCACACCCCTGTCCTAAAGGCAGGCGAGTGCCATCACTCTGACTTCACTCTGTTGCACCAGGATGATTGTTTCGGCTTGACAAAGACACTGAAATGAATCAATGCGGAGAAAATCCCTCAGAAACTTTGAGAGGATGGTAAGAAAATGGAGACTCTAGGGCATCAAACCCAGGATTTATACAAATCTAATTTCTCACTGTCACCAAGGTGACCATTAAAGCTGCTTATATTTATACATTTCTTTCAAGCTACAAGTTACAGTTTTACACAACAAAGCTGCTATCCGTGTTTAATTTTAATTTTTATCATCTATTTTGAAATTTTAACCAATGAAACACAGTATGAAATTTATTCTGAGTCCCATCCCCTCCTTATCCTCTTCCCCACTCACCCACCCAGCTCCCATTCAGGCCCGACCAGCAATGTTTTATCCTTAATTCCTCATTTTATCCTCCCACACAATTTTCCTGTTTAAAATCGTTTTTTTTTTTCCTCATTTCCTCCCCCAATCCTTTATGCCTACACTGCAATACAATAGCCACTAGCCACAAGGGACTGCTGGAGCCTTTGAAATGTGGCTACTATAAAATACATAATCAGCTGAAATAAAAAATGTGAAATATCTATTAATAATTTTGATGTGGATTTCATGTTGACATCATCATATGTTGGATATACTGGGTTAAATAGATTTTTTTTTTAGTTTATTTACTTATTAAGTGATCTCAACACCCAATGTGAGGCTCAAACTCACGACCTAGAGACCAAGAGCTGCATATTCCCCTCAACTGAGCCAGCCAGGTGTCCCCCCGCAAAAAAAATATATATATATATATATTTTTTTTTTAAGTTTTATTTATTTATTTGACAGAGAGAGATCACAAGTAGGCAGAGAGGCAGGCAGAGAGAGAGGGGGAAGCAGGCTCCCTGATGAGCAAAGGGCCCGATTCCAGAACCCTGAAATCATGACCTGAGCTGAAGGCAGAGGCTTAACCCACTGAGCCACCCAGGTGCCCCAAAAATATATTTTTAAAATTAGGTTTACCTAGGGGCACATGGCTGGCTCTGACAGTTAAGCAGGGGATTCTTTTTTTTTTTTTAAGATTTTATTTATTTATTTGACAGAGAGAGCACAAGCAGGAGGGAGAGGCAGAGGGAGAAGCAGGCTTTCCACTGAGCAGCGAGCCCGATGCAAGACTTGATCCCAGGGCCCTGGGATCATGACCCGAGCTGAAGGCAAATGCTTAACTGACTGAGCCACCCAGGGGTCCCAAAGTGGGAGATTCTTGATTTCAACTCGGGTCAAAATCTTGGACTCCTGGGATGGAGTCCCAGGTCAGAGTCCACACTCAGAATGGAATCTGCTTGGGATTTTTCCTCTCCTTCTCCCTTTGCCCCTCCCCTGACTGGTGCATGAACTTTCTCTCTCCCTCTTTCTCTCATAAATAAGTAACATCTTTTTAAATAAATAAAATGAAATAAAATTGGTTTTACCTATTCTTTTAATTTTTTAAATATGGCTTCTAAACATTTTGAAATTACCTCTGGGACTTGCATTAGGTCTCTAGACAGTCTACCCCCTCTCTCTGGCTCACTCTCATCACTTCCTTTCCTTTCCCAGAGCACTTTCACCAGCCCTCATTGCCCTGTCTCACATAGTAGGAGAAGATGACTTCCTGATCAGGGTTTGCATCCGCAGGATCGATGTAGTAATCCACCAGCACTTCCTGGGGCTGGCCACACACCAAGACTCCACGTAGCCAGTGGATGCAACTCCGAGTTGGGTTGTAGAAGGGCTGCACATGCAGATAGCCATTTCTGTAGTAATGAGGCTTCTGTCCCGGATTATACACCGAATTTTCCATTTGGAATCTTCCCTAAGAAATGAGAGAAAGAAAAAGGCTCTTCACACATTCTCTGACCCAAGCAAGCCCATGGACTTGTTATGGTTTTCACAGATCTCTCAAATCTTCACTGCCTAAGAGCGGCATGTAGATATTTTACTAGAAGTCCAGCCAAGGATGTTTGAGAAATCCACAACAGCAGCACTTCAGTAGGCAGAGGAGTGAAATAAGGGCTGAATTACAGCTGTCAAGTAATGGGCAATTGTGGATGATAAACTTTCGGGGACTGAGGCAGGGAATATAGATAAGCATGACTAAGATTATATAGAAATTAAAGAATATATCCTAGGGATAAGAAAACAAGGCATAAAGGATAATGAGATTAAAAATAATTATTTCTAAGTAGGGTGATTGAGTGATGCCTGTGTAAGAACTAAATTAGCCACAACACAAATTGTATGTGTTTTCTTAAGTAGTATAGCTCAATGATTGCATTAATGGCACAATCCGTCCCTCCCCATGTTCATGTCCTTTACCATGTAATCATTGCCCTTCTAGTCTAACTTCAGGCCTACCCTGTGACTTGCTGGGAATGGGATGTGAGCATATGCCAGTTTGGAAAAACCCTTTTGGGTCCACTTTTGCTCTTGTATCTCATCGTTGCCATCAGAATATCCCTGGGATAGCTTGCTGGAGCATGAGACACTGGCCTTCATCCCCAAACATGTAAGAAAGTCCACCAAGATCAGCAGAGCTGCATATCTGACTACCCCAGATGCATGAGCAATAAAGCCTTGTTGTTATAACACTAAAGTTTTGTAGTTGTTTGTTGAGCAGCATTATTTCACAGTTGATTACTGATATGAATAGTTTTCCTTATAAGTTATCCAAAATGTAGAATTTTCTTCTTTGCCATTTTTATGAGTAATGGCCCAGGGCAGGTGAGAAGAGGGAGATAGGAGGAAGAAAATGACTCTGAACTATTTTTTCCTCCCTACTCTGATTTTATTTAAATTTTTAAAAAAGATTTATCTATTTATTTATGTGACAGAGATCACAAGTAGGCAGAGAGGCAGTCAGAGAGAGAGGAAGGGAAGCAGGCTCCCCGCCAAGCAGAGAGCCCAACTCGGGGCTTGACCCCAGGACCCCAAGACCATTACCTGAACCGAAGGCAGAGGCTTTAACCCACTGAGCCACCCAGGTGCCCTGCTACTCTGATTTTAAATACAGGATCAAAATAGAGATGGGGATAAGTTGTAAGATGAATTAGTAGAAATAACAATTTTTAGGGTGCCTGGGTGGCTCAGTGGGTTAAGCCTCTGCCTTCGGCTCAGGTCATGATCTCAGGGTCCTGGGATCGAGTCCCGCATCGGGCTCTCGGCTCGGAAGGGAGCCTGCTTCCTTTTCTCTCTCTCTCTCTCTCTGCCTACTTGTGATCTCTCCCGCCATCAAATAAATAAACAAAATCTTAAAAAAAAAAAATTTTATCTGAAGGGCCATTTATTAGATTGAAAAACCAAAAAACAAAACAAAACAAAACAAAAAAAAAAAAAAAAACAAACAAACAAACCCTTGGGGCACCTGGGTAGCTCAGTTGGTTGGGCATGCTACTCTTGGTTTTGGCTCAGGTCATGATCTCAGGGTCCTAGGATTAAGCTCCATGTCACGCTCCATGCTCTGAGTCTGCTTGGGGTTCTCTCTCCCCCTCCCTCTGCCCATTCCCCCTTCCAAATAAATCTTTAAAAAAACCCAAAAATTTTTGTCAAGTGGGAAGCAGGACTAGTAAATGATGGAGATGGAATTACAGAAGAAGGAGGAGGGGAGAGAAACAAGAAAAGTTTGATGTTTTCCCTCAGGGAAGTCTTACCTCCAGAGAAATATTTCCCCCACTCCAATTAACTGTATCCAGCCTGAAGGGAGCAAGGCCATCATTGTCTGTAGTTAGGGTCTGGTTGATGGTTCCATTTGTGCCATAAATCACCAGATATACTGAATGATTCTTGAGAAGGGAGCCATCATGGCCCCTAACTCTTATCTGGGGGATGAAGTTTATTGGGATGTTAGAATTAGGTTTGAAGTAAGTTCAAGTATGTGGTAAAGTGAGGTGATAAAAGAAACTCTAAGAACACATTTCAGGAGGGAGTCCAGAAAACAGGTAAATGTGATTCAAGCGTTGGAAACTAACATCTATAAGGAAATGAGAAACACACAGGAGGAGCTCAGCCTGGAGCAGAAGTAGACTTGCCATGTAGCTAATGAAGCTTTAAGACCCTTCATTTACACAAGCCCCTTCCAAGGCTCTCTGTACATTATATTGCTTTAATTTTTTTAAAACAGAGTCCCCTTCCACTCCCAAATTGTATAATCCTTAGGCTCTAAGAAGATCTGGATTGTTCTTGGTCTAGAGAAAAGATGACTAAGGATGGGCCTAAATGGATCTAAAAATATACAAGGTTATTGTGTGGAAAAGTTATTTGGAACTTAAAAAAAAAGATAGATTGTTAAGTATCAGAAAGAAGACAGGAGGGAAGCCTGACTGGCTCAGTTGGGAGAGCATGTACCTCTTGATCTGGAGGTAAAGCGTTCAAGCCCCATGTTGGGTATAGAGATTATGTAAATAAATAAATGGGGTTTTTTGGTTTTGGTTTTTTGTTTTGCTTTGTTTTATTTTTTTAAGAAAGAAAGAAGACACCAACAAAGGAAATTTTTTAAATCTCTGAAGAAACTACTTAAAGAGCTATCAATGGCTCTCTGTTAAGGAGAGTTAAACATTAATCTTGCTTAGGGGAGGAGCCACACTAGATGATTTCTCTAGACACCTTGCAGGTCTAAAATTCAAAGATTTGTACATTAGGAGCCCCTGGCATTGGCAAAGGCAATAAAGTCACATTAATATTCAAAGTGCAAAAAAAAAAAAAATTCAAAGTGCATCTCATGTGAGATTAAGGGTAGCACAGCATAAGGAATTAAGAGTATATACTCTGGATCCAGGTTGCCTGAATTTGATCCTAGTTACCACTTACCAGCTGTATAACTTTTGGAAAATCCCTTAACCTTGCTGTGCCTCAGTCCCCTCATCTGTAAAATGGGGCCAATAATAGTTTCTACCTCACTGGGTAGTTGTAAAGATTAAATAAGTAAATACCTGTAAAGTACTTAGAACAATGCTAAATTAGCTATTATTATGTCTACAGGAAGAAGGCAATGGTGGATGGTTAAGCATTTTTTGTGTAGAGACAAGTTTCAACATACCTTCCCACTGAAGGGGAAATTGGGGTAATAAAAGTCTTTGGTGTCTTCAAAGGTTATTGATCCCACTTGTGAAGAAATGTAGATATCCTGAGTAGTATTGGCTTCTACTCCTGCAGAGGGAAACCAGATATATGACAATTGAAATACCTGATATCCTCATCTTCATGTTTAACATAAAATCCCTGAAAGGACAGTGCTACTAGAAGTATGAAGCTGAACATATTTCTGGCCAAAGATCCAAACAAACTCTTCCTCCCCAACCTTTCGGGAAAACAGGTAACAGAAGACAGACTGGAATCTGGCACTTCCCTTTGACTATGACCTAGGAACAGAGTCATTCACAAACACTAGCGAGGGTAGGTCTTGAGTCCTCTGAATAAGTCTATCCCTGGAACAGGCCTTCTCCTTTTTCTTTTCTTAATGAACCAAGACTATCCCACTTACCTGTTCCTTCCTCCACCACAGTAGCCACAATATTGATGGTGTGGCTGTACATGTAACCGGTGAGGTTGAAAGTGGACATGTCCACAGAAGCAGAGAAGCATCCTGTTTTGTCTGTCTAGTGAGGCAATCAAGGGGCCAAAAAGAGAGGATGAATAACCTTTTACTCCCATTTCATAACGCACTATCGAAGAAATTCTTATCTCCATGCTTTGGTTTCTCCGTCTTCAAGACAGAAAAACTCCCCTATATATACTCTATATATACCCTGTATATACTCTAACATAGAGTATATACACCAGCAACACACAATCATGAACAACTCTAAAGTTCCAAGATGTGGGAGGGGTTGGGGGGGAGAACCAACTGCAGGAAAACTGTACCTCCCAGGATTTAGGTTAATTTCTTGACTCTAAGGCAGATTCTAAAAAAGACTTCATCTGTTTAGAGTAAAGAAGACTGCTTTGTTCTTTGGAACTAGGGCAATAATTGTATGAAATGATTTCTACTTTGGGCTTTTTACTGCTTTTTATTTTTTAACCACTTTTCAATATTTTTTTTCTTTTTTCAGTTTTTATTTAAGTTTCAGTTAGTTAACATATAGTGTAATATTAGTTTCATTAGTAGAATTTTGTGATTTATCACTTACATATGACACCCAGTGCTCATTACATCATGTGCCCTCCTTAATGTCCATCACCCAGTTACCCCACTGCCCCACCTGCCTCCTCTCCAGCAACCTTCAGTTGTTCTCTATAATTAAGAGCCTCTCTCTTTTTCTCATGTCATCTGTTTCGATTTTTAAATTCCTTTATCACTTTTTAATATTGATGTTTAGCTATTCATTAGGACATAGGACTAAGGTTCCTTTTCTACATCCCATTTACTCACCTGTCCAGAAAGATTCCTGCACTTGTCAGGTAGCTGTTCCCATCCTGCCTCTGGAAAATGGTAAGTATATGCCTTTTGACACACAGATACCTGTGCTGTCCCCAGTATGGGCTTTCCGTAGGTGTACCTAACCCAGAAAAGCATGAGAAGTCAGAGTTGGGAGAGTGCACTTGAGATCCAACCCTCCTCTTGTCCCTTCTTTTCCCTACTCCAACTTCTAAAGTACTAACAGTCCTTCCCTAGTCTGTTCACTTCTCTGCTTCACTCATAGTCTTACGATATTGCACTATACAATAAGTACCATCTGAAGGACAGAGATGGTGTTTTCTCTCTCCTTATTCCTATTTCTCCATGGGACTCAATATTGTTTTCTGCATAAGGTAGACACTGAATCAATAATGCTGACTCAGCAATGGAAGTAAGAGCAGAGACACAATTAGAAAATGTGTTCTTAGGGGTTCCTGGGTGGCTCAGGTGGTTAAGCATCTGCCTTCAGCTCAGGTCATGATCCCATCACCCTGGGAACAAGCCCCACATTGGGCTCCCTGCTCTGCAGGGAGCCTGCTTCTCCCTCTCCCTCTCCTGCCACTCCCCCTGCTTATGCACATGGTGTGCTCTCTTTCTGTCAAATAAATAATAAAATCTTAAAAAGAAAGAAGGAAGAAAAAGAAAGAAATGGTTAAGTCATGACTTTGGGACCACATAAAATATCTTACATTTTAACCACTGCCTCCATGCCTCCACAACAACTCTTCCCATAACACTCCCTTTGTCAGCTTCTCAATACAGTTTTACTCTTCACCAGATCCTGAGCTTTACTCTTACCTACAACAGATTTTCACTAAGAAGGACTCCTCCATTGTTGATAATTGCCTGGGCTCCACCACATCCACCTTAAACTTAGGCAACACTGGAGAGAGTGGAAATAGATGTGGGAAAGGAAAAGAAAGAGGATTTGACCATACAGGTAGTAGACAGAGGGGTATAAAAATAGTCATACTTAAATTAATTAAATTAAGGGGGGAGTATTAAAGCAAAATGCTCCCAAAGTTATTAGCTGGTTTAGCCTGGATTCAAAAATAAATTTAGGGGCGCCTAGGTGGCTCAGTGGGTTACAGCCTCTGCCTTTGGCTCGGGTCATGATCTCAGGGTCCTGGGATCGAGCCCCGCGTCGGGCTCTCTGCTCAGTGGGGAGCCTGCTTCCCTTCCTCTCTCTCCCAACCTGCCTCTCTGCCCACTTGTGATCCCTGTCTGTCAAATAAATAAATAAAATCTTTAAAAAAATTTTTTTTTAAAATCCCTCCCCATAGTAGATTTTACTTTACCTTTGCTGATTTGGGGACAAGATTGTGTCCAACCCTTTGACCTGCTAATTCTCCCACCTACCATGTTCTTCCACGCTGAAGGTGCCAAAGGCCGTGCCCCCAGCCATTGCTACTGTATAGGTTCCCAGCGTTGCCTCTGGTGCCAGCAGGAAGGAGAGGTCTACAATGCCTTGCTCAGGCGCCACTTCCAGCCACTGTGCGATCCTGTTGCTATTTGGATCCTGTGTTTGTTAGAAAGAAACTCATGACGTTGCCTGTTTCTCACTCAGCCCTGAAAAAAGCAGGTAAAGACACAAAGTGTCTCATGACCAGGAAGAACAGCTCCCCGTTTCAACGATGATTTTTTTTATTACTAAGCAAAATTAATTTTCCTATGGGTCTGACCCCATTTGGGATGAAAAGCATCCTTGTGGATTCAAATAATCAGACTGAGTTCTCAAATGTGTTACGGCCAGTTTCAGAAAGTGGGCTTTGGGACGTCCTTTACAAAGTGCTTATTCTTGGGAACTATTTAGGGGCAATGCTGAAGGAATTTAGCACAAGATACCCGAAAGATAATCTAACAGAACCATGGAGGGGTTGCTGTGGGCAGTCACCCTTCTAGACCCTTTCCTGCTTAGCACTTCCCACAGTATCCGTGTCCTACTCAACTGCTGAGTATCTATGACGATAGCGATTAGAATAAGAGGAGTACCGAACCAGGGCTGGCCCAGAAAAGTCACAGGAATCAGAGTGGGAGGGCTAGTCACAGCAGAGTGGTGTCCTTCTCTACAGAGGTTCAGGACCAAGGGGGCAGGGGGCACAGGCAGGAGAACAGGTTCTGCTGGGGTGGAGCTCTGGGTGCTCAGTACTGGGGCAGAGTCTCAGGCTCGGGGCCATGATCTCAGAGTTGTTTCTGGCTTTAAAGCTTAGCACTAAATTTATTTCCCCTTTCCACAGCTGACAGAAAAGAAAAGGAAACTTCGACTTACCTGCAGCTCCACCAGGGAGTACTGAAAAGGAAAATCAGATAATGTGGGTTAAAGCAGGATAAGCAATAAGGATGTGCTGAAAGCAGAAAGTTCACAAGGGCCTCTCTCTTTCTCTGTTGCCCTCTTCTTCCTTTCTAAATGGCTCTTTTGTGCCCTCGTCAGGGTAACGATGGAGCAAAAGCTTACTGGCTAGGGGAGGAGAGAGAAGAGATTTCCTCAGAGGGATTGACAGTCCCCAGAACATTTGAAGAAATGAAGCTTCAGACCCTTCAGCGTCCCTTAGGGCTCTGGGACTGAGCTCTACCACAACATGCCTGAAAACAAAGTCTTAGCATCTGGAGGCTCCCGGATGTTTAAACCTCTTCTTGGGAGCTAAATATCTCCTTGACTCCTCCTCTGCTGTCCGAATGCCACTGGCAACATCATCACTTCTAAAAAATATTTTGTTTAAAAGAGTTCCATGGGTGTGCTTGGGTGGCTCAGTTGGTTAAGCATCTGCATTTGGCTCAGGTCACGATCCGAGGGTCCTGGGGATCAAGCCCCAGGTATCAGGCTCCCGGCTAATCAGGGAGCCTGCTTCTCCCTCCCTCTCCAACTGCTGCCCCCCCCCCCCACCGCTTTTGCTCTCTGTCTCTCTCTCTCTCTCTCTGTCAAATAAATAAATAAAATATTATTAAAATATTTTTTAAAAATTTTTAAAGAGTTCCATCAAAAGACTTCCAGAAAATGGATGCTAAAACCAAAAGGTTAGTGGTGAACAGGTTATTGGGCTAAGTGCTAAAGTGTCACCAAAATTATTTACTAATTAGAAAACAAGAAGAAGACAGGGGTACCTGGCTGGCTCAGTCAGTAGAGCTTATGATTCTTGATCTCAAGGTTGTGTCTAAGCCCCAAAATGGGCATGGAACTTACATTAAATAAATAAAAAAATTAGGGGCACCTGCATGGCTCAGTAGGTTAAGTGTCTGCCTTTGGCTCAGGTCATGATCTCAGGGTCCTCGGATTGAGCCCCACATTGAGCTCCACATCCAGCTCCCTGCTTGGCAGGGAGTCTGCTTCTTCCTCTTGCTCTGCCCCTCCCTCCAGGTCATGCGCTCGCTCTCTCTCTCTCTCTTTCTCAAATATTGAAAAAAAATAAAAAATTTAAAATTAAAATAGATTTAAAAATTTGAAGAGAAGACATACCTTTACACTAGAGAAATTAGAGAGAAATTATTTACCTTAAGCAAGTAATCAAATTCATTTTCACTAATAATGGGACAACCTGACATTATGTGTATCCTTTAGAGTATACTGGAGGTTCATAGCATTGTCTAGTAAATATTTTTGCCAAAAATGTTTAGCTTAAATCTAACTAAGACCTCAGAACAACTTCCAGAAGATGGGGAAACAGGTTAGATTACACAGTAAAGAAATTATTAGACAAATCAAGAATGTTGAATACTCTGTAAGACAACTAGGCTTCCTTAAAAGTCAATATTCTGGAATGATGACATTCTACAAGTCATTTAGCTTGATCACTTTCTCTCTCTCTCTCTCTCTTTAAAAAAAAAAAAGTCAATAATGAAAAATTAAGATTATTTTAAGTTAAGAGAAATTTAAAAGACATAAATTTAAAAGACTTTGATCAGATCTTAGTTCAAAAAAACCCTCAAACTCATTTGAAAAAAACTGATTTAAGACTGGCTATTAAATGATTATTGTTAATTTTCTTAGGTTTGATAATGATATCATGATTATTTAAGATGGACCTTTTCTTTATTTTTTTAAAGATTTTAATTTTAAGTAATCTCTACACCCACCAGTGGCTCAAACTCACAACCTCAAGATCAAGAGTCACACTCTCCACTGACTGAGCCAGCCAGGTGCCCCTAGGATCTACTTTTAAAAAGATACATGCTAAAGTGTTCAGGAATAACATGTTATGATACCTGCAACTTATTTTTAAATGATTCAGAAAAAACAGAAAAAAGATCAATTAAAATGAATATGGCAAAATGAAACATAATGAATGCTATATTTGAAAATTCTTATAATAAAAAGTTGAGAACAAAATGACTGCTCCAGATAATCTATGAGAAAATTATCTTTTTATTGTGTTATTGTACCAGATCTTTTGGGTTTTTTGAAATTGTAATAATTAGAATTGTACAAAATCATAGCCAAGGAAATTGGTAATTAAAATATCTAAAATGTTTGGGGTGCCCGGGGTGGTACAGTCAGCTAGGCACTGACTCTTGGTTTTGGCTCAGGTCAGGATCTCAGAGTCATGAGACTGAGTCTCGAATCAGGCTCCACACTCATTGCAGAGTCTGCTTCAGATTCTCTCTCCTTCTCCTTTTGCCCCTGCTACTCATGCTCTCTTTCTCTCTCTCTCTCTAATAAGTCTTAAAAAAAAAGAGAGAGAGAGAAAATGTCTAAAATGTTAATATAATTAAGACTTGATTAGAGACTATACACTTACTGAATTCTGGGCATTCCAATTAGTATTATATACACTTAAAAACTAAATGAGATTGAAAGCTGGAATTTAAATACAGGGGCCTCAGAGAGCATACAAGAACTGGATCTCACTTGGAAGGAAAAGGGAATGAAATCAAGATGGTGCTTGCCTTTGACTCTTAGACCAAGTACCACGTGATGTCAACCAGTGAAGAAACAGAGATTCATTAAATACAACTATCAGCCTTGATATCCAGGATAATGGCAATTCTTCAGAAAAGCCAAAAAATGAGAGATAAGGATTATAGGAACAGAAAATTTTCCCTTCTTCCCTTCTAGGTTCTTTGGCTGGTCTAATAATTAAATTGACAAAAGATGGAGTAATAGGAGAAAAAATTTAATTACATACATTTGCACAAAGACAGTGAGACTCATGGACTGCCAGGCAACTGAGACTCACTTATATAAGCCATTCTGAGCTAAGGAATGAGATAGGAGCCTGGGGCTTCAGCGGGAAATAGGGCAATTCACAGGAAGATCAGAAGAGCAGATGGTTGGTAATCAAATGTTTGTCCTACCATGCAGATGAATCTTTTAGGTAAAAAAAGTTATATCTGGTAACTGGGCCATGCCCCCATTTAAGATCTCTCTTTTTTTTTTTTTTTTAAAGATTTTATTTATTTAGAGAGACAGAGAGCAAGAGTGGGGGAAGGGCAGAGGGAGAGGGAGAGGAAGAATCTCAAGCAGACTCCACCCTGAGCATGGAGCCCAAGGCAGGACTTGATTCCAAGACCCTGAGATGTGACCTGAGCCAAAATCAAGAGTCAGACGTGCAACAGACTGGGCCACCCAGGCACCTCCCCCACTATATAAATTCTTTTAGTCAGTTAAGGGAGAAATAAAATAATTTTTCCTGAGCATTTTGGCTCATCATTGCCTTCAGCTCAAAATAATCCATATGGCAAAGTAGCCCATTTTAGGGTAGCACATTCTGCTCCCCTTCAAGATAAAGAGGGAGACAGGATTCTTACAAACCACAACTACACAGACAATAAGGAGACAAAAATGGGACTACTATGGACTGCTAAAAAGTACAGAAAAGAACACCTCTCAGATGACAAAGTACTTTTCTCACACAGAGAGTCAAGAAGCAGGAAGGACACCAATTACCCAGAAGTAGGCTCTGAAAAAACCAGTGTTCAACAATGCTAGGAAAATAGCATTTCCAACCAGAAGCAGGCTGAGATTTCTGAATAAATGGTTGTAGCAACCAAACCAGAGAGGCTCAATAAATCTCAAGTATACTTCAGTTGCCTCAGGATAAAATACTGTCCTCTGTAACCTCACAATCTTTGTCCCTCAGTTTCTTAGAAAAATTCCTTTAGTTTATCTCAGTATTTCAAATTGGAGTTTCAAATTTTCAGTGTTTCAGATTGGATCTTGGAGTCGGGGGCTGGGTAAAGAAATGCTGTGAAGAGGAAGGAGTAATTTACAACAGAAATAGAGAATAAGGATGGAAATCAGAACACCTCTCAGTAATGGGGTCTAACCTGCGTGGAGGAGGAGAGTAACAAGGGTAGCTAATGAGATCCACCTTCAGGGGGCAGTAGAGCCTAAACTAACACTTGGCCACGCTCTCCACTAGTACTTCCTCCTCTCAGCACTGGGATTACCAGACTGCTGAGAAAAAAGTGGGCAATATTAGGGGCGCCTGGGTGGCTGAGTCGGTTAAGCGTCTGTCTTGGGCTGGGTTCATGATCCCAGGATCCTGGGATAGGATCCCACATTGAGTTCCCTGCTCAGTGGGGAGACTGCTTCTCCCTTTCCCATTCCCCCTGCTTGTGTTCCCTCTCTTGCTTTGTCTCTGTCAAATAAATAAATAAAATCTTGGAAAAAAAAAAAAAAAGAAGTAGGCAATATTAAGCCGGATTGATGAAGAAAGGATGCAGGTGATAGGAAGGAGCAATAGAAAATAATTCTAAATGGGGGAAGAAAGTAGTGGTGAAGGAAGCTGCTGATCAATAAGCTGATCAGAGAGATCACAAGTAGGCAGAGAGACAGGCAGAGAGAGAGTTGGGGGCTTGGGAAGCAGGCTCTCTGCTGAGCAGAGAGACCGATGTGGGGCTCAATCCCAGGACCCTGAGATCATGACCTGAGCCAAAGGCAGAGGCTTAATCCACTGAGCCACCCAGGTGCCCTGGCACATAATGTAGTCTTTTTTTTTTTTTTAATATTTTTTTTATTTATTTGAGAGAGAGAGAGAGAGAGCATGAGAGGGGAGAAGGTCAGAGGGTGAAACAGACTCCCCATGGAGCTGGAGCCCGATGTGGGACTCGATCCTGGGACTCCAGGACCATGACCAGAGCTGAAGGCAGTCACTCAACCAACTGAGCCACCCAGGCGCCCCCATAATGTAGTCTTAAGAGAATTGCCTACTTTATCATACACCTTGCCTTGTAGTAAAAGGATGGTGGGGATGGATATTCTTATTTTTTTCTTTTTGTTAAACATCCTCCTGAATTATTTCTAATATCAGAACTGCAAAGCCACATGGTGTCATTCCTGGAGAGAAGGCCTGGAAGTTTTCAAAACTCTCTTTATTTTTAAGGACTTATTTATTTATTTGAGAGAGAAAGAGAGAGGAGAGTGTGCTCTAGCACACAAACAGGGGGAGTAGCAGGTAGAGGGAGACGCAGACTCCCCTGCTGAGCCAGGCCCCAGATGCAGGACTTGAGCCCAGAACCCTGGGATCAAGACCTGAGCCGGAGGCAGATGCTTAACAGACTGAGCCATCCAGGCATCCCTTTAAAAATTCCTTTAAGGGGCGCCTGGGTGACTCAGTGGGTTAAAGCCTCTGCCTTGGGCTCAGGTCATGATCCCGGGGTCCTGGGATCGAGCCCCGGATAGGGCTCTCTGCTTGACAGGGAGTCTGCTTCCCTCCACCCCCACCCCCGCCTGCCTCTCTGCCTACTTGTGATCTCTGCCTGTTAAATAAATAAATAGATCTTTTTTAAAAAAATCCCTTTAAATGACAGTGGATATGAGCATCTCTCAGGAAGGCTAATCTAACTGATGTTCTCAGCTATCCACGCTGCCTGTTTTTAGAAGATGGGACAAGGAGGGTTTAGACTTGTAATCTGAGACTAGCACAAACATTCTGGATCTCAGATGACTTCACCTCATCGCACTTTTAGAATCTCCTTTTGCCCACTCTCTCTCAGTCTGCCCTACTCCTCTCCCTTTCCCTCTTCCCAACTAAATTCTCACCTTGTCATTCACTGGGACAAAGCTGCTGTTCAGGGTGACAATGCGGAAGTGCACTAGAACAAAACAGACATCATTGGCAAAGGGGGTTTTCCCCTCTATGAATCTTTTTTCCACCCTTTCTACTTCCCCCACACACTTCTAAGTCAGCAAAATTCCATCAGGTTTTACTTTAAAACAAAACAAAAAAACAAAAACTGAGTCTGAGAGAGAGGTCAAAGCCCCACCCAGCCTCTAACTTGGATACATTAGAATGTAATGCCCTTCTACCAAAGAAGGGACAAAGTACAAATACCAGGGGCTCAAGCCAAAGCCCTTGAAAATGTCCTTATACAATGTTTCTTGATGCTGTCTTATTCATACCAGCAGCTTGCTGTAAAATGCAGAAGCCCAGTTAAAGTTGCCAAATTCCATCCCAGGAAAAATGTGTACTTTTGTTTCAGATACACACACATACTAGCAACTCCACCCACTTACTCCTGCTGATGTAACACAGCTTGTCTTCAACACCTGTGACCCCTCCTCCCTGCAAACCTTCCTCCCTCCTGCCTCGTTCCATTGACCTCTCACCCAACCACAAAGCCCTTCTTTCTGAATATGGGCAGCAGTTCGTCCTGTCTTTTGTGGAATCCCGTCTGTGTGCCTCTTACCTTCCTGCCCTGGGTTGTAGATAGGTTTGTCAGTTTGTATAAAGACGCCATTCCCCTGCCTCTGAATTAGAACCTTTTTCTTCTCCTCAAAACTGGTATTATTTCCAGTAGCTGAAACCCAGATTGTAGCCACTTCCTCTGTGCCACCAGCAGGAGGTGGTACCTGAACAAGAGAAGGGAGCTTTGTGGCAGAGTAGGATATTGGGGAAACAGCTGGGGGTAGCAAGGGTAGGGTCATAAAACAAGTTGCCAGGAAGAAGAGAAACCATGTTCAGAGGTTAAGGTCCCAAACTAAAAAAGAAGAAATCCAAGGTCAAGGAAATTGTGAATGTGTTACGGCCAAGAGTTCAGTTTAGGCTTAGGGGAGACAGGTTTAAAGACTGTGGCAAAAGTAAAATAACAGAAATCATACTTACAGTTTAGATTGCCTAAATGCCTAGAAAGGAAGCTAAGAAAGGAAGAGAGCAGAGTTGGAGTTGAATCTGTGCTTACCAGAAAGGAGATGCACTGTAAGTGCCTCTTCTTCGATCCAGAGGCTTCTAGCAACTTCTGGGTCTTGTCCTTGGTCTCCAGAGTAATAGTGAATTTTACATCATGGCACCCAGGGCTCAGATCCAAACAAACTCTCTGGGTAGAGGGAAAGTTAAGCTGGGCTGGTACTGTCACCAGGTAGTTTCTATTAAGGAAGCAAAAGGATTTCAGGGCGTAATGATTCATTCACTCAGTGAAAAATTAAGCCCTTTCCTAAGCACTCAGTATACAGCAGTAAATTTAACAGACTGATCCCCCGCCTTTGTGAACCTCATTTTCTATAATGGACAAACAGGTGAGTAACAAATAGCTCAGCCTTAAGCAGTGCACAGCCTTAAACCAACCACAATTAGGAGGCCATCACTGAGAATCTACACCTAGGGTACCAGGAAGGAAATTAATTCTATTACAGAGAACAGGGTATAAGGAGTCTACTATATTTAAACGTTATCTTTTTTTTTTTAACATTATCTTTCTTAAAGCTTCCTTTTGGTGCCTCTGCCTTTCTCTCTGGATAAAGGAGAAATGAAACCAATGAAGGAACAGAAGAGAAGGAAATTAAAATAAATCAGAGATTATCTCTTCTCTCCCATATTTACATTTGAGAAAAGCAAAGAAGCCACCTGCCCCAAATCAACACTGACACCAAGCACTTACGGGAGATATTTTTCTGCAATGGCTGGTGTTAGGGTCAATATTCCTAGAAGGAGTTGAGCCCACATCCTTGTCGGTGAGATTCCTCAATAGCAGGAACCAGAAGTCTGGGTCCCTGCTACAATATATATATTAACCCCACAGGGTGTGGAGCTTTTGATTAATGCACCAGCCAAGCACCTATTGGAGCCCTCAGGCTAAGGTGGTAACCCTGGGTAGGACTTCCATTCACTCCCTCAAATTTATTTCTCCCTGAAACATTCATACTGGCTCAGCCAGTCCTTAATACCTATTCTGGGGAAAACCCAGGGCTGAGTATTCACAGTGGTAATGCTCTCAGAACAAATTTTGGACTTCTCCCTTTTTTTCTGGTTTCATTCCAAATTTCCATCCACGTTTGATCTTTGTTCTCTTGTTATTCTATGAAGACATACTTGGGAACACAGGTAGAGGAATAGTGTCAAGAGAAAAGCAGTATATCTCCATCTGTTTGGGAATTTAAAAAATTAATACCACTCAGTATTCCCGTGACTATGTGGAAATAGGGACATATACACTCCTTATAAAAGTATAAATGGACAACCTTTCTGAAGGCAATTTCGCACACATCGAAACACTTTCACATTTCTATGACCCAGCAATTCTTATTTTGGAAATGTTTCCTTTTTTTTTAAGATTTTATTTATTTATTTGACAGAGAGATCACAAGTAGGCAGAGAGACAGGCAGAGAGAGAGCTGGGGGGTTGGGAAGCAGGCTCTCTGATGAACAGAGAGACCGATGCAGGACTCAGTCCCAGGACCCTGATATCATGACCTGAGCCAAAGGCAGAGGCTTAACTTGCTGAGCCACCCAGGCGCCCCATTGGAAATGTTTCTTAATGAGCAAAGAGAGCATGCATGTTTGCAAAAGATGTATCAACTGTAAGCTTCTTCACTGTATTCTTTATATTGGCGAGGTTTGAATGCTACCTAGGGTATAAATTAGTGAGGATACTTTCTGGAGTAATGAACAACCCAAATCAAACCAACTTAAACAAAAAAGAATTTTTTGGTAATGGGTGGATCAGACATGAAGAACCGAAGGAACCAGAGAAACTGGAAATGTTATGGCCTGAAATTAGGCACTGATGCTGTCAGGACCCATTTCTCCCAATCTCTCAGTCCCACTGTACACAGGATTTCCTTCAAGTAGTGGAGAAGAGGGAGCTGGGAATCCTTCCAGCCCTATGATCCCAAGATACAGAAGTTTTTCATCTAACTCAGAGAAATTTCTGAAAATGGATTTTGTTCCTCCAGTCTCATATGCTCAGCTCTGAATTAATCACTGTAACCAAGATACTACAACAGGTGGACCTGGGTCATTCTTACCACACAGAGGCCAGCACGATGAAGTACCGTGACTGGCAATCCCAAAATAACACACGCAGGAGGAGGTTTTCTAAAGAAAGGAGTCCATTACTATAGAAAGTGCACTGGAGTAAAGATGCTGGGAAAATCAAGTGTTAAGTCTATACAATGCCCAATAATATAAATTTGATTGAAAAAATTGCTATATTAATATAAAGCAACAATACACAGCCATTAAAAACAATATTTTCATGACAAGGGGAATTGTTTGCAACACTAATTGGATGGCAGGGTGGAGAAGAGGGAATATGATACAAAACAATAGGTAGGAAGTTCCACTTCCATTTAGGACATTAAAAAAAAAAAAGCTGGAAGAGCATATTCCCCTCCCTGATACTGAAAAAAGCTAAATCATAACTTTTTTTGAACCAGAAAGTTGAATGTAAGAGCTGAGCAGAGATTGCCAGTTAACTAAGTAGCCTAAAATCCAAGGAGGCCCAGTTCCTTCCGAGAAGAGACTTGAGTGTTGAGTTGTCTCCTCTGTGCTGGAACATGGGAGGTACTTGGGCCATCACAGAAGCAACTAAGGACACAGCTAAGATTTTAATGAATCACTAAAGGTCTAGTGTGGTCTAGAATAACAACAAAGAATCTCCGTGTGCCACAAGGGAAGCTTGTACTTATTTACAGGTTCTCTTCCATGACCTTTACCAAGGGCTCATATGAAAGACTGGATACAGAATGAGACTGAAAAGAGCCTCCCATAGTAGTATAGACATAGAGGACAGTATTATCTATCCCACAGGAAAGGCCCGAGCTGCCCAAACTCTTCAGAAGGCTTAAGACTCTAGAGGGAAGTGGTAAATACTGTTGCCCCAATTGTTGCACAGGTAAAGACCCACTGTTGCCAGGGAAAGGACAGAGTAAAAGAAGAGGAAAACACAAAAACAAAAACAAAACAAAACAAAGAAACCCAACCTCAGAGGGAGGGAAAAGAAACAGACCTCAGCAAAGAATTCTATACTCATACTTTCAGAGGTTTCCTAAGACTGAAGGAAGGGTGGGAAACTCCTACACAAGACGTGCCATACACACAAAGCAAAGTTTGATTAGGAGTAGAGGCAGGAATTCTAAGAAACTCTCATCCTCCAAGGCACAGGCATATAGACTACCTATGACTGAAGATGAAAAGGACAAGAGAGAACTACCGCACCCTCTCACCAGCACTCCAGCCAAAAACATAACAAATAGCAGCAGTCCACCACTGGCAGAGGGGCAAAAATATGGAGAGAGACCACCTCTGTGGTGCCTATAATGTGTATAGGGAACTGAGAGCTGAAAGTGGAAAACAAACATTGAGAAAAACCTCCAGCATTCCAGACCCGACCCCGAGTACAAGGCATCATAAGAGGAATTTTAAGCTTATGGTACACTGAAAGAGCAATTCCTAAATCCACCTCATCTTTTAACCAGAATGACTCCATCTACTATGCTAAACTGCCTGAGAAGAGATGTGTCCCTTTCTAGATATAAAGGCTATTTACCTAATCTTCCCTGTTTTGGACAAGATGTTTGTCATTCAACCAAAAATTATGTGATGGGGTGCCTGGTTGGCTCAGTTATTAGAGCATGAGCATGCAACTCCTGATCTCAGGGTTGTGAGTTTAAGCCCCATGGTGGGTGTAGAGCTTACTTAAAAAGAAAAAAATTATATGACTTACAAAAAGATGATGATGATGACAACAAAGACAACAATGGTGACAACGCCCTGTGAAGATACAAAGCAACCGACAGAGTCAGACTCATAGATGATATTGGTGTGAGATCTATCCGAATGGGACTTTAAAATGACTAGAAGAGGGGCTCCTGGCTGGCCCAGTCAGTAGAGCCTGTAACTCTTGATCTCTGGACTGTAAGTTTGAGCCCCATGTTGTGTAGAAAATACTTTAAGATAAAATCTTTTAAGAAAATAAAAACAGGGGCGCCTGGGTGGCTCAGTGGGTTAAGCCGCTGCCTTCGGCTCAGGTCATGATCTCGGAGTCCTGGGATCGAGCCCCGCATCGGGCTCTCTGCTCAGCAGGGAGCCTGCTTCCTCCTGTCTCTCTGCCTGCCTCTCTGCCTGCTTGTGATCTCTCTCTGTCAAATAAATAAATAAAATCTATAAAAAAAAAAAAAAGAAAAGAAAAACAAAAAATTAAATGGCTAGAAGTAATAGAAGTAGAAGTAATATTATATATTGTAGCCCTTAAGGACTATAATAAAAAAGGTGGACAATATCCATAAACTGATGGGAAATTTCAGCAGAAAGATGGAGGTGATAAAGTCAATTAGAAATGCTGAAAATTTAAAAAAAAAATAAGGTATCAGAGATGAGCAACTCCTTCCTCAGGCTCTTAAGTAAACTTGTCACAGCTGAGAAAATAATTAACCAATATTTACCTTATAAATAAGTCAATAGACTTCAGTTGGAAGTACAGAGGAAAAAACTGAAGCACAGAGGAAAAAAAGGTAGAAAAAAATTTAACCTCATCAAAAAGACAAGAGGTAACAAATGTCAGCTTGTATGTGGAGAAAAGGGGACTCTTGTGAACTGTTGATGGATTTATGAATTGGTACAGCCACCGTGGTAAACAGTATGGAGGATCCTCAAAAACTTAAAAATAGAACTATCATATAATCTCACAATCCCACTTTAGAGACTATATTCAAAGGAAATGAAAACATTAACTTGAAAAGATATCTGCACCCCCATGTTCACAGCAACATTATTTGCAATAGCCAATACATGGAAACAACCTAAGTATCCACTGATGGATGAAATGATAAAGAAGTTGTGATATATATGTGTATATATATTGACACATACACACAGGAATATTATTTAGCCATAAAAAATGAAGAAATCTTACCATTTACAACGTGGATGGAGTTTGAAGGCATTATGCTAAGCAAAATAAGTCAGACAGAGAAAAAAAAATATTCTATGAGTTTATTTTTATGTGAAATCTAAAATAAAAAATATAGGTGCCTGGGTGGCTCAGTCAGTTAAGTGCCCAACTCTTGATTTTGGCTCAGGTCATGATCTCAGGGTTGGGAGATCAAGCCCCATACTGGGCTCCATGCTGAGCATGGAGCCTGCTTAAAATTCTCTCCCTCTCCCTCTGCCTCTCACCCCTGTCCCCTATTTGCACACTCACATGCATACTCTCTATATGTCTCTAAAACAAAACAAAACAAAACAAAACAAAGCTCATAGAAAAAGATATTAGACTTGTGGTTACCAGAGATAGAGGGGAAGGGGAATTGAAGGTTGGTGGTCAAAAGGTACAAACTTCCAATTATATGATAAATACATACTAGAGATGAAATGTACATCATGATAACTGTAGCAAACACTGCTGTAGGATTTATAGAAAAGTTTTTTTTTTATTTATTTTATTTTTATTTTAAGAAGGATTCATGCCCAATATAGGGAGCTTCAACTCATGACCCTGAAATCAACAGTCAGATTCTTCATCAAATGAGCCAGCCAGGTTCCCCAAATAGGAAAGTTGTTAAAAAAGTAAATCCTAAGAGTTCTTTCTTATGGCAAGGAGAAATTTTCTTTCGTTTTTCTTTTCTTCTTTTTTTTCTTTCTCTTTTTACTGTATCTATTTTAAGAAAATGGATGTTAGCTGAACCTATTAGGGTAATCATTTCACAATATACATAAATGAAACCATCATGCTGTATGCCTTAAACTTATACAGGGATGTATGCCCATTGTTTCTCAATAAAACTGGAAAAAAATAGAACAATACATTCAGGAGTTGCAGGAGCATATCAAATGGTTTAAAATATATGTCATCAGAATCCTAGAAAGAGAAGAGAGAAAGAACAAGCAGAAGAAATGTTTGAAGAGACAACAGGTGAGAAGTTTCCAATCAAACAACAGATCCAAGAATCATAGAGAATTCCAAGCAGGATAAATGCCAAAATAAAACACACCTAGAAGTGCCTGTGTGGCTCAGGTGGTTAAGCATCTGACTTTTGTCTCAGCTCAGGTCTTGATCTTAAGGTTATGATTTCAAGTCCTACATTGGGCTCCACACAGGGTGTAGAGCCTACTTAAGACACACATACATGCACAGACCTAATCACATTATTTTCAAACTGCTGAAAATCAGAGATAAAGAGGAAGTCTTGAAGATGGCCAGGTTTGGGGGGGGTGGCGGGGAACACATTATATATAGAAAAATAAAGGTAAGAAGTATACCAAATTTCCCATGAGAAACAATGTTAACCAGAAGACAATGGATTGGATTGGTTTTGGATTATTTCCAAATAATGAAGGAAAAAAAAACCCAAAGTCAGCATTCTGTAGCCAACAAAAATATCTTTCAATAATGAAGGGGGGAAAAAGACTTTTTCAGAGAAGCCAAAGCTGAGAGAATGCATTGCCAGATCTGTGCTACAAGCAATATTAAAGGGAGTTTTTAAGGTGGCAGATATGACAGAAGGTGACAAACTATAGCCTGCAGGTTAAATCCAGCCTCTCACAGGTTTGTAAATAAAGTTTTATTAATTGGAGCACAGTAACAGTCATTTGCTTTTGCACTATCCTGGTAGACTTGAGGGATTACACGAGACCATTTGGCATGCAAAGCCTCATTACTTACTATCTGATCATTTATAGAAAGTTATCTAACTCCTCTCAGGGTGCCAGACAGAAACTGCACAAATAAATGAAGATTTCTGGAAATGGTATCAAACAAAATAAATACAAAAGACATTCAAATCCATTTTTAATCACTCTAAAAGATAAAAGACTGCCGAAAGCAAAAAAAAAAAAAACAGTTAAGGGGCGCCTGGGTGGCTCAGTGGATTAAGCCGCTGCCTTCAAATCAGGTCATGATCTCAGGGTCCTGGGATTGAGCCCCACATCGGGCTCTCTGCAGGGAGCCTGCTTCCCCCTCTCTCTCTGCCTGCCTCTCTACCTACTTGTGATCTCTCTCTCTGTAAAAAAAAAAAAAAAAAAAAAAAGTTCATTAGGAGTTACATCTTAGGAATGAGGCATTTTTTACATGTCAAGACAAAGGGAATGAAAAATGAGGAAAGAAATACTGAGGAA
Source organism: Lutra lutra (assembly GCF_902655055.1). Taxonomy (NCBI): domain Eukaryota; kingdom Metazoa; phylum Chordata; class Mammalia; order Carnivora; family Mustelidae; genus Lutra; species Lutra lutra. The sequence goes on from NC_062285.1 coordinate 91,836,174, forward strand.
CATGCTTTGCATAATCTCTTAGGCACCTTTTTCTTCTATTTTGAATTTTCTGATGAAATTTTTCTCCTCTTCCCTTTGTAACTTCTTCAGGCCCCACCACTACTCATGTCTGTTTCTCTCATCTTTTCTATAAACCCAATAAAGGCACCTAATTCTCTTCAGCCATTCATCTTCTTTTATTCTGGCCCTTTGATTCTAGCAGATAAGATTGGTTAACTTTGGGATCCTATTGAACATTTTCCAATTCTGTGGATCTAAAAGAGAAGCTAGAATGGGTATAGGCATGGTTCCAGCCATGGGGACTATCTGTACATCTAGTTATGTATTAGTTACAGAATGAAAAAATAGTATTGCCTGAGCTAGAAAAGGGTGCTTAGTTATATCAAATGTATTTAGCTTGAATTTCTAGGATGTTAACTTCACTGCAAAGGGAGATTTAAAACAGCTACTTGCTGCCGTAGCAACCAGAACACACCAGTCTTGCAGAAGAAAGACAATGGTGCAAAAAATCTGTATACTGAATGCCATTTGTTAGCTGTGTGACTCGTGACAAGGTATTAACCTCTCTCTGCTTTGGTTTCCTCATCTATAAAATAAGAACAATAATACCACTTATCTTACAAAGTTGGTGTAAGAATCAAATAATGTGATGCATGGAAGTGTATAGAAGAGTGCCTGACACATACTTAGCTTCTTATAAATATTAGCTTTATTTTTTAAAGATTTTATTTATTTATTTGAGAGAGAGAGAAAAAGAATGAGTGGGGGAGAGGCAGGGGGAGAAGCAGACTCCCTGCCAACCAGGGAGCTCAATGCGAGACTTGATCCCAGGACTCTGGGGTCATGACCTGAGCCGAAGACAGACACTTTTAACTGACTGAACCACCCAGGCACCCCAAATGTTAGCTTTAGTATTATTAAAGACAATGGTGGAACAGGCTTTCTCAGAGTTAGCAACTTTCTGGCAATCAGCAATTTGAAGAATGATATAAGCAAGATTTGCAGACTTGCTACACAACAATGTGAATGTGGTTTGTTAACAGCCCTGAACTATACACTTAATATTGATTAAGAGGGTAAATTTTACTTTATGTATTTTTTACCATCATTGAAAATTAAAATAGAGGCAGCTGGCTGGCTCAGTTGGTGGAGCATGTGACTCTTTATCTTGGGGTCATGAGTTTGAGCCCCATGTTGGGCACAGAGCCTACTTAAAAATAAATAAATAAATAAACTATCTTCAAATTTTTTAAAATAATAATAAAAAAAGATCTGCAGGTTGTGAAAAAAATAATAAAAGTAAATTTGTGTTTCAGTATTTCTTAAATTTAAAAACTTGCAACTTTCATTAAAAAGAGGAAGATCTGGCGGCATCTGGGTGGCTCAGTTGGTTAAGCGACTGTCTTCTTCTCAGGTCATGATCCCAGGGTCTTGGGATAGAGCCCTGGATACCTGCTCAGTAGGGAGCCTGCTTCTCCCTCTTCCTCTGGTATTCCCCCTGTCTGTGCCCCTCCTGCTCTCTTTCTGTCAAATAAATAAATAAAATCTTAGAAAGAGAGAGAGAGAGAAAGATCTGTAGAGAGATGTTTTTCTTTTGTTTGGCTACACTGAGGGTTTCATATGATCAGCAGAAGGCACAGAGAGACACTGCAAAGCAGACAGGAAAGGACTTCATACGTGTAGCTTTTGTCCATGTCATTCCCTTTGCCCAGATTGCTTTTTCTCCTTCTCTACCTGGAAAATCTCTCATCATCCTTCCAAATTTAGCTAACACTTCCATAAGACATTTCTACCTTACCTCATATTCTTCACTGCTCCAGAGAGAACTAATTTCTCTTTTTCCTGTGTCCCAAAACTTGGGTTCCTAGTGAGTTTGACCACAGCACTAGTCATCTTGTCTTGTCACTCTTTACTGAAGTTCCTCTTTCCCAAACTATTCTGTGAGAGGCAGAGCTTATCCTAATCCTTCCTCTAGTCTAGTTACTCAGGATGAATGCATAAATAAGGAGCAAAGGGTAAAGATTATCCCACATTTTATCCATCTCTTAATTATCTCCAAATTCATTTCCTCTGTTCTGACTCTCCAAACTCTTTCAATGTTCCCTCTTTGTTTGAAGCTTCTGTTGGGTATGATTTTATGATTAGTGGCACCATTAATTAATTGTTCTTTCTTGTAGCTTACTTTCCACACTAGGAAGAAGGATCCATCTTTTTTTTTTTTTTAAAGTAGGCTCCACACCCAAGGTGGGGCTTGAACTCATAACACCGAGATTAAGAGTCACACACTCTACAAATTGAGGCAGCCAGGCGTCCCAAAGAATCTATCTTTCGTCTCAATTGATTTATTAATAAGAGAGACATGACAAAATGTTTGTTGAAATACCTTTTGTTGGGCCCCTGTCCCAGAGTTTTTTACTCCTTGGTCTAAGGTGGGGCCTGAGAATTTGCAGTTTGAACAAGTTCTCAGATGATGTTGATGTTCCTGGCCCAGGGAACATGTTTTGAGAATAGCTGCTATATTGCTAGTTACTCAGAAAGACTGCCTGGAGTTCAGAGCAAAGTTCTGATAATAAAGGTTCAGAATGCCAACTCTCCTCTGCACTTCCCACACCAATGTCCAATAGAAAGAGGTCATGAAACTGTCTACCTTTCCCTCATTGTTCTTCTTCTCTTGCAGTCAATCTTTCCCAGAACTTCTCTGAACTTATCATTAGCAATGTAGTTTGGTGCTCTGCTACCTGGAATAAAGTGAAAATGGTAACTGTATGGGGTAGAAGAAATAAGATGCCAACGCTCATGAGCTCTCTGTGGAATGAATCCACACGAACTCTCCCTTGATGGGAAAGGAGAGTTGTGCAGAAAATATAAGGGGCTGCCTCTGTGTTTTATTTTCTGTAATTTTCTTTAATATATACCCATATAAATAGTAACATGTAAGTAAAACAGTGAATGTTAAATTTAATCCACACCGTGAAATAGTTAGTTGGCATTTGAAGGCCCAGGATATAAGATTCACATCTACATTCATTTGGAAACCTCTCTGGTAGGCAGAGACTATATAACCTCTGAGGACAGGAACTCTATTTTGCTAACTGTTTTATCTCCACATTTAATATAGTACCTGGCACCCAGGAAGATTTCAGTCCATCAGTCAATACTGATAAGTGCTGGTGAGATCATGATTAGATTGTACATAAATATCCATCAGTCTTGTTAGAAATATACTAGGAAACTTGCTTCTACAGTTTAAAATAATTCCTACGTGTTTCTCTCATTCCCCCAACAAACATACACACACTTGTACACAGCAAAGCTCTCTCTTTTTTTTTTTTAATTTTAAAAACTATTTTATTTATTTAACAGACAGAGATTACAAGTAGGCAGAGAGGCAGGAAGAGAGAGGAGGAAGCAGGCTCCCTGCTGAGCAGACAGCCTGATTCGGGGCTTGATCCCAGGACCCTGGGACCATGACCTGAGCCGAAGGCAGAGGCTTAACCCACTGAGCCACCCAGGCGCCCCCAAAGCTCTTTTTTTTTAGGTACGGAACACTTTGTGGTTACCTCTGAAGGTTCTGGTTGATACGGATACAAGGGAAAACCAGTATGTCCAATTTCAATTTTAGTCTACATCAAATAAATCTTAAATAATCAATGTTATTATGCTCTATATTCATAGTCTACAGAAAGTTAATATAAAAATGAATACCAATTTGGAGAAACATGAAACATGAAATTTTGAAATACCCTAAATTATATTCCATTTTCTTTCTTGTATTTATTATTTTTTATTTAAAAATTTTTTATTACTTGTCTTTTAATATATGGCTCTATCCTATATTACCCCTTTCCTTTCTATCTGTCTCTCCCTGAAGTGACTATGAAGAATAAGTGTCAGATAGCTTTTAACTGGTGATAGTGCCAGTCTTGCTGTATAGACACTTCAAACACAAACTATCTGAAAAAGAAGCTTCTAAAAATCCCATTTAAGGGGTGCCTGGGTGGCTCAGTGGGTTAAGCCTCTGCCTTCAGCTCAGGTCACAATCTTAGGGTCCTGGGATCCAGCTCCACATTGGGCTCTCTGCTCAGCAGGGAGCCTGCTTCCCCCTCTCTCTCTGCCTGCCTCTCTGCCTACTTGTGATCTCTCTGTCTGTCTAGTAAATAAAAAAAAATTCTTAAAAGAAAATAAATTCCCATTTACAATAGCATTAAGATCAATAAAACACTTAGGAATAAATTTAACTGAAGAGGTGAGAGAGCTGTACATGTGGAAACTATAAGACATTAATGAGAAAAAATGAAGAAGACACAAAGAAGTAGAAAGATATCTCAAGGTTATGGGTCAGAAGAACTAATATTGTTAAAATGTCCATACTATCCAAAGTCATCTATCGACTCAATGCAATCCCAATAAAAATTCCAATTTTTTTTTCCTCACAGAAATAGAAAAATAAACATTGAAATTCATATGAAACCACAAAAATCCCCAAATAGCCAAAGCAATTTTGAGAATAAGAAAGCTTACACCAAGCCCTGTTCCCTGCACTCTGAAGAACTGCCCTTTCAGTCACACACTGCCCCCTCAGTCCCAGCACAATGGCCCCCTCCCCCAGAAGACTGGCTCCAACCCCTGACAACACTACATCTCCAAACCCAGGAGTTTTGCAAGGCCTCAGTATCTGTGGCAGCGGCAACAGGTCTCACTTCACAAGCAGACCAGAGCACACCTAGTTAAAACAAGCCACATTCAGACCAGGGACCAAACACTGACCAAAACAGGTAAAGGCAGCCTCTGCTGACAACCAGCCTGAAGGATAAAGGAGCCAGGACACATCAGCAGAGCGCATGCTGCACATGTTAGAGAGATTCCCAGAAGCACCAGTCCCTGGGGAACAAGGATATGCTATACTGCAGGGCACTACAGGACCTCTTCTTCATTAAGCCATTACCCGCAAGAGCAGGAGACGTAGCTGACTTTCTGAGCATACAGAAACAGGCACAGAGACTTAGACAAGATAAGAAAACAGAGAAATTTGTCTCAAATGAGAGAAGAGTACAAAGCCATAGCCAGATATCACTATCTCAAAAAATTAACTTAAAATGGATTAAGGACTTAAATAAATGTAAGAGCTGAAAAGATAAAATTATTAGAAGAAAACATAAGAAAAAAGCTACTTGACACTGGTCTTGGCAATGATTTTTTTTTAAGATTTGTTTATTTTAGGGGCCCCTGGGTGGCTCAGTTGGTTAAGTGTCTGCCTTCAGCTCAGCTCACAATCTCAGGGTCTTAGGATTGAGCCCCACATTGGGCGGGGGGTGGGGGGGAGGGGGTTCCTGCTCAGTAGAGGGTCTGCTTCTCCCTCTCCCTCTCTAAAATAAATAAATCTTTTTAAAAAAATAACTTTATTTATAAAAAATATTTTACTTATTTATTTGAGAGAGAAGTAGCACAAGCAGGGGGAAAGGGCAGAGGGAGAGGAAGAAAATCTCAAGCAGATTCCCTAATGAATGTGGAGCCTGACACAGGGCTTGATCTCACGACCCTGAGATCATGACCTGGGCCAAAATCAAGAGATGGCTGCTTAAGAGCAACCCAGGCACCCCAGCAATGACTTTTGGATATGACACCCAAAGCACAAGCAACAAAAACAAAAATAAGCAAGTACATCACATGAAAAAGTTTATGCACAGCAAAAGAAATTATCAACAAAATGAAAAAGCAATGTATGGAATGAGAGAAAATATTTGCAAACCATCTATCTGATAAAGAGTTAACATCCAAAATACATAAGGAACTTGTACAACTCAATAGTTTAAAAAAAAAAAAAAAGCAAATAGGGGTGCCTGGGTAGCTCAGTTGATTAAGCAACTGCCTTCAGCTCAGGTCATGATCCTAGGATCCTGGGATCGAGCCCCGAATTGGGCTCCTTGCTCAGCAGGGAGCCTGCTTCTCCCTTTCCCTCTGCCTGCTACTCTGCCAGCTTGTGCGCTCTTGCTCTCTCGCTCTCTCTCTCTGTCAAATAACTAAATAAAAGTTTAAAAAATGAAATAAAAATTAAAATTAAAAAAGGCAAATAATCCAGTTTTTTTTTTTTAAGATTTTATTTATTTATTTGACAGACAGAGATCACAAGCAGGCAGAGAGGCAGGCAGAGAGAGAGGAGGAAGCAGGCTCCCTGCCAAGCAGAGAGCCCGATGCGGGGCTCGATCCCAGGACCCCGAGATCATGACCTGAGCCGAAGGCAGCGGCTTAACCCACTGAGCCACCCAGGCGCCCCAAATAATCCAGTTTTAAATGGGTGAGAAGAGGGGCACCTGGGTGGCTAAGTATGTTAAGTGTCTGTCTTCAGCTCAGGTCATGATCCTGGAGTCCTGGGATCAAGTCCAGCATCAGGCTCCCTGTTCAGTAGGAACCATTCTTCTCCCTCTCCTCCCCCTGCTTGTGCTCTCTCTCTCTGTCAAATAAATAAATAAAATCTTTAAAAAAAATAAAATGCACAAAGATCTAAAATAGACATTTTTCCAAAGAAGACATACAAAAGACCAACAGGTACCTGAAATTTTGCTCAACATCACTAGTCATCAGGGAAATGCAAATCAAAAGCACAATGAGATACCTCACACCTGCCAAATGGCTACAATCAAAACCACAAGAAATAGTAAGTGTTGGTAAGGATGTAAAGAAAAGGGAAACCTCACACACTGTTGATAGGAATGTAAATTGGTAGAGCCATGGTGGAAAGCAGTATGAAGTTCCTCAAAAAGTTAAAAATAGAACTACCATATGATCCAATAATCCTACTATTGGTTATTTACCCAAAGAAAACAAAACACTAATTCAAGAAAATATATGCACCTCTATGTTTATTGAAGCATTATTTATAGTAGCTAAGATACGGAAGCAACCTAAGAATTCACTGATAGACAAATGAATGGATAAAAAGATGTGGGATGTGTATACGTACACATATACACACATAGCCATAAAGAAAGGATGAGATCTTGCCATTTTCCATAAGACGGACGTGACATACACATATCAAATCATCGTATTGTATGCCTTAAACTAACACAATGTTATCTGTGGATTATATCTCAATAAAGCTGGTGGCAGGGGAGAAATTTCAAGCATGCTTCACTAGTTAAGTATTATAGTTACACTAATTTAGTCCAAATACTTTCCTATCCATTATACTTAATGACCTAACTAATAAATATTTTGAGTTAGAATCAGGAAACCTTTCAGGGTCCGCTCTAAACCTGAATCAAACTGGTTTTGAAACAAGCTCCAGAGCATGAACTCCCCAAGAATGTGGTTTGCCCATAACATTGGCAGCCGATAAGAACAAGATATAAGCTTGATTTTGGCCAGTCTTGTCTCTTTGTTTCTGTCCCATCTCTCTGTCCCATCACCCTGTTTCTGCTTTCTGTATAAGGAGAATCACCCAGTAATACCAACCCCTCCTCTGTGGGAGGCTAGCTGACCTTCCATTAGTTGCTTACTTCTTTTTACTACCCTTTCAGTCAAATATTTTTATCACTTCTGATCCATTTAAAAAATCTATTTAATGGGGGCATCTGGGTGGCTCAGTTTGTGCTGTCTGCCTTAGGCTCAGGTCATCACCCTGGGGTCCTGGGATCAAGCCCCACGTTGGGCTCCCCTCCCTCTTCCCCTCCTCACTGCTTGTGCTTTCTCTCTCTCTCTCTCTCTCTCTCAAATAATGAATAAATAAATTTTAAAAAATCTATCTAATGCAGTTATCAGTTTGATAACCAGCCTGGAATTTGGTGGGGTAAAATGTCTAGGGTTTAATAATTTCCAAAACTGCATAAAATCCCTTTGCGGGCACATCACAAACACATACAGAGGACACAGCCATGTTAATAGTTATTCTGTAAAGACTTAGCCTACTTAGTTTTGTCATGGATATCAGAAGCCTGACTTGAGGGTTTTAGCCTGAATAAACATCATAATACATCACCTAGAAGGGGGGGAACTTTATTATAAATAATAAAGGTGTTTCTGGAATAAAATTATATAAATTATATATTATCCTATTGTTATCATCTTATCCTAATAGGTTACTGCCTTATGCTACATATTATCTTAAGCATAGCTAGGTTAAATATATTTAGTTATATAATGTATATAATAGTTATTCAGGAATACTCATAAATTTCCAATTCATCTATACCAAAAACTTACTAGTGATAAGCACTCATTAATACAGCTAAGGAAAAAAAAAATTGTTCTTGTGTGCTTGGAATTCTTCTTTATTTATATTATTCCAGCTTTCTTGATCCCTTTAAAAATATTTTTTATATGGACACCAGTTGGTGTTGGTTAAGCATCTGCCTTTGGCTCAGGTCATGATCTTGTGGTCATGGGACTGAGGCCCGAATCAGGCTCTCTGCTCAGTGGCGAGTCTTCTTCTCCCTCTGTTATCTCTCTTGCTGTCTTCAAAAAAATGAATAAAATCTTAAAAAATAAATATGTGTGTGTGTGTGTATAATATCTATCTACCTATCTTATATTTTGTCCATATTATTCTACTCCCTGGTGTTATTTTTTCAAGTCCAGATTATTTCTACTTTTTCACAAATAATCTTTGGTCTTTCACCTGCTAACATGCTCTTTGAATACTTTGTTCTCCAAAAAGCTACTGGCACACCTTATTCAGTAATCTCTTACAAGATACCTTGACTACTGTCCTACAGGGTATGGTATTCTCAGCAAACCAGCTTTCTGTTCTCATTCCAGGAGAGGCCAGAAGACAGGGGCCTGTCCATCCCACTCCAGGACTGCTGACTTGAGACTCTTGACTGCTGGAGAGTCAGGAGCTAAGCAGATCAAGTTATAATTTGGGGAAAAGGAAGGGATGATCCAGTTGAATTTAGGACCACTCCTTGCTTGCCTCTGTGTCCTCCCCACCCTTCTCTACTAATTATAGGTTTCACTATTTCTTCTTCAAATCCATTTGAGTAAACTATACGGCGTATCAAAGTTCAAATATGAATGCATCAGGGCAAAAGAAGTTGCCACCCAACCACACCCAAACTCAGACAGCAACTGAACCACGATGCTATAGGCTCAGTCCACTTACAACAGTGTCTGTCTGTGGCAGGCATTTAATAAATATGAATGAACTCTTATTTTAAAAATTATTAACTCATCTTTTAGAGAGGGGGAGGGGCAAGGGGGAGAGGGAAAGAGAGAATCTTAAGCAGGCTCCATGCTGGGATCATGACCTGAGCCACAATCAAGAGTCAAATGCTTAACCAAATGAACCACTCAGGTCCCCCTGAATTAATTTTTTAAATGAGAGCAAAAAGGTCTAATTGGGGTGATTTCAGCAAAACTCATGCAGTAAGGATTTCTAAAAGCAACAACCACAAAAAATCATAGCAAAATTGTCAGGATCAATTTTAGGACCCTGGAAATCAACCAAAGGTTTGCAGTGGTCCAGAGAACTTTTATTTAAGAAAAACAGCTGAATCTTGGTAAGAGCAGTGAGCTTTATGGCATCTCCTTTCCTTAGTCCCACCCCCCCACTTTCCAGTTCCATAGAAACCTTGAAAAATAACAGCCTCGGGGTGCCTGGGTGGCTCACTGGGTTAAGCCTCTGCCTTTGGCTCAGGTCATGGTCTCAGGGTCCTGGGATTGAGCCCCGCATCAGGCTCTCTGCTGGGCGGGGAGCCTGCTTCCCCCCCACCCACCCCTGCCTGCCTCTCTGCCTACTTGTGATCTCTCTCTCTCTTTCTCTCAATCTGTCAAATAAATAAAAAATTTAACAAAAAAAGAAAGAAAGAAAGAAAGATAACTTCCTACACTTCTAATAATGGGGGAGGGGGATGTGGAAAGAATCTCATTCCCCCCAAAATGTCATTATTTGACCTATCTGCCAATGGGTCCCTGGAAGACTACTGGAAAGTCCTTTCTTTATCCAATCTCACACAAACTTGCCCACTGCTAAATACCTCAGGGAAATAGAGGAGAGCTTTTGTTGAATGTTTTAACATTATAGCTGCCTAAGATGATGGCATAAATAATAGACTAACCAAAATGCTTAAAAAGAAATGCTGAGGAATGAGATATTCATAGGGATGTTGAAAATTTTATGGAATTAGTTCAGAAGTCACTGGACAAACAAAAACAACTATAAAAAAGGAGTAACAATAATAAATCCAGAGGAGGCAGAAGAATCTGATTTCTAGAGATGCCACATTTTATTATTTTAAATGTTGTTGTCTTTTTTTTTTAAAGATTTTATTTATTTATTTGACAGAGAGAGAGATCACAAATAGGCAGAGAGGCAGGCAGAGAGAGAAGGAGAAGCAGGCTCCCCGCTGAGCAGAAAGCCCGATTCAGGGATGCTGAGATCATGACCTGAGCCGAAGGCAGAGGCTTAACCCACTGAGCCATCCAGGTGCCCTTGAAATGTTCAGTTTTCAACAAAAAATTATTAGAAGCAAAAAAGTTTGACCTATACACAGGGAAAAAAAACAAAACTCAGCAGAAATTATCCCCAAAGTCCCTGAACTTACTAGACAAAGACTTTAAATTAGTTATTTTAATTAGGTTTAAACAACTAAAGAAAACAATGTCTAAAGAAGTAAAAAAGTATGAGAACAACGTTTTACTAAATAGAGACTATTAATAAAGAGATAACAATTTTATTTTATTATTTATTTATTTAAAAGGATTTATTTATCTATTTATATGAGAGAGAGCACAAGTAGGGGGCAGAGGCAGAGGGAGATGCAGGTTCCCTGCTGAGCAAGGAGCCTCATACAGGACTCGATCTCAGGACTCCAGGACCAGAACCTGAACTGAAGGCAGACACTTTACCAACTGAGCCAAAAAGGCACCCCAAGAGATAGCCATTTTAAATGGAACCAAATAGAGGGGCACCTGGGTGACTCAGTCAGTTAAGTTTCTGCCTTCAGTTCAGGTCATGCTCTTGGGCTCCTCAGATGGAGCCCTGCATCAGGCTCCCAGCTCAGCAGGGGGTCTGCTTCTCCCTCTCCCTCTGCCGCCCTCCCACTTCTGTTCTCTTTCGCGTGCGCTCTCTCTCTCTCTCTTTCGTACCTGCAAATAAATAGATAACATCTTTATTAAAATAAAATGGAACCAAATAGGAATTCTGGGGTTGAAAAATAAAATAACTGAAATGAAAAATTCACTAGAGGGGCTCAACATCAAATTTGAGCAGGCAGTGAGAAAAAAAAAATCAGTGAATTTAAAAAGGTGTCAATTGAGATTATCCAGCATTAGGAACAGAAAAAGAATGAAGGAAAATAAACAGAGCCTTAGAGACTTGGAGACCATCAAGCATGCCAATATACTCGTAACGGAAGTGGTGAGAGGGAAAGGAGCAGAAAATAGTATTTGAAGAAATAATCGCCAAAAATTCCCCAAATTTGATTAAAAAAACATTAATCTACACAACTAAGTGCAATGAACTCCAAGCTAATAAACTGAAAGAGATCCACACCCAGATGCATTACGAACTATGAAAAGAGAAGGAGAGAGTCTTGAAAGTAGTAAGAGAGAACAACTCATCATGAATAAGAAATTTCCCATAAGGTTAATAGCTGATTGCTCAGAAAACACAGAGATCAGAAGTGCCTGGCAGGCTCAGTCCCTAGAGTGAGCAATTCTTGATCTCAGGGTTGGAGGTTTGAGCCCCTCGTTGAGTATAAAGATACTTAAAAAAATCTTTAAAAACAAAAAAGAAATCATGGAGATCAAAAGGGATAATACATTTCAATTACTGAAAGAAAAAAAAAAAACTGTCATTCAAGAATTCTAGATCCAGCAAAAATATCTTCCAAAATGGAGAAATTAAGTCATTCTTGGATAAACAAAAACTTCAAGATTTCCTTAGTAACAGAAATGCCTTACAAGAAATCCTATAGGGAATCATTCAGGCAGAAATAAAAGGACTTTAGACAGTAACTTGAATTCTCATTTTTTAAAAAAAATTTATTGTCAGAGAGAGAGACAGAGAAGGAGCAAGCAAAGCAGGGAGAGGAGCAGGCAGAGGGAGAAGCAGGAGCTGAGCAAGCAGCCTGATGTGGAACTGGATCCCAAGACCCTGGGATCATAAGCTGAGCAGGCTCTTAGCCCTCCCTTGTGTGTATGTGGTTTTTTTTTTTTTTTTTTAAGATTTTATTTATTTATTTGACAGAGAGATCACAAGTAGGCAGAGAGGCAGGCAGAGAGAGAGGGAAGCAGGCTCCCCACTGAGCAGAGAGCAGTATGCGGGGCTGGATCCCAGGACCCTCAGACCATGACCCAAGCCAAAGGCAGAGGCTTTAACCCACTGAGCCACCCAGGTGCCGCCTGGTGTTTGTTTTTTAAACAAGCTCTACACCCAACATGGGGCTTGAACTCACAATCCCAAGATCAAGAGTCACATGCTCTACCAACTGACCCAGTCAGGCTTCCCTTAATGCCTCATGAATAAAATGAAGAGCACCAGTAAAGGAAACTATGTAGATAAATGTAAAAATAGAGTATAAATGTACTACTTGTTTGTAATGCTTTCCTTCCCTGTCTAATTTAAAAGACAATTCCATAATACAATAATTACAAATATAAGTTGTTGGGTATATATGTTTAAAGATACGATTTCTAAGAATAACAGCATGGTAGGGGCAGGCTACATTAAAAACAGAATTTTATATACTCTCAAAATTAACTTGGCATTAATCTAAATTAGATTGTTATAATTAAGATATTAATGGTAATCCTTAGGGCAACCACTAAGAAAAAAAGTTCTAATTATAAATTTAGCATTGACCTATTGTCAAATATCAATTAGACGTTTGCATGGAACTTATCTTGAATTTATTCTACTTCTCCAATAAATGAAAAGTTAATAGTAGAGACTTATCTTCAGAAACTTGTCTAACAAATAGGCATAGTAGGATTCTATAAAAATTCAAGAGCATCCTTCTAAAAATGCCTTCTACACTTTCTGGCTTTGTAAAGGTCTTTGGGGCAGATTTGGCGAGAATTTGAAGGTATAAGATTAAAGATTAAGATTAAGATGTTTAAAATCCAAAGAATGTCACCAAGTTCCTAAAAGAGATGCCTATTTCCATTCATGACAAATTCTATATTCACAAAAGTAAAAGGAAGTGGATTGTTGGTGAAATCCATTGTTTTTTTAAGCTCCAACCAGTAGGTGGAATCAGAGTACAAGGGACCCATCCAAGGGAAAAAGGGTATTGGAATAGGACAAAACAATTATTTTAAAAGGCATGAGCAGAAATTGTCAGTCACATGAGCACAGACATTAGGAAGCATCCTTTCAGAGAGATTGTTATCTTTGGGCTAGAAGGCTAAAGGGAGGGAACAGAATCTTTGTGAGAGAAGTTTTAAGAAACGACACTAAAGGGGCGCCTGGGTGGCTCAGTGGGTTGGGGCCTCTGCCTTAGGCTCAGGTCGTGGTCCCGGGGTCCTCGGATCGAGTCCCGCATCGGGCTCTCTCAGCGAGGAGCCTGCTTCCTCCTCTCTCTGCCTGCCTCTCTGCCTGCTTGTGATCTCTATCTGTCAAATAAATAAAAATCTTAAAAAAAAAAAAAAGAAAGAAAGAAAGAAAGAAAAAAAGAAAAAGAAAAGAAAAGAAACTACGCTAAAATCTCTGTCAAATAAATAAAATCTATACATAAATAAATAAATAAATGCCATTTGCTCAGGTTGTTCAAACATGAACTTAACTCATGACAGAAAGATGACCTAAGTGACTTATTCAGATTCTATTCATTTCACTGATTTTTTTTTTTAAAGTAATCTCTACACTCAATATAGGGCTTGAATTCACAGTCCTGAGATAGTGTCACATGCTCCATGGACAGAGGCAGCCAGGTGTCCCTCATTTCATAATTTTTATTCAATCTTTTTATATATCTCCTACATCTCTTATATCCTCAATGATTGGCCAGTCTTTGAAATGCACCCATTCTCCTAAGAAGTAATTGAAGGACAACTTAAGAATTTTAAACTGTCTTCAGAGAAAACCTTCTTTTTTTTTTTTTTTTGTTTTTTAGAAGAAATGGTCACTTTTTTTTTTTTCAGATTTTATTTTTTTATTTGACAGATAGAGATCACAAGTAGGCAGAGAGGCATGCAGAGAGAGAGGAGGAAGCAGGCTTCCGGCTGTGCAGAGAGCCCAATGCGGGGCTTGATTCCAGGACCTGGGATCATGACCTGAGCCAAAGGCATAGGCTTTAACCCACTAAGCCACCCATGCGCCCCTGGTCACTTTTTTTTAAAATGATTTTTTATTTTTATTTTTTTTACATTTATTTGACAGAGAGAGAGATCACAGTTAGGCAGAGAGGCAGGCGGGGGGTTGGGGGGAGCAGCCTCCCCGCTGAGCAGAAAGCCCGATGCAGGCCTCAGTCCCAGGACCCTGAGATCATGACCCCAGCCGAAGGCAGAGGCCTAACCCACTGAGCCACTCAGGCGCCCCAGAAAACTTTCTAAGTAGAGATTTTGATTATGTTTGCTTCCCTGCCAGTTGGGGAGCTTTAAGATTGGGCCAAGTTAACTAATGAGGCAACTACAAAATACTAAAAAATTCTAGTAACATCAAAAAGATAATGAGGACGGTGCCTGGGTGGTTCAGTGCGTTAAGTATCTGTCTGCCTTCAGCTCAGGTCATGATCCCAGAGTCCTAGGATCAGGTCCCATATTGGACTCCCTGCTCAGCTGGGAATCTGCTTCCCCTCTGACCCTCCCTCCTCTCGTGCTCTCTCTCACTCTCTCTCAAATAAATAAATAAAATCTTTTAAAAAAAGATAGAGGAGTTCTTTCAAGAAAAAATAGATAATGTAACTAGTCCAATATACATTAAAGAAATCAAGTTTGTATTTAAAAACCCTCCCACAAAGAAAAATCTAGGCTCATGTGGATTCCCTAGTGAATTCTACAAATATTTAGAGAAGGATGATAGCAATTCTACACCAGCTTTTCCAGAAAATAGAAGAGGGAATACTTGACAGTATACATGAAGTCCGCTCAGCAATAAAAATAAATAACTATTGTTACATGCAACGTAAGAGAGTATATACTTTCCCTGTTCCTGGTGTAGGAGGAAAACATATAATGTCTTACTGTTAAGTGTGATGTTAGCTGTGAGTTTTTTGTGTAGATGCTCTTTGTCAAATTGAGAAACTTTGAAATTCTCTTTCTAGTTTGTTTCGAGGGTTTCTGTTTTTATTTTTTTGCTTTAAAAAAATTTTTTAAAAAGATTTTGTTTTTTTTGACAGAGATCACAAGTAGGCAGAGAGGCAGGCAGAGAGAGAGGAGGAAGCAGGCTTCTGCTGAGCAGAGAGCCCGTTGATGCGATGATGCGGGGCTCAATCCCAGGACCCTGGGATCATGACCTGAGCCAAAGGCAGAGGCTTTAACCCACGGAGCCACCCAGGTGCCCCATGCTTTTAAAATTTTTAATCAAGAATGGGGTTGGATTTTGCCAAATGCCATTTCTGCAACTAATGATATTATATTTTGATATAATGGATGTGATGGATTATACTAGTTGATTTTTGAATTGACTCAACCTTGCCAGATGTCCTTTATCCAGTCAAAGGAGTTTCCTTCTAGTCCTAATTTATTTATCATGTAAGGTACTGGATTTTGTCAAATACTTTTTCTGCAACTCACGTTGAGATATTCATGTGGTTTTGACTTTATTCTATTGATATGATATATTCTTAAATTGATTTCTGGATGGTAAATTAACTTTGCATTTCTAAAATAAATCTTACTTGGCCATGGCGTATAATCCTTTTTATATAAAGCTGCATTCATTTTGCTAGTATTTGGTGAGGATTTATTTATCTATATTCATAAGAGATATTGATCTGTAGTTTTCTTGATTGATCTGTGATGTTTTTGTCAAGTTTTGGTATCATGGTAATACTGACTTCACATACTCAGCTGAGTAATATTCCTTACTCTTTTATTTTTTGGAAGAGTCCATGAAGAATTGGTGTTAATTCTTCGAACATTTGGTAGAATTTTTCAGTTAAGTTCCCTTGCCAAGGTTTTTCTTTGTTAAGAAATTTTTATTACTAGGGGCTCCTGGGTGGCTCACTCAGTTAAGCGTCTGCCTTCAGCTCAAGTCACGATCTTGGGGTCCTGGGATGAAGCCCCGAGTAGGGCTCCCTGCTTGGCAGGAAATCTGCTGGAGCAGGGAGCCCACTTCTCCCTTTCCCCTTGCTCCTCCTCCCTGCTCATGCTCTAGCTCTCTGCTTCTCTCTCAAATGAATAAATAATCTTTAAAAAAATTTTTTTATGTAGTCTTTATTTTTATATATCTATTTCAGATTTTCTGTATTACCTTGAGTCAGTTTTGATAGTGGGTTTTATTTTTCTAGAAATTTGTCTTTTCTTCCAGATTATCTAATTTGTTGACATAGTTGTTCATAATATCTCTAATAATCTTTTTTATCTCAGTAAAGTCAAAAGTTATGTTCCCTATTTCATTCATAATTTTAATAATGAGTATTCTCTCCACTACTCCCACCCCCACCTTGGTCAGTTTGGCGGATCGTCTGTCAATTTTGTTGTTTATTATTTTTTTAAAAGATTTATTTATTTATTTATTTGACAGACAGAAATCACAAGTAGGCAGAGAGATAGGCAGAGAGAGAGGGGAGGAAGCAGGCTCCCTGCTGAGCAGAGAAACGGATGCAGGGGCTCGACCCCAGGACCATGACCTGAGGTGAAGGCAGAGGCTTTAACCCACTAAGCCACCCAGGCGCCGCCAATTTTGTTGTCTATTTTAAAGAACCAACATTGTTCTGTCTTGTTTTAATTTTCTTGATTGTTTTTGTATTCCCTATTTCATTAATTTCTATTCTAGTATTTATTATTTCCTTCCTTTCACTTGTTGGGATTTACTTTGCTCTTCTCTTCTTAGTTCCCCAGGTGGAAGTTCAGGTAAATGATTTGCATTTTTTCTTCATTTTTTATGTAGGTATTTACAGTAAACATTTGCTTCTAACCATTGCTTTCATTGTATTCCATAAGTTTCTGTATATTGTCTTTATTTTTATTCACCCCAAATTATCTTCCAATTTTCTTGTGATTTCTTCTTTGGCCCATTGATTACTTAGATGTTGTTTAATTTCCACATAGCTGTGAATTCCCCTAATTTCTTTCTTTTATTGGTCTGTAATTTCTTCCATTGTGGTTAGAGAATATAACTTGTATAAACTCAATCCTTTTAAATTTATTGAGGCTTTTATATGGCATAGCATATGTTCTAACCTGCAAAATGTTTTGATTGTGTCAGAGAAAAGTATGTCTTTTGTTGCTATTTGGTACTGAAGTATTCCACAGATGTCTATCAGGTGTAACTGGTTTATACTGCTGTTCAAGTCTTCTATTTACTTTTTGCTCTTCTGCCTCGTTCTATCCATTATCAAAGGTGGGTATTTTTTTCTGTCTTCAATTTTGTCCATTTTTTTGTTCCATGCTTTTTGGATTTCTGTTATTAAGTGCACATATAATTGTTATTTCTTCTTGGTAGACTAACCTTTGTCATTATGTCCTTTTTTTCCCTCGTAACAATTTTTGTCTTAAAATCCATATTATCTGGGGCGCCTGGGTGGCTCAGTGGGTTGAGCCACTGCCTTCGGCTCAGGTCATGATCTCAGAGTCCTGGGATCGAGTCCCGCATCGGGTTCTCTGCTCGGCAGAGATCCTGCTTCCCTCTCTCTCTCTGCCTGCCTCTCCATCTACTTGTGATCTCTCTCTGTCAAATAAATAAATAAATAAAATCTTTAAAAAAAAAAATCCATATTATCTGATATTAGTACAGTACTCTAGTTCTCTTTTGGTTACTCTTCCATGGCATATCTTTTACCATCCTTTTACTGTGAACTTACTTTTTCTTTGAATCTAAAATGACAACAAAATTGGATCACATTTCTTTTTTCTTTTTATATAGCCATATGCCAATTTCTGGTGTTTGAGAATTTAATCTGCTTACATTTAATGTAATAAAGGATAAAGGAGGATATATGTCTCCCATTTTGCCACTTGTATTTTTTTCGTTCCTCAGTTCTTCCATTACTGCATTCTTTTCCATTAAATGGGTGTTTCTACGGTACTGTTTTAATTTCCTGATTGTCTTATTTATTTTCTTAGTGTTTGCTCTGTGGATTAGCATTTTAACTGATAGCACTCTAACTCAGATTAATAAATTTAATTTCAATAGTTTGCAAAAACTGTGTGTATATATGTACATATATACACACATCACACCCATTTTATTTTGTATAATCTTAACTGCCTATCCTCAAGTTTGCTGATTCTTTATTATTCCTCCTCAGAGTTCCTTTAGTGCTTATTTTGTTTCAGATATATTATATTTCAACTCCAGAAATTTTATCTGGATCTTTTGAATACTTTTTATCTTTTGGGGCACCTGTGTGGCTCAGTCAGTTTAACATCTTCCTTTGGCTCATGTTGTGATATCAGTGTTAGTGGGATGTAGCCCCATGTGGGGCTCCCTGCTCAGTGAGGAGTTTGCTTCTACCTGTCCTTCTGCCCTTCCCCCAAGCTCATGCTCGAGCATGCATACTCTCTTTTTCTCTCAAATAAATAAAATCTTTTTTTTAATGTGCTTTTTCTTTTTTCAAGATTTTATTTATTTATTTGACAGAGAGATCACAAGTAGGCCGAGAGGCAGGTGGGAGAGGGGGGGATCAGGCTCCCTGCCAAGCAGAGAGCCCGATGTGGGGCTCGATCCCAGGACCCTGAGATCATGACCTGAGCCGTAGGCAGAGGCTTAACCCACTGAGCCACCTAGGCGCCCCTAAAATCTTTTTACAAATACTTTTTTTATTGGTATTCTCAATTTGATGAGACACGTTCTCAAACATTATTTTAGTTCTTTATAGTTTTCTCTTAATTCTTTGTACATATTTCAAATAGGTAGTTTAAAGTCTTGGTCTAGTAAATCATTTGTTCTTCCTCAGGTAGAGTTTCTATTGAATGTTTTCTTTCCTTCTATGTATGGACCATACTTTCTTGTTTCTTTGCATATGTCCTTATTTTTGGTTGAAAATAGGGCATTTCCAGGACAACTGGGTGGCTCAGTCTCTTACATGTCAGTCTTCAGCTCAGGTCATGATCCCAGGGTCCTGAGATGGAGCCCCACATTGGGTTCCTTGCTCAGCAGGGAGACTGCTTCTCCTTCTACATGCCACCTTCCCTGACTGTGCACTCACACACTCTCTCTCACAAATAAATAATCTCTAAAAAAAAAATAAGAGAAAAAGAAAAAGAAAATGAGGTATTTCAAACAATATAATTAAGCAACTCTGGAAATCAGATTCTTTCACCTTCCCAGGGTTTGTTGTTGTTGGTACTTGTAGTTACTGTTTGATCAGTAACTCTTTCTGACTGGTTCTGTTCAGTCTGTATGTGTGTGTGTGTGTGTGTGTGTGTGTGTGTGTGTGCGCACTGACACCCCTCCTCAGCTCAATGGTCACCTAATAATTGGAGAGAAATTTCCTTACATGCTTAAAAAGAGTAAATCTCTGTCTCTGCTGAGGGGTCTTTATGCATTTGAAGCACATCTTCTACATTTACCTATGCAGTTTACAACTTTATCTTAGCCTTTATTTCCTGCTTGTGTGTACTCACTAGGCCAGTCAGAATTGAGAGCTTGGGACCTCAGGTCTTTCCTGAGCATGTGCACAGTCCCATGTAGGCTCTTAGATCCCAGGAATATGTTGGAGTTTTCAAGCCCATCTGGTCATCTCATTCTTCACCTTTTCCCTTTAATGACTTTTGGCTAATCTATTGTTTGCCCCAACTGTGATTGAGGCTTTCTTTTAAGTTTGTTAGGTGTGATGGAGCAGCCTTTACTCTAGAACAATTTTTTCCCACTCCTGAAGCAATACCCTTCTGAGTTCTCTACTTTTTCTCCCATAATCTACTTAGTTTTTCCACTCTGGCTGGTGGGAATACTAATTATTCTAAACCTCTCGTGAGCCCCAAGAACTGTTGTCACTAGTGATTCCAGGTGGTTCTTTTCCTGTCCTTGGGTAGCTTCTTCATACACATGTGCTGAACAGTATTAATCCAAAAACTCAGGGAGATCCTCTGTAACCTCTGTACTCTGCTCTGGGAATTCTAGGTGTGCTGGCTCTCTAATTCTCAGCTCCATTCCTTCAACTCAGTAAGACCACTAGGCCCCGGTTAGATTGTCTTCTCCTGCACTGTGATGAAGAAACTCCCCATGTAGTTTGCTGGCAATCATGGGGCTCATCTTGGTTCTTTTCCCTCTCTAAGAATTCACCTTCTACTGATGTTCTATATATATATATATACACATATATATATATATATATATATATATATATATGTGTGTGTATATATATATATGTGTGTGTGTATACACACACACACACACACACACACACACATTTATATATCATGTCCTGTTTTCTAATTGTTTCGGATGACAGAGTAAATTTAGTCTCTGTTACCCCCATCTTAGCAAGAATTAGAAGTCCTCTTGCCTATCTGTTTCTACCTATGACTGTCCAGAGTCTATTATCAACAATGTAGCTAAAGTAGGTCTTTTTTTTTTCAGTCTTTAAAAATATAAATTAGATCATATTACTTTTCTGTTAAAAAGTGTGCAGTGGATACTGGGTATTTACCCCAAAGATACAAATGTAGTGATCCGAAGGGGCACATGCACCCCAATGTTTATAGCAACAATGACCACAAGAGCCAAACTATGGAAAAAGCCTGGATGTCCATCAACAGGTGAATGGATAAAGAAGATGTGAGATACACACACACGCGCGTGCACGTGCACGCACACACGCATGCACACATGCACACACCACACTGGAATATTATGCAGCCATTAAAAAAATGAAATTTTGCCATTTGTAATGATGTGGATGGAACTAGAGGGTATAACGCTAAGCAAAGTAAGTAAATCAGAGAAAGATAATTATCATATGATCTCACTGTTATGTGGAATCTGAGAAACAAGGCAGAGGATCATGGGGGAAGAAAGGAAAAAATGAAACAAGATGAAACCAGAGAGGGAGACAAACCATAAGAGACTCTTAAGCTCAGGAAACAAACTGAGGGTTGCTGAAGTGGAGGGGGTAGGAGGGATGGGGTGGCTGGATGATGGACACTGGGGAGAGTATGTGCTATGGTGAGCTCTGTGAATTGTGTAAGACTGATGATTCACAGACCCATACCTCTGAAATAAGTAATACATTATATGTTAAAAAAAAAAAGTGTGCAGTACAGGAGCACCTGGGTGACTCAGGTGGGTAAGTGTCTGCCTTTGGCTCAGGTCATGATCCTGGAGTCCCAGGATGAAGCCCTGCTCAGCAGGGAGTCTGTTTCTCCCTCTGACCCTTCCCCATCTCATGCTCTCTTCTCTCTCAAATAAGTGACTAAAGTCTTTTTTAAAAAAATCTAAAAAAATGAATGTGTGCAATGCCTTTCAATTTCCCTCAAATTTAAACAATACCTCTCAGTTATCCTAATCCCAGTTTAACTGGGTCCTTCATTACCTGCTCTCTCTGTCCATCCATACTGCTGTTCCTCAAACATTCCAGGAACACTTTCAGCTTAATCACATTTATGACTTATTATTTCCCCTGCTGTACTAAAAAGTAAATAAAGGCAAGACTTTTTGTTTTTTCCTGTTTTAACCTAAGCAGCTAAAATTGTGCACAGTACGTAGTAGACATTTAAACTATTTGTTGAATGAAAGTCAGAGCATTTAGGATATTAGGAAAGTTACAAAAATAGGCAGTCAGCCATAGGAACAAAACAAATACAATTACCAAAAATGTAATAGAGTATCAGAATGAGTCTTGTCAGTAACAAAGGTTATTTGATACCAAGTTTTATTTATTGTTGAACAAGAGATATTTAATGTGTTTTACCAAAGACCAGAATTTAATCTAGATATTGGGCTGAGATGGGAATAAAGTGACTCAAACTGTGGAAAGAGAATCATTAAGTTCAGCTTGAAATGACTCAAAAACATAATTTCAAAGGGCAAAAATGTCTAATATTCCTAACAGAATTACACTGAAGACTATATAATATCACCACCCTTTTTAAAAAACATCGTCAGAAAAAAAAAAGGATTTTTAATGTTGATAGAGACGTGGTAAAATGAGCATCTTATAAACTAATGACAGAATTGTCTTCCAAAGATTTAGTTTTTAAAAATTATGGCAAAATATACATAAAATTTACCCTTTTAACTATTTTTAAGTGTACAGTTCAGTGGCATTAAGTACATTCACATTGTTGTACAACTATCATCACCAACAAGTCCAATTTCTTCCTTTTCCAGATGAGGGAACTGAAACCCCCCTCCCCAAATTAAGTGATTTATGTAGGGCTACTCAGTGACTGCCAGAACAAAATATTATTTCCTGTCTCTCAATTCAATATTCTTTCCATTATATAATGCTATTGCCCTAGATCATTCAATATACTAGACTCCTATGCCTGTGAATCTATAAACTATGTTACCCCACCATCAGACAAGGCAGCACGAATCTGCCAGAGTCTATAGACTATATTTTATAATATAAAGTATATTTATATAATGTATAATACACATATATAAAATGTTTAATACACTTATTAATTATTTTATATAAATATTTTTACTATAAAGATACTTGTGTTAGGTTTCCCTTGCTGTACAAAAAACTATGATAAATTTTTATGGTTTGAAACAGCACATATTTATTATCTTAGTTTTCATGGGTCAGGAATCTGGACACAAGTCTACTCAGATCTTACCTAAGCTGCCATTTCATCTGAGGCTGAGGTTCCTTTTCCAAGTTTACTGGTTGTTGGTGTTTAGGCTTGACTCTCAGGGGTCACTCACTGCTCCTTGCCATCTGGACCTTTCCATATGACAGCTTGTCTCTTCAAGGCCAACAAGAGTCTCCACTGCTCCAAATCTGACTTCTCCTGTCCCTGTATTCCAGATCTTCTATTAATCGGCTCACCTGATTAGGTAGAGGCCACTAAGGACCAGGCCTAAATTATAACAGCAAAACATAGCCTAATCACAGGAATAATATCCCAACATATTCAAAGATTCCATTCAAGGAGAGGGAAATACATAGGGCATGTACACTGAGAGACTGGAATCTTGGAGGCTGTTTTAGAATTCCAACTACTGCAATACTTGGTAGAAGATATTTCATCTTTCCTTCTTCCTGAGTCTCCAGAGCTATTCCAACTAATTTCTCTTTACCAGATCATCATAAAATAGACCAAAAATGCTTGAAATCTCTACTCTGACAGCAGTGACTAAAAGTTAACAAAAGGCTAGTGTTTTTTGTAACTTGGGTTACTATGTGATCACTAGGTTACTCAATTTCTCCAAATCTATACCTTAACCTTTCAAATATTGTCTCCATTAAGACAAGTTGTCTTTTTTTTTTTTTTTAAGATTTATTTATTTAGAGAAAGTGCATGGGGAGAGGCAGAAGGGGCAGAGGGAGAGAATCTTAAGCGGACTCCACTGAGTGTGGAGCCCCACGTGGAGCTCAATGTCACAACCCTGAGATTATGCCCTGAGCTGAAATCAGAAGTCAGATGCTCAATAGACTGAGCCACCCAGGAGTCTTTACATTAATATTCCTCATCCATTTTCATTTCCTTCATCTCTTCTGTGTCTTCTGGGAAAGAAAACTGCCCATTCCCTTTTATTGTTGTGGGAAACTGTGAGGGGCTGACCTATCTTGCCAACACTTGTTATTAGTTATCCTAGTAAGTTGGTAACACATTGTGCTTTGATTTGGACTTTGTTGATCAGGGACATTGAGCATCTTTTTCATGTGCTTATTGGCCATTTGTACAGCTTTTTAAAAAAGATTTTATTTATTTATTTGACAGACAGAGATCACAAGTAGGCAGAGAGGTAGGCAGAGAGAGAGAGGAGGAAGCAGGCTCCCTGCGGAGCAGAGAGCCCGATGTGGGACTCGATCCCAGAACCCTGAGATCATGACCTGAGCCGAAGGCAGAGGCTTAACTCACTGAGCCACCCGGGTGCCCTGTACAGCTTCTTTAAAGGAAAGTCTATTCAAATCCTTTGTCCATTTTTTTTTTTTAAAAGATTTTATTTATTTATTTGACAGAGAGAGATCACAAGTAGACGGAGAAGCAGGCAGAGAGAGAGAGAGAGGGAAGCAGGCTCCCTGCTGAGCAGAGAGCCCGATGTGGGACTCGATCCCAGGACCCCGAGATCATGACCTGAGCCGAAGGCAGCGGCTTAACCCACTGAGCCACCCAGGCGCCCTCCTTTGTCCATTTTTAAATTTGGTTTTCTCTATTGTTGATTTTTAGGAGTTCTCTATATATTCTGGTTATTATCCTATCAGATATGTGATTTGCAAACATTCTTACATTTTGTGGGTTGCTTTTTCACTATTGATATTATGCAAATGTTTTAATTGTTCTTAAGTACTCTTCTTTTCTCCATACCCCAGCAAAATTTTGGTTAGTGGAAGACAGATTATCCCGTATTTGTTATGATTGTTCAGTGCAAAGGGGAGGAATTCTAGGAGAGCCATTTAATAGCAATTATGTACCAAATGCTACTAGGATTACTCCAATAAAGAAAAACCTTACCACTGATCTTCTGCAGATTAAAAAAAATTGGTGTAGAGCGTTTAACTTACCCACAATCTTAGATCTAGTAAGTGGAGCAGCTGA
This sequence comes from Lutra lutra, assembly GCF_902655055.1. NCBI lineage: Eukaryota > Metazoa > Chordata > Mammalia > Carnivora > Mustelidae > Lutra > Lutra lutra. Next base: position 91,860,933 of record NC_062285.1, read on the forward strand.
GATTTAGAGTCTGTTTTAACTTATTTGCTCACTATGCATGGTGATACTTGTCAAATGATTAGGCTAGGGTTATTAGACACTATTGGGCAAATAGACTTGATCTATCTTATTTCTTAATTGCAAACTCCATGAACTGGGGGCACCTGGGTGCTCTGCCCACATCAGGCTCCCTGCTCAGTCAAGAGTCTGCTTCTCCTTCTGCCCTTCACCCTGCTTGAGCTCTAATAAAATTTTTAAAAAACTCCATGTACTAGAAAAGCCATATACCCTTAGGAATAACGTATTTATGTAATCAAAAGTCAGGTCTGTTCAACCCAGACTAGGCCCACTATATAATACTTCAGGCTCTTTGGCACAGATACCTTACATAAAGTGGTCTGGAACTATGCTAATTTCTGCTTATAAGATGAATTTATAAAATGTTTATGACTTGCAGTAGGAAATATATACTAAATGTTTCTAATAGCATGTTTTTGCTCAAATGGATTTTCCTGTAGATTTAGAGATGGGAGTGTATACAGAAATAAAATTGAGGACTATAAAAAGTGTTTTGGAAACATTGAATTGGTTGGCAGCCTTTTTCTTTTTGCATTCATTATGATCCCCTACCTTAATTAGGCCAAATACAGATTTTGAATATATTCCCTGTGTGTGTTTAAATACTCAAAATGATTTTATTGAACTGGTAGAAATGACTTTACTATTCCTGCTGGCACTGTAGAGTCCCCAAATGTTAATTAGACTTGGCAATTCTTTAATTCTACCATATCCCTATTATGGTCCAGCTATCCTCCATTAGACCTAGTGCCACTCAGGTCATTATAAGCCTTCTGGATTATGGAAGTAAGCCAGTTTTTGTTTTGACCTCTCCAGATCAATCGGTTATCCTAAGAACATTTGTCGAAGTTTATTTTATTTTTCTCATTCTCTTTTCTTGTATCAGAATTCTTTGGTAGCATATAATAGAAAAAAAATTTTTAAAGGGAAACTTCATTTAAAGAATACTGGAGTATTTCATGTAACTAAGCCAAGGAAATAAATTATGGCAAAAGCAAGTAGAATTTTATGTAGCTGTTTAAAAAACTGAGGTAGCAGTGTACATATTTGTATGGCAAGATATTCAAAGAAATGTTGTGAAGTTATGGGACACTGTATCATGAACCCACTGGGTTTAAGAAAAAAGACATACTTTTAATGATTTAGAAATTCTGGAAGGATATGCAAGAAAGTATTAAAACAGTGATTCCCTCCAGGGAGGTCAGGAGGTGGGGGGAAGTATACTGGTGGATCTTTCTGGTTTATTTTCTTCTTGAGACCTATTTGTTTACCATGAGCACTATGACAGCCACTGACACTGAGGTTTGCCAGTCAGACATCTCCTAAAACTTGCTGTGAAAAATGTAATTGGCTGGCCAGTTTCCAGCTGCCCCTCTTTTGGATCCACCTAAGCATTTAAGGTCACTGTCTTCCTGGCTTCTTGCCAATGACTGCACACAGCAGGGGTATTAGATCTCAGGTACCTAATATACAGCCATTGATCCAATGAATAAAAAAATTTCTTTTTATCTTGAACAGAAGAGGACCAGAAATAGTTGCATTCACATGGAATGGAAAATATTCACTTAGTTTTGCTCCAGAGATATGTTAACCATTACATCTTTGATGATATAATTTAAATTATCTGTCATATGGACATTCCACAGAACATCACATCAATAACATCATGCTGATTGGACAAGATAAGCAAAAGTTAGCTTGCCACACTGAACACCTGGTGGATATACATGTTTCAGAGGATAGGAGATAAACTCTATAATAAAGATTTGAGGGTCTGCCATTCTTACGAAGTTTTTCGGAGACCCAGGGGTAAAGGGCATGATGGAACATCCTCTACAAAGTAAAAGCTTGCTACATTTGCATCACCTGCTACAAGGAAGCAAGCACAATAGCTGATGGCTCTCTCTGGATTCTGGAGATAACACATTCCACCTAGAAACAGTATCCCACATATTCAATGATATAAAAGACGTAAGTGTGAGTAGGGCCTGGATCAGAAAAGGGATCTGTAGAAGATTCAGGATGTGATCCAAGTAGCCCTGTGAACTGGGCCACATGATCTGCCAGATCTATGGTACTGTATGTGTCAGTGGTGGGAAAAGATACAATATAGCTTTCAGGTAAGAGACTCATGGAACTGTAAAGGAGCTGTTCCATCAAAAGTATGTGGAGGCGATCCGTGCAGCATAAGGCGTGGAATGTGGTTGCCACAGAGGTGTCCACTCAGATCTCTTCAAGAAAACCTGATGCAAAGAACAAACCTAGAGACATCATACTTCCTGACTTCAAACTGCATTATAAAGCTATAGTAATCAAAATTATGACATCAGCATAAAAACAGACAAATAAATCAATGGAAAAGAATATATAGCCTAGGAGCGCCTGGGTGGCTCAGTGTCTAGCATCTGTCTTCGGCTCAGGTCATGATCCCAGGGTCCTGGAATAGAGCCCCGCAAGGCTCTCTACTCGGTGGGAAGCTTACTTCTCCCTCTCCCACTCCCTCTGCTTGTGTTCCCTCTCTCGCTGTGTCTCTAATAAATAAACAAAATCTTTAAAAAAAATACAGAGCATAGACATAAACCCAAACATATATGTTCCATTAATTTAAAATGCAACTAACAATATACAATGGGGAAAAGCATACTATAATAAATGGTGTTGGAAAACTGGACAGCCACATGCAAAAAGAATGAAACTGAACCCTTACTGTAAAGTCCATAAAAGAATTAACTCAAAAAAAAAAAAAAAAAGAAAAAAGAAAGAAGAAAACATAAGAGTTGAAACCATGAAGCTCTTAGAAGAAAACAGAGGATAAGCTCCTTGACAGTGCTCTTGGCAATAATTTATTTTGGACTGGACACCAAAAGCAAAGGCAAACAAAACCAAAGGGACTACATCAAACTAAAAAGCTTCTACAGACTGAGGGAAACCACAAAGAGACAACCTATGGAATGGCAGAAAATATGTACAAATTATGTATCTGACAAGTGATTAAAAATGGAGAGGACCTGAACAGAAATTTTTCCAAACACAAGCTACAAGAGGCCAAAAGGCACATGAGAAATTGCAACATTGCTAATCATCAGCAAAATGCAAATCAAAACCACAATGAGCTATCACTTCACACCTAGTAGAATGGCTATTATCAAAAAGATGAGAGGGCGCCTGGGTGGCTCAGTGGGTTAAGCCTCTGCCTTCGGCTCAGGTCATGATCTCAGGGTCCTGGGATCGAGTCCCTCATCGGGCTCTCTGCTTGGCAGGGAGCCTGCTTCCTTCTCTCTCTCTGCCTGCCTCTCTGCCTACTTGTGATCTCACTCTGTCAAATAAATAAATAAAATTTAAAAAAAAATGAGAAATACCCACTGAGGCACCCAGGCAGCCCCCTGAGCTAAGATTTAAAAAAAAAAAAATATTGGGGCGCCTGGGTGGCAGGCGGGTTAAAGCCTCTGCCTTCAGCTCAGGTCATGATCCCAGGGTTCTGGGATCCAGTCCCGCATCAGGCTCTCTGCTCGGCAGAGAGCCTGCTTCCTCCTCTCTCTCTGCCTGCCTCTCTGCCTACTTGTGATTTCTCTCTGTCAGATAAATAAATAAAATCTTAAAAAAAAAAAAGATTTTTAAAAATATTTTTGAAGGGTTATTTTATAGGCAGTTGTAGATAAAAGGGTTATTTTATAGGCAGTTGTAGATCACTGAGAAAATTTAAAATTTTTTTTTAAAGATTTCATTTATTTATTTGACAGAGATCACAAGTAGGTAGAGAGGCAGGCAGAGAAAGAGAGGAGGAAGCAGGCTCACCGCCCGCCGAGCAGAGCCCCCGATGTGGGGCTTGATCCCAGGACCCTGAGATCATGACCTGAGCCGAAGGCAGAGGCTTTAACCCATTGAACCACCCAGGCGCCCCGAGAAAATTTAAATTTTATGATTGAATCAGCTTAGACTGTCAAGAGGATTTCTTACTGTGCTGGCTTTAATGGATTGCATTTTAGTGTCATAGTACTGATCTACATTGTGGGATATCTCAAAATCAGAACATACTGCCTCAGTCGCCTAGGTGGCTCAGCGGGTTAAAGCCTCTGCCTTTGGCTCAGGTCATGGTCTCGGGGTCCTGGGATCGAGCCCTACATCAGGCTCTCTGTTCGGCAGGGAGCCTGCTGCCCCCTCTCTCTGCCTGCTGCTCTGCCTACTTGTAATCTCTGTCAAGAAAGAAAATAAAATCTTAAAAAAAAAAAAAAAAAAAAAGAACATACTGCTTCTCTTGTGCAATTAAGATTTATTGTGAGGGGCGCCTGGGTGGCTCAGTGGGTTAAGTTGCTGCCTTCGGCTCAGGTCACGATCTCAGGGTCCTGGGATCAAGTCCCACATCGGGCTCTCTGCTCAGCAGGAAGCCTGCTTCCCTCTCTCTCTCTCTCTGCCTGCCTCTCTGTCTACTTGTGATCTCTCTCTGTCAAATAAATAAATGAAATCTTAAAAAAATAAAAAATTATTGTGAGCACAAGAGAGAGTGAGCATGCAAGCAGGGCTCAATCTCACGATCCTGAGAGCACAACCTGAGCCAAAAATTAAGAGTTGGCTGCCCAACCAAGTCATACAGGTGTCCCTGTAATTTTCTTATTCCACTCTTTGCCAATTTTGTTACACCTCTAAGCAAATGTATAAGACCTGATACTATGTATAATTCTAACCCTTCTTTTACCGTTTTTGCCCTTTATTATGGCTTCTCCACCATTTTAGTACAACTCTGGTAAGTCACATTAAATCATTTTTAGGGAAACAAGTCACACTATCCTAAATTATTCCTTATGGTACATGGTATACATATTCCTCACTTGTTTAATTCTCCTGATTAAGAAAAAGTTATTGTTATGAGCTGACAGGGAATAACTAGAGACAATATGAAATAAAAGTTTTCTTATATAAAATTCCTTAGTCAGTCAATGAAGTGTAGAGATAAGGAAAAATCAGTCTAGGAGAAATGCCACAAATGTGTACACGCACATACATGCGTACACACAGTGTTCCAACCACAAAATCTTATGAAAGGAGCTTATGTAGGAAAACCAAGAAGTAATCAAGAAAGAAAATCTTATGGACTTTAATTCTGAGATGAAAAGATTCAGCAGCTCTTGAGTAAGATATCAATAACCAACATTTACAGAACTAAAGATCAGTATTTATTATTCAACTATGTGCTAAGCACTATACATGTATTATAGCAAAGCTATACTTACACTTTAATCTAGTAAAGTGGGTACAATTATTCCAATTTTACAAATATTCCCTTACAGCTTGAAGAGGGTGATTTGTCCAAAGTCCATGTAACCAGTAAATAATGGAATTAGAATTTGTATCAACAGGGGCACCTGGGTGGCTCAGTCGTTAAGCGTCTGCCTTAGGCTCAGGTCATGATCCCGGGGTTCTGGGATCGAGCCCCGCATCGGGCTCCTGGCTTGGTGGGAAGCCTGCTTCTCCCTCTCTCACTCCCCCTGCTTGTGTTCCCTCTCTCGCTGTGTCTCTCTGTCAAATAAATAAATATTAAAAAAAAAAAAAAAAAAAGAATTTGTATCAACATCTGACTACAAAGAATATCAGTATTTTTTGTCTTGAGTATTAGGGCTGCCTCTGTATACACACATATGTATCAGATCTTCTATAGTCTCTAATTAAAGAAGATTAAAACATAGTGAGTAGTACTGTGATGAGTGTATGTCAGGGAGCTATCAGAGTGAAAAAGAAAAAAGTTGCACTTCTTCAGAAATTAAAAAAAACACAGAAACAATTATTTAGCATGGACAGATAAAGTGGGAATGGAAAGGGGTAGGAGTAAATCCATGTAACACACATTTACATGTAAAATGATACATATTTTAGTGCCTATGTACTAAAAGGAGAAAGTAATCATTTCCAAATATATTACAGAAAAATCAGTATGTCAAGAAGCAAAGGAGTTTGCAAAGTGAAGAAAAAGAAAGGATAAAGAGAATGACACATGTGGAGTTAGACTTCAAGTCTAGCCATATGGACTGAAGTGAATTCATATGAGATGGAGTGGGCAGGAATAACTGCCAAAAGAACAAATCACACTCCATACTATTTCATTCCCAGTTCTGGTGTTTTTATTTTAGAAAACACATCGAATCAAACAGGTTAGAGCTACTGCTTCCTTGTTCTGGGTATTTCTATACTCCATTTCAAAAAACATACTGTCAAATCTATCTTCGTCCATTCTGTGAATGAAGTAATAAGCACAAAGCATCACTGGTTACTTCAAAAGAACCTAGAGGGGAAAAACACATACAGCTCACTTAAATCAGATTTAAACAGTCTTTATAATTAAGATGAGAAAAAAGAAAAAAAAATGAAAATTAACTAATGTGACAATAAAATATTACAAACTGTCCAGACTACCAAAAAATTTACAACTGGTTTTTTTTGTGACTACCACATTTGCCTTTGTGATCTCACCTGAAAAAGGTATACTAAGCATACTAAGGTATGGTCTGTTATTCTGACATATAAAGATGTATTAGCAATATTATCCCTTAACAATCTTATTAATATAGACAACTGTGATTTTAGTCAGAAAAACTGTACCAAGAGGAAAACCTTGAGGCAAAAATAATTCTTGCAAAACTTCACACAAAATAAAACACAAAATTATAGTAAAACACCTCAACAAACAAAATTAAATTTATTTATTTTTTTTATTTTTATTTTTTATTTTTAAGATTCCATTCATTTATTTGACAGAGATTACAAGTAGGCAGAGAGGCAAGCAGAGAGAGAGGAGGAAGCAGGCTCCCCGCTGAGCAAAGAGCCCGATGCGGGGCTCGATCCCAGGACCCTGGAATCATGACCCAAGCTGAAGGCAGAGGCCTCAACCCACTGAGCCACCGAGGCGCCCCACAAAATTAAATTTAAATGTTATGCTCTTACCCTATTACCCTAGGTTACTTTTTTTTTTTTAAATTTTTATTTTAAGTAGGCTCCATGCCCAATGTGCAGCTTGAACTCACAACTCTGAGATCAAGATTCACATGCTCTATGGACCGAGCCAGTTAGGCCTCCTTACGTTACATTTTCAGTAAGTTATACAATAAACAATAAATTTTGGTTCAGATTAAAATTCAAGCTGGTCATCTTCTTTCAGTTCTAAAGCACTGCCATCTCTATATGTACCATCTCTATGTGAACTATGTATGAAAATCTGTAATAAAAAGAAAACTGTCCAAAAAATTTTAGAAATTCCAACCATATTAACTTAGGGTGCATAGTTTTGTGTTCCATAAATATTTCTTAATAGAAGATAAGTTCCTTTTATACCCCCTTTTTTTTTAAAGGAAAGAATACTACATATTTAGACAATGGTACCAGTTATTCTAGCTTCACGTTACTATTCATCCATGGTATAATGATCTAAGGAATCCATTCCTCTTCTCCTTAACCTGAAACTGCAAAGAACCTGAAGGTTCTTTGCATCTTACCTTAACAAGGGACGCCTTTTCATTACCAAACCTTACAAATGATGTACTCATTAATTTTACATATAAGCCACCTAAAATAGTCACCCACAGCTTGCCTGAATAACCTTTATTTGAATAGATTCCCCACCATAGGAGATAACCACAAGCACAAACAGTGATAACTTTTTATTGGTATATCACAGTTCTCATCACAGAGCATTTCATTTCTTCAGATACTACAACAGATTTAGAAAGATGCATGATATATAATGTAATGAGCACTTTATTAGCAGGTAGGAGACTTGGGCACTTGTTGTGGTTCTGTAATCTTGGGAAAGTTACTAACTTCTGTGAACCTTAGTTTCCTTACCAGCATATTCAAGATTGTAATATATAGCCTCTAAGCTTTCCAGCTTAAAAACTCTAAACTTCAATCACAGGCACTTGTATGCGGTAGTTCAATCTGTTATTACATATGTTAATAGGAAACAGGACTCCTTTTCTTTAAATAATAATTTCTCTTCTGGATATCCTGTTTTCACTATCTATAAAACTTGAAAACAATTATTTATGTGCTACTTTAATGAAGCTAATTAACACCTCTTTTTTTTTTTTAAGATTTTATTTATTTGTCAGAGAGAGAGAGAGTGAGAGTAAGTACAAGCAGATAGAGTGGCAGGCAGAGGCAGAGGGAGAAGCAGGCTCCCTGCTGAGCAAGGAGCCCGATGTGGGACTCGATCCCAGGACGCTGGGATCATGACCTGAGCCGAAGGCAGCGGCTTAACCCACTGAGCCACCCAGGCGTCCCGCTAATTAAAACTTCTAAATGTTTACATGTATATCCTAGAAAAAAAGACTTATTGTTTCAATTACTTTAATCTGAAAGACTAAACGTTTATTTTCTCTCCAGTTATAAAATACCTAAGTCATAATGCCATACTGCATATTTCAAAGTTGCTAAGAGTAGCTTTTTAAAGTCCTCATCACAAGAAAAAAAGAATTCTATAATTATATATAGTGATGCATGTTCCTTAGACTTACTATGGTGATCATTTCCCAATGTATATAAATATTAAATCATTGTGTTGTACATCTAAAACTTATATGTCAATTATACCTCAGTAAAAAGATTTATTCTCTAGTAAACATCTATAAATTAGTAACTGCTTTCCTGATTTCATTAGAAACTTGAAAAAAATCAGAATCAATTTGAACTTAAGTCTAGATGAAATTAAGAACCCCAGGACTTTCCTTTCTGTCCAATTGATCTTAAAACAGCTTGTTTCCAGCAACAATAGATACTATAGTTAAAATAAACTTGCGGCTGAATCAGTAAATGGATCTGCATTTTACTATAAATTTCAATTCCGAAATTTAATCTTTCCAGGGACTTTAAAAATCCCCATTTCTTCTATGTACCCTCTCCAAATTCTAAAATAGGTAATTACAATGTTGATACTCTGATTAGTGTCTTAAGGTACTTATTGATGCAAAAAAAAATAAAGCTGTTTACCCTGAAAGATACAAACACGGAGAATGCAAATGAGAAGGGGAGGACACACACATACAGAAAAAAAGCGAGGCAGAGATGAAAAATGGCAACCCTGGGAAAGTAAACTTCTGAGGAAATGAATGAGAGAAGCATACAGGGAGACCAAGAGGAGGAAGAGATACATAGATAGGGAAGAAAAAACACAAATGAAGAAAATGGAAGAGGGGTGCCTAGGTGGCTCAGTGGGTTAAGCCTCTGCCTTAAGCTCAGGTCATGATCTCAGGGTCCTGGGATCCAGCCCCGCATCGGGCTCTCTGCTCAGTGGGGAGCTCACTTCCCCCACTCTGCCTGCCTCTCTGCCTACGTGTGATCTGTCAAATAAATCAATAAAATCTTAAAAAAAAAAAAAGGAAGAAAATAAGCACAGAGACAGAAAAGCAATGAAGCAAGGTGAACAGAGTAGAATGGATGAGCAGACACAATGAAAGGAAATGGGACTAGATAGATAAGACATAACTAGTTAAAGAAAAAATTATTTTCACCCCATAAGTTTTCCGAATTACCTACTTTTGTTGCTATCTCCCCAGTGTTGCTAATAAAAAGGAGACACTTTATTTTCTACAAAATGGTTAAACAATATATATGTCATTTATCTGGCAGATTTTTAAAAACCTGACTTATTGTGAGAGGCATAATTTTTGCCATCATTGAGATTCACATATTAGATGTGAAAGAATAACTTGATTGGGGGGGGATACTCTTACAATGTATATATCTATCAAATCGTTATGTTGTATACTTTAAATATCTTACGCTTGTCAATTATACCTCAATAAAGCTGGAAAAGGTTCATCTATATCAATATACTGGGGAAAGATCCCTAATTTTACATAGTGCTAGTTTTTTGTTTTGTTTTTTCTTCCCCCCCCAAAATAAAAAAATGATAGTACCTTCGTTAGGCCAAATTCATCCTAAGGCAAGGACCTATAAAGCCATTTATGATTTCATACCACAATGTCATATATACCAGTAGACTGATTAATACATTCTTAGTAAAAAATAACTTACCATTTAGAGTCAAAATCCAAACATTTTAGTCCTGTTTCCATTTTTTGCCCCCTTTCCTTCACTTGGTATGTTATGCTCTATCTCTTCTATGTAGATTCTTTCAGTAGCCGTCATTCTGAAGAATTCCTTCTTCTGCTGCCACCTACCAGTTTATCTCTCTGCTGCAGCAGAAGGGTATATAGAAAAAGTTCTTGCTTACTATTCGGATTAAATGGAAAAATTCCTTTAACATTTCATATTTTCACATGTGTATGAGCTTCCTCACTGATTCCCCAAGACCTCCCCACCCAAGTCAAAACAACAAAAATCCCAATCACAAAAAATTAAACAATGTATGATCAATATTCATGCTAAGCTGGGAATTTTTTAAGAGGAAAGATATAGACACTCAGCAGTTGCCATCTCAAGGAACCATTTATTTTGTTATACTTTCCTTTTTCACCTATCCCTACAATCTTATGAATAAGTGAGCAACTTAAAATTTTAATGAGAGAGTCCACAACTCCTGTAAATTTTAAGTTCAGAGACTATTAAAGAATTGTGGAAGATGCAATAATAAAGGAGTTTTTAATAGTAATTCTAGAAACTAAAGGCATTAGGTGCTTTACCTGCATGAGTTTTCAATGATCTGGACTGCTTATTGCTCAATGGCTCTGAATACATTAAAACACGAACACATACGCCACCTATATTTAAAATAGGGTAGCATTTGTATGCCCATGTAAGCATTGGGTGTATCTTTTGCAAGATTAAGTCACTGAGTCCTTTTAAAAGGACTGATCACAAATGCACATTTCCTCAAACTGTATACATACACAAAAAAAATCAGGTTGAAAAAGGGAGACAGAGGGACAAATGTAATAGCAGTTGTAGAACTGGAAACTAACACAACATAAATGTTTTCTGTTTGTTAAAGTCCTGAGATTAATTTCTATTTCCACTCCCTTTGTCACTGAAGGTTTAGGTTTCAAGTTTATTCTGTATTAGCTATTAAAGAACAGTATCCACTAATGAATAATAATAATGGCTTGTTTTTGTTCCACCCCCCTACTACCTTTACCCCGAAATAGTTCTGCCAACATAAAAAAATAAAACAAACACTGACATAAGCACCAAAGGCTAGTCGACAGTGGCACTGCAGTTACATTGTTTCTACTTTCTCATTCCTTCCCCCGTTCTCAAACCCCACCCTTTGACCTCTGTATATGGGATGAGCCTGAGCAGGAGAGTTGGTGATGTCAGGACTGCGCCGTTCCCACGGATGCTCCTAGAGGCCTGCTGTGCTTCTGGGAACTGGGGCACAGTGATGTCTGTCTGACTGAAACCTAAAACAACAACAATTCACCCCACCCCTCATGTTCCCAAACCCCACAGTAGCAGCCAGGTATATATGCTATATAAGGCCCAGCTAATAAGTTTGAATATGATTAAATCTGAAAGCAAGACCGTTCTTAACAACTCTGTGACCTTCATGGGGAAGCTGAATGGAGACTGTTAAATTCTCCAAGTCCCACACAATCACATAGTCCACACATTCTAATGCTTGCCATTCTTAGCAAGAGAACAAGGTTCTCTGGTATAAGCCGTTTTTAGTATATATCATAAATTCCTTCAGGAGGCAGTTGGGATTCCTCTGTTAGTAAATTTTACTTCAACACATACATATTTTTGTCTTAGGATGTTTAGGGGAGAGATGGCCCTATCTTATATGAGTGAATTGAAGCACAAAACAGGTTAATGATTAATTTTATGCCTTCAGCTGTAAAATGCTTAACAAGCCATGATATCCTATTAGCTAACTAGTGAACTTAAAACCTCTTCAGATAGGACATCTAAAGTCACAGAATAAAATTGTGCAGAAGTCTATCCTGAAAAGGTCCTGATCACTGTCACTAAAGTTCTACCTAACAGGGGAAAAAAAAAAAAAAAAAAAGATTATCTTCCCAATGATAACAACTCATATTAGAACTAAAACTTTGGGAAAGACAGGAGGAGAAAAGAGGAAAGGGCAAGGGACTGGTGTAGACAGAGAAAGGTATACTACACATTAAGTAACAGAAAGGCTATATTAAAATGGACAAGTTGTATTGCTATTTCTGCCACTAACTTTGTTTTATATTTTATAGTCTTGGTTAATGGGCTTAATGATTTGTGCTTCAGAAATGCCCTCCAATCAGCTAAGCATGGTCGGGCCTCGTTAGTACTTGGATGGGAGAAATGCCCTCCAATCTGTTAGAACCTGTGATTTTTAAAAATATGATCCACTATGATAACCTGAAACTGCTCCTATGTACCTCTTTGTTAGAACTAGTGTCTTAGAAATACTAAAATGATTAGTTCCTGAGATCACACTGTTCCTAAAATAACTGAAATGCTTTCTATTATCTTTGTCTCATCATTCCTTTTCACTTTCATAATGATGTCACAGAAAGAGAAGCACTAAGATCAACTCAACACTATGGTGAGTTTTTACCATATATATAACCTAGAACCTAATTTTACCTTTTCAAAACTCTAGTTTTCCATACCTGTCAACTCCTAATTGATGTCTTTATACTGTGAGCTCACTGTGTATTCCGAACACCAACCCCTGAAAAAGCTTAAGCCAGAATAGCACAATGGAAGAAACAAACAAACCCAAAACAAAAACAAAGCCAAAAGTCACACTCTGAAATACTTAATTATAGACATATAAGCAAGGAATGGAGTTATCTAAATGGCTAAAGTAAATCCCCAAAGTCCTGAGTTCATCCCAACCAATTCAAACTTTACCCCCAAAAGTTCTTCTTTAATCAAATTATTTGTTAGATATACTTATGCATTATTTTCTATACAAGAGTTTTTACAAATCCATGGTTGCCTTTAAAGTACATAAAGAAAGAAAAAACTTTAAAAAGAAAGTAAAGTTAGCCTTGCGATGGAAAGAAAGGAGAATCAAATTACCTGCAAGCAGGCTGGGGCTGTGCCTGAATCCAAACCGCTGCATTTACCATTCATTATACAGCTGCATTATTGGGGGAAGGGGAGTTTAGAAGGGCACTGACCCCGAAAGTTCTCAATACTTCTCACTCATCATCAGGAAGGGGGAAGAAGGAAAGTTTTTTCTCTGGGTATTTTTTTGTTTGTTTGTTTTTGTTTTTTTGGCTCCTGAAAAGGCTGGCAAAGAACAGTAACAGTGCAAGCAGTTAGAATATTTCTTTAAAAACAATTTTAAAAAATGCAAAACATTAAGGAATTTAAAACACCAAACTTCCGTTAATATAGAAAGAATTTTCACTAGAGTTAGGCAGCCACCCCAAAACAGCATGGCAAAAGGGCACTGATATAAAGGAAATAAAATACCACACAAAAATCCAAAACAAAACTAAAAACATTTCAAATTAAACCTGGAAGACTAGAAGATTCCAACAGCAGATTTCTGGCCACTACTGAAACATTCCAAAATCCAAGCTTCAAAGGCGCCTAAATGTATCTTAAATGAAACTTTGTTGTTGTTTTTTTTTTTAAAGGAAAAAAAAAAAAAAGAAAGAAAGAAAGCAGTGAACCTGGTTATAAATCCTGCAATATATTACATTTAAAAATATCCTAGTACAACAAAAACAAATTTTAAATGAAATTAAACAAACAAACAAACAAATAAAAACAGTAGCAGCAGAGGTTACCTGTCTGAGCACCTACATTTTCTTAGGAGGGGATCGTGTCTCACCAGCCATATAGCCCATAAACCTTCTCAAAAAGAGTGAGCCAGGAGAAAAATGTAACACAAGATTTGATTTCACAATGTCTCTACGCTCCCCAGACCCCAAACTGGGGATTCACTGAATGAGGAGAATTTGTTTTTCCACTGTTTTCTTCTTGAGAAAAAGAAGAGATGATTTTGAAAAGTCAATTCTTTCAATGCCTTCGACACCTTCTTAAAAGTCTGATAAAGTGCTTGATGAAAACAAGTCTCTTGGTGATTTTTTTCTAACGTTCCAGCATATTTTCTTATTGATAGCATATACAGAAAGATTTCAAAGTTCAGTGGAGCAAAAGCCAGCAGAAATGACCAATCAATTATTAGGCACCAAAAAAAGAAAAAAACTATTAAAAATTTTAAATGAATAGGTCGTGTGTGTGTATGTGTGTGTGTGTGTGTATGTGCGCACGTGTACGTAGTCCAGTTTTCATCATAGGTAACATAAAAACAGTATCAGAATTACTTTTAAAATACAATTAAGAATTACAATTTTAACAATACACAATTTTACAATAATTCAGATTTGGGCATAAGAATTACACATAATTGATAAATACATTTTTACCTCTCATAATAGCAATGAAGATTATACAAGTTATTAAACAATATGAAAATATATTTAACTTTCACTTAAATCTCTGGGGTGTTTCATCTGGGTTCTTCCAGAATGATTTGTTCATATTCTTTACCTTAATTTGAGGGAGTTCAAGAAGATATTCACATTTTTAAACTCTAAGATGATCATGCCTAACCTCTTTATTCTAACATGTGTGTGTACAAATCCAGAAATAGGTTGGTAAAGCTATGTTTTAATATAGTGTGAATGCACAAAACATTGATCAGTAGTGAATAAAACTAAAGGTGAAATAATCTAATAATCATATATGGTTAGTTTGATAAAATAGTTTTAAAGGCTATCTACATTTTTCCTGATACCTTATCCCACCCAACACAAACCCCTGAGCTTTTCATCAAGTAGAGAGGGTGTTCTATTAATGTTTTAAAATTTGCAAATCTATATGCATGTGATATATATAAGTATTTAATGTATCATAATTTATGTGACAACCAGATGCTCTCTACACAATCATATGAATGACTTGATTAAGCACTTCTCTCTCCCTCATTTATTTCTCTATCCCAAATATGCATCCTCCTATGGTCATTCAGCGAAAGAAGTACCAAGTATTTCTTTCTGTTAATGAGTCAGAGGTACTTATAAACATACGTTAAGGCCCAAAAAAAACCCTATGCAAGTCAAACTCTTTTATATGAGATTAGGATATCCTAAAATAAATTAGAAAATCTTCTTATTATCATCTTTTTGAGGTGAAATGAAACACTGCACAGATTAGAGGTACTATTCTATTTGCCAACAATCAACCTTTCACTCAACTTTAATATTATTTAATTCTATGGAAAAAAAAAACAAATTTTATTACATTCCTTTTTAAAATGGGGGCAAAACTGTACAAGCATGATCAAACCTCTGTTAGAGCTGGTTAATACTGATCTTTTATTATTGCCTCGAAGTCTCTCTAGTAGTGTCCGAGAAATTATGTTTAAGGTCCATCTGAAGGAAAAAAGCACTGGAGAGGCAAGAAAGGACTCGGGTAAAAGCTTCAGAGGATTGCAGTAAGATGGAACTTGCTGTTTAAAAAAAATTACGTTGAGCTCTGGAGCATCTCCATTTCTTAACACAGCTTCCAAACCCATTATTCAAATAGATTTACCCATGTTTTAAAGGCTCGTGTTATATGCCATTTGGGGGCTTTTATAAATTCAGAAATTAAAGGAATATAAAGAGTGGACAGTACTGAAGGCTTCAGAGTTGGGCTATAAGAGACTTAATACTGCAAAATAAGTCCCCAAACAAAAACGTCCAATCCACCCCACCCTAAAACCTATGTATAATAGGAGAAAATGCACAGCCAGAAGCATAGAAAAGCATGTAGCCTTAAAGAAATCATACACCGAACAGTTTAGAACCAAAGAAAAAAACCAAACAACATACATATACATAAAAAGGCCTAAGAAGCATCTAGTCTCTTTATGTCTTTAGTGAGTACCTCTAACCCAGTACAGTTATTAAAACAAGTTATCTGATATTTAAAGTAAAAACTGTGTTTCCCATCATGCTCCATTTTCTAGAATCTATCCTTTTTTGACTGGTTGGTGTAAACAAAAAGCAAAACACATACACATGCATGCGTGCACACACACACACATATATATATATACTCCCTCCTAAAATGTGAAAAATGCAAATATATAATGCTGGTATTATAAAATCACTTCAGCTTTATACTTAAGAACTTATAGGCCCTTAATCTGCCCCCCAAAAATATTTTTCCTTGTCCTTATACTTTAAATGCACATGTTTCAAGTCAGTGTCTTGTTAACAAAAAAGGTAGCACTTTCTTCACTTTGGCCATTGTTAAAGATGCAGGCATAGATCAGGGAATGTTAGACTAGCATGTATTAAAAAAAAATTGCAACATTAACAGAGCATATATCTTTCAAAAAAGATTAAAACACTAACAAATACAAGTCAACGCACATATTTTAAACTAGTGTAATTTTATCTACATTGGAATAAATGTCATTTTGTGTACCACACATTGCAATACTGTTCATTTCCCTTTCATCATAGGAAAATGCCAATTCTGTCATTAAGAAACCTTTATTGGATTATATCAATGTTGCCCTCCCGCCCAAATTAAAGGAAAAACAAAAAACAGAAATAATAAAATTCCAGTAAAAGAGCGCCTCAAGACTTCATAAACTATGAACATAAACTTGCTAGTTAATATGGTAGAGGCAGAATTTTCAGATTTGTAAAAATTCCTATAATTTAGGTAGATCTTTTCCTCTCTCATTACAAATCTTTGCAACGTAATGTGAAGTTACGCTATGCCAAAATTTGTAGCAATTGTACAAAAGCAAAAGCAAGGGGCCGTGAAAAAAACTGTGTTCTTCATGGCCTGAGAACATACACCAATGTAATTTAAGATCACCAATGTAATTTAAAAGGGTAAGTATAAAAGCCTGACACTTCTCTGGTGTCTCACCTCTTCTGCCATTCTATCTGTGGTATCTGTAAATGAAAGTCAGTAACATCTTAATAGCAGAGGTCTAATCTAGCTCCCCTTGCTTCTCTCCTGACTAACTCTACTCAATTTTCTCTCATCTTCCTGAGTACTTTCCATGAACAGCATTGCAAGTTGGTTAAAAAAAAAAAAAGAAAGAAAGAAAAAAGAAGAAAAAGAAATTGAGTTTTACAAGGGAGTTGTTGGTAATTATTTACCGGTGGAGTCACTCCACCAGGAGTTTGATCTCATTGGCTATCAGCTGGTTCATGTTGAACAGGCCCCCTGGGAGCTTGGTGAGCAGCTCTCGCTCGGTGCTTTCAGGGTCACTGTCAACAGAGCTGGAACTTGCGCTCATGTTGTCGACAGCAGTGCTGGCTGGAGGACCCAGCTCCGGCTCACTAGTCTCACTGGCCGTGGACACCACGGAGAGCAGGGACATACGCCGGGTGAGCCGGCCAGAGGGCAGGAGGGAGGCGGCATAGTCCGCTATGATACCAGCTACATCTAGATTACAAGCCTTATCAAAGGCGATGAAACCTACATTTGCATTGGCCTCGCAGACACAGAAGGAGCCGTCATCTTTCATCAATAGGTCAATGCCACACACATCCATCCCCAGGATATTAGACACCTGGATAGCTAGCTGCTTCCCCTGTTCACTCAAGGAGCACATCATCCCCACACCACCTGGCAAAAAAGAAACAAGGTAAGTTACCAAAATGATAAATTTCTGGAGTAAAACTAAAGATTGCCTCTAATGTTAATTGTCTTTTAAATCAGTAGTGATAACAAATGTGACATTCTACTGTACCACTGTGACTTCCTAAGTCTAAGTTTCCTTCATTAGAGAATCTCTGTCCAATTCAGTCAAAGAAATAACTTAGTACTTTTTCAATATGCTATTCTGAAGATGGCATTAAACTTTCACAGAAACCTGTTTTACTTGAAACAATACGGATTGAGGCGAAGGTATTCTAAAGACTTCATATTTTTATGAAGACAGAGGAGAGCAGAAAACGGAGAGTATCAGGGAAAAACTGTTACCTTCTGAAATAATAGGAGGAAATAAGTGTCTGATTTAAGCATAGGGAAAGAGAAGTTAACCATTAATGGAATGTAAAACCATGGATGAGAATCCAGATTGACCAAGTTTGGGATCAGGGGTGGAAATGGAATTAATGGTAGGTTACAAACCAGAGAACATGAAATAAAACTGAAGGAATAAAATGAATTATATTGGCAATTACACTAAAAACAAACTGAAATTTCCCACAGTATAAAAGACAAAGTTTATCAGGGCGCCTGGGTAGCTCAGTGGGTTAAAGCCTCTGCCTTCGGCTCAGGTCATGGTCTCAGGGTCCCGGGATTGAGCCCCGCAAAGGGCTCTCGGCTCAGCGGGGAGCCTGCTTCCTCCTCTCTGCCTGCCTCTCTGACTACTTGTGATCTCTGCTATCAAATAAATTAAAAAAAAAAAAAAAGACAAAATTTATCTATATCCTGTACCAAATGAAAAAATTTTTGAAAACTAAAGGGATGGGGAAAGAGATGAGGGACAAAGGCAAAAACAAACTTCACTTAAGAGCCTTATAGTATATATCCATATACCCATTTTTCCTTTATCAAATATTGACAACAATCAATCACGTTTTTGCCCAAAACAAACGAAACCTTAACTCTTTTTTTTTTTTTTTAAGAGAAAGAGGGAGCTTGTGAGTGGGGGGTTGGGACAGATGGAAAGGGAGAGAAAGAATCCTGAGGAGGCCCCATGCTCAGCTCAGCGAGGGATCTCACAACCCTGGAATTAGGAACCGAGCATAACCAAGAATCTGACGCTCAGCCGATGGAGCTGAGGCGCCCCAACACATTATAAAACACTTTTTACAGGCAACATTCTCTGACAATAACGCAAGATTCGAAATTAGAAATTAATGACTTGAGTAACCAAAAAGGACTTAGAAATTGGAACACTGATCCCCTAAATTAAAGGAAAATAAATACCATCTGTAAAAACACTTCATACCAAAATTTTTATTTTGAAATTAGAAAGAAGAAATTAAGTACTCTTAGAAAAAGAAAATAAAAAGAGAGTTTTAATAAAAGGTTGAATGACTAGAATAGAAAAAAATAGAAAGGAGAAAAAAAAATCCAAATGCTACTTTGACAAAATTATGAATGATATCAAAGACAGAACTGCAGACAAAAGAGAAATTCAAGTAAACATAAGCAATCAGCTCATGAAACTGAGACTGAAACCTAAAACAAATGGCTGATTTCTAAGCAAATGAGAAATCACCAATACTGATCGAAGAAGAACCAAACTTTATTAAACAGGCCAACTAATATTACAGAAGAGACGGGAAAGGTGATAGATGAGCTACTTCTACAAAAAGAATCAGGACCTGATGGGTTCAAAGTGGAGTTGTCTTTAGCTATCCCTTATTCCGATGTCAACTTTACCTGTAGAATGCCCTAGTAAAAGACTGAAAATTCCCCCAATACACTGACTAAAACCAATGTTATATAACCTTGATATCAAAAGTGATCAAGACATTTTAAAAAGCAACATTACAGACCAATCTTCAATTATTAAAACAGATGTAAATATTTTACATAAAATACTAAAGGAATCCCAATTTTAAAATATGCTAATACCTATTTAAAGGTTTATTCTAGAAATGCAAGAATAGTCCAAAGACTGTTTTAAATTTAAAATTTATCAACATAATCCATTACGCATCAAGAAATTAAAGGTGGAAAACACACTAATGATTTTATCAATATAAGGATTCCAAAAGGCATAGGATAAAATTAGACAATCATTCCTACTTAAAAACTCTAGGAGAATGAAGCTACTTAAATATTCTAAATAGCAAAACATTAAACAATCTCAATGAAAATCAGAAACTTAGATACTTAAACTCATTACTTAACACTGTTCTAGAGGTTCTCAAGCAGTGGTTCTCAAAAGGGGGAGAATTTAGAAACTGAAATGTGGCATTTTGGGTTGTTCAACTGAGATTAGAGGAGGAGGGCTCTATAGCAGGCATTTAGTGGTTATTGGAAATGTTAAACAAAAAGATGACAAATATGATAAAAAGCAATTCATATAGATGTACATATAAATTACCAAGAAGCTATGAAAAATATGCCCATCATTAACAGGGAAATAAAATTAAAATAACAGGGACGCCTGGGTGGCTCAGTGAGTTAAGCCTCTGCCTTCAGCTCAGGTCATGATCTCAGGGTCCTGGGATGAGCCCCTACATCGAGCTCTCTGCTCAGGGGGGGAGCCTGCTTCCTCCTCTCTCTGCCCGCCTCTCTGCCTGCTTGTGATCTCTGTCTCTCTGTCAAATAAATGAATAAAAAATTAAAAATAAAAAATAAATCTTAAAAAAAATTAAAGTTTAACAGTGAGTATTTAACTTCCATTAAATGGGCAAAAACTTAAGACAAAAAAAGTAAGAGTTCTTATGAGGGGGAGAGGAAAAAAGGGTATTTTAATATGTTAGATGTAGAAATATACTTCTTGCCTTCTGGTAAATTAATCTGGCTACATCTCTAACAATTAAAATATTTTGACCCAGCAATACTAATCTTGAGACTCCTCAACACAAAAGTACCAGTATGTAAAAGCATTATTCACAAAGATATGTATTTAAAGTAAATGCTCACAATGGCAAAAAACTGAAAATAAGTGCAAATCGATAAAGGGACAGATGTACACAGTAGGTAAAAGGAGTAGAAGAGGTAAGGAAAATTAGGGGGGAGGATGAAAAGGATGATATTTAAATAATTTTATAAATTATTTCTGTGTATAAAACTAAAATGTTTTAAAGTCGACCAAAACCTATTCATTATGGAAAAATCAAAAGTCTTTGCAAAAATAGCTTGAAAGCTCATTTCCAGTACTAACCATAATTATCTAACATTTATTTAACTATCCATCAGATGTGTCTACATAATTACACATAACTGAGATCATATTATAGTTAATAAACATTAAGAAGAGTACAGAGGCACACAGATTAACAGTTTAAAAAAAAAAGCTAAATTCATGTAATTTACTTGGAAATCTAAATGGTATCTGTAATCCATGTAATTTTTTCAATTTTGGAAATCAACATATTCAAAGAGTTGTTAAGAGCACAACTCTGGAGCCAAATAGTATATTTGCATTCTGGCTGCACCATTATTAGATCTGTTACCTCAAGCAAGTTACTTAACTGTTCTGGGCCTTCCTCATCTCTGAAATAAAATGGGAATACTAACAATACCTAGCAATACCTAAAGAAGTTAATAGTCATTAAGAACTTACTACAGTACCAGAACTTGAGAGGTATAGTTACTTTTACTGTAAATATTGAATGTAAGAGAATATTCATATAAAAAAAGGCCTCTGAACAACCTGCTGCCAAAGGGGAGAGGGTGGGGGCTGGGTAAAATAGGTGAAGGGGATTAAGAGGTACATACTTCCAATTATAAAACAAAGAGGTCATGGAGGCGCCTGGGTGGCAGAGTCCTTAAGCACCTAACTGGTTTCAGCTCAGGTGATTTTGGGTTCATGAGATT
Organism: Lutra lutra; assembly: GCF_902655055.1. Taxonomy (NCBI): domain Eukaryota; kingdom Metazoa; phylum Chordata; class Mammalia; order Carnivora; family Mustelidae; genus Lutra; species Lutra lutra. The sequence continues at coordinate 91,882,410 of NC_062285.1, forward strand.
GAGCCCCCAGGATCTCTCCTTTCCTCCCTTCCTCTTCTCCACCCGCCCTCCCATGCAAACATGTGTACATCTTTATAAAAAATAAATAAATGAATAAATAGGTCATGGAGATAAAGGTATAGATGAAGAATATAGTCAGTAACACTGTAATAATGTTATATGGTGATTACTATGCTTATTGTGGTAAACACCAAGTAATTTACAGAATTATCAAATCACTGTGTTGTACATCTGAAACTAGTATGTCCACTACACTGCAATGATAAATATTTTAAAAATGTGAGATACAGGGGCACCTGGGTGGCTCAGTGGGTTAAGCCTCTGCCTTCAGCTCAGGTCATGATCTCAGGACCGTGGGATGGAGCCCCTCATCAGGCTTTCTGCTCAGCAGGGAGCCTGCTTCCCCCTCTCTCCCTACCAGCCTCTCTGCCTACCTGTGATCTCTCTCTCTGTCAAATAAATAAATAAAATCTTTTTTAAAATATATGAGATACACACACACACAAAAAGGAATATTTTTTTTAGCCATTAAAAAAAAAAAAGAAATCCTACCATTTGTAGAATGGATAAATATTGAGGGCATTATACTAAGTGAAAAAAGTCAAACAGAGAAAGACAAATACTGTATGATTATATGTGGAATTAAACAAACAAACAAGCTCACAGAAACACATAACAGATTGGGTGGTTGCCAGAATGGGGGTAAGGGAAAGGCAGGGGAAATGGGTGAAGGTGGTCAATGGCTATAAACTTCCAGTTATAAAATAAATAACTTCTGGGGATATAATGTATAGAATGATAACTATTGTTAATAATACTATATTATGTATTTGAAAATTGCTAAAAGTAGATTTTTTTAAAGATTTATCTTATTTATTTCAAAGAGAGTGAGAGAAGGAGACTCCCTGCCAAGCACAGAGCCCCACAACATGGAGCTTGATCTCACAACCCTGAGATACTGACATGAGCCAAAAATCAAGAATCAGACACAACTGAATGAGCCACCCACATGTCCTGAGAGTAGTTTTTTTTTTTTAAGTTCTCACCACACACACACCAGTAATAAATGAAGTAATGGATGTGTTAACTAATCTTATTGTGGTAATCATTTTGCAATACATACATATATAAAATCACTATGTTGTACATTTCAAACTATACGTTATATGTCAATTATATCTCAATAAAGATGGAAAAATAAATATCAGGATTATTAAAAAAAAAAAAGGCCTCCCTGGGGACAGAATAATGAGGGCATTCAATTTTAGAGAATAAGGCAGAGGTACTCTTGCTCTACCAGACAGTAGGCATAATGGTAGAGGAATTTAGATTGCTAATCATACAGGGAATGAAGAGTATATAACAGACCACAGGACCCTGAAACAGAAGAAAGATGGCATTATAAATCAGTAATGAACAGGCCATTCAATAAATAGTGTTGGGAAAACCAGGTGTTACTCATTTGGAAAAAAGAAAATGGGAATCTCTACCTTACACTGAAGAACAAAATCAATTTCTGGTTGCTTAACAACCTAAACATGGAAGCTAAACTTCAAAAAATTTTAGAGAGCTGTAATAAGAATAGAATACAACCACAGGGTGAAAAAGAATTTCTTTAATAAAAAATAATGCAAAGAAAACCATGAATATGCTTGATACTAAAACTGTAAATTTCTATTCACTAAAATATATAAACCAAAAAAGATGAGGAGTGCCTGAGGGGCGCCTAATTGGTTAAGCAGCTGCTTTCAGCTCACGTCGAGACCTCAGGGTCCTGGGATGGTTGGGCTCCCTGGTGGGCAGGGAATCTGCTTCTCTCTCTGGACTCCCCTCTCTCTCTAAAATAAATAAAATCTTTGGAAGAAAAAAAAAAGATGAGATATCATAAGCTGGGATGAAAAACTGCATTTACAATTCATGTAAATGATGAAGGATTTGAAGTACATAAAGGACTCTTTTCCAAGCCATATTAAAAAAACAAAACAAAACAAAAAAACCCCCAATAATAAAGGAGATCAAAGACCTCAACAGGCAATTCAGAAAAGATAGCCAGATAGGGTCAGGAGTACAAATTAAAATAACATGATATACCATCACACCAGGCTGACAAAATGTTTAAAGTCTATCAATATCCCAAGTTGGCAAAAAGGTGGCACTATAAGAAACATATAACGACTCTGGACACTCATTTGGTAATACCTAGTAAAGGTGAAGTTGTATAACTCACTAGGATACAGAAATCCCACTTTTGAGTGAATGGGTTAACCTAGAAACACTCTTGGACCTGTATCTAAAGACACAAAAAAATTTTCATAGCAACACTGCTTATAAAAGGCCCAAATTGGAAGCAGTCAAAAGGTAAAATTATGCAGCAGGCAAAATCAGTCAACTACTGCTAAAATGTTGAATAGATGAATCTCAAAAATGATGCTAAGTGGAAAAAAAGGCGGGGGAAGGTGCCTGGGTGGCTCAGTTGGTTCAACTGCCTTCAGCTCAGGTCATGATCCTGGAGTCCCAGGATCAGAGTCCCAGGATCAGGGTCCCGCATCGGGCTCCGTGCTCAGCATGGAGTCTGCTTCTCTCTCTGCCTTCTCCCCTTTCATGCTCTCTCTCTCATATAAATAAATACAATCTTTGAAATATATATATATCATTATAAATCATTTATATAAGGTTTTATAACATATGAAATAATATCTTGTTTAGGAACACAGAAGAACTGAAAGTACGTTTAAGGGAAAGAGAAACAGTAAGTTCAGAGCTTGGGGAAGAGAGGGAGAAATGAGCAGGAAAGGGAGTCAACAGAGAACTAAATCAACAACTTATTTTTGCAAGCTGGTTAATGTGTACAAACAAATCCTTTATATTATCCTTCATACTTTCCTGTAAGTCTCAGTTACTTCAAAATTTAAAAAGTATTACTTAGGGACACCTGGGTGGCTCAGTTGGTTAAGCAGCTGCCTTCGGCTCAGGTCATGATCCCAGCGTCCTGGGATCGAGTCCCACATCGGGCTCCTTGCCCGTCAGGGAGCCTGCTTCTCCCTCTGCCTCTGCCTGCCATTCTGTCTGCCTGTGCTCGCTCTCTCTCCCTCTCTCTCTCTGACAAATAAATAAATAAAATCTTTAAAAAAAAAAAAAGTATTACTTAATATATAATTAACTTACCTTTGTAATTTCTTTGCTTAAAGCATAAAAATTGTTAATTAAATTTCACGGTAGAAAAGTAGAAGGTAAAGGTGTCCCAGAAATGAAAAGATGCCATTCAGCTCTGCAGCTGCTAATAAGCATAATATGATGGGACGGAAAATGGGATATGAAGAACTAATGCCAGGAGGCAGAAATTATTTTTTCAAGAATACAAAAGAGGCTTTATATCACGATCACCTTTCAAATTCCCTGTGCTCCTATTCTATGGCACTATGCTGAATTTCACACTTGTCAATATTGTTTTTCTTTACACTTTACTGTATCAATTTATATTCCGAGCAAAATTTGACTGATTTTACATATATTTAAATTTTATATAAATGGAATACTCTAAGTATTCTCTTCTAAGACTTTCATTTTTTGACTCAACATTATGTTTCTGAGATTTACTGCTGTAGTTGTAGATCTCAGCGATAACTAGGGGTCAAATCATGCAGGGACTGTTAGTCTACTGTAAGACCACTATCGACTACTATACTTTGAATGAAACAAGGAACCACCGGAGGATTTTAAACAAAGCCTGACTTGAGATGTATTTTAAAAAGATCTATCACATCACTGCGGTGTTAGACTGTGAGAGAGTAAGGATGGAAGCAAAACAACCAATTAGGGGCTACTACAAGTACTCCAAGTATGGTAAGACAATATTAACGGCAGAGATAATGAGAAATTGTCAGATTTGGATACACTTTGAGAGTAGAAATAAAGAAACTGAAATCTGACAGTTTTGATTTGTGGTATAAGACTTGAAGACTAAGGATTTTGGTCTAAATTGGAGAGACAGAGTTGCTGTTACATGATAAGGAGAAAACTGGGGATGAAATACAGTGGGAGGGGGAGTTATATGGGGAGTTCACTTTTGCACAGGATTGTGTTATGCAACTACTGGTAGATAACTGAACAGGCAGCTATTTTTATGTACTTGGGAGTTCAGAAAGAAAGCCCAAGATGGAGATATAAATTTGAAAATAACAACACAGATAGTATATTTAAAGTCAAAATCCAGATCAGATGACTAAGGAAACAAAATACACAGGGAAAAAACCCAGACTAAGTTCTAAGGTACTTTAACAATAAGAGATCAAGAAAATAGTAAATCAAAAGCAGCAATCTTGTTTTGACCAATGGGTAAAACAGGTTAGGACCCAGCCTGAGTGAACATAATTACATGCAAATTAAGTATTATCACCAAAGATGGAATCTTTAACTCTGGTCAGACATTTCATACAAGTGTGAACTGGATTACAAATTGAGCATGGGTAGGGGCGCCTGGGTGGCTCAGTGGGTTAAAGCCTCTCCTTCGGCTCAGGTCATGATCTCAGAGTCCTGGGATCAAGCCCCACATCGGGCTCTCTGCTCAGCAGGGAGCCTGCTTCCTCCTCTTTCTCTGCCTGCCTCTCTGCCTACTTGTAATCTCTGTCTGTCAAATAAATAAATAAAATCTTAAAAAAAAAATTTAAAAAAAATTGAGCATGGGTAAAAAGCAAATTTATGTTTCAGAGAAAACCAATTTTATTATTAGAAAACAACTCAAAAGTGTATTTATTATATTCATATAATAATATAATTATATTATAACTACTGATCATAGTTACAAGTGAAAGATAATGTTTTTAAACTTAAGTTTATCTTAAGTTTATCTTAAGTTACCTGTAGTTACATATGAGTACTCACTGGAGAAGCTATAGTATTATATATACTAGAAAGACACCGGTATTGTTTTTACCTAGTGAGCAGTTGCTTTGCATCCTTCCATCTGTTGAACAACGTAACATGGTGCCAACCACACGGCCTCCAACAACAATGACACGGACATCTCGTCCATGAGACTCCTTAACATACTTCTGGAACAGGTATGGAGCTTCATGGCGAATAAGATGGCTTAGATCAGCCAAATGGTGCTTATCTCGGGCCAAGAAAACCGCTTTGCCTGTGGTTGAAAAAGAATAAAAAATATATGTAAGTCAAACTGCTCACAGTTGATGTGCACCACCTCCATTTTCTTGAGTCTCAACCTGCTCTTTCAGAATCTATTACCTTTTTTTTTTTTTTAAAGATTTTATTTATTTGACAGAGATCACAAGTAGACAGAGAGGCAGGCAGAGAGAGAGAGAGAGAGAGAGAGGGAAGCAGGCTCCCCGCTGAGCAGAGAGCCCGATGTGGGCCTCGATCCCAGGACCCTGAGATCATGACCTGAGCCGAAGGCAGCGGCTTAACCCACTGAGCCACCCAGGCGCCCAATCTATTACCTTTTAACCTAAGTAACAGTTATGGTAATGAGTGAAACAATGCAAAAATGTGTATAAAGTTAATTCTCTCCTACCACTCCCTTAATTCCTACAATAATCTAGAGTTTATTTTGGTATATGTCATAAAGCAGGGGTCTAACATTTGTATTCCTCCAGGTCAGCCAATAATGCCAGCCTTATTTATTAGCGTAACATTTCCCTCTGAGTAAAAATGAGTCATATAGGGGCGTCTGGGTGGCTCAGTGGGTTAAAGGACTCCATCCATGGACCCTGAGATCATGACCCGAGCCAAAGGCAGAGGCTTAACCCACTGAGCCACCTAGGTGCCCACAAGTGGCTGTTTTTCAAACATGGGTGTGGGGCACCTGTGTGGCTAAGTCAGTTAAGTATCTACCTTCAACACAGGTCATGATGCTAGAATCCTAGGATCCAGCCCTGCATTAGGCTCCCTCTCTTTCTCTGTCCCAGCACCCGCTTATGATCTCTCTCTCTCTCTTTCTCAAATAAATAAATAAATAAATAAATAAATAAAATAAAATCCTTTAAAAAAAAAAAAAGGGTATAAATCCTTTGACATTCTTCCCACCGAGAAGAGGGGGGAATCTTTGTCCTTTCCCTTTGAATCAAGGCGGGCCTGTGATTGCTTCAAACAACGGAACACAGCAGAACCTTTTCTGTGACTTCTGAGGCTAATTCATAAGAGATCATGCAGCTTCTGTGTTCACTGGAGCCTCTCTGTGGAGCCCTAAGACTTCTTGGCTGCCATACTGTCAAGGCATTAAGCTTTATGAAGTACTTGGATTCATGAAAATTTTATGCCTTAAGAAATCCTTACTCTGGGGGTGCCAGGGTGGCTCAGTGGGTTAAAGCCTCTGCCTTCAGCTCAGGTCATGATCTCAGGGTCCTGGGATCGAGCCCCACATCGGGTTCTCTGCTCAGCGGGGAGCCTGCTTCCTCCTCTCTCTCTGCCTGCTTCTCTGCCTACTTGTGCTCTCTGTCTGTCAAATAAATAAAAATCTTAAAAAAAAAAAAGGAAATCCTTACTCTGATTTATACTTAATACTTAATTATAATTGTACTTTATACTTAATTCAAACTATATAAATTGGGACAGGGATCACTGGAATTAGTGATCTAAGGTCCTTGCATTATTAAAGAGGAAGATAAAGATATAATTTGAAAGTTGGTGTAAATAAATATGCACCTTAAAATCTACAGGGCAACCACTAAATGAATAGAAATAGCTTCTAGCCAAAACAGACTTCCAGAAGCCTGAAGTACCATGCACCAACAATTTCCTTTTATTCTCCCAAAGTCCTTCAAAAGCTATGTATTTCAACTGGTAAAACTACTGTCTAGTCAATAACCATAGGAAATACAAAGAAAATAATAATAACATTGATCAGATTAAGAAAAATTTGTTTTGTATAATCAACCTTATTAATTCTCAAGAGTAATTTCAAAATGATGTACCATAGGAACAATTCATACACACCTCTATGACCTCGTGTATTCTTCACTACCATTGGAAACTCCAGTACTTCTGCTTCATCAATCATTTTAGCAAAATTTTCATGACCACCTGGTTTGAACAAAAAAGAAATTAAGAACAGTAACACAGGTGTTTTGTGGTAAGTTTTATCTATACTAAAGTCGGCAACACAGAGGAGGTAGAAGGTTAAGAACATGATGGCTAAATTTTGTTTTTCTTTCTTTTTTTTTTTTTAAAGATTATTTTTATTTATTTATTTGACAGAGAGAGATCACAAGCAGGCAGAGAGGCAGGCAGAGAGACAGGAGGAAGCAGGCTCCCTGCTGAGCAGAGAGCCCGATGCGGGACTCGATCCCAGGACTCCGAGATCATGACCCGAGCCGAAGGCAGCGGCTTAACCCACTGAGCCACCCAGGCGCCCCTAAATTTTGTTTTTCTTAAAGAAAGTTATTAAAAAAGTTGACAGGTGCCTGCGGCGCCTGGGTGGCTCAGTCAGTTGAGCATCTGCCTTCAGCTCAGGACATGATCCTGGGGTCCTGGGATTGAGCACTGCATCAGGCTCCCTGCTCAGTTGGGAGTCTGCTCCTCCCTCTCCCAACTGCTCACTCTCGCTCTCTCTCACACGCTAATAAATGAACAAAATCTTAAAAAAAAAAAAAGGAAAAGAAAAGTTAAAACTGCCTGGGTGGGTCAGGCAGTTAAACATCCAACTCTTGATCTCAGGTCAGGTCTTGACCTCATGATCTCACAGTTCTGAATTCAAGCCCCATGCACAGCATGGAGCCTACTTTAAAAAGCTGTAAGGAGGGGTGCCTGGGTGGCTCAGCGTGTTAAAGCCTCTGCCTTCGGTTCAGGTCGTGATCTCAGGGTCCTGGGATCGAGCCCTGCATCAGGCTCTCTGCTCGGCGGGGAGCCTGCTTCCCCCTTTCTCTCTGCCAGCCTCTGCCTACTTGTGATCGCTGTCAAATAAATAAATAAACAAACAAACAAATAAATAAATAAATAGCTATAAGGACAGTTAAGTACTAGTTTAAAATAACCCCTTTTAAAATGGATGAAAGGGGGCGCCTGGGTGGCTCAGTGGGTTGAGCCTCTACCTTCAGTTCAGGTCATGATCTCAGGGTCCTGGGATCGAGCCCCGCATCAGGCTCTCTGCTCAGTGGGGAGCCTGCTTCCCTCTCCCTCTGCCTGCCTCTCTGCCTACCTGTGATCTCTCTCTCTGTCAAATAAATAAATAAAACCCTTAAAAAAAATCACACTTATTTAAAAAAAAAAAGGATGAAAGCTATCTTAAACTATGAATATTCTAATATCAAACTTAAAAAATTAATTATCTTTCCACTCAGTTACCTAATTCTATACAGTATTTTATATTTTTATCCCTCATTCTTCCGCTACACAAGATAACAGAAGCACCAAGTTCTTCTTCAGTGTACTCATTGCCCGGTTTAGATTAAGAAACAGAAGAGTAAGTCTGTTTACAAGACTTATCCAAGGTTGATGCTACCTGTGTTCTCTCCCTCTCATGAAACATACAAATTAATTTTTCTTATCTCCATTAATTAGTTCTTTCTACACTGAGCCACCCAGTACCCATGAGTTAAATTTTATCCTTTACTGTTTTTATTGCCTAAGAACAAATGATACAGTAACAAGATTAGAGCAAAAATGAACTACAGCTGTAAAAACTCAGCATGGTGATATAAAAGAATTAACCCAGAAAAAGTTCATTAATCAACTGCATTACCATACATTTGCAGCTTAGAGACATTAAGATGATTCTATCCCCTAATTTTATTTTATTTTATTTTTTTTTAAAGATTTTATTTATTTATTTGACAGAGAGAAATCACAAGTAAGCAGAGAGGCAGGCAGAGAGAGAGGAGGAAGCAGGCTCCCTGCTGAGCAGAAAGCCCGATGTGGGGCTCGAACCCAGGACCTGGGATCATGACCTGAGCCGAAGGCAGCGGCTTAACCCACTGAGCCACCCAGGCGCCCCATCCCCTAATTTTAAACCTTCAGCATTAGAGTATAGGTAACATTTGTTAATTTGTTTAACCCTTTTCTCCTTTCCACTTTCCTGAAATCTGAAGTACAGACCCCTAATATAAGCTAGATCCCAAAAGCATCTGACAGAATTCTCAAACTATTCATATTGTCTCTTCTTGTGCAATTGCTAAAATCAGCAACTGTATCCACACATGCCATACAGACTTGGGGAGCTCCTTTCTGTAAAATATTTAAGTTGGGGCCCCTGAGTGACTCACTCAGTTAAACGTCTAACTCTAAATTTTGGCTCAGGTCACGATCTCAGGGTCCTGAGACTGAGCCCTGTGTCGGGCTCCACACTCAGTGCAGAGTTTGCACATCCCTTTCCAACTGTTCCTCCCCACACGTGTGTGCGTGTGCGTGTTCTCTCACTTATAAATAATTTTTTTTTTTAAAGAGGCCTCATTAACTCTCCAAGAACACTACTGAATATTTATTTGAAGAATTGTCTTTATGGAAAATTGTGATGATTTATAGTAAGTTTGATCCTTTCCAAACAAAAGAACTGGACAGACAGGAAATATACTAACATAGTATTATTTATGGCAGTGCTACTCAAAAGTGTTGTCTGGTAACCTGTGCCTGCTTGTAACTTCTCCGCTACTGATATGTGACCAGATAAATATGAAAAGGGTAGCACTGGAAGCTTTTATAGCCATCTTGCATTGCTCAGACATTTTTATCATATTTCATAAGAGTACTGAACCAAAGGGACACCTGGATGGCTCAGTTGTTAAGCAGCTGCCTTCGGCTCAGGTCATGATACCAGGGTCCTGGGATCAAGCCCCACACTGGGCTCCCTGCTCTGCGGGAAGCCTGCTTCTCCCTCTCCCACTCCCATTCCCCCTGCCTGTGTTCCCTCTCTCACTGTGTCCCTCTCTGTCAAATAAATAAACAAAATCTTAAAAAAAAAAAAAAAAGTACTGAAACACAGCATGTTGGTCTTAAAAAAAAAAAAAAGACCCTTTACCTTTACCATACACAGTTTTGGAAGCACTGGATTTCAAGTATACCTAGAATACTGTCATTTTCTTAAAACAATTTTTGAAGAATTATCACGAAAATGCTGATGAGGATAATCAGACATTAAACAGAGATGTCACCAAATTGTATTATCTTTTACCGTGGCATTGGCAAACTAAGGCCTTTAAGACAGATTTGGTCCAGTATCTTTTTTTTATAATTAAGTTTTATTGGAACACAGCTTTCACCCTACAGCAGCATTACTGAGGGTCACAAGAGAGAATTTAACGGCCCAGAAAGTGCAAAATATTTACTGTTTGGCCCTTTGCAAAAAGTTTGCTAAATCCACTCTACAATATCATGGAATTAAATCTTAACGCAGAATATATAATTATTGGGCCCAGTTTATTAAGACTGAAAGCTATTTCTATAAGAAATTCCTTCATGTTCACAATTTCCTTATATCACATAACCCTATTAATTTAGTACAGCTTTCAGTACTATAAGTGGTGTAAAACTTGGGCTATAAATTCTTATTAGTGAACTTACCATAAGAGAAAGTATCTGGCAGAGGAACACCATGGCCAGCCAACTCTTGAAAAGTCCAAAATTTATTAACACAGTTCAGGATGGCTTGAGGTCGGTTCATCAACCGACATCCCATCTTCTCTAAATGGCGCAAAACAGTTATGTCACTATCACTTTGCACCCAAGGGGTTGGTACTCTCACTACCACCACTTGGGGATAGGCAGTTATTAGTTCTCCATTGATCCGTAGACCTGAAATACATAGGAAGGAAGCCAAGATTATTAAAAGGGAATATACCAAAATATTTACGAGTTTGGGTCACAAAACTAAAAGTACAATTTTGTTAAGATTTCACTGGAACAAGACATTCCTTACATTCTTTACAAGAAAAAAGAAAACTTGAGAAAAATTCCTGCAGTGATTAAATTAGTATATGTCAATAAAATGAAACACCAAAAAGCCTTTAAAAAAAAGTCATGGGGCACCTGGCTGGCTCAGTTGGTAGAGCCTGGGACTCTTGATCTCAGGATCATGAGTTCAAGACCCCATATCAGGTGTAGAGCTTACTTAATAAAACTAAAAAGACCGTCATAATCTCTACGTTCAGAGACAGAAAAAAACGTCCAGATACATATGCTGAATTTAAAAAAAAGGGGGGGGTGCCTGGGTGGCTCAGAGGGTTAAGCCTCTGCCTTCAGCTCAGGTCAATCAAGCCCTACATCCGGCTCTCTGCTCAGTGGGGAGCCTGCTTCCCCCCACCCCCTGCCTGCCTCTCTGCCTACCTGTGATCTCTCTCTGTCAAATAAATAAATAAAATCTTTAAAAAATATATTTTAAAAGAGGCAAATCGATGTATGGAACTGAAGCACTATACTGTACACCTGAAATTAATACAACACTGTATGCTAACATTATATAATGGGATTAACTCTATTAATTATATTTTTATATGTTCATTTTAGATAAAGCAAAAAATAAGGAAGTTGCCTTCTTTTATGGTTTTTGTTATGATTTTACGCTTAGGTGTTGCATTTTATTCAAGACCTGTTAAAATGTATTCTTTAAAAAAAACAAAACAAAACCCGGGAGCCCAGGAAGCTCCTTGGGGACTGCATGTAACCCTTGATCTTCGGGTTGTAAGTCTGAGCCCCAGGTTGGGTATAAGATTACTTAAAAATTATAAAGTCTTTAAAAAAAAAACTATTTGGGACGCCTGGGTGGCTCAGTTGGTTAAGCAGCTGCCTTTGGCTCAGGTCACGATCCCAGCGTCCTGGGATCGAGTCCCACATCGGGCTCCTTGTTCTGTGGGGAGCCTGCTTCTCCCTCTGCCTCTGCCTGTGCTCACTCTCTCACTTTCTGACAAATAAATAAATAAAATCTTTAAAAAAAAAAAAACTATTTGCATTAAAAAATAGTATGCTTGTTTTAAAACATTCAAATACAAAAAATATATAATGTATTTAGCTCCCAATCAACATCCTAAGTACTCAGTGTTTTGTTTTGTTTTTTAAAGATTTTATTTATTTGATGGAGATCACAAGTAGGCAGAGAGGCAGGCAGAGACAGAGAGGGGGAAAGAGGCTCCCCTGCTGAGCAGAGAGCCCAATGCGAGGCTTGATCCCAGGACCCTGGGACCCTGGGATCGTGACATTTAACCCACTGAGCCACCCCGGTGCCCCCATACTCAGTGTTAACAGTGGTATATATTTTCCCCACTGCTAAGTATAGAAAAATATTTAAGATATTTTACTCTCTCTCATCACTCAAAATTATACCAGAGACCTCTTTCTCTGTCAGTACATTTAAAGTTTTATTTCCTTCTCTTTTTAGTGAATTAACTGGAATTATATCCTTTCAGAGATAAACCATACAACCAATACCTTACTCATTCACTTACTATTAAGCAATTACTGTGTGTCAGATTATTTTGTAAAGATTAGAAATAGATTGGCAAATAAGGCAGATAAGGTCCTTATTCGTAGAAGAATCCACTCTAGTGGGAGAGACACTTTTAAATGTGGAAGTTCTGATATAGGAGTGAAAAGTAGGTTAACACCTGAGGTAGGGCATAAGACTTAGGTATGTGTGTGTTTAAAGAAAAGAGGAAGAAAACTTCACAATTACGGGAGCTGGAAGTCACAGAGTAAAAGATCAGTAAGAAAAACAGGTGGTTCAACTACAATTTTTACAGGAGCACCTGGATGGCTCAGTGGGTTAAATCCCCTGTCTTCGTCTCAGGTCATGATCTCAAGGTCCTGGGATTGAGCCCTCCATCGGGTTCTCTGCTCGGCAGGAAGCCTGCTTCTCTCTCTCTGCCTGCCTCTCTGCCTACTTGTGATCTCTGACTGTCAAATAAATAAATCAATCTTTAAAAAAACAACAACTACAATTTCTACTGACAGAATGTAAAAGATAAGGCTGGTCATTTAAGGTGTCAAACATGAAAAGCCACAGGTTTTTATTAAGGTATAACTGCCACATAATACTGTATTAGTTTTAGGTGTACAAAAGAATGATTTACTACATGAAATACATTGAGAAATGATCACTGCAATAAATTTACTTAACATCTATCACCTCACAATTACAAATTTTCTGTGATCAGATCTACTCTCTTAGCAACATTAAAATATACAATATAGGAGTCTCTGCATGACTTAGTCAGTTGAGCTACCAACTCTTAATTTCAGCTCAGGTCTTAACCCCAGGGTTGTGAGATTGAGTCCTATGTCAGGGTCTACACTGGGTGTGGAGTCTGTTTAAGATTCTCTCTCTCCCTTCCCTTCTGCACCTCCCCACCCATGCTCTCTTTAAAAAAGAAATATACATTACAGTATTGTTAGTCACAGTCACCAAGTAGAACACTACATCCCTAAGATTTACTTACAACTTGGAAGTCTGTACTCGTTTGACCATCATTTCCCATTTCCCCCACCCCACTACCCACCACTGACAACAACCAAACTGTTTTCTTTATCTATGATCTGTACCTATGAGTTCAGCTTTTTTTGATTCCACATGTAAGATCGTACAGCATCTGCCTTTCCCTGTGTGACTTATTTCTCTTAGTATAATACCTGCAAGGTCCTCTATGTTGTCACAAGTGGCAGAATTTCATTCTTTTTAATGGCTGAATAATATTCAAATATATGTACATATATATCACATTTTCTTTATTCATTCACCTGTCAATGAACACTTAGGTTATTCCTATTTTACCTATCATAAATAATAATGCACTGAACACGGGGCATGCAGATAAATATTCAAGACAGTGATTTTGTTTCATTAAGGTAACTACTCAGATCTGGAATTGCTGGATACAAAATTCTAAGCTAAAGAATTTATATTTGTTCTAAGGGAACTGAGGGCATGCGCTGCATACTGCCTGCTGATACTTCACACTATCCACCCCCCCGCCTTTTAAAAAGATTTTATTTAGCCATTTAACAGAGACACACTAAGAGAAGGAACAGGAGCTGGTGGAGTGGGAGAGGGAGAAGCAGGCTTCCTGCTGAGCAGAGAGCCTGATTTGGGGCTCAATCCCAGGACCCTGGGATCATGACCTGAGCCGAAGGCAGATGTTTAACCACTGAGCCACCCAGGCGCCCCTATCCCATCTTTTAATCCTTCTCAATATGGCAGGATCTAGAAGCACTTCCCACACTCCCTTACCAGCAGGGTTCAATTCTGAAAATCTACCAATAGAGAATTACACAAAAATTTAAAGGTCAAAGAGAAGTAGAAGACATTATCCTCCAGGGTCAGTTGCACATAGGTAGGTGGTCATCGGGAGATGTAAGGTTTTGTCAGTGTCTTCAGGGATTCTTGTAACTGTTCATAGTACTGCTACAGGTATCTTGAGATTGGCACCACAGTTTTCTGCAATCCTACACTTTCTCATTTAAAAAAAAAAAAAAAGTATTTTATTTATTTGAGACATAGTGTCGTGATCCCAAAATCATGACCTGAGCAGAAATCAAGAGTCAGAGGCTTAACAAAAAGAGAGAGAGAGAGAGAGAGAGGCTTAACTGACTGAAGAAGTTAATTAAGTCAGAAGAAACTTAATGACCAGACTGGGAGTTACAAGTTTTTAAACTAGGACATGAAGAATGGGAAAGTTAAAAAAGCAAAGCCATTTTAGGGCAGAAGATGTGAATTCAGATATAAAAGATTTTGGTGATAACATGAGGACATCAAAGTAGAACTATTCTGTAGGCAGAAGTTTGTGTTAAAACTATACATATATATGTGTACATAATTCATATTAGTAATGTGGAGTATGTATACCTGTGAGCATACTTACTTATTTGTCTGTTTACTGGAATTTGCCCACGACATAATAGCTAAAGAAATGGATATATAGGCTGAAAAAGGGAAAGGAACTGAAAACCTAAGGGGAAAAAAATCAGCCAAAAAAACAAGGAAAATCTATTTTTTTTTTTTTTAAAGATTTTATTTGACAGGAAGAGAGACAGCCAGAGAGAACACAAGCAGTGGGACTGGGAAAGGGAGAAGCAGGATTCCCACACAGCATGGAGCCCGATGTAGGGCTTGATCCCAGGACCCTGGGATCATGACCTGAGCTGAAGGCAGATGCTTCACAACTAAGCCACCCAGGTGCCCCTAGGAAAATCTACTTTTAAGTAATACTGTGCAAAATGAGAAAGGTCAGTATAATCAGGAGAGAATGATCAAATTCATTAAATAAAACAGAAGAAATAGGAAGGTTGAATGTTAAGAAGTTTGAGTGATCCGAAAAAGATACTGTCAATTGCCAAGAGAAAAATTCAACCATCATTACATTTTCATCGCATTTCCCTAAACTGCACTTTTAAGAAATGTGGTAAATTCAGGGCACCTGGGTGGCACAATTGCTTAAGCGGCCAACTCGGTTTCAGTTCAGGTTGTGATCTCTGGTTCATGAGTTCGAGCCCCAAGTCAGGCTCCATGCTTAGCACAAAATCTGCTTAGGACTCTCTCTCCCCTTCCCTTGTGCATTCTCTCTCTCTCTCTCAAAATACACATAAAACTTAAAGAAAGCAATGGAGATTTATCCCCCTCACTTAGTCCACACCACCAGTAGAAACTACCTATCTGTTGCCACCAAAACTTGGGAGTATGGGAGTAATTTACCCAAAGTGCAGATCTGCATGCTACACTATTGGGTATTACTGATGAATAGAAATTCATCATCTCTTGTATCAGAAACAAATGCTTCATTATTTTAGACAAGCAGAAGGTGAACCAAGGCTAGAAAGAAGGGCAGGTATAAATCAATGTGAGCCCAAAAAGGCAAAGCAACTTTTCTCACAACTCTGCCTTAAATGTTACTCATCTCTTGGGCACTGTTAGCAAAAGCTACCATTATCTTTGATGTAGAGCTTATAAAACTGAAATATAAGATCCCTGTTATTCAGTATATACATGCATATAAATGTGTAGAATTTTCCCCACAGTTCTACTACACTCATTATATAACAGGTAGTGCAGATGAATGTGCTACCACTCAATTTGACTCCACTTTCTCAGAAATTTATTACCTTTTTTACTTATCTTAAACCTCACCTTGTGAAACTGTTCATCTAATTTTATTTTGGAATGGGATGAACATTTCAGTACAAATATTTCAGAGTTTACATTTTAGATTAAGTGCATAATCAAGCATTAACAGCCAATAATAAGTGAATCTTAGAAAAGCAATGTGTGGGGGGGTTATTCCTCTATTTTTGAGATAAAAAATTTATTATGTAAGGGCACCTGGGTGGCTCAGTCAGTTAAGTACCCAACTCCTGATCTCAGCTCAGGTCTTGATCTCAGGGTCATGAGGTCAAGCCCTACACTGGGCTCTATGCTGGGTATGGGACCTACTTAAAAAAAAAAAAAGTAGAAAAAAGTGTTGGCATTGATGTTGAGAAAAAAGAACACTCCTGCACTGTTGGTGGGAATGCAAATTGGTGCAACTGCTGTGGGAAACAATACGGAGGTTCCTCAAAAGGTGAAAATGGAAGTACCCTATGATCCAGAATTGTATAGATAGGGTATTTACCAAAAAATTCAACAACAGTAATTCAAAGGGATACATGCACCCCTCTGTTTATTGGAGCACTATTTATAATAGCTAAACTATGAAAGCAGCCCAAGTGTACACTGATAGATGAATGGCTACAGAAGATGTGGCATATATATAAAATGGGATATTATTCAGCCACAAAAAAGAATGAAATCTTGCCATTCACAATGACATGGATGGAGCCAGAGAGTATTATGCTAAATGAAGTCAGTCAGATAAAGAAATATCATATGATCTCACTCATATGTGGAATTTAAGAAACAAAACAAATGAGCAAATGAAAAAAAGAGACAAAGAGACCCTCAACTATGGATAACAAACTGATGGTTACCAGAAGGGTGGTTAAGGTTAAGGGACAGGGTAAGGGACAGGGAAAAAGGTGATAGTAAAAAGTACACTTATGATGAAAAAAAAAATTTTTTTTTCAAAATCTATTATGTATTAAAAGCCTACTGTTTTTCTTAAGGCAGGGTGAGAAGGTGCTATGGGCTGATTATTTTCCAAGCTGAAAGATTCCTTTGGGATATTAACAATCTCCTTGCCAAAAATTAAGTGTAGAGTCTCTTATGTACCTCTAATGTAAACCTGTCCTTTCTGAGAGTAGAATTAGGCTATACCAATAAGAGTTAAGTACTAGCAGTTTTTTTGGTGGGGAGGGGGGTGCTAGTGTTTTTGTCCTCAAGAAACAAGAAATTGGTTCCTTTCTGACTGACATTTTTTTCCCCTTCTTTTTTTTTTTTCCTTTAAGATTTTATTTATTTATTTGACAGAGAGAGCTCACAAGTAGGCAGAGAGGCAGGCAGGGTGTGTGTGGGGGGTGGAAACAGGCTCCCCACTGAGCAGAGAGCCTGATGTGGGGCTCAATCCCAGGACCCTAAGACCATGACCTGAGCCGAAGGCAGAGGCTTTAACCCACTGAGCCACCCAGGCACCCCATTTTCCCATCTTCTAATGTTCCAGAGGATTCTTAAGGATTTCTGAGATACTTAGAGCTTACAGAATTTTAAGAATTTTATTTATTTATTGTGGCTCTGAATATTTTATCTTCAAAAAGAAAAAAAACTGTCAGAATTTTAACTGGAAGTTTTAAGTGAAGACACTATGTACACAATTAAAAACCCACACAATCTTTATGTCAGAGATCAAGGAAGCACTCAAAGACTAAGGGAGATGTGTCCCTAAAACACAGGTGACACAGTTTGAAGGGGTTCAAAATTAGCCAAATTTCAGATGATATGATCATCAAAAAGGTCAATTAACTAATAACATTTTTTTAAAGATTTTATTTATTTGACAGATTACAAGTAGGCAGAGAGGCAGGCAGAGACAGAGGATGAAGCAGGTTCCATGCTGAGCAGAGAGCCCGATGTGGGGCTCGATCCCAGGACCCTAGGATCATGACCCCAGCCAAAGGCAGAGGCTTTAATAAACCCACTGAGCCACCCATACACCCCAACTGGTAACATTTTGAATTAAAAAAAAAAAGTTCATGAATTCATAATAATTATAGAGAAGGACCAAAAAAAGGGCCTCATTTGCTATCACTGAAGGTACTACTACATAATTCCTTATTCTAAAAACCAGTAGTTAAGGAAAAATTACATTTATCCCACCATTTCTGCAGGAACTACAGTTTACCAGGAAAAACTCTTTTTTGGAGACGAATGCCTTTAACATAGAGTAACAAAATTTGAAATCCCCATGCAGTAAGTGAATCAGGCAAAGATCAAAGATGTTAAAAGCATTAAGAAAAGGTTGATGGGATATTTGTATAGTGCCAAAATATCACAGATTTGCTAGGCAAAAAGTAAAAATAGGTTTTTGTAATAGACCACACAGACATTACTTACCCAAGGACCGAACTCAGCATCACTATCAGTGGCAAACAGTCATTTTGTGCCTCCCGGTTGAATACACTATGAAGTACCTACCATCACCCAGTCAGTAATTTTTTGCTCAAAATGCATAACCTGTATGTAATCACGCCAATTCACAGGAAACTTCAGAAGGCAGACACCACAAGGAAACGATCAGACAAACCCAGAATATGAGGCATTAAAGATAACTGTTCTGATTATTTGAAAAAGTTGATGTCACTGAAGAAAAAAATGGAAAAACTATTCTAGAGTTAGAAAGACTAAGACATTACATCCAAATACCTTTGCATGGACCCTTACAGAGCCTGATCTAAAAAGAATAACTGAAAGATATTTTAGATTCAGCTATAAATATCTGACTCTAAAGTATCAGATGCCAGGGGCGCCTGGGTGGCTCAGTGGGTTAGGGCCTCTGCCTTCGGCTGGGGTCATGATCCCGGGTTCCTGAGATCGAGCCCTGCGTCGGGCTCTCTGCTCGGCAGGGAGCCTGCTTCCTCCTCTCTCTCTGCCTGCCTCTCTGCCTACTTGTGATCTCTGTCTGTCAAATAAATAAAATTTTAAATAAATAAATAAATAAATAAAGTATCAGATGCCATTAAAGAGTTACTCATTTCTTAAGGTGCGCTAATGGTATTAAAGTATATGGGACAGTGTCCTTACTTTTTTAGTTACAGATACTGAAGCATTTAGGGGGAACTTGAAAACAGCTACTTGTTGTAAAAGGCTAACAACTCTCTCAAAAAGCTGTGTTTAATGTATATAATATTTATACATATTAGGAGAAAGAGACATAAAGAACAAAAGGTTACTAATGAACACTCCATCTAGGCATCGAGAATATAGCCGCCCGTAATTCTTTTCTTTCAACTTCTCTATTCACTTAAAACTTTAAATACAAGGTGGGGGCTGAGTGGGGGCCAAAACCAAGACATCATATCAAATTCGTCTAGAGAAAACTGATACTAGCCATTCCTATTTAAAAATCTCCAGGATCAGGGCACCTGGGTGGCTCAGTGATTAAGCCTCTGCCTTCCGTTAGGTCATGGTCTCAAGGTCCTGGGATTGAGCCTCGCATCAGGCTCTCTGCTCAGCGGAGAGCCTGTTCCCCACCCCCCCCCCCCCCCCCCCCCCGGGGCCTGCCTCTCTAGTTGTGATCTCTCTCTCTCTCTCTCTGTCCAATAAATAAATATAATTAAAAAAAAAAAAACTCCAGGGTTTGTTGCACAGCTTTCCTTTCTTATTTGTTATTAGTTTCTCATCCTTTCACCAATACTGAAAGTTCATTTACTGTTCCACCACTATCCTACTTCCCTTGCCATTTATGTTCAAAATGTTATTAGTACAGTAAAATTACTTATTTGTTCATCTTGGAAGGAGTGAAAACGGAAAAGTAACTAGTAGCTAGAATAGCTTGCTAAAGGTAATCAGAACCAAATCTAGGACGTGAAATGTTCTAGTTAGAAAAAGTAAGTTTACAGTATAAGAGATTAACAATTTTGAGCTCCATATTCCCAGCTAAATTCACATAATAGAATTTAATTGTTTGGGTCAACACTTCAGGAAACTGTTCCATTACTTAACTGACAAAACTACTGAAAATTTTGCACCAAAAAGTGGTATTTCCCTCATTTTAAAATCTCAAAGTGTCATATCACCAAAAAAATAATAATAATAATTATGAACACTTTATGATACTCAAGTCATTAAAACCTATTTTCCAACTGGTCACACAGAATTAATGCCTACCATTAAATACAAATTGCAAATCTGTCTTCACATATATCTAACACAAGAGAAATGTCCTCTTAAATTTTTTTTTTTTTAAAGATTTTATTTATTTATTTATTTGACAGAGAGAGATCACAAGCAGGCAGAGAGGCAGGCAGAGAGAGAGGAGGAAGCAGGCTCCCTGCCAAGCAGAGAGCCCGATGCGGGGCTTGATCCCAGGACCCTGAGATCATGACCTGAGCCGAAGGCAGCGGCTTAACCCACTGAGCCACCCAGGCGCCCCTCTCTTAAATTTTTTTTTTTAAATTACTGGTTTGTTTCCCTGACCAGGTTCCAAACTATCAAAATGAAGTAAGAAAATTACCTAAATTTTAAAGAGCACAATTGGATAATGGGAATTTAAAAGACAGATAATTCTGAAGAATTGTATGAAACACTAGAAAGTCTTTATTAAAACTGGGTAAGAATTCAAATAGCTACTAATTATCAAACACCAAAAACTGGAATACTAAGAATCTATTCGACTAAGAATCTATTCGACAAAGAATATATATGATGTCTTTTGTATTTGCTTACTTGCTTCCTAACAGGATATATTTTGTGTTTCCTATCAAAATATCATTCTTTAACCCTTCTCAGCAATCCTTTTGCCCTATAATTTTTTTCTAAGTCTTAGCTAATAATCCCAGATAGAGACAAAATTATTTTCCTCAAAGGTAAGTCCTTTTGGGAATGATGAAAATTCCTTTCCAGATCCCTCACCAGTGTCAGAGAAAGAAACAAAAGGTAGACTACTGTAACAGTCTACCTCATTATCCCTGTGCACTGCTGCACTGCAGTGGACAGTCATGTGTTTTAAGAGAGAGTGGGCGCATGGGTGGCTCAGTCATTAAGCATCTGCCTTCGGCTCAGGTCACGGTCCCAGGGTCCTGGGATCGATCCCCACATCAGGTTTCTTCCCTTTCCCACTGTTCCTGCTTGTATTCCTTCTTTCGCTATGTCTCTGTCAAATAAATAAATAAAATCTTAAAAAGAAAAGAAAATTTACTGCAGTCTTCCAGCAAAAGACTGTTAGAAAAGAAAGGGGGGTGTGGGCAGCAAAGCTTCCTTGTGATGTAGACAAAGCCCCTTCCATCCACTTTAGAAAGGGCAAACTTCTTTGTAACAGTGGTTTGGGGTTGAACACAAATATATCAATCTGTTCTACCAGCTTTTGGCAATCAGTACCAGCTTATACATCCAACGATAAAAAGAACTTTCTGAATGCAGCTAGAATAAATACAAATATACAAGTATATTTATATAATTTTATTTATTGTTTTTAAGATTTTATTTATTTGACATATATCACAAGTAGATAGAAAGGTAGGCAGAGAGAGAGAAGGGGAAGAAGGCTCCCTGCTGAGCAGCGAGCCCGATACAGGGCTCAATCCCAGGACCCAGGGATCATGACCTGAGCCGAAGGCAGAGGCTTTAACCCACTGAGCCACCCAGGTGCCCCGGTTTATGTAATTTTAAATAAATATAAATGAAAGGTTATGGAATAATAAGAAAAGAAGGAACTATATCAAATTCTCTGAATACTGAATGTTCCAAAAAAAACTACTTGTAGGCCTAAATGTAGGCGATTAGGGTTTTCCCTCTCAAACGTTTCGTTTAGACCCAAAAACAGCAAGGAATAATAGTGAGGGGATATCAAAGGCAAAAAAAGAAAGATCTATTGCAAAATCCTCTCTGGCATGCCTATAACAAAAACCCCACATCTGATTTGAACCTAGTTCCACCACTTACCCACTGTGCAACCTCAGGCTAAAGTTACTTTACTTATCTGTGTCTCAAGTTCCTCATCTGTAAAATGGGAAGAGTAAAAATAGTTTCTTTATAGAGCTGCTGTGAGGACTAAGGTGGTTAACATTAGTGAAAAAGTACCTGGCACATAACAGGCACCAAACTTAATCATCGCTGTCATCCACTACTCCCTCTTGCAGCCGGATAAAATGAGAGCTAGAGAAAGTAACAAGTAAATTCCATAAGGGTAGAAATCTTGACTATCTTCTTAACAGCTATGTCTCCCAGCACTATATGGCATATAGTAAAAGCTCAATTATTATTTATTGAAATCTGAACTTATCTCACAGTTTTCAAGAAGCAGAAAAGAGATTGAAACCCATGTCTGAGCCTGAAGCTATACTGCCTAAAACAAAATTGTCTCTATAAATTGCTTTAGAAAAACTAGGGAACTTGGGACACCTGGGTGGCTCAGTCAGTTAAGTGTCTGCCTTTGGCTCAGGTCATGATCCCAGGGTTCTGGAATTGAGTTCTGCTTTGGGCTTCCTGCTCAGGGGGGGAGGCGGGGTACCTGCTTCTCCCTCTACCTGTTCTGCCAGTCACTCTCCCTGCTTGTACTCTCTTTCTCTGACAAATAAAATAAAATTTAAAAAAGAAAAACTAGCAAACTCAAAACACTAAAGAGAAGTCAAATCACATTAACATCTAAAAAACCCAAAGTAGAAGGAAAAAAAATTTAAGAGCAGAAATTAATGGAATGGAAAGCCAACATCAATAAAAAAGACAACCGAACTAAAAGTTTGCCCCCAAAACAAATACATTTGTTTAAATCCGTGGTAAGACTGATACAGAGTTTAAAAAAAAAAAAAAAGGCACAATTAAAGTTGAGAATGAAAAGGGAGCTTCACAGTATATCCTGTAGACATTAAAAGGATAATGAAATGATTCTATGAATAACACATCTGAGAACTTAGATAAAATGTACAAAAATGGGGCGCCTGGGTGGCTCAGTGGGTTAAGCCGCTGCCTTCGGCTCAGGTCATGATCTCAGGGTCCTGGGATCGAGCCCCGCATCGGGCTCTCTGCTCAGCAGGGAGCCTGCTTCCTCCTCTCTCTCTGCCTGCCTCTCTGCCTGCTTGTGATCTCTCTCTGTCAAATAAATAAAAATCTTTAAAAAAAAAAATGTACAAAAATTTCCAGAAAAAAAAAACAATTTACCTAAACTGCAAGAAGAAACAAACCACTAAAACAAATTACCCATTAACTAAAACTTTTCCAAAAAAAATCTCTAGACACAAAAGCTTTCAAAAGTGAATTCTAGGGGTACTTGGGTGGCTCAGTGGGTTAAAGCCTCTGCCTTCGGCTCAGGTCCTGATCCCAGGGGGCTGGATTGAGCCCCGAATTGGGTCCTCTGCTCAGCAGGGAGCCTGCTTCCCTCTCTCTGTCTCTGCCTGCCTCTCTGCCTACTTGTGACCTCTGTCTGTCTGTCAAATAAATAAATAAATAAATCTAAAAAAAAAAAGTGAATTCCATCATTTAAGGAAAAAATAGAAGTGTTACCACATCGTCTTCTGGAACAAAAAACACTCCCCAGCCCTTTTCATGAGGCCAAACACAGCTTAGCAGAAACTAACAATGACTAGTTCACAAAAGGAAAGTTACAAGGCAATCTCATTCATGAACATAAATGCAAAATTCTTCAACAACTATTAACAAATTAAACCCACCACAATAATAATAATCATCATACACAAGTTGGGTTTATTCTAAAATTTTTAGTTTGGTTTAACTTTAAAAAACCAATCATATAATTTACAGTAATATAAAAATATGTATAACCATTTAATAGATATATGGACATTGATAAAATTCAATAAGCATTCGGTATTTTGTTTTTAATTCTTTTAGCATACTTAGAGAAAACTTCCTTAATCTGATAAATGATATCTTAAAAATCCTATAGCCAACAATATTTTTTTAAAAAAGATTTATTTATTTATTTATTTGACAGACAGAGATCACAAGTAGGCAGAGAGGCAGAGAGAGAGGAAGAGAAGCAGGCTCCCTGCCGAGCAGAGAGCCCGATGTGGGGCTCGATCCCAGGATCCTGGGATCACGACCTGAGCCGAAGGCAGAGGCTTTAACCCACTGAGCCACCCAGGCGCCCTCCAACAATGTCCCAAAGGACTTGCCCTATGCTGTTAAGAAAGTGAGATATAAGGATTGGAAATGAAATATAAAACTGTTATTACTTGTAAATGATACAATTTTAAAAGCAAGTAATTCAAAATAATCATAAATTAATGACATAAATGAGTTACCTATCAGTATATTATTAAACTTAACCAGCAATGAAGTAGAAACAAAAAACTTTTTTTTTTTTTTAAAGATTTTATTTATTTATTTGACAGAAGGAGATCACAAGTAGGCAGAGAAGCAGGCAGAGAGAGAAAAGGAAGCAGGCTCCCCGATGAGCAGAGAACCCGATGCGGGGCTCAATCCCAGAACCCTGGGATCATGACCTAAGCCGAAGGCAGAGGCTTTAACCCACTGAGCCACCCAGGTGCCCTGAAACAAAAAATTTTTATTGTTACCATTTATAGTAACAACAAATTCACAGGAACAAAGTTACATCTAATAAAAGATGTGCAAGACCTCTGGGAATAAAATTACAAATTATCATTAGAAACATTAAAGAGAATGAGAGAGAATGAGCCCAAGAGCACATGTAAACATCTGCATAATGAAGGTTCAATAGTATGAATGTGTCATTTCTTCCCAATTGATCTACAAATTCAATAAAAAACTAATCAAAATTTCAAATGGTATTTCTGTGAAACTTGACAAGCTGATTATAAAATTTATGAATCGGGGTGCCTGGCTGGTACAGTTGGTTAAATGCCCGCCTCCCAGTTTCTGCTCAGATCACGATCTCAGAGTCCTGAGATCAAGCCCCACGCTGGGTTCTACACTTAGTGTGGAATCTCCTTCAGAATCTTTCTCCCTTTGCCCCTCCTGCTCATCCTCTCTCTCTCTAAAATAAATAAATAAATCTTAAAAATAAAATTTATATATATATAAAATAAAATATATATAAAATGCAAAAGAACATGAATAACTAGATAATCTTGAAAAAGATAGAAGACTCACTTTACTGGATTCTTAACACTGTCGTAATTAAGCCTCTGTCAATGCTGGTGAAAAGAATCAAAATTAGGCAAAAGAGCAGAATAAATCTACCCATGTATAGATACTTGATTTATGATAAAGTAACACTGGAGAGCGGGGGGAAAGGTCAGTCTCCCTTATTACAGAGTGCTGTGACAAACATTGAAATGGAAAGAAAATGAAACTTTATCATTACCTATCACCACACACAAACGTCAGTTCTAGGTGGATTATAAATCTATATGTAAATGACAAAACCCTTAGTTAACTCTCTAAAAGCTAACATAGAGGTTATCTTCATGACCTCAACACAGGAAAAAAATTTTTATGTAGGTCACAGAAAGAATCAACCATAAACAAGAGTAGTCAAAATACATTAAATTCTTCTTTTTTATCAAAACATCATTAAGAAGGTAAAAAGCAAGCTACAAATGATGCATTTAGGAAAGTAAAATAATCAGACAACCAACCCAACAGCAAAATGGACAAGAGATTGAAGAAGCACTTCACAAGTGAGGATACCCAGATGAATATATAAGAAGATAACCTTGGAGTGCCTGGGTAGCACACTCTGTTAAAGGGTGTCTTAGTTTCAGCTCAGGTCATGATCCTGAGCTGAAACTAAGATTAGAGTCATGAGATAGATCCCTACATCTGGCTCAGACTCAGTGCAGAGTGTCCTTAAGATTCTCTCTCCCTCTGCTCACTCCTTCCCCCACCCAAATAAATAAATGAAAACTTAAAAAAAAAAATTCAACTTTTTTTTTTTTTTTAAGATTTCATTTATTTATTTGACAGAGAGACACAGCAAGAGAAGAAACACAAGCAGAGGGAGTGGGAGAGAAGCAAGCTTCCCACTGAGCAGAGAGCCCAATGTGGGACTCGAACCCAGGACCCTGGGATCATAACCTGAGCTGAAGGTAGACACTTAATGACTGAGGCACCCAGGCACCCCAGATAGTCAACCTTATTAATAAGCTGGGATATAAAACCACAAAGACACTATTTCATACCCACTAAAATAGCTAGAACCAAGAGCTGACCATTAACAAGTTCTGATGAGTATGTAGTTTAAAGAGAAACACTTCAGACAGTTGGGTGGCTCAGTCACTTAACCGCCTGCCTTAGGCTCAAGTCATGATCCCAGTACTGAGCTCACTGCTAAGCGGGGAAACTGCTTCTCCCTCTAGCCCTCCCCCTGTTCACAATCTCTCTATATCAAATAAATAAAATCTTTAATAATTTAAAAAATAAAAAGTTTTAACCACTTTGGTCACCAGAAAGAAAAGGGAATTTCCTTGGTAAAGGTTATTTGCCCAAAAAAATTTATAGTAAGTGCCAGGTTTATTTATTGGAATAAACTCAGAGTACTCCCTTTTAGGATCAGGCAGAAGAAATCTGTCATCATTTGTAGGCATTATTTGCGTAACATATTCTAGAGAACCTGGGGCACCCGGGTGGCTCAACTGGTTAATCATCTGCCTATGGCTCACGTCATGATCCCAGGACCAGAGACTGAGCTCCACGCTGGGCTCTCTGATCAGCAGAGAGTCTGCTGCTCCCCTTGCTTTTCCTCCCTCTCTGTCAAATAAATACACAAAATCTTTGAAAAAAAAAAAAATATATATATATATCCTAGAGAACCAAAAGGAGGGAAAAAACAGGAAGGAGTATTTATAATATACCACTTCATATGTAGGAAAAGAGAAGAAATATGAATATATTCCAAGATCAGAAGACAGACTGCCTGATTCTAAATCTTGGCTCCAGCACTTACAGCTTTATGATCTAGGGTAAAAAACATTTAACCAATCTAGGATTCCATTTTCTCATTTGCAAAACAGAAACAAATAACAATACCAACCTCATGGGATTATTGCCAGGATCAAATGAGTTGATATTTGTAGTAGGCTTTGTATATTGCTATGTGAGTGTTTGTAAAATAAATTTACTTTTATAATTTGAATTCTAAGACCTCAGACTATTATTCTTTACCTGAGTTTAGTAACTACACTCACTACTACTCTAAGTTCTCTGGTGACTTGTCACTCGGGTACCTATCACAGAATAGTCATCAAAAATCAGATCATCCAATTTCATAAGTACCAAAAGTACTGTGTGTACAGGGCACCTGGCTGGCTCAGTCAGTACAGCATGCAATTCTTGATCTGAAGGTTGTGAATTCAAGTCCCACAAGGGATGTAGAGCATACTTAAAAAATAAATACAAAAATAATGTTTAAAAAGTACTCTTCATAAACCGAAGATTATCATGTTTTCCTATTGCCAATTAATAACAGTATCATTTACTGTATACTTACTATGTGTGAGATACCATGCCAGGGAATTTTATATACATCTAAAGTAATCCCGAGTGCAACATTATAGAGTAGGCCTTTAAATTTTTATCCTACTTGTTATAAAGAGAATCTACCAACAGATTTCATTTTCTAGCAAATAAATGAAACCATAAAACCAATCTGACCAACTGACAAAGGTTTAATAACTGGATCAGCCAGGACAATTAAATCTAGCTAGTTCTAAAGCACAACCTCGTTATATCACATAATTCCCTCCAACTCTAGCTGTGCTAATTCACTAAGCAGCATGATAGATGGAAGACTCTCTTCAGCAGAGTCATTAGAATATATTCTAATGGTTAAGTTAGACCTATAGTCCCAGATACTAAAAAGCCCCTGAATTTTATTATTTGCCTTAAAAAAAGAATTGAGACTTTGAACTAATTTATTCCTTTAAGTTCCTCCAATTCCTTCAAAAGGCCATTCTAGTCTCCCACTTCCAAATTCTTCATACTTTTTTTTTTTTTTTTTAGTTTTATTTATTTATTTGACAGAGAAAGAGAGACAGCAAGAGAGGGAACACAAGCTGGAAGAGTGAGAGAAGGAGAAGCAGGCTTGCCTCTGAGCAGAAGCCCAATGCAGGGCTTAATCACAGGATCCTCGGATCATGACCTGAGCCAAAGGCAGACACTTAACTGACTGAGCCACCCAGGTACGTACCCCCAAATTCCTCATACTTCCTTAAAAATGTTTTCTGCAGCAACACCTATCATTCCCCTGAGCTTTATCCTCAACACGACCATGGTTCTAAGTAAATAAAGGTAACTACTTAATCACCATTTTTATTTTTATTTTTATTTTTTTTAAGATTTTATTTATTTATTTGACAGAGAGATCACAAGCAGGCAGAGAGGCAGGCAGAGAGAGAGGAGGAAGCAGGCTCCCCACTGAGCAGAGAGCCCGATGCGGGGCTCGATCCCAGGACTCTGAGATCATGACCTGAGCCGAAGGCAGCGGCTTAACCCACTGAGCCACCCAGGCGCCCCTTAATCACCATTTTTAACACTGTGTATCATAGGTTATTAGATCACCATTCCAGAATTATCCTAATTTGATTTCTATCCTATCTATGCCAAGTAATCAATTCTCTGAAGGTCTACAATCTGCAGTACATTCTCTGGAATTAATTTCTGTATTGTTTAAGGTTATCTGATTTTTAAGGAATAAAATATCTCTAGTTAAGCTGAGCAAGAAAAAAAATTAATAGATGGACATACTATTGTGTTTAGAACTAAAAAGAATGATGATGAAACAAGCACAGAAAAAAGACAAGGGCCATTCTGGGAATCTAAGACCAAGAAAGAACCTAGAATCTCTAGGTGCATACCAACATTATTAAATTTCAAACATTCTCCTTCTATCCTTTAGTTAAACTGCTCAAATTCCAAGGGAAGAGAGGATGCTTGGGTGGCTCAGTAGGTTGAGCACCCAATTCTTATTTTGGCTGAGGTCATGATCTCTGGGTTGGGAGATCAAGCCCCACATGGGGCTCCGATATCGCTGCAGAGTCTGCTTGAGATTCTCTTACCCTCCCCCTCTGCTCCACTCTTTCTCTAAAATTAAAAAAAAAAAAATCTTAAAACAAGGTGGGGGGATATCTGGGTGGCTCAGTCCATTAAGCATCTGCCTTCAGCTCAGGTTGTGATCCCAGGGTCCTGGGATGGAGTCCCCCATAGAGCTTCTTGCTCAGTGGGGAGCCTACTTCTCCTCTGCTTGCCAACCCTGTTTATACTCTCTCTGAGACAAATAAATAAAATCTTAAAAAAAAAAAGGCAGGGGAGGAGGGTGGAGAGGGACAAAGACTTCCAAACTACTACCTAGCTTGACTATCAAGGGGCAAGGCACCATTGACTTACAGTTCCACCAAGACTGTACAACATAGGGGTGCCTGGGTGGCTCAGTGGGTTAAGCCTCTGACTTCAGCTCAGGTCATGTTCTCAGGGTCCTGGGACTGAGCCCACATTGGGCTCTCTGCTTAGCAGGGAGCCTTCTTCCCCCTCTCCCTCTGCGTGCCTCTCTGCCTACTTGTGATCTCTGTAAAATAAATAAAATCTTTTTTTTTTTTTTTTAAGATTTTATTTATTTGTCAGAGAGAGAGAGGAGAGCGAGCGAGCACAGGCAGACAGAATGGCAGGCAGAGGCAGAGGGAGAAGCAGGCTCCCCACCAAGCAAGGAGCCCGATGTGGGACTCGATCCCAGGACGCTGGGATCATGACCTGAGCCGAAGGCAGCTGCTTAACCAACTGAGCCACCCAGGCGTCCCCCAAAATAAATAAAATCTTAAAA
Organism: Lutra lutra; assembly: GCF_902655055.1. Classification (NCBI taxonomy): domain Eukaryota; kingdom Metazoa; phylum Chordata; class Mammalia; order Carnivora; family Mustelidae; genus Lutra; species Lutra lutra. Next base: position 91,912,178 of record NC_062285.1, read on the forward strand.
AAAAAAAAAAAAGACTGTACAACATAGAAGAGGGAATTTCTCAAAAGAAAATCCATATGGTGTTTCTACAAAAGGGGGGTGGGGTGGGGGGGATAGATACTGAAGGCCAAGAAATAAGAATGTACCAGAGGCCAAGAACTGAACCAGCAACTTTATCTACATTTTATGTGGTCCACACAATTTAATAGTATTTGGTAAGACAGTTTTGATTATCTTTAATGAACACAGTTTGGGGGGCACTGACCAGGGATACTCAACATCTTCATCACTATCTCATCCTATATCATAACCAAGGGAATTATTTTGACATGGCATCTATAATTAAGAACCTGCTTTTTTACTTGCCAGAATATCACATCTCTTAATTTATCTCACTTCTCTGTAAATTATCACTGTAACTTTTATTCATATGAACATATATTATCTATTCATACCTTAATTTATAATATTCAATATCATATGTAAAAAAGACATTTGCCTAAGAAAATTGATCCCTAAATCAGAAAGAGTTTAAAGCATTAAAGGTGCAACTAATCCAATTGCTTCACTTTCCTGAACTACTTTGGAAAGGGATATGGGATAGGCAATTGCTCTGATTTCTGACTGGTATAGGCACATTTGGTGCTGTTAGAGAAGACAAAATTGGATTCAAGTATCCACTGGAGAATTAATAAACATTCAGACCAATATAGCATGGATACTAAACATAATCAAAGCTCCCAACCATTTTGATAACAGGAGTAGAGGGCCTGAGCTCAAAAAAGGAAAGATATTTCTTCCTGACGATTGAAGACATTACGGGTTTTTCCTTTGATACTCAACTTATTTTCTGACCTAAGGAAATACTCAACTGTAAATCTCACTGTCCAGCTGGGTTTGGAACCACAGTCCAAGTTCCTAAAAGATTAAGCAGAAAAGTGATTCAACCAGGGCCATTTGTTGTCTAACATTAAAATGCAAACAATCATAATGGAAAGGATACTGAAAAAGGACAGAGCAATACAAACTTTCTGGAGGACAGTCTGGCAACAGCAATTCCTCTTCTAGAACCACCTAAAATAACACATATAGTCTCCCTCTCACTGTAACCCTGGATAATGCTTACTCATCTTTCAGGTTTTATTATTTTTAAAGACTTTTTTTTTAAGATTTTATTTATTTATATGACAGAGAGAGACACAGCAAGAGAGGGAACACAAGCAGGGGGAGTGGGAGAGGGAGAAGGAGGCTCTCCGAGGATCAGGGAGTCTGATGCGGGGCTCAATTCCAGGACCCTGAGATGATGAGCTGAACCAAAGGCAGAGGCTTAACCCACTGAGACACCCAGGCACACCCATCTTTAGGTTTTAGTTTCACTTCCTTGAAGAGGCCTTTTCTAATCTTTAAATCTAAATTAGATTCCACTGGGGAAACCTGGCTGGCTTAGTTGGTAGAGCATTCCACTCTTGATCTCAGGGTTGTGGGTTCATGCCCCGATATGGGTATAAAGATTACTTAAAAATAAAAAAAAATCTTAAAAATAAAGTCAATTCCACTGGTTCCATCTGATTCTACTGATTCCACAGACTGCATCTTATTCCCGTATCACACTTTACTTTTCTTTTATACCACTTAGTAAGTAATTATTTCTTTGGCTTTTCTATAATGTCCATGTCTCCCACTTACCTTAAAGAGGGCATGAAGCAGTTAGAACAGGGCTATTTTGCTAAACTCTGTATGTCCAATACCTATCTTGGCACACAGCTGACACTCACTCATAAGCAAAAGAAAATTTAGCGAACAGTACTGTTACAATTCATTTATGTGTATGTATTTAGCACTGATTTATGGATGGTAAAACTATCCAATGATATTTGCTTTATATTTCAGTACTGTTTATGTCACTTTATAATTAGTAAAAATATAAAGCTATTAGTATTTTTTTTAATCTTATTTATTTATTTATGAGAGAGAGAGAGAGCATGTGCATGTGTACAGTGCACAGGCAGAGGGAGTGGCAGAGGGGGAGGGAGAACTAGGCTCCCCGCAGAGCAGGGAGCCCAAGGTGGGGCTCCATCTCGGGATCCTGGGATCAGTAACCAAGTCAAAGGCAGACACTTCTAAAGCTATTAGTATTTTTAAAAAGAGAAAAAACGAGATATATGTGCCTAGTGCTATGCTTTGTATATAGTACTACTCCCAAACTATTCCTTTCTCTTTTCTTAGCAATCAACTAAGAGGAAACTTCCAGGGAATGTTTAAGGAAAATCTCGAGAATAAATTAAAATATTTTAATTATATGAAATAACTGTTATTTGGGGATAGGTTTGTCAACTAATGCAACAATGGGGGAAAACTGCCCAAAAGTGGGGATTAGACCAATAAATTAGGGCCAACTGAGGTGTCACTGGCAGTAACTGCTTCAAACAACCAAATCAACTTTATGACAGCACTATAACATCAAGAGGGGGGTGGGCAGGACATGGGCGGTGGCAACAAAGTATATGTCTATATTAAAATGAGGTAATTTATAAATCTAGAAATTAAAACCAAACACCAAAGTAAAGCAATAGATATAAAAGCAAACTGATTTCTTCTTACAAAACCATTTTTAAAAATGAGAAAAAACTAGGGCACCTGGGTCGCTCAGTGGGTTAAGCCTCTGCCTTTGGCTCAGGTCATGATCTCATGGTCCTGGAATTGAGCCCCACATGAGGCTCTCTGCTCAGCAGGGAGCCTGCTTCCTCCCCCCTCTCTCTGCCTACTTGTGATCTCTGTCAAAAAAAATAAATAAAATCTTCAAAAAGAGAGAGAGAGAGAGAGAAAACTAGACTCAAATTTCCAGACTGGGGACGCCTGGGTGGCTCAGTTGGTTGGACGACTGCCTTCGGCTCAGGTCATGATCCCGGAGTCCCGGGATCCAGTCCCGCATCAGGCTCCCAGCTCCATGGGGAGTCTGCTTCTCCCTCTGACCTTCTCCTCGCTCATGCTCTCTCTCACTGCCTCTCTCTCAAATAAATAAATAAAATCTTTAAAAAAAAAAAATTTCCAGACTGAACATCTTTCCAGAGACAACATGTGAAAAGGAGATTACACACTGTTTCAGGTATGAAATGAGTTCTGGAGAATATAAATCAAGTTGTTGCCATCTCTTCCTAAAGAAGACAACAAAGGTCTTCATGGGTAAAGTATAAAATCACAGGGTCCCAGCAAAGGTTATAATTACATATAGGTCTTCTTTAGAAAATGGTACCATTCTATATGTCCTTTTCTCCAACTTCATAATTTCACTTAACAATGTCATATTTTATCAAGTAGGTATTTCAGTATGTATCTCAAAGGAATTCTTGGGTGCATAAGTATTTCATAACCAGGACACAAAGAGCACTAACCAAAAAAATATAGGGCACCTGGGTGGCTCAGTTTGGTTAAGCACCTGCTTTTAGCTCAGGTCATGATCCCAAGATCCTGGGATCACATCCCAGGTCCCAGGGCTTTCTGTTCTGCAGGGAGTCTGCTTCTCCCTCAGCTCCTCCCCGACTCATGCTTTTTCTCTCTCTCTCAAATAAATAAAATGTTTGAAAATTAAAAAAGAAATATGAACTCTACCTAATTAAAATTAGCAACTTCCACCCACTAAAAGATTCCATTAATAGACTGAAAAGGCAAGCCACGGAGTGATTCACAATATATATATCCAATAAGAGATTTATTACCAAGGGGCACCTGGGTGGCTCAGTGGGTTGAGCCTCTGCCTTTGGCTCAGGTTGGTCTTGGGGTCCTGGAATCAAACCCCACATCGGGCTCTCTGCTCAGCGGGGAGCCTGCTTCCCCGCCCTTCTGCCGGTCTCTCTGCCTACTTGTGATCTCTCTCTCTCTGTGTCAAATAAATAAAATAAAAATAAATAAATAGAGATTTACTCCCAAAATAAAATACAAAGCAAAAAAGAAAAAGAGAAGCAATAAAAAATGACAACACAGTGGTGCCTGGGTGGCTCAGCGACTTAAAAGCCTGTCTTTGCCTCATAATCCAAGGGTCCTGAAATTGAGCCCCACATGGAGCCCCACATTGGGCTCACTGCTCAGCAGGGAGTCTGCTTCTTTCTCAACCCCTGTCCTCTCCCCCAGACTCATGCACACACATGCTCTCTCTCTTGTTCTCTCAAATAAATTCTTTAAAAAATAAAAAAAAAAGAGAGACAATTCTGGGAAGGGTGGAGTAGGGTGCACCAGGAATCAGTCAGCTACCCCTAGACTTTTACTGCACTTGAAAAATCTGTCAGATATAACTGTGTTAGAGCCCCCAAGTCAACCCTAAGGCACACTATGCACCTGTTCCTGGGGCAACTGACACCCTACAGAAGCCAGGGTTCACTAAAAGGACCCTGTCCTTCAGATATTGAAGACCTCTCCTCTGATGACTGGTTACAACTCTTGATCACAGAGTTGCAAACCAAGAGGCCAGTAGCTGTCACTGTTGTACTATCTCCACCCACGGGTATAAGCCCCTCCCCTTCCAGGTAAAATGACTTCCAGGGGATTTATTTCTTCAAATATCCTCTCTGCTCCCTTATGTCTTGTCATTTTCCCCTTTCAGGAGCCAGACATGAAAGACTAGGACATTAAAAAACAACTGCAGGGGCGCCTGGGTGGCTCAGTGGGTTAAAGCCTCTGCCTTCGGCTCAGGTCATGACCCAAGGGTCCTGGGATCGAGCCCCACATAGGGCTTTCTGCTCAGCGGGGAGCCTGTTTCCCTTCATCTCTCTCTGCCTGCCTCTGCCTACTTGTGATCTCTGTCTGTCAAATAAATAAATAAAATATTTTTTAAAAAATTAAAAAAAAAAAAAAAAACAACCTGCATATATGGGAAAAATTACAAAGTGACCGTGCATAACAAGGAAAAGTTTAGGGAAGCCCTGAGAAGACATTCCATTTACAGCCCAGGCTAATCTTCAGGACATGAACCATCTATAACAATAAGAAAACAAAGAACAGTACACAAAAACACAAACCCTGGGGAAGGAGGAGAGTCTGATTTCCAGAGTTACTACATTTTTAGATTCAAATGCACAATATTCAACAAAAACTAAGAAGGCATACAAAGAAACAGGAAAGTATAGCCTTTCAAAGAAACAGGGAAGTATAACTTTCAAATGAAGTTGAAACAACGGTGTCAAAGATGCTAAAAGAACTAAAACATGAGAAGGAAATCAAGAAAACCATGGTTGAAAAAAATGCAAAAATCAATAGACCCAAAATACAAAACAAAACAAACAAAATTCCCAGCAGAGACATCAAGGAGTAATCACAGACTGAAATGGAAATTCCAATAACAGAAATGAAAAAGAATAAAATTTAAAAAAAAATTAACTTGGGGCACCTGGGTGGCTCAGTGGGTTAAGCCTCTGCCTTCAGCTCAGGTCATGATCCCAGGGTCCTGGGATGGAGCCCTGCATTGGGTTCTCTGCTCAGCAGGGAGCCTACTTCCCCCTCCCTCTCTGTCTGCTGCTGTGCCTACTTGTGGTCTCTCTCTCTCTCTCTGTCAAATAAATAAGTAAAATATTTTAAAAAATAAAATCTTTAAAAATAATAATAATAAATCTTTAAAAATAAAGAATGCTAGAAGGCAACACAAAAGCATAAAAAAAATAAAGCTCTTGGGTAAAGATAAATATATAAATACATAAAGAATCCTAAAATACTCTAATGGTAGTGCATAAATCAGTGTTATTGCTGGTATAGCATTTAAAATTAAAAGCATACAGGGTCACCTGGCTGGCTCAGTAGGAACAGCATGCAACTCTTGATCTTGGGGTCCTGAGTTCAAGCCCCATATTGGCCTAGAGCTTATTTTAAAAAATTTAAAAAGTTAAAAGCACACAAAATAACTATGCCTATAAAACTGTCAATGAGGGCGCCTGGGTGGCTCAGTGGGTTAAGCCGCTGCCTTCAGCTCAGGTCATGATCTCAGGGTCCTGGGATCGAGGCCTGCATCGGGCTCTCTGCTCAGCAGGGAGCCTGCTTCCCTCTCTCTCTCTCTCTGCCTGCCTCTCCATCTACTTGTGATCTCTCTCTGTCAAATAAATAAATTAAAAAAAAATAAAAAAAATAAAACTGTCAATGAATACAAAATATAAGATATAATTTGTGACATTATTAACACAATATAAGGGGAAATTCATAGGGGTAGAGTTTATATATGAATAAATTTATCACCTAAAATAAATTAAAACCATACAATGTATTTATTATGTAATCTTCACAATAATGATGAATAAAATACCTATAGAAGATACATATAGGTAAATAAGGAACTAAAGCATGCCACTACAACAAATTAACAAAACACGGGAAGGTAACAAGAGAGGAAAAGAGACAAAATAGGTATAAAACATACAGAAAATGATAAAATGTCTTGCTTTTTCAGTAATCACATTAAAAGTAAATATACAAGGGGTGCCTGGGTGGCTCAGTCAGTTAAGCATTCATCTCTTGGTTTCAGCTTAGGTTGTAGTCTCATAGGTTGTGAGATTGAGCGTGTCCCTCCCTACACTCAGTGAGGAGTTGGCTAGAGTCTTTCCCTCTGCCCCTCCCCACATCTGTCTTTAAATAAAAACAAACAAAAGATAGAGGGAAGAAATGGACCTTAAACAATGCCTGGGTGGGGCCTGGATGGCTCAGTTGGCTAAGTATCTTCCTGTGGACCCTGGGATTGAGTCCCACATCCAGCTCCCCGCTTGTCAGGAAGTCTCCTTCTCCCTCTCCCTTCTCCCTCTGCCTGCTTCTCTGCCTATCTGTACTCTCTACCTCTCTGTCAAATAAATAAATAAAATCTTAAAAAAGAAAAAAAAACAATGCCCACCTATATGCTATCAACAAGAGACTCACTTGAGATGTAAGGACACTCAAAGGCTGAAAGTGAAAGGCCGAGAAAAGATACTCCAAGCAAATGGTTACCAAAAGAGAGAAGTGTTCCTACTTATGAGACAAAATGGGCTACAAGAGAAAAATTGTCAAGAGATAATCATCATTATTATGATAAGTCAATTCACCAGGAACTTATAACAATTATAAATATGTAGGCACCCAATACAGCACCCACATGTATGAAACAAACCGTGAGAGACCAAAGAGAGAAATGGACACTAACAATAAGTGAAAAATCCAAATACCCTACACTTTTAATAATGGATCAAGCAAACAAACAGAAAATTTAATAAGGAAATAAAGTAACTGGAAGAAGCATTACATATTAAATGGACCTAACATATAAAAAATACTCCTAACAACACAATTCTCATTCTTCAGGGGGAAATGGTATTTTCTCCAGGATACATCACATCTTTTTTTTTTTTTAAGATTCTATTTATTTATTTGACAGAGAGAGATTGCAGGTAGGCAGAGAGAGAGAGGAGGAAGCAGGCTCCCCGCGGAGCAGAGAGCCAGATGCGGGACTCAATCCCAGGACCCTGGGATCATGACCTGAGCCGAAGACAGAGGCTTTAGCCCACTGAGCCACCCAGGTGCCCCAGGATACATCACATCTTTAGCCACAAAATAAATCTCAACAAAGTTAAGAATACGGGTATCATACCAAGTATCTTTTCTTGTTTCAATGGAATGAAACTAGAAACGAATTAACAAAAGGAAACTATTTACAAATATCTGGAAATTAAGTAACACACTTTTTTTTTGAGGGGAATGAAGAGGGGCAGAGGAGAGGAAGAGAATCTTAAGCAGGCTCCATGCGCTGAGCCCGATGCAGTGCTTGATCTCTTAACCCTAAGGATCGGGACCTGAGCTGAAACCAAGAGTTGGATGCTTAACAAACTAAGCTACCCAGAAGCCCCTAAAAATAACACTCATTTAAAACAAATGAGACAAAAGAAGTCACAAGGGAAATGAGAAAATATCTTAAAACAAAAGCAAAACACAGCACACCAAAACTTATGGTATGTGGTGAAAGCAGTGTTAAGAGGAAAGTGTACTGCTATAAACATGCACATTAAAAAAAATGCACATTAGGGCGCCTGGGTGGCTCAGTGGGTTTGGGTTAAGCCTCTGCCTTCAGCTCAGGTCATGATCCCAGGGTCCTGCTCAGCAGGGAGCCCGCTTCTCCCTCTCTCTCTGCCTGCCTCTCTACCTACTTCTGCCTACTTGTGATTTCTCTCTCTGTCAAATAAATAAATAATCTTTTTAAAAAACGTACATTAAGAAGAAAAATCTCAAATCAACAACCTAACCTTACACCATAAACAAGCAGAAAAAGAACTAAACCCACCATGAACAGAAAAAGAAAAATACAGATTAGAACACACATCACTGAAATAGAAAAAACAGAAAAAAATCAATACTAACTTTTGGAAAGACCAACAAATTGACAAACCTTTAGCTAGATTAAGAAAAAAGAGAGGCCTTTACTAACAAGGCCCCTCATGTCCCCTCTGCCTCCATAGTAGCATGCAGGAAATGGGTACAGACTTCCTTGGGTGTGGCCCAGAATGGAATGAAACCGAAAAATGTCAGGGTCTCAACACGTAAAGGAAGTCCCCTATACCCCCGAGAGAGTGAGACTGGCAAATGGACAAACTAGACTCATGGCTGGGGTCACTGGGCCACGGTTCATGGCCACAGCCACGCCATACCCCAGGGGTATCCAAATGCGTACTCGTGGGGCCTGCCCCCTGGCCAAAACCAAGCCAGGCCCGTTCCCACATCATCAGACCTCTCTTCCCCCTGTTCCCAAAGGCACTTCCGTCCCCCCCACCCCCCAGCTCCCTCCTGCGTTTCTGAGTTCTGTTCACTCAGAATTGTAAATGTTTAGTTATGACCATGACATATTGTTTGGGTCAGTGTTTCTTTCCAATGCATACTAATATATTATGGTTATTATATACGAATATATTTAATGACATGGAAAAAGTTGTGGATTTTGTTTTTTGTTTTTTTTGGTTAGAGTTGTAATGGACCCAGATGGAACCTGTAACGTGGGCCCCACAGGATAGAACTAAGTTCAGATATCATTTAAATAAACTCTTGTACACTGAAAAAAAAAAAAAATGAAAGGAGGTATTAACAATGGATGTCACTGAAATAAATGAGATTTATAAGGAACAACTATGAAAAATTATGCCAACAAATTGGATAACCAAGAAAAAATGGATAAATTCCTGCCAGCATACAACCTAGTAAGACTGAACCATTAAAAAATTTTAAAAAATCAGAACAGACATATTGAGCCAGTAATTCAAAATCGCCAAACAAGGAAAAACATAGCACCAAAAGTTTTCACTGGTGAATTCTACCAAACATTTAAAGAACAAGTAACACCAACGCATCTTAACCACTCTCAAACAGATGTTGTCATTCTTCTTAGGTATATATGCAGGAGTGGGATGGATCCTATGGTAGTTCTACGTTTAACCTTTGGAGGAACTGCCAAACTTTTACCCAAAGGGCCTACATTATTTTATATTCCCCTTAGCAATGTAGGAGGGCTCCAATTTCTCTATATCCTTGCCAATACATGTTATGCAGCCTTTGGTTTTCCAACCTTTAAAACATAATAACACCTCTCCCTCTGCCTGTTGCTCCCCTTGCTTGTGCTGTCGAATGAATAAATAAAGTCTTTTAAAAAATAAATAAATAAAACGCAGAAGCATATACCCTAACCCTGTGGAAGTGGTGTTTAGTGAGCTATGTACCACACCGCCCTTTAAGCCTCTTCTCACACATACTTCAAGAGCATGGCTCCTAACATAATACAGTATCCAAATTTCTGACTCCAATCTCAACAACTGTACATGCACTTATGTTGAAAAGCTGTTGAACTCTAAAAGCATGTGACAGATTCTGAATTTTGTTTTTTTATTCCAAAGATAAAATGTATATTTATATGAGAGAGAAAGAAGGCACATGTTCATGAACAGGCAGAGGGGCAGAGGGAGAGAATCTTAAGCAGACTCCCCATTAGGCACAGAATACAAAGAGGCTGGATCCCAGGACCTGAGATCATGACCTGAGCTGAAATTAAGATGCAGATGCTTAACCAACTGAACCACCAAGGAGCCTTAGATTCGGGATTTTAATTTATTTGATCAGGAGTATCTGTCACAGGTGCAGTACAGGGCACGGGGGTGCAAATCCACTCCATTTATAATTTACCAAAGTTATAACAATTTTACACTTATTTGAATGATCCCTTGATTAACGTTAATCTTAGCCTGTTTCATTTTGCACACCATACCAATTAACTAGCACATAATAAATACTTTCATTATATTTATGAAAGAATGAAAGAAACAGGCTCTATCCCAGATCTCCAGAATCTGAATAACTAAGTGCTAGACCTAGTTGTATACATTAAAAAAAGAAAGCATGACTGAAATAAAATACTGCGCATCTTTCCTGTAAAGGTAGTAACTACTTATACACTAAGGTGAAATAATCTAGAAACAGTTCAGTTCTAAAGAAGTTATTTCTATACAAAAATAACTTTTGATCCTAAATTAGCATGAGGATCATTTATACTAAAATGGGGAACATTCTGTTTTTCTATTAAGTCTTTGATATAAATTAATTTACATATTAAAGATCAGCTGACAAAAACGGTAACTGCTGAAAAGTACTGAGAATGAATTAAACGTCAAGAGGGCAGAGTAAAGAGTAACTGCTAAGAGATTCTACCTACTTAAACCACAGTACCATGTTATCAGGTAAGATTCTAGATCCATTAACTAATGTGTGAATGAAACTACCCTCATAGCAGATTTACATACTGAATAATATTAATTCTTACAATAACCCTCTCTCTCCACTTTACTGATGAGAAAATTAAAACACATGGTCTCATTATGATTCTAGACACAAAGCGAGTAATGTAGAATCTATTTTAAGTGTTTGTCTTATACCCTAATACTATCAGTGAACTATGAAGGATTTTCTGAAAGTTAATTAAAAATGCCATGTATATGCGACCATACAATGCTCCTTAACAGAAATGACCAACTTAGCTATAACAAGTCTTAACTTTTGGGTGCCTGGGTGGCTCAGTGGGTTAAGCCTCGGCTCAGGTCATGATTTCAGGGTCCTGAGATCGAGCCCCGCATTGGGCTCTCTGCTCAGTGATCAGCCTGCTTCCCCCTTTCTCTCTGCCGGCCTTTCTGCATACTTGTGATCTCTCTGTCAAATAAATAAATAAAATCTTAAAAAAAAAAGTCTTAACTTTCTAAAGATGTAAAGACTCCTAAGTCAGTTCTAAAGAATTTCTGTATTTCTAAGAGATCTTCCCCTTATAACCCAAAACCAAACATGAAATACTGAAAATACCAGACTTCTCACCAACTGAGTCAAATCATTAAGACATTTCTATCCAGCAAAAAGAATAAAATTATATTAGGATTTTATACTATATGTATAAAATATTTTATGAAGAAAAAAGAAAGTAAGAATCACATGTGGAATTCTTTTTTTACAGTTTTTTTTTAAGATTTTACTTATTTATTTGAGAGATAGAGATCACAAGTAGGCAGAGAAGCAGGCAGAGAGAGAGAGAGAGGAAGCAGGCTTCCTGCTGAGCAGAGAGCCCAATGCGGGCCTTGATCCCAGGACCATGGGATCATGACCCGAGCTGAAGGCAGAGGCTTTAACCCACTGAGCCACTCAGGCGCCCCTCACATATGGAATCTGATGCGTTTACTAAAAGGACCCCCATGAGGTAAATTCTCTTATGAGCACTTTATGAACAAGGTCTTTTAAAATTAGAAGACAGCAATAATGGGAAAAAAATTAGTAGATCATCTTTAATTTCTCTCCCAACTATTTCCCACGTAATAAAGCAAGTACTTTTAAGTACTACTGTTTCCATTTCTTCCGTAACATGTAGGAGATTTGGGGGTGCCATAATATTGGATGTCTCAGTTGGTTAAGAGGCTTGTGCTCTCTCTTAAAAAAAAAAAAAATGCTAGATTTTAAGATTAGATGATACTTCATAATGATAAGGCTAGTAAAAATTCCTTCCTCCAAACTATTCCTAAAAATGTGGATTCAAAATATTTTAAGAAAAAATTCCATTAAACTACTTACTATAGACTTACCCAGGTTTCCTTGCTCGATTGTCAGTACCACCTCATCCATCACCACGGCCCTAAAGTCCAATTCCTCCTCACAACATTTGGCCTTTAATGCTCGTAAAATCTCTTTTTGGGGATAGTCTTCTCTGATTCGACGATCTGTCAAAAACCACAACTTGGCTGCCACAGAGCTACACATCTTGATCTGCTTGGTCTTCCTTCTCTTGGATTATTTCCTCCTGAATGCTGATTCTTTCTATACAGAAAGACAAAATTCACAGAGTAAATAAAGTAAATAAAGAATTCTACTTAAGGAATTTCATGTTTGTGGGGCTCCCCTGTACATATGAAAATAAGTGTCACTTCCTCATATTAAAAAAAATCTATTTGGGGTACCTGGTTGCTGGGCTCAGCTGGTAGAGTGTACAACTCTTGATTTTGGTGGTCTGAGTTAGAGCCCCACATTAGGCATAGAGATTACTTAAAAATATATATTAACAGGGTGTCTGGGGGGCTCAGTTGGTTAAGCATCTGCCTTCGGCCCAGGTCACGATCCAGGGTTCTGGAATGGAGTCCTACATTGGGCTCCCTGCTTAGTGGGAAGCCTACTTCCCTGCTTCTCCCTCTCTCTCTGCCCCTGCTTGTGCAATCTCTCTATGAAATAAATAAATAATCAAATAATGTTATATATATAGATATGTGTATATATATATACGTGTGTGTGTGTATATATATATATGTATATATATACACACATATATATAAAATATTTATATGTAAGTTAAAAAAAGAAATCTGATTCTTGGCTTTCACACAAATAAATGCTGTGATTATATATTAACTATACAAATAAAAAATGAATAATGTAATATGATACCTTTTCCCTTTCATTCAAATAAAAAATTTTTATACCACTAGAAATATAGAAACTCACAACTTCCCATGAAACAAAATTTCTCCATCGTCCACTAGGGAAGCTACCACTGCCATTTTATAATTACAGCAGATCACTTAGTACAAGTCCCATTTTCTACATTATGTTCAATGTCATTCCCTATATTATATATTACTTAGGAATGTACTTTAATATCACCATCTACTTTTGACTGATTTACTCCTTCCCCTAAAACGCAAATCCCTTGATATAAAATAGATGAGACTAATCACCAGTATATCCTGATCCTTCCCATCACAACTGACTCTATATATATTCATATATCTGTAGTCTTTTTATTCAATTTTCTCCCCTTATTTTGTCATATTTGTATATTTTGTTACAAACATATTTATAGGAATGTTTTTTGTGTGTTTTTTTTTTAAAGATTTTATTCATTTATTTGACAGACAGAGATCACAAGTAGGCTGAGAGGCAGGCAGAGAGAGAGGAGGAAGCAGGCTCCCCGCTGAGCAGAGAGCCCGACTTGGGGCTCGATCCCAAGAGCCTGGGATCATGACCTGAGCTGAAGGCAGAGGCTTTAACCCACTGAGCCACCCAGGCGCCCCTATAGGAATTTTTTTTTTAATATTTTATTGATTTATTTAACAGAGAGAGACAGAGAGGTCACAAGTAGACAGAGAGGCAGGCGGGGGGTGGGGGGAAACAGGCTCCCCACTGAGCAGAGAGCCTGATGTGGGGCTTGATCCCAGGACCCTGAGATCATGACCTGAGCTGAAGGCAGAGGTTTAACCCACTGAGCCACCCAGGTGCCCCTATAGGAATGTTTTAAATAATGAGATAGTAACACCTGTGTTACTAGAGAAGTATCAACACTGAAATCATTTATATAGCAACTTTAATCAAAATAAATAGTTCAAGGGGTGCCTGGGTGGCTCAGTCGTTAAGCATTTGCCTTCTGCTTGGGTCATGATCCCAGGGTTCTGGGACCCAGCCCTGCGTCAGGTTCCCTGCTCTGCAGAAAGTCTGTTCTCTTTCTCCCACTCTCCCTGCTGTGTTCCCTCTCTCGCTGTCTCTCTCTCTGTCAAATAAATAAATAAAATCTTAAAAATAAATAAATAAATAGTTCAAGAATATGGAAAACAATTTTAAAAAAACAATAAATGCTGGGGTCCATTCACTAAAATTTATTTCAGTTAGGGGATAGCATACTCTTACTCAAGGTTTTTATGCTTCCTTTAAATAGAACTTTTTTCAACAGATTGTTTACTAGAATACAAAAAAGGACTTTCTTCCACAGAGTGCTGCTTCTCAGAATCTGCATCATGAGCAAAAGCTTGTATCACGAGTAAGACAACAGTTGAAAATTTCCCTAAAGAAGCAAAAAGTTTCACGTTTTACTAACAAATGTTAACAGGTGGTTTCAAACAAACGGGCAAACAAACAAAACTTTACAAAAATAAAATTCCTGAGGCCCTGGCTGGCTCAGAAGTACAGCATGTAACTCTTGGTATCAGGATCCTGAGTTCTAGCCTCACTGGGGCATGGAGCCTATTTTAAAAAAATTCCTAATATCACCCCAGATGACATGGCAAACCTAACACAGAAAAAAGAATGAGGGTAAGAACTAGAGAAAGGAATGACCATACGGATGGCTTCCAGCACCACGACTGAAAGTGATTTCCTCATGCACCATTCACACACTCTCCAGGGTCTCAGTCAGAAGGGCCTGCTCCATAGATGTATACACCGTAAGACGAGAACATCATGAGCCAGATGCACCACCACACATACACACACAGCCCCAACCCCAAACCTTAGCCTGCCATGCCTGCCACACTCACACACCTGCCCCACAACCCAGGGTCTCAAGGCATCAATCACAGGAAAGCAGGGAACGAATAAAATAACATGGGAAATACACGTAAGAGTGTGACTTATAGCTGTGGAAAAGCAAGGGGAGAGCTCTCAAATGTGGCAATGCATCAGGCCAAGACCCAAGAAATCAGCAAAGGGGATGACTGGTGCCCAGAGGCTTCTGGCCCCTTGTGTTATTGTTCCACAGCTGTGGACAAAAACATGACCTCTTAAAAAAAGAACATGCCCTCTTGAGCCTTAGTCTAGATATGAATTGAAGATGTGGTCACTGAAAAGTCTCAAAGGAAAAGCTCCACATAAGAAAAGTCGCACCAGGGGCGCCTGGGTGGCTCAGTGGGTTAAGCTGCTGCCTTCGGCTCAGGTCATGATCCCAGGTCCTGGGTTCGAGCCCTGTATCGGGCTTTCTGCTCAGCAGGGAGCCTGCTTCCTCCTCTCTCTCTGCCTGCCTCTCTGCCTACTTGTGATTTCTGTCAAATAAATAAATAAAATCTTAAAAAAAAAAAAAGTCGCACCAGAGTACCTAATGCCTCCCCAGTTTCCCTTGAGAGAGGCATTATAAAATGACCTTAAGATATTTGGACCAAGTAGTTTTTGGACCACCCTGTCAAGGACTTCTAATACTCCAAAGC
Source organism: Lutra lutra (assembly GCF_902655055.1). NCBI lineage: Eukaryota > Metazoa > Chordata > Mammalia > Carnivora > Mustelidae > Lutra > Lutra lutra. The sequence goes on from NC_062285.1 coordinate 91,927,630, forward strand.
CATCTTGGTGCCTTCCCTGACACTTAGGTCTTGAACATCATCTGTTCACTGATATGACTGAATTTCACTGCATGAAATTGTATTGAATGAGTAAAGCAGTTGTGGCCCCCAACAGAACTCAGGATAGGATTTTTTTTTTTTTTTTTTTTTTAAAGATCTCACTTATTCACCTGACAGAGATCACAAGAGATCAGAGAGAGGCAGAGAGACAGGCAGAGAGAGAGGAGGAATAAGGCTCCCCGCTGAGCAGAGAGCCCAATGCGGGGCTCGATCCCAGGACCCTGGGATCATAACCCGAGTCGAAGGCAGAGGCCTTAACCCACTGAGCCACCCAGCTGCCCCTCAGGATAGGATATTAAAGCCACTGGCAACTGGGAAGTAGAAATGCTGGCCAATACTGGTATGTCAACTCATGGAAAATGCCCAGGCCACAATATTAACACAACAAGTTATGTTCAATGATTCTATAATTGGACAACAAAAACACTAGGCTGCAATCTCATGTCGTTGTGCAGCAACTCCCAACAGATGATGCACATGAGCATCATGTCTGGCTTCATGCCTGCAGCTCTTATAACCATGCATAATCTTCAGGTGTTTCCACACTGGTACGGCACCATCAACTAACTGCAAGTTCAGGTTAGCCTCCCTATTTCTTTTCATTTTTTTAAAAAAACATTTATTAGAGGGGCGCCTGGGTGGCTCAGTGGGTTAAAGCCTCTGCCTTCGGCTCAGGTCATGATCCCAGGGTCCTGGGATCGAGCCCCGCATCGGGCTCTCTGCCCAGCAGGGAGCCTGCTTCCCCCTCTCTCTCTGCCTGCCTCTCTACCTACTTGTGATCTCTCTGTCAAATAAATAAATAAAATCTTTAAAAAAAAAAAAAAAAACATTTATTAGAGAGAGTGAGAGAGCATAGAGCATGAGCAGCAGGGAGGGGCAAAGGGAGATGGAGAAGAAGACTCCCCACTGAGCAGAGCGCCTGATATAGGACTCAATCCCAGGACCCAGAGATCACGAACTTATCAAAACGCAGATGTTTGACTGACTGAACCACCCAGGTGCCCCTCCTTTAATTTCTCCCAATGGAGCAGCCTGATCTCTGCAAGGCTTTCATAGGGGATACCTGCATCCCCAGATCTGGAACTGGAGAAATGCTCTGCAGAAGACTTTATGAAATATGTAGACACTGTCTTGAAGAGGTCCAACATCAATGCCAATGACTGTGGTTCCTCGAATCCACCTAGTGGCAGTCAATATAGCAGCATCTGGGGATCATGACCTTGCCCTGCACCGAGATTATCTTTGTTCATATGGAATACTTTTCTTTATCAGCTTCAAAAGATTCTTATGTTATGTCTTGCTTTTCATGTGAAGAATCAGAGGTATGCCACACTGTATTCCAACGTCCATCAAGGAGATGATGTCCCCAGCTTGAAAAAAGCAAGTCAGCTTAACAACCTCCAGCTTATTATTTACGGTTTCATTTGTACTGGTGTCTTCAAGTGACACCTGTCCAATTTTTTTTTTTTAAAGGAAATGGTTTTGGGTTTTTTTTTTTAACTTTTTTTTTTTTTTTTTTTTTTTTGACAGAGAGAGATCACAAGTAGGCAGAGAGGCAGGCAGAGAGAGAGGAAGGGAAACAGGCTTCCTGCTGAGCAGTGAGCCCGATGCGGGACTCGATCCCAGGACCCTGAGATCATGACCTGAGCCGAAGGCAGCGGCTTAACCCACTGAGCCACCCAGGCGCCCGGGTTTTGTTTTTTTTTTTCAAGATTTTTATTTATTTATTTGACAGAGAGAGAGAAAAAGCAACAGAAGGAACACAAACAGGGGGAATGGGAGAGGGAGAAGCAGGTTTCCTGCTAAGCAGGGAGCCCCAAGCGGGGCTGGATCCCAGGACCCTGGGATCATGACCTGAGCCAAAGGCAGTAGCTTAACTGAATGAGCCACCCAGGCACCCCCAATTTTTATCCATTATAATTTTACAGTGATCTCCAAAGACCAGTTTATTGCCAGAGAAATAAAGAGCACAACTCTCTCCTCCAACCAATGGTCCACTCCTGTTTGGAAAGGTACCCAGGGTGGCCTTGTCCTTATCAGGCTGCTCTACTGGGATTCACATCTAAGAATAGCCAGGAAAACAAGAGGAAAAGACTCTATAACCACAAAGGCAGAGGCTCTGTATTCCCCCCTCCAACCCACTCCCACGGCCCTCCTGGTCTGGGAGGCCACCTTCCTGCAGGCCAGGTGGAGGCCAGCGTCTCCTCCAACATATCTACTTTTTTATTTATCCCATTAATGAACATCCGGGAAAAAAAAAAAAAACTGCTAAGAAGTCAAAAGCGTAATGGTAAATCTACAGTCCAGGAAACCAAAAGTACACCAATAAAATGATAGTCCTGAGTCTCAAAAATAAAAAACCTCAGATTATATTCAGTATTTTAAAAGACAGTAAAGGGGCGCCTGGGTGGCTCAGTGGATTAAGCCGCTGCCTTCGGCTCAGGTCATGATCTCAGGGTTCTGGGATCGAGCCCCACATCGGGCTCTCTGCTCAGCAGGGAGCCTGCTTCCCCCTGACTCTGCCTACTTGTGATCTCTCTCTCTCTCTCTGTCAAGTGGATAGGTGAATCTTTAAAAAAAAAAAAAAAAGACAGTAAAGAGTCCCTTGTAAAAGTAAAATGGTTCCTCCCCCCCCACAATATTAAGGAAAACAATGCACAAATATCAGATACCAAATAAATGCTACTGATAAACTGCTAAATCAGTTTTTCTTTTTTTAACAAAGAGACATTTGACAAAGAAAATTTACATTTATATTAGACATAGTTCTCCCATGCAACTTCTGGATACACATGCAAATAAAAGTCACTGTGATCTGTCAATAGTCTAGGCAGGGCTAATTAAATGGGAATCATAAATAAAGTGCTTCTTTCATTTTTCTCATGAGACCCCCTTCCCAATGGTACTTATTCTGCTACGAAAAAAGCACAATTATAATCTACCATGAAGATACTGAGGCACCTCTTACTCCTAGGAACATTATTTATTCCAGATAATACATAGCATATAAACTCAGAATCAAAAGACTGAGAATGAAAAAAAGGTTAGATAAGGAAAATATACATACTAATGTACAAATAAGAATTTACTCCATTTGGCAATTACTATAGATGTGCTTCTGATGACATCATTTCTGTCTTGGATGGGGAATATAAGAGTTATCAGGCTTCTAGAGAAAAATAATAAATTTGCATATATTGAGTTTAGGCACTCCTTCAGTCTTCTTTTACGTGAACCTTCTCTCCTGACAGTTCTTTTTCTATACATAATCCCTAGGGCTTCCTTCCTGAACCCTTCTCTCCTTTCTCTGTAACTGTCATCCTCACCTGGTTTCAACTATTATTATTGAAATTTGAATATATCATTGACCTACTAAATCTTTTTCCAACCAGTTTCCAATTGAATTTGAGAGATCCTATTTCAATCTGCCTAGTGTACATTCCTAACTAAATGCCATCAACTATTCCCTCAGCTGAGCAAGTAAAAAGTTGATTTTTATTCACATACCTGCTTCAACACCTGGATTTTTCATTGTGTTAGTTCAACTGTGTCAGCGTGGCTAGACAATAGTGCCCCAACTGTTTGCGCTAGTCTATATGTTGCTATTAAGGTCTTTTGTAAATATGATTAAAGTCTATAATAAGTTGACACTGAATGAAGATTCCCTCTATGTTGTAGGTGGGTCTCATCCAACCAGTTGAAGGTCTAAAGAGCAAAAACAAGTTCCACAAAGAAGTAACTATGCATTAAGACTGTAATATAACAAAGTCCCTCCCTGAATTTCCAACCTACTGGCTTGCCCCATGAATTTCAGACCTGCCACAATCATACTATCCAATTCCTTAAACTTAACTTATATTTCTCTCTCTTTCTCCCTTTCTTTCTTCCTTTCTTTCTCTCCTCTCCCTCTATTAGCTCTAACAACCACCCAGACTCTTAAGGACAGGAGTGAACCCTAGGAAAAGCACAGCTACCTATTAAAACTTGAATCCCTGACAGCTGTGTGGTGCCATGACCTTGGACTACCTACTACCTCTTTTGCTTATGTCAGTGATATTTGGGAATTCTTTATTACAGGCCACAGAACTTTTTATTTTAAGTACTGTCTGTCATACCTTGCTCAAAAGTTTTAGGAAATTATTCCCTTAACATCAAAGTCTGCATATGTCAGCATGTAGCAATACTTTTTGTAAGAGGGATTTTTTTACACTAACAAGATCATCTTACATTTGATCCATTTCACTTTTACATTTATTTTCACAACATCCCTGGAGAAGTATCCCTCCCTCCAAAGAAGGCAAATTGTTCAAGGTCAAAAATTAGTTGTAATCTCAGATCAACCAAGAATCTAAGTACTAAATAAAGTATTTGATTAAATAATGCATTCAATTAATATTTGATTGCCTACTACGTACTCTAAAAATATTCTGGTAAACGAAACAGACATAATCCTAGTCCTCACAGAGTTAAAAACTATCTGATATTAAAATGTCCACAAAAAAGGATGCTCAACATCAATAATCATTAGGAAAATGCAAATCAAAACTGTGTAAGTAAAATCACACACACTGGATGGCTACTATCAAAAAACAGAAAACAAATGTTGGGGAGCATGTGGAGAAACTGGAAGCCTTGCAAACTGTCAGTCGGAATGTAAAATGGTATGACAGCCATGAAAAACAGTATGACAGTTCCTCAAAAAATTAAAAAATAGAACTACCATATGATCCAGTAATTCTACTTTTGGTATATAACCAAGAGAAATGAAAGCAGGGTTTTCAAAGAGGTATCTGTACACACATGTTCACAACAGCATTACAATAACTAAAAGGTGGAAGCAACCAAAGTGTTCATCGAAAGATGAATGAGTAATACAGAACTATATGTAAACGTCTTAAAAAAGAATTAAATTCCAATGCATGCTACCACATGGATGAACCTGGAGGACGTTATGCACTAGTATATAACTGCCAAATTCACAGAAAATAAAATGATGGTTGCCAGGGATTGGGATGTTGGGGGAATCAAGACTATTTGTATGAAGAGTTCTAGAAATGAATATGGTGAACAGTTGCACAAGAATGTGAATATAGTTAATACCACTAATGTGCGTTCTTAAAACATGACTAAGATGGTAAATTTTGTGCTGTGTATTTAACCACAATAAAAAGAAAACTAGAGAAGAAAAAAATGTCATAAGCAAATTAACATGCAAATTTTTACACATATTCACCTAAGGGATCAGAAAAATGTCACCTTTACTTAATTTACCTGTAGCTTTATTACTAAATTTCTCAAAGCAGTCTGTGATATACAAAACTAATTAAACTTTTTAAAATAGTTTTCTCTGCATGGGGTACCTGGCCAGCTCAGGTGGTGGAGCATGCCACTCTTCATCTCTGGATTGTGGGGTCGAGCCCCACGTTCAGTGTAAAGATTACTTAAAATCTTCCTTTAAAAAAGTGTCCTCTGGAATAAAAAAAGCTTTCTGTGGATGGAATTTAAATAAAATTTCTAATGATTTCGAGGCACCTGGGTGGCTCAGTGGGTTAAAGCCTCTGCCTTCAGCTCAGGTCATGATCCCAGGGTCCTGGGATCCAGCCCCATGTTGAGCTCTCTGCTCAGTGGGGAGCCTGCTTCCCCCCACCGCTCTCTGCCTGCCTCTCTGCCTACTTGTAATCTGTCTGTCAAATAAATAAATAAATAAACTCTTAAAAAAATTTTTTCTGATGATTTCACTTAACACAGGAATGTTAAATCAACCTATATCTCTCTGGAACATCGTACAAAATCTACAAAATCTTCCCGAGATGCAGTGCACAGATGGCTCCCTCAGAGTTCATCATGTTTAGGGGTGCCTGGCGGGCTCAGTCAGTGGAGCATGCAACTCCTGATCTCAGGGCTGTGAGTTAAGAACCCCAAATTGGGAATACAGACTACTTAAAAAACCCAAAATCTTTAAAAAAAAAAAAAAAGGTTTATCATGCTTAACATGTTAAAAATGTTGGGTCTTCCAAATTTTCTTGCTGGACAATACACTGAAAAAATGAGTTAGGAAACTATTAATATAGTGAAACTGAACAAAGGCTTTATAGATATGGCTAACTATATGTCAAAGGAATAAGCTCAGCAAATAACAACTCAGGAAATATTTGAAGCCTCCTATTTAGACAAATCTGCATGAATTTCCAAGATGTAGTTTTCCGACAAACTATCAAAGTCTGAAATGCTGCCAAATGTGGGACAGTGGAGCAGTAAGAAAGAACTGGTGTGATCTAATATAGCAAATCCATGTTCTATTTTTGGAGACCATATTTCTATATGCCTAAGAACATGAAGCCAAGAGCTAGTATCAGAAAGGGTTAAAACAAGTGGGGGGTGGTGGTGGTAAGGAGCTGAATAGAGTAAAAACATTAAGGGGTAGATTTGGAATTTTTTTTTAAAGGTTTTATTTTAATTACTGTTAGTTCACATAAATATTTTATTAGTTTCAGGTGTACAATACAGTGATTCAACAATTTGTAGAATTTTTCACAAGTTGGTGATGTACTGCCACTTTTGAATCTTTAACAACTTGGGTGATGTACTGCCACTTTTGAAAGAAAGGTAATAAAAATTATTGACAAATTGGTACACATTTTACGAGAATCTAGTAAACGCCTCCAAACACTGCTGGGAGAACAGACTGCCAGATGAAAAGAACAAGGATCAATGAAATTACATTGTGAGCTCCATGAAGACAGATTCCGTTTTATTCTGTATTATCCCCAGCAGGTAACAGAACCTTATGTATGACGGACAAATGTTAAGGCTTAGGGGTTAGGAATTATTTTAAAGGAGTTTGTTTATTTAATTGTAAGGCAGTATCCCCCCCCCCAAAAAAAAAGCTATTTCAATATTTAATACCAAGTAAATATACCCATTAGATCTAAACACAGCTGTCAAAAATTCACAATTTATCAGGATGCCTGGATGGCTCTGTTGGTGACTCTTGGTTTCAGCTCAGGTCATGATCTCATGGGCCTTGGGATAAAGCTCCATGTTGGGCTCTGCCCTCAGCAGGGAGCCTGCCTAAAGAGTTTCTCCCTCTGCTTACCCCCTTTCTCTCTCACAAATAAATAAATTCTCTCTCACAAATAAATAAATAAATTCATAATTTATGGGGCGCCTGGGTGGCTCAGTAGGTTAAAGCCTCTGTCTTCGGCTCAGGTCATGATCCCAGGGTCCTGGGATCTAGCCCCTCATTGGGCTCTCTGCTGGGCAGCGAGCCTACTCCCCCCGCCGCCCCGCCTGCCTCTCTGCCTACTTGTGATCTCTGTCAAATAAATAAAATCTTAAAAAAAAATTAAAAATTCCTTGGGGCGCCTGGGTGGCTCAGTGGTTAAAGCCTCTGCCTTCGGCTCAGGTCATGATCTCAGGGTCCTGGGATCGAGTCCCGCATCGGGCTCTCTGCTCAGCAGGGAGCCTGCCTCCTCCTCCTGTCTCTCTCTGCCTGCCTCTCTGCCTACTTGTGATCTGTCAAATAAATTAAAAAAAAAAAAAAAATCTTTATAAAAAAAAAAAATTAAAAATTCCTAATTTATCTTTTCAGTTTCTCATAAAAAACAACGCAAACCTAATCCTACTTTCCACTGCCATTATACAACTCATCCTTAAATAATTAGCTTTGTTAACAATTAAAGTCAGAGGAGAAAAAAAAAAAACCTGTAATTTTAGTAAAAGGAATAAAAAAGATATAAGCAGATGGGTTCCATGCAGACCAGACTCTAAGGGAGTAAAGCTGGCTAGCTCTGTGGCTTTTGTCCTCTAAGCCAATTTTGAAAGGAAAAAAAACATTGGAAAAGAAAACATTAAAAAAAAATACCATAGCATGAGTTATCATGAAGACAGAAACTCTGTTCTTTTCTGCAAACCTAGTATGTACAAAGATACATATGGTACATGAATCTAAAATACATTATGTACAGGTATTTTGAGGTAGTATTATTTAACTATCCTTAATATGACAAGCAGGAAAATTCCCAAGTAATGAAAGACAATTTCCTCATCATCTGTACCTAATCTCTCCTATTCAACCTCTCTTGAAACTGCACATTCCACAGTACAGTTAACTAAATATCCCTATCACAATCTCCTCCCAGATTTTTTAAAAAATTAGATTATAGGGGCGCCTGGGTGGCTCAGTGGGTTAAAGCCTCTGCTTTCGGCTCAGGTCATGATCCCAGGGTCCTGGGATCGAGCCCCGCATGGGGCTCTCTGCTCGGCAGGGAGCCTGCTTCCTCCTCTCTCTCTCTGCCTGCCTCTCTGCCTACTTGTGATCTCTGTCTGTCAGATGAAATGAATAGAATCTTTAAAAAAAAGAAAAAAAAATTAGATTATAATTTCTCAAGGCTCTTTTCCCATAAGCTTATGACTTAACCCCACTTGCTCTTTTTAATACTCCTTGTAAACTAACCTGTCATAAACTCTCTCTACAAATCCTTATCACTAAAATACACCCCCAGACCAGCTGACAGTAGTAAGCAACAAACTCCTTCCTTTGCTTTATGTTTAGTTTTCTCTCGCTCTTCACATGTTGTTCCTGGGTACAGAAGTTCTTCCCCCACCCTTTCACTTAGTTTAGGACTCTATGCCTGCTTCCCAGAGGAAGATGACAAAAGCTACTTCTCCAACTGTGGAGCTGGCTCTGTTCTCTCCCCTCCCCCTCAACCCATTCCAGTGTTCATCTGTCTTTCAGTTCATAGGGAAGGGAGAAGCTGAGAAATCAGTCTAGAGACTTACACAGACTGAGAAAAGCAAGAATTGGGAGAGTTTTTTTTAAAAAACCATGTTTCATGCTGTGCCCCAACACACTAATGCCTGAAGCTTGGTTGGCATTCATTGGTCTCAGGTAAAAAAACAATGTTCTCTTTAGTGTTTCTTCATAACATGGCTAAGAAGGGGTAGACGATTTATAAAACACTGCTAGTAATTTCCCTCTGGAGAGGAAAAGGGGACTGAATGAGAAGGAAAAGAAAAAAAGGGAAATATGCTGTCACTCTCCCCTCACCCTCAGACGCTTTTGTATTCAATATGGAATCTAAGAAAATGGGGCGGCGGGGGGGGGGGGGGGGGGGGAGTGAAGATATCCGCCAGAAACTACGGTAAGTGGAATGTTAGCTGGTAGCCCCAAGTCTAAAGGTTAGATACATACAATTCCTTACCCCCTGCAGGGGCATAGGTGGAAATAGAAAAAAAGGATCTTCACTGAGTGGAGGATTCTATGTGACTGGATTTGCTTTCCCCTTCTGGACTCTCTGTTCTCAAAATCATAGAGTGCCCCCTCCCTGACAGATAGTGCTCCAGCACCTGGTGGGGGTAAGAGAAAAAAAAGGAGAGAAAGATAGAAACAGCAACAGCCATCTTGCCAAACTGACAACTGATTATAGCAAAGAAGGAAATTAACTGCACTAACCAAGATAGAAAGTAATAAACAAAAGATTACCTCTAAACAAAATAGGCCTTCTCCCCTATGACACACTAACCAAATATCCAGTAAGTATTAGAAAGGAAATTTATGATTGTTAATTTTTAAAATTAGAGGCTGTCACTCTAAAAGTTAGAAAATAAATGCTCAACCTCCGTGACTGGAATTTCAGTGTGTTTTATTCCAAATGCGTATCTTATTTTTTTTTTAAAGATTTTATTTATTTATTTGACAGACAGAGATCACAAGTAGGCAGAGAGGCAGGCAGAGAGAGAGAGGAGGAAGCAGGCTCTCTGCGGAGCAGAGAGCCTGATATGGGGCTCGATCCCAGGACCCTGGGATCATGACCCGAGCAGAAGGCAGAAGCTTAACCCACTGAGCCACCCAGGTGCCCCCCAAATGCATATCTTAAAGTATTTTGACAATGAATTTTTTAAGAAACAAAAAATAAGATCTTTACCCAATGCTGTGAAAGAAATGAGATCTACACAGCATTTAACTTCTAATGGTTACAGTTAATAATTACAAACTTCGTTAAATACAATAAACATCGCGCCCACAAAAAAGGAGTATTTTCCATATTAGGCTGCCCCATGTACTTTCCATACAGATTTAGAATTTAACCCAACTCCCCAAAGATGTGAGAACAATTTATGTAATTAATGGGAAAATAACAGCACGCTGAAAGAATTTACATCGAAGTTAAATTCAACACGGTTAGCATAATAACCCACTCATTGAATACAATTAACGCCCCATCTCTATTCATACCCACAAATGGGATAAAATACCGGGATTACAAATCTGCAACCAGAGATAAGGATACATTAATAAGGCAAATCTGAAGTTATTATCTCCAACCATTCCGAGGTTTTTAAAGGGAGGGGCTGGGGAGGCAAGCTTTGCACCATGTTCAGATGCTTAAGGGGAAAAAAAACCAGGTCAAATTATTTGTCACCCCACTCTTATTCAGAGGTCTGTCAAAAGAGAAAGAATGACTCTCACACTTTCTACAATCTGATGCCTCAGGAGAACAGGGAATCCAAACCATGCTCAAGTGCAGGACGAACACACCCTCCTCCCTCGGTCACACCACAGGAATGTCTGATGGAAGCAGCGGCAGGAGAGATTACCACACTCTCGAGGACAGGTTGGCACAACGTGTTTTACTCCACCAAGCATTCCCAGGGTTACCACACCCCCTCAACAAGCGGGGAAGCACACTTCACGCCCGAGGCCGCTGCCTCTCTCCAACTACAGTTCTCCCGTCACACGCACACGGCTCCCCTCAGCCCCCTCCCAGCACGACGACCGGCCCGGGCTCCCCCCGCCTCCTGCGGCGAGCGACCCCCGGCCTTCACAATCTCCCGCGCCTGGCACGCCCCGGTCCCGCTCCCCGCCCCGGCCGAGCCCTGGCTCGTCGTCGAGTCCCTCCGGCCGCAGTCGCCCACTGGGGGGAGGGGCGCGGGAGGCGGGGGCGGGCGCGCCTCCGCCTCACGCCACTACACGGGGGGAGAGAAGCGATCGCACCGCTCACCTGGCTCGGGCGGCTCCTCCCTCGCTCTCTGCCAGCGGAGCCGGGCTGTGGCTTCCGACGGAACCGCGGGCTGCCTGGCGGGCTGGAGGTCCGAGAACGAGAGGAGGGGGAGGGGGTCGGGATGCCGGGAGCCGCCTCCTTTCTCTTCCACCACCGCGGCTCCCGCAGCCAGGCCGGGCGCCCTCGCACACTCGCCCACTTTCTCACAGCCTCGCGGTCGGTGTGGCTCTCCCTCACCCCCCACTCCCACACACACTCGCCTCCACCCCCACACACACTCACACCCGGCCGCCCCTCGCTCCCTCGCCCCCTCGCTCCCTCACTCCCTCACTCGCCTGTAGTGCGCGCGCGCGCGCGACCCCGCTCACACACAGCGCGCGCGACGCCAGCGGAGACCGCCCCGCGCTCCCCCAGACCGAGGCGCCGCGCGCCGCTCGCCCGCGTGCAGAGGACCCTCGCGCGCCCCGGCCCCGCCCTCCAGGCGCGGTGGCGCGGAGGGCAGGGGCCGGGGGGCGGTGGCCGGCGGGGCAAGGGGCGGAGCCAGCACGCGGACCCCAGACGAGCCGAGCCTAGCGGATCCAACACCTGCGTCGGGACCCGTCCTCCCGGCTCCGGGTCCCCACTCGCAGCCATCGCTGGCCTCTCGGGTGGTGAAGGGGCGATGGAGGGCGCGCGCTGGGAGGGAAATGGGGGCGCGAGAGCGCTTCGAGGACGCGCTTTCCCCACCCGCCCCCAAACCGTCCTCACTAAGGAAGGAAAACGGGTGGGGGGGCGAGGTTTGTTCCCAACTCGAAACCGCGAGATTGATTCCTTCCGTTGTACACCCTCCCCACCCTCACAGTCCCTCCTAGGGCCCCATTCATCCACACTGCGAACCCTGACGCCAGCCCACCAAGCCTCTTGGGGACAGTGTGCTGTCTGCGTGTCCACGCCCAGCCCAGCTCAGCCCAGCCCACCACCCGCGCAGCCTTTCCGGTGCCCCCGCCTAGAGTCCCCTCAAGCGGTGGTCTCCCCCCTCCCAGAGGCAAAGACTGGGAACAAAGATCAATACCTATAAGGTCCTTATCCGTGTACGGAATAAAGACCTTGCCTCTGTACATTATGAGGCAAATTTTTAAACTACAATACACCATATATTCTCAGGACTTTAAGCAGGTTTAAAGATCTAGACGGGGTAGTGTGGTACAGCCAGCTTTGCACTTGGAAACCAGTATAACCCCCCCCCCCCCCGCCCCGCAAATCAGTTCCCTTAACTTCCTCCGAGCCTTTGTTATGAAAAGCTAGAAGTATATTTCAAGGTTCCTGTGAGAATGAAGTATATTTAGGAGCATTTTGAAAATCCTCAAGATGTCTATAAAAATTGTAGTCCAAAGGAAGCTAAGAATGTATGTTCAGCTATGATACTACTGTTAATTTTTCTAAATCATGAAGAATGAAAACAAAGGCAACAGATGACTGTGGGACTTTACATGGCAAATGCATTTCTAAATAACCTTACTCATTTATTACCACCAAGATCCCAGATATGAAATACCATAATGTCCTAACCAGTTTGCATTCTTCCAAGTCACATTCCATTCTGAATAGCCTCAGCCAACAAATTCTTCCCCGCACTCCATTCCCAATCTTTATGGTCTGCTTTTTTTTGCTGACTTCACTCAGTACTTAGTCCTTTAAGAGATACAACATAACCCAGGGTGGTAATTTCTGGACTGGATTAGATTTAAGTGATCTTCTAAAGTACCCTGACTTCTCTGTATCTTACTCTACCTGATTACACAAGTTATCTATAAAAATATTTTATAGAGGGCGCCTGGGTGGCTCAGTTGGTTAAGCAACTGTCTTCAATTCAGGTCATGAACTGGGAGTCCCAGGATCGAGTCCCACCTCGGACTCCCAACTCCACGGGGAGTCTGCTTCTCCCTCTGACCATCTCTCCTCTCATGCTCTCTCTCTCTCTCTCTCTCTCTCTCTCTCTCTCTCTCAAATAAAATCTTTAAAAAATATTTTATAGAAACCATAAAAGTAGTTACTTCATTGAGTTAGTATAAGGAGTAAAGGAGCTAATAAGTGTGTAAGACTTAAGGCCTGGCACAAATTGAGTGCTACTGTAAGTGATTACTGCTGTTATGTTTTGCCACTGATAGTGAACCTAGGATAGTGAACAGTTTTCACAAAGGACACATTTAGAGGAACAAATGTGCAACAGGACACACTACCTTCAGAAGAAAGGAAGAAAAGTTTACAGAGCTAAAATGTTTCTATTTATTTCCACCCTGATATTCATCTCCTGAAACAAAGTATATTCAACCTGAAGACAAAAGAGAAGCATTTTGTGATCAAGGAAACTTCCATCACAGAGATATTAACACAATGAGAATCTGGCAAAAGATAAAGTGAGAAATTGACACAGGGAAAAGGATGCGTGACTGGCCCAGGAGATTATCAGTAATACCTAGCCTGTCCATTACTCTTAGTGTTAAGAAACCCAATTCTGGGTAACCATGCATCACCCAGAAAAGGAAGGGTGAAACTGTGGGTACAAAGTATTAGACTATTAATTCACTGGCCATCTGCCTTTAAAAAAATGCTATCTATAAACGTACTGTCATTAGATGCCAGATACATCCAAAGAAATTAATAATGTATATAACATTGCTCTCCACTAAAAGTAGTCAGAAAGTAACAAAAAACAGAATGAGTTTTCTGTTTTCTTAAGATTTTGTCTATTTTAGAGTGTGTGTGCACAGGCACTGGGGGGGGGCAGAGGGACCGGGAGAGAGAGAATCCTCAAGCCCACTCCCCTACAGAGAGCAGTGTGAGCTCAATCTCATGACCCTGAGATCATGACCCCAGACAAAATCAAGAGTCTGACACCTAACCTACTGAGCCACCCAGATGCCCTGAAAAAAAGCCAAGGATATGGCTCATTTTAAACCAACTGTTATTATATATTTACATTAATGATAATCAAATTCATACTTTATATTTTTGTATGAAGTAATGAGGGAAAAGCAATTATTTTTGGTATTTCCATAATGAAAAGGAAGGTCCAGAAAAGCTTGGTTTCCTAGACTCAGTCGTAATCTTTGTACTTTTATGGTTGATATGTTTAAGACAGGTATGGACTCACATCTCCTTTGGGTAGCAATGTATGCTCAAAAGTACTTCTGGGGCACCTGGCTGGCTCAGTGGGTAGAGCATGTAACTCTTGATCTGGGGGTTCTGAGTTTGAGCCCCATGATGGGGTAGAGCTTCCTTTAAAAAGTATTTTAAGTAGCTTGTCTTGGTTTTTAACCAATCATTTTTAACCATTAAATTAATATTCTTCAGCCAGTTCAATCCCTTGAGAAGAACATAACTAGCCTAGCATCTCTAGAGTCAGATAAATTTGACTTGAAATCCCAGCTTTATTAGTGGCATGTGATTGATGTTTCAACTCTATGAGCCTCAGCTATCTCATCAACAAAATAAAGATGAAGTAACTCAAACATAACGCAGTACATAGTAAGTGCCCCCAAAATATTAGCTATTGGAGCGGATGGCTGGCTCAGTTGGTAGAACACATGATTCTTGATCTTGGGGTTTTGAGTTTGAGACCCACATTGAGTGTAGAGGTTAAAAATAAAATCTTAGGGGAACTTGGGTGGCTCAGTCAGCTAAGTGGCTGCTTTCAGCTCAGGTCATGATTTCAGTCCTGGGATGGAGTTCGTACTGGGCTCCCTGCTTGTCAGGAAGTCTGATTCTCCCTCTTCCTCCATGTGCCCACTCTGTCTCGAAAAAATAAAACCTTTTAAAATAAGCAGATAAAGACTATTTGAGAGAGAGTGCAAGAGAAAGAGCACAAGTGGGGAGCTGAAGAAGAAGCAGGCTCCCGCTGATCAGGAAGCCCACCTTGGGGATTGATTCCCGGACCCTGAGATCATGACCTTAGCAGAAGGTAGATGCTGAACTAAGCCACCCTGGTGCCCCAAGAAACACTTCTAAAACACCTCATAAAATTCAATGAGTGGGTGCCTGGGTGACTCAGTCCTTAAGCATCTTTCTGCTCAGGTCATGATCTCAGTGTTCTGGGATCAAGCCCCACATTGGGCTCCCTGCTCAGGAGGAAGCCTGCTTCTCCCTCTCCCACTCCCCCTCCTTGTGTTCCCTCTCTCACTGTCGAATAAGTAAATAAATAAATCTTTTTAAAAAAGAAAAAGAAAATTCAACGAGTTCATGAAAGCTAAAAAATCTCCCCTAACAAAGTTGTCCAGGTCCAACCAACTCCATGTCTCTGATCAGACTTGTGTTGCACTGGTGTATCTCTACATCAGGCAGAAAAACATAACTCATATATTAATATCTAAAATGCACATCAAACAAAACTCTTCAAGTACCCCCATAGACACCATCTGGTGCCAATCTTTCCCTCCCGGCTTTAGACAAGGAAACAAGCTGGGATTTAACCAAAATTAAAGTCCTCAAAGTAGTAAAAAGGAGAATTGTAAACAGGAATGAATCCAGGATCGTATTCAGTACCTCAAATAGTGTTCTTTAGGCCGTTAGCTAAGTGATTACTGTAAAATTCTTATTGGTGGAGAAAAGTGGGTGTCACATCAGAACCTACAGTCACAAATAAGGAATGGTGGCTGCAGCTGCGTTGATCCAGCTCTCCCCACTGCTTCCTCTCCCTGAACCAGCCGGCTAGAACCAGCCCGACAACAACAGTCTTCACAGTTAGCATAGCTAAATACTGATCTAGCCTTTCCCCACCCACATCCCTCCTCCTTTTCCGCCACTCCATTTCTACACATTAAACTGAGCATCTAACTATGCTAAGAAAATGCCAATGCCAGACACAAAGGAGGATGGGGGCGGGGGAGGCAGTGAACACCGTAGGTTTGCTAAATCAGAAGAAAAGGGTGTAAAGAAAGATAAGACTTAAAAGAGTAATGTAGGTTTCTCTCTCCTTTTTTAATTGTATCTGGTTGTTAGGAATATTTCTTTTTCTCTATTACACAGGAATAACCTGGAATGCTTGTTTAAAATGCAGATTCCTTGGCCCTCACCTCTGACCTTTTGACTCAGCCTGTGTATCCACATTTTTTTTTAAAGATTTTATTTAGGGGCGCCTGGGCGGCTCGGTGGGTTAAGCCACTGCCTTCGGCTCAGGTCGTGATCTCAGGGTCCTGGGATTGAGTCCCACATCGGGCTCTCAGCTCAGCAGGGAGCCTGCTTCCCTCTCCCTCTCTCTCTGCCTGCCTCTCTAACTACTTGTGATCTCTGTCAAATAAATAAAACCTTTAAAAAAAAAAAAGATTTTATTTACTTGAGAGAAAGAGAGTAGAGACAGTCAGAGGGAGAAGCAGACCAGATTCGGGACTTGGTTCCTGACTCCAGGGTCGCCACCGGAGCCCAAGGTAGTCACTTAAGCAGTCGCTTAACCAACTGAGCTACCCAGGTGCCCTGTGTATCTCCATTTTGAGACAAACTCAACACTTACAGAATCAGCCATGACTGCATTTTTAATTCGCATCCTAAGTAATTCTTAGACACATGGAAGTTTGAGATTAATGTCTTAAAGAGAGAAATAACCATTTGTAAAATGTTATGTAAAGCCATCAACATTTATTAACTCATTTTAGCCTCAGACAACTTGGTAAGGTTAAGCTTAGATTGTGAGTCCCCTCTGACAGAGAAAAGTGAGGCAAGGAGATTAAATCATTGGTGGTAATTTCCTAGTCTCTTGTTCCCTCTTCACTGGAGTATCTTAAAAGTATATCAATCCGGGAGCACCTGGCTGTCTCATTTGGTAGAACATGCGACTCGATCTTGGGATTGAGTTTAAGCCCCATGTTCGGGGTAGTCCATGCGTAGGGGGATGTGGTAACTGGGTAGTAGGCATTAAGGAAGGAACATGATGTAATGAGTACTGGGTGTTATATGCAACTGATGAATCACTAAATTCTACCTTTGAAACTAATACAGATATGTTAACTACATTGAATTTAAATAATTTTTAAAGATTTATGTATTTATTTATTTAACAGAGAAAGATCACAAGTAGGTAGAGAGGCAGGCAGAGAGAGAGGCAGGCAGAGAGAGAGCGCGAGATAGGCAGAAAGAGATCGAGAAGCAGGTTCCCCGCTGAGCAAAGAGCCCGATGTAGGGCTCGATCCTAGGACCCTGAGATCACAACCTGAGCTGAAGGCAGAGGCTTTAACCCACTGAGCCACCCAGGAGCCCCAATAATTTTTTAATCTAAAAAATTTTTTTTAAAAAGTTTATCAATCTGGGAAGAATAACAGAAACCTAAATGAATTAGTAGACACTTCAACCACAGAAATACTGATGATGATTATTTTTTTTTAAAGATTTTATTTATTTATTTGACAGATAGAGATCACAAGTAGGCAGAGAGGCAGGCAGAGAGAGAGAGGAGGAGGCAGGTTCCCTGCTGAGCAGAGAGCCCGATGTGGGGCTCGATCCCAGGACGCTGGGACCATGACCTGAGCCGAAGGCAGAGGCTTTAACCCACTGAGCCACCCAGGCGCCCAATTTTTTTTAAAGGTTTTATTTGGGGCACCTATGTGGCTCATTAGGTGGAATGTCTGCCTTCAGCTCTGGTCATCATTCCGGAGCCCTGGGATCAAGTCCCAGGTGGGGCTCTCGGCTCGTCGGGGACTCTTGCTTCTTCCTCTGCACCTCCCCTGCTTGTTCTCGCTCTCTCTCTCTCAAATAAGTAACTTCTTTTTTAAAACAAGATTATTTATTTATTTATTTATTTATTTATTTGACAGAGAGAGAGAGAGAGAGAGAGAGAGACAGAGGGAACAAAAGCAGGAGGAGTGGGACAGGGGAAAGCAGGCTTCCCACCAAGCAGGGCACCCGATGTGGGCTCAGTCCCAGGACCCCTGGGATCATGACCCAAGCCAAAGGCAGACCCTTAAACACTGAGCCACCCAGGTGCCCCAAATAAATAGAATTTTTAAAAAAAGATTTTATTTATTTATTTGACAGAGAAAGAGATCACAAGTAGGCAAGAGAGGCAGGCAGAGAGAGAGGTAGAAGCAGGCTCCCTGCTGAGCAGACGCCCATGTTGGGCTCGATCCCAGGACCCTGAGATCATGACCTGAGCCGAAGGCAGAGGCTTAACCCACTGAGCCACCCAGGTGCCCCTAAAATGTATATTTTAAAATATTTTATTTATTTGACAGAGAGAGAGAGCACAAGCAGGCAGAGTGGCAGGCAGAGGCAGAGAGAGAAGCAGGCTCGCCGCTGAGCATGGAGCCCAACGGGGGACTCAATTCCAGGACTCTGGGATCATGACCTGAGCTGGCAGCAGCTTAACTGACTGAGCCACCCAGGCATCCTGAAAGACTGTTTTTGGTTTTTTTTGTTTTAAAGATTTTATTTATTTGACAGGCAGAGATCACAAGTAGGCATAGAAGCAGGCAGAGAGAGAGGAGGAAGCAGGCTCCCCGCTGAGCAGAGAGCCCGATGCAGGGTTCCATCCCAGGACCCTCCTGGGATCATGACCCAAGCTGAAGGCAGAGGCTTTAACCCACTGAGCCACCCAGGCGCCTCCTGAAAGACTGTTATTTAAACCACACAAGGGCTGTGCGGACCTTTCACAATTTATCTCACTATCAGTGCCACAAATCATTAACATTTACATATTGAATAAGAATTCTAGAAGCAGGGGCGCCTGGGTGGCTCAGTGGTTAAGCTGCTGCCTTCGGCTCAGGTCATGATCTCAGGGTCCTGGGATCGAGCCCCGCATCGGGCTCTCTGCTCTGCGGGGAGCCTGCTTCCTCCCCTCTCTCTGCCTGCCTCTCCGCCTGCTTGTGATCTCTCTCTCTGTCAAATAAATAAATAAAATCTTAAAAAAAAAAAAAAAAAGAATTCTAGAAGCATTCTAATGATCTAGCACCACCATGACTGTCCCGGTCAGCTTTGCTGTCTTCTGCACACTAAAAAAGTTAGACTGTGAAGCCCTATTCATGAGTATAAATTCATTTGTTCTCCTCAGTGCAAAGAAACAGAGCAATTTAGGGGTGGGGGGATGGCGTAACTGGGTAGACATTAAGGAGGACAGGTGATGTAATGAGCAATGGGTATTATATAAGACAGATGAATCCCTGACCTCTACCTCTGAAACCAATACTACTTTATGTTAACTGAATTTAAATAAGAAGAAATAGCAGTATCTATTCTGTCCAGATTCATTTTATTTTATAATCAGATTTATTCAGAGAGGGAAGAAGGGCAGAGGAGAGGGACAGAGAGAATCCCAAGCAGACACTCACACTGCCCCCTGCTGGGCACGGAGCCCCTATGCAGGTAGGGTTTAATCCCATGACCCTAAGATCAGAACCTGAGCCAAACAGATGCCTAACCAACTGAATCACCCAGGTGCCCCTTTCATTTTGTTCTTAGATCACTTCTGTTTTCTTGGCTTTCAAACCCCAGATTGATCATTGAGTTAATTATTTTTTAACTTTTATTCTTTTTATTTTTGAGTTATTATCATATTATTATTGTTAAGATTCATTTATTTGACAGAAGGCGCACAAGCAGGGGGAGTAGAAGAGGGAGAAGCAGGCTCCCCGCTGAGCAGGGAGCCTGATGTGGGACTCGATCCTAGAACCCTGAGATCACAACCAGAGCTGAAGGTGGCCTCTTAACCAACTGAGCCACCCAGGTGCCCCTGAGTTAGTTCTAACTCTTCCTTGCTTTTAATTAGCCTTACTTCCATCAACTCCACCTGAATTCCCAAACTCTTTGATTTTTCTTCTCTCTCTCAATGCTTTGCAACTGGAATTTTATCCTAACAGCACAATATAAAGTCAAAAGAGACAATGAAGAGAGAAAGAAAAAAAGAAATCCATGTTGGGTGACACAATGGAATTACCAGACAAGTCTCTAATACACAGGTTCTCTAATCCTTCTTGCTTCTTTCCCAGAACTTTTCTGGGCAACCAGAATAGACAACCTAGACTAAAACAGAGGATCTATAATAGTGACTTGCTTAGTAAAGAAACGAATGAAAACATAGGAATGAGAAAACTACCAGAAAAATACTTGAAACATGTATAGTTTATAGTCATCTGTACCCAGACTCATAAACCTAAAATGTCTGAAGATTATGGAACATGCTCAGAGCTTTTAAGGAAGCTTTTAGAGCTTTTAAACCTTGTAATAACATTGTAAGAACCCTACTGGATTTCAGTGTTTTCTTTTACAAGTGAGCAAACTGAGGCACAGAGAGGCCAAATAACTTTTCCAAACTCACACAGCTTTAAGTGACATAACCATAGCTAGAGTCCAAGCATCAAACTACATACTCTTAACCATTTCTTCTAATCCCTCCAAAGACTATAAAACTGGTTTTCTCTGCAGTCCCCCACTTCTTAGTACAGCAGCCCTCCTTACCCGTGGTTTTGCATTCTGTCGTTTCAGTTACCCACAGTCAACCAAGGTCAGGAAGCAGATGATCCTCCTCAACAGCAGCTTAACCCAATGTCACATGTCATTCATCTCACTTCATCTCATCACACAGGCATTGTGTCATCTCACAGCATCACAAGAAGGGGAGTTTGGCACAAGATATTTGAAACCACATTCATGTAACTTTTTTACAGTAAATTATTTTAATTGTTCTCTTTTATTATTTTATCGCTAATCTCATACTATACACAATTTATAAATTAAACTTTATCACGGGTGTGCATGTATAGGAAAAAACATAAGCCTCGATACTATCTGTGGTTTCAGGGCCCCACTGGGGGTCTTAGAACATATCCCCGGTGGCTAAGGGTGGTACAAGTATATATAAAGTTTTATTCAGGTATCAATGCCTGCGGTTTTGGCTTATGTCTCCAGTATCATATAGAGAATGTTTGCAAAGACATGTATCAGAATTTGTCACAAAGGATCTAAGAGTCCATTAGCCAAGCATACCTATAAAGACTGAACAAAAATTACTTAATACCTGTTATTGCCTGGGTGATTTAGTCCTTAAGTGTCTGCCTCTGGCTCAGGTCCTGATTCCTGGGATCAAGCCCTATATCAGGCTCCCTGCTCAGAGGGAAGCCTGCTTCTCCCTCTCTCACTCTCCCTGCTTGTGTTCCCTCTCTAGCTGTGTTTTTCTCTGTCAAATAAATCTTAAAAAAAAAAAAAAAAGTACTAATCCATTTAAGTCATAAATGAATTTGCTGAAGTCATGAAAGCTTTATCATTACGCTTTTTCTCAATGGTGAAGGATTAAAAAATAAACTACTGCCTTACAAGGGACCAGGAAATGTGCTGAGGTTTAAAAAGGGACCAAATGACACACTAGGGCAAAAAGTAGTTAAACCAGAAACTCGGAGGTTAGCAGAGAAACCAGGGTTTGGTGCCTAACAGAGGGCAAAAGTAGGCCAGTGTCCCTGGCAGTCACAGCTGATGTCATCTGAGAAATGTGGTAGGAGAAGGGGAGGTAAAATTTAAGGTGGAAAAGTAGCGAGACTCTTTGAGAGGGAGAGCTGTTAAGCGGGCTGGTGAGGAATTTTGCAGAGCCGAGCTTAAATTGGCCTTTCAGCCTTTCGTAGGCCGATGGCAGAAAACAGCAGACGCACCATTTCCTCCTCCCCCTCCCAGCCTGCCTTTGCCCAGGCCTCATCCCTGCCTCCTATCACCACCAGACCCCCTCTGCTGGAGACAAAGACAGCAGAGAAAGGAACAAGGAGAAAGACAAGCCTGAAAAATAATTAGTTTGATAAAGGAGAGACAGGTGAGGAAAGAAGTGAAAGAGAGTTTTAATCAAATCCAGGGAACCATGATTGAGAGGAGGAAATAACAAAGGAGAGAGGCAGATTTAAAAAAAAAAAAAAAAAACCAGTAGGAAGGGAAGGAGGAAAAGATGGCTGAATGAAACAAAAGACTTATTAATTAATGGGGCAAAAGTAGCATTGGAAATGTAATTATAATAATTTCTAACCTTAAAAAATGACGTGAATAAAGAACTGAGAAAGACATTGTAATGATTACGATTTGAAACTAAAAAAATGTATTTAGTGTTTCGGCAATAAAGCAAAACAATAAAGCTCCCAACTGGAACTTCCCCTTCCCAGCCTGCATCCAAGTTCAAAGTGATGCTGCCTCCGTGTTGATCTGTTTAGATCTACAAGTTCTTTTGCCAAAGTTAAATATTTCATTAGTCCCTGTTAAATTTTGACAATAATTGTAGTATTAATAACAATAACTATCTTTGGAGTGTGGAGATAGGGCATGTTCCCACAACCCCTGCTTTTTTTTTTTTTTAAGATTTTATTTATTTATTTGTCAGAAAGAGAGAGAGAGAAAGCACACAAGCAGGCAGAGAGGCAGGCAGAGGCGGAGAGAGAGGCAGGCTCCCTGCTGAGCAAGGAGCCCGATGTGGGACTCGATCCCAGGACCCTGGGATCATGACCTGAGCCAAAGGCAGCGGCTTAACCCACTGAGCCACCCAGGCGTCCCCCCACAACCCCTGCTTTTGAAATGTCATGCACGTTGTATTATTTTAATCACCACAAAGGTAATTCTCTAATCCTATTCAATTAAATCTCTCTCTCTTTTATCTTTTTTAAAGATTTTATTTATTATTTGGCAGAGAGAGACATAGCAAGAGAGGGAACACAAGCAGGGGGAGTGGGAGAGGGAGAAGCAGGCTTCCCATTGAGCAGGGAGCCTGATGCAGACTGGGTCCCAGGACTCTGGGATCATGACCTGAGCTGAAAGCGGACCCTTAAGGACTGAGCCACTCAGGCACCCCCCAATTAAGTCTCTGATCAAAACTGAATGACATTCCATAATGTCCATCTGCTTTCCTATTTAATAGCAACAACAACATGAACCCTCTTTTTTCTTTTTAAAAACCATTAATGCTCCTGTTTGGATAACTGTTAAGTTTTAAAACAACCCCCGGAGTAACCAAAATATACCTGTAATATTCATGTTTACATAGACCCTGTCTCGAGAGAAATAAGAAAAACTAGGAACCATCTCACCAAGGTGCAGGAAGAACTAGGGAAATATAATGCCTATTATCAGGAAGAATGCTACTTTTCTCTCCCTCCTCTTCTCAAGTTCCTATGGAGGGAATGTTTATTGTTTGATCTTCTATTTTCTCATTCCCTCTTTTTCAAATCTTTTTTTTCTCTTGTTGAAACAGGTCTCTTTATTTCCAGCTCATGTTGCCCCCATATTTCCTTCGGACTTTGTTGTGTCTTGGCTTAGTCGGCTAGACTTCCACTAAACTTTCAGAACTGGAATCAGAACAGTGCATTTGGCAAAAAGTCCGTCACACATACCACACAACCACAAACAAGCACTCTGACTGCAAAATCCTTTCAACAATACATTCCCGTTTCTTGCACTCAGCAGTTCACACAGACCCATGATCTGAAATCAGCAACACACGCATTCACATACATTCTGCATGCACACAGCCTCTGCAGTCAGCTCACAAAGACACAGTATCTGCAGAAAGGTCTTTGCAGGCAGCAGGCGCCGCCAGTACATTCTCCTCCCCTCTTCTAAGCTCTTCCTCACTGGCTCTTTCTCCCAGCCACCTCCCCCCTGCTGCCTGGCAGAGGCTCCCCTCCTTTTCCTGCAGTTCTGGAAGTCGTGACTGCAGTGCTATCCATCACCCTCCCAACAGGTCCTCGGGCAAAGGAATTGTTTCTTGAAGCTCAATTTTCTCCTGACCGAGAACTTGCTTCACCAAAGGGGCTGTCGGAACAGAATCTTCTTCTGGAACACAACACTGTAGGCTGAGTCCTAGTGACCTAACTTATTCTAGCGAAGCCTCATTTCTACATGGAGAAAGCAGGGAGGAAAGAAAAAGAAAGAAAACAGAAAAGAGGGAAAGAAGTGGAAAAGAGAAAGCCCTGGTAGAAATTTCAAGGACAACTGGAATAAAAGCAAAAAAAAAACAAAAAAACAAAAAAAACAAAAAACCCAGACTTAAGAAGCACAGAGGGGAGAGCCGAGGAAGAGAGAGAAAATGGAGCTGGTGTGAAAGTAAAAGGAGAACAAAGAACCGAGATAGAATTATGACAGATTAGTTAAAATAGCTTCTCAAACTTTTTGTTACCCAGTAAGTTACTGTGGTAACCCTAGAAGTAGAAGAGATTAGAAAGTTAAAAAGACATTGGTGAGGGGCGCTGGGGTGGCTTAGCTGGTTAAGCATTTGACTCTTGATTTTGGCTCAAGATTCCGTCTCTCCCCTTACCCCTCCCCCGCTCTCCCTCTCTTTAAATTAAAAAAAAAAAATCAGTGATAAAGACTACTGATGAGATTATATATTTTGAAATTCCCTTAAAAGACACCCATCACATATATCTGACCAAAGATTCAAACAACCAATGTGAAAGTATTTAACGATGGTTGGAGAGAAGGTACACTTAAATATCAGTTAAAACATGATATTTGTTGCAAATACGCCAGTATTTGAGATATATTAAATATTTATTTGCTGTTTATCTGAAATTCAAATTCATTTGGCTTATCTTATCTACCAATCATATCCTCAGAGGATCTCGACACAAGCTCAGGTCAGGTCTGAGAAATACTGGAACAAAGTAAGAAAGCAGGCATTTAGCAAGACCACGAGGAAGTGGTTGCAAAGTGTAGATTCCTACCCTCAACACAAACATATGAAATCGCCAAAAGAGCTCAAGAGTTTTTTGACATGCACTGGATAATTTTGACACACTGAAGTTTGATAACCCCTGATTTTCTCAATTCTTCCACAGAGCCCTTCCTAAATCTACATGAAATATGTTAAATTAACTAATAAACAAGGGGACCATTAAACTGAGGCTCTACGTAAGAAACCAAAATCAGCCTATAAATATCTCAAGGTTACAAAATTTAACGCTAAGGACAGCCAGTCACAAACGGCCAAATCAACTAAATGATGAAGCAATTAATCTCCCTGCTTTTGCCTTTTTTCTCTAAAAGTCTCTCAGGGGTACCAGGGAGGTTCAGTAGGTTAAGCAGTCAGTTAACTTCTGCTGTGGTCATGGTCTCAGGGTCCTGAGATCGAGTACCACTTTGGGCTCCTGGTTCAGCGGTGAGTCGGCTTCTCCCTCTCCCTCTGCTCTTCCCCTCGTGTTCTTTCTCTCTCTCTCAAATAAATAAAATCTTTAAAAAATTTATTTTAAAAAAAAGAATAAAAAAGTCTCTCTCAGAGTTTCTGAGCGTAATGCACTCCTAACCACCATCCAGTCTGGTGCTGCCCAATTCAAATCAATTTTTGTTCAAATAAACTCTTAACAATTTTAATATGCCTGAGTTTATATTTTTAATAGTTCTGGTGTTAGCAGAGGGAACCAAAGGAGATCCCTGATAACCCCCAGAGGCAAAGAGCAACCCAGTGAGCCAGGTAAATACCCAGTGAGCCCGATAAGCTCACTGCTTTTTCCCTGTGTCTGGAGGTTAGGGGTTCATGCCTCTCTGACCTTAGCTCTGTAACTTTTGTGTTATGAGCTTGATTCGAGCATTTCTTTTTCCAGACTGGCTTTAGGAATAAGCCAGAATTGAAGTGGGCCCAGCTCAGTGTTGGCGGAGGTCATCAAGAGAACATGACCTCGCCCAGCTGAATGCAGGGTGGACCTGGATAATTGGAGGGCCCCCTCCCTCACCCCATCTTTGGAATGTGCATTCTGCTTGCCTTCCCTATTCCCAGAAGCTGCCAAGGACACAGCCTTCAGACAGAAACATGGTGTCGATGTGGGAAACAGAGGCAGAAGAAAATTATTAAATTCGCTTACCTTCTGACAAGCCCTTGAAACAGGCAGAGTGACTCTCTTCTAGGGACTCAATTACCCTCACCTTGAGGCTTTGCTAAGGCCAAAGGACAATCCTAGCCTGACCGACCCCCTACCCCCAACAAGGATCCTGTAAGTCTACTTTAACAATTCCTTAGGAAACTTTATCTCTAAACCTCCAAGATAGTATCGACAATCATTCCCAAGCATAAGGCCCACTGATAAACATCTAAAGAGTCTTACGAGAAGGTTTCATTACTGGTAATGAATAACCTTTCCCCCAGACAATAGCTAGCCCCTCAAGGCTCTAGAAACCTTGCTTCCAAAATTCCTTAGAGACTTATACCATCCCTAATCCCCTCCCAACTTACAAGCATATAATAGACCGCTCCTCACATCCCCAGGGCAGCAGCTCTTCCTGCCCACGGGTCCTGTCCCCGTGCTTTAATAATCCACCATTTTGCACCAAAGATGTCTCAAGAATTCTTTCTTGGTCATCAGCTCCGGACTTCACCCCACCGAACCTCACCTATGTTCTAGAACTTCATCAGTGTTGAGGCTATCTGAACTACAAATGTGACTAAACCCAGGTACGGCCTCTATATCAACTTTTAAGATTTGGCAGGTAGGTCCACAGATCTACTCATCCTGAGGCCACCTAAGACAAACCTTGTAAGATCTTTTGCTTCTGAAACCTGCCATTTACCCATCTGGAAAAGTCTGCCTTTCAGTCTCTCCTTGTCCACTCCATATAGGTCCAATGGGCAACCCAACAACTGGTGAGCCACCCAGGAGAGTGAAAAAATGGCCCTTGGGAAGGATAGAGGTGTCTGCAAGGGAGATCCCACAGTGGCACTGACTTCTAAGTCATCGGGAGAGGTGGCTTCTATGTTTGATGCTTATAGATCACTATATTAGAATAAGGACACCCTGAAAGTGCAGGCTGGTTTGATGTGCTTATTTGATGAACTGTAGAGTATACTGCAGAAAAGGGGGACACATGACCGCTGTGATGGGCTGGCTTCTCCTGTGGACAGCCTAGCCGGCCACCAATATCCAACGAGACACTGAAGCTGGCGTTAGAAAGCTGAAGGAAAAGCTAAGAGAAGGGCATGAAGGTTTCCACTCTTCTGCTAGCTTTGGGGCTAGCCTAGCTGACAAAGTGGAAAAGCGGAATAATCTGGAAACCTTAGTGTGTCATTTTCAAAAGCGAGGGGGATACGGATTAAGGTCTGACTGCCTGTGACAAAGCTTGATTAGGATGCTAAATGGTAGAATTCCCTGGAAAAGGGATGTGAATGAAGAGGGTGTTGTGATGATTGACAAGGAAAGGAATAAAATGCCCCGTGCTGTCAATGCCCAAAACAAAAGCAATTTTTAAGTAGCAATCATTCCAAAATGCCTAGGGCAAAATTTAACATTCTTTTGCTGCTGCCTTGAAACTGTAAATCTTATCATGTCTTTGAAATGTAAAGACCTAGGGGTTATCCAAAACTTTGCAGGAGGAGGCTGAAGATAAAAAAGGAGCAAAAAGAGAATTTTTCAAATACAGTCCTTTGTAAGTTCCCTTGCCCCTAAAGTACTACGCTGTAGCCTCCAAAAGATCACAAATATCAATAAAAAGCTTTAGCCATGGGAGTGAAATACAAGTTATCTGTACTGATGTATGTTCTGTATATAATTTTTCTTTAACCTCTAGGGTATTGCCAAAATTGATTTATAAAACAAGCAAGGGTTTTTTGTTTTTGTTTTTTTCAAAACTACTAGAAATAATAAGGGTGGAAGGAAATGACTGCATGAAAAGAAGGTAAGGGAAGTAGAATGTGATAGAATTTTTTGAGAGGGTAAAGAAAGATGTGAAGGACATGGCGGCGGGGCAGCGGTTGTTGGGGGGTTGTTCTGTTTTGGTAAAGGCCGAAAGAAAGTAATTTTGTCCTAAAATAAAGTTACTGTTCCAAGATGAAAAAAATAATAAGATAGGATAAAGCTGAATGGATACAAAAACTTTTTTTTTTAAGATTTTATTTGTTTATTTGACAGAGATCACAAGTAGCAGAGAGGCAGGCAGAGAGAGGAAGGGAAGCAGGCTCCTTGCCCAGCAGGGAGCCCGATGTGGGGCTTGATCGCGGGACCCTGAGATCATGACCTGAGCTGAAGGCAGAGACTTAACCCACTGAGCCGCCCAGGCACCCCAAGGCCTGTTGCCTCATATGCCAGACTGGGGACCCCATCAAGGCACCCAATACTGTGAAGGTATGGAAGGTGCAAGAAACTCACCATGGGGGGCGCCTGGGTGGCTCAGTGGGTTAAAGCTTCTGCCTTCGGCTCAGGTCATGATCTCAGGGTCCTGGGATCGAGCCTGGCATTGGGCTCTCTGCTTAGCAGGGAGCCTGCTTCCTCCTCTCTCTGCCTGCCTCTCTGCCTGCTTGTGATCTCTGTCGGATAAATAAATAAAATCTTTAAAAAAAGAAACTCACCATGGATCAAGGGGTTATGCTGCTGAGAAACCAAACCTCATCATGCCTGAGAAAGGAATTATCTCCTGGAATTTGCAATGGGACATTGCACAGGATGGATGAGTTACTTTGCATCCCTAGGTAATGGGGAACTACTCAGTCTCCACTGAAGATCCAACTGTCCTGTTGCAAACCAAAGCTGTAGAAACCGTTAGCTAACATCATGCTTAATAGTGAGATACGAGGGGCGCCTGGGTGGCTCAGAGGGTTAAGCCGCTGCCTTCGGCTCAGGTCATGATCTTGGGGTCCTGGGATCGAGTCCCGCATCGGGCTCTCTGCTCAGCAGGGAGCCTGCTTCCCTTCCTCTCTCTCTCTGCCTGCCTCTCTGCCTACTTGTGATCTCTCTCAGTCAAATAAATAAATTAAAAAAAAATCTTTAAAAAAAAATAGTGAGATACGAGACAATTTCCCACTAGGATCATAAACAAGGCAAGGTATCTCCTCTCATCACTGCTTTCAACATTATTGAAGTCCAGCTATTGCAGTAAAACAAGAACAGCAAAGAGGTGTATGCATTGAGAATGAAGAAATAAAATTGTCTTTATTTGCATATGACTTGATCATCTATGTAGAAAATGTCAAGGAATTGAACAAAAAAACCCTCCTGAACTAATAAGGGATCATAGCAAGGTTACAGAATACAAATTATAAAATACTCACTTTTTTTTCATATACCAGTAATGAACAACTGGAATTTGAAATTTAAAAAATACCATTTATGGGGTGCCTGGGTGGCCCAGCAGGTTGCGAATCCACCTTCTGGTTTGGGCTCAGGTCATGAACTCAGGGTCATGAGATGGACCCTGAGCTGGGCTCTTCACTCAGTATGGAATCTGCTTGAGATCCTTTCTCTCTCCCTCTGCCCCTCACCCTGCTCTTGGGCTCTCAAATAAACAAATAAATCTAAAAAATTTTACATTAATGATAACCTGAAAGGAAAAGCTGTTTCTTCTCTCTTCACAGAAGTTCTGCCAAATGTGTAGGGTTATTTAACTCATTAATCAATTGTCAAACTCCAAGTGGGTATCCCACAGTTAAATTCGACACCAGCTACCTGGAGTTAAGGTCAGATTCCACAAGTCAGGGGCTCAGTCCCACTGACTACTCCCATCTATCAATTGACATCCTGCCTCCAGTACTTCTAACAACTAGAAATCAGGAGTCCGTCCTGGAGTTCAATAATTTGCTAGAATGGCTCACAGAAATCAAGGAAGTGCTTTCCTTACTGCCCACTTATTACAACGACTACAACTCCTGAGCAGCTAAATGATTAAGGTCGCGTAAGATAAGGTATGAGGAATGAGTGCACAGAGTGATGAGGGAGCGGAAGGCTGGCTGAACACAGAGCACAAGCAGATACACTGCAACCCCCACCCCCACCCCCCCGGGTGGGACATGTGTGACATTTTCCCAGGAATCTCCCATCGATCTTGATCTTATTGTTAATACCTTCCTAGAGGGGAAAACCACCTTAATTTGATAATGGCGAGGCCTCTGGTATCTTGCACGTATATCCTCTTTAGCATATGAAATTTCTTTTGAACCCTCCCCTTTCCTTACTCCCCCGCAACTCCACTCCTCAAGACCCCAGTGCAGCAGCTCTTTCTACCCACGGTCCCGTCCCCGTGCTTAAATAAATCACCATTCTGCACCAAAGGCGTCCCAAGAATTCTTTCTTGGTTGTGGGCTCCAGACCTCACCCCACCGAACCTCACCTATATTCCAAAACCACCTCAAGAACTTCCATGTTATCCCAGAATGTGTTCACCCAAACAGCAGCTCTTCAAATCCGGCGGATGGAGATTTCATTACAAAGGGGTAGTTAATTACATCAATGGCCAGGAGGAGTTACTGCTTCCCTGGAGGTAGGACTCAAAGTTCCAGCCCTCTAACCACGTGGTTTGTTCCCCTGGCAACCAGCACCCGTCCAGAGGCTCTCTATCCTTGAGCCCAGAGCTGGCAACCACCAGTCACCTCATTTGCATAGAAAAAGACAGGAATCAATGCCAAGAGTTTTAAGAACTGTATGTGAGGAGTTAAGACTAAATATATATTACTTACGATGTCCCAGCACCCAACAAAACCAATACTTATATACAAATCTGATAAAAACTTAGTATAAAGCTACGGTAATCAAGACAGTGTAGCATTGGCAAAGGAATAGACAAATACATCAAAGTAACAGAACAGAGGGCTCAGAAATAGACCCACATAGAGTCAGCTGATCTTTGGCAAAGGAGCAAAGGCTATACAATGGATCAAAGACAGTCCAACATATCATGCTGAACAATTGGACCGCCACATGCAAAAACAACAAAAAAAAATCCACTAATCTAGAAATAGAACTCACAGCCTTCTCGTGATCTCAGGGTCATGAGTTCAAGTCCCATGTTGGGCATAAAGCTTACTTTTAAAAAAACTAGGCAGAGCACATTTAGGGCAGTGAACCAGTATGATACTCTAATGGTGGATCCATGTCACGATTCATTTGTCATGACCCACAGAACTTAAAACAGCAAAAATGAACCTTAAGGTAAACTCTGGGCTTTGGGTGATAGCGATGTGTTGATGAAGAGTCAGTGATCCGGCTTTAGAATACAGGGGAGGTTTGGCGGGGTGAGGTCCAGAGCTGATGACCAAGAAAGAATTCTCGAGACAACTTTGGTGCAAAATGATGGTTTTACTAAAGTAGGGGGACAGGACCTGTGGGTGGCTGCTGCACCAGGGTTTAGCCGGGACTGATTAGATATTTGGGAGTTGGGAGAGGTAAGGAGAAGGGTGGTTCCAAAAGAACGTCCCATATGCTAAAGATGACCCATAGGATAATGCTAAAGAGGACAAGGTAAGGCTGTTTTCACCTCTGGCAAGGTATTAACATTAAAAGAGTTGGGAGATTCTTGTAAGAAGGTCCCACAGATCCCACCCAGACTTGGGGCGGGAGCGGTTTGCAGGGTGTCCATTTATGCTTTGTCTTCAGCTCGCCCTCTGCTTCCTTAATCAGCTGTTAACAAATGCTCTGCTCTAACTGTGGGTGAGGATGTGAGCGTGGGGAGCAAAGCATATAGGAATTTTCTGTACTTTTCACTTAATTTTTGTTGCAAACATAATACTGCTCAAGTCTGTTACAGAAAGAAAGAAAAGCAGTGGGTTTAAGATGGATTATGCTTCTCCAGGCGTCTGAGAATTACTTCGGGTAGAATTAGCGGTGTTCGTGGTGATGATCTTGCTCTTCAAACATTTCAGTCATTTAAGAGATTCTGCCTTATCTGTACCCAATAACTAACCATTCTGCTATTTCTTTCTTTCTTTCTTTTTTTTTTTAAAGTAAGCTCTAGGCCCAAGGAGACTTGAACCCACAAACTGTAGTGATCAAGAGTCACATGCTTTAATGGACGGAGCCAGAGAAGCCCTCTCACTGCTCCAACATCAAAATGGATCAAGTCACTTGTTTCTTCGTATGTCAAGGAATAAAGTTCAGGATCACTTCTCTTTCCCACTAAACTGATTCCTTGAATGCAGGAACTGTGACTGATAAAACTTTTTTTTTTTTTTAAAGTAATTTCTACACCCAACATGGGGCTCCAACTGATGAACCTGAGATCAAAAGTCACATACTCTATGGACTGAGCCAGCCAGGTGTCCCTGATTCATCTTTTTGTAATTACCAGTATTTAGTGAAGTGGCTAGCATTGAGAAACCAATCAGAATATAAATGAAGTACAGTTCTGAGTCATTAGAAATCTTCCATCTCGTTAAGCATAGTTCAAGAGTCATCCTACATGAATATCAATAGACAGTTGGAATAGTAAATGCTTTCTTTGCAAGAAAAACCAGCAAAACTGCCTACCCGGCCTAAAGAAGTTATTTGCTGCCCTCTTGTGATCAGTTTTAGGAACTACAGCCTCTCCCCTTTCCACTCCACTTCTGATGCACAGATTATGAGCCTCTACGCTCAGTTTTGGGTGTACAACGGTAAACAATCTGTCCATACTGAGCCACTCATTGTAGTGGAGACACTCTTGAAAGCAATCTAAAGGAGATATTACCTAAGCTGAGGTGAAAAGGATGAGGAGCAATTAGCCAGGTGAACATAAATATTGTGGGAAATTACCTATGGTGGAGGTGTGGCAAAGAGAATGTAGCACATACAATGGCTTAGAAGAGAGAACCTGCAGCTTTTCAGAAGTGCAAGTAGGGGCGCCTGGGTGGCTCAGTTGTTAAGTGTCTGCCTGCTCAGGTCATGATCCCCCCGACTGGGCTTCCTGCTCGAAGGGAAGCCGGCTTCTCCCGCTCCCACTCCCTCTGCTTGTGTTCCCACTCTTGCTGTCTCTCTCTGTCAAATAAACAAAATCTTTAAAAAAAAAAAAAAAAAAAAAGAAAGGTGCAAGTAATTCAGTATAGGCGGTAAGCAAGGTGCAAACATCCTAGAAGGAGTGGGTGGGTTGGAACACTGGTGATGAGAGATAAAAATATATTTTATTTATTTATTTATTTGAGAGAGAGCAATGTGAGAGAGAGCACAAGTGGGGGTGGGGGAGGGCAGGGAGTGGGGAAGGGCAGAGGCCCAGGGAGTATCCTCACTGAGCCCGGGGCTCAGTCCCAGGACCCCAGAGATCAGGACCTGAGCCGAAGGTGGATGCTTAACAGGCTGAGACACCCAGGCACCCTGAGAGATAAAAAATATAAATAGCCCTGTATACATACTAAGAATTCCATCCATACTCTAAGGATGAGGAACCTTTGATGTCTTTAAGCCAGAAAGTGACTTCATTTGACCAGCGCTAGAAATAGGGCTCTTTGTGCTTTGTGTTATTAGGAACAAGAGTGGAGAAATGTTGGAACTGGGAACAATTGGCTGGGCTGAACTCAAGTGGTGATGGAAAGAATGGACAGAATGGACGGATCATAAAGATGAAGGGAGTAAGATCCGTAGAATTTTAATGACCAAGGATGTGTGAGGAGGACTCAGGGGTGAGGGGAAAGAGCAATGGGGAGCCAATATGGCTTGACTTGCCATATTTCAATTCAGTAGCTGGGCAGGTATCGGCAGCACAGTCCTAAGACAGGATGGAGATGAAACCGTGAGGGGAAGAAGGTCACTTCACTTTAGACACCAAGACATCAGGATTTCGCTTAGTCAACATTTATTCCAACCTCCTTCTTGGGTACCTCCCTGCATTCCATGGCAGAAAACTAAAAGCTACACACTCTAGACTCTGCTACAGCTGAAGCTGGGATGTTTCTTAGTTCCAGCAACCATGTGCACTAGGAGACTTGGGGTCAAAACCAAAGTAAGTGAGGCAGAGCCAGGGTGGTTCTTGAGCCTGAGTGGTGACCTCTCAGTCTAGAAGGTACCCTTGTGATGCTACGAGGGGCACTAGAGTCTCCTGGTAGTCACTCCCGAAAGCTCAGCCAGAGTCTGCTCTGCTCTTTAGCTTTCTCTCCTGTCAGGGGAAGTCTGACTGACTCAGTGTGCCTGTGGGACTGTCATGCCAATAGAGACGTGCTGTTGGACTCACAGATGTAGAACTCAGGAGACAGATGTGGGTTAGAGTGAGGTGTGGATCTGGGAGCCTACGTCTGTAGATGGAAAACACAGACATGGGAGTGAATGTGACTGAGAGATCGAGTGTAATTACG
This sequence comes from Lutra lutra, assembly GCF_902655055.1. Lineage (NCBI taxonomy): Eukaryota > Metazoa > Chordata > Mammalia > Carnivora > Mustelidae > Lutra > Lutra lutra. Next base: position 91,961,626 of record NC_062285.1, read on the forward strand.
AGGGAGGACCCGGGCAAGCACCTTGACAACTACCAGCATTTAAGCTTGAGCAGAAGAAAAAGTAATGTGAGGGCGCCTGGGTGGCTCAGTGGGTTAAGCCGCTGCCTTCGGCTCAGGTCATGATCTCAGGGTCCTGGGATTGAGTCCCGCATCGGGCTCTCTGCTCAGCAGGGAGCCTGCTTCCTCCTCTCTCTCTCTGCTTGCCTCTCTGTCTACTTGTGATCTCTGTCTGTCAAATAAATAAATAAAATCTTTAAAAAAAAAAGAAAAAAAGAAAAAAGAAAAAGTAATGTGAAAGGACACTGGCCAAGGTAAAGAGAGAAAAAGGGATGAGGGGTCAGGGATGCCAAGGGAAGGGGATATTTCAACAAGGAGGATGGGTCAACAGTGCCTGGTGCTGCAGAAAACAACAAAATGAGAGTGAAGTTGTCCTTTGCATTGTGAAGAGAAGTGAATGAGGTCTCCAGGAAAGCGCAAAATACAAATGTCGCCCGTAAGGCACTTACCTAGGCTGTTGAAAAGATTGACTGCAACCTCAGAAGCACCGTGGTAGAATGAAGATGGCTACGCATTTTCTGCCACTCCTCCCATGAAGAGGGAGTCCTTTGCTCCTCCCCCAAAATTGGAACTGACGCTGGAGACTTATTTCGACCAATAGAACGTGGGAGAGGGACGCTGGGTAACCTCTGAAGCTGAACCTTGAGAGACCTCTGCCTCTTCCTTTATTTCTTGGAATGCTCTACCTCAACCCATGGCTATGCTGTCGAAACCCAAATGAGTCAACACTGCATGGAGAACCATGGCCCGTGACCACGTCATGGATTCCTGTGGGCAGCAAGCACCACACACCACTCAGGGAAAAGAATACATGTTTTGTTAAATAGCACTACTAAGGGAACTGGGGAGAAAATCTTCAAGTGGAAAGATAATCAACTGTTGATGATAACCAATCGGAATGCGGTGCTCTAATGTGTGGTACTGCACTCCTGCCTATCACCATCTTCCAGACAGCTCTAAGAGCCCCCTTCATTCTTCTGCCAGAAGAATTACAGGCCGCCTGTTTGGCTCAGTCATAAAGCCTGCAACTCTGGATCTGCAGGGTTGTGAGTTCAAGCCCCACATTGGGTGTGGAACCTACTTATGAGGAGTTCCAACTTTAATGACCATCCAATCCATCATTATTTCTAGAAGTAGATCGTTAAGTCACTAAAGAAGTCTATCTGCAAAGAAAGAATTACCATAGCTTGCCTTAAGGAATGTAAGCAAAATAATGGCAAAATATTGCCCACTTTATTTCTACTATATTTCAAATGTCTATAAAAGAATGGCGGGAGTGTAGGAAGTTTTACCTGTTTGTTGAATAAATATTTTATATTATTTATTTATGAAAGTTCTGTTTTGTTTTAGTAATCTCTACACCTAAATTGGGGCTCAAGCTTGCAACTCCAACGTCAAGAGTCTCACACTTGGGGCACCTGGGTGGCTCGGTTAAGCCACCAACTCTTGGTTGTGCTCAGGTCATGATCTCAGGGCAGTGAAATGGAGCCCCATGTGAAGCTCAGGGCAGAGATGGCTTGGGATTCTCTTCTCTCCCTCTGCTCCTTCCCTGCTCACAGCTGCTCGGGCTCGAGCACTCTCTCTCTCAAATAAATAAATTAATCTTTAAAAAAAAAAAGCAATACAAATCCACTGACTGAACCACCCAAGCAAAGTGAGTAGGTTTATTTTAATTACTCATGGTCATTTATGCAGGAACTCACTCCAATATATAAACTAAACACCAAAATAAATTCATTTTTACAGTGTCCTTTTATTTGTGGAAGCGGTACATTTAAATTTACAAAAATCTTCAATAGCACATTTAAAAAGTATTAAGTTCCTCTTTCAGGTTTTTTTCTCCAGGCAAATTACTTAAATTCCTTTAGTTCTTTCTTGCAAAACAGATTTTCTAATTGTTTGGGTGTTTTTTGTTTAACATTTTATTCTTTTTTAAAAATTTTCTTAAGATTTTATTTATTTGAAAGAAAGAGAGGGAGAGACAGGCTCCACACTGAACAGGGAGCCTGACACAGGGCTAGATCCCAGGAGCAGGCAATCATGACCTGATCCAAATGCAGAGGCTTAAATGACTGAGCCACTCAGGAGCCCCCTAACATTTTAAAGTAATCTACACACACTCAGCATAGGGCTTGAACTCGCAACCCAGAGATCAAGCATCAGACTGAGCCAGGCAGGTGCCTCAAATTGTTTGATTCTTTTTTTTTTAAATATTTTATTTATTTATTTGACAGACAGAGATCACAAGTAGGCAGAGAGGCAGGCAGAGAGAGACAAAGGGAAGCAGGCTTCCTACTTAGCAGAGAGCCCTATGCAGGCCTCGGTCCCAGGACCCTGGGATCATGATCTGAGCCGAAAGCAGAGGCTTTAACCCACTGAGCCACCCAGGCACCCCTGGTTCTTTTTTTATGGCCTACATTTCAAGTAAATTGTACCGCTAAATTATATAAATTCATAGTGGATATTAAAGGATCATTCTGTGATTTCCACATGAGTTCTATCTCTCCCATCTTGTTTCTTTCTCCTTTTCTTGCGTCTTACTGTGTGTGTCTTTCCCTTCTCTTCTCTCTCCTCTCCATTACCTGTTGTTTCCTTTCATCTCTCTTTTCTCTATGCTTTCCTATAAATGTGCTAATTTCAAAAGGAGCATAATCATATTTTTAACATGGTGTCTTCCATATGGTCAGTGTTCCATTGACATTATGTAATGCTCCATAAACATTAGTCATTACTATTAACTAGTATATATTAATAGCTAACACATAATAATAGCTAATTTTGTCTTTCATATAAGTGTATCAATATTATAAGACATTATTATATACTATATACAGTTAGAAATGTTATTTATTTATATAATAAATGAAATGGTTATGATTATAGGATAGGACATATTCCTTATCTATTTAGCAGCTTAAAGCAGCAAAAATTTATTTTCCCCAAGTTTATGTTGAATAGGAATGCAAGTACAGCTTCGCCATGTACCTCTGGCTCAGGGTCTCACAAGGCTACCGCCGAGATGTTGGCTGGAGCTGCAGTCTTCAAGGCCCAGCTGAGGGAAGATCTACTTCCAAGTTCATTCACGTGGCTTTCTGTGGTCCTGAGGTGGATGACTGTTGTCGGCTAAGACACATGCCTTCTCTTGCATGAGCATTACTCTAGAGTAGCTCACAGCATAGCAGCTGGTTTTGTTCAGAGCAACAGCAAGCAAGAGATCAAAAGAGAGCACTAATGCTAGAAGCCAGTCTTTGTAATATCATCTGGGAAGGTACACGCCATGCCTTTGCAGCATTGCATTTGTTGGTGGTCCCAAAATCCAGCCCAAACTCAAGGGCATAAAGCATAGGAGATGGGGATCCCAGGGCAGGGGCATGGGTGGGGGGTAGATCCTGCAGGCTGCCTAGCACATATAATCTCTAAAAACATAAATATGTATCATATAAATCTATCAAACTTATTAGCTATTGTTATTTTATACACTTCCCCCGTATCTGCAAAGTACCCACTTTCTATTTTGCTTGTTTTCTGACGGGTAGAACGGGGAGATGGAGATTTCCTGCCCACGGTGAATATCTAGTATTTGTCCTATTTTTGCTTGCTTATAGCCAGTGTCACAGTTATTTAAATTTTGTTGTTGTGGGTTTCAGGAAATTTAACAGAATTCTGAAGCTGGATCGAGCCTCGTTCATCATTTTACATTTGTGTCGTCAAGAGAGTGCGGGGGTGTGATGCAAGACCACCAGGGCCAGCAGACTCACCCAAACCAAAGTGATGGGACCCAAGGACTAATCACTGTAGATATAAATCACATGTATCACATGCACTGACTTTACAGCCTTCCTGCCAAGATTCCTTTGTTTCTAGACTAACTGTTGCCCAATTTCTGGGGCTATTTCCTTTTGCTCTAATTCCCCTTAGATCACTTCACTACATTGACTACTTGTTTCACTTGCTATACTCCTTGTGTATACTCAAACTACTTTCTTCTCTAGAATTCTACCCTCTACTTCTTTACACTTGACTCAGTTTTTGAAATTTTTTTTAAAGGTTTATTTGAGAGAGAGAAAGGGAGAGCATGAACAGGGGTCGGGGCAGAAGGAATGGGAGAAGCAGACTCCCAGGGGAGCAGGGAGCCCGATGAGGGCCTCCATCCCAGGACGCTGGGATCATGACCTGAGCCGAAGACAGAGGCCTAGCTGCAGAGCCCCTCAGGCACCCCAGTTTTTGGAAGTTTCTACGTGGAAATCGCAAGTTACAATTTTAAGTCATCATCTCAACTCAATTCAAATGGCCAAATTTTGACTTTTCAGTGCTAATCATAATATCGGCCAGAGATGAGTAAGACCTCACCTCTGCAATCAAGGAACGTGGTCTAATTGGGAATAGAAACATGCAAATGAAAGAATACAACAGCGTTGATGACATCATTATAAAAACAAAAAGATAGCTCAGTAGAGAGAATGATAAGCTCTTTGGATGCAGGGGCACCTGGCTGGCTCAGTCAGTAGAGCATGTGACTCTCAGGGAGGTGAGTTCAAGCCCATGCAGAGCATACTTTAAAACAAAAACGGGGCACCCGGGTGACTCAATTGGTTGAGCATCTGCCACGGGCTCAGGCTGTGATCCCAGGGTCCTGGGATCAAGTCCCACTTTGGGAATCCCTGCTCAGTGGGGAGCCTGCTTCTTCTCTCCTTCTGCCGCTTTCCCCCCACCCCCCGCCACTCATGTTCTCCCTCTCTCTCTCTCTCTCTCAAATAAGTAACATCCTTAAAAAACAAACAAAAAATAAAAGTAAAAACAAAACAAATCAAAAACTCTTCAGAAGCAGAGGAGACCGGGAAAGATTTGTGGGAAGAGATAGCATCTAACCTGGGTTTTGATGTACCTATGAGCATTTATTTACTGGAATTGCGAAGACCTGTGTCAGAAAGGAAGGAATACAAAGTCCAAAGCACAGAGGCACGAAGTGAGTTACAGTTAGTCTGGGCTCCTAAGAAGTGGGAAGTTGTCTGATGACATATGTTTGCTAGCGTCTGACTCCTACACTGAGTCCATCTTTTCAAGTTTGGCTGTTACTAGTTTATTGCTTCATTCCTCTACACACACAGCTCTCTGCCTTTTCTCCTTTCCCACCTCGTATAATCCTCCTCCCTTCTTGCCTTCCTTTTATGGGAATTTTTTTTTTTCCCTGCATTAGGCCCTGGATTTAATTTAGCTAGAGCGGACTGTAGTAATAATGTCTCTGTACATTTGCTCAGAGGCCTTCAGTTAATAGGTGCATTCTTTACAGACCAATAAACAGAAGAAGAGAGTCAGCGTGCCATGCTGTCTTGCATGTCTGCCTCCCTTCTGTTTCCTTGCACTTTACCCATTTTCCATGAACTGGACACCCTTTTGGAAAACTACAATTTTCCTAGGTAACCCAAACGTTTCCTTGCTAGCATGGAGTGGCTTCTGCACCTGCTTGTCAGTATCTTGGAGCACCTTCCTGCTGCTGGAGAACCTGCTCTCCACCCCCAGAGATCAGCCTGTGCTGGATAGCGGCACAGGCTGCTGCCCCAGGAGTCCTTCCCCAGTGTCAGTGAGAACCTCAGAAAATTATAGCCTCGGGGCTCTGGATGGCCGGTGCTCATTTTTGACTATTGGTGCCGATCGCGATGCCGTGTACTTCAATGATAAACTGATACCGGAATAGAACAGAGGCTCACCAAATCACCGTGAGAAAAGGAACTCTGAGGTTCTCCAAACCCGAGGTTCTAAGCCTAGGCTCTGAAAACAAAATGGGAACAATGCTAGAGAAAAGGGGTCACCACAGCCTCAAGGAAGAAAAAAAAATTCATCAGACTACTTTAAAAAGAACTGCGTTCTTGAATGCCTGTAAGCCCAGCATGAACAGATTATGATGGTCTCTACTTTCCCCCCGTGCTTGTTGGATTTCCTCTACTTTCCTTCTAAGCCGCTGCTGCCTGCCTGCCCTCTCCCTGTGCCTTATACTATGAACATTCTGTTCCATTTTCACTGCCTCAACTCCAGACTCCCTCCTATGACCCCAGGAGAGCACCCCTCCTACTGCCTGGGAAGGCTTTCCTATGCTATGGTGTTAAGCTGGGCCAGCATGTTGAGGTAATTGCTGTCCCTGCCAAATGATTGGCCTGAGTTCAGTTTGTCCATCTGTCTGAGCTTCATGGAAAACATGATTGTTGCTCTAAGCTCGCTATTATATGTCCAGCCTTAGTGGCTTTTTTCATCTCTTTCCCCACCCCTGCCTCCCTGCCTTTCCTCTCCCTCTCATCAGACTAGAATCACATCTGTTTTTCCAGGATCTGCACTCTCACTGCAGAGCAGATGGGCGAAGAGCAAGTTCTCAGCCGGGCAGATGAGGAAGAGCTCAGTCTGGTACTCAGCTCTGTTCTAGAGACTGACCAGAACCCACATATCTCAGAGATGGGCACGAATCTGTCCTTTGGAGGAATCAAAGGTGCTATTTCCTTATTTCTGATTATGTCCATGGCTCTCCCTTCCTCCCAACTAACTAGCTTCCTTCCTTCCTCTCTTTTCCTCCCTTTCTTCTCTCTCTTTTTTTCCTTTTCTAGTCTGTATTCTATGAACATGATCTGCTCTGTCTACCTATACTTGACTCTAATGTAGCTCTTCAGGGTGATAGACCATGTAGACTCAAGGAGCTCACACGGAATGAAACTTACACCCTAGTAAACGCACAGCAGCTCAACGATCCTTCAGATTTGCATTTCTGTAATTCAAATTTATTCCCTCCAAAGTGGAGACATTTTTACCAGCCTAGCCCCTCGCTCTCAATGAATAAGAACAAATACAAAGTCTTTAAAACTCCTGGATCACAGAAAGTGTCATCTACTTATGACATGATGTGGAGGAAAGAACTGTTGGAAAATAAGGCCAGAAAAGTGAGCTTGGGTCCCAGTTTTCTTTGGGCTTCTAATGGCAGTTTCTCCTGAAGATTCTAGAAACCAGGATTCTGAGCATAAATCTAAATAAAGCCAAAAGACAGAAGAAGACTAACATGTCTTCTTACAGAGCTCCTCCCCACTTCAAAAGGAATTCAGATGGTACTATATTTTTCAACTTTTCCTAACAGCCAACCCTCCTCTTGGACAAAACTCATGTGGTGTCTGTGTGTGTTTGAATGTGGAATGAATAGGATTCCCGGGGGTGGGGGAACCACATTCTTGAATGTGTGTGGGTCAAGAAAGAGAAAAAAGAGAGAGAAATTCAGTGATATAAAGGAATTTGTTGGTGGTGAAGAGATGAATGCTGAAGAAGACAGCGAGACAGGAGGATGGAGAAATGATTCAAACATGGAGGATGGACAGAGAAGGGCAGACTGTCCAAAGATGAAAAGGAACCCAAGGCAGGAAGGGGCTGGGGACTAGGGACTGGGGCCAGGTTGCAAGAGGGAAAAGAAGCTCATGGAAGAAAGGCTTTTGCCAGCAGAAGCCCGGCCTCCGAGGGAACAGCAGCATCACTCACTGGTGTGGTCATAACCTTTGGAATGAGGGTGTGAGTGACTGCAAAGCCCCAGCCCCCTTCTCATTCCCGCCTCATCACACTCCTCTAGCCTGGCTTTCTCTCTCTCTCTCTCTCTCCCTTGCTCTCCCTCATCTCATTGTTTCAGAGTAGGCCAAATTTGAAGTCCTTCCCAGGGAGTGGCCCTGTTCATCTTATTCTCCAGCCAAAGTAGAAACAGCGTGAGAAGGAGAGAGGCCCATTCGGCAGCTGAAGGACTCGGTGGACAGAGCAGAGGAAAAAAATACACAGTGAGTTGTTTGATTGTACAAAACCCTAGACAGACAGAGGGTGTGCGGGGTGTGTGTGTGTGTGTGTGTGTGTGTGTGTGTGTGTGTGTGTGTGTTGAAACTGAAAGGCTGGATGGGGGCGGTGGGGAACGTCACTGACTTAGATTGAGTGAATACCCCATTTAGCCTTGGAATTCAAGACAAGACACCAAGATAAGTGGATGATATTTAAAAGCCACAGATATCAAAAAATCAGACACTGGGGGAGAAAGTAGCCACAGACTGGGGGCAACCATGCACCATCGAGAATATATAGTTTCCTCTGACTTGGCAGAAAAAAGGCGTGAGAATGAGAGTAATGGTAAGTGATCAAAGAGAGAATTTGAGGGAGAAATGTTGGGTGAAAGAAAAGAGAAAAGGCTGGAGTCGCACAGGGGACCAGGGAAAGCCCTGGGCAGACAAAGAGACAGGGGCCCTCCAGGCAGCCCTGCCTGGGCCTCAGATGCTGATGTGTCCGGAACATCACAGCTTCTCCTCTCCCAACACCCCTGTCAGATATGCTGCTCTTGGGACCCAAGGTGCTGCTGTTCCTCACTGCCCTCATCATCCCCTCTGGTGAGTCCCTCCCTTCAATCTTTTCTCCCTCCAATGCCAGCTCCTGAGGGGAATGTGGAGCTGGAGGTTATGGGGTGGGATGGTGACGGGGACTGGCAGCAGTCATCCTTGCTCCCGAGTTCTAGAACTAATATTGAAGAAAAGGACAGATTTGTGTCTGAAAAGCAGGGGCTGGGATGAGACCAGAGATGATCTCAGACTTGGGAAGTATCTGGAGAGTTATAAGATCCACACAAATGCTTATTAACCCAAAAAGAGGGTCACACACACATCAATGTACCGGTCAACAGAGGAAAGAGAAGCTGACACGCCAATGTGTCTGCAAACATACGGAGACAGCTAATAAGAAACTGGACCAAATTCAGTGCGTAAAGGGGCACAGTGGTAATATATACACTCACACCTACCCACACTAGCTCCGGCACACACACACGTATTCACATGCACACAAACGTGCCAGGCTATGCACTGAAGAAAAGCCATCACAGATGTCACAGAACAGGGCTGAAAGATTGGCCATGGAAAGTGAGTCTTGGCACCTCGAAGAAATCCTGCTCTATTTCCTCATGCTGCCAGGTCCACACTGTCAGAAAATCACTTTGTGCCTTGTTCATAGTGTAGTTCGTACTATGGCTATGGGGTTAGGACAGGACACTTTAGAAAGGCTGTTAGCCCCGACTGCCGAACAGGACCTGACTCCTGCTACGGAATGAAGGCAAGAGGGCATCCTACGTCAGGGCTTGGCAGAGCAGGGCTTTATTCTCAGGAACATATTTTTCTTGAGGGTTTCCATGTCAGCACTAATGGTCTGAGTAATTTTGTACTGAACTATACAGAAATACAATGCAGAAAAATAAAGTACAACCATTTCCCATCATTTTCTGATTCATCCTATAAAAGCTTTATGAGGTATAGAGCTGGAGTCATTTATCCCTCTTCTCTGTCCTTTGGTACAGACTGGACACCACTAGGAGTCAATGGTCAACGAGGAGGTAGGTGAGCCTTTGGATCTGGACTCTTCTGTGTTTTTAGTATATATTTAAGGAATCTCTACCCCCAGTGTGGGTTTGAACTCAAAACCCCATGATTCAAGAGTAATATGCTCTTCCAGCTGAGTCAGCCATGTGCCCTATCTGCTGGGGATATAAGAATAATGCAGATGAATGGTCAGAGTTAAAGAATCTATAATATAACAGAGAGACACATTGCCAAAGTATGGAAAATCGGATTTAACTCACCAGTTTCCACAACCCTGTTATCCTGTTCATAAAAGTTTCTTACCTTTATTTTTTTTTAAAGATTTTATTTATTTGGCAGAAAGAGACACAGCAAGAGAGGAAACACAAGCAAGGGGAGTGGGAGAGGGAGAAGCAGGCTTCCCACCCAGCAGAAAGCCTGATATAGGACTCGATCCCAGGATTTGGGATTATGACCCAAGGTGAAGGCAGATGCTTAACAACTAAGCCACCCAGGAGCCACAAATCTCCTTACTTTTTAACAACTGAAATACCTTGCCTAAATCCTCCTCTATACCCATCTCTTGTTTCTACTCTCCTATATGCACCTCTTATCTCACTGAGAAAACCCTACTAATCTTAACAGCTTTTTCCTATCCATGTAGCAACGGAGAAGCTAACATGCAGACAGAATAAAAAGTCATCTCAGTACTACAGCGAAATTCTGGCACTAATGGACAGAAACCAAAAGTTTTGGTTTCCAAGTGGCCACTTCCTCCAGCTTGATAACGGAAACTCCAATCAAACACTCCACTCTGCCTCCAGACAGTCAACATTATTACAATTTATCTCTTACTTTTCCCAACCCCTGAGAGCACAGCAGTATGTAACCCATTAATGGACCATAAAATCAAATTAGCAGATCACAATGGGTAATTTTTAATGAATTAGTACAGACTAAAATAAAAGTGGGGTACAGGGGCACCTGGGTGGCTCAGTGGTTAAGCCTCTGCCTTTGGCTCAGGTCATGATCTGGGGGTCCTGGGATCAAGTCCCACATCGGGCTCTCTGCTCAGCAGGGAGCCTGCTTCCCCCTCTCTCTCTGCCTGCCTCTCTGCCTACTTGTGAGCTCTGTCTGTCAAATAAATAAATAAAATCTTTAAAAACAAATAAATAAATAAAATAAAATAAAAGTGGGGTACATTACAAGAACATTTCGAGAGTAAGGCATTATCTTTTTAAACTCGTTTCAATTTTCTATGTGTGCATTGGGGCACAATATAATTTCTTCCTGTACATCCTGGTACAGAAGATAAAAATAAAGAAACACAACTTTTTTTTTTTTTTTAATCTGCTGCAGGTAAAGAATTCTGAATCCCAACTTTTCTGAGCCTACAGAGTTCAGCATTAGCAAAAAATTTTTGCATTCATTCTCTGGGCTGGTTAAAGTCTAGTCCTTGTCTACAAGTTTGGGATGGCTTTTCTAGAAGAAATATGATATGATTAAAATGCTTACTTAAGGGGCACCTGGGTGGCTCAGTAGGTTAAAGCCTCTGCCTTCCACTTGGGTCATGATCCTGGGTCATGATCCCTCAGCAGGGAGCCTGCTTCTTCCTCTCTCTCTCTGCCTACCTCTCTGCCTACTTGTGATCTCTGTCATATAAATAAAATAAAATCTTAAAAAAAAAATGCTTACTTAAAGGGCGCCTGAGTGGCTCAATCGGTTAAGCATCTGCCTTTGGCTAGGGTCATGAGCCCAGGGTCCTGGGGTTGAGCCCCATGTGGGCTCTCTGTTCAGTGGGGAGTCTGCTTCTCCCTCTCCTTCTGCTGCTGCTCCCCCTGCTTGTGCTCTCTCTCTCCGCATCAAATAAATAAAGCATTTAAAAATAAAATAAAATAAAATAAAATGCTTATTTAAGGGGCTCCTGGGTGGCTCAGTCAGTTAAGTATCTGCCTTTGGCTCAGGTCATGATCCGGGGGTCCTGGGATAGAGCCTGCATGGGAGTCTCTGCTCCACAGGGGAGCCTCCTTCTCCCTCTGCCTGCTGCTACCCCCTCCCACACCCCACCCCTGCCGCTTGAGCCATGCTCTCTGTCCCTAATAAATAAAATCTTTTAAAACATTGCCTACTTAAGGGGTGCCTGGGTGGCTCAGTCGTTAAGGGTCTGCCTTCAGCTCAGGTCATGATCCCAGGGTCCTGGGATGGAAACCCACATCAGGCTCTCTACTGGGCAGGAAGCCGGCTTCTCCCTCTCCCACTCCCCCTGCTTGTGTTTCTGCTCTCACTGTTTCTCTCTGTCAAATACATAAATAAAATCTTTAAAAAAATTGCCTACTTGGGATTTCTTTTCAGATAACATGAATCCTAGATAAGCATTTATGCGGTGGTAGCTCACGGGAAATGTGGATAATCTGAGGAATACACCAAAAACCAGTACTCCATCCAGAAATTCTGAGGTGACGGCAAGGACTCATTCTTAACCCCTCTGCTCACCCACCGGTTCACTTGCATATCTGTGAGTGGCTGGACTGGAATGCAGATAGAAAGGGAACTGGCGGCATTAGGCTACACCCTGGAAAGGCTCCACTCCCCTCTTAACGGTTTTTGGAAGGACTCGGGCTAGTGGTTTTTCAAACGTCCTGGGGGATTGGAACAGCCTTCGATTTCTTTTACCAAAATTTCATCTGAAATACGAAAGCTAATGCTGAGTGTTAACTATAAAAGGGCTCTTTTGTCAGATCTGATGACTTTCTACCTTGAATTTTTTTTAAAAAGAGGATGATGTAAGCAGCCGGGGAAATTGCTTCAGAATGCATTATTTGCGTTTTGCCTCTGCCACAGTGATCAATAGCTCTGGCATGCTTTATAAAAACGCTATTTTCTCCAGACGAAACGTAGCATTCAGACGCTGAAGTTTTAAGGAAAAAGTCAAAGCAAACTGAATTTGCTGACCCCTAGTGGGCAAACTAGATTATGACGATACGTCATCTACAAGAAAGAGTAATTATAGATGGGATATTTAAATAATTAGGTGTTAACATTGCATTGTTATTTTGCTTTTTAAAGTTGAGACGATTTGGGGCGCCTGGGTGGCTCAGGGGGTTGGGCCTCTGCCTTCGGCTCAGGTCATGATCTCAGGGTCCTGGGATGGAGCCCTGTGTCGTGGGGCTCTTTGCTCAGCAGGGAGACTGCTTCCCCGCCCCCCCCCCCCAACTGCCTGCCTCTCTGCCTACTTGTGCTCTCTTTCCCTGCCAAATAAATTAATAAAATCTTAAAAAAAAAAAAAGTTGAGAGAATTTGTTTTAGGTAGTGCTGTTATTTATAGTTTCAGATACAGTTTTCTTCTTTTTTTTTTTTTAGATTTTATTTATTTATTTGACAGACAGAGATCACAAGCAGGCAGAGAGAGAGAGAGGAGGAGGAGGAAGCAGGCTCCCTGCTGAGCAGAGAGCCCGATGCGGGACTCGATCCCAGGATCCTGGGATCATGACCTGAGCCGAAGGCAGAGGCTTTAACCCACTGAGCCACCCAGGCACCCCTCAGATACAGTTTTCTTAGCACATCCTAATAGATTCCACCTTAAGACCTGGACCATTTATTTTTTATTTTTCCTACTGCCTTTACTTTCCAGTGATCAACTGCAAGGTATTCTCTACAAACACACCCTCTCTTCTCTCACTTCACTTCTCTTTGAGCATCAGAAAATCATCCACGGAGCGCCTGGCTGGCTCAGTGGGTTAAAGCCTCTGCCTTCGGCTCAGGTCATGACCACAGGTCCCGGGATCGAGCCACGCTTCTGGCTCTCTGCACAGCCGGAAGCCTGCTTCCTCCTCTCTCTCTGCCTGCCTCTCTGCCTACTTGTGATCTCTGTCTGTCAAATAAAAAAATAAATAAATAAAAGAAAATCATCCACATCACCTTTAGTGAGCATACTTGTATGTAAGCATATCAGCAAACTGATATCCAATTATTTCAAACCTGTAATTATCGGATCAGTGTCTTTGGTAAAGACAATTTGCACTTAAAATAAGTATTGCAAAGAGATCATCAATCCGTTGTACTTGAAACAAGCTGTATAACCTTGGGTAAATTATTTACTTATTGGGTGCTCAAATTTTATCATCTGTAAAAACAGATTTTTTTTTTAAATTTTTTTTAAAGATTTTATTTGTTTATTTGACAGAGAGAGATCACAAGTAGACAGAGAGGCAGGCAGAGAGAGAGAGAGAGAGAGAGGGAAGCAGGCTCCCTGCTGAGCAGAGAGCCTGATGTGGGACTCGATCCCAGGACCCTGAGATCATGACCTGAGCCGAAGGCAGCAGCCCAACCCACTGAGCCACCCAGGCGCCCCAAAACAGATTTTTTAAATAGTGCCTGGCACCTATTTAAAAATTTAATTTAATAGCTAATTTAAACCCAAATTAGCTATTACATTATTATCTGATAGGACAATGAAATATGTTATTCTTCTATTCCTAAACTTAGGGGATGCCCGTGGAGGATTATCTGATGGGCATGTAGGTAAAGGAGACAAAGGGAAAAGGATATTCTGGGCTAGGACTGTATGCGTATATTCATGGAAGTGGGAAACTGACATTTGTTTGGTTTGTGGGGAAAGGACTCGGGTGGAGAAGCAAACAATGAAAAACAATTGTGGGATACTCACTGTGCATTAGCAACTGTGCTAGACAGGTTTCACTTACTGCGAGTGCAAGAATGGGAGGAGGACAGGGAATGCTCAAAAAGTGTTTTCTGGGGGCCCCTGGGTGGCTCAGTTGGTTAAGTGTGTGCCTTCAGCTCAGGTCATGGTCCTGGGGTTCTGGGATCAAGCCCTAGGAAGAGGCTCCCTGCTCAGTGAGAAGTCTGCTTCTCCCTCTCCTTCTGCCCCTCCCCCCACTGCTCATGGTTTTTTTTCTCTCTCTATCTTAAATAAATAAAATCTTTTTTTTTAAAGATTTTATTTATTTATTTGACAGAGAGAGATCACAAGTTGGCAGAGAGGCAGGCAGAAAAAGGGGGGAAGCAGGCTCCCTGCTGAGCACAGAGCCTGATGCAGGGCTCATCCCAGGACCCTGAGATCATGACCTGAGCTGAAGGCAGAGGCTTAACCCACTGAGCCACCCAAGTGCCCCTCAAATAAATAAAATCTTTTAAAATTACTTTAATTAAAAATAAACGTTTCCTGCTTTTTTTCTTTATTCAGATGATGTGACTCCAGTGACTCTAGAGACATTCACCGAAGATCCTAGTAAGCTACCCTTTTTCTTTGTTTTTATCCTGGGAACAGAAGGATTGAGGATGGTATCTGTACAATGATAAATGAGGCATAGAAAAGAGGTCAGTGGGCACTCTGAGCTCATGCAGACCCAAGCGTCTGTCTTAGATACCACTGATGTTGTGAGGATATGGTCCAGGAGCCCATATTCTTTCACTTCAATCTTTCTTGCCTCCTTTTAGATCAACCCTTTTTTCTGCTTCCCTTTCCCACTTTTTCTGCCTGTGTTTTTTAATATATATTTTTTTAAGATTTATTTATTTGACAGAGAGAGAGATCACAAGTAGGCAGAGAGACAGGCAGAGAGAGAGGGGAAGCAGGCTCACTGATGAGCGGAGAGCCCCATGCAGGACTCAGTTCCAGAACACTTGAGATCATGACCTAAGCTGAAGGCAGAGGCTTAACCCACTGAGCCACCCAGGTGCCCTGCCTGTGTGTTTTTATTCCCTGTGCTGTGTCTTTGCAGATCTGGTGAATGAGCCCTCTACAGATGAAACAGGTAAGCCTTACTACTGCTTTTAAAATGGCTTGAGTCTTGTTAATATCCACAATATATTCCAGCTTTTGAATTAGTCCTGTATTTTTGTCTAGAAAAGAAGAGAGGGATTGGGGGTGTTTTGATCAGTGACAGTGGGATAATGGGAAGGAGTCCCCCAGTCCTCTAAAAAGATGAAACAAAGTGGATGAATACCTAAAATAAGGCATGTATAATAAACTATAACATCAGTAGGCCAAATATTTTTCAAAAAATTTCACAATTACTTCAATTAACTCTAATCCCTTGGATATAACACACAAACCCAGCCACAGCCTTGACTTTGCCCCAATACCTCCATTCTCCCTTTTTCTCAATCTTTTTTTTTTTATGGGGGAGGGGCAGAGAGAAAATCTGAAGCAGGCTCCAGGCCCAGAGCAGAGCTCAAGCTGTGGTTTGATCTCAAGACCCTGAGATCATGACCTGAGCTGAAACCAAGAGTCAGACACTTAACCAACTGAGCCGCCCAGGCACCCCTCCATTCTTCCTTTTTCTCCTCTGCCTTCCCCGTTGCCAGTTCAAAGCCCTCCTCACACCTGCTGTTTTGTGCCTTTTCAGTTCTGGCTGATATCGAGCCTTCCACAGATGACCTGGGTGAGTTCAGATCGGGATCCCAGGGCCACTGGGGCCATTCTGGGCTTTCCCCAGAGCCCATTCTGTAAGGCAGTACAGCTGGTGAAGGATCCGAAATAGACGCGACTACAGTTCAATGAGCACATTCTTCCAACAGTTCAATTTAGATGAATGACATTTTTGATCCCCTAACATGCAGGGATTGTGCTCGCTGTTTGATGTACAAAACACCAATATGTGATCTTTTCCTCATAGTTTCCGAGCCTGGGTGGGTAAAGGCAAGACAAATATATAAACAGTCAATGTTTGGGAAGCTAAAGGGAAACTTCCTCGAAGTAATGGTTGAACCGATTCTTGAAAGAAGAACTGGAGCCAGCCAGACAGTCAAAGAAGGAACAGTATGTTCCAAGATTTGAACACAAAATAGAGCTTGGCACAATGAGGAAACATTTTTTTTTTTTAACGATTAGGGCAAAACCTACAAGAAACAAGGGGTAGGATGTGGGAAAAGGAGACAGAAACTAGATTTTAAAGAAATAGTTATTGCAAACCTACTACTGAGTACCAGGAATGTAAAGATGAACAAAACTGATTTCCTTTTACTTGGTATTTTTTTTGTCTACTACACAAGATAAACAAATGGGTAACTTACTTTAATTTCATAAAATGCCATAATCAGGATAAGCAACAGAAGGAATAGATGACTAAGAGAGTCCTTGAGTATAGTCAGTGCCGGGGCTTAGGAAAGGGTTCTGTGGAGGACACACTGATTAAGTGGCTTCTTGAATGACAACTGGAAGTGAGTTGAGTAATTAGGGAGAAGAGCTCTGGGGTGAAGGAAACACGATGCAAGAAAGGCTTAGGATGGAACTAAAAACCCATCAGAATAGTTTTAGACAAAGAAAGATTCCCATCAGATTTGTCAATTGGAAATCCAGCCAGGATGCTGTTACACTAGTCCCAATAAAAGATGATGGCCTGAACTCACTGAGGTGGAGGCAGGAAGAATTAAGTGTGAGCTATGATAGGGGACTGTTGAGATGATGTCCAGTGTCCTGTTGGGTAGATGGTGGGACCATTCACTGAAGAGCATGTTGAATTGGTGAAGGGGAAGTAGGACAGTTTAAGACATGTTAGATTTGAAGGATCTTTGAAAAATCGACAAACTCTTCCATAAAATGGCAGGTGGCTTTATAGGTCGGGAGCTTGGAAGAGATCTGGGCTGGAAGTAGAAGTCTGAGAATTCTCAGCATGTAAGTCTGCCATTGAAACCAGGGCATAGAAGAGATCATGTAGCATTCTTCCCATAGTATTCTATCTACCAGCAACTCTTCCAATGGCATTTTGACACATAAATCCCATGGTTAGTGTCTTCCCAAGACTCATCTTACTCCTATTATTCATTCTACAAGTTAGGCCTGTATTTAACTTGACCTTAGATTAGGTTTGGCTATGGCTGTGACCTTTGCTATTCTTTGCTGAATAACTTTTATCTGAGAACCCACGATGATGCATTTGATTTACAGAGAAGAAATTTTCTTTTATGAGTAAGAGCTTCTACTGGGTAACAATCTTTTCTCTCCTTAGCTGTAGGATGAAGGTCTTCTGGGCATAGGGATCCTTGCCTGATATCTCCACTAAATGTGATTTTGATCAACAAAACAAAGATACATTTTCAATTCTAGAAGAGGAGAAAGGCAAAATCAGATTTCCCATCCTAACTTCTAAATCTCTCCAGTTTTGTGGAACAGAATAGCCCACTGTGGGTTTTCTGTTAGAAGTTGCTAAAAGCATTATCAACTCCTTTGGCTTTTTATTTATAAGTGAGGTAACATGACAATTGCAGAAGTAGTGTCTTCTAGAACTGGTAATAACTGAGTAAAATTTCTGCCTTCCAGCTTCTCCTGCTGATAAAAATACCACAACAGGTATGAATGTCTTTTGCACGTCTTTTTCTTCAGCTTTCTTCTCAGGGATTCATACCTCCTTGCTCTTTGGAGGATACTTGATATACCTTCTAGCTTGCTTCCAGTTCTTTCTCAAGGAGTATTTTTAGTGCCCTTCATTCCTACTTTTTTTTTTTTTTTTTAAATGAGGTCTTATCCTCAAGCTCATGGGGAAAAGATGGGACCACTGTTGGATGGTCCTGAAAGATTCCTATTCCTAAGCTGCCTTTGGACTTTCCATGGTGGTTAATGAGTTAGGAAGTGACAGCAAGGACTCAGTATTACTCTGGTTGTCATGGCCAAAGTTGCTCTCTCTATTGTACTGATGATTCTGATGTGCATCTAGGATTGGAAACTACTAAAACAGAAACTGTGGCCCACCTAAGAATTCTGATTCTTTAGAATGGGGTTAAAAGCTTCTCAATTTATATTTCATATGGCCACCTGGATAACCCTAGAAAGACTTTCCTAGAAGAACCCTGAGATTATTTTATCTACTTTTGCTTCTAGGTAGGAAAGCACCTAAATTTTATTTCAGCCAATTTTCTACCATTCTCTTTTGGTCAACAGGGAGGGCATTCCCCCAACTTGTAATAATCCTGTGTAGAGATCACTTTGTATTTTTTCCCCCATTCTGTCTACCTTCTTCCGTCGCTTGAATCCTTTGTGGATCCCTGTTTTCTCTGCTGGACTTCTTCAGACTGCCGGGATGAAAAATTTGCTTGCACGAGACTCTACTCTGTGCATCGGCCAGTCAAGCAATGCATTCATCAGTTATGTTTCACAAGGTAAGGGGTCCCAGGACAGGTAGAAAGCATCATCCATGGTAGTGGTTTCATGTCCGTAACTGCTTAATGAACACCCACTCTGGGATTTCAGTTTTTGGTGGCACAGGAGTTTTTAACATGATCCTTAGCTATTCCCGCTGGTGCCAGATAGAACCCGGACTCTGAACTGAGGTATATGGAGAACAGACTGAACAGTAAGACTAGATGCTAGAAGGCTAGTGAGATGAGAGCTGGGGAAAAGATAGTCATGAGAGAAGTACTGGTACAGTGAAATCTAGTACCTCACGGAAAAAGGCTGAAGTGAAAGATCCAATAGCGGGGAGGAGTATTCAACTTAACTCTAGGTGGGAGTGTGCAAAGTATCACTAAGAAGAATAATTAATACCATTCCATCCCCTGCACTCCTCTGGGAGGGAAGAAAAAGCAGTCCAGAAAAATTAAGGAAATCCAGAGTGGAGGAGAACAGTTAGGGAGAGTGGGGAATACAGAAGTTGAGCAGGCAACCTTGGCCTAGGCTAGTTCTCCCTCCCTATGCTCTTTTCTATCTATTTTCCTAACCATTTTACTGGGACTCTGGCAGTTTACGACGTATGTACATCATCAACAATGAGATCTGCTCTCGTCTTGTCTGTAAAGAACACGAAGTTATGAAAGGTAAGATGATGGCTGGGTGTCAGTGGGAGGGGCAGTTATAAGAGAGAGGAGTAGAAACATGGTCCTAATGGTTCCAAGGTCTGGCTTCTGAGGAGGGCTTTAGGCCACCTCATTAACCCCCAACAACCCCTGGTTTGCCAAGTTATGCTAAATAAGCAATCTAAGTAAAGAAGTATGCTTAATATATAAGAAAATGGTGCTTGGGTCTCTTTCCAGCTAGGCTGTAACCCCCACCTTCTCCTATACATAGAGCTTTCTGAAGCTCTAGCTGCTTTGAAGCTCACTGGGGTTCTAGGTGAAAAGCACAAGTCAGGGCAGCTGGCTGGCTCAGTCTGGAGAGCATGCAACTCTTGATCTTAGGGTCATGAGTTTGAGCCACTCATTAGCTATAGAGATTACAAAAAAAAAAAAAAAAGAAAAAGAAAACTTAAAAAAAAAAAAAAAAAAAAGCCAAGTCAGCCATTACAAATAATAGACTAAGAGTTGGCAGCCATGTTCATAAAGGAACAACTTCGTAAAAAAAAAAAAAAAAAAAAAATCTACTAATTTGGAGACACTGATGTTTGTATAGAGCCTATAAGTAAATAATAATAATAAAAAAAACAGATTGGACATTTAGAAGTTGGCAACATTTTAAACAGTCTGCCAATTCCAAGAACCAGTGAAATTACTTATTGTGAAAATTTAGAAGTAAATGAGGGTAAAACAACTTTAAAAAAGAAAAACAAGATTACAAGGGTCCAAAGTGTGTGGTTATAAACCTTGCATTGTGGGAATAAAGATACTTCTCACCTTCCCTATGGCCAGCCCCGAACGATAAGTGTGGTTGGTGAAGGCACCACAGACACAGGCCCTTCTGACTCAGCAGCCCATCCTGCACTGAGCTTCTGAGTAAGAGCTGTAGTTAACTTCGCAGAAGGAAACTTGCTACTTGCCCCCATTGGCCTTGTGCAAGCACCTGCAAGGGAAGCACCTTGAGACTGAGGATGAGTACTTTGGACTCTAGGCACTTTCAAATGTCTCAGGGGACTTACTAAAATTAGCTATTTGCACGTAGTAAACAGATAGATAGTCAATGATTGAATCTCATGGTTTTTGCTATTAATAAATCCATGATTATAAGAACTGGGAGCTAGGCATCCAGAGGAACCTAAAATTTACCTGCCACCTGGGCTAGGTACTTTGCACATATTATTTCATTTTAATACTCACAACTACACTGTGGAGGCTGATATTTCATGCTTATTATCCTGGAAGGGATAGTGTGGCTCAGCAAAGTTAAGGAACTTTCTAGTAAGTAATAAGTAACAGTAAGCTGCACATCTGGGGTTGTAGCCCAGATCTAGTTCTCTTCAGTCTTTCACTACAGCACCCTACAGTCCTCTATCTCTTAACATGGAAGCCCTTGTTACCTTTTTTGCATTCCCAACCCATTATGCTCTGCTTCTCTTCTAGATGAACTTTGCCGTCAGATGGCTGGTTTACCCCCAAGACGACTCCGTCGCTCCCACTACTTCCGACTTCCACCCTGTGAAAATGTGAATTTGCAGAGACCCAGCGGTCTGTGATCACAAAGGAAGAGGAAAGAATAATGTGTGGGTGGGAGGAAGTGAATGCCCTAACAAGAGGGAACTCCTTCTTGTCCAACCATTGTCCGCTAACCCATAGACATTAGTATTTCTTAAACCAATCCCTTTGCAGTGCCTAGCTTTTGCCTCCATTCCCTGACTGATAACAAAGTGTGTATTATTGCATGGTTTTGCTGTTTCTCAATATCATAGACGTAGATTAATGATAACCATGTGGCTTATATACAAACATCCTATACACAATTTCAAAGGAAAATAAACTTTAGGTTAATATTGACCGTTGAATCTGTCTGAACTAGATCTTAGGGAGGAAGAAGCTGTTGCTGTCAATTTTGGCTGGCCATAGAACTCCTTTTTTTTTTACATTTTCAAGAGCTTCCTAGATTAACATGTCATTCATTTATATAGTCTTTTTTACTCTTATTTTAACTATTTTGTTGGATTTGCCTGCTCCGATTTTTCAGAAGAGTCATGGTAATTTTTGTAGTCCTAGAGAATTCTCCAGAACATAGAGCTACACAATCCTACTGGCAACACATAAAGACCCAAGATGAGGTCTGCTGTGTTCAGAGGCCAAGGATAAAGAGATAGGAGGAGTAAGCTATGTATGGAACTGGGACTCATGGTTCCCTGTTCACTTTTTCATGTAGTTGTCCAACTGGCAGATAGGGATACAAAGTCCCATTTGCTTGTTTTTGGTCATATGGGGGTTAGCCCACCATCTCAAATTAGACAATTTAATGTGAAATCATTTCTGAGTTTGGTCAGGGTTTTCCTGATTTGTCGCTACTTCTTTCATCATCATCACTAAACAAAATCTGTAGAAATTACCATGCAAATGGACTCCAGAATAGCCTGATTTGGTGCTTAAGAAGAGCATTCAGACTTAAATTTTAATAGGCAGGCCAAGTTTGCCAAATGGTTTATAAGAAAGAGTAAAACACAATATTCACACAACCTACATTTTTATGTTGGCTCTAGCAGTAACCTGGTAAACCAGTAAACTAGGTTTAATTTCCCATCTTTAATATGACAAGGTTAGATTTATGTTGATTCTAAGGTATCTTTTCGTTCTGTGATTCTCAAGATTTAAGCGTATTATTCGTATTTCTTGGAGCCTAGATGCAGTCTAATTCATAACCACCATGTCTGCTTATAAGAGGAGAAATTTCATGTTAAGACAGCAGTCCACAACATAACAGAAAAAAAATCCTATTATAGGTTACTGATTACACACTGTAGCTGCTTCTATTTGAATAACTTAATAACCCTCCAAAGAAGCCCACAAAAATCAATGGAAGTAAGAGACTTTGAGGCAAGTTACACACTCAGAATTCCTCTCTGCTTGGTAGGGTTGAATTCTTTTCCTCTTGAAAGAAAACTATGTAAATGAGCATCAGATTTTGCTATTAAGAAACAATTTAGTTTAATAGGATTTGCACAACTGATTAAAGAGAAATGCTAGGAAAAGACCCAAAGCGTGTAATCTCTGCTCTATAGCTTCTAAAAGTAAATATCCTCATATATAAATAGATTTATTAAGTGGATATTATACCCACTGTAGAGAAATCTCAACAGGCACAGAATTTCCAAGAATGATTTAAGAATCTCACCATGAACATGACCCTCCTACCATATATTGAATGAGGTGGCATTCCCACCACAAAGCACCTCAATCCCAGTATTGTGTATATTGCAAATTAAACATTTTAAAATAAATTTTTCTTTATTCCTTTTCTGGATGAGTGGTTTTTTATCTGTTTGTTTCTTTTTCTCATATGTTTAGAATGACAGGAATTTGTGCCTCTTTTTTTTTAAAGATTTTATTTATTTAGGTGCCTTGTTAGCACAGTAGGTAGTGCTTCAGTCTCAAAGATTTTATTTATTTATATGTTTATTTATTTGAAAGAGAGAGAATGAGAGAGAGAGAGAGAGAGAAAGAGGATGAGAGGGGAGAGGTCAGAGGGAGAAGGAGACTCCCCGCTGAGCAGGGAGCCCAATGCTGGACTTGATCCTGGGACTCCAGAATCATGACCTGAGCCAAAGGCAGATGCTTAACCAACTGAGCCACCCAGGCGCTCCACGAATTTGTGATTTTTAAAAATTTTTTTAAAGATTTTATTTATTTATTTAACAGAGAGAGAGAGATCACAAGTAGGCAGATAGGTGGTGGGGGAGGGGGGGAGCAGGTTCCTCGCTGAGCAGAGAGCCCGACGCAGGGCTCGATCCCAGGACCCTGAGATCATGACCTGAGCCGAAGACAGTGGCTTAACCCACTGAGCCACCCAGGCGCCTAGCTTTATTTATTTTAGAAAGAGGGTGGCGAGGCAGTGGAGGGAAGGGCAGACGGAGAGAATCTCAAGCTAACTCCCTGGTGGGCCTGCAGCCCAATGGGGGGCTAGGCTGGGGTGAAGGGACAGCGTACATCTCACGACCTATGTGGAAACCAAGAGTGAGTCACTCAACGGACTGAGCCACCCAGGAGCCCCACCCCTGTTCTTTCCATCTTTTAATTTTTTTAAAGATTTTTATTTATTTATTTATTCGACAGAGAGAAAGAGAGAGATCACAAGTAGGCAGAGAGGCTGGCAGGAGAGAGGGGGAAGCAGGCTCCCCACTGAGCAGAGAGCCCAATGCAGAGCTTAATCCCAGGACCCTGAGATCATGATCCGAGCTGAAGGCAGAGGCTTAACCCACTGAGGCACCCAGGTGCCTCCTTTACCTCTTTTTAAAAAAGATTTTATTTGTTTAAGAGAGAGCGTGAGAGAGTATGTGTGAACATGCGAGGGTCAGAGGGAAAAGCAGACACCCTGCTAAGCGGGGAGCCCCACATGGGGCTCAATCTCAGGACCCTGGATCATGACCTGAACAGAAGGCAGATACTTAACCAACGAAGCCACCCAGGTGCCCCCTTTCCCTCTGTATTCTTGCCCACTGTTTTGTTTTTTTTTTTTTTTAAGATTTCACTTATTTATTTGACGGAGAGAGATCACAAGTAGGCAGAGAGGCAGGCAGAGAGAGAGAGGAAGGGAAGCAGGCTCCCTGCTGAGCAGAGAGCAGGATGCAGGGCTCGATCCCAGGACCCTGAGACCACGACCTGAGCCGAAGGCAGAGGCCTAACCCACTGAGCCACCCAGGCACCCCTTGCCCACTGTTTTTTACCTTCACCCCATTTCTGATGTTCTAGTTTTCATTCCTTGTTCCTCCCATGAAAGGATTTGAAAACCTTTTACTCTTTTAGGTGTTAATATTATCCATTTTCTGGTGAACACCAATGACAACCCTCTTCAGTGAGGAATTTATATATATATATATATTTTTTTTTTTTTTTAAAGATTTTATTTATTTATTTGACAGAGATCACAAGTAGGCAGAGAGGCAGGCAGAGAGAGAGAGAGAAAGCAGGCTCCCTGCTGAGCAGAGAGCCCGATGCGGGGCTTGATCCCAGGACCCTGGGATCATGACCTGAGCCGAAGGCAGAGGCTTTAACCCTCTGAGCCACCCAGGCACCCTGAGAAATTTATATTTTGATGAAAAATAATTACTTGAATCAAAACAGTGCATCTTTAATCTTGGAATTAAAGGATTTGGTCAAAGTATCTTTAGGCAGGAGTGCCTCAGTGGCTCAGTTGGTAAGCATATACCTTCGGCTCACCTTTGGCTCTGGCCATGATCCTAGAGTCCTGGGATCAGAGCCCCTGGGATCAGTTCTGGGCTCCTGGCCCAGAAACAGATCTCATTGTTGTAGGATTCAGAAGCTTCTCCCATTCTCCATGCCCCTCCCCCTGCTCATGCTCTCTCTCGCTCACTCTCTTTCAAATAAATAAATAAAATCTTAAAAGAAAAAAAAAAAGAATGTATCTTTAGGCAATTTTTGGAATTGAATCCCTTCCTGGTACCTTGAAAGATGACAGCTTCGTCTGCCTAGCCGGGAGGTTTACTCCCGTTTTCTCTTCTAAAATTGAGCTGATTCTGCTCTGAGCCTAACTTTTTCCACACTGCATGCTTATGAAAATTCTCCTTTCTCCTTGAACGGGAAATTCAAGTGTGCACTCTACTCTAAATATAGTTCTATGCATACTTTCTCTAAGTATTCTTTTGACTCTCAGGCAGATGGTGCAAACCCCAGCTGGTCTCCCAACTTCTGGGCCTTGCTTTTGATGACATCAAGAAGTGGATGTTGCTCGCCACAATCTCCTCCCTCCTCTGCCCCAGGGTGTTTGTGTCAAACCAACTACGTGACACCCCAGTCAGAGGTGCAAACAACTTGCAACCTCTAAGGTTACCTTTCCTCCAGTACTGAGGCAGCTGTAACCCAGGCAAGAAAGAAATTTGAGAATAAACAGAAAAGAAGACAGAAGAGCAGCAGATGGGAGAGCAACGGCAGGTTGGCATCATCAGGGCAGGGGACCAGGATGCTAGAAGATGGGAATTCTTAGCTCTGATGGGGAAAGGGAATTTGGAAAGTGAGGGGAAGAGGTACCGAGAGACCTGTAACTTTGCAGGGTAGAATGGAAAAACTTCAGGATCACAGCAGAAGGGAGGCAGGATGGTCCCCATAAATTTGTCAACTCAGGGAAGCAAAGATGTGGTTGAAAAATACAACAATCAACATTGAAATCCTGTATCATTTACCATTTTCACTAACCAAACATCAGGGAAAGTGACTTGTTGAGGTTCTCTGTGGTAGAGAAAGGAACATGTGGCCACTTTTTTTTTTTTTTTTTCTAAAAACCAATGAAGCAGAACCAGAAGCAGCAGTCAGACAACCACTTCTGGGCAGAACCTAAGATGGAAAAAGCAAATGCTGTTTATATAAATAGAGGTGCAGAGCCCATAGTTTCCTGTTGACAAATTGAGCTTCACTTCACCTCAAACCCTCAATTATTTTTTACACAGCCAATAAAGGTGGTTTTTTTTTTTTTTTTTTTTCTTTCTTTCTTTCAATTTGTCCAATCACTTTCAGGAAGGTTCTGGGTTTTTTCCTAATCCGGGGAAAAAGACCTGCAGGTCTTTTTTCTATCTCTACTTATTTTCTCCTTCCTCTCCCTTTTCCTTTCCTCTGTGGGTTTACCTACCATATGTGTAGCTTTATGGAGTACATGATTAAATTTACACGAAAAACTGTAAGGATTGAATTCAGGATGATCTCTTAAATTTGTGAGATTCTCCTCTTCCCTTAACCCGGAAAAAGAAGAACAGACAGACTTTGAGCAAATAGAAGCTATCAGTTAAATGGAAAATAACCTGAGTGATACTTAAGGGATTGATGGGCATTGAGGTTATCAACTGTGTCATTATACATCGTTTCTTAACATGTTGTTCTGTCCCCAAGGGTCAAACATAAAGAGTTACAATGAAGGATAATAAGGACTGCCCAGAAAAAGTTTTCTTCCATTTGTGTAAAGTTACATTCATATACTTATCCATCCATTTCCAAAAGGTATGAGATTTTCGGAGAAAGGGAAACAATGTTGGTTTTTTTTTTTTTTTCCAAGAGTTGATTTATTTAAGTAATCTCTATACCCAACCTGGGGCTCAAACTCACAAGCCTGAGAATGACAGTGGCATGCTCCATTGACTGAGCCAGCCAGGCACCTCAACAAAGTATTAATATAAAAAGCTTATGAAAATGTGCAATGTTAACCTCAAAGTCAACAGGTTTGAAAACAAAAGTACTTAAAAAAGTTCATATAAAATCATGAATGACAGCTCCTCAACTGGTTATTCAGAGAAACCACTTTGCTGGAAGGTAATCTATAACTTGGTAATGTTAAACTACGCTCTTATGTTGCCATTATCTCACAGAAACTAGGATGAAAAGATCAGGCACAGTATAATAAGTGGTAAAGCAAAATAATTCATAAATTATAAACTGTACGTGTAGGTACAATTCCTAAGAATCACAGTATGTTCTAATGACATAGGGCAGTAATAATTTTTCCTTTCACATTGCAGCCAAATAGATCATCTGTGCATGGGGTACCTACACTCAAATCAACACAGCTCTAGGTATAATAAAATACATATTTACATCATCCTGTTCATTTTTTTAAAAGGCTTTATTTATTTATTTGACAGAGAAAGAGAGATCACAAGTAGGCAGAAAGGCAGGCAGAGGGAAAGAGGGAAGCAGGCTCCCCACGGAGCAGAGAGCCCAATGCGGGGCTCAATCCCAAGACCCTGAGACCATGACCTGAGCCAAAGGCAGACCCATTGAGCCACCCAGGTGCCCCATATCCTGTTCATTTTAATATAAAAGAATTCATGTTTCTTTCAGGGTCAATCCTAACCTAGCACTCACTATTGTGTTCCTAAGCGAACAGCTGCTCACCTGTAAATTTATGGGAGCACATCTATTTCAGGAGCTGTTCTGAGAACGAGGAAGATTCAAAAGGGTTAGCACATGCAACATTATATATTTAATATAACAGAAAGATTTTTTTTCTACTTCAGTGGATTGGTTTCTCCCTAACTGTTCTGGAGTAGGTTTACTCTTCCTTCCCTTGCAACAAAATGAGCTGACCCTTGCTGATTAGCCACCGAGCAGACAGGTGTGCAAACCTGCAAAGGATGTACAATATCACCAATACTAGTTTCTCTCTAATTTAAGGTTTCTCATTTAAATTTAATTTTTCCCCCACCATTCAAAATCTTAATAAGAGAGCAGGATCTGGGGGTGCCTGGGTATCTCAGTCGTTAAGTGGCTGCCTTTGGCTCAGGTCTTGATCCCAGGGGCCGCTCCCTGGTCTGCGGGAAGTCTGCTTATCTTACGACTCCCCGCTTGTGTTCCCCCTCTCTCTCTCTATCAAATAAATAAATAAATCTTAAAAAAAAAAAAAAAGAGAGATTGAGAGCGCGAGCGAGCAGAATCTGTAGTTTTTGTAGCGCCCGCCCCCCCCCCCCCCCCCCCCCCGCAGTCACGCCACTTAGGGTCCGGTGTGGGTGTGCCGTTTTCATGAGACCTTGTCCAAATGCCTGTACACCTCTCGGCCCTTTCGAGGACTGGAGCGCAGGTCAGGCCGGCGCCATAGCGCTTGGGAGAGTCCATGGCCAGCTGCTCTCAGGCCAATATTTGGCCTCTGCCCTTGGGGATGCCTCTCTGGGCGTGGCCATGCCTGCGCAATGGGCGCAGATAGTATTCGGCACCTTGGGGACGAGCAAGGTCACCTGTTACTGTCCCTACAATCACAGCTGTTTTGCCCTCTCCGCCAGGAAGCTTTATCTTCCAACAGTCCAGGGAAGGGACAGAGGCGGCTGGTTGGGGAAACGCAAACTTTTTTGGCACAATTTGGTGGAAGGTGTCATTGGTTCATCTGGCCAGAAACCTGTTCAGCCTGTCCATTCTTCGGCAGATGCCCTAGCTCTTGGGGTCCTTGAGCTCAACTTTTTGGTCCTTGTGGTGGTGGTGGAGGGCGATTTGCATGATACCACCTCCTACTCCAACTAGCCCAGACTAAATTTAACTTTCAAATTTTTTATCAGGCTGTTTGTTTGTTTGTTATGAGCCTCATATTTCATTCTGAGAGCAACCCCAGGAGGTGGGTGGTTGAAGGGATTACGGCTCCTATTTTTCTGACAGGGAGCAAGGTTTTGAGAAGTGGAGAGGTGCTACTAACTTCATAAAATTTAGCGTGGTGGAAACACGACTGAACTCACGAGTTAGGTTAATGTTCGTTCCATTGCAGAAAGAAGATTCAAAGACAAAGGTGTTTAAAGTCAGAAATGAGTGGGGCGTATGGGTGGCTCAGTCTTAAGTGTCTGCCTTTGGCTCAGGTCATGATTGCCGGGCAGGATTATGGGATGGAGCCCTGCATCAGTCTCCCTGCTCAGCAGGAAGCCTGTTTCTCCCTCTCCTACTCCCCCTGCTTGTATTTCCTCTCTCTCCGTGTCTGTCAAATAAATAAATAGAATTAAAAAAAAAAAAAGTCAGAAATGAGTTGCAAAAGGTTTGTGAGAGAGTCTAGACTTTCCCAAAAATTGGAACTAAAAATCCAGTATACTTAAAAAAAAAAAAAAATTCTTAAGACAACCAAATTTTATTAGTCCGTTCTTGGTGGAAAAACAGGAATTTTTTTCCACATGATTAGCATACCCTCAAAGGCTAACTTCAGACATCACCACTGCCAAAGATAGGTGTAGAATCATTTTTGCTAAAGGTCAGCAATTTTACAGGAGAGACTGAAGGTTGGCTTTGAGACTAGAGCTAGCTGGTACAATCCTACTTATTTGCTTCCTTGTTTATCCCAGGGCGCCCAACACTTTTTTGCCTGGTGAGGGATATGTGTGCACTCCCATATTCAAAGTTAAGGCTGAAAGCAGGTGTTGCGTGCCTTCACACACCACCATAGACTACCCAAGAACTAGGTTACTTGAGAATTTTTTGCAGGCACCCAGTGGTTGAGAGCTATGAATCTGGCTGGAGAAAGAACATGGGAAATGCCAAAGAGATTCATATATTTTCCTCTCCTCGGAAGGATAAAGAAAATCCATATGTTTGCTGACTAGTTAGTCTTTTAATTATTGTTTCTTTGATTGCTTCGGGAAATACAGCAAGTGTTTCAGAGCACAAACTCTGGAGCTAAACTACCTGGGTACAAATCCTAACTCTGCCATTATGATCCTAACCTTTCCGTGCCTCAGAGAACTCAATGATACCAAATGCTTAGGATCTTTGTAAGATTAAATGAATTAGATGGCGAAAACAGGAGCTGACAGACCACCAGCAACGTTTGACTATCTATGCGTGGGACAGTGCTGGGGATACAAAGTTGAGGAGGACGTGGTGCCTTCCCTCAAGGGGATTAGAATCACTTCTTTGTTACTCAACTTCTTTCTCTCTGCTGTGAATAACACCTTGGGTTTCCTGTAATGGCATACATTTTCTTGTTTTCTTTCCAGGTTTGATTTTTGATTAGAGATAAAACAGTGCTTTAGTTTATACTACAAATTCATTATCCTTCCTCCTGGTCAGAAATAAAGAGGTCATTAATTTTGTACAGCTGTACCCACAGCCTTCAGTTCCCATGAGCACCTACTTCCTAAGTGCTGGTCAAGCGAAGTTGCCATTTATATGTTGTTGTTTTTTAAGATTTTATTTGTTGAGGCGCCTAGGTGGCTCAGTGGGTTAAAGCCTCTACCTCAGCTCAGGTCATGATCCCAGAGTCCTGGGATCGAGCCCTGCATCAGGCTCACGGCTCAGCAGGAAGCCTGCTTCCTCCTCTCTCCGCCTGCCTCTCTGCCTACTTGTGATCTCTGTCAAAAAAAAAAAAAATCTTAAAAAAAAAAAGATTTGTTTATTTGACAGAGAAAGAAATCACAGGTAGGCAGAGAGGCAGGCAGAGGTAGAGGGGGAAGCATGCTCCCTGCTGAACAGAGAGCCCCTATGCTGGGCTCGATCCCAGGACCCTAAAATCATGACCTGAGCCAAAGGCAGAGGCTTAACCCACTGAGCCACCCAGGTCCCCCACCATTTATATCTTTTTTTTTTTTAAAGATTTTATTTATTTATTTGACAGAGAGAGATCACAAGTAGACAGAGAGGCAGGCAGAGAGAGAGAGAGGGAAGCAGGCTCTCCGCTGAGCAGAGAGCCCGATGCGGGACTCGATCCCAGGACCCCGAGATCATGACCCGAGCCGAAGGCAGCGGCTTAACCCACTGAGCCAACCAGGCGCCCCCCACCATTTATATCTTGAGTTCTTCCTTCCCATTCCCATTACTAGTCACTCTCCTCCTTTTTCTGGCTGTTCAGTCCTTGAAGTCTGAATTAATCAAGAATTTTTGAGATTCACTTAACATAAAACTATCTTAAAGAGTACAGTTCAATGATATTCGGTACGTACATTGTACTTACTACTTCCCAAACTTTTTTAAGTTTACTCATCTAAATCATCTCTACACCCTACATGGGACTCCAACTCATGAACCCAAGGTCAAGACTCTCAAGTTCTTTTGAATCAGCCAACCAGGTTCTTCTCACTTCCAAAACTTTATCACCCCAAAAGAAAATTCCACATCCATTATGCAGTTACTCCCTATTCCTCCTCCCTCCAGCCCCTGGTAAACCACCAATCTGCTTTCTGCCTCTCGGGAGTCTCTTATTCTGGATATTTAATATAAATGGAATTGTATACTCTGATCTTTTGTGCCTGCCATAACCATGCTTGTTACAATGATATGTATGAAGGGGCACCTGGGTGGCTCAGTTGATGAAGTGTCCAACTCTTAGCTTTGGCTCAGGTCATGATCTTAGGGTCCCGAGTTCAAGAGTTCAAGCCCCACGTCAGGCTCCGAGCTCAGCAGAGTCAGCTTGTCCCTCCCCCTCCCCTCGGCTCCTCTGCCAGCTTTCTTGCAGGCACTCTCTTTCTCTCTCACTCTCTCTCTCTCTCAAATAAATAAATAAATAAAGGAATAAATAAAATATTTTTTTAAAAAGCAGGCTATTAAAAAAAAAAAAGCAGGCTATTTCTTTGGAGCATAAACAACTAGCTATAGAGCCTATCCACAGTAACTGTCTCATTAGGGAGAACTTTGACTTCAGTTCTTCATACGCTGTGGCCACACCTCCTCTATGGAACCTGCAGAGGGGTGTCTAAAGTACCCGGGATATGTGGGAGACAGGACCCTGCAGAGTAAATTAACCAAAATAAATTATTAATAAATTAACCAAAACACTGAGTATACTAGATATGTTAGTCTTTTTCTACTAGTATTCCTGATATAGTTGGCTCTTCCAGTCTCCCTCTGGTAAAGGAAAGAAATCTTTGTTGGTACTTTCAGCTAATGTATGGGTGAGGAGGAGGAAAGATGTGAGAGTTTGCGGGGAGGAGGTAACCAGGCCAACCACAATTTGGAACTGCTGGTATCAAGTAGCTGTTTCTCAAATCTCATCAAGAATACTGAATATAGGGGCGCCTGGGTGGCTCAGTGGGTTAAGCCGCTGCCTTCGGCTCAGGTCATGATCTCAGAGTCCTGGGATTGAGCCCCGCATCGGGCTCTCTGCTCAGCAGGGAGCCTGCTTCCTCCTCTCTCTGCCTGCCTCTCTGCCTGCTTGTAATCTCTCTGTCAAATAAATAAATAAAATCTTTAAAAAAAAAAAAAGAATACTGAATATAGGGGCACCTGGATGGCTCACTTGTTAAGCGTCTGCCTTCTGGTCAGGTCATGATCCCAGGGTCCTGGGATCCAGTCCCGCATCGGGCTCCCTGCACAGCGGGAAGCCTGCTTCTCCCTCTCCCACTCCCCCCGCTTGTGTTCCCTCTCTTGCTGTCTTTCTTTCTGCAAATAAATAAATAAAATCTTAAAAAAAAAAAGAATACTGAATATAATAAAACCAAGAGGATTTGATTTAATGATTAGTGACAGAACAATTATTGAGAAGAAAAGCAATAATGAGCACAGACTCTATAAAAACAGAGGAAGGATTTGCCAGTATGTGCCAGGACTTCCTTTGAGCAGAGGGTGATTTGATTTCAACTGTTCAGGACCAGTTAGAGAGAAAGAGAGAGAACGGCGATTCCATAGGTAACATACTGTTTTTAATATGCTATACTTTCTTCAGGAACTGTCCCTTATCCAGTTCAGAGCTGTTTTGTCAAGACTGGAATCATCATTCTTTGTATTACATCACTGAGCAAACAAAGAACATGGGATTTGGTCTTTGGAATGCACCTTCCCACAAAAAGAGAAAAGATCTCCATGCTATCTGGAGCGTCTCTAATTTTCCCTGGCATTTCAACTGGCTAAAGAGCCATGAAGCAGACACTTTGCCAATTTTTCAAAACTATATGAAGTCATACAAACACAAATTGTAGAGTGAAATCATACAAACACAGACTTTTAGAGCTGGGAGAGTTTTGAGCTCCACTAGGCCAATAGTTTTCAAAATTAGGTTCCAAATGGACCACCTGCTTTGGAATGAATGGCTACTTGTCAGAAAGGCAGAGAACCTGGGCTGCATTCCAGACTTGCTGAATAAACTCTTTGGGGATTAAATCCTGGAATCTGCAATTTTAGACACTCACTCAGACTGCAGTGTGAGAACCGCAAAACTCCTCACTCCCATTTTATTACTAATCAGAAAACCATGCGCTCCCATAACGTGATGCTCACCATTGGTATTTTTAAAATATCTGTCCTTCTAACTATATCAGTTCTATAAAATATTTTATAAAACCAGTTCTTTATAGAATATCTGCCATGCACTAGGCAATACATAGAGTCCCTTGCTTCCATTATGTTGAACAATCCTGCAAGATAGTTGTTTCATATCTGAGCTTCAGTGTTCATGTCTGAAAATTGGGATGATAGTCCCAAGCATGCAACATGCTTGGCACAGAAGCTGGCATAAGGTATGTGCATAATAAAGATTAGCTGTTAATACTAATTTTTTTTCATACTTTTCATGTGGGGAAACTGAAACAGACACACTCAAACACTCTGCTAGGAAGTGGCAGCGACAATTGAACTCAACGTGCTTCATTTCAAAACCTAACTTGTCCCACTGCTCTGGACTGTTTTTCATTATGTGCATGATCAGTGAAGCTTCTTTTGTGACTTTTCCCATCGAGAATAACTTTTTCTTCAGCCCTTTGGCCAGCCCTGGGCTTTTGATGAATACTTGTTTGTTCTCGCAACCTCAATGAGACCTGGGCAGCTGCACAGAAGTTGAGTGAGTAATTCCTGTATATGTTTAAAGGTCTGTCCCTCAGCTTGTTCATACCCCAGAGAAATTCAGTAATGTGTCTGGCAGCCAACTGAGAAAAACAAAAATCAGGAAATGCAGAAGTTAGAGCACTCCCAAAACCACATTTCACCCACACGGATCCCATTTTGGGCTTTTTCAAAAACAAGAAAGTATCATATTGAGCAATCTACCTGGGGTCCAAAAATAGTGGTCTGGGGAGACATTATCTGAGCGTCTTGGCTCACAGACCCAGGAATGTGTGCCCTCGAGGATTCCCAGGGGGCCTTTTGGCCTCACACGCTGGCCAGAGTGAAACCTCACCTCGGGCTTCCCATGGTGAAAATCAGCAGTGGTGAAGTCCAGATGTCCAAAACTTCACTCAGCCACCAGAGGCATAATTTCCAAGTCATGTTGTTTTTGTTAAAAATAAACTAACCAGGTTGTCCTGTGGTTTTTCAAGAGAAGTTGGTGAGGGGAGAAGGTAATTAGTAAGGAAGATAAGTTTTAAAAATAGCAAAATGTCCCCTCACAAAATGGTCTTTTTAATTGCACCAACTCCAAATGCCCAGGAGTGAAAAATGTTATTGTAATTATAAGAGATGGAATTTTCCTTCCTTTAAAAGAAGGGAAACAGGGAATGAAGCTTCTGGGGGGAACATTTTTTCTTATGCTGGGCAAATCATGCCTGTTCAGTAGCTTTTTATTTATAACCATTGTGCAAGGTATAGAACTTTGTTCAAAAGCTTTTCTTAGGGGCGCCTGGGTGGCTCAGTGGATTAAGTCTCTGCCTTCTGCTCGGGTCATGATCTCAGAATCCTGGGATCAAGCCCTGCAATGGCCTCTCTGCTCAGCGGGAATCCTGCTTCCCCCTCACTCTGCCTGCCTGTCTGTCTGCTTGTGATCACTCTCTCTCTCTCTCTCTCTGTCAAATAAATAAATAAAATATTAAAAAAAAAAAAAAAAGCTTTTCTTAAGAAGCTTTCATGAGGGGTACCTGGGTGGCTCAGTCGGTTAAGTTTCTGTCTTCGGCTCAGGTCATGATCCCAGGATCCAAGGATCGAGCCCCACGTAAGGCTCCTGCTCAATGAACAGTCTGCCTCTGCCTCTCCCTCTCCCTCTGCCCTCCCTCTGCTCATGTGTGCAGGCACTCAACAAGTGTTCTCTCTCTGCCTCCCTCTCTCGCAAATAAATAAAAAATTTTTAAAAAGCTTACATGAAATGTGAATAACATCTCAATTTTATCTGTCATCCTTGTTTTGTTATGTGCCATCAGTCAAACCAAACTAAGCTACTCACTGCTGCTAAAACAAATGAAGCACATCCACGAAGTCCCAGCCTTTGCTCATGGAGCTTCTGTGACCTGGACAGAGGATATTGAAGTTTTGACCAGGCGTATTCCACATACTCCAAGTACCATGCTTTCACATTCACACACAGCAGCCACCCAAGCTCATGGCATTCAGTGGGTGACACATGTCAAGTTATTGCAATTATACAAGAGGTTAATAGACAACTGTTTGGGATGCTTTAGGATTCATACTTTTTTTTTTTTCAAGATTTTATTTATTTGACAGACAGAGATCACAAGCAGGCAGAGAGGCAGGCAGAGAGAGAGGAAGGGAAGCAGGCTCCCCGCTGAGCAGAGAGCCCGACGCGGGACTCCATCCCAGGACCCCGAGATCACGACCCGAGCCAAAGGCAGCGGCTCAACCCACTGAGCCACCCAGGCGCCCACTTTATTTTTTTTTTAATAAAGATTTTATTTATTTATTTGACAGAGAGAGAGAGAGAGAGAGAGAGAGAGAGATCACAAGTAGGCAGAGAGGCAGGCAGAGAGAGAGGAGGAAGCAGGTTCCCCGCTGAGCAGAGAGCCCGCGTGGGGCTCGATCCCAGGACCCTGGGACCATGACCTGAGCTGAAGGCAGAGGCTTTAACCCACTGAGCCACCCAGGCACCCCAGGATTCATGTTTTCTATGGAGAACTAGAGAGCCACTGTTCCTCAAATTTCCCCCGTAAGAGTAAAATGGGGGCACCTGAGTGGCTCAGTCGGTTAAGCGCCTGCCTTTGGGTCAGGTCATGGTCTTGGGGTCCTGGGATGGAGTCCCAATTCGGGCTCCCTGCTCAGCAGGGAGTCTGCTTTTCCCTCTCCCTCTGTGCGCTAGCGTGCTCTCTCTCCCCCTTTCAAATAAATAAATAAAATCTCAAAGTAAAAAAATAAAAAAAAAAGTAATAAATACTGATGATTTGAGGATATAATCCCAAACAACACACGTTAGGCTGAAATTTCCCTGGAATGTAAGTTTCATTCTTAACATTTACATGATGCTCTATTAGCCACTACATTTGTGAGCCTGGCAGATGTGGGCTTCCTCTACATACAAGTGAGGATCATCTTTGAAATCTTTCATGTTTTGAGAACCCTTACTTTTTACATGAGGGTGGGAGAGGATACTGGGGAAAAGCCATACATGTAAGGAAAATGAATGTGCATATTATATTCTACTTTAAATAATTTTTGCTTTTTTTTTGTTAAACGTAATCCAAGTTGGCCAGGATTTTTTCATACGCTGTGAAGTTAACATTGCCAGGAAGAATCTCCCACAAAAATATTTTTCTTTCAGTATTTAGTAGTGAGGGATATTAATGCATTAATGGTAATACATTTCTCATTTAATGTAAATTGAGGATCTTTTTCTAGTTGTTTATGACTGCTGGCAACTTAGTAAGTTCTAACAATTGTCTAAATATGTAATGTTAAGCTTAGGTTTAAAAAAGTAAAGCTGGTAATCTACATCTTTGCTATTTGCTTACAAAATACAGGGGCACCTGGGTGGCTCAGTCATTAAGCATCTGCCTTTGGCTCAGGTCATGATCCCAGGGTGCTGGGATCGAGCCCCGCATCGAGCCCCGCATCGAGCCCCGCATCGAGCCCCGCATTGAGCCCCACACCAGTCTCCCTGCTTGGCGGGAAGTCTGCTTTCCCTCTCCCACTCCACCTGCTTGTGTTCCTGGTCTCGTTCTCTCCCTCTCTCCATCAAATAAGTTAATAAAATCTTAAAAAAAAAATACAAAAGGTATTTGGTGCATTCTTTCCTGAGTGGGGCCATAAATAAAATTTTAAAAAATGCTGTTTCCCTGCTCTCTGGAAAACTTGTATGTTCCAGGATAGCATGACCTATTTATCCTGTAGTTAGGATCTAATATACTGCCATGCACTCATATTTAAATGTATCTCTAAATATGCATGTCATTTTGAGAAGCATAGGGCCAGATATACACCAAGGTTCCTCAACTCTGAGATATTATGATTCTATAATTTTTATTTTTCATTATTTATTTATTTGAGAAAGAGTGTGGGGAGGAGCAGAGGGAGAGGGACAAGAAGGTTCCATGCTGGGTGCCAAGCAAACATGGGGCCAGATCCCATGACCCTGAGACCACCACCAGAGCTGACCAAGAGCTGGACACCCAACCAAGTCATCCAGGTGTCCCTGATTTTGTAATTTTTGGATCTTTCACTGATATTTAATTCTTTTATGTTGTCATTTAAATATTTTGTCTACTTTGGAAAGTTTAAACAAAACTACGAGCCCCTTGAAGAACTACAATGGGTGTCATTGTTCCCCTTCAAAGCTCAGCCTTATGATCTCTCATAGTAGGCCTTCAATAAATATGAATTGAACGAACTTCAGTTTTCAAGTATCGTGCTCGTCACTTACAAGAGCTTTTCAAATACCGCCTTCAAACAGAACATGAAAACATATTTTTGTCTCTCCAGAACCTTCATTTTCAAGTAATAAACATTTAAAACTTTTACATCTGTTGGAGGAAATCTTTTCATAGTCTCTACACTGAAGAGATTTTCAAACAGGAGATATCCAAGAATGTACTTACGTTGTGTTCATAGATTTTTCCAACACTGTAACAAATCTACTTTGTAAATCAAGTAAGTATTCACAGATAATTCTGCTCCAGAAACCAATTTGGAGGAACTGACTCCATAGTCACTTTTTTTTTTTCCATAGTCACTTTTAATTTAATCTCCACACAATATGTATGGCTCAAACTTATATCCCAGATTGGATATCAAGAGTCATATGCTCCACCAACTGAATTAGCCAGGCAACCTCATAGACACCTTCCTATATCCTCTCCCACACCCCCTATTTTTGTATGGTTCCCGATATGCAACATTTCATTTCCCAGTGGTGCCTGGCTGAGACTCACACCCCATCGTTGAACTAAGAGTTGAGAAAAACATTCCAGCTCAAAAACATGACCCACAGATACTGCTGACAAAATGAAGAGCTCCAAAATGCATGTTTCAATTAGATTTAGATTAAATTCCCTGCCAGAGGGAGCCTAGGTGGCTCAGTGGGTTAAAGCCTCTGCCTTTAGCTCAGGTCATGATCCCAGGGTCCTGGGATCGAGCCCCACATCAGGCTCTCTGCTCAGCGGGGAGCCTGCTTCCCCCCTCTCTCTCTGCCTGTCTCTCTGCCTACTTGTGATCTCTCTCTGTTAAATAAATAAATAAAATCTTTAAAAAAGAAAATAAATAAATTCCCTGTCAGACACCTACATGTTTTATGTGGGAGAGAAATTATAACTTCCATAAGTAATTCACTGAGTTTGCCTGACATATCTAGCCAAGCCCAGTTCTAAGTGATATAGGAATACAGGGAGGAAAATCCTCTGTAGCTCTGATAAAGGTTCCTGAGCTGATACAGTCAACCTGATCATGATTGTATTGGGCTGGTTTTACCAGCCTGACAGTATTGCATTGACAGTATGGAAGAATGGCTGACGGGTTCAGACGTCACGTGTAGCTTTTCTACTTCTCAGGTATTGACTGAGCTTGTGAAAAGTGGAATGAAAATCTCTTTCCAGCCAGAGGCTGAGCAGAAAGGAGGGCCCTTATGTGAGGAGCCGCTGGATTTTTTTTTTTTTTTAAAGATTTTATTTATTTATTTGACAGACAGAGATCACAAGTAGGCAGAGAAGCAGGCAGAGAGAGAGGGGGAAGCAGGCTCCCTGCTGAGCAGAGAGCCCAATGCGGGGCTGGATCCCAGGACCCTGGGATCATGACCTAAGCCGAAGGCAGAGGCTTTAACCCACTGAGCCACCCAGGTGCCCCGCCGCTGGATCTTTTTAAGTGATCACAGTTTCAGCCAGAATTATTTTCTTAAGATCTTATTTTTTTCCCCATGTCTACACCCAGCATGGTGCTCCAACTCACAATCCTGAATTCAAGGGTTGCGCACACTGTATCGACTGAGCCAGCAAGGCACCCCTCAGCCAGAACTTTTTAAAAGATATTATTTTTTATTTGACAGAGAGAGAGAGATGGAGAGAGAGTGGGAGGGACAGAGGGAGAAGCAGACTCCCTGCCGAGCAGGGAGCCTGCTGCAGGGCTCAATGCGGGGCTCGATCCCAGGACCCTGGGACCACGACCCGAGCCGAAACCCAACCAACTGAGCCACCCAGCGCCCCCAGAATTTTATGTATGTGTGTGTGTGCCAATGTCTATGTCATTCAGAAGGTGACTCCACTTCTAGTTTGATAAATCTTCTTTTTAAAGATTTTATTTATTTAGGGGCGCCTGAGTGGCTCAGTGGGTTAAGCCTCTGCCTTCGGCTCAAGTCATGATCTCAGGGTCCTGGAATCGAGCCCCGAATCGTGCTCTCTGCTCAGCAGGGGGCCTGCTTCCTCCTCTCTCTCTGCCTGCCTCTCTGCCTACTTGTGATCTCTGTCTGTCAAATAAATAAATAAAATCTTAAAAAAAAAAAAGATCTTATTTATTTATTTGAGAGAGAGCACACACAAGCACAAGCAGGGGGAGCAGCAGAAGGAGAGGGAAAAGTAGGCTCCCCACTGATCAAGGAGCCCAGTACAGGGCTGGATCCCAGGATCCGGGGATCATGACCTGAGCCTTAAGCAAATGCTTGACGGACTGAGCCATCCAGGCGCCCCATCCACTTCAACTTTGAAAATAAGGTCTCATGCTGTATGCAAATCTTCACTGGGACACTACACAGGATAACCAAAAGGTGGAAACAACCCAAGTGTCCAGATGCATGGATAAGTAAAATGTGCTATGTACGTACAATGGGACATTATAAATGTATAAACCATAAAAAGGCATGAAGTTCTGATATATGCTAAACCATGAATCTTGAAAACATACAAAGTGAAAGAAACCAAATGCAAATGGATAAGCATTGTATGTTTTTCACTTACACGGAATATCTAGAGAAAGCAAATTAATAAAGCAGATCAAAGATTACCAGGAAGGGGGCACCTGAGTGGCTCAGTGGGTTAAAGCCTCTGCCTTCAGCTCAGGTCATGATCCCAGAGTCCTGGGATCGAGCCCCACATCGGGCTTTCTGCTCAGTGGGGAGCCTGCTTCCTCCTCTCTCTGCCTGCCTCTCTGCCTACTTGTGATCTCTGTCAAATAAATAAAATTAAAAATCTTAAAAAAAAAAAAAAAAAGATTACCAGGAGGTACAAGGAGGGAATGGTGAGTTATTGCTTACTGGTTATGAAGTTTCTTTATGGGGTGATGAGAATGTTTTGGAAACAGTGGTGATGGTGGCACAACCTTGTGAATATAATTAATGCCACTGAATTATAGACTTAGAAATGATCAGAATTGCGCAAAATGAAAACAAGTGAAACCAAAACCAAACAAAGAGGCATGTGGGTCAGCAATGGGCCAGTTTTCTTATTTCTGGCTGGAATAAAGGGGAATAATTTGATGAGAGAATACATAAAGGGAACTAATATAGCTTGGCATAATCATGAAAAGTACAGCAGCAATATCATTTGGGCCATGGGGGAATTTCTAATTTTTGGATTTGGAGATACTACCATCTCTAAAATTAATATTTATCTTTTAGGAGGATGTGTATATATGTGTGGGTGGGTGTGCAATTCTCTGGACAATTGGATGAAAATATGGTAAAGACCCAGCTCTTTTCTGAGAAGACAATTTAAAGGGATCAGAATGCCTGTGGCCCTGCCCACTCTGGTCTCCACTGAGGAATATGTGAAGTGCCCTTCCCCTCTTTCCCATCCGTTCCATGGAATTCAGAGTGCCAAAGATAACTGGCTATCCTCTTTCTGGTGCCCTCAGAACCTTTTTCAGAAATAAAGACTTGGAGAAATAAATGTCTACACAGGAAAAGGATCTGGGGGTGAGAATAATCCAGAAAAACCCAAGGTCAAGTTTCCCTGTGGAAGAGAGAAAAAGAGGCTTTTTGACCGAGAGGAGTAGCCTGGAGGGCAGGAATGGGGTCTTGAGCAGAGTCCTGTGAACAGCATAATTCTCTGGAAATTCTTTCCGAAACTATAAAGAGCCAAAATTAGCCTATTAATTCAATACTTCTTTCACATGTATTACTCCTTTGGATTTTGCCAACGCTTCAGTGAAATCTGCTGTACTTCGTATGTGGTGTGGTTTGTCGGAGGCGAGTGAGAGAGAGCCTTGTAAAGCGAAGTGAGGCTTCCCCACATTAAATCCACGCCCACCTTAGAGAGTCCTTGGGTGTGAACTGGCATCAGGCCATCCTTGTCTGGGTACCCACCGGGGAAGCAAAGTAGAATTTGCAATCCATCAAATCAGTGACCAGGAGTACAACTCAGGAGCATGCAAGAGATTTGTCCCCACCACAGTTTTCCTAAATACATTTACTTTGTCTTTAACGTGTTTAGTACAATGTCTAACCGTAATAAGCACTCAGAAGTACTAGCTATTCTATGCATTACCCCACTTCAGAAATTTCCCTTAATGTCCAAGATTTGATAGAGTAAAGAAGGGAGGAGTAGGCCAAATTGGAAAGGCTAAACTTCTATGGTTTAGACGTATGTGATCATTTTTTTAGACTTAGGTGAACATTTTTTTAAGATTTTATTTTGTAAAGTAATCTCTATACCCAACGTGGGGCTCAAACTTATAACCCCTAGATGAAGAATGGCAAGCTCTACCAACTGAGCCAGCCAGGTGCCCCTCAAGGTAAAATTTAGAGGTAAAGCAGGGGCAGATGGTAGAGGGTCTTGTGAATCATATAAGGATGTTGGCTATTACTGAGAGAATGGGGAGACCTGGAGAGTATTGACAGAGGACTGACATGATCTAAAGTGTTTCAATGGCATGCCTGGGTGGCTCAGTCCATTGAGCATCTGCCTTCGGCTCAGGTCATGTTCCTGGGGTTCTGGGATCAAACCCCACATCCGGCTCCCTGCTCAGCAGGAAGTCTGCTTCTCCTTCTCCCTCTGTCCCTCCGAACCTCCTCTCTCAAATAAATAAAATCTTAAAAAAAAAAAAAAAGTTTCCGAAAGTATTACTCTGACTCCTGTGTGAAGGAGAGTGAAGCAGGAAGACCAATTGGGAGACTAAATGTAGCGATCCAGGTTGCTCAGACCTGGAGGTGCTGAAAAGTGGTCAGTCCTGGATTTATTCTCAAGTAGAGTTGACAGGATTTACTAATGGATTTGACCTTAAAAGGAAGAGAGCCATTAAGAAAGACTGCCAGGTTGGTCTGAGCCATGGGAGGGATGACGTCACCACTGAGATAGGAAAGATGGCAAAAGGAACAGGTGTATGGAGAGAGAACAGGTGCTCAGTTTGTGGCACGTTCAAGATGTCCATCAGATATTCAAATGAAGATGCTGAGGCAGAAGCGGTTTGCAGTTGTCCTGAGCTCAAGGAATGCTCCAAGCTGGAGCCAGAGATTTGGGAATCAATGTGTAGATGGTACTTAGAGCCTTGAGGCAAGAAGGGAGCAGAGACCTTTGATGCTTTCCTCACTACTGCATCCCCAGCACCCAGCTTCTATCATGTAGTTAGGTTTTAAGTTTCTATTGAGTGAAGAAATAGAATGCATAACAGACTGAAGTAGGAGAGAGAAGCAAAATCTTTAATAGACCAAATTGTATAAGGGCAGAAATTTAAAGCCTTTTATTCGAAAAGTTCAACCTGCGTTCCAAGTTTAATGCAGTCATTTAGATGCTGGTTCTGTCTGATGAAATAAACATTTTTAATGGTTGGGGAGGCCGCTGCTTCTGAATTCAAAATATATGGCTTTTGTGGAAAAGACTGCTCTTGCAAAAATTACTCTTGTGCAACCAATCATCTAGTCTTCTAGTCATTCTTGTAGTGCAATCAGAAAGAGAAAAAAATCGTTAGTTTAGGAGGCAAAAGTTCTATTCCAAAGTCCTACATAATTCATTTGACTTTACCTGCTTGGCCGCTAAGCAGGAGCTCTTAGTGCTGGTCTTTGGGACTGAGAGACAGTGTGCACGTTAAGGAAGGGAATAGATACTTCCAGCTAACAGAGTGTAAGATGCCATTTAAATGAACATTATTATTATTACGCTTTTAAAATTAAATATGCGGGGCGCCTGGGTGGCTCAGTCAGCTAAGCATCAGCCTTCTGCTCAGGTCATGATCCTAGAGTCCTGGGATCGAGTCCCGAACAGGGCTTTCTGCTGGGCAGGGAGTCTGTTTCTCCCTCTGCCTGCCACTCCACCTGTTTGTACTCTCTTTTTGACAAAAAATCTTTAAAAAAAAAAAAAGAATTAAAGATACTATTTGTCACTAGATATACAATTTCTGAAGTGTCTACAGCTACTAGCTCCTGATCTTTGTGACCTGTGGAGTCTAGACTTGATTTTTAGAGCTGTAGCCCTATAGGAGCCTATACACTAGGCAGAGAAGCCCTTGATCATGTACCCACGTGACTCTGCCTCTGACAGCCCCACCTACCATTTTTGGACCCAAACAGGAGGAAGGCTGTTGGGTACCTGGTAGTGATGATGCCTGGGAGGAGGAGCCTAAGAGCTCAAATTTGAATGTGTGGGGCCAATGCCTCACCAGACAGAGTCAGTGAAGCAGCAGGACTTGAGGCAAGCCTTTCCATGCCTAAGACTAAGAAAGACACTATGGAATCCACTATGGACAGGTAAAGCAGTCTCTTCATGGGTGGTTGCCCTGGCTTTTCTCTCAGAGTAAATCTGAGTTTTCAGATCGGTAACTATCCCTTTCTCTCCTCTCACTATCTGACTCACTGCTTGGTCAATATGTGCATTTATTTTTTCAGGCGCTGTCTCATCTGTTCAGATCTTACATGCTCTCTGCCTAATGCTCTGTTCTCTCTTCCACACTCAACTGTCATGTGCCACGTATGGCCACGTACTGCAGTTGGAACTAGTTTATGGTAATATTAACATAGCAAGTGTTTAGACATCCAAATCATGGAAAGGTAATAACAAGAATACTGTATACTAAGAACAGTAGCAGAAACTGTAATAATAATTTTGTAAATATTGAACTGCAAAAGGACTTTGTAAACCTTCCTGGGGAGCCTTTATTGAATAATTTAGCTACATACTGAATAATTCAGCTACATAGTAAGGAAATTATTTTTTAGTGCCAATATTAAAAATTGCTTGAAGGTCACTATGATGGTATATATCTGTTCCGGGAAGAAAAAAATCAGTCAAGTTATTTAATGTTATAGTTCCAATTACTGGGCTGTTAATGGCATTTTTACTATCTACCTAGTCTTTCAATTTCTTCAGACCCCGCTTAACATATTTCTTAAAATGTGTTTAATTTTTTAAAAAAAGATTTTATTTATTTATTTGATAGAGAGAGATCACAAGTAGAC
Source organism: Lutra lutra (assembly GCF_902655055.1). Classification (NCBI taxonomy): domain Eukaryota; kingdom Metazoa; phylum Chordata; class Mammalia; order Carnivora; family Mustelidae; genus Lutra; species Lutra lutra. The sequence goes on from NC_062285.1 coordinate 92,005,741, forward strand.
GGAGAGGCAGGCAGAGAGAGAGAGAGAGAGGGGGAAGCAGGCTCCCTGCTGAGCAGAGAGCCCGATGCGGGACTCGATCCCAGGACCCTGAGATCCTGACCTGAGCCAAAGGCAGTGGCTTAACCCACTAAGCCACCCAGGTGCCCCTCTTAAAATGTATTTAATAAGATTTACACAATGTTTTCACATGCAGTTTATGACAAGTTATTATCACAACTTATTTTATTCCTAGTTTTATGATTACTGAAAATATGAGAATACTTAATCCACAAACCTTACCTCAATTTAACTTTTATAAAGAATTTGCACTACAGAATTAAGATTTTTATTTCTTTAAATTTTTTTAAAGATTGTATTTTTAAGTAATCTATCTGCACACCCAGCGTGGGGCTTGAACTCACAAACCCGAGATCAAGGGTTGCACGCTCCACCAACTGAGTCAGCCAGGTGTCCCCAGAATTAAGATTTTTAATGGAAGACTAATGTTCTTCAGAAAATTTTCTTGAGGGTGAAAATGTCAACTGTCTGCTCAGCTTGCAATGAGATCGAAAATTAATCTGAGGTGTAAGTCAGAGGTAAAGGGTTCAGTGAAAATATTTGTACATGAAATGCTAGGCGATGATTAATAGTTGGAATTCAAAGGCAACAAGGAGAAAAGATGAAATTCAACAGGAGAAAAAGGGAAATATGTAATTATCATTAGGGAAAAGAATATCTGCAGAGGGCATCAGTGATGGCACAGGACAGGAGAGGACTTGGTCACGATTATTTTTAACCCATTTGTCTCCAGTTTGCATTGCTGGGGATGCAGCAGGTTCTGCCTCAGGGAGCACAGCTGTCTAGAGCAGCTGTCAAACTGTGAGCTCGAAAAACTGCCCCTACAAAGTCCTTTGTACCCAGAAGAGAAACTAAGAGAGCAAGGTCCTTGAAACGGGCTCCTAGCTACAGCTGAAGGAAAGTGAAGGACCAAGAAAGTTAATTAAAAGGTCGTAGGCAATTTGCTTCACTGTGACTGGTCACTTCTGAAAGAAACAGTAACGACGGATTTTTGTGTGAGTGGAAAGCCAAAGTCCATCTGAATTCCCTTAGCTGTGCCATGTCCTTTCCTATATTCCCAGAACACCTTTGCTTTCTCCCAACAGCAGATGCCCCCAAAACACCCGCTTTGCCTGACACAGTACCCTCCTTCCTTTTCTCAAACATACAGCCCAGAAGGGTAGATTAACTGTTTAAAGAAATTTATCAGTAAGGAATGATGCTTAATCTGTTTAAAACCAAGCCCCAAGAAATTTTTTCCCCTTTTACTTCAGTACTGATTAAGCACTTATGATGTATTCAATTTATGCTAATGATTATATGCAAATTATGTCCTGACAGTAACAGTAATGGTGGTTAAGTGCTATGATAATTAATATACAATTATTTTATTTTATTTTTTGGTATATGAGAACTTGGCATGTTTTCCCCATCAAAACTCATGATCTTGGTAAAAAAATATGAACTCTTCATGAATCTGCATGTCATTTTCGCAGGGGCTGTGCGAATCTTCTCTGTATCATTCCAATTTTAGCACATGTACTGCCCAAAAGCAACATTATCATTTTAAAATAAAGACAGCAATTATTAGATCTTTGTTAGCATTCATGCCAGATTCCTGCCAACTGAATTCCAAAACAATTTGATTAAACAATTTTCATCTTGTTTGGTATAATGTGTACACTGGTGATTAATCTAGTTCCCTGCCCCAGGATTTAAAGTGTATTTCAGTAAGCGTCCTGTGTGTGAAGCGCGACATTTAAATTGAGACAGCTATAAAAAGTGTGTTCCTGCTTACCTAACTCATCAGGTTGACACTTGGGTATTTAACTTTTAACTTCACGGTCTATCACATGTATTGCTTTAAAATTAATTCTCAACGTCTGTCCTCCCCCAAAGACTGGTACGTGTTTTGTAGAAGCTTTCTTCACAACAGCCCCAGAGTGGAAACAATCCAAACGTCCATCTACAGGCAGATGGGTAAATGAGCCTTGGCCATGCAATAGAATATTACTTGGCAGTAAAAAGGATCAAATTACTGATACATGCAACACGACCAATGAATTTCGAATTCATTATGCTAGGTGCCAGAAGCTGGACACAAAGGAAGAGATAATGTAGGATTTATATGGAATTCTAGGAAGTGGAGAGTAATGTAGTTACAGAAAGAAGATTAGTGGTTGTGTAGGGAGGGGGGGAAGAACTGACTGAAAAGGTAAAATATGCAAATTTTGGGGAGGGGTGCCCTGGAAATGTTCTGTGTCCCAATTGTGGTTCCAGTTTTGGGTGTTTACATTCGCCAGTACTCATAAAACTGCACATTTTAAATGGGTGAAGTATGTAAATTATACCTCAATGTATAAAAAAAAAAAAAAAAAATGAAGGCGAAAAAGTTTCAATTCTCTTGCCAGCAAACCGTATTCAAATCCTCGCCTAGGTCTTTGCTTGTTTCAAGAGTTTACTGCACTTCTGCTCAATGCCATTAGGTGGCAGCATTATCTCCACAACTTGGTAAATACATTTCTGGAAAAGACTAGGGACAAAAACTAGAGAGACATCACTAGTGCTTTGGTATCAACCACATTGTATAGCTTGTGTTACGTCCACAGCTACAAAGAAACTTTGGCTAGCTGAGAGTATTTCCACAAATTCAATTCAATTTAGTGCTTACGACATGCAAAACACTGCTAGGCGTAAGGAAATTAGAGCAACCAGTCCCCACAAGTAATGGATTATGTTGCCGAGTTAAAAAAGCAGCAGGATGCAAAACTGCATGAGATCAGTAGAATCAAAATCGTGTAAACATGCCTATAAAAAGACTAGAAAAAAATTTTAACATAATTGTCATTAGATACTACACTGAATTAGACACTGTAAATCATTACATTTTTAAAATTTAAATTAAAAAAATTAATTTTACCTTTTTTTCTCATAAAGTGATACTTTCTGCCTCAAAACACAGAAAATCCAATTGGGAAAACAGAGATGTCAGTGATCAATTGGTAACAGATGATGAGAGCTTTGACAGGGATAAACTAGGTAAACTGGAGAATGAAGCTACAGGAAGGGTTTTTGTTGCTGTCAGTGGTCAGTTTTTTGCCTAGAAATTTTGCTATAGCAGTGGTGAGAAAGAGCAGTTGAATTGTGAACTGGATTTGAAGGATATGTAAGTTTTGTCCAATGAAAAAGGTAGGAAAGCATTCACTGAGAGGAAGTGCATCAGCTAGGTGACTGGAAAGAAAAAAAACCACAGGATCAGACACTAGTGTCAAGACATCAGCTGCATAGGCACTTGAAGATAGGGAAAGGAAGGGGAAAAAGTAGCAGGAAAGGAAGCAAGACATGTCGATTTGATGATCAAATGTAAAAACTGGCCTAAATACCACCTTAGAGTTTGGGATTTATCCTGTAGGCACAAGAGATTCACTGGGAATTTTTCGGCATAGAAATGACATGGTCACACCTGGGTCTTTGTGAGATCTCTCTGGCACAGTACGAAGAATGTTCTTTTGGAGGGACTGGGGGGGAACCAGACCAGCTTAGAAAGCCAGGACAAGAGATAAGCCTAAAGAAGATTGAGGGCTTAGACTGAAGCAGTGAACCAAGGGAATAATGCAGATATGAACCAGAAATATTTGGAGGTTTAGAAAATAAAAATACTAAAAAAAAATTGAGATTTGAATAAATAAATTTAGACCATTAAATATGGAGAAGAATCAAAGATAAGCCCAAGCTTTTCACCTGATTATTTGAGATGGAAAAGTAAAGAGACAGGATAGTCAGGACAGAGGACAGTTTAGGAATTACTGTTTCGACCATGTTGGGTTTGAAGTACATACTGGACATTTAGGTAGAGTTTGGAGGGGAACTTTGAAAAAATTATGGAACCAAGGAACAAGTTTTTAAGTCCAAGTTGTCAGCATGTAACAGACAGCTATGGGAGGAGACTATCCTATGACATCATACCATTTGGGGATTCTGGCTATGTCTCAATTTTTTTTTTTTAAGATTTTATTTATTTGTCAGAGAGGGAGAGAGCACAAGCAGGGGGAGTGGAAGTCAGAGGGAGAAGCAGTTTCCCGACTGAACAAAGACCCAATGTGGGACTCGATCCCAGGATACTGGGATCATGACCTGAGCGGAAGGCAGACATTTAACCAACTGAGCCACCTAGGCGCCCTCAACTGGTCTTAAATATAAGCATGAAGAGGGGTTTATAATGGGTTCCAAGTCCAGCAGGTCTCAGACATCCAGCAAAGTAAGGAAGAGGATCTTCTCTGGTGTGGCTCAAATCATTACAGATTTTTTAAAAAGCTGGAGGAAAGCCAGGAGTGAGCGGAGAGTGAGTGGTGCTCCTGAAAGTTCCTTCCTCTCCTCACCCACAGCCTCCTGATGAAGCAGAGGAAATTTCTTTACCATTTCAAGAATGTCCGCTGGGCTAAGGGTCGCCATGAAACCTACTTGTGCTACGTGGTGAAGCGACGGGATAGCGCCACCTCCTTTTCACTGGACTTCGGTCACCTTCGAAACAAGGTATCAGTTCATTGCTTCCAAGCTAGAGTGCAGGCACTTTTAGAACCATCTACAGAGAGTACTACTTTCAGCCAGTTTCACACTTAGGTCTCCACCAGATTTCAGAAATCTTATTCTTTCTGTCCAGGAAACCACAATAAGTATGCCCCCACAGCATGCCACTTCATGTCCTCCCCGATCATGCTGGGCACATTACTGCCACCCCTTGCTTCAATGCCAAGAGTAACTGCCTTTGAGATTAAGGAAGAAATCCAAATTTTGATTTGGAAGAATATTATCAGCTCATTCAAGCTAAATTTAAATAAAAAACAAATTTTTAGAATTTTTGAAAGTTAAGGAAAAAGTAGCAAAAAATAATGACTCGATTCTGTTTTCCAAATGATTTCTAGTCCCTCCTGCTCACATATGTCACAGGCCGATGAGTACATTCAGTATGGTGAGACCCAGAATACTCGGGGAAGCCTCAATTGGTTGACTGATTCAATCAATCTCTAGATTGCATCTGGAAGATCAGAGAATTACATTTTCAAGCGACTTCACCATATCCAGATGGGCTTACGTAAACTTCTGCCAATGAGTATTCCCTGTCTCAAAACAGGCAGCAACATCTGATTTTGGTGGGATCCCAGGGAAGAATCCATAATCCACAGGTGGACCGACATTGTCTGGCTCACTGTTAAGTGTTTATTTTACTATTCAATTTCCTTTGTCTCCATTTGTCTTGCATAAATTATCTCACTGCAATTGTTTTACATTCTAATCTCTTTCCTGTTTGGTGATGAGACACATTCTAAGTAGAGAAGGCTTTGCAGTTACCCACCCTTCATTTCCTTCTCATTTAATCCTCGCAATTGATACCAGCCCATTTTACTGGCGAGGACTTAGAAGAGCCAAGAGTTGGGTGAGTTGTCCCAGTCACCTCAGTGATGGCACCAGGAAATGGAACCTAGATCTTCAGATCTGGGACTAATGACTTCTCTGCCATACTAGGCAGACTTGCTATATCTCACTGTTGTGAGATTATTACAATCACTGGGATCATACGATGAGCAAACACATTATTTCATTGTTCTGAACCCACAGCAGTCCTGTGACCTCTCCTTCAACACCCCTGTTGGCCTCTACCCCTTCCAGTCCTCAACCACGCTTCCTACCGCCCCCTAGTGGTCTGGTGTGTTTCCTAAATGTTACAGCAACAGACACAACTGAGAACTCTGGGGTACCCTGATGCTACTTCAGCCGACCCAGCGCATCCTCCTGCTTTTCTGTTCGACTTTCTGTCGAAAGTCGAAAACCCACAGCCTTATTGTAACCCTAAGGCCCAAATGCAGACACCCTAAAAACGGTGACTGTGGCAGGCAGATGAATTCGTGGCCGTAAAGCTTCCAGCGCCGCAGGAAAGGTCACTAAACGTCACTCACGCAAGTCCCCTGCTCTGTCCTCAGTCGGGCTGCCACGTGGAGCTGCTCTTCCTCCGCTACATCTCCGACTGGGACCTGGACCCTGGCCGGTGCTACCGCGTCACCTGGTTCACCTCCTGGAGCCCCTGCTACGACTGTGCTCGGCACGTGGCCGACTTTCTGAGAGGGTACCCCAACCTCAGCCTGAGGATCTTCACCGCGCGCCTCTACTTCTGCGAGGACCGCAAGGCTGAGCCCGAGGGGCTGCGGCGGCTGCACCGCGCGGGGGTCCAGATAGCCATCATGACCTTCAAAGGTGCGAAGGGGATCTGGTCGGGACTGCAATTCAGGAGAAAAATCGGAGGGGCAGGGTGGGGGATTCAGCCCCATACTGACTAGAATAGGAGGAAGAAAATTAAGGGCATGGACGCTCAACTTTGTGGGAAATGAGATTTACGGTGGGGGGGCAGGGTTTTCTTTCTTTCCTCTCCATTTGGGATCTGAACTATCTGCCTCATCCCCCTCCTTTTTTAAAGATTATTTTTATTGCTGGAATACTTTTGTGGAAAATCGTGAAAAAACTTTCAAAGCCTGGGAGGGGTTGCACGAAAATTCCGTCCGACTATCCAGACAGCTTCGACGCATTCTGTTGGTAAGGGGCTTCTTCGTTTCTCGTTTTCTTTCTCCCTCCGAAGACATCTTTTCCTGGAGCTCCTTATATTTCCCTTTCTTACGTTTTTTACATTACAGTGCATGTGTGTGCAGGTATCACTCTCCATTTCTCCTCTGATGAAAACCTTACTTTATGTTTAGTTACTTCTCCTACATTTGAGTTTGCCCTTCTGTTTCACAATTCAGAGCCCTCTGCCGAGATGCCCTTCCCTTTCCCTCTTTTCATCACCCACAAGTCTCTCTGTTGGACTCTCCTCAGGATTCTGTTTTCCTTCTGATACAATTCCTTCCTGTCCTCTTCCTACTCCCCCCAACTTCCTTCCTTCCACAATGTTACAAATGCATCCACTCAGTTCATTTCTTTCTTTACAGCCCCTGTATGAAGTTGATGACTTACGAGATGCATTTCGTACTTTGGGACTTTGATATCATCCTCCCAAGAAATGTCACTTAGGATGAACCATCTCTGAAGACAGTGGGTAAAAAGACAATCTTGCAAGCATTTTGTTTTTCTTCAACTCTCATTTCCTTAAGAGTTTAGAGAGAAAATATTCATATACAGGACTTTGTTAAAAGCAAAACAAAACAAAACCCGGTCTTTAACGTACAGAAGGAACACAGGCCCACCTGGGTAATGCTGCAACTGGCGCAGCTTTTCATGCAATAACGCCCCCTACTGGGAAATGACAGAATTGCAGGAAGCACCTAAAGGATGTTCTAGGACTCTGGCAGGGAGGAAACAAAAGGTAAACCTGTAAAACCATGGTGAGAAGATCAAACCTTTATAATATGTATCCTTTATTATCTGATTCATACGGAATTTTCAATGATATTGGTGATAGATTTTTCTACTCTTTTCCTTTGGGGTTCACTTTCAAGTGAACAAACTCACACCAGTCCATGATCTATATAGAACCTCCTAATGGAAGGATCTGGGTGATTGTAACCCCCAAACATCTTCCCAGGGCATTAATATCTAACTATGTACTGTATGTTTTCATCGTCTCAGATATGTTTTTATGTTTGTACATAGAACAATTCTTTCTCTTGGTATGAAATATGCATGATCGCCTTCAGGCTATTTTATAATAAAGGATCTTAAAGTGAATGAGGACTGTGAAGAAGACACTGTAAAAGTTAGCCGATGCCAAGTAACACATCTGGAAACATAGATCCTTTTAAAGAAGTCCATACGTCAGAAACCAAAACCACAAATTTCACATTTAATTAGGTAACACTTGGAAAGGAGTTGCTTCATTCAGTGTTGAGAAAAAAACTGTCCTCTCAGTGGGTCTCTTGAACAAAGTCAACCAGGCCAACGTTTCTGACTTTTTGTATGTATCCAATGCTCCTCTCAAAGAAATGCTCATTATGTAGGAGAGTGTAGTAAAAAGAAAATAACATTTGGAAAAGAAGGATAACAGAGCATTCATTACAAAGTGTTTTCTCCTGCAAAACGTAGGGAGCAACATGGCAGAGAATACCGCTGTAACAACTCTCCTTGACTATGAGAAAAATATTCAAAATAACCATATCACTGAGCAATTATTACCTAGCAACCCTTGCAATGCAGATAAATAGATCTGCAAGACAAGTTGAATGCACAACTGTGTTGTTTTACAAATACGAATGGGTGTCAGGACCAATCAATAGGAGAAAGAATAACCCTTTGCAACAAACTGTGATGGGACAACTGGATATCTCTATGTGAAAGAATGAATTTGGATCTCTTACCATATACCATATACAAAAGTTAACTCAAAATTTATCAAATACCTTCATGCAAGAACTAAAATTATAAAACCCTTAGAAGAAAACATAGGTGGAAATCTTCATGACCTTGGATATGGCCAAGTCCCTTAAATGACACCAAAAGCACAAGCAACAGAAGGAATAGAGAAATTGGACTTCTTTAAAATTGAAAGCTTTTGTGCATCAAAAGACAGGCAAGGAAGCAAAAAGAAAACTTGCAAAATGGGAGAAAATATTTGCAAATAATATACCTGGTAAGACTTTTTTTTAAATAATTTTTTTAAGGATTTTATTTATTTATTTGACAGCGATAGACACAGTACGAGAGGGACCACAAGCAGAGGGAGTGGGAGAGGGAGAAGCAGGCTTCCCACTGAGCGGGGAACCCGACTTGGGGCTCGGTCCCAGAACCCTGGGATCATGACCTGAGCCAAAAGCAGAAGCTTAACAACTGAGCCACCCAGGCACCCTCTGGTAAGACTTTAGTAGACAGAATATACCAAGAACTCTTACAACTCAAAACAAAAAACAAACTAATTTAAAAATGGCAAAAAGACCTGAATAGACCTTCCTCCAAAGAAGCTACCCACATGGCTAATAAGCGCATGAAAGGTACTCAACATCCTTAGTCTTTAGGAAAATGCAAATCAAAGCCACAATGAGATACCACTCATGCTATTACAGCATGGCTATCAACAACATTAAAAACCATTACAATGTTGCTAAGGATGGAGAAACTGAAACCTTCCATATTATTAAACGGTGGACATGTAAAATTGTGCAGCTACTATGGAAAACAGCTTGGTGGTTCCTCAAAAGCTGAACCACAGAATTACTGTATCACCCAGCAATTCCACTTCTAGGTATAAATCCAAGAAATTAAAAGCATGCATTGAAATAAAAACTCATCTGTGAGTATTTATAGCAGGAGTATTCGTAATAGGCAAAAAAAAAAAAAAAAAAAAAGGAAACATTCAATGTCCATCAAGTGATATGTGGATAAATAATTGTGTGATATCCATACAACAGTATTTTATTCAGTCATAAAAAGGAATGAAGTAGGGACATGCTACAATGTGGATAGATCTTGGAAACATTGCGCCAATGGAAAGAAAGCCAGACACAAAATGCCATATATTTTTTTATTCCACTCATGAAATCTCCAGAACATGTAACCCCCACAGAGACAAAAAGATTAGTGGTTGCAAGGGGTAAGAGGGAAAAGGGCATGGGAATGAATGCATATAGAGTTTCTTTTGAGGGTAATGAAAATGGCCTACAATTCAATAATGGTGATGGTTACAAAACATTCTGAATGTACTAAAACCCACAAACTTGTATATTTTAGAGCTGTGTCTGAATGTATAAATGGATTTATAAATATAAATTTTATGTTATGCGAATTTTATCTTGATTTTGAAGACAAGTCAATATGACTTGAGTCAAGCAACCCTGAATTTGAATTCTATTTCTCCATGACAGTGTGCAAGATATAATTAACCTCTCTACAGCCTTCATTTCCGATCTCTACATGGGTATGATAATAGGAACTTTTCACATATTTTTGGTAAATATTAAATTAGAAGATAACACAAAGCTGATACTATCTTGGTGATTAGCACTGCAACCCTTTCTGTTTGCAGGGCAGAAAGCTAGAAATCACCCTTGACACATCACCTTCTGCCCTCATATCTGGTCCTATCCACTTTACATGATAAATACTTCTTGAATTCATTTACTTTTCTCTCACTCCTCTACTAGTACCTAAGAAAGGGGAAAAAAAAACAACAACAAAAATTGCCCAATCGTTGAAAGCAGGCCTGATACTTCTAGCCAGGCCATTATTATTCTCCTGTTGGACATAAACAATCTCATAGACTACTAACCTCAGACAAGATTACTCAGACTGATAAAATGAGAAAGCAAAACCATTTCTTCATTTGTCTGAACCACCCCACAAAGACCACCTCTCTTGGCAGGAAGGAATGACTGCTACTTCTTTACCAATTACAGCTTTATCCACGTTCTAGTCAGTCCTCCCGAAAGATGTGACACACCCAATTACACAACTGACCGAATTCCTTCACCATATCTAATCTAACACAAATTCCCATTTTCTTAGCCCCTCCCCCAAAACAAACCAAAGCCCAAATTCTGAAATTAAATTCATAGTCATGAAGTGTCTCAGTAAGAGAAACACCCTCATAGTGAGACACTTCATGGCTCACGACTCCCCATAATGTGGGTTCTCCCTCACTGCAAAAGTATAAATCCCACTTGTTCAACTACAGAAGGTTTGTTATTTATTATTGTCTTTGGATGGAGGCCATTGACACATCTCAATTGGAACTACAGACATCTCTTAGTCTATTGTCATAGTTACGACCTTCACTAATTCTTACTGTATTTTACTGAGAAGTGCAGAGGCCACTGGGAGGCAACAGGCTTGAGCAATTGAAACAGGAGCAAGGCAAAATGACTCACAGTGACCACCCTGGTGACACACAGGCTCATTAAGACACTCACCTCGAAATCGCTGTAGGTCCTAACTAACCAATGGGCTAGTTACAACGGGCAGTTACCAAAAGGGGAAAGTTCCATACATTCCATACCCTCTCATTCTGCCCTGTAACTGTGGTACCTCACCACCATTTTGTGGTAGACAGTCTCCCCTGCAATATATTCAATAAACTTCTCTTTTGTTCTGCCCTGGGTGAATTCTTTCCCAGTGGGCCCCTCTCAGTCAGGATGCCCCACAAGAAGTAGCCTGTGGTGGTGATGATATGGCTGGTTTTAGGAAAATTTCATGAGAAATAAATAGTGAATCTGCTAATTAATCATTCATTCTTCCTAATATTTACTGATCAACTACTAGATGCATAGCATTGTGACCAACATAATGGAGATTATATATTTACATACGTATCTATATACCTTTGTTCAAAAAGCTTACATTCCGGCCAGAAAGACAATCCATGTACAAGAAAATACTACATAGGTTTTTAAATGGGGTTGGGGTACTTTTTGTTACTAACTGCTATTTTAGATTTTAAATTTTTCAATTTATTAAAGATCAAATTTAAGCAGCAAACTTTTAAGCCTTTGTTTCAAACTTCAAAATTATTTTATGATTTATAAGTCTAATTTTGTATTAAATAAGAGCAACCACTTTCACTTGCTTTTTAATATTAGAGTAACCCAGGGTACCTGGGTTGCTCAGTGGGTTAAAGCCTCTGCCTTTGGCTCAGGTCAAAGTCTCAGGGTCCTGGGATCGAGCCCCACGTCAGGCTCTCTGCTCAGTGGGGAGCCTGCTTCCCCCTCTCTCTCTGCCTGCCTTTCTGCTTACTTGTGATCTCTCTCTGTCAAATAAATAAATAAAATCTTAAAAAAAATACTAGAGTAACCCAAAACAGCAATTAAACTTAAAAACTCCTATTCATGGGAGCGCCTGGGTGGCTCAGTGGGTTAAGCCTCTGCCTTTGGCTAGGGTCATGGTCCCAGGGCCTCGGATCCAGCCCTGAGTCAGGCTCCCTGCTCGGCGGGGAGCCTGCTTCCCCCTCTCTCTGCCTGCTTCTCTGCCTACTAGTGATCTCTCTGTCTGTGTCAAATAAATAAATAAAATCTTTAAAAAAAAATCCTATTCACAAATTTGATTACACTACTTTTACTATTTTATGTTATGTATGTTCATGTGACTGTTCTTTAACCACCTTAAATGCTTGACAGGGTAGGCAGATTTATAAGCAAATCTAACAAACAAACAAAAAATACCCTACAACATGTCAAAACAAAATTTTTTTTTTAAAGATTTTATTTATTTATTTGACAGAGAGAGATCACAAGTAGACGGAGAGGCAGGCAGAGAGAAAGAGAGAGGGAAGCAGGCTCCCTGCTGAGCAGAGAGCCCGATGTGGGCCTCGATCCCAGGACCCTGAGATCATGACCTGAGCCGAAGGCAGCGGCTTAACCCACTGAGTCACCCAGGCGCCCTGTCAAAACAAATTTTGTTAAATATTCCAAACATCTCAATCAATACTCGTTACAGGCCTAACCAAATTCTCTTAAACTTTTCAGCTTAAAATGCTAAGATCTAATATGTGAAGATTCTTTAAATCACATTTATACACATATTATCCTCAGCTAAAACCAAAGGTATTAATATAATTGGTTTCATCTGCTTTATTATCTATATATTCAAGTCCAGACTTTTTTAGGATTGCAAAGAATTTAATCTATTTGAGATGACAGAATCTAGTATCAAAGATGGGCTGGAAATCCTAGACAATAATATAGTTGCCTACCCATTACAGGGTTTGAGATTCCAGACCAGCCATGGAATCTGAGAACTACAAAACTCTAGGTTTATTCTCTTAGAGAGTAGGCATGGACCCATGGGCTCTTTTATAGGGTTTGTCAACAGATTCCCCAAGTACTCTCAGCATCTAAATGGCAGTTACCCAATTTGGGTAGATGGAATTTGACCCCCCACACACCATGTTGCAGCTAACTTCCTTCACTACTTGTCTGGATTTAACTAGTCTCACTAATCTGACTGAATTCTTTCCATAGTCTTGGCCACAATTTTTTTTTAAGATTTTATTTATTTGATTGGGGTGGGGGGGAGAAACAGAGGGAAAGGGAGAAACTCTGACTCCCCACTGAATGGCAAGCATGATGTGGGGCTCGCTCTCACAACCCCAAGATTATGACCTGAGCCAGAATCAAGAGTTGGACGCCTAGCCGACTAAACCACCCACACACCCCCTTGGCCACAATTCTGTAGTCCTAACATTTGGAAGTTAAAAACAATGTAACTACAATGCGGTTGAGTAATTGCCAGTCACTAGATGACTTCATGACAAATAATGTGTTAACAGTGATGCTTTAGATTTCTAGAAGGAAGAGATGACTGTGGTTGAATAAATCAAGAAAAGCTTGATAGAGGAGGTTGAACTTTACCTGGACCTTGGGGGAAATGTTAAATACTTTAGTATGTTTCTAAAAATCTCTGTGAATAAAGTGATGAATGGCTCAACAGTGACCTTTATAAATTCTGTTAAAAGTATTTTAAGAGGGGCCCCTGGATGGCTCAGTGGGTTAAACCGCTGCCTTCGGCCCAGGTCATGGTCTCAGGGTCCTGGGATCGATCCTCACATCGGACTCTCTGCTCAGCGGGGAGCCTGCTTCCCCCTCTCTCTCTGCCTGCCTCTCTGCCTACTTGTGAACTCTGTCAAATAAATAAATAAAATCTTTAAAAAAAAGTATTTTAAGAAAAACACTGATGACAACACTGTGTTGAAATAGTCAATCCTATTTCCTTTTGCTGGGAGAAGAAACTAATAATTTTAATATGTATTACCTTTAACCTCACAATTTCATTTCTAGGAAACTAATTTGAAGAATCTGTCATATATGTAACCCAAGCTTACATATACAAGGATATGTACACAAACAACCCTGCAGTAGGGAGAAACTTCAAGTAACAAAGCCAATAGTGGAATTGCTAAACACAGAACATCCATACTTAATAAGGGCCTACAGCAATTTAAAAAGAATACTGGGGAAATTTTTAAAAGGTGGGGGGGAGAATACTGTGGGGCATCCTGTGTGGCTCAGTCTCCTGGGTGTCCCACTCTTGGTTTCAGATCAGGTCATGATCTCAGGGTGGTAAGATTGAGCCCCTCCCAGCCTCAGCTCTGCCTGGAGTGGGCTTGAAAGTTTCTCTCTCCTCCTCCCCCCACTTACGTTCTAAATAAAGAAAGAATGAAACAAACAAACAAACAAATTCTTTAAAAAAATACTGTCAGTGGGGCTCCTGGGTGGTTCAGGCCTTCGACTCAGGTCATGATCTCAGGGTTCTGGGATCCAGCCCCACATTGGGATCCTCTCTTAGAGGAGAGACTGCTTCTCCCTTTCTCTCTGCCTGCTGCTCTGCCTACTGGTACACTCTCTCTCTCTCTCTCTAATAAATAAATAAAATATTTTTTAAAAATACTGTCAAGATACATAAATGCATATAGAAAAGACAGAGGACCCTCCTGAGACTCCATGGTAGAGAGGCCCACGGGGGTCTCCTCTCCAAATGGGCTATGTCCTAGCGCTGGTCCTGGTCCCCGCCACCCCTGATCCTGCACCGAGCCCTCGAGGGGTCACCCAAGATTTCCAGCAGCGCACAAGTGACAGCTTGCCATCCATCCCCTCCAGGGACTCACTCGTGGCCTCCCAGGACTATTACCGGAGCCGTGGAGGTTCTGCTTCCAGTAACTGCCCCTGCGGAAGCGCAGGGCATCCAGGAGAAGCCACCTCTCACCACCCCCATCTCCCTAACACCGACCGGGGTCCCTAGTGGGTGAGCTGCTTTTTCCGGAAGTCCACTCTCCGGTTTGTGGCTATAGTGTTGGGAGTCCCCAGATCGCTGACTCTCCCAGGCCTCCAGTGACTCAATCACCTGCGACTTGGCTCTGGAAGCCACGAGGAAGCAGCCTGGTGGCCGCCAGCCTGGCAAAGCCAATACCGAGCCTCAGTCCTGAGAGGCCACCACCAGCCACTAGGCTACAGGACCTCCCTCCCAGTAGATTAGGCAGGCTGAAGCCTGCAGAAGCCGGCAGGCTTCTTTTTATATCAAACAGCAAAACACCAAAAAGGGAGTTGAGAGAACCCGACTCCTTACTATCCAAGTCACACACAAGCCTTCCTGACATCCTGTAACCACGTGCCTTGCACCAAGTAGAAAATAAACTCCATGCAGCCAGTAAAAAAGACATTAAAAAAATATCCAAAACATATTACTAAGTGAAGAAAAATTGTTTTAAAAGACTTTGTAGGGGCACCCGGATGGCTCAGTGGGTTAAGCCTCTGCCTTCAGCTCGGTCATGATCTCAGGGTCCTGGGATGGAACCCCACATAGGGTTCTCTGCTCAGCAGGGAGCCTGCTCCCCACCCCTTGCCTTTCTGCCTACTTGTAATCTCTCTCTGTCAAATTAAACAACAACAACAACAACAACAACAACAAACAAACAAAAAAAACCCAAAACACTTTGTCTAGGGGCGCCTAACTGGCTCAGTTGGTTAAGCAGCTGCCTTTGGCTCAGGTCATGATCCCAGAGTCCTGGGATCGAGCCCCACAAAAATAACAACACACACACACACACACTGGGTATAGCCTGATCTCATTTATGCTTTCATAAGTATGTGTATATGTATACATAAACAAAACTTTTACATATACATATACAAATTCATATAGATATATGTTCAGGAAAAGTGCTGAAGAGATAAAATCCAAACCATAAGCTGCGGTTATATCCAGAGAGAAAAACTGGATGGGAGGAAGAAGGCAGGAGAGAGGTAACTTTCACTTTTCCCTCCATATAATTTCAACAAAAATATAACTGTAAACTTTGAGGAACTAAATTGAAGCAAAGAAAATACCAATTGAAACTTAGGACTTAGACCTTTTATTTATCACTTCCCGTTCACCACTGTTTATTTACTGACCTATAGAATATTCTACCACTTTAACAAATTGAGAAAATTCCAGGAAAATAAGTCTAGTAGAAGCATGGTCTTTCTTTAAATGTCTAAAAGCTTTCTTCCTCCTCCTAGCAATAATTTATGAAACACTTTTTGAGGGTTGAGCAATCAGGAAAGCATCTGTTAGGCAGAATTCGCCAAGAGAAAGAGAAATGGACATACGTAGTCAAGGGTTGGCTTACATGATTGTAGGCGTTTGCAGAACAAGTCTGGAGTTGTGTGCTGGCCGCTGGGAGAACAGGCTGGAACTTTAGGGCAGGAGCCAATGCTTTCGTGCTCAGGTGCAATTTCTCTGTGGAAGCCCGGGTTCTGTTCTCCTATCCTTTAAACTAATTCAATCAGGCCCACCCAGATTATCTAGGAATCTTACTGTGAACTGATTATGGACTGAAGTCTTACCAACAGACTACTCCAGAGTAATACCTGGGTTAGCTCTGATTGAATAACCAGGGCCGAGGCAAATCAAGGCAAATAGACTCAAAAACATATGTCACAGTATGTCTATGTAAAGAAGAAAAACAGACAAAAAGACACATATCAGAATCACCACTTTTCTTTTTTAGAGAAGATTTTTAAAAATTTATTTATCTGAGAGAGAGAGAGAGGGTGCACCCATGAGCAGGGGAAGGGGCAGAGGGAGAGAGAGAAGCAGACTCCCCACTGAACATGGAGCCCTATGTGGGTTCAACCCCAGGACTCTGAGATATGACCTGAGCCAAAGACAGAGGCTTAACCGACTGAGTGACTCAGGCTCCCCCACAGTCACCCTATTCGAGGCCAGACCTTGGGCCTGTCGTGGGGCTGTTTTACATGTTACCTCACTTGGTCACTACGGTATAATTCCAGGGTCAGCTACCAAAGTAGATTAAAATTTAGGTACCTGTGACTCTGAAGTTTACTTTAATGTAGCTCCTTTAGTTGCCGAGACCGGCTCAATTTACACATTAAAAAGGAGATTTCTTTCCTAACCACAGGTAAACTAACTGGAAAAGTGAGATGGTTTTACTAGGAACTGATAGGGTTCTGGAGAATCAGGGATCACATGGCCTCTGTCTCTCTTTGACTCTCCTTTTTTTCCCCTAAGGGCTCCCTCTGTTCACCTCCCTTATTTATTTTTTTTTAAGGTTTTATTTTTAATTTTTATTTTAATTTTTATTTTTCTAAAAGATTTTATTTATTTATTTGACAGACAGAGATTACAAGTAGGCAGAGAGGCAGTCAGAGAGAGGAGGAAGCAGTCTCCCCACTGAGCAGAGAGCCCAACGTGGGGCTCAATCCCAGGACCCTGGGATCATGACCTGAGCCAAAGGCAGAGGCTTTAACCCACTGAGCGACCCAGGCGCCCCTACGGTTTTATTTTTTAAATGAGCTCTACACCCGAGGTGGGGCTTGAACTCAGAACCCTAAGATCAGGAGTCACACTCCAGTGACTGAGCCAGCCAGGTGTCCCTGTTCCCCTCCCTTCTAGCTGACTTCTTCAGCTTACTCCAACTTTCTCTTTCATAATACTTGAACTTGCATATAATCCCTCATGAATGTTCCCATCCTCTCTATTTTTTTTTATTCGTGAACATTATGGCTATTTGGCATTTTTTTGAATTCCCCAAAGAGGGACAATTTAATTGCCTCAAATATCTTTTGGGCTGTTCAAAGCATGATCCTACTAAGGTGGCATCAGTAGGAATTAGAAATGAGAGGCATGAACCAGTTTATGGACTTTGAAGAGATGAGTGATTAGACATGAATGTTGCAAAGGCAGAGTGAATTAAAAGCAAATTAGCCAAAGACAGCTCTATTTGAGAGAAATACATTGCATCTGAGCCCCTAGGTCTCACCTAGTGGCTCCCATCCTTCCCTAATCACCTGTCCCTCCATCCCTGGATCCCATAAGCCAGTGTGACTCATGCAGGAACCTACCAGCACTTCAATTCTAAACTCTAAACTCAAAGTCAACGGTGTGTTTCTCACCATCACCAATACCCCCTTGGCTTATGTCTGTCCTGTTTGTCCTCTAAACTCAGTGTCATTGAATCACCTCAATTCTCATCTCTGTTGTTCTAAGCTTTGCATCTGTCTATTCCTGACATTTCCATCATGAGTCTCCATCAGCTTAAGCTGAACTCTTCAGCTTCCAGTAAAAGTTGTTGATTTTGGTGGGATCAAAGCTCTATCTCAAAACTCAGGAATCGAATTCCATTTTCCAATGACAGTGACTGGTCAAGCTGGCCATGTTTCCTTCAAAGCAGAGGGAAAGGAGACTTCTGTTTCTGTATCATCTATCTTTTGAGCACCTACTATTTTATCAAACACTTTGGTGGGTACTCATGCTACAAAGTTAATGAGAAACACCTTAAAAAGCTCTTTTTTTTCTTTTTAAAGATTTTATTTATTTATTTGACAGACAGATCACAGGTAGGCAGAGAGGCAGGTAGAGATAGAGAGGAGGAAGCAGGCTCCCCGCTGAGCAGAGAGCCCAATGCAGGGCTCAATCCCAGGACCCTGAGATCATGACCGGAGCCAAAGACAGAGGCTTTAACCATCTGAGCCACCCAGGCGCCCCTTAAAAAGCTCTTAGAAAAGAGAGAGGCTAACAATCCACAATTACACACAACTCGGCATAAGTACACAGACATACGTGTGGAGGAAGTTGCTTTAATTAGCCTTGAAGTTCCAAAGAAGGCTTTCCAGAACAGAATACCCAGGAGCTTAAGTTATTAAGTTTTAAATAATTTTTTAGTATTTAAATATTTAAATATTTAAATATTATGCACATAGAAGTGCATGAATCACAAATGACACTTTGAGAATTTTCAAGACTGTATGACAATCACCAAGATCAAGAAATAGAGGGTACCTGAGTGGCTCAGTTAGTTAAGCAATTGCCTTCAGCTCAGGTCATGATCCCGGAGTCCCAGGAGGGATCGAGTCTCTCACCGTATCAGGCTCCCAGCTCCATGGGGAGTCTGCTTTTCCCTCTGACCTTCTCCCCTCTCATGGTCTCTCTCACTGTCTCCCTCTCAAATAAATAAATAAAATCTTTGAAAAAAAAAAGTGTTTCTTAAAAGAAAATTTTCTTAAAAAAAATTTCTTAAAAGAAATAGAACATTACTAGCATTTCGAAGCTCCGCTTCTGCCTCCTCTCAGTCCTCTTGCTTACATTAACAGAAATTAGGAGTGAGGGGCGCCTGGGTGGCTCAGTGGGTTAAGCCGCTGCCTTCGGCTCAGGTCATGATCCCAGGTCCTGGGTTCGAGCCCCGCATCGGGCTTTCTGCTCAGCAGGGAGCCTGCTTCCTCCTCTCTCTCTGCCTGCCTCTCTGCTTACTTGTGATTTCTCTCTGTCAAATAAATAAATAAAATCTTTAAAAAAAAAAAGAAAAGAAAGAAATTAGGAGTGAAAAGTGGTAAGGAGGGGTGCCTGGGTGGCTCAGTGGGTTAAGCCTCTGCCTTTGGCTCAGGTCATGGTCTCAGGGTCCTGGGATCCAGCCTAGCATCAGGCTCTCTGCTCAGCAGGGAGCCTGCTTCTCCAGGTCTCTCTGCCTGCCTCTCTGCATATTTGTGATCTATCTATCAAATAAATAAAATCTTAAAAAAAAAAAGGAAAAGAAAAGTGGTAAGGATATACTTGGCAGAAAGAATGGCATAGATTGAGAGGTTTAGGGATGCGTGGGTGGCTCAGTGGGTTAAGCATCTGCCTTCGGCTCAGGTCATAATCCCAGGTTCCTAGGATAGAGTCCCACATCAGGCTCCCTGCTCTACCTGTCACTACCCCTCCTTGAGCATTCTCTCTGTCTCTATCTCTGACAAATAAGTAAAATCTTAACACATACAAAAAACAAATAAACACTGAGAGGTTTAAAGTAGTACATTTCTGTGACTTAGGTAGTGGGAGAAAGGGGGTGGTTGGAGAAGAGCTATCTCCTGTATAAGCAGGAGTCTGATCGTGAAAACCTGTTTTTTTGTTTTTGTTTTTGTTTTAAGATTTTATTTATTCCAGAGAGAGAGAGAGAAAGAGAATGTGCAAGTGGGGGAGACAGGCCCAGGGAGAGGGACAAGCAGACTCTCTGCTAAGCAGAGAGCCTAACATACAATGGGTGTGGGAGCATCTGGCTCTCTGCTTTTCGGAGAGCCTACTTCCCCCTCCCCCTCTGCCTACTTGTGATCTCTCTCTCTGTCAAATAATAAATAAAATCTTAAAAAAAAAAAAGAAAGAAAACGACTTGATGGTGATCTCATCACTAGGAAAGAAAACAAACGAAGAAAAAAGAAAAGGGTGATAAAGACAATGGGTTTATGTTTTTTTTTAACTTCTTTATTTAAATTCAAGTTAGTTAACAAAGTGTATTATTAGTTTCCAAGGTAGAGTTCAGTGATTCATCAGTTGTATACAACACAGTGCTCATTGCATCAAGTGCCCTCCTTAATACCCATCACCCAGTTACCCCCATCTGCTCATCCACCTTCCCTCTAGCAACCCTCAGGTGTTTCCTAGAGTTAAAAGTCTCTTATGATTTTCTCCATCTCTATTTTCATCTTATTTTATTTTCCTTCCCTTCCCATGTTCATCTGTTTTGTTTCTTAAATTCCACATACAAGTGAAATCATTTGTCTTTCTCTGACTGACTTATTTTGCTTAGCATACTACCCTCTAATTCCATCAACATTGTTGCAATTGACAAGATTTCATTCTTTTTGATGGCCAAGTAATATTCCTGTGCGCACGCGTGTGTGTGTGTGTGTGTGTGTGTATACACATCACATCTTCTTTATCCACTCATCTGTCAACGGACATCTGGGCTCTTTCCATAGTTTGGCTATTGTGGACGTTGCTGCTATAAACATTGGGGTGCACATGCCCCTTCAGATCACTATGTTTGTATCCTTTGGATAAATACATAGTAGTGAAATTGCTGGGTCATGAGGTAGCTCTATTTTTAACTTTTTCAGGAACCTCCATCCTGCTTTCCAGAGTGACTGTACCAATTTGCATTCCCAACTACAGTGTAAGAGGGTTCCCCTTTCTTCACATCCTCACCAACATCTGTCATTTCTTGAGGACAAGGGGTTTATGTTGAGACATGTTAAAGCAGGAAAATGGTTATAAATAAAAGATGTGGGTTGGAAAAAATAATTTGGTAGTTATCAGCCTTATACTTTCTTAAATGAATCCATGCACGTGTAGGAAGTCCCCAAGAAGAAAGCAAATAAAATGCAAACAAATGAAAGAGAACTGGGGAGTACAGCTATGTAAGATGCAGAAAAGGAAAGAATAATCTAAGAATGAGTCTCAGAAGAAAAATCCAGAGGAAAAAAAAGGCAAACCAAGGCAGCAGCATCCATGGAGGCAAAGCAGTAGGGAGTTTTCAGAAAGGAATGTTTAGAGGCAGGTAGGATAGTAAGTACCGGTTGGATTTAATGATATGGAGGTGCACAGGGACTTCAGTGGAGTGGTGGAGGCATTAGGTTGAGGAAACGATGGCCAGGAAGAGTCATTCTTTTATAAAGCTTGACTGTATGAGGGAGAATTAGAGGGTTGGTATCCTTTGCCCACTGTTGTCTTAGAAGAAGATTATCTGAAACACGATAGACCCTTGATACATATGTTGTTCTGATTGAGTGCATCTTTTTTTTTTTTTTTTTAAGATTTTATTTATTTGTTCAATATAGTGAGAGAGAGAACACAAGCAGGGAGAGTGGGAGAGGGTGAAGCAGGCTTCCCTCTGAGCAAGGAGCCCGATGCAGGACTCAATCCTGGGATCAGGACCTGAGCTAAAGACAGACACTTAACGACTGAGCCACCCAGGCTCCCCCTCATTTTTTTTTTTTTTTTTTTGAAAGAGAGAGTGGGCATGCAGGCTGTGGAGGGGCAAAAGGAGTGGGGGAGAGAGAATTTTTGTTTGTTTTTAAAATATTTTATTTATTTGAGGGTCAGAGAGAGCACAAGCAGAGAAGAGGGGCAGACGGAGAGGGATAAGCAGACTCCCCACTGATCAGAGCCCCCAATGTGGGGCTCAATCCCAGGATCCTGGGATCATGAACTGAGCCGAAGGCAAAGGCTTAACTGGCTGAGCCAACAAGGCACCCCTCATCAGTAGATTCTTAATTCTACTGAGACTGCCTGCAACCAGGCTACAACTTCTCTTGCCTGGAAGGCACAAATAATACATATCTCCTGCTGTGCTGGAGAGCAGACAGCTTTATCTGTCAGAGCAGGTGACGCCTGACATCACAGCAAGCCAAGGATTGCAAATACGTTAGTCAATGATGAATCTGTCAGGTCTCACTGAGAGGAGGGCTGATACCATATCCATCAACAGTTGAGATTACCTCAACCAATCCCTCCTAAAAAATGTGAAGGTAGATTAAAGGACATCAGGAGATTTGGTAAACTAGGTTATGGCCTGGAGTCTGAGCTACCCTAGGCCTTGCAAACTTCTCAGAGATCTAAAAACTATTTGAGACCTAAAAGCAAACACCTCTAAGATACAGCTTACCCATTGCCAAATTCCTGAGAAGCAAAGTAAATAAATGTTTAATTAAATAGCAACAAAACATAATATGCCAACTGGCCAATAGTTCCTTAACTCACATATAAATTTAATGTTATATATAAACAACTGATATATAGTAGGGTGTCTTGTGTTGTACATAGATTTTTAAAAGATTTTATTTATGTATTTGAGAGAGAGATCGAGAGAGGGAACACAAGCAGGGGGAGTGCGAGGGGAGAAGCAGGCTTCCCACTGGCAGGGAGCCCCATGTGGGGCTTAATCCCAGGACGTTGGGATCATGACTTGAGCCCTGAGCTGAAGGCAGATGCTTAACTGACCTGAACCACCCAGATGCCCTATTGTACGTATTTTTTTTTTAAAGGTTTTTTTTTTTTTTTAAGATTTTATTTATTTATTTGAGAGAGAGACAGTGAGAGAGAGCATGAGCGAGAAGGTCAGAGGGAGAAGCAGACTCCCCATGGAGCTGGGAGCCCGATGCGGGACTCGATCCCGGGACTCCAGGATCATGACCTGAGCCGAAGGCAGTCGTCCAACCAACTGAGCCACCCAGGCGTCCCTATTGTACGTATTTTTAAACTTTTTCTCTGTATTATATCTTGACACCTTAAGAAGGGTCATGTGGCTGGCCCAGTGGGAGCATGTGACTCTTGATCTCAAGGCCCTGAGTCTGAGCCACATGCTGAGCCTAGAGATTCCTTAAAAAACAAAAAAACAAACAATAAAAAAAAAGCACCTAAAACTAAAAAATGAAAAATAATCTTCTGGCTGGGAAGCTGCTGCCCCTCCTGGGGGCTAGGCAGTTCTTAGAGAGAGCAAGGACCCAGCATGTCCTTGACGTGCAAACACCAAATCCACAGCCACACCTCCCCTAGTTGGCCCAATCGCCCCAGGAGGCAAAATTCCTCTTCCTTAGTCATCCCAAGGCCAGGTACTAGGCAAGGAGGGACCATCTCTATAGGTTAGAGCCCAACCAAATTATGCACACTAGGTAATCCCAAACTGTTAACCTACCCTGCCTTGCCTTGCTCCCTGGAAACTCCAATGGAAGATCTCCCCTAGACCTTCCACTCCCTCCAAGTCTTCTGCTTCCTGACCACTCTGATGGTCTTCCCTAGGGCTCTGTTTGACACGCTGTGCCTCCTTTCTCTAGAACCTACGAATAGAGTAAATTTTCCCTGATTGTCTCCATCTCCTCTTAAATGGCTGCACTTGACTGACGATCTCATAAAAGAATACAAAGCGTGCCCCAACATAGGACTGCTTCAGGCCTACAGGTCTTAAAAGAGTTCTAAAAATAGTTCCTAGCGATCTCCTTGACCCACCACTGATGATTGTATCTTACACATGCCTCTTTCCCAAGGCCATGAGTGCATCTGGTTGAACCCGGAAATGCCTTCCCGCCCCACCCGGGTCACACACTGTACTGGGTATTCCCTTCAAGCCCTGACCGTGTCTCTTGTTTTATCAAACATAGACGACAGATTCTTGTCATTCCCAGGTTTAACATTTTCTGGTTGAAGGGGAACAGAATATGCCACCGCCAAATATGCCCCTTTGGCATATTGATTATTGTGAATCAAAGGCTTTTGAGAAACAGCTGTGCAAGAAGGACACTCCTACCCTCCCTTGTCCTCCTGGAAGCAGGTGATAATCCCATGTGAAAGGTACCTTCCCCGTAGCAGGGCGGGGAAGGCATCCTTCTCATCAGAGACGGTGAATTTTGGACTGAGAAGGTCATACAAACAAGTCTTTTACTTCTTCACCATTTAGCTCTCTGAAGTTCAAACCCTGTTGTTTTGCCAATTCCACACAAATTTGTGTTTGTCTAAAAGCTTCCTGCTTTGGTCACTTCTCTGAGTCTCATATTTTTATGGGGCTGCAGTACATATAAAATTAAATGTGTTTTCTTCTTGTTAATCTGTCTTATGTCAATGTAATTATTACACGAACCAAAAAATGTAGAAGAATGGAATATTTTTCCAACCCTAGATAGTTTTATTATTTCCTTAGAAGAACTTTCTAGGATATGGAATGAAGTAATTTATGGATATAGAATAAAGGAATTTAAAAATTCCTTTTTTTTTTAAAGATTTTATTTATTTATTAGAGAGAGAGAAGAGAAGCAGACTCCCCACTGAGCAGAGAGCCCAATGTGGGGCTTGATCCCAGGACCCCGAGATCATGATCAGAGCTGAAGGCAGCTGCTTAACCGACTGAGCTACCCAGGTGTCCCTGCAATACCTTTTTAATTTGTTTGTGCATCAACTTTAAGACTGGTATAAAGGAAGTTGGCAGCCTAGAATCTATATTTCAGCATGGTTTTATTAGCTTTATTGTACAGGGGATATATGTTGTTTCTCTGTAGGGAAACAAATGGCTTGAAGTGATATATAAAATTTTACTGAAGTCAGAGAAGTTTATTACCTTGTGGTATAAGGATGTTCTTAGGAAGCATGTGATTCTCCATGGAAATGTGATTTGGGATGCAGCTAACAAACCCATACAAGGATTTCCCTTTTCAGGGATTTGGGTGCTCAGAAAGACATAGGGTAATTTTCCTTAGTATTTTAAGACTCTAGATTATTCTACTTCAGTCGCTTACCTGACTATATAATCCCTCATACGGCTCTCATTATAGATAACTATTACACAAAACACTGCACGATCTTCTACTTAATGACTAGTCAGACCCCAGAAGAATGTCTCTGCCCTTTCTCTCTAAGAGAATGGGATTTACTCACCCACCTTACCTTTGCAGAAATCCCACAGAATTTATCCCTCCATCAAGAGTGTACCATTCTGGGACACCTGGGTGGCTCAGTTGGTTAGGCAGCTGCCTTCTGCTCAGGTCATGATTCCAGCGTCCTGGGATCGAGTCCTGCATCGGGCTCCTTGCTCAGCAGGAGCCTGCTTCTCCCTCTGCCTCTGCCTGCCATTCTGTCTGCCTGTGCTTGCTCTCTCTCCCTCTCTCTCTGACAAATAAATAAAATCTTTAAAAAAAAAAAAAAAAAAAAAAAAAGAGTGTACCATTCTTCAGCAGCGATGGCTTTATCCTAGGAACTTGCTCAAACCTCTCTGCCCTATCACTAGCCCAGAAGATTTACACCACTCACCAGCTTTTCTAAGATATTTGATAAGTTGTGGGGTGCCTGGGTGGCTCAGTGGGTTAAGCCTCTGCCTTTGGTTCAGGTCATGATCTCAGGGTCTTGGGATCAAGCCCCGCATGGGGCTCTCTGCTCAGCAGGGAGCCTGCTTCCCCCCCAACCCCGGCCTGCCTCTCTGCCTACTTGTGATCTCTTTCTCTCTGTCAAATAAATAAATAAAATCATTTAAAAAATAAAATATTTGATAAAGTACTAACAGAAAATTCAAGCTACAGAAGTTGAGGGTTTGCTTCTTGATATGTCTCCCCTACCTCCAGTCCAAGCTGGAAGACTGCCCCCTTCTTTTCAAGCTACTATGGTAATAGAGTTAATGAACCCTTTAGTTTCTCATCTCCAACAACCTTTCTCTATTCAGATACACCCTTGTTGAAACTTCTAGCTCACAAACCAGTATCCAGCTCCCATAAGAGTGAAAAAGAGCAGGTGCTTGAGAAACTGCCAGCCTTCCTCTGAGTCCTGGGCCATCTCTAATACTTGGAGCAGTAGGAAGACCATGTGACCCAAAGACAGGATCTGGTTGCTTGCACAGCTGGGTATACAAGAGGCGAACTTAGGTCCCACTCCATACAGGTGTCCAAGCTGAGGGCTGGTGTCTCCTTTATTCCTGGCCCTGTAAGCCATAACAGCAAACTACTACATGCATCCACACGCTGGTTCACAAAGACAGTCACCAAATATTGTCAGTGTCTACAAGCCTGGGAAAAGCAAGAATGTATTTCCTATCGATTTCATAAAAATGGTCAGAGTCCTGGCAGCCACAGACATCACGCTTTATTTACAAGGTGAGAAGAGGGCTTCAGGGAGCCAAAAAGAGATCATGAAGTGTCCTGGGGCTAGTAAGAGCTGGGAGGGGGTCCCACATCATGGCTGAGAGGCGAGGGAAAGGTGTGATTGTCAGGATCTGCACGGGTTAGCTGGGAAGAGGGCTGCTCAGGAAAGAATCTGTCTGAAGTCACACACCATTGGAGAGATAGGCACAAAGCCTGGCTAGGTTGAGGCAGAGCGAGCTGTTCTAATCTTTGGACCGTGAAATGTGCACAGCACAAATAACCACCTCTGAGTGTTTATCAAATAAAACCTGCCCCTAGGGTTTTAAAGCTGCCATGGTCCATGAAATCTGGTTTCTTTTTCGTCCTGATTTAAATCCCATAGGGATGTCATGTACCCTTTATCAGAGATGAGATCCAAGCCCAAAATTAAGCCAGGAGGGATAAAGAATACTGAAACCAGTGAGCTACAGAAGTTGGCAAAGGCCTTCATAAAGATTGGTGAAGTTGAACTAGAGTCTTAAAAACACAAAATCAGTCAACGATAGAATGATAAAATTAGAAGGAACCTGGGGCAATCATCTACTTGGGAGTATAAACTCTCATTTTTTTAATCCTAACTATGATGCTATTTTTAATGAAGCATTTTCACATGGGTTCACACAAAAATGAGATTTCATAAGTATATACTACAAAACAACTATGGCAATCATGTATATGGCAATAGCAACGTAAGCTCTGAATTCCACCCTGTGTATCAGGATGGCTCATCTGTTCCATTATTTTAATTTATTCAAGATACTGTTAATCTTTCTTTGGTACAATACCCGGTGCTGTCCTTTAGACTTATCTTGACATTAATAATTCTACTATAAAACAGTGATTCCAGATCATCCAGCGTACTTTTTTTTTTTTTTCAAGATTTTATTTATTTGAGAGAGGGAGAGAGAATGAGCCAGAGAGGGGAGCAGAGAGAGAGGGAGAAGGACTCCTCACTGAGCAGGAAGCCCCATGTGGGGCCCGATCCCAGGACCCTGAGACTATGACCTGAGCCTACCCTTAACCGACTGAGCCCCCAAAGTGCGCCCAGTATACTCTTATTTGAAAATTTGTAATTTGTGTCTGATGATTTAAGTTTGGGAGACACTGCCTTGGCAGTTTCAAAGGTGCCAGTTCTTAGCAAATACTGGGTCTCAGTGAAGCTAAGTGACTGTCATCAACGCTAGAAACATAAATAGCAGATTTCTCATTATATAGTGTAAAAATTATGAACTTTTTTACTTCTTTGTGGGCAGGTCAAAATTTATTATACCGTTGTGTACACAGGTACACATATCTGTGTGTTCACTTGCTCTGAGTTCTGGGACAAGAAGGTAGTTACTCATAATATAATTCAAGTTTGTTAGTTCCTTTGACTCCAGCTTTGGCATTGGTTCCAACAATGTTCATTTCCTCTTTAATAATTAGGCGATGAGGGGCGCTTGGGTGGCTCAGTCGATTAAGTGTCTGTTTTCGGCTCAGGTCATGATCCCAGATTTCAGGGTTGGAGCCCCGCATTGGGCTCCCTACTCCACAGGAAGCCTGCTTCTCCCTCTCCCACTCCCCCTGCTTGTGTTCCCTCTCTCGCTCTGTCTCTGTCAAATAAATAACAAAATCTTATTTTAAAAAATTAGCCAATGAGCAGGGCTGTCCGAGCAGACAGAAATGGTTCTGTCTCAGAAAACTAACTTTATACATTAAAGTGAAGAATATATCTTTCATGATAAAGGATCAAATGTTTAGGGGCGCCTGGGTGGCTCAGTGGGTTAAAGCCTCTGCTTTCGGCTCAGGTCATGGTCCCAGAGTCCTGGGATGGAGCCCAGCATCGGGCTCTCTGCTCAGCAGGAAGCCTGCTTCCTCCTCTCTCTCTGGCTGCCTCTCTGCCTCCTTGTGATCTCTGTCTATCAAATAAATAAATAAAATCTTTAAAAAAAAAAGGATCAAATGTTTTAAAATATGAGATCAAAAAGTCAGTCACCATCAGGGCACTGATCCCAGGTACCAGGAAAGGATATACTGTTATATTAACTAGCAGAACAATTGTCCACAGCTTGCTTCCTCCGGGGGATATCTTAGAATTGTAAAATCTGGAGGGTAATAGATCTGACATGTAAAAAGAGTTGTAAGAAATGCTCTTTTTGTCACAAATAACTGCTTCCTCTTTGGTGAGGCAGTAGAGTGGCGTGCAAGGACCTTAAAATGTGGAGGCAGAATCACTTAAAACTTAGAAGCTACGTGACCTTGGTCAAATCATTTGACCCTTCTGTGCTTGTTTTCTTAATTATAAAGTAAGAATAAGAACAGTACTTACTTGATGGGATAGTTGCTAAGATTAAGTGGGCCCACATATATGAGCAGTTTATACCAGTACCTGCTACAGGATGAGTACCTTTTTGTGTTTTTTTAAGATTTTATTTATTTTTTTTTGTCAAAGAGAGAGCACAGTGCACAAGCAGGGGAAGTGGCAGACAGAGGGAACCGCAGGTGCCCTGCTGAGCAAGAAGCCTGAGGAGGGACTCCATCCTAGGACCCCGGGATCATGACCTGAGCCAAAAGCAGGCGCTTAACTGGCTGAGGCGCGCCATACACGATGAGTATCTCACATAACTGCTGTTTTCATTACTTTCCCCATTCAACCCAGTACTTGTGATCAAGCACATACAAAATTTGTTTCCCTGATTTGTTTACAAGTCTGCTTCTACTAATCATACTGAACCTATAGGTTTCCCAAGCATCCATGGTCTCATTGAGGGTGGGGGGAAGGCACTTAATCTATAACTTTAAAACTCAGGGAGGCAAAAGTCAGGATTGGAGACACAGTTGTAGAATAATGAATAAGAACAGCTTTCATTTATTGAGTGCTCATTGTATTCCCGGCTGTTCTAAATGTGCTTTCCATGTTCATCTCATTTGATTCTCCTAACAACCCTACGATATAAGAACTCTACTATCCCTCATTTAGAAGATGAAACTGGAGCAAACAGGTAAAGTAACTTGTCCCAAGTCACACAGCAGGAAGCAATAGAGTTAGAACTGGAGATTCCAGTTTGTTCTCTTAACTCTCAGACATCATATTGTCATATAATATTTATATATTGTAGGTTGGGCCGATATTCCGCCAACATCACAGTGCAACCAGACTAGTTGTCTGATTGGCTGGAGCCCTGTTCTGACTTAGTTGGTGCTTGGGTGATACCAACTATTACTCTATTATGACTATCACTTCCGATTACAGGTGGTCGTTAAAGCCGTGGAGATGGAGGAGATCTTTTGAGAAGTGTGTTTTTATAGTAAAAGAAAACTAGCATTTGAGCACCATGAAAGCAAAGGTGGGATCCGTTTTGGTCACTGATAATTTTCCAAAATTGATTTTACTCAGTCTCTGTAAATATGTAAAGGAAGATAAAGACCGAAGAGAGTCTATCTGTCCTTAGCATAGGTTTTCCAAAGGAGTTGAAGAGCAAAAGATAAGTAAATAAAATAATGTGTATACACTATTATTTTAAGAAATGTGGCTGGGAAGAAATGGACACAGGGCAGTACCACATTATTGGAGAAGAGAGGAAAGGTTGCCTTTTCTACCGGACATTTACGGCCTTGTTAATGACATTCTGAAAATTCTAACAGACCCTTCAGAATTCCACAAAATTATTCCAGAGCTCATCTACTAAAATAAATATGGAAAATAAATAAATAAAAATAAAAGAAACATGTGAGAACACCAAGAAAAATTCTGAAACTTGTTAAGAACACCAAGAAAACAGCAAGAAAATAACGGGGCTTACCTCTTAGTTACTTGACCTCCTCCTCGTTTCTACCTTCCTTCTCAAACTCAAGCACAGACTCCCTTGGTCACACCCTCAGCAATGTTATCCATTGTAGCCATTTGGCTTTCAGAATAGCTAACCCATCCTGTTTCTGACCATAACAGACTATTCTTCAAGCTCCATTGTTGAAATACACCCACGAGACCTGTTTCATGATCTAATCAAGATTTCCAGCTGGTTGGCCTTTCTGACTTTGCCCAACCTACCAGTCCTCTTCTTCATTTTCTTTCTTATTCAGCTCAGGCTTGGACTCATCTGAAGCTTTTTTGCCCCTCACTCTATTGCTTTCATCTGCTAAAACCCCATCTGCCGTCTCCATGCCTGCACCTTAGCTCAGTGTGACTGGAGAATGCCACACAAAAGGGAGATTAAAGACTATAAATTTAAGACCACCATCCCATATGGGCCCTTATGACTGCAGAGCATAGTGAGTCTACTCAATTTTTCCTGGGGACTCTCTCCCCTTACCTTGGGTGGGAGGAGGTGAAGATGAGAGAAATATACTCTGATAGAGGTAAAAGTCTTAAGAAACATTGTCAAAGAAAGTAAAATAATTGAGTACCAAGTCTGATACTCTTCACTCAAGGGAAATTCATCCAGGGACTGCGGGAGTCCAATGCCTCACAAACAATGGAGGGTTCTTCCCCAGGGATGTTTGGCCAAAATTGAGTATTATAAGTCATTAGAAGCCTCAGCTTGGAAACTTGGCATGATTCGCTAGGATGTAGGGATTTCCTTATAAGGCTAGCAGACCCTGTTTTCTAGGGTAAGGGGAGCTAAAGCCAAGTGTGTATGTGTGTGTGTGTGTGTGAAGAAGGGTTGTGATTAGTGTGATGCTTCTTTAACCATGAAGCATTTCTCATAAGTACGGACTGATTTAGGTTTCAACTAGTTTTGTGCCATGGATTGGCCACCATTTTGTGGGTCCCTAAATGAGGTTCTGGACTCAATTCCAATATAGGAGGGAGGTTACCCCCAAAGCTTAGGACACCAACTGGTGTCCACTCGATTCTGACACTATCTACTGGGAGATAGCATCAGTTTGCACAGAATGAAGGCTCAGTCCCACAAGATTGTTGCGCAACCCCCCCCATCCCTGACTTCATACCCCAATGGCAGGTTGATTACCTTTGCTTTGACTGATCGGCTACAAGCGGGGAGTTTCCAACAACTCCCTGCAAAAGGATACCAATCACAAGTCCAGGCTGTCACCTGTGCTCCTGACCAGCTGGCTATAAATCAGGGTCTCCCTCAACCCTCTCCTAGGATTTGATTAATTTGCTAGAGGGGCTCACAGAACTCAGAGAAACATTTTACTTACTAGAGTGCCAGCTTCTTATAAAAGGATGTAACTCAGAGACAACCAGATGGAAGAGGCACAATAAGCAAGGTGTGGGGAAATGAGGGGAGCTTCCACACCTTCTTCAAGTGCAGTGCTCTCCCCAAATCTCCACCTGTTCACCATCCCTGAAGCTCTTCAAACCCTGTCCTTTTGGCTTTTTAAAAAACGATGTCTCGGGGTGTCTGGGTGACTCAGTGGGTTAAAGCCTCTGCCTTCAGCTCGGGTCATGATCCCAGGGTCCTGGGATCGAGCCCCGAGTTGGGCTCTCTGCTTGGCGGGGAGTCTGCTTCCCCGTCTCTCTCCCTCTGCCTGCCTCTCTGCCTACTTGTGGTCTCTGTCTGTCAAATAAATAAATAAAATCTTTAGAAAAACAAAACAAAACAAACAAACAAAAAAACGATGTCTCAGGGCACGTAGGTGGCTCAGTGGGTTGGGCCTCTGCCTTCAGCTTGGGTCATAGTCTCAGGGTCCTGGGATGAGCCCCGCATCAGGCTCCCTGCTCAGCAGGAAGCCTGCTTCTCCCTCTTGCTGCCTGCCTCTCTGTCAAATAAATAAATAAAATCTTTAAAAAAAAAAAAGCACCAAAAAAACAATGTCTCCTTGGGGCACCCGGGTGGCTCAGTCATTAAGCAACTCCTTGGGCTCAAGTTCTGATCTCAGGGTACTGGGATGGGATCCCACATCAGGCTCCCTGCTCAGTGGAATTCTGCTTCTCCCTCTCACACTCCCCCTGCTTGTGTTTCCTCTCTTACTGTCTCTCTCTCACTGTCAAATAAATAAAATCTTTTTTTTAAAAATGATGTCTCCAGTGCTTACGCAATGATGGATTAAATCATTGGCCATTGGAGATCTGTTTAACCTCCAGCCCCTCTCCCCTCTTGGAACTTGGAACTGAAAGTTCCAACCCTTTAATCACTTGGTCAGTTACCTGGGCAAGCATCCCTCTTTGTTAAGTGACCCAAGGCATTCCAAAAGTTACCTAATTAACATACAAAAGACACTTTTATCATTCATCCCTCCAGCCCCTTAGGAAATTCCAAGGATTTTAGAAAGCCCTGTGCTATAAACATGGTTGAAGACCAAATAAGTATTTATTGCAATTCAAATTTTTTTTTTTAAGATTTTTTTTTATTTATTTATTCGACAGAGAGAAATCACAAGTAGGCAGAGAGGCAGGCAGAGAGAGAGAGGAGGAAGCAGGCTCCCCGCTGAGCAGAAAGCCCGATGCGGGGCTCGAACCCAGGACCTGGGATCATGACCTGAGCCGAAGGCAGCGGCTTAACCCACTGAGCCACCCAGGCGCCCCTGCAATTCAAATTTTAATTCACAGTACCACAGTCCGGATATACAAATTACCTTTATCAGCATGATATAGAAACTAGAGACTTATATATTTGACTGCAGAAAATTTTAATGTTTCTCCAAAGGGGAAAAACAAAAACATCAAAAGACGGAAAAATACATATGACAGAAATGGATGTTTTCTCTAATGTACAAAGCTTGTTTACAAATATTAATGGAGGAGAGATGACAAAACCAACAGATAAATGGGCAAAGGATAATAACAGACAATTCCCAGAGGGGCTGTTTTTCCATTACCCAGTGTTGGCAAGAATGTGGGAAAACTGGAAGTTCACTTTTTGTCTTAGATATGTTCTTTCTGGACCTTTTTGCCTTCTTGCCCCAAACTATGTAATTACTTACTGAGTCTACTGTTATCCTGGGATCTCCCTTCACTATCACCCGGGAAAATTTTTTCTCCTTTCTTCTGTGCTTTAAACTTTCTGAGCAGACAACATCAATACTGTCTTAAGAAAGAGTTGGATGTTGGGACACCGGGGTGGCTCAGTTGGGTTCAAGCCTCTGCCTTGGCTCAGGTCATGATCCCAGGGTCCTGGGATAGAGCCCCACTCAGTAGGGAGCCTTCTCCCCAACCATCCCCACACCCCCACCCCTGCCTCTCTGCCTGCTCGTGATCTCTGTCTGTCAAATAAATAAAATCTTTAAAAAAAAAAAAAAAAAAAAAAAAGGAAGAGTTGGGAGATTTAACCAACTCAGTCACCCAGGTGCCCTGGGGATTTGAAATACTAGCAAAAAGTTGCAAATGTTTGATGAATAGCAGGTCTATTATAGGTGCTAAAGTGCTGTGGTCAAATTCTAAATCCCAAGCAAGAACCATCAGGTTAATCAATTCCCAAATTTCTGCCACAGAAACTGAGAGAAAGTTTGTCTTGACTAAGCCACTAGGTTTTGGGGTAATTTGTTATATAGCAATAGATAACTAATACAGTAGTACTTGTTAATACTAATACTACTAATACTAACAGAAATTTCTAACTTCAGTCTTCCCTTTCCTTAAGCTATATATTATCTTAATCATTTCCTTTTCCTTAAGCCATGATCATCAAAAAAAAATTTTTTTTTTTAAGATTTTTTATTTGTCAGGGACGCCTGGGTGGCTCAGTTGGTTAAGCAGCTGCCTTCGGCTCAGGTCATGATCCCAGCGTCCTGGGATCGAGTCCCACATCGGGCTCCTTGCTTGGCAGGGAGCCTGCTTCTCCCTCTGCCTCTGCCTGCCACTCTGTCTGCCTGTGCTCACTCTCGCTTCTCTCTCTATGACAAATAAATAAATTTAAAAAAAAAAAAAAAGATTTTTTCTTTGTCAGAGAGAGAGAGAGCACACATAAGCAGGCAGAGTGGCAGGTAGAGGCAGAGAGAGAAGCAGGCTCCCTGCAGGGCAAGGAGCCCGACGTGGGACTCGATCCCAGGACCCTGGGATCATGGCCTGAGCCGAAGGCAGCGGCTTAACCAACTGAGCCACCCAGGTGTCCCGATCATCAAAATTTTATAGAGAGTAAATTAAGGCCCAGATAAGTTAATGTACTTATTCAAGTTTACAGTGTTTAAGTGATGAGCTATGAACATTTTCAGGTTTTCTGACACACAGTGTTCCTTGTATCCGCTCATGTTGACTTTAATAGTTTTGAATTATTGATTTTTTTTTTCCCTAATGAAATGATGACTAAAGACAGGAAGGTCCTCTATTAACCGCTACCCTAGGCACTGGGGATAAAAAGATGGGTGAGGCAGGTCAAGTGGCTTTTGGATAAAGTCGAACTGTGAGATGAAGGACTAGTACAGGGATAAATCTCATGAGAGTAGTGGGTATGAAAAAGCTCAGATGCAAAATGTCAGAAAAAAAGGAATCTGAGTGAGTATTTGAGCAAGACAGAAATTTCAAGATTGAAAAAATTTATATTGACCTCAGAGATTAGTCAAGGGTCAAGCTAGACTTATTTTTCTTCAAGAAATATGGTGATCACAGGCATATCTTTATTTAATGTTATGTATTTATTTAGAGTTTTAGGTCTTTTTTATATTGTTCCATAACTTTATCACATAATTCTTATATTGCTCATCATTCACACTTTAATGACTTAACCATGCCAACTTCACAAATCATGAATTTAATATTCAAGTTAGCAAAACTCTTTTTTTTTTTAAGATTTTATTTGTTTATTTGACAGAGATCACAAGTAGGCAGAGAGGCAAGCAGAGAGAGAGGAG
Source organism: Lutra lutra (assembly GCF_902655055.1). Classification (NCBI taxonomy): domain Eukaryota; kingdom Metazoa; phylum Chordata; class Mammalia; order Carnivora; family Mustelidae; genus Lutra; species Lutra lutra. Next base: position 92,040,882 of record NC_062285.1, read on the forward strand.
GAAGCAGGCTCCCTGCCGAGCAGAGAGCCCAATGTGGGGATCAATCCCAGGACCCTGGGATCATGACCCGAGCCGAAGACAGAGGCTTTAACCCACTGAGCCACCCAGGCGCCCCAAAACTCTTATTTTTTTAAGATTTTATTTTATTTTTTTTTTAAAGATTTTATTTATTTATTTGACAGAGAGAAATCACAAGTAAGCAGAGAGGCAGGCAGAGAGAGAGGAGGAAGCAGGCTCCCCGCTGAGCAGAAAGCCCGATGCGGGGCTCGAACCCAGGACCTGGGATCACGACCTGAGCCGAAGGCAGCGGCTTAACCCACTGAGCCACCCAGGCGCCCCTAAGATTTTATTTTTAAGTAATCTCTACATCTAACATGAGGGTTGCAGAGGGAAAGACTCTTAAGCAGACTCCAGGCTGAGTATGGAGCCCCAACTCAGGGCTGGATCTCACAACTCTGAAAAATAACCTGAGTTGAAATCATGAGTCAGACTCTTAACCACTGAGCCGACCAGGAGCCCCATAGTTAGCAAAAACACTGAAAGCAAGAATAAAATGACAAAAGGTAAGTGATTCAGGGTGTGGAAAAATATGTTTAATATGTAAGACAAGGCAGGGAGGCTGGCTGGCTCAGTCAGTAGAACATGTGACTCTTTATCTTGGAGCTATAAATTCAAGCCCCACATTGGGTGTAGAGATTACTTAAAAATAAACTCTTTAAAAGTGTGTGTGTGTGTGTGTGTGTGTATAACAGAACATATTTATATATATATATATATATATACATATATATGTATATATATATATATAACAGAACAACATTTAACATTAAACAGATACATTTAAACTTAGTTCTCAGGGTGACTGAGTGGCTCAGCGCCTAAGCATGCAGCTCTTGATTTTGGCTTAGGTCATGATCTCAGGGTTGTGAGATTGAGCCCCATGTTGGGCATGGAGCCTGCGTGAGATTCTCTCTTTCCCTTTCCCTTTTCCCCTCTAAAAAAAGGAAAGAAAAAAAAGGACAGCCACCACCAACAAAAAAAAAACTTAGCTCTTAGTTCCCTAAAAATCAAAACAAATGAGACTTTAAAAAATTAATAATTTTCAGTATTCTTCTTGTATAATAAAAGGAAATATATCAATTCATGTGAGAAACTGTCTCTTACCTTTGAGAGGTCCTTTTTTTTTTTTTTCAAGATTTTATTTATTTATTTATTTATTTATTTATTTGTCAGAGAATGAGAGAGAGTGCACAAGCAGGCAGAGTGGCAGACAGAGGTGGAGAGAGAAGTAGACTTCCTGCCAAGCAAGGAGCCCTATGTGGGACTTGATCCCAGAACCCTGGGATCATGACCTGAGCCAAAGGCAGCGGCTTAACTGACTGAGCCACCCAGCTGTCCCGAGAGGTCTTTTTTTAAAGAATATAAATCTTTTGGGGTACCTGGGTAGCTCACTGGGTTAAGCTTCTGCCTTCGGCTCAGGTCATGATCTCAGGGTTCTGGGATGGAGCCCCACATCAGGCTCTCTGCTCAACGGGAACCTGCTTCCCTATCTCTCTCTGCCTGCCTCTCTGCCTACTTGTGATCTGTTTCTCTGTCAAATAAATAAATAAAATCTTTAAATATATATATATATTTTTTATAAGAACAATTAAGAAATGGTATCTTTTATAGTAGTTAAAAAATGCATATAGACAGGGTTCCTGGGTGGCTCAGTTAGTTAAGCATCTGACTCTTGATTTCAGCTCAGGTCATGATCTCAGGGTCGTGGGATCAAGGTCCACATTGGTCTCTGGGCTGAGAGGGGAGTCCGCTGGAGAGTCTCTCTCTTTCCCTCTCTTCCTCTCCCCCTCTCCCGAGCTTACACACTCTCTCTCTCTCTCTGTTTCTTTCTTAAATAAATATATATATATCTTTTCTAAAAATAAAAAAAATTAAAAATGCATACAGTCTTTAATAAGTTCTCAGCCCCTATTCAGCCCCCCAAACCACTGTATATCCCCATGCCAACCCAGGAAGGCAAGTGAAGCAAGTGACCGAACCAGTCTGCCTCCATTATGGAAATTGGTGATATATTGGTTACTGGCGTACCTGAATGCCCAAACAGATTTTTTTTAATTAAGTAATTTTTTTAAAAAGCACACTGACTTTTAGTTCCATGGCATTCCTTGTCTGACTCTGGCTAAACTGCATAATCTTTCAGTTTCTTAGTTTCCTCATGTGGCAGGCACTTTATATGTTCACCAAACTCCAGTTTCTTCTCTTCCTGGACTCTGTTCTGTCTTTCTTAGAGTTGGGTGGGGCCACATTACTGATTTTTAATTAGTGGAATTGGGTCAGAGATGATGTTTGCCATTTCCAGCCCTTGATTCTAAGTGTACTTTCCGGGCACCTGCGTGGCTCAGTCAGTTCAGTGTCTGACTCTGGATCTCGCCTCAGCACTTGATCTCAGGGTCATGAGTTCAAGCCCCACACTGGGTTCCATGCTGGGTGTGGAGCCTACTTTAAAAAAAAAAATAGAGTAAATAAAAGAAAAAAAAAACACTCTTTCACACAAATTAATGCTTTCTGTCTCCGTTTCTCTCTTCTCTTGTGTGTACTCTCTCTCCCGTGAGCTGGCAGAATGTGGAGAATTCAGAAGGCCATAGAAGATGGTGGAGTCCACAGTTGGAAGGAATTTGGGTCCCTGAAAAACTGCACAGAGCAACGACATTCTTACCCAGTTTACATTAGGCTGCAATATGAGTGAGAAATAACCCTCTGGGGGCACCTGAATGGCTTACTTAGTTAAGTGTCTGCCTTCAGCTCTGGTCATGATCCCAGGATTCTGGGATCAAGCCCCACATTGGACTCCTTGTTCAGCGAGAAGCCTTCTTCTCCTTCTCTCTTCACCTGCTGCTCCCCCTGCTTGTGCTCTCTCTTTCTCTGTCAAATAAATAAATAAAATCTTAAAAAAAAAAATAAACCTTCTTTGTGTTTAGCTTCTCAAAGTTTAAGATGCTGTAAATTACAATAGTAAATCATCCTATAAATCCTAACAAATTGTCTATTAAATCTTATGATATTCTGAGTCAGAAGTAAGTAAAAACTTGTTCCTTGTTTCCCTTTAGCATATTAAAAATTAGTTCCATGTAATTATTTGTCCTAAACACACAGCAAAATCCAAGATGGCCTCCAATTATTCTCATCTCCTGGGATTCAAGTCTTTGTGTAGTCCCCTCCCACCCTGAATCACGGCTGCCTGGTGTTACCAACAGAATACTGCAGAAGAAATAGTGTGTAATCCTAAGACTGAGTCATTAAAGACATGGCATTATCTATCTTGGTCTTTCTTAGACCACTTGCTCGGTAGACAGCCAGCTGCCATGTCATGAGGACATTAAAGCAGCCTATGGAGAAACAGATTTTGCATCAACCATTAGCACCTAGTTTCTAGCCATGAATGTGCCACCTAGAAAGCATATTCTCTAGCCTCAGTCAAGTCTGGAAATGACTGCATCCCTGGCTGACAGCTTGAATGAAACCTAGTCAGAGACCCTGAGCCACAAACACTCTGATAAGAAGCTCCTGAATTCCTGATGAAGTTGACATAATAAATATTTATTGTTGTTTTAACCCACAAGGTATTGGAATAATTGGCAACACGACAGTAATGACACAATCCATGATACTACTGTTTGGTAAAATTTCTAGATTTTTCTTTGATTTCTTTTTTTCCCCTGCAGCATTATTCAGACATAGCTAACATATAACATTGTATAAGTTTAAGGGGTGCAAAATAACAGTTTGATATAATATATACTACAAAATGATTACTACAATAAAGTGAATAAACACATTCATCACCTCACATAGTTACAGTTGTGTGTGTGTGTGTGTGTGTTAAGAATGTTTAAAATCCACTCTCTTAGTAAATTTAAAGTACACAGTACAGCATTATTGGGGCGCCTGGGTGGCTCAGTCAGTTAAGCGTCTGCCTTCAGCATCCCTGGGGTCCTGGGATGGAGTCCTGCATTGGGCTCCCTGCTCAGCAGGGGAGTCTGCTTCTCCCTCTCTTTTTGCCACTGCTCATGTGTGCTCTCTCTCTCTCTCTTTCATTCTCTCTGTCAAATAAATGAATAAAATCTTAAGATAAAATACAGTATTTTTAAATATAATCACCATGTGGAACATTATAATCCTAGAAGTTACTCTTCTTAAAACTGGAAGTTCATAACCTTTGACTACCTTCATCCCTGCCCCTGGAAACCACTAGTTTTCTCTTTGTTTCTATAAGTTTGGATTTTTTAGAATCTGCATATAAGTGAGATCATATAATATTTGTCTCTCTCTATTTCAAATAGTATAATGCTCTCAAGTTTCATCCATGTGGTCACAGATAGCAGGATTTTCTCCTTTTCTATGGATATATAATATTCGTGTGTTTCTGTGTGTCTGTGTGTATAATATATATCACATCTTCTTTATTCATTCCTGTTGATGAACACAAAGGTTGTTTACTTGTCTTGACTATTATAAAAAATGTTGCAATGAACATGGGGTACAGATATCTTGAGATATTGATTTCATTTCTCTCAGATATATACTCAGAAAAAACACTGTTGAATCATATGGTAGTCGTTGTTTTTTTTTTTTTAAGTATGCTCCATCCCCAACATGGAGCTTAAACTCATGACCCTGATATCAAAAACTGAGATCAGGATTTTGGATGTTTATTTTTTTTTTTTAAGATTTTATTTATTTATTTGACAGAGAGAGATCACAAGTAGATGGAGAGGCAGGCAGAGAGAGAGAGAGAGGGAAGCAGGCTTCTTGCTGAGCAGAGAGCCCGATGTGGGACTCGATCCCAGGACCCTGAGATCATGACCTGAGCCGAGGGCAGTGGTTTAACCCACTGAGCCACCCAGGCGCCCCGGGATTTTGGATGTTTAACCACCAACTGAGCCACTCAGGAGCCCTTATGGTAATTTTATTTTTAATTTTTTAAATGTGCTAGAATCACTTTATTTATATTTTTGAAGTGTTTGTTTATTTATCTGAGAGAGAGAACATCTAAGAGAGCACAAGCAGAGGGGAGGTGCAGAAGGAGAAGAAGAAGCAGACTCTCTCTCTTTTTTTTCTTTTTTTAATATTTTATTTATCCACTTGACACAGAGAGAGAGGTCACAAGTAGGCAGAAAGAGAGAGAGTGAGAGGAAGGGAAGCAGACTCCCCGCCAAGCAGAGAGCCCGATGCGGGGCTCAATCCCAGTACCCTGGGATCACGACCTGAGCTGAAGGCAGAGGCTTTAACCCACTGAGCCACCCAGGCGCCCCAGCAGACTCTCTTTTGAGTAGGGAGTCCAATGTAGGGTTCAATCCCAGGACCCTGGGATCATGACCTGAGCCAAAGGCAGATTCCCACCAACAGTGTACAATTGTTCCCTTTCTCCACAATCTCTCCAATATTTGTTACCACTTACGTTTTTGATGATAGAAATTCTAAGATGTGTAAGATGGTATCTCATTATAGTTTTGCATTTCCCTAATGATTAGTAATGTTAAACAACTTTTCATGTAGGTGTTGGCCATTTGAATATCTTCCTTGGAAATATGTCTATTCAGGTCCTTTGCCCATTTTAAAATTGGATTGTTTAGTTCTTTTGCTCTACACTTGTATAAGTTCATTATATAGTTTGGATATTTGCCCCTTATCAGATGTGTAGTTTGCAAATATTTTCTCCTATTCCATAGGTTGCCTTGTTGTTGTTGGTTGTTTCTTTTGTTGTGCAGAAACTTTTTAACTTGATATAGTCCCCTTTTCTATTTTTGTTTCGGTTGCTTGTGCTTTTAGTGTCATAACGATAAAATCATCACCAAGACTAATAATGTCAAGGAGATTTTTCTCTATGTTTCCTTCTAGGAATTTTATGGTTTCAGGTCTTGTGTTTAAGTCTTTAGCCCATTTTGAAATAATTTCTGTGAGTGGTGTAAGATAGGGATCCTATTTCATTTTTTCTTTTTTAAAGATTTTAGCATTTCTTTTTTTTTTTTTGCATGCAAAATCAATTTTCCCACCACCATTTATTGAAGAGACTATCTTTTCTTCATTGAATATTCTTTGCTTCCTTGCCAAATATTAGATGACCATATATGTGTAGGTTTACCTCTGGGCTCTGGATTCTGTTTTATTGATCTATTTGTCCGTTTTTAATGCCAGTACCATATTGTTTTGATTACGATGCTTTGGAATATAGTTTGAAATTACAAAGTATGATGCCTCCAGCTTTGATCTTGTTCCTCAGAATTGTTTTGGGTTTTCAGGGTCTTTTGTGGTTTCATATGAAATTTAGAATTTTTTATATTTCTGTAAAAAGTCATTAGAATCTTGAAAGGGATTACATTGAATTTATGGATCACTTTGGGTAGTATGGACATTTTAACAATATTAATTCTATCAACCCATGAGCATGGGATATGTTTTCATTTATTTATGTTCTTTCCTTTGTCTTTTATCAGTAACCTAGGTTTCACAGTGTACAAAATTTTCACTTCCTTAGTCAAATTTATTCCTAAGTATTTTGTTATTTTTGATACAATTGCAAACGGGATTTTTAAAAAATTATTTTTTTATTTTTATTTTTTTTTAAAGATTTTATTTATTTATTTGACAGAGAGAGATCACAAGCAGGCAGAGAGGCAGGTAGAGAGAGAGGAGGAAGCAGGCTCCCTGCCGAGCAGAGAGCCCGATGCGGGCCTCGATCCCAGGACCCTGAGATCATGACCTGAGCCAAAGGCAGCGGCTTAACCCACTGAGCCACCCAGGCGCCCAAAAAATTATTTTTTTAGATAATTTGTTGTTGGTGTATAAAAACACAAACTGAAATTTTCTATGTTCTGGTGGCACTCACTCTTCCGTGGGTCTTCAGTGTCTGCTATAGAAACAGTGTACACAAGGAACCACTCTGTTCATCTCCAAATCACAGGAAGTTGTATCAACCCTGTATCTAAAAGGATATGGGGTGGAATAATTTGGTAATGGCAATTTTGAAGAGTAAGTCTGAACAATGTAAGCTGATTCTGATTTCTTCTTGAAATCTTTAAACAGGGAGGGAGACTCTGGAAGAAAAAAAAGTTAGAATAATATTTTTCTTCATACTATTATTACCAGAAACATTTTATTTTATTTTAAGATTTATTTATTTATTTGAGAGAGAGAAGTGTGAGCGGGAGGCGGGGAGGGGCAGAGGGAGAGAGAATTCTCAAGCAGGCTCCTTGCTGAGCATGGAGCCTGATGTGGGGCTTGATCCCAGGACCCTGAGATCATGACCTGAGACCAAATCAAGAGCTGGCCACTTAACCGACGAAGCCACCCAGGTGCCCTTACCACAAACATTTTGAAACATTAGTTGGAAGACTACTGAACAACTTTGGAGAGAATACAAATGGGACGCCTCCATTTCTTCAATAGGATGGCACATACCAACATGGGAAAGGAGAATATCTGCAATTCTGTAGAACCCGTGAGTGTTGTGATAATAATGATAGTAATAGGGGCACCTGGGTGGCTCAGTGGGTTAAGCCTCTGCCTGCAGCTCAGGTCATGATCTCAGGGTCCTGGGATCGAGCCCTGCATCAGGCTCTCTGCTTGGTAGGGAGCTTGCTTCCGCCTCTCTCTCTGCCTGCCTCTCTGTCTACTTGTGATCTTTCTCTCTGTCAAATAAATAAAATAAAAAAAAATAATGATAGTAATAATAATATCAAGTTAACGTGGAATCTACATATATCTTAGATCAGTTTATCAATTCCCTTCTCCCACTTTCTTCCTACAGAGGGATTGTTTTGTTCTCACATTTTCTTCAGATGGATCAAGTAATTAAATATAATATAAATGGCAAAAAGATGGTGAGGAAAGTACATGTCAATTCATCAGAAAAGGAGTTTGAAGAAGGATGCTTCTTTTGGCATGAAAATCTCTGCCCCTTAGAGTAACTTACTAGAATTATGCAGTAGAGTTCCAGCTCATACAGCTTCATCCATAGCTCAGGGTATCTTGGCCAGTGATCTTCTTTCCCAGGTGGGTAGTTGACAAAATTCTTCCAGCAATGATCATACTCTGAGGAAACACAAATCTTGGTTCATTCCATAAATACAGCAGAAATTTACTTCAGGGAGCCCAACTTATAGATAAACTGTCTAGAAAACCCATTAGCCTTTTTAGCATTGGAGAAGGGCTACTTTCCCCCAGAATCCCTAAAAAAGAACAAAGATGAAGATGGCTGACAGGTCATAGTGGCAGGAATGGAGAAAGGGGTCCTCTTTTTGATACTTCCTTCCTATGAAGTTCAGACCCTGTCCTTTCTTACATGATTTTGGACTTTCACTTCTGAGACTTTCAGAATAATAATAATAATGGGATAATCAGTATCCTGGCCTTGAAACATACCAGCACCAGGGTCTCTCATAAACCATGAGATTCTTTGTTGTTTTTACCTGGGGCTCTCATGATCTGGACAGTCACACCACTTTTGAGGAGGTCTTGGAGCCCTTGCCGGTTTTGTGGATCCATGTGCCAGAAGAGCCGTGTTACATAAATAACCAGAGTGACACTAGGGTGTTGACTCAAAAATCCTCTAATAGCCTTGCAGCATTCCCAACACGGACTCCAGGACAGGAACCAGGTGATAGAACAGTGGGTGGATGGGCAATACCGTCTTTCTGAAGTAAATTTTTCTATAAAATTGAGTTCCACATGGTTGGCAGTATTTTTGCCTGTGTTTCGCCACATCTTATGGCTTGTGCCCCACTGGATTTCATAGAGCAGGCAGGCCTCTTTACGGAGTTCTCTGGGATCAAAGAAGACTTCAAATTCCCAGGGTTCAATTCTCCTCCTGAAACACAAGCAGCACTCCCATGTTGTCACGCTATCTTTGGAGGAACCTTGAAAATCACTTCCTGCTCCCCTCTTCTATCAGGCAGATATAAAACATGACATCTCAGGAAATCTTGTTTCCTATTCTATTTCTCCAAGTTATCTAGGAAGGTCCATTTGAATTATCAGAGTTTCTCTCACAAGCATAGTGAAGAGATTTTTCCCAACCCATCTTATTTGGTTACCATTCTCTCTATACTGTTATCTACTAATTTTGAGTCAGATATAAATGTGTCCTTATTTCTTTTTTAAAGGCTTCTCTTTGGGGCACCTGGGCGACTCAGTTGCTAAGCATCTGCCTTTGGCTGGGGTCATGATCACCATCCTGGGATTAAGCCCTGTATTGGGCTCCCTGCTCCTGCTCGGCAGGAAGCCCTTTTCTCCCTCTCCCACTCCCTCTGGTTGTGCTCCCTCTCTTGCTGTCTCTCTATCAAATAAATAAAATATTTATTAAAAAATGAAATAAAGGCTTCTCTTTATTTTTTAATCTTTCTATCTCATCATGGAGTTGCCAGGTCCTGATTGTTAATCTTCACCATGCCTCAATAGACTCTAACCAGATTTTAGGTGTAGAAGCCTCAAATTGCCAACAAGAGTCTATTGCCAAGTCTGAGAAGAGAAAGAGTCAGCCTCAGGATTCTTCCACATTAAATTCTGTATACTAATTCCTCACAAGAAAAAAATTCTGCTGCTCCCAATGACATCTTTATTCATTTAAATTTTAAGATTTTATTTTTAAGTAATCTCTACACCCAAAGTGGGGCTCAAACTTATGACACTGTGATCAAGAGTCATAGGCTCTACTGACTGAGCCAGCCAAGCACCCCTCCCAATGACATCTTTAGATTTAATATTTTCCATGCGTCAAAGCTGGAACTCAAGGGAGACTCAGGATTGTGCTGAGGACTCTTTTTTGCAATATGGTTGAGTCATCAGCTTACTACACCCTAATATTTCCACTCATCCCTAAAGTATTACATTTATTTATTACATAGATCAGTCCTTCCACCCATCCTGAGATAATATATTCCCTGACAGAAGACCCCCTGCTATCATGCTACATCTGAAAAATGGGCATATAGTATAAAACAAAAGGATGAAATCAAAGTGACAAATGAATTCTCCAGACTTTTCACTAATGGCTATACAATAATGTGATTTAAACAGAGAAGAAACAGAGGCAAGGCAAAAATGGAACAAAGCTGGAAGGTAATTTACTTGAATAAAAACCAAAAGACAGGGGCGCCTGGGTGGCTCAGTGGGTTAAGCCACTGCCTTCGGCTCAGGTCATGATCTCAGGGTCCTGGGATCGAGCCCCGCATCGGGCTCTCTGCTCAGCAGGGAGCCTGCTTCCTCCTCTCTCTCTGCCTGCCTCTCTGCCTGCTTGTGATCTCTCTCTGTCAAATAAATAAATAAAATCTTTAAAAAAAAAAAAAACCAAAAGACATACAAGCAAAGATACAGAAAGCAGTGATTGTAGAGAATGAAGTTAGAAAAGGTAAAAAGAGTAGCGCCTGGGTGACTCGGTGGGTTAAGCCTCTGCCTTCGGCTCGGGTCATGATCTCAGGGTCATGGGATTGAGCCCCACATCGGGCTCGCTGTTCAGCGGGGAGCCTGCTTCCCTATCTCTCTCTGCCTGACTCTCTGCCTACTTGTGATCATTCTCTCTGTCAAATAAATAAGTAAATAAATAAATCTTAAAAAAAAAAAAGAAAAGGCAAAAAGAAAAGAGTGGGAGCATGATAAAAGAAGAAAGGAAAAATATGGAAAGCTATAGTCCTACAGCTCTTAAATCCACTTATTCTTGGTTGTATTAAATGCTCACTCTGATGGTTTTATTCTTACCTCAAGGTGGCATCTCCTGCTGAAGAACCTGTTGACCAAGAGATGATTATGTCAGATAACACCCACATACAAATTTGGCTAAGAAAAAAATACTTTGTTCTTCCAAACCTGCAAACCATATCAGAAAATGGAGTTTAAAATTCTCTCCTGTATTAAATGGATTGGACCATTAAGAAAAGCAAGTTTCTAAGGGCTTTGCCAAAACCTGTTTGTCCAATCTGAAACCAAGTAATCCTCCTTAAGGCTCCAACAAGAATGATTCAGTGCAATGAGAAAGTCATTCCTCAGAGGCTCCTATGGTAATTTCTATGTGTTTCCATAGCATCTTGTACCTCCTTCATCATAGCAATCGTGCTGTATTTTTTTTTAGATTTTATTTATTTATTTGACAGAAATAAATAAAATCTAAATAAATAGATTTGTTGATCGCGAGAGAGGGAATACAAGTGAGTGGAGGTGGGGGGGTGGGGGGAGGGAGAAGCAGGCTTCCCACTGATCAGGGAGCCCGATGCAGGGCTTGATCCCAGGACACTGGGATCATGACCCAAGCCAAAGGCAGACACTTAAAGACTAAGCCACCCAGGTGCCCCAATCATGCTGTAGTTTGATTGTTATTTATATGTCTATAATAACACTGAATTGTAGATTATGTGAGATATGGATTATGTATATCTTGTTCCAGACCCTATCACACTGCCTGAAACATGTTGGTTAGCAATAGATATTTGTTGAGAAAATACCCGAATGAATCTCACTACTATCCATTATAGGATAGCTGTAGGCAGATAGATAGATAACAACATTGTGCAGAGAAAGTGGATCTCTCATATATTGCTGGTGGGAATGTAAATTGGTACAGTCTCTCTAGGAAATAGTTTGGGTGTTTCTTAATTAAAAACAACAACACGGGGGTGCTGGCTGACTCAGCTGGTAGAGCTGTTAATGAGGGGCTTACTAAATGTTAAGCACTCTTTGAAATACAGGAACAAGGAACAAAAAAAAATCTCTATCTTTATGCTCATGGAGTTTATATACTAAGCCATGGATTTTATTTGAAGTGCCCTGGGAAGCCATTAGCACATGTAAGGACTATCCAAGTTCAAGTACTAGATTTTAGAGGCCCATACTTCTCAAGACTCAGAGCTTTGAGGATGAAATGGACACTGGCTTGACCTGAATTCAGAATATTCACAGAACAGAATTCTAAAGCTCTGAGGGCAGAAATGCGAGTCATTTGTTTTATTTGGAGAAACATGGACATTTATTTTGGCAACAAGCTTCCTGTTAAGGGTTTGCTTCCTGGTTATTTGAAATCTAAAATTTGGGGAAGCAGGAGAAAAGGATCATAAATCAAAAGGCACAATTGTTGCTATTACCAGTCTCTCTTTTCCAAGAAAGAGAAGACACAGAGCAAAAGGCTCCCCTAACATGATACCCTTTCTCAGGGGGCCAGGGAGATGCACAAGTCACTGCCACCTCTGAGGGTGAAGTGGCTGTGCAGCAATGCGGGCAGGATGTTCAGCCTATCCTGCTGGCAAACCTTAACTCTGAGATGGTGTTTTTAAGCCAAGAAGAGTCACAAGTCTTGGAAGACACTTCCTCCAAAATGGGAGGAATTTTGCCCAAGGCTGTGTGTGTGTGTGTGTGTGTGTGTGTGTGTGTGTGTGTGTGTGTGTAGGGGTCCAGAGTATGCCACTGGCATAAAAATTATTTGGATCTGAAGACATTCAAAAATAGACTGTCTTCCCCTGAAATCTCTTATTTTCCTACAAACAGAGCCTTCCAAAAGAACTCAAAAGAAATCAGTTGTTGTAAGTCCCATCCCCTGGAACAAACCAGGAGAGATTGACTCTTACCACTCAAGATACACACCCATACAGACTTTGTCACAAAAGCATATGCCCATCTAGTCTCCCAAGGGCCCATCTAGATTTCCTAAAAGTTTATTTGCTTTTCTATAAGTGATCTTGTGCATCTCTGCTTTTCCTCTTAAGGCGGTATATAAGCCCCAAACTCTAAACACCTCTTTGAATCACATTTTTGTGAACTCTTGTATGCACGTTTGTCTTTTCTTTCGCTAATCTGTCTTTTGTTTGTTTAAATCTGAAGGCACCCAAAAACAGAATCTATGAGGGTAGAGGAAAAGTTTTCCTCCCCAGCTCTGTGTATGTGTGTGCTGGCTGCCTCTGTCTGTGCATTTGTACTAGATGGTAGAGGGATAGTCCAGAGAAGATCCATGGCGCAGTTTCCTGTAGATGGAAGATGATCCTAGTTGGAGGGTGGGACCTTTTTTTGAGAGAGAGAAAGCATGTGCAGGAGCAGTGGGGAGGGGCAGAGGGAGAGAGAGAATCTTAACAGGATTTAAGCCCAGCATGGAGGCCATGGAGGGTTGGGGGGGCAGTGGTTGATACCCTGAGACCATGACCTGAGCCAAAATCAAGAGTTGGTCACTTAACCAACTGAGCCACCCAGGTACCCCTGGAGTATGGGACCTTTAAAAAGAAACTAGCCAGATGTTTAAAAAAAAAAAAAAAAAAAACAGGACAGGGGTGCCTGGGTGGCTCAATGGATTGAGTGTCTGCCTTTGGCTCAGGTCATGATCTCAGGGTCCTGGGATTGAGCCCCACGTTGGGCTCTCTGCTAAGCAGGGAGCCTGCTTCCCCTTTTTCTCTGCCTGCCTCTCTGCCTACTTGTGATCTCTCTCTCTGTCAAATAAATAAATAAAATCTTAAAAAAAAAATAAAAGGACAGAGTCAGGAGTCAGGAAACACTATCCTAAGTGAGACCTGAAGAATAAACCTCTTATCCTTAAGAGGATATACAGGGAATTTAAACACTGAGCTGGTGAAGGAAGAGGGTGGCTAACACCTTGAAATGGGTGCTTCTCAGACAATCCAAATTGGGGCCTTTGAACCAGCAGGTCCACACAGAGGGAACCCTATAGAAACAGAGGCCATAACTATAGAAGAAGGTCGAATTCATGGTAGGTGAAGCAGCAGTGAGAACTACAGAGAGAGTGAGATATATTCTCAGTATCTACCCCTTTCATGCAATGCAATGATGCATAATGAGCCACAGGAGTTGGGATAGTCTGATGGGTAAAATGCCCCACCTTCAGAGGAAAGTCTAGGAAAATTATCTGGATATTTCAACTAAATAATGCCTTTAGTCTTTCCCCCAACATGCCACTCAGAAGATAATTTTTGTAGAGGAAAAGCATAATGGAGAAAAAATATATATTGTTTCTTAAAACCCAAGACTGATTTGTGTAACCTATCATCATGCCCACCTTCCTGCAAAGTCTCCTAACTGGTCTCTTTGCTTCCAAGTCTTCTCTGCTACCAGTCACAAAGGCACCAAGTGCCAGCTAAGTATGTCTAAAGCACTATTTTGGGCACACCTGGGTGGCTCAGTTGGTTAAGCATCTGACTCTTGGGGCGCCTGGGTGGCTCAGTGGGTTAAGCCGCTGCTTTCGGCTCAGGTCATGATCTCAGGGTACTGGGATCGAGTCCCGCATCGGGCTCTCTGCTCAGCAGGGAGCCTGCTTCCCTCTCTCTCTCTCTGCCTGCCTCTCTGCCTACTTGTGATCTCTGTCTGTCTGTCAAATAAATAAATAAAATCTTTAAAAAAAAAAAAAAGCATCTGACTCTTGATTTCAGCTCAAGTCACAATCTCAGGGTTGTGAGATCAAGCCTGGTGTCGAGCCACCCTGGGTGTGGAGCCTGCTTAAGATTCTCGCTCTCTCTGCTTTAAAAAAATTAAAATAACGGGCATCTGGGTAGCTTGGTTGGTTAAGCATCTGACTCTTGGATTCAGCACATACCCTCATCTCATGGCTTGTGAGATTAAGCCTCACGTCAGGCTCCGTGCTCAGTGAGAGTCTGCTTGGATATTCTTTCCCTCTGCTCCTTCCCCTGCTCACTTGCTCTCTCTCTAATAAAATAAGATAAAATAAAATAAAATGAAAGCACTATTTTAGTCATCACTATGAGATTCACAAATTCTCCAAAGATCTTCTCTGACCAAAATCTACCTCAATTTCCTTAGCCTAGTATTCAAAGCCCTCTGTAATATCACTCCAGGATCATTCCAGGTTTGCTTTCCTTTCCTTTTTTTTTTTTTTAAAGGTTTATTTATTTATTTGAGAGAGAGAGTGGTGGGGAGGAGCAGAGAGAGAATCCTCAAGCAGACTCCTGGCTGAGCCAGAGCCCAACGTGGGGCTCCATCTCATGACCTTGAGATCCAGACCCTGAGATTGTGACCTGAGCAAAACCAAGAGTCGGTTGCATGACCAACTGTGCCACCCAGGTGCCCCTCCAGCTTTGCTTTCTAATCTCACCACAGAGTATTTCCCCAGACTCTCCTAGAGCCTAACCGGTTTACTCTTTGTATTTCCAAATATATTTCCATATATATTTATACTCAGTTTACTCTCTATATAGTTGCAAATATATTTATATTTGTAAATTCTCTCAAGCTTTTTGTGTCAACCAGGACTCTCTTTCTCTTTGCCCATCCAAATTCTACCCTTTCAGGATCCAGCTCAAATCCCACATCAGCTGAAAATCATTTCCTTCCACATTCTGAAGTGTTTTCCCTCTCCCATGAATTTCTCCAACGTTAAGTAACTGAATCTTAAATTATCAATTAACATGCCCTTGTGCTTTCACTTCTGTTGCTGTTAATTAACAGTTGTATTTTTTTTACTTAATATTTTATTTTGGTGAAATAAGCATTGATTTGGTACCATTTGATCAAAATCATTTGTGGATGTGAATAGTTAGTATTAATAACAATAATAAATCCTGTTTAAGAATAATATCAATAGGGGCACCTGGCCGGCTCCGTGGGTTAAAGCCTCTGCCTTCAGCTCAGGTCATGATCCCAGGGTTCTGGGATCAAGCCCCGCACTGGGCTCTCTGCTCGGCAGGGAGCCTGCTTCCCTTCCTCTCTCTCTGCCTGTTTGTGATCTCTGTCAAATAAATAAGTAAAATCTTAAAAAAACAAAAAAGAATAATATCAATATAGTAGTAAATAGGAAAATTGAAAAATGCCTAAGGACACAAGCACAGGCAGGACACACCACACACACACACACACACACACGCACACGCACACGCATGCACACACACACACCGATTTTTGCCCTTTTCAAGAATAAGTAGTTTGTCAGGCCCCCAGGTCCGGTTTACCTTTGTCAGAAGCCATGGTGCTCTGTCACTGGACTTTTCCCCTGGAACTGTATATCGTGCTGATTGCTCTTACCAACAACACGCCTGAACATGGTAGGTGTGACCACCGCTACCTGGCTTGGGCAGAGGATAACTCAGTCCTGAGTCTCAGCCAATTACTGGGTATCTAGATTGTACAAGATATGGGGACTTGCATCAATATGTTGATAAGAAAGCTTATGATTCAAATTATTAATGCTTTTTTTTTTAAGGATTTTATGTATTGGATTGGCCAGTTAGCTCAGCTGGTTAGAGGCATGGTGCTAATAAAGATTTTATTTATTTGAGAGAGAGACCCCAAGCAGGGGTTGCAGCGGAGGGAGAGGGTGAAGCAAGCTTTCTGCCAAGCAGGGAGCCCCACTAGGAGCTCAATCCTAGGATAATCAGAGCCAAAGGCAGACACTTAACCAACTGAGCCATCCAGGCACCCCTGAATTTCTAAGTTATTCCCTGATAACATCTGAATTTAGTAACTTTTCCCTTTCCTTAAATTAAGTCTGACCCATCATTCTTTTATTAGAGAGCCCAAAGGAAGAACAAAGGGAAGAGAGAATTAACCTGTTTGTATAACCTGAAGACTTTCAGTGGACTTGCTTTTTAGCTATTATTTACTTATTTCTAACTTCCTCCCAATTTGCTCTTTGCCCCCAATCCTGTTGGAATGGGGAAGGGCACTGTTAGATGCAAAATCAGAAGAACTTTGGCCTCTGAGTTGGGTAATTATTGTACAAGTCTTAGGTGATCTCTCTTCCTTTTTGAAGCAAAGGTTAAGTGTATGGCCAAGTCCACTTCTGCTTTTTCATCCTTCTTGAGAAAGTGAATACTGTGCTCCAGATTACCATTGTCCCCTGTTGCCTGACCCCTGGCTCAGGCATCTCTGTGTTTCAGCACAGACTCCCAGAATTGAGGTCACTTTCAAGATCTAAGGCTCCCTCCCTCTAGCATCTCAGATCTAGAGCTTCTGAATTTGAATCTCAAGAACCATGAACCCTGTACCTGAGCCCTAAACATAAGACAGTTCTTAATCATGAAAGTCAAACTAGAGTTTCCGTAGGCAAAGTGGAAGTTGTCCAAGTAGCAGGTGAGAGTTTTGAAGAAATGAAGGCCCTTCAGAAGCCAGGTGTTTCAAATTTGTATTTGTGGTAAGTAGAAGAACAGCCACCCCCACCCCCGCCATGTCTGCCTCCTAATATCTGGAACCTGTAAGTGTGGTACTTCACAATGGCATATGGGACTTTGCAGGTGTGATAAAGTTAAGGACCTTGGGATAAGATTATCCTATCATGAGTACCCTTACCTATTATCCTATCAAAAGTACCTCGTAAGAATGATGCAAAAGAATCGGAGTCAGAGAAAGCCATGTGACTATGAAAGCAGAGATGTGGTTGGAAGGGGCCATGATAGAGAATGAGGACAGCCTACATGGAAAGGCATGTAAATGGATTTTTCCCTAGAGCCTCCTTAAGAAATGTTGCCCTGATGACACTTTGATTTTAGCCAGTGAGACCCTATTGCATATTTCTGACCTCCAGGGCCATATGATAATTTATGTTGTTTTATACCACTAAGTTCATGGTATTTGTTACAGCAGCAAGAAGAAACTAATATGACCACACTCATGGAAGGCACATATGCAATAGTTAAGATGGAGTGTAATTTGAGTTTGTTCCTATTAGATTTTTTATTGAGTGCTTGTCATCAAGGGTATTTCTGTACCCTTGAGTACTCTAAGTGTTGGAAAACTTAGAGCTGGGGCTCCTTGGGTAGCTCAGTATGTTGAGCCTCTGACTCTTGGTTTTGGCTCAGGTCATGATCTCAGGGTCATGGGACTGAGGTCCACAAGGGGCTCTGTGCTCAGCAGGGAGTCTGCTTCTCTCCCTCTCCCTCTGCCTCTCCTCTACTTGCTACCTCTGTCTCTCTCTTTCTAAAATAAGTAAATAGGGGCACCTGGGAGGTGCAGTGGGTTAAAGCCTCTGCCTTGGGCTCAGGTCATGATCCCAGTGTCCTGGGACCAAGCCCCACATCGGGCTGTCTGCTCTGCAGGGAGCCTGCTTCCTCGTCTCTCTCTCTGCCTGCCTCTCTGCCTACTTGTGATCTGTCTGTCAAATAAATAAATAAAATCTTAAAAAAAAAAAAAAGTTAAAATAAGTAAATAAATATCCCCCCCCCAAAATAAAAGAAAGAAAAGAAAACTCAGGGAACATCTGGGTGGCTCAGTTGGTTAAGGGTCTGCTTTGGGCTCAGGGATTGAGCCCCATGTAGGGCTCTCTGCTTGGTGGGGAGCCTGCTTCTCCCTCTCTGTGCCATTCTGCCTACTTGTGCTCTCTGTGTCAAATAAATAAATAAAATCTTAAAACACACACACAAGGAAATACCACTTCATAACCTCTAGGATGGCTTTAATAAAAAAACACGACAGTAGCAAATGTTGGTGAAGATATGGAAAAACTAGAACTCTTGTGAATTGCTGTTAGTAATGTTAAATGGTGTGTACAGCCACTCTGGAAAATAGCTTGACAGTCCCTCAAAATATTAAACATAAAGTAACCAAATGATCTGAAAATTCCAAAAGAATTAAAAATACATCTCCACACAAAAACTTGTACATGAACTTGAATTGCAGTATTAATCATAATAACCATGGCTCTGGGCTGGCTCAGTTGATGGAGTGTGTGACTCTTGACCTCAGGGTTGTGAGTTGGAGTCCCATCTTGGGTGTAGAAATTACTTAAAAATAAAATATTTTAAGGGCACCAGGGTGGCTTGGTCACTTAAGCATCTGACTCTTGATTTCAGTTCAGGTCATGATCTCAGTGTCATGAGATAAAGCCCAGCACAGAACCCGCTTAAGATTCTTTTTCTTGGGGCACCTGGGTGGCTCAGAGGGTTAAGCCTCTGCTTTTGGCTCAGATCATGGTCCCAGGGTCCTGGGATCAAGCCCCATGCCAGGCTCCCTGCTCAGTGGGGAACTTGCTTCTCCCTCTCTCTCTGCCTGCTTCTCTGCCTACTTGAGATCTCTCTCTCTGTCAAATAAATGAATAAATAAATAAATAAAATCTTAAAAAAAAAAAAAAGATTCTCTTTCTCTCTTTAACCTCTACCCTTCCTCCAACCCTTAGATATGTGCTCCCTCCCTCTCCCTCTCTCTAAAAAAAAGTAAGTAAATAAAATTAAAATTAAATCTTAGGGGCGCCTGGGTGGCTCAGTGGGTTAAAGCCTCTGCCTTCAGCTCAGGTCATGATCTCAGGGTTCTGGGATCGAGCCCCACATCGGGCTCTCTGCTCAGGCTCTCTGCTTCTCTCTCTCTCTCTCTCTCTGCCTGCCTCCTTGCCTACTTGTGATCTCTGTCTGTCAAATAAATAAATGAAATCTTTAAAAAAAATTAAATCTTAAAAAAAAAACTCATACTAGCTAAAAGGTAGAAACAATTCAAATGTCCATCAACTGATGAATGGATAAATACGTTGGGGGATAGCCATACGGTGAAATATTATTCAGCTATAAAAATGAAAGAAGTAGTGATACATGCTACAACACAGATAAAGCTTGAAAACATTATCCTCAGTGAAAGAACCCAGTCACAAAAGGTCATAAGTTGAATGAGTCTGTTTGAATGAGACTTCCAGAAGAGGCAAATCCATAGAGATAAAAAGTACATTAGTAGTGATCCGAAGGGGCACGTGCACCCGAATGTTTATAGCAGCAATGTCTACAATAGCCAAACTATGGAAAGAACCTAGATGTCCATCTACAGACGAATGGATAAAGAAGATGTGGTATATATACACAATGGAATACTATGCAGCCATCAAAAGAAATGAAATCTTGCCATTTGCAACGACGTGGATGGAACTAGAGGGTATCATGCTTAGCGAAATAAGTCAATCGGAGAAAGACAACTATCATATGATCTCCCTGATATGAGGGAGAGGAGATGCAACATGGGGGGTTGAGGGGGTAGGAGAAGAGTAAATGAAACAAGATGGGATTGGGAGGGAGACAAACCATAAGTGACTCTTAATCTCACAAAACAAACTGAGGGTTGATGGGGGGAGGGGGTTGGGAGAGGGGGGTGGGGTTATGGATATTAGGGAGGGTATGTGCTATGGTGAGTGCTGTGAAGTGTGTAAACCTGGTGATTCGCAGACCTGTACCCCTGGGGATAAAAATATATGTTTATAAAGCTGTAAAAAAAAAAAAAAGAAAGGATGAATACCCAAGTTTTGTAGCAACATGGACGGGACTGGAAGAGATTATGCTGAGTGAAATAAGTCAAGCAGAGAGAGTCAATTATCATATGGTTTCACTTAATTGTGGAGCATAACAAATAGCATGGAGGACAAGGGGAGATGGAGAGGAGAAGGGAGTTGAGGGAAATTGGAAGGGGAGGTGAACCATGAGAGACTATGGACTCTGAAAAACGATCTGAGAATTTTGAAGGGGTGGGGGGTGGGAGGTTGGGGGCACCAGGTGGTGGGTATTATAGAGGGCACGGATTGCATGGAGCACTGGGTGTGGTGCAAAAATAATGAATACTGTTATGCTGAAAAAATTAAAAAAAAATTAAAAAAAAAGTACATTAGTGGTTTTGAGAGAATGGGGGCAAGGGGTGAAAGGACTTGGGAACAATCTGCTAATGGGAATGGGATTTATTTTAGGGGTTAATAAAAATGTTCTGGAGTTAGATGGTGGTAATGGTTTTACACTTGTGAATATAGCTATTAAAACCACTGAATTTACTTTAAAATGATGAATTTTTAAAAATTTTTATTTATTTTTTTTAAAGATTTTATTTATTATTTATTTGAGAGAGAGACAGTGAGAGAGAGCATGAGCTAGGAGAAGGTCAGAGAGAGAAGCAGACTCCCCGTGGAGCTGGGAGCCCGATGCGGGACTCGATCCCGGCACTCCAGGATCATGATCTGAGCCGAAGGCAGTCGTCCAACCAACTGAGCCACCCAGGCGTCCCAAAAAATTTTTATTTTTTTAATTTCTTTTCAGTGTTCCAGAATTCATTGTGTAGGCACCACACCCAGTGCTCCATGCAATACGTGCTCTCCATAATACCTACCACCAGACTCACCAAACCTCTCACCCCCATCCCCTCCAAAACCTTCAGCTTGTTTCTCAGATCCAACAGTCTCTCATGGTTCATCTCCTCCTTCAATTTCCCCCAACTCCCTTCTCCTCTCAATCTCCCCATGTCCTCCGTTTTATTCCTCATGCTCCACAAATAAGCAGAACTGTATGATAATTGACTCTCTCTGCTTGACTTATTTCACTCAGCATAATCTCCTCCAGTCCCATCCATGTTGATACAAAAGTTGGGTATTCATCCTTTCTGATGGAGGCATAATACTCCATAGTATAAATAGACCACATCTTCTTTATCAAAAATGATGATATTTTAAAAGGTTTTTTTATTTATTTGTTTGAGAGAGAAAAGGAGCAGGAGGAGGGAGAGGGAGAAGTAGACTCCTTGCTGAGCAGGGAGCCCCATGTGGGGCTTAATCCTAGGACCCTGGGATCATGACCCAAGTTGATGGCAGATGCTTAACTGATTGAGCCATCCAGGCATCCCATTTATTTATATTTTGGAATAAGAAGTCCTACTCTACGCCATCCCACCCAAATCAGAGTACATAACTTTACTTACAGGGCACACACCTACTTGTAGACCAGTTTATCAGACATTTAATGTTCTAGCTGAGAAAGAAGGTAATGTGTGTCCCAAAGCCATGAAGTCAGGAATGCCATGCTCTTCTCTAGCCCTGGGCATAATGGCCCCAGGCATAATGGCCCCATAACTCATGAGTGAACCAACCTGCCAACAACAACAGAACTGAAGCAGAAGGAATTGGCTACCCTTTTATTAATTTTAAATAAACTTTTTAAAAAATAATATAGGGGTGTCTGGGTGGCTCGGTCGAGTGACCAACTCTTGACTTCGGCTCAGGTACGATCTCAGGGTCGTGGGATGGAGCCCCGTGTCAGTCTCAGCTTTCAGCAGAGAGTCTGAAATTCTCGATTTCCCTATTCCCCTCCCCCTCCAAAATAAATAAATCTTTAAAATAAATAATATAACATAATATAAATGTATTAAGCACAGAACGTAAATCAAAATCCTTAGTGGACTCAGGAAATCTAGCAGCAACAACTCCATTCAATTCAGAAGTAAATTTAGCAATGCAGCCTCAGGAATGCTGGTGTAAGGCAGAAAGAACTCAAGGGGTGAGGTGAGAAAGGTCAGGAAAGGAAGACAGATCCTTCATAGGCTGGTGGCAGGAGAGAAGGAGTACTGAAGTCGGTGTTGTACTCGGTAAGCAGGAGCCAAGTCAGGTCCCAGGAAAGTCTTTATTTTTAAATTTTTTTTAAAGATTTTAGTCATCTGTTCGTCAGAGAGAGAGAGCACGCTTGCGCGCGGGGGAGGGGCAGGCAAAGGAAGAAGCAGGCTCCCCGCTGAGCAGGGAGCCCAATGTGGGACTTGATCCACGAATCCTGAGATCCTGACCTGAGTTGAAAGCAGACGCTTAACCAACTGAGCCACCCAGGCATCCCTGAACTCTAGCTTTCTATAGGCCATTTTCCTTTGCTCTTCCCAATGGAGGACAATGGCACACTGAAGTCAGCGCTCACTCTTCCTACGTATAAAGAAGGCCCAAGCAATGGAAAGGCCCCAGAGAAATGGGGACTCCAGCAGTCCTGAAAGTGATTGAAATTTTTCCCTTAAATGCAGAGGATTGTCTGCTAAATAGAAGACTACTCAGGGGTGCCTGGGTGGCTCAGTGGGTTAAAGCCTCTGCCTTCAGCTCTGGTCATGATCCCAGGGTCCTGGGATGGAGCCCCACATCGGGCTCTCTGCTCGGCAGGGAGCCTGCTTCCTCCTCTCTCTCTGCCTGCCTCTCTGCCTACTTGTGATCTGTCTGTCAAATAAATAAATAAAATCTTAAAAAAAAAAAAAAAAGAAGACTCTACTTAGTTATGTGCTCCATAACCAAGAATTACTATAACATAGACCAATTCTTTCTTAATTTTCAATGAGTACTTTAAGTTTTATTCAAACCTCCATTTTTATCCCCATTCTGGTCTGCAATATTATTTCTTTAATATTTTCACTGCTCTAATACTTTGGTTAATGTCACTAACCGTGGAATAATGGCATTTTATAATTACTATTATTTCTTTTATTATATTTTATTTTTTATTTTTTTAAAGATTTACTTTTTAATTTATTAGAGAGAGAGAGAGAGAACGAGTGGTGAGGAAGGGCAGAAGGAGAGAGAGAAAGAGAGAAGCCAACTCCTTGTCAAGCAGCTAAGCCCCCATGCAGGGCTCAATCCCAGCACCCAGAGATCATGACCTGAGCCAAAGACAGACACTTAACTGACTGAGCCACCCATTACTGGCTCTACTACTTTACTAGACTGAGTACCCCTAATTACTACTATTTCTGTTCTAATATTTTAATGACAGATGATTTAAAGAATCTATTTTGATTTTGTGCAACTCTCTTCTAAAATTCCAAATTATCTCCTAAACACTTGGATCAGATTACCTTTTATACCAAAAAGTAGTACTTATTATAAATATCTATCTACATAGAACACAAGCAAGAAGATTGAATAACCAGATTTCTCCCATAATACTATAAAATAAATTATTGTTATGCTGAAATAAAAATTCAGTAAGTATATTTTATGTTTAAAAAGTATATTTTTTAAAAGTATATTTAAAGGGGCGCCTGGGTGGCTCAGTGGGTTAAGCCTCTGCCTTGGCTCAGGTCATGATCTCAGGGTCCTGGGATCGAGCCCCGCATCAGGCTCTCTGCTCAGCAGGGAGCCTGCTTCCCTTCCTCTCTCTCTGCCTGCCTCTCTGCCTACTTGTGATCTCTGCCTGTCAAATAAATAAATAAAATCTTTTTTTTTTAAAGTATATTTAAAAATATATAAAGTATATTCAAAAAATGATAGTGTATAAAAAATAAAGATCAGTTCAATGAAATCAAACTGTAAAGATAATTTAGTTCAGAAATAATCTGCACCACAGGATGATTTGTTTTTGCTTTTGTTTTTGGCAGCAAAGCAAGGTTTATTGAGTGATAGATAGTAAAGTGATGGTACAAAGCTCCAGAAGAGGGAGGGGATCCGAAAGGGTTGCCAGTACAAGATGATTTGTAATGTTTGTCCAACATGATTTGGGACCATCCCAATCAATATGAGCAGCTTATTTACTCAATAAAGCAAGCTTAGCGTGTCATATTATAAATAAGAAAGCCATTATCCAAGCAAGCATGTTGTTGCCCAGTTAAAGAATATTAATAGAAGAGTATGATCTGAAATGACTATAATTCCTCTAGTATCTGGACCTGGAGGTTAATCGATCTTGCCATTTGGATCATTTAACTAATTTCCTTCCTCTGATTTCCCAATACATGTTCTATGCTAACTTGTTTTCCATGCGCACTTTGCAGGTGAAATTTTATGAATTTTGTTTATGCTAATCAGACTCACTTGTTCAAGGCTGAATGCACTACCAGGAATGCTGGGACCGCATTTAGCGCCCCCACCAAAGTATTGCTATGTTTACCAAAACAACCACCTTTCTTCTGTTACATTGATTGCTCAGCTCTTTCTTCAACAAACACAATTCGAAAGTCCTTCTGTAAACATATTGACGCAGGTGGTTATTGTTTGCAACATCGTGATTGTTTCACTAAATTGTTCTAAATGATAGATCTAAAGCCAGTCTCCCCCTGCTATGGGTCAGAACAGTGTTTTCAGCTCAAATGATGCATTTGACAAAGTGCTTTTTATACATCAGTTTTGTTTGTGTTCAAGGATAGGCATTCAGAGTTGCTACAAGTTCTGTAACCTCATCTCCATTGTCCTTATAAATTACCCATTCACTGCTGTTCTACACTGAAGTCCTGGCTAGAGGAGGAGATTGAAAAAAAAAAAAAATTTTGTGTCCATTCTATTGAAATGATTGTTGCAGTTTGTTTGAATGCCTTCAGTGTTCAGTAAAAGATTAATCTATTGTGAAATATACATGTAATGGATTACTGCTCAGCAGTTGAGGAGGGGATCAATTATATCCCTAACTATATCAACCTGTAAGAATCTCTGAAACAAAAGAGGAAAAAAAAGTGGTAGAAGAATATACTCCAATACTGCTTCTATAAAGTTTACATATTTAAGCAGCAATGCTTTACATTATCTTTGGTTCTAAACCTATGTAGTAAAATTATAGAATGGGAATGGGAAAGACATCAACTTCAGGATGGTGGTTTCTCTTTTTTTCCTTAGGATTTTAAAAAATGTATTTATTTGAGAAAGAATGAGAAGTGGAGAGGGACAGAAGGACAGAGAGAGAAGCAGACTCCCTACTGATCAGGAAGCCTGATGCTGGGCTCGATCCCACGACCCTGGCTGGGATCATTACCTGAGCCGAAGGCAGATACTTAACCAACTAGGCTACCCAGGATGTACCCCAGGATGGTGGTTTCATTAGGAGAATGGGAAGAGAGTGGGAGGGTTAGATAGGCATCTTTATGTGTGTTTGTAATATAGTTAAATTATAATGATCAACATTTTTTAAAAACCTAAAAATAAAACAAAAATTAAAAGTTGTGGCAGTAATCCAGGTGAGAGTGGTGAAGTTGACAGAAGATAGTGACAAATGGCATTAAAGAAGGGAGTAAATAAAGCAGTGATTGACAAACTTGTGCTTTAGTTCTCCCAACAGGGAAATGTATCCAACCAAGTCTAGAGTTTTGTATTTAAAGTCTGTGAATTTTACATTTTACCCCAGGAGCCAATTTAAACCTTTGACTGTAATTCCAGGTTTAAAATGTTTCTAAGTGGGGACAAAATATCGACAATGACATATGAACAAAAAGTCATAACACTATTTCACCATGAAAACTGTAAACAATATAAATCTCAATGATAAACACTCCCTTAAGTAATATATGTATGTAAATAATCATATATAATACAGCCACTAAATGAACTAATAGATATAGGTGGTTTGAAAAAAAATTCCTATGGTCACATTGAGTACAGAGAGATACAAAATTATATAAACAGTGTGATCTCATCTATAAAAATCATATATGACAACAATAAAAGACTAGAAGGAAATGTAGGTATCAGGTACTATTTTAATATTATTTTCATATTATTTTATATTATCTCAAAATAAGTTTTTAAAGATTTATTTACTTATTTATTTAAGAAAGTGTGTGTGAATGGGGGAAGCATTTATTTGAGAGAGAGGGAGAGAGAATCCTCAAATAGACTCTCCATTTAGCATGGAGCCCAACCTGGGGCTTGATCCCAGATATTGGGGATCATGATCTGAGCTGAAACCAAGAGTCTGCTACTTAACCAACTGAACCACACAGGTGCCCATAACTTTTTTTTTTTTTTTAAGATTTTATTTATTTATTTGACACAGGGAGAGAGAGACAGTGAGAGAGGGAACAGAAGCAGGGGGAGTGGGAGAGGGAGAAGCAGGCTTCCCACCAAGCAGGGAGCCTGATGTGGGGCTCAATCCCAGGACCCTGAGATTATGACCTGAGATGAAGGCAGACACTTAAAGACTGAGCCACTCTGACACTCCAAAATAATTTATTTTTAAGTACCATTGTTAGCCTGTGAGATCTGCCAGAGAAAGTTGATGACTTTAGGGAAATTTGATATTCCCTAAAAATTTTATATTCCCTAAAGTATTTGATAAACTTCTCTATGAAGTATAAAAAATAAGGCCTACCTCAAGAAACAACCTGAAATGATGTTTCTAAGTAACACACAGAATAATACCTGTCCATAAGAGACCACCAATCAATATGAGTCTCCTTCTATCTAGAGTCTAATAGACTGTCAAGTGCATCATGACTGTTAGATCATTAGGGCTGATGTGTGTGTATGTGTGTGTGAGATTAGGGAGATGATTAATCGTGATGGATTTTCCAGGAAGATAAGTCGTAAATACAAATATACTGGTATTTCAGACTCAAGAAGTCATACAGCACGTGACTAGTTTTATTGGAAGACTTACTCTAAGAATACCCCTTCTATTTCTCACAGCCTACCCACATCCACATTCGTCAACCACCATGTCTTCATAATGTCGTAAAATGACATTGTCATCATTGTCCTGATAGAGCATGGAAATGGGGGACAGCTTGGTGGGGATACAGACAGCCCGGGGGATCGCTGGGTCAACCGCATGCATCAGGGCTTGCATGAAAGCATAATTGGAACTGTTGAGGGAGGTGGTCAGGGAGAAAGGACAGTCCCCATGGCAATAGTTGGCCATGAACCCTTTGGGAGCAATAATCCACTTGTGCCAGCCTAAGTCCCGGAAGTTGATGAACAGCTGGTGACGATGGCAGAGGTTCTTGCAAGAAGCTTTAGGGGCAGGGATGGCTTCCCTCCTTCTTCGGGATGAAGGGTGGCACTGCTCCGGGTTGAGACTCACCACCAGCAGGGAAGCCTGAAGGGATTGTCTCAGTCTGGCACAGGTGTCCTGAAGCTGAAAATTCACCCCCGGGTCTCTGGTCCTCTTGACCAGTATCTCTAGCAACAAACCTAAGTTCTCCCTGGGGTTGTTATTCCAAACCTTCGCCACGTCCAGCAGGTTAAAGCGCACAACTCCTTGAGGCCATGGGACTGACTGTAACACGAGCCTTTTCCCTGGTTTGGGGATGGACTGGCCCCCCACGTGAGGCTCCTGAACCAGGGACAGAGCCAACTCCAGTTCCGGTCCCAGCTTATAGTAAGTGTTGGGCCCCAAATCTAGGCCCAGCTGGGCCATCGTTAGCTGCTCCGTATCTTGAACGGCAGACAGGTTAAAGTAGAGCAGCTTCCGCAGGCAAGGGGAGGCTTGAGGAAGTTTCTCTGAGTAAAGAAAGAGACCTAGATGGGAACAGAGATGTGAGAGTCACCAAAACATATTTCACTTCATATCCACCTATATGATATAAATGCCAAATGCTATATGATATCTACATATGCAAAATCAGGGCGGAAAATTATCGGTCATACTCAAACCCTACCATAGGGAGGATTTGTTTCTCTCCCTCCTCATTCAAGACCAGAGGTTCTTATCTTCACATCTGCAGGTCCCCAGGGTGTCCTGGATAGAAGGTCCATGAACTTGGATGAGAAAAAGAATTACATCTTTATTTTCTCAGAACTCTAAATGAGATTTAGCATTTCTTTTAGCTATGAATATAGGCAACAAATCCCAATAATATTATCATGGCCTATGACACTGTTACCAATAAAAATCATAGGTATGTTCATAGATTAAGTTTTTGCAAATGTCTTAAAATCACATTAATGCTCACACTGCTTTGAATTTATCATAAATACAGTCCCCTCCCTGGATCTTATTATGTATTGTATTAATAAATGTATCAGTTTATGTTACTGTACACACATTTGGTTTAAAATATTTTCATAAAAGTATTTCAAAATTTGATTGATTTTCTTGGAATTTTTTAAAAGATTATTTATTTATTTATTTGAGAGAGAGAAAGAGAACCTGAGCAGAGGGAGGGGTGAAGGGAGCAGCAGAGGGAGGGGCAAGGGAGAAGCAGACTCCCACTTGAGCAGGAGACCAACACAGCACTTGATTCCAGGACACTGGGATCATGACCTGAGTTGAAGGCAGACACTTAACCATCTGAGCCACACAGGGACCTGATTTCCTTGGAAATCTTAAATATTTTATTTTAGGCAGGCTCCATCTCACCACTCTGAAATCATTACCTGAGAGGAAATCAAGAGTCAGATGCTTAACAGACTGAACAACCCAGGCGCCCCAACCCTAAGTAAGGATTTTCTAAGGCCATTCAGCTTATGGAGAAATTACACCAGAAACCCAAACATTCCAGCAGTGCCTGGCTGGCTCAGTCAGTAACACTGAACATTGGATCCATGGAGATTACATTAAAAAACACAAAAGAGAAAGAACCCCGCCCCCCCCTCCCTGCAAGAAACCCTAATATTCTAACCATTCCCCCTTCATTCTCAAGTCTCTTCATTCTCAAGCCTCATTTTAAAAAACAATAAAATAAAGAAGCATTTGAAATTACCCGGCATCCTCTTCAAGCCTGCCTTATCATCTTTCTCTTTCTTTTCATTGACCATCTTTTGGAAAGGTAGGTCTATATTTGCTGTCTCTAGCTCTTCATATTCTTCTGTTATTTTCCAACTCTTTACCCCTCACTATTCCACGGAAACATCTTTCTTACAGGTTGGCTAACTGTCAAGGGCAGAGATATCTTCACAGTAATTATCTTCTCCACTTCTTGAAAAGCTGACCTCTCCTGTTCAAGGCTAGAATTCTAACCTATCAGTCTTCCTTCCTCCTCCTAGCACTAAATCAGATTCCTTAAGCATAAAAGAAAATCAAAAAGCCAGAATGGAAAGGATGGAAAGATTTGAGAGCATGAAGATAAAATAACTTCTATATTCAAAATGATGTCATTAACAAAATTAAAACCACAAAGAACAACGAAGGAAACTTATCATATGCATGAGTTTAAATTCATAATTAGAAAGAACTTTTACAAAAAAAAAAGAAAGAAAGAAAGAAAGAAAGAGCTTTTACAAATGACCAAGAGGGCTTATAAATCATAAAGGAAAAGAAGACTCCTCAATAGAAAATGGCCAGCGTTTATAAACAGGCAATTGTTTGGAAGGAAAAAAGAAAAGAAAAGAGGAGAAGAGAGGAGAGGATGGGAGAGGGGAGGGAGAGGAGAGGAGAGAGGGGAGGGGGGGGAAAGGAGGAGAAGAGAGGGGAGGAGAGAATAGGAGAAGAGAGGAGAGGGGAGGGGAGAGAGGAGAGAAGAGGAGAGGAGAGAAGAGCAGAGGAGAGGAGAGGAGAGGAGAGGGGGAGGGGAGAGGAGAGGAGAGGAAGAAAGAAAGAAGGAAGGAAGAAAGGAATGAAGGAAGGAATGAAAGAAAGGTTCATTATCCATTTAAAAATGCATTCCAGGGGTGGCTGGGTGGCTCAGTTGTTAAGTGTCTGCCTTCAGTTCATGTCATGATCCCAGAACCTGGGCTGCAGCCCCGCCATGGACTCCCTGCTCTGCAGGAAGCCCTCCACTCCCCATGCTTATATTCCCTCTCTTGCTATCTCTCTCCGTGTAGAATAAATAAAAGCATTAAAAATAAATAAATAAATAAAACACATTCCACCTTATTAAAGAAATAAAAAGCAAAACAATGAGATCATGCTTTGCTACCAGAATAACAAAAATTAAAAGCTAAAAGAGTATTGTTACTCAATGGCCTTCCAGTGTAGCAGGGATAAGTAAGTACCTTGTAATACCTTCACAGAATGAATGAAATACTGTAAGCAATGAGAATGAGCTACAGTCACACACACTATGGATAAACCTCACAAATACAATGTTGAGTGAAAGAAGCCAGACAGAAAAAAGGACACATTTCACATTTCCATTTATGTGAAGTTTTCAGAAACAGGCAAAACTGGTAAGTAATGTTACAGGATAAAAGTTACTCTTCAGAGGAATAGTGATTAACCAGAAGGGGGCATGACGGTTCCTCTGAGGGTTCTTGCTCTGTTTTGTTTCTGGTTCTAGGCGCTGATTATTCTGTGAAAATTCACTGAGCTGTTCTCTAGGATTTGTGCACTTTTCTGTACGTATGCTATCATTCCACACGTTTCTTTAATATTTTTACTATAAGGACTGCTTTCAAACTGGGAAAGTGAGAAATCTTTTTGTTGTTGTTGTTGTTGAAGATTTTATTTATTTATTTGGCAGACAGAGATCACAAGTAGGCAGAGAGGTAGGCAGGGGGTAGGGGGAAGCAGGCTCCCCGCTGAGCAGAGAGCCCTATGTGGGGCTCAATCCAGGACCTTGAGATCATGACCCCAGACAAAGGCAGAGGCTTTAACTCACTGAGCTACCCAGGTGCCCCAGAAAGTGAGAATTTTTATACATTCATGGTGGGGTATAAATTTTGGAAGACACTTATATATAAGAAATATAAATGTGCCTTCTCTGATCTAAGAATCTCCTTCTAAGAATTTATCCTAGGGAAATAGAAAAAGCATTGGGACGCCTGGGTGGCTCAGTTGGTTGGACGACTGCCTTCGGCTCAGGTCATGATCCTGGAGTCCCAGGATCGAGTCCCGCATCGGGCTCCCGGCTCCGCGGGGAGTCCGCTTCTCTCTCTGACCTTCTCCTCGCTCATACTCTCTCTCACTGTCTCTCTCTCAAATAAATAAATAAAATCTTAAAAAAAAAAAAAAGCATAACACACACACACAAAACAAAACAAAAACGGATGTAAAGCTGTATTGTTTATATTATGTTCATACTCATCAACAGAGCATCAGTTACGTAAATTACAGCATGTTTATACAATGGCATATTGTACAGCCATTAAAATGAGATAGCTGTGACTTTTAGTTCTGATTTGTATGAGATATTCATAATACTTGAGTAACATACAGTATGACCCATTTATTAAAAAATACAAGTTTCTATTATAAATATATGCAAAGAAGAAAAGTCTGAAAGAACATACATATAAACTACTAATGATGGTTTTCCCTAAAGGAAAGTTAAGGAGGGGTGATGGTCACCACAAAAATCAAAGTTTTTTCCATGGGGGAGGAAGGGAAGAATCCTTAGCTGTTTTCAAATAAGCTTTCCATACCTTTTAACCTTCCACCAGGAATTTTCCCTGAACCCCCACTCCCAAGTCTTGAGTCTTTAACATACTAATACTTAGCATAAAGTATGGAAGTCTTAACGTTTGTCTATCTCCCTTCTATAAACTTTTTTTTCTTTTACCTTTTATAAACTCTTCAAGGGCAGACTTTATCTTTAATTTCTATATTCCCATGGCCATACCCAATTCCCAGCACATAGCAGGTATCCAAGAAATGCTTCCCAGACAAATGAGTATTCAAATTTTATCTCCAGATACTGTAAAACTAACCAATCAGGGCCCTCAATTCCTCTTGTGAGCCCCACGCCCCCACCCCCCCACCCCCGCTACTGGGAAGCTATATAGAAATGCAGATTACATCACCCATCTCTGGGTTGGAATAAGAATTGGGTGGTAGAGTGAGGGGCAGGAACTGGACAGGAGAACCGCCTGTCTGTCTGTCTGTCTATCTACCTATCTATTTGGAGAATCCACTTTTAACAACTGACCTATGTAATTTAGGTGGATGGTATCAGTTTGACAAATTATTGAACGGCATTTATTCAGATCATCATATAATGGGTATGACAATGGCGTATACCAATGTTCCGTACTCACAAATCAGGAGCCATTTCCACCCAGCTAAAATAGTGACGAGGTGTGGAGATGGGAACCTGATGTCCGGGGCCAACTGGACTCATAATGTTCCCCGCCCCCCACTTGCCATACCAAAGGCACCACAGCGCATAAACCAACCATGGGCTGAAGAATGAAGCCTGAGCCGTAATTCCACCTGCGCTGCTTTCACCTTAACTGTAGCACAAAAGTGTTGATTCAGGAAAAAAAACCTATTTTGAATCCTAACTTTACTCACGCGCTGGCTCTACGGTCTTGAACAGCTCTGGAATAGTTTACAGGTTAATTTCCCATCTAAGACTGACTTTCCTTATTGTTAAAAAGCTAATAAGAGTCCCTGCCTTTGGAAACTCAGGATGTGGTCGGATTAAATGAGATAAGATATGTAAAACACCAGCGCTGGGCCTTCTACAAACCCCTCGGTAATGGTTACCTTCTCCTTCTTTTCTTTCTTCATGCCAGACTTTTCTCTAGAATGTACGCTCATTTACTTACCTTGATCCAGGAGATGTCGGACTATGTTCCCATGCGTACCGAGATCCTTTAGGTAGCATAAATCTCGGGAGCCCCCATTGGTTGCTGCTGCCTCTCCATCCCAGAAAATTCTCTTCAAGATAGAAGGCACAGGTTGGAACTTCTGGGGTGAGGGCACTTTGTCTAAGCCCAGCAATTGGAGAAAGACATGTTCTTGGAATTGGAAAGTCTGGCCCAAAGACACAGTTACCAGGATGCGGAGAACCAAGATGGTCAGGCAAGGAATCATGGCCTTGGAGCGGAGACGCTGCTGGCCAGAGGGGCTGGAGAGAGCTCAATCGCCTGACTGCCTGGCAATTCAGGTGCTGCTAATTTATCTGATGGAAGATAATCAAGTGTGAATTGCTCTCTTCCCAGCTCCTCAAAGGTAATTGGATGGGAAAGGACAGAGAATTTTTTTCTCTTCTCTTGCTCTACTCTTCCCCCATAAAAGTTCACAAAACAAAGATTATCAATGCATAGACTTAGCCACAAAAATCTGAGGTTTGTCTGCAATAGACATGGAAAGGAGACAGGCATTATTCATGGAACAAATGCTTATTAAGCATCTATTTTGTGCAAGGCTCAGAGAAGAATACTAGAACAGTCATGAAAAATGCCAAGTCTTGTCACTGACAGTCTATTTAGACAAATACATAGGTATATTTCTATTAGACTGTCCACAGCAATGTGAGAAGCCAGGTCAGGAAGAGAAAACTCCGCCCAAGGCATGAGATCAACACTGTTTTCAACTCAAAGAGGGACTGAATTTTATTCATCTAACTTTGCCCTTCCTTTATATTTAAAGTTTTATTTATTTAAGTAATCTCTACACCCAACCTGGGGCTTGAACTCACAACCCCAAGACCAAGAGTTGCATGTTCCTCCGAGTAAGCCAGCCTGGTGCCCTTAACTTTGCCTTTCCTGATTAAAGTCAAAAATCAGACTGACTGGGTTCGTTCTGATTCTACTACGTTTTAGTCATACGAAAACAGGCATGTCACTTAACCTTCTGAAGTTTTTGCTTTCTCAACTGAAAAGAAAAACTGACCTTTTAATTTGTTATAGGGATCTGATAAGATGATGTATTTAAAGTGTTCTGCACAATGCCTGCCAAATGGCAAGCACAAAGAGTTCCCAGAGGAGAAAGCTTCAACGTTGAAATAAGTAGACATTTTTCAGTGAGACAATCCCCATTCAAGGCTGAAGGAACTAATGTGAAAAAGCCTGGAGGTTATTGAGAACTCTTTGGCAGCATATATCAATTTCTTTTTTTCAATTTTTCAATTTATTTTTTAAAAGATTTAATTTATTTATTTGACATAGAGAGAGAGAGAATGAATGAGAGGAGGGACAGAGGGAGAAGCAGAATCCCCGTTTAGCAAGAAGTCAGATGCGGGACTCTATCCCAGGACCCTGGGATCATGACTTGAGCAGACACTTAACTGACTAAGCCACCCAGGCATCCCAGTGTATATCAATTTCTGGTTTTGCATTTTTGTTGTTTTACCAGACTCCTAGAAGATTTCCAAATGCAATAGAAGAATTAGCTGGTTTCTTGCCAAACTAATTTTCATGCTGTTTGAGAACAAGGACTTTTTCATTTTACATTCTTTTGTACCACCTATTTTTTTTTTTTTTTAATATACCATCTATTCTAAGACCTTGTTTCCCCTAAAGGAACAACAAAAGGTTGTACCTAATATATAATAGTTTCCCATCATTTACAGGATAAAGTCAAGACTCTTTAGCTTGGCTTTTTTTTTTTTTTTTTTTTGAAAGATTTTATTTATTTATTTGAGAGAGAGCATGAGCAGCAGGGAAAGGGTAGAAAGAGAAGTGGACTCCTTAGCTTACTGGGAGTCCAACACAGGGCTCGATCCCAGGACCCTGGGATCATGACCTGAACGGAAGGCAGATGTTTAGCCTATTGACCCACCCAGGCGTCCTGTTTCTTTGGTGTTTGAAGACTGTATTGGTCTGGCACCCATATTGTTGCAGGATTACAAGGGTCTTGTCTCCCGGAGTTGAAGAACGAATGGAAGAATGAATCTTGCAGACACAAAAGGGTAAAGTGAAGTGAATGTTTATTAAATGAGGGCGAGAACAGAAAGGAAAGAAAAGCTCTCTAGGGTGAGAAGGGTCCCGAATGGGTTACCACTGAGGGCTTTTAGTGACAGTCTTTTACTGAGAACTGACTGGGAATCTTGTGGCGTTGAGATTCTTGTGCTGTCTTGGTTTATTGCCTGTTCTCTTGCTGC
Source organism: Lutra lutra (assembly GCF_902655055.1). Taxonomy (NCBI): domain Eukaryota; kingdom Metazoa; phylum Chordata; class Mammalia; order Carnivora; family Mustelidae; genus Lutra; species Lutra lutra. The sequence goes on from NC_062285.1 coordinate 92,075,973, forward strand.
GCTCTGTCTCAGCGTCTCAATCTGCCAGGAGTAGTTTCAGGGCCCAGCAAGGGGAGTCAGTTTCCTCTCTCTCCTGCCTATACCTTTTTTTTTTTTTTAAAGATTTTATTTATTTATTTGACAGGAACAGATCACAAGTAGGCAGAGAGGCAGGCAAAGAGAGAGAGAGAGGGAAGCAGGATCCCCGCTGAGCAGAGAGCCCCCCGATGCGGGACTCAATCTCAGGACTCTGAGATCATGACCTGAGCCGAAGGCAGTGGCTTAACCCACTGAGCCACCCAGGTGCCCCTCTCCTGCCTATACCTTAACCCTTCCCCTATTCATGGGACAGGACTGTGGGCAGAAGGAGCTACACTGGGATTGTGAGGAGTGACTGTGTACTTTTTAATTAGTGACGGTTAGATATAGCACAAATCTCCAAGGAATGTGGAAGCAAGGCTTTCTGGACCTTGAGGAGCGACTGCTACCAAGGCAAGGTTACTTTTAAGCATTAAGGCACTTAGGCAACCACGAGTTCCTTGAGGAAGGTCGTGGTCTGCACATTTCAGGTACCTATATCTGCGCCGCAAGCTGTAAGGAGATTTTAAGTTACATTTCTTTTGCCTTTCTTTCCCACATCAATATCACCAGCCCGACTCCTTGCCTCCCCCCTGCCATCAGCAATGCTAATACTGTAATAATACGGATCTACATGTCTTCCCCGTGAGCTCACTTCATCTGAGAGCCTTCACACAGACCACGTTCAAAGTTCACTTCCACTGCAAAAACTTCTTGGCTCACCAACCTAGCTTTAAAGGTTTCTTCTTTCTCTCACGGAGCCTCGAGTGGTACCCATGACAGCACTTGCTACACTGCATTTCACTGTGTCTTTTGTCTCTATTGCTCCCAGACGATAAACATCTGCAGAATTGGGATCATGTGTTTCCATCTAAGTATCTCCACTGTGTATTTTCCTCTTAAGTATCTCTCCGTGGCCCAAGAAAGTGTCTGGCAGGTAGTAGACATCCAGTAGACACCTGTACAACAAATTAATGAACAAAACGGACTGGTGCTATTTCCAGAGGTCTCATTCTTCTAGAGAGCCAAGTTTCCTCCATTCCCATTTCTCCTGTCTCCCTCCTCCTGCTTGCCTTCTAAAAAGCTAAAAGGTAAGACTATTAAATTCATCTATAATCTTCCACTCTTTTCAACAATAAGTGTGGGTTGCATTTTGTTTTTCTTTATTCAACTTTTCTGACTTAGTGTCAGAATCAGGGGTGCCTGGGTGGCTCATTCAGTTAAGCAACTGCCTTCGGCTCAGGTCATGATCTCAGGGTCCCAGGATCGAGCCCCACCTGGGGCTCCCTGCTCCGTGGGGAACCTGCTTCTCCCTCTCCCTCTGCCCCTCCCCAAAGATCTGCTCTCTCGCTCTCTCTCAAATAAATAAATAGATAAATAAAATCTTTTCTTTTTTGAAAAGAGTCGGACTCAGACAAACTGGTTTAAAATCAGGTTCCACGACTTACAAGTTGTGTGATCATGACCAAATCACTCAAATGTAAAGTAAGAATAAAACATCCTTTGCTGTGGTGCTGAGGAAATCTGATGGGATGACGTGTGCCCAGTGTTCAGGACAACGTCAGCCATGGAAGCATTTGATGAAGTTCATTATTATATTAGGACCCACAAAATGGAGGCCACCTGAGTGGCCCGGGGCCCATGTCACAAACCTAAACCTAAGTTAGCCTGCATTTATGGAAATACCTATGGGGAAAATTTCACATACATCAGTCACAATCCTCCAACCACCTTTAGCTAGCTCACCTTTCCCTGGACAACAGGACTTGCGAGCCTTCTAAGGAAATCCCCAACCTAGCCAATCACTCCCTGTTCTCATGTTGCCTCTTCTAAAGCTCTATAAAATGTGCATCAGATCCCTTGGGAACAGTGTCCCCTTGCTGTGAAGCACTGTACTCTCCCAATACGTGGTTGTTTTCTCTTAAATAAAGGACATTAAAAAAAAAAGACATCAAACTTGTTATTAAATTGTTTTAGTTTTGTCATTTGATATACTTGAAAAAAGTTAGCTCTTATTAACTAGTTATCATTTTTGTTTATTAAAGGGAAGTTTAATTGGGGCACCTGGGTGGCTCAGTTGGTAAGCATCTGCCTTCGGCTCAGGTCATGATCCCAGGGCACTGGAATTGAGCCCCCGCATCTGGCTCCCTGCTCCGTGGGAAGCCTGCTTCTCCCTTTCCCACTGCTTCTGTTCCCTCTCTCGCTGCGTCTCTCTCTGTCAAATAAATAAATAAAACTTTAAAAAAATAAATAAATAAATAAAAATAAAGGGGAGTTTAATCAGGGGAAAGAAAATAATTGAGATATATATATATCTATCAAGCAAGAGTGAGAAGATCTGAGGTAGGGAGGTAGGGGCGCCTGGGTGGCTCAGTGGGTTAAGCCTCTGCCTTCGGCTCAGGTCATGATCTCAGGGTCCTGGGGTTGAGCCCCGCATGTGGCTCTCTGCTCAGCGGGGCAGCCTGCTTCCTCCTCTCTCTCTCTGCCTGCCTTTCTGCCTACTTGTGATCTCTGTCTGTCAAATAAATAAATAAGTAAATCTTTAGAAGATCTAAGGTAATCACAGCTCCTCCAATGACCGTGTAATCCTGTGTCTGTTTTATGATACATACCCAAGCATGGAAATTTTTTAAATAGGAAGATTTAAATGGTCTGAGATGTCATGAAAGTTAACCTACCTGGGCCTTATTTTCTTTACCTATAAAATCACTAGATTGAATCCAGTTGTCTTTAAGGATTTTATAAAAACATGTGATTCTGGATTTTCAGCCCAAATCAGAAATGCAAAAGTGAGGCAATATGGCTCAATAGCATAGAATTGGTTCTGTAGTTAAGGACTTAGATTAAAACCCCAGCTCTATTATTCACTGTCTGGGGAGTCCTGGACAAATTGTTTCTCTGGGCTTTGGTTTTCTAATCAATAGAATACTAAAGGTATCAGTCCAATAGAATTATTGTGATCATAAGTATAAAATATACTCAACCTCACAAAGAAAAACAAGCTGATTAAAGCAATGAAATGTCTATCAATTGGCAAGAAGAGAAAAGACAATAGCAGAGTGCCAGGAGGGCTCAGTGGGTGGAGTGTGCGACTTGACCTTGGGGTCGTGAATTCCAGCCTCCTGTGGAGTGTAGAGATAACTTAAATTTTAAAAAGTTGGGGACATCTGGGTGGCCCAGTCAGTTAAGTGTCTGCCTTTGGCTCAGGTCATGGTCCCAGGATGCTGGGATGGAGCCCCTCATGGGACTCCCTGCTCAGCGAGGAGTGTGCTTCTCCCTTTCTCTCTGCTGCTCCTCCTACTTGTGCTCTCTCTCTTGCACTCTCAAATAAATAAGTAAAATCTTTTTAAAAAAGTAATAAATGAATAACATTTTTAAAAAGATTTTATTTATTTGACAGAGAGAGACACAGCAAGAGCAGAAACACAAGCAGGGGGAGTGGGAGAGGGAGAAGCAGGTCTCCTGATGAGCAGGGAGCCCTAAGATGCAGGGCTAGATCCCAGGACCCCAGGACCATGACCTGAAGGCAGACGCTAATGACTGAGCCGCTCAGGTGCCCCAATAAATGAATAACTTAAAAAAAGATTGATAAAGATTATAAATTTTGTGTTATGTACATTTTACCACAATTTTAAAAAATACTCATGTCTTTTTATCAGCAATTTAAATTCTGGACTATCTTTCTGAGCCACTAGAATATAAGCCACACAAGGGTAGGGACAAATCATGGGCACTTGATGAATACTGATTGAGTAAATTAACTAACAAGAGTGGACAAAAAACTACAAATTTATTGATTTTAGTATTTTTTATTATCAAGAAAATTTGAAAATAACCTAACTGTATAATAGTCAATACATTATAGAGCATCTATAAACTAGATATTATTCAACCGTAAATAATGTTGTAAAAAGTATTTAATGGCAGGGGTGCCTGGGTGGCTCAGTGGGTTACGCCTCTGCCCTCGGCTCAGGTCATGATCTCAGGATCCTGGAATCAACCCCACATTGGGCTCTCTGCTCAGCAGGTAGCTTGCTTCTTCCTCTCTCTCTGCTGCCTCTCTGCCTACTTGTGATCTCTCTGTCAAATAAATAAATAAAATCTTTAAAAAAAATTTAATGGCATAGAAACTTAAACATGAATGCTATTTTATTTTAAAGATTTTATTTATTTATTTGACAGAGAGAGGAAACAAAAGCAAGGTAGAGTGGCCGGCAGATGCAGGCTTCCTGCTGATCAAGGAGCCGGACATGAGGCTCTGTCCCAGGACCCCAGGATCATGACCAGAGCCAAAGGCAAATAAATGCTTAAGTGACTGAATCACATAGGTACCCAAATATTTATTAGTTTTACCATCAGAAGAACTTACTTAAAACAACATAGTTATAACCACCAAAGCACAAAGTGATTTGGATACTTCTGTCAGTTAGTGAACAAATATTGACTGATTGTCTCGAAAACTATTCTAACCCGGGTGGCTCAGTCAGTTAAGTATCTGCCTTTCACTCAGGTCATGATCCCAGGGTGCTTGGATTGAGCCCCACCTTGGGTTCCTTGCTCAGCAGGGAGCCTGCTTCTCCCTCTACCTGCTATTTTGCCAGCTTGCGCTGTCTCTCTCTAATAGACAAACAAAAATTCTTTAAATATATACTTATAAAGATTTTATTTTATTTTTTTTTTTTAAAGATTTTATTTATTTATTTGACAGAGAGATAGATCACAAGTAGACAGAAAGGCAGTCAGAGAGAGAGGAGGAAGCAGGCTCTCCACTGAGCAGAGAGCCCGATGTGGGCCTCGATCCCAGGACTCTGGGATCATGACCTGAGCCGAAGGCAGAGGCTTTAACCCACTGAGCCACCCAGGCGCCCAAGATTTTATTTTATTTTTTAAAGCTTATTTTTTTTAAATACTTTCCACACACAATATGAGGCTTGAACTCATGACCCCAGATCAAAAGTCACATGCTCACCTACTAAGCCACCTAGGTGCCCTCTGTCTTATCTTTCATTCTACAACATTGCTATTGTCTGGATCACCAATAACGTTTATAATTACCAAATCTAATACCAACTTGTTGACTTTCATCTGACTTTATCCCTCAGCAGCTTTTGACAGAGTTGATCACTGCCTACCACTTCCTACCCTTACCTGGTTTCCAGGATAGTACTCTCTCTCGGTTTACCACATATCTCACTGGTCGCTCATTCCCAGGTTCCTTTTCCATTTCCTCTTTCCAGTGATCTCTTAGAGTTGGGGTGTCCCAGACTTTGGGTCTCAGGTCTCTTTTCCTTTATAATTACATTCACTACCTTGGTGATCTCCTGTCTGTGGCTTCAAATATTGTATATATGCTGATGACTTTCTGTATGCTCAGAACTTCTCTGTATTCTAGAACACTTTTACTAAGCTATCTACTTATCTTCTCTTAGGTGTCTGAAAATCATTGTTAAAGCTTATATTATTCACAGTGGAATTTCCAATCTCCATACCCTAGCCCTCTGCATCACCACCTGCAGGTTTTTCTACCTTAGCTAATGCCAACCCATCCTTTCATGTCTTCAGGACAAGGCCTGGAATTTTCCTTGACTCTGTTCTTTTATACCCTATATTCAGTTTATCAGGAAATTTTACTGGCTCTATCTTCAAAATATTTCCAGAATCTGTACTCCACCACAACCACTCTAGTCGGAGACACTATTTCTTCTCTAAATTATACTGTAACCTCTAAATTGATCTCTGCCTTTATGTGAGAGAGAACACACATATGTGGGGGGAAGGGGCAGAAGGAGAAGGAGAGAGACAATCTTAAGCAGACTCCTTGCAGAGTGCAGGACCCACCATAGGGCTGGATCCCACAACCCTGAGATCATGACCTGAGATGAAATTGAGAGTCAGACGCTCAACCGACTGAGCTTTCCAGGTGCCCTACATCAGCCAAATTCTTTTTTTTTTTCTTTTTTTTTTTGCACAGCCTCCCTCACCCCCTTTTTACTTATTTATTATTTATTTTTTATATTTTTTGCCAAATTCTTTTAAAAGATCAGTTAACTCATTCATTCATCTGCTCAGAAACCCTCCACTGGCTCTCTGTTTTTCTCAGAAGAAAAGTCAGTGTCTACAGTTGCCTCATTTACTAATTTTGCCCCTTGCTCACTTGGCTCCAGCACAGTGGTGTTGCTGCTATTCCAGTGTGTGTGTGTGTATGTGTGTGTGTGTCAGAGAGAGAGATCGGCCCTGTCCTCCACTAGTGCTACTCCAAATTCTTTATGTTCTTGCTGCTCTCTTAGCCAGGAAGACTCTCATGTCATCTCATAGATGTCCCCAAGTCTGAGTTTCTCACCTCCCTCAAGTCTCTACACTACACTTTCCAGACCTTCTCCTTAAAGTTGTATTCTTACCATTTCATTTTACTTTCCCACTTGTGCTCTTCTCCCAATCTCTTTTACCTTGTTCACAATCTCTTTTACCCTGTTCACAGCATGTAGTTGTTTTTTGTTGGTTTTTTTTTTTTAACATACTAATACTTTAATTCATTCGTTCAATGGATATTTGTGCCAGGCATTGTTTTACACATTTGGGATGCCAACAGGGAAGGGACACCTGGGTGGCTCAGTCGGTTAGGTGTCTATCTTTGGCTCAGGTCATGATCCCAGTATCCTGGGATGGAGTCCCCTTGCCTGGAGGGGAACCTGATACTCCCTCTGTATGCCACTCCCCTTGCTTGTGTTCTCTCTCTCTGACAAATGGATAAATGAAAATTTTTTTTCTTTTGAAACATAGCTTCTTTTTTTTTTTTTTTTCTTAAGATTTTTTGTTTACAGGGGCGCCTGGGTGGCTCAGTGGGTTAAAGCCTCTGTTCGGCTCAGGTCATGATCCCAGGGTCCTGGGATCCTCCCAGAGCCCCACATAGGGCTCTCTGCTCTGCAGACAGCCTGCTTCCTCCACTCTCTCTCTCTGCCTGCTTCTCTGCGGGCTTGTGATCTCTTTCAAATAAATAAATAAAAATTAAAAAAAGCAAAGATGGGACGCCTGGGTGGCTCAGTTGGTTAAGCAGCTGCCTTCGGCTCAGGTCATGATCCCAGCGTCCTGGGATCGAGTCCCACATCGGGCTCCTTGCTTGGCGGGGAGCCTGCTTCTCCCTCTGCCTCTGCCTGCCATTCTGTCCGCCTGTGCTCGCTCTCTCTCCCTCTCTCTCTGACAAATAAATAAAAAAAAAATCTTAAAAAAAAAATAAATAAATAGTTAAAAAAAATAAAAAAGCAAAGATTTTTTGTTTATATATTTGACAGACAGAGATCACAAGTAGGCAGAGAGGCAGGCAGAGAGAGAGGGGGAAGCAGGCTCCCTGCTGAGCGGAGAGCCCCATGTGGGGCTTGATCCCAAACCCTGGGATAATGACCCGAGCTGAAGGCAGAGGCTTTAACGCACTGAGCCACCCAGGCGCCCTGATACTGTTTTGTTTTTTTTTTTTTTAAGATTTTAGTTTTTTTTAAAGATTTTATTTATTTATTTGACAGAGGGAGAAAGAGAGATCACAAGTAGGCTGAGAGGCAGGCAGAGATCGGGGGAAAGCAGGCTCCCCGATGAGCAGAGAGCCCAATCTCAGGGCTCAGTCCCCAGACCCTGAGAGATCATGACCTGAGTGGAAGGCGGAGGCTTAACCCACTGAGCCACCCAGGCGCCCCTAAGATTTTGTTTATTTATTTGACAGAGATAAAGACAGGGAGAGAGGAAATACAAGCACAGGGAGTGGGAGAGGGAAAAGCAGACTTCCCGCTGAACAGGGAGCCCAAATTCGGGGCTAGATCCCAGGAAGCTGGGATCATGACCCCAACTGAAGGAAGATGTCTAAGGACTGAGCCACCCAGGTACCTTGATACTGTTTTTTTGTTAGGTCATAAGCTCTGAGAACCACTGACTTAGAATAATTGGTATTACCAATCTTTCTCTTTCATAATTAAAATGGATTTTCAAAAGTTAAGACTATTTAATCTTATCAATGAAATGGATATTGAAATTAAACCCATAAATTTACATACTCAGAAGATTTTCTTAATTAGAATGGCCTACCTCAAAGTATTAGGTAAATAAAAACTACTCTGGAGCAAAAATAAATATAAACACAAAGCAATAGTCACTTATGTATTTTAGATAGGATAAATATAATTATAAAATAAAATAAATATTTAATTCAGAACTGAATAACTTTGTAGATTAAAATTAGGTGAGAGATAAATAATATTTCATTATAAAATGTTATATTTAATATTTTATACATTATGATTAAGAAATTGCTTGAATGGCACTTTAAAATTTAAATAAGTGGTTGTGAACAATTTCTCTCCTGTATCTTCTTGGTTTCTCCAAGGCAAGAATAATAAAATATTAATGCTATGTCTAGGGTGCCTGGGTGGCTCAGTGGGTTAAGCCTCTGCCTTCGGCTCTGGTCATGATCTCAGGATCCTGGGATTGAGTCCCGCATCGGGCTCTCTGCTTGGCAGGGAGCCTGCTTCCTCCTCTCTCTCTGCCTGCCTCTCTGCCTACTTGTGATCTCTCTCTGTCAAATAAATAAATAAAATCTTAAAATAAAATGCTATGTCTAAATTATTTACTTATCTAAAACATTACCCTGAATGTCTGGGCTTAGAGCAAAGAAAACAAAAACTAGTCCTCCTTTCCTCCAGCAGTATAAATTTCCAGCTGATAAGAGTTAGCGGGGTCATTCTTAGTGCCTTGGATAACAATGTTTTGTAAGCCTTGCATTCTTAGATAACAAATTTTTTTAAGTTTTCTTGTTTAAGAGGGTCAGAAGATAAAAGAAAAGATGTTGCTCTTGACCTTTACTCTTAGGATTAACCTCTTTAACCTGTTGAGATTCAGGAGCTCAAAGATTATTTTTGTTGTTTCAAAAGCAATGGCAGAATTTACAGATTTTAAGGGAGAGGAAGAAAGAACAAAAACCAAAACAACCTTGAAAACGAATGTACTCATTCTTCGACTACTTGTGACCTATTATATGTGAGTATGGAGCGTACATGGCCATTGATTTAACAATGAACAAACACACGACTAAACAGATACTATGATGTCCTAACTTTGTTCCAGGCAAGCACTAGATGGGTGTTTTTCAACCTTTGAGTCATTAATGAATAGGGAAATAAATTTTGTGTGTCAGCATTGAAAAGAAAAACTGTAGATAATATCAGAGTGCATTGTACAATAGCTAATGATTTTTTCCTGAAAGTTTTAGCTTCCAATATTTATCTGGATATGTTACTGGGTATATGTCTTTTCTCTTTGCTGGGGGAAGGGCTTTAAATATTTTATTTTTAAAATTTTACCCTGAGTATATTTCTTCTACTTCCTTTTTTGGGGGAAGATTTTGTTTTTAAGTAATCTCTACACCCAATGTGGGTCTCAAATTTACAACCCCGAAATCAACAGTCTCATGCTCTACCAACTGAGCCAGGCAGGCACCCTTATATTGGGTTTATCTCTTAATGTCGGTCACTGGCAAGACACTGTGAATGCCGCCATACTAATGACATTTTTGAACGACTCCTTTCTTTCCTGGAGTTTACATTCTCGTGAGGGAACTGATAAGGAACCAATAGTGAAGATGTGATAGAATGAGCATAGCAACCCAGGAAGCAATGTGAAAGGCGCCCTACCTAGAAGTGAGGGACTGGGGCTGCTTCCCCGAAGAAATGACACTCCACTAAAGCCTGGGGGAGTGATTAAAACCACCTACATTGAAAACAGACCACCTGGATCCTTCCAGGGCACCATCATTATTTCCCATAAGACTTCGTGCAAGTTACTTAACCTCTATGCCTTAGTTTCCATATCTGAAGAAGGAAAAAATAAACATCCCTATCCTATAGGGACACGGCTAACCGACATTATAAAAGTAAAGTGTTCAGCCTGACTCAGCCTTAACAAGTATTTACTGTTAGCATCACGGGATCTGGGGGGATGGGCGGGGCAGGAAGGAGAAGTGCCATGTGCGCATGTGTGGGGCCTTTGGGCGTATAGGACTTGGGATGGGGTTGAGAATGCTCAGACCTTGGGAAAAGTGATAAGATGGTAACGTAAAGGAGGGGTTAGAGCATGAAAGGTCTTGTAAACCATCGGGAAATGTGCGCTTCAATCTGCGGACAATAGGGTCTTTGAAGAGTTTAAAGCAGGCCTGAAATCATCACCCTGGTTCTCAGGAGGCCAGAACCTGCTTGATGCTTGATGGCACACATTTTAGATATATATATATTTTTCTTTTTAAAGATTTTACTTATTTGACAGAGAGACACAGCGAGAGAGGGAACACAAGCAGGAGGAGTGGGAGAGGGAAAAGCAGGCTTCCTGCCAAGCAGGGAGCCTGATGCAGGACTGGATCCCAGGACCCCGGGATCATAACCTGAGCGGAAGGGAGACACTTAAGGACTGAGCCACCCAGGCGCCCCCTGTACGTATTTTTTTTTTAAGAGTTTAATTAATTAATTAATTTTTTTGTGTGAGTAAAGTGATAGAACTTTATTAAGTGAGGATACAGAAAAAGCTCTCAAGAGTGAGAGGGGTCTCCGACAGGATTGCCCACAAGGGTCTTTAGTGTTGGTCTTTCATAGATAGCCAATCAGGGAACTTAAATCCTTCTAACATCTCTATTGATACTACCTTCAATGGCTTACTTCCTTTTTAGGAGCTGGTTTTTCTTTGTTGGTCACAAGCGATTATCATAAAGACACCCACCCCACAGGACCCACCCCACACGCCTAGGGTAGGGTGGTCCTCCACCCCACTTTTTAAGATTTTATTTGTTTGAAAGGAAGAGCACAAGTGAGGGGAAGGTCAGAGGGAGAGGGAGAAGCAAACTCTCCAATGAGCAGGCAGCCCAACTCTGGGCTCAATTCCAGGACCCCAGGATCATGACCTGAGCGAAAGGCAGATGTTTAACTGACTGAGTCACCCGGGAACCCCAGTACATATTTCTTTTAAGGATTTTCTCCCTAGACCATGGTTTAGACATCCTTCTTCTGGACTAACAGAGCCCGGTTGTAGGGCACAGGCTGGATTTCCCCATCATCTTTCAGTAAACCATACCCTCAATGGGAAAAGAAATGGATTGCAGAGGACTAAATAATACAAGGAGGTTCACCAAGGGGCCAGCTCAGTGATTAGGACTGGAAATAATGGTGGCTGTAGCAGCGAGGATTGAAGAGAGAGACATGAATACATAGAATTAACCAGGCTGAAAAAAGGGAGGAGTCCTATATGATAATGAGGCTTTGGACCTGGGCCGCTGGATGGATGGAGGTTTCGATCACTACAGTAGGTACAGAGGAAGTAGAGCAGGTTGGGGGGGGTAAATCTAAGCTGCCTCCTTGATGTCTGAAGAGAGATCTTGCGTGGACACTTGCATACGCCAATAGGGAGCTGAGAAGGGGGATCTGATCACACATGTGGATTTAGGAGTCATTGGATTGCCCAGGAAGCTTACTCAGAGCGCTGAATCATTATCTTTCATGAATCTTGGACACTTAGGAAAATGTAATGAAAGTGATCTATCTGCTTTCCAGAGAAAAGACATGCTCATAACTCTGATTGCATTTTTAGGGAGTTCTTTAACTTCTTAGAGAACATCCATGAAATCTTTGAGGATGTCTGATGTAGCATGAGAAAAATAATGGGGGGCGCCTGGGTGGCTCAGTGGGTTAAGCCTCTGCCTTTGGCTCGGGTCATGACCTCAGGGTCCTGGGATCAAGCCCCGCATCGGGCTCCCTGCTCAGTGGGAAGCCTTCTTCCCCCCTTCTCTCTGCCTGTAGCTCTGCCTACTTGTGATCTCTCTCTCTCTCTGTCCAATAATAAAAAAATCTTTTAAAAAATAAATAAATAATGGACCCAGGGCAGAATCCACAGAAAGAACTGTTCAGTTAATTAGACCCGGAGGCCATTAGACTAATGTGGGTCTAAGGTCATGGAGCCTACCTAAGGACACCAAAATCCAAGCTTGGAAATGCCTCAAGGTTATAGAATCACTGTGCTAGGGACAGCCAGCATGGCCAGCTAGGCTTTGAGCAATATCCAAGCAACCCAATCATTTTCTTTCTTCTGTTCTGAACTTTCTCTATATGTCTTTCCCCCTGGCTGCTGTCCTTGCAGTGCTCCTACCCAGTTTGGTGCTGTCTGATTGAAATCAGTTTTTGCTCAACTAATCTCTTGAAATTTTCAGTATGCCTCAGTTTATCTTTCCTTTCTTAATTCTTTTTAAGTAGGCTCCACGCCCAATGTGAGGCTTGAACCCACAAACCTGAGATCAAGTGTCGCAGGTTCTTCCAACTATGCCAGCCAGGTGCCCTTGCTTCCGTTTGTCTTTCAACAGAACACAACACAAGGGAAAACTGTCTTTCTTCTGCGTAAAAGGAAACCCTGTAGAATGTGGTGTTGTGTAAGTCAAGTGATGTTTTAAGAAGGACTTTTCGAATGGGGTCAAACATTTCTGAGAATAAGACCTGAACAATGTCCTCTAGGTGTTTAGAGGACTTAGAGGAATGTGTACAAAGCAGCTAGAGAAAGTTGTTAAAGGAAGTGAGTGGGCCCCAGATTGAGGGATGGAAGAACGGAGATGGAAAGGAATGGGCAGATACTGAGAAATCAGCATTGAACGGCAAATGAGAAAGGAAGTGGAAGAAGGAGAGAAGGAAAGAAAAGACGTATTTGGGAGGCACCTGGCTAACTCAGTTGGTGGAACATGGCTTCTGATCTTGGGGTTGTGATTTTGAGCCCCATGTTGGGTGTAGAGATCATTTAAAAATAAAATCTTGAAGAAAAAAAAAAAGAAAGAAAGAAGGGAAGGAAGGGAGAAAGAGAGAGAAAAAATGAACGAAAGAAGGAGGTCTTACACATGTTCAAACCTATTCCGGGTTGAAGACACAAGTGGGGGGCACTTCCCTCAGGAAGAGAAAGGCTTATGTTACATAGCTTGTCTTCTTTCCTTAGTCATGGCTCCCTGATCACTTTGCTTTTTCTCTCTCTGTTTCTGTTATCACACAGCTTTCTCTGTGTGACCCTCCAGCCTCCCTCTTGTAAAGACCTTTGTTATTATCTTGGGCCCACCTGGGTTATCCAGAATCATCTCCTGATGTCTGGAATCTTAATCACATCCCCAAAGTCTCTTTTGCCATGGAGGGTCACATATTCATAGGTTCCAGGGAATGGAATGAGGACATCTTTTGAGGGCCATTATTCAGCCTGCCTTCAGGAAAACCTCACCTCCTGCAAAATTATGCATGTGCATATGCACACAAACAGAAACACACAGTCATTGTGGAGAGAAAGGATAAAGGGACAAAAGCACTCAAAGTCTATGCAACTGCCCAAAACATTTGGAATTCTAATACAAAGATGGGTCCTAGGCTGGCTCAGTCAGTAACAGATGTGAATCTTGATCTCGGGGTTGTGGGTTGGAGCCCCACAGCCAGTGTGGAAATTGCTTAAAAATAAAATCTTAAAAAAAGGGGTGCCTGGGTGGCTCAGTGGGTTAAAGCCTCTCCTTCGGCTCAGGTCATGATCCCAGAGTCCTGGGATCGAGCCCCACATCGGGCTCTCTGCTCAGAGGGAGCCTGCTTCCTCCTCTCTCTCTGCCTGCTTCTCTGCCTACTTGTGATTTCTGTCAAACAAATAAATAAGATCTTTAAAAAAAAAAAAATCTTAAAAAAAAAAAAGAATTATAATGCAGACAGACTATCACTGTTAGAAAGATACACAAAATTCCTAATACAGGTGAAGGTCCACTAAGGGAAGCAAAGGTAGAGAAAGCTTAAGCTTCTGATTTTATATAAAGGATAAAAGGTCGAACCACCAAGAGCTGTGTCCTGGAGGGAACAGACTTCATTTTTTTTTTTTTTAATAGTTTTAGATTTATAGGAAAGTTGAAAAGCAAATACAGAGTTCATGTATTCCTCACACCTGGTGTCCTCTATTATAATATTACTTTAATATGGTACATTTGTTGACATTAATAAACCAATACGAAGGGGTACCTGGGTGGCTCAGTCAGTTAAGTGCCTGCCTCCTACTCAAGTTATGTTCCCAGGGTCCTGGGATCCAGCCTTGCATTGGGCTCCCAGCGTAGCTGGGAGCCCGCTTCTCCCTCTCCCTCTGCCGCTCGCCCTGCTTGTGCTCTATCACTCTCTCTCAAATAAGTAAATAAAATCCTTCAAAAAATAAACCAGTATTAATACATTATTATTAAATAAAGTCATAATTTATTTAGATTTCCTTTAGGTTTTACCTAATGTACTTTTTCTGTTCCGGGATCCCATGCAGGATATGACATTACATCTAGTTGTCCATTCTCTTGTCTGGCCAATTCCTCAGACTTGCTTTGTTTTTGACGACCTTGAAAAATTTTTTTTGAAGATCTTATTTATTTATTCATTTATTTACTTGAGAGCAAAAGAGAGAGAACAGGGGTAGGGGGAAGGGAAGAAGGAGGAGGAGCAGCATGCAGAGGGAGAAGCAGGCTCCCCATGGAGCAGGAAGCCAGATGAGGGGCTTTATCCCAGGACCCTGGGATCATGACCTCAGCCAAAGCCAGACACTGAACTGACAGCCTCTCAGGCGCCCCGACAACCTTGACAATCTTGAGGAGTCCTAGTGAGGTGTTTTGTAGGCTACCGCAGTACTGGAATTGGTCATTAGGTCTTTCTTGTGATGAGACTAGGGTTATGGGTTATTGAAAGGAGCCCACAGAGGCAAAGTGCCATCTTCATCATATCACATCAAGGGCACATGCTACCAAAGTGACTTATCACTGTTGATGTCGGCCTTGATCATCTGGCTGAGGTCATGTTGGTTATGTTTCTGCACCATGAAAGTATTCTTTTTTCCCGGGCTTTCCACACTGCGCACTTTGAAATGAAGTGACTGTGTGCAGCCCACACTTAAGGAGGAGAAGTTAAGCCCAAACTCCTTGAGGAAGGGGTGAAAACAAAAATTATTTGGAATTCTTTGCATGAGAGATTTGTCTCTTCCCCACCTGCCAATTTCTAGAATCGATTCTTTTTATCCACAGGGACTCATGGATATTCAGTTTATACTTTTGGTTAGAATCCAATATACTTTATATTTTGTTGATCAATTGTTCCAGCTCTTCAGCTGGTTTCCATACTCCTTTTATGTGCCCCATCAATGTGTGTATTGTGGTGTTGTTTTTCTTTTTTCTTTTTATTTTAAAGATTTAGTTATTAATTTGAGAGAGCGAGCGAGCACATGAGTGGGGTGGGGGGCAGAAGGAGAGGGAGGGAATCTTAAGCAGGCTCCATGCCCAGAGCAATCCAATGAGGGGCTTGATCTCACCACCCTGAGTGAGACCTGAGTCAAAACCAGCCGTCAGATACTTAACTGACCGAGCCCTGTAGGTGCTGCTCTTTTTTTTTTTTTAAACACTTCCTTACTTTCTAGCACTACAAAGTGCTCAGGATTTATTTTATGTATTTCCTATCCCAAATCTAGAAATAACCATTTCCCCAAGGAGCCTTGGTTCCTTTTCAATAGGAAATGGCATTAGAAACGAAGATTCAGGCATGAGGCATGCTCATAGCTCCTGGGGTCATTTCTGCAGGCCCTCTCGTGGACAGCACAAAAAAATGTATGTGTTTTTATACTAATATGTGTATACACAAATAAAAACCTTAATTGGGTTTTTTTAAAAATATTTTTTAAAAATTTATTTATTTGTCAGAGAGAGAGAGCACAAGCAGGCAGAGTGGCAGGCAGAGGCCAACGCAGGACTTGATCCCAGGACCCTGAGATCATGACTCGAGCCAAAGGCAGCTGCTTAACCGCTTAACCGACTGAGCCACCCAGGCGTCCCCTTAACTGGGTCTTTTTTTTTTTTTTAAAGATTTTATTTATTTATTTGTCAGAGAGAGAGAGAGCGAGCACAGGCAGACAGAGCAGCAGGCAGAGGCAGAGGGAGAAGCAGGCTCCCCACAGAACAAGGAGCCCCACGTGGGACTCGATCCCAGGACTCTGGGATCACGACCTGAGCCGAAGGCAGCGGCCTAACCAACTGAGCCACCCAGGCATCCCTAACTGGGTCTTTATACGACTTAATATTCTTGAGTTGTGTGCACTGGGGGTTCTTTAAGGGTAAAAGAGCAGAGGGAAAATAATGTTTGGTCCCTGCATTTTCTTAAAAACCCGACACTAAGGCAGAACATCAGTTGGACAATTTGTGCAGGGGCATGTGGATGGCACCGCTCTGATCTCTGGCAGGTTTGTTTTTTTTTTTTTTAAGATTTTATTTATTTATTTGACAGAGAGAGATCACAAGTAGACGGAGAGGCAGGCAGAGAGAGAGAGAGAGAGGGAAGCAGGCTCCCTGCTGAGCAGAGAGCCCGATGCGGGACTAGATCCCAAGAACCTGAGATCATGACCTGAGCCGAAGGCAGCGGCTTAACCCACTGAGCCACCCAGGCATCCCTCTCTGGCAGGTTTTTAAGCTGACTTAGAGTCCTCATTAATGTCCCTGGTTATTTTGCCATGCAATACCTCCAAGTTCTACTTTCACCTCCCTTTTCCAATCTTTTGTTTCATATTATTACTATTTCGTCTCAATTTATTGATATTAGAATTCTACAACACTTGCGTCCCATGGGTCCTGATGTTTCTTCTTGGGGTGAATTAATAAAATGGAAGAAAACTGAATTGAAATCAGAAAGCTTTCCAACTATACAGCTGGCTTATGAAATGAGGATAATGACACCGGAACGACAGAGCTGGAGGGGAAAAGGCAACGGGATCATGGAAACTGTACTGTGGGGGAAGTTGAAAAGCACCGGTGTCCAATCTTCTTCCCCATTGTCCCTCTGGAAGAGGGGAGGGGGCTTAGTACCAGGGCTGAGGCTCTCTGCCAGCATATCTGAGCATGAGGCTGGCGAAATGAAGCAACCTAAATAAAATCTGTTAGGGTGAAGTGCCTCCTCCCAAGTCCATTGCCCGCCCGCCCCCTCCCTCCCTCCAGGCAGATACCCTCTTTAACAAGCCAACAAAGGACTGCCACTGCTAGAGGGTCATCAAGGGTAGACAAACAAAGGAAAGACAACAAGCCTTTGTGTCTGGGTTCCTTTTCTCAAAAAGGAAGTCAAGGCAGAAAGTCCATGAAGCAACAGGAGCAAACACACAGGCATTCCTTTGATCTGGAGACGGGGTTCCCAAAGCTGAAATACAAGGTTCCACTTGGGCTGTGCCTCTCCAGCATCACCTACTTGTCTTTCTTGGAATCTCCTTTTTAAGCAAACTTGGGAATGCTGGGAGTGTTTTGCTCCTCTCCTCTGATAGGCCTAACTGACCAGTAACTTCATGGGTCCAGTAACGTCATTCAAATCACAAATATTGGGAAATTTACCGCCCCGCGCACACTGAGATCTATCCATCAGAACCCTGCCCAGCGGGCTGGTCTTTAGCCTGCCCTCAGATTGGAAAGTCATTAAATGTTTTCCACCAAGCTGTTCAATAATTGATTATAGACCCAGGATTCGGCTCCGGGAAGTACTGATTCTTCCTTGTGGGATTTCAAGAACTAAGGTGAATCCGCGGAAAAGAAAGCAACCGCAGTCGGTGCGGGGAGAGGGAGGCAAAGAGCCGGTCGTCTGCGCGCGCAGCAAGTGGGCGCATGGGGCTGCAGAGACCTCTGCCCCCAAATGGAGCCTCGGGGCAGAGGGACCGAGGCAGGGACAGGGGGCGTTAGGGGGAGCCCTCCCCCGCCAGACGCGAGCCCACAGCAGTACAGCGAGTCATTCATTAACTGTGTGTTTGGGAGATTTTCCAAAACAGCAGCTTTCCCCTCCTTTGCCAGGCTTTATTTACCTCTCTTTGGAATACTTCTCACTCCGCACGCCGTATTTTGGATCTATGGTCTGTTGTTTCGCTCCACCAGAGTGTTTGCGCCCCGAGGGCAAAACTTTTATTGTGCCTGCGGCTCTGTTGCCTGACCTAAAACCATCCTCGCACAGTTGAAGGGAAAACATTTCGAAGCTAGAGAAGCTACCTGGAGGGACAAGGTGGGCCCCATAGATAAGAGAGAAAGTACAGCCAAGATTCCGACTTCGTCAGTTTAACCTCCTGGGGCAGATTAGAATTTTAAATTCCATTCATCCGATTTTAAGGACTTTCCCCCTCCTCCCACCTCCAGTAAATGAAACGATTTCACTACGTATCATTACCCTTTCCACAAATGAGTCTGGGGACTGGAGAGGTCTGTACTGTTTAAAAGGTAAGCTTAGGCAGGCAGTGTGGGGCGGCGGATGGGGACGCAGCTGTGGAGCAGGGTGGCAGAGGGTGCCGGACCCCGCTGGGGGGCTGCCGGCTGCGGGGTTTGTTGAAGGCGGGACCAAGCGCTCGGCCCCACCTGCCTGATCCCAGGACTCGCGCGCGCGCCCTGCACTGCTGCAGGCGGTCGGGCTCGCCCTCGGAGGAGCAGTCCGTGTGGGGCGCCTGCAGTCAGGAGCACATTATCGCTCTGGCCCTAAATTTGACAGCGGTATGCTCATTTCGCTTTTGGGGCTGGAAAATGCAAGAGTCGTTTGTGAGATTAAGGTTCCAACAGAAACGAGATAGGCAGAGTACCTTGTGATTGGTAGTGGAATGTCCATACCTTAGGTGCCCCGGCCCGAAACATTTGTGAAATGGCCAAATGTCTGCAACATAAAAACGGACCTCATAGTAAGAGAAGGGAAGGACCCCGATGATGGGCTCTGTGTGGACTTTGGCAGCATAGTGATTCATTTGATGCCTCCAGAAAACACAGAAACCTGTGAATTAGAGAAATTTATGGACTCTACCTTCTTGTGATGGCCAGTTAGCTCACAGAGCACGTGAGATGTTTCTTGAAGGCCTCATTCTTGGGATGAAAGATGACAGCTCATCCCTGACTCCAGTAGAGGTGAAAGATGGATAAAATTATATGAGCTGATTTAGTAAAAGAAAGATGAACTTGGGCATATTAAAAACTCTAAGTTTATTTGAGCAAAGCTCAGTTCGAATGGGGAAGCATCCAGTCTAGCAGACAGAAAGGAGCCCCAAGGGGCTGTACAAAATGAAAGATTTTTAAGGCAGAAGGGAGCAGAAACAGGACATTATACTTAGGCAAAAAGCAGATTGGTTGTGGCAAGTTTACTCACCTTTAGGGGATAGCAAGGGTCTATCAGATTACCTCACTAGGGCTGATCAGGCGATTCCTGGTTGGCTGGTTTCAGATTTCGTTTCTAGGGAGAGCCAATTTGTAATTAATTCTTGGTTTGGTGAGGTAAGGCTTAGCGGGAGTGACTCCATTTTGGGCCCATTGTCTTGTTCTTAATTACACGGTTAACATAGTTTAACAATCAAGTTCATCCTTAACAGATTTTCCCTTTGCGCTCCGGTTTTGCTACAAGGACTTAACGCTCCTTCTTCTTCCAGCTTGAGGAGCTGTTCTTATACTCCTCCTTCAAGGACTGGAGATTAATAAAAAGAACAAAATTTCCCATTGTCAAGAAGGGGGTTATCATGGGGCATCTGGGTGGCTCAGTTGGTTAAGGGTCTGCCTTTGGCTCAGGTCGTGATCCTGGGGTCGGGCTCCTTGCTTGTCACAGAGTCTGCTTCTCCCTCTCCATCTGCCTCTCTCCCCTGCTTGTGCTCTCCTCTCTCTCTTTCTTCAAATAAATAAATAAAAATCTTTTAAGGGGTGGGGATTTTCTGGCTTATCTGTGTCTTCCTGTTAATTTTCTTCCCTGCCCATCTGTGAATACTCCAGTTCATGGTAAACTTATGTGGTGGGTCCATGGAGCTCTAGTCCCAGCTTGAAGGTCCACAGAGCTCTGAACAGATCTAGGTCTGACCTCCTCCCAGAGGTCTGAACAGAAAGGTGACACTTTGCTCCAAGTCGATCTGAAAAGAACTTCAGCTCAATTAGCCCAGACTCCCAGTAAAATGGTAGGTGGGACTCGCCTAGAAATTCAATTCTTACCTCCTTTTAGCCTATCAAGTAAACCCATCTGCCAGTCCATTGAAAAAATAAATGAACCATTGAGTGAAAGAATTAGGTGGGTGGGTATTGAGATTAAATTAAAACTGATATGCTTCCCCTTCTATTCTCTCACAAAAAAACGACAGCTTCTACAATTCTTTTGGACAATTTAAAGAGCCTATCTTTTCTAGCTGTATCTCTTAGAGATTGCCTAAAAAATCTGCCTGCTTGGCAAACTAGGCTTGGGTGATACAGGACAAAGGGAAGAATAATGGCAATCATTCCCAATACATAGAAAAAAGACGAAGCCAACTGGGACTGTTTCCTTAAGGCTTTTCTCGCCAGACACTTTTCCCACCTCTTGTGCCTCTCCTACTTTGTCTTCCACTGAGGGTAGTGGAGAGCAACCAGAAGAAACAACTAGCAAACCACTAAGACACTAGAGGAGTAAATCATGTGGGACCGGTACATAAATAAGGTCTGGAGCTCTGATGCACAAAATAGTGGTTATAGTCAACAACACTGTTAAAAACTTCAAGGTTGCTGAAGGACTCAATCTTAATTTCTCTCCTCACAAAATAAATAATTATGTGCTAGAGGTGGTAGTTAACCCCAAGGCAGTAAATATATTGCACTATATAGGGGGCGCCTGGGTGGCTCAGTGGGTTAAGCCGATGCCTTCGGCTGAGGTCATGATCTCAGAGTCCTGGGATCGAGCCCCGCATCGGGCTCTCTGCTCAGCAGGGAGCCTGCTTCCTCCTCTCTCTCTCTGCCTGCCTCTCTGCCTGCTTGTGATCTCTCTGTCAAATAAATAAATAAAATCTTTAAAAAATATATATATATATATTGCACTATATAAATGTATCAAATGAACACATTGTTTCATGTTAACCTTACATGTTATGTGTCAATTATATCTCAATAAATTTTTTCCAAAATATTACTACATCATTTACATCCCTCTCCCCAAAAGAGTAAATCATGCGGAGTTCAAGAAGTTGATATTAGACATATATTTTGTAATTGTGGTGTTAATTTACTTTAACATATAAATGGTTTTGTAACCTGTATGAGCAAATTGTTCCATAGACTGGTTTCTCCTTTTCTTCCATTTAATTAACTATTCCTTTTAAATTTTTTTAAGTTTTATTATTTATTTATTTATTTATTTATTTATTAATTTTAAGATTTATTTATTTGACAGACAGAGATCACAAGTAGGCAGAAAGGCAGGCAGAGAGAGAGAGGCAAGCAGGCTCCCTGCCAAGCAGTGAGCCCAATTTGGGGCTTGATCCCAGTACCCTGGGATCATGATCTGAGCCAAAGGCAGAGGCTTTAACCCACCGAGCCACCCAGGTGCCTCTAACTATTCCTTTTGAACATCTCTCCCACTATCCCTGCTTGTGCTTCCTTTCTTACTGTGTCTCTCTCTGTCAAATAAATAAATAAAATCTGAAAAAAAATCAGGTTTTTAAATTTTTATTTATTTATTTGACAGAGAGAGGGGTGTGGGAGAAGCGCCTGCGCATAAGCAGGGGGAGCGGCAGGCAGAGGGAAAGGGAAAAGCAGGCCTCCTGCTGAGCAGAGAGCCCGTGGGGCTCGTGGGGCTCGATCCCAGGACTCTGGGATCATGACCTGAGCGGAAGACACTTAACTGACTGAGTCTCCCAGGCACCCTGAAATATCAATAGTTTTTGATGTCTGCAAAAGAGCCCCAACATTTGAGGAAATTCAGACCCTTACTTGAATTGGGATAGCTTCCCTGCCGCTCTCCCTTACCTTCTTTCCTTCCTCCCATTACACCAACCTTCCCCAGCTCTATTTTATAATCCTAGCTATTAGCACTTACTAAGAAAAGATAATCATCCTTCTAACCTTCAAAAATGGAAAACGTAAATGGTCTACATTGGTTCACCATATGGTTACGTATCTGAGATTCCCTCAGACATCTGTACACATTTTGATACTGTTAAAACCAAGATAACAGGCCCAAAATGGAGCCACTTATGTTAAGCCACACTTCATCAAACTGAGACTTACAGTTTCAGCTCTCCTAGAGAGGACATCTTCAACCAGTCCATCAGGAATCAGCTGGTCAATACTAGTTAGATAGTTGGCCTGATCGAATCCATCCATCCCCTAAAGGAAAGTGACCTTGCCATAACCAACCAGCTTCTTCACCTGGTGTAATGCCCTTGTTCCCACTCCCTTCTCCCTACATTTTGTGCATTCCTGGAAATTCCATTCTATCCACTGGATGGGATGCGGTCCCTTTCGTGGATCATTGAATAAAGCCAATATAGATCTTTAAAAATTTACTCAGTCCAATTTTGGCTTTTAACATTGGTCTGAGTAGAGATGCTGGTCTTATGTGTTGATTCACTCAACAAGCGTTTCATGTCTATGGTTCTGCAGTGTGTTACACACCCTACATAACACGAGTTTAACAGTTTACCTGATCTCGAATCTCATGCTTTGTATGTATCTATTTTAAAGCTCTTAATATCTGTCGTCAGACAATATTTCAAAGATTTTGTCGTAGCTACCAGCTATAGGAAATGCTAATCTCACAATACGTCTTTCCTAGTTTTTCTATTTTAAAATTGCCATGCAGTAGTTTAAAAGACATCTTAATTAGGATTTTAAAACTCAAGTAGCAGTGAACTGTTTTACATGTTACTTTACTCAGATTTCCTCAGATGAGAAATCTTTGCTTTTTTTGAAATTCAGCTAGTGGATTTTTTTTAGGTTTTATGTATTTACGAAATCTCTAACCCATTGTGGGGCTTGGCTTAAACCTATGAGCCTGACACCAAGAGTTGCATGCTCCTCTGACTGAGCCAGCTGGACGCCCCCTAATGGATTTTCATTCATTAGTATTATTGTGTTCTTTATCACACATATATATGCTGCAATTTCTTTTTCTTTCTTCTCTTTTTCTTTTCTTTCTCTCCTTTCTCCCTTCCTCCCTTCCTTCCTTCCTACTCTCTCTTTCCTCCTTCCTTCTTTCCTTTCTTTCATCTACTGTTTTATTTGTCCTTTGAACCTAGCTTGATTCTTGATTTTCTGTATAAAATCTGGCAACCAAGGGGCACCTGGGTGGCTCAGTCCGTTAGGCGACTGCCTTCGGCTCAAGTGCCTGCCCTTGGCTCAGGTCATGATCCCAGGGTTTGGGATCAAGCCTCGCACTGGGGTCCCTACTCAGCAGTGAGCTTGTTTCTCCCTCCTCTTCCTGCTCATGCTCTCTCACTATCTCTGTCGCTATATCTGTCCCTCTCTCAAATCAATCAATCAACCAATCAATCTGGCAACCTTTTCTTTTTTATTTATTTATTTGTTTATTTTATTTGACAGAGAGAGAGAGATCACAGGTAGGAAGAGAGGCAGGCAGTGCTCGCTTCGGCAGCACATATACTAAAATTGGAAGAGAGGCAGGCAGAGAGAGAGAGGGGAGAAAGCAGGCTCCCTGCGGAGCAGAGAGCCCGACGCGGGGCTTCATCCCAGGACCCTGGGATCAGGACCTAAGCCCAAGGCAGAGGCTTTAACCCACTGAGCCACCCAGGCGCCCCCAATCTGGCAACCTTTTCTTTCTTTCTTTTTAAGGTTTTACTTATGTATTTGACAGAGACTGAGAGAGCACAAGCAAGGGGAGTGGCAGGCAGAGAGAGAGGGAAAAGCAAGACTCCCCACCCAGCAGGAAGCCCAACTCGGGGCTCAATCCCAGGACCCTGGGATCATGAGCTGAGCTGAAGGCAGACACTTAACTAACCGAGCCACCCGGGCACCCCTGGCAAACTTTTCTTTATAATTATATTGTTTCTTTCCACATTTTGAAACTCTACCTTCTCAAACCTTTCATACTCTCTAAGAACCCCACCTCTCCTGGCTCCCTAAATATGAAACATGTTCACTTCTATTTCCTGAATATTTCCTATTTTCTATTTTTTAAAAAGCTTTATGTGCATATTCTATAAAGTAGCCCATAATTGTAGATTTGTGAAGACTGTGTTTGGTGGCCCTTTCCGTTTGCTTCCCAGAAGCACCCACTTTAAATAAACAGTTTTGGCCAATTTCTTTTGGTGTTTGTCTCTGTATTTCAAAATGGCAAGTTTATAATGATACTTCTTGATTTTTAAAGTCATTCCCTCCTCCCTTCTCCCTCCCTCCCTCCCTTCCTTCCTTCCTTTTCTTTTTCTTTTTTTCTTTCTTTTCTTTTTTTTTTTGGTGTTGGGCATTATTACTGACTTCCAAAACAGATTTTTCTTCTTCTTTTTCCCTACCACACTCATATATATTTCCAATTTCCTCACTCTTCTAATGTGGTTATTTTCTGTTTTAGTTAGATCAGCATTCCTGGTAAAAGGTGTAATATGTGTTTGAACTGTTACTTCAGTATATTCAATTCTGCAATAGAGGGGAAAAAGAAATGGGACGGATGATACCCTTAAGGTTAAGCATGGACAGTGAACTGGTAGCTTAGAAGACAGAGGTGAAACTCATTGTTGAGTGTGAGTACTTAGTAAATAACTAGCACATGAGATATAGGTATAATTCATTATGTGTGTTTAAATATATTGTAAATTTAAAAAATATTCAGTAAGTAAAATAGTAACCAAAACTAGTTATTACTTACAGAAAAGAAAAGGATGGAAAGAACAAGTCATGAGCATATCACCTGTGGACTAACTACCCATGTCACCCCTAAATCAGTCACCCATCAGTGACACCCACTATTATCCCACCATAGGCCCACATATGCTCTCCCGTTGAATTGCAAACAAAATTCATGGTTGTCCACCAGGTTAACTGGCAAGCTGCAGCTACGGCTGGCCTATTTCACTGGTGGAATCAGCGTGTGTTATTGGTACCTGGTATCTTCTGTCTCGGGGCACTCTCCTCAACCCCTCAGCTCTGGTTCTCATGACAACCCCATCAACGGGAATGGGTGAAGCAGTGGAGAGACAAAACATCAAACAGTACATTGAGAAGGAAGCTTTCCTGACCTTTTTAAGGTTCCTGGCTGGATCTAAAAATTAAATCTAAATCTAAATCTAGGGGTGTCTGGGTGGCTCAGTGGGTTAAGCATCTGCCTTCAGCTCAGGTCATGATCCCAGGGTCCTGGGATCAAGCCCCACATCAGGCTCTCTGCTCAGCAGGGAGCTTGCTTCCGTTTCTCTCTGCCTGCCTTTCTGCCTCCTTGTGATCTGTCTGTTAAATAAATAAAATCTTAAATAATAATAATAATAATAAATCTAAATCTAAAAATTAAACTGATGGGGCGCCTGGGTGGCTCAGATGGTTGAGCATCTCCCTTCTAATTGGGTCATGATCCCAGGGTCCTGGGATCAAGTCCTACGTCAGGCTCCCTGCTCGGCGGGGAGCCTACTTCTCCCTCTGCCTCTGTCTCCCTCTCTCTCTCTGTCTCTCACGAATAAATAAATAAAATCTTAAAAAAATTAAATTGACAAAGACAGATTAGCAGGAGAAAAGCATACAAATTTACTTAATGTAAAATTGACTTGCAGAAGCCTTTATGAGGAAATGAAGACTTGGACAAATGGTTAAACCTAAGCCTTACTATGCTAGGTTTGATGAAGACTGGACAGTCATGGAAGAGTATCATGGGTTAAGGAGTATGAGGTAATTGTAGTGAAAGGGGAAACTTAGCAAGACCTGTTCATTTTTTTAATCCTTTTTTTTTTTTTAAGATTTCATTTATTTATCTGACAGACAGAGACCACACGCAGGCAGAGAGGCAGGCAGAGAGAGAGGAAGGGAAGCAGGCTCCCCGCTGAGCAGAGAGCCTGATGTGGGGCTTGATCCCAGGACCCTGGGATCATGACCTGAGCTGAAGGCAGACGCTGGGATCATGACCCAAGCTGAAGGCAGAGGTCCCAACCCACTGAGCCACCCAGGCGCCCCGACCTGTTCATTTTTTTAAAAAATTATTTATTTGAGAGAGAGAGAGAGTGTGGAGGGGTTGGGGTGAGGGGACAGAGGGAGAGTGAGGACCCTGAGATCATAACCTGAGTCAAAACAAGAGTCGGACGCTTAACTGACTGTGCCACCCAGGCACCCCTTCATTCGGGTTCTTATCAGCGTTCCCTTGTCTTGGAGATGAAGATGTTCCTTTCTTGCAGGTGTAGGAAGAGTACCTCTCAGCTTAAAATATTCAGTAGGCCAAGAGGTCATATTTTAGGGTAGTGTGTAGTGAAGTCTATCAACTATAGATTCCTTAACTTGGGAATTAAGATCCATCTAGACTCTATCCTATTCCCAAAAAATAAAATTCAATGGTGTAAATTTTAAAGATCTTATTGGTTTTATTCAATGATTCATTGACTGGGCAGCATCCAACCTAGCAGATAGAAAGGAATTCTATAGAGCTCTACAAGAAAGGAGGTTTTATAGGCAGAAGGGAACAGGAGTAAGGAAAGCTGTACTGGGCCAAAAAGGCAGATTGCTTATTCGTAAGGGTACTTTCCTTTAGGGAAGGGCAGTCTGCTGGCAGATTACCCTCCTAGTGCTGGATCAGGAGGCTCCTGATGGACTGGTTTCAGATTTCATTTCTGGGAGAGCCAAAAACTGTAATTACAAGGGCGCCTGGGTGGCTCAGTGGGTTAAAGCCTCTGCCTTCGGCTCGGGTCATGATCCTGGGGTCCTGGAATGGAGCCCCGCATCGGGCTCTCTGCTCCGAGGAGAGCCTACTCCCCGCCCTTCCACCCCTGCCTGCCTCTCAGCCTACTTGTGATCTCTGTCTGTCAAATAAATAAATAAATAAATCTAAACAAAACAAAACAAAACAAAAAAACCCAACTGTAATTACATGAACTATCAGTGGAGTTTGGTGAGAGCAACTCCATGGGGGGCCTGTTGTCTTGTTGTTATTGTTTTTTAATTTGCTTTAATTTATTGGCTGACTTATTTATTTTAGAGAGAAAGAAAGCAGGAGCAGGGGAAGAGGCAGAGACAGAAGCAGGCTCCCCACCAGAGCAGGGAGACCCACATGGGGCTCAATCCCAGGACTCCAGGATTTCGACCTGAGCCAAAGGCAGACACTCAACCAACTGAGCCACCCAGGGTCTTTCTTGTTTTTAACATTCTGAATCCATGTTTACCCCATCCCTTTTGCTCTGCTTTTTTTGCTGTGCACCTCAAATAGAATGAACAAAACTGAGAGATATGAGCTTTTTAACATGGTCTATGAACAGCCTCTCCGTTTCATGACCTTAGAAGTATTTACCTGGTAGGGCTCTGCCATCAAGAATCTATCCTGGTGATGACATTTTTGATAAACTGTGTGTCTGAGAATGTTCCACACTTGCTCAATGGTTTGACTAACTATAGAATCCTAGGTTGGAAAGCATTTTCCTTCAGAATTTGGGAGGTGTTTCTCCACTATCCTCTAGCATTCAGTGTTATTGAGGAATCTGATCCATTATGTTTCTGATTTTAAATTTTCATCTTATATTTTCTCTATTTTACATCTGTTTGTGATTCCATTTTACTTATTAAGGGAATATCTTTGGTTTTTATCTTCAAACCATTTTTTGTTGTTTTAATATGTCTAATTTCCAGGTACTCTTTTTTTGTTGATGTTTTCCTTCTTTATTATTTAGTTAGTTTTAAAGATTTTTTTTTAAAGATTTTATTTATTTATTTGACAGAGAGAGATCACAAGTAGGCAGAGAGGCAGGCAGAGAGAGAGAGAGAGGGAAGCAGGCTTCTTGCTGAGCAGAGAGCCCGATGTGGGACTCGATCCCAGGACCCTGAGATCATGACCGGAGCCGAAGGCAGCAGCTTAACCCACTGAGCCACCCAGGCGCCCCTAGTTTTAAAGATTTTATTTATTTATTTGACAGACAGAGATCACAAGTAGGCAGAGAGAGAGAGGGAGAGAGAGAGCGAGAGAGAGGGAGAGGAAGCAGGCTCCCCACCAAGCAGAGAGACCAATTCAGGGCTCGATTCAGGACCCTGGGGTCATGACCTGAGCAGAAGGCAGAGGTGCCCGTTTTCCTTCTTTATTTATTTATTTTTTTTTAAGATTTTATTCATTTCATTTGACAGACAGAGATCACAAGTAGGCAGAGAGGCAGGCAGAGAGAGAGAGGAGGAAGCAGGCTCCCTGCCGAGCAGAGAGCCCGATGCGGGGCTCGATTCCAGGACCCTGGGATCATGACCTGAGCCGAAAGCAGAGGCTTTAACCCACTGAGCCACCCAGGCGCCCCCGTTTTCCTTCTTTAAAAGGGGTATCCTGTTTGTTTCAAAAATATTAGGTATGATCTCTTATCTCTGGAGAAATTAAGTATCATATTCTTGATGTGTTCTTTTACAGTCTGGGTTGTTTTGGCTTTCTGTTTTCGAGTTGCTTCATTCTGTTTGACTTTTTACCTCCTCTTTCATACTATAAAGAAAAAAACATGTTACTTAGAAAGATGTTATAGCTTTTAAAGATTTTTAAAATCTGATCTTTTTAAGCCTTGGTGGTGAGGAGGGGGGTGTTTCCCCAACTACCCTGCATCTCCTATTTTTGGCATTCTGTTGGCTCAGCTTCTGTCCGGTTAAAGCAAACCGCCTCTCTGCCATCCATATCCCACACCCTCCCATAGGAATGGCCCTCTCTAAACCTGGATTTTTTCTTTTTTTAAGATTTTATTTATTTGACAGATAGAGATCACAAGTAGTCAGAGAGGCAGACAGAGAGAGGAGCAAGCAGGCTCCCCGCTGAGCAGAGAGCGGGATTTGGGGCTCCATCCCAGGACCCTGAGATCATGACCTGAGCTGAAGGCAGAGGCTTTAACCCACTGAAACACCCAGCACCCCTAAACCTGGATGGAGGAATGGCCCTCTCTAAACCTGGATTTTTTCTTTTTTTAAGATTTTATTTATTTGACAGATAGAGATCACAAGTAGTCAGAGAGGCAGACAGAGAGAGGAGCAAGCAGGCTCCCCGCTGAGCAGAGAGCGGGATTTGGGGCTCCATCCCAGGACCCTGAGATCATGACCTGAGCTGAAGGCAGAGGCTTTAACCCACTGAAACACCCAGCACCCCTAAACCTGGATTTTTTGAGCGAGAGTCTATGCCAGCCCTTTTCACTGTCTTACTTCTTCATCTTACACCTCCTGCTATCTGATGTTTGCTCTCACATCTCCCGCAGAATTCTGAAACTGTTGTCGGGCAGGCATTGGGAGCAAAGAGGGAACTGCTGGGAACAGAAGAGGAGTGGGGTTAAGATTGCCATCAATCAGTGCTTCTTAAGCTGTGGCATGAGCAGAATCACCTGGGAGGACTGCGAAACTGCTGGGAGAGTCTTTGATTCAGCGGATCTGGGTTGGAGCTCAGGGCTTTTTAAAAATTCTATCCAACAAGTTGCCAGGGGCCATGGATGCTGCCTGTCCACAGGCCATATTTTTGAAGAACCACTTGAATCAAGTATTGTAACCTAACGTGTATTTATGGCTGTTTCTCATCTCCCGCAAAATATTTCTTTATCAGAACTTTGACTTTTGCTTTTTAGGAAAAACAAGCAAGAAGACGTTTGAGTATTTTCTCCTGATTTCCAGCTAAAGCCGGTAGAGGGGAAGACGCACCTTAAACACGTGATGGGAAAAACATGTATGGGGAAGGCGGAGGACTCATTCTCCACCTTCGGCAGAAAATCAGCCCTTAATATTGGTGCTCGTTTCCAGAGTTCAGAACAAGTATTGGGGTGAGGGTGGGAATTTATAAATTTGGTTAATTTCAGCTGCTCACAAATGTTAAATGCAATTCAATTAATAGTCTAGAAAACAATGTAAAATTACAGATCCAAAACACACATCCATAACATAGCAAGCTATTAAGGTGTTTATAGCAGACACTTTATTTCTCCTCTCCGTTCCCTAACTAGCATCCACGGGTTTAAGAAGTCAGGCAAGGAAAACTTTTAAGGAAACTTTCTCAGTTAATTTAACTGGGAGTTAATCAGCAGTTGGGTGGGTGGGAGGGGAATCACCCTTCATCTCTCAGCACTAGAACCCGGGGCGGTGGGGTGGGGGGGGTCGAGGCAGGGAGGGAAGCCAGGAACCATTTCCGGATGTCTGGAATAAACCGACTTTCAAGGCAACCTTAAGGGAGATACAACCACAGAGGTTCTTCTAAAAATTTCCGCCTACGTGACAGAGAGTATGATTGTTTTAATGCGGAGCAGATGAAGCATTACCCTATTAGTCCGCTAATAGGACTATGCCCACTCACCTTATCCCTTTAACCATTAGCATTTACATTAAAATAGGCTGGCTGATTGGCTTACCTGTTGTTTTAAAAGGAAACCGGATGAAAACTTTGGGGATTGATTTTTCTCTTGCAGCTCAGCCGTTTGGTGAAGTTTAGGTTTTTCTCCCTCTTTCTGGGCTGTTAAGTTCTTGCCAAGCTACTTTGTACCAAGTTGGGTGAGGATCACCTCCCACCGGACCCCAAATATCTAGGAGGAGCCTCGGTCTGTCACTAGGCTTCCAATGGATTCGCCAGAGCAGCTTTACCCAACCTGGGCTCCGGGATCATCTCAGACACCCAATGAAGAGGATTCCCAGGAAAGCTCAGGTAAGCCCAACGGTACCCTTTCTCCTTTCTGACGACAGAGGGTTTGGGAGCGAAGAGGTTGCCTACCTTCTTAAATTGACTTCAGTCTTTTAAAGAGAAATGCAGAAAAGGGAACCCCTTCCAGACAGGAAGGCCAAGGTTGTGTAGGTCTCCCCAGTGAAGAAACCCAGGAGGAGGGGAAATTGGGGAGGGGCTCTTGAGAACTGCATGGTTTACTTACTACATTCAGGAACACTTGCAATGTTTTCAGCCCAGTTTCTGGGGAAGAGCTATCAGAATTCTCCTAGATCGTGCCTCAAAATGTCTGCCTACCAGAAATGGCAGAAAGGAACAAAAATACAATAAACCAAAACTCTGATTTAACGTAAAATTTTTCTTCATCTCAGCAACCTTTTCTGGGTTGGTTTACCAGCTAAATTTACCCTTTAGGAATGTTAAACAGGGAAATGGCTTTTCAGAGGAAATTGAAGGAAGGGGAACACTTAAAGGCATGAATGTGCTCTATAATGTAAATTAGTAGGATGCTTTAGAGGGCGTTCTTAGGAACAGTGCTCCAGAAATACTGTCAATTAGGTCCTCTCCTGGCTTCTTCCTGTAGCAGAACTCATTTCTGGGAGCTTTACCCAATCCCAGGATTAGCCACGGAGAACCACTCAATGTCTTTGAAATCTTACCGAACCCTGATTAATGGGTAGGCCTGAGCCAGTCCTCACTGGGCAGCTAGAAAGCTGGGTGGGAAGCTTGCTGATACTTGATAATTCATCAGCATCCCCTCCCCAGCCTAGACCTGCCTCCCCCCATCTTTGAGGAAAGAACCTGGGTGGATATGTACAGGGGGAAAATTAACGAAGAGAGTATATCTGTATAATTTGATCTGTTTTTCCTCTAATCTGCCTTAGTACATGATGGTTCCCAGCTAGGGATCATTATTTATATGTGCACAAGTAACTAGAAGTCGAATGGATCCTGACTCTCTTACTGAGTGCTTTCACAGGGAAAATGAACGTTAACTGCTAGGAGAGCGAATGGGGTATGCATAATGGTTTGGATCGAAGAGGTGAGTGGCTGATTTTGGAGTTGGAGTGGAGAGGTTTTGTATGATGAAAAGGTTGGATGTGAGTGAAGAGGGTAACAGTTTAGCTTCTTAGTTCTGGTTGTTGTTGTTTTTTAAGGTTTTATTTGTCAGAGCACAAGCAAGGGGAGTGGCAGGCTCCTGGCAAAGGAGGGAGCCTGATGTGGGACTCGATAATGGGATCATGACCTGAGCTAAAGGCAGATGCTTAGCTAACTGAGCCACCCAAGGGGTCCCAAGGAGAGACTGTTGCATGTGGGGTTTGTCTGTTTCACGAGCCTGTACCTACCCCCTCCACTCCTCCGCCAAAACTTAAGACGTTTAGAATTGTTACCAAGTGCTGAAACTTGTTTACTGATTTTTGATTTGCGTTAATGCTTTGCGTGTCTCTTCCCCTCTTCTATTACAAATTAAGAAAAATGAAAATGGGAAAACTACAAATACCTGATTTCTCTCCCATGTTTTTCCAGTTGGAATCATGTATTTAGGTACCTGTTGACCCTGTGCGGGGGGGGGAATCTAACCTTTAGAACTACCAACAATAGGAGGAGCAGGAAAAGTTTTTAAAGAACTGTTTCCCTGGGTGGCTCAGTGGGTTAAGCCGCTGCCTTCGGCTCAGGTCATGATCTCAGGGTCCTGGGATCCAGGCCCGCATCGGGCTCTCTGCTCAGCAGAGAGCCTGCTTCCCTCTCTCTCTCTCTCTCTGCCTGCCTCTCCATCTACTTGTGATCTCTCTCTGTCAAATAAATAAATAAAATCTTTAAAAAAAAAAAAAATAAAGAACGGTTTCCCATCAGAGTGGATTTTTTTTAAGGTTTTATTTATTTTTAGAGGGAGAGGGACAGACTCCAGTCCGAGCAAGCTGAGGGCCGAGCCTAACGGGGCTTATCTCATGACCCTAAGATCATGAGATCAAGACCTGAGGTGACATCCATTTGGCCACTTAACTGAGCCACCCAGGTGTCCCCCATCATCATGGATTCTTTTTAGGATTTTATTTACTTTGACAAAGTACAAGCAGGGAGACCAACAGGCAGAGGCCGAGGGAGAAGCAGGCTCCCCGATGAGCAGGGAGCCCAATGCGGGGCTTGATTCCAGGACCTTGGGATCATGACCTGAACTGAAGGCAGATACTTTTTTTTTTTTTTAAAGATTTTATTTATTTATTTGACAGAGAGAGATCACAAGTAGATGGAGAGGCAGGCAGAGAGAGAGAGAGAGGGAAGCAGGATTTCCGCTGAGCAGAGAACCCGATGTGGGACTCGATCCCAGGACCCTGAGACCATGACCTGAGCCGAAGGCAGCGGCTTAACCCACTGAGCCACCCAGGCGCCCTGAAGGCAGATACTTTTATTATAATTTTTTTTTTAAAGATTTTATTTATTTGAGAGAGAATGAGAGAGCATGAGAGAGATCAGAGGGAGAAGCAGACTCCCCATGAAGGCAGATACTTAACCAACTGAGCCACCCAGGCGTCCTATCAATAGTGGATTCTTGGGGCGCCTGGGTGGCTCAGTGGGTTAAGCCGCTGCCTTCGGCTCGGGTCATGATCCCGGGTCCTGGGTTCGAGCCCCACATCGGGCTTTCTGCTCAGCAGGGAGCCTGCTTCCTCCTCTCTCTCTGCCTGCCTCTCTGCTTACTTGTGATTTCTCTCTGTCAAATAAATAAATAAATAAATCTTTAAAGAATCCACTATTTTTTTTTTTTAAGATTTATTTATTTGTCAGAGAGAGAGAGAGAGAGAGCACAGGCAGACAGAGTTGGCAGGCAGAAGCAGAGGGAGAAGCAGGCTCCCCACAGAACAAGGAGCCCGATGTGGGACTCGATCCCAGGATGCTGGGATCACGACCTGAGCCGAAGGCAGCGGCTTAACCAACTGGCCACCCAGGCGTCCCTCAATAGTGGATTCTTTTTTATTTATTTTTTTTTTTTTTAGATTTTGTTTATTTGACAGAGATCACAAGTAGGCAGAGAGGCAGGCAGAGAGAGAAGGGGAAGCAGACTCCCTGCTGAGCAGAGAGCCCGACGCAACTCGGGGCTCGATCCCAGGACCCTGGGGTCATGATCAGAGCCGAAGGCAGAGGCTTTAACCCACTGAGCCACCCAGATGCCCCATCAATAGTGGATTCTTAAGCATGTTCTCAGATGTACGGTCTGACCGCGTTCAGCATCTTAGACAGGCACTGTAGGTGATGCACTAGATGTGATCTTCCATCTTGAAGAACGTCCCATTGTGGAGCTTCGGAGGAGCAGACCTCCTTTGAGCACGAGACAAGTGACTTCTGAATGATGCAGTGCACTCTATGATGGATCTTAACTTTCTCTTTTCTTACAGGTGCCTCTCAAATGATCTCTGAAGTATTAACCAAGAACCTTGGTAAATTGACCCTAGACTCTAGTATTGTCCTCCCTTCCCCTCTGCCAGAGTATCCGTCTCAGCAGCCAGGCAGAGAGAGGAAACCACAGGGGCTGGTGGAGCGTATCCTCAGCAGCAGTGGGAGGAGGACTGGAGTGAGGACCTTGTTAACAGCCCGGAAGGAAAGGATGGCAAGGATGATTCGAATGATTCAGTACCAGCGCTACCTAAACCCGGGGTCTCAGGTAGGCTTGTGGGATCTGGGCAGACAGTGCTGCCCCACCTGGTGCTCAACAAGCCGTTAAGAATGACGCCCGGGGTGCCTGGGTGGCTCAGTGGGTTAAAGCCTCTACCTTCAGCTCAGGTCATTGTCCCAGGGTCCTGGGATTGAGCCCCACATGGGGCTCTCTGCTTGGCAGGGAGCCTGCTTCCTCCTCTCTCTCTGCCTACTTATGATCTTTGTCAAATAAAAAAATCTTAAAAAAAAAAAAAAAAAAGAATGATGCCCAACGGGAAGCCTGGGGGCTCAGTCTGTTAAGCCTCTGCCTTTGGCTCAGGTCATGGTCCCAGGGTCTTCAGACTGAGTCCCACATCAGGCTCCCTGATCAGTGGGAAGCCTGCTTTTCCCTCTGCCTGCTGCTCGCCCTTCTTGTGCAACCTCGTTTTCTTGTCTCTGACAAATCCTTTAAATTGATGATGAACAGAATGATGAGCAGCAGTCACTCAAAACTCTAATGATGAGCACAGGGTGTGAATAGCACTTGCGTTTTCAGGATTGTCCAACAATTGATGGAGATGTATAATGTTAGTAATCCAGCCTTTTTGATGGTTTTTGAATAAATATATATTTTTCCCCCCATAAAGCTTCAAAAAGATCTACAGCAGAAGGAAACAGAGGAGGTAAAATAAGATTTTCTCACGTTATACATGTGGGGGGCTATCTGGTTTCTGGTTTTTGTTTTGTTCTGTTTTTTTGTTGTTGTTGTTTTGTTTTTTGGTTTTTTTTTTGTTTTGTTTTGTTTTTTTTTTTTTTTGAGAGGAGAAAAGGGGAATGGATTTGGACCTTCTAAATCTCTGAGAACTCTGGAGAAATCCATTTGTGTTTGTAATTCTTTAGTTCTTTTTTTCCTTTTTTCTTAGAGCAGTTTTAGATTAATGGCAAAGCAGAGCAGAAGGTTGAACCTTCCCATGTATCTCCTGAACAGTGCCCACCACTATGAACATTACATGCCATGATGAATTTGTACAGTTGGCAAACCTACAGGGTACCCACGATCACCTCAAGTCTGTTATTTACATTAGGTTTAACCCTTGGTGGTACATTTGTACTTTTACAAGTGTTGTCAAAAACATGGTCATGAAGATAATCTGTAGTAAGAGCAGACAACCCCAAGTACTGGGTCCAGTTACTTTGAAGGGATTCAGAGAATGACACAAGGATACATTTTTTACTGGTTGACAATCAGATGTTCCTATAACAGAATGACCCACAGTCTGGCATTCTTTGGTACCCATACATTTCAGTTCAGTCTTACCTCTTTGCCTCTAAAAACGTGTATTCCAAAGGCTATTTTAGGGGTGCCTGAGTGGCTCAGTTGGTGAAGTGTCCAACTCTTTTTTTAAATTTTCAAATTTTTTAAACATACAATGTATTGTTAGCCCCAGGGGTAAGGTCTGTGAATTGCCAGGTTTACACACTTCACAGCACTCTCCATAGCACATACCCTCCCCAATGTCCATAACCCCACCACCCTCGCCCTCTCCACTCCCCCACAACCCTCAGTTTGTTTTGTGACATTAAGAGTCTCTTACGGTTTGTCTCCCTCCCAATCCCATCTTGTTTCATTTATTCTTTTCCTTCCCCCCCCAACCCCCCACATTGCCTCTCCACTTAATCATATCAGGGAGATCATATGATAGTTGTCTTTCTCCGATTGACTTATTTGAAGTGTCCAACTCGATCTCAGCGCTGGTCTTGATCTTGGGGTGAGTTCAAGCCCTGAGTTCATCTCTGTGCT
Organism: Lutra lutra; assembly: GCF_902655055.1. NCBI lineage: Eukaryota > Metazoa > Chordata > Mammalia > Carnivora > Mustelidae > Lutra > Lutra lutra. The sequence goes on from NC_062285.1 coordinate 92,112,063, forward strand.
CCACTGGAGTCCACTTAAAAGGTTATCATAATAACCAAGCCTTGATTTGAGGGTGGTTACATCTCATGGTGCAGTTAATCCATTTTATTTAAATTATTAAGGCAGTTAAATTCATTTCTTCTCAGGGTGAAACAAGAGTGGAAAGATTCAGATGTCGCTGTCATTATTGCCTGTATCACAAAGATCTTGCTGAGGAAACCAGCATGGAGAATAATGATGACGTGGAGCCAATGTAAACAGACTTTTATTCTTGAACTATTTCTTTCTGCTAGTGATTTTAGGATCATTTTGCAGCAGCTTGGAAGGCTGCTCTATGTTAGGGCAAACTAATACTTTGATAATCTGATATTACAAGGGTTTTTTTTTTAATATATATTTTTTTTTTTTACCGTGATGCCAGTAATTTGAGGAATCCTGTAGTTTGCTTTTGGATGACTTCAGTATACTTGGACCTTTTTGATTTGACCTAAGGAAGCACTAATAGGTTTTGAATGTTGCCTGTGTGTTTGAGAGACCTGAAGTCATTAAGGTCTGAAGATATTAAGTCTAATATCAAAAATTGGAAGCCAAGTAACTTGTGCAGAAGGAATACAAGAAAACTGGGTGGTTTGGTAAGCAAAATTAGGGTGGGTACATATGCTAGATTTTCTGGTTTTCTGACCTTGTAATAAAATTTTTTTGTTGTGCTCTTTCAGTTTCCAGTAGGAAGTGTGTATGTAGAGGATCTTAATAAAATTGAGTTATTTGAATATCTGTTAATGAGTCTTGTTTTTTTTAACTCACTTTTGCTGTATGTTTAATGAACAAGAGTTCTTAATGACATTGCTAGCATGTAAACTGGCATTCTAATGTGTGGTGATGTCCTACTGGAAAGGGAGCTGATATTCCTGGGTAAGGTTGGAAAGCAAGGAGACAGATACTGGGTGGCCTGGGTGGCTCAGTAGGTTAAAGTGTCCTCTTCGGCTTAGGTCATGATCTTGGGGTCTTGGGATTGACCCCCCCACATCAGGCTTCCTGCTTGTGGGGAATCTTTTTCCCTCTACCCTCCCCGCTGCTCGTGATCTCTCTTGCTCTTTCAAATCTTTCAAAAGACAGATTCTTGTACATAGCACCTTCTGGAAGAGCTCTTGAAAACTGGGAGGGAGATAGAGGTGAAATATGTGTTCTCCATGTGGAGGAGAAGCGACTGGAGACCTGGGTGAAGAAATAAATCCCATAAATACATAGGTATGGAACCATAATCTGTTGGTCCTCAGAATGGGGTGGAGGCAGAAACAGCATGAACTTGAAGACTGGTTGCAACAAACGGAAAGGGTAATGGGTGATGTTAGGGGGAGGATATTAAATATTGGCCTCTGCTCACTACCAAAGTAGGTCTTAAGAGGTTACTCTACTTAGGTCTAGTCTAGCTGTCCTAGTCTACTAACACGGTTAAGTTGTGGGAAGTCTTGAAGTTTTTGTTAAGCTTGCAACAAAATTCTGCAGCATATATTTTTCACGGAAAACCTACTCAAGACTGCACAAAAGTGGCTGAGAGACGGAAATCCCTTTCTGCACTTTAAATACTGTATTACATAGCTCTCCCATCTTTCCTTTTGAGTTCCTTTCTCAGGTGTTCTGAGATGCAGGGCCCCTGACGTGGGGCTTGATGGCAGGACCCTGGAATCATGACCTCAGGCACCCCTAAAAAATTCTTCTAGAATTCAATAGGGAGCTCACACTCAGCCCTTGAGATCAAGAGTTGCTTGTTCTGGGCCACCTGGGTGGCTCAGTGGGTTAAGCCGCTGCCTTCGGCTCAGGTCATGATCTCAGGGTCCTGGGATCGAGGCCCCCATCGGGCTCTCTGCTCAGCAGGGAGCCTGCTTCCCTCTCTCTCTCTGCCTGCCTCTCTGTCTACTTGTGATCTCTCTCTGTCAAATAAATAAATAAAATCTTAAAAAAAATAAAAATAAATAAAAAAATTAAAGAGTTGCTTGTTCTACTGACTGAGCTAGCCTGGTGTCTACATTTTTATTTTTAACTTAATGAAAATTCCCAGGATTAGACCAGTAAGTCTATGTATTTCACCTAGGTATTAGCCATGCTTAACACTTTTTACTGAGATACTTGGAAATTTCTGATGTTAACAATCCTTCATTCTCAAATACTTAGTATTTTGAATAAGAGTGTTCTCTGACAGAATGGCAAATTTAAGACAAATTTTTTTGGTAAGAAATTGTATAATTTTTGCCTATTCAGCCTTCCGTATCACTCTTCTGTGACTCTTCAATGTAGCAGAGATTGAGGTTTCTTTGTCTAATGCAATCTGAACATCAGTGGGTGATTTTTCTCTCCTTTATCATACCGGCCATATTTGTATATGTGTGTACTTCAGGAACTTAGAATTAAGATTTTCTCTCCAGTGGTTACCCCTAAAACTTAAACCTCCTTAATATTTTTACTTTTCCTTAGTACCTATTTTTCTTTTTTTTTTTTTTAAAGATTTTATTTATTTGACAGAGAGAGATCACAAGTAGGCAGAGAGGCAGGCAGAGAGAGAGAGGAGGAAGCAGGCTCCCCGCTGAGCAGAGAGCCCGATGCGGGGCTCCATCCCAGAACCCTGGGATCATGTCCTGAGCTGAAGGCAGAGGCTTTAACCCACTGAGCCACCCAGGCACCCCTATCTGCTCACTTTTTAAAGTCCCTTTTCCTCCAGTTACTATGTGTAATGCCGCCGTGTAATGCCCATTGTTAACTCTTCTGTTCTTTTTTTTCTTGAGAGACTGCCTGTCACTCCTTTTGCTCAAGGATATTAGGAGCATTGTTCTACTGTTGTAAACGCTGAGTGTCCTTCAGAGCTGAGACCAGCTTGCTCCCCTGCCCCCATCCCCCTCAAGTATCTTGCCGGACTGTTCAATGCAAAAGGGTCTTTTATATTAACTCTAACTCTCTGGACCCTTTCCTCTTGAGCACGGTGTGTTCTTTTGGTTTCATTTAGTATCTTGAATACTTTCTTCAGAATGGATCTGTTCTATTGCTTTTGTTTTATCTGGGGAGTCCAATTCTGTATATTTGCGACTGCCTTTGCTTGTCTTTGTATTTTTTTCTAGAATTCTCTAAAAATTTCCACTCAATTTTCTTTATTTTTTTAAAGATTTTATTTATTTGACAGAGATCACAAGTAGGCAGAGAGGCAGGTAGAGAGAGGGAGAAGCAGGCTCCCTGCTGAACAGAGAGCCCGATGTGGGGCTCAATCCCAGGATCTTGGGATCATGACCTGAGCCGAAGGCAGAGGTTTTAACCCACTGAGCCACTCAGGCACCCCTCCACTCAATTTTTGTTGTTACTCCTTTTATCTTCTGTTCACAGGCATACCTTGGAGTGATAGTGATTTTGGTTCCAGACCACTGCAGTAAAGCAGGTATCACAACAAAGCAAGTCAAATGAATTTTTTGGTTTCCCAATGCATAGAAAAGTTTGGTTTACACTATGCTGTAGTTCATTAAATGTGCAAAAGCATTATGTCTAAAAAATGTAGATACCCTAATTAAATACTTTATTGCTAAAAATACTAACCACCATCTGAGCTTTCAGCTAGTGGTGATCTTTTTCCTGGTGGACCGTCTGGCTTCTGATGTTGATGGCTGCTGCCAGATGAGGGAGGTTCCTTGCTGAAGGCTGGGGTGACTGTGGCAGGTTTTTAAACAACAAGGAAGTTTGCTTCATCTATTCCTTTCAGGAGCAATTTCTGGGTAGCATGAATCTATGCGGTTCAATGGCATTTTACCCACAGAGCATCTTTCAGAATTGGAGCCTCCTCTCCCGCCTGCTAGTGCTTTATCTACTAAGCTAGTGCTTTATCTACTAAGTTAGTGTAATATTCTAAATCCATTGTCATTTCAACAGTCTTCACAGCATCTTCTATAGGAGTAGATTCCATTTCCTGAAGCCACTTTCTTTGCTCTTCCATCAAAAGAAACTCATTCAGGTTTGGTTGTGAGGTTGCATCAACTCAGGCACATCGTAGGCTCCGTCTGATTCTAGTTCTCTTGCTGTTTCAACCACATCTGCAGTCACTTTCTCTCCCGAAGTCTTGAACTCCTCAATCTTCCAGTGAGGACTGGAATCCGCTTCCTCCAAACTTGTTAATATTGCTACTTTGACCACTCACCTGGAATAACAGATGTTCTTAATGGCATCAAGAATAGCAAATTCTTTCCGGAAGGTTCTCATTTTATCCAGATGTATCAGAGAATTCACTATCAATGGCAGCGATAGTCTTATACAAGTTACTTCTTAAAGAATAAGACTTAAAAGTTGAAATTACTCCTTGCGGGGTGCCTGGGTGGCTCAGTGGGTTAAAGCCTCTGCCTTCAGCTCAGGTCATGATCCCAGGGTCCTGGGATCGAGCCTCGAATCAGGCTCTCTGCTCGGCAGGGAGCGTGCTTCCTCCTCCCTCTCTGCCTGCCTCTCTGCCTACTTGTGATCTCTGTCTGTCAAACAAACAAATAAATAAATCTTAAAAAAAAAAAAAGAAATTACTCCTTGCTCTATGGGCTACGGAACGGATGTTGTATTAGCAGTAATGAAAACAACGTGAATCGCAGTGGATGTCTCCATCAGAGCTCCTGGGTGACCAGGTGCAGTGTCCCTGAGCAGTCCTATTTGGACGGGAATCTTTTATTCTGGGCAGTAGTTTCCAACAGTGTGCTTAACATTCAATAAACCATGCCATAAATGTGCTGTTCTGCAGGCTTTGCTATTCCACTTGCCCCAGGCAGAGCACATTTAATACAATTCTTAAGGGCCCTAGAATTTGCAGGATGGTGAAGATTTAAGTCACCAGCTGCACTTGCCCCTAACATTACTTCATCCTTGGAAGCTCTGAAGCCAGGCCTGACTTCTCACTGGCTATGAAAGCCCCAGATGGTATCTCCCAGTAGAGGCCTGTTTCTTTAAAAAATATGTGGTTTGCAAATACTTTTCCCTACTCATTTGTTTTTTCATCCTCTGTGAGTTTTTTCATGGAGCAATAGTTCTTAATGAAATCCAATTTATGACTTTTTCCTTTTATGAATCCTGCTTTTAGTGTCAACTCTTAAGAGCTCTTTGCCTTTGGGTTCTTGGGTGGCTCAGTCAGCTAGGTGTTTGCCTTCAGCTCAGGTCATGATCCTAGGGTTCTGGGATCGAGTCCCGCATCAGGCTTCTTGCTTAGGAGTCTGCTGCTCCCTCTGCCTACTGCTCCCCCCACTTGTGCTCTCTCCCTCTCTGTTAAATAAATAAAATCCTTAAAAAAAAAACAAAAACAAACCGCTGCCTAGTTCTAGATTCTGAAGACTTTTCTTATGTTGTTTTTGTTTTAAGATTTTATTTATTTATTTGACAGAGAGGGACACAGGGAGAGAGGGAACAGAAGCAGGGGGAGTGGGAGAGGGAGAAGCAGGCTTCCCATGGAGCAGGGAGCCTGATGTGGGGCTTAATCCCAGGATCCTGAGATCATGACCTAAGCTGAAGGCACAAGCTTAACGACTGAGCCACCCGGATGTCCCCTCTATGTTGTTTTAAATTTAAGTCTGTGACTTTTATTAATGACATAAGGCTTTTTCCACCATTTTGGAGGCTGTGGAGACCTGCGGCTGACAGGACTTCTAAAACAAATATGTCTGGCGGGCTGTGGGTGAAGGCCATTTTTATTGGCTGTAAGTGGTTGTCTCTGAAACCAAAGGGACCAAACAGCTCTTCTTAAAATTGAAGGTTAAGGGGTGCCTGGGTGGGTCAGTGGGTTAAAGCCTCTACCTTTGGCTCAGGCCCTGATCTCAGGGCCCTGGGATGGAGCCCCACATCGGGCTCTCTGCTCAGCAGGGAGCCTGCTTCCCCCTTCTGTCTCAGCCTGCTTCTCTGGCTACTTGTGATCTCTGTCAAATAAATAAATAACATTTAAAAAAGATTGAAGGTATTTATGTTAGAGATGAAACTGAATTTTCTATCTAGGCGAGACATGCTTAGATATATGTGTAAAGCAAAGAACACAGTGACTCCTGGTGGCCAATCGAATAAAACCAGAGTAATTTGGGGAAAGGCAACTTAGACCCAAGGAAGCCATGGCGTGGTTCATGCCAGATTTCCGCTAAGGCCATTGGACACAGAATCCATGTGATGCTGGACCCCTCAAGGATTTAAACATTAAAAGGTACGTAATATAAGGGGTGCCTGGGTGGCTCATTAGATTAAAGGGCAGCCTTTAGCTCAGGTCATGACCTCAAGGACCTGGGATGGAGTCTCCCGCCTGGGCTACCTGCTCAGGGAGAGCCTGCTTCTCCCTCTGCTTGCCACCCCCCCAACCCCCTCTCGTGCTCACTCGCTCTCTCAAAAGTAGATAAAACCTTAAAAACAAAAACAAAAAATACTTATTTTAGGCCTCTCTCCAGACCGAATCTACGCCAAGTGCTTGCCAGTTCTCCTGAGCTTTCTGCCCAAATTGAGGTCGATTTGGGCAGAAAGCTCATGAGAATTAGCCAGCATTGTGTGGGGATTCAGGCCCCAGTCGTGCCCCCTCTTTAGAGCACTTTCTCCCTAGGTGCAGGTTGTGACCATCTGGGAACTCGAGCAGGGGACACGGGACTCCCAAGAGAGAGCCCCAGCTGAGGGGAGCTTTCTGGGGAGGAGTTGAGGGAGGCGTTCAGGCTGAGCATCAGGCTCTGTGTGGGTGACCTGGCAGGGCGTCGAATTGTGGGTGGCCTGGGTAGGGGGCAGGTAGGTTTCTCCCGGTCTGAGGGTTCTGTGTAGCTCCAAAAGGCACGGTTTCCATCTTTTGGCAGGGGGACTCGTGGTGTGTGGCTCAGGGGTCCCCAATCTGAAGGGCTTGGGGGACAGAGGCCTGAAAAACCAACCTAGCATAATGGTTAGGGCCTAGGGTAATGGCAGGCCGAATCTGCCAGTGCTGAAAACGAAACCCCAGGGGGCTGAGTTGAGGGTTTGGCCACGTGTGCACCTGGCTTTTAGAGCGCTTTCTTGCAGGGTTCCGGCAGTGACCACTCTGGAACTCGGGCCAGGCCTTGGTGGCTCCCCTGAAGGCCCACAGAGCCGGAAGGGAGTTCGCTGGGGGTTTCGGCCAATTCTCACGAGCTTTCTCCCCAAATCGATATTGATTTGGGGAGAAAGCTCGTGAGAATTGGCCAGCGTTGTGTGGTGGTTCAGGCCACACTCCCACCCGCTGTTGAGAGAGCTTTGTGGTTAGGTCCCTGTTGTGATCATCTGGAAACTCCTACGGGGGATATGCGGCTCTCATGAGGACCCCAGCTGAGGGGAGCTTTTCGGGGGGCAGAGTTGAGGGAGGGGCTCAGGCTGAGTATCAGGCTCCATTTTGGTGGCCTGGAGGAACGACGAAAGTGGGGGTGGCCTGGGGGGGGTATGCACATTTCTTCCAGTCTGAGGGTTCTGCGCATCTCCAAATGGCACAGTTTCTTCCAGCGTCCAGGCCGAGTCCTGGGGTGTGTCTCAGCGGTCCCCAATCTGGAAGGCTTGGGGGCTACACCTGTTGGCAGAGAAACCTGAAAACCCAACCTAGGGTTAGGGTTTAGGGCCTAGGGCATGGCAGGCCCTATCAGTTCACACTGGTGTGAGATTCCCGGAGGGCTGATTTGAGGGTGGGGTTCAGGTGACGCATCAGGTTTTGGTTTTGTGGCCGGGAGCTGCCGGGAGCTGCTGGGACCCACCCGTAGTGGGGGTGGACTCAGGAGGGCATGCAGTTTTCTCCCTCTCTGAGGGTTCTGTGCATCTCCAAATGGCATGGTTTCTTCCTGGGTGGCAGGCTGAGTCCTGGGGTGTGGATTGCCAGTCATCAATCTGGAAGACTTGGGGGCCAGGCCATGAAAAGGGGACAAAGCCTGAAAACGCAATCTAGGGTTAGGGTTTGGGCTTCCGGCATCGCAGAACTGATCTGTTGGTGCTAGGGCCGGCTCCTGTGGGGGATGAGCTGAGGACAGGCATTAGTCCCCGGGATTGTGGCCAGAGGGGTCCACCGGAGCTTAGGGGTGGCCTCAGTTGGGCATGCAAGGTTTCTGCCGCTCCGAGGGTTCTACGCAACTCCAAATGGCACAGTTTCCTCCTGGGTGGCTGTTGGAGTCCTACGGTGTGGTACGAGGGTCCCGAAATGGGTGAGTCAGCTTCGGGTGGTGGATAAAGAACAGGATGAAAATCAGAATGAAACTGGCACTGTTATTCTTTTTTTTTTTTTAAGATTTATTTATTTATTTTAAAGATTTTATTTATTTATTTGACAGACAGAGATCACAAGTAGGCAGAGAGGCAGGCAGAGAGAGAGAGAGAGGAGGAAGCAGGCTTCCTGCAGAGCAGAGAGACCAATGTGGGGCTCGATCCCAGGACCCTGGGAGGAGCTGAAGGCAGAGGCTTTAACCCACTGAGCCACCCAGGCGCCCCTTTAAAGATTTTTTTATTCATTTATTTGACAGAGAGAGATCACAAGCAGGCAGAGAGGCAGGCAGAGAGAGAGGAGGAAGCAGGCTCTCTGCTCAGCAGGGAGCCAGATGCGGGGCTCGATCCCAGGACCCTGAGATCATGACCTGAGCCGAAGGCAGCAGCTTAACCCACTGAGCCACCCAGGCGCCCCGGCACTGTTATTCTTAAATACTGTTGATATATAATCAACACAGATCAACAGATCACGATGGTAATGAATCCCAGCTCAGATGGCTGCCTCTCTTCAAAGGCACCGTAAATCCTTCCTTCCCCATTTAACCTAAGTTGGAGAAACAGAAGTCCCATGATGCTTAAGAAGAATGGAGTAGGGGGCACCCTGGTGACCCAATGGGTTAAGCATGTGACTCTTGATTTTGGCTCTGGTCGTGATCTCAGAGTCTTGGGATGGAGACCCAAGTCAGGCTCCATACTCAGCTTGGAGTCTGTCTGGGATCTCTCTCCCCATCTCCCCTTCTACTCTCCCCACTCGCGTGCTCTCTCTTTCTAAAATAAATATGTAAAATCTTTTTTTTTTTTTTAAAGATTTTATTTATTTATTTGACAGACAGAGATCACAAGCAGGCAGAGAGGCAGGTAGAGAGAGAGGAGGAAGCAGGCTCCCTGCTGAGCAGAGAGCCCGATGCGGGGCTCGATCCCAGGACCCTGAGATCATGACCTGAGCCGAAGGCAGCGGCTTAACCCACTGAGCCACCCAGGCGCCCCTAAATATGTAAAATCTTAAAAAAAGAAAAAAAAAAGGATGGAATAAAGGAGAATAAACGGAAATGGTGTGAGACACATTAATGTAGGTTTTCAATTGCCAGCCTGTGCTTGTATGTCAAGCAAAGCTCTTCTTTGCTACCTTTAATGGTCATGCCAAAAAGAAACCTTTCTTTTTTTAAACAGTTTTACTGAGATATAATTTACATACTATATAATTTGCTCAAACCTCTTTGCAGTTAATATTAAGCAGTACTGAATGTCAAGATTTATGTCTTTTCTTTAAAGATTTTATTTGTTTATGTATTTGTCAGAGAGAGAAAGAGAGCACAAGCAGGCAGAGTGGCAGGCAGAGAGAGAAGCAGTTTCCCCACTGAGCAAGGGGCCCAATGTGGGACTTGATCCCAGGACCCTGGGATCATGACCTAAGCTAAAGGCAGTGGCTTAACCAACTGAGCCACCCAGGCATCCCAAGATTTATGTCTTAATTTTATTTTGTATTATATAATCAAATGTGTCCTGCATTCATTTTTCATTTGGTTAATAAATATTTTTACATTCTTTTTAAAATTTTGAAAATATTTTGCCTTAAATATTTTTATGTTCTGTATATGACAGGTTTCTCTATAATTCCATTTTAATAGCCTCTTCTTTGAAATAGATGATTTTCATATGCTTATATTTTAAATTTTTTATGAAAATTTCTTTCATAGTTATTTTTCAATTTAAACTATATCTCTTCCCAATTCTTCAGTTATTTTGCCATCCTTTGGACATAACCAGTAAATCAGCATGTTTTTTTTTAAAGATTTATTTATTTATTTATTTATTTATTTATTTATTTGACAGACAGAGATCACAAGCAGGCAGAGAGACAGGCAGAGAGAGAGAGGGGGAAGCAGGCTCCCTGCTGAGCAGAGAGCCCAATGCGGGGCTCGATCCCAGGACCCTAGGATAATGACCTGAGCCAAAGGCAGAGGCTTTAACCCACTGAGCCACCCAGGTACCCCAGCAGAATCATTTTTAATCATGTTTTCGATGTGCTATTTTCTGCCATGCTCTCAATTATCATGTATACGAGCCCTCGCTGCTTTATTCCCTTGAATATGTTTGGAAATAGAGTCTCCTGGCCTAGGCTTTCTGTTTTCTCTTTTTAAATTTTTATGTGTTTATTTATTTTACCTTGTGCCAAGTACTTCACCATCAGGACAGCTCAAAAACTTGACATCTGTCTAACTGAGGTCTCAAATTCAACATTTTTGTTCTGAAACATGCTGTGTCTTTTAGGAAGAAGTAAGAGGCGAGACAAGGGAATTACCATATGTTTTCTTAGTTCCTGACCATGTGAATTCTGAATCAGCATCTTTCCCCTGATATTGAACAGTTCTCCATTTACTGATTTTTGTAATTTTGTAAGCAATGTGCAGTTAACTATTTTATGGCATGGAGGTGGGAAGACGACTTACCATGTACTATAAGACCGGCTATCTATGCACTGGCTAGCTTCCCTTCATGATGGTTACCGTGTGCTCCTCAGCATTGCATGGAAGTGAAAACATTCATTGTTCACTTCTGTGGAACTTCCATTTTTGTCAAATTCATCTATATAATTAAAATTTTTACCCACTCACTTACCTCCATGATTCCCCAAGAAATCAGAAATATGTTTCTCTGGTCTTTTAATTAAGCCGAAATATAATAGTAGTATTTTTAAAAGTTAAAGGAATCTGAGAATCTGGAAATGTCAACTCTCTAGACAGACACTCAAATCAACTTCCACATATGCTTTTTTGATTGAAAATAATTAAGCCAAGTATATTTTTGTACTCCCCTTTTCTAGTGCCGTTGTTCTTAATATATGTGTGTATGCGCACACGCTCTTTGCTGCTTTCGTTCCTCAGTACCCACGGACGATATGCTCCTGCTATTTCAAACCCTTCTCTGTGCACAGCAGATGAAAACTGCACCGAGACTGCTGACACTATACATCCCCACAGTGTTTAGAGAAATGTATGTGGGTTTAGGTCTTGGCAGGAATAGAAATTCAACAATGCCACTCAGTGATACGAGATTGTCTTTATAAGTACTACCTACAAGGCCAAACTATCCTGTCATCAAATTTCTACTTAATATGTAGAATTAATCAGGGTTTATCAGTTGGTTATCGTGGCTTTTGTATGGCAGACATAGGCCTACCCAGCATGGGATCTATGGGATTGTGCTCACTCAGCATTTAGGAAGACATTCTTAATTCTTCAGTGTGTCCCATTTTCTTTTTTTTTTTAAAGATTTTATTTATTTATTTGACAGACAGAGATCACAGGTAGGCAGAGAGGCAGGCAGAGAGAGGAAGGGAAGCAGGCTCCCTGCTGAGCAGAGAGCCCGATGTAGGGCTCGATCCCAGGACCCTGGGATCATGACCTGAGTCGAAGGCAGAGGCTTTAACCCGCTGAGCCACCCAGGCGCCCTATTGTGTCCCATTTTCTATGGCCCATTGTCCTCTGCTGTGCTGAGGCAGAGCTGTTGTTCTGCATTATCAGCTGTATTTCCTACGCTGTCACCATCTGGAGGAGGAGAAAGGAAATGGAAGCCCTAATGTACTTTTTTCTTATCCAGTATGTGCCCTGTCTCCAGAGAACCTTAAGACTTTAAGGTATAAGGGATATATAAAGATCAGAAAACCTATATCCTTCTGTTTGATGCTGGAATCTGCTCTGACAGTTTTAACTCATTAGCTAATTTATTACCAATGATTTCAGCCAAATAGGATTCATGAGATTCATTCATTTATCCATTTTTTCTTTGAATATTTATTTCATACTGTGCTCTGAAGATACAATTGAGAAATAAGCAAAGATCCCAGCTTTCATGAATTTTACATTGAATAGGAAAAGAAAGACCAAAAAACAAAAAATGATTAGGAAAAAGATATGATGTCAGCTATCATTAAGAGCCATAGATGAAATATGGAAAAGAATTGCTAAAGAGAATGATGGAGCTCAATTTCAAATCAGATGATTAGGAAACACCGCACTGAAGAAGTGTCTGGGGACAGAAGCCTTGGGAAGTGAGCATGAGTGTTATCCATAGAAGAGCTTTCTAGGCAAAGCCAAAACCCTAACCCAAACCCTTACGGATATAAAAGCTTCTTTTTTTTTTTTTAAGATTTTATTTATTTATTTGACAGAGAGAGATCACAAGTAGGCAGAGAGAGAGAAAGGGAAGCAGGCTCCCTGCTGAGCAGAGAGCCCGATGTGGGACTCGATCCCAGGACCCTGAGATCATGACCTGAGCCGAAGGCAGCAGCTTAACCCACTGAGCCACCCAGGTGCCCCTGGATATAAAAGCTTTTAGGTGTCTGTTGCCTGGTGTGTTTGAAGAGCAAAGGTTCAGTATGGCTAACACACAAGAAATAAGGGAGATAATAACAGGACATGTGGTCAGAGAGGTGATGTGATTAGAGGAGAGTGATATGCAGATCTCCTGGAACATTGTAGGCTACTGTAATGATTTTTGCTTTCTGACTAGCAGGGCAAGTCATTGACAGGTTTTGAAGGATGGAGTGGCATTATATGATTGACATTCTAAAAGTCAAATGTCTATATATTTATATATTGGTGTCAGTATAAATACAGATATGGATAATTTCTCCCAGCTGAAGTGTGGACAATAGGTAATTGGGTTGAAATCAGAATCAGGGAACAAAGGAGGAGGCTGTCACAATTATCTAGACTAGAGGCTTGGATCGTGTCACTGTGGTGGATGTAGTAAGCTACAGAATTTTATTTTTTTAAGCTACAGAATTTTAAATATATTTGAATAATAGAGCTGATAGGATTGGCGGCCAAAGTGAATGCTGGCTATAAAAGAAGAATTAAGGGGCGCCTGGGTGGCTCAGTGGGTTAAGCCACTGCCTTCGGCTCGGGTCATGGTCTCAGGGTCCTGGGATCGAGTCCCGAGTCGGGCTCTCTGCTCGGCAGGGAGCCTGCTTCCTCCTCTCTCTCTCTGCTTGCCTCTCTGTCTGCTTGTGATCTCTCTCTGTCAAATAAATAAATAAAATCTTTAAAAAAAAAAAAAAAGAAGAATTAAGGATGACACCAAGATTTTTAGTTTAGGCAGCTGAAAAACAATGTAGCTATAATCCTGACAGAGAAGATGTCAGAGGAAGTAGGTTTTGGGAGATAGGACAAGTCTGCTTTGGAAATGTTGAGTTCAAGGTGTCTTTGACTACTTAGGTAAAGACAGTAGGTGGTATCGCACAGGTCTGGAACTCAAGGATTTAGGAGAGAAATCTAGGCTGGAGAGTACTTTTAGAGTTCATTCATATTTAGATAATATTTAAAGCTATGATTATCAAGGAGTGAATTTAAATAAAGAAAAAATATCCAAATATTTTGTTTAAAGGTTCTGTGATGTTAGGATAATGGGAAGCTAAAAGGAATAACCACTGATACAGAAGGGAAAACACTGGGAGGGGAAAGGCCCCGGAACACCACTGAAGAAGTATTTTTTAGAAAATGGCTATGCCTGGGGCGCCTGGGTGGCTCAGTGGGTTAAAGCCTCTGCCTTCAGCTCGGGTCATGATCTCAGGGTCCTGGGATTGAGCCCCGCATTGGGCTCTCTGCTCAGCAGGGAGACTGCTTCCTCCTCTCTCTCTGCCTTGCCTCTCTGCCTACTTGTGATCTGTCAAATAAATAAAATCTTTAAGAAAAAAAGAAAATGACTATGCCTAAATCTTCTATAATGTTACATGTCAGTTATCTCAAGTAAGAAGAGTGGGAGTGAATAATATGTAAAATTCTGCTGATAAATAAAGGCTGGCAGGGGCGCCTGGGTGGCTCAGTGGGTTAAGCCTCTGCTCCTCGGGGAGCCTGCTTCCCTTCCTCTCTCTCTGCCTGCCTCTCTGCCTACTTGTGATCTTTGTGTCAAATAAATAAAATCTTTAAAAAATTAAAAAAAATAAAGGCTGGCAAAAGCGGAGGACTCCTGCATTTAGCAACATGTTTCTAGGTGGTCTTGATAGAAGTAGTTGTGGCATCATAGTCTCATTGGAACGTTCTTGAGGAGAACAAGCTGCAGAGAGTAAGTCTAACCAATTACTTTGAGAAGACTGTTAAATAGAGCAGAGAAAGAGTGATTGATGCTTAGGGAGAAAGGGAGCCGTGTGTGTGTATTTCAAGACAGCACATACCAGAAGCAGATTTTTATTCTGTGGGCATGGTACCCTATGAAAGTCAACTCATTCCATCTTTGACCTGACTTTTACACTTTATTTGAATCATCCCCCAACCTCTCTCACCACCATCTCTGTTAAAATCTTCTTGAATTAGTGACCTTGCTGAGTTATTTTTTTTCCTCATACCGCCAAGCCATCAATAAAGGTTTGGGTCACAAACTCTGGTTTCACTGGAGTATGGGAGCATCTTAACATCTATACGAACATCTTTCTAAACAGGAAATGCAGAGATCTCAACTCCTTTTTTCTACTCTCAAAAAATAAGCACTACAGGTAGTACAAGACAGGGATGTTTCTGTTTCAGTCAGTAGTTTAGCTTCCTTTTTACCAGTAACTCATACTTTTGGGGACACAGTGGGAGATTGCAGTTGAGGTTCCTAGGACTAAAAATATGAATCCAGGGGTGCCTGGGTGGCTCAGTGCTTTAAAGCCTCTGTCTTTGGCTCAGGTCATGGTCTCAGTGTCCTGGGATTGAGCCCCGCATGAGGCTCTCTGCTCCGTGGGGAGGCTGCTTCCTCTTCTCTTCCTGCCTGCCTCTCTACTTGTAATGTCTATAAAATAAAATCTTTTTAAAAAATTTTAAAAATGTGAATCCATAATTATTTTAAACAAGCAATTTGTAATTCTTTGTATTATGCCACAAAAGAAATGTTTGTGAGGTAATGCCTTCTTACTCTGAAGATCAGAATACACCAAGAGGTTTTCTAAACTATGGAAGGGACTTGGCAGTATCTACAGTTTTTGTCAATTATTGTCACAAACAATGCTATGTAACAAACCACTTACTAACCTATGTACCCAGCCTCCATGAGGTGGAGAAATGCTGTAGGGTCTTAGTAGGCAGAAGTGCAAAGTCACTTGGCAGACAAAAACGGGAAGGTGTGAAAAATAACACAATTCATTTTTTACCGAGCTGTTGCAATTTGCTGTGGTTTTTTTTTTTTTTTAAGGTTTTATTTGACATATCACAAGTAGGCAGAGAGGCAGGCAGAGATAGAGGAGGAAGCAGGCTCCCTGTGGAGCAGAGCGCCCGATGCAGGGTTCGATCCCAAGACCCTGGGATCATGACCTGAGCCAAAGGCAGAGGCTTTAACCCACTGAGCCACCCAGGCGCCCCTTGCTGTGTTTTTCTAACTGGCTCGGGATATATCCTAAGTAGTGAATATTAAAAAGAAAAATGATGGTATGAGAAGTAAACTAATATAATTCTAATTATTAAATACGGAATAATGTGGTTGTGCAAAGTTCTTTAACAGAGAGTTCATTATCTCAACCCTTAAACTGAGTTAACGGTGTCTCTGTAGACAAATGTATCCTTTTTCATTGAATTTATGATCAAGTTTATATACATATATATATATATTTTTTTAAAGGTTTTATTTATTTGACAGAGATTGCAAGTAGGCAGAGAGGCAGGCAGAGAGAGAGAGGGAAGCAGGCTCCCTGCTGAGCAGAGAGCCTGATGAGGGGACTCGATCCCAGGACCCTGAGATCATGACCTGAGCCGAAGGCAGCAGCTTAACCCACTGAGCCACCCAGGCGCCCCCAAGTTTATATATTTATATACACTTTTTTTTTTTAAGATTTTATTTATTTATTTGACAGACAGAGATCACAAGTAGGGAGAAAGGCAGGCAGAGAGAGAGAGGGGAGGAAGCAGGCTCCCTGCTGAGCAGAGAGCCCGATGCCGATGCCGGGCTCGATCCCAGGACCCTGAGATCATGACCTGAGCCGAAGGCAGAGGCTTTAACCCACTGAGCCACCCAGGCGCCCCAATATATTTATATACACTTTTTTGGTCTGCTCCTCCTAGTGAACTGAAAACTCCTCAAAGACCTAAACTGTATTAATTTTGATCCCCAGATTATCACTAGCTCTTAACACAAGAGAGTACTCAGTAAGCACACACCGAAGGAAAGAGGCAAGGGAAATGTTCAGTAAGCAGGAGCCCAATGAAAAGGGGAGAGAGAATGATAAGCAGAGGGGAAAACAGAGTGGTGGGCTCTGAGGTGAGAAGGACTGTGGTATGCAGACCTGGAAGCAGGCTGTCCAGTCCAGTATAATTGGCTGACAGGAAAAACAGAAAAAATTTAGAAATAATCCATACTAAGGGCACAAGGTCATTTTCAAAAGTTTTAATGGCAGTGAGATTCTACTGCTATGTTCTATAAGAGAAAGTTGTGTGGTGAGATTTCTCTTAAAAAATAGTACTCTGGTGTCTCCCACAGAAGTTCTGGGAAGACATGGCACTGAACACATACCCAGGTGTACACACATTTCTGTCACTTCTCCTGAGCCAACCACCTCAGAGAGTGGGGCAGGCATGGAGCTTAGAGCACATTCCACGGAAGAGCTGGTGCTGGTCTTTCCCTCCAGCAAGGCCTGGAGAGTGCTGGTCAAGGGAGCTTGACTGGACTGTGTGTAGGAGTTTGATGGGCCCCCTGGGAGATAAGGAATTACCAGCTGCTTGGGCTGGCTGGCTCGTGGGGCTGCTTCTGAGTTTTGGAAAGTTGAGCTTTCCCCTGATGCTCCCACTGCCCAGCCAGGTCTCAGGGGAAAGGTCTTTGTCTTCCTCGTAGAAAACAAAGCACATCACATCCCACCAGGCACATTATGGCAACTGAAAAATGTCTACCAGAATAACCCATTCAGACTATGGACTCTGAAAAACGATCTGAGAATTTTGAAGGGGTGGGGGGTGGGAGGTTGGGGGCACCAGGTGGTGGGTATTGTAGAAGGCACGGATTGCATGGAGCACTGGGTGTGGTGCAAAAATAATGAATATTGTTATGCTGAAAAAATAAAAAAATTTAAAAAAAAAAAGAATAACCCATTCAAGTCCATAAATGGTGGGAAAAACCTCTTTGTCTCATGGAAATATTTTAAAGTATTAAGAATGATATAAAACACATGAAGGAAAAGATGAGATTTGGAGGAAAAAATCTGAAAACCAAATAGGATACTCAGATTTTCATGAAGAGAATTGGGCAGGCTATCAGAGTTAGCTAAAAAACAGTAATTTCCCTGACCCCAAGAGAAAACCAAATAGGCACCTCAAAGAATATTAGTCCCAAGAGAAGTCTGCCGGCCTTGTTCTCCAAATCCCCAGAGCAAGAAAACTGCCTGGCACACAGTAAGTAGATCCTAAATGGAGTTTTGAGAATTAACATGAAATTTGCTTCTGGCTAAATTTGATGAAATGCTTTGAAGGCATGTTAAATGACATATAATTTACTTAGGGTGAAAGGGATCAAAATGAAGAAAAAAGTGCAACTGTAGTTTAAAATGAAACAAAATGGAACATTGGGGTTTCCTTCAATATGCCTCAACTTTGACTGTTAACCAAAAGGTAGGAAATTACTGATCACTCAAGCAGGCCATAAATATCAGTCATGGTGATGCCATAAGGAACTACCAGAGTCAAAAGTGATTGGAAAGTATATTTAGACTAAATTTAAAAAGGCTTAAACAAAAACTTTGTTAACACTCCTATACTTGGCACGTGATTGCAGGAATAAATTTTTAGCAAAGAAGTTCATATTTAATAGTTTGCTTTAGACTTTTAAAATCTCCAAATACTTGTTAAATGTCAAGTAATGGGGCTTTGTGTCAGCATATAGCCACTAATGCTATGGGAGTGGAGAGGTTGTCAAAGAGAAAAAATGCATTCGTGTTGTTTTACCCCGAGTAGAAGGTGTCCTGTCCCTTGAGAGGGGCAGCATGCTAACATGTGTAGAAAACTGAATTTCATGATTTCTGTACAGATTTCTCTGTACGTACAATGGTATGTTTTTTGTTGATGACTGCGGTATGTAAGGATGATCGCTACTTAGATTCTTGGAAATTTTACAGAGCAGTTTCTTCGCATTCTTTGGGATTTTAATAACATCTATAGTAGTCAAAAAACCATAGATCGGAGTATTTTTTAAGTGAACTATTTGTAGAAAATCCCCAAACACATATTGCAAACTGTATAAAGTAGTTATCATTCTCCTTCTCTGAATGTTTGCCAGTTAATTCCAGCAAATTTATGACTCCCATTTTCCTTTGATATAATAAAGTATAAAGGGGCGCCTGGGTGGCTTAGTGGTTTAAGCCTCTGCCTACGGCTTAGGTCATGATCTCAGGGTCTTGGGATCGAGCCACACATCGGACTCTCAGCTCAGCAGGTAGTCTTCTTCCCCCCACCTCCTCTGCCTCTCTGCCTGCTTGTGATCTGTCAAAACTTTAAAAAAGTAACTTTTCATAGATCTCTCAGGACAATGAACATCTTTAAGGCTTTTATGGGACAGAATCACTCCTATCATATTTTTAACATGGTTCTAAAAAAGTTTGACTTAATTACTCCCACCAATTTTGTATCACCCATCACATTGTGTGATGCTAATTCATTCCAAATGAACTGTCCCACTGGAAGTGTGTGTGTGCAGCACTGCCAACTCAGGGAGGCCAAAAGAACATTTTATTGGTACTATGTACTCATCTGGGGAAGGGTTGCTAAATTGTTCTATAAAAAAATCTCTAAGACACTTAATTTATCACATTGCTTGGAGCACAGACTCTATCTTTTGAGGTTTGCTCTGTGAAAACAGGCCCTACAGCATCATTAGGCGAATGAGAGACTATATGGAAAACAAAATGAAAACTTTGACCCTTTGAAATCCTATTCCACTATTGAGGAGAGAACAGAAGGCAAGCGAGTACAAATCACAAGCTGACACCTGCACCCTCCCCCACCCCAGCCCCCCACTCCTGGGGGTGGGGGAACATGGCGGGGGTGGGGGTGGGGGTGGGGGACACTCCTCCAGGAATCTCCAATTATCTTGATGTTAATACCTTGCTAGAGGGAAAATCCTTGAAAATGGCAAGGCCTCTGGTATCCCATTTCTTATAGGTCCTCTTTAGCATATTAAAGTTCTTTAGAAATCTTCCTTTTCCCTTACCTCCCCCAAAACCCATAGTTCATAACCAGCTGCCGGTCATAACCCCAGTGTGGCAGCTCTTTCTGCCTATAGGTCCTGTCCCCATGCTTTAACAAACCATTTTGCACCAAAGACATCCCAAGAATTCTTTCTTGGTCCTCAGCTCTGGACTCCACCCCACCGACCCTAACATATTCTGAAACTTCATCAACCCCACTGAATGTGGGGCTTTGAGTCTTTACAACAGGATGCTGAGCTTTGGTGCAGAATTGGTGAGTACTTTCTCTCCTCTTCCTTCACTCTCATTTCAGGGGCTTTTCAAGGAGTGTGGGCTTATTGGAACACTTGTGTGTTGATTGCTCAGACTGTAATCCTGACAGTGGCTGCTCTATGGGTAGAGAAAGCCTGCCTTTTGGCGGGAGGTTAGTACCCTAACCGGAATGGTAGTAAGACCCAGAAATGTGATGACCTCTTTACTCCTGTTCGTCCGTCTGCCGCTTCCAGTCATCGAACAGAAGAATGAGGCACAAACAAGTCAGCTGCAAGAGATTGGGAGCAAGGGACAACAGTCGAAAAGACTGCTGCTCCGAGCTACTCCACAGTCTCACTTTCATTAGATAGAAAAACAGAGGAACCGATGAAGGTCAAACATTAGTCACAGGTCTTGTGGACAAATGAGGAGGAGGATGAACTTTATAGTTAACCAAGCACATTCAAAGGACTCATCTAACAACAGGCGCTTCTGGGAAGAGAAAGGAGCGACAATGGAAAAGGGAAGCAGGCGGTCTGTGTTTCCACCCTGACCAGGCGTTCCCAGCTGCTCGGCTTCCCGGAAGCAGGCGGCGTTCCGCCCTGAGCGAGCCGGGCATCCCCAGCTGCCCAGCTTCATGGTCGTATATCGTCCTTCTCCCCAAAGACCTGTTGCCAGTGTAGGTTTTTCTTAGGCCATATCTAAATGTGCTTGGTAACTAGTAAAATCCTCCAGGGGTTATAGTTTAAGTAACACATTGTTCTGAGGGGCAGTAGCATCTCCCCCTTTTTGTGAAGAAGTAGAAAAGTTGATTTTGCAGCTTCTTGATTCTTCAGTCGTTGGAGGGATTTTCGCATGCTTCTGAGGACTAAGTATAAAAAGATTATAGCAGTAAGAATAATCATTCCACCTAGAACACCGAGACCAGTTTGTTTGATCCAAGTAGAAGGGTTTAAAGCAGACAGAATATCATTAACTGAGTAAAACTCACTCCTGGAACTGATTGTAATGATGAGTGAGTAATACTTAGAATAATATCTTGAAGTTGTTTAATAAAGTTAGATTATCACCATAACAGTTAGTTAATATGCCAGTGAATTTTGCTCAAAGATATTTCTGATTCATTATAGGCATGGGGAGTAACAAACATTCCAGTCACATAAAATATGAAGTCTAAGCTTTATATGCTGAAGATCATCTCCCATATCTATCATGGTTGTTTCTAAATCAGATTCGTTCATTTTTTTTTTTTTAAGATTTTATTTGTCAGAGAGAGTGAGCACAGGCAGACAGAGTGGCAGGCAGAGACAGAGGGAGAAATCCTGGGATCATGACCTGAGCCGAAGGCAGCCGCTTAACCCACTGAGCCACCCATGCGCCCCTGTTCATCTCATTTTTGATCCATGATCATTTGTTGATTCCAGGCTTTGCTAGCATTCTCGTGCCACTTCTGTACAAATTGTGTGGTTTGTACGGTTTGATGCAAGGCTATTCCTGCAGTGGTAGCTGTAGCAGTAATGGCTATTAATTCCTAAAATAGCTGTTATAAGCAACCCAAGAAATCTTTTTGTTCTATGGACCCAGTCCTTCAATACTGTTAAAAGTGTATGTGCATCTGGAGAGCTTTCCCAAACACGGTGGTGTTTCACCTGTAACCAAATGCCTATTCTTCTAGCTAGGAGAAGGATAGAATTGTCTGTATAAAAACATTCTTATCGGGGCACCTGGGTGGCTCAGTGGGTTAAGCCTCTGCCTTCGGCTCAGGTCATGATCTCAGGGTTCCGGGATCGAGCCCCGCGTTGTACTCTCTGCTCAGCAGGGAGCCTGCTTCCCCCTCTCTCTCTCTGCCTGCTGCTCTGCCTACTTGTGATCTCTCTCTCTGTGTCAAATAAATAAATAAAATCTTAAAAAAAAAAAACATTCTTATCTACACAGGTGAACATTTTACAGCTGAGACCATCTATTTCTCTATTGCTATGATCAAAAGTCATTTTTCCAGTAACAAAAACATAGGGATCTCTAACACAAGATTTTACCTATTCTTCATCCATAAGGAAAAAAAGAAAATGCATAGTTATTAGACTGATCAATGTTAAGAGCTGTTCCAAACTCTTATGCAATTTAAAGCAGTGGTGACCTTCCTTGTCTTTTATGGTAATTAACAAAAGGAGAGGGCATAGAAAGTCTTTGCCCAAGCCAGACCAGAGGTGTATCTCCTGAGGTTAAGGTTTGTGGTAAAATGGGATCATCAAAAACTTGCCATTTTAAATTTTGATGAGAGGAGCAGGGTTCCCCCAGTGCAATTGGTGACTGCCATCCCCTTAGGGGACCAGTCCCATGCAATTCCATAGGAATCTTTAACAATAATACTGGGGTGAGAAGCTCGACAATCCTTCCATCAAGGGTAAATTCCCTCATCAGATCACATTTGTGTTAGTTTGCATTTGGGAATAGGGGGTGCTGCTGGGTTATAGCTAGGACCCCAATATTCATCGGCTTGGAATCCTTTAGCGGAGAGTAAATGTAACTTAACTTTAGTCAGATAATTTTTAGTAGGAAGGTCCAACAACCATCTCTGATCATCAGGGATAAGGCAACTGGAATGATTGCCGATACATATTGGTCTATTTTGACATCCAAACGTAAGATTAGTATTTGTGCCCTCCTCTAAGGGCAATAGCAGCAATCTAGATCTAAGATTCCAGGTACCCATTTCGAAGCATTTAAATAAATTGGGGTACTGTATCTTCTCCCCACTCTACTGGATGGAGCAGGGAAAGATTGGGTATATAAGCCCAGTTAAGTAAAGTTATTTGTGCATAACATCTAGGAGACTTACGGCTACAGTGGTGAAAAGCAAAACAAGGACAGTCTTCCTTAGCAAGTGGTATAGTTTACTTTTTTTTTTTTAAAGATTTTATTTATTTATTTGACAGAGATTCCAAGTAGGCAGAGAGGCAGGCAGAGAGAGAGGAAGGGGGATGTAAGTTCCCTGCTGAGCAGAGAAAGCCCGATGTGGGGCTCGATCCCAGGACCCGGAGATCATGACCTGAGCCGAAGGCAGAGGCTTTAACCCACTGAGCCACCCAGGTGCCCCTAGCAAGTGGTATAGTATAAAGGCAATCCTGTAAATGTAGGATAATTATTGGCCATTCTCATGGGACTAGATTAGGCGAAGGCAGTCCAGGTTGGAGACACTCTATGGGTTGAAATAGCAGAATTAGCCGCACGTAGGTCTGTTAAAAGTCTCCATTTTCCTGATTTTTTCTTAACAAAAACTGGCGAATTCCAAGGACTATGAGATTCTTCAATGTGTCCTTTTTCTATCTGTTCCTCCGCTAAGGCTTGCAAAATAAGTAATTTCTCTTGTGTTAAGGGCCACTGCTCCACCCAAATGGGTTTGTCATTCTTCCAATTTAACTTAATGGGTTGAGGAGCAGTGGCCCTCTGTGAAAAATCTGGGAATCCTCCTTAGGAGAAGGTATAACCAGAGAGGCTTCCCATTGACTTAGTAAATCTTGCCCCCAAAGGTTAATGGGTAAGTCTACAATATATGGTTATAGATAACCCTTTGACCCTTGGGGCCTTCACAGAGAAAAATATTGGAGCTTTGATGTAGATTGCCAGCCTGTCCTAAGCCTGTAATAGTAACTGAAGAGGAATTACAAGGCCATTTCTTAGGCCAATGTAATAAGCTTATGATAGAGACATCAGCTCCAGTTACCAGTTAGACCTGAAAATTCTTTCCTTGTATTTTAAGATGACAAACTGATCTATCTTGATAAATTTTCTCAAGTTAAATATGCTCCAGCTTTTCCAGTACTCCCAAACCCATTGGTGTTTGTTTTTAGATTGACCCTAGAGATAGGGTAAAAGTAACAACGGAGCAATGCAGTCTCCTTTTTGAAAACGGTATGGAGCCACAGTAGTTAACATCACTGAAATTTCACCAGTATAATCTGAATCAACAATGCCAGTATGAACTAGTACTCCCTTTGAAGTAAGGCTAGATCTCCCCAAAAGTAACCCAGTGGTCCCCTTTGGGAGAGGGCCATAAATATTAGTTGGAATTTTAATGGAAAGCTTGGTAGGCATTAAAAGATATTCTCTGGGAGGGGCGCCTGGGTGGCTCAGTGGGTTAAGCCGCTGCCTTCGGCTCAGGTCATGATCCCAGGTCCTGGGTTCGAGCCCCACATCGGGCTTTCTGCTCAGCAGGGAGCCTGCTTCCTCCTCTCTCTCTGCCTGCCTCTCTGCCTACTTGTGATTTCTCTCTGTCAAATAAATAAATAAAATCTTTAAAAAAAATAAAAAAAATAAAAAAAAATAAAAGATATTCTCTGGGAATGGGGATATCTAATCCAGCACTACCAGGCGTGGCATATAAAAATTTAAAACAGTGTATTTGTCCGAAAGCTGGGTGTTATGGGAGAACTGGCCCTCTTGTTTTTCGGGGCTGAGGGCTTGCCCCGAAATTAGTTTCCCTGAAGGGGCAATCCATCCTTGCTAAATTTGGAATGACATTGACTTGCCCAGTGATTTCCCTTTTTGCATTTGGGACAGAGACCAGGTGTTTTATTCTTTACATTTTGCAGAGGAATTTTCCTCTTTGCCTACATTGAGCTTTAGTATGCCCTACTTGCCCACAGTTGAAATATTGTCCTTTAAATTTTCCTGTGGTCAGAGCAGCCATTGCTTGAGCTTACAAATCAGCTTTATAGGTCTCTGTTCCTACTCCTTGGCATAGCTTAATATAATCTGTCAATGTTCCCTTGCCTTTAAAGGCGGCTATCAATTTTTCAATCAGCATTAGCATTCTCAGCTAAAGAATGGTATCCGCAGCCTCAAGATTATTGATCTGTCTTTTGACAACCTCTTGTAATCTTGCAATAAAATCGGTATAGGGTTCTTTTGGACCTTGTACCACTTTTTGAAAGGAAGAGCCCTTCTCTTCCTGAGATTCTGTTCTCTCCCAGACTCTCAAAGAGCAACGCCAGAGCCACTCAATAGCTTCATCACTCATTAGTACCTGATCTTGCACCCGGGCCCATGGCCCAAGACCCATGAGCTGTTCCATAGAAATAGGACTATTACAAGCTCTGTTATGGGCAGCTGTTTCTGCGTGATCTTGCCGCCGTGTTTTAAATTTTAAGAACTCACTTGGAGATAGAACTGTTTTTGCTAGCAATAACCAATCAGTCGGAATAAGTCGATTGCCTTCTGCGATGCCTTGAATGATTCCCATTGTAAATGGAGAATTAGCTCCATAGTTTTGTACTGTTTTAGTTCCTTCAATAATTTGAAGGGAAATGACCCATGTTTGGCCTCATAGACACCATTAGGGTTGTTAGGATCATGTCCTGGAGGGACATGTTCTGTAATAACCGGGAATTAAAATGTAAGGCACCTCGGTCTCCTGCTCGCTGTGCTTCAAGGAGGCCTTTTTGAATGGCTGAGAGCATGTACTTTTCATGTTTTTCATTAAATGGTGCCTTCTTATAAAGCAGCAGAGCCGATGGCAACAGTGCATGGGCACCTTTTGTTCTGTTACTGGAGGAGGAAGAGGGGGGAGATTCCTCCTCTATATATTCCTTTCTGGTGGCTTTAATAATTTCATTCTCCTCCTGGATGGCATGTTCAAATTTCTCTTTTTTAGTTTCTCCTGAACATTCATTATCGCTCTCCGAATCAGGGGTCTGTAAAGGTTCCAAACCCGAGCGAATGAGGGTCCAAGTAGGCCATAAGGGAATTGGAATTGGCTTTCCTTTAGTATGCAAAAGTTTTAACTCATGACCTACTTTTTCCTATGTTTGTAAATCTAAAGTCTCTAATATAGGGAACCAGGAGCAATGTTGAGCCTTCTCAATAAACGTTAAGGGCAGTAATCGGTTGTGCTCTCTTGATTACCCACACCTTAAGTACCCACAACGCACCAGCGGGAAAAAGACACGGCCGTGCAAAACTCACGTCGGGGCTTCTTCTCCTGTTTTGTTTCTGGTCTGATCCCTATTCGGGGACCACTTGCCTTCCAGTCGGTGAATGGGAGAAGAATTAGGAACAAACAAATCAGCTGCAAGAAAAGGGGAGCAAACGACAGCAGTCAAAAAGCCTACTACCTCGAGCTACTCCACAGTCTCACTTTTATTAGATAGAAACAATAGCCAACAGAGGAACCGATGAAGGTCAAACATTAGTCACAGGTCTTGTGGACAAACAAGGAGGAGGATAAAGTTTGTAGTTAACCAAGCACATTCAAAGGACTCATCTAACTAACAACAGGCGCTCCTGGGAAGAGATAACGGAAAAGGGAAGCAGGCGGTATTTCGTTCCACCCTGAGCTGACCAGGCGTTCCCGGGTCCCGGGCTTCCCGGAAGCAGGTGGCATTCCGCCCTGGGCGTGCGAGGCGTTCCTGGCTGCCCAGCTTCGCGGTCGTATGTCGTCCTTCTCCCCAAAGACGTGTTGCCAGTATGTGTTTTTCTTAAGGCCATATCTAAATGTGCTTGGTAATTAGTAAAATCCTCCCCGGGTTATAGTTTAAGTAACACATTGTTCCGAGGAGCAGTTGCATCTGTTCTTCCTTCCTTCCTTTCTTTTTGGCAGAGAGAGACACAGGGAGAGAGGGAACACAAGCAGGGAGAGTAGGAAGAAGCAGGGCTCAATCCCAGGACCCTGGAATCATGACCTGAGCCGAAGGCAGACATTTAATGACTGAGCCACCCAGGCGCCCCTTTATTCCTGTTCTTGGGCATGGGACAGCCACCTAAGTCATCAGGACCGCTGTCAATCTTAACTCCTGTGTGTGGTTTCCAGCTGATTGATCTAACGTGATCCTCTCAACATCCTGGTCTGGCCGCTTCTGGTTGCAGGACCTCCACTGGGGATGAAGGTTTAGAATACAGGTGAGGTTCAGTGGGGTGGAGTCTGGAGCCGACAACCAAGAAAGAATTGAGACGTCTTTGGTGCAAAATTTATTTAAGCATGGGGACAGGACCCGTGGGCAGAAAGAGCTGCTTCCCTGAAGTTGTGAGGGGTGGCAGGTTAAGTACTATGGGGTTCAGGAAGGTAAGGAAAAAGGGAGGTTTCAATAGAACTTTCATATGCTAAAGATGACCTATAAGATACCAGATACCAGAGGCCGTGCCATTGTCAAGGTTGTTTTTCCCTTCTAAACAGGGTATTAACATTAAGATAGTTGGGAGATTGCTAAAGAATGTCACATATGTCCCACCCAGAAGTGGGGGTGGGGAGACTTTGCAGGGTGTCAGCCTTTTGCTTTGTCCTCAGCCAGGCTTCTGTTCTCTCATCCCAGGGAGCTGGCTGAAACCAGTACCCGACTGAATTAAAATCCAACCGGGACATTTCTTAGGGAAGTTGGCTGTCAGGACCACTGTGTGTGGGAATGTTGCTTAGACCATGATGGATTTCAATTTTTACTGTTTCTTGTCAGTGTCCACTACGAAGTACTTAAAGCCTCAAAATTCGGTAATTTTCCCTTGTAAAAGTTTTCTAGTATTTTCCATGGGTTAAAATGACAGGGCAGTATGAAACCTTCAGGACAGACGGTGGCGCGGCATGGCATGGCATTTCAGTACATTCACCAGGCACCCATCTGTAGTCTAGGATGCGATGGGGGAGGGGAAGGATGCCAGCACCCCTCCAGGGCCTTTGATGGTAGGAATGCCTTCACGGGGAAGGCAGGATCGTGGTAAATAGCGATGTCTTGTTTGAGGGATGCCTCCATTCGCTTTTTACACAGGGGAACATCTGACGTATCTCACATGGGATGCCAGCCAGGAGTCAGGGGGATTTGATAATAGACCTTCTTTACTTTTCTGGGAGCATGGCCCCAGTAGGCTTCTTCCGTTCCCAAGGAGTCTACCTTGGGGTGCCTCTTAACCCACTGGAAGGAAACTGCATTGCAAAACTTAGGAAAGGACTGAGTTTCTGGAACACTGCATGGCCTCCGTGGGATCTATCAGTCAGATCTCCTCAGCAGGAAATAGGGCGAACGGACCTAGGGAACCTTCATTGCTATACCTGGGCCTCCACTGCTTTACACTGGGACCCTGACCTAAGGACCTCCTGCAGAATGTGTTTGCCCAAGTATGTCTGGCTAGTCACCCCCTCCTGACATATTGGATGATAATTACGTAACTGAGCCACCTCCTGGTAAACCCAGGTTGCTGGCAGGTATGCAGGCCATCCTTAGCAAAGGGGACACTGACTTTCTCTCTCTCTGTTCCTCCTAACAGATGTGGGGGCTTCTCCTTCACTAACTTCCTGGGTTGACGGCTATAACTAGAGCCAACTGGGGTTCATCTCCCTTTGGATAGAGACATTAAGGACTATTCCCAAGCAGCTACCCAAACTCCCTTTGTTTCAGGGAAATTCCCTCTTCTCTGGCCTGATCTGGACTGCCTAACCCCTCCCCCCCCTGCTGGCAGGAAAACATGGCGTCTGCTCCTCCGTTGGAGCTGATGAGCTCTGACACAGAGAACCCCTCCTCTGCCTCCCGACAGCACTTTGTCTCTTCTGTCTCCCCTTCCCCTGTTTCTGCACCAGTGTGGATACCACCTGCGTGACCAACCTCTAGACCCTTCTTGGTGCCTCCACGGCTCCTCCTCTCTTCACAGTCAGGGAGCGAGAAGAGCACCCCCTGGACCTCCTACCTCCACTCCAGATATCCCACCCGTGTCTCAGGTAAACTCTGGAAGTGGGGTGGGCCCAGGTGGAATTCCATCAGTACTTGAACTAAGTCTGTTGGTTAATTAAGAGACGTGTCTTTAAAGTTACCAGCACTGAATGTGAAACTTACTCTGTTGAGGTTTGCTGAAAGTCAAATAAGCTAATATCTCTGTTGCAATTTGTTAGCAAAAAGATGACTAAACTGATGATTCAATGTCTGTCTCGAAGTTTTCATGGGTAGTTGTTCAGATAGTTTTCAAAGTCGTTGGACTTGGATGATAAATGGAATTAAATTCATTGGACATCTAGGTCTTTTCCAAAGAGCATAAAGTGCTAAGTCATTAATTACTGGACATAGGTTGGTGCTTTTGACTTCTTATTGCAAAGAAATGAAGGATATTTAAATCTGTTGGTAAACATGTTTTGTGGTTAATGGAGTCACAAATTTGCCATCTAATGAATGCTGATGTAACCGTTCACCATTGGTCATTCCTTAGTCTTCACTGGAGATTAAGGTTTCTAAAGAATGCAAAATTAGAAGTGACTAATGAGAATGCATTTTTGTGGAAGGTAAATGGTAATTTTGTCCTAAATAAGATGGTTGTTTGGAAAGATGGCTTGGGACAAAATCTGAATGCAAAGGAAAGTTGTAGAAGGTTTGTGGAAGAAAAATTTTGGAACGGAATTTTAGGTGTGGTCAGGGCAGACTAAGATGAACATAAACAGATTTTAAAGTAAACTGACATAAGATTGAAAGTCTGCTTTCTCTCTGTTCAAATTTTGCACCAAAGACATCTCGAGAATTCTTTCTTGGTTGTTGGCTACCACGGAGCCTCACTTAGTCTAAGACTTCATCAGCGAAGGTGATATAATACCTTTGGCAAGAACGGAGGTACATATAACACTGTGTATGGGAGCGTGCAGATAGAAGATCCCACAGGGAACTTTTGCAAAATGCTAATGCAGCTTATTCTGTTTAAATATTAGGGGTTTTGGGGGGCACCTGGGTGGCTCAGTGGGTTAAAGCCTCTGCCTTTCGGCTCAGGTCATGATCCCAGGGTCCTGGAATTGAGCCCCGCATTGGGCTCTCTGCTTTGTGGGGAAACTGCTTCCTCCTCTTTCCCTGCCTGCCTCTCTGTATACCTGTGATCTCTGTCTGTCAAATAAAATCTTTTTCTTTTTTTTTAAGATTTTATTTATTTGTCAGAGAGAGAGAGAGCAAGCACAGGCAGACAGAATGGCAGGCAGAGGCAGAGGGAGAAGCAGGCTCCCCGCCAAGCAAGGAGCCCGATGTGTGACTCAATCCCAGGACGCTGGGATCGTGACCTGAGCCAAAGGCAGCTGCTTAACCAACTGAGCCACCCAGGCGTCCCTCAAATAAAATCTTTAAAAAATATATTAGGGGGTTTTTGGGTAGGAAATGTTTGTTAAGAATGTTCTTTTCATAAGCTTAATGACATTGAGTGCTTTTCTCCCACTAACAGGTTTTTTTTGTTGTTGTTGTTGTTGTTTTGTTTTTTTTTAACATTTCCATCTAGTTTCATTTTCTGGTTCAGTGATAAAGAGCTCCCTAGATAGCCCCTTTTTAGCACCTAATGCCCTGCAAGCTGATCTCCAGTGGGGGTTGTTTAATCAAAGCAAAATGAAACTTTAATCTATAGTCACATTTGGGAAGGGCTTGTAATTTCATATTTTATTTACTTATATTTATCTCCCTTTCATAGAAATACTGTACCAACTAACCAAGATTCCCGTTTTTAAACTCAAACCAATGCACCCCTCCCAAAAACCAAACTCTGGACTACTTTTCTCAAAGTGTTTCTAGAGAACTCCAGTTGTTGCTAGTCCTTTCATGGATCTTTTAAATTTTCCACTTCAGGCCCCTGGGCAAATGCTAGAGCCCCAGGCAAGCTTGAAATTAATCACTACTACTGTTCAGATCCCTTTCCTCTTGTCCTAGGATTTTTTTTTTTAAGATTGACATTTATAGGGGCGCCTGGGTGGCTCAGTGGATTAAAGCCTCTGCCCTTGGCTCAGGTCATGATCCCAGGGTCCTGGGATCAAGCCCCGCGTCGGGCTCTCCTCAGCAGGGAGCCTGCTTCCTCCTCTCTCTCTCTGCCTGCCTCTCTGCCTACTTGTGATCTCTGTCTGTCAAATAAATAAATAAAATATTAAAAAAAAAAAAAAGATTGACATTTATAATGCCTTCTGCATACCCCGGTCCTACCTATGTCCCAGTACTCCCAGCATGGATGGAACACTCTCCACAACTTCCTTTATGAGTAGCAGGAAAACTTAGTGATTGTCCCCCTATTAAATATCCCAGATCAAATTCAAATTATACTGTCCATATAATCTAACCTAGGAAAGCACTTCTTTGAATTTGAGAGGATGTGAAATGCCCAAGGTAACTGTGTGCCTTCTTAAAATGCATGTTCACTTTAATACCATTTTTTGTCTTAGAATGTGACCTTGGATAGGACTAGTTAGAGCCAGATACTTTCAAAGCACTTAGACTTTGTGCCATAATTTAGATCACAATACGAATGTAGCCACCATCTCTGCCTCATTAAAAGGGCATTTCTGATGTTTTTGCCTGCTCTCTGAAAGGCGAATAAAAAGACAAATCAACAAGAGTGGGGGAATGTTGACAAAGAAGTAGAGAGTGGTGGTCTGAGTCTTATGAACACAATTCTTACCTTCCTTGGTGCCACAGTAAGGATCCACCATAGAGCAGGGCCAGGTACTGTTGGGGTTAATGGGGAGCTGGAAATCAGCAGGAGTACCCTGCTTGCTAAAATCTAACACAGAGGGCGCTGGGGGCGATGGAAGGTTTGGGAGGAGGGCGATGCCTTTGGAATGCCCTGGCCTGCTCCCCACTCTGCTGTGGGAATGCCGCAGGGAGGGGCCTTCCCCAGAGCTCTGTTAGTTCTGACAGCTGCCTGGTGACTTCTGAGAGATGGAGGCTTTGGGCCCTGGGCTATGTTTGGCAGAACAGGTAGAACAGGAAGATGAGCATATTGTATCTTTCCCGGAAACAGCTCTTCCTAGTGTCAGTGAGACCTCTTGTTGAGAAACCGTGGTAAGGATTTGCGATTATCCTGAAGGACCCCTAAATCGGGAGCAAAGAAGGGCAAAGGGTCTCCAGGCCTTGATCCCCTTGCCTTGCCTCTCTGCAGCAGCAAAGTCTGGAGTAATCTTTCATCCATCGGCACAGGGATTGCTGCCCATTCCTGGCAAGGTACTACTTTTCTGAAATCATGTGTTCTCATGAATTTTTTGAAGTATAATTAATATGCAGTCTTATATTAGTTTCAGGGATACAATATAATGGTTCATCAATTCTGTACCTAGCTCGGTGCTCATGAAGATTGGTGAACTCTTCCTCTCTTTTATCTATTTAAGCAACCAACCCCCTCACTTCCCTCTGGGAACCATCAGCCTTTTCTATTTAAGAATCTTTTTTGTCTATTTTTCTTTGTTTGCTTCTTAAATTCTACATGTGAATAAAATCATATTTGTCTATCTCTACCTTATTTCACCTAGCCTTATTCCCTCTGGGTCCATCTTTTTTTTTTTTTTTTGCAGATGGGAAGATCTCCTTCTGTTTTATGGCTAATGAATATTACATTGTACATATATGTCCCATCTTCTTGATTCATTCATCTAGCAGTGGACACTTGGGTTGCTCAGCAACAAAACAAAAAGGCAACCCTCCTCATTGGGAAAAGAGATTTGCAAATGATCTATCCGATAAGGGGTTAATATGAAGAGGAAAATGACCCAGAGCAGGCCCAGGCCAGGAGGCCCCAGAAAATGGCAAGTTACTAACAATAAACTAGAGATAAGCAATAGTCTTACTGGCAGCAAGAGCTCACCAGCCCTTTCTGCTTCTGTGAACAGGCTTCCTGCCACAGGCTCCCTGCACTCCTGTTCCAGCCCAAAGCAGCCCCTGCTCCCCTGGTTTAAACCCACCTCCCAGCAGTCAGCATAGCTCTAGGTACCTGACTGCCTGCAGTCCCCTGTGAAAGCCTTGTGACCCCCTTGCCTGGGGCCCAGAGTTTGAAGCATGAGCTCATCCGGGTCCCCTGGCATGAAATAAATCCGAGTACTCCTACTTCTCCAAGTGTCCCTTGAGCTCTTGCTGGTCTGATTTTCACTTTTCTGCAACAAATATCCAAAACGTGTAAAGAACTGATACAACTCAGCTCAAAAAATCCAATTACAAATGGACAGAGGAGCTGAATAGACAATTTTTCCAAAGGCAACATACATATATGGCCAACAGAGACATGAAAAGATGCTTAACATTGCTCACCATCAGGGAAGGCAAATAAAAACCATGGAGAACTGTCACCTTACACCTGTCAGAATGGATAATATAGAAAACACAAGACATAGCGAGTGTTGCTAGGATGTGGAGGAAAAGAAGTTGTGTGCACCATGTGGTAATGCAAACTGGGGCAGCTACTAGGAAAAACAGTATGGAGGTTCCTGAGAAAAATTGAAAATTGAAATATCATATCTTCCACTAGTTAGTATTTACCCAAAGAAAACAAAAACACTTACTTGAAAAGATACAAGTTTTCCTGAATTTTTTACCAATAAGTTATTCTCTAAAAAGTGTTCAAGTGTATTAGGATTCATCAAGCTAGAAGTCCACAGAGTTGTCAATGAATGACAAGATTCATGGATTCCACAGAACTTTGTGGATCTGGAGGTTTTCTTCTGTTAACACATTTTTATTAATAAATATAAATTGTAATAAGAGTTTTTATTTCCAAAATTTATTTTATAATCCGTAAAAAGTAAGGTACCTAGTAAACACAGATACTGTCTACAAAGTCAACTTGTAACTCTCCTAGAGGACTTTTAACTTTTCTTGACAGTCATCATCATGTCTAAAAATAATACATTTATACTTCTAGTTCTTGGAATGTCTTTTCTTTCATTTCGTAGGTTGGATCTGATGTTTGCTTATTACTTCTTGAAGCAACCTCCTTAAGAAAGGAATGTAAAAGAGGTAAATTTTCTGTTTTTCTGTTTGAAAATGGTTTTATTCCATACCAGTATGGTTAACAGTTTGGTAGCTGATGAAAGTGCATGTTGAATCTTCTCTTATTGGTTTCTTGGTAATTGATAGTACTTTTTGAATATTATTTATATTATATTGAAAATGTCTTTTATTATTTCCACTTTTACCTTCTTTGTTTTATTTCAGTCCTTCTGAAATTTCATGATGATGTGTCTGTGTATGAGTCTCTTTCGAAAGTGTTAGATTCTCTATTGAGCCTTTTTCTTTTTGTTGTCACTCTCTCTTCTATATCTATATTCCAAAATATTTAGTAAACTGTTCAACCTTATATTTGTTTGAAATTTTTTTTAAAGATTTTATTTATTTATTTGACAGAGAGAGATCACAAGTAGACAGAGAGGCAGGCAGAGAGAGAGAGAGAGAGAGGGAAGCAGGCTCCCCGCTGAGCAGAGAGCCCGACGCGAGACTCGATCCCAGGACCCCGAGATCATGACCTGAGCCGAAGGCAGCGGCTTAACCCACTGAGCCACCCAGGCGCCCCTGAATTTTTTATTTTTAAATTTTTTAAAGGTTTTATTTAGTTATTTGACAGACAGAGATCACAAGTAGGCAGAGAGGCAGGTAGAGAGAGAGAGAGGAGGAAGCAGGCTCCCTGCTGAGCAGACAGTCCGACGTGGGGCTCTATCCTAGGACCCTGGGATCATGACCCCAGTGGAAGGCAGAGGCTTTAACCCACTCAGCCACCCAGGCGCCCCTGTTTGAATTTTTAAAAATAATTTTGTCAATCATGTTTAAAAACATGATCCAGTACATTCAAGAAAAGAAATCTCTGTAGGTCTTTGAACTGTTGAATTTTAGAAGCAAAACCCTTTTTTCTGGGGACACAGAACCTTACCCATAACCAAAATTAAGAAGTAGTAGTAGTAGTCTCTGCCCTTCCTCTCCACCTCCCCTACTTCCTCCTCTTCCTCCTCATCCCACTACTGGTGATGATGTAATGCTGTTGGGGATATAAATTAATATAACCTTCCTGGAGGGCGCTTGCTTAGTAGAGACCGAAGCTTTAACAGCATGACTATGACCTAACCGCTCATACATACAGAGTCTACCTCTAAAAATGTATAACTAAAAAATTGTAAAAATACCATAGAAATGTATTCAAGAATAGGATAACTCATGGCCAAGACTGAGAAAATATATCAGTTAAGTTACACTTAGGTGCAAGTAACCAGTGAAAAGTTCCTGAATTAATAGAGTGACTTATTTCAAATTAAAATATTAAAATGGGTAGATTTGGCATCAGTTAATTCAGTGGCTTATACATATCATTAAAGAAGTTGGATTCGGGGGCGCCTGGGTGGCTCAGTGGGTTAAGCCGCTGCCTTCGGCTCAGGTCATGATCCCGGGTCCTGGGTTCGAGCCCCGCATCGGGCTTTCTGCTCGGCAGGGAGCCTGCTTCCTCCTCTCTCTCTGTCTGCCTCTCTGCCTACTTGTGATTTCTCTCTGTCAAATAAATAAATAAAATCTTAAAAAAAAAAAAAAGAAGTTGGATTCGTTTCTCATATTGGCCTATGGTGCCTGTCTACAATTAAACTGGCAAGAATTATGCTATTACAGGATTTGATTAGACTAAACAGGATTGAGACGAATTTCTGAAGAAGTTGTTGAGGTGATGTTGGTAATTAGCATGGTGGCTAAGCTTCCCACTGGAATTGATTAATTAAAGTTCTCAAATTTTGTATGACCACACAGGAATGGATCTCACAAAGGTCTGAAGCTAGGACCCACTGACCTTTGTTTTGGGGTGACTAAATTTAACTTTATTGAATCTCAAAGAGAGTTCATAAGAGTTGGTTTGTGCTTAGAACCTAGTGCAATAGACAGAAAGATATTCAGGTCTCCAGAGCAGCTGAGACAGAGTTAGGCAGGGGTTTTGGGGATGGGTGGCAGAACACAGGAGTACAAAACAGGGAAGGTAAGCTTTTAAAATCCGTCCACATTCTCACCGTGCATAAGTGGAATGAATCCTTATACCTCACAAACCACTTATACCTCACATACCTGAAGTGAGCTATTTTGGGGTTTAGACATTGACCCCTGGACAAATTCCTCTTTTGTTCAGTCATTCCCATAAGCTTACATAACTTGTTACGTTGAAAAAGTCCCATCCTGTGTCCTTCAGTGTTTTTCTATCACTGATACAGTTATCCGTGCCAATAATCATGTGGGCGGTGTACTGTGCAAGTCTCACAATTTTAAGAAAATTGTAAAATACTTAGGACAAACATTTAAGGATAGAAACTTCTTTTTTTTTTTTTAAAGAATTTATTTATTTATTTGACAGAGATCACAAATAGGCAGAGAGGCAGGCAGAGAGAGAGGGGGAAGCAGGCTCCCCGCCAAGCAGAGACCCCAATGCAGGGCTTGATCCCAGGACCCTGAGATCATGACCTGAACCAAAGGCAGAGGCTTTAACCCACTGAGCCAACCAGGCACCCCAAGGATAGAAGCTTCTATCTTACTATGACATTGTGCTCATAAAATAGTGTTATTTTTTTTTAAAGATTTTATTTATTTATTTGACAGAGAGAAATCACAAGTAAGCAGAGAGGCAGGCAGAGAGAGAGGAGGAAGCAGGCTCCCTGCCGAGCAGAAAGCCCGATGCGGGGCTCGAACCCAGGACTTGGGATCATGACCTGAGCCGAAGGCAGCGGCTTAACCCACTGAGCCACCCAGGCGCCCCTAAAATAGTGTTATTTTAAAAATTAATTGGGACTGGATGAAAAAGAGTAAGATTCAATCTTAGAACTTCAGATGAGCAGTAATCTGTGTGTACCAGAGACAAATGCTTATGTCTGTATAATTCACTGGGAGTTTCCAAAATTTATGTGATTTGGAGAAACTCTTTGGAAATTCTGCAGGTAGAAGAAAAACATTATAGAGACAATATCAACATTTAGAGAAAATAATTTGAACTTTGCTTTTTGGTATAGGGATGTGATGATGATGATGATAATAAAATACCAATGGCATGTATCTATCTGCTTAACCTCATTCATGGAGTAAGTGCTTTTGCTGTTGAAAGGAGAAATTCATCAGAGCTTTAAGTGTTCGCCTTTTTAAATGCAAATGATAGTAGTGCTGAAATAGCAAACTGAATTGAGGACAATACATCACTAAGTAAGTTTTTTAATTCAAGATAAATAGGTAAAGCATAAGCAATAACAAGGACTGATCATGAGTAACTTCAAATAGTCTGATTTTAGCACATCACAAAGTAAACTCAGAATTTTCGTGAGAGGAAGGGATCTAGTAGCCATCTGTGGAATTTGAAATAGTATAACTTTTCAGCAAAGGAAGAGACATAAGCTTGATCCACCTTCCAGTGTCTCATGTTATTTTTCCTTATTTTCTTGCATTTTTCTCCAATTCCAATAACATGAACAGATTCACAACATACTTAAATAGCAAAGAACATAGGATATACTCATATTCAACTGTCAGGTACAGATCAAATAATTGAGGTCCTTTATCCTTTTAGAAAAAGACATCTGTAAGACGTCAAAATGTCCTCTCTTTAAAGATAGGTTATAGAGGTGAATGGCTAAGTGCATAACCATGAGATGTCATGACCTGGGTTTGAATCATAGTCAGATGTTTACTAATCAAGTAATCTGGTCAAGTCTTTTAAAATGCCTAAGCCTTAGCTTTTTTTTTTTTTTTTTTTTGGTCTCCATCCACCTGTATTCTTTGGGTCATTATGAGGAATAAATTAAATAATGTATATTAAAAGTTACATAAAGTTTTTGGAAAATCTTAGCAAATGGATCTAGTGTGGATCACTATCCAGGCAAAACTTCCTGAAAACTATTGATAAACCATCACCAAAACATCATTATATGTAAAATATTTTTTCAAAAAACGGTAAAAAGGAAGCTCTGTCTCAAATTAGAAAGAAAAAGAAGAGAATCTCAGAGAAAAATCAAGTTGATATAGGTGATCCTTGCCTGGGCCTGAGGACTTGGTGTCCATGTGGACTGTGGAAAACAGTGACATGACCTTACTTGAAGACAAGGTTGAAGCTGGCTATAAAGAAGACCACTCACAAAGCTGGGGCACTTGAAGTGACAGATTATCTCTAAAAATGAAGGAGAGAAGCTATAGAATGTAATTTTTCTTTCCTTTATGCTATGAATGGGAAAAATAAAAAGGTCTTTGAAAACTTGAATTCCCAGTCCTGGACCACACATGAGAAGAGATCAGAATTCCATAAGACAACACAACTTTAAAATATGACATAAGAGAGCCAAATCAATATCTAGAAATGAAAATACAGAGTGATTTTTAATATAATAAATAGCCTAAAAATTGTCAAATGAAAAACATTAAAGAACTGTTTGACATGGGAATACACACACATGAGAAATAGGAAGAAAAGAGAGGGTTCTAGCACATTTGTAATGGTAGTTTCCAGATGGAGGAATACACAGAATATGGGACAGATTACAGCTGTAGGGAATGGACTGGAAATTTATGGGTTTGACGAACGAAAATAAAGACCTGAATGCATAATTGAAGAATCACAAATGAAGCAGAGAAAACACCCAGAGATATAATAGTTAAAATAAAAAAGAATGACACTTAGATGCAATATGGCAATACATAAGAGGTCAAAAGTCCAAGTGAATACCTCTCTGATTTGTAAACAGTAAAAAAATAAAATAAAATACGTAGTTTTCTATATTTTCTTTGGGAAAACATCAAACAGAGCAAAATGAAGCCATTTTTCAGGAGTAAGACACAATATTACTAATAATCTGACATTCACAGAATGAAAATGTCTTCAATAAGAAATGAGTTATCATGGGCGCCTGGGTGGCTCAGTGGGTTAAGCAGCTGCCTTCGGCTCAGGTCATGATCTCAGGGTCCTGGGATCGAGTCCCGCATCGGGCTCTCTGCTCAGCAGGGAGCCTGCTTCCCTCTCTCTCTCTCTCTGCCTGCCTCTCCATCTACTTGTGATCTCTCTGTCAAATAAATAAATAAAATCTTTAAAAAAAAAAAAAAAAGAAATGAGTTATCAATAAGAAGCAAGACAGTCTGTATAGAAATTCAGCTTCTGGCCAGGATGAAATAACAGGAAACAGATCTGTGCTTCCAAGTGAAGCTATCTAAAAAGCAAACAAGGTTATGAAAAAGTGGTTTTCAAGACACTGGGCATCACAAAATGAAGAAAAAGAATCCCTTAGAAATGGGGTGGGGAGGAACATGAGCCCTAGAAAGACCCATTAAGACTTTTCAGTCTGGGGCATTCCAGAGGACAGACCCACATGTAGTTCTATAGGTCTCTGTGTTAGCAGTAGCTGGGAATCTGGAAAGCTAGCAGACTGAACTGAGGATAATACATCACTAGTAAGCTTTTTAATTCAAGATAAATAGATAAAGCACAAGCAATAACAAGGACTTGTCATGAGTAACTTCAAATAGTCTGATTTTGGCACATCATGGAGTAAACTCAATATTCCTGAGAGGAAGGGATCCAGTAGCAGAAGGGGTTCACAGCAGGGAATCCTGTGAGGAAAGAGTCCCGGAGAGAGAATTTCAGAGATTGGTTGAAGGTTCCCTTGAATATTCGGCTGAGTATTACCAGGCATGCATGTGAGGAAACTAATGACCACCAGGAAAAAAGCAGCTAGAAGAATTAGAAGGAACAGAGTGATGTTTACACGGAACTAGGAGTAGGGCCTGCTCTCCTCAGTGATACTGGAAAACTTGGTGATTGACACAAAGTGTTTGAGTTTATGTACTAAAGCTGTAAAAATTCATTTAATGTTCTCTCTTCTCATATCCAGTATCTATGAGTTATGGGTCATTTTTGATGAGGTGATATTTGCCCTCACCCAAGGTTGTATTTTCCTGCACTCTTTCAACTTTTTTTTGGCTTTCCGTGAAGCTAGCATTACCTTTATATAAGAGGTACTCATAAATTCAGCATAAAAATTACTTTATAGCCACTTGTGGTTGATCTGCTCATAAATCCCCAGTCCTGGACCACACATGAGAAGAGATCAGAATTCCATAAGACAACACAACTTTTTTTTTTTTTTAAAGATTTTTTATTTATTTATTTGACAGAGAGAGATCTCAAGTAGACGGAGAGGCAGGCAGAGAGAGAGAGAGAGGGAAGCAGGCTTCCCGCCGAGCAGAGAGCCCGATGCGGGACTCGATCCCAGGACCCCGAGATCATGACCTGAGCCGAAGGCAGCAGCCCAACCCACCGAGCCACCGAGGCGCCCAACACAACTTTTTTTTTTATATATTTGGATTTTATTACGATTTGAATTAAAAAGAAAAAGTTTTGGGGTGCATGGGTGGCTCAGTGGATTAGGGCGTCTGCCTTTGGCTCGGGTCTTGATCCTGGGGTCCTGGGATCGAGCTGCACATCGGGCTCTCTACTCCATGGGAAGCCTGTTTCTCTCCCTCCCCGCCCCCCCCTCCACCTGCCTCTGCCTACTTGTGATCTCTATCAAATAAATAAAATCTAGAAAAAAAAAAAAAAGAAAAAGGTTTTGAGAAATACTAATCCAAGTGACCGCCACAGTCCCCTCTATCCCTGTCATGCTGGTGAAGTTTTAGAATTCGAGTGAGGTTCAGTGGGGTGAAGCCCAGAGCGGATGACCAAGAAAGAATTCTTGAGAACTTTTTGGTGCAAAATGGTGGCTTATTACAGCACAGGACAGACAGGACCCATGGGCAGAGGAGTTGTGAGGAGTGGTGATTATAAGCTAAGGTTAGGGGAGGTAAAGAAAAGGGAGGGTTTGAAAGAAGACACACAGGATACCAGAGGCTTTGCTATTTGCCAAGTTAAGGTGGTTTTTCCTTTCAGTAAGGCATTAACAATAAGATAGTTGAGAGCTTCCTGGAGGAATGTCACACTCCTGCCACCACCTGACCTTATCAATGAGCTTTAGGTTTAGAAGAAATTTAACTTTATTTACATTTTCCTCTGCCTCAGGTCCCCTCAATTGTAGGGAGCTGAAGATGATGTTAGAGCTTCAGGAACTGAGTTATGGGTCTTTGGAAGTTAGGCTGTTGGTAGGAAAGCCTCTTCCTTGTAAATCACTAGGATGTTTGTAAAGTGAGGGAGACTCAGGTCTTGCAGGATTGTGATCTCTACAAGTTAACTATTTGTTTTTCCTTGAGGGCAGCCAGGAGTGCCTGAAGAATGTCACACAAGTCACAAAGGGTGGTTGCGGGGGAGGTGCTGTAGGTTGCCTGCTTCTCCTTACTCCTCAGTTAGCCTTCTGTTCCCTCATCACTGCTATAAAGCTTTATTCCATTAACACCCAAGTAAACAGCCATCCTCCTGACCTATCATCTTAATATTTGACATTCATTTTAACACTGATGTCACCCAAGTAACCTAGTCACAGATTTCTAAACAAAGTAAAAATATTCTGCTAGCCTTTAACTCACAATATGCTATTTGTAGACAAATTCAAGAACCTCTGTTTCTTACAAGTATTATGTCAATATAGTTTCTTTGTTGAAATGTGGAATATTACAGATTGCCCTTCTCAAACCTTGATGTCTAGCAGTATTTTTTACTGTCCTCTATTCCTTACTCAAGGAAACAAAATACAAATAAACTTTATTTTGGTTTTGTCCTGTTTCTCTCCTTCCTGGTCTTCTTCAAGCAAATATCAGTTCATTGATAATTCATTTGGAACAATATCGCCTGTTTCTACCATAGTATTGTCTTCGCTGCCAATCTACCTCAGTGAGGTAGCCAAACAGCCGGCCATAGATGTCTTCCACTTCAGGCCACTCCTGATAGTCC
The DNA here is from genome assembly GCF_902655055.1 of Lutra lutra. Lineage (NCBI taxonomy): Eukaryota > Metazoa > Chordata > Mammalia > Carnivora > Mustelidae > Lutra > Lutra lutra. The sequence goes on from NC_062285.1 coordinate 92,153,203, forward strand.
CATTTTATCCTGAGTAAAACAATACTCTTCTTCTTGAACTACTAGTGTGGGACTGAGAGGAGACTGTGGTATTTAGTAAGACTTGCTCAGGGGTTGAGGGTGAGAAGAACCTGTGTTCTTGGCCTCACAGCCTGTCTTACCTATTTGAATAACTGATAAGACACAGACAAAATCTGATTCATTCAGGTCTATAAAACTGCATGAGGGAGATTAATGAGCCCATACCAAATCATAATTTGCACAGTTTTATGCAGATACATTTGAAAACCTAGATGAAATACATAACAAATTATTTTAAAGTCTTTTTTCTAAATAAGTTTATATATATAATTTTTCCTAAAATAATTCTCCTCAAAATCTATCCCCATAGAGACAGAAAATTCAAAGAGACCAGTGCCAAAGAAAAACTAGGAAAATAATAGTTGAAGAAAATCCCACCAGGGATTTTCACAGGGGAAAGACACCAGGGAGATGCACAGGGGAAGCACACAAATTCTTGGAAAAAAAAAAAAAAAACAAATAACCCTAACCTGCATGAAATATTGTAGAATACATGAAAAAGAACTTTTTAAAAATTTATTTGGCGTGAATACAACATAGATATCAAAACCTGACAAAAATTACAGGTGATTTAAAAAATATATATTATTATAGTTGACTTATAATGTTATATTAGAAATGGATTTAACAGGGGCGCCTGGGTGGCTCAGTGGGTTAAGCCTTTGCCTTTGGCTCAGGTTATGATCTCAGAGTTCTGGGATCAAGCCCCGCATTGGACTCTGTTCAGTGGGGAGCCTGCTTCCACCCCCCCCCCCACTGTCGTCTCTCTGTCTGCCTCTCTGCCTACTTGTGATCTCTCTCTCTCTGTCAAATAAATAAATAAAATCTTAAAAAGAAATGGATTTAATAGATGTAAAATATCGGGGTAGTTATGTATAAGAATAAAAGACAAAAGTATCTGTTTTGTATACCTTCTGAGAGTAAGCATTTGAGATTCTGAATAAAGGATCTGGGAGGACATAAGGAAACCAGCAGAACTTTTGACAATATCACAGGGTTTTAGAAACAAAAAAAGTCTGGAGCTGTCAAGGCAGCCGAATTTGAGGAAATCATGATGCCAGGGTAAAGTGAGGTATAGCAGTTTGTACCTGAAACATCTCATGGATGCATAGGGCCGGTGCTGGGACACCAGCCATGCTGGGAAAAAAAACAAAACAAAACACAGATTTCAGGTCTGGACCTGAAGGAGGAGCTTTCCGGGAGACTTTTCAAGGGCTGTACCCAACAACCTGGGGAGAACAGAGTCAGACTGAGCCTCCCCAAAAGTGGAATTAGTCAATCCTATCTGCCCAACAAGCAATAAAATAGTCTCTGAATGTAAAGATCATCCTACAGAGTTCAAAAATGTATCATACAAAATGTGCTATATTCCAGGGTAGTATTAAGCTAAATTAGAGAAAATCTAAGACCATATGACAGAGTAGAAAACTCACTATGGTAAAGATACAGCTCCAGCTCATTTTGATCTACAGATTGCGTTGAATTGCACTCAAAATTCCAGAAGTTCATATTTGATGGAAAAGAACAATCTTACGCTAACATTTTTTTTTTTTTTTAATTGGGAAAAGAAGCAAAAGAGCAAAGTTAGAGGAACACATGCCTTGGAGACTTACCCTACCACATACTAATACTTATTGAATGAAGTAAATATAACTATTGCAAGGACAGAAAAATACCACAATGAAAGGACAATCTGGAAACACAGCCACCCATAATTGCAAGTCCCCTTACATTTAGAGTTTTAACATGAGTAATGTTTTTAAATGACAAATGACACTGCTCTTCATTCAGGGAAGAATAATTTTTTTCAGTAAATGCCACTCACTCAGGCAGATATTTGTATGAAAAAGGTAAACTTTAACTCAAAATAAATCTGAATGCAGAGATAAGTAAGACCTCCCCACACGTAGCTAGGAATCAATTATTTTTAAAGGAAAAAACTTACTATGAGTGTTCCACCTGCCAAGAGTTTGAGTGTCTGTGTTTTATGTAAGAATAAAGGAGAAACTAACACTACTGGTCAGCAGATAGATTTTTTTTAATCTTTTTAAAAAAATATTTTATTTATTTATTTGACAGAGATCACAGGTAGGCAGAGAGGCAGGCAGAGAGAGAGGAAGGGAAGCAGGCTCCCTGCTGAGCAGAGAGCCCGATGTGGGGCTCCATCCCAGGACCCTGGGACCATGACCTGAGCCGAAGGCAGAGGCTTTAACCCACTGAGCCACCCAGGTGCCCTAGAATAGATTTTTATTAAGAGTGTAGTGTGCTCAGCATTGTCCAAGATATGGCATTACAATAATGAAGAGTTAAAGCATGTTTTTACTACATATTAAGTTTTTTAAAAAAGATTTTATTTATTTGACAGAGATCACGAGTAGGAAGAGAGGCAGGCAGAGGGGGAGGGGGAAGCAAGCTCTGCACTGAGCAGAGAGCCTGATCCAGGACCTTGAGATTATGACCTGAGCTGAAGGCAGAGGCTTAACCCACTGAGGTACCCAGGCACCCCTACTTAGTAAGTTTTAAAAGTTGCTCAAAAAAAAATGAAAAGATTCCCCACATAAGGAATATAAAGGTTAAGTTACAATATCAAGAACCTATATTCTGTGAAACAAAATAGTAGCATTATGAGCACAGAAATGCTGGATAAAATTTCGATAATATGGACAAAAACAAGGGTGTCTACTCTGGCTCTTATATTCAATATGCTGCTGGAAGTCCTTGCTATAGCAGTCCAGCAAGGAAAAGAGTAAAAGGTGTTAGAATTTGGAGATTTTTTAAAAATTTATTTTTAGACAGAGATCATAAGTAGGCAGAGAAACAGGGAGAGAGAGAGCGGGGAGGAAGCAGGCTCCCCGCTGAGCAGAGAGCCCAATGTGGGGCTTGATCCCAGGATCCTGGGATCATGACCTGAGCCGAAGGCAGAGGGTTTAACCCACTGAGCCACCCAGGTGCCCCAAAGGTGTTAGAATTTGAAAGGAAGAAGTAAAATTGTCTCTATTTGCAAATGATATGATTTTATATATAGAATCTCAAGATTGAACCAAAAACCATTAATGAATTTAGTAATTTTCAGGATACAAAATTAGCATAAAATATCAGTAGCTTTTCAATACACTAACAATGGATTTTCTGAAAAATGAAAAAAACAATCCCATTTACAATGGCATCAAAAATGATAAAGTACTTAGGAATCAATTTAATTAAGGAGATAAAAGATCTTTACTCAAAAAACTATAAAACAAAGTTTTTATAAAAATTGAAGGAGACTCAAATAAATGGAAAGTTATCCCCTGTTCATGGGTTGGAAGAATTAATGTTGTTAAAATGTTACTACTACCAAAAGCCAGCTATAGGTTCAATACAAATTCTATCAGGATTTGAATGACATTTTTTACAGTAGTGAAAAAAGACTCCTAAAACTTAAATGGAACCACAAAAGACTCCTAATATCCAATGAAATTTTGAGGAAGAAGTACAAAGCAGGAATAATCGTACTTCCTAATTTCAGGCTATACTGCAAAGCTCTTATCCTCAAAAACAGTGTGGTACTGGCAAAAAAAAAACCAAACAAATGGGCCAAAGGAACAGTATCAAAAGCCCAGAAATAAAGCCAAGCACATATGATGAAGTAATATTTGACAGGGAAACCATGAATATTCAGTGGGGAAAAGGCATCTCTTCAGTAAATGGTGCTGGAACATTGAATCATCACATGTAAAACAGTGAAACTGGACTCAGAACCTCCACCACTCACAAAAATTATCTTAAAATGGACTAAAGACTTAAAGTATGAGCTGAAACCATGAAACTCTTAGAAGAAAACATAGGAATAAAACTCCTTGACATGGGTCTTGATAATGATTTTTTAGATTCAATACCAAAAACACAAGCAACAAAGTTGAGAATAAACAAGTGGGGTTACACCAAACTAAAAAGCTTCTGCACAGCAAAAGAGAACATCAACATAGTGAAAAGACAACCTATGGAAAGGGAAAAAAATACTTGCAAACTATGTGTCTAATGAGGGGTTAATATCCTAAATATATATTTCTTTTTATAATCTTTTTTTAATTTTATTTTTTCATTGTTCCAAGATTCATTGTTTATGCACCACATCCAGTGTTCCATGCAATACGTGCCCTCCACAATACCCTCCACCAGGGTCACCCATCCCCCACCCCCCTCCCCTCTCAGAGTCCACAGTCTCTCCTGGTTCATCTCCCCCTCCAATTTCCCCCAATTCATTTTCCTTTCCTTCTCCTAATGTCCTCCATGTTATTCCTTATGTTCTGCAAATAAATGAAACCATATGATAATTGACTCTCTCTGCTTGACTTATTTCACTCAGCATAATCTCTTCCAGTCCCGACCATATTGATACAAAAGTTGGGTATTTATCCTTTCTGATGGAGGCATAATATTCCATTGCATGTATGGACCACATCTTCTTTATCCATTTTTCTGTTGAAGGGCGTCTTGGCTCTTTCCATAGTTTGGTGACTCTGGCTATTGCTGCTATGAACATTGGGGTACAGATGGCCCTTCTTTTCACTCCATCTGTATCTTCAGGGTAAATACCCAGTGTGCTGTTGCAGGGTCATAGGGTAGCTCTATTTTGCATTTTTTGAGGAATGTCCACACTATTTTCCAAAGTGGCTGCACCAACTTGCATTGCCACCAACAGTGTAAGAGGGTTCCCCTTTCTCCACATCCTCTCCAACACTTATTGTTTACTGTCTTGTTAATTTTGGCCATTCTAACTGGTGTAAGGTGATACCTCAATGTGGTTTTGATTTGAATCTCCCTGATGGCTAGTGATGATGAACATTTTTTCATGTGTTTGTTAGCCATTTGTATGTCTTCATTGGAGAATTGTCTGTTCATGTCTTCTGCCCATTTTTTGACATGATTATCTGTTTTGTGTGTGTTGAGTTTAAGGAGTTCTTTGTACATCTTGGATATCAGCCCTTTGTCTGTAGTGTCATTTGTGAATACCTCCTCCTATTCCGTGGGTTGCCTTTTTGTTTTGTTGACTGTTTCCTTTGCTGTGCAGAAACTTTTGATCTTGGTGAAGTCCCAAAAGTTCCTTTTTGATTTTGTTTTCTTTGCCTCTGGAGACGTGTCTTGAAGGAAGTTGCAGTGGCCAATGTCGAGGTTACTGCCTATGTTCTCCTCTAGGATTTTGATAGATTCCTGCCTCATGTTGAGGTCTTTTATCCATTTTGAGTTTATCTTTGTGTATGGTGTGAGAGAATGGTCAAGTTTCCTTCTTCTATACATAGCTGTCCCAATTTTCCCAGCACCATTCATTGAGAAGACTGTCTTTTTTCCACTGGATATTTTTTTTCTGCTGTGTCGATAATTTTTTGACCATAGAGTTGTGGGTCCATATCTGGGCTTTCTACTCTGTTCCACTGGTCTGTATGTGTTTTGTGCCATGCTGTCTTGGTGATTGCAGTTTTGTAATAAAGCTTGAAATCAGGCAGCGTGAAGCCCCCAGCTTTGTTTTTCTTTTTCAGCATTTCCTTAGCGATTCGGGGTCTTTTCTGGTTCCATACAAATTTTAGAATTGTTTGTTCCAGCACTTTGCTAAATGCTGGTGGAGTTTTGATCAGGATGGCATTGAAAGTACAGATTGCTCTGGGCAGAATGGACATTTTTCTTTTAAAGATTTTATTTGCTTATTTGTCAGAGAGAGAGAGAGAGAGCCAGCACAAGCAGGCAGAGTGGCAGGCAGAGGCAGAGAAGCAGGCTCCCTACCAAGCAAGGAGCCCAGTGCGGGACTTGATCCCATGACCCTGGGATCATGACCTGAGCCGAAGGCAGTGGTTTAACTGACTGAGCCACCCAGGCATCCCAGGGCAGTATGAACATTTTAACAATGTTCATTCTTCTGATCTATGAGCATGGAATGGTTTTCCATCTTTTTGTGTCTTCTTCAATTTCTTTCATGAGTATTCTATAGTTCCTTGAGTACAGATCATTTACCTCTTTGTTTAGGTTTATTCCCAGGTATCTGATGGTTCTTGGTGCTAGAATAAATGGAATTGATTCTCTAATTTCCCTTTCTATATTTTCATTGCTAGTGTATAAGAAAGCAACTGATTTCTGTGCATTGATTTTATATCCTGCCACATTACTAAATTGCTGTTGCAATTTAGTTCTAGTAATTTCAGGGTGAAGTCTTTTGGGTTTTCCATATAAGGCATTATGTCATCTGCGAAGACAGAGTTTGACTTCTTTACCAGTTTGAATACCTTTTATTTCTTTTAATTTTCTGATCGCTGTTGCTAGGACTTCTAGTGCCATGTTGAACAACAGTGGTGAGATTGGGCATCCTTGTCGTGTTCCTGATCTCAAAGGGAAGGATGTCAGCTTTTCCCCACTTAGGATGATATTGGCTGTGGGGTTTTCATAGATTTTATGAAGTTGAGGAATGTTCCCTCTATCCCTATACTTTGAAGAGTTTTAATCAAGAATGGATGCTGTATCTTGTCAGATGCTTTTTCTGCATCAATTGAGAGGACCACATGGTTCTTCTTTCTTCTCTCATTGATTTGTTCTAGCACATTGATTGATTTGTAAATGTTGAACCACCCTTGCATCTCAGGGATAAATCCCCCCTGGTCATGGTGGATAATCTTTTTAATGTACTATTGAATCCTATTAGTTAGGATCTTGTTCAGAATCTTGGCATCCATATTCATCAGGGATATTGGCCAGAAATTCTCCTTTTTGATGGGATCTTTGTCTGGTTTGGGGATCAGGGTAATACTGGCTTCACAGAGTCTGGAAGTTTTCCTTCTGTTTCTATTTTTTGAAACCACTTCAGGAAAATAGGTATTATTTATTCTTTGAATGTTTGGTAGAATTCCCCAGGGAATCTGTCAGGTCCTGGGCTCTTGTTTTTTGGGTGGTTTTTGATCACTGCTTCAGTCTCTTACTAGATACTGATCTATTCAGGTTGTCTATTTCTTCCTGTTTCAGTCTTGGAAGTTTATAGGTTTCCAGGAATGCATCCATTTCTTCTAGGTTGCTTAACTTATTGGCATATAGCTGTTGATAATAATTTCTGATGATTGTTTCTATTTCCTTGGTGTAAGTCATGATCTCTCCCCTTTTATTCAAAATTTTATTAATTTGGTTCCTCTCTCTTTTCTTTTGGATTAGTTTGGCCAGTGGTTTTTTGATCTTATGATTCTTTCGAATAAGCAGCTTCTAGTTTTGTTGATGTGTTCTACTATATTTCTAGTTTCTAACTCATTGGTCTCTGCTTTAACTTGATTATTTCCCTTCTTGTGCGTGGGGTTGGCTGAATTTGTTGTTGATTTTACAGTTCCTTACGGTGTAAAAGAGAGCTGGTGTATTCAGGATTTTTCAATTTTTTTGAGTGAGGCTTGGATGGCTATGTATTTCCCCCTTGGGACCGCCTTTGCTATATCCCATAGGTTTTGGACCGATGTGTCTTCATTCTCATTGCCCTCCATGAATTGTTTAAGTTATTTGATTTCCTAGTTGATCCAAACATTCTTGAGCAGGTTGGTCTTTAGCTTCCAAGTGTTTGATTTCCTTCCAAAGTTTTTCTTGTGTTTGAGCTCCAGTTTCAAAGCTTTGTGGTCTGAGAATATGCAGGGAATAACCTCAGTCCTTTGGTATCGGTTGAGCCCTGATTTGTGACCAGCATGTGGTCTGTTCTGGAGAGAGTTCCATATGCGCTTGAGAAGAGTGAGTGTTCTGTTGTCTTAGGGTGGAATGTTCTATATATATCTTTGAGGTCCGTCTGTTGCAATGTGTCATTCAAAGCCCTTGTTTCTTTATTGATTTTCTCCTTGGATGATCTATTACTGAGAGTGGTGTGTTAAGATCCCCTACAGTTAATGTATGCATATTAGTGTGACTCTTTATTTTGATCAACAATTGGCTTATGTAGTTGGCTGCTCCCATAATGGGGGCATAGATATTTACATTTGTTGATCTTGGTGGATAGACCCTTTAAGCATGATGCAGTGTCCTTCTGTTATCTCTGACTACAGTCTTTAGCTTCAAATCTAATTTATCTGATATGAGAATCGTTACCCCATCTTTCTTTTTTTTTTTTAAGATTTTATAAATTTATTTGACAGACAGAAATCACAAGTAGGCAGAGAGGCAGCCAGAGAGAGAGGAGGAAGCAGGTTCCCCATGGAGCAGAGAGCCAGATGTGGGGCTCCATCCCAGGATCCCGGGATCATGAACTGAGCTGAAGGCAGAGGCTTTAACCCACTGATCCACCCAGGTGCCCCTACCTCATCTTTCTTTTGAAAACAAAACAAAACAAAACAAAACTACAATGCGAAAACCACCAACAGAAAACAAAAAAAAGAAAAGAAATCAAAAAAGTAGAATGGAGAAATAACAAAGACAGCTTACATCTTAAAATTCAATTTCAGAGAAGAATTTTTTTCCTTAGAAAACTTCCCTAACTCAGGCACACCAAGAAATGGCACATTATTAAAACAAGTGGTTTGGCTAATTATACTTTCAGTGAAAGAAAAATGATACAGGCAGATGGATGTCTTGAATTTAAAACCAAGCACTTCATGTCTTACTACATCCCTGGGAACACTGACCATGGATTCCTAGAACACCAAAAAAATAATTAACATCTCCATAAGAGACAGTCTCTATTTCTTTACACCATTTATATCTGAGGCTGGGACACATGTTTGCCACTCAGGCTCTGTGATCTTGACTGGTTACTTGATTTCTCTGAACCTGATTTCACCCAGTTATGGGAGTAAGGTATGTTAATAAATAATAAAATGTGCTAACTCTTTGAGAACATGCAGATTAGGACCAATGGATTAATAATCATAACAGCTAACACTTAACATACTGCTCCCATGAGCCTCAGACTCTTAGGAGTGTTCTACACGTGTTCACTGACTTAATCCTTGCAACAACCATATGAACAGGTCCAGTTTTCAGATAAAGAAAATTGTGTTCTGGAAAGAGAAAATAACTTGCCTGAGATCATTAGCAGAGTTGACTTTCAGGCCTGTGTTCATCTGGCTTCAGAACTGCAGAAATTAATATATACATCACAAAGATCTATGCAACTGCCCATTATTTTTTAATTGCATAAGGTCACAGGAATTGTGATTTTGACCAAAATGATAGCAACAACAAAGACCACCTTTTTGCATCACTAAAAGAAATTAAACACAGGAGAGGATTACAGAATGATGCTGCAGCTGTATTCGGATACTCCTGTGGCATCAAGCAAGGGATGGGGGGAAAGATCTGTGTTCTAGGTCATCTGATTCCTTGAACAATTTTGCAAACAGGGAAAATTTGACAAAACCCAAACTCTGGGTTTGGGTTTTGTCAAATTGCCCCAGCAATTTTTATCCATTTGTTGTGCAAAGTATATGTATTTCTAGGGAATTAAAATTTCCACTTGTCTAATTCAACTTGTCAAAATGTTCTAACGGCTCTGTGCTGTTGTAGAATACTTATGATGATTCTTTGAGAGAAAAAAAACCGTGTTGACTATAAGAAGAACTAGAATGACATAAGTTGGTTTAAATGCCCTTTTATAGAAAATCTCTATCTTTGCAACTCGGTCTTGCATCTCAAATTAGTTATGTTTCATTCTTTAGACATTTACTAAGTAAAAATGGTGCTATTAACAATAACCATTATTTATTGAATGCTGATCATGGATGCATATTAAGATGAATTGTAAGATTCTGAAGCCCCTGACTCAGAATATTTGCTGATTCACAAGTCTCATAGATGACCTTTCCTTGTTTGATTAGCTACAAATTTTTCACCTGTAAGTGTGAGGATCTAATACAAGTCGATGTTAGGTAAATAGAAAATTTCATGGTTCCTAGAAATGAAAAGGCCCTTGGTTAATCACATCTGGTCTGCCGGTTCAAGGGACTGAGAGCATTTTTTTTTTTCAAAGATTTCATTTATTTATTTGACAGAGATCACAAGTAGGCAGAGAGGCAGGCAGAGAGAGAGGGGAAGGAAGCAGGCTCCCTGCTGAACAGAGAGCCTGATGCAGGGCTCCGTCCCAGAACCCCGAGATCATGACCTGAGCCGAAGGCAGAGGCTTAACCCACTGAACCACCCAGGTACCCTGGGACTGAGAGCATTTTTGATCACCGAATCTTTCTTGTCTCTTTGCTCTGCTTCCTTCTGTGTTGTTTTTGCTTATTCTTTATTGCATAGTCTCTATTTTGGCCGCTGCTAGGTTATATTCTAACAGCTTTCAAGCACTTAGGAAAGATGGCTTCTGTTGTTAGTAGTTTCAGCAAAGGTTGTTGCTTTTTGACCTGGTTTGGAAGGTAACCTCGTTCCATGACTCCATCTTACTGGAGCTATAGGAGAAGAAATTCAGTACTTACTGACGGGTTTGAAAGCTGTTAGACTATTGCATAAGTATTCAGGAAGTTCTTGGGATGTGCTTATACTGAAAAAAATCATTAGTTATGTGAAATTAGAATTTAATTGGATATTCTATAATTTTTTTTTGCTAAATCTGGTGGCTTTACTCAAGAGCTTATTAACTTCTATGATAAATTAATCTTTCCAAATATGGTAATATGCATGTCTTAAAGGCACACTCATAAGCAAAATGATAATGAACCAATCAACCAAACAATACATATCAAGAATGATATTTTTCTAGTGTTGGGAATTATTCAGAACTCTTTCCATACAGTAACTCATGTAGTCTTGTAAAAATCCTGTGAGATAAATAATTAAATTATTCTTATTTTACAGATAAGGACATTGGGTCCCAGCGATGTTAAGTATCCTGAATGTGAAGCAGCCAGAGGTGCTGCGAGCCAGTGTTGAACCATGTTGTGAGGCACCAGAGATGTCTTACAGGTAATCTTTTCAACAGTTTCATGTCTCTTGCTTTTTAGGGCAGGATTAAGCTACTCTGGTAAGAACCAAACTTTCCTTTTTCTATTGATATCTTCACAGTCTCTTTCCTTGGGCTACATTTGCAAAGAATATGAGCTGTTTCATATACTTGTATTCCAAATGCACTATTATTACTTGGTAAATCAAGAGACCCATTTGTCCTATTAGCCTGATATGTAGTTATCTGTCCCATTCCCAAATAATCTGCTGAAAGAGAGAAACCTAGCTTCACATCTAGAGAAATTGTCTTACTAAACTGCGCAGCATTTTCTTCTTGCTGTCACCCTGTGTCAGTGCAGAAAGGCAGTCCTTAGCGCTGGGGCCAATGATGTTTTCTGCTCTTACGTGGCCACCTTTTGTGGCTCTGTGTTCATACACGGATCTCAATGCTTGCACAAGAGCGTTCAAATGAGCCATGGGTTCTCCAGGCCTGGAACCTCAAACCTCAGTATCCAAATATTCTTCTACACTTGGGGAACAAAACAGTCCCCAGGGCAACCTTCCACCTTGTGGACCAGAATTCCCTTAATCCCTTTAATTCATTCAGGAGGAAAGAGAAGAATACAAAGTCTGGCAACCTTTTTCGGTTGTTCAACCCAATGTGTAAAGTATGCTTTCTTCTACCATTCTTCCAAATCTAAATATTCTATAAATGTTGCAGGTGAGAAATTTTTCAAGTAAATTTCACTGTAACAGCTAGATTTCAATTCTTAGCTCTCAGAGGAACGTATTTCTACCAAAGCTACTGTAGCTTAATGGTCAACACTATTAGATAAGGTTTGAAACCAGATTTATAAAGATATTGTTAAATTTCCCAAATAGAAGTTCACTTTTTTTTTCTTGACTACTTAAATCCTACCAAATAAGCATAACTTCCTGACTGACTGCCAGCCTGTCTACTGAAAGGTAAGTCATTTTAATGTAATTATATTATGGTTAAAAGTGTCAGTTAAAATGTGCAAACCAAGGAGTCTTTTAGGATCAGTTTAGATGCCAATTCCCTACACGTTTTCAAAAACAACAGTACCTTTTTAAAATCCATGTAAAAAAAAAATGTATGCATACTACTTAGCCAAAAAATATGGAGAAAAATCAATTTACTGCAATATATCATGGATCTTCAATTTCCCTGCTCTCCTCTAGACACCAATACTACTTTCCCAACACAGCAAATACTTTTTTTGTTACACAGACATGTTCATGGTAAGCAGAAGGCATTGTGCCTGCCACGACAGGGAAAGTTTTAAAATAAATTTGCCACCAAACACTTGTCACTGGTCTTGCCTGAGGAGCAAGGGAGACCCACAGAGCTGAGCCTTGATGCCTTTCATTCTGTTCCCTTCTTACCACTCCCACCACCTCTGGTGTCAGATAGGACTTGTCTCAGGATAGAGCAGAGCAGCTTGAATTTTTCCTGACAAGGAAAAGTCAAGATAGGGAGGTGAACTGATACAGAAATAAATGGAAGAAAATCTACAAGCATATGGTTTCTTCACGTGAGCCCCTCACTCCGTGCATTATAATCACCAGGGTTCTTTGCTAAAAATATTTATTGAGATCACACTGGATCAGCTATTCCAGATTCCTCTGGATGGGGCGGAGGGATCGATAATTTAGAGATTTATGGCAAGCTTCTAAAAATGAGGTAATTATATATGTCTTTGATGGCAGTGACCTCAAGAGTCTGGAAAACTCTAGTATAAACTTGGCACATTATTCTGAAGAGGGATGTTTAAGAGCTTATGATGTCCAATAGGCTGGGTTCAAGTCCTGACCTGTCATGGAGAGTGTGTGTTACTTAGCCTCTTGGAGTCTCAGTTTGCTGAATTCAGAAAACCAGATAGGAACATGGGCCTGAAGCACTTAAACACAGCACCTGGCGCTTACTGAGCACCCAATAAATAAAAGCCTTATAATGAAAAAGCACATCAAATAAACTTGAATTTCTGTTACAAAACAAGAGATTTTCCTGAAATGTTTTATTTGAAGCTAGTCTTTTCAGACTGTGTTTCTGTCCGCTCCGCCTGTATTCAGACTTCTTGAAAGGTTTAGGAAGCTCTGATCTGAGGAAAGAATGTCTGGTTTTTTTTTTTTTTTTCTTTAAGACATTGCTATTAACTAGTCCTTTCTTTGAAATCTTGCTGTCATTTGTGTTTGCTATGATCTAGCAAACTTTCTTTGAAGACTTGCTGCTGTAAAGACCCAGGCCTGACCGCAGCTGAGAAAATAACTAATGCTAACTAAAATATGCTTTAGACTAAGGTACCAGAATGCTAAGTCATTGATTTTATTTAATTTTTTTTTAAGATTTTATTTATTCATTTGACAGAGATCACAAGCAGGCAGAGAGGCAGGCAGAGAGAGAGGAAGGGAAGCAGGCTCCCCGCTGAGCTGAGAGCCCCGACTCGGGGCTTGATCCCAGGACCCTGGGATCATGACCCGAGCTGAAGGCAGAGGCCCTAACCCACTGAGCCACCCAGGCGCCCCTAAGTCATTGATTTTAAACAACAACAACAACAATTTGTGGAAGGGACTATGAATACCATATTGGCATGATCAGCATATTCTTTCTCTTAGTCAAGCTATAGAGAAGCTGCATATCTTAAAAGGTGACATTTTTTTTAAGTGAAAAATTGTATTCACAGAAATAAAGTAAGTGCCAGAAGCTAAAGTCTGTCCTAAAACCTGCATGCATAGGCATCAGAAGGTCACTAAAAAGGAGACTGACTCACAACAAAAGTACTTCTGTAAATCAAATGTTAATGGCAATAGATTATGGTATAATTTTGCTGCAAGTTCTGGGATCATCCCAGTCTCTTGCCTAAAATAGCCTACAGCCATCTCCACTTGGGATTTACATTTGTCATCAGTACTGGCAGATTAGGTAAGACTTCCTTTCCTGTGAACACCAAACTCAAGATCATCTCCAAAGTTGTCTTCTCTATTGGTGTTTCTCTTCCCTGTCTTTTCTGTGAAGGCCACAGTGTATGTTTCATAACTTTAACAAAAGTTACTTTCTAGTTATGTTAATTCATTAAGCTATAAAGACTGTAACCTGTTGATGAGTCTTTCTATATCTGAAAAACTGTTACATTTGTTTACCAGGTATCTGTCTGCCTCTCCACCATCCATCCATCCTTATTCTGTTCAGAAATAAAAAAATAATGACAGTCCAGTTCCTGTTCCTAAAACTGTGACTTTTTTAATTTTTAAAAAGATTTTATTTATTTATTTATTTATTTATTTATTTATTTATTTGACAGACAGAGATCACAAGTAGGCAGAGAGGCAGGCAAAAAGAGAAAGAGGAAGAAGCAGACTCCCCACCGAGCAGAGAGCCCGATGCAGGGCTTGATGCAGGGCTCGATCCCAGGACCCTGAGACCATGACCCGAGCCAAAGGCAGAGGTTTAACCCACTGAGCCACCCAGGCACCCCAAAACTGTGACTTCTGAAATGCTACAACACCTGCTACATTTGAAATTGTACCTGGCTGATTCCAAGACTGGTGTAAGAAATGTTCAGGGTGAGTCTGTGATATTTGTACAAGAAAGCAAAGAAATAGTAAAATCTTGATTGTTTTATATCCAAAGGACTTTGAGAACAAAACAATGGAACTCCCACTGAACAAGATGGGAAAACTCATACAACAAAAATAAAATTAGATTCTGTTCATTAATATAAATGGAGCATATATTTTAAAAAATGAGTTAATAAGGATACTTAGAAGATACAGTCCAACAACAATAACAAAATAGAACACAGGCAAAAACTTTATTGATTACCACCTGGGTATTTATTTATTTATTTATTTTTAAAAGATTTTATTTATTTATTTGACAGAGAGAGATCACAAGTAGACAGAGAGGCAGGCAGAGAGAGAGAGAGAGAGAGAGGGAAGCAGGCTCCCTGCTGAGCAGAGAGCCCGATGCGGGACTCGATCCCAGGACCCTGAGATCATGACCTGAGCCGAAGGCAGCAGCTTAACCCACTGAGCCACCCAGGCGCCCACCACCTGGGTATTTAGAACACCACTTCCTTACTCTGGAGTTGGCAATGAAAGGAAAATTTAATATTTTCCCTGCTGATGTCCTATTAACTCTTTTAGTGTAATCAAATACTCTTAGCTAATGATGAAAAAGTTTTTTAAGAGAAGAATTTAATAAATGAGGAGAAAATACCAGAATTAGAACATTGCTATTTTGTACTTTTTAATAAAATCATTGCTTTAGGCAGAGGGGTAAACAATTAAATGGAAAAAGAAAAATGATGGGGAACTTTATAAAGGAGGAATTAGGCTGTTATCACCAGAACATCAATGATCAATCTTATGATTATTGAAAGTGAGACAGCCAGATATTTTATACCTCATTATTCCTAATGTTAAGCATGAATTTATGCAGACTTCTAGATAATAGTTCCAACTTTTAAGGAAAAATAATTCCAACAATTTAAATAACATCAAAGAAAGGAGACAGATAAATCAAGAATGTAGTTCATACCCTTGGACAATTTACATGGCTTTTGCAATTTGACAGCATGTGAAACAAGAGAAAGGATTTGAACAGAAGAAATTCTAGGTTAACAAAGACCTCAGAAACAGAGCAACCAATTCGATGTATGTAATTTGAACAGACTACTTTAAAATAGGTATTTTGAGACAAATGATAAACTACCACATGAAATGATATTAGATACAAAAGAATTGACACATTTTTAGATCTGATAATGGGATTTTGCTAAAGAAAAAAAAGTCCACAATTTTGTGAGATGTACACATCATTATATAGTCCCCCACGTTACTCTTTTAACTTTATTCTTGATAATTTTTTTTCCTTGCCCCGAAGTTGGCTTCATCTGAAGTTAATACAGCTACTCCCTTTTCTTTTGATTAGTGTTAGCATGGTATTTCTGTCCTTCTTTAGAGAGAGCCACGTTTCTGAACTATATACTTTTCCTTTAACCTGAGAAAAAACTGCCGTAAATTTTTTTTTTCTTCTGCAGGGAAGGACTGCTTGAAAAGAATTTCCTCACATTTTGCTTGTCTGAAGATGTCTTAATTTGTCTTTCAAAGTTTTAGCCATGTTTTAAAAAATTCCAGCAATATAACACACAGTGTTATATTAATTTCAGATGTGCAGTATAGTGACTCACCACGTCTGTGCATTACATCTGTGCTCATCATGAAAAGTCTGCTCTTAATCCCTGTCCCTATTTCACCCATCCCCCCACCCACCTGCCCTCTGTTTGTTCTCTAGAGTTAAGAGTCTGTTTCTCGGTTTGTTTCCTTCTCTCATCTCTCTCTCTCTTTTCTCTTCTTTGCTCATTTGTTTTATTTCTTAAATCGCACATGTGAATGAAATTATATGATATTTGTCTTTTTCTGACTGGCTATTTTGCTTAGCATTATACTCTCTAGATCCTTCCATGCCGTTACAAATGGGAGGATTTGATTCTTTTTATAGCTAATACTTCATTGTGTATGTATATCACACCTTCTTTATCCATTCCTCTATCCCTGGGCATTTGGGCCGCTTCCCCTGTTTGGCTATTGTAAATAATTCAGTAAACTTCAGGGTGTATATATCCTTTCAGATTTGTGTTTTCACATTCTTTGGGTAAACAGCTGGTAGTGTGCTTACTGGATCATGGAGTATTTTTACTTTTAACTTTTTGAGGAACCTCCATATTGTTTTTAACCATGGCTATACTGCTTTTCATTCCCTCCAACCTAGTAGAAGGGTTTGTTTTTTACCTACATCCTCTCCAGCACCTGTTCTTGAGTTTCTGATCTTAGCCATTCTGATACATATGAGTTGATACATCCCTGTGGTTTCGATTTGCATTTCCCTGATGAGTGATGTTGAGCACCTTTTTTTTTTTTAAGATTTTATTTATTTCTTTGGCAGAGACAGATCACAAGTAGGCAGAGAGGCAGGCAGAGAGAGAGGAGGAAGCAGGCTCCCTGCCGAGAAGAGAGCCCGATGCGGGGCTCGATCCCAGGACACTGAGATCATGACCTGAGCCAAAGGCAGAGGCTTTAACCCACTGAGCCACCCAGGCGCCCCTGTTGAGCACCTTCTAATGTGTCTGTTGGACATCTGTATGTCTTTGGAGAAACATCTGTTCCTGTCTTCTGTTCATTTTTTTTTTTAAAGATTTTATTTATTTATTTGACAGAGAGAAATCACAAGTAAGCAGAGAGGCAGGCAGAGAGAGAGGAGGAAGCAGGCTCCCTGCTGAGCAGAAAGCCCGATGTGGGGCTCGAACCCAGGACCTGGGATCATGACCTGAGCCGAAGGCAGCGGCTTAACCCACTGAGCCACCCAGGCGCCCCTTCTGTTCATTTTTTAATTAGATTATTTGTCTTTTGGTGTTAAGTGGTGTAAATTCTTTTTTTTAAGATTTTAATTTAATTCCAGATGGTTAATATACAGTGTTATATTAGCTTCAGGCATAAAATAGAGTGATTCAACAGCTCAAAACACCACCCTGTGCGCATCATGGCAAGGGTACTCCTTAATCCCCATCATCTGTTTAACAAATTCCCCACACCCCCTTCCCCTCTGGTAACCATCAGATTGTGCACTATAATGAAGAATCAGTTTCTTGCTTTGTCTCTCTCACTCTCTTGTCTCTCAGTGTCTTTTTTTTTCCCCTTTGCTTGTTTATTTTGTTTCTTAAATTCTACATGTGAGTGACATCATATGGTATTTGTCTTTCATGGATTGACTTCTCTTAGCATTGTACTGTCTAACTCTGTCCATGTCATTGCAAATATCAAGATGCCATTCTTTTTTATGGCTGAATAATATTCCACCTCCATCTTCTTTATGCATTCATCAATTGATAGACACTTGGGTTGCTTCCATATCTTTTTTAATTTTCATTCAAATTTGTATTTAAATTCTAGTTAGTTAACATATAGTATAATATTGGTTTCAGAAATAGAATTTATTGATTCATCGCATGTATACATCTCCCAGTGCTTATCACAAGTGCCTTCCTTAATAGCCTCACCCACCTAGCCCATCCCCCACCCATCTCCTATCCACCAACCCTCAGTTTGTTCTCTTAGTTAAGAGTCTCCTGGGTTGTTTCCTTCTCTCCTCCCACCCCTTCTCCTATAGTCATCTGTTTTGTATGTTAAATTCCACATACGAGTGATCGTATGGTGTTTGTCTTTCTCTGAGCTATTTTATTTGGTAAGATACTCTCTAGCTCCATCCATGTTTTTGGAGATGGCAAGATTTCAGTCTTTTTGATGCCTGAGTAAGTATTGTATGTATGTGTGAATATACCACATCTTCATCATTCATTAGTCCGTGGGCATTTGGGCTCTTTCCATAATTTGGCTATTGTTGATTAATGCTTCTGTAAATACCAGGTTGCATGTATCCCTTCAAATCATTGCTTTTGTATCCTTTGGGTAAATACCTAGTGTTTGTGCCAGTACAATACTGTTTCGATTATTATAGCCTTGTAATAAAACTTGAAGTTTGGAATTGTGATACCTCCAGCTTTTTCTTTTTCAAGAGTGCTTTGACTATTCAACATCTTTTGTAGTTCCAAATTTCAGGATTGTTGTCATGTGGAAAATACTATCCCTATTTTGATAGGGATTCCATTAAACCTTTGGATTGCTTTGGGTTTGTATAGACATTTTAAACAATATTTGTTCTTCCAGTCCAGGAACATGAAATGTCTTTCCATTTCTTTGTGTCTTTAATTTTTTTCATGAGTATTTTATAGTTTTCAGAGTACAGTTCTTTCATCTCTTTTGTTAAGTTTTTTCCCCCTAGGTACTTTACTACTTTTTGTGCAATTTTAAATGGGGTTATTTTCTAAATTTCTCCTGCTACTGCACCATTATTAGTGTAGAGAAATGCAATGGATTCCTGTACATTGATTTTGTTCCCTGTGACTTTACTGAATTCATTTATCAGTTCTAGTAGGTTTTTTTGGTGGAGACTTTTGGGTTTATTATATATAGTATCACGTCGTCTGCAAATAATGAAAATTTTACTTCTTCCTTACGAATTTGGATGGCTTTTTTCCTTTTTGCTGTCTCATTACTGTGGCTAGGACTTCCAGTGCTATTTTGAATAAAGATGGTAAGAGTGAACATCTTTGTTTTGTTTTGATCTTAAGGGGAATCTCTTATTGTCTTTTTTTTCCCCTTGAGTATGATGTTAGCTGTGGGGTTTTCATATAAGGCTTTTATTATGTTGAGGTATGTTCTTTCTAAATGTATTTTTTGGAGGCTTTCATCATGAATGAATGTCGCACGTTGTCAGATGTTTTTTCTACGTCTATTGAAATGATCCTATGGTTTTTATCCTTACCTTACTGATGTGACAAATCACATGGACTGATTTGCAAATAATTGAACTGCACTTGCATCCCAGGAGTAAATCCTGGTTTAGTGAATGATTTTTTTTTTTTAACTGTATTGTCAGATTTTATTTGCTATTATTTTGTTCACAGTTTTTACATCTATGTTCATCAGAGATACTGGCCTGTAGTTCTATTATTTATTTATTTATTTATTTATTTGGTGGTGTCTTTATCTGGTTTTGATGAGAATAATGCTGGCCTTATAGAATGAACTTGGAAATATTCCTTCTTCTTCTAGTTTTTTGAGTAGTTGGAGAATAGGTATTCTCTTCCTTAAATGTTTGGTAGATAGGGGTGCCTGGGTGGCTCAGTCGTTAGGTGTCTGCCTTCGGCTCGGGTCAGGATCCTGGGGTTCTGGGATCAAGCCCCATATCGGGCTCCCTGATCAGTGGGGAGCCTGCTTCTCTCTCTCCAGCTCCTCCTGCTTGTGTTCCCTCTCTCCCTATCTCTTTCTGTCAAATAAATAAATAAAAATCTTAAAATAAATAAATAAATAAATAAATGTTTGGTAGAATTATCCTGTGACTGTGTCTGGTCCAGGACTTCAGTTTGTTGGGGACTTTTTAGATTACTGATTCAATATCCTTACTGATAATCAGTCTATTCAAATTTTCTATTTCTTTCTGCATCAGTTTTAGTAGTTTCTATGTTTCTATGAATGTATCCATTTCTTCTAGGTTGTTCAATTTGTTGGCATATAACTTTTCCTAATATTCTCATACAATTGTTAGTATTTCTTTGGTGTGTTACTATTTCTCTTTGTTCACTTGTGACTTTGAGTTTTTTTTTTAATGAGTCTAGCTAAAAGTTTATCAATTTTGTTGCTCTTTTAGAAAACTAGGTCCTGGTTTCTTTCTTTTTTTTTTTTTTAAAGTTTTTATATTATTCATTTCTGCTTTAATACTCATTATTTCTATCCTTCTACTGGTTTTGGGTTTTGTTCTTTTTCCAGCTCCTTTGGTTGTAAGTTTAGGTTATTTGAGATCATTTATTTATTTACTTGTTTATTTTTTATTTTTTGCTTCTTGAGGTTGGCTTGTATTGTGATAAACTTGACTGTTAGAATTGCTTTGCTGCATCTTGATTTGGACCATTGTGTTTTCCTTTTCATTTGTCTTCATGTAATTTTTTTTTAAAGATTTTATTTATTTATTTATTTGAAAGGCAGAGATCACAAGGAGGCAGAGAGGCAGGCAGAGAGAGAGAGAGGGAAGCAGGCTCCCTGCTGAGCAGAGAACCCGATGCGGGACTCGATCCCAGGACCCCGAGATCATGACCTGAGCTGAAGGCAGCGGCTTAACCCACTGAGCCACCCAGGTGCCCTGTCTTCATGTAATTTTTTGATGACTTCTTTCATTTTTTTGGTTGGCCCATTCTTTGTTTAGTAGCATGTTTTTAACCTACATGTATTTGTAGTCTTTCCAGATTTTTTCTTGTAGTTGATATCTAGTGTTACAGTATTGTGGTCAGAAAAAATGCATGGTATGACTTTGATGTTTTCAAATTCATCAAGAGTGATTTGTGGCCTAATACATGATTTATTCTGGAGAATTTTCCATGTGTACTTGAAAAGAACATGTATTCTGCTGTTTTAGGATGGAATTTTCTGAATTTATCTCTTAAATCATCTGGTCCAGTGGGTCATTCAAAGTCATTGTTTACTTGCTGATTTTTCTGTTTGGATGATCTGTCCCTTGATAGGAGTGTAGTGTTAAAGTCCCCAACTATAATAGTACTAATAGGTGTTTTCTTTTTTCTTTTTGATAAGTCTAGCTGAAGGTTTTTTTTTTTTTTTAAGATTTTATTTATTTATTTGACAGAGATCACAAGTAGGCAGAGAGGCAGGCAGAGAGGCAGGCAGAGAGAGAGGAGGAAGCAGGCTTCCTGCTGAGCAGAGAGCCCGATGTGGGGTTCGATCCCAGGACCCTGGGATCATGACCTGAGCTGAAGGCAGAGGCTTTTACCTGCCAAGCCATCCAGGAGCCCAAGTCTAGCTGAAATTTTATCAATTTTATTGTTTTCAAAGAACCAGCTCCTAGTTTAATTGATCTGATTTTGTTGTTGTTGTTGTTTCTGTATCATTTATTTCTTTCCTAATCTTTATTAATTCCTTCCTTCTCCTGGCTTTGGGCTCTGTTTATTATTCTTCTTCAGCCTCCTTTAGGTGTAAGGTCAGGTTGTTTGAGACTTTTTTTTTTCTTCTTCAGGTTGGCTTGTATTGCCATAAACTTCCATGCTAGAATTACTTTTGCTGCATCCTAAAGATTGTGTACCACTGTGTTCTCATTTTCCTTTGTCTTCATGTGATTTTTTTCTTTCTTTGAGTTTTTGGTTGGCCCATTCATTGTTTAATAGCATATTATTTAACCAACATGCATTTGTCATCTTTCCAGATTTTTTCTTGTGTTTGATTTCTGGTTACATAGTGTTGCAGTGTTGTGGTCAGAAAAGAAGTATGGTATGACTTTGATCTTTTTGAATTTTTTAAGATTTGTCTTGTGGCATAATATATGATCTGTTGTGGAGAATGTTCCATGTGTACTTGAAAAGAATGTGGATTCTGCGGTTTCTGATGGAATGTCTTGAATATATCTGTTAAGTCCACTTGGTCCAGTGGATCATTCAAAGGCATTGTTCATTTGTTTATTTTCTGTTTAGATGAACTATGTATCGATGTAAGTGGGGTGTTAAAGTCCCCTACTATTATTGTTATTATCAATTAGTTCCTCTATGTTTATTATTAATTGTTTTATATATCTGGATGCTCCCATGTGGGATGCATAAATATTTATAATTGTTACATCTTCTTGTTGAATTTTCCCCTTTATTATTAAGTAATGCCCTTCTTTGTCTCTCTTTACAGTTTTTGTATGGCATGGATATTTTAGTGATACTAATTGTTCTGACCCTTGAACATAGAATTTCCATTTGTTTGTGTCTTTTTAATTTCGCTCATCAGAGTCTTATAGTTTATGGGGTACAGATTTTTTACCTCCTTAGTAAAATTTATTCATAAATATTTTATTGTGTTTGATGCTGTTCTAAATGGGAATGCTTTCCTTCTGTTTTACATATTTCATTGTTAGCATCTTGAAACACAACTGAGTTTTCATGATTTTATATCCTGAAACTACTGAATTCATTAATTAGTTCTCACAGCCAAAATATATCCAGCTTCTTATTTCTGGACTTTTCCCAATTTCTACATTTTACTACCATATGTAAACCTGCATTCAACTTCCATTTGTAAAAAAATGGAAATAGATAATAGCCTTAATTAATCTGCCTTAGACTAGACTCCTAGAAGTAGAATTACTTTCTCAGGAAATGTGAACATTAATAATCCCCATCTTACATATCCCTCTCTAGAAATGGTGCATCATATTCTTCTTTACCTATAGAAAGCACTATTTCACTGTATCCATGTCAGAATAAACTGTTTCCTTTCAAATCTTTTTACTCTTATTAGCAAAAATATAAGAAGATACATTAATTTGTATTTCTTTCATGATTTGAAGAAAACATATTTCAGTATACATTAGCTAGTTGGATTTCACCTCTCATGGTTTTCTTGTTGTGTCAACTAATAGGTTACCTTGAAGTCTTAGTTGTCCAAGTTTTGGATGTTTTTACTTAAATTTCTAAATAAGGAAAAATGAGAGAGACTGCATCAGGTGATGGCAGGAGACACAAGTTTTTTTTTGTTTTTTTTTTAAAGATTTTATTTATTTATTTGACAGAGATCACAAGTAGGCAGAGGCAGAGATAGAGAGGAGGAAGCAGGCTCCCCACCGAGCAGAGACCCCGATGTGGGGCTCGATCCCAGGACCCTGGGATCATGACCTGAGCCGAAGGCAGAGGCCTCAACCCACTGAGCCACCCAGGCGAGGAGACACAAGTTTTAAAATTTACTTATTTAATTGGAAATAGAGGTGAATATTCCTGATGTAAATATTAAGTATTAGATGCATATGTTACGTAGCGTTTTTTAAAATAGGAAGGAGTTAAGTGTTTTTGTCAAGAAGCCGAATAAATGAATATTCTGCAATTTCTTCTTTTTTTAAAGATTTTGTTTATTTATTTGACAGAGAGAGAGATCACAAGTAGGCAGAGAGACAGGAGATGGACAGGGGAAGCAGGCACCTTGCTGGGCAGAGAGCCCTAAGCAGGGCTCCATCCTTAGACCCTGAGATCATGACCTGAGCCTAAGGCAGAGGCTTAACCCACTAAGCCACCCAGGCGCCCCCATTCTGGCATTTTCTAGCTACAGGAGTTATCAGTCTATGCAAACACAAAGGCAGCTTGGCATAGTTCCTGGTGATATAGGCAATCTAGGAATGAACTTAAAAGTAAATAAAAAGTTATCTGATACCATTCCCTTAGTACAATGATACGGAATTAAATCCATAAAATATTTAAGGGTAATAGAGAAACTAACTTATTTGGACATTTCTTTGTTTTTTTACTCTCCTAGATTTATTTGATTTAATTATAATTTCACAGGTTGCACCTCATGACAGCTACTATTTTTTAAATGATTTCTATCCATTATCCTGTCCTTAATGTTCATCCATCAGAATATGTATTTTCAGCATTCATTATATTTGTTTACTGCTTATTAAGTAAACATACTCTTGGGAGCCTTTTAAATATATATTATATGACCTTAAACTGATATTATATGTTACTGTATATTATATACTATAATATATATTTTATACTATATAATATTATATGTTATATAACCTTAAACTGATGTTCATTTAGTTACTTACTTGTTATTTTCTGTTATTCCTGCCAGAATCTCACTATTGTCAATGAATGTATATTTATCACTTGTAATCCCAGGAATCCCTATCTTCCCACTTTTTTTGTTTCTAATCAACTCATGCTCATGTTCCGGGAACTTGAAACTATTAGCAGTGTATTATCTAAATAATAGGGGAGATACTGAATGCAAACTGAAAATACGGGTACTTCTCTCCCTGTCCTACAATGTTTCTAGTAGAGATATTTCTTAAGCCTTAAGTTAGCAGATGATCTATAGGAAAAGTCTTTATTATTCTCGGTACCCAGGTTTTCCTAGTTTAGAATCCTCAAATGAAATGCATGACCAACTGATTACCTCAAAAAAAAAAAAAAAGGTATGAAAATGGAGATAATTTCCAAAAGAAGCATTTCTGAAGCACTTTTAATTTATTTTAGCACCAAAATCTATGTTGTAAGCAATCGTTTAGCTTTTCAAATTGAGTAGCACCTTTCACTTACTAAAATTCTTTACATAAAAGTAGTAAGTCAAACTGAGTTGAATTGAATTACAGAACATTTTGGGAACACATAGTCTCTGCTTCAAAGAAATAGATGTGAGTACACTTTGTTTTTTTAAACTAGTTCTTATACAAATTTGCAGTCAGGCAGCATGAATGAGTAACACAGTAAACACCACAACCCACACAGATAATCATTATTTTGCTGTATTTGCTTCTTCTCCCTGTCTGCCTGCACACGTGCATATGGATGTAATTATGTGTGTTGGTATTCACACATGTATTTATATTCATGTATATATATAATTTCACAATAAGCTGAAGACACTATGACAGTTTTCATCATAAATACTATAGAGCGTATTCAGTGAAAATAAGAACATATCCCATTGGGGCGCCTGGGTGGCTCAGTGGGTTAAGCCTCTGCCTTCGGCTCAGGTCATGATCCCAGGGTCCTGGGATCGAGCCCCACATCGGGCTCTCTGCCCAGCAGGGAGCCTGCTTCTCCCTCTCTGCCTGCCTCTCTGCCTACTTCTGCCTACTTGTGATTTCTCTCTCTGTCAAATAAATAAATAAATCTTTAAAAAAAAAAAAAGAACATATCCCATTAATCTTTTTTATCAATAATTAATGTTTTGTCAATATGTTTTTTCAGTCTATTAATCTAGAAGAGCTCCCTAACTTCTTGTTTTTTTTTTCTAATTTCCTATTTTATTTATTTTTTCAGTGTTCCAAGATTCCTAATTCCTTATTTTAAAATATTGACGTTTGGTTGACACCATGCCAGAGATCTTTTTTTAAGATTTTATTTATTCATTTGACAGACAGAGATCACAAGTAGGCAGAGCAGCAGGCAGAGAGGGAGGGAGAAGCAGGCTCCCTGCTGAGCAGAGAGCCCGATGCAGGGCTCGATCCCAGGACCCTGAGATCATGACCTGAGCTGAAGGCAAAGGCTTAACCCACTGAGCCACCCAGGCACCCCCATGCCAGATAACTTACAGAGTGTACCACAATCTAGATTTATTTTACTGCTTTCCTATGTGTACTATTTTTTTTTAAATTTTTTCTAATGACATTAAAATAGAATTTATATATGAAGGCTTGGTTAGATTCAGGATAACCTTCCATTTACTTGTTTTCAAAAATCTATCTTTGGTCAGTCTTTATAGTACATATTCCATATTATCAAGTTGGTACAAAGGATATCATTCCTTTCTGGCATTTTTAGTGCATAAAGCCATGTACTTACTTTAAGTTAAAAGATGTGTGTAATATGTTTCAATAATGCAGAAATATATTTTTGCATTAAAATCTATAAGATTTTTCTACAGTTCTTGCTTTAGAGTAAGTCCCATTAAGAATGGGAGCCTGGGGCGCCTGGGTGGCTCAGTGGGTTAAGCCGCTGCCTTCGGCTCAGGTCATGATCTCAGGGTCCTGGGATCGAGTCCCGCATCGGGTTCTCTGCTCAGCGGAGATCCTGCTTCCCTCTCTCTCTCTCTGCCTGCCTCTCCATCTACTTGTGATCTCTCTGTGTCAAATAAATAAATAAAATCTTTAAAAAAAAAAAAAAAGAATGGGAGCCTGAAGAGCCTCTGTTCTTCAGTTTATTTGGTTGTTAATAATTTGACATGGAGTCAGGATTAGTTTTCTCAGTGGTACTCAATTTAGATGTTAGAAAATTCTTTCCAAATGTTCTGAATGTGTAAAATACTCCCTTAGTCTTAAAAATTAAAAATTGCATAAGAATATACTCACAAAATTTTTACTTTTTCAAAAAAGCTTTGTATTTATTTACCTGCAAGACAGTACAGAGGAAGAGAGAGAGAGAAGCAGACTCCCTGCTGAGCAGAGAGCCCAATTCTGGTCTGGATCCTAGGATCCCCAGATCACGACCTGAGCTGAAGACTGATGTTTAACTGACTGAACCAGGTGCCCCAGAAGACTTTTGCTTTTGATTCTACACTCACTTTGACCACTACTCAGATAAAGGAGACTCAACAGCTCCTTCATTGTCTTTTTTTTTTTTTTTAAAGATTTTATTTATTTGACAGAGAGATCACAAGCAGGCAGAGAGGCAGGCAGAGAGAGAGGAGGAAGCAGGCTCCCCGCTGAGCAGAGAGCCCGATGCGGGGCTCGATCCCAGGACTCTGAGATCATGACCCGAGCCGAAGGCAGCGGCCCAACCCACTGAGCCACCCAGGCGCCCCTCCTTCATTGTCTTGTACAGTTATATGATACTCATTTGTGTTGATGTACCATTTAAAAAAAAATTTTAAAGAGTACCTTAACTTGAGCATTTGCACTGTTTTAAATTTTTGCTGTAAGCAGTGGTAGAGTGGATAACACTGGCATCAATTTTTTCCACCTTATTTGCGAAGGGCTACATGTAGGTTGGATGCCTAAGCAGTGGGTTTGCCATCCAGTGTTTCATGGTGGTGTCAGATTTCCCACAATATATTTTGTATCATTTTACCCATATACACCAGTGAACTGTGAGAATAGTTCCCCCTCACCCAGCAAGGGCAACAGAGTGTTTTGTCAATTTTTGTAGATTATGATGTACTAAAAATTAAGAAATATTTAAAATGTTTCCTCATTTGAAATTGTTTTATTATAAGTGAGTCTTAGCATTTTTCCTAAATTTAAACATTTACACTATGTTTTCTGTCAAACATATTTTTATGTTATTTGTCCATTTTTTAGAGAATTTGCTTTTATTAAATAGATACAGAAATATAATAGGAAGGACTGGATGGGAGGGAGAGAGGGAGGAAGAGAAAGAATGAACACAGCAATTAAACATCTATGATAAAAATCTGCACATATATTCTGGTTTTAGTTTGAAGTGTGTGTGTAGTCTGTGTTCCAGGTTTGGTTCTTTTTTTTTAAATAGTGAAATTTGTTCATCTTTTAATGCTTCTGAATTTTGAGAACTAATACCCAGGCTTTCCAACTCCAACTTAGATAATTAATGTTTTCTTATAGTACTTGCATGATTTATTTTTCAAACATTCAGATTTCTGATTCATTTGGAGTTTATCCTAGTGAACAAAAGGATATACATTTTCAGTTTTACTGTTTTTTTAAAACAACTATTGAATTGCCTTTATTTTTTTAAAGATTATTTATTTATTTATTTGACAGAGAGATCACAAGTAGGCAGAGTGGCAGGCAGAGAGATGGGGGAAGCAGGCTCCCTGCTGAGCAGAGAGCCTGATGTAGGGCTTGATCCCAGGACCCTGAGACCATGATCTGAGGCAAAGGCAGAGGCTTAACCCACTGAGCCACCCAGACACCCCTTGAATTGCCTTTAAAATGTTGATCAAAAACTCCCTTTTTCCCCAAGACTTAATCTACTACATATTATACTTTCATAGGTACTTAGTATAATCTACTATATATTATAATCTACTATATATTATACTTTACATATATTATCAATTTTACTTTTTGGTGCCAGTATCTTTCTGATTGTTCATGTATAAATAGCACATTGTTTTATAAGAAAGGCGTTTTTCTTTATTTTAATATCTGGTAGTACCAATTCTACACTGCCTTACTGATCTTTTTTTTGTTTCTTTGTCTAGTCATTTTTTTTATATGACCTTCATAATTACCCCAAGTCTTGGCAGTTTTAGTGGGAACACAGTAGATTTATATTTTACGTAGTGTGGATTGATGTTTTTATAATGTTAGATTGTTAAATTCTTTTTTAAGATTTATTTATTTATTTATTTGAGAGATCACAAGTAGGCAGCGAGGCAGGCAGGGAGAGTATAAGCAGGGAGAGCAGCAGGCAGAGTGAGAAGGAGAAGCAAGCTCTCTGCTGAGCCAGGAGCCGGATGAGGGACTCGATCCCAGGATCCCGGGATCACGAGCAGAGCTGAAGGCAGCCGCTTAACGAACTGAGCCACCCAGGCATCCCAAACTCAAATTTTTAAACTATCATTTATTTTCCTCTGCTTCTGATACCTGAAAGAAAAGTGATAAATAATTTCCACCTGACAGCTATTATTTGTTTTCTCTCTTAATTCATTAAAAATAAACTCAGTGACAGAATTGTCATTATCTATATTCATGCATTTGTCAATATTTTAATTTTGAAAGGAATTTTTCCCCCCACATAACACAATTGCAGAATGCTCCCCTGTGACAACCACAGATGTGCCCATGGAATTCTAAATTTTCTTCTAAATTCTAAATGTTTTTTTCTGAAATATTTTTATACAAAGCAACCAAAAGCTTTCTGTGAATTTTCCTCTGCACAGGGCATACTTCCGATTGGCACATACCACCTGCTCAAAGCCAAACATTTTTGTGATTTCTGTTTATCAGGGTCAAAAGGGGATCTTAAAAATCAGAGAATGTAGTATTTACAAATTGATGAATAATGCTCAATACCTTAAGTATATAAAAATAAATCAACACTATGTGAAAAGCAGTTTATATATTATTAATTATAAAGTGCATAGGGAGAAATTAATTTTTTTTTTGCCTTTACTGATATCAGGATAGGAATATTTACAGGTCTGAGTAAAATAGCTGAGAGTTAATCCTTTTAGAATTTCTGAGTGTCTCACACATAATTCAAAAATTAAGTTATAGGGAAATGAGTACTGTTTGAGCCCTAAACTTACTGTTCTCCCACCTTCCTTTTCTAAAAATTTTTTTTTTAAAGATTTTATTTATTTCTTTGACACAGAGAGAGAGAGAGATCACAAGTAGGCAGAGCAGCACAGAGAGAGCGAGGGGGAAGCAGGCTCCCTGCTGAGCAGAAAGCCCGATATGGGGCTCGATCCCAGGACCCTGGGATCATGACCTGAGCTGAAGGCAGAGGTTTAACCCACTGAGCCACCCAGGTGCCCCATCTAAAAATTTTTATTTAATTTCTAGTTAGTTAAAAAAATGATAAATTCTAGTTAGTTAATACACTGAATATTAGTGTCGAGTGCACCATGTAGTGATTCCACACCCACACGTCATCCATGCTCATCTCAGCACGTCTCTTCTGAACACCCATCACCTGTTTCACCAGGCTCTCCCCGCTTCCCCTCTGATAACGGTCAGCTTGTCTTCCATAGTTATAAATCTGTGTTTTGGTTTACCTCCTCCTCTCTTTCTTCAGCCCTTAGTTTATTTTTTTGTTTCTTAAATTCTTCATATGAATGAAATCACAGGGTATTTGTCTTTCTGCGACTGACATATTTTTTTTTTTAAGATTTTATTTATTTATTTGACAAGAGAGAAATCACAAGTAAGCAGAGAGGCAGGCAGAGAGAGGGGAGGAAGCAGGCTCCCTGCTGAGCAGAAAGCCCGATGCGGGGCTCGAACCCAGGACCTGGGATCATGACCTGAGCCGAAGGCAGCGGCTTAACCCACTGAGCCACCCAGGCGCCCCACGACTGACATATTTTGCTTAGCACAATACATGCTAGCTCCATCCATGTCATTGCCAATGACAAGATTTCATCCTTTCATAGCTGAGTACTGTTCCACTGTATATATACACCACTTCTTCTTTATCTCTGTGTCAGGCAGTGGGCACTTGGGCTGTTTCCATAATTTAGCTATTTTTTTTAAAGATTTTATTTATTTATTTGACAGAGAGAAATCACAAGTAGGCAGAGAGGCAGGCAGAGAGAGAGGAGGAAGCAGGCTCCCTGCTGAGCAGAAAGCCCGATGCGGGGCTTGAACCCAGGACCTGGGATCATGACCTGAGCTGAAGGCAGCGGCTTAACCCACTGAGCCACCCAGGTGCCCCCATAATTTAGCTATTGTAGATATTGCTGCTGTAAACATCAGGGCGCATGTATCCCTCTGAATCAGTACTTTTGTATTCTTTGCATAAATACCTAGTAGTGCAATTGCTAGATTGTAGGCCATTTTTATTTTTAACTTCCTTTTTTTTTTAAAGATTTTATGTATTCATTTGACAGAGAGACACAGCAAGAGAGGGAACACAAGCAGGGGGAGTGGGAGAGGGAGAAGCAGGCTTCCCGCCAAGCAGGGAGCCTGATGTGGGGCTCGATCCCAGGACCCTAGGATCATGACCTGAGCGGAAGGCAGATGCTTAAAGACTGAGCCATGCAGGCGCCCCTATTTTTAACTTCTTTAGGAAAGTCCACACTGTTTTCCACAGTAGGTGCACCAGTATGCATTCCTACCAGCAGTGTACAAAGGTTTTTCCTCCATATTCTTATCAACACGTGTTCCTGTGTTTTTTATTTTAACTATTCTGACACTTAGGAGGTTATCTCTGGTAGTTTTGATTCGCATTTCCCTGATAATGATATTGAGCATCTTTTCAGATGTCTGTTAGCCATCTGGATGTCTTCTTTGGAGAAATGCCTGTTCATGTTTCCTACCGATGTTTTAATTGGATTACTTGTGGTTTTTTGTGTGTTGAGTTTTATAAGCTCTTTATGTATTTTGAATACTAACCCTTTATCACATTTGTCACTTGTAAATATCTTTTCCCATTGCATAATTTGCTTTGGTTTTGTTGGTTGTTTCCTTCACTGTGTAGGATCTTTTTAAAAGCAAAAATAAATAATGGGGATTTCATTTCCCCTTTACTCTTTAAAAAAATATTTTCCATTGATTCAGCAAATCCTTCATAAGCATATGTTATTTCTCTTGGTAATACACATAATTACATCTATGTCATTTATGATGTCCTTACCATGTTGTGGATTTAATGACCATGAAGTAGTAAATTCTGGCTCAGTTTTGTTACCTGCTTAAGAAAGCCATCAAACACCATGAAATGCTTCCAGATTTACTGAGTTGAGCTCTTTCCACTTTGCTATTAGAGGTATAAGTGAACACAAAGAACAATTTAAAAATAATTGTCAAGATACTAAAAAACACATAATCTTTGGCATAGTAGTTCTCATTGTAGAATTCTGACTTAAGAAAGAACCTCGGGTAATAGTTTACTTACAAAGAAGTTCAACAGAGAGCCCAGTGCAGGGCTATATCCCAGGATCATGACCTTAGCCGAAGGCAGATGCTTAATGACGGAGGCACCCAGGCACTCCAGTTAAATCATTTTCTGAATGAGAAAAACATTACAAGAAAATCCACTAAAATTCTTTCAGAAAGTATCTTTATTACAAAATATCAACTATCTTTACATGCCTCATATGCCATTATATTTCTAACATCCTTATAAAATGAAATAATAATCGAATATAATTTTCTTGACATGATTCTTTATAAAATACCATTAAGTTAATCAGTGATCTGTGACTAAATCACAACTATCTTTTTTCTCTCCTAGAGAGCTAGTAACTTAAATATTTGTTATTCTAAAAATCATACTGAAGGGGCGCCAGGGTGGCTCAGTGGGTTAAGGCCTCTGCCTTCAGCTCGGGTTATGATCTCAGGGTCCTGGGATCGAGTCCCGCATCAGGCTCTCTGCTCAGCAGGGAGCCTGCTTCCCTTCCTCTCTCTCTGCCTGTCTCTCTGCCTACTTGTGATCTCTCTCTCTCTGTCAAATAAATAAATAAAAAATCTTAAAAAAAATCATACTGAAATGTAAGTCTTAAAAATACTAAAATAATTCTTGCCTACAATTTTCAAAACAATTCTTGCCTCCTTAAAATTTTCAAAAATAGTTTTCAAGAACAATTCTTGTCTAAATTTTACCAGAACCATTTTTTTTAAGATTTTATTTATTTATTTGACAGACAGAGATCACAAGCAGGCAGAGGGGCAGGCAGAGAGAGAGGGGGGGGAAGCAGGCTCCCCGCTGAGCAGAGAGCCCGATGTGGGGCTCCATCCCAGGACCCTGAGATCATGACCTGAGCAGAAGGCAGCGGCTTAACCCACTGAGCCACCCAGGCGCCCCGACCAGAACCATTTTTGAGTGAACTGTATAGGTATCAATAGTTTTTCTAAGTGACATAATCTACAAATCCATGCAAATCAAATTATTCAACACTTGTAATATTATACTGACCAAGCTTTTATGGGCTTTTGAAATGATTAATCCCAGGGTGATTTTCAGGAAAAAATAAGGGTATTCTGTGTCACCACGTAAATATAATTACACTATTATTGTGCTCAACTGTCATCAAAGAGAATACAGAACAAGGTATAGTAACAATGATACTACTTTGCTAGCTGAATTTTGGCTTATAAAGTTACTTGAAATGTGAGAGACTTTGTAGAGTCAATTAAAACTTAAATAAGGAATGATATGTTTAATCATTTGAAAGTTACTAGTTGGTTTTTATAGTTCTTTGATATAAGTGAACAATTGTAGAAAATGTTTCATTGAGGAAGGTAAAATTAATAATATCATTAAATTACAGTCTCTTTTAATAAAAGTTAAAATTTCCCAACTGTTACAAGAATAAGAGAGGAACTGTTTCTAAAGCTGTCACTAATTACTTTGGTTTTCTTGCATAATGAACCTCAGTTTTGTTCAAATCAGAAATATGCTTAAGAAAATAATCTGCAGTTTCCTTAGAAAGATGGATGTGTTCATTCTCAATGTTTCCTAAGAATTAAGAATTAAGGGGCGCCTGGGTGGCTCAGTGGGTTAAGCCGCTGCCTTCGACTCAGGTCATGATCTCAGGGTCCTGGGATCGAGTCCCGCATCGGGCTCTCTGCTCAGCAGGGAGCCTGCTTCCTCCTCTCTCTCTGCCTGCCTCTCTGCCTGCTTGTGATCTCTCTGTCAAATAAATAAATAAAATCTTTAAAAAAAAAAAAGAATTAAGAATTAAGACATGATTAAGGTTAGGGAATTTTTCTCATGCAACTGACAATGTAGTCAGCAGGACATAAGCATTAATTGGTGAATATATTCCATTGTATAAAATTCAACTTTAGCCTGCCCTTAATTGAATTAACTTCTTTTAGATTTAATTATATTCTACTTTTCTTCTTAAATTTTTATGTTCATTTTTCCTTGCCCTTATTGAAATATTAGCATATAACATGTGAAGTTTAAGGTGTCCAGTCTGATCAGATACAGGCATGCATTGCAAATGCTTACCACAGTGATCTTAGTTACTACCTCTGTCTTTTCACTTTTAATTTGGGGGAAGAGTGGTAATATTTAAGATTTACTCTCAACAACTTTCAGGTATATAATACAGTATCGTTAATTATTGTCATGATGTTACACACTAGATTCCCAGAACTTAGTGATATTATAGCTGCGAGTTTGTACACTTTGACCAAATTCTCATTTCTGCCACCCACAGCCCCTAGCAACCACCATTTTGCTCTCTGTGTCTATAAGGTTGATTTTTTTTTTTTAAGAGTCTGCACATAAATGACAACTTAAGAACCTAGAGAGTACAATACTAACTGAAAGTTCAGAGTAAAACAAATACCATATGATTTCACTCATATATGGAATTTAAGAAACAAAACTAACAAAAGATGTAAATAACATCCCAAAAGGCTCTTAAAAATAGACAAGTGGTGGTTGCAAGAGGGGAGGTAGGTAGGGTGATAAGGGAAATTGATAAAGGGGATTAAGAGTGGCACTTCTCTTGAAGAGTACTGAGAAATATATAGAATTGTTGAATTATTACACTGTACACCTGAAACTAAACAGTCAGTAATACTTGATTTAAAAACAAAACAAAACAAGTTGGGGCACCTGGGTGGCTCAGTGGGTTAAGCCTCTGCCATCGGCTCAGTCATGATCTCAGGGTCCTGGGATCCAGCCCGGGGTCTGGCTCTCTGCTGAGCAGGGAGACTGCTTCCCCCTCTCCCTCGGTCTGCCTCTCTGCCTACTTGTGATCTCTCTCTGTCAAATAAATAAATACCTGCCATTCTCTGACTTTCTCCCCTTAGTTTAATGTCCTCAAGCTCCATCCGTGTTGTTGCAAAGTCAGAATTTCCTCCTTTCGTGGGGCTAAATAATATTCCATTGTGTGGACAGGGGCACCTGGGCATCTCAGTCAGTTAAGCATCTGCCTTCAGGTGAGGTCACGATCCCTGGGTCCTCGGATCAAACCCTACCTTGGGCTCCCTGCTCAGCGGGGAACCTGCTTCTCCCTCTCCCTCTGCCACCCTCACCCTGCTTGTTCTCTCTCAAATAAAATTTTTTAAAAAATATTCCATTTTTGTGGATATATACACTACCTTTTCCTTATCCATTTATCTTTCGATATACATGTAGGTAGATTCCACGTATTGGTTATTGTGCATAATGCTGCAATGACCATGAAGCAACAAATATCTCTTCAAGGCTCTGTTTTCATTTCTTTATATATACTACATAGCAGTGCATTTGCTCAATCATATGGGAGTTGTATTTTTCATGTTTTTTTTGGAAACTCCATACCTTTCTCCATGGTGGCTTACCATTTTATATTCCCAAAATAGTGCTCCCCTTTTCCCATGGCATTGCCAACACAGGTCTCTTGTCTGTTCAATATAGCTGTTCTAACAGTGTGAAATATTATTTCAGGGTGGTTTTGATTGGCATTTGTCTGAAATGATGTTAGGTACCTTTCATGTACCTGTTATCCACCTGTATGTCTTTTCTGGAAAAATGTCTCTCAGGTCCTCCCCCCATTTTAAAATTTAATTTTGCTATTGAGTTGTGTGAATAATTTTTTTTTTAAAGATTTTATTTATTTATTTGACAGAGAGAGATCACAAGCAGGCAGAGAGGCAGGCAGAGAGAGGGGAGGAAGCAGGCTCCCCGCCGAGCAGAGAGCCCGATGTGGGGCTCGATCCCAGGACCCTGAGATCATGACCTGAGCCGAAGGCAGTGGCTTAACCCACTGAGCCACCCAGGCGCCCCTGAGTTGTGTGAATAATTTATATAGATTTTATATTAACTTCTTATCTGATAGTTTTAAAAATATTTTCTGCTGTTTGTAGATTACCTTTTTGTTTTCCTAGTTCTTTTGCTTTGCAGAAGTTTTATAATTCAGTATAGTTCTGCTTTTTTTTTTTTTTTTAAAGATTATTTATTTATTTATTTGACAGAGAGAGATCACAAGTAGATGGAGAGGCAGGCAGAGAGAGAGAGAGGGAAGCAGGATCTCGGCTGAGCAGAGAACCCGATGTGGGACTCGATCCCAGGACCCTGAGATCATGACCTGAGCCGAAGGCAGCAGCTTAACCCACTGAGCCACCCAGGCGCCCCTAGTTCTGCTTTTTTTTGCCATGATTGTTTATGCTTTTGTTGTCATATCCAAAAAAATCATTACCAAGACCCATATCGAGGAACATACTGTGTTTTCTTTTAGTAGTTTGACAGTTTGGGATCTTACATATAAGAATTTAAGCCATTCCAAGTTAATTTGGGGGAGTGGTGTAAGATAGGAGTCCAGGTTCATTCTTCTGCATGTTATTGTCCAGTTTCCCCAACACACTTAACTGAAGAAACTGTCCTTCCTCTGTTGAATCTTCTTGATTTCCTCGTGAAATAGGAGTTCACCATATATGTCAGGGCTCATTTCTGTGCTCTCTAGATTCTGTTCTGTGTGTCTGTATTTATGCCAGTACTATTCTGTTTTGATTACTACAGATTTGTATTAAAGTCTGAAATCAGAAAGAATAATGACTACCAGCTTTGTTTTTCCTCAAGATTCTTTTGGTGATCCAGAGTCTTTTGTTGTTACATAAAATTTTAGGATTGTTTTTCTCTTACTATGAAAATTATCATTGGAATTTTGATAGGGCTTGCATTGAGTCTGTAGATAGCTCTGAGTAGTGTGAACATTTTAACAATGTTCATTTATTCATCAGTGAATTCAGTTATTTCATCAGTGTCTAAAATTTTTTATGAACTAGATATAGAATACTGTAAAATTTAAGTTGTATCAAATGTTAACTTGATACATTTATATATTGCAATACAATTGCCATTGTAGCAATAATTAGCACCTCTATCATGTTACATTATATTTCTTTTTAGTGATTAGAATAATTATGTTTTAATCTCTTGGCAAATTCGGTGGTTATAATACCACTGTTGTATTTACTATCCTGTGCACTAGATCTCCAGAGTTTATTTCCTATTCATTGTATGTTTGTAACCTTGGTCAGTATTTGTCCTTTCCATCTATCCCCTAGCCTCTGGTACCCTCCATTTTATTGTTTCTCCAAGCTTGGCTTTTTTAGATTCTGCATGTGACTGATAACATATAGTTTGTTCTTCTCTGACTTACCTCACATAGAATAAAGTCCTCAAAGTCCATTTATGTTTTGCCAAATGGCAGGATGTTCATTCCTAGGTTAAAGATATCCCTACGTATTTTGATGCTCTTGTAAATGGAATTGTGAGGGTTTTTTTCCAGATAGTTTTTTCTTAGTGTATGGAAACACAACTAATATATTTTTTTAAGATTTTATTTATGTATTTGTCAGAGAGAGAGAGAGAAAGCACAGCAGGGAGAGCTGCAGGCAGAGCAGGCAGAGGGAGAAGCAGTCTCCCCACTGAGCAGGGAACCCAGTGTGGGACTTGAACCCAGGACCCAGGGATCATGACCTGAGCCGAAGGCACACACTTAACCCAGGCATCCCCACAACTAATCTTTTTATATTAATTTCATATCCTGCAATTTAATTTGGTGATTAGTTCTAATAGATTTTTTGGTAGGGTCTTCAGGGATTTTCTATGTAACATATTTTCTGCGAACTGAAATAGTTTTACTTCTCCCTTTCCAATCTGGATGCCTTTTGTTTCTTTTTTTTTTTTTTTTTTTTTTTTTTTGCCTAATTGCTCTAGTGGGACTTACATCTGTGCTGAATAGGAGCTGAGAGTGGGCACCTTGATCTTATTCCTAATCCTAGCAGGAAAGTTTTCAGTTCTATACCATTGAGGGTTTTATATAGATTTTGTTATGTTGAGATGCATTCCCTTTATACCCAGTTTCTTGAGTGTTTTCTTCTTCTTTTTTTAAAAGATTTTATTTATTTATTTGACACACACAGATCACAAGTAGGCAGAGAGGCAGGCAGAGGGAGAGGAGGAATCAGGTTCCCTGCTGAGCAGAGAGCCCAATGTGGGGCTCGATCCCAGGACCCTGGGATCATGACCTGAGCCGAAGGCAGAGGCTTTAACCCACTGAGCCACCCAGGCGCCCTTATTTTATTTATTTTTTTAAAAGATTTTATTTATTTATTTGACAGAGATCACAAGCAGGCAGAGAGGCAGGCAGAGAGGGGGGGGGGGGAAGCAGGCTTCCCGCTGAGCAGAGAGCCTGGCAAGGGCCTGAGATCATGACCTGAGCCGAAGGCAGAGGCTCAACCCACTGAGCCATCCAGGCGCCCCTGTTTTTTTTTTTTTTTTTAAAGATTTTATTTATTTATTTGTCAGAGAGAGAGAGATCACAAGTAGGCAGAGAGGCAGGCAGAGACAGAGGGAGAAGCAGGTTCCCTGCCGAGCAAGGAACCCGATATAGGACTCGATCCCAGGACGCTGGGACCATGACCTGAGCCGAAGGCAGCCGCTTAACCAACTGAGCCACCCAGGCGTCCCCAGGCGCCCCTGTTTTTATTTTTTTTGATGCATTGTCAGTTTGGGACCATGTTGAATTCCTACATATTTGTGAATTTTTTTCTATTACTGATTTCACTTTTCATAATATTGTGGTCAGAAAAGATACTTGGTATAATTTCAGTTCTCTTATATTTGGCACCATGTGTTTTGTGACTTAAGAAAAGGCATATCCTGGAAAAAGGTCTATGCATGCGTGAAAAAAATGTATATCTTGTTGCTGTTGGTTGAAATTATCTGAATATGTGTTTAGGTCCATTTGGTGTAGTTCAAGTCCAGTGTTTCCTTATTGATTTTCTGCTTGGGTGATATATCCATTGTTTAAAGTGGAGTTTTCAAGTCCCTTACTATTATCATATCACATTTCTCTATAATTATATATTAATATTTGCTTAGTACATTTATATGCTGCAGGATTGGATGAATATTTATTTATGGCTATCACAGTCTATTGATAAACTGACCTGTTTATTGTAAAATGACTTTTTTGTTACAATTTTTGTCTTAATGTCTATTTTTTTTCCTTATGTAAATATGGAAATATTTTTTTCCTTATGTAAATCTACCCTGCTTTCTTTTGGTTTCCATTTGCATGGAATGTCTTTCTCCCTGTCTTCACTTTGAGTCTATTTGTGTCCTCAAAGCTGAGGTAAGTCACTTGGAGGCAGCATATATACTTTCATTTTTTAATCCATTTAGCCACTGTGTCTTTTGATTGGAGAGTTTAGTCTGTTTACTTTTTTTTAAAGATTTTTATTTATTTGACAGAGATCACAAGTAGGCAGAGAGGCAAGCAGAGAGAGAGAGGAAGAAGCAGGCTCCCCGCTGAGCAGAGAGCCCGATGTGGGGCTCGATCCCAGGATACTGGGATCATGACCTGAGCCGAAGGCAGAGGCATTAACCCACTGAGCCACCCAGGTGCTCCTAGTCTGTCTACCTTTTTAAAAAACACTGATTTGAACAAGCATTTGTATGAGCAGGGAGGATGGGTGGAGGTAAAGGGAGAAGACTCAAGCAGACTCCCCACTGACAGGGAGACCAATGCTCACTTAATCAACTGAGCCACTCTTGTGCCCCTAGTCCATTTACATTTAAGGTAACTTTTAATAGGTAAAGACCCACTAATGCCATCTTAATTCTTTTCTGGCTGGAGTCTTGCCAGTGGAAGCCACTTTGGGACCATGGTATGTCCCTGGGTCCCCTAGAGCCTACAGAGAGTGACCTAGGATAATGGGCATAAGCCTGGTGTTGGGACAGGTTGGTTGGCTCTGGTGTCTGCCCTGAAATCAGACACTGACTTTACCACCCTTTTCCCATGGGAGAACATCTCTCTCACTCTTTCTGTCTTTGATAGGCTGTCAAGACATGGTGGGTGTGTAATGGGGGATATGTGAATCTGTCCTTCCTACCAATCCCAAATTTGACTGCCCCTTGCTCAAGAGGCCAGTATTCAAGAGATGATTTTTGATTGGAAGGAATGTGAGTTTTATTCAGGAGGCTGGCAACTTGGGGAGACAAGGTGGACTCTTGTCTAAAAGCCAACTCTAAGGTTTCTACCTCGCCCAAGTGTTTTTAAAGGGGTTTAGGGCAGTAAATCAGAGACTGGAGTGTAGTGGCCTGCAGCTTTTCTTGATTATGTGGAGACTTGATGATGCCAGCTCCAAACATGATCTCAGTGGGAGGGGTTGTTACAAGGGGCTCTTGTTCTTGTGATGTTCAGGGGTACTCTCTTTCTGTAAAGGAGAGCAAGGTCACCAGATCCACAAAGGAAGACTAGTAAGATCATTTATGTGACCTGAACAAAGAAAAACATTTTCCTAAAGACATGCTGGGCTCATCAGAAAGCCGAGGTAGCTTCAAACAGACTTGTTGGCCTCTGTGGGTGAGATAAAAATCTGATCCTTCACTCTTCAAGGGCAGTAGTCTGAAGATACCAAAGTAAATTTGTTCTGTTACAGATCAAGGGTCTTAATGCAGCAGGTAAGGAGTGCATTGTCGTAAAGCAACTCACCCCTTAAGACCAATGGGAGTGCTGCAATAGTGTCTCCCTCAGTGCATCTTTTTAAATTTCTGTGTTCTACCTGTATGCTATAATCCCTGACCTGAATCTTTGGTTCTGTGTGCCAAAGAATTATTCAGATCAATGCATGTGTGTGTGGTGGTGTGGAAGCAGATTGCTATACCACCATTTTGTCTAGTGGTTCATTTTAAGTTTACCGTAAATTGTACATGTTCCATAGTCAAATAATCATCTTTAATGTCATGTTGGACCATATTAAACAGTATTCACTTGGGGCACCTGGGTGGCTCCGTTGGTTAAGCAACCAACTCTTGATTTCAGCTCACATCATGATCTCAGGGTCCTGAGATTGAGCCTTATGTGGGAAGGGAGGGTTTACTTGGGATTCTCTGTCTCCCTCTCCTTCTGCCCCTCCCCCCACTCTTGCTCTCTCTAAAATAAATAAGTCCTTTAAAAAATATACATTTTAACTTCTTATGGAACTGTATGAATGAGTTATTTGGTTCCCGGTACTCACATTTAAGTCACTACTCCATCCATGCATTTATTTAAGTTTATATAGGCTAATTTTTTTAACTTTTGAGTGAAATTCTGAGAACTGACTCAATTTTAAAGAATTGTTTTTTATTCCAAACCATCTGATGAAATACAATACCTGTAATTTGGTTACGAGTTCTAAGAATTGGTATCAATATGGGTTGTTCAAAGTCAACTACTTAAGTAATTGCAAATACTGTTTTTTCATGTATTTAATTACTATAATTCCAATTGATAGTTTTCCCAGTTGGTAACAGTAGTAATTAAACCAAAATGTAATTCACTTTGTAGGTGTCCATGAGTGATGTTATATGAATGAATTGAATATGCATCCATTCTTTAAAGATACTGTTATATACACAAGATGGTCTTCCGGATTTCCAGTGAATAAGAAATGCAACTATATTTATAATGCACATAAATATAATAATAGTCAATAGTGAGTTTGTCTAACTAAATCCAAAAACATATTTTAATGGTTTCTAAACATTTTCCATTAAAAGTAACCATGTATCGGGACGCCTGGGTGGCTCAGTTGGTTAAGCAGCTGCCTTCGGCTCAGGTCATGATTCCAGCGTCCTGGGATCGAGTCCCGCATCGGGCTCCTTGCTCAGCAGGAGCCTGCTTCTCCCTCTGCCTCTGCCTGCCATTCTGTCTGCCTGTGCTTGCTCTCTCTCCCTCTCTCTCTGACAAATAAATAAAATCCTAAAAAAAAAAAAAAAAAGTAACCATGTATCATGGTAGTTTTCTTAAACACATTTTTAAGCCTAATTGACAATTATTAAATTATGCTTTTGTGATTGCACCTTGTAAACCTTTGTGGGACTTTTTATGAGAAATTCAGTTATCCAATAGAATAGCTTCAAAACTGTGAGATTATCTGTTTTTAGAGCTGATTATCAGTCATATAATAAATACTGCTGGGGTAGGAATGCAATTTAGACTGAAAACAAATACTAATTCTCCCCAC
This sequence comes from Lutra lutra, assembly GCF_902655055.1. NCBI lineage: Eukaryota > Metazoa > Chordata > Mammalia > Carnivora > Mustelidae > Lutra > Lutra lutra. Next base: position 92,194,856 of record NC_062285.1, read on the forward strand.
ACCTATAATCTTCTACTCCAAGGTCATTGAATTGGTACACATGTTAGAAGACAGATACTGATATAGCAGATAGGAAGAACTTGAAGGGAACTGAAAATGTTGGTGAATAGCAGTAAAATCAGTGACTCAACACACAAAACCAACTCAGTGAATAGTCTAAGTTGTCTAACAAATGACCACATTTTAAATTCTCATGAATGCATGGATAGTATTTCGGGAAAAAAATCTATATACCACTTAGGGATCTCTTTTGTTTTCTTGGACTATATGTGTGTGTTTTCTGGATACTTTTATTTTTTAAAAGAAATTATAAGACTAAGTCCATATTTGATTAAGTTATTCTACTACTTTCAATTCAATATGTATTTAAATTGTAACACACATTAGGATAATTATAGACTGTAATAATATCTGCTATTATATGCTCATGAAGTTTTATCTGTTCCATTATTTTTTAAGACTTTATTTAAGAGAGAATGAGAAAGAGAGCATGAGGGTTGGGGGGGTCGGAGGGAGAAGCACACTCCCTGCTGATCGGGGAGTCTGATATTGGGCTATCCTGGGACTCCAGGATCATGACCTGAGACACCCAGGTGCCCCTGTTTCATTATATTTATAGTTTATGAAAATATAAGACAAATATTCTATAATATTTATCATGTAAATGAACTTGGTCCTTAATCTTAAAGACTTTCAGTTGTAACTTGGCAATCATTATATTTGTGTCTTTTATCAACTTTATTTCGGTGACAACAGCCTTTTCCATACCTAAAAATCCCAATAAGTAGAATGCTTGATTTCCACACCATTATCTGCTTTGTTTTCTTAATATAAGTGACAAATCCATCCTTTCAGGTGTTCTCATTTATTTTTTCAATAGACTATTTTTAGAGCAATTTTACATTGACAGCCAAATGGAACTGAAGGTACAGACATTTTCTGTATACTTGTTGAACTCACTTTTACAAAGCCTCTCCTATTATCAAAATCCTATGCCAAAGTGCTTTGATAGAACTGATGAACGTACACGGACACATCATTGTATCCAAGGTCCATAGTTTATCATAGAATTCACTCTTGGTGTTAAACCTTCTGTGTATTTGGACAAATGTATTAATGACAAGTATTCACCATTATAGCAACTGACAGAGTGGTTTCACTGCCTTAAAATTGCTTCATGCTTGACCTAGTCATCCTTCCTTCGCCCCAATACGAGGCAACTATGATTTGTTTTTTTTCTGTGAAGTTTTGCCTTTTACAAAATGTCATGTACTGATAGTCATAATGGTATATAGCATTTTTGGATTGGCTTTTCACTTAGTCATTTGTATTTAAGTTTCCTCGATGTCTTTCCATCTCTCACTAGCTCATTTTTTTTTTTTTTAGAACTGAATAATACTCTATTGTCAGGATGTACCACAGTTTATTAATAAATTGATTTACTGAAAGACATCTGGGATGCTTCCAGGTTTGGGCACTTTGGAATAAAGCTGCTAAAAACATCCCTCTCCGGGTTACTGTGTAGACATAAATGTTTGAAGTCTTTCGATAAATAAGCAGCATGATTGCCAGATGACATTCTGGTATTTTGTATTGTAATAAATTACCCAAATTTCTTCTAGAGTGGCTGCATCATTATGCATTTTCATCAGCAACAAAAGAAAGTTTCTGTTGCTTCACAACAGCCTTGCACTTGGTGTTGTCAGTGCTCTAGATTTTGGCCACCCTAACAGGTGTCAGGTAGTATCTCAATGTTCTTTGAATTTGCATTTCCCCAGTGATATAAGATGTGAAGCATCTTTTGATGTGCTTATTTGCCATCTGTGTATTTTCTTTGGTCAAGCATGTGTTAGGGTTTTTGGCTCATTTTCTGATAAGGTTTTCTTACTCTTGAGTTTTAAGACTTCTTGTATGTTAAATGTTATAACTGGATAACAGTCCTGTATCAGATGTGTCTTTTGCAAGAATTTTTCTCATTCTTTGGCATGTCTTGTCATTCTTTTCATACTCTCTTTCATGGAATAGGCGTTTTTTAACTTTAATGAAGTCCGGTGTATCCATTATTCTTTCATGGCTAGAGCCTTTGGTGGTGTCTCCAAAAAGTCATCACAGTCCCCAAGGCCATCCAGGTTTTCTTCTTTGTTGCCTTCTAGGAGCTTTATAGTTTTGTGTTTTGTGTCTTCTTCAATTTCTTTCACTACTATCTTCCAATTTTCAGTGTTCAGTTCTTTTACCTCCTTGGTTAAATTTATTTCTAGATATTTTCTTCTTTTTGCTGCGACTCCAAATGGGATTATTTTCTTAATTTTTCTAATAGTTCATTATGGGTATATAGAAATCCAACAGATTTTTGTATATTCTTTATCCTACAACTTTACCGAATTCATATATTAGCTCTCAAAGTTTTTTTGGTGGTGCCTTTAGGGTTTTTTATATATGTTCTCTCCAGATAGACAAGCTTTGTATTTCTTCCTTTCTGATTTGCTAGTTACTCCAGCTAGGGTGGCCAATACTATGCTGAAAGAAAGTGAGGAGAGCGGGCATCCTGTCTTCTTCCTAACTTTGGAGGAAATTCTTTCAGATTTTGAACATCAAGTATAATATTCACTGTGGGTTTGTGATACACTGTATTTATTATGTTGAGGTAGATTCCGTCTAAATTCACTTTGTTGAGAGTTTTTAAAAATTTTTTTAATTTATTTTTAAAATTCCTTTTCAGTGTTCCAGAATTCATTGTTTACCACACCCAGTGCTCCATGCAATATGTGCCCTCCACAATACCCACCAGGCTTACCCAACCTCCCTACCCCCCTCCCCTCCAAAACCCTCAGTTTGTTTCTCAGAGTGCACAGTCTCTTGTGGTTCATCTCCCCCTCCAATTTCCCCCAACTCCCTTCTCCTCTCCATCTTCCCATGTCCTTTGTGATATTCCTTATGCTCCACAAATAAGCAAAACCATATGATAACTGACTCTCTCTGCTGACTTATTTCACTTAGCATAATCTCTTCGAGTCCCATCCATGTTAATACAAAACTTTGGGTATTTATCCTTTCTGATGGAGGCATAGTACTCCATAATATATATGGACCATATCTTCTTTGTTCATTTGTCTGTTGAAGGCCATCTTGGTTCTATCCACAGTTTGACGACTGTGGCCATTGCTGCTATGTACATTGGGGATACAGATGGCCCTTCTTTTCACTACGTCTCTATCTTTGGGGTAAATACCCAGTAGTGCAATTGCAGGGTCATATTTTTATAGCTCTATTTTTAATTTCTTAAGGAATCTCCACACTGTTTTCCAAAGTGGCTGCACCAACTTGCATTCCCACCAACGGTGTAAGAAGGTTCCCCTTTCTCCACATCCTCTCCACTTACTGTTTACTGCTGTGTTAATTTTGGCCATTCTAACTGGTATCTCAATGTGGTTTTGATTTGAATCTCCCTGATGGCTAGTGATGATGAACATTTTTTCATGTGTCTGTTAGCCATTTGTATGTCTTCATTGGAGAAGTGTCTGTTCATGTCTTCTGCCCATGTTTCGACATGATTATCTGTTTTGTGTGTGTTGAGTTAGAGGAGTTCTTTATACATCTTGGATATCAGCCTTTTGTCTGTAGTGTCATTTGCGAATATCTTCTCCCATTGTGTGGGTTGCCTCTTTGTTTTGTTGACTGTTTCCTTTGCTGTGCAGAAGCTTTTGAACTTGATGAAGTCCCCAAAGTTCCTTTTCACTTTTGTTTCCTTTGTCTTTGGAGACATACCTTGAAAGAAGTTGATGTGGCCCATGTCAAAGAGGTTACTGCCTATGTTCTCCTCTAGGATTCTGATGGATTCCTGCCTCACATTGAGGTCTTTAATCCAGTTTGAGTTTATCTTTGTGTATGGTGTAAGAGAATGGTCGAGTTTCACTCTTCTACACATAGCTGTCCAATTTTCCCAGCACCATTTATTGAAGAGACTGTCTTTTTTCCACTGTATATTTTTTCCTGCTTTGTCGAGGATTAGTTGACCATAAAGTTGAGGGTCCATATCTGTGCTCTCTACCCTGTTCCACTGGTCTATGTGTCTGTTTTTGTGCCAGTACCATGCTGTCTTAGTGATCACAGCTTTGTAGTAAAGCTTGAAATCAGGCAATGTGATGCCCCCAGTTTTGTTTTTCTTTTTCAACATTTCCTTAGCAATTCGGGGTCTCTTCTGATTCCATACAAATTTTAGGATTGTTTGTGCTCGCTTCGGCAGCACATATACAAATTTTAGGATTGTTTGCTCCAGCTCTTTAAAAAATGCCGGTGGAGTTTTGATTGGAGTGGCATTGAAAGTATAGATTGCTCTGGGCAGTATAGACATTTTAACAATGTTCATTCTTCCAATCCATGAACATGGAATGGTCTTCCATTTTTTGTGTCTTCTTCATTTTCTTTCATGAGTGTTCTGTAGTTCCTCAAGTACAGATCCTTTATCTCTTTGGTTAGGTTCATTCCCAGGTATCTTATGGTTCTTGGTGCTATAGTAAAGATAAAATAAAGATAAAATAATAAAGATAAAGTAAAGATAAAATAAAGAATCAATTCTTTAATTTCCCTTTCTGTATTTTCATTGTTAGTGTATAAGAAAGCAACTGATTTTTGTACATTGATTTTGTATACTGCCACATTACTGAATTGCTGTATGAGTTCTAGTAGTTTGGGAGTTTTTATCATAAATGGATGTTGAACTTTTGAAGTAGTTTTAGTGCATTTGGTGACATAAATATAAGATTTTAGCCTTTCATTTTGTTAATGTGGTATTTCACATTGATTTGCAGATGTTGAAACATTTTTGCATCCATGGAATAAATCCTACTTGTTCATATTGTATGTCTTCTTGAAAATATTTTGTTGAGGACCCATGTTCATCTTTGCATCCATGTTCATCAGGGTTATTGGCCTGTAAGTTTCTTCTCTTAATTGAGCAATTTATGATTCCATGTTCTCTGCCTTTTTTTTAGCATATTGTCAAAAGCATTTGCATTGTTTAAAAATTTTTAGTGGTTGCTTAGAGTTTGCAATATAGGTCTGTGCCTAATCCAGATCCACTTTTAACTAATACTGTAACATTTGACAGTTAATAAAAGATTCTTACAATTACAAGCAATCACAATGCCTCCCGAACATTCCTTGTATTACTGCTGTCATTCATTTCACTTACGCATAAGCAGACATAAGAACATATGAGAATGTGTGTGTGTGTGTGTGTGCAAGCATATGATTGTCTTTGAAGTTTTTTTTTATGATATCCAATGTATGGATTATTTTCATTTATGAATTATGCCTTTGACATAATTAGAAAAGGCTTTCTTCTAGAAGTTTTATAATTTCAGTTTTATATCAAGTCTGTTATCCTTCATGAGTTTATATGTCTATATGATGTGAGACATAAGATTTTTGGGGGGGTGCACTAGGGATATAAAATTCCTTCAACAAATGTATGCTATTTTCTATGAACTGGCTCAGATTTCCATTGGAATTTTATTGAATCTTTTGATAAATTTTTGGAGAATGGGTATCTTAACAAGATTGAGTCTTCTAAATCATAAACAATTTAATTTTCGACATTTATTTATTTATTTTTTTTTATGACTGCCAATCTCTTCTATGTACAAGTGGAATTTCTGTCCTTTATACTTTTTTTTTTTTAAAGATTTTTTTATTCATTTATTTGACAGACAGAGATCACAAGCAGGCAGAGAGGCAGGCAGAGAGAGAGGAGGAAGCAGGCTCCCTGCTGAGCAGAGAGCCCAATGCGGGGCTCGATCCCAGGACCCCGAGATCATGACCTGAGCCGAAGGCAGCGGCTCAACCCACTGAGCCACCCAGGCGCCCCTAATTTTCGACATTTATTATCTTAATTTCCTTAGCCACTTTGAAGTGTTCAGTGTATAGGTCTTACAATTTTTGTTGGGTATACCCCAGTATATTTCATAATTTTATACAATTTTAAAAGGTATTTTAAAATTTCATTTCCAGTGCTTTTAGGAAGAAATACAATGATTTTGTATCATAATTTGTAATATGCAGTGTTAGAAGTTATTAACATCTAGCAGTGATTTTATAGTTTCATGAGATTTTCAACCAGATCCTCTCGTCTGTGAATAAAGACATTTTTTTTCTTCCTTGTCCGTGTGGATGCCTTTTAATTCTTATCTTTTTACTTCAGTGCCTAGACCTTCTATGTAATGTTGAATAAAAGTAATGAGAGCAGACACCTTCTTTTTCCTGATTTTTTTAAGGGAGAGCATACATTTCTTTGTCATTAAGAATGTTACTATCTTAGAAGAAATGTTATTAGCTCTTGGTTTTTTTTAGATGTTCTTAATCATGTTAAGGAAGTTCCCTTCTGTTTCTAGTTTTATGATAAAAATGTATTTTTGGATTTTGTCACACATTTGTTATTTGTGAGGTAACAGGATTTTCTTTTTAGTTTATTAATATTGTGAATTACATTCCTTGATATTAAAAGTTAAACCAACTTTGCAAACTTGGGTTAAACCCCAGGTCATCATGATGTATTATCTTTTTAACATATTGTTGAATTAGCTGTGCTAATTTCCATTTAGAAATTTTGCATCTATAGCTTTGAAGGATATTGTCCTGATATTTTATATTCTTATACTGTCATTCCTTAGTATTGGTAGTACTATAATGCTAATCTCACAACATGAATTTGGAAACATTCATTCTTTTTCATTTTTCTGAAGACTTTCATTTGTATGGCATTATTTCTTATTTTAATGCTCAGTACAATTACTCAGTGAAGCCATTTGGTTCCAGAGTTTAATTTGTTGACAGTTTTAAAACTACAAATTTATTTTTTAAGTAGGAGTAAGGCTTTTCACGTTATTTCTTTTATATATATATATATAGAGAGAGATATCTATATACAGATAGATTTTTTTAGAGGAATTTGAGAGTTTGTATTTTTCAAAGATTTTGTTCCTTTCAGTTTATTCATTTCTTCACGAATATATTTTGATACTGTCTCTCATGAATTATGTCTGTCAGCTAACTTCTTGACAAATTGGCATAAAGTTGTTCATAATAGTCTGATTTTCCTTGAAATACAGATTCTGTAGTGTGACATCACTCCAATTGTGATATTGGTTAATTTGTGACTTCTCTTTTTATCCTGAACAACTGGTCTGGAGTTTTATCAAATTTTATTAATCTTCTCAAAGAACTAGGTTTTGAATTACTAGTTAAGCTTTTTGCAACAAGTGAAAAAATATTTAAGATTTTTTTTTTAATTAGCCAATGTATAGTTGTCAAATCACCTTATTTAGCCCTGTCAGCATGTTTTGCTCTGAAACCTACTTTTTCTGTTACCAGCTTTGGTTTGACTATTGTTAACATAGTATATTTTACTACCCTTTTAGTTTTCCCATTTTGTTTCTCTATGTTTGCAGTATGTTTCTTGCTGGCAGTGTACTATTCTCACTTTATACCCAATCCAGTCATTTACTCCCTTTAGTGGTGGTTATTAAGGTTAAGTGTAACATACAATTTTCTACTGATGCCATCTGTTCTTTGCTACCTTTCTTTTTCCCTTTATTCAAATCTAGTACATATTTTTTTTTTTAAAGATTTTATTTATTTATTTGACAGAGAGAGATCACAAGTAGATGGAGAGGCAGGCAGAGAGAGAGAGAGGGAAGCAGGCTCCCTGCTGAGCAGAGAGCCCGATGTGGGCCTCGATCCCAGGACCCTGAGATCATGACCTGAGCCGAAGGCAGTGGCTTAACCCACTGAGCCACCCAGGCGCCCCTAGTACATATTTTTTAATGATCTACTTTATCCATTTTGTTGTCAAAATTTTAAGGTTACTTTAAGGCTTAGAGTAAAAATATTTAATGGCATAACCTTTTTTAAAACAGTATTTCATTGATTTACTTGAGAGTGAGAGGGAGCACCAAGGGAGAGGGAGAAGCAGACTTAGCTGAGTGGGGAGCCTGGCAAGGGACTCAATCCCAGGACCCTGAGATCATGACGGGAGCTGAAGGTTGGCCCTAACATAACATAATCTAACTTAAGTGAAATAAATTCCATTTACAAATGGTTTAAAAATAGTATAAAATATATTTAGGTGACTCCCTTCCCAAATTTTATTTTTGTTATATAATTGCCACATATCATAAATACCAGATTATATCACTCTTGTTTTTTAAAAATCAATGTTTTAACAAATTTTAAATGGTACCAGAAAGTGTCCTATTAACCCATGTACTTACCCTGTCTAGTATTCTTCATTCCTTTGTGTGGATTCATATTTATATCCGTTATCATTTTTCTTCTATATTAAAAACTACATTTTGGAGCATCTGGGTGGCTCAGTGGGTTGAGCCTCTGCCTTCAGCTCAGGTCATGATCTCAGGGTCCTGGAATTGAGTCCCGCATCAGGCTCTCTGCTGAGTGGGAAGCCTGCTCCCCCCAACCCCGCCTGCCACTCTGCCTACTTGTGATCTCTCTCTGTGTGTCAAATAAATAAAATCTTTAAAAACAAAAAAACAAAACTACTTTTTTATTGAAGTATAGCTAACACACAATTTCACATTCGTTTCAGGTATACAACATGTTTTGACAATTCTATAGCTTATGCTGTGTTCACCTAAGTGCAGCTACCATCTCTCATCATTCAATGCCATTAAAATACATGAGTGATTATTTTTCCTATGCTGTATCTTTCATCCCCATGACTTCTTCATTCCATAACTGGAAGGCTGTACTCTTCACTCCCCTTCACCCACTTTGCCCATCCCGCAGCCTCACTCCTTTTGGCAAGTACTCGTTTGTTCTTTGTCTTTACGGGTCTGTTTCTGCTTTTGGTTTGTTTATTCATGTATTCCTTTGTTTTCCTTTTTATTTTTTTATTTTTTTAATTTTTTTTTAAAAGATTTTATTTATGTATTTGAGAGAGAGAGAGAATGAGAGAGAGCATGAGAGGAGAGAGGTCAGCAGGAGAAGCAGACTCCCTGCCAAGCAGGGAGCCCGATGCGGGACTCCATCCTGGGACTCCAGGATCATGACCTGAGCTGAAGGCAGTTGCTTAAACAACTGAGCCACCCAAGTGCCCCTTTGTTTTCCTTTTTAGATCCTACATAAAAGTGAGATCATATGGCATTTGTCTTTGTCGATCTAACGTCCTTAATTTAACATATTATCCTGTAGACCCATCCATGTGGTCACTAAATGCCAAGATCTCTTTCTGTTTTATGGCAGAGTAACATTGCCGTGTGTATTCTACATCTTCTTTATTCATCTGTTGATGCATACTTGGATTACTTCCATATCTTGGCTATTGTAAACAATCCTGTAATAAACCTAGGGATAGATTTATTTTTTTCAAATTGGTGTTTTCATTTTCTTTGAGTAAATACCAGTAGTGGAATAACCGGATGATAAATTACTCCAATTTTTAATTTTTTAAGGACTCTCCATACTATTTTCCATAATGGCTGAACCAGGCTGCATTCCTACCAACAGTGCATCTTTCCTTTTTGTCCACATTCTCACCAAACACTAGTTTTTTCTTATCTTTTTAATTCTAGATATTCTGTTGGTATAAGGTACTATCTCATTGTGGTTTTGACTTACATTTCCCTGATGACGTGGCCACCCATCTTTTCATGTGTCTGTTTGCCATCTGTATGTCTTCTCTGGATAAATGTTTACTAGGTCTTCTGTCCATTTTAATATTGGATTATTTCTCTTTTTTCAGTGCTTTTTGACATCAGTGCTTTCTGTATTTTAGATATTAACTCCTGATCAGATTATTTGCGGATGTTATCTCCCATGAATAGGCTTGCCTTTTCATTTGGCTGCTGGTTTTTTCACTGTAACTTTTTATTTTGGGTAGCCCCAGTAGTTGATTTTTACTTTTGTTTCCCTTGTCTGAGGAGACATATATAGAAATGTATTTCTTAGATATATGTCAAATAAATTACTATGTTTTCTTCTAGGAGTTTTAAGGTTTCAGGTTTCACATGCAGGTCTTTAATCCAATTAGAGTTCCCTTTTTAATGTGGTATGAGGAAGAGACCTAGTTTCATCATTTTGCATGTAACTGTCCAGTTTTTCCAACATAGTTTTTGAAGAGATTATCTCTTCCTCATTGTCTGTTCTTACCTCCTTTGTCATAGATTAATTGACTATACAACATGTTGGTTTGTTTTTCTGGGTTCTCTAGTCTCTTCCATTACTCTGCGTGTCTATCTTTGTGTCAGTACCATACTGATTTTTTTTTTTAAAGATTTTATTTATTTATTTGACAGAGAGAGATCACAAGCAGGCAGAGAGGCAGGCAGAGAGAGAGGAGGAAGCAGGCTCCCTGCCGAGCAGAGAGCCCGATGCGGGGCTTGATCCCAGGACTCTGAGATCATGACCTGAGCCGAAGGCAGCGGCTTAACCCACTGAGCCACCCAGGCGCCCCAGTACCATACTGATTTAATCACTACAGCTTCCTAGTATATTTTTAAATCAGGGAATGTGAGATACTAACTTTGTTCTTCTTTCTCAGGATTGCTTTGACTATTGGAGTTTTTGTTTGTTTGTTTTGGAGTTCCATACAATTTTTTTTTTTTTTTACCATTGTTCTACTTCTGTGAAAAATTGTTTTTATTATTTATTTTATTATTATTTATTATTTATTATTTATTTATTTGAGAGAGCAAGGGAGAGAAAGAGCATGAGTAGAGGGGAGAGAGAGGGAGTAGCAGACCCCGCACTGAGCAGGGAGCCTGATGTGGGACTCGATCCTAAGACCCTAGGATCATGACCTGAGTCGCAGGCAGATTGAGCCACCCAGGCACCCCTATTGGTATTGTGATAGGGGTTACATTGAATCTGTAGGTTTCCTGGGCATTACAGACATGTTAACAATATTGATTCATCCAGTCCACAAACCTGAAATAATTTTACATTTGTATCCTCTTTAATATTTTATTCCTTTTGTTACAATTGTAAATGGAATTTTCTTTTTTTTTTTTTTAAGATTTTATTTATTTATTTGACAGACAGAGATTACAAGTAGGCAGAGAGGCAGGCAGAGAGAGAGGAGGAAGCAGGCTCCCCGCTGAGCAGAGAGCCCAGTGTGGGGCTCGATCCCAGGACCCTGGGATCGTGACCTGAGCCGAAGGCAGAGGCTTTAACCCACTGAGACACCCAGGTGCCCCTGGAATTGTTTTCTTAATTTCTCTTTCTGTTACTTTGTGTTAAGAAACTCAAACTCAATTTCTGTGTATTAATTTATGTCCTGCAACTTTACTGAATTTGTTAATTACTTCTAATATTTTTTATATAGTCTTTGGAGTTTTTATGTATAATATCATGTTACCTGCAAACAGTGACAGTTTCATTTCTTCTTTACCAATTTGGATGCCTATTAGTTCTTTCTTTGATTGCTACAGCTAGGAATTACAGTATTATATTAAATGTAAGTGGTGAAAGTGAACATCTCTGTCTTGTTCCTGATTTTTATTTATTTTTATTTTAAGATTTAATTTATTTGACAGACCAAGATCACAAGTAGGCAGAGAAGCAGGCAGAGAGAGAAGAGGAAGCAGGCTCCCTGCTGAGCAGAGAGCCTGATATGGGGCTCGATCCCAGGACCCTGGGATCATGACCTGAGCCAAAGGCAGAGGCTTTAATGCACTGAGCCACCCAGGCGCCCCTTGTTCCTGATTTTTAGAGGAAGAATTCTGTTTTTCACCACTGAGTATGATGTTCACTGTGGGTTTTCATCCGTGGTCTTTATTGTGTTGAGGTATATTCCCTCTAAACCTGTTGAGCTGATAGTTTTTATAAATGGGTATAGTACTTCATCAGATGCTTGCTTTATCTGCAGCTATTGAAGGTCTTATTTTAGAAAGAGAGAATGCAAGTGGGGGGAGGACAAAGGGAGAGAGAGAGAGATGCAGAACCTGAGGTGGGGCTTGATCCCATGACCCTGAGATCATGACTTGGATGTTGAATTGACTGAGCCACCCAGGTGCCCCTGCATCTATTGAAATAATCAAGTAATTTTTTAAAGATTTTATTTACATATCTGAGGGGGGCGGGGGGACAAACAAGGGGAGGAGCAGAGGGAGAGGAGAATCCCTGGACCCTGGGATCCTGACCTGAGCCAAAAGCAGATCTTAGCAGACTGAGCCACCCAGGTGCCCAAATAATCAAATTACTTTCATCTTCCATTTTGTTAATGTGGTTTATCACATGATGGACTTGGAAATTTCGAACCACCCTTGCATCCCCAGAATACATCCCACTTGATTATGGTGAAAGACCTTTTTAAAGTATTTTTGCAATTTTTTTTACTAGTATGCTGAGGATTTTTGCATTTATATTCATCATGGATATTGGCCTGTAGTGTTCCTTTTGTAGCATTTTTTATTTTGGTATTAGGTAACATTGATCATATGGAATGAATTCGGGAATTTTCCTTCCTCTTAGATTTTTTGGAATGGTTCAAAGAGAGTAAGTATTAGCTGTTCTTTAAATGTTTTGTAGAATTAACCTATGAATCCATATGGTTCTGAACTTTGTAATGATGGGAGTTTTTGATTACTGATTGAATTCTGTTACTAGTAATTAGTATGTTCAGATATTCTCCTTCTTTCTGATTTAGTTTTGGAAGATTATTTCTAGGTGTTTATCCAGTTCTTCTAGGTTGTCTAATTTGCTGACATATAATTTTTCATTGTAGTCTCATAATCCTTTGTCATTCTGTGGTATTGGTTGTTACTTCCTTTCAGTTCTCATTTTATTTGTGTCCTTTTTTTTTTTTAAGATTTTATTTATTCATTTGACAGAGAGATCACAAGTAGGCAGAGAGGCAGGAAGAGAGAGGGAAACAGGTTCCCTGCTGAGCAGAGAGCCCGATACGGGACTCGATCCCAGGACCCTGAGATCATGACCCGAGCCGAAGGCAGCAGCTTAACACACTGAGCCACCCAGGCACCCTGTGTCCTGTCTCTTGACATTTGTAAATTCATCTTTTCAAAGAACCAGTTGTTGGTTTCCTTGATCTTTTCCTTTTTTCTCTGAACTTTATTATCTCCTTCTTTTTACTAAGGCTTTGTTTTCCATTTCCTAGTTCCTTTATGCATAATGTTAGATTTTTAAATTTTTTTTAGATTTCTCTTATTTCTTGAGGCAGGCCTATATCTCTGTAAATTTCCCTCTTAGAACTTCTTTCACTGAGTCCAGATTTTGGACTGTTGTTTTTTCATTTTTCATTTGTATCCATGCATTTTTTTCCATTTCCTCTTTGATTTCTTTTTTCACCCATCGGTTGCTTAGTAACATGTTGTTTAGGGTCCACAGGCTTTTCTCCCCCTCTCCCATTTTTTCCTTGTAATTATTTTCTAGTTCTGTGCTACTCTTATTGCAAAAGTTGGGTGATATAATTTTAATCTTTTTAAGTTTATTGAGACTGTTTGGGGGTCTAAGATGTGACCTCTCCTGGGAAATATTTCAACTTTTTATCAGGCAGATTGCATATAGTTCTTTTTCTGAGATTTTTTCCGGTTCTTTCATTGGCATATATTCTTCTCTCCCCTCATTTTGCTTCACTTTCTGCATTTGTTTCTATGAATTAGATGGCACAGCTACTTCCCCTAAATTTGAAGTCATAATCTTGTGTGTGGTCATTCCCTGTGTAGACTCTGTGTGCCTGATAACTTTGGCTGGCTAGTTGGACTGGTGTTTTATGGGCTGGGGATCTGAGGACACTTGTGCAGGTGCCTTGATAGGGTGGCAGAGCTCAAGGGTTCATGGGCTGTAGTTGTCCCAGGACTCTCTGTACAGAGGGCCCTGTGGCAGGACCCTTGAAGATACAGTAGAAATCTGTGTGTGCTGGGGCTCTCTGTGCAGAGAGTACCCTAGTGAGGTTAATGGAGCTGTGCCAGGATGTGGACAGGGGGGGCCTGGGGTATTCTCTGCAGGAGACACCTTAGCAGGGCGGCTGGAGCCAAAGGGGGGTACAAGCCAGCATCCTGGGGCACTCCCAACAAAGCCTGCTATGGCAAGACAGCTGTAGCTGAAGTGGGCATAGGCTGGGGTAGGCCTAGGCCTCTCCGCAGAAAGGGTGCCCTGGCAGAACAGCTGAAGCTCAAGTGAAGTACACTAGGGTCGGGTGGGGTGTGCAGCACAGGGGTTCTTCTGGCAGGAAAGCTGGAGTCAAGGTAGGCACAGACTAGCAGTTCCCAGGGCACTCTCTGCAGGGGGTACTCAGAGAGTTTTGGCTATAGCAGAACGTACGAGCCAGAAGGTCACAGAGTTCTCTGTCTACATCAAGACATCTCTACAAGACTCTACAAGTCTACATCTCTGTCTACCCTACCAAGCTGTTTGGAGCCAAAGTGACACGGGCCTGGAGTTTTCTGTGGTGCTCAGTTGGTGGTGGTTGGCCCAGTGGCTGGAGCTGTAGTGAGTGTTGCTCAGGAGTGTCTTGGTGAACCCCACAGTGGGGCTGCCTTAATGGGTTGGCTGGGGTGGGTATGGTTTAGGGACCCAGGACTCTCTGAGGCTGTCCTTGCTCCTGTCTGCACTGTCGAGGTAGATAAGGAATGTAAGCAGTGGCACTTTCCAGACCCTCAGGCTCACAGAGAGTTCTCCAAAGCTCCCTTGCCATTTGGCAGTCCCAGGGCTAGGTCCTTTATTTTCTAGTTGTCCTTTTTATTTTTTTATTTTTATTTTTTTTAAGATTTTATTTATTTATTTGACAGAGAGAGATCACAAGTAGACGGAGAGGCAGGCAGAGAGAGAGAGAGAGAGGAAAGCAGGCTTCTTGCTGAGCAGAGAGCCCGATGTGGGACTCGATCCCAGGACCCTGAGATCATGACCTGAGCCGAAGGCAGCGGCTTAACCCACTGAGCCACCCAGGCGCCCCTAGTTGTCCTTTTTAAATTACAACTTTTTATAGCCAGGATATTCATGGCTCATGTGGGCTAGGACCTGGGAGACTCACTGAAGGGGCAGGCTGTCTATGGCATGTGGAAGGATGCCTGTCCCTAGCTATTCTACCAGGATGGAGGGAGAAGGTAAACAGTGGTTTTCTTCAGCCCCTTCAAACCAGAGACCTGAGTCCTCAGCACTTGGAAGGTAACTGGATCTTTCATATAATATTTGCTCTTTATAATGGCAGCTTCTGGGGTACCTGGGTGGCTCAGTTGGTTAAGCATCCTACTTTGGGTTTCAGCTCAGGTCATGATCTCAGAGGCATGAGATGGGCCCTGCCTCTGGACGGTTCCGCATTCAGTGGGGAATCTGCTTAAGATTTTCTCTCTCTCCCTCTCACTCCCCACTCTCTAAAAAATAAAAACAAAATGGCAGCATTTTTCCCTCTGCCCCAGGACAGACAAATCTGCTCCTAGTCCCTTAGTACTATTCTTCCCTGTTGCAATCTGCATTGGGGTCGAGGGTTCCCTTCGTTGCCAAGTCTCTCTCTCTTACTGTTTTCTGTGTGGCCTGTCTTTTGTTGTGCAGTGGTTGTTCAGCTCTGCCCTCTGCTTTTCTTCAGGAGGAACTGATCTACATATAAATAGTGTAAATTTGGGGTGTCTAGGGAGGTGAGTTCAGGGTCTTCTTTGCTAGATGGGACCAGAATTCTAAAACACTACCTTTACCAGCTTTTATAGTATATATCTGGTATATCCATTCTCTCAGGTTGTAGTGGAAAAAAAATTCTTTGACCTTCAATTTTAGAAGAGTTTCTCTATTCATCAAATTTGTCCTTGATGACTTTTTTAAGATTTTATTTATTTATTTGACAGATAGAGATCACAAGTAGGCAGAGAGAGAGAGAGAGAAAGGAGGAAGCAGGCTCACTGCTGAGCAGAGAGCCTGATATGGGGTTCAATCCCAGGACCCTGGGATCATGACTGGAGCCAAAGGCAGAGGCATTAACCCACTGAGCCACCCAGGCACCCCCAATGTATTTATTTTATCCTAAACACAATTTTTGCTACAAGAGGGTCAAATTCATTCTTTTCCTATCTTTCTCCTTAAAATGTGGAACCTGTCGTTTAGCTTGTTGAATATATAAACTAAAGCTTTAACTACTTCTGTGCTATCTTTACTATCTGTGTCACTGCTATGTCAGGTTTGTTTCATTTCTCTTCCTCATTCTAGGTATGTTTTTCTGTTTCTTTGCACTCTTGGTAATTTTTGAATGCCAAAAAGATAATGTGACTTTAATTTTTTAGAGGTTAGAAAGCTCAAGGGATAAAAAATTAAGTTTTTTGAGTATGCTAGGACATATCTAAGTTACTTGAAGACAGTGTAGTTGATCATTTGAATCTGTGTTTTAAGATTTTTTTTTTTAGAGATTTTATTTATTTATTTGACAGAGATCACAAGTAGGCAGAGTGAGGGGGGGAAGCAGGCTCGCCACTGAGCAGAGAGCCCGATGTGGGGCTTGATCCCAGGACCCTGGGATCATGACCTGAGCTGAAGGCAGAGGATTTAATCTACTGAGCCACCCAGGCGCCCCTGTTTTAAGATTTTTTAAAGCAACAACAGAATGATGTTTATTCTAAGGCTAATTATACCAACTACTAAGGGAAGTCCTTTTCAAGTTCTCTGCCATTCGCTTGTGAATTATTAGATTTTCCACTCTGGCTTGCAGACAAGCAATAGCAGAGCCCCCATGAGAGCACTGGACACTGTTGTTCTAACCCCTTTCATTGGTCCTTTTCCAGCTGTCAGGTAGTCTCTTCCCCTGTGTGTGGGCCTGTTCATATACCACCACTATTCTAGGGCAAGTCTCTGCAGATGTCTCTTCTCTCTTTGCTCTACAAAGTATCGTTTCTTTCATTATTATTATTATTTTTTTTTAATTTTAATTCCAGTGTAGTTAACAAATGGTGTCGTATAACTTGCAGGTGTACAATGTCGTGATTCAACAATCATATACATTATTCAGTGCTCTTTGTAATAAGTATGCTTGTAATCCCCTTTACCTATTTTAGTTACCCCCACCCACTTCCCCTTCAGGCACCATCTGTGTATTCTTGACATTAACTCTTAACGAGTCTACTTTTTTGATTTGTCTTGTTTTTCTTTGTTTATTGTTTTGTTCCTTGATTCCACAGATGAGTGTAATTATATGTATGTACCTTTCTATGAATAACTTACTTCACGTAGCATATACTCTCTAGATCCATCCATGTTGTCGCACATGGTAAGATTTCGTTCTTTTTTTTTTATGGCTGGTTAATATTCGTGTGTGTGTGTACAATACACACACACACCCCTTAATCTATCAGTGGACACTTGGGCTGCTACCATAATTTGGCTATTGTATTAATGCTGCAATAAACAGAGGGGTACATAAATCTTTTCAAAGTAGTGTTTGTATTCTTTGGGTAAAGAAAGATATTTTATGCTAATGGACTAGAAAATAAACATTGTTAAAATGCACCTACTACCCAAAACAATCTATAGATTTAATGCAATCCATATCAATACCAGCAGCATTTTTCACCAAACCAGAACAAGTGATACTAAAATTTGTATGGAACCAAAAAAGAAACCTGAATAGCCAAAGCAATCTTGAAACAGAAGAAGAAAGCTAGAGGTATTACAAGTCTGGAGTTAAAGTTAATTTACAAAACTGCAGTAATCAAAAAAGTATGGTACTGGCACCAAAAATGACCCCAAAAATTAAGGGAACAGAATAGAACACCCAGAAATCACCCCACAAATATGTGGTCAATTAACTTTTAACAAAGGAGGCAAGAACATACAGTGGGGGGAAAAAACAGTCTCTTCAATAAATGGTGCTAGAGAAAACTAGATTGCAAGAGAATGAGCTGGGACATTTAGACCATACATAAAAATAAACTCAAAGTGGATTATGAACCTAAATGTGAGACCTGAAACCATAAAAACCCGAGAAGAGCGCACAGGCTTTAATGTCTCTGATATCCTTTGTAGCAACATTTTGCTAGATATGTCTGCTGGACAAGGGAAATACAAGCCAAAATAAAGTACTGGAACTACAACAAAATGAAAAGCTTCTGTACCACAAAGGA
The DNA here is from genome assembly GCF_902655055.1 of Lutra lutra. NCBI lineage: Eukaryota > Metazoa > Chordata > Mammalia > Carnivora > Mustelidae > Lutra > Lutra lutra. The sequence continues at coordinate 92,212,924 of NC_062285.1, forward strand.
AACAATCAGCAAAACTAAAAGGCAACCTAGGGAATGGGAGAAGTTATTTTCAACGACATATCTGTTAAAGGGTCATATAAAAGTACTTACACAACTCAACACCCACCCCTCCAAATTAACCATCCAGTTAAAAAAATGGACATAGGCTCAAACAGACATGTCTCCAAAGAAAATGTACAGATGGCCAACAGACACATGAAAAGATGCTGCACATCAAGGAAAGGCAAATCAGACCTCCATGGAGATACCAGCCCGCACCTGTCAGTATGGCTAGAATCAAAAAACACAAGAAACAAGTGCTGGTGAAGATGTGAAGACAAACCAACACTCACTGTGGGTGGGGATGTAAACGGCTCAGCCGCTGTGGAAACAGTATGACAGTTCCTGAAAAAACTAAAAATAGAAGTACCAGAATGTGGAGTAATTGGACTCCAAACTCTCTAGAACTATGTAGACTTTCTGCAACATCTGCTCTCCTCTGGGAGCCCCCCCTCTGCCTGGGTTACCCTTTTGGCTTTAAGGCCTGGAAACTCTCATTACACTAAACTGGGTGATTGCAGGGCTCACTTGGTTTCTCATTTCTCAAGGATTATTTTCCTTTTTTAGAGGATTTCCAGTTTCTTGAAAGCCATTGTTTTGAGTAGAAACATAAGTCTATTCCCAGTTACTCCATTATGAGAAGAAGTCCCTTCTTTTTTTAATCCTTACACATTAACAGAATGTTCATCACCTTTCTTTTCACTATAGTTGCTGGTGATTTAAAAAAAACAACAACAAAAACCCTACTCTACTCTTTTTTTTAAAGATTTTATTTCTTTGACAGAAAGACACAGCAAGAGAGGGAACAGAAGCAGGGGGAGTGGGAGAGGGAGGAGCAGGTTTCCTGCTGAGCAGGGAGCCCAGTGCAGGACTCAATCCCAGAACCCTGGGATCAGGACCTAAGCCGAAGGCTGACACAATGACTGAGCTGCCCAGGCGCCCCCCTGCCAAAAAAACCTACTTTTAACTAAATAGAAACTTTCTACTATATTTCAGTACCATTTTCTTATTATTCTAAAACATAATAAACTAGCCAATTGCTAACTCATCTTACTAGTTTTCATAGAATGTAGAGAAGAAAAATCCTTATCCCAAGTTATTATGTATGAAAGGGGAAAAATAGATAAATATGTGTATATGTTAACTTTTCCAGAAAGAGTGTAATTTATGGACATTTCTTTCCCATCTCATGTACATTTCTTTATTCATACAGTGTAATTTTATAAAATGTTCATATGTTACATGCATTTACCTGATTCTAAAGGTAGAGGAGAAATTTAGGGGTTTAGGAACTAGTGAGTGAAGGAAGAAGGAATCACATGTCTACTAAAAGATTTAAGAGAAGTACGTAGCAGAAACTGAGGCACAGATGGGTTGATAACTATATTAATATATAAATCAAGAAAAATAACAACCACTTAAGTGGGAAGTACCCAAGACATTATGTGATTGACACAGTACAGAAACAAGATTTTAGTTTGAGTGCCAAACAACCCCAAGGAACTCGATTTGCCTAAAGAGAATTAAGAATTAAACAAATATCATATAGCACCTCATAGGATATTGTATGTATGTATCATGGTATCCATGTATCATGTATCATGGTACCATGTATCATGGTAGATGAGTAAAGAATAGGACTGGTGCCTCAATAGAAGACAGTGAGGTCCATGGAGTTCCTATAGAGTAAGAATAAAGCAGAAACAAGGGTAGAAATTAAAAAAAAAATTTTTTTTAAATCCCATTATTTATTTAACAGAGATCAGAAGTAGGCAGAGAGAGAGGAGGAAGCAGGCTGCCTGCTGAGCAGAGAGCCTGATGCAGGACTCAATCCCAGGATCCTGGGATCCTAAGCCGAAGGCAGCGGCTTAACCCACTGAGCCACCCAGGCACCCACATGTTCTCATTTCTGTTTGAAAAGTTTCCATTGATTCTCTTGACATTCACTGACTCTTTCCTTGGAATGTTAAACTTGGTGAGCAGATCAAAGGTATTCTTCATTTTGGTTACTTGCTTCTTGATTTCTTGCATGTGCTTTTGATTCTCTTGCATGGTTGTTCTCTCTCTGGTGACAGTATTATAAAAACACTTGTCTGATAACTCCTACATTTGTGTCACATCTGAATTTGTTTCTGAGGATGGTTTTGATTCTTCAGGTTGTGTAATTTTATTGAAATTAGGACATTGTGCAATGTGCAAAGGTATTATCTATGTTGTCATGTGAGAAGTTACACTAATTTGCCTAGGATTTCAGGTTTCTTTAGTGATAGGTTTCAAATACCTCTACTGTTTGTATTTATACCTCTCTTGGATTTAGGGTTTCTCTTTGCCCTGTTCCTCAGAAAGAGTATACATCTTGTGACCTCTTTTAACTGCAGCTCACTGTTAATACACCTGAGGTTTATTGGGATGATGACTGGATGTGACAGAAGGAAAGCAAGCCACATACTTTGGAATAAATCTCAGACTTACAGTTCTCCCCTCTCTTTTGGGGTTTGCCTTTCTCATTTGTCTGGTTCTTTGCCAGGCATACAACTTTCATCTTTTTGTCCCCTCATCTGTTTTACTTTCAGCATTTGCAATCTTTTTTTGAAGCCCTGTCCTGTTGTGAATTAGTTTTTCCTTCTCTTTTTCATGTAGAAAGCTGGAAAAGGTACAGTGTTATGTAATTTCTTTCTACCATGGGAAATAAGGTCTGCCTGAAGGATTCCCTGAGACCTGGGCTTCATGATGAGCGTTTTGGAGGGTATCCTAGTGGTGTCTCTTCATTTATTCCTCGGAGTCAAGAGGTTGTTTTTCTCGGATTTTTTTTTCTTTCTTCCTTTCTTTCTTTTGTGTGTGTGTGTGTGTGTGTGTGTGTGTGTGTGTGTGTGTGTGTGTGTGTGAAAGCCTAGTGCAGTCTCTGGAAGGAATTGTGACCCTCAGAAGTTTCTTACTGCAGTCTACACTCTACACTCTGCTGGCTGCAATTTCTGATTTTCCAATAAACTAAGTCTTACTATCATTCATGGCTTCTAGCTGCTGCTGCTGCTCCTGCCTCTCCACGACTGGGGATAACTGTTTGTCCTCTGCTCTGAGTTTTCAGATAGTTCTAAGAAAGTTCTTCATTTTCAGATTGTCCAGCTTTTCTTATTGTGGACAAAGAATGCCAAATTATGACACTTTTACAACTTGGACCCGAAACCAAAAGACTAGCTGGTTTTTAAATTAAAGTTAAATTAATTTTAAAATTATATCAAGGATCAATTTATGACAAGCAGCATTATATTGCGTAAGATAAAATCACTGAATAGATTATTGTTATTGAAGTGTTAAACTTGTAGGAGCATGTATTTCCAAATATTTTATCCATGCTTGAAAACAGAAGAGTCAAAATGATTTGAAACATTTGGATTTCAACTTCTCAGTTTACAGATCATCTCATTTGTATTTCTGAGCTCTCACAGCAAATTTATTATAGCCTACTATTTATTTCAACTGTATGAAGTATTTAATTTAGAAGAGTGTGCAATATATAACTTTAGTATAGGAGTATTTGTTATTTTTTAAAATCCTATACTTTGGGGCACCTGAGTGGCTCAGTGGGTTAAAGCCTCTGCCTTCGGCTCAGGTCATGATCTCAGGGTCCTGGGATCGAGTCCCGCATCGGGCTCTCTGCTCAGCAGGGAGCCTGCTTCCCTTCCTCTCTCTCTGCCTGCCTCTCTGCCTACTTGTGATCTCTGTCTGTCAAATAAATAAATAAAATCTTAAAAAAAAAAAAGAAATGAGAACATGAAAAGAAAATGAAAACAACATCAGAACATCTAAGAACTGATGAACAGTACAAAAAATTTCAATGTAGGCATAATTGGAAAAGTGGGAAAAGAGAATGCAGCAGAATATTCAAATAGTAATAGAAAACTTTCAAAATTATTTAGAGACAAATCATAGATTCAGGAATTTCAAAGATCATCAACAACCACTTGCCATTAGGGAAAAGAAAATTAAACAACATAATACTTCATGCCTTTCAGAGTTGTTCTTAAAAATTTAAAAAATTAAATCCTAAGAATAACAATTTTATCAAGGACGTGGAGAAACAGGAAGTAAGTTCCTTCACTGGAAGGAATGAAAATGGTGCATCCACTCTGGAAGACTCCTGGACAGTTTCTTAAAAAGCTACACAGAGGGGGCGCCTGGGTGGCTCAGTGGGTTAAAGCCTCTGCTTTCGGCTCAGGTCATGATCCCAGGGTCCTGGGATCGAGCCCCGCATCGGGCTCTCTGCTCGGCGGGGAGCCTGCTTCCTCCTCTCTCTCTGCCTGCTTCTCTGCCTACTTGTGATCTCTGTCTGTCAAATAAATAAATAAAATCTTTAAAAAAAAAAAAAGCTACACATAGGTTTATATTTGATCTAGCAATCACATTCTTAGTATTTGTTCACCTCTTTTGAAAACTAATGTCCACACATCCATGGGAAAGTTTACAACAGCACTATTTATATTGTCCAAAGCTGGAAGAACTCGATATGTCCTTCAATATGTGTGAGGATGAACACTGAGATATACCTACTACTTAGTATTCAGGGATAACGGGTCATGAGCTGTTAATATCAGTGAATATGAACTGCATATTGCTAACTGAAAGTTGTCAGCCTGAACAGGCTACATATTGAATTATTAAATTTACATGACCTTCAGAAAAAGTAAAAACTATAGGACAGAAAGCAAAAAAGTCATGACCTTAGATTCTAAGGGAGAGGAAAGTTTAAAAGTTGAGACACGATTTGGGGGTGGACGATAAACCAATTCTGTGTGATAAGAGTACTGATGAATACATTAGACCCTGAACTTGTCAAAACCATTACAACTTCATTACACAAAGAGTGAAACTTAATGTAAAAAAAAAAAGTTTTAAAATCCATTAGATGGTTCGGGGTTCCAAAGGTGTAAAGCAAACTAGAAGAAAAGAATCTAATTGTATCAAAATGTAGGACATAATCTCACTAAAAGGCAGAAATATAAGGTAGTCCTCTAAAGAACTTTGGAAATGAATAAAGAGTCTAAGCCTATATATAAGAAAAGCTGTATAAAAACTCTGCATTAGTCAGTAAAGCTTTTTTTTTTTTTTTAGATTTTATTTATTTATTTGACAAAGATCACAAGTAGGCAGAGAAGCAGACAGAGAGAGAGGAGGAAGCAGGCTCCCTGCTGAGCAGAGAGCCTGATGTGGGGCTCGATTCCAGGACCCTGGGATCATGACCTGAGCCAAAGGCAGAGGCTTTAACCCACTGAGCCATCCAGGTGCCCAGTAAAACTGTTTCTTATTGAGTACTGATTAACAATTATGAAACTGGTATACTTATAGACTAGAATTGAACTATTTTGTAAATGCATGAAAGATGGTGGCACTCAGATTCTCACTGTTGGAATGGGGGATAAGCAAAGGGGAAAAGGGCTAGAATGAAATATGTGCATTGGAGTTGGAGGTGTGAGGGTGGACTTGTGCTTAGCTTAGAAAAGACACCAATGGATACTTAAAGGAGTGGCATCCTCATAATGGTGGAGTAAGTGTTTTATACTACCTTTTCCCTACAGAACAATTGAGACAACCACCTATGGACAAGGAAGACTTTCTGGAAATCCTGGGATCCACTGGGAAAGTTTCAGCACGTTGGTAGCAGCCAAAAAAATACAAGATGGAGACATGGAAACCGGTAATGGTTCATTTTACCCACGTCACCGATTTCCTAAATCAGCACAGCTCAGTGTTAAGAGAAACTTTCAGTCCATGATTTCTTCCATGGGGAAAACTAAGAATGTGCGAATAGTACACAGCTTCTCCATCAGGGCAAAACATGGCCTAAGAGTCTCATTTCTCTTTTGCCCTATCCAGAATACTGAGTACTGAACTTCATGACTTGGAAGCAGTGAGGGGTTAAGAAAAGGACAGCTAGGGCATAGTGGATGTACTAGATGGAAGCAGATTCTCCTAAATGTGTCACAGACACCATCAGAAAGCCCCCAGTGAGTCACAGGGGACATCTAGAATGCAGATCCCAGAGGGCTCACTGGCACTCCTAGCAGCAGCAAGAGTTTCATGGAGGACTGGTGAGTGTGTTCACGAAACTAGACCAAATCTGTGGGCCTGGAAGCGTACCACAATCTTGAGCATGGCTACCATTCTAAGGTAAGCAAAATGAAGACCGTCCACAACAGGTCTGGCTTTATGGTATTGAGAAACAGCTTTATTAGAGGATTGAGGGCAGACACATGACCTTTAAGAATTCTGACATACAAGGTGGCAAAAAGTATTCAGCAGGTGTATCTATAAGAAAAGCCTGGGAAAGCCTCAGAATCTAGCAGGGCTGGCAAGGTGTTTCTCTCAGCTAGTTAGTGAGGACTACTTGGGGTAACTGCTTCCTCAACTGTGAAGTCAGCAATGCAAGACTTCAAGGAACATGCAGAAAAATCAACAAAAATACGACAGCACCAAAAGAACACAATAATTTTCCAGGAATCAACCACAAAGAAATGAAGATCAATGATGTACCTGATAAAGAATTCAAAATAGTTGTTTTAAGGAATATCAATGAGCTACAAGAATTTTTCTTAGGTTTTGTTACTAATTTATATAACTACCCATAATTAAAACCTACATATCGATTTATGGTAGAAAATTGTGTAAAATCATCGTCAGTATACATACTTGTTCAGCTTCACAAATGAGGTTTCCCTTTTCCTGGAGCTTTAATTGTAGCTCATTCATGTGCCGTATGATCATAATTGGTTTTGTTTTGTTCTTTTGTCTCTTACTGGATATTAGGCAAGCATTCCTTCTGTTTTAAGAAAATTTTCATTTGAAGTTAAACATACGGCAAATCTTTGTAAAACTCCTCTACCGCTGAGCCAAGGAGCATTAGCAAAGAACACAGGATCACTAAATTTGCTATCTTCTAAACTTAGGGAAGAGTCAGAGAATATGCACATATATACTACAAGAGATGTTAACAACTCTATCCATGATATTTTTTAGCACATTCAGCTTCAAAAAAACTTCGTACAGATATTTTCCACATTATTGTACAATGGAATGAAGCAACAAAGAGTCCCTTGTTTGAAAATGTCAATAAATTTGAATTTTGACCCCCCAAAATAATAAAGATAACACAATGAAATCAAACTGCAAAGTTGAACAGAAATAATTTTTTAAAGATTTTATTTATTTATTTGACAGAGAGAGAGATCACAAGTAGGCAGAGAGGCAGGCAGAGAGAGAGGGGGAAGCAGGCTCCCTGCCGAGCAGAGAGCCCGATGCGGGGCTTGATCTCAGGATCCTGAGATCCTGACCTGAGCCAAAGGCAGAGGCTTTAACCCACTGAGCCACTCAGGTGCCCCAAACAGAAATAATTTTTGAAGAACCAAACAAATTCTGGAGCTGAAGAATACAGTGAGTGAAATGAAAATGTAATAAAAAGCATCAAGAGCATGCTTCTCGAGCAGGAAAAAAAAAAAAAAGATTCTGTGAAGTAGCAGACAAGATCTTTGTAATTCTTCAATGGAGAACAAACAAAAAAGATTGAAGAAAGCCAGCATGAACCATGGAATATCATGAAAGATAAGTTGGAATCTCAGAACGAAAATAGAGGGAGAGGGGCGCCTGGGTGGCTCAGTGGGTTAAGCCGCTGCCTTCAGCTCAGGTCATGATCTCAGGGTCCTGGGATCGAGTCCCACATCGGGCTCTCTGCTCAGCAAGAAGCCTGCTTCCCTCTCTCTCTCTCTCTGCCTGCCTCTCTGTCTGCTTGTGATCTCTCTCTGTCAAATAAATAAATAAAATCTTTAAAAAAAAAAAAAAAAGAAAATAGAGGGAGAAAGGAATAGAAACCTTGAGGATAAAATGGCCGAGGACTTCTCAAATATGGGGAGGCATCTGGACACCCAAATTCATTAAGATAATATGTCATCCTCAAATTTCAAACTAAAATGATTGTCTCCAAAAAATACTATTGTACATTTTTGTGTGAAATTAAAGACAAAGAGAGTATTTTAAGCAGCAAGAGCAGTGAGAGGAAATTCTCATAGAAGGGAATCCCCTTAAAGGGATTCTTTAACTAGATTTCTTGGAAGAAACTTTGCAGATTAAGAGTGGAATGATATAGTCAAAGGACTGGGGCTGCGGGTAGGAGGAAGGCAGGGAGGGGACCTTGCCACCAAAATACTTTATCCTGCAAAGTTGTCCTTCAGAACTAGTGGTAAGCTAAAGACATTCCCAAACTAAAAGCTCAGGGAGATAATCACCATGTTACCTGCCTTATGAAAAAGGCAGAAAGGAATTTGCCGAGCTGAAATGAAAGGACATTAATTAGAAATATGAAAATATGTGAAGGTATAAAAACACACTGGTAAAGTTAAGTATACATTCAACTCAGAATACTCTAATAATGCAGTGTGTTAATTTGTGGTATGTCAGTTAACCCTAGTGTAAGGGTTAAAGGAAAAAGTACTGCAAATGTCTAAACTACAGTAATTTTAATGGTTATGCAATAAAAATATATAAGTTGCAACATTAAAAACATAAAGGAAGAGTAAATGGCTAGAGTTTTTTTTTTTTTAAAGATTTTATTTATTTATTTGACAGAGATCACAAGTAGGCAGAGAGGCAGGCAGAGAGAGAGGAAGGGAAGCAGGCTCCCTGCTGAGCAGAGAGCCCGATGTGGGACTCGATTCCAGGACCCTGAGATCATGACCTGAGCCGAAGGCAGTGGCCTAACCCACTGAGCCACCCAGGCACCCTATGGCTAGAGTTTTTAAATGTAACTGAAGTTGTTAGCCTAACATAGGCCATTATAACCATGATTTATGTTTACCACAAACCTAAAGTTTGGAGTAGGTTTAAAAAAAAAAAAATTAAGAGAAGTGAATCAAAGCATACCACTATGGAAAATCCTAAATTCACATAGGAGGACAAGAATGGAAGAAAGGAACAACAGAATCACACAACCTTACCTACAAGCCTTTACCTATCATTAACTCTTTAAATAGAAAAGGATTAAATTCTCTAATCAGAAGAGGAGCAAACTATGTGTTACCTAAAAGAAAGTCATTTCAGCTTTAGGAGACATAGAGGCTCAAAGTAAAGTTATGGAGAAAGATATTCCATGCACATGGAAACCTAAAGAGAGCAGGAATAGCTGTACTTACTTAAGAAAGAAAATAAAAAAAAACCGGGGCGCCTGGGTGGCTCAGTGGGTTAAAGCCTCTGCCTTCGGCTTGGGTCAGGATCCCAGAGTGCTGGGATCGAGCCCCACATCGGGCTCTCTGCTCCATGGAGAGCCTGCTTCCCCCTCTCTCTGCCTACCTCTCTACCTACTTGTGATCTCTGTCAAATAAATAAATAAAATCTAAAAAAAAAAAAGACTTTAAGTCAAAACCAGTAACAAGAAAAAAAGCTAATGAGATAAGGAAGACCATATTACAGATAAATGGGTCATTCATCAAGAATATCTACCAATTCTAAATATACATGAACACAACATCAGAGTACCTAAATATATTAAGAAAATACTAATAGATATTAAAAGAGAAATAGACAACAATAAAAACATGATACTTCAATAGTACACAGATTATCCTAAAAAATTCATAAGGAAATTTGTCAGCACTTTGGTTTAGAATAAATGACGCTAACAGATATATAGAGGACATTTCTACCAACAGCAGCAGAATACAGATTCTCAAGTGAAAAGGGAATATTATTCAAGTCAATGGATACAAACTATGTTTTCTGGCCACAGTGACAAGACACTAGAAATCAATAGCTGGAGGAAAGCTGAAAAATTTACAAGTGTGTAGAAATGAAACACGCTCATGAAGAACCAGTGTGTCAAAGGAAAAAAATGAAAAGACTAGTTAAAAACTATCTTGAGACAAAAAGTAGAAACATAACAAACCATAACTTATGGGAGGTAGAAAAAGCAGTTCTATGGGGGAAGTTTATAAAGATCGCAAATAGACAACCCAACTGTACATTTCAAGGAGCTAGAAAAAGAACAAAGTAAGCCCAAAGTTAGTAAAAGGAAAATAAGATCAGAGCACAAGTAAATAAGAACCAGAACAACAACACAGAGCTGGTTTTACGAAAGATGAAACTGACACACATTTAGGTAGACTAAAAAAAAAAGAAGGAAAAATCAAATTGAGAAATAAAAGTGGTGATATTACAGTTGATAGAAAAGATCGTAATAGATTTCCATAAGCAATTATAGGCTAACAAATTAGAACATATTAAGAGTCAATCATTAAGGAAAAAAAATCCAAACAGACCTGTAAGGATGAGAAGACTAAAGCAGTAATTAAAAACCTCTCAACAGGGGCGCCTGGGTGGCTCAGTGGGTTAAAGCCTCTGCCTTCGGCTCAGGTCATGATCTCAGGGTCCTGGGATCGAGCCCCGCATCGGGCTCTCTGCTCGGCAGGGAGCCTGCTTCCTCCTCTCTCTCTGCCTGCCTCTCTGCCTACTTGTGATCTCTGTCTGTCAAATAAATAAAATCTTTAAAAAAAAAAAAAAAAGGATGAGAAGACTAAAGCAGTAATTAAAAACCTCTCAACAGGGGCGCCTGGGTGGCTCAGTGGGTTAAAGCCTCTGCCTTCGGCTCAGGTCATGATCTCAGGGTCCTGGGATCAAGCCCCACATCAGGCTCTCTGCTCACTCTCTGCTCAGTGGGGAGCCTGCTTCCTCCTCTCTCTCTGCCTGCCTCTCTGCCTACTTGTGATCTCTCTGTGTCAAATAAATAAATAAATAAAATCTTAAAACAAAAACAAACCAAAAAAAAGCTCTCAACAAATGAAAGCCAAGGACCAGATCGTTTCTTTGGTGAATTCTTCTAACAGTTTCAGAAGTGCCACAACCATAAAATGAGTTTGGGAATGTTCCCTACTCCTCAAATTTTGGGGGCCAGCATTACCCTGATACCAAAGCCAAATAAGCTAAAAGAACTATAGACCAATATCCCTGCTAATTATAAATGCAAAAATGTTAGCAAATGCTATCAAATAAAATTTAACAGCATATTAAAAGGATTATACTCCACAATAGAGTGGGACTTATCCCTGGGATACAAATATGATTCAGCATATGCAAACCAATAAATGTGATAAACCATTTGACAAAAATTCAACATCCATTCATAATAAAAATGCTAGACAAGAGGCACCTGGGTGGCTCAGTGGGTTAAAGCCTCTGCCTTCGGCTCAGGTCATGTTCCCAGGGCCCTGGGATCAAGTCCCGCATCGGGCTCTCTGCTTGGCAGGGAGCCTGCTTCCTCCTCTCTCTCTCTCTCTTACTCCCTCTCTGCCTACTTGTGATCTCTCTCTCTGTCAAATAAAATCTTTAAAAAGAAAATCCTAGACAAATTGGGTATAGAAGGAACATATCATAATAAACACTGTAACAGACAAGTCCACAGGTAACATATACTCACTTAAAAATAGGAAATCCAGTCTTCTAAAATCATGAATGAGACACGGAGACCCATTCTCATTACTCCTATTCCAACGTAGTCCTGAAAGTCCTAGCAAGAACATTCAGACAAGAAAAAGAAATTCAAAAGGGAGAAGTAAAATTGTTTAGTTGCAGATAACATGATCTTATATGTGGGAAATTCTAAACACACCACTGAAAATTGTTAGAACTAATAAATGTATTTTCAATGAAGTCAAAGAATACAAAACAGAGAAATCAGTTGCATTTCTATACACTTAAAACAAAATATTTGAAAAAGAAAACAGTCTCATTCACAATGCCATCTAGAAGAGAAAAAAAATTACACAGTGTTGTATTTCACTAAGGGGATGAAAGCGCTGTATACTGAGGAAAAAACTTTGATGAAAGACATACTCTTGAAAGAAACTGAAGAAAACACAAAGAAATGGAAGAAACATTCCATGCTCAGGGGTTGGAAGAACAAATACTGTGAAAATGTCTATACTATCTAGAGCAGTCTACATATTTAATGCAATTCCTATCAAAAGACCATCAACTTTTCTCAAGGAAACGGAACCAATAATCCTAAAATTTGTATGGAACCAGAAAAGACCCCAAATAGCCAGAAGAATGTTGAAAAAGAAAAGCAAAGCTGGTGGCACCACAATTCCAGACTTCAGGCTCTATTACAAAGCTGTAATCATCAAGACAGTATGGTACTGGCACAAAAACAGACACACAGATCAGTGGAAGAGAATAGAGAGCTCAGAAATAGACCCTCAACTCTGTGGTCAGCTAATCTTTGACAAAGCAGGGACGAATGTCCAATAGAAAAAAGACAGTCTCTTCAACAAATGGTGTTCAGAAAATTGGACAACCACATGCAGAAGAATGAAACTGGACAATTTCCTTACACCATACACAAAAATAGACTCAAAATGGATGAAAGACCTCAATGTGAGACAGGAATTCATCAAAATCCTTAAGGGGAACACAGGCAGCAACGTCTTCAACTTCAGCCACTTCTTTTTCTTCTTAGATACATCGCCAAAGGCAAGGGAAGCAAGGGCAAAAATAAACTGGTGGGGGGCGGGGAAATGAACTGGTGGGACTTCATCAAGATCAAAAGCTTTTGCACAGTGAAGGAAACAGTCAACAAAACCAAAAGACTGTTGACAGAATGGGAGAAGATATTTTCAAATGACCTATCAGATGAGGGGCTAGTATCCAAGATCTACACAGAACTGCTCAAATTCAACACCCAGAGAACAAATAATCCAATCAAGAAATGGGCAGAAGACATGAACAGACATATTGGCAAAGAAGACATCCAAATGGCCAACAGACACATGAAAAAGTGCTCAGCATCACTCAGAAACAGGGAAATACAAATCAAAACCACAATGAGATACCACCTCACACCAGTCAGAATGGCGAAAATTAACCAGTCAGGAAACGGCAGATGCTGGTGAGGATGCAGAGAAAGGGGAACCCTCCTACACTGCTGGTAGGAATGCAAGCTGGTGCAGCCACTCTGGAAAACAGTATGGAGGTTCCTCAAAAAGCTGAAAATAGAGCTACCCTATGACCCAGGTATTGCACTATTGGGCATTTACCCCGAAGATACAGATGTGGTGCTCCAAAGGGGCATGTGCACCCGAATGTCTGTAGCAGCAATGTCCACAATAGCCAAACTATGGAAAGAGCCTAGATGTCCATCAACAGATAAATGGATAAAGAAGATGATGTGTATATATATAATGGAGTATTATGCAGCCATCAAACACCCCCCCCCCCGAAATCTTGCCACTTGTAATGACATGGATGGAACTAGAGAGTTTTATACAGAGAAAAACAATTATCCTATGATCTCACTGATATGTGGGATTTGAGAAACCAAGACAGGATAATAGGGGAAGGGAGGGAAAAATGAAACAAAACAAAACCAGAAAGGGAGAGAAACCATAAAAGACTCTTAATCTCAGGAAAGAAACTGAGGGTTGCTGGAGGGGAGGGTGCCAAGAGGAATACGGTGCTGGACATTGAGCTCTGTGAATTGTATAAGACCAATGAATCACAAACTTGTACCCCCAAAACAAATAATACATTATATGTTAGTAAAAACAAAAATCACATCACTCCTGTTAGAATGGCTCTTACCAAGAAGACATTAGTTAAGTGCTGATAAGCATGTGGAGAAAAGGGAACTTTTCAACCACTATGGAAACTAGTATGGAGGTTCATCAAAAACATTAAAAATAGAACCACTATATAATCTAGCAATCCCACTTATGGGTATATATGATAAGGAAATGAAATCGGTATCTTAAAAAGAATATCTATATCCCACATTCATGAAAACATTATTCACAAGAGTCAAGACATGGAAAAGACCTAAGTGTCCACTAATGGATATCCATTGATGAATAAAGAAAATATATAGATATATACATACACATACTATATCTATTGATCTTACCTGTGTATCTATCTATATAATGCAATTTTATTCAGCAATAGAAATTCTGCCATTTGTGGCAACATGGATAGAATATGCAGACATATGCTAAGTGAAGTAAGTCAGACAGAGATTGGAATTGTGGCTGCCAGGGGCTGGAAGTTGGAGAAAATGAGGACAAATTCATCAAAGGTCTAAACTTCCATTTATGAGTAAATTTCTTGGATTGAATGTATAATGTGGAGTCTATAGTGAACAATACTTTATTATATGTTTGAATGTTGCTAAGAATAGAGCTTAAATATTATCACCACAAAAAGAAAATGGTAATTATGTGAGATAACAGAACTGCTAATGAACCCTATTGTGGTAATCATTTTGCAATATATACATGTATCGAATCATCACATTGTACAACTTTAATTAATGCAATTTTATATGCAAATTATATATTAATAAACTTGGAAAAAAGAATGATCATTAAGTTTCATACACTTTTTACCATACACACACACATTTCTTGACTCTATAAACTACTAGCCTCTAGAAGCAACAGTACCCCTTAACAACAAGCATGCACTGTGTTCTAATTTAGATTTTTAATACCATTTATAACAAAAGGAACTAAGGCTCCTTAGAAAAATGACTAGAGCTAATGCAGGGAATATTCAAGACGATTTCATGTCAGAAACTAATAAAGTGCTTAAAAACAAAACCAACTGATACATGTCAAAGGGGGCATAAGAGCCAACTGACAGAACTTTCAGTGGTCAAAAATGAAAGTTCTGTAATACAAAATATTTGATTACAGTTCAAGTTAGAAAATGAGTATCTCTTAGCCTGTACTGAAATTAAGAGAATAGATTATAAATTGGTAAAAACAGACAAGTATCCTGAGCAAGAGAATTCCAATTAATGCATGTAGATTCTGCTACCTCAAGCAACTGTAGCAGAACTCCCAAGCCCTTAAAACTGGTGTGTACATAGTGACCTTTTTTGAAATAGGACAGTATGGAAGGAGAGGGGAAAATAATATTACTATGTCATAACCTGAAAAACACTCCTTCAACTATGACCAAACTTAACACCCATAATGACCTATTGTGTTGATAACGTACATTCTTCCATATGATATGATAAGAACTACATTTTATGTCTATGCTCTTCCTCCCAAAAACCCTTCATCCCAGTCTAAGCATTAAAAAAATCTCGAAAATTCCCAGTTGAGGGAAACTGTGAAATACCTGACCAGGAATACTACAGACTAGCACAGTAGGTCAAAACCAAGGAAATCAACGCAAGAAATGGATTCAGTTACTGATGACAGTGTTCACGCAGATCATGTTCATTAGCTGTATCAAGTGTACTTAGCAGGGGAAAGTAGGTGTGTGGAGTACATAGAAATAATTATTTTTGCAACCTTTCTGTTCCTTTGAAACTCTTTTTGAAAAGCTTATTGTTACGCAATGCAGAAACAAGTACTATGAATAAAAGTCTAGAAGAATGTTATCAAACTCCTCTTTGGATTTTTCCTTTCAAAAGTATACTCTGTGTAGTGTGAACACTATTTTCTGTCATAAAGGCATCTGTATCTCAGTATATTTATCATTTAATAAATATATGTTTATCATTCATTCTTATAGGCCTAGTGATAAAGAGTAACACATAATCACACACTGATAATCATTTTATGGAAATTGAAATGATAAAAATCTGCACAGTGTACTGTGGATACCTACATGAGTAAATAAAACTGAGAAGTTAACCTGTGAATTATATTTGAACTGATAAATCAGGATCAACCACATGTAGGAAAGAGAAGGAGGTTATGCATTTTTTTTTTTTTTAAGATTTTATTTCTTCATTAGAGAGCATAAGCAGAGGGAGATGCAGAAGGAGAGGGAGAAGCAGACTCCCCACTGAGCTGGGAGCACAAAGCCAGAGCCAGACACTCAGCCTCATCCACGCCCTCAACTCAGCCCCCTAACTCCTGACAGCTCTCCTTGGGGTCTTCAGATCAGTCCTGCCGTGCCCTTAGTCCCTAATGCTAACCCTTGGATGGATTCTGAGATGGATTCCCCAAGGGCCTTGCTTCAAATCCCCAGGGACTGGGGACACAGGAGCAGTACCAGATGACACAGCCTGTCAGCCAGAAGGACACTATGCCATTTAGATCTTCAGAAAGGTTTCAGAGCAGGAGAAATGTGCATGCCCACCTCAGGCCATGCCCATATTTAGTGGACCTCAGGATAAAAACCCAGAGACAGCATTCACCCTGACCCATGCTCTCAACTCAGCCCTGGGAACACTCCCAAAAAGCACCTTTAGATCAGTCCTTCCATGCCTCTAGGTCCTAACCCTAACCCTTGGTTGGGTTCTGAGGGGTCCATCCCTAGTGGCCGCGCTCCTTAGGGCAGGAGTTTGGGACACTTGGGCAATAGCAGAGGACTCAGCCGGCCTTCTTGAAGGAAATTTTGCCCTTTGGAGCTCTAGAAAAGATTCAGTGCTGGACAAATCTGCATGCCCATCTGAGACCATCCCCACATTCACTGGGTCCCTGGACACAAAGCTGAACCTTGAAGTTCTCTATTAACTCATCCCCCAGTAGAGATTGAAACACCCTGGGCATGCCTCACATGCCCCTAGGTCCTAAGCTTAAACGGAGGCTGGGACTTCAGGCTTCTGTCCCCAGAGTCCTGGCATGCATTTTGTGGACACCTGAACAGTACCAGAGGGACTCCTCCTGCCACCCAGAAGGAACCCATGCCAATTGGAAATCTGATAAGGATTCAGAGTAGGAGAAATCTGCATGTCCACCTGAGGCCAGGCCCACATTTACTGGACCACTGGACACAAATCCAGATCCTGACAGTCATCCTGACACATGCCCTCATCTCTGCTGCCTTGGGAAGCTCGCCGATGCACCTTCACTTTGGTTCTGCCATGCCCTAGCCCCTAACACTTACACTAGGTTGTGTTCTGAGAGGTCCATCCCCAAAGGTCTGCCTCTGATATCCCAGGGAGTGTGGACAGCTGAGCAATGCCTAAGGACTAAGCCTGCAACACAGAAGAACACTGCCATTTGGAACACGGGAAAGAAATCTGAAGGAGAAATCTGAAGGTAAAGCTGGGCCCACCCCAGCAATCCCCCACTTTTATTGATCCCCTGCAAACTAACTCTGAGCCTGGCCCTCCCCTTATCCCTAAATGAACCCAAATCCTAAATCCTAAACAGTAACCTTATCTCCTCTAATGCCTCACCCTAAGCAGAAGAAGAAACCTGGAGAATGCTAAAAGACAAGTTGGGCAGGTGGACACAGCTGAAGTGAGTCTGTGGTCTATTTTATAAGGTGGAACCTGTATTGATCTCCTCATTTCAGGTTATGTGGTGGTCTGCAGGACACTGTCCCCATTTGGGGTAAAACACACTGAAGCATCCCATCTGAGGTGGCAAATGTGGTTAAGAAATGATAGCTAGGGGGGTGCCTGGGTGGCTCAGTGGATTAAAGCCTCTGCCTTTGGCTCAGGTCATGATCCCTGGGTCTTGGGATCAAGCCCCACATTGGGCTCTCTGCTCAACAGGGAGCCTGCTTCCCTTCCTCCCTCCCTGCCTGCCTCTCTGCCTACTTGTGATCTCTGTCTGTGAAATAAATAAATAAAATCTTAAAAAAAAAAAAAAAAGAAAGAAAGAAATGACAGCTTGAGAACCTGAGTGTGGAGATAAAGCACATTTGTGCTGCTATAACAAGTTGACTGCACAATGAAATCACCACAGAGGAAATGACTCTTCCAAACATCCATGTTAGCACCACGTCACAGAAGCAGAGAGGATATAAGACATTGAGGTGGAGGCCAAGTCCTGCCAGATCCAGTTCGCCCACCATGGAGAATCCACTCGCCCTTGCAGGAGGCCACATGTTAGCAAGAGACTTGTGGGAGGATTAAATTGGGGGGCCCCATGTCTTCACTGCAGTACAAGCAGTGGGATTTGGAAGTTGGATTTGGAATTCCAATTCTCTACAATACTCCACCACAATCTGGTTAGAACTGTGAAGGGAAGCCTCAGTAAAGTAGACTGGGGATGCCAGTAGAAGGGGAGACTGGAAGGGAGAGCCTACCATTCAGTGTCCATGTGGCACTGAACATGACCTGGCACTGAACATGACCCTGATGTAGACCCACACTTGGACCTCAGCTAGCGCTCAAGCCTGGCCCTGACCCCAATCCAAGACCCTAACCCTAGCCCCCAAAAGAAACAATGTTCACAAGAATCAAAAGATAGAAACTGCAAATATCCAACAATGGTGAATGCATAAACAAAGCGTGCTGAAGGGTTTGAATTTGGGTTCAGGCTCAGGTTTCGGTCAGAGTTCTAGATCAGGGTTTAGGCTTAGGGTCAGGGTGAGGATTTAGAGTGAAGGGCAAGGAAACAGAGTTTAGGGCTTTAGGTTTATGATTTAGGGTTTAAAACTCAGGGCTTCTGGGATAAAGTTCAAGGTCAAATTTGGGGACTGGGTTCATGCTGGGATTTTGGGTCAGGGTTCATGGCTCAGAGTTCTGGTTTAGGGTTTGGGTTCATAGTTCAAGGCTTGGATCCAGGGCTCAGGTTCCGAGTCCAGGCTTCAGGTTCAACTTCAGGTTTGGGATTCAGGGTTCCAGTTGGGGCTTTAAGGTCAGATTAGGTTTCAGTGTTAAAGTTAGGGGTTAAGGTTAGGTTTAGGGATGACACATTTTCTTCACTTGTCATCATGGACACAAAATTTCTATCTGAACTTCCTAAATCTGAAATGCATTTCATCTGGGTATCAAGAGCTGGTTTGTAATTTAGGATCCCAGTAACTCCCTACTGACAGCATTCTTGCACTAGAGTCTCCCAGTCACCCAGAAGCAGCTTTTGTCTTGGCCCAAACATACCCTGGGCAGAGAAGGCTGAGCTGGTGCCAAAGTTGGGATGACTTTACAATAGTATAGCTGTGAAACAAAATATCGGGGAAATGGTCATGGAAAATGAAACAGGAGACAAGTAAATGGTCAATTCCTGATTCTTCCACAATAACAAAACCCAGTCTCCAATAGAATCTGATAATGTTCCCTAGGAAGGCCTATGGTACTCATTACCAGTACTGAAAGAGGGCCCCCTCCCCTGCTTTAAACTAAGAATCACAGCAGGATACATCCTGCATTGTGTCAAAAATAAAATTTTATTATTTGGCTGTTCCAGTGTACAATTTGTGGAAGCACTGACATTTTCCTTTCTGGAATCCTCATCAACACGAGGGTAAAATGCAGGCAATATTGTAATGCACTGCTCATTGGAATACCAAGTACAAGGAGGGCTATCAGAAGCAATAAAAAGATATCGAATATGAAACTCAGAAAAAGCACCCTTGATGAACACTTAATGAGGATCCCTAACCATAAGATCTAACATCTCATCCTATGGAATTCACCCATAAAAATCATCAATAACAATAGCCTGCTGACCACTGTAACCACCTCACCATTGACCTCTAGGCTTGTAATACACACTCCAACCGCTAGAGACACACTTCTCAGCAGCAGAAAGGGACTTGCCCACTCCCAGGGGACCAACTCTTAAGGGGAAGCCAAAAAAATCCCACCCCTTGGAAATCCCAGCCATTAGGACACAGTCACAGAAACCACACCCAGAACTCGATAAAGGACAGACATCTCATGAAGCGGACGCTGCAGATCACCACCACTCCTAGAAGTAACTCTACAGTGGATTCCAGGTCTGTCCCATGCCCGGGATTACACAGGGCACCGCATTCTTCAATACTCCATCCTCAGAACAAAACCGTGAACTGTCCTCATCAGTCCTGTGTGCAGGCTCACACTGAACCCTGCGAAAGCCACACACCTTTTTTTTTTTTTTTTAAAGATTTTATTTGACAGAAAGAGGGATCACAAGTAGGCAGAGAAGCAGGCAGAGAGAGAGGGGGGAGCAGGCTTTCCGCTGAGCAGAGAGCCGGATGTGGGGCTCGATCCCAGGACCCTGGGATCATGACCTGAGCTGAAGGCAGAGGCTTTAACCCACTGAGCCACCCAGGCGCCCCAGCCACACACCTTCTTGAGAGCACTCAGCCTCTTACGCCTATCCTAGCAGATGGAGGGTGAGGTCTCTCCGACTTCCATACCAACTAGAGAATACTTGGAACAAGTCTTGCTGTACTCCATGCAAAAGGCATATTCTTCATCTACAAAATGATGGATGCTGAAACACGAGGATTCCACTCACCTTTTTGAACCTAGATAAACTGGAGCTACAGCTTGGCCAGAGCTATTATCCCCAACCCCCAACCCCCTATGCACACGCACAGGCACCCCCCCACCACCACCCCGCTTCCCTTGTGCACTCCAGACTTGTTTCCATCCACCTTATTCATTCTCAGCCATTGTCTCTGCAGAGTAGTACAGTAGTACTGAGGTGCTAGGTGCTAAGGCAGCACCTTAGACCCATTTACTATCAACAATTAATATTCATTTTATTAACAGACCATCCCAGAAGATCTTGCCACCACAGCCATTAAAAGTTATTATAACAGAGGTCCTAACAACCTGGACCAATCTCCACGTCTCTACTCCCTGGCTCCAGGGATTGGCTCATTCATGGGCATATGACCTCGTCCCAACCAATGAGGTGGGAGGAACCTCAGGTCTCAGCCTGCAGAGCCAAGCATGGAGTGGACCACCCAGGCTTTTCCATCATGACTGCAGAAGTGGTCTAGGCCAGGCCTGTGCCAGTGCCACAAAGGACCCAGGAAGCCAGTGCTCCATAACATTGCTGAGGGATAAATCAGACAAGTCCTGAAGCCCACACATACGAGATCCTCTTTTAACTCAGGGGAACCCTAAACATGCTCATGGTCTTGGCCTGAAAAATATAAGCATCTGTTCGATATACCCGTCAGGCAATGTGGACTTATTCAGCCAAACAATACCTACATGGGATTCAACCACAGACAAACGTGTTGTGGGAAGCTCAATGCCTACAAAGAAATGGGGAGGAATTCCTGTGGCCTTCATTGTTGGCCCATTTCACTATCCTCTTTTTTTTCTTTCAAGTGCAGGGGCCAGGGTCAGCCAGGATAGATCCCAGTGTCTTCCCACTCTGCCACTGAAAAAGAAGAGCCCTCTGCTCCATCATCCATTGTGTTCCAGATCTGGGGTGTGGGAAACTAACACCCATTGGCCAAATGGGACCTTGCCCAATATTCTCGCAATCAAGTGTGTCTGGAACATGAGTTATGGATGGTCTGTGGCTGCTTTCAAGCCACAGTGCAAGAATGGAGTCATTGCTGGAGACACCACATGGACTGCAGCACCTAACAGAAAATCTTTACAGAAGACTTCCCAGAAACGTCTCTGCCAATCCCTGGTCTCAAAGATCCCAGGATCACGTCCCTTCTTTGAGTAGAACGTAGCACCTTCTGGGTAAAATCTAATTTCTTCACCCCCAGAGGCAAGGGCTTCCATCCTTTTAGCCAGAACACCACCTCCATCCTCCTCTACTGACACCTGGAATGGCACGTATACAGGTCTGCAGCCCAATGGGAATTCACTGTTGTTTACAGGGTAGTGATGCTCAGAAATGGAGGTGTAAGTCTGAACTTGTGAGGGTGAGCGTGTGTTTCCTCTTTGATAGGCAGTGTGCAAGAAGAATACAATACAGTAGCATGCCTTCTGTCCCACAGGAATGGCCACGCAATGTGGTTGCATTGTGATCTCAGAAGGAAGCCACCTTCATAGAACAAACTTCATCTGGAAGGACTCCCAAGTACCTTGTCCTGGACAGTAGGTTCCACCGAGGCTGGGGGCATACAGACGGCCAGAGACTGCCCCTGCCCATCAAGGTTTTGAAGGATGCCTACTTTTCCAGGACCAAAGATCCTGAAACCATTCATCCACCTGTCATCCAGCCAGGCATCTGAGAGAGATCTACTCCAAGCAGAAAGGACAGACCAAGAGACAGCAAATGACAGCCTTCTGTGACAAACACCACGACAGGGGATACTAAGGAGAACTGGGGGTGTGAAGGGTTGGCCAGACCCAGGAATTTTCTAGGAGGAAGTCACAGTTATGCCCTTGTGTGGCTACACTTGTCCATGTGACCGGGCATTAGCCAGACCAGAAATGATAGGGCAGGCAAGGGACGGTGTACCTAAACTGTCTTCTGCAAGGCAAAAGTTCAGTAACAAAATTTCTTTCTGTATGATTTCATGTCACACGCATCCGTGTGTCCCTAAAGCTGATCATGTAGGACATAAAGTATGTAGTTGGCCATGGCTTTCAAACCTGAGGTGCCAGGGGCAGAGCACACTTGATCTTTCTTTTGGCTGCTTTCAGAGTAGGATGACTTTTCCCACCTTCATCTCCAACCCAAGTACAGGGAACAAAGCCAAAGCAGATCTGCACTTTGAAATGTCAACAGAAATCTGCAAACCCAAGTTCTCACAGAAGCTAAAGGTTTAGGACCAGGGTTACAGAAAGGGGAGGCCGATAGCAAGGAACCAAAGAAACACATCATGTGCATGCGAGCTGGCCCACTTCTCTACCTCTTGGAAGCAAGCCATGCCTGACAGGAGGGAGACCCATCTGCACCTGGTCTGTCCATTTGCTGCCCTTGAACAGAGCAGATGATGGGCTCAGCTGGGTATGGCTGTTGGGGGACGATGTCCAGCTAGTGAAAACATGAACACACTTTTCTCCCAAAAGAACATACAAGAGACCAAGAGACACACGAAAAAGTGCTTCACATCAATAGCCATCAGGGAAATACAAATCAAAACCACAATGAGATACCACCTTACAACAGCTGGCATAGCTAAAATCATTAAGGCAGGGAACAACAAATGTTGGCGAGGATGTGGGGAAAGGGAGAAAGTCTTACACTGCTGGTGGGAATGCCAGCTTATACAGCCACTCTGCCAAATGTTATCCAGTTTCTTCAAGAACCTATAAATAGAGCTACCCTATGACCCAGCAATCGCACTACTAGGTATTTACCCCAAAGATACAGGTTGAGTGAAAATAGTGGCACCTGCCCCCCAATGTTCATTGCAGCATTGTTCGCTCTAGAGAAACTATGGAAAGAGCCCAGATGTCCATGGACAGATGAATGGATAAAGAAGATGTGGTTCATATCTACAATGGAATATTATTCAGCCATCAGAGAGGATGAAGACTTACCATCACATCCACCTGGCTGGAACTGGATGCTGAGCGAAATAAGTCTGTCAGAGAAAGACAGTTGGCACATGGGTTCACTCATATATGAAATAGGAGAAACACCACAGAGGATCAGAGGGTAAGGGAGGGAAAACTGAATGGGAAGTCATCAGAGAGGGGGAAAAAACACGAGAGACTCTTCATTACAGAAACAAACTGAGGGTTGCTGGAGGGGAGTTGGATGGGGGATGGGGTAACTGGGTGATGGGCATTAAGGAGCACATGTGAAGCAATGAGCACTGGGGGTTATACACACCTGATCTATTACTGAACACTACATCTGAAACTAATGATGTACTATAGGTTGTCTCATTGACATTCAGTTAAACAAAAAGAGCTCAAGCAAACACTCCTAAAAATCTGTATGGAACCACCAAAGATACTGAACAGCCAACGTAATGTTGAGAAAGAAAAACAAGGCTGGAGGAGCCACAATTCCAGATTTCAAATTATACTACAAAGCTATAGTCATCCTAACAGTATGGCACTGGCACAAAAAAACACAGCGACCTAGGGAACAGGACAGAAGCTCAGATATAAACCTATGATTGTGTGGCCAATTAGTGTTCCCCAAAGCAGGCAAGAATATCAAAAAGGAAAAGGACAGTCTCTACAACAAACCGTGTTGAAAAAACTGGACATCTACTCACAGAAGAATGCAATTACTCTGCTTCTTTACACCATACAGACACATAAACTCAAAATAGTTTCAAGACCTCAGTGGAAGACCTGAAACCATAAAAAATCCTATAAGAGGGCACAGACAGTAACTTCTTGACATGGACCAAAGCAACATTTTTCTAGACTGTCTCCTGAGGGAAAGGATATAAAAGCAAAAATAGGGGCGCCTGGGTGGCTCAGTGGGTTAAAGCCTCTGCTTTCGGCTCAGGTCATGATCCCAGGGTCCTGGGATTGAGCCCCGCATCGGGCTCTCTGCTCAGCAGGGAGCCTGCTTCCTCCTCTCTCTCTGCCTGCTTCTCTGCCTACTTGTGATCTCTGTCTGTCAAATAAATAAATAAAAATCTTTAATAAATAAATAAATAAATAAATAAATAAAAGCAAAAATAAACAACTGGGACTATATCAAAATAAAAGGTTTCTGCACAGCAGAAGAACTAGGAAGAAGTAATAATAATAAGACAACCTACAAAAAGGGAGAAGATATTTGCAAATATCCTATGTAGTAAAGGGATAGTGTCCAAAATATGTGGAGTGGATACAACTCAACACCAAAAACCAAACACTCCAGTTAAAAAGTAGTCCGAAGACATAAATAGACATTTCTCCAAAGAAGAAATACAGATGGCCAACAGTCCCATGAAAAGATGTTTGCCGTCACCCAAGCTCAAGAAAATGCAAATCAAAAGTATAATGAGACATTAGCACATACTGTCAGAATGGCTCCCATCGACAGCACAAGGAACAGCAGGTGCTGGGAGGATATGGGAAAAGGGGACCCTCATGCACTGTCAGTGGAAAAGCAATCTGCTGCAGCCACTCTGGAAATCAGTATGGAGGGTCCTCCAGATGTTACAAATAGAGCTACCCTAGGATGCAGCAACCACACTACTGGGTATGTACCCAAAGCATACAAAAACAATAACTCAAAAGGACATATGCACCCCTATGTTTCTTGAAGCATCATTTACAAGATCACAATATGGAGGCACTCAAGTGACCACTGATAAAGTGCTAAATGAGATGAGAGATGTGTAAACACACACACACACACAGGAATATTACTTAGCCATAAAAAGAATGAAATCTTGCCATTTGCAGCCACACAGATGGATCTAGCGAGGATTATCCTAAGTGAAATCAGTCAGTCAGAGAAAGACAATACCATATAATGTCACTTTTATGTAGAATTTAAGAAACAAATACACATAAATAAGGAGAAAAAAGAGACAAACCAAAATACAGATTCTTAACAATAGAGAACAAACTGATGGTTACCACAGTGGAGGTGGGTGGAGGGATGAGAGAAACAGATGAAGGGGACTCAGAGTCCACTTTTCTTGGTGAGCAGTGAGTAAAATACAGAATTACTGACTCACGCTAGTACACACCTGAAACTAATATAAGACCGTATGCTAACTCGACTGGAATTAAAATAAACAATAAAAAGGAGTTTTCTTTATAAAAAAAAAAAAAGGAGTTTTCTTTCAGTAACCTATCTGAAAAAGCTTTGATACACAATGTTCATATGCCCTACTTGGGAGTACTTCCTCATCAATATTTATTCATTCTATGCCTCGAATTCAAATTTCACTAAATTCTTATATTTTACCTGTTAATCCTAGCCCAGGGGAGCCATAGTCCCTTTTCATCCAGGATCAGCACCTATGCATTCCAGAGAGTGTAAGTAGAGAAAGATGCCTTGTAATAATCCAGAAAGCAATTACTGTTGTCTGTTTTAGTACAAGATGGTCACAGAGTGTGGGACAGGTTTCAGAGCTGGTTTGTTCTCTGTCCTGGATCACTAATTCAGTGGTCATGGCTTGGATCCATTTGGTTACTAGATTTCCTGTGGACGAGCTTGCTTCCAAGCACATCCATGGAAGACACAGAGGTGTATGGGCTCAGTGTGGGATAGGAAGAGGGTCAAGTACAGACAAGGGTAAGATCCCTCCCCTGATCCAGGAACTGCCATGGGTGCAGGTATAGGACACAAAAGCAATGGGAAGCCACCAAGCTCACCAGCTGAATGCTGGAGGCACAGGTCAAGGGATCTCGTGATGTGGAGTGTGGAGGCTGCTCTGAGCTACCTCTAGGAGGGAGAGGGAGGAAGGAATAAGGAGAAACTGCGGGGCGCCTGGGTGGCTCAGTGGGTTAAAGCCTCTGCCTTCCGCTCAGGTCATGATCCCATGGTCCTGGGATCGAGCCCTGCATCGGGCTCTCTGCTCAGCCGGGAGCCTGCTTCCTCCTCTCTCTCTGCCTGCCTCTCTGCCTACCTGTGATCTCTGTCAAATAAGTAAATAAAATCTTTTAAAAAGAGAGAGAGAGGGAGAAACTGTATGCCCCTGGCCCATACCACCAGCCCACCGCTCCTGGCACACATCAGTCTACACTGCTGACACAGCCTGGGCTCAGGATGGGCTGGCTCAGGTCCCTCAGCACTCAGTGGGGCACCTGGCTCCAGGGCTCAGGGACATGCAGAGGGTGGTGGCAGGGAAGGTCATCCCCTCTTTGAGCAGAGAGCCCTGCAGGACTAGTGAAAACCCAATGAGAGGTTTGAAAGACATGCCATGGATGAACTAAGGCATGGAGAAACACAAAACAATACTAGTTTTTAAGGTCATAGCTGTCACCTGAGGAAGTGGGGACAGCTGCCCTGAGGAGAACTGAGGGGAGAGCAGGCCAGGCTGAAAAGGAAGACATGGTTCTCCTGATTGGGAACGTGTTTTTCAGAGGAACCTGCAGCCTCCTCTCAGGGCAGGGCATCGTCCTCACCTCATGGGGACCGATGGAAGTGTTCCATCAGGGGACTGACAGAGCTGCCTCTTGAGAAGGTTACCCTGGCATCAGTTGGCACAAGGCAGAGAACGAGGGCCAGATGGAGGGAGAGCAATACCCCGGGGGGCCATGGGGCAAGAGCAGAGGCTCATGACCATGAAGATGATGAAAAAATAGGAGGTGGCAGCCAGAGAGCCCCTGGCATGAAAGTGCCATGGGCACAGTGCCCACAGCTATAGTGACTGGGCGCCTTCTGTGCCAGGCATGGTTCAGTTCATTGGACTCCAGTTTAGTGCCGACTACAACCCTAGGAAGTGTGCACCACCACCGCCCTCCTCTCCCCATGCTGCTGCTAGGAATCACAGTCACCAGATCCCTATCAGTTTTCATGGAAATGAGCACTGGCTCCCACCACACACTGCCCCTCTGGTGGTGGTCTAGTGTGACCCTCGTGCCCGGCCAGAGACTGCTGTCTACCTGTCTCCTTACAACTCAACAGACAGGAGGGTATACCTGAATTCCACAGGTTCTGATGAGACAGACCACAGGCCCCACTTCCCCACCCACCACCAACACCCAGTGGATCACTCGGGACCTCGGCTATTGTCATGAAACTCACCATGCCCTATTTCTGTCACTTCCAACAAAAAGTCAGGTTCTGATCCCCCAATTTACCATACATCCTGGTGTATGAGTTGGGGCCATGTTATGTACCCACATGGCACATTTCTGTTAGAGAGGACCACCCTGCACCTCCTGGAAAATGTTTCTAAGTACATGTCCATCAGGGCTACAGTGTGAACAGTGGTACACAGCTGGCATGGTAGTAATCAGTAATTCTAACAAGAGTTGACCACCTCCCCCCGCCCCCAGTCTCATAAAACTGTCCTCTGTCCCCAGAGAAGTCATGGTGTGCCCTCAGAAAATACCGCAGGAAACTAACCTTTAAACTGAATGCTCCCTTCACGCTCTGGTTCAAATCTTGTCCAACCACAACAGTATGAAAGTAGAAATCAGTCACAAGAAGAAAATGGGACAGTCACAAATATGTGAAAATTCAGCAACATGCTAGTAAACAACCAATAGTCAAATAAGGAATCAAAGGAAAATTTTTAAGTACCTTGAGAAAATGAAAAAGAGAACCTATGAAAAGTTATGGCATGCAGCCAAAGTAGCTCTAAGGGGGAAGTTCATAAAAATTCAGGTCCTCATCAATCCATCTGAAGGCTCTCCAATAACCAACCTAATATACACGGGAAAGAATTGGAAAAAAAAAAAAAATAAGCAAAGCCCAAAATCAGATACAAGGAAATAACAAATAGGAAAGTGGAAATAAATCCAATGAAACCACTCAAGAAATGGGCAGGAGACGAAGAGACACTTCTCCAAAGACAACACACAAATGACCAACAGTCCATGAAAAAATGCTCCACGTCAGTTATCATCAGGGAATTCAAAACCATAATGAGATACCACCCACCAGCAGTTAGGATGGCTAAAATTAATAGGACAGGAAAAAACAACTCTTGGCAAGGATGTGGAGAAAGGGGAACCCAATCTTACACTGTTGGTGGGAATGTAAGCTGGTGCTGTCACTCTGGAAAACAGCATGGAGGTTCCTCAAAAAGTTAAAAGTAGAGCTGCCCTACAGCCCAGCAATTGCACTCCTGGGTATTTACCCCAAAGATACAAAGCAGTGAAACAAAGGAGTACATGCTCCCCAATGTTCATGGCAGCAATGTCCACAAGAGCCAAACTGTGGAAGGAGCCCAGATGTCCTTCAACGGAGGAATGCATAAAGAAGATATGGTACATACATACCATAGAATTTGACTCAGCCATCAGAAGGGATGAATACCCACCATTTGCATCGACATGGATGGAACTGGAGGGGGTTATACTAAATGAAATCAATCAAGCAGAGAATGACAATAATCATATGGTGTCACTCATATGTGGAACACAAAGAATAGTGTGGAGGACCACAGGGAAAAGGAGGGAAAACTGAATGGGAAGAAATCAGAGAGGGAGACAAACCATGAGAGATTCTTAATCACAGGAAACAAACTAGACGAGAGGTAGGTTGGGGGGGCGGGGTAGTTGGGTGATGGGTATTAAGGAGGGGACATGTGGTGATGAGCCCTGGGTGTTATGTGCAACTAATGAATCATTGACCATCACATCAAAAATTATACCTTGGCTAACTGAATTTAAATTAAAAATGAGAAAAACTTAAAAAAAAAAAAGAAAGAAAGAAACTGGAGCTATTACAAGGAATATCACAAAAATACAAAGGATCGTTACAGAGTACCATGAGGGAATAGAGGACAACACCTTTGACAACCGAGAAGAAATGGGTAAGTTCCTAGCAACAAACTAGAATCAACTGTGAAGGGGGAAAAAAAATCTGAACAGACTGATCACTAGTAAAAAGATTGATTTGATAATCAAATCCTCCCAGTAAACAAATGCCCAAGACCAGACAGTTTCACTGAGAAGTTCTAACCAGACAGTAGAAGAATTAATACCAATCCTTCCCAAACTGTTTTTGAAAAGGAAGAGAAGGGCATACGTCCAAACTCATTTCATGAAGGCAGCAGTACCCTGCTACCAAAACAAGACAAAGATGCTACAAGAAAAGGAAAGGCCAATATCCCTTGTAAATAGAGATGCAAAAACCCTCAACAAATTATCGGCAACATCAATTCAACAATCCAACAGGAGAGTCACACAACATGATCCAGTGGGATTTATTCCAGGGATGCAAGGATGATTCCACATCTGCACATCCACCAATAGCACACACCACCTTACCAAAATAAAAGATAAAAATCCTAGGATTGTTACAATAGATGCAGAAAGAACCCTTGACAAGATTCAATATGCATTTATGATAAAGACTCTAAACCATCTGGGTACTTAGAGAACATACCTCAACCAAACAAAGGCCCTGTATGAAAAGCCCACAGCTGACATTACACTTGAGGGTGAAATGCTGAAAACGTTCCCACTACCAGAAAGAACAAGATAAAGATGCCCACTTTTATCACTTTCATTCATCATCATATTGAAAACCCTTGCAAAACCATTTAGACCAAAAAAAAAAAAAAAAAAAGATATGAAATCTAAATAGGAAAAAAAAAAAGGTCACTATTTGCAGATGACATGATACTACATGTAGAAATCCCTAAGGAGTCCAAAAAAATTAAAATTTTTATTAACAAATAAATTTGAAGAAATTAGAATAAATAAATTCAGTAAAGCTGCAGGACACAAAGTCAATTATACAGAGACATGTTGCATTTCTTTTTTTTAAAGAATGTATGTATTTGACACAGAGAGAGAGAGAGCATAAGCAGGGGGAGCAGCAGAGAGTCAGGGAAAAGCAGATTCCTTGCTGAGCAGGAAGCCCAATGCCAGACTCATTCCCAGAACCCCAGGATCATGACCTGACCTGAAGGCAGACACTTAACCGACTGAGCCAACCAAGTGCCCCGACTTGTATTTCTATATACCGATGACCAACTTTCACAAAGAGATTAAGAAAGCAATGCCATTGACAATTGTATCAAGCAAAAGAAAAAAAAAAAAATCTAGGAATAAAAGTAACCAAGAATGAGGAAGACCTGGTATACTGAACACATGGAGGAAAGGGAAGGAAAAATATGTGCGTGTTGGTGGGTGAATGTATGGGCCAAAGATTTGGAAGATGACACATATAGATGAAAGCATACACCATGCTCATTAACTGAAAGAGTTAATAATCTTAACATGTCCACTGTACCCAAAGCAATCTGGAGAAAGGAGAAGAGAGAGAGAGTCCAAGATGGCAGAGGAGGAGGACACCTTCATTTCATCTGGCACAAGGAACTTAGCTAGATAGCTATCAAACCATTCTGAACACCTGCAATTCAAGCAGAGATCCAAGAAAAGAATAGCAGCAATGCTACAAACAGAAAAGCAACCACTTTCTACAAGGTAGGAAGTAGAGAAAAGTGAGTCTAGGAAGATAAACCCTGGGGGTAGGGAGCCTCTGTCAGCCAGCTACTGCCAAGTGCTGGGGGCAGCAGAGCACAAAATTAGAACTTTAAGAAGTCTGCTCTGGTGAGGGATGTCACTCTGGAGGCTGGGCAGGGGGTGGAACCCTCGATGGGACAGTGTGGTCTCCAGATCCTCAGGGTCCCAGGGAGACCAGGAGTGCTTGAGGGCAGCAGAGCTCCCAGGTATTGGAGGAGGGAAGCTGGCTGCAAAGAGTGCTCCCAGGAGTGGACTCAAAGTTGGGGGTTGCCATAAACTGTGATCCACAGCACAGTCTGCCCACTGCTCTTTGAGAAGTGGCCCAAGAACAGCACACCTGGGGAGAGCCCCCTTCCTCCCCCAGGAGGAGTGGTACATGAGCATGCTGCAGCAGTCTGCTGGGTTTGGAGACTCCAAACAGGGTCGTGTGCCAGAGACAAAAATGCCTGGTCACAGGTCCGGTGAGCACAGAGTGCGGACAGAGACCAGGGAGACATGAAGGATTGACCACTTTTCCATGAGGGCGCACTGAGGAGGGGGCCTCTGAGCTCTCAGCTCTGGGGCCAGAGATAGGGAGGCCTCCATGTTCATTCTCATCCCAAAAGATTGGGATCATTCCCTGCATATATTCAGACCACAATGCTTTGAAAATGAAACTCAATCACAAGAGGAAAGGTAGAAAGAACTCAAATACATGGAGGCTAGAGAGCATCCTACTAAAGAATGTATGGATCAACCAGTCAATTCAAGATGAATTTTAAAAATTCATGGAAACACAGGAGAATGAAAACACAACCGTTCAATATCTTTGGATGTAGCAAAGGCGGTCCTAGGAGGGAAGTATATATCACTACAAATGTTTCTCAAGAATCAAGAAAGGTCTCAAATACACAACCTAACCCTACATCTAAAGGAGCTAGAGAAAGAGGAGCATAGAAAGCCTAAATCCAGAAGGAGAAGAGAAATAATAAATATTAGAGCAGAGATCAATGAAGTAGAAACCAAAAGAATAGTAGAACAAATCAACAAAATTAGGAGCTGCTTCTTTGAAAGAATTAATAAGATTGATACACCCCTGGCCAGATTTCTCAAAAAGAACACAGAAAGGACCCAAATAAATAAAATCATGAATCAAGAAGGAGAGATCACACCCAAAACCAAGGAAATACAAACAAGTTTAAGAACATAGGATGCCGGGGCGCCTGGGTGGCTCAGTGGGTTAGAGCCTCTGCCTTCGGCTCAGGTCATGATCCTGGGGTCCTGGGATCAAGCCCTGCATCGGGCTCTCTGCTCAGCAGAGCCTGCTTCCTCCTCTCTCTCTGCCTGCCTCTCTGCCTACTTGTGATCTCTGTCAAATAAATAAATCTTTAAAAAAAAAAAAAAAAAGAACATAGGATGCCAACCCTATTTCAACCAATCAGGCAGTCTTGAAAAAATGGATGAGTTCTCAGAAACATAGAAACAACCAAAACTGAACCAGGAAGAAAAAGAAACCTGAAGAGACTCATAATCAGCAATGAAATTAAAGCAGTCATCAAAAATCCTCCAGAATGGGGCGCCTAGGTGGCTCAGTGGGTTAAGCCTCTGCCTTCGGCTCAGGTCATGATCTCAGGGTCTGGGATCGAGCCCCGCATCGGGCTCTCTGCTCAGCGGTGAGCCTGCTTCCTCCTCTCTCTGCCTGCCTCTCTGCCTACTTGTGATCTCTCTCGCTTTAAAAAAAAAAAAAAAATCCTCCAGAAAGCAAGAGCCCAGCACCAGATGACTTCCCAGGGGAATTCTACCAAACATTTAAAGAAGACTTACTACCTCTTCTTCTGAAACTTCTCAAAAAAAATAAACTGGAAGGAAAATGTCCAAACCCATTTTTTTGTAATTTTTATTTTTTTTAATTTCTTTTCAGTGTTCCAGAATTCATTTTTTATGCACCACACCCAGTGCTCCATGCAATACGTGCCCTCCACAATACCCTCCACCAGGCTCACCCAACCTCCCATGCCCCTCCCCTCCAAAACCCTCAGTTAGTTCCTCAGAGTCCACAGTCTCTCATGGTTCATCTCCCCCTCCAATTTCCCCCAACTCCCTTCTCTCCATCTCCCCATGTCCTTCGTGTTATTCCTTATGTTCCACAAATAAGCAAAACTATATGATAATTGGCTCTCTCCTTGACTTATTTCACTCAACATAATCTCTTCCAAACCCTTTTGATAAGGCCAGCGTTGCCTTGATCCCAAAACGAGACAAAGACCCCACCCAAAAGAGGAATTACTACCACTATTCCTGATAAATATGGATAAAAAATTCTCACCAACATACTAGCCAATAGGATCCAACAATCCATTAAAAGGATGATTCACAGGGTGCCTGTGTGGCTCAATTGGTTGGGCGTCTGCCTTTGGCTTAGGTCGTGATCCTGGGGTCCTAGGATCGGGCCCCTCATCAGGCTCCCTGCTCAGTGGGGAGCCTGCTTCTCCTTCTCCCTCTGCCCTGTCCCCTGCTTGTATGTGTGCACGCATGCGCGCGCGCACACACACACACTCTCTCTATATATATGTAAGTTTTAAAAAAACTAAAAAAAAAAAAAAAGGATGATTGACCACGACCAAATCAAATTTATTCCTGGGCTACAAGGGTGATTCAACAACTGCAAATCAATCAATGGAATCCACTACCTTAATAGAAGAAAGAACAAGAACCATAGAATCCTCTCAATAAATGCAGAAAAAGCATTCAACAAATTAATGCATCCCTTCTTGATCAAAACTCTTCACCGTAGAAAGATAGAGGGTACCTCTACATCATAAAGGCCATCTATGGGAAAACCACAGAGAATATCACTCCCAATGGGGGAAAACTGAGAGCTTTTCCCTTCAGGTCAGGAACACAACAGGGATAACCATTCTCATCACTATTGTTCAACATAGTACTAGAATTCTTAGCCTTAGCCATCAGACAAGAAAAAGAAATAAAAGGTGTCCGAATCAGCAAAGAAGAAGTTAAACTCTCACCCTATGCAGACAATAGGATACCTTCTGTGGAAAACCCAAAGACTCCACCCCAAAATTGCTAGAACTCACCCACGAATTCCATAAAGTGGCAGGATATGAAATCAATACACAGAAATCACTTGCATTTGTCTGCAGCAACAATGCAACAGAAGAAACAAAAATTAAGGAGTCCATCCCATGTATAATCACACCCAAACCATAAGATTAGGACTCTAACCAAAATGGCAAAAGATCTGTACTCAGAAAACCATACCATAGTCATTAACGAAATGGAGGAAGACACAAAGAAATGGAAAAACATTCCTTGGTCATGGATTGGAAGAACTAATATTGTGAAAATATCTATGCTACCCAGAACAATCCACAGATTCAATCCAATCCCTATCAAAATACCATCCACATTTTTCATAGAACTGGAATGAATAATCCCCAAATTTGTATAGAAGCAGAAAAGAGCCTGAATGGCCAAAGGGATGTTGAAAAAGAAAACCATCACTGATGGCAACGCAATTGCAGACTTCAAGGTCTACTACAAAGCTGTAATATCAAGACAGTATGATCCTGGCACAAAAACAGACACACAGATCAATAGAACACAATAGAGAAACCAGAAATGGACCCTCAACTCTAGGGTCAACTAATGTTCCTCAAAGCAGGAAAGAATATCCAATGGGGAAAAAAAAAAGTGTCTTCAATAAATGGTGTTGGGAACAAGGGAGAGCCACACGCAGAATAACGAAGCTGGACCATTTCCTTATACCATACACAAAAAATAGACTCCAAGTGGATGAAAGACCTCAATGTGAGACAGGAATTCATCCAAATCCTTGAGGAGAACAGAGGCAGTAGCCTCTTTGACCTCAACCACAGCAATTTCTTGCTAGACATGTCTCCAAAGGCAAGGGAAACAAAAGCAAAAATGAATATTTGGGATTTCATCAAGATAGCAAGCTTTTACACAGCAAAGGAAACAGTCAACAAAACTAAAAGACAACAAAAAGAATGAGAGAAGATATTTTCAACTGACATATCAGATAAAGGGCTCATATCCAAAATCTAGAAAGAACTTACCAAACCTAACACCCACAGAACAAATAATCCAATCAAGAAATGGGGCAAAGGGGGCGCCTGGGTGGCTCAGTGGGTTAAGCCTCTGCTTTTGGCTCAGGTCAAGATCTCAGGGTCCTGGGATCGAGCCCCGCATCAGGCTCTCTGCTCGGCGGGGAGCCTGCTTCCCTTCCTCTCTCTCTCTGCTTACCTCTCTGCCTACTTGTGATCTCTGTCAAATAAATAAAATCTTTAAAAAAAAAAAAAAAAAGAAATGGGGCAAAGACATGAACAGACACTTCTCC
This sequence comes from Lutra lutra, assembly GCF_902655055.1. NCBI lineage: Eukaryota > Metazoa > Chordata > Mammalia > Carnivora > Mustelidae > Lutra > Lutra lutra. Next base: position 92,247,954 of record NC_062285.1, read on the forward strand.
AAAGAAGACATCCAAATGGCCAACAGACAATTAAAAAAGTGCTCAATATCCCTTGATATTAGGAAAATACAAATCAAATCCATAATGAGATACTACCTTACACCAGTCAGAATGGCTAAAATGAACAAGTCAGGATAAGACAGGTGTTGGTGAGGAGGTGAAGAAAGGGGAAGTGTTTTATACTGTTGGTAGGAATGCAAGCTGGTGAAGCCACCCTGGAAAACAATGTGGAGGTTCTTCAAGAAGTTGAAAATAGAGCTACCCTACAACCCTGCAACTGCACAACTGGGTATTTAATCCAAAGATATAAATGTAGTGCTCTAGAGGGTCACCTGCACCCCAATGTCTATAGCAGCAATGCCCACAAGAGCCAGAGTATGCAAAGAGCCCAGATGCCCATCGACAGAAGAATGGATATATATGGGTATATATACCATTGAGCATTATGCAGCCATTAAAAAATGAAATCTTGGGGCACCTGGGTGGCTCAGTGGATTAAAGCCTCTGCCTTCTGCTCAGGTCATGGTCCCAGGGTCCTTGGGATCCCCGCATCGGGCTCTTTGCATGGCGGGGAGCCGGCTTCCCCCCTCCCTCTCTGCCTTCCTCTCTGCCTACTTGTGATCTCTATAAAAAAAAATAAATAAAATCTGGAGCGCCTGGGTGGCTCAGTGGGTTAAGCCGCTGCCTTCGGCTCAGGTCGTGATCCCAGGTCCTGGGTTCGAGCCCCGCATCGGGCTTTCTGCTCAGCAGGGAGCCTGCTTCCTCCTCTCTCTCTCTCTGCCTGCCTCTCTACTTGTGATCTCTCTCTGTCAAATAAATAAATAAAAATCTTTAAAAAAAAAATCTTTAAAAAATAATAAATAAATAATAAATAAAAATGAAATCTTGGGGCACCTGGGTGGCTCAGTGGGTTAAGCCTCTGCCTTCAGCTCGGGTCATGATCCCAGGGTCCTGGGATCGAGCCCCGCATAGGGCTCTCTGCTCAGCGGGGAGCCTACTTCTCCCCCCCTCTCTCTGCCTGCCTCTCTGCCTACTTGTGATCTCTGTCAAATAAATAAATAAAATTGTTTTTAAAAAAATGAAATCTTGCCATTTGCAACGACATGGATGGAACTAGAGGGTATTATGCTAAGTGAAATAAGGCAATCAGAGAAGGACAATTATCATATGATCTCACTGATATATGGAATTTAAGAAACAAGACAGAGTATCATAGGGAAAATGAGGAAAAAGGGAAGAAAGATGAAACCCAAGAGGGAGTCAAAGGAAAAGAGACACTTAATCTCAGGAAACAAACTGAGGGTTTCTGAAGGGAAGGGAGATGGCGGAATGGGGTGGCTGGGTGCTGGGGATGGGGAGGGTATGTGCTGTGGTGAGCACAGTGTGGTGTGTAAAACGAAGGTGTGGTGTATAAAACGTGTGGTGTTTAAAACGAAGGATCTCAAACCTGTACCCCTGAAACAAATAACACATTGTATGATCATAATGACAAAGAAGTGAAAGAAAAACATTTAGAATACAAACGTAAACTACAAATAAATAAATAAATAATCTCACTGATAGAAAGCAAGCAAGCAAACAAGCAAACAAGCGACTAAGCCACCTGGAGTCACCACACTCCAATTTCAGGTTAGATTACAAAGCTGTTGTCATCAAAACAGTATGGCACCAGTATAAAAACAGACACACAGGTCAATGGAACACAACAGAAAGCTTGGAAACTGATAATCATAGTACTTTTGGCAAAGTTTATTTATTCGTATATTAAAGGTATATTTAAACTTAGCTCTGACAGAATGATTAACTCTGAATGGGAATTTATAATAATGATGTCCTGTTCCAACAGTTGCTTCCAATAAATGAATTCATTTTAAAACGTGCTGTTTTATAGACATAACTATTATAAAATAAGGATGATTTAGAATCCACACTTTTAAGAAAAATTAAATTCACTTTAATAAACCTACCAGGGAAAAGGAAATATAGATATCCATCATCACAACTGAGAACATCACAAAAGAATACAGACAATCTGATGTCTGATGGAAGAGTAGAATACTACAAGTAGCTCTGACCAAATGTTCAACCTGTTGAAGCTATAGATCCAGCTACTCATGTACAAAAACACAGATGTCAGAGAAAAGTCCCACCAAAGAGTTTGAAGGCATCATCAGTGAAGTCCACGATGCATACATTCCGATAGGAAAAATATTTTCCCAACAAATAAACTGTAGATGAAAGAAAGAAAGAAGAAAGGAAGAGAGAAACTAACCCACACATGTATGGTCTTAACTTATGACACAGCAGAAGAAAATATACAATGGGGAAAGGACTGTCTCTTCAGTGAATGGTACTGGGAAATCTGGACACTAAAGGCGGGAGAATGTGACTGGATCACTTTCTTACGCCACACATACAAATTATGAATGGATGTTTGACTTGAACATAAGAACTGAATCCATAAACCTCCAAAAAGAAAACACAGGTAGTAGTTTCTGGATACTAGTTTTGGGGAAGAGACTTTTACATCAGACACCAAAAGCAAAAATAAACAAGTGGAAGAACATCGAACTGAAATTTCTGCATGACAAATCATCAAACCCTTAAAGGAAACCTCCCCAATGAGAAAAATTATCTGCACATCCTATGTGTGAGAAGAGGCAAATATCCAAAATACACAAAATGCTCCTTCGAATCAAAACAAAAACTGAATAAAAACTGGGGAGAATATGTGAATAGATACTTTCCAAAGATGGCATACAGGTGGCCAACAGACACAGAGAGAGCTGTTCGACATTACTAATTTTAGTCAGGGAAACAGAAGTCAAAACCGAAATCAGCTATCACCTTACAAGTGTGGGAACAGTAATTGCCCCAGGACAAACATCAGGTGTAGTCAAGGGTGTGTATACCAGGGGAACCTGTGCACTGTTGGTAGGAACGGAAATTGGTGCAGCCACTATGACAAACGCTGTGGAGTTTCCAGAAAAAATTAATAGAACTACCACATGACCTGGTAATTGCTCTACTGAGTATTTCTTAGGCAAACACAAAAACACTCCCTCCAAAAGAGAGATGCACTGCCATGTTCACGGCAGCATTATTCATAATAACCATACATGGAAACACTGACCTTGGGAGACTTATGCTAAGTAACTCAGACACAGAAAGACAAACACCAGAGACTCCTGGACATTCCACATGAGAGAAAAAAATATACTGACCACATAGGTAATGAGAATAGATGGGTGGTTTCAGATTCAGGGATGGTGGGGGGCAACAGGTGAAGGTAGTCAAAGGTGCCATGTTTGAGTGATAAAATCCACAAGTCTTGGAAAGTTCTGTGTAGCATGGAGACAAAAGCTAACACTGCAGGATGGGGTGTACAGGCTCCCCTGCTACTCCAAATGACAGTTTTCCTAGGAAATCTTTCACAGCAGAAAAGCTGTAAACAAAAAAAAAGGAATGACCATTCATTGCTACAGAAAAAATGAGTGAGCATGCTTGGACACCAAAAGCTCCTTCTCTTTGGCTCTTCTTAGGCCTCAGGACACAACATCCTAACGGATGCCCCAAATAAATGGAGACAAAGCACAGCAGATGCTCACAGACACAATTCAAAGCGCTGGTGGCTGGACACGGAGAGCAGTGCCCAGGAAGGAGCTGGTTGGGGTGCACGCCACCTCTGCAGTGGTTTCCCACAAAACAGATGCTGAACGCAATGCCCACTTTTTTACTTTTTTCACAAGAGAGAAATGCTCTTCAGGTTTCTTCTTGCTACTGGAGCTCGGTAATAACGTAGATCTTTCCAAAAAAGCCAAGTGTCTTACCATGAACTTTGAGAAAAGTGGGGAAGACTTGTACTTGAAAGTTGCTGAGGCAGTAGAAGTTCAGAGTTCTCCTGGACACAAACATCAGCAGGTCCACTGTGAAAGGCACCTTCCTCAGCAGGTGGAACATGGACTACCTCCTACCCCCAGAAACCTCCTTTGCCTCACTCGGGACAACCCACAAGAGCTCAGAGTTACCTCAATTCCTCTTTTCTCCCATTTCCAAGATCAAACCCATCAGCAAGTCCTGTGAGCTCCAGCTTCAATAGGTACCCAGAATAGCACTAACCCCTCCTTTCAAGGCTGCCTGCCTTGTCCACACTGGAGCCCATCTCTTGCCTGAATTCCTGGAAATGCTTCATCATTGACCTCCATTCGCTATCCTCAACCCTGTGTCATCTGTTCTCAACACTGTAGCCAGGATGGCCCAGTAAAACAGGGTTCCATGGGGTCATAGCCCTGCAATGGCTTTCTGTCATCCTACTGTCACCTCTCTAAGGTCATGTCCTAAGCTGACTCCTGCGGCCACAGGGTTTGCTGCTCCTGGACATATCTGCTATGCTCCTGCCCTAGGGCCTTTGCATATGTGTTCCCTTCCATTTATAAGGCTCTTGGTGTGATATCACTCACCTTCTTTAGAATTTGACTCAAGCACCACCTTCCTAGCAAAGTCCCACCTGGCCCCTATGTGAATATCAAGCACCACTGCCATCCCCCCTTCAGCACCCCAGCCCTGTCTCCTGCTTTCTATTTCCAGAGCAGTTATCCCAGTCACCAGGCCATCTTGGCAAGGGGGAAACAGAGCCCTACTCGGATGGTTTCACCACAGACTCCCTCCAATTTCCTAATCCAGAGCCCTGGGGGAAAAGGTGAACAGAGCTCTTGCACAGCCAGATTGCCCAAAACAATGGGTCCCCCTATGGCACTCTGACCATCAGGAAAAGAGGAATCCACTTACACATGAAACCTGAAACCAGACACCTTCCTCGATTCCAGGTGAGCACACACACATCCTCCCCTTGCCTAGTGTGCTCATCTGAGAAAGCTGAGCAGAGAAGCATCCCAGGGTCCAAATCTCCTTCTGGCCAAGGTCCTGGGAAACAGACATCTCTCCTCCCTGCACCAGCCACCTGAGACTGATGTCCAGCATCCTCCCATGCTGGGGCAGAATGCTGCACCTGTCCCTCTCTCCTGGAACGTCATCACAAACCAGGTTTTGCTGCACACTTTTCAGGAAGAAACCAGCAGCAGCAGCAGCAGGCCACCCAGGTTCAGTCTCTGTCTCACATGTCAAGCCCTATGTGGAACTAGAGCTTCAAGGAGACTGGTGTGCCATGTGGTCTTGGAACCTCATGGCAGGAGCTGAGATTTCAGTTCCAAATGAATACGGGCCTCTTGCACACAGCACAGGACAGGATTTTTCAGGGGTGTGGCTCTGGAAGAAGTGCTTCTGCTGGCAGAAATCACAGGCACAAGGCAGAGGACACCTGCAGTGCCTCATGGGAGGAAGCAAGGGGCACACTGGGCAAGAATCCATAATGCTGCCTGTGGGCTGCTTCCCACCAAGCCTCCTGCTGAGATGAGGGCAAGTTTCCCACCACATCTGCAGCAGGAGAGCTGGTTGGGGAGCAGAGCCCTGTCCCTGGAGCAAGCTGGCCTGTGCATCAAGAGCGAAGGCCCACCACCACAGCCTCATGGTCTCCCAGCTGTCTGATCTGACTCCCCTGCCAGGCTCACACCTGCTGACACAGTGACTCCTAAGACACAGAGACTGCTTTCCTCCCCAGCGCAATGCTGCTCACAGAGAAGCAAACTCCAGTCTCAGAAATGTGTTCAGCATTCAAAAGGCAGGAACGGGTCCATTTAGGCAGATCAGCCGAGCAACTGTGTGTGTGGAAAAGTCAGACAACATCCTCCCTGAACACCAAAGCTTCCAAGTCCACGCTTCAATCCCTCACTCACTGGGCACGGAGCACCACATCAGCATGAACACTGCTCTTTCAAATCTCTTGTCTACCATTCCTTCAAATCAGAATCCAAGCTCTAGTCATCACCCTGTTTTCCCTTCAGAGAAGTCAAGAAACGGATAGAATAAAACACTACGTGGGCACAGCACACTTCTATCCAAATAGAATTCCATGTTCTTTCTCATACAGGCAGCCTGACATCACCCATATTAATGAGAGGCACCAAAAGTTCAGTCCTCATAGATATAGTTGAGCTTTTGTTTTTCCTTTTGATATTTGGATTTCAAAGTCAATGTCTGTAAAATAACAAGAGTCATAATGACGTGATCACGTAAAGTTCTGGGTCTCCAAAACCAGACAACATGGCTCTCGTTCAGATAAAGATGAAGACACAACCTCTTCCCAGGAAGCAAAGCCCACACTCTCAGAGATCCTGACATGCCTCACGGATGATGAGCTCGTTTGCTCCGTGGAGTGTCCGAGTGCAAAGGATGCAGGCCCCCTCCAAGGTTCATTCTGTTTTCTTCATCAGTTCCCCAGTTCAAGTCACAAGGGACTTGCTGGGTCAGGTTTCAGGGCTCAGGATGGGCCACAAAGTAAGCACACCACCACCCCCACCACCCCCCACCCCGGGAAGAGTAGATGTTCTCTGGGAGCACAATGAGCCCCTCCCTGAGCTACTCAACAACTTACACTCCTTCTCCATTTGTCCTTCTCACAAAAACCACTGGATCCTGTTAGAGCCCCACGCCTGTGCTTTCCTTTAAAAAATATTTTCTAATATTGGAATGTGGTTCATGGAAGAGAAAAACATGAACACCCACAAAGAATTCTTTAAATATTTCAGGAGATTTGTTTCCCATTGTTTAATTAAAACAGGAAATAAAAAATGCACAGATAGCCCCTTCCACCAGCAGGTACGACTCAATGCTGTGACTTAGAGGAGAGCAGGAAATACAAGTGGAAGAGATGTTCTGATGACCCATCACTTCCATCATCTAGGTTGTGAAACTCCACACACACCCAGAGAAAGAAGCCCAAACCAACGTCCTGGGCTGGCAACACAGAGAAGTCTGAACTGGAGGGACAGGGACAAAGAGCTCCTGTGTGTTGGCTGAGGCCAGTGGCACAGAAGAAGGGGTTCTGCCAGCTCACCACCTGGGCCTCACCTGTCCTCAGCCAGGAACCTGCTCACAGCCCTGACCTGTCACAACTGTCACACAGGAGACACATGGCCACCCCTAGAGCCAGCCCTGCCCACACCCTCCTGCAAAATGCACTCCACTCTCCTCTGGGACCCCGGGCAGCTCTCCCCAGACCTGGTGCTCCCCTGTCTGCTGCAACACTCCAGCATTCCCACCTCTTGCCAAAATGACACTGGCCCAAGGCTTTCATAAATGTGTCATATTTCTCTCAAGTCACCTTCCTACCTGGGCAAACTGTAAGTCACATATCAATGGAACATGAACGTGCTCTGAGATCTGAGTCTTTCATTGTAGACTTCTAAGGACTCCTTGTGTGATAAAATACCATAGCCTATTACAGGGGTTATAAAGCTATTATTTACAGAATAATACAGCCCAAATCACCTCATTGTTAGTTGCTCTTCAATAGCCCGAAAGTTTCTGTGTAAAAAGCCTTTCCATAGATATTACCTTCCAGCAGTTTCACGAGGAGAAACAAACTCTGTGTGATCACCTGAATAACCCAGCATCAGACAAGCAGTTCCAGAATTCACCCCAGGGCTCCTGAAATCCGCCAAGCCCCTTGAAGCTACCAGTGTGCCTCTATCCAGGAGAACTCCCAAAGACTCTCCTCTGACTCCACCACCAAAGAAACTACAGAGAAAGTGCAGCACGTCAAAATATCTAGATGATACATTTAGTCAAACTAGAAAGTCAAGCTTTAAATGGTAAAAGCCTACTTTGAATAATTTTGAATTTTCCCTCTACCTTAATTGGAACTCTGGTGATGAAAACACTAATCAGTTATGAAACATCACCTCTGACAAATGACAAGACATCATCCATGTCTCTATCTGGCCACAAAAAGCCACCTAAGTCTAGATGTTGGCCTAGGACCATAACCCAGGCCCAAGTGAATAAACACCGTTAGAGTAAGGATCAAATTATACATTAAAAACACACAAAGAGTAAATCTCATCTTCCTTCTCTGATACAAGTGACTTCCTAGGAAACAGATGTGTAGGTTACATTTTGTAAGCAGTAAATGAACAGAGACCATGGCATTCCCTGCAATGTTCTACCTGCAGGGACACTAAGTAACTCTTGCACCAAAGCCAGAATGCTGACAGCTACTTCAGTTTTACTTCATGGCTCAACCAGAGAAAAGAGAAAAGCCTAGGAGGTTTTAGTTAAAAAGAAGTCTTACCTCCAGTCCTGACACGTAAGTGACATTGCGCCCAATGTACCTGCTGCTTTCTCGGAACACTAACGTCCTGTGACAAGCTGCACGACTGACTCAGACACTGTTGTTCAAAACATTGGGTCTTGGGGCGCCTGGGTGGCTCAGTGGGTTAAACCGCTGCCTTCGGCTCAGGTCATGATCCCAGGTCCTGGGTTCGAGCCCCACATCGGGCTTTCTGCTCAGCAGGGAGCCTGCTTCCTCCTCTCTCTGCCTGCCTCTCTGCTTACTTGTGATTTCTCTCTGTCAAATAAATAAAATCTTTAAAAAAAAAAAAAAATTGGGTCTTGTGGAGCCCGATCAGAGAAGAGTTGTCAGCTGGGGATGAGAAGGCCCCTCTGACCTAAGGCCGGCACACCTGCTTCTGTTCCTGGAAGAAGGGAAAACATAGACTTGTTTTCTTCTTTTCTTTCTTTTTTTTTCCTTCTTAGAAACACATACTTGTTTCTTAAGTAGTAATTATCAACATTCTAAAGTAGACCAAGACTTTGTCTTTTTTGGAAAAGAGAAATTATCCTTCCAAAGGAACACTTCAACTCACCTGTTCCTCATGCAACTTGAGTGGGGTCTGATTTCCTCCAGCTTCCAGGCCCCCACCTGGAGGACGCTCCTGCAGGATCCTGACAGCCCATTACCAACATCCCCTGGGACACGGGGCACAATGCTAAAATTGGGGGATGGCCCTGGGGCTGTTACCGCCACACATGTGTCTGGGGGTTGAGGCAGGGACAGGAACCTGGAGGACCCTAAAGCGCGATTCTGACAGCCCATTACCACCAACCCCGCAGAAAGGTCGCAAAACGTTGAAGCTGGGGAACTGTTCTGGGGCTTGTTAGCGCCACACGTGTGGGGGTGGGGAACAGGGAAAACTCTGCTGAACTCGGGGTGCTGCTCAAGGTCCGTTACCTGCACTGTGCCAGGGGATGGGAGGCACCCCACTGAAGTTGGGGACTGTGGGCTGTCTTTACATGCAGTCTTCCTGGGGAACATGGGAAATCCTGAAATGTATACAACCATCCCACAAAAGCGTGGGTGAGCGGGCGCCCTGGAATCCAGGGGTCTGGGGGAGAGGGCCAGTTGATGGACATCGGGCAGAAGAGACTTTCAAGGGAAAAAGAAAACCCATCTGAGTCCCCACAATGAACTCGCTTCATGTGCCCTTCGAGGACTCTACCCCGGGGATCCTCACGCCAGCGCAGAGCCCGCACTTACCAAAACAGGACACCAGCCCAGGATCTCTCCCAGCTCCCCTGTGCGGGCTCCGCCTCTGCAAGCTGAGCTAGCTCTGGGTCCGCCCACAGAGGACATAGCTCCACCCCCACGTGCTCATTGGTCGGGAAGGGTGGTGCCCTGAGCCCATTGGATGTCGCGCCTGCCGGTACCAGGCGACCCTCTCTTACATCTGCACCTCCCTGCTTTTGCACAGAATCCCGGAGGCAATGCCTCCGCGTGAGAACACCGGGCTCTGCGGGGCAGCCAAGGGCGGATCTTGGGCAGGGTAACCCCCCCAGACATCTGGCCCCTTTCGGAGACCCCCCCTGGCTGCAGACCACCCTCAGAACCCTGTGCCTTCGGTTCCTGCACGAGCCCTGCCTGCAGAGTTGTTCCTGGCTCCTGGCAAGGTCTGCTAGTCTCAGACCTTCCCTGGCTTGGGCTTTAGGAAGTGCAATGGTTGGGGCGCCTGGGTGGCTTGGTCATTAAGCCTCTGCCTTCAGCTCAGGTCATGATCTCAGGGTACTCTGATGAACCAGCATCTGGCTCCCAGCTGAGCGGGAGGCCTGCTTCTCCCTCTCCCACTCTACCTGCTTGTGTTCCCTCTCTCGCTGTGTCTCTGTCAAATAATAAATAAAATCTTAGGGAGGAAAAAAAAAAAAGGAAATGCAATGGTTTCCCACATTTCCAAGGCAACTTTAAGACCCAAAAAACAGGGCGCCTGGGTGGCTCAGTGGGTTAAGCCGCTGCCTTCGGCTCAGGTCATGATCTTGGAGTCCTGGGATGGAGTCCGGCATCGGGTTCTCTGCTCGGCGGGGATCCTGCTTCCCTCTCTCTCTCTCTGCCTGCCTCTCCATCTACTTGTGATCTCTCTCTGTCAAATAAATAAATAAAATCTTTAAAAAAAAAAAAAAGACCCAAAAAACAATGCTCTAAGCTGGAGGAGCTTCACCTTCTGGTCTCACTCGTGGAGTGGATAGTGCTTCTCAGATCTTCGGAGCATCCTTCTAGGATGAGCCCATTTGTGCTGGAATATATATTCATATCCTTGGTTCTGCAAGGAAGCTCCAGGATGAACCAGAACAACTGCCCTCTGTGCTGTTGGAGTGGTGAACCAGGAAACATTGATTTTTCACTTAAAAAGAAAACATATTGTTATTGTCGAAACTAAGGGAACAAATCCCTTTAAACATTTTGGAGAGAAAAGAAGAGAGTTTTATTCAAACCCAAGTCAAGACAGCTGCTTGGGAGACACAATCTTCACAAGGAAGGGAGTGCTCACGGGGAGGAACATTTGGGGGCAGGTTTCTATATTCGGTCTGTTTTGTTTTGCATACAGAGTGACACATCATCATGAGGAAGACCATTCCAGAAAGTTACAGACTTTTTCTTTCTTATGTTTTCAGTATGTGCACCATCATCACTAGGCGTGGGTAGCTTCCCATTTCCATATGGCCATGTTGTCCCTCTTAGCTCAGGGCTACCAAAAAGGGCAGCTGTGAAGGGACCACAGGCCAAGGCTGCCAGGTGTGGCTGGGGCAGGCAGAACTCTGACTTAAGGCTCAGCTCCTGTCTAGATCATCATACTGCTCTTCACAGACAGAGTGCCATTGTCTGCAAGCTCTGATGTAGTATGGGTTGAAAATTTCCATTGTGATTCCCTCTCTGACCGTTAGGATATGTAGCAAAGTTACATTTAATTTTTAAACATTGAGGGACTTCCCGGTTTTCTTTTCATTATGACTATGGTTCAATTCTCCTGTGGTCTAAGAATATAATCTAGTTAACTTCAGGCTTTAAAATGTGTAGACTTGCTTCATGGCCCAACATTTCATCTACTTGGATAAATACCTCGGACCACTTGTAAATAATGTATTCTGTACTTAATGTGTAATGCTCCATGTATGTCGATTAGGTCACATTTGTTACCAATGTTTCATCTGCTTTTTCTATCAGATATTGAGAAAGGCATATTAAAATCTTCAAACAATGCTACTCTAGTCAACAATGCATTGGAAAATCTACCAAGTGTTATAAGGCAAGAGAAACAAAAAGAATAAGAATTGAGGGGATAATTGTGACTATTCACACATCATATGAGGGTATACATAGAAAATATAAAATCATCTATAAATACGCTATTAGAATTAAAAATGGAAAACTTGCAAATCTTAGAACCAAGAAAGCAATCCAGAAAGCAGCCTGGGGAAGAGATTTTCTTATGGATGGAGGGAGGAGCATCATAATAATGTCAGCCTGTCCACAGAGACCAGGCAAGCCAGAAAGGGCTGGCAAAACATATTCAGGATACTAAATGAGAACAACATGCAGCCAAGGAAACCATACCCAGCAAAGGCTGTCATTCAAAGAAGAAATAATACCTATTCTTATGAAGCTGTTTCAAAAAATAGAAGCAGAAGGAAAATTTCCAAACTCGTTCTATGAGGCCAGCATTACCATGATCCCAAAACCAGGCAAAGACTCCATTAAAAAGAATTACAGAGCAATATCCCTAATAAACATGGGTGCCAAAATACTCAACAAGATCCTAGCTGATAGGATCCAACAGTACATGAAAAGGATTATCCATCACGACCAGCTGGAATTTATTCCTGGGATGCAAGTGTGTGGTTCAACATTGGCAAATCAATCAACATGACAGACCACATCAATAAAAGAAAAGACAAGAACCATAGGATCCCCTCAATTAATGCAGAAAAGCATTTGACACAAATCAGCACCCTTTCCTGATTAAAACTCTTCAGAGAGTAGGGATAGAGGGGATATTCCTCAGTTTCATAAAAACCATCTATCAAAAGCCCACAGCGAATACCATTTTCAATGAGGAAAAGATAAAGGCTTTATCCTTTATCCTTAAGAGCAGGAACACAACAGGGATGCCCACTCTCACCACTACTGTTCAACATAGTACTAGAAGTCCTAGCCTCAGAAATCAGACTATAAAAAGAAATAAAAGGCATTCAAGTTGGCAAAGAAGTTAAACTCTCTCTTCCCAGATGACACAATACTTTATGTGGAAAACGCAAGACTTCACTCCCAAATTACAAGAACTCAGGCCAGTTTGCACTTCTGTAGATCCTCTGGAGCTAGAATGCCCCCAGTGCCCCCAGGGGTCTGGGGTCAGGCCCAGCACACACCCTGATGCTGCCCTGTTGGAATCTCTGATGAGCCTCCTGATCCCTTCCTCCACGAGACACCCCCTACACCCTGACAACTCCAGCCTGCTTCTTGGAAGTCCCATTCCTCTTTCTTTTTTTTTTTTTTAAAGATTTTATTTATTTGTCAGAGAGAGAGGGAGAGAGAGCGAGCACAGGCAGACAGAATGGCAGGCAGAGGCAGAGGGAGAAGCAGGCTCCCTGCTGAGCAAGGAGCCCGATGCGGGACTCGATCCCAGGACGCTGGGATCATGACCTGAGCCGAAGGCAGCTGCTTAACCAACTGAGCCACCGAGGCGTCCCCCCATTCCTCTTTCTGACCCCATGGTTCTCTTTTCCCATCACTGTCCTCATAGAGAGTACATTGAACTACTTCCTATTCTGTCATTTAAATGTTTTTTGTCATGTTTGCTGTGAAACGGTAACTTGCATCATCTACACTGATGTAGAATCCCTTGTCGCATTGCCTGACTTCGCTGTGCCCTCACAGTGTCATGGGGCTAGTGTCCTGGGCAAGGTCCTCACCAAGCCGGCTCAGCGGTGGCAGTAAAGGCCTGAGCCAGGCACTGCTATTTGTGTGCAAGTAAGGCAGCACAGCCAAAACCTTGGTTTGGGCTCAGAATTGTTCATGGCCCCTCAGCCACATCAGATGGCCTGGGGGTATAGCCTGAAGACACTGGCTAGTCCAGTGTTGCCCTAAGGAATCTCCATGGAACAGCCATTGTGTTCACTGGGGGAACTGCATAGGAGCAGGGACGATGGGAGTCAGAACCCCTGAGATAGAATCCATCTCAGAGACTGCCCAGAACTTCCTAGGAGTTCATTCCATTGTCTTGAATTAATAAATTCATCTAAAAACATCTTCTCCTTTTAGAAAGCATGAGCCTCAAGCTCCAATGAAGGTACTCTCCTAAGTTGTATTGGCAATCAGCAAAAAAGCCAGACCGAGATGGGAGATGGCCTCCAGTATGATCCCCAAAACTGGCTTTAGCTACAGCCACAAATACCCATTGATCTTTCCTGGACCCCCAGACTCTCCTGGGACTCTTCATGGGGCATATTGTGGGAACAAAGTCCATGTCAGGGCCACAGAAACCTCTGGCAGTGGTTATAACAAGACTCTGAGATGTCAGTGGAGTCCTAAGCCATGGGCCCTCTCAGAGTTTGTCTGCAAAGACATGGTTGGTGGGAAACCCACATGCTGACAGAGGGTAGAGGAAGATGGAAAAAGCTAGGCTTCTCCATCACGACAGCACAAGTGGCCTAGGCCAGGCCCATGCTGGTGCCACTGAGGGCCCAGGAAGCCAGGTGCTCCATAACATTGCTGAGGGTTCAATCAGACTTGTCCTGAAGCCCACACATGCTAGATCCTCTGCTAACTCAGCAGAACCCCAAATGTGCTCATGGTCTTGGCCTAAACAAGATGAGCATCTGTGTGGTGTAGAATCCGCAAGATATACCCACCAGGCTTTGTTGACTGACCCAGCCAAACAATACCTACATGGAATTCAACCACAGACAAACGTGTTGTGGGAAGCTCGAGGCCTACAGAGAAATGGGGAGGGGGACGGCTCTCCATGCCATGCCAGCTTCTTCAGCCCCTGCAAGGCATTCAGTGGAGGACAGCAGGACTAAGGCACCCAGTTGGAGCCCCAGTGTTCCCAGAGGGCCTAATGCCAAGGGGCAGTGGGCCCAGCACTGTCTCTGGAGCTCAGGCCCCAAAGAGAGCCCCATGGCCGCTGCCAGATGGCTTGGAAGGTGATCAAAGCAGGCCCCTTATCTGTACATAGTGACTGGGGCAGGGGATGGCTGGCCAGTGTCGCAGCCACCTCTCTGTGCTGAGCACAGCCTGACTTCTCCAGTCCCTGTAAATATTGGATCAATGAATGAATAAAACTCTCCTAAGAAATGAAAAAAAAAAAAAAAAAAAGAAAAGAAATGGGGAGGGGGAGGGAATTCCTGAGCCTTCATTGTTGGCCAATCTCACTATCATCTTTTTTTGCTTTCACAAGCAGGGGCCGGGGTCAGCCAGGATAGATCCCAGTGTCTTCCCACTCTGCCACTGGAAAAGAAGAGCCCTCTCCCTCTTCATTCATCTTTGTTGCAGATCTGGGATGTGGGAAACTACCACCCATGGGCCAAATGGGACCTCCTCCCATATTCTCTCAATCAAGTGTGTCTGGAACATTAGTTATGGACAGTCTGTGGCTGCTTTCAAGCCACAATGCAAGAGTGGAGTCATTGCCAGAGATACCACATGGACTGCAACACCTAACAGAAAATCTTTACAGAAGACATCTCAGAAAAGTCTGTGCCGATCCCTGGTCTCAAAGATCCTAGGATCATGTCCCTTCTTTGAGTAGAACATAGTGCCATCTGGGTCAAATCTAATTTCTTCACCCCCAGAGGCAAGGGCTTCCATCCTTTTAGCCACAACACCATTTCCATCCTCCTCTACTGACCTGGGATGGCAAGTCTACAGGTTCTGCCACCTAACAGGAATTCACTGTCATTTACAGGGTAGTGATGCTCAGAAATGGAGGTGTAAGTGTGAACGTGTGAGGGTGAGCATGTGTTTCCTCTTTGGTAGGCACAGTGTGCAAGGAGAATACAATAGAGTAGCATGCTTTCTGTCCTACAGGAACAGCCATGCAACGTGGCTGCAGTGACCTCAGAAGGAAGGCACCTTCATAGAACAAACTTCATCTGGGAAGACGCCCAAGTCCCTTGTCCTGGACACTAGGTTCCACCGAGGCTGGGGACACACAGAAGGACAAAGACTCCCCCTGCTCATCAGGGTTTTGAGGGATGCCTGCTGTTCCAAGACCAAAGATCTCGAAAGCATTCATTCGCCAGGCATGCCATTCCAGTCAGGCATCTGTGAGAGATCTACTCCAAGCAGAAAGGAAACAACAAGAAACAACAACGAGAAACAACAACGAGAAACAACAAATGACAGCCTGTGTGACAAGTGGCACGACAGGGGACACTCAGGAGGACTGGGTGTGTGCAGCGTTGGCCAGACCTGGGGGTAGTGGGACAGGAAACACTCCAGGAGGATGATCATGACAGGGGATGCTTGGGAGGACTGGGGGTGTGCAGGGTTGGCCAGACCGGGGGGCAAGGGGACCACAGTGCTCCAGGAGGATGTCACAGATGTGTCCTTGGGCACATGTGTCAGTATGACTGGGCTTTGGCCAGACTGGAAATAACAGCGTGGGCATGGGGCAGTGTCCCTAAACTATCTCCTGCAAGGCAAAAGTTTGGTCATGAGATTTCTTTCAGTATGATTTCATGTCACATGCAACCGTGAGTCCCTAAAGCTGATCATGTAGAGCATGAAGTACGTAGTTAGCCATGGCTTTCAAACCTGAGGTGCCAGGGCAGAGCACACTTGATCTTTCTTTTGGCTGCTTTCAGAGTAGGATGACTTTTCCCGACTTCCTCTCTGACCCCAGGACAGGGAACAAAAGCAACACAGATCTACACTTCGATGGTCAACAGAAATCTGCAAACCCAATTTCTCACAGGAGCTAAAGGTTCAGGACCAGGGTGACAAAAGGGGAGGCCGATAGCAAGGAACCAAGGGAATAGAATATGTCATGTGCTTGTGAGCTGGCCCACTTGTATAGCTGTCGGAAGCAAGCCATGCCTGACAGGAGAGAGTCCCACCTGCACCTGGTCTGTCTGTTTGCTGCCCTTGAGCAGAGCAGAGGATGGGCTGAGCTTCGTGTGGCTGTCAGGGGGAGACGG
The DNA here is from genome assembly GCF_902655055.1 of Lutra lutra. Classification (NCBI taxonomy): domain Eukaryota; kingdom Metazoa; phylum Chordata; class Mammalia; order Carnivora; family Mustelidae; genus Lutra; species Lutra lutra. Next base: position 92,264,316 of record NC_062285.1, read on the forward strand.
TCAGCTGGCCACAGATGCTATCTGCCAAGGCCCTAGAGGACCAGCTCCTGGTCCTCAGCTAAGATGAAACAATAGTTATGTGCAGTGACCTATTTCTGGGGACAGGTCATGTGCTCAGTGCTTTGGTGACTATATCCTCTCCCGTTGTATTTTTTAAAAACACCTTAGGCAGGTAAGATTGGCTTACAAAAAGCTGTCCCTAGTTAATGTATGTAACTCGACCCTGACCCTAACCCTCATATCTAGTTAAGAGATACTAGATGTAGAATACTGCTCATAAATTAGAGGATGGTTTTTAGGAGCAAGGACTTCAGGGACCAACCTTCTTCAGTCTTATTATTCTCCCTTGAATCCTGTAAATCAAAACCCATTCGGCCACGTGCTATCTGGAGAGTGGCCACACGGGGGCAGCGGTGAGTCAACAGTGCCCCAAACCCCACTGCAAAGCCCATTCTTCCTTCACCCCGTCAAACCTTGTTCATTCAATGTCTGCAGATCCTGGCAGAGATGAGGAAAAGTGTGACTTTGTTGAATTTTTTTAGAAACGAAACTAATTCTTTCAACCTGTTAAGAATAGAAGACGTTTTCTAAAATCTCAGCCTTAGAGAGCACGTGAAGGCACAGGGGCCTGGGAAAGGGCTATGACCATGGAATCTGCTCAGGTCCCCTTAGGAAACAAGGATGGCTTCTATTCCCCTTCTTTTCAGGAAGAATTTGTCTGAACTACCAGCACTGAATCCACACCAATAAAACAGTGCAAAATGGTGCCGCTCAGAGGAAAACAAAGGAGAATCAACAGCCTCCAGAAACAGAGAAAGAGCCACACCCAGGAACCAAGAAGACAGATCTCCAAGGCTCTGCTCAGGCCAGTCTGCATTTCTGTAGATCCTCTGGAGCTAGATGCCCCTAGGGCCCCCGGGGGTCGTGGGACAGGCAGAGCACACACCCTGATGCTGCCCTCTTCGAACTTGTGACAAGCCTCCTGAGGTTTGACAAGCCTCCATGAAACACCCCATACCCCATGACACCAGCCTGCTTCTTGGAACTCCCACGCAGGAACGGCCATGCAATGTGGTTACCTAGTGATCTCAGAAGGAAGCCACCTTCATAGAGCAAACTTCATCTGGGAGGACTCCCAGTCCCTTGTCCTGGACACTAGATTCCACTGAGGCTGGGGGCACACAGAAGGACAGAGACTCCCCCTGCCCATCAGGGTTTTGAGGAATGCCTGCTGTTCCAGGACCAAAGATCCCAAAACCATTCATCTGCCTGCCATCCAGCCAGGCATCTGTGAGAGAGATCTACTCCAAGCAGAAAGGACAGATTGAGAAAAAACAAATGATAGTCTTGTGTGACAAGTGCCACCACAGGGGACACTCAGGACTGGGGTGTGCTACGGGGACCAGAAATCCTCCAGGATCACCTCCACTGCTGACCAAGGCTTTCTTGTACTCAGTCCTCTGTGGAGCCCACCTCAGCCCTGGCAGATGGGCCTACCATGCCCCTAGGCCCTAACCCTAAGCCTGGGTTTGGTTCTCAGGCTTCCGTCCCCAGAGGCCTGGTCCCCAACCCATCCTGATAGTGGACCCCTGTGCCACATCCCCAGGAATTCACCTGACACCCAGGAGGAAACTGTGCCCTTTGGAGCTGCAGAGAACCCTCAGAGCGGGAGAATCCTGCATGTACCCCAGAGGTGACCCCCATACTCGGCGGCCACCTGGGCCACAAACCCGGATTTGACACCTCGTTTGAACCATGCCCTCCAACCAGCTCCCCAGCGATCCCGCCTCAGTGCCGGCAGATAGGGCCTGCCATGCACCAAGGCCCAAACCCTAACTCTAGTTTGGGTTGTCAGTCTTCCATCCCCAGAAGCCTGGTCCCCAATCCCTCCAGATTGGGAACCCCTAGCCACACTCCAGGACTCTGCCTGCCACCCAGAAGGAGACTGTGCCATTGGGACCTGTGCAAAACCCTCAGACTGGAGAAACCTGCATGCCATCCTCAGACCACCACCACCTTCTGTGCCACCCTTGGCTACAAACCCAGAGCCCCAGGCTCAGCCTATCCCCTCCCTTAATTTTGACCCCAGGGAGCTCTCATCCCTGGTGGCCAACAGGGAAGCCCCCTGGACCCGGACCACACTCATACATGTCCCAACACCAGGTGGGTGCGCATCCAGTATTGCCTCACAACAACAGCCAATTCGTACTAGTTTTCTGCCCAAACGAATGCCGATTTGGGCAGAAGGCTTGTGAGAATTGTTGTGTACCCCGGTGAACTAGCTTTCGGCGGTGAGGGCGTTTGGGGGGGCCGCATTGGCCAGTCAGTCACGGGGGTCCCGCATAGTCGTGGGCCGAAGCTTGCAAGAAAGCCCTCTAAACGCCAGTGCGATTGCAGCGGGATCGGCCTCTGAACGCAGGTCAGGCCTGTCATCCACTCTGCCCTCTGCGGAGCCTGCCTTATAGCTGGCGGATGGGGCCTGCCGTGACCATAGGCCTTAACCCTAACCCTGAGTTGGGTTCTCAGGCTTTCGTTCAAGAGGCCTGGCCCTCAAGCCCTCCAGACTGGGGACCCCTGAGGCATACTGCAGGACTCAGCCTGCCACCCAGGAGGAAAGTGTACCCCTGGGAGCTGCGCGGGAAACACTAAGAGCAAGAGAAACCTGCACACCCACCTCAGGCAACCCTCACCTTCGGGGCCCCTTTCTGCCAAAAGAAGCCTGTGCCTGAGGCTCAGGCTCATACCCTAACTCAACTCTGCCCCCGGGGAGCTCGCCTCTGCGGGGGACCTCTGGAAGCCAGGTGGGCCAGCTCCCGGCCTCTCATGGCCACAACACGCGCCTACCGACGAACACTCTCATCCAGGGCCGGAGTGTGGCCCGAAATACTGCCCAACGCCAGCCAATTCTCACGAGCTTTCTGCCCAAATCCATGTCAATTTGGGCAGAAAGCTCGTGAGAATTGGCCTGAATGCCCCGGTGAACTTGCTTCCAGCGGCAGGGGCTTATGGAGGAACCTTCTGGTGAAGGCCCAGGGTCTCACGTGGTGTCGCCCGAAGGCTACAGGAAAGCGCTCTGAAGGGCGGGTGCATGCACAGCCCCTTCCCCTACAAACGCAGGCCAAACAGGCCCTCTACCCTGCCCCCCTGGGAGCCCTCAGAACTGGCAGGTGGGGCCTGCCACAACCCTAGGTCTGAACCCTAAACCTGGGTTGGGTCTCAGTCTTCCGTCCCCAGTAGGTCTGGCCCTCAAGCCTGCCAGACTGGGGACCCCTGAGCCATACCGCAGGACTCCACCTGCCACCCAGGAGGAAAGCGTGCCATTGGGAGCTGCGGGAAACAGAGCTGGAGAAACCTGCAAGCCCACCTCAGGCCACTGTCACTTTCAGCGCCCCATTCTGCCAAAAAAAGCCAGAGCCTGAGCCTCAGGCTCACACCCTAACTCAACTCTGCCCCCGGGGGCTCACCTCTGCGGGGGGGTGGGGTGGGGGGGGCGCCTCCGGAGCTGCATGGGACCGGCTTGCACTCACCTACCCACAAACACTCTCATCCCGGGCCCGGAGCGCGGCCCGAAATGCCACCCAACACCAGCCAATTCTCATGAGCTTTCTGCCCAAATCGATGTCGATTTGGGCAGAATGCTCATGAGATTTGGCTGGAAACCCCTGGCAGAACTCGCTTCCGGTTGCCCGGGCCTTCAGGGAAGCTGCCTGGGCTTGGCCTGAGGTCCCAAGTGGTCGTGGCTGGAACCCTGCGAGAAAGCGCTCTAAAAGCCAGGTGTGCGGGTGGTCAAACCCTCCCTCTATTCAGCCCCGTGGGGTTTCATTTTCAGCACTGGCAGATGGGGCCTTCCATGACAAAATCCCCGACATTGGATTTTCAGGCTTCTGTCCCCAGGGGCCGCCCCCAAGCCCTCCAGATTTGGGACCCCAGAGCCACACCCCAGGAGTCCGCTTGCCACCCAGATGGAAACTGTGCCATTTGGAGCTGTGCAGAACCCTTCAGAGCCAGAGAAACCCGCATGCCCCATGAGGACAACCCCACCTTCTACAGCAGCCTGGCTACAAACCCACAGCCTGACACTCCGCCTGATCCCACCCTCAACTCAGCACCCCAGGGAATCTGCTTCAGCACTGGCAGATGGGGCCTGCATGCCCTTAGCTCAGCTCACCTCAGGGACCACTGTCAGCTCCAGGCAGACCTGGAACTCCCATCGGCTGTAACGCTCTCGGATCCTCCCACCTTCTTCCAAAAAATACACTGGCCCAGGTCTTTCATGAGAAATGGAAAAGGCTACCTCGTGAATGCTTAAAACCTCCTTTCCTCTTCTGTCCTATTTCTCTCCACTTACCTTTGTACCTGGGCAAACTGTAAGTAAAATATGAATGGAACATGGACATGCTCTGAGATCCGAATCTTTCATGGCAGCATTCTGAGGGCTCTTTATATAATAAGAAACTAGTGTATCCTACCACAGTGTGTTTGGAAATGACCCTCTACAGAATAGGAGAGTGAAAATCACTCCATTTTTTTTTTTTAAGATTTTATTTATTTGTCAGAGAGAGAGGGAGAGAGAGAGAGTGCAGGCAGACAGAATGGCAGGCAGAGGCAGAGGGAGAAGCAGGCTCCCTGCTGAGCAAGGAGCCCGATGTGGGACTCGATCCCAGGACTTGGGATCATGACCTGAGCCGAAGGCAGCTGCTCAACCAACTGAGCCACCCAGGCGTCCCAAAATCACTCCATTTTTACATCACTCTTCATAAAGCAGAACGGGTCTTCTTTTCTTTATTGACTTCAATTCCAATTCGTTTCCGTGCAGTGGTCATGCCTTTGCTTCAGGGATAGGATTTCGCGATTCCTCCCCTGCACAGAACACCCAGAGCTCATCACAGCAAGTGCCCTCCCTAATAGCCATCACCCATTGAACCCTTCCCCCCACACCCCTGCCCTCTAGCAACCCTCGGTTTGTGCTCTAAGGTGGAGTCTGTTTCCTCATTGGCCTATCTCTCTCCCCTCACTATGTTCATCTGTTTTCTTTCTGAAAATTCCACAGAAGTCAAGTCATAGGCTATTGGTCTTATCCTACTGATTTTGCTCAGCTTAATGCAATATAGAGCCATCCACATCCTTGCAGATGGTAAGATTTCATTCTTTTTGAAGCTGGGTCCTATTCCATTGTGTATAGATATATAGATATAGATATAGATATAGATATAGATATAGATATAGATATAGATATAGATATAGTATAGATATAGATATAGATCACCCACATCTTCTTTCTCCATTCTTCAGTGAATGGACATGGGGACTCAGTCCCTCCATAGTTTCGCTATGGTTGATAATGCTGCTATAAACATCACGGTGCTTGTGCCCCATTGAACATGCATTTTTGTGTTCTTTGGGTAAATACTTAGGAGTGCATTTGCTGGATCCTAGGGTTGTTCAGTTTTTAGCTTTTGGAGGAACCACCATACTCTTTTCCAGAATGGCTGCAACAGCCCGCATGCCCACTGACAGTGCAGGAGGGTACTGCTCCAAGCAGAACATTACCTGCCAGCAATTTCCTAAGGAGGAAACGGAAAACCTGTGAGATGATAACCTGACTTACCCGGTGTCAGGCATGAAATTCACCCCAGGGTAGCTGACACGAAACCCCTTGAAGCCACCAGCATGCCTCTATCCAGGAGAATTCCCAAACACTCTCCTTCTGACTTCACCACCCATGAAACTGGGTATCCCCGGCCCGAATTCCTGGATGTTTGCAACACACCTAAGCAGAAAGCGCTCTCAACAGCAGGCGTGAACGTGCCCTGAATCAATGCACAACCCTGGCCAATTCTCAAATTGATATCAGTTTGGGCTGAAAGCTTGTGAGAATTGGCCAGAAACCCCCAGCGAACTCTCGTAGAGCTGTGCGGCCCTTCAAGGGAGCCGCCTGAGCATGGTCCAAGGTCCTGAGTGGTCGCGGACCGAACCCTGTGAGAAAGCGCTCTTAAAGCCAGGCACACTCATGGCCAAAAACTCCCTCTACTCAGTGATGAGCCTGACATGCCCCTAGGCCCTAACCCAAACCCTAGGTTGGATTTTCAGGCTTCTGTTCCCAGGGGCCTTTCCCCCCAAGCCCTCCAGATTGCGGACCCCAGAACCACACCCCAGGAATTTGCCTTCCACCCACATGGAAACTGCCATTTGGAGCTGCTCAGAACCCTCAGACCGAGAGAAACCTGCATGCCGCCCTGAGGCCACCCCTAAATTCAGCAGCCGCCCCTGTCCACCAGCCTGGAGCCTGATGCAGACCGTCACCCTTGTCCTCAACTCACACCCGGGGATCCTGCCTCAGCACCAGCAGATCGGGCCACCATGCCCCTAGGCCCTTTCGCTAACTCTAGGTTGGGTTTTCAGGCTTCCATCCCAAGAGGATTGGCCCCAAAGCACTCCACAATTGGGGACCCCTGAGCTACACCTCAGGAGTCATCCTGCCACCCAAGTGGAAACCATACCATTGGGAGCTGCGGGAAACACTCAGAGCAGGAGAATCCCGCACACCCACCTCAGGCCACCCTCACCTTTGGCGCCCCCTTCTGCCAAAAGAAGCCAGAGACTGTAGCTCAGTCTCACACCCTAACTCAAATTTGTCCGGGGGGAAGCTCGCCTCTGCAGGGGGTTTCTGGGAGCCAGATGGGCCCGGCTCAAGTTCTCGCAAGGCCACAGCACACACCTAGTAAGAAAGTGCTCTCAGCATGGGGCCGACACGGGCCGAATCTCCACCCAACGCCGGCTAATTCTCATGAGCTTTCTGCCCAAATTGATGTCAATTTGGGCAGAAAGCTCATGAGAACTGGCCAGAAAGCCCCTGAGAACTCGATACCAGTGGCAGGGGCCTATGGGGGAGATGCCTGGGCCCGGCCTGGGGTCCCAAGTGGTGTCACCCAAACCCTACGGGAAAGCCCTCTAAAGGGCGGGTGCACACATGGTACCAGTCATCTCCAGATGCCGGCAAAACCCACCCTCCACTCAGCCACCCTGGGAGCCAGCCTCAGCACCACCAGGTGGGGCAGGCCCAAGACCTAACACTGGGTTGGATTCTCAGGCTTTTATCTCCAGAGGCCTGGCCCTCAAGCCCTCCAGACTGGGGACGCCTGAGGCATACCGCAGCACTCCACCTGCCACCCAGGAGGAAAGCGTGCCATTGGGAGCTGTGCAAAACACTCAGAGCTGGAGAAACCTGCACGTCCACCTCAGGCAAACTTCACCTCCAGTGCCACCTTCTGCCAAAAAAAGCCCAAGCCTGAGCCTCAGGCTCACACCCTAACTCAACTCTGCCCCTGGGGAGCCAGGAAAGCGCTCTAACGGGTGGGTGCACATGCAGTCCTGGTCACCTCTGAATGTCAGGAGGCACCTTCAGGCTACCCCCATATTCAACTGCCCTCGTGGACACAAACTGAGCCTGAGCCACAGACTGACAACCGCCCTAACTTCAGATCCCAGGGAGCTCACCTCAGCGTCTGCAGATCAGGCCTGCCATGCCCTAGGCCCTACCCTAACCCTAGCTTGGGTTTTCATACTTTGGTCCCCAGAGTCCTGGCCTGCAAGCCTTCCTACTAGGGACTCTGGAGCCACACCACAGGATTCTGCCTGCCCCCCAGAAGGAAACCATGCCTTATGGAGTTGCACGAAACCCCCAGATTAGGAAAAACCTGCCTGGACCCCGAGGCCACCCCCTCTGTTGGAGGCCCAACTGGACACTAATGCACATTCTGACACTCAGCCTGAGCCCCACCCTCCGCTCAGCCACCAAGGTAACTCCTCTCACAGCCAGCAGATAGGGACTGCCATGTCCCTGGGCCCTAATCCTAACCCTAGCTTGGGTTTTCAGGCATCTGTCTCCAGAAGCCTGGTTTCAAATCCCTCCATATGGGGGACCCCTGAGCCACAATACAGAACTCCTCCTAATCCCAAGAAGGAAACCATGCTATTTGGAGCTGTGTGAAAACCTCAGAGTAGGAAAAACCTGAATTGCCCCTGAGGCCACCCCCACATTTGGAGACATCATGGACACAAACCTGCATTGTGACCCTTAGCCTGAGCCCCATTTTCAACTCAGCCCCCTGGGTAGCTCATCCCATAGCCAGCAGATCAGTCCTGCCATGGCCCTAGGCCCTAATCCTAACCCTAGCTTGGGTTTTCAGGCATCCATACGCAGAGGCCTGGTCTCAAATCCCTCCATATGGGGGACCCCTGAGTCACAAAACAGGACTCCCCCTGTCCCCAGAATGAAATCTTGCTATTCGGAGCTGCGCAAACACCCAGAGGGGGAAAAACCTTCATGGCCCCCTTAGGTCTCCTGCACATTCAGTGGCCCTCATGGACACAAACTCCAGCCTGAATGTTCTCCTGACACCCGCCCTAACTTCAGATACCAGGGATCTCGCCTCAGCATCTGCAGATCAGACCTGCCATGCCCTAGGCCCTATCCCTAACCCTAACTTGGGTTTTCAGACAATGGTCCCCAGAGTCCTGGTCCACAAGCCCTCTAGATTGGAGACTCCAGAGCTAAAACCACAGGACTCTGCCTGCCCTCCAGAAGGAAACCGTGCCCTATGGAGCTACACAAACCCCCCAGATTAGGAGAATTTTGGACAGCTCCCAAGGCCACCCCCACTTTTGGAGGCCCGCCATGGACACTAATGCACATTCTGACACTCAGCTTGAGCCCTCCCTCATCTGAGCCCCCAAGGTAGCTTGCACCACAGCCAGCATATCTGGCTTGCCATGCTCCTAAACCCTAATCCTAACCCTAACTTGGGATTTCAGGCATCCATAACCGGAGGCCTGGTCTCAAATCCCTCCATATGTGGGACCCCTGAGCCACAAAACGGGACTCCTCCTGTCCCCCAAAATGAAACCTTGCTATCAGGAGCTGTGCAAATTTGGAGTCAGGATTTGGATTTGGAGTCAAGAGAACTGGATTACAGCACAAACCCCATTATTCAGTATCTGTGAGATTTCTGGAAAGTCTCTGAACCTTTTTTGACTTCAGCTTCATCATCCATAAAATGAAACTACCAATACTTGCCTGGCTAACCAGTGAGTTGATATGAGGATCAAATGCAATGAATTATGAATTTTAAAAGATATACTATAGACACATATTCATAATTTGTATTTCCTTATCTTTTGGTAAGCTTTGTGTGGATAATTGACATACATATAGCCAAGATGGGCAATTACTCTATCTTCTAAGTCCATCTAAACTCAAGAACCACTTAGTACAATTCCTGTGCAATCAAGCACTTAATTGGTGTTTCTTGATGAAACTATCAAAAGTAATGGAACATTACTTACCCAGAACTAATCCCCAAGGCACTTTCGTTAACCAGAAGAGCGTTCACCAGTACAGAGCAGCCTTAGGTTGAGGTATGGTCGATTCAACTAGTTTAAAGGGGCTGTAGTTATGAGCACAGGAACGTAGAGCCAGATGACCCGGGTTCAAATTTCAGCTCTCACATTCAGGAGCTAAATGATCTTAGACAAGTTACTTTAATTTCTTAGTGCCTTAATTTTCCCATCTGTGAAATGGGGTAATAGTACCAACTCCTTAGGGTTATTATGAGGATTAACAATGTTTCTCAAGTACTTTATGACAGGTACCTGAAACAGAGTAAATATTATTTAAGGGTTTTAAAGATAAATTGAACAAGTGTGTGATTTCCTGGCATATATATGGGCATTTTGTTCCCCATATACAAAGTAATATCAAATTCTTCTCTTTTGGATGCTAGTCTAACTTTTTAAACTTCAGATTAAGGCTCAAGACAAAAATCGAATCTACATATATACACACAGACAAAAAATGGTGGGTTTTTTTAAGTTATGTTTTTGGTGTATAAGTGATCAGTGAACCATAGGTCATAAGAACCCTGTAAGGAAACCCAAAAGACTCCACTCCAAAACTGCTAGAACTTGTACAGGAATTCAGTAAAGTGTCAGGATATAAAATCAATGCACAGAAATCATTTGCATTTCTCTACACCAACAACAAGAGAGAAGAAAGAGAAATTAAGGAGTCAGTCCCATTTACAATTGCACCCAAAACTATAAGATACCTAGGAATAAACCTAACCAAAGAGACTAAGAATCTATACTCAGAAAACTATAAAGTACTCATGAAAGAAATGGAGGAAGACACAAAGAAATGGACAAATGTTCCATGCTCCTGGATTGGAAGAATAAATATTGTGAAAATGTCTATGCTACCTAAAGCAATCTACACATTTGATGCAATTCCTATCAAAACCCCATCCATTTTTTTCAAAGAAATGGAACAAATAATCCTAAAATTTATATGGAACCAGAAAAGACCTCGAATAGCCAAAGGAATATTGAAAAAGAAAGCCAAAGTTGGTGGCATCACAATTCCGGACTTCAAGCTCTATTACAAAGCTGTCATCATCAAGACAGCATGATACTGGCACAAAAACAGACACATAGATCAATGGAACAGAATAGAGAGCCCAGAAATAGACCCTCAACTCTATGGTCAACTAATCTTTGACAAAGCAGGAAAGAATGTCCAATGGAAAAAAGACAGCCTCTTCAATAAATGGTGTTGGGAAAATTAGACAGCTACATGCAAAAAAATGAAATTGGACCATTTCCTTACACCACACATGAAAATAGACTCAAAATGGATGAAGGACCTCAATGTAAGAAAGGAATCCATCAAAATCCTTGAGGAGAACACGGGCAGCAACCTCTTCGACCTCAGCCGCAGCAACATCCTCCTAGGAACATCGCCAAAGGCAAGGGAAGCAAGGGCAAAAATGAGCTATTGGGATTTTATCAAGATCAAAAGCTTTTGCACAGCAAAGGAAACAGTTAACAAAACCAAAAGACACCTGACAGAATGGGAGAAGATATTTGCAAATGACATATCAGATAAAGGGCTAGTGTCCAAAATCTATAAAGAACTTAGCAAACTCAACACCCAAAGAACAAATAACCCAATCAAGAAATGGGCAGAAGACATGAACAGACGTTTCTGCAAAGAAGACATCCAGATGGCCAACGGACACATGAAAAAGTGCTCCATATCACTCGGCATCAGGGAAATACAAATCAAAACCACAATGAGATATCACCTCACACCAGTCAGAATGGCTAAAATTAACAAGTCAGGAAATGACAGATGCTGGCGAGGATGCGGAGAAAGGGGAACCCTCCTACACTGTTGGTGGGAATGCAAGCTGGTGCAACCACTCTGGAAAACAGCATGGAGGTTCCTCAAAATGTTGAAAATAGAACTACCCTATGACCCAGCAATTGCACTGCTGGGTATTTACCCTAAAGATACAAACGTAGGGATCCGAAGGGGCACGTGCACCTGAATGTTTATAGTAGCAATGTCTACAATAGCCAAACTATGGAAAGAACCTAGATGTCCATCAACAGACGAATGGATAAAGAAGATGTGGTATATATACACAATGGAATACTATGCAGCCATCAAAAGAAATGAAATCTTGCCATTTGTGATGATGTGGATGGAACTAGAGGGTATCATGCTTAGCAAAATAAGTCAATCGGAGAAAGACAACTATCATATGATCTCCCTGATATGAGGGATAGGAGATGTAACATGGGGGGTTAAGGGGGTAGGAGAAGAGTAAATGAAACAAGATGGGATTGGGAGGGAGACAAACCATAAGTGACTCTTAATCTCACAAAACAAACTGAGGGTTGCTGGGGGGAGGGGGGTTGGACATTGGGGAGGGTATGTGCTATGGTGAGTGCTGTGAAGTGTGTAAGCCTGGTGTAAACCTGGTGATTCACAGACCTGTACCCGTGGGGATAAAAATATATTATATATTTATAAAAAAATAAAATTAAAAATTAAAAAAAAGAACACTGTAAGAATTTCAAACTAGAAATGTTCTTCAATCTAAGGATCCCTAGTGTTCCCATCTCCCAACTTAAAACTAAAGACAGACAATATGCATATTAAGAAACTTGAAATCTGTAGTAGGTAAATAGAACCTGAATATTTAAAGGTGTCTGATTTAGGAATCTCTCGGTGTTTCTATTCAGTATCAACGGATACCGACTATTTAAGTAACTATTAACAATTAGCAATCAACTGACATGGAGGAGAGAGGTCATTATAATGAAGCCTAAGGGACTATACCATGTTTTGGATAAAAAATAAAAAACTTTTTCCTATACTAAATAATGCTTCAGTGCTCTATTCTGCCTGAGGCTTCCTGCCTCACACCCACTTTCTCTAAGAAAAATCAATGATTGGGCTAGGACAAGTGAAGACAGCTTACCTGACCTATTTTCCAATTTCCTTCTCTGCCAGAAAACCCATCTTGAATGAGTGAGCTTTTGGTGACAATGGCATGGGACTTAACAAGCAACAAGATGAAGCATATGAGGAAGAGAGGTTGACACAGAACTCAGTGGTTAGCAGCTCACAGTTGCATTATTTTTTTATTCAATTTAATGCATTTCACAAATGTTTACTGAGAAATCACTATCCAAAAACAGAATCAAAATAAGATTTTTCAGTCTTCAAGAATTGAGTCACAGGAAGGACAACCACACAAATTTAATACAAAACAAAACAAAACATATTAAGATATATTCATGACATAAAAGAGGATTTAAAAAAAGCAACATCAAAGAAATGATTAAACAGACCTGGTTGAAGAAATCTGGAAATGCTTCCCAAGGGACATAGCATTTATAAATGCTCAAAGAGTGAATGAAACTATTTCTTTTTTCCCTTTATTAGAGTTAGTTTTTTTTTTTTTTTAATGTTTTTCTGATTATGGAAATACTACATGGTCACTGTGGAGGATTTTTTTTTTTTGGCCTATTTATTTACTTACTTTTTTAAAAATTTAAATTCAGTTAATTAACATATAAGGTATTATTAGTTTCAGAGGTACAGTTCAGTGATTCACCAGTCTTCTATAATACCCTGTGCTCATAACATCACATCACGGAGGATTTTTTTAAAATCCAAAAATGTACAAGGAAGAAAAAAAATCATCTGCAATCTCACCACCTAGAGATAACAACTTTCTAGTACATATGAAGTGGGTTTGAATCTCAGCTCTGCTACTTTCAGTTTCCTTATCTATAAAATACGGATAATGATAGTACCTCATAGATAATGATAGTACCTCATAGAATTGTTGTGAGGATTAATTTAGGAACTCTTAAAGCTGTTTGTGGCACATAATAAATGCTCCAAAATGTTGGTAATTAATATGTAAAAATGCTATATGCAAGTATACATGCTTTAAATTAAAATGTCTTATTTATAAACTTTTTAAAAAAGACTTTATTTGATATGGAGATAGTGAGAGAGCACAAACAGGCAGACAGAGGGAGGGCAAAGAAGCAGGCTCCCGGCTGAGCAGGGATTCCTACTCCATTCCAGGACTCTGGAATCAGGATCTGAGAGGAAGGCAGATGCTTAACCAACTGAGCCACGCAGGCATCCCTAAGAACACTTTAATAGCTGGCATTTTATATTAGTCTGAGATGAGAAAGCCAGACTGTAAAGTGGTCAAATTTTTTTTATTTTTTATAAGATTTTATTTATTTATTTGACAGACAGAGATCACAAGTAGGCAGAGAGGCAGACAGAGGGAGAGGAAGCAGGCTCCCCGCTGAGCAGAGAGCCTGATGCGGGGCTGGATCCCAGGACCCTGGGATCATGACCTGAGCCGAAGGCAGAGGCCCTAACCCACTGAGCCACCCAGGCGCCCCTAAAGTGGTCAAATTTAATAACCCTTTCTGGTCCTCTTTGGTTGGATTCCACCAAGTGCTTCTTTATTTCAAAATAATGTAAGTTTTCAAAATTTAAAGATATTTATAATCCTAGGTGTTTGAACTACCATAAAGGGCCAATGTCATTAGATAAACTATAGATAAGCTGTAGGTAATAGGTAAATGGGGCACACATAGTCTGAATATATTAAAGATTTTGGAGCCACTCAGACTAGGATTAATATTGGGTTTTCACAGTCCATAGCTGACAGACACAGGTAATGTAAGAATCAATCTATGCAATTATTTACTTACTGAGTTTTTTTTTTTAAGCATTTATTTATTTGACAGAGAGAGATCACAAGTAGGCAGAGAGGCAGGCAGAGAGAGAGAGGGAAGCAGGCTCCCCGCTGAGCAGAAAGCCCGATGCGGGGCTCGATTCTAGAACCCTGAGATCAGGACCTGAGCCCAAGGCAGAGGCTTAACCCACTGAGCCCCCCAGGTTCCCCTACTTACTGAGTTTTAACTACAGGCTGGCACTGTCCTATGTGCTAGACTCTGGAGATACACTGAAATAGGACAGGAATACTTGCCTGACATTTTAAAACTACAAACGTGATGCAAAAGTGATGGAAAATATTGTATATATGAAATACATGTTGTAGTGTCTTGCACATGGTGGGTCACTAAACAAATGTAGCTGCTTAATTGTTACATTAATTGTATTCTACTTCTTTTCCGAATTTCCCTTCCCAAGTTTTCTTTCTCACTGTAGTCTGAGGGACTGCAACCTAGTCTGTATCCAGTAGAAATAATCAACAATGAAACCTAAATATTGAGCACTTATTGTGTGCAAACATATATTATTCCCAGTCGTCACAAGAACCCTTTAAGGTCAATACTACTGTTGTCCCCATTTTACAAATGAGAAAACGGAGGTACAGATAAGATTATATAAAGTGCCTGAAACTGAGATCAAGTGTGGGAGGGGAAAGGGATTGGGTTAGGGTGGGGATTCAAATGCGGACACCTTGAGCCAATACTGCCTCTGAATAAACGAAGCAGCAGTACCAGAAAAGTTAACTAACTTACGAGTAGAACTCCCTAAGAATGCTCTCCTTTTCGTGAACGGTAACATATTAATATGTTTAAAGAGAAGCTTAGGAATTTTCAGCGCTCCTGAGAGGATCCTCACACTCCCGGCCCCTAAACACGTGGTACCATAGAAAAGCAATTAAACGCCTAAATCACACGTGGTTTGGACTACGTCATCTGGATCTCAAGCGCTCGATACTCTAACCTACCAACTAGCTAACGAAGCCCTTATGGAACATTCTAAGCACACCTGACCTGCGGCGAGGACCCACGCGAGATTCAGCTGGGTGGGAGGGACTCGTGCCGGACGCCCCATCCCGGCATGCACCACAGGCCTCGGCGAGCGCCCGGAAGCGCCGCCTGCCCATTGCATGCCGGGAGTTGTAGGCTCCGGGTCGGGGCCCGCGGGCTGTCGTCCGCACTCTCCATGAGGCTGCTAGCGCTGGCCCGCGCGGCGCCGACGCGGGGAGCGCGCTTCGCGCTGACTCAGCGGCGACGGAGGCGGCGGCGGCGGCGTTAGCCGGCCCCTCGCGCTCTTTCCCTTCCTGGGGCGCCGACCCCGCCCGCCTGCTTGCTTGCTTGCCGGCCGGGCGCCACGCAAGAGAAGGCGCCAGGGGACGCGGAGCGGCGCGCGGCCCCAGCCAGCTGGGTCTCCGGCGTTAGCGCTGCGGCCGTGGCGGAGGACGACGGCGACAAGGACGAGGGCCGCTCTCCCCGCTCCCTGCGCGCGGCGCCGCTCCGCTCCACTGACCAGCCCTCGGGAGTGCAGGCGGGGAGGCGGGATGGAGTGATAGGGAAGGTGACTCGGAGCTCGGGGGCGGCGGGACTTGGAGCTCGGTGGCGGCGGGACTCGGACCCGGCTTGGTCCGCGCAAGGCTGCGGGGAAGTTGGCCGGCCGGACTGGCCCGGGGAGCCCCCCGCGGGGGAAGGGTGCGGGTCGGGGGCCCTCCATGGCGCGCCCCGAGGCTGGGCGGACTGGGTGGGGGTGGGTACGAGCTGCGGCCGTCGCAGCGGAGCGCGTCCCGAGTGCGTGGCCGCCCGTTGCCGGGTGTTTCATCACCCGAATTGCCACGAGGCTTCCTTTAGGGGAGGGACGGAGAGGGGGTGAGGAGGGGGCAAGGGCGGCCGAGGAGGGTCGGCATCGTCTCTGGCCGCTAATGTAGTGAAAGTGGCCAGCGTCATTTGTAATAGCAGCGTGTCCCTCCAGTTTCAACTGCAGAGACTTCAAACTTGCTTTGCCTAGCCGCCGCCCCCCCCCCCCCCCCCCGCCCCAGGACAATAAGGAGAAAAGTGTTATTTCTGTGTAGTAATTTGCCAGCACAGACACGCCATTTCTTCTCTTCCCTTCCTCACAGTTCTGTAGGGTAGGCAAGCGTGATGTTTCCCTGTAACCAGAAGAAACAGAGTACTTTTTGAAAGTGCTAATTAGTTGTTACTGGGGGAAGTTACGTTTTATTAAAGCGACTTGTCAGCGTGGTGTTAAAAGACTGGAAAGATTCAGTCCTTGTCTTTGAACAATCTTTAGTAGGGGTGGAGGAGTTTCCCCAGATTGTTTGATTTTTTTATTTAATGGCTATCAAAGAAAAGTTAGGGCTTAATATTTTAAGTATGTTGCTTACCTTCTCCCAAAACATTTACTAGATGCATAATTGAAGTGTTTATCGCATTGTAACAAATGTTTAAGCCTGCACGTCTGTGCCACGTTAGAACATTATGTGTTCATGCACAACCTTTAAGTGAGGGAACTGTTACCTTTTCTGCACAGGTTGTTACTTTTCAGTTGTTTGCACAACATGTGGGTAATTCACCGTTTTATGGTTATGTTGCACTGCATATTGATTATTATGCAAATTCCTTCTCTGTGGGGGTTTCTTTCTGTAGTGACAACTGTAACAAGTTTATGTTTCCTTAGGTTATTTATTGGCCAGGTTTTTTAAGACCTTTTTCTCTTCAGTGCTGTTTCTCTTGATAGAATTAAAGTGACTCTACCAAGCTTAAGGAATTGTCCCTAAATTAAAGGAATCTTTTATAAGACTTTTTTTTTTTTAAGATATATTTATTTGAGAGAGCACAAGTTGGGGGGGAGGGGGAGCAGGAGAGGGAGAAGCAGGCTCCCTGCTGAGAAGGGAGTAGGAAGAGAGAGAAGAGAGCCTAAGGCAGCCTGTTAAACGAGAGGCCACCCAGGTGCCCCATGGGACTTTTTTTTTTTTTTTAAGATTTTATTTATTTATTTTACAGAGAGCTGTACAGGCTGGGGGAGCAGAAAGCAGAGGGAGAGGGAGAAGCAGACTCCTTGCTGAGCAGGGAGCCCTACTTGGCTTGATCCCAGCACCCTGGGATCATGACCTGAGCCAAAGGCAGATGCTTAACCAACTGAGCCACCCTTGTGCCCCGCCATAGGACTTTTTAACCTGGGATTCACAGAAATTCAAATTTTCTTTTTTTGTGTATACACTTTTTCCAGGGAATCATCAAATTTTCTAGTCATTTATGGCAAGGATGGGGAGGAAAACCACTGCCTTTTTTTGCATTTTCCCATCTATTCAAATGCCCGTTTATTAGTATGAAATGATAAATCTGGACTGCTCCAGGTAGTTCCCATTCCCCATGTGACTAGCTCTGAATTATAAATAATCTGTTGAGGGCCCACTATATGCCAGACATCCTTTACATACCTATCTCACCTAGGTCTTTACAACTTTTGAGATAGATGGTTTTTCCCACTTCATCTCGATGATGACCCCTCTCTAGGGCTCTCTCTTTCACATTTCCTAGTTGTCCATGTGGCCCCAGTTTGAAAATGACTAGATTGGAGTACAAACCCAGGTATTTCCAAACCCAAAGCTGATGTTGTACTATGTCCTGGAGATATAACGAGGAATATTTAAGACAGCCTTTTCCCTTTAAGATTATAGAGAGAAAACTGGTAAGTAGGCAGTGGTGACAACATAGCAGCACCTAAGAGGGGCATTTAATCCATTTTGGAAGAATTGGACAATAGGGGTCAAAGAAGTGTTCTTGAAGGAGGACTTCTAAGCTGAATTTTGAAGGACAGGCAGGGGTTAACCAAGTAACAAGAAAAGCAGTGAGTGCAAAGATGAAAGGCAGAATACCACTGGCCTTGCAGGGTTGGGGTGCAGAATAGTGAGGAGTCATTCAAAAGAGTTTGCATCTTAACCCTGAGGGCAGTGGATCCTGCCTTGCTGTAGTCTGGACATATGATAGTAATCACAAGAGAAAGCTGAGCTTTTCCCTCAAAGGGCTCTCGGCGCATACCCTGACTTGTTTCAGGCATGCCCAGGAGAAGACAGAAAAGCATATTGTAGTTGGAGTCCTCTAACCTGGATCAGATACTGGCCTCACTGTTTCCAAAATGCTGTGCGCCCTCACCCCCTGCCTTCAGTCTGTTGGCTTCTTTAGGCTCTGATCTTCTCTTTGGTTTATGATCATTAAAAAAAAAACACACACAGAGTCACAAAGCCCTACAGCCTTTTGATGGGAGGAGTAGGCATGTTCTCCCTACCTTGTAGGCATTGAGAGAATAAATGTGATTTTCACATCATTTAGAATTTGTTCCTTGTTCCCTCAGTTATACGTTCTATCAAAAACTAAGTTGCCTTTTGGGGCTTAATCTTGTTCTTATTTGAAAATGATAGACCCTACACTATGAAAAAGTGCATTGCTTTCCAAAGACTAAAAAAATGGTTTTTGAAATAAATTTCTAAAATTATCCAGTTTAAAAGTTATTGTTTAAAAGTTAAATGACTGGTTTTTCACTCTTCTGCTCCTTCCTCTTTCATTTGACTTATCTTGAAGTACTTGATAGACTCTCAAGTAAGGATATTGAACTCCAAGGTTAACTATTTAGTCAACCACTGTAAGTTATTTTTTTTTCCTAAAGGTTTGTGATATTGGTAAATGGAAGTAGGCAAAATAGTATAAGAATCTAGATGTGTCGTATTTTAATATGGTTGCAGAGTTGCACTTTTAAGTACTGGGGATGATTATACCACATAAATCAGATGCTTCTATTTAAAGTAGAAAATAATTACTTTGTATACTTGATCCTGAAGAATAAGAAAATTTGAGAACATTAATTCCATATGTTAGATTTTTAGAAAGTACGCATTGTGGAGTATTTAGTAGGTGCATTCTTCTGAGACTTATGTTCCTTCAGTTGTAATTTCGGATAGTTTCAAAAGAAATTCTTTCAACATTTACACTTCTTTGCGTAATGTCATCCACTTGTTACGATATTCTGGATAAGCATCAGTTTTGTTTATCAAGTATTGTTTTCTTTCTTTTTGTGTGTGTGTGTGCAGATGTTTGTGGATTCTTCTGTCGGATCAGAGGGCACGCCTGTTGTAATCAGAAAACTCCAAGAATAGCAGCAGGGATGGATGAACAGGCTCTTTTAGGGCTAAATCCAAATGCTGATTCAGACTTCAGACAAAGGGTAAGTTAAGTCAGCAGAATCAGTTTTTAAAGGTTGTTACCCCACATTTGCATTAGAGGTCTTGGATTTAAAAACAAAATACATTTGATGATAAAGGTTTCATTTGAGTAGAAATGAACAGAGACAAATTTGAGGTACTTGAATATATTCTGAATACAGAAACGGTAGCATTGTGATTGATGTTCTTTTTAGTTGGCTTAACAAAGGTATTAAAATCTGATGTGATTCAGGGCAGCTCTTTATGTCACATCAATCATTATTTCCAATTATTTAAAAGTTGCAGTGCAAAGGATTGCTCAAGGAACTCTCCATAATAGCAGACGTGCATATTTTATCTTTATATTTCCTGGCTTGGTCTCGACAAGTTGTTTAACCTTCTTGTTGGTGATATTTAGCGTCCTTATTATTTACTCCAGGCAGACATCTAAATTAGTGGTTATATATGACATGTCTTAGGTTACATAAAATAATTAGATGACAAGGAATCCATTATGAGGTGCTGGGATATTTGAGCAAAAATGAACAATTAAACATGATGTAGGCTATATCTGTAATCAGTGCTATAGCTGAATGATAAAAGAAGAACTTAAAGAATAAGCCTATAATTAAGTTTTTTTAAAGACATGGGTGTTTTGAAGTACAGGGTAAGAGGAAGGAGAAGCATTTTTTCTTTCTCCT
The DNA here is from genome assembly GCF_902655055.1 of Lutra lutra. Taxonomy (NCBI): domain Eukaryota; kingdom Metazoa; phylum Chordata; class Mammalia; order Carnivora; family Mustelidae; genus Lutra; species Lutra lutra. The sequence goes on from NC_062285.1 coordinate 92,284,324, forward strand.
TCTCATAGCGAAGGATATTTTTTATAAATGACCTAATGAGGGTAACAGTCTCACTAAATATTAATGCAGTTTTTGTAGTGCTTTTAAGGAGAATTTTTTTTTAAGATTTTATTTATTTTTGAGAGAGAGAGAGAGAAAATGTGAATGAGCAGGTGTGAGCAGGAGGTAGGTGTGGAGGGAGAAGCAGACTTGCCACTGAGTAGGGAGCCTGATGCAGGACTCAGTCCCAGGACCCTAGGATCATGACCTGAGCCAAAGGTAGATGCTTAACTGACTGGGCCATTCAGGTGCCCAAGGAGAATTTTTTGGAAGAACTTTCTTAATTTTATTTTTATTTTTTAAGGATTTTATTTACTTATTTGTCAGAGAGAGACTGCAAGTGTGTCAGAAAGAGAGAGACTGCAAGTGTGGAATGGGGCAGAGGGAGAAGCAGGCCCTGCGCTGAGCAAAGAGCCTGATGACCCTGGGATCATGAACTGAGCCGAAGGCAGATGCTTAACCCTCTGATCCACCCAGGCATCCCCGGAGAACTTTTTTTAAGTAAAACAAAACAAAACAAAAAAACCCTCAAGTATGGGCGCCTGGGTGGCTCAGTGGGTTAAGCCGCTGCCTTCGGCTCAGGTCATGATCTCGGGGTCCTGGGATCGAGTCCCGCATCGGGCTCTCTGCTCAGCAGGTAGCCTGCTTCCTCCTCTCTCTCTCTGCCTGCCTCTCTGCCTACTTGTGATCTCTCTCTGTCAAATAAATAAATAAAATCTTTAAATAAAAAAAAACAAAACAAAACAAAACAAAAAAAAAACCCTCAAGTAATATCTAACATGGTTCTATGCCTCTGCTGTTAAATAAGTAACCAGCCATCCACACAAAGGGAAATAACAGGGATTGAGATTTAAGTAATCTGGCTAGTAACAAGATACCTAACAAACTAGTTAAGACATCAAAAGACATTTAAAATCCATGTTTTTGCGGAGTGCCTGGGTGGCTCAGTGGGTTAAGCAACTGCCTTCGGCTCAGGTCATGATCCTAGAGTCCTGGGATCGAGTCTCGTGTCAGGCTCCATGCTCAGTGGGGAGTCTGCTTCTCCCTCTGACCTCTCTCTCTCTCATTCTCTCTCTCAAATTAATAAATAAATTTTTTTTTTTTTTTTTTTTTTGGCAGACAGAGATTACAAGTAGGCAGAGAGGCAGGCAGAGAGAGTGAGGGAAGCAGGCTCTCTGCTCGGCGGGGAGCCTGCTTCCCTCTCTCTCTCTCTGCCTGCCTCTCTGTCTACTTGTGATCTCTCTCTGTCAAATAAATAAATAAAATCTTAAAAAAATAATAAATAAATAAAATAAAATAAAATCCATGTTTTTGGATTGGGTGGCTCAGTTGGTTAAGGCTCTGCCTTCAGCCCAGGTTATGATGCCAGGGTGTTGGAATCAAGCTCCATATCAGGCTCCCTACTCAGCGGGGAGTCTTTTTCACCTTCTCCTCCCTACTCCTGCTCGCTCGCGCGCTCTCTCTCTCTCTCTCATTCTCTCACTATCTCTGTCCCTCTCTCAAATAAATAAAATCTTAAATAAATAAAATAAAAGCCATGTTTTCTGTATGTAGATAAATTTCTTTAAGAGTTTAAGCTGCTTACCTTCAAAGCCTTAGTCACATAGTTGAAGTAGCATAGATCTTTACCTTGGTATTGCATGACTATAACTAAAAGCCTTTTACTATTTTGTCTAGTTATTAAATAGCCTTTTTTGTTATTTTTTATGATCCTTTTTGGAAATCATTTGTGTTTTTTTTGTTTGTTTTGTTTTATAAGATTTTATTTATTTATTTAACAGAGACCCAGCCAGAGAGGAAATACAAGCAGGGGGAGTGGGAGAGGGAGAAGCTGGCTTCCCACCAAGCAGGAAGCCCAGAATGGGGCTTGATCCCAGGATGCTGGGATCATGACCTGAGCCGAAGGCAGAGGCTTTAACGCACTGAGCCACCCAGGCACCCCGGAAATCATTTTTTTTAAATTAAATACCACTATCCAACAGATTTCTCTTTTTTTTAAAAGATTTTTTTTTTTTATTTTTTATTTATTTATTTGACAGAGAGAGATCACAAGTAGATGGAGAGGCCGGCAGAGAGAGAGAGAGAGGGAAGCAGGCTTCTTGCTGAGCAGAGAGCCCGATGTGGGACTCGATCCCAGGACCCTGAGATCATGACCTGAGCCGAAGGCAGCGGCTTAACCCACTGAGCCACCCAGGCGCCCTATCCAACAGATTTCTTAAGTGCACAATAATTTTCTTTTTCAGAAAAGTAAATCCAGTGCATTGTTAGGGTTCTTAATACACAATTATGCTTTTTATCGATGAAAATGAGTTCTGTCAGCTACAGGTTTTTTTTTTTTTTTTTTTTTTTCTTTTTTTTTCAGCTGCAGGTTGATGTTAAGCTTCCAAATTCAGGCTTAATTTGATATCCATTAAGCCAACCTGAGTAACAGATTTAATTAGGACAAAAAAAGGAATCTTAAGGAAAGTGAATTCTGATAGTTCTGATGTTGGAAATCAAGAGTAGTGGAACATAATTCATTTTGATCATAACTGTCTGCCAACTCCAATTCTCCATTGTCTGGCTGTAGTTCTGTTTTTTTCAGGGACAGTAGCTAAAGTGACTCTTGCCATTTAGAGGCAGGAGAGCATTAGAGAAAAGGTATGAAATAGAAGAAAAGATGATAAAAGCTTTGACTTGTTCATAATTGCCACAGAATTTCACTTAAAAATGCCAGTAAATGCGGCATCTGGGTAGAATTGTTGGTTGAGCATCTGACTCTTGGTCTCGGTCAGGTCATGATCTCAGGGTTGAGGGATTGAGCCCCACACTGGGGCTCTGCTCTCAGCGGAGAGTCTGCTTGAGATTATCTTTCTTCTTTCCCTCTGCTCCTCCCCCCACACTTGCTTGCTCTTCCTCAAATAAATAAATCTTCTAAAAAAAAAAAAAACCCAAAAATGCTAGTAATGCATGCACTCAGAATGCAAAGACTTTAATTAAAAATTGAAAACTTTCATATTATTTTCACTTTCTTAATGGAATCGCTGTCTTTGCCATTATTTAAAGAAAATGGTATGTCAGTGATAATTCTAGCAGCTGAGCCCCCCCCCTTCTTTTTTTGGTAAGTGAAATATTAGGTGGTAATGCAGCATACATGAGTGGCTTCACCTTGTCCTTAAATGGGACAGTAAATGTTCCTAAAGGAAAACCTAGGTTTCAGGAATATTGTTAGTTGACAACTGAATTAGGTTCTTTGCAGCACCTGGGTTCTTCTATTCTTAATTTCCAAAGACAGACATTATTTATACTTAAGATAATAACTCGTGATGTTCATCTACTTACCTTCATTTACATGGATCTTATCAGTGAGAGCAGCCAGTGAGACCACATATGAAAACCCATTACCCCACTCATACAACTCTAACAGAACTTTTTTGATTTCTTTTAAAATCTCTAACCTGGGCTGCCTGGGTGGCTCAGTCATTAAGCATCTGCCTTTGGCTCAGGTCTTGATCCCAGGGTCCTAGGATCAAGCCCTGCATTGGGCTCCCTGCTTGGCTGGAAGCCTGTTTCTCCCTCTCCCACTCCCCCTGCTTGTGTTCCCTCTGTCTCTGTCGAATAAATAAATACAATCTTTAAAAAAAATAAAATCTCTAACCTAAAGGAAAAAAATTTTTACATCTTGACTCTGTGTTTGTATAGACTTACATAACTATTTATTTTTACTATATATAGTATATATACGCACACACAACTAAAACAATTTACACAAAATAAGTTACTTTTTTTTTCCATCCTTGGAATGCATTTAATTTTTTTTAATAATTTTTTTTTATTTTTTTATAAACATATAATGTATTATTAGCCCCAGGGGTACAGGTCTGTGAATCAAAATAAGTTATTTTATTATGTGCAATGCACTCTGTTATTGTTTTTCATTTTTTTATTGTGGATCAAGACCTATAAAATTGATGTCCTCACTAGTGGGGCACAAACTACAGTTTTGAAGAATATTTACTAATTAAAATTAGGCTCCTCTAGGGGCGCCTCAGTGGCTCAGTCAGTTAATTGTCTAACCCTCAATTTCGGCTCAGGTCATGATCTCAAGGTTGTGAGATCGAGCCCCACAAAGGGCTCTGTGCTGGGAGTGGAGCCTGCTTGGGATTCCTTTCTCTGCCCTCTGCCCCTTCCTACCCACTCTCTCCCCTCTCTTTAAAAAAAAAAAAAAGAGGTTCCTCTATAATGCTTAATGTTCTTTCTACATGATTTCGAAATCTGATCAGTACATCAGTTGCTTTAAAATTATCTAGCACTGTTTTTGTGTGATTTTCTTGACTGAGATACTTTTCACAGCTTGTTAGGATTACTGTTTGTCCATTGTCTTTTGTGACATCTGCAACTGTCATTGATTCCAGTTGCAACGTGCAAATGGAAAAGAGTAGCAGAAGTAAGTCTCATTTTCCCAACAATCTGGTAAAGAGCCCATGGACTTGGTGCTGCATCCATTCTAGAGTATACTTACTCTTTTTTTTTTTTTTTTAAGATTTTATTTAGTTATTTGATAGTGCAATTGGAACGAGAAGAAGAGAAGCAAGCTGCCCCCACCCCCTGCCATGGAGCAGGGAGCATAATGTGGGGTTCAGTCCCAAGACCCCAGGATCATGACCTGAGCAGAAGGCAGATGCTTAACCAACCAGGTGCCCCTAGAGTATATCTACTCATAACAAAGCCCTGAATTCATGAAATGAGATACATTTCCTAAAGCATTTCAATTATTCATACTTTTCCAAAATTCGTATCATACAGTTGGACTCTAATTTTGGTTATCTAGCCCACATGATACAGTTGGACTCTAATTTTGGTTTGGGTTTTTTTATTTTGTTTTTTGTGTGTGTGCTTTTTTTTTTTCCAAGATTTTTATTTTTTTTTATTTTATTTTTAATTAATTAATTTTTTAAGCTAGGCTCCACACCCAGTGTAGTGCCTAACACAGGACTTGACCTCAGAACCCTGAGAGCAAGACTTGAACTGAAATCAAGAGTTGAATGCTTAACTGACTGAGGCATACAGGCACCCCTGGGTTTTCTTTTTTTTAAGAATTTTTTTTTCTTTTAAGATTTTATTTATTTGAGAGAGAGAGAGAGAGAGAGAGAATGAGATGGGGGAGGGTCAGAGGGAGAAGCAGACTCCCTACTGAGCAGGGAGCCCGATGAGGGACTCTATCCCAGGACTCCAGGATCATTACCTGAGCATAGCACTTGTGTATTTTTTCTCTTAATACTCTTAATAATTACCCATTGAGGTCAGCAGGGCATTTTTATGTTGTCTCCTTTGCTATAAGGAAACAGATTTGAGTATGTAACTGATGGGAATTTTTTTTTAACTTAAACTTTTTTTCTAGGAATGATCAGTAGTTGCACTTATTCAGAAACCAGAATTCAGTGTTTTAGCTATTTTTCTTCAGGTTGACTGATTTATTATTACTCCTGGAATATTTTAATATCAGTAGGGCACTGAGATCAACTATTCCAAATGCATTTATACCTTTGCAATCTTACAGGCCCTGGCCTATTTTGAGCAATTAAAGATTTCCCCAGATGCCTGGCAAGTGTGTGCAGAAGCTCTAGCCCAGAGGACATACAGGTAATTATAAGAAAATTTACATAACTTAGAGGAATTTAAATTTCTGTGAGACCTGTATTTAGAAAATATTTTCGTAAAAACATTTTTATGGCTTGTGTTTTGGAAAACCAATTAGTATAGGAATGAGAAAAATAGTAAACCAGTAATTTGGCCATTCCAGGATTAACTTTTAGCAAAACTAGACTTTGCCTTATGCTGTGTACCTGACAGCAGATCCCAGCTGGAATACAGTACAGTAAAAACGTCTTAAGATGGGAAGTGATCGTTGGTTTTCTAAAAAGTTGGCAAAGGAGGTAATCATGAATTGTATATATCTTGCATTTTTATTTTAAAGTATAGAAACAACTCAGTTGGCAACATTTTAATATTGGGCCAAGGTCTTTCCTTTATGTATATTCCATTAGCATTCGCTTCATCTTGCAGAGATCACACTCAGTGATCCATCCTCTATAATTTCTACTTTCGGTCTCTAGTGGATTGAGGAACAATTAGTACAGATTCCTAGACTTTTGGTTATTTTCTTCTACCTCTCCTAAGTCTTCTGGTTATCTAGCCCACATCAAATACACACAAGGTTTTTCCCTTTTTTAAAATTTTTTTTTATTTTAAATTTTATGTTGGTTTTAGTTAGTTTGCATGCAGTGTTGTGTTAGTTCCAGGTGTACAGTGTAGTGATTCACCACTTCCATACAAGGCCCTGTGCTCATCACAGCAACTGCCCTCCTTAATCCCCATCATGTACTTAACTCGTACCCGTACCCTCCTTCCCCTCTGGTAACCATCAGTTTAAACTCTGTAGTTAATATAAGTCTGTTTCTTGATTTGTCACTCTCTCTCTCCCTCATTTTTTTCCCTTTGTTCATTCTTTTGTTTCGTAAATTCCACATATGAGTGAAGTCATAGGGTGTCTTTCTCTGACTTACTGATTTCACTTAGCATTATATACTCTAGCTCCATCCATGTCATTGCAGGTGTCAAGATTTCACTCTTTTTATGGCTGAATAATATTCCTGTGGGGGGTGTGTGTGTATACACCACATCTTTATCCATTCATCAATTAATGGGCACTTGGGCTACTTTTATATACTGGCTATTGTAAATAATGCTGGTATAAACATAGGGGTGCGTGTATCCCTTTGAATTAGTGTTCTAAGGTTTTTTGCCTTTTTGCAATATGACTTTCTATGAAGTCTTTCCAAAGCCTTCAACTTAATTTTTCCAAAAATCAGCACTTTCACACTCACTTCATTAGTTTATATAATAGTTAATTCAGTTACTTAATTAAAAAAAGACCTACGACTGACATAGTAAGGGTTAGGGAAACACAGCTGACTAATTATAAGCAAGCAACTCACTGGTGGGAATAGATGCCCATGGATATTAGTGATGCTTCTAGCTGACATCCTCAGCATGCTGTGGCTATCATACTTGCCACCTTTTACAGTCAAGCAAGTGCTCTAGTGAGAGTTAATTTTGAGAACATATACTATAGGCCTGGGAGTATAGAAGATCTGGCTTTTTTTTTTTATTTTTAAAGATCTGGCTTTTAATTAAAGGATTCCTATAGTTTATTTTTGAGTGGAAAACAAGAGTCTTGTATACTTGATTTAAGGCTTTAGCATCATCCGTGTTAAGAATAGAAACCCTAGGGGTGCCTGGGTGCCTCAGTGGATTAAAGCCTCTGCCTTCAGCTCAGGTCATGATCCCAGAGTCCTGGGATTAAGCCCTGCATCGGGCTCTCTGCTCAACAGGGAGCTTGCTTCCCCCTCTCTCTCTGCCTGCCTCTGTGCCTACTTGTGATCTCGGTCTATCAAATAAAATCTTTAAAAAAAAAAAAAATAGAAACCCTAAGTTCTTACTTACAAGAGGTGCTGATTAAACCTAACTTAAAACTTCTAAAGATTAAGTTTCATCTTCTTGTGTGTGAAATTACTTTATTTAATTCATTCATGTAGTCTAAGTTATTGTCTATTCTTATATTGACCAGTTAGCTTTATTTATGAAAATTGTCTTCCGTGACTAAGCCCGGCCCAAACCAACTGTCTTGGATGAACAGATTGTTGTTCACTAAAGAGATTTTTGTCAGAGATTGTAGCTGGCTTACTGTGACTAACTCTGTATCAACCCTGTAGAGACCTTGAGAGTAGAAAATTGGTAGATTTCTGCCCTTTCTATAAGGGCAGTATATTTGTAGCTTGGTTTTCTATATAAATTTTGAGGCTGAACTACCAGTCTGTGTGACCCTGCTTGTTTTGGATTTGGCTGCAGTGGAATTGTGTAGGATTGAACTTTAGGGATGACGAGTTTTACCATCTCTGATTTGACTCAATCCCTGGCTGTGTGACCGTTTGTCATTTTACACCTAGCCTTTCTTTTTTTTTTTAAAGATTTTATGTATTTATATGACAGAGAGAGATCACAAGTAGGCAGAGAGGCAGGGAGAGAGAGAGGAAGGGAAGCAGGCTTCCTGCTGAGCAGAGAGCCCGACGCAGGGCTCAATCGCAGGACCCTGAGATCATGACCTGAACCGAAGGCAGCGGCTTAATCCACTGAGCCACCCAGGCGCCCCACACCTAGCCTTTCTATTGTAAAGTGTAGGAGCGGTTCCAGTAATCCTAACATTTAGAATTTAGGGAAATTCCTTCTGTTTGTAGTATACTTAAGGTGCATCTTAATTTTTTTTTCATTGTTTTGCTTGTGAGATTTAGTGGAACTATTGAGCATGGAATAATTAAGTTCTAAGCAGTGTAATAAATGAGATTGCTAAGTAGAAAGTAAGCCAGAGGTCTTGTTTGAGAAACTTTTCAACTATGTTTCACTAGTACTTTACTTTTGTTTTTTCTTTAAATTATATTCTGCTTATCTGATTTTCCTTTTTTCTTTTTCAGTGATGATCACATAAAGTTTTTCTGCTTTCAAGTACTAGAACATCAAGTTAAATACAAGTAAGGCTTTTCTCACTGTTTTGACTCTGAATTATATGGGGAGAGGTCACTTTCTAAATTAGTTTTTCTCTCTTTGAGAAAATTATAATACAGGCTGTAAATGAGGGTATATGAGACACATCCAGTTTATAGATGTGTTTTTGATTTATCTAAGTGTTTTAAAAATACTGAGTTAATTGATTACATATAAAAAATCCAGACATTTCACAGAAAAAATTCATTTCGAGCTTCTCTGGAAAAATCAGAAGATCTAGTAACGCCAGACCTGTTTCTGTAAGCCAGTTCTGTTAGAGGTTAGTGGCAGCGTGGCCACTTGTATTTAGAACCCTGCTTTAAATAAGCAAAAACAGTAAATCACTGTTTAGAGGATCCTTCATTTGCCTGTTGATTTATTCTGTAAGCCACAGACCTCAAAATGTAGATGTATTTCTATTTGAGAAATTCCACAGCTGTCATTTTATTTTAACATGAACTGGACCACAAATCAAACTAAGATCAATGATGCTACCTGTTGGGCCCACCCCTATCTTTTCTTTTAAACCATGATGAGAAACATTATCAGTTTCTTTTAGGAAATTTTAAGTAATTGAGTGTTAGGCAAATTTTCCTTTTCAGATATATGAGGCTGTTACTTTTTAAACCACAGACATCAAATATAGCCATCATTATTTGTCTTCTCTATTTTAAACAGATATTCAGAACTAACTACTGTTCAACAACAACTAATTAGGGAGACGCTCATATCTTGGCTTCAAGCTCAGGTAAAATAGTAATTTCATTCAGTACATTAAGTTACCAGATATTTAAATTTTTAGTGTTGTGAGAGTTTAGAACTTTGCCTCAGAAATGTTCATCATTTATCCTCCCTTTGACCCCATAGCTTTTTTAGAAAGTGCTGATTTCAAAGATCTTGGGTATATGAAACTTAGCAGGAATTTAAAATTATATCAATCACTGAAACTTTTATTCTTTACATGACCCGTTGTTGAAACCTTGGTTTTAAGGTAGGTTTTTGTTGTTGTTTTTGGTTTTATTTTGTTTTGTTTTTAACTACTTGACAAAAACAGATTTTTTTGCTCACTCCTAAAGGTGAGCCCTCCTAGACAGCTTCTTCACAAAGAGCCCTTTACAAGAGAGCCATTAGAGTTCTTTATTCACATTACGTTCTTTTTTGTTAATTTTAATCTTAATATATGAAGCAGTTAGGTAGCTAGAATTTCTATTTTTCTTAAAGAGCAAACAGAAGAAAAACAATTTAACTAGTAGAACCAAAAACTAGTAAAATTCTGCTAATGAAACTTTTCTTTAAAAGTATGAGAATAAGAAGTAAACATAGCACCTTTGTTTATTTTCCATCTCGGTAATCACTTAAATTACTTTGGTAATTTTCCAGCATATTTGTTGCATAGCTAATCTAGACCGTATTGAGGCTTGGTGAGTTTTTGCCTGTTGATGATAAATAGGAAAACTTTGTTTTGAGACTTTACAGCTTACATTTAATTTCATGGACTATTTCTCTTTGTCAGATGCTGAATCCCCAACCAGAGAAGACCTTTATACGAAATAAAGCGGCCCAAGTCTTCGCCTTACTTTTTGTTACAGAATATCTCACTAGATGGCCCAAATTTTTTTTTGACATTCTCTCAGTAGTGGACCTAAATCCAAGGGGAGTAGATCTGTACCTCCGAATCCTCATGGCTATTGATTCAGAGTTGGTGGATCGTGATGTGGTGCATACATCAGAGGCAAGTAACTTCCCATTAATTGTTCTTAATGTGGATTTTGTAGGAGATGATGGGCACATAATAAAAAGAGCAGGAAGTTTTTCTTTGGAAACAAATTTTCTGTTCTTTCTGCCCTTTTTTTTTTTTTTTAAGCATATTTATTTTTTTAGTAATCTTCTACCGAGCATGAGGCTCAAACTCATAACTCTGATGAGATCAAGAGTCTCATGCTCTTCCAATTAAGCCACCATCAACTTTTTTTAATAATTCTAAATTCAGGGGTACCTGAGCGGCTCAGTCGGTCGTCTGCCTTCCGCTCAGGTCATGATTCTGGGGTCTGGGATTGAACCCCACATCAAGCATTCTGCTCAGCGGGGAGCCTGCTTCTCCCTCTCCCTCTGCCTTTGGCTCTGCCTGCTTGTTTTCTCTCTCTGTCAAATAGATGAAATCTTAAAAAATTTCTGAATTTTCTCTAGTTTGGGGGGGTTTGTTTGTTTTTAAGTGAGGCTTGAACTCATAACCCTGAGATCAAGAGTCACATGTTCTACCAACTGAGCCAGCCAGGCACCTCTAAATTCACCCAGCATTTTGAAGTTTGTTATACAAAGGAGCTTGAACTGGGCTTTTTTTCCCCCCAAGTGTATGTTGAAATTAGAGTATTACTTTAGATTTTCTTAACTATGCAAGCACTTTCTCCAATAAAATACACAAATTGGTTCTGTTTTATGAATTTCTAGAGAAATGTAGTCTGTATTTACTACTGCTATATAGTTACTGAATGAGGAGGAATCATTGCTAATGAATCTGCTAGTTTCTTCTGTATTCTTAGTAATAAAGCCCATCACCGTAGTCTTTCTCTATTTATTATCCCATATAACTTTTTCTTTAATGTTAACACAGTAGAAGTTGCTTGATTCAAAAAAGAAAAGATCAGAAAGAAAAAAAGGAAATTGCTTGATTCAAATGTGTATAATAATTTAAGGTCATTATATGTCATATAACTTTTTTTTTTTAAGATTTTATTTATTTGACAGAAATGACAAGTGGGCAGAGAGGCAGGCAGAGAGAGAAGAGGAAGCAGGCTCCCGGCTGAGCAGAGAGCCCAATATGGGGCTCGATTCCAGGACCCTGGGATCATGACCTGTGTTGAGGGCAGAGGCTTTAACCCACTGAGCCACCCAAGCGCCCCTATGTCATATAACTTTAAAGGTTATTATCATACATTTAAATTATTGCCATTCCTGGGGTGCCTGGGTGGTTCAGCGTCAAACTATTGATTTCGGCTCAAGTCATGATCTCAGGGTCATGAGATTGAGCCCTGGGTTGGACTTCACTTTGGATGTGGAGCCTGCTTAAGAGTCTCAGGGTGCTTACGTGGCTCAGTCAGTTAGGCATCTGCCGTTAGCTCAGGTCATGATCCCAGAGTCCTGGGATCAAGCCCTGTCTCAGGCTCCCTGTTCAGGGGGAAATCTGTTTCTCCCTTTGCTCCTCCCCTGCTTGCATGTGCTCTCTCTTTCTCAAAACCTGCTGTGCACAGTGGCATGCGCCTATAGTCCCAGCTACTCGAGAGGCTGAGACAGGAGGATCGCTTGAGCCCAGGAGTTCTGGGCTGTAATGCACTATGCCGGTCAGGTGTCCACACTAAGTTCAGCATCAATACGGTGACATCCCAGGAGTGGGGGACCACCAAGTTGCCTAAAGAGGGGTGAACCGGCCTAGGTCGGAAATGGAACAGATCAAATAAAATCTTTTTATTTAAAAAAAAAAGATTTTCTTTCTCTCCCTCTCACTTTTCCCTCTCGCCCTCACCCATCGCTCTCTATCCTCTCAAAAAAAACAAAAACAAAAACAAAAAAAAACAACAACTACCATTCTTGGGGCACCTGGCTCAGTTGGAGGAACATGTGACTCTTGATCTCGGAGTTGTGAGTTTGAGGCCCTTGTTGGTTATAGCGATTACTTAAAATCTTTTTTAAAAATAAAAAAAAATAGGGGTGCCTGGGTGGCTCAGTGGGTTAAGCCTTTGCCTTCGGCTTGGGTCATGATTCTGGGTCCTGGAATCAAGCCCCACATCAGGCTCTCTGCTCAGCGGGAAGCCTGCTTCTCCCTCTCCCTCTGGCTGCTGCTCTGCTTACTTCTACTCTCTCTCACTTTGTCAAATAAATAAAAATATTTAAAAATAAAAATAAAAAAATAAATTATTGCCATTCTTGCAGAATTTATGGAGATATTGAGTCACTGTGTTGTACACTTGAAACTCATGTACCATCTTGTGTCAACTATACTAAAAAAAGTTCTTTTAATTAAAAACAAATTTCCATTCTCTTAAGTAGTTTAAATATGTTTGCATTGTATTGAGAAGTACCTTTTGTCGTATGCTTTAGATTTCTAAGTAATGCTTATTCGTAGTGTGTTTAATAAGGACTTAAATCTGGCTCTAAGGAATACAACGGAAAAAGGAAATTAAAAGAATCACAGGATATGATTTTAGAGTTGATAAGTAGGAAATAGTGGCAGGGAATGTGTTAACAAGTCTAGAAGTTTAATTGTGAGATATTACTATGCACAAGTATTCAGATGTCAAAAATTAGTTTGTGTGATAATCTACTTTGCACATAAGATGTTTTGTTTTGTTTTTTAGGAGGCTCGTAGGAATACTCTAATAAAAGATACCATGAGGGAACAGTGCATTCCAAACTTGGTGGAATCATGGTACCAAATTTTACAAAATTATCAGTATACTAATTCAGAAGTGACATGTCAGTGCCTTGAAGTAGTTGGGGCTTATGTCTCTTGGATAGACTTATCCCTTATAGCCAATGATAGGTAAGTATTCCTATACTTTAAAGATAGACCTACAGAATACAGTATGTAAAACTCATGAATTTGAAAACATTGTTAACAATTTTTTCCTCCTATTTCCAGGTTTATAAATATGCTGCTAGGTCATATGTCAATAGAAGTTCTACGGGAAGAAGCATGTGACTGTTTATTTGAAATTGTAAATAAAGGAATGGATCCTGTTGATAAAATGAAACTAGTAGAATCTTTGTGTCAAGTATTACAATCTGCTGGATTTTTCAGCATTGACCAGGTCAGTAAATTTATGTATGAAGTTTGGAGAACTGATACAACAAAGTAGGAAAGGTACTAATTTAAACATGCTTTCTTTTTTTTTTTTTTTTTTTTTTTTTAGTTTTCTAAATTCTCCGTGACTATAAGGAAACATTGTATCCAGAAAGCCATAATGTTATCTGTAGCATTGGCCCCCATGGTAGATTATACCAGTTATTAAACTTGAAATCTGGGATGGTACCTGCAATTGTGGATTTCTAACAAACTTCAAGTTGATTCTGATACTACTGGTCTATACTTTACGTAGCAAAGAACTATACTATATATATGCCAATATATTTTGACCAAAACTAGACTTAGTTATAAATACTACATTTTCACTATACTTTTGAATTGTTACTCATTTGAGCCGTAGCCGTTGGAATTTAGCCCCAACAGAATGAAGGCTCTGAGTGTGGTAAGTAATTAGAAACAGAATTTGAAGATTTCTATTTTACTGTGACAATGATAAAAAAATTAGTAAGAAATCTGTTTCGTTGTCATGTCAGATTTAGTGTTATTCTTGCTGACAGAAGAATAGTAACATTTTCTTACGTTGTTAATAATTGTTTTCTTTAGTCTGTGGTAAAAGACCAAAGATGATGAAGGTAACATCTCTTTCTATATGAGAACATCAGAAGGATAATTAATGAAAACAATCTGAAGTTTGAGTTCTGACACACTGGTATGACCTTAGGTAGTTATAATAGCAGTTCTGTCACTTTGCAGCATAGTTAAGGCTCAAATTGTTATAAATTGTTACACATACTGTAATATGACATAACTTATACAGCATGTTTACTAACTTGAGCAGTTTTTTTTGTTTTGTTTTTTTTAAATATTTTATTTATTCATTTGACAGACGGCGATTACAAGTAGGCAGAGAGGCAGGCAGAGAGAGAGAGAGGAGGAAGCCGGCTCCCCGATGAGCAGAGAGCCCACAGCGGGGCTCAATCCCAGGACTCTGGGATCATGACCTGAGTCGAAGGCAGAGGCTTTAACCCACTGAGCCACCGAGGTGCCCCTAACTTGAACAGTTTAGAAGAAAGGTTTTGAAACCACAGTTCTCTTTTTTTTTTTAAGCTTTTATAAAATTGGCAATATCTATAGGTCTATAACCATTAAAAAGAGTTGCTTGAAAGAGTACAAGTGGTTAATAGTAGAAGAATTCAAATTCTAAAAATTCTTCAGTCCAGATGGTAGAATGGTTAAATGTCTAATGTTAGCTTAAAATTGAATCTTACAATTTGCACTTGATTCATACTAAAGTTCAGAGTTTTTCTTCTTAGTTTTATGTGGGTGTTTTTTGTTTGTTTGTTTGTTGCTTATGTGGGTGGTTTTAAATTGAGTTCTCTCTTGATTGCTTAATAGGAAGAAGATGTTGACTTTCTAGCCAGATTTTCTAAGCTGGTAAATGGAATGGGACAGTCATTGATAGTTAGTTGGACTAAATTAATTAAGAATGGGGATATCAAGAATGCTCAAGAGGCACTACAAGCTATTGAAACAAAAGTGGCGCTGATGCTGCAGCTACTAATTCATGAGGATGATGACATCTCTTCTAACATTATTGGATTCTGTTACGATTATCTTCATATTTTGAAACAGGTGAGTTCTTGTTTTACTCTTTCTTGCCCAGTAGATAATATAAGCAAGCCATAGAGAATTGGAAAATACAGGAAAAATGAGAAGAAGAAAATACCCATAATTCTACTAGCTAATGATATTTACTGTTAAATAGTAATGTACTTTCTTCTCTCCCCTGCCCCCCAACTCAGCTTCTTAGCCAGAAAATGGGAATAGCCAGGTTCTAAAATTCACTAGACTTTAACCAATTAAAAATTGGTAACTAATTAAAAGCTACAGGTTTAGGTTATTTTTTCATTTTGAATATGTTTTTATTTTTTTTTTTTTCCTTTTCTTTTTCTTTTTTTATTAAGTAGGCTTCACACCTAGCATGGAGCCCAGGGCAGGCCTTAAACTCATGAACCAGAGATCAAGATCTGAGCTGACATCAAGAGTCAGACACTTGGGGCGCCTGGGTGGCTCAGTGGGTTAAGCCTCTGCCTTCGGCTCAGATCATGATCCCAGGGTCCTGGGATGGAGCCCCATGCTGGGCTCTCTGCTCAGCAGGGAGCCTGTTTCCTCCTATCTCTCTGCCTGCCTCTCTGCCTACTTGTGATCTCTGTCTGTCAAATAAATAAATAAAATCTTTAAAAAAAAAAAAAAGAGTCAGACACTTAACCGACTAAGCCACCCACACACCCCTCTGTTTTAAATATAGTAGAAATCTTGTTAAACATTGTTCATTATTTTAATTACATATAGAGCATTTCTTACAAGCAGTTTTTTTCAATTAAAAATTTTCTCTTGGAGAATTGCTTCCACTAAGAACTTAAAATGTAGGTGGTAATAGTCTCCTTATTATGACTGATAGCCTTTTAAAAATTAGTAATTTCCCATTATGTCATTAGATGAGAAAACCATTCCTATTTTACTTACATTTGATTAACTAAATCAAGTCAAGCTTAAAATACTAGCTTCCGTATTATTGTTATAAATGAAACACACATTTATAACATACCTTATATGCCTACATACCTTAAGAAATTTAAGGTAATGGGAAAGACATGAAAATATGAAAAAAGTTAAAATGACTCCTGTAATACCACTGTGTGTCTCTTAATGGACCTCTAGCTTTTTTTTTTTGCCTTGCTTGAAAACAAGACCATACTTTACTGTCCTATAAATTTCTTTGGTGAATATATTATAAATATGCTTAAAGTTAAAATTTATGTACATGTCAAGTTATTTAGTAGAAATGGAATTGCTAGATCTTATGTTAGGTGCATTTGAAATATAGAAAGGTATTACCAAACCTCCCTCCAAAGAAGTGTGCATGTTTTAAAAGATCTTGATTGATTAGAAAAATATTTTGAGGGGTGCTTGGGTGGATCACGTAGTTAAGAGGCTACGTGTCATGATCAGGTCATGATCCTTGGGTTTTGGGATTGAGCCCTGCTCAGCAGGGAGTCTGCATCTCACTCTCCCATCTCCCACTCCCCACCCTGCTTGTGCTCCCTCTCAAATAAATAAAATCTTAAAAGTATTTTGATAAGCGAGTATGACTTTAGGAAACCTTATAAACTTATTGCTTACTTTTTAACAGCTTCCAGTGCTCTCGGATCAGCAAAAAGCTAACGTAGAGGTAATTGACTTCTTTTTGCTTATAAACTGATACCAGAATCTGTATCTGCAGTCTGACTTGCAATGCAGCTTAATTTCAAAATATATCTGATAAAAGGAAACTGACAAAAGACATTTTATTCTTAATTTTAGGCAATCATGTTGGCCGTTATGAAAAAACTGACTTATGATGAAGAATATAACTTTGAAAATGAGGTAAGGATTTTACATTAGGGAGAAATCATTTTTAAGTCATTATTTACTTAACTCAAGTTAACATTTTAAATTTTGATTATTTTAGAGTGCTTTAAAGTAAGAAGTATTTTAATAATCATTTGTTTATTATTGACCTCAACCTTAGGTGGAATTAATAGAAGCTTCATAAGCCTTCATAATACCTTCAAAAAATACCTTTTTGGTATTGTGTCCCTTTTTAAAACACTTTGTAGCATTGAACTTTGTAAAGTATTGACAGTATCATTGCTGATCACATTTCACTTTGTAATTATAAGAGTGATGAGTTGAGGCCTGGTCAGTGGACCTCAGATTGTTAAGTGTCTGTGGGAAAGTGCGAGTGAGTCACTCAGCTCTCTGGACTTGTTCCATTTATAAGTCTCATCCAGGGTTGCCAGTGAGGCATTTAGCCTCAAGCACAAGGATCATCATCAGGTGCTTTCTATCAACTCAAGCATCACTTACACTGTTTTGCAACATGCTAAGTGTTTAATTCCCCACCTGAGGCTTTCAAAAACCTTGGACTGTAAATAAAAAGGTAATGGTGATGATAACCAAAGTATTACACACTTGCAAAGAACCAGACTTGTTTTTATATATATATCCTCATTCATAGAGTATTACAAGATACAAGGAGTATGAATAAAGTGGTGAAGTTATCATAAAGCCCAGTGTAAACCCATTCTGGCTCTAGATTCTTGTTCTTAACCTCCTGCCTATCTATACTGTTCCTGGCTCTAGGCTTTTGAGATCTAGGGCTATGTTCAGAAATGCTTGTGGGCAGGAGAGGAAAGGCTACTGACCATAGTAAGTTTTCCTGTGTAAATAAATGTTAATGAAAAAATAAAAGTACATATTACATTTAGAAATGCAGAAAACTATATGAGAACTAACCACTTATATGAATTTTAGGGTCTTTTAAGTTTTAAAATAAGAATTTTTAAATATATCTTAGGGTGAAGATGAAGCCATGTTTGTAGAGTATAGAAAACAACTGAAGTTACTGTTGGACAGGCTTGCTCAAGTTTCACCAGAGTTACTGCTGGCTTCTGTGCGCCGAGTTTTTAGTTCTACACTGCAGTAAGTTTGTTACTGTTTTTGTAACAATTCTACCTCCTTCCTTTTCTCTGTGATGTGGTCTACAATAAGTGATTCACATAACTAATCTTTGTTACTTACTAAGATCTTTCTGTATCTCTGAACCAATGCATTTGTCTTCATCTTTTTTTTACTCCAGTATAGTGAACATAGTGTTATATTAGTTTTCGTGTGCATTGTAGTGATTCAACAATTCTATACATTGTTTATTGCTCATCATGACAAGTGTGCTCTTAATCCCCATCATTTATTTGACTCATCGCTCCACTCACCTCCCCCTGTGGATACCATCTGTCTGTTCTCTGTTGTAGAGTCTGTTTTTTGGTTTGTCTCTCCTTTTCCTCTTGGTTCATCCATTTCGTTTCTTAAATTCCACATGTGAGTGAAATCATAGAGTATTTGTTGTTCTCTGACTGGCTTATTTCCCTTAGCATGATACAGTCTAGCCCCATCCATATCATTGTTATCTCCATTTATCATCCTCCTTGTGGGGAAACACTGCTCTTTGGAATGTAAACAAAAATGGATCACATCAGTTATTTCTACTTTTGTGATGTGAATTTTGTTTCCTGTTAAAATTAATAATTGCTACGACTTCTTAATTAAAGAGGTTTTTGTCAGTGTTATAGAAAATGTTTATACTCAGATCTCTCATATATACTCTCTTATGGTAGGAATTGGCAGACGACACGTTTTATGGAAGTTGAAGTAGCAATAAGATTGCTGTATATGCTGGCAGAAGCTCTTCCAGTGTCTCATGGTGCTCACTTCTCAGGTGATGTTTCAAAAGCTAGTGCTTTGCAGGATATGATGCGAACTGTAAGTATACTACAGATAATTTATTTTGAACATAATTTTCTGTTTTCACTATAAGCTAGTGGGAGTTCTTTAATTTAGCATCTGTTAATACTGGGGCATTTTGATGTTACAATGAATAAGAACAGATTTCTTAACTTTTTCTTGCCCAGTTGGTAACATCAGGAGTTAGTTCCTATCAGCATACATCTGTGACATTGGAGTTCTTCGAAACTGTTGTTAGATATGAAAAGTTTTTTACAGTTGAACCTCAACACATTCCATGTGTATTAGTAAGTATACATTTATTCTCCATTTCTGGGTTGGTTTTTTGTTTTTCGATTTATTTCAGTTGATGAGCAGATAGGATTCTCTTTATAACCTTTCCCAGAGCCAAAAGCTCTGAGAAACTCTTGAATATACTGAAACCAGCCCCTCCTCTGTTTCTTTAAAATGGACAGTTTCTGGCTTAATAAGTCATCTAAAACAAGGCCTCAAGGGCTTCTTGGTGTCCTCAGGGATTATGTGTTATATATACCTGGTTCCTGTCTTCCAGGAGCTAAGAAGTAAAATTTGATGTGAACAAAAATATATTGTGACAACACCAATAAAAATTTTAAGTAAAAGTGTCTCTCTTTCTTTAGATGGCTTTCTTAGATCATAGGGGTCTGCGGCATTCTAGTGCAAAAGTACGGAGCAGAACTGCTTACCTGTTTTCCAGATTTGTGAAATCTCTGAAGTAAGTACTAAACATCAGCTGTTATGTTTACTTTTTGTTTTTAAGATTGTTAAATAAGACCTGTATGTTATTTTCTAAAAGCCTGTGATAGATTTGGTTTTTTGTTTTGTTTGTTTTTTCAGTCAGGTTTACTTTCTTGGAATCCTAATGTTACGATTTCTTTTACTTTTCATTAGCCATGTTCATCACTGCGAAATGATTTGTTTGCATACTTTTATATATAACACCTGTCATCATTAATGACATTAGTTATTTATTTAACTAAGTTTTATTGCTGTGGATTACTCTCTGGTTTATTTGATATCCTAAAGAACATATTTCTTAGAAATAAATTTTTTGACCTTTCTGTTGTGTTTTTTACTAGTACTATTTTCTTGGTATGAAAACTACTTGTTCTTAGACTTATAAGGTTGTAATTCTTAAAAATCCTAACTTGTCTTAATGATAACATCTGACTAGCTTAGAATTGAACTTTTTTTTTAGTTCTATCCTCTTTAAAAGGAAATTTGGTATTTTGAGCACACTGGTTTATGTAATTGTGATTTTCCTTTTTTGCCTTTATTCAGTAAACAAATGAATCCTTTCATTGAGGATATTCTGAATAGAATACAAGATTTACTAGAGCTTTCTCCACCTGTAAGTATCTATCTTTACAAATTACAGATTTTCCCCAAGTATCATTGATGCCACACCTGCCTTTTTAGCCTTTAATGCTAATGCCTTGTAAACAGTTTTCTTAATGGGGGGTGATGGCAAAGATGAGGGGTTGTGTTAGTTCTGTTAGTTTCCTCATCAGAGTTGAGGAATTAGTTAGTTCTCTTTACCAAGATTCTGTTGATATTAGCAAACAAAGCATCGTAATAGAATTAATAAAAATGGAGGGGCACCTGGGTGGCACAGTCAGTTAAGTGTCCAACACTTGGTGTTTTTTGGTTTTTCTTTTTTAAGATTTTATTTATTTATTTGACAGAGATCACAGGTAGGCAAAGAGGCAGGCAAAGAGAGGGGAGGGAAGCAGGCTCCGCGCTGAGCAGAGAGCCCAATGCGGGGCTCGATCCCATGACCCTGAGATCATGATCTGAACTGAAGGCAGAGGCTTAACCCACTGAGCCACCCAGGTGCCCCCAACACTTAGTTTTTGCTTGGGTCATGATCTCAGGTTTATGGATTCAAGCCCCACCACCACCACCACCAGTTGGGTTTTTCACTCAGCACAGAGTTTGCTTGAGTTTCTCTCTCCCTCTCCCTCTGTTCCCCTTGCCAATAAATAAATAAATCTTAAAAAAAGAAAGAATAAAAATGGAAAGGAGCTGACTGATAAATTTGGCTGAGTGAGATAAGGTCTGCCCTCTGTTAAATGTTGAAGTATTTTATGGAGAAGGAAAAATTCAATTTCTAAATTATTTACTACTTAGTATAAGATCATATTAGCCATTCTAAGTGACTGCTAGGCTAAGTGATTAGCCTGCTAAGTGAATGCATTAGATTGAGTTATGGGGGGTAGCTTAAGGCTTTGGGTAAAATTTAAATGCTGGTCGATATTTTGGTACTCATTTCACAAGAAATATTTAAGTTGAGCTACTTTGTAACTATGTTTTAACTTCTACATATTTTTGTCTACTGACATTGACTTTTTTTTCATTTTGATAAAAGTTTCTATTGGAGCAGCCACTTGAGAAATGTTAAACATAAAAATACTTTTATTTGGGGTGCCTGCGTGGCTCAGTCATTAAGCGTCTGCCTTCAGCTCAGGTCATGATCCCAGGGTCCTGGGTTCGAGCCCCACGTTGGGCTCCCTGCTCGGCGGGAAGCCGGCTTCTCCCTCTCCCACTCTCCCTGCTTTTGTTCCCTCTCTCATTGTGTCTCTTTCTGTCAAATAAGTAAAATCTTAAAAAAAAAAAAAAGAAAAAAAGAAAAGAAACTTTTATTCTTTTAAGTAAATATCAGTATTTAGGGTATAGTGATTACATAATTAGACTGCATGAAAGATTACTAATGAATTATATGGTTAAATTATCTTTGCATATTATAGAACCCTATATATTAAAGTACTTCATTTGATTAATGCCTATTTTCTGTGGCATTTCACACTGACTTATAAGACTTAGGCATTCAGAAAGTCCTCAGGCACCTGGGTGGCTCACTCCCTTAAGCATCTGACTCTTGATGTCAGCTCAGATCTTGATCACAGGGTTGTGAGTTCAAGCCCTGTGTTGGGCTCCATGCTGGGCATGGAGCCTACTTTAAAAAAAATTCCTGTTAGCCATATTATCTTATCAATATTAGAAGTTTTTCATGTTTTTTATACCAGTCACATAAACAAGGGCTTGTACTATACCTGTAATCTCTTTTTAGTATATAAAAAGACTTCATTCAAATTGTGTTTACTGGATGTTGTCTGCTTAATAGGGTTTTAAGTATAAATTTTTTAACTACTTTATATAGCTCCTTTATCTTTGTTTTCTGAACTGCTACAGCAGTAATAGTCCTAATGGTACTTAAATGCTTTAGAGGGACTTACTGTGATTAAATCAGAGGAACTGAATGAACAATGATAAACACCAATAGGACTGAATTTCTTTCTAGGAGAATGGTTACCAGTCTTTGCTGAGCAGCGATGATCAACTGTTTATTTATGAGACAGCTGGAGTGCTGATTGTTAATAGTGAATATCCAGCTGAACGGAAACAAGCCTTAATGAGAAATCTGTTGACCCCATTGATGGAGAAGTTTAAAATTCTGTTAGAAAAATTGATGCTGGCGCAAGATGAAGAAAGACAGGCATCACTAGCAGACTGTCTGAACCATGCTGTTGGATTTGCCAGGTGAGTGTGATTATAATTAAAATTGTAAATTGAGTGTCTATACACACAAAGAACCATTTACATGGATCTGTTAGAATTGGGCATACACACTGATATTTCAAAGAAAAAATTGTGGAGAGAATTATCTAAACCTTTCTTCTCTAAATCCAGTGAATTAGAAGATTTAGCTGAAGAAGGGAATAGATCACATAACAGTCTGCATTTCTGGTTTGACAACTGTCTGAAGCATTAACTCCTCTGACTTCTTTAGAATAAACTGTTCATGTGTTTGAGGGGATTAGCTGAAGAGTTTTTTTTTTGTTGTTGTTTTTCAAAAGAATATTTGTCAGAGAGCACAAGCAGCGGGGAGCGGCAGGCAGAGGGAGAAGCAGGCTGTCTGCTGAGCAAGGACCCCGATGTAGGGCTCGATCCCAGGACTCTGGGATCATGACCTGAGCCAAAGGCAGACAGATGCTTAACTGACTGAGCTGCTCAAGTGTCCCTGGCTAACAAGTTTATAGAACAGTGACCTACTGGGACATCTTGGATCAGTCTTGGTACTGATAATCTTTTTTTTTTTTTTTTTAAGATTTTTTTATTTATTTATTTGACAGAGATCACAAGCAGGCAGAGAGACAGGCAGAGAGAGGAGAAGGGAAGCAGGCTCCCTGCCAAGCAGAGAGCCTGATGTGGGGCTTGATCCCAGAACCCTGGGATCATGACCTGAGCCGAAGGCAGAGGCTTTAACCCACTGAGCCACCCAGGTGCCCCGGTACTGATAATGTTGATGCTTCTTTTTAGCTCTCTCATTTTGTCCTGAAGACTCCCCAAGCTGCTCTTCCTTCTTGCGGCCCGTATATTTCATTGGCAAGCAGTAACAGTATGGAAGATGCAGTGATTGCTCTTTAGAAGCTGCACAGAGATACTGTTCTACACAGTACTTCAGTGCAAAAGCTAATGTCAGGTTTTATAAATAACTTCATTCTAAAGATTGTTAACTAAATTTAAATCAGGAGTTTGTAGATTGTCTAGTACAGCCTAGTCATAGCAGTGGATTTTTTTTTTCCTTTTTTCTATGTACTTTATCAGTAGGATTTTAGTAAAACATTTAGGTGGGTTCTCATTAGAAGGCTTATATCAATTACCCCTCATTCATTTAATTTGAACCCTTTCTGGAATGGCAACTGGAAGCAGTAATAGTACAAATAGCCATATTAGTTAAAGATGGAAGCAGTTGGGACATAGAATGTAAACAATTGGCTTCTTAGTTTTGTCAAATGTGTAATTAGCTGTGCATTATTTTTCATTACTCCATAAAACTTTTATTAAAGCAAAAAGTTAAAACTAGTTGCCTGATTTTGCTTGTGTAGCCGAACCAGCAAAGCTTTCAGCAACAAGCAGACTGTGAAACAGTGTGGCTGTTCCGAAGTTTATCTGGACTGTTTACAGACATTCTTGCCAGCTCTCAGCTGTCCCTTGCAAAAGGATATTCTCAGAAGTGGAGTTCGTACTTTCCTTCATCGCATGATTATTTGCCTAGAGGAAGAAGTTCTCCCATTCATCCCGTCTGCCTCAGAACACATGCTCAAAGATTGTGAAGCAAAAGACCTCCAGGAGTTCATTCCTCTCATCAACCAGATTACAGCCAAATTTAAGGTACCACTGACCTTTTAGAGCTCAGAGAATCTCCTGACTTACAAATTAGATATATTGACCTTTAGATACATTTTGTTTTGTTTTGTTTTTTAATAGAAGTCACTTGAGGGCATAGACCATAAATATTGTCGTCATCTCCAGTGACTCACACACTACCTGACACATAGGCCATGTTTAATGGATGTTTTAATAAAAACAAACCTTATCTGCTCTGTGCAGAAGAAGCAGTCTGCTATTTTAGAAAAGCAAAACTGCCATTGAGTACTAAAATGTCTAGAGGTAAATAAAAACTTGCACCTTGGGTGCCCAAGCAGAAGTTTGAAGTTAATTCATTGTGCTAAAGTCAGTTTTATTGTACAAGGAAATGTAAACCAAGTATAAGCTGGCAAATAAAAATGGCTAACATGTAGTGCTTTCTGTTCAAAATCTGTTCTAAGCCTTTTTTTTGGTACATTAATTCATTTGATCCTCCTAATTAGCCCTAGAGAGAACCATTGTATTTTATAGATGAAGAAACTGAGACACAGAAGTTAAGCAATTTGCATCAGGCACATAAAGCCTTGAGAGCCCAGTCTTATAAATTCTGCATGTAATTTAGCAATAGAATTCATTTCTTGATAATTATGGCAATATTTAGTTGTGAAATATATCTGAATCCCTATTTTTGGGGTGTTTTTTTTTGAGATTTTATTTTACAGAGAGATAGCGAGAAAGCAAACACAAGGTGGGTAGAGGAAGAAGCAGGCTTCCTGCTGAGCAGGGAATCTCATGAGGTGCTCGAACCCAGGACCCGAGCGTCAGGACCTGAGCCAAAGGCAGACGCTTAATGACTGAGCCACCCAGGCGCCCCTGAATCCTTATTATTTTAACCTGATTCTTTTAACTATAGGAAATGAGTTTGACTAACAGTTTTGAAGATTTAAATAATGTATATGCTTAACACAGATTTTTGTCCTAGAACTGATATTTGCCAACAGAATTATGTAAATACATATCCTAAATAGAAAGTCTGCATAAAGGCTTTTTGTAAAATGTATTTTTCTAAGTTTTGTATTAATATTTTTCACATTTCTGAAATAGTAATTTTTGTTTTTTATCTTCAGATACAGGTATCTCCATTTTTACAGCAAATGTTCATGCCTCTACTTCATGCAATTTTTGAGGTATTGCTCCGACCAGCAGAAGAAAATGACCAATCTGCTGCTTTAGAGAAGCAAATGTTGCGAAGGAGTTACTTTGCTTTCTTGCAAACAGTTACAGGCAGTGGAATGAGCGAAGTCATAGCAAATCAAGGTGGGACGCTGAGATTATCTTCTTGAGGCCTTGTTGCTGTTGTATATCAGTATGGGCAAGAGCTAGTTGAAGTAAAAACCAAACTTTTAAAGTGGTTATGTGTTTTTCCCTGGGGTGACAGTTCATTATTATCAAGGTGGGAATCAATTTCATGTAGAGGACCTTAAAAATAATTTGTATTCAGTTCCCTTTTTCCTAGGGCAATATTCTTTAATTGATTCCTTGGTGGTATAAATAGCATGGTGGCGGCTTGTGAGCATTGACCTGACCGTTGAATCTTACTGGCCAGTTTGCCATTTTGAAATTAAAAGTAAATGGGACTAGCTCTGTGCAGGGGCAGTATTGTAGCCAATGAGGTTTATACGAGGTGCAGTTGTTGCTAATTGAAAAATAAATGGGACTGTATTGAGCAACATAGAGAATTTTGCTATGTAAGAAATCCAGAGGGCAATATAACAAGGGACTAGTTACTTTTCAGTGTTTTATGGTTAAAATTTAAGATCCAGATTAGTAAAAATTGAGGGATCTTATCAATTCTATAAATGGTTTTGTCTTGTTACACTATATGAAGTGAGAACTTCTGCAAACCCAGCATTAGCTTGATTCCAAACTAAAGACCCCACTAAAAAGGAGAATTATAGAGCCAGTATCCCTGATGAACATGGATGCAGAAGTTCTCAATAAAATACTAGTAAATTGAATCCAACAATATATTTAAAGAATTATTCACCACAATCAAGTAGGATTTCTTCCTAGGCTGCAGGGGTGTTTCAGTATTTGTAAGTCAATCAGTGTGATACATGATATTAATAAAAGAAAAGATAGGAACTATATGATCCTGTCAATAGATGCAGAGAAAGCATTTGACAAAATACAGCATCTTTTCCTAATAAAAATCCTCAGCAAGGGGCACCTGGCTGGCTCAGATGGTTGGGCATCTGAGCCTTCAGCTTGGGTCATGATCTGCGGGTCCTGGGATCAAGCCCCATGTCAGGCTCCCAGCTCAGCAGGAATCTGCTTCTCCCTCTGTCTCTTCCCCTGCTTGTACTCTCTCAAATAAATAAGTAAAATATTTTTCTTTTTAAGGATTTTTATTTATTTTATTTTGAGAGACAGTGGGAGACAGCATGAGAGGGGGAGAAGGGCAGAGGGAGAAGCAGACTCCACGTGGAGCTGGGAGCCCATTGCGGGACCTGATCCTGGGACTCCAGAATCATGACCCAAGCCAAAGTCAGCCACTTAACCAACTGAGCCACCCAGGTGCCCTGAATAAATAAAATGTTTAAAAACAAAACAAAACCTTCAACAAAGTAGGGATAAAGATAACATACCTCAACATCACAAGGCCATATATGAAAGATCCACAGCTAATATCATCCTTGGTGGTGAAAAACAGAGCCTTTCCCCCATGGTCAGGAACAAGACAGGGATATCCACTCTCACCACATTTAACATAGTCCTGGAAGTCTTAGCCTCAGCAATCATATGACCAAAAAAAAAATAAAAGGCATGCAGATTGGCAAGGAAGAAGTCAAATTTACACTATTTGCAGACAACATGATACTCTGTGTAGAAAACCCAAAAGACCACCAAATAATTACTGGAATTTATACAGGAATTCAGCGAAGTCACAGGATATAAAACCAATGTGTAGAAATCTGTTGCATTTCTATACGCCAATACAGAGCAGCAGAAAAAGAAATCAAGGAATTGATCCCATTTGCAATTGCATCAAAAACAATAGGATACCTAGGAATAAATCTAACTAAAGAAGTAAAAGATCTATACTTTGAAAACTATAAAACACTTATGAAGGAAATTGAAGAGGACACAAAGAAATGGAAAAGCATTCCATGCTCATGAATTGGAAGACAAACACGGTTAAAATGTCTATATTGCTCAAAGCAATCTACACATTTAATGCAATCTTATTCAAAATACCGCCAGTATTTTCTACAGAGTTAGAAAAAAAACAATCCTAAAATTTATATGGAACCACAAAAGACCTTGAATAGCCAAAGCAATTCTGAAAAAGAAGAACCTGGATGGAGGTATCAGGATTACAGATTTTAAGCTATATTACAAAACTGCAGTCATCAAGATAGTATAGTACTGGCATGAAAACAGACACCTAGATCAATGGAACAGAATAGAAACCCCAGAAATGAACCCATAACTCTATGGTCAACTGATCTTTGACAAAGCAGGAAAGAATATCCAATGGAAAAAAGACAGTCTCTCCAACAAACGGTGTTGGGAAAACCAGACAGCCACATGCAGAAGAAGGAAACTGGACCACTTTCCTACATCATACACAAAATAAATTCAAAATGGATAAAAGACCCAAATAGGAGATGGGAAACCAACAAAATCCTAGAGGAGAACAAAGGCGGAAACCTCTTTAACTTCAGCCATAGCCACTCCTTATGAGACATATCATCACAGGCAAGGAAACAAAAGGATCTTCATCAAGATAAAAAGCTTCTGCACAGCAAAAGGAAATAGTCGACAAAACCAAAAGACAACTGACAGAATAGGAGAAGATACTAGCAAATGTTTTATGGGATAAAGGGATAGTATTCAAAATCTATAAAGAACTTATCAAGCTCAACACCCAGAACAAATAACCCAGTTAAGAAGTGGGCAGAAGGGGCACCTGGGTGGCTCAGTGGGTTAAAGCCTCTGCCTTCAGCTCAGGTCATGGTCCCAGGGTCCTGGGATCGAGCCCCGCATTGGGCTCTCTGCTCCACAGGGAGCCTGCTTCCTCCCCCTCTCTGCCTGCCTCTCTGCCTACTTGCGATATCTCTCTCTGTCAAATAAATAAATAACCTTTAAAAAAAAAAAAAAGAAGTGGGCAGAAGACATGAAGAGACACTGTTCTAAAAATGACGTCAAGATGGCTAACAGACACATGAAAAGCTGCCCAACATCTCTCATCATCAGGGAAATGCAAATCAAAACCAGATGAGATACCATCTCACACCTGTCAGGATGGCTAAAATTAACCCAAGAAACAACAGATGTTGGCAAGGATGTGGAGAAAAGGAAACACTCTTGCACTATTAGTGGGAATGTTAACGTGCAGCCATTCTGGAGAAGAGTATGGAAGTTCCTCAACAAGTTATAAATAGAACTACCCTATGACCTAACAATTGCACTATTAGGTACTTACCCAGGGATACAGAAATACAGATTTGAAGGGATACGTGCACCTGGATGTTTATAGCATCATTATTAACAGTAGCCAAACTATGGAAAGAGCCCAAATGTCCATGGATTGATGAAGGGATAAAGATGTGGCAGATAAATACAATGGAATATTAGCTATCAAAAAATGAAATCTTGCTCTTTGCAGTGACATGGGTGGGAGGGAGCTAGAGTGTGTTATGCCAAGTGAAGTGAGTTGGAAAAAGATGAATACTGTATGATCTTACTCTTGTGGAATTTAAGAAAGAAAATATGAACATATGGGAATGGGGAAAAGAAAGAAGAGAGCAAAACAAGCTATAAAAGACTCAACTACAGATTACAAACAAGGTTGATGGAGGGAGGTGGATGGGGGATGGGTTACATGGAAGATGGGTATTAAGGAAGGTATTATGAGCACTCAGTGTTGTATGTATGTATGTATGTGTGTTGACAAATCACTGTATTCTACTCCAGAAACCAGTATTGCACTGTGTTAACCACCTAAAATGTAAATTTTAAAAAAATTTAAAAATTTAAAAAAAAATAAAAGCTAATTAAATTACCCAAAAATAAAAATTAAAAGAAACAACGAGGACTGCCTAGGTGGCTCAGTCAGTTAAGCTTCTATGATCCTAGAGTCCCGGGGTTGAGCCCCCTTTTGGGCTCCCTGCTCAGAAAGGAGTCTGCTTCTGCCTCTGCCCTGCCCCTGCTCCATTTCTCTCTCTCTCTCAAATAAATAAATAAAATCTTTTACAACAGAGTGCTTCAGGTTGCCTTTCTAGGTTCTTTTTAAAATTAAGCTTAGGGCGCCTGGGTATCTCAGTCTGTTAAGTGTCGGACTCTTGGTTTCAGCTCAGGTCATGATGTCAGGGTTATGGGATGGATCCCCATGTCAGGTTCCCTGCTCAGTGGGGAGTCTACTGGAAGATTCTTCCTCTAACCTCACTTGTGCTCTCTCTCTCAAATAAATTTTAAGATTAAACTAAAATTTTTATTTCAGGTGCAGAGAATGTAGAACGAGTGCTGGTGACTGTTATCCAAGGAGCAGTTGAATATCCAGATCCAATTGCACAGAAAACCTGTTTTATCATCCTCTCCAAGTTGGTAGAACTCTGGGGTAAGAGGATTTAAAAAAATAAAAAAACAAAAGACTTCATTCCACAACCTGTTTCTTAAGACCCTTAGAGATTAAATGGAATCCTGGCTCTAACATAGACAGGAGCTGGGAGTTAACTGTCCCCAGGGATAACTAATTGAATTTCTTCTTATACAAGATGAAAATTTGAATTCTCTTGACAGGAGGTAAAGATGGACCAGTGGGATTTGCTGATTTTGTTTATAAGCACATTGTCCCCGCATGTTTCCTAGCACCTTTAAAACAAACCTTTGACCTGGCAGATGCACAAACAGTGTTGGTAAGCACCTAGGAATCTTTGTTTACCTTGTGTACATCTTGTGTATTCTAACTCACAATTTCTTTAATGCCAGGCTGACTATATTAGTCTCATTGCCATTATTTTTAACTAATTTCAAATTAGGATTCATTTTTCAAAGGCTGGTATTTTCTCAGCCTTTTGTATATTCTTACTGAATCCTGATACTAAAGTTTCATATGTAAAATCCAGCTCTTTCAACTTTAACAGCCTCCATCTCCTCTTTTTATAGAACCTTGAAAGTGTACATGATGTAAGCACTTACTAAAACTTGATTGAGTTTCTAGTTTTCTACTACTTTCGTTCTAAACCTTGTGCACAGTGGTTTTTTCCTGACCATTAAGAGTAACTTTCTTTTGCTTGGACAGTAGTTTCCCTAGATCTCATTTTCAGAATACTGATGTCAGGCAGAAACCTAGATTTTATGATTTGATACGCTGTGCATTAAGACAGCATTTTTAAATTTTTTTCCTTTTTCTATTCAACCTACTTATTCCATATGCCTGTCACTTTCCTTCCTCTGTCCCTTGTTTGGGAATAATTGTTAATGAGCAGTGGCCAGGGAAATAAAGAGACAAGTGGGATCAGTAACCAAAAATGAAGTGTATTAAAATACTCACACTTGTTTTTCATAGGCTTTATCTGAGTGTGCGGTGACATTGAAAACAATTCATCTCAAACGGGTAAGCCTTGCGTGTGTGCCCCTTTGTTTTCATCATACATGGAGATTTGTTATGGTTTTAACTGTGTTTGACTTGTCTTGTTACTATATCTTTTGTAAAAGTTGATTTAGTTCTTTTTGAAGGTGAGGAAGAGGTTGAATGAAAGTAACAGTATCTGTTACTATCCTTTATGTTTTAGATAACAAGAAGTTTAAAATGTATGTTTGTTTTGGTTTGACAAATAATGTGAAAAATTGTAAAAAGATCCACGTTTCATGACATAGTTGACTTTTTGCCAGATTTCTCCAAATTCTTAAGTATTATAAATGGTTAGAGTTCTTCACTACTTCAGAATGTTTTGTTCTCCTTGTCAATCTAATTGTTTGTAAAATTTTAAGTGATTCTGGGCTAAATCCAGTTGGTGACTTATTTACTTGGTACAGTATATTTTAGTAACATGAATTGATTGTGAACATTTAAAAATCAGGTACTGAGGTGCCCGGCTGGCTCACTCAGTGGAGCATGCAGCTCCTGATTTCAGGATTGTGAGTTTGAGCCTCCTGTTGGGCATGGAGGCTACTTTAAAAAAAAAAAATTTTTTTTTAAATAAAAATCAGATACTTTTAAAAAGAATAATTCCTGTCTCCAACCTTCTCAAAGCCAGGATGCCAACAAAGGACTGGCATTCCCACAGAGCAGCTTCCTCCTACCCCTCAAAAAAGTATTCATCAGTCTCCACACAGTCCACTCCCTCATTTGAACTTGAGTTTTTGATTCTGATAAAGATTTGGAGGGTTTTTATTTCTGCAGTAATTTCTCTAGGCCCGCTGTATGCTAGGGTGAAGAGTATGTGGGGACTGGGTACAGGGCGGGTGTAACAGGAGAGCTGTATAAAGATGAATTAAGTTTAAAAGTCCCCCAATATTTTTAGGACTTAGAATCAGGGGACACAATGTGTAAATAACTCAGTGGGTTAATTACTTGAATAGAAATAAATTAATACATCTATATTAAATGTAATATTGTGAGACTAAAGATGAGCAAGTAATTTGGCTCTGATGGCAGTATGAGAAAACCATAGGATAGAAGTAGTCTTGGTTTCATTGTTGTTGTTTTTTTTTTAAGATTTTTTTTTTATTTATTTATTTGACAGATCACAAGTAGGCAGAGAGGCAGGCAGAGAGAGAGAGGAGGAGGACTCAGGCTCCCTGCTGAGCAGAGAGCCCGAAGGTGGGACTCGATCCCAGGACCCTGGGATCATGACCTGAGCCGAAGGCAGAGGCTTTAACCACTGAGCTACCCAGGCGCCCCCCCCCTTTTTTTTTTAAGATTTTATTTATTTGTCAGAGAGAGCGAGAGAGAGCACAAAAGCAGTCAGAGGCAGAGAGAGAACCAGGCTCCCTGCTGAGCAAGGAGCCTGATGCGGGACTCGATCCTAGGACCCTGGGATCATGACCTGAACAGAAGGCAGCGGCTTAACCAGCAGAGCCATCCAGGCGTCCCTTGGTTTCATTTTTTGATAGGCTTTAGGACACATGTAGATTCATTAGACTGACAGGAGGAGGAGCTGTCATTCTGGGCAAAGTTAAGGAGGTATATGAAGACAGAGCAGATGTTGCCTTGTAGTATTTGATAGAAAATAATAGAATTGGGGCGCCTGGGTGGCTCAGTGGGTTGGGGCCTCTGCCTTCGGCTCAGGTCATGGTCCCAGGGTCCTGGGATCGAGCCCCACATCGGGCTCTCTGCTCAGCAGGGAGCCTGCTTCCCTTCCTCTCTCTCTGCCTGCCTCTGCCTACTTGTGATCTCTGTCAAATAAATAAATAAATAATCTTTTTAAAAAAAAAAAGAAAGAAAGAAAATAATAGAATTACCTGTTTAGCTAAAATAGGGAGGTAAAAGTCATAGCTAAAAAGTAAAACAGGACTAGGTGGTAAAAAGCCTTGTGTCATATATGAAAAGTTGGGAAGTCAGTGGGCACTAGGGTTATAGTTGAGGATGGCTTGAAGCAGATTCAGAGAGCAGTTTGGAATATGGGTCTGAAGCAGTTAGAACTAATACTGATTTTGGAGTCCACAGTGTATAGTCAGTGCAAAGTGGTAGGAACGAATGAGACTATCTAAGACCAGAATAGGAAAAAACCCTGGCTAAAGCAAGAGTTTAAGAGAAAGCTAGAAGTGTAACCAGAGGTATGAATGCTAAGGGAAAAGAGTCATAAGAGAGGATGCTAGAAAGTTGAGGGGGGCACCTGGCTGACTTAGTTGGTGAAGCATGTAGCTCTCAATCATGAGATTATGAGTTTGAGCCCCATGTTGGGTGTAGAGATTATTTAAAAATAAAATCCTTTAAAAAAGGAAAATCAAGGAGAATGAAGAATGAATAGAAACAGTGAGAATGGTATTTGTAATTCCAAAATATTTGTCTGGTTTTTGGAAGCTCTAATTTAGACACACAGAATTGAATCAAACAGAATATTCTATTTGAAAATGTTTCCCTTGGTTCTATTTTCTCATTTATTCATTTGACTGATTTTCTCTTGAGGTACACATTTACTTCTCCTGATTTAAAAAAACAACAACAATACTCCATTTTTAAGTGAGAACAGTGGGGTTATATGAGGTGATGGGCAATGCATGGGTACTAAATATAGGAGAGTACACTGAAGAAAAAGATGAAAAGCACCTGGCTGGCTCAGTCGGTAGAACGTGCAACTCTTGATCTTGGGGTTGTGAGTTCAAGCCCCACAGTGGCTGTAGCGCTTACTTTATTTATTTTTTTTTTTTAAAGATTTTATTTATTTGTCAGAGAGAGAGGAGAGCGAGCGAGCACAGGCAGACAGAATGGCAGGCAGAGGCAGAGGGAGAAGCAGGCTCCCCGCCAAGCAAGGAGCCCGATGTGGGACTCGATCCCAGGACGCTGGGATCATGACCTGAGCCGAAGGCAGCTGCTTAACCAACTGAGCCACCCAGGCGTCCCTGTAGCGCTTACTTTAAAAAAGAGAGAAGGGGCAGGGGTGATGAAATAACTTGCATTTTGCAGTGAAATGCAGCAAAAAGAAAAAGGGTATAGATATAATGCTAAGTAACGTTAACATGCAGTGAATGCTAAGCACTATTCTAAAAGCTTTATATTTCTTAACTCATCCACCCCTCACAATAACTCCATTTTTTTGGATGGGGAAACTGAGACTCAGGTTAAGTAACCTCAAGTTACCAGAAATTTTGCAGAGTCAAGCCTCAAACCAAAACAGTCTGACTCCAGACTATATTCTTCTTTTAAAAGATTTTATTTATTTATCTGACAGCACAAGCAGGGGGAGCGGCAGAGGGAGAGGGCGAAGCAAGCCCCCTCTGAGCAGGAAGCCCAATGGAGGGCTCCATCCCAGGATCATGACCCAAGTCAAAGGCAGACGCTTAACCCACTGAGCCACCCAGGCACCCCCAGACTATATTCTTAATCACAATACCATACTGTTTTTGACATGTACATGTATCATTCTAACTTCTTTTTATGCATCATTAATATCAAGATAATTCAGTTATAATTATCTTTTGGTTTTCAGGGCCCAGAATGTGTTCAGTATCTTCAACAAGAATATCTGCCTTCCTTGCAAGTAGCTCCAGAAATAATTCAGGTAAGAGCCGTCAGAGCAGACATGCCTCTTAATTCAATTAAAGAAATAAGACTATGTAGTTTAACCTAAATATTGATTCAAGAAAGTTAAACTGTGGGGCACCTGGGTGGCTCAATAGGTTGAGCCTCTGCCTTCAGCTCAGGTCATAGTCTTGGGGTCCTGGGATCAAACCTTGCATCGGGCTCTCTGCTCAGCGGGGAGCCTGCTTCCCCATCTCTCTGCCTGCCTCTCTGCCTACTTGTGCTCTCTCTGTCTGTCAAATGGATAAATAAAACCTTTAAAAAAAAAATTTTTTTTTTTTTTTTTTTTTTTAAAGAAAGTTAAACTGCATTCAGCTTGATGTTTTACTATTTACAGGATCACAGAGTTCAAACTTTAGGGGTACATGAAATTGAATGGGAGAAAATTATATTTTTATTTTTACTAACCTTTAACCAAAAGTTTAATTTCCTACCATTGTGTAGGTGACAAATCACAAATCACGGTAGCATTCACATTGCCTGTGACTTTGTCACCAGTAGAAATCACAGCTGTTTTTGTGTCACATTAGTTGTTCTAGGAATCTCACAATGCTGTTTATACTTCAGTATATTGAAATTATGAGTTCTGAAGATACACCACTAGACCTTGCTATCCGAGTCAGTCAGTAATCGTATTATTCCAGCACATATCAAAAATTTTTTAATAACCATTTTGATAACCAAAGTTTCTTTTTTAATCCCATATATTGTAAATTATAAATTTTAAAAAGCATTCTATAAAGAGTCCAGTAGGCTCCCCAGATTGCCAAAGGGCACTACAATACACAAACCTATTGTGAAGATTTGTGCTAGGTAGTTTATTTTACATATGTGAAGCTTATCAGTGCTTACTTTCTAAAACTGAAACTCTACTGTGAAGTATATGGAAAGCAATCTTCCATTTTTACACTATTGCAGAGTAATTTTTTTAATAGCATTCGGTGATTTTCTTAGCATATAGTTACCTAGACTTGTCCAACAAAACATAGATCTAATTGAGGTATCAAAGTTTTGATTACAAATCTCTTCATCAGATTCTAAGAATTGTTTTTTCACCAACAGTGTTTTTAAAAAATTTTTATGCTATTTTATAAAAGACAATGAAAAGATTGATTGAAAAATACGACAGATCTTACATAAGATTGATCATAAAACTCATTTTTAATGAATTTATGATCTTATTTCATGACATACCATCTTTGAAGGTATTAATGAATTTTCTCAGCTATTATTTGTTACATAAGGAAGGTAATGTTTTAATGAAAGCAATAAATTGCTAATTACTCAATGATCTTAATGCCCATCAAAAATAGAAATACACCAGATTGTTAAGTAAAGCAAAATTATATTTCTATCTAATAATCGGATTATAAAAAATAAGCATCCCCAGTTTTCCTTTTTTCATTTGCCTTCTGACAACACCGTTAGCAGAATTCTATTAGACTTAACCTCTTTTTCTTTTGGTCAAGCTCTGCTCAGTTACCACTCTTACTAGTTGAGAACAGTCAGAGCAATGTAGTTTTTGTTCCATTCTTCCTTCTCAGGTATGAGTCAACCTTGTTTAGGAGAGCCCTGCTCTCAAAAGTGAAAGCAACCTGTATCTGACAAGTATTACATTTGAAGATGCCATAGAACCTTTTTTGGTGAGGAGCTGTTCTAGTTGACTTTGATAAGTTATCATACTACTACTGTAGATTTAAAGCAACTTAAATGTCTTTTGACAGATGAATGGGTAAGTAAAATGTAGTATATACATACAATGGAATATTATTCAGCCTTAAAAGACATGCTCTCACGTGCTACAGCATGAATGAACATTGAGGACATTATGCTAAATGAAATAAGCCAGTCACGGAAAGAGAAATATTGTGTAATTCCACCTAAATGGAATATCTAAAGTAGTCCAACCCTTAGGAACAGAAAGTAGAATGGTGGTGGCCAGGGGTTTGCAGGGGGAGGAGGAACTGATGGTCAGTGAGTATAGTTTTAGTTTTACAAGGTGAAAAGTTCTAGAGGTCTGTTGCACAACACTATGTATGTAGTTAATACTAATGTACTATACATACAAAAACAGTGGTTAAGGGACACCTGGGTGGCTCAGTGGGTTAAGCCCCTGCCTTCGGCTCAGGTCATGATCTCAGGATCCTGGGATCGAGCCCCACATCTGGCTTTCTGCTCGGCAGGGAGCCCGCTTCCCCCTCTCTCTCTGCTTGCCTTTCTGCCTATTTGTGATTTCTCTCTCTGTCAAATAAATAAATAAATAAAATCTTTTTTTTTTTTTTTTTTTTTTTTTTAAACACAATTCAGATTTGGATTTGAATTACAGTGAATTTAATACAATTAGATTCATTCTCTTTCTCTCCTATCTCGGCCCCTCAGGAGTTTTGTCAAGCGCTTCAACAGCCTGATGCTAAAGTTTTTAAAAATTACTTAAAGGTAGGTATTTGGAAAACTTCTGTATCTTCATACCATCAGGTAATATTTTAGAGAGGAGAGAGAATACATATTACAGGATACTGTGTCATACTGTGGCCTTACCAATCATTACTTATTTGGGGATGTCTTCTAAAACCTGCTTATAAAAATCTGTAGTTCTGGGGTGCCTGGGTGGCTCAGTGGGTTAAGCCTCTGTTTTCGGCTCAGGTCGTGATCCCAGGGTTCTGGGATCGAGCCCCACATCGGGCTCTCTGCTCAGCGGGGAGCCTGCTTCCCTTTCTCTCTCTCTCTCTCTCTCTTCCTGCCTCTCAGCCTATCTGTGATCTCTGTCTGTCAAATAAATAAATAAAATCTTAAAAAAAAAGATCTGTAGTTTTAAATGTTATATGTTAGAGTTTTCTATAAAGCCCCTTTCAGCTGAGTTCTTAGAAGAGATCATAAAAAGTGAGGTAAGCGTACTGTGTACATGCTTGAACATACTATGAAAATGCCAGTCAATTTCCTTTTACAGTTTGTAAAGTAATTAAGTAGGAAATACAGGATTGAGACAGCAAGTAATGTTTAAGAACATGTGCCTAGGGTGCCTGGGTGGCTCAGTCATTGAGTGTCTGCCTTCGGCTCAGGTCATGATACCAGGGTCCTGGAATAGAGCCCCGAATCGGGCTCTGCTCAGCAGGGAGCCTGCTTCCCCCTCTCTCTACCTGCCTCTCTGCTTACATGTGATCTCTCTCTCTGTGTCAAATAAATAAATCTTTAAAAAAGAGAGAGAGAGGGACGCCTGGGTGGCTCAGTTGGTTAAGCAGCTGCCTTCGGCTCAGGTCATGATCCCGGCGTCCTGGGATCGAGTCCCACATCGGGCTCCTTGCTTGGCAGCGAGCCTGCTTCTCCCTCTGCCTCTGCCTGCCACTCTGTCTGCCTGTGCTCACTCTCGCTTCTCTCTCTATGACAAATAAATAAATAAAATCTTTAAAAAAAAAAAAAAAAAAGAGAGAGAGAGACGGGACGCCTGGGTGGCTCAGTGGGTAAAGGCCTCTGCCTTCAGCTCGGGTCATGATCCCGGGATCCTGGGATCAAGCCCCTCGTCGGGCTCTCTGCTCAGCAGGGAGCCTGCTTCCCTTCCTCTCTCTCTGCCTGCCTCTCTGCCTACTTGTGATCTCTGTCAAATAAATAAATAAATAAAATCTTTAAAAAAGAGAGGGAGAACATGTGCCCATATTGAGTTGAAAGAAAGAAACTAAAATATAAAAACAGAAGTATGAGTTACTTGGTTATATCCTGTTTTTGAAACTTCTCAATTGTAAAACGGACAGAAAGAATCCTCAGATTGAGCAATCAAGGCTTTTTTACATTCATAAATTGAACAGATTTTTTATTTTAAATATTTATTTGAGAGAGAGCACCTGGGGGAGGAGCAGAGTGGGAGGGTAAAGGAAGGGAAAGAATCTTCAGCAGACTGCACTTAGCATGGAGCCTGATCCAGACTTGATCTCCTAACCCTGAGATCATGACCTGAGCCAAAACCAAGAGTTGGATGCTTAACCAGCTGAGCTACCCAGGCGCCCCATAAATTGAGTGAATTAAAAAAAAAACCTCCAGATTGGGGTACCTGGGCGGCTCAGTCGGTTGAGGGTCTGCATCCAGCTCAGGTCATGGTCCCAGGGTGCTGGGATCAAGCCCCGCATTGGGCTCCCTGTTCAGCAGAGAGCCTCCTTCTCCATCTCCCTCTGCCTGCTGCTCTGCCTACTTGTGCTCTCTGTCAAATAAATAAATAAACTCAATCAATCGGTAATTAAATAAAATAAAACTTCTCCAGGAATTCAAATTTACAATTTAAATCCATGAGGCAGAACTGTCTTGCTCTCACCCAGGTAGTCATTCATTACTCCATGATGGCTTTTTATGTAACAGGTACTATGCTAACTGCTGCAAACAACCATATGAGTTACTTTCCTTGCCAATAAAGAGCTCATGTTTTGGAAGTAAAATTGCAGTGTGACAAGATGAAGAACTGTTTTTTGTTTGTATTACCCTCATTCAACAAATTTGAGGACAAAACACTATGCTAAATATATTGGTAGCAGGTGACTTAATAACCACCTGGTTCTTTTGTCTAAGGCACTCTAAAATTGATAAGTCAAGGCCTTTGCTGAGGAAGTAAGTGTGTGTCGTCCTTAATTTTGCTTCTGTAACATCTGTCCTTGTCCATTTTTTTCCCTGGTCGTAGTTTGTCAGCTTAAACTGATAGGAGTTTGTGAGAAGAAGATTAGAAGTTACTGTTTAAGATTGGGAACCCTCCCCACTGCCATTTCCCTATAAAATCGAAGTGCCTGTGGAGGTGACGTCTGTTATATAACTGATCCAGCTGGTGAAAGGACTCACAAAAATTGTAACTTTCTATTAAAGGGATCTGTAACAGCCAATCCAGGTACAGTGTTGCAGGCTTGTGCTCCTAACATAGTAATTCATCCAGCTGCATTTATAAAGTCTTCCTCCCAAGCCCCAACTTTTTTTTCAGTGGGACCATTATCTCCAGGATAGCACTATTCTTGTTTTGGGGAAAGTGAAGTTCCATCTTTTGTGCCTACTCTCTTTAGATGTGATCGATCCTTAGATCTTGCCGATTCTCTCCTTCTCACTCTGAACTTGCTCTGTCTCCACTGCTGCTGCTCTGGTGTGGAGTTGGGTTCTCTCATGCCGATATCCCTTCCCTTGTAGCCAAGCTGAGCTGTCGGAAAACCCTGAATAGTCCTCTAAAATTCATTCCCCTTATATTCTTCATAAACCTATACCGTTGATTAAAAATAAACTCATGTTTCTTAGTTTGACATTCAGGGTTTTTTGTTGTTGTTGTAGTTGTTGTTGTTTCCTATTTCTGGTATTAGACCACCTTTCTGATTTCTCTTGCTGACATGGTCTTTGCTGTTCTTCAAAAATTCTGCCTCATTAGCAACCCTCCTCCTTTATGAATTCTACCCATTCTTTTTTTTTTTTTTTTAAGATTTTATTTATTTATTTATTTGACAGAGAGAGATCACAAGTAGATGGAGAGGCAGGCAGAGAGAGAGAGAGAGAGGGAAGCAGGATCTCCGCCGAGCAGAGAACCCGATGCGGGACTCGATCCCAGGACCCTGAGATCACGACCTGAGCCGAAGGCAGCGGCCCAACCCACTGAGCCACCCAGGCGCCCGAATTCTACCCATTCTTTAGGCTTGCCTCAAGCTTGGCCTCTTTGTGAGACTTTGTTTTGCTCATGTAGTGATCATTCCTCTCTTCACTTAGTCAACAGATTATTTGTTAAATGAATGCCTGATCTGTTAGATACTAAGGATACAAGGATGAATACAGTCCTTCGTGAGTTTACAGCCAGTAGTCTTTCCAGTGCTCACTTAACATATATCTAACTATGTGGGCTTCTGGCTGACTTACTCTCAGGATCATGAGTTCATGCCCCACAATGGGTGCAAAGATTACTTAAAAATAAAATCTGTATTTGAAAAAAACAAAAAACAAAAAACATGTATCTAACTATAGGAAGGTAGTATGTAATATTGGACCAGTCACCAGCACAACCTCTAGCCTATTCATTCATACTCTCAAATGTTGAATTGCAAGTATTTTTTTTATAATCAAATAAATAGGGGCACCTGGGTGGCTCAGTGGGTTAAAGCCTCTGCCTTCAGCTTGAG
This sequence comes from Lutra lutra, assembly GCF_902655055.1. Taxonomy (NCBI): domain Eukaryota; kingdom Metazoa; phylum Chordata; class Mammalia; order Carnivora; family Mustelidae; genus Lutra; species Lutra lutra. The sequence goes on from NC_062285.1 coordinate 92,324,630, forward strand.
TCATGATCCCGGGGTCCTGGGATCGAGCCCCGCATCGGGCTCTCTGCTCAGCAGGAAGCCTGCTTCCCCCTCTCTCTCTGCCTGCCTCTCTGCCTACTTGTGATGTCTGTCTGTCAAATGAATTTTTAAAAAAATCTTTATAATCAAATAAATAGTAAATTCCTTAGGGGATAACAGCTGCTATCTTTAGCTTTGGTTTGTTTATTTCTTTCTCAAAATTTAATTGGCCTATATTAGCTATGACTGTGTGCCAGTCAGCAAAAGGTATAAAGAGCATGTTTTCCTCTGACCACTTGAGTTCTCGCATTAGCGTTAATAACCGTATTTTCACTAGTTTCCCAACTAATGTCAACATAAGTTATCTTGAGATTTGATCAAATTGTCCAAAAAAGGAAGTTCTTGTACCGTGTGTGGATTTTTTTTAATTAACATATTATGTGTTATTTGCTGCAGGGGTACAGGTCTGTGCCATGTGTGGATTTATACAGTATGTGAAATGTTCTAAATATTGATTTTATTTTACAAAAGAATAACTAGCACTTACTGACTTGGAACCATTCTTCAGGTAAAAGGTGACATCTTCTGACATCAGTACTAATTGTACTAATATTTTATTTACAGGTATTCTTCCAGAGAGCAAAGCCCTAAGGACTGGATCTCCCTGTGCCTGCTTTATGATCAGGAATTCCAGTTGATTTATAAGGAAGCAGTTTTGTGTGCCATTCACCCTGGTCTTTTTAACATTGCTTTAAGCTTATTACAGTATATGTATTGGGATTTCTCTGTAAAATGGGTGTAATTTTCTCTGAATATAGGTATGTGACAACAAGAGAAGTTGCTTGCATGCCAGTGCAAATTTGTTCTACATAAAAATGCTGTTAAAAGATACAGCACGGTTATTCTAGTACCTTTCTTTTTTTTTTTTTTTTACTTGAAACGTTAAATCCTTTATAAAGACCATAGCAGGAAAACAGTGTACTTTTTTTTTCAATTGCTAAATATAAAATGTTTGAAATTTTTAATTTTCTTTTATGTGTGTTGTCTCAAAATATGGGGGGAATATAACAAACCAAAACTAATTTTTCGTAGATAGCCATTACATTTCTTTAAACTATTTCGATGCCAATGTGGGTTCTACAGAAGAGAATGGTTTCATAAATTAACTGATTTAAGAGTAGGTACCGGTGTTATACACTTTTTATAAAAAAATAAAAATAAATTTTACGTAGTGAAATCTACCAAGTCTTTTTTGATATTATTATAAGTACTTTAATTTTATTTTCTCATCTCTTTCTGATTTTTCATTTAAAGAATTGCACATATAAGCTTATAGATGATTTATCTATGCTCCCAAAAGGTTATATGGAGCTTAATTCTCTCAGATTCATTTTAAAATGCTTTAAAAAGCCTATTTCAATCTAGTGCTAGAATTTAAAATCCAATTTTCCCCTCTTTTATTGGATTTACTTGGGACACTGTACCTATGCATTAATGATGCTTACAAGTAGGTGCCCATTTAGTTAACAGAAGTACTTCTCCCCATTTTTATTCATGACCCTGCAAGAAAGCAAGAGGAAAATAATAGTAAGTAATATTAGGAAATTAAGAGAGGAGGGATAAACTGAGCAGCAGAATTAAATTACTACAGTCATTGGGCAGGGTATGTGTTGTAATGAGCCCTGGATATTATAAGAGTGATGAATCACAGACCTGTACTCCTGAAACAAATAATACATTATATGTTAACTGAATTCAAAGAAAGAACAATTACTACAGTCATTTAAATTTAAATTTTACAAGCTCAAGATTTTAGGTGAGGGTTGGTTTTTTTTTTTTTTTTTAACCTTTGGCCCATGTGGTTCCCCTCCCTAAAGTTTTCATGATGGCTTCAGTGGTCTATAAACTCCCTAAAACTATTCTAAATTATATACATAAATCTTTCTTGGCGATAATTGCAGTAGTGATTATAAACGTTTTCCTTACATTGTAGAATAAAAGTACTAAACTAAATTAACTGTTAAACTAAATTAACTTTTAAAAAAAGGATGGATGAAATGTGTATTATACTTAAATAAAAATGTTTTTAAGAATAGGTAAGTGAGGGGGACCTAACTGGCTCAGCTGGGTAAAGCATAGGACTTTTGATCTCAGGGTCATAAGTTTAAGCCCCATGTTGGGCATAGAGCCTACTTTTTTTTTTTTTTTTTTAAGATTTTACTTATCTAAAAGAGAGCATGAGCAGGGGGAGGGGCAGCAGGAGAGGGGCAAGTAGACCCTGCTGAGCACTAGCCTGATAGGGGACCAGATCCCAGAACCCTGAGATCATGACCTGAGCCACCCAGGCACCCCCATAGAACTTACTTTTAAAAAATAAATTCTCCCTAAAAAAAAAAGAAAAAAAATGGGATACCTGGGTGGTTCAGTCAGTTAAGCATCCTATTCTTGATTTCGGCTCATGTTATGATCTCAGGGTCGTGGGATCAAGTCCCACGTCAGGCTCTGTGCTAAGTGTGGAGCCTGCTTAAGATTCTTTATCCCTTGGGGCACCTGGGTGGCTCAGTGGGTTAGGCCTCTGCCTTCGGCTCAGGTCATGATCTCAGGGTCCTGGGATCGAGCCCCGCATCGGGCTCTCTGCTCAGCGGGGAGCCTGCTTCCCCCTCTCTCTGCCTGCCTCTCTGCCTACTTGTGGTCTCTATCTGTCAAATAAATAAATAAAATCTTCAAAAAACAAAAAAAAGATTCTTTCTCCCTCTTCCTCACCCCCCAACCCCACTCGCTCACAAGTGCTCTCTCTCTAAATAAAGAAATTAAAATGGGTATGTGAAAGCTTTAGTGTTCCATTGATAAGCTTTCTTGTACTGTAAAAAAGATCATGGCATCTAGTGCAATAGCACTAATTTTTCAAAGTATACTAACAAGTCAGCATAGTGCTTAAGAGCTAAGGCAGGTTGCAGATTTAAGTAGGTTCAAATAACAGTTGTACTAGTCACTGGTTTTAAAAAGTTTAAGTAATTTAAATAACTTCTCCATATACATTTCCACATCTGTAAAATGGGGGAGATAATGGTAGCTACCTCACAACCAAGAATTTAAGTATGAATAGCTTCTTATACTACCTGCGCACGAAGGCTTCGTATTAGCTATGATCGCTGTACTATTAGTTCCATATATGTAAAGATGACGCCTCCTTTTTCCCTGTTTAAAGCCCTTCAAAAGACTGTGTATGTTCACGGTCAAGAGAAAACAAAACATGGAAATTAAGAGTCTGCAGTAGAAGATAAACTTCATGTTCTATAGTGATGTATAATACCCATCTTTCCCTGAAGTTACCCAGAGCACCTTTTTTTAGGGAGTACCATAGCAATTAGGAAATTCTGCTTCCTCATGAATTACTTACTTGTATTTAGTTTCCAAAAATAAGCCCCCAAATAATTGTCACAAGAGTGAATCTCACCTCTTGAAAGGTGAGGTCACTAAAGCAAAGACGGATTTGTATGGCTTGACTATGGAACAGCAAGGGTTTTAAGATGCCTGGTCTAGTTATGTGCCTAACAGTTTAAAGTCTTAAATGTTAACGTTAATTGGTTCACAAACAGTTCTACCTTTAAGAAAATACCTGTGGTATTTCAGTGATAAATAATTTGGTAAATATGTGAATCAAGGCCTTTGGCTCAGCTAATTACATTTTCTCCCATAAAACTTTTGAGCTGTAGGTACTGTTGTAAGGAACCTGGACAGGTCCCCTTCTTGGTGTTAGATGCAGAACTGAAATTGGTTGGAATTGTAAGCAGTAAATAGATTTGTTGTTAGAATGGTTCCATCTAACATTGGTTAATTAAATGGTTTATTTTAACATTGTTTAAAGGTCTAATAAAGTAACTTCCTTTGTAACAACGCATTACTGTGGACTTCTGTTATTTCCATTGTGCAAGGAACATAACAGACTTACCTTATGGGGCGGGGGAACGTGCTTAGAGTCAGTATTTGGTGGGGAGAGTTGGGACTGCAAACCCAGATGTGTTCCATTCAAAAAGCCCCTGGTTTCCTATTTCATTCCTGGTTGCTGTAGTTCTCAACTGGGAAGAATTCTTCCTCGTCAGTCTTTTAAGTTTAGCCCTGAAACAACCGGAGTGTCTCTGACCTCTCCCTGTGTTGAGAAAGGCTGCAGTGCAGTCAGTGGGCAGAAGGAATCACTCTAGGGAAGAGCTGCTTGAGATCCTGGAGGCACGAGTATTCAGGACCTGATTTCAGTCAAGTTCTCCAATACTGCCATGTTCCAAATACCGTGTAAAGAGGGAGTTAAGACAACTTTCATTCCTGACTTCCTCACTCAACGCAAAAAAAAAAAAAAAAAAAAAAGAGTAAGGAATTAAGTGAGCTTATTTACATTAAGAATTGCACGTCTGGGGGGCGCCTGGGTGGCTCAGTGAGTTAAGCCGCTGCCTTCGGCTCAGGTCATGATCCCAGGTCCTGGGTTCAAGCCCCACATCGGGCTTTCTGCTCAGCAGGGAGCCTGCTTCCTCCTCTCTGGGGCGCCTGGGTGGCTCAGTGGGTTAAGCCGCTGCCTTCGGCTCAGGTCATGATCTCAGGGTCCTGGGATCGAGTCCCACATCGGGCTCTCTGCTCAGCAAGAAGCCTGCTTCCCTCTCTCTCTCTCTCTCTCTGCCTTCCTCTCCGTCTACTTGTGATCTCTCTCTGTCAAATAAATAAATAAAATCTTAAAAAAAAAAAAAAAAGAATTGCACGTCTGGATTACTCTGAGGCGACCATGGGACTCCACTGCAGCCAACACAGCCTTTAAAACACTTTCAGAGGGACGCCTGGGTGGCTCAGTTGGTTAAGCAGCTGCCTTCGGCTCAGGTCATGATCCCAGGATCCTGGGATCGAGTCCCACATCGGGTTCCTTGCTCGGCAGGGAGCCTGCTTCTCCCTCTGCCTCTGCCTGACACTCTGTCTGCCTGTGCTCCCACGTGCTCTCTCTCTCTAACAAATAAAATCTTTAAAACACTTTCAGATCTATCTGTCCAGACTATGTTACTCCCCAGGGACAGCTTCGCACGTGTCCAGCATTCTGCACACCTGTGACTATTAGAATGTTTGCAATCAATGTCTGTCTTCCCCACTGTCACCGCACGTCGCGCTCTGTTGGTGGCTCTCGAGGACGGGGACGGGGCGGGATTTGCAGTTCTGGGAAACCGAAACTGCTCACTGCGCAGGGCTCCCTAGCTTCACCCTTAGGGTGAGGGAGGGGCAGGCAGAGGGTGTGGACCAGTTCCGACTCCAGGCAACCCCCAGTCTCCCCGCCCCTCTCGACGAAGAACGAGGAAACCAGCAGCCCCACCAGCCCTGGCCGCAGGGTAGGCGGCGGAGGCCGAGGCCCGTCCGGCGGGCGTGCGCACGCGCACCGGAGCGCGCCGGCCGTCGGTCACGTGGCCCCCGGCCAGGGCTCGCGAAGCCGGAAGTGTCCCGAGGCTCACGGAGGCCGCGGTAGCCCGCTGGAGGTGGTGCGACGGAGACCGGGCGCGGTAAGTGGGGCGGCGCGGGCAGAGGGGCCGAGCCGCGCGGGGCACGAGAAGGGAGGCCCGCAGGGGCTGGCGCGGAGCGCTCCCGCCCCCTGTGGGAAATTGGGATGCTGAGTCAGAGCGGGGGCGGGGCGGGCGACCCGGGAAGCCCAGCACCACCGGAGGCCGAGCCCTGCCGGGACCTTGACTGGGTGGACGCCTCCCGCCCCGGTGTTTGGGGCGTCCGAAACCCGGTAGAATGGTCGTGCGGGCCCGGTCCCTTCCACCTCTACTTCTCGCCCCCCTGGGCTGCCCTCTGACCGGGGCCCTCCCGGGTCAGCGTTCAGCGACGTTGGGCACGAAGAAAGAGGTGGTGCTCTTTACCTGGTATGGGCCCTGGCCGCCCCGGAGAGACGGATCTCCCCCCCCCCCTTTTTTTAAAGAGTTTGACTGCTTTCTACCGCTTTATGAGCGTTGACACGAACAGCAGTGTTCAAATGGTTTGATTTTACAGATGATTCAGGAGACGTTTCGTTAGGGTTTTAGTGATGGTAACCGCGGGGATTGACTAACCGGAAGCTGGAAGCAGAGGACGTCTATTAGTATACACACATATAATGTGAATTCCCAAACATTTCCTTTGGGAAATTGCTTACGGTTTTATCTTCCAGTCCGTTTCCCAGGTATTTTCAGTAGATGGCTTCAAAACAAGGTCTACCCGTTAACTGCCCAGTGCAAAGACCCACTTTTTTCACTCTAGAAGGCTGGATTATTAACATAGTGGTAGAGTTTGGAAATCCTTGAACTTTGTCCAGATGCCTGTCATCAAACTTGTTTTCATCCATAGACAAATGGTAACTTTCGTTTTGGACAGTATGAGGAAGTAGGCTTAAGGCAGGCACTAGTAACATACTTGTTGAGTGCCTGCCTATGGTGTATCAAAATTTGGGGAAGATTTAAAAAGCAAACATCTTGTGGATGCGCTGAGTCATGTTTTAGCATGCTGTTATTGTGGGTTTATTGGAAGATAGTTTCAAAAGACATTTCCCCTCATCATTGTGAAACTAGTCTTAAATCTTCATATAGAGAGCAGATATCTTAGCTGATAAAAGTGCTTATATATTATTCACTAGGTACGTGTGGGTACCTGACTACACTATTTTACATTTACAGTTACCTCAGCACAGTTACAGTAATTAGGGAAGGTTTTTCATTATTGAAAAATATTTGAAAATACTGAAAAGATAGTTGATATTATTAACCTCAGCTGACAGATGTGTATTCCTTGTGAGAAGTGCTTCTTATTTTTATTGCTTATTTCCAATAAGTTGCTGTTTAGATAACATTCCTTATCTAAATTAGATGGATGGTAAAGGTTATATATCTTAATTGTGGGAGGCCACGGTAAGGCTTGAGACGAGAACCAAACCAGGCCCTGACTTGTGCCTCCTTTAAAGGCTGAATAGCTGAACAAAAGGCTTAGGTCGATAAAGTCTAGTAGCACTGAGAAAGGGTCTGTGCTGTGTTGCGTGCTCGCCTACGTGACTTCCCACACATTTGCTAGTCAGATAGAGACGATTTGGCCGGGGTCAGAAATTCTTGGCTGGTCCTTGCTGTCCTTGCACGGGCTATAGACTACACCACTGTAAGACTGTGCTGTGCTTACATAAACTATGTCTTGAGTGGCCTTGAAGTCAGTACATCTGGCGCTAGAGGGTCTGCTATTGGTGCTTGGGAAATAGATAATGGGAAAGCTTGAAGGAGTTTCTGTGCATGTTACAAACTCTTTAGTAATCAGCTAAAAACAGATACTTTCTTATGATTGTTTCTGTTAGCTCTATAATGCCTTGCTGCCTTGAATAAAATTGGCACTATTGGACATCCTCCTTGGTGCTCCTCCTGCCCCCATCTCTTTGTCTCTTAATTTCTTTTCAGCATCCTCTTACCCTTTCGACCCTGGTCAATTTGTCGCGCCGGCCGCGACACTTAATATATAAGATTATTGAAAATGGACCATTCTTTATGTTTCTAATCCTTCTTGGAATATTGGCAGTCATTAATTCATCACTGAATACCTAGTCTGTTCTAATGGACTACAAAGGGATATCAGGATCTGATTTGATCTGATATTACAGCAGATTTAATGTGGCATGGTGAGAATATTGTTTATGCTACTAATTTTTATTCCAACATGGAGCTCAAGTATTTTTAATATCCTTGTAGTAATGTAGTTTTCCAGTTATTAAAGGAGAAGGCTAGGAAGGGGTGGTGCTTTTTTTTTAAATCAACTTTATTTTTTAGAGCAGTTTTAGATTTAGCAAAATTGAGCAGAAGATACAGAGATTTTACTTAATACATAATAGCATCCACTTGCTTATTTTTTAAGACTTTGGTAATATATACTTAATATGTGTATATTTATATACTTGGAGATTGGACAGATTGTCCTTAATTTCACAAGAGTTAGCAGCCTTTCAAGAATAAAAACTTTTGCATCTTTCCATTATGATTGTCAGGCACCATGCAGATGAAATTTTACCTTATGGAAATGTTATGCCATGGCAACAGTTGTTTTCATTAGTATAGCCCTGCCCTTAAAGAAACAAAGCAATTCTTTTCTATACTTCTGTTATATTTTACTTTATGACTTTAAAACACCTTATAATTCATCACAGACTAATCTTTCAAAACTTTTGAAGGAGATAAGTGGCCAGTATCACTCTCCTGAGAAAGATAAAATTAGAAGGGAAATAGATATTTTATGCCGCCCTGGGATAAGTGAGTTAAAATGAGTATATAAGATGTCATTGGTTAATGTTTTTTTTTCAGAGCCCACATGACATTTTAGTCTTTAATATTGTTGGAAGCTTAGATTTTTACATTAGACTGCACTTTTCAGTTTAGCAATAACTAAGTGATGATCTTACTGGAGACTAAAAATAGCTAACATTTGTTCCTTAAATGTGTTGTTCCCTTAAAACAACATGCACTTTTTTTCTTCTCTCTTAGTTTAACAAGAACTCCTGACCAAGCCGAGATGCAGAGCACTTCTAATCATCTGTGGCTTTTATCTGATATTTTAGGCCAAGGAGCTACGGCAAATGTCTTTCGTGGAAGGCATAAGGTTGGTTCAGAGAAAACTGTGAAGGCTTTTTATCACTGTATATGTTCTCTTTGGGGAAGCACACTTGTACTAAAATGTGAGACTTGATGAGACTCGATGTTTTCGCTTACCAAAGAGAGTTCTTGTTTTTGTGGTTCAAGTATAGCTTGTGTTAGAGTTAGTTATACCTACCTGATAGTGGCAGAGGTTATGTGTTGGGAGTGGAGAAAAAGAGATTGGTTTAAAAAAGGGACTGGGGGGGGCGCCTGGGTGGCTCAGTGGGTTAAGCTGCTGCCTTCGGCTCGGGTCGTGATCTCAGAGTCCTGGGATCGAGCCCCGCATCGGGCTCTCTGCTCAGCGGGGAGCCTGCTTCCTCCTCTCTCTCTGCCTGCCTCTCTGCCTGCTTGTGATCTCTCTGTCAAATAAATAAAATCTTTTTATAAATAAATAAATAAATAAATAAATAAATAAGGAAGGAAGGAAGGAAGGAAGGAAGGGACTAGGAAGATTGGTGTTGTGCCTTTTGATTCTTTCCCCAACCTAGTCCTTGTAGTGAATGACCTCACTAGCAGAGAAGTTCCTTATGGCAGTGAGTGCATTGGGGTGGGCTGCAGATGAAGGAAGTATTCAAAGGCAGATGTATAGTTTGAGGGGAATCCACAGATGATTCTGATATGCTGTATTACAGTTTCATGTCCGAGCAAACAGCATCCTACAAGGTAGATTGAAATTAAAAGAGATTATCAGCAAGGAGCCCACACTTCAAAGGTATGAGGTAAACAGAACTTGTTAGTGGAAGTGAGAATAGAATAAAAAGCTAATCTTGGAGGCACTTCAAGAACCAAGAAAGAGGGACGCCTGGGTGGCTCAGTTGGTTGGATGACTGCCTTCGGCTCAGGTCGTGATCCCAGGGTTCCCGGATCGAGTCCCACATCGGGCTCCCAGCTCCACGGGGAGTCTGCTTCTCCCTCTGACCTTCTCCTCGCTCATGCTCTCTCTCACTGTCTCTCTCTCAAATAAATAAATAAAATCTTTAAAAAAAAAAAAAAAAACACAAAAAAGATTTTCTGTCAGATTCTATATTGGAAGATGAAATTAAAGATAATTAAAATAACTTAAAATGAAGAAATTTAAGATCATTAAAGTTTCTATTCTGGAAAGGAAGCTGGAAAAATAATAGGGGAAAAAATCTTTTATAATGCAAATAATCCACTAATATTTCAGCACTGTGAACTCTTTTTGACTAAATGATATTTGGAGACTTTTAAGTTCTTGTTTTCAGAAACAAGAGCTTTAAATATTTGAGTAAGGAGGAGTTTCATGTTTTCCTATAGCTGTGTGATTGCCAGTCAGTTCTGTCAGAAAGAATAAGATAAGCATTCAGAGGGGAGGGGCTGTTTCCTCTGAGGAGAGACGCTGACTGTAAACAGCCTCTGGTTCGTAGCGACTGAATCAGAAGTGTCATACAGCTTTTAGCCTTTTTCCCTCAGATTCCAGAATTGTCCACAGGTTCTGGGTTCTTTATCAAGTCCATATGGTCAACTTTGGATATTCCTGCCCTAGAAATTGTTTTTGTTTTATGCCCTGTGCCAAGAAGAAAAGAAAATAGGTGGTGACACAAGATTTAGTGTTGAGACCACATCTGTCTGTCTGTCTTCCTGTGACCCAAATTAACTTAACAAACTTTAATAATCACTTGGTACGTGACAGGCACTGTGACAGATCTAGTGAACATAACCGCAAATAACGTGCAGTTCCTTCCCACAAAGAGTTTTGGGTTTAGCTGGTGTTGGAAAGGATGTAAATTGGAAACTGATGGGATAATAGGTAGTCAGTAGTGACAGAAATTAGGGGAGGCATATTCCATGTATTCTGGTCCTCTTTCCTTACTTAGATACTTAGTGTCCTTCATTTAAGTTCCTATATATAGTAGGCATTCTGCAAATGTTTGTGGAATAAAAGAATGAAGAATGAGGACAGATTAGACCACCCTAAGAGAACCCAAAGTTCTTCTTCAAAGGGAACAGAAATGTATTTTATCCCATATAGTCAGAAGGCCTAAAATAAGGATTTGAGAGTCATAGGAATTTACTTAAAAGACTGTGAAGAGTCAGTTTAATATTCAGTCCCTAGTATTCTTCCCACAGATGTATTTTGAGAAATCATGTTTGTTCTCAGTGACATCAATTTCAGAGGTTTAGGACTATGCCTGAAAAATCCTGCTTGTCCTTAACTATTTAAGAATTTTTTTTTCCAGGGCGCCTGGGTGGCTCCGTGGGTTAAGCCTCTGCCTTTGGCCCAGGTCATGATCTCAGGATCCTGGGATCGAGCCCCACATTAGGCTCTCAGCTCAGCAGAGAGCCTGCTTCCCCTATCTCTCTGCCTGCCTACTGTGATCTCTCTCTCTCTGTCAAATAAATAAATAAAATCTTAAAAAAAAAAAAAAAAGATTCTTTCTCTCCCTCTGCACTTCTTCTTCCTTTTTTTTAAAAGATTTTATTTATTTATTTACTTGACAGACAGAGATCACAAGTAGGCAGAGAAGCAGGCAGAGAGAGAGGAGGAAGCAGGCTCCCCACTGACCAGAGAGCCCGATGCGGGGCTCGATCCCAGGACCCTGGGATCATGACCTGAGCTGAAGGCAGAGGCTTTAACCCATTGAGCACCCAGGCGCCCCTCCCTCTGCACTTCTAAAAAAAAAAAGAAGAAGAAAAAGAAGAATTTTTTTTTCCTCTCCCCCTTTTTAAAATTAATTGTTTTTATTAACTTATAATGTATTATTTGCCCTGGGGTACAGGTCTGTGAATCATCAGGCTTACACACTTCACAGCACTCACCATTTTATTTAAGAATTTTTCTTTTAAGGTTTTATTTATTTATTTATTTGACAGAGATCACAAGTAGGCAGAGAGGCAGGCAGAGAGAGAGAGGAGGAAGCAGGCTCCCCACCGAGCAGAGAGCCCGATGCAGGGCTCGATCCCAGGACCCTGAGATCATGACCTGAGCCAAAGGCAGAGGCCTAACCCACAAGCCACCCAGGCACCCCTATTTAAGAATTTTTAACCATGATATTAGTTAGACCTTTTTGTATTACCGCCTGGAATGACCAAATTTCCAAATTTACTATTTGTTATTCAAAGTATATTACTTCCGTAGTCTGTCTCTTTCTCATTGAGCTGTTTTTAGTTACTAGTGTATGTGATGAATGTGTATGTATATGTTCATCATAATGAAGTTAGGGGCACCTGGGTGGCTAAGTGGGTTAATTAAGCCTCTGCCTTTGGCCAGGTAATGATCCCAGGGTTCTGGGATTGAGCCTGCTTCCTCCTCTCTCTCTGCCTGCCTCTCTGCCTACTTGTGATCTCTGTCAAATAAATAAATAAAATCTTTAAAAAAAAATTATGGTGAAGTTAAAGGGAAGAGCTATAGGAAGGATGTGTTGATTTTCCTATATGTATACATTTAACCCTTAAACAACGTGGGTTTGAACTGTGTGGGTCCACTTATATGTGAATATTGTCTTCAATACATACAGTACAGTACTGTAAATATATTTTCTTTTCCTTATGATTTCTTATAACATTTTCTTTTCTGGCTTTATTGCAAGGATACATGTAACATAGAAAATATACACTAATCAATTGTTTATATTCTCAGTAAGGCTGCAGCAGTAAGCTATTGGTAGTTAAATCTTTGGAGAGTCAAAGGTAAATACGGATTTTTGACCGCACAGGGGGTCAGCACCCTTAACCCTCATTGTTCAAGGGTCGGCTATATGTAGATCCCAACTACATGGAGATCCTTTAAATATTCCTCCTCTGTGCTTTGAGTTAGGGACAGTGAATGACAGGTGACTGTGCAGTTGAATAAAGGGAAAACAGTACATTCCCACACATATGCCAGTAATCTCACAGGTATGATTTGGACTACAAAAGTATGGAAAATGCTAATCTGGATCACAGTGGGCACTTTGCAATATTGTATTATTTTCCCCAGTTGCTCCTCTGTTAGGATTCTCCTAATTTTAGATTAAGTTGAAAATAAGTATCCTCAAGAGAAATCTTGTGGTATATTTTGGTAGATAGATTTAGGTAGTTAGATTTAGCAGTGTTCTTACTCTGGTTGAACAAATAGGAAAACGGTGTAATTAAACTGTGGTTTGGTTGTTATTCTATTTTCATGTTGTCTGAAAATGGGTGGTAAGCTAGAGTGAGGGAGGTGTGATCATGTCACATAGATTGTGGTCTCCAAATAGTGATCTTGATGAGAGGTTGTGAAGCAGTTAAATGGGTTTTTGTTGTTGTTGTTGCTGTTTTAAAGATTTTATTTATTTATTTATTTATTTGTCAGAGAGAGAGCGAGCGAGCACACAAGCGGGGCAGAGCGTCAGGCAGAGGTGGAGAGAGAAGCAGGCTCCCTGCCGAGCAAGGAGCCCGATGCGATGCAGGATTTGATCCCAGAACCCTGGAATCATGACCTGAGCCAAAGGCAGCGGCTTAACCGACTGAGCCACCCAGGCGTCCCAGGCAGTTAAATGGTTTTAAGAGAAAAGATCATGAGATTCTGACTAAGAAAAAGATTGTCAGCTTCTGAGGTGATTTTGGCTATGAGCAGTGAATCTGTGTGGAAAGCTATGGAAAGGGCATCAAAGCCGGCATAGCACGGAGATCCTGACAGACAGGCAGCCATGAAATATCTTTAGGCAGGTGGTGCTTAAACCCCAAAGTCAAAGAGGAAATGATCTTTCCACTTGCTCCAGGGAAGTTCAACCTTGGATTATGGGAAAAGTAAGATTAAACTCAAAGAATCTGGACTGACCACCAAGGAGAGGCTTGCCACTTAGAATGACTGGGAGGAGGTGGGAGGGTCTGGAAGAGAGCCTTAAAGCAAAGTTAATATGAAGAATATAAGAAGGTGATGTTTACCTGAAATTAAGCATTTGCACCTCTAAGAGTGCCTCCAGCTACAGTTGTGCATTGTAATTTTCTTTGCAATCTACTTCAGTATTCCATGAGAGAGTGAGAGTGGGGTGCTGCAGGTACATCCATAGAGAAAAGGAAATGTCTTTGATCCTCTAAGAGAAGGCTCTGTAAAGAAACAATCTTGGGGCACCTGGGTGGCTCAGTGGTTAAGTGTCTGCCTTTGGCTCAGGTCATGATCCCAGGGTCCTGGGATTGAGCCCTGCCTTGGGCTCCCTGCTCAGCAAGAAGCCTGCTTCTCTTTCTCCCACTCCTCCTGCATGTGTTCCCTCTCTTGCTGTGCCTTTCTCTGTCAAGTAAATAAATAAAATCTTTAAAAAGGAAAAAAAAAAAAAGAAACAATCTGCTCTAGTCATCTAGGTGAAGTTGCAGAAAGATCTCCAAGGCAGCAGTGATGCAATCCAGTGAGGATAGGCTACTTGAACCTGACCAACTCCAGCTTCTACTTCCATACGCACATCTGCACACACACAGTATTACAGCTAGGGAGTGATGTTTTTCTTTTTTTTTTTTTTTTTAAGATTTTTTTTTTTAATTCTCTGACTGAGAGAGAGGGAAGAGAGAGAAACATGCACAGGGGGAAGGGTCAAGGAAAAGGAAGAAGCAGGCTCCTCACCAAGCATGGAGCCCAACATGGGTCTCGATCCCAGAACCCTGGGATCATGTGAGTCAAAGGCAGAGGCTTAACCGAATGAGCCACCAGGCACCCATTTTTCTTTTCCTTGACCCTTGACCCTTTTCTTTTCCTTTTTTTTAAGATTTTGTTAATTTATTTTGAGAGAGAGAGTGCAAATGTGTGCAATTGGGGGGAGGGGCAGAGAGAGAGAGAATCTTAAAGCAGACTCCCCACTGAGCGTGGAGCCTGATTCAGGGCTTAATTCTATGACCCATGACATCGTGACTGGAGCTGAAACCAAGAGTAGGGCACTTAACTAACTGAGGCACCCAGTTGCTCTGGAGAATTTCTTAACGGTTAATTTCATTACTTTGAGGTTTTTGTTTTTTGGTTTTTGTTTTTTTGAGATTTTATTTGTCAGAGGGAGAGAGAACATGAGCTGGGAGAGCTGCAGGCAGAACAAGTAGAGGGAGAAGCAGGCTCCCCACTGATCAGGGAACCCGATGCAGGACTGGATCCCAGGACCCTGGGGTGATGACCTGATCCAAAGATGGACGCTTAACCAAATGAGCCATCCATGCATCCCTATTTTGAGCTTCTTAGTGAAATTTTGTATATGGAGTATAGTTTTCAATCTCTCTTTTCCTGTTTTGTTTAAATTATTAAGCCCTGGAGAAACCCTTCTAAAATACTACTTTCCTATCTAAAATATACTTTCACATTTGATATTACTAGAGCTCTTCTTATATGTGACTGTCTTTGCCTCATATAATGGAAGCTTTTTTTTTTTTAACTTTTATGTATTTGTTCATTTTTAAGTAGACTGTAGGTCTAGTGTGGGGCTTGAACTCAAGACCCTGAGATCAGCAGTTGCATGCTTTACTGACTAAGCCAGCCAGGCACCCGTGGAAGCTTTTTAATTTGAAAGAAAGCCTTTACTTCATTTCGAAGCATACAATTTGAGAGAAATTTGGAGCAGCTGACCAATTGATTTTAGCTCTAAAAAAATCAAGAGCTCTAGTACAGTTACCTATGCTTAAATATTATTTGGGTGTTCTGTAAGATAAATAAGTTGCTATAGTTAGTTCTAATAGTACCTTTTAATCTTCTTTATAATACTGTAGATAAATAAAATCTTTCTTTTTTTTTTAGAAAACTGGTGACTTATTTGCTATCAAAGTATTTAATAACATAAGCTTCCTTCGTCCAGTGGATGTTCAAATGAGAGAATTTGAAGTGTTAAAAAAACTCAATCACAAAAATATTGTCAAATTATTTGCTATTGAAGAGGAGGTAAGTAGTCAAGCTTTAGTTAATCTTATCTTATTTATTGTAATTATTGCGATCCGGGAGAAATGACCTAATATAAAAAATTGTTTTATAAACAATGAAGTTTTTTAAGTGATGAAAATTAGAGCTCATCTAACCAAATATCCTGTCCTCAAAGATTTTTTTTTTTGTCCTCAAAGATTCTTGAAGAGATATAACAATGGAAATAAAGTATAATGGAATCAGAAAAAGTAGTATATTTCTTATACTAGGCTGTGGTTACCAGTATTTTTACTAGAAATAAAAACTGAGTGAAGTTAAATTGACATAATTATAAAAGGAGCAAGTCAAACAATACGAAGAAGGCTTTGTAAAAGAATAAAAATCCTAGGAATCCAGAAATTAATACAGTATATAAGTACATACTGTATACGTTAATACAGTATATAAAAGATACAGTTGACTTTAGGAAGAAACTGAAAAGAAGAATGTCATTAGGAAGAAAGAAAGAATGTCATTAGAAAGATGTTCATTGCTGCCCTGTTTATGATAAAGAATGGTTAAATAAGTTAGAATATGTGATGGATAGTTACTCAGTTTGTTACACTCGAGGTTAAGAATGTAGCCATCCAGGGACACCTGGGTGGTGCAGTCGTTCAATGGACGCCTTTGGCTCAGTTCATGATCCCAGGGTCATGGGATTGAGCCCTACATTGGGCTCCCTGCTTGGCAGGAAGTTGGCTTCTCCCTTTCCTACTCCCTCTGCTTGTGTTCCCTCTCTCATTGTGTCTCTCTCTGTCAAATAAATAAATAAAATCTTTAAAAAAAAGAATGTAGCCTTCTACCTGCCAGGTTTGTTCAAGATCTCTGATAGCAGCTGCAGAAGAGTTTGGCATACTGTACAAAGAGAACAGTCCCCAGAAGACTCTGCTTTTTCAGACACTAGCTGCAAGTTCAACAGTCCCCTAGGGCTACCATCACATCACACCAGCTGGCTACAAATCTGGGGCTCCCCATGACTGTCCCCAGATTTTTTTTTTAAGATTTTATTTATTTATTTAACAGGGAGAGAGATCACAAGTAGGCAGAGAGACAGGCAGAGAGAGAGGGGGAAGCAAGCTCCCTGCTGAGCAGGGAGCCCGACTCAGGGCTCGATCCCAGGACTCTGGGATGATGACCTGAGCTGAAGGCAGAGGCTTTAACCCACTGAGCCACCCAGGCACCCCCCAGATTTGATAATATGCTAGAATGTTGAATGACTCAGGATGCCTGGGTGGCTCAGTCAGTTAAGTGTCCAGCTCTCTTTTTTTTTTTTTTAAGATTTTATTTATTTATTTGACAGAGAGAATGACAGTGAGAGAGGGAACACAAGCACGGGGAGTGGAAGAGGGAGAAGCCAGCTTCTTGCCAAGCAGGGAGTTGGATTCAGGGCTCGATCCCATGACCTTGGGATCATGACCTGAGCCAAAGGTAGATACTTAACAACTGAGCCACCCAGGTGCCCTGAATGTCCAACTCTTGATTTCTGCTCAGGTCATGATCTCAGGGTCCTGGGATTGAGCCCCACATTGACCCTCGAACTCTGGTTTCGGTTCTCTCCTTTTTCCCCTGCCCCTCCCCCCTGCTCATATGCTCACGCTTTCTAAATAAGTAAGTAAGGTCTTAAAAAAAAAATGTTGGGGCACCTGGGTGGCTCAGTGGGTTAAAGCCTCTGCCTTCGGCTCAGGTCATGGTCCCAGTGTCCTGGGATCGAGCCCCACATCAGGCTCTGTGCTCTGCAGGGAGCCTGCTTCCTCCTCTCTCTCTATCTGTCTGCCTCTCTGCCTACTTGTGATCTCTGTCTGTCAAATAAATAAATAAAATCTTTAAAAAAAAAAAATGTTGAATGACTCAGAGAACTCAGGAAAGGAATGTTGTTACAGTTTTATTCTAGCAAAAGAAGACAAATTAGAACTAGTCAAAGGAAGAAATTCATAGAACAGAATATAGGAGGATTCTATAGGAGGATTCCAAACATGAATCTTCCTTTTCCTCATAGATACAGTACCCTCTTAATATTGATGTATGATAGTATACACAAAATATTGCCAGCCTCAGAAACTCACCTGAGCCTTTGGTGTCTAGTATTTCTGTTGGGACTCAATCACATACTGCCTGCATGGCTGACTTTGTCTTTAGCCCTTTCCAGAAGTTCAGGCTAATACCTTTAGTTGTGTTTTCCTTTGGAAATTGAGATGGACTTGTACATCCTAAAACCTCCATCATAAATCACATCATTAGACTGTTAATGGCCAAAGCCCCCATTCAGAGAAAGACTTCTAGCAGACAGGATACTCCAGATGCCTAGTAATCACCTGTTAGTAGCCAAAGCCAAACAAAAGCCTGACCTCTCTTGGGGTGAAATTTATTCTTCACTACACAATAGTTAAGTAGTAATGAAAAGAGGTATTTACCAAAGTTTTAATTATCTGGAAACATGTTTATGTATAATGTTATGTCAGAAAAACAGGATTAAAAATAAATACACAGTGTGATCTTGAATATACAGTATCATGTTGTATCTCTTATGTGATTTGATAGATAAGAAATAGACTGAAAGGAAATGCACCAAAATATTAGCATAATTATCTCCAGGTAATGGAATTGTGGGTATTTCCCAAGTTTTCAACCATCAACAACATATTACTTCATTATTTAAAAACAAAAATCTTTTAAAGTTATTTCTCTCTTTCTATAACTACTCAATAGTAGAGAAATTTAAAATAGTTTATAAAAGGGGGCACCTGGGTGATTCGGTTGGTTAAGTGGCTGCCTTCAACTCAGCTTATAATCTCGGGGTCCTGGAATCGAGTTCCGGTTCTGGCTCTCTGCTCAGTGAGGAGTCTGCTTCTCCCTCTGCCCCTCCCCTCAGCTTGTGTCCCCGCCCCCCCATCAAATAAATAAATAAAATCTTTTTAAAAATAAAATAGTTTATGAAAGTGTTTTGGGGGGCCACCTGAGTAGCTCAGCTGTTTAAGTGACTGCCTTTGGCTCAGGTCATGTTCTTGGAGGCCCAGGATCAAGTCCCATATCAGACTCCCAGCTCCCTGCTCAGTACGAAGTCTGCTTCTCCCTTTGACTTTACCCCCTTGTGCTCTCTATCTGCTTCTCCCTCTGACTCCCCCTCTCATGCTCTCTCTCTCTCATATAAATAAAATCCTGGGGTGCCTGGTGGCTCAGTCATTAAGCATCTGCCTTGGGCTCAGGTCAGAGCTGAGTTGAGCTCCTTGCTTGGCAGGAAGCCTTCTCCCTCTTCCACCCCCCCCTGCTTGTATTCCCTCTCTTGCTGCTTCTCTTTCTCTCTATCAAATAAATAAATAAATAAAATCTAAAAAACAATAAAAGTGTTTTGGGGATATGCAGGAAAAATTATAAAAGGAAGGAAGGATAAAAAAAATTGGAAATAACCACAAAAAAAATTGGAGATGAATACTGGATTTTAAGACTCATAATCACATTTTCAAGTTCCTGAAGTGGGAACGTATCTTATAATCAGTGTATATATGTAATTTGGTAGTATTTCTTTTTCCCTAAAAAGCTGTTATTAAATTGGTGATGTTTCTTATAATCAATGATTCATTAAAAGGTTTGAAACAAATCAGCAGCTCATATGCAAATCAGCAAGCTCAGACTGCTGTGAGGGGGACCACTAGGCTCTTCTGCCATCTGTTTGTTTTTAAGACTAGCACTCCATTCCCTGAAGTGGAAGTACTTGTCATGAGAAGAATTTCAAGTGTTTTAAGAGATCTGTTCAAACATTAATGTTGTAAATGTACTATTATGTATTAGAAATTAAAGAAATTTTTAAAGAACCATTATAACAGTGTAGCAGTGATTTTTTTTCTATTTCACATTTAGCCAGCTTTCATTGTGGTTTGAGCATCTTTCAAAAACAAATCCAATAGGAATTTAGAAACTGTTAATCATTATATGAGTATAGTCAATAGGTAGTTAACAAATCCCAGGTAAAGCAATTCATAGTGTGTTCATTATGTAGTATATTCTACATTTAAGTGAAATCAGGTAAGTACTAGCCTATAATAAAAACTTTTATATTGAGTCTCAATCAGTGATTTTTTTTTTTCCAGACAACAACAAGACATAAAGTGCTTATTATGGAATTTTGTCCATGCGGAAGTTTATACACGGTTTTAGAAGAGCCATCTAATGCCTATGGACTACCAGAGTCTGAATTTTTAATTGTTTTGCGAGATGTGGGTATGTTTGTTTATATGATTTTCTAAATATATGTGTATATAGATATACGTGTGATTTTATAGTTATATGTGTATGTAATTTAATGACATAAGGGTTTTTTTGGTTTTTTTTTAAGATTTTATTTGAGAGACAGAAAGAGATCACGAGTGGTGGGAGGAGTAGGGGGAGGAGCAGACTCCGCACTGAGCAGGGAGCCCAGCCCAATGCCGGGCTCAACCCCAGTACCCTGGGATCATGACCTGAACCAAAGGCAGATTATTAATCAGCTGAGCCACCCACGTGCCCCAAGAATTTTTTTTTTTAAAGTAGGCTCCAGACTCAGCATGGAGCCCAACACGGGGCTTGAACTCATGACCCCAAGATCAAGACCCAAGCCATAATCGAGTCTAACCCTTAACCAACTGAGACACCTTGGTGCCCCTAACGACATAAGAATTGTAAATATGTTATTTTTGTATTCAAAACCGAAGATCTTTATGCAGTACTTTCTTAGATACAACACCAGGAGTTTAAATACACAAAGAAAAAATAGATAAGCTGGACTTCATCAACATTAAAAACATTTGTGTTTCAGAGGACAATATCAAGTAAGTGAAAAGACAACCCACAGAACAAGAGAAGTTATTTGCAAATCACATATATGATAAGGAATTTTGATCCTAACAACTTAATCAAAAGACAACGCAATTTAAAAATGGGCAAAAGAAAAAAATAAGTAAATAAAAATAAATAAAAATGATAAACATCTCTCCAAAGAAGGTGAACATATATGGCCAATGAGAACATAAAAAGAAGATCAAGATTATTAGTCATTAGGGAAATGCAAATCAAAACTACAAAGTGATACCACTTCATACTCACTAGCATGGCCAAATCAGAAAGATAAAATGGGCACCTGGGTGGCTCATTCCATTGAGTGTCCAATTCCTTGGTTTGAGCTCAGATGATGAGCTCAGGGTCATGTGATTGAGCCTGGTCTTGGGCACCTCACTCCCCAGGGAGTCTGCTTAAGGTCCTCTCCCTCTGCCCCTCCCTCTACTCATGAATGTTCTGTCTCTCTTGTTAATTAATTATTTTTTTTTAAAAAGACAACAAAAGCAGGTGTTGGCAAGGATGTGAAAAAGTTGGACCCGAATATATAGGTGGTGGGATCGTAAAAAAGTACAGCCACTTGGGAAAATAGTCTAGCAGTTCCTCAAAAGATTAAACATAGAATTACCATGTGACTTAGCAATTCCAATGCTAGGTATTTACCCAAGAATTAAAAACTTGTCCACACAGAAACTTGCATACCAATATTCCTAATAGCCAAAAGTGGAAGTAGCCCAAGTGTCCATCAACTGATGTATAAATAAAATGTCCATTATCCATGCAATGACATATTACTCGTTCATGAAAAAGAAAAATGGGGCACTTGACTCGCTCAGTCGGTGGAGCATGTGACTCTTGATCTTGGGGTCATGAGTTGGGCCTAGAGCTTACTTAAAAAAAAAAGAGAGAAAGTAGTGATACATGCTATAAAATGGATGCACCTTGAAAAATGATGCTAAGTGAAGGAAACCAGCCACAAAGGTCATAATATTTATGATTTTGTTCATATGAAATGTCCAGAATAGGCAAATCCATAGAAACAGAAAGCAGATTAGTCATTTCCAGCAGTTTGAGGGGATGGCAGCTATGAGGAGTGACTGCTAACAGGTATGGGGTTTCTTTTTGGCATAATGAAAATGGTCTGAGAATAATGGTGATGGTTGTACACTTTGACTCTTCTAAACACTACTCAGTTGTATACTTTAAAAGGCTGAATTTTATGATACATGAATTTTATCTCAAAGCTATTTAAAAAAAAAAAAGAATATGGCAACCAAAGGGAATAACATCTTCTTGACGAGAAGTGAATCAGTATTTGAGGAATGGGAAAAGTCCAGTGATAAAGAAGGCATAAGGTTAGTGGGAATTCTTGAACTTGATAGTGGAAGCAGTGTGGAGACCCTTTAGGTGAGGATAAGATGAGAGAAAAACAATGTATGCTACAGCCCGTTTAACCAAGTAGAAGTTATAGATAATTGATGACTTCCTAAGTGTACAGGTAGCCTTGAATTTTCATAATTGAATGTGATACCCATAAGCTTATTTTTGTATGTTATATTTGGACATTCATCTATCAGCTGTCAAATGTTTCAAACTAGTGTTCAATGGCACTGCTTGTCAGTTAGCCAAAACAGATTAATTTCAGCAATGTAGCCCCTTTACCCTTAAAAAAAAAAAAAAAAAAAAAAAAAAGGAAAATGACCTTTGAAGAACAGCTTTAAGCATGTAAGAAATATATTCTTATGGAAGCCAGTCTGACACTTTGCCTCAATTACTTTTTTACTGTTTTATGTATTGAGTCCAGTTTACTATTTTATGGAATTTTTCTCCAAGCTAAAGAAATATGAAACTGTGGTGAAAGATTGGCAATTTCTCAGGAATCATTATTTTTAAGTTTAGGCACTTTACCCACATGTATATAACCAGAAGTAATTCAGGAAGTCTTTATGCTGAAGACCATTTTGTTCCATTTCCTAATACTATTGAATTAAGAGAGATTGGACTCTTCCCTAAACCATATTGATCCTTATTCTTAAACTGTTTTACTCAGACATGAGATATAAAATGTAAACACCATCTGTTATTTCTTTGGTAAAAATGATTTTAGACCAACTTACGGAAAAACATACTTAGTGAATGTGGATGAATTTGATGTGCATACACATGTACATAGATGCCTACATTATGATTTCCTTTGTTTTATTTTATCAAGTCGGTGGAATGAATCATCTCCGAGAGAATGGCATAGTGCACCGTGATATCAAGCCAGGGAATATCATGCGTGTTATAGGGGAAGATGGACAGTCTGTGTACAAACTCACAGATTTTGGTGCAGCTAGAGAATTAGAAGATGATGAGCAGTTTGTTTCTCTGTATGGCACAGAAGAATATTTGGTAAGTCTTGTATCACTTATTTAAAGCTGAATATGTTGTAAATATGGGTGACTGGTCAACTATAAAATGTCACTAACTTTTATGACAAAAATTAAGCTTTTATTCTCATGTGTATGGTGTGTAATGAGGGAATTAGATATTGCCATCTAGCAATGCTGTTACTTTTCTTTTAAAGATTCTTTTAAGTTTTATAACACTCAAGTTCTTTAATTTTTCTAATGCTGTGGATCTATATTAAGAGAAAAAACTATATATATGTTTCAGAAGCATGTAGCTAGTAAATGCTCCCTTTTTTGGATCACAGCAGTTAATATATATTACAGGTTTGTTATAATGATACCCCTATAGAGCAAATTTCGTTATAATTCTGAAGCAGAAGATTCTATTCAGGGAGGTCGGTTATTGAAAGACAGAAAGGAACATTATTAGAAACACAAAAAATGAAATGCTTTTGAAAAGATCTAACTTGAAATGCTAGAAAGCTAGAAAAGCTCTGTGTTTCAAACTGTGTAGGTGTGTTTGTATAAAGTTAGTAAGCATTTGAAACACTTAAGAAGGGGCGCCTGGGTGGCTCAGTGGGTTAAGTCTCTGCCTTCAGCTCGGGTCATGATCTCAGGGTCCTGGGATGGAGCCCTGCGTCGGGCTCTCTGCTCGGCAGGGGGCCTGCTTCCCCCCTCTCTCTGCCTGGCTCTCTGCCTACTTCTGATCTCTCTCTGTGTCAAATAAATAAATAAAATCTTTAAAAAAAAAAAGAAACAAGAAAATATACTTAAAAGTAAGTATATTTAATTTTTCAAGGAACCACCATACTATTTTCCACAGTGGCTGTGCCAGTTTACATTCCCACCAACAGTGCCTGAAGATCCCCTTTTCTTTACATCCTTGCCAACACTTGTTATTTCTTGTCTTTTTATTGCTAGCCATCCTGACTGGTGTGAGGTGGTATCTCATAGTTTTGATTTGCATTTCCCTGATAATGAGTGATGTTGAGCATCTTTCCCTGTGACCACTGGCCATCTGGATGTCTTCTTCAGAAAAATGTCTTTTCGGGGCACCTGGGTGGCTCAGTGGGTTAAAGCCTCTGCCTTCAGCTCCGGTCATGATCCCAGGGTCCTGGGATCGAGCCCCACATTGGGCTCTCTGCTCAGCAGGGAGCCTGCTTCCTCCTCTATCTCTCTCTGCCTACTTGTGATCTCTGTCAAATAAATAAATAAAATCTTTAAAAAAAAAAGAAAAATGAAAAATGTCTTTTCAGATCTTCTGCCCATTTGTTAATTAGCTGGTTTATGGTTTTTTGGTTATGAGTTGTATGAGTTCTTCTTTTTTTCTTTTTAAGATTTTATTTTTAAGTAATCTCTATACCCAACAAGCAGCTTGAACTAACACCCCAAGATCAAGAGTCGCAGACTCCACTGATTAAACCAGTTAGGTGCCCCTGTATGAGTTCTTTATACGTCTTGGATATTAACCCCTTACCAGAGATATCATTTGCAAATATCTTCACCCATTTAGTAGGTTGCCTTTTTGTTTCATTGATGGTTTCCTTTGCTGTGCAAAAGCTTTTCATTTTGGTGTAGTCCCAGTAGTTTATTTTTGCTTTCATTTCCTTTGCCTGTGGTAACTACACATATAGTGCTAAGCTTTGTGTAATGTATAGAATTTTGTTTGTTGGTTGGTTGGTTTTTTTAAAAGACTTTTTAAATTTAGAATTTTTTTTTAATATTTATTTATTTGACAGAGAGAGATCACAAGTGGACAGAGAGGCAGGCAGAGAGGGAAGAAGGAGGCTCCCTGCTGAGCAGAGAGCCTGATGTGGGGCTCGATTCCAGGACCCTGAGACCATGACCTGAGCCGAAGGCAGAGGCTTTAACCCACTGAGCCACCCTGGTGCCCCTAGAATTATTTTTTTTAAAGTAGGCTTCCCACCCAGTGGGGCTCAAACTCACAACCCTGAGATCAAGAGTTGCATGCTCTATCCACTGAGCCACCCAAGCGCCCCTGTAATTATTAATCACTGTGTTACATACCTGAAACCAATGTAACTTGTATGTCAACTATATTTCATTAACAAAAATTTAAAATAAGAAGTAAGTACATTTAACATGTAGTCAGGAAGTTTATAATAAAAAACTATCACTAGGGGCTGCCTGGGTGGCTCAGTGGGTTAAGCCTCTGCCTTCAGCTCAGGTCATGATCCCAGGGTCCTGGGATCGAGTCCCACATCGGGCTCTCTGCTAGGCGGGGAACCTGCTTCCTCCTCTCTCTCTCTCTCCTTGTGATCTCTCTCTCTCTGTCAAATAAATAAAATCTTTAAAAAAAAAAAAAACTATCACTAATTGC
This sequence comes from Lutra lutra, assembly GCF_902655055.1. Lineage (NCBI taxonomy): Eukaryota > Metazoa > Chordata > Mammalia > Carnivora > Mustelidae > Lutra > Lutra lutra. Next base: position 92,349,680 of record NC_062285.1, read on the forward strand.
CTCTGGCTCTGGACTTCATCTTTAAAGACTTAAAGGGCGCTGCAGTGGCTCAGTTGGTAGAGCATCTGACTCTTGATCTCGGCATGAATTTGAGTCCCAAGTTGGGTATAGGGATTACTTAAAAAAAAAAAGAAAAAAAAAAAAGAAAGTATTGGATTCTGTGACTTCTTTCCAGTTGGATTCTGCTGTTGTAAACTTATACCATGAAGAATAAAGTATAGCTGCCCCATAGCTTTATTCAGATTATTCTAAGTCTAGCATGAATGAGGGTCTCTTAAATTGTTCTGTTAAATAAATAAATAAATATTGTTCTGTTAATAGTATATAACCCCAAATTAGTCTGTACTTATATTTTGATAATCTTTTAATAAGAATACCCCAAAATGGATTATATTCATCCAACAAATATATATGGGGTGCCTACTGTGTGCCAGGCACTGTTGGAGGCCCTGGAGCTTCTATGGTGAATGAGATGCATGAGATTCCTGAGTTGGAGTTATAAGCAGAGGCTAGCCAGAACATATAGCCTAGTGGTTTCAACTCCGTATGATCACTCCCTTTTTATAATAAATGTTTTGCAATGTTCCCTTCAGTATCTTGAAATGAAATGCTTAGATATAATCAACCTCTATGCCTAATTAAGAAAATGACCTAGTATCTTAATAATATTATATGGGAAAATAAAATCATATTTAATATGTGGAAGTTTAGGAACAGCTTCACTAGCAGACATTAAAGAATCTGATGCTTGCACCTGTGTGCATTACCACTTCCAGTGCAGGTACAGTGATCACTTGGGTGTTCTGTTAATGAGTCACACATCACAAGTGGTGGTGGTGTCACTGGCATGATTTTCCAAAGCAGTGAGTTTCATGGTTTCTAACTAAACAAAGTAGGTTGACATAGAGCTGCATTCTTGTAGCTACAAAAATACTTTGTGTACAAATATATTTTATGTTTATATATCAGATGGAATGATAGACTTCTCACCTGTACAAGTTATCTGGCAGGATATTCAGAAGTCATGCTGTAGGGGCACCTGGCTGGCTCAGTCAGTAGAGGGTGGGACTCTTGATCTCAGGGTTGTGAGTTTGAGCCCCACGTTGGACATATAGATGACAAAAGTCATGCTGGATATCAGAAGCTTATTTTTCAGAATTGTTCCCTGTTAAGCAGGATGTCTTTCATCTCTGATCTCTGCCCACTCAATAGCAGTAGCTCGTCCCATTTACCGTGGAAAGCAAAACAAACAGCCATTCCTTACCAGCCTTTATGAGGTTGACCACCCATTACCAACTATTACTCTTTCACATAGCCTTCTAGGACCAGAGTTTAGCTTTTGCTTTTTAACAAACTTAAAATGGAAAGAACACACCATTCATTAGCTTAACTGCAGTTCATGTTGTACTCCAGGCTGAAATTTTGCTCTAATCTATTTTCTGTTCCATATTATGCCCAGCCCTGTTTTCAAATACAGTATACCAGAAGTTATTAAAAGAGTTAAATAAGGGGCGCCTGGGTGGCTCAGTGGGTTAAGGCCTCTGCCTTCGGCTCAGGGCATAATCCCAGGGTCCTGGGATTGAGCCCCGCATCAGGCTCTCTGCTCAGCAGGGAGCCTGCTTCCTCCTCTCTCTGCCTGCTTCTTTGCCTACTTGTGATATCTGTCTATCCAATAAATAAGTAAAATCTTTAAAAAAAGAAAAGAGGGGGCACCTGGGTGGCTCGGTGGATTAAAGCCTCTGCCTTCGGCTCGGGTGATGATCCTAGGGTCCTGGGATGGAGCCCCGCATCCGGCTCTCTGCTCAGCGGGGAGCCTGCTTCCTCCTCTCTCTCTGCCTGCCTCTCTGCCTACTTGTGATCTCTGTCTGTCAAATAAATAAATAAAATCTTTAAAAAAAGAAAAGAGTTAAATAAAAGCCTGAAGCTCAGCAATCTAGAAATATTTATATATATTTATGTATGTGTGTGTATATATATATATATTTTTTTTTTTTTAAGATTTTATTTATTTATTTGACAGAGAGAGATTACAAGCAGGCAGGCAGAAGGGGTGGGGAAGCAGGTTCCTTGCTGAGCTGAGAGCCCAACGTGGGGCTGAATCCCAGGACCCTGAGATCATGACCTGAGCTGAAGGCAGAGGCTTAACCCACTGAGCCACCCAGGTGCCCCACAGAAATATTTATATTTAAATGAAAAAATTTCTCATTTTGGAATTCCCAGGCCAGATGTTTAATCTCCCACCACCCTTTGTGAAAGTCCAAAGAAAATGTCAACATCCTTCTTCCACCATTTTTAATATGATGGATATTTAATAATATAAACTGAGAGTTTTTCAGTAGGTTTATTCTTATGTTCCTATTCCAAGTGTGGAAGGCCAGGCCCAGTAATACCAAACCCTCCAGAAACACAAGTCTTACTTTCAGGAGGGAGCTGGTGAACACAGATACATCTAACCACTCTGTATTAAGCCAGTATCATTCAGTCACTCTGCAGGGAATTTTACCAGTTAGGTAGTGTATTATTGCACCTTTTGAGAAGATTCCCCCTTTGTCTTCTTTTAGAATCACTGTATCTATTCCTCGTGTGCTAGAGGATTATCAGGCATATCCAGGTACTCTGTTCACAGCCCCATTTATACACTAAGTACCATCTATTCTGTCAAAAGTCTGGCTAGCACTTCTTCTTTTTTTTTTTTTTTAAAGATTTTATTTATTTGTTAGAGAGAGAGCATGAGCACAGGCAGACAGAGTGGTAGGCAGAGGCAGAGGGAGAAGCAGGCTCCCCGCTGAGCAAGGAGCCCGATGTGGGACTCGATCCCAGGACGCTGGGATCATGACCTGAGCCAAAGGCAGCTGCTTAACCAACTGAGCCACCCAGGCGTCCCTGGCTAGCACTTCTAAGGACAGTAGTTTATGTGCTATACCATAAAACAGCAAAACCACTTGTACCCCATATGTCTGATAGGCATAAGTTTGGACACTCATTTCAAACCCCTCATGCTTATCACCTCTTTTGATTTTGCATTAAAATCTATTTCACAGGCACCTGGGTGGCTCTGTTGGTTAAGCAACTGCTTTCCATTCAGGTCATGATCAAGTCCCGCATCAGGCTCCCTGCTTGGCAAGAAGTATGCTTCTCACTCTGACCTCCCCTCTCATGCTCTCTCTCTCATTCTGTCTCAAATAAATAAATAAAATCTTAAAAAAATAAAGCATATTTCCTAAAAGAATATCCCCCATCCCCATCTCCCACCCCTCCCATACACCACACATAAAATCCAGGGATTGTGACCCTTTGGGAGTCAGATTCATAGATTGTGTTATTTAGAAACACCCTCCTAGTGGTGCCATTTGCATTGGTTCCCAGGCCCTTGGGCCACAACCACGTATCACAGTGTCATAAGGCATTTGTTTTGATTTGGATGATCAAATCTTTGGTCAACTCTGCTCTACTTTGGTCCATAATAATACACTCTTGTAGCTTTATCTTTCAAGAATCTTAAAGTTCTAATGCGTCATTTCTGTGAAGGCAAATGTCAAGAGGCAAAGCATGTATGACCCCTGGTTATACTCTGCAGGGTTTAATGTCCACCAGAATCTCTGTCTGGATCTGTAAGCTCCTAAGCCATGTCTTCTAAGATTTGTCTCTACTCCAGAACTCTCATATAGTGTCTCCTGGGCTTAAAGTCATGTGTTCAACATCAGACCAGCTACTTGTCTGGGTTGCTCCGTCGCAATCAACCCAGTCAGGCTAGTCTGTGAAATAATTTTAGAAAATTTTATTTTTATCTCAGAGTTCATCTGACTTGCTCTGATGGACTGCATGTCAGGGACGAGGAGAAGGAATCAAGGCTGCCTGAAAGGTTTGCAACTTATACCTGAAAGGTATAAGCAACTGGGTAGATGGTGGTACTGCTTACTTAAGAAGGTAAAGATTAGAAGGAAACCAGTTTGAGAGTGAAGACCAAGAGTCTATTTTAGATACGTGAAGTTTGAGCTGCTTTTTAGATTTTAGAGAAAACAGTAGAATATATGAATCTGGAGCTCAGGGCGGGAGATAGTTTTGGGAGTTAAAGTATTAGATAAGGGGCACCTGGGTGACTCAGTCGGTTAAGCATCTGCCTTCTGCTCAGGTCATGAGCCCGGGGTCCTGAGATTGAGCCCCCATACCATGTTCAGCAGGAGCCTGCTTCTCCTTGTGACTGCCACTCTACTCTGCCTATTTGTGCTGTCTCTCTCTCTCTCTGAAATAAATAAAATCTTAGAGTATATAAATAATATTTAATGCCATAGGCCTAAATAGGAGATGAGGAAATAAGACAATTATAAATGTAAACAGCTATTTTGAGAAGTTTTACTATGATGGGAAGCAGAGAATTGGGTCATATGTAGAAAGGGTGGTGGGGTCAGTTTAGGGCTTTTAAAAAAAAAAAAGATCTTAGGGGCGTCTGGGTGGCTCTTGATTTCAGCTAAGGTCATGATCTCAGGATCACAAGATCAAGTCATGCATCAGGCTCTGCGCTTAAGATTCTCTCCCCCACTCCTTCTACCGCCACCCGCTTCCAAAAAGAGAAGGAAAGTGGGAGATCTTAAAGCATGTATGTAAGCTGAAAGGAATGATCCAGTAGGGGGAAATTGATACTTAAAAGGGTTAATTGCAGGAACTGATTTCTGGAATTGGTGAGTCTCAATAAAGTAGGTTCCACAGCACAGATGGAAAAGTTAGCTCTTGACAGGAGCAGTTCCATCGTAACTGGAAAGTAGGCCTGGAGTCTGGACACAGATTCAGATAGGTTGGTATTTGATAAAAGGCATAGGGAGAATTGATCTCTGATTGCTTCCATTTCCTCGCTGAAGTATGAAGTGAGGTTTCAAAATTGAGAGTTAAAGAAGGGTAGTTTGGAGGCTTGAGGAGGGAAAAGAAAACATGAAATAGTCTTTTTAGATTGGGAAAGTGAAATTATAAGGAAAATATGGTAGAGTTTGTAGGTGTTATTGGTTACCCATTTGTGTGTAATGTATTACTATAGAACACAAGTTCGTTTCTTCATCCTTTTTTTAAAGCATCCTGATATGTATGAGAGAGCAGTCCTGAGAAAAGATCATCAGAAGAAGTATGGAGCAACGGTTGATCTTTGGAGCATTGGGGTAACATTTTACCATGCAGCTACTGGATCCTTGCCATTTAGACCATTTGAAGGGCCACGTAGGAATAAGGAAGTGATGTAAGTGGTTTCTCTGTCTAAAATTCAAAACAATTTTAAAAATGTATTTCTGTCTTTGTGTCATCATACTTTAGGGGTATATACTAATGAATATTGATTTTAGCCATCATTTCTGATGTATTAATCTATTTTGTTTTGAATAAGAATACAGCTTTATAAAGTATATAGGCATAATTTTTCATATTGTGTTTAAGTATCTTATATACAAAGTGTAAATGGCATCAGCCTTTGGTCCATTATTAAAAATACTCTGAGTCTATTTCAGCACACTGTTTATTTCTCTTTGTGTACTACATATCAGGGTTTTTCATTTATATAACTGAAAAAAAAAATAGTATTTCTGTTAAAACCATTACCAGATCTAAAAGAAATAAAATTTTAAAAACGGGGCCACCTGGGTGGCACAGTCATTAAACATCTGCCTTTGGCTCAGGTCATGATCCCAGGGTTCTGGGATCGAGCTCTGCATAGGGCTCCCTCCTCGGCGGGATGCCTGCTTCTCCCTCTCCCACTCACCCTGCTTGTGTTCCCTCTCTAGCTGGGTTTCTCTCTGACAACTAAATAAATAAAATCTTTAAAAAAACAAAATTAAAGAAAATTTTTAAAAAGAAAGAAAAAAATTTTTACCCTGAACTGATCTGATTTTTTTTTTTTTTTTTACCATTTCAGAAATAACATTTAATATACATATATAACATTTAATAAGTTTTTTTCTAGTGTGGTTTCGGTCAAAGACTGAATGTATTTTACTAGTACATTATACCTTTATGTACTGTCATAATTAATGGGAAATAATTACTGTGTATAAAATCACTGTTGTAAACCAAATAAAGGAGAAAAGAGAGAGATACCTGGGTAGTGTCTGCCTTCTACTCAGGGGATTAAGTGTCTGCCTTTGGCTCAGGTCATGATCCTGGGGTTCTGATATTGAGCCCCACATCGGGCTCCTTGCTCAGCGGGGAGCCTGCTTCTCCCTTTTCTTCTGCCCCTTTACCCCAACCTCCGCCCTCATGCTCTCTCTGCTTTCTCTCTTAAGCTCGCTCTCTCAAATAAATAAAATTTTAAAAAGCAAAAAGAAGGAAAGAGATGGAATTCTAGATATGAAGTTTTTTTTTAAGATCTTATTTATTTGACGGAGAGAGAGAAGCAAGCAGGGTGAGCAGCAAGCAAAGGGAGAGGAAGAGGCAGGCTCCCAATCCCAGGACCCCGAGATCATGACCTGAGGCAGATATTTAATGGACTGAGCCACCCAGGCACCCTTAGATGTAAAATTTTTTATAAACATCTGTACACCAATCGTATATCTTTTTATCATAAAAGAAATTAGTGAATGAGCCTGTGTCGTGAGAAATAGCTAATCTATGTACACATAAAACTAAAAGGTTATAAATGTTGTTTAGAGCATGTTCTGGGATAGTAACTCACTGACATCCCAGTGTGTCCAATCATTCTTTAGATCTTAACATTTCTCTCAGACCTTTATATTTACCCCTGCATTTTGTAAGCAAACATGACTTCAGTAATCACAACTATAAAAATATAATCTTTCATCTAATCTTACTTCAGGAAATCGAGAGAGAAGGATATTTTTCTGTTTGTTGATTTGAGGAGATAAAACCAGCTGATACAATGACTTTTGCTAAAAGCTGGCTATCTAAATGTTTTCAGCAAGAACGGTCTGCATATTCATGGGAGGAAGACATCCATTACTGTACTGATGATTTTGGTATAACGTTATTTTGAGCCTGCTTTGTAGCAGTGCCCATTTTATAAAATCTCTTCATTAATGAAGGCTGAGTGTCAATTTGTGTTTTTCTCATTAAACATAAATTGTGCCTAACAGTTTTGTCACACCTACACTTTAAAGCTTTTGCACATTTCTTGCTGCCCTAAAAATGGTTTAAATAAAAACATGATGCTCCCTAAGGAAGGAAACATGTGACTCAGCAACAGCTAGGAATACCTGATAATTTTGTCATCATGTGCACAGATATACCATTAGAAGAATTTCTTTTTTTTTTTTTTAAAGATTTTATTTATTTAATTGACAGATCACAAGTAGGCAGAGAGGCAGGCAGAGAGAGAGAGAGAGGAGGAAGCAGGCTCCCTGCTGAGCAGAGAGCCCGATGAGGGGCTCAATCCCAGGACCCTGGGATCATGACCTGAGCTGAAGGCAGAGGTTTCAACCCACTGAGCCACCCAGGCGCCCCAGAAGAATTTATTTCTTTATATGCACAGCTTTTCATGAACACTGATAATGTTCCGAGGTGCTTGAAATAGTAATAAAGACTGTTTTACTATTGAAGGATGCTTTTGTTTCACATTATAGCAGTGTCGTTCCCTCAGCCTATCATTTACATTTTATTAGTGTATTTATATATGCGTCTTAGCAAAATTAGTAAAGCTTTTCCAAATATTTTAAGGGTTCTGCCATCATTCTCTTCACTTCTTCTTTTTTGCATTAATCTCACATATCTCTACTTATTCTTCCACAGTCAGATCTTTCTCATATGAATGCAACTTATTTTTCACATTAAATTCCTTCTGTGAAAAATATGTTAAGGCAAAATTCCTGCTGCCTCTCCTGTAGAAGCAGCAAGTGGTCCAAATCAGTGGTACCTGGTGTCTTCTACTTTTTGAGAGAATATATTGATATGCTCAGAGCACATTAAACAAACGAACAAAAAATTATGCCAGAAAGGTGCCTGGGTGGCTCAGTCAGTTGAGTGTCTGCCTTCGGCACAGGTCATGATCTCAGGGACCTGGGATCGAGCCCCACTTTGGGGCTCCCCTGCTCAGCGGGCAGTCTGCTTCTCTCTCTGACCCTCCCCCATCTCATGCTCTCTCTCTCTCTGTCAAATAAAAAAGCATTTTTTAAAAAATATGCTAGAAATAATGTCCATAAACTTACGTAAGACTGCTGTTTTATGTTTTGCATTTTCAACTGGAAGAAAGTATTTTTGAAAGCATGGGACCCTTCTTTCTCTCCCACTCTCAGGTTTTGTTTAGAAAAGTGCTGAAACCTGCCGGGCTGCTCTCATTGACTTCCCCCATCTTTATGGTATTCTTTTGCTTCCCGCTCCAGATCTTTCTCTAGGCCATCTTTATTTTTATCACCTACCTCAAGGATCCAGTTAAATTTGGCTTTTAATTTTGGTACACATGCCTATTCTTGTATGTGTTATATATTTTTTCAATTTGCAAAGAATCTTTGTGATACTGTGCTGTGTATAGTGTTGTCTTCTTTTAAAAGAAAAAAATGCTACTGTTCATTCTGCGGTAATTTCATAGTCCAGTTGACTGCCTTTGGATAATATGGGTAAAAGGGATTTTTATGGCCTAGAAACATTCTGTAACATAACTTTTTTTGTGTTTGCTCGATTTTTTCAGATGGAAAAGTTAATATTTTTGTTGTGAACATCAAGATGCTGTTATATGGCACTCTGAGATCCCAATGAAAATTAATTATGGCATATATAAAATAATCATACAACTACTATTCTACTTCAGTCAGTCAGATTCAAAGTATTTTGATTGTTTTATGGATCCTCTGAACATCAGTCACAAAGTTTCGTCTAGTAGATAATTGTAGGTGCAACTGAGGAAATATTTTTGCAAAACCCATTGATATGCTATGAAATAATGAACTACTTATTTTATTCTGCATTTATTCCTCCCAAGGTATAAAATAATAACTGGAAAGCCTTCTGGTGCAATATCTGGCGTACAGAAAGCAGAAAATGGACCAATCGACTGGAGTGGAGACATGCCTATTTCTTGTAGTCTTTCTCGGTCAGTATGGTGTATCCAGTTCTCTTTTGCACTTTGATGTTTGAGATCTTTGTTGACTAAAATCGCAAATACTCAGTGTGTGGTTTGGTTTGGGCTTTTTTTTTTTTAAGATGTTAGTATATTTTAGGCATACTTTGAAGTGTGGTGTTTGTCTTTGTGGCAATGTAAAGATTTATAGATATATATAAATAGTTTTACCAGATCTCTATTAGGATACAGGGCAAACATTTTTGATTTGCTAATCACTTGTCTTAGAATTCTGTCCAATGTAGAGATTTCGCTTAGGATCTTGGTACATTTTGTACTGACCATCCATATGGACAGACCACAAATAGTGGTGCAGATGGTAATAACTAGAGTTCTAAAAAACAAATAGTCATGAAGTTTAGGGATGGCTCAATCGGTTGGGCGGCTCCCTTCAGCTTGGATCATGATCCCAGGGTCCTGGGATCTAGTCCCACATTGGGCTCCCTTCTCTGTGGAGAACCTGTTTCTCCCTCTCCCACTGCCTGCTGCTCTGCCTACTTGTGCTTTCTCTCTGTCAAATAAATAAATAAAATCTTAAAAAAAAAAAAAAGTTTAGTATTTTCCTCATTTTTAAAACTATTTATATTATTGAAAAGGTGAGAATTAATACTTTTCTACTACTTTTTTCACTGTTTCAAAAGTTCAGGTGGGTCTTATTTAACTTAGTAAGCAGAACTCAAAAAAAATTTATTGTCAGACATGAATTCTGTTACCACAAAGAAAAATTTAAGGAGAAAGAAATTTAGAGAGTAGGGGCTCCTGGGTGGCTCAGTGGGTTAAGCCGCTGCCTTCGGCTCAGGTCATGATCTCAGGGTCCTGGGATCAAGCCCCGTGTCGGGCTCTCTGCTCGGCAGGGAGCCTGCTTCCTCCTCTCTCTCTGCCTGCCTCTCTGCCTGCTTGTGATCTCTCTCTGTCAAATAAATAAATAAAATCTTAAAAAAAAGAAAAAAGAAATTTAGAGAGTAAATTATTTTAAGTTTTATCCTGGAAATAAACCCAAGACACTCATCAATATTTAGAATTTCTGATTACTGAATTGACTTCCATTTTTCCTGAGTCTGGCAGTTGTATAATCTACAAGTAACATAGGTTATGATTTATTGGCTTAACATCCATTGTAATTTGTGGGTGCTTTTTGTATGATTTTCTACAAATCTACAAGTATAATCTACAAGTTGTATAATCTACAAGTAACATAGGTTATGATTTATTGGCTTAACATCCATTGTAATTTGTGGGTGCTTTTTGTATGATTTTCTACAAATAAATTTAAATATTTAATATTTTAAATATTAGATATTATTCACTTAAACCATATATATCCAAAAAACCATATATATCATAAGCTAATAAAATATCATCTATTACTGTTTCATATTTTTGATGTCTGTGATACTCATTTAAACTAAGGGTTCTTCTAAAATCTTTTTGGGGGGCTTAAAAAAAATTTTTTTTTTAAAGATTTTATTTATTTATTAGAGAGATCACAAGCAGGCAGAGAGGCAGGCAGAGAGAGAGGAGGAAGCAGGCTCCCCGCTGAGCAGAGAGCCCGATGCGGGGCTCGATCCCAGGACTCTGAGATCATGACCTGAGCCGAAGGCAGCGGCTTAACCCACTGAGCCACCCAGGCGCCCCAAAAAATTTTTTTTGAGTACACACAGTGCTATATTAGTTTCAGGTGTACAACATGGTATAAAATTTTAAAGTTTTTGAGAACCACTATTCTGACAATTTCATTTTTGTGTGTTTAAAGAAATTCTCCAAAATGATATTGGGTCTTGCAACCAGAATTATCCAGAGAAATTCACTTGATTGGAGAGCAGAAGTTGAACGTTTTAATAGTGGTTTGTGTTAAATTTTGTTTTAGAAAATACTCATTTTTGGAATTTCAGGCAAAATTGATAAAATGTCAAAGGGTCAGGAAGTGAGCATTGGCTAATCATTATATTTCTGAAATTTGGAATGAGTAATTTGACAATCTGAACTACAGATTGTATATTTCAGGATGCAGGTGTTACCTATCAGTCTTTAGCACACCAAGTTACAAATTCTTTTAGAAAAATTGCTTAGGTACCAGAAAGTATATTATATAATATTTTTTTTAAATATTAAGTACTTTAAGTACTACAAATCAGCAATGAAAACAACTATGAAAAGTAGAACAACTGTTAAAAAAAAATAAATAACAGTCATTATATATATTAGCCAAGACTGGGTAGCAATCGAGAAAGACCTAATTCAGCTGGTTTAAGTGAAAAAGGATGTAGATTGACTTTGTAATTGAAAGTTCATATATATATATGAACTCAAAGCCCAGCTGAATCCTTGGAATCAGACTGTGACGTCAAGACTTGGTCTCTTCAAATCATTCACATCTCCTTTTCTCTGATTCGTCTTTACTCTAGGTCATGCTCTTTGCTGGCAGCCACAAGGTAGCTGCTGCCATTCCAAGACTCACATTCTCAAAGCTTTGAAAGCACAGTAGGAAGAGAGACCGATAGCAAAGATCTCTGGTTCTCATTTAACTAACTTGCATGCTATCACCTGTCTACCTCTAATTGTAATTAAGCACACCAAGGAATTATTCCAGTGTCTGTTACATAGTCAAGAATATGTTTTAGGGTCACCTGGGTGGCTCAGTTCAGCGCCCGACTCTTGATTTCACATCAGGTCTTGATCTCAGGGTTGTGAGTTCACACCCCACATTGGTCCCATGCTGGGCATGGAGCCTGCATTTAAAAATACATATATATACATATATGTGTGTGTATATACATGTATATATATATATTTGAAATTCCATAATTGAGAGTCTTTTTGAGTGTATTGTATAATTTAGTGAAAGCATGAGAAAAAATAAGTCTTAACTGTTGATTAACAGACCTGTACCCCTGAAGCAAATAATACATTATATGTTAATAAAAAAAATCTTTATTCTTTTTTTTATTTTTTAAAAATTTAAGCTTATTAGTCAGAGATTATCTCTAGTTGAATTGGCACTTATTGATCTCTAGATGATTATATCAATTTTACTTCCTAAAGAAATATACTACCGAAAAAAGTATACTACAAAAGTATATAAATTCAACATTAAAAATGATATATTGGAGAACCATATTAAAAGAATATTAAAGACCTTGAAATTAAGCCATTATCTTATCCTCATCACTGCCTGGTTCTAATCCACTGATCTTGTATTGATGGCCATGGATGTATAACGTTGGAGTGTTTGGAAAAGTGAGAAAACTTGGGAAGGAGCAAATAAAATAATCAGTAAAAGATAAGTTAACATTAAATATACCATAACCTCTGATTCATTGACAAGTAATTTTAAACCAAGGCTACCTGACTTTTTGAAAAGTTGGCAGATTTTTTAAAATTTTAGATCAGGGGCGCCTAGGTGGTTTAGTCAGTTAAGTGTCTGCCTTTCACTCACGTCATGATCCCTGAGTCCCAGGATCAAGCCCCACATCAGGCTCCCTGCTCAGTGGGGAGCCTGTTTCTCCCTCTCCCTCTGCCCCTCATCCCGCTTATGCTCTCTCTCTCTCTCTCTTTCTCTCAAATAAATAAAATCTTTAAAAAATTTTTATTTTTATTTTTTATTTTTTTTAAAGATTTTTTTTTTTATTTATTTGTCAGAGAGAGAGGGAGAGAGAGTGAGCACAGGCAGACAGAATGGCAGGCAGAGGCAGAGGGAGAAGCAGGCTCCCCGCCAAGCAAGGAGCCTGATGTGGGACTCGATCCCAGGACGCTGGGATCATGACCTGAGCCGAAGGCAGCTGCTTAACCAACTGAGCCACCCAGGCGTCCCAAAATCTTTAAAAAATTTTTAGATCAATCTTAAGCAATAACAGTTACTTTGATTTGTTGGTAAGTATTAATATTTTTGTATCTAGAGAAAATGCAACATTCACTTTTCAAGTAACTTTTTCAATACTATTTTAGGGGTCTTCAGGTTCTACTTACCCCTGTTCTTGCAAACATCCTGGAGGCAGATCAGGAAAAGTGTTGGGGTTTTGACCAGTTTTTTGCAGAAACTAGTGATATACTTCATCGAATGATAATTCATGTTTTTTCACTGCAACAAATGACAGCTCATAAGATTTATATTCATAGCTATAATACGTAAGTACCTCTTTATGTTTTCATCCTATATCATAATGTTGTGTTTTATAATTATCTTTCTAAATTAGTAGAGGAAATGGAAAAGATGTCTCAGCTTCTCCAAAGGCACCCCCTTCCCACTTAGGAAATTAAGTCTGCATGCTTAGTAAATTTTTTTTCACTTATTTTTAGAGTGAAAGGATTAATTTTCTACTTTTATAAAATTTGTAGTCAACTTGGTTTCTTCTTAAACTGCAGGTTTTACAAGGCTGTTTTTGTTTTGTGCCTTCTCTCTTACATAATCACATAACCACAGATAACATCTACCAGTAAATGGGCTAGGTTAAGAGTGCTGCCCTGTCAGGATTGCCTGGCTGGCTCAGTCAGAGGAGCCTGTGACTCTTGATCTCCAGTTCCTGATTTCAAACCCCATGTTAGGCAAAGAACCTACTTTAAAAAAAAAAAAAGAACAAAAAATTTAAGAGTATTACCCTGCCACTTAAAAAAGATTAAAGCATATGTCTTAAATATAGTCAGTGTTTTATTATTTACATATGTGGCATAAACCCCGTATTAGGTGTTAGAGAAATAAGTATTTGTTTTACCTTAAAAAAAACACACATTATGCCTATATTATTTTTAAAAATCTACCAATTTGATAGAACTGCATATAACTAAATGCACATACACTTATATGTAAAACTAGGGAAATCTGAAATCATAGGTGGACTATATAAGAAGCTATATCCTGGTTATAATATTACACTATAATATATGCAAGTTGTTACCATTGGGGGAAACTGGGCAAAGGGTATACAGAATCAATGGGTATTTTTTCCTTAGAACTGCATGAATCAGGGTGCCTGGGTGGCTCAGTTGTTAAGCAGCTTCCTTCAGCTCAGGTCATGATCCCAAGGTCCTAGGATTGAGCCCCGCATCGGGCTCTCTGCTCAGTGGGAACCCTGCTTCTCCCTCTCCCACTCCCCCTGCTTGTGTTCTCTCTCTACTGTGTTTCTGTCTCTCTGTGTTTCTGTCTCTCTCTCTCTGTGTCAGATAAAATCTTAAAAAAAAACAACTGTGTGAATCTACAGTGATCTCAAATGTTTTTTAAAATGAAGGGGAGCGGGTGCCTGGGTGGCTCAGTGGGTTAGGGCCTCTGCCTTCGGCTCAGGTCATGATCCCAGGGTCCTGGGATCGAGCCCCACATCGGGCTCTCTGCTCAGCGGGGAGCCTGCTTCCTCCTCTTTCTCCGCCTGCTTCTCTGCCTGTTTGTGATCTCTGTCTGTCAAATAAATAAATAAATAAATCTTTTTTTTTTTTTTTAATAAAAATAAATAAATTAATTAAATGAAGGGGAGGGGCGCCTGGGTGGCTCAGTGGGTTGAAGCCTCTGCCTTCGGCTCTGGTCATGATCCCGGAGTGCTGGGATTGAGCCCCACATTGGGCTCTCTGCTCAGCGGGGTGCCTGCTTCCCTCTCTCTCTCTCTGCCTGCCTCTCTGCCTACTTGTGATCTCTGTCTGTCAAATAAATAAAATCTTTTATTAAATAAATAAATAAATAAAATGAAGGGGAAAAAGCATTACACCCGTTCTGTGTACCTCAGTGTCTGTTTTGACAAGATTCAAACAGCAGTTTTGATGTCTCATAAAACTCAAAAAGAGACCTTTACTGGCAATTAATTTATCAAGGAGTAAAATCAATTAGATAAAATAATATTTTAGATTTTAATATGTAACATGTATAATAATATAAACATTAAATATCACATCAATATATAATAAAATATTAATATAACAGGTAGGTGTGTATTATTCATCTTTGTTTTGGTATGTAATAGCATGAATAAATGTGTATCATAGGGGCACCTAGGTGGTTCAGTCAGTTAAGCAGCCGACTCTTGATTTTGGCTCAGGTCATGATGATCTCAGGGCCCTGGGATTGAGCCCAGAGTCCCCAAGTCTGGCTCTTAGCACAGCAGGGAGTCTGCTTGTCCCTCTCTCTCCACTCCTCCTCTGACTCGTGCGCTCTCTCTCTCAAATAAGTAAAATCTTTTTAAAAAGATTTAAAGATATATCATAGGTGCTGGCCATTATTTCATTTTCAGAATACATTTGAACATAAAAAAGCCCACCCAAGCCTGAGACAAATCACAGCATTGCTGATGAAATGTTTCTTTGATTGCATAGGTCTGTTCAGGGAGAATCTGCCTTTTTCCCCAAAATACCAGTTTGAAAAAAATCTGGTTGTATTCATTTAACATATTCTACAATCATATCTCAGAGACTGTTCTCAGCTGTTAAAGGGATTAAATCTTCCACGGTTCTGTGAGGTGGGTGATACTGCTCATGTTTTATAGATGAGGAAACTTAGCACAAAGTAGTTAAGTAACTTAAGGTAATTCAGCAAGTAAGTAGAACTGGAATTTGAACCCATGTAGTCTGATCCAGAGTCCATGCTCCAAAGTGATCTGCCGTGTTGGCTCCCCATTAGTAAACATTAAGAATCCTGTGTCTTACACATATCCAACATGGTTATTCAGACATAAAAGTATTTTGGAATTGATAGCTGTCTAGACACGTTATGTGGAATTTTCAGTTTAATAGACATCATAGTACCCACATCAGCAAAGCAGTGTTTCTATAGACTCTCCATGATCTGAAGTATCACGTAGAAATGAATGTTGTTATACTCAGCACACACAAAAAAAAAGATTTTAAAACTTCTTACTCCACCCCAATTATGTTGTCCTTTTGAATTTTTCTCACACAGTGCTACTGTATTTCATGAACTGGTGTATAAACAAACCAAAATTATTTCTTCAAATCAAGAACTTATATATGAGGGACGACGTTTAGTCATTGAACCTGGAAGACTGGTACAGCATTTCCCTAAAACGACGGAAGAAAATCCCATCTTTGTAGTAAGTCGGGAACCTCTGAATACCATAGGATTGATATATGAGAAAAGTAAGTGGAGATTTTCTTAGTGATCCTGCTAGCCATTAAAAAAAAAAAAATGATCTGTAGAAATAATTGGCATCTTCATAAAGCTTGATGATGATAGTAATGTAGAATTTTCATAAATACTAGTATTTTGTAAATTAGTTGAATGAGACTCGTCATAAAATTGAAGAGCCTTTGTAGACTACAGAATTTGACCTTCAATATTGTTTCAAAAAATGGTAAAATAGGGGCACCTGGGCAGCTCAGTGGGTTAAGTCTCTGCCTTTGGCTCAGGTCATGATCTCAGGGTCCTGGGATTGAGCCCCGCATCAGGCTTTCTGCTTAACAGGGAGTCTCCTTCCCTCTCTCTCTGTCAAATAAATAAATAAAATCTTTTTTTTAAAAAAATGGTAAGAGGGGCGCCTGGGTGGCTCAGTGGGTTAAAGCCTCTGCTTTTGGCTCAGGTCATGATCCCAGGGTTCTGGGATCGAGCCCCACATCGGGCTCTCTACTCAGCAGGGAGCCTGCTTCCCTCCCTTTCTCTCTGCCTGCCTCTGTGCCTACTTGTGATCTCTGTCTGTCAAATAAATAAATAAAATATTAAAAAAAAAATGTTAAGGGGCGCCTGGGTGGCTCAGTGGGTTAAAGTCTCTGCTTTCGGCTCCGGTCATGATCTCAGGGTCCTGGGATTGAGCCCCACATTGGGCTCTTTGCTCAGTAGGGAGCCTGCTTCCTCCTCTCTCTCTCTGCCTGCCTCTCTGACTACTTATGATCTCTGTCAGTCAAATAAATAAAATCTTTAAAAAAAAATGGTAAAATAGTTTGCCATGTATGTTTTACTGTAGCTTTCTGCTTTTAGTATTTTACTAACACTCAAAATAACCTTTTGTATCATAAATATGAGCAAATGTTTATTGTGTCCAGTGTGACTAGGACACTTTGCCAGGCTTTGGAGTCTAAGAAAAATTAGATCTACATTTTGAGATCTTAAATTATTAATCTTACTGGTGTGGGAGGGGTTTACCCAGATTTTTATCTTTTTGTTGTTTTTAAAGATTTTAAAGCCCACAGATTTTTACTTTTCTGTTTGGGTCTTTGGGATTTGATTTAGATTTAAAAAGAAGTATTGAGCTTATTGTGTAGAAATACATTTAAGAAAAAACTGAACTCGGGGCGCCTGGGTGGCTCAGTGGGTTAAAGCCTCTGCCTTCAGCTCAGGTCATGATCTCAGGGTCCTGGGATCAAGCCCCGAATCCGGCTCTCTGCTCAGCGGGGAGCCTGCTTTCCCCTCTCTATCTCTGCCTGTGTCTCTGCCTACTTGTGAACTCTCACTGTCAAATAAATAAATAAAATCTTAAAAAAAAAAAATGAAAGAAAAAACAACTCTTTAGAAATATTTCAGGTAATTTCTTCATTGTTAAGGATTGAGTGTTAATTGTTTCAAGTGATTTTTTTTTTTTTTTTTTTTTAACCTGGAAAAGAACTTTGGGGCTCCTGAGTGGTTCAGTAGGTTGAGTGTTTACCTTCAGGTCATGATCCCAGGGTCCTGAGATCAAGCCGGGCTTCAGGCTCCGTGCTCAGCAGGGAGTCTCCTTCTCCCCTCCCCACTGCTCCTGTGTATGCGTGCTCTCTCTCTCTTTCTGTCAGTGTCTCTCTCACCCTCTCAAATAAATAAATAGTTAAAAAAAAAAAAGAACTTTAAAGAGTTTTGCTACTAATGTTTAATTTAGAGGTTAATGTTTAATTTTGAAAATTGCTATGTAAAGGATATAGTAACCTATTCAAAATGATTTATTTCTGATTTTAATTATTTTACTTCGTATTTCAGTTTCCCTCCCTAAAGTACATCCACGTTATGATTTAGATGGGGATGCTAGCATGGCTAAGGTTAGTATTTAATTAAATTACTATGAAAAAAAATTACTCTGTAAACATGTGAATTAAAATTATCAATAGTGGAAACAGTCAAGTGTATTATCTTTACATATGTGTATGTGATCTAGGAAATTATTCATTTAAATTATTTATATATTTGTTTATTTTATATATAAAAATATATAAGCTGGAAAGTTGTTATGTAGAAGTTTTTTTTAATCCTGTACCACAATTAGCACCAAATATTATGTTTCTTCATTAGGCAATAACAGGAGTTGTGTGTTATGCCTGTAAAGTTGCCAGTACCTTGCTGCTTTATCAGGAATTAATGCGAAAGGGGATACGATGGTTGATGTAAGTAAGAAATTGAAATTTGAAAATAAGTGGTAACCACCCCATCATTGATACTTTACCTCTTCAGACTAGGTAGGGTCAAGTGCTTGGGGGTTTTACATTGTTTTGTTTTGTTTTGTTTTGTTTTTAAAGACTGTTTTTAAGTAATCTGCACGCAGTGGTGGGGCTTGAACTCAGTGACCCTGAGATCAAGAGTCACATGCTCTACCAGCAAAACCAGCCAGGTGTCCCTTGGGTTTTATGATGATACATTTGTTCCACATTTGGTTACAAAACTTTTAACAACTGGGGCGCCTGGGTGGCTCAGTGGGTTAAGCCTCTGCCTTCGGTTCAGGTCATAGTCTCAGGCTCCTGGGACCGAGCCCCGCATCGGGCTCTCTGCTTGGTGGGGAGCTTGCTTCCCCCTCTCCTTCTGCCTGCCTCTCTGCCTACTTGTGATATCTCTCTGTGTCAAATAAATTAATAAAATCTTTAAAAAAAATTAGCAACTATTTTTTTCATTTGATACCTACAACAATCTTGTGAGACAGATAGGACAAATAGTATCTGAATTTTAAAACATGCCACACTGTACAATGTGATGGTAAATGAAATCTTTTTCCAAGGACCTTGACTGGGGTTGTCATTTCACTGTCTTGTTAGGCTTTGTCATTTTTTGTTTTATGTTTATTTGTTTTGTTTTTTAGGATTTTATTTATTTAATTGAGAGAGAGAAAGAGCATGAGCAAGGGGAAGAGGGAGAGGGAGAAGCAGGCTCTCTGCTGAGCAGGGGAGCCCATCACAGGGCTTGACACCAGGACCCTAGGACCCCAGGACCATGACCTGAGCCAAAGGCAAACACTTAACTGACTGAGCTACCCAGCTGCCCTGGCTTTGGCATTATTATAATGCAGTACAGTCTGTACTTATTCTAGAGTTTATGTCCTCAGAATATTCCATTCTTTCTTGCCTTTTTCCCAAATGAAGTGTACATTCAACTTTATTTTTCTAATAGCGTTATTGAGCTGCAGTTCACATACTGTTTAATTCACCCATTTTTAAGTGTATAATTCAGTGGTTTTTAGTACATTCAGAGTTGTGCAGCCATCACCACTCATTATAAATTATTTTTGTCACCCCAAAAAGAAATCCTATACCCATTAGCAGCCATACCCATTAGCAACCACACCCTATTTCCCCCATAACCTCCTATCCCCAGGCAACCACAAATATGCTTTCTATCTATATAGATTTGCCTATTCTAGACTGTTCATGTAAGTGAAATTATACAGTGAAATACACATTCACTTTGACAAGCAATAAACACTTTTTCTTTTTTACCAAATCACTTAATATAGTTATTGTAGGTCAGAATATTGATCATCTAGTTAATTATTCTCTTCCCTGAAAGTAACCCTAAGAAATGTTCTGTGGATGAGTATGACTTGCCCTTTTTTACCTTTCATGGTTTGTAGTTGCGGTCTTTCACCTGCTAGAACCAGAGAACAAATAGTCTCCCTTGAACTTTGTGCCTCCAGTTTCTATACATCATTTAAGGCTTTTGAATTTTATATGCACATAGTCCTGGCCTCATGTTCCCTGGGCTCATAATGCTGCTTGGCTTTTGTGCTTGTGACCGTTCATGTATATCTGCCTCACACCTATTCGTCCTTTCTTGCAAAAACATCTATGAAGTGTTTCATCATTCTCATTCTGCTGGTGCTTTTTTTTTTTTTTTTAAAGATTTTATTTATTTATTTGTCAGAGAGAGAGAGAGAGAGGGAGAACACAAGCAGGGGGAGCAGCAGGCAGAGGCAGAGAGAGAAGCAGGCTCCCTGCCGAGCAAGGAACCCGATGCGGGACTCGATCCCAGGACCCCGGGATCACGACCAGAGCCAAAGGCAGCGGCTTAACCAACTGAGCCACCCAGGCGTCCCACATTCTGCTGGTGCTTTAAGAAGAAAGAAGAATGACACTTTTTTTGCCTGTCACCTTTATGTTAAATCCATAAATTGATGGGGTTTTTTTTAGGTGTTCACATACCCAGTTTGTAAGCCTATGCTTTTTTCTTTCTTTCTTCTTTTTTTTTTTTTTTTTTTGCTTTTTTCTTTCTATTAAAAAGCCTCTTCAGTTTTACTAAATAATTTCTAGAAAACTCTTTTAAGTGTTGACTCTGTTTACTTTTGTGGTATTGTTACTTACTCTCTCATGTTCATGTGGTTGTTATCTACCACAGTCACTGCTCCATAAAGCTTGGATTTCTTTTACCTAGTAAGTTGTAGTTTAGTAAGCCATGAGAAACTAGTTTTTTGCTTTGTTTTTTGGTTTTGGGTTTTTTTTAATAGTTTTTAAGATAGATCACTGTTGGTAAACTTTTTTAGTTAGTGAATATTTTAGACTCCATGAGCTACATAAGTTCTCTTTGGGTTTTTTTGTTTGTTTGTTTGTTTTTAAGATCTTATTTATTTATTTGAGGAAGACACAGCAAGAGAGGGAACACAAGCAGGGGAAATGGGAGAGGGAAAAGCAGGCTTCATGCTGGGGAAGGAGCCGGATGTGGGGCTTGATCCCAGGACCTGGGATCATGACCTGAGCCGAAGGCAGCTGCTTAACGACTGAGCCACCCAGGCACACCTCTCTTCTTTGTTTTTACTTCGTTTTTATAATCTTTGAAAATATAAATGTCATCCTTAGCAAAAACAGGTTTGGTTTGTTGACCTTTAATGTAAACCAAAAGCCCTCCAGTTTTATTATTTACTATGTCATTCTGCTTCTTGAGAGATTGTAATAATAATTAAAATTAATTCTGATGGTATAAGGCATAATGCTGTTTAGCTTATTCATGTGATTATTTGTTTTTAATTCCTTAATATAATTTTAATGCCTTAGATTTCTAAACTCTTAATAAGTAGTAATTAATAGTTTGTGTCCTGGAAAAGCATAGGGTCACAGTGATGCTTTCAGTAATAAAAAGTGAATTGGCAAGACTCAGCCCAAGGCAAGGGGGAAATGAACTGGCTTTCATAATATAACAAGATTGTTAATAAATTTGTCTGAACAATAGTAACAGTAGTGCAATTAGTGACAGGAGAAAACAAATAATTCTTTAAAAAACAAAACAAAACAGGGGCACATGGGTGGCTCAGTCACTAAGCATCTGCCTTTGGCTCAGGTCATGATCCTAGGATCAAGTCCCTGCTCAGCTGGAAGCCTGCTTCTCCCTTTCCCACTCCCCCTGTTCGTGTTCCTTCTCTTGCTATTTGTCTCCCTGGCAAATAAATTGAATGTTTTTAGAAAAAAAATCATTCATTAGATAAACTAATGAGAATATTATTATTTTTTAGAGAATTAGTTAAAGATGATTATAATGAAACTGTTCACAAAAAGACAGAAGTTGTGATCACATTGGATTTCTGTATCAGAAACATTGAAAAAACTGTGAAAGTGTGAGTAGATGACTTCCATATTAATAGTGGTTAAAATGTTAAATATTGTCCCATTTCTCTTTCATTTATTTAATTATCCTTGGCATCATACAATATGCTGTGCAAATATTTGTATTAAGATACAACCTTAGATTAAATTAATTCCTTGCAAAGACAAAATTTAGTCTTCTCGGTAAGAAAAGAACATTGGTGACATTTTCTCCTACCCTTTGTAAAGGAAAAAGTAATCTGACATAGAAATGTCTGATTTTTTAACCTTGCAAAAGCAGCCACTCTGAATAGGAAAACACAAAAACTACAGTCAACAAAGGAAGTGGGAAGGGGTGCTCTAGAACTGTGTTTTGGTAGGATTTACAGAATGTGGGGGGTTACTTTTAGTTTACTAGTACTTATTAATTAACCTTATCCCTGAGACTATTTTTTGAAACAGAATATTTTAGATTTCCCTGTTCCTGGGCTGTATTATTTATATTGCAGAGGAAATATAATAAATGAAATCAGTGTGTACTATTGACCACTATTCTGCGGTCTAGTATTTTGACTGTTTTCTTGGCATAAGACTGTTGGAAATTCCTTCTTTACAGAGACATCAACTTTTTTTGGAATCTGTTGCTTATAGGCTTTGCATTCAATATTTTATTCTCAAATAGTTGTCATAAAAACTCAGATATAATTTATAAAACATCTTTTAAAATCTATGTATTCATTATGCTCATTTAATTTTTCCATAATTGTTTTTTGTACAGATACGAAAAGTTGATGAAGATCAACCTAGAAGCAGCAGAATTAGGTGAAATTTCAGACATACACACCAAATTGTTGAGAGTAAGTATTTACAAAATTATGACAATCATTGGTTTGCTATGCTAATGGTTAACTATGCTAATGGTTCTATTTGACTTTTGCAACAACTCTATGAGATACAGAGTATTAACCATATTTTACAGGTAAAGAAGCTTAATTGAATGATGGAAAGTATTTTGCATGTTTTTTTTAAGAAAGGATATTTAGTGTAAGAAATGCTTTATAAAATGTATTAATACTAGTTAATCTATTATCTTATTATCATGTGATACTCTTTGTGGAAAATCAAACCAAGAAACTGTCCTTGCATTTAAAAATAAAAATAATATTTTTGACTTTAAATTGCCATAATCTACAAAAGAAATATGATTCAGACTGTAGACTCCATTGGCAATGTGTCATTTCTGTATTTTGCTAATCTGGATCTGAACCCACTGGTTTTATTTAGCTTTCCAGTTCTCAGGGAACAATAGAAACCAGTCTTCAGGATGTCGAAAGCAAATTATCTCCAGGTGGATTGCTGGCAGATACATGGGCCCATCAAGAAGGCACTCATCCAAAAGATAGACAGTAGGTTATATGATTTTATTGGTAGTGTCTGCTCTTATTATTAAATGTCCTTTTTCACATTGACTCAATTAATTTATTTGGTTTTTTTTTCCTTATATAGTGTAGAAAAGCTACAAGTCCTGCTAAATTGCATCACAGAGATTTACTATCAGTTCAAAAAAGACAAAGCGGAACGTAGTAAGTAAAATTTTTATTAATCTAATGAATCAGCTCTACTAGTTGTAATTCAGGTGGATTAATTTGGTATATTTATAAGGGTGGCTCCTTATTTCAGAGACTTGATTCTGTTGGGAAGGAGGTTGAATATACTAAAAATTATTCTTAAAACCAACGTTTTTTGAGTATTTTAAATTAAGGGTCCTGAACTCTAAAATCTCTAGAGACCAGTCATGTAACAAAAGGGAACGAGATTGGAGGAGGAGGATAAGAGAGGAGATACCCATATGAAGGAGTCACTACTCAGATTCATGAAATTTATTGCACCAAAATCTTCCTATTCTTAAGAGAAGCTGGAAATACAGATTTTGTTAGAATATCCTGTGGGTACCTGGCTGGCTCAGTCAGTGGAGCATGCAACTCTTGATCTCAGGGTCATGGGTTTGAACCCCACATTGGTTGTAGAGATCACTTAAATAAATAAATAAATCTTTAAAAGAAAGAAATATTCTGATTTTTTTAAATTAATTTTTTTTATGTTAACAGTGTAGAGATCAATTAAAAACTTTTGTAAGCTATATATCTAACCCATGGGTTGTAAGTTTGTGTCATCTACTCTAAACTCTTAGCTTTTTCGAAGTCATACTCTCAAAAGAAAAAGAAGTGTGCATGATTTTGTGATTCTATATTTGCAGAAGTCATATTTCTTATTTTTAGGATTAGCTTACAATGAAGAACAGATCCACAAATTCGATAAGTAAGTGTCCTTATCGTGTTTAATAATTATTTCTGGTTATGTAATTAATACAGTTCCTCTTAAAGTTGAAATTAATTCAGATAGAAAGTACATTTTTAATCTTGACTTTACGGAATTGTTACTGTGTGTGCACATATTTGAGGATCACTTTGTCTGGTTGAGAGGTTAAGGAGAAGGGAGAATGATGTAGAAGGGAATCTTCTACATTATGTGCTTTGATTGCAGAAGGATGGATAATAGAGAACATAGGCAAGGACAGAATAAACTGCTTTCTTAACCTTAACTTCATTAAATAAATATTTTCTGACCATTCTCCATCATGAACCTTCTCTTTCACATCTTGCTGCTATAATGCCTATCTTAGAAACCTTTGGCTTTCTACTATCAATATTCTAAAGCCAGAATAGTCATTACTAAGAAACATAAATTTTATGTATTTGAAAAGTTTTTAATATTGGAAATAGAAACCGTCACATTGGTTTAAGCATGTGATTATCTCTAAATTATAGGCAAAAACTGTATTACCATGCAACAAAAGCTATGACCCACTTTACAGACGAATGTGTTAAAAAATATGAGGCATTTTTGGATAAGTCAGAAGAATGGATGAGGTAAGGAACCTTAGTGGCTGACTGCACAAAGTACAATTCAGTGTACATTGTATATTGTAAGTAAGATAGTATTTCATTAGACTGCTTACTAATTGATTCTTTTTGGTTTTTAGAAAGATGCTTCATCTTAGGAAACAGTTATTATCCCTAACTAATCAGTGTTTTGATATTGAAGAAGAAGTATCAAAGTATCAAGACTGTACAAATGAGGTATAACTATCAAAAGTGTCCAGAAAAAAATCTTTTTCCTATTAGGAAAAAATACATTTCTTCTCCGTTTATATTTGAAATGATTGAAAAGAGAGAAATAGGATTTAATACACCTTATATTCAGTTCTGTTTGCCCATTTGTAATATGTGTTTTGAACCAAATTTTCAGAACTTAGGTATTTTACACTTAAAAGCATCTGATAAAATAAAAAATTTAAAAATTATTTTAAAAAGCATCTGATAGACCATTCTTTTTAATCATCTATGAGGAGAACCTTTTTTAAAGTGGTGGTTTAAGTACTGTATCATTCACAGATTTGAAATTAAAATTTAAAGCTATAAGGGCTTACTAAATTGTGTAACATTTGGGGCACCTGGGTGGCTCCAGTTAGTTAATAACCATCTATCTTCAGCTCCGGTCCTGATCCCAGGGTCTTGGGATCTCAGCAGGGAGCCTACTTCTCCCTCTCCCTTTGTCTCTGGGCTTGCCATTGCCCCTGCTTGTGCTTTCTCTCTGTCAGATAAATAAGTCAAATCTTTAAAAAAACAAAAGCAAAAAAAGGTGTAACCTTTAATGTAAGATCTGTAGTTTATACTTTGTTCAGTGATTGATGTAGGTTTTTTTGATGTTTCAGTTACAAGAAACTTTGCCCCAGAAAATGTTTGCAGCCTCCAGTGGAATCAAACATACCATGACCGCAATTTATCCATGTTCTAATACATTAGTGGAAATGACTCTTGGGTAAGAGATTTATTATTTGGTAACTATGATGTTTTCATTCATTTTTATTTCAGTTTGTGATCTTGCTCTTTTATTTTGAAATTTTTGATATTTGTTGTGAATATATTTGTTAATGGTATTTAATGGCTTACTCCAATCTAGAGAACTAAAACATATTAATAGAATTCTAAATCATTTGCATACTTTCTTGAGCAGAGACATTGATACTTGTTTTGTTTGTATAGTATGAAGAAATTAAAGGAAGAAATGGAAGGGGTGGTTAAAGAACTTGCTGAAAATAATCATATCTTAGAAAGGTAAGTAATGCAAATATTAACTCTGCCCTGTGATTTTATATGCAGTGGAATACATATAGATCTATATTTGTACCTGTCTGTCTTCCTATATCATTAGGTTAAAGTAGTGGGGAAAGGATATAACGTCAGAACCCTTTTGTTTTGTGATTTCCATGGTGCCTTTTAATGTGTTTGGGGTTGCTTGGATAAAGACAAGTCAACTGTGATTGATTCCATTGTATTGCACTGGTTAATAGAATTATTTGCTAATTTGAATCCATTTGTGAAACTGAAAATCTTTTGCACATTATTTTTCATACATCTTCTCATTAGAATTGTAATTTATTGGGGTTCCTGGGTGGCTCAGTAGGTTAAGCATACCACTCGATATGGGCTCAGGTCATGATCTCAGGTTCAGGAGATTGAGCCGTGCCTTGAACTCTGCGCTTGGCGGGGAATATGCTTGAAGATATCTCTCCCTCTGCCCGTCCACATGCTTGTTCACTCTCTAAATAAACAAATTTAGAATAATTATTTTTAAAATATTTGAGAGCGTGCACATGCACCAAGTGAGAGGTGGGCAAAATGAGGGGGAGAGAGGGAATTTCAAGCAGATGCCCTGGTGAGCTCAGAGCCTGAGGCTGGGCTTGATCTCCCAAACCTGAGATCATGACCTGAGCCAAAATCAAGAGACAGAGGCTTAATCGACTAAGCCACTCAGGCACCCCAGATGTTACCTTTTTTTTTTTTTAATGTGACCATTTTTAATGTATGCTGATTTAGTTGGTTAAAACTGATACCTTGTTTTAATTTGCATTTCTTTGGTTAATAGTGATATGAAAGCATCTTTTTATGTTTTATTCAGATTTGTGTGTGTGAATTGCCTTTTGGTTTTAAAATCTTTTTTTCTGTTGGTTTATAGCAATTACATAGTAATTATCTAAGCTTTTATAGTACCCAACTTAGTTTTTTCACAACTTGAGCTAAATATCAGCAAGAAAGGACTATTAAGATATGCTTTCAAAAACTTATATTGAATCTCTTCTGCCTTGTGACGTAAAATCCCACTTCTTAAAACATGTCCCATAAGTCACTTTCCCCTTATTTGCAAATTTATTTGACAATATATGGGTGATATAACATGGCATTAACAGCTTAAATATTAAATGACTGCTTACGGATTTTTGCCAGAACTAATAATGGACTCCAGGTCTTGACCACTGTCTCCCTGTGGCTGTCTCATTATCACTTCATTTCTTTTGTATTTAAAATCACATCATACCACCCTTCCCAATTCAGTTTCCCCTCCAATTTCCTCATTCTCTTCAGTGGAACCACCTTTTTCCTGATCCTTGAACATAGGTTATTTTAGATACTAACCCTTTTGCTGCCTTTCATCAAGTTTGGTGATCTTTCTTCAGAATGTTTCCATATTCCCCCTCTTGGCCTCATCAGACCTCCTTCCTCTTCACATAGGAGCTGTGGTGATAACCTACCACCTATCTTCCTAAGACCAGGCTTTGCCCATCTGTCATGGCTATTATAGCCAAAACAATCTTCCCAAACACTATCTACTGACATACTCCTTCAGCTCAGAAATTTCTAAACCCCTGTTACCTAAAAGGTCAAATCTAAATTCACACTTGAATTTAAAGAATAGAATACTCTGGCCCAGCTCATTCACTCAACTTTACTTCCTGCTGGCCCCTAAAATAACATTCTGCTCTAATAAGTTGCATTCCTTACTCTTCGTTGAGATGTCATACTTACTCCCAACTTCTTACTTTTGGTTTTCTAAATCCCACCCCACCAAAAAAAATTTACCCAGTTTTTCCTAATACTTCCTAGATCACATCCCTCATCCTTTTCTCTTAAGAAGTCCTCCCATTGATTTGAGATTTGATATTAAAACGTAATCCATTTTCTGGGGCTCCTGGGTGGCTCGGTCAGTTAAGTATCTACCATTGACTCAGGTCATGATCTGAGATGGGTCTGGGATCAAGTCCTGCATCGGGCTCCCTGCTCAGTGTGGAGCCTGCTTCTCCCTCTCCCTCTGCTCCTCCCCTGCTTGTGTGCTTGCTTCCTCTCTCTCTCTCTCTCTCTCTCTCTCTGTCAAATAAGTAAGTAAATAAATATCTTTAAAATAAAAAGTCCTTCCAAGCCACTGATTGTTTTTTTTTCACATATTTATAATAATACCACTGTGTTTCAGTAAGAAATAGAACAAATCATAGTTGCTTAAACTCTTTAATAGCTTACTCATCTGAAAAGTCTCCTATATTCTTTAAAATGTTAGGGCCAAATAAAGGAATCATCTGAGATTTCCTTTTTTCTTTTGTGTTTTAGGTTTGGCTCTTTAACCATGGATGGCGGCCTTCGCAATGTTGACTGTCTTTAGCTTTCTGGGAAGTTTGAAGACAGCTTTAGTTTGCACAAGAAAATAATGCTGGGGCATTAAATGAATGCCTCTGTAAATGGTCTCTTATTTCTACAATTCAGTATTTGATGTGGTCATGTAAATATGTACAATATTGTAAATACATAAAAAAGATATAAATTTTTGGCTGCTGTTAAGATGTAATTTTACCTTTTAACATTTATAATTAAATGAGGACCTCAGTGAGCTCTAGAAGAAAGCCATGACCGATATGTTGAAATACTGATCCTCTACTCTTCTGAGTGAGGCTGAGTTCTACATCTCTAACTGCCTACTGGAAACATTTTTTTAAGTGGAACCAAAATTGTCATCCTTACAGATCAGAAAAGACTGATAGTTGACTTGCTTATAAGTGATAGGATGGAGAAGTGGCTTCTTTGGGTGAGGAGCCAAACTGAACCACTGTTTTACTAGGATGACAATTTTGGTGGAGGGGAAAGTGATGTTTCATTTTACAAGGTGCCCAGAGCCCAGTTATCGTCACATGTGTTTAATTTCAGATAAATTATTGAGCAGAATTTTTAAGGTGATTTAATTATTAAAAACTGTTCATTTTATTTTGGCCATAAGTGTGTAACTGTCATAAAAATTTTAGGATTATTTCCACTGTTTCAAGCTGTATATTTTTTGTTTAATTTCTGCTTACTCCATCATGAAAAAATATCAATAAATTTCTCAATTTTAATGTAAAAGTTTGTATTTTTCTGTGTATAGCATTTTGAGAAACAAAAGTCTTTTGAAAGAAATAATATCTGTGGTGATGGTAAATCATTCTCAGACTACTGGATACAAGGACAGTTTTGTTTCTCTTCTAAATCTGATTCTAGTTTAGTTTAAATTCTACAATAAATTTATGCTATCCAAATCCAAAGGGAACATTCTCTTTGAAACATCTACCCAGAGTCGTATATTAAAGGATGGACTCAGCAAGAAGTTATTTCATCCAACAAGGTTGTGGTTCTGATTTCGGTCTTGGTTTCTGACTAACCAAATTATTAAAGTGTGTTTATGCACAACCTGCATATCATAAAGATAGCATGTCCCAAAGAGTAAATAATTTTGAGTAACATGAACATTGGGAAACTGAAAATGGATTAGGTTTTGTTTTCTTCTTTTTCCAAAGATTTTATTTATTTATTTGACAGAGACCAGGAGAGAGGGAACACAAGCAGAAGGAGTGAGAGAGGGGGAAGCAGGCTTCCCGCTGAGCAAGGAGCCCAACACGGGGCTATATCCCAAGACCCTGGGATCATGACCTGAGCCAAAGGTAGACGTTAACAGCTGAGCCACCCAGCTGCCGCTGAAAATGGATTAGGTTTTATTTATTTTTTTTTTTTTTAAGATTTTATTTGTTCACTTGGCAGAGAGAGAGATCACAAGTAGGCAGAGAGGCAGGCGGAGAGAAAGGAGGAAGCAGGCTCCTTGCCGAGCAGAGAGCCCGATGAGGGGCTCAATCCCAGGACCCTGAGATCATGACCTGAGCCGAAGGCAGATGCTTAACAGACTGAGCCCTCCAGGCATCCCTAGTATTCTTGCTTTTAAATTTTACCTTCAAAAATACAATCCTCATTCAGAACATTTTAAGTTAATGAATACATGGTGATACATACTAGTGTGCTTACCTAATAATAACCTAATAGGTTATATCAGTTTAGTAGCCTTTTTTTTCAGTATTGTGATATATTTTCAAAAGGTAGAGATTCATGATATAAAAATGGTATATACTTAGTGGATTTAACTCTTTACATAAGCTATAGTTCTAACAGCAGAAAAAATAAAAACTCAAATAAATGAACATAAAGCATATGGAGAAAAAGCAATCTTTTTGAGTAAATAAAAAAGGAATTAGAGGTTAGGGAAGAAAGGTGAAAAATAATCCCATAATATCTTCTGAAGTTCCAGGTTCTGTGGTTTTAGAAATGACCAAATACTATATGATTGCCTTACAGACCTCTACACTTTGTCAAGCAGGCTAGCTCTTCTTAGATATGAAAGATCTTCTCAAAATATTTATTCTAGAATATACTTATCCATAAATTATCCAGACAGGAATTATAATAATCTTGGGTTTATCTTGCTTTCCTGTTATTTTTTTGAGCAGTAATTTCACCTTTATGGTGTTCTGTGCTAAAAATAAGAGGAAAGTTGTTAGGAATTAAGAAAGTCACTATTGGGGGTGCCTGGGTAGCTCAGGTTAAGCATCTGCCTTCGGCTCAGGTGCTGAGCCCTGCCTTGGACTCAGGAGCCTGCTTCTCCCTCTCCCTCTGCCTGCTGCTCTGCCTGCTTGTGCTCTCTATCTCTCTGACAAATAAATAAATAAAATATTAAAAAAAAAAAAAAGGGACGCCTGGGTGGCTCAGTTGGTTGAGCAGCTGCCTTCGGCTCAGGTCATGATCCCAGCGTCCTGGGATCGAGTCCCACATCGGGGTCCTTGCTCATCAGGGAGCCTGCTTCTCCCTCTGCCTCTGCCTACCATTCTGTCTGCCTGTGCTTGCTCTCTCTCCCTCTCTCTCTCTCTGACAAATAAATAAATAAAATCTTAAAAAAAAACCAGGGCACCTGGGTAGCTCAGTGGGTTAAAGCCTCTGCCTTTGGCTCAGGTCATGATCCCAGGGTCCTGGGATTGAGCCCCACACCGCTCAGTGGGGAGCCTGCCTCCCCTACTCTCTCTGCCTGCCTCTCTGCCAACTTGTGATCTCTGTCAAATAAAATTTTTTTAAATAAATAAATAATATAAAAATTTTAAAAACCACTATCAGTAGGAATAAGCAATCTCAACTAATATATCAAAAATTTATTCTCCCTTCAGAATCATAGTCACAACCAGGGTAAGCCTGCTGTTTCTGATTTCACCCCACTCAGAAATGTCTGTTATGCATTGTGCTTTGTCTTTCAGAAGTGCTGTAGGAAATTTACTCAAATGTTTAAAACCCAGAAGTACTGGGTGCCTGGGTGACTCACTGGGTGACTCACTTCGGCTCAGGTCATGATCCCAGGGTCCTGGGATCAAGTCCCAGAGCCCCACATTGTGCTCTCTGCTCAGCAGGGAACCTGCTTCCCACCCACCCCCTCTGCCTGCCTCTCTGCCTACTTACGATCTCTGTCAAATAAAATCTTAAAAAAAAAAAAAAAAAAACCTCAGAAGTGCTGAAAATACAAAGTGTTGAAAATGTAAGGGAGTTGTAACACTATTGTTTTAGCTGGATATATCATTCATGTCCCTTTTTTTTAAAAAAAGATTTTATTTATTTGAGAGAGAGCAAGAGAGAAAGAAGAGGGTATGAGCAGGTTGAGGGCAGAGTGAGAAGCAGACTCCCTACTGATCAGGGAGCCCGACACGAGACTTGATCCTAGGGTCCTGGGATCATGACCTGAGCTGAGGGCAGACACTTAACCAACTGAGCCACCCAGGTGCCCCCATATCCCATTTTTAAGAACACTAAAGTTGGGGCTCCTGGCTGTCTCAGAAGAGCATGCAACACTTGATCTTGGGGTCGAGTTCAAGTCCTATATTGGGGATAGAGATTACTAAAAATAAATAAATAAACTTAAAGACCTAAGTATCTTCAAAAGTCTTACACTGTTGTTTTATTTGGACTTCCTCCCCAATTGTCACTTACAGGAAGACTCAAAGTCCAAATCCTAAGGAATACCAAAAACGGAATAGAAAACAAAGACAGTGATGTGGAAATAAAAACTGGTAATAATACAGTTTGTGTTTTTTAGCATACAAATCAGCACCAAGGATTTAGTGTGGTGTATAAAAGCACAACTCAGACACTACGTCAGGATGTTGAGGGACTAAGCAAGCTATCCTAAGTTTCTTTTGACAAACAAAAAGCACAAGGACTAGTGGTTAAACATAGCTTCAGGTGGGATGACCAGAACCTCAGTCGCAGTTGTTTAGTTGAGAGCTAAACATTGGTGTCTGCTGAAATAGTACACAATAATGTTAAAGGTCTAGAAAAATATTCAGCTAAGGGTCAAATTCCAAAACGGGACCCTAGCAAGAATCTTTGTTCTTTTACACATTTCTTGGCTTCTAAGAATCAAATTTTTTTTCCAGGATAAATTCCTGCCAGAGCTTAAAACACATATGATGTTTTCACTGGAAAAGTTTTCAGTTTGTACGATATAAAACATTTTTAATTTGTACAAAACAAATGCACTCAAGGCTATGGCTTTGGGAGGTAGCTTGTTAATCATCAAGTCCTACAAATTGCATTGAAATTCTGCTGGATGCTGAACTTCAGTGAATACTGGTAACTTTGCTCCTCCATGAAAGTAATTGTGTTTTTTGGAAAAGGGGGAGGGGCGGTCTAGCTTAAAAATTATCAAGTGTTATAATAGGTTAGAGTTTCTGAAGCTTAAAACGCTTTCTTTAGAAAGAACATCTATTAATACAGTTTCTAGTTATGAGGGCTAAGGTCTAAAGGACAAACCAAAGGAATGACAGGGGAAGGGGATTTAGGGCTAACAGGTGGTCCCCAGACATATTGGCTGGAAGAGAGTTCACAGCTAAAGTGTCACATGTGGGTGTTACTGTGTTTTCCTCATCCATATTTTCTGTAGGGAGTCATTCTGGAACATTCATAGTTTTAGCTATGGCCATTAGAAGTGACTTCAACAAGACCTTCAGAAGAATAGCCCGTCTCTTTTACTGGTTCCCCAAATCACTGACCTGCTCAAAGCATCGGAAATCCAAGTTGGTGTGGAGCCAAGGTAGAGGTAAGTTATCTCAAGCTAATTCTTCATTTCAGATACTTTTTTTCCCCATTACTCATATGGAGCCTCCCGCAAGTATGGAGAAAAAATAAAGCTCGTAAGGCATTATTCAAAATGACTGAGGAAAAACTGAGAAAATGAAAGCAATTTGAAGGTGAGGTATTAAAAGCCATGAACATTTCTATAATTCAAATGTTATGCTTCGTAGTCATTTAGGTTCAAAGAAGTTTTCTAGAGAAAGATGGAGAATCTTTAGCTTTAAAAAAAATAGCTTTTATTTTCAGTGAGCCTTAATTTGCTTATACAATTAAAATACCTCAGAACACACGGGAAAGAACTAATGACAGTAAGCTTCTCCTCCTCCTAGAAAACTAAAAAGTCAATGGACCTTATATATCTTTGGTTGGGGTCAGTTTATGCAGCATATTTTAGTTGGGGTTTTTGTTTTGTTTTGGGGGCGGTTCAGTCAGGTATTGATGTGGGATTTTTTGAACACCTTAAATACACTACCACATAAAGCTGTGCATTTTCTACCTACTCCTGCCTGACAGGGAGTGTAGAAGGGTCAGAGTTGGGGGGAATGGATGGAGTAAATGCAGGTCTGGTGTCTGGAGCGCCTCCTGCAGGAGGAGGTTGGGTACAGCACTTGGAGCAAGGTGAGCAAATTCTCTTTATAATGTTTCAGCCTGAAGCGGTATTAAAATTATAGTCATGTGTTTTTGACACCCATACAGGTATGCGTCTTATGTAAGTGCTTAACGTTTTCCCCTTGCCTGGTAGATTATCAAACATCATCTGATGATATGATAGATGATCCAAAACCAGATCCTCTCCCGCCCCCCTGCCAAGTAAGCTCTAGGCCCAGTGTGAGGCTTGAACTCACATCCCCTAAATCAAGAGTCACATGCTCTACCAACTGAGCCAGCCAGGTGCCCCCAGATCCTCTTCTATTTAAAACAGAAAATGACAACGGGGCACCTGGGTGGCTCAGTGGGTTAGGCCTCTGCCTTCGGCTCAGGTCATGGTCCCAGGGTCCTGGGATTGAGCCCCGCGTCAGGCTCTCTGCTCGGCGGGGAGCCTGCTTCCTCCTCTCTCTCTGCCTGCCTCTCTGCCTACTTGTGATCTCTGTCAGATAAATAAATAAAATCTTTAAAAATAAAAATAAAAATAAATAAAACAGAAATGACGGGACTCCTGGATGGCTCAATTGGTTGGATGACTGCCTTCAGCTCAGGTCATGATTCCAGAGTCCCAGGATCGAGTCCCGCATCAGGCTCCCAGCTCCACGGGGAGTCTGCTTCTCCCTCTGACCTTCTCCTCGCTCATGCTCTCTCTCACTGTCTCTCTCTCAAATAAATAAAATCTTTTTTAAAAAATATTCTAAAACAGAGATGACTATGATCTATAAACACTAAGGAAGATATCTGATAAAGAAATCTACAAAATGTGAGGCCTAGTATAATTCAAGCATCTATTGTTCCTTTGATATTTAATTTTATGCTTTTTTCACTGTCAAAATATGGGGAATCTAGGTTTCAAAGTCCCTCTGTTCATATATATCATCTTTCAGATATGGAATAGCATAATTTGGATGTCAGAAGCCCCAAGAGAATGTAGAAAAAACATCTTCTCTAATCCCTTTCATTTTATTTTTAAAATTTTCTTTCTTTATTTTAAGTGATCTCTACACCAAACATGAGGCTCAAATTCAAAACCCTGAGATCAAAAGTCACATGCTCCTCTGACCAAGCCAACCACACACCCCCTCCAGTGGTTTCATTTTAAAGATGAGTAAATTGCCTCCAAACAGTTAAATAATGTAGCCTTCCCAAACAATTACACGGGAGGAAACAGAAGTTTATCCTACACTGGGATTGTTGATCCAGTGCCCTTGTTACAGCACCACAGTGCTCAGTGTGGTGCGTGCACATTGGAGAATGTGAACATATAAACCCTCACAGAATATTTCACACAGAGCCTTCATCAGTGGGGAATCTATCCCTAGAAAGTGTGGTGATTATTCTTCCAAAGCAGAGCTTGCTAGTATTACTAGTTTGGAGATTAATGCCTGTTTCCAGAAATCTTTTTACTCACAGTACGATAAAATAAAGTCTTTTGATGAGATACTACCCCATTCTAAGGAGATTATTTAAATATTTGCCTCACAGGGGCTCCTGGCTGGCTCAGTCGGTTGAGGGCGTACTCTTGATTTTGGGCTCAGGTCATGATCTCAGTGTTCTCGGGTAGAGCCCCATATTGGGCTCTGCACTCAGTGGGAAGTCTGCTTGAGGATTCTCTCCCTCTCTCTCAGCCCCTCCCCCTGCTCATTGCTTGCAGGCTCGCTCTCTCTCATTTTTTTTTTTCAAAGATTCCATTTATTTATTTGACAGAGAGAGAGATCACAAGTAGGCAGAGAGGCAGGCAGAGAGAGAGGAAGGGAAGCAGGCTCCCTGCTGAGCAGAGAGCCCGACGCAGGGCCCAATTCCAGGATCCCAGGACCATAACCCGAGCCGAAGGCAGAGGCCCCAACCCACTGAGCCACCCAGGCACCCCTCTCTTTCTCTTTAAAATGAATAAATCTTTTTTAAAATAAATAAATATGTGCCTTACAGAATCCTATCCCCTCAAAAACAAAAACTCTCTCTCTCATCTTGTCTCCAATGTTTAACACAATATTTTGTATAGTAAACAGTAAATAGCTGTTTTTCTCACTGAATTGACTTACAAAGACAGCCGTATGGGAACTGAATTGGATGGATTAAGAATGGATTGACTTTTAGAAATCAGCTGATCCCTTGCTCCAGCCTTTCATGTAGATCGAAGCATTGTGGCCACATACAGAAGAAAGCTCAACATCAGGTCACCTCTTCAGGATTAAACTCTTTCACTCATCAATATCTTATGGTGTAAAGGTGCCACAGAAACTTGTCAAGGGTTCCCTACATACCTCTATCCCAACCAACCCCACATGAAAACTTAAATGGTCTCAAGGCAGGACCTGTGGTTGATATTTTTTTTTTTAAGATTTTATTTATTTGTCAGAGAGAGAGGGAGAGAGAGTGAGCACAGGCAGACAGAATGGCAGGCAGAGGCAGAGGGAGAAGCAGGCTCCCTGCCGAGCAAGGAGCCAGATGCGGGACTCGATCCCAGGAGGCTGGGATCATGACCTGAGCCGAAGGCAGCTGCTTAACCAACTGAGCCACCCAGGCGTCCCTGTGGTTGATATTTTAATGCTAAGTAAGTACGTGTAATTTTAGCTCACTCTCCTTTATTTCTTCTCTATTTCCCCACCTTAGAAAGTAGTAAGTTATACCAAAGCATAAGCTAGGAAGAAATATACAAAGACAGTCACAAATATGAATTCAGTACAAATTTTAAGCACCTCATTAATCTCTGGTCTTGAAGGGAAAGAATGGGGAGATGTGTATGAGAAAGTCCACATTCAGTGGCCTGGAGCCCTTTCTGATCGAGTCAAGAAGCCTAAGCAATGTGTGAAAACCACAGAGCTCAGAAGCCTGGGCGTCCGAAGGGGAGGGCCCAGAACTGTGGTGTCAGACTTTGCTTCTGCGGCTGAGAGCTCCTTGGCTCTGAGCAAGCCGCTAGGATTTCTCATCTGTAAAGTGGAAGGATTGGACTTGATCTGAAAGATTCCTTCCAGCTTTGTAAATGCCATGACCCTGAGATACAGGAATATAGATAAAGCAGCTGCAGAGTTGCTGAAGAGAGCAGAAAAAGGGGAAGTTTTCTGGAAGTCAAACAGCATGTCCCCATGTCACTCATCTACAGAAACAGACTACATCAGGAATCGTCCGTATATCTGAGAACTTACGTGAAATCCTGTTTAAGGAGCTTACATATCAAATGCATACAGGCTCTTTTTTGAAACAAACGTGAGATCTAGACTCTCTACACATAAAGATGAGCCCCAGCCTTTAGGCTCCTACATGTTGAAATTGGCCTTGTTTTGAGATGAGTCTCAGGGAAGGAAGGGTACCAGGGGGCTCCTTCATACCAAAGATCTCCTCTGGTCCTCCCTCTCACCTTTTTGCCCCAGGTTGTAGCAGGCAGCTCAGTGAAATTTGGTGGCTGAATGAAAACCTCTTGCTTCCTATAAGGCGGCAGATGTGAGCACATCTGGAATACCCAGAAAACCACCGGCCTCCCATGGCGAGGAAGACAAAGGGGAGAGCTGCTCACCAGACAGCAGCCCATTTGTGCCCAGTGTTCCCTAACGTCCTCATATAGGCAGCCCTAGAGGAGGAGCCCTGATGAGGACACCGCACCCCTCTTGCAAGTGAAGAATAGAGAGTAGGCTGTGACCTCCAGGTAGCATTTACCTTCTGCCATCAGTGAGGAAACAGGCGGGCTGACAGACAAGATGACATTGCAAAATCTATAAGGCCTATCCTGTACTCGGTGGTCTACGAGAAGCAAACTCTGACTCTAAGCGAGGGGAGCAAGCTCAAGACCCGTCTGACACTATCACTGTCAAAGGCTGCTCAACTTCCCTCTGCCTCCCGCATGCCCTGCTCGCGCTCTCTCTCTCTCTTTCTGACAAAATCTAAAAGAAAGAAGAATATACTGAACAAGGAGACAGAAGACAGGAAAGGGTGTTAAAAGCCAGATTTCACTGATGGTACCAAAGTCTGATTAGAATTCTCAAACTCAGGAGATAAATAACAAACCCTGCTCTGAAGGGCCTGAGATCATTAGAGTCCAGATGGAGTACAAAACCGATGCCATCAGAGACAGAGAGGCACTTGAGCAGGTTAAGGCTCCGGGGTCTTAGATATGCGTGTTATTACTGAGGCAGGGGGCCCAGGAGAAGCAGCCAGGGTCGTGGGCAAATCTCAAAGACCTCCAAATTGTCCTTGTTCATTCACCCTCAGCCTCGTGTAGACAGACCTGTAGACCGTACAATAAGGGATTCCTCACACCAGAGCGATCCTGTGATGTTTCCCCAAAGAAATGGTAGGTCGTACAGGACTGGAGGGGTAGAAGGTTGGTGGTTAGGGCAAATGGAGATGAGGCAGTGTTCTGATAGGCACAAAGCAGGGCTATGTGTAAGGGATCAGCGTTGGGTCTGGATTGTGAAGTGGACCCAGGCTCCTATGTCCCTGGAAACCACAAAGTTAAGGTGACTGTGGAATGTCATGGCAGGAACATCCTTATCTCAAGTTGTGCACCTGGACTGGAAGTTAAAGTTACCTTGTTGTGTCAAAGTGACTTAGACCTTCTAGGCAGAAGTGTGATGTTTCGTTCTTACCGGTCCTATTTCTTATCAGCAAAATTTCCCACGCTGCCTAGCTTGAGGGATTTTTCTGGGGGCATTATGACACGTTATTAATGGCAGTGTGGGAGAAACATTAGCAATTATCTGTTTATCTTCCCAGACTAATGAATCATAGGAGAGAGTTTAACTTTCCCAGTCCAAGCGACTTTGTACTACCTCATTAGAAATTCTTCATCTATTTTTCAGTAGCCTCCCAATACAATTTTACATATAATGGAACATTTCAGATAACCTGTCACTTCCACTTTCCACACTTCCCTCAACCCCAGAGCACTCCCGTTCCCATTTGGATATGTTGCTCAACTCTGGTTGACCCTTTATCATGGGAATTCCCTTGAAGTAGTTCAGGAGACCTATTTATTGTTTATTTTGTTTACTCCTTCCCTATAGTGGACAACATCTAGTAGCTTTCTGTAACAAGGGCTCATGAAAGGCATTTCATGTTTCATCTTCAGAAATTCCCCAAGGAAGTGCTTTGAAATGGGTCTTTTTAAGATTATTTATTTGGAGGTTGCCTGGGTGGCTCATTTGGTTAAGCGTCTGCCTTCAGCTCATGTCATGATCCCAAGGTCTTGGGACCGAGTCCCACATTAAGCTCCCTGCTTAGCGAGGGGTCTGCTTGTCCCTCTGCCTGCTGCCCCTGTTCTCTCTCTTTCTCTCTCTCACAAATAGATAAAATCTTTAAAAATAATAATAGTATTATTTATTTGGGGCGCAGTCAGGTTTTGGCCGGGATTGTGATCTCAGGATGGTGATCTCAGGGTCGTGAGATCAGGCCCAAGCCTGGCCTTGAGCTCAGTGCAGAGTCTGCTTGGGACTCTCTCTCCCATTCCCTCTACCCTTCACCCCTCCCTTTAACCCCTTCCCCTCCTGGTGCACATAAGTGTTCTCTCTCTCTCTCTCAAATAAATAAATAAATCTTTAAGATTATTTATTTAACTAGACAATCACTGGGCCCTTTCAAACTGGAAACACATGTCTTTCAGTTCTGGGAAGATTTCTTGCATTATTTCTTTGAGAATTCCCTACCCTCTGAGTTTTCTATTCTCTTTAAGGTTATCAGCCTCTTAGATTGATCCTCTAGAAGTTTCTCTCCTGGGCCACCTCTTTGACTTTTCGTCCTACATTATCCTAGCAGCTGGCTGTGGGCTCCATGGGGATGGAAACATGTTTTACTCGTTACCCCCAGTCCCTTTACCAGGACCAAACAAGTTCTGGGAAATTACCTATAAACCTAAGAAATTCTAGAGGGACCAAAATTGCTTATTTTCAGTTTTAGAAGCCTTGATTATGTAATTACTTAAGAAAAACAGAAATATTAGGAAATAAAGAGCCTGAAAAATAATGAAAAATTTATTGTAGCCTCTTCTGACTCATAGCACCTGGGCTGGACTGCTGTTTTCTTTTCATTTATTTTTATTTATTTATTCTTTTCTATTTGAAAGAGATAGAAAACTAGCTGAGGGAGAAGCAGGCTCCCTACTGAGCAGCGACCCCCCAATGCAGGACTTGATCTGAGGATCTTGAGATCAAGACCTGAGCCGAAGGCAGACACTTAACCGACTGAGCCACCCAGGCATCCCTGCTGTTTGTTTTTGTGCATGCTGTGAAGAAAGACCTGGTGAAACAGATTATTTGAGAAGTAGTGGGATGTTAAGCTGGTTAAGAGAGCAGATTTTTTGTAAGTATTTCACTAAATTATTTTTAACAAAGACCATTGCTGATTATAAAATTAAGTGTTCATCAATTTCCTTAAAAGGAACTGAGGGGCATCTGGCTGTCTCAGTCAGTGGAGCATGTGGTTCTTTTTTTTTTTTTTTAAAGATTTTATTATTTGATAGAGAGATCACAAGTATGCAGAGAGACAGGCAGAGAGAGAGTAGGAAGCAGGCTCCCTTCTGAGCAGGGAGCCCGATGCGGGGCTCTAACCCAGGACCTGGGATCATGACCTGAGCTGAAGGCAGAGGCTTAACCCACTGAGCCACCCAGGTGCCCCTGGAGCATGTGTTTCTTAATCTTGGGGGTTATAAAATCGAGCTCCACACTGGGTGTAGAGATTACTTTAAAAAAAAAATTTTTTTTTAAGGATTGTATCCATTCATTTGACAAAGGGACACAGCAACAGAGGGAATACAAGCAGTGGGAGTAGGAGAGGGAGAAGCAGGCTCCCCACCGAGCAAGGAGCCTGATGCGGGGTTTGATTCCAGGATCCTGGGATCATGACCAGAGCCAAAGGCAGATGCCCAACAACTGAGCCTCCCAGGCATGCCGTCAAAAATAAAATCTTTAAAAAAAAAAAACAAAACCGAACTCTCAGGATTGTGAGATCAGGCCCAGTGTCAGATTCCTTGCTCAGCAGAAGGTCTGCTTGAGTTTCTCTCTCCCTCTCTCTCAACCCCACAGCCTCCTCCCCGCACTTTCTCTCTCTCCAAAAAAATCAATAAATCTTTAAAAAAAAAAAAAGAAACTGAAGTCTTACCTATTTTGTAAAGTTGGTCACCAGAAAATTAGTCCTTTTTTCTTTTTTCTTTTCTTTCTCTTTTTTCCAGGAAATTAGTTTTAATTTTGTATGTAGAGTGTAGGCAAATGTATGTAAAAGTAAGAAACCAGGGCGCCTGGGTGGCTCAGTGGGTTAAGCCGCTGCCTTCGGCTCAGGTCATGATCTCAGGGTCCTGGGATCGAGTCCCGCATCAGGCTCTCTGCTCAGCAGGGAGCCTGCTTCCTCCTCTCTCTCTGCCTGCCTCTCCGTCTACTTGTGATCTCTGTCAAATAAATAAATAAAATCTTAAAAAAAAAAAGTAAGAAACCAAATTTATTAAACAATCTGAAATTCAGACTTATTTATTCAAACTGACATTGTATAACGCACATAAAAAAGTGTGAATACACACGCACACTCACACACACACATCCACACATCCATACATATATAATATAGGTATAAAGCTTATATCAGACTTCTTTCTTTTTTTTAAAGATTTTATTTATTTGACAGAGAGAGATCACAAGTAGGCAGAGAGGCAGGCAGACAGAGAGAGAGAGGAGGAAGCAGGCTCCCTGCTGAGCAGAGAGCCCGATGCGGGGCTCGATCCCAGGACCCTGAGATCATGACCCGAGCTGAAGGCAGAGGCCTAATCCACTGAGCCACCCAGGCACCCCTTATATCAGACTTCTAAATATTGCTACTCCTGGGGAGTGAGATTGGAAGTTGAAACAGGGAAAAATGAGGAACTTTTCTTTTTACTCCCTATGGGTTTTTTTTTTTTTTAATAAGGAGGGAGGGTTTTTTTTTTTTAAGATTTTTTTTATTTATTTGACAGAGAGAAATCACAAGTAAGCAGAGAGGCAGGCAGAGAGAGAGGAGGAAGCAGGCTCCCCGCTGAGCAGAAAGCCCGATGCGGGGCTCGAACCCAGGACCTGGGATCATGACCTGAGCCGAAGGCAGCGGCTTAACCCACTGAGCCACCCAGGCACCCCAGGAGGGAGTTTTTTTAAAGATTAATTGATTTATTTGAGAGAGAGTACACATGCATATGATGGTGGGGGGTGGAGAGAGAGACGAGCAGACTCCCCCCTGAATGGGAAGCACTACTAGGGGCTCCATCCCACAACTCTGAAATCATGAACTGAGCCAAAATTAAGAGTTGAATGCCTAACCATCTGAGTCACCCAGGCAACCCTAAAAAAGATTAATTATCCATAGCTAATGAGAACAAAAAACTAATTAGGAAGTCAAAATCTTTTGCAGGATGGATTTCGATTCGGCATTCTATGGTTGGCAGCACACTCACTAGCCTTTGATGTAGTCCACCATGAGAGATTCTGTGGTCAGTGAGTTTAGAAGCACTACATACCATTATCTCCTTGGGGACACCCAACATAAATTAGCATGTTCAAGTTCTGCAGTAAACTACTTAACTTTATTGAACCACTTTTTCAAAACACTTTTTCATTTAATTTTGGCTTCATTGTATTTACTTTTGTCTGTCTTTCTCTCTCCTCTCCCTCCCTCCCTCCCTCCCTCCCTCCCTTCCTTCCTTCCTTCTTTCTTTTTATTTTTATTTAAGTAATCTCTACACCCAACTTGAACTCTTGACTCTGGGATGAAGAGTCGCATGCTCTTCTGACTGTACCAGCCAGGTACCCCTATTGTCTTTTTCTTAATAGAATACCCAGTAGACACCAAGAACATAATCAAAAGGAGATGTGGTGCAGGGTGTGGGTCGTGAAAGATAACAGAAATGGCACAGTATGACCCAGACACTTCTATCGCCAAACATCATCTAGAGGGGGCACATGTTGGAAAATGCTTGCAGATTCTGACTTTTCTTCTGTAACTAGAAGCTTGAAACTCCTACAAGTCACAAGATTGATTCTAAGTGGGTACATGATTTGAAGACCTCTCTCCTGTGTTCTTCACATTATCTTCAAAAATATATTAGTTCTTAGGCCAATAGTAATCCGACCAGCAATCACCTGGCAAGAGGTGAGGAAGATTGACTGGAAAGGACCATGAGAGTTGACGGAAATGTGTTAGATCTTCACTGGAGTAGTGGTTCCATAGGTGTGTACCTCAGAACTTGGCCAGCTAAAAACCTGTGCATTTCCTTGTATGTAAACTCCACCACAAGAATGTTAACTCAGAAGAGATTTTAGATCAGAGCAGCATTGTGATGAAGAGCACCAGTGTTAGAACCAAACCGGCTGGGTTCATAATCCCACCCCATCATCTTCCACATGTGACCTTGGTCAAGTTCCTCAGTCTGTCTCTAAAATGGGTAGCGTAATAGTACCTCCCTTGTAGGATTGTGAGGACTGAGTGAGTTGATAGAAATAATATATTTATATCAGAAACTGGCACAAAAGTACTCAATAGATGTTAGTTTCTACTTCTGGTTATAGGTATATATGGTGCATTTAGAAAAGCTGCTAATTTTTGATCCCTTAAAGAAAAAAAGAAAGTGTGTTATAGGTTTCCAGACTGGAAGCCTAGATACATGTGTTAAATATGAATATGGTGTTTCAGTTCCCTGGTTTTCTGTTACTATTCCTGCCAGCTAAAAGAATATTGAGGTCATTACTGAAAAGGGGACACCAGAAAAAAAAAGAGAAACGAAATAACTGATTGCAGTAGGGGTGTTATATAGTCTCTG
Organism: Lutra lutra; assembly: GCF_902655055.1. NCBI lineage: Eukaryota > Metazoa > Chordata > Mammalia > Carnivora > Mustelidae > Lutra > Lutra lutra. The sequence continues at coordinate 92,393,157 of NC_062285.1, forward strand.
GAGAGTCTACATTAAAGTCTTAAAATAGATGGATTTCAAACGTCTGTGAGCCCAGCAACAAACGCCAAAATAGACAAGTTGGGACTACATCAAAGTAAAAAGTTTCTGCACAGCAAACAATCAGTAGAGTAAAAAGGCAGTCTATGGAATGGGAGAAAACATTTGCACACCATATACTCCATAAGGAGAAAATTTCCAAAATATATAAGGAACTTCTACAACTCAATAGCAAAAAAACTAATAACCCAGTTTTTGGATGGCCAAAGGATTTGAATAAACATTTCTCCAAAGAAGACATACAGATGGCCAACAGGTACATGTGAAGGAACTTGATATCATTCATCATCAGGGAAAAGCAAATCAAAACCATAATGAGATACCACCTCCCATATGTTAGGATAGGCATTATCAAAGAGATGAAAAAAAAAACAAAAACAAGTGTTGGGGCGCCTGAGTGACTCAGTGGGTTAAGCCTCTGCCTTCGGCTCGGGTCATGATCTCAGGGTCCTGGGATCGAGCCCCACATCGGACTCTCTGCTCAGCGGGGAGCCTGCTTCCCCCACTTCTCTGCCTGCCTCTCTGCCTACCTGTGATCTCTCTGTCAAATAAATAAAATCTTTAATAAAAAAAAAACCAAACAAACAAGTGTTGGTGAGGGTGTGGAGAAATTGGAATCCTTATACTCGATTGGGGACACAATAAAAGTGCACATAGAAAACAGTAGGAATGGGTGCCTGGGTGGTTCAGTCAGCTGAGCCTCCATCTGACTCTTGGTTTTGGTTCAGGTCATGATCTCAGGGTCAACCGCCGCATCAGGCTCCACAGTCAGTGGGGAGTCTGCTGGAGATTCTCTCCTCCTGTGCTTCCTCCCCACCCCCGCACTCGCACACACTCTCTCTCTTTCTGTCTCAAATAAATAAATCCTTACCCCCCCAAAAATAGGAAAATAGTATGGAGGTTTCTCAAAAAATTAAATAGAACTAACATATGTGGATGCTACCAGCATCCCAAGTCTCAGTATTTATCCCCTCCAAAAGTGAAATCAGGATCTCAAAGAGATTTTGACACTCCCCCAGTCATTACAGCACTATTCACAATAGTGAAGATATAGAAACAACCTAAGTGTCCATTGACAGATAAATGGGTAAAAAAAAACATGTGGTATATACATAGGATGGAATATTATCTAGCCTTTAAAAAGAAGGAATGGCAATATGTAACAATATGGATGAATCTTAAGTATATTGTACTAAGTGAAATAGACCAGTCACAGAAGGATAAATAATTCATGATTCCATTTCTGGGATGTATCTAAAATAGTCAAACTCATAGAAGCAAAGAACAGAATGGTGGTTGCCAGGAGCTTGGAAGAGAGAAAAGGAGGAATTGCTAGTCGATGGGCATAAAATTTCAGTTGTGCAAGATGAATAAATTCTAGACATCTGCTGTACATTGTCCCCATAGATAACAATCCTGTACACTTAAAATCTATTAAGAGGATAAATCTCATGTTAAATATTTTTACCACAATAAGCAGAAAATTTTTAGGTTTACTTATTAAGTAATTGACCCCAACATGGGGCTAGAACTCACAACCCCAATATCAAGAGTCATATGCTTTACTGACTGAGCCAGCCAAGCACCCCTAAATTTTTTTTAATGTATTGTTTAAGGTTTTATTTATTTATCTGAGAGAGAGAGAGAGAGAGAGAACACAAGCGATGGGAGGAACAGATGGGGAGGGAGAGGGATAAGCGGACTCTACAGGGATCATGGAGCCTGACACAGGGCTCAGTGCCAGGACTCTGAGATCATGACCAGAGCTGAAACCAAAAGTCAGATGCTCAACTGACTGATTCACCTGGGTACCCCCAAAAATGTTTTTAAGATTTATTTACTGGGGTGCCTGGGTGGCGGTTAAGAATCTGCCTTCAGCTCAGGTCACGATCCCAGGGTCCTGGGATTGAGCCCTGTGTCAGGCTCCCTGCTCAGTGGGGAGCCTGCTTCTCCCTCCTCCCTCTGCCTGCCTCCACTGGTGCTCTCCCTTGCTCCCTCTGGAGCGGCAGAGGGAGAGAGAAAGAAAGTAAATCTTCAAGCACACTCCATGCTGAGAGGGGAGCCCACCTAGGGGCTCTGAGATCATGACCTGAGCCGAAACCAAGAGCTGGTGCCCAACTGACTATACCACCCAGGCACCCTATAAATTTTTTTTTTAATGTTTTAAGAGCCTAAAGGAGCTAGAGTCAGCCATTCTTTAGAATAAGCGGAGGTGCTGTCAACTGACTAAATTTAGGGCTCCCAGTTGTAGCTTGCTGATGAAAGAAGTCCATCCACAAATAGGGAGCAGGTGAGTGGCCTGAGCCACATTTATGGCACTCAGCTAGAAATGGCTTTCAGTGTCATCAGTGGAAGTGTGTGGAGCGCCCCAGTTATGGCCCGAAATGGTGCAGAGACAGCCTCCCACCTCACCCAAGAACTGGACCCAGTAGCACATCCTTGTTGCCTCCAATGTTCAGGACCAGCCCCCACCTTCCATTCCCCGCTGTCATGCTCAACCACGCCCTGTGCCGGCTGTGCCACTCACATAGACAGGCAGGAGAGGACCGACAGGGAGCTGAGGAATGCTCTTTGAGAGAGAAATCTGTCCCCCACTGCTTGGACAGAGCCAAGAAACCAACATCCCTCCTGTACGGCTAAGATTGGGATCCCGATCAGATGATGACATTTCTGGGTTTTTCCCACCTCCCCACTGGCCCACAACTGCCCTTGATCTGTCCTTAGTGTCAGAGGGCTGTACTAAGAAGACAAAGACTCTGAAAATAGGTACATCTTCCTAGGCCAAAATTAAATTCAGAGAAGTCTTAATTTTTTTTTAAAGATTTTATTTATTTATTTGACAGAGAGAGAGATCACAAGCAGGCAGGGAGGCAGACAGAGAGAGGAGGAAGCAGGCTCTCTGCAGAGCAGAGAGCCCGATGCGGGGCTCGATCCCAGGACACTGGGATCATGACCTGAGCCGAAGGCAGAGGCTTTAACCCACTGAGCCACCCAGGCGCCCCAGAGAAGTCTTAATTTTGAAAGTCCTCACCTGGTAAAGTCATGCAAACAAATTACATGTGGGTCCTAGAACATGCACAAAGGATGAAAGGAACGTGTCCATGGGTATCGGGATGGTAGGTAATAGTTTTCTTCCTTTCATGTGCCTTATATGGTTCTGTTTTCCAAAGTTTCATCATGGTCATTACCATTTTTGGAGTGATGACTCTGTGCCCTTGGCCTCTGCTGCAACACTGCTGGTCTCCTGACTCCCCTCCCCATTTTATTTTGACCGAAGAAGGAATCAGAGAAGCTCAAAGCCTCAAAGAGTCTTACCAGATCACCCAGATCTCATAGATGAAAAGAGTCAGAGGCCAGGGAAAGGAGTGGTAGTCTCAGCCGTGCCTGACTTGGGAACACTCCCCCCACCTCCTTGAGTCCCTTGCTCCAAATAGTGGAAACACAGCCCTTCTACTTGCTGGCTTCATTCATCTCCAGGAGAGAAGAGGAGTCTGTGAAATTATACAAAGTTCAACTTGTGAAGCTTCTAAATTTTAATTTCACACTTGGAAGTTCTTTGGAAACAGCAAGCTTTTTTGGAACACCAGGAGGCATGAAAGCAAATGCCTTTGGCAATGCACCGTGTTTCTGCTGACACGGTTTTCCAGACGCCTCTGGGAGGTGCAGTCAAAGTAGAACACCTTTGAAAATACCAAAACCCTATGTGACAGGATGGAGCTTCCCCAGGCCCCAAACTATTCTTTCTTTCTCTGTTTCTTTTCTTTTCTTTTTTGAGAGCATCTAAAATAAAAATAGAAATTGCAACACAATTTCTGTTCTCCAGATGTCAAGTCTATTATTTTCATCTCAGCCCCTGCAGTGGGGAGCGCAGGGAGAAATTGGCAGTGACAGCTTCTTTTGGCCCCTGTGGTAGGCCCGTGGTAGGATGTGCTCAGTGCTGTTGGTGAAATACGTGGTTAGCATTTTTTTAATAATAAATAGATAAATCTATTTATTTTACCTATTTATCTTTTTAAATTTTATCTATTTGAGAGAGAGAGGGAGGGAGAGGGAGCAGGAGTGGGGGTAGGAGCAGAGGAGAGGGAGAAGCAGGCTCCCCACTGAGCAGGGAGCGTGAAGCTCGTGACACTTAACCGACTGAGCCACCCAGGTGCCCCTGCAGTTAACATTTTTTCATCCCTTGCCCTACCTTGTCTTCCTCCCACCGAGCCCAGCTTGCACACATACAGCATTTAATTAAGTCTCTTGTCAAAAGCACTTTTAGGATTGGCCACCCTCCGACGGTTGGTTGAACTGCCCTCTTAGACTTTGTGCTGAGAGAACTTCGATCTCGCTGTTGAGAAGGCAGTGCAAGCTGGGTCCCAGGAGTGCCAACCCAAGGCATTAAGACACTGCAAGTCTCCCCCATCTCACCCCCAAAGTTATATACTCTTGGCTGAGATCTCAAGAGCCATCCACCTACTCAGTTTCAGCTAAAGAGGCCAAGGATACAGAAGTTTCTCTGTCCTGGCAGGGGTTTAAGATGTAATAAAGCGTGCCACCTGAAAATCTGGTTCCCCGGTAAAGGGTGGGGAAGATATATCACCTATATTCCCTCCCTCCCACTACTCCAGCTGCTGATCCCCTCTGGGAATCCAGAAATAGATTGTTGCTTCTAGACCCTAGAAGGGTAGACTCTACATTCCCCAAATCCAGGGTAATGGGACTGGGGAGGGGACTGCAGTGCTGATTAATTTCTGGGCAAAGGAGGATGCCCAAATTTTTAAAACTGCCACTCTGTTCTTTTTCTGAAATTCCATTTTCTTTTTATTTTCTCTAAAGAAAGGGCTTCCTTTACAGGAATTGCCTCAAGGATAAAGATGTTCCCTAAGGTTCCAAAGAGCTCCCTTCTTGCCCCACAAACCCACCAGCCTGTGGCAGGAGCTTTCTGTGAGCACCAGCTCCCCAAGTTTACGAATGATCAGAGTCACTTGTAGACTTGACTTGTAGACTAAGACCAAAGCCACTGAACTCTGGGATGGCTTCAGGAAGGAGAAGCCAAACCAGCTGCAACAAGGACAAGGGTTTTGTCCTACAACCACACCCCAGTTCCAGCAGGGGACCCGTTCAGGGAGGACTGGAGGGCTGGTGGTGGGGAAGGAGGTCCCAAGTCCCACCAGATGTTGACAGAGACACGACGCTGTCATTTGCTAGCTGATCTTCTTGCTCTAAATCATCCTTCTTTCCTTCCTTCAGGCGCCAAGCTTCCCCCAGAGTGATGTTCCTAAAATACAGAGCTACACTCCGTTCTCTGGCTGCCTATTCCCTACAGCTTTGGTTCCAACTGTTGTTCTACTTCCAGGCCATTCTTTTAGCACGTCGACTAGCAAAGCTATGCCTGGAGCATGAGAAACTCTTTCCCTCATTGCCTCTTTGGGGAAAAAACCACACAGATTCTTTCCCTTCGTTTTCAGCCTTTGTAAGCCCCTTATCCTTAGCCCACTTGGGCTACTAATGAGTCTGGCTGCGGGGGGGGGGTGGGTCAGAAGCGGGGAGAAGGGACTGGCAGCTGGCAGCGGGGAGCTCGGGTGAGATCCTGCTACTCCTTCATATGTTGGCTCCACACTGAAGTTTTTCAAAGTCAACTTTCCTCCAGTTCTCCGTGTTGGAGTTTCTTTTATTACTGGTAGGTGACCAGAGACAGCAGATCTGCTGTCAGAACAGCCTTGAGAATAAAGATCAGCTGGTCCCTGGTGACTGCTGTGATGGGCGTGATAGGAGCAGTTGAAGGAGACATGAGGTCCAGGCATTACTTTTGTCCCTCAGGCTGAGGAAAGCCTCAAGTGGGAGGGGAGAGCCAAGTGAGCTCATATCCCAACGGTGACTCATTCTTGTAATTATTCCTTGGGCTGCCGCCATCTCCCAACCTGAGACTGTAGGTCCACCTGCTCCAGAACTACCTGGGCTGAGCAGTAAAGCCCAGCATTCCCACACCCCTCTAATCTGATGTCCAGGACTTCTGAAGGAAGGGCTGAGAACCTGAAGTTTTAACACGCTTCCCAGATACTGCTCTTGCTGGCCTTGGCGGAGAACGATCGAGCCCCTGATTCCCGTCTTTGTGTCTTGGTGAGTTCTCCGAAGTCCATCCAGATTGCCAGTGGAGCACAAGGACTAGGAACATGGCTTGAGACCCTGGCTCTGCCACATACTGGCAAGTGACAGTAAGAAAGCTGTGCAAGTAGGCAGAGAGGCAGGCAGAGAGAGGGGGAAGCAGGCTCCCTGCTGAGCAGAGAGCCCAATGTGGGGCTTGATCCCAGGACCCTGAGACCATGACCCGAGCCGAAGGCAGAGGCTTTAACCCACTGAGTCACCCAGGTGCCCCAGGATTGCTTTTTAAAAACAAGGAGGGGAAGCAGGCTGGCTTATTCAGGGGAACATGTGACTCTTTTTCTTAGGGTTGTGATTTTGAGCCCCACGCTGGATGTAGAGATTACTTAAAAAATAAAAGAATTAAAAAATTAATGCAGGGGTGCCTGGCTGGTTTGGTCTGTAGACCACACAACTCTCTCTGTTTTTTTGGGGGGCGGGGGTTGTTTGTTTTTTGTTTTTTTGAGTTCTTAATCTCAGGGTCAAGAGTTCAAGCCCCACGTTGCTCCTGGAGGCTACTTTAAAAAGAAAAAATGAGGGTCACCTGGGACACCTAGGTGGCTCAGTCAGTGAAGCGTCTGCCTTTGGCTCAAGTCATCCCTGGGATCAAGTCCCACATCAGGCCCCTTGCTCTAAGGGAGGCCTGCTGCTCCCCCTCCTTATGTTCTCTCTCTCTCTCTTTCTCAAATAAAAAAATGAAATCTTTAAAAAAAAAAAAAAGAAAGAGAAAAAAATGAGTGCATATAAAGTGCAAGGTTCCTGGCACATAGTAAATGTTCAGTAAATGGCAGCTCTCGTTTTCCAATCCAGTGCTTCCCAAACATCAAGCATTCACAGGCCATTGGCACAGTTTTTGTGATTTATGCCTGCATAATCCTCTACTAGACTTTGCATAATATTTGTTACTAAATAACTTGCCTTTCTTATTTAGCACCATCCTAAAACACGAAACCTGGGAAATAATTGATTTGACGCACTATTATATTCTTTACACATTAAAATTAATACATAACTACCGGAAATCTAACTCATTTGTTTTAGGGACTGCCATGGTATGGCTACCACCAGTGGGAAACGCTGGTCTAAACCAACTTCAGGAAACTGAGACTCAGAGAGGCTAAGTGGATTTTCCAGGGTCACACAGGGAATTGTTGGAAAAGCCAGAAGTAGAGGAATTCAGGTCTCCCAACTAGGGCAGTACCCTTTACCCCACATCAAAACTGCTGGTTTTACAGTATTCTTAAAAGACACACTGAGGGGTGCCACACTGGCTCAGTCAATAGAGCATGCAAATTTTGATCTCAGGGTTGTGAGATCAAGCGCCATGTCGGGTGTAGGGCTTACTGAAATTAAAAAAAAAAAAAAAAAAGCCTGAAATGTGCTGAAAAGGGAACATTCTTTTGTTAGTCTGATGTTAACAAATTGGAAATAACTTTTATAGATTAAATTGGCTACAAAGATAACCTCCATTCGGCATGAAGCAGAAGAGGAAGTTGAAAGCACACGTTCACCTCTTTTCACACGTCTGCTCTTGAGCGGGCGCTGAGCTCACAGGACAAGGGAGGCTGAGGTCCTGAGCCCTGGAAGTGCCGTGGGACACTGTGTGCAACTGTGACTCCTGGCGACTCATAATGGTGCAGATGGGAGTCCACCTGCGGCAAAAGCAGCTCAGGGCACCAGCTCCAGTGTCAGATGGGGCTGGGTTCTAAAGCCGGTCACCACTCACAAGTTTGACTTCGCCTTTCTGAACCTCAGTCCCCTCATCTGCACCGCTCCCGTAGGGTTTCTGGAAAATTAAGTCCTCTCTAGAGAACGTGCCTAGAGCAGCGGGGAAGGCTTTTTTTTTTTTTTTTTTTTTTAATCGAGGGAGAGAGAGAGAGAGAGGGATTGGTGCAGGAGCAGAGGGAGGGGGAGAGAGAAAATTTTAAGCAGGGTCCACACCCAGCACCGGCTTGATCTCTGTTCTTGTATCAGATATGTGATTTGTGGGGAGCCTGGGTGGCTCAGTAGGTTAAGCCTCTGCCTTCGGCTCAGGTCATGAAATCAGGGTCCTGGGATCGAGCCCCACATCAGGCTCTCTGCTCAGCGGAGAGCCTGCTTCCTCCCTTCTCTCTCTCTGCCTGCCTCTCTGCCTACTTGTGATCTGACAAATAAATAAATAAAATCTTAAAAAATATATATATGATTTGCAAATCTTCCAGCCTGTGATTTGTCTTTTCATTCTCTGTTAGTCTTTTGGAGAAGTTCTAAATTTTGATGAATCCTGACTCATCCATTTTTTCTTTTATTAATTACACTTTTGACATCTTCTCTAAGAAATTTTTACCTAACCCAGTGTGACAAAGATTTCCTCTAAGGACTTTTATAGCTTTAGGTTTTGCTTTTTTTTTTTTTTTTTTTAAAAGATGTAGTTATTTGTTTGAGAGAGAGTGAAGTGGGGAGGAGCAGAGGGAAAAGGAGAGAGAAACTCAAGCAGACTTCAGGTTGAGCATGGAGCCTGACATGGGACTCGATCTCATGACCCTGAGATCACAACCAAAGGTGAGCCAAAACCAAGAGTCAGATGTTGAACCAACCATGCTACCCAAGCGCCCTGCTTCAGCTTTGCATTTAAATCTATGGTCCCGGGCGCCTGGGTGGCTCAGTGGGTTAAGCCGCTGCCTTCGGCTCAGGTCATGATCTCGGGGTCCTGGGATCGAGTCCCGCATCGGGCTCTCTGCTCAGCAGGGAGCCTGCTTCCCTTCCTCTCTCTCTCTGCCTGCCTCTCTGCCTACTTGTGATCTCTCTCTCCGTCAAATAAATAAATAAATCTTTAAAAAAAATAATAAATCTATGGTCCCTTTTTTTTAAAGATTTTGTTTATTTATTTGACAGAGAGAGCACAAGTTGGCAGAGAGGCAGGCAGAGAGAGGGAGGGGGAAGCAGGCTCCCTGCTGAGCAGAGAGCCTGATGTGGGGCTTGATCCCAGGACCCTGAGATCATGACCTAGGCAGAAAGCAGAGGCTTAACCCACTGAGCCACCCAGGCACCCCGATCCATTTATTTTTTCTTTTAGATTTTTTATTTGAGAGCAAGTGAAAGAGCATGAGCAGCGGGGAGGAGCAGGGAGAAGCAGACTTCCCGCTGAGCAGGGAGCCCAATGTAGGACTCAATCTCAGGCCCCCGGGATCATGACCTGAGCTGAAGGCAAATACTTAAGCGACTAAGCCACCCAGGTGCCCTCTATGATCCATTTTTTTTTTTTTAATTTATTTATTTGACAGAGAGGAAGAAGCAGGCTCCCTGCTGAGCAGAGCCCGATGCGGGGCTCCATCCCAGGACCCTGGGATCATGACCTGAGCCAAAGGCAGAGGCTTAACCACTTAGCCACCCAGGTGCCCCTATGATCCATTTTTTAATTAATTATTATATATGGCAAGGGGTACGAATTGCAGTTTATTTTAAAATATGCAAAAGCAAAAAAAAATTTTAAATAGAATAAAATAAAACATGTAAAAGCATATGAATATCCAATCCCAGCACCATTTGTTAAAAAGAGCATCCTTTCTTCACTGAATTGCCTTGGTACCTTTGTCGAAAATTCATTGTCCAAGTACGTGTGGGTTATGTCTGGACTCTCTTGTCTACCTGAATGTTGTTTTTTAAATTTGTTTTATTGTGGTAAAAATATATATATAACTGGAAATTTGTAATTTTAAAGATTTTTTTTTTTTATTTGACAGAGAGATCACAAGTAGGCAGAGAGGCAGGCAGAGAGAGAGGAGGAAGCAGGCTCCCCGAGAGAGCAGAGAGCCCGATGTGGGGCTCGATCCCAGGACTCCGAGATCATGACCTCAGCCGAAGGCAGCGGCTTAACCCACTGAGCCACCCAGGTGCCCCATGGAAATTTGTAATTTTAACCACAGTTAAATATACAGTTCAGTGACATTAATTATATTCACACTGTTCAATCATTACCACGATTTTTTCCAAAATGAACGTTCTTTTAGTCTTTTTTCTTAAAAAAAAAAAAAAAACAACCCTGAGAATTTGATATAGCATTCCATCAAACCCTTAGTTTTGTTTTAATATTAAAAAATAATGTCAACGCTCCTGAAAGATGACCATGTTTAGCCTCCAGCCTTACGTGGATTCCATGACAGCCCTCTGTCCCTAGGTTGTTCAAACCCCCATTTCAGAACCTCAGAAGAAACGAGAATTCACAGAGATCTTAGAGATGACCTTGAAGCCCCTTCATTTTACAGACTTGAAAGCGGAGAACAGGGTCCCATGCTGGTGAGTGACAGAGCCAGCTGAAACACAAGAAATGCTATTCTTGCGTCATGGGGCTTTGCATCAAATCCTGGAGCCTCCCCTCCATGAAACCTGATTTTGGTGAGATCCCTTCTCTTCTCAGGACACCAGGGAGGTGACGCCGCACAACGCTCCCCACATGGCTGTCTTGAGAGTTCACCCAAGGGAAAAAATCACCCTAAAGTCAACAAAAGGCAAGGGGCTGTCAGGAACAGAATAGCTGTGGGATTTCTGACCACGAGCAAGTGGCCACTGAGGACAGAATGCTTAGAAAGAGTTCTTGAGGGGCACCTGTGTGGCTCAGTCATTAAGCATCTGCCTTTGGCTCAGGTCATGACCCCGAGGTCCTGGGATAGAGCTCCACATCGGCCTCCCTGCTCAGCAGGAAGCCTGCGTCTCCGTCTCCCACTCCCCCTGCTTGCGTTCCCTCTCTCACTGTGTCTCTCTCTGTCAAATAAATACATAAAATAAAATCTTAAAAAGAAAAAAGAAGGGAAAAGAAAAGAGTTCTCACAAGAGGCAAGGATGACACCAGGCAGCACTTCCCCCTCTCAGGCTGGATTACAGAGTGTTAGGGAAAATAGAAAAGAGTCCTGTTTATGAACCCGATTGAAAATGCAAATGAGCAACCTGCTTCCTCTCATCCATGAGGCCATTATTACAGTGGAACCTCCCCAAAACACTGAGAATTGTGATCTATCATATGAAGTGGGGTTTCTTGGAAGTAGTTGGAAACCACTACTCCAGGTAGTCATTATCCCTGCCCCCAAATGCAAATTTCCTTCTTTTAAGTTGACTTGTTCATTTTTTTTAAAGATTTTTATTTATTTATTTGACAGACAGAGAACACAAGTAGGCAGAGAGGCAGGCAGAGAGAGAAGGGGAAGCAGGCTCCCTGCTGAGCAGAGAGCCCGATGCGGGACTAGATCCCAGGACCCTGGGATCATGACCTGAGCCGAAGGCAGAGGCTTTAATCCACTGAGCCACCCAGGCGCCCCGATTTATTCATTTTTTTAGTAATCTCTGTACCCAACTCAGGGCTCGAACTCACGGTCCCAAGCCAAGAGTCACATGCTTTTCTGACTGAGCCAGCCAGGCACCCCCAAATGCAAACTCTCCTAACCAGAAAAGTAGGAGGTTTCTTCCAACAACACGGTATCAGCAGCTAACCCTGTGGAGCATTTACTATGATGACGCCATCACCGGAAGCACTTCTGGCACTTGTCAGAATTCAGTGAGAGGGGACCATGGTTTTCTTCACTTTATAAAAGAAATGAAGGCACAAAGAGGTTCAAGAACTAGCTCAGATCTCCCAGCTCCCCTCCATTGGGTCCAGAGGCCTTAACAACCACATTACTGGCATCTCCAATCAGGGCTGAGGTCTGGAGACCCTCCCTTGACCTCTCTCACGTGATTCACGGCTATGGTTGTGAGAGTCTGACAGTCCCCAGTGAGTGAGCTGTTGGGCATGCTGGTGGACAGTTGGAAAATACATGAAGCCAGGGAGTGGAGGGAGGCCCGGCCTCCTGGTGGGCTCTGAGTCACACAGGTCAGCCTGGGCTGGCGTGCTCGGCCTGTCGCCCTCAGCTGTCTGTCTTGTATGTCTGTCTCTCATGCTGCACAGCCAGCCCAGGGCTCACAGATGGGAACTGCCATTTACAAGCTCTCTGGCAAAATCAACTTGCAGGTGAAGAAAACCCACAGACCCGGTAGGTTACCTTTGCTTCTGAGTCCGACGGCATCTGGGCTGCTGGGAGGACGAGGAGCCTCCATGTGGGTTCAATTGTCTCTGTCTTTGATGTGCTAGAAAGACCCAGGCGGCCTTCAGGGCTGGAGTAAATGCTTCAGGGGGCTCTGCTGTTTCAGTTCCTCATCATCTGAGTTCATTTATCCGCCTGTTCACAAACCAGCTTTATTTCTTGGAGGCAAATGTGCTTTTGAATTTCACACAAGTCCGATGAAGGATGGAGACACCAGAGCCATGTGCGTCTTTCTTTTACAGGACAGCTCAGTAAGTTAAATTTTCCAGAACAGATGGAACAGTAACTCCAGCATTATTGTGACCAGTTATAAATATCAAAGACATGTGTTTTGCAGTTCAGATTCTTCCTGAAAGGGCTCAAGGACTTTTAAGCTTTAGTCCACAGCTCCCAAATCTTTCTTGAGGAGCAATGGAAAAATGCGTTCAGGCTTGCAGCGCTGGAGGGAGAATGGTTGGGGGGGTTGGTGCTCAGGTAGAGGGGCGTGCCTGGGAATGCATGGGAAAGCCTCGGGTTCATAAAGCGGGCAGATGATGGTTTTGTGTCCCCAGCACAATGTTAGTGCATTTGCCACACTGTATCATGAGGGTTGCTTCTTGTACCCATTCCTCCCGCCGAGGGCAGAGGCTGAGCCTTCCAGTAATGGTCTAATGAGCCCTGGGATGACGTAGGCACTAGCATTTCTGGTATGTATTTAAGAATGTATACCTGCATGAGGAATAAGTCTCTGCAAATTAGTTGAGTTTGACTCTAGAGGTTCTGGTTTCTAGGTCACTTCTGGATGCTAATTTGTAAGCCAGGTCCCTGTTACCCTCCTATGGGTTTGATCAGGGGATCAGCACACAAAACATTTTGATGATACAGACTGCTTTATCCTTGGCTAGAATTGAAAACTATGAATGGATCCCCACTCTACATTTTCCTGCAGGGTCTTTCTTACCCGGATAATACTACTTTAATGGGTGAAGTTATTTCATAATAAGGTCCCTTAAGGACTTCATAATGTAAAGGATTCATTACTAGACTAGTATTGTGAGAATTCTAATTGCTGGGAACAGAGTTGTAGAATTTCTTATCTATGTGTTGTAAAATGGCTGAAAGAGCTCTTTTAAAGACATTTACGTTGGAAAACCGTTTGGCAGTTCCTCAAAATCTAAACAGAGTTACCATATGACCCAGCAATTCCATTCCTAGGAATGGAAACCACCCATTGTCTATTAACTGATAAGTAGATAAAACGTGGTCCTTCCAGGCAATGAAACATTATTTTAAAAAAAGAAAGAAAGAAAGGAAGGAAGATAGAAAGAAAAAAAGATTATTCAACAATAAAAAAGAATGAAATTCTGGGGCACCTGGGTAGTTCAGTGGTTAAGCTTCTGCCTTCGGCTCAGGTCATGATCGCAGGGTCCTGGGATCGAGTCCCGCATTGGGCTCTCTGCTCAGCAGGGAGCCTGCTCCCCCCACCCCACCCGCCTCTCTGCCTACTTGTGATCTCTGTCTGTCAAATAAATAAATCTTAAAAAAAAAAAAAAAGAGAGAATGAAATTCTGACACATACCACCACCTGCTGGGTGAAAAAGCCAGACACAAAAGGCCACAGATTGTATGATTCCATTCATGGGAATCATCCAAAAAAGGCAAATCCACAGAAAGTAGATTCGTGGTTGACAGGGGCTAGAGGAAGAAGGAAATAGTCTTTGACTGCTAACAGGCAACAGGTAAGGGTTTTGTTCTTGGGGTGAATGGAATGTTCTGGAATTAGATCATGGTTGCACAACTCTACTCTTTAACATGGTGAATTTTACATTATGTGAACTTTATCTCCGTTGAAGAATTGAAAAAAGAAAAACAGAGTAGCCTAATTCCCTGTCTTTGTGAAATATATTCACCGATATATTACATTTAGATTTCAGTGAAGGCCGGTTAGTCCAGGTTTAAAGGGCTCTGCATACTGTTGTGAACAAACAGGCCTCTCACAAACACATGTTCGTTGCTCCAGGTCAGACACTGGCTTTTGGTTTTGGAGGCTTCATTTCCCTCTGCCACATGCTTCTAAGCAGGCACCTCATGTGCTCTCTCTTTCAGAGGGTAAATATATATGTCATTCTTACTGCCGAGACCTGGTTCATCTGGATTATCCCCCAAATGGGAAATTACCAAGCCGCGTGCCAGCTTGTGAAGTAAGACGCTCAAGCGAAAAGCATACTCAGGTAGGCGCTGTTGGCTGACGTTCTGGGTTCGGGAGTACCATCTCGCACATGCCAGACAATGGTCTTTTTACCCCCGTGGCTTACCTGAGTGTCTCCACAGGCTCCACATAGCCCGTGTCCAGTATCCGCCGTTTCTCCTGGCCTCAGGGCCTGCCCAATCAGAAGCTGGACTGTGGGTTGTGATTTTAGAAATAACCTGATAGAATGGCTTAATGGTTCATCCCACAGATCTGGGATGAGAGCTGGGGCTTGTCGCGGCTCTGAGTGGGGTCTTGTTGCGAACACGTATGTCGGTTGTGTCTGCATCTGATGAAGAAGCTTGCAGGAGCGCCCTGCTGGGAATGCACCCACGGTCATGGGTCCGTCAAAGCAAGGCTCTCTAGCAAGGAGGTAGAGATCCACTCCCGGAGATCCCCAGCTTAGTCCCTGCCAGTCCCTCCACCCCTCCATCCCTGTCCTCCCCTGCCTTGCTGAGATTTTCCAAAGGAAGGGGGTGCGACTGGCCCTGTCGCCGGCTCCTCCAGAAGCTCGACTATTTCTAGCATCTTCTCTCCTGACCCATCAAGATTGTTTGGTCTGTTTGTTCATTTGTTTGTTTTTTGCCAGAAGATTGAGTTGACACTTGCGTTGGATGATCTCTGATTGTCTCGTCAGTTTCTGGGAGCTCACTGCTGTATCTGAATAGGATTCCTGAAAGTAGGAAACGATTTGCTTTCTTTCGTATGTGAATAACACTACTATTCAATTTGCACCCCTTCCCCGCTGCACACCCAGGCTGATTCCTCATTGCTCCCTGACCAGTGCTGAGTACAAAAGACCCGATCCATGGTTTTTCCCCGTAACAAAGTTAACTCTTGTTCAGTTAACTCTGGCATTGTGTAGAGTTTATTCAGTGTGTGTGGCTCACATCTGCGGAGTTCCCATCCGACTTAATGACACTTGGCAGGGGCACAGGACGCAAATGGGGATTCTGTAAAGGGCACGGAGACTAGCTTTTCTGGCAAACTGACAGCTTCATTTTAAGTAATGACTGATGTGAATTTTACAACTGGAGCCTGTTGGAGTTCCTGCAAAGTTATGTCAGCCTTAGAACTAACTTCAGAACATGCCTTCATCTCAGGAAGAAAAGCTTGGATTAGAGATGCAGTTTGTAACTTAATAGGATGTCTTTGGAGCGAGCAGAGAAGATAATAGACGTATTATGAGAAGCTCTAGGGAGAACAAATATATTCTTGTTGGGCTTGTTGGGCTTGGGGGAAAAAAACTATAGAGTTCAAGTGCGAGGTTTAAACAAATGCTTTAAGAAGTTTCTCAGAAGCTACCTGAGCTACAAGTGCTTGAATCATTTACATTCTTTTCTTGTATAGATCATTTTTTCTTGTATAGATTTTTTTTTAAAAGTAATACTGAGTTCTCTAAAAGTTTTAGAAAATGATAATTTGATACTTATTTTAGTTCTGTAATTTCAAAATTGTAGAATGTAAGATTTAGAAGTTGACATTTTGGGGAGTCCCAAATTTGGTTTGCAAGATGGAATCACACAGAACATTATGAAAACAGTCTTCCCAGCTGGCTGAGTGTAAAATTCCTCCGTATTAGAGTAAGAATAACCTCCAACTGGGAATGCCACTCTAGTAGATCATTCACTGTATGTACCTCTCCAGGATAGTGACATGTCTTATCACTGTCCTGCAGTGATAAGAAGCATATTAGAGCTTGAATATTTCTTCTCATAAGGCACACCCAAAAGGGTGGTGTTATAAAACATCATTTTAACTTCTACCTAATCAATCTACTCCTGTGAATTGGGATTTAATACTCTGATTTTCTCTTACTGGCTTTAAATGTTCAAAATGATGTGTAATTGTTCCAAAGTCATTAACAGGATTCTGAGTGTTGGCAATATCTCTAGCCTCAGGAAATTAACCTTTTGAAAGTGTGTATCAGCTGATTGTGTTACAAGATCTCTCAGTCTAATTATAATCCCCAATGCTGTTGGCCTTGGCCACTGATAGTAGAAGAAATTGCAGAATGGCTTTAATTAGTAGAAGACCCTTGAAAAGAACAATTCAAGCAGAATCTCCTGGAAACCATAGAATTTGGCCAAAGAACCAAGAAATGAGTTCTCTCCCTCTTATTTTCCTGCTGCCTTCTGTTATGGTGAGGACTTTGAAAGATGGTTGGAAAGCACTTTTCAACTATAAACCACATATATATATTTTTAAAGATTTTATTTATTTGAGAGAGAATGAGAGACCACGAGCAGGGTGAAAAAGCAAAAGAGAAGCAGGCTCCCCGCTGAGCAGAGAGCCTGATGCTGGACTTGATCCCAGGACCCTGAGATCATGACCTTAGCCGAAGGCAGATGTTTAACCAGCTGAGCCACCCAGGCACCCTCAACTATAAGCCATATTTTAAAACATATTTAGCTATTTATCTTTAGGTTTAGATGTAACCTGTTTGGTTTCTATATTCAATACTATGAAGATTTGATTGATTTGCAAATCAATTTGGTTTTTTTGTTTGTTTGTTTGTTTTTTAAGATTTTATTTATTTATTTGACAGATCACAAGTAGGCAGAGAGGCAGGCAGAGTGGGGGGCGGGGGGGGGGGAACAGGCTCCCTGCTGAGCTGAGAACCCTACGTGGGGCTCGATTCCAGGACCCTGGGATCATGACCTGAGCCGAAGGCAGAGAGGCTTTAACCCACTGAGCCACCCAGGTGCCCCCAAATCAAATTGTTTTTATATTCCATATAGTTTAGCGATTATGAAAATAATACATGATAATTATAGAAATTTTGGAGAACGTAAGAAAGTGAAAAGAAAGAAAGTGGTGTGCCTGCCTGGCTTAGTCAGTAGTGTGCAACTCTTGATCTCAGGGTTGTGAATTCAATCCCCATGTTGGGTGTGGAGCTGATGTACCCAAAAATGATCACTCAGTATTTCAGTATCTTTCTTTCCTGTTTTTAAAGTGTCTATTGCCTATATGTATTTTTTTTTTAAGATTTTATTTATTGGATGGGGCGCCTGGGTGGCTCAGTGGGTTAAGCCGCTGCCTTCGGCTCAGGTCATGATCTCAGGGTCCTGGGATCGAGTCCCACATCGGGCTCTCTGCTCAGCGAGAAGCCTGCTTCCCTCTCTCTCTCTCTCTGCCTGCCTCTCTGTCTACTTGTGATCTCTCTCTCTCAAATAAATAAATAAAATCTTTAAAAAAAAAAGATTTTATTTATTGGACAGACAGAGATCACAAGTAGGCAGAGAGGCAGGCAGAGAGGGAGGAAGGGAAGCAGGCTCCCCGCTGAACAGAGAGCTCAATGCGGGGCTTGGGACTCCATCCCAGGACCCCGAGATCATGACCTGAGCCGAAGGCAGAGGCTTTAACCCACTGAGCCACCCAGGTGCCCCTGCCTATATGTATTTCTTGTAAAATTGGAAGCATTCAATCAATAGATATCATATAGCTTTACTCTTCATTATAATGTGACCATTTTCCACTCTGTGTTCTCTGAAAACATGATCTCAAAGATATAATATTTCATCTTATTAATGTTTTACACTTGATTTAATAACTGTTTCTTTTAATGTTGTGTCTTACTATTGTAAAAAAAAAAAAAAAGCTGCCATAACGTATTTGTATGCAAATCTTTTTGCATGTTTCCATTTATTTCCTTAATACAGATTATCTAAGGAGAATTACTTGGTCAATGGCTTTATGGCTCTTGATACAAACTGCCAAATTCTTTAACAGAAAGTTTGTGTCAGTTTGCACCCTTACCAGCCATTCCTGAGAGGACTTATCTCCGTATAAATTCACCTGCAGTCTCCTGCATAATGTATTCCATTAAAAAAAAATTTTTTTAGGGACGCCTGGGTGGCTCAGTCAGTTAAGCGTCTGACTCTTGATTTCAGCTCAGGGCACAATCTCAGGGTTGTGAGCTGGAGCCTCATGATCAAGCCAGAGTCAGGCTCCCTGCTCAGTGGGGAGTCTGCTTCCCCCTCTGTCTCTTCTCTCCCTCCCCCGACCCCAAAATCCTGCTCTTTCTCTCTCTCACAAATAAGTAAATAAAATGTCAAAAAAAATTGTTTAAAGGCTTATTCTCTTAAGATTTGGGGGATGAGATGGGGAAATGAGGTGGGGATGAGGTAGGGAAAAACAAAAAATTATTTAAAGGCTTATTCCCTTAAGATTTGGAGGATGAGGTTGGGTCTATTCTAATTTTTCAAAATTGTGATTATTAGTAAAGCTAGGACCCAGAAAAATTGGTGATTTTATGATTCAGTCTGCTCTTTCTCAGAAAGGAGAAAGACCCTTTATGCAAAGGATATGGGGTTCACAATTGGTTGTCCTCTTGATTTTCTGAGGGCAGATCTTCTTCCAAAGTAAGGAAGGAAATGGCAGGTCTGCATGAGCTAGTAAAAAAGGAAAGTACAGGGGTGCCTGGGTGGCTCAGTCGGTTAAGCGTCTGCCTTTGGCTCAGGTCATGGTCCCAGGGTCCTGGGATCAAGTTCCACATCCTTGCTCAGCGGTGGGTCTGCTTCTGCCTCTGCCTGCTGTTCTCCTTGCTTGTGCTTGCTCTCTTGCTCTCTCTGACACATAAATAAAATCTTTAAAAAGGTGGGGGGAGGAAGAAAAGGAAGGAAAAGAAAAGAAAAGTAAGGTACAGAAGCCCACCACCACTTGTGTTTCTGATTGAGGCAAGGTGCGAACTCTAAGGATGAAGGGTGTTCCAAGAGATGTAGGTGAGGGGCGCCTGGGTGGCTCAGTGGGTTAAGCCGCTGCCTTCGGCTCAGGTCCTGATCTCAGGGTCCTGGGATCCAGTCCCGCCTTGGGAATCTCTGCTCAGCAGGGAGCCTGCTTCCCTTCCTCTCTCTGCCTGCCTCTCTGCCTACTTGTGATCTCTCTCTGTCAAATAAATAAATAAAAATCTATATAAAAAAAGTATATCTAAAAAAAAAGAGAGAGAGAGAGATGTAGGTGATTAGAAAAACAGCCCCAGGTATTAAAGTCCCTGAGGGGCTTGACAAAATGTGAAAAGTTGTCTGTTTCTCTTTCACCTCTAGATCCCACAGGCCACAAAGTCGTTCTTAAGTCGTTGTCTATTTGGTTTCCTGGGTTTAGCATTTTACATTCTCACGTTTTTACTTGCTCCCCATACAGCAGCAATTACAAGCTTCAACCTTATGAACTTGCCATTTCATGGGTCAGAAATGGCCGACTACCCCCAGCTGGTTTCACAGGGCTCAAATAGGGAATCCTTCTTCATGATCCTCAGTTAATGGTACCATTTTGTGTCGGGGACACCTGTCACGTGACCTCCGCCCTGCCCTTCCCGAGCAGGTGCGGACCGGTGGTTAACAGAGGGGCGGAGGCTTCTCTTCCGGCCCGGCTGGAGGGGGAGGTCGGCAGAGTCGGCGCTGTTGGTGGCAGCTGCGCCACCAGAGGGCACTGTAGCACCGGTTACCGGACGTTTGCCCGCTTCCAAGGTACTTACTGCGCATTTATGGGCGAAACTAGGGTGTAAACATAGCATATCATTATTATTTGTATTTTTAACATTAACCAAACTTCCGTGTGCTTGCCACCTGTTATTTCTTTCATGCTTGCCACAATTCTTTCAGCAAAATACTATTTTTATTTTTACAGACGAGGAGATTGAAGCAGAGGACAAACGGTTTTACAAATGAGAAAAAATAAAACAGATTTTATCCACAGGCTCAATCCTCTTAAGGCATTCTTTCCTTCCCTTCCTCTTTTTTTCTGTTCCTACTGACAAGGCAAAGGAGATAAATCCTTGTTTAAAAAAGAAAAAAAAAAAAAAAAAAAGCTTGGGGCGCCTGGGTGGCTCAGTGGGTTAAGCCTCTGCCTTCAACTTGGGTCATGATCTCAGGGTCCTGGGCTCCAGCCCCACATTGGGCTCCCTCCTCAGTGGAGAGCCTGCTCCCCCCCCCCCCACCTCTCTCTGCCTGCCTCCCTGCCTACTTGTGATCTCAATCTCTCTCTCTCTCTCTGTCAAATAAATAAATAAAATCTTTAAGAAAAAAAAAAAAAGCTGAAGCTCATTCCCTAGCGCTGGCAGACTCTCCAGCCCTGTCTCCCTGCTGCTAAAGCAATAGGGCAATGGGCCGTCCCCATGCCTGGTCCCACACATTTCTCAGGCTCCTGCTTCTGTGACTCCTTTCCCCTTCAACCTTGCCAGAAATGACTGTTTGATCTTGATTTCACACTTATTCAAATTCTGAGGGGCGGAGGGCCGACTGGAGACAATGCTAGGACCTTCCATAGCCCTCAAAGATGGCGGCTCTCCTTCCTCCTACAGCACTTTACAGTATATGCTCAGACTACCCACGCACTGTGACCGAGGGTCAGATCCAAGCTTAACCCAGCCACTAGCTGCGTGGCCTTGGTTAAGTCATTTAACCTCATCCATCACATTTATGCAACAAATCTAGTACTATCTCATTCTTAATATTTTTGTGGAGATTTGTTCAGCACATAGGAAAGTCCTTAGTCCAGGGACTGGGAGAAAACTATTCAATGAAGATTCGCTAATACTACCATTTTCCTTACTTCTCCCAACAACCTATAAAGTAAGCATTTAGCAGAGAACCTGGCATAGAGCAGATGTGTTGAGTGCTGGTGGTTAACAGAAGAGAAGTCTGAGTTTCCGAGAAGCTAAGCGACCTGCCAAAGCTCAACAGGTAGCATTTTAACTACAACATATTTTCAAAGTTGTTTTCAGTTTTTTGGTAGGCAAGACTGAGAGACATTATTTTCAGATAGATTACAAAAGGCACGCAGCACTGTAAGCCCACCTTACAGAAGAGCCAGAGCTCTTACAACAGCCTTCAGAAAAGGCCTGGTGTTTGTTATCTGAGGTTCCAATAACACAATCCCACCCTGACCCCAGATTTAGGGGACCCTTAAAGTTAATCTCATTTAAATATTGTAATGTGACTCTGAACAATTAGCATTTTCTTTAGGCTTTGATTATTTTTTTAAAAATATGGGAAAATAAAATATATGTATTTATACTATATTTACAGATATAAATATATATACCATATTATTAGTATAATGTATTCATATAACTAGATATATTTATATAATTATGTATTTATATAATTATATATTTATATAATTTATATACTTATATTTATATGCAATATAAATATATAGGAGAATATAATTTTGTGGACTGGGGTCATGGTTGGAAGGGGGACGGAGAAAGAGAAATAAAGTGTGTGGGAAGGTCAAGAACTAAAGCAAGAAATTGGAACCCTGGGCTTCATTGTCCTTTTTTCCAAGATGAGCAACTTGGATTCTACTTCTAAAGTCCTGTGATTTAGGGGCACCTGAGTAGCTCAGTCATTAAATGTCTGCCTTGCCTCTGATCATGATCCCAGGGTCCTGGAACTAAGCCCTGCGTCGGACTTTGCACTAAGTGGGGAGTTTCCCAGAGATTCATTCATTCTCTCTCTCTCTCCTCCTCCCCCTCCGCCCCCTCTCCCTCCTTCCTCTCCCCACCCCAGCCTCACTAGCTCTCTAAAAGAAATAAATCTTAAGGGAAAAAAAAAAAAAAAAAAGGAAAAAAAAGTCCTGTGATTTGAATATTTTCTTTCTACCACTATCCTGCTGATCTTTCTACATGCTCTCTTAGATATTACACAGTGTTGGGTGCCTGGGTGGCTCAGTGGGTTAAGCCTCTGCCTTCCACTCAGATCATGATCTCAGGGTCCTGGGATCAGGACACATTGGGCAGGGCTCCCTGCTCAGTGGGGAGTCTGCTTCTCCCTTTCCCTCTGCCCTTACCCCTCCCCGCCTGTGCTCACTCATGCATGTGCTCTCTCTCCCCCAAAATAAAACCTTTAAAAATATATATATTACATGGTGCTTTATGTTCTCAGTACCAGCTTTAGAGATCTGCAAGTTGTTAGCTTTTTCTTCCCAGGGACTTTATTAATATACACTTAAAAGGCTGGCTCAATAATGACACTAGGTTCAGTCATTAAAGAGAAGAGGTCAAGTGATTTTGTGGAGTAAAACTGAGCAATAGATAGGAAGGAAACAGCTGTGTGTCTAAGGGGTTCTGGGGTGCGGGACTGCTGCACAGAGGGGGGCCCCGAGGTGGGGTCACGTGGCCCCTGGCACTCAACAGCATTTGTGGAAATTGTGCTGCTCGTGAAGTATGGCTAAGAAATTGGAATTTTTACTAAGAATTATAGTAAAGTATATGCTTCAGGACCCTGTATCCTTCACAAGTAGAAATATGCTATTTGGGGTTAAGAAACATTTGATGCTTGAGGTGCCCAGCTTGAGGTGCTGGCATGCGACTTTTGGTCTCAGGGTCTCATTAGTTCAAGCCCCAAGTTGGGTGTAGAGCTTACTGGGAAAAAAAAAAAAAGAAAGAAAGAAAAGAGAGAGAGAGAGAGAGAGAAACATTTGATGCTCAATCAAGCCCACAGAAGCACCACATCTCAGAGAGAGGACCTTGGGTGTCAGTCAGTCTGACCTCCTTCTCAGTCAGGCTTGCAACCTGAAGCAGATGACCATCCAGTCTCCACTTCAACATTTCCCCTAAAGGGTAGCTTATTAATTTAAGGAGTCTCCAGTGTAGTTAGGGCTATAGACTTCTTTTTTTTTTTTTTTAAGATTTTATTTATTTGACAGAGAGAGATCACAAGCAGGCAGAGAGGCAGGTAGAGAGAGAGGAGGAAGCAGGCTCCCTGCTGAGCAGAGAGCCCGATGCGGGGCTCGGTCCCAGGACCCTGAGATCATGACCCGAGCCGAAGGCAGCGGCTTAACCCACTGAGCCACCCAGGCGCCCCAGGGCTATAGACTTCTTGATGCTGGCCTTTGTCTCCCTACAGTTGTAGCCCAATGGCCCAACGCCTGATCCAAGGAACAAAACAGAACTTCTACTTGTTCACACTCCTGACCATCTCCCTCTTCTCTGGGTCATTGTTCCTCTTAAAATATAAGGAAAACAGGGGCAGGGCGCCTGGGTGGCTCAGTCGTTAAGCACCTGCCTTAGGCTCAGGTCATGATCCCAGGTCCTGGGATCCAGCCTGGCATTGGGCTCCCAGCTCGGTTGGGAGTCTGCTTCTCCCTCTCCCACTCTTCCTGCTTGTGTTCCCTCTCTTGCTGTCTCTGTCAGATAAAGAGATGGATAAATAAATAGATAAATAAATAAACTTTAAAAAAGGAAAATAGGCAGGGGAACACGGCTGGCTCTGTTGGTAGAGCACGAGACCCTTGATCTTGGGGTTGCAAGTTTGAGCCCCATGTTGGGTGTAGAGATTACTTAAAAAGACTATCTTTAAAAAAATATCAATAGATAGAGGTAGATATGCAGAGTCACTGCTGTCAGAATGCAGAGGAATCTGCTAGAAAGCCTTTCTGGAGTGCAGAATTTGAGTAAAGATAAAAACAGGAATGAGGAGTTTCCAGGAGGTGTCATGACCAAGTGAGTTTAAGAGCTGTCAACAAGGGACGCCTGGGTGGCTCAGTGGGTTAAGCCTCTGCTTAGGCAGAGGTCATGATCCCAGGGTTCCGGGATGGAGCCCCATATCAGGCTCTCTGCTCCTCAGGGAGCCTGCTTCCTCCTCTCTCTCTACCTGCCTCTCTGCCTACTTGTGAGCTCTGTCTGTCAAATAAATAAATAAAATCTTTAAAAAAAAAAAAAAGAGTTGTCAACAAACTGGCAGTTCCTGTAGGACCACCTTAAGGAGATCCTGGTCTGGCTTCTGGCTCAGTTCAGCTGATCAGATTCAACAAGTATTTATCCCATCTCCATTCTGTGTAGGACACTGGCGATTTTGGCACAGCCCTGTCCTCAAGGAGTTCATGACCTAGCAAATAATCTTATCTAAAATAATGGCTAGGGGGACGCCTGGGTGGCTCAGTGGGTTAAGCCTCTGCCTTCAGCTCAGGTCATGATCTCAGGGTCCTGGGATCGAGTCCCACATCGGGCTCTCTGCTCATCGGGGAGCCTGCTTCCTCCTCTCTCTCTTCCTGCCTCTCTGCCTAATTGTGATCTCTCTGTCAAATAAATAAGAAAAAATCTTAAAATAATAAATAAATAAATAAATAAATAAATAAATAAATAAAATAACGGCTAGGTCACTCTCTATCCTGGCACCCTGCTTCTTATCTTCAGGCACTTCTTTCTAGAAATATTTATTGATTGCCAACCATGTGATTGGAATAGACAAAAATCCCTGCCTTTGGGGAGCTTATATTCTGGGAGGAGAAAAACAGACCATAAACAGGAAATAAAATATTACATTACAAAGTTCAATAGGTGCTGATAAGTGCTTTGAAGAAAAGAAGTAGATAAAGGATAAGAGAATCTGGAGTGCCCAGGGGTGATGGTTTTCAGTGTTGGCTAGATGGGTTTCATTGCAAAGGTGACATCTGAGAAAGACGGGAAGGTGAGGGTGAGCCCTGTGGATAACTGGGACGAGCACTGCAGACAGAGGGAACAGCTGGGGAACGGCTGGGGTGGGAGTGTGGCTGGCTGTTGGAAGCCAGTGTGGCTGGAGGAGAGGGAGTGGAGAGAAGAAAAATAACGGGAAAAGAGTAGGGGGGAATGGTGGGGTGATTTTGGCTTTTATTCTAAGAATACATCCACTAAACAGATTTTTGCTTTTATTCTGAGTGAAATGGAGAACCACCACATGGTTTTGGATAAAGAGTGACATGTTCGAAATTTTCTTTTGAAAGGATCGCTGGTGGAGCACCTGGCTGGCTCAGTCAGTGGAGCATGCAACCCTTGATCTTGGGGGCATGAGTTCAAGCCCCTCATGGAGGGGGGTGTTAATTTGCTTAAAAAAAGAATTTGTAATGGGATTGTACCTTTGTTATACCATCAAAAGTCTCCATCATAGGGACACCTGGCTGGCTCAGTTGGGAGCATGTGACTTTTGATGGTGTGGCTGTTAATTTTGACCCTAGTTGGGTGTGAATATTACTTAAAAACATATTTTTTTTCATTTTTTTTTTTTTTTAATCTCCATCATAGGGGCACCTGGGTGGCTCCATCAGTTGGGTGTCTGACTTTGGCTCAGGTCATGAACTCAGGGTCTTGGGATCAAGCCCTTCATTGGGCTCCCCACTTAGGAGTCTGCTTATACCTCTCCCTCCCCCTGTACTCCTCCCCCTGCTCCTGCTTGCTCTGTCTCTCTCAAATACATAAAATCTTTTAAAAAAAAGTCTCCATCATAAAGTAGATGAATGAGATTTCATGATATACTTCTTTGTTCATTTGGATCTTCAAAAAAAAAAAAAACTAAGATGGGATTAGACAAGCAAGACATTTACTATGGGGAGTGCCTGGGTGTCTCAGCTGGTGGAGAATTGATCTCAGGGTTGTAAGTTTGAGACCCATGTTGTGTATAGAGATAACTTAAAAATCGGGATGCCTGGGTGGCTCAGTTGGTTAAGCAGCTGCCTTTGGCTTGGGTCCTGGAATTGAGTCCCACATCAGGCTCCTTGCTCTGCCTCTGCCTACCACTCTGCCTGTGTTCGTGCTCTCTCTCTAACAAAAATAGTAAAATCTTTAGGGGCACCTAGGTGGCTCAGTTGGTTAAGTGTCTAGCTGTTGATTTTGGCTCAGATTATGATCTCAGAGTCATGAGATTGAGCCCTGAGTCAGGCTCCACAGTGGGCAGGGAGCCTGCTTAAGATTCTCTCTCTCTCTCCCTCCCCCTCTGCTTTCCCCCTAGCCCCGCCCCACCACTAGCTCTTGAGCATGCTCTCCTTCTCTCTCTTAAAAATTAATTAAAGTTCTTTTTTTAATTTTTCTTAAAGATTTTATTTATTTATTTGAGAGAGAAAGCATGAACAAGAGCACAAGCAGGGGGAGCGACAGAGGGAGAGAGAGGAGTGGGTTCCTCACTGAGCAGGGGCTCCATCCCAGGACCCTGGGATCATGACCTGAGCCGAAGGTAGGTGCTTAACTGATCGAGCCACCCAGGAACCCCTAAATTTAACCTTTAAAAAAATTATTGTGGGACCATCTGTGAAGGGGAGCGAGCCAGGGGAAGTGGGGAGAATAGTAGCAATGCAGTAGCAATGCAGACCTGACACCTGAAGAGGAAGGGGTAGGGGAAGGAGTGAGATTGGGTAGGAGGAGCCTGAGACTACAACAGAGTTCTGAGAAATCTGAGTTGAGAGTCCTTGAGTCGATTAAAAAATGGACTAAAAACAAATCTTGCCATTTGCAACAACATGGATGACCCCAGATGGCATTACGCTGAGAGAAATAAGCTAGACACAGACGGACAAACACTGCAGACACCCACTTACATGAGGAATAAAAATAGTCCAACTCATGGAAGCAGAGAGTAAAATGGTGGCTGGGAGGCTGGGGATATGGGGAGGTATTAGCCAAAGGGTATAAAGTTTCAGTTCGGCAAAATGAATAAATAGGTACTGGGCACCTGGCTGGCTCAGGAGTAGAGCATGGGACTCTTGATCTTGGGGTCATGAGTCCAAGCCCCACCTTGGACATATAGCTTACTTTAAAAATAAAAAAATTAAAAAGTGAGAAAATAAAAAAACGATGAAGATCTTCTAGAGATCTACAGTATGGCACAGTGTCTGTAGTGATCACTTTTGTATTTTATACTTTAAAATTTGCTAAGAGGGGCACCTGGGTGGCTCAGTGGGTTAAAGCCTCTGCCTTCAGCTCAGGTCATGATCCCAGGGTCCTGGGATCGAGCCCCGCATTGGGCTTTCTGCTTGGCAGGGAGCCTGCTTCCTCCTTTCTCTCTGCCTGCTTCTCTGCCTACTTGTGATCTGTCTGTCAAATAAATAAATAAAATCTTTAAAAAAAAATAAAAATAAAAAATAAATAAATAAATAAAATTTGCTAAGAGAGGATGCCTGGGTAGCTCAGCTGTTTAAGCATCTGCCTCCAGCTCGGGTCATGATCCCAGGGTCCTGGAATCGAGTCCTGCATGGGGCTCCTTGCTCAGTGGGGAATCTGTTTCTCCCTCTGCCTCTCCTTTTGTTTCTCCCCCGCTCATGCTCTCCCTCTCTCTCAAATAAATAAATAAAATCTTTAAAATTTGCTAAGAAGGTAGATTTTATGTTAAGGTTCCTATCACAAAATAATGATGATGATTAAAAGGGCAGGAGGAAACTTCTGGAGGTGGTGGATACATTTATGACCTAAATTGTGATGAGGGGTATATGGTTATCTGTAAACTCATCAGGTTGTATGCATTAAACAGGTACAGTTTTGTTGTGTGTGTGTGTGTGTGTGTTTTTTTTATATGCCAGTCACACCTCAATAAAATGGTTTTTTAAAAAATTAAAAGGTTGGAAACAAACAACAAAGTTGTTCGTTAAAGGAGCCAAATCTGGCAAGAAGGGGCTTGTATTAGTCCCCTCCTTGCTCAGTGGTTGGCTGGGAGCAGCCTGTAGGAAGAGTGGTTCCCAGTCCAGTGTGGGGTGGGTTGGGGATGCCTGCAGCCCTGGCCCTCAGTCACGCATGCGCCCTCAGCAAGACATCTGACTGGCGTGTTTTCCTGGCCATCACAGCCTCCCGCCAGGTCCCCTGAAGGCTGCTTATATCACTATTGTTTGTATGTCTTGTGAGTCATGGACTAACAAGGCTGGAATGAACCTCAGAGATGATGTCATTGAATCTCCTCATTTTAAAGATGAAGAAAGAGAGACTCAGAAATTTTAAATAAACTTTCCCAAGGTAACACATTTCATATTCCTGGCCGCAGGATTAGGTGCCAGGGGTCCTGACCCGCTGTGCCGGGACAAGCAAAGCTGTGCCTTCCCTTTCTAGGAGCTCCGTGGAGGCAGGGAGTCCCAGGTAGTACAACCGAACAGCTCACTGATACTAGAGTCAGAATGATTATGCAGATATGACCCCTGTATGACGTACTTGTGTAACACTGAGAACACCATATAATGAAAAATACCCCACGGAACCTCCCCGTCCTGCTTTGGGGCGTGGTCTGCATGTTGGCAGCATTCATCTTGTTTATAGAATCCCCTCGGGAGGTGCCTCGGTGGCTCAGTGGGTTAAGCCTCTGCCATTGGCTCAGGTCATGGTCTCAAGATCCTGGGTTGGAGGCCTGCATCAGGCTCTCTGCTCAGCAGGAGCCTGCTTCACCTTCTCTCTGCCTGCCTCTCTGCCTACTTGTGATCTGTCTGTCAAATAAATAAATAAAATCTTAAAAAAAAAAAAATCTCCTCAGACATCTCGGAGAGGAAAACCATTCTAGGCAATTTTGGGATAGTTCAACTTGGCATCATCTCCTCCTCCCCCCCGCCTCCTCCTCCTCTTTTTCCCATACTGCCTTTCCCACCTTTGCCCCCATCTTTCCCTTCTAAATAAATGACATCTCTCTTTAGTTGAACAACTGTCCAAACTAAAAACATGGGAACCTTCCTTCATTCTTCTTGCCCTTTCTCCCCACATCTAATGAGCAGATTCAGTTGGCTCTATCTCCAAAACATGAACAATGTCTGTCCATTTTTCTCCATGTCCACTGCTGCCACTTGGGTCCCAGCCACCATTGGCTCTCACTTGTACCACTAGGGTGACCTCCTACCATTTTTCCTGCTTCTCTTACATGCAGCAGCAGCCAGAGAATATTTGTAAAATGTCAATCAGATTACATCACACACTCATTTAAGCCCCTAGTGCCCTTAAAATAAAATATGCATTTGGGGCACGTGAGTGGCTCAGTCAGTAAAATGTCTGACTTTGGCTTAGGTCATGATCTTGGGGTCCTGGGATTGAGCCCTGTGTTAGGCTCCCTATTCAGCCTGTGTCTGCTTCTCCTTCTCCCACTGCCTCTCCCCCAACTCATGCTCCCTCTCTCTCCCTCAAATAAATAAGTAAAATCCTTAAAAAAAAAAAAAAAAGTAAAATCTGCATTCTTTACCATGCCTTACAAAGCCCTTTATGACCTAGGCCCTGCCTACCTTGCTGATCTTGGCTTCTACCACTGCCCTATTCAATCACTGTATAACAGCTCTGCTGACTCTTGTTCTCTCCCTTAAATATGCCAAACTCTGTCCTGAGCTCCTTTGTTTTTCACACTGCTTGGAATTTTCTCCCTAGGACTTCTCTCAACTGGTTCCTGGATTCAGGTTTCAGTTCAAATGTCACCTTCTCAATGAGGCCTTCCCTGGCCATCCAAACAAAAGTGGTCCCCATCCCACCATTATCCTCTATTACCCTGTTTTATCTTTTTCATGCCACTTACCATCCGCTGACTCTAATTTATCTCTTATCTCCCCCATCTAGAATGTCAGTTTCTCTCTCTCTTTTTTTAAAGATTTTATTTTTGAGTAATCTCTACACCCGATGTGAGGCTTGAACTAACAACCCCAAGATCAAGAGTCATATGCTCTACCCAGTGAGGCAGCCAGGTGCCTCTAGAATGTCAGTTTCATCGGAGAAGGGGCTGTGTCTGTTTAATTCCTGGCTGCATCCCTAATGCCTGTCTGTCCCAGCCTGGTGCAGGCTGGGGTCTCAAAAATCCATATGAGTGAATGAATGGTGGCTTCCATGTACACAGTCTGTGCACATCCAGTGTTGCTGTAGATTTTGGTCATTGACTTAGATGATCTTGGCTTTCACTATCCAACATCCCAATGCTGGGGTTATTGTCTCAAACACTGTCAGTTGTCACTGTTGACTCCAACTCTCAAATGATAGACAATGTTTGCTATTTGACAATGGGATATGTGTAATTTCAAAAGAGAATGTTTTATAAACAAAGTGTGAGGAGCCCCCTGCCCTCTGATGACTACTATCCTAATTTTATTGGATTGGGGACTGATAATTTTTTTTTGTTGTTAACTTCTAAATTCAGTAAATACCTCCCTCCCCTATCACATTTATGCAAGCTGACATCTCTAACAGAAAAGCAGTCATGTTCTTTGAAAAACAAGTAGTGTTGGGGCGCCTGGGTGGCTCAGTGGTTTAAGCCTCTGCCTTCTGCTCAGGTCATGATCCTAGGGTCCTGGGATCAAGCCCCGCATCGGGCTCTCTGCTCAGCAGGGAGCCTGCTTCCTCCTCTCTCTCTGCCTGCCTCTCTGCCTACTTGTGATCTCTGTCTGTCAAATAAATAAATAAAATCTTAAAAAAAAAACAATTAGTGTTAAGTCTCAACACTTTTACATAAATTTTTAACAACCTCAAAACTAAATTCAGTATCCATAGGTAATAAAATAAGGTAAACTACAATGATCATGTGAGCAAGAAACAAAATGCTGGTCCATGAGCAGACAAAAATTTCTTCAATTTGGGGGGTGGGTCAGGAGGGTGCTGGGGTGCGGGGGATGACATCATTTTGTACTGATCACCAGTCCCCAAGGACTCAAGAGTCTTACTGATGGAACTCTATCCAGAATAAAAGGGGAGGGAAACTTTTCCAAGAATGCTCACCATCCTAGACATTTCTGCTTTCTTCTCCCAAGGAATGTGAACTATCTTGTTTTACATTTTTTTATTCTATCATTTAATCCATTTGCATGGCACTGTTGCAAAGCATTTGAAAAACACATTCCAAAGCAGAATTCACTGGCAGTAAAGCCATTGACTTCAAAATCCAGTGTCCAGCAGGGCCGTGCACCTAGTGGGCAACTCCACAAGTGTACTAACCAGATCCAGAAGTCCGGAAAAGATCTTGAAATAAGATGGATCCCTAGGTCCCAATGGCTCATTGTTTTGAGAACTCTAAAACAATATGAGTTGAAATTTCCACATGTACCCACTCAAGAATTTTCCTAGGCAGAGACCAATAGACCACATGCTAATACTGTCAAAAGCCCATA
Source organism: Lutra lutra (assembly GCF_902655055.1). NCBI lineage: Eukaryota > Metazoa > Chordata > Mammalia > Carnivora > Mustelidae > Lutra > Lutra lutra. Next base: position 92,424,417 of record NC_062285.1, read on the forward strand.
GTAAAACTTAGATGTAAAGATGGTGGGCAAGTTTCCTGCAGACAAAGAGAACATTCACTTTTCTAATTCTGTACACATTGCATCTGTAAAATGGAGGTTATGGTGCGTGTCTGTCCCTGGATCTCCCCTGAGGGGTAGGGATTACAGACTCTTGAAAGCTGGAGGTGGTGTTTGTTGCCAGGTGGGGACCAAAGGCAAAAAGCAGTTGTTCCCGTGATTAGGTCCAGATTAAGAACAGCTTTATGGGCTAGGGCTGACATCTTGAATCCTATCCTTCTGCGGATCAGCAGATGCTGCAATTCGCTGAGGGCAGGGATAATTGATTCTCTTGCTACTGGGCCGAGGAGGAGAGAAGCAGCTGGGGTTTGCAACTGTTGTGGCAGATCGATTTCAAAGGAGGCCTGGTTTGAAGAAGCCCGTTGCAGGAGCTGGGCCAAGAGAAAGAGGCGTGGGTGACCACGGTGATTCCCAGGGGGAGGAACCTGGGTGACACTCTACCTGAACCCGGGGGAGTGAGAGTCACACCCTGGTTCTTGATCCTGAAGTTATCAGTCACAGCTGCGGGAGCAAGCCTCTGGCTTGAGCAAGTACAAAGTACAAAGAAATGGAAGGAATTCCGCCCCCATGTGCACACACACACACACACACTGGCTCGGACCTAGAAACCTAGAACTTACTTTCTGCAGACAGAGGGTGACTGGCAGTATGCATAGATCTATAAACTCCACTTCTTCTGGGCATACATTTCCCAGCCTCCCTTGCAGTAAGGGTGGCCACGTGACTGAGTTCCTGCCAATGAAACGTGAGCGGAAGTGGGCCTCTCTCAGGTGTGGCCCGCAGACCTCCCACCCGCCGCCGTGGCCCTCTCTTTTCATCCACTGTCTGGATGGAGACAGCTTTGGGCAGCTGAGGGACGGGGGAGCTGTGGGTGGGGGGAGCCGGGCCCTGAATGACTACAGTCCTCGGAGTAGGATTTGGGGATTCCTACAATTAACGTACCCTGAGTAACACACTTCTGGGACTGCAACTAAACCTTTCCCTGAAAGAGTCTCGCAGGCCTCACTGATGGACCTGCTGGCTGGTCAGAAGTGGTTCCACATGCGGAAGCTGCCCCTCAGGGCGCTTGCGCTGCAGGGCCTCCCGGCCTCCCCTTCTGCGTGCACCTGCTTCCAGGGGCTGTAGCGGGGCAGGGGTTGGGGGCCGCGGAGGTGCGGGGAGCGGCCTCTTGCACCAGGCAGGGTGATGGTGCTGCCGGCTTCTCTCTCTCTGGGGGTATGGAGAGAGTTCTTTGGATAAACTCCCATGTCTTTCCCTTCATATCCTGGGGTGTGTCTCTGTGGGTGTTTGCTTGTTTGTTGTTTAAGATTTTATTTATTTATTTATTTGACGGACGGAGATCACTAGTAGGCAGAGAGAGAGGGGGTCTCAATCTCTGAGCAGAGAGCCCGATGCGGGTCTCAATCCCAGGACCCAGAGATCATGATCTGAGCTGAAGGCAGAGGCTTTAACCCACTGAGCCACCCAGGCGCCCCTGTTTGTTGGTTTTTTTTTTTTTTTTTTAAAGATTTTATTTATTTATTTGACAGAGAGAGATCACAAGTAGATGGAGAGGCAGGCAGAGAGAGAGAGAGGGAAGCAGGATCTCCGCTGAGCAGAGAACCCGATGTGGGACTCGATCCCAGGACCCTGAGATCATGACCCGAGCCGAAGGCAGCGGCTTAACCCACTGAGCCACCCAGGCGCCCCTGTTTGTTGTTGTTTTTTTTTTTTTTTTTTAAACGTGTGTGTTAAAATACATAAAACATAAAATTTGCCATTTTTACCCTTTGCTTGTTTTTCTTCCTTGTATTACACTGTGGGACCCTAAGCCTTGGTAAGGATCACATCCCCGTTCAGCTTAGGTCAAAGACAATTTTCTTCTCTTTTGTTTTTATTTATTTATTTTTAAGATTTTACTGATTTATTTAAAAGAGAGAGAGAGAGAGCGTGCATACAACTGTGGGGAGGAGCAGAGGGAGAGGGGCAAGAAGACTTGGGGCCAAATGTGGAGCCCCACAACCCCGAGATCATGACCTGAGATGAAATTAAGAGTCCCAAAGGTCAACCAACTGAGCCACCCAGATGCCCCTTTTCCTTTTCTTTTTTCTTGCTAAATGTAAGCTCTTTGCCTAACATGGGGCTTGAACCCATGACCCTGAGATCAAGAGTCACATGCTCTACCAACTGAGCCAGCCAGGCCCCCCAGAGACATTTTTGACAGCTACTCTTCCTCACACCTCCCAACATGGCACATGGTGGCCATCTTTCTTTCCCCTTCTCTGTTTCCAGAACAGCTTCCGGACTCCACCAGTGCAGGAGCTACAGACGGGCACTTCCTCATCTGTGTGGGGTTCCCACTCTATAGAAAATTCCCAAAGGTGTCTTGTTTTCATTCACCACCTAACACAAGCCTTAAGGTGTAATGAGCCTTTACCAAGTTAACTAGCAGGAAGTAGCCAATCAATTAGGGAGTCTCAAAGAGGAACACAAGGCCAGTTGGTGAGGTTTAAGTTTTGCTTCCAGAGGAGGTTTTGGTTAGGAATGTTTTATACCCACTCCAGAGTTCGGTGACCCAGAAATAGCAATGTGTATGTGGATGGCAGCTTCTCTCTTGGTTCTCCCTTACTAACAACCACAATTACTCCCCACTTTTATTTTTTTTAAGATTTTCATTTTTTTAGCATAATCTCTATACCCACTGTGGGGCTTGAACTCATAACCCAGAGACCAAGAGTTGCATGCTCCATGACTGGGCCAGCCAGGCATCCCTACTCACCACTCTGGATACCCCCTTATAGAAAAACCATATCTTTCATTGTTACTATTGAAGCCTCCAGAGTTCCACTGGGGCATAGTTTTTAGCACAAATTAGAAAATTCTCTGACATCTGCAGCCTTGCCACAGCTTGCTTGGTGAAGAAGGCTAGACTTCAGCCTCCATCTGGACCCCGGTCAGGTGATTTGTGCAGTGCACAACTTGCACACCTGCAGTGTTGGCTCCTTCCATTTGACTGCTAAGTTTTCCTCCCAACATTGCCCTGAGTTATAACCAGTACCCCCCTCCTCCACATCATCAGTGTCATCCTGGGGGCTGAAAGGCATAGGCTTGGGGATCTGAAGGTGGCTGGAGGTGGAGGTGACTTGAATTACACTGTGTCAAATAGAATTCTGTGCACTGACCTGAGAACACAACTATCTTAACAACATTGTTCCTATGGGGGAAATGTATTCCTAGGGCTTTTCAAAAAACCAACTCAAAAAAAGTCATAGGACCTGACTTTAATGCATTTGACTTCCTTCTCATCCTTAAGTTTGTGAATGTCTGTGGCTCACTCTAACTTTGGCTGTGGCTGGCTCAGATTTGATCTTGGCTCTCTCAGACTTTGCCCTACAAGTTGCACAAACTTTGGAAAATAGATTTCTGGACATGTTTTCTTTGAAACTTGATCTCCTCACAGAGGATGTATCTTTGTAAATGACTGACTTAATTAAAAAGAGGGCAGGCACTGATTATATGCATTTTTCCTCTTGTAGGGCTTATTTTGGTGTCTTCCCAGAAACTGATGTTTTGTGGCTGATGGGTGAGGAGGACAGATGTTTCAGCTTGGCCTTTCTCCTTGATATTCCTCATCTGGGCACCATCCTAGTATCAAGGGACAAACAAGCTGAACTCAACACCATCACTTGACCTCATTTCTGATTTATGAATTCTCCTGCAACCATGCAATTGGAGAAGAAGGCAGGCTCTGAAGTGTGTTTTGAATTTTAATATCTTTTCATACTGGCCTCTTTTTCTGTCAGCCACCATGTGTGTGCGTCTGCCTTAACTTGCTGACTAGAAAATTGAAACATACTTCTAGCCGGCAGCCAGGAACAAAGGGAAAAATTGTCTAAAGAGCTATTTAGCTGCCTGCATTGCCCCCCGCACCCCACCCTACCCCACCCCCACCACACCCCCTCACTTATATGAACAACCCTCACAAGAATCTAAGCTGCTTTTGTATTAATGTCAGTCATGGCCTTTCTCACAGGGTTCTGTGAGCACTGGAACAGTAAGGATTCTGCCATCTTTGTGGGGGGAGGGTACTGTTCCGAGGGAGGAGGAGCTTGAGGGTGTCTCCCATCATCTGGCAAGCCAGATTCTGGGTGAAAAGAAGTGTCTAGAAACTGGCTCAAGGTTATGTCCTTTTAACTCTGTCTGCTTCCTGGCTCCTTGGAAGCCAGTCAGGATGGCTTCAAGGAATTGGCAGTGACTTCATCTGAAAGCATTTTCCTGAAACATGTAAATATTTATACCTCAGAGGACGCTCTGACTCCAGAAAGGCTGACCCCAGTGGTGCTCTGTGGAGGTAAAGCAGAACCCACAGAACATGCTCTGGGGCAACAAAGTCTTACCTACCTGTCAAGAGAATTTTGAATTCCAGTGACAGGAACGATCCATAACAGGAAAGTTCTGTAGGAGTGGAGAAGCGGGGTGGGTAGGAACCAGGCAGTGCCTGAGAGTCAGGTTTTGAGATGTGAACTTGCTTGTGGAGGAGGCACCCTGGAAATATCCTTACGAATGGCAATGGGTCTCTTGAGTTTGTCCTGCTCTGTGCTTTTTTTTTTTTTTTTTTTAAAGATTTTATTTATTTATTTGACAGAGAGAGATCACGAGTAGACAGAGAGGCAGGCAGAGAGAGAGAGAGAGGGAAGCAGGCTCCCTGCCAAGCAGAGAGCCCGATGCGGGCCTCGATCCCAGGACCCTGAGATCATGACCTGAGCCGAAGGCAGCGGCTTAACCCACTGAGCCACCCAGGCGCCCTGCTCTGTGCTTTTTAATGGCCCGTTGGGGATGCTGGGCCCTGAGAGCCCTGGACAGAGAAAAGAGGCGGTCGGGTGTTCAACATAAGGGCTTCAGAGGACTGCGGGCCAACCTGGCATCAGGAGAGGAGAACAGCCCCCCTCAATCCTGGACCGGCCGCTGGGAAGCCTCGCTATTACCTGGTAATGGAATGGAGGCAGCGAGTTCTCTCTGGAGATCCACAGGCCAGGCTGAGGCTTCTGCATGAAAAAGCTTCCTGATCATTCAGCACTTTCTTAAGACACCTGTGCTTTTTGGCTGCCACGAGGGGGGAAAAAAGCCAAGCTCTTGGCAGCCTCCTCTGATCTGGCATTAACAGCATCACACCAGTCACTTCCAGAGATTTATGATGCTTTCTTTGTGTGGTTCCCATGCAGACATTAAAATGTAAGATGAATTTTGTTCAAATGGTCTATGTTCTCTTTTCTGAGGGTTCCCAAGTGCTTGGCCATGCCCAACCGTAAATGGCTGCAAACCATATTGGTGAGCACAGTGGGGCCAAGCAGAGTTGTTTCTGAGATTCTGCTGGTGCTAGAATTGCTCGCTTTATTCTTTCAGATAGCTGGAAGGCAACAGTCCTTTGACCACACTTAGAATTCATAAATTATGACATTTATAAACTTCCTGTTAGGAGCTCCTGGGTGGCTCAGTGGGTTAAAGCCTCTGCCTTTGGCTCAGGTCATGATCCCAGGGTCCTGGGATCGAGCCCCGCATCGGGCTCTCTGCTCAGCAGGGAGCCTGCTTCCCCCCCTCTCTGCCTGCCTCTCTGCCTACTTGTGACCTCTATCTGTCAAATAAATAAATAAAATCTTTAAAAGAAAACAAAAACCAACTTCCTGTTACCCCAGATTGGGCCCAGTTCCCACTCTAACGTTTCTCGTGCCTCCCTGAACCTTTCTTTCATGGATCGTATTACAGTTTTTAATTGTAGATTTATGTGCAATTCTTTATTTTACATCTTCCTCCCATTAGACTGTAAACTTTATGAGAGGACAGGCCACATTTGTTTTGCTCGTAACTGACTTTCAACACCAAGCACAGAGAATGACATACAGTTGGGATCCTGTAAATATTTATCCAACAAATGCACAAGTGAATGAATGAATGAATGAATGAAGCTTGAAGATCAGAAAGAATAAGTCTAGTGCCATCACTTGTAGATGAAAACACAAAATTTAAATGATTTATCTAAGTCTATGAAACTTGGTTTTTGTTTTTTTGTTTTATGTATATGAAGACACATGAAATTTGTCAATTAATTTGAAAGTATTAGTTACCCATATATTCTGTTGTATTAGGGGATCCAAAGGTGAATAAAATTCAATTCCTATTTTTTTAAAAAAAACAGCAGTTAGGAGCACCTGGCTCAGTTGGTAAAACATGTGACTGTTGATCTCAGGGTTGTGGGTTGGAGCCCCAGATTGGGTGTGGAGAGGACTTAAAAATAAAATCTTAAAAAAACAAAAACAAAAATAAAACAGCAGTTAAACTGTTAGGATAACAGTAATGACTATTCCCTAAATGCTTACCAAGACATTACTTCATTTAATACTTACAACAGTCCTATGAAGTAGATACTATTGCCCCCATTTAACAGATACGGAAAGATGAGCTCAGAAATAATACTGGTAGATTGTATTAAGCTTTTACTAGTTGCCAAAATTGTTCTACATGTTTTACCTCTATTTATAAGCCCATTTAATCCTCAAGGCTTGACTAGGGAAGGATCCACTTCCAGGCTCACTCATGTGACTGTGGTCAGGACTCAGGTCCTCACTGACAGATGGCCAGAGACAATTCCTGGCTAAATGGGCATCTTTATAGTGGTAGTCACATGGGGCGCCTGGGTGGCTCAGTGGGTTAAAGCCTCTGACTTCGGCTCGGGTCATGATCCCAGGGTCCTGGGATCGAGCCCAGCATTGGGCTCTCTGCTTAGCAGGGAGCCTGCTTCCTCCTCTCTCTCTCTACCTGCTTCTCTGCCTACTTGTGATCTCTGTCAAATAAATAAATAAAATTTAAAAAAAAAAAAGAAAAAGAAATATTATAGTGGTAGTCACAGCATGGCAGCTTGCTTTCCCTAGAGCAAGGGCTGAGAGAGACAGAGAGGCAGAAAAAGAGGCAGAGAGACAGAGATCAAAGGGAAAGTCTTGGTAATGTAATTTCAGAAATTACTTCCCATCACTTAATTATTGCTATTTTCTGTTCATTTTCTATTCTAGTCACTAGGTCCAGCCCATATCCAGTAAGAGGGTATTAAACAAGGGCTTGAATACAAGGAGGTGGAGATGACAGGTCATCCCAGAGGCTGCCTACCACAACAAGGTTAATCTGATAACCTAAAGTCGATCAGTATAATCTGTCATATAAATGGTATAAAGAAGAAAAATATGATCACTTCAATAGATAAAGTATTTGATAAAATGTGATATTCATTGATGATTTAAAAAAAAAAAACTTAACAGGGTGCCTGGGTGGCTCAGTCGATTAAGCATCTGCCTTCAGGTCAGTCAGGTCATGATACCAGGACCCTGGTATTGAGCCCCGAGTTGGGGGTCCCTGCTCAGCAAGGGGCCTGCTTCTCCCTCTCCCTTGGCCTGCTGCTCCCCCTCTTTGTGCTCTCGCTCTCTCGGTCAAATAAATAAACAAAATCTTTAAAAACGAAACAAAACAAAAAAACTTAACAAACTAGAAATGGAAGGTATTGTTCTTTTTCTCCTTCTCCTGCCCCTCCCCCTCCTTCTCCTCCTTCTTTTCTCTTTCTCCTTCTTCTTTTTCTTTTTCTTTTTATGGAGCCCAATGCAAGCCAAACTCAGCACTCTGAGATCAAGACCCACGCTGAAGCCAAGAGTCCAACCCTTACAGGACTGGGCTGGCCTGGTGCTCCTGGGATTGCTCATATTCTGATAAAGACCCGTGATAGATTGCATTAATAGCCTCACTTTCTCACTCCTCCTGTGCCACACCCTTTGCCACGTGACTTTACAGGATCCTCCCATCCTCAGCAAAGTTACTGTTGACTCAAATGAGTCATATTTGGCAATAGTGTTTGAGATATTAGCAAATGTGCTTCTAGCAACATTCTGAGGTGGGATTGCCTACTGCAGTTTGCCCTTTTGTTCTACTATGAGAAGGATCAACCCAAGCTAGCCCACTGGCTCCAGCACTTATTAAAAAATAAAAATTTTTTTAAAAAGGTAACATTTGCAATGGTATGAAAAATAATCAAATACCTAGGAGTAAAACAAAAGATTTTTAACATCTCTGAATGGAAAACTATTGAGAGAAACTAATGAGCTATATATATTTTTTTTAAGATTTTATTCATTTATTTGACAGCGATCACAAGTAGGCAGAGAGGCAGGCAGAGAGAGTGAGAGGGAAGCAGGCTCCCTGCCGAGCAGAGAGCCCGAAGTGGAACTTGATCCCAGGACCCTGAGATCATGACCTGAGCCGAAGGCAGCGGCCTAAACCACTGAGCCACCCAGTCGTCCCTATATATATATATATATATATATATATATTTTTTAAAGATTTTATTTATTTATTTGACAGACAGAGTTCACAAGTAGGCAGAGAAGCAGGCAGAGAGAGAGAGGAGGAAGCAGGCTTCCCGCTGAGCAGAGAGCCCGATGTGGGGCTGGATCCCAGGATTCTGGGATCATGACCTGAGCTGAAGGCAGAGGCTTTAACCCACTGAGCCACCCAGGTGCCCCTAATGAAGCTATATTTTAAAACAAACACAAAAAAGAGGGTTAGATCATGTTCATGGATTAGAAGACCTTATATTTTATTTTATTTTTGTTTATTTTTTTAGGATTTTATTTATGTATTTATTTGATAGAGAGCACAAGCAGAGTGAGTAGCAGGCAGAAGGAGAGGGAGAAGCAGGCCTCCCGCCGAGCAGGGAGCCCAATGTGGGGCTTGATCCCAGGACCCCGGGATCAGGACCCGAGCTAAAGGCAGACACTTAACCAACTGAGCCACCCATGCGTCCCAAGACTCTCTATATTAAATATGTCAGTTATTCCCAAATTGATCTCCCCAGTGCAAGTCCAATAAAATTCCCAAAAAGTCTTTTGTGAAAATTTACATATTGATTTCAGAATATGTTTGGAAGTGCAAAACGGCGAAGAATAACTAAGTCAATCTTGAAAAAATAATATGGGGAGATTTAATTTTTTCAAAAAAGTAAAACCAGTATAATTATTATTATATAATATTAAATCAATATAAGTAATTATAAACCAGGGTACCTGGCTGGCTCAGTCAGTGGAGCTTGCAACTCTTGATTGGAGCTCCATGCTGGGTATAGTGATTTTTTCTTTTTAAGATTATTTATTTATTTATTTGACAGAGAGACAGAGACAGCTAGCGAGGGAACACAAGCACCGGGAGTGGGAGAGGAAGAAGCGGTCTGAAAGGTCCCCCAATAACGGGTCCATGATCAAAGGAGTGAGACTGATACAAAGCAAAGGTCAAGCAAAGCTTTATTTCACGCCAAGCATCCAAAATCAAACTGACCAGCCGGGGCTGTCTCTTACAAAGAGGCAACCCCTCTCTGCCTTACAGACTAGCTTTTATAGAGCAAAGGCCATGTGATTGGGCCTGGCCACACACAGGTGGCCAATGAGATTGTATCACACAGAGAAAGCTGCATAGTCCTGCTAGGTCACACACAAGTGACCAATTGAATTACAATTTACCCTAGTAGATATTTGTTTGTTTGTTTTTTGTTGTTTTTTTTTTTTTTTTTTACTTTTTTTTTTCCTAGGAAAAATGACCCTTGGATCTGGCTCTGATTTTAAAAGGACAAAGGTCGTGTTGTGTGTGTTTGTGTGTGTGTGTGTGTGTGTGTCTGTACGGAGTTGTTTTTTTTTCCCTAGGAAAAATTACCCTAGTAGATATTTGTTTTTTTTTTTGTTTTTTTTTTTGTTTGTTTGTTTATTTATTTGACAGATAGAAATCACAAGTAGGCAGAGAGGCAGGCAGAGAGAGGAGGAAGCAGACTCCCCGCGGAGCAGAGAGCCCGATGCAGGGCTCGATCCCAGGACTCTGAGATCATGACCTGAGCTGAAGGCAGAGGCCTTAACCCGCTGAGCCACCCAGGCGCCCCCCTAGTAGATATTTGAACTAGCCTATCACCTTGGTCAGAATTGGCTCCTAAAAGGCGGGACCCACACTCCTTGGTAGCTAGGGAGACAGTATACACGCCCCACTGATTGGATGTCTCTACCTGGCCTGACCCACCCTTGTAGTTGGGCTTTGTTACCTTGGACTGGTTTCCCGGACTTGCTTTTAAGTAAGTCCCCTGGGTGGGGGGCAGGGTCAGTTTAAGTTTTACTGCATAAACAACAAAATCACTGTTTAACCGGATGGAATCGCTCTGGCTAAATAGGTCCTTACACAGACTCCTTGGCCAGTGGAGAACCCAAGCAAGGCTTGATCCCAGGACGCTGGGATCATGACTTGAGCCAAAGGGAGACGCTTAAGGACTGAGCTACCCAGGTGCCCCAGCATAGCAATTACTTAAAAATAAAATTTTAAGAGGGGTGTGTGGGTGCCTCAGTTGGTTAAGTATCTGACTTTTTTTTTTAAGATTTTATTTATTTGAGAGAAAGAGAGAGCATGCAGTGGGGAGAGAATCCAAAGCAGACTCCACAGGGAGCATGGAGCCTAACTCAGGACTTGCTCTCACGCCAGGCGATCACAACCCAGAGATCATGACCTGCACTGAAGTCAAGAGTGGGATGCTTGAACAACGGAGCCACCCATGCATTCCAAGCTTCCAACTCTTGATTTTGACTCAGGTCATGATCTCAGGGTTGTGAGACTGAGCTCCGCCCTGGGCATGAAGCTTGCTTAAAATTCTGTCTCTCCCTCTCACTCTGCCCCTCCCAACTTGGCCCTGCCCCCACTCAGCTGCATACTCCAGCTATCTCTCTGTCAAATTGATTAATTAATTAAAAATAAAATCTCAAAAGTGAAAAGGCAAAAAAGGAGAAAAAAAGAAAAGGCAAGGCTCTAAGTGGGAAAAATATATGTAACTAACAAAGATCCGTCCAGAACGTATTATGAAGCCCTATAAATTCACAAGGAAAAAAAAAAAAAAACTAGAAAAATGGGGAAAAGAGATAAATAGATATATTCGCATAAAAAAAAAGAGTAGCCAATAAATACATTAAAATGTGCTGAACACAGGCACCTGGGTGGCTCAAGGGATTAAGCTTCTGCCTTTGGCTCAGGTTGTGATCCCAGGGTCCTGGGACCCAGCCCTATATCTGGCTCCCTGCTCAGCAGGGAGTCTGCTTCTCCTCCCTCCATGCCCCCAACTTGTGTGCTCACTCTCTCTCTCCAATAAATAAAATCTTAAAAAAAAATAATAATAATAAAGTGTGCTGAATAGCATGAGTGAAGAAATGCAGATCAAGAAATTGCTAATTAGGGACGCCTGGGTGGCTCAGTTGGTTAAGCAGCTGCCTTCGGCTCAGGTCATGATCCCAGCGTCCTGGGATCGAGTCCCACATCGGGCTCCTTGTTCTGTGGGGAGCCTGCTTCTCCCTCTGCCTCTGCCTGCCACTCTGTCTGCCTGTGCTCGCTCTCTCTCTCTCTGACAAATAAATAAATAAATAAAAAAAAATCTAAAAAAAAAAAAAAAAAAGACTTTAACGCAGCAAAATTTAAAAAAAAAAAAAAAAAAAAAAAGAAATTGCTAATTAAAACTATAAAGAAGGGAGCACCTGGGTGGCTCAGTTAAGCATCTGCCTTCAGCTCAGGTCATGATCCCAGGGTCCTTGGATCAAGCCCCACATCAGGCTCCCTGATCAGTAGGAGTCTGCTTCTCCCTCTCTCTCCTCCTGCCCCTCTCTTCTGCTGTGCTTGCATACTCTCTCTCTCTCTCAAATAAATAAAATCTTAAAATAAATAGGGGCAGGGACGCCTGGGTGGGGCTCAGTTGGTTAAGCAGCTGCCTTTGGCTCAGGTCATGATCCCAGCGTCCTGGGATTGAGTCCCACATCGGGCTCCTTGCTCATCAGGGAGCCTGTTTCTCCCTCTGCCTCTGCCTGCCATTCTGTCTGCCTGTGCTCGCTCTCTCTCTCTGACAAATAAATAAATAAAATTTAAAAATAAAAAAAAAAATAATTAAAATAAATAAATAAATAAATAGGGGCACCTGGCTGGCTCAGTGGGTGGAATATCTTACTCTTGATTTTGGTCTCATGAGTTCAAGGCCCCACGATGAGCAGAGAGTTTTCTCTAAAAATAAATAAATAAAGAGATATAAGTACACACTCCCAAGAATGACTAAAATTACACAGACTGAAAATATCAAATGATGATAAGACTATGGAACAACAAGAACTCCCATAAGTTGCTGGTGGGAGTGTAAATTACCACAACTACTTTGAAAACTGTTTATTAGTATCTATTAAAGGTGAACATATATATGTACTATAACCCGTTATCTCCACTCCTACGTGTATCCTAAATGAATAAGCATATGTTCACTAAAACTCATGTACAAGATGTTGATAACATTGTTTATAATAGCCCAAATTTGCAACAATCCTAATGTCCATCAGTAATCAAACACTGTCATAGTAATACAATGGAATATTATACAACCATATATTTTTTATTTTATATTTTATATATATATTTCAATTTAATATAAATGGTGTATATATGTGATATATAGAATATATCATATATAATGTATAATATATAATATAATAAATTGAAAGTCGGGTAAAATGAATCTGTGTTGTCAAAAGTCCATAAAGTGGTTCCCTTTGAAGAAGGGGAAAGGGCTCGTGAGTGGGAGGGAGCCTAAGAAGCTTGATGCTGCCAGTGTTGTATTTTTTAATATAAGTGGTGGTTGCGTAGGTGTATTTATTTTGTGATGATTCATTGATCTGTACTCCTAAGAATTATGTGCGTTTACGCATGTAAATTATACTGCAATCATAAGTCTTCACTAGTGAGTTGCTGGATTGAGCGCAGGCGAATGCCAAGTTCTGATTGGCTGAAGACCGGACACCTCAACCAATCACTGTGGCAAGGGTGACGAGACCTCTTGACTGACTGTACACAAGTATTTTTCAACCGGGGTATTGTTGGCATTTTGGGAAGATAGGTCTTCACGGTGTAAGACTGTCCCACAGCACCCCTGGCTCCCCAAACACTAAATGTCACTGAACACTTCACCCACACACATACCATTTCCCAGTTTGGAGTGGTGGGGAGCCCATTCTGCTTTGTTTGAAAACAATCCCTTTACACTTATCGGGAAAAACTTTTGGAGCTGAAGCACATCCCACCAAAGCCAAAAGGCTGGTACATAGTAAAGAAAGGTGCAGTGGCTTTGGGGAGAAAAACCACAAAGGTCACTACATACTGATGGAAAATTGGGGACTGAAAAAACATTAATCACCACCCCCTTCTGTCTGCTCCGTCATCTTTCATTTCTTTAAGGGGGAAATTCAATCTTCTGAGGGAAGTAGTGTGTTCAGTTAGTGAAAATACTTGCTTAATTGCTTTGATTGTGAGAAACAGGTAAATGAAAATAACTGGTGATCCAGATGGCTTTTCTTTATTTGCAAGTTAGTTTAATATCTTAAATGTTCATAAGCTTGCTTCGGCTCAGAAAGGAGTTAATTGGATATATGCTGTTGTGAATGTATACGTACCCTCTGAAAACCAATTTAAAACACAAAAAATAGGGGCACCTGGTTGGCTAAGTCAGTACAGCATGTGACTCTTGATCTTGGGGGTAGTGAATTCAAACTCCACACTGGGCATAAAGCCTACTTTAAAAAAATTTTTTTAAATTTTATTTAAAAAAATATTTTTATTTAAAAATTTTTTATTTTAGGGGCGCCTGGGTGGCTCAGTGGGTTAAGCCTCTGCCTTCGGCTCAGGTCATGATCTCAGGGTCTTGGGATCAAGCCCCGCATTCGGCTCTCTGCTCGGCAGTGAGCCTGCTTCCTCCTCTCTCTGCCTGTCTCTCTACCAACTTGTGATCTCTCTCTCTCTCCGTCAAACAAATAAATAAAATCTTTAAAAAAAAATTTATTTTATTTTATTTTATTTTTAATTTTAAAAAAAATCTTTCTGGGGCACCTGGATGGCTCAGTCAGTTCAGCATCCGATTTTTGATTTGGGCCCAGGTTGTGATCTCAGGGTCCTGGGATTGAGCCCCAAGTTGGGTTCTGCGCTCAGTGGGGAGTCTGCTTGGGGATTCTCTTTCTCCCTCTCCTGGGCGCCCCCCCAACTTGCACATGTGCATACTCTCTCTGTCTCAAATGAATAAATATATCTTTTTAAAAATTATCGTTTTGATGAAATGTGGAAACAGGAAAAAGATCATTGCTATTATGCAAAGTAAAGGAGGCGGGATGCGCAGAGACATGCACGGTATGCTGGCAAATATGCAAACCATGAGTGCCTCTGACCAAGGATGGAAAGATATTTTGCAAAAACAAAGAGTCGTGATCATTTTCTCTTTTCTCAAAATGATCCCTAAAACTTGCATGACCCTTCTATGAATGACAAACTAGAAAAGAAAGGAAAGCCTTCTTTCCCTTGGAAAATATCCCATTTTCCCTAGGAAGTACCATAGTTTTGAAGATTTTACTTATTTATTTGTCAGAGAGAGAGAGAGAGAGTGAGAGAGCACAAGCAGGGGGAGGAGCAGGTTCCCTGCAGAGCAAGGAGCCTAACATATGACTTGATCCCAGGACCCTGGGACCATGATTCCAGTATCGGGGCAGACACTTAACCCACTGAGCCATCCAGGCCTCTCAAAAGTACCATGGTTTAAGCTGAACTCTGATGAGGTTCTTTAAAAAAGACTAGCCCATGGGGCGCCTGGGTGGCTCAGTGGGTTAAGCCGCTGCCTTCCGCTCAGGTCATGATCTAGGAGTCCTGGGATCGAGTCCCGCATCGGGCTCTTTGCTCAGCAGGGAGCCTGCTTCCTCCTCTCTTTCTGCCTGCCTCTCTGCCTGCCTGTGATCTCTCTCTGTCAAATAAATAAATAAAAAATCTTTAAAAAAAAAAAAAAAGACTAGCCCACCTCATCTGGGCTGTGCTGTTGGGAATTCTGGCTTCTAGTTCTAACCCTGCTGACAGGCCAATGAGAGACCTCACGCACATCCTTGAAGCTTTTCCTGTGTCTGAAGCTTAGAGCCTTTCCACCTGCTGCTGCCATTTAACTCAGTGAGATGCATTTAATGCCCATGAAGCTCACTCTGGTATTTCAGATTATAGTCTTTGAGAAATGTTTATAAAGGAGGAAGAAATGGTAGGAGCACTGGCGGGTTGTTAGAAGTGAATTCCTTCTGGGGCGCCTGGGTGGCTCAGTGGGTTAAGCCGCTGCCTTCGGCCCAGGTCATGATCTCAGGGTCCTGGGATCGAGCCCCGCATCGGGCTCTCTGCTCAGCAGGGAGCCTGCTTCCTCCTCTCTCTGCCTGCCTCTCTGCCTGCTTGTGATCTCTCTCTGTCAAATAAATAAATAAAATCTTTAAAAAAAAAAAAAAAGAAGTGAATTCCTTCAACTTTATTGCGTGGCTTCCATAAGCAAGGGTCAGTATTTGGACTTATGAAGTATACACAAAGATGTTTAAATTAGGGTTTCTGCCTTCAAGGAGCTTACAATCTTCTTTTCTTTTCTTTTCTTTTTTTTTTAAAGATTTTTTTTTAATTTTTTATTTTTTCAGCATAACAGTATTCATTATTTTTGCACCACACCCAGTGCTCCATGCAATCCGTGCCCTCTACAATACCCACCACCTGGTGCCCCCAACCTCCCACCCCCCCACCCCTTCAAAATTCTCAGATCGTTTTTCAGAGTCCATAGTCTCTCATGGTTCACCTCCCCTTCCAATTTCCCTCAACTCCCTTCTCCTCTCCATCTCCCCTTGTCCTCCATGCTATTTGTTATGCTCCACAAATAAGTGAAACCATATGATAATTGACTCTCTCTGCTTGACTTATTTCACTCAGCATAATCTCTTCCAGTCCCGTCCATGTTGCTACAAAACTTGGGTATTCAAAGATTTTATTTATTTATTTGACACAGAGAGAGAGAGAGAGAGAGAGAGAGAGAGAGATATCACAAGTAGGCAGAGAGGCAGGCAGAGAGAGGGGGGCGCAGGCTCCCTGCTGAGCGGAAAGCCCAATGCAGGGCTTGATCCCAGGACCCGGAGATCATGACCTGAGCCGAAGGCAGAGGCTTAACCCACTGAGCCACCCAGATGCCCCAAGGAGCTTACAATCTTACAACGATAAAAATATCTAATATTTGTGTGTAAGCCTGACAATTCACAGACCTGTACCCCTGGGGCTAATAATATATGTTAATTTAAAAAAAAAAAAGAAAAGAAAATAGAATGAGGGGAAGTGAGTTGGGGGAAATTGGAGGGGAAGACGAACCATGAGAGACTGTGGACTCTGAGAAACAAACTGAACATTTTGGAGGGGAGAGGGGTGGAAGGTAGGGTGAGCCTGGTGGTGGGTATTAAGGAGGGCATGTATTACATGGAGCACTGGGTGTGGTACATAAACAATGAATTCTGGAACACTGAAAAGAAATTTAAAAAAATAAATAAAGATTTAAAAAATATATCTAATATTTATTAACGGTTTACAATGTGACAGTGTTTTATGTACCTTTATTCTGTGCAAAATAATTATGTATTACTTATCATTATTATGTATTAATTAAACTGTAATGAATTTATTTAATCCCAACATTTTAGGGAGGTGAGGATTATTAGTATCATTTTATTTTTAAGTAAGCTCTACAGCCAGTGTGGGGCCTGAACTCACGACCCTGAGATCAAGACTCCCATGCTCGGGGCACCTGGGTGGCTCAGTGGGTTAAAGCCCCTGCCTTCAGCTCAGGTCATGATCCCAGGACCCTGGGATCGAGCCCCGCATTGGGCTCTCTGCTCAACAGGGAGCCTGCTTCCTCCTCTCTGTCTGCCTGACTGCCTACTTGTGATCTCTGTCAAATAAATAAATAAATCTTTAAAAAAAAAAAAAAAAGAGTCCCATGCTCAACCAAGTGAGCCAGCCAGGAGCCCCTATTAGCATCATTTTAAGAAATAAGTTGGGCGCCTGGGTGGCTCAGTTGGTTAAGCAACTGCCTTTGGCTCAGGTCTTGATCCTGGAGACCTGGGATCAAGTCCCACATCAGGCTTCCTGCTCAGCAGGGAATCCGCTTCTCCCTCTGACCCTTGCCCCTCTCATGCTCTCTCTCTCACACTCACACATACTCTCTCTCTCAAGTAAATAAAACCTTAAAAAAAAAAAAAAAAGAAGTAAGTGGGATGCCTGGGTGGTCAGTTGGTTAAGCCGCTGCCTTTGGCCCAGGTCATGATCCCAGGGTCCTGGGATCGAGTCCCACATCAGGCTCCTTGCTCAGCGGGGAGCCTGCTTCTCTCTCTGCCTCTGCGTGCTGCTCTGCCTACTTATGGTCTCTCTCTCTCTCTCTGACAAATAAACAAAATCTTAAAAAAAAAAAAGTAAAAAAGAAATAAGTAAATTATGGGGTGCCTGGTTGGCTCAGTTGGTAGAGTATGCAACTCTTGATCTTGGGGTCATGAGTTCAGGCTTCATGCTGGGTGTAGAGATTATATACATACATACACAAATAGATAAACTTAAAAAGAAAAGTGTAAGTTCTTTATCACTCTCATATACTGCTGCCCATGCATTAGCATAACTGTCTTCCTCAGCTAGCTTGCAACCCATCAATTAACCTGTACATAGGTTCTGATTTACAGAATGATACCTTTTTAAAAAAAGTTTATTCATTTTTTGTTCATAATCTCTACATCCAACGTGGGGCTTGAACTTACAACTCCAGGATCAAGAGTGGCGGGCTTTTCCCACTAAGTCAGTCAGGTGCCCCATGATGCCTTTTGATAGAAGACTAGTCAAATCTGTTAGCCAAATAGCCAGACTGGAAAGTCAGTACTTTTTTTACCCAGACTCAGTTTCAGAAGCATTTTATTCATTTATTCGTATTATTATTATTACTAGGATTTTTAAGATTTTATTTTTTTTATAAGTAATTTCTACACCCAACACCAAGGCTTGAACCCACAGCCCCAGATCAAGAGTGGTGCATTCCACTGACTTAGCCAGCCAGACACCCCACACAGTGCTGTGCTTTATTCTGAGAACTTACCTTCTGGCTGCAAGTTTATACCCTTTGTCCAACATCTCTGAAACTGTCAGTTAATCAAGAACAGTGGGATAAAATCATCACATTTAGTTTATAATTAAGTGTTTTAATATTTGTTGTGTTTTAATATTTGGGGGAAAGGGAACTATGAACAAGGAGTCATTAATAAACAATCTTTTTTTTTCTTTTTTTTAAATATTTTATTTATTTTATTTGATAGAGATCACAAGTAGGCAGAGAGGCAGGCAGAGAGAGAGAGGGGGAAGCAGGCTCCCTGCTGAGCAGAGAGCCCGATGCGGGGCTCCATCCCCGAACCCTGGGATCATGATCTGAGCCGAAGGCAGAGGCTTAACCTACTGAGCCACCCAGGCACCCCAATAAACAATCTTTTCTTTAATGCTATAACTTTGCATTGTAAAGATTTATTTGTTTGTCTGAGAGAGACAAATTATTTGTCTGAGAGAGAGAAGAAGAGAGTGTGCAAGGAAGTGGAGGGGCAGAGGGAGAGAGAGAATCCTCAAGAAGACCCCTCACTGAGCACAGAGCCCCACATGGGGCTCAATCCCAGGACTCTGAGATCACAACCTGAGCCGAAACCAAGAGACCACTGCTTAACCCACTGAGCTACCCAGGCACCCCTGTGTTGTCAATTATTAAAATACTTGTCTTCTTTCCAGAATCTAGAAGGGATTATAGGTTAAAGATCAGCTAAAAGGAGGATAGGATACAAAACTAGGTCTTTTTTATGTTCTGGTTCTCCTGATCTACACCCCATTTATGTCTCCTAAAGTCACAGACTCTCGAGTTTAGAAAGAACCTTAACTCCCCACTCAGTGGGAAGTCCACGTGAGATTCTCTCACTCTGCCCCTCCCCCCATGCCCTCTCAAATAAAGAAATAAATCTTTAAAAGAAGAAAGTGGGGTGCGTGGGTGGCTCAGCCCATTGGGCATCTGCCTTCTGCTCAGATCATGATCTCAGGGTCCTGATTGAGCCTCCCATTGGGCTCCCTGCTTAGCAGGAAGTCTGTTTCTCCCTCTGCCTCTCCCTCCACTCATGTGCACACGTGCTGGCTCGCTCTCTCTCTCTCTCAAATTAATAAATAAAATATGAAAAAGGAAGAAAGGAAGGAAGGGAGAGAAGAAGTAAGGATGGATGGAACTTAAAGAACATTTGTAGTCTGATATTTTTCATACTGTGGATCCTAACCTCTTAGAGGTTATAAAATCAATGGACTAGTTATGATAAGCATTCACAAAAAATTAAACAGAATAGAGTAAAACTCAATGTATATGTTAAAAGTATCATTTAGGGGATGCCTGGGTGGCTCAGTTGGTTAAGCAGCTGCCTTCGGCTCAGGTCATGATCCCAGCGTCCTGGGATCGAGTCCCACATCGGGCTCCTTGCTCATCAGGGAGCCTGCTTCTCCCTCTGCCTCTGCCTGCCATTCTGTCTGCCTGTGCTTGCTCTCTCTCTCTCTGACAAATAAATAAATAAAATCTTAAAAAAAAAAAAGTATCATTTAGCAAAACTTTTGTTTAAAAAAAGTAACTTTTGTTTTAATTATCATATTAGTGTCATAGGACTCCCACACAAAAAGTACCCAGACTGTTGGTTTAAAGCAACAGAGGAGTGTGGCTCAGTTGGTTAGGCATCTGCCTTTAGCTCAGGTCATGATCCCAGTACACTGGGATCATCCCTGCTCAGCATGGACCCTGCTTCTCTCTCTCCCTCTGCTCCTCCGCACTGCTCACTCTCCCTCCTATTTTCTCTCTCTCTCTCTGTCAAGTAGATAAATAAAATCTTTAAAAAATAAAATAAAAAATAAAGCAATGGAGGGGTGCCTGGGTGGCTCAGTCTGCCTCTGGCCCAGGTCATGATCTAAGGGTCTTGGGATTGAGCTCCTCCTAGGGCTCCCTGCTCAGTGGGGGGAGTCTGCTTCTCCCTCTCCCTCTGCCTGCTGCTCTCCCAGCTTGAGCTCTCTCACACTCTCTCTCCCTCTCTGTCAAATGAAAAATTAAAATCTTAAAGAAAAATAAAGTAACAGAACTTTATTTTTTCACAGCTCCAGAAACTAGCAGTCCACAATCAAGATATCAGTATGGCTGTGCTCCCTCCAAACCTCTGGGTAGAATCCCTCCTTTTCTCTTTCTGCTTCTGATGGCAGCAAGCCATCCTTGCCCGTCTTTGCTTGCAGTTGCATCTCCCCAGTCTCTGCTGGTCGTCATATAGCCTCCCCTCTGGTTGTGTGTCTCTGTCCAAATGTCCCCCCACCAGAAGGATACCAGTCAAACTTGATTAGGGCCCACCCCAATGACCTCATCTTAATTTGATTACATCTGCAAAAACCCTATTTCCAAATAAAGTTATATCCACAGGTATGAAGTGCTAGGACTTCAACATATTTTGGGGTGGGTGGACACAATTCAACCCGTAACTATATATATATATATATATATATATATATATATATATATATATATATACACACATCTATACACACACACATACATGTGTAAAACTTATGAACTGAGTTAATAAGTCAAACAAGTCATGAAATAAGTTCATAAGTCAAAAAAATACATATGTGTGGGGTGCCTGGGTGGCTGAGTGGGTTAAGCCTCTGCCTTCAGCTCAGGTCATGATCTCAGGGTCCTGGGATCGAGCCCTGCGTCCAGCTCTTCACTCAGCAGGGAGCCTGCTTCTCCCTCTCTCTCTCCGCCTGCCTCTCTGCCTACTTGTGATCTCTGTCAAATAAATAAATAAAATCGTTAAAAAATATATGTATTACATTAAAAAATTAATATTAGGGGCGCCTGGGTAGCTCAGTGGGTTAAAGCCTCTGCCTTCGGCTCAGGTCATGATCCCAGGGTCCTGGGATTGAGCCCCACATCGGGGTCTCTGCTCAGCAGGGATCCTGCTTCCCTCTCTCTCCACCTACTTGTGATCTCTCTCTCTGCCTGCTTGTGATCTCTGTCTGTCAAATAAATAAATAAAATCTTAAAAAATTAATATTAATTGTGATTAAAATAAATCTTGGAGGCACATGGTTGGCTCAGTTGATGGAGTGTGCAACTTTTGATCAAGGATTTTGTTTTGTTTTTAAGATTTTATTTATTTATTTGACAGACAGAGATCTCAAATAGGCAGAGGCAGGCAGAGAGAGAGGAGGAAGCTGAGCAGAGAGCCCAATGAGGAGCTCGATCCCAGGACCCTGAGACCATGACCTGAGCCGAAGGCAGAGACATAACGCCCTGAGCCACCCAGGCGCCCCTTGATCAAGGGGTTTTGAGTGGGAGCCCCACACTGAGTGTAGAGATTACTTTAAAAAATATAGCTTGATAAATACTGTTTAAGCACTCATCCAGTTCTTTTTTTTTTTTTAAGATTTTATTTATTTATTTGACAGACAGAGATCACAAGTAGGCAGAGAGGCCCGCAGAGAGAGAGGAGGAAGCAGGCCCCCCGCTGAGCAGAGAGCCAGATGCGGGGCTGGATCCCAGGACCCTGGGATCATGACCTGAGCCTAAGGCAGAGGCCCAACCCAGTGAGCCACCCAGGCGCCCAGACTCATCCAGTTCTTAACCTTTCTGTAATAACTTGCCAGTAGTAATTGGGACTAACTATCCTGAGCCCCCCCAACAAGTGGCTAAACATCCCCGTAGACACCCAGTGGGGCTCTGGATCATTCTGAGCGTTGGCAGGGCTTTTATGAGGGAAGAATTTATTACGACTGCATACATAGCTCACAAGAGACCTAACCAAGCACCTGAAACCACAGGATGGTTTTTTAGTTGCAATTGTTGCAAGTAACTGCTCTTTTGGAACAAATTATTATATGACTTGAAAGTAGTCATGCCTAAAGAAAAAAAAAAGTAGTTATACCTAGTGATTAAGAGGATGCAGATTTTGTAAAAATTAGTTTTATTATTTGATTGATTTTTTTAAAGATTTTATGTTTGTTTGTTTGTTTGACAGAGAGAGACACGTCCAGAGAGTGAACAGAAGCAGGAGGAGTGGAAGAGGGAGGAGTGGGCTTCCCACCAAGCAGGGAGCCTGATGTGGGGCTTGGTCCCAGAACCCTGGGATCATGACCTGAGCCCACGGCAGATGCTTAATGACTAAGCCACCCAGGTGTCCCATAATGATTAGTTTTAAAGGCACATCTTAAATGTTACATCGGAGGAAGGTCTCATTGCCAAAGCCTGAAGAAGCATGCATAGTCTTTTTATAACTGAAAACCTTTCAAAGAGTTCAAGAAGACATTTCTTCTTCTTTTTTTAATAGATTTTATTTATTCATTTGAGAGAGAGTGAGAGATCGCACAGTGGACAGGAGGGGCAGAGGGAGAGGGAGAAGCAGACTCCCTGCTGAGCAGAGTGCCCTAGGTGGGGTTCCATCCCAGGACCCTAAGATCATGACCTGAGCTGAAGGCAGCCACTTAACTAACTGAGCCACCTAAGTGCCCCCCCCCCATTTTCTTAAAGATTTCATTTATTTTTTTGAGAAAGAGAGAGAACATACAGGGGCAGGGGCAGGGTGGGGCAGGGGGTGAGGGAGAAAGAGCCTTAAGCAGACTGCACTGAGCTCAGAGCCCAACTCAGCCCTATATCAGCACTCTGAGATCATGACCTGAGCTGAAAGCAATAGTCTGATGCTTAACTGACTGCACCACCACCAAGGTCCCCCAAGAAGACATTTTTGTATCCTGATACTTTACTGAATTCCTGTACAAGTTCCAGCAGATTTGGCAACAAGACAGAAGAAAGAGAAATTAAGGAGTCAATCCCATTTACAATTGCACCCAAAACCATAAGACACCTAGGAATAAACCTAACCAAAGAGGCAAAGAATCTATACTCAGAAAACTATAAAGTAGTCATGAAAGAAATTGAGGAAGACAAAAAGAAATGGAAAAATGTTCCATGCTTATAGATTGGAAGAACAAAATTGTGAAAATGTCTATGCTACCTAAAGCAACCTACACATTTAATGCAATCCCTATCAAAGTCCCATCCATTTTTTCTAAAGAAATGAAACAAATAATCCTAAAATTTATATGGAACCAGAAAAGACCTCGTATAGCCAGAGGAATACTGAAAAAGAAAGCCAAAGTTGGTGGCATCACAATTCCGGACTTCAAGCTCTATTACAAAGCTGTCATCATCAAGACAGCATGGTACTGGCACAAAAACAGACACATAGATCAATGGAACAGAATAGAGAGCCCAGAAATAGACCCTCAACTCTATGGTCAACTAACCTTCGACAAAGCAGGAAAGAATGTCCAATGGAAAAAAGACAGTCTCTTCAACAAATTTTTTGGGAAAATTGCACAGCCACATGCAGAAAAATGAAACTGGACCATTTCCTTACACCACACACGAAAATAGACTCAAAATGGATGAAGGACCTCAATGTGAGATAGGAATCCATCAAAATCCTTGACGAGGAGTACACAGGCAGCAACCTCTTCAACTTCAGCCACAGCAACTTCCTCCTAGGAACATCGCCAAAGGCAAGGGAAGCAAGGGCAAAAGTGAACTATTGGGATTTCATCAAGATCAAAAGCTTTTGCACAGCAAAGGAAACATTAACAAAACCAAAAGACAACTGACAGAATAGGAGAAGATATTTGCAAAGGACATATCCGATAAAGGGCTAGTATCCAAAATCTATAAATAGCTTATCAAACTCAACACCCAAAGAACAAATAATCCAATCAAGAAATGGGCAGAGGACATGAACAGACATTTCTGCAAAGAAGACATCCCGATGGCCAATAGACACATGAAAAAGTGCTCCACATCACTCAGCATCAGGGAGATACAAATCAAAACCACAATGAGATACCACCTCACACCAGTCAGAATGGCTAAAATTAACAAGTCAGGAAATGACAGATGCTGGCGAGGGTGTGGAAAAGGGGGAACCCTCCTACATTGTTGGTGGGAATGCAAGATAGTGCGACCACTCTGGAAAACAGCATGGAGTCTCCTCAAAAAGTTGAAAATAGAGCTATCCTATGTCCTGCAATCGCACTACTGGGTATTTACCCTAAAGATACAAACGTAGTGATCCAAAGGGGCACATGCACCCGAATGTTTATAGCAGCAATGTCCACAATAGCCAAACTATGGAAAGAACCTAGATGTCCATCAACAGACGAATGGATAAAGAAGATGAGGTATATATATATACAATGGAATACCATGCAGCCATTAAAAGAAATGAAATCTTGCCATTTGCAACGACATGGATGGAACTAGAGGGTATTATTCTGAGCAAAATAAGTCAATCGGAGAAAGACAACTATCATATGATCTCCCTGATATGAGGAAGGGGAGATACAACATTGGGGGTTAGGGAGTAGGAAAAGAATAAATGAAACAAGATGGGATTGGGAGGAAGACAAACCATAAGAGACTCTTAATCTCACAAAACAAACTGAGGGTTGAGAGGGGGGAGAGAGTGGTGGGGTTATGGGCATTGGGGAGGGTATGTGCTATGGTGAGTGCTGTGAAGTGTGTAAACCTGGCGATTCACAGACCTGTACCCCTGGGGCTAATAATACATTATATGTTAATTTAAAAAAATAAAATTAATTTTAAAAAAGAAAGAAAGAAAGAAAAAGACATTTTTGTAAAAGACAGAACAATGCAGGGTGCCTGGGTGTCTTCGTTGTTAAACCTCTGCCTTCGGCTCAGGTCATGATTCCAGGGTCCTGAGATGGAGTCCCACATCGGGCTCCCTGCTCATGGAAAGCCTACTTCTCCCTCTCCCACTCCCCATGCTTGTGCTCCCTCTTTCGCTGTGTCTTTCTCTGTCAAATAAATAAAATAAAATATTAAACAAAACAAACAAACAAAGACAGAACAATGAGCTAGGGCAAAGGCCCCCAGCCAATATAGTAGGGTCTAAGTAAAACTGTGAATCCTTACCTTGTCAGGTCACTGCTCTTTGGAATTGATCCCGTTTCCCTCCTCTGCTCCTCACCAGCCTGCTCATCCTAATGAAAAAAAAAAAAAAAAAGGTTACCTAGACTGATCTTTCCTTAGGCAATTTCTAAACAAATTATTATGCCTGTTTTCATTTTGAAAGGCTTCACTATTTTACTGGTAGAAGGTACTTTTTAGGGGCACCTGGGTGGCTCAGTGGGTTAAGCCTCTGCTTTCAGCTCAGGTCATGATTTCACCGTCCTGGGATCAAGCCCCACATGGGCCTCTCTGCTCAGCAGGGAACCAGTTTCCCTCTCTCTCTCTGCCTCTCTGCCTACTTGTGATCTCTGTCTGTCAAATAAATAAATAAAATCTTTTTTTAAAGTTACTTTTATTTTTATTTTAATTTTTTTTTTAAAGATTTTCATTTATTTGAGAGAGAGAGTGAGCTAGAGTGCACAAGTAGGAGGAGGGGTGGAGAGAGAGGAAGAATCAGGGTCCTCACTGAACCCGACTCAGAGCTAGATCCTAGGACCCTGGGATCACAACTTGAGCCGAAGCCAGATGCTTAACTGATTGCGCTACCCAGGCGCCCTGAACATAACTTTTAGAACTTGAAAGGCACTTTGAGTAAGGGAATCTTTTTGTGTCTCCAGGACATTCAGGTTGGAAACAGTCCTACCAATGACAATTCTTACTGGCTGAGACTCCGGGCTGGGGTGGGGTGGGGAGCTGCTTGTATTTTGGGTGGAGCCGGAGGGGTACTTCTTAGAATGACAGGAAAGACGGTATGGAGTTCTGAATTCTGAATCAAGCTCCCTTCTGCTTTCCACCTTCACAACTGTGAAGCAGTCGGTACCACCTAAATTTCTTCTCCGAGGGGGAGCAGACCTGGGGTGTTTCACGACTCCTGGCTGTGCTGTGGGCTTCACGCTACAGGAACGCTACTAAGGGTTGAGCCAGAGTTCTGACTGGATCCTGCTGCTCATTTTCCTAAGATTGGGACCGGCATTTATTTTTTCAACTCTCGCATGGAGAGTCTGAACGAATAAAGAAGGAGCTTCGCAGGGACACTAGTCGGTCTAAAGCGTCTGCTCAGTGCTGGGTACACAGTGGCCAAAAGCTTGGGCCTCTGAGCACCCATGTCAAAAGGAACCTTCCACCCTCTGCTTGCTTGCGCAACATCGCACAGACCTGTGCCTCCGGAGATCTATCTCCCCACATCTCACCCCACCTCCACCGTAATCTCTCCCCCAGGCAATGGGAGGTGCTTGGGGAACACACACAGCCTCCAAGTGGTGAGTCTTTGTCCCCAGGTTGGAACAAAACAGTCTCTACCCTCTGGCACGGCTGATTCAGATGATTTGTTTGGGCCTTTTCTGAAATTAAAAAGGATCGGTGTTTTTTTACTTTCTGTGAATGGGATGAAAGCTCAAATGTTCCGTGTCGGGTAGGGGAAGTCAGACTGGTGTTTCAGTCAAGGACACGATTTCTGCAGGCTCCAGACACACGTGGCCGGTCTCCATGCCCCTCCCTCCAGGTCTTCCATCCCATCAGCCCTGACCGGTCTAGGCTAGAAGAAACCAGGGCTCCTGCTGCTGCCGTTTTCTTTTCTTCTTGTCCCTCCATCCTGTCTCCTTCCTGGTTTGAAGCTCCCTGGCAAGGTGTTATTTTGCATAAAGAATATGGTGGATTTATGGGCGCAGTCAGTTTCTGATGAATTTACATTTTAATCTCTGTCCACGCTCTAACTTGGCTTACATGGAGCCGCACAGTTCTTGCACAGAAATGTCGGGGTCCCCCTGAAATCATATATAGAGGTGCTGATTACAGGAGGGAGACACTGACCTTGAGCAGCGTTGCTGTGTGGTGATCCAAGCCATGTGCACTCAGCCACGATTGAAACCTTCAGATCTCTCGGGCGTTTCCTGCCTCTGATTATAACTTAGGGTTTGCAGCAAAACTCAAGAGGAAACAGAGCAGACTGTGGTGCCCACTTGATTTCTGCAGGGCAGGTCTAAGCAGAGAAATCTCCACTTTATAGCTCCTCTTTTCTCAGCTGAAATGCAGGTACTTGACATCTAACAAACATTGTACATTTAATTGTTCTGATTGCCTGACTCTTTTGCCCAGAGGGGAAGAGGGGCCTTTTGTTTATGGAGCCAAAGTCAGGCAAAATTATGAGGTAGTTTGTCCGGGAGAGCTCAAACCTCTCCCTGTTTCCCACATTTCTATTTTGGCTTCTCCGGCCTGCTCGTCATACCCTCAAAGGTCTTGTTGCCTTCTACTAAAAATGTCTAAGTAAAGAAAACAAAGCAAAAGAAAAAAGGGAGGGGGGATAAACTTAATGTTCCATTAAGGGTTTTGGGATGCCTGAGTGGCTCAGTTGGTTAAGTGTCTGCCTTCCGCTCAGGTCGTGATCCCAGAGTCCTGGGATACAGCCTCGCATGGGGCTCCCTGCTCAGCAAGGAGCCTGTTTCTCCCTCTCCCTGCTTGTGTGTGCGTGCTCTCTCTCTCTCTCTCTCTCTCTGATAAATAAATAAAATATCTAAAATAAATAAATAAATAAAAGTGAAAGGACTAGGTTTTGTTAGTGGGTCACTATTCATAGGATTAATATGTCTGAAGCCTGGTGGTATCACAGTCACCACCACCCCCACCCTCACTCCCCCACCCCTAACCGCCTTCACTTGCGGGGAGGGTTGGGGGGACAAATGCTTCTAGTGCAGAGAGGTATTCTGTTGGTATTTGCAAGGAGGGCGGCTGAGCTTCCACAGTTGTGGCTTCTATACTAAGATGCAAGGTCCTAGTTGGTTTTTGTCATTCCAGCCACTTACAAACATGTAACTGTTTGAAGAATATGGAAACTGTAACAGTTCTATTTTTGTCCCAGTTAAAAATACTTCAGCATAGACAATGGTATCTCCACCAAGTAGAGATTATAGTGTTTGGTTATTTCATGGCGTTAACTAAATGACCACCACCCCCTTGCTGCCTCTTTAGATTTCTATATTTATCAAAATCCATTTGTTAAAGGAGTACATCAGGAAAGAGCAAGTTATTCCAAGTTTTGCTCACAGGGCTACTGAAAATATAGAGAGGGAAGAGAAGGAAAATGTCACAAGGCATCTTTCTTTGCATTTGGGCTTTTGTTTGCTGCGATGGATTGAAGATTGGAAGAGCGAGTTGTTGAACAGTCAAGTCAACTGCACAACTTATTTCTGCTTGCCACAGAGTTTCTGGGAGCTGTGTATAATTATTATTAAACATCTCCATTATGGGGGCACCTAGGTTGCTCAGTGGGTTAAAGCCTCTGCCTTCGGCTCAGGTCATGATCCCAGGGTCCTGAGATCGAGCCCCGCATGGGGCTCTCAGCTCCGCAGGAAGCCTGCTTCCCCCTCCTCTCTCTCTGCCTGCTTTTGATCTTTGTCTGCCAAATAAATAAATAAATAAATAAATCTTAAAAAAAAAAAAATCTCCATTATAGTGGGAGCCAGGGTGGCTCAGTTGGTTAGGTACCTGCCTTCAGCTGGGGTCATGATGCCAGGGTCCTGGGATAAAGTCCCACATCACCTTGCTTTGTGCTCTGCCCCCCCGACAAATAAATAAAATCTTTAGAATAAATAAACAAATAAAATCTTTAAATTTTTTTTATTATTTTAGGAGTGCCTAGGTGGTTCAGTTGGTTAAGCATATGGTTTAGTGCAGGTTGTGATCTCAGAGTCCTGGGATCAAGCCCCACATTAGGCTCCTTGCCCAGTGGGAGTCTGCTTCTCCTTCTCCCTCAGCCTACTGCTCCCCCTACTTGTGCTCTCTCTCTCTGTCAAATAAATAAATAAAATCTTTTTTAAAGTTTTTATTATTTTTATAAAGGTTTTATTAATTTATTTGACAGACAGAGATCATAAGTAGGCAGAGAGGCAGGCAGAGAGAGAGGAGGAAGCAGGCTCCCTACCTAGCAGAGAGCCCGATGCGGGGCTCGATCCCAGGATGCTGGGATCATGACCTGAGCTGAAGGCAGAGGCTTAGCCCACTGAGCCACCCAGGCACCCCAAAAATTTTTATTATTTTAGATTAAAATCTGGTACAGGATGCCTGGATGGCTCAGTTAGTAGAAAGTAAGACTCTTGATCTTGGGGTCACGAGTTTGAGCCACACATTGGCTATAGAGAATGACTTAAATAAATATTTTTTTAAAAAGATTTTATTTATTCATTTGAGAAAGAGAGAGCATAAGTAGGGGGAGAGACAGAGGGAGAAGGAGAAGCAGATCCCCAGCTGAGCTGGGACCCTGACATGGGGCTCAATCCCAGGACCCTGAGATCACAACTTGAGCTGAAGGCAGATGTTTAACCATCTGAACAACCCAGGCACCCCTAAATAAATAACTATTAAGGGGCACATGGGTGGCTTAGTTGGTTTAGAGTCCAACTCTTGATTTTGGCTCAGGTCATGCTCTCAGGGCCATGAGATGGAGTCTTGCCTTGGGGTCCAAGCTGGGCATGGAGCCTATGTAGTATTCTCTCTCTCTGCCTTCTTCCGTCCCCCACTCCAGATCCCTTGGCTCGTATGTGCTCACTCTCGCTCTCTCTCTCTCTCTGAAAATAAATAAATAAATAAATAAATATGAAGAAAATCAATTAAATGTGGAAAAACATGCAAAAGAAAATAAAAATGACCTATAATTCCAACAGAATAAGGTGGCATTTATGAATATCTTACCTTCTAGCCTTTCTTTCTAAGCATAAATTATTTTTAGACAATTGGGGTCCTGCTGAATATTGTTTTGCATCCTACATTTTTTACTTGATATTAACTCACGAATATTTTTCCATAATTTCAAATAAGATGATTTTTTAAAAGATTTTATGTATTTGACAGAGCGAGATCACAAGTAGACAGAAAGGCAGGCAGAGAGAGAGGGGGAAGCAGGCTCCCTGCTGAGCAGAGAGGCCAATGTGGGGCTCAATCCCAGGACCCTGAGATCATGACCTGAGCCGAAGGCAAAGGCTTAACCCACTGAGCCACCCAGGCGCCCCAAATAAGATGATTTTAATGTCTACATAATAGAAACATTAAAAACCTATTTTATTTTATTTTTTAAAAAATCTGTTGGGGCACCTGGGTGGCTCAGTTGGCTAAGCGGCTGCCTTCAATTCAGGTCATGATCTCAGGGACCTGGGATAGAGCCCCACATTAGGCTCCCTGCTCAGCAGGGAGCCTGCTTCTTCCTCTGTCTGCTGCTCCCCCTGCTTGTACACTCTCGCTCTCTCTCTCTCTCTGTCATATGAATAAGTAAAATCCTTTAAAAAAATAAACAAAGATTTGTTTATCTATTTATTTAAGATTTTATTTACTTATTTGACACAGAGAGAGAGAATACAAGCAGGGGGAGCTGCAGAGGGAGAGGGAGAAGCAGGCCCCTGGATGAGCAGAGAGCCCCGCATGGGGCTCTATCCCAGGACCCTGAGATTAGGACCAGAGCTGAAGGCAGACGCTTAACCCACACTGAGCCACTCAGGTGCCCCAAGATTTATTTTTCTTTTAGAGACGGAGATAGAGTGTGTGCTCGCACATGCCTGTGACAGGGGGTGGGGTGGGGGGTGGTGCAGAGGGAGACAGAGAGAGAAAGAGAAACAGAATCCACACTGAGCATGGAGCCCAGCACAGGGCTTGATACCAGGCCCCTGAGATCATGACTGAGCTGAAACCAAGAGTTTAACACTCAACTGACTGAGCCACCAAGATGCCCCCCAAAACCTATTTTTCTTTAAAGATTTTATTTATTTATTTGACAGAGAGAGAGATCACAAGCAGATAGAGAGGCAGGCAGAGAGAGGGGGAAGCAGGATCCCTGCTAAGCAGAGACCCCCGATGCGGGACTCGATCCCAGGACCCTCAGACCATTACCTGAGCCAAAGACAGAGGCTCAACCCACTGAGGCACCCAGGCGCACCCCACCAAAGCCTATTTTAATGTAACTTGCAATGTGGTTAAATATATATATATATACACACACACATATATATGTATATATATATATTTTTGAAGATTTTATTTATTTATTTGACAGAGATCACAAGTATGCAGAGAGGCAGGCAGAGAGAGAGGGAAGCAGGCTCCCGGTGGAGCAGAGACCCCGATGCAGGGCTCGATCCCAGGACTCTGGGATCATGACCCAAGCTGAAGGCAGAGGCCCAACCCACTGAGCCACCCAGGTGCCCTGGTTAAATATATTTAATGGAGTCAAAATGTATATCTTTTTTTTCCTGTATTTTTTACATCTTCTTTTTAGTTTTCAATCCACAAAAAGCTGCTTCAACCCAAATTATAAGAAAACCTGAAGGAAAAAAATGAGAAACCATTACAGTGCCTTTTGAAATATAATAAAACAAAGTATTCAAATAATACCAAATGTGCCCCATAAATCAAAGAACAAGGGCCACATGGGAATTTAGGCTGAAAGTTAATTCTCTTTTTTAAGTGTCAGAGTAATCAAATAGTTAAAAATGACACTCCATAATTAAAGTCTAAAGATAGTAGTCCTATAGTTAGGGCCTTCCCACATGCCAGTATTGCTCCAGCAAACATGAGCATACTTTTAAAACATTTATGGATACTGTTTTAAATTAACTTTTTTTTCCCATAAAGAAAAACTGTTCAGGGCTTGCCCTTTAACAATGCATTCTGTGACTAATTGATGAACATGAATTTATTAGCTCAATTCTTCTCTATAGGAAGGAATTGGGTCAAGACAGCAAAATATTCTCAATAATCACTCTGTCCTGGGGTGCCTGGGTGGCTCAGCGGGTTAAGCCTCTGCCTTCAACTCAGGTCATGATCTCAAGGTCCTGGGATCAAGCCCAGCACCGGGCTCTCTGCTCGGTGGGGAATGTGCTTCTCCCCTCTCTCTCTGCCTGCCTCTCTGCCTACTTGGGATCTCTCTCTCTCTCTCTCTCTCTCTCTGTCAAATAAATAAATAAAATCTTAAAATAATAATCATTCTGTCCCATCATGATTATTTTGTAGACATAGCCCATAAGCCTGACTTTCAAATAAAGTAGAAGGGACACCCTTGATTTCCTAGTAATGAAAAGGAAGACAGAGGGACACACACACGCACAGCGCCTAAATGCATAGTACCTCTTTTTTTTTTAAGATTGTATTTATTTATTTGAGAGAGAGAGAGAGAGAGATCCCAAGTAGGCAGAGAGGCAGGCAGAGACAGAGAGAGGGGGAAGCAGGCGCTCTACTCATCAGGGAGCCCGATGCGGGGCTTGATCCCAGACCCCTACTATCATGACCTGAGCCAAAGGCAGAGGCTTAAACCACTGAGACACCCAGGTGTCCCAAAAAAACAAAATCTTTAAATAAAAAAGGTTGAGGGGCGCCTCAGGTCTTGATCTCAGGGTCCTAGGATTGAGTCCTGCATGGCGGGGGGTGTCTCTGCTCAACAGGGAGCCTGCTTCCCCCTCTCTCTTGCCTGCCTCTCTGCCTACTTGTCATCTCTCTGTCTGTCAAATAAATAAATAAAATCTTTTTTTTTAAAAGTTGATCTATTATGTATACTATTTAACCACAGTGCTGTAGTAACAGCTAAAATATTATGAATTCTAATCTCATCTCTTGATGTTAATTTCCTCTGTAGTCTGTATAAAATAGTTGAGCTGGCTGATAGGAAATCTGAGTCCCAGTTTTGGTTCAACTGCGATCACAGACACATCATTTCACGTCTCCCAGACTCAGTTTCTCATCTGTGAAGTGTCAGTAATTACAGAGCCTTTAGGTGAAGCTGAGATAACTATGTGAGAAAGTGCCCTAAGCATTTAAAAAGCATGGCCTGAGATACACCATGCTATTATTATTATCCTCCTGTTATTTAGAAATGCGGCAATTAGCTGAAATACCGCTCAATGACATAGCAAAGCTTTATCTTTGAGATTTTTAAATAGCTTTGAAGATGAAAGGATGTTGAGAGGTTTCTTCATAGGAGCTCAGATCCCAACTGAATTTGTTTTTAAATAGTGTAAGGGTTTGATGACTGTATTTCAGTAGGATTACTAAAAATAGAGATCTTATGCGTCTTTAAAAAATGTTTTATTTTGAAACATAACCTGAGAACAAATTGTATAATGAATCCCCATGTCCCCATCACTAACAGCAGTTGTCAAGATTTTGCCATCCTTATTTTATCCATTCTTTTTTTTTTTTTATCCGTTCTTTTTCTTTCTCTTGCTCAAGCAATTCCCAGACATAGGTCATTTTATCCATACATACTTCAAAATATATTTCGTTCGTTCTTTTTTTTTAATAGGATTTTTAATTTATTTATTTAACACAGAGAGACATAGAGAGAGAGGGAACACAAGTGGGGGATCAGGGGGCAGCAGGCAGAGGGAGAAGCAAGCTTCCTGCTGAACAGGAAGCCCAATGTGGGACTTGATTCCAGGACCCTGGGATCATGACCTGAGCCAAAGCCAGGAGGATCTCCACAACTGAGCCACCCACGCACTCCTTATAGTAGTTTTTTTTTTTTTTAATATTTTATTTATTTATTTGACAGAGATCACAAGTAGAGAGAGAGACAGGCAGAGAGAAAGGGGGAAGCAGGATCCCTGCTGAACAGAGACCCTGATGTGGGGCTTCATCCCAGGACCCTGAGATCATGACCTGAGCTGAAGGCTGAGGCTTAAGGCACTGAGCCACCCAGGCACCCCCCGCTTACAGTAGTTTTAACTTCCGATTTTATTATGAGTGTGACTGAAATTCTTGTTGCTGTTATTGTTGTTGTGTTAGGGCTCTTTTCCTCATTTTTCTGTGAACTCTATGACCTTATCTTCTGCCCATTTTTCAATTGAGTTACTGCTCTTCTTGATGTTTTAGAGTTAAGAGTCTATGGACTATGGGTATTTGCGGTCTGTGAAAAAATTCGCAAAGATCTTTTCTTGGTTTGTTAATTACATTTCCCCTCTTTTAAAAATTAGAGCAGGGGCGCCTGGGTTGCTCAGTGGGTTAAGCCTCTGGCTTCGGCTCAGGTCATGATCTCAGGGTCCTGAGATCAAGCCCTGCATCGGGCTCTCTGCTCAGCGGGGAGCCTGCTTCCCCCCCACCTCTCTGCCTGCCTCTCTGCCCACTTGTGATCGTTCTTTCTCTGTCAAATAAATAAATAAAATCTTTAAAGAAAAATGAGAGCATAATTTATACACAGTAGAACTCACCCTTTTTAGAGCATAGTCCAATGAGTTTTAACAAATGAATACCATTGTATAACCCACCACAATCGCAATCAAGATTTAGAACTGTTCCTGTCATTTGCTTTGATTCCGCCTATCGTATTCTGTTTTGTCATGATTTTGTACTTTTTCTTAGTTACTATAAGCATGATTTAATGTAAACAGTTTCTTTCAACAAATATTTCATAATTCCCTTCTGGGTTTTGAACAAACATTATAAAGCCTAAATACATATTCTACCTGGGGAGGTGAGGACACATATAACCAATAAAATGCATTTGTTTCTGTTAAAGGAACTTCTACTTCAAAGTTACAGGTTTCTTCTCTTTTTTCAAAAAAATACTTCATTTATTTATTTGAGGGAGATAGAATAATAGAGCGTGCACAAGAGCAGGGGCGGAGGAAGAGGGAGAAGCCGACTCCCCTGCTGTTAGGGGAGCCCCAGGCACTCCCTCACCCTGGGATTATAACCTGAGCCAAAAAGGTAGATGCTAAGCAACTGAGCCACTCAGGTGCCCCCAAAAGGTGCAAGTTTCTTTAGCGAAGGTAATAGGATTGCTCTTTTATATTTGTGGAATTATGGGGCAAGTAGTAAGCTGATGGTACCTCCAGCATGGTACTGAAGGGGATCAGGCTACGCCACTCCAGAATATGCCCCTTTGGCCAAGACTTTTTTGATCTGAAGGCCAACTGAGCACCAGCCAACTGTGGGGGTGGAATGGGCAACTCTAAAACCAGTGTATAAATTTCCCTTTTGTAAAGGATATTTATATTTATAAAGGCCATTTTCATTTGTAAAGTTGTCTTCCTCTCCCTTTCTAGAAAGAGAATGGCTTCTGTAACAGCTTTTATCACCTGAGATGATTGGAGTCTGCTTAACAAACCTTGTAAACAACCCTGATTTACTAGACGTTTCCTAGTCACCTCCCTACAGCCCACACCCTCCATCTCCACCCTGATTTAAAGATACAGAAGTGCTGGGTCTATCAGGCTCCCTGGGTTCGCACTCCTCTTCTGTAAAGCTTCCGTATGCATATGCAGTGGACCCTTTTCTCCTGTTAACCTATCTTTTGTCAATTTAAACTGTAGGGCCCCAGATACTGCACCTCAGATGGTGGAGGAAAAAGTTTCTTGGTTTCTCCACTGCCCATATCCCTTGAATGCTTTGAGTTTAGTGGAAGATTGAATCTTGCTTCATTGTTTTCAACAACAACAGTCAGTGACAGCAAAGTTCAAGGATTTGGAGTTAGGTTTCCCAATGCTCAGCCAGTGCTCAACCTCTGTGCAGCGAGTCCCTCAGAAAACCACAGGAAGTTTCTCAAGAGGTGGGCAAGCTTGTTTGTCTGCTCCTCGCGGGTTGGGGTTACAACACAGCCCCCCTCATCCCCAACACTCTCTTCTCCAGGTCATCTCACTAGTAGTTCCCCAATTCTTAGCAGATAAAGTCTTGAACTCCTCAGCTTCTTTTTCAAAACCTTGGCCCTCACCTCTCCGGTCAACTTTCCTCAACCTCAGGTGTTTGATTCAGCCTGAGAACAGGCTGTGCCTACGGAGTTTTTACAGGAGAACTTTACTCCCGTATCAACTTCATATTCTCTCTACCCACCTCCTTTAGTACTCACCAAATCTCTTCTCACTTCATCTTTGGTTTGTATTTTGATGCATTCTTCGTAAATTTATTGATTTCCCGAGTGTGTCATGTTCATGTAATTGTTCCGGTGGATGTAAGGGAAATGAAAAGCGTTTAGAGGGCAACAAATCTACCTGACCCTTAGCTTTGTACCTTACCGGCTTCTGTAGTGCTATGCACATAGTGAGATAGATAGATAAATAGATAAATACTATTTATTTATTTATTTAAGATTTTATTTATTTATTTGACAGAGAGAGAGATCACAAGTAGGCAGAGAGGCCGGCAGAGAGAGAGGGGGAAGCAGGCTCCCCGCTGAGCTGAGAGCCCAGTGTGGGGCTCGATCCCAGGACCCTGAAATTGTGACTTGAGTCGAAGGCAGAGGCTTAGCCCACTGAGCCACCCAAGCGCCCCCCCCTTTTTAAAAAGTATTTTATTCATTTGAGAGAGAGAGAGAGAGCACAGGAGCCGGATGAGGGGCAGAGGGAGAAGCAGACTTCCCACTAAGCAGGGAGCCTGATGTGGGACTTTGTCCCAGGAATCCAGGGTGGTGACCTGAGCCGAAGGCAGATGCTATAACTGAGCCACCCAGGCGCCCCTGAATGAAATACTTAATGTAATGAAGAAAATGGAGGTTGCTGAGCACAGAAGAGAGCAGGGGAGCCTTAGTGCTCCTGCAGCAATCTCTCTCCATCAGCAATTGTTCTCCTCTTCCATGTGGACAATTCTTAGAGCCTAGTTCAACTGCCCCTCAGGCATCCTCCGTAGAAACTCTGAGGCCACCATTAGGTTTCTATTTGTATTTATTAAGAAGGGGGGCACCTGGGTGGCTCAGTGTTGGTTAAAGCCTCTGCTTTCGGCTCAGGTCATGATCTCAGGGTCCTGGGATCGAGCCCTGCACTGGGCTCTCTGCTCAGCAGGGAGCCTGCTTTCCTTCCTCTCTCTGCCTGCCTCTCTACTTGTGTTCTCTGTCAAATAAATTAAAAAAAAAAAAAAGGATCATTATCTCCCTGGAATGTCTTTCCTGCACAAAAAAGCATTTCTTTATATCTAAAGCTGCAGTCTTATGAGACACAGATTTCAAAGTCAGATACTTTAGGCTCTGGTATAGGTACTCCTTAATAAAAAGGAGTCGTCAGATTTCTGTCTTGTATTTGATAAATTGTCCATATTTAGCCACAGAACACTTTTTATTTCTTCATTCCTTCCTCCACCTCCCAACCTCCCGAGATTAATGAAATCTCAAGGAAAACTGGCAAAAAGGGGCACCTGGGTGGCTCAGTCAGTTAAGTGCCTGCGTTTGGCTCAGGTCTTGATCTCCAGGTCCTGGGATCCAGCCCCATGTCAGGCTCCCAGCTCAGTGGGGGGTCTGCTTCTCCCTCTCCCTCCACCTCTTCCCCTGCTTGTGCTCTATCTCTCTCTCGCAAATGAAGAAATAAAATCTTTATTATTTATTTATTTATTTATTAAGATTTTATTTATTTGACAGAGATCACAAGTAAGCAGAGAGGCAGAGAGAGAGAGAGAGGGAGAGGCAGGCTCCCTGCCGAGCAGAGAGCCTGATGCGGGACTCCATCCCAGGACCCCGAGATCATGACCCGAGGTGTAGGCAGAAGCTCAACCCACTGAGCCACCCAGGGGCCCCATAAATAAAATCTTTATAAAATTTGCTAAAAAAATGTCTTTTTATTCTTCATAAGTTATGTTGGGTTCCCCAAAATTGGGTACCCCAATAATGGGTTTGTGATTAAAGGAGCGGGACTGATACAAAGCGAAGGTCAATCAAAGCTTTCTTTCGCGCCAAGAATCAGGAATCCTACCGACCATCAAACAGACCAATTGGGGACGCTCCTCCAGAGAGGACGACCCCTCCCTGCTTTCCAGACTAACTTTTATAGAGCAAAGGCCATGTGGTTGGGCCTGGCCACACACAGGTGGCCAATGAGATTGTAACACACACAGGAAACTCCACAGTGATGCTAGGTGACCAATTGAATTACAACTTACCCTAGTAGACATTTGAACCAGCCTATCACACCTTGGTTAGGATTGGCGCCAAAAGGCTCCCAAAGGGCAGGGGCCCAAACTCCTTGGTAGCTAGGACACAGTATGCACCCCCCACTGATTGAATACCTCTACCTGCCCTGACCCACCCTTGTACTTGGACTTTGTTACCTGGGACTGGTTTCCCGGACTTGCTTTTAAATAAGTTCCCCTGGGGGGGGGCGGGCGGGTAAGGTCAATTTAAGTTGTACAGCAAAATGGCTGTAAAAATGGGGTGGGGCTGCTCTGGCTGAATAGACCTTTACAGTTACAAAATGAACATGTCTGTAGAGGAGACATCACTTGACCAGAGCTATCCCAGTAGTGGAATGTGACTCTTCCTCCTGAGGACAATATTGATCTCCCAGGCACAGGCTCTGTTTTTATATGCCCTGGTAACAGGTCATGCCCATGGGAACCTGCCATAATCATGGTGTCTGGTACAGTCGGTGGCACATCGACTCTTAATCTCAGGGTCATGAGTTCAAGCCCCACACTGGGGGTAGAGATGACTTAAAAAAAAGAAAATCTGGGTGCCTGGGTGGCTCAGTGGGTTAAATAAGCCACTGCCTTTGGCTCAGATCGTGGTTCCAGGGTCCTGGGATCGAGCCCCACATTGGGCTCTCTGCCCAAAGGGGAGCCTGCTTCTTCCTCTCTCTCTGCCTGCCTCTCTGCC
This sequence comes from Lutra lutra, assembly GCF_902655055.1. Lineage (NCBI taxonomy): Eukaryota > Metazoa > Chordata > Mammalia > Carnivora > Mustelidae > Lutra > Lutra lutra. The sequence goes on from NC_062285.1 coordinate 92,463,005, forward strand.
TACTTGTGATCTCTCTCTGTCAAATAAATAAATAAAATACTAAAAAAAAAAAAGAGAGAGAGAGAGAAAGAAAATCTCGGTGCTTGGGTAGCTCAGTCGGTTAAGCAGCTGCATTTGGCTCAGGTCACGATCCTAGGGTTCTGGGATCAAGCCCCACATCAGGCTCCCTGCTCAAGTGGGAAGCCTGCTTCTCCTTCTGCCTGCCACTCCCCCTGCTTGTGTTCCCTCTCTCTCTGTGTCTCTCTCTGTCAAATAAATAAATAAAATCTTTTAAAAAAATCTTAAAAAGAAAATAATGGTGACTTACTCCATGGCAAAATGAATGCAGGTTCTCCCTCCTTGTATCCAAAATAAGGCATAGAGAGCTAAATCCTCTCTCATTTCGAACTTCAAATAGCACATCTCTCTCACAACAATATACTCTATTAAAATTAATTCACTGCAAATTATTTCTGACTGACAGAAACCTGATTTTTCTCTGAGATGGTCTGACTCTACTTCCCTTCTAGGCTGGTTGAGCACAGAAGGCAGTGTCAGCTATGGTTAGGCAGGCGAATTTAGGACCTATGGCAGCTTCACCATGTGGTAGCTGTAAAGGGTACTGCCTGCTTCTCTTTCATGAGGGGAGAATGAAAGCTGTTGTGAGAAGTCAGTGAGTGAACTCAGACCGAGCCCTCAGGATCTAGCACATAGGAACTCAGTAAATGGCCAATGAATTTTATTATCACTTTTTTCCTTATTGAGGGATCTTCTTTAGGAATAAGGTCTTAGAAATTAAAAACCACAACACCCAGTTGCTTCAGTTTTTGTCCTAGAGGATTTCTTTCATTGCATATGAATAAACTAGTACTTTAAAGGCAAACAAAGTGTGTTTACTCAGTTAAATTCCCAATTATTTGAGGAACAACCCACCAAATTAAGTTTCAGTTTCAAGTGCCCTTTGAAAGTCCTGTATGTTTGCCAAAATGATTCACTGTTAGTGTTTTCTTTGGGAAGAGAGGCAGAGGGCGAGGAAGAGAGAGAACCCAAGCCGATTCCATGCTGAGTGCACAGCCTGATGTGGGGCGCAGATCCCAGGACCCTGAGATCATGACCTGAGCCAACTTCAAGAGTCAGTCACTTAACCCACTGAGCCACCCAGGCATCCCAAAATGTAATTATTTTTTAAAGAATGTAATTATTTGGAAAATTGCAGTTTTTTTCTATGTCCTTTGGTTTTCTTTTACTATTATAAAATTGAGAAGTATTTGAAGCATATAAAAAATATGGACAATACTGCAACAAAAAAATGTTTCCAATGCCCACATAAAATACACATTAACATTTTGTCATATTTGTTTTCATCCTTTTTCTTTTTAACAAAATAAGATGCCATAGCTCCAGTTAGAAATTGCTCCCCATTCTTCTTCCCCTTTCTCTCCCAAATTTGGGGTGGAGTCCTCCCATCTCTGTCTTCTGTTTTTTCATCTTTGAATGGAGACAGTCAATTATCACTTAATGAGAATGTTAAGGTCAAGGGCTTTGAGGGTCTGAGATATTAGGTAACATGATTAAGTATCAGAATGATGAAGGACTTTTTCATCAGATAGGTGCTTTTCCTTGGCCAGTTCTTATCAGAGTAATGAGGGGATGCAGAAGCCTAAGATGAAATCTACTTGGACACCAAACGTGTGGTTACCCCCACTTTCCAGATGTGGAACTGAGCCTTAACCAGGTTAGACAAGTTGCATGGGTCACACCATGTTCGCCTGCATTTCAACATAGTGGTCTGATTTTCTTTTTAATGTAAGCTCTAGGGGCACCTGGGTGGCTCAGATGGTTGGGCCTCTGCCTTCAGCTTGGGTTATGATCTCCAGGTCCTGGGATTGAGCCCCATGTTAGGCTCCCAGCACAGTGGGGAGTTTGCTTCTCCCTCTCCCCCTGCCTCTCCCCCTGCTTGTGCTCTCTGCCTCTCTCTCAATGAAAAATAAAATCTTAAAAAAAAAAAAAATAGGGGCGCCTGGGTGGCTCAGTGGGTTAAGTCTCTGCCTTCAGCTCAGGTCCTGATCCCAGGGATTGAGCCCCACATCCGGCTCTCTGCTCAGTGGGGAGCCTGCTTCCTCCTCTTTCTCTGCCTGTCTCTCTGCCTACTTGTGATCTATCTGTCAAATAAATAAATAAAATCTTAAAAAAAAAATAGGGGTGCCTGGGTGGCTCAGTGGGTTAAGCCTCTGCCTTCGGTTCAGGTCATGATCTCAGGGTCCTAGGATCAAGCCCCCAATCAGGCTCTCTGCTCAGCAGGGAGCCTGTTTCCTCCTCTCTCTCTGCCTGCCTCTCTGCCTACTTGTGATCTCTGTCTGTCAAATAAATAAATAAAATCTCTCTAAAAAAAAAAAAATGTAAGCTATATGCTAAATATGGTGGTTGAACTCAGGACTCTAAGATCAGGAGTCACATGCTCTGCCCTCTAACCCAGCAAGGCATCCCTAGCAGTGTCTAAGCCCCCATCTTTAACTGGGAAACACACTGTCTTCTAGATATTACAATGGTTATTTCTGTTGCTGTCATGAACAAAATGGAAGTACCCAGAGTGGTTGTTGATGCCACAGGCACTGTTTCTGACAAAGCAGAGGAGACACTAACCGCCCAGTGCATATTTTCTAAGTACCGGCCTTGAAGTAACCAACTCCTATCATCTTTATCACAGAAATTTTGAGAGAAATTTTGGCACATTTATTTTCTTCTTTAAGTCCATTCTTTTTTTTTTTTTTTTAAAGATTTTATTTATTTATTTGAGAGACAGAGATCACAAGTAGGCAGAGAGGCAGGCAGAGAGAGAGGAAGGGAAGCAGGCTCCCTGCTGAGCAGAGAGCCCGATGCGGGACTCGATCCCAGGACCCTGAGATCACGACCTGAGCCGAAGGCAGCGGCTTAACCCACTGAGCCACCCAGGCGCCCCATTAAGTCCATTCTTTTTAAAGATTTTATTTATTTATTTGACAGAGAGAAAAATCACAAGTAGGCAGAGAGGCAGGCCCAGACCCACTGAGCAGAGAGCCCGATTGGGGCTCTATCCCAGGACCCTGAGACCATGACCTGAGCCGAAGGCAGAGGCTTAATCCACTGAGGCACCCAGGTGCCCCTTGAGTCTCTTTTCAAGGTGAGGAAACTTTTTCCAAAAGCCTCGCAAGCCAACTTTCCATTAGGTCTCAGTGTCTTTTTTTTTTTTTTTTTTTTAAAGATTTTATTTATTTATTTGACAGACAGAGATCACAGGTAGGTAGAGAGGCAGGCAGAGAGAGAGGAAGGGAAGACAGGGCTCCATCCCAGGGTCCTGGAAGGCAGAGGCACCTGAGCCACCCAGGTACCCCAGGTCTCAATGTCTTAACTGCTCTGAGACCTGCTCACTCCTAAAGCAATCCCCAGCAGGTGTCATGGGACCACTGCAACTGAGTGCAATCAGGCTTTACTTCTGACCTGGGATTGGCCCTCCTTCCTTGAGAGGGGAGGATTTCTGAACTAGAGTCCTTGTTTGATTAACAAGGAAGTGGGTGATGGGGGTTGAATATGCAACAGGGTCGAATATTTGGGGTAAAAAAGACTAATGTTTGCTTGGCCCTATTCTATGCCAAGGGGCTGTTTACAGTGATTCTCTTGCTTGGTCCTTACAGAAAGTTAAGAGAGTAAAATGGAACATTGTTTTCTGTTGTTGTGTTTGTTTTAAGATTTTATTTATTTACTTGAGAGAGAGAGAGCAAGTGAGAGAGGGAGAATGAGCAGGGTAGAGAGGGAGAGGTAGAAGCCGACTCCCTACTGAGCAGGGAGCCCCTTGTAGGACTTGATCCCAGGAACGCAGAGTCATGACCTGAGCCAAAGACAGAGGCTTACTGAACTACCCAGAAGCCCTAAAATGGAACATTGTTATTCCTAGTTTACTCGTGATGAACCTGAGGCACAGATAAGCTAATTAAATTGTTAAAGGTCAAAGAAGAGTTAAGTGACAATGTTATCATTCACACTCAGGTTGGCCTGACTTCCAAGTCCACATTTTTCTATATGATATAGGCATCAAAGTAACTTACTGGTCAGTGAGATCTTTATGATAAATCTCCCTGATAAATTGTCTTTTTTTTTTTTTTTAAATAAATTGTCTTAGTTCTTTTTTTTTTTTTAAGATTTTATTTATTTATTTGTCATAGAGAGAGAAGCGAGAGTGAGCACAGGCAGACAGAGTGGCAGGCAGAGGCAGAGGGAGAAGCAGGCTCGCTGCCAAGCAAGGAGCCCAATGTGGGACTCGATCCCAGGACGCTGGGATCATGACCCGAGCCGAAGGCAGCTGCTTAACCAACTGAGCCACCCAGGCGTCCCAATTGTCTTAGTTCTTACCACATGTTAAGAATATTACCTATAGGGGTGCCTGGGTGGCTCAGTGGGTTAAGCCTCTGCCTTTGGCTTGGGTCATGATCTCAGGGTCCTGGGATCAAGCTCTGCATCAGGCTTTCTACTCAGCAGGGAGCCTGCTTCCCTCTCTCTGCCTGCCTCTCTGCCTACTTGTGATCACTGTCTGTCAAATAAATAAATAAAATCTAAAAAAAAAAAAAATGAATTCAGGGTTCTGGGATTGAGCCCAGTGTCAGGCTCCCTGCTCAGCAGGGAGTCTGCTTCCCCTCTCTCTCTGCCCCTCCTCCTGCTCCTGCTTGCTTTCTCTCTCCCTTTCTCTCAAATAAATAAAGAAAATCTTTAAAAAACAAAAAAACAAAACACTTGCCAATTTCAGGGACACCTGCTGGTTCAGTGGGTAGAACAAGAGATTATTGATCTCAGGGTCCTGAGTCATGAGTTCAAGCACTGCATGGGGCATAGAGTTTTTTTAAAATAAGAAAAGAAAAATACCAACCCTCTCTCCCTGACCTTGATAATTTCTTTCTTTCTTTCTTTCTTTCTTCCTTTCTTCCTTTCTTTCTTTCTTTCTTTCTTTCTTTTAAAGATTTTATATATTTGAGAGAGAGAGAGCACAAGCAGGAGGAGTGGCAGAGGGAGAGAGAGAAGCAGATTCCCTACTGAGTGGGGAACCTGACACTGGGCCGGATCCCAGGGTCCTGGGATCATGACCAGAACCAAAGTCAGATGCTTAACCCAGCCACCCAGGCACCTTGTAAGATCTTGACTATCTCATGGGTGGAAAATGTACCTTGTTTTCATTTGCTTGAGTTTTCATAAGTCTTAACACTCTATTCTCTACCCAGCAACCAAGGGAGTCCTTTAAAAAAGTCAAGGGGCGCCTGGGTGGCTCAGTGGGTTAAGCCTCTGCCTTCCCTTCGGCTCAGGTCATGATCTCAGGGTCCTGGGATGGAGTCCCACATCAGGCTTTCTGCTCAGCAGGGAGCCTACTCCACCCGGCCCCCCCCCCCCCCCCCCCCCCCCCCGCCTCTCTGCCTACTTGTGGTCTCTGTCTGTCAAATAAATAAATAAAATCTTTAAAAAAAAAAAAGTAAGTCAAATCATGCCATTCATTTGCTTAAAATCTCTAGTCATCATTCATCTCAGAGTAAAAAAATAAAATCAAAGCCCCTATAAGTACTCTTATGGCATTATAGGAACTCTAAGCTTTCTCCCTGTTACCCTTTGTACTGAAATTCCTACAACTTTCTCTTCCAATTGCCTGCTGAGACACACTGGCTTCTTTGCTCTTATTCAAATATGCCAGCGCATTCCTACCTCAGGAACTTTTCACTTGCTGTTCTCTTTGTTCTCTTTGCCTTTCCCCAAGGATATCTACACAGCCAGGATATCTACACAGCCAGTTCCCTTATTTCCTACATGTCTTTGCTGAAAGTGACTTTCTCAGTGAGAGCTTAAATAGCAAATCTATATAAAACATTCTTTATCTTTTGGGCGCCTGGGTGGCTCAGTTGGTTAAGTGACTGCCTTCCACTCAGGTCATGATCTCAGGGTCCTGGGATGGAGTCCTGCATCAGGCTCTCTGTTCAGCAGGGAGTCTGCTTCTCCCTCTGACCCTCCCCTTCTTGCACTCTTTCTCTCTCACTCTCTCTCTCTCAAATAAATAAAATGTCAAAACAAAAAACCTTCTTTATCTTTGTTCATGATTTATGTGAGAGTACTCATTACCTTCAAATACACTGTAAAACTGTCCTCTTTGTTTTGCCTTTCTCCCTCTAACCTACACTAAAACATATGCTCTACCAGGACAAACATTTTTGTCTGTTTTGTCCAGTGATGTAGCCTTTATGTTGAAGTCAGTGTTTGGCCAGATAGTATGTGCTCTTTAAATATTTGTTGCTAGGTGAACAATTTATTATTATTATTATTATTTTTTTAAAGATTTTATTTATTTATTTGACAGAGAGAAATCACAAGTAAGCAGAGAGGCAGGCAGAGAGAGAGGAGGAAGCAGGCTCCCTGCTGAGCAGAAAGCCCGATGTGGGGCTCGAACCCAGGACCTGGGATCATGACCTGAGCCGAAGGCAGCGGCTTAACCCACTGAGCCACCCAGGCGCCCCAACAATTTATTATTTTTAAGATTTTATTTATTTATATGGGTACTTGGGTGGCTCAGTTGGTTAAGCATCTGCCTTTGGCTCAGGTTATGGTCCTAGGGTCATAGCATAGAGTCCTGCATCCAGCTCCCTGCTCAGTAGGGAGTGTTTCTCCCTCTGCCCTTCTTCCCTTCTCATGATCGCTCACTCTCAAATAAATAAATAAAATCAAGAGACTGGTGTGAGAGCACAGGAGAGGGGGGAAGGGGGATGGGGTGGGGAGGGAGTGCCAGAAGGAGAGCAACAAACAGATTTCCCACTGAGCAGGAAGGCCGATGAGGGGGCTTGATCTCAAGACCCCAAGGCCCTGGGATCATGATCTGAGCCAAAGGTAGACACTTAACAGACTGAGCAACCCAGGAGCCCCTACTGAGTGAAAATTTTAATGTACAAAAGACTGATAAGTTATTTGTATTTTTCCTTTTATAAACTGATTGTCATGTCCTTTGCTTATTTTTCTATTGTTCAAAGTTTTTATTGATTTGTATGAATTTTTTATGTTGTAAAGATAGCAGTTGTATGGCAAATATTTCCCTTATTTTTTTCCCCTGTTTTTACCATTATGTGTGTTAAAAATATTTAAAATTTATGCAAATTTACAAATCTTTTCCTTTGTGATTTTGTGCTTTATTAGGACAAGTTTACAAAAGGAAAATTTTACCTTTAACTATCTTTAGTTAGGGGCGCCTGGGTGGCTCAGTTGTTAATCGTCCACCTTCAGCTCAGGTCATGATCCCAGGGCCCTGGGATCAAATCCCGCAATGGGCGCCCAGCTCAGCAGGTAGGCTGCTTCTCTGTCATTCACTCCCCCTGCTTGTGTTCCCTCTCTCACTGTGTCTCTCTCTGTCAAAGAGGTAAATAAAATCTTTGGGAAGAAAAAAAAAAGGAAGTATAAAAGCTAAAAAAAAAGAATACTATCAGAAAAACTTAGAAATAGGATTATTATGCTGCTTTTAAAAAACAAAATACCAATTCTTCCTTCCTTCCTTCTTTACTTTTTGTTGCTTAAAAGCACTTCTACTTCATTATTCACTTATGCCTTTTTATTTTTATTTTATTTCAGTTATGCCTTTTTATTAAAACTGATTCTGATGGTGTGCTTACAGATATAAACATCTAGTCCTCTGGAGCTTAAAAATAATATGAATAAAATCCTTTTTATGGTATGGTGGATCATAAAAAATGTTGGATCATAAAAAAACACTATTTATTTATAAAGATTTTTTTAAAAAAGATTTTATTTATTTATTTGACAGAGACAGTGAGAGAGGGTACACAAGCAGGTAGAGTGGGAGAGGGAGAGAAGCAGGCTTGTCTTCCTCTTTTAAAGATTATTTATTTATTTGACAGAGAGAGATCACAAGTAGGCAGAGAGGCAGGAAGGGCGAGCCCAATGCGGGACTCGATCACAGGACCCTGGGATCATGACCTGAGCCGAAAGCAGCGGCCTAACCCACTGAGCTACCCAGGCGCCCCTGTCTTCCTCTTTTAAATGAAACCTCTTCTAAAGCCTGCTCACCTCAGCAGTGACCGTGAACCTTTGAAACAACCTCCTTTCGGTCAGGATCTCTGCAAGGAAACTAGTATGATTTAAATCAGTTCAGTAACACCAAGGTGTAAATGACTGGTACCCACAGGCGACTTGCAAAAAAAAATTGCATTCTAAAAAAGGATTAACCGGAAGGATTTCAGAAAATATAGATTTTTTTTTTTTTTTTTTTTGGTAGGAGGGTGAATAGAATTCTCTGAACCCATCACCCCGACACAGAAACCATGCCTTGTAGGACTTGTGGGAGGGGACATGGAAAACGCACATTTAATTAATACGTTCTTGAATCGTAGAACGATTTCACCCCTCACCCCCTTCACCAAGGGGCCTCTAAGATCATAACGACCTTGGCCGTCCTTATCTGAGAAAGAACCTCCGCTAGAGAGAAGCGGAGAGGGCAGCTCAACTGAATTACCAGAAAGGATGTTTTCATTTGAATAAACTACCCAGTTGTTACCTCCCCACTCCTCTCCCCTAAGTTTTAGCCCTTCTGGAGGGGCGAGATGCTGCGGTTCGGGACGAAGGGAAACGGCCGCCAGAGGCCCGACGGGCTGGGGGCTCCTCGGCGGGGCGATCTCCACTGCTGCCCGCTGGACTCCCGGGAGGGGCAAGCAAGGAGGGGGCAGCGGCGAAAGTTCCCTGTTCTGCTCTGGTCCTCCCCAAAACCCGAGCAGCGGAGCGGGGGGCGGGTAGCCGGATCACAGAGGACCAGGCAGTTTCCGGGAGGCTGGGGGAGCGCCCCGGGGCACAGCCCGGCCGGACGCAGTCGTCGAAGTGGGCGTTCTGGGCAGCAGACTCTGCTAGGAAGAGCAGGCGCCCGGGAGGGCCGGCCGCACCACCCCCACCTGCGGCCGCGCGGGGAGTGCCCGGACCGCTTGGGCCCAGCCCCGAGCCTCCTGGGGAGGGGCACACGGGGCAGGGCGGGGCCCCGGGAGGCGGGGTCGCGAGGCGCTTGGAGGGTAAAGCCGCGCCTGGAGGCTGGTGGGGAGCCGGCGGGAGGGGCCGGGAGGGCTAGAGTGAGCGGCGGCCGCAGCTGCAGCAGGACGGCCCGCCGGCGGCTCGGGGCCGCGCGCCGGGAACCTCGCGGGGCGGGCGGGCGCGGCACCCCCTGCCTGGCCGCCTGCGCGTCGGGGGGAGGCGGCCCACGCGCGACGGGACCAGCAGCATGAGCAGCGGCTACAGCAGCCTGGAGGAGGACGCCGAGGACTTCTTCTTCACCGCCAGGACCTCCTTTTTCAGGAGAGCGCCCCAGGGCAAGCCCCGCGCCGGCCAGCAAGTGAGTGGCAGGCGCGGCAGGGCGCCGCAGCGGCGGTCCATAGCCCCCGGGATCCCCGAACCCACGTGTATCTGTGGGGCGCGCCGGGCATGCCCGAGGGGAAGGAGGAGGGGGGCGCCTGAAAAGGGGCTTCTGGCTTTTGGGATCCTGGGGTCGTGCCTGGAGGTCGTGCACGTGGGCGTGCGGGCGTGCGCAGGGGGCGGCCAGGGCGAGGGAAGGAGGTGGAAGGGCGGGAGGCCGAGGGCCTGCTCCTGCCTTCGGCGCCGGATGGCCTCTGCCTCCCTGCTTCGGGCTGCGGAAGAGCAGTTCTGAGAGCGTGGAGGCGTCCCCGGCCACTCCCGGCGTTTCCTCTGCTCCGCGGCTGTCCGTGGTCGGGGTCCTGGCCCCGGTCTCCGCTGGGAGTCGGCCCACGGGCAGGGAACTCCCGAGTGGCTTGGGGACTACGGGGTGGTTTTGGTGACCTGGACTCCGCTACCTTCCGGGTCCAGCACGTTGGTGGTGGGGGCGGGGGCGACAGCAGGCGCTCCCGGATCTCGGTTGCGGGAGTCAAGGTGGTGCGTTTCCTGCGAAGTCAGGTTTATGAGTGCCTTCAGTGTTTTGCAAACAAGTTCCGGTGCTAGGTAAATAGCAGCCGGCGCGAGCTGAGCCTTAGACCGTTTTCTTCCTTTTTTGGAGGAAGCATGCCGTGGGAAGTTAGGACTTGGGAAAAGATGAGAAGGGAACTTGGGCGGGTTTGGCCGACCCGGACCGACCGTGTTTTCTTGGAAGGCTTTCCCGAAACGGGCCACTTGGGGTGGACTTCCAGTCCCGCGCGTGAACCCGCGGCCTCTTGGCCCTGGGAGCCGCACCAGGAAGCTCTGCCAGCCCGGCGGTGCTCGCATCGGATTAGTGCGAGGCTGTAACGGAACAAATTTGTTGCTCTTCAACAACAGGCGCTCACCAAACCATTGCTATTAGACTTCGTCCTGGAGGCTGGAGGCAAGGAAAATCGTTCAGGGCCGGATGATGAGTTATGGGAGGGGTGAGGACTGAGTAATGTGTCAGGGTTTCCTCGCCAGACCTTTTAAGTTTATTTAACCACTTTCTGAGGTCAAATTTCTTTTTATGATTCGGAAGTTCTAATCTTTTCAACCTCCTAACTCCCAAACCGGAAGAGGGGGGACAGGGGACAGTGAAGGGCGAGAGTGAAAAGTCAAGTGCCCTTATTCAGTCTCAGGTAATTCTGAGAGAAGTTCCGGGCGGCAGTCTGCCCTCTTTATTGTTTCTAAGGCTTAGGGCTGCACTATTTACTAGTCACTTTGAGCGATGGCTTAGCTTAGGCTGCTGTAACAAATACCATAGACAGGTGACTTAAACACAAATATTTCTCTTAGTTCTGGAGGCTGGAGGTGGATCTCGGTGCCTGGCTGGTGGCTTCGGTTTTGGCAAGGACCCCTTGGCTTGGAGACCGCTGACTCCTTGCAGTGACTCCCATGAAGAAAGGGCTAGATTTCTTCCACTTATAAGGACACTGATCCCATCGTGGGGGCCGCCCTCATGGCCTCATTCCTTACCTACCACAGGACCCACCTCCAAATCCTTTGGCATTGAGGGCTTCCTCATACAAGTTTTGGAGTGGGGGTCCACAAACATTCAGTTCGTAGCAGCTGATACTCTATTTTCAGTAGTAGAGTGTATTTTATTTTTTTATTTTTTAAAGTTTTTAATTTATTTGACAGAGCTCACAAGTAAGGGGGGGGCGGGAGGGGGGGCGGGGCCGGGAGCAGGCTCCCTGCTGAGCGGAGAGCCCAATGCAGGGCTGGATCCCAGGACCCTGGGATCAGGACCTGAGCTGAAGGCAGGCTTAACCCACTGAGCCACCCAGGCACCCCAGTAGAGTGTATTTTAATGGCATGAGTTTGCTCTAAGGTTTGGAAGGCAGAAATACTCTTCCTTTCTCTCGGTTAGGGAAGAGTTGCGTTTCCTTGTGCTTCTCTCACTTGGTTCTTCTTTTGGCCTCTCCTGTCTTTCTCTACTTTGTATTTTCTCCTGCCACTTCTGTTGCTGTCACCATTTGACTAGAACATGACAGAGGTGGTTGCACTCATTTGAAGTTGATTCCAGAGGTGGCTCTTCTCCAGAAAACTTGCTGGTTCTCAGATTGTCCAGGTGTGTGTCAGTCCTTCGCGAGGGCCAGAATATCCAGGTTAGAATTTCGGGAGAAAGTGTTAGTGCTTTAAGAAAATAAAACCTCGGAGCGCCTGGGTGGCGCAGTGGGTTGAAGCCTCTGCCTTCGGCTCAGGTCGTGATCCCAGGGTCCTAGGATCCAGCCCCTCATCGGGCTCTCTGCTCAGCGGGGAGCCTGCTTCCCTTCCTCTCTCTCTGCCTGTGTCTCTGCCTACTTGTGATCTTTCTCTCTCTGTGTCAAATAAATAAATAAATCTTTAAAAAAATAAATAAAACCTCCCCCCACCCCGGGGTTGAATTATACAGTGTTTCTGTTCATTAATCTAGCATATATATTATATAATGTAACTTATTTCACTTTCAGAATTAGCTTAACATTAATATGTATTTTGGAGTATTGTGGTGAAAGTCAGGACAGTAAGACCTAGTTCTTCACTTGAAGGCCTTGTTCTCTATATTCTGAAGCGTTATTGCCTGTGTACTCCCCCTCCTAACATAATACACGCAAGGTGCTGAGTTACGGGCTGTATTTGCCAGGTGGCCCCAGCGTTTGAAACTGAAAAAATTTTTTTTTTTTTTTTTAAGATTTTACTTATTTATAAGGGGCACCTGGGTGGCTCAGTGGGTTAAGCCGCTGCCTTCGGCTCAGGTCATGATCTCCGGGTCCTGGGATCGAGTCTCGAGTCGGGCTCTCTGCTCAGCGGGGAGCCTGCTTCCCTTCCTCTCTCTCTGCCTGCCTCTCTGCCTACTTGTGATCTCTCTCTGTCAAATAAATAAATAAAATCTTTAAAAAAAAAAAAGATTTTACTTATTTATGTGACAGAGAGATCACAGGTGGTCAGGTGGAGGGGTGCGGGGCGGGGGGGAAGCAGGCTCCCTGCTGTGCAGAGAGCCCTATGTAGGGCTGGATCCCAGGACCCTGAGATCATGACCTGAGCCAAAGGCAGTGGCTTAACCCACTGAGCCACCTAGGTGCCCCTGAAACTGAATTTTTGTGAGCGTTTTGGTTAAATTGACTGAATGAGTGTGTTAAATTCCGGATGAGATTTGTGAGTTCAAGAAGTAAAACTTACAAATATAAAGCAAGGCATTATAAGCATAGAACATTTCTTTTACTTTAGGTTGGATAATAGATAAGCCTTTTTCATTTTATTTATTTTCTTTATATTATTATTATTTTATATTTCTACGTATTATATTTTATAGTGGGACAGTGGGACTTGAAGTCATGACCCTGAGATCAAGAGCCAGCCAGCCCTGCCTTTTTCATTTTATTATGCTGGTGATTTTAAGATAGGCCTTTCTAACAAAGCATAAAAGTGAAATTTATCCTTTCTCTAGAAAGGTGGAAAGAGATGTTGCCATAAGGATCTATTATTGATAATAGTAATTTTTTTTTTTTTTTAGATTTTTATTTATTTATTTGACAGAGAGATCACAAGTAGACGGAGAGGCAGGCAGAGAGAGAGAGAGAGGGAAGCAGGCTTCCCGCTGAGCAGAGAGCCCGACGTGGGACTCGGTCCCAGGACCCTGAGATCATGACCTGAGCCGAAGGCAGCGGCTTAACCCACTGAGCCCCCCAGGCGCCCCAATTTTTTTTTTTTTTTTTTTTTTGGGTGCTGAACCACTTGGTGAAAAAGCCAGGAAAATTCAGTTTGTAGGACTCCTGAAAATATCCAGAGGTAGCAAGATGTTTTTGGCAAATGCAGGATGGAGAAAAAGGGGGAGTGGGATGAGGAATTTCATTTCTTCTCTTGCCAGACAAAAGGAACATAGCCCAACTTCTTTCTGTCTCCCAACAAAAACAAAAATCCTATGGATATAAAGAAAATGTTACCGTTTTCTTCCTTATGTTGGTACCCTCTTTAAAAAAAAAGGGGGGGGGCTTAAAAACCTGTCTGGAGAGTAGAAACAGCAGTGAGAGGTGGCCTTTTTTGGTGGCAGTTTGATGACCTGTTTATTGCTGTATCCCTGGGGCGTCCATTGGTACTGGACACAAAGTGATTGCTGAGTGAATGTTAGTTGTATGAATGAATGCTTTCCTGGTTTGGTAATAATTGGCTCATCGCAGGTTTTTCCAAATGTACCCTATCTAATGAGTCTCCCTAGAGCCCCCTGGAAAATTAACTTAAGGAAAGGTAAGGCCTTGTTAAGTGTGTCACTGAAGGGCTCACATACTTTGCTTTTGGTTAATTCTCAGCCCCAACCCCCAAAATTATTTCTTCTTTATTTGTTCTCTTTATTTATTTATTTATTTATTTTTTTTTTTCGAGAGAAAGAGAGCACATGCACCTGTGTGTCCCAGGAAGGGGGAGGGTAGAGGGAGAATCTTAAGCAGAAAATAACACAGAGGACATGGGGAGATGGAGAGGAGAAGGGAGTTGGGGGAAATTGGAGGGGGAGATGAACCATGAGAGACTGGACTCTGAAAAACAATCTGAGGGTTTTTCAGGGGCCGGGGGTGGGAGGTTGGGTGAGCCTGGTGGTGGGTATTAAGGAGGGCACGTATTGCATAGAGCACTGGGTGTGGTGCATAAACAATGAATTCTGCAACACTGAAAAGAAATTTAAAAAAAAAAAAAAAAAAGGATCTTAAGCAGACTACACCCTCAGAGGGAAGGGCACTCCAGACCCGATCTCACAACTCTGAGTCATGACCTGACCTGACATCAAGAGTCAGACACTTTATCAACAGAGCCACGCAGGTGCCCCCCCCATTTCAAAAATCTGATTTTCTCTTTGCAAATATGGACATCTGTAATTCAAGATTTTCTTAAAAGGTTGACCCCCTATTCTGCACATATGTTTGTTACAGTGTTCTTAATTCCTGCTTGTGGATTCACTGTTGTTGTTTCATGTAGAGTGGAGAATGGGCAGTTCTGTAATTTATAATTCTCCTTTTCTACACATTCAGACTTCCAAGAGTAGGAATGAACTAAAATTACTACTATGATCTGTTGGAACATATCTTACTCCATAGCTAAGGTAATCCCTTTTCTTTCTGAGCCTTGGCTAGTTAATAGGAATAAGGAAATGAGACACTCTTTTTGCTTTAGCAGTAGAATAGTCAAGAATTCTTTTTTTTTAAAAGATTTTATTTATTCATTTGAGCGAGGGAGCAAGTGAGAGAGAGAGTATGAGTTTCGGGGACTGGTAGGGGCAGAGGGAGAAGCAGATTCCCTGCTGAGCAGGGAGCCCAGTGCCAGGCTTGATCCCATATGGGATCATGACTCCAACTGAAGGAGACGCTTAACTGACTGAGCCACCCACGTGCCCTGAATAGTCCAAGAAGTCTTAAAATTGTCTCTGTACCACTCTCACTTCTGAAAGAGTTACACTGAAGACTTGTTTAATAAGGAAAGCCTATACAACTCCACATAACAGGTCTCAAGTTCGCCCTATGGGTACTTTCCTTACTATAATTTTTTTTTTAAACATTTTATTTATTTGACAAGAGATCACAAGTAGGCAGAGAGGCAGGCAGAGAGAGAAGGAAGCAGGCTCCCTGCTGAGCAGAGAGCCCGATGTGGGGCTCCATCCCAGGACCCCGGGACCATGACTTGAGCCGAAGGCAGAGGCTTTAATGCATGGAACCACCCAGGTGCCCCTTTCCTTACTATAAGGTAAATATTTTTCTGACTTGCTGTTTGGTTCTGTGTCTTGCTGCTAGAATCAACAGTAAGAAGTTACACTGTTTTATTTAGTGTGTCCATTAGAAGCTTTGGCGATAAATCACTGGGAGTAAAAGAATAGTGATTTAGGGATGCCTGGGTGGCTCAGTGGGTTAAAGCCTCTGCCTTCGGCTCGGTCATGATCTCAGGGTCCTGGGATCGAGCCCCAGAACGGGCTCCCTGCTCAGCAGGGAGCCTGCTTCCCCCTCTCTCTCTGCCTGCCTCTCTGCCTGCCTCTCTGCCTACTTGTGATCTTTGTCTGTCAAATAAATAAATCTTAAAAAAAAAAAATAGTGATTTAAAAACCTCAAAGGTATTTTGATTGTACTAACTCTTGCATTCAGTTTTGATCCCGATGGTGTTGAATGCAAACATTCCTACTAGTCCTTTTGCCTGGTGCGGTGATTTGCACATTTCATCTTCCATGTCTGATAAATTCTGTTTTTTACACAGTACCTATTAATCCATTGGAATTTTGTGTTTGTGTGAGCAGAACTCGCAAAGACACATTCTTTTCACTCAACTTCAAGAGAAAATTAGTCACCTCTTATATGAACAATACATCTCTACTCTGTTTCTTCTTCTGGCTAACTTGCAAGATTTGGAATTATTTGGAAAGCAGTGACACAAAACATTTATGAAAAGAGAAGCTAAAAATACCCAATAATGTGCTTATTCTTTTTAGACTTCCTTTGGCAGTCAGTGCATGTCATACTGTAAACGTTCGTTTTCTGGGAGAAGAAGAATGAGGCAGACCAAATGCTTGGTCCGTAACTCTTAGCCCTGAGCGCCAGTTCTTGTCCCTCAACCCCGTGCCCAGTTGCCCACATAAGTAACCATCTTTTGATGCCCTGGTTTGAGACTTGCTTTTCACTTCTGATTTGGCTGAGCGCCATTATCTGGGAAGGGGGGTGCTCTTCAGAAGCAATGGTGAAATGACAGAACAAGATAGTGCGAAAGTGTTGCTGTTGTATAAGCAACTAAATTATTATTTTGGCTAAATTGGCCTGTTTGTATCCCTTAAGTTTTTTATTTTTTTTTATTTACTTATTTGACAGAGATCACAAATAGGCAGAGAGGCAGGCAGAGAAAGAGGAGACTCGGGCTCGCTGCTGAGCAGAGAGCCCAGTGCGGGGCTTGATCCCAGGACCCTGAGATCATGACCTGAGCCAAAGGCAGAGTCCTTTTCTTTTTCTTTTTTTTTTTAAGATTTTATTTATTTGTTTGACAGATCACAAGTAGGCAGAGAAGCAGGCAGAGAGAGAGGACGAAGCAGGCTCCCTTCTGAGCAGAGAGCCCAATGTGGGGATGTGGGGCTCCATCCCAGGACCCCGGGACCATGACCTGAGTAGAAGGCAGAGGCTTTAACCCACTGAGTTACCCAGGTGCCCCTGGCCTGTTTGTATCCTTGTTTCATTGAAGAGCTCTGTACAGTGCCTAGGAAGAGGTTTAGTTCTTCTTTTTTTTTTTTTTTTAAAGGTTTTATTTATTCATTTGACCAAGGGAGAGACAATGAGAGAGGGAACACAAGCAGGGGAGTGGAAGAGGGGGAAGCAGGCTTCCTGCTGAACAGGGAGTCAGATGCCGGACATGAGCTGAAGGCAGATGCTAAATGGACTGAGCCACCCAGGCACCCCAAGAAGTTTAGTTCTAAGCAAGCATTAGCAATGTGACAAGGCCCTGCTTCTTGTTCAGTCTCTGATACAACTTACAAAATAACCACATGCGATGAGGACTGTAGTCATACCAGCCTCACTTTTTTTCAAGATCCACGTGGTTCCCCATTGCAGAACCTTGCCCTGGGATTGCTGCCAGCCATTCTCCTTCCCATGTTAATCTGCCTGTCCCCTCAGAGAGGTCTTTCTGAACCACCAGTCTGAAGTAGGTACCCCTCCCCTCTTAAAGCCCTCTGCTCTTTCATAGCAAAGATTATAATATGTTGTTATATTTAGTTTAACAAGGGCAGAGACTCCTGTGTTCAAGGAGCACATAAAATAAATGCTCCATGCTTGGTGTGCGAAGGAATGAAAGCTTACTAATTTTGGATGGAAGTTGCAGTACTGGGTACTGTGAGTTTTCCTTTATATACAAATTAACACAAATTTTCCCCCTCTCCCAACTAGACCATAAACCTCCGTGGTATCTTACACATTAGTGTCATTTAAAAATAGATGATAACGGTAATAGGTGTTATTACTAGTTTATGTATAATTCACTTTATATATTTCCCCCTTATTTTAAGAAAGCCTATCATTCATTTATTCAGTAATATATTGAATTTATTTTATAAACAATTTATTTTTGCTATGAAGGAAAGAGCAGAGCGTTTTTGTAAAGCTTTTGTTTTTATGTATTAGAGTGTGGGAGAGTGCCCATGCGTGCTGGGGGAAGGGGTAGAGGCAGAGGGAGGAGACTCCCCGCTGAGCAGGGAGCCTGAGGAGGGGCCCAGTGAGGGGCTTGACCCCAAAACCCTGAGATCTTGACCTAAACCAGAGACAGACACTTAGCCCATGGAGACACCCAGGTTCCTGGAGAACAAAGAGTATTAAGAGGGGGAGGGGTTCCTACTTTGTTTTGTCTTAGTTTTATTTTTTAAAAGATTTTATTTTTATTTATTTAAAAGATTTTATTTATTTATTTGACAGAGATCACAAGTAAGTAAGTAGGCAGAGAGGCAGGCAGAGAGAGAGGGGGAAGCAGGTTCCCTGTTGAGCAGAGAGCCTGATGGGGAGGCTTGATCCCAGGTCCCTGAGATCATGATTGGAGCTGAAGGCCAAGGCTTAACCCACTGAGCCACCAGGCGCTCCTAAAGATTTTATGTTTAATTTCTACATCCAGCTCGGGGCTTGAACTCAAAATCCTGAGATCAGGGGCACCTGGGTGGTTGAGTGGGTTAAGCCTCTGCCTTTGGCTCAGGTCATGGTCTTAGGGTCCTGGGATCGAACCCCGCATCAGGCTCTCTGCTCAGAGGGGAGCCTGCTTCCTCCTCTCTCTCTGCCTGCCTCTCTGCCTACTTGTGATCTCTGTCTGTCAAATAAATAAATAAAATCTTAAAAAAAAAAATCCTGAGATCAGGAATTGCACACTCCACCGACTGGGCCGTCCAGATGCCCCCATTTAGTAATATTTTTTAAAAGCTTACCAACTAGACAGCTCTCTAATTTTTCTTTAAAGAGCTTGCTCCTTTAGTTCAAAGGAAACTCGTACGTGTTGATGGTTTTTCAGGGAACCATGTCTATTGTGTAGATAGAGTATGGTAAAGCTATACATCTGTTCGGATGGAAAGTTTACTGAGAAGGTGTATTCCTGTAAAACAAGTCACATTTCCCTGTTGACATTTGTCCAGAAACTATAGATGATTGTGTTCCACAGAAACCTCATCATTCTCAAGGATATGAAATGCATTAAACAGAGTTAATGTTAATACCACTAATCAGACCTTAACCACTCCTTTTTTTTTAAGTAGTTCTTTTTTTTTTTTTTTAATATTTATTTGACAGATCACAAGTAGGCAGAGAAGCAGGCAGAGACAGAGAGAGGAGAAAGTAGGCTTCCTGCTGAGCAGAGAGACTGACTCCGGTTCGATCCCAGGACCTTGGGATCATGACCTGAGCCGAAGGCAGAGGCTTTAACCCACTGAGCCACCCAGGTGCCCCCTTAACCACTCTTTTGAATGAAGTTAGTTTTCTGGGTTTTTCTTTACTTCTTCTTCTTCTTCTTTTTTTTTTTTTAATATTATTTGACAGAGATGGAAAGCACAAGCAGGCAGAGCTGCAGGCAGAGGAAGATGGAAAAGCAGACTCTCTGATGCGCAGGCAGCCCTATATAGGGCTCCATCCCAGGACCCTGGGATCATGACTTGAGCCAAAGGCAGCTGCTTAACTGACTGAGCCACTCAGGTGCCCCCCAGGATTTTCTTTTTCTTTTTTTTAATTTTATTATCCCCCAGGATTTTCTTAATAGTTAACACTAGTTTGGGTATCTGTGGCTAGTAAAATGATTTTTAATTTTTTCTTTTTTAATGGATAGGGCCAGAGATGCAGTAGGATGTCTAAGCCCATGATCAATGATTAAAATGTGATATGCGTGTAAAAATGTTGTGAATGGGGGCGCCTGGGTGGCTCAGTGGGTTAAAGCCTCTGCCTTTGGCTCGGGTCATGATCCCAGAGTCCTGGGATCGAGCCCTGCGTCGGGCTCTCTGCTCAGCGGGGAGCCTGCTTCCCGTTCTCTCTCTGCCTGCCTCTCTGCCTACTTGTGATCTCTGTCTGTCAAATAAATAAATAAAATCTTTAAAAAAAGGTTGTGAATGGAAGAGACCATCCGTCCTAGATTTATTTTAGAGTGCGTGAGAGAGCCCACATGCAAGCGGGGGGAGGGGCAGAGGGAGAGAATCTTCAAGCAGAGTCCTGCTGAGGAGGCCACTTGGATCTCACGACTCCATGATACCATGACCTGAACTGAAACCAAGTTGGATGCTTAACCTACTGTGCCACTCAGGTGCCCCTAGAAGAGCCCATCATTCTAAAGCAGGACTGCCCAGTATGGGAGTTCCTGGCCACGTGTGGTTGTTGAGCACTTGAAATGTGGCTGGCCTGAACTGAGAGGTGCTGTAAGTATGAAATACACACTGGATTTCCAAGACAAAGGAAGAAAATATAAAATATATCAGAGTGGTTGTTTAATATTGCTTATATGTTGAAGCAATATTTGGGATATGCTGAGCTGAATAAAATTAATTTTTACCTGTTTATTTTTTAACATGGCTACAGGAAAATTTAAAATTACATATGCAGGGGCGCCTGGGTGGCTCAGTGGGTTAAAGCCTCTGCCTTCGGCTCAGGTCATGATCCCGGGGTCCTGGGATCAAGCCCCGCACTGGGCTCTCTGCTCAGCAGGGAGCCTGCCTCTCTGCCTACCTGTGATCTCTGTCTGTCAAGTAAATAAATAAAATCTTTAAAAAAAAATTACATATGCAGTTCGCATTCTGTTTTCTGCTGGACAGTGCTGTTTACTAGGGGCTTTGATCTCCATCCTCTGGTGGCTGCAGAGGAACAGACGGGTTGCCAGCCAGGCACCCTGGGAAGATTTTTCTTCATAAAGAGGAACTTGCCCTTTCCTGTTGGGAATGGTTTTTCAGCCTCTCTTGGGTCATGCATACTAGCATTTTGAGGTTATGAAACCCGTGTGTGGGGAACTTCCTTTTATCTGACTTATGAGTTGATAGATAAAACTATCCTAAAGGCATTTCAAACTGCAGCCCTGCCTTAAGTTTACAGAGAATGGGGTTCATTAATTCATAGAGTACTAACACAGCAAGAGTAATACACATTTTATAGAATGTAATTGCTAACACTTGCTACATGATTCAGTCAGCTAAGAATAATTTACTAATTATATACTGCAGCACTCAGGTTTTTTTTTTTCCCCAGATTCTAAACAAAGTGAGATAATTGGAGGAGGAAGAAGGATGAATTTGGGAATTGGAATCCAGAAGAATAGATTGAGAAGATATGGATTTAAAAGGTTTTAGAATGCAGTCAGCACAGAGTTTTTCATGAAATTAATGAGGTCTAGACAATGTGTGTGTTAAGATAGTAAGCTGGTTTTCTAAATTCATTCCCACGGAATATTCCATTAAATTTTTTAGAATTGTTTCCTAGTGTTTTCATTTGTCCTTCCTTTTTTAAAAAGTAATTTCTAGGGGCGCCTGGGTGGCTCAGTGGGTTAAGCCGCTGCCTTCGGCTCGGGTCATGATCTCAGGGTCCTGGGATCGAGCCCCGCATTGGGCTCTCTGCTCGGCAGGGAGCCTGCTTCCTCCTCTCTCTCTACCTGCCTCTCTGCCTACTTGTGATCTCTCTCTGTCAAATAAATAAAAATAAAATCTTTAAAAAAAAAATAAAAATAAAAAGTAATTTCTACCCCCAGTGTGGGGCTAGAACTCCTGACCCCGAGATAAGGAGTTGCATGCTATGGACTGAGCCAGCCAGGTGCCCCTCATTTGTGCTTTTACATGCATTATAATCATACTGATTTTCAAAATCCCATTAAAAAAAGTTGTGGTAAAATAGACCTAACCTAAAATTTGCCATCTAGACAGTTGTTCATGTAAATCATTTTGAAATGTTCAGTGGTATAAAGTATCTTTTCATTTTAGTGTCTCCAATTGCCAGAACTTTTTCATCTGGAAACCGAAATTCTGTTTCCGTTAAACTGCACCCCCCCACCATACTCTAGGCAGTCAGCCTTCTATTTTCTGTTTCTATGCATTTGACTAGTCTAGATAGCTCATAGAAGTGAAATCATACACTATTAGTTTAAGTCTTTTTGTGACTGGCTTATTTCACTTAGCACGATGTCGTTAAGGTTCATCCGTGCTGTTCCATTTGTTAGAATGTCCTCCCCCCCCTTTTTTTAAAAGATTTTATTTACTTGACAGATCACAAGTAGGCACAGAGAGAGAGAGGAGGAAGCAGGCTCCCCACTGAGCAGAGAGCCGGGCTCCATCCCAGGACCCTGGGATCATGACCTGAGCCGAAGGCAGAGGCTTTAACCCACTGAGCCACCCAGGTGCCCCTAAAATCCCCTTCCTTGAATGGAATATTCTGCTGCATGTATATACCACATTATGATTATCCATTTGTCAGTCGGTGGCTAATTGGGTGCTTCCACCTCCTGGCTATTGGGAATGATGCTGCAGTGAACATGGGTGTACAGATAGCTCTTAGAGACCCTGCTTTCAATTCTTTCGGGTACATCTGTGGGCATACCCGCAGATGGCATTGCTCAACCATACAGTAGTTATATTTTTAATTTTTTTAAGAAATTCTGTCCTGATAAATTTGAATCTTGCTATTTAGACAGGATTAATGAGCTCTTGCTGAATGATTGATTACAGCTAACACAGCTATCGTTTTCATGTCTGCCTTGGATTTCATTGAATAGGCATTATTTTCTAAATTTTGGAACACTGAGATGTTCCTGATTTTTTTTTTTTTTTTTGCTGCTACGCATAACAGTGTAGTGAATGTTTTGAGGGAGAGACCTTTCCCAATATGGATTAACCTCAGGATAGATGTACAGAATGGAATTCTACTTAAGCAATGATGGTCTGGCCATATTTATACCTGTTTGTTCTCTTGCACTAATTGAAGGCTGCATTTTTAACTAGTTTCATTGTGCCCTTAGCTCCATTTGGGTGTAGTCATTAAAACAGAGGGAAAACTGGGGCCCCTGGCAGCCTCAGTCAGTAGAACATGCCACTCTTGATCTCGGGTTTGTAAGTTCAAGAAGCCTCACTTTGGGCCTAGAGGTTACTTAAAAAACAGAAGAAAAGCTTTGTAAAGGCACCTTGTTGTTAGTTAATTGCATTCCTTTAAGCAGTAAATGTAATATTTTTCTGCACTTCTAAGTGGATCTTCCTCTTGGTATGAGCATTGTTCATGGCCTTTGACCATTTGCGAGGTAGGTAGGAAATCTCCAGAGAGCCCGTTCTTGAGTCCTGTGCATATTTAGCTGGGCAGATGGTTTCCCTTTTTTTGTGGTCAGCTAAACTTCAGGTTATTTTTGACTTACTGTGTTTGTTCCAAAGGGACATTACATATTCTGGCATTTTGAAATACTTTAGCATGTGTCTCGGGCTGACATCATTGAAACTTGGAGCGTAAAAACAAACAGCAAACCAAACAAACAAACCCCCCCAAAACAAAACTAAACACAAAACCACTTAACTTTTATAATTATGACACAGGAAAGGCATTACTAAGAAAGCATCAGTGTCCTATGAATACACTGGAATTACAGAGGGTGGGAGCTGGGTGATAACGTCTTTAACCATGTTAAAAAAAATGACCGAAAGTGCCTGTTTATCTTTGAATTTCAATAAATAAATAAATAAACAAATTTAGAATTTCAGTAAATTTAGTGCCAGTGTTCCAACCACCCTGGTAGAATTCAGAAGAACTATATAAATAGACCAGGTATTGAAAAAAGGATTGTAGGACAAACTACTAAAACCCCCACTTACAAAAAGGATTTTTATACTGTTTACTTATAAGCTTCTTGTCTTTTGTTGAAACATTGCAATTAGATGGAATTTGGCATCGATACTTTTTAAGTCTTGGGGCCGTGTCAAAAGTTTTTGCTTAGTCTCTTGTAATCTGATTAACTCCTACTAGTTTGCTTTCATTTAAGTTTTTCTTCAGAATATTTTAAAAAAGTGAATCTTTTAAAGAGATGTAAGAAATTATTTCTGACTTTAGATAGATCACGAGCCCTCCTTCATCCTCCTATTCTTAGACAACTCAAGTTTACTGTGAAAATTTCCTATAAATGCTTGTTTTGAGGAATCCTTTTTGGTACTTTGCCAGTGAAGTCATAGAAATTTCTGTGTATCTGATCACAGTTCTCAAACAGCAAACCAAAAACTGAAAGATTTGCATGAAAATAGAAAAATAGCTGTATGCATTACATAGGAAGAAAAAAAATACCAATACTAAAAATGAAGTTTAGCATTCTACAGTGTTTTACAGTTTAGGGAGCATTCCAAGGGACTTAAAATGCAGTTGATTTATTTGGACTCTAATTTCAGTGGAACTTGGAGATGAGAAACCAACAGAAGTTTTATTGCTGTAGACTTTCTGCAGATTTCAGGTTTTAATGGCATCGCAGAGGTGAATTCAGGGATATTTGATTGGAGTCCGTCATTTCCCAGCTATGGGAAAATGTAAATATTATGTAGGTGGTTTAAAGAAACAATAATATTACTTGTGTCCATTTAAGGTCTGTTTCTGTTTGTTTAAACAGGCTTGTGGATCGCTTTTTCTTGCCAGTTTTCCTTTGGGGGGAAGTTACTGCCCTTTCAGATCTCTCTGAAGTTTGAAAATTGCTTTCTCTGATGACTGGCGCTGGCCACGTGGTGCGGATGGTTGGAAGGAGTGTGGTTGGTTAGGCTGTGGCTGCTGTGCTGAGCTGGGGTGTGATTCTTGGCTGTCCTGTGGGGCTCTGTTAGAGGAAATGTGGCCCGTGGACTGTACCCAAAGCCCAATTATTCCGGCCATTTGGTGCAGAGGATCAGAGGTAGGTCCTTTAGGGGAAGGTAGTACCTCTCAAAAAGGCAAACATAGCACCAGTTATCAGAGAATCAACTTTTATTTAATTATTTGACAGGGATCACAAATAGGCAGAGAGGCAGGCAGAGAGGGAGGGGGACGCAGGCCCCCCGCTGGGCAGAGATTCCGGGCTTGATCCCAGGAGTCTGGGATCATGACCTGAGCCCAAGGCAGAGGCTTTAACCCACTAAGCCACCCAGGCGCCCTGAGAATCAACTTTTGATGGAAGTAGTTCTGTGCATCTATCTATCTTATCTTCTCTTTCTTCTTTCAGCATATAATCTATTATTTGCTTCAAGGGTACAGGTCTCTGAATCATCAGTCTTACACAATTCACAGCACTCACCATAGCACATACCCTCCCAGTGTCCATCACCCAGCCACTCTACCCCTTCTTCCCCCACCCCCCCAGCAACCCCTAGTTTGTTTCCTGAGATTCAGAGTCTCTTGTGGTTTGTCTCCCTCCCCAGTACCATCTTGTTCTGTGCATTTTAATTAACAGTAGATCTTTATCTTTTTTTTTTTTAATTTTATTTATTTACTTGAGAGAGACAGAGCACGTGAGAGGGGGTAGAGGGTCAGAGGGAGAGGCAGACTCCCTGCTGAGTAGGCAGCCCAGTGTGGGACTCCGGGACTCCAGGATCATGACCTGAGCTGAAGGCAGTCGCTTAACCAACTGAGCACACAGGCGCCCTGGATCTTGATCCCTTGAGGAGAGAGCTATTTAAAAAAAGGGGGGGGGGATAGCTGGATTTTGTAATGGACTAAAAGGGGGTGTGTTCTTGACGGATGACAAGCAGCTGTGTAAGGCAGCCTGGGTTCTAAATCCTTGCTCGCCAGCCAGTGTCTTGGGCAAGTCCTTGCACCTCTTTAAGTAAGCTTCAGTCTGTAAAGTAGCAGGATGCCTGGCACATCATAAGCTGTAATGAGTTAATAGCAATTTTAAAGAACCAGCTATTTATCCTTGAAAGGTTCTTCTGTGTAGGGTCATGCACTTCATCTGAGTTTTGGGCTGAGCAGAGAACTGACCATGGAAGGGAGATTCGAAGCCAAAGAATGAAAGTGGCAAGAAATTAGGTGTGTCTCTCTGGTTTTATTGACCAAAATGAACTGGGAATCCTCATTGTCCTTGATCAAGAAGATTCAGTCATTCCTGGAGGCTTTTTTTTTGTCAAGCCACTTCCAGTCTCACTGTAGTTCCTTTGTTTTCTGGTAAAGGGGTGGTTGTCTCTTGACCAAGCCTGAAGCCACCTAGCAAAGTCTTCACCAACTTCTTTTTTTCCTTAAAGCAAGCCACTCCAGTGGAAAGACAATGATCAGGCCTGTGAAAATGGGTTCTTTTTAAGAGTTTATGTATGGGGCGCCTGGGTGGCTCAGTAGGTTAAGTCTCTGCCTTCGGCTCAGGTCATGATCCCAGGGTCCTGGGATCGAGCCCCGCGAGCCCCGCATCGGGCTCTCTGCTCAGCAGGGAGCCTGCTTCCCCCTCTCTCTGCCTGCTTCTCTGCCTGCTTGTGATCTCTCTCTCACTCTCTGTCAAATAAATAAATAAATCTTTAAAAAAAAAAAAGAGTTTATGTATAAGTTAACAAACCAAAGGGTTTTTTCTTTTTCTTTGAATTTCCTCTGTTCTCCCTTACTGCCTCTGGCTGCACAGTTTTCCTCAAGGATGCCGGCTTGACCTGCTGACGAATTTGGCTTCTTCCTGGGGGCTTTCCTTTTTCCTCCAGAAGGTGTGCTCGTTGTTTAGGGACTTAGTCACCGTTTTGTTTCTGGTTTTCATGAGATCAAATAGAATGAGTAATGTATTTAACTGTGTAAGTCACTGCAAAGGGGGTGCTGCGGCTGTCATTCGAATCCCATCTGCACGTGGCATTGTGGCCAAGTTCCTAGCCCCCTGGTCTCCCACCCACAGTGTATCAGCTGGACCCAGCCACGGTTCAGAAACAAGGCCCCAGCGCGCCAGGAACACAGGCTTTAAAGCTGCCCAGTGAGTCACGAGATCTGCTCGGGGCACTCCTCCCAGTTCATTTATGCTCTGTAAAACTGGCATGAGTGTTGGAATCTGGTGGGAAACCTCTTCCTTTGGACCACGTGAGCCTCTTGGGGTTTGCTATTCCCTCTCCGTACCCAATCTCCCCTTCCTTTGGTTGTGTTTCTTACAATAAATTGGTTGTCTAAAACTGGCTTTAGATTCTTAATGCCACTGTGAATATTTTTAATCACTTGAATTGTAAATTTGTAATTGTAAATTTTACTGATACACTCTTCCATAAATGTAATTTATTCATATAAAAAACTTAGACATTAACTAGCATGTGAGTACATGCTCAATAAAGGTTAACTGTTACTTCTAGTAGTATTAGCATTAGTTTATTAGTATTAAAAACAATTTGTTAGGAGATTTTACCCA
Organism: Lutra lutra; assembly: GCF_902655055.1. Taxonomy (NCBI): domain Eukaryota; kingdom Metazoa; phylum Chordata; class Mammalia; order Carnivora; family Mustelidae; genus Lutra; species Lutra lutra. Next base: position 92,489,720 of record NC_062285.1, read on the forward strand.
GTGTGATTTGCTGGAAGAATCCAGGGATGTAGAATTGGGAAATCATCTTGGGTTTGAATCTGTCCTTTACCAGCTCTGGGAGTTTTGAACAGGTTCCTTAACTTTTTTTTTTTTAATTTTTTAGATTTTATTTATTTTTTTGACAGAGATCACAAGTAGGCAGAGAGGCAGGCAGAGAGAGAGAGAGAGAGGAGGAAGGAAGCAGGCTCCCTGCGGAGCAGAGAGCCCGACATGGGGCTTGATCCCAGGACCCCCGGATCTTGCCCTGAGCCGAAGGCAGAGGCTTTAACCCACTGAGCCACCCAGGCGCCCCAGGTTCCTTAACTTCTTGAGTATTAGCTTGTTAATTTTTTTTTTTTAAGATTTCATTTATTTATTTATTTGAGAGAGCGAGAAAGAAAACCTGAGCTGAGGGGAGGCAGACTCCCTGCTGAGCAGGAAGTCCAACGTGGTGCTTGATCCTGGGACCCTGGAATCATGACTTGAGCTGAAGGCCGACAATTAACTTACTGAACCACCCAGCACCCCCCCCTTTAAAATTTTTTTATTTATTTGAGAGGAGAGCAAGCGAGGGAACAGGAGAAGGGGGAGAGGGAGAAAGAAAGGCAGACTCTTCTCTGAGCAAGGAGCTCAGACTGGATTCCGGACCCTGAGATCATGATCAAGGCAGATGCTTAACTTACTGAGCCACTCAGGCGCCCTCAACTTGTTAATCTTTAAAACAGTTATTATGGGGTGGCTGGGTGGCTCAGTCCGTTAAGCAGCTGCCTTCGGCTCAAGTTGTGATCCCAGGGTCCTGGGATTGAGTCCCGGGTTGGGCTCCTTGCTCAGCAGGGAGCCTGCTTTTCTCTCTGCCTGCCACTCCCCCTGCTTGTGTTTTCGTGCTCTCTCTCAAATAAATAAAAGTCTAAAGCAAAAAACAAACCCAAAACAATTCACTACCTTGCAGATAAAAATAGACATACATAAGTGAGATGGGGGAACTAAATTCATTTTTCTTTTCTTTTTTTTTTTTTTAAAGATTTTTTTTTTTTTTTTAATTTATTTGTCAGAGAGAGAGGGAGAGAGAGCGAGCACAGGCGGACAGAATGGCAGGCAGAGGCAGAGGGAGAAGCAGGCTCCCTGCCAAGCAAGGAGCCCGATGTGGGACTCGATCCCAGGACGCTGGGATCATGACCTGAGCCGAAGGCAGCCGCTTAACCAACTGAGCCACCCAGGCGTCCCAATTCATTTTTCAATAACTATCAAGTGTCACCCTCCAATGCTACCATAGGTTGAAAAATCTAAAATCAACTTTTTAGATAATCTATATTAAGAAAACAATTTTGTAGGCGTCTCTAAACACACTGGTGATGTAGTCGTTTTTGCAATTATGTAACATTTTATAATCTAGGAATACTATTTTCTTATTTTTTTTTTTAAGATTTTATTTATTTATTTGACACAGAAAGATCACAAGGAGGCAGAGAGGCAGGCAGAGAGAGAGGGGGAAGCAGGCTCCCCGCTGAGCAGAGAGCCTGATGTGGGGGTCGATCCCAAGACCCTGAGATCATGACCTGAGCCGAAGGCAGCGGCCTAACCCACTGAGCCACCCAGGCGCCCAGAATTACTTCTTTTCCTAAAGAGGGAAGTCTTGGGAAAGAAATCAGGGGGTCCTGGTGGTTTACTGAATTCATCCCAGTATATTGCCAGCACAAATGGGTTTTGCATAAGCCAAAGGGATCACTTAATTGTTCTGAACTTCTGTACTGCAGGAGTTATAAACAAAGTGTTAAGAACTGTTTTAAGAACGAGCCCACCAGCGGTGCCACATTCCCTGAAAACGGCAGGATGAATGTATGAGAGTTCTTTGCTTATGGAGAATCCTAAGGCAGTGAGGGCAGTTTAGTCTTTGTGCTTCCTGAAGGATGAGTGCTTGTGGGCAGGTGGGCATTTCCATTTGGGAGTGAGGAAGTGCATTCATTTCCTTTGGAAGATTAAATTTTGTCTTTTGTTTCCAGTCTTTTATTCCAGTTGGTCTGCATTTACTGTTGTCCAGTAAATGTTCCAAATAAATTTCTTTTAGCAAGTTAACCTCTATTTTAAAACACCAGAGTCTATTGTCTAAGTCAGTATATCCAAATATGAGGCTTCCAGAGACTTCTATCCCTTTGCCCACATCCTGTGTGGAGTGCCTTACTCAGCCTCTCCATTCGCTGATTCATGGATGTCCAGCTCAAGGCTCATTTCTTACAATGTCTTGTCCTCTGATCGCTACAGGTATTTTAAGCATTGCCTTTCTGACAAGAATGAAACCTCCTGAGGGCCAGGGGTCTGTGCTTTATAGAGGCCATATCAAATGATTTGTGCGTGGGATGATTAACTTGATTCATTTTGAGACATTGTGTTTCCTAAGAAGAATTATTTTTAATCTGAGCAATTTACTTAGAACTTTATCTGTTTCTAATTTCATACAGACTTCAGGAGATACTTCAGTAAGACCCTATAGGGAAAGATACTTGCTTAAAATTGGACTTCTAAACATTTGAGGGATTACTGAAAATTTAGGAAGACCTAACTAACTCTAAATAAAGGTACGGCTGGGTGGAATGGTTCCTTTTAATGTGAAGAGTCAGAGGTTTTCTTTTAGCTAGAAGGAACATACTTAAGTGATAATTATAGGAAGTTTTGTTTTTAGTCATGGAAATCACAGAAAAATTATTTTTCTAGTGACTCCTGTTATTTTCATTAAGTACATCCTAGTGTCCCTGAAATTATGTGGTGCATTTTAGATTTGGAAAATGTGATGTGACAGTATGGATTCAGATTTTGAGGCTGCTCACGTTTTGTGTTCATTTTAATTTGAAATGTTGGCTGCAGAAAAGGAGTATTGTGTCAGAATGGTTTGTGTGAACTAAAATGTTGCATTGGCATTTTGTGGCAAGTGGAGTCCAAGACTCCAGATCGTTAATGTTCGTTATTAAATATTATTTGAAGTATCTCATTTTACATGTAGGCATTACTTAGGCACTGATTGATTTGAACAGTTTTTGTGATCAGAAGGGAGAATGTGGGCTGAACTATAAATAGATTCCCCCAGCTGTATAATTGATGTCATCAAAAAAGGTAGACCCATAAAATTGAAAAGCTTCTTCAAAATACTGACCTGTGGGACGCCTGGGTGGCTCAGTTGGTTAAACAGCTGCCTTCGGCTCAGGTCATGATCCCAGCGTCCTGGGATCGAGTCCCACATCGGGCTCCTTGCTCGTCCGGGAACCTGCTTCTCCCTCTGCCTCTGCCTGCCATTCTGTCTGCCTGTGCTTGCTCTCTCTCCCTCTCTCTCTCTCTCTGACAAATAAATAAATCTTTAAAAAAAAAAAACAAACAAAAAACAAAATACTGACCTGTTCTTTGTGGCTGTTAGGACTTGGAGGAGTGAGTTCTGGCCAGGGTTCAGTGGCTGGCAGTGATTGAGGTGGAATGAAGGCAGCGAGAATGGGGGTGACGTGGAAGTGGGGCCAGGTTACAGATACTGGTCAATTGGGGGGATCTGGTAACTCTGGATGTGGATATTGGGATGGTAAGAAAGGACGGGGGTGAGTTGTGGCTTTCTTGGCTTGGGTGACTCAGGAGGTGATGTCGCTCACCAAGAAAGGGAATGTAGAAGAAAAATCAGATTTGGGAGGGAGGGTAAGTTCAGAAAACCTATTGACTGCAGGCCGTCAATAAAAAAGGAATGAATGAATCTGGGTGTAGTTTTTTGAGCTGTATGTAGGGCATCAGTGTGTCCCAGGCTTTTCCATAAGATAGAGGAGGTAGACCTGATCTGGGGAAAGAGCTTTGGGATTTGTTGAAGCCTGGGCAGAGGAGGACCCAGGCAAGGAGGACACCCTGGAATTTAAAGGGTAAGGGTGTGTCCCCAGCGATAAGTAAAGTGAGTGGCTGGAGAGGTGGGAAGAAAGCCAGGGGAGTGGAGTCCTAAGAGTCCAGGAGGAGCCCACCTCAGGAACAGGGGCTTGGTCAGTAGGACAAGTGGAGCATACAGAAAAGCCAGGGACTGAAGTTGAGCCAGGAGGAGACTCTGGAGACCTTGAGGAGCGTCTCTTCAGTGACTGGAGAGGCAGTCTGACTGCAGAGGAAGGAAGAATGAATAGTTGTGGAGGAGACTGCTCTTCCAAGGCATTGCTGGGAAGGAAAGCACCATGCCCTAAAATGAGGCCCTGGGGTAGAGGGAGTCGTTGGTGTGTTGTCATCATTTTTAGATGAGACACTTGAGGAGAAAGAAAGCCCATGGGTATTGGAGGATACAGGTGAGGGGAAAGGTTCCTTGAAGGCGATGGCTGTCTTTGCAGCAGAAGGAATGGTGTTTGGACCGGAAACGGGGGAGGACTGCTTAGAAAGAAGATGACTCCTCTTGGAGAAGAGGGGAGGGGTTAAGTCTGGACAGCACACTCCTGGTATAGGTGATGGTGACTAGGAGTTTGAGTCGTGGCAAATGGGGACTGATTGCGCGGGCGGGGGTGCGGCTGTGTAGCGAGAAAGCCAGGGGCCCAGAGACAGGAAAATAAGCTAGCAGGAGGGTGGTGGGGCTGGAGGACCAGGTGATGCTGTGGGTGGAGCGGATGGGGAAGGACACACCTATGGGTGTGGTGAAAGGCTGGGAGAGGAAGCGGGCCCTAAAAGGGCTTTGCTTGCCAGCTGAGTGAGATTGTTGGATTTTATTTTCTGGGTAAGGAGGAGACCTGTAAGGAGAAGTAACAGGTCAGACTCTGATTTTGCAGCAGGGAGCAGTTTAACGGCAGAGTTTGGGCAGAGACGGGGGTATTGTTTGGAGGCTATTGAGGTGACCTTGAGGAGGGTCCTAGGGCTTGAAATGGGGCAGCCCGCAGTGGGAGAGGTGAGGATTCCTGAAGTTGACTGGGTAGATTGGCACCTGTTTGGCCAGGTGGGGTGAGGGGAGGAGACAGGTATGTGTTTGGGGTGGCTGAGGAAGGTCCTGCCCCGTGGAACTGGCAGGAAGATAAGCCGGTCTTTCGAGGTGGCACCTTTCTATTTAAGGCACGTTTTCTGAACATTTGTGTAACGTCCAGTTGGCGACTAGAATGAGGGGTCTGAAGCTCGTGAAAGAGGTCTCTTTCTCTGCTAGAGACATATTTGGAGGCATGAGATCATCATCCTTGAATTGGAAGTGGTAAAATTTTGAAGGAACAAGAGAAAAATAAATCTTGATGTGGATATGGACTATAAAAAGTAAACTTCTCAGACCATTTCAGCATATTATTAACTTTCTTAGAATAAAGTCTTTGATCAGAATGTGGATGTGTTGCCCTCCAGTAGCTCAAAATTTAATGACAGAAGGATGTTAGTCAATAAATTGAAGGAAATGTTTTTAAAAGATTTTATTTATTTGACAAGGACAGTGAGAGAGGGAACACAAGCGGGGGGAGGGTGGGTGGGAGAGGGAGAAGCAAGCTTCCTGCTGAGCAGGGTGCCCTGTGTGGGGCTTCATCCTAGGACCAGATCAGGACCTGAGCAGAAGGCAGACGCCCAGTGACTGAGCCACCCAGGCACCCCTCAACAGAAATGTTTTTATCTTTTTTTTTTTTTTTTTTTTTTTTATTTGACAGAGAGATCACAAGCAGGCAGAGAGGCAGGCAGAGAGAGAGGAGGAAGCAGACTCCCTGCTGAGCAGAGAGCCCGATGCGGGGCTCGATCCCAGGACTCCATCCCAGGACTCCGAGATCATGACCTGAGCCAAAGGCAGCGGCTTAACCCACTGAGCCACCCACGCGCCCGAAATGTTTTTATCTTTATAGTTTTTTTGTGTTTCTTTTTTTTTTTTTAAACTGTTAGGTTGAAATCCTTTTTTTTTTCTTTTCTTTTCTTTTCTTTCTTTTTTTTTTTTTTTTTTAATTTATTTGCCAGAGAGAGAGAGAGCGCGTGCACAAGTAGGGGGAGCAGCAGGCTCCCCACTGAGCGGGGAACCTGATGTAGGGCTTGGATCCCAGGACCCCGGGGTCATGACCTGAGCCGAAGGCAGCCCCTTAATCAATTGAGTCACCCGGGCACCCCTTATTATGTTTTTTTCTTTCAAGTTTTATTTTTATTTAAGTAATCTGTATACCCAGCATGGGGCTCAGAGTCATTACCTGGAAATCAAGAGCTCTTCCAGCTGAGCCAGCCAGGCACCCCCTCCCTACACACACTTTTTTTTTTTTTTTAAATATTTTATTTATTTATTTGACAGACAGAGATCACAAGCAGGCAGAGAAGCAGGCAGAGAAGCAGGCAGAGAGAGGAGGAAGCAGGCTCCCTGCTGAGCAGAGAGCCCGACGCGGGGCTCGATCCCAGGACCCTGGGATCATGACCTGAGCCGAAGGCAGAGGCCTTAACCCACTGAGCCACCCAGCCCCCCCGACCCCACTTTTTTTGAGGGGAAGTAAAGTCTTTAGATTCTTTGGGAGTTGCAGCAGTGTGGTGGGTGCTCTAGAATTTGGAGCTGTGGGTCGCTCAGGTTCTTCCTAAGCCCATGCCTCTCTCTTCTGAACTGCCTGCACATCATTTGGATGTAATAGTGTAGAAGAGTGCTGCTTTTATGGTATCAACAAACATTTACTTTTTCCAAGATTTTTTTTTATTTATTGAGAGAAGGAGGGAGCATACACCTGTGATCGGGGAGGGGGGACAGGGCCAAGGGAGAGGAAGAGAGAATCCCAAGCACTAGCCCCAGTGCCGTGCCTGACAGGTATAGGATAGTTCACAGTGCGGTAATTATGTAAAAGTAGTGTGAGTACATTTATAGCTGACCACCCAGCTTTATTCTTAAGATTTTGAGGGTACCTGGGTGGCTCAGTGGGTGCCTTCCGCTCAGGTCATGATCCCAGGACCCTGGGATCGAGCCCCGCATCGGGCTTTCTGCCCCGCAGGGAGCCTGCTTCCTCCTCTCCCTCTGCCTGCTTCTCTGCCTGCTTGTGATCTCTGTCTGTCAAATAAATAAATAAAATCTTCAAAAAAAAAAGATTTTGAGAGGGGCACCTGGGTGGATCAGTCACTAAGCATCTGCCTTTGGCTCCGGTCATGATCCCGGGGTCCTGGGATCCCTGCTGAGCCGGAAGCCTGCCTCTCTCCCTCTGCCACTCCTCCTGCTCATGTTTCCTCTCTTGCTGTGTCTCTCTCTGTCAAATAAATAAATAAAATCTTAAAAAAATATATTTTGAGAGTGAGTGAGTGGACACGCCCGCGCCTGTGCGTGTATAGGGGGAGGGGTGAGGGGAGGGTGGAGAGGGTGCCCTGTCGGTGTTGGATCAGTTTCACCACACCAAGGCCAAGATCTGAGCTGAAACCAAGAGTCGGACACTTAAACCTACTGAACCACCCCAAGGACCCTGACCATCCAGCTGTAAAGATAACACTTTGCAGGTGTCTTTGAAGGCCCTGGGGTCTTCCTGGCCCCATTTTCTCTCTGGTTCCTGTCTCTCCAGTTCTTTTTTTTTAATCATGGTATCCATGTATTTAATACTTTTATTACTGGTGTCTCTGTAAATATTAATCAGCAATAATTAGTGTTACTTCACTTGTTTTGTTTTGTTTTAAACTTGTGGACGTGATGGGGCGCCTGGGTGGCTTAGTGGGTTAAGCCTTAAGCCTCTGCCTTCTTCTTAGGCCATGATCCCAGGGTCCCGGGATTGAGCCCCGAGTTGGGCTCTCTGCTCAGCGGGAGCCTGCTTCCCCTTCTCGCTCTATCTGCTGCTCTGCCTACTTGTGATCTGTCAAATAAATAAATAAAATTAAAAAAAAAAAAAAAAACTTGTCAATGTGGTGTCATTCCATGTTTTCTTCTGTAGCTCACTTTGGTTCAACTTTGTTTTTGAGATTCTTGCTACTCCAGTTCATTCTTTAAGTGCTGAACACTCCGGTGTGTCCATTTTTCTGTTGATGGACATTTAATATTTCCTTCCATTTTTCTCTGTTATAAATGACATTGTGATCCATACAGTTCTTTACCTGTCTCCTTTTGCGGGCGAGTGTGAGACTCCGGGTAGGTTATAATCCCAGGAGTGGACTTGCTTAGTTGTGGAGAAGGGAATATGTATCTTCATGTTGGTTGGACAGGCTCTTCAGTTCCATTTTTGAGTTGGGCAGCTTGAGGATTTAATTATTTTTAACTTCTATGTTAGTATTTTCTTGACACTGTAATGGACCTATGGAAATGTGTGGTTTGGGGAAAATTTGGAATACACAACAGGTAATATTTACTGTGTATTAATGATCTGTAATTTTAGTGATTTGTGTAAAGTTCCATTTAAATGAATTTTATGTGGTTTTATATCTTCACCTAGGATCACAATGAAAGGCTGTAAAAAAAAAAGAAATAACGAAACTGTATTTCTTTGTTTATTTGTGCTCTCCTGAAGTTAATACGGAGTGTGGCTTGGGGGTGGGGTATTAAAAAACATTTTTATTGAGGTGTAATTGACATTTATTAGTTTCAGGTGTACAACTTAATGGTTCAATATCTGTATGTGTTCCAAAATGATCATTAAGTCACCGTACCTTGTTACAAAATTTTTTTTCTTGTCATGAGAGCATAGGGCTTGAGTACCTTAACTGCTGCTCTGAGCTACTTTCAAGTATGTGCCACAGTGTTTGTAATTTTGGCCCAGTGCTGTACTGAAAATCTCTTCTCAGCCCTCAGTCTATCTCAGTGATCAAGCAGAATGGAATGAATGAAGAATGGCATCAGGTCATGATCCCAGAGTCCTGGGATCGAGTCCCGAATTGGGCTCCTTGCTTGGCAGGGAGCAGGCTTCTCTCTCTCCGCCTCTGCCTGCTGCTCTGCCTGTTTATGCACTCACGCGTGTTCTCTCTCTCTCTCTGACAAATAAAATCTTAAATAAATCCTGATGGGATCTTTCCGAAGTAACCTGGCATGCTCCCTTGGGTTGAAAGAGGGTTCTGTTTTCTTACCTTAGTCTTCCTCAGGTTGCCTAGGTTTAGTTTGTGGTTTCCAAGAGACTTGTTGGACTGGCTTTAGGCTGATACTAATCAGTTTCTTCATATTCCCCCACTGCTTTTTTAAATACAGTTTGGTGGGGAGGGTTAGAGGGAGATGGAGAAAGAATTCCAAGCAGGGATTCCCAAGCAGGAGCCAGACATGGGGCTTGATCTCACAACCCTGAGATTATGATCTGAGCTGAAACCAGGAGTTTGACTCTTAATCGACTGAGCCACCCAGGGGCACCTTCCCCAGTGACTTTTTAAAGAACTTCTGTGTAGCTCTCTTTTCAGTAAGATCCAAAAACCATTTGCTATTATAGCTTAGTTATTTCTCCAAACATTTATTTCCTTCTGGCAGGAATCAGTAAGAGAGCCACTTCTCATGGAGCTTGGCTACAAGTTCTGCCATGTGTCATGTCATTATTGATAGGGACTTCTTGCAAGAATAAAGCATGAAAGATCTTGGCATCCTAGGAGGAGGCAAGGGGCAAGCTTTTTATTTATGCAGATTTAATGTTGATCACTACTGATTTCATTGGAGGCTTTGTGGGCCTCTCACATATTCTCCACTCTCCTGCTAGTTTATTTTTTAAAAAATACTTATTTTTAAAAATTTCACATACTTATTTGATAGGGGGTGGGGCAAGCGAGCACAAGCAGGGGGACCTGCAGAGGAGAGTGAGAAGCAGGCTCCCCACTGAGCAGCGATCGGATTATATCCCAGCACCCTGAGAGCAGGACCTGAGCCAGCTTAGCCACCCAGGTGCCCCTCCTGCTGGTTTAGACTAAGAACTTTAAAGCAGGTGCTCCTCGAAATAGAGAGCAAATGGGAAATCCAGTGGACATGGGGTCTTGTGAGTATACAGTTGTCAAGACTGGGTTTGAGAAGTGACTTGACTGCTAGGGACATTCATTAAGTGGGCAGGTCATCTGTTCTTGAACAGCAGCATTTCCTTAGTCCCGTGTGGCCTTCTTTTTGATTGCCTGAAGTACTCAGTGACTCCTAATTCGATACTCAGAGCTATCTGATCACAGTTATTTGTTGCAAATTATCTTTTCTACTGTATTAGGCTTTCTTGTAAGCTGATTGATAGCTCACCCGTTTTTATTTATTTACACACACACACACACACACACACATATATGTAATACCTTTTTTTTTTAGATTTTATTTATTTGACAGATCACAAGTAGGTAGAGAAGCAGAGAGAGGAGGAAACAGGCTCCCTGCTGAGACGAGAGCCCAATGCAGGGCTCGATCCCAGGACCCTGGGATCATGACCTGAGCTGAAGGCAGAGGCTTTAACCCACTGAGTCACCCAGGAGCCCCTGTAATACATTTTTATTTAAAATAGGCCTCACGCTCAGCGTGAGGCTTGAACTGATGACCCTGAGATCAAGAGTCCCGTGTTCTTCTGACTGCGCCCGTCAGGCATCCCTCACCCGCTTTATTTAAGTTGTTTGCTTTCTCCTCAGACCTAGCAATTCTACTTCTAAAATTTATCCTTAATTTATCCTTAAATTAAAAAAGAAAAAGACAACAAACCCCTCTAAACTCAAGGATATATGAAAAGGTTTATTATAAAAGTTTCATTAAAGCATTTCTTTCTGACAAATAGATAATTTTTTTTTAAAGATTTTATTTACTCATTGGACAGAGAGAGATCACAAGCAGGCAGAGCAGCAGGCAGAGAGGGAGGGAAGCAGGCTCCCTACTGAGCAGAGAGCTTGATGTGGGCTGGATCCCAGGCATGCGATGATCCCAGATCATTACTTGAGCCGAAGGCAGAGGGTTAACCCACTAAGCCACCCAATAATCATGGGAAAATAATCCCAATAATCATGGGGAAAAAAAAAGGATTTAAACATTTTTTTAAGTAATCACTATACCCATTGTGGGCCTCGAATTCACACAATGAGATTGAGTTACTCGCTCTACTGACTGAGACAGCCAGTTGCCCCAAGGCATTATTATTATTATTTTTAAAGATTTTATTTATTTATTTGACAGAGAGAAATCACAAGTAAGCAGAGAGGCAGGCAGAGAGAGAGGAGGAAGCAGGCTCCGTGCTGAGCAGAAAGCCCGATGTGGGGCTCGAACCCAGGACCTGGGATCATGACCTGAGCCGAAGGCAGCGGCTTAACCCACTGAGCCACCCAGGTGCCCAAGGCATTATTTTTAATAGTGGGAAATTTAGAAACAATTTAAAGGTCCAACATTAAACCTGTCATATATGTATAGACATTCACCTATCTAAGAATGTTTGTAGAAGGGCACCTGGCTGGCTCAGTTGGAGGAGCATGATCTTGAGGTTGTGGGTTTGAGCCCCACGTGGAGTATAGAGATTACTTAAATAATTAAATAAGCAAAATTAAAAAACCATAACCTTGTTTAAAAAAAAAATATTTGTAGAGTACAGTGGTACAGATTCTGGGTCCAGACTCTGAATTCTGCTTCTGCTGATGCCACTTGGAGCTGTGTGACCTTGGGCCAGTTTCTTTTCCTCTTTTTAAAATTGTGGTAAAATATACATAACATAAATTTTACCTTTTCAACACTTTTTTTGAAAAAGATTTTATTTCAGAGAGCGCAAATGGTGGTGGGGAGGAGCAAAGGGAGAGGGAGAGGGAGAGAGAATCCCAAGCGGATTCCACACCAAGCCGAAGTGGGACTTGATCTCCCCATCCTAAGATGATGACATGAGCTGAAACTGAGTTAACTCGCTTAACCGATTGAGCCACCCAGTTTCTTAATGGAATTGTTCATTGTAATCACAGCTTTCTTTAGGTCATTCTGAATGTCAGTGAAGTTAATGCATGTAAAAAGCATAGACTGGGCCTGGTCCATAGTAACGCTCAAACACTGTCTATCATATATATTTTTATTTAAGTAAAAATTTTATGGGGACACTTGGTGGCTCAGTTGGTTAAGGGTATCTGCCTTTGCCTCAGGTTGTGATCTCAGGGTCCTGGGATCAAGTCCTGCATCGGGCTCCTTGCTCTGAAGAAAGTCTGCTGCTCCCCCTGCTTGTGTGCTCTCTCTCTGTCTGACAGATAAATATTAAAAAAACATTTTTATGTATGTGAGATCTACAGCATGACTTGATATCCACAGTGGGCTGATTATTACAGTCAAGCTAATAAACATGTCATTTCCTTATATGACCATTCTTTTTTTGGTAATGATCAGGACCTGAAATCTGTTGTAGCATATTTCCTGTGTTTAGTACAATATTAACTATAGTTATCCTGCCTGCCTGCACATTTGCTCTCTAGACTTAACTCATCCTGCAGAACTGAAACTTTGTACCCTTTGACCAACAAACATTAGCTGTTGTTACAGTATTCAATATACAGATACAAAAAAAAATTTTTTTAAGATTTTATTTATTTATTTGACAGAGATCACAAGTAGGCAGAGAGGCAGGCAGAGAGAGAGGGAGAGGGGAAGCAGGCTCCCTGCAGAGCAGAGAGCCCGATTCGGGGTTCGATCCCAGGACCCTGAGATCATGACCCGAGCCGAAGGCAGAGGCTTAACCCACTGAGCCACCCAGGCGCCCCTACTCACACACAAAAAAATTTTTTTAAAAAGACTTATTTATTTATTTGTCAGAGAGAGAGAGAGAGAGAGAGCGCAAGCGAGCACAGGCAGACAGAGTGGCATAGGGAGAAGCAGGTTTCCTGCAGAGCAAGAAGCCCGATGCGGGACTCGATCCTAGGACTCCGGGATCATGACCTGAGCCGAAGGCAGCCACTTAACCAACTGAGCCACCCAGGCGTCCCTACTCACAAAATATTTAACTGGAGATTTAAAAAATGGCATGTGTAGTTTAAATACAAGAATAGAAAAAAACTCCAAAGGATTTATCTTTCTGGGTGATAGGATAATTTTCTTTTCTTTTCTTTTTCTTTTTTTTAAGATTTTATTTATCTATCTGACAGAGAGAGGGAGCAATGAGTGGGGGAATGGCAGGCAGAGGGAGAAGCAGGCTCCCTGATGTGGGGCTCCATCCTAGGACTCCGGGAGCACGACCCCAGCTGAAGGCAGACACTTAAGGACTGAGCCACCCAGGTGCCTTGGATAATCTCATTTGACTTCTGTGTTTTTTTCCCTCCTATAATTGTCTTGTTTTTCTTTTGTAATAGAAAAAAATTTGCATATGATTTTATTCTGGTATCTGTGGGTAAAAACACTCAGAGGTTCCTGGTCGGTTAATCCTAAAAAGGACAATTTGATTTTTCACTTTATCTTAGAGTTTCATTTGTTCCCTTTGCTTGACTATTTACATAAAGATTATTGTGGCATGTATACAGTTGTGTCCAAAATACTCTTACAATGGCCACTTCCTAAGGGTAGCCTTAAAATTGCATATAGTTTGTTAACCTTATTGTGGTATTCTGTTTATCTTAACTGTAGTTTCCTGTTCTTTGGATTTTTTGCGTGTCAACATTAAACTGAAAATATTTTGCTTTGGAGGGTTAGTAAGCCAGACAGAGTGATGTTGATAATTCAAGGAAATGGCCCAAGCCATTATCAATTAAAATTGCATAAAAAGCCGGGTGTACCTTGATTAGAGGTTTCTAAGGTAAAAAGCCAGGAATATTCTAAATTCCCATGGCCTGTGGTATTAAAACTGTTCCTGCAGTGAAGGTGGGGAGAGCAGAAGAGTCCATGAGTGGGTCAGGAAGAGTGAGGGCCAGCGAACCACACTTGCAGTGCTCGCCGTTGGGAGCTTAAGACTTCTCAGCAGTGTTGTGTGTTCTCTTAGCAAACCTGGTTGTCATCGTCTTTTTAAATTTTTTTTAAGATTATTTATTTATTAGAGAGCACAAGCAGGGGAAGGCAGAGGCTTAACCCACTGAGCCACTCAGGCGCCCCTGAAGTTACCCTTTCTTTAAAAAAAATTTCATTTTGGGGGCGCCTGGGTGGCTCAGTGGGTTAAAGCCTCTGCTTTCGGCTCAGGTCATGATCCCAGGGTCCTGGGATCGGGCCCCACGTCGGGCTCTCTGCTCAGCAGGGAGCCTGCTTCCCCCTCTCTCTGCCTGCCTCTCTGTCTACTTGTGATCTCTGTCAAATAATAAATAAAATCTTTAAAAAAGAATTTTTCATTTTGGAAGTTTTTGTGTGCTTTAGGTATATGTTAGGTATATGTTTTATTAAGTGAAACTGTATTACTAGCTTTCCTTCTATCTCTTAACAAAAAAGGAAAAAGTATTTTGTTCTTGAGGTTAAGTATGGAGCATATTTTATCTTAAGACACAGAACCTTTGCCTTTCTTTATGTAGATAATTGCATTTTGAAAATTGAGGTATAACTAGAATAAGTAAAATGTCTATATCTTAATTGGACAGTTTAATAAGATTCTCTTTCCCTCACTTTCTTTCCCTCCCCCCAAATGCCCCCCTTCAGCTTAAAATATAGTACATTTCTGGCACCCCAAAAGGTGTTTTTTTTTTTTTTTAAGATTTTATTCATTTATTTAACAGAGAGAAAGATCACAAGTAGGCAGAGATTCAGGAAGAGAGAGAGGGGGAAGCAGGCTCCCTGCCGAGCAGAGAGCCTGATGCGGGGCTCGATCCCAGGGCCCTGAGATCATGACTTGAGCTGAAGGCAGAGGCTTTAACCCACTGAGCCACCCACTTGCCCCCCAGAAGGTTCTTTTGTGTCCATTCTTTTTATTGATTGATTGATTAAAGCATATGTGCTGCTGAAGTGAGCACTTTTGTGTCCATTCCTAATCCGTAATCTTTCCACCTTTTGGCTGGAATCGCTATTCTGATTTCTGTTACTATAGATTAACTTTGCTTCATCTCGAACTTCATATAAATGAAGTATCCAGTATGTACTCTTTCTGCCCCTGGCATCTTTTGCCCAAAACAACATTCTGTGATTCACCCACATGTGACTTATCACCATTAGAAGTATACTGAAGCCCGTATTAGTTTGATTCACAGGGTTGTTTTTTGGTCCCTTCAGGAGTATAAAACAGTGTAAGTGGGAAATAAGTCCAGTTTTCAAGAGTGCTGTATGAGGTACCCAAGATAAATGCATATGGGTGATCATGACCTAGAAAGTGCAGAGGAAAAGTCTTGGTGATGACGCTGGTACCAGGCTTTGTGTAGAAGAAGGAATGAGACCCGTACTTCGAAAAGTGTCTGGACCTCAGACACATGGATGCTAGAGGTCCGATAGGGGGTGGAGTTGGTGCTCCCAGCATGTGTTTGTGTTTGATGCGTGTGTGAGATGGATGGCAGGCCTAAACTTGGCCCCCACACTTGGCCCAGGTCAAGGAGGTGCTTTCTTGAATGTCAAACCTTTGAGGTATTTACCACTTTGGAAAGATTCATTGGGCAGTGGTATGGCACTGCACGGATGTCGGCTGTGCAGAGCTCAGGGTCAGGAGGAAGATCTGGGCTGGAGAAAATGAACACAAAATGGGTTATAGCTGTGGGAGTAGACCTAGGCTCTTGGCTAGAGCTCTAGAGTGGTGTGGTTCACCAAGGGTGGGTGTTAGAATTGCTCAAGAGACTCTTGGAAGTATACTGGGTGAGCATACCTAATTGGTGCTTCTGGGGTCACAGCAGCTACTGGCATTTTTGAAAATACTTCAGTTTATTCTGATGTCCGTTCCCTCCTCATGCTGCAGGTGGCAGTCAGTGAGTAAAGTGGGGCTTGGGCTCCCCTTTAGGACACACTCACATCCCACGGGCAGGAGAGTCCCGAGACTGCAGTCTTGCTGTCTGGATGGGCAAGAGAGCAGTGTTCAGTGGGTCCCAAAGGTCTTGTTTCCAAAGTGGCCATGGTGTCCCTGTTTAAACACTGCCAGAACAGGGAGCTTGCCAGCTTCGTAGGCAGTCTTTTTGGGACCATTTTGAAGATCAGAAAAGGTTTTTGGTGAAATAAGCCAAACTCTCGGTGTGTATAGCTGTCACAGGGTGGGCCTTGCAAGGAGCACAAAGCTAGTCTACCCTGCATGGGTTACTCAGTCTTCGGGTTATAACGATGGTTTTCACAACTGCCCAGTTTCCTTTTCCCATACTCAGCCTCTGCAATGCTTACTACTCCTGTGTAGCTTTCAGAGCCTTTGTTATGATCCTATTTAAATTGTTCCTCTTGGGACACCTGGGTGGTACAGTCAGTTAAACGTCTACCTTTGGCTCAGGTCATGGTCCTGGGGTCCTGGAATCGAGTCCTGTGTCTGGCTCCCTCCACAGTGGGGAGCCTGCTTCTCCCTCTCCCTTTCTGTAGCTCCCCTGCTTGTACTCTCTGTCAAATAATAAAAAAAAAATCTTAAAAAAAAAGAGGTGGGGAGAGGCAAAAATTCAGCCCTAAAACTTCACATGCCCCAGTCCTATGGTTTATGGGACAGTGTGGCTAAAGAAAATAGTCAAGGGCAGGGACTTTCCAATGAGTGTGATTACTGTAAGCAAATATGTGTCAGAATCAATAAGAAACATCCAAAACAAAATGGCCAATCATTTTGGTGTAAGTTTAGTAAAACTGCTTCTTTAAGTTACAGGAAAAGGCAAGACCCCTTAAAACTCGTTTACTAGTAAACATTTACTAGAGTGCAAAGGCAATTTTATTTTGGCAACTGAGGACAATTCATGAGTCAAGTATTGATTAAATATTTGAGCACCTGGGTGACTTCAGTTAAGCCTCTGCCTTTGGCTCAGGTCATGATCCCAGGGTTCTGGGATTGAGCCCCACGTCGGGCTCCCTGCTCATCGGGGAGCCTGCTTCTACCTCCCTATCTGCCTGCCAGCCCCCCTGCTTGTGTCCTCTCATTCTCTCTCACTTGTTCTTTCAAATAAATAAAATCTTAAAAAAAAAAAAATACTTGAATTTGGTCTTACGTGTCAGATTAGAACTGAACACCTTAGGGGAGTCATGAGGTAGGGACATGGAGGCAAGGTTGCCTTAGTGGGCTCTGAGCTCTGCTTTCTCTTCTGCGTGGAGAGGATCAGATTTGCTTATCACACTGGCAGAACGACAGGCAAGGGGTGCCTGGGTTGGGTGGCTCAGTGGGTTAAAGCCTCTGCTTTCAGGCTCAGGTCATGATCCCAGGGTCCTTGGATCGGGCCCCACGTCGGGCTCTCTGCTCAGCGGGGAGCGTGCTTCCTCCTCTTTCTCTGTCTGTCTCTCTGCCTACTTGTGATCTCTGTCAAATGAATAAATAAAATCTTAAAAAAAAAATGACAGGCGAGAGGGTGGGTCAAATAAAGATTAGGATCCATAGTTTCAGCACCTGGGTGGTTGGGGGGTGACTGCTTTTGGCTGAGGTCATGATCTCACAGTCCTGGGATTGACTCCCGCATTGGGCTCCCTGCTCAGCAGGGAGTCTGCTTCTCCCTCTGAACCTACCCCCCCCTCATGCTGTCTCTCACTCTTTGTCTCTCAAATAAAAAAATTGATAGGCTCAACGAAGAGGATGAATCCAAGATGAATTAAAGATATACACGAGGTCTACACTTGCGATCCCTCTACTCCATCTCAAAAATGCAGAAGTATCTTCTCTACACAAGGAGAAAGGAATAAATGATCTGTATTTAATGCTGGTCAAAATGCCTAATTGGGGGATGCCTGGGTGGCTCAGTTGGTTGAGCCGCTGTCTTCGGCTTAGGTCATGGTCCCGGGGTCCTGGGATCGAGTCCCGCATCGGGCTCCTTGCTCAGTAAGGAGCCTGCTTCTCTCTCTGCCTCTGCCTGCCGCTCTGCCTGCTTGTGCTCTCCCACGCTTGCGCGCGCGCGCTCTCTCTCTCTCTCTCTGACAAATAAATAAATAAATCTTTAAAAAAAATGCCTAATTGGGGGGAATGTCTTATTTGAGGAGCAGTAGTGTGAGAACAATTTGTTTATTTTTTTACTTTTATTTATTTTTATTATTATTTTTAAAAGATTTTATTTATTTGACAAAGACAGCAAGAGAGGGAGTATAAGTAAGGGGAGTGAGAGAGGGAAAAGCAGTGCTCTCATCAAGCAGGGAGCTCTCAGTGGGGCTCGATCCCAGAACCCTGGAATCATAATCTGAGCCAAAGGCAGATAGATGCCTAACGACTGAGCCATCCAGGCACCCCTATTTATATATTTACATATTTATTTAGTTATTTTTAAAGATTTTACTTATTAGAGAGAGAGAAAGAATGAGAGGGAAGGTCAGAGAGAGAAGCATCTGGGAGCCCAATGTGGGACTCCATCCCAGGAATCGAGGGTCATGACCTGAGCTGAAGGCAGTTGCTTAACCAACTGAGCCACCCAGGCGCAAACCCCCGCTTATTATTATTTTTTTTAAGATTTTATTCGTCAGAGAAAGCGCAAACAGGGTGAGTGGCAAGCATAGAAGGTAGAGGGAGAAGCAGGCTCCACAGAGCAAGGAGCCTGATGCGGGATTGCTCCTAGAACCCCAATGCGGGACTTGCTCCTAGAACCCCGGGATCATGACCTTGGCCAAAGGCAGATGCTTATCTGACTGACTTGACTTAACCCAGGCACCCCTAGATTTTTGCCTTTTGCCTCTACTGCTACTAACACCAATCTCTTAAGTGCTTATAAAGTAGTTTCCAGGACGAATTTGTTATATGTGCTTTGTTACCTTTGATAAAAATAGTTTTGAAGTTGGTGTTGAAACTGCTGTATAACCATATACAAAGCTAATGTAGTAAGGATATGTTACTGTATTTGAGACATGTAAATCTAATACAGGAAAAAGCAGTCTCTCTAACAGGCTATGCATCTCTGTGGTGCCTCCTCTTTTTTTTTTAAACTTCAGTTGAAGAGATTTTTTAAAGGATTTCATTTGAGAGAGATTGCGAAGGTAGGTAGGGGAAGGGAGAGAGAGGGACAAACAAGGAGACTTTGCACTGAGCCCAGAGCTTCTTGACTTGGGGCTGGATCCCAAGACCATGACCTGAGCTGAAATCAAGAGGCAGACGCTTGTTGGACTGAAGCACCCAGTCCCTGACACCCCCCCCCCCTTATTTAAAGTGCTGACTGAATGTCAGGAACACTGGCAGCTTATCTAATTTAAGGCAGAGGATATATGCACAGGCAATAAAAATACTAATGACCTTGGTACTTTGAGATAAAATATTAAGTTATTTTTAAGGTGTCATTTAATCTTTGATCGTAGACTTGATGATTGTTTCGTATAAATAAGATTTTGGTTTTAAGTAATCTCTACACCCAATGTGGGGCTTGAACTTAAAACCCTGAGACCAAAGGTCTTTCTCATGTGCCACCGACTGAACTAGCCAGGCGTCCCCAAACATTCTTTTGAATTACTGGAAGTGCTAAGGCAGCAGCTTGAAATTTACAACAGACTAGTTGATGGTCAGATACTAGATGATCGTGCTTTTCAGGGTATCAGCAGTTGCCTTCTTGCATGGGCTGAAGAGGGGTGGTATCGTAGCTACAGATGAAAGAGCTGAGGTGCTGATGAACGAACACTGTAATCCTAAGGTTTCTTGAATAACGTAATTTTCTGAATAGATGATGTATTTTTGTTTTGCTTTGTAGATCCAGGTCAGTGACTTCTTTAAAAAAAAAAAAAACAAAAAAAACAGTGACTTGTTTTTTTTTTTTTTTAAAGATTTTATTTATTTATTTGACAGAGAGAGATCACAAGTAGACGGAGAGGCAGGCAGAGAGAGAGGGAGGGAAGCAGGCTCCCTGCTGAGCAGAGAGCCCGATGCAGGACTCGATCCCAGGACCCCGAGATCATGACCTGAGCCGAAGGCAGCGGCTTAACCCACTGAGCCACCCAAGGTGCCCCAAGGTGCTGTTTTTTTAAACTTTGTGTCTTTCAGTATATGCTATATAGCACGGGGCTTGCTTCATGGCAGGTCTTTTTTTTTTTTTTTTTTAAGACTTTATTTATTTGTCAGAGAAGGAGCAGAAGCACAGAGAGCTGCAGGCAGAACAGGCAGAGGGAGAAGCAGGCTCCCTGCTGAGCAAGGAGCACCATGTGGGACTCATCCCAGAACCCTGGGATCATGACCTGAGCCAAAGGCGACGCCTAACCGATTGAGCCACCCAGCTGTTCCCCATGCCCCCGCCCACTTTTTAAAAACCCACTCTAAGACTATGACTTAAAGGCATTATGTTTGTTTTGTAGGAGAAACAGATTAATTTGCTTGCACAGCCCTCAGACTTGGGGACTTCTTTCATTGACTTAGGGATGTCTTTCGCTCCCTCTAAACTTTAGGAGAGTTCTTTGAGTATGTGATGGGATTTTGTCTGGTTTACCACAGTAATCGCATACTTACTACCTAATGGCTTAGTCCTTGGAAAACTGATTGTTTTGGTATATAATTCTGAGTGTAATTCTCTAAATAAAGTCTTCAATAACCAATTGTTGGCATATCTGTGGACCGATGTCTGAAGACGATGGCGGTGGATTCCCATCTCCGGGTTACCCTCAAGGATCACCAGGTTGGTAGAGGGCAGTTGTTAGTGGAGCGCCTCTGGATCAAGAGCAAATTCATTTTGGAAAAAGGTATTATTGCTCTAATGTCAGATTTGCCAGTTCTCCCTCCGTCTTCTCCATTCTAACTCCCCCTGAAATCAATCTAGTAGCACTAGCATATCTACCTTGGCACAATAATCTGGCCACTGGTCTGACTATTACATATTTTAAAATTATTTTATTTAGAGAGTGCACATGAACTGGGGGAGAGCAGAGGGAAAAGGGTGAGGGAATCTCAAGCAGACTCTGTTGAGTGAGGAGCCTGATGTGGGGCTCAGTCCCACGACCCTGAGATTACAACCTGAGCCAAAACTGAGTCGGATGCCCAACTAGCTGCGCTACCCGGGCTCCCCAAGGTTTTATTTTAAAATAATCTCCTCACCCAGTGTGGGGCTTGAAACCACAACCCTGAGACCAAGAGTCACATGTTCCACCGATGGAGCCAGCCAGGTGCTCCTGGAATGTAAGACTATTAATTAGATATAAACTTGGAGGTGGCTTAATGGGAAGGAGTAGGGTCCCAGTACTTACGGGGACAGGGTTTCTTTCTGGGTCTGAGAATATTGTGAAGTTAGATCTTGGGAACGTCTGTGTACACTGAGTATACTGAAACCACTGAGTTGTATGCCTCACATGGGTAAATTTTAGGGTGTCTGAGTTATATCTAAATCACTGTTTAAAAAAGATCTTATGAATTTTTAGTGCAAAGACGATTACAGAATTGCTTGTGATTTCCTGCTTTCCCTTTTTCATTCTCCAGATCTCCCAAAGCAGTTGAAATGAAAGATAAAAAACTAAAACACTCTTATCTTCTGGAGTTGGGGAAATGCTGAGTGGCCCTGAATTTGTGCGGTGAAAGTTGTTTACACAAGCCTGAGTCTGTAAGCCCAGAGATAAGAGAAATCAGGCTGAAGGCTCATTCAGGCAAAAAGTGATCAGACAATCGTGCAAACATGCCTGATGGAAAATCTGGGTTTTCCTGATACTGGTCCTTTAATTTATGGACCATTCCAGGCTGTCAACAAAGTAGTTGTCTCAAGTGAAATTGTGATACATGCTACAATGTGGATGAACCTTAAAGTCTGTAAGCTCAGTCACAAAAAGACAAATGTAGGATTCCATTTACGTGAGCTGCCTCAAGTAGTCTGATTCATAAAGTAGGATGGTGTGGTTGTCAGAGGCTGAGGGAGAGGCAAATGGGGGAGGTATTTTGAACAGGTACAGATTTCAGTTTGGGAAGATGAAAACATTCTGGAGATTGATGTTGGGAGTGGTTGCACAACTGTGTGAGTTGTACTTAATGCTGCTGAGCAATACACCTAAAAGTCGTTAACATGTGGGGAGCCTGGCTGGCTCAGTCAGTAGATTTTGGGGTCATGAGTTCAAGCTCCATTTTGGGTGTAGAACTTACTTAACAGGGGCATGGGGGTGACACAGATGGTTCAGATGGTTCAGCATCCGATTCTTGGTTTCGCTTAGGTTGTGATCTCAAGGTTGTGAGATTGAGCCTACATCTCCACATTCCATGTGGAGTCTGCTTGAGATTCTCTCCTTTCCTTTGTCTGCTTCTCCTGCTCGGGTGCTCTCTCTCAATTAAATAAATCTTTAAAAAAAAATTAAAAATGAGTAAACTGTTAAATTCTATGTTAAATATATTTAAACACACACAAAAGAACTCAGTTTAAGAGTGGAATCACTGGAGGGGCACTTGGGTGGCCCAGTTGGTTGAGCCTCCATGTTTTGATCTCACCTCAGGTTTTGATCTCCGCTCAGGTTTTGATCTCAGGGTTCTGAGTTCAAGCCCGGTGTTGGGCTCCACACCGGGCATAGAGCCTACTTAAAAAAAGAAAAATAGGAGGTGCCTGGGTGGCTCAGTCAGTTAAGCATCTGCCTTTGGGTCAGGTCATGATCCCAGGATCCTGGGATTGAGCCCTACATCAGGCTCTGTGCTCAGTGGGGAGCCTGCTTCTCCCTCTGCCTGCTGCTCTGCCTGCTTATCTTCTCTCTCTCTCTCTCTCTGTCAAATAAAGAAATAAAATCTTAAAAAAAAAAAAAATAGGGCGCCTGGGTGGCTCAGTGGGTTAAGCTGCTGCCTTCCGCTCAGGTCATGATCTCAGGGTCCTGGGATCGAGTCCCGCATCGGGCTCTCTGCTCAGTGGGGAGCCTGCTTCCCTCTCTCTCTCTCTGCCTGCCTCTCTGCCTACTTGTGATCTCTCTCTGTCAAATAAATAAATAAAATCTTTAAAAAAAAATAAAAAAAATAAAATAAAATCACTTGAGAAGTAAAGCGGGTGGGACACAGGTCTGGCTTCTTTACCAGACTGGGCACCGGTTTCAGTGGCCTAGTTTCTGCTACCGTCCTGAGTGTGTGTGAGGAACAAACCAGATGCTCAGTGAGGTCGCCACCTGCTGTACCTTCCTTCTGATCCTTCCACCTGTCACTCATGGAGCATCATCTCCTGTGTCCCAGAAATTGAACTCTGCATTGGAGAAAGATGAAAGTGTGCCCTGAGGTGTTGATAATCCTGAGGGAGGTTGGGAGAGATGGATTTGCTTCTAAAGAAGTGTCACATTGCATAGTGGCCATCTGTGGTAGTAAGTGTGGGTGGCACTATTTAGGTAGTGTTGAGGGAGGAGGTGACAGTGAAAAGTCTGGAAACCTCATTTAAAGTAGTAAAATCAATACGTGGCTGAAATTTGATACTCACATATGCACTCTTTAAAAAGGCTGTATCTATAGAGTAAGAGTCGTTTATACCCTGAAAATTCTTCACGGAAATAAAGAAACCCTCATGGTGCCAGAGGAGCTAGGAACTTTGTGTGAGGAGCCACCAGGATGAGGGTGAGGCTGATTATCTGGTGGCCCTGTTTCCTGAGGCAACAGAAGGCAAACTCACAGCTAGCGAGTTCCTTCAGGAACTGACGGTCTGGTCAGTGGAGGATACCAGAACACAAACAGGAGAGAAAACGTGTCTACAGCGTGTCCTGTAACAAAACACCACGGACGACATGGCGTATCAACCACAGGAATTTATTTCTCACAGTTCTAGAGTCTTGCAAGTCCGAGACCAGGGGCCCGGCAGATTGGGTGTCTGGTGCGGGCCTGAATCCTGGTTCACAGCAGCCTTTTGCTGTGTCCTCATGTGGTGCGAGGGGCTGAAGGAGCTCTCGGGGTTCTTTTTCCTTTTTTTTTTTTTTTTTAAAGATTTTATTTATTTATTTGACAGACACACAGCAGGAGAGGGAACACAAGCAGGAGGAGTGGGAGCTCAGTGAGGGGCTCTGACCTGAGCCTGAGCTTAAGGGTTGAGCAACCCAGGCACCCCTGGAGTTCCTTTTCTGAGGGTTGTAATCCTTCAGGACCTGATAACCTCCCACAGGCCCCGAAGCCAAATACCATTTCCCTGGGGATGAGCACTTCAACATACACATTTTGGGAGGATGGAAACATTCCATCAGTAGCACAGCCATGTATAAGTGATTGAAAATCAGTAAGAACCAGTTATGGAAGGGAAGCATGAAAGTCCAGTGGGTCAGTGACCATGAGCTTGGACAGTCTAGTTTCAGAACGCATTTTAGACGCTGTTAGTGTAGGGAGAGCTCATTCTCAGAGGCCGTGTTCATCTGTTAAATAGATTCTCTACTGGGGAGGAGGAGGTGAGGGAGGGTGGGGGAGAGGTGAAGTGAGGCAAGGATGTGATATTTTTGGAACAGTTTGAAATACAAAGAAATTTCCTGATAAGATTAGTTCCTCCTAAGTTAAACCCCAACTGTGGTCACTCTCTTAGTAATGAAATAGTCAAAGTGGGCAAGTTTAGAAAAACTGGGTCTCTAGCTTTTACGGTTGAATCCCACTTAAAGTTCACTTTAGGATAAGGAAGGGATCAGTTTTTGTGGAGTACTTTATTTTGATTTATTTGTGAATTTTATAGTAAATCACAGTCTGTTTCCCTGTCACTTTTCTGCATGGGGGGGGGGAGCACACTGTTGCACCTATTTGAAATACAGCAAAAAAATTTTTTTTTAAAATATAGCAAATTTTGAAAGAAAATCTAGAAGAATGCTAAAGATTAAGAGTTATTAACAATGGGGGCACCTGGGTGGCTCAGTTGTTAAGGGGCTGCCTTCGGCTAAGTTCATGATCCCAGGGTGCTGGGATCGAGCCCCACGTTGGGCTCCCTACTTGGCGGGAAGCCTGCTTCTCCCTCCTGCTCTCCCTGCTCCTGTTCCCTCTCTCGCTGTCTCTCTGTCAAATAAATAAATAAAATCCTAAAAAAAAAAAAAAAAAAAGCTATTAACAATGTTTCTGGAAACAAATCCTGTTACCCACCCCTGAAAAGGGACACTAGAAAATAATTACACCAAAAGTGATATTTCTACTTGGTAATTCCATAATCATTCACCAGTTACATTAAGAAGCTGTTGTAACAGGTATTTATTTATTTTTAAGGTTTTTTATTTATCTCTTGACGGAGAGACTGTGAGAGGAAACACAAGCAGGGGGAGTGGGAGAGGGAGAAACAGGCTCCCCGCTGAGCAGGGAGCCTGATGAGGCTATGCAGGATTAGGACCCAAGCCAAAGGCAGAGGCAGATGCTTAATTGACTGAGCCACCCAGGCGCCCCTGTAATAGGCATTTAAAAGGAAATTATGAAAGAACGATCATTATGTTTAAAGGTCTGAATACTGAGACGTTTATGTTGGCCTAAGAGAACTGTTGTCTAAACCTGGCTAGGTGCTATAAGGGACAAATCCAACTTTGTATTTCATAAGTAAGGTTACCACGAGGTCATTAATCTGGGATTTCTTGACCTTTAAGGAGTATCTTTTCTTATTTTAAATAGGTGGTGATACTGTCATTTGTTTTATCTTTTAAATGCAGGGAAATTTCTTTTTAAAATAAATTTTCCCCCAGTGACTAAGATAATACCTACTCAATGCACAATACTTGGAAGTTAGAAAAAACTGGAGAAATTTCTGGAAAATCTCTTCCTTTCAGGCAGTCTGTTTTCAGGATAATTTTTCGTTGTGGTTTGAGAAAGCTTTGTCCCTGCTGGTTTGCTTTTATCCAGATGAGCCATCCTTTCTGCTTTGCATGACACATTTGTGGACGACTTGTCAGAGACCCCAGTGTCCTTTTCCTGCCTCCTCTCTCTGGTCTCTCACATGTGGAGGATTTGGGAGGCAGTCACCTAGCCTCACCCCATCAACTTCCTGTCGTTTTCATGGGCGCACAAGCAGCTTTACTTTGCATTTGTTAAACATTAAAGCCAGTACGGGGCACATGGCTGGCTCAGTTGCTAGAGCGTGGTTCTCTTCGTCTCAGGGTTGTGAGTTTGAGCCCCACGTTGGGTGTAGAGATTACTTAAAAACCTTAGAAAAACAAAAATTAAAGTCAGCAGAACATACTGCAACAACCTTATACCTGGGAACGTCTGGGTTTGTTTCTAAGTCTGGGGCTTGGCATCAGAAGGCTTTCTGTACAGGGGAAGAGCCCCCCTGTGGGAGGCACTGGGTTCAGATTCTGGCCCCACTACTCTGGAATTGTAGCCATGACAGACAAGTTCAGCTTGGTTTCTCATGTGCAAGGGAAATAAGGTTTTTGGGTAAAGTTATATGATTTACTAGATGCATGGCCAGCTTTCAGAAAGTGCTCTCTCCATCGATGTTATGCCCAGCAAAACCTGTTTGTTTCTTTCATTCAGAAATCTTTATTGAGCACCACCTGTAGGCCAGGCTTTGCTCTAGGTGTCAGACACTAAAACAGGGAGGGAAAAAAAATACCCCTGTCCACAGGGAGCTCAGATTTTTGTGGGGAAGGCAGTAATAAACTAGATAAATGCCTAGTTTATGTGATACATTAAGTAGTGGTAGGTCCTAAGGAGAAAATTGTAAAGAAGCATGGAAGGTGTGTGTGTGTTGCAGGAGAGGAAATAACGGAGTTATTTAACCTGTAATGTAGCTGCATATTGTTTCCACGTGTAATGGGTTTTTATGTTCTCGTTGGAGGCCAAAACTTGCCCTTTTGTGGAATTGGAACTTACTTGCTGTCCCTGGCATGTTTCTGTGAGGAGGTGGGTTCTCCTCTTGCCTGGCTGGGAATGCAGGCTCCGGTAACAAAGGGTTGGAGTGGGGTGTGCGCGCTCGTGCAGTCTCTGGGTATATCATGGTAAGTGCTTACAGTAGTGTCAGGCATTCAGTAAATTTTAGCCCTAGTATGCTAATGCTGTTTAGCTCTTCTGTCTCTTTGTTACAAAACTCAGAAGTTTTAAATAGAAACCAGAGGGGCAGCTTTCTTGGGAAAAATTGCCCAGTGTTAGGAAGCGGTGATAAAGTGTCAGATTTGGAACACAGACATCATGTGGGGGACCCCCCTCCCCGGGTTTCCCACACTGGTCACTTCTTTCTTCAGATCTCTCATTATCTCTTTTCCCCCTCTTGAACACCTTCAGCCATCTGAAGGAACAGATTTTAAGGCAGGAACCATGGTTGATGTATGTAACAAAGACCATCTTGTGTTGGTATCTGTTGAATCAGGCAGAAGGAAGAAACACATTCTCAAAGCCTCATCAGGTTTCTAAGAATGAATGTACTTGGATAAAGAGAAGAGGATAAGAAATGAGTAAAGGTGTGGTGCATGCTCATTGATGGAAAAACAGAAACCGCCCTTTTCCTAAGCTTGAGTCCTATCTTATTGACTGGCTAAATACAAGATTTGGAAAATAACAGAAATCCATCCAGGGATGTGAGCTTATTCTGTGTGATCTGTACCTTCAGTTTCTCCTTACTTCTCAACAGTGCCGTTTTAATTTAAGCAATATTGATTCTGTTACCGATATGAAAAATTTATACTTAAAAAACTTTATTTAGGGCTACTGTTAATTATTTCAGACCTCTATACATTATGTCTGCCCAAGTTTAATAGTGTTCACTAAGTCAGTGTTTTTTTTTTTTTTTTTTTAAGATTTAAGAAAGAGGGAGTGTGAGCGGAAGAGGGAGAAAGGATCTCAAGCAGACTCCCTGATGAGCACGGAACCCCACCTGGGGGCACTATCCCAGGTTCCTGAGATCAGGACCTGAGCTGAAACCAAGCGAGTCTTAACTGTGCCATTAGGTCAGTTTCAATAGTTTAAACAAAACAAACAAACAAAAAGTCTAGGGGCGCCTGGGTGGCTCAGTGGGTTAAGCCTCTGCCTTCAGCTCAGGTCATGATCTCGGGGTCCTGGGATTAAGCCCTGCATCAGGCTCTGTGCTTAGCAGGGAGCCTGCTTACCCCTCCCCGCCCACCCTCTGCCTGCCTCTCTGCCTACTTGTGATCTGTCAAATAAATAAATAAAGTCTTAAAAAAAAAAGGCTTAGAATTAAAAGATACTGGGTTCTTTGTGTATTTCGTGAGCTATATTATCCTCTAAATTCAAGAAAGCAGTGACATATAGTGGGCAGTTTAGCGTGGCTCTGGGTTAAGATGTCAGCCTCTTTCTCAACCATTGTATAAAATTTGAGACTGATTCTTAGTCTGTTTTCCCACATATGAAGTAATTATTGTCTCAAAAGGTGGTTGTGATGATAAAATGGATAAATATATATGTATCTAACACAGGGTAGATGTTAGAATGAAATCTGATTGATTTGACTTGTCTCAGGAATAGTAATTTTTTTTTTAAAGGTTTTATTTATTTGACAGAGATCAGAAGTAGAGTGGCGGTGATGATGACGACCATAAGCAGCCCTCACACTGTGAAGTGGTTTGTGTGTGTTACCACGGTTACTCTGAACAGGGACCCTCTGAGGGCAGGTTTTTCTATGATAATCTTTTTTTGCTGACAAGAAGCAGATTAAGAGATTTAGAAAGTCCTGAAAGAAAAATGTTAAGAGATCACTTTTTGTTGGTCAAGAGGACATGTGTTTTAAAAAGTCCTGGGAGGTTGCTGATAACAGTTGGCAGTAAGAACTTTCTTACGGAAGCAGTCCAGTGTTTGATGGGACGGCCACCAGGCCTGAGCTCTGCCTGGGACTGTGACCCCTAACCACGCCTCATGCATACGGCGTCATGCATACGGCGTCCGGCTTTTTGAAGGCCTGTTGGATGGCATCCCAAAGGTTGGGTGTAGTTGCATAGCCTTTCTGACAATTCCCAGGAAGTGTCTGCTTTTGCTTTCTTCTCGGTGGATCTGTCCAGCTGAGAAATAACTGGCTTACTGCTGGTTGTGACTTCTGACTGGTTTCCACAAGTGAGAGACCAGCCTGAAATCTGTTTTGCAGGGAAGAAGTAGGCTGGGAAAAGTACAGCAGACAGTTTGGGCTCCAGACGGTCAAGATGTATAGCGTGTTCTCCTTCAGGACACCTGATGTTGGGGTTCTCTGGGCAGCTGGGAACTTGTGGGCCAGGAATTGGCTGTCCTGCCACATAGCAATTTAGAACTTCTGGTACACCTGATACCCTAGTTACTTGGAAACGAAAATTCTAAGTTCTAGAATGCCACATTTTTTTCCTCCTTATGTTTGGGCTTATTTCATCTTTCAGTGCTGACCTTTTAGTGAGTACAGAGAGAAGTTAATTTAACAGGGTTTTTAATTTAAGACGAGAGACCTAACACACCCATATGAGCACCTTGATTGGATCAAGAAGAGCTATAAAAGGCATTTCTGGAACAGATGAGGGGGCTCTTTTTTTTTTTTTTTTTTTTTAAAGATTTTATTTATTTATTTGACAGACAGAGACCACAAGTAGGCAGAGAGGCTGGCAGAGAGAGAGGAGGAAGCAGGCTCCCTGCTGAGCAGAGAGCCCAGGACTCAGGGATCATGACCTGAGCCGAAGGCAGAGGCTTTAACTTACCACTGAGCCACCCAGGCGCCCCCAGATGGGGAGCTCTTAATTTGGAATGGATATTGAGAAGGCCTTACTGATTTTCTTAGGTGTGATAATGATTAGGTTTGATTATGTGGGAGAATGTCCTTATTCAGAGATTCATGCTTAAGGATGTAAAGAGTAGCGTGTCCTCATGTCAGCCGTTTAGAAATGGTTCTGCAAAAATAAACGAAGCCCACTCCCTACAGAGGGGTGGCATTAAGTGCCTGGAGGACCTAGGGCCTGACCCATGGCAGCACACACAGTATTTGCTGAGTGGGAAGCCATTCCCAGGAAACCAGTCTGCGCTGTTCCTGCCTGCTGTTTCCCCTTCACTGAGGTCCTCAAGGGTGTGTCTCTGGGAAGATTCCAAGCACCTTGCACAGGGCTGGGCACTCGTTACTCTGTTGAAGGAATGGGGAAGAATGTGACTAGCACAACCATTTGAAACTATTAGCAGCGACCATTTCAGAGTGAGCTGTTGTGTTTTCCTTGCAGACTTGCTGACTGGCAGGAATCCAGGAATGAGGGGCAGTCTGTCTGGTTTCTCATTGAGTATTTTCAGGAAATCAGGCTGAGTTCCTAACAGATCTGAAAAAGGAGTGGCAGGGCATTGGGTGGTCCAGTCCAGATCTCCAAGACTGATGTGTTTTGCAGAAAATAAGCAGGTGCCACTGTGCACAGGAAAGCTGGGCTTTCTGGAACTTCCCACCCTAAACTTCGGAATTTGGTTTACTCTCAGGCTGGGCTGGTAGTCAGAGGTTTTAAGAGGCTGGTGGGTAGGTTTGGCGGTTGCTCTCAGGTTATGAAGTGTTGTTCAAGCTGTTCTTGGGTGGTATAGGAAGGAGGGAAAGCTTATCATTTTGTGCATATTTTTTGCCTATTGCCCATGTGTTTTATGTTCAGTATTTCCTCAAGCAGTACAGTGAGAACTATAGTCCACTTTCTTCCCTAAGTGCTAAGCAAATACAGTGTTCAGGCAGAGAGTGGAAATAGCTACAGAATGCTGATTGTTTATTTTCTGTTTAGGGTGAGAGAGATGAGGCACAAAGGAAAGAAACCATTTACTTCATATATAAATTTGAAATTTTGTCCCCCCCCCCCGCTTTCTACTGAGACATTCAGAATGGTTAACTGAAACCGCTTTCTAAAAATACCCGTTAGCAGCACAGAAAGTATTTTCTCTTTGTCTAAAATTAGCTGATTTGAGCTCAGTAGTCTGGTTTCCTAAATCCTTCCATTAGGTGCTTTGGCCGCTTCTCTCTCGTTTTATGAGCTCTGGGTAACATGTTTGATGGGGAAGCCAACTAGGAATGACTCTTTGACAGAAGAATTTACAAATATCTGAGGCTAGTTCCAGGTTAAGTCTCATCTCTTCCAGGAAGCCTTCCCAAACTGTTTCTGTCCTGTGCTCTCCTTTTCTTTCTTTCAAAAAAGATTTTATTTATTTGAGACAGCGAGAGCGATCGTGAGCGTGTGCTTGCACAGGCCTTGGGGGGTGGAGGGTGGGGGGTGAAAGGCAGAGGGAGAATGAGCAGGGCCCTGATGTGGGGCTCAGTATCAGGACCCTGAGATCATGACCTGAGCCGAAGGCAAACGCTCAACTGACTGAGTCACCTAGGCACCCCTGTGCTCTTTTTTCCATCACCTGTCTTCCTTGATAATACTGCTCTCCCTGTCCCAGCCCTGCCTGTTCTGAAGGGCCTAACCTGTGCTCTGCTCCCTGTTCTATCCAGTGCCTCACACGACTGTTTGCTGAATGTTTAAGCACTTAACAAATATTTGTCAAATGTCAGAGCTGGTCCGTTTACTGAGCAGAAAGAGAGGGAGATATTATTTGGCGGTGGTGTTCACAGACACTTGTCTCTTCACGGGAAAATTAAGGAAGTGGGAGCTGAAGAGAAAGTAGAGAAATTAGTTGAGTTGGGAGCGACTGGGAAATGTTGACCAGGTCAGGGTGCGGTGGTAGAGAGCGGCCAGGCTGATGAGAACACCTCCATACCTACATTTCCTCTGCCTGTGCCCTAGATGGCAGTGGACACTTCTGAGGTTTGTTTATGTTTCTAGAATACTGTGTGCTTTTGGAAAATGTCGTTGACCTGCCTCAGGCAGGAAACAACATTGGTTTTGTGGAAGTTAGGTATACTTATTTAGCTTGCATTTGTCAATTTCTGAAAATGATTTCCAGTAATTTGGAGTGTGTGTTTCTCTTCCAAACCCCTTGAAAGAAGGAGGTTCTAAATTCTCTTTTAGACTCCTAGACTTTCCGTCTTAGAAATGTTCCCATTGTTGGGATGTTCAAGAGGGACCACCTGTCATCCCATTTCCCTGCCTGAGTTCTGGATCAGCTCGTTGAGAAGGAAGACCAGAGTAAGGAAGAGGGAAATGGGCGATACCTTTATTGCTGATAGTAGACGAAGCTGATAATGGAGAATGTGGCCTACCGCATGAACAGGTGGTCTCCCCAAGGCTGAGCTCCAGTGCTGGGCTGGGTATAGTCCCGCTACAGGCTCAGAGCAGAGTGTGGACCCCCACGTGATGACTCTCGTGCACACCCACTTTTTCCTTCCAGACCCACTGATCCTGTGCTCCTTCCTTGCCCAGGAGGTAGGCTCATGGGTGGAGAGAGGAGGCCTTTTTTCTATTAAGAGGTAAGAAAATGACACCTGTAGAGGTGATGTCCTTTCCTATAGTCACAGAGCTAGCAACAGACTTTTCTCCTGGGCTCTAGAGACCATTGGTATGCATAGACAGGGCATGGTTTTGGAGCTGGCCAGGCCCCCCTCACATGCTTCCTCTGTCACCTTTGCATTGGTTTACGCATCTGCACTATGGGATTAGTCTTCTTATCTCAGGGACTTTGGGGGAGGGTTACAGTCGATTTAACCTATGTTTAATAACCTGGCCTCGTTCTCCATTGCCTCCTCGTGAGCAGTGCAGAGCTTACCCCAGCTTGTCTGTAATATTTACCAGCCCGTATGTTCTTTCTTTTTAATCCTGGCTTAGAGCCTCAGGAAACTTGGTGATTGGGAGGTGTTTTTCAGCAGATTGGGACTTGGAAATTGAGTATTTTAATTTTGATATTTTGGGAGGGAAACTGTTGTTCCTAACGAAGTAAAGTGCTATATTGAAAGAATTTTACATGTCCTACACCCTGTAGACAAGATTACACCTGGAATTGATTTTGTAGCCAGGAGTTGAACACTGTGGCCTGTTTAACCTTGGGGAACAGATGCCGTTCTATTCCAAATATTCTTACTTCTTTTCTAGGACATTCTTTAAGTGGCTGTTTAAAGATTTTGTTTAGGGGCACCTGGGTGGCTCAGTGGGTTAAGCCTCTGCCTTCTGCTTAGGTCATGATCTCAGGGTCCTGGGATCAAGCCCCTCGTCGGGCTCTCTGCTCAGCGGGGAGCCTGCTTCTCCCTCCCTCTCTGCCTGCCTCTCTGCCTCCTTGTGATCTCTCTCTGTCAAATAAATAAATAAAATCTTTTTAAAAAGATTTTGTTATACAAGTTAGAGGACTGTGAAAAAGTTCCTAAGGTGGGGGGTGATTGGGGCCTAGGGGAAAGGGTGAAAATGGGAAACAGTCACATATTTTTGTGCAAGGGACCTGGTCCAGAAAGTGTAAAATGGGATGGAGCCCACTCTCCACGTTTCTTGCAATGTCCTGGGTGAAACCTCCCCAGGCCCTCCAGGTCGCCTCTGCAGCTCTAAGCGGGTGCACATCCTGTGTTCAGCGCGGTGTGTGGACCTCCTCTTAGCGGCTACTGCTTGCCTCCTGTCCAGCTCCTCAGGCTAGCGAGACTCAGCTGTCCCGGCTGGGTCCGCACCGCTCGGATCCACACACGTTTGCCTCAGACCCTAATGCTCAGACGTTCCTGAAACAACGTTCTGTTTCTCTTCTTTCCATTTCAGTTCTGCCTTTTGCTTTTTCGTGTGTGCCCAGCCCTCACAGGCAGCCAGAGGCACCTCCCCTGCCACTTCAGTCTGGATTGACCTGGCCTCCAGGCAGTGGGGAGCGGTGAGGGGGGGGTTGCTGAGTCCCAGCACTGAGGAAAGGTGGGGCGGGAGGGCACTTCCTCCTGGCCTTGTTCTTCCTGCGGAGCCTGGAGGGAAACAGAGCTGGAGGGTGTGCAAACCCTCAGGGTTATACCAGCAACACAAAACACTCCCGCTCAACAAAGACAGTTTAAAATGCTGTAAGCACCCCCCACGCTCCCCCCGCCCCTTATTGGCAGCTCAATTTCCAGGGCAGTTTTTGGGGAGGGTAGATTTTAATTTATAAATTGGTTGCTGTGAGAGGGTGATGGTAAAAACTGTCTTTCCTTTCTTGACAGTCTTTGGCAATAGCAGTTTTTGTTTTTACGTGGTTAGAGAGGCTCCTTTATTTCCCAGACCACAAGGGCCTATTTTTACCTGGGACTCTCTGGTTGGTTCTCCCGAGGGGCTTCCTGCCTTGGTCTCTGTGAGGGCAACGAGCTGTCGGGCTGTCGGCTTTGCTGGAGGCGGCTTGTGCCCTGCCTGGGGTGCGGGCAGCATATCAGTGTGGCCCTTTATGCTGACAAAGTGCTGAATTGCTTTGTGTTTACTTTTTTTTTTTTTTTAAAAGATTTTATTTATTTATTTGACAGAGAGATCACAAGTAGACGGAGAGGCAGGCAGAGAGAGAGAGAGGGAAGCAGGATCTCCGCTGAGCAGAGAACCCGATGCGGGACTCGATCCCAGGACCCTGAGATCATGACCTGAGCCGAAGGCAGCGGCTTAACCCACTGAGCCACCCAGGCGCCCTGTGTTTACTTTTTTTAAGGTTATTTTAAATTTTTTCGTATGTGAAAGTCTTTTCTTTCCCTGCTTACCATTCATAACAGACTTCTGGAGAAGTTTTTGAAAGTTTTGTGGAAGTTTTGTGCAGAAAGGAAAACCATCTCCGGTCTCACCAGTCTGGCATAAGCGCTGGTAACGTTTTGGAATATTTCTTTCTAGTCTTCAGGCACGTTAAAAGATAAACTCCAACTGAGTAAAGTTTGTAAGATCTTATGGCTTTAGTCAGTGATTCATGAATTGGGCAGCATCTTATCTGGCAGGTAGTAAGGAACTCTGAAGAATTGTACAAAATGAAAGATTTTCAGGGAGCAGGGCCCCCACAGGATGGATGGGACAATGACGGAGAAGTTAAAAAGCAAAGAGCAGATGGTGGCAAGGTTGCCTTCCTTTAGGCACAGCAGGGAACCATCAGGCTGATTGATGACTAGTGCTGACCAGGTGATTTCCAGATTGACCTGTTTGAGGTTCCACTCCTGGGGGAGGCTGAAACTGTAAATTAGGTCTTAAATCTTAGTCTGGGGACTTGGGTTTAGCACAGGTGACTCCATTTTGGGCTTGTTGTCCAACTAGGCACATAGTTTATCATATTGGATGTGCAGTTTCTCCTCTAATTTTTTTTTTTCCTTTTCCCATGAAAAACTCTTCTGTAGCGTTCATATTAACAGCCCCTGTAGGGTCCCTTTGAGATTTGAAAATATTATTGAGCTATTTCCTTAATGCTGGGAATACAGTTTCTAATTTTTTTTTTTTAAAAGATTTTATTTATTTATTTGACAGAGATCACAAGTAGGCAGAGAGGCAGGCAGAGAGAGAGAGGAGGAAGCAGGCTCCCTGCTGAGCAGAGAGCCCGATGCGGGGCTCGATCCCAGGACCCTGGGACCATGACCTGAGCCGAAGGCAGAGGCTTTAACCCACTGAGCCACCCAGGCGCCCCTACAGTTTCTAATTTTTAAACGAATTACCTGTGGTCCTGTACAGATTACTAATTCTCTCACTGTTTCCACTGCGGGGGCTTGAACTCATAACCCTGATATCAAGACCTGAGAGCTGAGATCAAGAGTTGGATGCTTGGGACGCCTGGGTGGCTCAGTTGGTTAAGCGGCTGCCTTTGGCTCAGGTCATGATCCCAGAGTCTTGGGATCGAGTCCCGTATCAGGCTCCTTGCTCTGCAGGGAGCCTGCTTCTCCCTCTGCCACTGTCTGCCTGTGTTCACTCACTCACTCTCTCTGACAAATAAATAAATAAAATCTTTAAAAAAAAAAAAAAAAAGAGTTGGATGCTTAATGGACTCAGCCACCCAGGTGCTCCCAGATTACGAATTCTCTAATGAATTGTTAGTTGTATTAGTGCCTCATCCTCCAAAATTTAGGTTGAATACAGTGTTTGAAAACAGGGAAGCCTCCAGAAGCCAGGAGTGCGTAGATCTATTATCATCTTGCTTTCACTGTCTCAGTCCATGGTTGGTTTTTCCTCCTCCTGCTTTTTTGGCTTAATGGGCTTTGAATCGGGTGGATCCGGTATGAACCCTGCTTAGCTTCTGTGCTGATGAACTGCATATCCTTGTAAGCCTCCACGTTGCTATTTGCAAAATAGGGATAATAGTGGTACCCAACTACAGGGTTGTTACAAGAATTCAGAATCAGGTTGTGAAGGCGGTGGCATACACTAAGGGTAGCTGCTGTCACCTTCCTCCCTTCCTCAGTGCCTCCCAGAGATTTGGGTTGGCTAATTCTGCTCTCTGGTTTTGGGAGAGTGGCCAGAAAGGAAAGGGAAGTGGAATGGGCGAGTTATATTGAGAAGACCTTTATTTTTCCCTTCCTAAGTGCAGGGAAAGTTCAACTGTTCCCGGGCTTGTCAGAACCCTCAAGGCGGTCGGTCTGGGCTGGGATTGGCCTGGGTGAGGGTGGGTGGGACCCTGGTCTCTCTTCTTCTGTCCTTTGGGTCAGTTTGGGTGTTCCATAACTCAGCCAAGCCACTTGCTGGGATCAGCCTTGCATCTCCCTGACACGCTTCCTAGGACTTTTGTGTTTCTCACCCCATCTATGACTAAGCAGGAGGGCGGGAGAGGATTTTTGTAGAGAAAAGTTATCTTTATGTTTATGCTTATGTGAAGCCCTTCAAGGTCATAATGCACCTGATACCTATTTGAATTGCTCTAACGTCTTTCACTTCAGAGTACTTTCACCTCCTTGGTAGGAAGATGGAAGGTGAATCCTCAGATAAAACCAGCACCTGGGGCTTCATTTGTTAAAAAAAAAGGGGGGGGGCTGCTGAGGTGAAGCTAGATGTGGAAGTGTCTATTGAGAGTGGAGGGCAGCAGTGGGGAGTCTTTCTTTGTCCTTCATCATGGGTTGCCTGTGGTGTGGAAGAATGAGGCCTTCTGCACGTGGGCCTTCAGTCAGGCCTTTTTTTTTTAAGATTTTATTTTTATTAGACAGAGATCACAAGTAGGCAGAGAGGTGGAGAGGAAGCAGGCTCCCTGCTGAGCAGAGCGCCCGATGCAGGACTCGATCCCAGGACCCTGGGATCATGACCTGAGCCGACGGCAGAGGCTTCTGAGCCACCCAGGCGCCCCCAGTCAGGCCTTTTTAAGGCCTATGAACAGACTTACTCAAAAGAGCAGCCTTGAGTAGAGTGTAGGGGAGGATCCTTCAGGAAAGAGAGTGGAGTGAACGAATGGGAACAAGAGTGATAGGAAACCGTTTTAACCCTGTGGCCTGCTTCGGAATTGCAAGTTTGTCTAGTTAATATCTTTCTTGGTCTGGATGGACATCTGGCCTGAAAGGACTGATGATTCTTACCCTTCTCTCATAGTGCCACCTCTGTATGTCAGATGGTATGAGAGTGAACGTGACATGTGTGTTTGGACTAGTGCATTAGTAAGGCTGCAATGAGTAAGAATTGAGGATTTAGAAATCCAGGCCTTAATGAGTTAAATGCGACTTCCTGGGCATTGCCTTCAGCAAATTGCTGTCATCCACACGTGTTAACTCTGTGTTGCCTGAAAACATAGAACTTAAGTTGCTTTCACTTTTTTTTTTTTTTTTTTTTGTGGTGTTAACTTCGACTCCGTGTTATAATTGGTAAGGAAGAACACCAAGTATCTTTTGGATAAGTTTGTTTCTGATAATTTTTCATAGTGTGCTGGCCCATAGACATTTCTAATTTTCTTGAGATACTCTGCTTTTCTGGTCAAATTAGGTAATGACTCCTACTTGCGAGGCCTCTGCCCTTGATTTTCAGATTCCTGCTCTTGGCGGAGCTGGAGCAGCCCGGAGCCTGCTCAGCTTCCCAGATGGGCTCCACCTGCCTCCTCCTGGTTGTTAGCATTCCCTCATGCTTCCTGTCTGGCTCACCTCCAAATGAGCCTGCTCATTTCCTTTCTCTGGAACCTCCCTCCCGTTACAGGCAAGGTTCAAAGATTCCATAACCAGTCCAAGGATGGGGAGGCCCTAGACCTGACCTGCAAACTCTGACCTTTGTAAGAGCCTCTGGCACCCGTGTGCTAACCTGAATAAGGACTGTGGCTCAGGAGCCACGGTTTTAATGGCTCTTAGCCGAAGGCAGTGCCTGGCTGCTGGAGGACCCTTAGAGTCTTCAGCAGTGAGCTGTTTTAATCTAGAATTTAGGGTGGGCACTGTGTCACTGCTTACCAGTGTGGTGTCTTTCTCACTTCGTCCTGGCTTCTCCGTGATGGCTTCTTTTTTTCCAGTTAATTTTCTCAATACTCCGTGGACTCCCGTTGTGGGCACTTGATGAGGGCAGTGGCGTAGATAGAATATCAGTATACCGGGGTGCCTGGCTGGCTCCGTCAGAGGAGCATGTGGCTCTTGATGTGGGGGTCATGACTTCGAGCCCCATGTTAGGTGTAGAGATTACTTAAATAAACTTAAAAAAGAATATTAGACAACTCACTGCTGAAGAGGACAGGGACCATAGCCCAACGATCTCTTAATAATCAGAGTTGTCCTTGAGGACGGGTCTTCCTCTGCAAACTCAAGAACCCACTACCTCTCCCATTCTGACCAAAAGTTTCTCAGAGAGGTGTGGGCTGTGGCCACATTCTTTTTCCAATTATGAAAGCTGATTAGCCGGATTTGGGTGTGCTTGTCTCTGAGGCCTCTAATAATCTTTCCTTTCTTCGTTACCCAGCTCACCTAGAATTTGAGAAAGTTAAACCAGTTGTGAAAATGTATCCCCTTTCAGAAATGAACAGCATCTTAATTGATTCCCTTTGAAAACATGTTGAACAGGGATTTGTGAGTCTGAGCGTAATCTGGTATGCCTTGAGGTTGGGCTCTCCAGCAGGGGCACTCTGAGGAGACTGGTCCCCCTCCAAGTTTGTTTTCTGGCTCCAAACAAATGAGTGTTGGACGATTGGCACGCGACCCGGCTTTGAAAGCACAGCCATATAGGGTATTGTGGACTGGTAACCAGGGGCTTTAAAAAGTGAGGTCATGGAAGGCCCAGATGAAACGCTCTTCATGTGGATCACAACTGCAGTTAATCTTATTAACACCCTGGGCCCGTGCCTGCTCTCACTGCCCCGCGTGTGTGAGGGTAGTTAAGGGGCAAGCTTTGAAGGCCTCGCTCCTTTGATGGTGCAGATGGAGAACAGAAGCGTATAAAACTTTGTTTCTGCTGTTACAAAGGCCTTTTGTGTGCCCTTGCAGATGCATTTAGTTTTGAGAAGCAAACCGAAAAACCCCACACAGATTGATAAGCGGTACGAAAGCAGGGATGGATTGCAAATGCTATCTTGTAGATGTGGGCTCTGTGACCAGATAGAATCAGTCCGTTGAAAAGGAATGTGCAACGGCCGCCTTCCAGCATCGAGCTGGTCCCAGCACTGTGTTCCCGAGAGGACGGTTTAAAATGTTGTCAGGTTATTGGGAGGCAGGAGTAAACACAGGAAGCCGCCAACGGAAGAGGTGCTGCGGCCGCTGGATCTGCAAGGATGGGGTGGCCTAGGGCCTGCTGAGACAGGGAAGTGAGGGCTCTTGTGGGGAGGACGGCTTCCTGGGTCGGGTGGGCCTTGAGGAGGAGGGGTACACAGTGAGGGGCAGGGTGGTGCATGCACATGCTCTTGGGGGAGAGTTATGTGTGGCTGAGAGGCAGGGGTGAGGCTGGGAGAATATAAAGGCAGTAGACGGCTCCCTCCCATTGACCTCTCCCAAGTGCATGTGAAAGAGGCCTAGTGCAGGCTCCATCCTTATAAGGTTACAGCCTGGTTCTATTTTTGAAATTCATTAAAAAAAAAAGTCATCCTAAAACACCCACCTAGACTAGACTCCCTTCTGCTTTCTCTTTGTTGTTTAACAAGTAGCCTGGAGACAAAGAGGTGGTTTAAAATTGTCAGGTTCGACAGATGTGGTGTGGGTCTGCTAATATCCCTGAATGAATACAGGATCCACTTACTAAGTGAATAATTAATAAAAGAAATATCTGTTCTTATGTAATTTACCCATCTGCTCCTAATTAATAATTTCACACTTACAACATTATTACAGGTCTGTTTTCTTAGTTTCCTGCTGTGTGCTGATATGGGTTTGTTTTCTTTTAACCTGCGGGTCTTCTCAGATCCTGCAGCATTCTAAAGTGCTTTGGGACTCACCAAGGAGGGTGGGAGAGGGAGAGGAGGTGAGCATCCTTTCTGTCCGCAGAGCATCCTGGAGGAGCAGCGTTCCCTGGGGCGCTGTGGACTTGCTGGGCGCTTTGCCCTCCCCCTTTGCTGGCTGCTTCTCCTACCCTGAGATCACACTGATGCCTCTCTCCCTACAAGGATGGGTAGAGGGCCATGACAGTCTTTCCTTTTTCTTTGGTGTTGGAAACGTGAACAGCAAACATCTTTTACGGCAGCATAGGAGCGCGCAAGCTGAAGGTGGGCAAGACGAGTCCCTGAACCCCCAACGGGAGGGAAGTAGCGCCCCAGCTCTGTCTGTGTCCCACTGTTTATAAACATCTTCCCATTTGGTGGGGGAAGGCCCTGGACTGGCCAGGATGAGTCAGCATGCCATGGCTGGTCCCCAAGATAAGCGTGAGTCTCTAGACGTGGCACCCAGCCGATCGTTGGCGCTGGTGCCGTGAGAACACGGCAGCGAGCAGCACCCTGGACTTTTAAGGTCAGGAACACCAGCACGAGGCACCCCAGAAACAAGTGCCTTCAGGAATGGAAATCCGTTTGACTTCGGCATGTTACTTTACGTTGCTCTCGCGCAGCTTTCCCCAGCTCGTTGTTCATTCACTCGTGCGTACGCTACGGTCTAGGTTTAGATTCCTGTTGTCCGGTTGAGCCCCATGAGCCACACAAAGCCATTTACATTTAACAGATTATGTATTTATTTGACAGAGATCACAAGTAGGCAAAGAGGCAGGCAGAGAGAGGGGGAAAGCAGGCTTCCCGCTGAGCAGAGAGCCAGATTCGGGGCTTGATCCCAGGACTCTGGGATCGTGACCTGAGCCGAAGGCAGAGGCTTTAACCCACTTAGCCACCCAGGTGCCCCTTAAACTATTTACAATTAAATAAAAATGAAAATTCAGTTTCGTGTGTAAGTGCTCCCATGCCCACATGAGGCCGGTGACTCTTCTTCTGGACATTACGGTCTGGAACGCTTCCCGCATGGTAGAAAATGCTGTTGGACGGCGCTGGTGCAGATCAGCAGGGTGGTCCTAATTTGAGAACTTTTCTGGGCTCCCTCAGCATCTCTACCTACTTTTGGATCTCTGAGGTTGTGGGATGAGGAGTGAGAACGCCTGACAGGGACAGACTTGAGTGCAGAGTCCCAGCCCGAAAGACCCTCTCTGGGGCCTTAGTTGTGTGTGTGAGCCTTTCCTGCATTCATCACGGGGTTTCCACTGTGTACACTTACAAGACATTTCAGCAGAGTTTTTTTTCCTGCCAAAATGTAGTTCAGGAGCATCTAACTTGACTCGTGGAGAGTTTCTTTTGAGCCCCCAAACTGCTTGATCTCTAGCTGCTGGAGAGGGCTTTTCTTACGTGCAAACCTGCTTTGCTCTGCTGATAGGTCTTTCCCCGATGGTCGGGGAAAGCTCTCTCTCAGAGATTTTTCTGTTCTGGTGATGTCCACAACACTTCATTTGCTATCTTTGTTGGAACAGAGCCTGGAAGGAGGACATTTAAAGAAGTCCTTATCAAGGCTCGTTACCACTCGAGCTGGCCCTGCCTCCATTCCGTTTGCAGCAGGGGTCCCAGGCTCCGAGAAAGGGCAGTACCTGATGTTTTGTTCTGTACCCAGGTCAGGCTCGTGTCCTCTGGGTCAGTCCCTGGGCCTCCCCGTCTGTTGGGGACATTGTTAGGTGACTGCCTGTTTCCACAACTGCACAGTGCGATTCAAAGTTGGAATTCATGAGTTCGGAATCTCGCCTCACTTCAAGGAAGCATCTTTTGGCCCCGTAAATTTACCCCTTCCACCAATAGATATAGGCTGGCCCCCACCCCTGGCCAGGAGTCGGAACAGCTCCATGTGGGGGCGGTAGGCCCATGGCAGAGAGGTAATGACTCCGTGTACTGAGTGACCGTGTTTAGGTGCTGTGCCTCCGTTGTCCCCCACTCAGAATCTGTGCCAGTTGTGTGTTTTTTTTTTTTAAATGACCACTTTTTTTTTTTTTTTAAGATTTTTAAAATTTATTTGTCAGAGAGAGTGCCAGCAAGCAGTACAGGCAGGCAGAGTGGCAAGCAGAGGCCGAGGGAGAAGCAGGCTCCCTGCTGAGCAAGGAGCCCTGATATATGCTACTCCATCCCAGGACCCTGAGATCATGACCTGAGCCGAAGGCAGCCGCTTAGCCGACTGAGCCACCCAGACGTCCCCAAGTTGTGTTTTTATTTTTATTTTTTAAAAGATTTTATTTATTTACTTGACAGAGAGCGAGATCATAAGTAGGCAGAGAGGCAGGCAGAGAGAGAGAGGAGGAAGCAGGCTTCCCGCTGAGCAGAGAGCCCGATGCGGGGCTTGATCCCAGGACCCTGGGATCATGACCTGAGCCGAAGGCAGAGGCTTAACCCACTGAGCCACCCAGGCGCCCCTCAAGTTGTGTTTTTAAAAGGGTCTGTACTTTTCTTTTTTAAAGAAAACATGCAAGGGAGTGGGCCAGCAGTTGGATAGGCTTGACTAGGCTATCCTCCAGGAGAAGGTGGAGAGGACTGTCCTAGCTTGAAGTGCTTGGCACCAGGCCGGGCGTCAGCAGGCACTCCATAGAATTGTTGAATAACGAGTTGTATTATATTTTCGTAGCAGCTCTTTAAAGTACTATTGGTTTGCACATTTTACAGAGATGAGAAAACAGATCCGGGAGGGTAAGTAGCTTGCCTTTGGTCACACAGCTAGGACGTGGCAGAGCTGTGATTCAGACCTAGCGAGCCTTGAGTGTGCCTGCTGCGGCGGCCACCTGGTCCCTGGGCTGTGAAGGGGGAGCCCCCCTCTCACTCACACCTGTGAGCCCGTCTTCCTGGGTGCTTTATCTTGTTGTTGTTTAATTTAAAATGTGATTATTTTTAACTTAAAATGTTAAGTTGAGATAAAATTTCCTGTTAATAGATAAGTTAGCAAGAAGGGCAAAGAAGTTCTCAGACCCTTGGCCCAGAGAAAGGGTCCCCCCCCTACCCCCCCACCCCCCCGGCTTGCTGGATGAAAACACTAAATGAGAGAGGCTAGAGGTTCATCATTTTCATGGAAGAACGGAGATTCTGGAGGGTTGGGAGACTGTGAATGAAAAGTGGCTTATAAAAGAGAGGACCTGTGACGCCCCCGCAGACACACCTGGGCGTGGCGGGGCAGCCTTTGTGCCTGGGAACAATAAGGATACATTCA
The DNA here is from genome assembly GCF_902655055.1 of Lutra lutra. Lineage (NCBI taxonomy): Eukaryota > Metazoa > Chordata > Mammalia > Carnivora > Mustelidae > Lutra > Lutra lutra. The sequence goes on from NC_062285.1 coordinate 92,532,659, forward strand.
GACACAGGTGCCCAGTGCATTTCCTGTCCCTGCCAGCGCAGGTCAAGGTTAATGTCTCTACTGTTTTCTCTCTCCTGCACTTGCCACGCAGGTTTTGAAAAACCCCTCCTTATGTTCACCTTTTGCACCCTTTTACCTACTCTGTTCCTTGTGGGTGGTATGTTTTTTTCTCTTTCTTTCTTGTAAGGCTGTCTTCCCAAAGGCATTGGTTTTCAGAGGAGGGGCAGGCGGATCCTTCCCTATGGGAGAGGAAAGGCGGGGGGTGGGTGTTCTCTTGTAAAGGGGTAAAAATTTGGAAGTTTTCCAGCTCTAGAGACTTCCTCCAGTTACGACACTAAAAGAAGCCAGTGTTCTCCACTCCAGGCCGAGCTTGTGACTTCTCTGCCTTTCTCCCAGCTTCCGGACTCCTCCACCTAGACGCTGCGTAGTTGTCATTTCAGAGGCCTTTTCCCTCCCCACCTTGCTCACTCCTCCCCAGCCTGTGCTGGAAGGTAAGCCCCACGATGGTGGAGGTGTGGCACCCACTGTCCCCATGCTTGCGTGAGAACCTGGCACACAGCAGCAGCTCAGGAAATAATTTGCTCAGAGAGCAGCCCTTTGTCCGTGGCCATGAGGTGTGCAAGTGCTAGGTCAGTCGACTTCACATAAGAGAGGAGATCTTAAAAGTTCTCCTCACCCAAAAAAAAAAATTATAATTATGTGAGGTGATTGATGAGCTCTGTTAACTTGTGGTGGTTGTTTCGCAGTATATATGTATGTCAGATCCCTTTGCAGTGCACCTAAAACAAAGTGTTATATGTCAGTTGTATCTGAATATTAAAAAAAAAAAAATCAGGGTTCTAGCCTTTTAGGTATTAGCTGCTTCTGTGGGATCTATGTTCCGTTGATCCTTTAATAACAGGGTGTTTCACCTTGAAAGGATCTTGGAGGTCCTTGGGGCCCCCTCCTTTCTGTTAACTGCTCCTTATGGTTTCCTTGAGTTTTAATCTCTGAGAAGGAAGGATGGTTGTCACACAAGCATGTCTCGGTTATGCCTGTGTGAGCGATCCAAGGGAGGTTTCTCTTTTTCCTCAAGCTTCTGGGAATGCTGACGTGAGGAGGCCTAAGGGTGATGGGTGCTTAGCTAAGCATCTGCAGTGAAGAACTCCCTGGGGGCGCCCGGCTGGCTCATTCTGTAGAGCGGTCGGCTCTTGATCCTGGGGTTGTGAGTTGGAGCCCCGGGCTGGGTGCAGAAATTGCTTAAAAATCTTAAAGAAAGAAAAAAAAAAAAGGAACTCACTAAATTGACTTGACCCTGCCTCTTTGCTCTTAATCATTCTCTCTGTCTCTTCTCCTTTTCATTCTTCGGCTTCTCCTATCTTTTAACTTAGGCAGTAAGCCCCTATGGTGGGCATATGCTGCAGTATTGGTACCGTTAGCTATTTTGTTCATTTTTAAAAATTAACTGGTTTCTTTTAGAGAGAAGGGTGCGGGGGAGGAGCAGAGGGAGAGAGTATCGCAGGCAGGCTGCATGCTAAGCGACATGGGGCTTGAGCTCACGACCCTGAGATCCTGACCTGAGCCGTAATCAGGAGTCGGATGCTTAACTGACTGAGCCACCCAGGCCCCCCTCTTTACTTTGGGAGTACTCCCCCACGAGATTTTATTTATTTATTTGATAGAGAAGGAACACAAGCAGGGGGAGTGGGAGAGGAAGAAGTAGGCTTCCAGCTGAGGAGAGAGCCCGATGCGGGGCTCGATCCCAAGACCCTGGGATCATGACCTGAGCCAAAGGCAGACGACTAATGACTGAGCCACCCAGGTGCGCGCCCCCCTCCCCCCATGGTGGGGGGAGTACTTTAAAAATTTTTTAATTTTTTATTATTTATTTAAGATTTTTTTTAAAAAGGTACTTATTTGACAAAGAGACCGTGACAGAGGGACTTCAAGCAGGGGGAGTGGGAAAGGGAGAATCAGGTTTCCTGCCAAGCAGGGAGCCTAATGTGGGACTTGATCCCAGGACCTTGGGATCATGACCTGAGCTAGAGGCAGCGGCTTAACCAACTGAGCCACCCAGGTGCCCCTGGGTACATTTTTTAAGGTGGGCCTTTGATTGCCTTGATTCCTAAGTGGAACCATCTTGCTCCATAGGTCACACTGTAGAGAGCAGCAGCAGATCTTTGCAAAATTGCCATGTTAGGCCTGGAAGCACTTTTGATATCAAGATGATTCACACTGCTGGTCCCTTTTATTTGCTAGGAAGCTGAGGGCACGGGATTAGTGGGCGACAGACTCTGGGTCAGAGCCCTGGCCTTGCTGGATTTGGGCTTCTTTGTCACAGCACCCTCATGCCCCGCTGGTGCCACATCTCACATTTGTGAAGTGGAGACCTCTTACTGGCCACTTCTTAGTATTTGCTGGGGAGAGCCTTGGGCAATCTACTGTAAAAGGAACGTGGGAACAAAGCCTCATTATCTTTTTCAGCTGTGGCCTGTGACCAGTGAATTGTGGATCGAAAGAGCCGGGCAATCAGAGAGGTGCAATGTATGTTTTGAATTTCCTTAGAAATAGTCACTGAAGCTTCTGAAAAGTTACTTTAATCTACAGCTTTTTTTTTTCCTTCCCCTTTCCTAACCAGTGACACCAAAAATAGGATTGCTTTGGGGTTCTATGTTGGCAGACAGAATGCTCCCCAAGGGACTTTGAGGCCCCCTCCTCCTGGGGAACGAGGATGCTCTCTCTGTTTCTCCAGCAGTACCGACACTGACCCTATCTGACTTCAGGGCGCTGCTAAACTTGGGAAGTTACTGACCTACTTTATTTGCTTGTAAATAGTCCACGTACCCCTATGTTCATGCTTTGAATTAAAAAAACTTGACACCTGAATGGATCAAGAGCCATTTTATGTTGGTTTTTTGTTTTGTTCTGTTTTGTTTTTGCAGAGTTTATTTATTATTAGAGAGAAATCGAGCGCGCGCGAGCACATGTGCACGCACATGCAGGGGGAGGGGCAGAGGGAGAGGGACATGCAGACTTGCTCTAAGTGAGAAGCTCCATTCACAGCCCCGAGATCATGACTTGAGGTGAAATCAGGAGTTGGACACCTGACTGATGGAGCCACCCAGGCGCTCCTGGAGCCCTTTTACATTCTTTATTAAAGTGTTCCTGCCAGTACTTTGGTTGCCACTCCTATGGCTTCGTAGCACTAGCTCCCCATGAGGAGATGGCAACAGACACCGGCTTGGGTAGCCTCTGGTAAAAAGGTAGACACCTTTTCAGAAGTTTTGTAGTGGAGGATAAATCAGTCCATATTTAGTTGCTCTTCTCTTTTTGACTTGAAGCTAGTTAGGACCCTTCATCCTTTGAGTTGCTACTCAGGGTTGAATGTGATCATGTAGCCTTTGACTCAGGCAGGGACAGTGGGAACCTGTTTGTGTTAGTGGAAACAACACAGAGGACCCGATTAAAATTGAGTTTGGTCTGTTAACTAGTTGGGTCGTCCCCAGATGAGCGTGTCACACAACCCCTGCCCCAAGAGGTCTCAGGAACCAGAGTTACTGAGGGTTGGTAGGCTTTGGGAGGGAGTCTCGCCACCACGGAACAGCTGAGTTTCTGCTGGCAGGTGAATTTACTTAGAACTTGATCTCCTTTGGAAACTGGAATAATGTCTACTTGGTTAGGTTGTTGGGAGAGTGAAATGCAACACAAGGCAGGCGTCTTGGATAGTTGGCCTCACGGGGTCCCCGCACACTGAGGTTTGGGCGTCTGTGACTGCATTTTTTTTTTTTTTAAAGATTTTATTTATTTGACAGAGATCACAAGTAGGCAAAGAGGCAGGCAGAGAGAGAGGGGGAAGCAGGCACCCTGCTGAGCAGAGATTTCCCCATGCGGGGCTTCATCCCAGGACCCTGGGATCATGACCCCAGCCGAAGGCAGAGACCCACTGATCCACCCAGGCGCCCCCCTGTGATTGCATATTATAGAAGGACGTTGCATACTGTCCTGCGCTGGTTGAGCTCTTTAGACAGTAAACCATTGGGGAATCCTTCAGTGAGTGGTAAGAGGGTTACAACTATGTCGTCGCATCCACAGTGTGGAAGGTCAGAGCTGGGTTGAGACTGGAGGGGTTGGGAGTGGTAAGAGTGGGTGGGCAGGGGAGATATGGCTACTTGTATCTTGACATGAGGATTTGTTCGGAAGGTAAGTTACCCTCTGGTAGTTGTGTCTGATTGGGTCATTGGTGAGTGCCAGCTAACATCACTAACTACTGTACTTTTTGCTTGTAAATATGGTGAAGCTATAAAGACCATAAGGTTCATAGAACATGTTAAAGGGAAGCTTTTGGTGTGTGTCTGTGGATACTGTTTAAAATGGAAATGACCAGTCTTGCACGTACTCAGAGAGAATGGTGTTTGTGCAGAAGGGAAATTTAAAAAGGACAGCTTTGCAAAATAACATTAAGTGTTCTTTTAGCTACTGATAGATTAGTTTTATTCCATATAGCTCTCAGGAAGACTTGGTCTGAAGGAATGAAAGCCATGTTTGGTGGATGACCCTGGGATTTGACAATGAGAGGGCGTGTGTATGCCTCTGTGTCCGTGTGTATATTTCAAGGTGAAGTGCTCCAGAGTTCTTGTGTGGAATGCGAAAAGAAGCCAGGATTTATGCACTCCACTGTTCAAATCAAAAAGCTGTACATCTTCCAGTATCCACACTATAACACAGTCTTAGTAAAAATGCACACTCCTTTAACCCCTTTACTTTCCCTTGAATTAGCTTTTATTTTCGGGAGGAGGAAAGGATAAAGAAGTTGCAGTGCAGAACTATTATTTATTTAGAACAAAACTTTATATTCTACTTTAAAAAAAATAATTTTATCAAAACCAAATTTCAATCACAGTTATGATTTTCAGTTAAAGGTACATGTTGAAATTGCACTTTGCAGATATCTTGATAGTGTCCTTTATAGTGCTCCCCATGCTCCTGCATTTTTCTTTGTGCTTGTTCATGTGTAGCATGGTTGGTTTTCCTTCTAGGATGTGGAGAAAGAGAAGGAAACCCACAATTACCTCAGCAAAGAGGAAATCAAAGAGAAAGTCCATAAATACAACCTGGCTGTCACAGACAAGTTGAAGATGACCTTGGTAAGCACCTGCACCTGTCAAAAGACAGATACAAACTGTTAGTCTTACCATCCATGTGTCTTAAAGTCTCTCAGTAACATTTGCAGACGTTAAATGGTCAGGGTACGCCAGACGATGAAGTGGAGTACTTCTGCAGCTTTCAGATTAAAGTTACATTTTGAAGTAGCTCTATCGCACCCATCAGTTAATACTTTAAAGTTTCGTGACCCAGGGCACCTGGGTGGCTCGGTGGGTTAAGCCTCTGCCTTTGGCTCAGGTCGTGATCCCAGGGTCCTGGGATGGAGTTCTGCATCAGGTTCTCTGCTCAGCGGGGAGTCTGCTTCCCCCTTTCTCTCCCTGCCTCTCTGCCTACTTGGGATCTCTCTCTCTGTCAAATAAATAAATAAAATCTTAAAAAAAAAAAAAAAAAGTTTTGTGACCCCAGAAAGATTTTTAGCATCGAGGATTGCCATCACCTCTTTAACATACAGGTGGTACCTCAAATTCTGATAAGGCTTACGTCCGTTTTCTCTTGTGCAAGTAAGTAGGGAAGTGTTGGGAAAAGGATTTCATGCCCGTGGGTTAGAATAGAATTGAGCCAGGATTCCTCCCAGCTGGTTGCCTCGGAAGGTGGGCGGATGTAGTATTCAGCCTCCTCCTGCACGTTGTTTGAGGCTCCTGCTCTGCGGAACCGAACACTGAACTCAGTGGAGAGCTGGTGGAGGCGGGAGAAGGCATGGGGCGTAGTGACAGGGGGAGAAGAGCCAGAGCAAAGCCAGAGTATTCATGTGCCTCAGACGGGACTGGCGTCTTTGCTTGTCCTCATGTTTGGTGACTTTCCTCGAGGCACCTGCCATCCCGTGGTGTCCGTTTCCAGGGCCCTTGGACTTCTGCCTCTCGGGCTGTTGGCTGTGAACTGACAGTTCAGCCAAGGACAGAGTGACTGGCTTAAAGCAGGCCCTGCTGAAGTCTGTGACCTTTGGGGAGGAGCGCTACACGTAAACCCATGTGATAAAGGATTCCTCCCCATTGGGCCCCCTTGAAGAGGGGGAAGCGGGACACAGGTTCTCGACTTTCTTCATTACTCCCAACAGTGATGCTTGTACGTTTTCAAATGCGCTTTTCATCAAAGGAGAAATACTGCACTCACCATCGGCTCTTCTTCCCTCCCCCATGGAGATGACATTGCAAAAATAGAAATTTGAAGTGTTGTGGAATACTTTCTACAAGAATGAATAATCGAATTAGTATGATAAATTGATCTTGCGGAAAGGAAGAAAAATAGTGGACCAAAAAGGGGGGTTTTTAAAAATGTTTTAACTGTCTTATTTCTTTTCTTTTTTTCTTTTTTTTAAATTTTTTGAAGATTTTTATTTATTTGATAGAGACATAGTGAGAGCGGGAACACAAGCAGGGTGAGTGGGAGAGGGAGAAGCAGGCTTCCTGCTGAGCAGGGAGCCGGATGCTGGGCTTGATTCCAGGACCTTGGGATCATGACCTGAGGTGAAGGCAGACGCTTAACGACTGAGCCACCCAGGCGCCCCTAACGGTCTCATTTCTATGTAACACCTGAGGTTTTATTTTAATAAAACACTAAAATACGTTTTTTCCTGGATGTAAAAAGAAAAAGTGAAGAGCAGACGATTATTACTGTTTTTGGTAACTAAGAAATAATAAGTCTACCATCAGCGAATACAAGTGCTGAACCCAGCAAGTTGTGTATTTTAAATACGTGCCGGTTTTTTTTTCTATGAAAAGCATATCTCAATAAAATGCGTAAAAAATAGTATATAGAAGGAGATATAAATACCATGTTAAGACAAAAAAGACAAGTGCTTATAATATCTGTAGTTTGCGTTGTAGCTGCTCGAGGCCACCAAGATGCATCGTCACGCGCCCCTCGCCCTGCGCGGTGTGGGGTATGCTGTGTCCAAACATTTTGGCGAAATTGATCATCTAGGACACAGGGTGATAGGCACTAGGAATGAGGTAGCTTGTTTGGGTTCTGTTCCCTTGGTTTTGGGTGTTTCCAAGTGACACAGAGAACCTCCCTCTTTCCTTCCTTCCTTGATTTTATTTATTTGAGAGGGAGCACACATGTGCATGTGTTGGGGGAGGGGAGCCTGTGCAGGGACTCCATCCAGGTGCCTGAGATCACAATCTGAGCCAAAGGCAGAAGGTTAATGGACTGAGCCAGCCAGGCGCCCCACGACCTTCCTTTTCTGTGTAATAGCTGGTCACCAGCTGCAGAAGTTTCCTTCCAGCAGTTGGCCCCCACCCGTCTGCCACGCACCAGTGTGTCTTGGGATTTGGCTGGCCTCTGCTTCGGTGGACTGTAACCTCTCCGGTGGGCCCTGACCTTTCACATGTGGTTTTGGAGGCATCCCTCCTGGACCGCTGTCCCCACAGCACGAGGAGGCTTCTGTTGCCACATCTGCCCTACAGACCCCACCTCTGGAAGCACTTTGCCAGGGTAGTGTTAACCTCCCTCTGAGGTCCTTCCCTTCGGGGCGATGTTTAGTGAAGCTGTGCCACAGAGCAGTAAAAGCACAGAACCAAAAAGTATCTCGCCTTTCATCTAACAGTGTATGTTTTTTCCTGCTTCAGAATTCAAATGGGATTTACACTGGCTTCATTAAAGTCCAGATGGAGCTCTGCAGACCCCCTCAGACTTCTGGGAAACTCGCTCCCGGTAGCAATGGCTGTATGAACACGCTTCACATCAGCAGCATGAACACCGTCGGGGAAGTAATCGAGGCCCTGCTCAAGAAGTTTCTTGTGACCGAGAGCCCTGCCAAGTTTGCACTTTATAAGCGTTGTCATAGGGAAGACCAAGGTATGTTGCCAGGCCTCAGATGAAAATGATGTCTGCTTTTATGTCTTTGTCGTCATGAGCCACAGGAACGCTGCTGGGTGTATGTATGTCAGAGCCCAGGGACAGGTTCTGGAAACTATGGTGATCCTGGCTTAACCCTTTTCCCGTTTCCTGGCTTTCCGTATTCCTGAGTTGGACACTTGTGGGTCTGAGGAGGTCCAAGGCATCCACATGTGATGGGCATTTGTGGAGGATTTTGTGATGTGTGCACCAGGGGATGGCTTTGAGTTTTTTTGGAAGCCTTAATTTTAATGCTCTTCAGGATGAAAAAGAATGCTTTTGTGCTTGAAGGTTTCATTAGCACATGCCACGTTTGATGTGTGTCTGAACAGGGGTGGTCTGGAGGACTTGCCTCCTTGGAGACTTGGAGGATGGGCAGGCGCGTGTGATACTGCACATTGCAGACTTCCTGATGTGCGTGGCATCATCCTGGGTTCTGTTTCCTGAGCTCGCCTCGCTAGCTGTGACCCGGGGGCAGCGGGGCACCCAGCCCCCCAGAGGCACATACAGTGGATGAATAACATTCTCCTCTGGGGTCTGCCTGTCTGAACTTCATGCCCACATGCAGCGAGTAGGAAGAGGATAGTAAGGAACTGTGTGAAACTGAACATGGTAGTTCAGTGCTCCAGCAGAAACTGATCATCAGTGGTGGATAACCATGATACTGGGAGTCACCAAGTGCTTGTTTGGAAATGCACAAGATGTGTGGGCAGTCCAGCTACTTAACCTCTGTTTTTTTGGGGTACAGCCTCTAGCAGCAGTGGAGGAAAATAGACTAACTTGATGTGCTAGACATAGCCTTCAGTTGTTGGGGGAGGAAATGCAGCTAGTTGCTGAGCGTGCATATTTCTCTTTGACCCCAAACCATGGGCTGGGCCCTGCAGAATACAAAGAGGACCTAGGCCAAGGTTCCTACCCTTAGGAGGCCCCAGACTTGAAGCATGGGCATTTACATCTCCAGGGAAATCAGTACCTGTGATGTGGCCGTATCCAGAAGTGCCAGGATACCATAGAGAGCTCAGATGGTGTATCCGGCAAGCTTCGTTGCCTGCCCGCTGGACTTGAGCTGCACGGACTGACAGTAATAGCATCCTGTTGAAATATTATCCTCATGGCTGGCAGAATCTTTCAGCGCTGAGGCAGTGTTAGCACCCTGTGTGTGTCCCGTGTGTGTCCCCATGGGTTGCAAGAGACACACACAGCTGTGCCTCCAGTCAGCAGAGCCCGCATTCTGACTGCTTGGTTTGTTTGCGGCTGCTCATAATTCTAAATGTATAGAGAGATTCACTCTGATTTTGTTTTCTTCGGATGGTATGTTTTTACTGTTTCTTAAAGGGGCTGCAGATGCTTTTGTAAGTGTATTATCTTGCTTTCTAAAAGGGGGAGCAGAATGAATTACAGGCCCATCCTTGGACTAACTCATACCCATTAAAGTTCATTCTTGAGGATTATTTCCTTTGTAATTGAGGCACAGTGCGTATTGTGCAGCTAGAACGGAACTAGCGTAGATTTCATTCCACCGCCGGCTGTTCACAGCGATAGGAGAGGGAGGATAGTGACTGGGTGGCTGGGTCACGGGCTGCTGCGTTGCCTTGATCCGGAGGAGGGGCTGGAACGCCAGGAGGATGGTCGGGGGGAAAGACGAGATCCTGTGTAACAGGCTGCCTGTTTGCTTACGCAGTCTATGCCTGTAAGCTTTCGGATCGGGAGCATCCGCTCTACCTGCGTTTGGTGGCTGGGCCCAGAACAGACACGCTGAGTTTTGTTCTTCGTGAACATGAAATTGGAGAGGTAAGTGATTGTTCATTCTTGCTTTACACTGTAGAGAGCAGCTGGCCCTGGTTTACTGCTTGAGTCTAGTGACTCTATTTCCTCGGGGGTGGGGAGGGTTGGGCAGGAGGAGAGAGAATGCACGCAGGTGGGCATCTGTCTAGCTGCCTGTGTTTCTTGGGAGGGGGAGAGGAGTCTGGAAGACAGCTTTCTGTGTGTTTTTGAATTGTCAGAGATGAACCCAAGGTGAGCCTACAATAGAATTTTTTTTTAAACAGTATCTATTCTCTTGGTTTATAATTTTCAGAGGTGGGAAAAGAGCAAATAAGAAATCTTTTTCCCACCTGAAGATCCCATTTCACTTCTTCTACCTCCAAATTACCCTAATGCAGCTAAACTGTGAAAGTTGATACTCTCCATATGTTTGCTACAAACATCTCCAGGCTCATTTGTTTAAAGAGAAATAAAAGGAAATGGAATTAAAAAAAAAAAAAAAAGAAGAAGGAAATGCAGGAGTTTCTCTACCATGAGAGACATAAAACTTTCTAGAATCTTTTTTTTCTTCTTGCCACAGTGATTTAGAAATTATGTTTGTATATGCATCATTTGCCATTTTGTCTCCAGGGAGGATTGAATTTAGGCCAGTTCAGTTGAAAAAAGCACTGTATATGGTCCAGCCGCCAACTTTAAAAGGACACTTGAGTAAATTCCTGGGTCTTGGGGCAAGCCATGGGTCTCCGTCTTCTGCCTGAACAAGAAATGGCATGAATTGTCCACTTAGAACATTGTGTGATGCAGTGAGAATAGTTTCCAGGTTAAAAGTTAGGAAGCCAGGGGGTGCCTGGGTGGCTCAGTGGGTTAAAGCCTCTACCTTCAGCTCAGGTCATGATCCCAGGGTCCTGGGATCAAGCCCTGAATCAGGCTCTCTGCTCAGCGGGGAGCCTGCTTCCTCCTCTCTCTCTGCCTGTTTCTCTGCCTGCTTGTGATCTCCGTCTGTCAAATAAATAAATAAAATCTTAAAAAAAAAAAAAAAAAAAAGTTAGGAAGCCAGGACTCTACTTCCTACCGGTCCTCTTGTGAGTTTAGGAGCATGACCTTAGGTGAATCTTCCAGTCTTTCAGCCCTCAGTTTTGAAATCTGTGAAGTGGGGCTAAAGACTTTTTTAAAGGTGGTTTTGAGTTACAAATTAAAAATACACGTAAACATGCCTTGTAAATTATGTAAGTTGGAGCTTGATCTGGGGAGTTTTAGGAAGATAATTCTGTCTTAACAGAATATTCTATTGTAGAAAGTTTGTTCTCCTACTCCATGTTTCTTATTTTCTTTAATAACCAGGTGAGAATTCTCCAGAAAGCCTTCTACCATTATGCCTACTTGGTGGTTTTATTCCATTTGTTCCATCTGTTCTACTTGTATTAGGTTATCTCTGGTCCTTTCCCTCCCCACACCTGGAAGTTCCCTGTCAGATATTGTTCCTGGGGCCCCTGGGTGACTTAGTCCCTTGAGCTTCCGACTCTCGATTTTGGCTCCCGTCATGGTTTCCTGGTAGTGAGATTGAGCCTGGGAGCGTTGGATGGCCTCAGTGCTCTGCACTCAGTGAGAGTCTGCTTGGGATTCTCTCCCTCTGCCCCGTCCCCTGCTTGTGTGCACGTGCTCACGTGTTCTCTTTCTCTAATTAATAAATAAATAAACCTTTAGGGGAAAAATTGTTCTGCTTAAGGCCATGATTCTCCGCCTAGGACCCACGGCCCCCTTTTGGAAGATGTTTTGTTTGGAAAACAAATTTAAAAAACCCCTTCCTGGTGATGCCAAGTATCTTTCTTGACCTTTACTGATGAATTAAAAATTTTTTCTTAAAGTGCCTGCTAGGTGCCGGGTGCTGTTGGGGAAGCAACTCAGAGTCTCCAGGGCAAGCAGCAAAGCCCAGATAGTGAGAAGCACAACAGCTGCAGTGTAGTAAAGAGTAGGTGAGGGAGATGCTTAGCAAATGATCCCCATAATTTTTAAATCTTTTGTGATCAGGGCTACCATTGCTCAGTGAGAGCTTCTCATAGGTGTTGTTCTGGGTCAGAAGGAACAGAGGAAGGAAATCATGGAAGACTTCTTTGAGGAAGTGGCATTTAAGCTGAGACTTGAAGGTTGAGTAGGAGTTTGCCCGGCAGAGTGGAGAAAGTGAGTGAAGCTACTGAGGGTGATGTAATGAGTGGGGCAGTGTGAGAGAGAGAGGGGAGCTAGAGGTGTCAGGGTTTTTCAGATTTAGCAGGAATGACCAGGGGAAGCCACCGAAGGATTCTAGCAGGGGAGGGACATACCTAGATTTGCATTTTATGAAGAGTATTCATATTCAGCCTGGCTCCTGAGGGAACAGATGGGGGAACAGAAGAGTGGTGTAAGGAGGTTATGGGTGAGTTTGTCCCTGGGCTGGAGAAGAGGATGGTGAATGCAGAGGGGGGCAGCAGAGGTAGTAGAGAAGAGCAGGCCAGTTGGAGAGCTGTGTAGCAGCTGGTAAGATTGTGGGAAGTGGAAGAATGTGGAGGTGATGGTGGTGACTGCAGGGAGAGGCTGAGGAGAGTGGTTTCTGATGCTGCTGGGGTCAGATAGAGGGGGGCCAGGTCAGCAGTGAAAATGTCTGGTGCGCTTGGGGCCCTGAGTGCTTTGGCCCCAGTGAGATCCGCTGTGGAGAGCTGTGGAGGCAGACAGAGGTGCGAGTGGGCCCGGGTGTCCTCGGAGGGCCCGGGTGCTGGGGGAGGGAAGCTGGGGAGCGCCTCCCCCCACCAAACCCACCTGTGCCGGCCCACCATCTGACTTCAGCACCTGAGTTTCTCCTTCTTGTGTCCTTGCACAGTGGGAAGCCTTCAGCCTTCCAGAGCTACAGAATTTCTTGCGCATCTTGGACAGGGAGGAGGACGAGCAGCTGCAGAGCCTGAAGCGGCGCTACGCGGCCTATCGCCAGCAGCTGGAGGCAGCCCTCAGCGAGGTGCGGACGCCCGGCTAGGCGCGCCCTCCCCTGCCTCCCGCGGCCGAGAGGCGCGGGACCTGCGTGCGCAGCCCCAGCCGGGGTCTCTCTCGCGGGGGGTGGGGGGGGCTTCCTCGCGCCCTGTGACGGCCCTGTGACGCCGGGGCCTGCCCCCTCAGACCCCGGGCTCTAGTCCCCGCTGCCTTCCGGCCTCGCCCGGCTGGGCTGCTGCCGCCCGTCCAACGGCCCTGCGGGCTCACCTCTCGGCAAGCTGTGAATCTGTGGTCTCCTCTGGGGCCATCTAGACGGCTTGGAAGCATGACTCTGGGTTTTGTTTGGTTTATCTTTCTTCCGTACTTTGTTTTAGTTGATTATGTGATGGTGAAGTTGAGCTGAAGGACGTGCAGATGATTTTTTTTAAAGCTTAATAAGGAATCTCTCTGAAGACTGCCCTGTATTGAAACTACCTGTCCGTTTTCTGTTTTCTGTCTTTAAATGTCAGAGGAAGCGATCCGTGGGAATTCAGAGGCCCCAGAAGCCGGGAACTCAGAGGCATTGAAGGGTTTGGTTAGGAGTTGGACTGAGAAGGTGAAGAGCAAGTATGGAAGAAGGCGCCAGAGGAAGTGGGGAGCTCTGCGGGAACGTGGTTTGGGTGAGGGGTGGGTGGTCAGGGAGAAAGGTGTGTTTGGTTACAGACGGGAAAGCCTTGGGTTTTGAGATGTTAAACCCATCGTGGTAGTGCTTGATGTGCTGGTGAGTAAGACGTGGGAACAGAGCCAAAGCAAGTAGGAGCTAGAGCAGAGAGAGGAGCTGGGAAGTGTGCAGCTGCCCAGAGAATGAGCGTCCAGCCAGGTGGACCTCGCAGGCCCACAGAGAGGGGGTCCTGTGGTGGGTCGCCCTCTCTGGGGACCGGTCCTGGTGCTCTCTTCTGGGGGTGGGGCGCTTCTGCGGGTGGTGGGGCCATGACCGAGGGCTAGCTCTTGTTACCTCATGGTCCCGGTCTCCCACCCCAGCTGTTTTCTGAATGGAAAGGGAGTTTGGATAGGGGGTGGCTGTTTTCCGGTTAGCTGTGAGATTTGTCAAGTAGAGAGCTCACTGCATACTTTTGTGACAATCACTCCCCTTTCCCTAGTTTCCCTTTTTCCTCCCCTTCCCCCTCTTCCTCCTCTACTTTTCCCTCTTCTCCCCTCCTTCTCTTACAAATTGCAGTCTGTTCTTCCCTAAGGTAGATTAGGGATGTGGATTATACACTCAGTGCCATCAGATCCTCCTTCCAAAAGGAGTACTTGACTGAGGAGGAGGGTGGCCAGAAAGGGAGGACTCCCTCGCTGCTGCTCTGCCACACACCAGCTGACCACACAAGAGGGGTTCTTTCTGGAAATGCTCTAACGAAAGTGCGTGTTCTACCAACCAAAGAAAGGCGTGCACAATAGAAGCCTTCCTTAAAGCAGGTTAAATCTCGTTTTTTGCAGCAATCTGAAAACAACAAGAAAGCTGTGCTGTGTTCTAAAGGGGCCTTATAATCTGTTTTTGTTTTTTGTTTTGTTTTTGTTTTTTAGTCTAGATACATTTTGTTTATAAATTCCCAAGGAATTGTCAACACTTTGGTGACACCTAATGGATTCTTTTTGAAATTCCAAGGTGCTTCATTTCTTTGCCTCTTAAGTGAACTGTGCCTTTTAAAAAATTGCATTTCTGTTCCCTTCTTGGTGGCACTTCCGACTTTGCAGAGAGCACCGTCTTGTTGCAGGCAGGTGTCCCCGTCTTGTTGCAGGCAGGTGTCCGCGGTGGTCTGCTGTGCACACACGTTACTGAGACAATCCTATCTTCCTAAGCTTTTTAAGGAGAGTTGGGGGGGAGGGGGAGTAGAACTAGCTATAAAATATGTATGGGGCACATCTTGTTTAATTTTGCATGTGACTTCTTTTTAGTGCATCGATGAGGTTTTAGTGACATTGTCATCCAACACTTTACCTTTACTGTTCAGGGAATGCCTTCATGATTTTTTATACTGGTTTTACTGTTCAGACTGTGGCTTGGGTGTGAGTATACTGTTATCAACCACCTGGTCTTTGAATTGCCCACCCAGTAAGCTTATATTTTGTGAAGCATTGGTTTTTCAGATTAAGACACTGTTAGAACCTAAAGTAGTAGCTGATGGTTATCTGTGAATTTTTTTTCTTTCTTTTTTCTTTTTACTTGAAGTAGATTGTCTAAAACAGGCATCCTCCTCTCTAGTATCCAGAACCTCGCTTGTTGTCGTGTGCACTACAAGTTGCAATTTGGAAAACTTGCTGTATTGAAATTGTCAGTACATAGTTCTTGGAACACTGACGTTTTCTCCCAAACACTGGTTCCTGCAGCAGCATTTTTCATGCATAAAAGAAGAAAAGGCCACTAGGGCCAGAGATTTTTAAAAATCACTGTACAAATTCTTATGTTAATTTAAACTAAGCTTTGCTGTAATACTGTTTTCTCTTCCAACATGTGATGGTACCAGAATGTTGTTAAAAATGAAGGGGGTAGTATTGCAGGGGAGCATTTTAAATCACAGAAGTAAAAAAGTTATAATATTTATAATTTTGATGAGTTTATTTTAATAGGGAAGATTTTTCTTCCCTGCAGTTGTTTCTGGAATGGCAAATTGTTTCCATTATTAAAAGTCGAAGTTGTTAGCTGGTGTCCATGTGTTTTTATTTGCGATAATAATATGCCCGGTAAAAGGAGGTCGCAGGAGTGGGACGAGCTGCTTTTGTGGACCCATGAGGACATGTGCGGGAACGCAGGGACTTAGTAGGTTTGAGTGGGAGGCATTTGTTCTCTCAAGTGTTGCTTTTCCTTTGTCTTACTCTCTGGGGAAGGAAACCCTCGCTGAGTGTCTACCCGTACAACACATTCCTAAAACAGTTGTTCTGATTGTGGAATATACATACGTTCAAAAGTGTATAAAGCATGTGAACAAAGAATATAAAGTGGATGCCCTGTGACCCCTTCCAAAAACAGGAGGGTCTCATTAGTTCCTTAGAAACCCTCTCCCTCCACCTTCCCTACCTGCCTTTAGTTCTCTTGTCCTTGAAACAGACCACTTTCAACGTTTAAAGTGTATCTTTTGGTCAGCATGACTGTCCCACACAGGATGGTGGGATGGGGGAGTATTTGGGGGGGTCGGTATCTGTGAGTGGGTAAAGGCTCTGTGTGTTCCTCTCCTGTGCCTGCTCTAGGCAAGCATTTTTACTGCTACACTGCCCCCTAGAGGTGGTGGTGAAATCAGACCAGGGCTGCACCTGTTGGTGAGGGGAAACGTTTCCAGAAAAATACCATAGCTGTTTGAGAAGTGAAAATATTATGATAGAGGGGCACCTGGGTGGCTCGTGGTTAGGCTTCTGCCTTCAGCTCAGGTCATGATCTCAGGGTTCTGGGATCGAGCCCCGCATCGGGTTCTCTGCTCAGCAGGGAGCCTGCTTCCTCCTCTCTCTCTGCCCGCCTCTCTGCCTACTTGTGATCTCTCTCTGTCAAATAAATAAAATCTTGAAAAAAAATATGATAGAAAATGATGGCTTTGTATAGATCTCTCTGATGAAATATCCAAAGGAATCTCATTTGTTAGTTCAGCCTGGGTTACTACCCAAGGTGCACGGGGAGGTTTTTTGTTTGTTTGAATTTTTATCCCTTAAAGGGAGTTAGCTTCCTGCCCTAAGCTTTTTGTCAGAATTTATCACCAAACGATAACCTGTTTAGATTTTCTTATTTTGCAGAATCCTCAAGAATGGTATCTTGCATTTTGTGTTTGAAAGAATGGGGAGGGGCACCTGGGTGCTTCAGTAGGTTAAGCATCTGCCTTGGGTTCAAGTCATGATGTCAGGGTCCTGGGATTAAGTCCTGTGTGGGGCTCCCTGCTCAGCAGGGAGTCTGCTTCTCCCTCTTCTTCTGCCTTTCCCGCTGCTTGTGTGCTCTCTCTCAAATAAATAAAATCTTTCTTTCTCTCAAATAAATAAAATCTTAAAAAAAAAAAAGGCGGGGGGGATGTCTCTGTACTGGCAAATTCACACGAAGTGTTCACAGTGTGCCAGGCCGTATTCTCCAAACCTTAGTACGTATTAACGCCTTTTCTCCCCTGTGAGGTAGGTATTGTCAACATCCCCATCTCACAGATGAGGCGGCGCACTGAGTTCCAGCAGCTTGCCCACCGCCACGCTAAGAGAGCGGCCGAGCTGGGTCCTGGCCCCGAGCAGCCCGGCCACTTCGCTCCCCCGGAAGCTCCGTCCAGTTTTCCGATGCTCCTGCCAGCGGGAAGTCCGGGATGTTACCCGCACTGAGCGGTTTGTCAGAAAGTCAGCCTCGGTGCGGCGGGGGTGTGTGGGGCGTGGAAGGGCAGCCTCGATGTCTGAGTGCTCTGTCATCCTTGTGTGGTGTTCATTCAGCATACCACTGAGGTGGTGGTGGGTTAGCACTAACTGCCCCCCGGTGTTTTCATTCCGCAGGTTCTGTTGTGCGGGAGGCTCCCGGGGCAGCTAGCCAGGCCAGTGTTCCCGCAGCGGTTGGTACCATCGCTCCCGGCACCACCCGAAGAGCCGCCTCGGGGAATGCAGAGTTCCCGTTCGCAAAGGCTAGAGCTTTCCTCCCCCACCAAGGATGGGCCTCTGCAGAGGAACACGGGAAACCAAGTATGGAGTCTTGAAAGCGCTCCCTTGTGTGGTGCGTACAACCGCACAGTTAACCAGGTGTGCAGAAGAGCATTTTTGTACAGGAACTCCGGGAGGGAAGCGGGGGGCACGGGAGTGGGCAGCAGTAAAGAACTTTCCAGGGCGATGTCATCTCCAGGGTCGTGTTTTGGGTTTTTTGGTTGGCCCTTTTTGGTTTCACTTTGTTTTTCTGGCAGAACTTTCCCTCTAATCCTGCAAGGTGAGAACGGCAGGGAAGAGGACAGACCCTTTTGATCTTAAATAACAGTTTCCAGAGACCGCTGTGACGCACGTTTGGCTCAGGCGGGACTTGGCAGCAGCTCAGCCGCCAGAGGCCCCTCTCGGTCCCCTCTTGGAAGTGGGAATAACTGACATTCTTCCATGTTTACACACGAACAGCAGAACACCCAGGGCTCTTGGTATCCTTCCAAGGAAACTGGGGTTTTGGCTTTGTTTTTGGAAGGGAGTTACTTTAAGTGGAATAGTTACTTTCAGCCTTTCTAAATGAGCCTCACCTTTAAGGCAGCTGGGTCTTTAGTGGCACAGATCGGGGGTGCTGGCAGCCTCCCCTTGTTTTTGCCACCCTTTGTTGGCAAGAGGGATTAAAGAGATCCTGCTCAGTTCCTTTCTCTGAAGTGGGGTGCCGGGGGGGCTTTGCTCGTGAGGGCTCTCCGAGAGGGCAGGGCTCAGAGAGGGCGGGGCTGGGGGATAGAGGGACAGAGAGAGAATCTTAAGCAGACTCCCCCTGAGTGCAGAGCGTGACCAGGGGTGTGATGCAAGGCTCAGTCTTACACGGGCCTGGGACCGTGACCTGAGCTGAAATCAAGGATTGGAAGCTTAACCGACTGAGCCACCCAGGCACCCCCGAGGGCTTTCAGATCGTCAAGTGTGATAGGATTTGTTTAAATTACAGGAATTCTGGAGCAGCACACTAGAATCCTTGAATTGTTAACTATTGCTGGTAGGAAAGCAACAGCTTAAACTCCAGTGTTTTTTTTTTTTTTTTGATTAAGATTTTATTTATTTGAGAGACAGAGATCACAAGTAGGCAGAGAGGCAGGCAGAGAGAGGAGGAAGCAGGCTCCCCGCTGAGCAGAGAGCCCGACGCGGGGCTCGATCCCACGACCCTGAGATCATGACCTGAGCTGAAGGCAGAGGCTTTAACCCACTGAGCCACCCAGGTGCCCTTAAACTCCAGTGTTTTATACTGAGCTATAAATGGGGTCTTCAGATTCTTTTCAGTTTCAAATGATTTTTCCTTGCATGTGTAATCTCTCAAGGAGCATGTTGAACTCAGTGACTTTTAGGTAGTCAGGCATACATCTAATGCCTTATCAAGAAAAGACCCTTGTCAGAGAATACACGGGCAGCCATGGTAACTGGGGACTTCAGGAAAGTCCAAGTTCCATTGACTTTCTTCTGGATAAACTTTCTAATTGGCAGTTTACATGCGTTGGGGAGGGGAATGCGTCTCAAGGAAGACAACCGGTGAGGGTGTAGGGGTGTGGGTGAGGCCAGGAACAAAGTTTCTGTTCCCTTTGTCACCCTGTGTCCAACGCCCCAGCTTGCTTTATACAGTTCTGTTCTTTTGTACCTAAGGAAAGGGAGTAGAGGCACAGTGGGTCTCACAGAAAGTTTACTTGTTAGGAAGCTGGTGCTTGGGAGGGGGCAGTTTAGAATCTGTTGGAAGAACTTTCAAGGCAAAATGATGTTCCCATGCGATTCATGGACTGCACCAGACCTATCGGAGGTGCTCATTTTATTTTTTTATTATTTTTATTTTTTACAAGATTTTATTTATTTATTTGACAGAGATCACAAGCAGGCGGGGGGGCGGGGGCGGGAAGCAGGGTCCCCGCCTGAGCAGGGAGCCTGAATTCAGGGCTCCATCCCAGGACCCTGAGATATGACCTGAGCTGAAGGCAGAGGCTTAATCCACTGAGCCACCCAGGTGCCCCTATTTTATTACTATGTTTTATTTTTAAAAAAATTTTTTTTTAAGATTTTATTTATTTATTTGACAGAGAGATCACAAGTAGGCAGAGAGGCAGTCAGAGAGAGAGGAGGAAGCAGGCTCCCCACTGAGCAGAGAGCCCGATGCGGGCCTCGATCCCAGGACCCTGGGATCATGACCTGAGCCGAAGGCAGAGGCTTTAACCCACTGAGCCACCGAGGCGCCCTATTACTATGTTTTAAAAGATTTTTATTTATTTGACAGAGAGAGACACCGCAAGAGAGGGAACACAAGCAGGGGGAGTGGGAGAGGGGAAAGCAGGCCTGGATCCCAGGACCCTGAGTTCACCACCTGAGCTGACGCTTAACTAACTGAGCTGCCCAGGTGCCCTTTTTTTTTTTTTTTTAAAGATTTTATTTATTTATTGGAGAGAGAGAGAGAAAGAGAGCATGAGGAGAAAGGATAGTGGGAGAAGCAGACTCCCCACTGAGCAGGGAGCCCGATGTGGCACTTGATCCCAGGACTCCAGGATCACAACCCAAGCCAAAGGCACTCAACCACCTGAGCCACCCAGGTGCCCAGTGCCCTAATTTTATTTTTTAAATTTTTGTTTTTTAGTTTAAATTCAATTAATTAGCATATACTATATTATTAGTTTCAGAGGTAGAGGTCAGTGATTCATCAGTCTAATACCCAGTGTCATTATATCACATGCTCTCCTCAATCCCCATCCCCCCACCTGCTTCCCCTCCAGCAACCCTCAGTTTGTTTCCTATAGTTAAGAGTCTCTTATGGTTTGTCTCCCTCTCTGATTTCATTTTATTTTTTCCCTCCCTTCCCCCATGATTCTCTGTTTTGTTTCTTAAATTCCACATACGAGTGAGATCTTATAGTTGTCTCTGATTGACTGATTTCACTTAGCATAATACCTTCTAGTTCATCCACATCATGGCAAATGGCAAGTTTTTTTTTTTTTTTGATGGCTGAGTAGTATTTCATTGTATATTTAAACCACATCCTCTTTATCCATTCATCTTCAATGGAAATCTGGGCTCTTTCTGCAGTTGGCTACTGTGGACTTTGCTGCTATAAACATTGGGGAGCGCATGCCCCTCTGGATCACTACATTTGTGTCTTTGGGGTAAATCTTCAGTAGCGCAACTGCTGGGTCCTAGGGTAGCTCTTCTTTCAGCTTTTTGAGGAACCTCCGCACTGTTTTCCAGAGTGGCTGCACCTGCTTGCATTCCCAACGACTGCAGGAGGGCTCCCTTTCTCCGATCCCCAGAGGTGGCAATTTTAAAAAGGCAGATTTTTCCGCATCCCACCCCAACGCTGAATCTGTAGGTCTAGGACAGGGTTTGGCGAATCTGCCATTTTACCCAGCACCCCATACATGTTCAAGTATTAACTGCATATCTCCAGAGGGTTTCGGGGGCTGAAGGGAGACATCTGTGGACACAGGCATCCCTCTTATGCTTTTAAAAATGCACCATTTTTTACTGTAGTTGACACAGTGTTACCGTAGTTTCAGGTGCACAACATAGTGATTCAACATCTTTGTACAGCGGCTGTGCTCACCACAAGCGAGGCTACCCTGTCACCACAGAATGCTACTAGGATGCAAGTAACGATATTCCTACGCTGTCTCGGTTCTCACCGGATGTATTCATTGCACAATTGGAAACCCATGTCTCCTACTCCCCTTCACCCATTTTGCCCAACCCCCCATCTTCTTCCCCTTTGGAAACCATCTGCTCTATTTATGGATCGGTTTCTGCTTTTTTGCTCATTTATTTTTTTAGATCCCACCCATATGTGAAACCACAAGGTATCTGCTTAAACAAGGTCATTTTAAACTAAGTAATGGCAAGTCTGCAGAGGGGCTCCCTGACCTTTGGCCCTTGGCCCTGGAAAGAAGTTTTACATAAAGTAGCACCCTGTGCCTCTGACCACAGCTGCTTGGATCTTCGACTGATACAGGCTGTTGATCAGTTAGACTCTCTCAAGGTTTTAAAATCAGCACAGGAGGGGCGCCTGGGTGGCTCAGTGGGTTAAGCCACTGCCTTTGCTCAGGTCACGATCTCAGAGTCCTGGGATCGAGCCCCGCATCGGGCTCTCTGCTCAGCAGGGAGCCTGCTTCCTCCTCTCTCTGCCTGCCTCTCTGCCTGCTTGTGATCTCTCTGTCAAATAAATAAATAAAATCTTTAAAAAAAAAAATTAAAAAAAAAATCAGCACAGGAAGTCAGCAGTGTCATACTGTGACATAGTCACATACAGTGTCATAGTCAGCAGTGGGTACTCCCAGACCTCGAGGGCCTTGTGTCAGTGGGGGAGAAAGCGTGCAGAGAAAGCAGGAGAACGGGGCCAAGGGGAGCGAGGGAGAGGCTCTGGCCTCCGTGAGGGGGAGAGTGAGTTCAGAACCTACCTGCTACGTCAGCTGTCACATGCTCACGGTCCCCTCTTCCCCTGTGTTGTGTCCTTTGTCTGCACGCCGGTTGTGCTAACGTGCTCATTTCCACAGTGGGACCAAGGATGGAAAAAGGGAAATTTATAGCACGAAGTTCCTGTTAGGAAAGATGAAGGGCGTCAAATCTCTGTTTTTCTTCTTCTAGTTCTTAGGGCGGAAGCTCTCCCAAGGTAAGGAGGAGAAAGGAAGTACTGAAGAGTGGTAATAAGCGAAATAGAAAACAGAAACAAAACCAACGCCACCAAAAGCTGGTTCTTCGAGAAGCTGAGCAGAATCAGTAATCCTCTGACGGGGCTGCTGGGAAAGAAAGCGAAGGTGCATGTTAGGAATATCAGGAGTAAGAGAGGTTGACGTTGCTGAGGATTGTAGATACTCTCGGGAGGTTCATATTTTAGGCCCGAAACTGCTGTTACTGTGTTCCCCCAAAAAAGTGAGCTCTGCACATTCCTGACTCTGCCTAGTTGGTGAGTTGCATGCTTAGTGCCGATGCTGCTACTGCTTCCAGCATCTCGGTTCCCAGCAGTGATCTGTACGTACATTTCGTGAGTACGAGCAATGGTATTCTAACACCACTTAAATTTACCTTCATATTACTGGAAGGACAGTAGAATTCAGGCTTATGAAAATGAGAACTATGATTAAGGTTCCCTCCCTCTCTACTCTCAACACCATCCCTTTTTCTCCCTCTCTTCCCCCTTTTTTCCTCCTCCCTCCCTCCCTCCTTCCCTTTTTCCCTTTCCCAGTCAACAGCTTGGAATTAATTTTAATTACATTTAAAAAAGTGAGTCAATCTGGGGCACCTGCCTGGCTCTAGAACATGTGACTCTTGATCTTGGGGTTGTGACTTCAAGCCCCATGTTGGGTGTAGAGCTTACTTAAAAAATAAAACAAATTCTAAAAAGGAAAAAGTGAGTCAGTATGATTTACCATTGGGTTCTGTGATGTCTGTATTCTTTTTTTTTTTTTTTAAAGATTTTATTTATTTTATTTGACAGACAGAGATCACAAGTAGGCAGAGAGGCAGGCAGAGAGAGGAAGGGAAGCAGGCTCCCCGCTGAGCAGAGAGCCCGATGCGGGGCTCGATCCCAGGACCCTGGGATCATGACCTGAGCCGAAGGCAGCGGCCTAACCCACTGAGCCACCCAGGCGCCCCCCTTTTTTTTTTTTTTAATTTTATTTATTTGACAGAGAGGGAACACAAGCAGGGGGAGTGGGAGTGGGAGAAGCAGCCTTACCGCTGAGGAGGGAGCCCGATGCAGGGCTCAATCTCAGGCCCCTGGGATCATGACCTGAGCTGAAGGCAGAGGCTTTAAACCCACTGAGCCACCCAGGCGCCCCGATACCTGTATTCTTATAGCCACCTGTTTAACTTTTCACTTCATATTGGTTCTGTTCTTTGAGAAAAAGAGACTTGAGTAGAACACGAAGATTTTAATTTCTTTCATTCAGTGTGTATCTATAAATCACCCTGAAGATGGTAGGTATTGGGTGGATTCTGGTGGGAAAGAGCCTCCTGGCCCTTCACTTTGTGGAAACCAGTCCACGTGCAATACGAACTGGTATATGTTGGGAAAGTACAGAGTGGTATGAGCATTTACAGGGTTGGAGAAGCTTCCTTCTGGAGGTGATGTAGAGCCACTAGCTTAAGGATCGGTAGGGGTTGCCTCGCAGATTCCCTAACTTACGTGAACGTTCTTTACACAGTGGGGACTGGTTTCTGGAGTCCTTTTGGCAGTATGTCTTATCAGTGTCACTCTTGCTGGTTTTGCTCCGTTATGAGAAAAGGACTTGAGGGCTAAAACACAGTCTCTAAATAAAGAGTTCATCTTCGGCAAGGGCAGAGTTCAAACTAACAGTGGCCATCGCCCTGGAGCAAACCATTTTTCCCCCTGTAAAGTAGAGAGAGCCTTGGCTGTTCGCTTGCCTCCCAGGGCTGATGTGAGGACCAAACACCATGATGAATGTGAAGGTATTTTTGTCTCCTATAAAGCCCTATATTGTGTAAGGTTACTGGTATTGTTTTCCAGGTTCTTTTTTTTTTTTTTTTAAGAATTTTTTTTTTTTTAAGATTTTATTTATTTATTTGACAGAGATCACAAGCAGGCAAAGAGGCAGGCAGAGAGGGAGGAAGGGAAGCAGACTCCTTGTTGAGCAGAGAGCCTGACACGGGGCTCGATCCCAGGACCTTGGGATCATGACCTGAGCCAGAGGCAGAGGCTTCAACCCACTGAGCCACCCAGGTGCCCTTTTTAAAAGATTTTATTTATTTATTTGACAGAGATCACAAGTAGGCAGAGGGGGGGGAGGAAGCAGGCCCCCTGCTGAGCAGAGAGCCCAACGTGGGGCTCGATACCAGGACACAGATCATGACCTGAGCCGAAAGCAGAGGCTTTAACCCACTGAGCCACCCAGGTACCCCTGTTTTCCAGGTTCTTGTTCCTAACATGGAGTTAATTACTGGCTGCTTTACCACTGGGCTAAGATGCTCACCTATCCTGTTGACACTAAAATTC
The DNA here is from genome assembly GCF_902655055.1 of Lutra lutra. NCBI lineage: Eukaryota > Metazoa > Chordata > Mammalia > Carnivora > Mustelidae > Lutra > Lutra lutra. The sequence continues at coordinate 92,556,978 of NC_062285.1, forward strand.
ATCTAGAAGCATCACCTAGGATGCAGTTTCCAAAAGGGACATTTTCTGAAGCAAAAACATTTTTTTTTTAAAAGATTTTATTTATTTATTTGACAGAGTTCACAAGTAGGCAGAGAGGCAGGCAGAGAGAGAGAGAGAGAGGGAAGCAGGCTCCCTGCTGAGCAGAGAGCCCAATGCGGGACTGGATCCCAGGAACCTGAGATCATGACCTGAGCCGAAGGCAGTGGCTTAACCCACTGAGCCACCCAGGCACCCAAGCAAAAACATTTTTTATTTGTTCTTCAAACTCTGGCTTAGGAAGGGCAACAGTTAAAGCAAATCTGAGAACACTCAAGATTCCAAGGGTGATTGGTAGGACCCAAGTAATCCGCATTCAGTGTCGTCCCTCGCACTGCCTGTAAATACGGTGCCAGAGTAGTGTGGCCTGTCTTCCTGACAAGTCACAACCACTGTGCTCAGAGCTGCTGGGACTGGGGATCCCTGTGCTGTCCGCTCCGGTGAGGCAAGAGCGACACTGAGAGACCCAGACCAGAGGGCCACCCATAGGCGCAGCCCGGGGACTTCCCCCTTGTTTCTAGTCGGTGTGGTCATGCGTGTGAGAGCAGCACCCCCCCAGCCCCCTCGGACAGGACTCTCCCTGGGGACCGGGCTTACCATCTGCAGTGCTCAGCATTTCTTAGTCCATCTGGAATCAGCTGGTTGGGCAGGTTTTGAGACAGGCCAGGGCTGCTCTACAGGCTGACCGTGAACCCCGGCAGTCGCTAGGGCCTCCCGCGGCACCACACAGGGCCAGATGACCTGCGCGGTGCTGAGGACCAGACTTGGTACACCAGGCTTCATTTTCCATGGGAGCCACCATAAAGGCAGAGCTGTAGGTCGAAGGCTCCCCTGACAGATGACAACGTTGGCGAAGAGAATCCCAGGTGTCATGTTGATCTCAGGCCTGATGACATTGCTGCTCGCCTGATCTGAGAGGTGCTGGCAGATGGGGGTACTGGGGAAGCCACGTATACAGAGGAGCCATTTCTCAGACTTAAGCAGGACAGACTGCACTGCGTTTCTGAGCTACTTGGCTAGCACTGGGACGAGGCAAAGGAGTGGTAGGGATGATCGTGTTTTGGACAATGGGGGGCCTGGCTTCCCAAATCAAGTACCAAGTGTCCACGTGCTGTAGCCGCTGAAAGAGCTGGTCACCCCCCACGCAGCACTCTCTCCCCTGCTCAGCTTCTGGGAGGTACAGAGACGTGCTGGAGAGAAGACTGGATTTGCGACTGGAGCCTGCCAGCCCAGAGTCCGTGAAAGTGTTTTCCAACATGCGCTGAGAACATCTAAGCAACCATTCCAAAGAAGCTTTTACTTGGTTTTGGAACTGTAGCTGGGAGCCTGTTTATTTATATTCTTCATGCACATAATACATGTAAAACTCTTTGCCACCTTGGAGATAAGGTGAGCCTCTTACCACTAGACAGCTTTGTCCTGTCTTGGGTACCTACAAAGAAAGTTATGGTTTGTCTCCCTCTCTGATTTCATTTTATTTTTTCAAATAAATTTTATTTTTTTGCCACTCAGTTTTGGCAAAAAGCTTGCCTGTTTCCTTCTTGGTAAACAAGTTTTGTCATCGTATCAGTCCTGTATTGCTGCATATTACTTCCAAATCAGCTTAAACACAGATTCTATTGCATGGTTTCTGTGGGTTTGGAGATGGGAAAGCAGCTTAGCTGGATGGTTCTGGCTTGGGTGGCTCTTTGGGAGATGGTGGTTCGGGGGCGGCAGCCCTGGTTAGCACCCTAAGCCTTGACCGGGCTGGGCTAGAGGATCTGCTTCTGAGAGGGCTTGCTCCCCTGGCTGGCTGGCAAGGTGGGGCTGGTCATTTGCAGGAAGGCTCAGATCCTCACCCAGACCCAACCATAGGACTGCTGGCGTGTCTTCGTAACATGGCAGCAGGTTTCCTCCGGAGTCATCCAAGAGAGAAAAGAGAAGCGATGAGGTCTTCCGTGATCTAGCTTCGGAAGTCACACGGATCCCAGTATCTTGGCTGCTCGGTTACCACAGCTGTTCTGGAAATACATGAGATCTGGAGAGAGGAGCTGTTTTTGGCTTCTTTTCCAACAGCCATGCTCTGGAGTGGGATAAGAAACCACTGCATGGTAGGGACACCCCCCCCTTCTTAGTCTGAAACTAGTTTCCCTGTGAATCCAGGTACTAGGGACAAGTCCTCCCTCCCACCCCCTTTTCTTGCAGTCCGTTAGTACTTGCTTTATGTATTTAGATGCTCCTATGTTGGGCGCATAGATGCTACAGGAATGTTTAGAAACATACCCTCTTGGGGCGCCTGGGTGGCTCAGTGGGTTAAAGCCTCTGCCTTCGGCTCAGGTCATGATCCCAGGGTCCTGGGATCGAGCCCCGCATCGGGCTCTCTGCTCGGCAGGGAGCCTGCTTCCTCCTCTATCTGCCTGCCTCTCTGCCTACTTGTGATCTCTGTCAAATAAAATAAATAAAATCTAAAAAAAACAAAAAACAAAACATACGCTCTTGTTGGGTTGACCCCTTTACCATTATGTAATGTCCTGCTTTTTTTTTTCTTTGTTTAGATTTATTTGACAGAGAGAGATCACAAGTAGGCAGAGAGGCAGGCAGAGAGAGAGAGAGGAGGAAGCAGGCTCCCTGCTGAGCAGAGAGCCCAATGTGGGGCTTGATCCCAGGACCCCGGGGTCATGACCTGAGCTGAAGGCAGAGGCTTTAACCCACTGAACCACCCAGGTGCCCCTGTCCTGCTTTATATGTTAGCCTTTTTTTGTTTTGTTTTGTTTTGTTTTGTTTTTTTTAAGATTTTATTTATTTGTCAGAGAGAGAGAGGGAGAGAGAACAAGCACAGGCAGACAGAATGGCAGGCAGAGGCAGAGGGAGAAGCAGGCTCCCTGATGAGCAAGGAGCCCGATGTGGGACTCTATCCCAGGACACTGGGATCATGACCTGAGCCGAAGGCAGCTGCTTAACCAACTGAGCCACCCAGGCGCCCCATGTTAGCCTTTGTTTTAAAGTCCATTTTGTCTATATATAGCTGCTGCCTTGATCTCTTTTGGCTCCTTTCCATGGAATATCGAAATTTTTTATCCACTTCAGCTGTGTGTATCCTTAGAGCTGAAGTGAGTCCCTTGTCGGCAGCATGTGCCTGGGTCTTGTGTTTTTTGTGATTGGAGAATTTAGGTCTTTTCCTTTTTTGAAAGTGGGTTCCACGCTGGATGTGGGGGTTCAGCATGGGGCTGAACTCATGACCCTGTGATCAAGACCTGAGATCAAGAGTTGGACGCTCAACCGAGTGAGCCACCCAGGTGTCCCAGGTTGTTACATTGAAGCATTGATACGTATGTACTTAACTGCCATTTTGACATTTTAAATTTATTATTTTCACTGCCATTTGTTAATTATTTTCTGGCGTTTTATAGCTCCTGTTTCTTGGTTTCTTCTTTTGTAGTTTGGGGACTTTTCTGTATCTTCTACTGGCTTTTGTATGGTGGTTACTATGAGGCTTAGAGATAACTTCTGTTTCTACCAGTCTAAATGGATAATTTAAGTTTGAACACATTTTTATTATTACCCCCCCCCAATGTTAGGTCACATTTTACAACTTTTATCTTGTGTAGCCCTTATTATACTTCTGTCTTTTGATCTTCTACTACCTTGAAATTAATCCATGACCTTTAGTATATATATCCCTTTACTGGTATATTTTCAAGTATCTTGTGGCTAATTAGCACCCTTTTGGCTTAAAAAAGTCCCTTTGACGTTTTTTTGTAAGGGCAGTTTAGTGGTGATGAAATCTTTTAGCTTTTGCTTGTCTGGGAAACTTCCTCCTTCAAATCTGAGTAACTTTGCTAGAGGAGTATTCTTGTTTGGAACTTTTTTTTTCAATCTATATACTGTCCTAGATGTCAGAAACGGAGTAATTCCATTTCCTAACTAAGCTCGCTGCCTGGTAGTGTAGGCATGTGTATGGATAATGGAGGAGGGAAAAATCCTTCTTAGATCAGAGACAACAGAGTTTAACAGAAAGATGGCTTTGTGAGCTTGGATAAATTCAGCTGAAGGAAAAAAACCTATTCTGTAGAGGTCTTCTATCACAATAAATACTAATTACAAGTATTCTCTGAATCTCTCCATCCTGTCAGCATCAGTCAGACCAGATTAAGAGAATATATTTAAGATTATTTTAGAGGGGGAGAGTGTGTGTGCATTCATGAGCGAGGGGAAGGGCAGACAGAGAGGGAATGGATCTCACGCAGACTCCCTGTGTAGTGTGGAGCCTGATGCAGGGCTCGATCTCATGACCCTGAGACCGTGACCTGAGCTGAAATCCAAAGTCAGATGCTTAACTGACTTGAGCCACCCAGGCTCCCTAGGTTAAGGGAGTATTTATGGATCTCAGTTCTCCTGGGTACAAGGTGGTCATGGAAGTTTCCTCTGAAAAACCCAGTATTAGAATAGTTTACTATCTCCTCTGTGACAGTCCAGGAGCAGGCTCCCATGTCCCATATCTAAATCTTGTCTTCTGTGGGAATTCCTAAGCCATCCATGGAGGTCTTAGCACAGGGCTTCCAGCTTGGGGACTTGGGGTTCTCTGGTTGTCTGCTCTTCCCACAACACACTTCAGGGTAAGCACATGACCAGCCTTTCAAGCCCCTTGCTAGTACAGAAAGATGAAACAAAGACCAAGTTTTATAGGGGATGTGGTTCAACAGGGCAGTGTACAGTCTCAGTGGGAATAGGTGGGATAAGGCAGAAAAATGGATGGGGCACCGGGCTACCTCAGTGGGTAGATAGCATCCAACTCCGGATCTTGGGGTTGTGAGTTTGAGTCCCACATTGGGTGGAGAGATTACTTAAATGAAATATCTTAAAAGATTGATCTGGTAGAGTCTATACTTGGCCTTACTTTGTCTATACAAAGAAATGTTTTTTTTCGTTAGATTCACCTTGTGATACACTCAAGTTACTTTTTTGGAATTTACCCAAGCATTAGCGGAATATATAGAAATATACTTCTTTTTAGACACTTTTAAAAAAGATTTTAAGTAATCTCTCTACCCAATGTGGGGCTTGAACTCATGACCCCAAGATCAAGAGCCACATGCTCTACTCAGTGAGCCAGCCAGGTGCCCCTCAGTTTGTTAATTAATTAAAAGATATATTTGACAGAGATCACAAGTAGGCAGAGAGGCAGGCAGAGACAGAGAGAAGAGGAAGCAGGCTCCCTGCTGAGCAGAGAGCCTGATGCTGGGCTTGATCCCGTGACCCTGGGATCATGACCTGAGCTGAAGGCAGAGGCTTTAACCCACCTAGCTGAGCCACCCAGGCACCCCTAATTTTTAAAGATTTTGTTTATTTGACACACAGATCACAAGTAGGCAGAGAGGCAGGCAAAGAGAGAGGGAAGCAGGCTCCCTGCTGAACAGAGAACCCGATGCGGGGCTTGATCCCAGGACCCTGAGCTGAAGGCAGAGGTTTAACCCACTGAGCCACCCAGGCACCCCTCAAATTGACAGTGATCTGGCAACTTTATGGTTGTCCTCGAACATCCTGTTTTTCTACTTGGTTTTCATAATTTGTAAGATATGAGGCAACCTCTTAGGTCAGGGATTGGCAAATCCTGGCCTGTTTGGTAAGTAAAATTTACCAAACATAACTACTCATACTAAGTACTGTGTTCCAACAGCAGAGGTAAGTAATTGTGATAGAGACATCCCTTGAAGAACAAGTCTGTCAGCCCCCATCTAAAGTCCTTTGTTTAGGGCACTACATCACATGAATGGACATCAAGGGAAAGCACCTTGGAAGTTAAGCTTACTTGTACCTAATTTAAAGTCTGCTAGGATAAGACTTTTCCTGCAAAGTGGTAAATGCATAAAGATTTATCATTTTTCTCCATGGTGCTCATTTAAGGCTATCGGTCAGCAGGAGAGCATGTACAGGAGAGCTTTCCAGGTAGAGACTACAGCATCCAAGGAGGAAAGGTCTGTTCTTCAGTCTTAGGTGAGTGACAAAAAGATTAACCGGCATCTTGTCAGAATGTCTACTTGTGGACTAAAACAAAGGACACATTCCCACTAGAACAGAAATAAATTTTAATTTGTTGAAAAGTGCAGCAGTGAACAGGGTCTTTTGAAGGGCACTTTCTAAGTCAGGTGACTGAGATGACACAAAGCCAGGGCAGAGTAACTTTTAGGAACAGATGACACAAACACAGGAATTCACAGAGGTCATGGGACCTAAGTGGTCAAAGTAAAGAACCCAAATACTCCATCTAATTCATTGGTGGATCAATGGTGGAAATATCCTTTGCTTTACCTTAATAAGGACCCTGGAACAGGCTATCTTCTTTGTTAAAGCACTAATCCTTAGACACCAAAAATAAATTTAAGAATATTTCTCACAGATCAAGGTATAACTTCCACGGCTATGGTCAGTATTTTGTACAAATCCTTAGTATTGTGAATTAAAACATTTTACAACAGTACTGTTGGTCAAATTCAAAGATGCTCAAAAGGGGTTCTCCACTGGATATTTGAGGGGAAGCTTTTAATAGGAAATCTTATAAGGCAAAAATCTCTGTTCATTCCTGTGGCCTTGGGTCACTCCTAATGGTTATACAATTTTCTCCTCTGAAGGGCACCAACCAGTCCAGACCTGGCCTTCGTAAAAGAGAAAATAATCAAAATCCAAATTCATACAGTTACGAGAGAAAGAAGCCAAGCCTCTTGCAATGTGTTCCTTGTACATACATTCTGTAAAGTTCAGTGCATTTGGTAGTCTGCTAGGCTATGAACTTGAGAGATGATTTTAGTACAGATCCAGAATGAAGCCAGTCTAAGAAAAAGTCAGATTATAGGCCATTCCCAAGTTAGTAGGAAATGTACCAAATACAGGAGGTACACAGAGCGGGCATCCCATCCCCACCACCCGAACACGGTCCGCTGAGTGTTCAGAGCGGTGTGGCAAGGTTCCTATGGGCAGCGGTCTTGGGTCACTCTTATGACTTCACCTGCTCTCAGGAGCCAGCATCAGAAAACTGAATAATAGGACATCACAATATAAGACCTGGTAAGAGTTGGTTTCTTTTTATTCGGGAATAACTATGGTCAACTTTGAGTAAGGTAGAAGTTGACTGATTAATGTTAAGAATCAAAGTGTAGAATAAAGCTGATACCCATATGTAACATTGTAGTTTGCTTTTTAATCACATAATATGTAGAATATCTTCCCCTAAAACATTCACAGCAGAGGTGTTCATTTTACTTGCCAGTTTCACCTCTAAATACCACCACAGTTACTGGGATTGCATGAGGTAAAGGAACAACCCAAAGGCTATTAACCCAACATGGCTCCAGATCTGGAGTTCTGATAGAGATGTTGCTTACAGCCATGTCTTACAAAGTGCTAAAAGCTCGACCTAAGACCTTAAATAAAGCTAAAATCCCTATTGCCTGAGTTGAACAGGTTATAAACCACAGCTCTCTTCCTCCTCCCCCTGCTGTTCCAACCACAGATTAGCTTTCTTGTGAAGAAACCAATAGAAACCAGATTGGTCTTGGAGCCCAGAAACCTACTAATGTAGGAAACCTCCTCAAGGTCTGGCTTTGACAGGGGAACAGTGAATGAGGCCCAAATTACGCGAGACTCCAAACCCTCAGGCAGAACTTCTCTACAGGGGAAGAGAGTAGGGTGAAGCAGGCTGGAACTCCTCGTCACCTGTGCTGGAGGAACAGAATGTCCACAAAATGCGGTGTCAAAACCAAATCCAGGCTCCTGCCACACAGGCACTTACGCCGTCCCAGCTGCAGCCCTTCCACCCGTCAAGCTGTGAGCCTGGCCGCAGAGGCCTTCAAAGGGCAACCTTCACCAGCCCTTAGAAGTTCTTTCTCTCTGCTGAGATCCCTAAGCCACTTTGTTGTTCAGATCTCAGAGGGGTAATAATCAAGAGAAGAGACGTTCCCTCTTGTGGTTAGCGTGTGGTGAGCAGCCCCCTGGAAGGAGATGGCTGTCACCTTTTAGAACTACCTGGAATTAGCCTTTACCGAAAACTTACTGTTCTCTTTCAGTGTAGCACCAGCCCAGAATGCAAAAGAAACGAAAACAAGAAAAACCCAACAACAGAAAACAGTGCTTGGTTGACAGGTTTGGAATTTGTGACCTTATCACATTGTGATGTGGATATTATAAACAAAGTATTTCCACTAATCTGACAACGGTGGTACTTCTTGCTCTGATGGTTATTCAAGGCGTGTGATGTTGGTATTTGTGAGAGTGAAGTGGTTGAGCTGTAAAATATTACCCCCGCCCCCAAAGTACCGCCGTTTATCTGAGTGGACTTACAGATTCAGACTGACCACACGGGGAATCATCAGGAACTGGAACCCCAGGAAAGGGAGCATTTGTGATTAGCTGAACGAGGGATCAGGGCCAGCCATCCCTGACGGAGGGGCAGAGTTCACAGTTTAACACATTGCACAAGGTGGTCAGCTGACTGGGTTGCCTTTTCAGACAGGACCTAGAGCCAGTCCAGAAAGTCTTCCAGGCGCGGTCTTGCGGACTAGCTACAGATACCTACTACAATCACTTCTTCAGACAGAGGCGTGCGGGGACCCAGTGCAGAGGTTGCTACAGAGGAGGTTTTGAAAACCTTCGAGTCCTGACACTGCCATGATTGTTGAACATGAGACGAGGATCAAACCTGTATCTGGGGAGGGGAGAAAAAGGATGTCACATTAACCCGAGTTGGCCACTGAGTACTTCAGTCAGAATGTTCAGTGGGGGGACGCCTAGGTGGCTCAGTTGGTTAAGCAGCTGCCTTCGGCTCAGGTCATGATCCTAGTGTCCTGGGATCGAGTCCCACATTGGGCTCCTTGCTCGGCGGGGAGCCTGCTTCTCCCTCTGCCTCTGCCTGCCATTCTGTCTGCCTGTGCTCGCTCTCTCTCCCTCTCTCTCTGACAAATAAAATCTTAAAAAAAAAAAAAATGTTCAGTGGGAAGGATGGCAGGAAGGAAGATTAAATGAACCATTAAATCACTAAGGAAGGAATCCAGTAGCAAAGTCTGTAGTACAAAACAGAAGCACTGGATAATGAAGAGCATTTCCAGCACAAGGAAGCAAGCATAGAACAATGTAGTGAAAAGCAAAGAGGAGAAAAACAAGGTTATTCTTGGAGAGGCATTAGGAGGCAGCAAGATTTGAGGTGGGTTTTTTTTTCCCCCCTCTTTTTAGGGGCGGTTTGGAGGCATCCTGAGGGTTTAAAGCAGCCTAATGGCAGTCTAGCCCTTGCTGGAACCCTAGCAGCCGCTTCAAAGCCCTTCCATTCACCGTTCAGACAGAACGACAGGTAAGAGCACAGGTGTGCATCTCAGACACAAGTAGTTTCCATCTGGCTCATCATGAACTGAGGTAGGTCATTAACCTATGGCTACCACTAAAATAGTAAGGCAGTTCAATTTCTGTGAAATATCTGCCATTCAGCTTTTATTCTTTTCCTTCTCTGGTAAAATTAGATTAGCTGGAAAGACAATTTACATGTGTAGTCTAGACATAACACTGTATTTTACTTTTACCTGCAATTTTTTGGGATAAACTTAACCAGCATTATTTGAGAACAAGGGTGAGCCATACACTCTCTGTCCCAACGACGCAACTTAGTTACTGTATGTAAATGAATGAATGTGGCTATTTTCAAAGGGTGGTGGCTGGACTGGGCCTATAGGATCTAGTCTGCTGACCTCCATTTTCAGAGGATTCCACAGGCCTAGGTGTGTGGTGGGAAAGGATAAGCTACTGCTAAGGAATTTAAAAGCAACCAGGTGGGTGAAATAGCTGAGGCTAACACGAGGAAAGCCGGCATCTACAGTCTCGGTTATAAGCTTCATAGCAAGACAATTAAATTATAGTTTCAACAAACAATGCTTGCCTGGGAGTCAGGAGGTCTTGCTCTATCAGCTCTAATGGCGACGCTTGGGCAAATTTACCCGAGGGCTCAGCGCGGCTGCTTGGACGTTCTGTCTTCAGTCCTAATGCTTCAGGCCTGATGCTCAGCCTCCATTTGAGATTCAATTAGAGGATGGATTTAAGTTCCAAGAGTCATCCAGAGACTGCTCTAGACATCTCATTTTATTTGATAAAACATTCTGAGCAAAGCAGCTGCTGGAAACCACGGAATCATCATGTGTCAACCAGAAGTCTTGTGTTGTACTTTAGAGAATGAATTTCCTACCTCAAGGAATGGGCCTAAGTGAGGCTGCATTTCACTCACCTGGAGAAAAGCTCCAAGCTGGGCAGTTAGAATGCTTGACTGATGAGTGCATTAACAGGGTTATCCATATAAAAGAAGGCTTAAGTGATATAAAATTAGGATAAATATTGTCTTTTTATATTGTTACCTAGTTTGCTGGCCTCCATGTCTCTCTCTGACTCTATATGCAGCATTTAGGAAAAGTGGGGTTTTTTGGGTTTTTTAAAGATTCTTTTTAGAGAACAGGAGCAGGGAGAAATGGAGGGGAGAGAATCTTAAGCAGATTCTTGTTAGCTGAGTTCAGAGCCTGACGCAGGGCTCAATTCCATGAACCTGAGATCATGACCTAAGCTGAAATGAAGAGTTGGGTGCTGAAGAGAGCCACCCAGGTGCCCCTACATTTCTTTAATAAACCATCTATAATCCAGTTTCTCTGCTCATCACATATATTACTAAGTTGTATATGGTAATATTGTAATATACAACTTAGTAATATATGCTTATATATTACTGAAGACAGCTCACACAAAGCTAAATAATTGAGTTACTACTTAAGTTACTATTTTCCATCAGCTCAGGACATCAATCAAAATAATCCTTTTCTGGTGAAAATTCAACTTTAGAGTTCATAGTCTTCAAGCATAAAATGCCAAGTTTCTTGCTGTAGGCAGCTCAAATTCATGGTGTGCTAAGACACAGGGTCACTGGAGAGAAGTTATTTCAGAGTAATGAGTGGGAGGATGAGGGCTGGCTTAGTAGATGATAAAAATTTTTTCTCCCTCCATATACTACGTGGTCTTACACGCATTTCAACGTTTCAGAGTCTATACCTTCTAATTCATTTTGTGTATTTAGCATATTAAATTTACTGGCAAGCATTTAAGTTTCTCCAATTGGGGTTTCTGAGAAGTGAAATGAAGGCTTATCCTCTTGGAAGTGCTAGGGAACAGGGCAGCACTTGGTCGGCTTACTTTAAAGAAACACCTGTCACCAGTGCAATCAAGTTGATACCATGACAAGAATCACATGAGGAAGGGGAGGGAGGAGAGTCCCATGTGGCAGCGAGCAGGGCTACGCCTCCAGTTAAAGCAGCAACTGGCACTGGAGAGCAGAAGTTTCAAAGAGCTTATTTTCTCAGCACAGGAGGTGAATGCACGAAGATGCAGTATTCCTACTACAAAGGAGAATAATGAGAGAAACAGCTCAGAGCCAAAAGGACCCCTCAGGCTGCCTCTGGCTTCAAGAATGGCATGATTGCTATAGACAACTTGTCAAAGCCAGTGAAGACAGTGGAAACTTACCCAGGGTCAAACACTCCTGGAGTGCGACAGGTTGGTCCAGAACAGGACTGTAACATCATTAGCCGGTAGTTCATTTTTCCTAAAAGCTCTGGGTCTATACTTTTAGCAATGTTCGTGATTTGGTCTGGATCTGCAGTCAGGTTATACACTTCTACAAATACCTACAAGAATGAAAAGATGGGGGAAGGTTAAGAGCAAGCGTTATAGTTGAAGTACTCCCTGTGTGCGTGATTTCTAAATGGGAAGGGACGAGGTGGACAATGCAGTGCCCAGGAGAACACCATCTGGTCTTCACATCCTCAGAGAGCCCAAGGGTAAACGCAAGACCACAGAGCATGTTCTCGGGTTAAGGGACTTCAGGTTCAAGGCCCACATGCTGGAAACGGGCCTCCAGCACACCCTGTGCTTTTCGGCAGAGACAGGAGGACAAATTTACTATCTTTCATAATAAAAGCAGAGAAGAGAATGCAGGACCCTCAAACAGCAAGGTCTCAGAAAGTAGACTCAGTACTAATACTGTTACAGAAGTGAGATTTGACATTTGAAGGTTTATTTTTGTGTTAGAGTTGTTAAGACTCAGATGAGAATAAATATGAAAGTACTCTAGCCTGTGTTGTACAGATGCTATAGTTTCGTGTTTTAAAAAGCAGTTTTGGATGTCCGACACCAACTGGGAAAGGACACAATCCCATTATTTCTGACACTAGACAGATCTAATATCACTATTATCTCCCCTCCCCCCAACTCTGTACTTTATTCTCCAAGGGACAGGCCAGGAAAATGACCAACATTACGGGGAAGGAGGAACAAGGACTGATTCTGAACGATGCTCTTCTGCCTGCTGCCCACAGTGCTTCTGACCCACAGACGAGAGGTGAGCTAGTCCATTTCCAAGAAACACAGTGAGTGTCGGCTCCACAGGGCAAGATGTGGGATGCCAGATGGACGCGTTCTGATAAACAGCGTGAAAGCATGAAGGACTGCAGGGCGGGAGGTCTCGGTCCATACAGGTCTCTGGGTGCTACAAGCCACCTTCTCACAAGGATGGCGCCTCTGGTTTTGCCTTTGATTGCCCACTGCTCATCTATTTGAGCAGCTCTGGGCTAGGCTGTTGTGGGAACCAAAGTTTCTGAACAAGCTGGTTGTTAGCCTTCTGGCAAATGTCCCAACTCCTTTTACCTCCACAGAAGTTGAGGTGTCTTACTGTGGCCCCAAACTAGCAGGGAAGCAAACAGAGCAGGCACGCAGCAATCTGAACAAGTGGACGGTGCCTTTACAGTGTGTGTGAGTGGTGCTAGGGGTGCAGAAGAGCCCATCCAGAAAGGGCACAGTTAGAGAAATGCAGTATGGCTTTGTGGAATTCTGTTTTTTGGTTTTTTTGTTTTTTTTTAAGATTAGAGAGAGCAAGCACACATGAGTTGGGGGAGGGCAGAGGAGGAGGGAGAGAAAGTTCCCAGCAGACTCTGTGCTGAGTGTGGGGCCCAGTCTCAGGACCCTGAGCTCGCAACCTGGGCCAAAACAAGAGTCAGACACTTAACTGACTGAGCCTCCCAGGCACCCCTCTATTTTCTGAACTGAAGGAAGCCTTAGTAGAAGTACAGATAAGAAACCTATCTTCCTTAGGAAATGGCCTTGGAATTGTTACTCTTCTGCTACCTCGACCAGCCAGCAGAGCATCGGCACTAGCACGCAAGGGGGTGGGGGAGACAGAGGGCCTTCTTACCTCCTGGTCATCGAACTCACAATACTGTAAATTCCACTGAGCCGACAAGGTCCTCACACAGGCGTAGGTGTTATTGTAAGCATCTTCACAGACACAGTCTGGGAAACATTGCTGTAGGGATATTCAGAAAGTCAGATCAGGAGAGTTCTGTAGGAACAAATACCACCTACCTACAGGGTCAACCAAGTTGGCTCAAGCCAGACCTACCACTGGATAGAAATTAGGGAACTTTCCACAGAGAAGTAAATCAAAGGTAGATGTGGGGCTTTGTTCCTTACTTGCGGCTCACTTGATTAAGGAAGGATGTTTGTGCTAGTTCTGCTTACAGACTCTTGCCATCACCGTCTGCTAATCTCATGACAAGAATGTGTTGTAGTGAGCAACTGGAAAATGGATGGGATAGATGCTAAGGAGACGAAATCAATCTCCTAGGAGTCACGTCTAAGGTCTATCAGGAACTGTCATCTTAACAGGTTGGAGAAAAAGGCTCAAGCGAGCTCTGTGGAATCAGCTGCAGATAACTTAATGTTTTCATGTTGTCCTTACCGACTTCCTTACACTTTGGTATCGGGCTTCTCTCTGGAGTTGACTTTCCTATTTTGCATCATCCAAAGTGAGGCCAACATTGCTCCCACCACCTTCATGACCAGCCTGACTGCCACCAAGCAAGACACTTATGATGGCAGTTACATATAACTGTGGTGACCCCGTATCTCTTCTGAGAGCTGCTGCTAACCTCCCCCATAAACAATGGTACCACTATTGGGAAGGGGAGGAAAACAAGAAGGGGAATGAAAAAGAATATGGGTAGATACATGTGCTGGTTAGGAAAACTGAAGAATTCAAGGTGCACATTCTGACAATAGGTCAGAAACATCATTTTCAGGATTACTAAATTTGTCTGGTCTACTAATTTCTAGTCAAGTGACAAAGTCAAGTGAAAGAGGACCAAGACTCAGATTAAGGGTTTTAATACTTGACACATTTAAGCCAATGCCTTGCTGTGCTACTGGTAAGAAAACTGTCTAAGCCAACTCAAGCTACTACTCACAGATACTCCAGGACTCAGCAAAGGACAGGTTGGGTCGGTGACATTACGGCCTTCTCCTTGATATTCCACCAAGACATCTGATCGCCAAGTCAGATTGCTGGCACCTTTCTGGAAGAAAGAGCAAAAGTGGTTTCTGTGAGGCGTACAGACTGTCATTAGGATCACAGAGTTCTATTCTGCTAAAGGGGAGCGGCAGGTCAAAACGAATTGGACTATTCATTCAGTAGCTGCAGAGAATGGGAAAACCTGATGCAGATGAAGGCTTCTATCATGTTTGGTATTTCAGAGCACTTACAGATGATAGAAAATGCTTTGAGCATTAATACCTCTGTGAAGCAGGTTGGAAATGGAAACTATACACTCTTAAGAATTCTTCTAGGGACACCTGGCTGGGGCAGTTGGCCAAATATCTAACTCAGGTCTGATCGTGGGGTCGTGGGATCAAGCCCTGTATTGGGTTCATGTTCAGCGTGAAGTCCACTTGGGTTCCTCTCCTTTGCTCTACCCCCCCTCCCAACATGTGTTCCCTATAAAACATTAAATTCTTCTAAACCTATCTGATGAAGAAATTTATAGCCAAATACACACAAAGCTAAAAATTAAATATTAAAAAAGGCTAGTGTGCTAAGGACTATAACAGGTTCTAAGTTCATGGTTGGAATGAAGATACCATACATATAGAACTCACTTATTCTTCACTGTGCATTAGTGGAGTGAAAGGAAAGAAGCAACAGCACTTGAAATGGGAGAGTTTAAGACAGGAACACAAATGGTGAAAGGAATAAGGTTAAAGTAGTGAAAGGAAGTTTTGGATCTAAACAACAATATGAGCATGGTTTCCCAAAATCCAGCTTTTAGATAAGGAATGGAGAGAAAGGGTGGTCATTAGAATAAAATCAAGGCTGTGCTTTAGAAAAATCATCCTAGTGGCAGAATTTAGAGATGGAGTCAAGAGATGGAGGATAGGGAGATCAGGTTAGAATGCGCTCCTAAAATGGTCTACAGGCTTACTAATCACAGTCTGGCTTGTGGTGGTAAAAAGGAGAGGGGAGGCCCAAAATGGAGTCACTTGTACTAAACTCCACATCAACAAACCAAGACTTAACACCTAAGCTAGTTGCAGTTGCAATCAATCCTCCAGGAATGTAACTTCACCAGTCAACTTGGAATTAGCTGGCTAGCACCAATGAGGTACTCTGCCCCACAGACCTTCCTGTTCCCCTCGGGAGGGTGACCTTAGCTGAAACAATGCATTCTTTGTTAATAATTTCCATATCCACCCCTTTCCACTTTAATAAACTTTTCCCTTTTCTACAGCTCTACAGAGGCTACTACCTTCTATCACAGATGAGTTGCTGCCTGATTCATGAATCACTGAATAGATTTTTAACAGATTGGATGGCAGCACCAGGAGCTGAATCAAACCTCTGACAGCATACTGGGACAATGAGAATCCTGGGAATGATGATACTTGCAAACCTATTTTTTTTTTTTTTTTTTAAAGTAGGTTCCATGCTGGGCATGGACTTGAGGCTTGAACTCACAACCCTAGATCAAGACCCAAGCTGAGGGGCGCCTGGGTGGCTCAGTGGGTTAAAGCTTCTGCCTTTGGTTCGGGTCATGATCCCAGGGTCCTGGGATCGAGCCTCACATCGGGCTCTCTGCTCGGCAGGGAGCCTGCTTCCCTTCCTCTCTCTGCCTACTTGTGATCTCTGTCAAATAAAAAAATAAAATCTTAAAAAAACAAAAACAAAAACAACCCAATCTGAGATCAAGAATCAGATGCTCAACCAGGTGCCCCCTTACCCCCTCACAAACGCATTTTTGAGTTCATGGTCCTTTCACCATTTCTGAGGTTCCAAATTGTGATCCTAGTGTAATTGGCTTTCCAGTCCAGGACTTAGTCACCTTCAGCTGGCAGAATGTTCCATTCAGAACCCAGTTCCCCAGCCCTTGGTTCAATTTGCAATTCCCAGTTATTTGGAACCTCTTTCAGTCCACAGTCCCTATTTGCTGGAATTTGCTGGTTTAGTCCATGCTGGGAATTGCTGGTGGTACACACAGCCTTCTCTTGGCCAGTCCCAGTAAACCTTTCTTAGTTACTACTAGTATGTTAAGGCACATTTTTTTTTTTTTTTTTTTTTTTTAAATTTGACAGAGCTCACAAGTAGGCAGAGAGACAGGCAGAGAGAGAGGAGGAAGCAGGCTCCCTGCCGAGCAGAGAAAGGCACATAATTTATTTGTCATCTTTTGTGTACATAAAAGCTATTGCTAATGAGGATTTTGGAAGCCAAAAAGCCACAAAAATGAGTGGACATGAGTATCTTACAGTGCCTGTTGTCCTTAAGACGACTCTTATGATAGGAAACTGGTCATGAGATTGGTTACATGGACATTTGGTCACCCACCAACTTCAAGAAAATTTCTGTGCAACAAAGGTACACTGTAAAACACCAACCCCCAACCCAGTGGCACATCCCTTTTAGCTACTTAGATTGGCACTGAGAAATCCAAAGTCTTAGCTAATTAAGTCTAGTGTACTGGCACACTTGTATACTTTGTATCTAAAAACTATGGTTCCTGAAGTTAGAAGTATCTACAAAAGTGGCAAAATCTTACTAAAAACAGTCCAGAGTTAAAATGGGCCTTAATGGGGACAAGTAGACCAGATCCCTGAGTTAGGAAACACACTTGACCCTGGCACACCTGGCACACAGCTCAGACAGCACCAGAACCTTCCCAAGTGACCTCTTGCTGTGCCACACACAGTGGGAGGCTTTGCCTGGCATGAATGCACCTGCGGCGGGGTGGGGGGAGCAGCTCTGCACAGGAGCGTTCCTGCAACAGCTGCAGCTGGACTTCGCAGCGAGCAGCACTGGAGCTACTGCAGCCGCCGCACCGGAGAACTGCCCCTGCACGCCGGGGAGTCCACACCAACCACAACCCAGCCAGGACAGGAGGGTGTGCACACCCCACATGGACATCCCCGGGACACATGGCTTGGGTGACCTAGGGAGTTGGCACTACTGGGTCCCCTAGGATGCCTTTGGCATAAAGCCACTTCTTTAATACCAGGAGATGTAACTGATGTACTTAATACGTAGAAACAAATATATTTAAACTGAGAGGAAAAATGAGACAATAGGTTTCAAAGAAAAGAGCCAAGACAAAAACCTTAAAAAAACAAAACTAAACAAAACAAAAACTGGAAGAAACACACATGCAGGCTAAGAGCAGCATGCAATTAAACAACCAACGGGTCAACAAATAAGAGAAAAAAAATACCCCAAGACAAATGCAAATGGGAGCACAACAGTTCAAAACATAGAAGACACAGCAAAAACAATTTTAAGGGAAGTTTAGGGGTGCCTAGGTGGTTCAGTCAGTTACGCGTCTGCCTTGGGCTCAGGTCATGGTCCCCGGGTAATGGGATGGAGCCCTGCATCAGGCTCCTTGTTCAGCAGGGAGTCTACTTCCCTCACCCACTGCTTGCTCTCTCAAATAAGTAAAATCTTTAAAAAAGAAAAAAAGAGGTTTTTTTCTAAAAAAAAGTTTATAAAAGTATATATATATATATATATATATATATATATATATATATAAAAGTTTAAAAAAAAAGTTTATAGTGATACAGGCCCACCTCAAGAATCTAGAAAAATCTCAACTTTACACCTTTATAAAGAAACTAAAAAATGAACAAAGCCCAAAGTTAGTAGACTAAAGGAAATAAAAAGATCAGAGCACAAATAAATGAAACTGAGACTAAAAAACAACAGAAAAGATCAGCGAAACTAAAAGCTGGTTCTTTGGGGTACCTGATGGCTCAAATGGTTAAGTGTCTGCCTTCCGCTTGGGATCCTGGGATTGAATCCCCGAGTTGGGCTCCCTGCTGAGTAGGGAGTTTGCTTCCCCTCTCCCTCTGCTTGCCTCTCTGCATACTTTTTCTTGCTTGCTCTCTATCAAGTAAATAAAATCTTTAAAGAAAACCTGGTTCTTTGGAAAGATAAAATTGATAAATGTTTAGTCCGACTTACCAAGAAAAAAACAGAGACTAAATAAAATCAGAAGTGAAAGAGAAGTTACATGGAAAGGGACAACTTACAAGAAACGGGTAAATCCCTAGGAACATACAATTTTCTAAGACTGAATCAAGAAGCAGGAAATCTAAATTGACCTGTTACTAGTAACGAAACTGAATCAGTAATCAAAAAACTCCCACCAAACAAAAGTGCAAGACCAGCCTTCACAGATGAATTCTAACAAAGAAGAATTAATATGTATCCCTCTGAAACTATTCCAAAAATCAAAGAGGAAGGAATGCTTCCAGACTTGTCATTCTAGAAGGCTGGCACTACCTGGATACCAAAACCAGACAAAGATACCATACACACAAATTATAGGCCAATATCCTTAATGAACCCAGATGCAAAAATCCTCAACAAAATGTCAGTACACTGAACTAAACAATACATTAAAAAAGATCATATGCCATCAAGTAAGATTTATTCCATGGATGCAAGGATACAAGTCAATCAATATGATATACCACATTAATAGAAAAATCAGGGGCACCTGGGTGGCTCAGTTGGTTAAATGTCCGCCTCTGGCTCAGGTCATGATCTTGGGGTCCTAGGAGCAAGTCCTGCATCGGGCTCCTTGCTCAGCAGGGAGTCTGGTCTCTCCTTCCCTCTGCCCCTCCCCACCACTACTCATCCTCTCTCCCTAAATAAAATCTTTAAATGGTCAGCTCAGTAGATGTAGAAAAAGCATTTGATGAGATTCAACATTCATTTATAAAAAAAACTTAAAGTGGATATTTAGGGAACATTCTTCAACATAATAAAGGCCACATACGACAAAACCACAGCTAACATCATAGTCAATGGTGATAAGCTGAAAGCTTTTCTCCTAAGACTAGGAACAAGAAGACTACGATGCCTACTTTTGCCACTTTTATTCAACATAGGATTGGAAGTTCTAGTCACATCAGACAAGCACAAGAAATAAAAGGTGTCCAAACTAGAAGAGAAGTAAAACGCTATTTGCAGGCAACAAGATAACTATATATAGAAAACTCTAAAAGATTCCACCAAGAAACTATTAGGATAAATGAATTCAATAAAGTTGCCAGATACAAAATTAATATACATTAACTGGTTGTCTTTCAATATACTAATAATTTACCATGAGAAAGAGAAAGAAAGCAATCACATGTACAATTGCAGCAAAAAGAGTACTTAGGAATGATTTAACCAAGCAGGCGAAAGACCTGTACTCTGAAAACCGTTAAGACAAGGATGAAAGTGGGCGCCTGGGTGGCTAAGTGGGTTAAGCCTCTGCCTTCGGCTCAGGTCATGATCTCAGGGTCCTGGGATCGAGTCCCGCATCGGGCTCTCTGCTTGGCAGGGAGCCTGCTTTCTCCCCTCTCTCTCTCTGCCTGCCTATCTACCTACTTGTGATCTCTCTCTGTCAAATAAATAAATAAAATCTTTAAAAAAAAAAAAAAAAGACAAGGATGAAAGAAATCAAAGATGACACAAATAAATGGAAAGATACACCACACTCAAGAAACCGGAAGACTTAATATTGTTAAATGTCCATACTACTCAAAGGAATCCACGATTCAGTGCAGTCTCTACTGGCACAAAAACACACACACAGGTCAGTGGCACAGAATAGAGTCCAGAAACAAACCCATGCTTATACGGTCAATTAATATTTGACAAAGGAGGCAAGAACATGCAATTGGGAAAAGATGGTCTTTTTTAAAGACTTATTTTAGAAAGAGAGAGCAGGGGAGGGACAGAGGGAGAGGGAAAGAGAAAATTCTCAAGCAGATGCCACACTGAGCTCAAAGCCTTACGTGGGGCCCAATCCCACAATCCCGAGACCATCACCTGAGCCAAAACCAAGAGTCAGACACTCAACCGACAATGCCACCCAGGTGCCCCAAGACAGTCTCTTTAATAAATGGTCTAGGAGAAGTAGACAGCTACATGCCAAAGAATGAAACTGGAGTACTTTTTTTTATACCATACACAAAAATAAGCTCAA
Organism: Lutra lutra; assembly: GCF_902655055.1. NCBI lineage: Eukaryota > Metazoa > Chordata > Mammalia > Carnivora > Mustelidae > Lutra > Lutra lutra. The sequence goes on from NC_062285.1 coordinate 92,577,380, forward strand.
AACTGATCAAAGACTTAAACCAGAAGCATAAAACTCTTACAGGAAAACAGGAATATTTTTTTGGGCCTGTCTCCTCAGGCAAGGGCAACAAGGCAAAAACAAGTGGGACCACGTGAAACTAGAAAGCTTTTGCACAGTGAAGGAAGCAACAAAATGAAAAGGCAACCTACTAAATGATATAACTGATAAAGGGTCAATGTCCAAAATAGACCTCACACAACTCAGTACTTTAAAAAGTCCAATTAAAGGGACGCCTGGGTGGCTCAGTCATTAAGCGCCTGCCTTTGGCTCAGGTCATGATCCCAGGGTTCTGGGACTGAGCCCCTCATCAGGCTCCCTGCTAGGCGGGAAGCCTGTTTCTCCCTCTCCCCGTCTCCCTGCTGGTGTTCCCTCTCTCACTGTGTGTGTCTCAAAAAAAAAAAAGTCCAATTAAAAAGTGGGTAAGGACCTAAGCAGACATTTCTGCGAAGATGACATATAGATGGCCAAGGCACATGAAAGATGCTCACATCACTCATCATCAGGAAATTCAAGTGAAAACCACAATGAGATCACCACACACTTATCAGAATGGCCAATGTTCAAAAGACAAGAAATAACAAGTGTTGGTGAGGATGTATAGAAAGCGGAATTTCCGTGCACTTTTGGTGGGAATGCAAAATGGTGCAGCCACTATGTTAAACAGTATGGAGGTTCCTCAAAAGTTAAAGACAGAACTACCCTATGATCCAGTAATCCCAATACAGGGTATTTATGTGAAGAAAATGAAAAGACCATTTGGAAAGATGTATGCGCCCCCTATGTGCACTGGAGTATTTACAAACACCAAGATATGAAAGCAACCTAAGTGTTCACTGACAAATGGATAAAGAACCTGTGGTGTATATATACAATGGACTACTACTCAGCCATCAAAAAGAATGAAATCTTGCCATTTGAGACAACATGGATGGACTTAAGAGGGTATTATCCTAAAGGAAATAAATCAGTGAAGGACAAATACCATGACTTCACTTACATGTAGAATCTAGAAAAATCAAATGAACAAAACAGAAGCAGACTCAGATACAGAGAACAATCTGGTGGCTGTCAGACAGGAGGATCATGAGGGGGTGGGCAAAATAGGGGAAGGCGATAAAAAGGTACAAACTACCAGTTATTAAATAAATAAGACACACAGATGCTGATGCCGCACAGATGCAATGTGCAACACAGGGAATACAGTTAATAATGCAGTAACTTTGTACGGTGATGGAGGGTAGCCAGATGAACTGTGGTGATCACTTTGTATTGTATACAAATGTTGAACACTATGTTGTACACATGAAACTAATATAATATTGTACATCAACCATACTTCAATTAAAAAAAAGAAATGTATTTGAAAGTAAGGGTTCCTGAATTAAAATGGAAAGAATGGGATACCTATTTTAATTGGTATACAGAGGTTTCCAAAAGGCTTCAATATTCCAAAATAGCCTCACTAGAAGATTCATTTCAAAAAGACCGAGGAGAAATTAAAGACACAGAGGCACCTAAAATAATGGACGATAGGACTGACTTGACTCCTCGCTCCTCTCTGTCCTCCTTTATGTGAGTACTCATGTTTTACTAATTTTTTAAAGGGTTTTATTTATTTGACACAGAGAGAACACAGCAGGGGGAGCTGAACAGGGAGAAGCAGACTCCCTGGTGGGGCTTGATCCCAGGTCCCTGGATCATGACCTGAGCCGAAGGCAGATGCTTAACCGACTGAACCACCCAGGTGTCCCATGTTTTATTCATTCTGTCAAAATTACCTTTCCACTCTGAAGAGACTATTAAACTGTTACCTTTAATAATAAAATCACCTGATGCTGCAAGTGATCCTTCTCAGATTTATTTCACTCCTTGGTCAAAGACCAAACTAGGGGCCATAGCTAAAGAATTTCCTAAACCTACGGAAAAGCCTTGAGTTTTCTGAAGAGTTTAGAATCCTTACGAGTGCCTATGACCCCAGGCTGCCAGATCTTTACCAGCTTGTACACATGTTGGTAGAACCTCGTGAAGGCCAAAAATGGATTTGGGAAGCAGAATGGCATAATCCCAAGGATGAGAGTCAAGATCCTCAATCACCAACGAAGTCCTCTTATAGACTATGAAAATTTGGAAATAAATCAACTGATATTTTAAAAAGCCATTCTGGGGGCGCCTGGGTGGTTCAGTGGTTAAGCCTCTGCCTTCAGCTCAGGTCATGATCTCAGGGTCCTGGGATCGAGTCCCACATCGGGCTCTCTGCTCTGCGGGGAGCCTGCTTCCTCCTCTCTCTCTCTCTGCTTGCCTGTCTGCCCACTTGTGATCTCTCTCTGTCAGATAAATAAAATCTTAAAAAAAATAAAAATAAAAAAAAAAAGCCATTCTGAGTCTTCCCTGCCTGCACAGATTGCTCTATTATCCAAACATGGAAATAAAAGATGAATCTGTGGCAGAATCCCAAGGCTGTTTGGAAGTGTTCTTACTATGGCACTCCAGATTCCATACAACCTGTTCAAGCTGCCCTATTTGCAAATGGATTATTTCTTGAGATAAGTGGGTTAATAAAAAGGCAGAACATAGGATGAGAGGCCACTGGCTTGACTGAACTTGTGACCACAGTCAAACACTCTGAGAGGACTTGAACCAAAATCATAAACAAAGGTCCGCCACACTAATGGCCTTACTGGGTCTCCCAGATCATACCCTCCTTGAAGTCCGTCATCAAATGGCTGGCCCAGGGTCCATTTTCTCATTTGTAATCAACTGGTGCACTTCAGAGAAACTGTCCTCAAAGGTCCTACACAAATTCCTCGATGCCCCCAAGGAAGAGCTCCCATATGGGCCATCTCCAAAACTAACAGGGCTCCAAGGAACCTTCCAGTAAAACTGCTATCAATAGTACCGTAAACGTCCAAGGGGAAAGTAAAATTAATCAAGCATTTTGCTAAATTCTAGTAGATACCAGGGCTACACACTTTCTACTTTAAACTGCACTCTTGGGCACCTGGGTGGCTTAGTTGGTTAAGCATGCCCGACTCTTGATTTTGGCTCAAGTTATGATCTCAGGGCCATGGGACTGAGCCCCCCCATCAAACTGTGCTCAGCACAAAGTCTGCTTCAGATTCTCTCTCTCTCCCTCTGCCCCTCCCCTTGCTTGCATGCATGCTCTGAAATACATAAAATCTTAAAAAAAAATAGGGGCGCCTGGGTGGCTCAGTGGGTTAAGCCGCTGCCTTCGGCTCAGGTCATGATCTCGGAGTCCTGGGATCGAGCCCCGCATTGGGCTCTCTGCTCAGCAGGGAGCCTGCTTCCTCCTCTCTCTCTGCCTGCCTCTCTGCCTGCTTGTGATCTGTCAAATAAATAAATAAAATCTTTAAAAAAAAATAATAAACCCCACTCTCACAGGACAGCAGATCCCTCAGAGTAGAAAGAAGGTTTATATACCAGGGGTATCTAGTAAAGCTCTGACAGAATTTCTAGCTCGACCAGTACAAATGACTACGGGGCATTTTACTAAAGCCTCCTTTTTTGCTCTGTGATACAGCCCCAATTTATTAGGTAGAGATCTCCTTTCTAAATTAAAATGGCTAATATATTTTGCTTCACATTTGTGACTTCACCTTAGAATTTCCTGACCAACCTGAACTTACATTTTGTTTTAAAGATTTATTTATTTGACACACACAGAGAGAAAGAGATCACAAGTAGGCAGAGAAGCAGGTGGAGAGAGAAGGGAAATAGGGCCCCACCTAGCAGAGAGCCCAACACGGGGCTTGATCCCAGGACCCCAAAATCATGACTCCAGCCGAAGTAAGATGCTTAGCCAACTGAGCCACCCAGGCATCCCTGATCTTATATTCTTTATGATTGGTCTTTGATAGAGATGAGAGGTAATTCCAACAGAAATTCCCTAATTTAACTGAGATGCCTGAAAAATCTGTGGGCTACTTCCAATTCTGACATTGGGGGAATAACAAGTACAGAGCCTATAGAAATTCCGACAGACAGAACTAAACCTACTTCTGTATTGCCCTAATATCTATTAAGGCATGAGGCCATATAAGGCCCTACACCTTGCCCAGGGGTTAATCATTTCCTGTTCCAGCCCTCCCAACATGCAGTATTTGCCAGTCTGGAAACATAATGGGATGGGAAAGCAACTTGTCCAGGACCTGAGAGCTATTAACAAGTTATTCTCCACTGTTCCGAACCCAGGCACCCTTTTGTCACAAGTTCTACCAAACTCAAATGGTTTTCTGTTGTAGACTTGTTCGGCATTTTTCAGCATCTCTGTGGACTTCAACAGCCAATATCAATTTCTTTTACTTGGAACAATCAATAATATATTTGGACAGTCAGGCCTCAAGGATTCATCAAGGTCCCTGTCCCTTATCATCCCCATGTACTCCACCAAGATTTCATTATCCTCCAGTTCCCTGGGAAATCCATCCTGTGATATGCAGACTGTCTCTTTCTATGCTCAGTTACCAAAGAGGTGTCCACAAAGGATTTGATATACTTGTTGCAGTGGTTCACCGAAAAGGGACATAAAGTCTCTGAGGAAAAAAATCACAATTATTTCTAGACACTGTTGATTACCCAGGTCATAATTAAGCACTAAAGAATTCAGTTATTTCGAAAAAGGATTAAGTTGAGCACAGCTTTGTGGATTTCTAACCTAGCTGGCTGTTACACACAATGGGTTTCTAATTTTTCTCTGTTGGTTCCCCACTCTATGAATTTACTAAAATTTCAGTCCCTGAACCCCTTGCATGGGAAGATAAACATGAGCAGTCGCTTTTAAGACAAAAATAAGCACTAGAAGATTCACGTGCCCTAGAGTTACCAAACCCAACCCTTTCACCTCATCTGTGCACAAAAGAGATAACCAAGCTGTGGAGATGCTCCTGCGAGAATAGGGCAATGAACACAGGCCTGTCACTGCCTGTTACAGCATACAACTTTGATTCCGCTGCTACAGCCTATTCCAGCCACCATAAAGCTGCAGGTGTAGGAGAAGCCTCCGTGAATTTAACTTTAGGAAAAGACATATCTCTGTAAACTCCAAACACAGCTTAAAATCTCAATTCAGAATTGACCCAATACTTCTGCAAGTAGACTAACCTCCTGGGAGCTCTTTCTGCTCCTGCCGCCTCATTTGCATCTAAATGTCTGACCTGTCAGGTCTGCAATCTTAGGAAAATGAAATTTGTTCCCAGAAGCCTCAAACCTCCTCCTCCTGGTCCCTCTGAACAACTGCATGGTAGGGGTTACCCATATGTTCTTGAATGCATGTCTTCCAGATAGGCCGAAGCCCTTCCCTGCTGCAAGGCTGATGGCCTTACAGTAGCAAAGAGACAGAAAACATGTTTTCCACTTGTGGTATACCTCCTATAATTTCCAGTGATTGAGGCATCCACCTCCCGCAGCAAATCACAAAAGCCTTAATGAAAGCCTTGAAAACCTCTTGAAATGATCACTGAGCCAATCACCCTTGATCCTATCAGACAAGGTTGAAAGAACTAATAGGATCCTCAAATTCTTAACTTACTGAAACAGCTGTACTCCTTTGACCTAAGGTGTTAATTAATGTTGCCTCTGGCCTTGCTGACTATTCACGGCAGCCCTCTTAGGGAAACAAACATACTCCACATGAGATAGTCACTGGTAGACCAAGGTCTATTGGTATACAGCTTTCTGCTGGTCCCTTGTTGTTTCAACTTGGTCTGACTAGCTACTGTAAGTCTTTTAATGTTTTATGCTAAAGCCTATCATCAATAGGTTAGTGAAGCTTTCCTGGTTCCCAATTCAAAGGATCCTGCTAGTCATGGTCTAGAGCCTGGTGATTGAGTATTCTGGAAACATCATAAGAAAGTAGCCTTCGAACCTATTGAAAAGACCTTGACAAGTGGCTCCTGACTACTGATTCTACTGCCCAACTAGAAGGCACTGAGCCCTGGGTAAACACCTTACAGCTAAAGAAGGCTCCACCTGACATCGGTCCCGTCCAGACATCGGAAATCGCCAAATCAAAGTGATGAGGCCAAGAAGCAGGTGACTTCAAAGTAGACTGCTTCCCCCTGGATCAAGACTTCATACTTTAACTAACATGAAAACTTTTTTCCTTCTTCTTTCCTTCACTCTGGTCTTGGCCTGGAAAGGTAACACCCTCGATCTATTATCTCCCGGCCAGTGCTAAGGAAGGTAACCTTTCAGACTGCTGGATTTGTCATCAAAGAGTCTGATCTATCCAAAAGGCTAGAGATCCCCTGGTCTTCCCTGTGACCAATTTCTCCTCTTCCCAATCACTACAATGCTACTACCCCCTCCTCCTTAAAAAACCTTGTATACCAAGTTCAACTCTTAGGGCTAGAACATCCTGTGCCTTTTACCTTTCTCCATTTATAACTGCTAGGTGCCTAATCAGACACAAGTATCTATGTAAATCTTGGTACACCTGCACCCCCAAGCTCTCATGATTGTGTAGGTCAGACCTGTCCCTTTTCACTCAAAGATCTCACCAGCAGCACACATCTTTGCAAGTCATTTAGAATGACCCTATTTCAAGTTAGATTTTCTTCCCATCTGTGCTGAAAACCTAACTGACCTCTGGCTTGAATGGGTAAATGCAGCAAACTCTGTGAATGAATCCATTAATATGACCACTTTAATGGAGATGGTCTGCACCCTGACAGGGTTTGTCTTTGTCTGTGGTTACCACTCCCCTTGGGCCTGTGAATACCTAGCTAGCTGGCAATGGCTGGGCAATGCCTTAGGTTAGCTGTGCCCCTAACTTTCCACAATGAACAATGATACCTCAACTGGTTGACTCTCTTGGATTTATATATCAAGTCACAAAGAAATTATTAGGAGACACTCATGACTCAGGAATAAGCTCCTTTTGCAGGGGCATACTTCTCTGGTTCTCAGGAAATGCAAATTAGAGTATGATTAGAAACCTTAACTCAAAAATACTGCAGAAGCCACTAAGACAAGAACTTTCCAAAAAAGATCCTTAGATTCCCTCTTCGAAGTTGTTCTTGTTAACAGAGCGGCCCCCGATTGTATTTTGGCTGAGCATGAAGGTGTCTGAGCTACGGCCGACACCAACCGCTGCTGCCGGAGTAACGCTTCTGGGGAACTGCAACTCAGCTGAACAAACCTCTTGGCTCAAAAAGGTGACTCCTTCAGCGGGGTCTTTCGGTGACTGATTTTGATTGGTCTAGGTCTTGGGGACTACAAACAGGGATTATCCTGTTCACAATAATAATTAACTTCCTGCTTTTACGTGTGTGTTCACAGCCACTAACCATCAAGCAATGACCTCCCTCAAGACTGGAATGTCAAAAAAGGAGTGACAGACTTAAAAGATTTTGAACCTGAAGTCATGGCTTGTGAATATCACAGAAATTAAGCAAAAGATATCACAATCTATGAATACCAAAAAAGGATGGACAAAAGCTGCCTCCCATCAGCTTAACTTTAATCAGTCAATCTAGATTATCTGGTCAGTACTAGTGAGGTAATCTGCCCACTGGGCCCTTCCATTCCACTTAGGAGGGCGATCTTGCTTGAAACAATGCATTCTTTGCTAATAATTTTTTTCTGCCTTTAAGATTTTTTTTTTTTAATTTGAGAGAGAGAGAAAGTGAGAGAGAACATAAGAGGGGAGAAGGCAAGAGGGAGAAGCAGACTCCCTGTGGAGCTGGGAGCCTGATGCAGGACTGGATCCTGGGACTCTGGGATCATAACCTGAGCCGAAGGCAGTCGCTTAACCAACTGAGCCACCCGGGCGCCCCCCTTTCTGCCTTTAAAACCTTTCATTTTTGGGTTTGGTGGAGCTCTTTTCTATTACCAGATGAGATGCTGCCCAAATAATCAATCACTGAATGAAGCCAATTTGATCTTTTACTTTACTCAGTTGGAATTTTTTAAAAGATTTTATTTATTTATTTGACAGAGAGATCACAAGTAGACGGAGAGGCAGGCAGAGAGAGAGAGAGAGAGAGGGAAGCAGGCACCCTGCTGAGCAGAGAGCCCGATGCGGGACTCGATCCCAGGACCCTGAGATCATGACCTGAGCCGAAGGCAGCGGCTTAATCCACTGAGCCACCCAGGCGCCCCTCATCTGCTAGTTTTTAAAAATTGTTGCAAATCTCCAAAAAATTTTCCCATGTTTATAAAAAAAAAAAAAATCTGTGTGTAAGTGGACCCACACAACTCACACCCATGTTGTTAAAGGATCAACTGTGTATGCTGCAAATAATTTCACCCCCACAGTGAAGACTTTTTTCCTAACTAGAAATAAACGAGGCAGGGGCGCCTGGGTGGCTCAGTGGGTTAAGCCGCTGCCTTCGGCTCAGGTCATGATCCCAGGTCCTGGGTTCGAGCCCCACATCGGGCTTTCTGCTCAGCAGGGAGCCTGCTTCCTCCTCTCTCTCTGCCTGCCTCTCTGCCTACTTGTGATTTCTCTCTGTCAAATAAATAAATAAAATCTTTTAAAAAAAAAAAAAGAAATAAACGAGGCACATAGTATAAAGTTTGTGCGAGAACGTTAAAAGATGTAAAATTTCCTCTTACTGGATCTATAGATTCAATGCAATTCCAACCAAAAATCCAACATGAATTTTCAGTTAATCTTCAAAGCTGTTCTAAAGTTTACATAAAGAGTGGTAGCTATGGTCCCCACAAGGGCAGAGAGGTCTGCCTTTACAAAGATTTAATTACACAGCTTTATAACAAAACAAAATGATACTGTTACAAGGATAGAGAGATCTGTGGAACAGAAAAGACATCTGAGTATATATAGAGAAAAAAAATGAAATTGGATCCCTGACTCATACCATACCAGAAAATCAAATCTACGTATATCAAGGACTTTTATGTAAGAGGCAGAAGTACAAAAACTATTCTAAGAAAACCCAGGAGAACTGTTTTTTGATCCAAGGTTCCAAGCAATTTTATAAGCAAGACACAAAGAATACTAACCATAAAAGAGACGATTTATACATTTAACTCCTGTGTTCTCAAATCTTATGTAAAGGAAAGACAAGTCACAGACAGGGAGAATGTGATGGGCAAAAAGGTATTTCACAAGGGAAGCAACACAAAAGGCATGAAAAACCGATTCACTCGTCAAAAACTCAATTAAGGGGCACCTGGGTGGCTCAGTCTGTCTGTCTTCAGTTTAGGTCATTATCTTGTGGTCCTGGGATCAAGCCCCACATAGGGCTCCCTCCTTGCCCCGCCCCTTCCATGAGCTTGTGTGCTGGCTCTCTCTCTCCCCGAGGTACGTGCTTTTTCAAAACCTCTCTTTTTTAAAGATTTTATTTATGTGGCCGCCGCACAGTTAATGGTGCACGCGGTTTTGAAAGTGGGGAGGGTCCTGTCCCAACGAAAGTTACAGAGTGCTTGTGTTTTAAAAAAAAAAAAAAAAGAAAGAAAGAAAAGAAAAAGGATTTTATGTATTAAAGAGACACAGAGCACTCACGAGATTGAGACAGAGAGAGGGAGTGAGCAGGGATGGGGGAGAGGGAGAAACAGATTCCCCGCTGAGCAGGGGGCCTGATGTGGGGTTCGATTTTAGGACCCCAGGATCATGACCTGAGCCAAAGGTAGATGCTTAACTGAGTTACCCAGGTGCCCCTCAAATAAATAAAATCTTTAAAAAAGCCCCAAAAAACAAATTAAAAAATGGGCAAAGGATCTAAACAGACATATCTCCAAAGAAGATACACAAATGTCCAATAAACACACAAGATGTTCAACATCATCAGTCGTTAGGGGAATGCATATATCAAAACCACAGTAAGATACCACTTCATACTGCTACAATGTAATAAAAAGACCGTTAACAGCAAGTGCTGGCAAGGATGTGGAAAACTTCAAACCCTTGTACACTGCTGATGGGAATATGTAAAATGGTACAGTTGCTTTAGAAACAGTCTCGTAGTTCCTCTAGAGATTAAACATAAGTCACCACACAACCCAGTAATTCTATTCCTAGGAAAATAGGTATGTACTCAAGAGAACTGAAAACATTCGTCTGCACAAACACTTGTACACAAGATGTCCACAGCTGCATTATTCGTAATAGCCAAAAGGGAAAACAACCTATCAGCTGAGGAATGGATAAACAAATGTGGAATATCCATACCGTGGAATATTATTTGGTAATGAAAAGGTATGAAATACTGATACCTGTTACAAAGAGGATGATTTCTGAAAACTTTATACTCAGTGTAAGAAGCCAGTCACAAGAGCCCACATATACATGATTCTATTTATACAAAACGTCCACACAGACAAATCTATAGCACTAGAAAGTAGATCAGTGCTTGCCTGGTGCTGAGAGAGGGAGCAATGGGGAAGAGACTGCTAGTGGATCTGGGGTTTCTTTTTGGGGTGATGAAAAGGTTCTAAATTTAGATCACGGTATGGAGGCACAACTCTGCATACACCAAAAACTACTGAACTTACTATCAACCTTAGTGAATTGTATGAATTAAGGGAATTAAAACTGTTAAAAATGATTCATTTCACTAATAAACAAGGAAATGCAAAGCAGGACCAAATACAATTTTGGTCTTTTCTATCCACCAGATTGGCAAAAATTAAGTTGTCTGACAGTTTCTTATAGAACAAAGGGAATTCTCATACATTGCTGGTGGGAATGTAAGATAATGACATTTTATAAAAATAACTTGGCAATATTTATAGAAATGAACAATGTGCAGTTCCTGTATTGGTATATATACATGTTCACTGGAACACAGGTATAAATATCAACTAACAGCACTGTTTTTTTGTTTTTTTTTTTGTTTTTAAAGATTTTTAAAATTTGAGAGAGAGTGGAGCAGGAGAGAGAGGGCGCAAGTAGGGGGGTGGGGGGCAGGGAGAAGCCGACTCCTGCTGAGCAGGCAGCCTCATGTGGGACTCGATCCCAGGACCCTGGGATCTATAAGAAGCAGACACTTAAAGACTAAGCCACCCAGGCACCCAACATCATTGTTCCTAAAACAAAACTAGCACAAGAGAACAATCTACTGACTAATAAAAAAACAGATAACGAAGTTTTGATGTGTTCATACAATGGAGTATTAGGCATATGTGAACAACGTGTATCAGTTTGGAAACAATGCTGAATTGGTAAAAGTCCCAGATTACATTCAGGTGTTTTTTTTTTTTTTAAGTGCCAAAAAAAGTATCAAAACTAAGGTATCTTGTTTAAGGATACGTACATGATAATTACTAAAAAAAAAAAAAAAAAAAATCCAGAGAATGATAACCATGAAATCCAGGAATATGATCACAGCTAAGGGGCAGGCAAGGGACAGATAGGTAGGATGGGGAGAAGCATATAGGTAGATGCACCAGTAGTGGGAATATATGAGTTCTTAAATGGGATGATGAGTTCCTGGGTATTTCTCAGGTTTCATAACTTATGTGAGTGACATGTATTCTCTTAAATGAAGCACATATTACCTAGGAATAAACTGTAACAGACTCAGACAAATCAATGATTAATAGTCACCTATAATGAGTTACCATAAATGACTAACATATTTTAACACTGATTCTTCCGATTTAATATTGATCGTTCCACAGATCCTTAGTGTGTACCATACACACAAATACTTCCTGTGTATTCTATTTTTTTAAAAAATTTATTTTTTGAAAAGATTTTAGAGAAAGAGCAGAGTGAGGGGCAGAGGGAGAGAGTGAATCCTGAAGCAAACTCCTCACTGAGCAGGGAGGCTAAGGTCGGGCTCAATCCCAGGACCCTGAGATCATAACCTGAGCCGAAATCAAGAGCTGGCTGCTTAACGAATTGAGACACCCAAGTGCCCCTAAGATGTTATTTTTAAGTAAGCTACCCCCAGAGTGGAGCTTGAACTCACAACCTCAGAATCAAGTCATATTCTCTACTGACTGAGCCAGCAAGGTGTCCCTTAAGGTATGTATTCTGAAGTGAAAGGTCTTGTCAAATTAGCCTCCTGACAGCTCATACTGACTGCATGTTTATGAACCCAGTCTAAGTAGTTTTCATTTTCTCAGACTTCTGCAAATACTCAGGTATAAATCTTTTTAATCTTTGCCAGTTCTGTAGGCAATAAAGACCTCCTATGGTTAAGCATTTCTTTGATCAGCACCAGAGCAATCTTTTTTGCACTTACTGTAGACATTTCTAATTCCTCCATGAGTTGATTAGTTCCTTCTTTTGCCCATTTTTCTACTGGGATATTAATCTTTCTAAAAACCCATCTACTATGGTGAAGAACTCACCTGTTGGGACCATGAACCCTTTTTCACATATGTTGCAAATATTTTCCTAATTTCTTATCTGTCCTCACTTTGTTTATGATGGGTTTTTGGGAGGGGGAGAGGGGAAGAAGGGAGGATACAGATCTGTTTATAAGTGGTCCAATTGGTCTTTTAGAAGCTCCTTCCCACCAGAGAGAAGAGAAAAATTCTATTCCTCATTCTCCAAATTTCACAGTTTGATTTAAGATTTAAATTTTTAATTCTAAATCTGTACAACCTGGAATTTATTTCAGAGTCTTGGCTCAGGCCCGATTGAGGGCTTCATACTCACCAAAATGGGCAATAAAGACATCCCATCCATCTGTGTCTTATTCGGGTTATATCCAGCAATATCCAAAATAGTAGGACCCAAGTCAATGTTGGCAACGAGCATCTATGAGAATGAGGGAAGAAAAACAAGCAATTTAGAACACAGTTGGTCTGGTTTTCCTTTTCTATCATACAGCTCTTCCCCCACCCACCCATGAGACAAACAGCATTTGCTATTATCTTTTGTACAGCCCAGACTTGCTGAGATCTTACTCATTGATTCATATAATTATAATAATTAAAAAAAATGAAACATAAAGGTTTCTAAGACTTGTAATACATGCCCCTGGGAACTTATGTATCTATTCAACCCACACCACTATTGAGCAAAAAACATTTTTCAAAACATTTTTCGTAACTTCTTTGGGACTGCCCAAAGTCTGATGAATCATGAGAAAATGTTGTGCTATTTTATACAAAGTGTTTACAACATGTATTTCTACAGTTCACTAAATTTGATTTCAAACAGAATCTTGACATTTTTGAAATCCTCAAAGGGTGAATGCTTTTTATCCTTTCCTTTTTATTTTTTTTTTAAAGATTTTATTTATTTATTTGACAGAGCGAGACACAGCAAGGGAGGGAACACAAGCAGGGGGAGTGGCAGAGGGAGAAGCAGGCTTCCTGCTGAGCAGGGAGCCTGATGAGGGGCTTGATCCCAGGACCCTGGGATCATGACCTGAGCCAAAGGCAGATGCTTGACAAGTGAGCCACCCAGGCACCTCAGGTTGAATGCTTCTTATCAAGGAAGATATTAGCCCTTTTTGTAGTTTCTCAAAGTGGTAACACTATTAAAAAATGTTTGCAATAGGAAGGTAGAGGGGAGGGGTTTAAAAAAAGATGTTTGTAATAGGCTTTGGAGACTGCAGAAAACTCATTCCAACAGTGTACTGACAGGAGTTTCCTTAAAGAGCACAAAACTAAGATGTGCTAAATAAACACTTTAGGCATTAAAGTCAGTCTCCTGCATTTACACCTTGCCTTATTCCTTTGGTTTATTAGTCTATTTTACTTCTGTATACAAATCCTCTTTAGGACCTAAACCAGCAAACTCCCACAGAAATATAATAGGACCACATATGTAATGTAAGATTATCTACCAATCACATTAAAATAAAAAGAAAAGGGGAAGAAATTCATTGTATATATTTTATTTAACTTGATATGTCAAAAATAGTACTATTTTAAATGTAAGCAATGTAAGACATTTAATAAGATTTTATCTTCTTTTTGAGCTGAGTCTTTGAAATCTGGAATGCTGTACTTGTAACACATCTCAGTCTGGACTATCACATATGTTTTGGCTCACCAGGCACAGTGGCTGGTGGCCACTGTGGTGGACATGCAGGCCTAAAGTCACTTAAATCACAGGCTAGGGAAAACTCAGAGTGGTGAAGACAATCCACCAGGGATACCAGGGGAGCCAAGGTTTACCAAGCACCTATTCTGTGCCAGGCTTACGGTTTATCCTCTGTTAATCCTCGCTGCCACCCCAGGATGCAGTATTTCTCCTGCTTTACAGAGGAAGAAGTGAAAGAGAAGTAACTGAAACAAAATCAAAAGCTCGTAACTTGAAAAGCTACCATGTACTGAAAGGAAATAAAAGTCTTCAGGATTGTTGAGACAATGCAGAGCATCGTAGAAAGGCCAAGGTGGGGGGAATTAAAAAAGTGAAACCTAACTCAGGAACTTTTCATTTAAAAACAAAACCAAAAGTACAGACATAAAAGGCAAGAAAACGTCTTCAGAGCACTGTTCATCAGGGGCCAGGTTTCCTGGCAGCTATGAGGGCTGTACAGAGCCGAGTAATATACTTATCTTGGCTCTGAATCAATTAGTTTAATGCTAAGCTTCCAGGAATCACCATTCAGTGGTAAGCCACTCACGGGAAAGGCAATCCTTTCTTTACTTTTATATTTAAGTGATAAAAGTTAGGAAATTAGATTCTAATTCTAGATTCAAGAATTAGAATGGATACTATGGGCCCATGAGCGTAATGACTTCTAGAAACACTAGCAATTCAAGTCCTAAAATAGTACTGCTTCTATCATTAAGTATAAAAGTTACTCAGGAAAAAAACTCACAAAAATGTCCCTAGGGATTATCCAAGACCCAGGGTAAGAGATATCTTCCCTAATTCCAGGCAGACCGAGCTGCTCTGAATACAGTCAACAAGAGTGGGTACGAACACAGAAGAGATCACGGCAGGAGAGACGAGACAAGCAGAGATGTAACTTCAAGAATCGGATCAAAGCAACAAGACCCTGATGTGTGACTCAAAGACCTTCAGTTATGTCTAGAACATGAATGAAGTGAAGCCAAATCCACAGGTATTACTAACATGTCCAAGGCAGTTTTTATAAAGAAGAAAAAAAAAAGTAAACACCAAAATTGTAAAACCTACAGAGATTTAAAATGGTGACTGCCTGTTTCATCAGGAAATGCCTGAAGAGCCATCAATTATATGATGGGAGGCTCTCTCAAAGGGCAGTCTCCTTTGTGGGGAGAAAGGTCTGGAAGTTTCAGTACAAATCAAGAGTCACTAAGATTTGTCCCAAGTACCACAGAATCATCCCAGGACGCTGTTCCCAGCTATCTGCAATAATCACATTTTCCCTAAAAAGTAACAAATTCTCTTCCCTTTTAGGCTTTAGCTTGACTAAGAGAGAAAGAATCTCAAAACCAGCAAACTACATCAGAAGATGGGAGACTTCTAGAGGATACTGAGCATGAGTGAAGAATCCAACAGAGACTTCTGTCTCTGGTTTTTACAAACAAGAATCAGAATGGATACTACAGGCCCATGATTATAATGACTTCTAGAAACACTAGCAATTCAAGTTCCTAAAATGGTACTGCTTTTATCACTAGTATAACCTTAAAGATTCATTTATGGATTGGAATTAAAAAGCACTGACAAGACCAAAAGTAAATTATTTCATAATCGCAGCCTCACAGCTTGGGAATGTTCTTAGGATTTATGTATGTAGATATTCTGATCAAATAAAAACCCTTAGAAAATTCTGGGGCATGAAATCAAAGGATATCATGCTTTGGAGCTGCTTATTTTTTTTAGCTCTAGAAGAATAACAGTGCTATAGATAATTACGCAGAAAAAATAAGACTGCTCTACGGAGGATACACTGGGTTTCCAAATGGACATTTAAGCCCTGATATTACAGAATTCATGTAGAGTTATCAAAGGAAAGACTGCAAGCACACGAGACAGCACCTCAAATCCATGCAGCGAAAAGCACTGAACTACAAAAGAAAGGAGAGGACTCCCCACATCTTGGGCTACTCTGCATTTACCCCTCAAGCCCAGCTTCCCTACAGTGAAGAAGCCAGGGCGTCACTGACTTACAGTTGTGAATTCTCCACTTACCATTCTCCCAATTTCACACAGGGAAACAAGGCTTACCTGGCCAGTCTTCAAGCCAATATGTTGTCTTCTTGACCCCCCAGTTCAGTTCTATTTCCCCCGGATCATGCTGTGTCATTTTTTTCTCCTACTAACCTTTTCCTTTCTTAAAACCCTTTTGATGAATTTCTACCACCAAATCTGAAGCTAGAATCACTTCCAGCCATGAGAGAAAACCTCAGTAGGCCAGTCTTTGGCATCCACGCAGACCACTTCTGTTCTGCTCTCCCAACGGCTAACACAAAGCTAAGCCCACTGGTCAAACGTACCCTGTTTTGACCATCAGCTTTTGACAGCTCAGCTTAATATGCCCAACTCATAACCCTGCGCCTCTCATGCAGGACGAATGGCACCGAGACAACTATCCTGCCAACACAGGATAAATGACCCACCATCTCTGACACTCTTTGTGCTAGGTGGAGGCTGAGCATTTCATACTTCTCAAACTACATCTGTCAGCACAGCACCCCCCACCTCAAACTCCACCCCACCATGGATTTTGAGGAGACACAGTTAATTTTCAGTCCCGGTTCTGCCACTTACTATGTGACCTTGGTAATAACCATTCAGGCAACATGGATGTCCTCCAATGCGTGTTAAGGGCGGGGTTTTCTAAGCTTAGACAGTGCCTCTCTTCTAGGAACTCCCCCAAGTAAAAAAACACAAACTCAGCAGGGTGTGGTAAGTGTGAGGGCAGCCAGGACAGGGCAAGGGCACCTATCCCAAGTGGGGGTACGGGGTGTAGTGACTCTCCAGGCAGAAACCCCAAACCAAAGCTCTCAAGGACAATTAGTGAAGTGGAAGGGGCATTCATGGGGCATTCCAAACAGAAGGAGCAATCAGCAGACAAAGACAAGGAGGTGAGAGAGATGAGAGAGAGAGAATCACTTCACTTAGAAGTGACAGTAGTTCGGTACAGCTGCATTCTGTCCCCTGAGCAAGCCAAGCTCATTCTTTGATGTGTGCCTTCCCATTTATTGTTCTTCTCAGAATGCCCTCCCACAGATCTCTGCAGGACTAAACCCTTCCCAACACCCAGGTCTCTGCTCAAGTGCCTCAGAGGCTTTCACTGACAACTGTAGTGGAAGCATCTGGCTCTCCAGACACTGGGAATTAAGAACTAATCTTCCCTGACTGCTCAGTGCTGTGTAGCCAAGCCTGCTGGCATATTTAAATATTTTCTGAGATATACTGTAATGGTTAGGTACAGACTCTGGAGCCAGACTCCGATATTTGATAGCAGACTGTGATATTTTATCTTGGGCATGCAATTTAACTTCTACGCCTCAGTTTCCTTACCTGTGAAATGGGTGTAACAGTATCTCTAAGTGGGTTCCTATAGCTAAAACACTTAGAATAGCACCTGTCACACACTAAGCATTCAATAAGTGATAGATATTATTGTTGAAATGGTTTCCTAGGAACCAGGTTTCATTCAGACTGCTTGGAGAAGGTGAACTTTTCTGATTTTAATATTTAGATGCCGCTGTTAACTTGAAGATAAAGGGAATGGTTTGGTTGATGGGCAGCTGGCTGACACATTCCATTCTGTTCTCATTCCACCTCCTTCCCCACGCTGGTTAGAAATGGCCCTAGCAGCCCTGCTCCTTGGAAATGCGCACAGCTGCCAACATGTTTTGAGTCCACTCCAACACCAAGACCAAGAGAACACTTTTAAGACTAAGCAAAATAAGTCAATCAGAGAAAGACAATTATCATATGATCTCACTGACATGTGGTATTTAAGAAACAAGACAGAGGATCCTAGGGGAAGAGAGAAAAAAATGCAACAGGACAAAACCAGAGAGGGAAACAAACCATAAGAGACTCTTAATGTCAGGAAACAAACCGAGGGTTGCTGGAGGGGAGCTGGGTGGGGGAATGGGTTAACTGGGTGATAGACTTTAAGGAGGGCACATGATGTTATAAGCACTGGGTGTTACATAAGAGTGATGAATCACAAAGAGACCTGTACCCTTGGGGCAAATAATACATTATATATTAATTTTTTTTTTTTAAAGATTTTATTTATTTATTTGACAGAGAGAGATCACAAGTAGACGGAGAGGCAGGCAGAGAGAGAGAGAGAGGGAAGCAGGCTTCCCGCTGAGCAGAGAGCCCGATGTGGGACTCGATCCCAGGACCCTGAGATCATGACCTGAGCCGAAGGCAGCGGCTTAACCCACTGAGCCACCAAGGCGCCCCTATATATTAATTTTTTAAAAAGAGTGATGAATCACAAACCTGTACCTATGAAACAAATAATACACTATATGTTAATTAACTGAATTTAAATTTAAAAAATTCTAATAAATAAAGGGCTAAAAAAAAAACAAAACCCAGACTTAATGGTCCTCTAAACTTGCCTATCTCCTTTGAAAGGAGACCCATTCACATGGTACTGGATTTGTAGTGGGAAATGACTGGCTTTAGAAATGTAGGTGTTAAGAAAAAAAGAAAACTCAAAAGAAATTATGAAGGCCATTTTACCTTTCTGAAGAATTTCAACAGAATTCCATCATGAGCATTACAAAAAGAAATAAGGGAATTACACTTAAACATTAACCTCCAAAATTAGACTAAAGTACCTAGTATACCCAGAAAGTCTGGCCAATTTTCCAATTCTAGCTCAAGTGATGTATTTGCTCATTTTGTCTCACAGAGCTGGGACTGAAATTGTGTTATTAGAAAAGAGAAGACATAACTAGTAGAACTTATCAATTCTTATCTTCCAAGCATTAGACCAAAGTGTTTTGGATCAGAGTGTCTAGAATCTCTAGGAAAAACGTGCCTCAGTATTTGGTACCAAGTTTGGAAAAAGACGCTGAAACCAAATGGGAATGGCAACAAAAGAAAGTGGTACATTATGACAGTTCTAGGAGAGAGAATCAGTAAAACAGAAATGCATGTGGGACAAGCAGTTCCACAGAGAGAGGGAAAAAAATCCTCAGAAGACATGCTTTCTATAGCCTTATATTCAGTGAGGTCAGACTGGCAGCAGCTATCAGCGGGGAGGTCAGATATGCAGAATCAGAATCTGCATTTTAACAAGGTCCCCAGAGGGATCTGCCTGAGCTCTGATCTACAGGTAGTGCCCCAAACTGGGCTGCTTCTTTGTATTACCTGTGGGCTTAAGAAAAAAAGCAGAGGCGGGGTCCCTATTCTAGTCCAAGTGAGTCCACTAGAACCATTCTGGATGTTCAACCTTTCACAATTTCAGAACATGATGTTGAGGACAGTGGTAGAAAGTCACTGCTCCAGGACAAAGTAAAGATTTACAGTCTCGAAGGACAAATCAAAGCTACTCCTAGTGATATATGTATATATGGGAGGATGGGGGGGGAGAATACAATTAAAAGGTGGCCAGGAGTTTAAACAAACAAACAAACAAATAAGGGAATCACCGTCTCCAAGACTTATAAATACACTCATAAGATCTTAAGCCGAACACAATTCATCCTCGCAGGAGAAGTCTAATCAGTCTCCTCTTCAGAGAACAGCCTTCTTTTCTCAGGCAAGTGCTACCTGTAAACAGCATCAGCTTCTCAGGCACCTACCTTGCTTGTCTGATTTGGTTTGATCCCAGGTCCCCGAACCAGCAGTGGAACTTTGATATCAAACTCATACAGCTGTCTTTTGTCTATCGGCAAAGAAAACTGTCCTGAAAACAAAATACAGAGGGTAAAGAAGGAGCTAGGAAAGAAATATCACACACATATTCAATCAATGGACAGTAAAAATGCAAACAACTCTGTTCTATTTATGGGGCTTTAATAGAAAGTTTACAATCACTTAGGTCTCTTATTACTACAAGGCAGGAAATGAGTTCATCTTCTTTAAACAAATGCCTAGGGGGACTCCTTGGTCTAAGACAAGACAAATTCAGCAAAAACAATGACTGGAAAGTACTGAAACACAAATACATAATTTATATATGATACTCAACCTGACCACAACTGAATGAGGTTACTCTAAAAACTGTCAATAAAGAGCCAAAGCATTTATCTGACCTTTCCTGAATAAACTGAATTTCAAGATAACCAGTTGAGCTCTTCTCTAAGGAATTCCAACTAATAAATGCAAAAGGACAGTTATGAAGTCAACATTTTGCCATCTTTGAGAGAATAGTAGATTAAAGTAAGAATCCTCAATGGAACCTTCAGCCACAAAAGGTTCACAGGGCAGCTCAGGCTGATACCACATGAGCCGTCAATTCACAGCAGCATCGCGGAAGCGGGCCAACCAGACACCATCGCCAACTGATGTAACAGGAAGTACGTATCAGTATCACCAAGGAAACATTCTTTCTGAAAATGGCGATTTTTTTAAAAAAAGATCTACTTATTTATTTATTTATTTATTTGACAGAGATCACAAGTAGACAGAGAGGCAGGCAGAGAGAGAGAGGAGGAAGCAGGCTCCCTGTTGAGCAGAGAGCCCGGTGCCGGGCTCGATCCCAGGACCCTGGGATCAAGACCTGAGCCAAAGGCAGAGGCTTCTGAGCCACTCAGGCGCCCCTGAAAATGGCAATTTATTTATTTTTATTTTTTATTATTATTTTTTAAAGATTTTATTTATTTATTTGACAGAGAGAGATCACAAGCAGGCAGAGAGGCAGACAGAGAGACAAGAGGAAGCAGGCTCCCTGCTGAGCAGAGAGCCCGATGCGGGACTCGATCCCAGGACTCCGAGATCATGACCTGAGCCGAAGGCAGCGGCTTAACCCACTGAGCCACCCAGGCGCCCCGAAAATGGCAATTTCTATTAAGCCTCTAGATCTAACTACCAATCTATAGAAAATGCTGACTAAAGAAACACAAGTTAAGGCATCATGAGAATGCAATTAGCCAGATCTAGAATGTGAGATATTCTGAACAAAAAAACCCCCAAAAAACCCTTTTCCCAATAAATCAGTGGCAATAACAGTCTCAGGGCACACGAAAAAATACAGGTAGCATGCGGACCTCGTCTAGATCCTGATACGTCATAGATTAGTCAGAGGCACAATGGAGTGTTCATGTACAGAATCACAATGTCTGAAGTTTCTTCAAAACCTTCTAAACAAAATAAAGACAAACATGAGGAAGATAGGAATAATTCAAAAGACTGGCCACACCTAGCTGAAAAGCGAAGCTGGGAATGGAAGTTATTTTATTAGTCTTTACTTTGAGTGCTTAAAAATATTTACAACGAAACATTAACTGCCTCATCAATCTGCTCCCATGCCAGCAAGCCCCAGGTCAGTAGTTTTCAAGTTTATGAAACTGATAGGCTGGGAAAGAAGACATTCATTTTTAAGAATATCCAAGTGGAAAAAAGGAAAGTTAAGGATATGGGGCTGACTCATACAGTTTTAAAAAGACAAAACATAAAACAAAAAGATACATATACATACACACATACAAAAATCAATAAAACACCTCACAATTTCACAAGAAAGGGGTTTTCCCCTAAGACAGCCTTCTCTTGATCTTTCTACGTAAAATCTCTTACCCCCCTAGTCTACTTGCCCTTTAAATCTAGTTCAGTTTCAGGGGGCCTGGGTGGCTCAGTCAGTTAAGCGTTTGCCTTTGGCTCAGGTCATAATCTCAGGGTGCTGGGATAGAGGCCTGCAACAGGCTCCCTGCTAGGGAGCCTATTTCTCCCTCTTCTTCTACTACTCCCCCTGCTTGTGTGTGCTCATGAGTGCGCTCTAATAAATAAAATATTTAAAAAAAAAAAAAATCTATTTCAGTTTCTTCCTTTTCTTCCTAAAGCCTATCTCTAATCTAACAATGTCACTCTCTGCTCCCAACTCCTCGAACATCATGTAATTTGGCACACGAAATAGCAAATAATGACACTTGGTTTCCCCATGTTTGAATGAGTTGACCCTCTAACTAGAGGAGTCCTGAGGGCAGCAGCCTCCCCCTCTGGCCTGCCCACTGCTACAACAGGCCTAGAGCTCCCTGCTAGTGCTACTGACTGGGTGAAAAAGGAAAGGCACCTAATCAAGGCCACAGGAATACGCCAGTCTGCCCCTTACCTGTGTGGTAGCCGTTGTCTGAGGTATAAAAGATGTAAGTGTTGTTTATTTCCCCATTGAACTCCAGTCTCTTGACCAGTTTCTCCACAAGGTCATCAACTGACAGTAAAGTTTGCCACCTGCATGTACACAGAGAGTGACAATAGGATTTCAGAACAATAGCTGAAGGAATGCTATCTTGCCAAAAAAGCAGGAGCAAAGTCCAAAACAAAACCACCCAAAGTCCCCAAACCTCCTTTCCTCAGACCCCTCACTGGGGGGAAAAAAGATTAGAAAATCCCAGAACATAATGAGTTCATTCCAAATTTAACTGTTTCCAAAGAAATAAATGAGGCTTTTAAAAGCAGTTAGTTTTATTAACACTGGTGATGACAGCAGAAAATGGAAGGGAAACCTGTCAGTTCAGTACTGATTAGCACAGATTAATTCAGATAGACCTATGCCACAACAACGTTTAGGGGTCTAAACTAGGGGTCAACAAGCTATAGTGATGGGCCAGTTTGCCCACTGTTTTTGTTTTTTAAATTGTGGTAAAAAAACACACAACATAGAATTTACCAACTTAATAAATTTTAAGGGTACTAACAATAGTATGAAGTATATTCACATAGTGAGGCAGATCTCCAAAATCTTTTCTTCTTGCAAATCTGACACTCTGTACCCATTAAACAATTCACCGTTTTTATACAGTTTTACTGGAACACAGTCGTGCTCATTCATTCACATAATGCCTAGTTCTACTCCAAAGGCAAAGCTGGGTAACTGCAACAAACGCTGTCTGGCCCGACACACTATGAATATTTACTCTCTGGTACTTTACAGAAAAAGTCTGCTAGCCCCTGATATAATCTAAATACATCTTTAGAGAGTGTAATGAATTTTTAAGAACTGACTTAAAGAAATTCCTTGAAATTCCAAATAGCAACGGCAAATATTCTGCTCTAGTCTAAGTCTTTGGGTCTTATGCAAATACTAGGCCTAATGTCTCACAAAGTGACCTTTTCTTCAGACACAGAGAATTTTTTTTTTTTTTTTAACCAAATGGCTCCAGTTTGCAATTCTGTTTTAACAAGTCATGAAAATGAATTGTTTTATTAGTTTTCAGGTCCAAAGACCATCTCCTACACCTTCTGGGGCAGCAGACCCCCAAACAGTCTCTCCCATCAACTTGCTACCTGTTGATTTTGTGTCAAAGATAACCACATTGTGCAGTCCCCTGGTTCATGGGCTGATTTGGAAGGTCCTCAAAGACCACCCAGATTGCACGAGTAGCAGCGCTTACCTTTTCCGAAAAGCATTATCCAAAAACTGTATTGATGAATTAGTCATTGGGGTCTTGGCTTGCCTAATTAACCAGTGCTTGTTCTAAGATTTAAAAGAAAATTAAAAGTTAGCATGAAGTCATACAATCAAATAAACTGCTAGAGTACATAATGAAAAGGAACATTTTATACTTCAGCAAAAAGGAACTTACTGGAGCATTTAGGGAACTTCAGACTTCCTCTTCCCTGCCCCATGTGTTCCTAAAAACACTTTCTATAGATTATCACTCATTTTTTATCTTCCCAGTGCTCCCTAATGAAAGGAGGCCTGGGCTCCTTGTTAGCAGCATTAATCAGCATTTAAAGATATTTAGTGAAAGATACTGGGAAACTACTGGCTAAAAGGAGACTAAATCTGTAACACTGAGTCTATGCTTTGGGTCTACTAACCAAACTATAAAATGGTAAATATTAACTTTACCTTCCAATAATTTTTGCCCTAAAAATTTAGCCATTACTCTATCACCCTCTATTTTCCTACCCAAGATACTGATTATCCTAGAATCTTGGGAAAATCTCATCATAGCAATTTCCTAAAACCTCAAGCTCAAATCTAGAGAGTTCTTCTCATTTAAAAAAGGACTCATGGTTCTAAAAAACAAAAACATTCCCATACATCATTAATTCTTTCCTCTCTACTTATAAAGCCCTAAGTTACCACCTCCCAAACTATCAGCCTCAAAGTGTTCTTAGTTAATATGTTTGAGAAGTGTTATATAGCATATCCTCCTGCTGGAAATTCATGTTGGAACAGGAGTAACTCTGAGAAATTCTGCAACAGAGTGAGTTAAAATTTCTAAACTTACTTTCTCATGAGAAGTTTTATTAACTTCTTTTGGAGCATAGATAATGGCCCTCTAGTTCAAAACTCAGTTCTCTCAGCTTTAAAAATCCTACCTAAGCACTTGCCTACTTGCCAGGCAACATGCTACGTATTTCTATGTTCTTCAGTCCATACTGCAGCTGCATGAGGAATCAGGACCTCCGACTTTATTTCTCCCACTTTAGACAGAGAAGCAGAAGTTAAGCATCTTGCTCCCAGCTGGGTCACTTGGCTCGGAAATGGTAGTGCTGAGCCTAATCCAAGACTCATTCTGTCTACTACACCTCCCCAGCAATTAAGATTTCTGGGCAAAAGGCACGAGGCAGTATAGAACTTCTGCATTTGAACCAGTGAACAACCTACCCTCTGTGCCAAGGGAAGTGTAAGTAACTGGCATATGAGGCAAATATTTAGGTTGTGGCCCTTAATTACATTCCCCGCTCTGGCTCACTTCTCCATTCAACTTCCCTTTCCAGTCATATTGCACTATGTCAACCCCTCTTTCCTGTGCCTCAGGAAAGGTGAGGGCCACCCACAGGAGGGCGCTGCAGGCCTAGCTCAGCCCCATGGTATGTGTCTGAGCCACTGCCACCTGGGAGGAGAGCTGGCACAGAAATTAGGAGAGCCTGTAGTCAGTAAAGATAGCACTTCTTTAACATTTCCTATAGATTCTCCAGCTGCTAACCGGACGCGTGGCAAGATTATCTCTCCTTCTGAAGCAAGTTTACACTCTCTATTATACTTAAGACAGGCACAATTACCTTTAAAATATCTCGAAGAAAAACCAACTACATGGCTCAAAAGCTCCCTAACAAGGTAATATATAGTTACTTATATCAAGTGTGGTTTAATTCAAGGTTAGGGGAAGCTACCGTTCCATGGATGTTGAAGTTCTTATTCCTTGGTGCAAAGACATTCTGGAAAGTCTTCTGGTACTGAGGTGCAGCTGTCCAAGGAGAATGAGGTGCTGGTGTGGAGATCATCATGAAGAATGGCTCAGAGTTGGACTTGTAGTCCAGGAAGCCCAAGGAGATATTAGCCTGAGATATACAAAGATCTGTCATCTTCTACCCTACCCAACAGTTCAGGACTTGAGAGATACATGTATATAGGGGATATAGATTTATATTAGCTTTTAATCAATCTTAAGAATTTTAACAATCTTAATATTAACACAATCTATGCCACAGTTATTACAGGTGTGTTGCTGAAACAAATATTAGGGTTTTAGGCAATACTTACTTAAAAAAGTGGAAAAGCATACCATCCTAAGAAAGCAAATATGATCTTAATGATTTCACATGATCTAAAAGTTGTTGTGCCTCCCATTAGGGTAAAAATAGTAATCTAGCTTTTTAAAAAAGGATTATTTTGCACTAATACGGCCTAAAGCATGCCTCTGTTGCCTTAAAATATACAAAAAGAGAGTCAATCTAATTCACAGTAGGACAGGTGGATTAAGTTACCTTAATCTTGGAAAAATATACAGAGCATAGATATCATAAGTTATGCCAGCTCAAGCAGCTAAGCTAAATCCAAACACATTCTACCAGCATTTTAACTTATATTGACATACATTTTTCATTTGCTTATCTGGAGCTACATTATGAAAATGAAAGCATCCCACACACGTTATGTGTTTTAATTGTTCTAGGTGACTTATAGCGTCATTTATTCCCATCACTAAACTCAAAGGATACTGACTGCATCAATTTCCACCCACCTGGTTACTCCAGGCCTGTCAGAAGCCTGTGGTTCCAACATGCCAAGCACACTTCTGCCTCAGTCCCCGCAAACCCCTAATTCCCTCTGTCTGTGCACCCTTCCCACTGATCTGCACAACTCACTCTCACCTCTTTAAGCATTATCTAAGTAACTCCCAAACCTTGCCAGATTTATTTGTCTACCTGATCACTAAGAGTGACTCTGCTTCATTTACTTAACACCTGCTATGCTGGGTGCTGAACTATTTGGTGAATGAATTCTCTGTGAAGGGCCTGTCATTAGAAACACCTTAGACAGGAAAGGAAAGTCCTAAATTCACCCAGTTTCAGGAATTTTATATAAAAATCCACAAAGCCTTAAGAACTCCCAGTCCCTAGCTCCCCACCCTCATGGCGAAGCTGCCATTTCCTAGCTTGTGAGTGAATCTGGGGTCAAGAGTAAGAACCTCTAAAGTAAAACCTCTTCAAAGTAATCTCTATAGTCTTAAGAGATTAGCCTTTGGAAAAGGATTTGTTGCTGGAATTTCAAGAACATTAACTCTGAGCCTGGCTTATATACAAAGAAAAAGTCCCTCAGGAGTCTTTAATCAGTTGGAAATACTTTTTGGCAGTTAAATGAAGTTATTATTCATTCACATTACTCAACATGACCAAGTCCAAAGGTTTTCTAGGCAGAGGTTTCAATCGTGAGCCAAACTTGCAAGGACAGAGCCTTGATAACTCACCAGAACATCTGTCAGGTAGTCCACACTGTAGTTTTCACCATGCTTCCGTGCCTTGCCATTGATAGACAGCGTATAGTTATAGTATTTAGAATTCTTTTCCTATTAGACAGGAAAGTAAAATTTGTTAAGCGGTCAGCACACCAGAAAGTCAGAAATCATGCTGGGCTATACTCTGTTGTAACAAGGATAAGACATTTTGGGTCGCCTGGGTAGCATGGTTGGTTAACCGTTAGACTGTCAGTTTCGGCTCAGGTTGTGGATCTCAGGGTTGTGAGACTGAGTTCTGCATCGGGCTGAGACTCTCTCTCCTTCTGCCCCCCACTTCCCCAGCCCCAGTCAAATAAATCTTTAAAGAAAAAAAAAGGCATTTTTAAAAAAAGGTAATTACTCATTTAGTACTGAACTGGATTTTTTGACTAGAGTTTTATTAACTCTTAGCACAGTTTCAATAATCTGTCGTAGTTTAAAAAGCCACAAGTAGATCAGATAAAACAGCAAAATATGTAACTAAACCTGGTGTGATGCAGGAAAAACATCTCCCAGAGGAGTGACTCGCAAATCAACAGACTTTAAGAGGAGAAAATAGCTAATCATAAACCCAGAGCAACTTATGTCAAAATCAGAGCTAAATGAGAGAGTAAACATATTCTACATCTGTAGGGCTGTGTGTGTAACTGTCACCGGCTTCAATCATCACTCACCAAGGCGTACCAGTAACTCCAGCCAAGAGGGACGTGTTCTAGTCCACCTGCATCTGGGGCTCCATACTGAAAAGCAAGACAAGCAGGACATCAGAAATGCTTAGCTATGACCAGATCAATAAGAAAGAGGAAGATTTTAGAATCCTTTCAGATCAGTGCCTAAAACCAGATGTTCAATTTTCCCAAACACATGAACCCAGTCGAAAAGTAAAGAACACTAAAACCTAGGAACTACTGAAGGAGGAGTTTGTAAACTATGGTCGTAGGCCAAATCTAGCCAGCCAACTGTTTTATATGATCAGTAAGCTAAGAATTTTTTTCCATTAAAAAATACAAACAGCAATCAATAGAGGAGTATTTTGTGACACGTGACAGTTACAGGGAATTGAAATTTCAGTGATGAAGTTTTTTTGGAACGCAGGTGCACTCATTTTGGTTTGTGTATGTCTATCTGCTTTCATGCTACAACAGCAGAGTCAAATACAGGAGTTCCCCTTATGTGCAGTTTCATTTCCCATGGTTTCAGTTAACCAGTGGTCAACCGAAGTCCAACAGCAAATGAGCCTCCTGCCAGAAGGTCTCAATGCCTGTCATTTACCGCTCTTCTTCTTAACACGTAGGTATTTTATCATCTCACATCATCACAGCAAGGGTGAGTATAGTGCAATAAGACACTTTGAGAGACACAAGACTCAAAAATTTTTATTGCATTCTATAGTTGCAATTGTTCTATATTGTTATTAGTTGTTGTTAATCTCTTACTGTGCCTAATTTCTAAGTTCAACTTTATCACGGGTACATATACATAGATAAAAACAGTATATATAGAGTTCAGTACTATCCGTGGTTTCAGGCATCTACTAGGGGTCTGGGGAAACATCGCCATGGATAAGACAGTGGGTGGGGGGAGTACTGTCATCACAAAAGAAAAGCTAAAATATTTACTTCTGGCCCTTTCTAGAAAAAGTCCATATAGCTTAGGCCACGAAGTTCATTTCCGGAGTTACTGAAGGCAAAGACTGAACACTCCAACTGACCCTGTGGTTAACGACAACCAAAATAATCAGACTATGAGCTCTCAGCTTATAACTTCACTTGTCCTGATGATGAAACCTATTTTTGGAGCTCAATTTATTTGATGAGATGAATTAAGTGACCAGAGACTCATCCAATTTATCTCAACAAGGTTTAGTATTGCCCATTAAAGAAAGAATTTAATTTATGAGAAATCTTTGTATTTTAATGAATTTCTCCTAATTTTGTATACAGAATTTTTAAAAAAGATATTATTTATTTATTTGACAGAAAGCACACAAACAGTAAGAGTGGCAGGCAGAGGGACAGGGAGAAGTAGGCTTCCCCCTAAGCAGGGGGCCCGATGCGGGACTCAATCCCAGGACCCTGGGATCATGACCCGAGCTGAAGGTAGACACTTAACCCACTGAGTCACCCAGGTGCCCCTAATTTTGTATACACATTAAGTGATCTCTGATACGGAAAGTAGTATAAATTCTCTATGACCCACATCTTATCTCAATAACCTAGTATCTGTACTTATTTCTCATGATTCTTTTCAAACTGACTTAACCTTCCTTCCAAATCACAAGGTTGAAAATTCTCCCAATTGTTGTGGGGAGGGAAAGAACGAACAGAAAATTCAGATTAAATATTAGTATTTTTAGCAACCATGGATAAAGTATGTAAAAAAATGTACATCTTTTCTTTGTCCTGCATCCCCAGTTTTACTATGAGAGAGAACCCAGACACTCCCAAATAAACTATTTCCTCTAAGTTTGAACTCTGAGTAAAAGCTAAGGCCAATGTGGTGAATCTGGGGGCCATGAAATCTGGATTTGAACAGCTATAGTGGGTATCCCTTCATCCAGGCACTCAAGAGGCCAGCACATCCACTACTAAGCCAAATGCTATAGTGGCCTAAATATCCCAGGCTCTGGGTATTTTCCCGCTATCAGTGATCACTCCACATTTTCGAAAATGGGAACAAACAGGGATAAGTCTGAAGTTGTTATAATGCAGGAAAGGTGGTAGAAGGAAAAAATTCTTCATTATCTTCCTCATAAAGGGGAAATGGAGACAAAGATACCATGAGACGAACATGACAAGCAAAATCCTTGAAGAAAAAGGGGAAGATGCATAAGACAGCAGTAGTCATAGGACAATTAAAAAAAAAAATGCTATGAGGCTATCTAAAGGAAGAAGAACTATAGTACTTAAATCATGTAAATATTTATGTAAGTAAATTCTTGTTTAATGTGCAGATTGGGAGAAAACTATACCAAAAACATTTTAACATGACTCAAATGGATAATAATTTAAAAAAACATGAATTACATTAATTTACATTTATAAAGCTTTTTTTTTTTTTTTAAAGGAATAATGAGATCATTCAACCTACCTCATTTAAGTATTTCCCTGCGAAAAAGGTTTGATAACCACACATTGATCTGAGAATTGCTGGGAAAGTATTTGGTTCTTGGATCTTCTGCCAAGACTTACTACTGCAGTTTCCCTCCAAAGTGTTGTTAACAACGTGATGATTATGTGGGTACTTTCCTGTCAAGATACTGGCTCTGCTCGGGCAGCAAAGAGCACTTGGCACATACTACAAAGTGAACAGAAGCAAAAAACCCAGTTACACAAGAAAGATGGATTTCTCCTCATTTCTAAAGAGAGTAAAGAAAGCTGCTTAATACTCTAACTTTGAATTTCTAGTTTCCCGTGGAATAGTTTTTTGGTTGTTTTTTTTTTTTTTGGTAACACATGACACACTTCAGAGCTGCTTTAAGTCACATAGTGGAGACCGTAAACAAACCAAGAGAACAGATTTCTTTTTCCGCTGGTTTCTTTCTGCGGAATAAGTTATTCCAATCTCATCTGCCAAAGAAATATTTACATGGTAGGAGCTAGGTCTTTTTTTTTTTTTTTTTTTTTTTTTAAGAAGGCTTCATGCCCAGCCTGGAGCCCAAAGTGAAGGTTGAACTCAGGACCCTGAGATCAAGACCTGAGCAGAGATCAAAAGTTGGACGCTTAACCAACTAGGCCACCCAGGCACCCCTAGGAGCTAGATCTTAACCAAAAATAAAGACTACTACTTGAATCTAATGTAGCTGAGAGGCACAGGTTCATTTTCAGGATAATCTGTAGCTTTATATATTTCCTATATTACTTAATACACTGGACAGAGATTATTTTTTCTACTCTAATGATATTTCTATTAGCTACTATCATCAATAAACTTAACCCATTTTACCTATTATTTGTGTAGATCTTAGTACACATCACCAAGCCACTTTACAGAGAATAATACTAGTTTATACCCGCACCAGCAGGGAAGGAATGCTCATTCAAGTACACCCTTGCCAAAATTATGTATTATCCCTCATTAAATACTTGGCATTTCTTTGGGCTTTCAAATTGGATTTGGCATTTTTAAATACTGGTGAGGATGAACATTCTCCACATGCATACTGACCAACTGTGTTTATGTGAATAACTTGTTCATGTGCTTTGTACATTTTTTTTGTACGTTTTTTTCCTGGGGCATCAGCTTCTTGTTACATAAAATCTGAGTTAAGGAAGGATTCCGTCATGTTACAAATATTTGCCATTTTTTACTTTTGCTTTTCAATTTTGTCAGATTATTTGACTTCTGTAATTTTTACATTGGGAAGACTTTTAATCCTTTTGCTTTTTTGTCTGCTGACCTATTTTTTGGTCAATATCACACTGTTTACTGTAACTTCATATTACATTTTGTTATCTGGAAGGGCAATTTCCTCCTTTAAGAAATTACCTTGATTGTTCTAACCTATTTATCATTCCAGATAAATTTAGAATCACTTTATTCAGCCTGAAAAAAATCTTGTTGGGATTTTGATTAGAATAAACTAATGTTGGGTCTTCCTGCTGAAGATGATGGGTGTGTCTACATATTAAGTATTTTTATTAAGTAGTTTTATTACATTACAAATGAAGTTCTGTAACCTTATTTATAAACATAGGTCTTAACCATTACTGACCAGCAGCTATACCTAGAGTCTGCATTTTCCTGCTGTATGAATGGGCTCTCTTCTCTCTCCTCCCCAGTACTTCTCTAACTGGTTATATAGGAGAAGATTATTTTTATTTTTTCATTTCTATTTTACTAAACTCTATTAATTTAAAAAGTTTTCGAACAGTTCTACATTTTTTGGGTAGAAAATACAAAGAAGTGGAAATAATAATTATGTCTTTTTCCAATATTCCAGTTAATTCTGCAGGACTCATGCCAATCACGACAATTCAGAACAGCATTAAGTGACAAGTATTAGGCCCTTGTCTCATCTCTAACAGCATTGGCCTGAGTCTTGCACCTTAACTATAAGGTGTGCTATTTGTTTGAAATACTCATCATAATAAGGATGCACTCTTCTAACAGTTCAATAAATTATCAGGAAAGGATGCTAAAATTTCAAAGGGCTTTCAAGCATCTATTAAGATGAACATTACTTTTTTCGTCTTTCAACTACTGATCTTGTTGGTGGACAATATAACAACCATTATTACGTAGTATTTACTGCAAGTCAGCACAGTCAGGTGCTGATATAAGTGCTTGCTTTACATGTATATATTCATTTAATATCACAAAACCCTGAGACAGATTTTAGGACACCCAGTTACAAATGGGAAACTAGAGAGGTTAATAACTTGCCCAACGTCAAACAGTTAGAAAAGAGGCAGAGAGAGCATTCAAAACTAGGTGATCCAGCTCCAGAATCTGTGCTCTTAAGCACAACACTGTATTGCTGTTTAATGATTTCCTGATAAACTAGGCTACTACTTACTTGGTTATTTGTATTTGATTTGTTAGTATTTTATTATGGATCTTTGCAACTCTTTGCATCTCCTTCCTTCCCTCATCTGGGCTCCACACCAGGCCTGAACTCCTAACCCTGAGACTGAGACCTGAGCTGAGACCGACAGTCAGATGCTTAATTCACTGAGCCACCCAGGCACCCCTGCATCTATGTTTATATAGACATAGCTATTTATACCTCATACATGCACATATATGTGTATACACACACACAAGATACTGGTTTTGTTTGGTTGCTATTATCTTTCTCATGCTGACTGTCAGGGTTAACAGGGCTTTGTAAAGTGGCCAGCAAGTGTTGACCACAAAGCAATTTACATAGCATAAATGTTACTTGATTCTTACAATCCATTTTCAAACCTCAAACAGTAAAGCTTTAAAAAAATATTCTCTAGTTCTGAGATATAAATCAAACTGGCTTAGAAAATACCTACAATTAAGGTTCAAATTGTAAAAAGTAATATTTCAATTAAAAGCATTTAAATCACATTAAATAAAGTCCTTCCTTTAGATCAGGCATTTAACTAGGGCTCCCCAAAAGAGCATGCTTCTTCTTAGAACATCAACAGCAAGTCTCACAAAATTAAGTTAGCTTTAAAACTTACAGCACTGGAGAAAGTCATCCCCATTTCTCCAATGAGAGCCTTGGTTTTCTTTAGTGGTGTCTGTGAAGTAAATAATCATCTGTTAAACCATTTCCTCCAATAAAAAAAAAAAAAAACAACCACACACACACACAGACCAAAACTCATGTTTTTTGCATCTTACTCGCAATGATCAGCTCCTTTGACACTAAGAAATCGCCAAAAGAGTTCTGTTTCTGGAGATGAACCAAACAGGTTTGATTACAGTCAGTTATATCCCATGCAAAAGAGCAATGGGGTCACAATGCCTGCAGGAAGGGAAAGTTCACAGCTGACAGCATTATTCTAGCAATGCTGATTTCAATGTAATGAAATTTTGGTGCTCTCTTGTCACCAGCCCTCTCACAAGATAGATAGGGCAGATCTCCACTAATCCATCTTTAGGAGCAGGATGTGGGCTAAGAGATGAAAGGAGCCTTCCACTCTTTAAAGCAGGGAGGTTTTAGGTTCCGAGAGCCAGATAAGGTCCCGAAGCCCAGAAAAGGACTCAAATATCATCAGTGATGGAGTCCAAATGCATCCTTTTCAATCACAAGCTCAAAACCCCATGCACTAGGCCAATCATGACCTCAGGTAAGGACTTGAACCAGGTGGCAAGTAGTATAGACAATAATCTCAAATCCTAGAGTAAAGATAAAAGTATGAAGAAGGTCATTCAAATACAAATAAAAGGAACACTACCAATCTTTATTTAGATTCCAGACAACAAAAAAGGACCACTGAAGAGACTCTAATTTTAGTTGTATTTTATGAATCAGTTCATGATGATTTTTAAGTACCTCTGAAATCTGAGACCATATTCAGTATAGTTTTAAATATACCTTATTGTGCAGTAATTCCTTAAAAATCACCTAAATATGTGATGTTAACAAGGGTCTTGTTTATAAACGACTCTCCCCCACTGTTTTATATAGATAGTAAAAAACCTAAAGAACCCATAAGCTCAAAAGGATGAGAATTCTAACTTATTTAAGAAGACCTTTCATAAGTGCATGAGTAGCTGAAGAATAGGTTTCCAAGGAGATGCTACAGATCTATAAGTCTTCGTTAACCTTCAGAAGCAATGTTGCCAACTGAGATCCTCCAGAAAACATCACTGGGTGCTACTTTCAGGTAAAGAATACTGGGCTGAATTAAACACTGGTTTGACAAGAAATCTGAGTTATGACAACAGAGGGAGGGGAAATGAGAATACAAAGTATAAATGGGGAAAAGGACATTGTGAGTTGATTATATGGGGCTTAATCCTCAAACTGTTGAATAAATATGCAACACTACTGAAGAATATCTGATTATTTTTTATTTTTATTTTTTGAAGACTTTATTTGACAGAGAGACACAGCGAGAGAAGGAACACAAGCAGGGGGAGTGGGAGAGGGAGAAAGAGGGAGCCCAATGTGGGACTCGATCCCAGGATCCTGGGACCATGACCTGAGCTGAAGGCAGACACTTAATGACTGAGCCACCCATGTGCCCCAGAATATCTGATTTATAGTAAGATTATAGTATGTGATTATAACCCATTTGTTAAATACTTAACGTGTGTCAGGCACTGATGGAACAAAAGGATGAACAAAAGACAGAAAGTCCTTGATCTCATGACCTCTGTATTCTTGGGGATTTAACCAACAGGTAAACAATCATTTCAGGCAGTGAAAAGTGCTACGAACACAATAAACCAGGATGATGTCCTTTAACTGGTGGGAGGAGAGGGGGAAACGACTTTAGTTGGGTGGTCAGGAGAGGCCTCTTTCAGGAGGTAACTTGGGTACTCAGAGTCACATGATGAGGCCAGCCATGCTAAGATCCAGGAAAAGGTGCTTCCAGGCTAAGTGAATAGCAAAGACAAGGACTGCCAGAGAAGATGCACATGTGAGGAACAGAAAGAAGGCACATGTGGTGGAAGTATCACAGCAAGTAAAGGAGACTGTGGGGTAAGACAGGGTCAAAGTGTTAGGCAGGAGCCAGCAGATGATGCACAGAGATTTTAGTGTCAATAAGAATTTGTATTAATGACTGTAATTTTTATGCTGCTAACACCAGTACTGTGATAACCATAATGTCTGCTAAATCAAACAAATCCTAAACAAGAATCACACTGTACTGAAAATGTGTCTATGCTAATCTGAATGCTAAAATGGATCCTTAAGATATCAGCAAAGAGAGTTACAAGGTTGGTCAGGTCCAGATTGTACAACACTGCTTAAGGAGCAGTCAATCTGATACCTGGATATGGGTAAATGCGTTACTTTACTCATCCAAAGCAAATCCCTTCCATAAAAATCCTAAGGAGTCATTTACTTTTTTGGTTCCATGACCAGCTGCTCTGAAATAAAATTTTAACATTTCTAATAATCTTTGTTTTCAGCAAAGACATGATGTGTTCGTCCTCTATATTTCATCATGGCTCCTTCCCTTATTTCCTTGAAATTTTGACCAAATGTCACTTTTTCCAGGGTGAATGATTTTAGAAAGAGCGACCAGTGAAGAAGAGTGTATCCATCCCACCACGACATTCAAGTAAAAAAAAAAAATAGGAACTATTCCCTAAGCAAAAACCAGAGTCCCACAGAGGATACCTGCAACAAATACAGGGAAATGTTCAAGATGATCATAAAAGATGATTTCAAATATGACTGAAAGATTCTACATGAAACACTACATGAAGCACTAGAATCCTTCTACCTGAGCTGGTCTGGTGGATTGGACTGCGGTTTATTTTGCCAACAATGGCAGCAATTCATAATCCTTTTTGAGCCAGAGACCTCATTCTCCACGAAACTGAAGATAAAATACAGAGTATTACGTATAAATTAAGGACTTCCATCATCCCCCTGGTGTTCCTAAGTATCATCTTAAGAATCTCTGATCTGAAGTATAAGTGAGTAGCTGATGTGGGTATGTGGAATGACATCTGTTAAGCCAGTATTCTAGAATATGAGAAAAATGGGGCTTCAAGATCATAAGACACCAGGCTGTGCTCCTTATTAGCTACATGAACTTCGGCCAAGTTACTTAACACCTTCTAAGTATTAGTTTCCTCTTATTTAAGGGAAGGACAGTATGTACAGCAGAGGACTTTTATGACTGAAACACAAGTATAAAATACTTCACACTCTTACTGCTCCAAGTAGGTTTTCAAATGCTGTTACTGTCTTAGTGATTTCCCTTCAAGTCCTGCTTGACAACTAGTGGTAGAATACCCTGGAAAAGGATACAAGAGAAGCCAGAATACCCCAGAGAGTTGAGAGCATTAAATTTGACTTGTTCCCCACTCAATTTTGGCTCTTTAGTATAAACATCTATAATAAAGAATCTGATCCTGGTTTAAAGAAGCAAATACAACATGCTAAGGAGAAGATACCTCAAAGCTACACAGACCACATCTGTGTTCTGTAAAAATTAAGAATCTCAATTCTGAACACCTTATATTTCAGTGATGAATTTTTGTTTTCACCAGCGATGTAAAAGCTTGACCTTTTAATTGTCTTAGTCACTAAGCTATTACTAATTTTTGATAGAGATGGCTTGCCTTTTCTAGACAAAACACTTTTCAAGGATGCACACACACAAAGTTTTTTTGAAGGAATTTTGTGAGGAGGGTCAGTGGAGTGGTGGGAATGGAAAAAAACAAAGTAAATTCCAAGAGGGCAATTAAGTCAAGACTCTTCAATGTCAATGTGGTGGAGTAGAAACTAAAAGGCAATGAGGCATATGTGGCACAAAGTGTAAATGCAAGCACCTTAAACATAAACTAGAAAAGTTTCTCAGCACTGTGAACACAGTCCTGACTAAGAAATACATTTTCATTCATAATCCAGAAATATATATATATATATGGATATGCGTTATCTTTATCATATATACCCACATGTATCACACCAACATTTTCTATTCTACTTTATTTCACAGGAAAGTAAAAATCTGGTAGCTACTCACTAAACTGATTTCACAACTCACTTATGGGTTGAAATCGGCAGTTTGAAGAACACTGAGGTAGGGTGTTCCCAGACAGTGTAAGTTAGGAACCTCTTGAGTGAAGTGTTTTCATAGTCTCAGCACTTAGCTGAAAACAAAGAGAGAACTGAAACGAAGAAATAAAGGACATATATATTTTCTTAAAGATAAGAAAAATGCCATAACCAGGATCAGAGCACTCATCAGAATTTTGACCTGCTTCAACTACACAAGTGCCTTGGGAAAGCCACTTTCTGGGGCCTCCACGAGTAGGGGGTTGGGTAATGCTCCTGAAGGTCATAAATTCCAGAACTCTAAGATAAAGAAGCAAAATTCACTCTGGGAAACAATGAAGTCTCATGACAAAACACATTTAAAATGGAACATGGACAATAGCAGCGAATGTATCAGCCAGGTGTTCAATTAAGCTAATTGAATTCTCTCGATTTTTGTGAGGCAAAGCGCAGCCTGAAGAGTTTGACAACCTATCTACCAGATTAGTTCATCTCAGCACTTATTAAATATCGGGCACAGACACTGTACATGGAGACAAACACAGAGGTGGCCTAGGTCCTTTGAAGAGAGAGCTGGATTTGTCCTCAGATCCTCTAAGCCAAAAGAAAGACAAGGCTTGCGTGCTCTTAGCCAGCACCTGCTCCTCCTTTGGTTCAGCCCATCCCTAACTGGCGTCCACCTGTTTATTTTGAGCTATAAACGCGAACTCCGCAGCACTAAGGTCCAGGCTCGAACCTCTGTGTGGTGCGTGCATGTGTGCCTACTCAAAAGAGACGCGGGAGAGAAAGGAAACAGAGTCCTGCGGCCCCTCAAACTTGCGTATGGGGTCAGGCGTGGCAAAAGCAAAGCTATCCAGGGTCAGGCACCCAGCTCAGGGAACTGGGGGTGGGGATGGGGAAAGAGGACAAGAAACCTGGGGGTCAGCGGGGGAGGCCGAGGGGCGGGGCAGAAATGGAAGCGTTACCATGCCGCCGAGCACTTCGTCCTGGTCGTCGGTGAGGAGCAGCACCACATTGGGCCTCCGAGAGCCCGTCGCCACCCCAGAGACCCCCAGGCAGCTGCTCAGCAGCAGTAGCAGCGCCGGGCTGCAGGAAGGCAGGTGACTGGGGCTGTTCCGCCGCGGCCCACTTGGGGCCAGAGGCAGGAGCCACATAGCAGACAGGGTACCGGGGGTGGCCCCGGGACCGAGTGGAGGGACGCGCAAGTGTCTGAAGACCAAAAGGCGAACGAACGGCAGGAGGAAAAGCGTTGCCGGGAAAGGCCGGGGGGCTGGGGTCAGGCGTTTTCTCCCCTAGCACGATCACGTGAACCGGAGACAGGGGGCGGAGCACGCCTTGCGGTCACGTGAGGACCGACGGGGCGGGACTGCAAACGGAAAGGGAGGCAGGGCGGATCCGTAGGCCGGAAATCGGAAGTGGGCTCAAGAAGCGAAGAACCGGTCGGCTTGGGGGGTTTTCACTTGCTTTAGTCTCAGGCTCGGGTTAGATTCTCGAGCGATGTGTATGTGAACGCTTGGTGCGAGGGTTGAAATGGAGAGAAGATGAAATGAACGAGGGAATCAGCTCACAGTAAGCGGTTAAGAGAAGGGAGGAGACTGCTTACCCGATAGTACGATCAGCTGGTGGGCGAAGTCTGGTCTCTGTCGTATTTTATTCTCGAGTCAGCTGCCACTTACGAGAGCCCTTAATTTATTCATTTCTCATTTTCTCTACAGCTCACCTGTTACACTCGAAGCTGGATTCTGGCTCAGCTTTCTTGACTCCAAGCCTCAGCTGATAACGTGTTTTCAAACGATTTAGGGATATCCTGACAGCCTAATACTACTTGGTGAATTTTCGAAAGCCCTCTTAGAAGATGTTGGAGGATATGCGCATTGAACAAAACAAAACCCCTGAAACATGGTTACCCAACCACATTAAGTAATCTTTAGGGGGAAAAATTCCATGTACTAAGGCTCCAAATATTTCTGTGATACAAAAATACAGGTACAGCTCTACCTCAACCATCTGCTAAAGTCTATGAAAAACAGAATTATCCCCGGCAAGGTGAAGGGTCAAGCTTTATTCCCAACTTAGAGTAACAGCCTATACCTCCTGGCTCCTAACAAAGTGTATTTTCTCTAAGCGAGACCATCTGGCCTGAAAAGTGTTTTAAAACTCATGAAAGCACTATAATGAGTTAAAAATAATTGTGGGAGTACTTTGAAGTGTCATATATACAACTGTAAGTCTTATGCAAAAGGAAGTGTTAACTTTTTGGGGAAAAAAAGGCAAGAGAACCTTTACAAAATGAAGTAAAGTTCCACTGTAAGAAAAATTATTCTGGGAATCTGGTCAGAGTCGTTCCCAGATGGTCAAGGTACTGGGTTACAGCCTCAAACTATGCTCATTTTGCAAACTGGTGTAATAATCCCCAGGAAACCAAGACTTCCAGGAGACTTCTGGCACAAAGAAGAACCTGCATTGATGCCCCAAATTGTAAGATTATATCACTGGTCTTGGTTCAAGGCTACTTTATGAACTATCTGATGGCAGGGATTGTATAATTAAGAGCCAGCTTTATTCCAGATGCTAGACTAATGCTGAGGAGACACTGTTCCTTTTTCATGGAACTTGCAGTCTAGTTGCAGAAAGATATACAATCTAATAATCACAGAAGTGTATAATTACAAATAAGGAGACATGCTATGAAGGAAAAGTAAAGAGAGAAATGAACATTTTAAGGAGGTGGGGGGCTGACCTAATTTTTTAAAAAAGACTATTTATTTGACAGAGAGAGAGATCATAAGTAGGCAGAGAGGCAGGCAGAGAGAGAGAGGGAAGCAAGCAAGCTCCCTGCTGAGCAGAGAGCCCGATGTGGGGCTTGATCCCAGGATTCTGAGATCATGACCTGAGCCGAAGGCAGAGGCTTTAACCCACTGAGCCACCCAGGTGCCCAAGTTTGTATTTTTTTTAAAAAGACTTTATTTATTTATATGAGAGAGTGG
The DNA here is from genome assembly GCF_902655055.1 of Lutra lutra. Classification (NCBI taxonomy): domain Eukaryota; kingdom Metazoa; phylum Chordata; class Mammalia; order Carnivora; family Mustelidae; genus Lutra; species Lutra lutra. The sequence continues at coordinate 92,617,247 of NC_062285.1, forward strand.
GGAGGAGGAGCAGAAGGAGAGAATCTTCAGGTAGACTCCCTGCTGAGTGTGGAGCCCAGCACCCGGCTTGCTCTCAAGACCCTGAGATCATGACCTAAGCCAAAACCAAGAGTCAAATGCTTAACTGATTGAACCACCCAGGTGCCCCTGCAAAGTTGTTTTTATTTTTATTTATTTATTTATTTTTAAAGATTTTATTTATTTATTTGACAGAGATCACAAGTAGGCAGAGAAGCAGACAGAGAGAGAGGAGGAAGCAGGCTCCCCACTGAGCAGAGAGCCCTATGCGGGGCTCGATCCCAGAACCCCGGGATCATGACCTGAGCCGAAAGCAGAGGCTTTAAACCACTGAGCCACCCAGGCGCCCCTGCAAAGTTGTTTTTAAAGAGCATGTACCCCTTGGCTCTGTTGTGCTGACATATGACTGTAAATGTCATTCAACAGCAGATCAAAATAGCTCAAATATTTCTTCACCTTGTTGAAAAAAGTCAGATAAAAAAGTTAAAAATTGCTGTAGAGGTTCCTGTTAGAGGAGTAGTGCACAGTAATCAACAACTGATCAGTTTGTCACATCCAGAATAGAATGTGTAGTGTTATTGGTGTCTGGTTATATATTTGATTTACCACTTTTGAAAACATTTTTCCATGAGGGGTTCCTGGGTGGCTCAGTTGGTTAAGCATCAGACTTCAGCTCAGGTTTGGTCTCAGGGTCCTGGGATTGAGCTATGAGTTGGGATCCACACTCACTGGGGAGTGTGCTTGTCCCTCTCCCTCTGCCCCATCCCCCAGCTTGTGCTTTCACACTCTCTCTCAGATGAATACATAAGATCTTAAAAAAGAATGTAAAAAAATATAGTTTAAAAAAAAAACCCAAAAAACAAAAACCCCAGAACATTTTCCCATCAGGATGTCTGGCTGGCTTAGTCGCTAGAGCATGCATCTCTTGGTCTTAGGGTTGTGAATTTGAGCCCCATATTGGGTGTGCAGATTGCTTAAAAGTAAAGCCTTTTAAAAACTTTTAAAAAAAATTTTCCCATCATTAAATTTTCATGAATTGTTTTTGTAAAATAAGTCACTTTTAAAAATTTTATAATTTTTTTCCTACACCTTAAGCAAAAGTGGGTTAAACCCAGCTATTAGTTGAAAAATTCCCATGACATTTCCATTATTGGTAGAACACTGCTTCTTATCGTGAACTCTGAAGTAAAAATATCTTTAACTTAAATATTTAATAACCATGACCTCCATCTTTGGCCATGATGGAGTAATAGGGCCAGACTAACCTTTTTATTAGAAACAATCAGAAAACAGGCCAAAATATGTTTCACACAATGGACAACAGTCAGTGTAGGACTATGATCCGTGTGTAAAAAGGAAAGAATTTCCCCCACTTTTAGCCTGTGGGCACATTCTGAACCAGGGAGCCAGGAAGAGGATCCTATGCAGATCCAAGATGAGTTTAGGGGAGAGAGATTAAATCTGGAGGAGGTTGAGGTAGCTGGCAGTGGTGAGGCAAAGTTCCAAAGAGGAGGAAAAGCTCCATAAATCTGCAGATAATCCTTTTGAGATTTGGTGGGACACTAAGATGTCCATGTGTAGGGTGAAGCCATCATACATAACGTAAACCAAGGAGATGTAAGAATTCTCAGAGGATATATTTGAGATCCAACCAGCCAGAAGAGAGTCTTCTTTGATCATCAGGGGTATTTAATAGAGAACCCAAGAAGGTCATACCTTAGTAGTAGGGCTAAATTATCATGAGTGAAAAGTATTGTATACCTGTAATGACAAAGTTTATTTATTCATTTTTTAAAGATTTATTTATTTATTATTTGAGAGAGAGTGTGGGGTGGGGGACAGAGGGGCAGAGAGAGAGAAATCTCAAGCAGACCCCCCACTGAGCACAGAGCCTGATGAGGGGCTTGATCTGAACCAAAATTAAGAGTCAGACACAACCGACTGAGCCACCCAGGCGCCCCTACAATGACAAAGTTTAAATATAAGTCTCAAAATATCAAGCTGATCTGCAAGAACTTCAACTTGCTGGTGAGAATAAGGACCCACACTACAAAATCTGGATGCTCAACAATATGAAATTCACAGGATTACACAGGAAATCAAATAGGAAAATGTGATCTGTAACCAGGGAAAAATCAGTCAATGGAAACATAATAAAAGACACAGATAAAGGAGGGGCGCCTGGGTGGCTCAGTGGGTTAAGCCGCTGCCTTCGGCTCGGGTCATGATCTCGGAGTCCTGGGATCGAGTCCCGCATCGAGCTCTCTGCTCAGCAGGGAGCCTGCTTCCTCCTGTCTCTCTGCCTGCCTCTCTGCCTGCTTGTGATCTCTCTCTGTCAAATAAATAAATAAAATCTTAAAAAAAAAAAAGACACAGATAAAGGAATTAACAGGTCAGGGATTTTAAAACACCTCTTATATATGTATATGTCATAGTCTAAACAGATTTAGACTGGGCATCCTGCCGAATAGCATATCCATCCATCCACCACATGGATGACATATTGATCAGGCAGGATGAACAAGGGGCAGCTAACCTACCGCGATCTTTTGATATGACATGTGCTCTGGAGAGTGGGATATAGGCCCTAAGAAAATTCAGGCACTTGTACTTCAGTGAAGGACGGCAGGGCCCACGGGGTCTGCCCCAGTGAGCGTCCAGAGTAAAAGCAAATTGCTGCATCTTGCTTTTCTTACTACAAAGAAGCAAGCCCAGTGCTCATCTGACCTTTTGGATTCGGTGTGTAACTTGCGCAACTTAGGAAGACTGCCAGCTTTGAGTGGGGCCTGGAGCAGGAAAGCATGCTAGAGCAGAAAGGGCCAGCTTTGGAATCTGTGGGGCCTAGTGTGAAATAAAAATGTGGGGGAAAAGTGCCACTAAAGGTGCTAAAGTATAAATCCTTTTAAAAATACTGTATTACTAACAAAATGCAACGGGGATTATAGTGATACAGGAGTAGCACCATAATCTTGCAAACTACAATTAACATTTTTGGTAATTATATATCCACTTAACATTAATACTTTATTAATGTGATATCTTGACTGCTAATATGTTTTTTTTTTTCTGGCGGCTTTCCTGCAGATTCATTTCTTAGGCCATCAAGATGTATACTTTTGGCAGCTTCATTTGATACAATTAATAGTGATATATATGTATATATTTTCTTAAGCTTTGTCCTCAGGTGTTTATTCTCAGGGTAAAGATGGTGAAGAGGAAAGTCTGAAATGGGCATAGTTACACTCTCCCATCCTGAGTCCCATAAGAGGAGGCAGGTGACTAGGCAGCTCAGGTACTTCTGGTCAGGGGCTTCGGCCAGGGTCCCAGGGCCCAGGGCCTGAAGCCCTTCCACAGGCTTGTGGAGAGAGGCCAAAAAGGTAGCCAGGTAGCCCACTCTCCACTGAGTGCTGGCAAGTGGCTGGCTCTCTCTCCCTGAGGGCTTGGGCATAGACTGTCCATTACAGTGAGACTGCCCAACATTTGTTCTCGGTCAAGAATGGGATACCTGGTTTCTGATCTTGGTAATGACCACCAGCAGCACTCACAACATTTGAGGGGTCTGGAATTTAATCTGCCTTGTGGGATGCACTAACATTCAGAGACCAGTGCTCCTCTGAGACACCATGGAAACCCAACCTACCCAAGAATGGTAAGATGAGATACCCCGGGCTTCCAGCAGCCCCAACAGGATCCTATTCTTAAAGTCCCAATCACCTTTACCTCAAACTTGTAAGAAGGTTGCTAACTTTTGAACTACTTTGGTCATTTAAAAAACAGCCTATAACCCCATACTGTGTCCTTGAAGTCACTCAGATGACTTCTGGGAGGGGAGAACGGGGCTCCAGGCCTTCAATGACATCTGATTCCCACAGAGGAATCCAAGTTTATTAATCATTTTTAATTTTAAGGAGGATCTTTCTTCTGATGTAACTATTACTAGAGGTAGTAAGAGTATAGGCTTATAGGCTGTATAACAAAAGGATAAATTTTTAAAAAGGATTTTATTTTGAAACTAATATTATACAATATGTTAATTAAGTGGAATTTAAAAAAAAAAGATTTATTTAACAGAGAGAGACAGCACAAGAGGGAACACAAGAGTGGGAGAGGGAGAAGCAGGCTTCCCGCTGAGCTGGGAGCCCAATGTGGGGCTCCATCCCAGAACCCCAGAATCATGACCTGAGCTGAAGGCAGACACCTAATAACTGAGCTACCCTGGTGCCCCCCAAAGGGATAAATTTTTGATAGATTATTTCCAAATAGAAATTTTAGGATTTGTGGAACTGATCATTCTTGTGGAATAATTTTTCTAAAAATCTGTAAATCTTGGGGTGCCTGTGTGGCTCAGTCTGTTGAGTGTCCGGCTCTTGATCTCAGCTCAGGTCATGATCTCAGAGTCCTGGGATTGAGCCCTGCTTTGGGCTCCCTGCACAGCAGTGAGTCTGCTTCTCCTTCTCCCTCTGTGATCTCTCTCACTCTCTCTCAAATAGATAAGTAAAATCTTTAAAAAAATAAAATAAATACATGTAAATCTTCCTATGGATCAGTTTTATTTAGATATGAATTCAATTTTAAATGTAAATCATAAGTTACTGTAATTTTACAATTGTAATGTTATCACTGGTATAATAGTTACATTGTGATGTTTCCTTTGGTATTTCCTGTAGCTTGTGGAGGGTGTGCAAGAAACCTCAAGTGGCTTCAAACTTTAATATAGTATTTGAAGGTGCCTGTATATTCATTCTATCACTGCATCTTCAGTTACAAGGAAAAATTAATTTAGTTGTTTTCATCATTAATAATTGGTTCATCTGGAGTTTCACATGAAAATGGTGTTATTTTCTATTTATAAGCTTGTGGATATTTGATCTGCCATGTTGCAGAAGTTTTCTAAACTCTTTGGAGAATTCTAAACTCTAAATTCTAATAATTCAAATAAATCTCTGATTTGCTTTATTTCAGTGTTCATGTGTGTGCTTTTATCTTGTAATAATTTACTGACAAAGAGTATTGCCTGAAAGCCAGCAGTTCCCACTGTAGCTTTCAAAGATTTGTGCAAATATCACAAAGCTGGTATTTGGGGAGCAGATGGGGACTCCCCACAACAGGTCCCAGCACCGGCCTTGTGTAGAGCCCCTTTCTCTTCCTATTGCTGTTGCCACCACTGCTGCTTCTCCAGTGTTCTTTCTGCGGTTGCTGCCACCAGTCTGGGCTTTGGTCTTTTCCTGGCCACGGTGGGGCCCTGAGACTCCCTGACTTCCCTGAGGCATGAGCATGTGACAAGTGTTTCGAGCATGACTCCTGCTTACTGTACTCCTTGTCCTGGTTTATCTCTTCTGCTCATGCACATGTCCCATTGGACTTTATTTTCAAAACACAAGTTCAAAGATAAAATTGTTAATAATTTCAAGTTGGTCACCACAAAGCACAAGCCAAGCATGGGGACCTTCTGAGAGTGAGGCTCTGTACAACTACAGGGTCCACATCTTGAAGTCCGTCCAGGTGCCAGGTCCCATCTGTGACACAAGTAACCCTCTTGCTTGGACCATAAACTCTGGCAGACCCAGTGATATTCCAGGTGTCACTGATGAGGAAAGATGCGATGTAGAACAAGCCCCCATGGGAAAATTACAGTGCCAACCCTTAGGGTTTGGGAGCAGGGCCATGTTATCTACAGCAGGAATTACACATCTTTTGAAAAATGGCTTTGAGTGTACCGAGCCCTGATAGAGATGGAACTCTTGGCCATGAGACACCAAGTGACCATGAATCATGAGTTGGGTCCTCTTGGACCTACCAAGTCAGAGTTCATCAGGATCAGCAGTAATTTTACATGTGATGAACTGTTACATTTGGAACCAAGCACAAATAAGATCAGAGGGCATAGGTAAGTGAAAAGGTAGCCCAAATTCCCATATCGCTCATCATGGTTACCGGGTACCGAAAGGAAGAGGAGAAGGCCCAAGCATGGTTTTGGGTAGAACAGCACAGGGTATTGGCACAGGGTGGAAATGGATGGTGTGTTGCATTACAGCCTCACTCAGGGCTGGCCTTGAATGACAGTGGTGAGGGAAAACCATCCTAACGGGCATGGCTTTGGTTGATGCACCTGACCAACCAGTTTGTGAGATAAGGTAAGTGGTCTGAGGTTGGCATATATATGTGTTCATTGGTAGTGGTGAATGGCCTTGGCTGGCCCTGTCATGGGAGTGGAAGGAAAATGACTGGAAGATTGGAGATAGGGAGGTCTGAGGTAGAGGCAAAAGGATGGATATACAGGAACAGGCACAAAGTGTGAAGAACGTGGTGTGACATATTTATGCTCACCAGAAAGCATTCACCGTGGAAGAGGCACTAAACAGATTAGACAAAATAGGTTAGTTGGTTTAGGTCTGCCACTCTGCCTGGATGCTGGTGTGGTAGGAACCTCACTCTCAAAGAATTTAATGTGTACAAGTGGGATATCAGAAGTTTGTCTCCCAGCTGATATGACTGAGCAACCACAATTTTTTACTATTACAAAGGAAGGGTGATATTCTGTCACTTTGAAATCTAGTGTCACAATAATTAAGTGAAGTCAGATCTCCAGAGTTCCTCTAAGCACTTAAATTTTATGGTTTAAATGTCATTCATCATTAATAGCCTTTGCTTATTGACCGTCTACTATGTATTACTATGTATTTCCTAAGGTCTCTTTAAGGCTTGTTGTTTTTTAGAAGTACTAAAATCCTGTGTTTACCTGGCATCCCAACTTTTTGGATTGAAAAATACGAGTCCTCTTCATGTATAGTTATTAAACTGAGAACAGATTGTATTGCAGTCCAAGCATATAAATAAATTCTAATCAGAAAAAATAAGGAGCAGAAATTAGCTTCCATGAGCAGAAGCTGAAACCTAGAAATGACCTTTTGAATTTCTCTTGTGCTTGGGAATGAGTAATTCCTGAAGTATTAGAGTGAAAGTTTAAATAGATTTTAGAAATCAGCCATTCCAAGCATAATCAAAGCTTTCATTATAGCAATTCAGTATTTATGTGTGTGTCTGAACATGCTGAAAAAAATTATCAAATTATCAAAAATGTTGAGAGTCCTTGTTAAGGTAGTTTTTTTTTTTTTTAAGATTTTATTTATTTGAGAGAGGAAGAGAGAGAGCACGAAAAGGGGCAGGATCAGAGGGAGGAGCAGAATCCCTGCTGAGCGGGGAGCCCATTGTGGGACTTAATCCCGGGACTCCAGGATCATGACCTGAACGGAAGACAGATGCTTAACAGACTGAGTCACTCAGGCATCCAAGGTAGTTTTTGTTTTTGTTTTTAACAAGCTTTATTTTTTGGTTAGGTAGTTTGTTTTATTTATTTATTTATAAAGATTTTATGTGTTGATTCTTCAGGGGGAGAGGGAGAGAGAGAGCACAAGCAGGGAGAGGGAGAAGCAGGCTCCCTGCTGAGCAAGGAGCCCAGTGTGAAACTCAATCCCAGGATGCTGGGATCATGACCTGAGCTTAAGGCAGTTGTTTAAGGGACTGAGCCACCCAGGCGTCTCTTGTTAGGTAGTTTTAAATGATGGGTATCAGAAGGTTATTGACAAGACCCTGATACCTATTTGGAAATAATTTAAATGTTCATAGCCTGTAGCTTGTGCGCTAGTCACATAAATTGCATCTTGTAGGTTTTAGTAAGTTGCACTCAGAGATAGATGCTTCTTAGCTCCTTGTAAATATAATGCACCACTAGACCTTGTACCTGGTGTAAAATAATGAGTATAATTATTTAAATATTAAAACTAAGGTTCTAAACAAGTTGGAATACTGATTACTATCAGTAGCATAATTGGCCATAGTAAATTTAATTTTAACTATTATCTTTAGTCATGGTCAGTTTGAAATCATATTCTGTGAGACCAGTAGTTCTCTCTTATACCCAATTAATTGGCTTCAGTGGTTCAGGGAACTCATCTTGGGCCCTCCAGTCACCAAGCAGCTGTAATGTAAGATCCAAAAATGGGCTGCTTTTTGCTAAGAGTACGTCTAAGATTCTTTTTAATGAGAATCTCTTTTCATAGGAAAGCAGGTAGTTGGTTGGTCTTTTGTCTAGTTTGATGGGCTCACATCGGTGAACAAAATAGACAAAAATTCCTGCCTTACTGAGCTTACATTTTACTGGCAGAAGGCAGATAATAAATCAGTAGATGATATAGTATATTGGAGGGTGGACTATATTACGGAAAATAAGAAAACAATGAGGGGCAATAAGGGAGGGTGCGAAGCTACAGTTTCAAATAAGGTGGTTAGACCCCCTAAGAAGATGACGTTTAAGCAGAGACTTGACCCTGGTGAGGTAAGGTCATGTGCATACTGGGGGGATGATCATTCCAACATGTCCAAGGATCTTGAATCTGCTTTCCTTGTTATATTTTATTTTGCCAGTTTCTTCTTATGTGATTTGATACTGATGGGAAATGAGAAATAATTTTTCAAGTTCTAGTTAATTTAGAAACGCTGATTGTCAATGACCTATTGTGTTTACAGGTCTCTTTCACCATCCCCTTTCAGTTCACTTTTAATTTCTTCACGCATATGTCCCAACAGAGATACCCAGCGTGAGGTGCTAAAAACTAGTAATCACATCTCTTACTGCATGGAGTTAGAGAAAGGGCTGGGAAGTCAAGTAAGAAGCAATCCAGTTTCAGTGTCTCCCTTTATGCAAGTCCTGCTTGTTGCAAAGTTTGGCATGTGAAAGAAGGCTCCCAGGACTCTAGTCAATGCTGGAAACAATAATTAAAAAAAAAAAAAAGCTCAAAAGACAAAACAAAATAATTTCATTTTTTCTATTTCATAATTTCATACATTTTAAATTAAATGAATATAGTAGTAGTTAATATAGTTATGAAACCATAAAACAATATTTCTAGAATAATTTCAAATTCTGGATGCCTAAGGAAAAAGTTACTGACAGTTTGCTTTTCTTATAGTAACTCCAATTTCAAAAAGGGTCCTATTGTTCTCACTCTGTTTACAAGTATTGTGGTGGTAGTGCCAAGAGACATCAGGTTTTTACCTGTAGGGTCAGGCTCTATTATGAAAGTGCCTTGAAAAATAAAAAGTGTGCTGAACAGACATAAAGCACCGCCATTGTTCACTAGGGGCATTGTGGCTCTTTTTAGTAATACGGCAAATATTTAATAGTGCTAGGAGATAGACAAATACATATTCATCCGTAAGGAATATGTATTTATCCATAATGAAAACCAGACACTTAAAGCTTTAAGAGAAGTTCACTTTATTCTTTGTGATGGGCAGTAATTCAGCCTCTCTGTGCCTCGGCTCCCTCATCTGAAAAGTGAGAATAAAATAGCGCTTACCTTTGTAACTATGTATGGTGAGGGATGTTAACTAGGCTTGTCCTGGTGATCATCTGGAAATATACTGAAATACTGAAGTGTTATGTTGTACACCTGAAATAAACTTAAAAAAAAGTTTTTATTTGAGAGCAAGTGAAAGAGTAAAAGAGAGAGAGCATGAACGGGGTTGGGGTTGGGTGGGGGGAGAGGGGCAGAGGGAGAAGCAGGCTCCCCACCAAACAGGGAGCCCAACTCGAGACTCGATTCCAGGGTCCTGGGATCCTGACCTGAGCTGAAGGCAGACACCCAACAGAGTCATCCAGGTGTCCTGAAATTAACTTTTTTTTTTTTTGTAAAGATTATTTATTTGTTAGAGGGGGAGTGAGCACAAGCAGGGGGAGTGGCAGGCAGAGGGAGAAGCAGGCTCCCCACTGAGGAAGGAGCCATATCCCCGGCTCCATGACAGGACGCTGGGATTATGACCTGAGCTGAAGGCAGACCCTTAACTGACTGAGCCACCCAGGCGCCCCTGAAGCTAACTTAATGTTACGTCAATTATACCTCAATAAAAAAATACTATACCCACTTTATAGGGTTAACATGAGAACTAGGATAAATTGTGCAAAGAACGAAGAACAGTTTCTGGCACACAAAAAGCGCTCAAAACTGAAAATTGTTATTAAATTCACAAAAATACAGTGGAGGGGCATCTCAGAGTTGAGATCTAATATAAAGATACATCTTTCAGAATATCACAAAAACTTTTGATTTTACTGTCAGAATCAGCCATGTCAATTTATTGGTTTGGTCATCTCATGGACAGTTATTAAAACCCTCATTCTGAAAAAGAAAAAAAACAACAAAAAACCCTCATTCTGTTAGGTCCCATGCCCGGGAATTAGTTGATCTTAATCTAGCACTTCCCTTTTCACTGAAGGATAAAAGTTCACAGCGTTATTAAATCTCAAGTATATGCCACCTCTTCCAAAAGGTTATTGTCAGAAACTAAGAGCGCCTTGAAGGCGCCCAGATCAGGTGGGGAGGTGGGAAGGGCTGGGTATTGTGTCCGGACTATGCCAAGAAGGCAGTTCCTGGCATCGGCCGAGCGCGTGGTATTTAGAGCTCTCTGGGCCTGATTTCTAGATGGTGGCTGAATCGGATGCAAGAGTTGCCCTCTTTTTGACTTGAATCAAGTGCTTAAAAGTGAATGTGGCGGCGGCCAGAGCGCTCTACCCCCTCCAGCTAAAGGCTTCATCCTGGTGTGTTCTGGCCACATCCTCCTCCTTAACGCGGATCGGATAGCGTTCCCAGGCGAAGTGGGGCCTCACCTGCCGCAGGTGTCCCTAGGGAGTCCGGAGGCGTGGCCGCACCCCCACCCCGCCCCTCCGCTTCTCCAGGCCGGGAGCTGCAGGCCGCCGCTCGGGTCCCCGAAGCCGGGAGGTCTGGCGTCTCGGGGATTTGGGGCCCGCTAGCGCGGCGCCCGGCCGAGGGCACCCCAGGCGCCGAAGAGGCCGCGCCTCCTCCCGGAACTGGCCGGCGCCGCAGGGCGGGAGGAGCGGCAGGAGCCGGGCTATCGCACGCCGCGGGCCATGGAGGTCCTTCCCGCAGGCGGGGGCCGGATGGGGCGCCGGGAGCCGGGGGCAGGGCCGGAGGACGCGGAGGAGGAAGCGGTTCCCGGAGTGCCCGGAGCCCCGTGCCTGCGAGGGGCGCCGTCGGCGGAGCGGCCTCGGGGCTCTCGGGACTCCTGCGGGGCGGAGGAGGACCCGGAGTCCGGCGAGCCGCGGGAAGGCCGGACCAGCCGCACCGCGTCCCTGGTGAGCGGGCTGCTCACCGAGCTGTACAGCTGCGCGGAGGAGGAGGAGGCGGTGGGCGCGGGCCGCGGGCCCGGGGGCCGCCCGCGGCGCCGCGACAGCCTGGACAGCTCAACGGAGGCTTCCGGCTCCGACGTGTTCCTGGGCGGCCGCGGCAGCGCCGGCGACTCGCGCGTGCTGCAGGAGCTGCAGGAGCGGCCGAGCCAGCGGCACCAGAGGCAGTACCTGCGGCAGAAAGGTGAGCGCCGGGGCCCGGGGGCTTCGGTGGCTGCCCGGAGCCCCGCCCGCTGCGCCCGCCCGCGCCCCAGCGCTCACCTGGGCGCACCTGGCTGAGCCGCCGGGCGCTCAGTACGTTTGCGGCGTCTCCTCTGACCTGTCGCTAGTGCCCGCAGTGTCACCAATTCAAGACCAAACTTGGTTCTTACTGCCCCTCGACCCCCATTCCCTCTCGAGTTGTCCAGTGGAACCTTAGCGCCGGGTCACGTGTTCGTGGAGGCCCGAAGGGAGAGGCCGTCCACCTTCTGATTTCCCCAGAACAGCTGTGAGGACAGGTTTGGAGTTTCTGATACGTGTACCAGAAGTTACCTAGAGGGCGCCGGGAGAAGAGAGGCGACTCCTGCGGCTGATTTTTTTCCCCCTTCCCCTAATCCGCCCTACCCTGGCTACAGCCTAAGGATAGTGTTTCACTAGTGAGGCGGAATAACTCGATAATGCAGTTTCTAAGCAGAGCGGATGAATTCCATTTCTGCCCGCCTGTCTGGTTTCAGGAAGCTCACTAGGCGAATCCCCCCACCCCCCCAACCCCGGCCTTTCAGTGGAGGATTACTGGAGGGCCCCACTGTGTTGGCACTATCACAGGATTTGACTCTGGTACCTTCAGTTGGAAAGGTCGACCTGAAAATGGCCTTCCTTTTGGTGGGTGGAGGCTAATTTGGTATTTCTTTCTTTCTTTCTTTCTTTTTTTTTTGTAAGATTTTATTTATTTATTTGACAGAGATCACAAGTAGGCGGAGAGGCAGGCAAAGAGAGAGGGGGAAGCAGGCTCCCCGCCGAGCAGAGAGCCGGATGTGGGAGATTTCTTCCCCCTGTCAACTGTTCGTAATAATTTGCCTTTCAGGCACTAACACAGTTATTACATTGTCTTTTTTTTTTTTTTTAAGATTTTATTTATTTGACAGAGAGATCACAAGCAGGCAGAGAGGCAGGCAGAGAGAGAGGAGGAAGCAGGCTCCCCGCTGAGCGGAGAGCCCGATGCGGGGCTCAATCCCAGGACTCTGAGATCATGACCTGAGCCAAAGGCAGCGGCTTAACCCACTGAGCCACCCAGGCGCCCCTACATTGTCTTTTTTATAGGTATACCAAGACTTCAATTTACAAAAGAAGTGGGATGTGGAAAACAGATGCTAAGTCACCATAACATTTCTTGAATTAATGTCCTTGTGCTAAATTACCAGAAGAGGGAGGAAGGAGAGGATACTGTAGAATGGCCTCCTGTCTCCTGATTGTAGTTGGGGGTGGGGGTGGGGAAGGGGCTGAGGAGGGAAACACACAGCAGAAAAGGAATAAACCTGTCTGCTTTCTCAAATCTATGTAAACAGTTTTCAACTTCCTCTTGGCTTCCTAGCTTTTTTTTTTTTTTTTTTTTCTTTCCCATCTGATTGTTACAAATGGCTTCCACCTTCCTCCCTCTGCCTGGGACTTTGCCCGGAATAGTGCCATTTTATTTGATACAGTTATTTGGCTGTTTTGAGTGTCTGTTTATGCCAAGAGTTCCGCAGGGCGGTAGTTCTTTCAGAATCCAACAGAGTCAATTTTGAAGAATTATGATTTGGCTTTCTGTTTTTACAAGGCTATTTGCTTTTCATTACTGAGCAAATTCTGGGGATTGGTAATTTTCTTTTGGAAGAGGAAATTTGGCAAACTAAATTATAAAGAAGAGGTAACAGTACAGCTTTGCATGTGGATTTCAAACCAGTGGCCACTCTATTAATTCATAAGACCTCTAAGAGTCTGTTTTTTTTTTTTTTTTCCAAGTCTCCAGTCTTCTTGCCTGGTTAGTTGCCTGCTAACCTTTTCTTTCCTTTAAATCAACCCTATTAGGATGAACAAAAGTGCCATATTCTAATAGTCTTACACACAGACACCCATTTATTGATGAACATCATTAGAATACTAAGAATAAAGAGATGTGAAAACAGCTGCCTATATAAATAATTTTATAGTTTATTAGATTACTTGATATATTTTCAGGGTCAAAAAAGTATCCCTGCTAACATAGTGCTCAGTAAGAATTTCATATAATGCAAATAAATAACCGGTGTGTTAATTCACTCTTCTATTAGGAATTTTGCTGTAGCACTGATTTAAAGATATTTAACATGTGTGGGCCCTTCCTTTACGTGAGATGTGATGATTTCTCAGGAAATCTTGGCTCTCTTCTCAGCATTTTTATAAAGGTGGTGAACTTTGAGGTCAGAATGCTGGAATTGATATCCTGCCACTGTTCATTGCTAGATGTGTGACCTTGGGCAAAATTTTTAACCTTTCTGTGTCTCATTTTCCTCACTTACAAGTGGGGATAATAACAACACCTAACCTGAGAGAAGGCTGTGGTGATAATTACATAAGTTAATGTGTGTAAAATACTCAACAAATGTTAGATACTATTTTTATTATTATCGTATATACCAGAATGCCTTAGAGAGGAGGTCATCCACTGCTTGTCACTTGGTGGTCTCACTTTTACTCATTTATTTAACACTCATTTAACAGCAAAAGTGTCTGATGTGGTAGAACATACAAAGATAAAGGAGAGCTTCCTTCTGTCTTCAGGATGCTTATGTATCAGCAGATATTGCTGTAGAAATTTCTAAACTCAACTCTGTTTTTTTTTTGTTGTTGTTTTTAAAGATTTTATTTATTTGACAGAGAGAGAGAGACGACAAGCAGGCAGAGAAGCAGGCAGAGAGAGAGGAGGATGCAGGCTCCCCGCTGAGCAGAGAGCCCGATGCCGGCCTCGATCCCAGGACCCTGGGATCATGCCCGAGCCGAAGGCAGAGGCTTTAACCCACTGAGCCACGCAGGCGCCCTCTAAACTCAACTCTGGAGATTTTTTCCTACTTTGGACAATACATGTAATTCAGAGAGTCACAGAGCTGTAGGTACCTTAAGAGTCACTAAAAATGATCGTTTGTTGGAAGAAATCTATAATGTAAATTCAAGATGATGATATTCCTACCCTTTTTCTTTCTGGAAGGAAAAATTTTAAACATTGAGAGAAAGACTATTTGTTCTATGGAAAGAATCTAGGAACTTGATCTAAGAGCCTTCTGGTCTCTTGTAGCTTGTTTCCATATTTAATTGTCCTTAAGGCACAAATAATATCATTTAACCTAAATATGCTCTTACTTCCCACTAGATACCACCATGTTAAACTCAAGGTAAGAGAAATAATCAGCCTTTGTTCTCTTCCCTTATTCTTATTTTAGTGTTATTTATATTGATGTTTATAAAGACTATTCACATTAGTCTCTCAGAATAATCTTGTATGCTAAGCAGAATGTGAGACTCAGAGCACCACCTTGCCTAAGATCAAAAAGGTAGTTGCTTGATCCAAAGGGAGTTCTTTTTAAGGTCAAATGCATTTTCCATGTTGTAGTCAAATAGGACTGCTGTTAAAGGACCCCCTTGTACTTCTGTTATACAGACCCCAAAGTTCATTTTCTTTGACCTCTAAAATTTATTTATTTTTACTTTTGAACACTTCCTTTGTTCTCTTTTGGTCCTCACTAGTTTCTCCAAATCCCTTTAAAAATGAATGGATCCAAATCTCACACAGGACCTTTAATGAGAGCCTAGCTAATGCCAAGCCGAGTGGAAGCTTCTTGCCTGACTGGCAGTCACACTGTAGTGACTAATGATAATATCAAGTGACAAACAGGGGTGTCTGGGTGGCTCAGTCAATTAAGCATCTGCCTTTGTCTCAGGTCCTGATCCCAGGGTCCTGGGATCTAGCCCTGTGTGGGAGCTTGCTTCTTCCTCTGTCCCCTACCCCCACTTGTGCTCTCTTTGTCTGTCTCTCTATCAAATAAATAATAAGTTCTTTAAAAGAAAAAGTGTGACAAACAGAACTCCCAATGGTAATGATTATTCATATAAAGATTGTCAATAGTTCTGATCCCCAAATCTTTTTTCAGTTGTGGAAAGACAGCTTTTGTTAATATTAATTTTATGAATGTGGAATTATCCTTACTTTATCCATTGAAAGGAAATATATTTTCTCTCATATTTGAAAAATTGCTGAGTTTCTAATATATTGTACCTAATAGTCAATCTATTGGAAGATTGTATATTTAAAACAAAACCAATATTGCTATATTCATCTACATTAAAAAAATGTGGTTCTATTATTTACTTTTTAACTGATGGTGTACAAACATGTAAGTGGTTTTAAAAACATTTGTTATCAGCTATTAGGTTTATCATTGATGTGACAGTCCCAAAAGGATTCTTTTTCTTTTTTTAAAGATTTTATTTATTTATTTGATAGACAGAGATCACAAGTAGGCAGAGAGGCAGGCAGAGAGAGAGGCGGAAGCAGGCTCCCTGCTGAGCAGAGAGCCCGATGTGGGGCTCGATTCCAGGACCCTGGGACCATGACCTGAGTTGAAAGCAGAGACTTTAACCCATTGAGCCACCCAGGCGCCAAAAGGAATCTTATAAGCTTACCATCTGAGCTAAACTTTAATGATACAAAATATACATGCCAATTTTCAGGCAAGGAAAGGTAAACCAGAGCTAAATATGACAAGAGTCTTTGCTTACATGTTGCAAGTAGCCTCGGGGATAAAATTTATTTGTTTCAGTGACAGGGCAGGAAATGAGTGAGTGACTTATTTGATCAGAATATCTCAGCTGGGTGCACCTGCGTAGCTCAGTGGGTTAACTGTATGCTTTTGGCTCAGGCTGTGATCTCAGGGTGGTGAGATCGAGCCCCCTCATTGAGCTCCCTCCTAAGAGAGTGGGGGGAGTCTGCTTCTTCCTCGCCCTCTGCACCCCCCCGCCCCGTCCCACCCTGCCCCTGCTCCTGCTTTCTCTCTGTCTCAAATAAATAAACAAATAAAAAGAATATCTCAGCTGAATACATACATGTAATCCTGGGTGAGAACCCAGAATTACCTGGTTTAAATGAGTGTTCTAGGTGTTTATCCTATGATTAGCATTACATTGGAATTTTTGTCCCTCTCTGGGTATTTATTTTCTTTTCCTTTTTCTCTTTCTTTTTCTTTACTGATAGACACTAATGAACTGAAGACAATCCTTCAAGAGCTAAAGTACAGAATTGGCATTCAGTCGGCAAAGTTACTTCGGCAGCTGAAGCAAAAAGACAGGCTTCTGCACAAAGTACAGAGAAACTGCGACATTGTGACTGCATGCTTGCAGGCTGTGTCCCAGAAGCGAAGTAAGTGCAGGAGTGTGGGTCAGCCCTTTGGCCACATGTGTCTGGAATGTTAGTGGAGTTGAGCAGTGGTCATGTTTCTGGCTATATTGTAAAGCTTTAAATGGAAGCTTATAGCATCGCAACTAAGAACTATGAACAGTTCAGTTTCCTAGTTTTTCGGTTGCAATGTATAGTACATGTCGGATGTTACAAACTTAGTTTTACTATTTTGGGTTTGAAGTAGTACTTCATTTTGACAATAGTTTTTACCTGATGCTAAATAATGACTGGAATATTTATTTTTAGAATTGCATCAAATAGACACAACCTAAAAGACATATCTTTGTTCTCTTACGCTTTGTCACTCTAATAAGTGCATTAAGAATTGACTTAAGAGAAGGACACTTTTGTAACAGGATCTTCCAACTTGCTTTGAAATCTAAAAAGGACAAAATATTTTAACAAATTAAATATTTTAAATGGGTCATCCATTCATAGCTAAGAACTGTGTGGTTTGTTAATTGAGTTATCCATTCATAGCTAAGAACTGTGTGGTTTGTTAATTGAGTTAAAAATGTTGAATCACTGATCCATGTTTAATACTAGATATAAGAGCTTGTGAATTAATTTTTTAAATTCTCCATGCAGTAGTTTTAGTTTTATTCTGCTAACATGTCCTCATTTTTGTTTTTTTATTCTTTATTAACATGCAGCATGGCAGAACAGTGTGTTCAGGTATGGCAAATAGAGACACCAATGATGTTTTGATAAAAATGCGTGTGACAGCGTTTCAAGTGCACGTGATAGTTAGTTGCCTTACTTTGTTGCTTTACCCTGTCACATTTTAGATATAAAGTGATACCTTTTACAGTTTTTTAAAATTGCAAATTAAGATGTGTCTGTTTTCTTAAAGCAATTTTCAGGACTTGATTAGTTTCAGATAATAAAATTAATGGCTTAAATGCCATTCTTCTGTTTATTATTAAAAGTAAATACCACATTTTCTTCCTCCTGTTTTATTATATCACTGTTTGTTATCCCCACATTATTATTCTTGCTGTTTACTAAACAAGGTTTCAATCTAATGTATATCAAACAGGATGTTGCTTAATTATCATAATGATATAATGGTCCATAGAGAAAGGGGGAGAGAAGGTCATTGAATAGACTGGTTTTGAATAAGGTTTTCTCCAGAGCCAGGCACTTGTCTGACATAGCTAGAGAAGGAGAATACAGATGGAGATATATACACATCTGCATATATTTATATATGTCTATCTACAAAAAGTTAGCGTGTGTTGTAGGTATTGGATATTTTTCCATGGATTCTGATTCCCAAGTGTCGAGTAAAAATGCTATTATTTTGCCCTTTTATTTTGAAATACCTTGATTTTTCTTTATTTCAACTGTGTTTTCATCTACCCATTATTATCGTTTGTACCAGAAGTTAAAAGCACAAAGTGGTAAATGCATGGAGTTTGGGTGTATGGGAGAGTCTAAGGGCGCATGGGACCAGTGTAAGGAGATGGAGAGGAATGGCTGGCTGGCACGGGATCAGGGGTTGATAATTACCAGGGGCTGATAATTGTTTAGGGTTTAAATTTACTTGACTGATAAAAGGACTGGCATTTGTGTCTTTTCAGAAAAATGTGTTCACAAGCACCTAATTCAATTTGCGAATTTGTGAATGCAGCCTTCCTATGTATTTTAGAGTTTGTCTCTTTAAATCTAGCCACAGTTTTGTATTTCAGAGAAAATGGGATTAATGCCTCTTAACCTTGGGAATTCAATTATCACCTTGGCAATAAGACTTAACTAAATGGAACAGAATTTTTTTTTGTCAAATTAAGAAAGGACAATGGATCAGAATTATCATTCTCATCATACATTATATTATGACATAGACATTACTCAGAATTTGACTGAATGGTTATTTCTCCAGAGGTTAGATGTTTTGGGACTCAATGTCTGACTGCCATAGATACATTTGCTTAGAATTCTAAAGAATTTAGATTTCACTGTTTTACACTGAATAACTGAGCTTTCATTTTAGTAGTGATGGGCAGTGGTGCATTTAAATACAACATGCATGTTGACTTCTTGGTATTTCACATACAAAAGTCCAGATAACCCCCCTTCCCCCGCTCTATATGGATCCAGTGCTTATAATGCTTTCCATAAGTGATGCTCCCCCTTCTATAACATGTTGTAATATGAAACTATTTTAATCTTTGATATTAAAATGGGTTATTTTCTGTTGATACACCAAAGGGGATATAATGATTTCCTAAGTAAGTGTGGATAATGAACCAAAATGACTAGATCGTTTTTATTTTGAACACGTATGCTATAACTGCCTGGATATTTTGGTTTCCTACACCAAGGTTTATGGTAGAATCCCTTTCTTTCTTTCTTTTTTTTTTTTTAAAGATTTTATTTATTTATTTGAGAGAGAGAGAATGAGAGAGAGAGAGCATGAGAGGAGAGAGGTCAGTGGGAGAAGCAGACTCCCTGCCAAGCAGGGAGCCTGATGCGGGACCTGATCCCAGGACTCCAGGATCATGTCCTGAGCCGAAGGCCGCTGCTTTAGCAACTGAGCCATCCAGGCTCCCCAGAATCCCTTTATTTCAAAACAGGGGTGGGAATAAGAAGAGCAGGATCACTGTATGCCTTGTAGAAATGCAAATTTTTCCCTATATTTAACTGTCTATCTAAGGATAACCATGGTATAACCAATTTAATATTAATAATAACATTAATGATAAGAATAGAAGGAGCTGTCACTATTCATTAAGTACACGGATGTGTACATGGGAAAATCTACCTCATGGCTTCAAGACAGTGAGAAGAATGAGATCAATATTTGGCCAGGAGTTTGATTCTGATGTTAAGATTTTTAAGTGATTTGCTTTCCTTATGATTTAACTATTTTTTCCCCTGAAGGCAAAAGGAAGGTCCTCTTAATTATAAGCATTTCCTAATTTTACAATTTTCTGCATCAGTGTAGTAAATATTTAAGTTATTTATGCTGGTTGAGTTTGTGAAATGGTGGCATAAGTCAAGTGATAAAATCTAGCTATCATTGGAAAACTGTGATAAGAGAAAAGGGTGGAAAAAATGTGAACATTCATGGAAGTATTGTCTTTATTTTAACCTTGTCAATAAGTACAGGAATTTTAAACAGCTTACAGCCCTATTTGATTGATGTATCTACCCCGACATCTTGATAAGAGTGTGATTAAGGCTTGCTCTCCTTCATAAATGCCTGGTGGTCACTGATATTTGTCAAAGAGTTAGTGATCTTTGTTCTTTTCCTGTGGTTGTCTTCTCTAACACAGTACCTTGTTCTCTGTGGCAGGAGAAGGAATTTGTGTGGCTGAGTTTGGTGGCACTGACATTCAACATTTTCCGCAAAGAAACAATTCTCTGTGTTTTAAAAACAAGTTATAAAAGTAAATGAACTTAAAAAAAAAAAGTGAATGCACTCAACCAGCCATCTCACTCCTAGATAACTGAAGATATATGTCTCCATGAAAAGTTGTACATGAAGGTTCATAGCGGCATTATTCATAATAGCCCCAAAGTGAAAACAACTCACATGCCTATCAGTGGATGAATGGGTTAACGAGAGTGGTATGTCCATATAATGGAAGAGTCTTGTCATAAACAGGAATGAAGTACTGATTCATGTTACAAGATGGATGACCCTTGAATGCATTTTACTAAGTGAGAGAAGCAAGACACAGAAGTCCATGTTTTGTACACTTCTATTTGGAATGTCCAGAGAGGTAGATTCATAGAAATAGGAAGTCGATTCCTGGTTGTCAGGGGCTGCTAATGCGATGGGGTTTTTACTGGGATGATGAGAATGTTCTGTAATTAGGTGATGGTGATGGTTACACAACTTGTGACTATACTAGAAATTGCTAAATTATACAGTTTAAAAGGGTGAATTTTATGGTGTTTGAATTATATCTCAATACAAAGTGTTAAAACTATAATACACTATGGAAACTTTGGAAAATACAAAATTACAAAGAAGAGGAAAATCATTTTTTAAAGACAGTCTTTTCATAGTTCCAAATATTTACTCAAGTGTTTTTTTTAAAGATGTATTTATTTTATTTTGAGAGAGAAAGAGAAAGAGAGGAAGCTTGAGCAGGAGGGATGTTTAGAGGGAAAGGGAGACAAGCAGACTTTCTGCTGATGTGGGGCTTGATCCCAGGACCATGAGATTGTGACCTGAGCCAAAATCAAGAGTTGGATGCTTTAACTGCCTGAGCCATCCAGGTACCCTCAAGTTGTTTTTTATACAAAGTTTTTCCAAAGTCAGTGTATTAAATAACATTTTTGTATCCTTTTTTTTTGCCATTGACATAAATTATCCGTAAATACAATTTTCAATGATTAATGCACTGATGTTCAATCTATCGTGGTTTTTTTTTTGTTTGTTATAACATTATAATAGTGAAGAATCTTCTTTCAGTCATGAGTACAGAAACACAACTTAAACTGATTTAAGGGAAAAAGGAAATTGATTGGCTTACATAATTAAAATTCCAGGGTTGTGGCTTCGGGAGTAACTAAATCAGATACAGCTGCTCAAATAGTTTTTTTTTTAATTTTATTTATTTATTTGACAGATCACAAGTAGGCAGAGAGGCAGGCAGAGAGAGAGGGGGAAGCAGGCTCCATGCTGAGCAGAGAGGCCGATGCGGGTCTCCATCTCAGGACCCTGGGATCATGACCTGAGCCGAAGGCAGAGGCTTTAACCCACTGAGCCACCCAGGTGCCCCTCAAATGTTTTTTTTTTTTTTTTTTTTAAGACTGATTTCATCTCTTAGTTGTGCTTTCCTGTACAGTGGATAACACCAAAATGGCCAATAGAGCAGCTTCTATTAAGCAACCTTATCTCAAAGAACAGATCTCTTTATCCATAGTTCCAGAAAGTTCCATAATTCACTTTCCTTGACCTAGTTGGATCACCTGCTCACTAAAAATCAATAACTATTTATGTGTTGTAAGAAGGTGATGAAGTGTAAGTGCTATAGGAAAAAAAAACAACAACGGTAAAGACAGATTTGGAGTGGCTAACAATTGGTACTGGTGTTGCCAGTCTTTTAAATTTTAACTATTCTATGGGCGCCTGGGTGGCTCAGTTGGTTAAGCGACTGCCTTCAGCTCAGGTCATGATCCTGGAGTCCCGGGATCGAGTCCCACATCAGGCTCCCAGCTCCACGGGGAGTCTGCTTCTCCCTCTGACCTTCTCCTCGCTCATGCTCTCTCTCACTGTCTCTCTCTTCTCTCAAATAAATAAATAAAATGTTTAAAAAATTTTTTAACTATTCTAGTGAGTGTTTGTTTAGTGCCTGTGTGATTTTTAGTTTCATTTTGCTGATTACTTATGTGGTTCAGCATCTCTTCATATATATATATTGACTATGTGTCTCCGAAGAAAAGGATTGTCAACTTTTTCTTATAGAGCTACAGGAGTTTTTAAAGTGTTCTAGATATGATGTTATTTATTTTGGAGAGAGAGAGGGAGAGAGGAAGCGCAAGCCAGTGGAGGAGCAGGGGGTGAGGGAGAGAATCTCAAGCAGGCTCCCTGCTGAGTGTGGAACCAAGGGTGGGGCTTGATCCCAGGGCCCTGAGCTCATGACCTGAGCTGGAAACCAAGAGTCAGATGCTCAACCAACTGAGCCAGCCAGGTACCCCAAGATCTTTTACCTCTTTGCTTAGGGTTTATTCTTAGGTATCTTATGGTTTTTGGCATATTTTACAGTTTTCTATATAGAGGTCTCACATATCTTTTACTAGACTTATTCTTAGGTAGTTGAGGTTTCTTGCTGCTGTTTTAAATTGGTATGTTTTAAAGAATCCTTTTTTTATTTGTTTCTGATAAATAGAAATATGGTTGTTCTCTGCATATTGACCTTTTATCCAATACTCTTACTTTTTTAATCGTTGATTCTAATTATTTATAAATTCTTTTGTATTTTATGTGTTTTGAATTTTTATTTTATTATTTTTTGAAGATTTTTTAAGGGGGGGAAGGGCAGAGGGAGAGGGAGAAACAGAATCTTTTTATTTTTATTTTTCATATCCCTGAATCTACATTTATTCCAAGATGGCATTTTTCAAACAGCTTTGGTTATATATATATATTTTTATTTTTATTAACATATAATGTATTATTTGCCCCAGGGGTACAGGTCTGGGAATCATCAGGCTTACACATTTCACAGCACTTACCATAGCACATACCCTCCCCAATGTCCATAACCCAACTACCCTATCTCTCCCACCCCCCTCCTCTCCAGCAACCCTCAGTTTCTTTTGTGAGATTAAGAGTCTCTTATGGTTTGTCTTCCTCCTGATCCCATCTTGTTTCATTTTTTCCTTCCCTACCCTCCACAACCCCCGTCTTGCCTCTCAAATTCCTCATATCAGAGAGATCATATGGTAATTGTCTTTCTCTGATTGACTTATTTCACTTAGCATTAATACCATCTAGTTCTATCCACATGCAAATGGTGAGATTTCATTCTTTTTGATGGTTGAGTAATATTCCATTGAGTATATATACCACATCTTTATCCATTCATCTGTCGATGGATATCTGGGCTCTTTTCATAGTTTGGCTGTTGTGGACATTGCTGCTATAAACATTCAGATGCATTTGCCCCTTTCGATCACTACATTTGTATCTTTAGGGTAAATACCCAGTAGTGCAATTGCTGGGTTGTAGGGTAGCTCTATTTTCAACTTTTTGAGGAACCTCCATGCTGTTTTCCAGAGCAGCTGCACCAGCTTGCATTCCCACCAACAGTGTAGGAGGGTTCACCTTTCTCTGCATCCTCGCCAGCATCTGTCATTCCCTGACTTGTTAATTTTAGCCATTCTGACTGGTGTGAGATGGTATCTCACTGTATTTTTGATTTGTATTTCCCTGATGCCGAGTGATGTGGAGCACTTTTTCATGTTTCTGTTGGCCATCTGGATGGAGAGACAGAATCTTTTTCTTTTTTTTTTTTTTAAAGACTTCATTTATTTATTTGACAGAGAGGGAGATCACAAGTAAGCAGAGAGGCAGGCAGAGAGAGAGAGAGGGGGGAACCAGGCTCCCCGCTGAGCAGAGAGCCCGACGTGGGGCTCGATCCCAGGACCCTGAGATTATGACCCGAGCCGAAGGCAGAGGCTTTAACCCACTGAGCCACCCAGGCACCTCCTGGAGAGACAGAATCTTAAGCTGGCTCCATGCCCACTGTAGTTGATGTGGGGCTCCATCTTACAACCCTGAGATCATGACCTGAGCTGAAATCAAGAGTCAGATGCTTAACTGACCCAGCCACCCAGGGCCCCAAAGATTTTATTTCCTTTTGAGTAATCTCCACACCCAATGTGGAGCTGAAACTTACATCCCTGAGACCAAGAGTCACATGCTCCATTGACTGAGCCAGTCAGGTGCCTCAGTAAATTCTTTTGTATTTTTCAAAGAATGTAATCTTTATCATCTGTGAATACTGTCAGTTTTTTGTCAGTTTTCATTACCATTCTTTCATTTCTTGTTCTTGTCTAGTTAGGACAAGGTCAACCTTGTACTGGTTAGGACCTCCAGGATAATGTTGAATAGAAGTAGAGATACTGGGGTGAAATTTTTATCTCAGGTACAATCTCAGAGGGAAAGTTTTTTTTTGCCCTACCATTTCCCTATTGAGTACAATGCTTACTCAAAGTTTTCTGTAGAAATCCTTTATCCAATTATGAAAATTGTCTTGTCCAATTTGCTAAGATGTTGAACTTAATCATATACTTTATTGTTGTTTTGAGATCATATGTTGACTGTTAAGACAACTTTACATTCCTGGAAATATCCTAATTTGATTATGAGAGATATATATATACATATATATCTAGATATATGTGTATGTATATAGATATATACATATATCTATATATCTTTATATATATTTATGTATATATTAATATATTATATAAAAATATTTTAATATTATATATAACTCATATTTTATATATAATTTATATTTTATTTTATATTTATATTATGTTAATATATAATTATATATTATATATTATAGATCTATAAATATATATATTTATATCTATCTGTATATATAGATATATATAGATACATAGATATATATAGTTATATAGATATATAACTACCAAGACTGAGTAATAATTACCAGCACATTAGAAGCTCCTGAGTGCTCCTCCCTGGTTGAAATTTCCTCTCTTCCTCACATCTATGTTAATCATGCCCTGACTTTTCTTCATAGTTTTTCCACTTCCTGTATACTTTCCTAAACAATGTCTAATTTTGAGAAATGGAGTAGCAAGCCCAACTCTAGCTGTACAGGGAAAGGGTAATTCATGTTGCCTGTGTTAGATAAAAACTCCCCAAAGATAAACCAGTCTCTGGGTCACAGTCTGATCTTGGGTTCCCCTGAGAATGCACGGGACCTCCTTCTGGGGGATCCAGGGATCAAGGTTATAAATAAGCTCTGTGGCATCTTTTGCTGAGTGATCATCTAAGTGGGAGAGTGGCCTGCTTTTTATTTTTGATTCAAATCTGACCGTGGCCTTGCTTTTGTTCACAGAAGTAGGTCAAAGCAGAACACTTTTGTGGACATGGAGGGGAGGAGAGAGTGAGCACTTTGTCAGCACATTGTGAGAATGAACAAGTACAGATCAGAATGTGGACCTGCTCTCCTAGGCCTTCTGTCCTCGAGTTAGAAAGATGGTCCAGGAGTAGGAATGATCCTGTGTTGACTACCATCAGCACACCCGTCACTTTTGCCACACTGCTACCCTCTGGACTGGTTGTGCTCAGTCTGGTGCACAGCTCTTACCTTGGGATTTCCCTTCCCTCTTTGCCTCTCTCCTGGGTTGGATCTTTTGTTCCCTATGTCCCATGTTTTCTTCTTTCTCGATTATTCTTTTTAGATCAGTGCCTGTATTCCCTTGAGCAAGAGTGCCTGTGAGGTTGAATTTTGGAAATTGTGCAGGAATGAGAATGTCTTTATTAGAACCTCACTTTGACAACTCTGTACTTACTGTGTTGACTGCTTGCTTCCACTCTTGATCTGGAGAAGTCTGAGCCTTTCTGATTCTTCATCCTTTGTCCTGGATTGTTTTTTGTTTTCTCCTTGAAAGCTTATGGAACCTTCACTCTGTTCTTAGTGTCCTGAAATCATCGTGTTCATGATTGTGTTGTTTGGTATGGATCTGTTTTTGCCCATTGTGCTGGGTGTAGATAGACTCTTTTAGTCAGGCAGATTACATCCTTCAGTTCTGGAAAATTTATGTGAATGATTTCTTTGATGCTTTTCCTCCCTCCTTTTCTTTTCTCTCTTTCTGGAATTCTATTTTTTGGCTGTTGGAACTTCTGGACTTTCTTTATTTTCTTCTTCTCCATCTTTCTGTTTTTGGTGGGGGTTTTTGTTGTTGTTGTTTTGGAAGAGTTATTTATTTTTAGAGAGAGAGAGAGAGAGAGCATAAATGCACATGAGCACGAGGGGCAGAGAGAGAGGAAGAGAAAATCTCAAGCAGACTCCATGCTGAGTGTGGAGCCTGACGTGGGGCTCTATCTCACCACCATGAGATCACGACCTGAGTGGAAACCAAGAGTCTGACGCTTAAGCAACTGTGCCATCCAGGCGCCCTTTTGTTTTTGTTTTTGGTTTTTAGTTTTTGAATTACTTTCTTGGAGACCGTCTCAACTTTATTTTCCAATCCTGTTATTGAGACCTCTTTTTTTGCAGTACTTACTTGAATGTTCCTTTTATATATATAGTATCCTACTCTTGTTTCACAGATTCATATATTTTCTTATTGCCTCAAACATATTAATGATAGAGACTAAAACAGACAAACAGAAAACAACCATTTGGAAGAAAGAGATTACACAGGGAGGAAAGAAATTTCCGGAATTGTTCTGATATTTAGAGTCCTTTCTCAGATATCTGGTAGTCCATGGCTGTCTGCTTATAATTGCGTGTGGGAGTCTAGAGCAATGATTTAGACTCTGAGCTGTCCAGTAAGGCTTACTGATTTTGAGCTTCACTGAAGAGTCATCTGGATGGGCCCCCAGGTAAGATTCTTCAGGTCTTTCTTTCGGGACTGCTCAGATTCCTCAGGGTAGAGTGCTGACCTCCGGCTTGGACAGCAGCTGTCGGTGGGAATAAGAGCGGGGGTCTTGGCATTCAGCAGTCTGCACGCAGGTGGTCGCCGAATCCATTTGTTTTAGGAAAGGTTCTCACCCTCAGCTGGCTCTCCAGCAACTCCCTGCTTTATCTTTCTTTAGAAACGAAACCTTCGCACTTTTGTAGGTATGGGAGAGGAGTAATTGCCCAGCCTCTTGAAGTAGAGGAGAGCACCTAGGGATGCAGGTGTTTCTCAACGGCCTCCTCCACGTCTCCTCAGACCTGGCTGCCTGCCTCTGAGTGTTCTGTGGACTATGTGGGGTAACAAAGCTTTGCCCTGTTTATTTGGGATTTGGCTTTGTAGGATCTGCTAAGTCGATTTCTACTTGTCCATATGCTTTTTCATCTTCAAAATTCTGATGTCATCTGTTTCTTTTAACCCTGGTCCTTGTAGGTTATGATAAAAATCCCCGTACTGTGTTTTTAGTGTGGTTTTGGTGGGGGCCAAAATTACAGGCAATTTTTTTCAGTCTTTCTTCTTAACCCGGATGTGCACATTACTTTTTTTTTTTTTGAAGATTTTATTTATTTATTTGACAGAGAGAGGTCACAAGTAGGCAGAGAGAGAGGAGGAAGCAGGCTCCCTGCCAAGCAGAGAGCCTGATGCGGGACTCGATCCCAGGACCCTGAGATCATGACCTGAAGGCAGAGGCTTAACCCATTGAGCCATCCAGGCATCCGTGCACATTCCTTTTTAATGGGCTCATTTGTTTTGATAGGTGAAAAGCAATCAGAATTTTTTCCCCAGTTTTAGTGAGATATATTTGACATATAAGGAAGTTAACATTTAAATTAAGGTAAATTTGCCTTACTTATATTTGGAACTTTGTGGCAGAATTGTGAATTTTGGAATCATTCTGTTAATACTGATAACAGATTTAGGTATATTTTGGTATATAATTAGCAGTTTGGTCTGCCCTGAAGTAACTTAGTAAGGATTTGACTAGATGAAAGAAATGAGATTATAATTGCTTATAATATTTTTAGCCACAGTTTCCTCTCATTTTCTTTAAATTCTTTAGTGTCTTGCAGCTAAGGATCCTTTTTTTCTGTTTTGTCCTAATTTACTTATTCTTTTTTTTTTTTTTAAGATTTTATTTATTTGACAGAGAGAGATAGAGAGTGAACACAAGCAGGGGGAGTAGGAGAGGGAGAAGCAGGAAACCCCATGTGGGGCTCGATCCCAGGACTCTGGGATCATGACCTGAGCCGAAGGCAGATGCTTAACGACTGAGCCACCCAGCTGCTCCTAATTTGGTTATTCTTACACATAGTGCATGTTTGTATAATATTTGAAATAGTAACAGCTTTTGAACCTCTGACTTCTGAGAGTTTCTTGTGACTTTGGGGAAAAAAACAACAGCAGATGTTTCTTTGAGCCTTTATTTATTTTTTTGTTTTTTGTTTTTTATTTATTTGACAGAGAGATCACAAGCAGGCAGAGAGGCAGGCAGAGAGAGGAGGAAGCAGGCTCCCTGCTGAGCAGAGAGCCTGATGCGGGGCTCGATCCCAGGACTCTGAGATCATGACCTGAGCTGAAGGCAGCGGCTTAACCCACCGAGCCACCCAGGCGCCCCTCTTTGAGCCTTTACAAAGGGAAAAGGCTTTTAGAAAAAAAAAATCTGAACCTCAAAGTCGTAACATTTAGCGCCAGAGGAGAACTTAAACCTGATTTCTACTTACTCCCAACCTTACAGCTGAGCAGGGTGAGCTGTGGGGGAGTTGAGAGCTTTGCTAAAACTCACTCAGCTGGTTGGTGACTCAGGAGTTTCCTGGTTGGTATCCTTGCTCTCAGTTATGACAAAAGAAAAATATATATCCAGTCAGCAGGGGGAGGTCTCACTCTCTTCTAAGCTTTTTTTTTTAAGAGCAGTATTAAATTTATGTTCTCTGTACAGTAGACCTCCTTTAGCCATAAGCAGTAGGTTCCAAGAACCCCAGTGGATGTCTGAAACCTAGGGTAGTGGTGAAACCTCCATATGCTGTATTTTTTCCTGTATATCCATACCTAGGATAAAGGTTAATTTATAAATTAGGTACAGTAGGAGATTAACAACAACAACAATAATAAAATAGAACAATTATAATATTAAACTATAATAAAGGCTATGTGAATGCGGTCTCTCTCAAAATATCAGATTGTGCTGTACACACTCTTCCTGTGATGCTATGAAATGATACAATACCTGTATGATGAGATGAAGTAGGGATATGATACATCAGGAACATCATTTGCTTCTGGACCGTGGTTGACTGTGGGTGATGGAAAGCCAAGCCACAGATAAGGGGGAGCTTCTGTGTGGTCTGGGCTTGAATCCCACTTCTGCAACTTACTAGATATGCAGTCTCCTGCAAGTTTCTTAACACCCTGTGCTTCATTTTACTGATGAGTCTTCTCGTAAACAGGGGATGATAATACCTACTTCAGAGCATTGTTACGAGAATTAAGTGAGTTGAAGTATGTAAAATGGTTAGAATAGTGTTGGCTATATTATTTACTATTATGCCCATTATTGCGGGAAGGTTTAGAGGCTGTCTTTTCCATCAGCATTTGGATATTCACCTTTTTAAGGCAACTGTGAAGGTTTCTAAAGCTCCTCATATGTAGAAAAAATGATGGGTGCGGGGGGTGCCTGGGTGGCTCAGTCACCTTGAGCCCAGGTGGTGATCCTGGAGTCCCAGGATCCAGCCTGCATTGACCTCCCTGCTTCTCCTTCTGCCCTTCCCCCCAACTCGTGTGTGTTCTCTCTTACTCTTTCAAATAAGTAAAAAAATCTTAAAAAAAAAACAAACCCCGATGGGATGGGGCTATTGGAAGAGGAGATAGCAAATAATCATCATTAAGTTTTTTACATTTTTTTTAAGCTTTCTTGGAAAGAAGAGCTCGCTCTTCTCCAAAAACGTTCAAGGGGATTGCTCCTCATTTATGTGTTTTGGTTGGTAAGAAGATATGTAAACACGTTTTGGGGATGCATGTTATATCTGAAAGTAGGCAACTGCCTGTATGTAGTAGGAGCAAAGATGAGAATCACCTTGAAACATCTCCAAGAACTAGGATCAGAAGAATGATAGGCATGTGCCTTGGGGACATACGTGCCTCACGGAGAGACATTTCAGGCAGAGATAATGGGCCAGAGGCCGGGAGAGCATCAGGTGTTTGGGAGACATTTAGTACTCAAGGGTTGCTGGATACAAAACTGAGGGCTGGAGGCAAGTAGCAGAGCTTGAGGGTGGAGTTGACATGGTGTCCTATGGAGTGATGTGGCTGGATTTTTCTTTCAAGGGTGACTCTGGCATGAATAAGGAGGACAGGCTGGAGAGGGTCAATGGACATGAGGTGTATCAGGAGGAAGCTGGCACAATAGAGTAGTAGAATTGGTGGGCCCAGGGAGAAGGAGCCCTGGGAATGGAGAAAAGGCAGTGAGATGTTTCGGACTGTGAGGATGGTGTGGAAGAGGAGGACCCTGGGGACTCGAGGATTTGGGTAAGTTGTGGGGGGCTTCGGTAAGTGCTTACAGCTGAAACCCTGAGGGGCACCACGTGGGGCAGCTAGGGAGGAGTGTGGAATGGCCAGAGCACAGAACCTGGGTCATAGAAGAGCCCACAGAGGAGAGCTGGGAGGAGGAAGCTGTTGGAGGACAGAGACAGTTTCGAGGAATTTTAGCTTCTAGAGAACAGTTTTCAAGAGCTATTGTAAGGCACCTGTGGCTATACATATAATTACTATAGAGAAGTCAAATAGGACAATGACAGAAAAGGGCATTGAATTTTGCCTTTTTAAATGTTGGAGAGGACTTTCTATTTCAGTCGAATGGTGGAAACAGAAGCCACCTTACACTTGGTTTATACCACAAGGGTGTTATGTTCCTGCCAAACCGTTTGGTGATGGGATGAGATGGGTTGAGAGCTAGGCTTGTCCGACTTCTGTGTGTGGAGCCTTTCCTGTGTCCTCTTTGGTTATTATTGATTAACCTTTTCCTCCTCTTAACCCCGCTATTCCCTATCCTTGGTCTACCAAAGCACCAGTAACGAATAACATATATGCATAGTTATATAAATTTATGGTGGTAATTTGTTTCTTTATTTCCTTCCCCCTGCCATTAGATCCCTGTCTCCTGGAGGAAAGAGGCTGTATCATTCACGTTTTTATCTTCAGTGTCTGTTACAGTGCTTGGCATTACAGTGGAGCTCACTGAAATCTGTTGGATGGATGGATGGGTGGGTGAGGGTGGAAAAATTAAGAGGCCGGATCAAAGTTGCTGTGTACACGGGAGGCGACTTGGTGATGGAAATGAGACAGACAGGCAGAGCAGGCTCAGAGCTTGTGAACAACAGTGCTGTTTGGAATCATCACTTTGGTAAACGGGAAAGGGACTGATTAAGAAGGAGCAGTATTAGGATTGCTGAGATTGGAACTTTTTAGTTAGTAAATGTGCGGAAATTTTGCAAAATTATAAAATCTTAGAATTTTGGAGCTAGAAGTTTCCTCAGAATTAATCAGTGTCACTACAATTGAACACAGGACACTAGTGTGTGTGAACTGCCTTCCTAGTGACATAGAAAACTATTTGGAAGTTTGGCAATTTGGCAAGTTTATATTTATTAATTGATGATATTAATGCAGTCTTAGCTCTATGTGATGAAGGAGTGACTAGAGAAAAATTAGGTTATATCAGTTTAGTTGGAAAGAAGGTCTGAAAAGTTGTTTGAAAATTTATACACCAGGCAGCAGGACAATAGCAAATACAGAGAGTTCAGCTTCATTGTCTTTATCTCCTTAACAGCATTGTAAAAGTTTACTTACCTGACTCTAAATAGGCATCTGACTATCTCCCTCCCCCAGGATGTTGGATTTTTTCCCCCCTGCCTGCTTCTTGGTGTTTTTGTCATGATTTTTATGTTTGATAGATTATGCATCATTGAAGGGTAATGTAACATCATTTTTTTCCTGGTAATTGCATGAACAGGTAGGTGTTAGCAACAGACTCTATAGAAATATGCATATGTGAATATATATTTTAAAGATTTTATCTTTAAAGAGAGAGAGAAAGAGAGAGCATGAGTGGGGGGGGAAGGGGCAGAGGGAAAAGGAGAAGCAGACTCCCAGAGGAGCAGAGAGCCTGATGTGGGGCTCGATCCCAGGACCCTGGCATCATGACCTGAGCTAAATGGACTGAGCCACGCAGGCACCCCAGAAATATATTCTGATATCTTATGTTGGGAAAGAATAGTTTCTAATGAATGCATATTACAACCCGTGCCTAGCCTTTTAGATGGAGTTTTTTTTTTTTTTTTTTAAGATTTTAGTTATTTATCTTATTTGAGAGAGAGAGAATGTGGGCAGGGGAAGGGGCAAAAGGAGAGGAGAAGATCTCAAGAAGACTCTGCTGAGTGTGGGGCCAGATGTGGGCTCCATGCTATCAGCCTGCGATCATGACCTGAGCAGAAACTGAGAGTCAGCTGCTCAACCGACTAGCCACCCAGGCACCCCAGAAAGAGCTCTTTTCTGGTTTCATCCAGCATCGCCTTCTCAACACCATTTGCAAAAAGGGGTTCCAACTAACA
Organism: Lutra lutra; assembly: GCF_902655055.1. NCBI lineage: Eukaryota > Metazoa > Chordata > Mammalia > Carnivora > Mustelidae > Lutra > Lutra lutra. Next base: position 92,649,645 of record NC_062285.1, read on the forward strand.
CAACGTTGGAGTTTGCCCTTTGGCCTGTGATCCCTCCCATAAGTTTTCTGATAGGTGGGAAACTTGTAGATGGGCGGTTTGGTTCTTTGCCAGTCTGCATCTTCATTCTCAGGTCTTGCTGCCACTCTGCAGACTGGCCAGAAGAGGGCAGGCTTGCTCCTTTCCCTGATCTCGGGCTTGGCCCCCACCTTCCCGCCCCTCTCCTTCCTGCTCTTTCTCATATCCAGCAGTTTTCTGATTTGTCAGACCACACAGTCTCTAGACTCAGTATGTAATATAATTAAAAACGAATGGGAAAAAAGGCACAAAATCATTTCTCTGTTTTCTCCACACAGTGTGACTCTTGGGGCGATCTCTTCCAGCCCATGTTGATGGACTTCTCTGAGTTTTTCTGCCCTAATTCTCCCAAGATTAGCCACAGAAAGTATAAGGTACTCAATCTTTGAATCTTATGGTTTTCAGGTGTTAGATGATGACTCTTAATAGAACATAAAAAGGGCACCTTGGTGGCTCAATCAGTTAAGAGCCTGCCTTCAACTGAGGTCATGATCCCAGTGTTCTGGGATTGAGTCCTGTAGGGAGCTCCTTGCTCAGCAGAAAGCCTGCTTCTCCCTCTGCCGCTACTTCTCCTCCTTGCTCTTGCTCCCTCTCTCTCTCAAATAAATAAGTAAAATTAAAAAAAAAAACTTTTAAAAAAGAACATATAAGAGGCTTCTTGTGTTTGATTCCCACACCAAAGTCCTCAATACTTCAACTGTCCTGCAGAAAAGTTTTATGGAGCTAAACAGTCTGTACACATCCACATTCATAGGTTTTGTTGCTGTTGTTCTTGGAAAGATGTGATAATAATAATCCTCTCTCTTAGCGGAGGAGCTAATTTTATTGTGCACCATATTGGACTGAGTTGTGGAGTCCTGGATTCTGGTTTTGGTGTTCCTGTGTTTTTCGGCAGATCATCCTGCTTGCCTGTTTGTAAGCTTAGTGTTCTTCCCGGGGCCTTAGTGGTGGCTCTTCTCCAAGGTGTCTCACTGAGAAAATGTGTTTCCTCTTTTGAAGTTTTACTTGCTGTGTTTGGGAGTGGGGAGGATTCATGCCACACCAGAAAACATAACAGATTTCTTGGGGGTAGTGACCTCTTCTCTCGGCCATCCTAGCATGGCCATTTTTTAAATTTAATTGCAATTTTATCTCTAAGTTCTTTTTTTTTTAAGATTTTATTTATTTATTTATTTATTTATTAAAAGATTTTATTTTTTTATTTGACAGAGAGAGATCACAACTAGGCAGAGAGGCAGGCAGAGAGAGAGGAGGAAGCAGGCTCCTGCTGAGCAGAGAGCTCTACGTGGGGCTTGATCCCATGACCCTGGAATCGTGACCCGAGCTGAAGGCAGACACTTAATGACTGAGCCACCCAGGTGCCCCTAAGATTTTATTTATTTATTAGAGAGAGACAGAGCACAAGCAGGGGGAGGGGCAGAGGGAGAAGCAGACTCCCAGCTGAGCAGGGACCCCGATGTGGGACTCAATCCCACGACTGTGGGATCATGACCTCAGCTGAAGGCAGCCACTGAGCCACCCAGTCACCCCTAAGTTCTATCTATAAGTGAATGTTGAACAGTGAGTAGAAGGCATCTCTGTTACGGTCATTGCTAACAAGCAACCCCACCTGTGTTGGGGGTGAACTGTAAAGTTTGCCCCAGCTGTGTGGACCCATCCACTTCAGTACCTGGTGTTATCTGTGCCCTCTCTGTGGAGGGCTGAGGCCTGGCTCTCTTAAAGTTGCCCTGCACTTGAGTTTCAGTCTGTGTTTTACTTGAAACCACATCCAGAGTGTGTGTCACTGCTGTGAATATAGTTAGGGAATGTGAGCCTCAGAGTGATTAAATGACCTGAGTTTTCCCAGGAAGTCAACCTAACTCTCCCTTCACTTCATAGATTGATGAAATTGGAGATCCTTGGGCATCATTTAATGCAATGTACTCATTTTACAGATGATGAAATTGAAGGCCCAGAGGTACTTAACAAGATCTTTACAACCACCTTACACCTATTAGGAAGGTCCCCATTAAAAACAACAACAACAACAACAACAGAAAATAACAATGTTGACAAGAATGTGGAAAAAATGGAAACCCTTTACATTGTTAGTGGGAAAGTAAAATAGTATTGCTACTATGGAAAATAGTATGATAGTTCCTTAAAAAATTAAAACTAGAATTATCATATGATCCAGCATTTTTGTTTCTGGGTACATGCCCCAGAAAATTGAAAGCAAGGTCATGTGTAAACCCATGTTCATAGCAACGTTATTTGTGATAGCCAAAAGGGGGAAGCAACTCACGTGTCTGTCAGTGGAAGAACCGATAAACAGAACGTGCCATAGTACAGTAAGACATAATCCAGCCTTCCTGACACAGGCCACAGGGGGACGAACCTTGAGGATGTTGTGTGAAATGAAATAATGCAATCACATAAATCCTCTATGATTCCACTTACATGAGGAACCTAGAGTCATCAGAATTATAGAGACGTAGGGTAGAATGGTGGTTGCCAGGGTGGGGAAGAGGGAGGAATGGGAAGTTATTGTTTAATGGGTACAGAGTTTTAGTTTGGGAAGATTAAGTTTTGGAGATGGTTGTGTAACAGTGTGGATGTACTTAACACTACAGAACTGTAGACTTAAAATGATTAATATGGTAAATTTATGTTATGTGTATTTTAGTGCGTACGCACACATAAATGCCTGTGGCCACATGGGTAGTTGGTGCTGTATTTCCTCCCACCTCCTGTCCTGTGCTTGTCCTAAAATGCCATTCAGGGCATTTCTTTCCCCACAAAATTACTAATGGATCAGAAGATAAAGCATCCTTCCTTCAATGGGTTTGTTACCATCCAGGAAAATAATTTTCATTGTTGATGTGTGGATGCTGTTTGACTCTCCACCCCCTTCTCCCTCACATCACTTCCCACTCTGTGCTCCAGGCAGCATGAGTTACAATGCAGTGCCGAAAACTCACTCTATTCTCTCCACCACAGAGAGTTCCCCTGACTGCTACTCTTCTCCACCACCTCTATATGGTAATTTCCTCTTCCTTTCTTCTTTCTCCTTCCTTTTTCCTTCCTTCCTTCCTTCCTCCCTTCCTTCCTGATTTTATCTATTCACTTGACAGAGAGAGCATAAGCAGGGGAAATAGCAGAGAGAGGGAGAAGCAGACTCCTTGCTGAGCAGGGAGCCAGATGCAGGGCTCGATCCCAGGACCCTGGGATCATGACCCGAGCTGAAGGCAGACACTTAACTGACTGAGCCACCCAGGTGCCCCTATATGGTAATTTCTGTTTTTAGGGTCCAGCTGAACCATCAGCTCTCCTGCAAAGTACTTTTGTCCACATAGTCTGAATTAGATGCTCATTCTTTTCAAGGTCATCCTGGCCACATGGAATTGCCATACTTTGCTTCCTGGTCTGTATCTCACACTGGATTTGATGTTTCCAGTGTCTAGCACACTGCTTATATAGGGTAGCTGCTGGAAAATGTTTGCCAAAGATGAACCATACCTTGGAATACCTTGCTATAAGGGACACATATTCAAATTTACCTGACACCAAATGCCAATCTGCAATTCTCTGGCTTTTTTCCTTTAGGGGCATCTCTCATTTTGTTTTTAGAGATTTTGTTTATTTATTTGACAGAGGGAGAGAGAGAGAGAGACCACAAGCAGGGGGAGCAGAAGGCAGAGGGAGAGGGAGAAGCAGGCTTCCCGCTGAGCAAGGAGCCTGACATGGGGCTCGATCCCAGGATCATGACCTGAGCCGAGGGCAGATGCTTAACCATCTGAGCTACCCAGGTTCCCTCTCATTTTTTTATTATGATAAAACGCACATAACAGAAGCTTTACCATCTTAATGATTTTAAAGGGTGTACAGTTCAGTGGCATTAAATACCTTTATATTATACAACCATCACCATCACCTGCCTCCAGATCTCTTTTGATCCTGCAAAACCGTGCCCACTAAACAAGAACTTCCCATTTCTCCCTCTCCCCAGCCCCTGTCAACCAGCATTCAGTATTTATCTTTTCATTAGCCTACTTGTTTCACTTAACATAACGGTGTCAAGGTTCAACCATGTGGTAGCATAGGGCAGAATTGCCTTCCTTTCGAAAGCTGAATAATGTTCCACTCTATGTATATGCCATATGTTGTGTATTCATTCATCTGGCGACGGACACTAGGGTTGCTCCCACCCCTTGGCTATTGGGAATAATGCTGCCACAGAGTAGCTCTGACTTTATAAACATGGGGAACCTGTCCTTGTGCCATTCATACAGTACGACATCAAAAACACACCTTCATACCCTGAAAAGTTCTTTTTTAATTAAAAAAAGAAGATTTTATTTATTTATTTTAGAGAGAGTGTGTGTGAGCGAGCACAGGGAGAGAGGGAATGGGAGAGGGAATCCCAAGTAGACTCTGCTCTTGAATGTGGAGCCCAACTTCAGCCAGAGCTGAAGTCAAGAGTCTGACACTTAATTGAGCCACCCAGACGCCCCCTACTCTGAATTCTTTGTAGCCTTCATCCCAAACCATTTTTCTCTAACCATCTGCTTTCTGTCCTGTTCCAGTCTCCCAAGCTTTGATCTTAGGACTGTTTTTTCTTCACTTGAAATTGCCTCTGTGGCTTTCGTCCGCTCCTGTGATTCATACCCGCCCACTTGTCTGTGGTTTCAGGTCAGTCATGTTGCAGGTCTAGTCTGAAGACTTGCTACTATACCTCTCGGGGTATGGGATCTCGAGATGGAAGGTGTTCCCCTCCCTCTATCCTCCTGTACTTTCTCCTTCCCTCTACGGCTTTCCCTTCTGCTTTTCCCAGCTGCTCTCATCAGAGAAAGGAGGATTCTCTGGCAGTAGCTCTCCCATGCTCTGCTCTGCACGAAGCCCCCCTTTCCTTACCCTACATTCCTGCTGCTCCCTCTGCCCACGTCTCCCGAGACTGCAAAGCCTGGGAGAAATGAAAAGTGACCTCTTATACTAGGGACAAACAATAGCAAAATATAGTCCCTGCTCCCCGCAGCCCTTGTTAGGGGATCTGGGCGGGGGCAGCAGTGTTTCGGATCTATTCCGATGCAGCCATCTAACTTCTCCACTGCTATGTGCTCTCTGCCCCGTGGTCCATCTTTCCTCCTCATTCCTCTGCTTTACTCTCAACCTGTTCCTCCTCTGTCATTCTCCAAAGTGCTCCTGGCATGAGGCTGGTTGTGAGCTGAAGGTTCCAGCGTAACACGGAAGAAAGCTACACCATGCATGGAAGGACACAAGAAATGGCTGGCTATTGAATTAAGTCTGAAACGATATTGTACTTAAGTGTTCTGCTCTTTGACAGTCATTTCTGTTAGGCCCTAGTAATCTATTTTATTTATTTTATTTTAAAGATTTCATTTATTTATTTGAGAGAGAGCTTGAGAGACAGAGCACAGTGGAAGGGGAGGGACAGAGGAAGAGGAAGAAGCAGGACTCTCGATACAGGGCCCATCCCAGGACCCTAGAATCATGACCTGAGCCGAAGGCAGGCACTTCACCAACTGAGCCACCCAGGCGCCCCCCCCAAGTAATCTATTTTAGCGCTCAACTGTCCTTACTGTTAGGAAGCCAGAAGACTTAGGGGGTGGAAGGTAAACTCACATCACTGGCCTAATCTAACTTCTCCTCCTGGAAGAGTCAGTCATAGAGGAATTTGCTACCTCTATGAGGTCAGGTGGGATGGTGGAAAGCACCCTAAACACTTCTCTTTGACTAAAGTTCATCTTGAATCAAGTCGTACATCAAATTTTGTAAGCAAATGTTGGACATATGGCAAGGGAGCATCTGAAGTCTTGACTCACTGCATCCAATCTTCAGCATCCATGAGATTTTGCTACCGTGTGTGATATTGTGCGAGAGTCTGGGTAATTTGGTTGGAATCATCTCAAATGTTATCCTGACTCCGAGATGTAGTAATTACAACAGCTGCTCCTTGCACATGAGGGAATGCAACAACGGCACGAGCATCATTCAAGACTGATTATAGCCTGAGTCCGCGTCATTTACCGCTGGCTCTCTATGGAGAGGGTCTTCGGTTGTTGCTTTCTCAGCTAATTAAACCAACTTCCTGTTTCCTGTTTCACATTTGGCAAATTCTTTTTAGAGATAAATCATATCTGCAGTTTCTTGGGGGGACTTCAAGGTGGCCCAGATTTTCCTTGGATGAGTTCTGGGGTGAGCTGATGCAGAAAGACCTGCCCCATGGGGTCTCCACCCAGCCTCCCTCTCTGAGGGCACTAATTAACTCCTGCATGCCCCGTCATGTCATAGAACATACAGCTGGTTTTCTGTAATCCTAGCCTAAGAACTTCCCTCGGTTGCTCTGGCATCATGGGATTTTTGTTGTTGTGGTTGTTCACGGCTGGGCTAAGCTGACCTTGCTGAAGCAGCTCCTTTGTTACCGCCAACCACACTTTGTTTTAGTAGGTAAATAGAACGGGGGGAATTTGAGGAAATGATAGGTATTTTATTCACTTTTGGGTAACAAATGGGGCTGTGAACAAGTCTTTCAGAACTTCCAAAATGTTTTTGATCCTGCTCAGATAAAAAAAAATGTCTGGTTCTGTGGCACTTGGGTGGCTCAGTGGGTTAAGTCTCTGCCTTTGGCTCAGGTCATGATCTTAGGGTCCTGGGATCGAGCCCCACATCAGGCTCTCTGCTCGGCAGGGAGCCTGCATTCCCCTCTCCCTCTGCCTGCCTCTCTGCCTACTTGTGATCTCTCTGTGTGTCAAATAAATAAATAAAATCTTTAAAAAAAATGTCTGGTTCTATTTTATTGGCATAGCAGATAGAGTGTGGCTTTGGAGTGAGACACACCTGGGTTCAAATCCTAGCCCCACCACTTATTATTTGTGTGACCTTTGGGAAGTTATTTCATCTCTTGGTTTGTTTTTTGTTTGTTCCTTCTTTCTTTCCTTCCTTGGTTCCTTCTTAGGGAATAAAAAAAGTCAGGAAAGTACAAGAAAAAACACAGGAAGCTCCTATATTCTCACTACCCAGAATTAACGGTATTGGATTATATTTTTCTTTTAGGCATTTGTTTCCAATGCTTAGCAAAAAATTATCCTGGTAATGTATGCATGTACTTCCTTTTACTCCCATTTCTTGGAAGATAATACCTGCCTTTCTGGGTTAAAATGAGATCATTAAAGCACCCAGCTTAGTAGAGACTCAGAGTAGACAATTGGTATGTGATGGTTGTTGTTATTAGTTGTTCATCTCCTTTTATCCTTACTTCTTTCTTTGTGCATCTCCCTTAGAAAATATAGTCTTGGGAAATTGACAGACTTGTAAAAATGATTTTTTTTGGACTAGCTATTTTTCCTTCTGGGATGTCTTTGCTACCCTCAATGCAAGGAATTAGTGTTAATACATGTAAGAAGGTGGAATACACCATAAAACTTATTTATATTGCAAATCAGAATTTACTGAAAGTCCAGAGCATTCTAATAAATGATGGTCTACATTTGGGAAACCCTTTAAAATGAAATGATTCAACCAATTTTTGGAGACTTGCATACATTATTTAAAAAGTTATAATATTGGTGGAATGGAAAGATTGAGAAGAAAATTGCTTACTTAAATTATGCTGTGAATGATTGATTTCCTGCTGGTAGCGATCTTGCAGAGCAAGTGGCTGTTGGGTAATTAATGCTAGGACTTTATTAATTCACGAAGAGCAGGGAAGGATTAGCTTGTCTCCATTGACGTGAATTCTCCTCAACATGTTAAAAAAAATCAGGATGATGAAGAATATGGGCACCTTGTCAATTTAAATGATGTCTTTTTTTATGGGCTTCCTAGACTAGTTTTGCACTAAAATCTGTATTCCAAAATGGGTAGTGACATAATAAAAGAGCAAAGATGCTGGAGTGTGCTGGTTGCATTGCTTGTAATTGATAGCAATATTGATGAATTAGTTTAAAATATCTTTCCTTGAAAAGAGAGTCTTGGGGCACCTGGGTGGCTGTCAGTTGAGTGGCTGACTCCTGATTTTGGCTCAGGTTGTGGGATCAAGCCCTGCCTTGGGCTTCAGGCTCAGCGCAGAGTCTGCTTGTCCCTCTGCCTCTGTTCCTCCCTCTGCTCTCTCTCAAATAGAGAAATATAAAATCTTAAAGATAGTCGAAGTGCCTTTTGTACTATATATCTCTCTAAGATGTATTTTATTTATTTATTTTAGAGAGAGAGAGAGAGAGAGAGCGTGCGTGTGAGTGCACACTTCCTGCAAACAGAGAGAGGAACAGGGGGAAAGGGAGAAGGAGAGAGAGGCAGGCTCCTCTCTGAGTGGGGAGCCCATTGCAGAGCTCGATCTTACCACCCTGTAATAATGACCTGAACTGAAATCAAGAGTCTTATGTTCAACCAACTAAGCCACCTGGGTACCCCCATTGTACTATATATTAAATATATAATAGGGGGAGCCTGAGTGGCTCAGTTGTTAATCATCTGCCTTTGGCTCAGGTCATGGTCCCAGGGTCCTGGGATCCAGCCGCGCATTGGGCTGCCTGCTCAGCCGGAAGCATGCTTTTCCCTCTCCCACTCCCCCTGTTTGTGTTCCTTCTCTTGTGGTCTCTCTCTCTCAAGTTGTCTCTCTCTTTCAAATAAATAAGTAAAATCTTTTAAAAACCCCAATATAATTGATCATATTCATGTAGAGCTTACTGTGGACCAGACAATGTAGTAAGTGCTTTGCCTGTATCATTGGATCATTAGAATAACTCCTATGAAGTAGGTACTTTAATGGTCCCATTTGTGGATGAGGAAATTGAGACAATGAGTTTACCCCAGTTACGTAGCAACGGAGTGGTAGAGCCAGGTTTCAAATCCAGGCAGCTGGTTCTAGAGTCTGTGCTTTTTAGCTACTATATTGTGCTGACTGCCATTATATATAGCATTTCTTTTTTTTTTTTTTTAAGGTTTTTTCCCCTTATTTTTAGAGCATTGCTTTTCTCACTTTTATTTTTTTTTAAAGATTGTATTTATTTATTTGAGAAAGAAGGAGTGGTGGGGGGGCAGGGGCATCGGGAGAGGGAGAAGCAGACTCCCCGCTGAGCAGGGAGCCTGACGTGGCACTTGATCCCAGGATCCTGAGATTGTGACCTACGCCGAAGGCAGACGCTCAACTGACTGAGCTACTTAGGCGCCCCTATATCTAGCATTTCAAGAGCATCTTTCATCTGATATGTAGAGCAAGTATGTGACATTTGAGCATCACCTATTTTGGAAACTTGTCAGGGAGACTAAGAATAGTGTTTTTGGATTTTTTGGTACATTGTACAAATGTCAGTCAAAATAACTGTTTATAAACATATCTGCTGCTTGTTTCTCTTGTAGTTGAATAAAAAGCTCTTTTTCAATGAGTGGGAAGGTATGGCTCTCTTTTTGGCATGACGAATTTATGATGTTTATTTTTAACATTCATGTACTGAGTACCAAATGTGTGCAGAGTCCCAGGCTCGCTGCAGGCTGGGGAGGGGAGAGATACAACAATGAGTAAGACTTCATCCCTACACTAAAGGACTTAATGATCTATTGAGAGGAAAAGATCTGCCTATAAATAATTCAAACACATAGATGAGTCAGTGTGGGGTTGGGAGAAGTGTGTCATATGGAATATAGGTGTTAAAGCAGGTACCATTTCTAAAAAATGACTTATTTTTATTGAGAAATAATTTACCTATAACACTGTATTAGTTTTAGGTGTACAACATAATGATTTGATATATGTATATATTGTGAAGTCATTGCCACGATATGCAGGTAACATTTTTATTTTTTTATTTTACCGTTTAAATTTTTATTTGAGGATGGTTGGTGCATGATGTCACATCCGTTCCAGGTGTACAACATGGTGATTCAGCTTCTTGTCTATTATGCTGTGCTCACCACAAATAGAGCTACCATTTGTCACAGTGTAACGCTATCACAGTACCGTTGACCATATGCCCTGTGCTGAACCTTTCATTCCCATGACTTATTCACTCTATAACTGGAAACCTGCATCCATCCTTCACTCTCCTTCATCCATTTTGCCCATCTCCCCCCCATTCCCTTCCTTCTGGCAGCCATCCGTTCTCTATAGTTTTGATTTTGCTTGTTTATTCATGCATTTTGTTTTTTAGATTCTACAAATGAGTGAAATCATACAATATTTTTATTTTTTATTTTTTTAAAGATTTTGTTTATTTATTTGACAGACAGAGATCACAAGCAGGCAGAGAGGAAGGCAGAGAGAGAGAGAAGGGGAAGCAGGCTCCCTGCTGAGCAGAGAGCCCGATTCGGGGCTCGATCCCAGGACCCTGAGATCACAACCTGAGCTGAAGGCAGAGGCTTAACCCACTGAGCCACCCAGGCGTCCCCAATCATACAGTATTTGTCTTTCTCTGCCTGACTTATTTTATTTAGCATAACACCGTCTGGGTCCATCCATGTCACAGATGGCAAGATCGCATTTCTCACGGCTGTGTAATGGACCAGTGTATATTTATACAACATCTTCCTTATTCATTTGAATATCAGTGGGCACTTAGATGGCTTCCGTATCTTGGTTATTGTAAATAATGGTGCAATAAACATAGAGGTGCCTATAGCTTTTTGAATTAGTGTTTTTGTTTTCTTTGAGTAAATACCCAGTAGTGGAATTACTGGATTGTATGGATTTCTATTTTTGATTTTTAAAGGAGCCTCCATACTCTTTTCCACAGTGACAGTATCAATTTGCATTCCCACCAACAGGGCACGAGGGTTCCTTTTTCTCCACATCCTCGCCAACACTCATTATTTCTTGTCAGTTTGATTTTAGCTGTTCTGCCAGGTGTGAGGTGATATCTCATTGTGGTTTTGATTTGCATTTCCTTGATGATGAGTGATGTTGAACATCTTTTCATGTGTCTGTTGGCCATCTGGATGTCTTCTTTGGAAAAATGTCCATTCGGGTCCTCATGCAGGTATCATTTTTAAAAGTTTAATCCAGGACCGTGGTCTGATATTCTTTGTGTGTCATAGAGGCAATTAAAAAAACCCACAGTGTTTACTGAGTGTCTATGTTGTATCAGGCCCTGTGCTAGAAAATTACTTAGACTTTTTCTAAAATACATGGTGGTACTTAGTTTTCAAGGATCAGGAAGGTTTAAAATTTAGAGAAACCAGAGGAAACTTTCCTTGTTTTAGGACAATCTATTCCCTCGCTAGGAACTGGCATATCTGATTGATTCTGGCATTAGGCCAGAATGACATATTACCAAGTGACTCTCTGTGTAAGCTGGGACTAAAGACAATGGTAATTAAAGGTGTCAGCGCTGCTGTATCAAGTGCAAGAGTATAATAGGCCACATTTGTATTACTTCAAGAGCAGAAGGAGCACAGAGAAAGTGTATTTATTAAGAGCTGTCTGCTTCTTTAAGAGTTTCTCTCTATTACCAAAACTTTAGGTTGACTTTCAAAAGCTAGAACACATATATGACCATTCCCAAGGATACACTGAGGGATCCCTAAATCTTTTATAAAGGTAGAGCTAAAAGTGAATGTAAATCACCAGATAGGCTGCACTGAGGACTGGGTTGTTTGATATACTATAAAATTCCTCTTACTCCCAAGTATCTGTCACCCATGTAATTCAGGGGATAATCAATTTCCTTTTAATGTACTTCCTAACAAGATTTGGAATTCCTTTCTAATACCTGTCTTGGACTCTTATATGATAAAAATAATGATCTAAAGATAATGTAAGATTCTTAATAAATACATAAAAATTCAGTTTGCTCAGAACATTCTTTTTAAGTCAAGAAAGTATAATAATACATTTTAAGATATTCTTGAGGCAGCTGGGTGGCTCAGTTGGTTAAGCATCTGCCTTCAGCTCAGGTCATGATCCCGGCATCAGGTTCCCTGCTTAGTGAGGAGGCTGCTTCACCCTCTCCCTCTCCCGTTGCTCCCCCTGCTTTTGCTCTCTCTTTGTCAAATTAAAAAAAAAAAAAAAGATATTCTTAATGAGGACTGAATCCAAAAGGATCTTTTTTTTTTTTTGCTTAAATTTCAGTTTACCTGAAAATATAACAACCCAGATTGTATTCTCTATGTATCACAGGTGGTAATCATATTGGATCGAGGACTTCTTACAGTGTAATAGCATCTGAATATCAGTTAAGTTGAAGCTATTATACTGGTATTGATTGTGGAACCTTACCTCATTTTCCATGTCCTTCTAGGGTGTTCCTAAGTGCTGGGTGTGCAGCCTGGGAGCTGTAAAGGACAGGACATTTAAGACCTCCTGAGGCTCAATGTTTTAGTACAGTTAGAGCGTTCTTTAATTTTGCTATCTGCCTCCCTGTGACTCTGACTTGGTCCTTTGGAGTACACATGAGGCTAATCTCAGTATTCTTAGTGGGTGGGTGAGGGCACTAGGATAAGAAGGCAAAAGAGGAACGTCTTGGGAGGACCTGAGTGAGGTGCTCTGGCCAGTCAGACTCTCCTGTGGATCCGGTCCTGGGTCCTTTGCTGGGCAGACATCTGGATGGACCACCCTCTAGCGGTTCTAACCTTTATCTTGTAATAACACTAACAACAAGTGCTGAGAAAAAAAGGACACCAAAAGTAAATGTATCGAATGCCGGCTCTGCATCACTGTGTGCTAGACTCTTGACTTGTCACACCATTGCATTTTCACAAGAACGCAGATTGGTATCATTGATTCTAAAGGTGAGGAAACAGAAACCCAGGAATTAATGATCTCGCCCAGGGACATTGAGCCAGTGAGTGTGGGCATTAGAATTCTAACCTTATCTGCCTGCCTTCCGTGGTGGTGCTTTTGTGACCCACCACACTGCCTCCTGGAAAGCTGTAGGAGGTGCAGAGACTGCTTTCACACATTCCCTCATTCATCCATACATTCTACATCTTCTCTCTGAGTCATCTGAGCCTCCCAGGCCAGCCGGGCCAACATTAATGTCCATTCTGATCTCTCCTTCCCAATCTCCTCTCTCCTCACCATCAAAATTAAGCAAGTTCTTTTCCAAGGCATGACCCTTCTCCTCTCTCTGAACATATATTTTTAAGCCATACTAACTTACAACTATAGGTATCAGAAACCCTCTCCTTTCATATCCCTGGACTGGATCAGAGGAATCTTAGGATGGTTTGGCACAAAATGTTAATCATGACTAGCTTGAACCATGATTTCATCTTCTAAAGCAATGGTGCAAGTCTTCAGTTCTGCTCTTGGTGTGGAAGCAAAGAGCCAAATACCATAACGGTAAGAGCAGAGATGAGCTTTGTCCTTGGCTTATTTTCAGTGGAAATATTATAGCTCAGTGAAACAAAGCCTAGGAAAACATTGGAATATATAATCCTTAGGAGGAGGTAAAGAATATATAATCCTTAGGAGGAGGTAAATATATAATGCTTAGGAGGAGGTAAAGGTAAATGCTACCCCTCTAAGTACTCATGTAGTATTTTAAATACCCACAGAGTATTTTATTTTATTTTTAATTTTGTGAGATAGAGAGAGGGAGAGAGCAAGCAAGTGCAGGGGAGGGGCAGAGGGAGAAGGAGAGAGAGAATCCCAAGCAGACTCTACACCTAGCGAGGAGCCCAACTCGGGCTCAATCTCAAGACCCTGAGGTCATGACCTGAGCTGACATCGAAGAGTCAGAGGCTTAACCAACTGAGCCACCCAGGCGCCCTCTCATAGTAGTATTTGAAACCTGTCACACTGTCTTATCAATATCCACTTTGTCTCTCCTTCAGTAAACTATAAGTTTCTTGTGGGTAGTAAATGTACTAAATTCATACTTTTATTTCCCACAGACCATAGCATAACGCCTTTCCAATAGCAATTGACAAATAAATGTTTATTTCATGAATGACTAGATAAACAAAAGAAATAGAAAGATGTTTTTATATGGGCCACATAAATCTACCTGAAGTAGTATTACATCAGTTTCAGTTATTTTGAGGCAAGAAAATGCTTCACAGAAGATAACAGACCAAGAGGAATAATATGATGGTTTCTAAAATTTTGGGTTGGCTGTGTATCTGAGGTTACATGGACCTACGTGGCTGCAGGATTTTAAGTACACTTCCAGTATGGTACCCTGAAATGGGCTTCCACTCACCTTGTGAATTAAATTATTATATCAGTTTGTGATCTAAAAATTTCTGGTCTGTAGATAAAATGGATTATTCTTTTTTTTTTAAGATTTTATTTATGTATTTGACAAACAGAGATCACAAGTAGGCAGAGAGGCAGGCAGAGAGAGAGAGAGAGAGAGAGAGAGGAGGAAGAGGCTCCCTGCTGAGCAGAGAGCCCAATGCGGGACTCGATCCCAGGACCCTGAGATCATGACCTGAGCCGAAGGCAGAGGCTTAACCCACTGAGCCACCCAGGTGCCCCTAAAATGGATTATTCTTAAAATACTTCATCCAAAATATTTCAGTGTGTTTGGGGGGAATGTGAGGAGTGGTTTTGTTCTTGAAAATATCTGATTAAAGGGAATGGCCTTGGGGAAGCATCAACAGGGACTCTTACAAGACAGAAGTAGATGCTGAGTTGATTTGGTATTGGAATTTAAAAGCTTCTCTGTTTCATGCTTGATAGAATCCTTTCTCTGAAGTAAACCAAATACAAAAGCCACACCTGATGGTCTTCAAGGATGCTTGTATTTATTTATTTAGAAAAAAGATTTTATGTATTTATTTGACAGAGAGACAGAGCGAGAGGGAACACAAGCAAGGGCAGTGAGAGAGGAAGAAGCAGGCCTCCCGCGGAGCAAGGAGCCTGATTTATGTGGGGCTCGATCCCAGGCCCCTAGGATCATGACCTGAGCCGAAGGCAGATGCTTAATTACTGAGCCATCCAAGTGCCCCAAGGATGCTTGTATTTAAATAGAGAAATCAGTTTTTATGACTGAGGGGAGAAAATCATACAAAAAGAAAAGGAAATGTTCCCATGTATGTAAGGTGATGGGTCAGATAACTGTAAGGTTTTTCTTCCCCCTCAGTTTCTTCCTGCTTCTTCCTCTGCCTCTTTCATGAGGGGAAAATGGTTATGAAGCTCGTCACCATGAGCTCATAGCGTGTGGGCTTCATCCTGGATAAGGATGAGGGAACTACTTATTATGGCCTTCCTTTTAGGGAGGTCTGAGGAGAGGGTCACCTTTGTACAGTTCTGGCCACAGTTACCGTCCCTTTAGGGGAGATGTTATTTTTGCTATTCAGAAGTTGCTCACAGACCTTCCAAAGCTGTGGGGAGAGCAGAGAGGAGACTAGTGGCTTTATGCCACCAGACCCCTACCCTTTTTATTAGCAGGAGTGCAAAGACGTCGTGCCCACTCCCTACCCACTGGGAGACACCATAGAGCTGCCGAGGCCTCTTCTGACCCCCAGAGACCTGTGCGGTCACGAACAACTGCCCTGGGACTCTGCCACCGGGAGGATGAGCTCCAGGCCCATCTCCCCCAAGCAAGCCAGCTCCCTGTGGTTTTTCTCTCTCCTCAAAGCAGGCTTCCAGGGCCTTTTCTCTTGGTACTTGTCACCGCTTGTTCTGTGCAGTCCCTGAAGATAAGCACGTAGGCCCTTTTTATTTTAAGATTTTACTGTGAAATAAAAATAGCAGCATTAGGAAATCCAGGAGTCCCAGACCTGATTTCCATCTGGAAGCCCCTGGGGACAGAGCTTTTCTTCCTTAAGTTGGGCTTTCCGTTCCTTTTGACTTCTTCCCCCTTCTCCCATTAAAGCGAGAGTTTACTCTCAAGGAAGCCTCACTCCTAGCTCATAGGCCTGAAGGTGCCGGGGTAGCCCAACGGTCCCTACTTCTTGGGTGCGCCCGGGAACTTCCCTCTCTGGGGATGGCCCACGGGGACTGGACTGTCTGGGACATGCAGGGTGTTCCTTCAGCAACGCAAGGAAAATCCTTGTGAAGGGTTCACTGAGCCTCAGTTGTAATTCAGCTTCAATTGTAAGTGCTCTGGACTGGGCCAAGATACGATTTGCCCAAGTGTGAATTCACTGTTATTTGATTAGTAAAGATCACTCGATTAGTAAAGAGGGATGTGAAGTTGGCCTTGGCTGGAAATCTCACCACACGAGAGCTTTAAGCAAAGTCCATGCTGGCGTTGTTTCCGCTGCAAGCTGACTTCAGGTGACATCTTTTGCTTCTAGAAAACAATATTCCAGACATGAATAAGAAACTATGAGTCACAAAATAAGCCTAATACTAGGCTTGTGCCATGACTGCTTTTAGACCATTGTATTTTAGTGCATTTAGTGTATTTTAATTATCTGTTGCTATAAAAGTTGGCAATCTTGGCTTTCCTCTCCAATGTAAACAAAATAATATTTCTTAATTCCTTCACTACTTATTGGTGTAATAGGAACTTTCAATTTTTTTTTCTATTTTCCATTTCTGTGTAGTTTAGAATGGGAATGGGAATTTTTCAAGGAAACTTTTTTAAAGTAGGCTCTGCACCCAGCATGGAGCCCAGTACAGGGTTTGAGCTCTGAACCCTGAGATCAAGACCTAAGCTGAGGTCAAGAGTCAGATGTTTAACTGACTGAGCCACCTAGGCACCCCAGAGATTTTCTTTCTTTCTTTCTTTTTTTTTTTAAGTATTTTTTTTTAAGATTTTACTTATTTATTTGACAGAGATCACAAGCAGGCAGAGAGGCAGACAGAGAGAGAGAGAGGAGAAAGCAGGCTCCCCGCTGAGCAGAGAGCCCGATGCGGGACTCGATCCCAGGACCCTGAGATCATGACCTGAGCTGAAGGCAAAGGCTTTAACCCACTGAGCCACCCAGGCGCCGCCCCACCCCCCCACAGACTTTCTTTTTAAAGAGTCAGTTTTTCCTTGTGATGAATCTGAGGTAAAAACAGAATTTTTATCAACAAGCCCCCGTTACCAATGGCAAAAAAAAACTATTGTAACTGAGGAAGAGTTTCAAGGAGAGGTTTTTTTGTCAGCTATGACACATCTAGGTGGCTTGGCAATCTGGCGTCCAGATTCAGCTTTGGCAGTCCAGAAATTTGATTTCCTCAGCTCCCTGAGAGATGAGCAGATTCAGGTGTATTGACTGTGCTGTTAATAGGTCCGTACATTCTCTTCTTAGCAGCAAAATCTAGGGGGAGTCAGATGATATTCGGTGTTCGCTTGGTGAGCATGGAGTCTGAGCCAAAGGAAGGGGGATGGTCTGCGCGGTGTATGTCAGCCAGCTTTGGGAGCTGGATGTCCTTTCCACTCCAGAGGCAGTGTTGTAGAGCAGCGCCCATTGCTCCTCCTCTTGGCTGCTGAGGCTGTCTTTCCTGCTGGCCCAGTGCTGGAATCGGAGTGTGAATAGCTTCCCTTGTTAAAAGAGAACACAAAACCCTCTAAGGTTTGAGCAGATGAGAACTCTGGAAGACGAGACTGTACATGCAGACATCTGCTTGTTTTCTTGGATTTTCCCTCTCCTTCCAGTTCCCTTCCTTTGATTCTGGCCGTTAATCACCATCTTCACCCCCAGGGGCCTGGGGTGCCCTCTAAAAAATTGGCCAAAGCCAAACATCATTCTCTTTTTGTTATTGTTCTCAGCACAGCTGAGATAGGCTGGAATAGTCAACGGACATCAATTTAATTTTATTAAAATTAAGAGAAAGCTAAAGAAATGAACATGGACTGAAACTATGAAATCATCAGGCTGATGAAGGATAGATTTTTATACCCGAGCTTGGTGTAAAATGTTGGGAAATCTAAGCCAAACAGTTAATCATGACCAGGTTAAACAATGACTTCATCTTCTCAAGTGATGAGGCAAAGTATTGCCTTTTCAAAGGACTTTTCCTCTGGTGGGGCAGACGTAACTGAGTAGCTCAAACCCTGTCTGAGCCGCGTTTACTTTTGCAGGTTAACAATCTCATTTTAACAGATTCTTACATACGAAATGTTCATTTCAAGCTTAGAGTTGTGTCACTTCTGACATTGTCTTCAAATTCTGGGGCTACTTCACAAAGCCCAGAATGTACTGCTTACCAAATAAGTCTGCCGGAGTCATTAAGAATGACTTCTTTTCCAGCTCTTGTAGAGTCTCACTAGGAATACATTTAAAAAATACTCAATACTTTTCAGTCAATAGCAGCCATTGTTTTTGAGGCTCAAAATTGTCCATCTTTGGCTAATAGTAGCCTATTCATGTGCTCTTATGTCCTTTTGACATGACCCCATTAGTCTTGGAGCACTTCCTTACTTCCTTAGCTAATCAAAAATGGTTTAGGCTCATCTTGTACTTTTTTCAGGCTCAGTCCTAGAATCAGACTTCAAAGAAGCCCTGAATCTTTTTAGTGGGGAATAGTTTTTAGAGACCACAACCTGGGTGCCGTAGGTGTTCATTAGTTCTAACCGTACTCAGGGGATATAGAGTTGACCCTTGAACAACATGGGTTTGAACTGTGTTCATTTATAAGTGGATTTTTTTCAAGAAGTACTGTAAATACATTTTCTGAATGATTAAGATTTTTTTCTCTAGCTTTATTGTAAGAATACATATTTAATACATAAAACACACCAAAGTGTTTTTTAAATTTTTTTATTTTTAAGTAACTGTCTACACCCAATGTGAGGCTCGAACTCACAACCCAGAGATTAAGAGTCACATGCTTTACTGACTGAGCCAGACAGGTGCCCCAAAAGTTTGCATAGGAATTAATTTTTAAAAAGATTTTATTTATTTATTTTACAGAGCTTGTTGGCTGGGGGAGGGACAGAGGTGGAGGGAGAGGGAGAAGGAGGGAGAATATGAAGGAGACTCTGGACTCAGTGCAGACTCCCAACACTGCCTGGCAGATCCCAGGACCTTGAGGTCATCACCTGAGCCAAAATCAAGGGTCCCCGCTCAACTGACTGAGCCACTCAGGCACTTCAGGAATTAACTTTTTTTAAAATAAGCTCTATATTCAACATGGAACTCAGGCCCCTGAGACCAAGTGTTGCATGCTCTACCAACTGAGCCAGCCAGGTGCCCCATCCAAATATGAGTTAATTGACTGTTTATGTTATTGGTAAGGCTTCTGGTGAATAGTAGGCTATTAGGTCAAAATTTATTTGCAAATTTTCCACTGTGGGAGGGGAGAGAGGAAGGTTGACCCCCCTAACTCCCCTTTGTTCCTTGTTCAAGTTCAACTGTGTATGTATTTTTGGGGAAAAAAAAAAAGGGGCACGCTGGGTGGCTCAGTCCATTAAGCAGCTGCATTCAGCTCAGGTCATGATCCCCGGTTCTGGGATGGAGCCTCCTTCCCCCTTGTCCTAGGGCTCCCCGCTCAGTGGAGAGTCTGCTTCTCCCTCTCCTTTGCCTCTACCCCTACTTAGGCTTGCTAGCTCTCTCCCTCTCTCTCTCCTCTCAAATAAAATCTTAAAAAAAAAAAAAGAAAATTAAAGACATTTGACAAATGTCTCGAGACATTAAAAAAAAGTTCATACTAGTATTTCCAATTTAAATATAATATTGCAGGATTTAAAAACCCTTAATTTCTTTGTATACTTGTATTTCCTCTCACACTGAAAAGATCTTGGTTTCTTTTGACAGTAACAATTATTTGCTTTATCCCATAGCATACATAAGAATTAAAAGAAATCAATATCAAATAACAATAATGCTACTTGTTGGCATTTAAGATTTCCTTGCAGCTCAATTTGCTGTTGGAATATATAGAACCATTGATGTACAGTCATAATACTGTATTCTAAAGCAACTTACTAATTCTTCCCTGTATTCTTGTGCCGTCAACAGGATATTCAGTTAGGTTCACTTGTTTCCATTCATTTTCATTTTTTCTTTTTATTAATATGTTATTCCAGAGTCAAACTATGTAAGGTGCATCCAGAAGACCTCTCAGTTTTCCATTCCTCTTTATTCCACACTGTTCCCTCCCATATAAATATCTTTTAGTTTTGGTTTATCCATGTAGTGTTCCTTTTCTAAATATTAGCAAATACAAATGTCTCTATTTCCTTACACATCCTTTCCTTCCTTATTCCTCATTCATTTTTATGATTAATATTGGATTGGTTAATGTCATGGTTTAAGAATGACTTAAAAAAAAAAAAACCCAGTAGTGATAGTTAATAGTTCTAAACTACTTAATCTCCGGATGGAGAGAGGAGGAAGCACTTCAAAAAAAAAAAGAAAAAAAAAAAAAACCCACTGTTTTTAAATGTGAACACTTTTTTCTTAAAGGCTATTCTTCCAAGAGAAAGAACCATTATTATTATTTTTTACGTGCTTCCCTTGCCTGTCTAAGCTGCTAGGAGTTTAACACAATTTGGGATGAAGCTTGTGCTTCACCATCTGCCAGCTTCTCTGCCACACTGCCAGATTCATCCTTCCGGCCGCTGTCTCTTCTGACGCTGTTTGGTTAGGTGGACTCTTGCATCTCTCTGCTATTCTGCACCTGAGACTTGCCCTCTTTGGTGCCCCCCTCCAGCTCCTCCCAGATCTTGGGAAGAGCAAAGCAATCTCCCGCTGCTTCGGGTCCCTGGGCGCAGTTGTTCCCCCGGCAGCTCTCCAGTTCCCAGGCTCCCGGGCTCCGGGGTTTCCAGGCTCCGCAGCTCTGCGGCTCCCGGCTCCGGGGCGCAGATGCCAGGAGCCCGCCGGGCGCTGGAGAGCTAGGGCCGCCCCGCCTGCGCACAGTGATGCCGGGATTGGGGGCGGGAGCACCGCCTTCGTCTCCCGCGCGCTCCCTCGCTCCCGCCCTCTTCCCCGCCCCAAGCCGTCTCCTGCCTCAGCCGTGCAGGCTCCGCACTGCAGATGCCTGCCGACCGCTTCCGCGCTCGGCGGCTTCTGCGGTGCCCCGCAGGTCCCTTCCACCGTCGGGCGCCGGCCGCACTCTCGCTGCTCCGGAGGGCCCCTCGGCTAAGCGGACTCGCCAAGTCCCGCGCGCGAAGCCGCTACGCCGGCGGGGTAGCGGGGACCCAGGCGGACGGCGGCTGCGCCGGAGCCCGGAGCGCTCTCGAATGCGGCAGGACAAGCTGACCGGCTCCCTGAGGCGCGGAGGGAGATGCCTGAAGCGGCAGGGTGGCGGCGGCGGCGGCGGCGGCGTGGGCACCATCCTGAGCAATGTGCTCAAAAAGCGCAGCTGCATTTCTCGGACCGCGCCCCGGCTGCTCTGCACCCTGGAGCCGGGTGAGGACCCGGGGCTGCAGATGGGGCACTGGAAAGTAGCGTGGCGCCCCGGAACTGGTGCCTTTGCCTCAGTTGGACTCCGCCTAGGCCGGGGAGCGCTTGCGGGCCGCGGGGTGCAGGGTACCGCGGCTTGGCGCAGGCGGGGCTGGGTCGGTCTGGGAGGGAAGAGGGCGGGCGAAGGCCTGGGCGCGGGCAGCGGCCTCCCAAGGCTGGGAGGACCCGATACCGCTGGCGGGTCCCGACCCCGCGGCCTGTGCGCGGTCTAGCCCTATTTGTGCCGGGAGCTTAGGGCGAGCGGCGCGCTCGTCCCTGTGCGTGTGGTGGGGAAGTGTCCGCGGCTACCTGGGCCACCAGAGGCCGCGCAACCAATTGTGCTCTCGGCTCACAGGAAGCCAGATCTTGAAAGAGGTGCGTGAGGTGGAGAAAGGCACAAATTTGATACTTGGGGACGGACGGGAAGGCAGCGGCTGCGAAGGAAAAATTGGGGGCATTTTCCTGAGGTTCTGTGCGGCGTGAGTGCCAGGGTCAGCTCGCCTGGAGCCTTTAATTTGTGTGTCCGTGTGGGGAACGGGTAGGAAACACTCTTGCAAGTAGAGATTCTTTCTTAGAGCCAAAGTCCGGGAGCTCGCCTTGTTTGCTAGGCTAGGCCCTTTATGCTGCTAGCTTGTGTTTACACATCCCTGCTTCTCTAGGCTGCATAACTCCGCGTCTGCTCCACCGCCCAGTATCCCTCCCTGGGGTTTTATGGGCCCGGCCCTGGCGTGGGCGCCTGGGGCAGAGAGCTTTCTAGCAAGGGGTGGCCGCAGAGGGAGCCGGCTGCACTCTCATCGGTGCTTAGCGCTGCTCGCTTGTCCCCAGCGGGGTTCCAGACGACTTTGTCCTCCCCGAGCCCCTGCCTCCCTGCGCCATCGGGAACCTGCTATCCTGAGGCTGCAGGAGAGAATATGACGAGGCGCGGAACCCCAAAGGGTGGAACGCTTGACTGCCTTTACGAACCTTGTGGTTTCTTTGTTTTTCTCCCCAAGGAAGTGTCTAATTGCAGAGACTGTAGTATTTATTCACCATCTTCCTTTACCCTTAAAAAAAGCTTCTTCCCACGTTAAAAGTGTTTTGTATTTCTGAATCCGGAACAGCCGTAACTATCAGATGAAACATAAACCTTCTCCCCTCCCTTACTCAGTTAGAAGAAAAGAGGGAAAATGACCTGATTTCAGCTATCGCATGCAGGTGGTGAATGATCAATTCCAGTTAAATCCTGTGACTCATTTTAGATCGTGAGAAAATAGTTGTGGTTTAGACTAACCCCAGCCGGTTTTCAGCACCTGATGCCCAGCAGGTGCTCTGAAAAAGCAAAGGGAGCATATTCGGTCATACGGTCAGGAAATCCAGAGATTTTAGGTCGGTTGAAATAACTCTGCGCGGACAGAATTTTCTTGTCTTTGTTACAATAAAGCAAAAGTCATGACGACATGCTCCTCCGTTCAGCACTCCGCATCTGGACAGCAACCTTACAACAAAGTGTGTTTTAAATCATTCGCCCCAGCTGCAGGCAATCATGTGGCCATTGTGTCATTGCTCTGCACGGAAGCAGGACTTCATTTAAATAATCTCAGAGAGATTAGAATTTGAGGGGGTACTTCCCTTGGGGAAGGAAATCTTTTCAGGCAGAATATGCTTGTGGTCTTCAAGCTTTGAAAAGACATATCAGGGCATTGACTGGATGCCTGGGATTCTGTAACACAGCTTGACTTTAGAAATCTAGGACCCAAGTCTTGTATTCACAGTACTCTTCTAGGACTTCCAAGAAGGGCATCTGCATACTGTCATGGGCTTGGGCAAATCGTATATTGCTTGAGTCCACAAGTCTACTTTATTTATTGTAATTCTAAATTCTGAAGATAGTTTCTATCTACATACCAACTCCTAAGCAGTGGAAGTGTCAGGAGGTTTTCCGTATGCCTAATCTGCAGTCAACATCTTAGAAGCAAATACTGTCATAAATGAGAATCATAAATTTTAAAACTGAAATGCTGTTAATAATGTTTGATATATCTTGATCCTTGAACTTTTAATAATCTTTAAAAAATGACTTGAAATATGATTTGATTGATTTTCAAATTGTAGGAAAAAATAACATTTTCAGATTTGATTTTATTATTTTTTAAAGATTTTGTTTTATTTATTTGAGAGCAAATGAGAGAGAGAGTAAGCACCAACAGAGAGAGAGAGTGCACGTGCAAGCACCAGCAGTGGAGGAGGGGAAGAGGGAGAGGGAGAAGCAGACTCCCCATAGAGCAGGGGGCCTCACACTGGGTTTGATCCCAGGACCTTAGGTTCATGACCTGAGCCGAAGGCAGACGTTTAAAGACTGAGCCACCAGACATCCTTGATATTATTTCCTTCAGGAACAACAGCACACACATCTAACATGGGATTCATAAGAGCCCAATATGAATATTGCATATAGTCTTTGTATATTATAAGCACATTGTCTTGATATATTCTCCTATTTATTTTCTCTTCTTCCTTAGATTTGGGACTGGAATCAAAGAAGTTTATTTAAAGTTGTAGACAACTTGGAATTAGAGCTCAGTTATATTTTTAGCTTGTAGTCTATGATTAAACATACCAACTGTTTTATCTTCAATGAGCAAGTGTATCATGACAGAATTTTAAGATACATGAAAATCTCTAAATAAGATTGTTAACGTGGATTATTCCACAAGTGAGAAGGCAGTGACATTATTTTCATAACTTTTAATATTTCACTGAGGTTTCCTACATCGACTTAGTTCATGCATGTCTTAGAAAACAAATTCTGTAAGTAGAGAATTATCTTCTTAAATTTCATAAATATAAATCATACTGTGCTAGGTGATTTATAGTTAATCATCACAACACTCAGTCTATTGAGATAGATATTATTACCCTCATTTTAAAGATAAAGATTTGAGGGGCTCCTGGGTGGCCCAGTGGGTTAAGCCACGGTCTCTTGGTTTCAACCTAACTCATGATCTCACGGTCCTGAGATCTAGCCCTGCCTGGGCTCTGCTGTGGGGATGGAGCCTGCATAAGATTCTCTCCCTCTCCCTCCAAGTCTGTGGTATCATTTTTTTTTTTTTTAACTACTCCAGACAGCTTTGGAAGCCACCATTCTATGTGATAAGCTTCATTCTAGTGGCCACAGGATATTTTTCTATTTTAAAAATCAATATTGTTACCTTTTATTTTAACAAAATTGACTAAAATTTAGCAAAAAATATATGTTCTAAAAATTTATGATGATTCAGTAGAATCAGGTTAATTTTTACTTTTATTTTTGGTCTAACTTGGTATTTTCTTCCAAAATAACAGTTATATATTTTTCTTTTAGGAGTTGATACAAAGTTGAAGTTCACTCTTGAGCCATCTTTAGGTCAAAATGGTTTTCAGCAGGTAACTATTTTTGGTTATTGAAAATACTCTTATTTGGGGGAATCTACAAGGCACACAGGGTATATTCTCGAAGTAGGAAAACTAACATATACTTTACTACACATAAGGCATGTCAGTTTTTAAAATTATAGATAAATTAACTTATGAGCTTATAAATGGCCTGTGTTTATACCTGCAACGAAAAATTTTGAACTTGCTATTAATGGTGCAGTGTGAAAAAAAATTTAAAAAACGGGATATCTATTATTTTGAATCCATAATACATGTTTTTGTTTTGAACTAGAGCTTCCCAGCCATTGTGTGTGGACACAGGTCTCAGGTGTCTTAAGAGGACTTCGGGGTGGGAGGGGTGGGGGGGTGGGCAGGCCTTGGAGCCTGGCTGAAAGAAGCTCTGTTTACCTCAGTGTGCTGTACAAATTTTCTCATACTTTCTGGATGTCAGAATAGGAAAAAGGTTGAAAAGTGCTTATCCAGGTCAATATTATCACTTTGCCAATGTTTTTTCTCTGTTCCTAGTGGTATGATGCTCTGAAGGCAGTTGCCAGGCTGTCAACAGGTATACCAAAGGAATGGAGGAGAAAGGTAAGGGGGATTCAAAGGGCTAAAATACAAAAGGATCGGCACTCTGTTCCTCTTTAAAATGTCTGAAATGTCCAAAAGAACATTCTAGATTTAGTAATTTGAAGGCTGTCTCTCTTCATGATTTATTCATCTAGTAAGTATTTATTGATTATCGATTCTATGCCAAGTACTGTTCCAGGTCCTGAGGATATAGGAGTGGGAGGATAAATAAAACAGACCCAAATTTTCCTCCTCACGGAGTTTACAATGCATAAAATATAAAGTATGTCAGATGGTGATAAGTGCCATGCATAAAAATAAAGCAGAGAAAGAAAGGAGAGCCGTGGGGGTGGGGGAATGGAGATAAGGAGGTGGCATTTTAAATAGCAAGGTAAAATTTGAATAGGGCCCTGATGGTGGTGAGCAGGGGTGAGGGGAGCTACCTGGGGGACCAGCACTCCAAACAGGAAGCACCCTCCCATGAGATCGTCTCTGTCTCCGGAGTATGCAAGCACAAGGAAGGCACTGGGGGTGCTGAGCACAGTGAACCAAGGGGAAAGCATTTGGAGAGAGGGTCATAGAGGTAAATGTGATGGGGGTCCGAGATGGCAGGTCATGTCGACATTAGAAACTGCAGTAGGAGCTTTGCCCAGTCTCAGACGGGAAGCATTGGGAAGTTTTGAGCTGGGGAGTAACATGATAAAACTTATATTTTAAATGGACCTCCCTGGCTTGATAATATGAAGGACAAGGGCGGAAGCAGGGAGATCAGTGGAAGACTTGGGGTAATTCAGGCAAGTTGGATCAGGGTTGCCATAGTGGAGATGGAGAAAAGGGGTCAGAGTCTAGATGTATTTTGAAGACTAAGTGGACATGGATTCCTTAGATTGAATATAAGGTATGTGGTTCTCATGCTTGGGAGAAAAATCTGGCTGGGGATATTGATCAGTGTACCTCCTGCTAAATTATGTTCAAATACAAAAACTTGAAGTGCTTTCTTAATATATTAATTTACAAATCTAGTCTTTTTTTTTAAGTAACATATAATGTATTATTTGTTTCAGGGGTACAGGTCTGTGATTCATCAGTCTTACACAATTCACAGCACTCACCAGAGCACATACCCTCCCCAATGTCCATCACCCAGCCACCCCATCCCTCCCACCCTCCTCCCCTCCAGCAACCCTCAGTATAAACCTAGTCTTAATACCTTTAGAATTTGAACATTGGGGGTTCCCCTGTTTCTTACAGAAAGAGCTTTTTGGAATAAAGTCATCAAAGGAATAAAAATATCCAGTGACTCTTTAAAAAAAAAAGTTATTCATTATGGGACCCCCATCTGTCAGTTTTGTGTGTGTGAGAGAGACTGAGGGATGATTTAAAGGCAGAGGCTGCTCCACAGTGAAAAAAGACCCATTCTCCACGAATGTCCAAGTACAGAGAGTGATTCCAAGCCAAGTATAACAAGCTCAGAAGATAGTATAGCTAATCCAGTGAACTGAGATAAGAGTTGAAAAAATTTTTTGTTTCCTTAACAGTATCCCTCCCTAATGGCTGAATCATTACTTAGTGCCTAATAGAAGGTCAACAAATATTAATGGAAATAATAAATGAAAGACCCTAATTGGTGCAATTCAGTATAGCAAACATTTCAATGAAAAGTTGATTTCTACATGTGGATCTGTTCCCATTTTCTTGTTAGCTGCAATAACTATTTTTTTTTTAATAAAGAAAGGTGAAATTATATATTTTACTTTAGGATTCTTCTTTATCTCTTAATATTTTAGGTTTGGTTGACTTTGGCAGATCAGTATTTGCACAGTATAGCTATTGATTGGGACAAAACCATGCGTTTCACTTTCAACGAAAGGAGTAATCCTGATGATGACTCGATGGGAATTCAGATAGTCAAGGTAAGGCCCCTGAGTTTCACCTGTTGTTTTGACTTGGAAGGAGGTTTCTAAGAGCCAGATGTTCCCTGGACAGAGGATCAAACCTAATGGTCTGAATGTCCGTATATTTTCTGCTTTCTTATTCCGTTAGTTAACAGCCTTTTAATGGGAACTTTGACTCTGTCTTGTTTTCATAAATTTGCATGTTGGTGGTAAGAAGAAAATGTTCCTATTCATATTCTATTTACTTGCTCACTTGATAGGAGATTGAAATTTCTTTTTCTTTCTTTAGCATGGGTCAGTGCTGTTAGCTGGATTTTTACATGAAAGTTACAGGTTGTGAAATTTAAAGTTAAGTATATTTCATGTTAGAGTGGGTTCGTGTTAGGATCTTTGATAATTTCTTAACTGCCAATTTATGAAGATAGTCAGATTGACTGATGGGTCTACTTAAAACCAGATGGTCAAGGGTTCAAGCCAGCTGTGGAGACAGCTGTGGTTTGCCTACTGGGATTATTACAATTGATTGGGGTCTGTTGCCAAAAGCCAAGGTTGCTGATTCAATTTGATCCCACTCTTGTTCTCTTACATAAGCCTCTAACACATGGCTTTTGGTTTTATATGAGTTCATTACAGTATAATGCTAAGCTCTGGTTTTATTTATTTTTATTTTTTATTTTTTGAAAAGATTTCATTTATTTATTTGACATATAGACAGCAAGCAAGGGAACACAGGTAGGGGGAGTGGGAGAGGGAGAAGCAGGCTTCCTGCTGGGCAGGGAGCATATCAGGGAGCCTGGATGGGGTGGGGGGTTAGAAAGTGGGGATGGGGGGGTTTTGGGGGGCTTGAGGGGCTTGATTCTGATTCCAGGACCCTGGGATCATGACCTGAGCCGAAGGCAGACACTTAACAACTGAGCCACCCAGGCACCCCCTAAGCTGGAGTTTTAAAAGGGAAATTGTCTCTCATTAATTTTGGCCACCAGAATTTGGCTAAGGTTTTGACAGATTTGAAGATACTTTTTTCATGAAGAAGTCCTAACTATGAAAGGAGCTGCTTTATGATCTAACTCAGTCCGTTTCAGACAAATGTTAAAAAGAATGATGAAATTCTATTTTGTATGTTTATAAAGCCTGGGTGCTGTCCATATTTTAGCCGTTTATTTGGAATTTCAGATTGTTTCTCAGAGATGAAGTATTCCATGTTTGAAAGGTTTCTTTCTGTTTAAATTGTGAGTTAAGGCAGTATACATTTTATAACAATCATGTTATTTAGAGGATCTTTAATTTTTTTCATTGAAGTGAATGCTGTGTCAGTAAAATGACATTAGCTCCTGAAAATCATAGTCTCTGCTTAGTTATTAAATTATATATATTGCCTTCATTAAATACTAAAGCATGATAGATGTTTATTTATTTATTTTTTAAAAGATTATTTATTTATTTATTTATTTGTCAGAGGGAGAGGAGCGAGAGTGAGCACAGGCAGACAGAGTGGCAGGCAGAGGCAGAGGGAGAAGCAGGCTCCCTGCCAAGCAAGGAGCCCGATGCGGGACTCGATCCCAGGATACCGGGATCATGACCCGAGCTGAAGGCAGCTGCTCAACCAACTGAGCCACCCAGGCGTCCCTAGATGTTTATTTTTTATACAAATTTATAAAATAATTTGGATAGATTTTTCTGTCTTGGACAGAGTGATTTTCCTGTCTCTCTACATTATTGCATTTTTTGCTATTTTGATATTGCTCCTTAATATTATTTGGAGTTTTGATAGTTGAATATTACATCTCATTTCAGAGAAAGGAATAATACTAGCACTGATCACGCATATATTGAAATGACTCTTATTTTATCCGAGACATAGTATTAAAAGAAACTTTCAGTTTATATAGAAATAGAATGTAATTTCTGTTAATTGAGTCACTTTTGTATTAATTCTGGAAATACTTTAAATTTTGACAGAAAATTCTGAAGAAGGTTAGAAAATTTGCCTGACTGAAATTGCTCTTGACAGTGTTCTAAGTCAACTACATCTCAAAAAAACTGGGAAAAAAATGTATCTTAGCATATTAGAAAACATTAGGGAAAAGAAAATTTTAAAAATTGTCTTGGCCCATGTGTATAGGGTACATAAACATTTTTAAAAGCTAAAAATCCATGCTGATAATCTGATTCTATTTAATGCTGAGACAAAGTTAAAGGCATTTTTTGGAGA
This sequence comes from Lutra lutra, assembly GCF_902655055.1. Classification (NCBI taxonomy): domain Eukaryota; kingdom Metazoa; phylum Chordata; class Mammalia; order Carnivora; family Mustelidae; genus Lutra; species Lutra lutra. The sequence goes on from NC_062285.1 coordinate 92,678,970, forward strand.
GACTATAAGGAGACATTTAAAAAAAATATTGTTTGCCTTCTTCAGGATCTTCACCGCACAGGCTGCAGTTCCTACTGTGGCCAGGAGGCTGAGCAGGACAGGGTTGTGTTAAAACGGGTCCTGTTGGCCTATGCCCGATGGAACAAGAATGTTGGGTACTGCCAAGGCTTTAACATCCTGGCTGCTTTAATTCTGGAAGTAGTGGAAGGCAATGAAGGGGATGCACTGAAGGTGAGTATGCGGCTCTGAAGAGGGCAGTTGAAATTCTTCTGAGAGTGAAATACTGGAACTGTCATTCCTCTTCCCTGATGGCCATTTGCTATACCTTGTAATGACCCATAATCACCACTTCCCCCATGTTAAAGCCAGGTCAAGTGACGGACTCACATATCTGCCAGATGTAAGGAGAATGATTGTTTTTGATCCCATAGATAAAACATCACGTTTTTAAAGCAAGTTGAATATGAATTGTATTAATTTTTCGTGATTTGTAACAAATTAGCGGCTTAAAATAGCAAACATGATTTACCTCACAGTTTCTTTGAGTCAGGAACCTGGGTGCACTGTAGCTGGCTCTAAGTCATATTGTTGTGTCATCCAAACTGTTGGCTGGGTCGCAGCCTCATCTGAAGGCTCAGTTGGGGACAGCATTCGCTTCCAGGTTCATGTGGTTGTTGGCAAGATTTAATTCCTCACAGGTGGCTGGCCCAGGGCCTAGGTTCCTGGTTGGCTATTGGCTGGAGACCTTTTTTAGTTTTTTGCCATGTCTCTATCTTACAACAAGGTGGCTGGCATCCCTCAGAGTGAGTAGGAGAGTAAAAGAGAATGAGCAAGGCAGGAGAGATTAAACTGCAGATTTGTACCCTAATACCAGAAGCTGCATTCCATCTTTTTTGCCTTATTCTGTTCATTAGAAGCCAGTCATTGGGTCCAGCTCTTATTCAAGGGGAAGGGCTCAATAAGAATGTGACTATCAAGAGGTGGAGGTCATAAGGTCGTCATGTTAGAAGCTGCCTGCTCCACAAGTTATGTTTAATTCCGGTTGGATCTTTTTATTGCTTTACTATCTCATAGATGGGGAGTGGTATGGAGGAGGTAAGCTGAGAGTACATGTATATGATGGAAGGTATTTGCATGGAAAAAGGTTATGGAAGTGAATTATATTTTATTATCTTTTAATCTTCAATGCCTGGAACCTTTATCAGTAAAAACATTCTGGAAACACTTTGAGATGGGTTACAAACAATTTAAGCTAATAAATTGGAATGGAGTCCGTGAGTCACCAGAAATAATCTTTATGAGAAATGAAGCATTTCACATGCACAGGATGGCTGCTTGCTTATTAGCCTGGGGCAGTATGGGATTGCAAATTCATAATTGAACCCTCAAACTGCTATGGGTTGTAAATGCTTTGTGATGGATGGGATGGATACTCAGTCTTTGTTTTCAGGAGTCTCCCCCGGCCCCAGCCTTGTGTTTGACTGCGATAAATACCTTAGTGATATTCCCGGGCACTGACTAATGTCATATGGAAAAATAAACAAATGTTCCTCCAGGTTTTATATGCACCATGGTGGAATTAATTATAAACCCAGCCTGACCTAGTCTAAGTCTGTATTCACCCTTTCATTTTTTCCATTCCTGTACTTCAGGAAACAGCTCTGAAACTCCTTCTTCGTCACATTAAGTGGGGGAGAGGGGAGCCAATGACAAATCAAATACATGAGTTCAGAACATTTTTTATTAAGCCTTTGTTTTGCTCAGTCTATCAGCTTTAGTTGATTTTGTTCTTTCAGATGTTATTTCTGTGACTATAAAAAGGACTGTTGAAAAGTTGGAATAAGCAATTCAGGTTAGGAGTGAGGTGGAGAGGTCTGGGGGCAGGGAAATACTTGCCATTCAAATCATGAAAGAAACTCCTTGACAAACTAAAAATTCACATAAAAAAGATGGATGAGATAAAGCTGAGGAACTGAATATTTATATTTCTGCCTCTAAGAAAACGAACTCCGTGAGATGAAATGACATCATCATCATTTCAGAATCTTGTGGTTAGACATTGAATATGCAGAGGAAGATTGGATTCATGAAGAATCACTTCAGATGCAAGGGAAAATATTGGGGTCAGTGTTTTTTAGCTGCCACTTTGGCCCCTGCAAGTTTTAATTATTAAACAAGTAAATAGTTTATTTGAGAAGTAGTTAAACCATTTTGCGTGCTTTTCAGCACTTACTGTTTTTTCTTAGTAACTGTTTTTAACTATTTGTTAAAATGTTTAGGCTCCTTCATTATTTACTTTTAAAAAATATGTAATTTTTTTAGAGCAGTTTCAGGTTCACAGCAAAATTGAGAGGAAGGTACAGAGATTTTCCATATGCCTCTTGCTCCCACAAGTGTACAGCTTCCCCACTATCAACATTCCCCACCAAATGTACATTTGTTACAATCCACGATTGTAACATGGATTACAATCCACAGGTTGCCTGGTACAGGTCATAGTCGCCTAAATTGCATAGTTTACATTAGAATTCACCCTTGGTGTTGTACATTCTGTGGGTCAGACGGATGTTTAATGACGTATCTTTATCGTTATAATATTCATCCAGAGTGTGTTTACTGCCCTAACAATCCTCTGTGCTCTGCTGGTTATCCCCCCGCCTTTCCCCCCTAGCCCCCACTACCTGGGCAACCACTGATCTTTTTATGATCTCTTGCTCTATCCCGATGTCATATAGTTGGAATCATACAGTATGTAGCCTTTTAAGATTGGCTTCTTTCACTTTGTAATAAGCCTGTAAGGTTCCTTCCTGTCTTTTCATGGCTTGGTGGCTCATTTATTTTTAGTGCTGGATAATACTCCACTGTCTGGGTATGCACGGTTTATCTGTTCACCTACTGAAGGACGTCTGCTGCTTCCAAGTTCCAGCAAATATAAATAAAGCTGCTATAAACATCTGTGCACAAGTTTTTGTGTGGACATGAGTTTTCAGCTCCTTTGGGTAAATACCAATGAGAGTGATCGCTGGTATCAGATGGTGAAAGCATATTTAGTTTTGTGAGAAACCACCAAACCGTCTTCCTGAGTGGCTGTAGAATTTTGCTTTCCCACCAGCGATGTGTGAGAGCTTCTGTTGCTCCACATCCTTGTCAACATTGGGTGTTGTGTGCATTCCAGATTTCGGCCATTCTTTTTCTTTCTTTCCTTTTTTCTTTCTTTCTTTCTTTTTTTTTTTTTTTTAAGATTTTATTTATTTATTTGACAGAGAGAGAGATCACAAGTAGGCAGAGAGGCAGGCAGAGAGAGACGAAGGGAAGCAGGCTCCCTGCCGAGCAGAGAGCCTGATGTGAGGCTTGATCCTGGGATCCTGGGATCATGACCTGAGCCGAAGGCAGAGACTTAACCTATTGAGCCACCCAGGCGCCCCTGGATTTTGGCTATTCTAATAGGTGTGTGCCGTGATGTCCTGTTTTAATTTGAATTTCCCTGATGATATATGATGTGAATCATTCTTTCATATGCTTATATCCCATCTTTTTTTTTTTTTTTCTTCTATCCCATCTGAATGCATCTTTGGCAAAGTACTTGTTTGGTCCATTTTTTTTTTTTTTAAAGATTTATTTATTTATTTGACAGGCAGAGATCACAAGTAGGCAGAGAGGTAGCCGGGGGTGGGGTGGGGGATTAGGCTCCCAGCCGAGCAGAGAGCCGGATGTGGGGCTGGATCCCAGGACCCTGGGATCGTGACCTGAGCCGAAGGCAGAGGCTTTAACCACTGAGCCACCCAGGTGCCCCTGTTTGGTCCATTTTTAGTCACATTATTTTATTTGGAGTTTTAAGAATTCTTTGTATATTTTGGATAACAGTCTTTTATCAGATACGCCTTTGACAAATATTTTCTCCCAATCTGTGGCATGTCCTTTCATTCTCTTGACATTGTCTTTCACAAAACTGAAGTTTTTAATTTTGAAGTAATCTAGCTTACCAATGGTTTCTTTCATGGATCATGTCCTTGCTCTTACATCTAAAAAGTCATAACCATACCCAAGGTTATCTTCTAAGAGATTTATAGTTTTGCATTTTACATTTAGGTCTGCGTTCTCTCTTGAATCATTTTTTGGTGAAAGTGTAAGGTTTGTATCTAGATTTAGTTTTTGGCATGTGGACGTCCAATTGGTCCAGCACCATTTATTGGAGACACTATTTTTGCTCTATTGCCACGATTTATCTGATTTTTTTTAAAAAGATCTAATGCTTGGGGACGCCTGGGTGGCTCAGTGGGTTAAAGCCTCTGCCTTCGGCTCAGGTCATGATCTCAGGGTCCTGGGATCGAGCCCCGCATCGGGCTCTATGCTCAGCAGAGAGCCTGCTTCCTCCTCTCTCTCTTCCTACCTCTCTGCCTACTTGTGATCTCTGTCAGTCAAATAAATAAATAAAATCTTTAAAAAAAAAGATCTAATGTGTGGTCTTCAAAATGTATCAGTGGGAGTAGTGACCCACCTAGCACGACACACGGCCGTCTCTGATGCCCTATGTGAGACTTTGAGATGCCTTTGGACAGAGAATTTCAGTGTGTCACAGGAATTACTATGATAACTGCAAATTTTTGTTTTTCTTGTTTCATGTAATTTTGAGAGATCATCATTTCTTCAGAAAAGCTGAAGTATCTCTCTCAGTATTATATCCTTAGATAAAAAGTGCCATAATAGACCATTACCTTTAAATATTGCCTTTGTGAGCCTGGCCATCCCTCTTCTCCTTACTCAGAGAGGGCAGTCTTCTCTGCTGGACATCTGTACCCCCTCATCAGCTGGCCCTAGTCCCTCCAGGACCTCCTTCCTCCACACAGATTGAATCTACTGTTCTCCTTTTATTGCTCAGCTCCCCCTGTAATAAAGGTCTCAGAGGGACTCTCTCAAGAGAATGGCCCAGTCCTTATTGGCTTAGTCAAAACACTGACCCTAGAAAGTAGAAATTGGAAGCCAGAGATGAGGGAAAGATGGGCCCTTGTCAGGTCTGGGAGATAATTTTCTTGGGAAATAGAGTTTTGTGTTAGACTGAAAATTAAAATGTGAGACCATGATATAGGGCCAGCTATGATTTTATTCTTAATTTTGTTTTTCCTGTGCTCTGGGGAGTGAGTGGTCTTCTAGGGAGGAGGAGCACAGCAGAGGATACGAGCTGACAGAGTAAGGACCAGAGATTGACACACAGAACTTGTGTGTTTTGCTGGGTCATTCTGGTGGTTCTTGACATCTTAGCAAAGGTAACACAAATAGAAAAGTAAGAATGAAAATAGTAATTTGAAGAACTTGTGAGATAATCTTATGAAAGAAATCCAGACTTTGAAAGTACCACATGTTCAAACAAAGTCCTTGTTGCGTTGTCCTGGGAGAGGAAAATGGATGGAAAGCCACTCTCAGTTCCAATAACCAGGTTGATGCTAAGTGCGTCTCTAGACTTGCTTTCGTTTGAGGCGGGGTGGGGTGAGGTTTATGATGGTTCAGCTCTTGGTTTTCATATGAAGGTTGTGAAACTGTGCTGCCACCAGGGAGCCAGTATGGGATTGCTGCTCGCTGCTGATGGAGCTCGGGCTCCATCACTGAGTGAGGCTGAGCCTTGTACCAGCACAGCTCCTTAGGGGCTGAACTCAGGTCTGGTGGCCCATCTAGAAACTTCAGACAGCAGTGGACTGTAGGTCTGAGTTCCTTTAATAATTACGCCTCTGGGGCGCCTGGGTGGCTCAGTGGGTTAGGCCGCTGCCTTCGGCTCAGGTCATGATCTCAGGGTCCTGGGATCGAGTCCCGCATCGGGCTCTCTGCTCAGCAAGAAGCCTGCTTCCCTCTCTCTCTCTCTGCCTGCCTCTCCATCTACTTGTGATCTCTCTCTGTCAAATAAATAAATAAAATCTTTAAAAAAAAAATAATAATAATTACGCCTCTCGCTCCTCACCCAGCGTGGAGATGAGCCACGGAAGTCCAGAACATTCAGTATTGACACATTGGAATGATGGTGTGCTTTGGCTAACTGCATTTTTTGATATGTTCCTTTTATTTGGGACATGTTGGGATCTCAGTGTTTAGGAAGCGATCTTATTCTTTATCTTTTTCTTCAGATTATGATTTACCTTATTGATAAGGTACTTCCTGAAAGCTATTTTGTCAATAACCTCCGGGCTCTGTCCGTGGACATGGCTGTCTTCAGGGATCTCTTGAGCCTGAAGCTCCCTGAGTTATCTCAGCACCTGGACACTCTTCAGAGAACTGCGAACAAGGAAAGTGGAGGTAGTGATGACTCGGCGCCGTTACACCCCTGGGAATATTTCACTCCCCCAATTCCACTGTCCCCCCTGAGCCTAGACCTTGCGCAGAAATACTTGTATTCAGGTATTTCTGTTCATGAGCATTTGGTGCATTGAAATAGATGGTTAGAGAACAAAAACACAACTGAAAAAAAAATCATAGGGCCCCGTGTTGAACCTCAGACTGGTCCTGGTTAGGAAGTCCATCAAGAACTGAGTACTTTACCAGTCCTGGATGGACACCTCACAGGATACGTTGCTCCCTAGATGGAGAGTCTGTCTTACCATCTAGTTCAGCTGCTCTCAGCTCATACCAACCCATAGGAGTTCTTTAAAGCTGAGCGACTGTACGATTTCACACAGACTGTGCTTTTGCCTGAACCATGGAACCTGTGGAGAGTCAAATATGCATCCCCCTTAAGTTTTAGGAGATAAACCAACAGTCTTTTGGATTCGGATGTTCAGTGCTCCTTTTATCTATCCATGGTAGGGGTATTTAGGTTTACTAGAGATGAATGGGTCCGCTCTTTCTGGAGAAGGGCTCCCCGGACCTCCAGGTAAGCTTCGGAACCTGCAGGGGGGGAGGCCCTGGGTCGAGGGAGGGGTGGAGCCTCTGCTCAGCCACGCTCTGGTGGGCATGGCCCCGCTTGCTGAGGAGCTCGAGCTCGAGGCTGTGGTTGTACCTGCTGCCTGCACTTGCCTGGCTCTATGCAGGGGTCCCAGGAAGAATAATGAAGTTTGTTGTGTTTCCTGGAAATGGTTGCCAGTACTGCACCCATGCATTGAAATCTGGGAAAATAAGAAAGGATGTGAGGACCTAATCTGTGATTAAAGGACACTGGACATTTTAGTGATACCTGGCTGTCTCTCAGCATTTCCTTCTCAGCCACCTGAATAATCTTTAATTTGGCTGTGCAGTGCCCTTGCACACCTCTGGGGGTGTCCTAATACATTCGGATAGACTGCCTTGCCTGTCCGATGTCAGACATGCTTTCCTGGGTTCCACCTTTGCCTCCAAATGTCCTGAACTTGCCCGTAAGTGCTGCCCTCAGATTCTTAATTTTCTGAACCATGATGCTCCTTTGTTTTTGCAGAAGAAGAGAGAAAATGAGTGCAGGAGAACAGATCTTGTTTGGCTTATCCTTGGGTAAATGTGTAGTCTGACTAATTTGGAGGGAGAATCAGTTTAAATACCTACATTTTTACATTTCATAAAATACATACTTAATGCCATCACAGGAAGTAGGAGGGAGCTCTGTGTTTTTGGTAAATTCAGAAACTTCAGTGTAGCTGTGTGGATTAATTCACAATATTTTAAAAATTTCATGTTGTTTAATCTGCAAATACTCTGAGCTTTTCCAGCTCTCTTTCTGTTATGATTTCCAGTTTAATTCCACTGTGGTCTGAGAGCTGTGCATAATTTAAGAAGTAGATAAGTAATTTCATAAAGAGCCATGTTTTTATCAGCAGCACTTGAATAAAAGTGGCCTTTATGAGGTTTCAAAAATTGGATTCTACTTTTAAGAGGCTAAAATCCTTTCTTTTTATCCTGTTTTTGGTGAGAAGAGCATTCTCCTTAATTTTCAACACCCCAAAATAAGTAGAGCCAAATTAAGCTTTAGGTTAAGATTTCTGAAATATCGGGGCACCTGGGTGGCTCAGTCAGTTAAGCATCTGCTTTTGGCTCAGGTCGTGATCCCAGGGTCCTGAGATTGAGCCCTGCGTTGGGCTCCCTGCTTAGCGGGGAGCTTGCTTCCCCCTCTCCTTCTGCCTACCATTCCCCTCGTTTGTGCTTTCTTTCTCTGTCCTATAACTAAATAAATAAAATCTTTAGAAAAAACATTTTTGAAGTATCATAAAGAATTTGTGAAAATCCCTTGAGATTTTTTTGTCAAACACACCTGTGTTCTTCCAAAAAAAGGAAGGAGACAAGAACCAAAATTTAGAGATCTAAAGAAATCAGTTAGGTAATGTAACATATTTGGTGGTTGTGGATGATTGAACAAGGCTAATTTTATATCTTGCATCAATTCTGAAGAAACACAGAATGTTTGTTTTATTTCAGGTGGCTATGAGCCCCCACTCACGAATGTCTTCACGATGCAGTGGTTTCTGACTCTCTTTGCTACGTGCCTCCCTAACCATACGGTCTTAAAGATCTGGGATTCAGTCTTCTTTGAAGGTTCGGAAATCATCTTGAGAGTGTCGTTGGCCATCTGGGCAAAATTAGGAGAGTAAGTGATTTCCCCATTCTGTTTTGTTCTGTGGTGTGGGGGGCTTTAAGCAATTTTGTGCTCTAATGTGAAAAGCATCTATATTTAAGTAGGAGCAAAAGAGAAAGTCGGGAACTTTGTTGAATTGCTTTAGCCTTCTGGAATCTTAGTTGGCTGATTCTTGATTATTGAGGGGCAAATAGAATCTATGTTGGGGAAGGGGGGGCAGGCTTTTCCAGGTCTGTAGATCTCTACTTCAGTGCTAGTGTCCTGGCTGGTTTACTGTGCACCCTCTCCCTGGACTCTAGTTGGGAAGAGAGGGAGGGAGAGGAACTGAGATGGAAGAGGAAGATTGGGAGAGGAGTATCTGTGTTTGTTGGTTAACATTCACGATTTGAATGATTTTTAAGTCCTTAGTATTTATTTAGTTCTGCCCTTCAGGGCCATAATAAAATTAAATGAAATAATATGTATAGGGTCTCTCTGGTGCTTAGTACATAGTCAAGAGTAGAACACACAGAGGGCACCTGGCTGGCTCAGTCAGTAGAGCATGCGACTCTTGATTGCAGGGTCGTGAGTTCAAGCCCTACTTTGCGTGTGGATCCTACTTAAAAAAAAAAAAAAGTAGAACACATTGAACTTCTTATTTTTCATCAGGAATTAATTCTATGATGAAATCTGTTACTACCAGACATAGTACCACACAGATGTTACTTGTATTTGTTACGAGTAGCGGGACTGTGAAAAGGAGGGTATTTTCACCCATCTCTAATATATTATGACTATTATGTTAAAATTCTACACTTTGGGTAATGGAAGGGGCATTAGGATGAAATTGTTAGAGTTAAGATGCAGAGAAGTTTTTAATGTTTGTTTCCTAGAGTTCTAAATGACTTGAATGAGTACTCATAGACAACATGTCAGAAAACTAATAAATCACTGCCAGTGTTTTGTTTCAAAAACCTTTTAACCAGCCTTTTATTTATGTTAAGTTGTTTCCTGGGAGACTTGCTGTATTTCCCATTTTTTGCAAGAAAGATCCACCAACTATCAATTCAGGGATTTAGAAAGATCATCATGTTGTACAACTGTTTGGAAACAGCACATAGCCATCTCCTTCGCTTTTGATTTTTGGTATACTGCTTCTCAGCTGGTCAAATAAATGAGTCTGCTGGGGATTTGGAGTGCTGTTTACTTATCTTTTCATTTTCCCTTGATATCTAGATCTTTCTGCAGTCCTACATTTCCAACCTACCCTATGCCCGAAGCTCCTTGAACTTTGACAGTGTCTGTGGGTGGTATAGTCCAGTTACCAGGTAACTATGGACTATGGAATTAAAACAGTGTAGCACTTTACTGAGGCTGAGTCTGTTGAAGTCACCTTTGTGCTCATTCTTAGTTATGGAGCAGGAGGAAAAGAAGAGATTCTGTTTTTACCCCCCGCCCCCATCCATTATGCGTAGGATCAGAATTTGTCTGGTCTTCCCAGGGGAGTCATGGTGTGGACCAGCATTGCTCGAAGCACTGTAGAGGTGAAACTAGCTCGTTTAGTGCTCACCATTATTTTATGAGGTAGGTACTATTCTCACCCCCATCTTACAGATGTGGGAACTGAGCCACAGAAAAGTTAAGTGAATTGCCCAAGGTCACTCAGTAAGTGGTAGGGCCTGATTTTGAACCCAGATATCCTGGCTCTAGGATCTATACTTTTTTTTTTTTTTTTAAGATTTTATTTTTATGTAATCTCTACAACTAATGTGGGGCTCGAACCCACAACCCTGAGATCCAGAGTCACATGTTCTACCCCCGACTGAGCCAGCCGTGTGCCCCTAGAATCTGCACTTTTACTAACATGAGTCTACTGACAATAAACTGGTATTTTTTATGAAGTTCAGGAGATAGAGGAATGACACTGGTGGGACTTTAAATGTTTCAGTGTCTTTGCTCCCTGCACTTCTACATCTTTTTGAGTATGCCACTTATTAAATGAAAGGAAAGGCAGCCAGCACAGTGCTGTCATGACATCAGGCAGCTTAAACGCCTGGTCTCATTTGGTTCTCTGCATAACCCCAGGAAGTAGGTAGGATTCTTCTCCTGCCTTTCCAAGTGGGAAAGCTAACCCAGAGGGTGAATTAACTAGCTCATGGTCCCTAGCTCATCAGCCGCAGAGCTGGGACTTAATCCTGGATCTTTCGGACTCCAGCGCCTGTATTCCTCCCCACAAACTTTTTGCTGGAAAAATCATGAACTACAGCTCCGTGGGACCTCTCCATTCCCCTTCCTCCTACAACTTGGCATTTCTTCTTTTCACTCACATCACGGGGTGCTTTGGGAATCCGTAAGCCGTGGACCCTCAGCACAACCTTCCCTGGCGTCTCTCAAGTATCTTTCTCCTCTGACCTCCTGCGTTGCCTTGCTCCCTCACATGTCATCCTGGCCTAGCGCCATGTTTCCTCCCTGGTCTTCCCATCATACTCTACACTTGCCATGTGACCTCCAGCCGACCTTGCCGAGGGCACATCTGTTCCCACACTCCCTCGGAAGTGCCTTTCAGGGCTCTTGCCCCGAAGAGCCTCAGTAGGCACCATTGCCATCTGCTGTCTGCAGCTCTGTACCCTCGCTCTCTCCGTCACCCTCTGGCCATGCAGGCCACCTGGCCAACTTTGGTCGCATGGAGCTCCTTCCACAGCCTGGAAAAGGCCTGCCGTCTCCCGCATCCATGTCTTTGGAAAGCTTTTTCTCCTTGTCAGCCTGGAGTATATTTTTCAGAACTCTTCTGAAGCATTATATCCTTTCCTCACCCTCCAGGGTACACTTAACCACTTTTTCAATTATGCCCACACGCTACTCTGGAGTTTTGCAATAACACTTCAACAGGCTATTTCACTTGATAGCAAGGGGACTGAAGAGCGCACTTGAGCACCTGCAGTTTTTCCATCATCATGGTGTTTTCTGGATGGCCCCGTGGAAATTCCCCGACATTAGCATATGTCAAAGTGTATGTCTTATAGGTTGGGGGGCAAATACAATTATCCTACTGTACAGAAAACGTGGTAGTAGATAACACATATGCATGGTATTTTTGCTTTATTTTTTGATATTTATTTATTTGCTTATTTATTTATCCGTGCCAAAAAGGTGGTTGCAATAAAGCATGGCCCCAGGACCCGCGGGCAGGGAGAGCTGCTCACGGCGCTTTGTGCTTGAAACTCTTCCTTTTTTCTCCCCTGCCAGAAGGATGAAAGTCTAACCTGCCTTACAGGTTGCCAGGTGACAGGTTTCTTTATTTACATGTGGAACCAAATGCAAGAAGCACGGTGTAATGGCCAGCTGGCTACAGTAGCTAGAGAAGAACAGAAAAATTTCTGTCTGTGAAAGTGTCCTGGGGGTGCAGAAAAGTTAGAAGTTCTTGTTCTTGTATTTTTCATCTTTCACGTCTACTGTGGTTTGGTTTCAGTCTATCGGTGATAGCACCGTCGTGGCCCCAGATTCCCTACAGTGGGTAATTGTTCTTCGGGACCCAATTTTGTGGTTATTAGTTCTGACAGATGGTGGGTGTGCTGTGTAGAATGTGTTACATGAAAATAAGCAAGATGCCGTGGGTGGGGCTGTGAGGCTGGCGGGCAGAAATGAGAGATAGGAGCTCATCCGGTAACAAGTACCTCTAAGCCACCTTTGGTGTTTTTTTGTAGACTGTCTACCAGGATTGTGATTTATAAAAAAAAAAAAAATCAGCCAAAATGGGTTAATTTGGAAATAGCAGAGAATTGCAAGCCGGGACATGCAAACTGTGTCCAAGCCATGGACAAGTGCCTAGGATTGTGATTTTTGTTGATTGCTAACTTTGATGGCAAGAGGCAATACCTTGTTTTGCACCTGCAGCATATACCTGATAAACAACAACAGGGGGGCCTAAACATTTTCTTCTGCTCTCCTTTCTTTATCTAGGCAGATAGAATGCTGTGAGACAGCAGATGAATTCTACAGCACCATGGGGCGCCTTACCCAGGAGATGCTAGAGAATGACCTTCTGGAAAGCCATGAACTCATGCAGGTGAGTGGGCAGAATGGCCCGACCTCAGGGAACCCAGGGAAATATGTTTGGCTAGCCCTCAGATTGTTTTTCACTTGACCAAGAGTCTATATATAATTTGATCAAAATCTGTCACAAGAGGAAGGAAGAAATGAATAATGGGCATTTGTTATGCTTCCATTCAAGCTGTGTTGCTTAAGAGTCCAACCTCCAAAAAAAAAAAAAACCCAAAACTTCCAAATCTGATTTTTTTTAGATTTATTTATCTTTGAGGGGTGCTTGGGTGGCTGGGTGGCTCAGTGGGTTAAGCCTCTGCCTTTAGCTCAGGTCATGATCTCAGAGTCCTGGGATCAAGCCCCACATCGGGCTCTCTGCTCAGTGGGGAGCCTGCTTCCCCCTCTCTCTGCCTGCCTCTCTGCCTACTTGTGATCTCTCTCTCTGTCATATAAATAAATAAAATCTTAAAAAAAAAGATTTATTTATCTTTGAGAGAAAGAGAGTGTGTGAGTAGGGGGAGGGGCGGGGCAGGGCATCCTCAAATAGACTCCCCCCTGGGCAGAGAGCCTGCCGTGGGGCTCGATCCCAGGACCCTGAGATCATGACCTCTCATGACCTGGGCTGAAATCAAAGAGTAGGATGCTCAACAGACTGAGCCACTCGAGCATCCCTGAATCTGATTTTTAACCTTTTAAAAGGAGACTTGTGGGGCAACATAATGATTTTGGGGAAGAAATTGTTGAGGATAAAATGGAGATTATTGGATAAAAAGGAAATTATTCTAATCAGCATATTAGTTTATTTGTTTTATCCATATTTTCTACTCATGTCATTATTTTTTTTTTTTTTTCAAGATTTTGTTTATTTGAGAAGTTGAGAGAGAGCACAGTGGTAGGGGGGCAGGGGTTATAGACAGAGGGAGAGGGAGCAGGAAGCCCGGTGCAGGGCTTAATCCCGGGACTCTGAGATCTATGTATTAATCATAAGTTTTAATATGAAAGACTTGAAGGGTTTTGTTATTTTCTGGCATGTTATTATATCTCAATATCATATTCACAAAGGCATTAAAATTGATAGTATAGAAATAACAGCAACATTGTTAATATTCTCTCTTGCATTAGGTTCTGTAATATGATTTTACCCTTATTTTCCTCTGACACTTCTGACTGCTGCTTCTCTTTCTGGTTGTTCCTTCTGCCCACCCACCAACCGTGGGTCTTATCCAAGGTTGTCCTTGGGCCTTATTTCCTTCTTTCTCTGTGATTTCTCTCTCCTTTTTCTGGGTTTCAGTTTGTACTCATATGCTGGGTTCCATGCATGAGGTCATGTTTGGGTGCTGCGCCCCGTCAACAGATTGGAAACCGAAGACTCAGACCCTGACTTAGGGCTGGAGAATGAGGAGTTTCTCTTCCTTTGTTCATTTTCTGGCATCTCCAGCTCCTTCTCAGAATCCCTGATGTTTAGCAGACAGCTGCCTGACTCACTGAGAATGGTGACCACCCGACAGAACTTCCCTGAACATTTATAGTTTTTACTTCAACTTTCCTTTGCATTCTCATCTCTTCTTCCTTTTTTCCTGTCTCAGAGGAGGAAAAATCTCTGCCTGAGGCTGACCTCGATGCTCTGGTCCCAACTCTTCTCACATATCCCGGGGCCATGGCTGCATCATTGCTCATTCTCTCTCAGAGGGAAGTACCTTTATTGAACACGGCTCTGTGTGTGAGGTCCACGCTTGGCATTTTCCATGTATGAGATCCTCCATGTCCCACAGAACTGCCAGAATCATATGCCCAAGGCAGGACTTTGGGGTACCATCCCTTCTCCCTCACTCGTGAAACTTCAGTGGCTACTTCCGTGTCCTGCCCACAAAATGAAGCAGGACTTCTCAGCTTTAGCATCAGTACTCTTGACCGGCATTAACCCATCTTTTCAGCCACAGCTTTTGTGTTTTGTACCTTTGACTTACTCTAGTCAAGTCAAGCTGTCTTTTGTGCTCCCTGAAATCCCTGGGAATATGCCTCCTCTGTCCCTGTGTCCCCGCTGCTCAGTCTTTCCCTTCTACAGTCTTTCCCTGCCTCCTCCTGAAAAGTTCAGATAACATTTCTTTTGTGGAACATTCTCTGATAGTCTCAATGAAAATCACCCCCCCCCAAAAAAAAGAAAAGCATCTCCCATTTCTTTGAACTGCTGTGGCATTTTCTTTGTACATCTCTCATGAGCATTCATCACGTTCGACCTTGACTGAGGACCATCTTCTTTCCTAGGTGATATTTTTAAGCTCCTTGAGGATAGGGATTGTGCTTTGCTCATAAACACTTAGCACTTTGCCTTTTACTAGAGCTGCTCAATAAATTTATTACTTCATTTAGCAAATACCTATTAAGAGTCTGATTAGTTTCCTGCCTTCTCTTTTTCAATAAATGTTTGCTGGATTAAACAACACTCACAGATGGTGGCCCTCCTTCTAGATACCCTCAGCTCTAATACAGTTGGCATTTTGCTGCCAGAGTGATTGTCCACACTGCCACCTGAGTGTCTGCACATGTGAGTGTGTGTGTGTGTGTGTGTGTGTGTGTGTGTGTGTGTGTGGAGGGCAGTGGTACAGAGCAGAGCAGGAAGGGGACTCATGGTTGAGGGAGTGGCATGCACAAAGTCATAGCCACTGGAAAACTTGGTGGCATGTGAAGGAAACGATGAGGAGTTTGGCATTTGGGTTGGGTATGGAAGACCGCAGCCCATGGTAAGGATTGGACTTGACCTTTTAGGCCTGTGGTTGTGAAATTGTGCTTGCTGGAATTCCAGGGTTTCTGTGGAGCCTTTGGAAAGGGAAAAAGAAGACCTGAAAGGTCCTAAGGAGAGAAGGAAAATGATCTGAGTTGTGACTTCTGCCAGATACGGACAGGGGCAGCATTGTGAAGGGCGGACTTGAGGGGTCAAGTCTGACAGCAGGAGCTTGTGAGAGGCAGTGATGGGTAGAAACAAGGATGGAACAGAGACGATACTTAGAAGGCGAAATTGATAGGACTTGGCCTTAGAAGATGGATATGCAGAGAGGGAAGAAGAAATGGGGAAACAAAGGCAACCGACAAGTCTCTGGCTTAGGAAGGCGAGCATAAGTGTAGGGGGGAGGAAGAATGGTTTGTTTGGAGACAGGTTGTGTTGGAGGCCCATTCTGGCTGCCCATGCCTTACCTATGCAAGGTGTTCCCACTACTTCACGGCTGGAACCTTCTGCACTGGTCAGAGCTCTGTTCCCACCCAGCCCTCTCTGCTCCTGCGATCTTTATCTCCCGCTCTCAAATAAGTAAATAAAATCTTGCAAAGAACACAAAAGAAGCTTAAAGATCAACTACCCTAATCCTCTCACTTGACAGAGAGTGAGTGTGTGGCCAGTTCCTTTGGCTGTTGGGAGCCAAGTCCTCCACTCCTGGGCTGGTGCTTTTTCCCTACCGCCCAG
This sequence comes from Lutra lutra, assembly GCF_902655055.1. NCBI lineage: Eukaryota > Metazoa > Chordata > Mammalia > Carnivora > Mustelidae > Lutra > Lutra lutra. The sequence goes on from NC_062285.1 coordinate 92,694,968, forward strand.
CACACAGCTTCCGCATTAGTCAAACTATGTCTTTCTCAAAGCGGGACTCCCCTTTACAAAAATAAAGCCACATTTTATTTCCCTTAAGCATTGCCAGAACAAAGGAGAGCTAGGTTGACATACACCCTCTTTGTCCTACAGAAATGTCCAATCTTGGGAACTAGAGAAGAGAGAACCACCTCATTCCGCTGCTTTAAGAGAATCCTTGAGGGAAAAATGCAGGCTGTGGTTTGATTGATTAGAAGCCATTTTAGTAGCTTTTCTTCTGCTGAGGAAAACATCTGGGTGGAGATGAACTGAGCTTAATTTTGTACAACTTATGTTTTTAGGCTTTTTTTGCAAAGCATGTCAGTCATGAAAAAAGACATAGAAATTGTTTTTCCCCAGCAGTATCTAAATATAAATGTCTGTTTAAGTGCATGTCCATAGTTTGGATCATAAATTGACTTGTTGGTTTTCTTTGGCATCATAGGGTGTTACGGAGAGAAATGGTGAATGTCATTTCAAGGCACTCTTTTTCCTGTATTCACTCTTAAAAAAAAAAAACAAACTAATTCAGTGGCTGGGATCCAATTATGGTGGGCCATAAATCTGCCAGCAAACCTGAAATGGCTCCAGATGAAAAATGTGGACTGTGTATAAGGTCTTTATTTTCGAGCTGAAGACGTGGAAGGATTCTCCCTGGTGGTCTTCCTCCGTTCTTTCAGTTCTCAGTGCCACACACAGAATAATCTGCAGGGTTTTTTCCTTTTGTAAATCACATCGCTCTTTTTTAATTTTTAATTTTATTAGCAATGGCTGGTTTAAAAAAAAATGGATAGTGTTTGGAAAAGAGATTGGGAGGATGCCAGTGAAATTGTATATATGGATTTCAGTAAGACGTTTGACGAAGTCTCTCATGACTTCCTTGAGGGCAACAGAGAGAAAAATTAGGTGCTTTTGTTAGAAGGGTCTGTAGGGAAAACCTACGTGGAAGTGCTCGTCAGTAACGATTGTAACCTGTTGGGGGCGCTCCGGTGCCATCACGTGGGATCTGCCCTTGGACTGTTCACCCCTTTTTTAAAGATTTATTTATTTATTTGAGAGAGAGAGAAAGAGAGAACACGCATATGGGAGGGAGGTGGGGAGGGGCAGAAAGAAAGGGAGAGAGAAAATCCCAAGCAAATTCCCTGTGAGCACAGAGTCCAACATGGGGCTTGATCCTAGGACACCGATTTCATGACCTGAGCTGAAACCAAGAGTCAGACACTCAACCAGCTGAGCCACCCAGTTGCTCCTGGAATGTTCGGTTTTTCCCATCAGCGATGGTGTGGAAATGACAAGAATGTGGATGCGTGTCCAAAAGAAGGATCATGTCTGGTTAATGAGGGCTGTCAAAAATTGTAACTGCTCTGCAAAACAATGTGTGCCTGTAACTGGGAGTGTGTAAGCAGTCCCTTTGTGACCATCTGTTATAGGAGATGTTCTAGAGGGAATCTCTGTTGCAGAAGGAGGTTTAGCGAAATTATGTTTACATTCCTTTCTAGCCCTAAGATCCTATTAGTGTACCATATTTGGCTGTAAGGCGACTCATAACATACCTTCCTTGGAATCTGTTGTAAACTTCTGATTTACAAAGTTGGAAACCTAGAGCTTCTCGGGTACTCTGAGGGCTGTGGTGATGTGTTGTGTACATTCTTGGCATAAACTTGCCTTCAGATGTGAGACCTTCAAATACGTGAATGAACATATGAGAAGAAGTAGTATAAACACGTTTGTCTCAGGAGCACTGATTTCTTCTATGTAGGACTAACTGAAAGTAAAGGATAGAGAAAGAAAGATAAAAAATAGAGAATGAAAACACCAGTGGGGCCAGTTTTCTTTTTGCTCAGATGTCTGAAACTGAGTGGAAGCTTGAAGGAGATCTCTAGGAGCTCGGGGCCAATTACTCTAGGGTAGGATGGGATGAAGTAGGGGCAGAATGGACTTCCCATTCCTTACTTATCAAGCTTCCTTCATGAGGCTGAACAAGGGAATATTTTGATAATTTTTTATAAAGACTGGCAAAAATAAAACACAAGTGAATCTTTAGCTGGTTGCCCTATTAATTATCTTCAGTGAGACATCTTACTTCATTTATAAGGAATTTTGAAATTCCTAACATTAATAATGTCATCTTTTAAAGTTGAATCCAAATGGTATGGGTTTCTTTTTTAAAATTATCAAGGTATGGTTGACATATATCATTGTTAGTTTTCGGTTAATGGCTTCCTGGGAGAAATGAAGCTATAATTAATACACATTTTTTGGTGAATATGTACTTGAAGGATTGAAGTAATATGTTTGGAGCAATTAACTTTTAATACAATTAAGAGAGCAAACAGGACTACTTTCTTCCTGCTGATAGAGTGATATATAATTTTGGAATCCTGGAGGAAGCACAGGTGCTTTTCCCATTTTTATTTATAGATTTTTGGCAGCCTATGCTTTACACCCTGTCACTTTATTCGTTTCTTTCTTTCTTTTTTTCCTTTAAAAATAACAGCTAACAATTTTCACCTAGAACTCATTCACGGCCATTTGAAAAGGTGGTATCTTTGGAGAAAGTGGGCAGCTGATCACGAGATCATCCACTAGACTTAATTTTGTCCAGAAGGTTGACATTAAATGTCTATAAAATCATCAAACAAAGCTTTGAAAAATAAACACTAGTATGAAGATCATCGATGGGTACTTTATTAAAGAAGTAATAGGGGGCTCCTGGGTGGCTCAGTTGGTTAAGCATCTGACTCTTGAACTCAGCTTGGGTCTTGATTTAGGGGACATGATTTCGGGCCCTCATTAAAAAAAAAAAGTAATAGGGAGCTCTGAATTTCTGAATTAACCCACTTGTCATTGGGCCTGGAGGAAGTCAGATTGCCCCCGTCTGCCACCCATGTTCACCACTTGGAATGCCCAGTCACAGCCGGATTGATTTGAGAACTCACCCCTGCGTTTATCAGTACTGTTGTCTTTCTCTAAAGCAGGTATTGAATAGAATCTCTCCACCTGCTGGGTAAGGTGCAGATTCGACCTCTTCACATACATATCATAAAACTCTAATGTCTTCCCAGGATTGATAAGAGTTGTCTAAGGCTACCGTTTCAGACTTGGCATTTTTGCTTTTGTTTTCCAGACTGTTTATTCTATGGCCCCATTCCCTTTCCCACAGTTGGCGGAGTTGAGGGAAAAGTACACCTACAACATTACACCATTCCCAGCCACAGTTAAACCCACCTCTGTTTCTGGGTAAGGTCTTTTTATCCCCCCTTCTTGTTTTCTTGATGGGAGGCTTAGTACTTTAATGTGTTATTGTAACTTTGTATTTGTTAATCCCCAGATATATATATGTATTTTTTTTTCCAAAGTATTTTGGTGCTTAAAATTTGAATGTCTCTTTCCCAAAGGTTTTGATTGACATTCAAGAGAGAGATTTTTAAAACTGTACTTTCTGAAGAAGATTGAAGCATAAACTAAAGGAATATTTAGAAACTTATTTAACAGTATAAAATATTAAACATTTTAATAATTAAAATAGGGTAGAACAGGTACATGAAGAGACAGATGAACTATTTTGAAATGTAAAGACTGACATTGACAAATATATGTATAGAAATTTAGTGTTTGAAAACTTAGCATATCAAATCAATAGTGAAACTTTTTATTTAAATGGAAAAAGTGAAATAATAAAATTAGCAGAAGAAAATGTGGGAAAATATCTTTAGTTCTTTGGAAAGGGAAGGCCTTAATCATGGATTCAAAAACACCAGGGAAAAAGTTAAGTACTTTTAAAAATAATTTTCTGCATGATTGAAAACAGAACCAAACAAACCTCCATAAACAGGCACAAAAAAATGTTTGTGAAAAAATATTTGTAACTGATATCTTGCATATATAAAGCTCCTAGAAATCAATAAGAAAATGAACACCCAATTGAAAAATGATGAGAGAATGGGCATAGGTAGTTTACATAAGGAATGACATCACTGGTATTAAGAGAAATATAGCTTAAAGCTAGATTGAGACTCTGTTTTTATCTGTCAGATTGATAAAAATTCAGAAGACTGACATGCACTCTGTTGATGAGGCTATAGGCAAACACTCTTGCACATTGCTGGCTGGAGGTTAATTATTACAAGATTTGTGGCAGGCAATTTGGCAGTATTTCCCTAGATTACTAGTACATATTTCCTTTGACCCAGCAATTCTATCTTTATGACTTACTCCACAAATATATTTTTACACCTGCCCAAACCCAGGGTGTATCGGGTTATTTATAGTGGCATTGTTTAATGACAGTATGTGAGTGTAGACCACTCAGGTGTGTGGCCTGGTCCCGTAACATGAGCCACATGCATTCAATCTAATGCAGCAATAAAAACAGGGCGAGGAAGCTCTACGTGTGAATCTAGAGAGATTTTTAGGTAAATAGATGTGAGGTGCACAACAGTGTAGATAGTATGCTGATATTTATTCAAAAAGAGAACAATAAGACTGTATAGTTATATTGGCTTATGTGTGTGTAACAAAACTGAAGAACACATCAGAAATTAGTAACAAGGGTCACCTTTGGGAATTAGGTGGGGCAGGGGCTGAAGTTGGACAGGGAAGGGAGGGAGACTTTTTATAGATAAGTTGTATGTCCACTTCTATATAAAACTCATGTATATGTCATTTGAGCCATGTGACTGTATCATTTATTTTTTAAAAATGCCACTATTTTGCTTGAATATTTTTCTTCTTCTTTGTTTTCCAAGACGGCATGGGAAGGTCAGAGACAGTGATGAGGAGAATGATCCAGATGATGAAGATGCTATTGCTACTGCCGTGGGGTGTCTCGGGCCGTTCAGTGGGCTCCTCGCGCCTGAACTGCAGAAGTACCAAAAGCAGATCAAAGGTAAAGAGACGGCTGTCTATGTAGGTGATCTCTGTGTATTGGTTCACTGAGCAGAGAGCCCGATGCAGGCCTCAATCCCAGGACCCTGAGATCATGACCTGAGCCCAAGGCAGAGGCTTAACCCACTGAGCCACCCAGGTGCCCCAAGATTTATTTATTTTTGAGAGAGGGAGAGAGAGAAAGTGTGCACACATCGGGGAGGGGCAGAATCCTCAAGCAGACTCCGTGCTGATCATGGAGCCCAAGGCAGGGCTCAATCTCATGACCCTGAGATGACCACTGGAGCTGAATCCAAGAGTTGGTCACTTAACCGTCTAAGCCACCCGGGCACCCCTACTTTATCACTTAGTAGGATCTCTCTGTGAGGTGTTGCATACATCATACATATTTCTTTTTCTTTCTGAGGGGTTTTGCGTCCACTTTATCTGATTCCACTTGGTATGCTCAGCTCCCTAGCTCAGAACCTGGCTAGAACAGATGCTTAGTACCACATGCTATCTGAGTTCAATTGATACAGACTGGCTTCTTTTCCACTATAGAAATGTCCTCTGAAACATTAGGATAGCCTCTACTTGAATCTGAGGGATTAAAAACTCATTATCTCATAAGACATTCTGCTGGATCCTCTGCTTAGCCCATGACTTCTAGTCGTGAAGAGATAATTTCCACCTACCAGTTCTTTTAATAGTTCTTTTGAACAAAACAGAACAAGTCGACTTCCTCTTCTGTTGGACTTTTCATCAGATCTTTGAGAACAGCCATTGTGTCCCCCAAATCCTTCCCTATCGTCCAAGTTCAGAGTTTTTCAAAAGATACGACTTCTAGAACTTTTTTTTTTTTTAAAGATTTTATTTATTTATTTGACAGACAGAGATCACAAGTAGGCAGAGAAAGAGGAAGCAGGCCCCCACTGAGCAGAACCTGATGCGGGGCTTGATCCCAGGACCCTGGGATCATGACCTGAGCCGAAGGCAGGGGCCTAACCCACTGAGCCACCCAGGCACCCCGACTTCTAGAACTTTTGATATTCTGTATATTCACCTTTTAATGCCCTGCGGTTTGGTGATGTCTCCCTTTGAGTTGGATGCTATGCTACATTTGTTTTTTTTCTTGTGGAGAATGGACTTCCTATGGTCTGGACACCATTGATGGAATGAACTCTTAGGAAGCAGTTGGTGGTCCTCCCGCCATGTGGAGGGTGGTCCATCCTGATATGTTCTTTCCTATCTTGGGTGGTGGTTCCTCCTTTAGGACATTTGTTCTACGTCTTCTAGTTTGAAGACTGTACTCCTTGCGAAAGAGGACAGAGACAAGAGTTAGCAGGCCCTCTGCATTTTCTTTGCCCTCTGCTAGCTTCCTACTGCCTTCTCAGAGTCGTGGGGCTATTTTCTCATTTTTGTTCTTTGTGTTTAGAAGATTTCTTTTTGTTTGTTTGGCTGTTTTCTTCTGCCTGTGGTTGTTTCATGGTAATCTGGTCCTCAAGCCTTAGCTTGTTTTGAGTTTTAGCCTGCTTTATAGTTTGGGTTCACGTGACTTTGCGTGTATGTCTTTGCTATGTCCTCTCCTCTCATCTCTTTAAATGGCTTTTAAAACACCTAAACTCAGTAAGAGTCCTATTGATTTTGTTATACCCTCCACCCCTTCTCTCTGTGACCTGAATTTCAGCTTTTGGTGTGTAGCCATGAAATCAAAATGTATTTTAACTCCAAAATTTTTGCAAAAAAAACCACAAAATTTTTGTGTTTCTGTAGTCTGGCTGTATGTCTCCACACTGCTTCCCCCCCCCCCCCCCCCCCCCCCCCCCCCCCCCCCCGCCCTGGCCCTTTTCCCTTCTGTTTTTCTGTCTGGGTAGCTGTTATGTACTTCAGGATGATAGGATCACTTTCTCTTAAGTTTTATCATTAGCCTTTCTTGTCAGTTTTAAGTAAGCTCAGATTAGCAGGCCCGGGTTTTTTTTCTCTTAAAAAAGTGTTTTCTGTGAAAAAGTAAGTAAGCTTATCTGATATTTAGGCTTTATCTGGCTAACACTTTTAGTAGATGTTAACATAATTGAAGTGCCCCATTAATCATTTTTTAAAAGATTTTATTTATTTATTTGACAGAGAGAGATCACAAGTAGGCAGAGAGGCAGGTAGAGAGAGAGGGGGAAGCAGACTCCCTGTTGAGCAGAGAGCCTGATGCGGGGCTCGATCCCAAGACCCTGAGATCATGACGTGGGTCGATGGCAGCGGCTTAACCCACTGAGCCACCCAGGCACTCCCCCCATTAATCAATTTTTAAAAGCTGGTTCCCAGGCCACTTTTCTATATTGTGCTAGAAAAGCTTGTGCAATATGTGTGTATGCCCTCACACCGTGCTTATTTCTGCTTCTTAGATATAATCCCAGATGAATCTACTAGTTGTAGGTATCAGAGGAGGAGAAACCCTATCGGACAAAACACACAGAGTAGACAGCAGGAAATGTTTTTTACATGAAAAAAAAAAACATTCGTTGCTAGAGATGCAGTGATCTGAAGTTCTGATGATTTTATAGAACGTGTTGCTATTTTTAACTTAAGAAAAACTCACTTCTAATGACTGACTAAACTGTATAATCAATTCCTTGTAAGTCCTCATACAATTACATGCAAATCTCTAAACCGACTTTAGACACCTGGAGTTCCCTTTCCCTGAGGGAATTGGGGGAAATGGCAGTGACTTTTACTTGAAACAGTTGATCTTAGGTCTACATAATGAACAAAGTGGTAATAAAAATCCAACAGTGAACCCACCCAGCTTGTTTGGATCCACAGTTAGGCTAATAAGAAAATGCAGACCTATTTTCAGGGCCAAAGGAAAACACCTATCAAACAAATTGTAGCAAATTGATTGATTGATTGATGGTTCGAACCCCGGGGCATAGTGTCACCTGTGCTCATTAATCCCTTTCTCCCCCATGACACCGTGTCCTTATCCCTCTCCCCTGGACTGCAGAACCGAATGAGGAGCAGAGTCTGCGGTCTAACAACATCGCGGAGCTGAGTCCCGGAGCGATCAATTCCTGTCGGAGTGAATACCACGCGGCCTTCAACAGCATGATGATGGAGCGCATGACCACGGATATCAACGCGCTGAAGCAGCAGTATTCTCGGATTAAGAAGAAGCAGCAGCAGCAGGTCCACCAGGTGTACATCCGGGCAGGTAATGTGGTTCTCAGAACGATTTCAAGTTTGTGTCACCTTGTGGAAGAAAGAACGAGTGCTCCGAGGACGGCCTCCTCATGGCAACTCGTGGTGGCTCAGCAACCACAGACACGGCTGGCCCGAGCGGACAGCACATTTGGCATCTCATTTTTTATTTTATCAGGCTCTGCAAAAGAAAAAGGCCATGGGTTACTTTTAGGTACCAAGAACCGGGTAGCTGATGGTAGTAAACACATCTTTACTCTGTGTGCTTGTGGAGAGCGGTAGCCGAATGATGAAAATGTTGCGGATGCCCAGCAGTCCTTGGACTTGAGACATTTTGGAGCTCTTGCCTCTGGAACCTATTCTTCTGTGGGCTAGTACATGAAGCTACTCACCAGTCATGTAGGTAGTCCTATAACCGATAGTCATGGTCAGACAAAAAGGAAAAAAAAAAAACATCCCTGTGCCTCACTGATGGGTTAGCTGTGTCTTGGGGGTCTGCTGAGAAGAACGTAATTGGAATTGGAAATGCTCTTTTCCAAGGACTGTCAAACTGCCTTTTTTTTTTTTTTTTTTTTGTAATTCTAAAAATCCCAGGGAACAGTCTGCTTTATTATTTAATACATGCTGATTTGGGAAGTGGTTTGTCTTGTTCCAAGTGAAATCCTAATGATTATGATGCCTGCCCAGTGTTAATCAAAATAGGAAGTTGCCATGTTTCTCAGAGGCTTGTGCGAACATGTGACTGATCTTACACAAAAACTGAACTTAACTTACACTTGTGCGGGAGGAGTGGGCCGCTTCCCCAAGAGTCTTACTTCAGCCTGAATCCTTAAGAAAGAAGGCGCAAAGGAAACAAAGGTAGCACTTTAATTTTCAAAGCATTGGCTCATGCGTATCCTCATTTTGTCCTTGAAGCAGATCTGTGAGGAAGGTAAGGATAGATATTCTTATGTCCTTTTAAAAGATGAGGGGATGGTGTCTCAGGAAGGCTTTGCAGACTTAGTAGCTGTGGTGGGTTGTCAGGCCAGGGCTAGACCCCTGTGTTCTGATTTCTTGTATCGTCCTTTTTCAACTGCACCGTACACATCTCTGGGTAGGATAGTGAACAGTTGGTATTCTCAGTGGTTATTAGGTCAGCCCAGTGCCTTGAGCTCTAGTCAGGGGTCAGTAAACTATGCTCTCCGCAGGCCAAATCCTGCTAGCTGCCTGTTTCTGTAAATAAAGTTTTATTAGAACACAGGCATGCCCATTTATTTATATATTGTCTATGACTGCTTCTACACTGCAGTGTCTAAAATTACCTAGAATCAGGTCCTTTTCAGGAAAAGTTGGCTGACTCCTCTAGATCACAGTTTACATGGTTCTTTTTAGGGAGAGATTGTTGCTCAAAGGCAAAGTCCTAGAGCATTGCTTCTGAAACTTCAGGGTACATATAAATCACTTGGGGATCTGTTAAAATGAAGAGTCTGTTTCAGCATGTTTGGGGTGGGGCTGAGATTATGCATTTCCAGCAAGCTCCTGGGTGATGCCAGTACTGCTGGGTGGGGATCCCGCTTTGAGTAGCAAGCTTTTAGAGGCGATGGCATAAGGTGGCATCAGCAGTGTGGGCAGGAGAGGCTGCACCTGACCTCAGCTCCTGAGATGTAAAGGAAGGTGGTGAGCATGGTGGTTGAGTGGTGGTTGAGGTACTATCCTCCCAGGTTAGGGAGGACAGGAAGTTAGGGCCTTTTGGATCTGATAGCTTCTGTTTTTGTGGAGCAATTGGAGGAAAAGTCATTTGCTTGGGAGTAAATTGGGGGACTAAGGTGGGAGGGTAGAGAAAGTAAGGAAGATTTGGATAAAGGTCATGGGATGGAATGTTAGTGTCTTTGAGGACCTAATAAAATAGGAAGTTAATGAATCTGAAGGGCTTTCAGTCCACGTGTCTGTGTGATCCCACCTCCCACCCCACTTTTGGAAAAGATAATGTGATTTGTGGCTCCAGGGTTAAGAATTTGCCAGGCATAAAGGCATGGGGATGTTGGGAATGTCTGGTTATTGGTAAGGCACCAGTCCCAGTGATCAGCCACGCATCTAGCCTGGTAGGGGTGTGAGTGACCAGAGACAGACGAGGGGTTATGGGAAGTTGAAAGATCAAAGAACCAAAGTCTCTTTGGCCCAGGACCATCGATGGCTATATTGAGAGAGAGCTAGAAGAGTCAAAGAGAAGAATAGGAGAGTTAAATATTTTTCAGGGAAGGTAGATCTGAGTGATGAGGTTTAGGATGGAATTGGGGTGGTAGAAGGAAGCGTGCAGATGGGTCAGTCAGAGAAACAGTCAAGTGACCGAGGGTGGGTAATAGGATATGGAGTGAAGAGGAGATAGTTGTCAGCATCTTCAGTAAGGACTGGAGTGTGACCAGAGGTAGATGACAATAGTCGAGAAGCATAGAAGTGAGTTCAGCAGATGACATGGACATCAGGACAAAGGTTGTTCACACGAAGATGGTGGGGCCTTCTCCCTGGGGCCATGTGTGTTTGAGCGTCATCTGAAAGAGAGGCTCAGTCTTAGCCACAGGAGGAGGAGGACAATAATACTATCGACAGTGCCCTCCAGGAGAACACAGCTTTTGGTGCTCTCCAGTCTTCAGTTTGCTTTCAAAGTCCATTGAGGACACAGGGATGGATTTTCGTACTTAGAACCAGGCATCGGGGAGCAATGACTTCACTGTGTTTTTACCACCTTCTTAAATCACTTCTCTCATCCTGCCATCTCTCACTTCATAATACGTGGTGTGTGTTCTTTTCCTACCTCTCGGAAGCTAACAGCTGATCATCCAAATGGTCATAGTGTTTGACTTATTTTTAAAAAGTCTTCTAAGATTTTTTAGATACAAGACCTCTGAGGTTGTTTCTCGGAGACAAAAACTCTTGGGAAGAAACAGGGCATCTGCCCGTGAATTAGCAACAAAGGACCACATGAGTCTGCTTCTCGTGTACTCTCAGTCTCCTGTCTCCTCCCCTCGGAAGAGGAGGGAATAGGTATGCCGGGGCTCTAGGGTTGAATTCAGTTTTTGTTACCTTCAGTCACATGGCTTTGCCCAAATCTAGGAAATACATGGGCGAGATTGGGGGACAAGCTCTATGTGATTCTTGGACTGTGATGGCTGGTTTCTCTGTGGTACGTTTCATCCAACCTTTCACCATTTCTTTCAGACAAAGGGCCAGTGACCAGCATTCTCCCGTCTCAGGTAAACAACTCTCCAGTTATCAACCACCTTCTTTTAGGAAAGAAGATGAAAATGTCAAACAGACCTGCCAAGAATGCCGTCATCCACATCCCCGGTCACATGGGAGGCAAGATGTCTCCTGTGCCCTACGAAGACCTGAAGACAAAGCTCAATTCCCCGTGGCGGACTCACATCCGAGTCCACAAAAAGACCATGACGAGGACCAGGAGTCAGCTGGGCTGCGGGGACACCGTCGGGCTGATCGAGGAGCAGAATGAGGGATGCAAGACTAGCAGCCTGGGGGCAGCAGAGGCCTCCTCCAGTGAGTCAGCCACCGGAAGGGAGGGCAGCTGCGCCGGAAGGGAGGGCAGCTGCTCCGGAAGCAGCACAGGGCGGACGATCGAAGGGCGGTCCCCAGAGCCCGCGTTCGGCGAGGCCGATGCCGACGTATCTGAGGTCCAGGTGAAGTTAGAAGCCCTGGAACTGAGCCAGAGGGATGCAGCTGCGGGCCTGGAGCCCAAGGCACACCAGCCTTGCCCACCACCCTTCCCAGAGCAGTCTGAGGCCCCCGGTGAAAACAGAGCCCCCAGCAAGCCTCCCCAGGGCAGCCACCCGAAAGCACCCATCTTCAGCCCTTTCCCCAGCGTCAAACCGCTGCGGAAGTCAGCCACCGCCAGGAATTTGGGATTGTATGGTCCTACCGAAAGAACCCCCACCGTGCACTTTCCTCACATGAGCAGGAGCTTTAGCAAATCGGGGGGTGGAAACAGTGGTACAAAGAAACGGTGATGGCCCTTGGTAGCTGAATCTCCGTTCACCTTCTCCCGGCGGCCTAAGGATTCCAGCTGAATGGCTCCAAAAGCATTTTGACTGCCCAGTGAAAACAAGTAGATAGGTTCAGAGATGAACAACGGGCCATGAAACTGGGAACGAGAACTTTGAGAATGGGAGCTAGAAAGGGTACGTCTTCCCCACCTACCGATCACGGATCCAGTGAATTCTTGTGGCAGAATAAATATCGTAGTTTTAAAGTGTGACGTTTTCCCAATTTTTCATTGTGACTTGTTTAGACAAGACTGTGAATCTGGACTGTTAACCCCTCTTCCTTCTTCCTGTTCTGAGGACCTGCAGGGGTCCCTGTGACCACCCTCCCCTCAAATCTTCTGGTTCCCCGGGGGTTTCCAACCCCGGAGCACGCACATGCTAACTTGCTAGAATAGAAACTGTAAAAAGGAAGTAAGTTTCTTCGTTGCAAAAAAACTTCTCAATTTCCCTCTTCCGGTCCCACCGAGGGTGTGTGTGTGTGTGTGTGTGTGTGTGTGTGTGTGTGTGAGAGAGAGAGAGAGTTTTTCTTCAGTAGTTTTTTTCAGACAGGCTCAAGATTTTTTTTTTTTTTTAAATTCTTATGCTAAAGTGCAGGAGAAGGATGTAGATAGCCATTCTTTCTCTCTCCCCGCAAAATGAAGAAAACCTGTGTCTGTTGAAATTGAGGTTGGCCCAACAACTTGAAGATCTTACGCAGAGAACACGCATGGGATGGGTATTCAGACATCAGCCCGAACAACGGGCTGACTCCACGAAGCTTTCTGTCCTCTGATGAAGAGTTCAGGTCCTCGGTGCGGGGAGGACGTGACGGGCTCTGCAGAGCTTGTCCTGCGTCTTCCGCCCCATAGTCACTCACCTACCAGCTCTCCTCACGGGTCTCAGCCGGGGCCCCTGTGGTTCTGTTACTTGAATCTTGTGCTTTTTTGATCGGAGTGCTTTCTTGAGTTCTTTGCTGCTTGAACCCTGCCTTTCTTTGGAGAAGGCACTCGTGCTTTCTAGCTCTCTCTCTTCCCCACCTGGCCACCAGTCCCCACTGGCAGAGACGACACCTGTTTTTCCACTATGCAGATGGGAACTCTGAGCCACAGCAGAGTGAAGGAGCAGTTCAGACGCGCAAGGTGAACTCTGGTATTCGGTGTGACTCCCTTACATCTCCGGAGGCAGATTTAATGCTCCTTGTACACAGATGCATCGGTAGGTAGGTTCTGAAAACCACCACCGGGAAGCCATTCATTCTGCTCCCTCCTGACTCAGAAGACCTCCCTCCAGAGGCTTCAGAGCCCTGTGATGGCATTTCACAAAACCAGCACTAACCTTTTAACTCCCCAAAGTCGTTCATTTTAAAAATGCTTCATGCAGCTGTCATTCCTCTGAACAAAGGCTCACTCCTCGGTCTCCTTCTCTTACTATCATTAGAAGAATAGACGTGGCATCATTACCCTCATCTTTGAAAGACCTTGGCCGTGCTGGCTGGCTTATCGTTGATGCAGTCGATGTTAATTTGAGCTAATTGGGTTGCCAATTCTGAAACCAAAGCTGTAATTCTAGAGACGGCTTTTACTAGGAGAAGTATTAATTTTTGTAATAGAGAATGTGGTTGTGTGGGCTCTTTTGAACAGCAAAACATAAGAAGGACATACAGCGAGAAAAGCCGTTTTATTCCTTTTGTGGTATTTTTACCCCTAAGGGAGCTAAAGATGGAAAATGTGACGAATAAGTCATTGCGGTTCTGGTCTTGAATTCCGTGCCATCTGAAGTTAGCATGCGGCTTCTTAAAAAGCAGCGTTGCCCACCACCTCTGACTTGGGAAGAGCGGAGGTGGAATGTTGGGCTTACTTTGCATTCCACCCTCAGGGGACGAGACCCACTGCATTTTCCAAAGTTAAGCAAATGACATGATTTTCCTCCATCTGCTAAAACTTTACAGACAAGAATATTCCACCTTAGGTTCTTATCTCCTCCCCCGACCTGCATGAGTCATAACAGACTCATCCCTTTGAGGGATGTCTGACTCCAATAGAGAATTGTTCTTTCTTCTCTTGATGCAGCTCACAGCCCCCTGAGGATCTGGGTTCGGGGGGTGGGGTCTGGGGAGAAGGCTGCTTACCATCCTCAGGCTGCCGTTCTTGCTGCCTGTAAAGCATCTTGGCATTACCAGCGTGTGCCCTGCGCATTCCCAGCTCTGGTCTTTCCAAGAAAGGGTTGGATGAGCTGGCACAGGCTTGGGAGTAAGTATTGACCCCCAATGAAGGAACAAAGACATGAAAGTGTAATAACCCTTTGAGGTAAAAATAACCTTGTCAGGATTTTAAAAACCGGAGGATTTCTGTCGAAGTGCTCTCTGTACCGATAACATGCATGCCTTGTACCACGTACTCATGTGAATCGGGCAATTTTGGAGCCGTGCCTGCTTCTGGAAATGAAGACCGGTGGCATCGCCTCTACCACACAGCAGGTGCAAAGACCAATCTGGACCTTTTACCTTCCCTGTGGACTAGACGCTGTATGCAAGCACCAGAAGTACTTACTGGGTAGCGGTTTTTTTATTTCTAGCTACGTCTGTCCACTGTCAACACTTGTGCGGGGAGTCGACACCTTCCAACGCTTCTACACCTCAGTCCTCTTACAAAGGCCTCCAGATGATTTAACCCTAGTTTGTAATGTTGACCTCTGGGCTGTCAGTGTTTGAAACATTGTATTCCTTTTTTGGGTCTCTGTTGTTCTAAAGAATTGTGCTGATTACAGAGATATGTGCATAAAGATTCTCATTGTTGTAGCTGTTGTGCAGTTTTCTCTCAGAGCGCATGCGTAGAATACTGTCATGCCCTTAACATTCCCCTTCCTCTCCAGCCTTTTCCCCTCCATGGTCACACCTTCCAGGGAACCCGCTATGTAAGCTCCATCTCCTCCAGTCTGATCACTGGGTTACAAGGTGGCCTGTGACCTTTGGAGAAATTGGCAGAATAGCAGGTTCCTATGAGTAAATGGAGAGTTTATTTAAGAATGTGTGTGAATGTTTGTGTGTGTATAAAATTAACCTTTAGATTTGTCATTTTCCTTTGTTTTAATAAAACAGAACAATAAGAATGCAATTTAGCTTCCTGGTCTTATGGATTCTAGATGAACGGAGAGTTGTGATCAAGTGTGTAGCTGCAGCCTAACCCCCTCATGAAGTTCCCCTTTACTCTTTCTGAGCCCTCTTTTTTTTTTTTTTTTTTTTTGCTGTCTACAGCAATCATTTGAGGCAGTATTTAAAATACAGTGTTTTTCCTAATTAGAAAAGTGGTATGTATTTTAAGAAAATTTGCAAAACAGAGCATAAGGAATCATCAGTATTCTGGTATGGGCTTTTCCAGTATGTTCTTGTTTGTGTGTGTGTGTGTGTGTGCAGACACACACACAAAAAGGTAGATTAAGCTGTCTTTCCAGTAAATGCGCTTACACAGTGGCATTTTCAGTGACTAGTACACCATCCCACGTTCATGCCAGAATTCACATAACCAGTACCTTGTCAGACGGGTCGTTCCCATTCACAGGTGGTTCTTTGAGCCAGCGCACCTTATACTTACCTCTTTGTGACCAGCCTTAAGTGTTTCCTCCGGGTCTGTGCACTGAGGTGGTGGTGCTGGGTCAGAAAGTATGAATGTTTCTAAGTCCTGTATTGTCAAATTGCTACCCTTAAAGGCTGACCTTCTTATACACGCTGTGAATGAGAATGCCTGCTTCTCTCCACCCTGGGATGAGGCAGCAGTCTCTATTTTATCTTTTTTTCTAGGACATCCAGTATTGATAGAAGCAGTGATAATGGGCATTCATATCTCATTCCTGACTTTTAAGGGAACCATTAAGTAAGATGTTTGCTGAGATTTCTGGTAGGTATCTTTTATCAGGTTAAAGAAATTACCATTTATTCTTTGCTCGCTAAGAGTTTTTCAAAAAGTCCTCAGTAGGTAACAGTTGACCTTAAATCACAGGAGTTTGAGCTCCTCTGGTCCACTTATATGTAGACTTACTTGATAAATACAGTACCATAAATACATTTTTTCTTAACGATTTTCCTAACCTTTTCTCTAGTTTACTTCATTGTAAGAATACAGTATATGATGCCTATAACATACAAAATATGTGTTAATTGATTTTATGTTATTGGTAAAGCTGCTGGTCAACAGTGGGCTAATAGTCAAGTTTTGGGGGAGTCAGAAGTTATATGTGGATTTTTGACTGTGCCCCTAACTCTCCCATTCTTCAATGGTTAACTGTATTGAACTTTCTCAAATGATGTCCAATTGCTTCCTCAGAGAAGAAAGTGGTGTTTGAGATTTGAACTTGAACTTGAGAAAATAACCATTACCAGGTTTCATCTAAGAGTATTAGGTATTTTAGAGCCGGAAGTGATGGCAGTAAAAGTTTTTGTGCAAATTTTCATTGCAGTAAATTCACTAGTAGAAATTTGGAAAGAATGTAAACATTTGAGAATGGGGGAAGTGGTTGGTTGGGTGAATTATGGCTCATCCATAAGATGGAAATGCAGTGGCCCATGAGTGGCCCATTGAAATGACTGTTCTCTATTACCCACATGAAGAAGTTTAAAGTCAGCGAAGTCTGGATACAGTCAGCCAGTGGGATACAGCTGTGGATGGGAAGCCCTTACTGGATGGTGGTGAAAAGCAGGCAGAAAGAACCAGGCAGTGGTGCTCAGTCAAATGGGGACTGAGTGGGGACTGGGAGACTGTTGGGTGGGATCAACTCTCAAGAGGTTCCCAGCTGGCCATCTCCCGAACCCGAGTTACCTCCTTCCTGGAGCTCAGCTCTGGTGAGACCCACTGATGACCTGAAAATCATGCTCCATCCCATCCTCTTCACCTTTTCTGGCACCGCCAATCCTTATCTGATTGCCCCACTCTGCACCCAAGGGGCCCCAAGAATCCTGGAGTTAAGAAAACCAGAGAGTTCAGTGTTACTCAATATTTGCATTCCTGCTACAATCCAAGTTTTCCTTTAGGCAGTGCTGATTCTTGGAAGGAGGTGAATCAATTCCCTCTAAGGGAGCAACAGGGCTGGGTGGAAACTAACTGATACCTCAACCCAGATGTTTCCCCATCCCTGAGAAATCAAGAAATCTGTATTAAAACAAACAAAAATCCAAGTAATTTTGACACTGAGCTAGATTTGGCCACCACTGGTCAATCTAACCTACTCTGACGGTCTCTTCACTAGAACTTACCCCACTCCCCACCACAGTGATTATATGTTGCTGCTAGGGTGATCCTTCTAAAATGAAAAACTGATCTGGCCATCCTTTTTGAGCCTATTTTCTTACCATCTTTCCCATTTGTCACCTTCTACAACCCATCATCGGCGCAATAATATCTACCCTATGTTGAGTTTCTATGTGCTAGGTGCTCCATATTATTATGTTATTTTGCTTATTCCTCCCAAGAACCCCAGGAAGCATATTGTCCCTGTATTACAGATGATGATGTGAGCTGAGCAGTTCTGTCCTTGCCCGCGGTCACCTACTGGTAAATAACAGAGTCCTGATCCCTCTGACACCAGATTGTGCTCTCTTCTTTGCTGTGCTGACAACTTTGCAAACAACTTGGAATTCCCTGAAAGGTCCTTGTCCTCCCAACATCCTCGTAACTGTGTATCCACAAACCTCTGCCCAGAGCACCCTCCTTGCTCCAGTTCGCCTGGGACACACCCACTCATCCTTTTAGCCTTGGCTCACACAGCATTGAGGTCAACTCCAATCTGTGCAGACACACACAAATTCTGTGATTTTTGTGCCAATCACCTAACAGCTGGGCTTTTTGATTTCCCCATCTGTACGGTGAGAATAATCAATTCAACCTCACAAGTTTTGTTATGGACTCTGCTATTTCTGCTGCCTACAATTAACTACCTTCCTTTGGCAGTAATGCCCTGATTTTGCTTGGCAAGCTGGCCCTCTTCCATTTCTGTCTGAGGACTTCTGGTGAGGTTGGTGCCCCTGGAGCACAGGGCCTGAGCTAAGCCCCTCAGTATTCTCCTTCCTCCCGGCTGTGGTGTCTGACCTATGGACAAGCACGTGGGTGAAGAAACTCAGTTGCTGAGCTCTTGTTTTCGAGTCTTGGGGAAGCTGACTTGCTCATTTCTAATGGATTTGTACCTAGAGGGGAAAAGCTCATGAGTTGCTGCTGGAAACAGTCCTGTAATCACAAGGGCAGAGCCCGCTGGAGGAGACTCAACACTGAGCAAGCAGAGGTGAGAAACAGAAACCAGGCCATTTTTCTATCAAGTCACCCCTAGATCAGGCCATACTTGAAACTAAATCTGTCTCTCTCTGGCATTTTATTACACCAGCAAACATTCCAGTGTTGCTTTTAGCCCAGTTTGGCCAGGTTTTCTACTGTTCGTATTAAACATCTCTTACTTGGAAGAGGGATGTTATGAAGATTACAGATAGTAAAGGCAAACCAGTCATTGTATCGTCAGTGAAAAATGATAACTATTTCTTACTTTATAGTGCTTCCAGCCTCTTCTCGGCTGTTCTCTGTTATTTTTGGCTTTGTCCTCCCTAGCATAAAAACAGTGTAAAGAGGGGCACCCGGGTGGCTCAGTGGGTTAAGTGTCTGCCTTCAGCTCAGGTCATGATCCCAGGGTCCTGGGATCGAGCCCCAAGTTTGACTCCGTCTCCCTCTGCTGCTCCCCCTGCTTGTGTGCGTGTGCTCTCTCTGTGTCAAATAAATAAATACCATTTTAAAAACAATAATAGTGTAAAGAGGTGAAGAGTCAGGGAGCATGATTCTTACAATTTTATGAAGAGGGTTCTTGCCTCAAGCTCTTGAGTCTTTGGTCTTGTATCTCCTTGTCAGAGAAGGAGAGGTGATTCTGAGTATGTAACTGTCTTTGGCTGATTTTGCCTACTATTCCAGCCCCATCTGCATTCATGGCTGAGTCCTGTGGAGAGCAGAGTGATGGTAAGCAAAACACAAAAGAGGTATTTTCATGAAGTTCCACAAAATTTGGGAGCCCAAGCTGCATCCTTGTGGAACTCCTATCACAGAGGTTTCCTCTGCCTTCATCAGGTGGCTATTCACCTCTCTCACAGAGAAGGTTCCAGCATGTCTCAGGTGTGGTCTGCTAGGAAGCTGCAGGGCTGAACGTGAGTGTGGTCCTCATGGGCACCTGTAGTGTTCGGCAGAGCCATGGGGGCACGTGCCGGGACCACACCTTTTTGGGAACACATAAGAGGCACCCCCTGAGGATTTCAAGAAAGCCTTGCCCAGTGTTAAGGGGATGGGAAGACTTCATAGACATCATTTCAAAATATATCTGTGAGAAGAGTGATGTGAGTCATTGTTGTTATAGGAACCCCACCTGGACCAAAAAGGTGCTGAGGTCCGGGAAAAATCAGATTATAGGGAACTGTTCCATGATAAATTCCACAAATGTCTTTGCAGCAGAACCTAACAAATAGTGAAAAGCTTGAAAATCTACTTCGCATGTTGAGCTGTGGACTATAATTTGTTGTGCATTTTTCAAGAGGGAAACAAATCGCATGAGTATGGAATTATTTAATAAAAATGTATTGGAATAATGAAATCATTAAATGTCAGATGGAGAGATCATGTAGCTTAGTAGTTTTCAATGTTTTTTAGGCAACAGAATTACAAAATGATTGCATGTTTACTCTTAACAGGTAGCGTTTGCACATGGTGAAAATTCAAAATGTACAAAAAACTGTGTAGTAAAAACTAGGTCTCTTGCTGTACCTCATCCTTGAGCCATCCAGTTTCTCCACCTACAGGAAAGCACTGTTAGTACTTTCATTCACATCCTCCCAGAGTTATTTTGTGCATATTCAAACATGTTCGCACACACACAACTTTTCATAAATAGTAACATAATATCATTCTGACTCTTCTTTTCATTAAATGTATCAGAAAGACTTTCCTAACAGTGGGGTAGACTGATGTCATTCCTTTTACTGCTGCATCCATTCCTACTCTAGGTCTGTGCACCGTGAATTCATCCATTCCCACCCTAGGTCTGTGCTCAGTGAATTCATTCTCTTGTCCATTGCCAGAGAATTTTTTGGCTTCCTGTTGCATGTGTATGGAATCTGCATGTCCTTGTATATATGTTGTTATATTACAAATGAGCAAGTTTAGTTACAGGATATATTCTTATATATGGGATTACTTGTCAACAATGTATATTTTAGATTTTTAAAAAAGATTTTATTTGACAGAGAGCACAAGCAGTGGGAGTGCAGAGGGAGAGGGAGAAGTAGGCTCCCCCTGAGCAGGGAGTCCCATGTGGGGCTTGATCCCAGGACCCTGGGATAATGACCTGAGCCAAAGGTAGACGGTTAACCGACTGAGCCACCCAGACACCCCTAAATGTTAGATTTTGATAGATTTTGCTAAATTGCTCTCCACAGATGTTCTATAAATTCTTCACATGACTCAATATTTTATCAAACTTTTTAATCTTTTCTGATTAGACAGGTATTAATGTCCATTTAAAAATATGCATGAGGGGGCACCTGGGTGGCTCAGTGGGTTAAAGCCTCTGCCTTGGCTCAAGTCATGATCTCAGGGTCCTGGGATCCAGCCCCGCATCAGGCTCTCTGCTCAGCTGGGAGTCTGCTTCCCTTCTTCTCTCTCTGTCTGCCTCTCTGCCTACTTGTGATCTCTGTCAAATAAATAAATAAAATCTTTAAAAAAAATATGCATGAGGTTAACGTATATTTAAAAATCATTTGAATGTCCTTTGTTCATAGCCTTTGCTCCTATTTGGTCTTTTTTTCTTATTGATACAAGTTCTCTATGCATTAAGAAAAATGTCTTTGTAATATTGTAATATTCTCATTTTTTTCTGGTTATCTTCTGACTTTATGCTAATTTATTGACCTGCATATAGATTTAAAAACATTTATTCAAATTCGGTTTTTTATGGCTTCTAGGTCTCATATGATATTTAGAAAGGCCTTCCCCACATCTTTGTAATTATTTGAAAATTCTCTTTTTTTCTTTTGATGGGTTTCATTTTCCATGCTTAAATCTTTGATCCATCTGGAATTTACTTTTGTGTAAGACGTGCACTAAGGTTCCATCTTATCATTTTCCCAAATGGTTACCCAGTGGCCCAAACACCATTTATTAAACAATCCATCTTCTCTTTTTTTATTTATCCCTTACTTGATACCTGTGTGTTTTGGGATTTATTTCTCGACTTTCAGATCCTCAGTAGAACCCTGTCTTCAAACCAAATCCAAGCAATACTAGAGCTGCTGTAGTTGAGCCTGGGGCAGAGGGGCCAAATCCCTCCATCTTATTCCCCTCTTTTTAAAAATTTTTTTAAATTTATTTTTTAATAAACATATAATGTATTTTTATCCCCAGGGGTACAGGTCTGTGAATCACCAGGTTTACACACTTCACAGCACTTACCATAGCACATACCCTCCCCAATGTCCATAACCCCACTCCCCTCTCTCGACACCCCTCCCCCCAGCAACCCTCAGTTTGTTTTGTGAGATTAAGAGTCACTTAAGGTTTGTCTCCCTCCCAATCCCATCTTGTTTCATTTATTCTTTTCCTATCCCCCAAACCCCCCACATTGCATCTCTACTTCCTCATATCAGGGAGATCATATGATAGTTGTCTTTCTCTGATTGAATTATTTTGCTAAGCATAATACCCTCTAGTTCCATCCACGTTATCACAAATGGCAAGATTTCATTTCTTTTAATGGCTGCATAGTATTCCATTGTATATATATATACCACATATTCTTTATCCATTCATCTGTTGATGGACATCTAGGTTCTTTCCATAGTTTGGCTATTGTGGACATTGCTACTATAAACATTTGGGTGCACATGCCCCTTTGGATCTCTACATTTGTATCTTTAGGGTAAATACCCAGTAGTGCAATTTCTGGGTCATAAGGTAGCTCTATTTTCAACTTTTTGAGGAACCTCCATGCTGTTTTCCAGAGTGCTTGCACCAGCTTGCATTCCCACCAACGTGTATGAGGGTTCCCCTTTCTCCGCATCCTCGCCAGCATCTGTCATTTCTTGACTTGTTAATTTTAGCCATTCTGACTGGTGTGAGGTGATATCTCATTGTGGTTTTGATTTGTATTTCCCTGATGCCGAGTGATATGGAGCACTTTTTCATGTGTCTGTTGGCCATCTAGATGTCTTCTTTGCAGAAATGTCTGTTCATGTCCTCTGCCCATTTCTTGATTGGATTATTTGTTCTTTGGGTGTTGAGTTTGCTAAGCTCTTTATAGATTTGGGATAATAGCCCTTTATCTGATATGTCATTTGCAAATATCTTCTCCCATTCTGTCAGTTGTCTTTTGGTTTTGTTAACTGTTTCCTTTGCTGTGCAAAAGCTTTTGATCTTGATGAAATCCCAATAGTTCATTTTTGCCCTTGCTTCCCTTGCCTTTGGTGATGTTCCCAGGAAGAAGTTACTGCGGCTGAGGTCAAAGAGGTTGCTGCCTGTGTTCTCCTCAAGGATTTTGATGGATTCCTTTCTCACACTGAGGTCCTTCATCCATTTGGAGTCTATTTTCATGTGTGGTGTAAGGAAATGGTCCAATTTCATTTTTCTGCATGTGGCTGTCCAATTTTCCCAACACCATTTGTTGAACAGACTGTCTTTTTACTATTGGACATTCTTTCCTGCTTTGCCGAAGATTAGTTGACCATAGAGTTGAGGGTCTATTTCTGGGCTCTCTATTCTGTTCCATTAATCTATGTGTCTGTTTTTGTACCAGTACCATACTGTCTTGATGATGATAGCTTTGTAATACAGCTTGAAGTCTGGAATTGTGATGCCACCCACTTTGGTGTTCTTTTTTAATATTCCTTTGGCTATTCGAAGTCTTTCCTGGTTCCATATAAATTTTAGGATTATTTGTTCCATTTCTTTGAAAAAAAAAAAAAGATGGGATTTTGATAGGGATTACATGAAACATGTAGATTGCTTTAGGTAGCATAGACATTTTAACGATATTTATTCTTCCAATCCTGGAGCCTGGAACATTTTTCCATTTCCTTGTGTCTTCCTCAATTTCTTTCATGAGTACTTTATAGTTTTCTGAGTATAGATTCTTTGCCTCTTTGGTTAGGTTTATTCCTAGGTATCTTATGGTTTTGGGTGCAACTGTAAATGGGATTGACTCCTTAATTTCTCTTTCTTCTATCTTGTTGTTGGTGTAGAGAAATGCACCTGATTTCTGTGCATTGATTTTATATCCTGACAGTTTACTGAATTCCTGTACAAGTTCTAGCCGTTTTGGAGTGGAGCCTTTTGGGTTTTCCACATATAGTATCATATCATCTGCAAAGAGTGATAGTTTGACTTCTTCTTTGCCGATCTGGATGCCTTTAATTTCTTTTTGTTGTCTGATTGCTGAGGCTAGGAATTCTAGTACTATGTTGAATAGCATGGTGATAATGGACATCCCTGCGGTGTTCCTGACCTTAGCGGAAAAGCTTTCAATTTTTCTCCATTGAGAATGATATTTGCAGTGGGTTTTTCACAGATGGCTTTGATAATATTGAGGTATGTGTCCTCTATCCCTACACTTTGAAGAGTTTTGATCAAGAAGGTATGCTGTACTTTGTCAAATGCTTTTTCAGCATCTATTGAGAGTATCATATGGTTCTTGTTCTTTCTTTTATTAATGTGTTGTATCACATTGATTTGCGGATGTTGAACCAACCTTGCAGCCCTGGAATAAATCCCTCTTGGTTGTGGTGAGTAATCCTTTTAATGTACTATTGAATCCTATTGGCTAGTATTTTGGTAAGAATTTTCGCATCTGTGTTCATCAAGGATATTGGTCTGTAATTCTCTTTTTTGATGGGATCCTTTTCTGGTTTTGGGATTAAGGTAATTCTGGCCTCATAAAATGAGTTTGGAAGTTTTCCTTCCATTTCTATTTTTTGGAACAGTTTCAGGAGAATAGGTATGAATTCTTCTTTAAATGTTTGGTAGAATTCTCCTGGGAAGCTGTCTGGCTCTGGGCTTTTGTTTCTGTTTTTGATGACTGTTTCAATATCCTTATTGGTTATAGGTCTGTTCAGGTTTTCTATTTCTTCCTGGTTCAGTTGTGGTAGTTTATATGTCTCTAGGAATGCATCCATTTCTTCCAGATTGTCAAATTTGTTGGCATAGAGTTGTTCATAATATGTTCTTATAATTGTATTTCTTTGGTGTTGGATGTGATCTCTCCTCTTTCATTCATGATTTTATTTATTTGGGTCCTTTCTCTTTTCTTTTTGATAAGTCTGGCCAGGGGTTTATCAATCTTATTAATTCTTTTAAAGAACCAGATTCTAGTTTCGTTGATTTGTTCTATTGTTTTTTTGGCTTCTATTTCATTGATTTCTGCTCTGATCTTTATTATTTCTCTTCTCCTGCTGGGTTTAGACTTTCTTTGTTGTTCTTTCGCTAGCTCCTTTAGGTGTAGGGTTAGGTTGTGTATTTGAGACCTTTCTTTCTTTTTTTTAAAGATTTTATTTATTTATTTGACAGACAGAGATCACAAGTAGGCAGAGAGGCAGGCAGAGAGAGAGAGAGGGAAGCAGACTCCCTGCTGAGCAGAGAGCCCGATGCGGGACTCGATCCCAGGACCCTGAGATCATGCCTTGAGCCGAAGGCAGCAGCTTAACCCACTGAGCCACCCAGGCACCCCCTTTCTTGTTTCTTGAGAAAGGCTTGTACTGCTCTATATTTTCCTCTCAGGACTGCCTTTGCTGTGTCCCACAGATTTTGAACCGTTGTGTTTTCATTATCATTTGTTTCCATGAATTTTTTCAATTCTTCTTTAATTTCCTGGTTGACCCATTAATTCTTTAGAAGGATGCGGTTTAGATTCCGTGTATTTGGGTTCTTTCCAAATTTCCTCTTGTGATTGAGTTCTAGCTTTAGAGCATTGTGGTCTGAAATATGTAGGGAATGATCCTAATCTTTTGATACTGGTTGAGACCTGATTTGTGACCCAGGATGTGATCTATTCTGGAGAATGTTCCATGTGCACTAGAGAAGAATGTGTATTCTGTTGCTTTGGGATGAAATGTTCTGAATATATCTGTGATGTCCCTCTGGTCCAGTGTGTCATTTAAGGCCTTTATTTCCTTGTTGATCTTTTGCTTGATGATCTGTCCATTTCAGTGAGGGGAGTGTTAAAGTCCCCTACTATTATTGTATTATTGTCGATGTATTTCTTTGATTTTGTTATTAATTGGTTTATATAGTTGGCTGCTCCCATGTTAGGGGAAAATATATTTAAAATTGTTAGATCTTCTTGTTGTATAGACACTTTGAGTATGATATAGTGTCCTTCCTCATCTCTTATTATAGTCTTTGGCTTAAAATCTAATTGATCTGATATAAGGATTGCCACCCCAGCCTTCTTCTGATGTCCATTAGCATAGCAAATTGTTTTCCACCCCCTCACTTTAAATCTGCAGGTGTCTTCGGGTCTAAAATGAGTTTCTTGTAGGCAGCATATTGATGGGTTTTGTTTTTTTATCCATTCTGATCACCTGTGTCTTTTGATTGGGGAATTTAGCCCATTAACATTCAGGGTAACTATTGAGAGAGATGAGTTTAGTGCCATTGTATTGCCTGTAAGGTGACTGTTACTGTATACTGTCTGTTCCTTTCTGATCTACTACTTTAAGGGTCTCTCTTTGCTTAGAGGTCCCCTTTCAATATTTCCTGTAGAGCTCGTTTGGTGTTTGCAAATTCTTTTAGTTTTTGTTTGTTCTGGAAGCTTTTTATCTCTCCTTCTATTTTCAATGATAGTCTAGCAGGATATAGTATTCTTGGCTGCATGTTTTTCTCGCTTAGTGCTCTGAATATATCATGCCAGCTCTTTCTGGCCTGCCAGGTCTCGTGGATAAGTCTGCTGCCAATCTAATATTTTTACCATTGTATGTTACAGACTTCTTTTCCTGGGCTGCTTTCAGGATTTTCTCTTTGTCGCTAAGACTTGTAAATTTTACTATCAGGTGATGGGGTGTGGACCTATTCTTATTGATTTTGAGGGGGGTTCTCTGCACCTCCTGAATTTTGATGCTTGTTCCTTTTGCCATATTAGGGAAATTCTCTCCAATAATTTTCTCCAATATACCTTCTGCTCCCCTCTCTCTTTCTTCTTCTTCTGGAATCTCAATTATTCTAATGTTGTTTTGCCTTATGGTGTCACTTATCTCTCAAATTCTCCCCTCGTGGTCCAGTATTTATTTGTCTCTCTTTTGCTCAGCTTCTTTATTCTCTGTCATTTGGTCTTCTATATCACTAATTCTTTCTTCTGCCTCATTTATCCTAGCAGTGAGAGCCTCCCTTTTTGATTGCACCTCATTAATAGCTTTTTTGATTTCAACCTGGTTTGATTTTAGTTCTTTTATTTCTCCAGAAAGGGCTTTTATCTCTCCCGAGAGGGTTTCTCTAATATCTTCCATGCCTTTTTCGAGCCCAGCTAGAACCTTGAGAATCATCATTCTGAACTCTAGATCTGACATATTACCAATGTCTGTATTGATTAGGTCCCTAGCCTTCAGTATTGCCTCTTGTTCTTTTTTTTTTTTTTTTGTGGTGAGTTTTTCCGCCTTGTCATTTTGTCCAGATAAGAATGTATGAAGGAGCAAATAAAACACTAAAAGGGTGGCAAAGCCCCCAGGAAAATGTGCTTTAACCAAATCAGAAGAGACCCCAAATCATGGGGGGGGGGGGAGGAGAGAAAGGGGATAAAAAGAAGTTCAGAAAAAAAAAAAATAAAAAAGAAAACAAATTTAAAAAATACATAAAAAAGAAAAAAATATATATATTAGACTGGTGACTAGAACAGGGTCACCCACTTAATTTTGGGAGTATTTTGGTCTCTTAGAAGAAACTACTTTCCAAAATTTTAAAGAGTGAAAAACATATAAGGGTAAACACAATGAAGGGATGGAATATGCCTATAAAGATGAAAAAGAAATTTTTTTTTTAAATTTCTAAAAAGAGTTGATAAAGTAAGTTGGCTGGGAGAATAAAGAAAAAGAAAGTGGAGAGATTTTCTCAGGCTGGAGACTAGAAGAAGCCCAGAGCTAGATTTAGGGTATATTTTGATCTATTAGAAGAAGTTTACCCCAAATTGTTTAGAAGAAAAAACCCTATGTGTATATAAAAAATAATTTAGATACAATGAAGGATAAAACATGACTATAATAATGAAGGTTCAAAAAAGATTATTATTTTTTTAATAAAAGTTATTGTTAAGATAAACTAGTTAAAAAATGTTAAAAGAGGAAAGGGTAAAAGTTAAAAAAAATTTAGAAGAAGAAAAAAAAGAAAAAAAATTAAATTAATTGCCAGACTGAAGAATCATGGGGAGAAAGGCATGAATTCCATGCTTTGCTTTCTCCTCCTCTGGAATTCCGCTGTTCTTGGTACGTGAAGTTGGTCCTGGCTGGATTTCTTTTTGATCTTCTTCTTCTTCTTCTTCTTCTTTTTTTTTTTTTTTAAATTTTATTTATTTATTTGACAGAGAAATCACAAATAGGCAGAGAGGTGGGCAGAGAGAGAAGGGGAAGCAGGCTCCCTGCTGAGCAGAGAGCCTGATGCGGGGCTCGATCCCAAGACTCTGAGATCATGACCTGAGCCAAAGGCAGAGCCTTAACCCACTGAGCCATCCAGGTACCCCTCTTGATCTTCTTGGGGAGGGGCCTGTTGTAGTGATTCTCAAGTGTCTTTGCCCCAGGTGGAATTGCACCACCCTTACCAAGGTCCAGGCTAAGTAATCCACTTGGGTTTGCTTTCGGGAGCTTTTGTTCCCTGAATGCTTTCTGTAGAGTTCCGGAGGACAGGAGTGAAGATGGCGGCCTCCCATTCTCCAGCCCGGAGGAGCCGAGAGCTTGGGGCCCCATTCCTCAGTGCGCCCTCAGAGAAAAGCGCTCAATCACTCAATCACTCCCATCTCCCTGGCCTCTGGCTGCGCTCTGAGCTCACCCAGCCTGTGACTGGTTCAAGGTAACCCCAAGCTGAGAGCTCACTCCTCAGCTCTGTCTCTGGAGCTTGCTTCCCAGCTCTAATACCTGCCAGCTCTGCGACACTCAGACAGCCCCGATCCTTCTGTGATCCTCCTGCTGACCCCATGTGGGCTTTACCCCAGTTTAGCCTCTGGAGCGATGTCCCTCAGTGGAACAGACTTTTAAAAGTCCTGATTTTGTGCTCCGTTGCTCTGTCGCTTGCCAGGAGCTGGCCCTCCCCCCACGGTCTATCTTCCCGTTGCTTTGGATTCACTTCTCCGTCGTCCTACCTTTCAGAAAGTGGTTGATTTTCTGTTTCTAGAATTGTTGCTGTTCTTCTCTTCAGTCTCCCATTGGATTTGTAGGTGTTCGCAATGGATTGATAAGCTATCTAGCTGATCTGTTACCTGATGTCGTCTCAGTCTGCTACTTCTCCGCCATATATTTTTTTTAAGATTTTATTTATTTATTTGACAGAGAGAGATCACAAATAGGCAGAGAGGCAGGCAGAGAGAGGGGGAAGCAAGCTCCCCGCTGAGCAGAGAGCCCGATGCGGGACTCGATCCCAGGACCCTCAGATCATGACCTGAGCTGAAGGCAGAGGCTTTAACCCACTGAGCCACCCAGGCACCCGCTTATTCCCCTCTTGTTGCCTGAGGTCACCCCCAAGCTGCTCTGTGCAGGCCTTGGGGTGCTGGGGAGTAGAGTTTGCAAACTACTTATCTGGCCCCCTCTCTGTCACTGAGGATGACTGTAGTTCAGAGTTATTACATGCCATAAAACGATGTTCTGGTAAAGTGTGTGTGTCTCCCTTTCCTCCCTGCATGCATGGAATGTACCTGGTGTAGGAGCTGCCAGGGGTGGGGGAGGGGTATAGGAATGTGGTCAGAGAGGGGAGTCAGGGACCACTACTGCATCATAGGTCCTCCTGCAGGTGTTTGGGTAGAGATGTTCTAGGCAGAGGGAGGAGCAAGCACACAGTTACTGGGATACAGGTGTGTACGTAGAGATGTAGGGAAGGATAGAAACAGGACAGGCACAATATAGCTCATGGAGAGAGGCAGGGATGGAGGTAGGCCTGGAGATTACACTTCACCTAAGAGTAGGAAGACTTTCACCCAGCATCCTGTTTAAGTGAATAAGAAAGGGTTCCTATGTTATAATATTCCTAGCCCACAATCTATGTGTCATAATGTTTATATCTTTGTGGCTCCTGGATTGAGTGCAATCATCTCAAGGTGTTTCCAAGAAACAAGCATTTCCCTCCAATGCCTGCTCTACTACAGAGGCTTTCATTGGGGTTTTGGTGCTGGCAGCCTAGAGTTTTGACCGACACAGTAACTTTTCAAGTTTCTAGAGCTAGTGTGGTGGGGGAGGGATGCCCTGTGTTGTAGAGCCTTGCGGAGAGAAAAAAATGTAAGCTCTGCCCCCAAAGCCAGCAGCTCCAAGGAGCCCTGATGCTACATTCCTTTTGAAAACTGTCTTTGAGATGTTTTCTGGAGGCTCTCTGTCTCCACCAGTTGCAAAGAATGAACCACTGCCTAAGTTTGCCTCGTATGTGGTTTTGAGTGTCATAGAGGGACATAGTGACTGTGGTGTCACCTCATAGATGAGACTTAAGTAGCTCGAAAGGTTGATAAAGAATAAATAAAACACTATTAAGAGGGTCTCACTCAGGGGGACCTGGGTGGCTCAGTGGGTTAAGCATCTGCCTTCAGTTCAGGTCAGCTCAGGACCCTGCGATCGAGTCCCATATCGGGCTCCTTGCTCAGTAGGGAAGCTGCTCTCTTTGCTTGTGCTCTCTCTCTATCTCTTTTACTCTCTCTCAAATAATATCTAAAAAAAAAAAAAAAGAGGGTCTCACTCAGCAACATTTGTGTAAAAGCTTGCCAAAACTACTACCACCAATCAATCCAACCTGTAATGATGTAGAAATAACAATGATTAAGTCACACACAACTATTGGATTTCCAGAATTAAAAAGACAAAACAAAACGGACACAAACCATAAGAGACTCTTAAATGTAGAGAACAAACTGATGGGTACTGGAGGGGAGGCAGTGGGGGGATGGGTTAAACGGGGGAGGCAGATTAAGGAGGACGCTTGTTGTGATGAGCCTTGGGTGTTACACGTAAGTGACAGATCGTTAAATTCTGCTCCGGAAATTATTACACTAGATGTTCACTCACTGGAATTAAACAGTTTTTTTTTTTTTTTTTAAAGATTCTATTTTTTAACTTAGAACAAGGTGATGGGCAGAGAGGGAGGAAGAGGGCGAGAGTGTCAAGCAGACTCCAGGCTGAGCACAGAACCCACATGAGGCTTGATCTCACGACCCTGAAATCATGACACGAGTGGGAACTAAGAGTCCAACGCTTAACCAACTGAGTCATCCAGCAACCCCACTCCCACCCCACCCCATGCCCCACAAAAAAATTTCTGAGAAAGGAATTACATTAGGCGAATGTTTTAGTTTCCTGGAATTGGCTCTTTTCCATAACAACAACAACAACAACAACAAAAACTAAAACAAGAAAAACAGTAACAGAAAACAATTGTATCCCATCAACCAGAAAAATGGACAGATTCCAGGAAGGATATTATTAGTCACAACCAAGCTTGGTCCACCCAGTAGAGCAGCAGGGCTCTGGCCTTCCGTGTGGACCGAGTCTGAGTTTCTGAGCCAGAGGGTTTGTGGTAGGTTTGGGGTCAGGGGTCTGCCTGCCCCTTTCACCAGCAGCTGTGTACTTATGTCCAGTTTCATTGACGTGCTAGTCCATGGAAATCCTCCCAGTTTTGCCAGGGGGCTGACTTGGGGTCTGCTGGTCTGATCTGCTCTGTTGGTACCAACACCAGGAACCCTGGGCGGCGCTCTGGGCCACAGCTGCCAACTGCCAAGTGTGGTCTGGGCACCCCAGTGTGTTCCTGAGGTCCTTTTGTGGATCCCAGGAGGCCAAGACTCTCTTCATAATCACACTGAGTTGTTATTTGCCTTTTCCACTCTCCTTTTCTCGTAAGTGTACAAGGAGTTTTTCAGAGGCTACATGATGTGTGAGGTGAGAACAGATCGAATGGAGGACCAGAGAGGGGAAACCAACCATCTTAATAACCTTACAGGAAAGAGATTTGCGAAAGTGTGAAACAATGCCCTTCACTTACCAAGTATTCTTGTTAGGGAGAATGTAGTTATTTTTTTGCAAAATGTTAGTTACATTCATGGATTTATTGTCTTTTTTTTTTTTTTTGATTGAGTGTCATTTTAAAGAAGAATTCAAATATTTTGATTTGGTTTCTAAAACCGTAAATGTCAAAAGATATAACATATGTAAACTTAAGAACTAGGGTCCTTTTAATTTTGAAGAATTTATGTAAAGGGGTCCTAAGACGAAAAAGTTTGAGAACTGCAGTTCTATGGGATAAACACAAAATACCAATAATTAATTATTGGTTAAATGCTTCCTGTTTGTGAGGCCCTGTGCCAAGGTCCATACATGGATTACCTCATGTAATTCTCATATCCACCCCAAGAGTAGGAGCCAGTGTTCTTTCTTATGTTCCAGATAAGGAACCTGGCTTTAGACAGGATAAGGAACTTTCTTAAGACCATAGAGTTGGCAGAGATCAAAGTGGCAGACGCTAGAATTAAAGCTAAGGAGTGTGGCTCCAGCTCTCACACCCTAAACCATCTATCGACAGTGCTTCTAGAAGCCCGTGCCTCCACCGGTCTCGTGAAGCCCCCTCCTCCCAGTAGAAATTTTGATACAATGAGAGGCAGACATGAGAGGCCGCTGGAGAAGGGTGATGGGATGCTTACAAGATCCTGTCTCTACATCAGGGATGGCCTAGAACAGCTGCTGGCCTCCCATGGCGTGCTAGATGCCACGTGGGGGAACTAGATCCCCCAATACTGAAACCCACACTGCTGTCTTCTCCCTTTCAAGTTAGACTTGGAGCCGAAGGGCCATGGTTTTTTTTAAAAAAGCAGTAAGAGACAACTATAAGAAAAAAAACTCCTATAAAAACCAGTGGAGGAAATCTTGTTTCATAGGTGTCTTAAGGTTCTCACCTGCTTAAATAAACAACAGTTGGCTCCCGTAGATGATGTATAATGGTTGGTTTATGCAGCACAGAATAGCACCAACTTAGTGGGTCGGCGTTTGGGAGAGAAATTTTGGCGTGTATTGATGGTTGAATGAATGCATAGTGAGATGAGTGTTTAGTAACTCTGTATGTATCATTTTAATGATTCCCTGTTTTACCAACTTTTCCTGTTTCCCAGCCAACTTGTCATCAGGTCTGGTTGGATAAGAGGAACAAAGGGAAGTTGGGGAGAAAGATTAGGGTTTTGTCAGTTTTTCTCACATGAACGGAGGCAGCCTGTGGTTACCTTATATTGCCACTAGATGCCACTGTTGCTTCATGCAAACATCACAAGACCGCCAGGTTCTGACAATACGCAGGCAGTTTCATTCCAATGTGTTCAGGATGCTTATGTGAGGAAGGGAGCAAGAAATTGGGTCTCTCCCCCGCAGCACTCTGATCTCATCAAGTTTTAAAAGTATGTGGAATGGGTTCTTGGATTGGGAGCACTTAGGTCCAAAGTTCCCAGCCAAAGATCTCTATGTCTTGAAGAATGACTTCAGAAACAGCTTTTGGGAAGCAAGGTAAGGGAAAGCAAGTGCTGTGGCTGGTTTAGGGCATATGGCGCTACCCAGTGTCCATCCAGTAGGTCACCCTGTCACAACAAGGTGTCCCACAGGTGGCTCCGTAGCTGTGCAAATGGTAAAGTTGCAGCCCTAAGCCCAGCAGCCTCACCCTTTGTAGACTAGGATGCTGGCAGGGGCTTGCTGGGGAGGGGAGACGCACAGGCTGGATGGTGTTCTAAGCTAGCTATGGACATACCTTGTCGGCCCTGACACCTGTCCAGGTTGCTCAAACTGAAAGAGCTTTTGGAGGCCATCCCTTTCAATTTCCCACTTAGTATATAAGCAATTCTTTTTTTTTTTTTCTTAAGATTTTATTTATTTGACACAGAAAGGCAGCAAGAGAGGGAATACAAGTAGGGGGAGTGGGAGAGGGAGAAGCAGGCTTCCCACCGAGCAGGGAGCCTGATATGGGGCTTGATCCCAGGACTCTGGGATCATGGCCTGAGCCGAAGGGAGATGCTTAACCAACTGAGCCACCCAGGTGCCCCAGTATAAGCAATTCTTTGGTACCATCCATGGTAGATAAGTGTTTTCACCTGATGGAATATTCTCTGTACAAGGATTCCTACTTTGTTGGGCATCTCATTTTATCATGTGGCAGTTCTGCTAGAGAGTGCATTCTGTGTTAAGCTAAAATCTGCCTCCCTTCAGCTTCCCTTAGTCATTTCTCATATGATTTCCAGACTCCTCCATATCAGTTCAGGGTGTTTCAGTATTTAACTTATTGAGCAGCTTTAGGTCGAAGACCCTGTGCTAAGCAATATGGGGGTATCCTCTGGAGAAAATTGGAATTCCTAATGGCCTTCTTATTATATCTTTCCTGGAACAAAACAAAACATTCCAGATGAGGTCTAACTCACATCAAGGATAGGGACAATTACTGCACTTAATCTGGAAGCTTCCATATAATAAGATTGTTTTATCTTTTTATATACTATAATGATGCTCGTTCATTTGACTTTGAGTTGAATTTCAGTTCCCAGATTTTTTTTCTCAGGATCTGTGTCCAGCCAGTTTTTTCCATCCTGGACTTTTTAAAAACAGAAATCTTCACCATCAACCCTGGTCTTTATCTTTATGCATCCATTCATTCAATTAGTGGGTATCGAGAACTCACAGTCCTACATGCCAGTTAAGTAAGAGAAATGGCAAGTATTCTACCTTTTCTTTCATCTAGTGAAACAGACCCTCCCGGGCTGCAACATTCACAGATTCGAAACGTATGTCTCTTCTGGCTCTCCATCCTAATTGCTAAAACATGACTGCATGTGCTTATTTGTTCTATGGGAGCTTTAAAAGAGTCCAATTTTTACGGAATCTGATTCCACAAGGAACGTGAATGAAACTTCTCTAGGGTTTGGTGCTCTATTTATCATTGTGTTATAAAAAGGGTGTTTTAAAAAATTTTGAAATGCTTACTTAATTACACACTTTTTGGGTAAAATTTAGTACATGTAGATTCATAATTATGTTCAAGGAGTTTACAGAACAATAGTGTATACGAGGTAAATCATAGGGAGGCATATACCCTCTTATATGTGGGAAGCACTGGTAATACTTATAGTTTCAGGAGCTCAATTACTGTTTTGAGGCAATATGACTTTGACGGCTTTTTAAAAAAAGAATTAATTCTTTTTTTTTTTTTTTGTACGCCTGCTCTGATCTTCTGATTTAGAAGGATGATCAGAAGCAGAGATTAGGCATCCTCAGTTTCATGGGGGAGGAAATGTTTCTAAGAAGCCATCTAGAAATACATTAGACATCTTTTTTCTTACAGAGATGGTGACCTGAGTTCCAATTCTGGTTTTGTTTGTACCTTGCTTGCTATGGTAACTCACGAATGTTGTACTCACCCGACCAATACTCATCTGTAGCACTGGAAGAAATAGCGAAGTGACATGGTTCCAAATGCTAAGTAAGTGTTGGCTAAATCTTCGAAATTAACTAATATATTGTCTGAATAATATCAGATTGATGATTAAATAGTAGCCATTTTCTGTTTAAGGGGTTTCATTATAATGAAGGTTAGTGATAAGAACAACTCATTCCCTAGTTTTGGTTTTTAGGAAGTCATTTTGGCAAATGACAAGATTAATAGTTAAATAATGTCACAATACACTTAAGATATTAGTCATACATGTTGATTTGGTATTTCTACCTCCATAGGCCCCATTCATATAACATCTCAGCTTTCGGTTTATCTAATTAAACTGCAATAGCATGATAAATAGGAAAACAGATGGACATTAAATGGAGACAAGACCCTGAACTGCATGATCTGTATGTGATAAATTAGTGGGTAATTAAGCACAACGATGAAAGAAATATTTACACTGTGCTCTGCATTTTCTTACGCAAGTAGATTGTACATTTCCTAGAGAAGTTCCTAAGATGAATCTAGGTTTAGTGAGAAACCTTTAATTCACAGACTTTAGTTCACTGATGGATTGTTTTCAGACTTAGCCGATGGGACATGTCACCCTCTTGTTTTCCCCTGTACCTCACTGATTGCTGCTTTTCAATCTCCTCTGCTGGTTGGTTCCTCCTTTCCTTTCTACTCACTTAATATTAGTGTTCCCCGAGGCTCAGTCCTTTGGTTCTCTTTGTCTTTATCTACTCCCTTGATGACCTGGTCCAGGCTTATGTCTTTAAATACTCTGTATTTAAACAACTCCCAACATTATACCAAAAACTCCCAAATTATACCCCCAGTCCCAAATCCTGCTGAGTTCTACACTTAAAGAGTGAGAAGGAGAGAGAGAGAATCTTAAGCAGGCTTTACACCCAGCATGGAGCCCAACATGTGGCACAATCTCACGACCCTGAGATCATGACATGAGCCGAAATCAAGAGTCACACACTCAAAAGACTGAGCCACCCAGGCACCCCTAATAGTTACTTATTTAAGTCATCGTTACACCCAGCATATGGCTTGAACTCATGACTCCAAGATCAAGAGTCACACACTCCACGTTTTGGTACAATGTCTCTGCTGGATATATAAGAATATCCAAACATGAGTTCCCGGTTGTACCTTCCAAATCTGCTCCTCTCAGCTTTCTCATCTCAGATGATAACAGAAAGAACATTTTATAAGGTCAGAGAGGTACCAAGGGGTTAGATTACATAAGAACTTGTAAGGACTTTCACTTTCCTCTGAGTAAGATGTGAAGACATTGGAGGGGTTTCAGCAAGGAATGAAATGATCATACTTCTATTTAAAAATACTCATCTGGAAAGAATAAATGAAACAAGATGGGATCAGGAGGGAGACAAACCATAAGAGACTCTTACTGTCACAAAACAAACTGAGGGTGACCGGGGGGAGGGGGGTAGAGAGAGGGTGGTGGGGTTATGGACATTGGGGAGGGTATGTGCTATGGTGAGTGCTGTGAAGTGTGTACACCTGGCGATTCACAGACTTGTACCCCTGGGACTAATAATACATCATGTATTAATAAAAAAATAAAAATAATAAAAAAAAATACTCATCTGGGGTGGCTGGATGGCTCAGTTGGTGGAGTGTGTGTCTCTTGGTTTTGGCTGTCATGATCTCAGGGTCCTGAGATCGAGCCCCCATTG
Source organism: Lutra lutra (assembly GCF_902655055.1). Lineage (NCBI taxonomy): Eukaryota > Metazoa > Chordata > Mammalia > Carnivora > Mustelidae > Lutra > Lutra lutra. The sequence goes on from NC_062285.1 coordinate 92,731,400, forward strand.
GGCTCCGAGCTGGGTGTGGAGCCTGCTTAAGATTCTCACTCTCCTTTTCCTTCCGTACTTCCCCATCACAAAAAAACAAAAAACAAAACAAAACAAAAAACCCACAAAAAAACCAAAAAGCCTCATCTGACAGCTTTGCTGAGAATAGATAGTAAGGGCAGAAGGATATAATCAGGTATGAGATCACAGTGACTTGGATCAGGTAGTAAATGTAGAGGTGGCGCACATGCTTACATTCTGGATATATTTTGACGGTAGACCTAATAAGATTTCTTGGCAGGATGTGAAAAAGAGAAGTCAAGGATGATGCCAAGACTTTTACTCTGAGTGACTGGAATGATGGGGTTAACTTCAACTGAGATGGGAAAGACTACATTTTGAGGTTGGGATATCTGTCAGACATCAAAGTGAAATATTTGAATGGGAAATCGACCATGAGTGAGGTCTAGAGTGAATATATAAATTTGGGAGTCATTGGCATATAGATAGTATTTAAAACCTAAAACCTAGGAGAGATCAGTAAAGTCTAAAATATTTAAAGGAGCATTTCCTGTAGACTTACAACAGTGGTTCCCAACGAGAGGTGATTCCCTATTCCACCCAGGGGACATTTGACAATGTCTAGAAACATTTTTATTGTCACGAGCTGGGGGAAGTGTTGCTATTAGCATCTAGTAAGTAGAGGCAAGAGATGCTTCTCTATAGCCTATAATGTGTAGGATAGCCCCCTACTGTCAAACAAAGAATTCCATGGCCCCAAATATTAATAGTGCAGAAGCTGAGAAACCATTGTATGGATGGAGAAGAGAAAGTCAAGGACCCAGCCTGGGCCACCCAGCAAGACGTAAGAAGTAGGGTTGAAGAAGAGGAACCAGCAAGGGAGACAGGAAAGGGATAATCAGGCAAGTAGGACAAGCCCAAAAGTTGTGGATCCCAGAAGCCAAGTGAAGAAAGTTTATCAAGAAGAATATGTGTCAGATGGTTCTGATTAGTCACGTAAGATGAGAAATGAATATTAATCGTTGTATTTAGGGACAGGCATGTCTTGGGTGATCTTGGCAAAAGTAGGTTCAGTGTGTGTGGTGGGTGGGTCTGAGATAGAATGGAGGGCGGGGTATCGGGGACAGCGAGTACAGAAAAGTCTTTGGAGAGGTTTTGCTGTAGAGATAGTGAAATGGGGGCTGTGACCAGTCAGAGGTAAATGTCAGAGAAGTGGACACAAGGTTTGGGTGCTGATTGTAAGACCACAACCAGCAAATGAGGCAAGGGCCCCAGAACCAAAAACAAGGCAGATTCGGATGATAATGATTGAGAACACAGCTCAAGACTAAGGCAAGGTCTAGGGATCAGTCATTTTGGGGTTGGCTTTACGGGGCAGAAGCAGGCCTGATGGCTGGGGCCAACCTGGACTAGACTGCCCCAAGAAATGCTATTCTTTATATCCTTTTAAACAAAGGACTGGAGTTGGCTACATGAATTTTTTATAGTTACTGTCTACGAAATTTCCTCTCATCTCTAACTTCTCCTTAGAAGTTCTTCTTTCGTGTTGCTTTGAGCATGCAGGTAAATTTTGGGGCAATGAGTGTTTGGACTATGGCAGTAGCCATTTCTCCGTGTTCCCCCCCATTACCTTTTCTACTCCCAGGGTGGTCTTTCTACATGCTAACCCGATTCTTTCGTTCCCCTGCCTGGAAACTTTATAGCTTCCGTGTAGTCAAGATAAGAATTTAGCTCCCTTGTATGGCATACAGCATTATCCTGGACTTATTTCCTACCTATGCATACCCTGCCTTGACTCCTGTGCAGTGTGTACTAGACTTCCTGATATCCACTGCAGCATGTGCACACACACACACACACACACACACACACAGACGCACACACACAGAATTTAATTTCACCCCTCCATACCTGTGCTCATGCTGTTTATCTTTCTAAATATCCTACCTACTTTTCTGCGCTTGGGCAACCCCTGCTCGTTATTCAAGACTTATTTCTTGGGGAAGCTGTATAAATTGAATTACATTTGGCAAGTGACTAAAAATAGCAGTGGCTTTGCTGCTGTTCTGGAGTGGGAACACGAGGAAGACAGGGCTATTTAGAAGCCCATGGAGAGGAATGTCCAGTGTTCCCACAATCTGTTCTTAGAATACCTATGGCCTAACTGGCAAGCCCTCGCCTGGTCTTTCTTAGACTCTGAGACTATGATATTGTTGCTGTCCATTATCTGCCCTCAGTTCTAGGGACTCAAATAATCATACATTTTTGTTTCGTTTGGTTCCAAAGTTTGTCCTGAGCCTTACTTTAGATGTATTCATCAGTTCCTTGACTCATCAATGGCTGATTGACATACCAGTTCACTGTAACTTGTATAGGAGGAGCCCATTTCCTCTGGCTTAATCATTAGGGTTGGTGTGGAGGTGTAAAATAGTAGGCCATGTATCCTTCTGGAAACTCTCACGTTCTTGAGATGAATTACCCATATCCTTAATTCTTCTCTGCCCACTAATTATTTGTTGAAAAATAATAATTGAGTAATTGAGTACATGGTATTTGCCAGACATAGTGCTTGGTGCTCAGGATACTGAATGAAAGCAATTCCTCGTGCTGGTGGGACTGCAGTCTAGCATCGGGGTGGGCAAGGAAAGGGATGGAGAGGAGTGTAGGAAGTGCTTTGTAAGAAAGCATAGCTGAAATGTTAGGGGAGTCCAGAAGAGTATGTGATCCAGATTAGGATGTCTGGCCAGAATCTTGAGAAAGTGATGCTTGAGCTGAGTGATGAGAGAGACCTAAGAGTTAGCAGGAAGCTAAAGTGGGGATAAACCAGAAAAAAAAAAAAAGTGAAGGTAAATCAGGGGTGGCTTGAGGAGAATAGAACTCTCCAAATTTCCATCCACCCTAACTCACACCGCCCCCAAGTGAATAAATAATCAAAGACAATATCCTGGTGGGCAAACACTACTGTAGTACAACCCCTTTCATCTCCATCACCCCCAACTCAGGTTCTCCCAAACTGAAATACAGCACAACTTCTGCAATCGCAGGTAGATTCCTACCTGAATCTCCTCCTAAAGACACTTACAAAGATGTCACTACCCCACATCCCTCACTGCAACCACTCTTCAAACTCATTCTCGATACCGGCAAATCAGATCACCCTGGGGCTCAACCAAAGAGAAGGAGGGGGGATGGGTGGAGTTAAAGGACAAGGGCAGACTCAGGGTGGGCTGAGCTTTGGGATGAGTAAGGACCAGGAATAGGGTGGGGTATTATGTGATGTTATGTGGTGTATGTCCTCTGCTCTATACTTCTGAAGAACTCTTTCTCTGTCTGGCGGTTGTGTGGAGGAGAAAGTGGAGAGGCTCTCATTCACTAGGAAAGAGTTAAAGAAATAGTCTGTGAAACATGATTATGGGGCTCTTGCTAAAAGCTGTGGTGATGAAGGGACATATTTAAGAAATAGGTAGATTTTTACAGCATCCTTCTAATTATAAAAGAAATACATAGTCATTGTTATAAAATTTAGAAAATATTTGGAAATCATTAAAAACCTACCAGAAATTTCAACCTCTACTGATAAGAGCCATTCATGTTATAGAATGTTTTTCCAGTTTATTTTCTATGTATATTCAGATGAACTATATATATTAACTGTTCTACATAATCAGGATCTAACTTTATGTACAGTTTTTTCTGGTACTTCTTTTTTAATTGTAGAATATACATAACAAAATTTATAATTTTAACCATTTAAAAGTATATAGTTCTGTGACATTGAGTACATTCACACTGTAATGTTTTCTTGGTACTTCTTGAGCTCTTTCTACCTGCAGACATTGCTCCTCCTTTAAGTCAAGAGAATTCTTTTCTAGCATATGTTGATTATTTCCTTGGTTCCTTTGTGTGTGTGTGTGTGTGTGTTTTAACCAAATTTGCATGTCCAATTTGGAGGACAGTATAACAATTTGGGTTCTAGTGGTTTCTCTGTTTTTACCCTCTTGGATGGCTTCAGAATTTAGATGTTTCCTTTGATCATGGTGAAGACCTTTATTTTGGAGACAGGTCAACAAAATGCTCTGCAGGTAAACCACAGTGTTAGCATCCAAAGAACTTCTGGTAGTCTCCTGAAGAACCCCGTGTGGTGTGAGTAAATGCCTGCATGCAGGAATATCCTTGGTTTCCCAGGTCATCTACAGAGGGAGAGATAACATCTCTCAACAGAAAATCATTCCTCTGTTGGATGATGCGTGCATCTTGGCATCTGGAATTCAATGGACTGTTCTCTGTCTTAGAGCCAAGACTGGAAAGTGGGTGGGAACATGAGCTGTGATTCAGTCTTTCACAATGGCCCTGAAGAGAACTTATCAACACTCAGTTAACAGGCAGCAACTCACTGAGGGTGATGATGAAGGCTGGACAGGGGGGAAGGAAGAGGCTGGGGTTGGGAACTGTGGGAAGTGATTTCAGTGCCAAGCTCTGTGCTGGGCACATGTTTGTTGCTTAATTCTAGGTTGGACATTTCCTTACTGAGAATCTGATTGAACCCGAGTTTAAATGAACTGTGTGTTGACTGTGGTTTTTTAATTGTTTTAGTTTTAATAGGTTGTTAGTGAAATCAACTGAATGCTGATCCAGTACATCAACTAACCACTTCAGTGATAAGAAAAGCACAAACATTAAATACTTGTGTGTTCCAGAGATCATCGGTTACTGCTACAATATTTATACTAAAGGGATAGTTCAAGCCCAACAAAATGTCGGGAAGGAAGTGTTAGTTTTAACTGAGGGGTAAATTTGATACTCTGGAGGCAGCATGTTGTGAGGAGACAGATCAAGTTCTGGATTTAGACATTTTGAAATCATAAATGTGGGTTGGACTAGGTTAACTTGAAAGAGTCATTCTCTCTCTAAAATTCTGGAAAGTCTCCCGTTACAAAGTCTCCCGTTATTTTTCTTGTTTAGGTCAGTGGCATCACCACCCACTCAGGTCCCTAACTAAAAAGCGTGGAGCTGTCTTTGAGTTGTCTCTCTTCCTCACTTCCGGGGGAGGGGGTTGAGCAGCTAGAGGGAAAAAACCAGGCTTGGACTCCAGACAGTCTCGGAGAAGTCCCACTATCTTGCAGATGTGGAGAGCTCTGTGGCCTTTGTCACATCACATCCATCTCCAAGTCTATTTCCTCATCCGTTAGAGAAAACAGGGTTAAAACTACTTGCTGCTGAGTGTAGAGAAAAGTATGGAAAGCATGGAGCTCAGCACTGGGCACAGAAGGTCTGATATGTGTTACTTATTATTGAATCAGGCTAAAGCTGAAAGATTTATTTATGTATCTTTAGGGGGGTTGGAGAGGGGAGAGGGAGAGAGAGAATCCCTTCTAAGCAGACTCCTTGCTGAGCATGGACACTGAGGTGGGGCTGGATCCCAGGACACTGAGACCGTGACCTGAGGCAAAACTGAGAGTCAGACATTCAACCAACTGAGCCACCCGGGTGTCCCTGAGCCATCATCTTTTAACCAACCATCCTACATTGGATTTTTAGGTTATTTTCAGTTTCCCCACTACTATAAATAATATGGAGCTAAATGTTCTATGTATATACATCTTTGTGCCCCTTTTCAGATATATTTACCCAAACACTCTTTTAAGAAAATGTTAGGTTATTTTCAACCTTTTCCTATTACTATAGACAGTACTTGGACAAACATCTTTGTACATACATCTTTGTCTTCCTTCCAATTAATTTTTTCAGGATAGCTTCCTAGAAGTAACCTCATCAGTTATCCATTGGTCAAAGGGCATGTATGTTGTAAAGATTTTGGATACATATCGTCAGTTTCTCTAGGGAAGTGTATCTTACCTAAATGGCCAATTTAAAAATAACCTTCCCCCATAAGTGGCAAATGGCTTGTGAAAAATACCCTGGACTTTTTAACATTACTCATTAGAAAGTGTACCAGAGGGTGCCTGGGAGGCTCAGTTGGTTAAGGATCTGTCTTCCACTCAGGTCATGATCTCTGGGTCCCAGGATCGAGTCCCATGCGGGGCTCCCTGCTCAGTGGGGAGCCTGCTTCTCCCTCTCCCTCTATCCCACCACTTGTTCTCTCTCTTTCTCTCTCTCTCAAATGAATAAATAAAATCTTTTTTTAAAAAAATAGAGAGTGTATGGGGTATGAGCTGGGTCCCTCCATGTCAGCTCAGTTGCTGTGTACTAAAATACCCCAAAGAAAAATAGCCTCTCCTTTAAGGTAATCTTGTGATGTGCAGTCACACGACATTATCATGTTGTTCTAGAGGATCTCTATCATGCATTAATGGGATAAAAGGGCTAGTGGTATTTAGAACTATACCCAAGACCCCCTGTGAAAATGCAGGGCGGGAGCTTAATTGGTGAGGTCTCCTCACCAATTTCAGCTTTTAGTCCAGCAAAATTATATGTAGACACCTGGCACGAGAAATATTGTAGGCAAACTGGAGAGCATTCAGAGAAAAGCAGTAAAAATGATGAAGGAAATGGAGGGACTGATTTATGAGGAGAGATTAAAGAAACCAAGCACACGGAGCGGGGACCCAGAAGTGACTTCGGGGAACTGGATAACAGACAACAAATATCTGGAAGGTGTAAACCACCAAAGTGAGGGTGTATTGAGCCTGTTTCCCCAAAACATCAGCAACAAATGTGAGGGGAAATGAAAGAGAAAAAGACTCACTGATTTATTTGGGATTGTCTCCAGGGAAAGGTTAGAAGGTCTCTGACTGGAAACGTTTAGCACCAGACAACACTTAGCTCCACAGGGAGAGGATTCTAGACCAGAAAGGAAGAAGATAGACTCGCAGTTCAGATCATGCCAAACCTTGGAGCCTTTCCATGTCATTACCTCATGGTGACCTTATAAACATACTATCTGGGGTCCCGAAGGTAAAGTAATACGGCTCATCTCTTTTTCATTTCCTGCCTTTAATGCCTCTTTAAGTTAGCAAGTTTAATCATGTCTGAACACATGCTTCTTCAATCAAGTCTCTCCACATGCGTCTGAGTGATGGCGGGGTTGCTGACGCTGTTGTTCTGGGAGACAATGGACATATCCCCGGTGTCCTTGGGTGCCTGTTCAAAATCGTGAAGGAGGATGAGCAAAGAGCCAGTCAGGCATAGAGCCCACCCACCCAAGACCACAGAGGATGTCTCTTCCCCAGGCATAGAGCCCACCCACCCAAGACCACAGAGGATGTCACTCCTCAGTTAGTCCTTATAATATTTGTCCAAAGTCTCACCCCCGTCCAGACATGGAGGGACTTTTGTGTCCTCAAGAATTCACGCACACCAGCGGTAGGTTCTAGGGGAGGTGGAGAAAGCCTGGGAGGGCCTATTTAGGGGATATGGTCCTGATTTTGGTCTCCTTGTTCTGCTGTCAATAATAGAAAGTTAATTTTGCTTGGATGCACTCCAGGAAGTACTCAATTCTCATAAAACAGGGAACAGAACAGTAAGGATCTCATTGAAATGAACGATCACACATATACACACACACATGCATGCACACACACACTGTTTAAAGCATTCTGTCCCTCCATGACAAGCCAACAAGTATTAATAAGCAGTTATCATCTGCTCGATGCTGGCATTGGAGCTGTGAGCAACGGCGAAGCAGGTTTTCTGTGTCACTTCCGGAATCAGCATGGAGGCAACTTGTGGTGACAACAGAAAGTGGGAAGGACTAAAGCAGAGGCTGCTGCCATCTCTCATTAGGTGTGTGTGTGTGTGTGTGTGTGTGTGTGTGTGTGTGTGTATGCACAAGAGAGAGTCTGTCTCTGTAGCGTTAGCTATAGGCCAGGGCGTCTGTGCTTGTTAACCGTGTGCCGGCTGTAAGTACAGTACCTTACAGTACTGTAGAGGAGTACTACAGAGGAGCTCAGAGGAGGGTTGGGGAGGGTTCAGTAAATAAAATGTGCAACGTGCTTAACGCATCTTGTACAGTGTAAGCACTCATTACATGTCACGGTATCCCCTCCCTCTTCCTGCACCTACACACAGCTGCTCCTAATTCAAAGTCCTGGTGTCGGGCTCCATGCCGAGTGTGGAGCCTGCTTAAGATTTTCTCTCATTCTGGGGCGCCTGGGTGGCTCAGTGGGTTAGGCCGCTGCCTTCGGCTCAGGTCATGGTCTCAGGGTCCTGGGATCGAGCCCCGCATCGGGCTCTCTGCTCAGCGGGGAGCCTGCTTCCTCCTCTCTCTCTGCCTGCCTCTCTGCCTGCTTATGATCTCTCTGTCAAATAAATAAATTTAAAAAAAATGCTAAAAAAAAAAAAAAAAAAAAAAGATTTTCTCTCATTCTGCCCTTCCGCCGACCCTGTTCATGCTTGCTGTCCTACTTGTGAGAGAGAGAAAGTGATCTTCTCCTCTAAAGATATATATTTTTTCAAAGATTTCATTTTTTAAAATTTTTAAAGTTTTTAAATAACATATAATTTATTATTATCCCCAGGGGTACAGGTCTGTGAATCACCAGGTTTACACACTTCATAGCACATACCCTCCCCAATGTTCATAAACCCACCACCCTCTCCCTACCCACCTCCACCCGGCAACCCTCAGTTTGTGAGATTAAGAGTCTCTTATGGTTTGTCTCCTTCCCGATCCCATCTTGTTTCATTTATTCTTTTCCCACCCCTCAAAACCCCCCATGTTGCATGTCCACTTCCTCATATCAGGGAGATCATATGATAGTTGTCTTTCTCTGATTGACTTATTTCGCTAAGCATGATACCCTCTAGTTCCATCCACGTCGTTGCAAATGGCAAGAGTTCATTTCTTTTGATGGCTGCATAGTATTCCATTGTGTATATGTACCACATCTTCTTTATCCATTCATTTTTAAGTAATCTCCCCACCCAACCTGGGGCTTGAGCTTATGATCCTGTGATCAAGAGTTACACACTCTCTGACTGAGCCAGCTGCCCCTTAAATAAGGTGTTTCTTAAGCTGCCAGCTATGAATTCCCAGGAGATCCATGAGTTAGTTCAGTGAGAAGTTTACATTTTTATTATTTTAAATCTTAAAGTTTTATTTATTTACTTAAGTTTAATTTATTTAAGTAATTTCTGCACCCCATACGGGGCTTGAACTCATGATCCTGAGATCAAGAGTCACGTGCTCTTCTGACTGAGCCAGATATGCGCCCGTAAATTTTTATTTTTTATGTTAATATTTTAATATTAAATATATTTAATGTTTCAATATTTAAAAAAACAATTTAATCTGATTCTGGATCATATCATGATCACCTTAGAACCAAGCACTGTCATTTAATTTTAGTGCCCACATTTGCATCTAGATTCATAACTAAGGGTCACAGAAAGGGACAGCTTTAAATTTTCACTTAAAGTGTAGAATGGGTCTGCCACCCCTCCCCCATTTTTTTCTTTATGTTTCTCAAATTTGAGAGACTGAGCTACAGTGCACACTGTACAGGTAGGGGTGGGGGAGATGGGAGGGCCTATGTGTGTGGGAGAGTCACAGGAATTCCAGAAGAAAGGAGAAACAGGAGGCAGCATCAGGTACTAGTAGTTCAGTGTGGGGTGTGAACAAGGCTTATTTGTGTTCAAAGTCTAGCTGGCTGTGACCTTGGAGCCTAGAGGCCATCCCAGAAATGTGGGATTTTTTTCCTTTTTAGAGAGAGAGAGAGGGACAGCAAACATGAACGGGGTTGGGGGAGGAGCAGAGAGCAAGAGAAAATCTTAAGCAGGTTCCATACTCAGCGTGGAGCCCGATGCCAGGCTTGATCTCACGACCCTGTGATCATGACCTGAGCCAAGATTAAGAGTCAGATGCTTGCCCAACTGAGTCACCCAGGTGCCCCTGAAATGTGGACTTTAGAGAATCATTTATGTGAAATCCCTTGTCTGTCCACCTGTCGACACACACTCATCCCCAACACTAACACCCCTCACTCACATAGCACAACATATGTGCAAAAGGAGTGGATTTGCAGTCCCTGTGGAAGATTCTAGCCAGGGCATGAACTGGGGCAGCAGACGTGCTCCAGGGTGACCTGGCCTGACCACGAAGGTGTCACCCCCACACTGCCACCACAAGGGAGAGATGGTGAGGAGCACTTCTGTATAATGAGCACAGGGTCAACAGGGCCCAGCAACTCGCCTGGGAATGGCAGTGGCAGAGGACGTCTTTCCGAGAAAGCCCTAGGGCGATGGTCCATGTGAGGTCGTCTTAGGGAGGGTTGATGTCAATTGTATAAAATATCGAGTGTTGGGATTGGAGCTGGAGCTCTGTGGACTCGGGATACCTCGTTGTAATATACCTGCTGTAACTGGCTGTCGTGGTGTACTCCCATGTGAGTCTTAATGCCACCAGCTTAGCTACCTCTCCTCTGTCCCCTGGGGCAGAAAAGGCCCCAGAAGCACGAGGCTCAGCTCCATGGACCTACTGTCCCGTGGGGTCCTAAGAGCCTAGGAGCTCTCCACTTTTGAAGAGAGCCCACGGCAGTGCACACTCCTGGCTGACCGAAGCATGGCCTGGAGAGTGGCAGCTGACTTTAGAGGGAGACCTATGGATTAGCCTGGTTGAGTCTCAATTTTCTCATCAGAAAAAGAGGAGTAATTGTGAGGCTATAGGTAAGCCACCTAGTCCAGTTTCTGCCAGCCAACAAGTTATATCTATTGTCATAATTTAAATTCAGCAGTGGATAGAATGGTGGTGGGGGGAGCCCTGCTTTCAGCCCAGAGAACACAGAGAGAAGAAAACATTAGTTGTTCTGCGATTGGAGCCTTTTTACTTCAACGGCTGCCCTGAGGCTCTTTAGCTCCTCTGTTGAGCTAATTGTCTGTCTACTTAGGTAACTCTTTCTCTATTTAGATAACCACCTCTTCTATCCACCACATGTAGGCCGCTGAAGCGCTTGCTTGTAGGGCACAAGAGTGTTGGGGAGAAAGGGTCGCTCTCAGTTTCTTGGGACTGGCTGTGCCAACTTCTCCTCTCCAGCTTTTGAACATGAACAGATCTGTCTGACCAAATAACCCCTTTTCATTTCCAATCTGTAGCTGATTAAGGTGAACTTAAACTCTGTAGGTAGTAGATTTTAAATATATGCCTAGGGACTGGTATCTGTGTCTAAGAAATGTGGCTTGTCACCTTGCGAAGGGTCTGGACATTCAGGGTTTAGTTCATCCTGACTATAGGACCCAGGCCTGGCCCGTTCAGGATCTGGGGCCTTGCGTTCTTCATGAGCAGACTCCTCAGCATTTTCAGTTGGCCCACGAATGCATTACGGGGGTACCGGGGTCGTTTCTGATTTTCTTAAAGGTCTTGGAGCTGACTGCAGTATTCTTAGGAAGGCAACTCTTTGAACCCTCACTTACAGGGAGCAGGTATTAATTCGAGGATCATTTCTGCCTTTAAATTCACCTTTTTCTCTTCTTCTTTCTCTGCCTTGGGGTCTACTCTATGTTGGTATTTCCATGATACAACAGGAATAAGAGGAGGTGAGCACTCTGTCTAGAGTGGTCAGGAAAATCTTTGCTGCCTTTGGGTAAATTGTAGTTACTGTGAAAGATGAGTTTGCCCGGATTTAAGCCTGCCTAGGAATGTTCAGAGACGGGACTATAGTGGCCTGGAGAAGTATTAGGAGGATAGAGAACATGAGACTAAGGAATTCCTCTTTACAAAGCTGCCTTTCCAGACCAAGGCTCAAGGGCCTTGGAGTGGTCTTACGTGCCTGGAGAAAAATGGAAACACCTTCACAGGGAGCTCCCCAGCACCGCAGACCCCTAGGTATTGCTGTGACTATTGACAGGATGCCAGCTCTGAGCTCCAGCCCTCCTCTCCTCTTCTTCGATCCCACTCAGTCAGACTCAAGGGAGGGCAGGAGGGGGTCTATGATGAAATCAAGAGTCCCAAGAAGGATACTGACGTGTGCTCCTCTACTAATGCCACCTTAGGTCCTGGAAGCACGAATGGAATTTTATCTGGACAGATCTGGTTCTAGAGTCGGAGGCAGAGAAGCAGGAGGTAGATTTTCTGTAGCCCGAGTTCTTCTTTTAAGTGTTTTTGTACAGGTTGAAGGATAAGAAAAACCTGAAATTAATGCACTCTGTTCTTACCAGCTTCTTTAGGGAAGCAGGTAGGCACATTTCCAGGAAGGACCGGGGAGGGGAGCAAGTATGTGGGAACTCCGTACTTTCTGATCAATTTATCTGTAAACCTAAAACTGCCGTAAAAACATCTGTTAGTTAATGAAAATGAAAAACTACAGTTGGTAGTGATAATACAATCTAACAACTATCAATCACTATCTGTATTTGCTCCCTTTTCCATTACTGAAACTCATTTCATAATATTAATAAAAAAATAACTTCTATGAAAAAGAGTAGAGGGATGGGTCCTTGCTGGTCTGGGTCCTACTGGGGTCACCAAGAACACAGAGGAACCTGAAACGTGACAGGCAATAGATAATCAATATACATAAAATGCACGGAAGGGTAAGTGACTAACTGAGGTGACCAGCGTTTGTCTGAACTGGGAATCTTTCTAACGTTATGCCCTGGGGCAACACTCGGGTGCAGGCTACCTCTGGGGACCAGACTTGTCCCCTCCCCCAGGCACAGAAACTGCCATCATCTACTCCATTCCTAGACTCCTTAAAACACAATGCCACCAGCTCCCCTCTTTCTCATCATGTCTGAAAGCAAATGACCAGACCGCTTTTTGACTTAAAGGATTTGCCGTCAGTTGTAGGGGAGTAGAAGCACATTAGAATTTCTTTCTATAATTTGTAGAATATTACAGAATTCTTAGAGCCCTGGGTCCTGACATCTAGCTCTTGCCCTGCAGCTGCAGTGGCCATGGGATGGCCATTTGATTTCCAGTGACTGGCTTTTATTGACTGTCATGTCAACCTTCTTACTAGTTAACAGTATTCATCTTCTTGGTTATGATCTGCCTCACTTTCTCTCTGCCAGAGTGGGTGCACTGGTTGGAGAATGAATAAGTGGAACCCAAGAGTTGAAGCCAGTTTGGAGGAGAAATTTGAGCCTGAGTGGGGCTATCGGCAGAACTCAGACACGTTTGTCAGGCAACTGGAGATAGGGATGTTCAACTTGTTGATTCATTCAAAAATTATTACCTGAGCACGTACTATGGGCCAGCTACCATGTGGATGCTCTAAATAGAGGTTTGGCTTTTAGCCTTTGATGTCCAAGCCTGGGAATAGAACCTCCAGGCCAAGGTCTCAACTGACTTCTGCTGCCAATTTGCTGTGTGGTTAGGATCAGTCACTTAATGTCTCTGTTTACTGAGTAGGCTAGCAAATAGCCTGTCACCTTGAAGAGCAGTTGCAAGGATTAACTGGCATTTACAGAGTGCTTTGAGATCTGAGATGAAAGGACTATGGCTTGTGCCAAATCACACGATTGCAGTAGCAAGTCAAGGACAAATGATTTGGGTTTGCGACAGACTTTGAAGATGAAGAGAGATTAAGTCTCAGGACTTCTTTTAGCTCCTGGCCAGCAGTGACCAGTGGTGCCCCTGAGCTTTCCCGGCACCACTGGGGTTCCGTCTCAGGAAGTTCCATCGGCACTCAACATTTTTAATCTGCATGGTTTCCAAAAGAAAAACCAAAGGTAGCTTGCTACATTAGAGGAGCTCAAGGTTCGTGAACCTATAGCTAAAGGAGGGGGAGGAAGGCACAGAATAGATTTTTCTCTGACATTCTCACCCCTGGATTTATATTCAGTTATTCACTGATTGCAGGCACCAGTGGATTCTACCAAAGGGTAGAGCAGCTCCCTCAGCAAAAGAAAGCTGAGTAGTAACTAACCCAAAGGGTGCTTGGAAGCATCACTTTGCTTGATGTTAGAATTAGAAATATATTCTAAATCAAATCTAAATTGAATCTCTGAGAACATGGTAAAATTGCTTTATATAAAGCCAAAATACCTATATCCTGTGCCTTTCTGGACTTTCTGTCCCTCCTGAGGACCCAGAGGATCCACTGCGACAGGTGCAGAGCCTCCCACAGGGTCCTTCCAGGTTCCCAGGGCTCTGGAGGAGGCCCCCACTGGAATGGAGACTGAATCAGGGTCATATCTTGGAGGAGCCTCCCGGGCCTAAGGTAACAAAACTGACGTGGGGTCCAGCCTAGATAATCTCACTTGAAAGGCGTCTGCTCTGTCAGAGTTTTTCAAAGCCTACTCGGGACTGAAAATTTGAAATGGACTTTAATGGGGTTTGGAAGAGAAAATGATGCTTCCTGCCTATCCATGCCTTAAATGTGGGGTCCAGAGTCACTGTCCAACTTGTCCTAACCCAGGGACAGGCCAACACAGGAGTGAACGTTCAGACTGTGGGTACCTTCTGATTTCCCCCTGCTTGAGAGGTTTTCCTGTGGACGTTCAGGTGCCACTCCTGATTTAGAAGAACGGGATCCTGAAGGTAGTACACCCAGATGGGAACTGGATTGTGGCTACGTGCATAACTATTCTAAAGAAGCCTATGCGCATAACTCTGTTGTAAAGAAGACCAGAAGGTTTTCACTTTCCTAATTCTAGAAGGGAGGTGAAAATTGTCTTTTGTCTGCTCTTTTCAAAACCTGACAGGGGGGGACAGAGACAGTTGTCTGGTGTTGGTTCCTCCCTGCATGCCTGTATCTCCTCCACTTCATTTGCTTGGTCTGAGCATCTCTGTGGGATTCAGAGTGTACATGGGTTAGTATTAGCCAGGAGGTGAGGCATGTTTCACGGTGATGGCATCCCACTTTGAGTATAGAAACAGGTGAATGAGGCTTTTGAAAAACACAAAGTGTGAGCGATTTAAGTCAACAGTATGAAGTCTCACTGAGACCCATTTCTGGGCACTCTTATCACTCTACGAAAATCAGTAGCATGCTAAGCTTAATGTGAAAGCTGTAATTCTGTGCCTTGCCAAGGGGCATGGACATTTCTGAACAGCACAGTTTGCATCCGAAGGACTTGGGGCTGAGTGCCAAGTGGACAGAGCACCCCACCAGACTGTGAGTGAGGCTGGGAGGAAAAGTATTCATCTATGGGGTGCCTTGGTGGCTCAGTCATTAAGTGTCTGTCTTCAGCTCAGGTCATGATCCCAGGGTCCTGGGATGGAGCCCTGCATCAGGCTCCTTGCTCAGCAGGAAGCCTGCTTCTCCCTCTCCTGCTCCCCCTGCTTGTGTTCCCTCTCTCTCTGTATCTCTCTCTGTCAGATATAAAAACCTTTAATAAAAAAAAAAAAGTGTTCATCTATTTTTTCAAATCCTTGCAGTAATTCACAAATAGGCAGGCCATTCAGTGGCGTAATTGGGTTTCCCATTTCTAAATAGAGATATGATAAATACCATAGTAGTTTGATCCCAAATTCTGTCCCAGAATGTCCCAGGTCTTGGCAGGGCTTTTTTTCCAGTGGCACAACAGAACTTTACTGGATTTGGGGAATATTCCCAGTTTTCTATGCGGGGCTTTCTGAAGTCATGTGATTCCTTGAGGAAAGGTGCTTTGTGAAAACTACCTTGTTTTAGGGAAATAATATTATTCAACTTTCATGCTATGTCTTTCTCCACTTTGTGCATCAATATTGCCCTAGGTATATATAGAATTGTATGGTTTTTAAGCACTGTTTCTATATACATTTACTGTTTTTTTTTCTATCATCCCTAAAGATTGTCCCCAGTAGTTTTCTATAGATCTTGTTTTTGTTATGTCTGATTCTAAATTTATCCAGAGACGACTGTGGTTTGATGAGTTTAAATCATAGGAAGGACAAGTGCCAAATTAAAGGCTTGTTGGTAATTTTTTCTTTTTCTTTTTTTCTTTTTTTCTTTCTTTCTTTCTTTTTTTTTTTTTTCTTGGTGCTGGGTAATTTTAACCCTCCCCTCTTCCCTGAGGGGAATAGATTTTTATAAAAAAGTGTATTTAAAAATATTTTTGATGCACAACTTCTGAAGTCAAAGAGCGCTAGAGCATAAGATGGGGTTACAAGAATCATTTGCGGGGCGCCTGGGTGGCTCAGTGGGTTAAGGCCTCTGCCTTTGGCTTGGGTCATGATCCCAGGGTCCTGGGATAGAGCCCCACATCGGGCTCTCTGCTCAGCAGTGAGCCTGCTTCCCCCTCTCTCTCTGCCTGCCTCTCTGCCTACTTGTGATCGCTCTGTCAAATAAATAAATAAAATCTTAAAAAAAAATCATTTGTAAGAGAAACATAAAAATGAGAGGTGAATATGTTCAGACCCTAGCTTCAAGGCCTTTGTTCTCTAGAAAATAAAACCCGCCACATTTCATTTCCTTAGGCCCGGTTGTCTCACACAGCTGATATGTCTTTGTTATTTAATTACAGGCCCAAAGAGTCATTGGAGAGAGAGGATATTTGGTCTCACAGTTGCTTTTGTTTATTGGCTGTGGTCAGGTTGGAGACCTCTGGGAAAGAGGAACTTTCCAAGAATAGCAGATTTTAGATGTCCCTTCGTTGCCCTATTCAAAGGACTGGGTAACTGACCCAGAGCGCAGAAGCTGCTTGACTTCGCAAGTAGAGAGTCCTGCGTGTCATTATCCCTTGTGCGGGGTTCAATACGAAACTAGCTGGGCTCTCCTGGAAAAAAACCTCCCAAGATGGAGCTGGGAGGAAGTGTGGTTTGTCTAGCCAGTTGGACTGCCATCATTAGAGTCTTGATTTTGAGAAGAATGATAAAATGCCAGGGTCCCATATCTATTAAAATTATAGGTTTGTCTGGCTGTGCATTCTTCTGGTGAGAGAGTGAATAGGTTTTATGCGATTTCCCCCCAAAAGCCGCAACCTTGAAAAGCTGAGGACCCTTTATCGGTGGCTCAGTCTCCTGCTCTGTGGACTGGCCCCTACAGCTTCTCATAGATGGTCCCTGCCGTGGGGGATGCCAGCCCCTATGAGGACGGCGCTGATTTTTTTTTTTAAATTTTATTTATTTGACAGAGCGAGAGAGATCACAAGTAGGCAGAGAGGCAGGCAGAGAGAGGAGGAAGCAGGCTCCCTGCCGAGCAGAGAGCCCGATGCGGGGCTCGATCCCAGGACCCTGAGATCATGACCCGAGCCGAAGGCAGAGGCTTAATCCACTGAGCCACCCAGGCGCCCCAGGATGGCTCTGATTTACTGAGAGCTGGAGTGGGAAGGAGAGCAGGAGCCGCCCTCAGATCCCTCAAGGCAGGTGGAAGTCAGTGAAGCAGGACCCAGGGTGGGGCTGGGGGCTGGGGGGCATGGTGGTGGCTAGGGAGGCACACCCTCTTTGAGAGGGGGTCATTTCACTGTCTTCAGGGTGAGCTTTTCTGAGCAACCATGCTGCTCAGTGCTGGGGGGGATGGTGTGTGTGTGTGTGTGTGTGTGTGTGTGTGTGTGTGTGTGTGTTAAGTAAGCTTTCTGCCTAACGTGGGGCTTGAATTCATGACCCCAAGATCGAGAGTCACATGTTCTACTGACTGAGCCAGACAGGCCCCCCGGTGTATATATATATTGAAATGTCAACAACTAATTCAAAATCTTAAAGGATATTGAAGAAACCCCATAAAAATGCTTGTAAGGGCAGATATGGGGGCCTCCTTTGGTTTGTCACCTGTTTGGCAGAGTAGTGTTTGACATCAAGAGGCAACTCAATGCTCCATTTTTATAACATATATTTGACATCAACTTCTTTCCTACTAAAAAATGAAATCTTGCAGATATTATAACTAGCAAGCATGATTTTTTAAAAAAATAATGAGTATTTTGCCTTAACTGTAATACATAGGAGAGAAAACAGGAAGGAAACTTATAATAAAAATGTATATTTTAGTGTGCAAATGCTCAGCTGTGACTGTATTAGAAGTTGAAAAAGCCACTCTACATTTCTAGAATGTTCTCTAGGGGGCAAGACTGTCACCATTGAAAGCCCCATTGCCAGAAGCTTCTGATTCATATGAGTCCTATGTTGCTTCCTCCAAATTTTTACTCATCTGTCTTGGTCCTGCCCTGTAGTGCCACACATCAGATTCAATGTTGCATTTATGGGACAACTTTTAAACCATAGGAGAAGTTTCTTTGTCTCTCCTCACACTGTATACTCTTCTCATGTACAGGTCTTCTCTGGCCAAGCCTTTCCAATGCCTTCAGCCATTCCTGACACAGGGGCCCTCCCAACCCCCTCCTCCGTGAGCCCGACCTCTGTTCTTCTCATTTTCCTGGGTCTGGGCCCCACCCTGGTCCTGCAGCCATCCTCCAGAGTAGGACAGTTCTGTCTGGATGGCTCTGCCCTTCCTCGCCTCCTCTCCCAGCCAGGGAAATTTTGCAGCCACCCCTGGAGAATGACATGGACTGCTGTGTTCTGGGTGGCAGCCAAGGCCATCTTGATGTCACAGTGACTTAGGAAATAAGACCTGCTTGTGAGTCTTGGTAGGAATGACCACGTTGCATAGTATGGAGACTTCCGTCATGTCATTGACCTGTTTCTCTCTTATCTATTCCTTCCTCCTTCCTGTGAAACCTCAAAACTACATCCTTCCTTGATACAGAACAATTTAATTTTCACTTCTGGAGCTTTGGTCCTGGCCAATGTAGAGACCTAACAAGCTATCTTGAATGGCCATAACAAAATGTCATAGACCGGGTGACTTATAAACAACAATAATAGTGGCTCAGTTGGTTAAGTGTCTGACTTCAGCTCAGGTTGTGATCTCAGGGTCCTGGGATGGAGGCCCAGGTGGGGCTCCCTGCTCAGCGGGGAGTCTGCTTCTCCCTCTGCCTCTCCCACTACTTGTGCGTGCTCTCTTTCTCTTTCTCTCCCTCTTAATAGATAAATAAAATCTTTAAAAAAACAAACATTTATTTCTCACAGATGGGCCCAGGTAGACTGAATGATGATCCAATCTCGAAAGATGAGCAGGCGGTAGCCAGGTCAAGGAGGAGGTGAAGGGAGTCCCAGGTAGAATGGGGAACAAGTGTGAAAGGATGGAGTGAGACCTGAAGCACATTCCAAAGAAAATCAGCCGTGGGTGTGCACCAGTGGCCTGCTGGGGGCGTGGCAAGTTCTCTTCCTTGGGAGCTCCGTGCCTCTCATTGGATTTTTATCCTAAAAATAAAGGCCCAGGTGACTTGCTTGCAGTATTGATTCAGTGAAGCCTTTCCCTCTAACATCCAGAGCTTCATTTTCCCCCTCTTCCCCTTGAATCGCTCCTCTTCCTCTTCCTTCTATCTTGGCAGCACATAAGGAAATGGAAATAGGTCAACAGGCTCTTCTGAGAGCTGATCCCAGAGTTAATAAAAATCAGGATCCCGGGTTGTGGGTGTACTTAAGGGAGACCTCCTCTTTATCATTGTCTTTTCTGGTGATTTGAAGCTGGGGGGAGCCTGCTTCAAATCGTATATTCCAGGTCCACCATTTCTACTGCTTGGTGTTGGGCAAGTTCTGGAACACTTTTGAGCCTCAGCTCCCTTTCCTGTAAAATGGGAATGGGAGAATATCTACCCCATAGAGATGAGAGAATGAGAGAATGCCTGGTGTAGCAAAAGTATTCAACAAATGGTTGTCTTTGTCTTAATTCACATTAAAACTTAAAGTCCCACTCACTGAATAGGGAGATGGTGGCTGTAGAACTTTGTGCCTATCTGGAAAAAAATGGTTGAGAACTGAGTAAATTTGAGAAGGTATAAAGGAAATCCCCTAAGAAAGTCCGGTGTCACTGTCTCTCTGTGTTACCAAAATAAGAAAGAAAAAATGAAGCTGTTATAAGGAAGTTGCTGGCCTCGGTGTCCCCCTCTGTAAAATAAAGGTCTGATTAGATGATGTTTTAAGTTCCTTTCAGGGTTGAGGTGCCTGGTTGGCTCAGCGGGTTAAAGCCTCTGCCTTCAGCTCAGGTCATGATCTCAGGGTCCTGGGATGGAGCCCCACATCGGGCTCTCTGCTCAGTGGGGAGGCTGCTTCCCCCTTTCTCTCTGCCTGCCTCTCTGCCTACTTGTGATCTCTGTGTGTCAAATAAATAAATAAAATCTTAAAAAAAATTCCTTTCAGGGGCAGGTGGCTCAGTCAATTAAGCATCTGCCTTTGGCTCAGGTCATGATCCTGGGGACCTGGGATTGAGCCCTGCATCCGGTTCCCTGCTCAGGGGGGAATCTGCTTCTCCCTCTCACTCTGCCTGCTGCTCCCCCTACTTTTGCTCTCTCTCTGTTAAATAAATAAATAGAATCTTTTTTAGAAAATTCCTTCCAACCATAATACTTTATTCGTTTCAGTTTCCAGAATAATTGCTGCATCATCATTAATGATAATAATGGCATAATGATAAAGATTCAGGACTTCTAAATGACGGTTGCATATTCGAGACCCCAGGAAGCTTTGAACAACTCCTGATGTCCAGGCCCCAAGCAGACATATAAAATCAGAGTCCCTGGCAGGTTGGTGGTGTTATGGGGCAGTCAGGACTGAGGGCTTAGTAAGTCTTGTCTGTAATTTCCAGCTTCTAGCATCCTTTATAGTCAGTCACCTCAACAGGAGAATTAGATGTCACAAGTTAATATCACAATGGCTTCTGTTGTTTGTTTTGAAATCTTTGTTTTTCTCCTGAAAGTGAATAATTAGGCTTCTTAGGGATGTAGGTAATTGCTAGTCCTTGAGTTTCCTTTACCAAAATATTCCTAGCATAAAGACGTATGTTACCAATTATGTTTCTAATTAGAATGGAAATGTGTGTAAAGCTCTTTCATAGAAATGCATACTAAATCTGTTTTAGAGAAACTTACTTGTAAGATTTTTTTTTTTTCTTTTCACTCCGTTCCAATTCAGGCTTTGGCCCTCATTCAAAAGAAGCCACTACAATGAAATATTTTCTGACACTATGTGGAAATAGCTGTCCTTGATGTGTGTGTCTTTATTTATGTCAGGGTTCCTAACAAATCCCACAAATAAAACCTGTTTTTTCAATGAAAAACACTTCAAAATGGGAAGAGGGATGTATGTCATGTTGACCTAAAATAGCATGACCATAATGAGCCCATCATGGAAGGGGCTTTAAAGGCTCAAATCTTCATGGGAAATACTTGTTGATTTTACTTCACTATAATTGGAGGAGAAAATATAGTGGCATTTTAGCCTGATAATTTCTTTTTTTTTCTTTTAGCATGATAATTTCTTAATGTATACTTATTGAACTTCAGTATGTGTGGTCTGGTAAAAATAATTTCATAGAAAAAGAGGTCATGAATCATATGTATGTGTATAAATTTAGGGAGATAACAACTATACACATTATTTTGTGATTTACTTTTTTTTTACTTAGGGGTACCTGGGTGGCTCAGTGGGCTAAGCATCTGCCCTCAGCTCAGGTCATGATCAGGGTCCTGGGATCAAGCCTGCTCAGTGGGGAGTCTGCTTCTCCCTCTCCCTCTGCCCCTCCACCCTGCTCATGCTCTCTCTCTTGCTCACTCTCTCTGTCTCAAATAAATAAATAAATAAATAAATATCTTATGAAAATATAAGTAGATATTCTTCCTTGATTTCTATCATTATTTTAAGGACTACATAATATTCCTAGTTATTAATGTATCAGAACCTACTTAACCAATCTCACTTGAACATTTAGGGTCATTTTCAATTTTCCTATGCGTAACGAACAGCCTTGTTTGTATATCTTCCTGTCTTTGTACAATTATTTCCTTAGATAAATTCATAGAAGTGGAATTGTTGGGTCAAATAGGCTTTGTAATTTTAAGGATTTTGCTATGTTTTGCCAGATTGTATGGAAGCCTATATCAATTTGTACTCCTCTGGGCCCAACTTTCTTGTTCTGCAAATTTTATTTTTAAGATTTTATTTATTTATTTGACAGAGCCACAGCGAGAGAGGGAACACAAGCAGGGGGAGTGGGAGAAGGAGAAGCAGGCTTCCCACAGAGCAAGGAGCCCGACGTGGGGCTCAATCCCAAGACCCCGGGATCATGACCTGAGCCAAAGGCAGACACTTAACAACTGAGCCACCCAGGTGCCCAAATTCTTTTCAACAGAAGAGTAATATGAAATTTTACTGAAACTCTTCCTTTCTGTCTCAGCAAATAACTTCCAATGCCCCCAGGCTCATTCTGCAAAAAGGTAAAACGCTGGGACAGCTGCACGCTTGTTGAAGGAACGAGAGTGGAGATCAGGGGAATGCAGAGGAGAAAGAGGTTGTCAGCAGCGGACTTTGAAGAAATGAATATTTTTTTTCACTTGTCATGTTCTGACCCAACCTCTGAGACAAGAAGCTTTCTCCCAAAGAAGAGGTGAAGTTCGAAAGAAACAAAAGCTAGAAATTCCACTTAAAATTCCGCTGGGGCTCGTATTTGAGATTGGCAGTGCTGAGGCTTTCCAGATGGCTTTGTCTATTCTTTTGAACCTACCTTTTGATCTTATTTAAATTTCCTCCTCGTTTCACCTGTTCTGGGTTTATCGTCTGGAAAACAAGCAGGTGAACATATTAGGTCCTCCTTAAGGCACTGCTAGACCACGGGAAACTCCTGTTCAGATCAGGAATTGTAGAACATGACTCCATACTCCACCTTTATGGGCAAGTTAAACAACAGAGAATTTTATGCTGGGATTTATGGCACAAACTTGTAGCAGGCACACTGTGAGGTGGGAGGGGAATTTAAACAAGGAAAATCTCTGCCTGTAATATTGATTCAAGATCTCCAATTGATGGAAAAAACAGGTCAGGATTTTATTCTGGAAATTGCCTGTGAGTTAGACAAGGGGCAGGAAAACATAAATATTATAAACACATCACCTCTCCTTCCCCCATATTTTGGTTCTCCTTTTTCAGATGAGGCCATTTCTAGCTTTCTAGTCAGTCTGTATACCAAAATGATCGAAAAGCACATAATTAGCTGCTTCGGCAAACTTTATCCCTATTAATTTCGGGGGGTGGGGGAAGAAAAGAGGAGCATGTGTCGGAGCGAGGGGACAAGACTCCTACATTTTCTAAAAAATTGACCTACACCTTATGTATCCGTCCTTACAGCCCATAAAAGCCAGCACAAAAGAGAGCACCAGCTGGAATCATTCAGGGAAAGTGATGCCTTTCAAAGACCCAGCTAGCAGCAGGTGAAATATACATTAGGGGTTCTTTTATTCCTCAAATAATACTTATTTTCAGCGGGAAACAATATGGTTCTTATATAGTCAATAAAGAGCAAATTCAGGGCTTTTGCTCTTTGGCCAGCGCGGCTGATGATTTTTGATGACTCCAGCATCACCCATCACCCATGGAGCTCAAAAAACACTGGACTCAAATACTGGAAGACATGGGTCCTTGTTTGGCAGACCTGATTCTTTAGACCCACACTGAGGTCCAGAGGCACGTAGCCTAAGGGCCAGAATAATTTCAAAGTCTTGGGTTGCTGGTACACTGGTTGTTTGGAAAATGGCTTCACTGGACTTGAAAGGCTTTCTTCGATCCTTGTTCATTTGTTTAGCTATGCTCCCATGTTTATGGTCCAGGAGGATTTGAGTACATTGTCTTATTTCTCCTAGTAACATCTTTGCTTAGGAGTTACAGTTATTTCCATTCTAAATACAGATGGGTGCTGGTGGTGGATAGATAGGGGAGAAGCAGCGAGTCCCTAACTTGTCCATTTGCCTTGAGGGTTCAAGGACTCCAGGAAAGGTCAACAGTGTTCAATGCTGGGAGAAATCAGACTGTATGCTCCTCGAGGGGGTCTTGCTGGTTCTGTTCTCTACTGTTCTCTCAGTGTCTGGCTCACAGTAGGATCATAATAAGTGTATCATGTTGCCTGAGATCAAGCAGTGTAGCGGGGAATGAAACCACTGGTTTTGACAACAGCGAGAAGGAAAGCATTAGTTTCCTCTGAGGAGAGATGCTCAGGGGCTTAAGAATATGAAAAATGGTTCCCACCGTTAATTTCTACTTTTTTACCTATGTGCACTGCAGGCTAGAAGGGAGCAAGAGGTAGCTTGTTACTTGAGTTACATGAGTCATCATTGCTGAGGAGTTGGAGTAAACTCAATTTCAGAGCCCAAGGGCTTTCCTCCATGCTCTTTGTTAAACACAGAACAGGGAGTAGGATCTTTTTTTTTTTTTTAAAGATTTTATTTATTTGACAGAGAGAGATCACAAGTAGGCAGAGAGGCAGACAGAGAGAGAGAGGAGGAAGCAGGCTCATTGCCTAGCAGAGAGCCCGATGTGGGACTCGATCCCAGGACCCTGAGATCAGGACCTGAGCCGAAGGCAGAGGCTTAACCCACTGAGCCACCCAGGCAGCCCCAGGGAGTAGGATCTTAACTGAAGAGGAGATGCAAGGCTTAGAGCAGGGGTTCTTGAACTTGAGCATACATCAAAATCACCTGGAGAGCTTGTTGAAACACAGATGACTGGGCCCTGCTTCTGGAGTTTTCTGACTCAGTGGGTGTGGGGAGGGCCTGAGAATGTGCATTTCTGACAAGTTCCTGGGTGATGCGTATTACCCCCCCCACCCCCCAAGACCAAATTTTGAGAGCCAATGGCTTAAAGGAAAAAGCACTCATACTGAAGTCAGATAAAGCTAGAATACTGTCTTGGTCATTGACATTGGTCATTGACTACTGACCTTGGTCAGGTCAACTTTGCTCAGCCTCATTTACAAAATAGTGACAATATCCCCTGCAGAGGCCTGTAGTGAGGACAAAATAAAATAAAGGGAGTAAGATGGCTGGCCCACTCCAACGATTGACACCTTCTGCCCTCAGTCCTTTTGTGGGATCCTCATACCGAGCAGTGTCTGTGGGTTTATGTCTATGTGAGCTGGGTTTCTGCTGTACTGATTTCACATAGCCACTTATTTATAAATCCCAAGTATTTCACCATTACTAAACATTTATGATGTGAGTGACACAGTGTGAGACGATTTTTACATTACATAGAACATTGAAAATATTTCTCTTTAACAAATGAGGGTAAGTAACTTGCATACAAACCCACAGCAAGGAAGGGGCAGAGCTGTGTTCAGACAAGGGCCTTCTCCCCACCAACCCCTTGACTTCTGTGTTAGAGTGGTTCCTGGATTCTCTATGGGCAGAAGATGCCAGGATCGTTAGGTCCTTTTCTCTAATTCCTCACTCACATGGTACATCTGTCTATGTAAGAATCATATCTGAGAGAATTGAGCAATTATTCTGAGAATCTGAGTGAAAGGGGTAGGATCTTTTGTGTATCTTTTAAGCCAGACCCTGTCTTATTCTTCCCCACCATGGTGCATGGAGGAGCTCAGCAAATGTTTGTGGTATTAGCAAATGAATTAAAGGCTCAGATCGAATGGCAATCTCCCTGGGCCTTGATAAGTATGGGGCTTCCTCCTTAAATGATCACCATGGCTTGCCTCTTTACTATTCATACACAACCAACTGATACTGACACCCAAACAGTTGAATAGTTTTTTAGGTCTTGGATTTGGAAAATGATAAGTAGTTGTTATTAACTTCCCTTTTCTGGATAATTTGCACTCCTGGTTTGATTTACCAGACTCATTTGAAAAAGCAAATCAGGGATCCCTGCCGTGAAAAGACCCAGTCTGATTACTTACAGGTAAAGTTTTAGTTCCACTCTGCTAAGATTACCTGAATCCTTTGATACTTAAATCTTGTGCTCTAGAGAGGTAGTTCTCAAACTTTTTTTTTTTTTTTTAAGATTTTATTTATTTGACAGAGAGAGAGATCACAAGCAGAGAGAGAGAGAGAGGAGGAAGCAGGCTCCCTGCCTAGCAGAGAGCCTGATGTGGGACTCGATCCCAGAACCCTGAGATCAGGACCTGAGCTGAAGGCAGAGGCTTAACCCACTGAGCCACCCAGGCAGCCCAGTTCTCAAACTTAAAAAAAAAAAAAATTAGTCACTTACTCCACAATCCCTTGTTCTTCCATAAAAACCTCTAGCAAATCAGAATAGAAAATTGCTCTGAACAAGGCAGGCCACAGGGATGGGCTATCAGGGTGGCAAGGCTGCAAACAGCAGGCTTGGGCAGGGCTGCGGAGTGGCAGTCATCCAAAGATGCATGGCAAATTGCCCACCCCTGCTAGCTGGCATTCCTGAGGGCAGCAGTGACCTCTCCACGGAGATGTCTGCAAATAGCAGTCAGGGATGAAGTGGGGGCCTGTGGATAGTGGTCTGAAAAGGTGGTGGTCCTTATGCTTTTTTATCATATGCACCGTAGGTCACGGCTTCCAACCTCAGTCTCACTCTTTTATCAACACCAAGTGTTCCAAGGATAAGTTTTAGTTGTACCACAGATATCTGGGAAAAGAGTGACATTTTTTTCTAAAAAATAACAATTTCCCATATGTGACACTCAGCCAGTATGTATCCGTTAATTACTGGCGGTGTCTATTCTAAATGGTCAGCACTTGTAGTTACCTGTGGTTGAATATTTTGAATATCACATAACAGTAACATACAGTTACTACAG
Organism: Lutra lutra; assembly: GCF_902655055.1. Taxonomy (NCBI): domain Eukaryota; kingdom Metazoa; phylum Chordata; class Mammalia; order Carnivora; family Mustelidae; genus Lutra; species Lutra lutra. Next base: position 92,757,829 of record NC_062285.1, read on the forward strand.
ATAACTGTAATAGAAACCACTAAAGCAATTTTTATTTCTACATTTTGCAATACCAGTGGGGTGATGACATGGCATGATTTCCTAACATTATGCCAACATTGTACTCTTGTTTGCTATTGGGCTGGTGACAATGGATTACATGGTGATTATACTTCAGCTACTAGACTCAGAAAATGTCCAGTGGTGTGACACAGGCCAGGAGAGGCACAAAAGGAAGCACCAGCTTTTGCTCAGAGTCCAGTCAGAAAACTCTCCAGCTGTGCAAGCTCCCTCATTCTTTTCTTCCACTTCCAGGTCATAGGCAGCAAAGCAAAGCAGACAAGACCCAGGGTACTCAGCAGACAGAGAGTCCTTTCCCTGGCTAACACATAAGGCAGGCAGCCAGCATTTTATGGGGGCTATTAGAGAAAAATAATTTTCAGTTGGCAAAGGTAACTCTTAAATTGAACTTCCATCAGTTGCATGGCATATGAAGAAACTAAGAATATTTGACAATAATTGAAGGAGCCTTGATTCAAGATAACATTCAGCACAGACTGGCATAGGACGAACACACTCTGTGGCACAGTGTCACATCCACAGAACCTGGGAGGAGAGGCATCCCATCCAGGGCCATCCAAGCACTCAATTGTTGTGTCCATAAACTGTCCCTTGACCACTGCTACCAAGCTGGTCCCATGCTCCGTGCGCTATCCCAGCCTGGCAGCATAGAACATACAGACAATTTCTCTAACAAGGTCTTTACACTAACTGAAACAAGTAAAGTAAGATGCCTTTTCTCTTTTTAATAGAACTGAATGAAAAATGGAATTCAGAACCATGTAAATAAGCAAGGTAAATACATTCATTTCTCCAAGAATACAAGAAGAGAAAATGACATTTCTAAAGTATACATTTATAGCTAAATTTGGACTCACATATATGAGGCCATTACTCTCTCATGAATTATTTGCTTGGAGGATCTGTCAGATTGTACCCTGGCTTCAATTCCTGAGAGATCTTTGGAGGCAAAACACAAAATCATAGTATGTCAACTAATTTTTTATTAAGAAAAGTGAACAGATGAAAAATTCTCTGCTTTGTATTTTTTTCGGATTACTTTTAACACAGGTGGAATATTTTTCCAGTTTAACTCAACAGACACTTATTGGACTATTGTTATATACTTGGAATCATGTTAGCTGATAGAAAGATGGCTGATAGGGGCGCCTGGGTGGCTCAGTGGGTTAGAGCCTCTGCCTTTGGCTCAGGTCACGATCTCAAGGTTCTGGGATCGAGCCCCGCATCAGGCTCTCTGCTCGGCGGGGAGCCTGCTTCCTCCTCTCTCTCTCTCTGCCTGCCTCTCTGCCTGCTTGTGATCTGTCTGTCAAATAAATAAATAAATAAATAGGAAAAAAAATTCGTTTAAAAAAAAAAAGAAAGATGGCTGATAGAAGCCACATAACACAACACTTTGGGCTCAGGGGGTTAAAAGCCTCTGCCTTCGGCTCAGGTCATGATCCCAGGGTCCTGGGATCAAGCCCCACATCGGGCTCTCTGCTCCATGGGGAGCCTGCTTCCTCCTCTCTTTCTGTCTGCCTCTCTGCCTACTACTTGTGATCTCTGTCTGTCAAATAAATAAATAAAATCTTAAAAAAAAAGATAACTTATTAAGTGTGTGTGTGTCTATGTGTATACCTTTATTCTTGTATTAGGTTTGTATGTGTCGGTGAGAACAGGGCTGGAGAAAAAAAAAAAACCAACTTTTTTTTTTTTTAAGAAAGTATTGAAGTTCTCTGATTTCAAAAAGATTAAGAAAAAACTTTCTGAGGGACTGGTGGAATTTTCACAAAGGACCTCCCAAACCCATCCCACTCTCGTGCTATCCCTTCTTGTGCACCCCAGGACACAACAGTCTCTTTGAGAGTACATTCTTCCCTTTGGTCTAATACAGGTGCTTTCTGTCTTTGGAGTCACCCTCATAGGGATCCACTTGGCCCCAGGGAGACTGGGTGTCTTCAGAGAGCTAATGTTCTCTTTCTCTCTTCCTTCCTCTTAGCTACCAATCAAAGTGAAGTCCAAAGCAATTTTTTGTTGTTGTTTTTTAAGTTTTTATTTAAATCCCTATTAGTGGACATACCATATAATATCAGTAGGATGTGTACTATGTATTGAGTCAATACTTCATCCAACACTGCTCATCACAAGTCCAAAGCAATTTTTAAGGGAAAGAGAATGAAATTGATCACATTCTAGAAAGGAAAAGATTTAAAAAGAGAAAGAAAAGAAGGCAACTTTGAAAACCGTTCATCTGACAAAGAACAAACTAAATAGTAAGTAGATGGGAAAACCAGGCATTCCCCTGATTTGGTGAAGAATTCAACTGTGATGGCCAAGATGAGACTATCAGCCTCTAGTGTGTACAGTTGTTTCTCAGTGTTGATTCAACCCTGTGGTTATTTAAAAAAAAAAATCCGAGTACTTAGGGGATAAACTGAGTCAATAGACGACAACTTTTCAGTCTGCAGTTGCGTTACAGTCCAGTCCCTGTGGGCCACCTGGGGGCAGCATGTGACTCCTATGCCTTAAAATTCCGTCTCCCCTGGCTTCCTTGTCTCCACAAGGTCCGAGAGACCACCCAGTCCTGGGGGAGTGTGTGTACGTCCGTGTGTGAGGTCTTCCTTTCCTGGCACCGCCACCGAATACAAATTCCACAGGCTCTTCCTGTGAGCACTTGGGTGTTCATCTCAGGCATATTTACCAACGTTCCTCATCTCCTGTCTCCTTGTTGAGTTTGTGCACCGAGACACAATCTAATTTATAATGGTTGGTGGTCAGATTATGAAACCATAGCTCCTCAAAGGAAGTCTTTGGGGTCAGAGTGAGAGAGTCCATTGAAAATTACTGAGAACTATTAGGAGCGCTGAGTTCTGTTCCTAATTGTTCCAAAGTCCCACCCTGTGACTAGACCAGGAGATTTCAGTGTTTCCTGGTGAACATTTTGGGGGCTTGGAAACTTAAAAATTCCTCTGGGGTGAAAAAGAGTGGTTGCACACCTCACCACCACCACCACCGCCACCAAAGAATCCCAAGGTGCTGACCCGGATGGCGACCTCATCTGATCTAAACTCCAGCAGAGGATGTGTGGGAACCCAGGTGCCCTAATGGTTCCCATTTATTCAACATGCATTACTGAATGCCTACTGGATGCTAGTCACATTGTGGGTACCAGGGTGGGCGGGAAGAGGGATTAAAAAGTAAGAATGTGTTTCCTGTTTTCCTATGGGAATGAGAAACATAAATCCTGAAAAGCTTTAGATCTACAGACGTTCTCAGCACATAGAGCAGGGCTGGTCCACAGTGGTGATCAGTAATGTTAAACTGAATGAGGACCTGACTCTTATGGTGCACCTAAGTTTCACAACTTTCTTTAAACATCACCGATTCTCTGTAGTGTATATAGATTTTTTAAAAAATCCTGGAATTCTGAGAATTCCTGGAATTCTGGGGAACAAAGAGAAGATTGTCAGGTTGAAGGGACTTTGGTCCTTGGCTTTGTAGACCATTTATAAAGTGGATGGCTCTGTGGTTGACCAAACCACAGATGAGTTCCTTAGGGACCAACGTGGAATGCATATCTGAGGCTTGCTGGCGATTAGGCATGTTCTAAAACGATTTGCTTGTTAAGCACTGTGCTAAAAACATAGTGTCCTAGAAGTCCATCCTGGAACCTAGAGTTACTCCAGAAAAAAAATCCTCTCTAAAGACTAATAGACTCTAAACTGCTTTGCAGTGAGGAAGTGAATGTTCTTAATAAGGAATCCATGTGAGTAAGGGATGACTTTGGAATAATTGTCAGAGAGACCAGGAATGATCCCGTCTTAGGTGCCTTGTTGCGTCCTCTTAGGGTTCATGTTCCTTTCCTCCAGAGCACAGGCCATAGTGTGTAGGTAACATTCTATCCATGTGATTGATTACTGCGCACCATCCCCCCCTAGTCTCCATCAGTACAGGGACTGCATGTGTCCTTAGTCACCACTGAGTCCCTGGAACCTAGTATAGTACCTGGCACAAAGTTAACACTAAGCAAATATAGAACTTCTGTGAATGGATTTATATTCTACCTAAGAGCCATAATGTCACTAGGTCAGTAAGCACACCTGCTTCTATTAGCCTTGTCAACTTGCAATTCTGCCCACTCCCTAACACTATTGAAAAAAATAAGACATATACACATATGTATATATATTATAGACACATGCATATATACATATACACATATTATATATACACACACACACACACATATATATATATACATACCTGTGTGTGTGTGTGTGTGTGTGTCTGGCAAAATCATAAAAAACAGCAAACTGAGACAAATATATGCTGTACATATGATAACATATGAATACCCTTATTGTACAGTGGGAACTATCACTTAAATAAAATTAAAAGAGAGAGAATCTGGCTATTTCGAAGTTGCAAGTAGCCTCCTTGTGTCTAATATGGCTGCACACTGGGATTATCTTCAGAGCTTGAACAAACCCTGAGGCCTGGTCTCACCTCCAGACATTCTGCTTTAATTGGTGGAGTGTGGTCTGGGCATTTGGAGGTTCCAGGAACAAGCCACATGATGTCGATATGGAGCTATGGTTGTAAGGTACTGATCAAAATGCAGACGTACATCATTCTGGAGCAGATTCTGTTGCTTTTGTGAGGAATCACTCTAAATCAAAGGCAGTTGTTACCCTTCGCCCCCTAAGAAGTGCTTCAGGAAAGAGGATCTTTCCTTGTGGCTTGACAAAGAGGACAGGTTGGACAAAGTGGTACCTAGGATCCTTTCAGGAGGGAAGCAATCAAGACTTTGACCCTTAATTTTTGGAGATTCAACCTTCTAGTGTATCAAGATGGTTTCAGTGAAGCTCCACTAAGGAGGAAAAGATCCCAGAGTATCCCAAGAAGAGCTTTTCCTGAGGGAAGGGAGAGTCTGATAATCAGTATCAATATGAGACCACATTTATAGCAGTAATGATCAAAACAGTGACAGATTGTTTCAGTACTCTTTTACCCAATGTAATTTGTTGACCTGGTTCAGTTGTTTGGCCTAAAGTAGGTGGCATGCAGCACAGACAGTACTGTCTGGGTGGCGTGGGCTGGGAGAGTGTCAGTTCTCTCATGGAAAGATGGTTAGTAGGTTGGCAAAACACAAGCAGATGTACATCCCTTTCCCAGCTAGTTTGTGAACTCCTTGAGGACAATGCTGCTGGGTTCCACAGCTTCAACTTTCTATGAAGATATTAAGAGTATGGTTAATTATCCCAGCTTGCCCCCCCTTTTTTTTTCAGCCAAGGTTTAACCTCAGATGCTTAGTTTCCTTGCCTCTAAATAATTTTCTTGGACTTGTGAGTGATACCTCATTGGAATGAGGAAAAGTCTTTCCCCACAGGTACCTTCTATGTGCTAAATGAGAAAGGTTAGCAATACCTCAGCCATGATGTTCAGCCTCTGGGACTCTGAACAATGGGGATAGAGGCTGCTGGCACCACCAGTGGAAGACAGAATTCAATCCAAGTCTCAACAAACCTTGGAGTCCTTTGCATGTTCTTAGTGAGTCTGAATGAGTGTCACTTCAGATGTGGTGAGAAGCCGAAATGGAAACTATTACATCAAAACATTTCATTTGGTGGGGGGGACTGTTCGGAAAATTTTTAATTTTTTTAAGGAACAAAGAGAAGTTGATGAAAGGATTTGAGGTTATAATGACCAAAGTCTCTGCTGCCTGCCTTCCCTCCCCCACCCTTCTTCCAAAATGGAGAAAAGAAATGAAGCCAGAGAAATGTCTTAAATATTGTAAGTCTGGCAGACCTAGCTTTTAGCTAGGATAGCATGTAGTGGTAATACCTTTTAATTACAGCTGTATAATTATAAATAGGAAAGAAATTAAAAGATGAAGATGCGGTTTGTAATGAAATTACCATAAATACCATGGCAAGCTTTAAAGTCATCATGAAAATTCATAACACAAAAACATGAATGTGGAGGCTAACTTCTACCAAGACTAGAATTAAAATTCTGTGGATTCGTGGTCTTCCTTGTTAGCTTGGTATTTCCTCCTAAGTACACATAGGCACCATTAGTCATGCAGACACAAACAGACCTTTAAAAAGTCAGAATCCTTATTGGCAACTTTTAAGTTCCCTATTTAGGGAAGCTGACATAGAAATGACTGGGTTCCAAAGATAAGTGGAGCCATCAAAAGAAATCTCATCAAGCTGCTGGCCATTTTTGATTACTTCTCCTGTTGAAATCATGCATGTATTTTGTTCGTGATGCATGGGTTTATCTTGCAGTCTTTATTTAAAGACCCATTTTACCTCCCCTGAACTGACAAGTTTCTATGATTAAGGGGAGGGGATCATAATTGCAAACTGCTGCATTGGTCCTGGGACCAATAATCTAAGCTATCAGATCAGAACTCTTGAACAATTTATATCATCTTTCAGTGCCTTGCTTTCCTTACAGGTTAGTTCCTATTTGTTAAAATACTGATAATGAGATCGACATCATGAGGTCAATTTCCATAAGCCTGTTTGATAGCAGCAAACTACTAAGACATCTTGAAAACATGAAACCTTGATCAGAAGAGAGATCAGGTAAGTGAGTTTGGCTCACTCTTCTGCAAACTTTTCTCCAACATTGTGAAAATGTTTAATATGTGTCCTAATCATGGTATATTGTGTCCTCCTTTTGCACCCAACAAGAGGGATTTTTTTCTTTTTCTAAACCAAGAACAATTATTTTGTCACTTCTTTACTACCATTGGCTTATCACCTGGTACAACGAATTAAGAGGTATGTTTTTATGTCTGTGCTATTCATAAGAAGTTATGCTGTGATGACTATATAAGATTAAAGAAAGGATAGAAAAGTTAGTTTGAAGATGCCGGAGGAAAGTGTTGAGAAAAAAGCAAATTAGAGGAGGACTTGTATACTGGAATTTTTTTTTTTTAATCCAGTGGATAATGGAGAGCCATTGAGGGGTTTAAGTGTGAAAGTGACATAATGAAAGTGGCATTTTGGGATAAATTGAAAGGGGGATAAATAGGGAACTGGTCACTGCCTTCCCTAAAGACAGTGTGAGACAAGAATAGAGTGACATTTTTTCCTTAGCTTGAAGCTGTGGGAAAGCTAGAACCCAGCTACTAATACCAAAGGTGGGTGGAAGGTCTAGCTCCTGAAGATCCTCTCTTCCTTCCTCCCTCTGTCTCCACCCAGTGGGCTAGGTGATTCCAAGTGAGGAATGCTGCTCCCTAAGCATTGCAACACCCCAGATGGAAGGAGAAGGAGGTGCTTGGATAACGGGGCTACCTAATTGGGAGTGTGGGTAGTTGTGTGTGGTAGTGCTGGTGGATTTTGAAATGGCCAAGAAGAGGTGGTCTCATTCCTCCATACCTCTTTCTAAACTCTCAGGAAATGATCAACACATACTAGGTGACCTTGGTTTGCACCTCCATCTGGTGCCAAATTGCTAGCCAGTTGTTATGCTGAACTCATTGTAGGGAAATAAGGAGAGATTGGAAGAGTTGGATTGTCATAAAAAGACAACAAACTAAACAATTGATAATAAAGAAAGTTGGAATTAATGGCTTAGAAAGCACAAGAATAAAAAATAAATATAATATACATTCTCAAAGGAAAAAATATCAGAAATAGAAACAGAAATGAACAGTCTAAAGGAGATCCAACCAGAGATATTAGGTAAAAGGAAGGTGTTGGAACACAACTTGGGTCCTCGCCAATGTGACTGGGGTCGTGTCAAATCCTGTGAGAAAACTCCAGGAGATGGAGGGCAAGAGTCTTCCTGGGCCGACACCCAGATTAAACATGGGAGGATCCTGGAGTTTTCATGTCCTCCTTTAGATAATCTGATAAGTGTGGAGAATCCTTAACTTGCTCTTGTCATTTAAAGGTAAGAGATAATCTTTGTTGCTCACTTATCTCACTGGATTGCCTGCATGCAAAGCACATCTCACATGTAGCCCATGCCCTGCACATAAATCTATATCCTGTTTGTAATTTGATCTTATGGAAGGCATCAAAGAAGTGATTGTAAGAAATAAAGTCATCTACTGATCATCAGTCAGTAGTCCCCCCATCATTTCGGCTCCTATCACCAGGATCCCCACCTCATGAAGGTGACAGGAAGGCAAGAGATGAAATGAGAATCCCGGTAGATGGATGGAATTGTAGAATGGAAACCTTGGATAGAGTAATGAATGGGTTGGAAACTGAGCCCTTAGGTATCAGAAAGATAATAAAGAGCAGGATTAGATAAAAGAAGAGTTAAGAGATAGGGAATATGGAAGTGCCAATATAATAAGGATCCTAGAATGGGAGAAAGTGGGTGAAGAAATATTTTAAGAATTATGACTATTTATATAAAAAATGTGAATAAAGGTTTTAGATCAAAAAGACTTTTAGAGTGTCATACAGTAGAGATAAAAATCAACACTAGCCATATTATAAAGATATTTAAGAACTTACAAGACAAAGAAAAAGTTCTAGATGATTTTTTAAAAAAATGCTAGATGATTCTTGACAGGAAGATCAGATGACCTCAAAAGGAACAAGAATAATCTGTCATCACACTTCTCAACAGCAACACTGGATGCAAGAAGACAGTGGAGTAATACATTCAAAGCACAGGAACGTTGCTCCTGGGATTTTATACCCTGATGAACTATCACTGAAATGCAAGAGATGAAATGAAGATATTCTTATATATACAAAGTCTGAGAATGTTTACCTCCCAAAGGCATGCTTCAAAATGCTGGGGGAGGACAAAGACTCATTCCAGGAGAATGCTAAAAATATAGAAAGTATACTGATCAGTGCCCAGGCAGAAAAACAGATCATTTTAGATTGTTCAAGCTGACAGGGGATTTAAAGCAGCGAGGCAATTATAAAGACATTGGAAGACCTAGAGCAGCAAAAAGGAAAGGACATTCTACTGAGAGCTCAGGGAGCTGCTTCCACACCTGGGCTAGAGCCTGTGTACCCACACTCACTGTGGCCAATTTTGGAACCAGTCCTGCGGGGAACATGGAGTCACCAAATCTGCTAGAACTATGGGGCTGCCACTCTGCAGAGCTGCTGCTCTGTAGCCAGTGTGCCATCAGAAAGAAACAGGATGGCTCTGACCTTTCTTCCAGCTGCTGCTGACCAGATGCAGGTACCTCCCACTGGCTAATGAGAATTTAGCTGGCAAGGAACTCTGGGTATTTTCAGGCTTCCCGCTGGCTGCCCTTCTCCACAGAATAGAATGGCGAGTGTGAGGTCAAGAACCAAAGACAAATAACTGACCTAGGAACTAAGGGTGTGTAAATAAATGAGAAAAGTTAATTCCTGTCTAGGGGCACCTGGGTGGCCCAGTCGTTAAGCTTCTATCTTCAGCTCAGGTCATGATCCCAGATCCTGGGATGGAGTCCACACTGGGCTCCTTGCTCAGCAGGGACTCTGCTTCTCCCTCTCCCCTGCCCATGCTTGCTCCCTTTGTGTCAAATAAATAAATAACATCTTTGAAAAAAAAGTTAATTCCTGTCTAAAAGAGCAAAGAGAAAAGACAAGAAAGCCACATCTATATTAATCCAGAACAAAAATGAGCAATACCAATATTTCAAGGAAGTGACAGGGTGCTAAGGTGCCTCTCTGTTCTGGGTGAAGTCATAGATACTGGAAAATGTAAGAAATTGATCGTGTTCTATCTCACTAGTTGTTGGAGAAAATGTAGTAGCTAAGGCAATGGTTAAACAACACTTTACAGACATGAGAATAGCAAATATAAAATTGAATGGCTCCCATATTGGGAAGAATATGGTGAAAAAGGAACCCTCTTGCACATGGGAGCAAACTGGAAGAGGCACCATCTGGCAGCACTTAGGGGATCTGAAGATCCAGCCAGCTCGTTCCCAGGAATATGTTCCAGAGAATCACTTGCAACATACTGATAAGGGGACATGAACAATGATGTCCATTGCTGCATTGTTTGTGGTAGCAGACAGGCAGAGGGTAAGAACCTAGGTATCTATAATTGAGATTGAATAAGGAAAACATGGGGATGTATACTATAGGATATGAACTAGGTAGCTAAGAACATTATGGATAGACAAAAAGTGTTAAGTAAAAATTATAGGATATAGAATAAGTGGTATAGAATGATATTACATATGAAAAATTAAATACACACCCACACACAAAATCTCTACATAACTTTTAAGGATACTGTAGTGGGTTGAATGGTGGCCTCCCAAAAGACATGGCCACATCCTGAAATTTGTGATTTTCTTTTCTTTTTTGGAAAAAGATCTTTGCAGATGTAATTAAGTGAAGATGTTAAGATGAGCTCATCTTGGATTATCTGGGTTATCTGAGTCCAATGACAAGTGACCTTAATAAGAGATACAAAGTAGAGACAAACTGAGTTCAGATGGCCATGTGAAGACAGGCAGACATCAGAGTAAAACAACCATTGTTTTAAGCTACTACGTTGGAGATAATTTGCTACAAAACGCCACAGGAAACTAATACCTATCCAAGAGCATGTATTTGTACATGTTAGAGGGGGTGTCTATGTGGATAGGAGGTAATGAATGTGGGGCAGGCAAATACAGAGGGAAGCATTAAGGCAGTAAGATAAGAGATGGGACTTGCACACACTGAAGAGACCGTATGTCACAACTGATTCCCTTAACCTGAGGTTTTAAAAAGTTCAAAAACTTTCCTGGGGTGCCTGGGTGGCTCAGTCATTAAACATCTGCCTTTGGCTCAGGTCATGATCTCAGGGTCCTGGGATTGAGCCCCATGTCGGGCTCCCTGATCAGTGAGAAGTCTGTTTCTCCCTCTCCCACTCCCCCTACGTGTTCCGTCTCTCACTCTCTGTCAAATAAATAAATAAAATCTTTTTAAAAAAAGTACTTTCCTGTCTCAACTTACCATATCCTTTGAAATCTAGAAGGATGACATATTTTCTTTTTCAGTTGAGGTTTTTACTTTTATTATTATTTATTTTTGTAAAGATTTTATTTTTTTTATTTGAGAGAGAGAGAGAGAGAGAACTCAAGCAGGGGTGGCTGTAGGGGCAGAAGGAGAGGGAGAAGCAGGCTCCCTGATGCAGGGCTCAATCCCAGGACTCTTGAGATCATGACCTGAGCTGAGGGCAGAAGCTTAACGAACTGAGCCACCCAGTCATCCCTGGGGGTTTTCCTTTTAAAGAATTATCTTGGGGCGCCTGGGTGGCTCAGTGGGTTAAGCCGCTGCCTTCGGCTCAGGTCATGATCTCAGGGTCCTGGGATCGAGTCCCACATCGGGCTCTCTGCTCAGCAAGAAGCCTGCTTCCTTCTCTCTCTCTCTCTGCCTGCCTCTCCGTCTGCTTGTGATCTCTCTCTGTCAAATAAATAAATAAATAATCTTTAAAAAAAAAAAAAAAAAAAAAAAAGAATTATCTTATCTATAAGATTTGATCATTCTTCATAATAATTTGGAAGAACTTTTCATATTATATAAGACATATTAATTACAAATATATTAGCAAATACATTAGCTATAAATATGTCCTATAGGATATATTAGCTGAAAATAAATACTTTTAAATCTGTTGCTTAACTTTTGAATTTCGTGTTATTTTTTGACCTACAGAAGCTTGGGGCTTTTTCTGTAAATTTGTAATTTCTATGTATGTTTATCTGGATCATAAAGTGAGCCTCAGGGGAGCCCACTTTCTCTACATACTTTCTTTTTCTTTTCCTTTTTTAAAAATTTATTTATTTGACAGGCAAGAGATCACAAGTAGGCATAGAGGCAGGCAGAGAGAGAGGGAGAAGCAGGCTCACTGCTGAGCAGAGAGCCCGATGTGGGGCTCAATCCCAGGACCCTGGGATCATGACCCGAGCCGAAGGCAGAGGCTTTAACCCACTGAGCCACCCAGGCGGCCCTCTACATACTTTCTGTACCCGATATACTTGCACGCATATGTTTGATCTAGAAGTCACAGAAAGACAATTCAGCAGAGAAGGAAGTAGTTGCTCTTGATTTGAAATCTTCCCTAGTAAAATTTCTGCAACAAATATTAACCCTAAGGTGCGGTTGGCATCAATGATGTCCCTTCCATTTGGTGTGTTTCATTTCTCTCTCTCATTCATAGCCTTACTAAAAGGTGAACTTTAGAGCTTCTCTGGGAAATGCTCTTGACATTGACAAGATAATGAATAGGGACACAGGCAATGATGGCCTTTAGCATCAACAATGGAGACGATTCAAATGTGGGTTCCCTAGAACATGACTTTCTGCTGATGTGCTACTGTTATTTCCTGCCATTCTGTTTGGCTCCGGGAATTGATCCTCTACTCCTTGGTGTCCTCTGACCATTTTCTGGTGGTCTCTGCACTAGTTTCCTGTGGCTGCTGCAACAAATTACCACAGATTTACTGGCTTAAAGCAACACAGATTTCCTATTGTGTTACAGCTCTGGAGGTCAGCGCTCCAAAATCAGGTTCCCTGGGTTAAAGCTAAGGGGTTGGCGGGGCTGGCTTCTTCTGGAGACTGAGGAGAGAATGGGTTTTCTTGCCCTTTTTCAGCTTCTTGTGGCTGTCTGTGTTCCTTAGCTTGCGACCTTTTCTCCATCTTCAAAATGCATCACTCCAAACTCTGCTCTCTCATCACGTTGCCTTCTCCACAGGCTCGGAGTCTTCCTGCCTCCCCCTTGTGGGACCCTTGTGATTACAGTGGGCCCATCTGGTTACTGCAGGCTTGCTCTCTCCACCTCAGGGGGAGATGTCCTCTTTGCTGTGTAACAAAGTAACATTGCCAAGTTCCAGGGATTAGGATGTAGACATATTTGGGGGCCCTTATTCAGCCTACCACAGCAAGCACATTCTAAACCTCCTTCTGCCCATAGTGCTATGGGGCCTCAGATCCTCCCTGTTGCCAGAAGCTCTCATCTGTATGCCTGGGTTGACAGCTGAGTGTCTGGTACCCCTACAAAGTATAGACTCCATTACAACCCATCTTTGGCCCAGACTGTAGAGTTCGTGTTCTTCCTTGGTTTCTTTTCTTGTTTATGACCCCAGGTTGACATTTGGATGAGCCTTGGCAGCCTCCTACCCTCCAGCGGACTGCATGTTGTCCTCTCATTATCAACCACAGGAGAGAAAACGTCTCCCACTGAAAGTCCCACTGGGACTCCTCTGGGTCCCAATGATGCCACTCGTCCCTGGACTAGACGTGCCTACGTGTGGGCACTGGGTGTTATCCAGCCAAGTTCTCCTTACCTGCCCTTGGTCACACTGCACTCAGTATCATTAACTCCTGGTTATTCCTTGAGGCTGAAGACCACAGCACACTCAGTCTCACTTCGTCCCAGCTGCTACCCACCTCTTCCCTCACTGGGTCATCGAAGTCTCATCTTATCCTGCCCCAGGTCCATCGGAGTTATGTCAGTTTGCAACCACATTGTGAAGGCTCCTCCCTTGGGAAATACCTCTGAATTGAGCTATGCTTTTTAATATTTTCTTTTTAGATTTCTAGAACTGTAACATGAGGTTGCTGTCAGTTCCCTGGGGGTCCATGGGGATGAGTTCTCGGGGCAGGATGCTGCCCTGGTGAACTGCTCACGATGCTCTTCTGCACCAGCCTCTCTCTTTCAAATCCATCCTTACCCCGTTATCCTTACTAGTTATCCTTTGCTGGGTAACAAATGACCCCCAAACCCAGCAGCTTCAAACAACGAATATTTGTTCTCTCACAGCTTCTATGGGTTCAGAACCTGTAAGGTAAGCCTCATCTGGGGACCTCTGAGTTCCCATCTCTTGGAAGGCTACCATCAAGGAACTGGCCAGGGCTGGAGTCAACTCAAGCCTCAGCTGGGGCAGGATCCACTTTTAAGCTTACGCACACAGCTGTTGGCAGGCTTCAGGCCCTTACTGGCCAGAGACATCAGTCCTTTGACCTATGGGCTCCTGAGGGCTTTTTACGGCAGGGTAGTGTGTTCCCTGAGAATGAGGGATGAGAGGGAAAGATAGGAAAGAGAGATGCCAAGACAGAAGCCATGATCTTTCATAATCTAATCTTGGAATTAACATCCCATCACTTCTCTATTCTCTACCTAGAAGGGAGTCACTGAATCCAGCCTGCACTCAAGGGGGAGGCATTACACAGGAGTGGGTACCAGGAAGCAGGGATCTCTGGAGGCCATCTCAGAGGTTGCCTTAAACCCCACAAGAGGAGTTAGAGAAACACAGTACTATCTCTTAGCGGGAAGTAAGGCGCACCAAACTGAGAGGGGTCATAGGGGTTCTTAAGAGCAAATGTGCTTTGGGGAGAGTGATAACTTGACTCACACCACCACTCAGGTTCTCCCTTCCTTTCGGAGAGCCTTTCTCTTCCTTTCTCCCAGCCTCCTCTCTGGGTTCTGTTTTATGAACCCAACAAACCACACAAAAACCTAGATGCTAACTCCCCTGCTACTCACTTCTGCCAACTTCACAATCTCCCTCCACAGCCTGCCTCCTCCCTATTTACTTTCTGAAATCCACAGCAGTCATTTTTTCCCCCCTATTTTGTTCAGAGTTCATTGTCATTCACGTGGGAAGAGTGTTCTGTAAGCAGCGTCCCTACCACGCTCTAAGTGGCCCTCTGCCTTACTTACAACACATCTGATTAATGTTTGCCCATGTGTGACCCCGGGTACAGTGGGAGGGAAAAGGATTACAAAGCCCAGGAACTGCTGGGTCAGAACAACTCATTTGGGTTTCCAGAAAAGACTACAAGGATTTATTTTTTTTTTTAAAGGTTTTATTTATCCACCTGACACAGAGAGAGAGATCACAGGTAGACAGAGAGAGAGAGGGGAAGCAGGCTCCCCGCTAAGCAGAGAGCCCGATGCGGGGCTGGATCCCAGGACCCCGAGATCATGACCTGAGTCAAAGGCAGAGGCTTAGTTCACTGAGCCACCCAGGCACCCCGACTATAAGGATTTCTAACATTCATTTGTTTTTTTTCCTGGAGTAGAAAGAACATGGACTATGGAGCTTCTGACACTTATGAGAAGAGTGCCCTCCTGCAAATGAATTTCTCTGTGCTTTTTAGTTTCTTCATCTGTAAAATCTGGTAATGATACATAACTCTGGATTGCACAGGGTTATTAGAAACAATGTATGCGAAATGTACACGGTACACTGCGTGGCACACAGGCAGCCTTCCTCAGAGCTTTTTACTGTTCTCTTCCTTTCATAATTCAGTTATCCAGTAAGTAAGTGCATAGCGCTGACAGAATTTGGCATTCGCCAGACCATTATTATCCAGCATATCCCAGTGTGCACGGAAAGAAAACAGCTTGGCCAGAATGGCTGTCTTTGTAGGGAGAGTGTCGGTGTGTGTGCAGGGCTGGATCTCCGCCTGGGCTGTGGGGGTCATTGGGGGTGCCGCCAGCCGTCTGCAGCCTTAGCCAGGGAAATCGACTCACAGCCCTTCTGGCACCTACTGCTGGACTTGGGTAAACAGAATTACAGCCTTTAAAAAGAACTGAGGGAAAGCGACCAAGATCCCCACTCACCATGTAAACAGGATGGTCACTGAAGGGCAGCCGTGGAGATGTTTATGTTCTGTGCAAGGGACAATTGACAAAAGGCCCCTGGGAAGCTTTATTGTAGCCTGGGGCAATGCTCTGCCAGCCGGGTGGCTGGGTTCTTCCCGGCTCTGTCTGTATCTCGTGTGCTGAGCTTCAACCTAGAGCTCTAGGGCCGTGCTGTCTGGACCCAGGATGCAGTGTTTAGAGATGCTGGGTCTGGTTATCGGTGCAAGGCCCTTTAGGCACATATCAGGGCATTCTGGTGTCCAGGCTTCAGTTCCCAGTGTTCCTGCTGTGACCTGGAGGCTGGTTGCTTAGGGCCTCCACCTGAGAATTATCTTTTTTTTTTTAAATTTTTTTTATTTTAAAGATTTTATTTATTTATTTGACAGACAGGGATCACAAGTAGACAGAGAGGCAGGCAGAGACAGAGAGAGGGGGAAGCAGGCTCCCCGCTGAACAGAGAGCCTGATGCGGGGCTTGATCCTAGGACCCTGGGATCATGACTTGAGCCGAAGGCAGAGGCTTCAACCCACTGAGCCACCCAGGTGCCCCTCCACCTGAGAATTATCTTAATGATAACTACCATTGACTAGGAGCAAGGCAGCTAGCTGGCTAGATACATGAGAATCCACGTGGATTCTCTCATTTAACCCTCATGATAACCCTGTGTGATGGTTTTACTGTCCTCATTTTATACCTGAAGAGGCTCCGCAAAGAAAATCACTGACTGAAGTCAGATCATTTAGATTCTCAAACCTGTGCTTAAATAGTAAAGTAGGTGAGGGCGGGGGTGTCGGTCAAGTTCAGTACTACCTCTATGGCCCAGCATTGTGTCTGAGAAAAACTTGTTGAATGAATGATTAGAAAAAATTCTTCCCAAATGTTCTGCACTGATTTTCTGGGGAGCTCGTCTTCCCCCCACAGTGAGAACGTGTTGCATGGTTTATTTCACATGGTCCTATTCTGCCCTGGGGACCCAGGGCACTCATTGGTCAATGCTGATTACAGCTGGGTCTTGGGTATGGGCTGAGGCACCAAGGCGATGAACGATTGGCTAAATGTCTACCCAAAAAGCCAAGTCCTGCTTTAGTCTGGTCTGGTCTGGCATTCTAGGGAAAGAAAGCATCTCCTGAGATGTCCAATCCAGCCTGTTCCTGAGACAGTAGGAGCAGTGAAAGCAGATGCTTGTCTCAGCTGGTGTACAATCTCTGGAGAGCGGTTTTGCCGTTCCTCTTCTAGAACACGGGTCGGTTGGAATGGAATTGTGAAGGTAGGCTTTGCGGATTTCACAGGAATGCCAGGACATGGTCCCTCTACCTTTATAACCCCAAATGGAATTGGTCGAGATCCAAGAGCCCTTTGGTCTTTGAATTCCTTTTTTTCTTATGAAATTATTTATAATAATAATTATTATTACTATTGAAGGGTAATGAACAGTGTTGTATTAGTTTCAGGTGTACAGTATAATGATTCAATACTTTTATACAGTGCTCGGTGCTCATCATAAGTGTACTCCTTTTTTTAAAAAAATATTTTATTTATTTATTTGACAGAGATCACAAGTAGGCAGAGAGGCAGGCAGAGAGAGAGGGAGAAGTAGGCTTCCCGCCAAGCAGAGAACCTAATGTGGGACTCGATCCCAGGACCCTGAGATCATGACCTGAGTTAAAGGCAGAGGCTTAACCCACTGAGCCACCCAGGCGCCTCATAAGTGTGCTCTTAATTCCCTTGATTTCAACCGTCTCCCCTCTCTCCTCCCCTCTGGCAACCACCAGTTTGTTCTCTGTATTTAAGAGTCTGTTTTTTGTTTTGTTTTGTTTGCTTGTCTCTTTTTTTCTTTGTTTTGTTTCTTAAATTCCACATATGAATGAAATCATATGGTATTGGTCTTTCTCTGAGTTATTTCTCTGACTTATTTCACTTAGCATCTGACCCTCTAGGCCCATCTAATTCTTGAATAGAAGAGAAAAAAGACCTGCTTGTTCTCTAGGATGGATTAGGATGTCGAAATTCTCTATTCCAGAAGAGAGTGTGGACTTTATCATAAATCTGAACTCTTAAGTTAGAGGGGGATGTAACATTCTTCCTTTCTATTCAGGTCTCTTTTTGGGAGAGGCACACAGGTGGTATGGGTGACCCTCCCAGACACTGATCATTTCCCTTCCTGGAGCTGAGGCCACGATTACCTCAGTATTGTTAGCAAGTTACAGTCAAGTGCAGATAGTAGCTTTAAACTGGCCTAAATTGTTGGGAAGTCTCTGGAAAAGACAAGCATGTCAAAGATTGCCCAAACTGGTGTCATTTGGGAGATGGTAAAATGCTGGAAATAATAAGGCCTCGTACTCTCTGTGTGTATTCATTGTTCGTGATAGATTTTTGTTGTTGTTGTTGTTTTTGACATTTTAGCCATCGTGCTTTGATTTATGGAAACCTGTGTCCCAGATACCATACCCATCTGGGATCTGTCGGTCAGGATACACCAGACCTACAGACAGGCCTGGGATTTCTGGGAGCAGTTTGTGATCACAGCTATCATTCAGTGTCCTTTTCACTGGTTGTTTTTCCTTGTGCTCATTCCTTTCTGCACACAGCTGGCCTTCCACTGTCCTGGAAGTCTTCCAGACAGCCCCCAGCCAGTCCAGTCTTCCAGTTCTAGGAGCTTCTCACACAGGTAGAGCACAGTGAAGCAGGGCCTTCTGTCCATCTCCCCTGGCCTGCCAGGGTCGGATGCTTTCTTTATCTTATTTTATGAAGAGAGATCCTATACTTGTTCCTATCACTAAGTTTGGAATAGGCTGGATGGAAATATTCTGGACCTCTAACTACTTCTGCCCACTTCTGATACAAACTGGATTGGCTTTTCTACTTCCCATCTCCTTGAGTCAGTGGCAAACTTTGAGCTTTATGCTCTGCATATGTGGTCCCTGTCCCTGTCTCATGCCTGGTTCTACAATGCACACACACAGACACACACACACATACACACACACGCAAGCACGCAGATACCTCCTACCCTCCCTATGCTTAAAGAATTCCCCATTTTTGGATATAACAAGTATCCAGGGAAAGCAATGGGTTATTTTCTCTGGCTCAGTTCTTGTTAGTTTCATAACAATATCTAAGGGACATGAAGATAATGGTCCCTGTTTGGAGAACTCCTCTTTCTTACTCTCAACATTTCCCCCATTAATTGCTATTGGATACAAATATTCCATCACATTTCAGAGCTGGTTCCAACTGTCCAGGTATGGGTTTGACTGAGTTCTGCTGAATGTCACACGGGTCAGGCAGTAGGGATCATGGAAGTCCCACTTGAATTGGTAGGATTTAAGTAACAGGCTTGGAATTAAAGATGTGGAAAACATCGGTACTTATCTTTAGTGCACATGGCCTTCCTGATCTGGAATAAATTCTATTAGAAGCAAAGTAATTTAGAATAATTTTCCATCAAGTAAGTATTTTTTTGCACAGGCCACGACAGCCACTGTCCCAGGTGGAACCCAACCTGCCACTGATGTTCATTATTGCGACTAGGAATTGTGACTCCACCCACCACACCAGCCTGCTTTCCCCTGCATCTTGGACAATAGCAACCTACCCATGTTGTGCCAGGAAAGGCTATGCTCCTTCCCCTTAGTTTCCCTCTCTCCCACAGTCTCCACATGGCTAATGCTGTTACTGCTTCCGTCAGCTGTGCTCCGGCTCTAATCCCCTTCTCTGTTCTGTGGGTGCTGCTTCCACAGGGTTCCTGCCGTGCAGGGTGATTCCAGAAATGACCATGCTCTTCCCACCACGCTTAGCCAAGAGTGAGAGAGCTTGCCAAAAGAAAATGGAAGTCAATTTGTCTCCCAAAGTGACAGGTCTTTCAACCAAACTTAGAGCTGAAGTATCACCTGGATAATTCAGTTTTATAACTGGCTTTCTAGAGACCTAGAGGAAGAACTGGCAATACAGAATAAGTTCAGGTTCAGTAAGTGGGCAGCATTGTTCAAGTGTCTTTTCCTTAGCTCTTTGGGAGCTAGGGGTCCTTGTACAGTAGGAAATTTCCTTTGTGGCCTTCCTGGCCACTCCATGTGCCCACACATGTATATGAAACTCCCGTCAGCAGTATTTTCAATCAAATGGAAACTGGTTGGGGCCCATGCAGATTTTTCTAGGCTGGACTCTGAATTATTACAAATTCTGTGAAAAATAAAGATATTAGCCGTAGTTACATTTGAGAGGCAGACATTGTGGTTTTTTAAAAATGTTTTTCTGTGTTTCCTATACTTAAAAACCAAGGACAGAAGAAGATTCCAGGAACCCTGCAGATGTTTACTGTTGAACCTGAAAACATTTCTCAATCCCACTTACTGTCACTTTTCTCATGTAAGAATCTGCATAGCGAGAGTCATGTTTTCCAAGGCCCTAACCTGTCTTACAATTTTCCCTTTTGGCTATTGCTTTAATAAACACCCAGATGTGCTATTTTACAGATCATAAGACCTATCAAATATGCTCCTCTTATGCTCTGTATCCCACATGGTGCCTTGGCACCTGGCTTTCGGAACTGAGCTCAAGATCTTTGTCAAGCTGAGCTATGGCAGACATAGCTCTCCCAGTCTCTCAGCTGGAAGGAGTAGGGGAGAGTTGTGGCTCACCCCCAACCTCCAGGAGACTTTGCTGGCAGGGCTGGACTCTTCCGGGCCTGCTGTGGAACCGGGTAGGAGGGAAAGTAGCTACAAAGACAGTAGTTGGCAGGATTGTGGGTTCTGCGGACCATCATTTGGCTCAGTCAACAGAAGAGCAAACATGACCATCAAATAGATGTTCTTGACTGATATGTAGTGATAAAAGGGCTAAAGATGTAGAAAGAGTTTGAAAACTGATTAAAATTTCATTAGTGTTGTAGATAGAGACTACTAATGAGTCCAAGTGTTTCTTTGATTTAGAGTCACGAGGGTCTTTTATTTTTTTAATTTTTAAATTTTTTTATTAACATATAATGTATTTTTAGCCCCAGGGGTACAGGTCTGTGAATCGCCAGGTTTACACACTTCATAGCACTCACCATAGCACATACCTTCCCCAATGTCCATAACCCAACCACCCTCTCTCTATTCCCCTCCCCCAGCAACCCTCAGTTTGTTTTGTGAGATTAAGAGTCTCTTATGGTCTGTTTCCCTCCCAATCCCACTTTGTTTCATTTTTTCCTTCCCTACTCCCCAAACCCCCCATGTTGCTTCTCAAATTCATATCAGGGAGATCATATAATTGTCTTTCTCTGGCTGACTTATTTTGCTCAGCATAATACCCTCTAGTTCCATCCATGTCATCGCAAATGGCAAGATTTCATTTCTTTTGATGGCTGTGTAGTATTCCATCGTATATATATATACCACATCTTCTTTATCCATTTACCTGTTGAGGGACATCTGGGTTCTTTCCATAGTTTGGCTATTGTGGACATTGCTGCTATAAACATTCAGGTGCATGTGCTCTTTCGGATCACTACATTTGTATCTTTAGGGTAAATACCCTGTAGTGCAATTCTGGGTTGTAGGGTAGCTCTATTTTCAACTTTTTGAGGAACCTCCATGCTGTTTTCCAGAGTGGTTGCACCAGCTTGCATTCCCACCAACAGTGTAGGAGGGTTCCCTTTCTCCACATCCTTGCCAGCATCTGTCATTTCCTGACTTGTTAATTTTAGCCATTTTGACTGGTGTGAGGTGGTATCTCATTGTGGTTTTGATTTGTATTTCCCTGATGCCGAGTGATGTGGAGCACTTTTTCATGTGTCTGTTGGCCATCTGGATGTCTTCTTTGCAGAAATGTCTGTTCATGTCCTCTGCCCATTTCTTGATTGGATTATTTGTTCTTTGGGTGTTGAGTTTGCTAAGCTCTTTACAGATTTTGGATACTAGCCCTTTATCTGATATGTCCTTTGCAAATATCTTCTCCCATTCTATCAGTTGTCTTTTGGTTTTGTTGACTGTTTTCTTTGCTGTGCAAAAGCTTTTGATCTTGATGAAGTCCTTGCTTCCCTTGCTTTTGGTGAGGTTTCTAGGAAGAAGTTGCTGTGGCTGAGGTTGAAGAGGTTGCTGCCTGTGTTCTCCTCAGGATTTTGATGGATTCCTTTCTCACACTGAGGTCCTTCATCCATTTGGAGTCTATTTTTGTGCGTGGTGTGAGGAAATGGTTTAGTTTCATTTTTTTGCATGTGGCTGTCCCATTTTCCCAACACCATTTGTTGAACAGACTGTCTTTTTTCCATTGGACATTCTTTCCTGCTTTGTCAAAGATTAGTTGACCATAACATTGAGGGTCTATTTCAGGGCTCTCTATTCTGTTCTATTGATTGATGTGTCTGTTTTTGTGCCAGTACCATATTGTCTTGATGATGACAGCTTTATAATAGAGCTTGAAGTCTGGAATTGTGATGCCACCAACTTTGGCTTTCTTTTTCAACATTCCTCTGGCTATTCAGGGTCTTTTCTGGTTCCATATAAATTTTAGGATTATTTGTTCCATTTCTTTGAAAAAAATGGATAGGATTTTGATAGGGATTGCATGATACGTGTAGATTGCTTTAGGTAGCATAGACATTTTCACGATATTTGTTCTTCCAATCCATGAGCATGGAACATTTTTCCATTTCTTTGTGTCTTCCTCAATTTCTTTCATGAGTACTTTATGGTTTTCTGAGTACAGATTCTTTGCCTCGTTGTTTAGGTTTATTCCTAGGTATCTTCTGGTTTTGGTTGCAATTGTAAATGAGATTGACCCCTTAATTTCTCTTTCCTCTGTCTTATTGTTGGTGTATAGAGATGCAACTGATTTCCATGCATTGATTTGCTCTCCTAACACTTTACTGAATTCCTGTGAAAATTCTAGCAGGTGTGGAGTGGAGTCTTTTGGGTTTTCTACATAAAGTATCATATCATCTGTAAAGAGTGATAGTTTGACTCTTCTTTGCTGATTTGGATACCTTTAATTTCTTTTTGTTGTCTGATTGTTCAGGCTAGGACTTCTAGTACTATGTTGAATAGCAGTGGTGATAATGGACATCCCTGCCATGTTCCTGACCTTAGCGGAAAAGCTCTCAGTTTTTCTCCATTGAGAATGATATTTGCTGTGGGTTTCTCATAGATGGCTTTGATGATATTGAGGTATGTACCCTCTATCCCTACACTTTGAAGAGTTTTGATCAAGAAAGGATGCTGTACTTTGTCAAATGCTTTTTCAGCATCTATTGAGAGTACCATATGCTTCTTATTCTTTCTTTTATTAATGTATTATATCACATTGATTGATTTGTGGATGTTAAACCAACCTTGCAGCCCAGGAATAAATCTCACTTGGTCGTGGTAAATAATCCTTTTAATACACTGTTGTATCCTATTGGCTAGTATTTTGGTGAGAATTTTTGCATCTGTGTTCATCAAGAATATTGGTCTGTAATTCTCTTTTTCAATGGGGTCTTTGTATGGTTTTGGGATCAAGATAATGCTGGCCACTTAAAATGAGTTTGGAAGTTTTCCTTCCATTTCTATTTTTTGGAACAGTTTCAGGAAAATAGGTATGACTTCTTTGAATGTTTGGTAGAGCTCCCCTGGGAAGCTGTCTGGCTTTGGGTTCTTGTTTTTTGGGAGATCTTTGATGACTGCTTCAATCTCCTTACTGGTTATGGATCTGTTCAGTTTTCTATTTCTTCCTGGTTCAGTTGTGGTAGTTTATATGTCTCTAGGAATGCATCCATTTCTTCCAGATTGTCAAACTTGCTGGCATATAGTTGCTCATATTATGTTCTTATTATTGTTTGTATTTCTTTGGTGTTGGTTGTGATTTCTCCTTTTTCATTCATGATTTTATTAATTTGGGTCCTTTTTCTTTTCTTTTTGATAAGTCTGGCCAGGGGTTTATCAATCTTATTAATTCTTTTAAAGAACCAGCTCCTAGTTTCATTGATTTGTTCTATTGTTTTTTTGGTTTCTATTTCATTGATTCTGCTCTGATCTTTATTATTTCTCTTTTCCTGCTGTGTTTAGGCTTTCTTTGCTGTTCTTTCTCCAGCTCCTTTAGGTGTGGGGTTTGGTTACGTACTTGAGAACTTTCTTTTTTCTTGAGAAAGGCTTGTATCGCTATATACTTTCCTCTCAGGACCGCCTTTGCTCTGTCCCACATATTTTCAACAGTTGTGTTTTCATTTTCATTTGTTTCCATGAATTTTTAAAATTCTTCTTTAATTTCCTGATTAATCCATCTAGTCTTTAGTAGGATGCTCTTTAGCTGCCATGTATTTGAGTTCTTTCCAACTTTCCTCTTGTGATTGAGTTTTACCTTCAGAGCATTGTGGTCTGAAAATATACAGGGAATGATCCCAATCTTTTGGTACTGGTTGAAACCTGATTTGTGACCCAGGATGTGATCTATTCTGGAGAATGTTCCATGTGCACTAGAGAAGAATGTGTATTCTGTTGCTTTGGGATGGAATGTTCTGAATATATCTGTGATGTCCATCTGGTCCAGTGTGTCATTTAAGGCCTTTATTTCCTTGTTGATCTTTTGCTTGATGATCTGTCCATTTCAGTGAGGGGTGTGTTAAAGTCCCCTACTATTATTGTATTATTGTCGATGTATTTCTTTGATTTTGTTATCAATTGCCTTATATAGTTGGCTGCTCCCATATTAGGGGCATAGATATTTAAAATTGTTAGATCTTCTTGTTGGACAGATCCTTTGAGTATGATATAGTGTCCTTCCTCATCTCTTATTATAGTCTTTGGCTTAAAATCTAATTGATCTGATATAAGGATTGCCACCCCAGCTTTCTTTTGATGTCCATTAGTGTGGTAAATTGTTTTCCATCCCCTCACTTTAAGTCCGGAGGTGCATTTTGGTCTAAAATAAGTTTCTTGTAGACATCATATTAGTGGATTTTGTTTTTTTATCCATTATGATCACCTGTGTCTTTTGATTGGGGCATTTAGCCCATTTACATTCAGGGTAACTATTGAGAGATATGAATTTAGTACCACGGTGTTGCCTGTGAGTGACTGTTACTGTATATTGTCTCTGTTCCTTTCTGATCTACTACTTTTAGGCTCTCTCTTTGCTTAGAGGACCCCTTTCAATATTTCCTGTAGAGCTTGTTTGGTGTTTACAAATTCTTTCAGTTTTTGTTTGTCCTGGAAGCTTTTTATCTCTCCTTCTATTTTCAGTGATAGCCTAGCTGGATACAGTATTCTTGACTGCATGTTTTTCTCATTTAGTGCCCCGAATATATAATGACTGTTCTTTCTGGCCTGCCAGGTTTCTGTGGATAAGTCTGCTGCCAATCTAATATTTTTACTATTGTATGTTACAGACTTTTTGTCCCGGGCTGCTTTCAGGATTTTCTTTTTGTTGCTAAGACTTGTAAGTTTTACTATTAGATGACGGGGTATGGACCTATTCTTATTGATTTTGAGGATAGTTCTTTGCACCTCCTGGATTTTGTTCCCTTTGCCATATTGGAGAAATACTCTATAATAATTCGCTCCAATATACCTTCTGCCCCCCTCTCTCATTCTTCTTCTTCTGGAATCCCAATTATTCTAATATTGTTTCATCTTATGGTATCACTTATCTCTCGAATTCTCCCCTCGTGGTCCAGTAGTTGTTTGTCTCTCTTTTGCTCAGCTTCTTTATTCTCCATCATTTAGTCTTCTGTATCACTAATTCTCTCTTCTGCCTCATTTATCCTAGCAGTAAGAGCCTCCATTTTTGATTGCACCTCATTAATAGCTTTTTTGATTTCAGCTTGGTTAGATTTTAGCTCTTTTATATCTCCAGAAAAGGCTTTTATTTTTCTAGACAGGGTTTCTCTAGTATTTTCCATGCCTTTTTCAAGCCCAGCTAGCACCCTGAGAATCGTCATCCTGAACTCTAGATCTGGCATGTTACCAATGTCCCTTTTGATTAGGTCCCTAGCCTTTGGTACTGCCTCTTGTTCTTTTTTTTTTTTTTTTTTTTTTTTGGTGGGAGTTTTTCCGCCTGCCATTTTATCCAGATAAGAATATATGAACGAGAGAATAAAATACTATAAGGGTATTTTTAACCAAATCAGAAGAGACTCCAAATTGTGGGAAGAAGGAAGGGGGTAAAAGGAAGTTTAAAAAAAGAAAGAAAGAAAAATTTTTTAAAAATTTAAAAATATATATTTTAGACTGATGAATAGAACAGAGCCACCCACTTGATTTTGGGTGTATTTTGGTCTCTTAGAAGAAACTACCTCCCAAAATTTATTTATTCATTTATTTTAAAAAAGATTTTATTTATTTATTTGACAGAGATCACAAGTAGGCAAAGAGGCAGGCAGAGAAAGAGGAAGTGAAGCAGGCTCCTCGCTGAGCAGAGAGCTCAATGCAGGGCTCAATCCCAGGACCCTGGGATCATGACCTGAGCTGAAGGCAGAGGCTTTAACCCATTGAGCCACTCAGGTGCTCCTACCTCCCAAAATTTAAAGAAAGAAAAAGTTATATGTATGTCTATATATAGGTATATAGATACACATGCACACACACACACACACACACACACACACACAAAATAAGGGTAAACATGATGAAGGGATGGAATATGACTGTAAATATGAAAATTTAAAAAAATTCTAAAAAAGAATTGATAAGATAAGTTGGTTGGGAAAAGAAAGAAAAAGTGGAGAGAATTTGCAAAGGCTGGAGACTAGAACAAAGCCTTTTGCTAGATTTAGGGTATATTTTGATATATTAGAAGAAGTTGTATCCCAAAATTTTTAGACAAAAAAACTGTATATGTATACAAAAACTAGTTAGATACAGTGAAGGATAAAATATGACTATAATAATGAAGGTTCAAAAAGATTTTTTAAGAAAGGCATTTTTAAGATAAACTAAAAAATGTTAAAAGAGGAAAAAGTAAAAGTTAAAAAAATTAGGATAAGAAGAAAAATAAAATAAAATAAAATTAATTTTGCAAGACTAAAGAATCATGGCAGAAAGCCATGAATTCCATGGTTTGCTTTCCACTCCTCTGGAATTCCAATATTCTCCTTGATCAGTGAACTTGGTCTTGGCTGGATTTCTTGCTGATCTTCTCTGGGAGGGGCCTGTTGTAGTGATTCTCAAGTGTCTTTGCCTGAGGTGGAATTGCACCGCCCTTGCCAGGGGCCAGGCTAAGTAATCTGCTCCAGTTCCTCTTGGGAGCTTTTTTTCCCTGAAGGCTTTCTGCTGAGCTCTGGAGGATGGGAATTAAAATGGCGGCCTCCCAATCTCCAGCCCAGTGGAGCCAAGAGCTTGGGGCCTCACTCCTCAGGGTGCCCTCGGAGAAAAGCAGTCAGTCACTCCTGTCTCCCTGGTCTCCATCCGAGTGCTGGGCTCACCCAGCCTGTGACCGAGCATTTCTGTTTCTGGAGCACAGCCCCATTTGGAGTCTCCAAACCCGGCATATTCCTGCCTCCAGAGAAGGAAAGTAAGTCTCCCCGGATCTGCCACTTGTGGGGTTCCTGCTCAAAGAGTGGTGGCCTGATTGTGCCACAGATCACAATTTAAGGTAATCCTGAGCTGAGAGCTCACTCCTCGGCTCCATCTCTATAGCCTGCTTCCCTGCTCTGATAGCTGTGAGCTCTGCTACACTCAGACACCCCTGATCCTTCTGTGACCCCACAGGACCTGACACCACGCTGTCAGGGCTCCACCCTAACATGAGGGCTCCACCCCTGCTTATCCTCTGGAGCGATGTCTCCACCCCTGCCTATCCTCTGGAGCGATGTCTCTCAGTGGAACAGACTTTTTAAAAGTTCTGATTTTGTGTTCTGTTGCTCCACTGCTTGCCAGGAGCCAGCCCCTCCCCCCGTGGTCTATCTTCCTATTGGTTTGGATTCACTTCTCTGCATGTCCTACCTTTCAGAAAGTGGTTGATTTTCTGTTTCTAGAATTGCTGCTCTTCTTCTCTTTGATCTCCTGTTGGATTTGTAGGTGTTCGGAATGTTTTGATAACTGTCTAACTGAGTTCCTGTGCCCTGATGTCATCTCAGCCTGCTACTCCTCTGCCATCTTGACTCCTCCCCCCGGGGCCCTCTTAAATGGAGTATTTATTTGTAAAACAAAAAAGGGTGTGTGGAGGGGAGTTAGCAGATTCGCAAAAAAATGTAAATTGGGTTTTGGCAGAAAACCTCCTTCTTTTTGCAATCAGAGAGTCATGCAAGTCTTGGGAATGGCAAACATCTGTTTGAAGGGCACCTGGCCTTGGCATGTCAGGGAATGCAGAAGAAATGGCATTGGGATTTGATGTGTAGTTTTCATTTCATTCAAGATAGCAAGTGTGCTGGGTAGCAGTGTGGCCAAGTAGTGTGGCCAAGTGTTAAGAGTGGAGCAAATAGGGCCCCTGGGTGGCTCAGTAGTTGAGCGTCTGCCTTTGGCTCGGGTTGTGATCCCAGGGTCCTGGGATGGAATCCTACAATGGGCTCCCTGCTCAGCGGTAGGCCTGCATCTCCCTCTCCCACTCCCCCTGCTTGTGTTCCCTCTCTCACTACATCTCTCTCTGTCAAACAAACAAACAAACAAACAAACACATAAAAAAAAAAGAATGGAGCAAATATTCAATAAACATTTACTTGATGTCTACCACATGCCAGTTACTATTCTATATGCTAGGGATACATAGTTACTAGGACACACTGAGGATACAGACAGTTTTTTACCTCACACAGATGCTAGGATAAAAGTTCTCAGTGCATTGTCGTAAATATACTGTACCTTTACTGGGGTTCTTTTCTTGTGCAGCTTAGAATTCAGTGGGCAATTGCAATGCATGCGAATAGACTAGTAGGAGAGGCTAAGCCTAGTTCACTATCATGCATGTGAACTGCATAGCTAGTCTTTTTTTTTCTTTTGACCATTTTCTTTTTAAAACACTAGCAGGTTATGTTAATATCAAAGTTATGGAGAGTCTGAGATTCATGAGTACAAGTTTGCTCTTGCAAATTTAGTACCAGATATATATTTTAAAGACTTTATTTATTTGAGATTGCAAAAGAAAGAGAGCAGTTTGTAAGCTGGGGGAAAGAGAGGGACAAGAAGACTCTGCACTGAGCATGGAGCCCAATGTGGGGCTTGATCTCATGATCCTGAGATTACCTGAGCCAAAATCAAGAGGCAGATGCTTAACCAACTAAGCCACCTAGGTGCTTCTGTGCCAGCTACTTTTTAGAATTCCTAATTTTTCTTACTTTATGTAGGTAAATGGTATATATATTATCTTATACCCCCAGTGGGTACTAGGGCATTATCTGTTAATTAAGTATTTTAATATCATTGCCATTTAATGACTATGTATGAATATTGACACTCATCGTGATAAAGAGTTTAAGTAACCACATCATTTCACGTCAGGCATTGCTGCCAAATATGTTTTGAGGAAGATGCAGTTTTCAAATACTTTTTAAGAATTTCAACAAGATATGATGGACTTAGAATATCAATGCAAATCATTCACTATGACCACCTAGTTTATTTCTTCATACAGACATGGGAATAAAAGTTTACAGAATTTGTTGCCATGAATGAACTGTGCCTTTGCTGTGATGATTTTGTCAGATTTACCTGGGAAACAATGTTGACTTTTCCCTACAAACAAATTTAATTATAGGAAAAACTGTAGGAAAAAAACACTACCAAGCACTGAAGATCTTTTGCTATTCATGTTTGGATTTTTTCCTCCCAGGCTTCAAGGCTGGTGTTCTATTGGAATCACTCTGCTAGTTGACCTCTTGTGAACTGTAATGTGAAGTAGGAAACGGAATTTCACCAGAGCCACACTAAAGCTTCTGAATTAGAGCCAGGAAGTATTTGATTTGATGCATCATACTTCATAAAGCCAACATCCTGTCTGATGGCCCCAGTGGCATCAGCAAGGATGGCTGGATGGAAAACAGGGGCAGGAGGGATATTAAAGATGGGTTAACCACATTGGCCTTGAGTCTGTGTCTTGTCTACACTCCAAACTTCTCCACAGCCTATGACCTTTGTACTTTCTGTTCCCTCCTTGTGGAATGCACTTCCCTTGTGATTTTTGAGGAACTAGCTCTTTCTCATCATTCAGACATTCTCTTTAATGGCATCTCCTTTGGTGGGCGGGGAGGGGAGCACTCCTTGACCACCATGTTTAACATTGTCCACCTCCAGTCACTCTTTATAGAATTATCCTATTTTATTTTCTTCAAAGCACATCTATGAAATGACCTTGTTATTTATTTACTTATTGATTTGTTCATTTTGCTCTGTGAAGGAGCAAAGGCTTCTCTGACTCGTTGATAAAATCTTCAGTCCCTAGAGCAGTGCCTGGCTTATTAAGGGACTCAGTAAATATTTGTTGGAGGCATGAATGCTCCCTGCAATGTCACCAGTTCCCCTACTTAAGAGTGCTTCACCCCTCTTCCATCCCAATATCCCAGGACTCTTTTTGGGACAACTGTCCCAAGAGAACAAATATTGCAAATGTGGGAATGTGATAGAGCATGAAGTGTGGTAGAATATTAAATTAGTCTCATAAACTGTGAATCATAAATCATGATTCCATCTGTTCTGTGACAGAGTGAAAACAGCAAAATTTTTCCACAAGATAGGAACTAAAAACAAAGAGAAGCCATGAGTTTCAACTCATGGAGAGGCTGTTACTATTATTTTGGATTGTGTCCTCTCTCTCCTGCTCCTCAGTAACCACTTTAGTCAAGCTGTGCCTTTCTGGAATAGGCCCAGGACTCTATTCATTGCAGACATTGGTTTCTTCCAATCTAAACGTTTCTGCCCCATAGCTCCGTGCCTGGCACATAGAAGCCATGCAACAAATATTTATTGATTATCAAAAGTAAATTCCATTATTACAGATTTATTCTTCTGAGTCAGCTATGTCAGTTTTTTATTTTAAAGATTTACTTATTTCTTTATTTGACAAAGAGAGACAGTGAGAGAGGGAACACAAGCAGGGGGAGTAAGAGAGGGAGAAGCAGGCTTCCTGCCGAGCAGGGAGCCCAATGTGGGACTCAATTCCAGGATCCTGGGATCATGACCTGAGGTGAAGGCAAATGCTTAATGACTAAGTCACCCAAGTGCCCCATGTCGTTTTTTTTCTAAAATGGAGATCTACTTTAGAAGAGGTAACCTATAAAAGAAAACTCTTCCATTCCCAATCCAGTATTAATCTATGTACCTCTTTGAAAGAACTTGATGAGATGTAAGGTTTTTTGAGTATGGGTCACTATCAGAGCAGGAGAGGTCCAAGTCAGGCATGGTAATGGGCAGCACAAGGTCACAGGCTGTACTGAGAAATGATGGGACATTTGGAGAGGAGAGAGGGATGAAAAGTTTCAAGACAACTGGTTCACATCACAATTTTGCCTAAGGCCAATATGGTGGGGGATGCTGTTCTGGGAGAATTGGTGCCTTCAGATTATGCCTTGTTGGCAAAATGCATAGGGAAGCTCCACACTAGGACTGACCAAACTATAGTTTTATCTAGAGGAGGTTAGGTTAAAATGAATATCGGTACATGGATAACATTTCTGAAGGCTTCCCAGGAAATGGAGAGCAACGATTGACTGGGGAATGGAAATGAGGGGTGACAGGGTAGTGGATGGGTCTGCAGAGTTTTGCTTTCCTCTTTATAACCTTTTGTGAAGTTTTGATTTTTTTCCATGACAGTGTATTGATTTCACAGTTACAAAATTTTAAGAAATCACTGAAAATCACATCTTTTAAAGATTTTACTGTATTAAAATGCTAGCTGAATAAAAATGAATAGTATCACAGCAATAATAGTAATAGCAGGGGAATGTCACGCCAGGGTTCAAATTAATAGAGATGGTCCCCAACTTACAATGGTTCCACTTAGGATATTTTGACGTAATGATAGTGCAAAAGCCATAAGCAGTCAGTAGAAACTGTATTTTGAATTTTGAATTTTGATCTTTTCCTGGGCTAGTGAGATGTGGTATGATAGTTTTCTTGTGATGCTGGGCTATGCTGCCTGCTGGGGCTCCCAGGGGTAAGCGATCACGAGAGTAAACAACCAATACCCATACAGCTCTTCTGTCTTTCACGTTCAGTATTCAGTAATTACATAAGATATTCAACACTTTGTTACAAAATACGCTTTGTGTTTAGATGATTTTGCCCATTTGTAGGCTAATGTAAGTGTTTTGAGTACATTTAAGGCACTAGGCTAAGCTGTGATGTTCTGTGTTGTATTAAATGCATTTTTGACTTAATGACTTAATGATATTTTCAACGTATGATGAGTTTATTGGGACCAAATCCCATTGTAAGTTGAGGAAGAGCTGTATCTTTTTTTTTTTAATTTTAATTTTGTTTTTTATAAACATATAATATATTTTTATCCCCAGGGGTATAGGTCTGTGAATCGCCAGGTTTACATACTTCACAGCACTCATCATAGCACATACCCTCCCCACTGTCCATAACCCCACCCCCCCACCCCCCTCCCCCCATCAACCCTCAGTTTGTTTTGTGAGATTAAGAGTCACTTATGGTTTGTCTCTTTCCCAATCCCATCTTGTTTCATTTACTCTTCTCCTACCCCCTTAACCCCCCATGTTGCATCTCCTCTCCCTCATATCAGGGAGATCATATGATAGTTGTCTTTCTCCGATTGACTTATTTCGCTAAGCATGATGCTCTCTAGTTCCATCCACGTCATCGCAAATGGCAAGATTTCATTTCTTTTGATGGCTGCATAGTATTCCATTGTGTATATATACCACATCTTCTTTATCCATTTGTCTGTTGATGGACATCTAGGTTCTTTCCATAGTTTGGCTATTGTAGACATTACGGCTATAAACATTCGGGTGCACGTGCCCCTTCGGATCACTACGTTTGTATCTTTAGGGTAAATACCCAGCAGTGCAATTGCTGGGTCATAGGGTAGTTCTATTTTCAACATTTTGAGGAACCTCCATGCTGTTTTCCAGAGTGGTTGCACCAGCTTGCATTCCCACCAACAGTGTAGGAGGGTTCCCCTTTCTCCACATCCTCGCCAGCATCTGTCATTTCCTGACTTGTTAATTTTAGCCATTCTCACTGGTGTGAGGTGATACCTCATTGTGGTTTTGATTTGTATTTCCCTGATGCCGAGTGACGTGGAGCACTTTTTCATGTGTCTGTTGGCCATCTGGATGTCTTCTTTGCAGAAATGTCTGTTCATGTCCTCTGCCCATTTCTTGATTGGATTATTTGCTCTTTGGGTGTTGAGTTTGCTAAGTTCTTTATAGATTTTGGATACTAGCCCTTTATCTGATATGTCATTTGCAAATACCTTGTCCCATTCTGTCAGTTGTCTTTTGGTTTTGTTCACTGTTTCCTTTGCTGTGCAAAAGCTTTTGATCTTGATGAAATCCCAATAGTTCATTTTTGCCCTTGCTTCCCTTGCCTTTGGTGATGTTCCTAGGAAGATGGTTCTGCAGCTGAGGTCGAAGAGGTTGCTGCCTGTGTACTCCTCAAGGATTTTGATGGATTCCTTTCTCACACTGAGGTCCTTCATCCATTTGGAGTCTATTTTCGTGTGTGGTGTAAGGAAATGATCCAATTTCATTTTTCTGCATGTGGCTGTCCAATTTTCCCAACACCATTTATTGAAGAGGCTGTCTTTTTTCCATTGGACATTCTTTCCTGCTTTGTCGAAGATGAGTTGACCATAGAGTTGAGGGTCTATTTCTGGGCTCTCTATTCTGTTCCATTGATCTATGTGTCTGTTTTTGTGCCAGTACCATGCTGTCTTGATGATGACAGCTTTGTAATAGAGCTTGAAGTCTGGAATTGTGATGCCACCAACTTTGGCTTTCTTTTTCAATATTCCTTTGGCTATTCGAGGTCTTTTCTGGTTCCATATAAATTTTAGGATTATTTGTTCCATTTCTTTGAAAAAAAAGGATGGTACTTTGATAGGAATTGCATTAAATGTGTAGATTGCTTTAGGTAGCATAGACATTTTCACAATATTTATTCTTCCAATACAGGTGCATGGAACATTTTTCCATTTCTTTGTGTCTTCCTCAATTTCTTTCATGAGTACTTTATAGTTTTCTGTGTACAGATTCTTAGTCTCTTTGGTTAGGTTTATTCCTAGGTATCTTATAGTTTTGGGTGCAATTGTAAATGGGATGGACTCCTTAATTTCTCTTTCTTCTGTCTTGTTGTTGGTGTAGAGAAATGCAACTGATTTCTGTGCATTGATTTTATATCCTGACACTTTACTGAATTCCTGTACAAGTTCTAGCAGTTTTGGAGTGGAGTCTTTTGGGTTTTCCATATAGTATCATATCATCTGCAAAGAGTGATAGTTTGACTTCTTCTTTGCCGATTTGGATGCCTTTAATTTCCTTTTGTTGTCTGATTGCTGAGGCTAGGACTTCTAGTACTATGTTGAATAGCAGGGGTGATAACGGACATTCCTGCCATGTTCCTGACCTTAGTGGAAAAGCTTTCAGTTTTTCTCCATTGAGAATGATATTTGCGGTGGGTTTTTCATAGATGGCTTTGATAATATTGAGGTATGTGCCGTCTATCCCTACACTTTGAAGAGTTTTGATCAGGAAGGGATGCTGTACTTTGTCAAATGCTTTTTCAGCATCTATGGAGAGTATCATATGGTTCTTGTTCTTTCTTTTATTAATGTGTTGTATCACATTGATTGATTTGTGGATGTTGAATCAACCTTCCAGCCCTGGAATAAATCCCACTTGGTTGTGGTGAATAATCCTTTTAATGTACTGTTGAATCCTATTGGCTAGTATTTTGGCGAGAATTTTTGCATCTGTGTTCATCAAGGATATTGGTCTGTAGTTCTCTTTTTTGATGAGATCCTTGTCTGGTTTAGGGATCAAGGTGATGCTGGCCTCATAAAATGAGTTTGGAAGTTTTCCTTCCATTTCTATTTTTTGGAACAGTTTCAGGAGAATAGGAATTAGTTCTTCTTTAAATGTTTGGTAGAATTCCCCCGGGAAGCCATCTGGCCCTGGGCTTTTGTTTGTTTGGAGATTTTTGATGATTGTTTCAATCTCCTTACTGGTTATGGGTCTGTTCAGGCTTTCTATTTCTTCCTGGTTCAGTTGTGGTAGTTTATATGTCTCTAGGAATGCATCCATTTCGTCCAGATTGTCCAATTT
The DNA here is from genome assembly GCF_902655055.1 of Lutra lutra. NCBI lineage: Eukaryota > Metazoa > Chordata > Mammalia > Carnivora > Mustelidae > Lutra > Lutra lutra. The sequence continues at coordinate 92,792,615 of NC_062285.1, forward strand.
GCTGGCATAGAGTTGCTCATAGTTTGTTCTTATAATTGTCTGTATTTCTTTGGTGTTAGTTGTGATCTCTCCTCTTTCATTCATGATTTTATTTATTTGGGTCCTTTCTCTTTTCTTTTTGATAAGTCTGGCCAGGGGTTTATCAATCTTATTAATTCTTTCAAAGAACCAGCTCCTAGTTTCGTTGATTTGTTCTATTGGTTTTTTTGGTTTCTATTTCATTGATTTCTGCTCTGATCTTTATGATTTCTTTTCTCCTGCTGGGTTTCGGCTTTCTTTCTTGTTCTTTCTCCAGCTCCTTTAGGTGTAAGGTTAGGTTGTGTACCTGAGACCTTTCTTGTTTCTTGAGAAAGGCTTGTACCGCTATATATTTCCCTCTCAGGACTGCCTTTGTCGTGTCCCACAGATTCTGAACCGTTGTGTTTTCATTATCATTTGTTTCCATGAATTTTTTCAATTCTTCTTTAATTTCCTGGTTGACCCATTCATTCTTTAGAAGGATGCTGTTTAGTCTCCATGTATTTGGGTTCTTTCCAAATTTCGTCTTGTGATTGAGTTCTAGCTTCAGAGCATTGTGGTCTGAAAATATGCAGGGAATGATTCCAATCTTTTGATACTGGTTGAGACCTGATTTAGGACCGAGAATGTGATCTATTCTGGAGAATGTTCCATGTGCACTAGAGAAGAATGTGTATTCTGTTGCTTTGGGATGAAATGTTCTGAATATATCTGTGATGTCCCTCTGGTCCAGTGTGTCATTTAAGGCCTTGATTTCCTTGTTGATCTTTTGCTTGGATGATCTGTCCATTTCAGTGAGGGGAGTGTTAAAGTCCCCTACTATTATTGTATTATTGTCGATGTGTTTCTTTGATTTTATTATTAATTGGTTCATATAGTTGGCTGCTCCCACGTTAGGGGCATAGATATTTAAAATTGTTAGATCTTCTTGTTGGACAGTTCCTTTGAGTATGATATAGTGCCCTTCCTCATCTCTTGTTATAGTCTTTGGCTTAAAATCTAATTGATCTGCTATAAGAATTGCCACTCCTGCTTTCTTCTGATGTCCATTAGCATGGTAAATTCTTTTCTACCCCCTCACTTTAAATCTGGAGGTGTCTTCGGGTTTAAGATGAGTTTCTTGTAGGCAACATATAGATGGGGTTTTTTTTTTATTCATTCTGATACCCTGTGTCTTTTGATTGGGGCATTTAGCCCATTAACATTCAGGGTAAGTATTAAGAGATATGAATTTAGTGCCATTGTATTGGCTTAAAGGTGACTGTTATTGTATATTGTCTTGGTTTCTTTCTGATCTACTACTTTTAGGGTCTCTCTTTGCTTAGAGGACCCCTTTCAATATTTCCTGTAGAGCTGGTTTGGTATTTGCAAATTCTTTCAGTTTTTGTTTGTCCTGGAAGCTTTTAATCTCTCCTTCTATTTTCAATGATAGCCTACCTGGATATAGTATTCTTGGCTGCATGTTTTTCTTGTTTAGTGCTCTGATATATCATGCCAGCTCTTTCTGGCCTGCCAGGTCTCTGTGGATAAGTCTGCTGCCAATCTAATATTTTTACCATTGTACGTTACAGACTTCTTTTCCCGGGCTGCTTTCAGGATCTTTTCTTTGTCACTAAGACTTGTAAATTTTACTATTAGGTGACGGGGTGTGGACCTATTCTTATTGATTTTGAGGGGTGTTCTCTGAACCTCCTGGATTTTGATGCTTGTTCCCTTTGCCATATTGGGGAAATTCTCTCCAATAATTCTCTCCAACATACCTTCTGCTCCCCTCTCTGTTTCCTCTTCTTCTGGAATCCCAATTATTCTAATGTTGTTTCGTCTTATGGTGTCACTTATCTCTCAAATTCTCCCCTCGTGGTCTAGTAGCTGTTTGTCCCTCTTTTGCTCAGCTTCTTTATTCTCTGTCATTTGGTCTTCTATATCGCTAATTCTCTCTTCTGCCTCATTTATCCTAGCAGTGAGAGCCTCCATTTTTTATTGCACCTCATTAATAGCTTTTTTGATTTCAACTTGGTTAGATTTTAGTTCTTTTATTTCTCCAGAAAGAGCTTTTATCTCTCCCGAGAGGGTTTCTCTAATATCTTCCATGCCTTTTTCGAGCCTGACTAGAACCTTGAGAATTGTCATTCTGAACTCTAGATCTGACATATTACCAATGTCTGTATTGATTAGGTCCCTAGCCTTCGGTACTGCCTCTTGTTCTTTTTTTTGTGGTGAATTTTTCTGCCTTGTCATTTTGTCCAGATAAGAGTATGTGAAGGAGCAAGTAAAATACTAAAAGGGTGGCAACAACCCCAGGAAAATATGCTTTAGCCAAATCAGAAGAGATCCCAAATCGTGAAGGGGGAGAAAGGGGATAAAAGAGGTTCATAAAGAAAAAAAAAAAAAAAAAGAAACAATTAAAAAAAGAAAACTAAGAAAGAAAAAATATAAAAAGGAAAAAAATATATATATTAGATAAACTAGTTAAAAAACGTTAAAAAAGAAAAGGGTAAAAGTTAAAAAAATTTAGCAGAAGAAGAGAAAAAAAATTGAAAAAGAAAAAAAAAATTAACTGCAAGGCTAAAGAATCATGGGGAGAAAGCCATGAGTTCCGTGCTTTGCTTTCTCCTCCTCTGGAATTCCGCTGCTCTCCTTGGTATTGAAACTGCACTCCTTGGTAGGTGAACTTGGTCCTGGCTGGGTTTCTTGTTGATCTTCTGGGGGAGGGGCCTGTTGTAGTGATTCTCAAGTGTCTTTGCCCCAGGCGGAGTTGCACCGCCCTTACTAGGGGCCGGGTTGAGTAATCAGCTCGGGTTTGCTTTCGGGAGCTTTTGTTCCCTGAGCACTTTCAGTAGAGTTCCGGAGGGCGGGAATGAAGATGGCGGCCTCCCGGTCTCTGGCCCGGAGGAGCCGAGAGCCCCGGGGCCCCACTCCTCAGAGCGCCCTCAGACAACAGCGCCGATTTACTCCCGTCACCCCGGCCTCTAGCCGCGCTCCGAGCTGACCGAGCCTGCGACCGGTTCAAGGCAACCCGGAGCTTAGAGCTCACTCCTCGGCTCTGTCTCTGTAGCCGGCTTCCTTGTTCTGATAGCTGTAAGCTCTGCGACACTCAGACACCCCCGATCCTTCTGTGACCCTGTGGGACCTGAGGCCATGCTGACCCTGTGTGGGCTTCACCCCGGTTAAGCCTTTGGAGCGATGTCCCTCAGTGGAACAGACTTTTAAAAGTCCTGATTTTGTGCTCCGTTGCTCTGACGCTTGCTGGGAGCCGGCCCCTCCCCCCGCGGTCTATCTTCCCGTCGCTTTGGATTCACTTCTCCGCCAGTCCTACCTTTCAGAAAGTGGCTGATTTTCTGTTTCTAGAGTTGCTGTTCTTCTTCTCTTCGATCTCCCGTTGGATTTGTAGGTGTTAGCAATCTTTAGATAAGCTATCTAGCTGATCTCCCGCTACCTGAAGTAGTCTCAGCCTGCTACTTCTCCGCCATCTTGACTCCTCCCCTCCGAGGAAGAGCTGTATCTTAATATAAGAAGAAAACCCTTGCATTTGCAAAATACCATTATTCATGTATATTTTCCAGTCTCCTCTGTAGAACATTGTTCAGCCCTCTGAAGACATAAAAGCAGGTCTAGAAGCAGACCCAACAATGGTTCTAGAATGCAGACCCTCAGACATAAGCTTCTGTGACATACTGAACTCTGATCTATTCCTTCTATTCTTCCTCTGACTCCGATTTTTTTCTCTCCCTCTCTCATTACCAATTTTGACTGCTGCCTCTCTGAGCGTTTCATATCATACTGCAAGAGAATTGACTCTCACTGTACAGTCTCAGGGTAGGGATGGTTTCCCAGGCTGTTTTACTGCTCTTGTGTCTTTACCATAATATGTAATTAATTACCTGAGGGCATATGTAATGTGCCTGATATTTTCAACCTGAAATTTCTAACACGTACCATCTGCACTTACCTGAAGTCTGAATTACTTTCTTACACTGAGAGCACCCTGAATAGATTTTCACGTTCTTGTCTGCAGTCCCAGTTTCATCTCCAGCAGAGAGAGGAACTTTCTTGTCACCTTCCCCTCCTATAATGAGCGGCTATTTAAATCATAATTGTGCAAAGGGAAAGAGGGTTTTCAATACAGAGATGAAGAGATTATGAACTGTAGCTGTGGGGGAGTGTCGGTCTTTGCAACTATCATCTGCTTCTGGAACAACATACCTTGTTTAGTCTAGAAGGTACTGAGAGAGCAGAGCACCAGGGTTTTATCTAAGCAGTAGCTAAACACTTTTGATAATTGTGGTTTGTGTAAGAGAAGAATTGTGCAGAGCTGCAGTGATATTAGACGTGCATCAAACAATTTGGAGGATTTCTTTTTCATTTTCTATTGTCTTAATTTCAAAAGCGTAAGAGATTCTCAGTTGGGAGAATTGTAGATGGGACCTTATTTGGAGCAGTGGGGAAGATCAGAGAGATTGTTGAGGCATCTTCTGGCTCTGTGATTCCTTTCAGCGTGGACACGAGTTAAGATTTGTCTGATTTCCCCATCATTTCAATAAATTTTAGCCCCTTTCCTGGTCTTACAATAGTAATTTATTTCTGAAAATCTCTTTGCAGTCAGACTTCTTGTAGGTAAAAAGTGGAATAACCATTGAAATTATTAATGCACAGTTACTCAAAAAATTTACAAAGTCTGTGTATGTATGTAATTGAATCTTGGAAGGGAAATCTGTCTACCAAACACATGTTTGCCCCTTTTATAAGTGAGGCCTGTTCTCTGATATGCAACATGGAAGGGAAGGTATTCAGTGAGGTGGCTCCCGGATAAAAGTTACCTTCCCCACCCTCTTCCCCCCATGTGTGACCATGTAACTGCTTCTTGCAAATAAAAGTGAGCCAGTATTCCAGTCATGGAATAAATGTCATGGGATGAAAGATACAGGATAGGAGATTTAGTCAATGGTATATTCATAGCATAGTGTGGTGACAGATGGTGGCTACACTTGTGGTAAGCATAGCATAATGTAGACTTGTCAAGTCACTGTTGTATACCTGAAATGAATGTAATATGGTATGTCAACTACAATAACATAAGTAAGTCAATAAAAAATTGATATCCCCCCCCCCCTGAAAAAAAACCCAAGTGAGCCAGTATGTATCACTTCTGGGCTGGAGTTTTAAGAAGCAGGTGTGCCTTTCTCGAGGATTCCACTGAATGCAGAGTACACTAAAGTTTCAGGGACTGGTGGAGCCAGAAGAAGCCTGGCTTCCTGAGTCACCATGTGCAGAGAAGCCTCCTGTCAACCAGGGACACCTACATTAGACTATTACATAGCAAGGAAAAAACTCGTCTTGTACAAAGACACTGACATTGCAGTTTATTCCCAAACTGAAGGGTCAGGAAACTTTTTCTGTAAAGATCCAGGTAGTAAATATTTTAGGCTTTGTGGGACACCTATGGTTCTATCTCATGTCTCCTTTTTTTTTTTTTTTCCAAAAATGTTTTTTTTTCAGCTTTATTGAGGTATAATTGAAAAATAAAATTATAAAATATTTAAGGAGTACAACATGATGATTTGATATCTATGTATCTCTTTTTGCAATCTTTTAAAGATATAAAAATCATTTTTAGTTCACTGGCTATACAAAGCAGCTGCAGGCTTAATCAATACAACCTTTTACTACAAAGCAAACAACAACAACAAACCCACACAACAAACCAGTGTAGATGGTGCATGAGAAATTACTAATATCAACCAGCAGACCATGAAGACTAGACCAGACTGTTGGGCCACCTGGGCTCACCATTGCACCGTGAGGAGAGCTGCAGGTGACTCTCCTGTTGTGGCGCCCATGGTTCCCAAGGCACACAAATTCCAGATTTGTTCTCTTAAATGCAGACAATGCCTCCAGAGTTGAAGTTGGTGTAGGACATCAAACTACTAGAAAAGTTAAAATCTTATAACTCTTATTGGCATTCGTCAGGATACAATTATGTTGTGGCTTCCCCCTTGCACGGTCTTGCTTCGTCAGCCTATGGCACTTTTTCCACCACTCTTGGGACCTGGTTCATTGCTAGATCTGACTGGAGTCTCCAAATATAGATCAAGACCAACAAGAGTATCTTGAAGCTCCACATGATAGGATCCAAGATGCCTTCTCCATGCCCCTGTGACTTTCCCAACTCGGCCCTTTGCGTGGTTGGCAGGACTCTCAGGCAGGAGGGTGGCGCTGCCCAGCCCCTATGTCTGCCCTTCCCCCCCCCAGGCCCTCAACCTGGTCAGTGCGAAACCCAAGACCACTCAAAACCTCAAGGGAAGTCATCGTCCAACAAGATTATGGATGCATACAGGACAGACTCCTCTGCAGCAGGTATGAGGAAGACTTCAAAGAATTTATGATGGTGTGAGAAAAGCTTGTGAGAGACTATTAAGTGAGAAGGGCAGCATTGAAAATTACATATTCAAGATAATCCCAATTGCCTAAAAACAGAGACATGAAGAAAATACACCAAAATGATAACACTGGGGTCCCTGGCTAGTGAATTGAGTGATTTTTTAAAAAAAATTCTGTTCTCTGGTTTTTGAAAATGTGTACAAAGGAGCCTGTGTTATTTTTTAAATTACCGAGGAAATGGAAGGTAGTCCTTTCTACAAAGTCTTTGTAGACCTCTGCTGTCCTGCGTTCCCAGCCCGAGTCCTGTGCTCTGAGACTTTCTACTTGGACAGGCTTGTAGGGGACCCGGCAGTCCACGTTCAGAACAAGAGCAGGAAAGGAAAAGAGTGTGAACAGCCTTGTGATTATGAGTCAACACCAGGTTTAAACGAGGGGAAATCAAGATCCAGAGCTACTGATATTTGGTGAGCCCCATTGCTTCCTCGCCTGCAGGTGTTCAACTTGTTTCAGACCCCCGTGTCTCCCCTCAATAGTCCTTGCTCATTCTGGGTGTCCTCCGTCGCCCCTCTACTTCCTAAGCACTGGCACGCGAAGCAGAGCCAGCAAGAAAGGCTGTGCCCTCTCTTCACATTCTCCCCCTTTCATGGGGCAGAAGCCTCCCCACGCTCTGTTCTTCCACCTCCTCCCCTTGCAGTCCAGACCCTTCCCACTGCCTCTTGTCTTTTTCCTGTGATCACTCTGGGGATATGCTGCAACCGTGTTCCCCCATGTCATCATTTCATTTGTCAGGCACACACATGCACAAGTACGCATGTGCTCCCTAGGACGTTTATCGGTTCTCCGTCAGCACGTGCTCAGGCCGAGCACGCATGCATTCAGCCAGCCAGCAAACTGCCCTCCGCTTTGTGTCAGGCATTACTCTAGGTGCTGGGGCACACACGGAACCAGATAGCAAAGGTCCCCTCCCTCTCGGAGCAGACTGTCCAGACTGAGCAGACTGCGGGGATAGACAGTAAGCAAATACATCCACACTACAAAGCAGTGTAGTGCTAAGTGCCATAGAGACAAATAAGGCTGAGGAAGGGGCTAGGGATCTGGGCTGGAAGGTGCCTTTAGCTATATGGCTCAGAGAAGGCCAGTGTGTAGAAGCTCCATTTTAGCAGAGGTTTGGATGAAGTGAGGGAGAGGGCTATGTGAAGCCTGGGAACAGGTGTTCTGGCTGATGGCCTGTAAGTGCAAAGGCCCTGACAAAGGCCCAGGGACCAACTTGAATCCTGCCCTCAAGTTACTTCCATTCTAGTGAAAGGGGCAGATAAGTGATCGGGCAATAGAGATATTGTGTGACAAACATTTCTCATTTAGCGTTTACAAGGGCCGAACCCTTCCGGCATTTAAAGACGTGTGTCATCTGATGTCTATGTCCTTTAGTAGAAAACAAACTCCATGAGAGTAGAGGTTTTGCGTTATTCACTACAGCATGTCCAGGAACTAAAACAGCTCCCAGCACCAGGTAGATGCTCAATACAGTTTAAGTGGAGGAAAGAATTCCACACTTGCCTATCTGCTCGTAATTCCCCTCCCTAGAGGCAACCACTGTTCTTAGGCCTGGGAGAAGTGTGTTATTTAAACAGACCGTCACGTTCTCCACTGAGCTTCCACCTGGGGGCTTACAGGCCAGTCTCAGGGTGGCTGAGAGAAGGAGAAGGTGAGAAGGAGAAGGAGAAGGAGAAGAAGGAGAGGGTGCTGTCCGCTGGCTGTCGTGTGGGCTGCAGGAGACACTGGTCCTCTAAGGCTTATAAGGACCTGGCTGCCTTTCCTGACTGGGGAGCAAAGGAGGAATGAGGAAACTCTGGCTAAACCCTGGACCACCATTCAGGCTTTCATGGGAACTTGGCACTTAGGAAAAGTATTTACCTGCTGCCCCACACAGTGAGGCCCCGCCTCCCCGCCTTTATCTCACCACTGTATCTCAGCACAGGGGATCTGGCAGCAAATACTCTTTCTGTTTGTGAATGTGGAAAGCTGGAGCTGCACATAGTCTTGGGTCCCGCAGCTCTTGGGAGTCTTTGCTTTTGCGATGGAATTGATGTATGACCCTTAAGCAGGACCCAGGCTGGGGACCAAGTTGAGTGACTGGAACTGAGTCCTCATCTCAGAAGAAACTTCTCAGAAAGTTTCAAATCCACATAGAGTATCTAGGAAGTCAAAATGAATGTTTTCATCATTATTTCCTTCGTAGACAGACAAGGCAAGATTATCCCTCAATTTTATACTTGGGGCAATTTGCAATTTACAAGTATTAGGGAGGGAAGAAATTAATAATTACTGAGTATCCATTATCCTTGATAGATTAATTACAAAACTATCATCCAGAATGTGCTCAAGACCACACAGCTAGTAAGAGAGTGGTTACTTAATTAGTTTTAGAAAATTAGAGCAGGATTCCTTACCTCACAGCAAATCTCCCCAAAAGCAGTCTTATTCTGATGCCAACAGATCCCTGTTCAGGTTTCATTTTGTGTCTTTAGATGTCTTGGGTCAAGTCACTACATCTTTAGAGTCCGCATACCTATGTAAAGCCTAGCACATCATACACAAAATAAGTACTTGTCAAGAAATAAAAAAAAAGGGGTGTCTGGGTGGCTCAGTCGGTTAAGCATCTGCCTTCAGCTCAGTTCATGATCTCAGGGTCCTAGGATCGAGCCCCGTGTTATGCTCCCTGCTCAGTATGGAGTTTGTGTGTCTCTCTTCCTCTCTTTCTGTCCACCCCCACCTTGTCCTCTCTCTCTCAAATAAGTAAATTAAATACATAAAAAAAAACCAGAAGAAAAAACTTAGTCACTAATACATTGTATGAATTAGAATTAGTCTATTGACTATTTTTTCCTTCATATTACTATTTCCTTCTCTACTAGTGAATAGCATATTCATTAATTATAACAGCAACAATGACTTCTCTATCTAAGTTACTGGCCACTGAATTCTTCCATTTGCTTGGTCCCAAATCTTTGGAGTCACCTGTAACCCTTCCCCTCTCATATGGTACATCCAAAATGCCATTGAATCCTGTTGATTCTCCTTTCAAGAGATGTCCCAGTATGACTCATCCTCACTATCTCCCCTGCTACCACCCTGATGCAAGTTACCTGTCTGGACCACTGCGCTAGCTTCCTAACTGGCCTCTGGACTTCTGCCCTTGCTTCCTCCAGGTATTTCCCAAATAGCAGCTGGAGTGAATCCTATAAAAACACATCCGATCACGTGACTATCACATGATCTATGAAATAGAAAAATGAAGAGTGTCAATAAAGCCAAAAGGTGGTTCAGTGAAACATTCAGTGAAACATAAATTAACAATACTATCAAGAAAAAAGAGAGAACACATAAATTATCAGTGTTAGGAGAGAAATAGGGGCATTATTAGAGATCCTACAGACATTAAATGTCAATGCATATGTCAATAAATTCAGGGACTTAGATGAAGGGAATAAACTCCGGGAGAAAGATGCATTAACAAATCTGACAAAAAAAGAGAGAGAACATTTCTCAGCCCTATATATGTTAAGGAAATTATATTCAAAACATAAAACCTCCTACAAAGAAAATCCCAGGCCCAAATGACCTCACTGGTGAATTCTCTCAAACATTGAAGGAAAAAATAATGCTGACTTTACACAAACATGATCAACATTAGCTGTTGTTATGATTACCATCAGTATGGTTTTCATAAGTCTCATCTGTCTTAAAACGAAGAAGACAGAACTTTTCATAGTCTTCTAAAAACAGTCTTAATTCAATGGGAGTTTACTTTGTGTTTTCTTTTTTTTAAGGTTATTTATTTATTTATTTATTTGAGAGAGAGAGAATGATCGGGGGGGGGGGAGAAAGAGAGAGTGAAGCAGACTCCCTGCTGAGCATGGACCTGATGGCGGCTCGATTCCAGGACCCTGGGATCATGACCCCAGCAAAAGGCAGACACTCTGTCTGAGTCACCCAGGTGCCCTTGGTAGGTTACTTTGTACATCCTTCCTCTCTTAGCTGTGTTCATTTGACCCATAATGGTATGTGGTGTTTGCAAAAACGCTGTGCATTGCTATTGTCTCTGACCTAAGTAGTTTTTAACCTTTTACACAAAACCAGTTGTTCCTCTGGGACTTGAGAAGAAGGTCTGCCAAGCAGTGTGATCAAGAATTTTTCAGGATTCTATCACAACTGGTTTTTGGTGACGTTTTAATAACAACTAAAGCTTTGTTTACTTGTTTCTTCAATTGTTTTGTATAAGCCCTTTCTGGAGGAGTGACAAAGAATTGTTCAGATGAAGTGTTTCTTGCCTTAATTTGGTTTCACGTCTTAGGCTAAGGTTAAAATTTGTACAGCAAATGGAAAAGTTGTGGGCAATCGCAGTAATGGCTGGGGGAAGCTTTCCTTTTTTCCTGTCCTTCGTTAGAGATACTAAGGGCCAGTTAGACTAACTCCTTCAGAAGCATTCTTTTTCACTATTGTTTGATGTAGTTCCAGCCACATCAAACACAGGAGGCATCCAAACTTCTCTGGGTTGAAATGACTGAGGTTGCATTTATCAGAGGTCTTGGGAACCTGGTAATATGAACTGAAAAGAAGTCATGGTGAGAGTTTCTTAGTGACTGAGCATTCATAGCTGACTAAGGGATGAGGGCCCTGCGCTCAGGATACCTCTTCTCCCCACCACCCTGGTTTCTTTACTCATCTTTCTCAGCAGCAGAAAACTGCATGTATTAGACCTCAGGATACCTGGCCTCAGCAAAGGACAGTTTTCTGATGGACTATGATATTTCTCTATATTAGAGTATAGGCCAAGCTACTGTAGCAGAGAGACTCTAAAATACAGTAGCTTTAATGAGATAGAAGTTGATTTTCCTTTCCTGTAACAGTCAAGATGTGGGTGGCTCTACTCCATGAGGTCATCCTTTATCTTACCTCTCCACTATTTCCCAGAGCAAGGGTCTTGACCTTAGGTTCATGGACTGCTGGGAGGCCATGGATTGAATTTTTTCTTTCACTTTTGAAAGCAGGTAACAAGCAACAGTGACATCAGCAGTACCTATGACTTTGCCACCAGAAATTACAGATAATTTTATATCATATTCATTTGTTGTATCTTATACTAATATCATACTGTACCACTGTTAACAATAGACCTGCCTCTAGAGCTTGATATTTGATGGATTAATAAACACATAATGTTATATTAAAACTTGTAAACATAATTTTTCAAAATGTATATTTTAGTATATTTTCCTTTTTAATTTCGTGTATTTTATTTTATGCATTTATAAACACTATTCTTAGAAGGGCTACATAGATTTACCAGACTTCCTCTGAGGTCTATGATACAAAACAGGCTAAAGTCTCTATTCTGAGATGTTTCCCTGGACCTCATGGTAGAATCTTGCTTTTTCGCTCCACATCATTCCATTCTAGCTAGAAGGAAGGGAGAAAGAGGAAGTGGGGAGTGTTTTCCTTCAAGACGATGACCTAGAAGTTGTAAACATCCCTTCTGCTCATGCTATGCTAGTGATAATATAGTCAAATGATCACACCTAGCTGCAGGAAATGCTGAAATTGTAGTCTCTAACTGGGGACCAAGAGCCCTGCTAAATGTGGTGGTGATGGTGGGTGCCCTAGCCAGGGAAGGAAGAGGAGAATACATACAGGATGACGGCTAAGAGTCCCTACCACTCCCACATAATTCTGCTGGGATTCTGAAATCTGTTTCATCAGTGCTTTAGTAAAACATATAATATCTCTTAATCTGGGTGGGGATGTGTGTCAAGCCCAATAATAATCATATCTGGAGTGTCTATACTGTCTTTCCTAAAAACGTCAAGTCACGTTATAGACACTTTCACAAGAATTGGTCTACAAAATTTTTCAGACTGACCACTGTGTTTGTGGGCTAGAAAAGCATTGTGAATATAGATGCTTTTCTTGCCCCCAAATTGCTAAATGGGAAGACCCTACAAATGCAGGTAATTACATTTAACATGAACAACAAAAGCACACTCAAGATCAATCCAACTGGTTGTGGAAGTCCTTTGTATAGAATTAAAAGTTTCATTTAAGTTCTGTTTTTTTATATTTTTGAGTTAATATACATTGAATGTTTACTCTGTTTAGGCAAGCAGAGGACTGAGTACATCAAAATTAATAAGCCAGTTTTCTTACCCTCAGGAGGCTCAGGATCACATATAAGTGTGGGTGTTCATGCATACGTATGTGTGTGGGGAGGAGAATATGTATACACATTCACGCATATGTATGTATGTGGGAAGGAGAATGGCACAGTAAATACATTATCTTTAAGTGTTATTGTTGCCAAAATAAAGAGAGAATAAAGGTGTCATGGGTATAGAAAAAAGAAAGAAGGGAATGAATGTCAAGTAAGGAATGGAAGATTAATCTTCAAAGACAGGAAGTTATTGCTTTTATGATTGTACATATAACCAATAAGTCATCTGTCCTCAAGTTGTGTCTCTCTTTTCACACTTTTTTGCCTTGGAAGCTGGTATTGACCCTTCTTTGCAATCAGCTTAAAGGATTTTTTATACTATCAGAACACAAGCTAGCAATATTAATTTTCCTGAATATTTTGTAAGAGATGAGTGTAATTCACATTGCGCAGTTTAATGTTATTTCACTTCAAAGTATTTCACTTTAATATTATTTTACTTCAACAAGTCCCTTTAGACCTTTCTCTTTAACGGTCTCTGCAATGCTGAGGTCAAATAGGGTTTTTTCTCTGTTCTCCTTCTGGCATCATCTAGTGCTTCTGCTCTGGTTTCCCTTACCCTGGAATCTAGAGCCTCCTTGCCCTGCCCTACAGCTGTACTTCCTTCTGCAGAGTAACTTAGTTCTACCCAGCAACTACAGACTGGCTCACCTATATGCACAGTGCAGTACTGTCCTTTAAGCATAGAAAAGGCCATACTTCCACATTGTATGAAGATGATTAATTTTTATAGTTTTTTTTTTTTTTTAAGTAGGCTCCACACCCAGTGTGGAGCCCAACATGGGGCTCAAACCCAGGACCCTGCGATCAAGAGTTGGACATTTAACCTGATTGATCCACCCAGGTGCCCCTAAGATGATTAATTTTAAAAAATTTATGGCTACACCCAGAACTGTTTAGAATTTCACTTGCTTTAGTTAGGCAAGTGAAGCAAGATAGTAACACAGTGTTGGGGGAGTAGGGTTGGGTGATAAGGTGGCACATTTAAAAAAAAAGATTTTTTTATTTGAGAGAGAGAGAGAGAGAGCGAGAGAGAACATGAGCTGGGTAGAGGCAGAGGTAGAGGGAGAAGCAGACTTCCGACTGAGCAGGGAGCCTGATGCAGGGCTCAATCCCAGGACCCTGGGATCATGATCTGAGCAGAAGGCAGATGCTTAACCGACTGAGCCATCCAGGTGTTCTAATAAGGTGGCTCATTTTAATGATTTTGTTAGTTGTGATCACCTACACTTGTATAGGTCAGTGCCTCCGAGTGATACAAGCCTCTGAAGGGACTCTTAAAATGATATTTATACCCTATTCCTTAACGCAATGCATTTTTAGAATCATTTTTTCAATTTTCCCAGAGAAATTAAATACATAAACAAATTGTAAGTAGATGAAGGGCATGAATGAAGAGGAGGCAGGAAAACATTCCAGATTAGAAAAATGGCAAAGGTAATGTTGAGACATTGGGGTGATGGTGGAGGGGGGAACAGAATCCAGTATGTCTTCATCTCATACCATGCTTCCAGTTCCCTGAAGTTAAGATAATTAAAGATTAATCTGGCTCATTTCCAGTTAGGAATGGTAGGATGAATGTGCCTTGGCTTCTTAGCAGCTATCTCTTGAAAGATGAGTCTCCTTTCATACATCTGACCCAGCAGTCACCTCTGAGGCTTCATCCTCTCCAGGCTGCATGCTAAGAAAGAACAGTCAGACTAAGTGGTACAAGAGATGGGAAGCAAGTTTGAGTAGGAGCTATTGGGTCAAAGTGGGACAGTACTTGGGGTGTGTGTGTGAATTAAAAAATGGTGAATGAACTGAAATCAATGAAAGAGAAAGAAGAGTGGAGAAAGCAGGTTATGACAGAGGTAATAGATACCAAATAATTCTCGAGGTGTGCTGAGTGGAGAAAAGAAAGAGAGGTTGGGTATGCAATTAGTTGATCGCCATCACTTAGTTCACTCAGTGTTGCAAGTATTAGCAAATGTAACTCAAGCTTTCTTAAGCAATAGGGTTTTCATTAGAACATGATTAAGAGAGCTGGTTTTGGAGGAAGACTGGTTGGGTTTGAATTCTGGCTTTAATACTTGAGATCTTGAGTAAATTACTTAATCCTGGTGTCTCAGTGTCTTCACTTCAATGAAATAAATCCATTTAAATTAAATTTAATAAGTGTAAAAAGCACACAGAAGAGTGCTTGGCTTTTGGCAAGCTTTCAATAAGTGGTTAACTATTATTTATTATTATTATCTTGGTAAAACCAACCTCCTAAACCTATAAAGTCAGTCTACAGATCCATCAGGCAAAAGGAAATAATGATTCTTTACTTTGCTGTAGTCAATACATTTATTTTCAGTCATTATATTCACAGTGTTAACTATGCTGTTCTCTCCATAAAATTATGTGTGTGCATATGAATTACAGGGCTCTAATTTGAAACTCTAACTGCATGTGTAGTCACTTTAATTGTACAACAAACCTACAAAATGTTTAAGTGTAAATTATCATGATGACTAAACAGAAAATCTGCAGTTACCAAAACCTGCACATAAATTGACTGCACAAGATGATAATTGGATAGTAGTAAGTAGATGCTCCTGAGGACCACGCTACTGCTAATTGGATCTTCTACACTATTTCAATGTTCTCTCAGCTGGAATGCCCAGAAGGCAGCTGGAGATCAGCCTTGTGGCTTTTGAGGGTAACCTACAGTTTGTCAGCACAGGGGTGAAGTGAGCACCATGGGACTTTTCCCAGGCTGCTGGTTAACATACTCTAGTTCTAATACCCTAAACCACTACATGGGGGAGAGAAAAGAAGCCAAGACCGTAACTGGAGGAAATGAAGGAAAAGGGAAAAGGGAAGGAAGAATAATATTCATGAAATTCCTTCTTTGGGTCACTTTCTAGGGACTTTCAAGTATTATTCTTGCATCCGTCTTATGGGAAAGATTGTTACCCTATTTGTAACAGACGTCATTAGTCTCTCCTATTTCTCTCTCCTTTCTTGCTTCAATAGAGTTTCAATCTCTTTGATTGTTTACCTTTCGCCTACAATGGAGGTTCTTCACTTGTCCCTATCTCTCAGCAACTGGGGTAATCCCAGTAAGTCATTTTCACCCTATTATTCTTGATAGAGATTGCTTAGACATGTACAAGAGATAAAATTCTAGTCAACTAACGGTGATGAGAGGCTACTGGGAAGATTCTGGGAATAATTTTTTATTCTTTTAAAGTGGCCACAGAGGGGAAGTGGAAGCTGCTTCTGCTGCAGGATGTGGTTATGTCTGCACAGGACTGAAAGTGTAGAACTATCTTGCGGTCATGAGGGGAGCAACTTGGGGGCAAAGCAGACATGCTGATATGCCTCCTGTTTGGACTTTTGTGCATGATTACAAACATTATCATCATTAAATCCTCTTTGGGGTTGGAGTTAACTGTAGACAATTCTATTACTTGTTTGTTTGTTTCAAGTTTTTATTAAATTCCAGGTAGTTCACATACAGTATGACATTAGTTTCAGGAATAGAATTTAGTGATTCATTACTTGAATACACACGGTGCTCATCACAAGTGTCCTTAATACGGATCACTCGTTTAGCTTAGCCCCTCCTACCTCCCCTCCAGCAACCCTAAGTTTGTTCTCCATAGTTAAGAGTCTGTTTTATGGTTTGCCTTGCTCTCTTTTCCGCGCCGTGTTCATCTGTTTTTCTTTCTTAAATTCCACATATGGATGAAATCATATGCTATTTGTCTTTCTCGGACTGACTTATTTCGTTTAGCATCATACACTCTAGCTCCATCCATGTCATTGCAGATGGTAAGATTTCATTCTTTTTATGTCTGAATATTTTCATTTTATGTATATACACCACATCTTCTTCATCCATTCATCAGTCAATAGACATTTGGGCTCTTTCCATAATTTGGCTATTGTTGATAGTGCTGCTATAATTATCAGGGTACCTGCATGTGTTTCTTGAAATCAGTATTTTTGTATCCTTTGGGTAAATACTAGAAATGCCATTGCTGGACTATAGGGTAGTTCTATTTTTAACTTTTTGAGGAACCTCCATATTGTTTTCCAGAGTGGCTGCACCAGTTTGCATTCCCACCAACAGTGTAGGAGGGTTCCCCTTTCTCCACATCCCTGCCAACATCTGTTGTTTCCTGTGTTGTTAATTTTAGCCATTCTGATAAATATGAGGTGATATCTCACTGCAATTTTGATTTGTATTTCCCAAACAATGAGTGGTGTTAAGTATCTTTCCATGTGTCTCTTGTCCATCTGGATGTCTTCTTTTGAAAAATGTCGGTTCATGTCTTCTGCCCATTTCTTAATTGGATTATGGTTTCTTGGGTATTGAGTTTGATAAATTCTTTATAGGTTTTGGATACTAACCCTTTTTCAGATATGATATTTGCAAACATCTTCTCCCATTCTGAAGGTTGCCTTTTAGTTTTGTTGATTGTTTCCTTTGCTGTGCAGAAGATTTTATCTTGATGAAGTCCCAATAGTTCATTTTTGCACTTGCTTCCCTTGTACACACACACACACACACAGACACACACAAAACGCATGTGTGTGCACATATACACACATACTCCATTCTGACAATTTCAAACTTTGAGCTGGCAATTTTAGTCCATTTATACTTACTGCAATTACTGATAATTGTGTCTGTCTTTATTGCTTTGCTTGTCATTTTCATTTGCTCTACTTTTTCTGTTTCTTTTTAATGCCTTTTACTTAAGAAAGTAGACTTCTATAAGTCTTGCAATATGAAAAGTCTATGTATGCTTATGCTTTTAAAACTCTCTTCCTGGGGGTGCCTGGGTGGCTCAGTGGGTTAAGCCTCTGCCTTTGGCTCAGGTCATGATCTCAGGGTCCTGGGATCGACCCCCCCCGCATCAGGCTCTCTGCTCAGCAGGGAGCCTGCTTCCTCTTCTCTCTCTCTGCCTGCCTCTCTGCCTACTTGTGATCTCTGTTTGTCAAATAAATAAATAAAATCTTAAAAAAAAAAAAACCAAAACTCTCTTCCTGACTTTCTCTACCCTGATGTCATCATTTTGATATTATCTAAAAATTTAATTAGGGGTTATTAAGCATATATATTTTTTCTTTTTCTTTTCTTCAAATGTAACTGTTTTAAATAATAAAACTCTAGTAAGTTATTTATTCATCTTGCTATAACTTTATCTCATAGTTAAAATTCATAATACTTACCTATTCTGAAGTCAATCAGTGGCCTGATTAGTGCCTAATGTTGGTCTCTACAATATTAAAATTTGTGGGTGTATTGATGGTTGTTTCATCGCACACTTTAAATTCCTTTAAAAATTTATGGAATTCAAATAAAGTGTGTAGCCTTTGAACTTCTCAGTAGAATATCTTCTTTTTTCTCAACTAAGACTTTAAAATAACTTTACTGCATATATCTTAATACAACATCTCTTGAATGTTTTTTCTTTTTGAGTATTTTATTGATAACCTTCCTTCAAAGTGAGTCATAGTGTGACCATTCTTCTAGACCTTAAATGGCCCAGGATATTTTTTATATTTTCACATATCTGAATAACAATAAGTGCTATGAGCTTTCTTTCAATATTTAAAAAATCGGTTTCTCATTCTATCATCTATGTACTTTAATCTGTTTTTCATCTTTTCTAGCTCTTTTCTCTGAGGTTGAATTTTAGATGATTTCCTTAGTTGCATTTTCAATGTATTAATTCCTTCTGTAGCTATGACTTATATGTTGTTGAAACCATCTATTGTCTTTCTAATTTCAATTAGTGCATTTTTCACCTCCAGAAGTTTTATTTTATTCTTTTAAAAATCTACTTACTTCTTAACCCCATTATCCAGACTCTCCTCTATTAAATGAAATGATCAAACATATTTATTTCATATTGTGATTTTTATGATTCCAGTATCTACAGTCACTGAGGATCTGATTTTTCTCTTTGTGGTTTCTTTTGGCTCTTGCTAATAATTCCTTTTGTGTGCTTTGTTTTGCTTGGGTTTTGTTTTGTTTTGCTTGAGAGTTTTTCATTTTTCTAGACTGGAATTCTCTGAGGCTCTTTCATGTGAATTTGCATTTGTTTCTACCATATACTTGAGGGCACTAAGAACCCGGTCCCCTGTCAACTAAATTCTTACTTTGAGGTTCTTTAGGCCATTCAGTTGATATAAATTTAGGCTCAATTATATACAAGGGCTGGTTTATGGGGAGGAGTTCTCAAGGAGAATCTCTTTTCTTCTCCCCATCCCTCTATTTAGCACCAATGTTGGAAGGTATTTTCTCTTCTGTGCTTTGAAATGGGGCTTCTTGTTTATATTTTATCCTTACACTGAGAGAGCAGGCCCTTGGGTATCTTCACTTTGTAAATAAGGTCTTCCATTATATGACCTACATTGGGAAAGTTCTAGGGCATGTTTCCTGTCTTCTAAGTCCTGTGAGTTTTTGACAGCTAATGCTCAGATCAGTTGATCTGGTAAATGTTTTCAAGGTAAAAGATGTTTATAGTGCTCTCCTTAATTTTTTGTATTCCTACTTTCACTTTGTTTTGGCCTATCTATGACTTGTTTTCTTGCTAGTTAGTGGATACTTCTAAACAGATGTTTCAATCTTTTCCCAGTTCTTATTTGAGTAAGAGCAATGACGTTAAAATTTCTGTTGGTAATATTTGCATGTGCTTGTAGAGGGATCCAGAAAAGTTAGATAATTTATCCCTAAACTTGGATTTAAGCTGTCTTATTCCTGAAAATTACTGATTACACTTAGGACATGCCTATCTTTTGGTTCCAGCATATATGCTCTTGTAGATGCCTGATCTTTGCGTCAAATTAAACTGATAGAAATGAAAAGATTTTAGTTGATCTTAGTATAGAGCTGACTATGCCTTTTTGTTGGTGCTCTATACATAGTGTATTAATCAAGGATCTCTAGAGAAAGAATAGGATATGTATATATGTATACATTGTGAGAAATTGGCTCACACAATTACGGGGGCCAAGAAGTCCCATGAGCTGTTGTCTGTGAGCTGGATACCCAGGAAAGCCAGTGGTGTAGTTCAGTCTGAAGGCTTAAAACAGGGTAGTCTATGGTGTAGAGTCTAGCCTGATAGTCAGAGAAGATGTAATGAGATAACCCAACTCAATCAGCGAGGCAGGAAAAAAGGGGCAAATGAAGTAAATTCCTCCTTCTTCCACAGTTTGTTCTACTCAGGCCCTCATGGGTTGGGATAATGCTCACCCTTGTGGAGGGCAATCTGTCTTACTGAGTCTACTGATTCAAACGCTAAACTTTTTGGAAACACCCTCACAGATACACCCCAAGATAATATTTAATTTGGGCACCCTCTGGCCAGCCAAGGTGACACATACAGTTAATCATCACACATGGTGATTTTTAAAACAGGTAGCCCAGACTTTAAAACTGTACCATAAGACATAAGAATGAGGTGATATCCTTGTGTTTTGAGGGTAAGAATTTAACTAACAGTGATGATTTCTCCTGTTCATTGCTCCTAGACCAGAGATAGAGATGAATGTTTGAATTGAAGGGAGAGGGTCTCCCTCAACTCTACCCCATCAGTATTCAGAAGGAGGAGGACTGAGAATAATTGGGCTTAAACACAGAGAAAAGTAGTGATAGATTTTTAATGCTCAGAGTTTTTGTGTTTGCTTTTCTTTTTAATGTAGACAGTAGTAGCCATAAAATTAGACTCTGTTTAATGCTCAATTTAACTTACATGTCTAACAAAAATGTAAAAACATAAACAATAATTTAAAAACTTTTATAAATAAATTTAAATCTACTACAAAACATTAACAATGTAGTTTTAATTAGTTTTTTTGTTATTGCTGTCATATTATTTTTCATCTTTTTTAGGATTATTGTTATACTTATTTTTATATCTTCCTTAGGCTTCAGTATTACTATTTTGGCACAGTTCTGGAATCTCATTTATCTTAGCAGAACCTGAAAATTGTGCTGTGGGTGCCCTGTCTGCTTTAGAAGGGTTTGTGAACTTGAATTAGAAAACACTACACAGGGGCGCCTGGCTGGCTCAGTGGGTTAAGGCCTCTGCCTTCGGCTCAGGTCATGATCTCAGGGTCCTGGGATCGAGCCCCGCATAGGGGTCTCTGCTCGGTGGGGAGCCTGCTTCCTCCTCTCTCTCTGCCTGCCTCTCTGCCTACTTGTAATCTCTGTCAAATAAATAAATAAAATCTTAAAAAAAAAAAAAAGAAAGAAAGAAAACACTACACATTGGAATGCCTGGGTGGCTCAATTGGTTAAGTGTCTGCCTTTGGCTCAGGTCATGATCCTGGGGTCCTGGGATCAAGCCCCATATTAGGTGTTCCTTGCTCAGTGAGGAATCTGTTTCTCCCTCTCCCACTGCCCCTCCCCCTCAACTCACACTTTGTCTCTTTCTTTCTCTCTCAAATAAATAAACAAATAAAATCTTAAAAAAAAAGAAAACACTACATATTACTGTTTATTAACTTCTAACTAAATCACACAAGATCTAACTGAAATTTCCCATTCCTTAAATTATGAATATAGTGTACAGTCAGTTATAGCTTCATAACAATCATAAAACATCTCAATGGCATACATCAACAAACACTTATTTTTCATGTGTTGATAGGTCATCCGGAATAGCTCTTCTGATCTTAGTTAGGTCTTCCTGATGTATTAATGGGTTATCTAAATTAGAGTGGGCTCAGTGGGTTGATACTGCTTTTTGCTGCAGTTTTGTAGGTTGGCTAGGCAGTTCTATGCCAAGTGTCTTTTATTCTTCTTAGATACTGAGTTAGTCTGGGCCTTTCCAAGGTTTTGAAGAATGCACTAAGAGCAATAAAAACACATGAGACTTCTTTAGGCTTAGGCTCAGAATTGGTGTACAGTCACACCCTTCTGCCTATATTGCTTTGGCCCAAGTAAGTCACATGGCTGAGTCCAAAGCCTCGGGAGAGAGAGAACATTCTGCATTTTGTGAGAGTAATTGCAAGGTCACAAAGAAAAAATGTTAATGCAGAAAGGATGAAAAGTCAGGTCTACAACAAACCTCAGAAGTTTAGACTCTGTCGATGGCTTTTTCACCAATAAAAATCACAGGTATTTTGATATCCCTTATAGTTTCAGACATCTCTAAATATTTTTTTATGCTCATCACTACTTTGAAATAGTGACTGTTGTTACATTTATTGGTAGATTGCACAGGATCTGTGAATAGTCAGTTGATATATTTGGCCAACAACGGGGCAGCTAGTGATCATTCAACCACCAAATACAGAGGATGGTGTACTCATCCTGCTGATCTGGACATCTGTGTTGCTTTCTCTTATTTCTTATGAATTTGTGGAAGGAGATAAGATAAGGGCCGCCTCAAAGTTTAATGGTCCAAGTCAAATTAAGATCTACAGGCTTCACACTGCAATGTCATTAAAAAATAAAATTTAACTTTAACTTGCCTGTACTTTAAATGCATTGTCTTGTTTTTTAATATATTAATAGAGAAGCCCATATTTTATTAGATCATATTTTATTTTAATATTTTGCTGACTCTGTTTAAATATTACAAGTTTCCTTTCTAATCCTTTATTTTTTGGAGTTTATTTATTTATTTGACAGAGATCACAAGTAGGCAGAGAAGCAGGCAGAAAGTGAGAGGGAAGCAGGCTTCCCGCTGAGCAGAGAGCCCGACGTGGGGCTTGATCCCAGGACCCTGGGATCATGACCTGAGCCAAAGGCAGAGGCTTTAACCCACTGAGCCACCCAGGTGCCCCTCTAATCCTTTATTTTACCCATTTAAAAACATTAGTCTGAACCTGGATGGACCTAGAGGGTATTATGGTGAGTGAAATAAGTCGGATTGAGAAAGACAAATACCATATGATTTCACTCATATGTGGAATCTAAAAAGCAAAACAAATGAATAAACAAATAAATAAAAAGCAGAATCAGACCTATAAATACAAACAAATTGATGGTTGCCCGAAGGAAAGGGAGTGGGGGTGGGCATGGGTGGGTGAAATGGATGAAGGGGTATAGGAGATACAGGCTTCCTGGTATGGAATGAGTAAGTCATGGGAATAAAAGGTGCCCCACAGGGGATACAATCAGTGGTATTGTAATAGCATTGTGTGGTGACAGATGGTAGCTGCGCTTGTGAGCATAGCGTAACATACACAGATGTTGAATCACTATGTTGTACACCTGAAACTAATGTAACATTGTGTGTCAACTGTACTCAAAAGTTAATTAATTAAAAAGAAAACAAAACCAAACCCAAAGTAAAAAATGTTATTCGGTGGTGGGGGGTGTTCCTCAGACTTCACCAAAGTGCCAAAGGTTTCCAGGACATATAAAGGTCCCCCCCCCCTTGGTGCAAAATGGTGGTCTATTACAGCACGGGGCACAGGACCTGTTCGCAGAAACAGCTGCTCCCCGGTGGGGAAGGGTAGCTGATTATATTCTATGGGGTTGGGTGAGGTAAGGGAAAAGGGAGGTTTTAAAAAAACTTTCATATGCTAAAGAGCACCTACAAGATACCTGAGGCTTTGCTGTTGTCAAGGTGGTTTTTCCCCTCCAGCAAGGCATTAACATTAAGATAGTTGGGAGATTCCTGGAAGAATGTCACACATGTCCCACCCAGGAGTGTGTGTGTGTGTGTGTGTGTGTGTGTGTGTGTGTGCAGGGTGCAGGGTGTGGGCTTCTGCTTTGCCTTCAGCCAGCCTTCTGTTCACTCGTTTCCCCACTGAACTATTTTGACCCTTAAATCTTGAAGGTGCAAGGTCTTATCTTCAGTAACGCCTTCCTGCTGATCAAGGGCGTAGAGATGTCCCTACCTATGGGTCAATACTGGTCAGTTGGGGAATGTATAGGGGAGTTACAAAAGGGGAAGGCAGCTAAATCCAATGCTGTCAACCTATGAACCTCCCTGATTAGAAAGGATCATCCGTTAGCTGGAAGTTATGGCAGTGAAGGGATCTTGGCGCTGGTGAGGCGGCTGGGAACTCTGTAAGCAAGGTATCAGGGCAACATTGCCAAGGGGTTTATGACTCCAGGTTTCATAAAGTTAACCTTAGTCCCTTAAAGCTGTTTGGTCATATCTGACTCTACGCATGTCTCTCAAATATGACATTCCAGTCAAAACCTTGGTAAAATGACCAGTGTTTCCAGTGGTGTCCAACTTTGCACCAGAGTCCAGATGTAAATAAAGACTCACATTTGGGTGTCAAATGAGATGATGTGAGACTTTGAAGCTGACAGCCAAGAAAGAATTCTCGAGATGTCTTTGATGCAAAATGGTGGTTTAGTTAAAGCACGGGGACAAGACCCATGGGCAGAAAGAGCTCCCAGACATCAGAAGGTTTAAGAAGTCTCTGTTCTATATATTTATTAGCATCCAGGGACTCTCAGGGATGACTTCTTTGAATAAACCAACTATTTCAGCCATGCTATGGGCTATTGAGGGAAGGGTCACATGTCTACCTAGGAGCCAAAGTATTAAGTGGACAGGAGCATGGCCTGACTTTTCATTGGCCACCGTGGTATGAGGATATCTCTAATAGAGAAGTGAATCTGGAAAGAGTGAATGGTCGAGGTTTTCTGGTCTTCTGTTCCCTCCCTCACTATTAAGACATTCTCTTACAGAAGTAAACTTATAAGATTTGGGTTTGGGGGGGGTACCTGGGTGGCTCATAAGCATCTGCCTTTGGCTCAGGTCATGATCCCAGAGTCCTGGGATTGAGCCCCATGTTGGGCCCTCTGCTTAGCGGGGAGCCTGCTTCTCCCTCTCCCTCTGCCTTCCTCTCCTCTGGCTTGTGCTGTCTCTCTGTCAAATCAATAAATAAAATTAAAAAAAAAAAAGATTTGGGTTTTGAATAAGAGGTGGGACAATTTTCACTTGATACCTCTACTTGTTTCTAGGCTTTCTTAGCAGAACCCTGCAGCTCTTCACTCTTCACTATCAAGCCTCCAGCAAAAGAGACCTCACTGAGCAATTGCAGTTCTTTTTCCTACAAAGCTTAGACTCTTTGCCTCCAGACTCCTTCTCAAAACAGAGCTCTGGACAGCAGCCAACATTAATTGTGGAGAGCTGGCATACTAGCTAAAACCTACTTGCCACCGCGTTCCAGGCTTTTCCTAAGTTTCTTCCAAAAGGAAACACACTAGTGCTCTGCTCATGGTCTGAAGTGCTGCCTTTGCTAATGAGCGATGCTCGTTAATGTCGACTTGCTTTCCTTCCAGGTAATATATTTCCATTTAAAGCGTAGAGGATGTTTTAATGTGGAAGAAGGACCCTACTGCTAGAAGTTTCAGTAGATCAAGTGAACAGGAAGGCAGCATAGTTTAACAAAAAGAGCCAGAGTTTTTGGCATAACAGGCACCCAATGTATGTTCCAGTTATTTTCTTGTGTTAAATGACTCTTGATTACCTAGTACTGTGACAAATACCCACAAAGTTTAAGATATGGATCTTTCCTTTAGGGAGGTTTTGTTTATACTGATGAAATGATATGGGACAACCTTTAATTTTTCTTCAGATACTACCATATTATAGGCAGTCGTCTGGCCAGTACAGTTGATTAAAATTTTACAAAGAAAAGGACAGCCAGTCACCTACTATGTTGTCTCCATAATCTCAAACCAGCAGCTGAGTTTCTTCACTGAACTCTTTTGGGTATTGGAAGGCAGACTAAATACTTTACTTGCTGCGCAGCAACTTGAAGACAGAAAACACATCTTTTGATTAATTAAAAGCAAATGGTTGGAACGACTTACCTTTCCATTCTTTAATTAACGAAGCCCACAGGCCACATGAGGAAGTAATAACACTCATTATGTTGTGATGAAGGACTGTGATGATGAGTTAAGTCAGACGGGACTCCAGGCACGATTCCCTTGAAGGCTTCCCTAAGATGCTGTCCCGAATGTAGACAGATCCTTACTTGTTGAAGAATCCTATCTCACCAGTCCTGGCACATGCCTCTTCAGAGAGTCATTTCTTTTTGCAAGGGAAAGAAGAGCCCTTGAAACAACGGGTTATATTTTAATTAAGCCTAGGCATCCTCTCTGGACTTTCCTTTATTGAAAGAACACCTCCTTTGATTGGTATCTGTGTTAGTCTTTAGAACAAACAAACAAAAAAAATTGATCCCTTCCAGGCAGTACTGTCCCATCAGAATGATCAAAAGCGGTGTCAGCTGATTTAGAAACCAGCAAATTATTTTCTTATTGTCCCTTAAATCTCCCAGGAAGCACTTTTGAAGGTAGTCTCCATTCCTCGGGCTTCGTTCACCTTACTTCATGCCTGTGGGTGGTCTCAAGGAACTTGAGGAAATGGCAACACCTATTCTACCTCCCTGTGGAAGCCCCCCACCCCACCCCAACTCTCCAGCTTCCTCCAGGGTCCTTCCTCCAATGCTCAGTGTGAGAGGTTTCCCTTGTTGTGTCATCAAGGTGCTACTGAAACCTTTAGTCGGATGGCTTCCCATCCATCAGGAAAGTGAACTTTTTTTTTTCCTCAGAGAGAGAGAGAGAGAGAGAATACGAGGAGAGGGGTGGAGGGAGGAGGAGGAGAGAATCTTTTTATTTATTTATTTTTTTTTTAAGATTTTATTTGTCAGAGAGAGAGCACAAGAGAGTGAGCACAAGCAAGGAGAGCAAACAGCAGGCAGAGGCAGAAGCAGAGTCCCTGCTGAACAAGTAGCCTGATGTGGGACTTGATCCCAGGACTCTGGGATCATGACCTGAGCCCAAGGCAGATGTCTTAACTGACTGAGCCACCAACTGCACCAAATGTGCACCAAATGCACATTTTTAAGTTACTCTCTGATTGAATAGCTTTAGAAAACCCTTGCTTCTTCACATGAAGATTTTCATCCACCAGGTTTGATTGTATAATAAAAGTCACACTTTTATTAATTAAGTGAATTCTAAACTAACTTTTACTTACATGTTTGATTCTTGCTTTTTAAGAATGGAGTGATAGAGTCTTTGCGGGAAATTTAGAAAATTTTTGTGGCTAACTTTGCATGCCGTGTCTCAGCAAGTTGTAAATTTTATGGCTCTAGAAATACAGTGTTAGCAGTAGAAATGCTGACCCCTTTCTGGTTATAGTGGCTCAAATATCAGCGCTATTATCCCTATCATTGAAAAAATTTCATAATGCTGGAAACTTGAACATGACCTGAATTGTAGAATATTCTAAAACTAGTGGAGGGAAACCATCCTAGATTCCATGGGCCAGTGATTGTTTTCACTAATCTGGTTTAGCTGTAGATAGAGAAGCCCTCCAAATACACTTTCTCCTTCTTTTATATAGATCTTGAGATACTCTGGTAGGATGTAAGGAGTCCTATCTCCAGAAATAGGCAGTTATGAACTGAAACTTGAAACCCCTCATAAAATCTGGTATCTGTTTGCTTAATGTGAACCTGGGCTAATATCACCTTGGCACAAGCAGCACTAACTTTTGCCTGGCTTTTTGATATTACCTCTTCTCTGGTCTTCCCAGATCCTCTGACACTCCTCCAATCCATTCTCTCATTGCCTCCACAGTAATCTTTCCAAAATGGTACTCTGGTATGTCTCTGAGTTGTATTAGTTTGCATCCTCTGAGAGGCATATGCCAAGACATAGGTGAGACATGAAAGAAATTTACTGGGAAAGGGGAAGGAGCTGAAGGAGATGAGGAGAACCTTCAGGCAGACATACTGGCCTGATCCCTCTGAAGGAAAGGGAAAGAAGGAAGGTTGTCTAGAAAGAGTCTCAGTCTGCAGTTCTAAGAAAGTTTCTGCCAGGTGACGAGGAGTCTGTGAGTCAAAGCTGCTATCCTGTCCCATGTCTTGCAGGAATGGGTCTGCATTAGTGTCCTTGCTTTACTCTGCTATTGATGGAGAGTGATCATGGGAAGCATGGCCTTAGTTTGAACATGGTAATAGATTAATAGATTCAGAACACAACACTTGGGGCTAGATGTCAATTACCCTCCCACAGCAGGCAGTCAAGAGTTGCATGTTCACAACAGCCTCCATGGGTATATTCTAGAAACCCCTAGCTTTTTCTGAATATCATCCCCAGAACTATAACACACACACACACACTCTCTCTCTCTCTCAATCTCTCTCTCTCTCTCTCTCTCTCTCTCTCTCTCACACACACACACACACACACACATCTTAATAAGCAGAGTGCTTGCTCTCTGATTGAGCTCTTTGAATCAGGTTGTCATCACTAAGTACTTCCAAAGAGAAATTCTGAGTCCATCTTTGATGTCTCCCTTATTGTGGTGATTCATTTAACATATCAACTTGACAGGGCCACAGGGTGCCCAGATATTTGGTAAAATATTATATTCTGAGTGTATCTGTGTGGATGTTTTGGATGAGATTAACATTTGAGTTGGTAGACTGAGTAAAGTGGAGTGCCCTCCCAAATGTGGGTAGGCCTCATCCAATCCAACAAGAACCTAAATAGAAGTCTGAGTAAGAATTAATTTGCTCTCTTTGCTTGAGGGTTGAGCTGGGACATCAGTCTTTTCCTGCCCCTGGACTAGGACTCAGACCATTAGTGCTCCTGGTTCTGAGGCCTTCAGACTCAGATTGGAGTTATACACGAAATTCTTGGGTCTCTAGCTTACAGAGGACAGATTGCCAGATTTTGGGATTTCTCAGCCTCCTTCATTTCATGAGCCAATTCCTCATAATAAGTTCCTATCTATCTATCTATCTACCTATCTACCTATCATCTATCTATCTATCTATCTATCTATCATTTATCTACCTCTTATTGGTTCTGTTTTGCTGGAGAATCCTAATTCACTCATGTTTAAAACTATTTAGTGGTTTTCTGTTTTTCTTCATATAAATCTTAGGATTCATTTTAATACCTATAAAGACTTCATATTTCTGCCTCTAGTTTCATCTCTGGTCTCCCCCTCACTCCTGTAAGGCATGGGGAGACCTCAACACTTTTTTAGTTGTTGAAGATTTATCAGCTGAGATTTTTGACCATAAGTAATAGAACTAATTCTTGTTAACCTAGAAGAGTAGGGGGAAGACTGAAAGGATATGGGGTGACTCACACCATCAATAAGAGAGGAAAAGAATCAGGTCTCAAAGGACAAAAGTGAAGGCAGAATCAGAGAGAGCAACAGGACAGAAATCACTCCATAAGTCTTGACAAGGTAAGTTGGCCTTTCAGATATCTCAGTAAACCAAGAGTTTGTAAATCAGGGGCTGTAATTGAAAAAGTAACCTACTAACTGTGTGTTAACTACTGTGTTTCATAAATGACCGAATGCTTTAATCTTACGTTGATTCTCAAACCTCTCTTCAGTTGCCCCTCTCTTTCACACAAAACTCTCTCATTTCAAAAGAATATATAAGCATTTCTCTTCCAAGAAGTCAGCTTCCAAGGGTGCGAGATCAAAAGCTGCTTATAACCAGGGGCTTCGTCTGTTTTGATCACTGCTGTAAACCTAACACTTAGAAGAGAGACTGTGTAATAAAAAGTGTGTCCAATAAATATTTATTGAATAAGTGGGTGAATGAGCAGCCCATGTCCTGGATGGATTCTGTCTTGTTTCTGTGATAAATTATTTGACTAAATGTGATGATTGGCAATAATAGCCAGCATATGTTGGTTGTTTACTCTACCAGACACTGTTCTATGGTCTTAACTGATATTACTTCATTGAATCCTTACCTCAACTCTCTAAGGTGAGGAAACTGAGACACGAACTCATTAGGTAGCTTGCCCATGTTGTCACAGCTGATGGAAGGCGGAGCCAAGGTTTGAAGCAATATGCCTGACTTCTAAGTTTTGCTCTGTCTCTTGATGATGAAGGTCAGTGCATTTCACTATCAGGCACATAGGAGGTATTCAAAAAAACTTTTTTTTTTCTTTTTCTTTTGCTCCTTCCTGTTCTTTTTCTCTCTTCTTTGTATTTCTAGTCTCACCCTAGCAAGGGCTCTGCTCTGCATCTTTCAAGATTAAGTGTTCAGGAAACACCCCTTCCTATACCTCTGTTGGGAAATGTGTGTGATACCTGATCCTCTTCCTCCCATTCACTCCAGCTGTATCTTGAGAGAATGTTCTAGGGGTCGTGGGGCGGGGGGTGTCACATGAAAGAGTGTATCCTGGA
This sequence comes from Lutra lutra, assembly GCF_902655055.1. Classification (NCBI taxonomy): domain Eukaryota; kingdom Metazoa; phylum Chordata; class Mammalia; order Carnivora; family Mustelidae; genus Lutra; species Lutra lutra. The sequence continues at coordinate 92,822,426 of NC_062285.1, forward strand.
GTCTACATTACAGATCAGACTGAACTAAATATTTTCTATGTCTATCCTAAGTTGAAATAAAGTTCATTTGTATCTCAGTGTTTCACTGGTCTACTTTCTATGGTAGAGAGACTTCTACCATTGGAGAGCCACCATCTTTAGCTTGTCAGATGTAAATTTGGGAGAAGAGAAGACTGAAAGCCAAGGGGTAGAGACAGTATAGAAAAGATATAAAAAGCTTAAATAGGTCACAGAATTTTGGTCCAGGAAATTTATAAATTTTAAACAAGTTCTATAAATCAAAAGAAAGGAAACATTGTTTCGGCACATAATGGACTGTTTGAGGGAAAAAGCCAAACCAATTAAATGTCAAGGCATTTTATAAAACTTGTCTTCACTGAGGCCTCTCTAAAGGGAAAATGTGTGGCTCCCTTATTCTGTAGGTAGCAAAGTGGTGCCAACAAGCTGTCACTCTGTCCAGAGTCCTGAGCCCAGTTCAGTTTCCTGCCATCTAACAACCATTGGATTTCACACTCCATTGGAATGGAATCTAGAAAGGAGAAACCATAAAATTCTGTAATGGTAGTCTTTTGAGTCCTTAGCAGTGAAATCATTGCCTTGGGTTATCTGTTAATTCCTCTGGCTAAACATTAAGGCTGGAAAGTCATCAATTACAAAAGAGAAGGGGCTTGAGTAAGACATAAAAAATAAATAGAAAAGGAGCAGCTGGACAGGCATGAGGCAAAGCTCTCCAGAGCCCAAGATGATGGCTTCTATGTAGTAGCCAACTCTGGTCTGTAAAATCCAGTAATCAATTGTATGAGACTTGGAGGCAAGGCCAGGCCAAGGATTCATCAGTGCCATGTGTATATTGCCACGCAATAGTCATTGGTTTGGGAACTCTGAAGCTGTTTTCTGGCTGGACCAGTTTGTGGATTTAAAAACTCTTTTTTGTTCAAGCTGGAATATCTGAGGAGAAAAAAACCACCTTTTAGACTTCCCCTGGTGATGTTGGACTCAGGCTGTGAAATTAGTGGATTTGGTACATGGGACTTTTACCCTTCATGCCTTTCCAACAGTTACCCTCAAGATAAAGTACTCCACAATCTAAGCAGTAAAATCAGGGAGACACAAATACTTTCTGGCAGGAATAACTTCTACGCTTTTTCGGAGTTGCCAAAGATCATGGGAAGAAGGGAATAGGAGAGATTAGTGGAACCATCCAAGAATGTGTTAAAGGAACCACAGAGTTCAGCATGAAAGAAAATAATTATTAGAGATGACAATTAACTAAGGGGAAAATGAGTTCCAGAATCCCTGTGCTACTCATTGAATTGAAAATGGTTTGCTGTCTTGGAGCTAATGAATAGAGGGTGATCTAGGAAGTCAGGCCATATTATAATTTTAGGTCTACTGCTGATAGAAATTATTATGTAGAATCTGAGTTTGAATTGTCTTATATTTTATTACTTTCTATACAGTTAGCTGATGCAGCTCTGATAGGGAACAGTGAGGTAAGTATTTAACTGTCATTTCTGTAGAAGCTGTCTTATTTATTAAAGCCATGAATTGGGGTGCTGGGGTGGCTCAGTGGGTTAAGCCTCTGCCTTCAGCTCAGGTCATGATCTCAGGGTCCTGGGATTGAGCCCCACATTGGGCTCTCTGCTCAGAAGGGAGTTTGCTTCCCCCCAACCCCCGCCTGCCTCTCTGCCTACTTGTGATTTCTGTCTGTCAAATACATAAATAAAATCTTTTTTAAAAAAGCCATGGATATGAGTGTTGGAAGGGATGTTAGAGATTTTCTAGCACACTGTTTCTATAACTGAGGTCCAGAGAGAATAAAAGACTTGCCTGAAGTCACACAGTTAAAGACCAATGACACAGGACTTCTGGATTCTGTGTAGGATGTAGGAAGCTGAAAAAACATCATTCTCATTCTAACAACCACAGAAATACCAATATAAAAATTCACAGCTTTTCTTGAACCCATCAGAGCAATAAAGTCACAGAGCAATCAACCAACCATAAATCTAAAGAAGGACAGTGCTTCCCAAAAGCAGTGAAAGTCAAACACTTGTTTATAGGGGCAGATCCACTGGTATGTAAAATTTGGTTAAGATTTTTAACAAATTGCTAAAGGCTGAATTGTGGGCTGATTACAGAGTATAGAGCCTCAGGGGCCATAGGCACAAGAGGAATTAACTTCAGGGCTCTTCTTCATGGACCTCATGGTGCTCATTAAAAAGAATTGAGGGTAGGATGAGAATCCCAAGAAAACCTCCAGCATGGTGCAGAACTGGGGAGGGGAACAGGTACCCCTGCAAGAAAGGCACAATGTCCTTCTCCCCTGTATCTCACGTGGAACAAAGCCTTAAGTCACTACACTGTCCTCTTAGGACATTGGAGAAACCCAGTGTAACTTTGGAAGGGGGCTGTAAAGAATGTCTGTTCCTGTGGGAGGCGCAGGAATATGAGCTGGTCCCAACTCCACAACTGAGGGTGGGATGGGATCACTGAAATGGCTCTGTCCTGGAAATCCAGGGGACATGGTGCCTGCATAAGACTGAAGATTGAGCAGGACAACTGCGATATTCTTCCTCTGGCTCTCAAACCAGGCTGAAAAAAACCCAACTGTACTATTAAATAAGACCATGCTTGTGCAATTAACAAGTAAAGTACCGAGGTGCAGTGAAAAGGGAAGATGTTAAGCTCTGTGGAACAGACACATTCAAGAACAAACCTTTTACAATTCAGCACCCACTGAAACACCAGGTAATATGAGAGGAATTTAAAGCTCATGGTGAACTGAAGGTAACTGTAACAACAAGGAATCACAAATTCAGCTCAAGCCCTGACTAGATTGATCAATAAACACTTCGGAGAAGGAAATGTGCACTTCTATGTGGGCAATACAACTAGTAGCCTTAGAGTCTACTGACCTACAGAAGATGTCTGGCTTTCAACAAAAAAATAACAAGGCACAAGGCACACAACAAGGCACACAAGAACACACACACACGCATGCGCGTGCGCACACACACACACACACACACACACCAGAGTCAGGAGTCAAAGTGTTTAACAGAACCAGATTCACATATGACACAGAGCACAGAGGTTGGGTCTATGAGACAGGAAATTTGAAATAGCTGTGAGTAATATGTTAAGGGCTATAATGAAAAAGGTGGACAGCATGCATTAAAAGATGGCTAAATCCAGGTTAGAGATGGAAACAATAGGAAAAGAATTGGTAGAAATACATACATGAAAAATAGTAACAGAGATGAAGAACTCCTTTGATGGGCTTGTCCATAAACTCAAAACAGTTAAGGAAAAAATTAGTGAACTTTAAGATAGGCTGATAGAAATTACTCAACCTGGAAACAGAAAGAGAAAAAAGTGAATAAATAGAACAGGACATGCAAGAGCTACAGGACTATATCAAAGGGTCTTGCTTATATTAATAATGATCTGAACATTGACTTTCAGTAGCATTTCACACAGTAGCTTCTTCTTCCCCTTGACAAACTTTCTTCATTGGTTTTCAAGGACCTAGTACTCTCTTCATCTTCTGTGTACTTCACTGGCTGCTGCTTCTCAGTTTCCTTTGCATGTTCCTCCTTTCCTTTTAACCCTTAATGTTGGCGTGATCTAGGGCCAAACTGTTGGTCTCCTCTCTTCTGCAGTCCCTCCATTGTTGACCTCATCTAGTCTCATGGCTTTAAATATCACGTATGTTCTGATGACTTACATTTATTTCTCCAATCCAGACCTCCTTCCCGGACTCCAGACCTATATATTCAACAGCATATTGCCATCTCCTCTTGAATGTCTAGCAGTCATCTCAGACTTTATATGTCTCTTAAACAAACTCTTATGTCTTCCTCCACAAGGCCATTCTTTTCATATCTTCCCAATGTCAATGGTAGCAGTTCCATTCTTCCAGCTTCTTGGGCCAAAAGTCTTGGCATCATGTTTGATGCCACACTTTCTCTCAAATTCCATATCCCAATCACCAGGAAATCCCATTTACTACCTTAGAAATGTATCCTGAATCTGACTCTTCTTATCAACTCTGTTATTACTCTGAACCAAGTCACCATTACATTCTACTTGAATATTGAACTATCCTTTTAACCAGCCTCTGTGCTCTCAGTCTTATCTTCATTCCACTTTAGCCTAAGCTCCAAACAGCGATCAGAGGGGACATTTAGAATATAAATCAAATTATGCCACTCATCTGTTCAAAACTACCCAGCAGCTCCCCATATTCAGAGTAAAACCTGTTATGGGTTGAATTATGTCCCTCCAAATTCATGTTTGAAGTATCTGACTAGATCGAAGTCAGATCTTCAAGTATCCCAGAAGTATCCTTGAAGTATCCCAGAGTGTTTCTCTCTTCGAAGTTAGGGCTTTTAAAGTAGTAAAGTAAAATCTGGTGATATGGCTGGGTCCTAATCTAATTTGATTGGTTTCTTATAAGAAGAGGAGATTAGGACACAGATAACACACGAGCCAAAGCCGAACAATGACTCTGTAAACACACAGAGAAGGCAGCCCTCTGCAGGCCAAGGAGAGGGTTTCAGAAGAAACCAACTCTGCTGACACGGTGATCTTGGACTTCTAGCCTCCGGAACTGTGAGAACATACACTTCCATTGCCGAAACCAACCAGTGTGTGGTACTTTGTTATGGCAGCCCTACCCAACTAACACAAAGCCCAAATCTTTTCAGTGGCCTCTGATGACCTGCATGATTTTGTTCCCAATTCCATCTCTTAGGTTATTTCTTACTCTGTTCCTTCTCTCTCATGCTACTCCAGCCACACTGTTTTTGAGCTTGTCAGGCATACTCTTGCTCTAGGGCCTTTGCCCAAGCTGTTCCTGCTTCCTGGACTATCCTTCTCCCAAATAGGAATGGCTAATTCCCTCACCTCTCTCAAGTCTTTGTTCAGATGGGACTCTTGGTGATGTCTACTCTGAAGACCCTGTTTGAAAGTTCAATCTTTTCTCCCTCCTTTGCCCAATATTTACGGCCTCACTTTCTTGTTCTGTTTCCTTCTGATTATATAATTTACTTATCTGTTATGTTTGTTATTATGCTGGTGATTTCCTTTTCTCCTTGAGGTCCATTCTTCACCCTTATCCACCTTGCTCTGTGCCCTGAGGAGCTGCAATCTATGGGCAGTTTCAACAAATCTTTCTTGCTCTCTGGCTTTTAGCTGAGTTTAGCCAACAAGGCACTATCAAAAGATTGGGTATGGGGAAGAGAGAGTTCAGGGTGCATATTTCCCAATTCCTCTGTCAAAGAAGACTAGACTGGTCAGCACAATGTCCTCAAGCCAAGCAAACTACTGATCTTACATAGGGTTTTGGAGAAGCAAGGAGTTGAGGGATTGGACTTTCAGAGGCCCTAGTGGGTTGTCTTCAACGGTATTGTTAATCAGCAAGACTGTTGTTGATTGGTTCATTCTCAGAGGTGTGTTTACTAGAGTGTCTGTTGCTGTTTGGTTGGCTTTCATACTGGGTGTCTGAAAGTCATTGCCTTGCAAAAGCATGTTCACAAAACTGAGTTTTTGTTTGTTTGTTTGTTTTTAAAAATTTTGTTTGTTTATTTGAGAGAGAGAGCACATAAGCATGGGGAGGGGTGGAGAGAGGGGGGAAGCAGACTTTCCGCTGAGCAGGGAGCCCAACGTGGGACTCAGGGATCATGACCTGAGCCAAAGACAGACACTTAACTGACTGAGCCATCCAGGTGACCCTGAATTGAGTTTTTGATAATCATTTGAACTGGTTTAAAATGGATACTTATTGCCATGGCTCTAACAATCAGTCTTTTTCTAAGTTTATGGGGACTTTTGGATTCTCGCCTCTCTGCAATGCTGTGCTTTGTTCTTATCAAGCCTCTGGTAATGACTTCCTCCTGTTGCTATCCTTGGGTGCTTTATCATAAACTATAAGGAGTTATTGAACTATGTGCATTCACCCTCTTTGAGTGTGTGATCGATTTCATGGAGGGATCCTGATATGCCATGTGTGTTTTCCCCCTCCTAGAATGAAGCTCCATGAGGGAAGGGGTTCCCCCTGCCCCTGTTTTGTTCACTGATGTAACCAAGTGCTTTTGTTCTTTTTATAGTTATTATGACTTCTTTGATCTTTTTGAGGACCATAAACATAGAAATTTTCCTTGACCTATGATGGGGTTATGCCTGGATAAATGCATGGCAAATTGAAAATATCAAAAGTAGGGGCACCTGGGTGGCTCAGTGGGTTAAGCCTCTGCCTTCGGCTCAGGTCATGATCCCAGCATCATGGGATGGAGCCCCATATCAGGCTCCCTGCTTGGCAGGAAGCCTGCTTATCCCTTTCTCACTCCCCCTGCTTGTATTCCCTCTCTTGCTGTGTCTCTCTCTGTCAAATAAATAAATAAAACTTAAAAAAAAATCAAAAGTAAAAAATGCATTTAATGCACCTAGCTCATTGAACATCATAACTTAGCCTAGCCCACCTTAAATGTGCTCAGAACACTTACATTAGCCTACGGTTAGGTAAGGTGATCAAACACAAAGCCTATTTTGTAATAAAGTGTTGAATATCTCATGTACTTTATTGAATACTGTACTGAATGTGAAAAGCAAAATGGTTGTTGTATGGATACAGGATGGTTGTGAGTATATCAGTTATTTACCCTTGTGATCACATGTCTGCTGGGGAGCTGTGGCCATTGGCTGCTGCCCAGCATCAGAAGAGTATCATATGACATATCACTTCAAAGTCTGAAGTGATTTCTACTGAGTATGTATGTTTTGCACCATCTTAAAGTTGAAAAATCATGTAAGTTGAACCATTGTGCAGGAAGACTGTCTGTACCTATATTAAAGTTATTTTTATATAGTTCAGTTTTATGTTGCTTGCATTGATTTTAATCATCTCTTAACTGTAGATTTTATTGACTGTTTCTCCTAGTTTCTGCATATGTTTTGGAATTTTGGTATATAGGCTTATGTTGAATCAGAGCGTCCTTTTTCTTTTTATTCCTTGGTTTTGCTCTCACTCTCTCTGGGTTCACTCCACCCTCAGTAGTCATTCTGTGGTTGCCTCCATCCAGTACTTCAGGGATCCTTAGTGCAGAAAGAAGCAAGCCTTATGTTGGGGTTTGGGCTCCAGCCCTGTGGTGATACTAAAAAGAGAATCCTATCACCAAGCATGTGGGTGACTTGGTTCTGGTTTGGGGGCTGTATCTGCATTCTCCTACTATCATAAATAAGGGGGCATAAGTAAGGCAGAGCCTCAGGAAGTAGTTAACTGAAGCATTTTCAGTCTTTTTTAAGGGCAGGAAAACATACTCCAGTCTCTGGATTTGAGCAATTGAATCTGGCTTAGGTCCCAGACTATCTACAACTTCACCCTACTTTCTGGTTTGTGTTTCTGTTCTGTCTGTGGTTTGCAAAGATCTGCTGATCTTCTATTTGAATGTGACTAGGCAACCTGTTTTTTTCTTTTTATGTTTCATCTATTATTGCTATGTTATTACAGTAGAGAAGGTGCCCGAAAGCATAGATTTCTAATATATCTCGATTGGAAGTCAAGTAGTCTCCTGTAACATAATTTTTAATGGATCCATGATATTTCATTGGGAGCAATTGCAGATTAAACTTAGCAGGCTGAACACATACATTTCCTTCTATTTCCTCCTCAAGTCTCACAAAATGACTGTTATGATCCAATTTAAGAATGCATATGCCCAGCACTCCCTATTCCACTTCTCTGCTCTGTTTTTCTCCACAGGATTTATACTTAGGCAAACCATAAAATTCACTTATGTATTTTGTTTACTGTCTGTCTCTTTTTGCTAGAATATAAACCCCACAAGGGGAGGGCAGGGATTTTGACTATCTTATTCATGTTTGTGTTCTCAGCATGTAGGATAATGCCTGACATCCTAGTGAGTCCTTAAACATTGGTTGTGTAAGTGGATAAGTGAATAAAGAAATAAAGAGGCACAAGGCACAACAATGAAGATGAGATGAGATTGGAAACAAATACAGGCAAGAGAGGTCAACATCTTTGGTTCAGAAAAACTGACCCATCAGAGGTAACTGTGATAGATTATTTGCAAAAATAACCACATTCCTTCTTAGTTCCCTTTATATATGCGCATTGCAATGTGACTTTACAGCCCATTCCATCAAGAGGTAGAATCTATTCCCTGTTTCTTGAGTGGGAAGTGGTCTTTTCATTTGCTTTTTTTTTTTTTTTAAAGATCTTATTTATTTATTTGACAGAGAGGGATCACAAGTAGGAAGAGAGGCAGGCAGAGAGAGAGGGGGAAGCAGGCTCTCTGCTGGGCAGAAAGCCCGATGCGGGGCTCAGTTCCAGGACCCTGAGATCATGACCTGAGTGCAAGGCAAGAGGCTTAACCCACTGAGCCATCCAGGTGCCCCTTTTCATTTGCTTTGACCAACAGAAAGAAACAGTAAAATTTTATTAGTCCCAGCCTAGCCATCGAAAGGTCTATGTGTTTCTGTCCTAAATCTAGAAACCATTGCCTCTGCCATGAACAATTCCAGCCTGATCTGATGAAGGATGAGAGAATATGGCTAGAACTGAGTCAGTGCAGTTGTCCTAGTCAAGACTGCAAGTGTTATGAGTAAACTCAGCCAAGATTGACAAAACTGCCTTTTCAGGCTTGCATTGGACCACACAGGCCTGAAGAAGCCCAGCTGTGAGCAGAAGAATCATGTGGCTGGTTTAAAGACTCATGAGTAACTGTAAATATTATTGCTTTAAGCCACTGAATTTGGGGGGGGGGGTAGTTTGTTACATAACAATAGCTAACTAATACAGTAACTTCCTTAGAAAACCAGAAAAAAGCTGAAAACTAAGCCCGCAATGGGGAAGCCAGTTAAAAGCAGTGGGATTTCTTCCTGCCAAATTTTCCTGTAGAATCAGAGCTGTCATGTTCCATTGAAGGTAGGTGCATGGTTCAAAGTCTTCAAGAAGAATATTTAGAACCCTAGATCTTCTCCACCCCGTGCATCCAAATAACTATTCCTCTCCCACCTTGGCATGAGGTGGGAAATTTACTTTCTGGAGTGGTCTTTGGACTTAGGCACACAAGGTACCTCACCAGGGGGTGGTGAGGAATCATTCTTAAAAGTAGGGAAAAATGAAAAGTCATCAACGTTAATGGTAAAATTCTGAGCCCCCAACTAGGTTCTGAGGATGATAACAGGAAGGCTTAAAACTCTAAACAGAACATTGGAGGGAGATCTGACCTGTCCTTGGAAAAGAATTTACACATACGACCAGGTGCTACCCAATGACACTTCAAAAAAATCTACAAGTGGACAACCTCGTCTGCACACAGAGAGGGCTTCTTCTTCTTCTTTTTTTTCTTAAAGATTTATTTATTTTGGAGAGAGAGAGAGTGCACGTGCATGCACACAGTTGGGGCAAGGGGAGGGGCAGAAGGAGAGAATCTCAAGCAGACTCTCTGTTGCGAGGGAGTGGATGCAAAGCTTGATCTCTTTATCCATGTGATCATGACCTGAGCCATGCAGAGGGCTTCTAATCAGCGTTTAAATACAAATGTTCAGTCAAGGGTCATTAGTTATGTGAGGATGTCTTTCGTGTAAAATCAGAGACCAAAACAAATAAGTGGAAAAAAGAAGCACAGACAAAAGAGAGACAATGAAGGGAGCAGAAGGAAACTTAAAAACAAAAACAAAATTAGTATCTCAGAGAGATAAGAAGATACTGCACCCCTGATACAAGACAAGGACACTATTTAAAAAGAATAAGCAGAGAGTAAGAATATAGTTATGGAAATAAAATGTTTGATAGGAGAGATAAAAAATTTAACAGGAGAGTTAGAAGATGAAGTTGAGGAAATCTTCCCAAAAGCAGAGAAAAAGACAAAGAGATGAGGTAATGGGGGGGGGGAGCAGTATTTAGAAGAGAAATCCAAAGGCTTAAAATAGCATTCCATAGCATCAAAACTTACTTAATCAGCAGATTCATGGCTTACTATTAAAGCCGTTTCCGGTTTTTGCAGTTATTAACAGTTCTTGCTGTGAACATCTTTGAAGCTAAATTTTGGTTTCTGCCATGATTATTTCCTTGGGATAAAATTACAGAATGGAATTACTTGATTAAAATATAAACATATTAAAGCCTTTTGATATGTATTGCTAACCAGAAAGATTGTTTCAATTTATAATGCCAGAATATAAGAATAATTGTTTGAGACTTTTTCTTAAAATCAATCATCCTTGTCTCAGTCTGTCTAGTAATGGGTTCCCACTGTATCAACAATACGTATGGGAATTGGCAATTCTTTTTTATTTATTTATTTATTTGAGAGAGAGAGAGAGAGTGAGAGAGAGCATGAGCGAGGAGAAGGTCAGAGGGAGAAGCAGACTCCTGTGGAGCCAGGAACCCGATGTGGGACTTGATCCCAGGACTCCCGGATCATGACCTGAGCTGAAGGCAGTCACTTAACCAACTGAGCCACCCAGGTGCCCCGGGAATTGGCAATTCTTTACTCTCATTTCCCAACAGGATTAAGCAAATTATCATCGTATAAAATCCTGAATTGTCTTGGTTCATTCTGCTTTGTTCTATAGATCAAGAACTCTGAATAAGAGTTCAGAGAAACCCAGTATTCCTTAGAAAAAAGGTCTGTGATATCCATCTTGTTTAATTTCATCATGGCTGATTGTTTATTTTTGGATTTCTCTAGAAGGGGCATGTTTTGGACTTCTTTCTTAGTATATTCACGTCAGAAGTACCAGTTCACATGAAAGTGATTGCGCTCTGACTGGCCTTAGTTAGGCAAAAGGAAAAAGTAACTTAGTGAAGAGAAAGAGCCTCCTTGCATTTCCAGGTATTTAATTTCATCTGGGGAAAAGTCAAACAAAACCCAGAAAAAGTAGAAATGAAAGATGCAGCCTCTGTGACATTAACCAACCAGAAACTTTTAGCCAAGTAAATTTAATAAGGGGTAGAACTGAAAGGGCCAATATCGATGGCCTTGTCCAGATGAGAACATTGAACACCCAGAGATAAGGTGGCTTTTATTAGTGGTTCACAGATACAGAGAATAGTTGCTATGCAAATTCCACATTGGTTCCCATTTTTGAGCTCTAAAACAGATTTCCACCATGCTGGCTTTCTCTAGGAAATTTTCCAGGGATGATAGGACAGGAAACAGATTGCATAAGGGGCTATACTCAATTGTTCAGTGGACAAACTTGAACTTAACTTCCTGTCACTGTCAGACCAGATGGTGGCTTTAAGGCATACACACACACACACACACACACACACACACACACACACACACAGAAAGAAAGAAAGAAAAAAAATCTACAAACAACTCACACACAACACAAAGCAAATAACGATCTCTGCAATGCAATATCGCCAACATCATCAAACTATTCTTGCTCCTGAACACATGACTTGGTTGAGACTTTGTACTTTTCTTTTGAACATTTTTTTCAGATTACTTCAGTCTGGCTTCCTTTTCCACCATTCTGCCAAAGACACTCTTATCAAGATTGTCATTGATTTCTATGTTGCTGAACACTACATACATATTCCTGTCTCTACTTACTGTTGAATGAATAGGCTACTTTTTCTTTCTTTTTCTTACAACTCTTTTAAAATAGTGTAAGTTATGGGGTGCCTGGGTAGCATAGTCTGTTAAGCAGCTGTTTCTTGGTTTTGGCTCAGGCCCTGATCTCAGGCCTCTGATCTCAGGGTTGTGTCCCTGCTCAGCGGGGAGTCTCCTTGAGTTTCTCTCTCCCTCTGCCTCTTCCCCTGCTCTCTCTAAACCCCCTGCTCTCTCTAAAATAAATTAATCTTTAAAAGATGAGATAGTACAGGTTAATTGTTATACTTATGAATTTCTTAATTCACGTGGTTTTGGTTGTTTATAAGTGATGACAATTTGTCCTCTTAGTCTCAAGGACTTAGATAAAAACTTTCTTTCCCTCTCTACCCCCTCCCTCTTTCTTCCCTTCCTCCATTTTTTCACTTCCTTCTTTTCTTCTCCAAACATTTATAGCAAAGAATACTTTATTAAGTAGACTTCCAGTATCACTCCTATTGTCCTTAGCGCTGCTAAGATGTAGTAATAGGCAGGTTAGATCAAAAGTAGAGCCTAAAATTAGAACAACTTCATCCTCATTTCATATTATGTCATTAGATCAAGACTGAAGCACATGCATGAAACCATGATAAAGGAGAACATTTTAAATCTACTATTGTCAATTGGCACCTGTTTTCATACCTGGTTCACTCAGGCTAAAGCAAAACTGTTAAATTATTTTATTTAATTAATTTATTTTTTAAAAGATTTTATTTTTATTTATTTGACAGAGAGATAGAGAGAGAACACAAGTAGGGAAGCAGCAGGCAGAGGGAGACAGAGAAGCAGGCTCCCCACTGAGCAGGGAGCCTTAATGTGGGGCTTGAGCCCCAAACTCTGGGATCATGATCTGAGCAGAAGGCAGCCACTTAACTGACTGAGCCACACAGGTGCCCCTGTTAAATCATTTTCAATACTCAAATTTGTGATTTAGATAATAAGACAAACAGTTAATTGAATTTTTTTTCACCGTGAATTGTAAAAAGCACACTGCATTTGGGCCATCTGTTTTGAGAAATAGTTCTGACCTGTACTGGACATGTGACTGTGGGCAAGTCATTTAAATTTTTGAAATTTAGATTCCTTTTAAGTTCGGGCTGTGACTTCCCCTGGCTTAGTGAAATATGAATAAAAGGAAAGCAGTTAGGAGGTGGTGCATTATTCTCCAATCACCTGCTAGAGAGACTGTTGATGTTCCAGATGGAAGAGCCTCCATCCATCTGTGACCCCCCAGTGAGGATGGACAGCTGCAAAAGAAGCCTGTGTAGCATTAGTAAGAAGTTAGCTTTTTGTATTTTTATATTAGGTCACTGAATGTGGGGGCTATTTGTTCCTGCAACAAAACCTATCCTATATTAACTAATATGGAGGGAAGAAAAAAATAAGCCAAAAGTTAGAAGAAAATTGATTTTGGTGGATAATTTTAGGACAGAAGAAACTTGAAGCTACTTACAGGGTAAAGAGAAGGAGCTAATGGAGAAGGGCCAATTGAATATAGAGGAGAGAGAGTGGCAGGTCAATGAAGGATCAAGAGCCAGAAGCTGGCTGGCCTTAACCACAAGGAGAGAGATTTCATCTCTGAGAGTGGATGAAAAGAAATAAAGATGAATAAGGGAGGGGATGCTTATAGATTGTGCGGTGAGATGTTGAGGGAATTATAACTCTGATCTCTCCTTTTCTTTGGTTAAGTATGAAGTAAGGCTATTTGTGGAGAGGGAGGAAGGTAGGGTTGGAGAAAAAGAATTGAGAGGGTTGGGTTGGTGGGAATTTGGAATGGTTGCCAATAAGAAGAGAAAGGGAGCTGAGCAAGGACAAATAAAAGACTTATCTATTTCTTCCACTCAATTATGATCTTCTTGAAGATGAAGGCTGTAACTATTCCTCTATATTATCAGTATCAAGTCCAGTGCCTGACATTCTGGAAGTTCTCGAGGAATTTTTGCCAAAAACATGGCTGCCAGTCATTTTTATTTTACCCATAGCTTTGACTTTGATTTTTCCTTTTCCCTTAAAATACCAGCTTGCCCTAGACCTACCCTTACTTGTTCCCTATAGAAGTTATTAGAGGAGATAAAAACAAAACCCTGTTCTTAATTGAAACGCCAAATCTCAACACACCCAGGAAGCAAAGGCACAGACACAGCAAGACTCTGATTAATCATATTTCTCCTGCTGTATTTCAAGCTCTTTCATTAGTAATGGCAACTTTCCAAAGGACGTTTTTTAACAGAAAGCTTTCATCATGTTCAGTTCTCATCCCAAGCAAGTAGCATTGCAGTGCATTTGCAGTGTGAATAACAGTTAACATTCTAAAGTGGTACTTGAATTTTTGGGGATGCCTTGCATGGCAATTAAGCACTGGAGGAGTGCTGCAATTTTTTAAAGGAATTTATTTATTTATTTATTTATTTAGAGTGAGCAGGGTGAGGGCAGAGGGAGAGAGAGAGAAAAACTCAAGCAGACTAGACTGAGCATGGAGCCCAATGCAGGACTCGATCCCATGACCCTGAGACCATGACCTGAGTACTTTTTGTTGTTGTTTTATGTTTTTATTGAAACTACATTCATTACTCTGCAACTGGCATATATGATTATATAATGTCTCCTATATTTTCCCTGGATTAATGACTACAGATTGAATTGTATAACCCAATGTTTTGAAAGTTCATCCTATCCATGAATATTCAAATTTACTAGTTTTCTGTCTTTGAAAAAAAGCTTCAGTAAATGTCCTTGGATGTATTGTCATGTTTTGAGTTTATTTATTTTTCAAGCATTCCCACTGGGGTTTGTAAAGAGAAAACCCTTATTAGATATGGGGGGGATGTGTCCAACAAGGTGTGTCCGAAATTGGGGAATAGTGCACCAGATGGGGAACAGAGGGGTACAAGATCTCAAGTAGATTCTAAGTTTCTTCTGGATTTGCTGTGTGTTGGGAAAACCTCTATGATTTCATCCCCTTCCTTGAAATAGAATTATTAATGCTTTCCTTGTCATTAAAATAACTCCTCATTATTTCTACAATACATCCTTTAAATATATCCTTCACTGGATGAAATGCTGCTTGTGTATTATACATACACATATGAGTATTATATGTATAATACACATGACTTCTGGCTCAATAGCTCCCACTCACATCTCCCCCAAACCATTTACTTTCTGGGATTTCCAAAGGGATGATTATCTGCTGCTCAAAAAGTCACTGGAGAAGCCTTAGGCTCACTTGCCCCTTCATGAGGTGACAATATTTTTGCCAAGGGGCTGACTCCAATACTCCATGCTTCCAATCCTCTCAGGCCTCAGGAGGTCCCAGTTTCAGCCACCTTCCAGTTCCAGAAACCCTCAAACAACTCTGCTATGGACAGTCATACAAGGTTTTTCTTGAACTGTCCCATTACTTCCTGGCCCTTTTCTCTCCCTAACCACTGGGCCTCCAACTCAATCCAAGAGGCTGGTTGGGAAGTAGATGCCATGTCACCCTTTCCATTCCCCACTTTTTCTTTTGAGAGCCCTAATCTTTTGGATGGTCTTCTGATGACCCTCTCAAGCCCTGTTCCCAGACGAGTTCCAAAAGAAAAGTTCACATGCATTGAAAAGGAAATCATTACTTTCATGACACTTACATAGGTGAAGGAGTTGTTCTCATGTTTGGTGGCATTTCATATGCAAACACACATGCAGTGAGGAAAAGTAAAGAAAAGGTATCTGTAAGGAGGGATTTTTGGAAAGGAAGTATTTTTTGGTGGCCATATTTAATTTTTTTTAATCAAAACTTTATTTTCTAGAGCAGTTTTAGGTTCACAGCAAAATTGACGAAAAGGCAGAAATTTTCTATATATATATATAGCCTGCCTGTACACATACAGAGCCTTCCCCATTAACAACAACTCCTATTTGAATGGTACATCTGTTACAATCAGTGAACCTACCTCAACACGTCATAATCCCCCAAAGTCCAGAGTTTACATGAAGGTTCATTGTTGGTGTTGTACATTCTATAGGTTTGGTCAAATGTATAATGACATATATGCATGATTTTAGTATCATAGAAAGTATTTTCATTGCATAGAAATCCTCTGTGCTCTATCTATACATCTCTACCCTCTAATCTCACCCTGTCAATCCCTAGCAACCACTGATCTTTTTACTGTCTCTATAGTTTTGCCTTTCCAGAATGTCATATAGTTGGAGTCATACAGTATGTAACCTTTTTAGATTGGCTTCTTTCACTTAGTAATATACACTTTAAGTTTCTTCCATATCTTTTCTTGGCTTGATAGTTTATTTCTGTTTAGTGCTGAATAATATTACATTGTCTGGTATACCACAGTTTATTAACCCATTCATCTACTGAAGGACATCTTAATTGCTTTTAAATTTTGGCAGTTATGAATAAAACTACTATAAACATCTGTGTGTAGGTTTTATGGGGCATAAATTTTGGACTCCTTCTGTTAAATACCAAAGAGTGCAATTACTGGCTTATGTAATAAGAGTATGTTCAGTTTTGTAAGAAACCAACAAACTGTCTTCCAAAGTGACTGTACCCCTTTGCATTCCTACCAGCAATGAATGAAATGTTCTGTTTCTCCACTTCCTTGCCAGTATTTAGTGTTGTCAGTGTTCCAGATTTTGTCCTTCTTATCTTTTTTTTTTTAGTATTTTATTTATTTATTTGACAGAGAGAGACACACAGAGAGAGGGAACACAAGAGGGTAGAGTGGGAGAGGGAGAAGCAGGCTTCCCACAGAGCAGGGAGCCCGATATGGGCCTGGATCCCAGGACCCTGGGATCATGATCTGAGCCGAAGGCAGATGCTTAATGACTGAGCCACCCAGGCATATGATTTTGTCCTTTCTAATAGATATGTAGTGGTATCTCATTGTCGTTTTAATTTTCATTTCCTTGATGGTATGTGATATGGAACATGCTTATTTGCTATCTGTTTTTCTTTTTTAGTGAAGTGTCTGTTTTGTCCCATTTTTAAACTGGCTGGTTTGTTTTTTACTGTTCAGTTTTAAGAGTTCTTTGTGTATTTTGGATAATAGTCCTTTATCAGATGTGTCTTTTGCAAATATTTTCTCTTGTTCTATGGTTCATTTTCTCATCTTAACGTTATGTTTCACAGGGCACAAGTTTTTAATTTTATCCAGCTTATCAATTATTTCTTTCATGGATTATGCTTTGGGTGTTGTATCTAAAAAGTCAGCAACATACTTGAGATCATTTAGGTTTTCTCCTATGTTATCTTCTAGGAGTTTTATGGCTTACATTTAGGTCTATGATCCATTTTTTAAAAAAATGATTTTATTTATTTATTTGAGAGAGAGAGAGAGAGAGCATGAGAGGAGAGAGAGATCAGCGGGAGAAGCAGACTCCCTGCCGAGCAGGGATTCCAATGTGGGACTCGATCCCAGGACTCCAGGATCATGACCTGAGCCGAAGGCAGTTGCTTAACCAACTGAGCCACCCAGGCGCCCCTCTATGATCCATTTTGAGATCATTTTTTGTGAAGGGTATAGGATCCATGTCTAGATTCTTTTGTTTTTGTTTTTGTTTTTTTTTTTTTTGAATGTAGATATCTAGTTGTTTCAATGCCATTGTTGAAAAGAATTTTTTTTTTAAAAAAGACTGCTCCATTGTATTGCCTTTGCTCGTTTGTCTAAGACCATTTGTCCATATTTATATGCCTCTAGTTCTAGGCGTTCTTTTATGTTCCATTGATCTGTGTTTATTTTCCCACCAATACTACACTGCCTTGATTACTGTAGCTTTACAGTAAGTCTTGATGTCAGGTAGTGTCAGTCCTTCAACTTCGTTCTCCTTCAATATTGTGTTGGCTATTCTGGATCTTTTGTCTCTCCATATAAACTTTAGAATCAGTTTGTCAATATCCATAAAAATCATTTGCTATGATTTTTATTGAAGTTGCATAGAATCTATAGCTCAAGTTAGGAAGAATTGACATTTGACAATATTGAGTCTTTCTATTCATGAACATGAAGTATCTCTTCCTTTATTTAGTTCTCTGACTTTGTTCATCAGGGTTTTGTAGTTTTCCTTATATAGATATGTACATATTTTGTTAGATTTATACTTAAGTATTTCATTTTGGGGGTGTGCTAATGTAAATGACATTGTGTTTTTAATTTCAATTACACTTGTTCATTGCTGGTATATAGGAAAACAATTGACTTTTGTATGTTTACCTTTTTCCTGCAAACTTGCTATAATGCTTATTAGTTCCAGTAGGTTTTTTTGTTGATCCTTTTATAATTTCTACATAGATGATCATATCATCTGTGGACAAAGACAGCTTTATTTCTTCCTTCTCAGTCAGTATTTCTTTCATGTCCGTTTCTGATCTAATTGCAGTAGCTAGAACTCCCAGTACAATGTTGAAAAGATTGGTGGGAGGAGACAGGAAGTATCTTTACAAAGACCGATCAGACTCTAGTAATTATTAATGGAAGGGAAAAGAAACATATTTTTGAAGTTTCCTCTTAAGCTAAGTATAAAGCACTTATTAAATTAAAGAAATTCTTCATGCCCATTTGAGCCCTGGCAAGAGGGAAAATTCATTTCTACGTAGAGAATAACTTTTTAAAAAACTTAATGCAATTTTCAGTTAAACTCTAAACCTTAGCTTTATGGGGGTATCATTATAGGATTTAGGCTTAAAGTCTGAAAAACAAAGAAATATGAAAGAAACTGTAAAGATTGGAAAATGTCTTCCCAAGCTCTTTGGAGAACAGAACTATTTGAGAAGCATTCATGTTACCAACCAGAGTCTCCGCCCCAGGAACCCAAACCACAGCCCATCAAGCTCCTAGACACTGACCAGGTGGGCCTGGAGGAGCACTCCCAACACTGAGTTCTGGTCAGATTTCTCCCAGGAGTATGTTGTGATGACTTTAGAAAGAGGTTAAGTTGAATTCAGTGCCCCTTTTATCCAACTTCCAACAGACATTTAGAGTTTTTCATGGAAAAGTTTCTTGGAGGAATTTTGGGGTCACTGTGTTTCTAGAATTGTTTAGGTATTAAAAGTAATAGTGTAATGATGTGAACACTTCTCCATAAATGTGAATATGAAAAGAAGTCACTTGTCTATGTTTTCTTTTTCTTTTCTTTTCTTTTTTTTGAAGATTTTATTTATTTATTTGACAGAGAGAGACAGAAAGGGAGGGAACACAAGCAGGGGGAGTGGGAGAGGGAGAAGCAGACTCCCAGCCAAGCAGCAAGCCTGACACGGGGCTCAATCCCAGGATCCTGGGATCATGACCTGAGCCAAAGGCAGATGCCTAATGACTGATCTACCCAGAAGGCCCCACTTGTCTATGTTTTCTTTGTGTCAAATCAAATCTAACTCAGAGGTAATCCCCACACCCATGCTGTGACAGCAAGAAATTTATGCTCAGTAAAGAGGGCCCACATGTCTTACCCAGGGTTGTAAAAAAGTCTCATGTGGTTCTTGGAAAATAGAAAATATGCTCCTAATCTTCAGCCTGTCGCTGCTACTGATAACCTTCACCATCCAGATCCTCATGGTCCCTTGAGAAATGGGTGGTTCCTTGGCCACATAGTCCATTCTTTCTCTGAGAACTTGCCATTTTCTTGAAATCACCAAGGTGGAGATCATCCTCATCACTAGTCAGGCCAGCTGGCTTACCTTTTAACTTTTCTTTCAACATAAACTTCCCTTGTGGCTCAGAGTTGTGAAGATCTGTCCATGTGCTTCGAATGGGATAGGAAAAATATGAAGACAATAAAACACAAATTAGAATCTCAGTAAATGATTCTGCCACAACAGGATGAAGATATGATCATTTCACTGTCTACACTATTACTGGCAAAGCAAGGGCTTTGAACTCGGGCAGTTTGACCTCAGAACACATACGGAATGAATTTATTGCTTCATTCTTAAGAAAACCACTGATCCAGTCAACCGATGGTATTTATCATCTACCACACTGAAGGCACTATGCTAGAATACAGCCTTGAACAAAATAGATATGGGCCTTTCTTCATGACGCTTCATGAGAGACATAAGCAAATGCAGCGGGTTGGGTTTATGCCTTACAACTCAGATGTGCCAAAAATTAAAGTAGTTTTCTTTATTCTTTTATGATGGGCCTCATTCCCATTGGTGGTGGGGGAAAATATTTAAAATTACCAATCCATAAAAGTAATTTATTTTTAAAAAGTTCAAAATAGCCAATTTTGGTCTAAATCAGTGTCTTTTGTTGATTCTTCTGGAATTTCTACATAGATGATCATATCATCTATGAACAAAGGCAGTTTTATTTCTTTCTTCTCAATCAGTATTTCTTTTATATACTTTTCTGATCTTATTGCAATAGCTAGAATTTCCAGTGCAATATTTAAAAACATTGGTGGGAGGAGACAGGAAGTATCTTTTCAAAGACTGATCAGACTCCAGTACGTTTGGGTACTTGTATTTTTTTTTCCCCAAAGGTTTTCACACCTTCTTTTTCTCTTTCCTTGGGCATAGAGGGACCCTAAAAAGCGTGTGGGCAGGGAGGGTACTCTCCTGACTTATCTCCTGACTTATCTCCTACTTACCTAGAAGCTGTACTAGAATCTCTTTACCAGTGCCTCAGGGGAGTTCCTACAGCCACACAGTTTCAGCCCCAAGAAAAAGCTGGGGCTATAGTCTGACCTCTTTCTGTTATTCTCTTTCTTTCCCTCAAAATGTCCCCAGCAAAGGAGGAGCCTCTACTTCTTGTTGGATGCCTCTATGATTGTTTTTGATATGGTCTTCTTCTTCCTTGAGCCATTTACTTATACATTCATGACATATTTATGGGACACCTCTAATACACCAGGTACTGATCTATATATTCAGGATATGTCCATGATCAAAACAAAGACTCCTGTCTTTATGAAGTTTATATTCTCCCCATACACAGTGTGAGGAGGGGGGAGAGAACTAATAGACATAGAAAATAAGTAAATTAGGGCGCCTGGGTGGCTCAGTGGGTTGAGCCGCTGCCTTCAGCTCAGGTCATGATCCCAGGTCCTGGGTTCGAGCCCTGCGTCGGGCTTTCTGCTCAGCGGGGAGCCTGCTTCCTCCTCTCTCTCTGCCTGCCTCTCTGCTTACTTGTGATTTCTCTCTGTCAAATAAATAAATAAAATCTTTAAAAAAAAAAAAGAAAATAAGTAAATTATATAGTATATTAGAAGATCATAAATGTTACTGAAAAAGAGAAAGAAGAGCAAGTAGGATGGAGAGTGTAGGGCTGGAGGGCAGGGTGCAATTTTAAATAGAATGAATGGTCAGGGTTGGCCCCAATCATAAAGAAGTATTGAGGGGCACCTGGATGGCTCAGTGGGTTAAAGCCTCTGCCTTCGGTTCAGGTCATGATCCCAGGGTCCTGGGATCAAGCCCTGCATCAGGCTCTCTGCTCAGCAGAGAGCCTGCTTCCTCCTCTCTCTCTCTGCCTGCCTCTCTGCCTACTTGTGATCTCTGTCTGTCAAATAAATAAATAAAATCTTTAAAAAAAAAAAAAGAAGTATTGAGCCAAGGTTTGAAGGAGATGTCTGAGTTGGCCCTTTGAACATCTGGGGTATGAGGGCTCCAAGCAGAGGCAAGAGCAACTGTCCTAAGGTGGGGGTTTGTCTGCACACAGTGTGGAGATCTAGAGCCAATTGAGACAGGGCAAGGAATAATAGTGACTACATTAGGGAAGCTTATGAAAGTGGGGCAGGATCATGCAATTGTCCGTAATTATTTATATAGCTCATTTTGCCATTATATTCTTTACTCCTTTTGCAAAGAGATGTTTAATACTTTTTTTTTTTTTTTTTTTTTTTTTTGCTGGCATTGGAGGCACTCAGTAACTACTGATTCTTTTTTTTTCTTTTCAGCTTAACAGTATTCATTTTTTAAAAAGATTTTATTTATTTATTTGACAGAGAGAGATCACAAGTAGGCAGAGAGGCAAGCAGAGAGAGAGAGAGGAGGAAGCAGCCTCCCTGCTGAGCAGAGAGCCTGATGCGGGACTCGATCCCAGGACCTTGAGATCATGACCTGAACTGAAGGCAGAGGCTTAACCCACTGAACCACCCAGGCGCCCCAGTATCCATTGTTTTTGCACCACACCCAGTGCTCCATGCAATACGTGCCCTCCCTAATACCTACCACCTTGTTCCCCCAACCTCCCACTCCCCGCCCCTCAGGTTGGTTTTCAGAGTCCATAGTCTCTCATGGTTCACCTCCCCTTCCAATTTCCCTCAACTCCCTTCTCCTCTCCATCTCCTCATGTCCTCCATGTTATTTGTTATGCTCCACAAATAAGTGAAACCCTATGATAATTGACTCTCTCTGCTTGACTTATTTCACTCAGCATAATCTCTTCCAGTCCCGTCCATGTTGCTACAAAAGTTGGGTATTCATCCTTTCTGATGGAGGCCTAATACTCCATAGTGTATATGGACCACATCTTCCTTATCCATTCGTCCGTTGAAGGGCATCTTGGTTCTTTCCACAGTTTGGCGACCGTGGCCATTGCTGCTATAAACATTGGGGTACAGATGGCCCTTCTTTTCACTACATCTGTATCTTTGGGGTAAATACCCAGTAGTACAATTGCAGGGTCATAGGGAAGATACTACTGATTCATTTTTAAAAATTTAGAAAACTTTTGGGGATTATTTGAGTAAGGGTGTATGGTGACAAGGGTGATGAGCTAAATTCCATTCTGTAGTTCTACATAGCTCTAAATTCTGGACAAGGGTTGTACTTTGTCTGAATTATGGTGAAATATTTCTAGCTGGCATTCAGATTTATGCTTGTTCTGTCAGCAGAGCCTCAATGAGTTAGGTTGGAGCGAGAAGTACTCATTTAACATTGGGCCCTGATTCAACAAGACACTGAGAAATCACATACCAGGAGAGAAGAAGGTTAAAGGTGACAGCAGGTTAACAGTGGCACTTAGCTCAAAAGCACAAGGGCTTATGGGCAACAGATGCTTTTTCCTAAAAAAGAGGGGCATTCTTACTTTATATTTACATAAAGGAGACAGCTGTAAATGGTCATCCCAGGAAATTCGTTGCAGGGATTTGCATGGCTTACCTTGCTGAGATGGTTCAACTCAGTGATATGTATATTCACACACACACACACACACACACACATTTCATGTCTTTGAAATTGAAGTTTGTAGAGCAAATCTAATAAAGGGAAATTAACAAGTGCCATTCCTGCCCAGTCAGTTAATTTAATATGATATCTGGCTCCTAAGCCTATTTTTCGTGAACTTCATGCAAACAAAATTTACTTGTTTTCTGAAGGGGATCTGCATAGGAAGCTGGTAGCTGAGCATCCAACAAGTTACTGTTCTGCATTTGAACAGCTCAGCTGAAGAAATGCGAGGAGCATGTTGGAAAAAGAGAGACTGCCCTTCAGAGTGGGTTAAGAAGTTACTGTCTGTCTTTGTACTGTATACAAGTACGGTCTGTAAAATATCACATTCCTAGATTGTGGATTAATGAAATTCTGAAACCACCTACATATGACACACCTCTTGGGTAATCTCACATATGTTAAAATTATTACAGACATTTTCCTATCACCACTATTATGATTTTTTTCTGCCAGGGGAGGAGGTGAAGAAAGGGAAAGAATTCATAAAAAAAAGGTTAGTCTTCGACATGTGGCAAGTCCATCAGATACGTGATAAATCTTTTTTAAAGCTGCGCTCTGTAAGGTGAGAGAGCCTGCTCTCCTTCACCATGGTCTGGCCTTCAGTAACTCAGTACTTCAGTGTATAATTGAACTTCGTGTATCAGAAGGAAGTTCCAGAGGCCCCCAATGGGCAGTTTGTTTCTTGCTGAGCACATTTTAAGGTTGTGTTTTGAGTTGTTTGTCTTTCCCCTCCTTGAATGCCATGCAGTTTACTAGAGTAGAGTTGCTTTTATGTTTCCTTTCTCTTTCATGTCCATTTCTGGCTGACTCTTCAATATTCTGGCCATTGGCATGAGCATGCTTGGGTAACTGGGCAAGCAATTAGTCGAACCGGACAGATCTTCCTTCTTCAGCAAGTCTTTCCTGGCTTCTCCAAACAGAGCTGGCCAGACAAAGACCATCAGAAGAAACCAGACAGTAAGTCACTTCTTTCTTTAAAAGAAATAAACTCAAAATCTTATTAATAGTTGTCATTTTGTAGTTGAAGACAAGAAGCTTCAGGCACCAATGCTATAAGGATAATGTTGGCATGTGCTTAGTATTCTGTGGCTCCCTGCCTCCACTGTAGCACGTAACTTGGGGAAAAACATTTAGATTTCAAATCAACACATGGTTAATGGAAGAAGCTTCTGGAAATCTCCACTGACATTCTGAGAAGCCAGCCCGAAGGCGAAGAACTCAGTGAGACACCTCTTCAAACATATTGGAAACAAATGATAGATTAGTGCTGGGGCTGTAATTAGAGCCTGAGACGAGAATTCTTCTATCGGGAAACTAAACAAACTGGAGGAAAGGAAAAAAAAATCCAAATATAATTTATAGACACAAAAGGAACAATTGAATTAGTAAGAATAGGCAAGAGCTCAAAGGTAAATTGGAGCATGAATTCTGTAGGCACAAGATCACATGAAATGTATTTTTAAAAGCTTTTCAAACCTCTGAATCCCATTGCTCTTGAAACGCAGTTGAAGAAATGGAAAAAGCATGGCTGGAAGCTCTAATGAATCCAGGGGAGTAGAAATTCTTGGTTCTAGCAGGCTGAGCTCATCTCAGGGGCTAGGAATGAAGACAAAAGGGGTTGTGTTCTCACATCATCCCTGTGGAGTTCCCAAGCACCGTGGCCTCGCCCCTCAGCTTTGTAGACACCATATGGGATCAATCTTGATGATGATGATAAGTCCTTGGTGACTGTGATATTCCCCTAGCAGATCCTTGAGATTTGACCTGGGCTGGGTGAGGTGGGAGAGCAAAGAAAGAGGAGGGTGAGAAAAGGATCACGGGGGATGAAAGAGGGTAATGAATTTCAAACAAGCCACATGAAGACCAAAAGATAGAGGAATCCTCAGAAAAGCTTCAGCACTTCCTAAACAAGTTAGGGAAAGATCACTAAATGTGCTGTCCATAATTTAAGGTAGTAAGCAAGAGGATTCCTTTATATGGTGCTTTTTGAAGGCTGGAATAAGTTCCATTTTTGTTAAATGATACTATAATTTTTAACTTTTTAACTTGGAGCTTGCCACTTAAGCAGACACCTAGGAGGAAGTTGGTTTGTGTGTTTTTCCAATTTACAAGAACAATCTCAATGGAAAGATCACTGTACTGGGACGTTTCACATGTGGGTTCCTACTTTCCTGCCAATGGCTACCTGTGCAACCTTAAGCAGATCAACATCTCTGGGACTGCCTTCTATTTTTTTTTCCTTTTTTTTAATGTTATATTAGTCACCATACAGTACATCATTAGTTTTTGATGTAGTGCTCCATGATTCATTGTTTGCGCGTAACACCCAGTGCTCCATGCAATCCTGGCCCTCCTTCATACCCATCACCAGGCTCACCCATCCCCCCAAGCCCTGAGGCTGCCTTCTAATCTGTAAAATGAAGGCTTTGGGTTGGGTGACTTTTCAGGGCACTCTAAGTTCTGGAAACACCCTCAAATTGAATATTCTATAGATTTAAGTTTATCTTACTTCTCCCTGTGGACAGGATTCTTCACCATCCCTTCTGGCAACTTTCTCAAAATTCCCTTAAGAAGGAAAACTTCAGGGGGGGAGGAGTCAAGATGGCGGAGAAGTAGCAGGCTGAGACTACTTCGGGTAGCGGGAGATCAGCTAAATAGCTTATCTAAAGATTGCAAACACCTACAAATCCAACGGGAGATTGAAGAGAAGAAGAACAGCAATTCCAGAAACAGAAAATCAACCACTTTCTGCAAGGTAGGACTGGCGGAGAAGTGAATCCAAAGCGACGGGAAGATAGACCGCGGGGGGAGGGGCCGGCTCCCGGCGAGCGGCGGAGCAACGGAGCAAAATCAGGACTTTTGAAAGTCTGTTCCGCTGAGGGACATCGCTCCAGAGGCTTAACTGGGGTGAAGCCCAGGCGGGGTCAGCGCGGCCTCAGCTCCCGCAGGGTCGCAGAAGGATCGGGGGTGTCTGAGTGTCTCAGAGCTTACCGGTATTAGAACGGGGAAGCCGGCTGCAGAGACAGAGCCGAGGAGTGACTCTCAGCTCGGGGTTGCCTTGAACCGGTCGCAGGCTCGGTAGCTCGGAGTGTGGCCGGAGGCCAGGGTGGCGGGAGTCATTGGGCGCTGTTCTCTGAGGGCGCACTGAGGAGTGGGGCCCCACGCTCTCGGCTCCTCCGGGCCGGAGACCGGGAGGCCGCCATCTTTATTCCCGTCCTCCGGACTCTACGGAAAGCGCTCAGGGAACAAAAGCTCCCGAAAGCGAACCCGAGTGGATTACTCAGCGCGGCCCAGGGTAAGGGCGGTGCAACTCCGCCTGGGGCAAAGACGCTTGAGAATCACTACAACAGGCCCCTCCCCCAGAAGATCAACGGGAAACCCAGCCAGGACCAAGTTCACCTACCAAGGAGAGCGGCGGAATTCCAGAGGAGAAGAAAGCAAAGCACGGAACTCATGGCTTTCTCCCCATGATTTTTTAGCCTTGCAGTTAATTTAATTTTTTTTTTCTTTTTCAATTTTTTTTCTTTTTCTCTTCTTCTGCTGAATTTTTTTTAACTTTTACCGTTTTCATTTTTTAACGTTTTTTAAATAGTTTATCTAATATATATATTCTTTTCCACTTTTTATAATTTTTCTTTATTGGCTTTCTTTTTTTTAATAGTTTCTTTTTTTTTTCTTTCTTTCTGAACCCCTTTTTATCCCCTTTCTCCCCCCTCACAATTCGGGATCTCTTCTGATTTGGCTAAAGCATATTTTCCTGGGGTTGTTGCCACCCTTTTAGTATTTTACTTGCTCCTTCATAAACTCTTATCTGGACAAAATGACAAGGCGGAAAAATTCACAACAAAAAAAAGAACAAGAGGCAGTACCAAAGGCTAGGGACCTAATCAATACAGACATTGGTAATATGTCAGATATAGAGTTCAGAATGATGATTCTCAAGGTTCTAGCCGGGCTTGAAAAAGGCATGGAAGATATTAAAGCAACCCTCTCAGGAGATATAAAAGCCCTTTCTGGAGAAATAAAAGAACTAAAATCTAACCAAGTTGAAATCAAAAAAGCTATTAATGAGGTGCAATAAAAAATGGAGGCTCTCACTGCTAGGATAAATGAGGCAGAAGAAAGAATTAGCGATATAGAAGACCAAATGACAGAGAATAAAGAAGCTGAGCAAAAGAGGGACAAACAGCTACTGGACCACGAGGGGAGAATTCGAGAGATAAGTGACACCATAAGACGAAACAACATTAGAATAATTGGGATTCCAGAAGAAGAGGAAACAGAGAGGGGAGCAGAAGGTATATTGGAGAGAATTATTGGAGAGAATTTCCCCAATATGGCAAAGGGAACAAGCATCAAAATCCAGGAGGATCAGAGAACCCCCCTCAAAATCAATAAGAATAGGTCCACACCCCGTCACCTAATAGTAAAATTGACAAGTCTTAGTGACAAAGAAAAGATTCTGAAAGCAGCCCGGGAAAAGAAGTCTGTAACGTACGATGGTAAAAATATTAGATTGGCAGCAGACTTATCCACAGAGACCTGGCAGGCCAGAAAGAGCTGGCATGATATATTCAGAGTACTAAATGAGAAAAACATGCAGCCAAGAATACTATATCCAGCTAGGCTATCATTGAAAATAGAAGGAGAGATTAAAAGCTTCCAGGACAAACAAAAACTGAAAGAATTTGCAAATACCAAACCAGCTCTACAGGAAATATTGAAAGGGGTCCTCTAAGCAAAGAGAGACCCTAAAAGTAGTAGATCAGAAAGAAACAGAGACAATATACAATAACAGTCACCTTACAGGCAATACAATGGCACTAAATTCATATCTCTCAATACTTACCCTGAATGTTAATGGGCTAAATGCCCCAATCAAAAGACACAGGGTATCAGAATGGATAAAAAAACAAAACCCATCTATATGTTGCCTACAAGAAACTCATCTTAAACCCGAAGACACCTCCAGGTTTAAAGTGAGGGGGTGGAAAAGAATTTACCATGCTAATGGACATCAGAAGAAAGCAGGAGTGGCAATCCTTATATCAGATCAATTAGATTTTAAGCCAAAGACTATAACAAGAGATGAGGAAGGACACTATATCATACTCAAAGGAACTGTCCAACAAGAAGATCTAACAATTTTAAATATCTATGCCCCTAACGTGGGAGCAGCCAACTATATAAACCAATTAATAACAAAATCAAAGAAACACATCGACAAGAATACAATAATAGTAGGGGATTTTAACACTCCCCTCACTGAAATGGACAGATCATCCAAGCAAAAGATCAACAAGGAAATCAAGGCCTTAAATGACACACTGGACCAGATGGACATCACAGATATATTCAGAACATTTCATCCCAAAGCAACAGAATACACATTCTTCTCTAGTGCACATGGAACATTCTCCAGAATAGATCACATTCTTGGTCCTAAATCAAGTCTCAACCGGTATCAAAAGATTGGGATCATTCCCTGCATATTTTCAGACCACAATGCTCTAAAGCTAGAACTCAATCGCAAGAGGAAATTTGGAAAGAACCCAAATACATGGAGACTAAACAGCATCCTTCTAAAGAATGAATGGGTCAACCAGGAAATTAAAGAAGAATTGAAAAAATTTATGGAAACAAATGATAATGAAAACACAACGGTTCAGAATCTGTGGGACACGACAAAGGCAGTCCTGAGAGGGAAATATATAGCGGTACAAGCCTTTCTCAAGAAACAAGAAAGGTCTCAGGTACACAACCTAACCCTACACCTAAAGGAGCTGGAGAAAGAACAAGAAAGAAACCCTAAACCCAGCAGGAGAAGAGAAATCATAAAGATCAGAGCAGAAATCAATGAAATAGAAACCAAAAAAACAATAGAACAAATCAACGAAACTAGGAGCTGGTTCTTTGAAAGAATTAATAAGATTGATAAACCCCTGGCCAGACTTATCAAAAAGAAAAGAGAAAGGACACAAATAAATAAAATCATGAATGAAAGAGGAGAGATCACAACGAACACCAAAGAAATACAGACAATTATAAGAACATACTATGAGCAACTCTATGCCAACAAATTTGACAATCTGGAAGAAATGGATGCATTCCTAGAGACATATAAACTACCACAACTGAACCAGGAAGAAATAGAAAGCCTGAACAGACCCATAACCAGTAAGGAGATTGAAACAGTCATCAAAAATCTCCAAACAAACAAAAGTCCAGGGCCAGACGGCTTCCTGGGGGAATTCTACCAAACATTTAAAGAAGAACTAATTCCTATTCTCCTGAAACTGTTCCAAAAAATAGAAATAGAAGGAAAACTTCCAAACTCATTTTATGAGGCCAGCATCACCTTGATCCCAAAACCAGACAAGGATCCCAACAAAAAAGAGAACTACAGACCAATATCCTTGATGAACACAGATGCAAAAATTCTCGCCAAAATACTAGCCAATAGGATTCAACAGTACATTAAAAGGATTATTCACCACGACCAAGTGGGATTTATTCCAGGGCTGCAAGGCTGGTTCAACATCCGCAAATCAATCAATGTGATACAACACATTAATAAAAGAAAGAACAAGAACCATATGATACTCTCCATAGATGCTGAAAAAGCATTTGACAAAGTACAGCATCCCTTCCTGATCAAAACTCTTCAAAGTGTAGGGATAGACAGCACATACCTCAATATTATCAAAGCCATCTATGAAAAACCCACCGCAAATATCATTCTCAATGGAGAAAAACTGAAAGCTTTTCCGCTACGGTCAGGAACACGGCAGGGATGTCCGTTATCACCACTGCTATTCAACATAGTACTAGAAGTCCTAGCCTCAGCAATCAGACAACAAAAGGAAATTAAAGGCATCCAAATCGGCAAAGAAGAAGTCAAACTATCACTCTTCGCAGATGATATGATACTCTATGTGGAAAACCCAAAAGACTCCACTCCAAAACTGCTAGAACTTGTACAGGAATTCAGTAAAGTGTCAGGATATAAAATCAATGCACAGAAATCAGTTGCATTTCTCTACACCAACAACAAGACAGAAGAAAGAGAAATTAAGGAGTCCATCCCATTTACAATTGCACCCAAAACTATAAGATACCTAGGAATAAACCTAACCAAAGAGACTAAGAATCTATACTCAGAAAACTATAAAGTACTCATGAAAGAAATTGAGGAAGACACAAAGAAATGGAAAAATGTTCCATGCTCCTGGATTGGAAGAATAAATATTGTGAAAATGTCTATGCTACCTAAAGCAATCTACACATTTAATGCAATTCCTATCAAAGTACCATCCATTTTTTTCAAAGAAATGGAACAAATAATCCTAAAATTTATATGGAACCAGAAAAGACCTCGAATAGCCAAAGGAATATTGAAAAAGAAAGCCAAAGTTGGTGGCATCACAATTCCGGACTTCAAGCTCTATTACAAAGCTGTCATCATCAAGACAGCATGGTACTGGCACAAAAACAGACACATAGATCAATGGAACAGAATAGAGAGCCCAGAAATGGACCCTCAACTCTATGGTCAACTCATCTTCGACAAAGCAGGAAAGAATGTCCAATGGAACAAAGACAGCCTCTTCAATAAATGGTGTTGGGAAAATTGGACAGCCACATGCAGAAAAATGAAATTGGATCATTTCCTTACACCACACACGAAAATAGACTCAAAATGGATGAAGGATCTCAATGTGAGAAAGGAATCCATCAAAATCCTCGAGGAGAACACAGGCAGCAACCTCTTCGACGTCAGCCGCAGCAACATCTTCCTAGGAACATCACCAAAGGCAAGGGAAGCAAGGGCAAAAATGAACTTTTGGGATTTTATCAAGATCAAAAGCTTTTGCACAGCAAAGGAAACAGTGAACAAAACCAAAAGACAACTGACAGAATGGGAGAAGATATTTGCAAATGACATATCAGATAAAGGGCTAGTGTCCAAAATCTATAAAGAACTTAGCAAACTCAACACCCAAAGAACAAAGAATCCAATCAAGAAATGGGCAGAGGACATGAACAGACATTTCTGCAAAGAAGACATTCAGGTGGCCAACAGACACATGAAAAAGTGCTCCATATCGCTCGGCATCAGGGAAATACAAATCAAAACCACCATGAGATATCACCTCACACCAGTCAGAATGGCTAAAATTAACAAGTCAGGAAATGACAGATGCTGGCGAGGATGCGGAGAAAGGGGAACCCTCCTACACTGTTGGTGGGAATGCAAGCTGGTGCAACCACTCTGGAAAACAGCATGGAGGTTCCTCAAAATGTTGAAAATAGAACTACCCTATGACCCTGCAATTGCACTGCTGGGTATTTACCCTAAAGATACAAACGTAGTGATCCGAAGGGGCACGTGCACCCGAATGTTTATAGCAGCAATGTCTACAATAGCCAAACTATGGAAAGAACCTAGATGTCCATCTACAGAGGAATGGATAAAGAAGATGTGGTATATATACACAATGGAATACTATGCAGCCATCAAAAGAAATGAAATCTTGCCATTTGCGACGACGTGGATGGAACTAGAGGGTATCATGCTTAGCGAAATAAGTCAATCGGAGAAAGACAACTATCATATGATCTCCCTGATATGAGGGAGAGGAGATGCAACATGGGGGGTTAAGGGGGTAGGAGAAGAGTAAATGAAACAAGATGGGATTGGGAGGGAGACAAACCATAAGTGACTCTTAATCTCACAAAACAAACTGAGGGTTGATGGGGGGAGGAGGTTGGGAGAGGGGGTGGGGTTATGGATATTGGGGAGGGTATGTGCTATGGTGAGTGTTGTGAAGTGTGTAAACCTGGCGATTCGCAGACCTGTACCCCTGGGGATAAAAATATATGTTTATAAAGCTGTAAAAAAAAAAAAAAAAAAAAAAAAGAAAGAAAGGATGAATACCCAAGTTTTGTAGCAACATGGACGGGACTGGAAGAGATTATGCTGAGTGAAATAAGTCAAGCAGAGAGAGTCAATTATCATATGGTTTCACTTATTTGTGGAGCATAACAAATAGCATGGAGGACAAGGGGAGATGGAGAGGAGAGGGGAGTTGAGGGAAATTGGAAGGGGAGGTGAACCATGAGAGACTATGGACTCTGAAAAACGATCTGGGAATTTTGAAGGGGTGGGGGGTGGGAGGTTGGGGGCACCAGGTGGTGGGTATTGTGGAGGGCACAGATTGCATGGAGCACTGGGTGTGGTGCAAAAATAATGAATACTGTTATGCTGAAAAAATAAAAATTAAAGCTCAAAAAAAAAATTAAAAAAAAAAAAAGAAGGAAAACTTCATGTAAAACATTTCCTATATAGTAAGAGTGTAGAAGACGCCACCCTAAAATATGTTGTTCTGGCATATCGATTATTTTGAGTTAAAGACACTTGAGAAAGAACAGATGCATGGAGGACACTCTTCGTTTTCCCTCTTGAAAG
This sequence comes from Lutra lutra, assembly GCF_902655055.1. Taxonomy (NCBI): domain Eukaryota; kingdom Metazoa; phylum Chordata; class Mammalia; order Carnivora; family Mustelidae; genus Lutra; species Lutra lutra. Next base: position 92,854,698 of record NC_062285.1, read on the forward strand.
CTGTCTCACCTACACAAGAAGAAAAGAAACATTCTTATCATCAGGGTTGAGGAGCCAAGGCCGGGAGAAATTTGTGCACACAAACCTTTGAAACTAATCTTTTCTTCCTAGTTGCCTCTCCATAATTAACTACCGGAGCCTAAGCCCCTTTGCCTAGTCATGTGCTCACAATTTAGTACTCCTTATCCAACTTCACGTGGAAGTGTTTGACTCCAACTGCTTCTTTGCTCCTTATTTTTTTGTGTGTGTGTGAGAACTCCAATGAACAAGTATAAAAAAAAATAACCAGAACTTGTATGCTTTTCCTCCTGTTAATTTGTCTCATGTCAGTTTAATTCTTAGGGCCAGCTGGAGACCCAAATGTAGAGGAGAAATTTTTCTTTCCCTACAATGGCAATATGTTTCTCTAGTTTTTATTTGCTAAGTGCATGTGACGAACATTGCCATCTATAGGAGCATTCTCCTCCTTCTTAACCACTCTTCTGGGGGAAGAGTTGTCTTCCTTTCTCTCTGTTCTTCATATGATTGCAAATGATGAGACCAAATAGAAGTCTTAAAACAATAATGGGGTGAGGAAAAGACAGGAAGGAAAGGAAGAGAAAAGTGAAAGAACAGGTCAGAGTGAAAGAAAAAGAAAAGGATATGAGGAAGGGATTGGTGAGGAAGGAAACTGGGACCTCCATGAGGAATGGACACTGTTTCTGGGAGGCCCTCAATGAGAGGGGTTCAACAGCTCTGCAATTGCTCAAGATTTCTTTAAAAACTAGAGATACTTTAACTGGCTTAGCTGAGAATATACATCTCCTTCCTCTTGAGCTCTATGGGGTTTTCTGTTACACCAATAAAAGAGCACTTGAATTTAACAGTCCCTGAGAAGAGGTGGGATCTTCTGACATAGAAGTGTGCAGCCCCAAGGGGGCAGCACCACCATGGGAAATTAGGGAGGTATTCTTTAAGGCCTCCTATTAAAGAAGCAAGAGCTGGGTTCTTCTGCAGATGCCTGAGCATAGCGTAAGCGCACAAATCGAATTGCCATGGATAAAGCTCACTGTGCTTCTCCACTTATTTTGCCAATCCAAACTACTCATACATTCAGGGTTGCACGAGATGGATGCTTGATATATCCTGCCATGTTGCATCTGGTCTAAGAAAAGGGACCCCCTGCTGGCAACCAAATTCAGCAGTTCTGCTCAACCTCTTTCATATGGGAACTATCATCCAGGTCCATACCAGGCAAGACTCAAATTGTCACCATTAATCAGCAACTCCCAGCACTATGGAGAAGCAGAATCAAGATGCTGTGCAAGGAGATAATGTTAGCACTGGATCATCATGGTCCCCAGGAGGAGAAATCCATTCTGGAAGAACCAGGACTTAGTTGTCCTCCTTGAAATCTCCTTTAAAAATGAGGATCTGACAACAAAACTAGGCTTGCTAAAAGTCAGGAGGTCAGGGAGGAGTGGTAGTGTTTGGAAAGAGCAACAAGGCTTTTAGGTGCTGGAAATGTTCTCTTTCTTGATTTGGGTGGTCATTACGCGGATGTGTTTTGTTCATGAAAATTCACGGAGCAGTACAATTATGATTTGTGTGCTTTGTGTGTATATGTTACTGTTCAATTTATAAAATGTGGTCTTTAGGAAGTCCCCTAGGTTGTACTCTCCTTGAGGAGAAAGATTGGGTTTTTATTCTCAGCTCTGTCCCCTTCTTTGAGCACAATGTCTGGCTTAAATGAACTACTTGATCTATATTTGTTCAATGAAAAAAAAAAAAAATAGACTGGCTTTCTCCTGGTGTCCCAGCACCAACCATTGACCGTCCTTCAGAAGTTCTGACTTCTACCCAGTGAGCCACTGTATGCACACAGCTTACAGATGGCAGCCCATGGCAACAGTTCTGTGCTACTGAGCAAGGGAACTCAACGAAAAGGTGCCTGGTCTTTTGTATTTTAAGTTCTTTTCAGCATACGATGGATTTTTTAGCCTGGAGAAGCCATGCTAATCATAAATGTGAATCATCTGGGACAAGAGCTCCATAGTGTAGGGAAAACCAGACTTCACAGGTCTAGACCCAGTTGCTCTTGGAAGAACCTGCAGAACTGCCCCAGAAGGTTCTGTCTTACCCACCATAGGCAGAAGAGCCAGGAACCCTGATATTTGCTGGAGAGCCTTGCTGTCAGGTATCTCGTTGTCATCACAGGACATATTTATCCTGATATTTTAAAAATACCTGAAATATCTTTAAAGCAATCACAAACTTACAGGAAGTTTGCAACAATGGTATAAAAACGTGTTTTCTGAACTGGTTGAGAGTAAGTTTCCAACCAGATACCCATCCTCTCTAAATGTTTGAGTGCATATTACACACAACCAATAAGAACTTTGCCCTCTGTGGCCACCGTACAATCATGCCGCCAGGAAATGAACAGACATATGTCACTACCGTCTCCATTTCAGTCTCCCCTACAGTTTCACCAACTGCCTCAATAAATAATCTTCATGGCAAAGAGATCCGGTTCAGAAGGATGCACGCCATTTCGTTATCATGCCTCTTTGGTTTCCTTATCCAGCAGCAAATTTCCAGTCTTTTCGTTGATTTTCATGACTTTCACACTAAAAGATTATAGGTTGGTTGTTTGGCTGTCCCTCAACTTGGGTTTGTTGGCTATTTTGTCATGGTTAGATTTTGGTTATTTATTTTTGGCAGAGAAATCGTAGAAGCGAGGCTGTGTCCTCTCATGGCATCCTCTCAGATGCACAGGACTTTAATGTGCCCGATGACTGGTAATGTTCACTTTGATGACGTGATTCAGGTGATGTGTGCTCGGCTTTCCCACCGTGTCGTTACTCATAGGTTTTCTGGGGGAGGTAATCTGAAACTATGTGAATACCCCTTTCATCATCAAACTTTCAATTTATTCATTTATGAAGACTGTAAGGACTCATGTTTTCCTTCCTAAGTATTTAGCCGGCAATGCTGCATTAGATGCTCTAATTTAATTGTTCCTCAGTTTGGTCAGCAGACGCCCTTCAAGTTGGGAGTCTGTGTCCTTTCCCATGTCTCCATCATTCTTCGAGTGCTGTGTTTCCCGGCGTAAGATGCTCCAGGCTTGTCTTGTTCTTTCCTGCTCCAGCCGGGGAATGAACCATTTTTCCAAGGAGTAACACACATACATACACACATGCCCACCGCACTCACATGCGCAATCTTTATCTCCACAGTTAGCTTTCATGTGGAAAACCGTGAGTTCACCTCCATGCCTCTGATTCTGATTCAACACCAGCATCATGGGGTTTGCATTTGTAGATTCCTTCTCTGACAATGAGAGACTTGGCTCCCATTATCCTTAATATAGTTGCTTGTTTGATCTTGCTCCCTGAACATAACTGATATCTCTTCTCTGCCTCCATCTCCTCCTCTGTGTGGCCTCACACTTGGCTGGGGCTCTGCACCCTCTGCTGGGTCGCTTGTCTGTGTGGCCTCCGCTCACCCAGCTTGGGTTCTAATATCCTCACCAAACACCTTGCATTGGGCACCCTCCTCATCTGCTTTGTCTCTGACCATCTATGCTGCCCCCCACTTCCCGTGGGCTCAGACACTCAGAGCTGGCCTGCCCCCGCACGTGAATACCCTCCTTACCTGACACCCCCATGTGGCCGTGTGTGTGTGTGTGTGTGTGTGTGTGTGTGTGTGTGTGTGGCTCCCTTCTCCTCCCACCGGGACCCTGACACTGCTCCTGGCCCTGCAGCTTCTGACCTTCTCCCACCGCCAGTGTGGAAAGCCCATGTGGTCTGCCCCACCTAATGGCTTGTGAGTGAATTCTTCAGGAAAGAAAGTAAAGAGAAAGGAGGGGAAAGGGAGAAGGCAGGAGAGCTTTCCCCCACCTTTTGGCCCAGAAAAATGCATTCGGCATAGTTGTTTTAAACACTTATCATATTCTACTATTTAGATGGTTCACTTCCATCTTTTGACTTCTGAGAAAGAGATATCCTTTCAGACCAGTAAGGAGAAATAGCTGATTCTTTTTATTATAGCTTTCAGGAAAGTATTTGCCCTAAGACTTATTACTGATTCCAGTAACCCTAGCCAATCCATCTTGGTTGAGGAGGATCGAAGATGCTGATAACTGCTTCAGTAAGGAAAGGACTCTACCTTTAACTTGTAGTTCTCAGTTAGGAAAATCACTGGAAAACCCAGGCTGCCACTTTTCCTTCATTCAGAGGGACCCTGGTCATACCCAAGAACTGGGCTACACTGTTGCCGTGGAGAGGGTTGGGATGAGGAAGGGGCGGGATTCCATTCAATTCCATCCAACCCCGGAGTGGTTGGCCTGGCGGGCCTTCCAGTGGCACTGCCTTCCCATCACACTCCCATAGCACTCCTGCTTTTTCCAGGATCCTCCTTTTTTTCCTACCTCAGAAAGATCCTACCCACCTGAAGGCAGTCCTCAGGAGTTTGGGGGCCAGGTTTGGGGCCTCTTTTCTTATTTGTGTTGCTTTATCAGGGATTCTAACACAAAACATCAGTTGCAATGCTCTTATCAACATTTCTTCCACAAGTGACCCTGCTTGAAGCTACCCATTCTTTGCTAGAACAACTTCCTCGCCTTACCTCCTTCTGCCTAGAAAAGTCTTCCATTTTGTAGAGCTCCTGGGACCTCTTTTCTGCTTGTTAGATGGGATGCTGCCAATTCATGAATCATTGGGTAAAGCCAATTCAATCTTCAAATTTACTCAGTTGAGTTTTCTTTTCTTTTCTTTTTTTTTTTTTTACCACAACCTTGGGAGTGTAAGACTTGTTATCTCAAACCAGTGAAATACAAGAACTTCATGCTGAGCGTGGATTGTAACTAGAGGTAAAGGCTGGTTTCATAAAAACAAAACAATAGCAATGACAATAAAACCCACAACACTGGGTTGATTTTGAGAGTGTGTTGTGGCAGATACCATAAGAATGATCCCATTGTCATCTTGTCCACCTAACTTGTTTGGAATTAACTTGAGGCATTTCTTGTCCAAGGAAGCATAACCACCTCTCCCCTCCCTAGCTCAGGTCTCTTCATTGTATTCTCATAGCACCCTCTGTCCCATAGAAGGGTAACAAATGACCCACTTTTCTTCTGCAATACTTCTTCTTCTTCTTTTTTTTTCTTCTTATTTATTTGAGAGACAGAGCAGGAGCAGGGGGAGAGGGAGAAGCAGACTCCCCACTGAGCAGGGAGCCTGTCCTGGGGCTTGATCCCAGGATCACGACCAGAGCCAAAAGGCTGATGCTTAACAGACTGAGCCACCTAGGTGCCCCCGAGTCACTTGTTAATGCAGGGAACTGACTCACCTTTGAACTTAGCACCTGATTAATTAATGAGCAACAACTTAGCTCTGCAGCTGCCTTTGCTTGGTAAGACTGTTTGGATTTGAAGATGCCCTTGTATAAGGACGTGCTTCTGATCTGCGGGAAAGGGCTGCCATGGACTCTTCCTTTTCGGAAGGGAAAGCCTGTTTCTGGGAGCCCTGCAAATGTTTTGTGGGAATCCCACTTCGAGTTCTCTTAAGGACTCTTTTCTTGTTCATCACTCCATATGCCTCATGGACCAAATTACCACATTTCTTCTGATGGCTCAACATGTTCTTGGCTACAGAAGGATGAAATCTTGCTAAAAATTGAGCCTTGTAGGAACTTAAAAGGAGATGCATCTCAGGGGAAACCCGTCCTCCAGCATACCTTAAGTGAGACACAGGCATTTGAAGACAGCAGACCCAGATTCCAAAATGAAATTAACAAGAAGGAGCTTGGGGTGTGGGGGTCGGGGGGACGGGTGCTGCCTCAGATTCAAACGAGCAGTCAATTGAGTCCAATAAGGGTGCTAATGAGCTGTTTTACATGATTCTGGGGAACTCACCCCGCACCCATAATTTTCTTTCAAGGTATCATTAAAATCAAATGATCCCTTATTTTGGGTATCCATTTACACTGTAATTATTTTGGTCTTTTGTAGTGACTTTCGTGGTTAAATTAGGCAATTCTTCTCCTGCCTGGTAGATAGTGTAATGACTTTTTAATCATGTGTTTTTTTACCAGCCAAATTGTTTCCATAATCCCATTAGAAATTCTTCTGTAGTGATTCCAGTGGATTTATTGAACTACTGGTGACAGCCATACTGATGAACTACAGGCTGTCTGCTGCTAAAGTCGACCAATGAGTATCAGACACCTTCCATTTCCCCGTGAGCCCAGAACTAATCTAAGGATTTTGATCAATGGACATATTTTCAGACGTTCATCATAGAAGTCATAAGGAATACCATATAGTTGTGGTAGATTTTTCAAAAATGGTATTTATTTTTTTTTTGTTCTGATTATAAGAGTAATTCGTTTTCATACAGAAAATTCAGAAATACATGAAAATACAAATGCCATAAAAACATCTGTAATCTCACCAATTACTTAAAGCCATTTCATATTTGATGGTATTTCCTTATAATTTTTATCTACTTTTGTTTCTGTTATCTATCTCCAAAATTGGAGCCGTAACATACATACAACTTTTTAATCAGATTTTTTTTCATTTAATATTTGTGATAAGCATTTCCCAGGTCACTGAATATTTTTTTTAAGATTTTATTTATTTATTTGAGAGAAAGAGTAAGCAAGTGAGAGAGCATGAGCTGGGTAAGAAGCAGAGGGAGGAGAGAAGCAGATTCTCCCATTAAGCAGGAAGCCTGATGCAGGACTCAATCCCAAGGCCCTGGGATCATGACTTGAGCCAAAGGCAGACGCTTTACCGACTGAGCCACCCAGGCACCCTGAGGTCACTGAATATTCTTTGAAATTATAGTTTTAATGGATGTATAATATTTCGTTGTATTTGTTTATCCTTTAAATATCTTCTGAGCTCCTACTATAAACAAGCACAAAATTTACTGTAACTTATTTAGTTATTTCCTTATTTAAACACTTGGATCCTTGAAAAATATGTTACAGCATGGCTCTCTGCTCCAAACCCACCAAAGTGTCCTGATTTTTCAAGTCCTTTGAAACCCTTCATAACTGCCCCTATACACTTTTCTCTCTGGTCTCCAGCTTCCTCTCCTACTCCTCTGCCTTCTCAGGCTACCCCAGACACATTAGACTCCCTAATATTTCTTTAATTGCCAGACAGGCTTATGTCCCAGTACCTTTGCACCTGGTGGTCCCTTTGCTTCCAATGTCCAAGGACCACTGTCTACATATCTCACCTCCTTTGAAATTTGGCTCAGATGTCATCTTCTTAGTGAAGTAAAATGTTCCTCTTTATCTTGCTTCCAGCCACTCTTGATCCCTCTTATTTTGCTCTACTTCTTCTTTTTCATCAAGCATCTATTCTCTCATGTACTATTTTACTACAGCCATTTACTAAGTTTATTGTTTAGTATTGATTCTTCTCACTAGAATGTTAATTCCAGGAGGGTAAAGAATTTTGTCAGTTTTCTTCACTAAAGTATTGCAGGTGCTCCAAACAATACCTGGCACATAGTCGGTGTTCGGTAAATGTTTGTCAAATGGATGGATAAATATCTTGCCTTTTTGGCTACTGTGAACAATGCTGTATTGAATCTAAATCTTTGCCTGAATCTCTTGTGATCTTCTGATACTGAGTCAAAGAAACAAATGGTAAGTCTTCTTGATAGGTATTGTTTAGTAACTTCTTAGAGAAGTTCTTTTTTTTTTTTTTTCCTTTATCTTTCTTTCTTTCTATTTTTTTTTTTTTTTTTTTTTTAAGGAGAGAGAGAGTGAGAGTAAGGGAAGGGGCAGACATGGAAAGAGCGAATCTTAAGCAGGCTCCACAGCTAGCACGAGCCTGACATGTGGCTCTATCTCATGACCCTGAGATCATGACCTGAGTTGAGACCAAGAATTGGACGTTTAATGGACTGAGCAACCTAGGCGCCCTAAAGTTGTTCTGGTTTACACTTTGAGCAGCACAGTATAGCTGTCCATCTCATTGCATTAGCATACGCATCGAATATTACTTAAAATTATCTTCACCAATCGGATTGATGATAAATACTACTCATTTTAAAAATTTACAATAAAAAAATTTACAACTATTTGCTACTAAATTTGAAGATTTAAAAATTGGTTTACTAGTCATGGACATCACTTCTTTGGGGGATCACCTGATCACATTTCTTATTGATTTTTCTGTTGTGAATATTAGGATTTATTTTTATTAGGAATAATCTGTGCATAGTAAGATAATATACTTAGAAAAATAAAATAAACAGTCTTGAACCTACCACCCAGCTTAAGAAATAGTGCATCCTGGATTCTTTTGAAACCCTAATGAGCACCTCCCCGATCCCCTTGCTCGCCACCTTCACAAAGAAACCAGTGTTTTTTTTGTGTCCCCCCCAAATGGCATGTTATTTAATTTTGTCTCTTTTGAAAATGGAGTCATACTGTATGTCGTCTTCTACACTTTCACATTGTGTTTTAAATGTACCGATGTTTGATTTCTGCAGCTATAGTTGATTTGTTTTTACTGCTGAATAGTATTCTCTTTTGTGTATGTATGATTTATTTATCCAGTGTCCTGTCAATTGGCAGTGGGACCGTTTCTAACTCTTTGGTATTATAAGCAAGATTGCTACAAACATTCATTTTTTTTTCTTAAGTTTAAAAAAAATTTTTTTTTATAATTTTTTATTTTTTTAATTAACATATAATGTATTATTAGCCCCAGGGATACAGGTCTGTGAATCGCCAGGCTTACACACTTCATAGCACTCACCATAGCACATACCTTCCCCAATGTCCATAACGCAACCATCCTCTCCCTACCCCCGCGTCGCCCCAGCAACCCTAAATTTGTTTTGTGAGATTAAGAGTCTCTTATGGTTTGTCTCCCTCCCAATCCCATCTTGTTTCATTTATTCCTTTCCTACCCTCCAACCCCCCCACATTGCCTCTCAACTTCCTCATATCAGGGAGATCATATGATAATTGTCTTTCTCTGATCGACTTATTTCGCTCAGTATAATACCCTCTAGTTCGATCCATGTTGTTGCAAATGGCAAGATTTCATTTCTCTTGATGGCTGCATAGTATTCCATTGTGTATATATACCACATCTTTATCCAGTCATCTGTCAATGGACATCTAGGTTCTTTCCATAGTTTGGCTATTGTGGACATTGCTGCTATAAACATTCAGGTGCACGTGCCCCTTCTGATCACTACATTTGTATTGTATTTAGGGTAAATACCCAGTAGTGCGATTGCTGGCTCATAGGGTAACTCTATTTTCAAGTTTTTGAGGAACCTCCATGCTGTTTTCCAGAGTGGTTGCACCAGCTTGCATTCCCACCAACAGTGTAGGAGGGTTCCCCTTTCTCTGCATCCTCGCCAGCATCTGTCATTTCCTGACTTGTTAATTTTAGCCATTCTCACTGGTGTATGGTAGTATCTCATTGTGGTTTTGATTTGTATTTCCCTGATGCCGAGTGATGTGGAGCACTTTTTCATGTGTCTGTTGGCCATCTGGATGTCTTCTTTGCAGAAATGTCTGTTCATGTCCTCTGCCCATTTCTTGATTGAATTATTTGTTCTTTGGATGTTGAGCTTGATAAGGTCTTTATAGATTTTGGATACTAGCCCTTTATCTGATAGGTCGTTTGTGAATATCTTCTCCTATTCTGTCAGGTGTCTTTTGGTTTTGTTAACTGTTTCCTTTGCTGTGCAAAAGCTTTTGATCTTGATGAAGTCCCAATAGTTCATTTTGGCCCTTGCTTCCCTTGCCTTTGGCGATGTTCCTAGGAAGAAGTTGCTGCGGCTGAGGTCAAAGAGGTTGCTGCCTGTGTTCTCCTCAAGGATTTTTATGGATTCCTTTCTCACACTGAGGTCCTTTCATCCATTTGGAATCTATTTTTGTGTGTGGTATGAGGAAATGGTCCAGTTTCATTTTTCTGCATGTGGCTGTCCCATTTCCCCAACACCATTTGTTGAAGAGACTGTCTTTTTTCCATTGGACATTATTTCCTGCTTTGTCAAAGATTAGTTGACCATAGCATTGAGGGTCTATTTCTGGGCTCTCTATTCTGTTCCACTGATTGATGTGTCTGTTTTTGTGCCAGTACCATACTGTCTTGATGATGACAGCTTTGTAATAGATCTTGAGGTCTGGATTTGTGATGCTACCAACTTTGGCTTTCTTTTTCAATATTCCTCTGGCTATTTGAGGTCTTTTCTGGTTCCATATAAATTTTAGGATTATTTGTTCCATTTCTTTGAAAAAATGGATAGAATTTTCATAGGGATTGCATGAAACGTGTAGATTGCTTTAGGTAGCATAGACATTTTCACAATATTTCTTATTTCAATCCATGAGCATGGAACATTTTTCCATTTGTTTGTGTCTTCCTCAATTTCTTTCATGAGTACTTTATAGTTTTCTGAGTACAGATTCTTTGCCTCTTTGGTTAGGTTTATTCCTAGGTATCTTATGGTTTTGGGTGCAGTTGTAAATGGGATTGACTCCTTAATTCCTCTCTATTCTGTTTTGTTGTTGGTGTATAGAAATGCAACTGATTTCTGTGCATTGATTTGATATCCTGACATTTTACTGAATTCCTGTACAAATTCTAGCAGATCTGGAGTGGAGTCTTTTGGGTTTTCCACATAAAGTATCATATTATCTGCAAAGAGTGATAGTTTGACTTCTTCTCTGCTGATTTGGATGCCTTTAATTTCTTTTTGTTGGTACAAACATTCTTGCTCTTGATTCCTGAAGCATTATACAAAGTCTCCCTAGGGAATAGAATTGCTGGGTCTTAGAGGCTGGGTAGGTTCAACTTTTCAAGATAATGTGAAATCCCTTTCCAACTTGGTAGTGTCAGTGTATATTCCCACCAACAGTGGATGGTCATTCCTGTGGCTTTTGTGGCTTCACATTTTTTCCAACACTTCCACTGTGTTGGATTGATTGAATGATGGTATCCCATTTGGGTAAAATTTCATTTATCTTTCAAATGATTATTGCATATGTCCTTTTCCTCTTTTTTTTCCTTTTTATTTAAAGAGTGATAATGCCCATGATCATCATTTGTTGGGTTCTATCTTGTGTATGTGGGTCCTTGGACACTGGATGCTATCCCCTCATCCACCTGATGAAGTAGTTAACTGTCATCTTTGGGGTCCTGGAGAGATTATCATCAGAGTATATGTTACAAACTGTATTTCCCCAAGTGATAGCCTTCACACATTTATAACATGGGACTTGAGACCCAAGACTAACCTGTAAAATCCTGTCAGATTGCAGTTTGACAGTAGATATCTAATTTCTGAAGTCTGTCTATCCTAAGGTCTTTCAGATATATATATATATATATATATATATATTTTTTTTAAATCACCAATCACCAGTTTTGTGAAAGAAGAATTTCTTTCTCAGTTAAGCTGAGGTTAGGTTAGAGTGCCTGGTTGGTTTCCAAATATATGGAAAATCACCATTTTTAAGGAATGTTTGCAACAATGTGAATGGTTCATCAGAGGTAAACAACAGAAGCCTGGAGCTTCCTGTCAACCTTTTTGAGAGAAAGCCCATAGGAAATATTATGGGATGGACCCAAGGGACATGGATCATCATTCTGTTTTGGGAGGTTCCGGCTAGATTGTCTCCCAGAACACCTTTCTTCTGAGGGAGGAGGTCCCAGCAAGCTTAGCTCAGAGCTATGTGTGTGGAAGTAGGAGTGGGGGGGTTTGACATGTTTTGAGGCTATGCATCTTGGGCCAAACTAAGGCTCAGGAAGTCTATTGGGCCACAAGACCCTGGTGCCTTTAGGCACCAGGCCAAGGGAGGGTGAACGGGAGGTCATGAAAGAGGTAGAGAAGAGGATGGCACTGTGGACTTCAGAGGCTGGACCCAAACCCAACCTTTCCCATGGCAACCCCAGCCTGGTCTTCTCCATGATTTTGCTTATCTGTGAGCCCAAGATCATGCTTTGTCTGATGATTTGCTCTGTCAGTAGAATTCTCAACCTTTCCATCATTCACTTTACCTTTAGCATATGTAGTCTTGTGCTATTATTTACTTAAAAAATAATTTTACTGAAGTATAATATGCATAGTTTGAAAGTCACCCAATTTTAAGCATATAATTCAATGATTTTTAGTGAGTTTACTGAGTTGTGCAACCATCACCAAAATCTGGTTTTGAAACAGTTGCATTATCCAGTGATTCCCCTCATGTTTATCAGCAGGGAATCTTTGCTTCTCCCACCCCACCGCCAGGCTCAGACTGCTTTCTAACTCTATAGATATTCCTTTCCTGGATATTTTGTATAAATGGAGTCATATAAAATGTGATCTTTTGAATCTGGCTTCTTTCACTTAGCATGAATGTCATCTGTGTTGTAGTGTGTATCAGTATTTCATTCCTTTTTATGGTTGAATAGTTTTTCATTCTTTGGTTATACCATCCTGTATTTGTCATTCACCAGTTGGTGGACTTTGGGCTGTTTCCACCTTTTGGCTATTAAGAATAGTGCTGCTCTGAACATTCATGTGTAAGTCTGTGTGTGGACATAGGCTTTATTTTCTTTGGGTATGTACAGAGGAACAGAATTGCTGCATCCTATGGTAAGAATACCTAGCTATTTAAGAAACTGCCAAAGTGTTTCCACATTAGTGCCTGATTTTACATTCCATGAGCTTGACTTCTTTGCATGAGTTCTCTATAAGCTGTAGATTTTTTGCAGACAGCAATCCTGCTTGTAGCCCCTTGTAACTCCGACTGTCAGCATAGAATAGGGTTGTGGTCATTAATGATGAGGGTGGTAGTGGGCTGGATGGTGGCTCTGAAGATATTATCCATATCATAATCTCTGGAACCTGTGAATATAGCCTTATATGGCAAAAGATGTTAGGAGGAGCTCTTTTTGAGAGGAGGAGCTCATCCTGGAGTAGGCAGGTGGGTCCTAAATGTTGTCACAAGTACCATTAAAAGTAGAGAGGGTGATTGCACGCAGATACCCAGAGGAGAAGACTGTGTGAATGCACAGAAGAGAGAGAAGTGGCCACAAGCAGAGGAATGCTGACAGCTACCAAAAGCTGGAAGAGGCAATAAAAGAAACTTCCTTCGAGCTTCCAGAAGGAGTCTGGCCCTGACAACACCTCATTTCCACTTGGTGAAACTGAGTTTGGACTTCTGGCCTCCGGAGCTGTGAGAATATCTTTTAAGCCATGAAATTTATGATAATTTGTTACAGCAGCCACAGGAAACTAATACGATTGCTTAAAATGGTGGCTAAATGGAGCAAGAGTAGAAGCTGAAACACAGCATATTGGGGGGTCATAAACATAGGCCTGGATCCAGAAGGTAGAGAGGTTTCTAATTCCTTTTGAGTAAACCTTTTTACGAATAAAGTGCATTCACGGACTCATTCAGTCGTTCATTTTCAACCACTGACGTTCTAGGAGCTCTGCTTGACTGCCCTTACTCTATGTGACTATGTTTTTCTTTCCATCTGGGAAGGAATTACATATCAGCCATTTTTGGATGTATTTTATTTTCTGTTGTACCCAAACCAATGTTACTGCCCATAATCACAGAGTAGATTTTGGAACCAGATTGCCTGTGTTCAAGTACTGGCTTGGCCGCTAGTCAGTTGTGTGGCTCTGGGCATGTCCCTTAGCCTTTTTGTGCATGGGATCCCTTATCCAAATAATGGAAATTATAATTGTACAAACCTTGTAACCTTTTTGTAAGGATTAAAATGTTTAACAACATTTCTCTCTTTGTTAAGATTTTATTTATTTATTTGACACAGAGAGATAGAGAAAATGAGAGAGGGAACACAAGGAGCGGGGAGTAGGAGAGGGGGAAACAGGCTTCTCAGTGAGTAGAGAGCACCATGCGGGTCTTGATCCCAGGCTTCTCAGTGAGTAGGGAGCGCCATGCAGGTCTTGATCCCAGCACTCTGGGATCATGACCTGAGCCCAAGGCAGACGCTTAATGACTGAGCCACCCAGGCGCCCCGACAGCCACCTCTCTTGATGTGTAACATTTGCTAATCTCTGTGTTGTAAATGCTCCCTCCAGGGACAACATGAAGCCATCAAAGTAGCATCACTGAATATGGGGTTGGAAAGAGATGCACAGTAATGTACCAGGACATAATATTTCCTCTAATACAGTTACGATGCTTTGAAATAACCTCAAGAATGTATATAATAGTAAAATGTAGTAAAATAATCAGGAAGAGATTCATTTTGAACATTTGTTAACCTTGTTTTTAAAAATAATTTATTTAATTATTTCATCATGACTGTTTTTAACAACTGGCTCATAAATTTCCAAAAATTTAACAACCAACACCTTCTCATGAGCTGGTATAAACTGACTACAGCTTATTTAAATTAATGTACATAAGGAACTTGGGACACAGCCCGGCACACAGCAGATAGTATATAAGTGTTAGCCGATTTCTACTGCTCCCACTATTATTTTGACTACTTGAGCTCTATACATACTGAAATTAGGCATTTTTCTTCATTACCCTATGAAAGCCCTGGCACTGACCCAGGATCCTCTCCTGTCCTCAGGGATGACTAATTATTGTTTGAAGAGACCCAAATTTAAGAGCCTGGGCACCCAAGAACAGCACTGAATTGGTAGCAAAATGGAGGACATGATGGTTTCTCCATCTCTTTATCAGAATGTCTGATGCATTCAAAGCAGTTTGGGCTTGCGAGCCAAGTGGTAGGAGTAAAGGAAAGGCTCAGAGAGGGATGAGGAGGGCAGCATCTAGCTTTCACACCATTTTAGGGATCTTGGGTAAGAACCACCAGTCAGCCAGCGGCGGAGTTGAAGCTTGGGTCTCTCCGTTCCAGCCTGCTGTTCTTCCTGGTACGCCTTGCTCCCTGTTAGTCTTTAGACAGTGACCTTTTGCTCTCTGCCTGACATCTCTACCTCTGATTTAAAGTTGAGTAATATTTAAGAAGCCATGGAGATCAAGAATTTATGAATCATGGGACGCCTGGGTGGCTCAGTTGGTTGGACGACTGCCTTCGGCTCAGGTCATGATCCCGGGGTCCCGGGATTGAGTCCCACATCGGGCTCCCAGCTCCATGGGGAGTCTGCTTCTCCCTCTGACCTTCTCCTCCCTCATGCTCTCTCTCACTGTCTCGCTCTCAAATAAATAAATAAAATCTTAAAAAAAAAAAAGAATTTATGAATCACCATAAACATAGCCCAAAAGCATGCGACTTGAAGAAGTGCTTTAGCTAGGTAGTTTACACGGGCACGGGCACAGGGGAGCCTGGCGTGGGATGTTGCTCAAATACCTAGAAAATTAATTCATTATAATGATCCCCTTATCCTTTGTTGGTGAAACTAATCCCATGAAGCTGTATACTTTTTCTTAAATTTATTTTTATTTAAAATTTTTTTTTAAGATTTTATTTATTTATTTGACAGACAGAAATCACAAGTAGGCAGAGAGGCAGGCACAGAGAGAGGGGGAGGCAGGCTCCCTGCCGAGCAGAGAGCCTGATGTGGGGCTTGATCCCAGAACCCTGGGATCATGACCTGAGCCAAAGGCAGGGGCTTTAACCCACTGAGCCACCCAGGTGCCCTGGAGTTGTAAACTTTTATCTGAAGTTTTAAAGGACTTAACCATAATCGAAATGTTTTTCTGATACTCCTTTAAATGAGTGAAGCTGGAATCTAACAGATCAATTTATTCTGGAATACATAGGGGAAAAATAAACAAATTACATAAAACCAGCTGATTTACAAGTTAACCTGGAAGTTCTTTGCATTGTAAGTTTTAAGTTTTAGTTTTCCTTGAATTAGCTCCAAATAGAATAACATTAAAAATTCTGAAGGAGAAAAAAAAAGAACATAGTAAGCACTCAACTTCAGACTCAGTACTATCTATTCTGGGACTATGCACCACAAAGTGTGCTGTGTAAAATTTTATTCCCTGGGAAATGCTTTAGGGAAGAAAGCTTTCTCTGATCAAGTAAGTTTGGGGAAGGCTACATATTCATCCGCTCTTGGGAATGCATGAGGCAGGCTAGTGTGGTCAAGGCTCTGAGCAGTGATACTAAAAAGACAACTCCCTGATTTCATGGAACTCCCCCATCTCAGAGACTTACCTGGCCTCAGAATCTTGTTTTCACATATGTCACATTAACCTCTTGGACAACTGGGCACAATTTTGGAACCCCCACACTGGGTTATTGTTAGCATTAATAAATTGGTTTGTGATCTTCAGGAAACCCTGGCCTCAGTTTCTCCTTTGAACTCATAACCCACTGACAGAGATGCCGTGAACCAAAATTGCCCCAGAAAGCTTCTCTAAAAACTTTGGAATGCTGCTTCTGTGTTTGGCCAAGGTTCATCACCAGAAAGCCACCTTCTTGGTTCTCCTGTGAGAACTCCATTCTGTAACAACGCTCAGGAAAGCACTTCCACGGGATGCACACATAGACGTGGACGCTGGGCGAGGCCAGGGAAGCTAGCACTTGCTTCAATTTCAACCTGATGCTTTGTTTCAAAGGTCCTGTTTTTTTCTTCTTCTGAAGGCACAACTGCTAGTAATTTCCTTTAGCTCATTTGTAGCCACTTACACGGAGACAAGTTGTCATGGAATTACCTATGTCCACATTATCGTTTCAAGGCTGACTTAAATGTGAAGCCAGGATGACTGGAGCCTTAAGGCTCACCTCGGTTTATTCCTGTGCTGCCTTCCCAGTCTGGGTTCAGTTTAGAAACCAGGTAGTACGTAATCTAAATAAACAAGCCAGGGCAGAATGTCCACATGACTGAAGAGCAGAGTAGCTTTAAAACTCCAGTAGGTTACTTGGGAGTTTAGCTCTTGTGACACAAGCCGAGGATTCATTAATCAACATGACACCCAATGGACTACGGGCCCAGAACTTCGCTTCTGCTCCTTCCCAGAGTGTTTTAGGCTTAAAGAGGAGCCAATATCCATCTTTACAAAGTAGAAAATCATCACAAATTAGTTTTGGGTGTTTCCTTGAAGTGAGGGCTTTTGGGGGTATTTGTCTGTGTGGTTTCTGGAGAGTGTCAGAAGGCTCTTCACCAAATCAAGCTTCCCTGGGAGGAGATGAACTTCATTTCTAAAACAAAGCTTTCGAACCCAATTCCAGCCAGATTTCTGCCTTCGGTCTTCTAATAAACAACAGCAGTTATAACTTGGAAAAACCCAAGATTATCGTTTTGGTTAAAAGAGATTGTTCACAAAATTCTGAAAAATATCTTTCCCTTGTGAGCTCTAACTGCAAGCTACAAATTCTTTCCTAACTGGGAAATGAGGTTCAAAGAACTTGACTAGACTGAAGTATAAAGCAATACATTTTTTCTCCCTTAATTTGCCCCATATTTTCTTCCCTATTTTTGTGTTTGCGGTATTAATACAGTAGTGAGGCAGTAAATGATTACGGACTTATCTGGTCTGATGGTAAATGAGTCTTCCTCTCTCAAGGCTTGGGTTTTGAAGTTGAGAGAGGGACAGGCACGGAAGAGCTTATCTGGCCAGTGTCTTAGGAGAGGAAGATGTTTTGCATTTTACCTAGACTTCCTTGTCCACGGACCTAAGAACTTGCACCTGGTCAGGGCCAGCTTCATGGATGTGTGAACTGTGCTGTTGCACAGGGCCCTTGCTTGGAGAAAGACCCCAGGCTTAATGCCCTGTGGTTACCATGGTGATATTCTTAATGCTTTTTGAACAAAGGGCCCCATATTTTCATCTTGCATTGAGCCCCTCTAATGAGACAGCTAGTCTCTGCTTGGATTATTGTTGACAAAGACTCTCCACTCTCCTCTTGCTCTTCTCTCTCCCACCTATAGCCCCAGACGCAGCCTCAAGACCTTGCTCAGTGTCATGGTCACTGGAGTGGGAAGCTGATATTCACTCTGTTGTGAGTCAACTTTCAGTGGTCCTCCTGTGGATCATATGGATTGTCATCTCAGAGTGGCCTTCTCTTGGTCTAGACTTTGGAGAAATGCCAGGTAATTCCAATAGCTGTGCCAGCCAAACATGATCAGGAAGGGAATTGTGTTACCTAGGAAAAGCTTTGTAATACGAAAGCTTAATAAAAACTATTTTTCATTTGTAATTTCTAGATTCTTATTAACAATAAACCAGTAAATAGGTGCAAAATCAATTTCCACTGGAGTTTATATTAGAATTTTAAAAAAAAGTCTTACTGAACACCTGAATACTTTGTTTTATGATGTCCGTTTCCTGTAGATTGTTTCTATTTTTTTTATGTTGAGCCATCTGGAGGACATTTATTCAATAGGCTTATTAAACTGTTATATTTGCACCACTTGCATAAACTGCCTAAAAATTATGATGATGAAACCCCTGTCTTTGGATAGTCCTTTGTTTTCTCTCCTTTTCTTTCCTTTTTATTGCCTCAGGAAATTCTTCTGAAATGGCCATGTTTCTCATTTAACTAATTTAAAAATTGCTCACCTCACCGTGTTCTCTCTTCCTCCCTTACTTTGGTAGAAATGCTGTTATGAAACTGCATTTTACTGTGATGATTTGTGCCTTCTGGAAGAGCATGGAAAGAAATAGTTCTACCTGTGGCTACTCGGTCTATATAACTGAGTCATGTGTCATGCGTGACCCTCTGACTTCCGTGCGAGAACCCACAGGAGACATTGCTCCCCACTTTCGGTTAGAGTTGGCGGAAGGGCTAGCTCATCTGGGGGTGATGCCAAGCCCAACAAGCTAGAATTGTATCCTAAGGGTCACTGGACAGGGAATGAGAGGAGAAAAAAAATTTCATTACCAAAACTTCTTTTAGGAGGGGTACTGTATATGGTTGCAGGGAATATTTTGAGAAGCCTCTTGGGGAGGGGCTAAGAATTTCCAGGAGCATGATCAAGTAAACAGTACACTCTGTAAACTTCCCTCCGAGCATCTTGGCTGGATTGAACTGGAGAGTTTTGCTTGCTGGGTGGGGCATGGAATTTTAGGACCGGAGACAAACTGCCTGGGATACTGGATGAGAAGCTGAACCCTGTCAGGAACCCTTTTTTAAAAAACCTCTTTTTAAGCAGCTCCTTGTAAATAAATGTGGAAGAGGTTTTTCTTTTAAAAGATATTTTCTTTTTTTTTTTATTTTATTTTTATATTTGAGAGAGAGAGAGACAATGAGAGAGGGAATACAAGCAGGGGAGTGGAAGAGGGAGAAGGAGGTTCCCCACTGAGCTGGGCTTGATCCCAGGACCCTGGGATCATGACCGGAGCTGAAGGCAGTTGCTTAACCCACTGAGCCACCCAGGCGCCCCACATATGGAAGAGATATTTTAAAGACTATTGGCTTTAAAGCAGCTTTCCTACAGACCTTCCTATCTTAATCCAGCCCTAATATAAGTGTCTTATATAGTTTAACTTCTCCTGAGCAACTAGTTAGTTTTTGTGTTTACGGTTTTGGGACTCATAACCAGCCCCAATTTCCTCCTTGAGGTGGCTGGAGCAGGGCTTAGAGCTAAATGAGTCATCCACCTACCTCTCAAAAGTGTGCAGGAGTCCCTGTGGCCTTTTATCTTAACCTCATTCCCTGGGCCCATTTTATTGTTTAGCTTTTATTTTCTCTTGCTTAAGTTTTCCTACTAATTTTATCTTGCCAGACTGTACACATCTTCTCAGACCACCTTAACTCCTCACTCTTTTAACTTTTAAAGCATTGTTTAGAGGTATTTTATATAAATACTCTCCTCCTCTTTCAGGGGAGGTGAGAGGAGGAGCGGAGGGAGAGGGAGAGAAAATCCCAAGCAGGCTCCAGGCTCAGCCCAGAGTCCAATGCAGGGCTCAGTCTCATGACCCTGAGATCATGACCTGAGCTGAAATCAAGAGTTGGAGGCTCAACTGAACCACCCAGGCACCGCTCCTCCTCTTTCTCTTTTTTCTCTTCTTCTTCCTCTCCCTTCTTCTCTTTTGTGGTTACTTCAGAAGAGTAACAACAATTATTTCATATCCCATATCAGTGGTCTTTGTTGTGATTCTACATAATCTGACAAAGTAACCAAAGGGCATATTTTGGATGAAGATTCATAATGCACACAGGGGAAGGAGATCAGTTTGCCAAATAAATAAATACAAATAAATTTGCCAATTTGCCAAATAAGCATATAAATAAATATATATAGTAAGGGCTATACCCTGTTATAGAAATAAACATAGACACAGGAAAGCAGCAAATGGTATTAACTATTCAGGATCTAAAAACAGAATAAAGGGGCGCCTGGGTGGCTCAGTCATAAGTGTCTGCATTCAGCTCAGGTCATGATGTCATGGTCCTGGGATCAGGCCCTGCTTGGAGCCCCCACATCAGGGTCTCTGCTCTGGAGGGAGTCTCCTTCTCCCTCTCCCTCTGCCCTCCCAACCCTCGCTCATGCATTCTCTCTCTCTCTCTCAAATAAGTCAATAAAATCTTTAAAACAAAATAAAGACACAATAAAACACAAGTGAATTGTATTGCACTTCACCAAATAAAGCTATTATGTATATTTATATTAAAAGCAATTCAATATAGAATTAGTACTATTCACTTATAGTAAAACTAATAATCAACAGATTATCAGACTAACATCCTAATAACAGTACTTCTAGTTGCCTATCAGACATTTCCACCAAGATGTCCCAAAGACACATTAAGCTCAATATATTCAGTACCAAACTCAGCATCTCTGGAAACCCTCACCACTGCCCATACTTCTTCCTCCTTAGTCACTTACACTTCCTCCTTAGTCACCATTTGGATTCCTCTCGGAATTACATTCCGAGTTCCATTCGGAGTTCCATTCGGAACCCTGCATTCACCCCATGACCCAGTCCCTTGCTTACGATTGAAATCCTTCTTGAGTGCAGACTCTGATTCTAAAGCCATTTCAGGTCCTCCTCTCGCTCCTCTTAGCCTGAGTTCTCCTATGGGTGTGTACCCCTGGGTGTGCATAAAACTATCTTCTGGATAAATGGAGAAAATGTTAGAGCTTCTACTTGTATTTTTATCTCTTCAACATATCTGGCTTTTTAAAAGCATACCAGTTAAATATGTAAATAAATAATAGTCACATGTAGGAGTATGTGCTCAGAAATTTCTAATGAAGTATGATTGCTTTGGAGTCAGAATGGTTTGGAGATGACCCACATAGACTGTCGTGGTTTGTCACACTGCCTTCAGTCTAACTTCCCCGCCATTTTATTACTCATCCATGAGGTAAAGTGCTTGGAATAAACTAAGTGCTGTATAAGTGTTAGCTATTAGTAGTAGTATCCTATCCCCAAACTTAACTTTCTGTCACCGTCTTAAACCCTCATTATCAAGCATCTGGATTTTTACTTCAAAGTCTTAAATCGGTTGGTTTTCATATTGGAATTCCCATGGTGAGCTCCTTGGCTCTTGGCCTGCTCCTCCAAGTCTGTGTGAACAGAGGCTGGCACTCTAGGCTCTGGCTAGTTAGAGGAGGAAGACTGCCGTGGCCCTGCACCATGAAAAGACATGTTCACTCTGCGTTCAGCTTCTCCCTTGATCACTTCCCATGACATGTCACATTCCTGGACCACACAAGTCGTTAGGCCACTGCCCAGCAAAAGAAGAACATATAGGCTTTGGATTGTCTATAACATAAAGACCACATTTCCTTGGCAGGACGAGGAGGCTAAAATATATTGGACAGTACCTGCTTGGGATTTGTGGAGTTTTGTGTTCTGCTGCATTTGCTGAGAAAAAAGGAGGGGGAACCACCTTGTGCGAATTCTCCAGAATCAGGTGACATGAATTCAAACCCGTCTCACTCGAGTGTGATCTTGGATAAATTGCTATGTATCTTCCTACCTCAGTTTTCTTATCTGTAAAAGGGCAAAATGATACCTGCCTCAACTGATTGTAAGGTAACACACTATCATGTTCTTGGGAACCAATAGGTTTTTCATAAATGGTAGCTCTTGTCATTTGCAACATTCTGACACTTTTAGAAAGTCTTAGAAAGTCTCCCTCTGAAGGGATATTTAACACATTCTAGTGAAGAGACAACGTCTAAAAACCAATGCCAACTAAATGGGAGCTGACAAACATGGGAAGGTCTCGAGCAGGGCTCAGAGTGTAGCTGGGGGAGAGGGCAGGGAGGGACAGGTGGGCCTCGGGAGCCCGACTGGGTCAGAGAATAGAATCTCTTCTGTTTTTTATGATTCTGCCGAGTTTACTTTGTAACCAACTTTATTTCCACTCACTGCAACTCATTGACACCGACTTTATTTCCATAAGATTGCACATGCACAGATTACTCCATACAACCCTCAGAAAACTAAAGCAGTACCTTTATTTTATACAAACAGTATAAAATGTTCATTATGTAAGAGCTGTTTTGTTTACAATATATTATATTGCTCCAAGCCAATGCCAAAAGTCCATACGTTATATTCCCTATTTTATTGTGTTTACAATATATTATATTGTTAAATGCCACTGCCACCATGTTCTTTCTTTCTTTCTCTTTCTTTCAATACTGAATTCTCTGGAATCATGGTGAGGTCAAAATTCGGTCAAAATATGGTGTATTGAGAGTTTAAGAACAAGGGGAACTTTAAAAATGTGACAAATGTCTAAACCCATGACAGTAAATTAGAAATGTTGTAACTTCAACATAGTTAACTGCTCCATCCAAACCCTTGATTTATGCATTTCTGTTCCATTTCCAGTGTTCCTCAGGCCCTTGACACCATGAGTACATTGTAATTTTGGAAATTATTCGCCAGCTACACAACTGAAAAGACACAATTTTAACCTGATCAACTGACATAACATCTAATCTGTCCCAAAGCACTGAAACAAGAAATCTATACCATCCTACTACAGACATACTTAGAAAACTTAAAAGGAAGAGTAAATATCAGCTCAGTGATTTATAATGAAGCTAATAAAATTCAGGCCAGTATTCTTAACTGTAATGAACATTATTTGAACATTCAACACATGAAAGGTTAACAAAGGCTATGAACTTAGTGTAACTTAAAACGTTTCAGATGTCGGAGTTCACCAGATGTAATTGGATTCAGGTGGATCCTGCCGCTCCTCAGCCTTTTTAAGTGAAGGCGTGTGCTGCCCCAGCCGGGTGCCTGCTGGCCTCAGGGCATGCATGAGGCGGGCTCCGTACCCTGTAAAATTATTCACAGCTTAAAAGAAAAGAAACTACAAAAACAGGCTCTTCAGATTCATTACTAACCATTCAAATGAAATCCATTTTCCCTTTTCAACCCAGAGTAGACCACAGCCACCACAAAAAGCCACCTGAATGAAGAGATGTTACAGGTTCAAGGTCTCTGCTAAAAAAGGAACCTATTTTAGGAACGCCATCAAATCTGGCTTCCATCGAAGCTCTGACTCCCTATAGATTTTGGCCATGCAGAAACTCTTAATGCAAAGTTTGGATGGATGTGGTTGAATGAAGGATTTTCTCCACCCAAGGTCTGGAAAGGATCTGGCACTGAGGTCCCCAAAGCAGAGATGTTCCTGCAGAGGATCTGATCATTTTCACTGCATTGCAAATCCAGCCTCGATTATATTGATCTGGAACACTCCCCGCTCTTCATCTCTTCATAGTGATTGCACAATCAAGTGTGGCAACTGCACTTACACAAAATGGGAATTTTGCAAGAACTAAGGACCTCCACCCTGCATTTTAGAGAAGGGTTATGATTTGAACGGACTCCTTATCCATGGGTTTTTGTCAGTTTCAGTCATGGTGGGCATCTATCCATTTCCAGCTTAGTTGTAAGTGGACAGTAATACTAAGTTCCATAGCTTCAGACCTCCCTTTCTCCTACTTGCGAACTTCTAGAGGTGCCTGAGGCACTGACTCCTTTCTCCTGATTTCCTAAAAGGGATCCGAGGGGGCAATCACATTTAAAAAAATCTGCCTCCATCTTCCTGTGCATTAAAGTCGAGTTTGGCATTCCATTTGTTCCCTGTGGTTTTTAAACGCAAGCATGCCATTAAGTAACTACTGAGAACAGAATACTTTGTTCCCGAATGTGTTTCTCTGAATTGTCAGTATGTAGGCTGGTAGCTCAAGGAACAGCCAGAACAAGAGCCAACAATGTGCTGGAGTAAATCCCTACCCTGCTGTTCTCCCCGCCACCCATGAAGCCCGAACCTCCCTGCTGGGAAGGGTGAGCCTCAGCCGGGAAGTCTGTCTCCAATGTCCTCCTCCCCACTAACATGTCTGGGTGCCTGAGACCTCCCAAAGTGTCACCTCGCTGGGAGTCTGTTCTCTCCAGCACTCCATGCCTCCGACCTTCCTTGTCACCTCCCTCTGGTCAAAATAAATCTCTTTCTTTCTGCCTGATTCTCTAAGCTCATGTACAAAATGGCTGGGTGGCCTCTCCTAGACACCACATTTGCATTTTAATCAGGCGCTGGGGCATCATCTTGAGGCAACGCTGTGACCTGAGGAAGGTACATCGATGACAAAACTCTCAGCAGCAGGTCGAGGAGTGGGGGTGGATGGGGGCTGGTAGTCCTGTCCAAATTGCTCATCGATGCTACTCGAGGGCCCCTGACTTGCCTTCTTTTTGGTGATGTGACTGGTTTATCAGCAGGAACAGTGCCCCCTACTCTCTTGCCATCACCCTCGGTCACCAGGTCCCAAATGTGGGTCCCAGAGGAGCTTTGCAACTGATGCCTGGGATGTATAGTGTGACCTCAGCCCATCCCTAGGCCCCAGGATGTCTCAAAAGTTACTTGCATCCTGAGTTAAGGGTGGCGTAAAAGATTTGGTTTACTCTTTCCCCAAGTATCTCTCGAAATGGTTAGTTTTCTGCAGTTCTTTTAGTCCAAAAAAAGCTTCCCCCAAGTGTGTCCCTGTAGGGATACATTTAGCCATTACTACCTGCGGAAAGAACTATTTTCCAGAAGAGCTGAACTTCTGGTTAAGCTACACCCACCTGAAGCCAATTCAGTCTACCATCCAGTCAATGTAGCACGTGACAAGACTCAAGTCAATGGCTTAGTGTAGCACAGACCAAACACCAACTTGCCTTAAAACCAACAAACAAAAAGGCACGTATACCTACATATAAATGTATTAGATATACATCATAATAATATAATGTGATTATAAAATATACACAAAAATTAGAGATTTGAGATTGAGATAAATATTTATATATAAGCTTATATATAAATATAATAAAATAACAAAAAATATAAAACTATTGTCAAACCCGTCTTTTCCATCCACCTAGCTGATAACTTCCATACTCCCTGGGCTGCAAAGACCACCCTTTGGAAACGGTGGATCTAGAAAAATATCTGTTGTGAAGGTGATCTGTGCAATTTGTGTTCATTATTTTGGAAACTGACTGTGATAGACGCAAGCTGAACTTCTGCGTTTGAAGGCTGTTGGATGACTGAAGCCTGCCTTCCTTCAAAGGCAAGGTGGACCATGGGCCCACCTTAGGCTCTCCTAAGCCCACCTTAGCTTTGGAGATGGAATGCTAGCCCCACCAGGTGGGGCATTTTCTGTCATCTCACTGACAGGTCTCCAGTACCTGGATTCTTGCTTGGAACAGAGAAGATCTCAATCAAAATGAAATGGTTGAATTGAACCAGTTTCATTTTGTGCTGAAAACAGGCCAGTGGTTTATCATCTCTACAGCTAGCTCATTTTGGGGTAGTCAGTAAATTTTAAAATCCACAACTCCATACTCCCTAGACCTTTTCTTTCCTTCTTTTTTCTTTCTTTTTTTTCTTTTTTTTCTGCCTCAAAAGAACTTACTTGAAACATACCACAACCAATAATATTTAGTAACCCTCAAGAGCAAAATTCTTCATGTTTTATATGCTCACGGGTAGATCTTAAAGGATAAAATCAGAGCCAAACAGATCTATATATTTGGTTTAGACTCTTATACTTGTTATTTCTTTCATAGTTACCACACTGTATTACAAAATCAACCTGAATTACTGATTTAACTTAGAAAAGTGGAGGTATTTTACAGATGTGGTGATAATTTGCACAGCTGCATTGCCCGTAGACTCTAAAACTTAGGCTCAAAGGTTTAGAGAGTTGAGGGGGCTAGGGGCGAGTCCGGGGAACAGGAGGCAAACATGGGAAGCAGGGCTGAGTTACGGGTCATCTATAGCTGCGGGAGCCAAGATAGGCTAGAGGCGGGCTCTCCAGACGCCTCCCACTCACTTTTATTGCAGTGTCTTCCGTGCCAGCCTTCCTGACATTGGCACTTGCTGGGCTCATGACAGGTTCCGTGGGTACCGCAGCCAGGCTCGCAGACCGCTAGAACCGAAGGAGATAGAAAGTGTTTCCTGAGCTTTCACTGTTCAACAGAATTAGTTGCCTTTCCTGCAGTTCTTTAGAATGTATTAGTTTGGGCTTCACCCCTGTTGTTGTTTTGTTGTTGTTGTTGTTTTTCTAAGCCAATCTCCAGCTTCTGAGTCACAAAAGATGCTCAGTAGGACTCAGAAACTGCTGGAATGGAAGCTCATTTTCCTTAAGAAAACCCCAAATAGTTAAAAAGCTGAGTTGCTCGTGTGTGAATGTGTCCGTGTTTTCACATGCATGGATTTCATAAAATGTCTTTGTTCTAGAGAAAGGGAACACAGATGTCCTTGAGCATCATGGTGATGCTCAGGCAACACGCAGGAGGCCCAGAAGTTGTGTAGGAAGAGATCCCCGAGCTCGAGCTGATTCTGCGGATGGGTACTTACTGATTCTGGGTACTTACGCTTGGAACAGAGGTCTCCTTGGTAACCTTTGGAGCACTTACATTTGCTTTTACCAATGCATTTACCTCCATTTCGACAGGGCTGTGGGCATTTGCCTGAAACAGAGAAGGATGCAGATAAGCCAGGAACTCGGTGCTTCATTCAGAGATATTCACGTTTTTCAAGGGAATTGCAGGACTTTGAGAGGATAAGTACTTTTAGATGGCACCGATTCCCATTTATTTCAGACCTGCTCTGGCTTTGATACCATTGGAGTTTCATTCTTGGAACAAACGGGCTAGTATTTTCACTTGTGATTTCTAATGGATATCTGTTACGATAAATGTGTTGCCCACATGCTATGTGTATATGACTTTTTTGGTAAGCAGAATAAAATTCTGTTTTGCAAACACTTGTAATTTAAGATATAGTACAGGTTAAGATGTGAATAAGCCGCCAAGTGATCTTTTCTCTGAGTTCTGACTTTGAATGTCACTCTTTCTGAAAGCAGACCTACACCTGTGAGCAGCAGTATCTTTCCTAGCCTAGGATTCTCCAGAGAGCAGGGCTTCCATGCAGAGTCTCTTTGTTAAAGTGATCCTAGGAAACCAGAATGGGGGGACAGGGAGAGAAAGAATGGAAGGAAGGAAAGCCAACACAAAAGTGTGTGTGTGGGTTGGTCATCATAGGCAACCAGGCTCTATCCTGTGGGATTCTTCTGAGAGGCCATGGACACGGCACCTTCAAGTCACTCTTAAGAAGGGAGAGGGGAGCATTTGTTCATTGGCACCTGTCTTCCGCTGGTTGAGAGTCACCCTATGGAATGACTTCCTCACACTTCCAGTATGCCCCTATGTGAGCGCTGACTGATTTTGTAGGACTCATAGGAGTCTCTGGGTAGAAAGCAGAAGAAGTGTGGAGCAACTAAGATGGGGTACAATCAGGTTATGCCACGCAAAACAGGTTTGCACAGCAGTGACTGGAGTGAAAAGTGGGCTGAAAGGAGACATGAAGTAGGGCACCAAAGGGGGCCCATACCACACCAATGCTTTTTTTCTAGAATGTCTTAGGGCCTCAAAATACATCACTCTTTCTTTTATGTCAGTGCCAAATGAGAATTGCTAATGTTTTCACAGCTCTTTGGGTTACAGGATTTTAGAGCTGCAGTAGGGCCTTAGATGTAAAAATGATAAAATGATTGTCTTTTATTCCAGAAGCTATTTATTCTCCCTCTGCAATCTAGAATTTGCCATCCCAAGGCTGGATGGTTTGAAGAAATAGAAGAAAAAGGATGGTTCACCCAGAGCTGACTGCATCCAAAGAGAGCAAATACCCATTAGGTTTTGGATTTTTTTTTTCTTATTGTTGTTCTTTTTCTTTCTTTCTTTTTTTTTTTTTTTTTACATTTCAGCAGAATACTCATTAAAAAGGTCTTAATACATAAGGAGAAGAAATGAAATCTTTATCATAAAACATACTTTTATTCTCTGAGCTCTTCTTTTTATGGTCAAATGAGCCTTCAAATGAAGTGAGCTACCCTATGTTTTACGATCAAGCGCTATGTTTGATAAACATAAATTCCATATGCAAATTATTTTGCTGAAACACTTTACTTCTCTTTTCACTTATTCGAAAGGACCTTCTCCAATGTATAAATTCAGCAAAGCAACATTTAGCCATTGTGCAGACAATAGAGACATAATATTGAGATGTTAGAGTCTCTCAAAAACCTGGAATGCCATTATACCTTTAAGTTTTTCTGATGCAGGGATGTTCTAGAAAGAGGCATCAAAGGACCTTAATAATAGAACACCACCTTTTCGTTGACTATTAAAAATCCGAAAGTGTCCTTTTTGCTAAGACAATGCTAGAATAATAGCATTTACTATTTGGTCAAGATCCCAAGTCTTACCTAAAGCAAAGGAATGCCTAACTCTGAATTTCCATTTGTATCAATGAAATATCTGACCTCACCATATGTACCAAGTTGGATCCTATCACAGTATTCTGCCATGCACTTGGGTTTTTCAAGTCAACAAGATGTGGCACAATAACCCTATGTCAGAAAAGATAGTACTTATTGTGAAATACTCGGTGACACCAATTTCCCCACATTCAATGAGAGGTGAACTTGGTAGCCAGGGATATCACAGAGAATGACTGGTGGAGAGAACCTTTTCATTGCTTCCATGGGTCTTTTTGTTTTCTTTATCAGAGGGAAGTGAGAGTGTTTGGGTTTACCACAGCCAGGAATAAGGACGTTCTCTCTTGGTTATCACACAGCAGAAATGTGACTACAGGCGACTATCCCAAGGCCATTGCAAATCAAATCTTACGGAGCCAAAGCCTCATGAAGGTGTGACTGTTTTAAAAATCAGAATCCTCTAAGTGTCTTTAATGTTGACTTCCTTTTCCTGAAAATATTTCGCGATAAATTTTATCCATTGGACAGTGGAAAAGTGAGCCAACTTGAAAGATTACACATTTTTACCCAGAACAGACTAAACATTGCCTGAAGACAAACAAATTTTACTAAGTTTATATGTTAGCATTTTACTATAACCAGTGAGTGGGGGGGTCCAGGGAGAGCAATGAGTTAGGGATTGACAAAATAAGGACATTAAACTTCCTCTGCCCATCAGATTGTAGGTTAACTTAAATGTGTGACTCTGCTTCACATAGAAAACCAACAAAAATGATTTACAACAGTGCCAACAACTATCATCTCTGCGTCTTAGGATTATAGGTGATTTTTAATTGTTTTATTCGGTATTCTAAATTTTTTTTATAAAGAATATTTTATACAGAGGACTATTTTTTTTAGTCCCATAGATTTCATTTTATTTTTTATTTTTATTATATTCAGTTAGCCAACATATAGTACTTCATTAGTTTTTCATGTAGTGTTCAATAATTTATTACTTGTGTATAACACCCAGTGCACATCACAACAGGTGCCCTCCTTAATACTCTTCAGCAGGCTACCCCATCGCCCCACCCTCCTCCCTTTTGTAACCCTCAGTTTGTTTCCTGAATTCCAGAGTCTCTCACAGTTTGTCTCCTTCTCTGATTTCTTCCCTTTCATTTTTCCCTCCCTTCCCCTGTGGTCCTCCATACTATTCTTATGTCCCCCACATGACTGAAACCATATGTTAATTGTCTTTCTCTGCTTGACTTATTTCACTTAGCATAATTCTCTCCAGTTTCATACATGTCAATGCAAATGGGGGGGTGGTATTCATCCTTTCTGATGGCTGAGTAATATTCCACGGTATAGATGAACCACATCTTCTTTATCCAGTCATCTGTGAAGGGCATCTCAGCTCTTCCCATAGTTTGGCTATTGTGGACACTGCTGCTATGAACATTGGGATGCATGTTCCCCTTCTTTTCACTACGTTACACAGGACTTTTATAAAAATAAGAACCCATTATGTTATTTTAGAACTTCATTTATAATACAGCATAAATAATCCATGTAAACTTTTTAACTGAAAGTTCACTTGGGATAGCTAGCTATGAACCTTAAGTAATGGGATAAATGTATACTCCCTACTTCCAGATATTTCTAACCTTGATGTTATTTGTTAACTGGCAAGAGTATCTTAAATTAAGTCAAACTGAAGTTTGAGAAGATATCAGTCCTAATAAATGCCAGGGGAAATGAAAATATAAGTAACATCAGCATATATATCTCATGAAAAAAAACAGACAATAACAAGTATTGGCAAGGATGTGGAGAAACTGGAACCTTCATACATTGCTGGTAGGAGTGTAAAATAGTACAGTGGCTTTGGAAAACAGTTTGGCAGTTCCTCATAAAATTGAACATGGAGTTAACATGTGGCCTACAGTTCCACTCCTAGGAATATACCTGAGAGAACTGAAAACATATGTCCACACAAAAACTTGTACATGAATGTTCACAGCAGCTTTATTCACAATCACCCCAATGTGGAAAAAACCAAATGTCCTTAAATTGATGAATGGATAAACAAAAGATGGTTTGTATATCCACACAATGGAATATTATTCAGCAATTAAAAGGAAGTAATGATACATGCCACAACATGGATAAATCTCAAAAACATCGTGCTAAGTGAAAGAAGTCAGACACAAAGGGAAAATGTTATATGATTCTATTTATATGAAATGTTCAGAATAGGCAAGTCTGAAGAGATAGAATGTAGACTAGTAGTTTCTAGTACTTTGGGGAAAGGGGAATAGGGAGTGCCTGCTCATGGGTGCAGGGTGTCTTTTGACATCTTTTGACATGTCTAATGCCATGTTCTGGAATGAGACAGAAATGGTACTGTTCTTCATGAATATATACTGAATTGCATATTTTAAAATGGTAAATTTTTTGGTATGTGAATTACATCTCAATTTTAAAATAAGAATTCATAATTCAATTTTTTGTCTCTACTATACTAGAGGCACTTTTCTTTTTTTTTTTTTTTTTTTTTTAAAGATTTTATTTATTATTTATTTGACAGAGAGAAATCACAAGTAGACAGAGAGGCAGGCAGGCAGAGAGAGAGAGAGAGAGAGAGAAGCAGGCTCCCTGTCGAGCAGAGAGCCCGATGCGGGACTCGATCCCAGGACCCTGAGATCATGACCTGAGCCGAAGGCAGCGGCTTAACCCACTGAGCCACCCAGGCGCCCCTAGAGGCACTTTTCAACTCAAGATCCATTTCCGTATTTTCTTGGTACTGTGGTTCTTGTAATAGAAACAAGACATTTCCTAGAGGGATTTGAGAATAACTTGTGATAGGGATAATCAGGAGCCTTCAAAGGCCTACATTTTTGGTGTAGTAAGGGAAAAAAGGAATAGAAATCATTGTCTCTGCCAATGGAAAGTTGTAAGCCCAAGGACATACTTACATGTAGAGAAATGAACCCAAGAACAAAGATCCATAAATATGATTTAGCTAAGTAAGTGAAGTCTGAGAGTAAGTATGGGGAGAAAATTGAGGGGAATTAGTTCAGAGAAATTTTTATCAGTTCAGGTAATTAATAAGAACAGAAACCATATCCTGACAATTAATTACATGTTCTATGGAAACTTCAGAGGTATTTCACTTGAACTCTATAAAAAATGGTTACTTCATCTACTACTCATTAAAGAACAAATAAATTAGAGGTTGAAAGATAAAATAGTTGTCAATATTACTTAATTTTGAGCCCACTGCAACCCACTTCAGAAACTATGGTGGTACTAAACACAGCAGTATTTTACAGATACAATATGGCTGGAAATAAAAATGCTATATTCCAGAACTTCCAAAAAGGCAGCGACAGGGCACCCTTAGCAGACATGCTCACGTTCTTTTTCTCCTTCCTGCATGGAGCACTGGTGTTATCTGTTTTCTGGATCATAAAGCAATCTAAGATGCGGTTGACTCATTGCTGA
This sequence comes from Lutra lutra, assembly GCF_902655055.1. Classification (NCBI taxonomy): domain Eukaryota; kingdom Metazoa; phylum Chordata; class Mammalia; order Carnivora; family Mustelidae; genus Lutra; species Lutra lutra. The sequence continues at coordinate 92,886,848 of NC_062285.1, forward strand.
GATTAATAGAAAGATTCAGCGATCTGCTGAGGGTTACATGGCTGGTAGGGGGCAGAGCCAGGATAAGCAGTTTGATATCCTGATTCTGAAAACAATGACTATCTACCACATTCCACCCTTAAGTTTTTCTTTCTTTGTATGGAAGCATGACCAAAATATCATGAAGGCACAATGAAGCCCTAGCTGCATTGATCTGAAGATCATAGCTCAACTATTTTTTTACCTAAATAAACATTCATGTGACACTTCATCAATCAAGATATAGAGAATTTTTGGTACCCCATAAAGTTCCTCTGTGCCCCCAACAACCAACCTGGTTTCTACTATCATCCATTAATTTTGCCTGTTCTTCAACTTCATAAAAATGGGATCGTGCAGTATGCACTTTTCCCTTTACTTAACATCTGTGCGGTTCATTTTTGTACTGTGTGCTGTTAGTTTGTTCTTTTTTTTTTTTAAATTGTTGTGCACCCTTTCTCCATTTTCCTTGAATCTATCCCTTCCTCTTAGATGGGTTACTGGCTCTAATTTAGGGAAGAAATTCTATGCCTGCCGGTAGATAAACAAATCCACCTGTCCCAAAACTCTGGTCTACATTTTTAGGCTGAAGCGAGGGTCTCTGCACAATGAGAAGGGGACAAACTCACTAATAAGAAATAATACAACATGCCAAACAATACAAACCCAGATATGACTGAGTCAGAGTGTGGGCTCGGAGTCATCTGGCGCCCACTGCCCCACCTTTAGGAAAAATGAAGATGGCTATATCTAGTGAAAAGAAGCCACTGACCTGAGACCTTGGATAAGCTATTCATTGTCTCTGGGCTTCAGTTTCCTCACTGAAAAAATGATGGGGTTAGGTGGAGTACTGAGGCTCCCCTCCACCCCCCAGAAACAAAAAGAGTGCAGAAAGTCAATACTCACTTAGTTCACACTGTTCTCCCTCTAGTCCTGGAGGGCAAATACACTTTCCAGGGTAGAAACACGTCCCTCCATTAAAGCATGTGGTTGAGCAGTTTGCTATTAGAATGGATAACATGGGTAATTGTATTAGAGAGTAGGTTAAACCTTAAAAAAAAAAAAACAAACCCAACTTCACTTAAAGTGAGGTGATATTTCTGAGACATCTGCCTCCTGCCCATTTACTTAGTCAAGTAAGCCACTTTGCAAATGCAAAAATTGTAACCAATTGCTTGATCATTGACAGATTCCAACAACATAATAGAATAGCACATACATTATATACTATTCTCCCCCTGGGGGCTTCTATTTTAGAGAAAAAAAAAAAGGCAACATGTATTAAAAAAAGTTATGTTTTTATTTTCTTGTAAATATGCCCTTAAAAAAGGAACACTATAAACACCCTAAAAGATTTTTTGACGTTAAAAGAAGAGTAAAAAGGAGAAGACTTATTTTAGAATAGATAAAAGGGAGAAAGGCCATAAATACTAGGAGCTGGCAAAGGAGAAAGCAACTTTTTTTTTTTTTTTCCAGAACGAGAACAGAGATTCATCTTATGTAATAGGGATTTTAAAAAATAGACTTTTATGACATTTGGAGGAAGGAGTCCCGGTGTTCGGGAAAGGACAGACTGTCAATCCTCCTCAGATCCCACAGGAAGGAAAGTGTGCAGCAGCTACTTGGACAGATTATTGTGGGGGTCCAATTAACTAGATTTTCCAGGTAATAATCATACTGTTTGTGATTCCTCCTAAATCCTGTCTTTGTGTCGACTTCTGGAATTTCACTGCTCAAACCTAAAATAAAGGGAGGACAAAAATGGGGACGAGGGTAGAGCAAGTATCTAAAAATAGACGAGTTGGCTCCTTCTAGAAAGGAGATGAAAATGAGAGCTTGGATTCTCAGCAATTCCAGTTATAGGGCCTATTTGTTCTTGTCCTATATAAAATGGGCCAAAGTTGGCTGCAGATGAACATATGCTGAAGTAAGCTTCCAGTAGGAAAATCAGAGAGGATATCCAAAATTTATATGTATGCTTTCTTTGTGGAAAAGCAGTCCAACCTGCATGTCCTGCAAGTATCGTGCTTCTTATATGATAGAGCTTTTTGTTTAAACCACAAGGATCTGCCCTCTTAAGGCAATGCTGTACTTGTTTTGGCAAACACAGCCTCCCAATGCAGAAGAGAACAGCAGCATTTGGTTATAGAATTTAGGATTTAGGAGAACCAGCTCTTTGGGCTTCCTCCTTGCTAACTGCTCCTAGTATTATTACGGCAGGACAGTTGTTTTTGCAAGTGTGATTCTGTCTCCCCACCTGTCTCTGTGTCTCCTGGGGAATGAAGAAGAGACAAGAAAACATCAGGATCAGGGTCTGCTTGGCCAGAGCCCTCTGGGCACTACCCCTTCTAATGAATAGAATGGGATGAACCTGGGAGCTGAACTGGAAGTCTCAGAATGATGACAAAGCTAGTTAAAGAATGTGGCCATGCTCTTAGTATTTGTACAATTCTTTACAAGTTTCTCTACATTTCTGTTGTGCAATGATTCTGGACTAGGAAAATGCACAGAGGCACCAGGTAACTTTCACTGGGGCTGAGGGCATGCTGGGCCAGGGCTTAACTTTTCATTTCCTGAAGCTGGCAACAGAAGTCCCAAGAGCCACCAAAAGTTCATCTTTAATGTTGCTTCAAATATGTTATGCTCAGCTCTAGTTCTGTGCCAGTAATTAAACCATTTTTCAGAAGCTCTAAACTCCCTCCTGGATGATAAATGCATCTTTTTGTTGAGTTAGTAAAAGCCATTATTTTTTAATATTCCCAGATCTCCAATGAGACCAAGTGGAATTTCAACAGACTTTCCAAAAGAATAATAATAAAAAGTTACTGGAGTCTAAGAAGTAGGGAAAAGCTGAAATGTAAAATATTACAAAGTGTAAAACATACTAGAATCCACATATTTTCCTTCAACAGTGACCACGCAGTGTTTGTGACTCCATAGCATTAGAAAAACATTGCAGTTGGCACTCCATTGTTCAGACGACACCAATGACAGTCACATCTCATAAGCAGCCCTCACAAACAATCTCTTTAAACCTCTTCATACCTGAGTTCTTCATCCAAAACCTCTGAGGGATTTGCTGTTTCCTAACAAGTTTTGTGATAATCTGAGCTTAATACTACACTATAGAATTATATACTTAATACTTAATATACTTATACTATAAGTATATACTACTTATACTATATATACATATATACTATATATGTACACTATATATACATATAAGTAGTATATACAACATATACTACTTATACTATATATACAGTATATACTACTATACTAATATACTATATACTTAATACTACACTATAGAATTGCCCAATTTTGGAAGAGCGGAGATGTTGAGTGTTAAATTTTGACAAATAAAAAGAAACTTTTTTACTCACTGGCTGTTCTTATCTTGTCCTTAGTGCTTAACCTTTATGAATCCAAACTTTAAGTTAAATCCAATACTCTAGTTTTACATCACTTAAAAATAAATGGTAGAGATGGTCACAAAGATTATCTCCCCAGCTTGGGGCTGGGGAGCCAGGGGCAGTGGCTTAATTCCCAATCTAGAGATCAGAGGGGCTCCTGGGTGCTTCAGGTCATGATCCCAGGGTCCCAGGATGGAGCCCTGCAGTGAGCTCCCTGCTCAGCAGGGAGTCTGCTTCTCCCTCTCCCTCCACTTGTGCTCTGTCTCTCTCTCTCAAATAAATAAAAATCTTAAAAAAAAAAACAGCAACTTTAGAGACAGGAAAAGTGTGACCCACGGGGAGATAAAGTCATCAGCCCAGAGGCAGAGTCACTTGAGGAGGAATGGGGACACCAACAGGTAGCCTGAATGACAACACAGTACCCCAGAGGGTGTGAGTTCGGGTCAAGCTACCAGAGTTCTGTAAACTTCATTTCGCTTCTCTGAGAATGAAGCAGATACAACTTTACATATCTCAAAAGGCTGTTGAGTGCAAAATCAGATAAAGTTGTGAAGTACTTTATGTATCATGGAAGAGCAGACCCCTGTGAATTATTCTTCTGACTCATGCTGAGGGATTCTTCCAGGAGCTCTTCCTTCTTTTTAAAAAAGTGGTTCATTTCAATCTTAATTGATGTTGACTGCATGATCACTGAAGAGACACTTCTCAAAACTAACATATCTTTTCATTTCATAGCATGTATTTATTTTAAAAAACAAGGCTCTACTCACGCAATGAGAGTTTTTGACACAAGGATAATGTCAATAAATATATACACTTTGCATGATATTAATTAAGTTTTTTCCCCCATAAAAGATGTGAATCAGGCAAAACAAATTGGTATCTTGTAAAGCCTATGGACCGTTCAATATTTTAGAGCCAAGTTTGAACCCACTTTCTGAGAGCAAGCCTGGCGACAGTGCTGTGTCACAGGAAGGCGGAAAACCATCTCTCCCGGCTGTCCTCTGCGAGCAGATCATTGAATTGGCAGTCAGTCGGGAAAGGTGGAGCAGGTTGTTTCATTTCAGTCTTAGAAGCTCACCCATAAAACAGACTGAAGACATACCCAAACCCCACGTGGTGCACAAAACTCCATGCTCCCCTCCCGTCAAGTTGTCAGTGGGAGACAGCTGCCCAGTCTGCACCCGGGACAGTCACCTAGGTAGGACCATGAGGCACATTTCTCTCCATGGAACAGAATAGGTGTGGAAGTTTTGGAAATCACTTCTTGGGATTTTTTTTTTTTTTTTTTAAATCAGTGTCTATTCTAATCTCCTTCTCTGCTCACTGACTGGTTCCTGAAAGTTCCAGCTCTCTAGGTGGAAGGTGCCAGGGTCCTCGAATCACAGCATGGAGGGCAGCCCCGCCCACTGCAGGGATTCCTGCACTGGAGCATTCTATGAGTACAAGCAAACTTCTAGTGTGTTGAACTACACCAAAATTTGGGGTTAAAGTTATTATAGCAGCCAACGAAGTTTTACACCCTATTAATAGAGCTATTATGGAGAGTGATGGTATATCAAATATACTTCTTTTAACTGAACATTTATAAAGTAAAAAGAACCTTGTTCTTAGAAAGAAACTGTTACCTTTATCACAATTGACTCCATAGAACCCAGGTGGGCAGATGCAGAACCCAGGAGTGACACAAAGCCCGCCATTCATACACTGTGGTGTGCAAAGGGCTGAGAGAGAGAGCGAGAGAGAGAGAGAGAGAGAGAGGGGGCTCTGATTAAGGTCAAGTAGGGTTTTGGGGAGGGACCATTTCAGAAACATCGGTAATACAATAGCTCTACATTTTTTGATCTCTGTGGTTGACTCTAAGGTCTTTAGAGATACAGATGTGCTTTTATGCTTTTATTATTTATGAATTGTAAATGAGGTGTTTTTTTTTAATGAGGTGTTTTTAAACTAATTTCATAGATGAGAATTTTGGAATTATTCCATTTCAGTGGCTGATGAAAATTAGCCTAGAATCATTACTTTAAGACGTGGGTTTCTTAAGATTTTAAACATTTTTCCGTGCCCTATTTCCTACATCTTCTAATTCCAAAATATAGGCAAATGAGAAAAATTCTATGTCTTAGTTTTACTCTCATCAAATAAGCTGTTGGTATTTAAGCATCCTGTGGTTAATCCACATTTTCCTGTTAACTCTTTCATATAGTAGTAATTTCACTGAGATAGATATACTTACAATACAAATAATTTTTACCTTTTTTTTTTTTTGCCTTATAGTAACTACATAACTCAGGTGTAGACTTAGCTGTGAATCAAGTTACTTTGAATTGGAATAGCTACTGTCAAATCAATCATAATAATTAGCTTTTTAAATCCAATTTAAGTGGAGGAGAAAAACTTCAAAACTTTCATAAGATTATGCCAAAGGATAGTGTGTATAATAGTGAATTAGGGATGGGGGTGGGTTGTGGCCGTGAAGAATGCAGACATTGTGCTAACATTCTCTGCCCCGTCACCATATATTGGATTTAACAGAAAACCACTCTTAGAAGTACTCTCCAACTGCTCTTCTGCGGCTCTTTAAGATTTTACCAATTTTATGGTAGGACCAGCAAAATAATTTCAAAGATTATGTTAAAAAAGCTTATGTGGGGCTCTTGTGTGACATCTGTTTCATTAGGAAGCAAGGGAGGATAGCTGGCTCTCTCCGTTCTTTACCTTTCTCACAGTGAGGGCCATAGAATCCATCAGGACACTGGCAGATGCGTCTTTCATTGCAAAAGCCTCCATTTCGGCACCCTCCTGGGCATTCAGCTTCACCAAAGAGAAACATGGTTATATGGAAACCTCTGAAATTGTGTTGGGTGAATTACAGCAAGCATGAAGAGGTTAGCGGTGACCTTTACCCGCAGTGCCCTGATTATCCTAATTTACTGAATACTGGTAAGTTCTACCTATATTCTCTCATACCTCTTGTGCTTCACTAAATCCTCAACAAAGCCAGATTTTGCATCTCTCAGTTCTACTTCCAGCAGTAGGGGGCTCACGGAAGAAGGCAAAGCAAGCTTTATTCTGCCTTCACTCCCACCTATTAATCTACTGGACTTTCTTAAATTCACACTGAAATAAATGATATGGCCCACAACGTTTACTTTCAGAGGGTGGAATGGCCTTTTGGTTCATCTTTAGAGCACTGAAGGCCTCTAGAGCTTAAATTCTGTGCTGGAAAACCTTGCATCAAGATGGGGAAAAAATCTAGGCCTTCATCCTTAAATGGGCATCAGGGTGAGATGCCTTTGCCTGGCAGACATTGTTGTTATGACGGTGGTACCCTGTTCTCTGGGGAGGTCGGCAGCACCAAGCTTGCGGTGGGGGTATGAGTGGTATTGCCTTAACAGGTGGTAGTTGCTGGTAATGCCTGGCAACTTTGCTATGAAGTTGGGGACTCCCAAAGATTGTGTTGGAGGAGGGGAAGGAGAGAGGTAGAAGAGATGGCTTTTGAAGGGGTATTGGTAGTTAAAATTGTGAGTGGTGTCATAGCAGAGAAAAGCTCTTAATACCATACTGGACTCTGCAGTAACCAGCCCCTCTACCCATTGGTGTGGTTATAATTATACCAAAAAATTATCTGTCTGTCTATTATCTATCTTTTTACCCATATCACACCTGAAAGCCTTATGAGCCTTCTCTTGATGGGGATTACTGATTACCTTGTTGACATGTTTTAAAGAAGATAGCATTTTGAGGCGTCTGCAGGATGGTGTTGCCTTCAGAATTCATTACAATCACATTCACTTCAAATGCTGCCACTCCATCTTGTTTTCCAAGACATGGGAAACCAACTTGAACAACTAAGGAAAAAGCAAGTATAGAGAAAGAGTTTATCTAGTTGATTCCAGTTGCATAGAAATCTTGGTAAGAGAGACAAAGCAAAGCAAAAATGGTCACATTGCATTATTTGATAGTCTTGTATCTCCACCAGAATAGAGACTGTATTTTGACCATATGGGTGTTTTCCACAGAACTTACATATTATGCTGGGTGGAGAAAGAATGAATAACTCATTAGTTTGTGCTCTGCTAATATCGAATCTGGGATATTTTTTTCCTAGTCTGGGCTTGTACTATCTTGAAAAAAAAAAAAAAAGATTTTCTTTAAAAATTAAAGGTGCAAATAGGCAACACAGATTGATTAATTAGGAAAAGAAACCTTGTGGGTACCTTCACCAGCCTCCATATAATCCAAAAACAGCTAAAAAACAGTATTCCAGAATCTATTAAATAAAGATCTATAGACACTAGTTTATTTTTACTTTGTGTGCCTGAAAGTGACACAATATTTTCTTTGGAAATATTCTACAACTCAGACTAGACTCTAATTGTTGGAATGAGTTTGTGAAGCTAATATTTTCTCAGGCTATTTGTTAATATTAAGGACTGTTCATATCTTGGGGATCTAGATGGGAGTTTGGTATAATAAAATAAGCTTATGTCTAATGGTTTAGGTTCCTAAAAACAAGCTATTTTTTATGTGTGTGTGAGTGTAATGATCACTCGGGGTATGTAGATGTTGACTTAGCGAAGAGTGACAACTAATGATGATGGTGTACTGGGAGAGCAAGGAGGCCACCAACTCTGGAATGCCCACAAGTCAGTGGGTGGAAAATGGATCAAGTCATTGGCTAAGAGAGAGATTATGTAAATTTATTCTTCTTCTGTTTTTTAAAGTAGGCTCCATGTTCATGTGGACCTGAGCTCAAGACCTGAGCTGAGATCAAGAGTCAAGATGCCTAGCCAACTGAGTCCTCGATTATGTAAATTTCTAAAATCCACCAGATTATCATAACATATCCACTGGGGAATACTGATCTAACTTATCCAATAGGCTCTAGTTCTTTCTTATAAATAGGAAGAAATTTTGCTAATAAGTAGATATTTGAAATTTTGTTTCATTTTGTTTGTATATAGCAGGTTATTCTTACCAAGCTTGGGGAAGTCATACCGAGCCAAGAAAAATCTTTCCCTTTAGAGTTTCCATAAACCTTTCCCCTAAGCTCATAAGAAGGAATGATTTGGAAATTGGTTTGCTCTTCCATAAGGTGTTGCACGCGAGCTGGTCATGCAATATTTTCAATGCGCTTAACAACCAAAAACCCCTCTCAAAGCTTTGACATTGTCAGTGTTTATTACTGTGCCATTCTCAAAATAATATGTCTTTCCAGTTCTCCTGAATCTTGAGATCCAAGCATTGCAACTAATCAATTAAACAATAAAAAGGAAATACATTTTAACAGAAATAAAAAGAGAGAAAAAATCAAAATTGTGCCTGAAGTTTCAAAGTAAAATTGTCCCTGCTGAAAGCCTTGCTTTAATGAAATCTTAGACACAAAAATGCCAATTTCCAAAACACAAAAATCCATTGTAGGGATTTCCATTTCAAAAAGAAGCAAGAGTTGACAAATTTCTCTTCCAATGCATTTTCCCTTGGTTCAGTTATAAAATTTTCAAACTATTGTTTTCCAGGTGCATCTATTTTTCTGGACCTTACTTAGCCTGGACTTCACAGTCCACTTAATTCTTTAAAAAAGGCACTTCATGGGGCGCCTGGGTGTCATAGTCGGTTGAGCATCCAACTCGTGGTTTCTGCTTAGGTCACGGTCTCAGGATTGTGGGATTGAGCCCCATGTCCGGCTCTGCACTCGGTATAAAGCCTGCTTAAGATTCTCTCCCTCCCTCTCCCTCTGCCCCACTCTTTTCCCTCCTTTCCCTCTCTCTCTCTCCCTCTCTAAAACAAAAACAAAAACAAAATTTATCAAAGCATTCACTCATATAGCATAGTTATGCCTAATTCTGTCAAATGCAAAAGAAAAGTCTTTTATATTTTTGAATGAAAAATTTTAGGCAATCTTGGCAGATAACTAAAGATGTAGCATCATTATTTTCTTAGTAAACCATAGATAAGCTATCTCTAAGAGTTATTGTACTAATCTAAAATTATGTTCAATTCATATTAATATTCATATGAAATATTTTCCTTCTTCATCTTTTAAAGATCTAACAATCTAGGTTTAAAACTGTGCTAATTTTCCTTACATATTTATAATCACAACTTAACAAATTCAACTTCAATTAAAAATGAAAACATCACAAATTCCCTCAGCCCAGGTGGAAAAGTTTTACCAACACATACCTATTTCTTTAGAAACAAGAGGTATGTCAGCATAATTATGGTCTGAATCTCAATACAGAATGATTTGAAAGGAACTAGGAAATAAAGTTTAAAAGTTAGGAGGCACATAGTTTATGAGTTTCAATGAATTAACCTTTAAAATAAAAGTAGAAATTAATAAAAGATATGTAAATAACACTAATTACATTTGCCTATTTTTCAGTTTTAAAACTTGAAATAGAAATTTTATTTTGTGTGTGTGTGTGTGTAAATTCTACCTGTCCTCCTTTCTGCTTATAAGTTTTATTTATAAGACTATTCAAGTAATACAAATTATAATTATAGCTTTTAAAATGTTTCCAAAAAATTTGCTTAAAAAAACCAACAAAACACCTGAGGTGCCTGGGTGGCTCAATCAGTTGAGTGCCTGACTCTTGATTTCAGCTTGGGTCATGGTCTTGGGGTTGTGAGATCAGGCCCAACACTGGATTCTTTGCTTAGCAGGGAGTTTGCTTGAGATTGTCTTTCCCTCTCCCTGTACCCCTCCCCCCTCAAATAAAAACACAACACAACAAAACAAAACAAAAAACCACACCTGACTTTAGTTAGTAATTGACTTTTGTGCAACTTGTGCTCTGCCCAAACTAGATTTCTTTCTGTTCCTCCGCATGTGGTATATGGCCGCACTGTCCTGACCCGCACACCCACCCTGCCGCTTGGAATATTCTTTCTCTTCCTTTCTGTCCAGTGTCCTCCTACTCATCTTTCAAGATCAAAATGAAACATTTCTGTCACCTTCTCTGTAGTCTTCCCTAACACCCTCTGCTAAATCATGTCATTTATGTATTTCACCAATACCTCTATACATGATTTCTTATAATGATTTAATTATGATTCTGTATCCTTCGATAAGGATGAGATTTTCAACGGCAAGGACCATACCTTGTTCTTTTTTGTAATTTCAGCACCTAGCCTATGGTCGGTCACAGACTAAGCATTGACAGACATATAGACAAACCTTGTGGGAGACACACCCACATACCCTCATACACACCGGCACACATCCCCATAAGTAGACGAGTTCCCCATAGCGGGGGGGGGGGGGGGGGGGAGGGGGGAGCGGCCGGGGGGATATGGAGAATAAGACATGAACAGTGTGCATGCCGAAAAACACACACACACAAAGATCTAGAAGAAAAAGCACAGTCGCCCTACTTTCAGGGAAAAACAGACACGTGATAGCTACGTTGTGTATAAGCATCTGAGGAGAGGGCCGCTTTCACCGAGAGCCAGATGAAATTGGTCCAGATGTCGTGAATTCCAGGACAGTCTCGATTGTATAACTGAAGCTGAGGTAAATTAAAACAACTCAGAAAAACGGAAGCAGGTAACTCACGTGGCATTCAAGTGCACACGGATGTGCAGCTGACTGCAACAAACTGACTTGTAAACAGCCAATGTATTCCTCTTCCACACTGAGAGGAGGGCCTCCAGGCACGAGAGCCACTGCCCTGAGGAGGGACAGGACGAGAGCGAGAGCGCATACTCGGCACCACGTGACCACAAACCGCTGTGCGACGCCCCCCCCACAACACTCATCCGTGCCCCCAAGCTGTGGTCACCGCCATTCATTCTCTCAGCCAATACTGAGCACCCTCCCTGCTGAGGTCTGGGTTCCCTCCAGCATTAGCACCTACTGAAAAATGTCTAGACATGGAATTCCTGAAATCTTTGGTTGAGAAAGAAGCCTGCTGTCTTGGGTTCATGGTATGACAGAAGCTATGTTCAAAGAGGTAAAGCCTTGGCTTGATGGAAACTGTTTTTTGTTATCCAGTTTTACCGAAGCAGCCTGCAGTTTGTATTTCCTGTTTTTGTTTTCTTCAGATGCCAGAAGGCAGGCCCTTTGTAACTGTTAAAGATCAAGAATGTTCTTGTTCGTGCAATGTTTAGGCATCGAGGAGTCTGGGGGGATGAAAGAACGACTTAGCAGCGTGAGGGTATAAAACAGACCAGTAGAATAATGAACACTACCTGGATGTTTAGGGCCAAAGACACACTGATTTGGTTACTTTTTAATAATTCAAGGTACCCTTACTGCTCCTACTGTGGGGACTGAGCTAATAAGACTAATGAATAACTGCCCTGCAATGAGCTAAAATTCCCATAAACTTCTTGCACCTGCATTTCTGCAAACAAATCCTACATCTGCCTTCAAAACCCTATGTTCTGGGGTAGGGGGGCTTGCGGGGGGGGGGGGTCGTTTATGCAGAGTGTGTGTGTGGGTGCGTGTGTGTGCGTGCGCGTTGCACACGCACATGGGCAAGTCACCTCAGCCCAGAACGCTTACTCTTTTTATTCCTCCCTTGTCCAAAACATCAATCATTTCCCCCTAAATTTTATGATTTATTAAGATTCTAGATGATTAGAAATTGAAGTTTTATCTCAGTACGGTGTGTTAAAATATTGGCACATCATATATTCAAAATTGGATTGTTTCAATATCTGAAGAAACAGAATTTCAGTAAGCTTTTTTTTTTTTTTACTAAAGTGAATAAGGCTGGGAAGATTTAGGTTATAAGCATTAAATTGGAAACTCAAAGATGCAAGATTTATTGGAAGTTCAGCAGGTGTAACTGTATAATTGATTTAATTATTTAATGGGCTACAATGAACTTGTTTTCCTTAAATAACCAGAAAATAGCAAGGGAAAAACTTAAGAATATAAAATGGAAATTGAGAGATCTATTATGTATTTGTTTTACTCCTGACTGCTTCTAAAAAGAGCAAAATATATGATCGAGAAAATTATCTTGGACTACAAAAAAACGCCGTGTGACTGGCATGAGACTGAGTAATGGCCACACTCCAAGAATGTTCTTGTCTCCGTGATGTAGCAGTATGTGATTACAGTAGCAATGCCCTCTGTGTAGAGCAGTGATGCCCATGGATCTGCAAGGGGCATCCACAGCCTTGGGGCTATAAATCTCAGGTGATTTTATCTCCAGAATCCAAGGCCTCATTCCTTCATAGGACCTTTCTAGAACCCCAAACACATCAGGATTGGAAGCAAATACTCTGGAAGGGCTGCTAGTTATACCTGCAGCCCAGGGATGACCCAAGAGAAACCCAAATTCACACTCTTGCTGTCTACACCCACACGGGTACCTATGCCAAGAAACTGAAAAAACTCTGCTTATTTAGTCCCCAGCTCTTTCTGTTCTGGGATGTAAAAATGAAGATCCACAGGCAGTAGTAGATGACCAAAACCTGAAAATGGACTTTACAAGACTATCTGATTTCTTAATTATTGCATAGATTTATAGGAGTGCTGTAGGAGTACATTTTCATTAGACATCAAAGTTATTCTAACATTCCTCTGGAAGAATAAGACTAATTTTTTTTTTTTTTTTAGAAAGGACAGGGTTATGATATCAGTTATTTAAAAATTTTATAAAACTAAAAATAATATCAGAACAAATAGTAAGCTCTAAAACTCTATGTATGGAAGAACTTAATGTGAAATAAAAGGTGTATCTTGAATCAATTCAGACTCTTACACAGGAAAAGCTGAATACTCAGGAAAATAATTCAGATGAGAGCCCTACCTCATACTATTGTCAAAATAAATTTGATAAAATGCTAGAAGCATGTTCTAGTTATCACATAATTATCACATAATTGCTCTCTGAAGAAGAATTAATTTCTAAGCATAAAAGTAGTCAGGGATGGCTTGCCTGGGTAGCTCAGTGGGTTAAGCCTGGGCCTTTGGCTCAGGTCATGATCCCAGTGTGGGATGGAGGTCCCCCTCCCCAGTCAGGCTCTCTGCTCAGCGGGGAGCCTGCTTCCTCTTCTCTCTCTGCCTACTTGTGATCTCTCTCTGTCAAATAAATATAAAATTTTTTTAAAAAGTAGTCAGGAAAAAATGACAAAGGGAAAGATAGTTTTGATCACATAGGACTTAGACTCTGCATATCCCTGCCTTCAAAAAAATAATAAACTGAAAAATATACCAGAAAGTATAAACAGTAATATAAAAAGAATAATATATAATAATATAAAATATATAATTTATTACAAGTCAATAAATTATATTTTCAATATAAAAATAAGCATGGCTAACCGACATTTTACATTATTTTTTTTATAAAGTCTTTTTTTTTTTTAAAGATTTTATTTATTTGACAGAGAGAGATCACAAGTAGAGAGAGGAGGAAGCAGGCTCCCTGCCCAGCAGAGAGCCTGATGTGGGACTCGATCCCAGGACCCTGAGATCATTACCTGAGCCGAAGGCAGAGGCCCAATCCACTGAGCCACCCAGGCAGCCCCCATTTTACATTATGTAATAGATACAGAAAAATGTCTTCTACCTCGGTTGGAATAAAAAAAAAAATCAAATTAAAAGAACACTAAGAAACCTCTCTCCACTTTTTAAGTCAGCAAAAGAGTTCACATGATTAAAAACCCACATTGATGATGTTATGGTGAGCTAGGCCCTCTCCCACACTGCTAGCCAGGGTACAAATGGGCACAACCTTTGTGGAAAGTAATTTGGCATTTTGGCAATTTGTTCTAAAAGCCTTTGGAAATGCTCATAGTTCATGTCCTTTGACACAATAATTGTGCTTCTAAGAATCTACTTTAATAAAATAATGAGATGAGCTCTAAGACTTTGATACAAACATTAATCCAGTAAGTATTTTATGAAGTCCTGTTCTGTGTTGGGCCCTGTGCTGGCAGTCGTGATGAATAAGACAAACAGGGCCTCCTACTGACTGACCATCTATTACTTTAAAAATGATATTTATTGTGATATTCCTAGTATGAAAACCCTAGAAACAATCCAAGTAACACACAATAAGGGAATGAGTAAACTAATTATGTGTATGTTCATAAAACGGAGAATAAGGACATCAAAAACAACTTTTGGAAAAATCTAAAATGACACTGGAAAATGCTTGTGTTAAAGTGTTAAAAGCCAAAAACAAAAACAACTATAGTGCAAAATCAAATATATATCCTATTATCACAACTATGGAAAAAATTATATTCCTAGATGAGAAAGAAATACACATGTATTTGACCATGTTAACATAATGATCTCTGTACTTCTCTGAAAGCCATGAAACCTGGTCTCAGCTTCACTGCTTATTACTCATATATGACTTTGGGAAGTCAGTGAAGCCTCAAAAGGCTTAGTTTTCTAATTTGTACAATGGGGTGGTAATTCTGGCCTTGACTCCCTCCCAGAACTCAAATTGGAGAAGGCCTCAGCTGCTGTTTTACATGCTGAACATCTCTAAACAAATACCCCATACTGTGTTTTCTCAGCAGAGAAGGTAGATTAGCTCTGATATGTTAACACATTTCTCCCACTTTTCCATTGTCTCTTTGCTCCTTCAAATTCTTATTTAATACAATACTCATTTGGGGAAAGTTTTTCTCAATGTATCCCATTTTCCCCCAATCACTTGCTTTGAATCTTTGCCACATTTATGTGCACTACATTAATTCATAATAATTATTGGCTGGATATATCTCATGTAGTGACTTTCTTTTTTTAATCTGGAATTGCTTATGAACCAGGACTATGTCAAGTCTTCAGCAAATTAGGAAACAGCCATTTTGTCCCTCCCATTCTTACTTTCTGCCCAAAGGAGGTAGGGACATAATAATCGAACTGCCCTAAAATCATCGGATCTCTTCAGGAAAACATTCCATGATTCCTCTGATGGGTGACTTCCAGGTCTTGAAATTATTCCCATCACCATTACAAGTGTAGACTCCACCCCCCCACAAGGCAAAGACCACCCACCTGAGGCCTTGTGGGGCACTGTTCCCAGCAGAGGGACATTGATGGTTGGGTCTGCCATGATGCCTTTATCCAGGGAGCGTAAGGACAGGAATTCATAGAAGTATTCTGCCTACGACAAAAGGCATTGACAATCAGTACCATGGGGACCATGGAGTGTGAGAAGGCATTTCTTAACTGGTCACTCCTCTGATAGGAGAGTGATATTTTTCACTACAGGAAATCTGAAACACATGACCTATGAAAATCTGTGTAGGCATAACTCACCCTTCTGGATTTTAGGGCTCTAGAATTAGACTCTGGAGAGAAGTCATGCTTTAAAACCATTAATGACATCTATCCAAAATATCCATAAGGTGGCTTTTTAGCTTAAACAATATTATTTAGTTGCTGTCTCTTAAAAGGATTTAGGAAAAAAGCTCTTAAGGAAACAAGTGGTGTCAAAACAATCAGCAGCTAGTCCTTAGAAAATCCATCTCAGCTTCTTGGGTCATTCTTAATTATTTTCAAATTTGAGGTGAGTCTTTTGATCAGAATTTGGAAAGCTGTAATACATAAGGGATAATGAAAACAGTAAGCTATTGGCAAAAGAAGATATGAAAGTCCAAAAATGTAATGATTCTGTTGTGAATATTTATTTTTCAGTATCCTTCCCTGTGGCACATTTACATTTAAGGTCTCAATTTAATTATGGAGAGAAAAGCCTAAAAGTATAAAAACCACCATTGCAATATAACATCCTATAAAATTTTACATTGTAAACATTTTTCATTTTTCCACTAAGTCTAGTAGAGAAAATGGTACCTGTTACTTGAATAGCCACAAAATACTGAAAATGGTGAAGTATAATCTCCCTGGAGAGCTTTGATGCTTAAGTGATTCTCAACTGGGTTATTCAAATGATTTGTAATGGAAACATGTTCTTGCTTGGGAATAAAGAGCATTCAATAAATAGTGCAGATGCCAAAATGAGAGGTGATCTGAGTGGCTCTGCAGTTATCTGTAGAGATATGCAGAATTTGGATGGGTTAATTAGCTAAATTATGAATTACATAAACATGGGCTAAAGTGACATTTTATTTTATTTTATTTTTTTAAAGATTTTATTTATTTGACAGAGAGAGATCACAAGTAGATGGAGAGGCAGGCAGAGAGAGAGAGAGGAGGAAGCAGGCTCCCCGCTGAGCAGAGAGCCCGACGTGGGACTCGATCCCAGGACCCTGAGATCATGACCTGAGCCGAAGGCAGCGGCTTAACCCACTGAGCCACCCAGGCGCCCCTAAAGTGACATTTTAAAAAGGAATATGATGGGGCGCCTGGGTGGCTCAGTGGGTTAAAGCCTCTGCCTTCGGCTCAGGTCATGATCCCAGGGTCCTGGGATCGAGCCCTGCATCGAGCCCTGCATCGAGCCCTGCATCGAGCCCTGCATCGAGCCCTGCATCGGGCTCTCTGCTCAGCAGGGAGCCTGCTTCCTCCTCTCTCTCTGCCTGCCTCTCTGCCTACCTGTGATCTCTGTCAAATAAATAAATAAAATCTTAAAAAAAAATAAAAAAGAATATGACCTTTCCTATAGTCAGTATCAAATTTATTTCCCAGTATGGAGGATATTAAGAGATACCTGGTAGACATTCACACCATTTTTTGGCCTTACATCATAGTGTCAATGTATTAGGTATTAAGAACTCCATAGGAGGATGATAATGCAAGGGGGTGATCTCAGCTGCTGTGGGGACACTGGCTCTTTGGGCTGTGGCAGTGTTCTAGATGACCATCATGTAGGGCCCTTAGATGAGGAACAAAATGTCATCAGTTAATTTTACTAAATTCATCATTAGAAAGGCCCTGAGGATAAAGAGTTTTAAGACTGTCATTTCCTACCCTGTTTGAGGTAAGGCAGAGAATTACAAGAAGTGTGATGAAAGAAAGGAGTGTCATCAGGAACAGTATTTCAATTTGGAATGGAATCCTTTGAAAAAGAGAACATTCTTTCTGACCCTGCAATAAAGTCAACAACTATTAAAAGTGGGCTCCTTAGTGTTCCTTGAATCTGGGTGTTTTAAATGACCTCCACCAGCTGCACTTACCTCTATGCCTCACTAGGTCACATTTATCACTTAACATTTTGTTCTAAAACATATTTTAGTTGGCATTATGAAAGGCTTTAGTGTTGTATACCCTTACAATTAATAACTTTGGGTAATTTGTATTACTAAGTACAGTGATAACTAGCAAACAATAATACAACAAACACCTGTGTAATGCATACCCCATCCCAAGACTTATTTTGAACACTTGTATTAACAGTACATATAACGACGGAGAAGAGCTGAGTGAATTAGAGCATAAGCATGCCGAAAATACATTTCAGTGGCTAGATTGCTTCAAATACCATAAGTTGTCATTTGCTGTTCCATAATTATATCTTCGAATTTTGTCACATTATAAGTGAAATTTATATGGATGATATACTTTAAAAGGGCATTAATAAAAAAATACCATTAAATATAAGTTAAAAATTTTTTGTGTGTTGCCACCCATATTAAAGCAATGATTGTGTAGGGTTGATGCTAACTGATTTTTCCATGTCTTTTATAGCGAAATAAATGCATTTATTTAAAAACAGACATTAATTATATACCTTGCTTCAGTTCTGTGTGGCTGATGATAATCACTGGCTCTATTTGTATAACTCTCTGGTCTGGGCATAGATGAAATATTCTTGGACCTCTATGTGGTGAGACTCTGCTCACATAACAATTTGATTTAAATCTCTTTGTCTTCTTGAAAGTGTGGGGTTTTTTTTTTTTTTTTGAAGATTTTATTTATTTAGAGAGACCTTGTGAGTGGCAGGGAGGTGCAGAAGGAGAGAGAGAATTCGAGAAAACTCTGTGCTGAGTGCAAAGCCTGACATGGGGCTTGATCCAAGACCCTGCGATCATGACCTGAACCAAAATCAAGAGTCGGTTTCTCAACCAACTGAGCCATTCATGTGCCCCTCCTTGAAAGTGTGCTTTAAGAAAATAACATGTACCAATAAAGTAGCTTCTGAATGTGTCTCTCAAGAACTTTTGATGATGTTCCAAGAATGTGGAGCTGAAGGAATTTCACTCAGGGTCCAGAAACAACGCCATAGAGCCTCTGGGTCTCCTGTTGTTGCTTTTGACTATGGCCACATGAAGTAGGCTGGCAAGGTCAGAATCCATTATATTTGATGTTAGAGTTTGTAATTAGCATTGGCATGACTGCTTAGCATGATGCAGCTAGGTTTAATGGATTTGTCCAGACAGCCAATATTCTTATCAATAACAAATTTCACAGTAGAGGTTTTAGGGTGTACATTTGATTTCTCTGAGATTTAGTAAGTATCAGTTTTTCTACCGCAATTCTAAGACTGTATTCTAGGACAGGAACTGGTCAAAACAGTTTCCAGAGACTAGGCAATTTCCCGAAACTGCCAATAGGCAGTTTCCAGAGAAAACCTTTTTGTTCTTCTTTTTGAAGATGATAATGATGTAATTTCTGAAATTATTTCATTCTTTCCTTTATACTTGGTATATATATTTTAAGGGGGTTTGTCCATCTACTGTTTTCATTGCCTTCTTAAAAATTCCAATTTGAAAACTACTTAGAAACTGACCAACCCTGATGGACATTGAGGAGGGCATGTGGCTGTGGTGAGCGCTGTGAATTGTGTAACACCCATCAACCAGAGACCTGTACCCCTGAAACAAATAATACACTATATGTTAATAAAAAAAAAAAAAAGAAATTGGCCAACCCTTTATCTCCGATCTTAACACTGACCTCTTTCATTATTTCATTTTGTCATTATCAACAGATCTACCAAAACCACCCATGCCATATAAATATTACTACAAATCAGTTAGATCACCATGTAGTAGAGATGACCTATGTTCTTCATTTAACCTAAGTATTAACTTTAATGGCTTAAATAAGTCCCTCAAAGTCAAAGAAAAATGGCTGATGAAATAAATGATAGATTTATAATGTCATAGTTTAAGTTCTAGACAGGACTTTCTGTTTTTAGTTTATTTGTAATATCATAAACAGTCTTAGTCTCAAACCTCTCCACTGGAAATACTTATGTAGGGGCAAATAAAACCTAAATTCTATGCCAAAGAGAACAACAAGCTTGCTTTAAAGTTTGGGAACAAACTTCACAGATCGTAGATTTATTACTTAGATAAAAGGAACTCAGAGCATGAACTGTAATAGGGAGGTGGCATATTGGAGAGTATGAAACCTCTATTAGGAAAAGTACATTTAGTTTTATTAAATGACACTAGTGGAAACTCAGGTAGAGGTAAGTAGGGTGCTTATTTGAGAAGCACATGAAAAGATTGCCTTGTATTCAAACAAAGAATGGGTCTATTCAGGAGAATAATTCACTTCTGAATTAAGTTGTTGAAAAACCTTGCTGGCCTGGTTTGCCATGCAGTAAATTTTCTTTTCATGGAGAAGTATAAAAGACACCCAAATATTATCAAGAGCGGAATGAGTGCTGGAGGCCATTTAACTTGCTTCCAAGCAACTTGGCTGAATGTTAAGGTTGTTCTTTCCAGAAAAGATGAAGACATCATTTAAACAGCAAAATGGGACAACCCAGAAGGCCTTCACTCTGGCACTCTTTCTTGGGTAGACACAGAGAAAGGAAGCAGAGAACTGCATTAACCATGGGGAGGAACAGAAAGAATCCAGTATTTCTTTTCTATCTTTGAAGTTCTGGGTTTGTGGTGCATACTTAATCTAATATATTAGCATGATAATTACAAGAGCCTCTGAGTTAAGAATCAAAGGTTCTTCATAAAACCACAGCTCTCAAACCTCTTTTAACTTCATGTATCATGATGCTGACCTAAGTGTTCATGAAGAGAACTGGAACAATAAAGGTATCTGATGTGTTCTGAAGAAAATTTCAGGTGATTCACAGATACAAAGCATACAGATGCCATAAAGCTGGAAAATTTACAAAGAATTTTTGTTGAGTGTTTACTAAACTCCGATCGTTCTTCATCTAATTCTCACAAGAACCTGGTATTATAGCATGCATATTGTGTTCAGATTAGCCGGGCATTCAGTATGAGCATTATTAGTGGTATCTGAAATAGCTCCTACACTGTATGTGAAGGGCAGAAAGAAATCCAGTGAAGCAAGAAAGGAATAGAGTTCAATGCTAAAGTCTCAAACAAAATGAATCAGCACACCCAATGCTTAAAATAATCTGACGCCTGAATGTCTAGACCAAAAATTGCCAGATCTCACATTCTTCTCACATCTCACATCACAAGATGAAGGGCATTCATCTTGTCACCTCCCTGCAAAATTTCATCCTTCAAACTCACAACTCATTATCCTTGGATGCTGGGACACTCTGCTGATTGTTCCCCCATGTTTTGATTTTCCTGCACTTCCTTGTTAACCCTCCTCCTCTCAGTTCATGATTGTTAAAAATCACTAAGACTCAGGCCTCAGCTCTTCCCTCTGTATTCTATCATAAAACTCAGGCACTTGCACAGATGAAACTGTTTCCTTTTGGGTCAATAATGCTCACTCAACAAGAACCATTCCCACTGCTTCATGGCCAAGCTCGTGTGCACAGAGCTTCCTTCATTACCTTTCCAAACCAGATGCTGCACTTGATGTCTTTGTATCTGTCAACAGTATTATCATTTTTCCAATAACAAAAGTACTGAACCTCTGAGTCATTGTTGTTTCCTGCCTCTACTTGGTCTCCTGATAGCTGGACAGACACCAAGAATTTTCTCCCCTCTCCTTGTATAATCTTTTGATTCTGTCCCTGCCTTTCATTCCCACTGCTTCCACCCTAAGCCAGCCCTTATTTCCTCATACTGGTATTATTTCAACATTTTCTGAAATATCTTTCTAGCCTTCCTCTTTAAAATCTCTGCCATGAGGTGAGCCAATATATCTAGTGGAAACATCAGTTTTGCCATATCACAATGCTTTTTTGTCACCCCCTTTCTTTAGGAAAAGGCCCTTAGCCTGATAAGTGTCCTCCACAGTCTGGTTCCAAATTTTCTTTATTTCAGACTGCTACCCAACAGGGATGCTCTTCTGGAGCTCACCTGGCCTGCTCTGAACACACCATAACCATACCTATATTCCAGTGTTTTCACCTACACTGGCTGGCAACAGGACTCAAACCAGTGTGGCCTTTAGGCAAATACTGTCCCATATTATTATTAAACTTTTCCCATGTGTAGATCATGTATTGTCATGTACAGATTGGAACTTCTATGGTTAAAGATGGGATTATGTTTATCCCCGCCCCCCCACAACTACTCTACTGGAGATTCACTCAGCATTGGGTATAGCCAGGTATTTAATAAATATTTGCTCAATGAATGAATGACCTATTGAAAAGCATCCAGAGGCGTAAGCCCAGTGCATTCCAGAACATTCCATTCACATTGTTATGGTGAAATGGCACTAGCCTCTGGTTTTACTGACTGGGCATTAGCTTATCTGTTTTGGCAATTGTTTAATTACTTTTATGGGTCAAAAGATTCTCTTTTACTTTGCTGGGTGGCCAGTCACCATAGCATGTATAGAGAATAGAGAATATTTTTGAAAAAAGAGCAAGGAAACAAACATTGACATTTGATATCCAGCCGATCTTTGTGTAGTTTGTTACTGTTTTATGCTTATTTAGGGACAAAACCTTGGCAATGAGCCTCCCAGAATAAATATAAGCAGATAATGTAGATAAGGTCTAGTTCTGAAACATGATGTTGTCTAATGCTCTTCTGGTTCAGAGTTCCAGAAGAGACTTGATCCCTTCTCTAAGTTACATTATATATAATTTAAATTACATGTAATTTCTATAATTTCAAGTTTATAAATTTTGTAAAACTATATGTAAATTTATATAAATCTTGTCTTCTGCAAATTACAATATGAAATTACGGTGTCACTGGGAAAGGTGAAATATCAACAAAGACTTCTTTCATGACTTCTTTTGAAACTGGCTCTAAGGAGAACTTGTTTCAGAAACAAAAAGAAAAAAGCTCCTATTCATGACGAGTAGTTATTTAATTGTGAAACTTGTCTTGGCTTAATGGATAATGAAATGAACACTACTTAAAGAGAGAACACTTCTTAAAGAGAGAATCTTGATCGGCCTCATCTTTCTGTTCCAGTAATTGGTTTTATCCACACTGCCATTGACCACAGTTAGCGGGCTGGGTTGAGGGAGTAAAGCTATTGGAATATAGTGGTAATATTAAAACTTCAAGTCCAAGTAAACACATCCGGGACCATGAAAGTTTTGTAAACTAAAACTGGCAGGAGATCACACAGTTTGGCTTCACATGAATCTGAAATATCTAAGACATTTTCCATCTTTTTCCTCCTACGGTTTGGAATCACCATTGCTCATGCAAACCAGAAACAGACCTGGCTATCTGACAAATCACTGGCTAGTCATTCTCTTTTAAGAATCCTAAAGATAGAAAAGCAATGTAATAGAGCACTATATTGCTGTTTTGTGTTAGATAAAACCAAAAGCCAGGGTTTTTTATTTTTTTGAGGGCGAGTAACAAGGAAGTAGAAAAGCCAAGCATTGGGGAATGGAAAAGAGGTTTTTCTTTTTTATTTCTTTTAAAGATGGGGGGAAAAGGGTATCAGAATGGAGATAAAGTATAAAAATAGAGCCCCCCTTCAGCATACTGCTTTCACCGGACTGCCAAAATCCATGGGAAGGGCAATATAGGCAGGAGAGAGGCTTTTGAAAGCTTCATTCCTCTTTATTCCTTGAGGCTTCTGGGGCAAGGCCTCCTCCGTACAGTAATCCTGCCCTAATTCAAGCTTTTGCAAAGTTATGGGTCAATGGCAACCCCGAAACTGGGCACGAAGAAAGACAGTATTGGGCAATACGGAAGAGTTGTAAGGAAACGTTTCGAGGAAAGAAAACTTTGTTCTAACAGGCATAGCTAGCACTCCCTGCACCAGGAAAAGTCCAAACGGGAGGTGTGGGAAAAGAAACCTCAGGAGCACAGCCACACCTTTCCCTTAGAGAGTAGGACAGTATTAATTGGAGAGCGCAGAAGGGCTAAGAAGGCAGTGGTATGAATGCAGGTGTTCTAGAGGCGATGAGAGGAGACTTCAGCTCTCGAAAAAGGAAAAGGAATACTTTTTCTGTTTTTTTCTTCTTTTCTCAAGATTTATATTTGAATATTTCTTTTCTTTTTCTTTTTAAATTATGTTATTCACCCTGCAGTACTACATCCTTTGTTTTTGATGTAGTGTTCCGAGATTCATTGTTTGCGTATAACACCTGGTGCTCCATGCAGTACATGCCCTCCTCAATACCCATCACCGAGCTAACTTTTCTTAAAGCTTCAGCAGCAGTCATTGGGTATTCCTGACACCGGGCGGGGGAGAAGAGAATGGGTTAAGAGCTCTGTCTTGGATAATCATTTCACAACTGAGCAATTACCCTTACACGTCCTGTAGTGCATTTATTCCTCATCAGTATCTCATTCCCTTCATCTCCCTTTCATGCAGTTCACATGGTGGTATATTTCTGCACATCACATTTTTTAGGACAGAATGACCTTTATAAAATGTCCAAATAAATCTGCGTAGCACAGATAAGTAGCTCCAAAGAGGCAAGACTAATGTCCCATTTCTTTCAGAGTTCTTTAAAATGTATAGTCTCCTTTCCATTGATTTAAAAAAAATGTTTGAAAAATTTTAACTAACTTAGAATTATCAGTAGATTCTCAGTGATGGCTTTCAAAATATTTAACATTAGGTCATGTTTTTCCTAGGCTTAGCTTCAGGTAGTTTTCTAAAATTCTTTAATTTTTTTTTTAAGATTTTAGAATTCTATTTTTTTTAATATTTATTTTTATTTTTTATAAACATATAATATATTTTTATCCCCAGGGGTACAGGTCTGTGAATCGCCAGGTTTACACACTTCACAGCACTCACCATAGCACATACCCTCCCTCTTTAATATATTTTTATTGAATCCACATGGACAGTATTAACTTACTTCTTGATAAAAAAAAAAAACAGGAAAAACCCACTTTCCTTCTTGACTTTGTGTTTTGAAAAAATCATTAAACTATTTGATAAATATGAAATATGTCTTAATTTGACTTCTTTATTCATGTAATCACAATTTCATGTATCAAAATACTACGTTACAAGATATCATCCAATGACCAGTTGTTCTTTTCCTATCTAAGAGTCAAACAGAAAAGTCTGTAATTTCATAGTTAGAGATTTTCAAAGTTTAAAAATTTAGGGAACTAGTGTTACTAGCAGAGGATTCAAGTAGCAGTCATCAGTATAAATTTGTTTTTACTTCAGAAAAAGTGATTACCTAGAACATACAATGTCATCAGCCCTTTTACTCTTCTAAATTCCTCTAGGTATTTGCTATTTTAAAACTGTTATTCATACATGCATTATTCATCCTTCTTAAGAAAACAAGAAACTGAGGCAGAACTGAAGCAATTTCCCTGGAGAACACTGAAGATGAAAATCCAAAATCTGAGGACTGGCTAAATCTACTGCCCAACTTGAATTGCCCTCTAGTACCCCTGAGCAATTCTCTTTTTTATTTGATTTTATTTATTTCTTTGTTTGTTTGTTTGAGAAGGAGAAATGTTGGGCGAGGAACAAAGAGAGAGAGAGAATCTCAAGCACAGTCTCACAACCCTGAGATCATGACATGAGCTGAAATCAAGAGTTGGGTGCTTAACTGACTGATCCACACAGACACCTCCATGAGCAATTCTTTT
This sequence comes from Lutra lutra, assembly GCF_902655055.1. Lineage (NCBI taxonomy): Eukaryota > Metazoa > Chordata > Mammalia > Carnivora > Mustelidae > Lutra > Lutra lutra. The sequence goes on from NC_062285.1 coordinate 92,912,059, forward strand.
AAACATCCCTACTCTCTCCCTTCTCCTACACACAACAATTCCATAGTTTCCTCAAAGTCCTCTGCTCTAGCCCTGATGTCATCACTCAACTGATGACAATACCCTATTCACAAACAAAACAGAGATTGCTAGGTATGAATTTCTTTGAACTTTCCCTCCATCCACCTACAAATAGCCCACATTCACATTCAATCTGCTTCCTTCCCATATCCTCTGAGATTGGCTCTAACAGTAATGTCATCTCCCTCATGTATATTAATATGATTAAAAGGTTAAAAACCAAACCCTGTCTCTACCTGGCTACCTTTCTTCTTACCTGTCATTACAGTGCTTCCAGAAGGTCTATACTCATGGGTTCAGTGTTCTTGCTCATCAGTCTTCTGCTCACTATAGTAAGGTTTTTGCCCTCATCATTTTAAAAAAGATTTTATTTATTTATTTGAGAGAGAGAGCAAACGCATGATGGAGGGAAGGGCAGAGGGAGAGGGAGAAGAAGACTCCCTGTTGAGTAGGGAGCCCGACGTGGGGCTTGGTCCCAGAACCCTGGGATCATGAAGTGAACCGAAGGCAGACTTTTGACTGGGCCATGCAGGTGCCCCTGTCCTTATCACTATAAAATCTTCATAAAAGGTCACAAATAGCCTCCAAATTGTAAAATCCAATGAGCACTTTCCATCCATCCATATTCTCCAAAATTTTTTATTATAATAAAAAAAAATTTTTTTGCCCTGTCTATAGCAACAGTCTTTGTGAGTTCCTCTTCTCCTTCTCTCATCAGTCTTTCCCTAATGACCTTCTCATGCTTCTCTTTCTTTGATGGCACCTTAAAAAGAGTTCTGAATGTGGGCTCATGCACCCCTAAAGAATCCATAACTTTTGTGTCCATATATATGTGACTATTTTTCTGGGGAGAGCAGACCCTAGATTTCATCACGTTCTTAAAAGAGCCCATGACTCAAAAAATAATGGTAAGAGCCACTGCCTTAAATACTGATGTTTCCAGGAAACAACTGCTGCTCTCCTCTTCTTGCTTCTGCTGTCTTCTTGAGGGATTTTATCCTCTGTGACTTCAATTTATACCAACATTTCAAAGACCTCCAAATTTTTATCTCCAGTTTTCATGTTTCTTCTGAGCTTTAGATTCATATTGGCAGCTGTCTACCAGACTAAGTCTCCAGACTTAGTCTACCAGACCAAGTCTCCTTGGACTTAATATGTTTGGACCAAACTCATTACCTACTCATTACTCATAAACCTATTCACTTAGAGTTCGTTACATAGCATTATGATCCTGATTACTCAAGATATAAACTTCGCAGTTCTTCTAGACCCCCAACTTTTCTCTCACCAGCCACCTCCACAAACTCTCACTGATTTCTCAAATCTATTCCCTTTCTTTTCCTTCCCACTGTTACTACCAAAATTCAGACATTTCTCCCACATACTCCTATAATTGTCCCCTAACCTGTCTCCCTAGTAACTCCTGCTGTCCAGATTTATACCTTCAAGGCTAAATATCATTCAGTTTTCTTCCTAAATGCCACCTGGACTATACCACTGCTCCCACTTAAAACTCTTAACTGTTTCTAATCACAGGGAAGTGTTTAGATCAGCTTTACAGCTAGCTCTGCCCACGGGCCTCCTCTCATGTCTTCCCTCACATCTTCGCTCCAGGTCTAGCAAGCTTTGAGTCCATTGAAGTGCCACGTTTTCTCATGAACCCTGCTCCTGACTCTATGCATGAATTGAACTCTACTCCCTGCTCTTGTCCACTAAGGAAACTTTGACTTACCTGTCTAGGCACAGGTGAAGTGTCATCTCTTTCATAAAACTTTCCCAACCCAGATCCTTCTTTCCTGTACTTTCCCCCATATCTGTATTACTGTACTTCCAGTAACAAGTCTATTTATTTGTCTTCCCCATTAAACTCTCCTCTATGGAAGGAACTTTGCCTATTCTTATTTGAATCCCCAGTGACTGACAGTTTTTGTGGCACAAAAGCTGTTTATAAAAAATAAATACAAGTTCTGAGTCAAATTAGTCATACCCTAAAAAAGGGGGGGGTAAATTACATCATACTGAAATTCTCTTATTTGTTTAGCTTTAAAACAAATTAGAAATGTCTTATTGAACTATTATTTTATAGGGAATTTAGAGGATAGACGGACGAGTAAGACTATACCACAAACATATAATCAGTGAAATCCAGGATATGGGAAACTATGGGCCAAACACCGAGTCTCCTCAACAAAAATCTGAAGGAAGGAAAAAAAAAAGAGAGATGGAAGGGAAACCTAGAGGTTAAAAGAGAACTAAGGCTTATCAACCCGCCACAATGTGTGCACCTACCTTGGATTCTCAATCAAATAAACAAACTTTAAAAATGGTTGACCTTTATGAGCCATAGTTGGAAATTTAAACAGTAACTAGACATTTGATTATGTTAGAGAACTATTTTTAATGGTTTTGAGGTTCTTTTTTTAAAAAGGTTTTTAAAATCTTTCATAGATACATACTAAAATATCTGTAGGTGAAATGACATGTTACCTGAGATTATTTCAAAATAATATGGAAGGGAGCCATGGGTAGGGAGTGTAGATAAGACATGGCTGGCCATGAATTAATGATTCTTGGATCTAGGTGATGGATAAATGGATGTTTATTTTTCTGTTCTGTCAATATTTATACATGTTTGAAATTTTCCATAAGAAAAGGCTTTTTAAAAAAGAAAAAAAAGCCTCATACGGCCATCTGTGTTGAATGAATGAGGTTTGATTCATGGAGAATAACGCATCACAAGCGATAGGGTAATGCTTCCCCCTTGGGCTGGAGGCTCATTAATGGCAGCTCCCTACTCACTCTGGTCCTACTACACCCACTTCCTTGCTGCTTCCCTAATGTGCTAGGTACACTCCCATTGGAGGGACCTGGCGTGAGCTATGCCTTCTGCTGGGGTGCTTTTCCCCAAGATAGCCACATAGCTTGCTCCCTTATTGATTTTATTCCTCTCTAGTACAATGGCATCTCCTGGCTGTCTTCTCTGAAACAGCACCCCTCACCATGTATATTTTTATTTTCTGCTTTATTTTTCCACTAACACTTATCACCCCTTGACATACGTTCATTTAAATATTTAAAACCTTCTGTGTCTCCTCTTCTGCACCACAGGGAAAGTAAGCTCCACAAGGGCCATCACTCCGTGTTCTTTGCTGGGTTCCAGTACCTAGTACTCTTGCTTGCACATTAAAAGTGCTCAAGGGGGACCTGGGTGGCTCAGTGGGTTAAGCCTCTGCTTCAGCTCAGGTCGTGATCTCAGGGTCTTGGGGTTGAGCCCCACATTGGGCTCCCTGCTCAGCAGGAAGCCTGCTTCTCCCTCTCCAATTTCCCCTGCTTGTGTTCCCTCTCTAGCTATGTTTCTCTCTGTCAAATATCTTTAAAAAAAAAAAAGTGCTCAGTAACTATTTATTGGATGGGTTAAAGAAGGAATGAATAAAGAAAGGTCAGCTAACTTAATGGTATCCTTTCTTTATCCTTGTTTATGTTTTAATTTGGAAAAGTTTTTGTTATGAATTAATTAGAGTTAATTGACTTCAAAACCTTGCCATGATCAGAGCTGTTGGCTGAAATTGATCTGTAGCATAAAAGGCAAGATCTAAGAGAATCAAACATATTTTTGGAAACATAAGCACAGTATAATTTTTGTTGTTGTTGTTTAGAGAGTAGGTGTGTATGTGTGCCGGAGTTGGGGGCATGGGCTGGGAGAGGAGCAGAGAGAGAGAGGGAAAAAGAGAGAATCTCAAGCAGTTTCCACGCTCAGTGTGGAGCCCAAAGAGGGGCTCAATCTCAGGACCTTGAGCTCTTGACCTGAGCTGAAACCAGGAGTTAGACACTTAACTGACTGAGTCCCCCTGCCTTTTTTTTTTTAGCACAGTTAATTTAATCACAATTTTACTGATCACATGATTTCTTTCTATTCACATGTTAATACAAGAAATTGGTGGTGTGAGATTAAACACTGAACTTATTTTTTAATCATTTTTATTTTATTATCATATTATTTATTTTTTTTAAATTTTATTTCCTTTCATAAGTTCAGACAAACAGTATTATTATCAGAGTTTCTCAAAACCAGAGACTAAGACTTCTTCTGCAATCCCCACCTGGCCTAACACTGTACTAGACAATACAGGTAATAAAGCCTACTGACTTAAACCAGTACTTTTTTCCAAAAAAACACCTACTCTCCATTGTTGTCTTTATCAGAAATGTTTTTATGTCGGGACGCCTGGGTGGCTCAGTTGGTTAAGCAGCTGCCTTCGGCTCAGGTCATGATCCCAGCGTCCTGGGATCGAGTCCCACATCGGGCTCCTTGCTTGGGGGGAGCCTGCTTCTCCCTCTGCCTCTGCCTGCCATTCTGTCTGCCTGTGCTCGCTCGCTCTCCTCTCTCTCTCTGACAAATAAATAAAATCTTAAAAAAAAAAGAAATGTTTTTATGTCAATACAAGTAAGTAAATATCAGTGTTAGAAAACTTGTAGATAATTGAACAAATGTGTGAAGGAAGAGCAGACCAGCAGAAAGAACAGTGGTGCCAAGTATCTCAGGTGGGAAGGTACCTGGTACATTTGGTAAAGAGCTAGGAGACCAGTGGTGGCAGGACCGGAGCTGGCAGGGCACTGTGGTGACCAGCATTCAACATCACCCTGTCACAGGTAAAAGGGTCAGGTGCGTCCAGTGGAGGAATGCAGGAAAGTGCTCATAATGACAAGATCAGTTCTAAACATCCTCTGGTGCCAGAGAAAACACTGTAGTTGACACCAACGCCCTCTTACCTCTTGTCTCTGGTTTCCCTGGCCCCCACGTGCAGCCCAGCCTTCCAGCCTTAGAGGAGCTGGAGGGGTCTATGAAAAGAGTCAACCACCGAACCTTCCAGGATGCTGCTAAGGGAGGGGAGGAGTTTTAACTGTGAATGAGGATTGAAATTTTAACTACTAAGGAAGAGTGGATATTTTAATTACTGAAATGAGAATAATCTTAGCACAAAAGTAATCTGAGGACATTTTATTATCTTTGGCTAATGAGAGAAAGTCCAGGATCTGTCTGGGGAGTCATCCAAAGGCCCAGGGAGAAAGTAACCTACACCACAGGTTTGTAGGGGCTGATGTGAGAAACAGGAAAGTTGGCCCTATGTCATGACACAGGGCAGTGTCTTGCTTATTTGGTGTAATAAGCCTTTGGGTCCTTACATAAGAATCTTAGGAGCCAAAGAGCTGGCAGCATATTTCCATTTGTAACCTCATGGTCTTTCTATTTTGCCCATTTAAAACATGCCAGAATATTAGCACAAAATGAACTGTCCTTTATTTCTTTTTAATTATTATGTTACATATTAGCTTTCTCATATTTAAGAATTATTTCCTGTATAAATTCTTCAGTACTTTCAATTCCCCTTCCTGGATGTAAACCTGGTTGATGACCATGATTCTCTCCCAAGAGCACAGTGAATGACAGTACTTTGCAGTTAAAATAAACGGGTATGAGGCAGACACCGTAGTTAGTCAAGCTGATTCACTAAAGAAAAAAAAAAGACACATTAAAGCTGAATCAACTGTCATCTTTTAGTGATGACTGTTGATCTGATGTGATGAAAGAAAGTTCATGCACGTGGATGGGTTGATTTGGCTCCTGGATGGTCTGGAACATCGTTAACTCATACAGACTGATTCTGGCCCTGGTTCAAAATTCTCAGCCTTTGTTCTTGGGGCTCAGAGGATGGCTTTGAAGTTCAGGATAAAGTTCTTCTAACACACCATTACCAAAGAATAATCTTTTGATTATGATCTCATGAAAGTATAATCAATAACTTACATAAGTTAAAACCATGGCAAACAGTGATGGTCCTGTAATTGGACCTTTATGAATTCCATATGTTACAAACTCTGCATTAGCTAGCAGTCTTGCATAATACATATATTTCTTCCCCAAACATAGCTGTTGAACTTTCTTAAAAGGCTATGAAACTTTTCACAGCTACTGTCAGCCTTGAACTCTTCAGGCCCCCGAGCTCGGTTGTGGGTACGGAACAGGCAGGATTTTTGGAAAGCTTAAAAGGATAAATAAATATTTCTCCCAAATCCAATAGACATTCATTTGTGCAAAGCAATTTAATCAAAGCCAGTAACTTTTTACTTAATTGCACAGCTTGTGTGCTTTAAAAAATATTTCAGGGGGAAAAAGACCTCCAGCAAATGATGGTTAAAAACATAAGTAGAAAATGTGTTCACTTAGCAAAGGCATGTTCTCACGTAATGTTCTCAAATAACTAGGACCTGGCTAGGAAGCCATTAGGCTGTTATCTACATTATCTAAGACTGATATTTACTTCTTTCTCTCATTAAGCTATATTATACATTACTAAATTTAAAATGTAAGTGTTTAGTGTAGCCTAACTGGCTTCACTTTGGGAGGAAGGGCACTAAACATGCAAGAAGGGATTTGGGAAGAAAAGTACCTAACCCAATCCATGGTCACAACAACAACAAAAACAACACAAAAAAACCCCAACAGAATTTTCTGATAGATTGAAGGGGACAAAGAAGAGGTTTGAGTTGAAGGAACATTTAGTGACAGAGTGAAAGACATCCAAGGAAAGATGAATCCTATCCTTTTAGACCAAACATCAGATCTTTAAAGAAAAATGAGTATATAAAGCCCAAACCAATAATTACAGGTCGGGGAAGAGGCATCAAAAGGGTTATTTTTGCATCTTAGCCCTCTCCTTCCCAACTACTATTAGCCCTCTGAGTGTTACCTTATTAGGTTTTGTTACCTGTTACCATGAACTCATTTTTCTTTTGGAACATATTTGAAAATTGCTGAAGGAGCGCAGGGTCGTGGGGGGGTGGGCAAAATGGCCCAAGGTAACTGGGAAATATAGGCTTCCAGTAATGGAATGGATAAGACACAGGAATAAAGGGTACAGAATAAAGAAACATAATCGATAGCATTTTATTGGTGTTCTATGGTGACAGATAGTATCTACACTTCTGGGGAACACAGTGTAACATACACACTTGTTGAATCACTATGTTGCTTACCTGAAACTAATGTTAGACTGCGTGTTGCCAAAGCTAATTTCCAGCAGATTTATACACTTTCAGATTCCTCAGTCCAACATAGCACCATTAAAGTAATCTTTGTGACTCTATTGTCACTATATATACTTCTCTACCTGTAAATATGTTACAAGCTTTCGAATTAAAATTTGAATTACTGACTCACAACACACTCATTAAAAGTGATATTTGGCTCCATTTCTCCTCTATTTGATTATTTGTAATTCTTAAATGCAAAGACTGTAACTATTTGCCAATCCATTTTCTTTTTTGCTATTTTTTTAAAGATTTTATTTATTTATTTGACACAGAGAGAGATTGCAAGTAGGCACAGAGACAGGGGGAAGCAGGCTCCCTGCTGAGCAGGGAGTCCTATGCAGGGCTCGATCCCAGGACCCTGAGATCATGACCCGAGCCAAATGCAGAAACTTAACCCACTGAGCCACCCAGGTGCCCTGCCAATCCATTTTCAATTGCCCAACTTTATTTTATACAAGTATTTTCAAAGTCTTGCACGTGTGCATGCACGCACACACACACGCATGTATACACACACGGATGATCAAAGAAGACCAGTACACCAAAGGGGAGAAGGATCAAGCTTTTAACATCTTTGGTTTGACATTTTTTTAAGAAAATACCACTAAGCTGGTTTTTGTCCACTTTCTGTCCAGTTGTGACAAAAGACAACAGGCTACATAAAGAGGAAAAGAAATATATCAATGGGAAAAGCAGATGTACACAAATCAGCAAGGCCAATATGACCTAAATCATAATTTGTGTGAATTTGTGGAAACTAAAATATATTGAGAAATAAGTTTCCTGTATTCATTTTTTCTGTTCCCCCCCCCAAGAAAGAGAAAAGGATGGCTCTAGAAATGATTGACCTTTCAGCATCAGTATGGTTCTCACAACTAGAAGAGTAACCTAGATACCAACATAGTCATAAGAAATCAACAACTTAATTTATGTTCTTCCTCAAAAGAGAGGAGAGGAAGCAACAGAGAGTCTAGCTCTATGTCAAAATCACTATTGATTGCTTCCCACAATTGGGAAATCCAGCCTTTACTCTTCTATGAGATAGCTAAACAATCGATTTAAGAGTTTAAGAGTTCATGTTACACCCAAAACATAACCTACATCAGCCTGATACATATTGGGTGTACATATTGGGTGGTGTTTCATTCAAATTGGTCTTGGAAACCAATCTATCCAATATTCACCTTCATGCCTTTTATAAACAAAATGTGAAGGTGCTCACAAAAGTTGTAGAGTTACTTAAATTAAGTGGGCCTTAGTACTCTGGAAGACAGAAGAATCTAAGTATTCTTAATTAAAATGTGACAACACTAAAACCAGAATTAAATTTGCAGGGACAAAAGGCCAACCACTGAGGCATAATGGAACAATTGAGACTAGGGAAACCAGATCTGGAAATCATAGTTTACCACAAACTGAAGATGAGTTAGCAATTTTCTGCCATATGGAAAAGGTCAACTTGATTATGAAACTTACTGTGTGTTAAATTCTTCCTTCATGTCAGGCATTAGCCATAATGCTAGTATCTATTTACAGAACAAACTGGTGGCTGCTGGACAGGATGGGGGTGGTTCCACAGGTGAAACAGGTGAAGGGGATTAAGAAGCACAAACCTCCAGTTATAAAATAAGTAAGTCATGAAGACGAAAAGCACAGTAGAGGGAATATGGCCAGTGAGATTTTAATGTTGTGTGGTGACAGATGGTGACTCTACTTACTGTGGTGAGCGCTGAGTAATGTAGAGAATTGTCATCAGTTTGTCATATACTCAAAATGAAAATAACATTGTATGTTAATTATACTTCAATTAAAAAAAATCGGGAATATAAAAAAATACCGGTATCTATTTTAAATGATATGACTGAATCAGAAGGATTTAGAAAAACATCAGAAGTTTATTGAACCATAAGAGATTCTTAACTATAGGAAACCAACTGAGGGTTGCTGGAGGGGAGGCTGGTTGGGGGATGGGGTCACTGGGTGATGGGCATTAAGGAGGACATGGATGTAATTAGCACTGGGTGTTATATACAACTGAAGAATCACTGACCTCTACCTCTGAAATAATAATGCATTATGTGTTAATTAATTGAATTTAAATAAAATTTTTAAAAGTTTATTGAAACCGTTTAAAAAGTCTTACGAAAGAGTGTTGTGAAAATTAAGTATTCCAAGATCTATAAAGAACTTCTCAAACTCAATACCCAACAAACATAATCAAGTCAAAAAATGGGCAGAAGACATGAGCAGACACTTCTCCAAAGACATAAAAATGGCTAACAGACACATGAAAAAGTGTTCATCCTCATTAGCCATCAGGGAAATTCTAATCAAAAGCACATTGAGATACCACCTTACATCAGTTAGAATGGCAAAAATCAACAAGGCAAGAAACAGCAAAAGTTGGAGAAGTTGTGGAGAAAGGGGAACCCACTTACACTATTGGTGGGAATGAAAATTGATGCAGCCACTTTGTAAAACAGTGTGGAGGTTCCTCAAAAAGTTAAAAATAGAGCTACCTTATGAGCTAGCAATTTCACTACTGGGTATTCACCCCAAAGATACAGATGTAGTTAAAAGAAGGGCCATATGCACCCCAATGTTCACAGTAGCAATGTCCACAATAGCCAAACTGTGGAAAGAGACAAGATGCCCTTCAACAGATGAATGGATAAAGAAGATATGGTCCATATACACAATGGATTATTACTCAGCCATCAGAAAGGATGAATATCCAACTTTTGCTTCAACAAGGATGGTCCTAGAGGAGATTATGCTGAGTGAAATAAGTCAAACAGAGAAAGTCAATTATCATATGGTGTCACTTATTTATGGAATATAAGGAATAGCATGGAGGACATTAGGAGAAGGGAAAAATGAAGGTGGAGAAATTGGAGTGGGAGAAAAACCATGAGAAACTGTGGACTCCAGGAAACTGAGGGTTTTAGAAGGGAGGGGATGTGGGAGGATGGGTGAGCCTGGTGATGGGTATTAAGGAGGGCACAGATTGCATGGGGCACTGGGTGTGATACGAAAACAATGAATCATGGAACACTACATCAAAAACTAATGATGTGGACGCCTGGGTGGCTCAGTGGGTTAAAGCCTCTGCCTTTGGCTCAGGTCATGATCTCAGAGTTCTGGGATCGAGCCCCGCATCGGGCTCTCTGCTCAGCAGGGAGTCTGCTTCCTCCTCTCTCTCTGCCTGCCTCTCTGCCTACTTGTAATCTCTGTCTGTCAAATAAATAAATAAAATTAAAAAAAAAAAACAACAACTAATGATGTACTGTAGGGTGACTAACATAACACAATAAAAAGAAAAAAATTAAAAAATTAAGTATTCAGATTGACTACTTTTGCAAGTTCATTGTTGTCTATAGTTCTTCCTGTTTGTTGTTGTTGTTGTTATTTACATATCATTCTGGAAAACCACTCCTACTTTGATGTAAATGAATTTTTGGTTCTTGTTCTCAAGTCCTAAAAAGTATAACAAAAAGAAACTACTAGATTTCATTGTAGCAAGGAAGATTCTGGATGGAGAAAAATTGTGGGCCATCAAAATGATGAAGCCCTGGATAGCTAAAGATGATGGTAGAGTTCTTACAGAAGGTAGTTAGAGATCTGACCCATATATTTCCTGTGAGGGCCTGAGATCTCTTCCTGCTCTGCTAATCTGTTGACCTTAAGAGACTCTTGTATTCACAAGCAGCTTCCCTGGCAGTTTTTACTCTTTACTCCTCCTGCTCTGGGCTGGGACATTGTCTACTTCTTTTCTACTTTTTCCCCTGAGGAGCTTTATCATTTGTTCACGCTACTCTATACTACTCTTCCTGATTGTTCCAAAATTTCTTTGTTCCAAAAAAATCAAATCCTTCCTTACACTTATTTCTAAATTATCTTCCCCCCAGAAAATAAATATTTCCATAGTACTCTTTCCATCAGCCTTTTTAAAAGTATCATCTTGACATTTTTTTTCTTTCCATCTTTAGTGCTTTTCCCCAATTTCCTCCAATTTTCTTCAGTTGTGCCATATTTCTTTGGGTGATCTTAGAGGAAATTGAGAAAACAGAAGTTCTAGTACCATGGAGAAAAATCATGTTTATTAAATGGAAGAAGAAAGAAGAGGGAGAGGGGTTGTAATGATAGTATTGGAAAAGGGGAAAGAACTCATCTCTAAGAAAGACCCAATGAATTAAGAGAAGGACAACAGAACAAAAGGGTCAGCACCCTTTGGGCTAACATCATGTCGTTCTTCCTCCATAGGCAGTGGATGGAAGACAAAAGCCAAACTACGAGCCCAGGTTTTTAGAAACAAGTTAGCAGAGGGTCAGGTCAAATTTTCAGAGTCGTGTAAAAACAATGCTCTTTTAAAAGATATACATTATCTGACAATAAACACTGTGCAAATCTCATCAAAAAATATGTGTATATATTTCTTTTGATACTGTCGGAATTTCCGTAATAAGAGACCTCAAAGAGGTTTGTGAACAGGTCAGTCTTTTCACAAAGTCCCTCTAATGGGGAAATTGATACTTTAGAGTTGGAGAAAGTCTAGGAGATCATTTGGGGAAACTGAAGGCCAGGGAGGTTAAATTATATTTCCAAGACCTGTCCATCAGGACTGGCTCGGCATGCTTTCCATGATACTTCCCTACCACTGTCTCCGTTACACTAATGTTACAATTAAAGAGAAAAAGAAACCAACAGTGATATTAGCCTGAGTTCTGGGGCACTACTATTGTTAAATACCTACACATCCCGGGCACTGGTGCTTGGTGGAATGTGTCATGGGCAGAACCGCTCAGTGTCCTATCCCTATTGCCTCATCCAGCTCTTCAGAGCAGTGACCAGCTCATCCAGTTCTGCCTCAAAATTTCACATCAATGTGCACGTGCTTGTGTGTGTGTGTTTACTGGACTGTCCAACCTAAAAACAGATCAACAGACTTCCTTATTCTTTATTCCAGGAGAAAAGTTATGAGCAATTCTTTCTTTACACATTTTGTGGGACTGTTGCATTGTGATGTGGTAATGTTACCTTCTCCGGGATTAAGTTGAAGACTGAAACAAAGTGGAAAGCTCTGCTCTGGCTGTCAGAAGGTACACGTTCTTTTGCCGGCTCTGTTGCTAACTCTGATCCTCGGAAAGTCCGTTACCACCGCTGGTCCTCGGTGTTCTAATCTGAAAACTATGGAGGTTGAAGGAATCTTTAAGATTCCCTTCCCTTCTAAGAGTCTGTGATTCTGAGTGGAGGCAGCACTTGGCAAGTCTTTTCCAGGGTTTAGCACAAATCCTTCCAGAGTGCCTCCTGAGCATTGTCAATGAACAGAGTTCATTCTGCATACATAACTGGATAAAGAATTGGGCTCAATAAAGAGTTAGCTCTTGGGGCACCTGGATGGTGCAGTGGGTTAAGCATCTGACCTTTGGTTTGGGCTCAGGTGGTGATTTCAGGTCGTGGAGAATCGAACTCCATGTCGGGCTCTGCACTAAATGGGGGGAGGTGTGTCTGTTTCAGATTCTCTCTCTCTTCCTCTCAGCCTCTCACCCATCTCTCTTTCTCTTTCTAAAATAAATAAATAAATCTTTAAAAAAGTCAGCTCTTAATGTTGAAGTCTCGGGATATTAGTTCTGTGATTTTATGACCTAGCATCTGATGAGTCATCTTCCCAGAAACGTGCAAACCTGGAAATTTGCTGCTCAGATATCCTTGGAGGCACACTTTTGCCTTTATCAATTTCTGATGTTTTCAAAATGCAGAGGTACTATTTTGATGACCAATATATGAGGCGGCTTAGAGTAAGAATGCTTTCCTTCCATCAGACCTGACCATTTCCCTTTTGTGTGCTATGGGCTCGCGGCAGGAGCTTGTGCTCAAAGAAGTACACGAGGGCTCCAGTCTTTGAAGTGGCTACAGAAGATCTCTGCAGCACAGAAGCCAGCAGTTTATAAACAATAATTTGTGTCTACTTACCAGGCATTTTTTCCTTCCCTGAACCACTTTATTCCATAGAGAGTAAATTTGGAGCAAGCTAAGAGACACTTCAAAGTCTCAAATGCAGAATATTTACTCATGTCAAGACTTCTGGTTCAGATGAAACCAGCTCTTTGGATGTCTGAGTACTTTTCTTTAAAGAATCCTCTATATCAACTCTTGCTCCTTTTTCCACTTGGATATACAGCTCTGGGAGCTCTGACCAGCAACTTAATTTATTTCTCTTTTATGGAACACCTTAAGCATATTTATTTGCTCAGAGTTCCCTTATTTTGATAAATGTGGTAAACATGCCATTCTTTCTCTTAGAAAGTGCTATGTTCTAGCCGCTGATGATGATAACTCTTTAGGTTTTAAAGCTGATCTACTTGCTGACCCTTCCCTATTCTGTCCCTTTGAAAGTTGAGAAAATTATATAGCAGAGTGTTGGGAGAATAAATTCCTTCATATGTAAGAAATTTGTTTAAAGAGTATATGTGCAGAAATAAATGTTCTAATCACTATTATTTCAAAACACTTCTGAATAAATATATATCTACATATGTACATGAAACACTCAGATAAACTCATATATGTATTCATATGACTTATTTTAATCTTTGGGAATCACCCACTAGTTTTGTATTTGTAATTATAATTTGAAATTAATATATACCTGAAGAGTTCTGTGTTCACAATTAAAAATCACCCTTTGTAGTTTTTTACCTTGACTAACCTTAACATCTCTCTCTCTCTGGAAAAGGAGGAGAGCCACTTACTGATCCCTCGCTGCCCCCTACAGTATGAAATTCCTACTGAGATAAACTCGTCACAACTTGAAAAATGCAGGCACAAATCAACAGCCACCAGTACCATTTGGAAAGCTTCATTTAGAGGTTTAGAAATAAACCACAGAAGAATACTAAAAAGGATATCCTTGCATAATTCTGTTGAAAGTATGTACTAACCATTACGAGCCATTCAGCACTCATGGATATGCCAAGTGTGGTACAATGATCAGGTGCTTTGACTCAGAAATTCCACTTGTGGAACTCAGTCCTAAGGAAGTAATCCTAAGATGGAAAAAGTTTTATGCATCGGGTTGCTCTTCACCGTGTTATTTGTAACAGTGAAAAATTATCTAGAGACAATCTAAGTAGGAGAATGTTTAAATAATCCACAGAATATTGTGTAGCCGGTAAAAAAAAAAATCATGCCTACAGAATATGGAATAACATGGGAAACTATCCTTAAGCAAACAACAAACAAAAAAGGGCACAAATTGTTGCTTGAATGGAAAAACACTAGATGGAAAAACACCAAAATGTTAGCATTTTCTTATGTGAGTTAACTGTACATGGCTTCCCCTCTCCCACTCTTCCTTCTCTGTTTCTGTATTTTCCAAAGACTTTTAGAGGGTGTACTAATTTATGATGGAAAAAAGTAATGAACTTAAAATAAAACTCTATGAGGATTCATAAAAAGAAATAGTTATACCCAGGAAATTAAGTACTGCAAACTCTAATGAAGTCCAGTTTATGTAACTGAATGAGTAATGGGTTTTGCAAGTTATAATTACTACAAAGACAGTTCACAGTGTAAAACCCTCAATTTGTAACAGCAAGACAAAATCTCCGACTCGGTTCCTCAGTTCTTTGTAAAGAGCCAAGCAAAGAATAAACATTATGAATATCTAGAAAGGAACTACTATTTGAAGAAGGTCTTAAAAGGTGAATACTACTAGTAATAATCATTAATAAAAAGATCTTAAAAGGTAAATATGAGTAATATGTATCAGTTGTATTAATACAGCTGTCTGGTCTACCTGCCTCAGAGCTAAACTCCTAAAATCAGTTTATTAGTCAAATTGAAATCAAGCTAATAGGAAACCTGATAAAAGTTGCCTAAAATAGATTTTGGTAGATTTGACTGGCATTATTCAGGCAAAAAGTATTCTGAAAAGTTAATTCTGCTCAAAGTTTGTTTTATTTTTTGTTACAATTAATGGTACTGTCCAAGTTATTTTCCTTCTGTGATTTGAATTCAAACACAGAACCAAGAACAAAGCTGGAATGATAATGACTAATAAATCACAGACATTTTAGAACTGAAAGGAACCCTTTATTTTACAGATGAGAAAGAAAATGAACCACTTTTCTGAGGTCCCACATAGATGGTGTGGGAGCCGAGCAAGGAGCCGGGTCTCCTGAGTGTGATGCTCTGAGTTCAGAGACTGGGACGCTTTTTTTTTTTTTTTTTTTATGCCATCACTTAACGGTGGAATTTGGGCACCTGGCCAGCACACTCCCTAGCCTGGGATCTGGCTGATTACCTTTCTTTGGCTTCATGGCTCCCTCTTAGCACTAACAGCTCATTAATACAAAAGGAAGAAAAGACCCCACTTTTTTAGTGTCGACTATGTGTCAAGTACTTTGTACATATTATGCCACTGCGTTTTGCTGCCAGTGTAAGAAGTAAATTAATGATTTCCTTTCAGCACTTGAAGAAACCAAGGCCCCAAGCATTTAAGTTGATCAAGATTTCACCCATGTTGCCGTTCACTTCTCTTTGAATGTCACTTCTCCTCCTGTTAGGCAGCTAAGACAGAGAAAACAGTGTATTAGAGCTCTCCAGAAAGAATCAATATGATAGATGTAGAGAGATAGACTAATAATAAATGGACAGATAGAGATATAAAGGAGGTAGATAGATACATAATAAGGAATTGGTTCGTGTGATTATGCTGGGGAGCCTGAGATCTGCAGCTGGCAAGCTGAAGACTGAGAAGAGGTAGTGGTATAAGTACCAGTCTGAAAGCAGGCAGGCTCAAGACCCAGGAGAGCCAGTGTTTAGCTTGCAGGCAGTCAGGCAGAAGGAGTTCACTCTTGCTCATGGGAGGGTCAGCCTTTTTGTTCCCTTCAGGCCTTCACCTGATCAGAGGAGGCCCATCCACACTGGGGTGCACCACATGCCTTCACTTTACCAATTCAAATGTTAATCTCATCCAAAAAACACCCTCACAGATGTATCCTGAATAATGTCTGACCAAATGTCTGGACACCTGATGGCCCAGTCAAGTGGACACGTAACATTAACCATCATATATCCTGTTCTCTGGTGCAGTCAGGGCCTGGATGAGGGAGAAGTGATCAAGGTACACCGAGTGTAAATTTATGGAGGCGCTCACTCCTAGGTTCACACAGGCACCGGAGTGTTTTGCTTGTCTGACTCCCCCTAGTGCTGGCCCCATGCCCCACTCAAAAGGGCAGATTCAATCACCTCCCTTAACGTGAAGGGTTTTATATTAAGGGGGAAACTTTCTACAATCATGTAAATACCAGTCTAGTAAAGTCTTGGCTATGCAGAGTTTCTCAAGGAACTGATGGCAACAGATATCTGAAATACCAAGTATGAAAACAGATGAAGGGTAATTATTTTTACACTTACCGTGGCATGGAATGGTAACCCACTTACATTCTCCACTGAGAAGGGTTCCATATCATTAAAATAGGTATTTATCAAATGGGCCTTTATTTATTTTTATCAAAAGGCAAAAGTGTTTCTATAAAATTACAAATGCAAATCTTTTCATGCGTTATAAAGGAATGCACAGCTATTAAAGATCAGGTTTGAGTTATTTTACTTTGGGCTAAAGGCCATTTCATTGCAAATTATCACAGTTATTCCTCATATTTAATTATCTACACAGTCAGCAATGCATGACTTTTCAGTTATTAGGACTGATGAACTCAATAGACAAATGAAAGCATGTTTCAAACTATTAAGTGCAATACAGAAAGGTGTCACTGTTATTAATGATAGAAAACTCTTACCTTAATTCAAGAGAGCTGTACCAATTTGCATAGTCTCCCTCACTGAGTAAATGTTCCCTTAAACCCTAGACAACATAGGACAGGCAACGATAACTCTCCAAATTCAAGCCTGCTGATACCCAAGAAATCAGATACATTTAATGACCAAATTTTGGGAACCAGAGACAATCAGCCAGTCTGGAGTCAAATGGACTTTGTATTCGTTCCATTTAGCTTCTAAGCGAGATCTTGACTTAGTTAATCTGGTATCTGCCTTGTAAGGTAGAACACTCTAAATGAAGCTGCTTCATTAAAAATTGATTTGGGGGGCGCCTGGGTGGCTCAATCGGTTAAAGCCTCTGCCTTCGGCTCAGGCCATGATCTCAGGGTCCTGGGATTGAGCCCCACATTGGGCTCTCTGCTCAGCAGGGAGCCTGCTTCCTCCTCTCTCTCTCTACCTGCCTCTCTGCCTATGATCTCTCTTTCTCTGTGTCAAATAAATAAATAAAAATAAAATCCTTAAAAAAATTGATTTGGATCAACAGATCAGCCTACTCTTGTGTGACACAGAAGTGAAATAATATATATTTCCATATCCCTACTTTGGCATCCAACAGCCAGGGTTCACACCCAGGCTCTACAAATGACTAAGGTATGATCCTGGAAAAGTTACCTAATTTCTCAGCACCTCAGCCTTCTCATATGTTTTATTTTTTAAAGATTTTATTTATTTATTTATTTAACAGAGAGAGAGAGAGAGAGAAAGAGACAGTGAGAGAGGGAACACAAGCAGGGAGAATGGGAGAGGGAGAAGCAGGCTTCCCGCAGATCCCAATACGGGGCTCGATCCCAAGACGGTGAGACCATGACCTGAGCCAAAGGCAGACACTTAATGACTGAGCCACCCAGGTGCCCCTTCTCATGTGTTTCGATGGAGATAAAAATAGTATCTTCAGGTCACAGACTTGGTCCAAGAATGAAATTAGGTAATCCATATAAATTACTTAGAATAGGGGCTGGCTCATGGTAAATAGCTCATCAATGACAGTTCTTGTTATTAGGTTAAATCACATGATATTTAACCATTTTAACCCACTACAAATTACAATGTCAAGTGAGTTCACTTAATATTTACAAAAGCCATGCTATTTCAGCCTCCTTTAAGAGTGTCAGCTCTTATCGGTCAGCATCCTTATCTAACTCATGTTCTACAGCACACGGTGTGCGTGCAATAGACTCTCTAAAGAATAAAGATCTGATTCAGGAAAAACATCTTTGTTTTAAAGAGCTCAGGTTGCAGTTTCCTGATGGATTCTGGAGTCAGATTACCTGAGTTTAAATCCTGGCCCCACTACCCACTAGTCGTGTGACCTTAGGCAAGTTACATTACGTTTTTGTGACCCAGTTGCCATTTCTGTAAAGTTGGGAATATTTGTAGCGCTTATCTCGTAGGTTGTTGAGTTAAACTAGATAGTGAGGAAAAGTGATCATTAGCACAATGGCTGGCACATAGAATACCTTATTAAGTGTTAGTTATTTTCCTTTTTCTCTTCCCCTCTTCCCTTCTTCTCTAGTTTATCACACAAGTTATTTATTTATTTATTTATTTATTTATTTATTTATTTATTTGACAGAGAGAGATCACAAGTAGACAGAGAGGCAGGCAGGCTCCCTGCTGAGCAGAGAGCCCGATGCGGGACTCGATCCCAGGACCCAGAGATCATGACCTGAGCCGAAGGCAGCGGCTTAACCCACTGAGCCACCCAGGCGCCCCTATCACACACAAGTTTTATAAACTAAAAGATGATTTCACAGTTCTAGAAGTAATCTCTTATTCTAGCAATGAACTCTCTTCTCATCAGAATATAAAGAGTAGAGGGGCGCCTGGGTGGCCCAGTGGGTTAAAGCTTCTGCCTTTGCCTGTGGCTCGGGTCATGGTCCCAGGGTCCTGGGATCCAGCCCCGCGTCGGACTCTCTGCTCCACAGGGAGCCTGCTTCCTCCCCCCTCTCTCTCTCTGCCTGCCTCTCTGCCTGCTTGTTATCTCTCTCTCTCTCTCTCTCTAAAATAAATAAAATCTTAAAAAAAAAAATTAAAAAAAAAAAAAAAAGTATTGAGGAACATCTGCCCTAGTAAGTTCCATGTCACCAAGCATGTTCAACTAGGAGTTGAGAGACCATGATTCAGGGATGCTTCAGAAAAAGTTGGGCTTGATGGGGTAGAGGAGCTTTGGGATCTCTTCTAACACTGTTATTCTGCTGACACCTAAAGATACAGCCAGGGAAGGCAAAGAAAACACTGTATGAATATGGAGAGATATTCAAAGCTTGACTCCAGCCTGAAATAGAGCAATTGTTTAAAAGGAGGAAATAGAAAATATATGTAAAATGAAATCATTCACATTTGAAGTTATTTAGGATGAGTTCTCAAATCTATGCTGAGTCTTAATGGTTTCAGCGACAAGGAATTTGAAACGGTTTTTTTTCCCTAACTAACTCAATATATAAATGGTCCATTGAAATGAGTTATGTCAGATCATAGTATCCCACAAATTGGTCTCTGTTAGACAGAGAGCACCCACCCCAACAGGCTTAAGAACTGTTGAGGGGTAAAATTCCACAAGAAATAACTTTTACATTGCCACCTGCTGGCTACTGCTGAGAGTGACAGCAATATAAATACAATTTCAAAGTCTTAATCAAGTTCCAACTGGAAACAGGAATATTGGTTGAAGTTACAAGTGACAGGAATCAAATAGCTTCTCTAAGTCCTCAAAAGGTAGATATCAGAGTAATTTTACAAGTTTATTGGGGATCCATCTGGGTATTGCCTTAAGTAGGAGATAATCTGTGTGGACTTGACTTCAGATGTGAATCACCTCCCTGGGGGGTGCACCCATGACTAATACTAAACAGTCCTTGTAAACAAGACATACAAACAAACCCTATGGCACAGGTTTATTCAGGACTATCTTCAGCCCACACAGACCATTTCCTCAAGAGTAGTTCTAGATGCTTAATTCTGGAGCGATGATGTTCTCTGTCACCTAGTGGTATAGTGACACCTGTCATGTTCATTTCCAAAACAATAGTAATAATAATGGCAAGTAGGAGGCAGAATACATGAGGTCAAACTATCTCGAGTACATGAAAGCCATGAAGGTAAGCATATATTGCAAGTGTGCATATATTAGTTTTATAGGTTTCAGGCTATACCCTGAAGAACACCAGGAACCCTATGTAGGTTAACTCATAACTCTCCCATCAGAGTTATGCACCTTTTTCATCTTATAATTATAACACATTTAATATTGCACTGTTGTTGTTTTGTTCATCTCTGTTGTGACACTAGGCTGAGGCCAAGCTTGATCTCCTTGAGGGTAATCTTCATATACAATTTACATACGTATATATTTTAGCACTCAGCACAAGCTTTGGCATTAGGTAAGTCCTCAGCTATTTACTGAGTTGAGGTCAAAATAAGGAAGGAAGGAAGGGAGGTCCAGAAGAAGTCCCCCAGATCTCCAAAATCAGTCTTTCTATTCTACATCTCATATCTTCGCTCTAGACTCAAATTTCCAAATTCATACCAGACTCTGCCATCTGAATGTTCAGCAGAAAATTCGTGTTCAAGAATTTCCAAATGGGCCGCACTGCTTTTGTACCGCAAACTATTCTGCTCTTGCTCCTATAATTACTTTCTCAGTTAAGACATAACTATCCAAGCATCTGTCCATCCATCTTGGGAGTCATCCTCTAGTCCCTCATTTCCAAAACACCCTCGTGTCAATTATACTGACAGATATCTCTGGAATCTGCTCCTTACCCCCCTCTCCTCACTGCCCACCTTCTTTCACGCTCTTGTCACCTGGGAATGTCGTAAATAATTTCCTAATTGGGTCCTAGTCCTCGGCCAGGAACCCCAGCATCTACCGTTCCTCTGCTACCAAAATTATCTTTCCACCAAAGTCTGCTTTCATGCAGACATGACATTACCATCTACGTTATTATGCTATTTTCTGTAAGACAAGTCAACTATGGCATACAGAAATCATAATCTTCCCAAGCTTTTGGGGACTGATAATCCTTCTCCAAATATACACTGATTTTGTAATCTTGTGTACTTTCCTCTGGGTCATTCAGTATACATAGAATGCCTCATCCAGCCCCACCTGCCTAGGTCACTCTCTGCCTACTGAACATTTTTCATGACCCAGGTTAGATGTTACCTCTTCTGTGATATCTTCTTTGGAATATAAGTAATTGTAAATTTACCCGATCAATGGCAAAACCCTCTGGCTTTATGCTCCCACAGCACTTCTCTTAGGGCATTTAATGAGGGTCACCTAGTCCACATAAAGGTTCTGTGCAAATTAAGTAGAAATGTCCCCTCTGGACAGAGGTAGCTCTGTGGCACACTATCAGACCTGACAAGTGAAGTGAGCTGGATTTCACTTCGGGCAGGTTAAACTTGCCACTTTGGTCGGGTTACCTTATGCAACAACAAAAAAATCCCGTCCAACCATACATGTAGGCCCTGAGAACTCAACCCAATTACTGCCTTCTATGCCAGTCTTCACCACCACCTGGCAGATTCCTAGAAAGCAGTTAGATCAATTAGAATTTGTATTCTCAGAACCTAACACATAATAAGCTTTGATAAATGTTCTTTGAATTGTTATTTTCTAAGTGAGAAGACATTCCAGAAGTTTGTCACAGAGAGATCTCTGAAGTATAAAGCCATATATACTGCATGGTCTTGGGCAAATAATTTGACTTCCTTGTGCCCTAGTTTCCTCATTTTATAAACTGGGGATCATACTAGTGCTTAACTCATGCCGTCTGTGAAGATCTGATGAGAGACTATTAGCAAAGTGATGGGCCAAGAGTATGTGTTACACAAGTATTGACAATTATCATCAACGTTGAATAAATAAAAGAGTATTCTGAGATGAACCTCTTTAAATTTGACAATAAATAAGACAAATTTGGAGGAAGAATCTTTCTAAATCTGTTCTTAAAAAAAAACAGAGACAGTTACCACAATTTGAATGAAGGTATTACCATTAATGTTAAATGATTGAAGATATTTTACTTAAGAGATAGAATCATAGTATTTTAGAATTTGGAAGGCACTTAGAGGTAATCCAAACTGCTTCTCTTATAGATAAAAGAACTGGGTTAACTGACCTTTCTATCGGTTCTACTATTTCTCCCTCTGGCTCTTCCCAAACATCCAGCCTCTTCTCCTCACAAACACACACATGGCGTCCCCAGACCGGGCCCCCAATATTTTTGGTTGCGTACATTCAGCGCCTTCTAGGGCACCATTAGCCTCTCCTAGAATGCGCTTTCACATCTCCTTTGCCTCTGTCTGGAATAGCCCTCCTCCCTACACCTGACTCCTGTCTCAGCTGATTACACAGCTTTAAGTCCCAGTTCAATTGTTGTATCTTCTCTAGCAAAGCCTTCCCCTCCCTCCTCAGCCAAAGTTAGCTGTTACCTCCTCTGTGTTCCCATTCTGTTCATACCTCTGTTTAGCACTTATCAGAGCAAGGGCTTCGAATCTCAGCTGTCTAGGTTTGAATTCCAGCTCTGTCACTTACTACCTATGTGTCTCTTGCTCCTCTCTGCCTCAGTTGCTTTATCTATTGAATGGGAATAATAATGGGATCTACCTTATATATTAATTCATTCAACAAATAGTTATCAACTGCTTATCATGTGTCAGACACTGTTGTAGGACCTGGAGTACTTACATGGTGAGTAAGACAAAGTCTTTGTTCTCATGAGCTTACATCGAATGGGAGCGTTGAACAATTATAATCAAATATAATTAGGTTCAATCATTATTCTAAGGACCATAAAAATATACAGTAGAGAAGTAGACTCAAGAGTAATGAGGGTAGTGGTGGTTGTTTTATAGAGGTGAGGCAGGGGAAAGTATGTTAGAGGAGGTGAAATTTGATTGCACATGGGGGAAATGAGTGAGCAAGACACACAGAAATCTAGCAGCAGTGAATTCTAGGCAGAGACAACTTCATGTGCAAAGGCCCTGGGGCAGGAAGGACGAGTTTGGGGGTAGGGGGCAAAGGCTAACAGTTAATGAAGCAGATAGTGGAGGAAATGTGATGCTCTTTATTCCTAGCACCAAGATTTTTGGATTTTTTTCTCCTAAATATTGCCCTAATCTATTTTCCTCTTCCTTCATCCCTGATCTTGTATCCTATTATCTTTGATTTCTCTCCTTGCAGTCAAGCACCCTCCAAGTTATTTTCTATCCCATGACACGAGGATCTAAATATGTAATCTGATGCTACTGTCCTCTGCTTAATACTTTTTCATGAACTGACTCCACATTGTCTGTAGAGTAAATCCCAGATGCATTACCATGCTGGACAAAGTCCTCTAGGACTTAGCCCCTGCCAACCTCTTTACTTCCTACTTGCACATACACGCCAGTCACACCAAAGTATTGGTTCCCAGATAATGTCTTTCTGGTCTCTATATTTGCCTTAAGCTGTTTCCTTTCCCTAAAAACTATCCCCTCTTCCATATTTTTTCTTGGCTAACTCAATAGTCAGACTCAGCTCTGGAGTTACTTCTCCTCTGTGCTCTCACTATATCCTGGGAATGTCCTAGTGTTGCTACAGTACCACTTCCCAGCAATTATTAGGATGATCTGTTTGTCTATATCTGCCTCTCTGGTTAGCTTCCAGTTTTCTCAAGGGCAAAGAATTGGTCCTTGATCATATTTTGCCTCCCCAGGATGTGAGTTGTGTTCTGTCCGAGAGCCTCAGAGCAAGAACTGTGTTCATGCCCTTCCTCATATTATCAGCTAAGAAGTCAATCCTGAATCTGTCCCATCTCAGGCTCACACAGATGTAGCTGCTCTATGAGATTGAAAAGGTAAATGCATTGCAAAAGATGCTGACAATTTTCAAGATTCTTTAATCACGTTCATCTATAAAATTCAAAAAGAAGACAAAATCCACATGTTTGCCTGAGAAAAAAGAGAGCAGAAATTGTCCTATGACTTTAGAAGGTTTTTAAAAAAGATTTATTTTATTTGTTTATTTGAGAGAAAGTGTGTGCATGCGTGTGTGTGTGCGCGTGTACGCATGCACATATTTGCTGGAGGGGAGAGCAAGGGCAGAGAGAGGCTCTCAAGCAGACTTCCCACGTAGCACGGAGCCACACACAGGGCTCAATTCCACGATCCTGAGATCATGACCTGAGATGTTATCAAGAGTTGGATGCCTAACAGACTGAGCCACCCGGGAGCCCCTGACTTTAGAGTTTTAACTATAAGTTTTAAAAGAAAGTCAAATACTTGAAGAAGCAGGCTTATTTTAAGTAAATCTATGTCCAGTGTCCACTTATCATTTAAATGGAAGCATCGCCTGCCAGATATAATTTCTATACTGTTGTTATACTTTTCTTGATACTTAGAAAGGTATGGGAGTAGAATACAGATGCTAAATCAATTCTTTCACAAATCAACATATTATTGTCCTTTTTAAGCTTCTTTTTACTTAAATTCAAAGTTCTAGTTCTATTAGAAAATTAAATTGATTTTCTAAAAAGTTCTATGCACTTGCAAAATGCCATTTTTTATAGTTCTGTGCTTTATTTGCCAAAAATAATTTAACCTGGAGCTGAGACTAATCATCACAAAATTTTCCAAAAGTTTAATAAGAAAAAAGAGCTAATTGATGATTGTAGAAAAGCCACTGTCCACCCAACACAAAAACCAAAGATTTATTTAGTATATCCCTGGGACAAACCTGCAAAATGTTGTCTATTGTTTTCACAACAGAGAAGAAAGAAATCTCCCTGAATTGTTTCTACCTTCTTCTCCTCCCCCATAATAATTCTCCATTATTTGACTTTGATGTCCCCTTCACTGAATTTCTGTTACCTCTCAGAGGGGATCCGAGACCCCTCATGATCACCTAGAACATGCCTTCTCCTTTAAGACCTCCATGCACTTGTACATCCTGAACTCTCCACTTGGAAGGTGTTTTTCCTCCCCTGGTGGTCTGATGAAAGCTTCCTCATCCTTCAGGAATTAATTCAGACATCACCTGCTCCGTAAGCTCAGTGAAGAGCTCCTGCCCCTCGTTCCTCCAGGCAGGGAAAAGAGTGGCCTTCTTTGTGTTCTCAATCAATCCTATACTTTCTAACCTCATTTGGATGAGCATGATGGATATTTGCTTCCTAGACTATCAGCTTCCTGAGGGCTGGGACCATGCTTATTCTTCTTTGCATGTCAGTGTCTAGGTTTGTTGATTGACTGAATGCTTGAGGCAGAGAAACACTGCAGGGGAGAACCACTCACCATCCAGGAAGGGTTCACAGCAACGTAACCAAGTTACTCCCAGGCTGGCAAATGGGACAACTTGGTTAACTTATTGCAGCAAAAGAAGTCCTGACTTGCCAATGTCTCCTCCAGATATCCAGCTACAGGATGAAGAACATTTTCACTAAACTCTTAATCCCCAAACTTTTCCTCTCACAACACATCAGGGACATTGAAGAGAAATGAGTTTAATCCAAAGCAAAATGCTTTACTGAATATCATTCCTTTCCACTTCACGACGACAATTTAAAAGATTTTTATTTCTGCAAGGATTCTAAAGTCTAGAATAAATGTAGAGGATAGTGGTGAAGGGCTTGTTTACACACCTTTATACCACCGTGTAAGGAAGACCTAGCAGAGTTTACATTTGTGCCATGTAAATCGCTATAGAACCAGATGTGGCTTACAAGGTACCTTGTAACTCATCTCCTCTAAGCAATAAAGGCTTTTTTTTTTTTTCTGGCAGAAGTTTGAGAAACTTACTGCTGTTTTCTATCAGCACATACAACAGATGGCTGGCACATGCCTGCTTTGCTAAATGAAATGGGCTCTCTGCAAAATTACTCTTTGATCCCTAGTGGCATGTCCACAACACCACAATGCAAAATACCACAGCCTAGCAGAATCTAAACATTAAAAGTTTAAAGCTGTGTTTTTGATATGAGTACCTTCTGAAAAAAATCATGCTCACGGTATGTAAACATATTCACATTCCCACTTTGAAACCATGGACCAGGGGTCAAAAACCGAGGCATTTCCTCCACTGGGTGACAAAAAACACCACTGCAAAGGTATGATGGCAAACCCTAGGAGCAGGAAAGTATCCAACCACTTGGATTGTAACTATCAAAACGATCATAACTCCACTAGGGAAAAAAATGTGGACAGTACACATTAAGGGACTTATATACTAATAATCAGTGTTACCGTAACTTATGGAATTAGAAGAGGATAGTTAAGGTATTTGGCAGTCCTTTGAAGAGGGAGAGGAAGCATTTGAGTTAAAATTCACTTCTCTGTTGCCTTTCTTTCATTTTTTGTCAAGGGGAGAAAAGAGAGAAACATGTTCATACAAGTCTCCTTTCCTCAACCAGTCCAATGGGAAATTGAGACCACAAACTATGGCTAGTTTAATAGGACCAGTGTGACATTGTATCAAACACTATATTGCAAAAACAAGCTCTCTGGAGCTTTAGGGGCATTTAAATGACAGAATTAGATTATCTAGTTCACGTTACGGAAAGATGTCAGGAGAAGGATTCCACTTTTTAAAAAAAATTGCAAAAATATGAGTCAATTCTCAGGAAAATGATTTGTTTTTGACTGTTCTTTTGCCAACAGTACCTTCCTCGGTTTAAAGTTAAATGTGGATGCTGCTGGCTGGAGTCATTCACAAAGACACCACTATCCACATAAAGTTCTTGAGCTTTCCTTATACTTGATCTTGTGTTATTATTGTTCTTGCTTCTGACAGTTTGAAATAATTTGAGAAGTTTTTTAATTGATAGGGAGCTACGAAGGGTTATGAACACATTACTACTCCTTATATATTGATAAATATTGCACTCACTGTGCTTTATCTTCAGCATTTGCAGTATTTTGTTTTCTGTGGTGATACATAACACATTTCTACAGCTTAACTTAATAATCAATTCTTCTAAGATATACATGTGAACCCCTACTTCCCAGGACAGCAGACAAAATTCTCCTCTTCCCTTCCTGTATCCACAATAACACTTTACAGTTTTGTTTTTAAACATCCTGCAATTGAGAAAAATGAGGCTCTATCACTGACTTCTAGCAGCTATAAGAATTGTGACCATCATACATGATAACAAGCTTACTTTAAGATCTGGACCTATTGTTACAGATGGTTAGAACTTGCTTGGTAACCCATGTGGTAGGCTGGAAGTTAATACTGGCTGGCTATCTTCACCCAGAGAATTTCTATTCCATACACACCAATTTCACTCCAACCCTTGCCAACCATCTCAGAAATCCAGGCATTTGGTCACAAGGAGGTTGGAAAACTAGTACAAATGACTCAGCATAAATCCATCACCATGGCTATAAAAAAAAAAAGCGAACATAAAAAGATGCCCAATTAACTGGGTACTAGATTCATAGTATCTTAGCATCTATATGCAGGTGATAGAATATATTACAGTTACTAAAATCAAGTCTATATGATTTTTATAAATAAAAATATATACATATGATCTATAGGAACAAAAAATTTTGGCCTTGAACCAAATTGGTTCATATGGAAATCAGCAGCGGTGTCCTAATATTAGAATTCAGATTTGTCTAACAAAACTTCTCATTAAAGTTTTATTTGAAAGCCATTAGTTTTAGAAAGGGTTATTTTCCAAATAAAATGTTTAATTAGTGCATCATTTAGAAAACCAAAATGGTCACTCATGGCCCCTATCTGTGCCAAGTTTAGAGAAAAATTAGAATAAGGAATGCCTCATTGAAAAATATCAACTATTAAAAGTTATATACAGCAATAAAGAGTATTTTCCCTTAATTACTAAAAATCTTTTGAGCCTAAACCTCTTTAATAGAAATTCTTCTCTGATCTAAAGGCCTTGAAAAAGGGCATGTCAGAAAATGAGTATTTTAAATGGGAGATAAAGTAGAGACAGGGTTTTCCATGGAAAATGAGGATTTCACTGAAAGAGGTCAGGTCATCTAGTTTTAGATAGGAAAGCCTTCCTAGGCAGATTTTTGGGGATCTTGAAAGAAACTGATGAGAATCAGATAAGCATTAGTGAATTATTTGGGCTCCATAGTTATGATCCAGTCATGAAAACCATTTGTTTTACCATTTGGTTGAGTGATGTATGGTATAAAAATGATACCAGATAATAAATACAAGTAAACTATTTATAATGTGGAACATCATGCAAGTTTAAACTCTAAAGTATAGCTTTTTGCACATATTTAATGTAAAATAGTTTTTGAAATTATAAATCAATATACACTACTCATTGTGGAAAAAATAAAAATGTAACATACACAGATGTAACTAATATTGACACCTTGGAGAATCAGAGGTTACAGGTTGAAGATACAGGGTATCAAGTGCAATATTTACCAATATGTAAGGAACATTAATGTGTTCATAACCCTTCCTAGTTCCCTATCATTTAAAAACCTCTAATACATCAGCTGTTTATTCCTATGTTTGCCTATGTATTTTGTAATGGAATCAAGCAGAATATACTGTGATAGGCTGTTGACCTAATCTGTCATGAATATGTTTCTATGGTATTGAGTAGATGTCTAGAATATTCTTTTTTTTTTTTTTTTTTGATGTCTAGAATACTCTTTTTTTTTTATTAAAGATTTTATTTATTTATTTGACAGAGAGAAATCACAAGTAAGCAGAGGGGCAGTCAGAGAGAGAGGAGGAAGCAGGCTCCCTGCTGAGGAGAAAGCCCGATGTGGGGCTCAAACCCAGGACCTGGGATCATGACCTGAGCCGAAGGCAGCAGCTTAACCCACTGAGCCACCCAGGCGCCCCTAGAATACTCTTCTTAATGCTTCATTGTATTCTCCTCCCACTGTCAATGGACTTCTAAATTCTACCTATTTTTACTTTTAAAAAATAGCACAATATGAGGAAGAGTCTTGCACATAAATTTTTATTACTATCCATAATGATTTCCTTAGGATGAATCTCTGGAAGAAAAATTTCCCAGTCAACAGATGTCTAGCAAGCTTTTTGCTATCAGAATCAAATAGCCTTGCACAAAGCCTAACGGGGGCATCAGCCACATATAATAAGCAGGCCCCATTCTCAAAAACATACATACTCAAAACACTCAAAACACTCTTAAAAACTTGACCAACTTGATGTGGGGAAATGAATCGCACTGTAATTTTTATTTGCATTTGTTTGAAGTAGAACATAAAAGTTCTTTCAAATGGCCCCAAGAATACTTTGGGTTAATGGACTAATAATTTATTGGAAAGAGATAACACCTACTGCCTCTAGGTCTTCAATCTTAATGTCAGTTTAACTTTCTCCACGTGCTGCCAAAACACTTTTATATTAAGTTTAAAATTTTGTTAATCAGCTGTGTGTTTTAGCTTGTGTTGAAATCCTAAATGTTTGATATTATTTGGATGAAATAACTAGATAATGGAATGAACTTTTCATTTTCCATGTAGTTGTTTTGATGTGGTTTGGCTTTAGCCAGAGATGCCTTTCAAAATACTTAATTGGCATTGAAGTGATTATTTTTCTCATTTTCAAAATTTCCATGCATTTCAAAAATTATGCTGCTGGAGTCACATAACTTTATTGGGTAAAATAAATAAAATTTAAATAATACTTTTAAATGTCCTGCTATTTGGCAATATTGTGTAGATCCTGCCCGCCTCACTTACCCTCCCAGCTAATTAAAACAGACCCCAGAGTTCATGTAGTTACCTGTGGTAACCTAACCAGAGCAGACTGAACGTAAAAAGCAAGATAACTGAGGTGTTAACATTGCCCTGAGTATTGAGATAATCCACAGAGGCAATCAACACCTAAACAAGAGAGAAAAAGATGCTAGAAGCTTCATCTCCAAGCCAGTTCCAATATCTTCTCTAATCCATTACAAGGGACATTCCTGAGATCAATTCGTGATTCATTTTATACTCAACAATATTTCAGTGCTTACAAACACGTACTATGCTATAAAGCGACAGGGGAGATGACATGGTATTTAAGGCTTTGCTTCAAATTCCATTCTCCAGAAGACAAATGCATATGAGAAATAAATAAATAAGAACTGTTGACATTTTCTGTTTCTCCTACAGTTACCAAAACTTTTCAGTCAGGAAAGGGTGTAAGTTAAGCTATCGTCTAATGGTTCTCATAAATTCATAAAAGTGTAGGTGAAGAAAATATACTTTTCAAAACTAGAGAATTAATATTGATTTCATCTGCCAAGTGATTAAACGCAGATAGATTCAGGTGAAAAGAAAGGAGATGGAAAAAGGCCGTTCATGTTTTATTACCGATTTCGCACTATTCCAAAATCAATTGTCCATAAAGTAGGAAGAGGCAATTATAGGAAGAAAAGGAATAATCTTTAGAGCAATAGAAGCCTCAGTGAACTTATCTACCAAATGGGGGTATTAGAATAAATGGCTTTTCTGTTATGAACCTCAGTGGATCCAAAACATCTATTTCTTTTTTTACAACATGGAAATGTTGATGGGCCTAGATTTGGTTTATTTTGGAAAAAAAAACAAAAAAAAAAAAAAAAAGAGAGAGAACAGACCTGAGGGGAAAAACACATTTAAAATGGTCATGGTCACACCCAAAATATAACAGATAATTAGAGGGACCCAAAGTGGCTTCTCAATTCAAAATAATTACTTTTTATAAAGTGTTTTCTGGATCACATTCTTCATGAAAATAGCCATTTAAGTAAATTTAGAATTAAAAAAAGCCCCCAAAATGTGATTTTAATTATAATTACAATGATTTCCATAGTGGACACATTTTACCAACTCATGAGCAAAAGAAGTTAATACTTATTATTTGTCCCCTAAAGTAAATTCTCCAACTGCACAAAAGAAATTAAATTCACATAATATTTATCCTTCTTTTCTTTCCGAAATTAAAGGTCATTTATGCATTACTGGGACTGTACAAAAGGTAACATACAAAGGATGGTAATGTATTAAGAAATAAAAGAAATATTTCTTCATAAAAATATATTGCAGTTTTCTTTTTGCATACGAAAGTATTTTAAATGGTACTTAAAAAATCAATAGCCTGCAATATTTTACAAATGTTCTTACAGACACTTTTTGAGGCTGTGAACTTCAACCAGAAATATGTAGCCTTTACATTGTTCCAGTGAATAACATTCAAAATTTTTTTCCAAATCACAATGTCAAAAATATTCACAGAGTTTAAAATTTGTCATAAAGTACAAATAATGTCAAAAGTGATTGGCATATACTACAGCAAAGAGTCTTTTAGATATTATGTGTTTTTGTTTTTTTCCATATGTTTTACATATTTTATTCTAGCGTAGATATTATGTTAAATTTTAATGTCAATAATCGTAGAAAGAAGTGACGTTTGTATTTGTGTCTAGCAGACTGAAGAAGACATGGAGTCATATCAAAATAGCAAGCTTAGGAACACTGCTTACCTTTTTCCTTTGGGAATCTTTATGTGACACGTTTAAATAAGCGGAAGTTAATTCTTTATTTGCTTTGGAGATCACATGAGAAATCACTCTTAATGGTTGTAAAAATGCATCAGCCTACACACTACAGAGTATTATTTCTACCTGCCATCAGGCAGTGGAGATATTAAAAGGTAATTTTCTGCACCCTTCCTGATTATCAGTACTTACCTGCCCCGCAGCTTGCCAAGTAAAATTCATGGAATGGATATTGACAGGAATAGCTGGCATTCTCTGTTGTGCTTTTCTGAAATCATGTGTAAAAGGGGCCATTTTCCCTTCGGAAACAATCAAGATATCTTCTTCAAATCCTGGTTTAAAACAAAACAAAACAAAACAAAACCATCAAACGGGGCAGACTTAAAAGAATCCAAACCAGAAAACGCACGCAAAAAGAACACTAAAGAATTGGTATGGGCCACGTCTATACACAAAGCACCTGTCTAGGTACCCACTAATTTTCCTCGGTATGTGATAAGAACAGTGCCAACCACACATGGTTTCAGGAAACGGAGTGGACATAGTCACCGGGTGCTACTAAACGCGGGGTCCACCCCAAAACACAGGGTTGTAGAAACTAGCAACAGCATGATCAGAACTACATCAGCTTAGGTCTCTGGAGACAGAAGTTCCTACGCTTTCAGGTGGAAAAGAGCTGATTAAAAGGTGGAGGGGAGCAACCTTCCTTGAAAATTAAGTTTTAAAAACACACTTAAATGCATGCATCTCCCCTTTAACAGAAGCGCTGGAGAGAGCGGAGACGCAGGTAGCGAACGCAGCGGGCGCGGGAGCCTTACCTATGAGTACTCTCGCCTGGCGAGCATCGATCCACAGGTACAGGCTTTCCTCCCGCGGCTGCCCGACCTCCGCCCGCAGCACCAGCAGGCACGGGAGGATGCTCCACAGCCGGAGCGCGGCGGCGGGGAAGGCGCTTCTCCGGGCCATGCTCCTCCGAACCTCCCTCCCGGTGGCTCTCGCCGCTCAACCTCCTTCTGCCTCACCTACCCAGCCTGCGGCCGCGAAGTCCTCCCTCAGCCGAAGCTGCGCCCGCTTAGACCGCCGGGCGTGCAGCCCCCTGACTCCGGTGCAAGAGAGCCCGCGAGAGCGGAGAGAGGAGGGAGGGGAGTTCGGGCGCCGGCGGGGAGGTGAAGGGGGCGCGGGAGGGAGCGGGGACGGCGGAGACGCAAGACTGGCAAAGCAGGAGATGCCAGCACGCGCCGCGACGCCAACAGCCCCAGGGTTAAATACAGCCCAAGAGGGAAGAGCGGGAAGGGAGGGCGCGAGTGAGGTGCGTGCGAGGAGTGGCGCGACTCAGTCGGCCGCCGCTGGGGGGCGTTGGGGGGCGCGCGCGCTGGCGGCGCGAGACCCTCGGAGGCCGCGTCCACGCCGCGGGGCGCGGGTGCGAGCGCGCGCGGAGGGGGCGCGTGGTGTAGGCGGTTGCCAAGCCCGGCGTGGGGAGGGGCCCCTGGGCGGTCTCTCGCCTCTGCCTTCTACTTGGCGAGGCGTGGCCTGGGGGGAACCCCGAGAACTGACACGCTTGACTTGAGTGAGCGCTGAGGACAGTGATGATAATGCTGATGACGACGACGACAACGACTTCCATTCCCATGCCCGTGCCGAGGCAAGGCGCGTATTCCTTCACTTCTCCCTTTCCGCGCCTCTCGTTTCTCTCTGAGCAGCTCAACGCTGATACTTGGCGCATTCCCATCAGTGTAAAACCCGACCTGCGGTCCTGGGGTGCCCTTGATGGCAGGCGCTGGGCTTGGCTCGGCGCGCAGGGCTTCCATTCCGCACAGACAGTGAAGAAGGTGCTTTCACAGCTCGGGGAGGCTCTTCTCCCTGCTCACCCGGCGGCGCCAGGAAGGGTTCCCCTGGATGCTGGATGACAGGCGTACCTGACGCTGTCGGGGGTAGGACGCTTTAATATTTGCTGAGGTTTCCAGAAACTTGGAGGCACGCGAGGTGGTACTGAAATCACAGGCGCTTGGGGGCAGGACCAAGGTTCTGGCCTTGTCTATGGGAAGAGTAGTTGGCTGGCAGTGGGCTGTAGTCTAACAGAGCCACGCGACCTCAGCAAAAGGGACTTAACTTGCCCCCTGCTTAATCCCTTGGCTATGCAAAGAAAATGGAAGCAAAAGGTAAAAAAAACAAAAACAAAAGCAATACTTAGAAAGATTTCAGACTCAGAAAAAGGTTGTTTACTTCTCTTTGTTCTTTAGCACCCAGATGCTGCAACAAATGTCCAAGGATCAAGTGTCCAGGGTGTGGTGTTTCACTCAGTCCTTTGTAGAGTGGTGGACACCTCAAGAGGGGAAAACAAACAGAAACAACAGAAGAAAAGCCGAATTTGTGCATGCATTAAGTTAAGTAACTGTTAGGTCATGAGCAGTTACTAAAAAGAAAAGAATATGTATTTCCAGTTATGAAGTATTTTCAACTTTACAACTGTTGATCTTTACAAGTAATTAGACAAGATGTCTAATTATGACTGATTTGAACTTGCAGCGTCAAACTTTATAAGTACTTTAAAGTGCTTTCTTGGGGTGCCTGGGTGGCTCAGTGGGTTAAGCCTCTGCCTTCGGCTCAGGTCATGATCTCAGGGTCCTGGGATGGAGCCCTGCATGGGTATCTCTGCTCAGCAGGGAGCCTGCTTCCCCCCTCTCTCTGCCTACGTGTGATCTCTCTCTCTGTGTCTAAAAAATAAAATAAAATAAAAATTGAAGTGCCTTTTTAATCCTCAACTCTTTTAAATAGGTACTGTTATTATTTCCATTTTACTGTTGGGAAGCACGGTTCCCAAAAGCCCAGCAAGTTGCTTGTGTTACCCAGCTGGTAAGGGGGCAGAATCAGGGTTCAAACCCAAGCACCCTGATTTAAGAGTCCATTCTTTTAGTCACTACACTTCGTACTGATAAGTAAATCATAATTAGATCCCAAGCCTCACAGAGATTCTTTCTTTAAAATAAATATATTTACCTCTTTTCAAACATTTTATTAATTTTGAATTCATTTCAGTAACTATTCCTTTATATAGTGTATTCACATACATTAGGCAACCTTTAGAGTCCTTCGACATTTCAATGCCAATTGTCTCCCAATTAAAGATAATTTTAAAACACAATAGACATTTCCTTTGATTCCTGAAAGTGTGGTCTTAATTGAAACTTTTTTCTCTTAGCTGCGCTCAAACCCCTATGGCTCTTGGTGCAAGGACGCCCTCTACAGGCTGTTATAATCAAA
This sequence comes from Lutra lutra, assembly GCF_902655055.1. Lineage (NCBI taxonomy): Eukaryota > Metazoa > Chordata > Mammalia > Carnivora > Mustelidae > Lutra > Lutra lutra. The sequence continues at coordinate 92,946,798 of NC_062285.1, forward strand.
TACTAAGTAGGAAATACTCATAAAATGCACTTTTCGGTAGAGAAAAAGAGGGGCTAAATTCTCTCCTCATTCAACTTCCTCTGGGTAAGGTCCCCTCTATTCACTTCTCCTTAGCAGTGGACACTTACAAAAAGTTAGATTAATTGTAGTTGGAAAACCATACTATTTTTAAAAATCTTGAACTCCTTGGGTTTTAAAGGGAAGGAAAAAACATATGGTATATGCCAGTCATACTATTTCCAAGAGTAACAGGGTGTATCTTTTTTGGGAGGGAAGGGCTACTGAAGACCTAAGTCAGGCTTGACTCTCTGTTGTTAAGGAGCAAAATGGCTTTTTCATTTAGAATGCGGTCATGTTTCCAGTTTCTGTATTAAAGGTAAGAATATGTATTTGCAAATGATAAAAATTTGGAAATAATGTGCCAGGTGGTATTACAAATCAACCTCATTCAGTATGAAAATTCTACCATTTATTGGCGGCTCAGTGGGTAGAATTTACAGTTGAGAGACCTCACATTACCTCATCCAGGTGATCAAGGTCAACATCAACCAGGATAGGTCATATTGATAATATGTGTACCCTTGGTATGTTTTGAGAATGGCACTTTATCTATGTGGCCTTATCCTGAAAACCCATAACTTCTGTTTAATAGTGAGAAAAATATCAGAAAAACCAAGGATATTTTGAAAAATACCTGAACGATAATCCTTGAAACTGTCAAGGTCATCAAAACCAAGGAAAATCTGTGAAATTGCTCCAGTCAAAAGGAGACTAAGGACACATGAAAACTAAATGTAATGTGAAATCCCAGATGGGATCCTGGAACAGAAAAAGGATATCAGATAAAATTAAAGAAATCTGAATAAATTAATATTAATGTATCAATATTGGCTCCTTAATTGTAACAATTTACTGTACTAGTATTACGGGAACATGAGTATGAGGGTAGACAAGAGCTCTCTAAACTATCTTTGCCATTTTTCTGTAAATCTAAAACTATTCTAAAATATAGTTTATTTTGAAAAGAAAAGGTGAAGACCTAAGTACATCCCAAAAGATTTGACTAGCTGACATTGAAAATCAGAAGATTTCTCATAAAATTTGGATTTCTAGCTTCTCCAGACTTTTCCAGGCTTCTCATGACTTCTTCAAGGAAAATTTAGAGATCTGGCAATATTCCTCCCTTACAAGGGGACGTGTGGGAGTGGTGGTGTGAGTCGTGGCTGCCATTCAAACGGGCCTCTGCTTCTGACAGTTCTAACACTCTTCTGTTGAACCTGTTTCACTCATTTACTTGACTTGCTGGGCTTCTGTAGGGTTCTGAGTTTGCTACTCTTGGACTAGAGGAGAGGCCATGGGATGGAGGGGGAAGGTGCCTGAGGGGGCTGAAATCAGCACTCATCCTAGAAGTGCTGTTGTGTGGGAAAGCCTGCAATAGAGAAGGATCTTGTCAGTACCCAGCCACCCACTTGCCAGGCAAGTAGACTTTGGGCTGCCCACTCTGCCCCGTTGCCTCAACCAGAGCTCCAGGTGTTGGCACTGAGACTGGGGCATATCACCTGCATCCTGAGCTGTGTTTGGAGGAGGGGAGCAGGCACACCTGTAGCACCCTGATATGGAAAGGGAACTACAGATAGTAAGCGAATAGAACAAGTGGCCAAGCATTATTTTTATTAGCAGTTCTGTTAAAAAAAAAAAAAAAGTTTATATGTATGTATGTATATCTTTGTATGTCTTTAATATGATGCACAGAAAATGTCTAAAAGTTTACATACTAAAATACTTCCAGGGGTTGTTGATAGGGATTGGAAATGGGTTTGGGGCATGATTTTTTCACTTGATGCACACATTTGCTGATTTTTAAAAAAATGAGCAAATGCTCTTGTGATTAAAAACATTTTTAAGCAGGGAGAAAGGTCTTTTCTTCCCTGCTTCAGTCAGTTTCTCCTAAAGTAGGCAGCTGTCACCACCCTGGGCCAACACTTCTTGCTATGCTGCTTGCATACTTTATCACTTCAGAACTGTATATCACAACACATGACAGCTCATTACTGAGGCACAGCACAGCCTGAGCATTCCTCATAGTTCCATGCAACACTCTTGCTCTTCTTCCCTCACATAAAGGCATTGCTAAGCAACCCAGCATATCTTGTCTTCCACAAACCATATCCATTATTTCCTGTTCATACAGGCTCTTTCACCTCTGTGACATTTAACAGCTATTATTTTGTTTGTGATCGGGGAAAAGAGGAAAGCAATTTTATTGCCCAACATTAAAGGAATGAGAAACCAATTAGAACACTTTTATAGCATGAAATATTATTGAAGCATTAAAATTGATGTTGTGACATAGATGTTCAATCACGAAAATGGCATCACAATCAAGATAACATACATTATCCGTCACTCCAAAAGTTTAACCAAATCATACACTTTAAATATGTGCAGTTTATTATGTTAACTAAATTTCATTAAATCTGCTTAAAAAAATTTTAAAGAAATAAAAATAATTGGTGTTTCACCAGGATACAGAAGGCACCAACAATAAGAGAAAAAATTGATAAATTGAACCATATTAAAATTAAGAATTTCTTTTATCAAAAGATAGCATGGAGAGTGTAAAGACAAGCCACAGTGTGGAGAAGAGACTTGGATGTATAGGATTCTTATCCAGAATATATAAAGAATGTCTACAAATCCATAAGAAAAAGGAGAAACAATCCAGTAGAAAATGGGCAAAAGAGGGGAACAGGCACTTCAAAAAAGCACATACTTACACGCCCAATTAACATATGAAAAACAGCCCAACATCACTAGCCATCAGAGAAATGTGAATTAAAACCACAGTGGGAGGGGCGCCTGGGTGGCTCAGTGGGTTAAAGCCTCTGCCTTCGGCTCATGTCATGATCCCAGGGCCGTGGGATCGAGCCCCACATCGGGCTCTCTGCTCGGCAGGGAGCCTGCTTCCTCCTCTCTCTCTCTGCCTGTCTCGCTGCCTACCTGTGATCTCTATCTGTCAAATAAATAAATAAAAATCTTAAAAAAAAAAAAAACCACAGTGGGAAACCAATTCACACCCCTCAGAATGCTTAAGATGAAAAAAGAAAGATTATGTAAAGTTGATGAGGGTGTAAACACACTGCTGGGAAAAGTATAAATTGATACAATCATTTTGTACACTTTATTTTATTTTTTTTAAGGATTTTTATTTATTTGACAGAGAGAGACACAGTAAGAGAGGGAATACAAGCAGGGGGAGTGGGAGAAGGGGGAGCAGGCTTTCTGCTGAGCAGGGAGCCGATGCGGGGATCAATCCCAGGCCGCTGGGATGATACAATCATTTTGGAAAACCATTTGAACATACTACAAAAGCTCAACTTAGCAATACCACTCCTAGAGATAAGCCTAGCCAAAAAGAAAAAATAAAAAAAATAAAGGAAGGGGTATATATGGGTATATATCTGTGTCCAAAGACTGTAACAGCACTATTTATCTTGGTCCCCAAATGGAAATAACTCAAATACCAATTGGCAGTGGAATGAGTTAATAAATTATTATTATTTGTACTTGAAATACTACACACCAGTGAGAATATACAAATACAATTACACACAGCATGGATGAATCTTGCAGACATCATCTTGTGCTAAACAATCCAAAAGGGTACATACTGGATAATGCCATCTACTAAAAATTCAAAAATAAGAAAAACTAATGCATGATATTAGAAGTCAAGATAGTGAAAGGATTACCTTTGGAAGGTGGTAATGATGGGAAGGGGGTATAAAAGGGGCTTTGAGATGCCGATTATATTTTTGTTTCTTGATCCAGATGTTAGATACATGGGAATGTTTATTTGGTGAAAACTCATTAAGTTGCACACTTATGATTGTGCACTTTTTAATGTACATTATGTTTTAATAAACTATTAATTAAAAATTGTTATACCATATAAAAAACAATATCATAAAAGATCTAGTAGAACACATAGATGAATGTGTTTATAAGCTTAGAATGGGGAAGACCTTTTTATAAGCAAGATACTTGAAAGGTATAAAAGAAAAGATATACAAATTTGACTTTAAATATTATTTTTTTTAAAAAGTATTTTAAATAGTCATGTCAAGGTTCCTGAGTTTTCTTTTCTCTGGACAACCTGAACATGGTACATTTTCTTTCCACTCATGGGAATAATCAAAATCAAACAATGCCAGATTGAGTGACTGGCTTCCTTCAGGTAAAATACCAAATAGCATTTGTACTAACCTTGAAAAATACTCACTTGTGTGTAAGGACCTATTTAGAAACTGTCCCTGCTCCCCTTCCCCCAGGGGATTTACTTGGAGACAAGTCCCGGAAACCAGCTTCAGGTAACAAAGCCCAGATACAAAGGTGGGTCAGGCCAGGTGGAGGCATCCGATCAGTGGGGGGATGCATATTGTCTCCAAGGAATATGGGCCCCACCCTTTGGGCGCCAATCCCAATCAGGGTGTAATAGGCTGATTCAAATGTCTACTAGGGTAAATTGTAACTCAACTGGTCACCTAGCATCACTGTAAAGTTTCCTGTGTGTGTTACACTCTCACTGGCCACCTGTGCGTGGCCAGGCCCAACCTCATGGCCTTTGCCCTTAAAAGCTAGACTGTGAAACAGAGAAGGGTCGCCCTCTCTTGTAAGAGGTGCGGCCCCGAACGTTCGGTTAGATACCTGATGCTTGGCGCGAAATAAAGCTTTGCTTGACCTTCGCTTTGTATCAGTCTCGCTCCTTTAATCACAGACCCATTATTGGGGCATAACATTGTGAATTTTTATTTTTATTATTTTTTAAGATTTTATTTATTTAGGAGAGAAAGTAAGCAAGAGAAAAAGCATTAGTAGGGGGAAGGGCAAAAGGAGGGGTAGAGGGAGAGGGAAAAGCGGACTCCCCTGTCGAGCAGGGAGCCCAATGAGAGCTAGATCCCAGAACCCTGGGATCATGACCTGAACCAAAGGCAGACACTTAACCAACTGAACCGCCTGAGTGCCCCACTTGTGGATTTTTAAAAAGACACGTCTACAATTTCAAAGGAGATTAGCTAATTGTACATGTAGGCCCTATTGAGGGGATAAAAACCGGGCATAGTTATCACAAAACTAAAAGTTATTTTTGGGTAGACAAATCTCAATTTTGTCACTTTCGAGTTGACCAGGATCTCAGAGCCTGTTCAAAGCTAAACACACTCAGAACTGGGATTAATCAAAATGGTAATTTATTACCCTCTAGTATGTGGAATATATTTCTGGAATCTAGAATACAAAAGTTAATGGTCTAAGATGTCCCTTCCCTAGCATGAAGATACCTGAAAAACTCTATTAGCAATCAATAGGTTGGTGAATGTTGATGTCAATGTTGAAAGTACTGGATGGTATGAGGGATACTTTATCTTAGGCAGTGAATCTCAACTGCTACCCAGTAGGAGGCATTTTAGAAATTTGTGGGGGTATTTCTGGTTGTTACAATGACTGTTGGGTACTTTGGGCTCTTACTGGGTTTAGGCCAGGGACAGTGCATTTCCTGTTAATGCATGAGACAGGGGCACATATGAATTGTGCCACAGTCTACACATCTTTGAATTACCCCACTGGAGATTCACGTAGACGAAAACCTTATAAGTATGAATATAATATCATGAAAACCTTTATAATTATCTGAAGCTAGGAATCTAGTTCTACTTTATGTATAAGCATACAGTTTTGTTTTGTTTTGTTTTGTTTTTAAGAAGGCTCCACACAGGACTTGACCTCACAACCTTGACATTGAGACCTGAGTTGATACGAAGAGTCAGACACTTAACCAACTGAGCCCCCCAGGCACCCCTACAAATAAAGACACCGTTTTAAATACACAATGAATTTTCCAAAAATGCAACCACTAGGAACAGTAACATTCTGTGAAAAGTAAGATTGTGCTTTGTTTTTTTGGATCTTTATCAAGAATTATTCACATTTTGGAAAAATCACATCACACCTCTGCTTTTTTCATTCTCCTGTACTTTATATATATAATAGCTTCTGATTTTCTTACCTCCCATAAAACCAAACTCTTTCATAAAGTAGATGCAAGCATCCTATTACTTCACTAGGTCTAGAATAGTTGTGCTCAACTATTTCCATTTTAAATTCATGTTATGTCAGAATTGATTTTTTTGCTTTGTTCATATATGTTAGAACATTATATTTATTATTTGGAATTATATGTGTCAGAGTAGATAATATTATCTTGTATTCTATTTGAGGATAATAAGGGGGAAGTAACAGAATATCTATTATAAAAAGGCAGCTCTGGGTCAGTCTGTAAAGACTATCTACTGTGTGATCCTGTTTATGTGACATTCTAGAAGATCACTATAAACAGGGAACACATCAATGGTTACCAGACTCTAGGGGTTCCCAGGAAGGCTTAATGACAAAGGAGCTACATGAAGGAATTTATTTTGAGGGGCAATGGTAACTGTTCAGAATCTCTTTTTTTTTCTTTTGAGAGAGAGAGAGAGCAAGAGAGAGGGAGAGAGAACCACTCACATTCCTAGAGCCCTTGGTGCAGGGTAGGTGCAGAGGGAGATGGAGAGAGAGAATTTCAAGCAGGATTCATGTCCAATGTGGAGCCCAAGGCAGGGCTCAACCTCAGGATGCTGAGATCATGACCAGAGCTGAAATTAAGAGTCAGATGCTTAACTGACTGAGCCACCCAGGCATCCCAACTATTCTGAATCTTGACTGTGGTAATGATTACATGGCTGTTTGTGTTTGTCAAAATTTATAGAAAGGTATGCCCCCAGAAGTGAGTTTTGCTATATGTAAATTGTAAAATGTTTAAAAATGGGGAGAGGGGAGAAGAAAACACAAATAAAACACAGAAAATAAAACAATCAAAATGGTAACATTGATTTCCAGTGTTGACAATGACTGAAATAATCCACAGAAATCCCTGATGACATTCATGCCTCCAAAGTACAGTTCCTACCTCTTGTGAGTGAACTGTTCATTCACATTCTCACTCTCAGATATGTGGAGAGAAAAAAAATTCTTTTTTATAGTATTCATGGCAATGCACAAATTGCATCTCAACCAAAGCCTGCAAGTTATTGGCAGTTAAGATTAAAACCTAGCCACTTTAGGGGTGCCTGGGTGGCTCAGTGGGTTAAAGCCTCTGCCTTCAGCTCAGGTCATGATCCCAGGGTCCTGGGATCGAGCCCCATATCGGGCTCTCTGCTCAGCAGGAAGCCTGCTTCCTTCCTCCCTCTCTCTGCCTACTTCTGATCTCTGTCTGTTAAGTAAATAAATAAAATCTTTAAAAAAAAACAAACAAACAAAAACCTAGCCACTTTATTCTGGTGACCATTTACTACACCATCGCCTCAGTAGTTAATGTTAAAAAGGAAGAATACTGGGCGCCTGGGTGGCTCAGTGGGTTAAGCCGCTGCCTTCGGCTCGGGTCATGATCTCAGGGTCCTGGGATCGAGTCCCGCATCGGGCTCTCTGCTCGGCGGAGAACCTGCTTCCTCCTCTCTCTCTCTCTGCCTGCCTCTCTGCCTACTTGTGATCTCTCTCTGTGAAATAAATAAAATCTTAAAAAAAAAAAAAAAAAAAAAAAGGAAGAATACTGTGAATGCTTAAGCTTTTCCATTCATAGCCGGAATTATACCTCTAAAGTAAAATAAAATACCAGTATTCACATTATACTACCACCTGACTCTACTAAGAAAGCAAAAATAAAATAAATTATTTTCTTAATAACATCACCACTTACATTCCTAGAAGAAAAGTGTACTGTAATGTCACTCCTGTTGACAGAAAATACAAGTCTCTTGTGTTTTTTATAAGGTGTTTACAATAGGTCAGTGTTTTGGCTAGGGTGTTAAAGGTTTTTTGCCGTTTATAGTATTTATTCTGCAGCCTTCTGAAATTGCTTGGGGAAATTTTAACATGTAGATATGTTTAGCTCACTTACTGTAGGTGATTAAAATGGTTAAGGGAGGAGCATTACCTAATAAATGTCTTAATTTGGATTATATCCAAATAATAGGTGTCAAAATGATGCATTATTAGCTCTTCAAAAATTTTCTTGCCTACCATCTATTCAACCAATTAAGCTACATGAATCATTAACAAGATTATAATAACATTTAATCATTAATTGATGCCTTTGCTAAGAATCTGTCATTCAAATTCAGTATGATTGCTTTAAAGAAGAACCAAATAATTGTCACTTAATAATTTACTTCATGATAACATTGGAATTGACTGTGAATTCAGATGATTCAAAAATTTTAAAAATGTACTTTATTTTGACTGTAGAATGAACCATGGATTTAAAGGGAAGACGAAGTTATTGATGTCCACACTGTACGTGCTAGCATCTGTGACACGTAATCAACCTTCAAGTGGTACTACCATTTCATTCACTCATGATTAGATTTGCAATTATCCCCCCCAACCATCAGTTTATTTATTTATTAACATATGCTGCATTATTTGTTTCAGGGTACAGGTCTGTGATTCGTGAGTCTTACACAATTCACAGCACTCATCATAGCACATACCCTCCCCAATATCCATTACCCAGCCACCCCATCCCTCTGACCCCCCCTCCACTCTAGCAACCCTCAGTTTCCTGAGGTTGAGAGTCTCTTATGGTTTGTCTCCCTCTCTAGTTTTTTGTTGTTTCGTTTTTCCCTCCCTTCCCCTATGATCCTCTGTCTTGCTTCTCAATTTCCTCATATCAGTGAGATGATAATTGTCTTTCTCTGATTAACTTATTTTGCTTAGCATAATACCCTCTAGTTCTATCCACGTCGTTGCAAATGGCAAGATTTCAGGGTGTGGGTTTTTTGTTTGTTTGTTTGTTTGTTTTTTTAATGGCTGCAATATATATATGTATATGTATATACATATATATATAAAATATATCACATCTTCTTTATCCATTCATCTGTTGGTGGATGTCTAGACTCTTTTCATAGTTTGGCTATTGTCCTCCACCATCAGTTTAAAGTTGGTAGTTTCTAGAACATATCTAGGAGGCATGGAAGTGGAGGTAGAAGTATAGATGAAATAAGAGTGACTGTGAGTAGACAGTTATTGAAACAGAAACATCCTCTGCAAGCTACAATGGTGTAACTCATACTGAATTGATCCTCCCAGTGCATACAAGTAGAAAACTGGACAAAATTAAGAAATATCTGTTTTAAGATATTGAACAACAGGAAGTGCAAGTACAAAAACCCTAAAAAAGAAAACAAATTAAGGCTAATTTTTTTTAATATTTTAAGATTTTATTTATTTATTTGACAGAGAGACAGAGATCACAAGTAGGCAGAGAGGCAGGCAGAGAAAGAGGAGGAAGCAGGCTCCCTGCTGAGCAGAGAGCCCAATGCGGGGCTCTATCCCAGGACCCTGAGATCATGACCAGAGCTGAAGGCAGAGGCTTAACCCACTGAGCCACCCAGGTGCCCCAAGGTTAAGTTTAAATTTAAATTTAAATTTAAAGTTAAAGTTAAAGTTAACTAAAGCTCAATGATCACTCTGGTTTTTTTTATGAAGGCACTTTCATGACTATGGAGCAGGGAGAGGAAATCCAAGTAAAGCTAGAAAGTCTCTGAAAAAGCAGATATTGGGGGCACTGAAGCCGATGGAATTTGTGAAGCAAAGGGCTTAGAAGAGAGAATATATATATATATATATACATATATATGTATATATATATATAATAGAAGTACTACCTGAAGGTTAACCATGGGCCACAGATGTTAGAATGTGCAGTGTGGGCATCAATACATTCATCTTGCATTCATCTTGCATTCATCTCCATGGTTCAGCTTACAGCCAATAAAATACATTTTTTTAAATGTTTTAAATCATTTGAATTCACACTCAGTTGCAATGTTCAGGTATATGTGTATCTTCATAGGAGTCCCCGGAATCTGTTGTGAATACGAAACTGAAATTTCATGGGGGACAATTATTTTATAAGGCTGATTATAAAGGAGTTCAGCTATAAGCTGAAAAATTTCCAGAGCTCACCCAGAGTAAGAAGATATTTGAGTTCCAACCACAAAAATGAAGAGACTTCACTGAACACCTGAAGCACTTGGTAGAGAAGGATATTCCTTTAATGAATGGATTAAACTAGCTCTAAGAGTACATTAGATTCACCCTAACAAAGCTAAAAAACAGGATTCAAAAGGCTAAAGCTAATCAATAAGTAAGTTAACTCCCTTCAAAACAATATCTAACACTCTTCAAAGAAAAATTTAAAAATCTGGCATTCAAAACCTAGAATTTATAATGCCCAGCATCTAATAAAAAATTACTAGGCATGTGAAGAAGGAAGAAAAGGTAATACACAAACTATAAGGCAAATGAGTCAATAGAAAAAGATCAAGAAATGACAGAATTGATGGAATTCATGGATAAAAACTTTCATGCACCTATTTTAAATTTGCTCAGACATTCAAAGACAAACATGAATATAATGAAGAGATAGATGGGAGTTATTAAAAGGATACAATTGGAACTTGCACACTTGCACACATAAAGAATATGATATCTGAAATAAAAAATTAACTGAATGGACTTATGAGCAGATAGTTTATTATAGAAGAAAAGATCAGTAAACTTGAAGACAGAATTAGAAACTAACTGAAACTCTGAGTAGGAAAAAAAAAATCTGAAAAAATATAGCCTCATCGATTTGTGGAACAGTATTAAGCAGACTTACATATATGTAACTGGAATTCCAAACAGAGGGAGAAAGAGGAGGAGAAAACAATATTTGAAAAAAGAATGTTTGAAATATTTCCAAATTAGATGAAAACTATAAACTCATAGATCCAAGAGCCTCAACAAGCCCCAGGCAAGATAAACACAAAGAAAACTACACCAAAGCACCATCTCAATCAAATTGCTGAAAACAGGTGATAAAGAGAAAAATCCTTTAAGCAGGCAGAGAGTAAAGAATACATTATTTACAGAGGAATAAGCTTAAGACTTTTCTTTAGGAGCAATTCAAGCTAGAAAAAAAATGGATTTTACAGTGCTGAAAGAAAAAAAAAGTACAATATAGAATTCTGTATTGATTGAAAACATCTTTCAATAACTTAAAATGAAATGAAAACTTTTTAAACAAAATCTGAAAAATTTGTCACTAGAAGATGTGCATTAAAAAATATGAGAGGAAGATTATACCAGATGAAAATCAGAAGCACTAAATATATGGATAAATATAAAATAATATTATCTCTTTTTAAAATATCCTTAAAAATAACTGACTCTTTAAAGCCCAAATAACAATGTTTCAAAATAACAAAATAACAACTCCAAAATAACAACTTCAGGTGAAGTTTATAATATGTAAAGGTAAAACATATCACAGTAATACCACAAAGAATGAGAGGGAGGAAATAGAAGTATGTATGAAAGGTTCTTCATTATATGTAAATTGGTAAAATGCTATTTGAAAGTAGACTGTGGTAAGTTGAAGAAGAATGTTGTAAATCCTAGAAAAAACACTAAAACATAAAGAGGTATTCTTATTAAACTAATAATGGAGATAAAGTAGAATACTAAAAAGTAATCTAAAAGAGGAGAAAAAGAATCTGGAACAGATGTAACAGATAAAAAATAAATAGCAAAATGGTAAACTTAAAGCTAACCATATCTTTAATTACATTAATTATAAGTGTCTAAATATTCTATTTAAATAGCAGAGATTGGGGGTTCCTGGGTGGTTCAGTCGTTGGGCATCTGCCTTCGGCTCAGTCATGATCCCAGAGTCCTGGGATTGCGCCCCACATCTGGCTTTCTGCTCATTGGGAAGCCTGTGTCTCCCTTCCCACTCCCCCTGCTTGTGTTCCCTCTCTCTCCGTCTCTATGTCAAATAAATAAATAAAATCTTAAAAAAAATTCGAGATTGTCAGATTGAATTTAAAGAAGGAAGACTCAGGAAAGCCACCAACCTCCCCCCCCCCAAAAAAAAAAGTTTAAGTATGAAGACTCAGGTAGGTTAAAAGTAAAAAGATGGATAAAAATACATACCAAGGAAACACTGTTCATAAGAAAAATGGAGAGGCTTTATTGATATCAGAGAAAATTGACTTCAGGACAAAAAATATTAGGAGAGATAACTGTTGAAACGGGGTGGTAGATATATGGCAGTTCATTATACTATTATCTCTACTTATGTATATGCTTGACATTTTTTATAACAAAACATTAAAAGTTGAAAAAGGAGAAATATGTTAAAACAAACTTTTTTTCTGTGTAGATTAAATATACCCATCATTTATTTCAGTTACCCATTTTGAAACAAAAATAGCTTTTGCTGTGAATTTGCATTATATGCCTCATGCTAAACAGATCTTCTCTTTTCTTTTTCTATTATTCTAATTTCTCTTATAATGATTATAATACTACATTTTTGGAATAATGATATCTAGCAGTATTATGAAAGGTTAATAATTCCCCTGATGAAAGTGGATATTAGGTTCTGGAAAGCTGTGGGTGGATTTCAGTTTTATAGGGTTCCCAGAGTTACTGTATATTTGAAACATTGTACTGCCCTTCAAATTTATAACTAGGTTTTCCAAATACTCCAGAACAGAAAAGAATGTTTTCATTATGAACAGGATATTTTTCTTTTCTTTTCTTTCTTCTTCTTTTTTTTTTTTTTCAAAAAGGGAAGCAATCTGAAAACTGTTGGATTGAAATGTCATATATTTTACATGATAACAAAACATTTCACAAAGAATGACTATAAATGGCATGATCCCAGTATAGAAAACATAAAGTCATTTAACTTACATCTTCTCTGTTATTTACCACCCATTTAAGACTTTCATACAGTTTATCACAGATAGGTTTTATTTCCCATCTCAGACAAGGTTTTGTAGATAATTCATATTTTCTCATCCTTATTCTCATCTTTAGAAGTCAGAAAAACATGTCTATGCATATTCTTCTCTAATTCACTAGATAACATTCAATAAATTTCCATTGGAAACTGAAAGATAATATTAAACAGAATTTTACCAACTATACCACCTTAAACATACAGCATTTTTTGGTTATAATGTTAATATCTTATATTTTTATGAAACCACACAAAACCTTACACATGGTAAGATACTAATGTTTATTTGACAACTATTATAAAAGCCAGCTACTTTCATGAACACTAAGATAGTTTTGTTTTATTTTTATTTTTTTTTAAAGATTTTATTTATTTATTTGACAGGCAGAGATCACAAGTAGGCAGACAGGCAGGCAGAGAGACAGGAAGGGAAGCAGGCTCCCTGCTGAGCAGAGAGCCCGATGGGGGGCTCGATCCCAGGACCCTGAGATCGTGACCTGAGCCGAAGGCAGAGGCTTAACCCACTGAGCCACCCAGGCGCCCAGTTTTGTTTTATTTTATAAGTAAAATTTATGACTGTATAAATTTGTGATGGTGCCAAGAGAGATTTTATTTTATTAATTAATTTTTTTTAAGATTTCATTTTTAAGTAATATCTACACTCAACATGGAGTTCACACTTATGTCCCTGAAATCAAGAGTTGTGTGCTTTACCGACTCAGCCAGCCAGGTGCCCCAAAAGAGATTTTAAAGTAGTTTAAAAGATACATTGAATATAACTGGATGGCATAGATTTTCAAGGAGGGATCCTCTTATAGTCTCAATCAGAGTATATAATTTATTCCTTTCTTCAAAACCCTGCAGGAACCTCCCTTCCCTCTCAGGAAAAAGGTTTCAGTAGCTCTCACGGTTCCCATTCATGGTTCTCGAGCCCAGTTGCATATTAGAATCACAGGGGGCTTTTTAAAAATCTACTCATGCTAAGGGCCTATCTCAGTTACATTAGGTTCAGTTGCCTTCAGTTGGTTGGGGTTTTCTAGGTGATTGTGTTGTGCAGTCACGGTTCAGAAACTCTGCCTGTACCCTCAGGCTTTCCTCAACACATGCGCTCCTACCTCTCTGGCCTCTTCTCCCACTTTCTCCCCAGCTCACTTCATGACAGCCACCCTGGCTTCTCTCTGATCTTCCCAGCCATCAGTCACACTCTCCCTGCTCAAGGCCTGTGTGTATACTACTCCCACTTCCTTTTTTTTTTAATTAATTAATTTATTTTTTTTAAAGATTTTATTTATTTGACAGAGAGAGATCATAAGTAGGCAGAGAGGCAAGCAGAGAGAGAGGAGGAGGAAGCAGGCCCCCCGCCGAGCAGAGAGTCCGATGCGGGACTCGATCCCAGGACCCTGAGATCATGACCTGAGCGGAAGGCAGAGGCTCAACCCACTGAGCCACCCAGGCGCCCCTACTCCCACTTCCTGAACTGTTATTCTTCCTGACAGCCGCAAGTCATGCTCTCTCATCTCGTTCAGGTCTTTGTTCCAAATCATCTGTGCGCGTTGGTGGTATAGTGGTGAGCATAGCTGCCTTCCAAATCATCTGTGCACTGAGGGCTCCCTGTCCGCCTTATTGAGAACCATCGCTTCCTCCAACCTTGCTCTTATAGTCCTTATCTCCTTATTTCCCTTGCCTGCTTTGTTTTGATCAGGAGCATTTATCTCCATCTAATAGATTTTTACTTGTGCACTTAATACCCTCCTATCTCCCCATCTCCACAGTCCCCAAAACTAAGCTCTAGGAGCAGGAATTTTGTCTGTTCTGCTCACTGCTCTATCCCCAGATCTAGAACATGCCCGGCATTTTTCCAGCATTTTTTTTTAAGATTTTATTTATTTATTTGACAGAGAGAGAGAGAGAGCACAAGCAGGGGGAGTGACAGGCAGAGGGAGAAGCAGTCTTGCCGCTAAGCAAGGAGCTTGATGCAGGGCTCAATTCCAGGACCCTGAGATCATGACTTGAACCCAAGGCAGACACTTAAAGACGGAGCCACCCAAGTGCTCCCTTATCCAGCACTTTATGCATATTTGATGACTCAATTAACAGCAAACAAATGAAAACAACAACAACAACAAACAACAACAAAACGGTATAGAGGAAACCTAACATGCGAGATATTTCACAGTTAATCTTTACCGTAATATAAGGAAATAGATACTGGTAATTTTCCCCCCCAACTTCCCTCTTTTGAGGCCACCTGTCTTGTATAGAAGAGATCTTTCTCTGGACTACCTTGCATTTTGCTCTTTGTTGCCACCCAAAATTCCAAATCTATTGTCTTCATATGATGCTCTTACCTCTGAAGAAGTGAATGTGTGGTGGGCCACACTTCCCATTGCTGGGTCTTTGTTCCCCACTTATACAATTACTCATAAGTACAGACATATCAGACTTCAGTGAGGTCTTGGGTAAGGAAAGGAGATTTACATCACAGAAATGCAAAGGTAGATTTATATATTGGATACCCTTTTCCCTAAAAGCTCTTTGTTTGTTCTCCCTATATTTCCCCCTGGCTAGTTTTCTCCATAGGCCCCAGGCTCCTGCCATGTTCTCTTATTCCTTTTTCCTCTCTTCTCTTTCCCATATTCTTTCTTATCCCTAGTTTTTATTTATTTCTCCAAGCACAGCTTTGCTAAAATTTCCCCTTTCAATAAGTGCTCTTAGTTCCTATTTGCACTTCCAACTCATTAAGATAATTTCCTAGACAAAAACAGCTCATCCCACTGTAGGAACAACCATGGTGCCAGCTATAGAAATCATGATTCTCCATTAAAAAAAAAAATTTTTTTACAATGAAGTGAAAGAAAGAGGTTCAGTGATTTGCCCCAGACAAAATATCTAGTCATTAGAATTCAAACATAGATCATCTGCAATACCTGTATTTCTTAATGTGTTGATGATATAAGAATCCTGGGCTAGACTGAGATTGGTGTTGACATTTCACAGAGGAAGACTCTTCACAAGCTCACCGGAGCGGTGCCTTTTTCAGCCTTGCTTATATGTGCAGATCTGTCCAGGACTCTGGTCTTTCTGTTATAGAAATTAAATACCTTATGTTGAGAAACTTGTAAATTTAGTGTATATAATTACTTAATATAACTAATATAACCAATATTCTATTTTGAGGAACTGTAAGTTTACAGAGATATGTAATTACAGCCAACAACTCTATGGCATTTACAAGGGACAGGCGCTCTTCTATGCATTTTATATATGTTAGAGCCTATAACTCACACAATCTGTGTGGTGACCCCAATAATAATAATTATTATTATTATCTCCCCTTTATAGTCAAGGTCACACAGCTAGTAATTGCAAACCAAGTAGCCTGGCTCCAAAGTATTTACTTTTAATCACTCTACAATATAAGGAAACCATCCCTACTCTACATTCTGACTTTGCCCACACATTTTAGGATTGACTGTATGTCGAGCTATTCTAAGTGCTTTACATATGTTGTCCCATTTAAACCTTACAATGTCCTGGTGAGATGTGTACTCTCATTCATATTTTGCAGATATAGAAACCTAAGCTCATCAAAATTAGATTACTCATATGAGGTCATAGAACAAATAAGTGGTCGAGCCAAGACTTGAACCCATGTCTCACTCACTATACCATATTTTTTTTTAGAATGTATTGTACATATATAAATATAAATATAAATATAAATATAAATATATAAATACATATACAATACAGTTAGCTTACATGGTAAGAAAAAGGATAAACACATGAACTTCTGATTTTAATTAATTAATTAACATGTAATATATTATTATATGTTAATATAATATGTAATATGTATTAACATATAATGTAGTATTTATTTCAGGGGTACAGGTCTGTGATTCAAAGTCTTACACAATTCATAGCACTCACCATAGCACATACCCCAATGTCTATCACCCAGGCACCCCATCCCTCTGACCTCCCTCTAGCAACCTGGCAGTTTGTTTCCTAAGATTAAGAGTCTCTTGGTTTGTCTCCCTCTCTGGTTTCATCTTATTTCATTTTTCTATCCCTTCCCCTATGATCCTCTGTCTTGCTTCTCAAATTCCTCATATCAGTAAGATCATATGATAGTTGTCTTTCTCTGATTGACTTATTTCACTTAGCATAATACTTTCTAGTTCCATCCATGTCATTGTAAATGGCAAGATTTCAGGGTTTTTTGATGGCTGCATAGGATTCCATTGTATATATATACCACTTCTTATTTATCCATTCATCTGTTGATGGACGTCTAGGCTCTTTCCATAGTTTGGCTATTGGACATTGCTCTTATAAACATTGGGGTGCACTGCCCCTTCGGATCACTACATTTGTATCTTTGGGGTCAATACATAGTAGTGCAATTGCTGGGTCATAGGGTAGCTCTATTTTTAGCTTTCTGAGGACTTTCCATACTGTTTTCCAGAGTAGCTGCACCAGGTTGCATTGCACCAACAGTGTAGGAGGGTTCTCCTTTCTCCACATCCTCACCAACACCTTTCATTTCCTGACTTATTAATTTTACCCATTCTGACTGGTGTGAGGTGGTATCTCACTGTGGTTTTGACTTGTATTTCCTTGATGCTGAGTGATGTTGAGGACTTCTTCACATGTCTGTTGGTCATTTGGATGTCTTCTTTGCAGAATGATCTGTTCATGCCTTCTGCCCATTTCTTGTTTCATTTGTTCTTTGGGTGTTGAGTTTGATAAGTTCTTTATAGATTTTGGATACTAGCCCTATATCTGATATGTCGTTTGTGAATATTCTGTCAGTGTCTTTTGGTTTTGTTGACTATTTTCTTTGCTGTGCAAAAGCTTTTTATCTGGATGAAGTCCCAATAGTTCATTTTTTAAAAAATATTTTATTTGTTTATTTGACAGGGAGCTAGAGAGAGAGCACAAGTAAGCAGAGTGACAGGGAGAGGGGGAGAGAGAGAAGCAGGCTCTCTGCTGAGCAGGGAGCCCGATGTGGGGCTCAATCCCAGGACCCTGGAATCATGACCCGAGCTGAAGGCAGCCACTTAACCAACTGAGCCACCCGGGCGCCCCCCAATAGTTCATTTTTGCCCTTGCTTCCCTTGCCTTTGGTGATGTTTCTAGGAAGAAGTTGCTGCAGTTGAGATCGAAGAGGTAGCTGCCTGTGTTCTCCTCAAGGATTTTGATGGATTCTTGTTTCACATTTAGGTCTTTCATCCATTTTGAGCCTATTTTTGTGCATGGGGCTCTCCAATTTTTCCAACAGCATTTTTTGAAGAGACTTTTTTCCATTGGACATTCCTTCCTGCTTGGTTGAAGATTAGTTGACCATAGAATTGAGAGTCCATTTCTGGCCTCTCTATTCTGTTCCATTGATCTATGTGCCTGTTTTGTGCCAGTACCATAGAGTCTTGATGCTTCCAGCTTTGTAATAGAGCATAAAGTCCAGAATTGTGAGGCCACCAGCTTTGTTGTTCTTTTCAACATTCCTCTGGCTATTTGGGGTCTCTTCTCGTTCCATATAAATTTTAAGATTATTTGTTCCATTTCTTTGAAGAGAGTTGATGGTGTTTTGATAGGGATTGCATTAAATGTGTAGATTGCCCTAGATCACATAGACATTTTCATGATATTTGTTCATCCAATCCACAAGCATGGAACATTTTTCCATTTCTTTGTGTCTTCCTCAATTTCTTTCATGAGTACTTTATAGTTTTCTGAGTATAGATTCTTTGCCTCTTTGGTTAGGTTTATTCCTAGGTATCTTATGGTTTTGGGTGCAATTGTTAATGGGATGGACTCCTTAATTTCTCTTTCTTCTGTCTTGTTGTTGGTGTACACAAATGCAACTGATTTGTGTGCATTGATTTGATACCCTGACACTTTATTGAATTCCTGTATGAGTTCTAGCTATTTTGTGTGGAGTCTTTTGGGTTTTCCACATAAAGTACTATATCATCTGCAAAGAGTGAGAGTTGACTTCTTCTTTGCTGATTCAGATGCCTTTTATTTCTTTTTGTTTTCTGATTGCTGAGGCTAGGACTTCTAGTATTACGTTGAATACCAGTGGTGATAGTGGACAGCCCTGCTGTGTTCCTGACCTTAGGGGGAAAGCTCTCAGTTTTCCCCAATTGAGAATGATATTTGCTGTTGGTTTTTCATAGATGGTTTTTATGATACTCAGCTATGTACCCTCTATCCCTACACTGTAGGGAGTTTTGATCAAGAAAGGATGCTGCACTTTGTCAAATGCTTTTTCTGCATCTATTGAGAGTGTCATATCATTCTTGTTCTTTCTTTTATTAATGTATTATATCACATTGATTGTTTGATTTGTAGATGTTGAACCAACCTCTCATCTTGGGAATAAATCCTACTTGGTGTTGGTGAATAATCCATTTAATATACCATTGGATCCTATTGGCTAGTATCTTGGTGAGAATTTTTGCATCCATGTTCATCAGGGATATGGGTTTGTAATTCTCTTTTTTGATGGGGTCTTTGTTTGGTTTTGGGATCAAGGTAATGCTGGCCTCATAAAATGAGTTTGGTTTTCCTTCCATTTCTATTTTTTGGAACATTTTCAGGAGAATAGGTATTTTTTTTAAAGATTTTATTTATTTATTTGACAGACAGAGATCACAAGTAGACAGAGAGGCAGGCAGAGAGAGGAAGGGAAGCAGGCTCCCCGCTGAGCAGACAGCCTGATGTGGGGCTTGATCCCAGGACCCTGGGATCATGACCTGAACTGAAGACAGAGGCTTTAACCCACTGAGCCACCCAGGTGCCCCAGAAGAATAGGTACTAATTCTTCTTTAAATGTTTGGTTGAATTCCCCTGGGAAGCCATCTGGCCCTGGGCTCTTGTTTGTTTGGAGATTTTTGATTACTGCTTCAATTTCCTTACTGGTTATTGGTTTGTGAAGTTTTCTATTTCTTTCTGGTCAGTTTTGAAAGTTTATGTTTCTAGGAATGCATCCATTTCTTCCAGATTGTCAAATTTGTTGGCATATAGTTGCTCATAGTATGTTCTTATAAATGTATTTCCTTCATGTTGGTTGTATTCTCTCCTCTTTTATTCATGATTTTATTAATTTGAGTCCTTTTTCTTTTCTTTTTCATAAGTCTGGTCAGGGGTTTATCAATCGTATTAATTCTTTCAAAGAACCAGCTACTAGTTTTGTTGATCTGTTCTACTGTTCTTTTGGTCTCTATTTCATTGATTTTTGCTCTGATCTTTATTATCTCTTCTCCTGCTCAGTTTAGGCTTTATTTGCTGTTCTTTCTCCAGTTCCTTAGGTGTGGGGTAAGGTTGTGTATTTGAGACCTTTTTCATTTCTTGAGAAAGGCTTGTGTTGCTATATACTTCCCTTTTAGGACTGCCTTTGCTGCATCCCAAAGATTTTGAATAGTTGTGTTTTCATTTTCACTTGTTTCCATGAATTTTTTCAATTCTTCTTTAATTTCCTGGTTGACCCATTCATTCTTTAGTAGGATGCTCTTTAGTCCCCATGTATTTGAGTGTTTTCTGACTTCCCCCTTGTGATTGAGTTCAAGCTTCAAAGCATTGTGGTCTGAAAATATGCAGAGAATGATCCCAATCTTTTGGTATCAGGTGAGACCTGATTTGTGACCCAGGATGTGATCTATTCTGGAGAATGTTTCATGTGCACTAGAGAAGAATGTGTATTCTGTTGCTTTGGGATAGAATGTTCTGAATATATTTATGATGTCCATCTGGTCCTTTCTTTCCTTGTTGATATTTTGCTTAGATGATCTATCCAGTTCACTGAGGGAGGTGTTAAAATCCCCTACTATTATTGTACTGTTGTTGATGTGTTTCTTTGGTTTTGTCATTAATTTTATATATGGTATATATATATATATATATATATATATATATATATATATAATTATATACTTTATATATATTAAACATATATTTTATATATGGTTTATATACTTGGCTGCTCCCATGTTAGGGGCATAGATATTTAAAATTGTTAGATCTTCTTGTTGGACAGACCCTTTAAGTATGATATAGTGTCCTTCCTCATCTCTTATTATAGTCTTTGGTTAAAAATCTAATTTTTCTGATATAAGGATTGCCACCCCAGCTTTCTTTTGATGTCCATTAGCATGGTTTTCCACCCCCTCACTTTAAATCTGGAGGTGTCTTTGGGTCTAAAATGAGTCTCTTGCAAACACCATATTAATGGGTCTTTTTTTTTTTTTTTTTTAATCCTTTCTGATGCCCTGTGTCTTTTGATTAGGGGCATTTAGCCATTTACATTCAGGGTAACTGTTGAAAGATATGAATTTAGTGCCATTGTGTTGCCTGTAAAGTAACTGTTACTGCATATTGTCTCTGTTCGTTTCTAGTCTACTACTTTTAGGTTCTCTCTTTGCTTAGAGGATCCCTTTCAAAATTTCCTGTAGGGCTGGTTTGGTGTTTGCAGATTCCTTAGTTTTTTGTTTGTCCTGGAAGCTTTTTATCTCTTCCTCTATTTTCAGTGACAGCCTAGCTGGATATAGTATTCTTGGTTGCATATTTTTCTTGCCTAGTGCTCTGAATATATCATGCCAGTCCTTTCTGGCCTGCCAGGTTTCTTTGGATAAGTCTGCTGCCAGTCTAATATTTCTACTATTGTAGGTTGCAGAACTCTTGCCCTAAGCTGCTTTCAGGATTTTCTCTTTGTCTCTGACACTTGAAAGTTTTATTATTAGATGACAAGGTGTTAACATATTTTTATTGATTTGGGGGCTAGGGTTCTCTGTACCTCCTGGATTTTGATGCCTGTTTCCTTCCCCAAATTAGGGAAGTTCTTTGTTATAATTTGCTCTAATATACCCTCTGCTCTCCTCTCTCTTCCTTCTTCTTCTTCTGGGATCTCAATTACTTAATATTGTTTCACCTTTGGTATCACTTACCTCTCAAATTCTCCCCTCGTGATCTAGTAGTTGTTTATCTTTCTTTTTCTCAGCTTCTTTATTTATTCTCCATCCTTTTGTCTTCTATATCACTAATTCTCTCTTTTGCCTCATTTATCCTAGCAGTAAGTAACTCCATTTTTTATTGCGCCTCATTAATAGCCTTTTTAATTTCAACTTGGTTAGATTTTAGTTCCTTTATTTCTTCAGAAAGGGATTCTCTACTATCTTCTATGTTTTTTTCAAGCCCAGCTAGTATCTTTATAATCATCATTCTGAACTCTAGTTCTGACATCTTACTATTGTCCATATGAATTAGGTCCATGCAGTTGGTACTGCCTCTTGTTCTTTTTTTTTTTTAGGTGAGTTTTTCTGCTTTGTCATTTTTTCCAGAGAAGAATAGATGAATGAGAAAACAAAATGCTAAATGGATAACAACAACCCCAGAAAAATATATACTAAATGAATTTGAAGAGATCCACAACGGGGCGGGGTGGGGGTAGGAGGGAAAGAAGGGGGGAAAAAAGAATATGATCAGGCTGGTGAATAGAAAAGAGCCACACACTGGATTTGGGGTGTATTTTGGTCTGTTAGAAGAAACTGCCTCCCAAAATTTTAAAGAAAGAAAAACATTAATATATACAAAAATAAGGGTAAATACAATTAAGGGATGGAATAGGACTATAAAGATGAAAATTTTAAAAAGATTTTTTAAAAAGGAATTGATAGCAGTTGGTTGGAAAAAGAAAGAAAAAAACTTTTAAAAAGGGAGAGATGTGATCAGGTGGGAGACTAGATTTAGGGTATATATTGGTCTGTTAGAAGAAACTATATCCCAAAGTTTTAAAGAAAGAATAACTTATATATATATATATACAAAAAAATAGGGTTAAATACAATGAAGGGATAGAATATGACTGTAAAAATGAAAATTAAAAAAGATTTTTTAAAAAGGTATTCATAAGATGTTGGTTAAACTAGGAAAGAGGAAAATTTTTTTTAAAAGAGGAAAAGGAAAAAAAAGAAAGAAAATTTAAAAATTTAACTTTGAAAGACTAAACAATCAAGGGGGAAAAAAGCCATGAATTCTGTGCTGCATTCCCCTAGCTCTGGAGTTCCATCGTTCTCATTGCTTAGTAAACTAGGTCTTGGCTGGATGTTCTTGCTGATCTTCTGGGGTTAGGGCTCATTGCAGTGATTCCAAATGTCTTTGCCTGAGGAGGAATTGCACCAGCCTTGGCAGGGGCCAGGCTAAGTAATCTGCTCAGGTTTGCTCTCGGGAGCTTTTGTTCCTGCAGGCCTTCCATACAGCTTTGGAGTCTGGGAATGAAAGTGGCAACCTCCTAATCTCTGGCCCCATAGGAGCTGAGAGCTAAGGGCCCTACTCCTCAATGTGCCCTCAGAGAAAAGCAGTAAATCCCTCCTGTCTCCCTGGTCTCTGGCCACGCTCCAAGCTCACCAACTAGTGACTGAGCATTTGTATTTCTGGCGCATAGTCCTGTTTGGAGTCTCCAAACCCAGCTGATTCCTACCATGCATTCCTGCTCTGCTCCTCCCAGAGGAGGAAGAAGGGGGTCTCTCTAGATCCCTGTTCAAAGAGCAGTGCCCTGACTGTGCCCGGAATCATATTTTAAGGTAACCCTGAGCTGAGAGCCCTCTGCTTGGCTCTGTCTCTGTAGCTGGCTTCCCCGTTCCAATATCTGGCAGCTTTGCCACACTCAGACACCCCCAATCTTTCTGTTACCCCAAGGAACCTGATACCATGCTGTCCCCATGAGGATTCCACCCCTCAACCCACACCCCCCATCTCCCACTTAGCCACTGGAGCCAGGGCCCTCAGTGCAGCAGACTTCTAAAAGTTCTGATTTTGTTCTTCACTGCTCTATCTCTTGCCCAGAGCTGCCTGATGGAGGCTCCCTCTCCCCACTGTCTATCTTCCCATATATCACTTCAGATTCACTTCTCTGCATGTCCTACCTTCCAGTAAGTGGTCGCTTTTCTGTTCCTAGAATTGCTGTTATTCTTCTCTTTGATGTCGTGTTGAGTTTGTAGGTGCTCAAGATAGTTTGATAATTATCAAGCTGAAATCCTGGGACCAGAAAAAATTTAGGTCTCCTACTTCTCTGCCATCTTGCTCCTCCCTGATTTTATTTTTGATTGAGATTCTTTCTTCTGCCCTCACACCACCCACCTCCCCCCTACCGTCCCACTCAGGCTCTCTCTAAATAAATTAATTTTAAAAATCTTTAAACATAAAAGAAAGAGAATGATAAAATGGTTCTTGAACAAAAGGTATTGTCAACCTCAAAGGATGCCTGGAAAATACTTACTCTCTTGAAGGAGAGTAAGGACAATGTACCTGGTGGGTTTCTACATTAGATGGTACTGAACAGGAGGCTAGGATAGTGTGGTAGGCACTGTGGTTGACAGAGTAATGACTCCCAAAGATGTCCATGTTCTACTCCTCAGAACCTATGGATATATTGCCTTATATGGCAGAAAGGGACTTTGTAGATATGATTAAGTTAAGGACCTTGAGATGGTGAGATTACCCCAGATTATCCAGGTGGGCCCAGTATGATCAAACAATTTGTTATGGCAGTGATAGGAAACTGATACAGAAGCCAAGTTACAAATCATCCTCACAGTCCAAAGAAATGGTTTTTTAAAGAGGACAAAACTGATGAAGCAAAAGAATATATCACAAAGAATAAGATTAATAAATTTAGTGTTGTAAAATGTCCACATATCCAAAATAAAAGATGGAGAACAAACTGAGGAAAATATCTGTGACAAAATATGACAGAGAGAGAGAGAGGAAGTCTTCCAAGTTAGGGAAAAAAAAGTAGCAACCTGATGGAAAAGTGAAAAAAGGACATAAATAGATAATACCCAAGGAAGAATGCAAATAACAATAAACATACATTTTTAAAAAGCCATCTCATTTTAAATGAGGAAATGCAAATTAAAACAAAGCTGAGATGCCATTTTTAATTTATAAAACTGGGACAGAATTTTTTTTTAACTCATATTTAAAGTGAATAAGAATCCCACCAGATTGTCAGTCTGCTGGTAACAGTATTTATCCACAGGTTCTTTATAAAAAAAAAAAATATTTACTCATATACATGATAGGTATGAAAATGTTTACATTTTTGATCTAGTTGTTCTACATTTAGGGCTTGGGGTGGTTATTCTTCTACTTCTCCAAATCCTTACTAGAGCTCTCTCTCTTACACTATGCCCTCTATGGATTAGGTCCCTGGCTTCCTTGCTCTCTTGCTTTTAGTTGGGTTTAGTCAAGAAAGGCACTGAAGAAGAGAGGGCAGAAGGTAGATTTGGAAACAGTTACTCTCCACCCCACACTCTCTCCCTTCAGCTATGGTTTTATGAGTGGCTTTGTGCCTCCAAACTGGTGGTACTCAAATTTAAGTGCATCAGAATTACCTGGGGGCCTTTTTCGTGTCTGATTTCAGTAGGACGGGGTAGGGTCTGAGAAGTTGAATTTCTCATAGATTTCCAGGTATTATGGATCTTGCTGGTCCAAGGACCACACTTTGAAAGGGCACTGCTTTAAGGCCACAACCCCGTGTGGAACAGACCTGATTCCCCAGCAGAGGCTTTCTCTTTTCTGGTGACACTGGGGCCCTGCTTTCCCCTTCAAATCTAGGCATGGGCTAGATTTGGCTTGTTTGCCAATCCCGAGCACTTAACCATTCCTTATGGTTTCCTTGACCTTGCCCACATGTCTTGTAAACAGGCTCTTCATTAAAGTGTCTTTTTTTATTAATAATTTTATTAACATATAATGTATTATTTTCCCCAGGGGTACAGCTCTGTGAATCGTCAGGCTTACACACTTCATAGCACTCACCATAACACATACCCTCCCCAATGTCCATAAACCAACCATCCTCTCCATAACCCCGCTACCCCCAGCAACCCTCAGTTTGTTTTGTGAGATTAAGAGTCTCTTATGGGTTGTCTCCCTCCCAATCCCATCTTGTATTATTTTTTTTCCTTCCCTACCCCCAAACCCCCCACTCTGCTTCTCAACTTCCTCATATCAGGGAGATCATATGATATTTGTCTTTCTCTGAGTGACTTACTTTGCTCAGCATAATAGTCTCTAGTTCCATCCACATCATTGCAAATGGCAAGATTTCATTTCTTTTGATGGCTGCGTAGTATTCCATCATATATATATATACCACATCTTCCTTATCCATTCATCTGTTGATGGACATTTATGTTCTTTCCATAGTTTGGCTATTGTGGACATTGCTGATATAAACATTCGGGTGCATATTCCCCTTCAGATCACTACATTTGTATCTTTAGGGTAAATACCCAGTAGTGCGGTTGCTGGGTTGTAGGGTAGCTCTATTTTCAACTTCTTAAGGAACCTCCATGCTGTTTTTCAGAGTGGCTGCACCAGCTTACATTCCCACCAACAATGTGGGATGTTTCCCTTTCTCTGTATCCTCATCAACATCTGTTATTTCCTGACTCATTAATTTTAGCCATTCTGACTGGTGTGACGTGGTATCTCATTGTGATTTTGATTTGTATTTCCCTGATGCTGAGTGATGTGGAGCACTTTTTCATGTGTCTATTGGCCATTTGGATGTTGTCTTTGCAGAAATGACTGTTCATGTCCTTTGCCCATTTCTTGATTGGATTATGTGTTCTTTGGGTGTTGAGCTTGATAAGTTCTTTATAGATTTTGGATACTAGCTCTTTATCTGATAGGTCGTTTGCAAATATCTTCTCCCATTCTGTCAGTTGTCTTTTGGTTTTGTTGACTGTTTTCTTTGCTGTACAAAAGCTTTTGATCTTGGTCAAGTCCCAATAGTTCATTTTTGCCCTTGCTTCCCTTGCCTTTGGCAATGCTCCTAGGAAGAAGTTGCTGTGGCTGAGGTGGAAGAGGTTGCTGCCTGTGTTCTCCTCAAGGATTTTGATGGATTCTTTTCTCACACTGAGGTCCTTCATCCATTTGGAGTCTATTTTTGTGTGTGGTGTAAGGAAATTGTCCAGTTTCATTTTTCTGCATGTGACTGTCCAGTTTTCCCAACAACATTTTTTGAAGAGACTGTCTTTTTTCCGTTGGACATTCTTTCCTGCTTTGTCGCAGATTAGTTGACCATAAAGTTGTGGATCTATTTCTGGGCTCTCTATTCTGTTCCATTGATCTATGTGTCTTTTTTTTGTGCCAGTACCATACTGTCTTGATGATGACAGCTTCGTAATAGAGCTTGAAGTCTAGAATTCCGAGGCCACCAGGTTTGGCTTTCTTTTTCAATATTCCTCTGGCTATTTGGTGTCTCTTCTGGTTCTATATAAATTTTAGGATTATTTGTTCCATTTCTTTGAAAAAAATGGATGGGATTTTGATAGGGACTGCATGAAACGTGTAGATTGCCTTAGGTAGCATAGACATATTAACAATATTTGTTCATCCAATCCATGAGCATGGAAAGTTTTTCCATTTCTTTGTGTCTTCCTCAATTTCTTTCATGAGTACTTCATGGTTTTCTGAGTACAGATTCTTTGCCTCTTTGGTTAGATTTATTCCTAGGTGTCTTATGGTATTGGTTGCAATTGTAAATAGGATTGACTCCTTAATTTCTCTTTATTCTGTCTTGTTGTTGGTGTATAGAAATGCAACTGATTTCTGTACATTGATTTTATATCCTGACACTTTACTGAATTCCTGTGAGTTCTAGCAGTTTTGGAGTTGATTCTTTTGGGTTTTCCACATGAAGTATAGTATCATCTGTAAAGAGTGAGAGTTGACTTCTTTGCTGATTCGGATGCCTTTAATTTCTTTTTGTTGTCTGATTGCTAAGGCTAGGACTTCTATTACTATGTTGAATAGCAGTGGTGATAATGGACATCCCTGCCGTGTTCCTGACCTTAGCGTAAAAGCTCTCAATTTTTCCCCATTGAGAATGATATTTGCTGTGGGTTTTTCATAGATGGCTTTCATGAAATTGGGGTATGTTCCCTCTATCCCTACACTATAAAGAGTTTTGATCAAGAAAGGATGCTGTACTTTGTCAAATGCTTTTTCAGCATCTATGGACAGTGTCATATCATTCTTGTTCTTTCTTTTATTAATGTATTGTATCACATTGATTGATTTGTGGATGTTGAACCAAACTTGCAGCCCAGGAATAAATCTCACTTGGTTGTGGTGAATGATCCTTTTAATGTACTGTTGGATCCTATTGTCCAGTATTTTGTTGAGAATTTTCCCATCTGTGTTCATCAAGGATATTGGGCAGTTAATTCTCTTTTTTGATGGGAACTTTGTCTGGTTTTGGGATCAAGGTAATGCTGGCCTCATAAAATGAGTTTGGTTTTCCTTCCATTTCTATTTTTTGGAACAGTTTCAGGAGAGTAGGTATTAATTCTTCTTTAAATGTTTGGTAAAATTTTCCTGGGAAGCTGTCTGGTCTTGGGTTCTAGTTTTTTGGGAGATTTTTGATGACTGCTTAGATCTCCTTACTGGTTATGGGTCTTGTTCAGGTTTTCTATTTCTTCCTGATTCAGTTTTAGTAGTTTATATGTCTCTAGGAATGCATCCATTTCTTCCAGATTGTCAAATTTTCTGGTGTATAGTTGCTCATAGTATTTTCTTATAATTGTTTTTATTTCTTTGGTGTTGGTTGTGATTTCTCCTCTTTCATTCATGATTTTATTTATCTGGGTCCTTTTTCTTTTCGTTTTGATAAGTCTGGCCAGGGGTTTATCAATCTTGTTAATTCTTTCAAAGTACCAGCTCCTAGTTTCATTGATTTGTTCTACTGTTCTTTTGGTTTCTATTTCATTGATTTATGCTCTGATCTTTATTATTTCTCTTCTCCTGCTGTGTTTAGGCTTTCTTTGCTGTTCTTCCTCCAGCTCCTTTAGGTGTAGGGTTCGGTTACGTACTTGAGAACTTTCTTGTTTCTTTCTTTTTTTTTTTTTTAAGATTTTATTTATTTATTTGACAGACAGAGATCACAAGTAGGCAGAGAAGCAGGCAGAGAGAGAGAGGAGGAAGCAGGCTCCCTGCTGAGCAGAGAGGCCGATGCGGGGCTCGATCCCAGGACCCTGGGATCATGACCTGAGCCAAAGGCAGAGGCTTTAACCCACTGAGCCACCCAGGTGCCCCAAATTTCTTGTTCCTTGAGAAAGCTTTGCATTGCATATACTTTCCTCTCAGGACCACTTTGCTGTGTCCCACATATTTTCAACAGTTGTGTTTTCATTTTCATTTGTTTCCATGCATTTTTTTTCAATTCTTCTTTAATTTCCTGGTTGACCCATTAAGTCTTTAGTAGGATGCTCTTTAGCCTTCATGTATTTGAGTTCTTTCCACTTTCCTCTTGGGATTGAGTTTTAGCTTCAGAGCATTGTGGTCTGAAAATATACAGGGAATGATCCCAATCTTTTGGTATCAGTTGAGACCTGATTTGTGACCCAGGATGTGATCTATTCTAGAGAATGTTCCATGTGCACTAGAGAAGAATGTGTATTCTGTTGCTTTGGGATGGAATGTTCTGAATATATCTGTGATGTCCATCCTGTCCAGTGTGTCATTTAAAGCCTTTATTTCCTCGTTGATCTTTTGCTTGATGATCTGTCCATTTCAGTGAGAGGAGTGTTAAAGTCCCCTACTATTATTGTATTATTGTTGATGTGTTTCTTTGATTTTGTTATTTTTTTTAAGATTTTATTTATTTATTTGACAGAGAGAGATCACAAGTAGACAGAGAGGCAGGCAGAGAGAGAGAGAAGGAAGCAGGTTCCCTGCTGAGCAGAGACCCTGATGCGGGACTCGATCCCAGAACCCTGAGATCATGACCTGAACCGAAGGCAGCGGCTTAACCCACTGAGCCACCCAGGCGCCCTGATTTTGTTATTAATTGGCTTGTATAGTTGGATGCTCCCATGTTAGAGGCAGAGATATTTAAAATTGTTAGATCTTCTTGTTGGACAGACCCTTTAAGTATGATATATTGTCCTTCCTCATCTCTTATTATACTCTTTGGCTTCAAATCTAATTTATCTGACAGAAACTTTGCCACCCAGCTTTCTTTTGATGTCCATTAGCACGGTAAATTGTTTTCCACCCCCTCACTTTAAATCTGGAGGTGTCTTTGGGTCTAAAATGAGCTCCTTGTAGACAGCATTTTGATGGGTTTTGCTTTTTTATCCATTCTGATTACCTGTGTCTTTTGATTGGGGCACTTAGCCCATTTACATTTAGGGTAACTATTGAAAGATATGAATTTAGTGCCATTGTGTTGCTTGTAAGGTGATGTTACTGTATATTTTCTCTGTTCCTTTCTGGTCTACTAATTTTAGGCTCTCTCTTTGCTTAGTGGACCCCTTTCAATATTTCCTGTAGAGCTGGTTTGTTGTTTACAAATTCTTTTAGTTTTTCTTTGTCCTGGAAGATTTTTATCTCTCTTTCTATTTTCAATGATAGCCTAGCTGGATATAGTATTCTTGGCTGCATGTTTTTCTCATTTAGTGCTCTGAATATATCACACCAGTCCTTTCTGACCTGCCAGGTCTCTGTGGATAAGTCTGCTGCCAATCTAATACTTATACCATTGTATGTTGAAAACTTCTTGTCTTGAACTGCTTTCAGGATTTTCTCTTTGTCACTAAGACTTAAAGTTTTACTATTAGATGACAGGTTGTGGACTTATTCTTATTGATTTTGAGTGGGGTTCTCTGTGTCTCCTGGATTTTGATGCTTGTTTCTTTTGCCATATTAGGGAAATTCTCTACTATAATTTGCTCCAATATACTTTCTGCCCCCCTCTCTCTTTCTTCTTCTTCTGGAATCCCAATTATTCTAATATTGTTTCATCTTATGGTATCACTTATCTCTCAAATTCTCCCCTCGTGGTCCAGTAGTTGTTTGTCTCTCTTTGGCTCAGCTTCTTTATTCTACATCATTTGGTCTTCTATATCTTTAATTCTCTCTTCTGCCTCATTTATCCTAGCAGTAAGAGCTTCCATTTTTGATTGCACCTGATTCATAGCTTTTTTTATTTCAGCTTGGTTAGATTTTAGTTCTTTTATTTCTCCCGAAAGGGATTTTATTTCTCCAGACAGGGTTTCTCTAATATCTCCTATACCTTTTCGAGCCCAGCTAGCACCTTGAGAATCGTCATTCTGAACTCTAGATCTGACATATTACCAATGTCCATATTGACTAGCTCCCTAGCTTTTGGTACTGCTTCTTCTTCTCTTTTTTTTTTTTTTTTTTTGTGGTGAGTTTTTCCACCTTGTCATTTTATCCAGATAAGAATATATGAATGAGAGAATAAAATATTAAAAGGATGGCAAAGATCCCAGAAAAATGTACACTAACCAAGTCAGAAGAGACCCAAATTGGGGAGAGAAGAAAGGGAGCAAAAAGAAATATATATATATTGGACTGTGAATAGAACAGAGCCACCCACTTGATTTTGGGTGTATTTTGGTCTCTTAGAAGAAACTACCTCCCAAAATTTTAAAGGGTGAAAAACTAATATATATACAAAAATAAGGGTAAACATGATGAAGGGATGGAATATGACTGTAAAGATGAAAATTTTTAAAAAATTATAAAAAAGGAATTGATAATATAAGTTGGTTGGAAAAGGAAAGAAAAAAAAATGTAGAAAGAATGTGCTCAGGATGGAGACTAGAACAAAACCCTGTGCTAGACTTAGGGTATATTTTGATCTATTGGAAGAAATTGTATCCAAAAATTTTTTAGAAGATAAAACCCTATATGTATACAAAAAATAAAGTTAGATACAATGAAGGATAAAATATGACTATAATAATGAAGGTTTAAAAAGACTTTTTAAAGAAAGTTATTGTTAAGATAAACTACTTAAAAAACATTACAGAGGAAAGAGGAAAAGTTAAAGAAATTAGAATAAGAAAAAAATAAAATTAAAAAAATGTAATTAACTTTGCAAGACTAAGGAATCATGGGGAGAAAAGCCATGAATTCCATGCTTTGCTTTCCCCTCCTCTGGAATTCCACTCTTCTCCTTGATCAGTGAGCTTAGTCTTGCTGATCTTCTGGGTGAGGGGCCTGTGTAGAGATTTTTGAATGCCCTTGCCTGAGGCGGAATTGCACTGCCCTTGCCAGGTGCCGGGCTAAGTAATCTGTCCTAGTTTGTTCTCTGGAGATCTTTTTCCCTGAAGGCTTTCCATAGAGTTCTGGAGGACGGGAATGAAAATGGCGGCCTCTGAATCTCTGGCCCTGAGGAGCCGAGAGCTCCGGGCCCCACCTCTCAGAGTGCCCTTGGAGAAAAGTGGTCAATCCCTCCCATCTCCCTGTCTCTAGCCAGGCTCCATGCTCACCTAGCCAATGACTGAGTGTTTCTGTCTCTGGGGATGGCCCCATTTGGAGTCTCCAAACCCAGCAGATTCCTGCAGCATGTCCTCCGGAAGAGTTAGGTGAGTCTTTCCAATATGCCACTTGTGGGGCGGTGGCATGACTGTGCCGTGGATCAAGGTTTAAGGTAACCCCGAGCTGAGAGCTCACTTCTCAGCTCTGTCTCTGTAGCCGGCTTCCCTGCTCTGATACTGGTGAGCTCTGCTACACTCAGACACCCCGATCCTTCTCTGACCCCATGGGACCTGAGATCACACTGTCCCCGTGAGGGCTCCACCCCCACTTAGCCTCTGGAGTGATGTCCCTCAGTGGGGCAGACTTTTACAAGTTCGGATTTTGTGCTTCGTTGCTCCACCTCTTGCTGGAAGCTGGCCCCTCCCCCTGTGGTCTGTCTTCCCGTTGCTTCCATTCACTTCTCCACACGTCTGACCTTCCAGAAAGTGGTCGATTTACTGTTCCTAGAATTGCTGCTCTTCTCTTTGATCTCCTGTTGAGTTTGTAGGTGTTCAGAATGGTTTGCTAACTATCTAGCTGAACTCCTGCAACCTGGTGTCATCTCAGCCTGCTACTCCTCCGCCATTTTGCTTCCAACTGTCATTAAACTGTCTTGAATGAACATTTTGAATATACCATCAGTTTCCTGCTATAATACTGACTGATGTAAGGATTTATCCCTAGGGAAATTATCAAAGATGCAGACACAGACTCAGGTGCAAGAATGTTCTTTGCGGCATAATTTACAATAGCAACAACATTAGAAACAAGATTCATGCTCAACAACAGGGGACAGAGATGGAATGTTAATTGGTTGTGAATGGCTAATTATATTGACTAACCGGGAATGTTCATGGCACAATGATTAAGTGAAAACAAGATATAAAACCATATGTGGAGGATGTTCCCAATTTTGTAAATATACATAGATGTTCTTGTATAAGACTCAAATTGGGGTGAAATTGGGGGAAAAAAGGGTAGTTTATGTGACGATGACTACATAACATAGTTTATTAGAGGAGGATTTGATTTTCCTGTATATTTGTATGAGTGGCAGTTATAAACAAAGGTATAATTCCAATTTAAAGTTTTCGTCCTTTATTTCCAGTTGGCCTTGGCATTAATATCACATTTAATATAAAATACATAGAAACATTTATATTATATATAATTAATTTAGATTCTATTATATTTAATTAATGAAATAAAATATGCTTAAATAGAAATAGGAATTATATTCCAGATGGAATGAATTCTCCATGTGACAACTTCTTTTTATACAAGCCCTTTAAACATGGACTCAGACAAATTTAATCCACAAATATTTACTGAGTGCCTGCCCTCAAGGAAGTTACAGTCTAGGAGAGTAATTAGGACCCAAAAAAGAGGCAATGTTCTGTGGTAGAAAGAACACAACTTGGAATTAAGACACCAGAGTCTGGGCTTTGTCACAAGTGCAATTTAACAGTCCATGAAATCTTTTGCAGGGTATGTATTAGAATGTAAATTATAAAGCTCAATTTTGGAATCAGGGAATCATGAAAAGCTTTTCTATTAGAGTCTGAATGCTCTGTGGCATGCATAGCAAGTGTGTGTTTACCAACCTGGAGGTAGTCTGTCCTTTGAACTCTTCTCCACTTCAGAAAGGACATACACATCTACATTCTTCTTACTACAGCTACGAAATTATGAAAGTTTGAGCATATTGGTTACACTGAGAATGAAACTTCAAAAAATCAGAGCTGATGGTTAAAACAGAGGTGGCATCATTCTTAGTGATTCAAGTGATCATGTTATTCCAGATTCCTTTTTTTTTTTAAAGATTTTATTTATTATTTATTTGACAGAGATCACGAGTAGGCAGAGAGGCAGGCAGAGAGAGAAAAAGGGAAGCAGGCTTGCTGCAGAACAGAGAGCCCGATGCGGGGCTCAATCCCAGGACCCTGGGATCATGACCTGAGCTGAAGGCAGAGGCTTTAACCCACTAAGCCACCCAGGCTCCCCGTTATTCCAGATTCTTAAACAAGGTAGGTTTCCAAAATGAGGACTGAGAGGGTTGCTTAGGAAGCTTATAAGAAGTACAGAGTAGAACATTTATAGGAGCCAGAGATAAAATGATTTTTCAAAAGATGCAATAGAAGGAAAGACAACCCAATAATGGGCTAATGGCACCAAAGTGATCATGACTGAGACCTTCAAGTAAAATCTGAATG
This sequence comes from Lutra lutra, assembly GCF_902655055.1. Classification (NCBI taxonomy): domain Eukaryota; kingdom Metazoa; phylum Chordata; class Mammalia; order Carnivora; family Mustelidae; genus Lutra; species Lutra lutra. The sequence continues at coordinate 92,981,244 of NC_062285.1, forward strand.
TAGGATAAAACTGAGACATTGAATTGAGCGATGAGCAGCTAAGATACAATGAAATTTCCCATTTTGAGGTTCCCCTCTCTGATCACAGCACCCTGAAGGTCTAATGATCTCATTCCTTTGATCCTGCAGGACCTACTGTTTGTCCAAATAATAAATTCCATTTTTGTCTTTTGCCTTTTCTTTCAGAATATCCATCGACTGCAACTTCATTTGCTGTCCTACCCAGTTCAACTCTACCGGCCTTGCCAGTAGTGCTCTTGTCTGGACACTGGACTGGACTCTTTCATTAGCATATGAACTTGTGCCATAGCCTGCCTGCCAGACTTTGAGCTTAGAAAATCCTTAAGGTCTATTTTCTCTGCTCTGGCTCGGAAGCTGCCAAATCCAGCTGCGGAATCACAGAACTAATCTCAACGTCTGTCTAAAATAGGCATAAAAGACATTATGAAAGATCGCTTTCAAATTCCTTCTTAATTAACCATAAAAATATGTTAAACAAGAAAAATCTTCAATGAACGTACCATAAAATGAAAGATAGAGTCAAATTCTGTTAAGAATCTGTTTCTGTTAAGAAATAGACTAATCTAATTTTCTAATCTAATTTCTGTTAAGAAATAGACTAATCCTGCCCACCTATTTGTGAAGGAGGATTGAAATACAAGAGCCTTGTTCTTGCTCATTATTTGTTGCCACAAGACCAGGACTTACTAACTAAAGGCATTGAGGTTCCATTCATCTGAGCTTCACAGACAATTTATTATCAAGTAGGGAAGCCACAGAATGCCATCCTTAGGTATCCCAGAGCTCAGAAACCAGATTGTCTTCCTAAATAAGTGTTCCTAAAGGACTGCTTCAGAACACTAACATATTAATCAACATTTTAAAAAAAGATTTTATTTATTTATTTATTTATTTATTTATTTGAGAGAGGGAGAGAGTACAAGCATGGGGAGTGGTAGGCAGAGGGAGAAGCATGCTCCCTGCTGAGCAGGGAGCCTGATGTGGGGCTTGATTTATTAAAAATAAAATCTTTAAAAAATTTTCTGTTTTACTAATCAACAACTAAAGTTAATCAGCATTCTCTGAAGAAGACATTGAACTTTGGTGCTCTTTTTAAAAAATCCTTTCCATGGCCCCCTTTTCACTACTTGACATCTTGAAATCAGCTGGAATTCTATTTCTAGAAAATTGATTTTTTAAAATATTTTCTTTATTTATTTAACAGATAGAGATCACAAGTAGGCAGAGAGGCAGGCAGAGAGAGAGAGAGGAGGAAGCAGGTGCCCTGCTGAGCAGAGAGCCCGATGCGGGGCTCAATCCTGGGACCCCAGGACCATGACCTGAGCCGAAGGCAGAGGTCTTAACCCACTGAGCCACCCAGGAGCCCTGAAAATTAATTTTTTATACTGAGTATCATTCATCATAAGAGTAAATTTCACAGATTCCTTTATTGTGATAATTAAATGAGGTAATGCATGGAAAGTGTTTGACATGACACTTGGCATATGTTAATCATTTGGTAGTGTTCGCCATGACGATGAGGATTATCAACATTATTACCATTTTCTGCAAATTCTCTTTTGATGATCTTATGCTCAGCTTTCATTATCACTACTACCTGGATGATTTCCTAACCTATGCCACCTACCTCACCCCCACCCCTGGCTTATTTTATTTTCAATTTTTATTACAGATCACTTCCTAAATATTCCACCAAGACATGCATCTCAATACATCAAATCAAACTATCTTTTAATTTCCCAATTTCTGATAATGGAACAGGCATTCTCCCTGGTCTCTGATTTGGAAATCTTGGAGACATCTTTGCTGTTCCTCTTTGATTGCCCACATCCCCCAGCAGGATAGTTGAGTTCAGTGCCTGTATCATGTAGTTGCATGGTCAATGGTAGTTTTCTTCCTCTTCCTCCTTTAACTTTAATATCTTGCAAAGTACTGTAAGCACTTTAAAAAATTCTATTTGCCTTCCTCTTAATGACCCCCTCCTCCCAATGTTTTACTTCCCATCCAGCATTGAGTTAGATGCTTAGTTTCCTTCCTTATTTTCTGATTTCTCCTCCCTTCTGCTATCCTTACTATTCAATCCCCTCCCTCAAAGATTGTGTCAATCATATATTTCTTATATACTACCTAACAAGCTCTTTGTTTTGACTTTAAGTCTAAAATCCCAATCTGTGACTGAAACAGATCTTACCTACAACAGAAACTACTCCCTTTATGGATACTGAGGATCAGTGAATATGGCACATGGGTTCCTCCCTGAAAACTCCAAACATTCTCTGAACTTAGTTTTGGTGTTTTTTTTTTAATTTTTTTTAACATATAATATATTTTTATCCCCAGGGGTACAGGTCTGTGAATCACCAGGTTTACACACTTCACAGCACTCACCATAGCACATACCCTCCCCAATATCCATAACCCCACCCCCCCTCTCCCAACCCCCCTCCCCCCATCAACCCTCAGTTTGTTTTGTGAGATTAAGAGTCACTTATGGTTTGTCTCCCTCCCAATCCCATCTTGTTACATTTATTCTTCTCCTACCCCCTTAACCCCCCATGTTGCATCTCCTCTCCCTCATATCAGGGAGATCATATGATAGTTGTCTTTCTCCGATTGACTTATTTCGCTAAGCATGATGCCCTCTAGTTCCATCCACGTCGTCGCAAATGGCAAGATTTCATTTCTTTTGATGGCTGCATAGTATTCCATTGTGTATATATACCTCATCTTCTTTATCCATTCATCTGTTGATGGACATCTAGGTTCTTTCCATAGTTTGGCTATTGTAGACATTGCTGCTATAAACATTCGGGTGCACGTGCCCCTTCGGATCACTACGTTTGTATCTTTAGGGTAAATACCCAGCAGTGCAATTGCAGGGTCATAGGGTAGTTCTATTTTCAACATTTTGAGGAACCTCCATGCTGTTTTCCAGAGTGGTTGCACCAGCTTGCATTCCCACCAACAGTGTAGGAGGGTTCCCCTTTCTCCGCATCCTCGCCAGCATCTGTCATTTCCTGACTTGTTAATTTTAGCCATTCTGACTGGTGTGAGGTGATATCTCATTGTGGTTTTGATTTGTATTTCCCTGATGCCGAGTGATATGGAGCACTTTTTCATGTGTCTGTTGGCCATCTGGATGTCTTCTTTGCAGAAATGTCTGTTCCTGTCTTCTGCCCATTTCTTGATTGGATTATTTGTTCTTTGGGTGTTGAGTTTGCTAAGTTCTTTATAGGTTTTGGACACTAGCCCTTTATCTGATATGTCATTTGCAAATATCTTCTCCCATTCTGTCAGTTGTCTTTTGGTTTTGTTAACTGTTTCCTTTGCTGTGCAAAAGCTTTTGATCTTGATAAAATCCCAAAAGTTCATTTTTGCCCTTGCTTCCCTTGCCTTTGGTGATGTTCCTAGGAAGATGGTGCTGCGGCTGAGGTCGAAGAGGTTGCTGCCTGTGTTCTCCTCAAGGATTTTGATGGATTCCTTTCTCACATTGAGGTCCTTCATCCATTTGGAGTCTATTTTCGTGTGTGGTGTAAGGAAATGATCCAATTTCATTTTTCTGCATGTGGCTGTCCAATTTTCCCAACACCATTTATTGAAGAGGCTGTCTTTTTTCCATTGGACATTCTTTCCTGCTTTGTCGAAGATGAGTTGACCATAGAGTTGAGGGTCTATTTCTGGGCTCTCTATTCTGTTCCATTGATCTATGTGTCTGTTTTTGTGCCAGTACCATGCTGTCTTGATGATGACAGCTTTGTAATAGAGCTTGAATTCCGGAATTGTGATGCCACCAACTTTGGCTTTCTTTTTCAATATTCCTTTGGCTATTCGAGGTCTTTTCTGGTTCCATATAAATTTTAGGATTATTTGTTCCATTTCTTTGAAAAAAATGAATGGTACTTTGATAGGAATTGCATTAAATGTGTAGATTGCTTTAGGTAGCATAGACATTTTCACAATATTTATTCTTCCAATCCAGGAGCATGGAACATTTTTCCATTTCTTTGTGTCTTCCTCAATTTCCTTCATGAGTACTTTATAGTTTTCTGTGTATAGATTCTTAGTCTCTTTGGTTAGGTTTATTCCTAGCTATCTTATAGTTTTGGGTACAATTGTAAATGGGATGGACTCCTTAATTTCTCTTTCTTCTGTCTTGTTGTTGGTGTAGAGAAATGCAACTGATTTCTGTGCATTGATTTTATATCCTGACACTTTACTAAATTCCTGTACAAGTTCTAGCAGTTTTGGAGTTGAGTCTTTTGAGTTTTCCACATATAGTATATATCATCTGCGAAGAGTGATAGTTTGACTTCTTCTTTGCCGATTTGGATGCCTTTAATTTCCTTTTGTTGTCTGATTGCTGAGGCTAGGACTTCTAGTACTATGTTGAGTAGCAGTGGTGATAACAGACATCCCTGCCATGTTCCTGACCTTAGCGGTAAAGCTTTCAGTTTTTCTCCATTGAGAATGATATTTGCGGTGGGTTTTTCATAGATGGCTTTGATAATATTGAGGTATGTGCCCTCTATCCCTACACTTTGAAGAGTTTTGATCAGAAAGGGATGCTGTACTTTGTCAAATGCTTTTTCAGCATCTATGGAGAGTATCATATGGTTCTTGTTCTTTCTTTTATTAATGTGTTGTATCACATTGATTGATTTGCGGATGTTGAACCAACCTTGCAGCCCTGGAATAAATCCCACTTGGTCGTGGTGAATAATCCTTTTAATGTACTGTTGAATCCTATTGGCTAGTATTTTGGCGAGAATTTTTGCATCTGTGTTCATCAAGGATATTGGTCTGTAGTTCTCTTTTTTGTTGGGATCCTTGTCTGGTTTAGGGATCAAGGTGATGCTGGCCTCATAAAATGAGTGTGGAAGTTTTCCTTCCATTTCTATTTTTTGGAACAGTTTCAGGAGAATAGGAATTAGTTCTTCTTTAAATGTTTGGTAGAATTCCCCCGGGAAGCCGTCTGGCCCTGGGCTTTTGTTTGTTTGGAGATTTTTGATGATTGTTTCAATCTCCTTACTGGTTATGGGTCTGTTCAGGCTTTCTATTTCTTCCTGGTTCAGTTGTGGTAGTTTATATGTCTCTAGGAATGCATCCATTTCGTCCAGATTGTCCAATTTGCTGGCATAGAGTTGCTCATAGTATGTTCTTAAAATTGTCTGTATTTCTTTGGTGTTCGTTGTGATCTCTCCTCTTTCATTCATGATTTTATTTATTTGGGTCCCTTCTCTTTTCTTTTTGATAAGTCTGGCCAGGGGTTTTTCGATCTTATTAATTCTTTCAAAGAACCAGCTCCTAGTTTCGTTGATTTGTTCTATTGTTTTTTTGGTTTCTATTTCATTGATTTCTGCTCTGATCTTTATGATTTCTCTTCTCCTGCTGTGTTTAGGGTTTCTTTCTTGTTCTTTCTCCAGCTCCTTTAGGTGTAGGGTTAGGTTGTGTACCTGAGACCTTTCTTATTTCTTGAGAAAGGCTTGTACCGCTATATATTTCCCTCTCAGGACTGCCTTTGTTGTGTCCCACAGATTCTGAACCGTTGTGTTTTCATTATCATTTGTTTCCATGAATTTTTTCAATTCTTCTTTAATTTCCTGGTTGACCCATTCATTCTTTAGAAGGATGCTGTTTAGTCTCCATGTATTTGGGTTCTTTCCAAATTTCCTCTTGTGATTGAGTTCTAGCTTCAGAGCATTGTGGTCTGAAAATATGCAGGGAATGATCCCAATCTTTTGATACCGGTTGAGACCTGATTTAGGACCGAGGATGTGATCTATTCTGGAGAATGTTCCATGTGCACTAGAGAAGAATGTGTATTCTCTTGCTTTGTGGTGAAATGTTCTGAATATATCTGTGATGTCCATCTGGTCCAGTGTGTCATTTAAGGCCTTGATTTCCTTGTTGATCTTTTGCTTGGATGATCTGTCCATTTCAGTGAGGGGAGTGTTAAAGTCCCCTACTATTATTGTATTATTGTCGATGTGTTTCTTTGATTTTATTATTCATTGGTTCATATAGTTGGCTGCTCCCACGTTAGGGGCATAGATATTTAAAATTGTTAGATCTTCTTGTTGGACATATCCTTTGAGTATGATATAGTGTCCTTCCTCATCTCTTATTAAAGTCTTTGGCTTAAAATCTAATTGATCTGATATAAGGATTGCCACTCCTGCTTTCTTCTGATGTCCATTAGCATGGTAAATTCTTTTCCACCCCCTCACTTTAAATCTGGAGGTGTCTTCGGGTTTAAAATGAGTTTCTTGTAGGCAACATATAGATGGGTTTTGTTTTTTTATCCATTATGATCACCTGTGTCTTTTGATTGGGGCATTTAGCCCATTAACATTCAGGGTAATTATTGAGAGATATGAATTTAGTGCCATTGTATTGCCTGTAAGGTGACTGTTATTGTATATTGTCTCTATTCCTTTCTGAGCTACTACTTTTAGGGTCTCTCTTTGCTTAGAGGACCCCTTTCAATATTTCCTGTAGAGCTGGTTTGGTGTTTGCAAATTCTTTTAGTTTTTGTTTGTCCTGGAAGCTTTTAATCTCTCCTTCTATTTTCAATGATAGCCTAGCTGGATATAGTATTCTTGGCTGCATGTTTTTCTCGTTTAGTGCTCTGAATATATCATGCCAGCTCTTTCTGGCCTGCCAGGTCTCGTGGATAAGTCTGCTGCCAATCTAATACTTTTACCATTGTATGTTACAGACTTCTTTTCCCGGGCTGCTTTCAGGATTTTCTCTTTGTCACTAAGACTTGTAAATTTTACTATTAGGTGACGGGGTGTGGACCTATTCTTATTGATTTTGAGGGGGGTTCTCTGATCCTCCTGGATTTTGGTGCTTGTTCCCTTTGCCATATTGGGGAAATTCTCTCCAATAATTCTCTCCAATATACCTTCTGCTCCCCCTCTCTTTCTTCTTCTTCTGGAATCCCAATTATTCTAATGTTGTTTCGTCTTATGGTGTCACTTATCTCTCGAATTCTGCCCTTGTGGTCCAGTAGCTGTTTGTCCCTCTTTTGCTCAGCTTCTTTATTCTCTGTCATTTGGTCTTCTATATCGCTAATTCTTTCTTCTGCCTCAGTTATCCTAGCAGTGAGAGCCTCCACTTTTTATTGCACCTCATTAATAGCTTTTTTGATTTCAACTTGGTTAGATTTTAGTTCTTTTATTTCTCCAGAAAGGGCTTTTATATCTCCTGAGGGGGTTTCTCTAATATCTTCCATGCCTTTTTCGAGCCCGGCTAGAACTTTGAGAATTGTCATTCTGAACTCTAGATCTGACATATTACCAAAGTCTGTATTGATTAGGTCCCTAACCTTCGGTACTGCCTCTTGTTCTTTTTTTTGTGGTGAATTTTTCCGCCTTGTCATTTTGTCCAGATAAGAGTATATGAAGGAGCAAGTAAAATACTAAAAGGGTGGCAACAACCCCATGAAAATATGCTTTCAGAAAGTGGTTGATTTTCTGTTTCTAGAATTGTTGTTCTTCTTCTCTTTGATCTCCCATTGGATTTGTAGGTGTTTGCAATCTTTAGATAAGCTATCTAGCTGATTTCCCACTACCTGAAGTAGTCTCAGCCTGCTACTTCTCCACCATCTTGAGTCCTCCCTGAACTTAGTTTTGATTTTATCTTTGATAGTCCTTCTGCCTAGAAAGCTTTCTTGAGCTATCTCTGTCAAAATCCTACCTATTCAAAACCACCCTAGTCATAAAGCCTTGGTTCATGTACCAGATAAGACTTGTCCTATTTATAAGCCACCATAGCATTCTGTAGCCTCTATTAGTGATGAAGATTTTTTAGTTTAAATTAAAGATTTTCAGAATTTATTATCTTTCCATTTTACCAGATTGTAAGATGTTTAAAAAATGTGCTTTTGCCCTACTCAGCTTTCAATTTTCTGAAGGCCCTTAGTAGTACAGCATATTTCACAAAGTCAGTGCTCAATAAGTATTTGTTGAATTTAAAGATTGTATCACTTAAGACAAAGAAAAAATCATTCTGAAAGAATGACTAAGGTTTCGTTCCTTCCTTAGATTTATTTTTTTTATTTGAGAGTGAAGGAGAGCCTATGTGGCAGGGGAGGGGCAGAGGGCAAATCCTCAAACATACTCCGAGCTGATCAGGAAGCCTGATGTTGGGCTCTATCCCAGGACCCTGAGATCATGACCTGAGCCAAACCAAGAGTCAGCAGCTCAATGGACTGAGCCACCCAGGCTCCACGATCAAGGTTCTAAACATCCTATGTCCCATAAAAATGTGTTCAAACACAAAAATGCTATTTTCTATATATGAAAGGTTTGCTTGGAGAATGAACTAGCTGAACATGTCTCTGAATGGCACAAGAGAAGGCACATGGCATTGTTATGAGGGCAAACCTGAAGGAAACATGTACTTTGTAAGAAAACCTGGCCACAGAAAGAGCGGTGACATATGAATAGAGATCTTTCTGAATATTTGATCAAGTGCCAGAGGTTGCCTTTATACACAGTTTATGATTGACACAACTTTAGAAAGAGTTGGCTCTCTATGTTGCTTTTGTTCACAGAGATAGTAACGACAACTTTCTACCACTACACTGTAGAGCCTGAGTAGATGCAAGAAAATAATGGGTTCTAAGTCTGGGAATGCAGATTGCAGCCTAATTCTGGAGGACTTTGAAGGCTGTTATTGGGGTGTATGGAGTAAGCAGCTCATTGACAGGTTTTAATTGTTCTTGTTTCCTGTTGTTCCTTTTAGAACTTGGAGCACCATCCTAGAGATACGCTTCAGGAAAATTAACCACACAGCAGAGCAGCAGAGAGGGGCTTGGCTGGGAAGGAGAACCTAGACCTACAGACTTAGCTGGTGTACTTAGAATAGATTAGGAAGAGGTCAAATGAAGCAAAGTGGCAGAAGTAATAGAGGGGAGGGAAATGAGGCTGATGTTGGGAACTATTATAAAGGAATTAACAACTGAACTGTGAATGATTATGATGGTCAGGATAAGGACAAACCAAAAATAGCTCCTAAAGTTTTGAATCAGGGAAAGGAAAGAGACCGTCACAGGATGGAGACTGGGGTTGGGTGCGGGAGGGAGAGAGCCTAGAGGACCTAGAAAGGTTACTCTTTTTCCTCCTGTGAAAATGTGTTTTTGTTTTACTTCTCCCTTTTTCCTTCCCAGTCTCTTATTTGTCCCTTTAAAAGCTAGTATTTTAGACAAGTCACTAATATCTGAGCAGTGCAAGTCAATTAGCTACCTCTTTTCATGCAACAAATGGAACAAAATTTAATAGGATTTATCATAGCCAGTGTTTTTATCAGTGTAGAAAAAAAAAGATATGGTTATATGCTCTTAGAGAGGAGTATAATTGGAAATTAGTTTTATGATCAGAGGTCCATATACTATATAGTTTGGCTTTTTACATTTTTTTATTTTAAATTTTTAAAGGTTTATTTATTTTAGAGAGAGAGAGTGAACACAAGCAGGAGGGACAGACAGAGAAGGGGAGAGAATCTCAAGCAGATTCCTAGCTGAGTGCAGAGCCATACACGGGATTGGATCCCACTACCCTAAGATCAGGTCTTGAGCCAAAATTGAAGTCGATGCGCAACTGATTGCACCACCCAGGTGCTCAAGCTTTTTAGACATTTTTTTCTAAGATTTTTTTTTTTAAGATTTTATTTATTTATTTGACAGAGAGAGATACAGCGAGAGAGGGAACACAAGCAGGGAGAGTGTGAGAGGGAGAAGCAGGCTTCCCCCCCAAGTAGGGAACTCGATGTGCAGCTCAATCCCAGGACCCTGGGATGATGACCTGAGCCAAAGACAGACACTTAACTACTGAGCCATCCAGACGCCCTGGCTTTTTAGACTTTAAATCAAATTTATTGATATATAATTTACATATAATAAAATACTCCCTTTTAAGTGTACTATTAGGTGAGTTTTGACAAAAGTGTGCCTGTATAACTACTACCCCAATCAAAATAAAAATAATTTTTCATCATTTCCCCAAATTCACTCATGTCCCTTTACTATCATCTTCTGTTTACCCCCTACCAAAGATACACATCATTCTGCTTTCTGCCACTAGGTATTAATTTTTCACATTTTTAACATTTCAAATAAATGGAATCATACAGTTTGCACTTTTTTGTGTCTCACTTTTTAACTAAAAAGGCAGGGGGAGCTCCCCTTTACTCACCAGGTGAGAAGCTGCTCTATTCATGAATTGCTTAATAAAATCAATTAGATTTTCACATAAAAAAAGGGTTTTAAAGTGTCTCCAGATTGATGTGTATATTAGTCATTCATTTCTTATTATTACTGAGTAGTTCCAGTATGATTCCAATTTTAGTAGTTCCACTAAAATTTGTTTAGCTAATTACCCATTGATAGATTCTGTTTCCAGTTTTTGCCTGTTAGGAATAAAGAGATTAACATTCATATTTAAGTCTCCGTGTGGATATGTTTCATTTCCCTTGGGCAAATACCTAGGAGTGGAATTGCTTGGTTATATGGTAAGGGTATGCCTAACATTTTAAGAAACTGCCAAATTGTTATCCAAGGTAGGTGTACCATTCTACATTCCCACAAGCAATGTATGAACATACTGCTGCTTGACATCCTTGCCAACACTTGGTTACGGGAACCCTTTCCAATTTTAGTCCTTCTAGTAAGTGCACAGTGGTATTTAATTGTATTTTAATCTGCATTGCTCTAATAACTAGTGAGTTGAACATACTATTGTTTTTTTATTAGTTATTTGAAGAGTCATTTGAGAAGTATCTGTTCATATACTTTGCACATTTTAAAATTGGTGGTTTGTTTTCTTATTGAATTATGAGTGAGATTCAAGTCCTTTATCAGATATATGTATTATGAATAATTTCTCCTAGCCTGTGGGGTTGCCTTTTCATTTTTGTTAAAGGTGATTTTCAAAGAGTGTAAGTTTTTAGTTTCAATAACTTCTAATATACCAATTTTTTTTTTTAATGATCAGAACTTCAGAACTTTAGGAGCTCAGCTTAAGAAAATGTAAGCCTTGGGGACCTGGGTGGCTCATTTGGTCAAGCTTCTGACCATTGGTTTTGGCTCAGGTCATGATCTTAGGGGTCATGAGACAGAGCCCCACGTGGGGCCCCATGCTCAGCAGAGAGGCTGCTCAAGGGTTCTCGCCCTCTGCTCCTTCTCCCACTCACTCTTGCTTTTTTTTCTCTCTCTTTCAAATAAACAAATACATCTTAACATAAAAAAGAAAAGAAAAGAAAATGCAAGCGTCACCATCGGTTCACTCTCCATTACCTACCTGGGATGCTTGAATGTTGCAGACTTGGGCTAGAATCTAGGCAAATTTTACAAAATCTCACAAATGTGACAGCCACTTTTGTTTGTAGTAATGGGTATCATTTCGTGGGTATGTACTGTGCAATATACAGGGTGCTAAATACTTCATTTAAAAATTTTCGTTTCTTCCTTACAAAAGCCTCACTGGAGAGGAAATGTGGATGAAGAGTTATAAAATAATTAGGCTAAAGGCTTAAATATTATCAGTGGCAGAACTAGAAGATACTTGACTCTAAAACCCTTTGAGTCTTAAAAACTATGCGGTGTCCTATCTTAGAAATCTTCATATCTGTTGAAGTCATGAAGTAGAAGTCCTCTTAGGGCTGCTTTTGTCTGTTTCCTGATGGCAAACACAGTCATGGAACTGTGGGGTTTTCTGTAATATTCAGGCTCCGCTTTTATGGCAGTTCCATCAGCTTCCCGACCTCTCGATTGTGGCTACAATGTTTTGTCTTTGTTTAATTGGCTTGGGTTTTAACCTTGACAGTTCTAGTGGCAAACTCCAGATTCCTCACCTTCCTGCTTATCGCACAAGAGGTAACTCTCCTGGGAGGTCAGTTTTGTGGAGTTCAGGGAGTCATTCCAGGATCTCAGCTTATAACCCAGTCTTTCAGCCCGTCCAATGATTTTGTAACAATCTAATTCTCTTTATTATATCACTTTCTGCTTAAAATACTTCATGTGGCATCTTTTTCCAGCATAGAACCCCGCCTGGTACACATGGTCTGGACACACATTCAACAAAGGCTTGAGCAACTATTAATCGGAAGTGGAAGTAAACAGGCAGTTCAGGTACAAGAAATTGAGTCCTTGGGGAGACAGGCATGTCAGACACCTTCTCCATCCCAAGCAAATAATGTGATAGCTTGATTATCAGGGAACCAGGAAACCAATATCAGGACAGGCTGTGCTCTGATAGGGCATGTATTGAGCTGGTAAACTCTCTCCTGGGTCTCTCAGACTCCTCTTGTTCCTTATGCCTACAGATCAAGACACTTGATCCCAATGTGCAGGGCGAGATTGTATCTTCAGCCCAAGATGAAGCTGTGTCAGCAATGACAGCTAGAGAGAGGAAGGGACAGGGGAATGAGCAGGACAGTTTAAAGCACAAAGGAACAATTTCAAGGTGAATAAAAGGCAGAGCTACTTCATAAAGCATTTAGTAGATACGTGGTGCTCATTGACTTGAGATAGAAAATAGAAGCATCGTTTTAAATGTGTCTCTTCATTGACTATTAAGATCTGTGAGTACTCAGGCAAGTTGTCAAGTCAGCATTTGGCAACCAATTTAGGAATTCCCTCAATGTTACTGATTAATGGTTATCCAACTCTTGCTTGAACGGTTCGAGTGACAGAGTTCATTATTTCACAAACCTGGCTATTCAATTTCTCTAACCATCAGAATGTTATTTTTATTGTTGAATACCAAGTCATCTCTCTGTAATTTTTTCTGTCTGAGTGTAAGCATATGGTCTCTTGCTACTTATCTCATTTTAAAAGTATCTCTGGTATCCACTCCCACTCAGGAAAGGCCCCGATTTTCTTTCAGGAAATTATATTTCATCTGGTTTTCAGAGAAGATCTGTGTGCCTGCCTCCCACTCTGGAAACAAAGGGAAAATCCCTCCTTTCCTTGCCCTCATAAGCACAGACATAGGTATGTGTCCTAGGTTGGGCCAGGTGTACACTTTCTCTTCAATTATTTAGTCTTTTTTTTTTTTAAGATTTATTTATTTGACACAGAGAGAGATCACAAGTAGGCAGAGAGGCAGGCAGAGAGGAGGAAGTAGGCTCCCTCCTGAGATGAGAGCCCAATGCAGGGCTCGATCCCAGGACCCTGAGATCATGACCTGAGCTGAAGAGAGAGGCTTTAACCCACTGAGCCACCCAGGCACCCCTTCAGTTATTTAGTCTTGAGGAAATGGGGCATAAATAAAAGGAGTGGGTAAAGGTCATAAAGCACAGAGGTTGTGTGTCGTTTGCACAATGAAGTCAGGAGACGGTGGCTATACTTTCTGTTTGCAAATCTATTTGTTTTACCTTTGTTATTGTTCATTTCAGAATCTGGTCCTCTAATTTCAAGTCTAGGTGCCTCAGTAGCCTTCTACTGGTTTAGTTATCTTAAAGTTTCTTTCTGATTTTGCAATTCAAATCTCTAAACAAAATCCTATATATGAATGGGTGAGCTTTTTCCCCTGAAGTGTCTAGTGTTTGCTTATGTTACTTAGGAGCAATTTGTTTGCAAGGACAGGACCCACTTCAGTCAACTCAAAACCTGAGAGTTTCATTGAAAGAACATAAAGAAGACTCAAGGTACTAAGGACAGCAATTAGAACTGGATCTTCAGAAATGGAGCTAGGAAATGGGGAAATCAAGAACTGTGAATAATAATTGAAAGAACAATTATTCTTTCAATCTCAGCAGCCAAGTGTTCTCCTTTATAGTAGTGGGTTCACTGCTGTTTTCTGGATGTATGTTTTGGTCTCTATTCTTGCTAGGTTCCTGTGTAACCATCTCATATCAACCAATCATGACCTTTTTTAAGCTTAACCTACAATCAAGTAACTACAACTCTATGTCTCTTAGTTCTAATTGTCAAAAGAGAAATATCTGTTCCCCAACCTGCCAGTAGACTGGCTGGTTTGGGAGTAGGTATTCATCCTTAATCAAATCAGTTGGGGACAAGTTGGGGCAGGTTAATTGTATATCCCTCTGGGTGCAGCAGGTCAAGGTAGAAGGTGAAGTTGGGAGTATCTGGCAAAATGACTGATTGGTCTGGAATGCTCTTGATGGGTGAATGATCCTCACAAGTCCAGACATTTTGAAAAATTGTAACCTGGGAATTGGAAGTTATTTTCTTCTCCTTCTTTTTTTTTTTTAAGATTTTATTTATTTATTTGACACAGAGAGAGTCACAAGTAGGCAGAGAGGCAGGCAGAGAGAGAGGGGGAAGCAGGCTCCTTGCTGAACAGAGAGCCCGATGCGGGGCTTAATCTCAGGACCTTGAGATCATGAACTGAGCTGAAGGCAGAGGCTCAACCCACTGAGGCACCCAGGTGCCCCGTAAGTTATTTTCTTCTAAGACTCACCCAAGATTTCTGGGACACCTGGGTGGCTCAGTCAGTTAAGCAGATAACTCTTGATTTTGGCTCAGGTCATGATCTCAGGTCCTGGAACTGAACCCCACACTGGGCTCCATGCTCAGGATGGAGTCTGGGGATTCTCTCTCACCCCTTGGGGCTGCCCCCACCCAAATTGTGCACACTTTTTCTCTCTCTCAAATAAGTAAACAAATTAATCTTTTTTTTAAATAAAAAAAGAATCATCCAAGACTTCCTACTCACTAAGAATAATCCTTCTCACCAAAGAACACCTGTTTGTTTGTAAGTTGTTATCCTAACTGTAGTCACTAGTTGTTGCCCCTGAGAGGCTGATAGAGACCCATTACCTCTCTTTAGTGGCTCTCTGTGACATTCCAGGCTTTCTCCTACTGATGTCCATGGACAACCTGCATTAGAATCTCCTGAAAGCTTAAAATGGAGACAGAGTCCTGAGATTCACTCTAGATCTACTGAATTGGCATTTGGGCAGGGGCAGGAGTGGAAAAGCTGTTCGTTCACATTTCCCACAAATTCTCTAGGTGATTCTCAAATACATTATTGTTTGAGAATCACTAAGCCAGACTATCCATTACTTGAGGACAGGGAACAGTGTCTGTCTTGTTCAGAATTGTATCCGTGATACATTGCCTGGCACCTGGAAGACAGTTGGTAAATAAAGACTCAGGAAACTCTTACATCAACAACATAATACTGATTATATACAAATGTATAACAACAGTGATGAGGTTTAACTTACAATTACTGGCTGCATCATAAACTCATGATTACATTACAATACCAAATTATTTCTATCAATTACTAAAGAACACTCTTTTAAAAAATCATCCCATTATTGTGATACTTTTAATAGCTAGAATTCTCCTTTGCTTTTATGTTAGACTTACTTTCAGCCCACACCCTAATTATTCTTCTCTAAATGGCATAGGTATGGTTTTCATGTCCTATGAGTCCAATTTCAATTACTGTGAGATAGAAATATTTGCCCATATTTAGCCATGCTGTTCATTTTCCTAGTACTTACTTTCTGTTTCGTACTTACCGAGTACAAAAAAGGATTGCTGGTGAATCAGAATGTGAGGTGGTCATGGTCATACAGATAATGTGCAAGAAATAACTCTGAGGTCTCAAGAAAGTGGCAGATCATAGTTTTTCTCTGTGCTCCTTTCATATTTTTATAAAAATATGTGTTTTTACACTATTGTAGAACAAATACAATGGCAGTTTTATGCTTTATAATTTATATTGCTGATTTCATGAACTTCTGGAAATTCTACTATATTTCTGACAGTTATAAACTCCCCCTGCCCCCTATGATACTATGCTATGAGCCAAAATGTTATGACATTGTAGGGAGAGAGGCCTGTTCCATTTCTGCCTAACCCCAATCTACCTCCTCTCTTTACCAAAGGGAAATCCCCACCCCCCTTCACTATTCGCTTCCCAATACCATCCATGGGTCCTGGTGCTACACCCCAGAGACACTGAGATTTAAGTAAAGTTTGACCCATTAAAATTTTTTTTTCATTTATATGAAATATACTCCAAAATCAAAACATTTCCCAAATCCAATCACTTCTCTTTCCTTCCACTGTTCCCACCCTGGTCTAAACAATGTCAACTCTTGCTGAATTATTACAAGAAACTGATTTGTCTCCATGCTTCCACCCTTGCTCCACACCCAATACCCTAGTCTCAGCATAACTTGTAGGACGTTGCCTCAAAAGTATGTGAGACACAGTCACTCCTTCATGGCTCACTCAGGCACTGGTCAAAGTCTTCACGGTTACCTAAAAGGCTATACGCATTCTGTCATATAATAAGCACTTGATAACTTTTTGCTAAGTGAATGAGTAGATTTAAAGAAATTTAGTTCTTCTTACTTTTTTTTTTTTAAGTTCTTCTTACTTTCAAATTAATACCCTAGTTCCTCAGAAGCTCCTCTGAGAAAATGGCTTCCAGACTTCCATTCTAGTCACCATCCTCCTACATGAACTTTAGGTTTTGTTGTCCTTCTTAAAATGTGGCACCAAGATGCAAACATAGTGATTCCACTTTGCTTAACCAGCGAAGTTTACTCCATACATCCTTCTATCCCTGTGGCTTGGAATTGCATTATCTTTTTTGGCAGCCATGTTATAACATTGGATCACATTCTGTTTGCAGTGAATGAAAATTCCCACGTCTTCACCCAGAAACTGATGTTAATTCAAATCTACTCATCCTTGCACTTGTGCAGTTGGTATTTTGAAGCTATGTAAGGACTGCCCAAAATTATCTTCTTTCATAGAATTTGATTCTTTTTTGTTCAAAGAAATTTACATCAATGCCTCTAATTGCTCAGTTTTGTTACTATGGCAACACTGTTAGATGTTACTATTTTTTTCAGCCATTACATTTTCCATCATCAGCTTGTCCCCCTTGTCTTCCAACTGGTGTACAACACAAAAGTGGGTTTTTTTCCCTTTTCTAAGATTATTTTGCTAGATCATTTAAATATTTCTCCTGACATGACTAATTGTAGAAAGAAGAGTTACACAGACTTTGGAAGATCTGGGTACTGTCTTGTCTGCTACCTCTGTGATCTTAGAGGTGTGAATGAAACTTAATTTAATCACCTATGCAAAATGAGAATGATGATAATAGTATCTGCTATTTAATAGGATTATTTCAAAGGTCAATGGGATCATGGGAGTGTAAAGGGAGTACTGATATAAAACAAGAAAAATGCCTAGAGACCTTAAATCAAGTTAGAATCAGATAAGCTTCTCTTCTTTTGCTACTTTTTTCCCTTTAAAATATAGCTCTGTAATATGGAGAGCTGGTCCGAAGTTACTATGCATTGGTTCTCACCCGAATTTTCCCACTAACTAGCTTGGGTATCTCAGAAAAATAATATAACCTGAAAGGTTTTATTTTCCTAACTGAAACAAACAAACAAACAAATAAACCCCACAAAAAACAATAGGATTTGCCCATGTACTTTCTAAGATCTCCTTCAGCTTTTTGAATTTTTAAAAACCTATTGTGCTGGTCCACCCTGAAGAATAACACGAGTCTTATTGTACAAATTTGTAAATTTGTACCTTCGTCAAGGTACATGTCTAGTAGTTTCTTTTTTTTTTTTAAGATTTTATTTATTTATTTGTCAGAGAGAGAGAGGGAGAGAGAGCGAGCACAGGCAGACAGAATGGCAGGCAGAGGCAGAGGGAGAAGCAGGTTCCCTGACGAGCAAGGAGCCGGATGTGGGACTCGATCCCAGGACGCTGGGATCATGACCTGAGCCGAAGGCAGCTGCTTAACCAACTGAGCCACCCAGGCGTCCCTGTCTAGTGGTTTCTATAATAACTAAGATACATATGCTGCATTTCAAATAGAGGCAGAGATGTAGTGCCTGTAAGAGCTAAAGGCTTTCAAAGGAGTCCTGGAACACCACGCTGAAACCAACAAGGTTTATTTCAAGTAATTAAAGAACCACTTGAGCAAAACTAGAAAGTATTTTCCCTCTACTGAATGTGAGTTTCTTAACAGAGACCCCACCCAAAACCCCGGGGTGCTGAGGACTTTGATAACAATAATGCATCTTGTTTAAATAAAAACAGTTAATCTTTTTGTATGAAGTTTAAAAGATGCAGACATTAGCAATCAGTTATTTAGAAAACATGCACCACTCCTGTGCAAAAATATCAAACTGCTGAGAAGAGAAGCTAAGTTAATATGAGCATACAAAAGAGTGACCAGTGGAGACATTACTTCCAATTCTTTTTTTTTTTTTAAAGATTTTATTTATTTATTTGTCAGAGAGAGAGCGAGCACAGGCAGACAGAGTGGCAGGCAGAGGCAGAGGGAGAAGCAGGCTCCCTACAGAACAAGGAGCCCGATGTGGGACTCCATCCCAGGATGCTGGATCATGCCCTGAGCCGAAGGCAGCGGCTTAACCCACTGAGCCACCCAGGCGTCCCCATTACTTCCAATTCTTTTCATGAAGCTTATTTTATTGAAAACATGATTAAAATTTTTAAATAATTACAATAAAACTAATATTACATTATCCATGATCCTGCTACTGTAATTGAATTTTAAAGATTACTATTTTTAATTTATAGACATATATTTCAATTCCTTAAATTCACGGGAATAATTGGCCTTAGGCCTTCATGCGAAGAGTACTTAATCTATAGGAAGAATCTATGAAGAGAATCTTCTGAAATTTGGCTTAGTAGCTTCCAAGACACCACTCTTTCTGTTCTCCTGTTTTTCACCACCAGCTTGTTTTCAGTCATCTTTGCCGGTTCCTTGTTATCTTCTCTTTCCCTAAATTTGAGTACTTCGGGGCTCAGTTCTTACATTTTTTTCTCTTTTCTATCCTGTTAATTGCTGTGGCTTTAAATTTCGCCTATCTGCTGTTGACATTCACGTTTATAAATTTAGCTCACAGCTTTATTTCCCCCTTGAACTCCAGACATGTGTGTACATCTGCTTACAAGACTCATTTACTTGGAAGTCCCAAACATAACAAAACCAAATGAATCTCTTGACTGTATCCCAAAACTTACTGTATTTCTAGACTTCTACCGCTCAGTAAATACCAACTTCTTTCTTCTGGATAGTCAAATCCCAAATCTTGGAGTCATTCCTGACTTCTTTCTCTCATATCTAACATCCATTAATTTTACAGAGAGAGAGAGACCAGGTGTGAGCAGGGAGGGTGACAGAAGGAGAGAGTGACGGAGGGAGTGAGAGAGAGAATCCCAAGTAGGCTCCACGCTCAGCGAGGAACTTGACACAGGGCTCGATCTCATGACCCTGACATCATGACCTGAGTTGAAATAAAGAGTCGGAGGCTCAACTGACTGAGCTACCCAGGCACCCCATTAGCACTATCTTTTAAATATATTCAGAATCCAAGTGCTTCACACTTCTTCCCACTACCACTCAGTTGCAAACCATAATCTTTTTCACCTGGATTTTGCAATAGCCTCCTAATTTGTCTCTTCCCTTTCCCCACTCTCCTTCTAAAAGCCATTCTGTATAAGTGGTCTTAAAAGTAAATTAGATCAGAGGGCACTTGATGTAATGAGCACTGGGCGTTGTATGCAACTGATGAATCACTAAATTCTACCCCTGAAACTAGTAATATAGCATATGTAAACTACACTGAATTTAAATAAAGAATTTTAAAAAAAATAAATTAGATAATGTTGTTCCTTTCCCCGAACCCTACAATGGCTTCTCATCTCACTCAGAGTGAAATCCAAAAGCCTTACGATGGCCTAAAAGGCCCTACAAGATCTGCACTCCTCCTCCCCACGGATCTGATTTCATGTCCTCCCGCTCACACCTCATCTGCCCACCTTACACCAGCTAATTCTGGCCTCCTTTCTTTTCCAAACATGATCCAACCTTGCACATTCCCACTCCAAGTTTTTGCCCTTGCCATTCCTTTCAGATGCCTCCTTGAGTCACTTTCTCAGAAAGGTCTTCCTGACCACCCCTATGAAATAGTACCACCCTCCTGTCATCTTTACTCTCTATCCCATTTTACCTTGCTTTGTTTTTCTTCTTAGCACCTATCACCACCTGACATATCACATGTTATTTGTTTAATGTCAGTCTTTTAAAGCAGAAGTGTAAGGTCTATATGTCACTTTTGTTAATTGCAGTATCCCCATCACCTAGAACAATGTTTGGCCCACAATAAGCACCCAATAAATATTTGTTGAACAAATGAATAAACAAGCCCTGTAGTTTTAATCAGAGACTGACAAAAGATACATGAGCAGGTAAAAAGTAAACATACCATTAACTGATTTGATACAGTGGAAATGATTGAACTAATTACAGGTGTCTGAATCTCACAAATAAAGTGGGCGAAAATTGAAATTGCAGAAGAATATATATATACATAGACACACACATATATAAATGGCATCAAATATAAAATGCTCAGATATACACATTTTATATAAATTGTGTGAGATACACACACATATTTGTGTATGTATATATATATGTACACACATATATATGTATACATACACACATATACAATATGTATATATATATATATATGTATACACACACACACATATATATATGTGGGGTGGGGGAGAGGCAAAGAGAGAGAGAAAGGAAAGAGATGATGTCCAAGAATGAGAAATACCAAATTTAGAGGGCAAAATGGCAGATACCCAAAGGGGTAGTGTGGGCAGAGAAATTCATATTACTCTAACTTTTTGTATGCTGAAGTAAAAAAAATCAGTAATTTAGATTTCAGAGAAAAATGCTTAGGGTCCCAAAAGAGAGACTCTTTGCATCTTATGGATAATTCAACTGAATAAAACTCCCATTACACAATACTGCTATCCTTCAAAAACCTTCTGTGCTACCAAACATCAGTTCTTCATTTAAAAAAAAAAAAAAGAAAAAAACTTTTTATTTTGGAAGTTTCAAAGATAGGAAAAATGTAGAGAGTTTAGTATATTACACCCTCATGTACGGGATTTCTTCTTTTCCTCAAAATGGAACAATAGGGATTAGATTTATCCTCTAGCATGAAACAACTGAAAATAGAAACAACAGTCCCAAGCCACCAGACATCAGGCAATGAAGGACAGAGATCACTGAGAAAAGGGGAACAAATGAGGTGAGCCCAAGATGGCCCCAGCTTTGTTTGGAGAGAAGTTTCAGGCTTTGTAGCAGGGAAGGAACCCAATGACATTGCTGCTCGTTGGGTACCTATGCTTCAGGGGCTAGAAGAACAATGAAAGAACACACACCACTCAGAAACGTTCCTCTTGTGTGGATGGACAGAAAACGTTCTCAATTAGAGGCAAGCAGCAGAGGTCAGGAGTGATTCTTGGCCATGAGTGATGGAAGAGGAAGCTTTCTATCCCAGCAACAAACACTATAGTATCACTCTCCCCCTGCTCTCCCCTCTGTCCATGCTTAACCTTCTGGAAAGAACAGATAAGAAACATCAAAGGACACATGAACCAAAGTCTGTTGAACAAACCTGATGATTCTCTATTCCTGTTTCATACAAAGTTATCTTTTAACAAATAAAACCACATTGAAGAAAGAGTTGTTTTTTAAAAGAATGGGTAACCATAAACTGGATATGTTCAGATCTCTTGGTTCTCTGTGTTCAGATCCATTACTCCTATGATGTGGGACAGGAAAAAAATTGGTATTAAAGTGCCTTTTGCTGCTTAAGGAAACCAAATCTCTAGAAGCCTGGCCCACAAGCCTCTTTGCAGGTATATTCCTTAAACTTCATGCTGTTTCTCTCTTATTCTAAGTAATCCTACAGGAGTCCTATCCCTAATGTACTTCTTCTTTGTGTATTACCCTGAAATCTTCCTAATGCCATCTTGTGACATGTGGCATTACTTGACTATTCATTTGACACATTCAGGAATAAGCTAGGAGTTGGGAGGGTGTACATTTCAATCAGACACAGGTCCTTATCTCCAAGAACATAGAGGGATAAATGAGGCAAGTATATAAATAACTCTATAAAAGGTACAAAAATATATACTATAAGAAATGCTTTTAGGAAGTTTCAGGTTTGTAAGAGATCTTAATGGTCAAGCATTCTTATTTCCTCATTTTAGAGAGGAAGACACTAGAAGAGAAAAGGTTAAATGACTCATTCTGTGCAGTAGAATCTTCTATTAGTGAGGCACCATGGTGGGCTAGGAAGAACAGTGAACTTAAGGCCCGACAACCTAGGAGTGATTTTGGATTTCAGTCCTTATTAGCTTTCAAGAAGAAAAAATGATCAGACTTTCTTGAGCCTTAGTTTTCTCATTCACAGAACAAAGATAATATTGCTTGCTTATTATGGCCTGGTGTAAAGATCAAATGAGATAATGAAAAATTTCTGTGGACTATGAGGCAATATAAAAATATAAACTCTTACTACAGTTGATGAATTGCAGAACTGGGAATAAAACTCAAATCTCCTAACTGTGAGATGCTTGTCTATCATGTGTTAATGTGAAATGCTCTCCATGACTTCTAGTACAGGACTTAGAAATTCATCTTCTTGCATAGGGTAGAATGTAATTACCAATCACACATATGTTGTTGAATCAGATCATATGCCCATTCTTCACCTGTTTGAGTTATATACAGAAAAATAAAATAGATGCTCTTGCTACATAATTTTCTTGGCTAATTCTCACAGGAACATAGGATAAGGACTTTGTCCAACATTTCTCAATACGGTGTTGTAGTTTCAGCCTGTTTATTCTGGCGTCCTCCTTAGAAGCAGTGTTAGTGTTGAATAAAAGTTAAGCAATTAAAAAGAAAAATAAACATCAGGAACTTTGTAGATCAAAATTTGTACACATCCTTGAGGCACTTTAAGAGAAGTTAAGTGATAACATCACTATAATATTGTGTTACTTCTTTGATCTGCTAAAAAGCTAAGTGATATAATCAGTTTTTTATTTCTGAGTTTTCTTTCTAGTTGCTGCATGTGGCAACAGAGCTAAGAAATAGGTTAATTATAAAAGCTTTTGTCCTCTTCCTCACCCCATTACAGACTTCCTCTTTAGAGTGAGTAAGAAAAGAGGCAATGAAGTTTATTTTTATATATATTACTGTGTGATTTAAAAAAGGTCTTCAAGAGGTGGCTTGTTGTAGTGGAAAGAACATGGAGTTTGGATTCTGAAGTTACCAGTTTCAATTTTCCATCTGACTCTTTGGGACTGGAATCAAGTAACTTTTCTAACCTGAATTTCTTTATCTGTAAAAGATAAAAACCAATAAAACCTACCCCCTGGACTGTCAGAGGAGTTTATGGTATCCCCCAAATAATTAAAAGGCAGTTAAAAATGAAGATCACATTAGGAAGATAAAATAAAATTAAAATCATTTAAAAAATGAAGCATATAAATATAAAGTTAGGAAATGTAAATGCAGTCAGCAACAGAATTAATTTGTAAAATAGAGGCAACGAAGCCCCAAACAATTGCTGTGACTGGGCCGCAGACCTGAGTCTGAACTTCCTTGCTATTGTCCCAAAGAGAAAAACATGGCTAGTCACCAAAACAACAGTGTTCATCCACGAGGTGAAACGCAGATTAGTAGTTTTGTGGCTCCTCAGAAAATTAAACATTGAATTACCATCTGATCTGAAATTCCTAGGTATGTACTCAAAATAATTGAAAACAAGTATTCAAACAGATACCTGTATACCAGTGCTCACAGCAGAATTGTTCACAAAAACCAAAAGGTGGAAACAACCAAAATGTCTATCAATGGATCGATAGATAAGTAAAATGTGATATATCCATGCAATGAAATATTATTCAGCCATAAAAAGAAATGAGGTACTGATCCATGGTACATCTTGGATGAAACTTGAAAACATTATGCTAAGTGTAAGGGATCATATACAAAAGGTCACATGTCCTATGATTCTGTTTATATGAAACATCCAGAATAGTTAAATCCATAGAGACAGAAAGTAGATTAGTGGTTGCCAGGCCTGGAGAGAGGGAGAAATAGGAAATGCCTGCTTGATGGGTATAAGGTTTTCTTTGGGAGTGATGGAAAAGTTTTAGACATTTGTAACACATTGTAAATGTACTAAGCGCCACTAATTATGTGCTTTAAGTTTTTATTTATTTTTAGTTTATTTTCTAAAAGTTTTTTTAAAAGATTTTTTATTTACTTATTTGAGAGAGAGAGAGAAAGAGAGAGCGAGCAAGCAGGGGTGAGGAGCAGAGGGAGAGGGAGAAGCAGACTCCACACTGAGCAGGGAGCCTGATGGGGGGCTTGATCCTAGACCTGAGCCAAAGGCAGATGCTTAACCAACTGAGCCACCTAAGTGCCCCTATTTATTTTTTTAAAGATTTTATTTTTAAGTAACCTCTGCACCCAACATGGGACTAGAATTTACAACTCTGAGATTAAGAGCTGTATGCCCTACAGACGCAGCCAGTCAGGTATCCCTAATTATATACCTTTAAATGGTTAATTTTATGTGAATTTTACCTCAATAAAAAATAAAACAAAGCCAAAGCAAAAATAAATGAGTTGCTAGAGCAAGAATAAATGAAAAAAGTGTAACTATTTCTAATAATAAGACCACAAAGGACATTCTTTAAGGAAACAAACCCTCAGCAATATCTTTATTTGAATATAGGGTCAGGTTTCACTTTCTTTAGAGGGTCTTCAAGATCAGTTGATGTCATGACTATGAAAGGGAACATGGTAAGAGGCATTTTTACTGGAAACGAGGGGGAGTATAAGTGTTAGTAATCCAGCTCTCACTACAATTGTCTCTGATGAGTGGCAGAGATAAAATTAAGATGGCATAAGGCAGAGAGAGATAAAATAAAAAACATCTAGAAGAAGAAATGGACCTGCCTATCCTTCTGTAATCCATCATAAATATTTCCCTTAGTTAGATTTTTAGAAGTTATGGAGCAAGAGTTAGTTTGAGGTTGCATTCCCTGTAAAGTATGCGCATGCAGTTTGCCAATTTATAGTTTTGTGCTTTCAAAGTTAGTCAGTCTGGAAGCAGGAGGAAGATCCCCTGGTAGATGAGGAGAATTGGAAGTGAGTAGTGACAACGCTGAGGTAGTAAAGGTTGTCTTGAGAAAGTATGAATCTACTCAGATACCCAAACAAAGGGTAATCATTACCTCAAATAGTTTCATGCAAAAAAATCGTGTCCTCAGTATCTCCAGGGAGTACAGGTTTCTGGTAGACTACATGAAACCATGTATGTGTGGAGTTGATATGAGACGTAGTTTTCATTGCTATGACTATCTGGCTTGTAATAGCTAACGTGTAAACAACAGACTTCACACAGAGTATTCAGTCATCATTCTCAACCAATACTTGTTGAATGTTAATTGTGGGCCAATGAGGGCAGACAATACTAGCAACATTTTAGAAAAGAGTAAACTGAGGTTCTGAGAGCCCAAGATTTGCCCTAAGTCATAAAACTTAGACTTACAACGTTTGGTTCCTAGTTCATTCCAAGCCTCGTTGCTGCCTCCAGGGAATGAAATGACCAAAAACTATGGTTACCAAAGCCCCTCATCTTCACTAACTATTAAATGTGATTATTAGATGCCTTGGGCAAAGTTTCGCCATTTCTGTTTGTGCAGTGGCATTTTCTTTAATTAGTTACATGGTGTTCTCATGAGCCACACTACCAAACGTGCACAATGCTTGGCTAACATTTACTCAGTACACATGGTATGCTTAGGTGTGGTGTTAAGCATTATGCAGACATATTCTCATTGAATCCTTAAAACAGCCTTCTGAGGAATGTCTATCATCCCTCTTTTGTTTATACAGCTACTAAGGCTCAGAAAACTTAAATAACTTGCTTAAAGTCACAGGTAGAAATATAAATATTCTGACAATCCTTATAGGAAGATGTTTAAAGGTTTATGAAAATCAGAGGCCAAACCAACAGGCTCCTATGATTCCTATCTGAAGAGCCAGTAGAGTATGAAACAAATATTGAACTAGGTATCAAAGCAAGAGACAGAGCTGGGTCCATATCCAGCTTTGTTTACCTCCAAAGCTCACTGATTAACTGCTCTGCTATACTGAGACCCAGGTCTGGAATATTTGTAATACTTTGACTTCTCACCCAGACAATTATGGCAATAAATTCTGGGTCATTATTATCATAGTGGATAAAATTTATTGTGGCTAACACTCTTATAAGTGCTTAACAATCATTTACATTTCTAAATTTTAAAGTCTCCTTATGAAGGACAAGGAAGTGCCCCTCCATATAAATGTTTTTTTTGAGGAGATAGTCAGATTTTGCTAACAGAGGTAAAAAATTCAGGTTACTGAGTGTTACTCTGCTGTTGGAATCAAAATGTTGAAAAGTTTGTATCTGTGCTTTTGACTAACATATCTTTCCGTTCAGATGTGTACAATGAAATAAGGTAAAATAACTCATTCGATGAAAAATTACTGTAGTGTGCTAGGTGCTACCAGGTTAAGTGCTAGGGATTAAGTACTCTAGAAATGTCAGCTCTGCCAGCTTTTGAGGAAAAGAGAAGTGATCATTACCAAATTGGGCAAACTTCACCTCTCTGGTATTCATTACCTACTGGTTAAATGAGGTGGTGCACCCAGATCTTTATGTTTCTTGTTTTCGATTTTCTGTTCAGATTTCTTCTCCTCATTTGCCACTTTTCCCATGTCAAAACAACCATCTCATACTATCATAGCTTTGCAATTCATTAACTAGTTCAACAAATGTTTATCGAACTTCCAGTATGAAGAATCACAGGAATAAAGTTGCTAATATTAGAAGCTAGGTTTCTCTGCTCATGGAGCTTACAGTTCAAATAAGATAAGAAATAATTAAATAACTAACAAAAATTAAAAAATTATTAACAATTAATAACTACAGGTTGGAAAAGTACTAAGAGGGAAATGAGATGGAGCATTGTCTTTTTTTCAGTCACACAGTGACGCAAATGATAAATGCTTTCAGTTACAAAAATGACCATCTATCAAGGTTACGAGATTTTAAAAGGGGAAAAAAATGATACAACCAACTAAAGAATGAATAGCCATTACTCTGGAAGAAAATTGTGCTGGGACTGGTTTACTCTCTCCTTTCTTTGTAATAGAGGAGAGGCTCCTCAAAAAGAGCAATGAGAGAAACTCGTTTTATTTTTTTTCTTTTGTAAGTCAAGCGGAAAGACGAAGTGAAAAGAAATCAGGACTCAAAGAAATTGCTAACCTAGTCTGGCCGTGAGGATTTCTTTTAATCTTTCTAGGTTCGGGAACTGGGTGGCAAGAAAACTAATGCCTTGAACTTCAAGGCAGATTTCCTTTCAATTATTACTGTCTGGTGGCAGGAACCTGGGAAGAGGTCAAGGTGTGGTTTAGGAAGAGGCAGCTCCAGGGAAAGGCACTTGGAAGGGCAAGACAGAGAACAGCGGGAGAAGGCGACCGAAAAGAGGTTGAGAGTGCGGTGACGCTCCTAAGGTGAGAGAGTAAAAAAACTCTCCGCCTGGGGAGCCGCGCGCCGCTCAGGTGGCCTTTTCCCGCTCAGGTGAGCTCCTCCCGCGCCTCCCATTGGCCAAGGCGCCCGTGGCGCTGGGAGGGCGACGCAGCCCGGTCTAGTTCAGGGTCTAGGGCGGCGCGTCACTTCCGGTAGCGCGGAGCTTGTAAAACACCCTGGAGAGAAGATGGCGGCGGCAGCGGCTTCGGCGCCTCAGCAGCTCTCGGATGAGGAGCTTTTCTCTCAGCTCCGCCGTTACGGCCTGTCTCCTGGCCCAGTGACGGAGAGCACCCGCCCGGTCTACCTCAAGAAGCTGAAGAAGCTTCGAGAGGAAGAGCAGCAGCAGCACCGGTCTGGGGGCCGCGGCAACAAGACGCGGAACAGTAATAACAATAACACGGCAGCCGCCGCGGTTGCGGCGGCGGGACCGGCGGCGGCCGCCCCGGGATTGGGGGTCCGTCCAGTCTCGGGCGATCTCTCCTACTTGCGGACTCCTGGGGGCCTGGGCCGAATCTCCGCCTCGGGCCCGGAGAGCTCCTTGGGAGGGCCCGGGGGCACCTCGGCCGCCCCCACGGCTGGCAGCAAAGTGCTGCTGGGCTTCAGCTCGGACGAGTCGGACGTGGAGGCCAGTCCCCGGGACCAGGCCGGCGGCGGCGGTGGGAGGAAAGATCGGGCTTCGCTCCAGTACCGCGGGCTCAAACCGCTGTCGGCGCCCCTGGCCGCCAGCGAGGTGACTAACAGCAACTCGGCCGAGCGCAGGAAGCCCCACTCGTGGTGGGGGGCCAGGCGGCCGGCGGCTCCCGAGCTGCAGACCCCGTCGGCGAGAGATGGAGCCGCGGAGGACGAGGAGGAGGAGGGGGAAGACGGAGAGGACAGGGACCCAGAGGCCGAGGAGCCGCTGTGGGCGAGCCGGACTGTGAACGGCAGCCGGCTTCTCCCCTACAGCTGCCGGGAGAACTATTCGGACTCGGAGGAAGAGGAGGACGACGACGTGGCCTCCAGCAGACAGGTATTAAAGGACGACTCCCTTTCCCGGCATCGGCCCAGGCGGAGCCACAGTAAGCCTCTCTCTTCGCTGACTGCTAAATCTGCCGGCGGCCGGCTGGAGACCTCAGTTCAGGGAGGGGGAGGCATCCAGATGAATGACAGGGCGGCGGCTGCGGGGAGTCTAGACAGGAGCCGAAACCTCGAAGAGTCGGCGGCGGCGGAGCAGGGAGGAGGGTGTGATCCCCTGGACTCCAGCCCCATTCCTAGGTACCGTGTCAACGCTAAGAAACTGGCCCCTCTTCTGCCCCCGCCACTGACTGACATGGACTCAACCTTGGATTCGTCCACAGGCTCCCTTCTTAAAACCAATAATCATATCGGCAGTGGGGCCTTCGGTGCGGACTCCCCCAGGATTTTTTCCAACAGCCTCCCTCCAGGTGCGTCGGTGGCTGCCTCTAGTTCACTCAGGATCAATCACTCCAATCATACGGGCGCCAATCATACCTATCTGAAGAACACATACAACAAACCGAAGCTTTCCGAGCCCGAGGAGGAACTTCTCCAGCAATTCAAACGGGAGGAGGTGTCCCCTGCAGGGGGTTTCAGTGCCCACTACTTGTCGATGTTTCTCTTAACTGCTGCCTGCTTATTTTTCCTAATATTGGGACTGACTTACCTAGGAATGAGAGGGACAGGAGTATCCGAGGATGGAGGGCTCAGCAGTAAGTATTGAACCCTGTGGGGTAAGGAAACAAAGGGGGTATTGCTAGGGGTCTGTTGTAACCACCCTGGGCATTTACACCAGGAGACTCTGCAAGAACATGTTTAATAGCGACAGGGCAGCAGATCAGGTGCATTAGTGTTGTCTTTAAGAAAGAACATTAGTACCATTATCAGAGCGATAATCCCATGCCTGCTTTTAAAAATTTTCTGTATGATCCACTGGGGAATTCAGAACATCATATAAAAGAGCAAAATATTACAAGTCTGTTAGTAAAATGCATTTACGTGTGTGACTTAAATTTTCCTTTTAGCCTTAAATAACTGTGGGCAGATGGCAGTTACTTAACAGTATTGGAGTATTTTGATTGTTATGGGACATCATAGATGTTTTTTCAAATTGAGTTGTGATTCTAAAAGGCAATGTAAGAGCTCTTGAAATTGCAGTTAAATATTTTGGAATATTAAGTTCTGTAGTTCTATAGTTTCTGTATTTTTTTTAAACGAATATAGAAGGTAGGAAGACACAGCTCAAAATTGATTGCCCAGGGGGCGCCTGGGTGGCTCACATGGTTTGGTGCCTGCCTTTGGCTTGTGTCCTTGATGGGTCCTGATCTTGGGGTCCTGGGCTCAAGCCCTGGACTCGTTGGGTTCCTAGCTCTGCGGGGGTATGCCTCTCACTTCTTCTCTGTCTCCCCCTGCTTGTGCTCGCTCTTTCTCTTTCTCAAGTGAATAAATAAAATATTAAAAAAAAAAAAAAAAGTATTGCCCAGGCCAAAGCATCTTGCCTCATACCCCTGAAAAAGTAGTGGTAGGTCAGCGCAGGGCAGGGCAGGGGTTTACCATTTATCTGATACCGGTTTTTAGGCCCTGGCATTTACTTGCTCTAAAACACTGTGGGCAGGTATGGTGTGTTCATTCATTCATTAAGCTGGCCTCATCATCTGTGCTGTAGGATAGAAGGATACAGCAGTGATAAATCAGAGTATTTCTGTCCTACAACACGAGGATAGGTACAGATCATTTTGTGTTCTGTGAAGGAAATGAGGATGGAATAGTTGGTATATGCTGCTTTAGAGATAGTGAGAGTAGCCAGTCTTTGAGGTAAGATCTGAAGCAGGAGGAGACAGCATTGTAGGGAGACAGGAGAGCACTCTGGGCAGAAATTGCAAGAAAGGTCTTGAGTCGAGCAAGAGCGTTCCTATAGGTTAGAGTGGTTAGAGTATCTTGAGCAAGGGGGAGTGAGCAAGAGTTTGAGCCTCCCTTTCCTTATCAGTGAAATGATGCTGATATCGATTAGAATGATGCCTACACAGATTGAAAGAAAGTAGATGTAGTGTGTGATGGACTGCTGAAGATAAAATTTCTCAGTGTTAGGGCCCTCTCTCCACTCCCCCTGAAACGTCCTACCCTTTCACCCAGCATGAAGTCATTTTATTAGGATTTGTGTTTATAAAATTAGCCTTACTTTTGTTTGTTTTGTTTCAAAATAGTCAATGTGCAGTTAGCAGATTTACATAAAGAGTAGGAATTAGAATGGTGTAACGTTTGACTCGGGTATAGCCATTTCTAAGATCATCAAAGAATAGTTCGGTACTCTATTGCTTAATTAGAGGAGTAAGAAAAGGCCTGAAACCCAGCACTCACTTTAACTTGCTCCCTGGGAGCAAGAGTGATACATTGTGTTCTGTCTCAAGTAATTTGGGAGAACAAGAAATAAGGTCACACTAGAAGTTAAACTAGTAAACTTCACATAAATTAATGACACTATTATTACTGATGAGCACAATTCTCCATTAAGGTGACTGTCACATCTTTCAACTCACTGTTAAGAGGAGTGAGTTTTGTTTTCTTAAAGTACGAAAATTTTGGTTGGAATAGAAAGGGATAGGACTGCTAGGTTTTAAGTAGCCCCTTCACCAATGTGGGAGGAAAGAAATTGTGTTTTTTGTATTTTTTAATACATGGTAAAAGTAAAGTAGTTTGGGTGATGGAAACAACAGTGGCTAAGAGGTAGAGGATCTGGGTCCTAGGACTTGTCCAAATGACTTAGTTCCTTAACCTTTGAAATCTCATTCCTCTATATTAAATAGGAGTAATAATTTCTGCTGTCTATGGGGTTGTTGTAAGGATCACTTGAGATAGTTTATTAAATAACCATAAAGTGGTATTATTCAAAGTTTAGATAAAATTTGTTGTATTCCTGGTAAACTATGGTATATATGTTAAGAGAAATAGTTAAGTAATTTCTGTAAATATTTAGTAGTGGATTTCTTATTCAGCATTTAATTTTTATTAAATTCCATTAAAAATACAATGTAGACATTGATATAGAAATTTGAATCAAAGTGTAATGAATCCTTAACTGTATTGTATATTTGATTTACTGAATACTCTGGTGGAAAGACGTGCCTGCTAATTCAGTTAGTCTGCACACCTAACGGTGAATAACTTTCACTCCCTATATTTATGTATTCTGAATCCTTTGTCATAGTATAATGGTTAACCAGAGCTTAACCATAGGGTTCATTGGTCAAATGGTGTGCTTAAAGAAATAGTTTTGCTTTGAGTAGTAATTTTACCAGAAGATTGTAGGTTATTTATGAGAGTAAGCTTAGTAAGCTTTATTAGTTGTCATTTAAGTTATGGGTAACGTCTAACAGATTGGCCTTTTAAATAGTTCTTAAATCATTTGGTCTTTGAACATTTTTTACCAATACCCTTGTTTTATTAATTAGATTGCTTTTATTAGTTAAATTTCTATGAGTCTCTACTTCCTAATCTGTGTAACTAGGGGGTTGGAGTAGATGATCCCTTAGTTCTCTCTAGCTTCAAGGTTTAAGAGTCTAACTTTGTACTGTCTCAAGGATCAGCCTGCAGTGAGAGCAGGTCATGACAACCCAACAAGAGAAAATGGAGATGCAGAATAGATTGACTGTCTTGGGTTCATGTGGTCATTAAATAAAAATTGTTTTCCAATTAGGAAAGGCATGCTTTTTGTAGAAATTTTGGGTAGAGATCTATGAAGCAAAAATGAATAGGTATTGTATACCTCTACCTTCTAGTCTCCCATTCACCCCTGGTATAAATAAGTTCAGATAATACCTCTCAAAACTTTCTTAATGCTTTTCATGTAAATACATACAATAGAGTACCTGCTCTGTGCCAAGCACCATTTTAAGTGTTTGGGGGATGGGGAGAGGGAAGGGGAGATGGACAAGTAAACAAATAAGGATTTGAGAGAGCGATAGTTGCTAACACAATTAATGATAGTAACTTTGCCGGGGATAGAAGAATATGGAATATTACAGGTGAGCAGGCCTCTCCAAGAAGGTAACCTTTGGACTGAAACCTGAATGTCTTGAAGGAACTAGCCATTGACAGGGAGAAAAGCACTCCAGGCAGAAGTAACAGCCAGGGCAAAACTCTCCAGCAAGAACCGGCTTGGCAAGTTGGAGCATCAGAATAGAGTGGCTGGTGTGGCTGGGGTATAGTGAATGAGGGAGAATGGTATATGAAGAAGTTAGAAGTAGGCAGGGGGCCAGTTCATAAAGGACCTGTAGGCCTTGAGAGCCACAGAAAGGAGTCAGAATTTTATTTTAAAGTGATGTTATACTATACCTATCCTGTGACTCATTTTTTCAATTAACCTTGTATGATGAGTAATTTAAGTACAAGGCATAAGTTAAAAATCTTACTCTCCCCTGGTCCCTAGAAAGGATGAGAACATTCTATAAAAATGTTAAAATCTCTGCCACCCTGAAAATGTTCTTCAACCCTGTGTTCTCCTCCAGCTGTTACTGTCCTCTCAGCCAAGATTGGTATCTTTCTGCTTCTGCCATTCACTCAACCCATTTAGTTTAGCGTTATCATCCATTCCTCTGTAACCTCTTCTTCAAGACACAAGTTACTCAATTGCCAAATGTAAGAGAGGCATTAAAGTTCTTAGCTTCGCCTCTTTGATCCGTTCAATTCAGTGATAACTCTCTTCTTCCTGGAACTCTGTCCAGACTTTTGTATCAATACTCTCTCCCAGTTTTCTTTTACTCATGTCTGTCTTGTGTTTTAAATATTGGTGGTCTCTAGGACTCTTCTTGTCTTTGGTTCTATCCTTTTGTATAGTTTCTGGCTAATACCTCCTGATTTTTTATTTTTGCCTTAAATGTTCTCTTCTGAGTTCTAGACTTAGCTCTTTGTTTATTGGACAGTTTCTTCTGGGTGTTCGAGAAGTACCCATCCTCTGTACTTATTGGCTTTCCTTTCGCCTTGTTTCCCCAGCTCTGTTCCGTTTTAGTTAATAGCACTTCCATCTACCCAGGACTCAAGCTAGGAACTTTGAATTTACCTAGAGCTCTTCCATCCCTTCATGCTCCTACCAAACTTAAAACCGCAATCCAGTTGGTTACTAAGTCCTGTAGTTCTATCTCCATAGGTCTTTTGAATCTTTTTCTCTCCATCAGTGTTGCTGTGAGTTAGTCTTTTGCCTGATCTGCTTTAGTAGTCTTCTATCAGGTGTTCCTGCTTCTAGGCTGTAGCTCTTCAATCCATTTTTAGTGCCAGAGCAATATTTCTTTTCTTTTTTTTTAAATTTTATTTATTTATTTGAGAGAGAGGCAGTGAGAGAGAGCATGATCGAGGAGAAGGTCAGAGGGAGAAGCAGACTCCCCGTGGAGCTGGGAGCCCGATGCGGGACTCGATCCCGGGACTCCGGGATCATAACCTGAGCCGAAAGCAGTCCAACCAACTGAGCCACCCAGGCGTCCCCAGAGCAATATTTCTAAAATATAAATGCAGTAATACACTCTCTTTCTCTTACTCATTGGATAAAATCTAAATTCTTTGGCTAAACTGTTTATGTTCTGACTATGCCTTCTTTTTCTAGCTTCATTTCCTAACAGTTCATCTTACCACTTACTCTCTGGATAAATTGGAGTTTTCTGGTTACTGCTTGGTGTTCACTGAATATATCATAAAATTTCATGCCTTTATGCCTTCGCACATTATTCCCTTCTTTGGGAAGGTTGCCTCTCTGAACCTCTATTCATTCTTAAAAGTGTATCCACCTCTGGATATTTTCTCTGACTCCACATACTCTTTACCCAGGAGTTTGGGTATACTCAAACTCTGCTCAGGATCTTATACATCCTTCACAGCATTTATTATAAAGTATTATAATGGGGTCCGTCCATGGTGCCAGTTCGATTACAGTTCCTTGAAGAAATAGTTCCACAAGAGGAGTTGAATACACTGGTAAGTGGCCCAGGCTTTACATTCATCTCTGATTTGAATCTCATTTCTCTCTTACACCCGTTCCATGACTTTACTAGAAGATACTCAGTTCCCTCATATTAAAAAAATGAGGATGATAATACCTGCCTCAGGGTGGCTTTCAGTATTATGTGAGGTATTGTATGTAAAGTTTTTTGTATTGTTAGCCTGGCGTAGGGGAATTGCTCAGTAGACCCAAGTCACATTAGTATCCTTGGCACAAGTTCATTCCTTCATAAATATTTGTTGAAAATGATCGCATATCAGATATTCACTTTACATGCACTGATTAACTCATCATCAACTCAGTAATTGATTACCTACTCAGTACCTAACAATACTTAGTACTGGGAAGGTTGCAAAAGAAATCTCATTCTTGCAGAAGCAAGAAAAAAAAAAAAGACCCCCATCACCACATCTCTGCCACCCCTCCTTCCTTCCAAAAAGTAGCGGAGAGGGAGAGAATTGAGCAGACCCCTTCCCCCAGGAGCCACTTAAAAAAGGCAGAGATGGGAGGCAGGGAAGGAAGACATCACAAAAATAGCAACAGATGAAGGAGGGCAACAGAACCACAAGCACAACACAAAGCGGCGGCGGGGATGGGGGGCAGACACTGGAAGAGAGAAGCCCAGAACCCCCTCCCTTCTTTTCCACAGCCTCGACGCTGCTGCCCACCTGGGCAGGCAAATGCGTTCTGCAGTACACTCGCTAAGTCTTCCGAGGCGAGGGTCCCCAGAGCACAAAAAAAATAGTCACAAAAATGGTTAAGAAGTATATCAGTATTAGGTGATAAGTGCCACCCTTTTGTAAAAGGGGCGAGTTCAGTGTGAACTGGATCAGCCTCAAATGATCAGAAGCTCTGTTTCCAAATTTGGACTTGATTCTGTAGGTTGAACAGTGGGAATCCATGGAGGTTTTTAAGCAGAGGACTAACATGATCAAGTTGATTTTTTTTTTTTTTTAAAGACTATTTATTTGAGAGAGAGGAACAGAGTGAGAGAGAGCATGAGCTGGGGGAGAGGCAGACTTCCCACTGAGCAGGGAGCCTGATGTGGGGCTTGATCCCAGGACTCTGGGATCATGACCTGAGCCGAAGGCAGATGCTTAACCAAATGAACCACCCAGGCGTCCCTGTAGTTGCTTTTAAAAAAAATATATTCTTTTCCAAGTAATTAGACTAGAACAAGTGGCTAGTCTAAAACTTGGTGTGTATAATGAAGTAGGCGTAAGGATTTCGAAAAATAGTTGTTTCCCTCATTCTTGAGGAATGAAAGCTGAACATTATATTTAAAGTTTTTCGAAGTTGACTATTTTGTAAGGAAAAAAATATTCTAGGACTTGGAGAATATTCCTGGGAACACCAGAAGTTTGTATATACCAGTTTGATGATTTAAATAAAATATACTCTGTGGAAATGTCTTTCATTTGAAAATTATCTCTAGTATAATTTAAAATAAAAGTCATCAGAGCGAAAACATGTGAATTCCCCATGATATATCCAGAGAGCCTAGTTTGAGGAAGATTGGCATAGATATCGGGGCTTGGATTAAGGAGGCAGACCTGGGTTTGAATATTGGCCCTTGTTTTTCTGTTAAAGTCAAGTTGCTGAACCACTGTGAACTTCAGTATCCTCATCTGTAAAATAGAATTAAGTGAGAATTAAATGGAATGATGCATGTAGAGTACTTGGCTCAATACATGACACAAAGTAATAAGAGTAACAGCAGCTAACCCTAGGTAGCATTATGTGCCAGGCACTGCGCTGGACAATTTTAATTGTTACTCAGCCTTCTTGAGGCATTTTGTACATGAGGACTGTGTATATGTTCTCTACCATAATTGTTATCCAGAAAATTATGAAAGATAAATGTGTGGGTGAAGAAGATTAATGCATGAAATCCTAGAAATGCCAGGAATAATCTATGAAATCTAACAACTTTAGGACAATGAGGTACAAATCTGTACTCAGGTGACAATTAGGAATCATGTGAGACTATCCTTAAGGTTTTAGATTAATTCATTAATTCACTGATACATGAGTGGGCCAATCTGCTCTAATATAACGCAAACTATAATAAATGATATGTAAAACTATAAAGCGTGACACTCTTTCTAATTTTTGGAAGAGAAGCCGTAAGAGACTCTTACTCTCATGAAACAAACTGAGGGTTGCTGAAGTGGAGGGGGTGGGAAGGAATGGGTAGGGCTGGGTGATGGACATTGGGGAGGATGTGTGTTGTGAGCATGTGAATTATGTGAGACTGACGAATCACAGACCGGTACCCCTGAAACAATATATGTTAATAATAATAAAAAATAAATTTTAAAAAGTCCGAGAAAGACCCCCCCCAAAAGGAAAGATTTGCTGTCTAAAACTGGTAGTCTTCTGATTTTCCAATACCACTTTAAAACTTACGTTTTTCCATTGTTCCATTTTTAAGATGTAAAGATCTTTTGTATGTTTGTTCTCCCATTTTTTGCTTCTTTAAAAAAAAATTCATACATGTTTTTTCTATGCTTATATTTCTTTCAGTGGAAATGATCCATTCTGTAATTTCAGGGATACTTTTAAAAATCAGATATTTTCATGATTCCTCAGTAGAGTTGTAAAGTTTTAAAACTAGCCTCTTATTGCTGATTAATTATTTTATGTTAACTTTACCTCTGAAAAATATTTTACATAAGTAAAAGGAACCTTACTGCAAAGAGATTTATAACATCAGCGTAGAGAGAGATTTAATCTAGTTTTTAAGTAGTTTAAAAATGAAGTATACCTTCAAGTATTGGAAATCTCCTTCTACAAGTGTGGTAAACAAGTAATAGTGATTTCTTTATGAAAATTATGATAATCTTTATTTTAATCTTACATTTACTTTGCACTAAAAATAGCTACCATTTAATTTGGGAATGCAGCCTCATACTAATTGTGGAAATTATTGACAGTTAATTGTTTGATAACTTTAGATTTTGACTTCCATATTCAGAATTTATTTTTGAAAGATTTTAAATTGAACCAGTAGCAGTGCGGTTGAACAATAACCTTGACTTTGCTGTTTTAATAATGTATGCTTTAACCTGAGCCTCATTTTTAAAAAAATCTTGATTTAGTTAATAATCTTTTATTAACAACACTGTAAAATTATTAAGTGAGTTGACCAGGAAGAAAGTGTTTAGGTTTTAATGCTTGTTTGATGTAGTTAAATTTTACATGTTTGACATCGTTCCTTTGAAAATTTATTTCTAAAGAAATTAACTTTTTAAAGGGATTATAAAAATTTATATTAACAGATACTAATGTCTGAAAATAAGATAACAGATCCATTATGTGGAAGCCATAATGTATTACTTTTATGTTGTCTTAATTTTTTCTTTA
This sequence comes from Lutra lutra, assembly GCF_902655055.1. NCBI lineage: Eukaryota > Metazoa > Chordata > Mammalia > Carnivora > Mustelidae > Lutra > Lutra lutra. Next base: position 93,019,078 of record NC_062285.1, read on the forward strand.
GTTCTAAAGGTATAGATTTAAAATTACACTATGGTTTTTTTGTTTTTGTTTTTGTTTTTTAATCTGGGTAGCAGATTTATTGCTCAATGGCTATAGCTTTTTGCTTAAAATGATATCAAGTGGCAAGCTAACGTTTAGAAACAAGGCTTGGGTGCAAAATTATGTGAGAGTTTAGTTCAGCTGTCCTGAACTGAGTGATGACTATGCACCAACAATTGGTTCCTGCCTTGAATGTGACATGAATAGGAAAAAAATGCTTTAGGAGCATTGAGCATTTTAACACATAGCAGAACATTAATAATGTTTTGCAGTTAGGGACTCCTTTTATATGTATATGTACAAAAGGAATTTGCTGATTGTCTCTAATTCCTGAAAGCACTTTACACTTACAAAGGAAGCTCTGTAGGAATTCACCTAGATACACTTTTTTAAACCTCCATTTAGAGAGCGTCATTGAAATTAATTAGGGGGAGGGCGAATCTTAGAATAATGGTTTCTTCTAGCCCCTGGGCTATGGTTTAGACCATTGGTCAACCTAATTAATGACTTTGTAGGTTTATAAGGGTACCTCCCCCATGATATCACAGACAGGTCTTGTTAGATTTAGTTACTTGAAGCACAATTAAGTTTATCTTCTTCATTCATCCATTCACCCACTTATAAATTACTTATTGAGCACCTACTGTGTGCCACATAATATCAGAAGTTGAGTATATACTTTCTAGAACTATAGGAGTGAAACTCTTTGCCAAGATATATAGACTGTCTCCCTTTCTCCCACATCATGGTGGCATTCTCTTCTTTCTCCAAAATATTTATGTACTAAATAGCCCCCAGAATTGAGATTTGGTTACCATATTGTGACTTAGAAGACAACGTGAAAAATTAATTTCTGCAAATATGAGTATGCCCTATAATAAAGTTTACCACAATGTGTAAACACAATGTGTTTACCACAATGTGTACGCTATACAAACGAAATAGTTCCATTTCTTGCAGATTTTTAGAAATATTTTAAAAAGTAAAAAAGGACGAGACATGAAGAATGAATTTGCCAAAAATGAAAATGTTATCAGTATGAAGTGTTTATGATTATAGTACAAGATGTTCTAGAAGTATTCGTATGCTTATGACAAAAAGTCTTGTTTTAAAAACATGTCTCCAAATGTTCCATCTTTCAAATTCTAAAGCCTTAAATGATAAAAACATTTATTGAGAACTTTCTATGTATGGGCATCTTATCTTAGTTTTTATGAGGGGAGCTACTAATATTATCTGAGAAAACTGAAATGTAGGTGGAATATGGTTACAGGGGACTTGTCCAGTATCCCACAGCTACTAAGTTTTGGAGCCAGCCATTTGAACCCATGATCAGACTTCAGGGTCCACAATCTTAACCATTAGGCGGCAGTAGATTTTTTTATGCATCTTTTTTCACCTACTGACTTTATTTGGGCAGGTAAGTCACTTGGAACCTCTGGGCCTTGGCTTTTGCATCTGTCAAATTAGGGGATAATAAATCAACTTCTAACCAATGACCTTTGTAGGAAACTAAGGTGATAATGTCTATGAAAGTGCTTTGGAGAAATTTGAAGTGATACATAGCTGTATTTTTAATACATTAATTTAGAATTTCCCAGCTACAGTAGTCTGCTTAAACAACACGTGGTCAGCACCGTGTATGACATGTCCTGTCAGTGATGTTAATAAGTAATAGAAGAGTCCATTAAATTTATAATCCTTGTCAGTATCTTTCAAGCTTACTCTCAAGCTGTCCGAGGAGATAAAAGGAGTCATCTTTTTATATTACCTAGTTAGTGCTTTATTTCTGGGTGCTGAAAAAGAATATTCTTATTTTTGCAGTTATGTTAATTTAATAGGCAATGAAGCACAATTTGAAATGAGATTTTACTCTTTTTGACCATTAGAAAGTTGATTTGCTGATAGGAGAGTCAGAGATGAAATATGTTGCTTTAATCCAAAATATAGTAGTGAATTTGAGACCGAAGAAATTTCTTGGGAATGTAGATAGGTCTTTAGAGTCAGCTTCTGTTAACATTATCTGAAGAACAGACAATGTGTGCAGCTGGTAGAGAAGGATGACCTTTCACATGTTGTTTTTCAGCGAGTTTGTAAGATGCCATGGACACTATTACTGCAGAAGTGGGAAGATAAGGTGTGTCCCTGTGAATAGGCAATAGACTGAATGGTGGTAATCGAGAGATTGGGGGGCATAGAATAATAAAATGGATTTGATAAGCAGGATGTTAAAATCATGCTACTTAAGTTATAAGGAATTTAAAGTGCATTAGGATCTCAATCTCCTATATCATTGATATGAAGTACCTAATGAAATTTTCATCCCATTTCCCATTTGAAACTATATCAAAGATGTGGTTTGTTTAGACCAGAGCTGTCTAATAGAAATATAGTACAAATATGGAGTATTTAAATCGTAAGTCACTACAGTGAATTAGAAATAACAGAACAGTGGCAGAACTAAATCTCTCACCTACCTGCCCTGGATAAATGGCCATGTTTGATGGTATAAAGTGGCATAAAGGACTTCTTAGCTTAAAGCGGAAGTGATGTCCCCTAAATTCTCACTCATTTCTTATTGGGAATATTCCTTTATATTCTTCTGACCATTTCCTGTTGTTAAACTGCTTTGTATAGCTCTTCAGACTAGACATGTAGGAGGGAGGGAGGGAGGGCCTTTTGGTTCTGTCGCATGACTGTCCCAAGAGATAAGGGAAAGTTAGCTCCTATTTAGAAAAATGAAAACAGAATGACTAATAAAGCTTTTGTTGGCCAATACGAAAAATTTTAAGGATTTCAGTATCTTGCCTTTTGAGAAAGATTTTGGGATGCTCTTATTCATCATGCTCTTTCAATTGTAAAAACTATCTCAGTTCTTTTACAAGGTGCTATTTTATGGTAGATTTATACTTAAGAATATCTCCTTAATGAGGGGCACCTGGGTGGCTCAGTGGTTTAAGCCTCTGCCTTGGGCTCAGGCCCTGATCTCAGGGTTCTGGGATCAAGTTAGGCTCTGTGCTCGGCAGGGGGCGTGCTTCCTTCTCTCTCTCTGCCTGCCTCTCTGCCTACTTGTGATCTCTCTCTGTCAAATAAATAAATTCTTAAAAAAAAAAAAACACAGAATATCTCCTTAATGAATCTGAATAAATTCTACTACTACTACTAAAGAACTACATTCTGATTACTAGAGAACGTTTGCTCACAAAGTCAAGCTGTTTACTTCCAAAAGGAAAAAATGGGCAGTCCTTAATTTTTGAATGGGTTGTCTTCCAGATCATGTGTAAAATAGTTGTTTGAACTTGGAAATGTTTACATACTGTTTTTTAAGCTAGCCCATAGAAGCCTGTTTAAAATTTGTGTCTTTTTTTAGTACTGATACAGTATTGGTTTAACTTTTGGGTCCTCAGCACTGTGGCTCGTTTTCTGTGGGAGTTGGGTGAGGAAGCAAATTTATTTTTTGACTTTTTACGTTTTCTTACACTTTTTCATTTTTTAAAAAAATTTGAATTCAGTTAACATGTAGCGTATTATTAGTTTCAGAGGTAAAGTTCAGTGATTCATCAGTCTTATGTAATACATAAGACATTACAACATGTACCCTCCTGAATGTCCATCACCCAGTTATCCCACCTCCCCGCCCCCTCCTGCAACCCTTAATTTGCAACCCCCTTAATTTGTTTCCTATGATTAAGAGTCTCCTATGGTATGTCTCCCTCTCTGATTTTGTCTTGTTTTATTTTTCCCTCCCTTCCCCATGATTCTGTTTTGTTTCTTAAATTCCATGTATGAGTGAGATCATACAATTGTTTTTCTCTGGTTGACTTATTTCCTTTAGCATAACAGCCTCTAGTTCTCTCCACGTTGTTGCAAATGGCAAGATTTTGGGGGTTTTGATGACTGCATAATATTCCATTGCATATATATACCACATCTTTATCCATTCATCTGTCGATGGACATCTGGGCTCTTTCCCTAGTTTGGCTATTGTGGACATTGCTGCTATAAACATTGGGGTGCAGGTACCCCTTCAGATCACTACATATGTATTTTTGGGATAAATACTTAGTAGTGCAATTGCTGGATTGTAGGGTAACTCTCTATTTACCTTCTTGAGGAAAGTCCATACTGTTTTCCAGAGTGTCTGCACCAGCTTGCATTCCCATCAACAGTGTAGGAGGGTTCCCCTTTTGCTGCATCCTCTCCACCATTTCTCATACTTTTTCATCTTTTAATTCTTCTTATACTGGCCTAGCTTCCTCTTGTTTTGCTATAGTCTTGCCCAAACATCCAAGTGCTCAATACTTCAAATCTTTTTTTTTTAATTGAGAGATAATCGACATATAAATATAACATTATGTATTAGTTTTAGTTGTATAACATAATGATTTTGATATGTATATATCACAAAATGGTTATCACAGTAAATTTAGTTAACATCCATCACCTCACATAGTTTTTCTTCTTGTGATGAGAAGCTTTAGGATCTACTATTTGACAGTTTTCAAATACACAGTACAGTGAAATTAACCATAGTCACCATGCTGTACATTATATCCCCAGGACTTATGCTTCTTATAACCGGAAGTTTGTACCTTTTGACCACCTTTACCTATTTTTTCTTTATAAGAGAGGGAGGGGGAGGAGCAGAGAAAGAGGGGGAAAGAATCTTAAGCAAACTGGCTCCACACCCAGTGCTCTGATCTCACAACTTTGAGCTGAGATCATGACCTGAGCTGAAATCAAGAGTGGGATGGTTAACCAGTTGAGTTCCTCAGGCACCCTCCACCCCATCCCTGTCTCTGGCAACCACCAGTATGTTCTCTATACCTATGAGTTTGTTTTTTTTAGATTCCACATATAAGTGAGATCATACAGTGTTTGTCTTTTGTGATTTATTTCACTCTGCATAAAAGAGTAGGTCCATTTACTGGGTGCTTGGCAAATGTAAACATTTAGTCTTCTTAAGCATTTTTAATGTTTTATGAGTGAGGACTCTAATGGAGGATTAGGTTAATCACTTTGTCCAAGGTTATAGGTCAGAGAGGGGAGTTAATTGAATTATGTTGTTGGTTAAATCCTACCAGTATGTTTTGAAAGCTCATCCTCTAACCATTGTACTCTACTGCATTCCCCTTTTGTATACCCTCTCCTTTATCAAATTTCAACTTCTTTTATTCCCTTAATTCAGCTACTTTAGCCAAATGTTAGGGAAAGCTATCTGATTAAATTTACAATATTGTAGAATTCTCATAATAAAAACCATATGATTGTTTGATAAAATTTGATAAATGTGATTATCTTTAGTGAGGATTGAGGCAGTATAAATCAGAGGTGGCTCCACCTCTAAATCATCCTTCATCTTTATTGTATAGTAGTTTGGTTGCCCACATTTCTCATTTAGAATTTATGTCAGTAGTTCTTAACTTATGGGCCTGAGAACATTGGGAGCTATACCTCTTATAAAGTGTTTGAGGACCTGACAGATGATTTGGTTTTCTCGTATTGTGTATTGTTTGCAGCTGTATATCAATGTTGCTGTGGTTAGAATACAAAAAATTATTCATGATAGCATTTTGTCATTTTTTTTCTTCATAAGTGAATATTAAAAATACTATTGTGGGAATCTGAATGTCAAAAATGAAGAAGTCCTTTTTCTTCAGAGATGGAGAAGCATTGCTTTTAAAGCATGCTGTCAGGAAAATACACTGGTTATATTTTAGCATTTGTTTTTAAGTCATTCATAATAAATGTCAGGGGATCAGTTGTAATGTTCAAATGACTGACTGGCTAACTTAACTGGTAAAAAGTCTTCTCAAGGTGATGGTGCTTTCAGTATAAGATTTCATTAACTCAGATTCTATCCCTGATAAGTGCAAATTTTGGCAATTAGTAAGAAATTCGGGCATTATAAAAATTTTTGGCAGGGAGCTTTGCCTTCAGGGGTCTTCCATTTCGTCTCTTTGTAACTCACAGATTTATAAGAATTCTGTCCTTTCTTCCCACTAGTTCCAGGGCAGAAACAAATGAGGAACGGAGCAGTGGCATACTGTGATATTTTATAAACTGAATACTGTTTATTTTTTATTTATGTTAGGATGAAAAAAGAAGAAAAAGCTAAGATTTATTAATCTCCCTCCCACTCCCTCAGTATCTGTATGCTTATTCACAAAACATCCCATTTTATATTAGGTTACTAGAATGCCCAAGATCACAAGTCATAAATGTTGGGACTAGCTAAATGTTCCTTGCTGCAGTGATTTTTTTTTTTCTTTTCTCATTTGACCTCACTGCCTTGCAGTGTGAATAGATACTTTTTATTCATTTAAGAAGTTAAAAAAAAGAAGTTAGATGTTAGGTGAAAATTTGGTATGATCCAGTGTATGTTGTACTTTCTGTCCACTGTGTTCATGTGGAAGCATGAGTTTTATTTTTAACGTTCTGTATGTTATAACCAACAACACAAAAAGTCATATTTAGCCTAGTTTACCACATTTTGTCGTAACTGCTTACATTTTCTTTCATGCGGTGGTTTTGGTTTTGACCTAATGATGACATACTTAAATACTATATTTCCCCAGTGACTTTTCATTTCTGTTGTTTTTTTCCAAAGTTAGAAGTCAAGATGAGATTTTTAAGCACATTAGTTATAAAGCCAATGATGAGGATTTCCTTTTAAGCTCCAAATTCAGTTTATATGTTTGTTTGTATCATACTTCAATCTTTTTTGCTTTGTTTATACATATAATGCCCTTTTCCCTTTTAACAGAGCTATACTTCTTGTCCCCCCTTAGAATGGACTGAGAACTCATATATATGTATTTTTAGTACTGTTCACCTTATCATTGCAGTGTAGCTTTTCTCCAGTTTTTTAAAAATCTGCCTATTGTCCTTGTGTGGTACAAAATTAACTATCTCTAGTCATTTACAATGTTAAACACAGTGCATTGTGATTGAGAGTGTTACTCCGTAGAAGACCTCTTGTGTTTAGTTGTATGAGAAATGCCTCTTGCTTTATTGCATTGCACTGGAGGTAGGTTGTACAGTGTATCACAGATCTCCAGATTCTCCAGATTCTCATTTAGCAATATTCTTTCAGAGCAGACCTTGTTATAATACAATTCCACTTTATTCTTGGCAGTGTAAACCTTGAGGAAGTGTCAGAGACAGTCTCTAGTGTGTAACAGTTAATGTTTAAAATCTCTTAATACAGTGAGCTGTCACCATGTTTAATAAATTACAGTATTGCATTAGCATAAATTCGTTTGGGTGCCAAGTTATCTGTTACACAGATGCTTGGTATTATTTATAGGTTTGTATCTAACCTTTGTGGATTGACATGCTTTTATTTTTTCTATTCACTTGTCACCGTGCAGCAGCATAATTCTTTAATTGGCATATGTGCAAAATGGTTTTAAAGAAGAGATCTGTGAACGTACTGAAAAAGCAGATCACTCAGACTTTTGGACCTTGTGCAGTATAGTAGGATGAAGCTCCTGTAATTTAAGTAGATATATTGCTTTGTGTTATTTGAGTGCGTTACGGTACTTTCCTCCCAGCATTGGTAAACTACAGGAGTGTCTTTAGCAGACAAAGTTAGATGGAGACAGCAGCCTAATTGTTTCCCTCTGAAGTTTTGAGCCATTAAGACTTAGGGGTGTGTGTGTGCGTGTTGGGGTGGGGAAAGATTGATTATTAACTTTCTTTTTTGTTCCTGAGTAAGTTTTGGAATTTTCTTGAACTGTAAAAGTCATATCTTGGATTAAACTTTTTTTTTTTAGTGGGAATTTTAATTTTAGTTATTATTATTAGATTCAGTAATCGGTAATTCTTTGAAATCTCGAGTTACAGATTCTCCATTAAGATATCAGAGTTCATTTTGTGAAGGACAGACTAGCATTGAAGTATCTTAAATGTGAAGTATTTTGATATTTTCTTGATTTGCTAGTCATCTAGCTTTCAAATTTGGTAATAAATTTTTTTAGGTAAATAATGTGTCAGTCTTAAAATCACTTGTCAGTGAATTACCTCCAACCCAATAGTGAAGCATATTAGAAAATAATTTTGAATATTTATGAAGCATTTATTTTTACTAGACACCAGCTCCTATGGCTGTTTTTCTGTGTGCCAAGTTTCTAACATAATGTTAGTAAAAAAGATAACTTAAAATCTTAGTTTGTAAATGTGAATTATATGAATTTTGAAAACAAGACTATATCAGTCAGGTCTCTCTGAAACAAAGCAAAACCAAAAAAAAAAACAAAACAAAAACCCCAACCCAAAACAAAAAACCCTTATGTTACAGTAACTTTTTAGTTTTTGCAGAGGAAGAGGAAATTTTCAAGTTTTTGATTTGTTAAGAATTTAGATTGAATTGGAACGAAGAAAATGTTTTTTCTTATACATTATTTAAAGTTAGGGTTTTACCGAATGTATTCTAGGTACTGAAGTGATCTTTTCCCAGTTCTCTGTTAGGAGTTTGCAGCATCAACAAATATTGTTTAAATACTTTCTCTCCCCCAGCATTTTATAATGAAAAATTTGAAATAAGAAATTGAGAGAATTGTGCTATGAGCACTCATATACCCACACCTAAACTCTACAGTTAATTTTTTTGGTATTTGCTTTATTATATATCTTATCTATCACTCTGTCCATTCTTCATTCTGTCTTTTTAAAAAATATACTTCAGATTAAATTGAAAACATTAGGATACTTAACCTTTACATATGTCATGCATATTGTTAACTAGAGTGAGCGTTTTTTTTTTTTTTTTTGTAAAACTTATTTGCAGTCAGATGTACCAATCTTTGCTGTCCAATGAGTTTTGACAGATGCATCCAGCTGTGCAACTTAAATCCCTTCAGATGTAACCTTCACCTCCAAAAGTTTCCTCATCCCATATCAATACTCTTATCACTGTTCTGATTTTTTCACCATAGATTAGTTTTGGTTCTAAAACTTCATGTAAGTGATTTGTAGAATACACTTCTGTGAGGCTTTTTTCACTCAGCATATTTTTGTGGTTCAACATTGTTGCATTTTCCAGTAGTTCATTCCATTTTATTATTCTCGATTTGTTTTTAAGGCTTGAAAGTATTTTAAGCAGAAGTTACTTATCCCTTTCTGAATTCCTGAAGTGCTTGATACTAAACTCTAAGGTGGTATTGATTATGTTATATATCATAGCTACTCGTTTATCTCCACTAGTCCTTAAGCACTGTGTTCTCATAGCATAGTCTATAGAATATGCTCTATAAATACTTGTTGAACAGTCTATGGTTAGAAGTCTTTCTTATGGCTTTTGTTATAGAAATCCTAAACTTGGGATACAATTATAATATGAAATTGGTGCTTGGATAAAGACAGAAATCTCAATTACAGTCTGTTATCTGCCCCATGCAGTCTTCATTTTCATGGTGAGCAAATGTGAGATTTTCCAGTGATGACAAGGTTGAAGGAGACCATAATTGTTCTTTATAATACAGAGATGTAGAATAAGAACCAAACAAATAATAAGTCTATTGTCGACTTAATTATAGGTTTTGGTCTTTTATTTTCTTGGACACATTATTTCAGTTTTTATTTTATTCTTAGTACTATCAAATCCACATTTAAAACCCCTTTGATTTTATAAAATCATGATGTATGTTCTGTTATTCGTTAACAATAGCTTTTTTGGAAGCAGCACACATTGTTGCCTTTCTTAAAACAGAGCAAGTGAAAAGTTGAGATTCCTATAGGATCTGAGAAGTGGAGAAGCTTTTGAGGTTTTGCTCTCCTTCCTTCCTTCGCTTGTTATCCCCATCTAGGTCTGTAAATCCAGATAGATAGGTGGGTAAAAATGGAAAGGTTACTTATGAGGAGAGCAAGGGTGGTGGTACAAGAGTTTACCTTAGGCAAGTTTCATGGTAGCCAGTTTTGTCAAAACTTGTTTGCTTGCTGATATAATATCAATATTTAGAGTAATTTATTAAGTATACTTGACATTAACTGTTCCTGTATTTTAGAATGACTGTTTATTTAATAGAGCTATGAAACAATTGGAGAACTTTTGGAGAACAAATGGGCAATGGGCTATGTTGCAAAAGAATGTGCTGCCTTGTTCATCCTGTCCATTTTTAGATCAGTTTGGCTAATGGTGAAATGCAGAAGAGTTTGCTGCACACACAGGTGCAGTGTTCTGCAGCTGTTGGAAACATTTGTCCCCTACTCCCCATTTCTTCACATATAATTATGCTCTGTTTAAGCCACTAAAGCTAGAATATGGGATTTGAGAACTTGAATGTCTGTTTACAAAAGGGTGCAACTCAGAGATAATTGGTCATTTAGGTAGTTGAATTTCACTGTGTCTAGATGACTTGAAGTTTCCAAAGACTAAAACCAGCCTTAAGGTCATAGAGTTTTAAAATTATGAGAGACTGACTTTGAAAGTGCATGTCTACAGCTACTGCTCTCGAGCCCAGAGGACAGGGCTTACATATTTTTATTTTTAATCTCCTGAAACTAACTAATCTCTGTCTGGCACATAATAGGCACTTGATGTATGTCTATGAATATCTTGTTGAAAGATGAAGCCAAATTGTTGTTTAGATGTAGTTCTAAGTCAGAAAATTATGACTTTTTTTTTTTAAACTGATGCCTTCTGATAAGTTTTATAGTAGTCTTATGAACAAAGTGCTGTGGCAGCGGAGAGGAGAGTGACTAATGCTGTCCCTGCTGGTCATGGGTCACTTTATACTTTGATAGATCATGGAAAATCTTTGCCTGGACTACAGTTAGAGAGCTTGGTTTTGAAGAATTTTGCGTAGCTAAGAGATAACAGTGTATTCTCCAACAGCAATGTCTTCTCCTCATCCTCATTTTGGACATTTTTTCATGCATTACATCATAAGGAGATTGAAATTTAATAATTCCTATCTAGAGAAAGTTCTAGAGGAGAATGCTTTCCTTAAACTAAATAGAACAAATATTTCTTTTGTGTAGTTGTTTTTATATAATGAAAAGAATGTAGGCTTTGGGAGTCAGGTGTAGGTTTAGATCCCAGCTTTTAAAACTGTATTTCCTGCCAGGAAGCACCTAACCTTATCATGCATCTATTTTCTGTCCATAAAAGTGGAAGTAATACCTGCTTTAAAATAGTGGTGGAGTTACCTCCTGAGTACATGGCATCAGTATTCCTGGAATCTACGAAAAGGTTAATAAATATAATTCCTTCTTATTCAAAGGAAAAGGTTGTAGAGTAATCAGGATTATGTACCCCTCTGGCACTGGTGCAGCGTTATTCTAGGAGACTGCAGTGTGCCTTCAAGCTGCTGTTCATTCAGAATATATTTAGCATCAGATGTCTGTGAGGCATTGAGATAGGTAGAGATTTCGTAGTCTTGTTGTGGGAGGAAACAAACAGCAATAGTTAAATTATAATAAAAGTTAGCAGAGATACTGACAGTAAATGCATTGGGGTTCTGAGAAGGGGAAGGTCACAGTGAGCTGCAGTAGTTAGGCATCCTTCACGACTCTAGCAGAGCTGCACGCAGGACCTTGACGATGAATGAAGGAGAAGGAGAAACAGGCTTCAGGAAGACCAGAAGGATTGAAGGCTTGGTGTCTTCTTGGCAGAACATTTTTTCAGCTTTACTGAAATATTAATTGGCACATAACAGTGTTATGTTTAAGGTATACAGTGTGTTGATTTGATATATTTATGTATGCAAAAATGATTGCTACCATAGCATTAGCTAACACCTCCATCCTGTCACATAGTTGCCACTTTTATGTGTGTGTTGAGAAGATTTAGATCTATTCTCTTAGCAACTTGCTGTATTATTAGCTATAGTCACCAAGCTATGCATTAGATCCCCAGAACTTGTTGATCTCATACCTGCTATGTATATCCTCAGTAGTTCCCTGTTTGTCAAACTACCCAGCTGCTGCTAACCACCACTCTACTCTTTTCTGGGTTTGACTTTTTGGATCCCACGTATAAATGATATCATACAGTATTTGTCTTTCTCTGTCAGACTTGATTTCACTTAGCGTAATGCCGTGAAGATCTATCCATGTCACAAGTGGAAGGATTCCTTCTTTGTGGTGACCGAGGAATATTCCATTTTGCGAGAGATAGTACACATGCACACACAAACACACACACGCAAACGCGCACGCGCACACACGTACTGTATCTTTATTCACTCATCTGATGGACAGTTAGGTTGTTTCCATATCTTGGCTGTTGTGAAGAATGCTGTAGTGAACATGGGTAGGCAGAGATCTCCTCAAGATCCTGTTTTCATTTCCTTTGGTTATATATATCCAGAAGTGGGATTAGCTGGATTATATGTTGGTTCTATTTTTAATTTTGGGGGGGAACCTTCGTACTGTTTTCCAAAGTGGCTGCATCAATTTACATCTCACCAGCAGTGCACAAAATTCCCTTTTCTCCACATCTTCACTGATACCTGTTACCTCATCTTTTTGAAGGTAGCCGTTCTAACAGGTGTGAGGTGATACCTCATGTGATTTTAATTTGCATTTCGTGATGATTAGCGATGTTGAGCATCATGTACGTGTTGGGTTATTTGTATGTCTTTAGAAAAATGTTTAGTTCCTCCTGGCAGAATATTTTGTATACTGATTGATAATTGATGATAGTTTGAAATATTCAGAACAGAAGAATGTTGAGGCTGACTGAAGTTGGGAGTCAGTTTTCTGGAGAAAGGAAACACCCTGTGTGTTCTGTTTCCTCAGTTTTCCTGAGTCTTGAACAGCAGATCATTTATTGTCTAAATGCTTAGGATTCTTAAACTTAACTTTAGAGACCATTCCCAACCCTTATTACATGGGTTTTTTTTTTTTTTTTTTTTTTTTTAAAGCGTAAGCTGAATAAAAGGAATTTTGTGAGGTTTTCCTGCTCAGAGTAATATATATGAGTCACCAAGGTCCCTTACATTATCTGTACCTACTGACTCCTGTAATAATCTTACTGGCTTGACTGCCTTTCTTGCTGTTTGCCCTTTCCACTCTGTTACATTTCTGGGAATAATATGGCAAGCGTGCTACCACTTCAAAGCCTGTATACTTGTTCTTTTGGTCTGTAAACGTTTCTTTCAGGTATCCACATGGCTTGTCACCTATGTTCCTTCAGGTTTCTCTTCAAATGCAGTTTCTTAATATGGCCTTCTTTGACCATCTTATTTAATACTGCTTTCCTCCCTCACATCAAGCACCTTTCCTGCTGTTTTGCCTCCAAAGTGCTTAGAAACCATTTGCCTCTGTATATTTTTAAAATGTATTTGTAAATTGTCTCTTCTAACATAAGCACCTTGGGGATAGGGATTTTTTAAAATTTATTGTCACATTTCCAATGCCTAGTACAAAGTACTCAATAAATAATTATTAAATGAAAACCTTTTTCTTTTTGAATGTGTGACCTTTGGGCACACACAGGCTTTTCTTCTTTTTCCTGCCATTGAGTGACCAAAATGGAGCCTTTCTCAGGAAAATAGAAATTTATTTGATCAACATTAGACATATATTTGTGAATACATTTATAGGTTGATACACATCATTTTTTCCTTTTTATCTGGGCATTCGTAATGGTTAATGAATTTGATCTCAGTGTAAGAAAAATGAAAAAAGTTAACGAAGGATCAGTAAAACTATTAACATTTTTGGAATTGATGTGAAAGAGAGGTTTGGAGAAGGAAAGTCAGCAGTGTGTCTGAGTACATGGGAGAGTATCACAAAGTTAGAATTACTTCCTTGAGACAAAAACAAAAAAACAAATTTGACGATTTTTGAGGGATGTAGTAGTATAATTAAGGAAACATTTTTAGGAACTTTATTTTTATAGTCATTAGGGTAGTTTAAAGGGAAGAGAAGTCAAAATATTAAGGACATTTTACAAAGAAAAGTTTGGTGTGGGGTGCTGGTTGGCTTCAGGGGGTTAAAGCCTCTGCCTTCGGCTCAGGTCATGATCCCAGGATCTTGGGATCGATCCCCGCATTGGGCTCTCTGCTCAGCGGGGAGCTTGCTTCCACCTCTCTCTCTGCCTGCCTCTCTGCCTACTTGTGATCTCTGCCTGTCAAATAATAAATAAAAAATCTTAAAAAAAAAGTTTGGCGTATTTGAGGTTTGAAATAATCTGAACAAGAAATTGAAGGAGAAACGGTGAAACCAGAAGGATTTGAGGAAAAAAAGAAACAGTTAAGAGAAGCTGTTGGCAGTGTAGGATATGAAGGAGGACAGTACTAAGGCTGCAGTGGCTTCAAGGTTGTGCCGATTGGGGATAGAAGAGGAAGTTTGTAATATCAGTGTGGTGTTATCATTGCTTTAGGGTAAGGGATAAGAACTATAATTTACTCTTAGGTCCATGCCTAGAAAAGAAGCTTGTAAATGAGGTGGCACTTTTTTTGCTGCGGGATGCTTTTGGAATATGGTTTCTTCTCTATAAATGCCAAATTGGTGGTGGGGGTAGATTGGGGGGGGTATTTTCACTAGGGGTGGTTTCCATTAAATATTATAGGCAATTCAGATTGAAATAAAAGTTACTGACATGTGGTGTTAGAAATACTGAAGTGATTTGGGGGAAGAAAGTTTAGATGTATAAAGATGCTGTTATTAAGGATGCATGGCTGGCTCAGTGGTTGAGCACAAGACTCTTGATCTTAGGATCGTGAGTTTAAAGCCCTTGCTGGGTGTAGAGTACTTAAAAATAAGAAAAAATCTTAGGAAAAAGATGCTGGTTTTATAAATGAGGACTTTTGTTTTTTAGACTTGCTATCTTTAGATGGAGTTTCCTTCATAAAACTCAGTCTCAAGGCTACTTGTTAACTTAGTAGGTCTGTTAATTTAATAGGTGACAGTTGTGGTTCTAGGTAGTTTTGCTATAAGCATCTTTACAGCAAACATTTGATTACACGGTAATTTGCCATAAAAGATAAATAACTGATTGACAGTTTGGTTTGACAGTTTAGTTTGATTTCTCCATTGACCCAGTAGTCCCATTTTTATATTTTCTAAATCTTAGTTAGCCCTCATCATGGTGTATACAGTGGTGCAGAGTTTTGAACCCATATTTCCCATAAACTTTGGAATGTCTATCAGCAGATATGTCACAGTATGCCAAGAACAAACAACACCAGAAAAGTCTGTCACAACATAATATGAAGCTTATTTACAAATATACATTCTAGTATTTATGAACTGTTACCTCTCTTAAGGAAGATATTTTGGTGTAAAAAGAAAAAGTGCAAAGCTCAATGAGGAAACTAATCAAGGAAAAAACTGTAATACTATGAACAAAAGACTTCGAAGACAAGGCTTAGGTACATTCCCCACAATGAAATTAGTTATTTGCCCAGTATTGCCATGAATCTACACTGTACATTTTGATGTATTCAAATATTTTGTAATTCGTGATAAAGTCCTTTTAATTTTGCTATTCATCGTACATGTTTCATTATGTCCTTTTTAATGAGTGTCCTTTTATTTTTTGTGATTTTTATAGCCAGTTGGTTATGCTGTGAAATGCTGGTGGTTGTCATAGGAAATTGGGGAAAAATTTTTTTGACATAAGGTTTGTAGGATGGAAAATACATTACTGGTTTTTAAGATACACTATCAGGTATCTCATCCCGTTAGACAAGAGGCAGACATCTAGCAGGATATAAAGGGCTGAGCAATTCTCTCAGCAGAATAATTGTTCTTCTCTATAGCTTTCTTTGTTATCCTGTCCCCGCCCCCCCAAATTGCTTGATGCTTACCCTTCGCAGCCTTCTGCAGTATTAATACACAGGGTAGAATAAAGAAGTGGGATTTAACCTAGATAGCACAGCCAGAACTTTTTGAGCACTAATTGTATGTATAGTACTGTGCTTGGCTCCCGGCACACAAATATGCATGACACATGGTCCCTGTAGTGAGAAATTCACAGTGGGACATTCTAGTGGGAGAACATCCACGATCTATGGTAATACTTTCATAGAGATACTTGAAGAGTTAGTTTTCCATTTAATATTCTTGACAAAAAATGATTTTGTATACGGTCAAAAAAATAAGGCTATCATGGCTTTTCTTCATAAACATTAAAACCTGTATTTTAGAATTGCATGTTTTAATATTTTTTAGAGTTACTCTTATAAAGGACAAATAAAATCCTTGTTGTTCTGGTATTTTATGACCAGTTTATTTTAAATAGATTATCAAGCCATTTTCTGTAATATATTATACTTAATATAGCTTTATTTTAAATTGTTCAATTTTACATTAATAAAAATTAATGTTATTAAAAAGTATCTTTTTAGTAGAAGCCTATTGTGATTCATAACATTTTATTTAATCTTTAAGCTATATATTTTCTTCTTCCTAGTTCCCTACTGAGTACTTTTGATCTTCTGTCATTCAAAAATTTTTCTTTTCCAGCATTAAAACCCTGTTACTCTAGAAAAATGCCTAAAAATCCATTAGCAAAATCCCTTTAGATGATCTCAGAATACATTTTTCCTTGCTTTTTTTTGTACCTTGTTAAACTGGTTTCACAAATGAAACTTTCTTAGAATCAGGCAGCTCCTGGTTCCTATGGGACTTCCTGTTTTCTCAATAAAAATAGAAAAGAACCTCAGAAAAGAAACCTGGTCAGCGTGAACTACTTTGTAGGCTCAGTTAGTCTTAATTGTGACCTGGGTTATAGATATCCAGGTATCTGAAAGCTCTGAATATTTTTGCATTAATTTTCAAATAGCTGATAAGGAGGAGATTCTAAATAATATCAATGAGAGATACTACACATATAGCTGTAAACTTGTTTGTATCTTTTTTTTTTTTTTAAGATTTTATTTATTTATTTGACACAGAGAGATCACAACTAGGCAGGGAGGCAGGCAGAGAGAGAGAAGGAAGCACGCTCTCGGCAGAGCAGAGAGCCCTATGTGGGGCTCGATGCCAGGACCCTGGGATCATGACCTGAGCAGAGGGCAGAGGCTTTAACCTGAGCCACCCGGGCGCCCCCTGTTTGTATCTTTTTTAGAGGAGTTGGGTATAGGGGAGTTAGATGGAACGTGTTAAATCCTTTTTATAATATATAGTGGCAATACAAAATTATTTAATCCCTAGACAGTTCTTAGCTACTTTGATCTGTATTTATTTCTTATTTCTTGCCAATTTTCCAGATGTTAGCAATGAGTAGGAAGTTTTTTTTAAATCATGAGAAGAATTTTGAAAGAATTTAGTTTTAAAAAGCATCTTGTAGATTTCCTTAAGTAGTAACTGCTTTCAGTCTGTATTTTGAGAAAACGAGTTTGGTAGAAGCAGTGTGGTCAGTAACGGTAATAGGTAACATGTATTAAGTGCTTGACACTAAGGCAAGCATTTTATATGGTTTAGCTCATTTAATCGTTACAACAGCTCTATGAGGTAGGTATCATTGTTACGTCCTTTCTTTATAGGAGAAGGAACTACAGCTTAGGGTAGCTAAGTAGTAGATGTTAGTTCATGGTCATGTTGCTTACTAGTAAGTGATGGACCTGGGACTTGAACCCAGATGTTCATACGCACCAGAGCACTGCTCTCAGTTATTATAGAGAAAATCACATGTTCGAAGTAAGAATGGTGAATACAGTAAGTCTCAAAAATTACTTCCCTGCCTTTTGTTATCAGTTTGTTTACATTTTGTTTGTGTGTTAAATTCAGTTTTAGCAGAGTACGTGCTGGCATTTCAGAGGGCTTGTTTAGGGGGATTCTCATTCTCATTCTCAAATGATGCTAATAGTTCTCTTTTTTTCTTTCCTTGATAGTAAAAAACCCCTTTGATGGAACATTTGGAAAAATACAAGTAAGTAGAAGATCATAATACTGATATTTTATCTCACGTTTTATATGATAAAAGTATTAGGATGACTGTCAACTAAAAAAATGCTAATTTAAGAGTTCTCTTAAACAATTTTCTTATTTTGAGTATTCTTCAATGATAATATAATTAAATCTGAAACAGATTTTCTCCTAAGAGCTGAATTATTTATCACCTTAAGGTAAAAGTCAACTGCCAAGTGAAATGGTATTGGTACGTTATCTGGGGATCAGGTCTTAACCTTTAGAGGTATGCCTGTTTAAGTTGCTGGATGTTCTTGACAATTTTTGTCCTCTTTGCCCCACCTTGTCTCTCTGGATCTTTTGTTCATAGGCATGCCTATTCAGCCATCAGGAAGGCAAAGGATTTAGAAAGAAACATGATTCTTAGGCTACCTATTTATGATTCCTTTCCTTTAATTTAAAGAATCTGTAATACTAATTTTAACCTAAGTTTTACTCGCCTGAAAATATTTTTCACTTACCATCATTAAAGGCACTTCAAAGGTTAGGGTATTTGAGCTTATATTATAGTGCACAATTAGTTATTAATTTACTGTAGGAATTGACAGTAGTATAGACCTGTATATAAAACATTATTTATTGTGCTTAAAGGATATGTAATAATGTGTAATCAAATCCGTAGAATATTACTTTAGATTGTTAGAGTGGGATTTTGTATTGACTATGTTTATGTTTAGTAATATTCTATTGTGATGATACTTGTTTTAAAAAAGGTTGATTTTATCAGTTTGATATTAAGTATAATGTTGCAGTTGGCATCATCATTTAAATCCATACATTATACTCATTGCACATTGGAAATACAAGATCTTATTTTCTTTTATATAATTTTCCCTGTGGGAGAAACTGAAGGTCCGAACCTCTAAATAACAGTAATAATTGTAATATAGATAACAACGCTTCACTTATATTAAGTGCTTGTTCTGTGCCAGGCACCATGCTAAGTGTTTAAATCCATTATTATCATTTAATGAGAGACTTAATAAAACAGTTGAAAATTTCCTTGAGAAAATTGGCTGAGAATAGGAGGAAGTATTTAAAGGTGACAACATATGAGAGAGTTTGGGAAAATTGCCTGATAGTTTGATTTTTATCCACCCAAGAACGAGAACTTTGCTTCAGAGAATGGTATGACTTACTAAAAAGAAAATCTGGACCTTACCAAAATAGACAGTTTAAAGTTAGCTATTTCAAATTACAGTATAAAATCATTTTTGTTTAATGAAGGGTTACTTGAAAGCTTACTTTAAGTATGGATTTATTTGTAGATCTCTAAACTGGTTTTCAGGGTGATTATGAAGGCCAGCATGAGATACCTTTTAAGCTGAATGTTAGGAGACCTTTGGAAAAGCAGTCCGAATAGAAGATGACTGCAATGAAACTATAAGCCAATATAAGTTTTCTATAAGGATGTAACTTTAAAATTTAACTTACATGTTTTTCAGATTTATTTCTAGTTTAACATATTGGTGCTAAAGGTAACTGAACCAAAGCTTTTCTTTTTCTTCCTCAAAATTGATCACATTAATAACATACTACATAAAAACTATTTAGATCATAATTTAGTTGATCATGCACTTGGGACCCTTGCAATATAAAGATGGTCATTTTGAATCACTTGCCGTTGGAAAAATAATTTTTGCAAAATTATAGTTTAGCTTTTTGGGTGCTTAAATTCTCTATGTGAGAATTTAACAATATGTATGTTTATTGTCTTATGGGATTCAATTACATTTGATTAGATTTTGTTATTTTTTTCTACTTATCTAGTCCAGTGTTAATATCTGTGAATCAAAAGATGAAGTTTATTTCCAGGCCTCTGGTGTTCATTAGAGATGTAACCACAGAGCACAGGTGTCAAATTTTTGGATTTAGTTTTGTTTTTGAAAGGGGAGGAGTGAGAATGCGTGTGATCAGGACATATGAAAGAAGAGGAAATTGGTCCCTTTTCCAGATAAGGGAGGAAATAAACTTCAAAACTCTTGGCTACTTTAATTCCAAAGCTTAATCAGATTTATCTTTGTTTTATATATCGAGTCCACAAGCTCTACTATCATTAGAACTCTTTCTCATCTTATTATATTGAACATCTTTATTAAAAATGATTTGTGGTTTCATATATCACAAATGCATAGCTTTCAGAATCCTGACTTTCAGCCCAAGCAGTTACTTTTTGATGTCTGATGCTTAACAGTTGGGATTTTTAAACTTACAGGAAGATAAGGTTTGGCTTAATTCAGAATCTGCTTGAGAGAGTTGAGGGAGAAAAAAAGCTGAGCGTCTCATTGCCTTCCGCTACTTGGCGGGTGCTTAGACATTGCAATGGTCTCCTCTCTGGTTTTCTTTCATATGTTCAGAGTACTATTCCTGATGCACAAGTCTGTTTTATTTTCCTCCTCCAGAGTTTTTAGAATGAAGTCAAACTCTTTGTCTTGTTCGTAGCGGTTGATCCCAAACTATTTTCCAGTAGTGTGCTGAATCAAAGTAGGCGACTGGTTATGTAAGAAACATAACCAGTCCCTTTATGCCTTTGCTCATCATGCTGTTTCTTCTGCCTAGAATGCTAGTCAATTCTGGTCTTCCTGTGAAGCCCAACTCAAATATTCTCTCTTCCATAAATGGATCTTCCTTTCCCTCTCTCTTCTGTATTTATATTATGCTTTGTTTGCGGCTTTAGCACTTTAAGTATTTTTTTTTGCCCTTGAGAGCAGGAACCATCTTGTTTACTGGGCCTCTTGCTTTGCTGAGAATAGTTCTTAACTCCTATTACTAGATACTCATTAAATGTTTATTTTGCTTTAATGGTTTGTAACTTTATACAGGACCACTTTTGGGGGGCTAGGAGAGGTTGACGATCAAAGTGTCAATACTGATTCCCTTATAGTGTGGCTGAATCAGATTAAGACAAAACATGAAGGGCAGCCTTGAAATTTCATAAGAATATATATAAGTGTGTATCATATAAAGGAGGATTGGGAGCTTTGCTTTGGTGTTTGGGGGAGTTTGTTGTACATAAGACCTTTTTTAGCACTAACCTTAGTGCCAATTTCTCAGTCAATCAAGAAAATAAAATGTTTATTAGAGTGATGATTTAGATTCTAATGTTTTCTTATTTTTTTAATACTCTTTTTTTTTAAAAGATTTTATTTATTTATTTGACAGAGATCACAAGTAGGCAGAGAGGCAGGCAGAGAGAGAGGAGGAAGCAGGCTCCCTGCTGAGCAGAGCCTGATGAGGGGCTTGATCCCAGGACCCTGGGATCATGACCTGAGCCGAAGGCAGAGGCTTTAACCCACTGAGCCACCCAGGCGCCCCGTTTTTTGTTTTGTTTTGTTTTGTTTTTAAATATGGGAGCCATTCTTTAAATGTGAATTTGTCTTTGGATTATGTAGCTTCTATGATTTTAAATTATTTACTTTTTTTTTAAATAAAATAATTTGGTACATGTTTTTGAATTAGATATTTTATAATTCCTTTTACTTTTAGGAAAGTAAGAAAAATCTTCTGATGAACACTTTATACAAGCTTCATGATCGATTGGCACAGCTTGCAGGTAATTGTTTTAACATTCATAATGTCTAAAAGTGTTTTGAAAATTAATTTATATGTATAGCATGCTATATCAGTAGAAATAGTTTTCCCAAGTCTTGTGTTATCTTTGTGGATTTTCTCTTTAGATGTTTTTGTTACCTATACAGAGTAGTTTTTATTTTATCTATATATTTAATTAAGGCCTTTTTCCTGCCTGCCCATATGTATTAGATGAAAGATATATAATTCTAAAGTCAATCAAATTTCTTTATTGCATTAATAGTAATAACAACTTTTGAAAGCTTACATCTCAGTTAAATTGGATAAGCAGTAAATTAACTGAAACCCTAGATTAAATATAAAAGTGCAGATTTTCCTTTGCTGGTTGATTAGGTATCATTTCCTGGGATAAAATAAATATATTCTAGAATTTTTTCTACAGATTCTTTGCATTTTCTTCATATTCTGCTCTTAGTAAGTCTTTTAACATCTGTAAGCTGTATTAGCAGCTTACCTGCTTATTACCTTAGCTTTTTTTAGTTGTTCTTATTTCACATATAATCTAAAAGAAGAGATTTGGATTATCTTCTTGTTAAAGAAGCTACAGAAAAAAAGTGTGGTTTTCTAAACTTTCATATGTAGCAGATCCTTTTGTAGAAATCAGATCGCTGGTAGAAGGTAGATATGGAAGTTTTTTAGTCGAATGGAGGCATTTGAGATCCTTTTAGTTCCCCATCCTCATATCAGCCTTTGGTTGTTTGTTTTTTTTTGTTTTTTTTTTTTTTTTGAGGGGGGCGTGGATCCTTAACTCTGGTCAGTTTTTTTATGCTCATAATTCTTTGTATATCACTAAAAGCCTTCTTTACATTAACTGACTTATTATCGTATTCATATACTACAAGCTCATGACATTTGTTTGTTTTGCTGTGGTATGCAGAAATAGGTTAAGTATATACTCTGGCTGGGAATACCAGATGTTGGCTACCACAGGCTTCTACAGCTGTCTCTATGGCATCCTTTTATGTAGTGTATTGGATTGGCATACTCTGGGGTACTTTTAAAGATACACATTTCTTCCTCTAGAGCAGGGGTCAGCAAACTTTTTTCTGTGAAGGGGCCAGATAGTAAGTTTTTTGGGCTTTCTGTGCTAGAGTTGTTTCTGTAAGAGTTACTGAATTCTGCCATGATAGCATGAAAGCAGCCATAGATAATAGGTAAATGAATGAGTATGGCTGTGTTCCAATAAAACTTCATTTATAAAAAAATCAGCAGTAGGGCAGATTTGGCTATGGGCCGTGGTTTGCCGACCCCTGCGGTAGATCTGTGGAAACTGAATCTTGGAGGATGCATCATAAAGTTGAAGACTTTTACTTGTTTATTTAATAGGTATTTCTTCCTTTTTTATGACTATGACCATTAAAATCTGACTGCACAAGGCTGATAATAGGAATATGGCTACTTTTATAATAGGAAAATTATCAAGGAGTTTACTTGAACTATCATACTTTCATGTTAAAAAATTTTTTTATAGGGATGGGAAGAGGTGATTTTTACTTAATAGTACCCAGCACACATGTTTAATAAGAAGATAAATTTATTTTATAAATTTTGGGTCATCTGGACTGAAAAATCAGGGATAGTTTTATTACTATTATGAATATTTTATTAAAAAAAGCATTTGAAGAGAAACAGGACAGAAAGAACTTATAATTGAAGTTCGGTATAAGGAAATTGATTTCTGATAACCACAGATCAACCTGAAAGAAAAGGCTTTGGAGTCTTTTATAAATAGTTGTGAGAAAGGGAAAATGTGGTTTTTGTATGTACTGCATTTCTTTGTAGAAACCAGATCATAGGTAGAAGTTTCTATCTTATTTCCCTGTTGATCTGTGTTATAATAATTTTTAAGGCACGCACATACCTTGCTAAAGATAGGCATAGCGCTATCTTTATACACAGAATGTACATTTTAATTCAAACTTATTTGAATCCTTGAACTATTAGCTTTCGTAATAGATGTATAAGTTACCAAGATGAATTTCCCCTCTTGAAAAACAGTAAATCTCTGGGGAACCTTCTGTGTGCCAAGATCTCTGGAAAGGCATCAGTGTGACATGATTCCTATTCTGGCCAATGATTTAGTTGGAAATAGAAGAAGACGTGTTCCTATCTGGACTGGTTAGAAGTGCATTTAAAGATTGTGGTTTATGTAAAGATAATTGTTTGTTTATATTACCTACTGGATTTTTTTATAGGAAATTAAATAGTATTTATCTTCTTTCTTTATTGATAATAATATGACCTTTAATTGTGTAATTTGAAAATATTTTGATTAATCATGTTTGTTTTCTTCTCTTTCACATGGTACTGATTCAAAATTAATAATATGCTAATCTTTCCAGGAGATCATGAATGTGGCAGTTCTAGTCAGAGAACACTTTCTATCCAAGAGGCAGCTGCATATTTAAAAGTAAGCAGTACAATTGGAATTTTAATAGCTATATTCTTGAAGTTTATATAAATTATTACAACTTGTACAAAAGTACCATGCATTTGATTTCTTTAATTGTACTGTTACAAACTTGGTCGTGTTGTTTGGTGTAATGTGAACAGATACAGAAAGCAGAATTACTGAACGTGTTTTGTTTTAGTTTGTTTTAGAACATTCTCTCATAAAATTAATTTGGAAAGGGTACAAACAGGTACAAACAACTGTTTGTTTGAAATTGAGATTGATAAGTAGCATGTAAGAAAGAAAGTAAGCATCTAACCATTGTCATTTATTTTAAATCTTCTGCTCCAGATTAATGTCATCTCAGGGTACTAAGAGAATTCGCAGATGAATTTTCTAAACTACTGTATGTAATCTTTTAGGAATTACTATGTAAAAGGAAGGGTACAGAGTTTTAAGGTGGACGAGTATGAAGTGTTAAGATGGGCAGGAATTTTTTTTTAAGGCTGAATAATATTACACGCGCGTGAGCGTGCGTGTGCACACACATGCCTCCCCACACCCCCACATTATCTTTATCCATTAATCTGTAGATAGAGGTTTCTGTTGTTTCCACTTCTTGATGATTGTGAATAATGCTGCAGTGAACATGGAGTGCAGGTATCCTTTAGATCATGTTTTCAGTTCTTTTGGGTAAATAACTAGAAGTGGAATTGCATATGATAGTTTCATTTTAATTTTTTGAGGAATTTCCATGCTGGTTTTTGTAGTGGTTATACTGTTTTACATTCCCACTGACAGTTTCCAAAGGTCCCTTTTTCTCCACGTCTTCAAAAACACCTGTTTTTTTGTTTTGTTTTTTAATGATGGCCATCCTCACCAGTATAAGGAATATGTCACTGCAGTTTGGTTTGCACTTCCCTGGTAATTAGTGATGTTGAGCATTTTTTCTTATGCCTATCAGACATTTGTTTGTCTTTGGGAAAATGTCTATTCAGATACTTTACCTATTTTTTAATCAGGTTACTTGATTGTGTTATTGAGTTGTAGAAGTCCCTTCTTTATTTTGGATGTGGCTTGCAAATATTTTCTTTCATTCCCTGGGTTGCCATTTCACTCTATTGATTCTTTGTTTGCAGAAGCTGTTCAGTTTGATGTCATTTCTTTTGTCTGTTGTTGGTGTTGTTGCCTGTGCTTTGTGTCGTAACCCAAAAATCATTGCCAAGACCAATGTTAAAAAGCTTTTCTTTTAGGAATTTTATCTTTTCATGTCTTCGGTTTAAGTCTTTAATTTGTTGAGTTGATTTTTGTATATAGTGTAAGATAAGGGTCCATTTGCATTAGGAAATCCAGTTGTCTCAACACCATTTTTCAAAGAGATAGTCCTTTTCCCATTTGTGTTCTTAGCACCCTTGTTGAAGATCAATCAGCTATACTATGTGTGAGTTAATTTCTTTATTTTCTATCATTGGCCAGTATGTCTGTCAATGGCAGTACCATACTGTTCTGATTACTGTAGCTTTGTAATATGCTTTGAAGTAGGAAATGTGAGGTCTCCATCTTTGTTCCTGCCCTAAATTGTTTTGGCTATCTGGCTAATCTTGTGTGGCTCCATATAAATTTTAGGATTGATTTTTCTATTTCTGAGAAAATGCAGTTGGAATTTTGATGAGGATTGCATTGAATCTGTAGAGCACTTTGGGTAGCATGGACTTTTAAACAATATTAAGTCTTTAAATCCATAAGCATGGGATGTCTTTCCATTTATTTGTGTCTTGAATTTCTTTTAGCAGTGTGTTGTGGTTTTCTGTGTACAAGTCTTTACCTCCTTAGTAAATTCATTCATAAATATTCTTTCAATTCTGTTATAAATGGGATTTTCTTAATTTCTGTTTCTGATTGTTCATTTTTAGTGTATAAATGCGCAACTGTTTTTGTATGCTTATTTATTTATCCAGGAAACTTTGCTCAGTTTGCTTATTCTAACAGTTTTGTGTGTGTGAGAGAGAGGGAGTGAGCAAGAGTATGTTTCCCTGTGTGTATGTGTAATCTGTAGTTTATTTCCTTATCTTACCTAATTGCTCTAGCTGGGATTTCCATTATTATGTATTGAATAGAAATGACAACAGTGGATTTCCTTATCCTGGCCTTGTTCCTATTCTTCAAGGAAAAACTTTCAGTTTTTCACTGTTGAAATGATATTAGCTGTGAGCTTTTCATATCTGGTCTTTACTATATTGAGGTAATTTGCTTCTAGTCCTACTTTGTTGAGTGTTTTTAATTGTGAAGAGGTATTGATTTTGTCAAATGCTTTTTCTGCATCTGTTGAGATGAGCATGTGATTTTTATCCTCATTCAGTTAATGTGTGTCCTTCTACTGGTTTTTTGTATGTTGGACCATCCTTGAATTCCAGGAGTAAATCCTGCTTGGTCATGGTATATGATCCTCTTAATGTGCTTTTGAATTCAGTTTGCTAGCATTTTGTTGAGGATTTTTAGCATCTGATTCATTAAGGACATTGATTTGTATTTCATTTCTTACAGTGTTTTTGTTTGGCTTTGGCATCAGAATAATATTGACCTCATAAAGTGGGTGTGAAAATGTTCCCTTCTCTTAATTTTTTGGAAGAAGTTGAGAAGGATTAATGATGTTTGGTAGAATTCTCCAGTGAAGCCATTGAGTCCTGGGTTGTTTTGGAAAGGTTTTGATTACTGATCGAATCTCCTAACCAGTTATAGGTCTGTTGAGAGTTTCTGTTTCTTTGTGATTCAGTCTTGGTAGGTTATATGTTTCCAGGAATTTATCTATTTTTTTTTCTCTAGGTTATTCATTTTGTTGGCAATTGATTGTTCATAGTAGTCTCTTATGATCCTTTGTATTTCTGTGACATAGACTCAATATCTTCTCTTTTCTTTCTGATTTTGAATTTTCTTTTTCTTTCCAGGCTTTTCAGTTTTGCTGATCTCAAAAAACCCACTCTTATTTTTTCCTATTCTCTCTTTTATTTATTTTTACTCTAATATTTCCTTCTGCTAACTTTGGACTTTGTTTATTCTTTTTCTGGTTCCTTGAGGTTGTTTATTTGAGATATTTTTTTCCTTAATGTAGCTGTTTATCACTATGAACTTCTCTCTTAATACTACTTTTGCTATATCCCATAAAAAAAATTCTTGGGCTTTTTGGGGCACCTGGGTGGCTCAGTGGGTTAAGCCTCTGCCTTTGGCTCAGGTCACGATCCCAGGGTCCTGGGATCAAGCCCTGCATCTGGCTCTCTGCTCAGCGGGGAGCCAGCTTCCCCCTCTCTCTCTGCCTGCCTCTCTGCCTACTTGTGATCTCTCTCTCTGTTAAATAAATCTTAAAAAAAAAAAAAAAAAAAGTCTTGGGCTTCTTTAATCTGAATGTCCATTTCTTTCCCCAGATTTGGAAAGTTTTCTGCCTTTTTCTGCTCCTCTCTCTCTCTTCCTTTTGGGACTTTCATAATGCATAGATTGGTCTGAGTGGTGATGTCCCTTAAGACCCTTAAGCTTCCCATACTCTTCTTCATTGTTTTTTCTTTTTGTTCCTCTGACTGGATAATTTCAAATGACTTCTCTTTGAGTACCTTGATTCTTTCTACTGCTTGATTAAGTCTGCCATGAACCCACCTAGTGAATTTTTCAGTTTAGTTATTGTTCAGCTCTAGAATTTGTTTAGTTGTTTTTAGTTTTTCTCTCTTTATTGATATTCTCATTTCATTCATGTGTTGTTTTCCTGGGCTTATTGAACATCTTTATGACAGTTTTGAAATTTTTGTCAGGTAGTTCATATATCTTAGTTCCTTTAGGGTCAGTTTTTGGAGATTTATTTTGTTCCTTTAGTTGAGCCCAGTGGTATTGTTTCCTTCATGTGCCTTATTACTTTGTCAGGACCTGTGCTTTGGAAGACACAGCCATACCTCCCAGCCTTTAGAGACTGCCTTCGTGCAGGGGAAGACCTTCACTGATGAGTTCAGATAGAGATTCTGAGGTCCTCTCAAACCTTTTCTCTGCACATGCATCCATCTTCTCTAGTTTTGTGGGTGCAAATTCCCAACAAAAGGTTTTGCAGGTTTCTTTTTTCAGGAGCTTGTAATCTCTTGCTCCCTCTGGTGTCTGTCTGTTGTACTGTGGGTCCTCTGGAGCAGCAGCAAGCAGTCCTGCTCTTTTCTGTTCTCAGCAAACCCCAGGCCTTTAGGCTACGTCAGCTCTCCTCAGTGCTCTGAAACAGATGATACAGAAACCAGTCTCTTTGGTGGCTCCCTGAGAACTTGGGACATTGGACACATACTTCAGCACTATCTTTCCTCAGGAAGAAGCCAGAGTTTGGGGTTTTCTTGTACTCATTCTTCATAGAGCTGTGGAGAAGGGCAATGGCGAGTGAGTAGGTACTAGTTCAAACCATGGCCTTTGTTCTCAGCTACCTCCAGGCTGGTCCACTTACCTGTCAGTTCTTAGAGTCAGGCAAGACAGAAACCAGTCCTTCTGGTAGCCCCTCAGAAAATCTGAACATTAGACTTCTGTTTCAGTCTTTTCTTCCCCTCTTCAAGGATAAGCCAGGAGTTGAGACTTAATTCTTCTGGCGTACCACGTTGTGCCACTGGATGGGGCTCTGGTGAATGAGGGCTACCAATTTTCCTCCTGGCTTCCATGCTGCTATTTTCATACTTGCTTGGGTTGCAGGAGCCTTTTAACTGGTTTCTGGATTTCTTACAAAGCGAATTGGTCTGTGTGTTGTTGAGTTTTTGTCTACATGGGGAAAGGATGGTCTGGGGCTATCTGTTCTGTCTTGCTGATTTCACTGCCTCCCTCTCTCTTTCTTTTTTTAAAAAATCTAGAATCTGGTATAGTTCTAAGGCTTTCAGCAAAGTTGTGATGAATTTCCCATGAAGTGCTTGTTAAAAAAGAGAAATGTGGACTGTTTTTAACTTAATTCAGATTAGCTTAATCTATTTAATGTAGATATCCAAAAGACTAAGTTAAAACAGTATAGCTGAGATTAGATGTGGATTCACATTCCGGCACTGATGCTTAAAAGCTGTGTGTCTTGGTAAAGTTCTTTCACTTTCTGTACCTGTTTCTTAGCATGAAAGTGGGACTGTTATTAATTCTTGTCGGAGTGGTCGGGAAACTGAACTGCTCAGTGTCTGATTGTGATAGTAGCTTCCCCATAAATTTTGGTTCTTTTTCTGTGCTCCTTAATTAATTAAATCTGGGTCATTCTGGAAAGAGGTCTCTAATAACATGCTACAGGATTTGTCTTCTCAGCCTGCCTTGTTCTCTTCTTCATTTTCAGTTTTGACCTAGATGAGAACACTGATAACAGACAAATTTGTGCAGAGTGTAATAGCTAATAGATTGGATAGCTGAAGAATCAGAATCCAAAAAGATCTTAAATTAGGTAGAGTTCTGATTATGGGGCTCTGTTTTAGGGATGGAAGTATTGCCAAGTGGATTGTGGGGGTGGGAGCAAAGAAGGGATTGGATTAAGTAGTCTACAGAGGACGTAGAATAAAATATTCCATAAGGAGGGCATAGCATGTGGGAATCCAAAGCAAGTAAGTAGTTAAAAGTGTTTGTACTTCTAGCAGTAGGAAAAACCGATCCTAAGCAGTACTTCCTTCTTGCTTTCTCTTCTCTTTCTTTTTTTAATCAGTTAAATATCTTAGGTAATTGCACAGATATGTGTTAACGGTTGGTCATAAATTCCTTTAACAGGATTAATTTACATTTCGGAAGAACCTGAGACTCTTAAGAGCTCCTGAATACTTTATTTAAAGGACTAAAGGCAAGGGATAGAGCTTGGAGTGGGATAGGGATTGATTCGTAGTTGGGCTAGAGCTGAGGAAGAGGCAAGGTTTCCCGTGGACGGATGATTAAGCACCACCACCCCCTCTCCCATTTGGTTGAAGCTGTGGGTCAGCAATAAGATAAGGTAAAAAGAAGGGACACACAGGCAGGGTTGGGACAAGTCAGAATCTATGTCAGGCAGCAGTAGGGTATGAGAGATTTTATTCCTGCTAAAAATTGCCAGCAGAGGAGTTACTGGACGTATCCATGCATGAGATGAGTTGGAAACTGTATTGAGTTAAAAAAATTGAAATTAATGAACTCCAGTCTTAAAAGGTTTTCATATTTTTTCCTTGGAATTATTTTATGTTTTTAGATGGGGTTTTACTTCTTTTTTTCTTTTTCTTTTAATTTTTTTTTCCTTTCTTTTTTTTTTTTTTAAAGATTTTATTTATTCATTTGTCAGAGACAGTGAGCACAGGCAGACAGAGTGGCAGGCAGAGGCAGAGGGAGAAGCAGGCTCCCTGCTGAGCAGGGAGCCCAATGTGGGACTTGATCCCAGGACGCCGGGATAATGACCTGAGCCGAAGGCAGCCGCCCAACAACTGAGCCACCCAGGTGTCCCTACTTTTTTTTTTTTTCTTAAATTCAATAGAATTTCTAATGTAAGTTTTTACAAAGGATTTTGGATTAGTTTTAGTCTTAATTAGTTAAGTGAAGTTACTTTGAATTTTCAAATGCTGTGAAACCTGGTATGGCTTGTTACAACCAATGATGTATTTTGGGCTGCCACTTCAAAAAAAGAGCATTAAACAGGAATTTTACCCCATAAATAAAATTTTAAGGTCTAGATAAAACTTTTAAATACTATTTTTAATAGTGTTTATTTTTCTCAATGTAACATTAACTCATGCTCATGATTTAATGGGAAAAAAAGGAGAAAAGCATTTCAAATTCACCACCTGAAGTCAACCACTCATTTTTGGTTCATTTTTCTCTAGTCTTTTCTTATGTTTTCATCCCTGCAATTAGTATCACTATAAATTCTAAATATTTCTTATTACAAATGTTATATATTATTTCCTTAAAATTATCATAAGCATTCTGTCATGTCATTGTTCAGGTTTTTGAACTTCTTTTTATCACTGGGTAATATTTCTTTACATGATTGTATTGCTTTATATTGGTTTGTGGTTTGTCAGTATTATGAAAGCACTCTAATCTTTGCACATTGTATTTGATTTTCTTTTTCTTTTTTTTTTTTTTAAGATTTTTTTTATTTATTTGACAGAGATCACAAGTAGGCAGAGAGGCAGGCAGAGAGAGAGAGGAAGGGAAGCAGGCTCCCTGCTGAGCCGAAAGCAGAGGCTTTAACCCACTGAGCCACCCAGGCGCCCCGTATTTGATTTTCTGATTGTTTACTTAGGAGAATAGTTCTAGAAAGGAAACTACTTGTTAAGGAGCATGAGCTTTTGTAAATACTTTGGATATATGTTGCCAAATTACTTTCTGATTTGGAATGACCATGTTAGCACAGTCTAGACAAAATTGGTGTTTTTATTTTATCTAAGTTCTAGCATAAATATGGAAGAACCTCACTACAAAGCTGATGTCAAAAACCATGATGATAATACATAAATTGTACGCTCTCCACTTCTGGAGAGAGATCTATCATATATTTCATGTATTTGTACTATGGTTTCTCCAGCAGCACAATTAAGTTCTTGTATTCAGGAGTAAATCGGCCAAAGGGAGCACAGAACTCCTAGGAGTGTAAGCTAATTGTTCCCCAACTTCAAGTGCATTTTAAGCACAATATGAGTAAATGTTTGGTGGAGTAAAATGAATGAATAAGAAAACCTCAATAAAATTTTTCTTTATTTTCTTGAATTTGATGCTTCACATTCCATTCTTATTTTATTTCTCCTACTTTCTCTTTCAAAGGAAATTTAAATAAACATAACAACTAATTTAAATAATTTAAACACTCTTTTTCTGAACTCCCAGTGTTTTTCTTGAACTTTTTTCATTTTTTTCCACTCAGCATTTTTGAGAATGAAAGTTTGTTTTGATTTGTGAAAAGTTAAGAGGTCCCTCTGGTGGAACATTTAAGAAATACATAGCATTAAATTTTCATGAAAAGACATAGACTTGTTTTTAAGTTAAAACAGTGGAAGCTTTGTATGGTAACTTTCCAACTAAATGATGTAATGAATGGTGGTTCATTTTCAAAACCTTTTTAAGCTTCAACACAATGAATATGTTTACGATTTGTGAAGAAAACACTAGGAAAGAAGATAGCTGCAAATGTGCCAAATTATGGGGGCTGGATAGGCTTTTATGGCCCAGGTTTGCATGCTTATCACAGTTAATAAAATTGTGTCTTTGTGGGGAAATAAATGTTCTGAGAAATGGAATGGTGGATAAATTTCTTAATAATTATTATTTATTGAGGCCCCTGGGTAGCTTAGTCTGTTGAACAGCCGATTCTTGGTTTCAGCTCAGGTCTTGATCGCAGGATTGTGAGATCAAGCCTGGAGTCCAGCTCTGTGCTCAGTGCAGAGTCAGCTTGTCCTCTCCCTCCCCCTCTGCTCCTCTCCCTCCACTCTCTCGTTCTCAAATAAGTTAAATCTTTAAACAAATAATAATAATTTATCAAGTATAATTTATCTTAGGATTTTCTTAGTATCTCTGACGTCACAATGACCCAGAAAGGTAGGTGGTATCAAACTCAAGTTAAAAAGAAACTTAAGCTCAGAGGGATTTAATGATCACATCATCCAGCTAGAAAGTGGTGAGGCTGGGAATAAAATTAAAGTGGTTTTTCTTCTCACTATACTGTTCTGCCTCTTAGATGGAAGGACTGGGTTCATAACTATCAGCTCCATCTTTTGAGTGAGCAAGAGACTGACCCTGAATAAAGGTTAAGATCTGAAGAAGTGATCAAAGTAGATAATACCTGTATAGATGACATACTTTTTCGCTCCACTTGAGGTTATACATAATAGCTAGGCAGTAGTGCAGTCATGATCTGATCCCAGGCCTGCTTATTTAAGGACCATATTATCACTGAATCATCAAGAATTAAATCATCTTTATTATTGTATTGATTTTCGTCTATCTTATTTTAATTAATTTCAAAGGTAACATGTATAGCATATGTCATGTCACAGTTAAACAGAATATTCCTGTACTGGAAAGCCACAGAGTTATTATTACCATGTATATTATCTATTCTGTGAGCTGTCCAGTAGGTTTTTAATTCTTACTTGACTTCTCCCTGTATCAGCATTTCTTTCCCTTCTTACTAAGGCTTTGTAGTGTTATTTAATGAGCTGAGTCTTTTACATGAAACAGTATTGTTTTTATGCTGTGAAACTGTAATCTAAGTTCAAAGTACCTCATGTGAGTTTTAATAAAAATAAATGTTTTTGCCAATTATTTTACAAATAAGGTAAATTTGGAACTGGGAATCTTCAGTGTGTGTGTGATC
This sequence comes from Lutra lutra, assembly GCF_902655055.1. Classification (NCBI taxonomy): domain Eukaryota; kingdom Metazoa; phylum Chordata; class Mammalia; order Carnivora; family Mustelidae; genus Lutra; species Lutra lutra. The sequence goes on from NC_062285.1 coordinate 93,052,263, forward strand.
ACGCATAGTATGTTAAAATAGATTTGTGAAAGATTTGGGGAAATATGCTTTGAATTTAGAAAGATTTAAATGAAGCAGTTAGCAATACATTGACTGGGCTATTGCCTATAAGTAAGTAGTAATAATTGTAATAGACTTGCTTTAAAAATTAGTGTCATCATCATCATTGATTAGAAAATGGGCATTGTATGATGCAAGTATGCCTTACTCAGAGGTTGGCAGACTACAGCCCTTGGGCCTATTTTTGCATGGCCTTCTAGCTGTGGTTTCACAACACTTTTAAAGGTTGTTTAGAATATACGTGGCAGAGACCTGAAGTGTATATGGGTACAAAGCCTAAAGTATTTTACTCTTTGATCCTTTACAGAAAAGGTTGGCCTGCCCCTACCTTACAGCTTTTGAGGTAGCTACAAAAAAATGAATAATAAAATACTTTCCACTCTTAAAATCAGGAAGCTGCTATGCATGCTGTAATGTTAGCATGAGCTATTTAATTAGCATAGCCAGAAAAAAAATTCTGCTTTTACTTCTTTAAAAATTCTGTTTTATAATACTGTAGAACTCCGTATACCATGTAGAACATTTGTGGAAGTAATGGTCTGTCTAGGACCTTAGTACTCTATAAATTTTTTAATGAGGTTTTAAATAAATTACCAGTTGTTTTTTCTGTTTTGTGTATTGATGTTCTGTGGTTCTATTGTATTCCAGATAGTAAGTGGATATTAACTGGTATTAACATGGGGAAGGGAAACAAAATGAGAAAATAACAACAGACACTCTTTTCTTACCCTCATTTTATAACTAAAAGTTTTAAGCTCAATGTTCCTCTACATACTTATCTTATTGGAGTAGGTGTCCTTTTTAGTATGAATCATTATGTATATTTTTAAGGATAATTAATGAAGGCAGGAAGGCTACTTATAATACCTTCAGCCTTCTAAAATTTTTGTATCTAAAATACACAACTAATAAATTTGGAAATTTGATTTTACATTATTTGAAACGTAAATGTATAGTTTAGCCTTCAGAGTTCTGTGTAATAACACAAAAATGTTGTTATATCTTGCATATTGTTGTAATAGAAGCTGAAGAGCATATATGTAAACACAGGTAGATACAACATGTATGTTCCATTGATTTTTAAAAAATATCCATGTCTTACGATTTCACTTATATGTGGGATCTAAAAAACAAACCAGTGAACAAACATGCAGAAACAGACCCATAAATATAGAGAACAGTTATGAAATGAATAAGTCATAAGGATGAGGAGTACAGCCTAGGGAATAAAGTCGGTGGTATTGCAGTGATATTTTATGGTGACAGATGGTAGCTGCACTTGTAGTGAGCATAGCATAAACTATTGGGACTACATTTAAAAAAAAAAAAAAACTTCTGCACAGTGAAGAAAACAATCAATGAAACTAAAGGCAGCCTACAGAATGGGAGAAGAGGTTTGCAAATGACATAACCGATACAGGGTTAGTATCCAAAGTATATAAAGAACTTAAGAGACTCAAAACTCCAAAACCAAATAATCCAATTAAAAAATGGGCAGAAGAGGGGCACCTGGGTGGCTTTGTGGGTTAAAGCCTCTGCCTTCGGCTCAGGTCATGATCCCAGGGTCCTGGGATCGAGCCCCGTATCGGGCTCTCTGCTTGGCAGGGAGCCTGCTTCCTCCTCTCTCTCTGCCTGCCTCTCTGCCTACTTGTGATTTCTCTCTGTCAAATAAATAAATAAAATCTTTAAAAAAAAATGGGCAGAAGACATGAACAGACATTTCTCCAAAGAAGACATCCAGATGGCCAACAGACACATGAAATAATGTTTAACATCACTCATGATCAGGGAAATACAAAACTACAGTGAGATATCACCTCATACCTGTCAGAATGGCTAAAATCAAAAACTTAAGAAACAACAAATGTTGGTGAGGATGTGGAGAAAAAGGAACACTTGTGCACTGTAGGTGGAATGCAAACTGGTACAGACAGTGTGGAGAATAGTGTGGAGTTTTCTCAGAAAAGTTAAAAATAGAACTACCCTATAATCCAGCTATCTCACTACTGAGTATTTACCCAGAGAATATAGACACACCAACTCATAGGGGTACAAACACCCCTATGTTTAGAGCAACATTATTTATAATAACCAGGATTCGGAAGCAGCCCAAGTGTCCATCAGCTGATGAATGGATAAAGAAGATATGGCATATATATAATAGATTACATAACGTAGGTGCATACAATGGAGTATTACTCAGCGTTAAAAAAGAATGAAATCTTGCCATTTGCAAGAACACGACGGATCTATAGAGTATAGTGCTAAACAAGATAAGACAAATACTGCATGAGTTCATTCATGTGGAATTAAGAAACAAAACAAGTGAACGGGGGGAAAAAGAGGCAAACCAAAAAAATGGATTCTTAACTACAGAGAACAAACTGAAGGTTACCAGAGGGGACGTAGGTGGGGGGATGGGTGAAATAGGTGATGGGGATCACTTGTGATGAGCACTGGGTGATGTAGGGAATAGTTGAATCACTATACTGTACACCTGAAACTAGTATTACACTGTATGCTAACTAACTGGAATTAAAATAAAAACTTAAAAAACAAAACAAAACCCTATACATTACGAAGAAGAATGAGTGCAATGTTTCCAGCTCCATGGATAACCCATATTAATCTTGCTTTGTGGATTTTCAAAGCCCTCTATCGCTTGTGCTTTATCTAATCCTAATCCTTGCAATGTAACCAGAAGTAAGTTCTCTTGACTTTGGAATTTTAGAGTAGATGATTATGTGTTCTGTTTTTGTTATGCACAAAGTGAATTCTGGTAGCATTTTTATAACAAAACCATAATTGCCTGAAATTATTTTTGTATAATTTTATTGCATAACATTTTAAAGCAATATTAAAGCTTAAACAAAAAAATCACTTAATTTTTTTTAGTCATGGAGTGCCTAGGTGGCTCAGTCAGTTAAGCGTCTGCCTTGAACTCAGGTCATGATCTTGGGGTCCTGGAGTCGAGCCCTGTGTTGGGTTCCCTGCTCAGTGGAGGGAGTCTTCTCCCTCTCCCTCTATGCTCTTTCTCTTGCTCACTCTCTCTCTCTCTCAAATAAGTAAAATCGTAAAAAAAATTTTTAGTTACTATTCGTAAGTACAGATTTTTATAGTTACATATAAATGGCATATTGTTTTACCTTTTAAAAAGACTTTATTTATTTATTTGAGAGAATGAGAGAAAGAGAGAGCATGAGAAGGGGGGAGGGTCAGAGGGAGAAGCATACTCCCTGCGAAGCAGGGAGCCTGATGCAGGACTCGATTCCAGGACTCCAGGATCATGACCTGAGCTGAAGGCAGTCACTTAACCAACTGAGCCACCCAGGCGCCCTGTTTTACTTTTCTAAGCATATAGGTGTTTAGCTCTCGTCATTCATTTCTTTTTCTTTCTTTCTTTCTTTCTCTTTCTTTCTTTCTTTCTTTCTCTCTTTTTCGGTTAAAGATTTTATTTATCAGAGAGAGAGAGTGAGTGCAAGGTGGGGCAGGCAGAGGGAGAAGCAGGCTCCTTGCTCAATAAGGAACTGATGGGAGACTGGATTTCAGGCCCCTGGGATCATGACCTGAGCCAAAAGCAGGCATCCCTCTCATGATCATGTTCTAATGCATAGTATTCCTTTTAAGTAATCTCTGTATAAACCGTTTGTCAATTATAAATCCTTATTATTGGCGATGAGTTTTTTGGATATTTATAAATAGTGATGAAAGACCATACTTTTTGTTTTTCCTCTTTTTAAGATAACAGGTCACCTGTAGTTCTCTTTACCATCTAACATCCTGGTTGGTAGTTACACATAAGTAATGATGCCTAGTAATAGTAGTTTTGCTTCATAAAACTTTTTACATTTTCGAATTTGATGTAGTAAAAACCAACTTCCCAGTTCCATATTAGGAAGTAAATCATACTGATCAAATGAAAACCTTTAATCTTTTGATAAAATACAATAGCTAGTACAAAATTCTTTTTACTTTTTTAAAGGAGTGGGCTTTTTTGTTTTTGTTTTTTAAGGGGGGGGAGGGGCAGAGGGAGAGAGAATCTTAATCAGGCTCCACTCCCAGTGCAGAGCCCAAAATGGGGCTTGATCTCACAACCCTGAGATCATGACCCAAGTTGAAATCAAGATTTGGACGCTTAATTGACTGAGCCACCCAGATTCCCCTTAAAGGAGTTTTTAAAAATGATGTCTTAACTGCTACTTTTAGAAATTCATTCTTTGCACTTAAAAAAGTACATAAAGATATAATACTGAATAGAAGATAAGCTCTGTGAACACACGGAATTTTGACTGTTTTGGTTAGTGCTACATCTCTGGGTCCTAGAACAGTACCTGGCACATATTGGACCCTCAATAAGTATTTGTTGAATGGAAAGATTTTTAGGGGTATTTATTACAGTATTATTTGATATATTGAAATAATTGGTAATACTCTAAACATTCATTAGTAAGGGGTTGATTAAAGTATAAAATAACCAGCCATAAACTAGAAACACAGTTTCCTGGAAAAAAGTAGGTTGTTCGATGTTTATTGACATTGACACAGTACTTCATTTTGTGATAGAAACAAGTGGAATAAACAGCATATATAAAATGGGATACCACTTTTATTTTTAGTATTTTTGATTAAAAAATACATCATCGGGGCGCCTGGGTGGCTCAGTGGGTTAAAGCCTCTGCCTTCGGCTCAGGTCATGATCCCAGGGTCCTGGGATCGAGCCCCACATCGGGCTCTCTGCTCAGCAGGGAGCCTCTTTCTCTGCCTGCCTCTCTGACTACTTGTGATCTCTGTCAAATAAATAAATAAAATCTTTAAAAAAAAAATACATCATCTACCTATGTATAGTAGTTCTTAAACTTTATGGTTTCAAGACCCTTTAGCAGTCCCGAGGACTGTGAATGGCCTTTGTTTGTGGGAGATAGATAGATAAATTTAGATACATATTTACCTTACTAGAAATTTAATCAAATTTTAAATTACTTATTTGTTTAAATTAAGAATAATGAACTTATACATGTTAACAACGTATTTTGTGAAAAATAACTTTTCCAAAATAAAAACCTTTAGTGAGAAATGGCATTGTTTTGCATTTGTGCATATCTTTTTTAATCTTTAATATGTAGGTTAATAAAAAACAACTGGATTTTCATATCTACTTCTGTAGCCAGTCTGTTGTGATGTTTTGAAGTACATCAAGAAAATCTAGCCTTACACAGATATGTCATCAAAACAGGATAAAATATTTTAATAATCTTCAGATAATTGTAGGTATTCTTCGTCGATACTGTACCAGAACTCTGAGAGGTAGTTTCTTCAAGATTGGTTGCAGTGTACAATTTGAAACCATATCAGTGATTTTTGTACATTCTGTCTCTAAAGTCCTTTGTTTGTTTTACATGTAGAATAGGTCTTTTACCTATGCTAGATTTTATAACTCATGCATGTTCACTTGGAAAATACTGGCTTGCTATTTATGTAGATCTTCCCAATGTTGACACATTTCAAGATTGATGTCTTTAATTCTTTATTATCACACCTGTCTCATTGCAAAGGTTTTCAACTATTGTGAAGTTGTCAAGTAATAGTAATGGATGCAGCTTTTCCAAATTTTACTTTTCACTTGAAAGCTTGAATGTTATGATTGGTAACAAAGTCAGCTGTTTTTCTTGAGGTGACATGCTTGCTTCAATTCACTTGTTGAGAAAATGTCAGTGAAACAGCCAAGTCTGAATAGTTTGCCATTTGTTCATTTAAAAATAGGGTTCTATAAAAAAAAAAAAGAGCTAATTCACTTTTATCATAGTGATGCTTGAAAGACAGGTATATTTAAAAAAAATCCTCCAATCTGTAAAAGTAGAAGAACCAAAAAGAAAACATAACAAAGTAGTAACTGTGCTTATCTTAGAAAGATGGGGAAATTGTGACTTTTTTTCTCCTTTTGTTTTTCTATAATGAATAATATGTTTTTGTTATGTAATAGTTTCAAGAGTTATATAAAGATAAAAGTATAGTATTTATGGTATAACTTACAGATAGAGTCAAATGAATGTGAATTAAGAATAGTTAGTTCTTTTCTCCATTTTTCTTATTAGGATTTAGGCCCTGAATATGAAGATATATTTAATATTTCCTTGAAGTGGATTTTAGAAAATGGAAAAGATGTTGGAATAAGGTAAAGGATTTAATTTCCACTTTGACCATTTTATAATATAAGAAGTTTGACTTTAAAGTCTCCTTAATTATTTTTTAACTAGGTGCGTTGGTTATGGCCCTGAGGAACAACTGACAAATATATCCCATGTGCAGTTTTTACAGTCCACAAGACCGCAGATGTCTTTCTGGTGTCGTTTTCGACGTGCTTTTATTACTGTCACCCACAGGTTATTGTTGTTATGCTTGGGTAAGTTGTTGGAATGAGAAAGAAGACACATGATAGTCTAGAATTTTCTGTTTTTTACCAAATACCAGGGTTGAGAATTTACTTCTGTAATAGCTGCCATTATAAATCACATCCAGAAATCTTCCCTAAGGTAGAATAATATTGAAGTTGTCTTTTTTTTTTTATAATGTCATTATTAATCTAAGGGCTTAGAAAACAGTAGTATAAAGGGAAATGGAATAAAACTTTGTCATATTGATGCCTTTGGAAATAGAACTGGGAAATAGAAAAATTAAGCTTGTTGTTTTAATAATAAAATATAAATTAAGTTCATTAAAATTATTTTAATTTAAAAAATACCATTTACCTGCATTAAAATTTTCATTTGGATTCCTGGATTTTATGTGACTTGACTATAGGAATTTAGGAGATAATCATTTTTTTTTTCTTTGTTCCAGTCCTTTAAAAATAATTTTCCTAAAGTGTAGTATGTTTACAGTCTTAGGAAACTTACTTTTCGTATGGTTTAATGTGGCAAAGCAAAATGTTTGTGAAACATAGTTATATTGTTTTTAAAAAAATAATAGAATTTAAATGTTCAGTTGTCAACATCATGAAATGGTTTTTCTAGAGTGATTAAGTGAAACTCTGGAAAATGTTTAATACTAAATATTTAATACTAAATTTAAAATACTTAATGTTTAATACTAAAGCCATTAAATACTAAATGTAGTTGTGATTATGTAGGTAATTCAGCCCACTGTTTTGAAGTCTTATTCCATTATCCCTTATGGCAGTTAAAATAATCACTGTGCAAACTGTCCTAAGTTCTCCTTTTTTGCTTTGTTTTGTTCATATCAGATTTAACAAGTATAATGATAACTTTAGATTGCAATGAATATTACTGAATGTCACTGAACACAATTTTTAAAACACAAAATATATAAATATTGCAGGTGTAGTGATGGTTTGTGTCGTTCTGCGTTATATGAAATACCGCTGGACAAAAGAAGAAGAGGAAACAAGGCAGATGTATGATATGGTGGTGAAGATTATAGGTATAAGTATTTGTAAAAATCCAAACCATTTCTTGAATAGTAGTTATGTGATAAATTACAGTATGATGTCCAGTGATTGATTCATTTGTAAATGTGTTATATTTTCAGATGTCTTACGAAGTCATAATGAAGCTTGCCAGGAAAATAAAGACTTACAACCTTACATGCCTATTCCACATGTACAAGATTCCTTAATACAACCTCATGACAAGTACGTTCAGAGTATCGTGAGTTGAAGTAGATCAGAATTTGGCATCTTCTGAAGTTATAAAGATTATATTGAGAGTTGTGGCCCTTCTCAAGTAGACCTGTTTTATTGTACAGGCTTTACTTTTTGTACTTTAAACTCTCCTTTCTTTCTAAATTCCCTTCTGTTCTCCTCCTGATTTTGAGTGGCATAATAAACAACTGGATTCCTAAATCATGATCACTTTTATACATTTTTTATTCTTACCAATGTTCACCTTATTTCCTTTAATTTCATTTTAATAAAGAAACAGAGACAGACAATAGCCAGTGATGTTTTACAAATAATGCCTTAAATATTTTGTTGTTAATGAAGCTTTTTAATTAAAAGGACTAAATAATAACTTCTTGAAAATGAAAGATGATTCCATATCCTACCACAGCATTCTTCACCATAGCAACACCCCAGAATCAGTGGTGAAGTTTGGGGGGGAAGATTACTGATGCTTGTGCCCCACCTCTAGAGAATGAAATCTGAAGTGAGGTTTAGGCATCTAAATCTTCTTTGAAAAAAACCTCATAGGCAGTGACAAGGAGAACCAGAATTAATAATAGCCATTGCCTTCACTTACTAATACTTGAAAAAGATGACAAGCCAAGATGATAGCAAATTTGTCATTTTGTCACATGCTAGGAAAAAAATGAAGAAAGTCTGGGATAGAGCTGTTGACTTCCTTGCTGCTAATGAGTCTAGAGTTCGCACAGAGACACGAAGAATAGGTGGTACGGATTTTCTAGTTTGGCGGTGGATCCAGCCTTCTGCCTCCTGTGACAAAATATTAGTAATACCTTCTAAAGTATGGCAAGGTCAAGGTATGTATTTTTAAACAATAACAACAAAAATAAACATGGTGTTTTTCTAATTTTTTTCAACTGTGTAAGTCTTACATGTTTAATGTAAAATAGAACTGTTGAAACATATGAAGACAAAGTTCCCTTTGCAGTTCCATCCCATAAAAGGAATTAATGTTAGTTTCTTACATATCCTTCCACTTTTCTCCAGGCAAATATGGACATAATGGTTTGTCTTTACCATAACAGAACACTATATACACAATACTTTTTTTTTCCTTTTTCACTTAAAGCAACTTAGTATTGTAGATCTAGCGGCATTCTTTCCCCCTAATTTTTATGCAGATAAGACATAACTTGTTTTACATATATATGAAACATATAAAAGTGGAACATAACTTTTTAACTGCTCTTTTTTCCAATTTTTGCTTGCCTGCCTCTTTTTCATTAAGACCAACCACTTGCGTATTCCTTGTTCCAAGTAGCTTAAGTAGCTGTCTGTCCATATTTTTCTCAGTGCTTGGATGGTTGCAAAAATAGGTATATGTAAGTATATAGGAGGGCTTGGTGATTGGTTGCTTTAGGTTCCCAAACCTCTACTAGTAGTAACTCTTACCTCACTTGAATCTCTTGGATGGTTAGTTGCAAAATTAAATCTTGCAGTTAGTTTAATGTGCATTTCAGAACTAGTAGTCGGTTGAGTTTCTTTAAATCTTGTTGGATAAAAGTATATTTCTCAATGTTTGCTAAGCACAGTATTTATGAGAAAATTAAGAAAATTGTTTTGAAATTGCAAAAAAATAAAATCCACTCCCTTTCTTCTCTGATTTTTACTTTCAAAGAGCTTGAATAATAATAGTCTTCAGTAATCATGGCATAAAAATGATGCTTTAATGATGCCAAGGGTGACACTAAACATTAAACTTCTTGTTTTAAAACGGAGTCTGCAGAAGGGTCCTTTGAAGCGAAAAAAGAATGCAAAGCCAATGAGATCTGATTACCTTAGTTGCCTGATTGTAATGGTTCTGTATTCTCAGCTTAATTTCTTCATATAGCTAGCAGTTAGTGCTCATATATGCCTGTGAAGTTCTAGAAAAGGTCATTATTTTGTTCATATAAATTTTTTTTTTTAATCATTGTAGTTGTCTTATTTTTAAAATGTGAGGTTTTCAAGATGAATCTAAAGACAACTTCTTGACCTAGGTAATCCAAGTTGTTCTTATAAATTAGTAGGGGGGATCGCTTCTCGGCCTTTTGGCTAAGTAAGATCAAGTGTAAATTAGTAGGGGGGATGACAGACTCTTAAGTGTGTGAAATTGGATGTTCTGTATATAGAATTTAAAACCTCGGATTATTATTTTCATTTTATCATTTTCTCTAGATAGGAAAAGACTGTGTAAGTATGATATAAGACAATTTTAGGTCAGTTATAATAGTTGTAAAACTCAACATAAATTGATAGCTCTGAAATGTCCTGCTACTTTGTTTCATCAAAGTTCCAGTATAGTAAATGTTTACAAACTATATGCCAAGTACTGAGCTATCTTAATTTGAATACTTTTAAATGCACAATGTGAAGAATTTTAAAATCAATCTCCCTTTTCTTGACAGTCTTTGATTTTAAAAATGTTGCAGTGAATTAGTTACTGAATCTAGAAGGGAATTGAGGGTAAAAGAAGATGCCTGTTTTTAGTAAATTGAAAAAAAATATAGTGGCTGAGATTATATTATCCTGAAAACCGAAAATCCTGAGGTAGATAGAACCTAGTAGCCATTTGCTTGAAGTATACCAATTCAAGTTTTTGGAGCGTTAGAATGGTAAAAGTCTGTAGACTCCTAGCAAAAGGGATTTGAGTTCTCCTAAGAATTTGTTCATAAAAGAATTTGTTACAGGAACTGAATAAAGAGAAGTTGGTGGAATTTTTCTTGATGATAATTATCTAAATTGCCTCATTAAGAACATATAGCTCTAATCTATTACTTACATTTTATGCCATTAAATGTATAGTCTACCTAAATATAATTAATTGACTTTGCTTGTAAAAAATATTAATACATAAATTAGTTTTTCTTTTGTTTAAATGTATCTGGACACAAATGTGCTGAAAATAGGACTATAGTGGGGGGGTGGGGCGGTTGTTTATGTAAAAAGATAGTTTAACTTATTAAGAGGCTTAATGTTTATCCTCTTATAAATAGTGCTTTAATTAAAAGATATATGGCTGGAGGATTGGTAATTATAGTAGTCTTTTGTATTCCCTCCCACTACAAGCTGTTGTCATTTAATAGTATTTTTTCCAAATAATTGTTAAATAACCTTACTGAATTTTAAGTTCATTTTCTAAAGGGTAGTTAAGTATAAATTGCATTCTTGCATAGCTTTAGTATCTCTAATGGCATTTTAAAGCACCAGTTAAAAATCAAACGATACCTGCTGGGGAGAATTATTTGTTTCTGACACAGGTAGTCTTCAGAATAAACAGCATTCATTTGAAGGATCTAAACATACTTCTTGAGGTATTTGAAATTACTGTCTCTTTGCTTGTACCAGGAGGTGATTGCAGTTTAGTTGGGGAGACAAAGTATATATCCTAAAAATCGGTTTGATCTTCACAACTACGTTGTGATTAGAATTGGCCAGGAATAACTTCTCATAGGTCCTTGGGTCTAGGCTAGGATAACATAGTATTAGTATCCATTTTCTCTGGTTCATTCCCTGCTGGCACAGGCCAATATTGGAATTTTAAGGAACTCAGATTGCCTGCAACTAAAAGGTTATCCAAAAACACGAGCTGTACACTGCCAGGGACATCTGGGTGGTACTAGAGGTTCACGACTTCTTTTTTTTTATTATTAAAAATTTTTTTAAAGATTTTATTTATTTATTTGACAGAGACAGAGATCACAAGTACGCAGAGAGGCAGGTGAGAGAGAGAGAAGGGGGAAGCAGGCTCCCTGCTGAGCAGAGAGCCTGATATGGGGCTCCATCCCAGCACCCTGAGATTATGACCTGATCTGAAGGCAGAGGCTTTAACCCACTGAGCCACCCAGGCACCCCCCCATAAGGTTCACAGACTTCTTGATGTAGGGTTTGGCAAAGATTTTTCATGTCTAGTGGCCATCGCCCCACCCCATATCAGGTACTGTTAGGACACTCACATCCCAGACATTTTTTAAGATACTTCTGAAATCTTTAATTGATACATTCAAGTCTTTTTCTTTTCTTCCTCTTTCAAGTCTTTATTTAAATTCCAGTTAGTTAACATACGGTATAATATTACTTTTAGGTGTAGTAGTGATTCTTCACTTACATACAATACCTGGTGCTCATCACAAGCGCCCACCTTAATCCCTGTCACCTGTTTAATCCATTAGTACACTCTGAGCCATTAACTCATCTTCCAAACTTTCCTGCTTTATATATATATATATATTTTTTTTTAATTTTATTAGGAATTCCCAGACTCCAATTCTTCGATGTACCTGCTTTTTCCAGTTTTTCAGTCTTCCTCCTATCTTTATTTCTTTTCCTGTCCATCTTCGTTTCCATGACCCCATGCCTCTCTCCAGTCCTTTTTTTTTTCTTTTTTTTTTTAAAGATTTTATTTATTTATTTGTCAGAAAGAGAGAGAAAGCACACAAGCAGGCAGAGAGGCAGGCAGAGGCGGAGAGAGAGGCAGGCTCCCCGCCGAGCAAGGAGCCCGATGTGGGACTCGATCCCAGGACTCTGGGATCATGACCTGAGCCGAAGGCAGCGGCTTAACCCACTGAGCCACCCAGGTGTCCCTCTCCAGTCCTTTTCTTGCTGCTACCCTTAAGTCATTACCTGTCCTTCATCTTAGCCTGGCAAATTCTAACCAAGGACGAAAGGATTTTGTCTGTCTCCTTTTGTGCAAGGAGCTGAGCATAGCAGTAGAAAATCATACAGTTCTGCAGACTGGTACGTCATAAGTAATCAACCTCAGTTAGGCCCTCAGTACTACCTCACTTTCATGTTCTTATCATATTTTACCAGTCATTTCACTTTCTTACTCAGTAATAATTTTAGATTTCTTTCCATCCTTTCAGACCTTTACCCTTCTGTCTCCTAATTCTCAGTTGATGACCTGAATAGAAGCAATCAGATTTACCTGCCTCAGATTTCCATCACCAAGTAAATCCATGGCCAGAATCCACACTCACCCTCACCTCCTGTTGCATTTGAGGGGTTTTCTCACTTAACAAAGACCTGAGCCTTATCCTCCATAGGGAATGGTATTGAAGTCTTCTGGATCCCATCGGCTCTTCTTCTCAAGTCTCTTCTCTTACTGTGTACTAAATCCCTGCCTCTGTTGGATCTTTTCATTAGCACTTAAACATGCCGTATAGTCTTTCTCATCTTTAAGAACACACATTGTTAGAGGGGCACCTGGGTGGCTCAGTCAGTTAAGTGTCTGTCTTCCGCTCAGGTCATGATCCCAGGGTCCTGGGATGGAGCCACGCATTGGGCTCCCTGCTCAATGGGGAGTCTGCTTCTCGCTCTCCCGCTACCCCTGCTTGTGCTCTCTCTCAAATAAATAAAACATTAAAAAAAAAAAGACACACTGTTGGAGTATACATTGTTCTTTAGCTATCACTCTGTCTCTCTCTACCTATTTATAGCCAAATAGCATTAAACAGTTTACTCATTGTTTTTACTTTTACCTCCCATTTTATTCTTCAGCTGACTCCAATCTATTTTGCACCCCCCTCATTCCAAGGAAATAGTTCTCAGACAACCATATTGCTAAGCCAAGTGGACATGTTCCCTTTCTGTCCTCATTTTACGTAGCAGTGTTAACAGTTGCATCTGCTTTAAAACTTGCTTCTTGTGGCTTTGGGGATGCCACTTTCTTCTTGTTTTCCTGCTACCTTGACAATTTCTCCAGTCTTCTTTTCTGGACTGTCTTCTTTTCCTGGACCTCTAAGTGTTGGAAGTTTCTCAAGGCCACCCTCTTTTCTCATTCTGTCTTCCTTCTACTTATAGATGATCTCATGCTGTGACTTCATTTACCATAGATATGTTGATAACTCCCAAAGTGCTATCTTGAATTAAGTCTTCTGGTTTTCAGACTTTTATGCCCACCTGTACAGTTGTCTGCTGAGATATGGGCACCACAAATTCAGCATGTGCATGAATTTAGAATCCTCTCTCACCAAATGGACCTCCCCTGCCATTCCTGTCTAATTAATGATACCCTTTCTCAGTTAGTTCCACTATAAATCTGGGAGTTATCCTTAATTTTTTCCTTACCTCCCATGTATACTCTTTAAACAAGCCATAACAGATCTACTCCATATGTCCTCAATTGTATCCACTTCCCTCCATCAGCATTTCTGGCCCATGTTATCCACATTAGTATCATCTCTCTCTTAGACAACTATAATAACCTTCTAGGTCTCCTTGCATTCACTTTTTTCTCTGTTTAATCAGTTCTTTAACAGTCTTTTTTAAAAAAATTATAATCTTAAAAGACAGATCTCATCAAATTATTACTCTCCTTAAGAAAGCTTGGAGTGGCTTTCTGTTGCTCTCAGGGTAATGTCTAAACACTTTAATGTAATCTGCATGGTCCTCAGTAATCTGACTTCTCTTAAGGTTTATCTTTCTGTTCTCACTTTAGCCACAGTGGCTATCTTAGTTGACTTTAGTTGACCACACTTTAGTTTACTTGATTACATTGAACTCCTTCTTGTCTCAGGGGCTGTATGTAAGCTAATATATTTGCTTGAAATGTCCTTTATAGATCTTTTTACTCTGCCTACTTTTATTTATTCTTTATTTTTTAGGTCCCAGCATAAATTTCGCTTCCTCATCTGATATTTCCAGACTACCTTAAGTTACTTTCACAGCTTCCTGTATTATTCTTTCTTAAGATTTACCATGATTATAGGGTTGGTTTTTTTGTTTCTGTTTTTTTGTTTTGTTTTGTTTCTGACACGGTTTCTCAACTCTCTCACCCACTAAACTGCAGCCTCTGTGAGAGCAATGATTGTATCTCTGATGTACCTTAACTTCCAGGGGTCTGGCTCCCAGTAAAAGCATGCAATGAATATTTTTTGAAAAGAGTAAATGACTGAATACCTTTCAACAAAATGGAACAATGACAAATAGTAAAACTAATTTGTCTTTTGTAGCATTTCATTTAGATAGAAGAAATTCACCGCCAAATAGCTTGACACCATGTCTAAAGATTCGAAATATGTTTGACCCAGTTATGTAAGTATTATGATCAGAGGTATATGTAATTTTTATCTGGAATATTTGGAATATTCTTATAATGCTATGTCTGTAATTGAACAGTCTCTTTTACTTTTGAATCTCTACAGAAATGTTGTGTTTTCCTTTTCTTCGTCTTTGTTAAATTTCAGGCAAAGATTAGGCCAAAAGACCCAGATGTAGAATAATTTGTTAAACTTATACAAATCTTTGTAAGTACTATGAATCCCCACAGCAGATAAATGCTGGAGTCAAATTAATGATACACGTGGTGATAAACAGTATCCTTTATTAAGTGTTTAAGTCTCTTCTGCCAACATTCTTTGCCTCAGACAATATACATAAAAATACCTGCTATCTTTAAACTTCCAATCTCTAATTGTAAAAAATTCTCTGCAAAGATGTACATACACACTTTCCTTCTCTAAGTCCTATTTGTCCATGCAGTCTTTGAGAGACTTTTCTGTTCATTCAATATCTGAGAAACTTTCTATGTAATTACAGCAGCACATGCACCCAGAGATTACCACTGGCAAAAGTTATTGCCTTAGAATCTCTAATATTTCATATATAAGCTATAATAATTTTTAGAATTTGCTTCCTAGAGATGAGTGCTTATTTGTCCAATGATATGACAGGTCAGATTCTGTTTTGTAAAAAAAAAAAAAAAAAAACCTGATTTATATGTATTACATATGAAATACCCATAAGTCTCATCTGATAACTCATTTATTTCAAGAAATAATTGATATGAAATTCCAAATAAGTGACAACAAAATTGGAAATGTGAGGAAGCACTGTAGTAACAGCCCTCTCATACTTTGGGGATTAAGAAATTAGTGCTGGGTTAGTATTTTGTTACCTGAGATGAAGATTTATGATTTCAAGTGTAGCCGCTTTTCCTTCATCCCACCATCTATATCTCATGAGTAAGACAAATATGTACCATTGTAGTACGAAATCTTAAGGCTCTCATAATAGTAAGTGACTCTTGGTGCAGAATGTTTGTCCTGTATTATTCTTCCATTATTTTGAAGAAGAGAAGCTCAGAATACATCATTTACTAGGAATTTTCCTAAAGTTTAGGAATTTGAAAATATTAACAAAAAGAGGTAATATGTGGGGCGGCTGGGTGGCTCAGTCAGTTAAGTGTCTGTTTTGGGCTCAGCTCATGATCCCAGAGTCCTAGGATCGAGCCCTGAATCGGGCTCCCTGCTCAGTGGGGAGTCTCCTTCTCCCTCTCCTGCTCATGCGTGTTCTCACTCTTTTTCTCAAATAAAAGAAAAAATAATACTCAATTAAAAAAAAAGACTTTATTTGGGAGAAAGAGTAGGGGAGGGTCCCATGCGCACAATGCAGGGGGTGAGGGAGAGGGAGAAGCAGGCTCCCCTCTGAGCAAGGATTCTGATGTGGGGGCTGGATCCCAGGACCCTGAAATCATGACCTGAGCTGAAGGCAGATGCTTAACTGACTGAGCCACCCAGGTGCCCCAACAATACTCAATTTTTATGAGTTCACTACAACTCATTAAAGTATTAACACTTGCTAGGAAGAAAAGAAATGACAATAGGTACATAAGATTTCAGACATAAAAATGACAGCACAGTTATTCTGCTGCGATG
The DNA here is from genome assembly GCF_902655055.1 of Lutra lutra. Lineage (NCBI taxonomy): Eukaryota > Metazoa > Chordata > Mammalia > Carnivora > Mustelidae > Lutra > Lutra lutra. The sequence continues at coordinate 93,068,658 of NC_062285.1, forward strand.
GGCCAATCCTTCACTGCCTCAGTTCTGTGCTTTCTTACATTGGAAAGTGAGAGAAGATCTGGGACTGTGAATAACTCATTTTTTTTTTAAATCTATCTACTGTTAATAACAAGCATTTACTTAACTACTTACTAGTTTTAACAATATGTGATTTTGAAACTATTCCCATTCTGGTAGGATATATATGTTATAAGAGACAAGACTTTATTGAGTTAGGAGTATGGTTGTTGATTTTTGTTTTCATTAATTTTTAGGGAAATAGGGGATCAGTGGCATTTGGCAATTCAAGAAGCAATTTTAGAAAAATGCAGTGATAATGATGGCATTGTTCATATTGCAGTAGACAAAAATTCACGTGAGGTAAAGTAACTTTTACTGTTGAATTCTACATTTTGGATTTGTTGCTATTAAACTAAAACTTTCTCTTTTTTTCTTTCTTTCTTTCTTTTTTTTTTTTTTTTTAATATCACAGGGTTGTGTATATGTTAAATGTCTGTCTCCAGAATATGCTGGAAAAGCTTTTAAGGCATTGCATGGCTCTTGGTTTGATGGTAAGAAGTTTGAGTATTACGAACATTTTGAAAAGATAAATTATGGCTTACTGTTAAACTATACCAGATTTTAAATTAAAAGAAAATTAGGTCAGCATTTTTAGAGTAATTATTTAAGATTACTTTATTTGCATATTGTGTTCATACGTCTTTTACCACAGTTTGTTTTCTATAAATATTAAGAACATTTTTACAGATCTAAAATATTATTTTTATCTTACAACAGGGAAATTGGTTACAGTAAAATATTTACGACTAGATAGATATCACCATCGCTTTCCCCAAGCTCTTACTTGCAATACTCCCTTGAAGCCATCAAATAAACATATGAACTCTATGTCTCATCTTCGTCTTCGGACTGGCCTAGCCAATTCTCAAGGAGGTTCCTGAAAAGACTTTCTTCCACTCCTAGGACTGGTATTTACAATAGGAAAATTCCTGTTTGGCTTCCTGTCTTCCTTTTAAATGCTTTTTGTATGTAATATTTTTATTGAATACAGCTCTGTTTGAATGTTCCAGAAATCTTAAGGTTCCAAAGGGACTTAGCAGTGAGGCAGCAGTGCTGAGTGGTCAGAACAATTGTTTCATTCAGTTTTTGGAGCTCAGTTAAGCCGATGCATTTAAGTTTTGCATGAGGAACATTGACTTTATTAAGCATTTTCAGATGTGGTGATTGTGTTTTTGCACCACAGAGTGTTTGGATAACCACACAAAAGCATGGTGAAGAGGCTTCTTGTATTTCCATAATCTCCTGTGAACTAATGTTGTGAATTTTTGTATACAGTCACCTGCATAGTTCCTTACCAGGCTAATGTGGTAAAACTGTTAATTTCCCAGTTTAACCTTAGGTTTCTATTGCTTGTAAGAGATTCATTTGTTACAGCTGGAATACAGGAAAACTAATTTGGGTTTAGCGGTTATATATAAGCATACGTGGGTGTACATGTACTTAACCTGGCTTTTGTATATATGTATAAATGCTGATGGTGGCGAAAGTAGTCTTGTTTTGTGAGGATGTCTGCATTAAAGCAGTAAAATAAGCTTCCTATTTTATTCATAATCTAATGTGTATATATGTATGTGTATATATGTGTGTATGTGTATATATATGTATGTGTATATGTGTATATATACACACACATATATACCTATGGCTGTACTATCACATAGATCAAACAGCCAAACACCTGGAAGTATTAGATACAAGTTTAAAGTATCTTTTATAAGTTTTATATAAAAATGTCTGAGTATGATTTTGTGTGAAAGTTCCGATCTCAGTTGTATGGATTCAATTTATGTGAGCAATAAAGATGCAATTGGCAGATATTGGAAAAGTATTTTGTGAAAAGCTGTATTTATTATAAATACTAGGACTATGACATAGTACTATTGGGATTAAGTCACTTTCCCAATCTATTTATAATTTAATGAAATGTCAGCTCCCCTGTTGTATGTCAAGTTTAAAGCAGGGCATATGCTGCAGCAAAAATGTGTATTTGAAAAATTATATTTGAAATTTTGGGTCATGACAGCTTGCAATATAGTAAATGCACGAGTGACCGTCGCTTTGTGCCTCGGTATTTACCTTGTTTCAGTAAAGTTGCTTATTACGTTTATGATTTCAGATAAATAGATGCTGAGCAGAGTTTTACTTGTAACCAATTGGCTTTTTTTTTTTTTTAAGTACCTGTTGATATATCCTTGTCAGTCCAAATGAATATGTGAAACAGCTGGAATTGTACCAATTTTGATTTTGTTTAAAGCTCAGTTTCCGTTTTGATTAATTGTATATGTGTTGGGTTTGCAGCATGAACTTGCACAGATAATGCACGTTTTCTGGTTAAGTAAACATGATGCACACTGTTCTGTAACAGAAAACCCTATTGTGCCTTACCTGTGTGCTTTTGTGGGCACCATGTTTATGAAGAATAAAAAATGATTTGTTATCTGAAGAGAATAAATTTTAAATTCTCAGTTTATGTTTCAGATGCTAAAGTGTGAAAATATAAATATATATATAATATATAATATAACCAATCTATCTGTATTTTATGTGCATCATAGTGATTTATCTGAGCTTAGTGACCCCCATCTTGTGACCTGTTGCAAGAGTGAATGTAAAAACAGTTGTGGGCATTTTAAAAGGTCGCCTTTTGATGCAGATGCATCTTTTTTTTCTTTGCTTCTAAAACATATTTTATGTAAACATTGTACATTTATTATTGTAATATATACTATTATGCAGCTTATTTTACCTGAAACTGTTAAGCCGACCAAGATCCCTCCCTGCAAGACAGATGGGAATGTGTATAATAACTAGATATTTGAGAAGTTCTGAAGTTTGCTGTAATCTGTTACTTGTCCTGTTAAAAAAAAAGGAAAAATTCTAATTAAAAATTTATTAGGTTTTTTTTTTAATGTGTCTTGGCTTTTAAAAACAACTTTTTAAGTGCCTGTGTCTTTATTTTTTTAACCAGTGAATAGATGCCTTTATTTTAAATCTTCTTGGGGATGTGTAAATATATATATGCTCATAAAGATGGATGAAGACCCTGAAGTTAATTTTAACCATCCATTCCTCCGCATCTTACTTTTCTTTATGAAAATGTCTTTTTCTAACTCTCAAGTGTTTGGATCAAAGTGAGGCAAGACTATAAATCAGCTGTTATCACTAAAGCAGCACTGTTTAGTTTAGACATTTTTTCATAGCAAGACTTTCTCAAAAAAGGAAGCCATTCTTTTATACATTCTGCTTAAAACTCCTTATCTCATTATAAACCAACAGTTTATGGGCTAGCCTCTTTGAATAGCATTGCTTTAGAATTTTTGATGGTTTAATCAAGTAAAAAGAAGACTTGATTAGTCAGTCAGTTGGTAGACTCTTATTTAAAATCGCTAATGAAGGTTAGGCACTGTTACATGTTAGATTAGAGATGCAAGGATGAAAAAGACATGGCCAAAACCCCAAGATGGTCCCAGTCTAGAGGAAGAACATAGAACAGATAAGTTAAAAGATAGTGTGGAAAATATAGTGAGAGAAAAAAGCAGAAGAAATTCTAGGAGTATGGGGAGGCACCTTATACTTTTTTTTTTTTTTTAAGATTTTATTTATTTGTTAGAGAGGCAGGCAGAGGGAGGCTCCTTGCTGAGCGTAAGGAGCCTGATGTGGGACTTGAACCCAGGACCCTGGGATCATGACCTGAGCCGAAGGCAGACACTTAATAAACTGAGCCATCCAGGCCTCCCACCTTATGCATCTTAATAGAGGGAGAAGACATTAGGCATATGCGATAATAGTTGAGCCATATTTTAGTTCAGTTTCACATATATTAAACGTGTCTTAATTAGTATAGGTATAATAGTAAGTTTCCTCTCCTTTGAGCTCTTAGGGGAGCTCATAAAAATTGATGTGTGGAACCCGAGTTTTTATAAAACCCATTTTCATATTCATTGGTCTGTTGAATCCTGAATACCTTGTGAATGCTGAAGCCTGATACTCGACTTCATTACATTTTCCTTGTACGGTATTGACTGTTTGGATGACAAGTTGTGAGCTCTGAGTGAAAAATGACTTATTGTATCATATACCCAGAAAATTTCCTTTAATAAGATTGACCTGGCAGTTCTCACTGCTCCTAGTAATATCACATTACTATAGGTCATCTACATGGCTTCTTCGCCCTTTTTTCCTAGACTTATCTCGGCAAGTCACTTCTTCCAGATGACTCAACAGAGGATGCTAAATCAAGCAGAATTTGGGCAGCTGCTCTTTTGGAAAGGATGCTGAGGAACAGGTACTTAAGAACTGAAAATAATTAGAAACCAAAAGTTTGTGGTTTAAAGAAACTGAATGTCCAGGATGCTTATTCTCTTGGTCCAGTAAGCATGAGTAGCTACTGCCTCTAAGCCTCATTGGAGAAACTTTATGACCAGAAATATCTCCTGATGGTGGATTTAAACACATGAGAACCTCTGCTAGGGGCAGCAGGATAGAGTCATTTTGTTGATTCTTAGATTTTTAAAACTCATAGAACCTGTGTACTTAGATTTACTTTTTCTTCCATGGATGGACATTGGAGGCTGGCACATGCTCCTGAAATTGAAAAGAAGGTTATCTAGGCATAGAGAGCAGATAAAAAAAGATTGATGAGATACAACCTACTGCATGTACACAGTACCAGCAGTGTCTTACGGTTCAGTTACTGAATATAAAAGTGGGCAGTGATCAGATGGCTTTGTAGGTCCCATTATGAAGTTTGGATGTTGGTTGTTAAAGGGAGTTCAAGTGAGGATTGGTTTTGATGAAAAATGGAGAAAGGATTTGACAAATAAGATAAAATGGGAAGGACTTAATTGGATATTGGGAGACAAGTTGATGTCCAGTTTTCTAGTGTGGGAATTCTAATTGCAACATTTAAGATGGAAAAGATAATTGAATTTTTGGACATTTTGAGGTTGGGATGCTTATGGAATATTCAGGTGGATGTTCCTAGCAAATGATTGGATTTCTAATTCTGTGGAGAAAGATCTGAGCTAGATACAATTTGGGCATTAAAACCAGGAAAGTAAATTGGATGACCCAGAAGACGAATGAGAGAATCCATACAGAGGCAGAAATATAGTTCACTACCAATTCTCCCGTACTTAACTGTATGGTTGGGGATGGCATGAAGTATTCAGGAAAATTTGAAACAAATTAGAAGGTGGAATTTGAAAAGTTCCTTGGCATGAAGTTGAAGTGGAAGTTGTATGACTTGGGCAACTGGTTAGATGGTGGTGACGTTTCCTAAATTATGGGTTACTGGACTGGGGATGAAGAGGTCAATCGGGGTGCTAGGTAAGATTTCTCGGAATTGTAGCAGTTAAAAAATAATCCTCTGACTTTTCTAATGTAGAACATTTTTGGAGGAAGGGCAAGATGGAGCTGTTTAAGAATTCTCCTTTCCAAAAACCAGAACTGTTAACTTACATAATATTCTGACATTATCTATGATTCTCTGATATTGATTAGAAATTTTCCTGGTTTGTAGGGAAATGAGATGTTGAGTAGATCTACAAACCTGTGATTGTCAAAAGAAAGAACAAATACAAAAGTTGGTTTTAAACAACTGTTCATAAGTGGTTTGCCATATACCCAAGACTAGAAACTTGCTTGAAGCTATGTATTATACAGCCTTCATAAACTAGTCAGGTCTTCCAGGCCTGGAACCATTTCTTGGCGACTTCATTTCTGCTTTGATCTGATGAATTAATTTAAAAATTTAACTCCTAATGGGCAGTGTTACTTTTGTATTTCCAAAAAGTTGCAATACTTCCTTTTACCGAAAACAAAAAACCAAAAACAACCAAAAAAATCCCCCTACTGATGTGAAGATTTTAGTGGCTTTTAATTTCCTACTGAATAATAGCCAAGTTTGAGTTGGTATTCAAGGTCTGCTTTTATTTAGACCAGTGCTTGTCCAGTACAAATATAATGCCATGTGTCATTAAAATTTTATGATGGTCACATTAGAAAGTAAAAAACTGGTGAAGTTAACTTTAATACATTTTATTTAACCTTATATATTCAGGATATTATCTCAGCATGTAATTAAAAATTTTATTAATGAGTTTTTTTATATGCTTTAAAATCTAAAATATATATTACACTTACAGCTTGTGTGACTTACAGTGCTAAATCTTACATAGTTGGTCACCGTATTAATAGGCCATCTCAATTCAGATGCTACATTTTCACTGAAAATACTTGATCTATATTTTGATTTTATAACCTCTACTGTTGGAAAAATTAGATTCACATATCCAAGTTCTTCCAAACATATATAGAAGTTTTCCTATAGCTGAATCAGGTATCAATTTTTAAGTTTACATTAATTCACTTTAAAATTTTAATTCTTCAGTTATAGCAGCCATATTTTAAATGCTCAGAATCCAAGTGTAGCCGGTGTCAACCACGGTGACAGTGCAGGTCTAGACCAGTACCTTTCCAGCTGAATCCCACTTACTTTGCCTCTGTGTTCCAGCTGAACTGCACTGCTTGTCTTTCACGGACATATCTAATTCTTGCTTTATTATGCTTTTAATGGCACTATTCATATTGTTCCTTGAAACATCTTCCATTTCCTGTTTCTGTATACCCAAGTCTTGCCCATCCTCTAAAATGTTACTCATGTGTCGCCTCCAGGAAGTGTTGTTGATTATTTCTGGCTGAAAGTAATTTCTTCCATGTGCATTTCTGAAATATTTGATTTGCATTTCTCTTACTGTTTTTCTAGTTTATGTCTTGTATTACAGTGTTTTCAGTCTGCTCTAGTTTGGTTTCTGTACTCATCATTCCTCTGAAATTGCTCCTCTGCAGCACCACAAAACTTCCTTTGGCCAAATTCAGGAGTCATTTCTATAGCTTCATCTTTCTTAAGCTCTTAGCACCCTCAGACATTGGTGATTATTGCGTCTTTTTTTACTTAGTTTTTTTTGTTGTCATGAAATAACTCACACATATAAGAATATGTTGAAATATCTTACTTACATTTTAAAGTGTACCATCATCTTAAGGTACAGAATATTGACTTTAGAGCACTTCTCTGCCTTTACCTGATGGTTTCTCTCTCATTCCCTACTCCCAGATAACCATTATCCTGAATTGTGTGTTAATAGTTCTTTATTTTGCATTACAATTTTACCACATATGTATGTGTCTCTAAATATTATATTGTTTGTTACTGCCTTTGACCTCTCTGAGTAGAATCAAATGTATACTTCAGTGACCTTTTTTGTTCAGCATTGTTATTGAGATTCATCTGTAGAGGTGCAGGTCGCTTCCATTCATTGTCATGGCTGTATAGTATTCTTCATAAAATATGCCACAATTTATCTATTCAGGTATCTATGAACATTGAGACCGTTCTTAGTTTTTTACTGTTATAAATAAGGTAGCTATGAATATTCATTCATTCTTGAACATGTTTCTGGCTGTACACATTCAAGTTTCTCTAGGTCAGTGATACTCAAAGCATGTGGTTCTCTAGTCAGCAGCATCAGTATCAAATGGTAACTTGTTACTCCAAACGAATTATTGGACCCCACCTAGACTTACTGTATCAGGGACTTTGGAGTTGGGGGCCTACTAATCTGTTTTCACAAATCCTCCAGGTGATCCTGATACACATTCAAGTTTGAGAACCATTGGTATAAAGGTACCCTGTGTAAGATTAATTTGGATCTCCTGATTATGATTTTTGGCTTCCATATTCTTGAGATATTTTCTTCTCTTTTATTTTCTTTGATACTTGAAAAATTCCGATGAGGAATGGTTTGCACCTGGCCTAACATAGTAGACTCTAAAAAATACACAAAGAAAGCCTGTTGCATATATCCATGGCTAAACTCTCAAGACTTTGGCAAATCCTTAACCTGAAACTATTTTCTTTGATGATCAGTTAGCCTGCTTAAGGACATTCTGCTCAGCCTTTTTGCTGGCTGCCATCTAATCAATTTACCAAACAGCTATATAAACAAGACTTAACTGTTGCTACATTGTACTTTGTTTTCTCAGTTTTCTCACCTCTTTCCTATGGTGGTGGTGGGTACCCCCCCCTTTTTTTAAAGATTTTACTTATTTATTTGACAGAAAACACAAGCAGGGGGAGTGGCAGGCAGAAGGCGAAGAAGACTCTCCACTGAGCAGAGAGCCTGATGTGGGACTCAATTCCAGGACCCTGAGATCAAAACCTGAGCTGAAGGCAAACACTTAACTGACTGAGCCAACCAGGCACCCCTGCTTTTTTTTCTTTTTTGGTCTTTTTTCTTTGATAGGTTTTTCATTGTCTACCTCATGTGACTAAATTTCCATGTAAGTAACTAAATATCTGAGTTATTCTTTAACACACCACAATCCCATCTTTCCTCCTGCATGATTTGTTACTCGTTTTCAGTTTCTTCTGCCAGGTCTTCCTCCTTTGCTCACTCTTAATACTGGAGTGCCCTGGGCCTTAGTCTGAGCTCCTCTGCTATCCTCTGTCTAGATGTTTTCTCTGGGTGATCTTACCCAGGCCTGATGAATGACTCTCAAATTTCTGTCTCAAGCTTGGCTCCTACTCTAGGTCCAGATGTGTATGTTCACCTTGCTATTTGAGATCTCCATTTGGATGACTAAAAGATTTTCAAATTTTGTATACCAAAACAAAGCTCTGATTTTCATGCTGCTTTGCCTCCAAACCCATTCTTTTTCTAGTCTTTTCTGAGTAAATTATACAACAAATATTAGTTGCTGAAGCCAAAAATCTAGAAGTTATTCTTACTCTCTTTTCAATTCCTACGTTCAGTTAGTTAATAAGTCCTTTCAGCTCTTCCACATCCCTGTCTGTCTATCTATCTATCTGTCTGATATACAATCTATCCATTGTCTTGACACCATCATTATTCTTGCCTTGATTGCTGTGAAAGCCCAAGCTGGTCTCCTTGTTCCCTGCCCAGCTGTAATTCATTTTCCCTACAGGAATCAAAGTTGTCTTCAAAAACATGTATCAGACAGAACATATCCATCCCTAAAATATAATCCTCCAGTGATTCCCATTGCATTTAGAGGAATGTCCAAATTTCTTGTAATAGCCTTCAAGGCTCTATATGAAGTGGCCTATGTTCTTTTCTCCAAATATTTCTCCTGTCATGCTTCTTCCACTCTGGTGTACTTTCTATTCCCTATCCACTTTCCACCTAGGGCCTTCATACTGTTCTTACTAGAATGCTGTTTCCCTGGGCTTAGGTCTTCCCATGTGATGCCATCCAACTTATTTTTTCTTCTGTTGCTCATGTTTTGGTGTCTAAGAAAGGATTACCTAATCCAAGTTGACTTCCTTGTGTGTTTTATTCTAAGAAGTATATTATTTTTGCTGTTAGATTTATTTATTTATTTTTGTTTTTTAAGATTTTATTTATTTATTCATGAGAGACAGACAGAGGGGAAAAGCAGCGAGCCTGATGCAGGACTCTATCCTAGGACCCTGGGATCATGACAGGAGCCAAAGCAGACACTTAACCAACTGAGCCACCCAGGAGCCCTGCTCTTACATTTAGACAGTGGTCTGTTTTGAATTAAATTCTATATATTATGAGAGATGGGGGTCCAGCTCTATTGTATTACACTTGGATATCCATTTGTGATGTCTCAACACCATGTATTGAAAAGACTATTTTTTACTCATTGAATTATCTTGTCACTCTTGCTGAAAATCAGTTGACAGTAAAAGTGAGGGCTTATTTCTGGACTCTAAGTGCTATTCCATTTAGTTATTTGTTTATCCTTATGCCAGTACCACACTGTCTTGATTACTATAGCTTTGTAGCAAGTTTTGAAATAAAACTTTTTTTTTTTCCTTTTTCAAGACTGGTAGCTATTCTGGGGACACCTGGGTGGCTCAGTGGATTAAGCCTCTGCCTTCGGCTCGGGTCATGATCTCAGGGTCCTGGGATCAAGCCCCATGTTGGGCTCTCTGCTCAGCAGGGAGCCTGCTTTCCTCTCTCTCTCTCTCTGCCTGTGTCTCTGCCTACTTGTGATCTCTGTGTGTCAAATGAATAAATTAAAAAAGAAATCTTAAAAAAAAAAAAGACTGGTAGCTATTCTGGATCCCTTGAATTTCCTTCCTGTGGATTATTTAGGATCAGCTTCAGTTATTGCAAAGAAGCTGGCTGAAATGTTGATGGGGATTATGTTGAATCTGTACATTAATGTACATCACTGGGAGTACTGCCATCTTAACAATATTAAGTCTTCCAATATATGAAAATGGGATGTCTTTCCATATATTTGTCTAAATTTTTTCCACAAAAATATAGTTTAAAAAATAGTTTTCAAAATACAAGTTTTATAGTTCTTTTAAATTTGCTGCTAGGCATTTTTTCTTGTGAATGCTATTATCTGTGGAACTTTAAAATTTTTTCACTTTTTAAAAAAAATTTTTATTTATTTATTTGACAGAGATCACAAGTAGGTAGAGAAGCAGGCAGAGAGAGAGGAGGAAGCAGGCTCCCTGTGGAGCAGAGAGCTGGACGTGGGGCTCGATCCCAGGACCCTGGGATCATGACCTGAGCCGAAGGCAGAGGGTTTAACCCACTGAGCCACCCAGGCACCCCAATTTTTCACTTTTAGATTGTCCATTGTAAGTGCATAAAACACAATTGTTTTTTGTATATTGTTCTTGGGTCCTGCCACCTTATTGAACTTTTTTGTTAGTTCTAATAGATTTTAGTGAATTCTGTAGAATTTCCTATTTATAAGATCATGTCATCTGCATATATAGTTTTATTTATTCCTAGTGCCCCCCTTTTTAAAATCTTAGATGCCCCCCCTTTTCTCTAGTTGCCCTGACTAGAATCTCTAAGTTTTGAATAGAAGTGGCAAGGGCAGATGTCTTGTTCCTGATCTTAATGGAAGAGCATTTAGTCTTTCACCATTAAGTGTGATGTTAGCTGTGGGTATGTTGTATTTTCATTTACATTAATCTCAAAATATTTTCCTGGGGTGCCTGGGTGGCTCAGTCGGTTCAGCATCTGTCTTTGGCTCAGGTCATGATCCCAGGGCCAGGATGATGGGATGGAGCTCCACACTGGACTCCCTGCTCAGGGGGGAACCTGCTTCTCCTCTCCTTTTGCCTCTCTCCCTGCTTGTGCTCTCTCACACTCTGTCAAATAAATAAATAAAATCTTTTAAAAAATTTTCTTTTATCATATTGGGAGAAGTTTCCTTCTATTTCTTGTTTGTTTGTTTTTATAATGAAGGGTTGTTGGATTTTGTCAAGTGCTTTTTCTGTGTCTATTGCAATGATCATGTTGATTTTTGTCCTTTATTCTGTTGATAATGGGAACTGACTTCTAAATGCTAAACCAACCTTTCACTCAAGTCTTAGATCATGATCATGGTATATAATCCTTTTTATAGGGTGCTGGCTTGGTTTACTAGTACTTTTTTGAGAATTTTTGTGTCTGTATTCTTAAGAGATATTTGGTCTCCAGTTTTCTTTTTTTGTGAAGTCTTTGTCTGGTTTGGCATCACAGTTTACTGATTTCAGAATGAGTTGGGAAGTAGTCCTTCCTATTTTTTTGGAAGCATTAGTGGAAAACCAGTAATTAATTATACTTTATTTTTTATTTTTTAAGTTTTCACTTAGATTCCAGTTAGTTAACATACAGTTGTAATATTAGTTTCAGGTGTACAGTATAATGATTCAACAGTTCCACACATCTCCTGGTACTCATCACAACAAGAGCCCTCCTTAATCTCCATCATCTATTTAACCCATCCCCCCATCCACCTCCCCTCTGGTAATCATCAGTTTGTTCTCTATAGTTAAGAGTCTGTTTCTTAGCACCCCTCTCCTTTTCCCCCACTTTGTTTGTTTGTTTTGTTTCTTAATTCCACAGTGGAGTGAAATCATAAAGAATTTGCCTCTCTCTGACTTCTTTCACTTAGCATTATACTCTCTGGCTCCATCCATGTCATTGCAAATAGAAAGATTTCATTATATTTTAAATGTTTGGTAGAATTCACCATTGATGTCATTAGGCCTGGGCCTCATAGGTCATTTTTTGATCGCTAAATCCATGTTTTCACTTGTTATAGGTCTGTTCAAATTTTCCTTTTCTTCTGAGGTCAGTTTTAGTAGTTTGTGTCCTTCCAGGAATTTTCACCTTGGCATTTATTACTTAATTTCTTAGTGTATATGTAGTTCATAGCATTCCCTTATAATCATCTTTATTTCTGTAATGTTAGTAGCAACACCTGTTCTTTACTGATTTTAATCATTTGAGTCTTCTCTCCTTTTTTCTTGGTTAGTCTAGCTACAAGTTTGCCAGTTTTGTTGATATTTTCAAAGAATCAACTTTTTTGTTGATGTTGTCTATTTAATTTTCCTATTCTTCATGTCATTAATTTCTACCTTGGTCTATTATTTTCTTCCTTCTACTTGTTTTGGGTTTATTTTGCTGCTCTCTTTCCAGTGTAGTTTAGGTGGAAGTTTAGGTTATTGATTTGAGAGTTTTGTTGTTGTTTGTTTGTTTTGTTTTTTAGTATGGGCATTTACAGGCATATATTTTCTCCTAAGCACAGCTTTAATTGCATCCCATAAGTTTTGGTATATTGGGTCTTCATTTTCTTTTTTTTTTTTTTTTTAAAGATTTTATTTATTTATTTGACAGAGATCACAAGTAGGCAGAGAGGCAGGCAGAGAGAGAGGAAGGGAAGCAGTCTCCCTGCCGAGCAGAGAGCCCGACGTGGGGCTCGATCCCAGGACCCTGGGTTCACGACCCGAGCTGAAGGCAGAGGCTTTAACCCACTGAGCCACCCAGGCGCCCCTGGGTCTTCATTTTCATTCATCTCAAAGTATTCTAATTTCCTTTTGGTTTCTTTTCTCACCCTTGGTTATTTACAAGTTCATTGTTTTGCTTCCATGTATTTGTGAATGTCCCTTATTTCTTTCTGTTACTGATTTCTAATTTCATTCCATGTGATTGGATAACATATTTCGCTTGATTTCAGTCCTATTGAAATTTTTTTTTTAAAGATTTTATTTTTTTGACAGAGAAAGTGAGAGAGCACAGGCAGGCAGTGCAGCAGAGGGAGAGGCAGGCTCCCCACCGAGCAGGGACCCCAACATGGGGCTTGATCCCAGGACCCTGAGATCATGACCTGAGCCGAAGGCAGATGCTTAACAACTGAGCCACCCAGGCGCCCCACCTCTTGAATTTTTTTTTAAAGATTTATGTATTTTAGAGAGAGTATGTGAGTGTGAGCAGGGGGAGGAGCAGAGGGAGAGAATCCTCAAGCAGGTTCCTCACTGGGTATAGAGCCCAATGTGGGCCTCAATCCCAGGACCCTGAGATCATGACCTGAGCCAAAATCAAGAGTTGGATGCTTAACCAACTGAGACATTCAGGTGCCACCCCCTGCCCTAAACTTCTTGAAGCTTATTTTATGGCCCAGTATTTGGTCTATCCTGAAGAATGTTCCATGTGAATTTGAGAAGAATATATATTCTGCTGCTAAAAACTGGGTCACCAGGCATCAACAGATGAATATTTCTAATAGACTACCTAATTCTTCCTAAACTGGTAAAGAGGTTTAATGAATTCCAATAAAGATTTCAATAGATTTAAATTAATTTCTAGGGATTTTAAATGAATTTCTATGATATCAGCTGGATGGATGAATAAGAAAGTAAATTTTTAAAATATGATTGAAAAGGAGCGACTGACCCTATCAGATATTTAAAAAGTTATTGAGTATAACCAATACCAGAAGGTCACTTAAATTAAATCCACTTAAATCAGAGACCGAATTTTCATAAATAGTTTTACTAAAACTTTGACTTGAAATTTTTTACTAAAATTACAAAAATAAACTTATTTTCTGTGTAACAAAGTTAACTTAAATATTTTAACTCTTAGAAATAATATTTTGGTCTTTTTTCCTGATAAATTTATTACAATCATGAAATGGTAATTTTCATTTCATATTTGATTTCAATTGATTCATTTTACAAAAATATCCTAGACTTCATTTTTGTAAGGGTTTCTGTCTAATTAGATCATTCTTTAATAAAACTTCTTGTGTCATTGCCCTTTTGGCCTTAGCTTCTGCCCTTTAATAGCTAGCTAACTGGACTGACACGTTCTATAGCTATGTTCACGATTTAAATAGTTTTCCATCACGTTTATCAACCTCATGAAAGCCCTACATATTTTGTGAGATTTGCTAGTTCACTTTGTAATGGTTTTTCATTGCACAGCCTGCAAGACATTGGGAAACACAGGCGTGAACATAGATGATACTGTGAAGCAGAGAAAGATATTAGAGGAGGCCCAGACTTTTTCTAAGAGTATTTTATTATGTTATGATTCAACACCAAAAACAGATTACGTGGCCAATAAATACTTGAATTATGAGGGCACTTTGGTATATAAGAATTCAGTGTAGGATAAAGGTGGCTTTTTTTTTTTTTTTAACTTTTAAGGTGACTTTAAATATGAGCAGGGAAAGTGAATCATTCTCTAAAAGTTAAAAAAAATTAAGAGAAAAAGTTAGAGCCATAATTTAACTAATGCAGGGCCTTTGGCTTCTGCAACTCTTTGTCTCCTTTGAAGAGGCACAGACCCTTGGCTTGTAGTCACTTAGAAGATATTAATGACCAGATACTTCCATATCATGAGAGTCACTCAGTTTCCTTAGACTAACTTGGCTGAGAGAGGATATCTTTCACAAAGATTTCATATGTTACAATAACACAGCAAGTGTTGGGTTGTTTTCTTGAAGTTTAGTATCCGCTCCTTGTCTTGCCAAGGTCCAGGACAAAAGGGCAGGAGGATGGTTTCCTGATGCTTATTTTGTTTAGTCATAGTTGGGCTTCTCTACATCATTACCAGCATCTGTTTTCTAGAACCCTAGTAACGTTGTCAGTGGAGAAGGGCATTTTATCAGAGGAACATAAGTAGCAGAGCTGTTCTGAAACAGACCTTCTCAAGTGGTATGCCACAAATTGGTTCCAGATGTGCTAGTGTGCCCTTCAAGTGGTGGAGCTCAGGGCCTCCTTGACTTTGACAATTGTTACATAGTCTCTGCTTTTTAACTGTGCACTGTACAATGATTTTCCTTTTCTTTTGTGCCATGAATACAAGTTGGGGACCACTGTCCTCAATAATTAGCTGCAAACAATGGGAACACGAATAATATCATTATGCAAAGAGTCCTTTGGTTTAGGGAAGAAAATCGCAGATTGTAGCAGAGAATGGATGAGGGGGCAGGTTACACTTTTTCCTGAATCTCTGAATTCACTCCAGTTCTATTTTCACATTAGACTGTATCACTAATTTACATTAGTATCAGCCTTTTGCAGTTTTAACCTGTTCTAGTCCTTTATACATGCCCAGATAAATTCCAGGAGGAATAAAGAGTTGAGAAGTAGTCATAAAATAACGAAGAGGAAAATATGTGATACAGGGGTTAGCACAGACAGAAAGAAATCAGAAAATAATGCTTCCTGTAGTTGTATTTAAACAAAAATGAGTATATCTAAAAAACCTAAGAACAAATTTAAAAATAAGCAAATGGGAAGATATTAGCAGTAACAGTATATATGATTTTCAATAACATTCTACAAATAAAAATCATTTTAACCTAGAAGACAAACATCTCAATAGAAAATAGCCAAATGACATCAGGAGATGATTGACAAATGAAGAGCTGCAAATGACCAAGAAATATATGAAACATTGAGCTGCAGATGTAAATGCAGATTAACAACTGAGAAAGTTACATAAGAAATTTGACAGATTTTATTTTAGTTTAGGGGAAACAGGACACTTACATAAATGCTGGTATTTGTGTAAAGTGATGAGCATTTTTATAGGTCAGTTTGGTAATACATTTAAAAAATGTTTTAATCTTCATACCCTTTGATCTTACATTTTAATTTAGGAGTTTATTCTGAAGAAATCAGAAGTGACATGAAGAGATATGAAAATGATATTCATTACAGCTCTATACTGTGATACAAACGAGAAGCAATTGAATTCTACAAAAGTGAGAGTAATGGATTATGGATTATCATATGATGGAATCATGGGCAGTCATTAAAATAATGTCTTTGGAGAATAAGGTATGGAAAATATTGTCTGTGTGCTGCTTAAATTGCATGTACATTATTTAAATATACTATATGCCATCTAAGATACTCTTAATTGGAAGAGGGATCATTTTCTCTGGCACTAAGGAAGAAAACAACAACAAAAATAACACCCAAGATCTGAATTCTAATAGAATATCCTGGCATAAAACTAGGCAGAGTCAGGATAAATGAGAACTAGACTTGTCTCTGGAAAGGGACAGCAAAGAAGCCAGTTGGTTTTCTTTCAGAGTGTGGTTCCAATTCCTACAACCAACCCCCATGGGCCTAGAAAGCTTCAAGCAAAGAGAAAACATAGTGTTCACAGTTGGTAGTTGCCCAGGTAGAAGCAAACATAAGTCTCCTGGCAGAAATTGGACTTCATGCAGATAGACACAATTTTTTTTTCTTTGGAACTTGGTCAGTGATTTTTTTTTTTTTTAAAGATCCCATTGATGCTAAAATGAATTTTGATATTAGAGTTGTTAGAAATGAAAAATTTTGTCTGGAGTGAAAGGAATATACTATATACATGCAGTTGGTGGGAACTACTCTGCAATTTAGCAGTGAAGTCTAATCTGTTGAATTACATATGTATTATACAAAACTTCCATTAACATTTATTACATATATATATATTTTATTAAGCAGGCTGCCTGCTGAGCAGAGAGCCTGATGTGGGGCTCAGTCCCAGGACCCTGAGATCATGACCTCAGTCGAGGCAGAGGCTTAACCCACTGATCCACCCAGGTGCCCCTATTACATATGTTTAAATGTTTACCTTAATTAGGATTCCCATAATTATTTCTAGTCTATTTTCTTAATTTGATCTCCTCTGTTAGTATATTTTGAATCATTACCAACCTTTGGCAATGAAGCTCAGGCATTTTAGAGTTTTTATAATTTGAACATTTTGGAAAAGAGCTATATTTATTTTAGCTACAGATTTGTGGGTTTTTACTGTTCGCAGGTGTATGAAAAGTCTTCCAAAACACTGGATCCCTGCACTGAGAGAGGAAAAAAGGAAGCGTGTTTAAGAGCATAGTCCCTGGAGTGAGAGCCATGCTCAAATTTCAGCGTTGACGCATACTAGTTGTATGACCTTAGGCAAGTTATTAAAGTGGTCTAAGACTCAGTTTCCTCATTTTTAAAACAATGGTAATTGTATAGTTGAGAGAATGGAATGAAATAATGTAAAATTCCCATCATATAATATCCTGGTTACCATTTCTAAATCAAGGTCTATGAGACAAACTGCTTGAAAATGTGATTTATTTTTTTTAACATCCCTTTGCTTTACTTCATTGTAGTTACTCTTAACAATGATCATAAGACAAAACTTTGAAAATGTATAATCTCTTCAGTGCTTTCTTTTTTAAATGATCTATTCCCTATCCCAGCAAGTAGAAAAATGGGGTACACTCCTGATTAGCATAACCTTGATGCAGAAAACAGAAAAGGAAAATTTAGAGGCCAGTCTCGTTGAACAAAGATGCAAAAGTCCCAAACAAACTAAAGTGGCCAGCATACCAAATCCTGCAACACACAACTAAGAATTATACATCATGACCATATTGGATGTATTCCAAGGAATGCAGGACTGGTTTAACATTAGAAAATCAATATAATTTGTCCCATTAACAGAATAAATGAAATAAATATGATCACCTCATTTAGATGCAGTAAACCACCTAACAATTCAACATCCATATTCCTTTTCATAAAAAAAGTAATTCTTAACAAACTAGAAGGGAACTTCTTAAATCTCATAAAGAAATATTTACCAAAAACCTAAAATAAAGATATTAATGGTAAATTCTCTGGTATGTCCCTGTTGGGTACAGTTTTGAAACCTAAGTTTGACTTCTTTTATTTCTGTTTCAGAAAAAAAAAAGCTTTTTTGTTCTTCACTATTAACAATTTTTGTTCTTTTAAAACTAATGTATTCTCCCATTTTATCTTACTTTGAAATGATATAGTCTTTCGTGTCTCCTAAATTATTCATTTTATTGTTAGTTTTTCCCAACTATTGTGTCCCAGAATTCTTCCTTGTATGCTCAGTGCTTCTGCTTTAAAAAGGCAGAAAATCTAAATGTAAATGTTTTTCTCTCAATGTGAAAACATTGAGATTCAGATCTCAGCTATGACTGTTGTAGAATTATCATCATCGGACCTATGGTAGCGTTGGTCACTAGAGTTGTGTCAGCTCCTGACTGGAATGGATCAGTTGTATTTCACCAATGATTGTCTACAGTCAGTCCTGTATTATTAAAATGTTCCTTGCTGTGACACTAAACATAAAGGCTGGTATAATCTTTTAATTATAGGACTCTTAGAAGTCAATGTTATGCAGTATACATATGGTAACAGTTTGGTGTACATCCTTGGAAGATCCCAGGAGCAACAGAGATGAGTGAAGAGCAGACAGTGAATGAGCAGGAGAAACTGCTTCTGTGAGAGTCCTGTGGGTTGAATCCTCTCCTTACATTCGAAGAACTAGCCACGAGCCTTGTATGTACACTCATTCTGTTATTCATCATTGTAAATTATACATAGTTCCACATTTAAATAAAGCCACACTTTCAAAATTACAATGTGTCATACTCAATAATAGTCTAATTATATACAAAAGTACCATTTTCATTTTCCATTATGCTTTGATAACATGGAAAAAGTCAAAATCGCTTTTCTTGGTTTTCCTTAAGGGCAGCTGAATATACTTAAAATACTATTTCATTATAAGACAGAGCCTTATCACATTTGGAGATTGGTGGGATAAATATTGCCATGTAACTGATAGGTTTAGAGGAGTATGCTATTTTCATTATGTTCAGGAAAAAAAATATGTACTTATAATACAGTAGATCATATTCTAGTATTAGATTAGTACAAAAATTCCTGTTCGGCTGGAGTAATTTTTTTTTTAATTAATTTTTTATTTTTTCAGCATAACAGTATTCATTATTTTTGCACCACACCCAGTGCTCCATGCAATCCGTGCCCTCTACAATACCCACCACCTGGTGCCCCCAACCTCCCATCCCCCACCCCTTCAAAATTCTCAGATCGTTTTTCAGAGTCCATAGTTTCTCATGGTTCACCTCCCCTTCCAATTTCCCTCAACTCCCTTCTCCTCTCCATCTCCCCTTGTCCTCCATGCTATTTGTTATGCTCCACAAATAAGTGAAACCATATGATAATTGACTCTCTCTGCTTGACTTATTTCACTCAGCATAATCTCTTCCAGTCCCGTCCATGTTGCTACAAAATTTGGGTATTCATCCTTTCTTTTTTCTCTTTTTTTTTTTTTTTTACAGCTTTATAAACATATATTTTTATCCCCAGGGGTACAGGTCTGCGAATCGGCAGGTTTACACACTTCACAGCACTCACCATAGCACATACCCTCCCCAATATCCATAACCCCACCCCCCTCTCCCAACCCCCTCCCCCCATCAACCCTCAGTTTGTTTTGTGAGATTAAGAGTCACTTATGGTTTGTCTCCCTCCCAATCCCATCTTGTTTCATTTACTCTTCTCCTACCCCCTCAACCCCCCATGTTGCATCTCCTCTCCCTCATATCAGGGAGATCATATGATAGTTGTCTTTCTCCGATTGACTTATTTCGCTAAGCATGATACCCTCTAGTTCCATCCACGTCGTCGCAAATGGCAAGATTTCATTTCTTTTGATGGCTGCATAGTATTCCATTGTGTATATATACCACATCTTCTTTATCCATTCGTCTGTAGATGGACATCTAGGTTCTTTCCATAGTTTGGCTATTGTAGACATTGCTGCTATAAACATTCGGGTGCACGTGCCCCTTCGGATCACTACGTTTGTATCTTTAGGGTAAATACCCAGCAGTGCAATTGCAGGGTCATAGGGTAGTTCTATTTTCAACATTTTGAGGAACCTCCATGCTGTTTTCCAGAGTGGTTGCACCAGCTTGCATTCCCACCAACAGTGTAGGAGGGTTCCCCTTTCTCCGCATCCTCGCCAGCATCTGTCATTTCCTGACTTGTTAATTTTAGCCATTCTGACTGGTGTGAGGTGATATCTCATTGTGGTTTTGATTTGTATTTCCCTGATGCCGAGTGATATGGAGCACATTTTCATGTGTCTGTTGGCCATCTGGATGTCTTCTTTGCAGAAATGTCTGTTCCTGTCTTCTGCCCATTTCTTGATTGGATTATTTGTTCTTTGGGTGTTGAGTTTGCTAAGTTCTTTATAGGTTTTGGACACTAGCCCTTTATCTGATATGTCATTTGCAAATATCTTCTCCCATTCTGTCAGTTGTCTTTTGGTTTTGTTAACTGTTTCCTTTGCTGTGCAAAAGCTTTTGATCTTGATAAAATCCCAAAAGTTCATTTTTGCCCTTGCTTCCCTTGCCCTTGGTGATGTTCCTAGGAAGATGTTGCTGCAGCTGACGTCGAAGAGGTTGCTGCCTGTGTTCTCCTCGAGGATTTTGATGGATTCCTTTCTCACCTTGAGATCCTTTATCCATTTTGAGTCTATTTTCGTGTGTGGTGTAAGGAAATGATCCAATTTCATTTTTCTGCATGTGGCTGTCCAATTTTCCCAACACCATTTATTGAAGAGGCTGTCTTTTTTCCATTGGACATTCTTTCCTGCTTTGTCGAAGATGAGTTGACCATAGAGTTGAGGGTCCATTTCTGGGCTCTCTATTCTGTTCCATTGATCTATGTGTCTGTTTTTGTGCCAGTACCATGCTGTCTTGATGATGACAGCTTTGTAATAGAGCTTGAAGTCTGGAATTGTGATGCCACCAACTTTGGCTTTCTTTTTCAATATTCCTTTGGCTATTCGAGGTCTTTTCTGGTTCCATATAAATTTTAGGATTATTTGTTCCATTTCTTTGAAAAAAATGGATGGTACTTTGATAGGAATTGCATTAAATGTGTAGATTGCTTTAGGTAGCATAGACATTTTCACAATATTTATTCTTCCAATCCAGGAGCATGGAACATTTTTCCATTTCTTTGTGTCTTCCTCAATTTCTTTCATGAGTACTTTATAGTTTTCTGAGTATAGATTCTTAGTCTCTTTGGTTAGGTTTATTCCTAGGTATCTTATAGTTTTGGGTGCAATTGTAAATGGGATGGACTCCTTAATTTCTCTTTCTTCTGTCTTGTTGTTGGTGTAGAGAAATGCAACTGATTTCTGTGCATTGATTTTATATCCTGACACTTTACTGAATTCCTGTACAAGTTCTAGCAGTTTTGGAGTGGAGTCTTTTGGGTTTTCCACATATAGTATCATATCATCTGCAAAGAGTGATAGTTTGACTTCTTCTTTGCCGATTTGGATGCCTTTAATTTCCTTTTGTTGTCTGATTGCTGAGGCTAGGACTTCTAGTACTATGTTGAATAGCAGTGGTGATAACGGACATCCCTGCCGTGTTCCTGACCTTAGCGGTAAAGCTTTCAGTTTTTCTCCATTGAGAATGATATTTGCGGTGGGTTTTTCATAGATGGCTTTGATAATATTGAGGTATGTGCCGTCTATCCCTACACTTTGAAGAGTTTTGATCAGGAAGGGATGCTGTACTTTGTCAAATGCTTTTTCAGCATCTATGGAGAGTATCATATGGTTCTTGTTCTTTCTTTTATTAATGTGTTGTATCACATTGATTGATTTGCGGATGTTGAACCAACCTTGCAGCCCTGGAATAAATCCCACTTGGTCGTGGTGAATAATCCTTTTAATGTACTGTTAAATCCTATTGGCTAGTATTTTGGCGAGAATTTTTGCATCTGTGTTCATCAAGGATATTGGTCTGTAGTTCTCTTTTTTGTTGGGATCCTTGTCTGGTTTTGGGATCAAGGTGATGCTGGCCTCATAAAATGAGTTTGGAAGTTTTCCTTCCATTTCTATTTTTTGGAACAGTTTCAGGAGAATAGGAATTAGTTCTTCTTTAAATGTTTGGTAGAATTCCCCCGGGAAGCCGTCTGGCCCTGGGCTTTTGTTTGTTTGGGGATTTTTGATGACTGTTTGAATCTCCTTACTGGTTATGGGTCTGTTCAGGCTTTCTATTTCTTCCTGGTTCAGTTGTGGTAGTTTATATGTCTCTAGGAATGCATCCATTTCTTCCAGATTGTCAAATTTGTTGGCGTAGAGTTGCTCATAGTATGTTCTTATAATTGTCTGTATTTCTTTGGTGTTCGTTGTGATCTCTCCTCTTTCATTCATGATTTTATTTATTTGGGTCCTTTCTCTTTTCTTTTTGATAAGTCTAGCCAGGGGTTTATCAATCTTATTAATTCTTTCAAAGAACCAGCTCCTAGTTTTGTTGATTTGTTCTATTGTGTTTTTGGTTTCTATTTCATTGATTTCTGCTCTAATCTTTATGATTTCTCTTCTCCTGCTGGGTTTAGGGTTTCTTTCTTGTTCTTTCTCCAGCTCCTTTAGGTGTAGGGTTAGGTTGTGTACCTGAGACCTTTCTTGTTTCTTGAGAAAGGCTTGTACCACTATATATTTTCCTCTCAGGACTGCCTTTGTTGTGTCCCACAGATTCTGAACCGTTGTGTTTTCATTATCATTTGTTTCCATAATTTTTTTCAATTCTTCTTTAATTTCCTGGTTGACCCATTCATTCTTTAGAAGGATGCTGTTTAGTCTCCATGTATTTGGGTTCTTTCCAAATTTCCTCTTGTGATTGAGTTCTAGCTTTAGAGCATTGTGGTCTGAAAATATGCAGGGAATGATCCCAATCTTTTGATACTGGTTGAGACTTGATTTAGGACCAAGAATGTGATCTATTCTGGAGAATGTTCCATGTGCACTAGAGAAGAATGTGTATTTTGTTGCTTTGGGATGAAATGTTCTGAATATATCTGTGATGTCCATCTGGTCCAGTGTGTCATTTAAGGCCTTGATTTCCTTGTTGATCTTTTGCTTGGATGATCTGTCCATTTCAGTGAGAGAAGTGTTAAAATCCCTTACTATTATTGTATTCTTGTCGATGTGTTTCTTTGATTTTGTTATTAATTGGTTTATATAGTTGGCTGCTCCCACGTTAGGGGCATAGATATTTAAAATTGTTAGATCTTCTTGTTGGACAGTTCCTTTGAGTATGATATAGTGTCCTTCCTCATCTCTTATTATAGTCTTTGGCTTAAAATCTAATTGATCTGCTATAAGGATTGCCACTCCTGCTTTCTTCTGATGTCCATTAGCATGGTAAATTCTTTTCCACCCCCTCACTTTAAATCTGGAGGTGTCTTCGGGTTTAAGATGAGTTTCTTGTAGGCAACATATAGATGGGTTTTGTTTTTTTATCCATTCTGATACCCTGTGTCTTTTGATTCGGGCATTTAGCCCATTAACATTCAGGGTAAGTATTGAGAGATATGAATTTAGTGCCATTGTATTGCCTGTAAGGTGACTGTTATTGTATATTGTCTCTGTTTCTTTCTGATCTACTACTTTTAGGGTCTCTCTTTGCTTAGAGGACCCCTTTCAATATTTCCTGTAGAGCTGGTTTGGTATTTGCAAATTCTTTCAGTTTTTGTTTGTCCTGGAAGCTTTTAATCTCTCCTTCTATTTTCAATGATAGCCTACCTGGATATAGTATTCTTGGCTGCATGTTTTTCTTGTTTAGTGCTCTGATATATCATGCCAGCTCTTTCTGGCCTGCCAGGTCTCTGTGGATAAGTCTGCTGCCAATCTAATATTTTTACCATTGTACGTTACAGACTTCTTTTCCCGGGCTGCTTTCAGGATCTTTTCTTTGTCACTAAGACTTGTAAATTTTACTATTAGGTGACGGGGTGTGGACCTATTCTTATTGATTTTGAGGGGGGTTCTCTGAACCTCTTGAATTTTGATGCTTGTTCCTTTTGCCATATTGGGGAAATTCTCTCCAATAATTCTCTCCAATATACCTTCTGCTCCCCTCTCGGTTTCCTCTTCTTCTGGAATCCCAATTATTCTAATGTTGTTTCGTCTTATGGTGTCACTTATCTCTCGAATTCTGCCCTTGTGGTCCAGTAGCTGTTTGTCCCTCTTTTGCTCAGCTTCTTTATTCTCTGTCATTTGGTCTTCTATATCGCTAATTCTTTCTTCTGCCTCATTTATCCTAGCAGTCAGAGCCTCCATTTTTGATTGCACCTCATTAATAGCTTTTTTGATTTCAACTTGGTTAGATTTTAGTTCTTTTATTTCTCCAGAAAGGGCTTTTATATCTCCCGAGAGGGTTGCTTTACTATCTTCCATGCCTTTTTCAAGCCCAGCTAGAACCTTGAGAATCGTCATTCTGAACTCTATATCTGATATATTACCAATGTCTGTATTGATTAGGTCCCTAGCCTTTGGTACTGCCTCTTGTTCTTTTTTTTTGTTGTGAATTTTTCCGCCTTGTCATTTTGTCCAGATAAGAGTTTATGAAAGAGCAAGTAAAATACTAAAAGGGTGGCAACAACCCCAGGAAAATATGCTTTTGCCAAATCAGAAGAGATCCCAAATCGTGAGGGGGGAGAAAGGGGATAAAAATGGGTTCAAAAAGAAAAAAAAAAAAGAAACTATTTAAAAAAAGAAAGCCGATAAAGAAAAAATATAAAAAGAGGAAAAAATATATATATATTAGATAAACTATTTAAAAAAACGTTAAAAAAGAAAACGGTAAAAGTTAAAAAAAATTTAGCAGAAGAAGAGAAAAAGAAAAAAAAATTGAAAAAGAAAAAAAAAATTAAATTAACTGCAAGGCTAAAAAATCATGGGGAGAAAGCCATGAGTTCCGTGCTTTGCTTTCTTCTCCTCTGGAATTCTGCCGCTCTCCTTGGTATTGAAACTGCACTCCTGGATAGGTGAACTTGGTCCTGGCTGGGTTTCCCGTTGATCTTCTGGGGGAGGGGCCTGTTGTAGTGATTCTCAAGTGTCTTTGCCCCAGGCGGAGTTGCACCGCCCTTACCCGGGGCCCGGGCTGAGTAATCCGCTCGGGTTTGCTGGGATTGCTTTCGGGAGCTTTTGTTCCCTGAGCGCTTTCGTAGAGTCCGGAAGACGGGAATGAAGATGGCAGCCTCCCGGTCTCCGGCCCGGAGGAGCCGATAGCCCGGGGCCCCACTCCTCAGTGCGCCCTCAGAGAACAGCGCCCAATGACTCCCGTCACCCTGGCCTCCGGCCGCGCTCCGAGCTGACCGAGCCTTTGACCGGTTCAAGGCAACCCCGAGCTGAGAGTCACTCCTTGGCTCTGTCTCTGCAGCCGGCTTCCCCGTTCTAATACCGGTAAGCTCTGCGACACTCAGACACCCCCGATCCTTCTGCGACCCTGCGGGACCTGAGGCCGCGCTGACCCCGCCTGGGCTTCACCCCAGTTAAGCCTCTGGAGTGATGTCCCTCAGCGGAACAGACTTTTAAAAGTCCTGATTTTGCTCCGTTGCTCCGCCGCTCGCCGGGAGCCGGCCCCTCCCCCTGCGGTCTATCTTCCCGTCGCTTTGGATTCACTTCTCCACCAGTCCTACCTTTCAGATAGTGGTTGATTTTCTGTTTCTAGAATTGCTGTTCTTCTTCTCTTCAATCTGCCGTTGGATTTGTAGGTGTTTGCAATCTTTAGATAAGCTATTTAGCTGATCTCCCGCTACCCGAAGTAGTCTCAGCCTGCTACTTCTCCGCCATCTTGACTCCTCCTTTAGGCTGGAGTAATTTTTAAAGCTAGGTCTTAATGAATTTAGTTACTTCAGTTACCTAAGGGTTATAATCTGATTTTAAAATAACCAGTTTTTAAAGAATACAATAAAATATTCATAGTGCTAAAACTCTGGGGAGCTTAATTTAATCACTGATGACTCAGGAGGAAAGTCAGAATCTTGCAGTGCCTCATTTCATAATGAACCTCACTTAATGTAGGGTAAAGTGAAAATTCTAGTTATTTGAATTTCCTATTTGGATTATGAGTAAACATACATATTTTATAAAGGTCATGAAAGCTTTGTTATGTATGTTTGTATGTATTTTCCTATAATCCTGCTTACCCCTGTTATGGGGGTTACAGAAAAGAGCATTTGAAACTTACTCACCTTGATTAGAAAGCAGACATGAAAAATTACTCTGGTTACTCTAAACCTGAATTTCTCAAAGAAGACATGTGGACCACCTCTTCTAGAATCATCTGGGGTACTTGTTAGAAATGCAGATTCCTGACTCGTTCACCAAGCCTGCTGAATCCCTGTATCTGGAGAAGGTCCCAGGATAGTAACAGGCTCTCCAGGTAACTCTGACAAAAGTTTGAGATTCGTTGCCAGATGACTTATGGATCTGAGCTCTCAACCTCGGGTAGGCAGCACCAAAATCATTCCTCCTGTGGATGTTGATACAGGAAAAAAGTGACAAAGATTGAAATGGGTGTGTTACTTCCCACAGAGTATGAGAACAGGAAATAATATGTTCTGCCGTCAGACCAAAGGAATTTTTGAGGCAAAGCTGGAAATAGTTCAGAGCTGTTTCATTCATATTTATAACATAATTGCTTACTTAAGGTTTAGATTTCCTGATGTGTTTTTCTTTATTAATATGAAGTAACCTAAAGTTACCTAAAGCTGAGCATCATTTGATTCATTTGGAAGATGTTTTTATTATTTTAATGTTTTGCTTTTACCCCAAGCACTATAGCAAATGTCTCTTCGGGGTTTCTTTCCCCTGAATATTTTGAGTTTTCAGAGCTTTGGTTGTGATATAATGTGTATTTTCATTAATGTAAGCCAATTTTACTTGTAGTTCTAGTTGTAATTGTTACTACTGGGAGCAGAATATAGAAGGAACTTTTTTTTAGAGGGAACATTTTCTTTTTTTCATTTTGTGCCACTGTGGGAAGATAAATGGATGATAGTTTTATTTGGTCCATTTGTTTTTCCTATGAGAGTTGAAACATACACAAATTCACCACCTCCCTCCTTACCCCTTCAACAATACCCTTTCCATCCTCCCACCCCCATCTGAAGGGTCAGTCAACAGTGTTTATTAAGCACTCATTACACTATAGGAAGTTGCAAAAGAAGACTCTACTCTCCTTTCCTGTATTCTGTTACTGCTGAGAATTCAGTCTGTATCCAAGTCTTGCTCCATAGCTCAATATCCCCTTTTGCCCAAGGGCAGCTTTCACTAAGCCACAGGTCAATCATGAAGACTGGCCTTAGTTTTTCATCCACCGGTCTTCTCCAAAATGCTCCTCAGCCACGTGTACTGTGGGCCTTCTGGTTTTACTATGGGCTGTTCTTCTTAAAAAATTTTTTAAAGATTTTATTTACTTATTTGATATATAGAGAGCGAGAGCACAAACGGGGAGCAGCAGGGGGAGAGCGGCAGGCAGGGAGAGGGAGAAACAATGTGGGACTGGATCCCAGGAGCGGGGGACCATGACCTGAGTTAAAGGCAGACGCTTAACCAACTGAGCCATCCTGGCGCCCCAAGGTCTGTTCTTGAAATAGTGTTGATCATCAGTTCTGAATCCTAGTCTGTCCCTCTAAGAGGAAGGGGTTGAAACCATACTACTTTCTCCTTGCTATCTTGACCTTTTAGCCTCCACCAATGAGACACCAGCACCTGGAGAAGATAATTTCAGACAGAATCAAAAAAGTAGGAAAGATACAGGTTAAAGCTCTCCAGCACTACTTTGGGTTTTTAGTTGCATCACCCAGGGGATAAGACCTTAAGGGCTGGAAGCTTTTAGACCAAGAAAGCACCTTCCTGAATGCTCCTGCCTATTCTGCTTTCAGGTTTGTATTACCACCTCATTACCAAAGATTTCCTTCTTTGAATCTTTCAACTGCCTCTCATCCTTCACTGAAAGGGACGTTCTTGTCTGAGCCCATCTTCATTCCTGCTGATACCATACACGGTGCAGTCAAGGAAGGCCACAGATTTGGGCTGTGTAGAGAAGAAACTACCTGCCTAGTTTCACATGTGTCTGTGCATGTGTGTGCACGTACATAGGAGGGGGTGATGGACAAGCTGACTATGGGTCCTCCAACTCCTGTTTTGTTTTTTTATTTTTTAAGATTTTATTTTTTGAGAGGAGAGAGAGAGCAAGAGAGCACAAGTGTGAGCAGGAGGGAGGGGCAGAGGGAGAAGCAGGATCCTCCTGAGCAGGGAGCCTGATGTGGGACTCAATCCCAGCTACACACGCTTTCATGTAGATCAGACGGGACCATATAAAACCCATATATTGAGAATAGGATATAGCCACAATATTAGTAAGGTTTATGCCCTGGCGGGAAAATAAATAGGTCTGTAAAGAACTATTTGACGTCTTTATGGGTCTCTTCAGGAGCCACCAAAGAACTGGACTAGATCTAAATGACTTTCTCTCCATTTCACAGTGGTCACGTTGCACACATTTGTTTCAGAATCTGCCTCAGATAAGAGGTTGAAGGGAGGAATAAGTTCACCAGTTTTTCTCTAGGGTTGCCAGATTTAGCACATAAAAGTATAGAATGTCCAGTTACACTGAGTTTCAGATAAATTATGAATAATGCTCCATGAAATATTTAGGACATACTAAAAATTATTTGTTTAGATTTATCTGCGTATCCTGAGTTTTATCTGGCAACTCCTATCATACTGCCACTACTTAGAGTAGGGACTCTACCTTGAATTTGGGTATCTGCACCTGCCTGGGTGGCGTTCCCAACGCTACTCTTCTGATTTACCCCCACTGCCTACCACACACTAAGTTTTTTTTAAAAGAATTACATTAAGTTTCTCTTCCACACAAGAAATTATGCTCCAAAGGGATTTTCAGTGTGCAACTGTATACTAAATTTGTGTGTATGTCTGTTATGCATTTCCTTGGGGACTTTTTTCTTTTATCAGAATCTCAAAGAGGCATCTTCAAGCTATGTAAAGAACTGTGGCTTAAACAAAGAAACAAAAGTGGGTGAATTTAGAAAAATGCACCTTGCCTCAATCCTGACTTTTCCTTTAGACATCAGTAGTTTGAAAGCCCCTCATATCATTTGACTCCCACCAACATCTTACAGACTAGGCAGGACAGATTGCTTCTTAAAAATTACTGCTTACAGGGGCGCCTGGGTGGCTCAGTGGGTTAAAGCCTCTGTCTTCGGCTCGGGTCATGATCCCAGAGTCCTGGGATCGAGCCCCACATCGGGCTCTCTGCTCCGTGGAGAGCCTGCTTCCTCCTCTCTCTCTGCCTGCCTCTCTGCCTGTTTGTGATCTCTCTCTGTCAAATAAATGAATAAAATGTTTAAAAAAAAATTACTGCTTACATTTCAAAGGTAGGGTCACTAAATCCCAGACATGTGAATTAGAAAGTCATACACAACTATTACTTGGCACAGGCAGAGTTTGAATAGAAATCTGTCAACTGCAAGTTTGTTTCTTTCTCTACTTATATAGACCACCAACTTAAAATCAATTTTGGCACAATACTTTAAGCTACAGCTTGAAAACTGTATATATTTGAACCTCAGAAAGGTTTGTATCTCTGAAGAGATGTTCTTATGCCCTTCCGTCTGGTGGACCTTGTCACTTGGCTGTCAGTTACAAACCACAACTCTTGGATGTTTGGCCATTTGACCTATAGGGATGGCTTTTCAATGTGGTCACGTGCTGGAATATACCCATATTTCATTGCTGCTATTCTCAAATATTTAGAGACTATTAAGGTGTTTCACTGTCAGTTTATAAGTCTTTATAGTAATAAAAATCATTAATATTTTATGTTTACTCATTTGAAAGCATAAAAGGAATAATAGTGTGGCTATTCATCCATTCTGTTTGGTTCTAAATTTTGTCTTTTTCCACAAATCAAGTGTGTTCTCAAAAAAAAATAGAGCTTCATTTGCCTCTCGGGCTTCCATACTTTTCCTCCAACCACTTTTGTCTCACCATCTTTTTTTTTTTTCCTTTTTAAAAATCATTTTCTCTTATTTTTTTCATCATGATAAGTGCATTCTTTTTATTTATTTATTTATTTATTTATTTATTTATTTATTTATTTATTTATTTATTTATTTGACAGAGAGAGATCACAAGTAGGCAGAGAGGCAGGCAGAGAGAGAGGAAGGGAAGCAGGCTTCCCGCCGAGCAGGGAGCCCGATGCGGGACTCGATCCCAGGACTCCGGGATCATGACCTGAGCCGAAGGCAGCGGCCTAACCCACTGAGCCACCCAGGTGCCCCTGATAAGTGCATTCTTTAATCCCCATCCCTTATGTCCCCTATCTCACCCTCCCTCTGTTAACTATCAGTGTGTTCTCTGTTATTGAAATGTTTCTTCCTCTTTTTTTCCTTTGCTCATTTTTTTTTTTGTTTCTTAAATTCCACATATGAGTGAAATCTTATCATATTTGCCTTTCTCTGGCATATTTCACTTGGCATAATACACTCTAGCCCCATCCATGTCATTGCAAATGGCAAGACAGCCATATAATATTCTATTCTGTACACACACCATCTCTGTGCATTGACGGATACCCGGGCTGCTTCTATAGTTTGGCTATTGTAAATAATGCTGTAATAAGCGGGTGCATGTATCCCTTCAAATTAATGTTTTTGTATTTTGGGGGTAAATACCCAGTAGTGTGGTTCCCGGGTTATAGGATAGTTCTGTTTTTAATTTTTTGAGGAACCTGCATATATTGTTTTACACAGTGGCTGCACCAGTTTGCATTCCCACCAACCATGCCCTTGCTGACCATTGTTTTTTTTTTTTTTTAAATCAACCTATGGATGTCTTGTGATTTATATACATTTCTATGCTCTCTGTAACCCAGTCATCCCTCTATATGTGTGACTTTCATATTTAGTTGTCTAGATGAACATTCTCTTATGTGTCTAAAAGCCATTTCAAACTTAATGTAGATAACTCAGCTGCTAATAAACTATCCCAGCACCCACTTCCACGACATCCCTATCTTTCTCATGAAATGGCCATTCTGTAATGCTCAGGAAGGGGGGAAAAGGAAAAGGAAAAGGAAAAAAAGTATAGAGATGTTCTTAACTTTCTTTCAAACCTTACAATTGGTATGTCAGCAAATCTTGGGGACCCTTCTTTCCAAATACATCTTCAGTTTGATCCCTTTTCACCACCTCCACTGCTTCCCTACCCCAAGTCACAGTTACCTCTCACCTGGATTACTTCATGAACCTGCTGATTGGTCTCCCCTTCTGTCTCTGCACTCCTTAAAAGAACAGCCAAAGAAAGTTCTCTGTGAAGATATAAATCAGATCATGTTGTTTCTGTGTAAAGCCTATTATAGCCTCCCATCTCACTACAAAGAAAGCCAAAATCCTTATAAATGACCCATAAGACCCTACATGATTGCCTCTTGAGCCACAACCTTTGATGTTCCCTCCACAGCCCCTTTTCTCCCTCTTCTCCCCATGGCAGCCTCCTGGATGGTCCTCGTGCAGGGCAGGTCTACCTCTGCTTTGGGTATTTCCTCTTTGCTTGCTGTTCCTTCTCTCAAACACCAGCATGGCTTCCTTCTTTTTTGTATGTCTTTTTTTTTTTTTTTAAAGATTTTATTTATTTATTTGACAGAGAGAGAGATCACAAGTAGATGGAGAGGCAGGCAGAGAAAGAGAGAGAGGGAAGCAGGCTTCTTGCTGAGCAGAGAGCCCGATGTGGGACTCGATCCCAGGACCCTGAGATCATGACCTGAGCGGAAGGCAGCGGCTTAACCCACTGAGCCACCCAGGCGCCCCTTTTTTGTATGTCTTTAATGTTACTTCCCCAACGCTTTTAGCAACCTTCCCTGCCTTATTTCTCTTGTTAGCAGTTATCACTTTAATATACTAAGTATCTTGCCAGTTTACCTTATTGTCTCTCCAGCTCATAGTAAGCATTAAGTAAATATTTGTAGAATGAATGAATGCAAAGATGATTTTCCTGTGTTGAAGATATTTTAAAAATTTCATCACATATTTTGATGGCAAATCTAAAAGTGGTTTTCACAAAGTAGTTTGAGTAATGGTAAGTGTAGCCTTCTAATATGATTCCTTTGAGGAAGTGAAGACTTAAAAACATATTTGAAAACATTTACTATTACTAAACCTGGGTATAAATATAAAAAAGTTTTTGAAGAAAACATGTGTTGAAAGAATTAACTCAATCTCAACAGACTTCCTTAAGAGGTGATTATGAATACAAATGTAGGACTCTGAACTGTGAAGAGAAACCATGAGTCATTTCAGACAGGAAGTCATATTAGATAAAGCTTAAAGGCAAAGAGTGACTCTGGTGATTGAAAGTTGGTAAGTGATGATAAATGTTAATAATATTAGTATTATATTGATATTTATTAAGGACTTACCATTAGCTATCGTGCAACTAAGTCCTAAGCATCATGAGTGGTAGATATCTTTATTTTTTCATTCTACAGAGAATAAAGAATATCAAAGCTTGGAGTAGTTAAGTAACTTGCCTATTGTCCCATTAGCTTTAATGGTGGAAGCCATCCTTGAATTTAGATCTATCTGTCTGAGGCCAAAGCCTAGGTCCCTGACCAGTGAGTGGAACTATTTGATTTGGAGATTAACGGCAGTTCACAGGGTGAAATTTAGGCAGAAGTAAAACTACTACAGAAAATCCTCCAGGGAGGCACCATTTTGGAGAGCAACATGGTATTTCCCAGAAGGCCCAACACAGCCAGGGTTTCCTGTACCTCTGGATCACATTGAAGCTGCTTTCGCTGAACAACACATAAAGGATGTAGTTTGTGGTTAGGGACAAATTATGTGAAAAATATACACCTTTAAACACTGCATGCACACACTGTGGGACTAAATGTTCTCCATATATGAAGCACTGAGAGATGGAGTGAAAGAAAGAGTAGAATCAAGTTCACTATCAGAATTTTCCTTACAACTTAAAATGTTCATTCTCTTTTTTTAAAGATTTATTTTAGAGGGGATGTGCGCATGCATGGGGGCAGGAGGAGAGGGAGAGAATCTTCAAGTAGACCCCCATGCTGGGCAGGGATGGGGGA
The DNA here is from genome assembly GCF_902655055.1 of Lutra lutra. Lineage (NCBI taxonomy): Eukaryota > Metazoa > Chordata > Mammalia > Carnivora > Mustelidae > Lutra > Lutra lutra. Next base: position 93,101,832 of record NC_062285.1, read on the forward strand.
CATGGGGCTCCATCCCATGACCCGTGAGATCATGACCTGAGCTGAAACCAAGAGTCAGATGCTTAACCGTCTGAACCACCCATGTGCCTCAAGACGTTCTACCCCTTCCCCTTCTCTTTCATTTTGTGTATGTAGTTGAAGTTGCATGTGTTGCTTTATGTGACACAATCTTGCTAAGAGTCAAGCAGCTTTGCTGGTCTAGGGAGGATTATTTAATTCTCTAAAATACTGAAAATCTTATTAAATATCTATTGCTTGTTGTAGCATATTTATATATCCACAGCTGGTAGAATCAGGCAGCACATCAATCATGGAAATACATCAGATCTCTCTCTAGATCTAATCAACAAAAGGGATGGCTTCAACTGTGTAAAATAAAAGAATGCCATTTGAGATGGTGCAAAATTATTTTACCATGAAAAGATGTGGAAAATGCTCATTTTAATTCAGTCTTCATCTTTGTTTAGGGGTCCCACTTCATGACCTGGTATAGAGTCCTTGTCCTTTCAGTACATCTGATGACTGGGGACTGGAAGGGTGTCATGAAAGTGGAAATTCTTTTTCAGAATCCGGGAGAAAATTTCAGGTGTCTCCCTTAGTCAGCATTGACTCTGTGTCCCTCATGTTGAGAATAGTTCTCCTCAACCTTACTCCCACCCCAGCACACCAAGGCAAGGGGCATGCTTCCACCAGTATAAAAGTGTTCTCAGCATGGGTGGGTCACACCATTCTATTTCCTGGGAGAGAAAAGCAGAATCTGGGGAGTCTGGATTGAGTATAGTTTGAAAAGCTTTTTCCTGGAGAGTCTATTACATCCTCCTATGAGGTAATTCCCTTACTCTCTGATCAATCATTATTGGTTTAAAACACTGGCGCCTGATAAATACTCATTGAATTTAAGTACTAACTTAGGGTTTCTCACACTGACTGGGGGATTTTGAATACTGTCTTCTCCTAACCTGTCCATTCCCCTGTTTGCTGTTGTTGGCATCCACCCAAGATGTTCCTTGGGGTATGTGGAGTGGAAACTGGCCCAAAGCTTTGTGTAGTGGCTGAGAGGATCTTATTGAAGAGTGAGCACAGTATGTTGGAGAGATTACTGCTTGAAAGCCTATCCTGCTTACAGACTCCTTTCAAAAGAGGTTGCCCCAACCACAACCCCCTAAGAAGTAGCAATGCAGTCTGTTTCTTCAGCATTGGTGCTGTGTGGCGCAGCATGTTAGCCTTCCATCTGAGTCACAGTTGGAGTGGGAGAGGACACCTGACTCAGAGGTAGCCAATCGGTGGGCTGCCCAGTGGCTTCTGAGATTGCCTCAAGTAAGAACTTTCCCCCAAAACAACAGTGGTGATAGAATCAGACTCTCCCCTCTGGGGCATTTGATTATGAACTATAGACACAGAACTGGCAGCAAGAGGAAAGAGTTATAGTTGTGCAACTTGAATTATGGCTGTGTTCTGAAGACGTTTTACGAAGAGTTGGGGCAGTGGTATGCTGGGCTGGCTTTCTCAGGCCCAACAGCTAGTTACATACGTCTCTACCCCTCTCTGCCTCAGGCTGGTAGGAGTACTGACACCACATCAACTGGTTTTTGTTACAACTGAGGTCTCCCTCCTCCTGATCTGGTTGTTAAAAATTTACCAGCACACCACTGGGTAAGGGAAGGGATGGTATATGGGGAGCAGGCAAGCAGTTACCTCTTCTGGGTCCTTTGTCTTAAAAACAAACAATGTTTAAGGTAATATGTTAACATGATTGGTATTAAGATTAAAATAAAAAATCATGTTAGAGAAAATGTTGTGAAATATATGATTTAAATATCAGTGGTTAAATTACAAAGCTCACAGGAATGTGGTCAGAGGGTAGTACCTTTCCTGTTCCTGGTGCTTATCAAAGGCAAAGCCTCCACCTCCCAGGCTCACAAAGGATGACCTGACAAGCCGGTTAAGTCTCTGGTCTTATTTCCACACGTATTCTTTACCCCTTATTACCGAGGTAACTTGAGTGCACACCAGTTACTTAAAACCACAAGAGCCCAGTGAATACAGTTTGAAAAATGGGACAAATTCATACAGCAAAAAGAGTATATAGAATTTTGGAATGAGCTTTGAATTCAAATACTCCTTCACCCGTTCCTGGTAACAAAATTTATCTATGCCACATCCTTCTTAGTTGTAAAATACGGATAAAGGATAATAAGCTCAGAGATATTTGTAAGGATTAAATGAAGTACCCTGGGTAAAACATCTAGCACAGTGTCTGGCACTTGTTACACACTCAAATAACTTCAACTCTTTGCTCCTCTCTTTAACATACTTATTGGAGCCTTGAAGACAGTTGAGAGATGGGGCACCTGTGTGGCTGGGTCGGTTGAAGGACCCACTCTTGGTTTCAGCTGTGGTTGTGATCTCAGGCTCATGGGATCGATGGGGAATGCCCTTGGGCTCCATGCTCAGTGCAGAGTCCACTTGTTCCTCTTCCTCTGCTCCTCCCCCGCCTGCCCCTCTCAAATAAATAGAATCTTAAAAATCAAAAATAAAAGCAAAACCAGCTGCTGGTTTTGCTGTCAAGTCAGTAGAATTGATATAATCACTTAACTCTCCACTTATAGTAATATGAATTAGGTTGTAGGATAATGCCTTGTTTATAATTTTATGTTTTTGCATATAAGGTCAACTTATATGCAACTTATAACAATTTTAAATATTACTATAATATTACTACATTAGAGTAATATTACTATATTACTACATTAGAGTAATATTACTATAATATTACTATAATTATTGCAATCCTTTGAAACAAGTTTTTCTCTGCACTTAGCTCAGAGCTGCTGTATAGCAGTCCACAATTTACTGTGTTCATTTACTTTTTTTTTTTTTTTAAGATTTTATTTATGTGACAGAGAGAGATCACAAGTAGGTAGGGAGACAGGCAGAGAGAGAGGGGGAAGCAGGATACCCACCGAGCACAGAGCCCGATGTGGGGCTCGATCCCAGGACCCCGACATCATGACCTGAGCCGAAGGCAAAGAGGCCCAACCCACTGAGCCACCCAGGCGCCTCTCCTTTTGTTTTTAAACAACCTGTTAGACTATGGGCAAAGAACAACGTTAGTTGTAAGGGAATTAAGGAAAACAGATGCTTGGGTCCCTGGGTAGCTCAGTCAGTTGAGCGTCCAGCTCTTGGTTTCACCTCAGGTCAGGATCTCAGGATCCTGGGATAGAGCCCTGCATTGGGCTCCATGCTCAGCAGCGAGTCTGCTTGAAGTTCTCTCTCTTTCTCTCCCTCTGTCCCTACCCCTGACTTGAGTGCGCTCTTTCTCTCAAATAAAAATAAATCTTAAAAAAAGAAAGAAAGAAAGAAAGAAAAACAGACGCTTATGTAATACCCAGTTAAATATACAAAAAAGAGAAAAGGGAGTGAATATTCAATTGTTTTCCTGAGTATTCCCCTCCTACCTCCCAGCTTCTAGGTACCTAAATTGAATAATACCTTTTTTTTTATCCCTTATTTACTGTATTTTAAATCCCTTATTTACTGTATTACAGTTTATTTACCCTTAGCTTACTTAGGTCATCTGCCCTTAGCCTCATTATCACTGCTAGTATATTAAGGATGAAATCTGCCCATTTGCCAGGAGTAATTCATGGGATGTGGTGTTTCTCAGTACCAGATGATTTAAGGGGAGCTACTTACAATTGGAGTGGTTTTTGGCATATGGGCCTTAATAATTTGCTAGAATTAAATTTGTTTTGAAGTTTCTGCTTTTCAAATCAGCATTTTCAGACAAGCAGTGTGATGTGCAAATTACCGCACTTTAGTTCACACTAGAATAATCCACACTCTAAATCTGTTTGGCATTTACCCCTTAAGAATTTTGCATCAATAAATCATTTTTGTAGCATCTTAAAATGTTCCTAAGTAATTCTATATAACATCTTGCATCTGCAGGGCCTGTCGTGCCAGTGTGAATAAAAATAATAAATTATAGTAATTAAGATATAATTACGATGTCTTGAAAAGCTAAGGGTCATTTGGACTTGATTACCGGAGGAGTTATCAGTGCCAAAGAAAAGGCAGGGGACTAGTGGGTTGGGCCTGTAATTAAACATCTGGGACTGACAGTTTGGCCACCGGAGGTAGCACCTTTTGAATAAATTTCAATATTGCCTTTTAGACAAGCTACAACAAATACAAAAACTAGTGTAAGGGGAAGAAGAGAGGCTGGTGGTGGAAAGGACAACCGGTCTCAACATTTAACTATTATGAAAACTGTTGTCAGGAAGCCTGCCTCCACTCCATATAAAGGCTCCCGTGGAATGCAGGAGGGTGCTTTCGTGTCTTATAATGCCTATTTGTTGTGTATCAGACGGCTCACCTGAATACAGAACTGGTAGTGCCGCTGCAGCCTCACCCTCCCACACTTACAGAAGTACTTGCCAGATCTTTTCATGCTCCCATGACCAAAGCTCTCCAGTGATCGGGGGCACAGCGGGAGTCTCCTCAAGCTCTTAAGCGTCTTCCCTCGCGTCCTCCGCTCGCTGTCTGGTCTCCCCGTAGTGGTTTCTCTTTTCTCTACCCTGCTCAGGGGTCTTAGGTGGGACCTGGGTGGGATGCTAGGCTCTGCTCTTGGGCCTCCACCCCGGAGAGGGATGCTCCCTGGCGGAGAGATTCCACCTTTTGCTCGCGCTCGCGGCCGGCAGCGTCGCGGCGGCTGTGAAGGAGGAGGATTTGGAGGAGGAGGGAGTTGGCGGCCGCCGAGGCCGGGCAGCCACCCCGTCCGCGGCGGGCGCGCTCCGCGGTCCTCCCTCGCTCGTCTCCCATGCTCATATTTGGACTCGGCTGCCCGTGCCCAGGAATTTCCCGTCATGCCTCCCGCCGCCCCGTCCGTCGCCCGGAGCCTGGGAGGGAGGGAGTGAGGGAGGCTCGGACGGCGGCGGCGGCGGCGGCGGCTCCCTGGCTCTTCCATGAGCCGGTGGCGGACCCTCCCGCGCCCCCTCTCGCTCTGCCTCTGCCTCTGGCTGGCCACGGCCGTGGCGCGGGGAGCCGCGCAGTCAGGTAAGTTTGGGCTCCCTCTCCCCCTCGCCTCCCCTCTCTCCCACCCCAGCCCTGCCAAGTTGAAGTGTGATCCAGACCCCGGATCCCCTCCGAGCGCCGGCTGCGCCCCCTTCAGCCTCCTGCGGGGACGCCCCCTGTCTTGGGCCGGGGAGGGGCGCTGAAGGGGAGCGCCCCGCGCGGGCGGTGGGGGGTGGGGGGAGGCGGATGAAAGGAGGTCAGGCTGGTTTCGCCCCTGCCTACGGGAGGCGTCTGGCCGCCTTGCTGACACCTTATCCCGTCCCCGGAGCGAACCTGAGCCGAAGGGACGCTCTCGCCGGACGCGGGCCCCCGGGGAGGGGCTTGGCGGGGCAGCCCGCAGGAGGCAGGGGAGGGGGGCTGCGCGGGCTTCGGGAAGGCACGGGACGAGCCGCGGGGGCTCCCACCGAAGTGCCCGCTCGGATAACGGGCCGGGGTGCGTGGGAATGCGCAGGTCAGGCCCGTGCCTCCGGCTGCGCGTCCGGAGGGCTTGGGGCGCCAGGCGGAGCTGGGGGCGGCGAGCGGGGGGCACCCAGAGGCGCACGGTCGCCCGCCGGCCGCGTCGCCCGCGCCCGGGGCTCGGGCTCCCGCTCCCCGCGGGCCCCGCTGGTATTTAATAGGCCCAAACCGAACAAAACCCCGAGTTTGCCCCGTACCAGTTTTGTTTTTGAGCGGAAAAAAGCATCCGAGTGTGTTTTTTAAGTTTTACACTGGACTATTTAAAGTCAAACTCTGAACGAAAGGTGCCATTCCTGCCTTCTTTGGTTTAGGACTATAATTAGGGTAATTCTGAAGTCTTAAGAGAATGATTTTTAAAGATCATTTTCTTTAAATCATGTGGAAAATATCAGTGAGGATTTTTTTCTGAGGTTGTAAAAGGTAATTATTTGAAATTACAAATGTAGAGTTTAAGGTGCATGTGAAATTACATGAACTTTGCTCTTTGTGATGAGCGTCTAACTTACTAATCATCAGACCTTCTCAGTTCTTAGTTTTTTCTGGAATGGGAGAAGAAAAATCGTAATTCCTCAGTTGAGATTAGGGAATTTTAGTTTGTTTTTGTTTTTTGCCACTAGTAGACTAAACTATCAACATAAGATATGGCTCTCAATTAGGATTTATGGATTAGTTGGAAAATGACTCTGTTAAGCATAGATTATATTCAGAACTTTCTGGTCTGTCACTTCATATTCCGTTTGCAGCACTGGTGGCAAAACAGATTTTACAAGATAGTCGGTCTATAAAAACATCTTCAGGATTCATGTAACTTATAAAATTGCCAATTTAGATTAACAGGAGATTTTTAAAATGTTTGACTTTATTAAATGTGCAGCTTATTAATTTAAATAATGATACCAATTTCATGTTTGCTTTTGACTAGAACTGTTTTTCAGAAAGCCTACTTTTTATGGATTCATATTTTAGGAGTATTTTAATAATACTTCTTGGGCAATACAGGAAGTTCTAACTACACATTTTATTAGTGGTCTTCTAGAAAATACTGTGCTGCACAATAAAGAGTGGATTGTACTGCCAGCGAATATATGTTTTTTGTTGTTGTTTTTTTCCCCCCCTCAGTGATGTGTTGACTTACCTAACACTTGTGGTAAAGCAGCCCTTGAAGACCAAAATCCATTGTACCGTGGCCCCTTGCCAGTATTTTTGAACACCAAGTTTATATTTGGATCCTTTAAACATTCATTATTTTAATTTTGGTCCCAGCTGACATATAAGTCTAATTTCTGATGACTTTTACTAGGGCCCTATGTGACCATCTGGAATTTTTTTTTGTATTAAAATAAGTAGTTCTCTGCCATATAGAATTTTGTCACAGTGCCTAAACTGCCTATCTGCCAAGGTTGCAAACATACAGCATCATTTACGTTTTGCATCAACTCATAGATTTTTAGTTTTTTAAGGTGCTTGTTCTAGTTATCCTAACTAAAATGTTAACCAATTAGGTCAGAAATCTTTACTACTATTTTGCTAAACTCAAGTAACAAGAATATCCAGAAAAGATCCCAAGAGTAGTTGCATAGATTTTTTCCTACATTTTTCTAATACATTTATCCTTTTTAAATTAAAAATAAAATTTCAGCCATTAAAGAGGAACCTTGGGAAATAATGCTTTTTTGGTCTATTATCTGATCACAGTTCTTTGATTTTACCTTGCCTGTGTTACCAGCTGTTGCCAGCGTTCAGTGGCTCATTGTCATCTCACTTTATTATGGTTGGGGATTTGGTTCAGACGTTTGCTTCCTTCTCTGTAAAGTGATGAAGTTGGACATAGTCTCCATGTCCCTTCAAACTCCAGGATACTGTAATATTGTTTTTGTTTATATAATCCTGCAGAGCTGCCTACACTACATTGATTCAAACTTCTGATTATCACCTCTGACTTGCTATACATGTTAAACTGGTCTACTTGTGGTCAGATCTGATTGGTGTGGATCCAGCTTGTAGAACATCTTGATATCTGGCACATGCGCACAGATGCACATATGTTGACAGAGTTCCATGATATTAAGCTCCTGCTACTTTCTCTTCCCCTTATCTAAAAGAAGTAACAGAAGCTTGTTATGTCATAGGGTAAATGTCTAACTGCTCTTTGGGGCAGTTAAGCCCAGGCCCTAAGATGGTTTGGTATTCAGTTTTGGAATTTGTGTCTGGGATAGCAATACCACTGTAGAGCACCCAAACCTTTCTGTGGTTGGGAGGCTGTGGCTAGTTATTTGGGGGCATTCCAGATGAAATGCCCTACATTCCTACAAAATGCCTATTGATCATACTTGGACTTACCCATCTTGTTTATTCAGAATTAAATTGAATTTGGATAGAAGGGTAATCAGATTGCTATTTAATTTTCCAGTTGTTAGCATCTGTGATTGCTGTACAGATATCTCAAGGCTTTACTTTGAATATTCCTATATTTTCTCCTTTCTGGGCACAATTGGTTTTTCTTTTAAAAGGCTCAGCAGGGTCTGGATACTTGTTCACATATTTTCTCTATAGCATACCAAAGTCATCTTTTATGGCTTTTAAGGAAATTCAAAGAAAGAGAAAAGAAATTATAGAAAAGGTAGGCCAGTAATAAATCAACCAATTGACTTTATGGAGGATTTGGTTATTGTCTCATTTAAGCTTCTGTTGCAAGTAATAGAAATGAACTTGAACTAGTTTTAGGAAAACGAAAGAAAGGAATTTGATGGATGCTAAATGCAGACAAACCAAATTAGGGACCAGCGACTGGAAAATGTGGAACTTTCCCTGTCTCTACTCTTTACCTTTCTTTGCTTCATTGTTCTTTCTTTGCTGACCATTTTTTCCCCCTGCTTTCCTGTGTTCATGGTTGAATTTGACTCCTCAGCAGCTCCTGAGTATTTACGTGTCCCTCAGTTTGCAGGGAGAGACTAAATCATTGAGGCTTGATTCTGAATTCCTGAGAGAAAGAACCTGATAGACACAGTTTGGGTCTTGATACAGATTTTCCCTAAGGTCTCTTCTAATGCTGGAGTTCTTTGTAGTAGGTACTGCAGACATTTATGTGATTTGATTTTGCATTTTTACATTTTGTATTATGGGGTTATTTGTCCTTAAAGGGTATAATTTTCTCTTGATTGCCATGTGTATCGGAAAGAGCTTGCCACCTTCAGTGGGATCCTAGGATATTAGAGCAGTTCATTCACAATGAATGTGAATTTCAGGAATGCTGAAATGCCCAAGAGGAAGCTTTGGGGAGTGAATGGAGGGTAGCCCCGCATTTAAGAGTCACAAAGCAGTCTGGGATTCTCCTCACTTGTGAAAATCCTGTTTAATAAGAGCTGATCGACCCTGCAGATAATTGTCTGCATATTTTCAGGAATTCACTTAATTAAAATGCTGGGCTCAAATAGCTCTTAAGGGTAAATTCATTAAAACTATTTAAGTGATAATTAGAGACATTCAAAATAGTAATAGTTTAAGGAGTTCCTTAGTTATGTTCTTGTTCCTCACCCATGTCTAGCATTTTCCATCTCTTCCTTTCCTTTTAGACTGCGTCCGCTGCCGGGCTTGTTTTTCTCTCCTAACCTTTCAGACATGATCTCAGGGTTCTTTGCGAAGCTTTTTTCACCTCTTAGAATTTGTCATTTCCTTGTGTTTCCAAGACATTTTGTACCTTGATTGAAGCATTATTTTACCATCTTGCATTATCAAGTCCATATGTACTCATCTTCTTCACTAGACTGTAAGTTCTATTAGACCAGTGAATCACCTAGAAGAATTCATATAAGCTGTTAGCAACCCATCATCCCAAGCATAATGATTCCAGCTTTTTCAAACGTTCTGAAGCTTGTATGGCATCCTGCTTGTCACTGCCTTCTTCAGACAGTGGAGCGCAATCATATGGCTCTTCTTTCTCAGTCCTTGTCTGTTTTTTAAATGTTACAGGCTTTTCCGTGAATATTCTAATTTCCTGTGTGACGATCAGATATATAGAATGATAGGATCTTTCCCTACAAACTGAGATGGGTGCGGAAGGCAATGGATATGGAAGGAAATCGACTTGTGTTAAGCACCCAATATATACCAGATTAGATAGAGGGGGCAGGTACAGGAAAGCATGGGAGCATATATGAAGGGGAATAGTGGGAAGATAAAGTATAAAAATTGGAAATTAGGTTTGGCCTAGATTTTTATATTAATACTTTTTTAATATTTATATTTTTATATTAATACTAGAATTTTATATAAATACTTTTAATACTAGGCTAGAAAATTTGGACTGGGTTAGCAAGCTAAATCCTCAAAATCAGAGTTGGATTATAAAATATATTATCTAATAATTCAGAGGATGAATTGAATCAGGAAAGAAACCATTGGATTTATAAAGAAAGGTTATAGGGATTTTCTTAGGGAGTGAAGACCTGAGCTAAGGTGGTGGTATTGGGATTGGAGAGATGTTGCTAAGGTAGACCAGACAGAAATAGACAATTGGAGATGGGGAAAGAGAGGGATGACTAAAAATGATGGGAAGATGTTAAGCTTGGGCGATTGCAAGAATGTGCACTCAGCAAGTTTGTGGGTGGGGGTAAAAAATGAATTTTATTTTAGATCTTTTGCATTTGAGGTGCTGGTAGAACATTCATGTTGAGATAGATGGGTAGTCAAGTCAGAGATGTGAGGTTGTGACTTGGAGAGATTGGGGCTGGAGATAAAACATGTATGAGTAAGGAATACTAAAAATAAAAGGGAAAAGAAAGTATTTGTTGACTGGTGGAAGAGGAAAAGTACAGGAAAAGCATCATCATCAGGAAGATGCAGCTTTTTCTAGCTTTGAACGATGGCCCATCAGTATATGGCATTCTGTCCATGAGCTTTCCTTGTTTGGGGGACACCATGTACTCACTCCATGAACAGTACGTGGGAAGTCTTGAACGAAGGATCTTGCAGCCAGAGAGACCTTTCCAAACAGAGAAATTGTTGCTGCTACTTCCCATCTTAACCTCTTCAGTGGCTTATCTTTCTTAAGATAAAGGACTAACACTTTCAGTATCTTCATCATCACTGCCTTGCTTTTCTCTGTACTCTGAGCTTCTTACAAGTGGTTCATTTAGCTTCAAACACACATTTTACTGTCTCCTCCTCATTTCTCCCTTTACCTTCCCCAAGAATGTGAAGCCAATATGATTCCCGTCAGATGAAGTACTCTTTGGCTTTTTTTTTTTTTTCCCTGTCCTCTATGGGTACTTTTTATTGCCATGGTCAAGTTCTTATCCACAAGACAATTGTTGACAATTTCCTAATCTATAATAAAAACTTTATAATAAATCACATTCCTACCTCTTTCTTACAGAATGCCTTTTTTTTCTTATCTCTTCAAGTGTTGCCTACATGGTTCTCCAACACCTGAGTTAGTCACCTGGGCCACCATACCTTGCTCTGTGACTCTGGGCCATGGTAGCCTGGAGCAGCGTTGTTACCTGGCATTTGTAACTGTGTTAACCTAGCTGAGTGCTGTTTATCAGGATACTGCAAGCTAATTTTTTGATACTTGCCTTTCTGAAGGAAATCAGAAGGAATTTACTTCATTGAAGGGCTTTATTTGCATAAACTGCAGAGGTTTGTAGAATATGGAGGTGACTGCAGGTGAAATAGAGAAATGGTGCCAGTATAGGAAATGTGCTTGTAGGGCTTAGCTTCCTGATCAAAGGGGTATCATGATTCTGTTTCTAAGAATAGTATTCACTTCATAAGGTTTGTCTGAAATGACATATTTATGTTCAGTATGGTGTATTAAGAATAATTTCTGACTTGATTAAAAAAAGGAACCCTCCCGTATGCTAGTAGTTGTGTTTTTAGTAGCTGTTGACTGAGAAAATACGTAATAGCAAAAACCTACTATAAAAATTTTAAATAAGTTTTTTTAATATAAAAGCATTCTCACATTCAGAAAGTATACATATGTGGAAATTATGGCTTATAGAGTTTATAGACAGCTTGACTTCTTGCTTTGTGAATACTCTCAGGGAGGTTCCGGTCTCAGGGTCAGTGGCTCATTGTCACTTTAGAATATAGAGGGGAATTTTGTTTGAAAATCTGAGCCACGGTTGAAATTTTGGAAGGACAAGGAAGTTCCTTCTCAACATCCTCCAGGAACACCAGTTGCCTATTTTATGCCGGGCAATGTACTTTATACTAAGACTGGGCTGGTAAGCAGTCTCAGGGATTAGTATATGAATATTTTTAAAGATTATATTTTCAGATATATAAGCATCATTCTTAGGGCCATATTCCTGTTTTTTAGGATAAAATTTAGTAGGTGATTTTCATGCAAGTATATACCTACAGTAATCTCTGTTATGGCCTGTCTTCTATTACAAGAAATTACACAATAAATCTTTATGGTTTCTCAGGTCAGTTTATTTTCTTTAAAGGAAAAAAACCCTGAAAACAAAACAAAACCAACCAATCCCTCAGCATATATGTTAAGTTTAAGGGAACACTGAAGATAAGCCTGTATTACATTTAGAGTCTTTAAAAAATATCAGGATAGTTTTTGTATAAATCAGACAGTCCTGAATTTAATGTTTGTCCTTTCATTTCTCTCATTTATGTTGTATTTGGTTGTCAGAGAATCTGGGCATGTTTGGGGTTGGGAGACATCTAAGGTGACTGTTAGAGGTGGATATTTTATCTTAGATTAGTGGTGTATAAGGAAAGGTAGGGCCATATCTCCCCGTTCACAGTCTATTATGTAGGATGACAGTTGAAGAACCACAAGGTTGTCTGGGAGCCCTGGTCACACAGTAATTGAGAATGAAAAGGTGCATACACTGAAGCCCTTCCTGATAGCCATCTAGTTAGATCACTGTAGGGAGCCAGGAAGAGCATGGCTGAAGGTAAGGGATCTGCAGAGCCAGTTGAAAAACTGCAGACTCATTAGTATATTTGCATCCTTGTGTATATGTTCATGTTGCAAAGGAGTCAGTGTAGTGCGATGAAAATATTGGAGAGCAGATCAGAAGACTGGGTTTTCCTGGTCCTATTCTTCCGTGAGCATTTACACTCTCTGTGCCTCAGTTTTCACGTCAGCAAATTGAACCAAGTGGACTGAGTGGTACCCGATGTTGTTTTTACTTTAAGATACTATAGTCTATGGGTTGTCTAAAAGTCTCTAAGTAGCTTTCACAATTTTTAATGGAAATTACATGATTAATAAATTATACAAAGTTGTCTTCCCTTGTTATGTTTGGTTCAAGTTGTTTATTTTGTGGAAGTATAAATGTTATTCTGTGACTAAGATCTGATGTTTGAACTTTGTAGCCTAATGTGCTCAGTAATTTGATCCATAGCAAAGTTACATAACCCTTCTAAAGATCCAGTATTTTTATTTAGAGGATAAATTGCTGTGTATTAGAAGCGTCATATTAACGAGCCCATTCAAAGTAATGGCCTTAAGCACTAGAAACTATGTTGGCCGATCTAAATGTATAGTTAAGAATTGCTTATTTATGGGGCACCTGGGTGGCTCAGTGGGTTAAGCCTCTGCCTTCGGCTCAGGTCATGATCCCAGGGTCCTGGGATCGAGCCCCACATCGGGCTCTCTTCTCAGCAGGGAGCCTGCTTCCTCCTCTCTCTCTGCCTGCCTCTCTGCTTACTTGTGATCTCTGTCTGTCAGATAAATAAATAAAAAATCTTAAAAAAAAAAAAGAATTGCTTATTTGGCTTCATGATGTATCTCAGATGGGAATAGTCCTCTTTTAGTCAGGGTACACTGCTAGTAGAATTTGCTTTTGACCATCCTAGAAATAATTTTAATTCTTAAAACTGGTTAATTTGCTCTTATCATTAAAGAAGAAAATCTTCTCCATTGAGCTTTAAAGGAAAAAAAAACCCAAACTTTACTGATTTCCCAGGGGAAAAAAAAAATCGTCTCTTGCCTTTATAATGTATTTTTTTTAAGATTTTATTTATTTATCTGACAGAGAGAGAGAGAGATCACAAGTAGGCAGAGAGGCAGGCAGAGAGAGAGGGGGAAGTGGGCTCCCTGCCCAATGTAGGGCTTGATCCCAGGACCCTGAGATCATGACCTGAGCCAAAGGCAGAAGCTTAACCCACTGAGGACCCAGGTGCTTGCCTTTATAACGTATTTTTAAGTTTTTCCCCTTTTTAATAAATATTTCACATGCACAAAAAGAATACATAACACCTGTATATAAGACATAAAGAATGATTTTTAAAAATCTAGGTATTCCTACTCAGCTTCGGAAGTGGAATGTTCAAGTTGCCTGTGTGACCTCCCTTTACACCTGCCCTCTGCTTTTCCCAGTCTTGCATTTTGTGGTAATCACTTAGCACAAGTGATAACTAATACACTCTTGCTTTTTTTCCCTCACTCTTACTTTTTTTTTTTAAATAGTTTTACCATAGATGTATCTATCTCTACATAATTTACTATTTACTTTTGCATGCCTTGGAGCTCTATCTTAATGTTGTCATCTGCTGTGTAACTTCTGTGACTTGCTTTCTTCCCCCATCTCATTATATTTGTGTTATCCATATTGGTGTATGTAACTCATTTTTAAAAGATTAACATTTCCTTTATTATCTATATATTTTTCTACTTTTTATTTCTGTGCCTTTCACATTTATCGGTTACGGTGCTTATATTTTTCGATGGAGTCAAATCTGTTTTTTCCCTATTGCTTCTAGGCTTCACCATCCATATAGTGAATAATAATAATAATAATAATAATGGTAGTGATAATAAGAATAATAGCAAATACTCACATACAGATGTTACTTGTTTTTTTACCATTTGTGCCAGCCGCTAGTTTAAGTATTTACTGTTTACATATATTAAATTATTTAATGATCATGGCAACTTAATCAAGGAGGTAGCATATTATCACAAGAACTCATATATGGAGATTAGGGCCTGAGGTGCAAGGCATTCAGTGATTTGAATGACTATGATTTAAATCTTGGCCTTCTGGCTACTGAGTTTATGCTCTTAATCATTGCAGTATAGTGACTCCTATGTAGTCTTTTCTTTTAATTCTGTTTTTCCCATTTAACTTTTAAGGTATTAAAGTGTTTTTGTGACTTTTAAAAAAGAATGACCCTAGTGTCATCCTTAAGTTGGTTCTCCTGCACAACACCAATTGTTTAAAGTCATGTTACAGTTTAATTTACTTCATGGTTAGACCATGACTTTTTCATGCAGGTTGTTTAAAATTCTCTGGGATATATTATTGTTTCCCCCCTCCATTAAAAGGAAAAAGAGTATCTTTTAAAAATTATTTTTCTAAAATCTTTCAGTTTTTTACTTTGGTATGTGGTTTGGAATTGATTTCATTGATTTCTTGGGCCAGTTTCTTCATTTTTTAGATAATGGCATCCTTTTAAAAAAAATTATTTCTTGACTTTAAATGAACCACTTAATCTTCCTGAGCCTTGGATTTCCCAACTAATTTGCATCTGTTTGGTATAATTATTTCATTAACCAGACATATGTAATTGCTAATCAGAGTCTCCTTTCAGTGTAAAGTAACCAAGGACAATTGTGAAGAAAAATAATTAAATAAAGGGAAGTTCTTGAGAGTGGTTGGAAACTACTGATTTTCCCCAACCCCTCAAATTGCAGAACAAAAAACTTCAGTATAGAGAGTAAAATCCCTTTTGACTGTAATTATCTGTGCCTTAGTTTCTTGTATAACTTTTTTCCCTAGATGGCTTAATTTCCTAATTTTATTTTTCTCTTACATTGTGAGTTTATGATGTTTTCAAGTTTTTCCAAGGTCTTGGATAATCTCTTACTATCCTTTATTTAAACATGCTGAAATTTCTTTTATCTTGTAAAATAAACAAAAGCCTACTCCACTTGCCATTATCCTCTCTGACCAAGTTGTTTTACACGTTGTTTATGTCCTTGCTGTCTTTATTTGCTGTCCATCCAAAAATATGTGTTAAGCCCATGCTACATGTCAAGCACTAACTCATCTAATCTCTGGGGATGCAGTATGAGCTAGAGAGACTAGGGACTTCCATTCTCAGTTTGCAACAGGCATGGCCTATTGTAGAAGGAGTGAGAAGACCATTTTGTGGTAGGAGAAGGAGGGAGGATGGTTAGAGTTGGTGGCAAAGAAGGTGGTGAGATCATATGGGGCTTTTAGACCACAATGAGAAGCTTAGGTATTATTGTACATGATGGAAGCATTAGCAGGTTTTAAGCAGTCAGTGACAAGATCTGATTTGCATTTTGAAAATAATCAGTCTGACTGCTGTGCAGAAAATGGCTTGTAGGGGCCAAATGGAAGCAGGTAAACCACTAAGGGCTAGTTTAGTTGATAATGGTTTGGACCAGAGTGCTAATGGCAGAACTGATGGACTGGATGTAGGGTCCAAGAGAATGAAAAGAACTATCCATGCTCCTCCACTGAAACTGCTTTGATTGGAGCCGTTAATGGTGTTAACGTTAAATTAAACCCAATGAACTCAATTTGGTCTCTATCTTCAGGGCATTTGATACATTGACCATTCACTTCTAGAAATGGTCTTTTCTACCAATTTGTAATATTGTTATTGTTATATATATGATCCTAAACAAATTAATTAAATTATATGTGCCTTAGTTTCTTCACTTGTAGAATGGCAGTACGATTGTTCCTACCACATAGGTTGTTGTAATTGTCAAATGAGACAATATATGTAGATAACTTAGTTCAGTGCCTTCCACAGAGTTCATTCACAGTAAATGTTAGCTAGCAACACCCTTATCATTGTCCTAATTATCATCATCATTAGTATTTTGGGATAACACCTTCCTTGACCTCCCCCTTCTTTGGCCAGTGCTCCTTCTTGGCCTCCTTTGCTAATTCTTTCTCCATCTCACCAATAAATGTTGAGTTTCTGCAGAGCTCTGACATTTTCTTTTCTCGTTTTACACATTTTCTGAGGCAATCAGAGTTACTCCATGGCTTCAGTTCCATTTGTATAAAATTAACTCCCCATACATCTACCCATAAGCCAGATCTGTTTCCTAAGTCACAGTCCTCTGTATCACTTGCTTCTGTATTATATCCATTTGGATGGCAGTGTCTTAGGCACCTTCAGCATGTCAAAAACTAAAGAGTTTTTTTCCTTTGCCCTCTTGTTTCCTAACTTACTAAATGGTATTACCATTTGCACAGTTGCTTGAGCCAGAACTGAAGTCCTCCTAAATTTTTTTCTTATTCTCATGTGCTGTATCAAGTGTTGGCCTAGAATTATGTAATAGCTTCCTCGTTAGTCTCACTGTTCCTGGGCTTATGTCACCACCATCCATTTTACAGTGACTACTCTTTCTTTTTAGGATGGTGTTCCGTATTCTTAAAACGCCTTCCAAGATTTGCTTCTGCTTATTTTGTTAGCCTCCTCATCTCCCTCCTGTACTCCTTACCTATACCTTCTAGCCCCACTCTGCTTTCCTCACCCCTGCAGGCTGTTTTCTTTTTTTTTTTCTAAATCTAGAAGAAATCTTTTTTTTTTTTTTAAGATTTTATTTATTTATATGATAGAGATCGCAAGTAGGCAAAAAGGCAGGCAGAGAGAGGGGCAAGCAGGCTCCCCACCGAGCAGGGAGCCCAATGCGGGACTCAATCCCAGAACCCTGAGACCATGACCTGAGCCACCCAGGTGCCCTGGCTGTGTTCATTCTTATCTCAGGGCCACGGCTTATCGCTGTCTTTGTCGGGGATACTTGTTTCTTCATTCTTGATGTGGGCCACACAATCTTATCTCTTATTCTTAATTTAAATGTTACTACCTCCAGGAAGGCTTTCTTATGCTCCCCCACCCAAACTAGACTTCTTTCCTCTGTTCTATAGGATTTTATGCCCCCTTTGTTTTTCCTGGGTCCTTATTGCACTTGCAAATAGTGTCCTCACTAATACAGAAGCTTCACAGAGGCGGGTCCATGGCCTGTTGCTCCCCACTTTGTCCCCAGCATCTGTTTCTCAGAGAGAGGAAAGGGTGAGTGCAACGTGGCTTGCCCAGTTTGGGAAGTGAGAGGCCTTGTAGCTGAGTTTCATGTGTGTCTTTGTTAATATTTTAGGGTGATAAAGGGGAAGAAGAGAAAAGTTTAGGTTTACTATAGTTTAATTTTCTGACCCCAGTGACCACAGGGTAGAGAGGGGAAGAAGCATCAGAACTGGAGGGGGCTGAAGCAAGAAGTGGCACCCTGGGGTTGAATTCTTTTCTCTGAGTGAAGTAGCACTCAGAATCTCCAGGGCAGTGCCCCTAATTTTCCATGTTTGCCTGTGTTTTTCCAAAAGCCAGCCATGGCAGTGCTTCCCCAGTCGTTGGTATGCTAGGCATGAGCATTGCCTCAGAATCCATGCATAGTCTGGCTTCCAGTGCCAGAAGTGCTTGCCAGAGTTAACTCTTGGCTCCAGATATACTGTGCCAGTAAGTGCCTTCTACCTGTGACTTACCTGGTCTCTGCCTTGGCGCTGGTTCAGAATCCTGGCAGGAATCTGCTGGATTCTCTCCCACTAGCTCCCAGGAACAGTGTTTGCACGTGAGATGAGTTGGGATTGGCCTTTCCTCAATACATTCTTTCTGCACTTAGTCTAGCTGAAGTATTTCAGAGTGCGTTTATCCTGTTTCAGTTTCCAGTGTGGATGCATGTTCATTTTCCTCTATATTCTCTTTTAAAAGGTATTTATTTATATTGCCACCTTTATTTGTGTGGTGGTGGTGGTGGTGGTGTGTGTGTGGTGTGTGTGTGGTGTGTACGTGTATACACGTGTGCAGTCTCTATCTCCGCTTTTTAAAAATTCCCTCTATGCCATTTCTTTGTTTTGTGATTCTATATGGAGTCATTTTTTAGTAGATGCACTTAAATCATATATCTTTTGTGTTATCATGGACATAGTTGATGACATTCCTTGTCCTCTTGTTTTATCCTCTTTTTATGATCTTTTCCCCTTAGTTTTCAGTCTTTTGCCATACGATTTCTGTGTTGAATTTGCTTTTATATTTCATAGGGATTTGACAGGTTGACATATTTTAGGTTCTGTGACCTTGAAAAAGTGTTCAAAACCATCATTGAGCCTAAACTAATCTAATTATTAAATTAAAAAAAAAAGGATACGATAGCATTTGACTCTTCTCTGCAGGAAGAGTTTTGGATTCTTTTTTTTTTTTTTTTCCCTGTTGTGCCTTTGTTAACTAAAATGGGGCTGTAGATCCACATGCTTATTGTGGAATTGTTATTTTTATATGTTCTCCCTTTAAAGGATTATTTTTATCTTTTTCATTTAATTATATAACATCTGCATTTCGTGATTACCACCATACCTTTTATACCTCAGCTTTACAATTCTTAAGGATATTTTGGTTCATATATCATTTGGCTAGAGTCCATCCTTAAGGTCTTTTTTTCCCCCTGCATGCAGAATATATGCATGCGTATTTCTGGAGCTCTCCTGTTATCTGAAGGAATTACAGAGTGTTATAAAACATTTAGCCCTTTTTTGCAAAACAACATTTAATAAAAAGAATCCAATAAAACATAATTAGGAAGCTTCAAAATGCTTGTAGAATGACTGAAATGCAAATAAAGTGTAATTACGAAGTTAAAAAGTTGCTAGTATTCTGTTTAGAAGAAGAACTTAGGAGCAACAGAATTTATTGGCATTCAAATGACAAATTAATATCAGTCACAAGGCTAGTACTGGGATTTCAGTATCTCTGATGTTGTAGATAATTCTCAGTCATGATGCAAAATTAGTTATAAATCTGAGAACAGTTTTATTCTTTGAATGTGAGTGATATTGGCAGTTTTAGTTGAATTTCAATAATATTTTCTCTTATTGAGATGTTCAAATTAGAATTGACCAAAAGTTTACTTTGTCAGATTCCTGTTATATTAATACATTTGCCTTATGCATGCATAAAGCTAGATCACTCTATATGCTTGACTGAAACACTTGATTGCAAAACTTGAAATTTTTGTTTGTCAAAGATAATGATTTTTTTTGGCAGTCACTAAAACATAATTGCTGTAATAGAAAAATTAATCTCAAATTAATCGTAGCTGAGTTGTCTGCTAGAAAACTGCATCATTCTAACCCTGTGCAAAACTAAGCTAATTAAACCTTGCCACATATACACACACGTGCACACATACATGCACATGCTTTCTTTCACCTGTTGTCTCTATCTCTACATGATATTTCTTGCTTTTCCTCCTTGGAAATGGCAGTAAAATTCACTGAGCAGTCTGCTAATTACTTTCAAAAACATTATTTCATTTAACCCTTCCAAAACCTAATGAAATTAGTGTTTTGATAGAGTATGTAGGTAAGGAAACAGGATCAGAGAGAGTAACTAATTTGCTCAAGATTTATCAGCTGAGCTAAGTGATGGAGTCAGAATTTGAACCCAGTTCTGACTCTTTCCTATGTTCTACACCTCCTAGATACAACATAGGACTCTAGGCCTATGGGAGCTAGGACCTTATGCACAGAGACTGGGTCTTGGAGGTTAAAAATGAAGAGTTCATCCCTTATATGATGAGTATGTGGGTGGTGTGGTAAGGGTGGAAAAGGTGTGAGGGAAATGATCAAGAGTTGGCTATCATCAGAACATTTATTTATTTATTCAAAATATTCAAAATATACTTATTGAATGCCTGCTGGGGGTTAGTTGCTGTGTGAGATACTAGAGACAAAGTAAAGAACAAGAGAGTTCATGGAGCATATAGCATACCAGGGAGTGTTGATGACTGAAGTGTTATGCAAGTAGGAAAAGAAGCAAGCCTGGTTCCTCTTGAATGCCAGGAGAGATTGGCTGAATTTTTCCCTGTAGGTGCCAGTGAGCATGGAAGCACATGAAGCAGGGTATTGACATAGTCAAACTTGTGCAGCAGTAGGGAGGGTGGATGTGAGGGGAGTCAGGTTAGAGGCAGGAAGACCAGTAAGAGGCCAATACTGTATATTAGATGAAAGGTCAAAAGAAAAGGATCTATTTGAGCAGTATCTTGGAAATAAATCTGGCAGCATGTAGTGTCAATTGGATATGAATGCTTAAAGTAGAACGTGACTGGGGATGACTCCCAGGTTTGAAGTTTAGTGGCTGGGAGTAGTTTTTAACAGAAACAGGAATACAGAAAGAATAACAAATTAGTAAAGAAAGAAACAAATTGAGCTTGCCAGTTATAAATTGGTAAAGAGACAAATTAATAGTTTGAGACACATGTGGGATACCCAAATTCTTCTTCTTCTCCCTTTTATTTATTTATTTTAAGCGGGGCTTGAACTCATTTCTTTGAGATTGAGACCTGAGCTGAGGTCAAGAGTCCAACTCTTAACCAACTGAGCCAGCCACGCACCCCCCAGACTTTTTTTTAAAAGATGATTTAATCACCTAAAATTAATTAAAAAAAACCCACTAAGGGACAAAGTAGAACATTTTACGAATTATTTTATTTCTTTCACTAGATGATCACATTCATGGCTTCGTTTCTCTCCCAAAGGATAGTTGATGGAGGCCATTAAAGATTTATCTTTCAGTGTAATAGGACTTCATTTTCATAAAATTTTCCTTTATCTACTCCATCAGATTCAAACCATAACTCATACCATCATGAGAATTTTATTTCATAATTTTTGTACTTCCTGCAATAGAAAGTAATTTTGGAGGGAGGAATGCTAAAATTTTAGTACCAGAGCAAATATTTATTTGCAGTTTCCAGTGCTAACACTTTGTTTTCCTGGAATGGTGGCAAAGTTCTAACTTAGAACATTTGAAACATGGTTTAAGGACACATATTTTTAGGCATTATATTCAACTCATTAAAAATAGTCTTGTAGTGATAGATATAGATACTGTAGTTTATAGTCCCAGGCGTAGGATTTAGTCAGCCTACATTAGCAAGTTTTTCTTTAGATGAAATGGTCTGTTGAAGCATTCCATCTTTTTTGCACGTATAAGCTTTATTTTTATGAAAAACCTGTACATAGTTCTTGGTACATGGGAACTTAAGATGAAAAGCAGCCGCCTTCAACTCCACCCCTCCCCATCTCTGTCTTACTCTTCTGGAGTAATGTTTTTAAATCAAGCTGGTAGTTCCCTAATTTTAGTCAATATAGTTTTAGCACTACTTCTTGATTCATCTATTTTATACGGTATCAGTCATGAAAAGTAAGGATGTATCTTGGCTCTTTCTTCTCTAGTCTGTCTACCACTGTTTACTGTTCTATATTACTTTAAAATTTCCCTATTGTTCACTTTTGTAACAATAAATAATATATTTGCTCATCAGCTTGTGATAGGCGACGTGCCAAGCAGTTGTGACACAGATTCCAAGGAGAGTGACTTAAATAAACAGCAGTTTATTTTTCTCCCACAGTAGCCCACTGTAGGTGATAGACCACAGTTGGATGGATTGGTGAATAGCTTTGCTTCATGACCTGTTGAGTCTGCCTTCCCCCTCAAGTAGCTTCCATCTCAGGGTCCAGGCATGCTGCTACAGTTGTTGCTGTTCCCCAGAGCAAGGGCATGGCTGAAGTAGTGGCTTTGTCTCTAAAGGAGGAGATGCGATCTTATATTCCATTGGCTCAAACTGAGTATCCTGGTCTCAGGCAAGGGAGACTGAGAAATGTAGCTGTGTATTCAGCTGAAATTTCAGAGGGTTCTCTTACTAACACAAAGAAGGAAGAATGAATTCCAAGGGTCAATTAGCATTTTCTAGTCTAGTGTATCTCCTGACTACTTTATGAGATGAGGGTCCTGGTACTCGTACCCCTTCCTCTACCTTTTTTTCTGGCCTTCTCTACATTTCGTTAGCTACATAACTTTTCTTTTTTCTTTTAAAATGTGATGTTACTAGTGTTTACCTTCTCTTCTGAAACCACATCCAAATCTCTGCATATAGGTGATCTTTAAAAGTGTATATTGTTAATTCCATACCTGTTATTCACTTATTATTTACTTTCAGATCAAAAAAGTGATCTATTGCTATAGTTCCTTCTCCTTAGATCCAATGATCTCTGTTCCAAGGGAAAGGATATATATTTTTCTAGCATCATGGCAAATGGATTTTTTAAAAATTTTTTCATAGATTGATTAAAGTCAGGGGACTATATTTCTAAGGTCTGCATCTGGGCACAGACCTATTTATTCAGTAAGAGAAGCAGCACTGAAAAGGGAGCTTTCAGTCATTTCAGGAAATGAGATCTTCATATTCATTTTATTGTGGAACTACAGGAACTACTCAGTTTTATAACTGAGTGAAAGCTTTATTCTTGAAGAGTTGGGGCCCATTTGTTATCTCCAGGTGATCCAGGGTGAAGTAGATCTTTCCTAGCCTTTAATATCTGAATATGAGAGGAGAGCCATGTTTTCTGACCAAGGTGAGAATATCTTTGGGGTATTTAGGGATGAGAGAGATTCTGGGCTTTTCAAGATGGTCTCATTGTCTTTGACATTGGATTTCTCATCCTTCCAGACCCTGTTATTTTCCCAAACAAGGACAGCAGTCTGGAACGCAAAAGTTCCTGCCCTTGGGAAATTTTTCCTGTGGTAGAAGAGATTTAACACAGACTTCAGTTCAAATCCTGGCTCGATCATTTACTGACCTTATGACCTCAAACAAATTGTTCTCTGAATCCGAGATTCTGCTGGAACACATAATCCCCAAATCCCAATGGCTTAAAACACTGAAGGTTTATTTCTTGCTTGTATTGCATGTTCATTGTCAGATGGGGGACTCTGCCCCATGTCTTCTTACTCCAGGATCATGGTTAATAGAGCAGCCAACATCCAATTATAGAACATTGCTGGTCACTGTTGGAGAGAGAAAGTTCTGGAGAGTCTCACAGTAACAAGTACAGTGGCTTAGAAGTGACACACATTATCATTTATGTTCACAACTTATTGCCCAGAACCAATGACATGTGGTCTCACTCAATCACAGGGGCCAGGAAGTGCATTGCTAACTTGCCTGAAAAACAGAGAGCCAGAAATGTTGGGCAAATAGGACTAATCTGTGACATGTAGGAATGCTTCCCTCAGGGTCGATAAGAGGATGGATGTATACCCACATACAAAATCACCTAGTACAGGGGCTCAAAAATGATTACCATTAATAGTAATATCAAGTAAGATGTATGCATGCAAAATAGTTGAATAATATTTTAAAATGCCACTAAAGATTCTTTCTTGTAAGCTACTATTATTATGATGTTTATGAAAGTGCCTGTAAATTAGGACACTCTGCAAATGCAAGCTGATGTTATGCAGTAGACGTTAGAAGATGCAGCATTAGACGACATCTTCAGGGTTGGAGCTAGAGCTTTACGTGGTTGAAGTTGTAAGAGTAGGTGAGATCTGTAAGAAAGAGATTCAACCATGAGGAATACAGAGGGCACTGAAGAGATATGTCTGGAGCAAAATCTGTTTGAAAATCAAAAGCAAATACAATGTGAGATACAGAAGTGATTTCCAGGAAGGGAGGAAGAAAATGATGCTGTGTAGTATCATAGAAAAAGTCAAATGGAGAATGTTTTCTTTTTTTTAAATAATTTTTAAAAAAATTTATTTGAGAGAGATCACAAGTAGGCAGAGAGGCAGGCAGAGAGAGAGAGGGGAGGCAGGCTCCCTGCTAAGCAGAGAGCCTGATGTGGGGCTTGATCCCAGAACCCTGGGATCATGACCTGAGCCGAAGGCAGAGGCGTTAACCCACTGAGCCACCCAGGTGCCCCGAGAATGTTTTCAATAAAGAAGGTCAACTATATAAAATGTCATAGGGCAACAATGACGTTCAGTTCTGCAAATTCCATGGGTGGGTATTAACAAATAACCAGTAGAGAATGTTACTTAAGAGAGGGATAATAGTATTAATTTAGAGGTGACTGTGTGCCACATTCTCCTGTAGTAGCAGGCTTGCAAGGAAGCTGTTCCATGTTTACAGCTGAGATTTTCAAAGCTCAGAGCAAAACTTCACATGAAACCTAACTAGTCAGTGAGAAAGTTTGGATTTGAACTCACATACTAGAAAAGCAAAACAAAACTGTACTGTGTAAACACAACAAAATGAAACAGTCATACTGAAAAATTCTGAAGGCATTTTTTGTGGTAATCAAAAATGATTTATGTGGGTTTTGCTTTCTTGTTGTTGGCACTTTTTAAATATTGAGAAAGACTGTTTAGATGAAACACATATATAATGTAGAGGCTATGAGCTGTGAAATCAATGTACATTTTAGAAGAAAAAGATTTGTGTTTTATATTGGAGATAGAAGTCATAAAATATTACTGTGAGAATGAACAAATCCCTGTATTTATTTATTTATTTATTTATTTATTTATTTAAAGATTTTATTTATTTATTTGACAGAGAGAGAGACACACATTGAGAGAGAGAACACAAGCATGGGGAGTTGGAGAGGGAGAAGCAGGCTTCCCACCAAGCAGGAAGCCAGAGGCGGGGCTCCATCCCAGGACCCTAGGATCATGGCCTGAGCCGAAGGCAGATGCTTAACGCTTAACGATTGAGCCACCCAGGTGCCCCAAATCCCTGTATTTAACTAGGTGCTTTTCACAACAGGAATCCTGAAAAAAATAGCATTTAGTAAAGTTGCAATTAACATCAGAAGGTGGACTTTTGTCCATAATTCTATTTTAACTATACTGTTAGTATACCCTAATTGACACAGTGTAACCTTTGCATTGTCAGTATTAGGTGCAATTCTTTATGTCCTTTTTCTTACTTTTTATGTGAATTGAATAATAGAGAAAATATAGATGCTGCAGTTTGTAGACAAGAGGGATTTTAGCCTAATATTTTCTCCAGTTGGCTGTCTGACCTTTGGTAAGTCTCTTTATCTCTGTTTTGCTGTTTACAGAATAAGAGGTTTGGATCAGTTCATTGTTTCTTCCACTTTTTTTTTCCACTGAGATACACATGATGGGTGATGTTTCATGAACAACATACTCACAGTCATACGGCAGATTGTGATTATAGACTTGAGGAACAGATGGTCTAGGCTGCACTTCCCTGGTGTGAGTTCTAACTCCACTCTTCTCTCTCCCACTCAAGAATTCATGTCAGAAAACAAAATGAGGGTGACATTGTTAAAGAGATAGCTCTAAATACATCCTAGTTGTTTTCTTAAAAACCTTATTTTCATACTTCGATATCTAAAGTTTTAATTTTTAATAAATTACGTGTGAAACACCTCATAAATAATATTTTACTTGTGGTGGGTGATGACTTCATGTTCAAAATTTGATGTATTAGGTGTTCTCCAAAGAATTTTTTTCCAGTTCTAAATCTATTTAATGATACAATTCTGTTACCCTCAAGCATTTCCAAAAGGTCTAATTCTTTCCAAAACATCTAGTTCTTTGGCAGGCTTTTATTAGTAGAAATCACATGAATTAATAATGCCATGTATATGATATAGGTTGAAAAATGTTGAATTTATCAACAAGTTAATTTTCCTTTTCTAGATAGCAGTAATTCAAAATTTGTTTTCTTTTCCCTTAGTAGGACATAGACTTTTGTGTATTTCAAAGATTGGTGGTGAGAAAATTGGGTTGTAGCACCCTGATCATTACTTTCAGAAATCTGTCATGACTATCCTCTTCCCTTTGATAAAATAGTTTAAAATTTTGCATTTGTCCACAGACTAGAAGAAATAGAAAATGTACTAATTATCTCGAGAAGTAGTAAGAAGTCTAAAGAGACTGCTGATACTATTTTCTAACCATGCGTTGTTTCTTAAACATTATGGGATGAATTATACATGTATTTCTCTGTTCATGTTCATATATTCCACAAATATTTATTGACTATTTACTGTGCTGTTGCCCAGCAATGTGCCAGACTAGCAGTTCTTAAAGTGTGGGCTGATGACCCTTGGAGTCTCTGAGACCCTTTCAAGGGAATCACAAAGTGAAAACTGTTTTCATACTAAGATGTTATTTTCCTTTTTCATTGTGTTGACATTTGCAGTGATGTTAGAAAAGCAAAAGTGGGTAACACTGCTGGTGTCTTACTGTGAATCAAGGTGGTGGCAACAAACTTTATTAATAGTCATTCTATTCTTTATTAATATACACATGGAGGGAAAAGCCATTTTCACATAAGAATGTCCTTGATGAAGTAGTAACATTTATATTAATTTAATTAAATCTTGACCTTCAGTACATATCTTTGTAACATTCTGTGTGAAGTAAGGGAAATACACTTTTATAAAGGGCTTCTAAATGCCAAAGAACAGTGGTTGTCTCCAGGCAAAGCGCTTGTGTAGTTGTTTGAAACACAATTTTACTTGACGGAATGACCAACAGACAAACTGTGGTTGTTTAGACTTGGATATTTGTCATGCATTTTCTTAATAAATGAAGTGATTCTTTCACTTTAAGGAAAACAGTTGTCAGTATTAGTTGGCAATGGTAAATTCGAGCTTGCAAGGTAAAAAATAAAATTTTGGAAAACTTATGTTTACCTCTGTGAGCTTGTTTGACAGCTTCTCAGTACTTAAAGACTCTTCTGGTGAAATCAGTGGTGATATTAATGAATATGATTTTTGATATTGATAATGAAATTTTGATTGATATTGATAATGAAATGTGTCAACTTATGAAAGATCTGCATAAGCCAGTAAACCAATATTTTTTAAGTGAACATTGCATGATGTTACAAAATCATGCGGTCAGAGGATCCTTTCAAAATGCAAGATAGAAAAAGAAATGAAATCTTGGCATTTGCGACGACGTGGATAGGACTAGAGGGTATTACGCTGAGTGAAATAAGTCAGTGAGAGAAAGACAAGTATCATATGATCTCGCTGATATGAGGAAGTTGAAAGGAAAAAATGAAACAAGATGGGTTCGGGAGGGAGACAAACCATAAGAGACTCTTAATTTCACAAAACAAACTGAGGGTTGGGGTAGGGGGGAGAGGGTGGTTGGGTTATGGACATTGGGGAAGGTATGTGCTATGGTGAGTGCTGTGAAGTATGTAAACCTGGCGATTCACAGACCTGTACCCCTGGGGCTAATAATACATTATATGTTAATAAAAAATTAAAAACAAAAGCAAAATGCAAGATAGAGCATTAAGTTTTAATGTAATTGTATGAAACTTTTATTGATAATAGTTTCAGACTATCATTTGCTGAGTTTTTGATGTAGTATCAAAGAAAAATATCTACAATTCTCTGAAAAACTTACTAAAATATTCCTCCCTTTTCTAACAACACACCTGAGGCAAGATTTTATTCGTATATATAGTTAAACCAAAAAAACATATCACAACAGATTGAATGCAGAAGTAGACATGAGAATTCAGTTGTTTTTTGTTAAGCCAGCTATAAAAGAGATTTGCAAAAATAAAAATTCATGGTTTGGATAATGCAGTTATTTTTCACTAAAAATGTCACTTAAAATATATTTTTTAGTTGTTGTTTTTAATGGAATAAGCAAATATTTTAAAAAATCACTCAGTTTTAATTTTCGATATAGTAAATGTTGATAGGTATAACCATATAAACAAAAGACCTCTTGAGTCCTTGATAGTTTTTAGGAGTGTAAAGAGATCCTGAGATCAAAAGTTTAAAAATGGCTAACCCCAGATATAAGATATATAGATATGTTTTTTTAATTTATTTAAGCAGCTTTTTTTAGTTCCCAACACCCCCATATCCCTGCCACTCCCTCTCCCAAAGTTAGAAGGCAGCTGTGCTCACCACTATACCACCAACGCCCTCCCCCAAAGTTGGAAGCAATATTTCTTTCCCTGGGGGCACCTGGGTGGCTCAGTGGGTTAAAGCCTCTGCCTTTGGCTCAGGTCATGATCCCAGGATCCTGGGATCGAGCCCCACATCGGGCTCTCTTCTCAGCAGGGAGCCTGCTTCCACTTCTCTCTCTGCCTGCCTCTCTGCCTACTTGTGATCTCTGTCTGTCAAATAAATAAATAAAATATTAAAAAATATATATATATATTTTTTTTTCCCTGCAATTCCATGTATTTTATTTCTACCCCTGTTAAGGTATTTAGGGCATGTGTTATGTTTCCATCTAGGCTAGTACATTTTTTGAGAGCGCAGACTATATCTTACATCTCTGCATATTCATTTCCTTTTAACACATTGTTTTCCATAGGAACTTATGCACATGAACTGAGTAACTTTTACAAATTCCTTATCTTAAAAGTGTGATCTCTAAACGGTTTGGAAGATTGATTTAGATTTCTGAGTAACCAGAATTCTGGCTGTTTCTTACGACAAATACAAACAGATATTTGCTTAACAAAAGGGGGATGCCCAGTTCTAGCTAATGGCCTGTTGGTTGAAAGAAGTAAATGACTGAACAATTCATTCCACAAACATTAGCTAAACATAAACTGTACTGGGCACTGTGCTGATAAGAACAATATTTTTACAGAACTTTATAGTAGACATTTAGATTAGCAATTCCCAAATGCTGGCCCATGATGAAGTTTCTTCTTTTCATAATGAAATGAGAAAGACAACAATAATGAAAAATAATTTCCACATGAAACTAAATATATTCTATTCAGAAGATTGTTTTCCTCGTTCTTGGTGTTAACAGTCTTTCTTCTCTGATACTATGGTGAGATTAGGGTTTGGAACTTTGTTTTTATTTTGTCCTTCTTCGACAAAATTCAAATTTGTCAGCTCTCTGTTGACCCCAGTGGTTATCAGGGGATATTTTACTAGCCTGTGGAAAACCACTGATGTAGACATTCCTTTGGCATTTATTGGAAAGAGACATTTGACCTTTAGGTTTGACACTTTAAATCCACTAGGACAATCAGCTCATTTTTTTCTGGAGCTGATGAACAACTTTGTGAGTTCTCTGGATTCCCTGTTTATACTGTCTTTCTTTGGCAGTTTATTGTTTAACTGCAAGGAAAAAAGTAAAAGGAAATAAAAATAAACTCAAACCAAAAAACTAATTTTAGCCAACTTTTTGGAGGGCAGTTTTGGGAGGAAAAAAGATGGAGAAATATTTTTTTTTTTTTTTTTTTACCAAAATAGAGCATTTGAATTATCTTTGGATCTCAAGTCAGATTGCATTTTCTACTTCCTACCTCTTTATAGGAACTGCTAATTCCTGTGAAAGAACCACCCAGTTTTAATTCAAATTATCATCTTTAAGCACCATTAGCAGTTGAGATGGCAGAGAAGTCAAGGTGGGAAATGGTGATCCATGGAATCAGTCATGGATGTAGTCATTCTCTCACTCAATACATCATGGCTGTTGGGCGCCAGGTACTGGGATACAAAGATGAGAAAGAGACCATCCCTCTGCTTAGGAACTGTATAATCTAGAAGAGGAAGACAGAGACATAAGCAATCAGTGCCCTGAAAATTGTTGTAAGGGATATGATCACATGTTTGGTCCCTCAGTGGGGACCAGAATGGGAGAGGTTAGGAGTGGCAACAAGGAGAGTAAAGATATGGAATGAAGAGAGATGTGGAGGTTTTTCTATGGTCAAAATCATTTGAGAGGCACCAGTTGAGACAAGTTAAGCAAGTATTTAATAGAAAGCCTCTTGGATTCTTTTTATTGGCTAACATTTCCACAACTAGTTGACTACAGACTTGTTTGAAAGTGTATCTCCTGTTTCCCAGAACAGCGGTTGGGAAACCCTGAAATATGCATTGGAGAATCATCGAAAAGTTTTAATCAGAAAATTAGACAATTATGTATTCTAATTCTTTTAAAAAATATTTTATTTATTTATTTGACACAGAGAGAGGGAAACAAGGAGGGAGAGTGGGAGAGGGAGAAGTAGGCTCCCCACAGAGCAGGGAGCCCAATTTGGGACTCCATCCCAGGATCCTGGATCATGACCTGAGCCGAAGGCAGATGCCTAACCTACTGAGCCACCAAGGTATAATTCTGTTCTTAATACATAGTGTGTTACTGCTCATTAGGTCTTGTTTAGCCAGGGTTTTAAAACACCAAATTATTTCCAAAATGATGTGTTGGATATTCTGGGAAATTAGAAAGATGCATAGGACATGTGTCTGGCATTAAAAACATAACATGTTGATTATTTATAAATGTTATTCTGCCATGTGGAATACCAAAGACAATACAAAAGTGAGGAAGTTGGGGACAAACTCAGAGAATTAGAGATTTGCTGAGTGGTCCTCACTCAGTGCTAATTTCCACAGGGTGTTTAATGCTAATTCTTTCCTCAAAGATTATCAGCCCTCAGATGCATGTGCTTCTCTTGCCTCTTTTTGGACTGCATTGTTTCTGGCTGGGGTCCTCACCCCGTGGCTTAGGGAGTATAAAAAGAAGAAAACTGCCAAACTAAAACTTCAGGTTTTTTTGGTGGGGGGTGGGCATGGCGGGTGTATGTAGCTATTGGCTTTTTTGGCCTCAAAAGTACTATATTATCAACATATTGAAGCTTTGGTATAGTCAAGGGAAGTCAATTCTAGGCATGTTTTGGAGATGTCCTAAAGGTGTGTCCAAGAAGTTGAGAGAAAAATTTTGAAAGTGAAAGAAAAGAGGGGAAGTTGCATCTGGTGGAACAGAGAGAGCAAATGCAGAAATCTGAGAATGTCTCAGACTGTGTTCTTCCCTAACGCCTTACTTGTTTCACTCAGTGTTAAGAGAGAGAATCTTCAAATATTCTTATTGAATTGATTGAATCCTTATGAAATGTTTATTGTCAGTCACATTATCTAGTAGGGACCCATAGAGTCAGAGGATTTAGAGTGAGCTGGTCCAGCCTCAGGCTCTTCATTGCCAGTTGTGTCATGGTCAAGAGCACTGGTCCTGGAGCCCCATGGCTTGTGTTCAAACCTGCTAAAGCATTCAGTCAGTTAAGTGAGGGCCCTGGGCCTCAGTGGCTCTAGGATTTTAGTCAAGTTACTTGACCTTCCTATACCTCAGTCTCTGCATCTAAAAATGGAAAATGATGTATGCATCTCATAAGACCCCCGGGCTTTAAAGAACTAATAAACTGAAGTGCTTAGAATAGTGCCTGCCACATGCTAAGGGTTTCATCAACGATTATCCTTAGGAAATCTTTATCTTACCATTTTTGTTAGGGTGATAATTTACTGTGGAAATTCATCAAAGAGTAGCAAGCTTTGTGGCTTCAAAAAGATTCTGTCTTCGGAGACTCTAAATAGGATTGGGTGTAAACCGACTGTTAGAAATATCTAATTCATATAATTTAAAATATAGTAAATATTGTACATGTCAATAGCTAATAATAGCTAACATTTGCTGAGCATATACTATGTGCAAGGAGTTGTTCCAAGTGCTTTTTACCAATTCGTTTATTTTGAAGTTGAGGGAACTGAGGCACTGAGGGGGTAAGCAGTTTGTCCAAGGTAACACAACTAGTTAGGGGAGGGCCAACATTCCCACCCAAGGCGTCTGACCTCAGAGCTCACACACATCCACTGCGATGGCCTGTCTTTTGTCCAAATGTGTTCTGTATTTTAGATCACTTTGTCAAAATGTTTAATTTCATTTACTGCAAACATATATGGAAAACATTAAAAATTGTGTTAAATCATTTCATCATAAAGATGTTTCTTTTTCTGTTCTAGAGAGGGTTGCTCTTGGCATCACATGTTAGAACCATATTAATAACTATGATTCTTTTGTTCCATTGATGTATACGATTGTGAGTTGGATTTCACAAAGGTGTCCAGATGCATGTGTCCATTTTTTAGAACAGTTTTTCAATTTACATTTTAATGATGACATATTTTCAGAATAGAGTGTAAGTATTGTCACTTTACATGCATTTTGCAAAATTAGCTATTTTTTCTGCTATCATGAGGATTAAGGCATTTTAAAAAAAATATGGTACCCTACCCTGTGAAATGTGTGCTTTGTAGGATTTTAAATTGGAGAACATTGTAATGAATCATGCTTTTTGCATTCTTCAGTGTAAAAAGACTAGACTGCTCTAAAAGTTACATTTTAGTTCTGCACTTTCTTGGCGCCAACTAAGGTAACACTTTATGGGTTCTCTTTTAAAGAAAATTGGGCAAAACTGATTCGCCACTAGATGGAGCCCTGGCTATTTGGGTAGCAATAAATGCAAGAGCCTGGACATTAAATCACGCAGTCACATCACGCTGGAGGGCTGAGGGGCTCTGGTATTCGAGGCCCTCAGCTTTTAATTGTAGAATGCATCTTTGTTCTTTGCCTGACCTGCAGAGTGACATCACTCCCTTTCTTCCTGTGCGCTGGCTTTGACACAAGCCAGATGGCTGAGGCCATTGGTAGGCGCGCAGGCCGCCTGGTACAGCAGTTGATGAAACAGAATAGGAAGACGTTTTATGGTCAGCTCTGGGAACACAATGAGGCTGCAGCTTTGCTAAGTAATTACATTTATCGTGCACACTTTATTCCTCTCAGAGAAGGTCACAAGGAAAAAAAATACATTTTTATTTATAGTGTTGTGAGGTATAGACCTTTGATCTTTATTAGTCAGTAGTCTGCTCCAAAGGAATGCTCTTTTCCCTGCTCTGCAGTCACTCGTGAAAATGACATGTTTATTTATGTTTAATGGTTCTTTTCAGCTGTGCATTGTGATACTTACCTTCCCTCTTCCTCCCTTTTGTCTCCAGTTAGTAACACAAAAATGTTTTAATTTTGTAGTGAGTTTAGTTTGGAGAAGTCAGAGTTCAGGTATGTTAATACAAGCAGATTTCTGTCAGATATACTCCAGAATGATTTGGTAAAATATATTACTGTTTATTATGTGTTGTTCTTCAAGGATGTCAGAAGAGACCAGGAACAGACTTTTATTCTGGGGGGATGAGGGCCAGGAAATGGATAAGACATTCATTTTACATCCATTTTTGGACATGCAGTGGTTATAGTCACTTATAATGCCAATTTAAAATAAGTTATTAAAAGTTAGTACTAGTCTAGTTTTTTCCATCTTCATTTGAAGTTAATCTTTAGCAATTGAAAGGTTGTACAAAACTTTAAGAAAATCCTGACTGAGCTTTTCTCTGAAGTTTAACACTCATACAATTTTGAGATTCTTCCACATAGATTCATTTCCAAAACCTTTACAAATATTTTACCCTTTTAAGGTTAGGTTGTAAATATTATTCACAGAATTAACCTTGAAATTATAAATGATAAAATCAAATGAAAATTCATATTTGCTATGCTTTGCTCAAACTTAACACTTTCTAAAGTGAAGTTTCCTAGTTGTCTGTAGGTAATTTGGTTCTCTATTTAAAAAGAAAGAAAAGAAAAAAAAGAAACTCTAACAAAGGCATCTCTTAATCTTCTCGTATTTTACAATCTTCTCCAGGGAGGGAGATTTACAAATAATTGCTGGAAGGAGGCAGCATGGTGTAAGGAAAGAACAGAGCTTTGCAGTGAGATATAACAGGGTTTTCTAATCCTTTTTCCACTGGTTATTTGCTTTGTGCCCTTGGACCTTTGAGCCTCGATTTCCTCACATATTATTGGGGGATAAAACGTACCTCCTAGGTTTATTGTAAGAATTAAATGATACAATGTGTATATTGGGCCCAGACAGTTCCTGTCACATGGTACGAACTCACTCCATAAATGCTAATTCTTTTCAAATGTTTTCAAACTTCGTCTCTTTTCTGACCTCTTGCAAAATGTGTTCACAGATTACACTTTTATATTGTGTGTATTTTATTCATAAGATATAAATAAGTCTGGGTTGAAAGTAAGCTCACCATCTGAAAAATAGGCATTTGAAATTTATTACCACCGAATATATGGGTTCAGTTCCAGATAAAACCGTAACCATCAATTGTGCAATGAATGTGTTTAACATTTGTGATGTTTTAATTGGTTTTTGTTTTCTTTTTTCTCCTACTCAGCTCTTGCCCCTGTTCTTTGCCTCTCGTTCTGTTGGTGAAGATATCACAGTGATGTCTGCATTCAACCTGCTGCATTTGGTGACAAAGAGCCAGCCAGTAGCCCTGCGAGCCTGTGGGCTTCCCTCAGGTTGCTGCTTCTTGTCCTGTACCTAGTGAGGGCACTAGTCCTGGGTGGGTGGTTTCTGCTGCAGGAAATGATACACCAGAATGCTTTGCTAAATTCCGTTTTCTTTCACTTGGGCCCTAATTTGAAGACGGAAATTGGTTATAAATCACCACTCTACTTGAGTAACATTCATTTCCACAATCCTTATAACCCTTGGAAACATTGTCCAGTTTCTTTGCTCAGGTCTATAATTGTCACTAATATTTCATGATATCTTCTTGTTCTTTAATGCACACTACACATCTGAAAATCATACATTCATAAGAGGCTGGCAGTCTTCATAAGAAACTGCCCCAAATCATACAAACAGGATATTCGTCTTGTTCAAGGAGAATGAAATTCTTTCATTCCACATGTGGCCGTTACTTTGGGGAAGGAAAAAATGAAAATGAACAACTTTAGTATAATAAAGTTACTTATTTATTTTAGTTAAAAAGAAATGATGTTCTCCTTAACAATGATGAAATAACAACAAAAATCAGCTTGTGTCAACTGGTTCTTAATTTAGAACCACTATAGTTTTAAAAAACGTGATTCTAAGCATGTACACAATGGAGCATGCAAGTCCAAAATTTCAGTGTATGCTTATAACATAAATTTAATATTTAATTTTATTATGAAAATCACAATGTCCAGATATTTTCTGTGAACATTTTTCAATATTATTATATTTTCTATTAACGTACATATCTCTGTTACTGTCTTGTATAGAGAATTTAATTCCAACTCATTAAACACTCATTGAATATTAACCGTGTGTGCCAGGCATTGTGGGAAGCAGTGAGGATACAATGATAACAAGATCAAGCCGATTTCTTTCACTAGCTCAAGGTGGAAATGACATTGTGTGAGGACCTTTGGACCTTATGGTGATAGGACTAAATAAAAGATATTTATGCCTGGGATGTTAGGGGAACTCGGAGAAAGAACCCACAGAAGCTCTTGGGTTAGGGTCAAAATTTTGTAAAGGAGGGAAGGTCTCTGAGGTTTAAAGGAGGACTTCACAGAGGATGTATTTTTTAAGCGGAATCTCAGTCTATGACATCAGTTAGCCAAAAAATGGAAAGGACAATTCTAGGATATGGAGTAGCATGGGCAGAGATGTAAAGGCCTGAAAGAGCAAGGGTATGTTCTGTGAGATGCAGGTTATTTCATACGGATAGCTTGGGTGGATGACGGCAAGTGCAAGAGGTGAGGAAGGAAGTAGCCAAGTCATGAAGTGCCTCATATGATGCTTTAAGGAATTTAAGTCTTGGGAAGGGATGAAGGGGAAATAACATGACTTGATTTGCATTTGATAGGGATTCTTGATTTAGTAGGGTGGAGAGGTCATGTTGGTTCCAGATGTTTCTATGAGATGACTAGGATGGCAACTTGATTTGAAGGGTAGCTAAGGCCTTTTTCTTGAAGCTGTATTTGAGTAGTAAATGTCTGTTTGTTTAAAAATAGATTTTATGTCTATTTATGATGACTTGAGAGGCTCATGAAGCTTAATTCATGACTCTTGTGTTTCTTTTGCCTCTCTGAGCTAGCCATGCCCTTGCAGTGCCCCAGCAGAGAACACTAAAGGAGTTTGAGGTGGGAGGGACTCATGAAATGCTGAGTCTTAGCAGTGGTCATAACAGTTGGTTTGGAAAGAAGGGAGATGGGGGCACCTGGGTTGCTCAGTGAGTTAAGCACCCAATCCTCGATTTTAGATCAGGTCATGATCTCAGGGTCTTGAGATTGAGCCCCTTGTTGGGCTCCATGCTGGGTGTGGAGTCCATTTGGGATTCTCTCTTTCCCTCTCCCTGTGCCTCTCCCCTGCTCACTCTCTCTCTCTCTCTCTCTCTAAAAAAACAAAAAACAAAAACAAACAAAACAAAAAAACCCCAAACCAAACAAAACAAAAAGAGGGGAGATGGATTTGAGAGATTTTTAGGTTGTAGAACTGATAGGTTTACCTGCTGAATTGTATATGAGCTTGAGGGAGAACATCAATCAATGTAGTCCCTGTGTCATGTGGAACTTTTTCCTAAGTATATACTATGTATGACAGTGGGAATATGAAAGTTATTTAGTTTATACATAATTACCATGTTTTCCACTGAAAAAATCCCCAAAGTGTAAGAACACCAGTAGTGTTCTGTAACATGAGTGTTCTCTACACAGAGGAGCCTAAATATTTGTGGTGACAACTTATTAATAAATAAATAAATTAATGGTATATTCCTTGAGATATTAGAATCATGAAATTGAAGGATTTTATAATGAAATTGTTAATTGAGCTATAAGTATCTTTAAATTTTGATATCAAATGATTCAAAGATACATTCAACAAAGCTGATAATTCCTAAGCAATAACCATTACCACATAGTGCTTGAGAACACAAATTCTGGGATTTGACAGAATTTGAAGTCTGATTTTGCTACTTAACTAGCTGTGAACCTTGGTGTCCTTGTTTGTAAGATGGGAGTTCATAATAGTACTCACCTGGAGGGTAGCTGTGGGGGTGAAATAGATTAGGATGTGAAAAGTGCGTAGAACCATAGCAGGATTTAGCAAGTCACCATCTGTAACTATCACTGAGTTCACTATAGATTTCTTTTTTCTTTCTTTCTTTCTTTCTTTCTTTCTTTCTTTCTTTCTTTCTTTCTTTCTTTCCTTTCTTCTATCGTCTTTGTATTTTTGTAGTACAATAGACTTTTAAGAACATATAAATATGTCCTATCTTTCATTTAACTATTTTCACTTTAATAAGAACCATAAATGCACTTTCTGATTGAGAAATAATCCTCTCAGTCCGTTGTTTTTTATCTCTTTCTTTTACTTATACATCTTGCCTAACTAGAATTCAAGTCCTATAAATATACATGTTTCTTTATTCTTACTATCCAGTACTGATGGAAGCCAAAGTGTCTTTCTGGCTTGCAGATCCATTTTAATTTGATAGATGAATTGGCTAGAATAGTTTTCCATAATGCCGTAGTCATTCAAGCACCACTTTTTAAAGCATTTTGAAAGTCAGTCTTTCTAGCATTTATGTACTTTACGATTTGAATATTAGTAAAATCGTTACCATCCATTTCTCTAACAGAATTGTATTCTTAGAAATACAGGAATGTTGAAGAAATTAAGTTCAACAGGAATGAAACAAACTATATTTTGAAAAATAAAAGTGAAGTTGAAGTGGGAATGCTAGTTCCTATTACTTTGTATAAGTAGGGAGGGAAGAGGTCAAAATTGGAGATGTAGGAAATTAAGGTGAAAGTCTGGAGTCTTGCTTTAATTTATTGTTCCCTGGTCAAACTCATTACAACAAAATCTCTGTAAATCAAAAAGATTTCTGCTCCCTTAGCCAATACCCTGCTAATTTCAGATATTATTCAATACAAAATAATTCCAGAACCAAAAATAATTGGGACAGACTCTTAAAATTGATTATAACTGGATTAATCTGAATGGAGGCCATATCCTAAAAGGGTGACCTATCATTTTTCAGCTTTGACTTCCTTTGCTTCTTATTTTTTAATAAAGCATAATTTTAATTTAGAGCTTATTAAGTGTATCTGAGTTATGGTTCACTCATGTTTGTAATTAAAGGTAATTTCTTTCTTTCTCAGATTTTTTTCTTAATTTCCTATAACAGTTTCATTTTGTATCAAAAGAGCACTGGGATAGGAGTCAGAAAACTCCTTACCACAGCCCTATCACTACCTTGTGTACCATGAACATGTAAACCTCTTCTGATCTCAGTATCTTTATCTTTAAAACAAAGAATTCAAATTAAATCATCTATTCAGTTCTGTGATTTTATTAACTGTTGTTTTTACTTTTGGCCCTGGCTTAATCAAATCTAGAAGGTCAATACTAATTAATGGCTGGGAATTTATTTTAAAAAATCTCCTAGGTTATGGTGGGAGGACAGAAATCTTTTCCACATTTGAAACATTAGAATTACTTACACTATATCAAGACTGAAGCATTATGAGGAGAGATTAGGAAGCACAATTTTCTACATAGTTTCAGTGCTTGATAAAAATTAAGTCTAATTGTAGCTTAGGCTAGATAGCCTGGTAGCTTTCAGCCAAGTGAGAGTGTTTGTCTAAATAGTACTAATTACAGTGATAAATTATACTTTTCTCTAACATCGTACACATAACATGTGGTTGTTACTTTACTTCATTGGCTTTTTTAACAGGCACATGGCTGTGATGTAGTTTGTAAAGATATCATAATATCCTAATGTAGAAATGAGAAGTTTTAAAGAGAGATATTTTGCAAATGGTGTTTGCAAGTTATAGAATATCATCTGTATAACTAGAACTCTCCAGAGCTTAGCACAATGCCTGGCACTTGATAAATATTTATTAAATGAATGAATCTTGGGAAAGTTTACATGTAGGTGAAGTGATAGCTGTAACAGAAAGTACACATTATTTGAGACTCTTTTACATGGGAAGATTTAAAACAAAGTTCATAGTTTCGCTGCCTTTTGAATATATTATGAAAAATGATTTCTCTTTTCTCACTTTGTTGCATTTAATGCAATATAGTTGATATGGTAGGTATAAAACACATTGTAGCTAAACAAAGAGCAAAAAAGTGGTAACATGGATTCATTGTGTATTATCCAGACTTGCCCAGACTTGCTTTTACTTTTCTCACAGTTTGAGTTTTAGTGGTAGATAAACTGTTTGAGGAAGGGAATAGGTACATATTATGCTTATTATGAGAATTAAGAATTCCAGCTCTTTAGATCACTTTTCTCTGGAGCAAGTTAATGTCGTTTGCTATGCTTTAAATTTTCCATTTGTAAAGAGGAGCTACAACAGACATGCACCAAAGCAACATGCATAAGTAAGAATAACTACTATCCAAGTTGAAGCTGGCAACAGTTCATTAATGGCATCTGATGGTATGTTTATATACTTAAAAAAAAAAAAGAATTGAGGTCATTAGTGTGCCTGCTGTTTATCTACTACATAGATTGGCTTCCTATGCCAGTTTTATTTTTTAACCTTTTAGGGTTATGAAAAGATGAATCATCTCCACGATTCTTTGATAAGTGTTATGATTCCCCTCCCTCAGAAAGTACATCTGTGAACCTACACACAATTTTCATATAATTTCATTTTTTTTCTGTTAAATTATATTCCAAAACCCTTAAGGGAGGGCTCTTTGACCACAGGTTCAGAACCTGTGTTCTAAACAATACACACGATACTAACATAAAAACTGATTAGAACATAGTATATCTGATTTCTTTATTGATACCACCAATAGAATTCTCTCCTGCATGTTTAGATTAATGCCCACCATTGTTCAGTTACACCATTGTCTTACATGCTCATCTTACCTAACTTCTTTGATTATATTAAAAATACATTGGGGAGATTTTTAAAAAAGAAACAGATAATATTTTAAAAATAGACCTACAAATTTCAACTCACATAATTCACAAAATGATCTGCGACTAATTGAATTGTACCCACTTTTTCCGGTAGATGGCACTAGATTTACATTCTTTTGCAGCATGCAAGCGTACTGATATCCTTAGCACATAGGTGCATTGTGAAAATGTAAACAAAAGTATGTAAAGAATATCCAGTTAAGAACATATGGATTTACAAACCACAAGCTTTTCTGCTTATATTTTGTTCAAACAGTATTTGTAGAGTGCAAAACCTTTTCCATTTCAATAGGATTCCAAGTCCCTTAGGCTTGGACATCTCATCGAAATTGTCTTTCATGTATAGACTTTCTATAAACTAAAACAAGTTTTCATAAATTAACTTATCTTAAATCCAAATAGCTGATTTAACAGTAATTTATAGCATTATATGCAACTAAATTTTCTTCAGCAGACCACCCAAGAATGAAAGAAAATTTTACATTTTGTTTTGCTATGTTTTGAATTTTTATAGAATCTTGAAAATGTTATGGTTTAACATGTTGATTGTTAAGCATGAATTAAAATATTTTTGGAAACTAAGAAAATTATATTTAAAATGTTGATTAATGAGTACTCTGATGCAGCTATATTTTTTCTAAAATAAAATGTTTTAGTAGCTCTATGATATAATAAAGCTTTAATGTTAATGTTGAAAACTTGCTGTATGACATCTAATTACAATATGAGTTTTAAAAACTATTTGTGCACAAAGCTAATTACTATAGCACAATACATCTGTATGGATAAGATGTTGGGCATATGGTTTGTTAAATGTGGATTTTGTTAATTTTTTATTAAATATGGAATAAATTCTTCATATATACATTAATGGTTATAAAATATGTAGCAATATCTAATAGCAAGGGAGATAAAAATGGGCATGAGCAAAAGATAAAAAAAATTTAGTTTGAGAAACTCACTGGTTGACTAACAGTGACTGTAAAGAATATAAAACATGTTGATGAGTTCTGAAAACAATATTCTGCAGGGTTAGATTATCTAGACAATATGGACTCTTGGGGAATCTTATAAGTGGAGTTATTAGATGTTTATCTAACTAAACATGCTCACAAGAAGGTTACCTGTCAGATCATATAGAAGGGTTTATGCAAACAAGCCGAAACCATCTTTCGCTCTCAACAACAGACATGTTTAGTGAAGAAATGAGGCCTTTTTGGCAGTTCACAAAGACTCACTAATATTGAGGCTGGATACTCGATGAATTGTCATTGTCAGTCTTTTCCAATTTGTAGATTCATCCGAAATATTTTGTTTAGAGGCTAATTTTCTCATCACTAGCTTTTGCTAGATACATTTTAATTTAAAATGCCTTAAAAAAAGTTTTTACTGAGATGCAGTGGCAAATTAATTTCTAATTTCTGTGCATTTGCATTTAAAATCAACCATTTATTTAAAAATTTAAAATTTCCATTCATTTATTTCAATTCCCTATTTTTTTTCTTTTTTTACATTTAGTATACTTGTATTAGCCACTTAAAAATGTATGTTATAAAAAATATACCAAGGAAGGACAAAGATGTTATTTAGGTGATTTGTAAGAGCTATACATTTAGAGAATTTAAATTTATCCAACTACTATGATAACCATTTCCTTCAACACTAGATATACTTATTATATCCAGCCATATAATTGCAAGCAAAGAATGGAATGCTAATTTAAATCATTAGATTATTTTAATTTTAAGTAAGCAAAGAAAATCCAAAATTCTATAGCTATAGTTTTTAAGATTTTGTTTTGTTTAGAAGGCATTTTGGCTCACAGAATGAGACAGCTGTTCATACTATATTCCATTTTAATTAATATTTTAATAGTTCTTGTTCAAATTTAGATAACATTGTAAGTTTCAGATCTTGCTGTCCTATTACTGGGTGTTGATGAAGAAAACAGATTGGAAGCTTAGTCTGTATTTACTAGCTTGTTTGTACTACCAACTTGCTTTCTGGCCCCATTAAATCTGCTTTATGCCTTTTATTCCTGTTTTTCATCTGTAAGCTGGGAATGACTTACAATCTTTTCAAATCTTTCACGATTAGATATGACCTTCAGGTATTAACATTATCTATCTCACATTTCCCAGAAATGTATTCTGTGCCACTTTAATCTCTGGCTGTACAGGAAATAAGCTGGAAAATTTTAAAAAAGGAGGGGTGGGAAATTAAATATGCCCGGGAAAGGTGATGGGTTTGATTGGCCAAAATCTATTTCTAATGTAGGAAAATCCTTGGTTCCTTCAGAGTAAGCTCCGGAAAGCCAGAAATTTTTTTGCCTCTTTAGTTTACTACTATAACTCTGCAGCTAGAATTGTAATCTTGTCACTTAATAGGTGTTTGATAAATATTGTGAATGAATTAAGTAGCAATCCTCTTATATATCAAAATAATGCCACACTGTAAATAATGTGACCTCTGTTTTTAAGAAATGTTATATCCTGATGAGGAAGACGGCCACTTTGGGTCCAGGTTTTGTTATCTATAGGATGAAGGAAGTTATATACTTGATGGTTTTATGATTCTACATAAACACTTCCTCCTTTGCTTCCCTCCTATGGAGGGATAAGAGAAGTGAGAAGCACTCTGCTTCTTTCTGAACAGAATGGCTGACTGGCTTCTTGGAATAAGATCTGAAGCAATGACAGATATTGAAGGAATGTGTAGATGTAATTAGCAGGAAGTCGTAGGGGTGGGATGGCGACATGGGGGTGGGAATGGACTGTGAGCACATGGGTTAGTAAAAGATGGGCATGTTAAAGCACAACAAAGCAGGAGTTCAAGAAGAAATGTAATGAATGAATAAATTAAAGTAGGAACGCTGCAGACAAGAGAGCCTGGCTCTCATTAACCAGGTGTGTGACCATGTCAAATAACTTTGTTAGGACCTGGTTTCCTCATGAGAGCTTTGGACTAGAAGTTCCTCATTTCCCAAATTATAACTTGAGGAACACTAATTAATACCCTGTAAAAGTGATCCTATTGTCAGATTGAGAAACTGCATGCTATCATATTTATAACTTCTGTTTTTACAGTTTATCATCTTGATATGAGGATGCAGCTTAACCAACCATGTGAGAAAATATTATGTCATTGGCAACTCTTTTTTACTTTTGTAGTAGAGTGTAAAGTATGGTGTGCTGAAATACCACGTATTTAATAATGCACATCAGCATAAGAAAAATCTCTGAGAGGATCTTCATTAAAAACCCATGTACCTTGATTTTTCCAATAGAGTTTGACTGTGGAAATTTATTCTCACCAACCCTCTACTCCCCCCCGCCCACCTCCTTGTAAGAACCACCCATTAGCATTTTTTTTTTTTTTTTTTTTTGGAGCCAGTGTGTTACAGATTACATTTTGGGAAGCGCTGGATTAGGTAATCTCTTGGTCTTAAATCCAAAGATTTAGTGGATTATTAGCCGGTAATAGAAGATTTGAATGTGGAACTCAAGAAGGATCAGAATAGTAATAAAAGAAAAAAATTAATCTATCATCAATTATTCTTTTTTTAATTGCAACTGATTTAAAATATTAATGTTGCAATTTTTAAAAAGATTTTATTTTTTAAGTAATTTCTACACCCAATGTGGGGCTTGAACTTACAACCCCAAGATCAAGAGACATATGCTCCACTGATTGAGCCTGCCAGGCACCCCTGTTGTTGTAGTTTTTAAGTTAATTCCAAGAACATAGCCTAAGTCATCCATTTAGAAACATCTTTTTGGAAGAAAATTTAAATACAATAATTAAAATGGGGAGTTTGAATAAATATTTAAATGCAGCATATACTTACTTATTACTTACTCTTGCCCGGGCACATTGCTAGGTGCTGGGAGTGCAAAGGTAACCAAGGTATGTATGTACTCTGTCTTTCAAGGA
Organism: Lutra lutra; assembly: GCF_902655055.1. Classification (NCBI taxonomy): domain Eukaryota; kingdom Metazoa; phylum Chordata; class Mammalia; order Carnivora; family Mustelidae; genus Lutra; species Lutra lutra. Next base: position 93,145,757 of record NC_062285.1, read on the forward strand.
GGTACTGAATAATTCAGGAGGAGTCCTATGCCTTTTCTTAGTTGTCTCAGTGATAAAGAAAAATATAAAATTTTTACTTTTTTTCACCCTAGAATCTTTCAGATTTTTCTGGAACATATGGACTCAAATTTAGCTATTCATTGAGTGACATTGCAGACTTGTTTTCTGCTCATTGTTTTAGAATTAATTTAGATTTTAAATTTGATTTGGGAGATAATGTAATTTTGGAAATTTACAAAGCTAAACTCTCAGACAATATAAATTTTATTTTCTTTCTAATGAAGTATTCTTAATGTTACATTTAAATAGAATTCTGCATCCCTAAATGGTGGATCCTATCCTTCCTTTTTGCGGATAGTTACCCTTCATCTTCCCTTCAGTCTGTGCTCTCAAAGGGGCAAGGCAGGATGGGAGAGCAAGCTATTTTTTGCAAGTCTTTTTGATTGCATGTGAAATGTAGAATGGAAATGAGCCTGTCTGTTTTTAATTTTTTTTTTTTTCTTTCCCTGTATGGGCCATGATGTTCTAGTGAAGACCCATACTAGAAAAAAAAAAAAATTAAAAACAGGGAACTCCAACTTTGTCAGACATTTCACATGCAATCAGATAGACTTGAAGTTAAGTGACTTTCTCTTCCACCATTGTCACTTGATGATGGCGGTGCCTTTAAAAATTCTCTTTTTACTCATATGCTTTGCAAGCAGGAAAATGCTTTTTGCATCAAGAGATGTTTTAAATATTTCCCAAAACTTAGGCTTTATGGTCCACATTAATGTAAAAATCATTGCTCTTGGTATTTGCATTACATACTGAAGAGTTGATAAAGTACTCTAGTTCTTTTAGATACTTAAGAACGTTGATAAAATTATTGCTACATATGACTTCAACAATTAAAAATTTACTTGTGACACACAAGTAATAGATAGAAATACAAAATGTGGTTTCTATCTTACAGAGTCATTCAGGTGAATGTTTCACCAGGATGCACATAGCTGCAAGCATCTCCACATCTCCTATCAAGAAACTCATGCCTCCCTAATTATGAGAACTTACTATTAAAAGCTAGAATTTTAAACCATATTAATAGCCTTTGGATGTTGTGGGAAATAAATGTACTCCCATTGACTTCCAGTGAGAAAAAGCTTGCACACATTCCCCTTAATATTAAAACTGGCCTTCTTTCTTCCTTTTTTAAAAAAAATATTTTATTTATTTATTTGACAGAGAGAGATCACAAGTAGGCAGAGAGGCAGGCGGGGGTGAGGGGAGGCAGTCAGGGCAGTGGGGGGGGGGGGAAGCAGGCCCCCTGGTGAGCAGAGAGCCCGATGTGGGGCTCGATCCCAGGACCCTGGGATCATGACCTGAGCCGATGGCAGAGGCTCAACCCACTGAGCCACCCAGGCACCCCAAAACTGCTTTACTTCTCAGTTCCACAATTTCTCCTCTTCCAAATCTAAATCCACACTTTATCCTGTCTGTTTTTACTTTGGTAAGTTAGCTGATTCTCTTATGTGAAAGACCCTTTGGATTCCATTCATCAGACCCGGATACTTACCAACTTGACATTGAACACATTTGATCACACTACATCTCAGCTTGTCTAGATGGAGTTCTCTGCCCTATTTGAATCTTCTCTAGCCCTCTGAGCCTATAGATGCTGTTTCTACAATATATGAGTTTTCCATATCTCAGTTACAATTGGACCTCGTCAATCTAGATGGGCAAAGTTTGAGAATATTAATGTCTTCTTTGTTAACATTCTATACACAAAATTTTGTTTATACTTTTACCATGCGACTGCACATTGTATTGATGGCTTTTCTTATATCTTTCCTGCTAGAATGTGTGCTCTCCTAAGATCAGAACCTTGACTTATTTGTTTTTAACTTTCCAGAGCTCATCATAGTTCTTGATTCACTGTAGATGTTTAATAAGTAGTTGTAGAATGTATGAATTAATATGAGGCTCAACAGTTTGTATTGTCAAAGAATTTATAATCTGGAAAATAAAGTGGAAACACTGAAGACATTTGAGAGTAGTTGAAAAATGCTATTTTAGCTCATGTAAATAGTACCTTGTAGAGTAAATGCACTAGTACTAGGGTATACAGAAGAAAGGATTTATCAGAGTAGGGACGAATTTATCCGAATAAATATGAATTTATTTGGAATTTATCTGAATAAATAAGTATGTAGACCTGGAAGGAAAATTTCCTTAAAAGTATTCTCTCAATTATCTGTTCAGACCTTCAGTATGGAAACCAGAGACCAATTTTATCATTCAACTATGCTCCACTAAAACATATGGTCTTGTTTAATTCAAAACATTTAAAATGGTATGTTGCTTTGGCATGCTTCTAATGTCCATTGATGTTAATTAGAACTCTGTGCGTGCATCAACAGAATATAACTGAAACCGATCTGTAGAACTGTCTTATGTGAATAGAAAAACAATGAGAAGGCATGAAATGTGATAATTCTATGACAAGGATATGATTTTTCTCACATATAGAAAAAAAAATCTTTTGGAAGAACAGTGGTCTTGCTTTCTGACTCTTAAGACCTGAAGTTTTATTTTCTTTGTGTTATATTTAAGACTTGAGGATGAATGAAATGAAACCGAACCTAAATGTAAAAATTAGGAATGTTTTTAAACATGGAAACCAGGTGAGGTACAAATTTTAAACTTTCTTAATTATGAATATTCCCTGACCTCACCTGCACAAGCATTCGGCAGGGAGGAGGGACAGGATTGTTCCAGAAGGGTAAAAGCATCCTTGCCTAAAGGATTTTGCTCTCTGGGTCTATCAAAAATTTATCACTGAAAAACATCTATTGAGTGTCCTCTCACGCATGACTCCAGGTTGGAACGATATCTGTAGTCTGAAAGGGATGACATTAATTACACAGAGCAAGTTAGCAGAGACTGCACTCTAGTTCCGGGTTCAAAGTTCAGCCAGTCAGATGCTCTCGGAGAGCTATTTCAAGGATAACACTTTGCTAAAACGAGATTCCCTAACATTTCTCTTGGGATTAAAAAGTAATGCCAGACAATGTCTGTATGAAGATATGTAATTGTAAATTTCCTGGTTTAAAAACTTACTCTTTGCATGTTTAATTTGTTGCTTTCTGCCTCATTCACATTCAGGTTTTGGCACGCGTCTTGCAGTTCCCTGTCTCTGTCTCTACCACTGGAGCATGAATTAGCGTTATCATCTCTTGTATTGGCCATGTCCTCTGTGTGTTTAGAAAGCACCTCTTGGATATTCGTACAGCCAACTTTCTCTCTTCCTTCAGGGCTTTGTCCAATGTCACTTCTCAGTGAGCCCTACCTTGACCATATTTAAGGCTACATCCCGTAACTTCTTCCATTTCTAATCTTCTTTGCTCTGCTCAGTATTGCCCTTTTCCTTCCTGTGTGCTTATCACCTTCTAAGAGGCTATCTAATTTGCTTACTTATTTTCATTGTGTTTTTTCTGTCTTCCCCCACCTCTGCTGCTTTTGCAGGAGCTCCATGAAAGCAGAATCTTTATTTTGTTCACTGATATAGCCTAAGTACTTAGAATAATGCCAGCATATAATAGGTGCTCAATGATTACTGGAGGAATGAATGAATATATTTTATTTAGCACAGTACCTGGCACTCTGTAAGCATTCAACACTTTTGTTGCCTTTAGAAAATAGTAAGAAAAAAGTGTGGGATCAATGGTCCTGTAAGTAAGCCCCGCAACTCTAGTTTCATGGAAGCCACAGTATTGAGGCAAAAGTGACATCTTAGATTGCATGTTAATCTCGGGAATGTTTTTCCTATGTAGATCTACTTTGAGAAAAATCAGAATTGGGTATGCTTCTATAGGCATGAAAGCTTTTCTTCCTCATGCTTGGCATTTTTTTTTTCCAAGTCTTTATTGAATTACTGGAATGCAAAACAAACAAACATATATGAAAAAAATGGTTCATGGAATACATTTCACATGCTATTCTAAAATGGACTAGATTTGGCTTTTATAAATGCCCACTTATTTAGAAATTTCTAACATTGTCTTACCTGGATAGTGTTCAGCTTTCCACTGTGATGGACTAATAACGAACTGAAAATTCAAAGTGGTAATGAAAATTCAAGCATACCACTTTGAAATATAGTAGCAAGCTATTTCAACATGATTTTTACTGTTTAAACCCACTAAACTCAAAGCAAAACAAGATGGTCTTGTCATCTTTTATTTATTTATTATCTTGGGAAAATATTTAATAGTTTCATTTTTTTCTGATCCTAGAACCAAAACTAAAGTTATGGGGTCTTTAGGTCTTGTTTTGTTTTGATTTTTCACAATGAAATGTAAGATTTATGACTTAAAAGTGTTCTAAGACTTAGGTAACAGATCTGATTTACTTCTTAACAGGAAGTTAAAAAGCCTTTCAACGTTTTATAGACTTTGTGAGAATCCCATTTGAACCTTGTCATTGACCTTCTGCTGAGGGAATGAACACAGGAAAACAGACATTGGCCAGCAGACAAATGTATTTATTTTTCTGAATGTACTGTGGTGATTATTACTCTTCTCCTTTATTATCTTAACTTGTTAGCAATAGTTCTTGAGCTAAAAGTTATTGCATAATTTAAGAAGAAAGAAGAAAACAGTAGCATAATTTGTCCTCACAGACTATATAATGACTATGAGCTTTAGGGTCAGATAGCCTTGGGTTTGAGTTGATATATCTATTTACTGTTTGTCCTTAGTTATTTTACAACCTCTCTGAACCTCAGTTTCTGAATCTGTAGAATGGGCATGATGTCTACCTCCTAGAATTATTGCGAGGATTAAACATGGTTATGTAAAAATGCCTAGAAATGAGCCTGGTACATAGTAAATACTCAAATTTTAGTTTTCTTTTAATTCTTATTTTAATAATTTAAAAAGATAATTTGTGAGAAAAATACTGTCCTAAGGGAATTATTATAGAAAAATGGTTACCAATAAAATACTGCAGCACTCTGAAATAGTTAACGTGGCTACCTTTGAAAATACATTTTTAACTTCAGAATTTAGTGGCTTCAGCATGATAATGTGGTACTGCATTTATTCAGACAGTGTTTGCTGAGATCACTTAGATCGTTGCTGTGGTCCTTAGAGCAGACCTGTGAAGGTGTCAGCACATGGTCAGAGAGACTGACTTGCCTGAGATCACATGACTGGGAAGCAGGCAGAACCAGAACATGAACTTTTGCTGTAAGCCTGTTTCTACTTAGAGCAAGAGCTTGCCATTGGAGCTTCAGGATAATATTGGCTTTGAGGCAGCAAGCCTCAATGGAACAAGCACCAATATAAAAAGAGACTTCAGGCATATTTCAGTCAATAAATACTCTTGGATGGGGTTCAAGATGGAGCTTATCTATACTGAAGTTACTCTGTAGGGACTGGTGTTACAGTGAGATACCGAGGTGGCAGTATCACTCCCCCAAACATATTTTGTGTTGCATGTGTGCACACACACACTCACTTGTGCCTTCGAAGCATTCTAGTAAACATTTAATACAGGGAAAAGTCTTTCCCTAACATACTTCTAAGCCAATTTAGAGGTCATTGAGCAGATGTCATGTAATACTAATGTTAAATTACCCTGTGTAATAAGAAAATTACAGTTCCTAAGTGAAGATAGTGAAGGGAAACCATCCAATGAATTATTCTAGGATTTCAAAATGAAATGATTTCTTCAAAATTAACAGTGGCACCATATAACTTTAGAAAAGTGAGTCTGAGAGGGAGAAAGGAAATCAGAGACAAAAGGAAAGCCTTTCTGTGTTTATATATGTCAGTTTTGGGTTATGATGCTAGAAGAACTAATGTAATAGTATAGCTTTCAATTGTCCAGGAAGTATATTATTAAACTATGTGGCAAGAAATTTATTAAAATCTGACTAACTGCTCATTGGGTTGCTTAATATAAAATCACAATAACTGTTTCTAGTCTGCATATACTTCCTTTTGCTATTAGATACACTTTGAAAGCCTAATTATTTTGAGAACATGGTATGACCAAAGAATAAAAACGTATAAAGTTCGACAACTTCAAATAAGCACTAGTGTTCCTTAAAGAAAAAAAAAAAACAAACAAAAAACCTCACTTACAGTTAGGAAACAATATTTATATTTAAGGTTGAAAAGCCAGGATATAGGAAAATTTTGCTAATTTGGAAGATGACCTTTAAGTGCACCAAAACCAAATAATTTGTAGGCTGTGACATAGGGCACATTCCTACAAAATTTGTGTGAATACTGCTTTAGTGGTTCTTGAAAGACAAACAAAGAAAGCTGGACTGAAATCTTTATCCCCCTCCCAGATAAGACAGAGTCTGACAGAAGAGCACAGCCCTCTTTCAAAGCGCCATGAAAACGAGGTCTCTGTGGCACAGTTAATGAGATGGTTCATGGTGGAAAAACAATCTGTTTTTAAGAATGTTTAGATCAAAAGTAATTTCTAATCTATGAAATAAAGTGTCCTCAATACCCTTCATTCACTAGGAAAGCTTTTATGTTTGTCGTATTTACTTCAATCAGATGTTTTCAATTTTACCTTTTCTCTCTGTACAAATACTTTACGTGGTTCGTCAAAACTGACCAGCAATTTTATTCTCTTTCTTCAGAAGAGATTTTTGAGAGAGGGAGAATGAAAAAGAGAGAGACATCTTTGCCTAAACGATTTGCAAGCATCTGTGCTTTAAGCTACTTTTTATGAACACTCCTTAGTAAATGACTCAAGGTAAAAAAGCAGAAAAGCATCCAATGTTAGGAAATTGCAACCCAATACCGTGTAATTTAAACCTGCAGTTGCTTCTCTTGTGCTAAATGACATACAGATGGGTAGCTTAGTTCTCTCAATTTTGGGACACAATTGGTCTTTTTGTATGAATGAACATATATTAACAAAAATATTTTGGGCAGAATCGTTTAATTCTAATTGTGCAGATTTTAATTCCGTGCCATGGGAAAGAATACTTTTAACCCAGAGATTTTGTCATGTTAAGTTTGCAATTAATGAATCTTTTTGGACAAAATCAACAGAGATACAACCCTTCCAACTAATAGAGAAATAAAAACAAAAAGATCACTTCTGAGAGTCTAGAGTGAACGGAACAGAAACTCAGTTATGACAGTCAACTGAAACGTAACAAAGCAGTTCCGCGTTCAGGCTCTGGAGAGATGGGCTTGGACAGGACAAACATTTCTCATCTGCCCCTCAGAAAGATTGTAAGTAGTAGGTGTTTGGATAAAGCCTAGTGTAATATGGGTTCCAACAGATGAGAGACTGGCACGCCATCAGCCATACGCCAGCTGTCCCTGTTGATCTTCCCAGGCCAGAGCAAGGCCAGCCTGCTCCGTGGAAGGTCAGGAGAGGTGCTGTTTGACAACCCACAGGCCTAGGCCAAGGTGCGACTTTGTTTGGCTCTGGTTAGCTATCTTCCCGCCTCTGTATTTTCTCATCAAGGATCGGCCGCTCTGTCTTGGTGGCCCTGATTCTGGAAGCTGATATGCTTCCTCAATCCCACAATCAGGGGAACCGGTTAGTCAATTTTCTCCTGGTTTCATTTCAGTGACCTCACATACTATGACATCAGGTGACTTACCAGTAAAAGTTGTAGGGAGCATTTCTATTTTAATCAGAGTTCTTTTCATTTCAGAGGAAGTTCAGTATTTAGGTAATGAAGCAAGCTTTCTTTTAGAAAGTTCAAAACATGGTAAGAGATTTTGCACATAGGGCCCACTGCAAGCCTCTTTCCTACTATGATGGATGGCCTAAAAAAAAAGGGCAATTTTATTGCATTGAGTAAGGGTTGCCCTGTTGCGGAGTTATATTTCTTTTCAATCATTTGTGTAGGTAAAATAAAATACTACCTATAAACAGGTGTTGTCTGAACATTTTACTGCAGTCTGTGTAGGCCGAAATAAAAGCTGCCATTGTTATTACAATCACATTACAATTATTTCCCCATTCAAATACACTTAATCAGTGAAGTCTTCCTAGATGTACTTTGCAAAAAGAAGACTGTAGGTCTCTAAGTAAAATCACATTCACTTTACTTCTTCTCTTTGTCTCCCCCCTCCCTATTTTTCTCACCTTTTCTTCGGAACTTATTGAATCTACATTAGTGTTAAAACCTTCTTCTGGAGTCTATTAAAGCTTTCTTGCTGCCTCTCTAACATTATAAGATACAGTCTTTAAAGACACTTGTTTTTAAGGACTCTACAGAACCTAGTGAAATGTCTGACAGAATCACAGAGAACAACAAATTCCTAAGTTATGGAAAAATGCATCTTTAGGGTTTAAAAAAAAAAATAGGATACCATTTAAATGGCCTAAAATGGAAATTGAATGATGGTTTCAAGCTATCCCGCTAAGTTGCAGAATTGTTGAGTGGGGAGTTACTCTTCAATATAATATGCCCATCATCTTATATATATGTATACAGTGTAAATGCTCATAAGCAGGGTGATGCTTTTGGAATTTCTTTGAAAAAAAAAAAAAAAAAGGTTTCCTGGTATTAGGAGACAAAGGATATACTACCACCTTTGGGAACATTCAGTGAGTTGTTACCATCCCATGTTGGCATCTTTGGTTAGGGCACTTTGTCAATGCTCCAGTGGGAGCCCCTGAATCTTGAGAAAGATTCTCTTCCACCTGAGAGAAATAGTCAGCTGCAGTTCAGATCATTTTGTCTGGTGCGTTAGGGACCAGTCTAGTGGTTGACAAGTGACTGCAGAAGCTGGGCGGTGGCGCCCAGCCAAAGCAAGTATTTAGGATTCGAACTAAAAAGACTCCTTCTCCCATATCCTCTCTCTTTCCAGGGTCATGTAGGGATAAAAAGAACTGTAAGGTGGTCTTTTCCCAGCAGGAACTGAGGAAGCGGCTAACACCCCTGCAGTACCATGTCACTCAGGAGAAAGGGACCGAAAGGTAAGATGAGCTGTAAGAAAAAGTCATTAAGAACTAGTTTTCTTCACCTCCCCCCACCGCACCCCCCCACCTCCATGGCTCTGAATCATTTTCCTTGCCATTTAATTTAAAGAATTCTACACTTATTTGCTAAAAATCTACAAATTAGTATCCTTGAAAAGGTTGAAAATGGTATTGTTTAGGTTAAGACTAAGTTTTATTTATTCTTTCCCCCATTTAATGAACACTCTATCTTATGTAAAGTCACAAGGCTTTTATTAAGGGCCTGTTTTTAGTTTACTACAAAATGTGTGGAAGTAATAGCGATTTAGGTACATTTTTTGGGAAGACATCACAGTAAGCAAAACCATGAGGGACATGGCACTGTGCCAGGATGCTGAAATTTTGAAGGTGGCCATTGTAAGTATAGACGTTTTGGCTGCAAAAAGAAGGTAGCATAATTTAGTTCCTTTCTACCCCACTCCAATTTCTTTTTGAAGCACATGTGGAGAAAGTATTTATTGGCTCATTTGTGGTTGGAATGTCAAAAATTTTCAATAACTGCCCTCACATGGCTCTGGTCCTTGGAAGTTCGCCCTGAGTCCTGAAAAAAGAGTTTGTTCACTTCCAAGACGTTTTTAGTGAATAAAGTCTCTCTCAGCTGATTCCAGCTCAAAGGTAACCTGCCAAGGTCCAACTATTTTGTTGTTTAATTTATATCATGGAGGCTGGCATAGGGCTGTGACTTACCTCTGATCCAAATTTATTAATGATGTAACTTCTTGTTTTCATTCATGAACTGAAAGAGCCCTCTGCCACACACGGGGGCCTTGTTAATAGTCAACATTCTCTTCCTGTCATAGTATATACTGTTTACGGAATTTACCCAACATCGAAGCTCTGACAGAGTCTACTCTCGCCACACAGTGAGCCAGTGGTGGGCTTCAGCCTCAGCCCAGGAGGACCTCTGCCCATCCCGCTGTGTACATGACTAGCAAAATGATTTAATGCACACAAACAACTAGAGATTAGGTCATTCTTAAAAATGCTGTTTATAAAAAAATTGGACCTCATAAAGAGGGTGAAAGGATAATAAAAACAAGCTGCAGAGCACATAGACGTTTTGTTGGGCTAGCACAGCTGATTTGTATTAGCTGAATGACCTCCTAGCCTTTAAGATTGTTAACTTAGAAAATATTCCCTTAAAGCTGCAATATTCCTTTTCGAACCAAAAAATAAAAGACTCCTTCCACTTGAAGTCTTGGACCCTTCTGCATTTTTGGGTATACACTCTTGGACACTGTAGAGTAGGCAGAAATCTTATGTAGTAATTTTTTTTCCCTGTGAATCTGAATTATAACGTTTTTTTAAATAACAAAAATTTTGTTCTAAGCATTACATAGCTAGATGGCTTGATTTTTTTTTAACCTCTAGTTTAGAGTAGTTATATGCACATTTTATTATATAGATTTGAAATATATTAGTAATGTTCAGATTTCCATATGTTTGGTCTGTTCTCATTTTAGGACAAAAAGGCCTTGAAAGATTTATTAGAGAAATATATTTTAAGTAAATACATTCTATAAGAAATAATACTAACTTTGTTTAATTTTTTTAATACTCTGTTTATTGTTTATCAGTGCCTTTGAAGGAGAATATACACATCACAAAGATCCTGGAACATATAAATGTGTTGTTTGTGGAACTCCATTGTTCAAGTAAGTGTGTGAAAAACCTATGGATATGGGAAATATCATGGATGACAACAAACTAGTTATTGCTCATTCACATTAGAATCTTTATGCTACTAAAAAAAAAGAATCTTTATGCTACTAAATTTTCTTATTTCTATTATTTCTATTTTCTCTCTACAAAACAAAAGTAATTGTTGACTTTCATGATAAATTACCAGTTGGTAGACTGGCTGCCTTTGCACTATTTGGATCTTTAAAATCTCCAGTGTTAACTTGCTCATAGCAATTAACCATGGTGCTTAGAAGAGCTATGAAAGAGATTTTGGTGGGCATAGGAATATTTATATATTTGTTGATTTTTCTTCTACCAAGTGATAGCCCTAAATTCATTTATTGGGCCACAGTAAAAGTTCTTCTCATGCATCCTTCGATTGAATAATAGCCACCAAGTTGATTATTCATATTTCTGTAACAAAGCGCAATACCTGTACTGAAAGTAATGTGGGTATTATAACTGATAGTTGTACATATGTAAGCAAATTATCTTTATTTTAAAGATGCCAATACTTTACTATAAAACAAGCGGTATAGAGATTTTTTTGCCAAAACAGTCAATTCAGACAGTGTAGGTTATGGATCTTATTCAAGAAAGGAAAATCTTTACCAAAATTTAATTATCTAGATGTAGAAAAATCCTAGAAGCCCTGTACTTCCCATGAGGATGCTTATTTGGGGGAATGAAAAGACAAAAAGCTTAACTGAGAGTAAATGTCACTTATTTAAAGCAGAATTACAAATTTCTAAGGGGAAATGAACAAACAAGAATCCTATATGTGTAGCATGTAAAACATACTTAATATCTCTCCATAAATGTTTCCCTTTTAAAACACTAGCATTTACAGATTTTCCAGAAATAACAGGAAATAATAGTTTCCTTGAAATTTTTTTAGAAGTTTAAAACCTTTCTTAACTTGCATAAACCTTATTGCACATTAGTGTTGGTTGAGAATCTGTTCTGAATTCTTATGTATTTATTCTTCATGTTAAAAAAACCCCAGCCCTTCAAATTGTCACCCATTTCCTCTCAGAAAACACACATCCTTATATTTCAACACCTTTAGCTTGTGTCATAATAGTTGATATAACACTTAAGATAGTTGCTGAGCCATGTTAAACTTGTTAATATCCCAAATGGTAAAAATTGGCCACATCCCCTTTGCCTTTTGTTTAAGAATCTCCATCTCTTTCCCCATCATGTGATTCAGTAAAGTAGTAGATCTAAGGAAAACTTATTGTTTTAAATAAGAAACAGAACCACTGTAAATGAAGGATTGAACCCATGTGAGATCTTGCGTCACAAATACTGAAAAGCAAGATCTTTGTTTAAACACAGGTACTGGTGAGATTCAGGGAGTTTCACATTTGAGGTGATATTATGTCAATTTCCTTTAGCATTCTTATACGGAAAGCTTTTATTTTCTAAGTTTCTAAGGAATATGGTTTAATTTTTTATTCTCTTTTCCCCGTATTTTTAATTTTTTATTATTTTATTATTTTTATTTTTAAAAAAGATTTATTTTATTTATTTGAGAGAGAGAGAGAAAGACAGCATGAGAGGGGAGAGGTCAGAGGCAGAAGCAGATTCCCCGGCAAGCAGGGCACCAGATGTGGGACCTGATCCCGAGACTCCAGATCATGACCTGATCCGAAGGCAGTTGCTTGACCAGCTAAGCCACCCAGGTGCCCCAACCCCCCTATTTTTAAAATTGTATGCTCCTCCTTCCTTGGTTTCTTGTCAGTTTTAGTGGGGGAATTGTTCTAGCCTTTACTGTAGATTGTGTAAGTTCATTGGTGTAGGGCTGCTGTCTTCAGACCGGAGAAATTGTACCTTGGGTGTCCGCCAAGACTTTTTAGGGGCCCCAGAGCTTGGACAGTTTTGAGGGAACCAATTTCCTAGTCCTCAGCTTCTATGTGTATTCTTCTCTGACACTGATGTATCTGAGAGAATCTGTGGTCGGCCACTTCTTTCTTCCTATCTTCTGTCATAATCCCCTCTCATACTTTACAGATGTCATACCTTTCACTCATCCCAAATCTTACTATGATTTATTGTCCTGGGATAAAGTCTCTAAGGCTTCAAGCAAAGTAACAGTTCAAGAATGTATTACTTCTGAAGGGGAAACCCAGGAAAGCAAGGCTATATATCTATCTATATATAGATAGATAGATAGATATAGATATAGATATAAATATAGATATATATATACACATACATACATATATATATTCGATATATATATATATCTTGAAAAATACTGAACTGGTAAAAAAAATATGAAATAGTGTTTCATCCTGGTAAGACTCTGTCTGTCTGCCTGCTCTCTGCTTATCCATCTTTCCATCTGTTGTCTGTTGCTTGTCTATCCATTTTCTACTGGTCTCCTCAAGTGAGACTGTTGTCATGAGGAGATGTATCTACATATTTATTTAAATTTGAAAAATGAAAGTCTTTTTCTTTTTGACTTGGTTTCACTTGGTTGATAGATAGGACAGAGAGGACTACTTTTGCAAATAAGGTTGTATGGTGGACTTCTCCATTCATTAAATTACCTAAATATATAGCTCTAAGTTTTTGACAAAAAAAAAAAAAAAAAAAAGTATTTTAAGCCTGTAATCTATTTACAGGACACTAGAAAATTCAATTTTTTTTCAATTATTTTAATTTTGATAAGAAATTTTAGCCGTTACTTCAAAATATGTAGGAGAGTATGTATCAGTCAGCACACAATCTGGATACAGAAACCACACAGTAATTTGAACAGGAAAGTAAGCATAATTTAAAGAATTACGACCCTTAACAGAGGATTGTGGTAATGAGGGGATTGGCTAGGAGGGAGTAAATAGAAATTCTGAAGAATACAGAAGAAGCAAATATGAGAAGCAATCATGACCCCTAGGGCTGCGGTAGAGTCCAGGGAAAAGCTACCCCCGAGTGCCCCTCCCCCCACCTTCCCCTCCCAGGGGCTGAGATCTGGGTCTTACTGGAGAGGGCGGGGCTGTACCCGGCTATACTGCGGTGTCATGACTGTTCACCTTCCTGGCAATCGACCTTCTGAAATTTGCTGGAAATCTATCCTCTGCGGTGCTGGGGAAAGCCGTTTAGAGGGGGGTGTCTCACTGCAGGCATTCCGCCACGAAAGCACTGGAGTGGCGGAGGTGGCGGCCTGGGGTGGCCGGTGGAGCTGCTTCCTGCCAGGTGCTGCTGCTTCCTGGCACTGAAGGCAGCACCTGGCCCGGGAGAGGCTGCTGTGCTATCGGAGCCTGTCACCGGGGAGGTGGGTGTGCGCTGCGGAGGCCGGGGCTGCAGATGCGTTCATACTGCCGCAGCCTGGCGCGGGAGATGCTGCCCGCAGAGCGAGCGCCTGGAAGGGCAGACGTACATGCGCTGCGGGAGCCCTTGGCTGGAGAAGCTACACGCACCGCGGGGGCCCCTTGAGTCCGCAGACTGAAACCCCGGCGGGGGGGTGGGGGGAGCGGAGCACTGTTCTCTCCGGCAGTTTTCCTCCTGTGCCCTCTGCTGACAAAGTTTAATATCATGCTAACTGACAAAGAAAAAAAAAATTTTTTAAAGGTCCCAGCTCCATTTTAACAGTAGACAAGGCTAGAGAAGAAAGCGACAATAAATTGATAAAAAGACCAGTGTGTGTGTGTGTGTGTGTGTGTGTGTGTATGTATGTATATGTGTGTATATACATATATATTTCCCCCCCAAATTCTTGTAGGTTTTATGAACAGAAGTTTGAAAGCCATTCGCTGGAGGAGTGAATTGTACCACAATGAACTTCCTTCTTGAGAGGGTTGGTTTCACACTTGGAACACTTAAGTGCAGGGAACCATTGAGGTGTGTGGGTGGGTGAGTGTGAGTGAGAAAGTATGAGGGGTTTTTGTTCGAAAGCAGAGAATAAGGTAAGAAAATTTGGCGGAAAAGACTAAATAGAGTAACAATATGAGAGATAGCAGTGGGAGGGAAACAGGAAACAGGTAAACTGACCTTTTTTTTAAAAGATTTTATTTATTTACTTGACAGAGATCACAATTAGGCAGAGAGGCAGGCAGACAGAGAGAGAGAGAGAGAGAGAGAGAGGAGGAAGCAGGCTCCCTGCTGAGCAGAGAGCCCGATATGGGGCTCGATCCTAGGACTCTGGGATCATGACCTAAGCTGAAGGCAGAGGCTTTAACCCACTGAGCCACCCAGGTGCCCCAGTAAACTGACTTTTGAGTAAGTCAGTAGCTTGATGAAAATGAAGAAAGAAAGAAAGAAAATGAAGAAACAAGTGCTGAATTGGAAAATGCCTAATCATGAGCAGGATGAAAAGGTGGTTTTCCTGACTGCTGTGTTACCAATACTCACAGTGCGTGTGTGTGTGCATTCACGTATATGTGTAATCCTCTACTTTCACTTGACTGATAGCGTTATACATAATATTTCCTTACAAAAAGGGCCATTCAATTATTCTCATTTCATTTTCAAACTTGTACTTTACCCTGAATACATTCCCTTTCAACAATATACTGCTTTCTTACTGCTTACCAAGTACAAGAACCTTATTCACAGACTGCTTATAAACCAAATGTGTAATTTATTCCATGGTTCACATTTTCTTCACATTCACAAATTCTACCAACCTAGTTTATTTCTTATTCGGTACTACTGAGTTTCAGTTAGTAAATTAACTGAGTCAAGAATGTTCTCTCCTCTGGTTATTTGAACTTATGAAATTTCATAAATGAATTTATTGCACATCAGATAAACGAGAGAAGGCTTTGGCGAAATAAGGGATTCAGAATGTATTTTTGACCATATATATTTTGCTTTGGCTGACACTTTGCCAGGTGTTGTGGAGCAAATAAAATAAATTTATGAACTATTTTTTCCCATAAAGCACTTTTGTTGCATCATGTGATAAGAAAACAGAATAAACACTTATAAAATATGGAAAAATAATGCTAGGGTCTATCTGGATGTGCCTTTTAGAAATGCTTTCATGTGGTGGGGCACCTGGGTGGCTCAGTCGACTAAGCATCCGACTCTTGATTTCTGTTCAGGTCATGACCTTAGGGTCGTGACATCCGTGCTGAGCATGGAGCCTGCTTAATATTCTCTCTCCCTCTCCATCTACCCCTCCCCCTGGCCTTGTGTGCTCTCTCTCTCTCTCTCAAAAAACCCCCCAAAAAACGAAAAAATAATTGCTAAGTATTTGTTTGTTGATCTGATTCATTTCTGAACTTCGTGAGATAAATTATGGAGAAATTTTGAGTAAGTCAGTAGCTTGATGAAAATGAGAAGTAAGCCATAGCAGTGCACAAGATAGATTTCTTTCTTTCTTTCTTTCCTTCTTTTTTTTTAAAAAAGATTTTTATTTATTTGTTAGAAAGACGAGAGAGAGCGAGTGTACAAGCAGGGGTAGCAGTAGAGGGAGGGGTAGAGGGAGAGGGAGAAACAGACTCCCTGCTGAGCAGGGAGCCCAACATGGGGCTCCATCCAAGGTTCCTGGGATCATAACCTGAGCTGAAGACGGAGGCTCAATGGACTGAGCCACCCAGGAGCCCCACAGGATAGATTTCTGGAGGTGAAAAGAGAAGGGACTAAGGGTGACAGCTTCAGTGGGATTTTTCCCCCCTTGTTATCTGATAAGCCTCAACATTATCCATGTGTAATCAACTCCTAATAATTTTGTTTAAGACTTGGAAGAACCACATAAGATAGTTTTTATTCTGTATGCACTAATTTATCAGGCCTCTCACTGAATTAATAGCTCATTTTACACGGGATCATGAATAATGATGATGATGATAACAATAGTAAGACAAGAGTTAACATTTACATAGCACTTACCATATGCCAGGCATGGTTATAAGTGCTTTATATAAATTAAATTTTTTAATCTCCACAACAACAACAACACATTTTATAGATGAAAGAAATTGAGAGAGGCTAAGTACTTTGAGAAGGTCACACATCAGTATACAAATAGATGTAGAACAGTAGCACTTGAACTTTTAGACAAGAAGAAAGGTAAGGAATTATAGGAAGATAAAATTTTAATTAATTTAATTAGATTAATTTATTTAATATTTTATTTAGGTCACTCTGGTCTGATTATTTTCCTCAGCATAACTGAAACACACACACACACACACACACACAATTCCTTGAAAAAACTCTTCTTTGTTGCAGGAGTTAAGTTGAAAATGAAAGACCATTCCAATCTAGGGAGTGCTGAATCAAAGGTAAATAGCTCCATTATGGCAGGTGATCAGTAAGGAGTCAGCCTCAGAGGGGTCTTATGGAAGTCCCTTGGAATCCTGACAGGAAGACATAGCAGCATCCAGGAAGCCATCAGGCCGTTCAGCATCTGCGAGGTAGGGCAGTGGCTGGGTTCATGGGCACGATTCTAGTTATTGAAACTGGAAGGTCATTTTATTTTCACTTATTGACCCCCCCATTACATTTTCTTCAGTAACTGTCTTCCAAATTTTCACCACTTTTTCTGAATTCTCTCTATTTCTGCGAAAGACTGAGGCCAAATGACATGAGCTATCTTAAATATCTTTTCCTTCTATCTTGAAATTTCTTTTTAGCTTCATTATCATCAAACTGAACCCAGATATGTGACCTCAGACTTATTACCTGTGAAAAAGGGCAAAATAAAACCGAACAGGTGTAGAAACTAAATGCAGGAAAAGACCTAGTATGTGGCTGATATTCAACAAATTTAAATTCAAGTGGCCTGACCAAGTTTTGGGAGCATATCCTACTATCACAACAGCCTAAGCAACTCCTCACATTGGGAGAAAGCGCAGGCTTTATAAGAGTGTGTCTGTTAACAGGAGATATTAGTGCGATGAGTCACTGCTCCAGCTGTGTTGCTACATTTCAGATGGAACTCTGCTGCGAAACCATTCACACATGCTCCATTTCACATGAGCCTCCTGTGCAATTTTATTCTAGGCTACTTGAAAATTTAAGCTGTTTTCCAACTCTTTAAGAACATAAGCCCTTTCACTGAAGAAATTCCAGTTCAGTGCCACACACAATTTACTCAACGATGCTATTCCATGTATGCTATCCCACTTACCATTAAAGGAGACTTTCAGCATCAACTTTTCCCCTTCTGATGGTATGTTCTGAGTGTGCCCTACACGCAACTATGTGTGTGTGTGTTGTTGTGGTTGTGGTTGCTGTTGTTGTGAGTGGAGGAAATGTAAAAGTGGGGGGGAGGGAGTTTTCCATTCTGACTCTTTATTCAAACCCCATTTTCTCAACCCTTTAAAACACTATCCATATAATATTTATTCATAAATCATTTTAATCACTATGGAATTCTACCAGGAAGAGTAATACAGACTTCACATCACGCTTTCTTTTTATGGAACTCTAGCTGGAAATTGCTCATGATTCCAGCAAATGTTTCTTAACCTCTAACAAAGTGCATTTAACTTGAATTTAGTAGATTTGAATTGCCCTTTACCTCATTCTAAATCCTTAAACAAAGTAAACTTTCCAGTACAATGAAACTACTCTGAAAGGAACTAGATTTCTGAGTAGTGGCTTAATCTGGTGTTCTAGCTGAATAACTCATACATTATTTTGAAGAGGATATAAAATTGTCTTCCCTCATCCGATTGGCCCTTCCTGTCTTGTCCCTACATACAGTGATTTACAGGAAAATATCTGTCACAGAGGGAGTTACTTTTCTATCTGCATCTCATCTGGAAGCTCAGGGCAAGACCACAGTTACATTGAAAGAAGAGTATTTCCTGGAGCTACTGGCAAAGATAGGGAGCAAAAAACATGGTTAGTGCCACCAAGAAAAAAAAAAAAAGGAAAGGAAGAAAAGCATAAATAGCATAAAAGCATAGCATGAAATAAAGGAAAGAACAACTCCATTTGAGAAGCCAGAAAACGATAGCAAGGCATGATTCAAAGTTTAACAATATGCAAAGGTATGACAGCTGCCTTTTCTGACACAAAGAAGAATTGAAGCAACGCCTACACACAAAATCCCGGATAGCTGAAAGTGAGTATGGCTGTATCTGTGTGTATCTTTGTTTTTCCAGAGGAAAAGTGGGGGCAGAGCAATCTTGCCTTTGATTCCCTAAATCACAATCCTAGTTCTTTAATTAATTTTCCAAATGTGGAGAGAAATGCTTAGATCCTTCTCAGTGAATTAGAATGGATAGATTCAACTGGGAAATATAATAGGCAGAGTTCTAAGTTCATGTAAATTTATCTTGTTTGTATAAATATGAATCAGCATATTAATGAATATTTATTATTACAGTTCACAGACTGTGAACATCTTGTGTTCACATAAGGACATCTTATGAAAAATAATGTGCAAGTTTTAGCAAGTCCTTCTGAGGCAAGCCACAAAGCACTCTTCCCGAAAATGAGTAATTCTTTCAAAACATGGTTGCTGATTCAATGAGACCCACATAAATTTTCATCCAGAGTCATGTCTTCAGTGTGTCTTACACATGGACAAGTAACTCATCGCATCACATTATCAAAGAAAAGCACAGAAGCCCTCCAGAGTCCCAAGTGGAAGTGGTGTAAAGCTCCAGTGTGGACTTGCTGGGTAGCCATAAGCAAGTCCCTTAAATGATCCATCTCATTTTTCTCATCTGTAAAATGGTGAGAATCACAACCCTTCCTAACTCATAGCACTACTGTAGCAAATGAAATAATTATAGAAACATGCCATAAAAGATATAAAGATACACATATAAACTAAGGTTTGTAAAAACTGTGCAGCTTTAGGGACGCCTGGGTGGCTCAGTGGGTTAAGCCACTGCCTTTGGCTCAGGTCATGATCCTGGGGTCCTGGGATCGAGTCCTGCATCGGGCTCCTTGCTCGGCAGGGAGCCTGCTTCCTCCTCTCTCTCTACCTGCTTGTGTGTACTCTCTCTCTCTGACAAATAAATAAAATCTTAAAAAAAAAACTGCAGCTTTAAATAAATTTATTATTTATTTAAATAATAATTTAAATAATTTAAATGGTGAAGTATAAACAGCATGCAAATCTGAAATTCTCAAAATTAAGTCAGCATAGTCTGCTTTTGATTCTAACCTTACCACATGTTTTATAATATAGTTTGACCTAGTGATCTGTATCCAAAATATTTTCAGTTTCTGCTGAATAATTAAAAACAAATTTAGTCTAGATTCTAAATTCCCCAAATAATGTGATTTAGATGAGTAACTGAGAGTTTAAATATATGAGTTACTTGTAAGTCTCCCCTTAATGAGTCAATAAACTTCTTTTTTTTTTTTAAAGATTTTATTTATTTATTTGACAGAGAGAAATCACAAGTAAGCAGAGAGGCAGGCAGAGAGAGAGGAGGAAGCAGGCTCCCTGCTGAGCAGAAAGCCCGATGTGGGGCTCGAACCCAGGACCTGGGATCATGACCTGAGCCGAAGGCAGCGGCTTAACCCACTGAGCCACCCAGGCGCCCCAAGTCAATAAACTTCTTGAGAGAATAGGTCATGCCTCGGGATTTTTGTAACCCCCATCTCCACCTCGTGCAGGGCCACAGGACTTTGCATGTCCTTGGAACTCAACTGTTTGTTAGATAAATGGTTTAATTCCAATAAAGCAAGGTTAACAGTAGAGTCAAATGATTCACATTGATGCTAGAATGGGGGAATAGAAATAAGCACTTGGTTATAGACTCCCCTAATTATTATCTTCTGCCACACTCTCTCAAATGTTTTCTGTAGACCACTCAATGGTACTTTCTCTGGATGCTTATTTCAACAATAGCATTGCTTACAACTGCAAAGGCATACCTGTCCCAACTAAGGGACACATGGAAATGGGACTGTTGGGACTATAATTTATAAGGAAACATTAAAAAGAGCAAAAAGTGACAAAAAATAGGGTCAGCTACCCAAAGCTATATCAAAAGAGAAGTTCATAGCCAAACATTTTTTTTTAAAAGATTTTATTTATTTAAGAGAGAAAGAGAGTGAGCAAGAGAGAAAGAGCTCAGGCCAGGGCTGGGGTGGGGGAGTGGCAGAGATAGAGGGAGAAGCAAGACTCCCCACTGAGCAGGGAGTCCCATGTGAGGCTGGATCCCAGGACCCTGGGATCATGACCTGAGCCAAAGGCAGATGCTTAGCTGACTGAGCCAACCAGGTGCCTCCAGAGTCAAACATGTTTATTATTAACTATAAGAAAGATTAAAAATCAGTGAACTAGTCAACTCAAAATGCTAGAAACATAACAAAAACAATAAAATGAACTAGGATAAAGTACCCACCTCTTCCCTCCAGGAATTTGCCAGACATTCAGAAGTGGAGATACCAGCAAGCAGGATTTCTCAACCTCAGCACTGTTGGCATTTGGCCTGGATAATTCTTTGTTGTGGGGGGCTGCCTTATACAATGTAGGACCTCTACTCACTAGATGCCAGTAGCACATGGCCCTCCCACCCAACTCCGCCAAGCTGACAAAAATTTCTCTAGATATTATCAAATACACACTGGGAGCAAAACCACCTCCCTTTGAGAACAGCTGATCTTGACCCACTTAACCCACTGAGCCACCCAGGTGCCCCTGCACTTTGCTTTTTAATATAATCTTTTAATTGTCAGTTTATACAATTTATTTTTAATAATGCCTGTAGTTAGCAACTGACTTTTACGTTCCTGAAATTTTAGTAATACATTCTCTTGAGCTCCAGCATACTGATGTATCGGAGCAAACCAAGGGTAGACTGAATTTATCAGAAATTGCAACCCAGAGTCAAATTAGCTCAGTCCCTTTCCTCTCCACACTCTAACTGCCTATCAGAAGATGGGATGGAGAGGCGGGGATAAGTGGCTCAGTGGGTTAAGCCTCTGCCTTCGGGGGCGCCTGGGTGGCTCAGTGGGTTAAGCCGCTGCCTTCGGCTCAGGTCATGATCTCAGGGTCCTGGGATCGAGTCCCGAATCGGGCTCTCTGCTCAGCAGGGAGCCTGCTTCCTCCTCTCTCTCTCTGCCTGCCTCTCTGTCTACTTGTGATCTCTCTCTGTCAAATAAATAAATAAAATCTTTAAAAAAAAAAAAAAAAAAAAAAAAAAGCCTCTGCCTTCGGCTCAGGTCATATAGCTTGAAATATGACCCATGGTAGAAGTATTTGCACCATAGAAATGGTCCCAGGGTCCTGGGATCGAGCCCCACATTGGGCTCTCTGCTCAGCAGGAAGCCTGCTTCCTCCTCTCTCTCTCTCTCTCTGCCTGCGTCTCTGCCTACTTGTGATCTCTGTCTGTCAAGTAAATAAATAAATAAATCTTAAAAAAAAAAAAAGAAGATGGGATGGAGCATCTGTAAAGGAAGGTTATGTCATTCGGTGTCTGATATTTCATACACATTGTCTGGCATTCATCAAAAATTACCAGCTATACCAAAGTAAAGGACCAAGGGAAATAAACTGACAAAAGATACAAGTCTACGGGTGGCCCAGATATCAGGATATTTAAATCATCAGACACAGATTTTTAAATAACTCTGATAAGTATATTCAAGAAAATAGATGACAAGATGGGGCATTTCACCAGAGAACTGGATCTGTTGTAAAGAATAAAATAGTTTGAGGGCTGAAAATGCCTTAACTGACATATAAACACAAGAGATGAATTTAACAGCATATTGGACATTAAAGAAGCAAGATTAGTGAGCAGAAAAACAGGTCAGTAGAAAATATTCAGACTGAAGCTAGGGGCTTAAAAAATGAAAATTAGTAAGAAGATAATGCAAGAATTACAGTTTCAGGAAGAACATATTATAGCCATAGAAAGGGAAGGAAAAAGTAATGGTAGAGAAGCAATATTTGAAGAGAGAAGAGCCAAGAATGTTCCCAAACTGAGGGGGGGAAAAAAAAAGTCACAGATTCAAAAAGTGCTATAAATCTGAAAGATTGAATATGAAGGAAACCATGTATGGGCACATCACAGCAAATCTGATGAAAATCAAAGGTGAGGAGGAGATCTTAAAAGCACTCAGATAGGGGCGCCTGGGTGGCTCAGTGGGTTAAGCCGCTGCCTTCGGCTCAGGTCATGATCCCAGGTCCTGGGTTCGAGCCCCACATCGGGCTCTCTGCTCAGCAGGGAGCCTGCTTCCTCCTCTCTCTCTGCCTGCCTCTCTGCTTACTTGTGATTTCTCTGTCAAATAAATAAATAAAATCTTTAAAAAAAAAAAAAAAAAAAAAAAAAAAAAAAAGCACTCAGATAAATTAACTTGAAAAATAAAAACAAGTAGAACTGTTAAGTAAAACCAAGGGGTTGATCTTTGAAAAGACCAATAAAGTTGACCATTTCTGTTGGTCTAACCAAGAAAGAAAGCGAGAAAGAAAAGAAAATAGATTGCATCACTAGAAATGAGGATGGGATAAAACCAAAGATATGAAAAAAGAATTAATGTAAGAGGATACTGTATGTAATCCTGTTTGAATAAATTAATCTCTGTTTAATTTTCTAAGAATCAAATTTGAGTATAGGAGAGTTGTAATACTCAAACTGACCAGTAACCCTAGAAGGTGTTGGTCGGGGTCTGGAAAATCAGCACTTTAAAATCCTGCTGGGTGATGTGTGAGTTGGTAGTAACTTTCTGGAGAGTAACTGAATAAGTTATGTTAAAAGTCTTAGAATTCTGCATGCCATTAATCTAGCAAATACACTGTTAGTTTACTAAAAATCATGTTAATGTGTTAAGATAAAACTATAATGTCTTTAATCACTCTTCTTTATGATAGCAAAAATTACTTTGAATATTCAGCTAAGTGAACTACCTAGTGAAAATATATATGACATTTCAAATAATATTGCAAAAGAATATTTACTGGTCTGGAAAGAAATTTAAAACAAAATTAAAATTTTACAGAACAATAATTACATATGACTATATTTGTAAAATACATATCTCTATCAGTATATGAATATAAAGCAGTTTAGAAGGTTATGTACCAAATGTTAACAGTAGTTATCTCTGGGTGGTTGGATTATAGGTAATTTATTTTCTTGTCTGTCCTTTTTATTTGTTTTAAAGATGGACATGCATTTTCTTGGGTAATAAGAAAAAAAAGAAAATATTTAATATTTATCTTTAGTCAATGTGCTACAAACATTGAACAATTTATTTATTTAAAAAATGTTTTTTTATTAAATTTTCTTTTTTAAGTAGGCTCCACACCCAATGTGGGGCTTGAACTCATGACTCTGAGAGCAAGAGTCCCACATTCCTCTGACTGCACCAGCCAGGCGCTCCTGAACAATTTATTTTAAAAACTTACTTTAAGTGCTCGCTTCGGCAGCACATATACTAAAAAATTACTTTAAAAACGTCGTCTTTGGGTGCCTGGGTGGCTCAGTGGGTTAAAGCCTCTGCCTTCAGCTCAGGTCATGATCCCAGAGTCCTGGGATCCAGCCCCAAGTCGGGCTCTCTGCTCAGCGGGGAGCCTCCTTCCTCCTCTCCCTCTGCCTGCTTCTCTACCTACTTGTGATCTCTCTCTGTCAAATAAATAAATAAAGTCTTAAAAAAAAATAAAAACATCATGTTTCTACCCCCAAATTTATCTTATTTTTTTTCCCAGTGATAATTTGAAAGAATGAACTAGAATGTAATTCCCAATTTATTTTTGAGAGCCCAAATCTATCTTGTCCATGTAATAATTTACTCACATCCCACGTGGATACTTTACCTACTGCCCTTCTCTTTTAAGTGGCTGCTGCTGCTTCTCTTTTCCTTCTCTTTTATCCCTAAGTGATAATGATGCTATCCCAGGACAGGTGGCCCCTGGGTCTTAAACGTTGCTCAGACCTTCTAGATACTAACCTTCTCTTGGCCTACAGCTTCAAACATCATTGCAGGTTTTCTCCCCCATCGTGGCTATCTTCCATCTATCTTCCTATAGGTCCTCACATGGTCTTACTCCCAGACACCTGGAGGTAACTGATGAAGGATGGGACACCAATTTGAGAAGATTTGTATTTATTTTAAACAGACTTGCTTTCTTAAACTGTTCGTCATGTTTGAATGAGAGGTTAAAAAAGAGAAAAAACAAACAACCATTGATTGAGGGCTTACCGCATACTGGGCATTACGCTAAGCACTTTAAAGAAAATTATCTCCTTTATTCTTACTAACTTAAATAGAAAACCAAAGCTCACATAGGGTGTGCAATTGACTCAAAATAACACTGGCCATAAGGATGGAGCTAGGACAGAAGTTCAGGTCTGGCTGTCCCCAGAGGCACCACTCCTCAGCTCCTGTACTGCATTATAATACCGCCCTGTATTCTGGCTGATCATTCTTTTTGCTGAGTAATTCACCATCTGGTAGCCATCGCTCTCTGGTGTTAATTGGTGCTAATTTTCTGCTGATGGCCAAGTGACTATAGTTGGGTTTTAAAGTAGAACAAGCTATGATTAAGGTGTGAGACTTGGGAGGTTAAAGTCACGACTTTCTCTCCTTACTGTGTACGACTTTAAATAAGCTACTTAACCTCTGTGAGCCTTAATTTCCTTGTTTGCAAGATGAGAACAATACCAGTGTCAGGAGAACTTTGGAGAGGGTTAAGTAAATAGTACTGAAATGTTTTGTCAGTGGAAAAAACACTGTAAACGTGAAGCACCCGATGCTAAAGCAGTTTCAGGATCGGCAAAGACTGCAGCTTCCAGAAACCAAGTTCATTAGAGAGTGGGAGGGCCTGCCACTTCCTTGGAACAGAGAGCAGATGATGAGTTAGTAAGTAATGCTTAAACTTCTCATCAGTGTGTTTGCCTGCTGGGGGGATCACTGTCTAGTGGGTATCACAGACTGCTGTTGATGCCAGTGAGTAGTGGTTTGCTGTGGGAGGTGGGATAGGGAGGAGACTGATTTTGCTTGTTCAGCATAAACACAGGAGGGGATGGATGATCGCTAGTCCTACTATCTCACAGGTCGGCCAGCCTATATCTGGAGTGCTCTGTGGTTCAGTATAAGAGCCCCATTTCGAAAGGCTTGTAGACAAAATGGACGCCATTCAGGAAAGAGCACCTGAGGGTTAGGCATCTCAAAACCATGTCACTTGAACAGATGATGGAAGGGAACTGAAATGCTCACTTCAGGGGGAAGAGAAAAGGCATGGAACATGGGGCCTTGGTGGTCTACGTTAGCAGTTTGTAAATCTGGCTGTCCATGAGAATCACAAATTCCAAGCCTCTCCCCTGCTCCAAATTCTGATTTAGCAAGATTAGGGTGGAGCCCAGAATCTTTTTTTTTTTTTTTTTTCCTTAAAGATTTCCCCTAGTTCTTATGCTTGGTTACCATGAGTTTAGGTGGGCCTTAAGAAAGATGTGCCTTAGGGTGATGTCAATAGCCATGTAAGGGAGGGAAAAAACACTACAGATAACAAACACTAAACAGAGGTAAAATTTCTCAACTGTCTGAGTGTGAGATTGGTGAAAAAAACCATTACTAAAGATTAATTTGCTGTTTTAAATGTGGCTTGGGAAAAAATGATTAATTCAACTTTGGGAGTCTGATAGATTTCAGGTTTTAACCTAAAATTTCAGGTGCATTGATATTCCCCACAGTGTGTTCCAATGAATATTTGTTTTATCGGAATACTACTCCTGCAAAAAAAAAAAAAGAAAAAAGAATACTCCTGCGAAAGACCAGTTCCATGACATGCTAATATGTGTTCCAGGAAAAAAAGAGGGTTCTGTGGACTATCAATACACAGCATTACTTGCTTTCTGGGAGACACGGAGTTAAATCGAATGGTTGCTTCATTGTAAAAATCAAGGAGTACGCAATTCACTAATGTCCATTGCAGAGCTCTGGAAGGAGAATGTTCTGTGTAGCATCTTCAGAAATGTCTGAGCTCAGAATCTTACTTTAGGAATATTCTGTGCAACTGATGTTACTGATGACACACATTAAGAAATGTCACTCTGCCAAGCAGAGCAAAGTCTAGAAATCACGGAAGGGATGAACAAGGCTAGGAAGTGCTGCAGAGACTCAGAAGAATGAGAACCAGCTACAGGGGTTGGCAATGGTGAGAAAACAATTTTGATAGAAGTAGTAGTGAAAGTAAGAGTGTGCAGATTTTAGGATATCCTCTCATGTTTTCATACTGCAAGCTGAATTGCAGATAAAGTAAAATATTTGAGATTGGAATAATTCCAGAAAACACAGTCATCATAGTTACATCATTTAGTTAAGGTAGGAATGGTGAGGCTAACCCCTTATTACTGGAGGGAAAGCAAACTCAAGGGAAAATTTTATTTTATGTTTTTGATCAGTTGAAGAAAGGTATAAAGAGGGATATATTTAAGGTATTAGAGATAAGGGAAAGAGATTTAAAGACTAGGTAGAGTAAACTTGACAACAGAAGATTAGGGGTACCTGGGTGGCTCAGTCCGGTTTTTAATTTTTTTTAAGATTACTTCTTTGAGAAAGAGAGAGTGCTCTCAAGTGGGGGAATGGCATGTAGAGGGGCAGTGGAAGAGAGAGAAGCAGTCTCCTATTAAGCAAGGAGCCTGATACAGGGCTTGATCCCAGGACCACAGGATGACGGCCTGAGCTAAAGGCAGACACTTAACCCAATGAGCCACCAGGCACCCTGGCTCAGTCAGTTAAGCATCTGACTCTTGATTTTGGCTCAGGTCATGATCTCAGGGTATGAGACAGAGCCCCCATGTGGGGCTCCAAGTTGGGCCTAAAGCCTACTTAAGATTCTCTCTCTCTCTCTCCCTCTGTGCCAACCTTCCCCCTGCCCGGCCCATGTACACTTGCTCTCTCCCTCTAAAAAGAAAAAAAAAAAGTTTAATTTTTCTCCTTTTGGGATAGGTAAGAGAATTTTTTTTAGATTAGTAACTGTCCATCTGGGAGATGAAGTGTTTTTTTTTAAGATTTTATTTACTTATTTGACAGGGAGAGAGCTCACAAGTAGGCAGAGAGGCAGGCAGAGAGAGAGGAGGAAGCAGGCTCCCCGCTGAGCAGAGAGCCTGATGTGGGGCTCGATCCCAGCACCCTGAGATCATGACCTGAGCTGAAGGCAGAGGCTTAACCCACTGAGCCACCCAGGCACCCATGGGAGATGAAGTTTTAATCTTCATATGTTTTGGGTTACCTAGGTTGTCTTACCTGTGTTGAAGTGTTAAAGTATGCTTGCGGTAGAGTAGGAGTTCAGCTTGTGGCCCCTCTTGTCACCGTCACTGGTGCTCCTACGTCTGGACGTCTTACTGCGTCACACCACCAGCAAGTAGACAAAAGAAAGGAGCGTCCGTTCAGCTCAACGCAGATAACTGTATTCGTGATATCATTTAATAATCCTGAATGGCTGGATATAAGCCATGAATCCTTCTGCTATTTATTTATGACCCCTGTTATCTTGCACTGTGCTTGGAACAAGCTGCACTTTTCATTTGTGCCTTGATTTGTTTTTCGGTGGTCATTCTAGTTGCAGTTTTTCTGCTCTGAGGAAGGTTGGCTTTATGCTGCTGAAGATTTGCACATTTCACTCCTGTGTACTCACTTACGTCTATAGTGTTAATGGCGGCTGCATGACTCACAGTCTGCATAAGCATAAATTAACTGCAGTAGCTCTGTGGTCCTTGCGGAGATTGCTCTGGAAGACCACCCAGAAGTGGAATTTACACAAACTGCACAGGCCCACTCAACTTCAGAAACTGAGCAGCACTGACCAAATTACACCTGCCTCTCCAGTGTGAACCAGCTACCCGTTTGTTTCTGATGGAGGTTCACGCTGTTGATCTTAAACTATAAAGGGCTTTATGGGCTGAATTACGGCTACTTTAAACAAGACTCTCCTTCCTTCAAATCAAGTGCTTTGCACATAGTGAGCACTCCATTAATGCTTTGGACTATGACTTAATGAAAGCTCACATCTTCTAGTCAACTTCTTTTCATGGCCTCCAGCTTGGAGGGAAGGCTTTTTGGTATTGAATGTTGGTCTTTCATATTATTTTTATTTGGGGGTGCAGTGGAGTGTAAACTTACTGACTTACATAAGACACCTCAGTTTCGTGATGAATCTTCTGAGGTGATTTGCTGGCAGAATCTGAGTAATTCATGGAATCTAAGGTTTTATTCTTTGATTCATGTGAGCAGAGACAATAGCTATAAAATCAATATTTTTAGTAAATTCACCAAGAAAGGGGCAGGTGTATGATTTTTTTTGTCTGGGGACTGGGTCTTTTCTGACAGATTTTTCACTTGGTTGGTGCTTAGTTCAGTGCTTTCCACAAAGACAACTTTTTAATGGTGATGTGTGACAACTTGTGAATGTGGAAGTTTATATGAAGCAATGGGAAATAACTTTAACTTCCTTGTTGGGGCAAAGTGTTACTTTGGAAACTACTGTTATAAACAAATTGAAATAATTAGGAATGTGAGATGCTTTGTTATTTTAAATAGGATAAGTTTTCTTTGCTTTAAAGGAATGCCATCCAGGTCAGTGGTTTGTAGGATCATCTGAATCATATGGAGAACTTAGAAGTAGAGATTTCCAAACTCTTTAATCTGTGCTTTTTGAAAGCTTGGTGTAGTTCAGATAATCATATGTCTTTCAGAATCATTGATTTGGGTCCAGGCAACCAATGATTTAGTACTTATTTTTATTGCAGACTTAGGTTAAGAAACATTTTATACTATCTCTTCCAAGGCAGTTATATACTTTTCTATTAGAAAGTAGGCTTTCAGTATCTTTATGATTAAACAAGTTACAGTAATCTGAGATCCTGTGAGGAACCATACAGCTTGAAGCTTTATTGATCCTACCAAGTCACAAGAATAAATTGGGAATTTATTCTTTATTTTTTCAACAAATAGAGGTAGCAACTGATTCAGAAGCAACCTAGTCTTCTCTTGTTTCCCTCAAATACTAAATAAAGGGACTATTCATTATCTACCTAGTTACTTGAGCAAAAATTCCAAGAAGTTGTCCTTGATTATTCTCTTTCCCTCACACTCCGTATCTAACCAATACATTTTGCACTGGGCACTTTCAAAATATATTCTGAATCCAAGTTCTCATTATATTCCTTGCTTCACCGTTATCTTTATCATCTTTCACCTGAATTACTGTGATAATCTTTCTGCTTTGGCTTTTTTTTCCCCTCTTAATAGATTTTATTTTTTGAACAGTTTTAGATTTGCAGAAAAATAGAAGAGATTGTGCAGAGAGATCTCATATACTCTCTTACTCCGTTTCTCCTATTATTAATATCTTATATTTCTATAGTATATTTGTTACAGTTTATGAACTAATATTGATATATTTTTATTAAGTAAAGTCCATACTTTATTCAGATTTCCTCAGGGTTTTTTTTTTTTTTTAAGATGTATTTATTTATGTGTGAGAGGGAGAAAGCAGATGCAAGTGAGTGAGGGTGGGTGGGGAGCAGAGATCATCTCAAGCAGACTGCCCACTGAGAACATAGCCCCCACATGGGGCTAATTTCACGACCTTGAGATCATGACCTGAGCCGAAATCAAGAGTCAGATGCTTAACTGACTGAGCTGCCCAGGTGTCCCCAGAGTTTCTGAGTTTTTACCTAATGTCCTTTGCCTGTTTTAGGATCTTATCCAGGATACTGCATTACACTTAGTCATCATCATGTCTCCTTAGTTTCTCTTGACTCTGACAGTTTCTCAAGACTTTCCTTTTTTTTTTTTTTTAAGATTTTATTTATTTATTTATTTGACAGACAGAGATCATAAGCAGGCAGAGAGGCAGGCAGAGAGAGAGGAGGAAGCAGGCTCCCTGCTGAGCAGAGAGCCCGATGCGGGGCTCGATCCCAGGACCCTGAGATCATGACCTGAGCCGAAGGCAGCGGCTTAACCCACTGAGCCACCCAGGCGCCCCGAGACTTTCCTTATTTTTGATGACCTGAAAGTTTTGAGGAATATTGGTCAGGTATTTTGTATGATGCCCCTCTATTGAGATTTGTCTGATGTTTTTCTTACGGTTAGACAGAAGTTATGGGTTTTGGGGTAGAAGATCACAGAGATAAAGTGCCATTTTAATCACATCACATCAAGGATACCTACTATCAACATGACATCACTCTTAATATTGACCTTGGTCACATGGCTGAGGTAGTATTTACTTGGTGTCTCCACTGCAAAGTTACTCTGTTTTCCCCTTTCCATACTATGCTCTTTGGACGGAAGTCACGATAAATGGCCCACACTTAAAGACTGGTGAGGTATGTTCTTTATCTTGGGGGCAGAGTAGCTATATAAATTATTTGGAATTCTGCAAAGGGAAATGCATGTCTTTTCTCTCATTTATTTAATGAGTCATTTTATATAGATATGGACTCATGGATATTTAGTTTATACCTTGGGTTATAATCTAATACTACTCTATTTATTTTGTTGTTCATATGTTCCAGCTTTGGCTATTGGGAACTTTTTCAGTTGGCTCCTGTATCCCTTTGAGACACCCCCTTCAATGTGGGGTTTTTGTCTTTGAGCCCTTCATTGCTTTCTAGCACCACTTGATAATTTAGGTTTATCTTGTGTATTTCCTGCCCCAGTTCTAGAATCAGCCATTTCTCCAAGAAGCCCTGGATCCTTTTATTAGAGAATGGTATTAAAAACCAAGATCCAGGGGGGCACCTAGGTGGCTCAGTTGGTTAAGCATCCAACTTTTGAATTTGCCTCAGGTCATGATCTCAGGGTCCTGGGATTGAGCTCTGCATCTGGCTCCCTGCTCAGCACGGAGTCTGCTTGTCCCTCAACCTCTGCTCCTAACCGTCCCTCCCATCCTCCCCACCCCTCACCCTTGCCTCAAAGAAATAAATAAACAAAATCTTAACAAACAAAAAAAAAACAAGATTTGGGTACCAGGTGGGCTCTCTGTTTTTGTTGTTGTTCTTTGTAGTTCATTTTTCACAAAGGAGAGTGAAATTTTAAATGATTTAAATCAGATTATAATTTTAAAAAAATTGATGATTTATCTTTAAAAATCACAACTCTTTATAATGGCTTTTAAAGTTGAGATCTGGGGGCGGCTGGGTAGCTCAGTCAATTAAGAGTCTGACACTTGGTTTCAGCTCAGGTTATGATCTCAGGGTTGTGAGATCGAGTGTGTGGGGGGCTCTGGCTCAGAGGGGAGTCTGCCTGAGATTCTCTCTCTCCTTCTGTCCCTCCCCTCCTCTCTCAAATGAATAAATCTTGGGGGAGGGGGAACTGTATAGAGTAGCAGATGTTATCATCTTTACTTTGCAAATCAAAAACACAACTGATTTTTAAGATCTAAATGACTGTTTTAGTGCTTTGTAGAAACAGGAGTACACACAGTTAACACTGACAATTAGGTTTTTTTCTCCATGGTCTCTTTATTCTTAATTTATGCTTTTCTCTTCTTAATTTTGTGTTGCTTCTTCTGTTTGTGTATAGTGATATTTAGGAAATGAAGGGCTTTGGATAAACATATTCTCTAGACAACTAAAATGTGTATCTTAACCCTAAAATTATTAACTAATGATTTAAAAGATAAAATCCTGTCTAAATAATATACTTCTGTGTCTTACTATATAGCATAATTAAATGATTGATTTCATGACATGTAGCTATCATTATTAATATTAAATATTCTATTTAAAACAGTTATTAAATTGTGTTATAAAACAATTGGACAATGATGCCCTAATGAGGTAGTTAGGGTTCTGTAAAGTGTGGAGGATGATATTCTCTTACCTTTCCATCTCCCATTGACATCCTCAGAGGATTTTGAGGTGTGTAGAATCTTTGCCTCTATAGTCACTAACTCTGGATTTCCCTTGTTTGAATTTCTTTTGTTGTCTCTCTAAAATTTTAGGATCTTCTATTTATTGTGTCTAGCACTAACCTGCTAGCCACAACTTCTATTGTTCTCCCTCTGATTACAACCTAGACTAGAAAAGAAAATTTCCAGAGAAAATAAGAAAACAAATATTATGTATAAAACTGATGTAGGGCAATAAATTTTACCACCTCCCAAGTCTGCCTCATCCCCCAGAGAGCACATGCCAAGTATGTACACAACACCAGTGTTAAAGGACCAGGCAAAACCATTGGAAACATTCTCCCACAGCGGTATGACGAGACAAAGAGCCCATTGATCCCAGTCTCATGTGTGCCTACTGGTGGTCTCTGGTAATTTGCAGGAGCAGCTGTCCCGTGGTCAAAATGCAGGTAAAGCACTTTGGCCAAATCTGGTTAAAAATAGTGAGGGAGAATAGAGAAATCAAAATTATATTGTACCTAAAATGGGTGCAAGTGTATAAGAGCTGTAGACATTTTTATTTCCAGCTAATTTCTGGGTTTTTGGCTTTTACTGAGGGTTTGAGTTTGCTAAAAATCTGGCTGAAGAAGAAACAAAGTGCGGTGGTTTAAACACGAGGGCTTCCATAACAAAAGACCACAGACCAGGAGGCTTGAACACCAGAGCTTTACTGTGTCTCAGCTCTGGAGCCTAGAAGTCCCAGACCAAGATGTCAGTAGGGTTGCTTCCTTCTGAGCTCTCTCTTCTTAGCTTGTGGGTGACCGTCTTCTCCCTGTGCCCTCAGATGGTCTTCCTTCCCGGTCCGTCTGTGTCCTGATTTCCTTTTCTCATAAGGACACCAGTCACATTGGATTAGGGTCCACTTGAATGACCTCATTTTAACATAATTACCTCTTTAAAAACCCTATTTTCAAATACAGTCACAGTACTAGGGGTTAGAACTTCAACATAAGAATTTGGGGAGGACCCATTTCAGCTCATAACAGGAAGAAGGTGTCCTCTATCCCCTTTAACACTGTTTCTTTAGTGCTTTGAGTTTATTTTCAATGGCTAAAGTATCTTTAGTTTAGAGGTTTTATTCTCCCTCGAGATATAAATATACACAAGAAGCAAATTATTTTATTTTATTATTTTATTTTATTTATTTATTTGACAGACAGAGATCACAAGTAGGCAGAGAAGCAGGCAGAGAGAGGAGGAAGCAGGCTCCCTGCTGAGCAGACAGCCCGATGCGGGGCTCCATCCCAGGACCCTGGAATCATGACCTGAGCCGAAAGCAGAGGCTTTAACCCACTGAGCCACCCAGCCGCCCCAGAAGCAAATTATTTTAAAGGAAACACATGATTAAGTGCTGTAGATTATACAGATAGGACATGATACTGGAACTTAAAGACGGTAGTTATCAATATGGCCTAGGGAACAGCTGTGGAACTTGGGAGCCAAAAATGGCCTTAAGAATTGGTTGTTTTTTCAGTCTTACTCATCTGTAGGTTTGAGTTGTACAGATGCAAATTTTTATCCCCTCACACTCACTTTTCCTCTGTTCTTTCCTTTCCTGTTCTCCTTTTCTTTATTCTGGGGAACTACAGAAAAATTTAGACAGCTTACCTCTCCATGGAATAGTTTGTTTGGAGAAGCACTGATTTATCTCAAATGCTTCATTTTCCTAATGAGGAAAATGGGGTTCACAAGTTAAATCACTTGTCCTGGTTTCTGAACTCGATTCCAGGTCTCTTGATTCTTAAAGCTATATGCTGTTGACTGCATTGTGCAACTATTTTATTATTATTATTTTTTAAGATTTTACTTATTATTTTACTTATTTATTTACTTATTTATTTATACAGAGGGAGAGAGAGAAGCAGGCTCCCTGATAAGCAGGGAGCCTGACCTGGGTTGGGGGAGCAAGATGGGAGAGCTCCATCCCAGGACCCTGGGATTATGACCTGAGCCGAAGGCAGGCACTTCACCAATTGAGCCAGCCAGGTGCCCCAAATTATACAGCTATTTTAGAGAATGTTTCCTTTGTGTTTTAAGGACAAATAAGATTTCTTCTCTATGTTGTATAAACAGATCATTCATATTATTTTGCATTGGCCTTCTCTCTTAAATATTTCCAGTTTCTTCAGTTATTTTTATTGCTATTCTCTCTTATGTTTTGCTACATCATTTTGGCACTCCTATTAAAATCGTATCCCAACTAAGATCACAAGCAGAGTAATACATTTTGTTTATATGTATGTATGTATATGTGGCCAAAATATTGCTAGATGTACTTGTAGCCGTAGGTCAATTTTAGTTAGTATCTTTGCTTAGATAGAAACCTATCTTTTACTCAACTTATAATACATGCCAGAGCCTGACCTGGGAAGTTCATAGTAGGACACACATAAACTGTAAAAGGCAAATAAATTCCTTCCATTCTATAAAGAGCACTGCCGAGACTTAGAGCAGTAATTACCTTCTCCAAAGTCACCTAGGGTAGCATGCGGTGGACCTGAGCCGGGCTCTGGTCTGTCTGTCTCAGTTAGCTGGCTTTTCCACGATTACCACCTTAATATTTTTTTTAAAGATTTTATTTATTTATTTGACAGAGAGAGAGAGATCATAAGTAGGCAGAGAGGCAGGCAGAGAAAGAGGGGGAAGCAGGCTCCCAGCTGAGCAGGGAGCCTGATGTAGGCCTCCATCCCAGGACCCTGAGATCATGACCTGAGCTGAAAGCAGAGGCTTAACCCACTGAGCCACCCAGGCGCCCCTACTGCCTCAATATTAAGTGCTGCATAGACTCTACCACTCTGCTGCATAAAGTCTCAGACCAACATCTCAGGGTGGCAGTGATCCCAGTGACAGGACCATGGCCCGGTTACGAGGAAAACATAAAAAACCACACAATACCAAGCAGAAGCAGAGTGTGCCCATGGGGGAGTGGGAGCTTACACGGCTTGGTACTTGGGTGCCATACGGTGCCCAGGGGAAGAGTCTATCAATAAAGGAAGAGGTGCTTGGGGGTGCCTCGCAGTCCCTGAACCTCATTTTCTCATTAACAGGCTCCTGTGGGGCCTCTTCAAGTAGGGCGCCTCAAGTTTGCTGCTCTTTGGCTGACTGTTTTGATTTCTAAATTTATGGTTTGTTTGATTCATTTTTGTCAGTTTAAAAAAAAATCGACCATGCCGTTAATGGGCACCTTTTATTTGTACATTTTTTCTCAGTTTTTGTTGTGGAAACTAATGTGTCTTTCAACTGTTTAAATTTATTTTTTCCTGTGTATTTTCCTGTCTTTTGTCTTTATAGCATCTTTATCATCAAAATAAAACATAGAGGCCTAAGTTTTAAATGCAATAAGTAGGTATCTCATAACCCAGTTCTACTTTGGTTACAATATCAGAATATTCTGGGTTGAAAGTAACAGAAATACCCCAGTAAAAGTGGTTTAACAGGGAAAGACTTGACTACCTCAACACAAACTCTAAAGAAAGACCTTTCTGGAACTGGAACACATCAGAGTTCTGTGTTGGCATTTCTGTGATTCTCCTGGCCTTCCCTTCAATGTTACAAGATTGCCGTAGCGGTTCTAAGTGTCACAGCCTTAAATAATAACCTCAAAGGCAGGAAACAGGGAGAGGGATAAAGTAGGAAAAGGGCCTTCTCCCTAAATCACCTCTGTCCTTTTCATGGAGAAAAACCTTTCCAAGAAGTGTCCCAGCAGACCTCCCGGTACCTCTCACTGGTCAGAATGGGGTTACCTGCCTATCTGGGAACCAGCCATTCCTGTTGGGGGGCTGAGGGGGAACACATCTTGAGTACCCTTCCAAAACTGGGATTCTGTCTTCAGGGAAGAAGAAGACTGGCTGTTAGATAGGCAACAACCAGTGTCTGCCGCAGTTGTTGAACACTTTTAGTATGGTCAAATAACATGAACCGGTGTAGGATTTCAAATCTGATGAGTGCAAAGAAGGAACAACTGGTGCTGTTTGGGTATAAACTCAAGGGATTTAACATCGTCTGGCCACTTCTTTTCAAAGCAGCAATGATGAAAACTAATCTGTGGGGGAGAGTTTAGAAGTTAGACAAAGGGTTGGGATACTAGAATGAGGTCGGGGGAGGGGGCGTTCCAAGCAGAGGAAGCATATTCTATTTATGTAGCCGGAAGAAGGGGCACAGATACTCATCGCTATTATTAAAAGAAATTCTAAAACTTATAAGTAGGCTCCTGAAATATTGGAATTTCTGAAAATTTTCTATGTTTTAAGGGGACAACAGAACAGGTTATTTGACCTGGACTGTTCTAGAAAATCCTGGGTATAGAGGAGTTGTCATATATAATGATGACCTTATAGGCAGAAATCTGTCTGTTACTCCTTCTTCTTCCTTCAAATAACTTCTGCAGCTAGAATCTTAGATTGACATCAATTTAAAACACTAAGAACAGCACCCTCACCTTTCCACACATTACCTAAAACCTTTTGGCACAATGAGTTCCTCAGCTTCATGTAGCTCATACTTAACGTGGTTCTCATTAAAAAATTTTTAATTCATTTGGACATTAAGCAAAAGCCGTTTCTCTGACACTTTGTGGGTTCATCGTAAGAGACAATACAATTTTTAAAAATGATAAATAACTTTTGACTTCAATACACAGAACTTTCCTGGACTCTGGGTTATTTCCTATAAATAGAGGACAGTAGTTTTTTAAATTTGTTCAGGACTATAGAACTCTACTGAAAGACTAAAGCCACCTTTTTAAAAAAATACAGTTTTGTTATCTAAAGAATGCATTCATTGTATATTTAAATTATTGAAAAAAGTAGTAATGATACTTAAATTTTCCTAGCAACTACAAATTCATAAAAACTATTCAGGTTGAAAAATTTGGGAGTTTAGGTTTAAGCCTTTTTTAGTGTGCTAATATTGCTACAAGTGCCCCAAAATAATAGTGGCTTAAACATGGTAACAGGATTGGTATGGTACTACCAGTATATATGTACCTTCAGTACGAGGGCTGGTAAAAGGCTGATACTCTGATACCAGCTTCTCTCTCGTGATGTAAGGCTGCTTCAGCTCCTGGAATCACATCTACATTCCAGCCAGTGAGAAGAAGAAAGGGATGCAGCTCCGTGGAAGGTCACAACTCAGATGCCATACATATCACTTCTGCCTGCATCCTTTCGGCGAGAACTTAGTCACATGGTTACAACTAGCTACAAGAGAGTTAGGAGATATTGTGGAAAGGTTGTCTTACTTAGGCAGCTTATGTGCCCATCGAAAACTCAGAGCATCTATTTCTAAAATAAAGAAGTGGAGAAAGGACATGGAAGACCGTAGCAGTGTGTGCTATATTCTCCAACTTTTGGCAATTGCCAAAGCAGCTAGTTGTGTAGCGTGAAGCTTAGATGTGAGTATGGAATCAAGGGGTTAAATGGGTGTCTGTGTGGACATAATTCTATTTATGTATCTTATACTCCACATAACCTTAGTTCATGCATTTTTATATTCCTGCTATCTAGCTTAATATACTACTGAAAATATAAGCACATCACACGTGGTGTGGAATGAATGAAGAACCATCCCTTTTTGCCTTTCTAGTATAATCTGTATTATGTGTGAATTGTTCTTCACCCTTGCTTTTTGTTTGATCCTGTCTATACTTTACTTACTTATTAAAAGAGGATTTAGAAGTAGAGATGATCATAGTCCATAGCACAGTAGGGACCTACTTTTTGTCTTGTGTGTGTAAAATCTGAGAAATATGAATTAACTTCTACCACAGGACCAACTTTCCTTAATCCCCAAAGAGATAGTATTAACTCTACTATTAAGTCTTAATTAATAATGGAGTAGTTGTGTGTTTTTTGAAGGTTCAGTACTGTGTCTGAGAATTCTAAAAACATTCTTGTTTTTCAACTGATACCGGACGTCATTAACTCATTTGTGAAGATGTTTTCTCTGCACTCTACACGTACATTTTACATATTGACCCGCTACCTCTAGAGAAGATAAGATGGTCCGAGGAATAAGAGTTTTTTGAAACAATTTTTCACATCTCAAAGGAGGCATTTTATTGAATGTTTGGCCACTGTACCTATTTATAGCCTGTTAACGTACAGATCCATTTGTTCGTATGTTAATTCCTACTACACATTTTTAATAACTCTTCAATGCCACATGCCACAGTGAGTGTTGGGAATATGAAGAAGGACCAGACCCAGCCTGCATCTCTCTGACACACAGTGTGGGGGTCTCTGTGCCAGACCCCACACCATGCAGTAACTGAGGGGCAAGCAAGGAGCTCTGGGAGGCAAGGGGCCAGGCAGGGTGCTGATGAGATTGAGGTGGGTCTTCACAGTTGCCTAAGAGCTTGTCACTAAGGAGCTGGGGGGAGGGCACTGGAGGCCGGGAGCACTGGATGCAGGCTAATAATATGGCAGCAGTTGCATTGGTGAGAGTGAAGGACACAATGTGGGTTACAGTTGGGGTGGGAAGCCTGGGATCAGGGCCCTCAGACACACTGCAGAGGAGTGTGAACTTGATATCCCTCAGTCAGTGGCTTTGAAACTTTTTTGTCTGTGACCCATAGGAAGATGTACCTTTTTACATGATGATTTATTGCCAGGCCTGGTCCTACCACTTGCATGGCCTGGGCCAGAGGACAAATGGGGATCCAAGATAGCTAATTATTTAAGAGGTTATAAATCAAGGCAATAAGCTATTACAAAATGATATACCAACCTACTTTGACAGATGTACCTTATAACAAAAACAGCGAAATACCAAATAACTGAGAATAGTACAAATTTAAAGTTAATTTAGACTTCCACCAAAAGACTGTCATTCATCCTGGGGAAATGCAGGCGTGATGGCAACCAGGCCAAGTGGAGGAGAGAAGTCTCCCTCAGCCTTCTCTTCCAATGGCTATGGATCTGTCAGAGAACACCTCCTTTGTTTTCTCCTTTGTGGGACAGAGCAGCTCTCCCATCTGTCCTGTCACTGCCCCTTCCCTATCCCTAGCAGCCGGGCACCTGAGTTCCAAGGCCATGTAGACCATGCCAGTCTGGTCTGAGGGAAAGTCTCTGGCCCCTTGGTGCTCCAGCTTCCCACTCTCACGGAAGAGTTTGAATTAAGAATTCTCTGACCAGAAATGTGGAAAGGAGAGAAAGCATTCTCCCCTGTCCTCTTTGTTTACCCCTCCCTCTGCCCTCAGGTCCAGTCTCCCTCCTTCCAGCTTCTGGCCACCCCTCGAGCTGGAGGCACACACACACTGGAAATACAACCTGTCTGGAAGGGCCTATCCAGGCTGAGGAAGCCAGCTAAGGGCCATTTGGTTGGACAATGCTGGGGTTTTTGGTACTTGGAGCTTCAGGGAAGGGAGCTTCAAGAAGGGACTCCTTGCCTGGTGGACGGGAGCACACAGTCAGAGGAAGGCCTGAGCAGAGGCTTTTTGCTCACTTGTCAGGATGGTCTTGCATAGCCCACCCATGTGCGATCATGCACACTCACAAATGCACATACATGTCCCTCAAGTTTGCACAGAATTGCACATACTCTTAATATGTGAAGTGCGTTTGTCTTCTTTTCTATTCTAATTCAGTTTAAAAAAAATACTACTTGTAATCCACTAAATGAATTTTATAATACACCAATGGGTCAGTTTGTGACCCACGTTTGAAAAGCTCTGCACTCGTTTTGGGGGTGGTAGTACTATGATCAGATTAGTGTTTTGGAAACTTCTGGCAGCTGATGGGATAATAGACTGGAAGAGAGGGCATGATCCTAGTTATGAGATTCTGAGCCAACGATAGGCCCAAAGATGGTAAGGGTGAGAACAGAGAGGAGGGGAAGGTAGTAGAATCAACAGGTCTTGGTGACCAGTATGGTTTTGGGGGTGCAGAAGAAAACTGGATCAATGTCATGATATCCAGTTTCAGTGCTAGATTGCAGGGAATTATATTTGAGGGAAAAGAAATTGAATTGAGCTTAGTACCTACACCATTTGGGGTCCCGGGACAACCTTCAGGTAGTGTCACTTGTTAGTTGGAGAGAGGTTAAGTAAAGTCGGGACTGTAACAGGGCTTTTGGGTTTAGCGATAGGAAGCCACTGATAAACTTTAGCAAGGATACATGGTAGTGGCTCAAAGAGTGAATCTATTGGGAGGTCAGGAAAGGAAGACACAGCAGAGGATGTAGTTTACAGGGTGTATGTAAGGAAGGCAGAGGATGTAGTTTCTCCCTTCCATACACTTGATTGTAAGCGCAGCAAAGTAGGGCACCGACTTGAAAGAGGACCTTTATTTCATTCCCGAGCACTTCTCTGAAGAAGGGAGGAGAAACCTATAGAAACCCGGGATCAGAGACAGCAGAGAAGAGGAGTCACTCACACGGCCTAGTGTCAGGCCGGATGAGAGAGTGCCTTTTAGCACAGAAGTGGAGGGAAGCTTGGACAGAAGGAAGAACCCCAGCAATGCAGGTGAGAAGGCTGTGTGTGGAGGCAGACGTGCCCCTCAGCAGACAGTTGCTGTGTTCGAGCACCAGGCACTGTGTACGTGCTGTGACCAAGGGGGAAGCCAGGCAAGGAAACCA
Organism: Lutra lutra; assembly: GCF_902655055.1. Classification (NCBI taxonomy): domain Eukaryota; kingdom Metazoa; phylum Chordata; class Mammalia; order Carnivora; family Mustelidae; genus Lutra; species Lutra lutra. The sequence goes on from NC_062285.1 coordinate 93,186,783, forward strand.
GGAGGATATGGAGCAAGTGTCCTTTAGACTGGGGTCAGGGATGCTGGAAACAAGGAAGAGGACCCAGGGCAGGGCTTTCCACAGCAGGAGAGAGAACAAAAACCAAAAATGGTCTACAGCTGAAATGGTGGTCAGGGATGGGTCAGAGAAGGATTGAGAGGAGGACTGTGACTAGCCAGGGCCTGGGGGAAATGTGCACCTGGCTTACAGCGCTGGTTATTGATAACCATGGCGGTCATAATACTTTTTTTTTTTTTAATAGTTACTGACTTAGTTTAAGTATCAGGTGAAACTTTACTTGAGAATACTTGAGAAAAATGGCTTTTTATGACAAAGGAAGCTGCTTCTCGCTTCTCCTTTCTCCTTCTCCCCTTTGATGACTTCTCTTGAAACTCATTTAGGTAAAGAAAGCCACTGCTTCCAAAAGTGCTTTGGTACCCTGGCATAATTTCAAAGAACTCTCCTTTCCCACTTAGTTAACTACATTTCCCCAGGAAAAAAAAAATCTTCTCTGTCAATGTAACATCCCTTAACAGGACTCCTGCTGGTGGGTTCTTGTATCTTGCTGTGGCAGCTGTGAACATATATACTATTGATTGTTAATGTGTGATATAAATCCGACCGGAGCATGCCCACTAATTGGTTTGAGAGCTAGATATAGACAATGCTGTCTTATAGTAGCCTGTGTAGATAGGCCTAGTCATAGGGTTAATTCTGCTTGACAGCACATCAGCAGCATCTTGGGAGTAATTACCCAACAGAAGTTTTCCCACAGCCGAACTGAGAGCTTCAAAGGCTTCTGAATTTACAACCAGTATTAACCTATATCTGAAACATAATGTTCCCACAAGAGCTCGGATTTTTTTTTTCCTCCTTCTTATTAAATGTATGGAGTGACTAGGTTCATTTACTGGGAGAAGAACTTAGTGAAAAATTACTTGGTATTGAATAATTGAAAATCTTTAATAATAAGAAAGAGGATAAATTTAAATTTGAGTTTTTTATTGCTTTATTATATTACGGAAACAAGTTAATCTGCCTTTTTTTTTTGATCCATAATTTATCCTCCTCTCAAAACAAGTTAAAAAGTTAACTATCTTTTTCATACTGTGCTGTCTCTACAGGTAATGTGCATATTTAGGGGACTTAGGATAATGTGTACATCTAAAATAGTTAAAATAGATGAGGTATTTACATTTTAAAAGCGATTTTCCTTTTTGGCCAATGTACTGAAATCTCTAACTATTGGTTCCCCTCCCGCAAAGTAACAGTTGCTCTTTAATAAGCAATTTTTTTATTGTGAAAAATTTCTTTCTCTTTACAGGTCAGAAAGCAAGTTTGACTCCGGTTCAGGTATGTTTACATTAGTAATGTTATTCTGAGTGTATTTTATTTACATTATTCTCTGAGGAGTAACTCATCAGACCAAGAACCTTTTTGATTTTAAACAGTCTAGGCAGCCTCTCAAAACATGAACCCCACCCAAGGATGGCTATCGGCTGCTTGGAATCCTAACCGGAGATGTTCACTTTGGGAATCTTGATAGTTCTGCAATAAGGCTTCAATGCCCTCTATCTGCCAAGTTTCATTTTAAAAGCAGAAGTAAGAGTTTACATACTTATTGCTCAAAATAGAATATTATTCTCTAAGTAGATAAGGCATCCTGAATGATTTGAAGATTATGTGCAAGTGACTTGTCATCAAATGTGGGTAATAAATACATTTAATCCAGCAAACTATAGTTTATGTGCTGCTGAAGCAAGCACTAATCCAGAAAACTAAAAAAAGTTTAAGCCAATAGAAATAGAAATTTGTCTACGATTTGTTAGTTTTTAAAAAATTTGTTTTGTTGTGGGGGGGAATGGAAAACTAAGGTCACCTGAAGCCATTATTTTGCATCTATCAGGAAAAAATTTACATTTTCAGAAACAATGGCATATCAACCTCATTAGATGTTCTTTTCATTAAGCCTGAATGTAGCCATATAATCCTTAGGTTGGACTGTGTCTTTATGTCATTTGCTGAGATTTATGTGCTCCAGAGTGTCAAATGGTATTTATAATTAAAACACAAAAATTGTCTCATATTCATACAAAGAAATTATGCCATTTAGTGAATTGTTAATAGATAAATAAACATTGATTTTCAGTTTCAGGAGAAAATAATTTGCAAAGAAACATATAATTTACTGAATTTGAAAGTAACATTCTTACACTGGTTTGAGTTCCATTCTGTTTTAACTTTAAAAAAAAGTTTTTGTTCATTATGTTCACAAAGGACCTGAGGACCATATATATTCCCTTTGGTCATGACGTTAAGGTGCTAACATGCTTTTCTCCTTTAAAAGCTTCATCTTTCTTTTATTGTATACCTTTATGAATGTCTCCGACTTGGTGAGACTCTTTAAATATGAAGTCTGTACATTTGAGTTAACAATTTCACCTCATTTGAGAACCCTGGTTCCAGAAATCTGTCCATTCTGTGTGTTTGGGCTTCTGAATCACATCTGACAGTGAGAGCATAAGATAAACATTACTGGTTTACAATAGAGACTAAATGGAGACTAAAGGCATGGTGACATTGTATCAATGATTTGACCTTTTATTGATTCAGAAGAGGTGACTCAAAATAGGGTGAGAAGTCTTTGTCATTTCTTAAATATTAAAATCTCTAAGTAAAATAAAAAAATAAATGGAGAAAATTGATGGCATATGAAATTTTTACATACAAGTTGGATCTTTTTATATCATTACCAGTATTACCAAATATTTATTAAGATCCTACTTCATTATGATCCGATTTAATTCCCTAAACATCAGGTCAGAAACTGGTTTTAGGTTAAAGGATCTGGTACATAGCTCTTAAAAACGAAAAAGTCCAACAAGTTCATTTTGAAAGTAAAACCTGGAAATAGTGTACAGAATTGAAATATTAGGCAGCAGTTGTCAAAGTCAGAAAATTTATGTTGAATTTGCAAATCCAAATGAAAGCATGCTGCTAAATTCCCGTAGTGATAGTTATAACATCTGTACAGACACGCGTCTTTCACTCTGGTGACCAAACATTTTTTGTTCATGATTATTTTCTCCAAGTCCTAATTTAAAAAAAAAAAAAAGTTTATGATGGACAACATCTGCATGTCTTTGAAAACTACGAAGTTCTGTACTCTGAAAAATCTTATGGGGAATACTGATTAAAAGTTTATTTATTCTTTTAATTTCAAATTTAAATATGTTGTGGAAAGAATTCAGATGGTTTCAAATTAAGAAACAGGTAATTATGTTTTCTTATAAGCTCTTTTAGCTTAGTATCAGATGAGGGAATCATGACAAAGGAAGCTAGAACTGTGTTCTTTGGCATGCTATATCATGCAAATTTGGTTAGAAATAAGATGGCATATTGGAACAATTAAATGTATGACTTTAATAGGTTCAGATTTTCTATTGTTCATCAAACACAGAAAGTAAACTAGCTCTGCTTAATGTTGTATACAGCTATAACAGTGTTCCTGACAAAGTAAGATTTTTAAATGAAGGAAAATGTCAATCTTGCAAAGGAAAAAAAACACTTAAAAAATAAATAGTATGGGTAATGACTGGCCATAAAGGAAAGGATTTCAAAGTAACATTTTATATATATATATATATATCTCCCCTCCCAAATAAGGAACCCAGCTTATGCAGAACTTACTGCACATTTGCAATTTGTGTAAATGAGTTTCTGACTGTGGAGTGAGCTTCAGGAGGAAGGAAGGAAAGTTTTCATTGTCAGCACATGGTGAAAAATGTCAGTTGTTGAATACATACCCAAGCAATCAACCTAGAGAATGATTTCATTTTTTTCTCAAAACTGTTATCAACTTTTTTCTATAAAAGCAAACCCACAAACAGCTTGTGTTTTTTTTTAAAGCTTCAAAAAAATTATAATGAAATATTTCAACTATATATAAAAATAGAGTGTGGTATAATGAATATCCACATATCCATCATCTAGATTTTATAGTTGTTAATAATTTGCCATACTCATTTCACTTTTCTTTTTTTGCTTGAACTATTTTAAAGTAAAATACATACATTTCATGTCACTTTAAAAGCCTAAAGATTATAGATTACCTTGACTTAATGAAAGAGATCAACTATTTTTTCGAAGTTTTCATTTGTCTCAGAAATTCGAGTCACATACAGATTCTTCTGGAAAGGATCATGGCATTACCATGTCCACATTAAGTTAAAGAGACATCAAAAGTTCTATTTGTGGTGAAGGTTAACAAAACCTTCAACCAGAAGGTAGTGGCACTGAATTAATTCTGATCCAAGAACCCCAAGAATGTTCTGTCCTCAGAGTTAATTTGATTAATACTGTAGCTGCCATCTAGCTGTGTCCTCTGTGTCCTGAGGTATATACCGATTAAACTCTGTTTCTGTTGATTTGTAACTCAATCACCTCAAGTTTTCGGCTTTGCTGACTGAGAGCAATCAACCTACCTTCTTTCTCAAGGAGTTTTAAGGTTTCCATTTTAATATTGTTTCCTCGTTGATGCACTAATGTTGCTTGCCTGCAATCGTGTGTAGTTGGTGACTTTACTAATAGAGTAAAACAGACTTCCTTTTATGTTCAGAAGTAGCAAGAAGCTGTGCTCTTCTCCCCACCTCCCAAGAAGGGAAGTTAGTTGATGCTGGGGGAAGCAGAGCATTGAGTTTAATGTAGTGATTAAACATGAAAGCTATATATCAAATCTCAGGAGAAACATGCTTTTGAAAGAGACAGGGAACTGTGGAACATACTGCGTGATAGGCTATGTAAACAGAGCCCTGGAGGTCAGTGTGTGGATGCAAACCAATTAAATAAAGAAATTACTGGCTTTGCTTTCTATCATCTGGATGGGGAGGATCAAAAGTTAACATGGACAGGGCTGAAGTGTAAACTTTGCTTGAATAACTTATAGGCACCTCTGGAAACGTTATTAACTCTTTCAATTCAGCACCAAGTTGTTGTTGTTTTTTTTGTTTTGTTTTTAAATTTAAACAAAAGAAGTTACAATCAAAAATAAAATATATGCTCTCTTTGCCCTTTTGTACATGTCCATTAACAAAGGTGCTCGTGGTGAGTAGAATGGAAGAGAACGCAGGGGATGAGCTGCTGAGAAGAGCAGAGTTGACGGAGCAATCAGATTTCAGGGACGGGCACATGTCTTTTAAAAACAACCCATTTGGAAAAGCAGAGCTCTTGCAGAGTAACTGAAAAAAGATGTTTTCCTCTTCTCCTCAATACTGGGTATAAGGCAAAGCTGTAGTTGGGATTTACCAGTCACTACATAACATCAGGATGGTGTTATTTCTGTTTTATTAACATAGAATAGTTTTCTGACCAAGAAGAACCTGAAGCCTAGAAGTTAGTTAATAACTGTATGTTAAGGACTGCCTGGAGTCTAATTCTGTGCTCTTAACCTTCTCAGGCGATGTTTGGATGAGAAAATGAAATATCAAGTTAAAATGGTATAGTTTCATGGTCCATAAACATTCAAAATAAAGTTTTTTTTTTCTTTCTTCTGTAGAGTCATGTTGGCTGAGAAAGTGAATAAGCTTATGTTTAGTGCTTGTTGATTCTGGGCTGCTTGGAATAGCTCTACTAAGGAAATGGGCTCATAGAACACAGCAACTCAAAGGTATAAGATTTCATGAAAGCAAATTATGGAGGATTAAGAAACCTAATGAGCATGTTTTAGTGTGGAGAGTTGAGGAGGGAGCTCACTCTTAAATAAAGCCCAAGAGTGTACAAGGTTAGGAGATCCTAAAAGACACGATAATAAAAGGCACAACAGAATATAATTATCTTGAAGGGAAAAAAAACAAAACAACAAAAACCCCGAGGAACAAAAAGCAGCTAGTGTCGCTTTTAAGATCTGTATAAAAAGGGCTCTACACCAGGATAAGGAAATCAAAGAATATAATCAGTTAAAGCTTGAGGCAAAAACATAAGGGCAGTGAAAAATACAGTGGACTGTTAATGGTGGTCACTAAGTTGAAGGGAAATGAGGAATTTGAATATAGTAGAACTAGAGTTTTGAAAGCTTGTGAGCAAATGAGACAGTTTGCCTAACATAGTAAATCTTTCTCAAGAAATTAATAAGGGAAACATTTTCAGATCTTACCAATGTGGAGATTGTGTTGACAATACTTCTCAGCTGTTTCAGATCGATTTTGTCATTTTTAATTTCTTATTTTTGAAGGGCTTGTAACAACAAAGAGCAAGGAAATATAATATAAATCTCTAGACGAGTATTGAAATCTGTCTCTGGGCATCAGTCATTAATAGAAATGAGAAAAATATTGTCTGTTCATCTGATCATTCATTCAACCTATGTTTACCAGGTGTACTGTGTGCCAAACCTAGACCCTGTGTTTATAGCTGTGAACAGGGTGGATATAATTCATTCTCTCCTAGAATCTTACAACTAGTTGGACCATTATACAAATTCACATGGATTTCTTTGCATATTTGGCTGAGAAGGGCTAATAAGGTTAAATTGAGATCCAGATGGTGAATTGAAGAACTCGTGATATTTAAACATAAGCTAATATATTTTAGGTTTTGACAAATTTACCTTTCTTGACTTTATTCAAACCATATCACTTTGGTTTCCCCTTTGACTTTTAAGAGACCAGCCTAATAATGCTACTGGTTAGTGTGTAGTTTTTCTCTTGCTTTTAATAAGGACTGACATTTCACATTTGATTATCATTAAAAGAGATTAATTTACAAGAGAACAATGACAAATGTTAACGAATATTGTTCTCTTCTTCACTTTTATTTAATTTTTAATTTATTCTTTTACTGGATCCTAATCAGGGTTGGCCTGAAAAATCAGGCAGCCTTCTTTATAACAATCTTACTGAATTATGTAGAAGCAAATGGAAAGGACAGAGCCTTTCATCTCCTTTTATAAACTAAACACCAGGAAGCAGCAAGGCATAGCAGCTAAGTGCAGAGGTTTGGGTTCAGATAGATCTAAATGAAGACTGTTTATTTCTAATAATTTTCAGTTGGTTTTCTTAGATTTCATGTATACCATTATGTTATATACTTAAATTTTGTTTTTCTTTTCTTCTTATTTAGAACTAGAGCATTTAAAGCTGTGAACTTCCTTCAAAAACTTCAGCTTTTTAAATATTGTATTGTATTTTATTTATTTTTTAAAAAGATTTTATTTATTTGACAGAGAGCGATCACATGTAGGCAGAGAGGCAGGCAGAGAGAGAGGGGGAAGCAGGCTCCCCACTAAGCAGAGAGCTGGATGTGGGCTTAATCCCAGGACCCTGAGATCATGACCTGAGCCGAAGGCAGAGGCTTAACCCACTGAGCCACCCAGGCGCCCTAATACTGTATTTTAAATAGTTGCAGTTTTGGCTTTCTTTTGGACACAATGATTACGTGGGAAAGTGTTTTACATTTCCATATGTTCTACTTTCCACTTTTGTTTGTAATTTTCAGTTTCATTGCTTGGTGGTCAAAGAATGTAGCCTTACTATTTTTCAATAAGTCTATTATGCAGTACTTAATAAAGTTGTATTTTTTGGCCTAAGATATGTTTAATTTTCTTTTTAAGATTTTATTTAGTTATTTGACAGAGAGAGAGATCACAAGTAGGCAGAGAGAGAGCGGGAAGCAGGCTTCCTGCTGAGCAGAGAACCCGATGTGGGGCTTGATCCCAGGACCCTGGGATCATGACCTGAGCCGAAGGCAGAGGCTTTAACCCACTGAGCCACCCAGGCGCCCCAGATATGTTTAATTTTTGTAACTCTTCTGTGAGCGATTCAAAAACTATATTCTCTGAAATGAAAAGGTTTGGTACATAGTTATTAGATCAGTCTGAGTCATGATTTATATCATTAGTTATTTAGTTTCTGTTTTATCTGGCGAGGACTTTGAGAGGAGAGATAGTTTTTTTTTTTTTTTTTAATTGAATTCTACGTCTTTAGATATCGCCACTTCTGTATTGTCAGCTTCTGTCCTCTATGTTCTCTGGCACCAACCGTCTTGCTTGGGCCATGCATTGCACTTGTCCTCCCGTAGAGGACATTATTTCAAAGCAATGCCCAAGGAAATGAAGGCTCCTCTAAATAGGAAACTTACATTATCCCAAATTTGTACATGAAACAAGAAGTTGTTTTACCACCTGTAAATACCGGTGCTTTCCCCTTCCTTTTTGTGCCCAACACCATCCCATAGCTTTGTTATGAAAGAGGCTCTGAGACATTATCTTTAAAGGTTCAGCCTAACACCTCCCCAGCAGTTAATCATTCCTTCCTCTGTGCAAACACTGAGTCTTTAAATGGATTCGTTATAGCATTTATGATTTGCTATAATTATTTGTGTGAATCTTTTATTTCTCTCCCAGTCTGTGAGTGTTTTGAAGATAGGAACCATATCTTACTCCCCCTTATAACCTTGGTATCTGGTATGAAATAGTCAATAAACAAAAATTCAATGAAGTTGGGAATCTTTGTCTGCTCTGTTCTTGCAATTTTGACCAAAGCGCTTAACTAATTACCAAAGATTTATTCTCCCTGTTCATAGTGTAGAGCTGTTGCTGGGAAGTGGCTACTCAGCCAGAGATGACAATTTCCCACCTCTCTCTAACCCTAACCCTAACTCGTGTGGGGACATACAACCAATTTTTTCAGTGGAGTATGTGTCATTTCTGGGTTAAAGGGATTAAATATCCAGTGTATTCCACCTCTCTCTTCTGAAATTATGTCGGAGGTACATGTTGAACATGATATGGAAGGAGTCTGGATCTCCGAGTCTTACTTGGAAGAGATCCATGCAGGAGAGCCCTTCAGTCCAGAGCATCTTTATTGGCCTTTAAGTAGAGGGAAATAAACTTTCCGTGTAATAAGCTACTGAGATTTTGCCATGTTCATTATGGAGGCTAGAGTCATATACCCTGATTAGCCTGGTGCCTAGAATACTTCCTGCAAATAGATGGTACTTATTGATTATTGTTGGATAATGATAAAATTTATGGCTAGGGACTATAATATCAAATGCAAAGATGATCCTATAAATGAAGGATCATAGAAATATAATATACTGTGTTTTGTATAGTCACCAAGCCCATCACTTATCAATTGGCACAATAATACCTAGTAACAGGACACCTTAAAAAAGCAGTGATTTAAAACAATAATGTATTTGTGGTCACGTGTTTATGGATTGGTTGGGAGTTGGCTGACATAGGTTGGTCACAGGTTCGGTCCAAGTCTGCTCCATGGGTCTTGTCACTGGTGATAACAGAGAAGAGGGCAAACCTCACTATGCAAGCACATTTCAAACCTATGTTTTCATCAGGTCTGCTAGCATCCCATTGGCCAAGTAAGTCACATGCCCAAGCTGAAAGCTAAGGAAGGGGAAAGAACTTTGTCCCTTCTACTCACCGATCATGCAGGTGTGTTAAGTACTCTGTCTTCCCTCTAGTGGGAAGAACTATTGAATCACATGATAAAGGGTGTAGAGATAGGAAGAGGAGAAGAATAGAGCCAATAATGAAATCTACTATATTAGAATATCATGTACTTAGATCAATTATTTGGTAAAAGTATTTATAGAGTTAGAAATATTATATTTCTAAAGTGGATCCAATTCCTTCTTTATAATCACATTATTGTAACCTAACTTTGGATATAATAGTAATGGATATAGTAAGATGAAAATATTTGTATAATGCTTTACCACTTAAATAGTACTTTTAATAAATCTTACCAAGTTTGAGAGTCACAAACCTCAGCAAGATACGCAGGACTATTTTTTACCAGGGAAGTAGTTGAGATACAAAAAGGTTAAATGACTTATTTAAGGTCATATAACAGTGAATGGTCAAGGTGGGATTATATGGCAGATCTCCAACTTGCAATGACTCTTCCCATTTTATTAGATTATGGGATAGTTCTTTTTGTGAGTGATTTAAAAAAATTTATTATTAGCTTTTAATTTTTCTATAATTCCTATATTTAGCAACTATTATACACTATAAATTAGAAAATTTATTTTTTCTCAAATCAAGAATAATTATATGATTAGAAACATGTCTTGAAAATATAAAGTGTATGACTTCAATATGGCTTTTAGTAGGCCATTGAAATGTTGCTGATGGTTTCCCAAGAAGCCTCAAAAGATAGCATTAATTGCCTCAGTGAATTTTCTGTGTTCCAGTATCTGATCTTAAACTTCCAACCTCAGGAACTTGGATGTTTTAGTATCTTTCAGGGATTGACTCATATTAATAAACCCACAAGACTAATGGATTAAGCTAAAATGCCAATGTATTTGTTTATGATGAGAAATACAATTCTCACATGGCTCAGAATACACTTACCCCTGCGTGGTCAGTGTCTTCTTTCTCTTAAATAGTCAAGCTGTGTGACTCGAAAATCACAATAAGAACTCAGTTTATCAATTAGCCAAAATAAACCATTCATATTGGGGCTGAAATTTCCTTGGTATAGCATATTAGCACCCTAAAGGCAGACCTACATGGGGAGTCAGATCATAACTAGAAAGTTGCTCTGTTAAGCACAAAATAAGAAAAAAGGGAAATAGACAAATCGAACATTTAGCTTTATGAGTTTATGTTAATGTGAATTATCTATCTCAAAATGGGAATAACCCTGGCCAGTGAAACTTTATATAACTTAACATCCATTGGCTTTGCCTTCATCTCTCCAATACATCCAACGATCCTTATGCAAGACTCCTTTGCAATTGGGCTTGGAAAACATACTACAAGTCCATTACCTAAGACTCTGTTTCCAAGTTCTTCTTTTTTTTTTTTTTTTTTTAAGATTTTATTTATTTATTTGACAGAGATCACAAGTAGGCAGAGGCAGACAGAAAGAGAGGGGGAAGAAGGCTCCCTGATGAGCAGATAGCCCTATGTGGGGCTCAATCTTAGGACCCTGAGATCATGACCTGAGTCGAAGGCAGAGGCTTAACCCACTGAGCCACCCAGGCACCCCATGTTTCCAAGTTCTTGGAGCAGGACACCATGTGTGGAAACTTGAGATCTTAAAATTTACAGTTTAATTATTTCTTAGCTATTGAAGCATGTATTAAAATTTTAATGGTTTAACATACCACTTCAGCATACTAAAATTAAAATATAGAAGGTCAATATATAGATCTAGATATAGATCATTTCCTTTACTTAAAATGTTCTCTCATATTTTCCTTCAGTTAATCCCCAGTTCTCAGAGGCAACCATTATTCTGACTTTAATCACCATTGATTAGTCTGTTCTTGTAAAATAAAACTGTACAGTATATATTATCTTGTGTGTGATATTTTTTGGTCTATATAATGTTTTTGAAATTTAATCATGTTATATGTAAGTACCAAGAGTTATTGCTGAGTAGTATTGAGTTGGGATGCGTATTTTGGTCAAAGTCAGGCTATCGTTCATGCAGTTGGGTTTACTGAGCTGTCTCTGTTCTGAAATTCTCACGCCCAGAATACTGTTGTTAATGCACTGAACCAGTATGTAAACATTTTTGCTTGGATTCCACATGATCAGTCAGTGAAATTGCATGTACATGTATAACACTTATTCTGTTTTAGATGTGGTGGAGGCTATATGAATATGACACAGTTCCTCCCTCATGGATCTTGTAAGGTAATTATAGAGATGAGATATAAACACACACACATACCCGAAGATATCTGTATGTACAGTTTCTAGTAATGGAGTCCTAGTGGGATTTAGAAGGGGAATCACTTTAGGCTACAGTGATAGGGGAGGTACCTTGTTGGAGGTGTAACTTAGATCTTCACAGGTTGAAGTTGGATAGATATAAAGAAGGAGATCATTTTAAAGAAAGGGCCAGTTAAAGTCAGGCACAGAGGCAAAAGGGCAGAAAGTATTTGAGGAACATAAGTAAATCAAATTGCCAGAACTGGAAGACTTTTTTGGGAAATAATGGTAGAGTTAGGAATCTATTAGAGAGCATATGTTAAAGAATTTGGACCTAACTGTAGATAATAGCATTAGTAATAATTGCTAATGTTGATTTTATGCCTACTATGTGACAGGCACTGTACCAAGTGCTTTATATTTACTAACTCATTTAATTTGTACAAATCATACATTACTACTCTCATTTTATAAACGCGTAGACTAAGGCACAGAGAGGTTGGCTATTTTGCCCAGAGTTGCATAGCTAGTAAATGACAGAAAAGGGATTTGTTCCTAAGTAGCCTAATTCCAGAGCCTGTACTCTTAACCATGCAATAAATCCCCTAGAATATGAGTTTATATGATCAAAATATATCTATGAATTTTTAGTGATATACCTTTTTACTCATACACGTGACAATTTTTATTCATATATATGACATACTTGTCCAGTCAGTCACATATCATTGTAGAGATTTTCTCCCCCTGCAAAGTAGATTCAGTAGTCTCTTGAGAAACGGGTTTTGGAGGTGAGGTAGAGTTTTGATTTCTAAATGCAAATTATCCCCACAGCATTAAATCGCTTGCTGAAAAAGATATTCATGTGGGATTTGTTGTAAAGATATGATTGATGAAGAATTAACAGTCTCTAGGGAATTGATAATTATCTTGTTTTGGACAATACCTTATTTTTAATAGAGTTGAAAATTAATAGAATTCAATTAATACAGTTCACTGTAGTTTCTATAGGAAGTGAAACACTTACCTCATATTGGTAGATCTTCATCAAGTGGAATGAATGGGTGGTGATCGTTAACCTTCTTGGGGGACAGTACATGGATTATTTGTCCATTCATGTAAACTGACATACCTTGCTCATTCCTGGGCAGAAATAAGATACATTTAACTAAAAAGGGTAGAAAATTTTGTTTTAAGTACATGACTTTGTTGCAGGCTTAAGATTTTTAACATTCTGCTTCAGTATGAAATTATTTTATTTAGGAAACAAGTACAAATGCAGTAAGCAAACTCAATTGTTTGCTTATTAAATCAAAACGTTCTATTAAAAATAGTTTAAAATGCCAATGACATTTTAGTTCTTTTTATGCCTCAATAATTTTTTGGTTATATCTTTTGTATTATAGAACTATGCTATAGGAAAGAACATTTTATAAGAGGTTATTTTGATTTTTCATCAGTTCCCTGGATAGGAATAAAAGATGAAGAAAATTTAATTTTTGCCTGGTGACCACAGATCTTTTAGTGATTTTTAATATATTCTGGAGATTCAAATAGTTAAGAAACAGGTGCCTTACATGATATTCAAGTGGTGAAATTAGTAATCTTCTATTCTAGTTGTTCTTTTTTTGCTTTTGTTGAAATTAAAGACATATTTAATTGATACATATTAAAGACATATTTAGTCAACATATTTTCACATAGTAGCATGTGGTAGTGTTCATTGCGTTAAGTGAGGAGTGAATAAAAATGGAATGATGTTAGTTTTTTTTTTTGATAGGAATGATGTTAGTTTTAAGAAGAAATGTATTTTGCCATTTTCAAAATAATATAGAATATTTGCCAAATTGTTTTTTTTCTTCAAAAAATGTGTTTGTACATTTACAAACATTGTAATGTAATGTACATTACATCCAAATCATTTACAATGTAATGTACATTACATCCAAATCATTTACACTGTGGGTTGAAGGCCATTATATAGAAGGCAAGAGATGTAAAGGACAAGAAAATTTGATAACAATGAAAATATTTTATGGCAGAACATAGCAACACAAAACAGTAATGCGAAGATTGAAGTAATATAGTAGTTTTCCTATCAAAAATGGTAAACCTCAGGCTTCCCGGCCAATCAAAAATAGAGTTTGGGATGTTATTCTAACATTTTAGATTTAAATTTGTTTCTATGCTGTATTAAAATTAATTCAGTTTTTCCCTTGTGTTGTTATATACTAATAGTCAATAAACCGTACTTTTAGTGTATGAATGAAAATGGCATTGAAACTCATTCAAATGTAATACCCTAGGGTTTTCCTAGTTGGATTTTATTCAAATTTTTATTGCATTTTGTGGCTTGCTTTATATTAATTTCTTACATATTTGCCTTTTAAGTTATACTTACAGTTTTTATCATGACCTGATTTTTGATTACCAGTATTCCTTAAAATGTTGCCTACATATGTGGCTTTTGCCAACTTATTTATTAGGAAATTCATTGGTTTTTTAAAATTCTAAGCAATGTACCAGTATATTTATTTTTGTAGCTATGTGATCTTACATTTTTATTTCAGGATTGTTGAAAAATACTACATAACTAGAACTTAAAATTGCCTATAGTTCCCAGTATGTATAAAAAATAAAAAATTTCGGGGCACCTGGGTGGCTCAGTGGGTTAAGCCGCTGCCTTCAGCTCAGGTCATGATCCCAGGTCCTGGGTTCGAGCCCCACATCGGGCTTTCTGCTCGGCAGGGAGCCTGCTTCCTCCTCTCTCTCTGCCTGCCTCTCTGCCTACTTGTGATTTCTCTCTGTCAAATAAATAAATAAAATCTTTAAAAAAAAAATAAAATAAAAAATTTCCCCCCAGTTTAGATTTAAATTCATATTAAATTCATTTATGATAAAATATAATTTTTTCCTCAAGTTTTCTTTTTTGGGTAGAACTACTATGCATTTTTGGTAACCTAGTAATTTTATAAATTGGCAAATATAGTCATATCAGATAGATATGAACAAAACATTATGATGTTTTGTTAAAATGATATAACATTTTATGAATGAACAATGAATAAAAGGAAATTTCAGTGTCACAGTCAATACCATTTCATCAGTTTGGAAATTTAATATAACCATGTTCAGTTCAAATGTTTGTTGATTGTGCACTAAGGTAAAGCTTTGCCTGGAGTAAGCTATCTGTAAACTATTTTAGAATAATCTGGTATCAAACAGATATAACTCTCAGCATAGAAATGTACTGTTGTTAGGGTATTCACATATGATTGAGGTGACTGGCATGAAAGACAGTCGCCGCTCTGTTGTTTTATTTTGTAAGTTCTCAAGGCCAGGGGAAGCTTTTGATTATTTTGTGCTATGTGCCTACGCATACCTAGGGGAAAATAATCACAGATCTCAGTGTCAATTTAATTAAGCAGTTGATTTAATTGTTGATTCAACAGCTAGTTAGGGTTCACAATATTTTAGTATTTGTGAACTTCTTGGTAGTATGGGTGACAATAAAGTAATGATAAATTCTATTTTTTCCTAAGATAGAACATTATGTAAATGAACTAAGATGCATTGTTATTAAGATTATTTTAAATGTAAAGAGATACAGCTCAATTTTAACCAACTTTATTACTTAATAAACATGGCTCTAGATTTGAGGGAAATGTTTAAAGGCAATTATATTCTTATGTATGGTTAATTCTAATCTCTTTTTTGTAACCAGTTTTTAAGACAAGATCTATTATGGTTTTTCAAAATACTCGAACTTGCTTTGTAGAAATCTGAAGTGTATCATGTTTTAGCAATTATTTTTTTAAATTGTATTTTAGAAATTCCTCATCTTAAAGAGTAATTAGGTTAATTTTCATCTCTATCTTGTAACCAGTTCATAAGAAAGTAATTTCTTATGTTCATTCCAAATAGACCAAATTTGTCCATTAGAAATCTAAAAGACACCATGTCTTTTATAAGATGATTGATAGGAACTTACTTGTCTACTTTCTTCTTCTTACTGCTAGATTTAATAATCTTTCTATTTTGCCATGAATTTTCAAAAAGGTTTTTTTCTCAATTCATATGAGTTTTGATAGATACACTATATCACCACACAAGTCATGGGTCTATGTAATAGAAAGACAAACGTTTCTCTGTTATCTGCATTTCTCTCTGAGAGTCAATAGGTTGATTTTACATAGGATGATCAGAAACAGGAAAGCTATGGTTTAGAAAATGTTTTAATCTGTTTCAAATAACTTAGCTGAGCAATCTGGTAAAAATGACATGATTAATGACTGAAGAAGATTAAAATATTTTCACATTCTGTTTTTAATGACCGTTATCTTAAGTTTCTACTCTAAAATTTATAACTAGTAAAATATTACAGGAAAAATATATCATTTATAAGCCACTTGAAGTTCTGTTTTACTTTATCAAATTGAACCTGCGTTTTAGCCAAAACAGCATAAATTAAAAACAAATTTTAACTGAAATATAACTTGTGTGCTATTTATTCTTAAATACATTCATTGAAGTGTTAATATTTATTAGGTTCAACATAAAAGGGCTAAGATTATTGTTTTCAATTAGGCAGGATAGCAGTTCGATCAGTATATAATTTTTAAAATTTATCTTTATATCTAGGCAGATCTTCATCATTTGGAAATAGGCCATTTTGGTAAATTTAACTAAAAATGTTTTCTATGTGTGTAAGTGGTGACAAGTAAAACTATTAATGTTGGAGTTTTGCCCACTGATTCTAGTTGTTCTTTTTTTATCCAGAGATAATTATGTATATTCAGTCTCTGTCATATTTACCTAGAGGAAGTCTTTTTAATCCCTCATTTTTCTCCTTCACTGAGGTTATGTGTAAATACTACATGAAATGGCAAATGGAAGAAAGTCTGTTTTGTCTAAAGATACCATTCATCTTAAACAAACACAATCTGTCTTTGAAAGCATAGTGATACGAGTTTTGTTTGGTGGGAGAGGGAGGAAAATGGGTAAGACCAAAGCAAAAATATGTTACAAATTATATCAACTGGTATTATGCCTCTTTAAAAATTGGATAAATTTTCCTGATATGTGTCTGTCTACTTCGGGGACTCACACCCCCGCTGGAACCCCGCCTGCCCCCCTCCACAGTTTCATTGCTTCTTAGTTTCCACCATCACCGGCATACCATTTTTATGAAGACTTGCATTGATTTCTGACAATCCTGAAGCTAATTCTTAGATATCTTAGAGCACAATTTTCTAAAAAGCCATGTATATGAATTTATAATTCCATTAGGAAAAGGAATATGTTGCCTTATTTTAATTATTTTCAATTTTGAAGCCCCATAAAATGGAATAAAATAACTTCATTTAACCTTTTATACTGTGAACTCTTTAGAGATAGAGCCCTCTTTTAATTCCTCTACTGTATTTATCCCCAGCACTAAGCCCAACTAGGTCACAAGTGATGACTGAATAAATGTTTATTAAGCTCATGCCAAAGGAATTAACCTTTTACTGCTTATATTTGCTCATGAAATTTGTTATGAAAACTAACAACTTTAGTATTGTTCTTCCCATCTTGTTTTCTCTGTATTGTGCTTGTCCTTGTTCACCTTTTCTTTCCTTTTTTTTTTCTTTTGGTTGGATTGATTAAATTTTTACCATTTAAAAAAAAGCTTCTTGTCATAATTAATATACTATTTTTATTATCTCTTCAATTTAATTTTAATGAAAATGTTTGACTTTGTATTTCTCTGTTCATGTTGGGAATTAATTCAAATGTATAACTTCTTTCTGCTTCTCCCAATATAAGAACTTTAGCACTTTTAATTTGTTTCTCATCCCTATGCCTATAGCCTGACTCCAATCTGGAATTTTGGGAACACTTCTCATCATGCCTCTACTTTCTTAAAAATCATTCTCAAGAATCTATTGTGTTAAAGCTACATCGTGAACTGCTATCTAGATTTAACTATTGAATTTTACATATTTATTTACTCATCAATATTTCTTGCATCCTGACCTTTCTTAGATCTATTCTTCATTTTGCTGTAGTACTTCTTTAGGTATTCTTTCTAGATAGCAAACTGAGTTGCTTTATATATGGATTA
Source organism: Lutra lutra (assembly GCF_902655055.1). Classification (NCBI taxonomy): domain Eukaryota; kingdom Metazoa; phylum Chordata; class Mammalia; order Carnivora; family Mustelidae; genus Lutra; species Lutra lutra. The sequence goes on from NC_062285.1 coordinate 93,204,575, forward strand.
TTTATTCACACTTCTTTTTTTTTTTAAGATTTTATTTATTTATTTGACAGACAGAGATCACAAGTAGGCAGAGAGAGAGAGAGGAGGAAGCTGGCTCCCTGCTGAGCAGAGAGCCCGATGTGGGGCTCGATCCCAGGACCCCAAGATCTTGACCTGAGCCGAAGGCAGAGGCTATAACCCACTGAGCCACCCAGGCGCCCTTTATTCACACTTCTAATATCAAAAAGTGTTCAAGGCAGAAAACACACCATTGCACATTTATTCTTGAGGCATGGGAGTTGGCAAATTGAACTTACATGGTTCTAAGATCTTTGGATCTGCTTCCACAAAGGATAGACTTTTTGTTTCTCTTTTAAATGCTAAACTTTTTTTCCAAGTATGATTTTAGTTTATAATTCATTTGCTAAGAATTTCCTCTTGGAGGGAATAAAACGAATTTTTAGGTATCATTCAGTTAAAAATATACACTTTTAACAAATACTTAATAGGCGTCCTTTCTATGCAACAAATATCCAGTATCGAAGAGTATGATAAATACAATTCTTGGTTAATTGTACTAAATTTTTTTTTTAAATATTATAGATTAAATTTTTCATGTTATATCTTACAATTCTTGAGTTTTTTAAAAGACTTTTAAAATTCAAAATATAAAAGGTAAATTTAAAAAATATATTACTATCTTTGATAAAATTAGAGTACATGTGGTACCACCTTTTAAATGTCATTATCCGGGGCGCCTGGGTGGCTCAGTGGGTTAAGCCGCTGCCTTCGGCTCAGGTCATGATCTCAGGGTCCTGGGATCGAGCCCCGCATCGGGCTTTCTGCTCTGCAGGGAGCCTGCTTCCTCCTCTCTCTCTGCCTGCCTCTCTGCCTGCTTGTGATCTCTCTCTGTCAAATAAATAAATAAAATCTTTAAAAAAAAAAAATAAATGTCATTATCCATGTTCAGATACTTAGCTAAATGAACAACATGTTAGAGCAATTCAAGGTATGAGAGGATTTCACTTTGTCTTTCTACTTCACAAAGATTAATGTGGCAAAGATCTTTCATGTCGGTTTTGTAGTAAGTGAAAGAATAGAATCGTCTGTTATGCAGCTATATGTACCTTTCATATAGATTATATTTTCTGATATTTCTCAGTCTTATCTCATTATTTCAACTTTTGGGTTTATTTAGGTAAGGCTCTTGTAGAGCTAATGGATGACAGGATTACAGTACGACATCAGTATCTCATTTTAAAAGCATTCAGCGTTGATTAGTTTGACGCAACAAAGAATACAGTTTGAAAATGAAGGGCAGTGAACAAAAGGAAATAAAGGAAGAATTTGGCAATTTGAATAAATACAAATAAAATAAATGAAAATAATGAGTAAAGAGTCTGTACATTTTAAGACTTTGGAGTTTTATTGTGAAATAGCCTTCCAGAAAAATTGTGCCAATTTATACTCTCTTCAGCTATATATAGTATTTTTCCCTCCTCTGGACACACTAACCTACTCCGAGTATTACTATTCTCTTATTTTCTTTGCCGATCTAATAGGTGAAAAGTAGTTTCTCATTGTTTTAATTTGCATTTTTAATGACTAGAAATATTGAACATTTTTCCTTTGTGTTACTGAGTATAATTCTTTTGTTAATTATTTATTTATTTAGTTTATTATTATTATTCTTGAAGATTTTATTTTTAAGTTATCTCCACACCAGTGTGGGACTCGAACTCACAACCCCAAGATCAAAAGTTGCATGCTCTTCCAACTGAGCCAGCCAGGTGCCCCTCTTATTACTATATTTTAAGGCTAGGAGTAAGAACAGAGCTTACTTTAGACAGACTGTCATTTGGATTCTGGCTTTATCTCTTAAGCCCTGTGTGTTTTGGGGCAGTCATGTAATCTCTCTGAGCCTTCATTTGTAAAATAAGAACACTTATAATGCCTATCTCAATATGAGGTAGGATCAAACGTGAGGACTAAAAAAATTGATATGTAACGGAGCACATAGCAAAGTGCTTGGTACAGATCAGTGATGTTGCTGCCGCTAAAAAATAATAATGTGTTGAATATTTTTTCCAATTTATTGCTTAATGTTTAAATGTTTTTTCTCAGAGAAATTTAAAAAATTTTGTTAGGATCGTATGTCAGCCTGTTTTATGATATTTACTTTGGGATTATCTTGAGAAAATTTTCTTCACACCCAATATTATAAAAATATGATGGAAATACTTTTGATTGTGACTGAGTTGTAAACAGAATTACTAATTTTAGTGACTCAGACTAAGGAAATATACCAATAATATGATTTTTTATATCTTTGGGAAAATATTAATATTACTCTTGTCAAATTAATTTAGAAAACATTATTTAATAAGTTAATGGGTTATTATTTTTAAAAAAAATTCCTTAAGTCTTCTGCAGTACCTTCTCCTGGATTATTTGTATATTGAGGAAGGGCCTCTGCTATTTTATGCAGTGCCTTTGTGTCCATTAGAAAATGAGGCTGGGAAAAAAAAAAAAAAAGAAAGAAAATGAGGCTGTCCTTGAGCCAAAGAATTAGCGAAACTCCCCTCCCTTTCCCCCTGCCCCCACACTGCAGCTGAATGACTTTTCTGGGTCAAAGCAAACACAAAGGCCTGGAAATGAGGGAAGTGTGAACTAGAGTTTAGCTCCCACTTGCCTATCCCACCAGCTTCCTTTTGTATTGCTCACATCAGACGGTGTCATGAGGTAGCCCCATGTTTCAGTGTTATCACAAAATGGCTTTTGAAATAAGATTAATTTTGAGAAGTTAATGATTAATGTAACTAAATCCACCTGCATAATTCTGCTGAATTGAGCAATCTTTTATAAAAGAAAAGAAAAGCCTTTTTGTTTGAATATTGTGAAGAGAAAAAATCCGAGTGCCCTGGCACCGATCATACAGCCTTCCATTCGTCTACCCTGGGTATTAATTCATGTGCTCTTAAGGGTTGATTTCTTCCTCCTAGTAAATAGTGATGTTAATGACCCATCGGAGACCATGTCTTTTTGAATGTTTTTCTTGTTATGGGAAAATTGATAGGTATTATGTTGAGTTTTCAGCAAAACGTGCTTTGCAGAAATCTCCCCCTCTACCTGTGCTTGGCCATCCTGAGATGCTCATTTCTCTTACCCTGTGTTCCTCTAGAACTTCTTATTCATGATTCTTCTTAGTCTTGCAGCCATTTTTACTGTGTTCCTTGGAGCTCTCACTCCGTTGTAAACACCTTCTTTTTTATCCTCCAGTCTCTTGACAGAATGTTTCCTTCATTTCCTGGCCTTGAGATTTGTCTCTGTCCCAAAGTCTGTCCTGCACTGCACTTTTTCCCCGTATCTAGGGACAGTGTCGGTGGTAACCTTTCATTGCCTTTTTCCAAATCTTAGCTTTCCTTGCTCAGGGAAGACCTGCTCTTTTGAGGCCTGCTGTCTTACTCAGCCACTTCTTGCCTTTCATCACTGCCCTGATCTGTTGGCTCCTGGTAACTCATTTACTGATGATTTTAGTCTGCCACTCTAATTCTTGTCGTCCCGAGGGGTGATTTTAAGGACCATGTGGAGAGTCCAGCCCACAGCCAGTTTCACCTCCACGTGCTAGCCCCTTCCTTTTCTTCCCAGTCTAGTATGCCTCTCATTGTTTCACTTTTTCCCCATCCATCTTGGACTCTATGGTAATCATTTTGTCATTTTCGCCAGTACCCTCTGGGTTCTGGATCTGTTTTCTTTATGTTGCATTCCCCGGAAAATCCTCAACCATCTGTTTTCAGTTGTAGCTTTTTCACCCGGGTGGCATGGCTCTGTACAGGAAAGAATATAATTATGGGATAGTCGCCCCTAGGGATTTATGCTCTTTAATTTCAGATCACCTCTTGCCACTGTTCCGCAGTCCTTCCGAGTCTTTATCACTTTTCTCAAACCCCCTTTCTACTACCCTTTTCTGTCTCAGCAACAATCTTACCTCTTCTTTCATAGAGAAATCTGAGGCTATGAAGCTTGAGTTTTTCCATCTTTTCCCTTGTGTAACTACAAACATCTCTACTCACACTTACCTTCTTTCCTACATGATTGAAGGAAGGTAGGCTCTTTCTTCTAGTAATCCCATTAATTCTGCTCCTATAGAATGTTATTTCATCACTTACTTACCCTAATTTTTGAATATTAAAGGTCTTTGATACTGCTCATTTCTTCCCCTCAACCTGGAGATGAGCTCAAATCATCACACACACACACACACACAAATCAAACAAAGTGTAATTCCTTCAACATTGTTCTTCTTTTTCCATTGGAATCTTTACTCTTTTACCAGTTGAATCTTTCCATTGGAATCAAGATTCTCAGTACACTACTGTTTCTACTTTCTTCTGTTCAGAGGAACACCCTGAAGAAAGATGAGGAGAATAGAAGAATTATTAAAGGCTAGTAAGCATTTGCAAAAATTCAACTTCATTATTAATTATATCAATAAAAGTTATATCAACTACAAAAATGTTTACTAAAAATAATAGAACTTCAAGACTATGGGGGAGAGGTTTGCTCTTGCATATTACTATATGCAATATAGTATTGATGGGAGTATAAGGTGATGCAATCATCCAGAAATCATCCTTAAAAATAATTTGGTAATTGCTTAATCTAATAATTCCACCTTAGGGAATGTTATAAAGAAAATATTCAGGGATTAATGTGAAAGGATATTCATGAAGCATTATTTAGTAGTAGCAAAAGAGAGAGAGAGAGACAGCCTAAAAGTCCAATAACAGGAGGTCACCACACTCTCTCTACATAGAGAAAAGTCCAAAAGTAAGCACACCAAAATGGCAATGGTAGTTTTAGAGTGGTAAGATTATAGGTGATTTTATTATCTTCCTTATGCTTTCCTGTAAAATCCTACTTTAATTTATAAGAACATCTACTGAATTTGTAACCAGAGAAAACAAAAGGTTAAAAAAATTACATATATTAACCCTTAACACCCCTCGTCCTGCTCTATCTCTGCCTCTGGCCAAGGAATAAAGATTTTTGTAGGAAGGTGTTAATATGTCTATAAGCTTTCAGTGTGTTCCAGTTATTTTTTAGTTTGCTTTCATGAAATGTTGGCGTACATTATGGAAAGGAGGGGGAACATGACTTTCCCATCAGGTGAACAGTGATAGGAACATGTTGACTAGTACAGAATGTTGGAGAAGGGAGAAGAGGAACTCATCAATAGAAGATGTGTGGAATCATTAAAGGAGAAGAAAGAGAACCAACTGGAAACAGAGAAACCAAGTCATCTTAAGCTAACAGGTGGTAGGTGCTTGTCAGTGTTGGTTGTCTCATAGCAATTTCACTGAATATTAAGACTATTATTAAGAATATTAAGACTGACAACTAAAACATCATTTAGTTGAAAATGAGGATGGGTTGGCTCCTTCTCCAGAAAATGAGTGAAAGTGATTAGTGACAGTAGTATATTCCTCTTCTCAAGCTAGGAACAGCTGTTGTTTAAATAGAAATGTCCAGGATATATGCTTCTAGCTGGAGACTTTTAATTTATGACATTCCATAGGTAGACTAAAATTGATGTGTGTCCCCTGGCTCTGTCCTTCATTCCTGTTCATACAAGTGATACTGTCATATCAGACACTGAACAGAATAAAATATGCAGATCATTTTCAAAGAGATGAAGAGATGGTTTATTAAAAGTTCATTTGCAGTTTGGTTGTTTTGAAGGGAGAATGCTTTTACTAAAGAAAGAATTATAATGGAAAAATTAGATTTCAAGTCTGGTTTATCAAACATGCTTAGTCTGTAGTGTACTTGAGGATACATAACCATTTCAGTGAGAAATTTATCCAAAATTTCAGGTTGGGATGCCAAGAATAAACTTCCTATTCCCTTATTTTATGGTAAGTAAAAAAAAAAAAAAAAGAAGTTCCTTAGCTGTAAGGTCCTATAGGAGTTTTGAGCAGTTTTTACAGGTGGTTAGGTACAAGGTTTGCCCAAGCTAATCAGCCACAACAGAGGAATGAAAAGGAATGTTTGGGGGGTTGTGGACATTGAGGAACATGAAGCTGGGTGCTGGAAGAAGTCTCAGTGTGATTTTGGATGTTATATAGGATCTTAAAAAGGTGAATTCGAGAGAAAATTTGAGCCAGGTGCTAGAAGAAAATGGGAGAGTATTCCAGGAATCTACGTATGGAGGAGAGAAGAGGATAATCGAAGACTTCAAAAGTGGAGTTTCTTGACTGATGAGGCTCTAAAGAGTCTGCCTGATTTTCTAACCACGGTAGTCTAGTGACCAACACCTGGGGTTATTTACACTCACTGTAAGCCCAACTCGAGCTCTGGTTATCAGGTATAATTCCCTTTAGAGCAGCTTTTCCCAGTTTAGCCACACATATGAGTTATCTGAGGAACTTTTTAAAAAATATAGGTGCCGGGCCCATGCTAGACCAATTAACTCGCAGCTGGGGCCCAGGCGCTGGTATTGTAAAATCGTTCTAGTTGATTCTATGTGGATCTAGAGTGGAGAACTGCTGGGTGTAGTCAGAAGTAAATTACATGGGCTAGAAACAATGAATGTTTATTTTTTTAAATTAATTATTTTTTATTCAAGTGTGGTTAACATGAATTATTATATTAGTCTCAGGTACTCAATATGGTGATTCAATAATTCTACACGTTTCTCAGTGCTCATGAAGATAACTGCACTCTTATTTCACCCATCCTTTCTCCCACCTCCCCTTGGCAACCACCTGTTTGTTCTCTATATTTAAGAGACTCTTTTTTCTGTTTGTCTTTTTTGCTTTTGTGTTGTTTCTTAAATTCCACATGAGTGAAATCATATGGTGTTTATCTTTCTCTGACTGACTTATTTCACTTAAGGTTGTTTTTCACTAGGTTGATCCATGTTGTTGCAAATGGGAAGATTCTGGGATTTGGGTTTTTTTTTTAATGACTGATTAATATTCCATTATATATCTATACTCTATCTTCTTTATCCATGCATCAATTGATGGACATTTGGGTTGCTTCCATGATTTGGCTATTGTAAATAATGCTGCAATAAACCTAGGGGTGCATATAGCTTTCAAATTAGTGTTTTCATTTTCTTTAGGTTTCCAGTAGTGGAATTACTGCATTGTATGGTAGTTCTGTTTTTAATTTTTTAAGAAACCTCCATACTGTTTTCCACAGTGGCTACACAAGTTTGCATTCCTACCAACAGTGCACAAGGGTTCCTTTTTTCCCCACATCCTCACCAACATGTATTATTCCTTGTGTTTTCGATTTTAGTCATTCTGACAGGTGTAAAGTGATGGTTCATTTTGGTTTTAATTTGCATTTCACTGATGATTAGTGATGTTGAGTATCTTTCCATGTGTCTGCTAACTATCTGTATGTCTTCTTTGGGAAAATGTCTATTCAGGTTCACTGCCCAATTTTAATTGGATTATTTGTTTTTTTGTTTTTGTGTTGAGTTGTATAAATTCTTTATATATTTGGATATTAGGCTCCTTATCAGATATATCATTTGCAAACATCTTCTCCTATTCAGTAAATTACCTTTTGGTTTTGTGGTGGTTTCCTTTGTTGTGCAGAAACTTTTTATTTTAGTGTAGTTCCAATAGTTTAATTTTGCTTTTGTTTCCTTTGTCGGAGGAGACTTATCTAGAAAACTGTATCTCTGGCCGATGTCAAAGAAATTACTGCCTATGTTTTCTTGTAGGCATTTTATGATTTCCTTTCTCACGTTTAGGTCTTTCATTGATTTTGAGTTTATTTTTGTATATGGTATTTAAAAAGTGATCCAGTTTCATTCTTTTGCACATAGTGTCCAGTTTTCCCAACACAATTTATTGAGGAGGTCTTTCCATTGTATGTTTTTGTCTTCTTTGATGGAGATTTATTGACCATAAAAGTGAGTTTATTTCTGGGCTCTCTATTCTATCCCACTGATCTATGTATCTTGTTTTTGTGCCAGTACCATACTATTTTGATTACTATGGTTTTGTGGTATATCTTGAAATCTGAGATTTTGAAATGCCCAGCTTTGTTCTTCTTTAACCGGATTGCTTTGGCAATTCAGTGTCTTACGTGGTTCCATATGAATTTTAGGATTTTTTACTCTAGTTTGTGAAAAATGCTGCTGATATTTTGATAAGGAATTAAATCTGTAGATTACTTTGGATAGTATAGACATTTTAAGAATATTGGTTCTTCTTTTATATATTTATTTTTTAACTGACTGAGCCACTCAGGCATCCCATTATATATTTATTTTTTTAAGTGAGCTCTATACCCAGTGTAAGGCTTGAACTCACAACCCTGAGATCAAGAGTTGCATGCTCTACTAACTAAGCCAGGCAGGCACTCCAATATTGGTTCTTCCAATCATGAGCATGGAATATCTTTTTATTTGTTTGGGTCATCTTCACTCTTTTTTCATCAGTGTTAGATAGCTTTCAGAGCACAGGTCTTTTATCTCCTTGGTTACATTTATTTCTAGGTATTTTATTCTTTTTGGTGTAATTGTAAATGGAGTGCTTTCTTAAGTTCTTTTTCTGCTACTTCATTATTAGTCTATAGAATGACCTTACTGAATTAATTTATCAATTCTAGTAGTTTTTTGGTGGAGTCTTTGGGATTTCATGTCATCTGCAAATAGTGACAGTTTTACTTATTCTTTACCAATTTGGATGCCTTTTATTTCTTTTTGTTGTCAGACTGCTGTGGCTAGGCCTTTCAGTACTGTGTTGAATAGCAGTGGTGAGAGTGGACATCTTTGTCTTATTCCTGATCTTAGGAAAAATCTCAGTTTTTCCCCATTAAGGATGATGTTAGCTGTGGAGTTTTCATGTATGGCCTTTACTATCTGGATGTATATTGCCTCTAAACCTACTTTGTTGAGAGCTTTTATCATGAGTGGATGTTGTACTTTGTCAAATGCTTTTTCTGTATCTATTGAAATGATCGTGTGGTTTTTATCATTTTTCTTGTTAATATGATGTATCGTGTTGACAAATTCGTGAATATTGAATCACCTTGCATTCCTGGAATAAATCCCATTTGATTGTAGTGAAAGATTTTTTTAATGTATTGTTGGATTTGGATTGTTAATACATTGAGAATTTTTGCATCTATGTTCATTAGAGATATTGACCTATAGTTTTCTTTTTCTTTTTCTTTTCTTTTCTTTTCTTTTTTTTTTTTTTTTTGGTTTGTGGTGTCTCTAACTAGTTTTGGTTCCAGGGTAATGCTGGCCTTGTAGAATGAATCTGGAAGCTTTCCTTCATCTTCTATTTTTTGGAATAGTTTCTTTAAATGTTTGGCAGAACTCACTAGTGAAGCCATCTGGTCCTGAACTTTTGTTTATTGGTAGGTTTTGGATTAATGATTCAGTTTCATTTCTAGTAATCAGTTTCTTCAAATTCTCTGTTTGTTCCTGATTCAGTGTGAGAAGGTTATATGTTCTAGGAATTTATCCAGTTGTTCTAGATTTGTTGGCATATAATTTTTCATAATATTCTCTTATAATCCTTTGTATTTCTGTGATGTCAGTTATTATTTCTCTTTCTTCATTTCTGATTTTATTTATTTAAGCCTTCTTTTTAAATTTATGTATTTTATTTTTTAATTTTTTTATGAGTCTAGCTAAATGTTTATCACTTTTGTTGCTCTTTTTAAAGAACCACCTCCTGGCTTCATCAACTTGTTCTATTATTTTTTTAGTCTCTATTTCATTTATGTCTGCTCTGATCTTTGTTATACTACTGGCTTTGAGCTTTGTTGTTCTTCTTTGTCTAGCTCCTTCAGGTATAAGATTAGGTTGTTTATTTGAGATTTGTCTTGCTTCTTGAGATAGGACTGTATTGCTATAATCTTTCCTCTTACAACCGATTTTACTATACCCAAAGATTTTAGGCCATTGTGTTTTTATTTTCATGTCTCCATGTATTTTCTGATTTCCTCTTTGGTCGACCAAGAGGTTGATCTGTTCATTGTTTAGTAGCACATTATTCAGCTTCAATGTCTATACCTGTGTTCTTTCTAGGTATTTTTTTTTTTTTTATTTCTAGTTTCATACCATTGTGGTCAGAAAAGGTGTATGATATGATTTCAGTCTTTTCGAATATACAGAGACTTGTTTTGTGGCTTAACGTGTTCTATTCTGAAGAATGTTGCATGTGCATTTGAAAAGAATGTGTATTCCACTGTTTTTGGATGGAATGTTCTGAATATATCTGTTAGGTCCATCTGATTTAATGTGTCGTGTAAAGCCATTGTTTCTTGTTGACTTTCTGCCTAGTAGATCTATTCATTGATGTGAGGGGGGGGTGTTAAAATCCCCTACTAATATTGTATTACTGTCAATTTCTTTCTGTCTGTTAATAATTGCTCTATGTATTTAGGTGCTTCCATGTTGGGTACCTATATATTCACAATTTTGTATCAAGATATCTTCTTGTCACAACTGTAAATATTTATTCACCCAACATGTTCACCTTATCATTATGTGCAGTCCTTCCTTGTCTCTTGTTACAGTCTTTGTTTTAAAGTATGTTTTGTCCAACATAAGTATTGTTACCCCAGCTTTTTTTTTCACTTTCCTTTGCATGGCAAATGTTTTTCCTTCCCTTCACTTTCATAGGTCGTTAGATCTTAGGTGGTTCTCTCATAGACAGTGTGTAGATGAGTCTTGGTTTTTTACCCATTTGGTTAACTGTGTCTTTTGATTGGAGCATTCAGTCCATTTATTCAAAGTAATTACTGATAGATATGTGCTTATTGCCATTTTGTTACTTTTTTTTTAAGATTTTATTTATTTATTTGATAGACAGAGATCACAAGTAGGCAGAGCAGCAGGCAGAGAGAGAGGGGGAAGCAGGCTCTCTGCTGAACAGAGAGCCCGATGCGGGGCTCGATCCTAGGACCCTGGGATCATGACCTGAGCCAAAGGCAGAGGCTTTAACCCACTGAGCCACCCAGGTGCCCCTTGTTACTTGTTTTATAGTTGTTTTTGTAGATCTTCTTTGTTCCTTTCTTCTCTTGCTCTCTTCCATTGTGGTTTAATGGCTCTCTTTAATGATATGCTTGGATTCCTTTCTCTTAATTATTATTATTTTTTGCATATCTATTACAAATTTTTGATTTGTGGTTGCCAGTAGGTTCATATATAACAACTTATACATATAGCAGTCTATAGTAAGTTGCTGGTTGCTTAAGTTTGAACCCATTCTACAAGCACCACATTTTTACTCCCCCTCTCCCTTGCAATGTTTTATGTGTGTGATGTCATTTTTAACATGTTTATTTTGTGAATTTCTTTACTGATTTTTGTAGATATAATTGATTTTACTGCTTTTGTGCTTTAACCTCTATACTGTTTTTTTATGTGATTAACCTACTACTTTTATTATGTTAATAAATTACCTGTGAAATTTTTTCCTTTCATAATTTTATTACTTCTGATTATGGCCTTTTCCTCCCACTCAAAGAATTCCCTGTAACATTTCTTACAATGCAGGTTTAGTGATGGTGAACTTCTTTAGTCTTTGCTTTCCTGGAAACTCTTTCCCTCTCCTTCTATTCTGAATGATAGCCTTGATGGGTAGAATACTCTTAGTTGCCGGTTTTTTTCCTTCCTATACTTTGAGTATATCATGCCACTCAATTCTGGCCTGCAAAGTTTCTGCTGAAAAATCCGTTGATAGCCTTATGGGGTTTCACTTGTATCTAACTATTTTCTCTTGTTGCTTTTAAAATTCTTTAATCTGGGACACCTGGGTGGCACACCTGGTTAAGTGTCCAACTCTTGGTTTTGGCTCAGGTCAGGATCTCAGGGTCTTGAGATTGAGCCCTGCATTGGGCTCTGTGCTGGGCATGGAACCTGCTTAGGACTCTTTCTCTCTCCTTCTCCTTCTGCCCTTACTCCACCTCCCCTTTAAAAATAAAATAAAATAAAATAAAATTCTCTTTATCACTACTTTTTGCCACTCTATTTTGTGTCTTGGTATGGATCTTTTTGGGTTGATTTTGTTGGGGCTTCTCTGTGTCTCCTGTGTCTGAATGTTTGTTTCCTTCTTCAGATTAGAGAAATTTTTAGCTATTATTCCTTCAAATCAATTTTCTGCCCCCTTTCCTCTCTCTTTTCCTTTTGGGATCCCTATAACATGGATATTATTATAGTTGATGATGTCACTGAGTAACCTTAATGTATTCCTCTTTTTATTATTCTTTTTGCTTTTTGCAGTTCAGCTTGCTTGCTTTCCATTACCTGTCTTCCAGGTCTCTGATTTATTCTTCTGCCTCCTCTAATCTACTATTGACTTCTAGTGTATTTTGAATTTTAGTTTTTGAGTTCTTCATCTCTGATTGGTTCTTTTTTATATTTTTATTTCTTTGTTGAAGGTCTCACTGAGATCCTCCACTCTTTTCTCAAGTCCATTAAGTATCTTTATGACCATTACTTTGAATTATTTATCAGGTATATTACTTATTTTCATTTTATATTTAGCTTTTTTTTTTTCAGTGGTTCTGTCTTGTTCTTCCTTTTAGGACATATTCCTTTGTCTCCTCATTTTGCCTAACTCTGTGTTTGTTTCTGTGTATTAGAAAAGTCAGCTATGTTACTTGATCTTGAAAGCAGTGACCTTATGAAGAAGAATTCTGTAGTGCCCTGCAGCACAATGCCCCTTGTTCATGGAACTGGTCATTTCAGGGGTGTCGTCTATGTATATTGTATGTACCCTACTATTGTGGTTGAGGTGCGTTTGCCTTCAGTCCAGTTGTCTGCAGTGGTCCACTTTGCCTGTTGTGGGTAGGATTTGTCCCTTTGCTGTTAAGGGGCCAGTTTAGGGCTACTGTGGGCTTATAGTTGAGCAATGTCAGCAGTCAGACCAGCTGTCTGCCTTCAGCCCATTTTCCAGGACTGTTACTGCACTGGTCTGCAGAGTCCTCTCCCTGTCTTGTCTCCTTGAGAGGATTTAATTGGTGGGTGGAGGCTACAGACAAACCAGACATCTGTCCTCAGTTAGTCCATTGGGGCTGCAGTAGCACCAACCTGCAGGGTGCTCTCCCTGCCTTGTCCCCTGAGAGGTTTCTGTTGGGGGACAGGGCCAGCAGTAAGGGCAGATGCCTGCTAGGGGCTTCAGATGTACTGATTGACAGGGTACTCTGTACACTGCCAGTTATAAGGTTTGGCTGCTGGGGCTGTGAGTGTATTTGTGTGTGTAGTTATTTTCCCCTCTCCCCAGGGTAGGAGTCACTTTGGAGAGGCACTGGTCCCTGCTGGGGCTGCTTGCAGGATATGACATTGTAGGATCTGCTTTGGAGGAACTCCTGATTGAAGTGGATTGGATGGGGCAGATCTGCAGAAGGACATACAGGTGGGGCATGTGGTCTTACCAAGCTATGTGGCGAGCATGATGGGGCTATCCAAGTTGGGGAGTAAGAGAGAGAAATGGTGACTGCCAGCTTTTTTGTTCTCGGAGAAGTCTCCTAAAGAGTCCTGGCCCTCCAGCACATATTCCAAGATTAGTAAATAAACCCTCACATATGCCCCAAGCACTTTTCAATCTGCTGCTTCTATGCTTTATTTTGGTGGGATGATCTGGTTCTCCCAGAGCTAAGCCCCATGATTTTTAAAGTATCTGGAGCTAAGTCTCACTGGTTATAAAAATTTGTGAAGTTTTTAAAACTTCACTGAAAACTGGTTTTCAAAGCCAAATATTGTACAGACTCATGTTCCCAGTGCAAGTCCCTGTGTCTGGGATTTCTGGTGTGCAGCCTGCTCCTTTCCCTTCTCTGTGCTTATAGTGTCTGTCCCATTTGTGGTTAGTCTGGCCAGGAGTTTAGTTCTTGGCTAGATCTCTGGCCCTCCTACCATTTCCAGTGTGTCCTCCTCTCTACGATTAACTGCAGGAAGTCTGTTCTGCCAGTCTTTGGGTTGTTTTCTGTGTTAATTATTCTGATATGGGTGTATACTTGACAAGTGTGCCAAGAATACACAGTGGGTAAAAGGATAGTCACTTCAAAAGAGAAATTAAGGAGTCCATCCCATTTACAATTGCACCCAAAACTATAAGATACCTAGGAATAAACCTAACCAAAGAGACTAAGAATCTATACTCAGAAAACTATAAAGTACTCATGAAAGAAATTGAGGAAGACACAAAGAAATGGAAAAATGTTCCATGCTCCTGGATTGGAAGAATAAATATTGTGAAAATGTCTATGCTACCTAAAGCAATCTACACATTTAATGCAATTCCTATCAAAGTACCATCCATTTTTTTCAAAGAAATGGAACAAATAATCCTAAAATTTATATGGAACCAGAAAAGACCTCGAATAGCCAAAGGAATATTGAAAAAGAAAGCCAAAGTTGGTGGCATCACAATTCCGGACTTCAAGCTCTATTACAAAGCTGTCATCATCAAGACAGCATGGTACTGGCACAAAAACAGACACATAGATCAATGGAACAGAATAGAGAGCCCAGAAATGGACCCTCAACTCTATGGTCAACTCATCTTCGACAAAGCAGGAAAGAATGTCCAATGGAACAAAGACAGCCTCTTCAATAAATGGTGTTGGGAAAATTGGACAGCCACATGCAGAAAAATGAAATTGGATCATTTCCTTACACCACACACGAAAATAGACTCAAAATGGATGAAGGATCTCAATGTGAGAAAGGAATCCATCAAAATCCTCGGGGAGAACACAGGCAGCAACCTCTTCGACGTCAGCCGCAGCAACATCTTCCTAGGAACATCACCAAAGGCAAGGGAAGCAAGGGCAAAAATGAACTTTTGGGATTTTATCAAGATCAAAAGCTTTTGCACAGCAAAGGAAACAGTTAACAAAACCAAAAGACACCTGACAGAATGGGAGAAGATATTTGCAAACGACATATCAGATAAAGGGCTAGTGTCCAAAATCTATAAAGAACTTAGCAAACTCAACACCCAAAGAACAAATAATCCAATCAAGAAATGGGCAGAGGACATGAACAGACATTTCTGCAAAGAAGACATCCAGATGGCCAACAGACACATGAAAAAGTGCTCCATATCACTCGGCATCAGGGAAATACAAATCAAAACCACCATGAGATATCACCTCACACCAGTCAGAATGGCTAAAATTAACAAGTCAGGAAATGACAGATGCTGGCGAGGATGCGGAGAAAGGGGAACCCTCCTACACTGTTGGTGGGAATGCAAGCTGGTGCAACCCCTCTGGAAAACAGCATGGAGGTTCCTCAAAATGTTGAAAATAGAACTACCCTATGACCCTGCAATTGCACTGCTGGGTATTTACCCTAAAGATACAAATATAGTGATCCGAAGGGGCACGTGCACCCGAATGTTTATAGCAGCAATGTCTACAATAGCCAAACTATGGAAAGAACCTAGATGTCCATCTACAGACGAATGGATAAAGAAGATGTGGTATATATACACAATGGAATACTATGCAGCCATCAAAAGAAATGAAATCTTGCCATTTGCGACGACGTGGATGGAACTAGAGGGTATCATGCTTAGCGAAATAAGTCAATCGGAGAAAGACAACTATCATATGATCTCCCTGATATGAGGGAGAGGAGATGCAACATGGGGGGTTGAGGGGGTAGGAGAAGAGTAAATGAAACAAGATGGGATTGGGAGGGAGACAAACCATAAGTGACTCTTAATCTCACAAAACAAACTGAGGGTTGATGGGGGGAGGGGGTTGGGAGAGGGGGTAGGGTTATGGATATCGGGGAGGGTATGTGCTATGGTGAGTGTTGTGAAGTGTGTAAACCTGGCGATTCGCAGACCTGTACCCCTGGGGATAAAAATATATGTTTATAAAGCTGTAAAAAAAAAAAAGAAAGAAAGAAAGGATGAATCCCCAAGTTTTGTAGCAACATGGACGGGACTGGAAGAGATTATGCTGAGTGAAATAAGTCAAGCAGAGAGAGTCAATTATCATATGGTTTCACTTATTTGTGGAGCATAACAAATAGCATGGAGGACAAGGGGAGATGGAGAGGAGAAGGGAGTTGAGGGAAATTGGAAGGGGAGGTGAACCATGAGAGACTATGGACTCTGAAAAACGATCTGAGAATTTTGAAGGGGTGGGGGGGTGGGAGGTTGGGGGCACCAGGTGGTGGGTATTGTAGAGGGCACGGATTGCATGGAGCACTGGGTGTGGTGCAAAAATAATGAATACTGTTATGCTGAAAAAAAAAAATAAAAATGAAAAAAAAAAAAAAAGTATAGTCACTTCAAAAAATGGTGCTAGGAAAACTAGATATTCACATGCAAAATAATGAAATTGGGCCCTTATCTTACACCACTCATAAAATTAACTTGCACTAGATTAAAGACTTAACTGTAAGACCTGATACTATAAAGATGTAAGACCTGACACTATAAAATGACTAGAAGAAAACATAAGGGAAAAGTTTCTTTTTTTTTTCTAAAGATTTTATTTATTTGCCAGAGAGATAGAGAGAGAGAGAGAGAGAGAGAGAACACAGGCAGGCAGAGTGGCAACAGAGGCAGAGGGAGAAGCAGGCTCCCCACCAAGCAAGGAGCCCGATGCGGGACTCGATCCCAGGACGCTGGGATCATGACCTGAGCCGAAGGCAACCGCTCAACCAACTGAGCCACCCAGGTGTCCCAAGAGAAAAGTTTCTTGACATGGGTGTTGGCCATTTTGGATATGACACCACAAGGGCATTCAACAAAAGCAAAAATAACAAATAGAATGACATCAAACTAAAAGCCTTCTTCACAGCAAAAGAAACAATGAGGAAAAGAAAAGGCAACCTACAGAATGGGAGAAAATATTTGCAAACCATATGTCTGATCAGAGGTTAATGTCCAAAGCATATAAGGAACTCCTACAACTCAATAGCCAAAAACAAAAGATCAAGGTAAAAAACAGACAAAGAACTTGATAGATGTTTTTCTAAGAAAGACATACTCATGGCCAACAGGTATATGAAAAGATGCTCAACATCACTAATCATCAGGGAAATGCAAATCAAAACCACAATGACATATTAACTCACATCTGTTAGAATGGCTTTGATTAAAAAAAGAGAGACAAAAGTTTTGATGAGGATGTAGAGAAAATGGAATGTTAGTGCACTATTGGTGGGAATGTAAACTGGTACAGCCACTATGGAAAACAGTATGGTAGTCCCTCAAAAAAATTAAAAATAGAACTACCATATGATCCAGCACTCCCGCTTCTGGGTATATATCTAAAGGAAATGAGATATCTGCACTGCCATATTCATTGCAGCATTGTTCAAAATAGTCCAGGATATGGAAACAACCTAAATGCCTATTGATAGATAAAGAAGATTATGGTGTATATAAATATTTTTTGTCCATGAAGAAGAAGGAAATCCTGCCATTACTAACAACATGGATGAACCTAAAGAACTCTGAAATTGGACAGAGAAAAACAAATACTGTATGATTTCACTTATATATGAAGTCTAAAAATAAAAGTTGAACTCATAGAAATAGAAAGTAAAATGGTGGTATTAAGGGCTAGGAGGTGGGGAAGACAGGGAGATGCTGGTCAAAGCATATAAGCCTTCAGTTAAAAATGAGTAAGTTCTGGGGATCTAATGTACAATATGGTGACAATAGTTAATAATGCTATGTTTGTACTTGAAATTTACTAAGAGAGGGGAGCCTTAAGTGCTTTTGCCACACACACACACACACACACACACACACACGCATATACACAAAAGGTAACTGCAAGGTGGTAGATATGTTAAATAACCTGATTGTGGTAATCATTTCACAAAGTATGTGTGTGTCAAATCATCATATGTACACTTTAAAGAAATGCAATTTTACTTGTCAAAAAACAGATTTGTGGTACTGGTGTTAATATTGATAGCTCAGAAATTTCTTTTTAGTACCAATTTCTTATTAGTTCTGGTTCAGTAAATCCTTATGATTTTTTAAAAAGGATAATACAGGAAGTGTATTTCAGAAAGAATTTCTCTTAGCTCTTCATTTGCCTGTCATACTGCTTTTATAATTTAGATTTAAATAAAACTTCAAAAATTGTACAAACTTAGCCTGATTTTCATGAATTTAGAAAAATAAAACTCATTTATTGACCAGAAGAGAAAATATGGGCAAAGGATCTGAATAGATATTTCTTCAAAAAAGATATACAAATGGGCAATATGCACTTTTGAAGAAATGCAAAACATTAGCCATTTGGAAAATGCAAGTGAAACCACAATGAGAAACCACTTCCCACCCAATAGGATGGTTATAATAAAAAAGACAGACAGTAACAAATGTTGGCAAGGATGTAGAAAAATTGAAACCTTCATGCATTGCTGGAGGGAATGTAAAATGGTACAGCCTCTTTGGAAAACAGTTTGGCAGTTCTTCAAACATTAAACATAGAGTTAGCATATGACCCTGCTGGCATATATCACTCCTAGGATAAGACCAAGAGAATTGAAAACATATGTCCACATAAAAACTTGTACACAAATATTCATAGTAGCATTGTTCATGATAGCCCAAAGATGGAAACAATCCACATGTCCATCAACTAGTAAGTAGATAAATAAAATGTGGTATATTTATTTAATGGAATATTACTCAGCCAGAAAAGCAAATGAAGTCCTGAAGCACACTACAATACGACGAACCTTGGAAACATTATCTTATGTGAAAAAAGTCAGTAATAAAAGAGGACATATTACACGATTCCATTGATGTCAAATGTCCAGAACAGACAAATCTATATAGACAGAAGATAAAATAGTGGTTGCTTAGGACAAGGGTATTAGGGGGGAAATAGGAAGTGCCTGCTAATGGAGATATATGTATGTATCAATATATATATATAATTTTTGCTTTTTTCTCACTTCTACCTTTATAGATTCATTGAAATAATTGGGAATCTGTGTTTCAGATTATTAGTCATTTTTTTCTTACAAAATGTCTCATCCATTTATAAAATCCTTTTTATATGTTGCATTATACTTCAAAACATATCATCAACAATTATGTAGATTTAACATTAAAATAACTTACAAGTTTTCTTTATCACAACTGTTTTTTTAGATGGTATGTCTTCCCCTAACTTGAGCTTTATTTTCTTTCTTTCTTTTTTTTTTTAAGATTTTGTTTATTTCTTTGACAGACAGAGATCACAAGTAGGCAGAGAGAGAGGAGGAAGCAGGCTCCCTGCTGAGCAGAGAGTCCGATGCGGGGCTCGATCCCAGGACCCTGGGATCATGACCTGAGCTGAAGGCAGAGGTTTTAACTCACTGAGCCACCCAAGTGCCCCTTGAGCTTTATTTTCTAATTTTTGTTTTGTTTTTAAATATTTTATTCATTTATTTATTTTAGGGCGCCTGGGTGGCTCAGTGGGTTAAGCCGCTGCCTTCGGCTCAGGTCATGATCCCAGGTCCTGGGTTCGAGCCCCACATCGGGCTTTCTGCTCAGCAGGGAGCCTGCTTCCTCCTCTCTCTCTGCCTGCCTCTCTGCTTACTTGTGATTTCTCTCTGTCAAATAAAAAAAAAAAAAAAAAAAAGCCCTAATTTTAAAGGTTATTGCTAAACTGCTTTCCAGAAAAGTTGTGCTGATGTAACTTCCATGTGGACTTTGTGTGTCCATTTCTCCACGCTCTCTTTCTTCTACTGAATATTTTCATCCTATTTAGCACCTAATAATGTATGTCATATTTGAAACCTAATACCTCATTAACATTTTAACTTGCATTCTTTATTAATGAGTTTAAATTTTTAAATATAATTATCAAACATTTTTTTCCTCTTATGTATTACCAGATTATGTGATTTGCCTATTTTTCTATTGAGGTATTATATATTTTACTGCTTTGTGAATTCTCTTTATATATTAAGGATATCATCACATATATTACTAATAATTTATCCGGTTGATACTTTATAAGGTTTATTCAAGCTATTTTCTGGTTGATACCAGAACACTAATTGGGATTTCATTAGTGAGACAGTTAAGAGCTTGGACTCTGGATTCAAATCCCAGCTCAGCCATTTGTTCAGTGTGTAAAACCTTGGGAAATTCCTCAATCTCTGTTAACTTCTGACAATGATACAAAATAATAGTGCTAACTTCAGAGGATTGTTGAGAAGATTAAAGGACTTAAAAGGCTTAACATAATACCTGTCATAATTTAGTATACATTCAATCATTTCTGGCTCTTACTATCTGTGTTCATTTTATCAGATGAGCTAAACGGAGATAAAGAGAATGATGTGGAATGAATAAATGTATGTGTTAGATTTGCTGCTCTGTCTGGCTTCTTCCCCTTAACCTTTCCCCAGGTGAAACTTGCTGAAAACCTTTTCACAATGTAGCCTTTGGGTCCTACCATCAGAAATACTGCCAGTGGACTTAACCTCCCTTTTATCAGGTAGCACATTTGACAGGCAATCTCATTCTTATTTTGTTTCAACATCTTGGGAATCTGTTCCGTACTCATTATGTAGGTTTTCAAATAAATAAAGCTCACCAAAATAGTGTACTGTTTTCAGGTACAGTGGATACTTCATTATGTGTATTTTTCAAATAAGTAAAGCTCACCAAAATAGTGTACTGTTTTCAGATACAGTGGATACTTCATTAAGTCTGTTTTCCCTACTTCCATAGTAATGACAGTTGTACAGGTAAAAGATGTATTGAGTGAACAAAAAGGTGTTCCTACCTCTGAATATGCTATGGAGACTTCCTTCCTTTCTTTCTTTCTCTCTTTCTTTCTTTCTTTCTTTCTTTCTTTCTTTCTTTCTTTCTTTCTTTCTTTCTTTCCCTTTCTTTCTTTCTTTCTTCTTTCATCTTTTTATTGTGACATTGTCCTCTCTCAAATGCTAGGAGGAATAGGAATGTGAGATTTCCATGGGGGAGTCTTTTTATAAGTTGTTTCTTTTTATATCAGTTTTACTTATCTGTATTTTCTGTGGTTGAATAAAGTATGTCCTTTCTGTGGTCACTGGTGCAACCTTTGTACATACACTACCCATTATATTCAGATCTCCTTCTGAAAATCCCATCTGTACAAATGAATGCAAAGTCTGTACTCTTTAACCTTTGAAAAATTTGTAATGATCACCCTATCTTCTTTACCATGAGAATGAAAAATGCCTAAATTCTCACAAAATCCCTTTTATAAACTGTTTCTAGTTTTCAGATATTCAATCATACATGCCTTTTAGAAAGACAAAGAAAAACTTATTGAACTTATTGGTGGAAGGGAAGAAAGAAAAATAGTTGATTTGCTACTCTAATCGATTGATGAAATCATTGTAAATGAGATTATTTATAGTATATGTTTACATATTTATATTTAGTATATACTAAAAATATATGTATTATACATTAGATATATATACACATATAAAACAGGAAGTGATTTGTCATGATTTAGTTTTATAAGAACAGAAAAATGAACATTAAAGATCATATGGTCTAATGCTCTTAGTTTACAAATGATACAAGCTTAGAAAGGTGGCAGCACATGGATTGCCCAAGACCTTATGTGGGAGAACCTAGTCAAGTATTCAGGGTTGTTTATTGATACCATTACTGTAGTCATATTTTCACTCAATTTTAAACCCTTTTTATTTTGTTTAATTTTATTTTTTACCTGCAGTATGCTATATGCATTCCTATCTCAGAGTCCCAGTAGAAGAATAAGTGATTATTTGGCCTTTACCTGTGCCCTTCACTCTGCCTATGGTGGGCTTTGGAATCGTGTGCCATGTTCAGAGGTTTCCAAATAACCCAAGATCATCATAATTAACTGAAAAGGCTTAATACTTGGCACTGAAAATGACGTTTCAATGGCAGTGCCTTTTCATTAAACATGTTAGAAGTACAGCTTGCTCTATTTAATTGCATTGATCATGTACCCCTGAATAATACTAATTGTCTTTCCCCATTCCTTGGGAGGTATTCAGTGCTGGTTCTGGTTAAGTAGCACTGGGTATTTCCCCATATGCTAACAATGCCTCTTTAAAAGACTAAAATGCCCTCTTTCTTACCTTCCAATCAAGGCACATTTGCTCAAATATTGGATGGTCCCCTCCCTCCCTTCCTCCCTCCCTCCCTTCTTCCTTCTTTCCTCCCTTCCTTCCTTCTTCATTGTTTTAAATACCAACCCAACACTTGTTCTGATGGGTTGAACACTGAATATATATGATGCACCATAGACTCAGGCCCTGCCTTAATTGAGAGTTTTTTGGAGGTTTTTTGGGCAGATTTTTTTCATACTTCAATGTCAATCATCGAAGTATGATTGACAAATAAAATACTAAAATATTTAAAGTGTACATTGTCATGAATTGATATATGTATACATTGTGGAAATACCCCCCCCATTGAGTTAATTAACATATCCACTCACCTCACATATTTTTACCTTTTTTTTTTTTTTAGTGAGAATAATTAAGTTCTATTGTTTCAGCAAGTTTCCATTATAAAATAAATAGTATCAAATATGTTGATACAAACGTGTTATACATTAGGTCTTCAGACCTTATTTATCTTACAGTTTGAACGAGCTTTTAATTACACAGAGGAGGTATGAGGTTTTTGGAACTAGCATATCTGAACATGTCACCCCTCTGTCCAGAGATTTTCCAATGCCTTCCCATTGGCTACAGGATAAAATTTCTCTCCTTTTGCATGGCATGGAGGGGGTTTCATGGCCTGGACCTTTCATGTCCAAGTTCAAGGCATACTTGTATAAGCAGTCAAGGAAAACCTCTGGCTTTCAGCTGAAACCTGGAGGATGAGTAGGAGAGAGGGGTACAGTCAAGAGTGTGGGTGGGGTGAGAATAGCCCCAAGCACTGGAATGAAACTAAGTTCAGGTCTTGAGGCGAAAGAGAACGTAGCAAAACCCCTGTTGGCTTTTTTACCCTGGATTCCTCATCTGACCCATAGGCCAGATGATGATTTGAGTATTTATTTTCTCAGTTTTCCCAAGGATGATCCTAACAAGTGAGATTTTAGATGCTGAGAAGAAAAGTTAGTTACCTACACTGGATGCCTTAGGCTAGGTCTTATATCAGGTCTTCCAAGTTTAGTTTTCTCTGGGAACTCTGGCTGAGGAAGGCTGTGAGTGTGGATATCACCGATGACAGGTCATGAATCCATAGGGCTCTTCTCCAACTTGGGGATTACCTCATTATCACATTTCGTCGGCAGTGTGCTTGTAATCCCAGAAATTCTGTGACAGGTGCCTGATGACTGTAAGCATTCTGTTTTTGCAAACTCAGGTGCCTGAAGCCATAGCCATACTCTGTCTGCCCTTCAGTGGTCTTCTTGTGCTTGGCCTGGGAGGACTTCCAACCCTCTTACCTCTACTTTTCAGCCTTGCAAAAATGATGTCTTTCGGGTTGCCTCAATACATTGGGTAGGTCACACTATTTCTGATGGCCCTGGCACTAGAGAATTTGTGTCTGAAGGAGGAGAAATATCCCTCCACCCACGAAACAGAATCCCCCTCTTTTTTTTTTTTTTTAATTTCTTTCCAGCGTAACAGTATTCCTTGTTTTTGCACCACACCCAGTGCTCCATGCAATCCGTGCCCTCCCCAATACCCACCACCTGGTTCCCCCAACCTCCCACCCCCCGCCCTTTCAAAACCCTCAGGTTGTTTTTCAATGTCCATAGTCTCTCATGGGTTCACCTCCCCTCAGAATCCCCTTCTTAGTGGCAGCAATCTTTTTCTAAATCCCATCTGTATTCAGAGCATGTCTAGGGCCATTAAATACCTAGGCATTGGAAGCTTCCTATCCAATGACCAATTCAGCCCCTGTAGATAAGACCTCTTAAAATAGGCCCTATATATAGGCCCTCTGTCAGGACTGCACCAGGGGTGAACACCACAGCATATGGCCTAAGAAAACAAGATGAATGTTCAACAAAATTTTTCTGAGCTTTTCCTGTATTGAGTCCCTTTTCCTCTCTGTGATACCTGTTTATTGTGAAATTGTTGGCTGTCCCTCTGCTACCTACCTGTCATTGATTTTCTAAATTACCTAAATGTTTTATCAATTATTTTTCTAAAATGTAAGTCTGATCCCATCACTCCTCTGCCCAGAGTTTTTCAGTTGACTATGAGATGAAATCCCTCTTGCTTTGTAAGTGGCAAGGAAGGACTGTCATGACCTAGATCCTGTTCTTTGTTCCAGTTTAGTTCTTCCTCTCCTTGCCTCACCCCTAGCATTTTACAGTGTGTAAAACCTGAACTGATTCCGCAAAGCAGAACTGTGCTGTTATGGCTATTTCTGCACCTTTGCACACACAGTCAGCTCCCTTGAAATAGACATTTTTTCTTTCCTGTTAAGATATATGGAAGCTATTTCTACTAGACCTACGTGCCTCTGACAAGTCAATTATTATATTATGCTAACTTGCCAGTCTCCATTCTCTTTATAACGTTTTGGGGGTGAGTGTGTATCTTTCTGTGCTGTTTTTGCCTCAGCTCTAGTAGAGTATTATACACACCCACTCACTAAATATTTACTGCTTTAGGAACAGTAGAAACAGAGGTAAACAGACAGGCAGGGCTCCTCCTTGTAAGGAGTTTACATTCTAATAAGTAGAAGTGCGTGGCACTAAGTATGTAAACAGACATGATGATATCTCCTAAGAGGTGTAGAGGAAATAGGAAGGATCAGATGATAGGGAAGGGTGGTGGTGGCGGTAGCAGGAAGCACTAATTTAGATAGGGATTTCTGGAAAAGCCTCACCGAGGACATGGTATTTGAGCTAAAGTCTGAAGTATGAGAATCTAAACAGAGAGTATGGAGCAATGTTGTAAGTAGAGGAGAAAGCAAATGCAGTGGACCCTAATATAGCAATGAACCTGACATGGTAGAGGAATGGAAAGAAGACTAGTGTGAGGACGCCTGGGTGGCTCAGTCGGTTAAGCATCTGCCTTTGGCTCAGATCATGATCCCAGAATCCTGGGATGGAGCCCCCACATCGGGCTCACTGCTCGGTGGGGAGCCTGCTTTCCCCTCTGCCTGCGGATTGTGCTCTCTGACAAATAAATCAATAAAATCTTAAAAAAAAAAAAAAGACTATTGGGGTGGAGCACAAGGGGAGAGTGTTTAGAGATGTGTTTCAAGAGGTAGGAAGGATTGGATTTTTTTTTTTAATTAACATAATGTATCATTTGCCCCAGGGGTACAGGTCTGTGAATCATCAGGCTTACGCATTTCACAGAACTCACTGTTTGTTGAATTAGATGTGTCATCTAATTATGCGCGTATTGGTTGTCCTCATTCTGCTGCATAGCCTTGGGCTCCACTTCTCCCCAGCTGTGTTCCCACTGGACCTGATCCCACAGCAATAAGAGCAAGAGTGTTATACATTTCCCTAGTTTTATTGGTGGAATTTCACCAGATTTGGAAATATTAAGGGCATCAACTTGTTTTCAGTGTTGGTTCTAAGCAGGCCTTTGACAGGAGCCATGTCGTAATGGACTCAGGATGATGTGAGTGATGGTTCCCGAGGAACTTACACTAAGTACACTTCATGGAGATCTCTAGGTAACACCCAGGATGGAACTCCTTCCCTTTGCACCTGGCTTTGGTCTTCATCTGATCCAGTGACCCAAAAAAGAAAAGAAAAGCTCCATGTCCAGGGACAAGTTCACTCCCTACACCAGCAGAACATTAAGATAGTAATTGGATTATATATATATATATATATATATATATATATATATATAATCCTATATATATATATATATTGCCTATCATAAATATATATATGAGTCCTGAAGGATGTAACTTCTGATTTGAAGAATCTAAAAGGCTTCAGAAAAACAGTGGAGTGGACTACACATTCTTCTTCCAGCTGCTGCTGTTCACAACACTTTTGACGGTTAAAATGCATCACACATTCTCTTGTCCTTTTAATGTAAATATTTACTGTTTTAAGTGGACTATAGAATTAAACCAAAATAGAAGGATGCAGGCTGATACCTCAGAGGTGAAACTAAGCACTGGACCAAATTAAACAGAAGTAAATTGCAATCTAAGGTATAGTTAGGTATTGAGCATTAGGCTCTGTTTGTCCCGGGAAAGAGGAAACAGGCTTTCGTTGTTTGCTTCGT
The DNA here is from genome assembly GCF_902655055.1 of Lutra lutra. Classification (NCBI taxonomy): domain Eukaryota; kingdom Metazoa; phylum Chordata; class Mammalia; order Carnivora; family Mustelidae; genus Lutra; species Lutra lutra. Next base: position 93,230,730 of record NC_062285.1, read on the forward strand.
TTTTTACAACCTGTTACTAGAAGGGAATTTCATACAGAATAGGCAAAATTTTGAATTAGAATTAGATTAGAAAAAAAAAAAGGGACATGTTGTAAAGTAAGGCTAGCCTTCTTGATGTTCATTTCCTTTGATGCTTAAACAGTGTTTAAAGTCAAGAAAACAATGTTCTCTCTAGTTTTTGTTGTTGTTGATCTCCCCAGGAAAAGTGTGACCTCTTTCCTTCTCTTTACACTGGCATCTGGCCCAGGCCTTTACCTTTAACTTTCATAACTCCTTTCAAATTGTATTAACTTTGAAGCCTCAGAGCCTCCAAAACGGCCCACATTTGAATCCTGGGCCAACTTGATCTTTTTTAAAATTTTAATATGGATATGAAATTTTGCTTAAAACCCCAGTAGTTAAAAATGTGGCATCCTACAGAATGTCCCACCATATAAAAAATTCTGGTGTCCTTGAAGTTAGTTTTACCTTGAAAGGGAAAAATTACAAATGAATATAGGTTCAAGTCAGTCCAATTTCCTGTTTTGCTTAAAATTTTCCTGAACAATACATAAATTTATCAAACTCCTTTCCTGGTGACAATACTTCATTAGATTACTTTAGTGAGTATTGGGGAGATTTTAATCTTATGAGTCATAAAATTCTTTTATTCCCCAGGGAATTTCCTGTGTCTGCCTGGAATTTCTTGTCTTTGTAGTTTTAGCTGGACTCCTTGAAGCAGTTACTCTCTAAATGACTGTGCTCTTGAGGTCTGTGTGTAATACCTGGGGAGCCGGGTCACAGATTGGCTCCTGCTTCTCCACAAAATTGAAAAATTAATCCCTTTCATTGCCTTAGTCTTAGTAACTGTATTCAGACATTTTCTTAAAATTTTTAACCTCTTCCTCTCATGATGATGTTTTCACTTGCTGCTTTTGCAGTTCCCAACACTAATCTTTTTGTGCCCACTTGAGCCTGCTTTTGTCTGTTTCTGTGAAAACACCCCAGTGACTCTATGTTTGTGGGTTGCTTGCCTGTTACACTCACTTGGTGTAAGGAAAAAGAAATAGAGTTACAAATATATTGGGTCATTTAACAATTGATGAGAAATGCCTTTGGATATCTTCTTTCTTCTTCCTTTCCTTTCCTTCTATTCCCTTCCCTTCCTCTCCCTTTCCTTTCCTTTCCTTTCCTTTCCTTTCCTTTCCTTTCCTTTCCTTTCCTTTCCTTCCTTTTCCTTCCCTTTCTTCCCCTTCCCTTCCCTTTCCCTTCCCCTTCCCTTCCTTTCCCTTTCCCATTCCCCTCCCTTTCCCTTTCCCTTCCTTTTTCTTTCCCTTTCCTTCCCTTCCCTTCCCTCTTCCCTTCCCTTTACTTCCCTTTCCCCTCCCTTCCCTTTACTTCCCTTTCCCCTCCCTTCCCTTCCCCTTCCCCTCCCTTTCCCTTTCCCCTCCCTTTCCCTTTCCCCTCCCTTTCCCTTCCCTTCCCTTCCCTTCCCTCTTCCCTTCCCTTCCCTTCCCTCTTCCCTTCCCTTCACTTCCCTTTCTCCTCCCTCCCCTTCCCTTTCCCTTTCCCCTCCCTTTCCCTTCCCTTCCCCTCCCCTCCCTTTCCCTTTTCTTCTCTTCTCTTCCCTTCCCCTCCCCTTCCTTCCTCCCCTCCCTTACCTTTCCTTTCCTTCTTTCTTTTGTTCTCTCCTTCCTTCCTTCCTTCTTTCTTTTGTTCCTTCCTTCCTTCCTTCAGCTCTTTTTGAAGAAGGTGAAAGTCAGGTTATTGTGGAAAGGCAGAACCTTGTGTGTTCTCATCTGAAAGATCCAGGAAAATGAAGACGATACTTTTTGATATGTGAGTTTCAGAAATTCTTGGTGATTATTGTTAACCCACACTTTGCTTATGTGAAAAGCTTCATCTGCATGTGCATGTCTCTGTGTGTTTGGAAAGATAATGTCAAACTGTGTTCTGATAATAAATGGCAGCTGAGCATGCACAGAGACAACTGACGTCTGAGTCTGGATATGCTATTTGGCAAGATTCATCTAACAAGGGACACACAAAAAATGTAAGTCTGGTAGAACATCAACACTAACAAATTATTCAGAAGTTGATTACTAGGAAATCTTTTACTAGATTTCAGTATGTTTGGTGTGTTTAAAGACAAATCTAGAATTTTATCTGAAAGCTAGGTACTTATTTGATCCTTTTTTTATGGCTGCTTTCTCATTTTTCAGCACAGGGATTTTTAAAAATTTGAAATAAGTAAAGGAAGGGATTCTATTTATAAATAGTAAAAGAATATATGTCCCAGGTTAGAGTTTTACTTGGTTGATTAGTATATCATTTATTTTTAGAGTAGAGAAAAATCAATGGAATAATTACTTGCTATTTATATATACAGAAAATATAAGTCCTTGGAATGTAGCATACATTATCATTACATAATCTATATCCATATGCTGTTTATAACAAGCTGAAATGTTAGACCCATGAGAAAAGAACCAGATTCTGGCACAGGACTGTTTTGTGGTAAAGAAAGATGAATGGATTCCAAAATTTAAAAAATCCTCTTAAAGCTTGAAGGTTCCACAGTAAAACAAGAGAGCAGAAATGGGGTTTGTAGATATATATGTTAGCATCAGCTGACACTTAAAACATTTAATTCCCTTCTTCATCTGTGTTCTCCTCCAGCTCTTCTCATCCTGGCTTGAGTAAATGAACTGGCTTACCTTCTGAGCAGGTGAAGGCAGGAATGAAGATTTCTGAAGATGTAACCTCTCCTCAGCTCTTCCTTCACCCCCTTATGTAGTCCTTTAACAGTCCTTTTTCCTAACAGGGGCAGATCTGTATCCGTCAGTGATGTAGGGGTTGGAGCCTTTTGGCTTAACTGTTGTGAGAATGTTTCTTATGATGCCAGGGCCCCAGGTTTGATTGCCAGTGTGACAATTTTCATGCAATGAGAAGGTGTTAGTCCATATGTATATTGCTCTCAACACCGTTTCTTATATAAATTCAAGATAAGGAGATGTGTGCGTATGAAAATGACTCATTAAAAACATATTCCGAGCTCATTAGAATGGCTGTTATTTAGAATAAAATAATGAGTGTTGGAGAGGATGTGGAGAAATTAGAAATTACTGGTGAGAATGTAAAATGGTATAAAACTGGTATAGAAAACTGTATGGCAGTTCTTCAAAAAATTAAACATAGCAAGTCCACTTTTAGGTATGGGCTCAAAGAATTGAACACAGGTACTTGAACAAATATTTGTATACCAGTGTTCACAGCAGTGATATTCATGGTAGCCAAAAGGCAGAAACAACTCAAACATCCATTGAAGGATGAATGGATAAACAAAATGTGCCAGGGGCCTAAAATGGAATATTATTCAGCCTTAAAAAGGAATGAAATTTTGATTCATGCCACAACATGGATGAATCTGGAAAACGTTATGCTATGTGAAGTAAGCCAGGCACAAAAGAACAAATATTGTATGATTCCATTTATATGAGGTACCAAAAGTAGTCAAATTCATAAAGACTTTGAGTCATAAGGACGGAAAGTAGAATGGTGGTTACTTAAACTACAGACTGGGAGGGGGTGGAGTGGAGAGTTACTATTTAATGGATACAAAGTTTCAGTTTGGGAAGATAAAAAAATTCTGGGAGATGGATAGTGGTGATGGTTGCCCAGCAGTATGAATGTACCTAGCGCCACTGAACTGTATACCTAAGAATGATTAAAATGGCGAATTTTATGTTGTGTTTATTTTACCACTCATGGGAAAAACTATGCTTGGCTGTGTGTCTACTCTATTCTCAAGACTCTGCTATAATCCTACTTCACTTCAGATATGTGGATTTTCCATATATCAAGCAATTCTATGACACCATCTGGATGTCTTACAATTTGACTCAATTCTAACATTGTCTGCCTGAGGATTATGTCACATCCCATATGTTGGTGAAAGGCTCAGTCTCCCAAAACTCCCCCCACCTCCCCTTTAGATGTCAAATACAAGGCCAACTCATTGTTACTTATGATGCTGATGGACCTATGGCTATAAATTGAAGGTTCCCATGACCCCCTCTTCAGGTTCAATTAATTTGCTAGAGTGGCCCACAGAACTCAGGAAAAAGTTTTCTTACAAGATGATCATTTTGTTATAAAGGGATATAACTCAGGGAGAGCCAGATAGAGGAGATGCATAGGGCATTTATGTGTAAAGTTAGTGCAGAGCTTCCATGGCCTCAATGGGAGCCCTACTCTTCGAGCATTTCCACAAATTCATCAACCAGGAAGCTTTGTAAACCCATCCTTTTGGGTTTTAAATGGAGATTGAACTCAGTCTCTCAGAGCACTCCCCCAAGGAAGTTGGGGAGTTCCAACACTTTAATCACATGGCTGATTCCTGGGGCAACCAACCCCCATCCTTAGGTCACCTAAGGGCTTTCCAAAAGTCATCTCATTAACATAAACTCAAATGTGGTTGAAAGGGGCTTGTTTTGAATAACAAAATACACCTTTGTCCCTCCAATCACTTAGGAAGTTCCAAAGGTTTTAGGAGTCTGTGCCAAGAAGGAGACAAAGACCAAATGTGTATTTCTTATTACAAATCGAATTATCTGTTTACCCCCTTTTCTTCAAACTTGGATCCCTTTGTTTGCATTGCTTCTATCAGAGATCTTGTCAGGAACAGGAGTGCAGACAAAATATGTATTTATTTCTTATAAATCACAATATTGCCATATATAAATATATATTATCTAATGTTATTTACCTTTGCTTTTATTGAAAAGTAGTTATTTTTAAAAGTCCTATCTAAGAATTTTTTCAAATCATCATAAACAGAGATTAAACAAGAAAAAGTTAGACTTTGAACTATACTGGCAAGGCTTTCAACAGATGCAGTTTCTTTGTATGTCATTAATACACCTGAATCTTAAAATATATTTGAAAAATGGAAGTTTTAATCCATTCTAAAACTATAAATACTGTATAAGTCTACAGATCCACTAGAGAAAAAGTAAAAGAGAAAATGGAAATCATATGACATATAAAATCAGAAAAGAGGATGACAGATTTTGAGATGAAGTATATTTCTTTTTATGTAAATGTAAATGAGATAAACTTTCCTTTTAAGAGATAAAAATCCTCAAGATTAGTTTAAAGACTCCAACTTTCCAAAAAGTATGCTCTATCTAAAGGGGAAGCTCAAAGCAAAATGACACAGAAAAAGTTAAAATGTTAAAAATAGAAAGATGATGAAGATATAACAAACTAAATGAAAGGAGTCACATTTTACTATTGAAATGAAATTAAAGGCAAACAACACCAAACATTTCTAAAAGAGGTTTAAAAAAAAAAATTGGCTAAGGCTGCAATCCATGATGAAGACGTAATGATCTTGAAACTTTATATGCCAATAATGTAACCTCAAAATATACATTAAAAAAGTTAGAGATAGAAGAAATTGAAATGCAAGTGTAGTGTCAGAGTTCAACATCTCTTGATGCTTGATAGATCAAATTGGGAAAAATAAAACATGGGGCTCTGGCTACATAATTCACATTGTTGCTGAAGTAGATATATATCAACTTAGGATAACTTTAAGATATGACCAACTTATTTGCAAGTATTGAAAGAAAAGTTAGGAAAATATGAAAGCCTTAGAGTATAAATGACTGATCAGTTCAAACAACTGTACAAATCATAATCTGAGTAAAATATAGGAAAACAGAAATAAAACATAGGGAAGCAAAAATCCCAATAATGTCTTAAACATAGTTGAATGACCTTTGAATGAAATGAGCAAGCAGAACTACAATTATACAACATTTTTTCTTGTGGGCAACTGATTTTTCTGCCTAGAGGCTTTATATATTGAATGTATATATAGGTATACATTTATAATTCTGTTTTGATGGTCTGTATTAATTTTTTAAAAATCTTTTTTAAAAATTATGTACTTGTCAGAGAGAGAGCGCACAAGCACGGTGAGTAGCAGGCAAGGCAGACAGAGGGAGAAGCAGGCTCCCCACAGAGCAAGGAGCTTGATGCGGAGCTCGATCCCAGGAACCCGGGATCATGACCTGAGCCAAAGGCAGATACCTAACCAACTGAGCCACCCAAGTTTCTCTTTTTAATTTTTTTTAAACATTCACTTAATTTATTTGAGAGAGAGAGAGAGAGTGAGCACAAGTAGGGGAGGGGCAAAGGAAGAGGGGGAGAGAGAATCTCAAGCAGACTCCATGCTGAGTGCAGAGCATGACACAGGACTTGGTCTCATGACTCTGAGATCATGACCTGAGTTGAAATCAAGAGTCCGGTGCTTAACTGTCTCACTCAGGCCCCTGTATTAATTTTTGCTGAAACATCTTGAATCCCTATGGTATTTAGCTGCAACACCGGGACCTGGAAGACTAGTCCCTCGGTGCCCACACTCTGCACAACCACCGGCTGCTCCAAAGCCTTAGTGTTGTTCCCACAGAGGCACGAGGCCTGAGCCAGGGCGTTGCCAAAGGCAAACAGGATCATACTGGTCTGCAGCTGACATGGTTGAAAGCGGTGCAGTCATAAATTGGCCGTCTCCAGGAAATATAGGGTGTAGGGATAGGGATAAGGATAACACTTCTGGAATTCTGTGTTATCTTCTACATCATAAACATTGGATTCCTGAAAATCAGTAGTGGGAGATACGGGATAGAAGGTCTCAAGAACATGATTCTTAGTATCTTCAGCCTCCTCTCTGAAGGCGATGGTGGGCAGCGGATCCTTGGTGTTCAGTTGGGCTCCGCTGGAACCATGGACCTGAAGGAGAAAATATTCTGGATTCCAGGTGGTGGATAATGTGTAGTTTTTGGCATAGATCTGCCTGGCCAGAGAGGGATGCTATTAGCTAATAGATTTAGCTTTTCATTTTAGGAAACATTCACTCTGTTTTAACTGGGAAAATGTTAGTCTTTTATTCATTTTGCTTTCTGTTTTAGGGTTTCCTTCTTTTGTTGTTTGCTCTCCAAATATACATACATGGTTGCTTTCATTTGTCTATTTTCTTCCATATCCACTTTTCTTGAGCTGTTTTTTCTTGTCAGAGATTCAATTTTCTGTCAGTTCCGCTCTTTGATATTTCTAATGAGGTTTCTATTTCTGGAATAATAGGGATTTTTAATTTTTTCCTTGACTCTCCTAATGACTTTTTATTTCAATCTGTTGTCCAGTTATCTCCTTTTAAATTATCTCGTGGAGTTCATATTTTCTTAAATTTATTTGAGAGTTATTAACTGTTTGTGGTTTAATTTCTTTCTCTGTTCTCTGGGATAAAACTTCCAAGAAAAGCAAAACAAAACAAAAACAAAACCCCAAAACCAAACATTGTTTGTGTTTTGAGTACTTAGACTTCTTTCATTGGAGAATTTTTTCCTTTCTTTTTTAGCTTACTCATTTATGAAGGGCAGTTCTAAAGTTTTTGTCCAAAAATGGTGGTAGGTGTTTTCTCCTTGAGTCTCTTCCCCGTTTTCCTGGCTTGGCTGTAGTTTGCCTTCACACAGCGGCCTGAGGACCATGGACTATTAACCCATTAGTGGCTTAGGAGAATTGGAGGAGGAGCAGTGCTGGGTCCTCTGTTTTGTTTGGTCTTCTCCATCTAGAAGCCCTGATATTCAGCACTTGATGACTCTGGGGACACCTTCCAGGTTTGAACTGTTCTCCCACTTCAGAGTGGACCCTTTGGATGCTCTGATACAGAGGCCCCAAAGGCCTGGAATGATATATTTAATGTGGTCCATTGTTTTTTATGTTTGGGCGGAGGGATTCCCTCTTATTCGTTGTCTCTCCTGCCCTTGTTTGTCAGCAAAGACAATTAACATCTTCCAAATCATTCTCCAACTGCCACTTCCCCTCACCAGAAATGTTTAATATCAAATTTCAGTAATTATCCTGAAGTCCGAGTTTTCTTTAGCCGTCATGTGCAGAATGAGACTCTGGCTGCCTGCTTCCACCCTCCCACGGTGGCCCATACACCAGGCACCGTCCCTGGGCTGCCTGGGTTGTTTCTGAATTTCTGTTTCACAGATAGCACTTCTCAAAGGTTGTTGTTTGATGTTGATAATGTTCCTAGGTTTCAGGACCGAAAAAATATTCTTGGCTTTTTCAAAAACTGATTTCATTTGAAATCTTCAGGTTTGCAATTAGGCTACTTCCCTTCCCAGAGTCTGCTTCTTGGCTTTTGCTTTTGTTGCTCTCTGATATTCTCTGCTACATACGCTGCAGACCAATGACAGATGACCCACTTGACTTGTAACTGTCCTGCTGCCGAGCTAGATGCAGCCTCTCGGCTTCCCGGTTGCCCTATCTACTGGGAGAAACTTGATCATGTCTCCAGATTCTTTTCAAAGACTGGCAGATTCTTTTGAAAAGCTTTAGTAATGGAGACTCTTTGCTCTTGAGGTACTCACTTTTCAAAGTATGCTCAAATTACACTTGTCACTGTCTTACGTAGAATCTTCCTCGGTTTAAAGGCTACTTATTCACAGCTCGAGTGGTATCTACCCTTCCTTCTTTCCTTCCTTCCTTCCATCTTTCCTTCCCTCCTTCCTCCCTTTGTTTCTTTTGCAAGTGGATTTTTATTGTTTACTTTGTACCTAGACCTGTGAGCTGGATCTACACAACCATGTCATCATCTGACTTCAAGCTCTTGGCTCTATCACCTCACTTTGGTCCTACTTCTTTGCAGTTGGGATTTCTACTGCGATCTTTTTATCCTGACTCCGGTATCTCCTCTAGGATTTGGCTTCAATCCACTTTTCTGACTCTGTTCTAGTATATCCTTTAGAGCACCCAGTATGCAAATAGCTTAATATCTAGTTGGGAAGATAAGGTTAACATATAATAAAAGAACAGATAGTAATTTAAAGTGTCATTGAGTAAGTTCTAGGTTGTATAATAGAGTCGGTAAGGTCATTGACAATCAGAAGTAGTGGGAAAAAGTTATGAAAAGCTTCCAGGAACATTTGGGATTTTATAAGGTATTACTAATGAATGGTTGAGATTTGGAGAAGGCAAAATTCCAGTCAAATCAAAGAGCATGAAAGAACGTGGGAGTGAACTTGAGTATATTGATGCAACTATAAAGATACTCCTTAGCATACTCCCATCTTCTTTTCATAAAGAAGATAGGAAATAGGGGGCTACTAAAGTTTTTTTCTTCCCCAAAAGGTTTTGTGTTGTTTTTTTTTCTATCTGAAAGCTACCATACTATAAATTCCTTACATCTGTGTGTTGATTGTCTATTTTAAAAGTACTCTTATGTATCATTTGATCCTCATAAAAACCTCATGAAGTAACAGATGAGAAAGTCAAACCTAATTATTCTACCGGAAGGTTCATAGCTAATAAATAGTAGAACTGGGAGGTGATTTGGGCTGGGAGGGTCTTATGTCTGGATGGAAAATAGTGAGGCTCCAAATTTTGATGGTAGCTAAGGAATGGAGAAGGGATGGAAATTAGAAGTGGTAGTAATCATAGTAGTTAATGACTAAGTGGGTATGGAAGTAAAACAGATGAGTTTTGAATATTGGTAACTAAACAATGCTGATTCCATCATTAAGGAAAATATACATAAGTCAATCTCTGATTTGTACTTTGAATCTAGTTACTTTTGTTTTATAAGAGAAGGTGGAGAACTCTTTCTGGTTCTTTGCACTTTCCTGTTAAAATTTTGTTATTGTTTCTCCATCTTTTGGCCAAGACCAAATCTACATCTAAAAACGTTTTTTTTGGGAATTTCAAGATTATTTTGAGTTTATTCTTTAACTTTCTTACTGCCAGACTACATAATCTAACTTTACTAGTTTATTTAACCATTTGTATAAGCCTTTTCTTTCTTTTTTTTTTTTTAAAGATTTTATTTACTTATTTGACAGACAGAAATCACAAGCAGGCAGAGCAGCAAGAAGAGAGAGAAGGGGGAGCAGGCTCCCTGCTGAGCAGGGAGCCCAATGCGGCTCGATCCTAGGACTCTGGGATCATGACCTGAGCCAAAGGCAGAGGCTTTAACCCACTGAGCCACCCAGGCACCCCATGTATAAGTCTTTTCTTTTAACCCTTTTATTATATTTGTGATTGTCTTCTGAATCTCTTCCATGTTTCCACATATCTCTCTGGATGTTTAACTCAGACTTGGTCATAATACTTCCTCATAGTTACAGCTTGAGCAGTATTGATTTTGAATAAAGAATGGCACATCACATTTCTCAAAATCTGTGCATCTGTTTATTCATGCTAGAATAGTGTTACACTACAGTGATCACCCAGGGTCAGGTTGTCATGTTTTCTTAGAAGCACTTTGAAAGATTTTGATAACACTTTGTGAAAGTTTCTTGCAAGTGTTGATGGACTTCTAGGCACCATTCTTCCTTCCATGTAAGGTAAGGTCTGGACATTCATTTCTAATCAGAAAGGAATTTATCAAAGTCACAGTAAAAGATAAGTCAGACAAGTTAGTAACCCAAGGTCAGTGAATTCCTGAATTTTGGTATATGTATTTGGATTAATACTTTTCTAGAGGGGGTCCAGATATTTCATTCATTTTTCAATAATCTCCAGTAATCCCAGGAAGTACTTTTTTTAAATTTCAAATTATGGAAGAAGAAACTGATGTTCAGTGAGGTTGTTATTACTTGTCAGAGATTTCATAGATAGCAAATTGCAGAGCTAAGATTTGAACCTAGTTGTGTGTGTGTGTCTGTGTGTGTAAACTGAGCTTTAAATTCCATGCTTTTCCATTTAATACATCCTACTTAGAAAAGTTGAGTAGTAAAAAATGTTGTATTTTAGGGAAATTCATGATAGGAAAGCCAGGGAGGATTGAGAAGTTTCAAAATAGTGTCCATGAACTATTTAGGCATATGTTGGCTTTAGATCAGGAATCCTTAAATTGGGGCTTTGGATTGAATTTGGAGGATACATGAAGTTGGATGAAAAAGAAATCCAAATGTAAAAAACAACCACAGTAGTATTTGTGACTTTATCACCAATAGAAATCATAGATATTTTCATATCATATTACAGTTGTCATAGATATCTTAAAATAACATTTATACTCATAACGACATTAAAATTATGTCAATTATTAGAGCCAGCATTAGAATTTGTTAATAAAAAAGTCCATTTATTACTATGTCACAAATTTGTAGTTTTTTTTCCCCCCAGTATTTTGATAACATTAGTGATGGTTTTTTCTTTGTAATGCCATGTATTTTCTCTCATTCATTTAAAAACATCATCCTGCAGGGTCCATAAGCTTCACCAGATTTCCAAAAAGCCCATGGAACAAAAAATATTTAAGAACCCCTGCTTTGGGGGCGCCTGGGTGGCTCAGTGGGTTAAGCCGCTGCCTTCGGCTCAGGTCATGATCCCAGGTCCTGGGTTCGAGTCCCACATCGGGCTTTCTGCTCAGCAGGGAGCCTGCTTCCTCCTCTCTCTCTGCCTGCCTCTCTGCCTACTTGTGATTTCTCTCTGTCAAATAAATAAATAAAATCTTTAAAAAAAAAAGAAAAAAAGAACCCCTGCTTTGGGCATTACGTCGTCATCATTTCATCATTTCCAAAGTTTTTTTTTGTTTGTTTTTTGTTTTGTTTTGTTTTGTTTTTTAGTGTGTTGAACATAGCACATGCAGCTCAGGAATTCATACACATATATAATATTACTTATGGAAATGGGAATTTATAAAAATCATTAATCATCTGGTAGCATTTGGACATTCTGGCTTTCAGGAAATGTTTGTAGCTTCTTACTGTATTTTATTTCTTTCATCACTATCTCAACCTGACAGCTCTCTGGGCTGCCACAGAGATGGTTTGGTGTAGCGTCTAAGAACAAAAACTTGGAGACTGGCCCTGTTCACATGTGAACTTCAACACTTAATTGTCCACGGGAAAGTGACCTGTGAAAGATACATAATCTGTAAACCTTATTAGTCTCTCCACTTGTAAAATCGGGATAAATAGGGTTGCTGTGAGGTATATGTAAGACAAGAATTGTAAACCAGTTAGCACAGCATCTGACAAATAATGATAACGTTCACTGAAGATGGACTTGCATATGGCTCACTACCCTTATACTCTCCATTCTAGTCTCTCTGGATCTCATGAGCTACATATCGATGGGAATCTTGGCAGAGACAACTTAGGTGCTTTTGGGCTTATGTACTGAGGGACTAGAAAGCAGTGTCATAGAGCACGATGGTGAGAGTTTTAATGTGGCAAATCATTGCAAGAGTTTGGGATTTATGGACTCCAGGAGTAAAGATTAACATAGCCACTAATAAATGTACCTGGCCTTCTTGCTCCCAAGAGGCTAAGAAGAAACTAAGTATCTAGGCTGAATCTGGCCCTCAGAGGAAACTTGGATACAAGGAAGCTTTCTCTTTCTCATGTCCTTGACAACATCTGGCAGCTGGTCAGTGTCTACATTTCTAATGTCTGCAGGACTACCAGCTTTTGGATTATGTTGTTAATGAGCCCTGAGCCAAATGAACCAACAAAGAAAAATAACAACACATCTAAGGGAATCCAGCATTCAGACAGGATCAGTCAAAACAAATAATCACATATCTGCTGAAATAGAACTTCTAGTTAAACCAAACAAAGCCAACTGTGATGACACTGGTTGCCTAATGTAATTAGATTCATCCTTTTTCGTTTAGGGCAGAGTAACTCCCTCCTCAGGTGAATAATAATTGACCTAAGCTAATCATAAAGCTCTATTCCCCTTGTCAGGGATTAGTTTCAGCTTAGACAGATGCCCCATCCCTGGTCAATTGCATCCTAGGCAACATCTAATTGGAGGTTTCTGGTAAAAGTTCCCCTCACTAATAAAAAGAGACGCACTAGTTGAAATGCTTCTATTTTCACTGGATGTTGTCCTGTCTGCCTGTGGTGTCTGGAATTGCTGCATCCATTGTGTGACCATAAGGAGAGGTATCACTGACATGGTGAGGAAGACAAAGGAGAACACATTGGCCTTTATGAGGTAGTTGTGCCATTTACTGGACCAATAGGGAACCACGTAAACGTAGACATCTTGTTATGTAAGTTAATAATTTTCTTAATTTTTAAGCCACTTTAATTTGCATCATCTCTTTCTTGCAGCTGAAATATAGTGTCTGATGCAATTAAAGGACTTCATGTCTAGCCTCTCCAAGAAGTGGAGATTTGAAAATATCATGATTTTGCAATTAAACAATTGACTAAGTGAATTGAAGGAGGCCACTGCTGACACACCAATTGGAAGAAATATCTGAAAGCATGTAGTAAAACACAGAAGTCTGTATCATGAATGAAAAATGAAAAGACTTGCAAAATTGCTCTGAGAGGCTTAACATATAAATAATAGATGTTAAATATTTTTTTCCTAATCTAAAGAAAGACTCAAGTCTGTGTAAGGGAGGAGAAATATATTTTCCTCTCCCCTTCTAAGCTCTCAACTGTAACAAAAGCTCCTGTAACAAAAGACAGATTAATAAGAGAAAAGCAAACAAATTTGTTTAATATGCTTTACATGAAACAAAAGCCTTCATAAGGAGATAAAGACCCAAAGAAGTGGTTGAATCTGAGTGTTTTCCTGCTAGGTTTCATGAAAAAATGTGATAGAATAAAAAAGGGTATGAGCTAAGCGTTGTAAATTGGGGGAAATAGCAAGGCCTGTTTGTTCCAATTTCTTTTCAGCCCTTTCTGAGTCTTGGAGATAAGGATGTTCCTTTTTTCCAGGGCTTAGGAACAGCACCTCTCACGTGAAGGTTTTATGACCTGCTTCAGGGGAAGGTCATGCCATTTCTCAAACTCCTTCAGGTTAAAATATTCCATATGTCAAGCTGCTGTATTTTGGGGTGGCATGTCCTGAACCCCAGCACCTGCAGCTTGAACAGGTACACCACATTCTACGTAGGATTAACAAGAAGGCAGAGGCACCTAAACCTAGCCTGACGATCTTCCTGCACTTCAAGGATAAAGGGAAAATTCTATGTGCTTCCAAATTCGCAGTGGAAGTGTCAGGTTAGTATTAGATTTCTCATTTGCAACCCTGGAATTTGGAAGATAGCAGGATAAATGTGTATAATGGGGAGAGGAAGGCAGAGTGAAGGAAAATGAGTTTTCTAAAGGCTTTATCTCACATGGGTGGGAGGAAGGGGAAGCAGGAAAGGAGGGATTTAGCATCTTGATCTGGAAAACAATGGGTCTTTATGGAGGAAATTGTATCTTGTATGTAATCTTTTGTAGATAATTCAGTGTTTGTGAGTGTAGAAAAGGCAAAATGACATAATAACGGAGGGTGGGGGGAAATGGAATGCATACGAATTTGGTCCAAACAGTAGAAAAAAGAGGAAAAACACACAAAAAATTAATAATAAATACAAAGTGAAATGAAAGGAAGATAGGTATGTGAATTTTTAAAAAAAATTAATTTAATTTAAATTCAATTCATTAACATAGTATATTATTATTTTAAGAGGTAGAGTTCAGTGATTCTTCAGTTGTATATAACACCCAGTGCTCATTACATCCCATATCCTCCTTAATGCCCATCACCCAGTTACCTCATCCCTCCACCCACCTCCCCTCTAGCAACCTTCAGTTTGTTCCTGAGAGTTAAGAGTCTCTTATTGTCTCTCTCTCTCTCTGATTTCACCTTGTTTTATTTTTCCCTCCCTTTCCCTATGATCCTCTGTTCCATGTCTTAAATTCTACATATGAGTGAAATCATATAATTGTGTTGTTAAATATCAATGAACTAATTCTCCCGTTAAAAATAAATATTCTCCCAATAAAATTTCTGACAAAAATAGTCAGAAATTGAGTTCAAATCTAGCTATTTGCTGATTACAAAAACAAAATATAATGGCAGCTTGGAAATAAAGGGATTGTCAAAAGGACATTAGGCCAAAGCAAACAAAGAGGAAAGGAGAAATGGCCATATTACCACCAGAAGAAGTCGAATTTAAGCTAAAAACACAAAAGTATAAAAAGGCAAATTATGTGATAAAAAAAGGGCATTATTCATGAAGAGTATAGAGCAATCATAAGCCTATAGGTATAAAATAGCATAACAACGAAATGTATGAATCAGAATCTTTGAAAGAAAACTTAATTTTAAAATACAGAGCTATCGGGGCACCTGGGTGGCTCAGTGGGTTAAAGCCTCTGCCTTCGGCTCAGGTCATGATCCCAGCGTCCTGGGATCGAGCCCCGCATCGGGCTCTCTCCTCTGCAGAGAGCCTGCTTCCTCCTCTCTCTGCCTGCCTCCCTGCCTGCTTGTGATCTCTCTCTCTGTCAAATATATAAATAAAATCTTTAAAAAAAAAAAATACAGAGCTATCATGGGTAACTTCACTATATCTCTTTCAGACTAAGACATAGGAGTAGTCAAAACTAAGTAAGGAGATAGAAAAACCAAATAATACAATCAATAAACTTGCTTTAGTAGATGTATAAAGTATCTTTCAAATTTAAATAATCCCTTTAACAGGGCCTCCTAGGTGGCTCATTTTGTTAAGCATCTGCCTTTAGTTCAAGTCGTGATCCCAGGGTCCTGGGATTGAGTCCCACATTGGGCTCCCTGTTCAGTGGGAGTCTGCTTCTCCCTCTCCTTCTGCCCCTCCCCCTAGCTCTCTCTTCTTTCTCTCAAATAAATAAATAAAATCTTTTAAAAAAAACCCTCAAATAAAAAATGTAATTTTGTATTTTCATGGAACATTAGAAAGTAGATCATTTACTTGGCCATAAAGAAAATAAAATAAGAGATTTTTATAGGCCATATTTTTATAATAATCCAATGAAATTAGCAATAAATATCTAACTCAATGGGAAACAGTGAACATTATATTTAGAAGAAGAAAATTTATAGCCTTGAATACCTTCATTATTAAAGGAATAAAAAAGATGAAAAATAAAGGAACTTTATAAAAGGAACAATAAAAACTAGGGAGATGGAATAAAGATAAAAGCACAAGTTAATGAAATAGAAAACATTAAACAATTGTGGAAAGAAACAGAGAACTCAGAAATGATTCTTTGAAAGATAAAAAAAAAAATTAACTTACAATGAACCCACTTAAGGAAAAAAAAAAAAAAAAACCTAAGCGAAGTATTTATGAAAAAGAAAACCAGTAAGTAGATGTTTGACTTTCCTGATATAAGAACATGCTATGAAGCCACAATAATAAGATTATATTTGTATAGAAATAGATAAGTACATCAATGAAGCAGACTGGAGAATATATAAATAAATATCAGTCAAACATAGTATTTTAGTTCAGTCAAGAATGGACAATTTAAATATTGTTGATGGCCCAGCTGCTCTTCCATTTGGGAGGAAATAAAATTGAAATATTATTTCATATACTGAAAGAAATTCCAGATGAATTGAGAGCTAATGCAAAATAAGACAAAAATCCTGCAAAAAATATAGAATACCATGTGTGTAGGCTGGAGGCAGGGAGCTCTTAATAATCAAGGCCAGGAGCCCAGAAAGTGCAAAAAGAAGAGGCTAAAAAATCATAAACAAAGCCAATACAGAAACAACAGATATAAAAGGATAATTATAATGCAAAGGCCATTAATTAACATCTGTGATATACAAAGAACTGTTACCAGTTGCAAAGAAAAATAACAATAATAAATAACCCAATGGAAAAAAGAACTAAGAATATGAAGATGCAAGTCCCAGAAAAGCAAATAGTCAACAAACATTAAAAGTGGGCCATCTTACAAATTTTGTATTTGTAATGAAATACAGTGAATATGAAATACAAATTTTGCTGAAATCAGCTACTGGCAATAGTTTACTGGAAGTTTTTAAAAGCTGCAACACCTGTTATTGACAGGTTTGGAGAAAAGGGTATTCAACAATATTTGTTTTGGAAAGCCATTAGAAATATTTACTAAACATAAAAATACATTTATCCTTTGACTTAGCAAACCTATTCCTAAGAATCTGTCCCATAGGAAGAAAGGTTCTACCAGAGATAGGAGCATATGGACAAGGTTGTCACAGCAGTGTGTTTCATAAAGAAAACAATGGGAAACAAAGTCATTCTTGTCAGTGGGGGATTGCACAGTGGAATATTACGCAGCTAGGAGAACATTTACATTTATGTGTGTATGGATACCTATGATTTTGTAAGGCTCTAAGAAAATGGACAAAGACGTGGCAGAACCCTTATTAGGTTGTTAACATAGGGGTTCCCTGACAGATGAGGAACAGGGCCAAGAAAGTAGGGAAAAATTAGCATTTAAAGTATGTATGGTACATTCACATCTATGAATTTACAATGGTTAATATGTGTGTGTGTGAGATTTTTAAATAGCAATGGTAGTTAAGCAATAAGGCATTAAAAGAGTAATTAAGATGTGTTGCAAGCCAGAAACTCAGGGCAATACCTGGAACTGAACAAATGGGAGTTGAGAGCAAGTGGGAGGTAAAAATTATTGGTGTGGGAAAGACATTACAAATAAAAATACACAAAAATAAAAAACAAAAACTGTTAAAGATCAAAGAGCTATTATATTGGCTCTTGATTTACACCTTAAGTCAAAGTACATGGTTTTTAAAAATTTTTTATGTAGTACAAGACCTTGGCAAAATTCCCTCTAAGAGATTACTCCTAAGGGAGTTTTCTAATATGGGAGATATAATTAAAAATTAATTTTCACCTAGCTTTTAAGACCATGATTTTAATAATACATGATTGAGACTTAAAACTTTTTGGTTATACTAAAAGGAGGACAAATATCTACACAAAAGGAGACTATACACTGCTACAACTGTGCTAGGGTACTTCATGTTCATGGATGCTGACCACGCCTTCCACAGTTTTATTCTATTCAAATTAGAAAACGTCAAAGACATCACATAGGTGTCCATGACATATTACCAAGAGATAGTAATCCATCGAATGCTGTACTCTGGTCAGTAGAGATGAAGGAATAATAAATACTTGAGAGGTGATCTTTGTCAAAAATGTCTGAAACAGAGACATTGATTTATTGTGATATCATTTTCAGAATTTTTGTTAATACTCTCTTCAGTCCAAATGTGGTTCACTTATTCAGCAAACATTTTTTTTTAGTGCCTCTCAGTACTAAGTAGCTAAGTCTTGTACCTGCGGCTTGCTTTCTTTACAAGTGGTTTGGTGGGGTAAGACTTGAATACTACTGCACAACTAACAGAATGATAGGTCAGCCTGTAGGCCATGGTATATATGGCGGATGTGCTTCGACTTTTATGGTATTTTACTGATTTGTTTTTTGTCCTGGTTGTTTAGGGCCAAATTAAAATATGTGTGCACTACCATTCTACTTTAGCCAATTTCATCCATGTGAAATTAAACTTTCTTCATGTGCTGACATCTAATTTTTAATGCATTAAACTTGCCAGTGGTCAGAATCAAAGCCATCAAAACTTCTGAATTGCAAAGACCACTTGTACCCATGGGTCTTGCTTGATACAGGATCTTGGCTCTATAGAATTGCTTAGTTTCACCTCAAAGAGCTATTGATATGAGGTGTATTAAGTGGGTTACCATAGAAGGTCCTTAGAATGTAGGTAGGAATTGGGGGTTGAGAGAAGACTGTCAGCCAGGTGCCAAAATTTGTCAGCCAGGTGCCAAAATCTTCAATAAATATTAGTAAGTGACCTAGAGATTCTGTAAATAATTCTATAACAAAGACTTCTGTGACTATATATTTTAAAACAAAAACAAGGATTATTTTGAATTCCTAGATATCCAGAGTAACAAGAATGTATATAGAATATTCATTCAACCAAAATTTATTAAATGCTAGGCACCCTTCTGGGAGCTTTGAATGCATCAGGAAAAAAAGAATTATCTCTGCCCACATGGAACTTAAGTTCTGGTTGGGAGACTACAGACAATACACAGGAAAATTTAGGAACAGTAAGTTATAGTGTATTAGGATGTGATTGAATATATGAAAAAGAAGAGCAGAGTAATGGGGATTAAGTATCAGAGAAGATTTTCCTAAAGGACTTTGTAAAGAGCAAATAGTTATCAGAGTATGCCTTGGTTTGATGTAGTTTGCTTCATGTGTTTTGATGTAATTTATTAAAAAATTTTAATATGTTACAGAATGTACAGTGTTTAACAAGTGTCTTCAACTTTGCCATGTGTCTGCTAAAAGGGCAAAACATCTTTTATTGTTTTATTCTAAAATATTGTGTTTAAAAGCTTTTCTGAGTAATGTGTTTCAAAATATTTTTTCAAATGGGTTGTCAGAAATTTAAATCGTAGTAGGTGAACTAAGTTTTGATGCATCATAAAAAGGTGGTGTAGTCCAGTGAAGGATCATGCATTTATGAAAATACATGTTTTTATTCAAATTGTAGCATTTGAAAGTATATAGCAGAATAACAACCTAAAGTCTACTCAGAAATTTAGAGAGATTTCAGTTAGAGAAGAGTATCAGGAGGAAAATTCAGTGAGTAAAAGAACTTTAACACTTAACTCCCTCAGAAGAAATAATCTTACATTTTATCAGGCATCTATATTTAAGAGAGAAATTATTTGAAATTTTTGATAGGTACACACAACTAAAGAACATAAGTAATAGTTTTACAGTCCCCAGTGATGCCATGTGGTGAATAGACCTAATTCAGGACTGCAGTTGAATGGAACATTATTTCACTGTTGGTCTGGACTGCATGTCGCTGAGAATAGAATCTGTATTTTTTTGAATTTCCCTCCTGGTATTCCTAAGGTCAGTTAAGCACAGTAAATAATCTTCACTCAGCAAGCAACCCAAATCACCATCTTCCTGTTCGATGTAGCTAATAAATTCTGAGCAAACTCAACTCTCTGTGAAGCTTCCTAGTGGATGCCTCACTGGACTGAAGAGCTTTTGGAAGCAAAATAAAATAATCATCTAAAGTTGAATGTTTTTGGATCAAGGTTACTAGGTCAACACTAAATTTAAAACCAGTTTGAGAGACATTTTTTAATGGCACTTAGAAATTATAGCCAAAGGTCAGGTCGTTACATGTGATGTTGCTCAGATCCTTTGATGCTGAAAGTCTACAACTGACTTATGTGTAAGATATACTTTCTAAAACATTAACTATGATTTAAAGTAGCAAGAGACAGTGTTCAGGCCAGGGAAAATAAAGTCCCCTTCCTCAGTTTTTTGGTTGAAATGGTTTGAGTTCAGTATTTTATTGAACTTGAAAAAAAATTATGAATAGTTGCCTTCTCAAAGGGAAACAGGGAAGCTTGCCCTGTCAATTCCTGCTTAGGAGTTTCTGAGATATTTTGCGATCGCCAAGAAAACTGTGGATGAAATCCATGCCAATTAGAGATCTTGTATGTTTGGAACTATTTAAAAATGCTGTGCAGGGCTCAAAGGAATTAGTAAAGCCTGTTGCAGTAGAGCTCCATTATTAATCTCCAAGGAGAATAGATACCAGATGTTCACACTGCCCAGAGGACACCTCAGTGTTCTTGGTCTCTGGTCATATTGTCCTTCAGTAGATTCAAATGCCTGAAATGATTATGGGTCTTGGGACGGCATGGTTTGAACAGAAGAAATTAGTAATAATCATCTTGAAGAAATGCACTATTTTTTGATAGGCAGGAAAAGAAGCCTAATATTAAAATTGATATTTGTAAAAAATTGCCTAGAGCAAAGTAGTAAAGATACTTTGCCTATCTTTTAAAAAATTTCGTTGATTGGCTAGTAATTGGCATATCTAACCTAAGTGATACCCGTATACATAAGTAATTACAAACTGTGAGACATGCTCTGAAGAGAAAATATTGGGTGCTGTGAGCATATTTGACAGGGGATTGTGACCTAGAGTTAAAGCTCTGGATTCTCCTTTGTTTAATCATTTATTGAACACCTACTTTGTGCCAAAAGGTGAAACCGATTACCATGGCCATTTAAAATATACCACTCATGATTCAGTTTGGTAGATTAAGGGATAGTAGGAACAAGGGCAATGAACAACTTAAAAATAAACTAAAGATAAAAAACATTCTAGGGATGGAATTCTGTTTTAGTCTTTCTTCAAATATAGCTTCTAAGGAGCTATTTGAGCAGTGCTCAAGATTTTTAGCATGCCCAAAGACTTTCATATTACTCATTTGATTGTGAAAGTTCTGTTAGGAAATACCATAAAATTTTAAACCCTTTGGAAAGCAGAGAAGGGTGGAATTGGTGGGAGGGACCCCCAGGATCCCAGTATGTTTGCATAAATCCCATTGTGCTCTTCTGCAAGTCATCAACCTGCTCTACCTTCCTTCCCTGCCAGGCTTGGTAAGGAGCCGTCTTGGTTTAGTTGCTCCAGTCCACAAATGCCTTTCAGCCCAACAGAGTTCAGCTTCTGTCCATAACACTGAAAGGGCTCCTCCTAAATTCCCTCAGGCTGCCCAGCTGTTGAATTCAGCAGTCTCCTTTCCTCTCTTATTTAACTTGTCCTTTCTGTAGATTATGTCACTGGGGACTGTCCTCCAGCCTTACACTTTTCCATTATCTGACTCTGTCCCGGTTCCCTATTTCGTTGTCCTCCTATTTCTTGAAATGCTCTTGTTTATTTTCCTTCACTGACTTATTCCTCAGCTCACCTTTTAAATACCTGTCTGGTTCTCCACTCCCCCTATATTTGCCTTCTATATTCCCCTCCATAACCTTACTGTTTTCTATGCTCTGATGACTTTCACATCTGTATCTTTAGCCAGGGTTTTACTTCTGAACCCCCACACCCCTCTGCTCCTAGAGAGTTCCACACTAAATGGATTTTATTATTTTCCCTGAAAAACACATCTAACTAGCATGACCCAGCTAGTCGGTACAAGCTGGAAACCTAGTAGTAATTTGACCCTACCCTTCTCCTTCACTCCCCATCAGGTACCACCACAATCAGTGAATTCTAACTGCTCAGTCTCTCTCTTATTGGTCCCCTGCTCTCCGGCCCCATTGCAGATGCCTTCATGTAGAGCTTCATCACTTCTGTTTCCACATCCAGTCTTCATCTGATGTGCCTGTTTTCATCCTCTTATCCCCCACTCTCTTGCTTGCTTCCAGAACCATATTCCCAAAGCACTGATCTGATCATGTTACTTGTGGCTCCCCTAGTCATCAGGCCATTCAACATGTCCCTGGCCTTCAAAATGCCACCGCCACTTAAAACTGTGGGGTTACTTCGCAAGACAAAAAACAAAACAAAACAAAACAAAACAAAACAAAAACAAAAACAAAAAAAACCAAAACCCAACAAGGTAATTAGTAACCAAAATAAAACAAATGCTTGAAAAGTATATATCGTACTTCAGCATTTTTTTTCCTTCATGAATTTTTAGAGTCTATGGGTCTAGATTATTTTTTATGTATTCTAAACTCTCTGCTTTTCTTTCTTTCTTTTTTTTTAAATTCCCTGATTTTCAAGATAAGTATTTTAAATATTGTTTTTATTTGAGGTACTGCTTAGGAAAGCTGAATAAAGCATGGGAGAATGTCTGCCAAAACCAATGGTTTTCTTTGTGTCATGATTACTGTTAAACCATTTTCTTGCTAGAATAGTTTACCTCTTGAGACTTGGCTGCTTGTTTGCAGTAATGAAATTGTGTCATCAACACAGAGGGGGATACTTGTCCTTACATTTGCAGTGGCAAGAGGGCAGAAATATAGTGCATCCTCATGCCATAACAAGTGACCAAATACAGAAAAGGTATATCAAATACAGAAATGATTTGATAACAAGTGATCAAATACAGAAAAGTAGTCTATGGGTGCCTGGGTGGCTCAGTTGGTTAAGCATCTGCCTTTGGCTCAGGTCATGGTCCCAGGGTACTGGGATCAAGTCCTGCATTGGGCTCCCTGCTCTGGGGGGAGTCTTCTTCTCCCTCTACCTTTCCCCCCTGTTTGTGATCTCACTCTCTCAAATAAATAAATAAAATCTGTAAAAGAGAAAGGAACAGAAGAGAGAAAAGGAAAGGAAAGGAAAGGAAAGGAACGGAAAGGAAAGGAAAGGAAAGGAAAAAAAGAAAAAAGAAAAGAAAAGGAATCTATGAAGTTTTTCCCACTGAGCTGGTTCTGGGAGGAGGCTACTCTGGTCTGCCACAGTTCTAACTCAGGGGTCTTTGTAGATGTCATACTCTCATGCAGAGAATCACTTTTGAGATAGAGTCAAATCTGAGCCAGTTAAAACTCCTAAACCTTACATTGATTTGGGTCTTATCAGTAAGGCAAAAAATAATATAATTGTGGTCACTAGAAAGATTATGATGCCCGAAATCCATTCCTTCTTCTCATAAAATCCTAGATGAAGAGACTAAAATCTGCAGTTTATTAAAAAGAAATCTCGGCTTCTTGTTCAGCATGATAGACTGAGCATACATGTTGGTTTCCCTCTCTCCCAAGAGAACCCTTTAAAGTGAAAGTAAGGAAAAGAAGACGAAAGAGGAGGAGGAGGAAGCAGAAGAGAAGGAGAAGAACCCCATTGCGAAGAGAATTGGAGTGGGGAGGGGGTGCTGAGGGGGTGTTGGAGTGGGGGAGGGGGTGTTGAGCATTTTTTCCAAGGAAAGATGGCTGGCAATGCATTACTGGGTATGACCGACTAAAGAAAGCAGCAGCCCAAATTACGTACGGGAGTTGTTGCCAAGATGCCCAGCACAATTATGAAGAGGCTCAGAGGGCAGAATTGTCAAGAGCAAGGTCGACAAGAAGGTGTTTAACTGAAAAAACAGCTCGTCCAGTTTTGCAGGTTCCTCACTTTCATATTTAGAATGACAGATCATCAATTACCCACGGGGCAAAAAAAAAACAACCCTGGAAGACTGCTCTCAAAAGATATTAAACAGCCTGTCTGGGAGAATTGGGGCTGCCAGTGAGGTGTTGCACTTCAGGGAACGCTGGGACAGACCTTTGTCCTACAAGAAACGATGACAGTGGTACTTCCCAGAGCTCCCGGTCACCTTCTCTGTTGAGAGTTGAGACCTAGGGAGGCACAAACCCGCGCTGTAGCTGATTGCAGAGGAAGCCCCCGTCACCTGCCCCGGGCAACTACCCCAGACCTCTACTCTTAAATAGAAATGGCTGAAGCAAGAAAACCAAGAGCATGGAAGACGAGAAGCAAGAAAAAGAGAAGAGTTGCGCAAGAGGCAGCAGAGCTATTTTAGAGAATAATAGAAAAACCAAAGTCAAACAACTCCCTGGTTCATATTCTCAGAGATATTTGAAGTATTTCATTTACAAAATAAGAAGAGGATGCTGTCAAAAAGGCCAAAAAGTTTAAAGATCAAGAAAAATGTGAAAAAAAAAGAGATGGCCAAAAGATACCTAGGATGCAATGTCTTTCAGGTGAATTTTTAACACCTAAAACATTATATATTACTTATGAACATAGACATATGTAGGAAATGAATCCAAAGAAGTGTGGGAAGGGTATGTAAACAATTGTCTCTGGGTATAGGAGTAGGGGAAAAGGCTGGAGGCAGATCTGGCTGTAATTGTAACATTTTATTTTGTTAGAAAAAGAGAAAAATCTGAAGGAAATATGGAACAAATATAGTCTGTTAAACTTGGGTCATTCGTATTTGTTAAAACATGGATGCCTATGTATTCTACATACTTTTACTTATGGTTGAAATATTTGTTGAAAATTAAAATGTTGAATTATAGAGCAAATTTGTACAATTGTATAAGAAAGTCATGGTCCAAACAAAAGATAAAAGAAGACATGCCCTGCTTGTCATAGTGATGCAGTGTAAAAGAAGGAAGATCTGTTTGACTTCAGGTAGCTTGAGGTTATGCCAGTTGGACCGTTGGAGAAGGAGTTAGAATCCCAACACGCTTTAGCGGTCTGCAACATGTATGTAGCCGTAATAATAATGTCGTTGACTAGTTTTCAAGCCTTAGAATCAACCTATACAAAAGCATAGAAGACTTCATTAAGGTTGGGCGTTGGAATAGGGGAAAGAGTAGGTAGAAGGAGGATGGGGTGCCCAGGCTGTCTTGCAGACTGAAGGGTCCAAAAATGTTGAGCTATAAGATAGTCATTAGTCATGCATTCATATGTTCATCCATCAGACAATTTCTGCAGGCACTGTTTTAGGTGATTGGCAACACACTGGTGGACAAAACTGACACACTCTCTGCTCTTATTAGACTTACATTCTAGTTCCAGAGGCAGATAGTACCAAACGAGGTTTCAAAAGAATTAAAAATTATTTAACTGTCAAAAATTGCAAGGGGGAAGAGAAGGGAGCTTAGTGGAAGTCTGAAGGCTTAGTCTTCATCCGTGACAGGAGTAAATCAATTCATAATGTAAAACCAGCACTGTTCAATGGTGGGAGTTTCTAGATCTGTGGAAATGATATTAGAAATATCCATCTGTGCCTGTCTTGTTCAGTATAGCAGCCATTCACTACATGTAACTGTTGAGAACTTGAAATGTGGCTGGTATGACTGAAGAACTGAAATTCTATTTAATTGTAATTAACTTAAATTTAAATGGCAGCATGTGGCTTGTAGCTTCTGTGTTGGATAGTGCAGATTTGAAATGAAGGAATCAAGAGGGAGCAGCATAAGCATATTTTTAAGAATTAAACCTAAAACCTGTTAAACGTGGTTGTTTGCAGGAATGGGAAGCACGAAAAGAGAACATTGCCCTATGGGTCATCTTGAACTCTTTGATTTTCTATTACATATATATATTTGGTTGATTACTACTTAAACTTTTGGGTCTTCGAGGGGGAATAGAGTATTCTTTTAAAAATGAGATTAAAAACTTGCTGTCAATCGCAGCAAATAACTGGGCAAAATCAGAGCTCAAACTTCAAACAATTCTTGTTAGCCGGGGGGTCTTCATAAAGCGTTGTATTATTTGGTTAAGGTAGCTAATAAGGTAAATAGTGGCCAGTGAGGTTAACAGTTCCTGGCTTCAGAGGTACTAAATGCTACAAATTCTGAAATACAGCCCTAGAATCATAGCACGGTGAGAATTGGTACGTACAGAAAACCACAGGTGTGTAAATGTCCCGCATGTCTCACTGAAACCAAGCTGAGATATTTATCATATTAAATGATCCCCCAAGCCCAACTGGGATTTACTGTGCTCAAACTGATTTTGCATTTGAAGACAATAATATCATATAGATAGATAGATAGATAGATAGATAGATAGATAGATAGAATACAAATGAAAATATTTGTAATTACACTTCAACTTAATGAACTCTAAGGAGTGGGTAGTTTCTGCTGTGTTCTACTGATGGGGTCATGTAGCTAACTTACTGAGGTTTCTCATTTTTATTTGGGGGTTGGGGGACGATCCAGGGAACGTGGCAGCTGTAGAGCAAATCCTTATTAAAGTAAGAGTGGGCCGCATTTTCTACATATGGTATAGATGAAATTGGCTTCAACTTATTTATAACCTGTTGCTGGTTTTAACAACTTGTTTCAAAGATTCGTGAAAGGAAGGAGGAAAAGGTTAGGATAGAGCGATGAGCAAGTTTTTCTCAGGAGGCAGTTGGAGTGAAACATTTAAAGTCTGTTAGCAGAACATCACCTGTGGAAAGCTGTGTCACTGTTCAGGGATGGGTTCAAGGGGACTCTGAGGAGCTTTAATAAACCCCATTCTGAGTGAAAAGGAAGAATTTTAATTTTAATTTTACTGAGGTTTAAAAAAGAAAAAAAATCCACCCTAGTGTAGATGGTAGCAAGTGCCAAAGATCTACCATTAACAAACTGAACCACTTTCTCTAATATCTGAGACATAAATGAACATATCCTGGGTTTGCTGCCCATTATGCCAATACTGGCAAGCACCATCTCCAGATTAGTGTGGCCTGGTGGTCGTTGATTCACAAGGGAGCAGGACTGCCAATAGCCCAACGTGCTTGCTGTGCTTGGCTACCTGTATTTCTGTGCTGTCTGCAGAGAGAAGAATCTATTTATTGAATAAAAGACATTCCCAATAGCAACAGGCTAATACCCAAAAAGTACAGCTTGTATTTTTAGAAATAAAACAATAATACACCCCAATCCGAGCTCATCACATAGAAACAAAGGGATGTCTTGGGGGTGGGGGGAGCCAACTCTGTTTATCCAGGTTTTCGAATGACTGTTCTTTTAAAAAGTGCATGGAATGCATCCAAAACAAATAATGTTTTGTTAGATGAGAAGACCAAAAGGGAAATCCTAGAGAAAGGAGGATGGATGATCTTTCTTTAATGTCAAAACTGACATAAACACATCCCCCTCCCCCTTTTGCTCAAGATAATTTTCTCAACAAGACCCAGATTGCTTCAGTCTTGCCTATCACCCTTTGAAGCACTTTCCTTATTATTAGGAGTGGGGGCAGGATTTCCTTTGAGGATTTTTGCAGCAGTGAAGAGTTCCTCCTTTAAATACTTTCACATGATGAGGGAATTCCGCTTTCAAAGTGCTGTCATCTCTGTGGCCTCTCCGCCATGAGACAATTTATTCTTGGGTGAAGATCCTTCTTAGTTTGATTGTCAATAAGGACTTGCTTTTCTGAGGGATTCTCCTTCGGCTTTTTCTGGAAGACCTAGAAAAAGAATTCAACGTTCTCCTGTGTCAAGCTTATTGAAGTTGGCCATGATTCTCTTTTGAAATGTGTTCCATCACACAGGGTTACTTATGGTCTTCAACACGGTTGCCCTTGTCAATCTCCACTAATTAAGATTTGGATGAGGTATCAAATATTCCGTCTTGAAAACTGCATTTCTTCTGTGCAGAGAGACACTGTGAACTTTGGGAAGTTTTAAGGAGAATTTTTTTTTGTTTGTTTGGTTGGTTTTTTAGTGTCTCTTATGATATTTAACCAATGCCATGGGAAACAACCAGTAAATTATTCAAGTGTCAACAGTTTTCTCAGAAACATAGAAATCTTTTAAGAGCCCTGACTCCATGTCACTACACCTCATCCTTGTCTACTCTTGAATATAGTCTTCTGGAAAATTCTATAAATATTTAATTCATGGAGACAAAATGTATAGCTGTATAGTTTAATAGCTCATTTGAAAGCAGTTCCCTTCCCCCCAAAAAAAATTTTAATAGGAAAGAATTGGAATTAATTAGGAAATTCTAAAAGAATTAGTAATTCTAATTTAGAATTCTAAAAGAATTAGAATTTGTTAGGAAAGATTTAGAATGAAGAAATCCTAAATAGAATGGACAGTTTTCTCAATATTATTACCTAAGGTGAGCTTCTAAGTATTTGTGGTTATTTTAGATAAATGAATAAAAAATTATCCATGCTCCAGAAGTAGATTATATCATTTATATGATTGCTCTTGGACTGTCTCTTTGAAAAGCTTGGTTGTTAGTGAGAGAATCAGTATTGGTGAGTTTACATGAATTAGCTGCTTCCACCTGGAAGCTCCTAAGTGCAATGATGTAACTACCAACCAATCCAGACATGGCACTAAACATATTTCTTAAAACCTACTATCTCCTTCCGGTTACAGTATTGAAATGAATGATGTCTTGACCTCGTACTGAGGAAGAAAGTGGAATGTGAAAAATTTCAACTAGATTAAAGTCAGAATACACAGATTCCAGCTTTGGCTCTGCCACGTACTGCCTGTGTAATGCTGGCAAGTACCATACCCTTCTGCTCCCTCTCCCTCTCCTCCTCGCTAAAAATCCTGTTAAGTTAGTGACCAAGATGGTCTTTATGGATTTACCATTCTAAGTAAATAATAACCTTACTCCACCTATAAAGAGAAGCTTAATTATGGTGTTTGAGCCAAACTGGGTACTCTAGTGAAAAAAGAGCATTGCTAATTTCTTAATCTAGTCTATAAAAAGGGAGTATGATTGTATTTTCTGTCTCCTGTGGGACCCTGAGTCATAAATGTCCACCCCGTCTTCTTGTTTATGCAGACTCTGCCTTCAAAGTGCTCACCACCTAATCAGAGAGGAAAGCCTGAAAACAGATAAGTCAAAAATCCAGTATGATAAGTAGAACAAGATAAGTGTATATAACATGAAGAAGGAGTATGGGAGGGGAACGATCTATCTATATATTTTATATACATTTCTCCATACCTATTTTGAATTCTAGAAATAAGAAAATGTGTGTGTGTTGGAGGATGGCTTTATGCTAAATTAAAAAAAATATTCCTAACTCTTTACCTGTTTACTACTAAATCGAATATGTCCTTCCATAATATTAGATGCCATAATTAGCAATCAAATGAGTCAAAACATGGGAGGTTAAAAAATATAGAGTGTTCTCTTTCTTTTCATAACTAAATTATTTTTCAGTGTCTTCAAACATCACCTTTAAACCTCTCTTTTCTAGCCACTGGCACTTTTGCTGTTGAACAAAGAATACCTAAATGTGCCAAGTAGTCATTATAAACCAAAAACTCTAGCCTAGAATACATTTAGATTCTCTTTAAAATTTAGAGAACAGGGAGAGAGACAATTTTTCTTAAAAGTGCTGGTGTGTCTTGATGTGATTGTTTTTTGAGGAATGTTATATCTAGAAAGTTAAGGTTTTCCTAGTGATTTGCAGCAATCTTGAACTCAAATCAGGGAAAGGAAAGTGTTTCAACTCTGGGTGTTAAATCCAGCACCAACTGTGAAAGCTACACTGTTGCATAGTGGGGGATGGGGAGCTTGGGGGAGTTTCTTATAAAAACTTGGCCTGAGCTAATTTGTTTTGTTTGAAACTGGAAATCATATTGTTGAGGCCTGCATTCTGTTTTCTTTCAGTTGGTGTATTAACACAAAGCATCATGTTTTTAAAGGGCTTCCTCCTTTCTACAGGAATAAATTTGGCTTCTCAAAGAGAAAAAAAATTGTACCAGCAGTTCGGCAACATCACACCTCTTCCGTCATTTTGGGCTTCAGCTCAGGAACTCCCGACCAAATTTCTGGAAATATGTAAAAACATGCCTAGAAGTACTGAACATAAAACCTGGCTGTACATTCATAAACCTTTGTACAATCTTATGGTCCTTATCATTGAGTTTCTTAAAGCTGTGTGTGCAGATTTAAAAAATCGTTCGAATAAATGAAAATTGGAACAAGATGCTGTTTGAGAGAAGGTGCTCCCTAGAGATGCCTGATGAACAGTGCTCTATGGTTTTCTTCTGGGAAGTGAGCAAGCCTCTTGCCCATAAAATAGATAGAAGCTGCTTTCCAGATTGCCCTGCCCTGAAAAATTAGATTATGATGGAAACTATGGAATACTCATTTTTTAATATTTTAACCACACAAACTAAGTGCTGAAAAAGCATTCTTCCTAAAGAAGCATGGAAAGTTGAAAAGTGAACAGCCAGAACAACTATAATAAATAAATCCTTAAAAAAAAAAAAAGGGCAGAAAAAAACCAACTTTTAAAATGGGAGGGGCACCTGAGTAGCTCAGTCGGTTGAGTCGGTTGAGTGTTTTGGCTCAGGTCATGATCTCGGTGTCCTGGGATCAATCCCTGTGTCAGGTTCCATGCTCAGCAGGGAGTCTGTGTGAGGATTTCTCTTTCCCTGTCTGTCCCTCTCCCCGACTGTGCATGCCCATGTTCTCTCTCTTTCTCTCTCAAATAAACAAATCTTTAAAAAAAAAAAAAAAAAAGAACAATTGGATTGTGTTTTGCAAAATGTCACACCGTTAAGACTCCTAGTGAGTGCCCAATGACTCTGAAGAAGAGAGGCAAGACCAAGTGGCGAGAGAGCTTTATAAATCCAGGGATGCTCTGGGAAACTACTGGATGGTCTAAGAATGCTTCTGGAAACATAAACACCCAATGCAACTGTGATCTGAAGTGAGGAGGAAGTTATTCTTCAAGAAGAGTTGCACTCTTGGGGCACCTGAGTGGCTCAGTGGGTTAAGCCTCTGCCTTCAGCTCAGGTCATGATCTCAGCGTCCTGGGATCAAGCCCCACATCGGGCTCTCTGCTCAGCAGGGAGCCTGCTTCCCCCCTTCTCTCTGCCTGCCTCTCTGCCTACTTGTGATCTCTCTCTCTGTGTCAAATAAATAAAATTAAAAAAAAAAAGAGTTGCACTCTTGGGAAATATATTATCCTTCAGCTTTGTACCTTTCCCTTTCAGGCTGGAGAAGTTAAGCACGAGTCATATACTAAAGATTTTCATTCTTTGCGTAGTAGTTCTTTAACATGACATTCTAACCCAAGGCTGTCTGTCTCTCCTGTCTGTTTTGTTCTGGTGCTGCTCTGCTCCAGGTTGGCCTTCATTCCACGATGTGATCAGTTCTGATGCGATCACATTCACGGACGACTTTTCCTACGGGATGCACCGGGTGGAAACAAGCTGCTCTCAGGTCAGTTAACCCCACCTGAAAACCCACTGTGATGCCCCCTTTGCATTGCAAACACTTTCTGGACTCCTGGTTGTGCTAAATATAGCAACTAAGACCAAGTGACTGATCATAAAAGGGATGGAGGAGCACAATGAAGTCTCTATATAGTAACGATATCTCAGTCTTCAGATGTTCAGTAAGTCCAACTGAATGCCAGTCATTGGCTTCAACACTATTTTAAAAAAAGAGAGAGAGAGAATGGTCAGGAAAATCATCTTTATTTGACTCAGTATAGTGGAGAATGGGCTATTCTTAGGGCATGTGAAGATTTCACTGTGTGGCTGTGTGTAATCTGATGTTTTAGAGAATACCCCTCTTCCTGCAGTTCTGTGCATATGTTATTCACCTGTAATGATCCCAACATGGTCAGTCAAGACCCCAGGGGTGGCTTTCCCCATGTGGGTGCAAGGAGAGAGGTCGGAGAATGGGTAGTGGGAAGAGGAGGTTCAGTGGTAGGATCTAGGAGCTCGGAGTGTGAATATGCGGTAACGTAATGCCTTCTCTCCTTCTAGTATATGGACCTGTCTTCGTTTCCACGGATGTTCCAATTAGTTCCTGTCACTCTCTCTAACTGAATCAGGGCTGGCTCTAGGGAGAAAATGAGCATGTGTCGAGAGGCAAAGGTGGTTAATCTGTCATGCCAATGTCGAGGCTTGAACTGTTGGGTATTTTGTATTGAAACTCAAAGACATAGCCAGAACCTTCTGTACACAGAATAAGAGCAACTGCACACTCCAGTCTAGAGTAGGTAGTCCTGTTCTGATCTGCTTTGCATAAGTGAAATGTCAAGTCTGAGTATTGTGGCACTGAAATTCATTGATACTATGGAGTAGTTTGTCAGGGGATGTCTGTTGTACATATCAGAGGTAAAGGGGGCACATCAGGCAGCTGAAATAGCAAAGTGATTGCCACGTGGGCCTCCCTCAACATTCTTCTACTTGCCCTTTAACCCCCTTCATCAGGCACGAGAGTTTTAGGGAGTAGGTGGCATATTTACTACCAAGCAGGGAGGGAGATTGGTTAGAACCCAACCATCTGATGAATTTGTGTTTTCTTTCCCTTTCCTAACTTTCCTTTCTTCCTTCCTTCCTCCCTCCCCCCTTCCGACCCCCCTTCCTTCCTTCCTTTCCTCTTTCCTTTCCTCTTTCTTTCACTAAAGGTGAGTTTATTGTCTTCTAAGCATGAGTACCACTCTCTCCCTTGAAAAGCAGACTTCGTATTTTAGCTAGGTCATACTTTTGGTCCACTCTTGTCTCTCAGATATGAGTCTCTGAGTGAGACATTGGAAATTTCCAATCCTGGGTCTCCCCCTCAGAAATTCTCATTTAGTTGGCCTGTGTAAGGCCTGAACACCAGCAGTTTTTAAAAGCTGCTGTGGTTAATGCTCACATTAAACTTGTGAGCTATATACTGTTATTCTTTCTTATTTTTTAGTTGAGAAAATGGAGACACAAAGAGGACAATTACACTTGTATAAAGCTACATCAATTCAAGCAGCAGAGCTGAGACTCGAACTTGGGCATTAAGCTCCAGAGCTCTAGGGTGCTTAGATGGACAGACAAGCCATAAAGAGTCACATTAAACCAAAAAAGTCCTATGACTTAGTTTAATTCAATTCATATCTGAATTTAATTGCTTTTAATTGATATTCTTGTAACTGCCACAAAAACTAATTATGATTATCTCCCCAGGAATCTAAAATATTCAACAAAAAAGTAACCCGGTAGGATGGTACTTAGCAATGTATAACTTAGGTACATAATACTTAATAAACCTCTTTTAAGACTAACAGTTGTGTTTTGTTTTAAGCTGACTTAAAGGCTGTTAATGACTGCTACTCTCCATTTTCTTCAGAACCCACTTTCAAACATTGAGTCCCCTGAGAACCAAATAAACAAGGCACAGAAAAAGTGGGGTATAATAACTTTCCTTAATGCCCTATTCTCTGACGTGTCTGTGACTATTTCTTAAACGTCACAGAATAAACTTGGTCCCTTGTGCCAGCCACAGAGATAATACTAGCAGGGGTCAAGAAAAGACCATTATGAAGATGAAGTTGTTCTACAGTGACCAAAGAGAAACGAAACCTACAAGCTGCCCAAATCAGGCAACATTGATAAAAGATATTAAGCTAAACAAGGAACAGCTCTCAGCCCTTTGGTCAAAGGGCTAGGTGACTGTTAAACTTTAGGTCCTTTGGGTGAAGAACCAACACTGACCCTTCCTCTGCCTTCTTTCCCACCACCTTCATTTCTTGTATTTGGAAAGTGTGTGGCTCCCTCTTAAAGTCTTAAATTTGAAGAGCAGAGGGAGGGAAATTTATTCTATTAAGGCATGTGTAAGAATACATCCTCTGTGAAGTAAGTTTCATGGAGAAAATAATTAGATTCCAACATTAAAGAAAGATGTGTTTCCTGGATTCTTCTCCCTGTGGGCAGAGCGGGGGATGTCTGCCTCGAGAGAGTGGTAATAACTCACTGAAGTGTGCTGGGTGTCTGTCTGTTCCTTCCTTCCTTCCTTCCTTCCTTCCTTCCTTCCTTCCTTCCTTTCTTTATTGTATGTTTCATCCACACATTTATTTTCCTTTTGTTTTACATTTTTCTTGAGTCTTTTTTTTTCTTTTCCATTTTCTCACTCATCCTTTTTATCTCAACTGGAAAAAAATAACTGACTTAATGGTTTCCATACAGAGTAAACATTTGTATTTTGTTTCCTAGTTTCTCATTCTTAATGCTACTTTTCATGATCAGTTTGTCTTTTATTTTAACCTTCTTTCAGTTTATGTCATCTCCCTCCAATTCATAGCTTCTCCCATCATTTTGGGGGGAAGGGGTTTAGGAAACTTGACTCTGATCCACTTCTCATCTTTCTAAATTTTTTTTTTCCATTTTGAATTCAGATGGTTGTCCTCTCTCTGGACTGAATTGCAACAATGTGGTTTGTCTGATGAAGAATCTGTTAGTTGCTGTAGATATCTCATAGACATTCTCAGTTGGACATGTTATGTGGAGTCCTTCCTTCCTTGTGGTAAAGATGCCGCATCTACACATGAAGACCCTCTTACTGCCATCTTCTACAAATGAGCTGAGCTTCCGTGGACACAACCAGTAGGCTCAACCTACTTGCCTGGTCTTTTTCTTTTTTTTTTTTTTTTTCCTGTTGGTCCCTAATTTTTACTCTGATATTTAGGATTCTTCTTTTTCTTTCCTTTCCTTTCCTGCCCTTTCCTTTCTTTTCCTTTCCTTTTTTCCTTTTCTTTCTTTCTTTTTTTCTTTTTTAATTGTGATACAGATCATGTTATGTGGTTAATTAGACCTCGTATTTGGGTGAGAATTAAAATTTATTGGGAGTTATAACTTACCACCTCTTTATACTAACCTGTAGTTTTTCCATGTGTCCCGTGACTTCTTTAGGTAATAATACTTTAGTAAGATTTTGTTGAGAAAGTTAAGATTGTTAAGATTGATTCAGTACTGTCATCACTTTTCAGAGAAAGAGTGCGGTCAGGTCCTTCTAAAAGAATTGCTGGGTGAGAATCCCAGCACGCGGCCTGATCTTTAAGTTAATAGCACAGAGAACCAGCAAGGGTGGTGGAGATTCTTCCACGTCTTCTGTTAGGACTCCTGCCTGTGGAGGGAATAGGCTGCCCTGTTACGTTCTGATTTTTGTTGCAACCATATTTGTTTGCTTTTCCTATTCTATGTGCTGAATTGTGGAATTAAATTCTAGTTATCTCTTCAAAAGAGGGTCTTTATCTTAAATCTGTCCACTTTACTATCTTCTCCCCAGCTGTGGCAGTTTTCTAACAGTTTGCAGTTACAAAGATTTTTTTTTTTAAGTTTTATTGACGCTTTTCATTTAGTGATAAAATAATGTTGCGTCTATCCCAGTTTCACGAACTACTCTGAATAGTTGTTTGACAGCTTCTTCCTAATCCTCCGAGCCCAGCCTGCTTTGTCAGGAGTTTAAATTCAGTGCAAAGAGGTAAGAGTTGCATGGTTTAAGCTGCAGTTCAGAGAACTAAGTCCCTCCTGGTAATACTTGGGGGATTCTTCCTTCTTTAGATCAAAATTCTACATCTGCAGCAAATGGGAGACCAATAAATTACTTAACTTTTGGAAATCATCTTTAAGGAAACCATCAGATAGATGCTGAGTTTATGTGAGTTGGAGTCTCCTTTTGCCTGTTGCTGTTACTAGCTGGAATCTACAGTAGAGTCCCTTAAGTTTGTTTTAGATCATTATTAATTTGTTCTATGGCAGCCAAATCAACAGAAAGGTAAATATCCACCCATACACGACATTTTTCAAAAGTTAAGCAGATTTTGGTAAAACCCCAAACCTTATTAATCTTTTGCAGATGACAACTGATATATTGCTGATGATTAAAGATACCCATGTGTTACAATAGGGGTTCAGACTCACAGCCCATCTCTCTTTTTCTTGATCTTTCAGTAAAATCATAATGCTAAACTGGTGACTTCACAATCATTTCCTTGGCAAAAGATTAATATCACAAGCACAGAGGAAAAGAGCCCTACTTGCACACAAGTGTCTTCAATAACAGTGGGAGAAAACAGGATACTACTGGCAAAGTAAATTGCTTTTCTTCTTAAACTCTTTTCTCCTTCTCATCCTGCCCCATGTGCCCAAGTGTAAAAGCCCCCGCTTTGAAACTGCTTCATCTTGTAGATCAAACACTTAAGAGAAAATGACAATAATAAAGCCCCCAAACATCCTAGACATAGCTTGGAGAAAACCGTCTAGGAGTTGGAAATACATCAGTGCAGAAATATGTAACTGTGTTGAATGCACTATTTGTGTTTCTTATGCACACAATTGAGAATTGCAGTCAGATTTTAAGGAAATATGTTAAATTTGATGTTCAGTCACTTTTTGGGAACCCGGGGGTGGGGGACTCTTTTCTCTTGGTTCTCTGCAGGTTCCCCAGTTGCCAGATTTTTTGAGTGGGAGGCTTCAATGATAAAGGATTCCCTTGGGAACTCTAAAATGTCCCTTTGAACAATTATCTCATGCTTTTTTCAGAATGAGAGCTAGAATATCCAGTTGTCGCTTGTAGCTTCCTATACAACAAATGCGTAACCATTTTCAAACAACTTTCAAAAGGCACACCAAAGATTTTACCCTGAAATAAATCATTAACAGCAGGTCTCCGATATTTCTTCATGGGGCAGCCAGTTTGTTTCAGTTACAGCCAGGTGTGCTGAGAGCCCAACACATTGCCAGTTGGCCGGGCGGGGGAGGCAGAGCTCGCAGGCGGCTAAAGAAACAATGCATCACTGACAACTTCCATTCATCATCCCAGCCTTCGGCCAGGGGTAGAGGCTGGAAAGAATGGGCTCCATGTGCGCTCCCCTCAGGGAGGAACCTTCAGAGCCTGTGCACTTTTCAAAGAAACTGGATAATAGTCATTTATGGGAGACTGGGTGTACCTGGGGAAGGGGGCGGGCGGAGAAGCAGAAATGGCGCTGCGTGGTTAGGCTTCCTGTGGACAAACTGCTTTGCGGCTCTGCGGGCATCGGGGTGAGCATGTGAGTGGTGGCGCAGACCGAAACGCACACCAGGCTACGTTTTGCAATGTTGCTCCTCCCTCAGTTATTGGAGCCTGGGGTGAATCTTCCAGAATATCTTGTGGCAAGCACGATGAAGCTATCATTATCATTTGTAGGGGCTCTCTCCTTTTCTGAGGATTTCCCTACTTCATCCGCATCCCATAAGGTGTTCTGCCAGTGATTTCTGTTGCCTCTTTCTAACTGTGTGTCCTCTTCCTCGTCCCGCTTCCCTTTTCCTTTCAGATTAGGGACATCTAGAATCTGTGTTTTTCTTTCCGTGTAAGCAAAACACCAGTTCCGGATTTTACAGATGAAACTGCAGCCCAATAAGCAACTCGGTTCAACAGATTACATTAACTCTAAGTTGGATTTGTTCAAGATGATCTGGGAAATGAAGACCATATCAGTACTCCTAAATAGCTTCAAATGTATCCTTACTGTGTTTTATTTTTGGAGTCAGGTAAACACAGAACTGTTTTCTAGATATACCCAGGAGATGATTAAGAAAGATAATGTCACTTATTTTGTCCAGATAGCTATATTCTCTCATTAAAACACAAAACCAGAAAACCCATCTGAGGCTTTTATGTGCAAAGTCCACCCCTCAGGTGCCAAGTGAGCAAAGTGCCAGAGCTGCACGTGAGATCGATAATTGTGCACACACCCTGGTCACCAAGAGCTCGGGTTCCTGTTGGCCTTCACCCTGTTTTGGCAGCGAGAAATAGGTGTTTTCCTGTGTCCATTGAGTAAGCATGTGTTTTTTTACTGGTGCATCTTAGCTGCTGATGCCTGAAATTTGGCCTCAATTGTTTATAGAAAGGAAAAGCTATCTGAGCTGTCAGCCTTGATATTACCTAAACCTGCATAGAATGTGGTAAAATAGAGCAAGATTTGTTTTTTAGGCCTGTTTCATATTTTCCAGGCAATAGATCAAATCAGTTCAGGGTTCATTTTTAGTTCTTTAATAAGCTGACACAGTATGTTGGCAATAAAATAAGAATGCACTTTTAACATGGAAGTGCCATATAGTCAGAGTTGCTATTTGTGCTGTTTATTAATAACACGAGAACCCCTGGGAACTGAATGTAGCACTTAGGATAGAGAAACTGAGATTCTAGTTCTTTCCATTGTAATAAGCATGATCATCTCCATTTGATTCATTAGCCCAATTCCCATGTCAGTTCCTCCTCTCTTCCCCCATAATTTCTAAGGGGACACCAAGCAAGCACAGTGAGAAGAATTAATAAACCATCTGTAGGCCTTTTCTCTCATGTTCTTCCCTAAATCTTGACTCTACTGTCTGTTTGAAATGCTCCTCTGATAGCCACTCCTTCACTTCCTTTGGCTTCTTATTCCAGAGTCACCCCAGGAGAAGAGCCCCTCGTCATCATACCTGCAGTATCAGCCCCGAACCCTGACACTTCATATCTCTTCCTCTTTCTTCCCCTCTCCCATCTACCATACTGGACAGTCAACTGATCTCTTTGCATGTTATCTGCCTCTCCCCCTAGAATGTAAGCTCCATGAGTCCAGGATTGTTGTCTGCGTCTCCAGAGTCCGAGACAGAGCCTGGTGTGTAGCAGGTGCTCCCTAGATACCTGGTAAATGAATGAATGGAAGTCCCTTGCTCCAGGCTTTGGTTTCTCTGGGACATGACAAATGATGTGGATTTGCAGCCTGTTTGAATACGATGCACTAATGTCTCCGTCTCCCTCACTCCTGTCCCTGCTCAGAAAGGGGGCAAGATAGCTAAGTGTGACATACCCTGGTGTCTCCTGGAATAGTACCCAGCCTCGGAGGGTTTAGGGTGGGGCTCTATGCCCTGAGCCAGCCTTCCTGGAGAAATGATCTCTGGGCTGCATTTCTCTTGAACACCGTCATAGCCAACCATCCCTCCTTCTGCTTCTGCCCAGATTCGGGGCCTCTTCTCCTTCCCAAATTTTTTGGATCAGGAGGAGTGTGGATTTGAGCTTATCCCTTCCCACATGGAATGCAGTTCACTTGGGTAGAGAAGCCAGCCGTGCTCCACCTACTGGAGGCCAGAATAAAAAGACAGTGTGGGCTAGCGACACTTCTCCTTGTCCCACCTGCAGTTCTGGTGACCGTGGCACACATCTGTTGAGCCTTGCCATCGCTTTGCCAGGCTCCGAGAACATCCAGGACTTGTCTGATGTTAAGTTTTACTGCCCATGAACACAAACAACACCTCCGTCATGGCCAGTTAAACAGTATCTTTTACGGTGGACTTGTGCATATCTGAAACCCACCCATCCACAGCCAAAAAGTCATGCCAGGGGGGAGAGATTTTCTTCTGCCATGTTTCTTACAAGGGGAGATCAGGAGTCAACTCAATTCATAAAATTACCGCAGTCATTTTTCAGCTGGCTGAGAGACTTCATAGATCAAAAAATACAGTGGCTTCTAAATGATTTCTGATATGCACAGTTCTAGCTTTTTTTTTTTTTTTTTATTCTCAGCATGTGGTGTGGAGCCTGCCAGAAACCATCTCTGTGGCTATTGACAGGCGGACGAGAAATCACCCAGGATGGTTTCCATCGTTTCCCTATAGGCTGATCATCCATTTCGGCGGCTGACCGTGAGCCCCTCTCAAAGCCGGCTTTGTACGCGCCGCCCTTACGTTTTTGCTCTTCTCTTTCAGTGCGGCGCTCACCTCGGGCACATTTTCGACGACGGACCTCGTCCCACCGGCAAGAGATACTGCATAAACTCGGCTTCCCTGTCGTTCACGCCGGCCGAGGGCAGCGGCGCCGAGGGCAACAGTGGGGTGACCCCCCCACCCTCCGTGGGGGACAGAGCCGAGCTGTAGGGTCCCGGAGAGCCGGGCAAACAAGTGTACTTAACGCGCAGCTTGTGAAAAACAGCAAATACTCCGAATTGTCTATCTTAGATCTATTTTTTCAAGAAATAGAAGGGCAGTTTTGTGCTATCGATATTTTTCTTCTTTGGCTTAGACAGAGGCCCCAGCCGTCCATGTATTTTGCTATCAACTAGATCGGGAACCCTTTATCCCTTCAGCGAGTGGAGAGGGCGTGGTGGATCGCTTTCCCAGGCCACCTGAGTATCAGTTGGCATTGTTTTCTTTGAGCACACAGCTGCTTTTGCGATTTCTCCCCCTTGGCTTAGGAGACGGAGGGTGCTCGGGGTTCCCACCAGAGATTCCCCTCCGCAGTGGTGAGAGCAGAGCCCCCAGCTCGGGGCGCAGGCCTGCAAGACACGTGGCCCAGCGGCATTTGGGCAGGCCTACCTGAAACAGGGCTGACGGATGCCCGAGGAGACTGCTCAGCTCTGGAAAGTTTGAGCTAAGGTCGTTTATTCTCACTAAAAGGGTGTGAAGGTCTGAAGTCTTTCCTTATGTTAAATTGTTGCCAGATCTGAGGGTGGGGGGCAGAGAGTTACAGTGAGTGTTGTGGTGGAGAAGTAAACATTACCTCACGGTGAGGCCTTTATTTTATTTTATTTTCCATTGAAAACATTGGAATGTAGGACAACGGTAAAATGCCGAGCCCCGTTTTGCCCAAAGGCCGCGCAGAGAGCACCTGACGTGGCCTTTTTGAAGTCCATCCCTCCACACCTAGCACCAGCTGCAGCTGGGAGGGCATTTTGGTAAATCCCACTGTGTAAAATAAAATACTGGGACAACACACCTCATCAAGGCAGCAGAAGTAAGAGAGAGCCTAGAGGACCAAAGAGAAATCCTGGGTATTGAAATACCCAGGGCTGAGCGGAGAAGCCGACAATAGACTCCAAGTAACAGAGCCCAAAGCTGGGGATCTTGTGCACAGAAATTTGGGTGACTTCTGGAAGGATGCGGGGGCTTAAAATGGAAAGAACCAGGAGCTCAAGTCCCACCCTGCTGTGTGACAAGGGGACAAGCCATTTAGCCTCTCCATGCCTACTCTTTGTTTAAAAACCAGGACTTACATTATTTGTAAAATAATTGACACTCTCAGGGCAAATTTACTGTATTGCTGTACCATTAAGATTGGTGTCGTAAAATTAAACTGATTTGGTTTCTAACTGCCTCAAAGGCTGAAGCCCAAGCATTTGAAATGGAAAGAAGCAGAGAGGGGTTGGCTTAGCTGATTGGTATGGAAATAGTTGGGCCAAGAGCCAGAAGTTTTTCTTTGTAGCAATATGGCTGGTTTTACTCTGAGAAGCTCTGTTCTGTTGCTGTGTAACGCTTACCGGAATGTATGTCGTTGTGCGTGATAAGGTTTCCACAGGCATGAACAGTGATGATTTAAGATGATACTGCCATAGCCAGGTTTGAGGGTATAGTCTATGATGGATAGATAATGTGTTCGTAGCCACAAACGCTAATCCTGCAATGTAGTTTTTTTTTTTTAATATTACTTTTGTAAATCTCTGAAAGCTTATGGAAACTGACATCCTACCTTGTAAGCACCAAGACAAAAATAAGAAAGAGGGACACTTGACAGTTTTACAATGAGAAACAATGAGAAGTTAAAATGAAAAGTGACAAATCCAAGTGGCAGTGTGGTCATGGCCACATTCTTCCACGTGTCTATACATGCTCCCCGGCGAGGCCCTGCCTGATACTCTGGTGACTTCCTTGTCACGTATACTCTAGCTTCACCATGCCAGATGAGTCATGTTCTTCCAGCCCCCAGCTGTTTCACCTCAGGCCCTGGCGTCCTTCTTGAATTGAGATGTAAGATTTAAGACCGTGGAAGCCACAGCCCCCAGACCGTCCTAGCAGCCCATCCCAACCTCACAGAGGAGCCCAGAGATTTCAGCCCATCATTTCCCAGAGACCCAAGGATCCCATGTGGGATTGGCTAAAGAAGAGAGTCTCCCTGGACTTCCCTGCCACAGTGGACATCTGTCCCTTGGGCCACATAGCACTTCTCCCATTGCTCCAGCTGCATATAGTAGCCTGCCCCAGGTTTCTGCTGGACACGAGCCACTGGGTCGAGGTAGACAAGAAAGATAAACAAGGGGCTTCTTCCCCCTCCCCAGAGATTCTGGACTCTCATTGTTCTCTTGTTTTTATTATCAGGCTGAACATTACCCTCTAAAAACTCCTTTTCTAATCCTTGTCTTTGTTCCAAGGAAAGCTGGCTTTTCTCCTACCACATTTTCCAGCATCAACTTTAGGGAAAATGCAACATCCATCGAAAAAAACCCAGAAAACAAAAAACCAAAAAAACGTGGGGTATATGCATGTGGTTTAATTCCAGATTGCTTTTTTGAGTTTAAGTGGTATCAACTTT
The DNA here is from genome assembly GCF_902655055.1 of Lutra lutra. NCBI lineage: Eukaryota > Metazoa > Chordata > Mammalia > Carnivora > Mustelidae > Lutra > Lutra lutra. The sequence continues at coordinate 93,272,885 of NC_062285.1, forward strand.
CAGTATATTTCTGTCTTATGTTAAAGAAATATATTACTAAAACGTTGGTGAGCAATAATGTCAGCTGTCGAGCACTAGATTTATTTTTGCAGGATATGGAGCGCAATGAACTGCGTCAATATGGCAAGGTGTATGTGATCTGTGGGAGTTGTGCCATTTAACATAGGAAATGCACAGGACTTTCCCTCTCTGCACTCAGCCCTTACTGTAGCATTAGGAGATGCCGGTCTCTGCTGGTGGGTACAAAAGACATCCATATAATCATGCAGAACGGATCTGAAGAAAGCAGCAGTATATATATTACATTAGAGAACATTTCTATATGTTTAAACTCTTCACTTCTTAGACGCATTTAAATACTTAATGCAAATGACACAGCAATCTAAAAGCCTCTCCATGTTAATCGAATTGAAATGCCTTGTTTTAAATGTGGCGTATTATGAGAGGGATTATCACTTGTTCTGAAGGTCAGATATTTTTGTCTTAGATAGCTTTGTAATAATTTTTCTCCAAACAATTCAAAACTTTTGAAAAATGTATGAGATTTTCATTGAAAGAACCCTTTTCCTATGTTTATTGTATACAGAAATTATGCAATAAAATTTCTTTATAAAAATGCTCTCTTCTCTGATTCCTGGTTATTTTATAAACATATATTTTTATCCCCAGGGGTACAGGTCTGTGAATCGCCAGGTTTACACACTTCACAGCACTCACCATAGCACATACCCTCCCCAATATCCATAACCCCACCCTCCCTCTCCCAACCCCCCTCCCCCCTGATTCCTGGTTATTTTTAGCACAGATATATGGACCATCCATTGGAGTTTGCCGTAGACTGATCTGTTGGCCTCCTCCCAGCTGATATGTGTGTATTTTGCATAGAGGGCTTATTATCTGATGTGGCCTTTGCATGGAGGGACTCTAATCAGAGGGTCACGTCGGATTCTCCAACGCCCAGGCCCCAGGAAAGGCCTCTAGGGATCTGAAAAGATTGGAGGAATGGCGTTTGCAGCATTACTCAGCTTTCCCCTCGCACAATCCTCAGTACCTTCTGTACATTTTGGGGCTTCAAATACGGACTTTGGGGAGCTCCAGTGTGATGATAGTTCTGTGGACAAAAATGTAGGAATGATACCATGCTGATTCCTTCAGCTTCTGTTAAATAATGTGCTGGGAAACTTCTATGGTTATCAAGGTTTGGTCTCCAGGGAAATAAGGTAGGCATTCCCTGCCGCTCACGGATGAAATCCCCTTTAAGAGTTGTCTGTACGGAGGAGTTTCAGCATAGTATTATTGGTTGTTGAAATCTTTCATTTAAATGTTTTGGTTTGTTCTACTAACTTATTTGTGTGTGTGCGTGGAGGAAAAGCGAGGTGGTGAAGACTCTGCTTTTCAGCCGATTCTTTAAGTCATAATCCTGGGATCTTGGAATCCACAGGCCAGCAATGTCACGTAGTATACTAAGAACAGTGCTTCTCAAAGCGTGGTCCCCAGGCTGCAGGGTCTGTAGTGCCTGGAAACTTGCTACCAATACACCTTCTCAGGCCTCCTCCCAGACTCACTGCAATAGGAATTCTGGGATGGAGCCTGAGCTATTTTTGTTTTAGCAAGCCCTCCGTGGGACTACGGTACTTGTTCTGGTTTGCGAACCATCGCCTTGGAACTTTTAGGGAGGTAAAGTCAATTAGTCTGAATTTTAAAAGCATTTCTTTATGACTCAAAAATGCCTTGTTTTGTCATCGGTGGTTGTCTTTTGACAGAGATGGAACAAACGGTTGTCCCCAGGCTTCCTGCCTCTCGGCTGTTCTTATCCTTCCCTGCGCATTTATTTGTCTTGTTCTGGAGCACTAGCATGTCCTCATCAACCAGCACCGCCTTCACTCTGGTTTGCCTTTCTGGGTTGAACCTGGGATGCTCCGTAGTGCTCGCCTATGCCTCTCTAGAACTGTAGGATATCCATGGTGGTACTCAGCTCAGCAAAGCCAAGAGCTAGAGAACAGTCTCAGTGCAGAAATGGACCTATGACATTTCCCATCTCTTCTGTTTCTTTGTACCTGTACCTTCCATCATCATCAACATGGGTTTGTTTGTTGTTTTTAAACCGTCAAGAGATTTCAGTCATGTATCCAAATTGTTGAATTATTTGGTCAGAAAACTGCTGTCCTTGCTCAGATCTTTTTTTTTTTTTTTCATTACCCGGATCCTAACAAAGAAATGAATTCTAAGAGATGCTGGCATACAAAAAAGGTTGAATTAAAACTTGTCCTTGGGAACAGGTTTATAAGTATTTGTACTGACTTCTGATCATAGTTTTTTGTGCACTATGGAAATGACAGAAATGTTACCATTTTGAATTAGGATCTGAAAAAGTACCACGTGCCACAGAATATTCTAGCAATCCACTTCCTATCCACTTGCTCCCAGAGGCTGGCCTCATCCTGGACCAACCTGGAAAAAGGCCAGATAATGACCAGAGGTTCTAGACCAAGCAGCCCCTGAGAGTCTGCCATGCGAGTGGCAGGCTTTCATGGAACTGTCACCGGTGAGGCCCAAATGGCCTGAGATCCGGGAATGACATCAGATCCTCAGGCCCACATGAGACTTTCCCAATTTTCAGGCTGGCTGCGGAAGCACACTCATTTGTCGGATAACCAATGTTGAGAACTTCATTCTTATTTCAAGCTTTGCACTTTCCCTCCCTGCAGGGTCCACCACCTCCACTCCCTGCCAATGAACTCCCACGTTATCATCCAGGCTCAGCGTGAACCTGACAGATTTTCAGCAGTGAACAGCAGGGAAGTCCTCCCGTAGTGACCAAGTGCATACTGCAGCATTGTACCGACAGGGTGAGAGTGTAGAAAGCTGTAGAAGAAGCTAGAAAGCAAAGGAAGGGAGAGTATCTGTATTAGCACAGGAGATAGTTGTTAAGAGGTAAGCTATGGGGGCGCCTGGGTGGCTCAGTGGGTTAAAGCCTCTGCCTTTGGCTCAGGTCATGATCTCAGGGTCCTGGGATCGAGCCCCCGCATGGGGCTCTCTGCTCAGCAGGGAGCCTGCTTCCCTCTCTCTCTCTGCCTGCCTCTCTGCCTACTTCTGATCTCTGTCTGTCAAATAAATAAATAAAAATCTTTAAAAAAAAAAAAAAAAAAGGTAAGCTATGGTTGCCTGAAGCTTTATTCCCCAGGCCCTCGGCCTCACCATGAGGTGAGGTCTCTTGACCTTGATAATACTGTGTATTCAGTCATCTCTGTAAGTCAGGCACTTGGTCTGTTTTCTTTAATAAGAGGTAGGTAGTCTTATCCCCATTTTACGGATGGTGGAGCTAAAGCCAGACCTGTTAAGCCAAGTTACACAGCTGGTACATGGCCAGATTGAAATCCATGTTCGTTCAAAGGCTTCCTATTTAACGCTACGCGGCCCCCCAGGTAGAAGACTGGCTATTGGCTACTGTTCAGCAGCAGGCTTTACCAAGGCAGAAATATGTGTTTATATCATTTCTTATTTCAAATTAATTGCAATTTGCCCTTCCAAAATATAATCTGCAATATGAATGCTTTATTTCAGGTGGGGCTTAATTAATCATCGCACACCATGATTTTTTTTTTTTTTTAATATCTCAGTGATAGAGCTTAAGTTTTTTCCTAAGGGCTCACAATATTCCTAATGGTTTCTAACTACCACGTAGACATACACACACACACACACACACACACACACACACACACAAAGCCCCTCCTGGATCCAAATGGAAAAAAAAGAAGAAGAGAAGTGATGCTAAAGATGTCCTTGATAAAAACATCCCATTTCTGGCACAACAGATTGGGTTAACCTCTCATCTAGGAAGAAATAGAGCCCTGGGGGTGGAAATGGGGTGTTCTTACCGATGTCGCTAAGTTGGGAGAGTCTGCAATCAGAGACTAACAAGGGGGGCACAGATTCCTGAGGGCTCTCACCACACCCAGACCCAGAGCAGTTCTGCAGGGCATATGATGGACCTATCCCAGGAACTGACGGAATAAAGAGGTTTGTTTCTGTTTGATTACGATTCATGACAGATTGATAACTGCAAAGGCATTCAAACTCGGTGTTTCGTCCCCCTCTTCCCTTTAACACTACAGCTTGGAAGGCCAGTCAGGCATCTGGTGTTTGTTAGATGGCTGTGTTGCATCATCTTTATGATTGCTGGGGAACATCTCCTAGCATTCGAGCGATTGGAGGGAAGACCATGGGGCACAAAATGGCCTCATCCGGTTTACATCTTCATTACTGTGCTTCTCACATACCTGCTTACATCTGGAAAAAATCTCCAGGTAAACCTCTTGGGCTCTTTTTCTGAAGAGTAACTGTAATTATTAGGGTTATACCCAAATTCAGCTTAGAATAGGTATGTGGCTGAACTTCAGCCAAAATCCTGTGCCTGTCTAAAAGAAATTTTCTTTCTTTCTTTCTTTCTTTCTTTCTTTCTTTCTTTCTTTCTTCTTCTTCTTCTTCCTTTTTTTTTTTTTTTTTTTGTTTACATCCAATTACATAGGAGGGGCGTTTTCCCCACCATGGCCAGTGGGGTTCCTGGTTCTCTACACCCAAAGCTTCTATTTATGGCCTGAGGGAAAAGACAAGGAGACTTTAGGGAAAAAAAAACAAAACTTAAAGATCTCCTCAGATCTCTCACTGACTTTTTCCTCAGGACCAAGTCCCAATTCTGATTTGTGTTACAGGTCATGTCAACTTTCACAAACGCCAAGTCTTTTCCCCACTAGGTACTATCACAAAATTGACCTTGCCAAGTAAGAACATCAAAAAAAATTTTTCCACTTGACTGTTTCCTGATTCTCTCACTTGGACAGGGTTTGTCCATTCAACGCACATTTCTTGAGCCCTTCCTGGGCGAGGCACGGGACCCCACAAACGGAGTAAGACTGGGTACCTGCAGTTAGCTGGGGAAACAGACGCGCAGCTGATGACACGGAGTGCCCGTGTGTGGCGTAGGTCGCACGTTAGTGCGGACGGAGCATTATGAGAGCTTGACTGGGAGAAGGATGCACTTTGCCGCAGGAAAGGGGAATAACATAGAGGGAGGCAGAGTCAGGGAAAGCTTCATTTAGAGAGGAGACAGAACGTATTTTTTGAAGAGTCTGTGGCATTTTACGAAGAAGAAAAATGCCTTACCCCACCCCCAGCCATTCAGACCTCTGCCACATTTCCCAGGGGCACATACTTTCTGCGTGAAACGTCCTTCCTGCCTCTTCTGAGTGGTGGACTCAAGTCATCCTTCAAACCCGATGCTTGCGTGAAGTAAGTTGCCAATTGCCTTTCCTCCCCTAGCACAAATGGACTTCCATTATCATTTGTCTATGCCTTGCTTCTAGAGCTCATCCCATTGATTAATGGTTTCCCTCACCAGATTGGGAGTTCCTCTTGAGGACAGACGCTTTGAAAAAAATCATCTTAGTAAATGGAACAAAGCTAGATCAGTCTAAACAAAACAGATGGTGAAATTCATTTCCACTCCTCTCTCATTTTCTCTGTCCTGCCCTATCATTGCTTCTAACACCCACCTAGATCTGTCCTCTGGGTAATGCCCATGTCCCAAGCCTCTTTGCCCTTTGTGATCCTTCTAGGAGCTTAATCTGACTGACTTACGCTCTACTTACCCCAGTGTTTAGTAGAGGCTAGACTCTTAAAATTCATTATCTCATTTGATCTTCTGGGTTAAGAGAGAAGTCACAGACTGGAGGCTGAAGGTGGGCTTTTGTTTTGTTTTGTTTTGTTTTTGCCTACTCCTTTTACCATCCAACTCTTTTTTTTTTTTCAAAGATTTTATTTATTTATTGGATAGAGAGACCACAAGAGAGGGAGCACAAGCAGGGGGAGTGGGAGAGGAAGAAGCAGGCTTCCCGCTGAGCGGGGACCCCGATATGGGGCTCGATCCCAGCACCCTGGGATCATGACCCGAGCCAAAGGCAAACAGATGCTTAACAACTGAGCCACCCAGGTGCCCCATTGCCTACTTCTTTTAAAAAATATGTTTACCGGTATTTAAAAATCAGGAGAGCCTACATAAAAATCCATTTCCAGATTCTTTTGATAGAGGGGAGGTCTGGCAAGTCTGGGTAGCTAGCCGACGGTGCCGAGTAGCAGCTGAGTACATGAGGTGATGACATTCTGGCTTTGCTACAAGCCTCATGGTTTCCTACGGACTCCCATTTATTTTCGTATGGGTGCTGTTTTATTGTTTCTTATAACAGACAAATATTTTTGGTATCCTTGTCTCCACCAAAATGGGAAAATAACATATAAAGGTTGGAGGACACAAGACTATGTATGTCCTGTGGGTGTTTGGTTGATGACCCCTGCGGCAGGCAATACTATTATTTTTATTTTACAGATAAGATAGGTTAAATAACCTCACCATGATAACATATCTAGGAAAAAATTGGGCAAAGACAGGGCCATTTGACTCCAAAGCCCTTGCATTCCAATGGAGACTTTTCAGTCCTGCAGCTCCAAAAATAGAAAATTCTTATTCAGGTACATCTAGTGTGGGCACTTACTTTTAAATTATGTACGTTTAAATTATGTACATTTGTCACCATAGTAATATAGTATGCACATTCTAAGATATACACAAAGATGGAAAATTTTTTAAAAATGGGATAAAAAATTCAAAACATAAATAAAGTATTGTTTCAATGTTACATTAACGGTACCAAAAATATTTTTGCTTTTACTAAAAGATATAATATTTTTAGTGAAAGTGGTGTGATTTGAATACATCATTAATGTTTTAAATTTTAGGTTTAACAGTTTGGTGAAGCAGGGTTTGAAGGTCTGGATCTAAATTCAATTTATTTTAAATACTTGCGTCAGTGGTTGACATCACTGAAAGCTACATTCCACAATGACAACCCTATGGAAAGCCACATGGGCTCACTGATGGGTCAGGATACTCATTTTTTACATCCCAACCACTGGGAAGGTGTTATGGAATTTTGGTTAGGAGATCTTCATATGCCCAGATGTCAAGAAGGTATTATTGCAAATTATTCAGATATTTAAAAAATTATTTAGCAAATGTGAAAAGTCCATTGAACAGTGTTGAAAACAGATTTAAAAATTCAGATTCTAAGTTTTTAAAGCAATCGGATGTAAGATATTCTTTAAGGTAAGACATCTTTTTGTCAATACATATTGCATAAAAATGGAAATAGTTCCAAATACCCATTTTCAAAATGCTCCCTCCAAAACCTGAATTTCTTTTAAAAGGCACTTAGTTATTCCTTGTTGAGATGTCACTTTTGCCTGAAAGGAAGGGATTGAATATATTTTTTAAAGACAGTGGTTAGATAGCGTACTTCTAACAGACGCTTGTCATCACAGAAAATGTTGGAAAACTTGGAACTTAAGAAAAAAACCCTTAGCTTTAAGGTTGATAATCCTTCTATGAAATAGCTAGCAAGTATAAAATATTGTCATAACTATTACTGATCTCCTTGCAAGGTATTTTAAAGATTGACCGTATTTCCATGTCTTATTTTTATAAAATTAACCACACCAGTGACATCCTGAGCACTTCTGGCTTCAATCCCTTAGTGAGTGGGCTGGTCCATGCCTAAATTAGTGCAGGGGATGTATTTCTTTCTTTCTTTCTTTCTTTCTTTCTTTCTTTCTTTCTTTCTTTCTTTCTTAAAGATCTTATTTATTTATTTGACAGAAATCACAAGTAAACAGAGAGGCAGGCAGGGGGTGGGGGGCAGGGAAGCTGGCTCCCTGATGAACAGAGCGCCCAATGTGATGCTGGGCTGGATCCCAGGACCCTGAGATCATGACCTGAGTTGAAGGCAGAGGCTTTAACCCACTGAGCCACCCAGGCGCCCCAGGGGATGACTTTCACCTGCAGGAGGTCTTTCTGTAACCTTCTCGTGGAATCCATTCATTTCCCTAATACCCTTTGCCAAAGCAGCCATGGCATGGGTGGTTTGCCATAGAACATGTTGATTGAATCAATTATTTCCAACTTTCCTTTATGGGCTCACACACACAAAAGTAGTTCTTCATTGTTGAAAGAAAATCTAGCAAATGCCATAAGCTGAGACATGATTTAAAAAAAAAATCTATGCTTTAATACAACTTCGGAGAAAATCTACACGATGCAATTTGTTCTGTCCCTTGGTTCTTCGCATCTTCAGTCTGCTTTCTCTGCATCTCCTAGTGGCATTGACTTTCTGTAAATACACGTTAGTTTGCTACCATCTTCTTTTCGTATTACCTTAGACGCTTGCATCAGGGCAGGAAAACCAATTGGCATGTGGTCTTTCATAGTTTACGAAACGTGAATCACTAAGTATATTGAAGGTTGATAAAGTGGTGTTATGGGATGCTAAACATCGCTAAAAAATTGAAAGGTTGTTTTCACATTCTGAGCACTTGGTAACTAAATGTGGAGCTCACCATGACGGTCTCACGATCTGCTGCTAATAATTCAAGGTACAATGTCCACTTAGAGTAGGTGCTTTGTTAACTGTGGATGTGCACTGATGTTTTCATGTACTCAGCCTAATGACTTCACAGTTTTAACTGGCTCTTTGATGTATCTGATGATCATTGCTTATACCTCATAAGTGACTTTAATCAGAAGCCACCTGAATTAGAAGTGGCATCTGTGTCATTTACTTGTGATTCATTTAGACTTACATTTTTATTAGCTTCAGTCTGCACTTTAGTTGTGGAAATCATCTTTAGACACTTCTCAGTACTCTGAGGGTTCATCTCCTTAACTATTCATTGCCCATGAATCTTGAGTGGGCACATATGCAGGTGTCTCTAGGTAACACTGGGGGTGAGGACCTCCCACTTTTGCCCGTGGGACATGTAACTATCGGACCTGTGAACCCAGTGAGGATTCCAATGTCAGTCTGTAGATTAGGCACAAGTAATCCTTACTTTGCATGATCATGTGAGACCATAAAAATTACCATGTAAGCTGAAACCGTTCAAAGTGACTTTCATAATCAACTGGGAAAATTCCAGTTGTTCTGTGTTCTTAAAAATTTTGGTTAAACCACTGAAAGCTCTCTTACAGCCTGTTGTAAATGTGTTGGGAAATGAAGAAAAAAAAATCTAAAACTCTTATTTAGTGTGGTGTAGTTTAAAACATTATAAATATTGAGAATAAAAGTGTTTTGTTTCCCTGTAAAAAAGTAGTTTGAATAGCACTTGCCTTCTTTTCATTGTCTGAGACTTAGCATTTTTTCTATACAGTGATGACAAAAGTCCCAAGCCAACTGTCCACCGACAGCTGGGGGCTGTTCTGACATGGCCACTGTGGGGACGACTGGGTTCTCCGCTCCATGTCCCTCACACCCCTCCACCTGGCTGGCCTGTGCACGTCCTCATGCTGTGATTAGGAGAGAGAGGGGGAGTGCGCAAGTACTCTTCATACCTCTGCTTGTCTCATTTGTTACTGTCCCTGTGGCATTAAGCAGGTTACATGACCAAACTTGGAACCAGTGTAGGCAAGCCCTGCCAGAAGGGATGGATACAGGAAGATATGAATAATTAGACCCAGTAATGGAATCAGTCAAGTCCAGTAGGGAGCACTGTAAGTCCTGGCTATCCTTGTTTCCTGGCCACCATCTTAAGAAAGTTCCTTAATACCTCTGAACCTCAATTATTTGATGGTGACTTAGCCTGTGATATATTTCTTAAAATATTTTCTAAATTAAAAAAAAACATATACACAAATTTAAAAGGCACAATAGTGCTAAAGGACATAATAAAACAGAGATCTTAGCCCTCCTTCCCATTCTATCATATTCCCCAGGCATGGTCACTTTTTATCCTTCTTGTTGTCTCTGCTGACATCTTATCCATATTTTGAAATAATATTACATGTTTCCATCTATTGATTCATTAATTTTATTTATTTATTTATTTATATTATTATTTTTTAAAGATTTTATTTATTTGACAGAGATCACAAGTAGGCAGAGAGGCAGGCAGAGAGAGAGAGGAAGGGAAGCAGGCTCCCCGCTGAGCAAAGAGCCCGATGCTCGATCCAGGACCCTGAGATCATGACCTGAACCGAAGGCAGAGGTCCTGACCACTGAGCCACCCAGGCGCCCCTTGATTTTAGATATCATCTATTAATCTATTATTTTACCTCTCTTACATCCCTCTTTTCCCTCCCCTCATCCATCTAACATAGTTATATTACAATTTCAGGTTATATCCACATTTAGGGTCTTCTAAAGATTTACTGTTGAGCCAAGTTAGAATAGTATTATTACATTTTTTTCCTGTACATCTTCTGATTTTCCTGGGATTTCATCACCGTCTCATGTTTTCACCTATTCATTTATTCATTTATTTCATTGACTCTCTCATGAAGCCTTTCTACATCTTCCAACAGCTTTGTAAAATGACTTTCAAAACAATTTTCCACTTTCTCAAACACATCAGATAATATATTAGCCACATCTTATTCTTAGTAGTATCCATTACGAAGTCCAGGTGCTTGTGCCGTGCCGCCCCTCCCCCCCCAACCAAGTCTAAAATAAAATGTCCTGTTCCAGTTTGGATGGCTTGCTCTCAAGACCTTCTGCACTCTTGATGCCCTAGATCCTTATTTCGTCATCATCCTGAGGCTACCCATTACCTTTTCTTGTGCTGGTTCCGTTGTTACTGGATCCCTTCATTTACATCTTCATTTCATTAGGGCAGATTTGGAGTTTCTGATGAAAGGGCATACCCAAGGTTAAACTTTGGAGATGTGGTATGCTTAAAAATATTCTGCTCTCACACTTTATTAATCTTTTGGCAGTCTAGAATTCCAAAGTGAAAATCATTTTCCCTTCAAATTTGGAGGCACTCTTTTATTGTCTTCTCTTTTCTAGAGTTGCTGTTGAGATATCCAGTGGAGATTCCAATCCTTTGGACGTGAACTTTCTCTGCCTCTAGAGTTTGGAAATGATCTTATACCACAGGGAGGTCTTCTGCCATTTGTTTTAATGGGAACTTGGTGAGGTTTTTGCTGTCATTGTTTAAGTGGGCTCTATACCCAATTCGGGGCTTGAACTCACAACCCTGAGATCAAGAGTCACATGCTGTACTGCCTGAGCCAACTGGGCACCCCTTGGCAAGTATTTTCAATCTAGAGATGTGTGTCTTCCCATTTTGAGAAATTTCCTCAATATCATCTGCCTATATACTTTGTTTTATTTGTTCTTTCTCTGTGTAATTTTTATTACTTAAATATTGCATATCTTGGATCAATTTGATTAATTTATCTGTCCTCTATTTTCTATTGCTGCATCCTTCTGTTCTCTTTTCTAGAACATTTTCTCATATTTTTTTACAACCACTTTATTGAATTTTTTTCTACCTCCCCTATCTATATATTTTCTCTACTTCCAAGAGCTCTTATCCCCTGGTTGCTGTTTTTATAGGCATCCTTTTCTTGTAAAAAAAAAAAAAAAGTAGTATCTTCTTATTTCTCTAGAAAAGTAAATAATAATTTCAAAATACTTTACTTCTACCCTCTGCATGCATTTCTTTGAGTTCCTCTTCTGTTTGTCTTGGCCTCTGTCTTCTACAGGGAGATTTGCCTCAAGATCTGGTTCATCCTTGGCTGTACAGGTCCAGTTACAAGTGAGACACTGAACTGCTAATTGCACCTAAGTGGAGTTTGCTCCACTCATCATACCTGTTGGGTATGATGGTAGAAGGACGGGGTTGTTCTTTTTATTTCCTATGGGACCTCAAAGGTCTGCTTGTTTTCACTTGACAGAGTATAAATTGGTACAACTTTGGAAAATTTGATGTACAGATGACCTGTGTCTTATGCTGGTTCGACTCAGCGATTTTGTCTTTACAATGGTGCAAAAGTGATATGTATTCAGTAAAACCGTGCTTTATGTTTTGAATTTTGATCTTTTCCTGGGCTAGCAAAAGCTGAGGTTTCCAGTCGTCCAGTGATCACAAGGATAAACAGCTGATGCCATCCAACCATTTTGTTTTACACTTTCAGTACAGTATTCAGTAATTACATGATATATTCAATATATCTGTATTATAAAATGTGCTTTGTGTTAGATGATTTTGCCCAACTGTAGGCTAAGTGTTCTGAGCACATTAAAGATGGACTAACCTAAGCTGTGGTGTTCTATATATTAAGTGCATTGTCAACACCATATTTTCAACTTATGATGGTTTATTGGAATGCAACCATGTCATAAGTTGAGGAAGACCTGTTTTATTTTTTCCTCCTCTGTGGTGATGTCGTTTTTCTGGAGAAAGGTCACCCAATTGCTTGTTGTCTCTGAATCTAGGGGATGTCTGGTGCAGTTGCTCTAAATTGTTCCTTGTTTTCTCGCCTACATTGGTAAAGCTGGAGGTAGAGGGAGGAGAACTGGGGAGTCTAATTTTTCTTAGGTAGACATCTATATATTATAATTTATAAAGTAGTAATTAACACAAACAATGTAATATGTTTGTAATATGCACTATAATATTAATATTATTATGCCTATTAACCCCACACACCATTTAAGAGTCAGAACAAAAAGGAAAAAATAGAGTCAGAACTATAACTAATACCTTTACATTTTATCTATGTGCTCTTCTCCTAAACTTTACCCCTTCTTGCTCTAAGTGGTAACTCCAGGTCTAAATTTTGTATTTGTTTTCATCTTATTTTATTTAAAGAAGCAGTTGTTATCAGATATATAAATAACAATAAACAATGTATTGTCTAGCTTTGCTAAATTTTATGCTTAAAAAGTGGTATCAAGCTGTATGTTGTCCTCTGTGACTTTTCACTTTTCACTCAGTATTTTTACTGATTCATTTATCTTTTTGTTTGTAACCATATTTCATTCATTGTAGTGCTGTGTATTATTCCTTGTGTGATATACAAGTTTTATTGTATTTACTTTTAAAATTTTTAATTTAAATTCAATTAGCCAAGGTATAGTACATCATAAGTTTTTGATGTAATGTTCAATAATTCATTAGTGAAGTATAACACTCAGTGTTCGTCCTATCATGTGCCCTCTTTAATGCCCATTTCCCAGTTATCCCATCCCCCCCACCTCCCTTTCGACAACCCTCAGTTTGTTTTGTGGAGTCAAAAATCTCATATGGTTTGTCTCCCTCTCTGATTTCTTCTCATTCAGTTTTCTCTCCCTTCTCCTATTGTCCTCTGCACTATTCCTAATGTTCCACATATGAGTGAAACCATATGATAATTGTGTTTCTCTGATTGACTTATCTCACAGCACAATCCCCTTCAGTTCCATCCATCTTGTTGTAAATGGTAGCTATTCTTCCTTTCTGATGGCTGAGTAATATTCCATTGTATATATGAACCACATCTTCTTTATCCATTCATCAGCTGAAGGGTATCTTGGCTCCTTCCATAGTTCGGCTATTGTGAACATTGCTGCTATGAACATTGGGGCCCATGTGCCCCTTCTTTTCACTACATCTGTATCTTTGGGGTAAATACCAAGGAGTGCAATTGCTAGGTCTTGGGTAGCTCTACTTTTAACATCCCGAGGATCCTCCATACTGTTTTCCAAAGTGCCTGTACCAGCTTGCGTTCTCACCAACCGTATAAGAGGGTTCTCCTTTCTCCATATCTTCACCAAAATTTGTGGTTCCCTGTCCTGTTATTTTTAGCCATTCTGACTGGTGTAAGGTGGTATCTCGTTGTGGTTTTTGACTTGTATTTCCCTATTGGGAGGTGATGTGGAGCATTTATTCATTATTACAAATTTTAAATTGATTTTTCTGTAAATGGACATTTGGATTGTTTTCAGTTTTTTGTTATGACACGATGTTGTGTAAAACTTTCTTTTGCACATCTCCTGGTATACACGTGTGGAAGAGTTTTCCTTTGCTGTCATAACAAATTACCATAAATCTAGTGGCTTAAAACAACAGAAATTATGATCTTCTAGTTCTGTAGTTCAGAAATCCAACATGGGATTCATTGGGCCAAGAACAAGATGTTGGCAGGGCTGCTTTCCTTTCTGGAGGCTTTAGGGAAAAATCCGTGTTCTTGCCTTTTCCAACTCCTAGAGGCCTCTTTTCTGTCCCTGTACATCTTTATTTCAGAAATAGTACCTTGGCCTCAGAACCTTCTCACACTACTATTTCTCTGACCACATCTTCTGGGAAACGTTCCCTGCTCTAAAGTACTCCTGTGATTATATTGGGCTCACCCAGATAATCCAGGATAACTTCTTCATCTACAGGTCCTTAGCTTTAATCACATCTGCAAAGTCTCTTTTGCCTTTTAAGGGAGTATATTCATAGGTCCTGGGGATTAGGACACTATCATCTTTGGGGTGGGACCATTATTTTGTCTACCACAATGTGCAAGAATTTCTCTAAGGTGGATCCTGAGGAATGAGGTTGCTGCATCCTGGTGTATGTGTATTTTTACATGTCAGTTGCACTTAAGAAAATGACAGAACAGTTTTTCAAAATGGTTGTACCAATTTATACTTCTACTAGCAGCGTGTAGAAATTTCTGTATCCTTGTCAATACTTTGTCTGATTGGACTTCTTCCTTTTGGCCAATCTAGTGTCTGTACATCATCACAGGCTTAATGAGAGGTTCTCTCAATACTAATGATGGAGAGCATTGTTTCCTAGGTGATTGCCATATGTGCTCATTCTTCCATGAAAAATGCTTATCCATGACGTTTGGCCATTTTCCCCATTTTTCTACGGCTATCTTTAAAAAACAACTTACTTATAGGCATTCTTTTTGCATGTGAGATATTAATATCCTTTCTTTTATATGTGAAGGCAATCTTTTCCCCAGTTTTTTGCTTATCTTTCCACTTTCTTTATGGTGGCTGTTAAAGTTTGTCTCCAATCAACAGTTATTCCTAATTTCAATGTGGTAAATTTATCAACTTTTTCTTCCATTGTTACCACTTTTTTTCCTTATTTTACTATATTGGCAAGAATGCCCAACACAAAATTGGACATTATAGTGTTAGCAAAGATCTTTGTCTTGTTCCTGATTTTAAGGAAAATGATTCTTACTTTTCACCTCTAAAAATGTTATTGTTGTACTTTTGGGAGATGATCAACTTAAGGATATTCCCCTCTCTTTGGTGACAGTTTTTTATCATGAGTTGGTGTTGAATTTTATTCAGTGCTTTTCTGCATCTATTTAAATTATAGTATTATTTTAAGTTTTTAATATGTTATTTTGGCAACTTACATGTATGGGTTTTCTACTGTTAAACCATTCTTCTGTCCCTAAAGATAAACACCACTTGGTACAATTGGTTTTTTAGTCTTTTGGGTGAGATTTTGGCAAATGGGCTCATGAGTAAGAGTTCCACATAGTTTTTCCTTTTCATTCATTCTGTCTTTACCTGGTCTTGCCATTACAGTATACAGATTTTATACTGTTAGTTGGGGTATTTTGCCTTCTTTTCAATTCTCCAGAAGAGTTTGTATTAGATCAGAATGATTTGTTCTTTGGTAGTTGGTAGAGTTCACCTGTAATAACATTTGGGCCTAATGCTTTCTTTGTGGGATTATTTTAACTACTGATTTTATTTCTCCAGTGGTTATAAACTCTTCAGACTTTCTACTTCTTCTTGATTTCATTTTTTTTAAAGATTTTATTTATTTATTTATTTGACAGAGAGAGATCACAAGTAGACAGAGAGGCAAGCAGAGAGAGAGAGGAGGAAGCAGGCTCCCTGCTGAGCAGAGAGCCCGATGCGGGACTCGATCCCAGGACCCTGAGATCATGACCTGAGCCGAAGGCAGCGGCTTAACCCAGTGAGCCACCCAGGTGCCCTTTTGATTTCATTTTTATTAGGCTTAATTTTTCTAAGAATTTGTTTACCATGCCTTTGTTTTAAAATTTAAATACATCAAGTTGTTCATAATATTCAATCTTTTTAATATCTGCTATGTCTACATTTAAGTGCCCCTTTTCACTTTTATTACATTTTAATTGCAACTCATTTGTTCTTGATTAAGATAACCAAAGATTTTTCTATTATATTTTAGTTTTTGAAACAACTAGATTTTGGTTTTGGCAATCCTCTCTGTTGTATCTTTGTTTTCTCCTTAGTACATTCCTGCTCTTATTTTGTATTTTCCCTTTCATTCTATTTGGGTTCTTTTCTCTGACTTCTTAAACTGGATGCTTGTTAATTTCTTTCTTCTTTTCTACTACAAGAATTTAATACTTAAACTCCCTTAAAACAGTATTTTCTTTGTATCCTATAAATTTTTGCTTTTATATGTTCATTATCATTGACTTATAATTTAAAAAAAAAATCCCAGTGTGATTGTCTCTTTGGCTTGTGAATTATTTAAGAGTGTGATTCCTCATTTATATTTTTATTTCTGATTTTTATTTTAATTTCACTGTGGCCAGAAGACGAAGCTTGTATGACATTTATTCTTTAAAATTTGTTGGGGTATATTTTATAGCCTACAATATAGCTAATCTTTATAAATGTTCCCTGTGTGCTTGAAAAAAAATGTATATTCTAATTGCTAATTCTGTTATGTGATAGTGATTAACTGCATCATTCAATTCTTCTCTATTTTCACAAGTTTTTTTTTTCTTTGTCTGCTTGACCTGGAATAATTGACAGAGATAGTTTGAAATCTCCCAGTGTAATTACAGATTTTCAGTATCTCTCTATAGTTCTATTTTTTTGAACTTTGTATATTTTGAGGCTAATTTTTGGTGATACACGTTTAGTATAATTATTTCTTCCAGGTGAATGAAACATTATCAGTATATACTGATCTTCCTTGTCCCAAATAATGGTTTTGATTAGTATCTGTTTTGTTTGGTAAAAAAGATAACAATTCCAGGTTTTATTGTTCAGTACCTATGTTTTTGAATGTATGTTTACACCCAACTTTGCTGTTACCTTAAACTTTATTTTATTTTTTTAAAGTTTTATTTATTTAAATAATCTTTGCACTCAAAATGGGGTTCAAACTCACGACCCCAAAATCAAGAGTCACATGCTTTTCTGACTGAGACAACCAGGAGCCCTGTTACCTTATATTTTAGTAGGACTCTTTCAAACAATATATAGTGGAGTTTTTCTTTTTTAAAATCGAGTCTCACAATCTCTTTTAACTGGTGAGTGCATATGTGTGTGTGTGTGTGTGTGTGTGTATATTAAATATAAAAATTCATATATATGAATTATTGTCATATTTGGATTTGTTTATGCCATCCTAATTTATGTTTTCTGTGTTTCCTTCTTATGCTGTGCTCTTTGTTTTACTGTTTAAATTAATTTTTGTTTATTTTTTACTTATTTTTTTATCAGTTTGGGAATCTTTTTATTACTTAAAGAGAGCCTCTCTTTTTAAAATATTACCCTTGGATTTACCATGCATATTGAACCTTACCACATCTAAGTTTTTCAACATCTGAATAAGTCAACGACATAGTCTACCTTGACGTTGATCACCCATTTCCCCACTTAGATATTCTTGTTACATACTTCTGTCACTTTGTTCAGCTCACAAAATAAGTATTATTATTTATACTGACTACACATAGAGATAGCAATGGCTTGCCTCCATGTCTACTGATTTTTTTTGCTCAGAGTTCTCTTTTGCTTTCCCAACCTTTCTTCTAATTTCTAAAGTTCATTCTTTAGTAGTTTCTTTGGTTAATGTCTAAAGTTCATTCTTTAGTAGTTTCTTTGGTTAATGTCTTTTGAGAATAAATTCCATCTCTTCTTGTTTCTCTAAAAAACTTTTATTACTCTCATTCTTAAAACTTATTTCTCTTTACACATAATTTTATTTTATTTTATTTTTTTTAAAGATTTTATTTATTTATTTGATAGACAGAGATCACAAGTAGGCAGAGAGGCAGTCAGAGAGAGAGGAGGAAGCAGGCTCCCTGCTGAGCAGAGAGCCCAATGCGGGGCTCCATCCCAGGACCCTGGGATCATGACCTGAGTCGAAGGCAGAGGCTTTAACCCACTGAGCCACCCAGGCGCCCTGACACATAATTTTAATATGATAGTTATTTTCTCTTAGCACCTGAACATATTATTTTCTTTTTTTTAGCTGTGTTAATTTTTGTTGTCTCATAGGAGGCATCTCTCCTCTCTATGAGTGCTTTTAATATTGTCTTTTTCCTTAGAATTCATCAATTCCACTACATTTTTTTTTTCAAATCCTGCTTAGTATAACTATTTTTCTTATATTTGTGGATTTATCTCCATCCATTTGTCTTCATCTCACCTTCACATGGGGCCATGATTAGTCTGTCAACCTCAACCGAGGTGTTGACACTTTTGCTTCACCTACCCCAGGGCAACCATCTCAGGAATTTACTTACTGGAGTTTACTTAGTATTGTGGTTCTGTACTCAAGTTTCAGCTACCTCTTATTTTTCTTCCTCAGAAGGAGGTGCAAGGAAGGAAACTGAAGATTTCTCTCACTTTAGAGCAATCCCAAAATACATTAAGATATTGGTTATAGTTTATCCAGGCTCTAATTGCATTTCAGCAGGAGGTATCTTTTTATTATATCAAATCTGCCACACTGCTGGAAGCAAAAAGTCTCTTCTTATTGGGTCTTTGAACCAATTCCCCTGTTTCCCCATTCCCATCTCTGAGTAAGAATAATACCATCTGGAGTACCTAGAGCTTCCAATTCTTGCATATTTTCTTTCAGGACAACTTTTGTCAATATCTCCTCTGAGAATCCTTAGGTTTGGCTTTCTTTCACTCTCCTATGTCATTTAATCTTTCTCCATCTACTTTCAGTTTTCATATAATGCAGTTTGTGGTTGCATATGTCTTCTAGTTTTATCAAAGGTGGCATCTGTTTTTCTGTTTTTTATTCTTCTTTTTCTTTTAGGGTAATTTTAGAGAGGAAAAGTACATTACTCTGCCATTTTAAAAATGCTGCTTTAACTTACAAGTCCCCCCAAATTGATTGCTCACATAGTTTGAAAGAATTATTGTAGCCTCCATGTAGTTCATATTCCCAAAGAGTAATTTCTTTAACTTTGAGGTCCTTTCCAGTGAGAGGTGAATAGCTGGTCAAGTAAGAGGACATGTTTGGGATTTCATTGATGAGATTTTAAACATTAAGAATGGTGATCAACACTGGACACATCTAGGCGACCCACTGACACAGACCCATCAGGAGGGAAATGGAAACAAACATCTTTTTCTTTTCCATGGGGTTATTCTATAATTACTGTCTTCCTGAACTTTGTTTTTTCTTATTTCTAGAGAGAGCTGTGAATACAGACTATCATATTTTCATATTTCCTATAAATATTGATGCCTTTCATAAGTTCCTATTTCTTTCTCCAGGATTATGTGCCATTTATCCTTATCTCATTCTTGTACTTGACTTTGCCTCTTTGTGTCACTGCTTCTCCCTTATCCACAAGGGATTAGATCCTTAGTGTTGTTTTATTTGGATATTTCTCAGTGCTGTAACTCTCACAAATTATTTAAGAAATCTTTTGAAGACTTGAAAAAAAAATCTTAAATACCTTTAAACTTGAAATCCATCATTAAAAAATTAAATTTTAAGGAGTATTCCTGTTTTCAGCTCTTTGGATCTCCAGCCTAAGAAATAAGAAACTATATAAGCATCATTATATTTATACAAATATGGGAAACGGGCTCCCCACTAATAAAAGTATTTTCATGGATGTGATTTAATTTGAGTTCTTACAATTCTGAGGGAAAATTGCCAGCTTTGTTGGAGGTAGGATAGAGAGAGTTTTATAGTGAAATTATTTCAAGCTGGTGGTAAAAAAATAAAAATAAAAATAAAAATTTTAAAAAAAACCCACCTAATTCAAAACAACAAAAACGTCAACCATAAAGATGTACAACATTTTTCAGGAAGCCTTGTCCATCCTGAGCCAATGTTTTTATACCAAATAACAATCCTTTCATAATCACTGTTATTGAGAGACATCCCAAGGTTGCCAGATGGAAATATGTTAAATATGTTCTGAAATCCAATCTCACAGAATCCTAACATTCAAGCTCATTCATAGGAAGTCATTCGAAGGCAATGCAATTTTCATAAAATATGTCCGTCTAGGTAATCATGAATGCTGAATATTGTCAGGGTTTCTCAGGAATTTTCAGTCTTGTGGAAAACCTTTCCAACTGGACTTTTAACCACCAAGAAGAAATAACAATAATAACTCGAAATTTAAAATAAACAGTGCTGGAAAAATACTCTAACCCCCACCCCAAAAAGGCAGCAGCAGGAATTTAATGCTGCCTGTAATAGGACACAGGGATTTGAAAGCGAACGTAAATACCAGGCCTGGGACTGACTGCTGGGGTATGGCAGACAAGCATGGTGTATGAAGGATGGCTCTCCAGAAATGACCCAGCCAGGCCATCCCCCCTTTCTTCCAGTAATCTGTGCATGTGTAAGTGGCTTATCACTACATGTGCTGATTCTTGGCCAGACTTTGTACGAGCCCTGGGTATCTACCTCCTGGCAAACGTAAGGAAAAAAAAAATGGGCCAAGGAAAGACCATACCTGTGCACTGGGCACAGGTTCTGTCTGCAAAGCCTCCCTGGCTTGGAAATCCTTGAAAGAGTGGACAGAAAAAGAGGATTGGATCTAGGGTCTAATGGTTTCATGCAACAGTTGCCTTTTTACATTTTGCTTCCAAACAAAGTCTCCTGTAACAGAGCAGGGACTACAGCCCAACATAATTTTTTTTTTTGCCAAGTTGAATCTGTCAAAAAAATGACTCAGTGTTGAGGGGAGTGGGGTTTTCTGGCTTTTCCTCATGCAGCTGAGTCTTTTTTATTATGATACGTTAATCCTTCAAGTCATTTGATCTGCCCCAGGCAATATAAACAACATTTACAGCAAGTCTTGCACTCTATCCGTCATGTGCAAACGGCCTGCTTTTCCCATTGCCACATGAAAGTGAGAGATTCAAATGGGGTCATTCAGACTTTCTTGCTCCGAGACAATTAGACAGTGTCAGCTTCGCGCTTTGGCGTCACCCGTTCTCCGGGAGCATTCTAGAATGGCTCCGAGGGGGGAGGGATAGCTAGCTTGTTTCAATTCTCCCCACAGAGCAACAGGGAGAAGATTTGGGGTCATAGCTGAGCGCAAGGGGGGTGACAGCTCTGGCAAAGCCCTGGCGGAGGAAGGGGAGATGGGGAGACTTGGGGCCAAAAATTCACTCTCTTGTGGTGAAGTAGATTGTACTAGGTGTGACTTTGTCCTTTAAATATCTTGTTCAACAAATCTCTCCTAAGGATTTGCATTGCACAAGGTCATTCCTACTCTGTGTACACATATTTATGTTTTGACCATAACCGTCACTTTGGACCATTGGCTTGCACCAGTCACCCAAAAGACTTCCAATTTTAAGAAAGTTGGAGAGGGCCCCGTCCAATTCACCCAGTGACAGGCAGTGCGCGAGAGGGTGTGGGAAGGTTTGGAATGAACAGGTCATTACATTGCCTAGTGAATCACAGTAGAGACCTGGAAGAGAAGTCATTTATGATTGGTTACCAAAGCCCAAATCACAAGAAGCCAAACTCTAGGGTCTTTTCTTCAGTCAGCGTCTTACACTGAGATGCTGGTGGGAGTGTCAGTTGGTACAGCCTCTCCTGGAACCTGCTTGATAACATCTACAGCAGCTGAAAATGTGCATACTCTGTGACCCCGCTGTTGCCCTCTTAGTTATACCCCCAGCAGAAGCATTCACCGAAGACATACACTAGAACCTTCCTAGCAGCAAAAGCACAATGAGTAAACACACTGAGGCAGAGTCATACCCTGAAATACTAGACAGCACTGAGGACAAACACCCTAGAGCTTTATGCAGCAACACGGTTGGACCTCACAAATATAACAGTCAGAGAAACAAGCCAGACACCCACGAGTTCATATTACACATTCCACTTATATAAAAAGTTCAAACACAGGCCAAGGAATCCGTGAGCTAGAAATCAGACAAGACTTTCCCTTGGCAAGGGGGTGTGGTAGGGATTTGTGAGTGGGTGGGAGGTGTCACAGGGGAGCTTGTGTGGGTGCTCGTAACGTTCTATTTCTTGATTACAATGCTGGAGCCCTGAGTGTGTGCTCTCTGAAAATTCTTTGAGCTGAGTCCTTAGGAATCATTACCTTTTCTCCGTGT
This sequence comes from Lutra lutra, assembly GCF_902655055.1. Taxonomy (NCBI): domain Eukaryota; kingdom Metazoa; phylum Chordata; class Mammalia; order Carnivora; family Mustelidae; genus Lutra; species Lutra lutra. The sequence goes on from NC_062285.1 coordinate 93,295,063, forward strand.
ATGTTACACGAAAAGGCTGACTCTCAAACGTAGAGGCTTCCTTCCTCAGTTTTTCAAATCTAGAGAAATTTTCTCCGGCTCCCAAATGCAATTCAGAAATCAGCAGTTTCTTTTCTGGGTCCACAAGTTCCCACCCACTTCCCATCATCCCCACCCCAGATCCCATGCTATCATCCTAAAGTTTTTCAACAAATGTGCACAGGCAGGCACACACATATGCTTGCGTGTGTATGCACACACACACGTTTCCCTTTGCTTTCTCTTCCAAATGTGGGTTTTACCTTACATAATGTACATTTCTGTGCGTAGAGTACTCTAGTGGGAACTTAATATGCATTAATTCCTTTCATCCCGAATACCATCCTATAGGGCAGTCATAATTGTCTCCATATGAAGATATAAGACATATGTAGACATAATTGTCTACACTAGTAATTGTTACAGATGAAGAAACTGAGGCCCAGAGAGATTAAGTAACTTGACCCAAATCACAGAGCTAACCAGGTTTCATCGACTCCAGAGTCTTTGCTCTTTCCTTATACTAATGCTTCCTTCTCCTTAAGCAAGAAGAGAACTTGAGAACTATAGCATATTAAGGCAGAAATTATATAGTCCATCTGCTTCTTTTTATAGATGAGAAAACAGGGAGAAAATGACCGGGTCAAGGTCCCATGCTGGCGGCCATCATTTCATGTCTTAACTATTCACGATAAGAAATATGTAGGGAAGGGGCGCCTGGGTGGCTCAGTGGGTTAAAGCCTCTGCCTTTGGCTCAGGTCATGGTCTCAGGGTCCTGGGATCGAGCCCTGCATCGAGCTCTCCGCTCAGCGGGGAGCCTGCTTCCTCCTCTCTCCCTGCCTGCCTCTATCTGACTACTTGTAATCTCTGTCTATCAAATAAATACATAAATAAATCTTTAAAAAAAAAAGGAATATGTAGGGAAAAATAGACAAGTAGGAACAAAGTTGAAAGAACTGTGAAAGGAAAAAACAACATAGTGCGTTGGCATTATTAATTACGATTTTACAGTCTAACCTAACATTCCTTTGTTTTGCTTGAGGATGAAGCATCTTTCTTATACCCAGGCGAAATGGTTCTGCTTTGGGTCTTTGGAAGGTCCTCACATGCCACAAATAGCTGTGCACTTCGACCTCTTGGAATCTGGCCCTGAGTGCCTGCACAGCACAGCCCATCACCCCAAACTGAGCTCTTTCTCATGACTTGCTATGCTGATGACCTAGTGAACTGATTCTCCATATTTTCTTGCCCTTAGCTGGGGACAAAGGGTGACAGTCTGAGAAGGTCTGTGGTTCCTTCTACTGCTGACATTGAGGCAGGCACTGCGTCCGAGTGCAGGAAGAATTGGAGTGGCCGAAGCACCCAATTAGAGAGGAACACTTTTTTTTTACAAACTCGTCAAATCCTTTCTATGCATGAATGCAATAGATAGTGCATTAGAAAAAAAAAATCATTGTTATAGTCCCGAAAGTGCATTTAATTGCTTTATTTCATGTTCTAAAAAGTGGTTCCAGAGGGACTCATGGATTATTTTGTATTCACAAGCGTTGCACATGGTGGCCAAGGACTATTTTGTGACATTGAACAACTCCCATTACTGTTGAATTTGTGTAGACACACACACCTCTAGGCTTGAAATACATGAAACAAGTACCAATTCTTTACAATGACAGTTAATGCACACTGGATTGCCTAGAACTGGAAATAGTTTTATTTTATTTTAGTTTTTAAAGATTTTGTTTCTTTATTTGACAGAGAGAATGAGAGAACACAAGCAGGGGGAGAGGCAGGCAGAGGGAGGGGGAAGCAGGCTCCCTGCTGGGCTGAGAGCCTGATGATGATGCTGGGCTTAATCCCAGGACTCTGAGATCATGACCTGAGTGGAAAGCAGAGGCTTAACCCACTGAGCCACCCAGGCGCCCCGAATTATGTGTGTTTTTATTTTATTATTCATTTGGACATCACTGGCCATCAACAGAATACCCAATGTGAGCAATAATAAAGAAATTTAGTCTTTTGCTATTTTACTAATTTTCAGTCATATAAACTCCATTATATTTATACCTCCTGTTTAATTGTGTTGTTATAAAACAATATCAAATAGAAATACATTTGTTAAATAGAAAAAAATTATTGAGAAGTCTGTGAGCTTCACTTAAAAGTGTAAAATATTTATACATAGGTATAAGAGTATTTCTACTCTTGCTTTGGGCTCTGTAAAAGTTAAAGGCAGTTCTGAGCAGTTTTCTCTCACTTCTGTGCCCCAAAAGTCAGTGAGGAGCTTTGGCTCTTCCCAGGTGCCTCCTCTCTTGCCTGTTGGCACTGATTGGCTGTCAGTCAGCATTAAATCAAAGATGGTTGTTTTCCTTGTGTTGTAAGTCAGTGCTCATCTGTCTCTCTCTCTCTAAATCACGGGTCTCTTATTCGTTAGAGACTTCTCTAACGAGGAAGATTTCATAATGCTTTTCATCACCTCCTTCCTCTTTTAAACCAGCAGTATGAATAAAATGGATTAAAACAAGGGGCCTTGTGACTTTATTACTAGTCTATGTGAAGCCCTCTATGTTTTTTCCTTTCTCTGTTTCTCCTCTGCCCCCCCACTTCCTTTTTTCTTCCTGTTCTCCGTTTCCTCTTCCTCCTGCTTCTCTACCTCCATTTTAGTAAGAAAAGCCTTCACTTGGCACCCTATTATTGTGTCATTCACTTTTCTCTCCCCACCTTCCCTCTGCATCAGTAACTACTTTGCGCAAACCTAAGGTGTCAAAAAGATTTTTGAATCTGATTTTCTACCAGAATTCTTTAAATAGATCAACTCCTTTTATTCTCCAACACATTAAAACTCATTTGCACAAAAGAGAAATGGAAGGTTTTAAAATATAGTTGTCCCTGCGGTTTCCTCATAATTAACAAAGAATGTTATTTTAGTTAACAGCATTTTAAGTCCAGTAATGACAGAAGTTCTTCCTCTCACATAAATCTCATAGGGATAAATACAGAATCTGGAAACACTACTATTGCTATGTCTACTGGATTTTTAGATAAGAGTCTTATCTCAGTATTTTACCCTTCATTAATTTTCTATCTACTTGGCTTGTTCAGCAAGTGGATAGGAAGTGGGTTTCCTCTATCATGCTCAGATAAGCTACCCCTCATTTTTTGCTGTCTTACTGACCCCACATTTCCACAAATTACTCTGTGTTATGTGAGATGGTTGCCAAGAGAGGCAGTCTAGACTATAATTATAACTAAGATTTTTCTTGACTCTATAAATTTAATAGTTTATTTCTTGAAACCATCCTGTTTCTCCTTACTATGGCTCTATGAAAATAAACCACAAGCGACATTTTTTTCACTGTGGTTTCCTCAGGCATTGTGATCATCCTCATTTGGGGTGTTATGGTTTACAACGGTTCCAGATCCAGGTTGGGGGATGAAGGTGGGCGATAGAAAGTCTCATGGCTATAAGCCCCTTTCAGCAAATTCATAAAATTTATTTGACAGGAAGTGTGTCTTAGAAATTGTTGGGGCCAAATACCAAAGTCCTAGCATGTTCTCGTTTATAATTCAGTGGAACAATCTAGAAGCTCACAAGCACTGGGTGCTTTTTCAATGTCTTAACTTTGCCATGAGTTAGAAGTCATCTAAGATGAGTTCCACAATAAAGACTTCCATAAGGAAGGGTGGAGTTAAGATGTGCAGAGTTGCAGAATCCTTCCAGCGTTTTCTTTCTTCTTATTATTTTTTTTATAATTTTGAGCACTCACCACAGATGGTTAGGTAGCAATGCATCCCTTTGTTTCTCTCATCAGTTTGCAAACCACTATTGCTCACTGTTGTATCGTGAAGCCAGGGTCCTTAGAAGCTGTTTAGGAAATGAAAGGTCTGGGGCTAGCCCGTGATGTAATCTTGCTCCCAGTCCTGTTCAGTAATCTTAGGCTCTAACTCATTTTTGTTTGTAAACGATCACATTTTGTCATCTTGGGAGGTGTGACAAAGATTCTGTGCATGCTTATTTAACAGAACAGGAAGGCCTAGAGACTCTGACGCTGTGTAAATTTCAATTATGCAGAGCACGTCTTGTAATTTTAAGACTTTGGCTTTCAGCAAGCCTGGGTGCTGCCTCCTGTCCTCCACTGGAATAATAACAATAATAACAATGATGAGCACCGTGAAAGTTAATTATCCTTGCACTTATGCCAGTCACTAGGTTAAATGTGCCATATGAATTCTCTTATTTATTCCCTCCAACAACACCATGAGGTTCCTGTAAATCTCTCCATTTTAAAGACGGGGATGCTGAGGTGAAGAAAGGCTAAATAGCTTACTTAAGGTCTCCTAGCTAGAGAGAGATGGAAAAGAGTAATATAACTGCTCTCCCTCCAGGGCTCATGTTTTTAGTCTTCTCACCCTCCTGGGGCAAATAGGTCAGATCATCTATTATGAAGCTGCTGCAACCATCAAAAAAGACTCCAAGGTAGATTTTGTTGTCTTTTGAGTCCTAGTCATCCTTTCCAACTTTCCAGTTTGCTTGGCTCTCTCTGGTCGTAAAAAGACGTTGTGTTTATTGAAATGTGCCTCCAGAAGCCTTGTGAATGCAGCCAGCCCATCATGGATAAGAAGGAGTTAACAGGCTGACAGTCCTTCCTGTGTGGGTCCAGCCAGCAGCCATTCATCACAAATACCCCGCTTTGATCCTGACAGCTTTCCTTTCACTCAGGGGGAGCGGGGAGGGTCCGACATGGGGAAACAGGAAAGACTATAGAGAAAAGGGTCTTGTTTGTTTCCTGGGTGGATTGCCTCCTTTCTTGGCATGCCTCCAGAAAGCGAGTCTTTTCCTGCCCTAAAACTTCAGGGAAATAAATCTCTTTCCTGTAGAAGAGACCCGAGAGAGGCCCCAGGCCAGCAGTGTGAGACCCCATCAGTTCCAGCCGTGTAGTTGGTCAGGGTGGCCCATATGTGGCCTGCTGGTTTGCAGACCCTTAGTAGGGCAGGAGGGAGGGGGTGACAGTGCAACCAGGGGAAGAGAAGGGTGATGCCAGCAAGATGTCTGATCTCCAAGCCAGCAGCCAGGATGGGCAACCAGAGAGAAATAGGTGTCTTGGGACTGATCCTCTGGGGAGGGGCAATTCTGAGTGTATTTGTAGAGGGCACACTGAGAGATAAGCCTGGAGGAGATGAGGCACAGGACTCCAGAGTCCAGAACCTGAGAGAAGAGTAGGACATGTAATGGATGCAAGCCCAGGAGAAACAGCCCCAGCTCTAAGAGCAAGAGCAGGAGAGTTGGGGATGGGGGGTGGGTGTGAGATCCCTAGAGCGGACATAGGAGGTTTTCTGCAGCTCAGTATCCTTTGACTCTCATTTTTTTAAAAAAGATTTTATTTATTTATGAGAGAGAGAGCCAGAGAGAGAGTGTGAGAGCAGTGAAGGGGAGAGAGAGAGAGAGAGAGAGAGAGGCAGGGCTCCATCCCAGGACTCTGGGATCATAACCTGAGCAGAAGGCAGCCGATTAACTGAGCCACCTAGGAGCCCTGACTCTCATTCTTATAACTGTGTCCTGGTTTCTGTGCGTAGAATTTACCCCATGCACCTTGAACAAGGTCTCCTGCCTGCTAGCTCTAGCCAGCACAAGTAGTCCCGTTTGTCACAGGAACTGGTACAGGGACTGGTGAGGGTACACCAGGGCCGGTGAGAGACAAGGCAACTGCTGCTGGGATTTGAGGCTGGCACCCTTCTCCTTTGACTTGAAGTCGGGAAGAAGTAAATACTGAAGAGATTGAATCTGTTGGGACTGAGAGATGGAGGAAGGCCTCTGGTTTAGGTTTGATTATCGTTCATTGACCCTCCTCCCTGAACCTACTTCTCTGAGAGGAACATGCTTTTTCCCGGTGTCTGTGGCAGGCTTGGCCATGTGACTTGCCTGGGGGGTGCGCAGCCCTTAAGTTTGGGCTCCAGCATGTGACTTGCTTTGGCCCCTGAGATGTTAGCTGATGTAACCCAAGCAGGACATGAAGTGTGCTTGTGTGTTTGGCCCTGCTTGGGCCTTCTACTGCAGTCATAAGAAGACTCCCCAAGGCTAGTTGCGCCCCCTCAGCCCAATCTCAGGATGAGGCCCCCACCTGTGTGGAGGGGCCAAGTTCGACTGGACCCCCATGTGGAGCAGAGCCACCTGGAATCTAACTTGATTGCCCTCCGCCCAAAGGGGGTGAATATGTCCCGTTGGCATCAGCTGACCAGCAGATAGTTAAGAAAGAAATACCCTCTGATATTTTGTGGTTGCTGGGTCAGTAGCACGTTGTGATAACAGCTAACAGATACAGCCCTCTCTCAACACGAAGCCTATATGGCAGTGACAGGGCTAAGAGATCGAATGAGAGAAATCAAATGAGGGTTGTGGTGATGTCATTTCAACCCTGATCAAACTGTTCCTGGAGCCAGACTCCTTCTTGGACTTTCCCATTCTGTGAGCCAGTAGAACTCATGCCATCTCAGATCTGAGTTTTGTCCTTGGAAATAAGCTGTCATTGAACTGGATATGGACTAAATGCAAAAAGGATCTATATGTCCGTATAAGACAGACAGACTTAACCTAGGTACAGAGGTATATAGATAGGGATATCTGCTTATATGAAGAAGTAATTAGAAACTAACCAACAGGGGAGGAAGGCTTATGTTTAGTTTTGTGGGACATAGATTCTGAGATGGTATTTATGGGCAAGAGTGTTTGGAGGACCAGCACCTGTGAGAGAGTAACAGAATCAGCATAGAGCAAAGGGAGAAGTCGAATGGCAATGTATCTTGCACCAGAGACTTCAGGGGATCCCATGGGAAGCCCTGAAGTTGGGGTGGCCCTCTGACTTGTCCCCATGGATGTGAGGGAGCCAAACTTCGGGCCCACCCATGGACTAGCCATTGGATGTAGGTTGGCCTCAAAGAGGCATTTCACCATGGGTGAGGCAGCTTCCTTTAGCTGAGGGGAAGTGCTGAAGAGACTCGGCTAGTAGCCAAAACTCTGGCAGCTGGAAGGTGGAGTCTTGGTCCTGAAGGGAATGATTGGTTGTGTGGAGGATGGGGGGCGGCCTAAGACCCTAGGATCCGCTCCAAGAACCGGAACTTGTTACAGGGATGGGAATGGTTTCCGGTGGCAATTAACAGGTAAGAGAGAGTATGACCTCAGCACTCATTATTTGACCTACCTTTGCTTTGTATTATCAACAAGGGAGAAATAGTCAGCACATATGTATTTAAAACAGAGAGGGTACAAAAGGGCCCCAGATTCACATAATCAGAGAGACCATAGCAAAGACAACAGCAGTTCTGTTCCAGAAGAGACAGGAGAAACTTGTCATGAAAAGCCATGAAGCAATAGTAGACTATAAGCACCAGCTGATTCCTCAATCTACAGGTTCTTACGGTGATGGCATCTAGGAATAAAACTTTTCCACATACAAAGTGTCCCACAGGCCCCAAGGAAGAGACATTCAGTTCTTGCTAAGGGAACCAAGGATGCCCCTACAAATTTGGAGGAGGCCTCAGCTTCCAGAGCTGGCCTGGCACTCACCATGAGGGAAAATGGGATGAATCTCCCTTCAGCATCCTTTTCTCCCTTGGGATCTCCTCATTCTCCCCCGTTTCATCTTTCTGACTCATGTCCAGAGGCACCTAGGTGCCAGCTTCGAAGGTAGGGTGGGGAGCTCCTTTGCCTACAGCTCCTCTTGCTGAGAAATTCTGCTTCTGGACTTTTCGGCTCCCTTGTGTGAAAATGTGTTACTTACAATGCTGAAACTCTTTGGGCTGGAAGGGGTAGAAGCAGGGAAAGTAATAACATTGGCAACACGTCATAAATCCACAGAGACAGGGATGCTGAAAGTGGCAGAATCAAGGACCTTGGGAAACACACAAGGTCAGCGGGCAAGAGGGTCCTATTGTGCGACACTCAGGACTGTTTTCTCGATCCTGGTGTGCTGCATGGTACGGGGAGCATCTGGGAGCGACACCATTCAGACACTGGATTTCATGCGAGTTTAGTATTTCATGTTAATTGTTTTGACCTTTCCAGACATGGGCTAATATTGGTCCCCATTCTAGAACAACCTGTTTCCCTCTCCTCCACACGAAAGGCAAAGCTGTTGAGTGTTTCATCCTCACTTGGTCTGGATTTTTACCAGTTGTTTGTTTTAAGTGAAGTAGGATGCCTAAGTATGGAGAAATAAATTTTTTCTTTCTAGCTGTGCCTTTTTTGAGGCTGGGACTGGGAAATTAGGAGTTTGAGGGGGACAAGATATATTGTGAAAGGCGGAGGTATATAAAGATACAGAGTGAGAAAATGCATTTGATTTATAAAGGTAGGATTTGAGGTTTTCTTCTTCATCGGCGCACAAAACGACACCCATACTTTGGGTTTTAATGCTCACGTTTTGAATTATTTTTTAAAACAGTATTCTGTAATCATGGACCTTATTTAGAACAATGATTTACACTACACATCATGTTCTGCTAACAGCTCTAAAAATGGGATCACACCATGGTTTTTTTTTAAAAGGCCCACTTGTCCTGAGAAGGGCATTCGTTTATAGTTATTTGACTACGATACTGATAACTTTGAAAAGATTGCAAAAGCATAAAAGTTGTCGTAAGATAAACTTATTCTGAATTATCAATAATTGTTATGGAAATCCTGTGCTTCATGAGATTTTTGTATTTGATGAAATTCTCTCCTGGTAAGAAATCTTGGCTAACTTGGGACAGAAAAATCCTTCTCTCTCTCTCTCTTTTTAATTTTTTTAAAGCTCTGCCTAAAGAGTATCTACCCTAAAACTACAACACTGTTTCCTGGTGAAATACTAAAGCAGACCCCTAAAGGAAGAAATAAGACAGCAATGTCAGCTGTCACTGCTGGTATGTCTCAGTGAGGAAGGCCCTGGCCATTGCAATAAAGGGGGAAGAAAAAGTATAAAGACTGGAAATAAAGAGAGCACTATCTATATAGACAATCCAAGAAGTTCAAGTTAAATAACCATTAGAACTAAAAAAACAGCCCAGCAAGGTAGTCAGATATGAGAGATCTGGTGAACTGTGATGCTCAATTAGAAAATTTAAAGGGAAGAAAGACCCTATTCATAGAAGCAACAAAAACTGTAAAGGACATAGGAATAAGCCTAGCAATAAAAGGGTAAGACCCAAATGAAGAAAAGGAGAGGGTTTTACTAAAGACCATTCTAGAAACCCCAAATAAACTGAGAGTCCCATGTTCTTCAATATCGAGAAGATCAACCTGTCAGTTCAGTGGAATGCTAGTAAAACAAGAAGCAGTTCTGGCTTTCCCTGGCAGAGGGGGAAAGGTTTGGGCTTTAAAAAGGAGCACATGAGCCCCCAAATCTTTCGGGGGTGATGGCAGAGATGCCACATCAAAGGAGCCCAATCTAGCCCTGCTTGTACCAGAAATCACAACCCCATCCTCAGCACTCCTGTAGCAAACCCAGCAGGTGGCCAGTGAAGCCTGGAGGCCGTAGGATGCCTTCAGTGGTTCAGGAACCCAAATCCCGTCCCCTGATTCAACCACATTTTACTGGAGCTCTTAGGATCAGAACTGGCCCACAGATCTTGCATTTATTACAAGAAGGGAAAGGATATCAAGGAAGGAGAAAAAGGAAAAAAAAAAACAAAAAAACCCAAAAACATGTTGCTCTCTAGATAGGAAGATAGGACATTTGATTGGGAAAAATTATAAAGGAATGGTTTTGTTTCCTAAGCTGATATAGTGGACAAGATAAATTCTGATAGAAACATAAGGAAATTAATGTACTAACTTTCTTCTTTCCTCCAGATGTTATCCGCTGTGTTCAGAAACAATGTATAAATCGGTACTTCTTCTTTGTCCTTAATGAGATCATGAGATCCTTGAGAACATGTACAAGATGTCCTTGGTCTGGAAATGTTGATGGATGCTAAATGAATTTTGTTTATTTTATTTTTTAAAGATTATTTATTTGGGAAAGAGAGAACATGGGGGAGGGGGAGGGAAAGAGGGAATCCTAAGCAGGTCCCATGCCTGGCACGGAGCCCTATGTAGGGCTCTTTCTCACGACCCCACCATCAACACCTGAGCCGAAATCAAGAATCAACACTTAACCGAATGAGCCATCCAGGCACCCTTAATGCTAACGAATTTTCAAGTCTAAAGTGTCTGGAGACAGGACGTCCAAAGGATGGCCCCAAAATATTGATGGAATGAGTTATTATATTTATTCATGCACTCATAATTGTTTTTGAAAGGTCCAGGAGAACAGAGTAGATGCCAGGAAATTAGAAAAACGCAGTCACGATGCAAATCTTCAGAAGACTTAAGCTGAGCAGTCCTTTCAAATGCCTCTCCCTCACTGTCAGTTTGGGAGAGTTGGGAATAATTGTATAAAGCTGAGATATTAAAAGAGAGAGAGACACCCAGAAAGTTTAACAAAGCAATTTGAACTTGACTATGGGCCTATAATAAAGGGGTAAGGAGACTGGTCCACAGATGGTCACTGTACTTGGCTCCAGCACGTTGCCTGCCAGGACCCCACACAACTTCATTTATCAAATTCCTTGAGCTTAAAAGAGCAGTTGTGATGACTTCACTTTACCCCAGCCCGGAGCACAGCGCAAAACATCAAGGGGGAAACGCTGGGCTGCATCTCTCCAGAAGGAGCGAGGCCAGACAGTTTCGTGAGGTTCGATATCATTTTGAGTGATAAGGCGAGAGAAAGGCCAGAAGAGTCAGCAGTCTAGAAAAAGCTCCCGTACGTTTGGGAGTTCGGGAGACACCAAAAACACTGGCAAAGATCTAAGAAGTGACGCCGACAGGAAGGAAGAAAAGAAAACCGGTGCCAAGGAAAAATTCAAACCAACTCATCAGGGAAAACAGATTCATGTGTTCAGAGTCGACAGTAATCCGGAAAACCACAGTGACATGTGTGATGTCATGAGGACAGTGACAGCAAATTAGATATGTAATCAGTGTGTTGCTTCCTCGAGCCGCCTCATGTTCGCCTTGAAGTGCCAGCAGTCAGAGGGCAATATGGGGTCATGTTATTCCAGGGTCACTGTATGAGGACATGGACGCGTGTCTTGTCCCCTCTATTCTCCCTCCATCCTTCCACTCTCTTCGCCTTCAGCTCCGGCCTCCTCTTGAGAAATCTTTGAAGATATGGCGCCCCCTTGTCTTGCTGTTAGGGCATAGTGGTTTCTGGAATGCGACGGGGATGTCTGCAAACGTCTAGGAGCTTTTCTTCCCACTGCCCCTCTCCTGACCACCAGACTAGAAATTGGAAAGAAGCAGAACCACCTTTTCAATAATCTCCTTTCAGAAATCACATTCACGGCTGGATTTGCCCTGCGTTTGTGTACCAAGAACTTTACAAAGTGGAAATGGCTGAACTCATCTGGCAGGGCTGGCGTTCTGCAGACAGCCAGCTTCCAGATCCCGGAGGTGTGAGGGCTGGGTTCTCCCCGGCACGTTCTTTTCAATAAACATTCCCACACTTGGCCTTTTACTCCAGCCGCCCCGTCCCTGCCCTCCCAGCGCCTGGAGCTTTCCACCTTGGCTCTGGCTCCTCCAAGCTTGGGTTCAGCCTTCCAGTTCCAGGTTGACCTTGGCTGAGTGCCCCACATGGTCATTCTTCTCGTAAATGGAGAAAAGCGCAGGCCCAGCTTTCTGCACTTGGCCTCTCGGCAGGACTCTTTAGTATTTGAGGCCTCTGCAACCCCTGACTGACACAGAGCAAACGTGCGGGCACTTGCTTACCAGAAGTCTGTGTTTACTGAATTGGATTTGGCCTTTGTCGACCCTACTGCCGATTCCATGGTGAGGAAAGCTTGGAGCTGGGCCAGGTCTCAGGTCTATCCTGGGCGCTCTCTCTCTCTCTCTGACATGCTTAGTACACACTTCACTCCCTGCCCTGAAGGACAAAACCCTCACGGGTTGTTCTTTACCATCATTGCACCGCCAGGCATTTGACGGAAGATTGTTGTAAGCTGCATTTTCCTCTTCTGCAAAATAGACAGAATGAGATCACCCATCACTTAGGAAGGGTGTAAAGATTCAGGGAGAGAACGATTTAGCTCAGTGTTTGGCCATTTGAAATTACTGATTATTCATTAATCCAGCCAAATCAGATAACCCTGATAATGTAAGGAATACAGTGTGAGAGCAAATTCAGGAAATAAGTCAAGTTGGGAATCTCTGGTTTCTTCCTTGGGTCTGAACCTTATGGCAAAATTCTCCCACAATCCATGGGGTAGCAGGTCTCACCCACTGTCAGAGGGTAGTGGGCTGGGGACATTGATACACCTCTAGTCCTTAGCATCTGACAATCTGGGATTGGAGAGAGCTCTGCGATTTCTAGCTGTGGGACTCTAAAATCTTTGAGTTTTCGTTTCCTCATTGGTAAAATAAGGACCATATAAGGGAGTTGGCATGATGAAATGTTCCCAATGTTTGATAAATGCTTGGCAAGCCTGGTTTTGACTCCTAGTACCAGCATGTTCCTTGGTGCCGGCCAAAGATGCCCTCCCGGGTCCTGGTTTTTCACAGCTTCCCAACAAATGGAGTGAAACATGTGATCTCCACTTTCTATCTCCAGTCCCACCTCTTGGCTCCCCAGCTTTTCTTTCTTATCCAATCAATCCTTTACTTCCGGCTACCCCTGTTTGGGTATCTGCTTACGAGTTAAAAGTTCTAGGCCAATTTCACTCAGAGTCTTCCTTGACATTTTTCTTGAACAAAATCACTGATCTTGGATTCCCTGACCACACTCATCACCCATGTCAGGGATGAGACATGTATATGGCACATGCTGCCTCTACAACCTCCTGACTCCATGGCAGACTTCACTAATGGACCCGCCATGTTTTCCCAGGAGATGGGCCAGAGTCTCGGTCACTTTGCCGACATCATGCCTTTATATCTCTCTAGCCTTTATTTGTTCCATCTCTTGGACTTAGGAGTGTGTTGGTGTGATCCTTGCTTGTAGTCATCTGCTCTTCTCCTGTCTACTCCATTGTACTGAATATACATACATATGTCATTTTCAAGGGCTCTCCTACCGACCGTTAGTCTAACACTAAGAGTTAAGACAATAGCCCTTGCCTTTCAGCTATGACTAGGGTCTGTCATTGTAGATTATGTAATAAAACAAAACTATGTTTTATTATGCTTTTCCTCTTTCTAGTTAATCATAATACTTACCTGCAGCATTTAATAAGTATTCTTTAAAAACATGATATTTACTGACTGTGCATATAGTCTATCAAATTGATATACTTCTGTTTATTTAACAAGTTCCCTGGTGTTGGACCTGATGTTTGGCTGCTACTGGGATCTGGTTAGGATAATTCATACTGTAGTACATTTCTTGGTATCTGTGTGTGTGCCTATCTCTCCAATTATTTTCCTAGGGTGGGATTTCTAGAAATAGGAATCATCGTGTCAAATGGAAGAACAACTCTAAAGTTCTTGATACTATTGTCATGTTGTTTTCTGGAAATTATTTTTTATTTACATCACCCTCATTAGTGTGAAATAATAATACGAATCATCACTAATCCTTGTGGAGTTTGCTTTTGTGCCAGGCACAGTTCTAAGAACTTTACATACATTAATTCATTTCATCTTCACCAGACTCTTACTTTATTGCTGAGGAAACCAAAGCACAGAGTGGGTAGCTAAATTGCCCAAGGTCACACAACTGGTCTGGACGAAGACAGGACCTGACCCCATTCACCTGCCTTGCTCCCCTGAAATACTTTACTGTGGATTCAGTGACCTGGAGTACAATTGGATTTTTCTACTTAAACAAGGTTTAAAGAAAATCTACTTCTGCTGGCATGACCTAAATGCAGTCCTATCCAGAAGCAAGGAGGCCCAGGTGACATTGTTCCGTCCCTTGACCAAAACTAAGTCTTACTAAAAACTCCGAGTATTTGGTACCGAGTAACTGAACTATTTCTTACAACTTTACATTTGCGAAGGGATAAAGGGTCTTTATTAAAACAATGAAAGTATTTCTTCAAAACAATTTTATCTCTTTTCCAAGAGAACCCATCAGTGGTCTGAGGCAGCTAATGTTGGTCTGAGGCAGAATACATATGACTAGTAATTACAGCTCTGGAGCACAGGTGAGCAAAAATTGGTATTTTCTTTTCTTTTTTAACATTTAGTTATTTGAGAGAGAGAGAGAGTGTGCATGAGCAGGGGATGGGGTGGGGAGTGGACAGAAAGAGAAGGTGAGAGACACAGAAGAGCAGTCTCCTTGCTGAGCACTGAGCCGGAAGCGGGGCTCAATCCCAGGATCCCTGGTTCATGACCTGAGCTGAAACCAAGAAGTGGAAGCTTAACCCACTGAGCCACCCAGGTGCCCCAAGAGTTGGCATTTTCGAAACTCCAGACTGAGAGCAGCCCTACGGACTTCTGCTCCAAAAAAGGAGGAATTAATTCAAAGCAGCCCAAAATGTGTCAACTGAACTACACCACCACTTTAAGGCTATTACAAACAAAGATTCTAGATTTTTTTCCTTAAATTAAAAGTAATATTATGCAAACTTCAACATGATCAGGAAGGGTCCATGTTAGAACTTATGTTTCCCTCTTCCCAAAGTCAAAAGTTTAAAATCCCAAGTCACAGGGGTTCCTGACCAGTAAAGGGAAATTTTTTCTTCTCTTTCTGCATCTTAGGCAAATGGTTGGCTTAAATCTTTTATTCTTAAGTCTTTTTTAATCTTAAATCTTTTATTAAATCTTTTATTCCTGTGACTTCCCAAAATAGGTATGACCTGGGGGTTAGGGTTTCCAGATATAGCAAATAAAAATATAGGTTACCTAGCTAAACTTAAATTTCAGATGAACAATGAATAATTTTTTAGTGTAAGTATGTCCCATGCAATATTTGGGGTATGCTGATATGAAAAATTACTCTTTGTTTATCTGAAACTCACATTTAACTAGGTTTCTATACTTTATGAGCATTACACTGGGGGAGGTGGGGAAGGAAGGCTAAGCAAGTCCAGGGCAGAGAGAGGAGGAATGGGATTTAAAAAAATTTTTCTCTTTTTCTTCCTTTCAGATTGAAAAAAGAAACATGAACGGTGTCTGCTCTTGCTATTCATCGCTGTGGCCCCTCAGGGTTCTGGAATTGTTTGCTTCCTGACGGGCATGCTGCTTAGTGACTCAGGCTCTTCTCATGCTCAAGGGGAGCGTGCTGGAGGCATGGGGAGGGAAGGAAGGTCAAGGTGGTAGAAGGGATAATTAGAGGTCATCTGAAAATGGCCACAACCTTCTAAGCCCTGTCCCCTCCAGTCCCCTGCCCCACCCCTGCTTGTCTCCATCTTCACCTGCCCTCTGTGGAGATGGATCCTTTCTGAGAGTTTCTGAGACTCACAAGGGTGAAATCCGGAAGCCAGATCTTTAAAAATTCAAGCGTGAGCAACTCAGGAGACCCTGTGTAGACATCTCCTGGGAACTCTCCACAGCTCCAACGTTGAGGGTCAACTTTTCTTCAGTCTTCTCTGGGGGCAATACGCAGAGAATGGATGTGCCACCATGATTAGCACAATGGCTTGGCTCTGGGGTTTTCCATCAAGAAATTGATGCCAGGAAGGAGGTTTAGAAATGACTTGGGTGATAGCTTTCCCTCTCTGGAGAAAATCTTGCCCTTTTCTTGTGGTAGCAGAATTCAAATACAGACCTTAAAAATAATTAAGGTACAAAAAACCCCATTCAGACAATGCTGTTTATTTCTATAAAGGGGGTTAAATGATTTGCCCCTATTTTTTGGGCAGGTTAGCAGTTGAGGGAAGAAAGCAATCAAGCCCTGTTTGTCATCAGTGAGAGGACTTTTCTTTCTCTTTTTAAAAATCTTTATTTTCCAATTACTTATTTAATTAAAAATTAAAGTGCATTCACAGTTGGGAAAAATAGATGTGCTAGTCACAGGAAACATTTAAAATGGAAAAGAAATAGAAAGGTGAAAAAGAATTAGTACAAATCCATGCCCTAGAGATAATCACTGTTAACATTTTTTCTCTTTCCAATCTTTCTTTCTGTGTATGTATTTCATGATTGGGACATACTAATTATACAGCATTGTAGACTTTATCAACACCTTCTGGACATTTCTCGGAGCTAGCAAACATTTTTCTACAGGACTGACCCAACAATACCCTGCTGTTTGAATATATCAAGACTCATTTGATCATGCCCCCATTGATAAAATTTTAAGTTGCTTCCCGGTTTCCTCTCTTACAAATAATGCTTGCTCTCTTGATCTGTTATATCAGTGTTTGTGCATTTCTGATTATTACTTCGGACACATCCCTAAATGTAACGACTGTGGCCCTGCCACATTCTTTTGTAGGCAGTATTACCCCCTCCAGTCTTTGTTTTCCCAAAACTCTGTGGATTGGTCCTCTTCTCCGTGTGATTAGGATAATAGAAAATAAGACATCTCGTGGATTCCTGGGTTTTCTTTATTTTCCAGAGTACATGCTATTTTAACCATGCTTGGTTTTCCAGAATCTTGGGATCCCAGTAATGGAGCCCAATTACCATGATTCCCAATATTTCCTTGGCAAATATATTCTTAAGTCAACAAATATAACAAATATATTCCAAACAATAAGAACATATTTTTTGCCCTCATGGCCTTGCAACTTTGGCCCAGTCAGTCTCCTCCCTCCCTGCTCATGATGCATCTAACTAGATAGTGAGAATGGGGACTTTGTTACCTCAGAAGCCATGAGTGGTGAATCTCAGTGCTTCTGGTGGGAACTCCAATGGTGGTGAGGACAGTGGTAGATGGGGAGGGATGAGGAGAATTCTGTGGAAGCGAATGCCAAGCTCAGCCCTTTTCTTCTGCTCTCTTTTTTCTCCTCTGGGTCACAAGCAATGAACTGCCTGCTCCTCTTCACACTGCCCCTACCTGTTGCCTCAGACAGGTATCCTCGACATCACCTCATCCCAGTCTGATATGAGGAAAAATGGAAGCCAGCCTTACACTTTTTTTTTTAAAGATTTTATTTATTTGACAGAGAGATCACAAGTAGGCAGAGAGGCAGGCAGAGAGAGAGGAGGAAGCAGGCTCCCCGCTGAGCAGAGAGCCCTTTGCGGGGCTCGATCCCAGGACCCTGTGATCATGACCCAAGACGAAGGCAGAGGCTTTAACCCACTGAGCCACCCAGGCACCCCCAGCCTTACACTTTATTCTTTCCTCTCTGAGGAGACGGACTGTGCTGGTTTTGTAAGAGTTTGTACCTCTACCAAAGACATGAAACAGAGAAGCCATAAGAAGCCTTCCTCCTCAACCCTATTGACCTCATTTTTGCTTAGATCCCCTAAGCAAGGAGAAAAGCTCCCTGAGGAATCGTAGTGGGGTTCTGGAGACATGAAGGCCTGAGGGTGAATGCAAGGGGAACTGCCTGAGGGTGCATGTTTAGGGGAACTTTCCTCACAGAAGCTCCCAGGCAAGGCGCAGTGTGGGGCCAAGAGAGGGCAACACAAGGGGCAGGAGAAGGGATGGAAATTTCAGACACTGGCAGTCTGAGAGGAGAGGAAGTTACTTCCAGAACTCAGCAGGGGCGAGAGAGATAGTACTGGATGATTACTGCAGTTATTACCTAAGGGATAGGAGGAAGACACTGCCCAGCCGCCTTGGGGCATGGAAATGCCAGGCACTGCCTGGAAATGACAGACTTGAGTGAGAACTGGAAGAGGGTGACAATGAGAAAAATGAAGATGAAGATGGTCAATGTTAGCTGAGTTTTCTAAGTGCCAGGCCGTGTGCCAGGACAATAGATTAGAGGCCTGACCTGCCAACCTCATCACTGCTCTGGGCAGTGGACGGTGTTGTTGTTTGGAGATGAGACCGTTGAGGCCCAGAGATCCAAACAAGCTTGCCTAAGGCTATCGGCTGGTCATTGCAAGGAAAGACCTCACCTTACCTGAACTCTCTCTAAGACCCACACGCAGTGTCCTACCACTGCATTCGATTCAGCAGACCCACACAAAGCACCAACTCTGAGCCAGGCCCCACAGGGGCGTACAAAAATGAGAATGACATCACCCCTAATTTTCACAAGCTTCTAGTCCAGTGATGCTTCCAGAAGACCTCACGTCTCTTTCTTCATTGCATTGAGTCCATTCCCTCTGACGCCAAAGATCCTTCTGAGGACTTGAGAGCCCCGTCCTTTGTTTCTCTCAGCTGGGTCACTGTCTTCTCCAAGGAGGCTCCGGGTCCCTTATCACCCGGTCAGTCGGTGGCCTTCTTGCCTTTCCTGAAGGCAGGGTGAAGACGAGGCAAGAGCCCAGGGCACTGCCGGGTGCCTTTCAGTGCAAGTCTTGCTCTGGTTTTACGTGAAGGGAGAGCTTTAAATTCCATCTGTGAACGTCTCTGGGCGCCTTGGCAGGTTTTGCCTTCCTGCTTTGCCATTAGTACCAAGGGCAGGACGGACAGCTCGCTTGGCCTATGGTTTTCATTCTTTGACTATCAACCCAAAGAACGTCCCAGCCCCATTTCACTGCTGAAGTCTCCCTGACACTGTGGCACCCCACCACCCATCACCCCTTCCCCAGCTTCTGCACCTGGATCATTTTGCAGATGGAGGGAGGTCCACGCAGTTGACTGTTTCTCTGTCTCAGCTGTTCATGCCGGTGCCCCCCACACGCCCCCGCCAGCAGCCCCCACAAGCAGAGGGGAGGATCTCGGCTGTCTCCTTTGCTTTCCATGGCATTTCCAAGTGCCTTTGAGGCTTCATCACTTACACGTTTAAATTGCACTGTCATTTTGTGGTCCGGTTCTCAACGCGGTCATCTGTGTTCTGATTTCATCTCACTCTAGGGCCAGGATGTACAAGCCTTATTTAATTTTTTTTTCTATTTTGGCTCAAGACAGCTTTTCGCTTATTGTTCACGTCAGTGGGTATCTGGAATGCTGCGGCTTTGACTTTCAAACATGGTTAAATGGAAGCCAGGGTACTTTTACAGTGGCTCTCCCAGACCAGGCTCTGGAAGAAGAGCTGTAGGACAGAGATGACCATGTCACTGGTTACAAACAAGTTCAAGTCTCTGCTTCAGAGCTGGAGAAGGCAGGTTTGAGAAGACTTGAGAGGAAGGGAGATCCCTCCCCGCAGTATGGATTCTACCCCAGATGCAAGGGGAAAGTCTCTGGGAATTCCCTGGGATCGGCACTCTGCCTGAAACGTTTCCAAGAGACGTTATCTCAGTACATTCCATTTTAATAAAGAACATTTAAGAAGACAGCATCTGGGCAGCATGTGCAGCCTACGGAACTGGTGTAGGTAAAAAGAATTCTTTCTGCCTAGGCTAAATCCACAACCACTTGGCCAACAGGGATTTGTTGCCACCAAGTCTTCTGTCTTCGTGGGACAAGGCTCAAGTGGACTGGTGAGGATCCCACCTCTGTGCTGGGTCCCAGGAGCGGGGCTGCTGGGCCGTTGCAGGTTGGTTCCACAGAGGACGTCTTCTCCATGCTGTGGTCAGCCTCTGGGCATGATGGCACCATGAGGGTCATCTCTGCTGGCCCGAGGATGAATTTCCTCCAGGCACTGGAAATGCTGTTGCAGGGTCCACAATATCCAGGCTTCCCCTGGTTCTCTACGTTCTTGTCACATGATGGTGGGGTTACCTTCAAGATTTCCTTAGAACTTTGGAACAAACATTAACCCCTCAAAACAAGAACCCATCACTAAACCTGCTACCTATCTGTTTTTCTATTTGGACAAGGTATATTATTATTCCTCTTCCCCCCCTTTCCCCCCCCGCCAAACTCCTTACCAAAAAGAAAGGTGATAACCATCTTCTCTGTTTGAGGAAGCACACCAGCTGCTGAGAAAAATCCCTTTTTTACTGGGAAAAAATGTATCCTGGTTTGGAAGATCAGAGACCCAAATTTTTGTCTTTCTCTTCTTCTTCTTCTTCTTTTTTTTTTTTAAATCAAGAAGACGTATATCCTGGCTAAGTTTCTAACTTTATCTGAAGTTCCCCCCCCCCCCATTACAAAGTAAGAGGTTGGACCCAGGGATTCCTTTACAAGATCTTTTTTCCATTCTAAATGCCAAAGCAGCTTTTCTGAATAGTGTCTGCAAAGGTAATAACACCTGGCTTACCTAGACTTCCTTTCCCTTTAGAGACACAGAACAGGCTTCCAACAGTGGTACAACTTTTTGCTTCATGCATTGTCCCTTTATGCTGCTTCATCCAACTGACAATTAGCTAACACCAGACAGCTGAACTTCTTAAATCCTGCGAGCTACGGCTAGGATTTTGTTTTTTAAACGCACTCCAGTTTCATAATAACTAACGGTACTGAGTACGTACTTTATCCCCGGTATTCTCAGCCTTTAGAAGTAAAAGCAGGTGAGTTAATCCTCACAAATAGCTTAGGAGGTCCATTCTATTACTTATTCCCATTTTACAGGTAAGGCAACCAGGACAGAAAGCAGGTTAAATAGCTTGCCAAAGGTCCCATAACAATGTGGTAGACAACCGGTGCGTGCTGGCTAACCCCTGAGCCAGGCTAATACTTGCATCCACGTAAAAGGTGGTATGTTTTGTTTTGTTTTGTTTTCCCCACAGCCTCAACTCTTTTAGGATCTGTTTTCTTTCTTTCTTTTTAAAAAAGATTTTATTTATTTATTTGTCAGGGAGAGAGAGAGCACGTGTGCGCACAAGCAGGGGGAGAGGAAGGCAAAGGGAGAGGAAAAAGCAGGCTCCCCGGGACCCTGGGATCATGACCTGGGCAGAAGGCAGATGCTTACTGACTGAACCATCTAGCCATCCCCTAGGATCTGTTCTTCAGGCACAGTATATTTCCCATATGTTGAAGCCTAGGGCTTACCTACACGTCTTCGTGATATGATCTGACTCTAGTGATATGCAACCCTACCTAACACCACACTAGATACCAAAGCCTAGAATGAATGAGCTGGACATTTGAGATACTGGAGAGAACCACAGAAAGAGATGATCACCACCGTGGTGGGTGTTGATTTGGAAAGCTGACTTAGGGTATAAAAAGATGCTGGTCGTTTCCCGGAGCTCCTGTGAGTAACCTCCTGCTTTAGGCCGGTAAAAGGCACTGAGCGTCTCTTGTCTCCATGATTGAGAACTATTGCCTGGTTCCTGTGAGCGAATCCAACTGGTGGACGTCCTGTGGCAACGAAAGGATATGGCTCCAGCTGGAGTCTCTCCTCCTGCTGCTGTACTCAGCTCATCCTGGTTTAACCAGAGACAAAAACCCCACCATCTCAAAGTGTTTTCCTCAAGCTCAGGAACACCTCATTTTAAAGAAATGCTTGTGGCACCTAGCATTTTGCCTAGCCCATGATAAGCGCTCAAAAGTATTTGTTACTTCCTGCCAAAAGAGATCAATTCAGCAGTGATTTTTCACTTTTCCAAAAGACTCACCATGGGGTGCCTTTAAATGGCCAGCTCCCCTAGTGCATTTAAAATGCGACTTGATTTATAGGAATTCAACGTACAGGGCTCTGCAAGGCCACATCAATCGTGTAAACTGAGATGCATGTGCTGCTGGGTTCCCACTGACCGAGCCTGTTGGCAGCTCTCCTCCACCAGCTTGGAATGCACACAAACCCCGGGTCTGCTCTCCCTCCTTTTATCACAAAGGAGCTCATTTTGTGAATGAACAGCCCCTGCCAGCGGGCCAATGGTATTCCCAGTGACCTTTGCCAGGGATTGGATTCCCGCCCAGCAGGGAGACAGGGCCCAAGGAAAAGGTGAGTTCATTGATTGCCACAGCCTGCTGGGCTGAGGTCTGCGGAGGAAAGGGCTTGGAGACTTTGCCTTTCTCCCCAATCACCTCTGAGAAGTTTCCTTTCCCGCCTGCATCTCTTTCTGTCTCCTTTGTAAGGGGCCTGTTGGATTCTGTTCAGCAGGGAAGTCTTCCTGCTTCTGTGGCTTGGCTCCTGCTTTTTCTTTTCTTTCTTTCCTTTTTTTTTTTTTTTTTTTTTTGAGTTGGGACTAACGATCCCTAGTTTCGCCATGCTGTGTCCCAATAGCGATTCTGGGGTCCTCAGGAGCTTCTGCCCCTTCCTCCCCCCACCTCCTCCCCTCCCTTCTCCTCCCCCTCCTCCTCCTCCTCCTCCTAACCAGGGCTTTTTCAGTTTGATGTTTTTAGGTATCAAAGGAAGGTCTCCAGGAACCCTGCAACTAAAGACTTTAATGAGGACCATGCCCGAAAAATCCCGGCTGCCAAAGACATGATGATGATTTATGTCGCTCACTCACTCCCTAACAGCAAGAGGACTATTTGTAAAAATAAAAAAGCTGCTCATATGGAATTAAACAAGAGCATAGCTGCTTCCTTCCAGACCCTGGGAGCTTAACAAAGAGCATCCACACTCCAGGGCCCGCAGCACATGGCCCGGGGCCGACTGTCTTCCTGTCACAGAAAGCTCAGGCGCCTTCGCTCAGGCAGCGACTCCCCCTCCCTGCGGGTGGACCCCCAAAGGCACATTCCCAAGGAAGCCCAAATTTGTGTCAGGCACAGAAGGGTTGATGCAGCTGGAGGGGCAGGGGCAAGGTGTTTAGGGACCCTCTTTGTTCCTGGTGTCCCAGAGGGAAGTGACTCATGGACACCAACTGGGTTCTGGCCTGGCTCCCTGAAAAGAGGCTGCAGGGAAGGGAGACATTCTAATGCCTGTTTCCTCCTGTTGATGGAGGCCACCTTTACTGCTGTGAGCAGTACGGAAGTGAAGCACAGGAAGCGTGTCCCGCTGGGCTGACCCATGCTCATTATTATTACTGTTCTCTACTGTGGCTGCCATGACACATGGTGCCACTCAGACCTCCTGCTGTGGCGACAGTGATGAATTGAGGGACTGCTCTGTGTTCTGGCAAAGCAACCATCAGTCAGGTGCAGCCACGAGAGGGGACCCAGGGGATGGCACAAGAAAACGAAGTTGATTGTACTCGAGGGACCTGGGGGGGTGAGCTGTGTGGCAAGCAAAGTCACAGGGGAGGAGTCAGGTCCTAGGCAAGTGACAGAAGGCCCATCCTAGGGGAAAGTCTAGGCTATAACATTTATTGGGATTTCTGCGGGGTAAAGCAAGGCAGGGCAGAGAAGACAGTTTAAGATTTGCTCTTAAAAAAATTTTCGGTGGATGCTGGGCTGTAGAGTGCTCCCTAGTTGCCTGGTACCTGGTCCTCGGATCATTTAGGCAGAGGATTATTGCTTCCCTCCCTCCAGAGCAGCTCAGGCCAGAGAAACAAAGTTGCACTCAGGATTGGTTAGTTTGCATCTCAAAGAAACACATGCTCCTGGCTCCCAGGCACATTATCTCAGAACTGGCTAGCCCCTAGAGGAGCAGTCTCACTCTGGCCAGAAAAGGTTTTTCAAAATGTCAAAACATTATCATATACAGAAAATAAGAAATAAAGGCAGAGATGGGATTTGTGGTTATCAGAGGCAGGAGCTGGGGGGAAGAGGAATTGGAGGAGGGCAGACCAATCAATCAACCAATCAACCAACAAACCGTGTGTGTGTGTGTGTGCATGTGTTCACAATACATGGCCCCAGCTGCTGTGATAACCTATGTTTGCATCATGCTTGGCCACACTTCCCATGGGTGGTTGCAAGGCACTGATAGACCCAGGCGGGGATGCCCACATGTGCTCCTTCTTGAGAAGACCTGCAGTTCCTCTGTCAGCATTAGCTCAAGGCCTTTAATGTGGATCTGTTTCTGGGAACTGAACTGGTGCCCAAGAATCTCCTATCCCTCACGGGGGTCAGAATCATGAGGCTCTCATGAGGGTTCTCCCCCTGCCTTTTCTGCTTACCACCCACCTACCCCCCCCAACCTGTTCTCTCCTACAGATGTTCCCCTCAATAACAACAATCCTTCTCTGTGTGTCTAAATCTCTCTTTTGGTGCCTGCTTCAGGGGACCTGAACTAACACATGTAATAATTAGGCTTTCCATCATTCTATGTTGTACTAGTACTCATAACTTTTCTGATGCACAGACATTTGTTGGCTCTTTTACTTCATCACTTAACCTTGAATAAGAACATTGACTAGATACGCCATGAGTATTTGATGCTGAAGACACAGTGATGTTTCCTCTCCATTACGGATTGAATGTTTGTGCCCCACTCACCCTCCCAAATTTCTCTGCTGAAACCTAATCCCCGATGTGATGGTATTGAGAGGTGGAACCCTCATGACTGAAATTAATGCCCTTATAAAAGAGACCTTAGGATGCTCCCTTGCTCCTTCTGCCATTTGAGGACACAGTAACAAGATGGCCGCCTATGAAACAGGAAGTGGGTCCTTACCAGACACTGAATCTGAGAACACTTTGATCTTGGACTTCCCAACCACCTCCATGATCTTGGACTTCCCAACTTCCAGAACCATGAGAAATAAAGTTCTATTGTTCATAAGCCACCCAGTATAAGGAATTTTGTTATAGCAGCCTAAATGGACTAGATACTCTCACTGATGGACTGGCAAGATGGGGTACACAAATAAAGATGCACACAAATAATAATAATAATATGGTTAATATTCAAATGGAGGAATATACAAATCCACAAGAGGAAGTGTTTTACTCTACCAGTGTTGGAAAGTGGAGTTAGACAAGGAAGGCTTCATTAATGAAGTATACTTGAATTCTGGAAAAAGATACACATTCCACCTTCTCACCTCCTATCTGCAAAGTGACCCAAACAATAAATTAAAAGGAAGAACAGGAGACCATAAGAGCTGTAACATCACACCATCTGAAAGGCTTTCCCCCCCTTCTGTTTCACTGCCTCTTACAATGGCTGTTTAAGTACCAGCAATTATCCCACAGATTTGAGACATACTCTACCTCACCAAATGGAAAGAAACACAAATGTCATGAACTTGTCCATGTTGGAAGACAACTGTCATAGAAGCAAGTTAGTCTGAGAGGCCATCCTAGAGGCCTGGCAAGCACATGAGATGTGCATGGAGATGCTACTGGACCCCAGTTGGGGCTCAACCTGACCCTAGATTCAGCTTCCACAGGTAAATGGGGGTCTGTTGTGGGCTGGATTGTGTCTCCTACAAAAACTCATATGTTGACATTCTAATCCCAAGTGCCTCAGAATGTGACTGTATTTGAAGTTGGGGTCTTAAGAGGTTTAATCAAGTTAAAGTAGTCATTAAGGTGGGCCCTAATTCAGCATGACTTGTGTCATCATGAGAAGAGGAAATTTGGGTAGAGAGACATGCGGAGAGTGAAGACACACTGAGGGGAGATGGCCCTCTATAAGCCAAGGAGAGAGGCCTGGAGCAGATCCTTCACTCATGGCCCGCAGAAGTAACCAACCTTGCTAGCACCTTGATCTTGGTTGTCTAACCCCCAGAACTATGAGAAAATAAAATTTTTGTTGTTTAAGATTCCCAGTCTATGATACTTTTATGGTAGCCCATGCAGGCTACTATAAGACTCCTCTTTCTCCCCTTCCTTGGGGATAAGATCTGGGCCCCATTCTGCTCCCAGACTTAATGGAGTGGTGAGTGGGGAATCCCAGAGACCTGGGGATTAACCTTTGACCACAGGAGGGAGAGCCGGGGAAGTGAGGCCCGAGATAAAGCAGAAAGCCAGGCTTACCACAATGAGCACTTGGTCATGCAGAATGAGGAAGAATTGACCAAAGAACACCGGTCCCAGAAGCCTCAAAGGCAGAAAATGGGAAAGATACTCTTTTGTCCCTTTGAATTGAAGGCACCAATGTTATTGGAAAGCAAGACAAATTATTTCATGGGACCAAAAATAAAGCTGGGCCATCTGATAAGAGTCAGGGTAGATCGATCACACTGCGGTCCAAAAGGAAGAAAAATGAGGAGAGAAGAGGGGCATGCCTGGGGACTAGAACCGAAATAGCAACTCATACGAAGCCTTTGTTTTGGCCCCTGAGAAACTCGAAATGGGAATTCCTGAGAAAAGGCCAGGTGATACCTCAAACTTACATCTGACATTGCTGGAAAGGAAGGCTTCATTGGCCCTGGGTCAGAACCAAGAAACATGAGGAGTTTTAACTTGGAGGGTGTGATGTGACAATCCAGTCACTTTCCTGGGGCAAATCAAGTCAGACTATGACAGATACTACATTATAGCAAATTGTGTCCGTTGGGGAGCTAACCAGTGCCCTAGGCAGGGTCTGCAATATCTTAATGCCCAAATCATCTCCCTAAAGTAAAACATTTCATGAAATTGCCATAGCTACCCTGGTGTTTTTTGACATACTGAGGTGTAGTTTCCTGCTAAAACATTTTTTTTTTTCATTTTTATGTAGACAACAGAAATGTGTGGGGTTACTAAGGATAACTCTCCCCACCCAAACATACACTCTTAATGGATGTACTTTTTTTTTTTTTTTTTGAGAGAGGACATGAGTGCTATTGGTGGGCAGGGTCAGGGGAGGTGGTAGTAGGAGAGAGCATCTTAAGCAGGCTCCACAGCCAAAGCACAGCCCTGTGGGGTGCTTGATCTCAGGACCCAGAGATCATGACCTGAGCAGAAATCAAGAGTCTGATGCTTAACTGACTGAGCCACACAGGCATCCACCTCTTTTTAATGTTTCTGAGGTGAGACCAAAGTGCCCAGTGTATCTCACTTGACTTTAGGTCTCTTTCAACCTGACTTGTGGAGCTCCACCTACCCACTGACCCCAGTGCCCATGCTTGTAAGGGTAGAACAAGAAGCAAACAGTGAAAGAGAGGAGAGTACTAGGGTTTAAATTACACAATAAGTGAGGCACCTGGGTGGCAGTTGGTTAAATTTCCCACTCTTGATTTTGACTCAGGTCACGATCTCAGGGTCATGAGATCGACAGGCTCTATGCTCAACATGGAGTCTGCTTGAGACTCTGTCTTCTTCTGACCCTGCCGCTCATGCACTTGCTTGCTCTCTTTCTCTCTCTCTCAAATAAATAAATAAAATAAAAAATAAATAAATAAAATAATAAATAAATAAATAAATTAAAAAATAAAAATAAAATAAAATATTTTAAATAAAGAAATATTTTAAATAAAGCCTGCCCCGGGGTTAAGGGAAGCAATTCAGAGAGAATCCACACCAGCAGTGAGAAGGGCAGATAGTAGGAGATGAGGTTAGAACATAGAGGTCTACCTCAGAGGAAGGAAAAGGGCACCCCTGGGGTCTACAGAAGGGCAACAGTAGAAGCTACAGTTGAGGAGAGATAATCCTAGGGACAAGTTGCAGCTCCTGAAGAGATAGTCACCACTCAGGAATTCATGTGTTTATTAGGCACTAAGAGGATGAGGCTCAGGGAAGGACAGCCAAAGGGATTAACCTTTCAATGTGAATTGTCATCTCTGGATTTGAGTGACTGTCCCTGCCCACTGGAACTACCTGGGGAAACCCCATTCTTCTTAGTTTCTCCCTTCTCCTCACCAAGTCTTTTCTTCTTATCTTCATCTATCATTAGGTGGTAAAAACCCCAATTTATATTTTCAATCCTCTTTCTAGAGCATAGCAATGGTCGATCTTGCCGATGTTTTAGACTCGTGATTTTCCTACAGCCATCTCTTCTCCTCTCCCCCCATAAACAGACAAAAACCCCAAAGCAGCTCCTTGACACAGCACTATTCTTCACTTGTGGGGTCAAAGCTTCCCTTGCCTTTGACTCCTCTCTCTTTCTCCTAGTCTGCCAATTCCCATGTTATTTTTGACCACCTATACCAAGTGTGTGGAAGATGCTTTTTCCTCCCCATCCAGCTACCACTGACACTGCCCCTTCCACCATTATACCTCAGACGCATCGCTGCAATTGTCCCTGAACAGGTCTCCCTGTCTTCCTTCAGAGTGTTCCTCTGTCCTTTAAAATTTCCTCCATTAGCCCCACTGGTGAAATTTTCTTTGGAAGGGCAGCCCAAATGCCACCATTTTCTCCATGAATCCTCCAGAATATGCCCAGTGAGATACAGACTCTTCCTCTTCTGAAATCATACAACTACAATTTATCTTACCTTGTGTGCATGAAGATATATCCCAGCTTTATATTATGTCCTCTGTGTTCCATACAAATCTGTCCAACATCTTACGTGATTGACCTCCTTACCCACTTGCATAACATATCCGCACCTCAAATTAACATATCCAAGGAGAATTCTTGATTTTTCTCCTCAAAACCTGTTAATCCACCAGTCTTCCCCATTTTGTAAATGGTAGCATGACTTTCTTTGTGTGTCAAACTAAAAACTATGGATTTATCAGTGATTCTTCACCCTCATCCTTATCCAATCCAGCAATGCTTTTACTTCCAAAACATATCCTGATGTACCAACCTCTCATTACCCCTGTTATTATTTTAGTGTAAGCTAATATCTTGCCAGGATTATTGCAAATGACGCTTAAAGAAGCTCCTTGATAAAGTGGCTTATAGAAAATATGAATTAGATCGTGTCATTTACCTGCTGAATACTCTCCAATGGCTTTTCATCACACTTTGAATTAAATTCAAATTCTTGACTTGGTCCTACAAAGCTCTGTGTTCTAACCCCTACTACGTCTCTGCCCTTATCTCAGACTTCCTTCCTCCTTGCTCTCCTTGCTCTTTCTGTCCATTCCTTGAATATATCATACATGCTTCTGTCTTAAGATCTTTACTCTTCTTCTTCTTGTCGGGGACACCCTTTACCAGATACAGCCACCTCTCCTCATTTGTATGTCAATTCACATGTCATCTTCTCAGAAAGGCCTTCCCTGACTGTCTTCTAGAAAATAGGACCCTTATTACCTCACTTCATCTCACTTTGCTTTATATTCTTCACAACATTAAATACTGAATGAAATTCCTAACTTCTTTGTTTCTTTTTTTGTCTCATCTCCTCTTGAATATGAGAACTTTAAAAGTGGGAATCCTACCTGTTTAGCTAACAAACTTTGCCCATAATGGCTCTTGAAAAATTATATCATCTGTTGTTTCAGCCTCCAAAATAACCCACGATGATTCTCTCTCCATATGGTTATTCATACTCATGCATAGTCCATTCCCACAATGAACATGGATGACTTATGTGACAAATAGGGTATTTCAAGAAAGACGAAGCATAAACTTCTGAGACTGGATCATAAAGAATGTCATGACTTCTGTCTTGTCTTTGTGGGTGACTCACTCTTGGGAAAACCAGCTGCCATGCTGTAAGGACACTCAAGCAGCAGCCCTATGAAGAAGACATGAAGACATGTGGCAAGAAACTGAGACCCCACCACCCCCTGCCAACAGTCAGCACTAAGTTGCAGTCATGTGAGTACATCTTGGATATGGACCCTCCAGCCCCAGTCAAGCCTTCAGATGACTAGAACACCAGCCAACATCTTGACTGCAGCCTCGTGAGAGATACCCAAGCTAGAACTATCCTGCTAAACTGCTTCTGAATTTCTGACTCACCGAAAGTATGTGAGATAGTAACTATTAATTTTAAAATGTTTATATGTAGTTTTAATTTGTTAAAGGTAATTTGTTATGGGGCATTAAATAATTTGTTATGGGGACTTAAATAATACATTACCATTGCTCTCTTATTGTTCTTTTTGTTATAATACCTTTTTCTCTTGCCCAAGATTACAATAAATACAACATAAGAAGTGATTTTCAACATTCCAATTTTGGATAAAGAAAAAAGCAACAACCCATTCAGCCCAACAGCTCCTAGTTCGGGAACATTATATGAACAAATTTGAATTGTATGCTATGTTTGGATAAACCCAGACATTTTATTTTCTATATGTAAGTCAAGTGAGAGAGATGGAGTGCCATGTACAGTTCCTTAGGTTGTTGTGGGCATGCCTCAGTTCCATGAGCTTTGAAGGGTTCTCATGTTTAAGCATTTTTAAATTGTGTCCCCCAAATACTTTTTCTGTGTAAAACTTTCTCTATAAATATAGTATGAGTGGAAGGAAATTATGAGGCCCCTTCCAATTAAAAAAATGGTGACTAAAATAATGCAGAATGCAGCCTTCAAAGAACAAGTCCCTCCCACCACCAACTATAATGTCATCCTTCCATTACATGGCATTTATTTCCTTTCAAAGTTTATTATTCATCAGTACCTCTTTTTATTGTTCAATTTTATGTGTTTATATCTGTGAAAATGGTTTGGTATCTCAGAAGCGAATCACATCATAATGTTTCCCTTTAACTTAATATTAATGGGAATGTTTTTGCATTCCATAGTTTTTACTTCATGGCAGGGTTTTTAGCAACAAATTGAAGTTCTCAAGTGAAGGAAAGATGGATATACATTGTTCATAGAAAGCAGTCAATAGTCAAATGGACAAAGAAAAGATCCTATTGCTCCTTAGACCGTGAGTTTGTTCTAGAACCCAAATTTCACAATCCAGTATGCTTTCTCTATACCTTATTCCAATCTGACTAAGATGACAATTATTTACATTCAAATTGTACTTTTTTTGTTCTTGAGGGCAACCTCCTTAAGGTGAGGCCTCTTTTATTGTGGTTATAGTTAAAGTGACCTTGTTGGTTAATCAGTGCATCTGATCGGCAAACTGGTCATAGAACCACCCATCACATTTATTCATTCAACAAACATTGACTGAGTGCCTCCCACAGTGTCAGGCACTGTGCTAGGTACTGGGTACCTGTAGATGAATATGGTGCTGTCCTTTATATCAAGCTAAACTTAGTAAGAGAGAAAGAGGAAAAACAGAGTGTTATAGGAGGAAAAAATATCCAAATGCTTTAATAGAGGAATGAAGGGAACATGGTGGTGAGAATGACATGACGATCACAGGGCGAGGATTAGAGGAAGCTTCCAGTGGAAGGAATGCTTGAGGAAGATCCTGAAGGACAAGTGTTAGTAATCAGTGAATGTTGGTTGACATCACCTCCAAGATTCTCTTACATTGCCTCCAAGATTCTGTTGGCTTGGGCTATGGAATTGTTCTTAAGTTGGATTATCTTTTTCCCTGGTGGGATGTAGAAATTGAGAGGAAAGAATAAATGAAGGTTTGAACACTGACCCCAAAGCTGGTAAGCATTCATTCCTCATGCCTCTTAGATTAATTAAAAGAAAAATGGGTGGAGAGAATATCAATAGTACTTCTCTGTTGAGTTTTTTCTTTTTCCTTTTCAAGTTTGCTCCAGCAACATTCTCTTGAAGCCTCTCAAAGGTATAGGAGACTGTCAGTTGGCTGTTACGGCTGAAATGGAAAGGCTGGAAGCATTTTCAGAGGTATCCAAGTGCATAAGGTGCAACTATTAGGTAATGAGTTAGAATTTTAACAGTCGTGAACACATACATCTTAATGAGCATGGTCCCCCAGGGAGGAGGTCAACCGCTTATTCCAATGATTTTGCCATTACTGAAAATATCCTGAGAATGCATGTCTCTCTGGACATTGTCTTCAAACCTACAGCATATTCTTTTGAATTGCCTTGATGATGGGAAAATCTTAGTCCTTTGAGCCTGAATTTTTACTTAGGTGTAACAGGTAATTTTCCAGACCATACCAGCTGGGGTAATAGTTTAATGGTAAGACAATGACATAAGCCCATTATTTTGCTGCTCAGTCTCACCAGCTGGTTTGCTAGAATTCTGAACCACCTTATTCTGCCTCCAGGTGTGTCTGTGGGGAGTAGAGAGCAAGGTGAGAGTAGGCAGAGGGGCTGTGAAGATGTGTTTTTTTGTTGTTGTCATTGCTGTTGTTGTTGTTTTTACAAATAGGTTTATTTAAATCTATTACCTTATCTATTTATTTTTTCTTCATAACTGTTCAATTGTCTGGCAATCAATTCTAGTCCATTCAGTGGGAGTCCTGTTGCTCCTCCTGAATCCAGAAGATACTTTTCTAGAGAAACTCCATATAATGGCTTATCTTCAAAGATGGCTGCTATCACTTCCCTTTCTCTGCTTTCCATCTGCTAAAATATAGGCTGACTTGTGATTTTCTTGACCAATAGAATATAGCAAAAGTGACATTGTACTAATTCTGTGCCTAGCACAGACTTGAGAGGACTGGTAGCTTCTACTTCTTGCAACTTGGATTACTTGCTCTTGGAATGCTTCTCTTAGAAACCCAGACACTAGGCCATGAAAAGTTGTAAGGCATGTGGAAAGACTAAAGGGAAATCCCTCTTTGGTTTCACCAACCCTGAGTCAGAGTTGGGGTCCTTCATGTCCAGAGCTCCGCTTCTCAAATTTTGTACCAAGTTACCATCCCAGCTGGTCTCTTTGCTTCTGTTCTTACTCATTTTCCATCAACTTATTCTCCACCCAGTAGTCAGAGGACTTCCTTTAAAACAAAAAATCAAATCACATTGTTTCTTTGCTCAGTACTTTCTAGTGGTTCTCCACTTCTCTCAGAATAAAAGCCCAAGTCTTTCCAATGGTCCATGAAGAGTTTCAGTGTCTGCCCCACCACCCCCACTCCCCAGTCACCTCTCTGACCTCATCTCTTAGCATTCTCGTTGAAATGCTCCTCACTTTGGACACATTGCTCCACTGACTTCCTCACACAAGCCTGTACACATGCTGTTCCCTCCACCTGGCACCCTCTTCCTCAAGTCCCCATGTGACTCACTCCTGCATTATCTCCAGTCTCTGCTCCGATGTCATTTTGTCTGTGAGGTTTTTGTTCTCTATCCTTCTAACAAGAGCAACACTTACCCCTTCTTAACATTCCTTATCCCCCTCACTTTGCTCTATTTTTCTCCATAACACTCAAAACACACGCCTGACCTTCTTGTTCACTGTCTCCCCCAACTAGAATATTAGCTCCAAGAGACAGGTAACTTTCGTTTGTTCATTATTGTAACTCCAGTACCTATAACAGTGCCTGACACAAAGTCGCCACTCATGTATTTGTTAAACAAATAAATTGGTTAATTACTCTTAATGGCAGAGAAGGGACATTCAGAGCAGATGAGTAGCTTCAGAACCTGGACTGCCAACCCAAGGTAAAATTTTTTTTGGAGGTCTCATTTTTTTATCTTTAAAACTTCAAAGACTTTTGTATTCTATTCCCATTGTAAAATCAGTTATATAGGAAAGATAATCTTGAAGTAAAGCTGATATTCTAAAAAGATGTATGATGTTTATTGTTCATACATGAAGGAAACATTTGTCACATGCCTGTGAGTGCCAAAGACTGTGCAGGGCACTGGAAGGTGAAAGGGGATTCCCATCTTCTGTTTTTATCTCCCCATGCTGAACCATCTCTTCTGTGGCTTTGCGATCCTTCTGGGGCCATATGCCCTCAAGAAGAATGTGTCCCGCAGATTGCAAGGTTCAGAGTTTAAGGAGCAATTGTGACATGGGTCTCCAAATGCTGATAATAATGTTTTATCATGTAACAATCACCATTTTTTAGAATTTTATTCTGTGTTCTGATTTTCTATTGTTGCAAAACAAACCACTCCAAAACCTGGTGGTATGAAAGAGCACAACTTTGCAAATCAGGCATTTGGGCAGGGTGTTGCTGGGAAGCTCTGTGGCTGTTGTGTCTGCTCCACATTGACGTTGGGTGGGGGTGGCAGGGCTCAGCTGGACAGCTCCAGTGGCTGGAGAACAGTTAGTTGGCTTGCTTAGGAATGTCTGCTGGGGACTTGGTTCTGGAAGTTGTCTGAGTTCCTTGGTTCTTCTCCAAGTTATACCTCTGGGCCTAAAATGAGCATCCTTCCTCACATGCTGGTGTCGGGGCTGCACTATCTGGAAAAGTTGGGGCTGGCCTGGCATGTTTCTTTCTCCACGCAGATGCTTCATGTGACTAGCTTGAGCTTCCTCACAACATGGTGGTCTCGGAATCATTGGACTTCTCACTTGGCAGTTGGTGTCTCCCAGAATCAGCCTTCTAAGAGACTAGACAGAAGCCAGAATTTCTCCTGACCTAAACTTGGAAGTCTCAGAAAATCAATTCCACAACATTCTATTCAACCAGCAAGTCACTAAAACCCATATCCTGAGAGCGAGGAATTAGACTCTACCTCTCAGTGGAAGGGAGAGGAAGAAAAATTGTGGCCATCTTTAAGCTACCCTGCTATGAGTAGACAGCGCGCTAAATGTACTTGTAGTATCTTTTTTAATCCTATGGCAACTCTATGAATAGATACCATTATTGTTTCCATTTTACAGATGAGAAAATTAAAGTTTTGAGGGAAAGGAACTTCCCCTCAACACATAGCTAGTGGTAGAGCAAGAAACACATTAAAATTGAATTTCCTTAAGTTTGTAAAACAAACAGCATTCTGCCTTCTTAGAAATAGCTTCAGGGCGCACAGGGAAAAGTGAGTGGAGGCAGGAGGTCGGTTCCTATGGTAAATCCTTGCAACTGGGGATAAGAAGGACCTCATGGAAGCTCGGACTACACGGTAAGTCCATCTTTGAGCTTGGACCAGAGAGAGGGCTTGGGGTTCCAGAAAAGAATGTCAGCAGCTGTAAAATAAAGCAACTCTGCCTCAGGATGTAGATGAACCACAGCTGGTAACCCCAGTCTGGGATATTGATTTCTTCAGGGCAAATGAAAGAGAACGTGTACATCAAATTGTGTGTGCCTGTGTTTTTTAACCTAAGAAAAATAATGCCAAGTCTCTGGACCGACCCTAACAAGCCCACATTCATGAAGTGGCTCCAGCCAGCAGGGCTGTGTTTGAAATGGAAAGACAGGAGCAGAGGAAAAAGAAAGTGGAATTTCTCTTTGGCATTTGGAAGTCCCTCCTTTGTTCATGGCTTTGAGCTGCTTGAAAAGCTGGAAGGGAATTTCCACACTTCGTGTACTTCCCGGGGCGGCCCCATTGCCTGGCTCCGAAGCACATTTTGTGGAGCTGAAGTGTGTTCCGCTCCTCGACGTTATACTACATGCTGTCCATAGGGCTGGGTCCCAACAGTGTGAGATGGGTCACCCTGGAAGTTTTGCTAGGGTCCTGTTTCCTGACCAAATGCTTGGTTGATGGTATCTTGTCTGATTCGTATCCTATTGGAAACGGTGTGAAACAGGCTCCTGGACTAGATCCGGTTTGAGTCAATCTGGCTCATGTTTGACTGGCTGCAGGAGCCGGGCTGCTGGTTTTAAAAGAGAAACCCTGGTTTTAGGAAAAGTTGTGTTTTTTGTTTTTGTTTTTTTTTTTTCTTTTTTCCTTCAGCAGGCAGAGAAACTTACCAATGGCTTGAGGCTAACAGAGGGCTGAACGCACATGAAATACTTAAGAAAAAAATCCGTTGGCTTGTTTCAGTGATGTATTTGCCAAATGTTCATTTTATTTATTTATTTATTTATTTATTTATTTATTATTTATAAAGTTGTCTGCTTGATGCCAGGTATCATATTGGGTATCGGGGAAGCAATCATGTACAAAATAGAGGTTGTTCCTGCCCTCCTGAAGATTATAGTCTAGGGGAACAGACAGAAACTGAACAAACTCAAAAACTAGTATAAACAGGTACTGTACAGGGAAGACACAGGTGCTATGAGGGAGTTCAACAGAAGACTTGACTTCGGTGGAAGGGCCCAGACAGGTGCCCAGGAAGAGACACTCAGAGACCTGCAGGAGAGAAAGGAGAAATCTGGGCAAAGAGTGAAGGG
This sequence comes from Lutra lutra, assembly GCF_902655055.1. NCBI lineage: Eukaryota > Metazoa > Chordata > Mammalia > Carnivora > Mustelidae > Lutra > Lutra lutra. Next base: position 93,330,681 of record NC_062285.1, read on the forward strand.
AACAGTGTTACAGACAGAGGGAACATCAAGGGTGAGGAAAAGTGGCTCAGAGGGGACTCAAGAGACAGGGAGAGCCCAGATAATGCAGGATCTGAATGAAGGCCCAGAGCAGGATTTTATGTTTTCAATTCTTCAGTTGGTTTTGTTTAAACCTCTTTCTATCATTGTCAGTTTGACTAGAAGCAAGAACCTATCAGGCACTAGGCTAATTAGATCCTGAAACAGACAATTCGAAGTAAGGCCTGTCACTGCCAAGGCCACTGATGGGGTGGAGTGAGAGGGTCAATCATGAAGCATGAGTTTGGCAGAAAGATGGCACTCAAATGTAAATTATTGTCCTATTTATTGTGTTCACTACCAGTGTCCATCTATACTGCCATCTGATCAAAAAATTCCGAGTACATCCTATACCCAATATGTCCTGAAAGTTCCAAAGCGGCCACAGACACATCCCTTTTCTCTCGGAGGATACAACATAACACAGGAGCTGGATCTGTGAGTCAGGCCACAAACCACAGGCTCAAGAGGAAAAATGGACAGCATCTTATCGACTACCGGGTCCAACTTCCCAGATGCATTCTCCAGTGTCAGCGGTCTCACGGTATTTTCTAGTTTTCATTTTGATTATAATCTAAAATGCATTTTACTGGTTAAAAAGAAAAAAAAAGTCCTCTTGTTCACACGAATAATTTATAATCAGAAGAGAACTCATGGAGCAAGGCTTTAGGTCCTTAAGTCACTGTTCATCAAACTGGGGTCAATGGAGATGGGGGGGCCCACAGATATATTTTCAGGTTTCTACAACAATTTTTTTCCCCTTTAAAATTTGTCCTTAGGTCACCAACTTTGAGAAACTAATCTATTCCAGCACCTCACTATTACAGATAAGAAATCCAAGGCTTGGGAAGGGGAAAAAAAAAATTCCTACAATATCTATAATATCTTATATTAACTAGTGATTATAGTTTTGCATGTCTTTTTGCATTCTTTATCTCATTGCTTTTCCTGTAAATATCAGTGAACTGTAAAAGACAGACAGTGTGATTATCCTTTTCACAGAGATGAAGAAATCAAAGACGGTAGTTATTAAGTTACCTGCCCGAGTCCAGCTCACAGGAAATGCACGTAGAAGAGTTGGAACAATCATATTCTGATTCCCAGTCCAGGGCTCATCCCGTTGTCCCAACCTGCTAGGATTTATGCCAATGGATATTACCCATTACAACCCAAAGCTCTTGTTCCAAGTGTGTGTTTTTATTTTATTTTACCAATTACACAATAATTCCTCATTTGGTCATAGTCATCGAGCTCCTTAGCTTCACTGTGGTGGTTTAAAGAGGTCTACAGATTCTTTGAGAGCTCCCATTAAGCTGGTCTACGTGCCCCGCTCTTGAATCTGGTCAAACCATGGCATGTGGTACCAGCGAGTCTCGTGACTTCTGAGGCCAAGTCATCAAAAGTAACACAACTTCTACCCTTCTGTGCACAAGTCCACGCCACCTGGGAAGGCCAGGCTTGGGTGCTCAGCTGATACCTACACCCCAACCAAGCTGTCACCCACAGCCACCATCAGTCTCAGACGTTACTGAGCGAACCTCGAGACCACCAGCCCTCGCAGCTGCAACCACATGAGTGTATCTCCATGAGAACCATCTAGCGGAGCCAGACCTAGGGAGATAATAATAAACCAATTTCTAAGCCACTAAGTTTCAGAGTGAACACAGCAGCAATCATGGTGGCGATGCTAGCAGAACGCCTCACACGGGAGTAACTCCGTCCATGTTTCTCTGAGAGGAGTCAATGCTGTGCCCTTCCAGGTTGACTCCCTCGGACCAGAAGTTATGCTCAATCATAGCCAGACTGTCCCTACCATTTCCGGCCCTCTGACTCATGCATTCTCTTTTCCATTAGAAAAAACGGTGCTTTTAACCTCAGCTCAGTGCTGATCTTGCGAATAGGACCCTGGCTCAGTCTTAGGTAAAAATGTCATGCTCTTCCGTGCTCCTCCTGATGAGGTGTCTCCTGCTGGTGGGAAAGGGTTTCCCTCCCAGGTCCAGGAACTGGTGGCCCAGCTGCCCTGAAGGGATGGGAGGACTGAAGGCGGGCAAGGGAAAGCCACAGGCAATGAGCTTCTTCAGGGCAAGGGTATGTCTGCCTGTCTTGCTCCTGCCCCCAGCACAGTGCCTGCCCAGAGGAAATTGGCTTTTTTGAATGAACAAATGAATGAATGAATGAATGAACTTAAAGTAGGAGTAGATTTGCCAGATCTGACTGAACTCACTTTGTGAATGAATCATCAATGTACATACTCTTTTATAAAAGAAAAGTTTTCCCTTTCCCCACAAAAAGTAGGGATTGCAGAGAACAAAGTCATTTGGGGTAAGTAGAAGAATTTTAAATGAAATAATTATCAGGAGAAGAGAAGCTTAATTTGGCTGAGTCAATTTCTAGCCCATAGTCACTCAACTGTAATCTCCCTTGAAAGTGAGAGAGTGTCGGGGCACCTGGGTGGCACGGTAGGTTGAAAGGCCAACTCTTGTTTTCAGCTCAGATTGTGATCTCAGGGTTGTGAGACTGAGCGCCACACTGGGCTTCATGGTTAGCATGGAGTTGCTTTAAGATTCTCTCTCCCTCTCCCTCTGCCCCTCCTGCGCGTGTTGTCTGTCTCAAATAAACCAATCTTTAAAAAAAAAAAAAAAGTGAGAGTGACATTATGTACAAGCTGCGTGTTGATGGCAGAGATCTCTCTTACAGAAAGCAGAGACGCCTTCTGTGTGATGTGCTTGGAAGTGCCAGGAAGCCCCCCACTCCCAGAAGTTTCTGCAGATGATCACTCAGGCTGGGCACCGCACAGCTCCAGTGGGCACTGCTCACGGAGATCACGAGCTTCCCGACTGAGGGGTGTGGCAAGTGTCATGGAAACCCAGAGAAAGAAACGGGTGGTGCTGCTGAGAGAGTTCAGAGAAGGCTCCAGGAGATGACATTTCTTCGGTGCTTTGAAAGCTGCATGGGAAGTTATCCAGCAGAGAAGGGGAGGAAGGAATTACAGTCAGCAAGGTTAAAAACTTTGGAGCATGACAGATGGCATGCGCATAAGGTGCCCACTGGGGAGCAGTGTGTGGAAAGGACACAGGATGAAGCAAGACAGGAGGAGCTCTGAACACCATGCCGTGGAGTCCAGGCTTGATTTATACAGAATGTGGGGCCATTATCATTTTTTTAAAGTTTTAAAAAAATTTTTGTATTGTTTAAAGATCTTATTTATATTTATTTGACAGAGAGGCAGAGATCACAAGTAGGCAGAGAGGCAGGCAGAGAGGGAGGGGGAAGCAGGCTCCCTGCTGAGCAGGAAACCCGACGTGGGGCTCGGTCCCAGGACCCTACAATCATGACTTGAGCCAAAGGCAGCTGCTTAACCATCTGAGCCACCCAGGCGCCCCCCATTGACAGTTATTGTACACAGAAGTAACATGACTGAGCGTCAAGAATGGCCTGGAAGCTGAGAGACTGGTTAGGAAACATATAATAATCCTGCCAATAAATGAAGATCTGAATTCTGCATTCTGAACAACTATTTCAAAACAAAACAAAACAGTAACAAGTTACTAACCCTTGACAAGCACCTATTATGTTCTTAGTGGGAATGGTGGGGTGGCAAGAAAGGGTCTGGCTGGGAGGGCAGACACACAGACAGATCATAGGTGTTATGGGGGCAAAGCAAGTATCTAATTCTACCCAAGGAAGTCTAGCAAGGGTCACTGGGAATACGGCTTTCAAATAGAGTTTGCCAGGAAGAGCCTTCTGGAATGAGATGTACCATGTGCAAAGCCTTGAGAGCAAGTCATGTCTGTGGGGAGGACTGCTGGGGAATGAACTGGACCCATTTAGCAGGGGCCTAACCGCAGGGGATTTTGTGATGCTGAGGGGTTCGGCCCCAACCCTCACGAGCATTCTCTGTTAGCAAAGGAAAGCCACCATGAACACCCAGCAAGGAGCCTGATCTTCGAGGGAGACTAAGAGCCAGTCTCTCCCCTCTGTCTTCTTAAGGTCAGAAAGGTGGAAAATGTTGATAAGTGCAGAAGCCTCCAGTCACGGTAAAGTGGGCTGTTTTGTACAGACCCATTTTCTAGTTCCTTGTATCACAAAGTTGGTCAGGCCAGGAGTGGCAAGGAATCCACAGCCTCCGGGGCTCCAGCAGTGAGCATGGGGCGTTTGTGTGGGGTAGATGTTGGTGCGGGAGCGAGCCGTTGGGGGCGGGCGGGGGGGAGCATGCTGGGCCCTTAGAGGCTTCTGGATATTCTGGACTCTGGTCAAGGGTTTCTGCTGGTGAACAGAAAATAGAACTTGGCCACAAGGAGGGGGACCCAGAGACCACCTTCACCTACTTAACAATCATATGGGACTCACCCCAACTAAGGTTTTTCAACATAAATGTTTGGACATTGTGGAAAGCCAGCCCATCTGCTCTTGTAAGAATAATACTTATAATATCTTCACCGTAAAAATAACAGTAATAAGCATTATTAGCGTTCACGGAGTGCTTATTGTGGATGGGTGAGTCACTGTTACAAGGGTCAGCCACAGCTTTCAGTGCTTTATGTTTATTAACTCACTTTACCTTGAAAGCAACTCTTTGAGGTGTCACTCTCTTCATCAAAGACCTAGTAACTCTCCAGAGATCCTGCAGCTGCTGCTTGTGGGAGGCGGAGTCAAACTCAAAGGAGGGGCTGCAGGGACCGTCCCTTCACTGACCAGTGAATTATCTCTTTAATTGCTGGACGTGGAGATGTTCCCTGGAAAGGGCTCTATGCTGAGTAGAGCTACCATGAGCAGGGACTGGGAACGTTTGTCAGTTTATTGCCAAACAACATATTTAGGTCGGTGTCAGGAGGCCTCTTTTCCCCTGGTGTACCTCCCAGCAGATCTTTCTGGGGTTGGGACCTGTGACGCCCAGACCCTGTCATAGATGTTGCTAGAGTCACAGTGGCCATTCCTGCTGTTTTCCCATAAAGGGCAAGCATTGCGCAGACACCCCATCCTGCTTGCGCATTAAGGGGTTGGGGACCGACAGTCATAAGGAAGCTTTGGAGAACCACGGAAATACTGTTTTTCTTCTCAGTTTGGATCTGTTTGCCCATAACCCAGTTGAGAAAACCTCGCAGAAGAGCAGTTTCCTAATATGGCCCTTCTGCTCAGTAATGTAAACATTTGCATTCATGGGACACATAGGCTTGAGATGTTGTTAAACTCTCTGGAGACACATTATTCTTTCTATTTTCTTCTCCGTGATGTGATATGACATTATACAGTGTTGGGGATGTGGACAGTCTTATGTACTTATACGTTTTCCCATTGATACTCTCATGGTATTTTTGATTATACATTATTTTCCCAGAAAAATAATCAGAAACCATTTGGAATGGTCATGCACTTAACGAGTGCTCAAGATTTTTCTCTCTAGCTTTGCCATCAGACATCGAGACTGGGAGAGGCCCCCTTCCTGCAGAGAGTCAGTAGGACTAAGAATCGCACCTAAGCTCCTGCTCTTCCCCCGCCAAACCTATCCCCACCCAACAACTCTTCTTTCTTTCTGGCCCTGGCTCAAATCTGTTCTTCAAAATGAAAAGATCTGGCAAAAGCCTGACACTAAATACCTTTGTCCCTTCACTCTGTATTAACTAGTCCTCTGCTCGATGAAGTGCAGGTTCATTTAGCTATTGAAAAGCTTATCATGTGCTCCAGAGGTCACCAAACTCAGCTCCACCCCACCCTTCAGAGCAGGTTAAAAGGCAGAATCCTTCCATGGGCTCTTCCATGCCTGGCTAAGGAGCACTCACCTGGGACCCTCAGGGCCGATCTTACAGAATACCTATGGAGACGGTTTCTAAGCGCGCTTACCCTCCAAATACACTGTCCCCTCCACATCCCTTTGGCTCCCCACATATTTCTAAGCCTCGTCTACAATTTTTGGCTGCTTCTCTTCTATTATTTTCACCTCTTTTTCTTCCTGCCACTTGGTGGAGAACTTTCAGAAGTCTGCTCCCTTCTGCTGCTCCGAGTCTACTTTGCTGCCCTTTGTGCCAAGCGAATGCCACGGGTCAGCTAGAAACTCAAGGGAATGTCTCCAGCTGTGATTCCTGACAGTAGTGCCCTACAGAAATCGAGGCAGACCTGCTCAGTAACTTTCAAGGAGGAGGATGGTCTTTCGAAACAGGCATGGTTTCGGCATCTTCCCACAAAGGGGTTCCTTTCAGAGGAAACAAAACAAAAGGCAGGGTAGAGTACATGTTTGTGTGGATTCTAATAGCTACCATGTATGGAGGGTTTACCTGTGTTCACCATTTTTTGCACATTATTTCAGTAGTTATGTCTATTGCATTAGATTTAGTCAACTCTCAAGAACCCAGTGAGGGTTGTTGGCCCCCTTGTGGTGTATATTAGCGCCATTTACAAAGGCAGAGTGAAGCTGAGGACCTCTCCAAGGGCAGGGTGCTGGGCCGCTTGGAAGGAGAGACACCGAGTGTCTAAAAATGTGAAGACTTCTCATTTGAATGAAGCAGAGTAAACGAGGCAAAAATGATGAGCTAAGAGGGCTTGAATGGCAGCCGAATTTGAGGGTAGCACCTTTCCTTGAGGGGAAGGAATGCAGGCATAATGGGGAGAGGTTAGGCTGGGGCAGTCGGGAACATGTAGAACTGTACCCTGCAGTTCCCCTTACCCCAACCACCACTACCTTGGGCCATCGCTGGTAGGTAAGCCAGAATTCGCTGACTGCCACAGGGACACCAGGGTGTCCATGAATGGCCTGGAGGGAAAAGCCACCAAATAAACATAATTTGCTTATAATAAGTGACTCTTAGTTACTGTTGGGCCTCTGATTTTGTCATCTTCTGAGTTGCTGGCCCAGCCCCAGGCCCTCACCTTGGGTCCAGGCTTTCAGTAGCATTCCTAAGTGGTTTTGTGCAAACACCCATCCTGTGGATCCTTCCAGGTGCCTGTGTTGACTTAGCTTTCATCTCAATTCAGAAAGCTGTCTGCCAGCCTCCCTCAGCTTTCCTGGGTGGCTCTAGCCCCTCTCTAATGAGGAGGTTTTGTGAGGACATGAGGGAGAGGGAGGGCTTCCTGCAGAGACTGAGTATGAAAGGTGTACCAGAGCGGCAAGAGAGCTCGGGTCTAGGTATATAAGACAGTGAGAGAGCCTAGCTGGGGAGCTTCTTGGTTCCCCTGGACAAATAGACACCGAACTGGTGGGAGTGTTCAGGTCTCCCAGCTCCTAGCCAGGAACATTCCCCCTAGGAGCCTCATCTTGAGAAAAGATCCCCTCCTTTCGCATGCACACCAGCATATGGGAGCAAAACCACCTGCGTTTGAAAAAGCAGTTAAGAGAATTCTTAAAGCGAAGAAATGAATCCCTATCATTAAAATGAAGTTTCTGTCCGTTGACCTGTTATTGCATCATGAGAACATAGCTGGGTGGACTGTCACTGTGCTCAGAGGCTATGTTTAGGATCATCTGACTTACAGCCAGGCTAGACCCAGTCCTTCAGGGAGAGGTACAGAGTCATCCTCTGGAGAATTGTCAGGCCTTGATTTGCAATCACACTGCTTTTCACAGCAGTAATTCCGGGTTGTTGAGCTCCCATGGTTAATAGCCAGGGATTCATTTATTTAGTTGCATTCATAAATCCTCAGCAATCCTTAGGAAAGCTAGACACTCACAGATGGTAGAACGTCAGCCCTGGGTGATAAGGCGAGATCGGAGGGCTTTCTAGTAACCCACAAACACCAGAACATGAGCCACTTCGCAGCTTGATCTACCGCCCCAGACTCCTCTGTATTTCTTCTCTGTCCACCAGGCTTCCATGGGATGTTTTCACAAAATTAGGAGGCTTGCAAGTCACCCCAAGTCAGGCCACTTTGGGGTGGGAGGAAGAGAGAAGAGGAGAGGAAAGCAGGAAGTGGAGGTCAGATCAAATGATGGCTGCTGGGGGGGGGGGACCAGGTTTGCAGGGACTCACAGGAAGAGCCAGAGCCCAGGGCACCCTCCTCCTGAATCCCTTTTCCTCCTGTGACTTCCCAGTCTGGACGGGTAGCTTGGGGGCTCATTGGTCCGTTGGGAGCTGGGGAAAGCACTCTGCTTCTCCCCACTACCCACACCGGGCTCCAGGTGCATCAGTGTATATAACTAAACCTACGACCACAAAGGCCCCAGCCCTTAAAATTTTCCGGGAAGCCATTTAAAGCCAGGGGAGCCACAGGAGTAGATAAAATTAAACTCTGGACCGATTCTCTTTGGCTTAAAGTCCCCAAATTGTTGTTTACCCACGAAGAGCAAAAAAGGACTGTTATCTTTGCTCATAATTGCTGTCACATGACTTGTATCACTCACCAGAGAGGCTGCCCATCTCCTTTCTAAGGGGAGTGGCTGTCGCCTGGCTCTGAGCACTTTATGGGGTGGAGGGTGTTCTTTTCTGACATCCATGGGCCTGTTGAGCTGACAGGAGAAATTGAGTCTCTCTGGGGCACTCCTTGCCCTACCTTGTTTTCTCTTTCTTTCTCTCATTCACTCTCTTTCTCCCCACTGTACACAACCCCCCAACTGAGTTACCAGAAAGAGCTGATGTCCTGGGGATCAAAAGGGATTGCGATTTCTGTGATCAATTGCATGCGGCTAGGCTAGGCATTCTCAGCATATTCTGAACGTGGAAGGACTCAGAAGCCCCAAATCTGGATAATAGTGGTCTGCGCTGGCCTCCTCCCTTAGGACCGTTCTCTGGGAAGCCTGGGTCAAAACACTTGCAAACTCTTGTCTGGCTCAGGCACTTTCAATGCTGAATTGTTTCCTTTGGGTTACCCGATACGGAGCAATTTGAGGTCTTGTGCCTTCTACGCTTATTCCTGAAAGTCGCGCGTGAATCCTTTCCGTTTAATCGTGAAGGAATGCTGCTCTGAAGACCAGAGGTCGGAAGGGGGCAGTAAATCAATCCAGATACACCCCTAATGAACGGCAAATGAAACAGCGTTTGTTTTTAGGTTCATAGGTCCTTCTGGAAGATGCCTTTTGAGTGCGAGCAAAATTCCTGGGTTGTGGGTATGGAGCGTGGTGGGGGGTGGCTGGGGAAGGTTTAGAGTCTCTGGTCTTTTTATCCACGGTTTTAAAAAGTCCGAAAAGTCTCCCCAGGGTTAGTTTGCCAACTGGGCTTCAAAAGTACCATGTTTTCTGCAGCCCTTATCCTGGGACAGAATTCTCCTATTAGTGTGGATCCTGGGGTTATTCCAGACTCTTCCATCCACTCTCCCACTCAGCTGGTCCTCGGTAGCTGCATAGGTGTTTCTGAGAACATGCCGTTCTCCAGAACTGCAAAGATTGAGCTGAACACAAATCTTACAGTCACACACAACTCCGGCATAATGCATAATCATGAAGCCTCGGCCTGGGGCACTGAGGGGATTGTGGGAGGGAGGGGAGGTGCAGTCTTCCTCCTCACGCCCGCCCCCCACCAGCCAAGGACCACAACCAGAGTAAACCTGTGAGAGCAGCATCAGGAAGAATAGAAGAGCCTTTCGTCTTCTACAGCCCCTAAGCATTTTGGTCCTAAATAGTAAAAAGTCATTTATTACATGTTACAGTGACATTGAGGAATTCGAAGGCTGTTAACCACAACACCTTCTTCCTCAGATGTTAAAAGGAAAGAAAAACGTAATAGGCTTGAGCGAGTGGGGGAGGACAGCAGCAGCAGCCACTTTAAAATCCAAGGAATGTGGTAAAGAGAGCCTTGTGTGTTTTTAATAGACACAGAATGGGGGAAGGAAGTGGGGAGCCAGTGTGGACAGGAAGTGGAGAGATTAGGGTCTCAGGCTAGTGTTGCCACAGTCTGGCTGTGTTGCTTTGGGCAAGAGGACAACCCTCTCTTGATCCTGGCTTCTCACTGATCATGTAAAGAGTTTGAGAGCCTTTCTACTTTATCTGCTATCCTTTCAGCTCTCACAGAACCCTGAGGTCAGTCTTCCCTGAAATTCAGGTTCACCTGAACCAGGCTTCCTTTCAGTCAGAAGGGGCCAGGCTCAGGATGGACATTGGGCGTGGACCTAACAGCCCAGGGTGTCCCCCGCCTCAGTTTGCCATGCTGTGAACTTGACTGCAAAGCCCTTTCTGGAAAGTCTCTGTACACTGTAGTGACTTAAAGCACAGGCTTTGGAGCCAACCCTTCAGTCCAGGCTCTAGCCCCAGGCCCCCTATAACCAGCTGTGGACTTCCAGCTGGTGACTTAACTTCGCTGAGCCTCAGGGTCTTTGTCTGGAAAATGGTGGCAGAAATATCTCATAGGGGTGTTTTGAGCATTAAATCTGAAAGAGAACGAAAGGGCCTCACGTAGCGCTGGACATGGAAACTCTCGGTTAATGATAGACCAAGAAATCAAGAGTCACAAAAGTATGTTTCCTAGACCTCAGTCTCTTCACAGCAGGAACAAATGGTACGTGGTGACATGGTGGCCAGGAATGGAAAGAAGGGTACGCTAATCTGTATGCTAATAACTGCTCCAGGTTCTGGTAGGGCGCCACCCTCGCAAATCTCAGGATCTATGCTTGGATTCCAGGAAGGACGAACGAAGGAGGCTGCAGGAAACAGAAATGAGAGAGCCATTTATAAAAGAATGTTGAATTTATAGTGATTCATTCAGCAGGAAGTACCTATTCCAGTGATGGTTTTTGCTTGGTTGTCCCATGCTAGACGGGTGCTAGCTGTGCAGTGAGACCTATAGAGATGAATGACTCCGTCCCTGACCTCAGGGAACTGAAAGGTCTCTGGTGGGCAGTTCCAATGGAAGACACTCCATCTGGGGAAAGTGAGTGCAGGGAGCACGGGAGGTCAGGGGACTGCTCTGATTTACCTAGAACTGTTCTGATTTTAGCACTAAAAGTCCCACATCCCAGGAAGCCCCTCGGTCCCAGGCAAACAGGGCTGGTTGGTCACGCTAATGGAAAGAACCAGAGAAGCAGCACCTCACCTAATCTTGCCAAGTCTAGGGGAGGGCTTCTTGGCAGAAGGGACGGCTTCAAGAATAAGAGGGAGTTAGCCAGACATGGTCAGTGAGGAATTGGGGGTGAAGAGGGTCCCAAGCAGAAGGAACCACCTGTGCAAAGCCTAGAGGTGAGAGAGCTCACGAGGAAGGAGAGACGGCAGGAGGCCTTCCCCTGTCGTGGTCAGATGTTGCCCTGCAAATGTGTCCTACTTCCCTTGGATCTCCCCTCTGACTCAAGGTGCTTGAGAATGTTGATCTGGAAAACTGTTATTGTAATAAAGGTCATCATACAATTGATTTGCCGGCGAAAGACGTGTCCATCTTAAAGTTGACTATGGCGGATGTGTTGGCAGGCCGCTAGTGGGCTGAGCCACCATACAGAGGCAAGTTCATTTATTTCATTCTTTTAAATGAAAAAGTCCCTCTCCTTCGAAGCCGCACACTTGTGAGGGCCTCAAGGACCATTTGGTCTCCCCCCCCCTTTCCATTATTCTCTAAATGTTTGCTCTATAGGAATGATCTTCGCCTTAACTTGTTTCTGTCCTTTGCAGAATCTATTCTGTAAATATGAACAGTATTAAATCAAGAGGGTACTTGTTTAACTTTTCAGCACTTCTTCACCAAAATGAATCACTCTGGGAAAGGTGATTTCGAGATGGGCTAATCCTCTAGGTATGTGTTTCATCTTCTAATACGCGACTGGTATAGACACATCGGGAAGAACAACTTAGCGTCCTTTTGAAAGCCTCTCCCACAGCGGAAACAGACATTAAAAAGGAAGTCTTGATATCACTTAATAAAGTTTTCTGAGTAACTCCTTTGCTGCTATAGATAACGTTGCTGATGCCTATTGCTCAGTGAGAGAAAAAATGTCCCGGGCTACTTTACAACAGGCAGAAAACTTCGAGCTGCCTTGCCAGGGCTTTATACTAAGTGCCAAATCCTTATTACTTTCTTAGGCATTTATTGTAAGAACATGAACCATGAGGCATGGCTCTGGTATTTGTGCGGCTGCTCAGTGTTAAGTCCCCAGGACCTCCATGGCGTTGACTTTATTTGGTTTTCCACTTCCGTTTCTGAGTGAGAGCCACATGAACTCAGACATGAAGGCTCACAGGAGCCCGAGTGGGCGGCCTTTTTTGTTGCTGTTTTGGTCTGCCTATACTCAACAGTTGTGGGATGTGCAGATCCAAACTACTTCGGGGGACACTGGGCTGGAACTGCCCCCACTTCCTCAAGTTTCCACTGTCACAGGAGGCCTGGGATGAGGATGCTCAGGGGAGCCCGACAGTTGCAAACCTCTGAGGCCCTTGGGAGAAATATCGCTAGAGTTTGGAGGCCTCGACATGTATATTTTCTAACTTCTCATCTATAATGCTAATAGTTAGGCTGGATGCTGAACTCTGGAGTGGGGGGTTTCTAGGGGACAATTACAGTTCAGAAATCTGTCCAGGGTGTCAGTGTCAGGTTTCTGAGCCGATGGAGAGTTTGAGGAGTGGCCTGTTAATAGTCCCTGTCTCGAAGCCTAAATGAAATGCTGTGTTCTTCTCCTGCTTTGTGAATGCTTCATTGGGCCGAACAGTCTATCCACCTTGAGAGTCTTCATTGTGCTGACAGATCACAGGGGCGATGTTGAAAATATTTGGCACGGGCAACAATGGAGCAGAGGAAACACCATTAGCAATCAAAGGGATGGATGGCTGCCATGAACAGCAGACATGGCCTTACCCGTGAGTCTCAGCTGGATATCAGTCTAATGGAGGACCAACCACTTGCAATGGCAATGGCACAGACATTGAAACTGATGGGTCATTCATTGTTTTGCTCAACAAATTCTTCATGTTCACCACGTGTCACTCATTTGCTGGTCACTGAGGGTAGAGCATGGAACAAAGCCAGACATGTCCCTGTCCTCCTGAGGCTGCCAGCTTGTTAAGAGAGGTATGAATCAAGCAACCACATAAAAATATATAAAATGTCAACCTTGACAAGGAAGTGTATGAAGTACTATGAGAGGCTGTGACCCAGCTGGGGATATTAGGTGAACTGGGACCCAGAAGGGAAGAAGTAGTTAACTAGACTACTCCACGAGGAGGCGTTCTTTAGGCAGAAGGGAGAGCACGCACAGCATTAATAACTGGTAAAGTCAAAGATGGGCCTAGAGCTCCAGGGGTCCCAGCCTGCGTCTATACTAGCCCTGTCCAATAGAACTTTCTATACTCTTGGAAATACTCTGTAGCTGGGCGAAGACCATAGCCATCAGCCATATGTAACTACAGAGCACTTAAAATTGTGGCTAGTGGGACTGAGGAATGGAAATTTTCTTCAATTTTAATTCACTTAAATGTAAATATCCACACATTGCTACCATATTGGAAAGTACGAACCAAGTGGTGAACTAGCCCAGGTTACATGGGGCAGTGTCATTGGAAAGGGGAGGAGATGTTTTTCTGAGACAAGAGCAAGCACATGGACCTCGGAGACTTTATTTATTCATTCTCTCACTCACTGAAAACTAAAAACATACCGGGTATTCACTGTGTGCGAGGCGCAAGGCTAGACCAGGAAATTCCCCGATGAATAAGACAAAACCTGCGTTCTTGAGGCTTTCATACTCTAACAGAGAGAACAGGCTCAGATGACTAAGACAATACACTGTGACTGGGTCCACCAGATCTCGCTTGTAAAAGGGTTCTTGTGAGGGGCGCCTGCGGGGCTCAGTTGGTGAAGCGTCTGCCGTCAGCTCAGGTCATGACCCCGGGGTCCTGGGATCAAGTCTGTTTTGGGCTCCCCGCTCAGTGGGGAGTCTGCTTCTCCCTCTCCATCTGCCCTGCCCCCTCATTCGTGTTCGCCCCCTCCCTCCTCTCTCTTAAATAAGTAAGTAAAATCTTAAAAAAAAAAAAAAAGAAAGAAAAGTTGCTGTTAATGGGAAGACCCAAAGGATAATTCTCCTCTAACTCAACCCTGCATATGTTCAACTTTATAGGTAGAGCTCATGATTCCAAACTTCTAGCTGTTCCCATATTCCAAGGCTTTCATTTCATTTTATTTTTTTTTTTTAAGATTTTATTTCTTTGATAGAGAGATCACAAGTAGGCAGAGAGGCAGGCAGAAGGGTTGGGGGAAGCAGGCTCCCTGCTGAGCAGAGAGCCTGATGCGGGGCTCGATAATTAAGGCAGAGGCTTAATTAACCCACTGAACCACCCAGGTGCCCCACCTAGGGCATTCAAACAAAAGGGGAGGGCTTTAACACAATACATCACATGGCTTTTTTTTTTCATTTTGTAAATTCCTTATAACAGGTGTTAGAAGGAGAGGTAAATTTGCATTTCCATAGACTTTGGGTTTTTATACACAGGGCAGGGCATCTATTGCTGACTTTGGGGAACTTGGCCCCACTGATAAATATTCTTTGGGACTAGACCGTGGGACCTGGACTCAAGGATCTGGTAAGTGACATCTTATTTTTGTTGCCGCCCGCCTGTATTTTCATGGGGCTTTCATGCATTTCACACAGGCTAAAGAAGGAGTTGATAACGTTTACATATATATTTATATGTATATATAAATATATATTATATTTATATTATATTTTATATAAATATATAAATATATATATATACATATATATTTACATATATATTTTTAAAAGATTTTATTTGACAGAGAGAGATCACAAGTAGGCAGAGAGGCAGGCAGAGAGAAAGAGGAGGAAGCAGGCTCCCTGCGGAGCAGAGAGCTGGATGCGGGACTCAATCCCAGGACCCTGAGATCATGACCCAAGCTGAAGGCAGAGGCTCAACCCACTGAGCCACCCAGGCGCCCATGTTTACATATTTTTCAAAGAGCACTTTCTCACTAGCTGTACCACTCATCACTTCAAACATGTAACTCCCTGCCCTTGCGCACAGAATGCTGACAACTGTTACATTGTCTCAAAAACCATGTTCTGATGCATATACTCATCATGCCTGAATATTTAATTCTTACTGATACACAGTCTGATCATCACTTCCAAGCCATTTGTTTCTAGTCATCAGGATCTACTAAATTACCTCCTCAAACCAATCACCTGGGAAAACATTACGTACCAGAGAGAATAAAGAGAGACTTGACCCATTATAATTTCAGGACACTAGCCCACCAACATTTTTTTACAGCACACTGGGTTTTTTAAAGGGTTCCAGCTCTCTCTTTATCTCTCCATCTTGGAGACCCAAGGAGAAAGAACCTAGAGGAAAAGTTCTATTGAGCTAGTCAGTAACAGCTATTATATCCCCAGGAAAATTAGCTGGGGGTATAATACACAGGAGTGTATTAAAAACACAGGAGTGAAGGCTCCCTCTGGAAACACTGAACCAGAATCATCAAGAGGGCTGCAAAGCTGTGTTTAAAAAAAAAAAAAAAAAAAATCTCAAGGAATTAGGGAATGATTGGTTAACAACCTAGAAAATAGAAACTGCCACCCATTTGATTAGCGTATTTTATTCTGTTAATTTATGACATACTCTTCATATTGTGCACTTTACCAATGTCTTTTTTCCCTCTCCTGAATTAGGCAAGTGCCTCAGAACTCCTCATTCCAAAATGGCTCCTTCTCTTCTGTATTATCACAGGTCAAAGTGCTGTATTTCCACTGTCAATGTTTATGTAAATTTCCTGTTTTCCTTACTTCTCTATTCAGGCTGCTTCTTACATCTCACTCTTTCCTCTGCATTAAAGTTTGTTCCTGCTGATGTATATCCTTTGGTAATTCTTTCCATGGCGTTTTCAGTTTTTGGAAATCTGAAAAGACCTTTATTTTGCTATCATTTAAAAGTAGTACCTTAGCAGGTTATAAAAATCTAAATTAATGATGGTGTCCCATTGGCACTTAGATATTATTCCATTATCTTCTGGAAACCATTACAGATGATGAGAAGTCAGCTCTTAATTTGATTATCATTCTTTTTAAGGTAATATGTCTTTTCTCTCTGGTGGCCTTTTTATTTTTTATGTAAAGCAGTTCTAGCAATATGTGTTTTGGTATGGATTTTTATTTAATTATGATATTTGTATTCAATGTTCTTTTTCCAATGGGAGGATTTCCTCCTTTCAATGTGAGGAAAATTCAGAATTTTATTTATGTCTGAAAACATTTTTACCCTTGTCTTCTCAGGTAATAGCTCTCTTCCACATGTCAAACTCATTCTATCTCCACATCTTTCCCCTTCCCTCTTATGCGCCCCAGCTCTTTATCTCTTTGAACTATGTTCTGAATGATCTCCTCACATCTCTAATTTAATAATTTTCTCCTCAGTTCTACTTTGCTGTTTTACTCTTATATTAAGGCTTCAAAATTTCTTAATGATGATACTTTTCATAACTAGAATTTATATGTGCTCTTTTAACAAATTCTCCCATTATCTCTCCAATATATTTCTTTTTGCCCATTTCTTTCTTTTTGTCTTGAGTATTCAAAAAATACTAATTAAAACCTCTTTCAGACTGCATCGTTGTCCCTATTGTTGTATATTTGCTCACTGTCTTTTCTGAGAGTTTGTTTCTTTTGTGCTTCTGAGCTCATCTTCAGAAAGACTTGATTTCCATGGGAGGCATCTCTTTGGGGAAGGTCAACAGTGTGCTTGTGGAATGGTTTTCCTGTTAATTTCTCATCCCCATTTGATGCAGGTAGCGGGAATTCAGAACCCACTCCTGGACAGAATGGCTTCTGGGTTTCTGTTGTTAACAAATGACTTTCCGGGAGGAGTCAAGATGGCGGAGAAGTAGCAGGCTGAGACTACTTCAGGTAGCGGGAGATCAGCTAAATAGCTTATCTAAAGATTGCAAACATCTACAAGTCCAACGGGAGATTGAAGAGAAGAAGAACAGCAATTCTAGAAACAGATAATCAACCACTATCTGAAAGGTAGGACTGGTGGAGAAGTGAATCCAAAGCGACGGGAAGATAGACCGCGGGGGGAGGGGCCGGCTCCCGGCTAGCGGCGGAGCAACGGAGCACAAAATCAGGACTTTTAAAAGTTCCGCTGAGGGACATCGCTCCAGAGGCTTAACTGGGGTGAAGCCCGTGTGGGGTCAGCGTGGTCTCAGGTCCCGCAGGGTCACAGAAGGATCGAGGGTGTCTGAGTGTCGCAGAGCTTACCGGTATTAGAACGGGGAAGCCGGCTACAGAGACAGAGCCGAGGAGTAACTCTCAGCTCGGGGTTACCTTGAACCGGTCACAGGCTCGGTCAGCTCAGAGCGCGGCCGGAGGCCAGGGTGACGGGAGTAATTGGGTGCTGTTCTCTGAGGGCACACTGAGGAGAGGGGCCCCGGGCTCTCGGCTCCTCCGGGCCGGAGACCGGGAGGCCACCATCTTCGTTCCCGTCCTCCGGAACTCTACGGAAAGCGCTCAGGGAACAAAAGCTCCCGAAAGCAAACCCAGCAAACCCGAGCGGATTACTCAGCCCGGCCCTGGGTAAGGGCGGTGCAACTCCGCCTGGGGCAAAGACACTTGAGAATCACTACAACAGGCCCCTCCCCCAGAAGATCAACGAGAAACCCAGCCAGGACCAAGTTCACCTACCAAGGAGTGCAGTTTCAATACCAAGGAGAGCGGCGGAATTCCAGAGGAGAAGAAAGCAAAGCACGGAACTCATGGCTTTCTCCCCATGATTCTTTACCCTTGCAGTAAATTTAATTTTTTTTTCTCTTCTTCTGCTAAATTTTTTAAACTTTTACCGTTTTCTTTTTTAACGTTTTTTAAATAGTTTATCTAATATATATATATATATATATTTTTTTTTTTGCCTTTTTATATTTTTTCTTTATCGGCTTTCTTTTTTTAATAGTTTCGTTTTTTTTTTTCTGAACCCCTTTTTATCCCCTTTCTCCCCCCTCACGATTTGGGATCTCTTCTGATTTGGCTAAAGCATATTTTCCTGGGGTCGTTGCCACCCTTTTAGTATTTTACTTGCTCCTTCATATACTCTTATCTGGACAAAATGACAAGGCGGAAAAATTCACAACAAAAAAAAAAAAACAAGAAGCAGTACCAAAGGCTAGGGACCTAATCAATACAGACATTGGTAATATGTCAGATATAGAGTTCAGAATGACGATTCTCAAGGTTCTAGCCGGGCTTGAAAAAGGCATGGAAGATATTAAAGCAACCCTCTCGGGAGACATAAAAGCCCTTTCTGGAGAAATAAAAGAACTAAAATCTAACCAAGTTGAAATCAAAAAAGCTATTAATGAGGTGCAAACAAAAATGGAGGCTCAGACTGCTAGGATAAATGAGGCAGAAGAAAGAATTAGTGATATAGAAGACCAAATGACACAGAATAAAGAAGCTGAGCAAAAGAGGGACAAACAGCTACTGGACCACGAGGGGAGAATTCGAGAGATAAGTGACACCATAAGACGAAACAACATTAGAATAATTGGGATTCCAGAAGAAGAGGAAACAGAGAGGGGAGCAGAAGGTATGTTGGAGAGAATTATTGGAGAGAATTTCCCCAATATGGCAAAGGGAACAAGCATCAAAATCCAGGAGGTTCAGAGAACCCCCCTGAAAATCAATAAGAATAGATCCACACCCCGTCACCTAATAGTAAAATTTACAAGTCTTAGTGACAAAGAAAAGATTCTGAAAACAGCCCGGGAAAAGAAGTCTGTAACGTACAATGGTAAAAATATTAGATTGGTAGCAGACTTATCCACAGAGACCTGGCAGGCCAGAAAGAGCTGGTATGATATATTCAGAGTACTAAAGGAGAAAAACATGCAGCCAAGAATACTATATCCAGCTAGGCTATCATTGAAAATAGAAGGAGAGATTAAAAGCTTCCAGGACAAACAAAAACTGAAAGAACTTGCAAATACCAAACCAGCTCTACAGGAAATATTGAAAGGGGTCCTCTAAGCAAAGAGAGACCCTAAAAGTAGTAGATCAGAAAGAAACAGAGACAATATACAATAACAGTCACCTTACAGGCAATACAATGGCACTAAATTCATATCTCTCAATACTTACCCTGAATGTTAATGGGCTAAATGCCCCAATCAAAAGACACAGGGTATCAGAATGGATAAAAAACCAAAACCCATCTATATGTTGCCTACAAGAAACTCATCTTAAACCCGAAGAACACCTCCAGGTTTAAAGTGAGGGGGTGGAAAAGAATTTACCATGCTAATGGACATCAGAAGAAAGCAGGAGTGGCAATCCTTATATCAGATCAATTAGATTTTAAGCCAAAGACTATAATAAGAGATGAGGAAGGACACTATATCATACTCAAAGGAACTGTCCAACAAGAAGATCTAACAATTTTAAATATCTATGCCCCTAACGTGGGAGCAGCCAACTATATAAACCAATTAATAATAAAATCAAAGAAACACATCGACAAGAATACAATAATAGTAGGGGATTTTAACACTCCCCTCACTGAAATGGACAGATCATCCAAGCAAAAGATCGACAAGGAAATCAAGGCCTTAAATGACACACTGGACCAGATGGACATCACAGATATATTCAGAACATTTCATCCCAAAGCAACAGAATACACATTCTTCTCTAGTGCACATGGAACATTCTCCAGAATAGATCACATTCTTGGTCCTAAATCAAGTCTCAACCGGTATCAAAAGATTGGGATCATTCCCTGCATATTTTCAGACCACAATGCTCTGAAGCTAGAACTCAATAACAAGAGGAAATTTGGAAAGAACCCAAATACATGGAGACTAAACAGCATCCTTCTAAAGAATGAATGGGTCAACCAGGAAATTAAAGAAAAATTGAAAAAATTTATGGAAACAAATGATAATGAAAACACAACGGTTCAGAATCTGTAAATGGGACACAACAAAGGCAGTCCTGAGAGGAAAATATATAGCAGTACAAGCCTTTCTCAAGAAACAAGAAAGGTCTCAGGTACACAACCTAACCTTACACCTAAAGGAGCTGGAGACAGAACAAGAAAGAAACCCTAAACCCAGCAGGAGAAGAGAAATCATAAAGATCAGAGCAGAAATTAATGAAGTAGAAACCAAAAAAACAATAGAACAAATCAACGAAACTAGGAGCTGGTTCTTTGAAAGAATTAATAAGATTGATAAACCCCTGGCCAGACTTCTCAAAAAGAAAAGAGAAAGGACCCAAATAAATAAAATCATGAATGAAAGAGGAGAGATCACAACGAACACCAAAGAAATACAGACAATTATAAGAACATACTATGAGCAACTCTACGCCAACAAATTTGACAATCTGGAAGAAATGGATGCATTCCTAGAGACATATAAACTACCACAACTGAACCAGGAAGAACTAGAAAGCCTGAACAGACCCATAACCAGTAAGGAGATTGAAACAGTCATCAAAAATCTCCAAACAAACAAAAGCCCAGGGCCAGACGGCTTCCCGGGGGAATTCTACCAAACATTTAAAGAAGAACTAATTCCTATTCTCCTGAAACTGTTCCAAAAAATAGAAATGGAAGGAAAACTTCCAAACTCATTTTATGAGGCCAGCATCACCTTGATCCCAAAACCAGACAAGGATCCCAACAAAAAAGAGAACTACAGACCAATATCCTTGATGAACACAGATGCAAAAATTCTCGCCAAAATACTAGCCAATAGGATTCAACAGTACATTAAAAGGATTATTCACCACGACCAAGTGGGATTTATTCCAGGGCTGCAAGGTTGGTTCAACATCCGCAAATCAATCAATGTGATACAACACATTAATAAAAGAAAGAACAAGAACCATATGATACTCTCCATAGATGCTGAAAAAGCATTTGACAAAGTACAGCATCCTTTCCTGATCAAAACTCTTCAAAGTGTAGGGATAGACGGCACATACCTCAATATTATCAAAGCCATCTATGAAAAACCCACAGCAAATATCATTCTCAATTGAGAAAAACTGAAAGCTTTTCCACTAAGGTCAGGAACACGGCAGGGATGTCCGTTATCACCACTGCTATTCAACATAGTACTAGAAGTCCTAGCCTCAGCAATCAGACAACAAAAGGAAATTAAAGGCATCCAAATCGGCAAAGAAGAAGTCAAACTATCACTCTTCGCAGATGATATGATACTATATGTGGAAAACCCAAAAGACTCCACTCCAAAACTGCTAGAACTTGTACAGGAATTCAGTAAAGTGTCAGGATATAAAATCAATGCACAGAAATCAGTTGCATTTCTCTACACCAACAACAAGACAGAAGAAAGAGAAATTAAGGAGTCCATCCCATTTACAATTGCACCCAAAACTATAAGATACCTAGGAATAAACCTAACCAAAGAGACTAAGAATCTATACACAGAAAACCATAAAGTACTCATGAAAGAAATTGAGGAAGACACAAGGAAATGGAAAAATGTTCCATGCTCCTGGACTGGAAGAATAAATATTGTGAAAATGTCTATGCTACCTAAAGCAATCTACACATTTAATGCAATTCCTATCAAAGTACCATCCATTTTTTTCAAAGAAATGGAACAAATAATCCTAAAATTTATATGGAACCAGAAAAGACCTCGAATAGCCAAAGGAATATTGAAAAAGAAAGCCAAAGTTGGTGGCATCACAATTCCGGACTTCAAGCTCTATTACAAAGCTGTCATCATCAAGACAGCATGGTACTGGCACAAAAACAGACACATAGATCAATGGAACAGAATAGAGAGCCCAGAAATAGACCCTCAACTCTATGGTCAACTCATCTTCGACAAAGCAGGAAAGAATGTCCAATGGAAAAAAGACAGCCTCTTCAATAAATGGTGTTGGGAAAATTGGACAGCCACATGCAGAAAAATGAAATTGGATCATTTCCTTACACCACACACGAAAATAGACTCAAAATGGATAAAGGATCTCAAGGTGAGAAAGGAATCCATCAAAATCCTTGAGGAGAACACAGCAACCTCTTTGACCTCAGCCGCGGCAACATCTTCCTAGGAACATCACCAAAGGCAAGGGAAGCAAGGGCAAAAATGAACTATTGGGATTTTATCAAGATCAAAAGCTTTTGCACAGCAAAGGAAACAGTTAACAAAACCAAAAGACAGCTGACAGAATGGGAGAAGATATTTGCAAACGACATATCAGATAAAGGGCTAGTGTCCAAAATCTATAAAGAACTTAGCAAACTCAACACCCAAAGAACAAATAATCCAATCAAGAAATGGGCAGAGGACATGAACAGACATTTCTGCAAAGAAGACATCCAGATGGCCAACAGACACATGAAAAAGTGCTCCATATCACTCGGCATCAGGGAAATACAAATCAAAACCACCATGAGATATCACCTCACACCAGTCAGAATGGCTAAAATTAACAAGTCAGGAAATGACAGATGCTGGCGAGGATGCGGAGAAAGGGGAACCCTCCTACACTGTTGGTGGGAATGCAAGCTGGTGCAACCACTCTGGAAAACAGCATGGAGGTTCCTCAAAATGTTGAAAATAGAACTACCCTATGACCCAGCAATTGCACTGCTGGGTATTTACCCTAAAGATACAAATGTAGTGCTCCAAAGGGGCACGTGCACCCAAATGTTTATAGCAGCAATGTCTACAATAGCCAAACTATGGAAAGAACCTAGATGTCCATCAACAGACGAATGGATAAAGAAGATGTGGTATATATACACAATGGAATACTATGCAGCCATCAAAAGAAATGAAATCGTGCCATTTGCGACAACGTGGATGGAACTAGAGGGTATCATGCTTAGCGAAATAAGTCAATCGGAGAAAGACAACTATCATATGATCTCCCTGATATGAGGGAGAGGAGATGCAACATGGGGGGTTGAGGGGGTAGGAGAAGAGTAAATGAAACAAGATGGGATTGGGAGGGAGACAAACCATAAGTGACTCTTAATCTCACAAAACAAACTGAGGGTTGATGGGGGGAGGGGGGTTGGGAGAGAGGGGGGGTTATGGATATTGGGGAGGGTATATGCTATGGTGAGTGCTGTGAAGTGTGTAAACCTGGTGATTTGCAGACCTGTACCCCTGGGGATAAAAATATATGTTTATAAAAAATAAAATTAAAAAAAAATATATGGTCTAAAAAAAACAAAAAACAAATGACTTTCCCCTCTTCTGTGCACATCCCTAACCCGTGGACAAAATTTTCCTGGTGCTACATCAAAACAGAATGTCCCAGAGTCTGGCTTTAGGCAGGATTTGGGGTTCAGCTTTACATTATACGTTGGCTATATGCTTTCAATAACTGTCCTGCCCAAATGATACTACCCCAGCCCCTGGATTCCACTCCAACAGGCCCATAGGGAATTCCATCTTCAACATGACCTCAGGCTTTCTTTTAGAGTAGTGATTGAAAGCACAGTCTAGATTCTAACAACTTGGAATTAAAAGAGCTCTGCCACTTAACTAGCTGTATAACCTTGGGCAAGTTACTTAACCGCTCTGTGCCTCAGCTTCCTCAACTGTGAAATGGGGATAATCATTGTATACTCATGGAGTTGTGAAAAACAATGAGTAAATACATGCGAAATACTGAGAACCATGCCTGGCACATGGCAAGCATTAAACACTATCATTATTTCTTGCTTTCAAGCTTGCCTAAGTATTAAAAATTTTTGTAACACATTATACATATAGGTATATAGTAACATTTTTATTATATATTACTTTGTCAAATATATCTTTTCTGCCACATTATGAATATGTTTGCTTTGTATGTTTTCTTAGCTATTCTAAAAATATATATACTGTATATGGATAGTATAAGATTTTCATTCTGTTGGAAAAATTTGGCCTTTTTAAAGTGAGGGCATAGTGGTAGCAAGCAGGATATGGGAAGCTTACATTATATTCAGTTGCCATATACAGGATTTGGGGCCCCTGACTTCTCAATGGTTGAATTCTTTTTTCCTCATTAAAAGCTCGGCTGGGCTCTGCTATCCTTCTCTACTTCCCATGGCTGTCACTGCTAATCTTCACAAATTCATCTTTATTTTGAAGGTCATGGAACTCCAGCAATGTTTAGATGTATTTGAACTGGCAGGAGAATTATTTTACTTCATTCATTCCTCCATACAAAAGGTTTTTTATTTTGAGTTTTACCATTTTATTTGACCACACCAGCAAGTCTGTTTAACTGAATGTGGTATTTTCACAAGGAATAATGATCTGAGGGAAGGGGGCCTGTTCCCGAAAGTGGGATTGTGGATGCTAGTTTTGGCTCAATTTCTGGGGTTTATTAAAAGAGTGTTTATAAAACCACTCTATTTGTGTTTACCAAAAATATTAGTGGGGGAAAGGGGCAAAAAGATGGCCTGGGTTTCAAACATCTCTGAGGATAAATCAGTCACTAAGTAGATCGTATTTACACAAATAACCAAGACTTGATGCAGTGTGTCAGGACTATTCAGCTCCTCGCCAAGGGTCAGCAAGGATTTACATGTACAACCACCCTTCTCTCGTTCCTCAGAAATAAATGAAAAACTAGTCAGCTACACAGTAGGCTGCTCTGAGGCTTCTTGAGTAGGAGGGTCTGAAAGAATCATTTCACCAGTCTTTGCTATCCTTTAGCTTTCCAGGTCACTTGGAAATCCTCGTGAGCTGACTTTCTGTCCCCTTCTAGATGCAACAAAAAGCACCACTTGTTAGCAGCTCAGTCTCTCCCTCCTTCCTGTCTTACTCCTGGAAGCCCAGCAGGAGCCAGGTACACTTAGGGGGTACGTAGTTTATCAGAGGCATTTACTGTACATTGAACACCCATTTTGGCAAAAAGGTCCCCAAAGACAAATCTTAAACTTGGGTAGGGAGTTTGATTGCGTGCTCCACAAAATGGTGTGCAAACTGTATGTGTGAACACATGCACGTTTTGGGAGCTGGGATGTGGGGAGTGGTGTTTAGCAGCACAAAGGGCCATGGAGCCAAAGCAGTGAGAAACCCTTGGTCTGAGAATTCCTCTCTGCATAGCCTCATTCAGTCTGCAATACACCAAATGTGTAGAGTCGCTAAAACATGGCCCAGCTTTGATATCTGTTACACAAAAGATTTTTTTTTTTTTTTTGAGAGAGAGAGAGAGAGTGCATGCGAATGAAGGTAGGGGTGGGGGCAGAAGGAGAGAGAAAATCTTAAGCTGGCTCCATGCTCAGCATGGAGCCCAACACGGGTTTGATATCACAACCCTGAGAGGGTGACCTGAGCCAAAATCAAGAGTCAGATGCTTAAATGACTGAGCCACCTACGTGCCATCATACCAAGACGTTTCTAAGCTACAAGGCTGAGTTGAGTAAGTGGTTTCATTTGTTCTAATTTCTGTAAATAGTCCCACCGTTTTATCGGAGTGAGTCAATACATGGTGGATTGATTAGAATTTAGGATTTTAATTCCAACTCTGTGAAGGTATCATTAATTCATTTATTAATTAATTCATCAAATGGAGAAAAATGCAGATGTGGTCTCTACTTCTTAGAACTTTTAAATTTTATGCCTCTAACTATATAACCTTACCTCTCTGAGACTCTCTTTTACCTGTAAAATGGGGTTGTAGTGAAAGAAGAAAATGTATGGGGAAGTGATTTATATATTCTAATGTGTTATATAGTGGAGACTACACGCACGCACATTGGTATAATCATCTTCTAGTCACTGCAAAGCATACTTGAAGAATTGATGAAGTTTGGTAAAAGAGAATATGACATAAATCTTCATATTTCTCGAAAGAGAAAGTTGTGTGGAGCCTTTCTGAAGACTGTATTAGGATCCTGACAATGACTGAGACTTCTGTCAAAAATCTTTAGAGGCAGGCAGGTTATAAATTATAAACTAATCTGAGGATTTCTGATCTTCTTCTGTTTACATGTCCTTGGACATCTGGAGCAGCAGTAAATGGATAATCTGCCAGACCTCAAGGTCAAAGATGGAGACAAGACAATGTAACATAGCCCAGAAATGTGCCAAGAGTGCTCACTGAAGAAATATTTGTGAGTGTCTTCTACCCAGGCCCTAGGAAGCAAGAAAAGACTATGGAGGGAATGGTTTTTAATGAATACTTTGTGTTTGGGACACTGGAAATTGGCTTCAGCTGCTCTTCTCCATGCCTAGTTCTCTAAAGTAAGCCTGAAGTAGGCACCTAGACAGGGTTGGACAGAGAGACAGATGGACAAAGAAGGCCAAACAAGCTTCAAGAGTCTCTTTTGATGAGAGGTCATTGGGATGGAGTCTATACCT
This sequence comes from Lutra lutra, assembly GCF_902655055.1. Classification (NCBI taxonomy): domain Eukaryota; kingdom Metazoa; phylum Chordata; class Mammalia; order Carnivora; family Mustelidae; genus Lutra; species Lutra lutra. Next base: position 93,356,930 of record NC_062285.1, read on the forward strand.
CAGCTCTCTGTGGCTCCTCCTTTTTTTTTTTTTTTTCTAGACCAAGGACATATTTCAAGTATTTGTAACAGTGAAAGGATATAGAAAAATGGTGTATTATTCTTGGATGAGCTTAAATTATGACATCCAAAAAAGAGAAAATACAGTGAGACAGGAAAGAGAACCAGGATGACAAATTAATACCATAAATCCATGTGTTTCTCCCATATCCACTGCTACCACTGTTGACCAAGCCACAATCAGCTCCTACTGGGCTATGAGCACAGTCCTCTTTATTAAGCTCCAATTTCTTTTTTTTTTTTTTAATTTTATTTATGTTAACCCACTGAGCGACCCAGGCACCCCTTAAGCTCCAATTTCTATTCTTGACTTCCTTCAGTATCTTCTTCACCCAAAAGTCATTTTTCCCCCAGCAAAATTCAAATTATGTCTCTCTTTTGTTTAGAACTATTCTGTGTTTTCTCCTTGTGCTTTAAAAAGGCCCCAAACCCATTGCTTTGAACTATAAGACCCTGCTTGATCAAGCCCTAAAGAATTCATTAAAGGTATCTCCTACCTTTTTCCTCTCTCCTTAGCCACCATCTATACTTTTCTGATTCCCCAAATTTTCCAAACCTCTTTCTGCCTCAGGACCTTTGCATAGTCTGTTTCTTCAACCTGAAAGGCTCTTTCCTGGCTGATTATCCCCCTCAGCTCCAAGAGGCCTCCCTAGTATCCTGTCTAGGGCAAACCCCTCCCCTGCTTTCTTTTTCTCTATTAATGAACTCTGATCACAGTAGTCCTCCCTTATCTGCAGGGCATATGTTGCAAACTCTGCACTGGATACCTGAAACTGCGGAGTCTTAAGTGGACTATATTTTTCCTATACATATGTATGTATGATAAAGTTTAATTTATAAATTAGGCATGGTAAGAGACTAACAACAATGACCAATAAAAAAAGAAAACAATTAAAATAATACACTGTAATAAAAGCTATGTGAATGCAGTTTCTCTAAAAATACCTTATTGTTCTATACTCACCCTTCTTGGGATGATGTGAGATGATTAAAAGCCTATGTGATGAGATGGAATGAGGTGAATGATGCAGACATTGTGATGTACCATTAAGCTATTAGTGACTTGACAATCTTTCAAAAGGAAGATTGTCTGGGGACGCCTGGGTGACTCAGTCAGTTAAGCATCTGCCTTCGGCTCAGGTTATGATCCCAGGGTCTTGGAATGGAGCCTCTGGGATGAAGCCTGCATTAAGCTTCCTGCTCAGGGGAGAGTCTCCCCCCTGGCCCCCACTTGTGCTCTCTCTCCCAAATAAATAAATAAAATCTTAAAAAAAAAAAAAAAGGATCATCTGCATCTGGACCACAGTTGAGCATATAACTACAAGCACAGAAAGTGAACTGTGGATGGGGGTGGGGGGGGGGGCTACTCTATTTCCTTCAAAGCCCCTGCCCTAGTTTATAATCTCTGTACTTATTTATTGTTTATTGTCCATCTCCACAACTAAACTGTAAGCTCTAGGAAGGCAAAACTCCTTTAGGTTTACTCACCATACCCTAGTGCTTTAAACATAAGATGGTGTCCAAGAAATATTTATCAAGGGAGCAAATAAAAGTTTGAATTTCTTCCCCCTTAATTCTTACAGAAAGCAGATGGATAGGCCACCATTTCCCCTGGCCTCCATGTCTTCGCATAGGCAGTTCCTTCTCTGGACTGCCTGTACCCCTGCCTGATCCCCAAACTTCTACTCCTACTGCTGTGAGACTCACACCACACTTCTTTCTTCTGTGAAGTGTTCTTTTATCTCCCTTTTGTATCTCCACACTAAACGTATAGATCCCTATGAGCATCCATAACACCTCCTGTAATCACGTGTTCATATATCTGTACCCCCATCCCATCATGGGGAGCTCTCTGAGGACAGGAGGCTGACCTACCCCTCTTTCCCTCTCCAGCTCCAGTGTAGTCAAGACACGGCCTATACATGAGGCTCACTTGGAGGGAGCCTACAGATATTGACACGTACCACAGAGCAAGACAGGACGCAGGGAAAGCTGGTCACTCCTGGTGAATTTGGCCAAGTGGCAGGGTTGGTGGTAGTGCTCCAGTCCTTCCTCCCTGGTAACAAAGAGCGGTCTATGAGCGGGGAGGCTGGCACCCCTCCCCCCACACCAGCCCCGTTCTGAGGTGAAAGCAGCCTGTGTCCATGCCTCGATAGGGTTTTCCCTTCCTTTGAGAGGAGTACATTCTTAAGGCAGATTTTCAAGCTGAAGTCATCCAGAACAAAAGCTGCTTTCCAGCTGTGGCCCAGCAGCCCAGCGCCCCTCCCCCTGCAGCCCGGGTGCCATTACTGCCTAATGGGAGAGGGGTGTGAAGGAGCTTCCGGCGAAACATCTGGTCGGGGCCACTGTCAGCTGGTGAGACTGAGACCAGCCAGTTCCCATCTGATTTCCTGAGACTGCTAGAGGTATCAAAGCTGAAGAGAAAGTGAGGAGAAGGAGGAGTGGCCTGCTCTGGGGCAAGGCTGTCAGGATGGCCAAGGCCTGTGGCATGGCCATGCTCACTCCCTCCATTCTCTTTCCCTGGTGGCCGCCATTAGACTTCTGCAGAGCCCCTAGCAGCGAACGCAGGCCTGGGGAAAATGAAGAGTCACTCTTGGCTTAGCATACAGGGGAGTCGAAGGGCAGGCTCTTGGGAACATGGGGAGCCAAGCTGAGCTTATGTGCAGTAGCTTAGGTCCGTGTTCCTGCCAAGATTTCCCGCTTTCTCTTAACGTGTCTTCCACTCCTTCCTCAGGGTCCTCAACTTCTCCCACTGATTTCCTCCTCCCCCGCCCCCCACCCACAACAGCAGAGCTGGGACACCTAGACTATATTCCAGATCTTTCTTTTTGTGTCTTTTCACTCCGTTAAAGGCAGCTGTTCTGACAATTATTTCTGAGGTACTGTGGAAATAAATGATATTTGGATTTTTTTTTCAATATTTTAACAGTGACTTCTCTGTTAATTAACTAACTAATTAATTAATTAATTTAAAAAACCTCAAAGGAACAAGTGGAAATTCCAGGTTCTGTGGTGGGCCTTTGGGGACAGACTTCCATGTCAATATTTCCTCAAGTCAGCTCCATCTAGACAGTGATTCCAGGTCTGATTTTTCCTTTGGAGGGGGAAGATGAGTTTGGATTTTTAGGGGGTCCAGGCTGGCTAGTGAACTATCTGTAAACTAGCTGTAGTCCAACAGAGCAGACATTATCTTAATGGCACTGATAGATCAGGAGTGTCACACATCATTAAAATAGCTGATTGATTAGAAGAAAATAATTAGCTTGCCCTGCCTTGCTGGAAAGCCTTTTGACATACCGGGAAGGAGATATGGAAGAGACGAGGGGTCATCCATCTTTTGATCATTTGTTTTCCCTCCAAGGTGATGAAAAAGGCCCTGATAACCCTTAGGGAAGGGAAGGAATATAAACAAGTCGTAGTTCTTCTTTGCCATTTACTCAGAGAAAAGCTATCTGCAGGCTTTCTGGAGTGTGGTGTGTTTATTTCAGTTACATAGATACACTCCTTTAAATCAAACACTCTGTTAGTGCCTGGGAGTTGTAAATCAGTGGTTCTTTTCAAGTGACTTGATAGAATGTGATATTCTGCTTTCCCTTGACAGGATATAAACACAGAAACCTAAATATTATAATCAAGGCCAGCCATTGGCAGGACTGTGAAGAAGAGCATGTAGATTCTAGTGGCTTTTCAGTGCCCTCCTTGCCTTCCATGTATCTGTCTTCCTTGGAGTATTCATAGTCACTCTCTTGTCCACTTGGGAGAGAAGTTGACAAACTTTTTTTTTTTTTTTTTTTTTTTTTTTTGTTAAGAGTGATGGGGTTGAAGGCATTTTTAGGCTCAGAGAAAGAAACCCATTGGATAATTTGGTTTTATACCAGCCAGTGCATTTTAGCCAAAGGCACAAAGAACCTTAAGCTAGAGGATATCTCTGGAGAAATATTTTAACTGACAGCCTTCTCTCTCTCACTGTCTTGGAAATCACATTCCTGCCTGGATGGGTGCCCTGAGACCACCACATCCTTGGGGGATGGAGGAGAGTCAGCAGATCCTGATCACCTGGGAGCCTTCGGCCAGTTCTGAGAGGTACCCCCCTGCCCCACTCCCCATCCTCACTCTCTTTCTATCATTGCTTCAAAGAACCATAGAGGAAAGGAGGTTATTATGCTCATGTTAGAAGATAAAATAGTGGAACACCCTTGGCTTGGAGAACAGAATCTGAGTTTGGGAGTCAGCAGGAATTGGCTATTCTGCCCTTTTCCAGTGACTGACCTTGGTCAATGTTACTTAACGTCCCCACAGCAACAGAATACTGACCTCGCAAAACCTTACAAAGTTGGTATAAGGTAAGTAGGAGAAAATGCTTAGCCAATAAATATTAGTTTTCTTCCCTTTTACAAAATAGGAACTCTGAATGTCACCTGAATACAATCTACTGAGCTCAACTGTTAATCAACTTGTATAGTTTTTTTTTTTTAAGATAACACTATTAACTCCTTTTTTGAGCATATAAGTAATGCATGTTCTTTGTGGAAAGAAAAGAAGAGAAAAGAAAAAAAAAAGCAAGAACAATCCCCTATCACCTTTCTTAAGGCAAAATCACTAATTTTTCTGTTTTTAAAAAATTTTTCCAGTACTTTTTCAATGCATATGTGTTCTCCCCTTTATTTAACAATGTTTGTCATCACAACACGTGTGAGCGCACACACACGCACACACACACATTCTGTTCAGTGGCTCTCTTCTCTCCTCTACTATATCAGGAGCACATCCCCATGTCATCAAACACACGTAGTGTGTGTATGTGTTTTAGAGTTGCTGCCATCACTAATGGAAGTAAGAGGACACTTGCTTTTCTGGGACACCTGTCTGTCATTGAAGCGATTGCTCTCAGGGGGGACATAGTGGACACTTTTTGATTGTTATTTTTAATACCCTCATTGCCAAAGCTGGTAAGACCTTGAGCTCTCGTTTGGATTTTTTTCTTTGGAATGACCAGATGCGGGAGTAAGGATAAAGGATGGCAGTGGATTTCAATCTACTCATTCCTTCCACTGGGCAGACGTACCCTCTACATTCCGTGACAAAAGTCTACACCTCAAATGCATTATTAGGAAAGGTCCTTAAATCCACAGTGGGCCCCAGGGTAGCATCGAATTGCGAATTGTGGCAAAATTTTGTTTTTCAGTGAAGAAGTGTGTGCACCAAGTACAGGGCCTCCCATTCATTCAGAAATAAGGATTTCGTGTTGGTTATAGTTATTCTCAGCATGATTTTGTGGGGAATTTTTAACTTTCTCCTTTATGTTATTTAACTTCTCTGGCCTCAGTTTCCTTGCCTGCAAGATGACGATGATAATAGTACCTATCTCCTATCTCACGCAGTATTAAATGAATGAATACCTGTGAAATGCCTTCCATGCTGCCTGGCAAAGAGCCAAGTGTTCCATAAAACCATGGCTATCATCATTATCCTCATTATTATGTGCTTTTCTGTATTATGTCAAATTTCCACAGTAAGTTCAATTACCCAAGTGCATGATAGTTTAAAAAGACATAACACGTAGCCATGGGAACTTCGCATCTTAGGCCAATGAAGTGAAAAAGAATTGGGAGGATTAGTTAGAGAACAGAAAAGGAGGCTATTGTTGTAGACAGAGAAGGACTGGAAAAAATAGAAGGAAGAGAGAAAGGAAAACAGCTACAAAGGAAAGGACAGTTAATGGGCCAGCCAGAATTCAGGGATGGGGAGGGCCAGGCATGTGTGTCTAAAAAATTGCTCCATTGGACTTGAGCCTACTACTCTAGCACCTTGAGGAGGAAGTCACAGAACCTTCCGCTTCTCCCCATCGCCTCACCCAGCCTGAAAAGGTGCAGGGAGCAGGCAGGGGGAAGTAAGGAGGGAGTAAGAGTAGGAATTGGAAGATGAGAAAACTGAATCTTGGAAGGGTAGATGAGCTTGTTGTGAAAGGGTCTCAGCTAGCTAATGGCCACACTGGGTCTGGAATCAGCTTTCAGAATATCCAGACTAAATCTCAATACTCCTTCATCCCTGCCTACCCATTTCTCTCTGTAGATGCCAAGCCGATTGCTTTATCAATTCACAGCTCATTGTATTCACCGTACAAATTGTAAAGGAAAGAATCCACTGGAAATTTTAGTTTTATACCAGCCAGTGAGTGTGACTTGATTGAGCAAGACTCCAAAAATTTTTCCACTTCTGGGCTGATGTCTTGGCTTCTGGAATTCTAAGTTTTTATACATAGGTTGACCATACGCTCTATGAAAACACTATTTTTACCATTCTCTTTTCTTTTCGGCATTGATAGTGTATTTTGGTCGTATGACTCAGAAACAATGATCAGACTTAAGTATGTAGATAAACCTTTATTCTATTTATTTTAGAGAGAGAGAGACACAGAGAGAGTTTTTGTGTGTGGGGGGTGACAGAGTAAGGGAGAGAGGGAGAGAAACAGATGCCCCACTAAGCGTAGAACCCTGCATAAGACTCAGTCTCATGACCCTGAGATCAGGACCTGAACCGAAATCAAGAGTCAGATGCCCAACCTATGAGCCACCCAGGTGCCCTGTAAGTATATTTTTTAATATACAAGAATATCTGTTTATTTTTCCATCACTCATTTTACTGGATTATTGGATCAAATATAAATGTGTGCCCTGTGAGAAAAACTTCTGTTTGTGTTTGGATTTATAAAATGTTGGCAGCAAACCTTGAGAGTAAACCTGTTGCTGCCACATGAGGTCTTTCCAGGGACCTTACACCATTGAGACTGGCCAGAACTGTTTTGTTCAAAGTATCTACCTTTGATCAAAGGTGATTTCATGTAAGGAACAGAGAAAAATGTAGACTTGACATCCATTAATTAAGACTGTTTGGTAATATTTTCTATTTAAAAAGGTGTAGATTGCACCTTTTGAAGATTGCACTCTTCTGCTATCTGTCAGCCACTGAAAAAGCCACAGCAGTGTACAAAGATTGGAATCCAAGGGAGATCACTCGGTAGGACGCAGTCTTGCAACACCTAGGCTGGTGTAGGATCTGAGACATGATTCCTTAAGAAGATGCCATGTGCTTAGAAGGAAGTGTTGGTATAAAAAACAGGGCACTCTGAATAAGTCTAATTTATGTTTCTAGAAGTGATATTTTATTCCCATGTCAAAACTTTACAGCACCTGAGAAAATAAGTAGGAATGTCATTGTGGTTATGAACTTTAAGTGAATGATGACAATTTTGAGATACGTGCCAAAATGGGATAGTCCTCATTTTCCTCATTCCTCTTAAGGTAGTGGTCTGGACTTGCTCATGTCTAAAACCTGTAGCAGAGGACCTATTGGAGTCTCCCCCTCTGAAAGAGGTGAAGGTTCCCTTTGTTTCCTCCCGGAGGTGGGAGTTACTCTGGAGCTATACAACTTCCGACCAGCAGATGGCAGACGGCGTCAGGCTCGTGGACACATGGAGCCTGGGAAAGCCATTTTTTCTCTATCAACAAATTTTGAACTTTAGTTAGGAATAAAAGCGTGATTATTTCAGATATTAGATACTGTGCTTGCTAATTTGGCTCCGTCTTTCTAAGATGTGTAGCTTACCTGCGGTGGAAACAAAACTAAATATAACTCAGACATCATTTCACTCATTTCTTAAACCGGAAACGGACTTGTGTGGGGCAGTCTTGGGAGCCTCATTGGATCCTGTGGGATGAAACAACAGGACAGGCGGAGGATAAACTCTTGGAAGAAGAGAATGTGAATACCATCCCTGTGTGTTCTGAGAATGGAAGCTGATGATCAATACAACCTGCTCCATCCCTCTTCCCCAGCCCACAACCAAGATGCCTGGAATTGGAGCAGAGTTTCCTAGAATGCCTGTGGCAGGAGTATAGCTAAAGAGAGCTGAAAGTATCATTTCAGGTTTTGACAGCAGATTGTTTCCACACTTACCAAGCAGAATTCAACTTCAGCTCCTTGTTTTCAGGTTAGCACCTTGGCCCCGCCTTCCTCCAGCCCTGATTAACCCTGAGCCCAAGGACTTCAACAAAGAGCAAACATCTAGTCTTCTCAGGGGAGAGGGGAGAGAATGGGAAGGGTGGAAATATGAATGCCTGGCTGCATAGGGGTGGATGAGGGAACCTGGACGTCTACCTTCTAAAGATCTTCAACAAAAATGTGTTTCAGCCTTATGTTTCACCTTCACTCTCTACAGTACTCAGTGATTCTAAGGCCTGAATCTTTCTGGGGCTCTTATGAAAAAATTTTTCTTTAAAAAAAATTCTCTTTAACAGATATCTGCCATTCCATCATGTCCCTGCAAATGTAGACATGTTTCTAGTTTCCTACACTGTGAGTCTTACTACACAGGTAAGAATTTCCCAGCATCTCTTACAGCCAGAGAGTAGGCATGTGACCTAAGATCCATCAATTAAACATACCCATATGAAACTCTGACTTGGAAGTCAGCAACAGGAAGGAACAGATTGGGTTCTGAGCACTGTGCATTAGTAAGTGATGGTGGCAGCAGCAGGCCCATCGGGTCACTTCTGTGTGAGGTTCTGAGCTGAGTTCCTCAGAGTTGAGTCTTGAGTTTCTTTTTCATTAGGAAATGAAAAGGAAATGAATGAAAGGAAAAACTCCTTTTTCATTAGGAGTTTCAGATCTCCTAATGAATCTTAATAAATAACTCTTAAGAACCAGCATGAATGGATTTTATAGTTTATAATTTTAAAAGAAAGAAAGAAGGAAGGAAAAAGAAAAGAAAAAAACTAATAAACAAATTTGGTCAGTGAAAGTAGTGTAAATCTGAAATGCAGAATTGGATTTGGGGGTGGGGCTTGCGGTTGAGTAGAGGTGAGGTATCTTTTGTTGTGCACCAAGTACTAAGGTTAGCCAATACTGCTTTCCTAGAGGAGGTGGGTGTTCTCTGACTGTGGCCACAACCTAAGGTGGAGAAAAGCCCCAAGATCTGGAATTTTGAAAGGCTGATGAAGACAACTGCTTCTTACTCCCCAAAGAAGCACCTAGAAACAGTGACTTCAAAGTAGTAGTCTTAGCTAGCAGTGCCCTGTGATTTTATCCCATTCCTTAAGAGTTCTCTGTGAGATACCTTGTTCAGACCCATTGGAAAATTCTAGGTTCAGGGGTGTCTCATCATGAGAAGTTATTATTTCAAATTGTCTCAAAGCAGTGGGCATTGAAGGACTAGGAAAGGATGGATCACTAATGTCAAAAGTAAAGAGAGGGAATCTTCCCATTTAAAGATTGTCCACATAGACTCTTTGGCCCTGTCTGCCTGCACATGCAGTTGACAGGAAGCAAATAGAAGGGAAGCTAACTAAGTTTTTTAAGGAAACCTCTTGTTAAAGACACCTCAAGCCTACCTGGCAACTGCTTATAATTTGATCCTTAAAACAAATCCTAGGCCACTAGATCTACACTAGCTTGAGGAAGTGTATGGAAGTTGTGTATTCTCCAAGAAATCTAGGTTGTTTATTATCCACGACAGATGAATTCATATAGGATAATTAGCTGCCAGAGGGCAGCTTCTGGAATCACCAAACAAGTAAATGTCTGAGCTGGATGTCATTGTTATCCTTACTCAGCAGGACTTGTTATTTGCTATTGCTTAATGACTACTTCTGTTTTTTAAACTGTAAGTTTTACAAATCTTGGTTGTCCTGTTTCACTATTTTCTAATGGGTGTGTTGAGAGATGATTTGTCTTAGAGCTTTGGGGTTTCAGTAAGCAATAGTTTCAAAAATCAGTATTACTAGAAGCCCTTACTATTCAAAATAGAAGATTCTTCAGAGGAAGAAAGACTGTAACGAGAAGGAATGGGTTCTGGGTGCATTATTATTCAGATATCTTAGCAAGGATGGAGATCTTGAACAGTTTCCAGATACCAAGAAGAATCATTGTGTTACCCTCCTTCTCATCTGTTGGATTTTTTTTTTTCTTATTTTTTATGTGGTTCATGAACTGGGAGAGGAAAAGTGGCCTTGAAAGGATTAAGGTGGGTGTGTCAATAAGATGTCCTTATAAAGACTTCCTACCTGGACTCTTATCACAATGACCCCACCCTTCTCCTTCTCAACCAAAAGCTCGTGGTGTGGTGCGGTCAGTCTATATGTCAGCTGAGGTACCAGCGAAAGTGGCTCAAACCCCTTTGCAGTTGTGGAGAAGTAGTTTGGAGTAGGCTATCAATGGGCTGGGGGTGAAGTGGGAGGAGTCTGTGGCTTTTCCAAATCAGCCCCGAATCAGAGTTTATACTTCTGCTGATCATTTTCCTACCCACAGGTGCTATCTTATTCTTTTGGTTCCCTTTATTTCTACCTAACCTCATGAAATAAATAAATAAATAAGCAAAATAAACAAGCGAAACCATGAGCTTTGCGTGTGTAGCAGGAGGTTGAAGGAAGATGGGGAGGTCTTTGCGTCATGGTAATGAAATAACTTAAAAATCTCAGCATTCTCAAGGTTAGAAAGATTCTTGGCCACCTCTACTGACACAGGTTCTAATACCACCACCAATTGTTTTCCATTGTTTCTTGGGTCCTTCTTCTCTTCTCTTCTTGCTTGTCTTTCAGGAGTAATAATCTCAGCCAAACTCTACTAACTGTGGCTAAATTTGAATGCAGAACAATTTGGCTTTCACTCTATTCTTCCCTCTTCTTCCAGACTCTGGATCTGCTTTGTCTTTTATACTCAGTTACCTATGCAGGTATTATAATAAAGACTGTTTCTCCCTAAGAAGAATTCTGAAGTGGTTTTTGATTGTCCATTAGTCCTGTTACATACAGTTCAGAAAATTAGTTGATTTGGGTTTTTTTCTTTGTTTAGTTTTGTTTTCAGCTTTATTTTTTAAGATTTTTAATTTATGTATTTGACAGACAGAGATCACAAGCAGGCAGAGAGGCAGGCAGAGAGAGATGGGGAAGCAGGCTCCCCACTGAGCAGAGAGCCTGATTCGGGGCTTGATCCCAGGACCCTGGGACCATGACCTGAGCCTAAGGCAGAGGCTTTAACCCACTGAGCCACCCAGGTGCCCCCTTGTTTTCAGCTTTTACTTATTTACTTAGAATGGCTATTGTTTTGGCAAAAATACTCATAAAAATTTTCAGCAAACTCAGAGAAGTGCAGAGAAGTAAAAAAATCTGTAGTATCCCAAACTTGATACCTTTTAACGAAAGTCCCTATTTCTCCCATGTCTCCTTCATGTACTTCAACCTCTCCTCTCTAAGCAAAGGATCACTCAACTGTAGAGAAATACAGAGCCTATTTGAGATCCAAGGAGGCATCTGTCAGCCTTAAGCATCTCCCTCATCTACATCCATGCCCACAATATTTGGCAGGTGTTCTTCATAGTTTGTGGCTTGGGATTGTAGCTGTTTCCTTGTTTCATTCATGATGGGGAGATTTTTCTTTCTATTTTTGTTCCATTTGTTGTTTTCATTGGAGTTTTAGGAAGGGGAATGGCATAAATATTTTTTACTCACTTGCCTTTAACAAGAAGAGGTACTTTTTAAAAATAATTGTGTGTCTGCTTTTAATTTTGTACTTCAAGAGAAAGTTAAGGGAAGAATGTATACAAAATTTCGTTAAAAATTCTCAGTTTGCTAAGTGCCTGATAAAGAGGAGCTTTCCTGAATGGCAGTCAGCTCTGTTCTGAAGATGTCCTTCTTATGGCACTGGTACCCTAGTTAGAATTTTCCCAGGGAGAGATGGCCTTGCTCCCTGGGAGCTATCACCATAGACTGCCCATGCTGCGAGAGTAGACCGCATGGTCCACCAGCTGCAGACACTTAGACAGCACATGTAGAGAGGACAGAAGCCGGTGCCCAAAGACTGAGAGGAGGCATACCTCAGCTGTAGAACAGCAGGAGCCTGCAGAGAAAGACAATCTGCGAATTGCACATCCCTCCTCCTGTTCCATGAGGATCCATAAACCTCTCCATTATCCAGACCCAATCTTGGGAAGAAGAGAGGAAGGGAGATCCTTAGAAGGTGGAGAATTGGCTCTGATAGGGAATTTCAACATCGGAATGAGAAAATTCATCCCCCCTCCCCTTTCTTTTCACCCTGAAAGAGACTGTTACTTAGCACATTTACTTCTGCCATCTGTAGGAATGAGTGTCTCAGAGCAAGATTAGATCAGTGATAGAAAACAGATAAGCTACGGTTTTTGTACATCTGATTTGTAAGGTGTAAATCCTGAGCCTGGAACATCTGTGACTTTAGCTTCATCTTTCTGTAAGAGGCAGCCTGTTAGAAGGAAAACTGCATGGTGCTGGAGCTGACCTCTGTTTACTCCTTCCTGTGCTACTAACTAGCTATGCGGTATTGGTTAGGCACCTCATCTTCTAGTTCTAAATTTCATCAACTCTAATATGTGGGGGTTGGACCAGACCAGTGATTTTCAAATGTTTTTATTTCATTTATTAGCTGCACCCTTTGGTTAAACAAAATCTGACTTTGATGGACAATGTATAAAACAGATACAGTTGGGTTTTTTTCTGGGAAAAGAGAGAAGAGGTGTCTGGGACCATGCGCAATGGGGACTTCCCCGGAAGTCCCTAAATCTCCACTAAAGACCATGATCTCTATTTTTTTATCTGTTTGTTTTGTTCTAATCCTCAATATCTGTCCAAGGTCTGGAGTGGCTGTCAGCAGCATGAAATAATCTGTTTTGTGGTCCATGGGCATCTGAGGAAATTGGTGCTAATTTGTCCCTTTGGGGACAAGTCAATTATCTTCATGTTAAAACAGAAAAATTCCCAGAACTTTATGGTGGTTGGAGGTTCTCTCATTTATGACTAAAAAAGAGAGGGAGAGAAAGCAAGCATGCAAGCTTGAGGTAATAGCCTCTGAACTAAAATGAACTAAATATGAACTAGAAATTGGTTACCCTTGTATGATTAACATGGTAGAGTCATGTCTAGGACCTAACAACATTTTAGTATTTCTTCATCTTATTGAGCTCTGACAACACCCCAAGAAATGGATATGATTCTTATTTCATAGGTAAGAATCCTATAGCAGTTTAAGTAACTTACTGAAATATTGCACGGGAATCACCTTTCTTTCTTACTCTTTTTTTTTTTTTTTTTAACATTTACTATCATGAATAAGATGTTCAAATATACAGTTAACCAAAACCATGGAACTTCTCATCCCACAGAACCTACCATTCGGTGACTCCCAGAGCTTTTTGCATATGAAATGGATAAGGAAAATGTTTGAGACAAACAATCTGAATTTTAAATACACATCAAAGTCCTTGCAGCAGTGAAGAAAGCCTGTGGGTATTTCATGGAGGTTTACCAAGAAAGCAGGCATCTTCCCCTCCACTTCATGAACTTATATTTTAAGAAGCTCAGCCATTCCAGTCCATGCAGAAAAATACTCTCAAAGGAATATTTACAATGTGGATCTTATATTAAACATTTGGTTTTATATACTTAAATATTTATAAAAGCATATGTGGAATAAATTTTAGTCCACAAACTAGACTGTGCAAAACATATCAATTTCTTTATTTCTTTAAATCAGCTCAGTTTTCTGACTCTCAGCCTCCATCTTTCCTCTAAAATGGCAAGAACATCGACCTCATCCTTGCTGGAACCACCTCCCTCTCCTTCCCCAAATCACACCAGAACCCTGAAGGTTTCCTTAGAATGAGGACAGTTGAGGAAGGGATCTCCAGCCTTTCAAGGTACCACCAACATCAACACCACGAGGCCCACAGTGGTACACCGGATTTTGATGGTGCCATTTAGAGTTAGGGGACTTTGCAGAGGGTGCCTCCCGCTAGGCACACCAAGAAGCCACCTTCTCTGGCCATGGCAAGCTGCATGGTCATGTGACCTGTATAGTTTCACATTGCCCTGTGTTCAGGAGAACCCTGGATTTTTTTTTTTTTTTTTAATGTTACTGTTGCCATCTTGAAATTGGACCAAGGGGCTCCATGGTTTCATTTTGCAGTGGGCCCTGCAAATGGCAAAGCTGATCCTGCCTGTTGCTTAATTACTACCCACTCTGCTCACTTTCTCAGCTGGGCTTGTAGTCCTTCTCTACTCCACCGGCCAGAAGAGCTTCTCTCTCTGACTCTGCCTCCATTCATCCCTCTTCCATAGAGTTTGGGGCACTTATTTTTTCAATGGCTGTAGCTATTTACAAAAACAACCTAACAAACAAAAACACAACAGGAAAAGCCAAAGACATCAGGGGTTCTACCTTTCATCCTGCAAGAATCCCCCAAAGGAAGGAAATACAAAGGAACTGGTTCCTACTTGGGAAAAGGGAAATGGTAAAAGAAGAGAAAGCAAATATGCGGGGAGAAAACCCACACCTTAATAATTGAATGAATTATATTGTTACACAGATAGCTGTCTTTTAATCCACTATAGGTTATTTTCACGGTCCATTTTGATGATTTGGGCCTATGAATTAGGTATTTGGAATAGAACCCCAACACATACAGCTGCACCCATCAAAAGCGAAGGCAGAGATCTAAGCTGGATATTGCTATTGGTAGGGTGACCAAAGATATTCTGGCCCAAACTGGGACACTTTCGAAGGGGGCATCATTATTTATTACATCAGAGCAGTAAGACTGGACCGGGACCACCATGGGCAACAGGGATTTGTGGTCCCCTCATCTATAAGTGGCGAAGTCAGGACTTGAGCCCCAGGTCTGTGGGATTCTCACTGTTTTGGTATTAATTAGGATATTAATCTGCAGCTAGCTCAATCAACGACCATGAGTGGTTTCTCCCACGTCCATTCTGTTGTGGTCCTGTTGATGCGGCCTGAGAAAGACTAGCTTCCCAACTGAAGAATTTTATTCACGAGAAGCCCAAGAACTGCATTCTTCAATTACAATTGGCCAGTCCTCCAGGCATGAATGAGGGAAGTTTCATCTTCAATATTTACTGAAAACAGACGCTGAAGTTTGAGAAGCAAATGTAAAGTGCTCATTCCAAAAGCCTCTTTATATACATGTTAAATCAGTTTGTGGGAAAGAGACCACAGAGATTGTTTAAACATTCATCCTGATGACACAACTGTTCTAAAATATGCAGTTCCTTGTAGTTATATGGGGGAATTAATTGCATATGGAGGAAGTCATCTTTTGAAACTGGATTAAAAGGAAATAGTTCATAACTCAGTGATATCAACATGCACACCATTGTGCCTGGGACTCAGCTTCGCCTTGTTTTTCTTATCTCAGCCACTGTCTGAAGACCTTGTTTTCTCGCTCAAGGCGTCATGACTGAACTATGTAGCTCTGTGGAGAGGGAAAAAAAAAAAAAAATCTGGGGCCAGAAGGGAAGAGATCTCACTTCCGCACAAGTGATGCTGTCAGGTGTCTCTTTCTGACCTCGGGTTCTGGAGTTCAGTTCCCTTCGCCATGTGGGCCCCTCAGTGGAACACTCGTAGAGGAGGTCCCCGGTCCCCCCTCGACCCTCGAATTCCATCAGCGCGATACAGCAAGTATTTGGGCGCAAGGTCCTGCCTCACCACACAGCGCGGTTTGATGTTCAGCCTTAAATGCATTACCCACAATTCTTCGCAGGGTCTCTTGTTAACCACAAAGCAGTTAGATAGCTATGTTTAGAGAGAAACAGCTCCTTATCTGTTGCACTACAAGGGAAATCAGCAGTTTCCTCGAGATGGTCTTAGCTCTGCTCTGAGGCTCCGGTTTCTCTATGATACAATCAGCCGTCAACCGAAGCTACATAATGTGGTAGAACTCCCCCGTTATGTCTTACTCATGGCAGTAATCACATTTTTAGTACATCTGTTGTTTTTAAATTTCCAGCCCCATTAATTCTCCCCTTCCCCCCCCCCCTTTTTTTAAAGATATGAGGAGTTGAGAATACCCATATTCACTTTGAAGTACCCTCACTTAAATGAGCGATTTGAAAAAGAATCGAGACATGAGGCAATCCTGAAAATATGAATAAAAGAATATAAATATTTCTCCAGCCTCTCCAGTCTTCATTAAAATACACAAGAGGAAGAAACTGGTTTGCCCTTCTATATTTAATTTGGACTCTAACCTCTTTGAAAACTTCAGCAATATGATTAATTTTAGCTTATCTTATGGAATGTCTCCCCACCTATAAATAAGTCTCTTCATCTTCAGAAGAGCATAAATATGCCTCCTGCTTTAAAGCTTTTTTTTTTAATATCTCTTACATATAATTGTAATGAGATCTATTTTCAGGACAATAGCTAAGTATCAGTTACATTTCCATTATGCTCTATTAGTTTCATGGTTGGAAAACTTAAGCGCAAATAAGCTTCTTTGGATGAATATGAATACAATGTTAATCAGAGTAGCATGAATAATTCAAAGAGCAAAGGGACCCTGATATTTGATCTAGCAAGACCAAGAAGAACAAGAAAAGAAAAGAAGAAAAGGAGACAGAAGAAAGAGAGGGAGAGAAGAAAAAAAAGAGGAGGAAAGAATAAGAACTTGGGAGTTTTCTTTCTTTTTTTTTTTTTTTTAAAGATTTTATTTATTTACTTGACAGACAGAGATCACAAGCAGGCAGAGAGGCAGGCAGAGAGAGAGAGAGGAGGAAGCAGGCTCCCTGCTGAGCAGAGAGCCCAATGTGGGGCTCGATCCCAGGACTCTGGGATCATGACCTGAGCCGAAGGCAGAGGCTTTAACCCACTGAGCCACCCAGGCGCCCCAGAACTTGGGAGTTTTCAATTTCAGGTAGAGGCTTAGAAAGTCCTTTTTTTTACATTTTTAAAATGTTACCCCACATAATGTTGGAAAGTTTGTGGAAGGTTGGAGGACAGGATAGGCATCAAAACCCCGATTCTCTACTACTTTATTAGCTAAGCGTTTGATTCTCCACTGTTCTATCCCCCAGATTCCCTGGGCTCAAGTGAGGCCCATGGGGTCACGTGGGAAAGTGCTTTCTCTACATGAACACACCAAACACAGCAGTGTTTAGGTGATGGCTTGAGGCTGCTGATGTTAAAACTTATGTCCAGTGTGAAGTTATCGTCAAGTAGTTAATGGTACTTTTAACAACAATATGTGCTTGGTGATAAAAATCAACCTGCTCTATGAGGGATGGCATGCTCAGCTCTTAAAAATCATATTGCTACAGAAAAAAGTTCAGCATTTGGTATTTCTACCACAGTTCACTCCTTTTATTTGAATTCAAACCTTTAAAATGAAAACTTCCACATGGGAAATGAATTATCAATTTTTTCCTTTTTAGGTCATCTCCCATTGGAAGAATGGACTTTCCCTCAGAAGACAAAGGACGTGCTTTTCTCAGGAGAAATATCTCCCCATTGATAAATAATGAGCAAATCCAGAACACTGAAAGAGCATTCCCACCAGTAGCATGAGCCGTGTCAGCACTAACCAGCTGGCCCCTGTCTGTTCTGCAGTCAAAGAAAATGGGAACTCAGCATGGATCCGAGTTCCCAAGGATGGGAGGATTCGATCTGCCAGGTGTGCGCATGGGCAGAATGCCTAACCCCAGGTCATTTTACAGAAAAACCTTGCTCAGATGTGGCCAGCAAAGCTGTGGAAGCTCTAGGAAAGCAAGCAAGAGGCCACAGTTGCTCTTTCTGCAACTTGGTTACTCTCTGCAAGACCTCTCTGTGTTTTCTCCAGTTGGTGAACAAGTGTTCAGGGAACTAATTAAGAGTCATGCAAGCCAAGTTAGAATGGCGAGTGGTTCAAGAGTTATGATTTCTACCATTCATTAAATTGATGCAATTATTCATGAATCAAATGTGCATTTAGAGGTAGGGAGAATGTGGAAAACCAAAGTGGCGAGAGAGAAGATAGTGAATAGTTGTCCCCTTCTGCCCATTGGTTTCTATCTATGCAATCTAGGAATTGGGATCATACTTATGAACACACTTCGCAGGCACAGCTTTTGCATGTAATTATTGTGTAGAAAATCTTAGGCAATACACTTAGCTTTTGTCTAACCCAGAAAGGTGAACTGGAATGAGAGTGGCTTTCTGGATAATTCGATCCAGTGGAGTAATAACCTAGAGTCACCTGGTGATGTCAAGGTTCTTGCAGCTCATGCTTTGGAACCCAGTTACATGGGAGACCATGTTTGAACAATGTCCTTTAAGGAATTCAGTAACTAAACCCTGCTGGACAGGAGCCAAGACAAGCCTCTTTAATGCCAAATTCCACTCTAGTGGGTCATGTTATTGGATGGCTCAAATTAATTTGGGCCAGGAAAAAAGGGCCTCCTTTCCCTCAATAGTTGATTTTTTGTCTGAATTATCCAGATAATTGCTTCATTTTTTGAGTCTCTTTTGTCTTCATAGAGGAGAGAGGCAGCTTGCTGATTTTGTTATAATAGAATCATTACCTGTAAATCTCAGAAATCACTCTCATGAAAATCTATAACTTTTGTATATATCAAAAAGAACGACCCAGTTCCAAATGGTTATTTATTCTTTTATAATATTTTTTCATTTGTTCTTGTGATTCATTTAGCAAACATTTATTGGACAAACAAAAGACACATTATCCTTCTGTATCACGCCCATTTCTTCAGGAATCTCTAATCAGCAGAAATATCTTTAGAGTGCTATGAGGCAGGAGGAAAAGGTGACAAATTTTTGGAAAAGTTCTCCTGCAAAGGCTCTGTTTCTTTAAAAACGAAAAAGTTGAACTTGTGAAAGAAGTGTATTATTTGAAGCTGATATAGCACCTTTTGCTTGAAAAGATTTCAGGCGTTAACATTTAATCCTGACAACACTGGTCCCCTCAAAATAAATTGCATCTCACTGTGAAGACTAGGTAAATGGAAGAAGCCTTCCCCTTGTGTCTTTTCCTCCACTGGGTGATCTTCTCGATCTAGGCCACTTGTCTTTTACCTACTCAATTTCCCGGGTCATCCTGTAGAATCTGGAAACAGAAGATAAGAGAACTATAGGCAGGGGCGCCTGGGTGGCTCAGTGGGTTAAGCCTCTGCCGTCGGCTCAGGTCATGATCTCAGGGTCTTGGGATTGAGTCCTGGGATTGAGCCCCGCCTTGGGCTCTCTGCTCAGCGGGGAGCCTGCTTCCCCCTCTCTCTCTCTCTGCCTGCCTCTCTGCCTACTTGTGATCTCTGTCTGTAAATAAATAAATAAAATATTAAAAGAAAAAAAGAAAAGAAAAAGAGAACTACAGGCAGAGTGGAGGTATTCTTTCTGTCTCACCCCTCATTTCTACTCTCTCCATACCCCTTCTTAAACTTAGCAGCACATTTGAAAAAGAAAGCCGGGGTGCCTGGGTGGCTCAGTGGGTTAAAGCCTCTGCCTTCGGCTCAGGTCATGATCCCAGGGTCCTGGGATCGAGCCCCACATCGGTCTCTCTGCTCAGCGGGAATCCTGCTTCCTCCTCTCGCTCTCTGCCTGCCTCTCTGCCTACTTGTGATCTCTGTCTATCAAATAAATAAATCAAATCTTAAAAAAAAAAAAAGAAAGCAGTTCATACTTCCAGGTAATCCGTTTGTTATGTATCTCTTTTTCCTTAATGGTATTGATAATTGCTGTCTTACTTGTCTCTTGCCAGCAAAAACAACAATAACAAATGGATATCCCCTGCCAGATAAAAGAAGTTATGTTACCTAAGGATGAGGGAGAGGGAGGTTATGTCCCCAGGGTGCCAAGATTCAGTGTTAGATTTGCTGATCATTTTGCATTCTTTAAGTACCATCTGCAATGACCTGGTGGTACTTGGGAATTGAAGGAAAAGGAGGCAATAACAGTTACGTGATAATTAAGTTAGGAGGCTCACTTGCTACTTGCCTGGTTGTGTTACTGTGTCATGAGTGACATCTACTCAACTCTAGCCCTTCAGAAAGGGTCAAGCAGAGGACAGAGAAGGTCATACAGAGTTTCAAGCATCAGATGAGCAGATGGACTGGATGATCATAAATTATTTCTAAATCCTGAAGTTTATTTATTTTTGTTTATTGGTTTCAGTTTTTCACCCTGTGTGTGTGAGAGAGAAAGCAAACTATAATGCACATATAGGAAAGCACAAAGAGCAAACACCTATGAAATTACCATTTAGGTCAAAAACAGAACATAGTCAGCACCTCAGACGTCTTCTCGTGATCCTTACTAATCACATGTCCACTCTCCCCACTTTTATGGTAAATACCTTTTCTTTAACAATCTATCCTCTAAGTATAGATGGATCTGTAAGCAATATGACTTGATTTGCCTGTGTTCTCAAGTTTATATAAACAGAGCCATGTTTTGCTATTTTCAACCTTATGTTTCTAAGATTCACTCCTGTTGTTGGATATAGTTGTCCTTCATTCATTGTGTGGTTGGGCCCAGATAAATTTTGGTGGTGAAAATTTAGAAAATCCTAGGCTCCCATGTCCTAGTACTTAGTACTTCAGTAGGACTGATGACTACACATCTAGTCCATTGCAGAGACTAGAATCCCCTGCAGCTAATTTAGACAGGTGGAGATTGACTGCAAGTTTTTTTTTTTCTTAAGGCATGTAGAATCATTGGAAGGGCGGACAGAAGTCTTTGGGGTGAGCTTTTGGTAACTTTCCTATCCTGCCCCTGAGTGTCTCATAGTACTGGGCACCCAAGTAATGCCCACCACTCTATGATCAGGATTCTTCAGGCCTTGATCTTGAAGCCACTGCAATTAGAAACTGTTTTGATTAAGAAAGTACCATGTTTATGAAGGCATAAATGCTACAGACTCAAGAACCATTCTGTGCCTGATACAAATGTCACCAGAAAAAAATGGGCCTCCTTGTTTTTCTTCTGGATACCCATGAAAGGTTACTGTGGTTATGGCTAAACCTCTGCCGACATTGCCAAGAAGGACCAGGTGCTTCCCATGACATGCTTGCCCAGCAGAAATAACAAAAGCAATGGGGGAAGCATTTGGTTTGTAGAGCCTAAACACTTCTGGAATTTTACCTGCAGTAAGTAGGAAAATGTCTTCTGCTTTCCAGCCTCTGTGATACAGGAAACCTCTTTATGACCTTGGTCTTTACACAGAGGCTCAGGACCCATCATTCACTAATCATGAAAGCACTGGAAGAGGTGAAATAGAACAGAAAAGAAATTTCAGAGGGCATCAACTCAGTTTTGTGCAACACACACACATTTCTGTATGCTGGACTGCTCGTAAGATGGTTTTCTTACTGTGGATTGAGTTAGAAAAGATGTTTAAAGGTCACCATACCAGAAGGAGAGTGAAAGAGATGTTGAGTGCCGATCCACCAGTATTGACCCCAGCTCCTACTATTGAACATGGAGTGATACACATAGTTGACAATAGAACGTTTGGCAAGTCTTGTTGGCCAGTGTCTTTGAACAGTCCACTCTGGAGCATCTTCCTGTCTGGATCATCCTTTCAGCCTGACTAAATTGGAGGCAAGAGACAATGCCAGAGGTTTGGATCCAGTCTTCTCCACAAATTCCTGAAGCTCAGCTGGGATCAGCTCCAGGAAAGCTGGGGCTTGGCACTCTGTGTATTCCAAATACCTGGTGGAATGCTGACAGGGCCACGCAGGTTGTGTCCACCTGCTCAGTCTTTGGAGTCATCCCCTATGAGCAGTGATCTCTCTGAGACACCAATCTGATTACTTCACTCTGTTTTAAAGCATGAAGTGGTAACCTTTGACTTAGAGCCATGATTCCCAAACTTCAGGTGTTTGTTAAAAATACAGATTTCCAGATCTTCAAGGATTCAAATTTAATAGCTTTGGGATGGGGCCCAGGAATGTGTACTTTTAGAGGGAACCCTGGTGAATAAAAAACCAGACTCTGTAGCATGATCCAAGCAATTTACCTCCACACCAACCTGGTCTCACCTCAGTTTTTCCAGTCTCTTCCTCTTCTTGCCCTTCCATCAGTCTCCCTTCCCTGCTCCCTACCCTCTCCCTCTGTAGATCATGAACTACTTCTGTGTCCTTTTACCCTACATTATCACATGCTGCTTCTTCTAACTGGAACATTCTGCTTATTCTCACTCTCATCATGTAACTCCCAAGCTTCTACTCATCTTAAAGAAACCAACTCCAATATTACCTCTCTAGGAAACCTTTTATACACTAGTAAGGTTTATGTCCCTTTGGTACTCCATATATTTTATACCTACCTGCATTATAATACATTGTTGTAATCACATTGAATTGCAATTATTTATTGACATTGTTTTCCCCTGCCAAAACCAGGACATTATTAGATGTGAACATTTTGTCCTATGATTTTTGTATCTTTGTTGCCTATCACATAGAAAAGTACCATAAATGTTTATTGGATGAATGGAATATGTATGGATGGATGGTTGGATGGATGGTTAAATGAGTAGATACAGTTTTTCTTCTGATATTGATCGTCATTAGATATTAGGACTGTTACCACTAGAACAACTAATCTTCCATCAGGATAGCTGATACCTTTGGAAAACATAACACATTTTGTGTTAAAGTCAACTTTATGGGATTCAATACGAGCCATCTGTGGATGTCAAGGCTGGTGTATAGAGGTTTGATTAGGAACCAGTTATTGGCACAGTCTTAAAATATCTTCCCACAAAAATCACCCAAGAATCCCCAAGATCTCCAAGCACAAGAAACACAAAACTATACCAAGACAGGATCGCATGGGTGACTCAGTCAGTTAAGTGTCCGACTCTTGATGTAGGCTCAGGTCATGATCTTGTGGTCCTGGGATCGAACCCCAAGTCAAGCTCCTCGCTCAGTGTGGAGTCTCCTTGAGATTCTCTTTCTGCCCCTCCCCCTGCTTACTTACTCTCTTCCTCTCTTCCAAATAAATAAATAAATGGCCAAATAAATAATTGCCTCTCTTCCAAATAAATAAATAAATCTTAAAAAAAAACCAAAACCTATACCAAGACATGCAATAATCAAATTTCTCAAAAGCAGTGATAAGTAGAAAATCTTACAAGCAGGTAGAGAAAAGCCACGTGTTACATACAGAAAAATAAAGATAAGACAGTGAATCCATCATCTGAAACTATGCAGACAAGAAGACAGTGGAGCCACATCCTTAAAATCCTGAAGGAAAAATGACTAACAACCCAGAAATCTATACTCAATGAAATACTTTTTCAATCATATGAAAGCTGAAAGAATTTATCATCAGCAGCACCTCAGTGTAAGAAATGTTAAAGGAAACCCTTCAAGTAGAAGGAAAATGTTACCAGATGAAAATGTGGATTTACTCAAAAGAATGAAGACACTATGGAAAAATACATAAGATTTATTTTGTTATTATTTATATTTCTTTTAAAAAATTTCACTATTTGGGGACCTGGGTGGCTCAGTGGGTTAAAGCCTCTGCCTTCGGCTCAGGTCATGGTCTCAGAGTCCTGGGATCGAGGCCCGCATCGGGCTCTCTGCTCAGCGGGGAGCCTGCTTCCTCCTCTCTCTCTGACTGCCTCTCTGCCTACTTGTGATCTATCTCTCTGTCAAATAAATAAATAAAATCTTTAAAAAAAATTTCACTATTTAAAGGAAAATTAAAGAAATGTATTATGGGTTTTATGACATACGTATAGGTAAAGTGGATGAAAACAATATCATAAAGGCTAGGAAGACAGAAATGAAAGTGATTTATAGATCTGGATAATATGGGAACTTTTTCAACAACTCTATTCCAAGAATTTCAACAACACAGATGAAATGGATAAATTCCTTTAAAGATGCAAATTACTGAAGCTCACCAAAGAAGAACTATAGAACCTGCTTTGCACTGTATCTACTGAAAATTGAATTTATAGTTAAAAACCTTGTAGACAGAAAAAGAAAATTTAGAAAATAAAACTAGTGACATCACAAATGAATTCCACCAAATATTTAGGAAATAGATAATACTAATTCTATACAAACTCTTCCAGAAAATTGAAGGGAACGAAATACTTCCCATCTTATTCTGTAAGCTCAGTATTACCTTGATTCCAAAATCAAACAAAGACACTACACAAAAATAGATCACACATATAACAACTGATGGATATTTGGACAGAACACGTATGGATAAGTAATATTCAACAAAGGCAATTCAGTGTAGAAAGAATAATTTTTTCAAAGAATGATGCTGGAAGACACATACAAAATCAACAACAGCAACAACGTAGATTTATATCTAGAACCGTATAAAAAATAAACTCAAAATAGATTATAGACTTCAATGTAAACCTGACACTATAAAAGTATAAACCATAGGCAAAGATATTTTAGATGTAACACCTAATACAGGATCTAGAATAGGAAAACTTGGGAGTGATGAATCATTAAAATTTCAGCATTAAAAACTTTCACTCTTTGAAAGACAATGCTTGGAGATGAAATCACAAACTGTAGACCAAGAGGAAATATTTGTATTTCATAAAGGGCTTGTGTCCAGAATATATTTTTAAAACCCTCAAGACAATAGTAAGAACAGACAACCTAACTAAGAACCCAGTTTAAAAAATGGACAGAAGATGTGAACAGATGACATAGGAATGGCAAATAGGCACTTTTCCTTAAGAAATACAAATCAAAACTGTGAGATACCCTTATATACAAATTACAATGGCTAAAGTTAAAAAGGCTGAATATATCAAGTGTTGAAAAAGATATGGAGGAACTAGAACCCTCATACATTGTTGGTGAGAATGTAAAATATTAGAACCACTTAGGAAACTAGTTTGGCAGTTTCTTCAAAAGTTGAAGATAAATCCACCAATAAGATCCAGACATTCGATTCCTAGGCATTTACTTAAGAGAAAGAAAAGCATATGTGTGTGCAAGGACCTGTACTTGAATGTTTGTAGCATCTTTGTTTGTGATAGCTAAAACATTCTCAACAGGTAAATGGGTAAATAAATTGTGGTCCAGGTTTCTCCTGCTATCCAAAAGTAGAGCATTCCCATGAAACCTTTCATAAGTCAAAATGGTGTAAAGGGAAAAAGCAATTACCATTCGATTGTATGAAAATTTTTTTGAGCTTTCCCAGACCCCAAAGTAACTTCCCTTGGGTTTTTCTTATACCTTAGGACACATCTTGCTAAAGGATGTGCAAAATAAAATAAAACACGGAAGCTCACAGACACAGTTCAAAGCTGTGGTGGCTTGATGCTGAGATGCTGAGTGTAGGTCCTGGGGAAGGATCTTGGTGGGGCCTCTCTAGCTGCCCAGGGTGTGGGGCTGCCTCTGTAAAAGCTTGCCGCAAAACAAATACTAAATACTATTTTTGCTTTTCTCCTCTTTTTCATTAAAGCAGAAGTTCTCATTAGATTTCTTTTCATTAGCAAAAATGGGCAAAATATATGTCTTTCATAAAAGTGAATGGTAGAATGGGAAGTTTTGAAAAGTAGGAGATACCTGTCTATTCATTCCAAGAATACTAATCAGCAACATAAAGGATGAACTATTGGTACACACAACAACACAGATGAATTTCAAAATAATTATGCTAAGGGAAAGAAGCTAAACAAGAGAATATGTCAACATATCCATAGCAACGGAAAGCAGATCAATGATTGCCCAGAGTGGGGGCAGGAAGGGTAGGAGGGAGGCATTACAAAGTGTCATAAGGTATATTGGTTTTGTATCCTTCAACTGATATTCACTATCATGATTGTGGTGATGGTTTCATAGGTGTATAGGTTTGTCAGAACTGATCTGATTGTACACTTTAAACATGTGCAGTTCGTTATGTCAATTATATCTCAGTAAGCTGTTTTTAAAAGGCAATAAAATAAAATATTTTAAAAGTATTCTAAAGAATCCTTGAGAGGGGAGAATCCTTGGGTGGCTCAGTCAGTTCAGCATCCAACTCTTGATTTTGGCTCAGGTCATGATAGTGTGGTGGTGGGATCAAGCCCCGCATTGGGCTCTGTGCTCAGCATGGAGTCTGCTTCAAATTCTTTGTCTCTCTTTCCCTCTGCCCTATCCCACTCATGCTTGCTCTCTCTCTCTCAAATAAATAAATAATTTTTTTTAAAAGAATCTTTTATGGGTAGGTAATGGTGTCAGTCAACTTGGGAACTGGATGAAGGTAGCAGATTAAAAAGAGAAAAATAGATGAAGTAGGAAATATGTCTACCAGATACCCTTGCAACAGGAAAAATTACAAAAACAACAAAACAAAGCAAGACACCATTTCTAGTCTAGTTTAAACATCTCTAGAATAAAAGTTATACATTAAAGGCACACTGTTGTAAGTAGCTATAGTCTTGAAAAATGTCAACATTCCTCATATTTATCACAAGAGGTGTGTCCTCAAGAAGAAAACTAGAACGCTGAAGTCAGCCTTCAGGCAGACAGGAGAAGATTCTCTCTTTCTAGATTGAGCTCTAGGGTCTTGTTGGAGGGGACAATATTTAGTTCCTACTTGGGGATGCCCATCAATAGATCATTCCCTACCCTTTTCATAACTTCTCCCTCTGAGAAGTGTAGTACTTCTTTGATGGATATGGTTGAAAGAAGAAACAGCTCCCTCCCACCTACCTTTCTCTTTAGAACAAGCTGCTTTTAGGTGACATGCATTCTCCTCTGTTCCTCCTTGAGGTAATTTTCACAGGGACAGTCTGCCTCCCCCAAATAATGGAGAAGCCTGATGTGATTAGATGCTGCCTGAAACTGGGACTGATAAGTCTATGATTCTGGTGTTCAGTATTAAGAAGAGCTCACACCCCCCCTCTTACTCAAGCTATGGTCTTTTAGATCAATTTTATCATTAAACAAGGAGGTGCTTTTGCCTTCATTTGCTGACTACTTTTATTTCTCAACTGGCCCTTGACTTGGTGGGGAAGATTACCCATTGGATTCTCTCAAAGACCCAATAGGCCTGGACTTCCAGAGGCCAAGGAGAGCTAAGGAGTGTTCCCAAGGGTCCTCCTATGCAGAAGCAGGTTATGAACCAGACAGGAAGACTTCCCAGAGGCAAGGGAGCTCTCGGATGCAAAGAAATAGCTCTGAATGTAGACATTCTTAGAAGCTCTAGCCTTGATTTCATGTTTCAACAGAGATTGAGGCCAAAAACTTGCTTTTATGTTTGGTCCATTTGAATGTTAACGGAACACAATGTTCTCTCCCATCCCTCAATTCACATCAGCACCAGAATACCAGCCATCATTAATGAAGTATTAGCCTGAAGGATAGCCTTTTCATTTTTTGCAAGTAAATATTAGAGTGTTGAACAATGAAATCAATTCTACTGAAGGTGTCCTGCCCTTATGCTCCATTCATTTCTGCTGTTGAGGTCCCTGGAGCTTCCTTGGGCCTTGTCCTTTCTGAGTCTTGGTTTAGATTTTTCTTCAATTCATTGAACTTCCCCCAAATCTTTCCATTAAATTCCTTCCTCTGCTCAGATTAACCAGAATGTCTTCCTGTTGATTGTAACCAACCAACCAAACAAACAAATGAAAACTACCCTTAACTGGATACCTTGTTTAATTTAGATATTCAAACCTTTCTATTTTCTCTGTTAGAGCAAAAGGTGCATCTCAAGATTTTAGGTGAATCTAAATGAAATGATCATGGTTTACACTTATGAAACTTAAATTCTTTGGAGATTGGGAGAAGGGGTGTGTATCGCAGTTCCTTATATCCAGGCTGTTATAATGAGAATAATTTTGGCGGAGGGGGACTTTGACACCGTGAGTTTTTTTTTATCCCCCAGTGTTTATCAGGATGCCTACCACATTCCAGGAATAAAATCCAAGAACACATCCTCTATTACCTTCTAGCAACATGACTGCTGTGGGGGTGCTATAATGTGAAGGCTAAATTCTTTGTTGGAAAATACCATGACGTGTTACTTCACCAACTGCTAAGATACTGCCCAATGGAGTTGATATTCCTCCTTAGCATCCATAGACCATTATCCCCCCAGCATTCATGTTAAATTAATTAAAGTTCTGTTAAATAAACTGGTGACTACCTTGTCCTGGACTGTCTTTTTATGACCTAACTCTTGGTTTTGCTTTCATATGAAAAAAGTAACCAAGGTTCCCAAATGTCAGATGATTTGAACTACTACAGCAGTTTTGGAGATTTCTTTTAAAGAAGTATGAACAACATATGCCTTCAAGATTCAAAGCATCTGCTGAAAGCATTTACACTTTGCATCCTTGATCTGCAAGCAGGTTGTAGAATAATTCTCTGCCAACTGAGTAGGCATGGTGTGCCTGGATGAAATGCAGATATTATAGAGTCTGCGTTTTCTGCTCTTGGAATTAGAAAATGCTCTACCCACATGTAGTAGAGAACATTTATGTTAGAAGCTGCCTCTTTCATTTCTAATGCATTTAAGCAACACTGTCTTTTCTGAGAACATTACAAAATATCGAATCCCATCAAATTAATGGGTGCATTTTGCTTGAGGCCATCCTGTGACGTGCCATCAGTGAGGACCCTAAATCGCAATGTCGAGATGGCAGCAAGATTTTTGCCATGAGTTATAAATAGCAAGCTTCCAACCAAGCTGTTCATTCTTTTTTTGTGGGCCTCATTGCTCTGAAACAATGACTATTTTCAGCTCGTTAGTGCACTGCTAAAAATTGCCTGAGTTCATCAAATTATCTAGTCTTATGTGACAGAATACTTCATTTTTTTAAAAGATTTTATTTATTTATTTGACAGAGAGAGATCACAAGTAGGCAGAGAGGCAGGTAGAGAGAGAGAGAGGGAAGCAGGCTCCCTGCCGAGCAGAGGGCCCGATATGGGACTCTATCCCAGGACCCCGAGATCATGACCCGAGCCGAAGGCAGTGGCTTAACCCACTGAGCCACCCAGGCGCCCCCAGAATACTTCTTACTGTGGTGAATGTTAGAATGCCAGAGATGGACAGAAGCAAAGCACATGTGTATTGAAGGTACTACAATTTTGTTTGCTTCAAGAGAGTTTGAAGGCTTCCCTTTGTCGTAGAAATCTCAGAAAACAGGATAAGTGATATCAAGCTTGTCCATATGTCTCCAAACTGCCATTGAAAAAAATGCACGAGTTCCAGAGTTTGATTTTAAGTATTTTTTAATGGATGGAACCAATATTTGTAGTCGCATACCAGTAATTCTTGAAAATGGATTGGCATTGTCTGTCTTCTAGTTGTGCTTGTTTAAGATGGTGATTTGTCCCCACAAAAGATAGTCAACATCTTCAAATGTTGTAGAATGAACTTGACCTCTTCAGAACTTCTCTGGCTTCCCTTGTCTACACCGTAGCTTAAATTTACTGCATCCTGCAAGGTCAAGAAGACAACTGGACCAAGATTTCCCTCCTCCTTCCCTCCAACTCCACCTTCACCAGCCACTACACTCCCTGCCATATATAACAATAATAGTTCTTTATTTGTCTAGTCTATTTTAAGCCATCAACAAATAGAAGCCACTCTCTGAAACTCCTATCGTAGCAATTCCCCAGAATTGCAAGAAAGGCCATCTGTTGTCTCAACTATCTGTGGAGCTGAAGTGAAGGTTTAACTTAATGCTCTTCAGCAGAGCAATAGGAAAACATCCATCACCCACTGACAGGTTAGTTCGCCTGCCCCAACGGGCGGATGTCTGCAGTTGCACACATTAAGGAAACAGAGCGATCACCCTAACGATACAATAAAATCTAGAGACTGAAAGAAACGAAAAACTACTGCAAAGGGGCCAGAATCTTCCAGAACACAAAGGCTATTTCCTAATTGCATATCTGGTGTGTTCCATATTCACATTAAATTCTCTTGAGATTGCCGACAAGTTTAGGGCTCTGAGATACTTGATGCACGAGGCTTTTGAGCTTTCTGCTCTTGAAGTAGCATTAGCAAAATGACTCTGATTGTTCATCCTGTGAGTGGGCAAACTGGCTTTGCCAGACTGCATGGAAGCCCTGAGAAAGTGACGAGAGGCAGCCTCCATGAGGTATGCCGAGTTTCCTTCAGTTTCCCACCATGAAACCTCTAAACCTGCTTTTATCCATACTCCTTCCTTCTACCTAGCTAAAATTAAAAAAATAAATAAAATAACAAAAAAAACCAAAAAAACCCTGTTAATATCTGTTAAGCATTTATTAAGTAAGAGGCAGTATCTTGAGTACTTGACATGTATAGGATCCATTAATTCTCAGAAAGCTCTGTGAGGTAACTGCCTCATCAACAATTTCTTGGTGAGGCCAGAGGGTCCCAGCAATGTGTTTAGTCACCCAACTGAGAAGTCTCAGAGCCAGGATTCAAACACAGTTATTCTAACTGCAGAGCTCATCTTATCTACCATGCTGGACCAGATGATTTCTGTTATTTAAGAAATTGAAACTCTTACTGATTCTGAATTTATTTCTATTGTTTTAAGTCAGGAATTCTCGTTGTGAGCCCCAGACAGAAAGCCATTCTCTGGGGAGAATTTATTAAATGTTGTTGAGTAGCTCCTGGAATTGCCAGGGAACTGGCTGAATTCTACAAGTCAAGTATAATGCCCAGAATGACCAGCAGGACTGCTCTGGTGAGGATCTCAAGGCTACCTATGACCTCTAGACTCAGTGCTCCTAAGGCTGCCAGCTCTGAGTCCTGGATGCTGCCTCTGGCGTTGCTACCCCTGCTGGTGCCAGGCCTTGGTCAGCCTTGATTAGCCTCCAGCTGCCACCAGAGCCAGAGTCTCCCTTGCCATCCTTGCTCCCTGCACCAGGGAATCCCAGATTCTCAGTTTGAAACGGGTGCATCCAATTGCGGGAGCCCGGTTCATAGGGTTGGCTCCTAGCTGTAAAGAAATTGGGAAAACAATGAATGTGCAGCATCTTCAGATTCTCCGCTAGTGAACCATATGGCCTTGCACCAAAAAGGCTCAGGTGGGTAACGAAAAAGAATGACAAATGTCTACTGAGGCAGGGTAGTGCTAACAGATGCCAACTTGAGAAAGGAAGTCTGCACAATGAATTCCTGGCCTCGGGAAGACTTGCAGAGGCTACACGGAAGACCCTGATTATATCACAACAGGAAGAAAGTGACACAGCTCCGGCCCGAGGAGCAGCTTTTCCCATGAAGGCTTAAACAACAGAAACCTGAGTAAGGAATAAAAGCTTAGCCATTGATATAAAACATATGATCTGTGTTTTAATTGGACTATCAAAACATCCCACTCTCCTCCAAAACACAATGTTTCTGAAAGTGCCCCCTCTACTGTCTCTAGGAGGCGACCACTTCTCTCAGAACTCTGTTTGGACTCTTAAGGTCATGAAGCAACACTTCCGAGGGCCTGAGGAACTTGCTGCCCCCGACTGCACCACACCGGTGGCAAATTCCTTTGGTGAGTTGTAAAAAGCTCCTCATAGTCCAGTGTGAGGTTTGCTCTGCCTTGGGTCAAAAGTGAGAAGGCCTGTTGACCCTGAATTATCATGTTTTAGACCTTTTGTAGTACTTCCTTGCTCATCTTGAGGAGAGAGAAGAAAGGCAGCGGCCTCTGCAGAAGCAGTCAGCATGCTCTTCATGGAACCATGTCCTTGATGCTGGTGAGGAGGTATGGTGGGGTGAGGGGTCCCGGGGAAACAAACCTCTGCGAAGGCTCAGCTGGGGCATAGCTGCTGGATCCTCATGCCAATATCTTCCCAGAATGGGTCTTTAGAGGATTTAGGTCTCTGAGTGTGGAAAGCTGGTTGAGAGCCAGCACACCTTCTCTGGAGGTGCAGGAACATTAGGGCTTTCTTTCTTTACCTAGTCTCTATTCACGCTTTGGAAATAAATATTTTCATATCAATTTTAACATCTCGCCGTTGCAGAGCAGCCACCTGTCACCCCTTGCCGCAGATCAACAACCACAGTTCCCCAGTCTCTGGCAGAAGGTCCTGCTTGCAGAGGAAGCAATTCAGCAGGGCTCTGGAAGACAGCCGAGCAGCAGAGGGAGGCCTCTGAAATCCACAATTTTAGACTCTCGGGGTGGGCATTTTCTTGTGGTGTATTAAGTAACACACCTACTCAAGTTTCTGTGTGAACTCAGTGGACAGCTGCCCTTTTAGTGAGAAGGGAATGCCTGCACTGTGCTCTGCCTCCCTCTGGCCCCCACCCTGCCCAAGTTCAAGCATAGGCTCCTTAGAGAAGGATGAACTGGAAAGAGCAGTGGAAAAAGAATGAAACCTCAATGATGACTCCACTGGCCAGGAGTTAGCCAGTCATGCAGAAGCCCAAGTGCTTGGGGGCTCACCTCTCACAGCCTCTGCATCGACCCCATGCAGAGGTAGGAGAAAGACTGCATGAACCCAAAGAGAGGCAGAAGCGACGAGAAGGAACCACTCAAAATGGAAGGGTGTCTGTCCTCATGTTTATCCTTGAAGGAAGACCCAATTTAGGATGGAAAATCGTGGTTCAGAGAGTAGACTCTGAAGCCAGAATAATGTGGGTTCATATTCCTTCCAGAATTGGCATGACCTTAAACATGTCTTGCTTAATCTCACTAAATTTCATTTTTCTCTTTCATAATGAAACTAATATAATGCAGCCTCGTAAGATTGTTATGGGAAATAAATGAGATATTAAATGTAAAACAGGTGATACCTGCTAAGCTCATACTTTATGTACCAGTTATTTTAATGTTTTCATGGATAGTGGTAGACTGGCGTATTTAACAGGTCTCTTTTCTCTTGACTTGGTGGATGAGATATCTTTTCCTTTAAGGTGGGGAGTCATGCACTATTTACATTTCACATTTTACATCATACCATGTTTCTGCTCAATGAAAAACTCAAAAGGAAAACTTTTGTTTGTGCTTCTTGCATTGTGCTTTGTGAAGTAGATGCTCTCCTCATAGGACTTCTTCCTGAAATGGATTCTGATGGGCTTAAAATATGAATTCTATGTGAGAGGGAAAATTTAGTACCCAAAAAGGGAACCCAAGAAGGAAAGTGAGTAAAGAGAGGAAAATGTGTGGAAATGCCATTTACCGGAAGACCCCCTTTCCCTCCTGTCTAGACTGAGTAATATAACATTGACCAATATAGTGTGTCATAGAAATGCTAATGCATGATGGAAGTGATGGTCAGACCTGAAGAGTTTACTTCTGCTTTTATCATGCGTTGCCTTTATAGCATGGACATCAGAGTTCTGCGGTGAGGTAGAAGGGCATGAAATATAGATTGTCAGGCCTTTGGGGATTCTGAGGAATGAAAGGTACTTAATAAGGATAAAATTCATCCTGGGCTTATTACCTTGCCCTCTTCTGTCTCCGAGTCTCTTGTATCATGAAATAAGTTTGGCAGTGAAGTAGAAGAAAGAGATCATTTTAAATGATGGAGCAGGAAGTCTGTTTCTGGGCAACTTTTGGCAAGTTTGAGGATAAACAAGGAGGGAGATAATGAGACTAGCTCAGCAATTCTCCAACTTTCTTATCCTTTATCCCTTCAGTGAGCTTGTTTGGTCTCTCCTATTAAGGAGAGAGTTATGGAATAGCTTTCCTTTGTTTCATCTCAGAAGGAAACTATGTGGTGGGAGGCAAAAGCAGAATGTAAAAGGACACAGGAAGCGACAATGAAGGAAGGACTGTCAAAAGGAAAGGGTGTCTTTGGTGGATATATGATTTGGAAAACCGGGATTGGGGGGTGATAATGTAGAAGGAAAAGAAACTACTTATATACTTGACATCAAATTTCTGTTCAGAATTTGAGGGCTCAGATTTCTTTAAACCTTTTGGAGTTTCCCCACAGTCTTTCAACATATTGTGATTTCCAACTTGAAAACAGTTGACAAAAGGGTGATGAATAAACAATAGAAAAATTCTGTGCTCCAAACGGAGATAAAAAAAGACTTTATTCGGACACTTTTCAATTTAAAAAAGAAACTCCTTGGAGCTCCTGGGTAGCTCAGTCAGTTAAGCAGTTAAGCATCTGCCTTCAGCTCAGGTTCTGATCAGGGTCCTTGGATCAAGTCCCAGGTTAGGCTTCCTGCTTAGGTGGGAGTCTTCTTCTCTCTGCCTCTCCCTCCTCGAAGCTCATGCTCTCTCTCTCTCTCTCAAATAAATAAATAAATCTTAAAAAAGAGAAAAAGAAAAAGAAGCCCCCCTCCTTTTTTTTTTTTTTTTTTTTTTTACCATTGGGGAACACTAAACAATGAGAACAAATTTATACCTTTTAATTTTTGTAGTGAAAATCCCATTCTTTTTTTTTTTAAAGATTTTATTTATTTATTTGACAGAGAGAGAGAGAGAGATCACAAATAGGCAGAGAGGCAGGCAGAGAGAGAGAGTGGGAAGCAGGCTCCCTGCTGAGAAGAGAGCCCAGTGCGGTGCTCCATCCCAGGACCCTGAGATCATGACCTGAGGCCGAAGGCAGAGGCTTAACGCACTGAGCCACCCAGGTGCCCCGAAAATCCTATTCTGATGTGTGCTCAGATTTGCAGGGGTTGTGATATGTCTCCAATTACGCATTTGGAATTTCAAGCAAATCTCAGAATCACAAGTACCTAGATATGAAATGTACCTTCCAAGTCAACTCGTACAGGTTCCACCTGCTGCAGAAATCCCCTTACATGTATGACACCCGTATTTGATGTTAACAGAGCCTCTGCTTGATCTAGCACTAGTAACTCAAAAATTCCTGAGGGAGACATTCCTTTAGGAGAAGCTATCATTTGAGTCAAATTTTCCTCCCTTCCTTCACCCTACCATGTACCACAATCTCGTTCCGTTCTTTGTCACTTCACATCAGAATTCTAAAATGAGCAACTCTTCTACAAGACTGCCCTCAAAGTAAGTGAAGACAATTCTCATTTCCCTCACTAGTTTTCTCTTTCCAGGTAAAGACATAGCTACCCTTTCTTCTAGTTGATATAATCAACTCCCTAGTTGATATAATTTCCAGAAAATTCCCCATCCCCAAAATGTTGTAGAAGTTTCTTTCTTCCTTCATTTTTTTTTTCTCTATTAAAAGGCAGACTTTCCTAAAAGAGCAAACAAAATGTTCTTTTCCACAATCTGATTGGGCTTAACCATTCCATATGCATTATGGCATGTGATAGTGGACTGTAAAATTTTTTATTGCTCTGCGTTTGAATAGAGGATGACTGCATTTGTTAAACAAGCTCTTTCCAAACAAGTCATAATAAAACCTTTATAGTATCCCACTTCATCACATAACTTTTTAATGCTTCTCCTTTGGTTTGGTTTTGGTCCTGGTTTGTAGTCCTTCACTTTTTTCCCCTTGAAGTATCAGAGTTTTTGTAGAAATTCCCATGGAGAGTTTCAAGTTGGAAACCTGGTCCTAAACGTCTTTTCCCTGAGACCCTCTCCTGGGCTTTTGGACTATGAATCAGACCGTGTGGAAATAATGATGCCATCCATGTGGTAGGGCCCAGTGCAGGGCATAT
This sequence comes from Lutra lutra, assembly GCF_902655055.1. Classification (NCBI taxonomy): domain Eukaryota; kingdom Metazoa; phylum Chordata; class Mammalia; order Carnivora; family Mustelidae; genus Lutra; species Lutra lutra. The sequence goes on from NC_062285.1 coordinate 93,392,305, forward strand.
GTGCAGTATAAAGTCCGTTTATATATGGTTTGAAATTGTATCCCAGGGTTTGGAAAATGCAGAAGTTTATGTGATGGATATCATGACCACACATGAGGTGTTGTGGAGATACACATGTATCTTAAAATATACATAGCTACAAGAATATACATATCTGTATATATAATAATGGAAAGCTTTAAACTATCAAAGCCTTCAGGCAAATATTTTACAACTATCTAATAGCATGTATTTATAACTTAACCTCTTGACTTTGGAAGTTAAGATTTGGCACTGCCAATGCCAAGTAAATACCAGCCGTGATTCGTGGAGGAAATTCAGGCCATTGGCATCAAATAATTAAGATGGTCTTACTTTGAACATTCTCTCAATGGATAGAGGAAGTACAAACATTTTTAAAGCACCAAGACTGATTGTGAGATGCCTCTCTCTGGTATTCTGATTTTAAATGTTTATCTTTGGGCTTAAAGAAAAAGTCTCTGTCTATGAAAAGACTAGGATAAGTTACAAGATTTAATGAGTCCTTTCCCTCTTCATCACCCACACCCCTCCCTGAAACATTATCAGTATTTGTGGGGATGCCGGGAATAAGAAGATAAGCCAGTCAGTCTAGCTTCATTTAGGGAGAAGGATTCTGTAACTACTTTAAGGTATCAAATGGAGAACAGTTGGAAAAGCAAGCTTGATTAAAGACAGCTAACATCATTTCAGGAAGGGGAGTCGTGCCTAACTAATTTGTTGGAATTCTTTGAGGAAATCATTGCACCAGTGAACTGGCTGGGGGAAGGGAGGAGATTATGGGCTGAGTTTTTCAGAAAAGGCTCTATAGAATTCCCTACTGTTGGTTAAAATGTTTGAGGACTGAAGTCATGGAAGTGTAGGACAATTGGCATATTGGACGAAAAACTGGCAAAAGGGGAGGAAAGAAAGGGTAACTATGAACAGAAATGTGTCAGCCTTGAAAATGGGATCAGAAGAGAAGTTGCATCTGACATATAAACTGACACTTTCTGGGGTCGCCGAAGGCATCCCTCAGAGACATTTATATAGAAGAGGGTTGGACTGGGGGATGGGAGAACTCTGAGAGAACTGAAAGCAGATGTTCTTTTTGTGGGGACTTCTCCACTCCGAAGGGCCCTGCACCATCCATCACGTGAACTGGTGGTCAGCCTCAGCTAGGTAACTTTTTTTTTTTCCTGAGAGTCTCCAAAATAAATGCACTAAGCAATTCTATTTGATTTAAACCCTAGCATAGCATGAACCCAGAGCAATGTGGATATGCTCTAAGGTGAAATTAGCTTTTTCCCTTTCTGAAGTTGTTTAAAGAGATGAGAAAGAGAGTTCATAAAACAGCATTTTTTAAAAAGATTTTTATTTTATTTATTTGACAGACAGAGATCACAAGTAGGCAGAGAGGCAGAGCCTGATGCGGGGCTCGATCCCAGGACTCTGAGATCATGACCTGAGCCAAAGGCAGAGGCTTAACCCACTGAGCCACCCAGGCACCCCCATAAAACAGCATTTTATCCCCTGCTTTCAGTGATTCAAAATTGTGTCACCTAGAGATTGACCATTCTGACAGGATCATGTGGAGGCTTCCATCCTGTCCAACTCCATACTTTTCTTCTGATTTGTCTGTTCCTCTGCTTGTTAGTGTCTCTGGCAGTGTTCAGAAAGGAAACTGCAGGTTTTAAAAAAAAAGTTAATTCAGTTTCAGGTCTTGCATCCTTTCTATAAGACAAGGTGAAATTCTAGGAGGGCTAACCATGAACTTTCCTTTGAGTGTTTTCTTTTCTATGATTATGGGGAAAATCCTCTGTGCGCGTGGACCCCAAATAACTCTCCTCATTGGTACTGGATAAGATACGAGTTTTCTCTGAAAGAGACAACCTATTGAATTTTATTTTCAATTAAATTAATAATTTGAGGAGAAGAATATCAGGAAAGTAAAGTTTGATGACGAGAATTGGTGGGGGGAAGGTTTTCAAGGAACCAATGCCTCAGGGCCCAGATAGGTGACACTAATGAGGAGAAAGGTAAATCCCCCATGGTGGGAAAGGGGAGCCTGTGGTGCCTACAAGCACACACCCTCCAGGGAAAGCTGTCAACATCTGGGAGATGTCTGGAGCACTGGGCTTGCCAAACTGAAGTCTCCACTGGCTGGCTGAGGCCTTTGGGCCTCCTTTGGGGGACCTCTGGATTCGAGCAATGGTTTCCAAACTACTGAGACTGAGGACCACTTTTCAATGTTAAAAAAAAAAAAGTGAGGATTCCTAATATAATAGTTTCGTATCTATTGACTAAAAAAATTCACAGAAACAAAATGTTTTGATGCATTATTGTAGTGTGTAAAAATGGGTTTTGTGGTATACACTGAGCCTGGTGCTGTGAATAGGAGATTGAACATAAAACGACCCCTCCCCTAGTCTAGTGAGTGAGGCAACCAAGAGAAGAGATGATCACCAAAGATATTTACTGAGAGAAAAGAAGTGAGTGCGTGGTGCTGTGGGGTTACATAGGAAGGGCAGCTAACTGAATTTTGGCAGAGCTCAGGGAAGATCTCCCCGAAGATGGGCAACTCAGCTGAGACTGAAGTATCAGGGGCAGTTGGTCAGCACGCGGCATATGTGGAAGAACAGATTCAAGCAATGGTTTCCAATAGTTTCTTCAATGGAAGAACAACATGTGCAAAGGTTCTGAGTGAGTAAACAGATTTCCCTCTAGGAAATGAGTAGATCAGTGCAGCTAGAATAAAGGGAGGAAAGGTAGAAAGTGATAAGCGTCGAATCTAGAAAGAAATGCAAAGGACAATCACTGAGCAATCTGTATGTATTTTTCACAGAGCATATTCATTTGGCTTTAAATCAACCCCCAAATGGCTAGATAAATCTTGAGACCCTGACCAAAAATGCAAGGCTCCCTCAGATTGGAAGTTCAGACTTTGGGAACCAAAGAGACAGCAAGTGGACCTGTGTAGCCCAGTTCATTAGTTTGCTAGGCCGGCCATAGCAAAGTACCACAGACTGAGTGGCTTACGTGACAGAAATGTGTTGTCTCACAGTTCTGGAGGCTGGCTGTCTGAATCAGAGTGTCAGCAGGATTGATCCCCTCTGAAGGTGGTGAGGGAAAGATCTGTTCTAGGTCACTCTCCTTGGCTTATTGATGGTAATCTCTGTATTCACATGATATTCTTCCTGTATACATGTCTGTCTTCAAATTTCCCTATTTTGTAAGGACACTAGCATCTTGTACTAGGGACTACCCTAAAAACCTCACATTAAGTTAATTACCTCTATAAAGTCCCCATCTCCAAGATAGTCACATTACAAGGTATTCGGGGTTAGGATGTCATCCTATGAACTTTAACAATTTAACTTGTCATACTCCAGTCAGATGACTCAAAGAGAGTTGGGGAACCCAGGGCATTTTGTCAACTTGTTAGAGGTACTTGGAGGGGTAGGAGGATGGAGAGAAGACAGCAAGAAAGAGGAAGAGAGGGGAGGGGGCTGCAAAGACCAAACTTGGCTCTTACCCTACTCTTGTCTCCATTTGGCCCAGCTCCATAATTCCTGACAAGCTGGCTGTACCAAACCACAGGAAGTAATCATTGCTTCTCACAGATAAGGAAAAGGTTGAAGTCACTTCCTTTCTCTTCCTTTGTACTGTCTAACAACCATCTTGCTAACAAAGATCTTCTCCAAGTCAATACCTCCCTCTTGTCCTGGGAGAGCCTAATCCAGAGTTAATTTTGAACTTGGCTCTTTGGCAAGAGTCACCTAATCAGAGTATTTCTCAAGAGAGATGTGGTCTCCACATCCTTGTTCCCCACAGCAAAGAACCTCCGTTCTTAGGGCTCCCAGTCACTTGGGCTGTCCGAATTATGTAGTATCAAAAAGACCACTTACAACTAGGAACCCTTCCATTCAGTTTGGACAAAAACAAATCGAATGAAACAAATACAAAGAAGGCATATTTCAGTCATATATGTGGATCCACTAAAGAAAGGGCAGTTAATAAAAACCAAACTATCTGAGGTGACTTTCGATACCTTTTTTATTTTTTTAAGGCTTGTTTAGGCAGAACAGAATCAAGGTTTCTCTGTGCCTCCATGGGCAGCATCTTGTTAATTGTATTGAGGAATTCTCTGGAAAACGTCAGTTGATTTGAATCCTCCTATTATTTTTATTTAATTTCCAGATGTGCTCTGATGGTCTTTGGAAAATAAGCCCTCATGATTAATATCCCCAGCAGTGCTCAATCAGTAGATACTCTAAGATTGTAAGTGCTATTTCTCCTTATTTTCAGGGTCTACGTAATCTCTTTATTTTTCCTTCGAATAAGAGATGAGACTTCATTGTAGCAGGTGAAAGAGAAGAATGCAAGGTTTTTAAAAATGAAGATATGGCAACTTTTTCTGAGAAAAGCAAGTAAGAGTGTGGGATTAGTTTTCCTTCCTGTTCTTGGCAATGATTCCTAGGGAGGTAAGGTAAGAGAAGAGACACTTTGGAAATAGAACTCAAGACCAGGAAGGAGTCATCCATTTTTTTTTCAAATAAGGAGGTAAAGGAGAAATGTTAACTGGAGGCTAATTTTCTCAGTGAAAAAGCTATGATTAAGTCTTAGATGCTTCACTTCCAGGCCAAAACATCGTAAGGATGTCTGCCTCTTCTTCAGCAGAATCTGAAGTCCATTTTCAGCCCTGTACCCAGAAATGGACTTGGACATGTCTATGCATGACTGTCTGTAGCCATGCCAGAGGCCATCTGAGAGACACATTGTCACGGCGGAGTGCCTCCTCATATTCAAGGGCATGGTCAGGTAGATTTCCTTGGAGCCCAAGACTAATGTTTCCCACTTACGGAGAGAGCACAGGGGCAAGTGGTAGAGCTTAGACCAGTGCCTGGCATGTGAAAAGTGATAACTATAGGGCCACATTTTTGATAGAAAATTGCCTGGGAACAGGTTAAAACTAAAAGCAGATTGGTTGTAAGTTGGTTTTCCAGCTTTCTGTCCACCTCTTAACAAGCAATTCTGTGTAAATGGGACTCCATGAGCCCCAGAGCTGAGTGAAGCATATTGTCATTTTCATCCTTATTCGTTCATAAGCCATTAAAATGGAGATTGTGCTACTTGGGAGATAAAGTGGAGCGACTGATAGGGACAATATGTCAACAAAAGTTTATCATATGCAAACTGTGCTAGGCTCTGCACACTGTTCTGTTAAATTCATTCATCAACCTTGAAATGTAGCCTTGGAAACGCAAAGTGATGGGGGTAAAGTCACTCAGTTAATGAGTAGATAATCAGATTTTTTAAAAAATATTTTATTTATTTACCTGACAGACAGAGATCACAAGTAGGCAGAGAGGAAGGCAGGGGAAGGAGGGGGCGGGGGAGAAGCAGGCTCCCTGTTGAGCAGAGGGCCCCGGTACGGGGCTTGATCCCAGGACCCTGAGATCATGACCTGAGCCGAAGACAGAGGCTTAACCCACTGAGCCACCCAGGCACCCCAGACAATCAGATTTTAACCCCACACCCATCTGACGTCAAAGCTGAGGTTCAAACACTCAGTTTGTGTGGACTAATAGTTTGTCTAATGTTTAGTCTTGATGATGGAGAATCAAGAGTTATGGAGCTTTTTAATCCATGTGCAGTTAATTCTTGTTACTTGCAGTAGTAATGTGAGGTATAAAGTCACCATAAACACTGAATTAACGAATACGGAATGATTACTCCTAGAAGAAATGTATGCTTAGGTTCCTGCAAGTCTCTGATCACAACATTTTTTGTCAAGCAATCAATACATAATCTTGCCTTCTATTTATTTCTATTTAAAGATCTTTTACTTAATATATGCTATTGATTCATGAACATTGAACTCATGGCCAAAAGCACCGTAACTTACGTCTGAATAAAACTTCTCTGCATTTTCTTCATAAGGCACTTCACAGCCTTCTTGCACTTAGGAACATTAGACAGTGCTACACGTGGGGAGGGGCATTTTAAAAAGCAAAATTGCCCCCAAAAAGCATAAAAATGCAAAAACATGGCAGTAAGTAGACCACAAAAAAGACATTTTTCTACTGCATGGGAGCTGAAACAAAAGGGCAGGGTTTCATCTTGTTTAGGCTTAGCTAGGAATGGTGTGTTGGGCATCTCAGATTTTTCACCATTTTGTCCATGTTGGTGAATAACCGCAAGAGAGCTGTGAGTATTGATTTTAGGGTGGCAAATAAATTATAGTGAGTAGGCAAATTTGTAATTACAGAATCCATGAATAATGTGGATCGACTACTTCCTGACATAGTTATTAAGCTAGTTCAGGCAAAGAAATCCCACATTTCAGAGGGAAAATTAAATACTGCTATTTCATTAGCATGTTTGAACGCAAAAACCAGATAACTGCTAAATACATTCCTTTAGTTTTTGCTTAAGTTCTGTGGGTCAAAAGATGCAACTCGTGGTGTACTGCATTGCTCCATATAGAAGATGAGTTTTATCAGAGCACTTACCTCTGAAGTTTCTAAAATTTCTTTTAAATTAAGTTCTTAATGAACTTTCTGCCTCTTGAAAGAATGTTCATTAAACAGAATATTCTATAAGTGGAATACTCAATCTTAATTTTTATTCTTCTCATCATTTCTTCCAGATGCCTCTGGATAGCTGCTCTGCCCAGTTTCAGTCAAGAGTAGTTATCATCGGCCATTTCCGCACCGTCCAAACCCTGGTTTGGAACACAGCTTATTTGAAACTTCATAGAGACCACCAGACTCAATCTTCTCCAATATCAGAAACAGGAGGAATTAAGGGCAGCATATTTGGTTGACCACTCACCTAACACACATAATCATTTTCAGAAAACTCGATGAAACATGAAAATCAAGATGCTAAAAACCAGAGACGGTATTACCTAAATTTTTTCCTCCCCATGATTTTTCTTCATAAAGAATGATGGGTGACTAGTTGGCTAATAATGGTGGTATCTATGATATCTAATCTCCATAATATCTATGGAGAAGAGGCTGCTTTTCAGAAAAGTTTGCCTCTCCTTTGACTGATTGACATGGAATACATGCTCTTATTTCTTCCTAAAGGTTAAAGTCAGTCTTTTAACCTAGAATTGAAGATTTCCCATGATTTGGACTCAGTTTTCAGTGCATTCTTATCTTCCACCACTGCCTAATTTAGAATCTCGGTGCCAGTCATGTGGCTATTTTAGATAGATGAAGAATAAGGCATAAAGAGTAACTGTTAGGAGTTTAGAGTCTATCGGAGGAGGTAAGACTAATACCCACAAAAATGAAAGATGTAAGGGGTTATATGATTAAGATTCATTAATGTGACATAGACATAGGTTTATGCAAGTTTGAAATCAACACACACACACAGAAAGAGAGAGAGATTAAGAAAATGGATCAGTTAGGGAATGCAAGGTAAATTTAAAATGGTTCTTGAGGAATGGTAAGAATTTCCACAGATCTGAGGAAGGGGTGGATTGGAGGGAAAGAGGAGAGAAGAGTGAATCCAGATGAGGGAAACCAAATGTTTGCAAGTGGAAATGCGCAAGACCCTGGTGGGGCTGTAAACAAACCAGTGTGAATGGCAAAGGCAGTGAGTCCTGAAAAGTAAGAGGAAAAAACTTGGAGACATAGGGAAAAATTTAAATGAAGTGGGCAAATTATTTTTAAAAATAGGGGCAAAAAAAAAAATAGGAAGGAGCATTGAAAGTAGGTGAAGTAGAAAATGTAAAGCCAATGAAGGCTTTTAAGAAAGCAACTTGCACTAAACTATAAATCACTGAAATAAATACTTACTGATTTCTTACTATGTGTAACAGGATTTTCTGCATCCCACCTGCTTTTGACAAATTCTTTTTGAATGCCTATTATGTACTAGATATGACAAAAGCGACAGAGCTATATGGGAGTGAACGAGATCAGAATGAAGATCAAAATGGTCTTTATATTCCTGGAATTTATAGCCTAGTCATATTCATTTCCATTATGTTTTTCTCTTTTGACTCTACATCTCAGGTGGGAAAGTCCTCAGTGAGTGATACTTTCATCTTTCCAGATTTGCAAATATGTTTGAGTTCAACCTAACCTTCCAAGAAGTTGGTACATGGAAGAAGCCTTCTCTGTCCTCTCCAAAGTGGACAGGAGCCCCTCAGCAGTCCTCAACACCCTATGCTTCTCATTTCCAGGTAGTATTTAGAAATAGCCCACTCTTGTCCTATCAGCTTTCTTGGCATCTCCTGTCAACCTAATCAGACTAGACAAAAAAGCACCCTGGGGCAGAATCTTCCCTCCTCTCCACATTACCACTGCAGGTGCTCAACAAATGTTTAAATAAAATGAGTAAATGGAGAGAATGAATGTGAGTTTTCCTTATCTGGATTTTTTTTTCCTTTGGGGCAATTTTCCAGAGAGAAAGGATACATGTAGCACAAGGAAGGAAGATAAGTTCCATCTTTATCTTTATGTATGTGATAACACTTTTGAAAAGTGTTTGGTTGTTCTTATCAGGCTATTTGGAATGTGGTAACGTAGAGCTAGATGTCTTGCCTTAAGACATCTCATGTCTAAGCCAAATCTCATGCATTTTTTTCATTTCCTTAAGGGCTGTAATATTAGCCCACCCCATAAATCAGAACCGTTGGTTCTGTCTTAATGCCACAGGTATTTCTTAATACAGACTGTTCAATAAATTCTCAGGCAGTTATTGGTAAAAACAAGACAAATCTGATTTAACTGTAGGCATCCTCTTGGAACCGTCTAGCTCTGAGGTTTGGATTTAAAACACTTTGATGTCACCATGAGACTTGTTACTTCCAATTCATTGTCTATAATTCTCTTTGGCAGCCTTGCAAAACAAATCTTGGAAAGCGCAGAGAGAAAGCTATTCTCTTCCTAGAAAACTTGGAGTCTTTTTAATTCACTCTGGACGCCAAGGACAGTGAATGGAAGTTTTTGTCTTGTTTGTGTATTTGCTTGCCACTTGGCTCACTCATTCTTTTATTTTTTTTTAATGGATTACTTATTTATTCTTTTCGATTTTCAAAAAAATAGAAAATATCCTCGTTTGGGCAATGCGTTCATCAAACTCTAGGTGGCGCCCCACAAGGAACCCGTGGGGGTGGGGGAAGGAGTATGGCCGCAAGAGCTCTCAGAATGTAGTGAAACCACAGAACACCCAGGCTGATTCTGAGATGAGGGTGGGAGCTTCCCGTGAGGGGGTGTAGGGTGGGGCAGAACAGGATGTGTGCTTGGGTTTCATTTGGAAAAAAACATACATTATATTACAATATATTTTACTTTCAGATTTCTGGTTGAAAATGGTATGAAAATGCCCAACTTTCCTTGACCACCACCCTCCTCGCCTCTTGGATTAGGTTGCTGTGCCTTGTAGTTCTTCATTGCAGTCGTAGCACACTTGTAACTGTCACAGCATTTCATTTGATTACTAATTATTAACCGATTTAATTATTTGTTTAATATCTTTCCTCTGTGGACTGTCTGTTCTGTGGGGGTGGAGATGTGGCTGCATTGGTCCCTGCCGTATGCCTGGTGCCCAACAGGACACCTAGCAGGGGGTAGGCGCTCACGAAATATTTTGTCTCGTTTGCTCATTTGACTGCTGCTCCGTGCAGTTCTTACATTTGGTCATTTGTCTGTCCAATCCTCTATGGCCACCCTTTCCCTTCTCAGTGCCACCTACGCTTCATCTTACCCCGCCACCCCCCTCCATGCTCCCCTCCCAATCCTCCCACCCTACCCCATTCCCCACCCATCACTACCTTCTCCCATTTATCTTGTGTGTGTTTAAGATTTTATTTATTTGAGAGAGAGAGCTTGAGAGTGAGCACATGAGGTGGGGGAAAGGCAGAGGGAGAGGGAGAAGCAGACTCCCGGCTGAGCAAGGAGCCTGACTCAGTGCTCTGTCCCAGGGGATCATGACCTGAGCAGAAGACACAGGCTTAATCAACGAAGCCACCTAAGCACCCCTTATCCTGGGTTTTAAAATTTAACAGACATGAAAAAGAGAGAAACTAGATGTCTGAAAGCAACCTTCCCAATAGTCAGATCTTCAAAGTCTAGGGAAAGAATAGTAAAAATTTTAGAAAGGGCAGTTTTGACAACGCAAAAGAGAAAGAGGGACCTCCCGGACAGCCATTTCCACGGGTATCATGGCTTTCCCCAGCAGGTGCCGCCCCTCCTGGGTTTGGACAGCTGGAGGCGGGAGAGCCCTTCCCTCTGAATGGTCTGGACTGGGGACAACTGGCAGGAATCACAAGTGGCTTCTTGGCACACCCCAGCGGTACTTCAGCTTTCGTAAACGGCTCATCTCTGGAATTGCAAGGTTCCAATGCATAGGGGTTTCCCCTTTGTTAGATCCTGACCTGCAGAGCTGATCGGAAGCCAAAGCCATTGGTCTGCCTCTTAAAGGCAAAGGAAGGAAGGAAGGAGGGGTGGGGGGAAGGAAGAAAGGAAGGAGAAGGGGGTAAGTCGGAAGGAAGGTAAGGAAGGAGGGAGGGAGGGGGGAAGGAAGGTAGGAAGGAAGGGAAGAATAGAAAGAAAGAAAGAGAGAAAGGAAGGAAGGAAGGAAAGAAAGGAAGGAAGGAAGGAAGACAGAAAGAAAGAAAGAGAAAAAAGGAAATCAAAAGTTTGTAGAATATTGATTGTTATTCACAGACACCTAGCATGCTTATTTGTTAAAATACATTTTAAAATTAGTGTGAGTTGAGAAAAAGTTACTATGCCATTGACAGCCTCTCTCTGCTCCCCACCAAAGTGATGTGAGTAGAAAGACAAAGGTTTGTAAGACTACAGCTCCCAAATCCTTAAATTATTACCTACCCAAGGAACAAAACATCTGGAAAGGAAATTTAAGTCACAGATGCCAGAGCAGAAAGGCTCTGAGACAAGTGACTTGCTCAAAGCCACTCAGTTCAAGAGTCAGGGCCAAAACTCTGGTCTTCCAACCAGTTCTGGGCCCTTTTCTTTCTGTGTACGAGCTGTAGTTTTTCGGTTTCTGTTAAAATGAGTCTCAAACAGACCGTGCACTATAAATGCATTGCCTCAACTCATTCTCTTGTGTAAAACCTCACAGGGAAGCTAACTTCTGATGGTGAGGGGAAAATATTGTATCCTTTACAAAATGGTCAAAAGAGAGACAACTCGATAGCATAAAAATGTCACATCCCCCACCCCCCAACCGTGAAGAGGAACCTAGCATTATTGTGTGGACAATAAAGAAATAAAGAAAAAAATAGTGTGTGGGTAATAAAGAAACAGATCCCAGTTGATTGCAGATGTAATGTGTGCCTTTGGAAAAAAAAAAAAAGAGTCCAAAATATTTCCAAACATTCTCACATGGACTGCCTGCATCTGTCCTATGTAACCTGAAAATGATTTATCCTTGTGAAATCATTTGTACAAACCTGCCAACAATATGAATGATTTTGTTTGTCTACTGTCTCAAAATAATTGATTTTACATACATTAAGCTAATTAAAATAGCCAGGCCCTTTCTTTGCAGAAAATCCACAAACCTACTTTTAATTGTGCCTCAGAGGTCAGGAAAGCAGCTCATGGAAGAGTCTAGAATTTGTTTCAACCTATTAAGATAAACCCTAAAAATGTGTTTTTAATACATTGATAAAAAGTACATTAAAATATTTGGTATTTTTAGTCAGTCTCCAACTTACTAAAGGGTCCTTTCCCAAAAGTTAGTGGGTAAATGGGTTGTCTGGAATTCAGAGTGCATTTTCCCATAGAAACAATGTCACCCATAGGACTTAGTTCCCAGACTACCCTTAAAGCTCTGTTTAACCCATAGTGTAGCAGACTTCTGTGCATTTTAAAATTATCCTTTGAAGTTTAATATTCTTCATTGATTGGTTCAAAATAATTGATCAATTTGTATGTTATTTTAAATGCTAATTCCTAGAAAGACCAATTTCAATTCCAGGTTTTCGCAATGGCAGATGGATAGTTTTGAGTAATTTCTGTAGAAGGCTTTTGAGGGGTACTTTCAAGACTCTACACAGAGATGATGCTAGTTCTCTAGTTGTTTAATTCCACCTGATCACTTATGATTAAAGGGGGGAAGCAGAGAGAAAGGTCTTGGGTCCCAGTTCAACTTCCGCCACCACCACGGTAACAGGACAAGAAATGAAAGAGAAGGAAAGGAGCAGAGAGGTTAAATTCTGTGCATGGGCATGTGAACAGAGAGTCCCTAAGCCTTGAGTGGTGAGGAAGGAGGGATGGGAAGGGACATTGGTCTGTGTTGTTCATAAAGAACCAGGACTGGCCTTGGGCCTCCTTATAACAGAAGGAAAAGGAAAGTATCAGGGGTAGTCCTTTGTGATCATACGCACTGATGCTTAGGATATTCAGTAGGAGGTGTTTGTTGCTCAGGGGCAAGAGTTACCTGATTTAGGAAGAGTTGGACTCCCAGTTTGAATCCATACACATCTATTAAAGACTTAATGTTCTAAGAGCTGGAGAGAAAGGGTCAACTACAGAAAATATCATGTGATCATGCTTGACTTTGTGGAGATAATAATAGGTAACATTTACTACTTGTTTTTACTCGTCTAACCCTCACAATGATTCTATGAAATGAATCATCACTCCATTTCACAGTTGAGGAAACTGAGGCACAGAGAAGATAAATAATTAGGCACAAAATTATTTGGCTAGTAAATGGAAAGGGGGTCAATATTTGACCCCAGGTAGTCTGAGGGCAGAGCTCGTGCTCACAACCATCATGCTATCCCCTGCGCTGACATTTCTCTGGTCAACACTCATGTCTCTTGTCAGCAATTTCTTCTGCCTCAACTCCATCTGGGATTTGGAATGCTTTCAGAGAAGTGGCTGTGAATGGAGACTGGAAATGGAAGAGGCATCCAAGGTCATGCCTTTCAGGCTCCCTTCAAATTCTATAGCTACTGTGAAGAAAGTTGCATTCCCACAGAGAACATGTCAGGCTGGAAGAAAATTATGACAAAAGGTCTCCAAAAAGACCTCTGAAACTTGGATCTTATCTCATTCTACAAGCCAAAGCCAGTTTCCTAAATCAAAGAATGAAACAAAGTACATCTTTATCAAGTATTGTTTTGACATTATTCCCCTTTGTATGACTGGACAGGCACTCCCATTGTCTCTTCAAATAATTTTTAAACACTCCTGAACTTTGGCTTGGAGACCCTCCTTTGAAACAAATTTTCCTCCCTGGACATACTAGCTCATATTTTTTTATTGCAACCTGGCAAAAGTTATTATCCCTCATAAAACTTTACCCTCTGTCTTCTCTAAGCCATCACATAAACCATTCCTCCTGATTATATGTACCTCTTCTCAAGCCATATCCATTACCCTGTCAACTTTCCATGGAGGTTAATCTACTAGTGAAAATTTAAGTGGGCTCCCGGGGCAGAGTAGTCTCACTGTGGACTGGGCTCAGACAGCCAGTCCACGTTCAAATTCCAGTTCTGCCCTGTGCTTATTGTGCCCTGTGGGGTGAGCTATTGAACCCATGTCATGGTTTCCTCACCAGCAAAATGAATACTATACTAATGGTGCCAGCCTCACAGCTGTTCTGAGAACTGAATGAGATCTTGCATGTAAGGAACTAATTCAGGGTAAACAGTCATAAACATGAACAACTGTTAGTCCCCATTATTATAATTTTTTTGGAGTGCAAAATAATCAGAGATGGGTACAAAGAGAAGTTTATCCCCCCATTCTCTAGAAGAATGAAAAGTGAGAAGAAATGGATGCCCAACCATAGCTGAGTTTTGCAATCAGTTATAAGTCCAACATTGGGAATTGTTCAGACTATATTGGTGACTATTTGAAAAATAAACAACAGAATCTGTAGAGTGTGATATTGGCTGGGGTGGGGGGAAGTGGGGAGTAGGCAGAAATGTTGCTTAGAAAGAAAACATGGGAAGGGGCACCCAGCTGCCTCAGTTGGTTAAGCATCCGACTCTTGATTTTGGTTCAGGTCATCATGTCAGGATCATGGGATAGAGCCCCGCATTAAACTCAGTGGGGAGTCTACTTGAGAGTCTCTCTTCCCTTGCCCCTCCCCCAGCTTGTACACACGTGCTCTCTTTCTCTCAAATAAATAAATAAATCTTAGAAAAAGAAAAAAAATGGGAAAATCCTATACCAAAAAGTAAATTATAAGCATTTCCACAGAGATAATGTGTATGGAGTGAGCCTAGGTATTGGGATTATAGATTATTTTTTTTTTAAATATTTTGTACTTTTCTCATGATTTCTAAATCATATCCCTTTTATAGTTAGGAAAATTATATGCTATTGAAAAATACTGTATATGGTTTAGTCTTCTCTGATGATCTCTTTCTGGCTCCAGTTAATTCAGACATCCAGCTTATCTACCTCATTTACTGCCTTTCTTACTCTAGAGATTTATATTTCCTCTGCACAGCTGTAGTTGGTTTTGAATAGTTGACAGAGTCTGTAGTCAGTGTCTAGTTATATTTACATGAGTCCTCTCTCCCTCATCAGACCACATTTCCACCAGAGTGTTTTCCCTGTGTTTTCTCTATATAATTGTGCATAGTGACTTGGAAGATCTTCGTCCCAAATTTTAACTGAATGAGGTCGTGGTAAATAATTCAGGGAAAAAAAAAAACTTGCTTAAATTGGCTCATTATTAACATTAACATTTATTGGGAGCTAGGACTCAAATGTTAGAAATGGAGGGGCTTACCTACCAGTTGGGAATCAGGCCTTGTACCTGAGACAATGCTACATATTTATGCAGCACTTTCATTTCCTCTGGGGGCACAGAAATGTCAGATTTTCAAGGCCTCTTGCATTGAGGAGGGTCATATGACTAGCTCTGACCAGTAGAATGGAAGGAGAAGTGGCGTATGCTACTTCCAGGCCCTGAGTCATTGTGTATGTTCCTCCATGATCTCCTGTCTCCCTGCTGGCTGCATGATGTCAGCTTGACCTTGAAGCCACAACATGGTAGAGTCACAAGATGGAAAGGGCCTGGGTCTCTGAGAAGAAGCACCCCAGAAAATTACCTAAACAGAAACCTCTGAAATGAACAGTGTTATAAAGTTAAGACTTCTCTTACATAAAGGCATTGAGATTTGAGGATTATTTGTTCCTCCAGTAACCCTACCCTAATAACATAAAATTCTATAAATAGTAAGGAATTCAAGTAACATATTCTAAGTGTCAAACAAAAAGTAGTAATAATGCTTTACTTTTCTCCAAGACCATTTGCTTCCTTGCTTTACCCAACCTGCTATAAATCTTGATGAGTAGTAATATATCCGTTGTTGTGTCACCATTTAAGAAACTGAACTTCATCCTTTGAGCTAAGCTCCAACCAAGATTCTCTGACTCCAAATACTGTGCTCTTCCCCTATTGCATGCCAACTCTTTGCCTCTAGAACTACAAAGTTCAGAGCAGTGACTAATGACTGAATTACTTATACAAAAGAAAATGTCTTGACTAACTTGTTTCGACAGTATTTCTGAGGCATGTTACTACAAGAAGTTAAAATACGACCACCAAAAATAGAGTTCCAAGGACAACTGAGTTCGGGGAACACTGGATTAAACAAATGTGACCAGCAGTTTTCTACTTACTGCCAAGTTCTCAGAACCTTTAACTTAAGAGGGGGAAGCTCAGATGGGAGAGGCATGAGCTTGTCCCTTACATTTGACTATGGAACTCTCTTACCATAAGTCATCAGGAATAGTGGGTGCTGAACTATACTTTGAGAAAGATTGTTCTAGATAACTTTCTCAGTTCTCCATTGCCCCCCACTTCTACTTTAGTTTGTTCCCTTTAAGAGTGTATTTCTCAGCTAGTGTTGGGGACAGCAAAATTCTCAAATAAGCCCATTTAACCAAGATCAAGGGGTCCTCTGGGGGATTTAAAAAATGGCATTTATTATTATTATTATTATTTTTAGTTTATTCCAAATAAGAGCAGAGCACATCATGGTTACAGGAAAAAAAGAAAATATAAGTAAGCCGGAGAAAAAGAGATGCAAATCAACCAACTCTTATTGAATACAACCGGTATACTCAACCTGCGGCATTTACTACTGTGGGGGGCTGCTGGGGCAGGAGAGAGTAGGATTTGAGGAGTATTAGATAATTTTATGAGCGTGACTAACATTTAAAGCTGTGTGAGCTAGAACAAAAAAGATACAAGGAAATGAAGTCTCATGTTCCAGGATGTAAATGGATCGCATGTGGAGGGAGGGGCAAGAAGGAATTCCCACCCCGCAGTCCAGCGTGGGATATTACACAATGCGCCAGGTGCAATAGGCTTGACTTTCCCTCTTTATTTTCCTTTTCCTTTTCTCTGGTACATCTGATTCTGGCTAAACAGGAGGTGGGGATATTAGCTCTGACAAATAGCGATTTGATCCCACAGGGCAACTCCTATTGAAAGCCAAGACAACGCAAATATTTTCAATTCTTCAAGTTGAACCCAGACTAAGTATTTTGTTTAGTGGGTGATCTTTTTTGTTCTTTTATTAAGGGAAGATCATTTTATGAGAGCTAAGAATATTTTTATTCCTAGCATGGGAAGAATTTAAAATTCCCAACCAACACATTGTTCAAGCAAATAAAATGAACTGGAGCATTGGTGCAAGGTAAGGTACGATCATCTTAGTTAGCTGAGACTCTTGAGGGAGGATGAGTGTGATCTTGAAGTGGTGGCTATTTGAAAACACTTCTTTCATCTTAAGCAGAAAAATGAAATGTGTTTTTGAGCTGTGGTATTCTGAGCTTGGTGATGATTGAAGGCCCTGGAAGAGGAGATGGCAGATTTTATTGGGCTGGGTGGGTTCTCACCCTCCATCTCTCTCTGGGAAATTTTGTGAAAATATTCAACTCCAGTGGTTCAGTGAAAAACATTTGGGCCCCAGGGAATCAATGAAAGCTAAGTTTTATAGAGTGAATCTTATCTGAGACCAGAAGAATTAAGACGCAGAACTATGGGAGATAGACAACAAAAGAAGTAGCAAAGCCAGCCTCATGGTACAAAAGCTTAGTCTTTTAGCTTAGAATGAGTCAGTTTCTTGACATTATGGTTTTGTCTATTAAGACTAGGATAAAGAATCAGTCACTTCAGGGATGATGGGCTTTGTTCATTGCAGAAACTTGGTTGACTTTTGCCTGAAGTCTGAATGATCTGGATGTGTGACAATCCTGCATCCCAATAAAAACCCTAAATATCATTTGTGTCAGGAGGGATTTTTCCTCTTGATACCCAGCAATCTTTCTGAACCTATGGCAGTGACAGAAAACTCCACCCTCCAACTCATCTTTCCTGGCAGAGCCCACTTCCCATAATAAAAACTTGAAATTTTAGATAGTTATCCCATTTGCCAAGTTTATCTTGCACCTACAATTGGCTACATGACTCAGTTCTGACCATTTCTAGCTTGGGAGATCGTAGGAATTATTTTTCTTTTTGATAAAAAGAGAGAGATACGAGCAGAAGGATTTTTTTCCTCCTGCTACCCCTACTTCTTCTCTTTGATGTAGTCTTGAAAGAATACGATGCTTAAAATTGTGACCATGAAATAATAAGCCTGAGGATCAAAGGCACCACTGTAGGGCTGACAAGGTGACAGGGCAGAAACATCTTGATGCTGTGATGTTGTCCTTGAGCCACTGTTAAAACCATGGGACCATGCATCTCCTTGTTTCTTGTTGAAGCCACTTTCAGGTGGATATTCCATTATAGCCCAAAGCCTTCTAATTAAAGACATCAGTGAAAAGGTGGCTATGAATTTCAATAGAGCGTAGAACCCTGAAGAAACACATGGCCTCTGGCCATCTTGAGTCTCTGATATTCATAGACGTACATTAACACATTCCTCTTGGAGAAAGTAGACGACCAGGACTTGCTTGACTGTGGTGGGAGAATCCATTGACTCAGGTTGGCCCAACCCAAGGCCAGGAACACTCATCCTCATCAATGCTGAGAAATCAGCAACCATGGATATTACAATTCAATATGAGAAAGAAAAGGAAGATTCTACTCCACATTTTGCACAATGTTTCTTTACCTTTTCTTTGTTTCTTACTTTGACTTCAGACAACTTCTTTTACTTTCTATTTTGTCAATTCTGATGTTACTTCTGGTAAAGCAATAAAAAGAAGCTGGCTGATTGACTCAGAATGGTGCCAAAAATGTATGTATGGAATGTTAGGATATGTTCTATTGAATAAGCAGAAATTTAGTTAATCTTCAGAGGGATCCAACATTCCCCTCTCCCCAATACCATCATTGCCCAAATTTCACACCCTCTAGTCCTATTAAGTGATTTCCCAGACTGACCTATCTTCTACTCTTCATATCCTAAACTAAAAATCCAAAACTATTATTATTGAAGATAATACAACTCAAAGGTCTGGAAGAAATTCTGCTCTAGGGAATATATCCACTTTAAAAATTTGTTTATTTCAGAAATTCTTGTCCTCATTTCTGTTCTTTAAGAGTTTGATTTCATTATATGTGAGCAGGGAATTATGATGTGTGCCGTATTTTATAATTTAGGTAATTTTGAAGACATGCAACTTTTTTCTCTTCCATCTGTCAGATTTTTGATTAATAGTAATACCATCCTGAGCTCAGCACAGAATCAGAACTGATGAGCAACCAAGGCATTCAAAGTTCAGTACTGAAAGTAATGCCCAGGAAATTCAGTTTTCTGAAGGACCAAAATTTAGCAGTTGGACCTGAAATGTGTAAGAAGAATTAAAAGCCAACCAGAAAATGCTGTTTGTAATGCTATGAAGGCCTGCTTCACATGCAAGGGACTTGGTGTGATTTGTGTTGTGTGGTTTTAGCTCTGTTGATTGTTTTTGTTTTGTTTTGTCTAAAGGCTTTTGTGCTTTTGTTTTTCAGATAAAAGAAAGACAATTTTGCCTGAAAATAAACAAGCAAGGCTCTGCCCAGCAACCAAGTGTGACTCGTGCAGGCACTGCTCTTCCATTGGAGATGTTGTTTTACCAAAGGTCACCTTTCCTCTGTATGACACAGGCATGGCCAGACATAGCCATTTCTCAGGGTGTGGAGAAAGCCTCTTGGTTCCCATCAAACAAAAGGAGCAGTCCTTGGAAGCTCAGCAATGAAGCCACCATTAGCTAGATGGGTGAGAGGTCTCATGATGATTTATCATACCTTACCTAGAAAGAGTGCAAATCAGGAAGCTTTCTGCTTCTGTTTCTTCTATAGCTAAGTAGAGGTTATAACAATGCAAACTTTCTTCACAATGCTGCAGTAAGGAATGATTATTCAAAGTAATAATAAAAATATGCTCAATGTCAATGAAAACAACAGTGAGATGCCAGAAGCTCTCTCATTCATTGTTGGGGGAAATACAGAACAATACAACCATTTTGGAAGACAGTTTGATGGTTTCTTACAAAACTAAACCTATTCTTACTATACCATCCAACAGTCATGCTCCCTTGGCATTAACCCAAAGGAGTTGAAAACTTATGTCTATACAAAACCCACACATGGATGTTTATACTAGCTTTATTTGTACTTGCCAAAACTTGGATCTAACCAAGATGTCCTTCAGTGGGTGAATGGATAAACAAACTGTATTATTATCCAGAAAATGGAATATTATTCAACATTAAAAAGGAATGAGCTGGGGTGCCTAGGTGGCTCAGTGGGTTAAGCCTCAGCCTTCGGCTCAGGTCATGATCCCAGGGATCCTGGGATCGAGCCCCGCATCGGGCTCTCTGCTCAGCGGGAAGCCTGTTTTCTCCTCTCTCTTTCTGCTTCCCTCTCTGCCTACTTGTGATCTCTGCCTGTCATATAAATAAATAAAATTTAAAAAAAGAAAGAAAGAAAGAAATGAGCTATCAAGCCATTAAAAAGACATGGAGGAAACTTAAAGGCATAATAGTAAGTGAAAGAAGCCAATCTGAAAAGGGTACATATTATATGATTCCAACTATATTACATTCTGGGGGGAGGAGTCAAGATGGTGGAGAAGTAGCAGGCTGAGATGACATCAGGTAGCAGGAGATCAGCTAGATAGTTTATCAAACCATTCCGAACACCACAATTCCCACAGGAGATTGAAGAGAAGAAGAGCAGCAATTCTAGAAACAGAAAATCGACCACTTTCTGAAAGTAGGACTTGTGGAGAAGTGAATCCAAAGTGATGGGAAGATAGACCGCAGGGGGAGGGGCAATGGAGCACAAAATCAGAACTTTTAAAAGTCTCCTCCACTGAGGGACATCGCTCCAGAGGCTAAGCCGGGGTGAAGCTCATGTGGGGACAGTGTGGTCTCAGGTCCCGTGGCATCACAGAAGGATCAGGGGTGTCTGAGTGTTGCAGAGCTCACAGGTATTAGAGCGGGGAAGCCGGCTACAGAGACAGAGCCAAGGAGTGAGCTCTCAACTTGGGGTTACCTTAAACTGTGATCCGTGGCACAGTCAGACCACTGCTCTGTGGGCAGAGACCCCACAAGATCCTGGGGAAGAGCGCAGGGATCTGCTGGATTTGGATACTCCAGGCGGGGCTGTGTGCCAGAGACAGGGACGCTTGGTCACAGTCTGGGTGAGCTCGGAGCGTGACTGGAGGCCAGAGAGACGGGAATGATTGAGCACTTTTCTCCGAGGGTGCACTGAGCAGTGGGGCCCTGAGCTCTTGGCTCCTCCGGGCCAGAGATTGGGAGGCCGCCATTTTCATTCCCATCCTCCAGAACTCTACGGAAAGCCTTCAGGGTACAAAAGCTCCTGAAAGCGAACCCTAGTGGATTACATACCCGGGCCCCTGGTAAGGGCGGTACAATTCCACCTCAGGCAAAGACACTTGAGAATCACTACAACAGACCCCCCCCCAAGAAGATCAGAAAGAAACCCAGCCAAGACCAAGTTCACTTACCAAGGAGAACAGCAAATTCCAGAGGAGGAGAAAGCAAAGCATGGAATTCATGGCTTTCTCCCCATGATTCTTTCGTCCTGCAAAGTTAATTAATTTTTTTTAATTTTATTTTTTTCTTATGTTAAATTTTTTAACTTTTACTCATTCCTCTTTTAACATTTTTTAACTAGTTTATCTTAACAATACCTTTCATTAAAAAAATCTTTTTTTTTTGAACCAACTATATTACGTTCTGAAATAAGCAATGTTATGGACAGAATAAAAAGATCAGTGATTGTCAGGGGCCTGGGGGAGGGAAGGAGAGATTAATGGGGGGAACACAGGGGATTTTTAATGAAATGAAACTATTATGTATGATACTATAAGGATGGATACATGTCATTATACATTTGTCCAAATACATAGAATGTAAACAATGGACATCCAAAGAGTGATCCATAATGATAACTATGGACTTCGGTTGATAATGATGTGCCAATGTCACTTATTGATTATAGCAAAGTAGAGTATGGGATGTTGATGGTGGGGCAGGCTGAATGTGTGTAAGGCGGGGTGGAGCAAGGAGAAGAGTTATGTAGAAACTCTGTACTTTCCACTCAATTCTGCTGTGAACTTAAGATTATTCTAAAAATACAGCCTGGAAATTAAAAATAAATAAATTTTAAAATAAAGCATTACCACACAGAAAGTAAGTATAATCACATAATCATACATAAATTAATAAAAATAATTATTTCATGAATGCTTTAGGATTAGGTTTAGCCTTACATAACAAGAAAAACAATAAAATGGTCACTTAGGAAAAGTATAATATTTTCCTCTCATGTGAAATAGGTATATAATTTGGTAGTCCTGGGCTAGAATGGTAATACCACAGAGACTGTAGACCGATGGCTCTCACTTTAGCACTTAACTACTCTCCTGTGATCTAATATGATTGCCAGAGCTCCGGCCATTACATCTGTGTTCCAAGAGGCAGAGATTGAAGAAAGGGAGAATAATGGCATGTTTCTTCCATAGAGACATACTGGAAGTTCCATATTACACTTCTGCTCCTATCTCATTAGTCAGGTGCTTAGACAAATAGCCACATCTACCTATCAAGGAATCTGGCAAGTTGTTAGCTATTCAATTTATATTAAATTCTTTAAAATAAAAAGAGAAATTTGGCTAAAAATCAGTGCGCTCTTTCTATGTAAAAAGGGAAGGAAGAATATTAGAGTAGACAGCTAGCAATAGTGCTAGATTTGGAGATAAAATGCAGTGCTTGATACAAAGTCTACAAGGACATTAGATCAATAGGGTAAATAAACATGTAAGCACACTGACATTATATATGGTGGCAATGTGTTAATGATAGGAAGATTTCAAAAGAGGCCATGAGTTTGCCCAGCTGGGGTGATCAGTGAAAGCCTCCTAGAGGTAAGGACACTTTACAAGGACCTAGAGGAATGCAGAGAATTTGGGTAGTAAGAGGTGGAACAGAGGGCAAATTGGTATGAGAATGACATGAGAGAAGGCTAATTGTTGTCTGATAATGTGGGTTAGACCTGTCATGGGCACATATTTTATTTTACACAGGCACAGACATTTCCTAGGAAGGAGAGACTTATGTCTGTAGTTTGGGTACTTACCCTAATGACGTCAGTTTCTCTCTTCATAATCTGTCCATCATCTGCCTAGGGTGGGCAGTGAGGGAGAATTCCATTCAACAACACACAGTTTGAGTATCTCAGGCAAAGGGACTCTTTTTTTTTTTTCTTTTTTGTATTTATGATAAAACACCCAAATATATATCCAAGTGGGGATTACCAGTCTGGGTTGGATCCAAGAGACTTTGGTTACCAGAACTATTTCTCATCATAAATCCCCAAACAAGTTGAGTTTTTCACTTCCTTTCCTAATCTGCCGTGGAGCACAGCCGAGTTGCTCGAAGTCATCTACATTTTGGCAGTGACTACAATTCCAAGATGATGGAGCGATTCTTTTCCATATACATCATTATTATTTCTAGTATAAATATTTATCAAGCACTCACTGTGCAATAGAGAACAGCTCCTGCTTGGTGGTCTTCCCAGATGAACAAAATAAACACGAGTAGAGGCCAGAAGAAGAGGTGGGACGAGAGCCTCAGCTGGTGGGAAACAATAGGAACTGATTTTCCACCCCATCCTCTTTTGTTCCTGTTGGATATTACTTGCACTCCACTGCCATAGTTCAGATATGTAAATTATGTGTGCTTTTATTTGTTTAATATGTACTTATAGAGGGCTTTCCACATGTGATGCATATTCCCAAGCTCTTTACAAATGTCAACTCATTTATTCTTCACAGGAATCCTTTGGAATAGGCACTAAATATTATCCCATTTATAGATAAGGAAACTGAGGCATAGAGTCATTTGTCCAAGGTCACCAAGTAGTAAGGGTCCAGAACAACACCATCTAACAGAACTTTCTCTGATGTCAGAAGTGTTCTGTGTTGTCCAATAGGATCATCACTCGTCCTATATAGCTATGGAGCGCTTGAAATGTGGCTTATGTGTCTGAGGAACTGAATTTTTTATTTTAATTTTTAATTTATTTAATTGTAATTAGCTTAAATATAAGTAGCCACATATGAGGGCTCCTGGGAGGCTCAGTCCGTTAAGCATCTGACTCTTGGTTTCGGCTCAGGTCATAATCTCAGGGTCCTGGGATTGAGTCTCACATGGGGCTCCATGACCAGCAGGGAGTCTCTCTCTCCCTCTGCCCATCCCCATCCCACCCACAAATAAATAAATAAATCTTTAAAAAAAAATAGTGTAGTAGCCACTGACATCTGCCTAGTGGCTACAATCACTGGTCCAACAGCTATAGTCTATATTCTGGGCTACTGTGCTAGGGTTCCTTCCCCTCTTTCTTCTAAATAGAAGGCCAAGAACATAGGGGGATTCTTTTGTAAAACAGAGTTCCTGCCTGGTGCGTTCGCTGTCTGATTATGATAAACAATGTGAGATGTGAGTTTGTGGGAGAAAATGAGCTAATCACTCACATGGTGCCATTCCGCATTTATGAAGATGACTACAGTAAAGCTCTATTTCCACTGAAAATTTCTCACAATTTGTAGCAGATGAAAAGGTCAACGAGGAGAGACTGGGGACTGATTAGGTCATGTATAGTTAGTGGCAAAGCAACATTTTAAGGAGCAATAGGCAATGTTACAGTATCTTGTGTCTGCTTGGAAAGGTACAGAGCAGAACAAGGTCATGTGCGGTCTTACTCTCAACCCTCACATTCCCATTTCCTCTTTCCTTCTCCATCCAGATGCACCTGATTGTACTCTCGTTGCAAGGCAAGCTCCAAGGTCCTTGAAGACTGCTCTCACCTCTCCATCTAAAAGCAGTCTCTCTAGCATGACTTTGTCTTTCTTCTGATACGTAATTGGCTCTCTACTACATCATTGCTCTGCGAGCACAGGCCCTCACTCTCCCATGTGCCCTCAACTCTTTGAGATCTGATTTATCTTTGCGTGGATTGTGCGCAAAACCTGCACAGTTTCTTGCTCACATTCCAGAGATTATTTTAACTTTTGTCTCTGATTCCCTGTGGGAAATTCTAGCTTGTGCTTTTATTTTGGTGTTGACTGCAATGTGTTGGAAAATTTGATAATAGTCTCTCTCCCCAACAAGATTATAAGCTCTTTCATAATAGCACATATCTCAAAACAGATGCTCAATGAAGAGTGAACAACTATTTGTTGATTTAATGGGCATTGTCAGAAATGGGAAGTGTATTTCTGTCTTTGGAAATAAAACAGAACCCTCCTCCAGCAGAAATGTTCTATATGTGGTAGTTTGAGCATTGAGTTATACCAAACTACATTTACTATTTTATAATAGCACGGTCATGCGGAGGGACAAAATGTAATTGTCATAGACACTGAGTACATTTTCTTGCTTAACTTTGCTCAAAGAACACCCGTCATTGAAAGAGAGTTGGATTTTAGTGAACTGCACAGAACCCAAAAGAGAAAAGAGGCGTGAAACATGGTAATTAGGCAAGACACTGAAAATTTCTACAAGTCTCTCAAGCTCAAACTTAAGAGACTACTTTGGAGAAGTTTAAGAAAGTGTATGTGAAGGATGTTATGACATTAGGTAAAGTGAGGGAAGGAGCAGAGGGAGGCTGAGATAGACCAAGATCACTTTACCAGCCTTTGATTTAGTTTAATTGATCGAACACATATATACACATAAGGTAGAAAAAGAATGAGGAGATGGTGAAATTGACAAACATAAAGTACTGTAACAGAAATTACCGTAGGTTGCCTTGAGTAGGAGTGGAAAAGTTTGTTATACTAGGAAATAGTCATTTAAGTGGAAAGATGGTTTTTCATGTCTTTTATGGCTTGTTGTAAATGATTAATTAAATACTCTGAGTGTTTCATTAAAAGCATGCATTCCTTCCAAATTAAAGCGTGTAGAGACTCGTTATAAATAAATTCATTGGGTGAATGAAAGGAGCATTTACTTCTAAATGAATATTACTGGCAAATTTCATTCTTGACATTGATTAAATAGACTGAATTTATTTTAATGTGAAATACGAACAAATTACAAGGCTAATTCGTTTTCTACCGTAGTGGTTTTGCATTATTTTATGCATTTTCAAGTGATCCAACAATTTTAAGAATTCACTCCATAAAAATCATTTCATGTTTGAAAATAAAAGAATGGATAAGACATGCTTCCTGCTTCACACTCATGTTCTACCTTCACACTTCATAGAACAATTTTAAGTGCCTATGATGTGCAAAGCATTTTCTTGGATGCTGTAGACAATGGAAAGAAAAATAAGACTTATTTCTGCCCTCTAGAAGCTCAAAATGTCATAAGAAAGACAGATGCATAAAATAACTCTAATATAAGACAGACTCAGGTAAGTAAGTGCTAAAATAATAAAGGTACAAAGTGCTTGGGGAGTCCAAGAAATGGGGGGGATTAAGTCTGATGGGGAGGGGATCAAGAAAGGCTTCTTGGAGGAGGAAGGATTTAAGCTTGGCCTTGAGAGATGGCTGGGAATTTAACAAGAGGCTCAGACAGAGAAGAGGAGAGAGAGGGTTTGTGTGGTCTGGGTTGCCGGGTTGTTCTACAGAGAGGTTTCAGTGTTTCTCTGGACAATTTTGAACTGTCATATGGAAGAGACGTGTGACACAGAAAATACACAGATCAACTAAGAACCGGTCTGCGAATACGGCTTTGTGACTTCAGAGAAAGAAACCATGTCAGGCTGGAGTGTGGGCTACAGAAGTGACAGGTATAATTAGACATTGAGCAGGTCCACATTTTTTTGATTAATAAGTTTGTTCTTCTTTTGCACCGACTCACAGGCCTAAGAGGAACCTCAGGAAGTTACAGAGATTGCCCTTGACTGTGGTGTTTTTCTATGTGGTTCCCTTACCCTTGGCCCCACAATGTGAGCTCTTCAAATGCTGAGACCACATCCTTCGGGTTCTGCATGAGGACCAATACAATAAAACACAATGGCGGCATCGATAGGAAAGGGCTTCTAATAACAAGCTTCTGTAGCTATTTGTGTCTCTCTCCCAGCTCTTTCCAGCCTGCCTGCGTCGTGTAATGTTTCCTGTGCAAGAAGAAAGCTGAACCTTGAAAGGATTCATGCTGCTTTCCTACCATCTTGCATTAAGAAAGTTATCCCTACCTAGCTACTATTTAGAAGCGTGAAGTTTTGGCGTGTTAGATCTGGAGGGACTGTTAGGAATAATCTAGCCCATGCCCTACATTCTTCCTTTTACAGTGGAGGAAAGAGAATCTTGGGGAGAAGTGATTTGGCTAAAGTGACACACTGAGTGATTGACTGACCCGAACCAGACCCATAATGTAAGTCTGTAGGTGTCCTAACTTACAGATCAGTTTCTTCCCCCTGCACCAGACTGGCTTCTTTATATGTATCAATGGGTGTGTGTGTGTGTGTGTGTGTGTGTGTGTGTGTGTGTGTGTGTGTGAATACTTCCAAGAGTTCAGCTCAAAGCATTCAGTAGGATCATATAAAATAATGTATGCTAAACTAAATAAGTTAAATGCATTGAATCGAAATCCTCCCACTTGCAAAAACATTAGAATCCTGGGAATTTCTTGAGTTGCAAGAAAGCTCAGCCCCCAGGACTTGCAGTATAAACACTGTGGCTAATTTGTTGAAGTGAGATGCCATTGATGATTCTCCCTGCCCTGAGAGATGACAGGGTTCCCTGACGGAACAAAGCAGATTGCTGGGTGAAGGCAGACTGCAAAAAGTGATCAGGAAAAGACAAGACATTTTACTGAGACAGATAATCCTTCTTGAAGAGGAGTTGGGGGAAACAAAAGACAGCTAAAAAGGAATTCCTCCTGTAAAGTTCGGCTTTCAAAGGGCAACCACTTCTCTGAGCTCTGCCTCTGCCCCCAGCACGTTGGACAGAAGTTGGGGGGAAGCTTGGCGAGGCTAGTTGTTCAATTCTACCAAAGTGGTTGTAAGAACATTGAGCAGCCTACTTGAGAGGCACCCCGACACTTGACCGATGCATTCGCTATCTCAAAGCCAGACAAGAACAAAATTCAACAGGTTTCCTTTCTAGCTCCTTGTTAGTTACTTTTTTTTAAAGTTTATGCTTACAACCAAAAACGATACCTGCTCTTATGCTGAGTTTCTTATCAGAAAAGAATATCCACAAGCCTTTAGTTTTGTCCTTTTGAAGTGGTGTGGTCTGACGCTGCCTTTTTGCTTTCCGTTTGCTTTTTAAATTCTATTAATGTTGGCAGTGTCATTCAAATGCATGGAGTATTTTTTTTTATTCTTTAAAAAATGCTTAATTGTTTCCATCCGTTGGTACTTTACTTCTCTTGCTACATAATAACTTTTTCCTGCTTCTACATAGGATTGTTTCATCTGATGGTAGAAGGACAAGCTACTTTAGCAACCCCTTAATTCGTTGTCCCATTTTCTGGAGGCAGGAATTCCCAGGATTAACAGACGACCCAAAACTCACACAGGGAAGGAGGGGACGTACCCTGGCTAGAACTCACCTCTCTGTTTCTACCATTATGTTCTTTACTGCAAGGTCCTTTTGCCTTCGTTAGAACAGCGCCTTAAATCATGTTTCCCCCGGGAAATATGCCTCCCTTTAGGTTTTTCAGGGTGCTCACCTTCAAAGAAATTTCAGAAAAACCACAAAATGCCTTCCAATTCTGATTTAGTGGAAGGTGGAAGTTTTCTTTCCATTTTTAAATTCCAGAGAGGAGAGCCACTGTTTTTAAAGTCATTATGTTTATTTGTAACTCTATTATGCTGGTTTGTAATGAACTAGTTCTGGGTAACAAACAAGCCCCAAAACTCAGTGGCTTATAGCAACACACATGGACTTTTTGTTCCCGGGCCTGCAAGGGATCAATTTCAGGCCGCGGGTTGGGTTCAAGTTTCTCTCATTCTGGGACAGGAGGCTGGTGGAGACTTGCTCATCTCATGCAGATGGTCAAAGCCCAGGACAACCTGGCCATGTGAACCGGACGAAAACCTCTGCTCAAAACACAGCTGCTCGTGTTGCTCTGGTCAAGGCAAGTCACGTGGCAAAGCTCAAAGTCAGGGATGCAAGCCCACTTGCTCTTCTAAGAGGCATTGCCAAGTAATACGGTGAGAGGTGTGGACATAGAAGGCTATTCTAGGGTGGGGTGGAAAACCAAGTGAACATTCCAATCCAGCAGTGTGACAATTCAAAAGAGAAAGGAAATACCACTTTTCCTCTAGAATCAGAAATTATACTACTGAGTCCTCGGGGATGACCAGAATAAGACAAAACCTCATTTAAAATGTCATTTTCGAAATGCCTTTATTTTTCCTATATTATTGAGCACAGGGTTGATTAACTAGATAGTCAATGAATTTTTGAGAAATTAAAAAAAATTCCATGTCCACTTTAGTTCACTCATGGATTTATTTGGTCTGGGAATATTTATTTCGTGCCACTGTGTGCTAGGCACTCTTTGTAAGTGTATAGGATACATCAGTGTACAGGAAGGAAAAAAAAAAAACCAAAATGTTGCCCTTTTGCACTTTTGGAGCCTCTGTTCAAGCAGGGAGAGACAAACAATTTAAAATAAAACACAAATAATGAGTAAAGCCTGTAACATGTTAGCATTTGATATGTACTTTAAACAAAGAACAGGCTAAAGGTATTAAGACTCCAGGTGTGGGGGACGGTCTATAATTTTTCTGTAGAGTGGTAAAGGGTAAGTCTTATAGCAAAGGTGACATTTGCCCAGAGACTTGAAGGAGGTAAGGGGTTTTTCACCATTTTCCCCACAGCCAGAGTTCCATAGGGGGTCCTCAGAAATGATTTTGAGTGTGATTGTTGGGGGGTCATGCTTGGGGGGCAACAGTATGAGTGGAGGGCTTTGGATACGCCCCCACCTCCCCCCAGCAACAACCAGAGTGCTTCCAAGTCTAAATGTAGACTTAGTGATAGATTCCTTTTGGGGAATATCTTGTCATCAAAAAAATTTACAGATGTTTTAAAACACTGTGTTAGATTGTAAACTCATCAGGGTCGAATATCTGGTTGAAGATCTTGAATAAGAACTGTGAGAAGTTGATTAATCATAAATATTAATGACAGTTCAATTTTGTGATAGTCAACTACTCCTTCTGTTCTCATCTCTCACTCTTTTCCTCTTGGATTTTTCCTCTAGTCCCATGGCCTTAAATACCATCCATATCCTAATGTCTCAACTTTATATTGGCTCTGGCTCCTTCACTAGACTCCAGATGGTTCCACCTGGGTAGCTCTGATGGAAGGTCTCAAACTGAACATGACCAGTCCCCACCACCCTCTGCTTCCCAGTCCCTACCACTCCTCTGCCTCCTTCACTGTCTTGGTCTCAGCAAATGCACTAACCCTTGTCCCTTTCTGGCACCTGCAGCTCTACTCCCAAGTAGCTCTTTATACCTGCCTACTTCCCTTCATCTCCACTGTCATCCAAGTCCCATTATCTCTTGCAATGACTACAGTTATGGCCTCCTTCCCCACACATCAAATTTTCATGTGACTGGTTCCCACAACTGATCCTCATCCTAGCTCAAATGTCTGCTCTTCAAGGAAGCCCTCCCAAACCACCCAGTCATTCTCTATCATGTCAGCCTTCATAATACTTATCACTGTGCCCAATTACATTGTTAATTTATTTGTTTACTTGATTGTCTTCTCCACCACAAGAATGAAAGCCCCCACCACAGCAGAGATTTTGCTGATAGAACCCAAGCACCTAGAGCAGTGTCTGACGTATAGCAGGTGTTCGAAAAGTATTGACCAAATTAACAATGACTAATTTCATGCCTTTTCAGAGATGAGTGTTGCTAGGAAGAAATTGGAAAAGGCACCATAGCACTGAGTGTTGTGGAAGTGGTGGTGTGGGGATAGGGATTTGTGGCTTCACAGCAAGGTGAAAATGGAAAAGAAATGGGAAGTTAGGAAAACAAGTTTTTCCTGCTGTGCAATTATAACTGGGTCTGGTGCTAGATTTTGGTCTTCTTGACATCTCAGATCTCCTTCCTCTATCTGTATCTGCTAGGTTCTTTGACTGCAATCTAGGAAAACCCACACTGCAACCAAAAGAAAGAAGAGGGAGGGAAGGAGGTAGGAAAGAAAGAAGGAAGGAAGGAAGACAGGAAAACAAGAGGGAAGGAAGGAAGACAGGAAGGGAGGGAGAGAGAGAAAGGAAGGAAGGAAGCAAGAATGGAAGGGAAGGGAAGGAAGGAAGGAAGGAATTCACAGATTAAAGAGTAGCTCATAAACTGGAAGTGAAAATAACAAAACCAGGTCTTTGTGCAAGAACAACTTTGAGGATCTGAGACCAGGAATAAATGGACCTTTTTTTCAGTACACTGACGTTTAGATAAAAGGATTGCAACAATTTTCTTTTTCTTTCTTTCTTTCTTTCTTTTTTTTTTTTTTTTTACACTTTATTCAGGTTTCACTTCCTGGGGTAAGAGTGTCTGACACAGCTTCAGTCCAAAACCTACTCCTGGATGCAGGCATGGAGTGAGCCCCGCCATCAGAAACCCAGTGGACTGTTATCAGAATAACAGGTAATGGATCCGGGACAGGCAAATATAACAGCCATCCACTCCATTCCATGAAAGTACCATAGGGTGAGGTGTTTCATTTTAGAGGGTCACAATCTAGTTTGCAAACAAATAAAACTAGAGGTCACTTATCTCAATGAAGGAAACATATTATTGCTTGGAAAATAAGGCATCCTTCCTGTTGACCTTCGAGAAACGAGCAGAGATGTATTCCTAGACATGCATTTTTCTCTCCTGAGGCCCATTTTAAGGTCAGTGTCTCTCATCTTCTGCAAACTGTTAGCTAGAACAGCGCCTCTCCTACCTCCATCAGGGCACTGCTGCTTCCTGACCACAATGTTTCCTCTCTTTCCACTTCTCCAGATTTCAAAGCAACTTGGACAACATATTTCAGCGTTAAATAAGATAACTCTAACCATAAGCCTTGGGTAATTTCCTATCAAATATAAATGTGTTCCTACAAGTAAAAATGTGTGTGTGTGTGTGTGTGTGTGTGCACGTGCATGCACGTACACATGTATATGTTAGGTGAACGTGAGAGGATAGGGAAAAGGTGAAAAAAATGACAAGAAAACTTAGGGAGGAAGTCTCAACAATGACAAGTAAAAAGAATATCCCTACAGTGAAAACATTTTATTTCCCCCTTTCCCCAACTTCATGGATTTTTGCCTTGTTGGAGCTAGGAGATTTTGAACTGTAAAGGAAGGTTGGCTACACAAATATCCACTTTTATACTAACAGATACATAATTACTTGTTTGTTATTTCTTAAGCAAACTTCACTGTGACCTCACTTGCACTAAGCACGAGTGAGTGATTCAGCCATTTTTCCCACCCCCAGGATGCTGACAGGGTAATAACAGAGGCCAAGAAACAGGTGGAAATACCAGAGACCTGGAAGAGTCTTCTTTGAGACGGTGTGAGGGGGAGGGAGTTGAGGGTGTCGGGGGCTCCTGTCAATGAAAAAAGAACATGGGGTCTTCAGCAAGAAACTGGACTTTCAGGTGAGAGAAGTCCATTCTCACTAGTACATACACAAACTTGAGCTCAGAAAAGGACAGATTCTCCTCCAAGAGGAAGAGGAGCTAGAAAGGCCTCATGAGAGCCACTGAGAACAAATGAGAAGAGTGGAGAGGAGCGCAGATCAAAACCAAGGCGGGGGATGCCTGGGTGGCTCAGTTGGTTGGACGACTGCCTTCGGCTCAGGTCATGATCCTAGGAGTCCCAGGATCGAGTCCCGCATCGGGCTCCCAGCTCCATGGGGAGTCTGCTTCTCTCTCTGACCTTCTCCTCGCTCATGCTCTCTCTCACTGTCTCTCAAATAAATAAATAAAATCTTAAAAAAAAAAAAAAAACCAAGGCGGGGCCCAGTAAGGAAGCAACTCTCTCTGCTGGGGTCTGGAGCTGAGTGGGAAGGTGCAGAAACAAAGCCTGGTTTTGTGGAGACCAAAGCAAATACAATTTTGAGGGCTCCCTTGAAGAAGAACAAAACAACTGTGATTATAAAATAAGGTTGGAAAGTGAGTTTTTATTTACAAAGAGAAACTGATACACACTTTCATACTTGTTTTCCTAATTTTTATTTTTTGGTGACATTTTTCTTTTTGGTTATTCATTCTTTATATAAAAATTACTGTGTGGTATCATTCTCTAAAGAGTGAACGGGAAAATAATTTAGTCTTTATTCTGTCATGAATGATTGTTTTAATTAATTTAGTGGGATAGTTTTGACTGAATGTCAACCTAATCAACCTTTGGCTTACAATCTTATCCATCTAAAGATCAGAAGAACTGTTCCCAGATTAGCATCTGGCTCTGTGTGTTTCACCCCTTGTTCCTCCAGAGTCTCACAGGTCTTTTTGGCACCCATATGGCCTGGTGTAGGGTATCTTCTTACCATCATGCCCTGTTGGGTCAGCAGAGCAGTACCTTTGGGAGTAATGCTAGGAGCCTTCTAAGACTGAGAAGATAAGAAATTGTTTACCTCTACACAGAATTGTCTGTGAACTACAAAAACATGTCCTACTAAATCCAAATTATACTCAGTGTTTGCTTAGCTAGATGCCAGAGATACCTCTGGTCACTCTAACACCACTGAAGATGAGGGCAAGTAGGACAGAGTGAAAGCTGATGTAGAAAGAGACAGCGGTATTAGTCAACTGTAGTCAACTCTTGTTCTTTCACAGATTTTATTAGCTGTAGGACCAAGTAAGCACATTACATGGGGCCCACTTAGGACCTTAATGGATAACTGTGCAACAGAAGGACTTTGAAACTTGTCAGACCCTGGACTAGGACTGGCGTAGTCAAGAAACCTCAGAGTAGTGCCCCAATGTGCAAAAACCACTCAGGAAAACAAAAGGAACTATAATCCAGCATGTTAAGATCTGGGAAAGAGTCTGCTACCTTAAGAGGAATAGAAATAAGTGAGATTTTGGAAAGGTACATAGGGTTTCAGCCGGTGCCCAGATTAGCTCCAGCGTCTGCACTTGTGACTGACTCATGTGTATGTAACATGTCCCCGGGGACCCTGTATAAGTTATCAATTGCTACATAACAAAGTACTCCAGAACTTAGAGACTTGAAATGACAATGTGTTCTCACACAGTTTCCCAGGGTTAGGTATTTGGTAATGCTTAGTTGCATGGCTCTGGTGCAGGGTCTTCTGTGAGGTTGTGGTCATGATGTTGGCTGGGACTCATCACGTGAAGGTTCAGCTGAGGCTGGAAAATCCTGCCACTTGCATGCCTGGCATGTTAAGACTGGTTGTTAGCAGGAGTTCTGAATTCCTCACCACAAGGACCTTTCCACAGAACTGCTTGAGTGCCTTTATGATGTGATGGCTAGTTTCCTCCCCAGTGAGAAATCCAAGAAGTAAAGGGAAAGCCTCAATGTCTTTCATTACCTGATCTCAGAAAGTTACACTCTGATGAGCAGACATGTTGCCAAAGAAGACATACAGATGGTCAACAGATACATGAAAAGAAGCTCCTCATCAGGGAAATGCAAATCAAAACCACACCTCACCTCACACCTATCAGAATGGCTAAAATCACCAAGTGTTGGTGAGGAAGTAGAGAGAAAGGAACCTCATGCATCTCAGGTAGTAATGCAAACTGGGGCAGCCACTGTGGAAAACAGCATGGGGATTCTTCAAAAAGTTAAAAATAGAACTACCCTACAATCTAATAATCACATTACTTTGGTATTTACCCATAGAATATGAAAACACTTATTTTGAAGGGATATGTGCAGCCCTATGTTTAGTGCAACATCATTTACAATAGCCAAGCTGTGGAAGCAGCTCAAGTGTCCATTGATAGGTAAATGGATAAAGATGGGGAATACACACACACACACACACACACACACACACACACACACACTGGAATATTGATCATCCTTAAAAAGAATGAAATCTTGCTATTTGCAACAACATGGATAGATCTAGAGAGTATAATGCTAAGTGAAATAAGCCAGTCAGAGAAAGAGGAATGCCATATGATTTCACTCATGTGTGGAATTTAAGAAACAAAACAAATGAACAAAGGGGAGAAAAAAGAGAAAGACAGACCAAAAAACAGACTCAAC
Source organism: Lutra lutra (assembly GCF_902655055.1). Taxonomy (NCBI): domain Eukaryota; kingdom Metazoa; phylum Chordata; class Mammalia; order Carnivora; family Mustelidae; genus Lutra; species Lutra lutra. Next base: position 93,426,942 of record NC_062285.1, read on the forward strand.
TTCAGAGAATAAACTGATGGTCACCTGAACGGAGGTGATTACAGGGATAGGGGAAGTAGGTGAAGAGGATTAAGAGGGCACTTATCTTGATGAGAGCGGAGTCATAGATGGAAGTGTTGAATCACTGCATTTATACCTAAAACTAATATAATGCTGTATGTTATTTACACTGGAATTTAAAAACATTTCTTTAAAGGTTTTATTTATCTGACACAGAGATAGAGGGTACAAGTAGGCAGAGCAACAGGCAGAGGGAGAGGGAGAAGCAGACTCCCCACTGAGCAGAGAGCCCTCTATGGGGCTCAATCCCAGGACCCGGGGATCATGACCAGAGCTGAAGGCAGACACTTAACCAACTGAGCCCCCCAGGTGCTCAGTTCAAATTAAAATTTTTTTAAAAAAGTTACCTTTTGACATTTCTGAAAAATTCTATTGGTTATACCAATAGATTATCAGTCAGCTGTATTTCCTAGAGGAGCCAACCACATAAGAGTATGAATACCAGGAAGTGGAGATCAAGGACCTTTGCGGGATCTGGCTTCCACTGACCATCCACCTTGTAATAGAGGCTAATTTTGTACAGCAGCAAAGCAAAGTTTGGAAGTACTGTCCTAAAAAAAGTCAGAGAAGGCCCAAGATCTCAGGAATGTGTATGCATGTGTAAAGGGGGTGGGAGTAGAGGGTCTCCAGCAACCATGGGCAGAAATCTGGCTCACAAGCTACAAAGAAATATAAAGTGTGACTTGATTTTGTAGATGCATCTCTTGAACATAGAAAAGGAAATAAATCCTCAAAGGCCACATTACCAGTCAGTAGGGTTAGAACCCAGGTCTCCTGACTAGTAATAGTCAGGAGTAATAATAAAATACTATAAATAAAATAAAATAATACTATAAATAAAATAAAATAAAATGCTATAAATAAAATAAAATAATAAAAAAATAAAATCAGTAGTAATAATAAAAATGATAATGACTAAAGTTCAAAAAAGATTTTCCTCTGCATCAGTACCAGCCTAAGTTTTCTACGTACACCATCTTCTATTGTGTTTGCCATAGCTGAGGAAACCAAGGCACCAAGAATTATAGCAAATGGCTCAAGATCATACAGCTTGTCATGGTAGCACTAGCTTTCCACCATCACATCCCAGTCCTTCCAAACCTTCCATTCTTTGAAGCCTTTGGTCAAGTTACTCCCTTCTTATAATCCTTCACCCCATCCTTCCTACAACACCTTGTCCCAAAGAAGGAGTCTTGTGTTTGGGGATACCCCAAGGGGCCCTGCTTTACAAAGTACTGGACATAAGTGGGGACACAATGAAAACTTAAAAAGTAAAACTCAGAGTTCAAATTGGTTTCTGAATGTTCCAGACATGCAGTGCCAACTTGTTTATCTTCTACAGAAGTTTAGCCTTAAGTTTTCAGAACACAACCTTAATCCTTACCCAGACAAGGCCTTCCCAAGCCAATACCAATGTAGTGCTGACTGTATGCTACACATTGTTCTAGGACTTCTAGCTATGTTGACTGATTTTAATCTTTACAAAAGTCTCATGAGATAGGAGTGCTGGTGTTATCTGCATTTTAATGCAAATTATTGACAAGCTTACAGAGCAAAATGATTGTTCTAGGATTCAAATACAGGAAGTTGACTCCTCTGGAATTTGTTACATCTTTGTCTTTGTCTTTTTTCCCTCGCCTGTTCCTGCCTTGGTGGTGCTCTTTCAGTGAAGCTGACATTCGATCTTCATGTTTGTCAACATTCATTAATAAGAATTCTTAAGTATCTGCAAACGTGAGGCCCTGAGCTAAGAACTCAGTATAAATTGATTGAAGAAAATAGATGTGTCTCTGCCCTCCCTGATTTCACTTCTAATAGGATCAAAAAAACCTCAAACGAAGCAATAGATAGATGTATTTAAAGTTCATAGGTTAATAAATAAGGACACAGCTTGAAATAATATTAAATGTTACAGTGGAAGCAAATAGGGTACTCCAATAGATAATCCTGGTAGGATCTACTTAGACCTATGGTCAGGGAAGTCCACCTTTTACTCTGAAACTGATATCTAAAGGATGAAAAGTCTAAAAATGAGATAAGGGAAGACGTATTCTAGTTAAAATGGAAGATAGAAGACATTTTTCATCCTTACCTCCTCTCCTGTCCTATTAACATTAAGTATAAAAATAATTAATGAGAAAGAATCCCAGAAGACAAAGAGCATGGGTGAGGAGAGTGATAATTGTGGTTGCAAGAGTTGAAAACATTTTTGGAAAATAAAGAGTAGAAGGAGGACTTAACAAAATGACGAATGCTGAATACCAAATGCTTACAATCAGGATGCCATGTCACAGTACTGAGTTCTCCAGAAAAGTCTCTGGAATCGAAGATACCTGACTTGTGGCGGGCAGGAATGGGAGTGTGGGAAGGAAATTCAGAGAACAGCTTGAAAGTCAGTATAAAGGTTACTGAGATGCCCCAGTTCCATCCTCCTTCCCACCAGTCTTGACAACTGTCCTTTCCTCAGCCCACCAGGACTCCAGGGGCTTGATATCACATGGAAAAGTTGAAGGGCTCCATGGATCCCAGGCCCAGAGGCAGTGGGGAGAGGTGCATAGAAACAAGGGTAGAAACACAAGTCTATATATTGGAACCTGATTTCTAGTCCTCCCAGCCTCCTGGCTCTCTGGGTTTGGGTTATAATCCCATAATATCATGTGGGATATTATAATATCATAATATCACTTGACTCTTTTTAATTGTGTACTTTCTTTTTTTCATAAAAATGATACATATACATACACATATTCTTTTTTTTTTTAAGAGAAGAGGAAAGGCATTCCAGAGAGAGGGAACAGCATATGTAAAGGTGCTGACTGGTGCTGTTGGGATGGCAGAAGAGGTCCCTGTGACTGGTAGGGAGTGGGTGAGAGAAGAGGAGCCTGGGAGATGGGGCTGAAGCGAGCCCGCCAGAAGCTGCAGGACCTGGTACGCCCATCAGAAGGAGTATAGGTTTTCTTTGAAATGCAGCCATGAAAGGGTTTAAAGCCATGGGTAACATGATCTTATTTAGGTTTAAAGAGTTACTCTAGTTGTATAAAGAATAGATTGTCACATATTTAGCTGGGGCTCCTCATGAAAAATTATGTATCCCGGTACTTTCGAGCGGAAAAGACCTTCAAGATCATTTAGTCCAACCCTTCCTTTTAAAAGATAAGAAAAGTAAGACACAGGAAATTTATGATTTGCCCAAGGTCACAGAGCTAATAACTGTGTGTGAGACTTTAAACCAGGACTTGGAGGGTGATAGATTATACTTTTAAGAAATCATTCTACTCTCTATTTCCTTTGGCCAGAAGTGATGTCTCCCTTTCCTGAACCTTCATCTCACCTTATTTTTCTCTCCTGTGGTATTTACTCACTTATTACCTCGACTGTAGTTCTTTGTGTCCACATCTTGTCTTATCTCCTTTATGAGACTGTAAAAGCAGTCTCGGGAGAGCAGGAAGTATGGCCTCTATCTAGTGTGGCTTTGTACATGGTAGGTGTTCAGTCAAGTTTTCTTGAGTGGATGGATGGATGGATGGATGGATGGACGAATGGATGGATGGATGAATTCTCCATATGCTCTAAATAAAACAGACTGTCTACTGACTGCCTATGCTCATGTAGATGTTACTCACTCTGATTTACCACTCTACATTACCTCCTAGCTATATTTTCATTCATTTCCTTTAATATAAACATATTGGAAAGTCGTCATTTTTTATCAGATGAGATGAGGTGGCCTAGAAAAATGTCATATTTCTAAGTCAGGCAATTATTTCTCCCAAAATTATCAGCAGGGAGAGCCTCTCCATACTCTCCCCTGCTGGCTGGGCTGATGCATTCTTTCTCAACACATGGTCCTTTGGGAATTTATTTCTTATCAGACCTTTCTTTCTTTTTTCTTTTTTCCAAGAGATGGTTGAGACTGCCCATAAAAAAACTAATAAAGTGTGCAAGGTAAAACAGTGATATCACAAAAGGATGTATGTTTTGCGTATGTTAATAACAAAACTCTGGGCTGTCCCTATGCCCTCTCCAGCAGAGAAATACAGAAACCCATGAATGAAAACTAAGGCTGCCAATAACGGAGAAAGCCTGGAAAGGAGGCTTGGGAGCCCTGGATTATGTCCCTGTGTTCAATTTTGACTTGTTGACTAGCTCTGGTAATTTCTACGATCTCTTTCTCTCCCTCTCTCTCTCTCTCTCTCTCACCTTGGAATCTTCATCCATAGAAGAGAGATGAGAAAATTTGCAACAATCAGTCATAGGTCTAGTTTCTGCTACAACTAAATGACCCATCCACTCTGTCAATAACATCAGTCAGACTGGTCTGGAGGGTAACTGTGATTATTTTTGGACTCCCAGATTTGGTTTCCTGCATGCATGCCCTCATTAACATGTTGAGAGTCTTTGCTGGAGACGAGGCGCTATGTTGTATTTTGGCTCCTCGAGTGAAGACACGAGCTTCAGGTCATGGGACTCATGATGATCTAAGATCTCCACTAAGGCAGGAGGCATTCAGAAGACAAACATGACTCACTGTGCTTGGGATCACAATCAACTGTTCACAAACTTCGGTTTGAGGGTTGGGAAGGTCTGGAAAAGATTCTAGGGTACGGCTCCGTTCGGAAGGGTACAGACTGTTTCCCTTGTGAAGTGACACATGTCAGGGTTGTGAAACAGCGGGAACTGGAAAAGAGGACCTTGTGTCAATTCCCAGAGAGTCATCCCGCTGGCCCCACCACAGACAGCTTGTGCTTTGTCCCCTGGTGCCCCCCTGTTTCAACGAAGCACTGCCTCAGACCGGTTCGCTGCTTGGCTGTGTTGGTTATCTATTACTTTCAAAGGAGCCATCCTCCAAGTAAGTGGTTTAAGCTTACAACATTGTATTATTCATTCTTTATTCTGTAATTTGAGTGGGGCTCAGCTGGGCTATCCTTTCACTGGCCTTGCCTGGGGTCATTCACACAGGAGTCTCAAAGGGGCTGGAACATCCAGAAGAGTCACGCGTCTCTGCTGAGATAGGTGGAACAGCTGGGGGGTGGCCTGATCTCCCCCCCCCCTCTGTTTTCTCCTTCTTTTTCTCTTCAAGTGGTTTCTCCAGCAGAACAGCCAAACTTCATGACAGCGTGACTCACGGCTCCCAAGAGCACAAAAGCAGAAGCTGCCAGACCTTCTCAAGGTTTATGCCTAGAAGAGCCACAATGTCATTCCGCGGTGTTCTCTTGGTGAAAGCAAATCACAGGCCGGCCCAGGGTCAGCGAGAGGGGAAACCGATTCTACAGCTCCATGTAGAGAGTGGCGGAAGAATTTTTGGCCATCTCAAATACTCCACAAACCACAGTTAGGTAGGCAGATCTTGTCGGATAAAAGAGCGTCTTGTTACCTGATCATTATATTCTCTCAGTTTCAGACACCTTCTGTTTCCTATCCCCGATGTTCCACTCCGCAGTGAGGCCTCTCCTCTGGGACTCCATGTCTGCTGCTTCTGCCTCTCTGCTACCGGCAACCAACTTCTCTCTGCTCACTTTCTCTCCACTCACAGGTTTTTATTATTCATGGGCTCTTCAGTTCCGTGGTATTACTGCCTGGTAGCTTCAGCTGCTGTAAATGTTGGTGGTGTACAGAAAAGGTTAGCACAACTGGTCTGAGACCGGTATCCTTAGGAAGACTTGCTTGCAAGGTTGACCTTGACTGACATCTGGGAAACTTGGATTTGGGGAGGTGTATTAAGTTTCTCCAGAGTATCAGAACCCAAAGGATGTGTGTGTGTGTATATGTAGAAAGAAATTCTTTATAAGCAATTTGCTCAAGTGATTAGGGAGACTGGTGAGTCTAAAATCTGTCATGTGGCTGTTGGGCTTGAGGCCCAGGAAAGCCAATGGTGTGGCTCCAGCTGGAAGGCCAGCAGCCTGGAGACCCAGGAGGACTGATTTGAAGTCCAAAGGCAGTCTGCTTGAGAATTCATTCTTTCTGTTTTGTTCTGTTCAGGTGTTCAGCTGGTTGGATGAGGCCCACCCATATTATAGAAAGCAATTTGCTTACTCAGAATTTGCAGATTTAAGTGTTATTCCCATCTAAAAACACCCTCCAAGTTGACACATAAAGTTAAGCATCTTAGGAAGGTTCCCACCGTTCCCAGAACTGATAAGAGTGACTCACTGTCCCTAAACTATTTGCACAAGCAATGTGGTTCATGCCAAATATCTGCTTTCATTATTCTCATAAAGAATGAAGAAAGGAATTCCCAGTCTGGAATTTTACTACGTGCTAGGCGGAGAGTGCCTATGCGATTGGTCTCCAGTAACAAACCCGGGCACCATGTCTCTAATGAGCTTCCCTGGAAGACTGTACCTCACATGTGTTGTCAAAACTCACTGCTGGCAGAATTAAGCACATCCTGTGTGAGTCCACAGAGAGAGGACTCCTGGAAGCTTATGCCTGGTTTCTTCCAGATTTTGCCCTGTGTATCTTTTCCCTTTGCTGATTTTGCTTTGTATCCTTTTGCTATAATAAATCTTAGTCATGCCTATGACTGTTCGCCAAGTCCTGTGAGTCGTCCTTGCAAATCAGTGAAACTGGGGGAGGTCTGGGAGACCCTCAGCCAAGCAAAAAATGGTAAAATTCTGTCCTCAGTGTAGGTCTGTCTCTAACGGTTAATACAACTGAAACAAAGATAGGAGTTATTTCATATATTTAAGGTCTTATATGAGTGTAACACTGTGCTACATATCATGATATATTCAAAGGAGATATTAGGAACACAGATGAGTGACCAAGGCTTTCCAGAGGGAGTGGAATATTTAAGTAGGAAACAAGAGCAAGGAAGATAGTAGAACCCAATGTTCGAGAGTTCAGACCTCAGAGACATGGCCAAGTCCAAATCTTGACTGTACTGGCTATTAGCGAGTCATTAATCAATGTGAATTTTAAATTTCCACAATTAGAAAGTGGCATCATAATAATAATGGCTAATTAGTAAATACTAATTATTAATTAGTAAAATTAGTAATTAGTAAATACTAAGTGCCTACTAATTAGTAAATTAGTAATTAGTAAATACTAAGTGCCTACCATGTCTTATGAACTTCATGTATTAACCCAACCCTCACAAAAATCCTATTAGGTAGGTATTATTTTAGTCCTTATTTCACAAGTTCAGAAACCGAGTCCCACAAAGAGATCTTGCTAATACCTACCTCATAAGGGACTGGGAAGCCTAAATGAGTTAAATTCAGTGTCCCTGGACGCTGGGAGCTTCAACATGCCACAGACAGGGAAAGATTTTTGAATTGAAGAGTGGTAGAAATGTGACCTGGAGCCAGAGTTAAGAAGGTCTTGAGCATCATTTTAGCACTTACTGTCTAGGGCGGTGATTCTCAAATGGACACAGAACAGAGTCCCTAGAAAGCATTTGTAAGCAATAGGAAATAACTACATATACTCTATTACTGATGATCAGGGTAAAAGTTCAAGAAGAAAACTTAAGGGAGATATAACCTAAATACAAAATTGTGAATGTTTATTTGAAGAAACAAGCATTTTCTTTTTCCGTAAATGGGTAAAACACGATTACTATTTGATTTTAAGTAGCTTTGATAGATTCAGAACTCCTGCATTTATTATGACAATGGCAAAAGATGAATTTGGGCTAAGATATATCTGGTGTGGGGCACAGAATTTGGATTGATGTTGAGGAAAGTACAGTTAGGGCACTTTTGCATGAATTTGAGCATGAAGAAATGCAGGTCTGGCTCAAGGTGAGTTCATGGAAAATGAAAGGAGGTCGAAGAGCAGAAGATCAATGATGAAGAATGGATGGTATTTTGTCGTCCATGAGACTTGGGTTAAAATCTTTGCTTCACTAATGATCAACTGCCGACTGCTCTGAAGCTCATTTCCTCATTGGTTACATAGAATCAATAACAGTTACAGTAGGGGGCTGCTCTAAAGACTGGGTCAAATGAAAGGGCATGTTTTTTTTGCCACTTGGTACAGGAGCTGTTGTCATTATAAACGTTGCTTGTGTGGGTGTGGGTGTGGGTGTTGGTGTGGGTGTGGGTGTGGGTGAGTGAGAAGCTTGAGGAGCCCAAGATGGCTGTGAGGATTTTATTGCAGAAGCCGGAGAAACACATTCGCTCAGTGGAAGCAATAGGAAAGTGGGAAGATTAATCCAATCCTGAAGGAAGATTATTGGTTTCACTTTAGGCACATAAAATGAGGGCAAATCCTGTGAGTTTGCTATGCTGCCAAGACAATGTTAATGAGCATAGGAAAGTGACATTATAACCTTAAAGAGAGTGATACACACATTATCATTTTCCTGTTTGTAGCATCTTGAATGGCATTTATTGTCCTCTTAATTTCAACTATAATGTATGGAAGGAATTTCAAAGAAATAGAGATTTAGAGCAAAAAAGTGAAAGGAGTCCCAGAGTCAAGAATAAATCGTATACAATTTGTGATACAAGGACCACAAACTGAATTTTTCTAAGTTGAATTGTGATTATTGTGTGTTCAGCCTTGCAATGGTTGTATCAACTAAAATGTACTGTATATGGGTGGAATTAGTTTCTTTTGTGTGACTCTCCATGAATGGTTAGATCATTCATGTCTGAATTGAGAGTACTTTTTGGAATCAGGTAGTCTTGGCTTTGAATACTGGCCCTGTGTGCGAATTTGGATAAACTTCCTTACTTCTCTGAACCTTAGTTTCCTAATATGTAAAAGGAGGTAGAAATAAGACCTATTTTCAGGATTCTTGTGAGAATTATATGAGATAACATTTAGCACTCACACATAATTAGTAATCAATAAACCTACGTTCCCAATCCCTTTGCCTTCCTTATAATGGCTTTGAAGCTATTAGCTACAGATATGATTTCAGAAGGTTTAGAACCATATTCACAATCTGGCTTTTGTGTTAATCAATGGAAGATGACAAAGAAATATTCTCAAATCTGGCCTGAATGGCTAAGTTCAGATTAGAACTATGAATAAAAATACGTTACATTGAGTATTAATAAAACACACACCAGGCTATACCTATGAATTTATTATTTTCATTCTTGATACTTTATATGTCCCTTTTCCAATAAAGATTACGTTCAAGTCTTCCAATGAAGAGCCATTACATCATTTGTTGGAAATTCATGGATTTCATTATATCCCATTAGAAAACGCCAGTCTTGTCCAGGGAAACATAATGAAAACACCACTGACCTAATGGAAGTCAAGTCACTTACCCTTTTGAGAACTGGCTTCATCAATGGGAATGCATATCACGATGGTCTTGCTGACCTGGCAGATCTGATAAATTCCCCCTTATTCTATGAGTGCTATTGTAGCATCTAGAACTTATCTCTTGTTCTCCACCCGCGTGTACTTGTGCAATATATAACTTTCTCTCTGGATCATAATCTCTGTGATGGAAGGAAACACATGTCTGTCTCATTGCTATTTTCCTGAAAATCTAATGCAATGCCTGGCACCTCACAGAAACACAATAAATGTCTGTGGAAGGATGAAGGAAGGGAAGTAGGAGGGAGGGATCCAGTATGGTACTTGCAAGGCAGTCAGCACTTTAAAAAAAAGTTGCTTAATGAATGGAGTAAGTCACATTTCCTGTTTTTCTTAGCCATACTTTGTAGGACAGAACAAATGCATCTTAGTCCTCCAAGAAAAGTCTCAAGGCAAATGCATGAATATTAATGAAAACCATATTAATATTATAATACTAGCTAAAACTTTATCAAGTGCCCACTATGTGCTGGCAACTTTGGCATGTATTAATTCGTGTAAACATCATAATAATGCTGTGGAAGAATTTCCATTTGAAAGATGGGGAAACTGAGGCCCAGTGTGGTTTCATTTGTTTCTAAGATAGTTAACAGTGGAAATAGGATTCAAATCCAAAGCCTGCTTGCCTCTTCATTATCCTGCACAGCTCCCTACGGCCTCACCAGTCCCTTGCAGTGGTATCTAAGTCTTTACTCAGAGCTCAAGGGCCAGGGTGGTCAGGCCCCCTGTGGGCAGGCTAAGAGGGGCCACAGCTGCTTGAGCACACAGAGACAGCCCCTCAGGGTCCATGCAGCCCCTGCACAACAGGAGTTCCTTCCAAGGCCTCAACCGTAGAACCTGAGACTCAGGTTAGAAATGAATGATCAAGAGAAGCAAGGAAACTTTGTCTTCATAAAAGACCGAAACAAACACAAATATCGAAAACCGAAGAACCTGGATCCCAAGGATCAGGAACATATAGGAACGAACGCACTGCTGTAAAGAGAGCTTGAGGAGGGGGGATGCCTGGGTGGCTCAGAGGGTTAAAGCCTCTGCTTTCTGCTCAGGACATGATCTCAGGGTCATGGGATTGAGCCCTGCATCGGGTTCTGGGCTCAGCAGGGAGCCTGCCTTCCCTTTCTCTCTACCTCTCTCTACTTGTGATCTCTGTCTGTCAAATAAATAAATAAAATCTTTAAAAAAAAAAGAGAGAGAAAGAGAGAGCTTGGGGGATTGCTGTTTGGGTCTCAGAAAACTACACCAGAGTGTGTTGGGTCAGAAGATGATTGAGAAAGCATATCCAGGAAGGACCTTCCACAAAAGACATGACTCTTTGTCCACCCCAGTTCCATCCCTATACCTACATACATTTCTTCTCCTCCCTCTCTGTCTCTCTCCCATACATGTTTACCCATACATATGTGCTCATCCCTGCACACACGCATATATACACGGCTGCTGCCAAAATGTTCGCACAGGTCCCAGGTTGCTGGCTTCTGCTCTTCATACAACAATCTTTGGAAAGCAGGTTTAAAATGTCTGGATCCAGGATCGAACAAACAGACAGTGTGGGTGTTTCTGTCTCCTTCATCTCCAAGGCAAGAACACGTATTCCGTTTCTTTTTTACCACCCTTGCAGCACCTATTACTAGATCCCATATGCTCTGCACGTATTTGGCAGTCAATAAATGCTTGCTGAATGGCTGACTTCTTCCATCTCCCCCCCAACCCTTTCCTTCCCACACCTACGGCATTACTTTAAAGATCTGCTGCAGAGCTGTGGGGAGAGGTTTAAGATTCGTTTTGACAAATAACCCTTATGGGTGTTTAAAGCCAAAAGATCGAATATTTAAAGCAGAAATATGAGCTGTGACTTCATGGGTGTTCTGTGAAGAGATGCATAAAGCTGTACAAATAGATAGCCTTTCAGACAGGACATAACAGACCCAGCATTGTGCATTTGCAAATATACAGAGGAGAAGAGCCCCAACTTCACTTTGAACTCTACATTTCCTCCTGAAATCAGTTTAAATGCAAGAGTGAAGGTAGTTAAATCTTCTATATTTTTAAAAGGAGATCTTACAAATACTTTTGGCCTTAAAAGCCTGTGTCATTGATTCATAATATAAGAGGTGACATTAAACCTATCCCTCCTGACTCTCCCCACCCCCCAGACAGGAAAATATAGGCAAAACAAGCCTGGATTTCATGGGCGTAATGGGAGCAAACTGGTTGTCATAAAAATGGGCTTTCAGACTCCCTGACATGAGATCTAGGTGCTGGAAAGTCTTAGGGAACCAAAACAAGGATCTGGGGCCAGCAGACGGTTGAAGAACCGTAGCAGAATCAGAATCATACAGTGGCTTTGGGGAATGACCTCGTGATGATGCGGAGCTTAGAATACAAGTCTCAAGAAAGAAGTGAATATGAGCTGAACAGACCCATCAGCCAATAGAGTCCATTTTCTCCAAAGGTTTTCCAGAGTTCCCTGACAGCTTAGGTTCATATGGTAGAAACCAGAGTGTATCCTGCCTCTGCTCTGGCTCCAGCTCTGACCATCCCATCTTGTCTTAAAGCAGCTGACGGGGAACAGTGAACATCCTGAGCTCCTGGCTCTTACTCCCTATTCTATGTTCTACAAATGAAGAGGAGGTTATCCGACATGTATTATTTTTGTTTTAATTGAAGTACAGCTGTTTTTGCACTGAACTATGTTTGTCTCATGGTGAAGAGGTTACCTGGGATAAACCTACAATATCTTCGTTTTCTTGATAATGCATTGTAGTTAACGAAGAAATTTCTCATCTCTTGTAATTCTCAAAAAAAATCTATAGGATGGCAATTGTTACTATCATTGGATAGATAAGGAAATGAAAGCTTAGAGAATTTTATTCAATTGTTCATTCATTCAATAATTATTCTTTGGGATCCAATTATATGTAGGCACTGGAGATACAAAGATGAAAAAAACCTGGTCGTGACCTGAAGGAGTTCACTGTCTATCATGTCGAACAAATAGGTAAATAAAACATGGACAGTGATAGGAGTAGTACGTTGGGCAGATGTATAATGATTGCAAAAGGAAAGAGTTACCAAATTTGCCTGGCTGTGAATGAGTAGTTGTCTCAAAGGGGTTCTTAAGAAGAAGAAATTTGTGGGCACAGAAACCAGTAACTGTATGATGAACTTGAGACTAGCAAAGAGTTCAACATGGTTGTGAGTACAGAGGAAGGAAAATTAGATTGGAGAATGGTTTCTTAAGGAACGTGTTACCAGGAAGGAGCATGGAGGTTCTGGGTCAGTATGGTGGGTCATGAAACAAAGTCTTCAGGAACTCGGGTTCATTTGATTTTAATTCACCACACATGGCCTCCATCTTCTCTTCCTGCACTCGAGCAGGTAGAAGACTCCGGGATAGCCTTTTTGTCTGAGACAGGACTTCCCAGATTTATTTCCAAAAGTCAGGCACATGCAAGGAGAGAGAGTTTCAGGAAAGAGAGATTTTGGCCAGACTAAGAAGATACTTTCATAGTTGGGGAAGGAAAATGGGTCTACCTTCTCGCCTGGCATCTCTTGGAGGACATGGTTAGAGATGAAGGAAAATGGCCACGAGATGACCCAGGGGGAGCTGGATCCACGGCCTGGTGCTCACCCAAGATTGCTCTACCCTCAGCATGGTGCAGGAGAACCAACCTGATGGGACGATATGAGCTAGAATAATCTACAACCCAGAGAAAATTTAGCACTATATGAAACTACAGCAAAATCCCAGTTTGCTATTAAATGACCTTCCAGAAAGAACAGAAGTTATGACCTAAAGGTTACAATTAGTTGATATATATAAGTTAAAAAGTGCATTGAAATACTGAAAACGAGGTTTAAAATGTATGAGAGATCAAGACAAGGAGTGAAGTTCCTATCTACAACTCTGCTCAATAGCGGAACTTGGTGTGACAAGACTCTATAGCTTCAGAGGGGTAGACGGTCAAGAAGAGATCCAGAACACATTTTTGTGACTGTCCTTTTCCTTAATTCAGATCCTGTATAGAAACAAATTCAGACTAGGTCTATGTATAACCATATCCACTATTGTAAATGTTTCAAATAACTCCAACTTCCCCCCCTCAGAAGACACTCTAACATTACTTAACTGAGTATTTCAGGACAAATGCGTGTCACGTTCATGTATGGAAACATCCAGAGAATATTCTAAGTTATAGTCTAATTTTTCCCTTTACTAATACAAATGCTTAAGCCAGGATCTCTGGGTATGGTGTTTATCTAAACAAACTCATGTATACAAAACCCCAGAGATGTTGACATTGTCGAGAACAAACACGATTTGTAAAATCAGCGTGATCCTTCTATTTAAAGCAATGTCCCCTGGATGTGGTCTGAGCTTGAGAAACAAGTCCATTATATTTTCTTTCTGAAGACAATATGTCAAACATTAAAAATGGTTACACATCAGAAGTTTGGGAGGGCGGAATGTCAGCCCTGCAAAGAAGGAAGTCTATTTTATTCCATAGAGTTGGGGATAAAGGGCAGCATTGTAGAATCTGAGAAAAACCTATGCTCTTCGCCTTCCTTTTCTGTTTTGCCTCTGATCCTAAATTCATTCTATTTAATTTTTTCCTTGACTTCAAGTAGTTTTATCTTAAAATGTTATAATCCAAATAAAGTGGCAAAGGGAATTCTACAAAAGAATAATAATCAAAACCATTCAGGGTTCATGTGCTCAGGCTAAACTGTATTTTTGGAATGGTTGCTGTTATTTTTTTTCTAGAAGTCCAATGTGTAAATTAAGTTGCACCAAGGCAAGTCAGATTACTCCCTGCCATGTGCAGCATGCAATGTTTTATGTGACTTTTTACCCTCTTATTCAGGAAAACAATACGTTCTTGTATGGCAGCCAGACAAAGTGGTGATTCACACTCATCCAGGAGATGCCAAGTACTGTACCTCCTAGAGGAAACACACTCACCCATGTGTGATGAGACTGCTTTGGATTTCCTGAAGTGATTCAGCATGAAATGGAATCCAGTGCTGAACGAATATCCGTAGATGTTACCAATCACAAGATCGGATGTACCAGAGTTTTATTTGCCTTTGTGAGACTCCCACTCATTTATTACAAGTTCAGAGATGCATCCTTGTTAGGCTGAAGTGGAACATTTCCACTCAAGGAAACTGATGAAAGAATTTGGCCTGTTGCTTATTAGTACAAATAGTCAAGGATATTTCAGGAAAATGTAGCTAGCTACAGTTCTATGATCGAGAATGCCCATTGATTCCTTCTCTTAAATTATGTAGTTTTTAGCTCAAGAGAAACACTGAGCTCTGTTGGCTACTGGCTCCATTATCTCTAGTTTGATAATGGGGGTCATGGTCTCTATTAGAAAAGACACTTATAAAAATCCATAATGTGCTAGATGTCAGGCCACCAGAAATTATTTCTTTGAGATGCAAACAGAGGTGTAAAGATGAGATGTGGTGGCACTAGGGAGCCAAAGCGAGTCATTGAGTGAAGAAGTAAGAATTTGATAAAAAATCAAGGGCAGTCTTAAACTGCAGAAACATAGCTGCTTGAGAAATCCTGCTACTTAATCCTCTGGAAACAGTATTAACAGCAGCATCCTTGGACTACAAGGATGAGGTGATAAGAACAGGAATGATGAGGGGAGAGAAGCAGGATCTACAGGAGCTCTTGTGGGCAGGCCATGGGAGGGCAAAGAGGGCTTCATGTACACGCTTGAACTAAGCCAGTGAAAAACTAAGATCATTTGGATCTGTGTGAAAAGCAAACAGTCACCAGAGAACTTGAATTTAATTTCTACAGCAGAGTGTTTTGTCCTTTAATCATAAACTGTTTGGAAGGTTAGATTTTTCAACCCAAATTATGCAAGTATCACAACAAGGTCTACCCCAAACTGAAAGCTGAGGAATCTAGAACTAAATTGTCAAGAAGAAAGGCTGAAATGGGACTCTTGAGGTGGGTCTTTAAGGGGAGCACAGTGTGAGAAAGGGACCAGCCACTTCTAAACTACCAGCTCAGCCTCTCTGGAAAAGCCATCTCTCCACCAACAGACATCAGATCTTTAAAGGCTGGGACTGGAGGTGCAGAAAACCTCTTGTGTCCCAAGAATTTATATGGACTAGCTTTGCTATACCAGCAACTTGCTGGAAATACAAAATCCCAGGTTCCATCCCAGACACCAGAGTGAACATCTCCAGGTGGCTCCTGGCACACTAAAGGAGTGGCAGGTATGTGCCTTGATTAATACAAGTCGAAAGACTCTCTGAAAACTCCAGTTCCAAGATGACACCTAATTTACTTTTTTATTCTTTGCCAAGAATAAGAAAAGAGTATTTTTATTTATAACAAAAAATATAATATCCTATAAAATTACTCTCCTGTAATATTGATATGTATGTCTAAGTGTTACAGGTGTTAAGAACTTCCATGAATGGGGTGCCTGGGTGGCTCACTCGTTAACCATCTGCCTTCGGCTCAGGTCATGATCCCAGGGTCCTGGGATCAAGCCCCGCATCGAGCTCCCTGCTCCATGGGAAGCCTGCTTCTCCCTCTCCCACTGCCCCTGCTTATGTTCCCTCTCTTGCTGTCTCTCTCTGTAAATAAATACAATCTTAAAATTTAAAAAAAAGACATTAAAAAAAAGAGCCTTCATGAATGTTCTAGGACAGTGGTTCTCCAAGTGTGGGTCCCTGGACCACATCAGGGTCCTTGGGAACTTGTAAGAATCCAGAGTGCCAGGCTCCACCCCAGACCTACTGACTCAGACACCTTGAAGGAAGGGCCCAGCAGTCTGTGTTTTAACAAGCCCTCCAGGTAATTCTGATGTAGGTCTAAGTTTGAGAACTTTTGCTTTTAAACCACCTCAGGAGGCATTCAGAAGCATTATGATCATTAGCTGTGCTATGAGCTCTGAAGTAGAGAAAAAAATCTTTAACAAAATGGAAAATTATTCTGATAACCTTGAAAATTATCAACACAGGATGTCAAAGCCTCTCTCATGGTACCTTCTAATGGATTGACTTACACTGTTTATCTAGAGAGAGGTAAGTTGGTGTTTTTATTACTATTGACCCTTTTTCAAAGTAACGGATAGGCCATTTCATTTCCAATCACTACCTTCCTGGTGAAGCCCCATGATAAGGCCCCCCAAGCCAATCATTGTGGCCAGGGGGATGGAACAGTCTGATTGACCAACGTGATAATGCATCCCACCCTCCCCTGGTAGGAAAAGGAGTTGCTCTCCATTCCCATAATATGAATTAGGAGAAGTGTGATTCTTCTGAAATGTGTCAAGCAAACAACATATTCCTCTAAGATTCCGCTAAGATGATGACCATAAAGACAATACAAGTCTGTAGCTCTGATTGTCCATCTCTCCATAATGTAGAGAGATCTCAACTAAGAATGAAACTGGCCCCCAGAAAAAAGAGAGAGATCGAGAGAGGAACCTGAAAGTATTGTTTGAGCTCCGGGAACCAGCTAGTTGTGAAGTCAAATCAATCCCAGGACTTCTCAGTCACAGAAACTAATAAATTCCCTTTTATTTTGAGTTAATTTGAGTTGAGTTTCTGTCTATTATGACAAAAGAACCCTGACTAGTACAATCTCTAAATAATTCGCCCTTTGTGTGAATCACATCTGTTCTAATAAAATGCCTCCACAGGGAGGCATAAATAAAAGAGTGCCCCGGATATTTGGTCAGGACCTCAGAGATAAAATGTTGGCACTACCTCTTGAAGACAACTTAGACTGGGTATTTAAGTCTCTGAGCTTCTCTTTATTTACGTGGAACAGAAGAGCTTGATATAGATCCACTCAAGGAAAACGAACTGGTTAGAGGCCTTGGAGATCCTTTATTTTAGAAATGAGAGAACCATCACCCCAGGGAGTGGAGCGTTCTCTTGATCAAGATCATGTGGCCTGCTGACCCCTGCTTGCCCTGACTCCCATTCCAGCACCCTTCCGATAACCACCCTTGATGGACTCTCTTGAGGGTACTTGGCTCATTGTTATCTTTTTTTTTTTTTAAAGATTTTATTTATTTATTTGACAGAGAGAAATCACAAGTAGGCAGAGAGGCAGGCAGAGAGAGAGGAGGAAGCAGGCTCCCTGCTGAGCAGAAAGCCTGATGTGGGGCTCGAACCCAGGACCTGGGATCATGACCTGAGCCGAAGGCTTAACCCACTGAGCCACCCAGGCGCCCTGGCTCATTGTTATCTTTATGCACTATAACTATTAAGACGGTTTCGGTTGTAGGTAACTCAAATGAAGACTTTCATTAAGAGATTTATCGTTCATATATCAAGAAGTCCAGAGAAAGTCTGATTCCACTACCTGCAGAAGAGATCAACAGCATCAATAAAAACTCAGATTCCTTCCATATGTCCACTCTGCCATTTTCAGCATGTCAACTTTGATTCCTGTTATGTCACAAGATAGTAATAGCACTTCACAAAAAGCTTTTAAGCCAGAGGAGGGGGAAAAAATCCCAGTATTATGTTCCTTTTTAAGACTGAGAGAACATCTGTCAAGGGCCCCAGAAAGCCTCCCTTGCCATCCCATTGGCCAGAACCAATCACTGGTGGGGAAAATGGAATTTCCACTTTGGCTTAAGCAACTAAATTCTGACAAATCTAAGGTGCCACTGATGTCAGAGAAGTTGAAATTCTTAAAAATATGTATAGTTTAGATGATTGCAATATGGTATCATCATTTGCTCTCCTGGTGGAGAACCTAAGGGGAAGCTGGGCTGCTTGGGAGGTTTCTGCTGGCACACATTTCTTTTGGTCACATTCTACTGGTCAGAAATAGGGAAGCCTGGGAAATGTAGTTTAGCCCTGTGCCTACGAGGAAAGGGTAACATGTGGCAGTCTCAGTCCTTGGCCATCTAATACCTGAAGCAAATTAGGGTTCTGTTAACAAGAGAAGGGGTGTAAATAGCTATGGGATACCAACCTATAGAATTTACAAGGTATACACTTAATGTAGAACAAGTTTTGGAGAGAAATGTCAACTTCTACAATCTGCCGTGTAAAAACTGGCCTTTGTGAAACAATACTTCCCAGCCCTGAAATGTGGGCACAAGGTTAACTCCTTCCAAAGAGTAGAGTTCAGAAGGGGGCATGGGGGAGAGGGAGAGAAACTTTGCAGTGGAGAAACTGACAAACACTACCTTATCTGGGTTATCAAGGTTAATATCAGCAGTGATAAGATACAAATTGATAGTATGTACCTTTGATAGAGCATAATGAAAATGGCACTCTGTCTCTATGGTTTTCCTCCCCAAACCCTATACCTCCAGCCTAATCATAAACAAAACAACATTTGACAAATGTAACTGAGGATGTTCTATAAAATACACAACCAGTATTCCTCAAAATTGTGAAGGTCATCAAAAGTAAGGGAAGTCTGAGAGACTCTCATAGCACAGGGAAGCCTAAGGAGACATGATAACTAAATATAATGTAGTACACTAGATGAGATCCTGAAAAAGAAGAGGGACATTAATAAAAACTAAGGAATATTGACTAAAATGTGGGCCTTAATTAATACTAGTGAGTAAGAATTAATTAATTAATAGAGAGACATGTAACAGGAAATTGGGCGTGAGGTATTTGTGAACTCTAACTACCATCTTCATAATTTTTCTATAAATCTAAAATTATTCTAAAGCTAAACATTTTTTAAACAATTTATTTATTTATTTTAGAGAGAGAAAGCGCATGAGCAGGGCAAGAGGCAGAGGGAAAGGGAGAGAAAATCTCAAGCAGACTCCCTGGTGAGCCTGACATGGGGCTGGACCCCAGGACCCTGAGATCATAACCTGAGCAGAAATCAAGAATCAGATGTTCACTGACTGAGCCACCCAGATGCCCCTAAACATTTTTTTTTTTAAATTGATCTTTGCTTGAGCCAGATAAACAGAGCTGGCTCCTTTTCCCTTTTGAAAAACACCCTTATTCAGAAGTTTCTGCTGTTAAATGTGGGGAGCCTGTGCCCATGCACTCTACTTGACTAAACTGATTTTAGACGGAAGGATTTTCCTATCTCCCCAGAACCACGTACTCGTAGATCACCACTGCGGAAGCTCTCCCACGTGTGCTCCTAGGAGAGCCATCAGCAAGAATGGCCCCTGCACCGCAAGGGGAACACACAGCATTGAAAATTCTGGTGTGCATTCAAACTGGAAGATAGGATATTTTGAAGGATCCCAAAGTTTAGATTTCTAATTCATGTACAGATATAAGATATCCTCTAGCTCTTTCATTAAGAAATGCCTGGAAAAGAAAGTAGATATAACCATGCAGTGTTATTTGGAGAATTATCAACTTATTTCTTTTCCCCTTTTTCTTTCTAAGGATTTCGAGAGCATTTAAATAGAGTCTAACAGCCCTTTGATGATGAAAGTTTGAATTTTTTGTTGCTGTTTTTTACATGGAGACTCTTAGGAAAAGGAAATTATATGAGGTATTTTTGTCTGACTAGGTAATGTTAAGCCCCAAGCCCTTTCTGCAACAGCTGCCACCAGTCCTAAGACATTTGGCACTTTGTGCGCGTTGTATAGGAAAGCAGCAATATCTGAGAGAACAAGAGGTGCCTGCAATTTACATGCAATAAGGACAAAAATTCTAGTGACTTCTGATGGTGTTTTCCTCCTCTTATGGCATCCACATGGACATCCGAGAGTATCTTTAGGTCAAGAATTCTAAGCAACAATGTAATTAATAGGGCTTCAGACATTAAATCTGATTCTCTAGTAAAAACAACTACAAATATATCTGTGAACCCCTGACATCTCGAGCCACCATTTTAGGAACTCCTGATTCACCTCAGGGAAGGACTTCACTTCACCGAAAGCCTTTCCTAATGATTGGATAACTAATAAAAGTCAATGTTAAGAGATTCTATCTATGAAGATTAAATCATATAGGAAGGTGATCATCTTTGAAAAGATGAAAGTAAAAAAAAAAACCTACCTCAGTTTTTAAGAATCATAAGTTCTATGTAACTTCTGAAGAGTGTCACTTCTATAAAAAGATAGCAATAGCTATAGAGGTGGAAGCCCAAGGAATGAATAAACTTAAACAGCCTAAACAAAGCAGATGATAAAGAACAGTTGGACTTGACCCAGGTAGGTTTCACACAGGACAGTCCTGATTTAAATGGCACTTGGAGCTTCCAGGAAGAATTCAGAGAACCAAGAAAGAATGGATTAATGTGTAATTTAAGACTGACTTGTGACTGGTATGGTCTTATAGAACCCTTTTGCCGGTGCCATATGCTCTTCAGTTGAATGATTACTGTCTAGAGGATTACAATATTCCCAAAAGGCATCTGGCATTCCATAGCTGACCTGTGTGTTAATCTGGGAGGGAGAAGAAGCAGGGAGATGACATGTCCTCAGTGGGCTCTATCTGAAGCAGAAATTTTGTCTTCAACATGTACCATTTGTTGTTGGATCTGAAGTAGCACAGACTCCTTGTGTTCACGTGGTTTATTAAAAAATCAGAAGACAGATATAATAGAGCAATTCCAGACTATTTAAAGGAAACTCTGAAATTTTTTTGGTTGATTAACTAAGAAACGGGTATCAGTCTTTTATTCAATTTCTAATGAATACTGGTTTTTTAAAAGTTTTTTTTAAAGATTTTATTTATTTGATAGAGAGTGAGAGAGAGCATACGCAGGGAGGAGGAGCTAAGAAAGAGGGAGAAGCAGACTCCCTGCTGAGAAAGGACCTCCATCCAGGGCTAGGTACCAGGGCCCTGAGTACCTGAGCTGGTACTGAGGACCTGAGCTGAAGGTTGACACTTACCAGTCTGAGCCACCGAGGCATCCCTCTAATGGATTTTTGTTAAAAGGAATAATCAACACAAATCAAGTATGATGATACTCAGTAAAATTTAGATTTACAAAGTTTGTCCCAGAGATACTGCCTTTATTAAAGTAATTGCCACTCTCCCTCCTTCTCTCTCTCATACTAGCAAAAACTGGAAACCACAGAATCATTAGGATCAAAAAGCTGATGGATGGATCAAATTTTGTAAGTATTTGCTCAGAGAAGAAAGAATTGATCCTTTGAAAATTTAAATAAAGTTTAAAGTGGAAAAAAAAACTGTAAATGGTTTAACTGATCAGGGAATTAATCAAGATTTAAGGAAAACTATGCAGAAAATGCCTTTTTGACAAAAATGCATTAAAGTTGTTACCATTTCCATTGAAAGGACTTATTTTCATCATCTCAGCCTCAAAACTTCCTCAGGGTCAAAGCAATGAGAATCAGACATATTCTGTGATGCCTCAATTTGTTATGTAGAAGTTGAGCGATGCTCTTCACCTCCCAGCTTCTGTGTATTTTGTTCCCTCTGTCTGGAAGTTTCTACTCTGTTTTCATACTCTAGGAGAACCTCAAGACTTTTCCTGCAAGGCTCACCTTACAAAGCTCATTTCCAGACTGGTCCTTCCTGACCTCCAGGTAGAATTAGATACTTTTACCCTTTATATTCCCTGAGGGACCTTTTAAGAATATTCTATCTATAGAATACAAATATATTATATATATGTGTGTGTGTGTGTGTATACATATATATATATATATATATATATATATACTCTATAATTTCTTGTCTGCATGGCTCTCTTACTGGATCCTTATTGGGCATGGCGTGTGTTTTAGTCTTTTTGCTATTAAAGCCCTGGCACACAAGAGACATGTGATGAATGAATGTCAAATTACTGAGTGGACGTACAAGGGAGGTCTCCATGTTACCCACTCGATAAGTGGAATTACTTATTCTTTATTTATGAACAAAATCATCAAATCCGCACTGAAACTTTAAAGATGTACTTAAGAAAAAGTCCTTTGCCGTAAGAGCTGTATTCAAATCAGTCCTAAACATGTATTTTGTGGTATTTCTCTCTCTCTCAACAACACCATTCTCCTTTGCACCACTAACCTTATCCACAATCCAGAAAAGTAGTGTGTTTATAGGAACCCACGCAGGACTGAAATGGCCAGTTTAGGAGCTCCTCATGGGTGTTGGTGGCGGCATCCCTAGAGTGTGGGAGCAATTTCTGGGAGGTCCAGAGGTTAGGTCAGCCAAGGGCTTTTTCTTTCCATCCATCCTCAATTTGACTCTGGATTCAGCTGAATATAGTTAAAGGATTAATTGCCCATCATTTTGTTCCTTAAATTAAGAGTCATTGTGGTAAGAACCAAGTGTAGCAATGTGGGCCAACCACACAAAAAAAATAAATTACTTTGTAAGTTTCAAAAGATTTTCACCAAATTACTGCTCTGCATAAATGATGTTGGGGGGAAAAAGTTTGTTTGAGAAACATTTTCTTTTGTGACTATAATAAGGTATGTGTACCCCTGCTGAGATATGAGTCACATCCCCCGTGACAGGAAACTGTGGCCAGTTTTTGTGGGTTTGGGGTTTTGTACTAAATTTTCAGTGCCTCATGTTTCCTATGACTGATGAATGGATCATCACCTGACTCATAGACTCTTGCTATGGACGGCCAAAGTATAGCTTTTAGAATTCAGTAATGTGGCACCCTGCTGCTCTCAGTTTTAATATGGAGGGGGAAACACCAGAAACTTGGGATCATTGCTTTGAAACATGGGATCATTTGCTTTGAAATGGACCTTTCTGTGGTCACCTCTTCACAGCCTTTGGCAGGATTATAATCAAACAGGTCTAGACTGGTTTGTAATTCTTATTTTAAAAGGCCTCCCATGCCCCCTTTTTAATCTAAGTAAAGTAGGTGTCTGAGTCTGTTCGAACTGCTAGAACAAAATACCACAGACTGGATGGCTTACCAACATTTTCTTTCTAAGAGTTCTGGAGGCTGGCAAGTCCAAGGCTGACTTCCTTGTTCATAGGCAGCCAACCTCTCCCTGCATCCGCACATGGTAGAAGGGGTGAGGGTGCTCTCTTGGACCTCTCTTATAAAAGCACTAATATCATGGGGCGCCTGGGTGGCTCAGTGGGTTAAAGCCTCTGCCTTCGGCTCAGGTCATGATACCAGGATCCTGGGATGCAGCCCAGCATCAAGCCTCGCATCGGGCTCTCTGCTCAGCAGAGAGCCTGCTTCCCCCACCTCTCTGCCTGCCTCTCTGCCTACTTGTGATCTCTGCCTGTCAAGTAAATGAATAAAATCTTTAAAAAAATAAATAAATAAAAATAAAAAAATAAAAGCACTAATATCATTCATGAGGACTCCACCCTCATGACCTAATCACCTCCCGAAGATCTCACCTCCAAATACCATTACATTCTCATTCAGATTTTAACATAAGAATTTGAGGAGGCAAAACATGCAGAATGTAGTAGTAGGTACACAAAAAAACATTTGTGTTTTGGGCGCCTGGGTGGCTCAGTCAATTAGGTGTCTGCCTTGGGCTCAGGTCATGATCTCAGGGTCCTGGGATCAGGTCCCACATGAGGGTCCCTGCTTGGTGGGGAGTCGGCTTCTCCCTCTCACTCTCCTATTGTGCTCTCCCTCTCTCTCTCTCTCAAATGAGTAGATTAAATCTTTTTTAAAAAGTTGTGTTTTTTCCAGGTTAAGGACATGCTACCTCAGCTTCAGCCTTCCTGAAAGCAAATATTTTTTACTCCTTTATTCAACAAATATTCATTGGATATATAAGTGTGCCCTACTTGAGATAGGCAGAGATGAATTAAAGCTGCAGTCAAGCAGCTTAGAGTATGGTGGGGGAAAGACACAATTAAATACAGCAAGTACCATGATAGAGGTATTCCCAGGTGCACAAAATGGTAAGTGCTAGCACTGAGAAAAGGCATGTTCAAATACAGGAATTCGGGAGAGAAGACCGCTGATGAAAGCTCATTTCAGTAGAGGTGAAGCACGGATTATGGACATTACTATGGAAAGTGTGAGAGACCAGACCAGAAAAGCAAGTCAGCAGCTAGATATTCAAAAGTCATATGGCTTTCTGCCAAGATCTTGAAAGAGTCCCAGAGGTTGTTAGCAGAGGGGTTCAATGAGACAATTTGCAGAAGTATTAAAGGAAGATTAGTTGTAGGTGGGCAGAGCAGCTAGAAGTCTATCATGATAATCCATGGGGAAAGTGGTATAGGGTCTGAGTGAAAGCAAGGTCAGTGGGAACAGACAACAGGGGAAGGAAGTAGAGGTCATACGACCAGGTTATTGACTCTGGGTTTTGGTTCAGAGCCCTTAATATTGGAGCCCAAACCCCTGTTCCAACCCCAGAGCACAATTCTTAAGTCTTTTTTTCTAGATATACTCACTCCCTTGGCAATCTCAACCAATCTGTGATGCTACCCAAATTTGTACCTCCAGCTCACGCCACCCTGAACTCTAGACTTGAAAATTTAATGGCCTGTGCAACATCTCCACTTGGATGTCTAATAGGGATATTAAGCTTCCCATGCTCCAGTCTCGAGAGAAGGCCAGTCCCGAAACCTCTTCTACTTGTAGTCTTCTCTATTTTTGATAATAGCAATATCACTTCCAGTTGCTCGGGCCCAAAGCTTTGATGGAATTGTTGACTCCTCTTTTTTTTAGACTGTCCACGTTCAGCACATGAGCTCGTCCCTGGGGCTCGAACTTCAAAATTTGCAGAGTCCAACCACCTCCCAGCACCTCCACTGCCACCACCCTGATCTAAGCTAACATCATTTAAGTCCTGGTTTCTTAAAATAGCTTCCTAACCAACCTCCTTGCTTTTTTCCATGCTCCCTGCAGTCTCTTCTCTACATGGCAGCCAGGATGAGTGAGCTCCACACTGTTGATGTTTTCTCTGAAACTTTTCAAAAGCTGAAAGAGTAGTACAACAAAAAATGTCTTTCATAGCTTTTTATTTTTCTGACCCAGGATCCAATCAAGGTTGATGCATTCATTTGTATATCTTTTTAGTCTCTCTCAATCGAGAATAATCCCCCAGCTTTTGAAAGAAATTACATCCACTTGTTCATGTAGATTGTCCCACACATTCTTCATTTGTCAGTTTCCTCACAGAGGATGTCACATATTGCATCACATCAAGGGGTACATAATGCCAGGTTGTCCTAATATTAGTGATGCTGTTTCGTCACTCTGTTACTGTGGTGACCCACCAGAGTTCTCCTTTGTGAAGATGAATTTCCCTCTTTGCAATTAATAAAAAATGATGGGGTGATATTCTGGTATCCTCCAAATACCTAATTCACAACCACTTTTTACCCGATGGTTTTAGCCTCTATTTATAACCCTTCCTGTATTATGTATGGGACGTTGCAAAATGGTGATTTTTTTTTAAGATTTTATTTCTTTGTTTGACAGAGAGAGAGATCACAAGTAGGCAGAGAGGCAAGCAGAGGGGGAGGGAGAAGCAGACTCCATGCTGAGCAGAGAGCCCGATGCGGGGCTTGATCCCAGGACCCTGAGATCATGACCTGAGCCGAAGGCAGAGGCCCAACCCACTGAGCCACACAGGAACCCCTGCAAAATGGTGATTTTAAAATTACTCCCACTTCTTTTATTTTTTAGCAGGTAGTTTAGTAAAAAAAAGCCTTCCCTATTTTTTTCTTTTCTCCTTCTTTCTCCACAACCTCCACTCCTCCACCACCTTTTTGCACTTCTCCCTCCTTCTCCCTTCTCCTCTTTTTTCTCTTCTTCCTCCTTGTCCTCCTTAGCCTACCCCTTCTCCTCCTCCTCTTTTTTCTACTGATTTTCACAGCAGACTCTTAGATTCTTTTTAATTTCGTGTGTTACAATCAATTACCACAAAATGATACGTTTAAAATGCGTATCAGATCCCGTTCCGTTTCTCTACTCAGTCTCACCCGCGACTCCCCACTTCACTCACAGTGAGAGCCGAAGTTCCTGCGGTGGTCTACTGGGCCCAGCGTCATCTGTCCCCAGTTCCTCTCTGGTCTCATCTCGTCCTGCTCACAGCTCCTGTCTGGTCTCTTGACTATTCCTCCAACATTTCCCACATGCTCAGGTCTTCAGCCCCACCAGGGCCTCTCTGTGGAATGTTCTTCCTCAGATATTCACGTGGTTTTATTCCTCCCTACCTTCAAATCTTTTCTCAAAGCTGCCTGGCTAGATGTGCAAAATTTTTTTGAAGTCAATCCACCCTACTATACTTTATTTTCTCCCTCACTCTTACCACTTTCTTACATTAGTTATTGTGTTTATTGTCAGCTCCCAACTCAGATACAAGCTCCTTGAGGATGGGAATTTTGTCTGATGCACTGCTGCAGCCCAGGGGCTGGAATGGTACCTCCCCAGTTCATCTTTACTGACTGGATGGATGCATAGATTGGATGAAGGGTTGAAGGAGAAGGAGATGCCTGTTTCTCAGGTCTGCCCATCTGAGATGACAGCGCTCTACTCTCTGAAATAGGGAACACAGAATAGTAAACACAGAGGAATGTGTTTGGGAACAAATGTTGAACATGTTGAGTTTTAGGTGCCTATGACATTGTGATGTGGAAAAACCCAGTAGGAAGTCAGCTAGACCGAGATTTAGTGGGTACACTGGCTATGAAGTAGTTTCCAAACACCTAGAGCAAAGTCATGTCTAAATTCATTTTAAGTGAATTGAACATTACTGAATTGAACTAATATGAATGGAAAAGCTAAGAGTCTTTCACCTCCCAATCTGGCATGCTAACCAAGCGTGGGAAGAGAGCTATTAACACTACACTGAGTCTGCTAGGTTTTGAACTGCTCGACTCAAAGACAGCACTAAACACCTGGTAATAGCTCTAACGGTTTGTCAACAAAGCTGGACCTGTTAGTCTTCTAGGGTGATAACTGTTTCTAGCAGTCGAAAGACTTGGTTAAAAGATGCCTGCATCCTATATAGACCCATTAGTACTTAAAAAGTGTCATTTTGTTGATTATCTACAGTGTGGTAACCTTTGAATTCTTTTAGTCAAAAGATAAGAGAAGCAACATCAGAATTATTTTTTCCTTCATTAGGTACTACTGTCCTCTCTTCCTTGCTGCCCCTTTATTTCTCCCAGCCTGGAGAAAGTCTCCAAGAGGTGATGAGCTCTAAGAATTCAAGAAGAGTTTGTCTTGTGTGGTATCACCTGTGTTTAGATGGTGCCTAGCTTAAAATACGTGTTCGGTAACTTTTATTCAGCTCTATATCAATATCCACTTTCTTGATTTCTGAACCACCATTCACATCTTTGCTCTATCCCAAAATCTCAGTCTCCCATCTCTCAACAAAGTCCTGAGCCATACACTCAGTCCTCGTAGTCTGAAGTAAAGATAACGACAAGAGAGAGAGAAGTCCACAGTGTGAAATTGTCCATTGTAACTTTGGATGTAAGGGAAATTTAAATTTATTTCAACATCATAAAACCAGACACACAGCAATGAATAGGAACATGAATCTTTCTGGATGCTTATGGAGAATTTCCACGTGAGCTTATAAATCCTGCCCACATGGTGGGTCATTCCATTATAAGCTCCTGGAAGTCTTATTTTCCTTTTGAATGATGGTATGTAAAGTAGACGCTGTCATTCATGTCTTAAAGAAAAAGAGATCAAAGTGAAATTACAGGCATATATTTCAGCAATTTCAGAAGATTTTTGTCATTATTTATGACAATGACAATACTGATGGTGTGCTAATCTATAGTACTTTGAGATAGTGGCATTACTCAGTTAAAGACATTGTAAATCAGAGAAGCCACCCCTTCCCCTTAAGGTATAAGAAAATAATTAGAGTCTTCACTGGTCAACATTAAGGTCAAAACTGAATGTATATTTAACTTGTCCATTGTTTTTATGGCTCCCTTTCCTTTCTCCTCCTCCTTCTCCTCTTCCTCCTTCTCCTCCTCCTTCTTCTTCTCCTTCTCCTTCTCTTTCTTCTCCTTCTTCTCCTCCTTCTCCTCCTCCTCCTCCTCCTCCTCCTCCTCCTCCTCCTCCTCCTCCTTCTTCTTTTTCTTCTTCTTCTCCTGGAACAGAAAGTGGGGATATAGTTAAGTTAGGAAGGCAACTGACATTAATAGCACTTCCTAGAGTAACAATAACAAGATAACCAGATCAAAACAGCATTGGCCCCAAAAGTATAGAGCCACTGAAATTCACTTCAGGGAAACTGGAAATTAACAGTTGTTCAAACTCCAGTACTGAAATAAACCTTGCTATCCTGACCTTTCCCAAGGATTTGATTTTCTGGCTCCTGTGTGTATATGTGTGTCTTTGTGTGTGTGTGTGCTTTAATTCTGCGCAGAACAGATTTTCTATGTAGTAATTACTAACAAAAGACATGTGGGTACATAGATGCCATCTTTTCAGCTGAAGACATACACCTTCTTAATGTATTAAATTCAGCAATAAGAAATACTTACAATGGACTTTAATGAAGTCATAAAGCAAAAAGGAATTAAGAAACATGACAAGATATTTCTAAATAATTTAATAAAGTCAAATATGTCTAAAATAGTAAATCTCTATGATCAAACATCTTAAAATAGAGAAAGGATATCTAGGTATGATTTTTACTTAGATAAGCAAGATTAGAAAAATTGAAAATGGCTAAATAATCTTTCTGAAGTGGGTGGTTAACTATTTTATATATGTGGTATTTTACTTAGTTTCCGTTCACCAGCCTATTCATCCATTTAGAATTCCACAGATGCCCAGGCACTTAAGCTTTAAGTCATTAATATAGAGGTGGCAACTCCTGTAAACATCCCATCTGCTTCCAATAAGAAACTTGATATTCTTTAGGATTTATGGGTGGCGGGAGGGGATTGCCTAAAGTGAGGTTTCAGAAATGGCCGGAAAATCCCTGTAGGTGAAGCCCATATTTCTTTGTCTGTCTGTAGTTCTACATTTATATCTAGAATCTTAACAATAAACCCATAGCAGTTTCTTTGCCTGAAGATAGCCAAATTACAGGTTTCTGTTGAATCCAGTGTGTATGCTTATATACAGATCTTCTGGGGAGAAAGAGGGGTATTGATGACGATTGAAAATATTTTTAGTTTTATACTCATTTGTACGTATACAACAGTTCCAGATATTAATAATAGTTGTAGACCCTGGTGATTACCCAGTTAAACTCTACTCCCGCATCCTCTTACTGAAATGGTTCTACCTGGTCTCAGCAGAGAATAGACCCTGGAGTTATGATATGGGAAGAGAAAGCAGCCACTTTGTAATCAGGAGGAAAATGTCAAAAGAACCACAGATCCCAACCTGACCTTTACACTATAGAGGCACTAAGCCAAAGCCAGTACTCACTTCTCTCCAAACTTCTAATTGTATTAGCAAGATAATAATCTCATTGTTTCAGCCACTGGAGGTTGAGTTTTCGACTATTGGCAGCAAAGTACATTCCTATGTGAACACACCCTGCCTCATTTTAATCTCACTTTCTCAAACCGGATAAGATTTAGACTGACCTCTGTAGTTTTAGAAAGTAGGCCTAAATCTCGCTGGATCTATGAATCAATCAGCACTAGATGCGCAATGAGTAAAAGAGGGAATGGTCAGCCTCCCTGTCTCTCTGCAACGCTTTTTTATTGCTTGTGTGTTCCAGTACAACCCCCAACACAAGTCCAGTGACCCAACATGGCTCCTCCAAACTCTTGATTTTGAATAGCCCATTCCCTGAAGCCTCCCTCCTACCCTTCCAGCTCACTTATTCTGATGCCTCCCACGACTGCCGTCCTCCACTCCCGGGATCCCACCTCCTTTTCACTGCTTGTTTATCCAACAGTTGTTGCTCTAGTCACGACCCTTCATGTCTTCATCTCCCATTTTCACTCAGTTTAGGTTCCACTGTGTGTCATTGCAAACACCCTCGACTCCCTTTGTTCTCTCTCCACCATCACACTCTTCTGGTTAAAATAAGGCAAAACAGAGCAAAACAACAACAACAACAAAACAACCTGACAAACCCAGATCCCCTCCATCTCTGCTCATGAACCCGTGCTCCATGTTGCTGGATAAGATTCCCGCCAATGAGACCTACTGTGAAATCATGACCCCAGATCCCCAAATCACTGTCCAATGGTCCTAACTGTTCCCTCTTAACTTGCTTTCTTGCTCTTAGTCTAACCCAATTATTTAATCTATTGATGAAAACACTGAGGCTCAGAAAGACTAAGAGACATCTCTGAGTTCATAGACTACTTTAGAACAGAGCTGAGTTCAGAATCCAGTCTCTGGACCCCTGGTCCATTCCTCCTCCTTCAGTCCTGTGATGACACTAGTTTCAAGCTCAGATTCTTCAGTTGTAAGCTAAGGAAACTGACTCTGTTTAATTTAAGGAATGAAGGGATTATTCCTGGAATTAAGGGGACATCCACTCTCCCAGGCTTTAGGAAGGACAGGCATTAGAGTGGTTAGTACTTAGGTAACAGGCATTAATACACCATCTGTCAGGACACCAAAGTTGGGATGAATGAACTCTGACCCTTCCCCTTCATTGTGTCAATCCATTTGATGGTCACATTCCCAAAAGGAAAAACAGGAGAGTCCCAGTTTGGGTCTTGTTCCCACTCTTTAGCTCATCAAGGATGGGTCCCACCCCGTCCTGCATGTGACGATGGCCGGGTGATTACCCAAATGGAAATGGAGGTACTTTTAGCAGAAGGTGGCAAGCTGGATTCTGGGCAGACAAAAACACCAGATGTCCTCGGTACATCATCACGCACAGCTGGGAGGAGCTGTGCTTGACGCCAAAACATTGGCTTCATGACAAGCCTAGTCCCCAGGTTAGGATTCTGTGTTTCTTGAAATTATTTGGTGATAGCTCTCTTTCTGGTGGGTTATGCAAATATTCCTGTGTGAGAATTCTCTCACAAAGGCCCTGGAGCCAGACAGTAGGGCCTTCTGTGGTGTGAACACTGCCAGCCGTCTCTGTAGCTCTGACTTACTGCATATTTTGTTTTGTTTGTTCCTGTTTGCCCAGGGGTCGGGTTGCTATGAGTGTGGAATTTTGCTCCCACTCTTTCTGTCTTCAAATGAAGTAGGCCTGAGAACTATATTGTCAGTGTCGAGAAGAAGGTATGTATATTATCCACATTTTCCACTTGTTAATGATGCTCCACAGCTCAGTTAAAGAGACTGTAAGAAGTATAAACATCAACTCACCAGATCCATATTAATCCCTAGCCAGGGATTAAGATTACAGTGAAGAAAGACAGGAGCGGGACCATAGCCCCCATTATATCATCCTTCCTCCTGACACCACCATTCTTCCCTTTCTGCCCCCTCCTGCCCCCAACATGGCTGATAACCACCAACACAATACCAGGGTCACCCCCTATCTGAGTCTTTAGGATTTTTTTATGGAGGACAGGGAAAGAGAGGAAGACAGAAATGCCATGGAGGGCTTTATAAAGTCAGAATAAAAAGTTCAAAAAACCCAAAGTGTCTTCTTCTTTCACTGAACAAATCACTAGCCACACTAAGATCTGAAATAGAATCTCAATCTAACCTCCCTCATTATGAATGGAAGATACCAGCCATCTTTCTACTTGTCTCTTGAGTTTTATTTATTGTAGGCTATAAGGTGAGGTTAAGACAGAGGCTGTGGCAAACCCCAGCGCTTCTGGGAATAGTAATGGAATCCTGTAGAAAGACTAACTGAAAATCAAGATTGATGCAACTACACAGAGACCAAAAAGAAAAAAGAACATGTATAACTGGACAGCATTCTGAGACACATTCTGGAAACTCAACATTGAAGTTGTTTAATTTGAAATGATGTAACATAGACTATAATCTCATTTATCTAAAGTAGCTGACACTTGACAAAATACAATATACAAGAAATCTAACTAATATATAAATATGTCTCCATTCTGCTCCCTAAATGGGAGAAAATCACATGGGAGAAAGACATATGCTGTATGAATGTAAGCTACCCTTCTTCCCCCTAATGTCACCATGCTAACATGGTGACATCCTCAGTAAGGGGCTAGAATGGTCACGTAGGGATCCTCAGGATTAACCTGGAGATAGTCTTTTCCTCTATCACCAAAAAGAATAAAAGGTAAGGCCTCAACAAACAGGGTGCTCCTCTACACTGGGTAGCCTGAAGCCTGTAGTCTATATGATAGGAGTCTTAGAAAATTACTTTTATTCCCATTAAGACAACACATGTAGAATGTCAAGCATGAAACCATAGGATCAAGGGCTCTAGGAGCCTTTGGAAACTTCCTGGTTTGAGACTCAACATGATCTCAGTAGCAGGGCCAACTCTATCTATTGTCCTGGCTACTAATGTGACTACTAATAAAAGTTAATATTTACTGCGTGCTTGTGCTAGGAACTGTATAAATGCTTTTACATGGGTCATCTCATTTCTATTTTATGTTGTTAATACAACAACACTATGAGTCTCTATTATCAATGTCCCAGTGCTTGAGGAAACCAAAACTTAGGAAGGCCAAGAAACCAGACCAAGGTCACATAGCTAGTAGGTGGTAGAGCCACAGTTCAAACCCAGAGCCTGAAGTGTTGACCATTCCATGATAATGTCACCCCGACAGAGTTCCAGGGCTTTGAAGCCCAAAGCAGGTCCTTTGTAGGCTTTTTTAAAAAAAACTCAGACGATGTGATAGTACTCATAGTTTGTTAAGTTTTAAAACGATTCTCTTGTCCTTTGTATTTTCCTGAAGTCATAAAGATAGTGAGTGGTCTATTGGAAGCTGTACATGAATCTGTTTTAATAAACTTCTGTTTGCCTCATTCATTAAGGGAGAGATTCCCTGCCCTAGGGTTCTGGGCAGATGGACATCCAATACTGGCCAGATGAAATCAAAGGCACTTTTGTTAGTCATGTATACTCACTGTGTGCCATTCAGAGACACACAGAGCTTGCATTTGGGAACAGAGTAACAAGAAGGGGCTGTAAGAGTCAGGTTTTATCGTATCAAAAGGGGAGGGTGCCTGCAGGAGGATATGATTGGCTTGTTTGACTAATCTGCAGGTTGGCTGGGACCTGACACCTGCTACCCAGGGGTGAGCAGGAAGTACAGTGACTTGCCTGATAAGGAGCCATGTTGAGCTAAGGGAACTTATCCATGGGATCAGACAAGGAAGACCCTTCTAATTTCACCCAATGTCAAGATAGCACGTCATATTAGACCTTAGTTTTAAGGCTTATGCCGTAAACTCTCCAGAAAACACAAAGACATGAACCATATAGGTAAAGGGCATGAACAATGATGCCTGGCTGGGGGATACAAGTGTGCATTTGGGGGACTAAGACCATGTGCAAAGGAAAAGTGTTAGATGAGACTGGAAAGTTGGCAGCCAGACTTCCAAGGGCCCTGCGGACCCATCAGAGTTTTAAACAATGGAAGAACAGGACCCAACACATGTTTTGGAAAAACCCAACAGTGATGAAGATGGATTGGAAGGGAGGAGAGAGTAGAAACAAAGCAGATTACTATTTGTCATAATCATGATGGTGAGAAATCATGAGCATTTGAACTGGAGAAGTGGGCCCACTGGAAAGAAAAGCAAAACAGAGAGTCAAAAGAAATGATGGTGGCCCAGACTCTGGGGACAATCAAATAATTGGCTGTGGGGGCTAAGGGAACAAAAGAAGTTAAGAAGTACTCAGAGATAGCCCCTCTTTATTTAAGGTTTTGATATTTTATCACAGATTTTTTTGTATTAATTTTGATTTTTCAAAGTAAACCTTACACTTACACATTTACCTTGATTACTGCGTGGATTTGTGTCCTGTTGATACTGTCACACAGGACTCCACACCTAGTTGCTGAAGACAATGGAGATCTAGTCTTCCGTAGTTCTGGGGGACAAAGGTCTGAAGTGGAGGTGTCCACAAGGCCACGCTCCCTCCCGAGGCTCGAGGGGAGAATCCTTTCCTTGCTTCTGCTGGTGGCTGTCAGCAGCCTTTGCTGTGTGGCTGCCTCACTTCTACTTCATGGTCACATTACCTTCCCTTCTGCCTGCATGAAATCCCCCTCTGCCTCTCTCTTTTTCTTGTAAGGGCATTTGTGATTGCACTGAGGACCCTCTGATCATCCCAGATGACGTTCGCATCTTCTGATCTCGAATTTAAACATATCTAGGAAGTCTTTGTCATACAAGGTAACATATGCAGGTTCCAGGGATTGGAATGTGGGTGGGGGAGAGGGGCTCTGTTTTAGCCTGCCACACTGCCATCGGGTTTTTTGTTTGTTTGTTTTACATCTATTTAGGTTTTGCATTTTAGACAAGTGATCCCCCCTGATTATCCTCACCTTGGTCCTGGCCCTGAATCATTTGGGCCTAGAGCATTGAGAATATGTTGATTCTACCTACAGAAATGCAAGAGAAGGAACTGATAAGGAACACAAATATTGCCCATTTAAAACACACCTACCATTGTATTAGACATTATTGTGTGCAGTTGGGTATAAGATCTGATTTGTATATTCCTTGAACAAAGTCCTCATTTTTCTGGAGCCAAGTGAAAGCTCACTTTGCTGACAGGATGGGATAATTTGTATCTTCACCTAGAGTTGGGAAGATAATATTGCCCAACATTCATCTCCCCTTCTTGGAAACAGCAGCAGAACTTGCTTTAGGGATCCTACTTCCATCTACTCTCAGACTACGTGATGAGATGGTCTCTATTCCCTTCTCCATGATTGGCACCTATGACCCAGGCCTGGTCCGTCAATGGAGCTGCTTCTCCCTAGTGACAGCTCACAAACATGCACTTGCCCCACACTGATATAATAAAAACGAATTCTGGAATTTTCGTGGTAAAACAGTCAGTTTTCCTCTAAACTTGTTATCAGTGAATACGTGTCCCTAGAGCCTGAAGCTAACAGAGGGAAGGCAAAACTAAGACTCAAAGATCCCAAAGACATTATTTAAGTCCCTAAATCAAGTCACACTTGAAGCCAGACCTACTGCTAGGCTTTTCAATTACTTGAGTCAATAAATTTCTCTTATTGCTTAAGCAAGATTGAATTAATTTTTTTTCTGTTACTTAAAACCATAACTGATAGTTATATACACACACACACACACACAACAAAATTATATATATGTTATGCATATAAATTATGTGTATGTATACATATGTATATATATTATTTATATGTATATAAATAATATATATAATATATGTATATAATGTATATAATATGCATATTATATGTATGTATATATATTATATATATTTATGTATGTATATATACATATGTATACATGTATATATATACATATGTATATATATAAAATAATATATATAATATGTATATAATATGCAATATTATATATAAAATAATATATATACATATATGTATATAAATTATGTGTGTTTATATATACACATAATTTTAAATATTTGGCTGCTCAATGGAAATGGTGTGGTGCATGGTGCAGGAAAACATTTTGAACTGAGTTTGTATTCAGGGGACATTCATGGTTTATTTGGTAAGAGGGCAAATTATTTCATCTTTTGACCAGGAATGTCACCATGGGCATTGAATTGGTTCAGTGCCACAAAGGCCCTCAATGGGAACCCAGTGTTTCCTCTTGAGGATAGAGGAAGATCTGATGGATCTACAGGAAATGCATTGGTTAAGGGACAACAGGAAATTAGAAGAAGACTGGAAAGTTCACAAACTGATCTTGGGCAAAGCCTCTGGAGGTTGCTAACTCAAGTAAGCAAAAGGGAAGGAACACCGGGGCATTCAGGAGAAAGACTGGGGCAAGAGAAAGCTGATCAACAATGTAGGGAAGTAATTAGGTAAAAGCTCCTTACCAGATTACATTCCCTGGAATCATACCTTCCTTGAGTCATAATGGGCTTGCTTTACAAAAATCGCAATGGCTAGCATGGTGCTCACCATTCACTCTTGGCTACATTGTATGGTACATATGTTTTGTTGGATTAAAGGAAATTAATACTACAGAAGTCAAAAAAGCAAATGTAATTGAGGTAGTAAACAACTCACTTTTTTTTAAAAAGATTATTTATTTATTTATTTGACAGAGAAAGAGAGAGAGATCACAAGTAGGCAGAGAGGCAGGCAGAGAGGTGTGGGGAAACAGGCTTCCTGCTGAGCAGACCGATCCCAGGACCATGGGATCATGACCTAAGCCGAAGGCAGAGGCTTTAACCCACTGAGCCACCCAGGCACCCCAACAACTCACTTTCTTTTCATCATTCCCATAAGTGCCCTTAGTATCTAGTAGAAATGATTGTATCAATGTAAACTCAGAAGAGGGAAGTTTTCATAGTAGCCCCATGTTAATCAGCTTCTCACAACTTTACATTTTGCCATCTGACCTCAAGAGAGCCCTTTCCAGTGTCACATTAAAAATGTTTTTTAAAGAAACGGGAAAAGTCCACCAGCAAGATAGCTTCTCCACCAGAAAAGGGAGATTGTACCTTTTCAGCAGCAACCCAACATTTTGCCTACAGGTTTCAAACATCTCACTAGTTCTTTCTTAACTAGTAAAGAAATGGTTTATATGCTAGGTGGGGTTTTTTTGGTATTATGTTCATAAGATAATATTTATACTAATTATATCAATGGGCTGAGAGAGTAGGCGAAATGAAACCCAGCAGAACTGGTTTTTAAAAATATAAATAAGTAAATGAATGCCTTTTTTTTTAAGATGTTATTTATTTATTTGACAGAGAGAGAGACAGTGAGAGACGAAACACAGGCAGGGGGAGTGGGAGAGGGAAAAGCAAGCTCCCCACTGAGCAGGGAGCCTGATGCAGGGCTTGATCCCAGGACCCCTGGGATCATGACCTGGGATGAAGGCAGATGCTTAACACCTGAGGCACCCAGGTGCCCCAAATGAAGAGCTTTTTGAAGATATCGACAGTCTCCCTTGACTTTAAATTTTCAAGTATCATTCAGAGCTCTTTGAGGACCATAATGACAGGATTCTAGGGAATCACTGTTACTTCTATTTGGCAAGATTCTCATGTCACTGTACAGTGTGTGAGGCTGGACGAGAAAGTGAAGTAAAGGGAGAAAAAAATTGACAGCGTCAGAAGCAAATCATCTTGGTCTTCGCCTTCACTTACATGGCGTAGGGAGGTCTGAGGGACAGCCAAACGAGTGAATGAAAACAAGAGGTGACTTTTGGGGAGAAATCCAGATTTTCTTTCATTTGAGGGAGTCCATTTCATTTACCTCAAAACAAGATTTACGTACGTTAGAAGTAAAAACATTAAAGGATCAGGTATGCGATCAAGTTTTAGGAGAAGATTTAAGATTCCCAACATGACGTTACTTAGAAATACATAATATGTGCATTCAAACAGGCAAACATATTGAGCACATTCTGAGGAAGCAAAAATGTGTATACTTTTTAGATCAGTTCCAAAATTCGCTTAGGAAAAGTCTTAGAAGATCGTAGAGATGAAAACTCTAACAAATAAAATCTGATTTTCATGAATACCTTTACTCAAGGGCTATTTGACTTGAATTACACAACACGTTTTAAGCTTCGAAACTCTTAGAGTGCATATAATTTTTAATTGACTTTTCTTTGGCAATATCAGTATGTTTGTATTATATTCAAGGGACTCCCTCTGCTGTATAACTTAACACATGAAAATTCTTGTTTTACTCCTTTACCAAAGTTTCCTTGCAGCTTGATGGATAAGGTGTCTAATTATGGAGTACTGCAGAAGGCTTTGGATCAAATCATATGTTTTTATTGAAAATGAGGTCATGTTGCGTTGCGTGATATAGCTAAATAATCAGTTAACTATTTTTCCAAGCCAAACACAGAGTAATTAGGTTTAGTAACATGGCTTCCTCCCTAAGATCCATAACTCAGACATGGTGGTTTGGGAACAATATGGGTAGAAATTGTGTATGTTTTTCTTGGACATTGAAATGAATGGCATTTTCTAACAAGACTTTATTATAGGTAGAATTTAATTTTATTTTTGCTTTTACCTTATGTGACATTGCCTGGGAGAACATTTTCCAAAGAAACACATAAAATTATGTGGTCTCAAAACTTATCACTCAACTAATAGAAGTCATGTCATTATGGATAAACAGTGGATCGGGGAGTTCTGGATAATAGTTTAAACACCAATGTCCTTAAACATTTACTAGAATATTTTGATAGTAGATTTCCAGATATTCCATGGTAGTATTGATTGCAAGTGTGTAGTCATATTATCCCCCAAAAGTCACTGAAATGTTCTAGGTCCAATACTGTCTCAATTCCAAATGCTTGTGTTTCTTGTGTACCTGGAAAACCTAAGTCAGTGTTCAAGAAATAGGATTCATGCTGTATCTAGGTCCATTTGTTTAAATTTTGCTAAAACAATAAACTTAGATCAGTCAACAGCTTTATCTTCAAACCATGCCTAGGTTTTTCACTTTTTAAAGTGTAGTAAGAGGTGTAAGTTCTTAAATATAGGTATAAGATGATTCCACTGAAGAATTAAGACTCTGTTGTTTCTCTTTCTGAGGTTATGATCACAGCTTCTTTCAAGATACTAAAATTTGCTGTCTATTTCATGGTGCTGGGTTGGACACATGAAATCTTTTCACGTGTTAGCTCTGGCCGACTGGATAGTCTTTCCATTCCATATTTACGCCCTGGAAGAGTTTTGCACAGTGTACCATGATAGACTTTCCACATTCATCTTAGGTTTACTGCAGATATTGCTTCAAAAATATGATATTGTCAAAATTGTGCTGACTGTGAACTCACAATGCCTTTTAGGGCATCCATGAACAGCTGGCTTGAATAGCCAGACATCTGTGAAATCAAGAGTGTATTTCGAATTTGACTTTCAAACCACAGAATTCAAGTAAGCAAAAACTGACCATGTGTTAAAAACACTTGAAACTCTTCCTCTTGTAACTGTTTATCTACATTTTTAAAACTCTGTTTACATTGTAGTAACAGCTGTGTTTAAAAGGGACATGACAGAGCAGACTAATTTATAATGCAAAACTCTATTCGAAAAAAAAAAACTTATGTTTGAAAAAACACTTCAAAAGAGGGCAAAAATGATTAAAATAGACACAACCATTTGTTTAAACTATGACTTTCTCAAGAAAAAACAGCCTAATGTAAACTGGCTTAGGCATGTTCTAAGCAGCTGTTCTGTATAACGCCTCTACGAACCTTTTTCTCCGGGGGGTTGGAGGGTGGGGCAGAGAGAAAATGAGCAACTGACCATCACAGAAGGTCATTGCCATTTAAAAAACAACAGAAATCTAAGGATGAAATATTAAATTTTTTGAAGGGTGCCAAATTGGTTAAATTAGGGGCCGAGGAGACAGAGCCAGTGACCGTGGCCATAGTAAGCAATCTTGCAAGTGAAAAGTGAAAAAATCACATTTGACCAGCATTCCTTCATGGGTTTCTATGGAAAAATTGCAAAACTTTTCAGTAAGAAAAAAAAGTCCAAATAAATTGTTTCGTCTGTGTTTCACTGTGTATTAGCTAGCCTTTTTTTTCCCAAATCATCGTTGTTTGGAGCATCCCACAGACATGATCCTCAGGCCTCCCCGTGATGGCTTTCTGTCATCTTGCTTCACTTCCACATTCTATTCTACACTTTAGGAAAAACACCTTTTCCTCTGCTTGCTTCCTAAATTGTTCCTGAAGTGCCATCTGCAGCTCCCTTCTCTTCCCAGATGCAGCAAAATGGTCTCGTGTATCTGAAGAAGACAAGGGAGCCATTTCCCATGTCTCCACCTGGCCATGTGTCGTTGTCAGGAATTAGTGGAGGGAACCACATGAAGGGACCTGTGCTGACCAATAACAATGGTCAAACAGGAACAAGAACGCTTCATCAGAGGCTAGCATGGAGAGCTGACAACACAGAACCCTGCCTCCCAACTGATAGGTCAACCCTGGAAATACAGACGCAACCCCCAAGAACAGGACATGGAACCCCTAATAGATAAAGATGAAGTTTCCACAGCCCAATAGAACAAGGGCTCCAAAGAGAAATTAAATTCAATTAAAGAAACATGACAACAGTTCCATTTCATATATGTGACTGTTGAATGATATTCCCAGGCATTCCTAGCACAGGGCCTGGAATATAGTTGGAGTTCAAAAAGCGTGGTTTCCTGATCGCTCTCAGGAATAATAATAATAATAATAATATGAAAATAATTTGCATTTATTTGCGTTATATTTATATTGTGTCTATGTCTATATTTGCATATATCCAGACTCTCCTGTAGCTTTATCTGATGAGTTAAACTGGATGAATGTTAATGTATTCACTCATTTATTCATGTAACAAGGACTTTTGGAACAATTTCTCTGTGCCAGGCCATTTTCTGGGCCCTGAAAATACAATAATAAGTAACTAGAGTTTCAGCCTTTTAGAGAGAGAGAGATAACTGCAAAAGAAAGAGAAGGGTGGGGAGGAAGGAAGGAAAGGTGGGAAGGAGAGAGAGAAGAGAAAGAGGAGAAGGGAGGGGAGTGGGGGAGAAGGAAGGGAAGGGAAGGGAAAAGAAGGGAAGTAGAAAGGAAGGAATTAGGAATGACAAATGTAAGGGAACAAAACAAAACAATATGAGGGAGAGCAGTGCTCTTGGCTGGAGCCTTCAGGAAGGCCTCTCTGAGTAGGTGAAATTAACACAGAGATCTGCATGACCTTTGGGACTGTGCCTTGCAGATCTGGGAAGAGAACACACCAGGCTGGAGAGCCAGCAGGACTCAAGTCCTTGAGTAGTCTTCCAATCAGTTTTTCTCTAAACACATAATGCAAACTAGCATGGGGGCAAGAAGTCTATAATCTTAATGCGAATCCTAACCACTCCCTGGGTTTCATTTATAGAACAGCCAAAATATATTTTGGAGAAGTAAACCAAGATGAAAGCAATAAGTTGCTGTTATTAAGCTGCTCTAAATACATTCATTAAAACAGTGAAGAACCAGCTGTAGAATTTATATTTGTGTCTATGTCTATATTTGCATATATTTATATTTATATTTATATTATCTATATCTTTATTTACATCTGGATATACTATATAGTGGATATTTCCATATCTACATCAATCTGTCCATCTACCTGTCTATCAACACAAAGCTGCATATATGACATACTGTTTTGCTTAGCAAGAGCCTAAAACTGATTAACTTATTTCTGAAAGAGGCAAACTGTCCTCCTAGGAAACTCCTCAAAAGCAGAATAGCTCCCTCTGTATATATAACATATGTATCTATATCTGTGTCTGGCTATACTTATAACTGTATTATGTCTACCTAGATTCTAGTATAAGCACTCCCAGGTTATACCTTCGCAAACCAACTGGATCAAACATCTTCAGCAAGAAGATGATTCTACTCACAAAACACAAGTGGGGGGTTATTTTTGGTACTATCTTGTAAAGAAATGTCAAGAAAACAGCTCCCCAAAAAATAAATTATTAATTCCAAGTAGCATACAACATCTTACTTTATTATTTGGAAAAATGTTACCCCTGTTTTATCATTGAGGT
Source organism: Lutra lutra (assembly GCF_902655055.1). Classification (NCBI taxonomy): domain Eukaryota; kingdom Metazoa; phylum Chordata; class Mammalia; order Carnivora; family Mustelidae; genus Lutra; species Lutra lutra. The sequence goes on from NC_062285.1 coordinate 93,468,750, forward strand.
TTCCTCTTGGAAAGCACCCTTTCTCCCTCCCCAAGCAGAAATTGAAGATGGGTTCTGATGTCAGTGCAGTCACCTCCAGGATCACTGACATATCCACAGCCTATGATATATAAATTCTATTTAAAAGAGTTGCAAACAAACAAAAAAAAAGCACTTGGCTTTGTCTATATTTGGGGTTCCAGAATTTTTTAAAAGTAGAGTTAGGAGGCTTTGTAAAAAAGAGAGACCATGTTTTCTGATGCCTGGTAATACTGATATTTATCACTTAACTCCCTCATATTCTTGAGTTTATATTGGAATCATAAAATGATGGTTAATTTTTAAAGCAATTGCATCAATTGTAATCAAATACATGCATTAAGGCCTTCCAAAGCAAGATAGTTCCAATCCATCATCCTACTTTACTTTAGGGAACCATTTGAACGAATCTTATATAATTAGGATTCCTTTATGCCTGATTTGCCTGGGAAATTTCTGGTTTATGTCTATTGTCCCGGTTATAAAAGCAGTGCCCACATGGGCTCTCAAGAAAGTCTTGGTAAACTATGGTGATTCTATGTAAAATCAACTGCAGAATGCTTATAGTGGAGAAATCTTTATAAATTTCATGTTCAGTCTGGAACAGGAAATTCCACCTGTCCCTGACATCTGGAAAATATGGTTGTCACAGTATATAATATTCAATTATTTAAATAATGTTCTTCCTTTGGGAACCAAAGAATCAGAGTAAGGAAAAAGAGCTGGAACACGGAGCTAGCTCAAATGCCATTTCTGCACAAATATAATAGCATAGACACACGAATGCAAGACAGTTTTTACAAAAGTTTACTCTCTTTTAGGAATAAAGAAAATGACACTGATATTTGTAAATGTATTTCTCTTGCTGAAGTTTACTTTTGTGCACTAGCAGAAATTTGGAAATTTGCAGCAACTAATTATTTTTACCATATTTATTACTAGCAGGAAAAGAAGTTATTAAAGATGAACTTCTCAAGGGATGTGTCAGTCCCATGAATTAATCTTTCTCTGTGGCATGGAGCATTACCCCAGAACATGTTCAACAGCATGGGAGAAGAGAGTTGAACAATTTTACATTCCTAACATTTTCCAGTTATATACTTCCCCAGAAATAGAATTGTTCTTTAGATCAGCCTTTGTGTTTGGTATAAAAAGTGGGGGTGGTATTCTTTAAAAGTCAGAGGGTCACAAAAGTTTTGGAGAAAATCAAACTAGTTTCCTTACAGCAGGACGTCTCAGAACATTTACTGTGCTAATACACACAGGGGCTCTAAGAGACAAAGATGCGTGAGGCATTTTTCAAACACGTTTGCCCAGCGAGCTCTCCTTCCAAACAGCATCCTGCTGGTCTAATGTCTGTTTAACACACTGTAAGAAATGTCTCCTCAAATAGTGTCTTATTCTTCACAAACCAACATGGAAAAAAAAATAACTAGCCCCTCTGTTAATGGTTTTAAAACTACTTTAAAGTATAAAAGATTATAAGAAAATGCACTTACATGGATTCGTTTGTTTATTCTACAACTATCAATTGAGTATCTGTTATGTGCTAGGCACTTTTCTCAGTATTGGCATTATAGCAGAGAACAAAACATGCAAAGTCCTTATTCTCAGGAAGGTTACTTCCTAGTGCAAAAGAAACACTAAGCACACACATGTGCAGCTCCTGGGGAGCACAGCAGATGTAATCTGAAACCAGCCCTCATACAGAGGGCATAGACAGATGGAAGAAAGAGGCAGGCCACTCCCCACTGGTCTGTGGCAGGTTTAAGAAGCAGATAACTTATATACCAGAATTGTCTTGGGGAGCTGAAAGACAAGTAGATCTCCACTCCTGCCCACCAAATCTTAAAAGTTTATAGAGAGGCCTTAACTAGGTTGAGTCACATATGGTCTCAGCGACGTATCTCTATCTCATGGCTGTGTCCTTGGGGCAGACTCTGGCAGTGGGGAAGGCAAGTGGAACCCACATTCCAAGGATGGGGTGGGAATGAGGAGCTTCCCATTGTTGGGGTCCAGCTCACAGGTCTAGAGGCAGTTGTATCCTCTCACTGACCTCCCTGGCATGCACAGATATGTATCTAGGAGTGATTCTGTTCGGGTGTTAATATTGTGAGAATTTTCTTCTTCCTGTTTTTGAATTTCTTTAATATGGTAATAATGCATTTATGGATGTAATATTATTATAATCAACATCCAAAAGGATTTTTTTGTGTGTGTGAAACTGATCAAACTGAGCCCAGATTTTACTTAGAAGGAACAAAGAGCCAAGGAGAGTCACAGTCATTTTGAAGAGTAAGGAACTTTCTCTAAAATATCAAGGCTACCCGGTTTTTAGCAGAGGGATGGACAGATAAACTAATGGGACACAAAAAGGAGTCTAGAAACAAAACTAGGCCTACATGGAAACTTGATGAGTGGAGAAATGGCACTAAAGATCAATGGAAAGTGATGGGTTATTCAGTAAGTGTTGGGCAACTGGTTTTCCAAATGGAAAAATAATTGAATCTCTGCCTCACATCATACCTAAAAAGAAATCTGAGGTGGAATAAGAACAAAATAAAACAAAACAGGGGCACCTGGGTGGCTCAGTGGGTTAAGCCTCTGCCCTCAGCTCAGGTCATGATATCAGGGTCCTGGGATCGAGTCCCACATCGGGCTCTCTGCTCCACGGGGAGCGTGCTTCCTCCTCTCTCTCTCTCTCTCTGCTTGCCTCTCTGCCCACTTGTGATCTCTGTCAAATAAATAAAATCTTTAAAAAAAAATAATAAAAATAAAACAAAACAAAACAAATACAATAAACCTTAAGGGAAAACAAATATAGATTATCCTTATGACCTAACTTTGGAAGAATATCTTAAGATATAAACTCAAATCCTAAAAAATAAAGATTAATCAGAACAACTGTGTTAAAATTTAATACTTATGGGATCAAATCTATAATTGAAATAAAAGGATAATATAGATTGAGAGAAGATATTGGCAATGCATAGCATCACTGGCAAAGAACTAATATACAGAATACGTGGTCGATACCCCAAACTTAAAAAAAACTAACCAAAAAATGAGCAAAAAATATAAACAGATTATTCAGAGAAGATAAAATCAGAACAGGTGACAAACATCTGAAAAGACGCTCAACTTTATTAGTAATTAGAAAATTATAAATTTAAACCACATGAAAATACCATTTCATGTTTATCATTTTGGAAAAATATTAAAGTTTGACAATACCAAGTGTTAACAAGGATATCTGCCTTCGGCTCAGGTCCTGGAATCAAGCCCTGAGTCAGGCTCCCGGCTTCTTTCTCTCCTCCCCGCTCATGCTCTCTCTCGCTATCTCTGTCTCTCTCTGTCAAATAAATAAATAAAATCTTAAAAAAAAAATCGGGGGGGGGGGGGCGTGCACCTGGGTGACTCAGTGGGTTAAGCCTCTGCCTTCAGCTCAGGTCATGATCTCAGGGTCCTGGGACCAAGCACCACATCGGGCTCTCTGCTCAGCAGGGAGCCTGCTTCCCCCTCTCTCTCTGCCTGCCTCTCTGCCTACTTGTGATCTCTCTCTGTCAAATAAGTAAATAAACTCTTAAAAAAAAAAGAGTTCAACGTGTACACAGGGATCTTCACCTCTATTAATAATGTTTCTTTTTTTGTAAATTGGTTGATGGGTTCATGGGTGTGGTTCTATTATTTTTATTGAAATAATATTATTTTACTAAAATATTTCACTAGATAATGCTGTTAGGAAAGAGAGTGAATGAATGACTTTGGCATCCCTCAAAAGAGTATTGGCTGACACTATATTCCTCTTTGGTGATGAAGGTGTTCAAGGTCTCCCAGAGTACTAACATTTCCTTTTGGGTTCATCTAATTGAAAAAGTAACAAACATTGAGAAACCCACTGCAATATCTAAAAAAAAGGAGAAAGAGAAATTGTATTCAATAGTTCTGTCTCCTAAAGGTGAGCAAGTCAAAAGAGTTTGTAATTTTATTTCATTTTTTCATAATTTCATTCATATTTCATTTCATTCAGCATTTTATATTTGTAAATGATTATATATATGTGATTATATGAATGTGTATGTGTATATATGTAATCACATCACTCTCTTCCCACAATATCCTTGCACTTAAAGCTCTTGCAAACATAAACTTTACAATTTGAATTTTCACAACCACGTTTCATCCTATAAACCACAACAATTGTAAACATGCCCTTCCACTCTTATATAACATAAAATAATTCTAGGTCCATCAGACAATCTATTAGGAAGAGGCCCAACACAAGGTGGAAATTGCTACAGATTTGGAATCAGGAGCCTGGTGCTCAGGGCCACCCCCACCACCATTGCCTAAGGGTGGAATTTCAGGCAAATGATTTAATCTCTCGGAGACATTTCCAGGTCTATACAATGAGGAAAATGATAGTACCACCCTCCTTGGATTATCATGAGGGTTAAAGGAGAACATAGGATCTTGTGCTTTGTAAATTGTAAATTCATTTTGCCAAAAACCATAAGTCATTTCTGTACCACTGGAAGGCAAAAGATCCTAACCACAGGAAACTTGCCTTAAGGGACAATTTGTTTTGGCAGCCGAAGGCAAGATTAACACTGGAAACAATAGCAAGCAATTAAAAACAAACAAACAAACAAACAAAACAAGAACCAAACCCCAAAGAAATGCAAGTTGAATTATACATTGAGACTCTCAGGACTGTAAGGGGCTTTAAGGAGGGCCCCCGGTCTGGGATGATACTTCTGCTGGGCCTGGGGGCCTGATATTTAGATCTGGGGTTGGTGGGGAGAGGGTGCTCAAGTGAAGGGAAGAGAATGCAGTCTATTTGCAAAGCAGCAATGATAGCATAATTTATCCAACCTTGTTAGGATCTTTTTACCATCTTCCCAATCATGGTTCTTATGACGTGTGGAAGGTTTTCTTGCTCTGGTAGGTTAACTCGACTTTATGCACATGGAAGAAAGGTCTTGTGATACTGTTGGAACCGGTACTTTCCTTGTGGCAACAGGATTTGACTAGTTAGAACCAGGCGACTTCAGCAACTACTGTATTAGTTTCAGAGCAACGTGTCCAAGACCATTGTCTCCAGCTTTTTGATCACCATGAAGTAGGAATATAAACGATCTCATCTTTGCTTTGGAAACATGCCAGCATTTAAATTTCCCTCTTCTGTCTAGTTCACAAATGGACCGACAAAGGTGTTAAGGTATTGTTCTTGAACCGGCATGGCTTACTAGCCCTTGGGACAGGTATTTTGGCTTCAATGTCATCTACTTTATTTGCTCTCTATTTTTTAAACAGCTCTTTAATTCTTTTATTTTGGTCTACACAAGAAGTTAGGTTGAAATAATTCCATCTGCATGATTGTTTTTTAAGATCTTATTTATTTATTACACAGAGAGAGAGAAAGCACTGAGCTGGGAAGAGAGGGAGAAGGCTTCCAGCTGAGTAAGGAGCCAGACTCGGGGCTTGATCCCACAACCCCGGGAGCATGACCTGAGCCTAAGGCAGACGCTTAACTGGCTGAGCCACCCAGGTGCCCCTACCATCTGCCTGATTTTATACACAATATGTATCCTCATTCTGCTCAGGAGTCATGTGGGCCAAGAATCCCCAATACAAGACCACGTGGCTAAAAAATTGGGAGGCTTCAACATTAAAAATGTTATGTTGAGATTTTTGTTTATAGCAAAATGTCCTGTCTTCACACCCTTTTCGTTAAATGGGTGACGTGGTATTTGTATCTACACAGGCCATCATTACTCTGTTGAGGATAAGACAATACTGAAATTTAAGGTAATGAATGCTCAAATAGAATCAATCCTATTGATAGGTTGAGAAACAAAAGAGCCTCACATTGACATTACTGCCTTCTTTTTTTGTTATGGGAGGGAAGGCGGGAGGAGCTAGTGTGTATGAAGAAGGGATTGTTTTTTGTGGAGAGAAGCCTAGTATTTCAGGGAAATAAGAAAGTAATAACAGATGTAAAGTCAAGGTGAGAAATGGTGCACACTTCTCCCTTCTTCCTGCTTCCCACTTCAAATTACATTCCATCTGGAATACTTTAGACCTTTCCCTAACATTTTCATTACTGAAAATAAACCTGGAAATTTTGGTCTGCTTGCCCTCTGGTTGGGGCACTAAGAATTAGGACTTTCTTAGTATGTTCCTGTGATTTACTTTTATAGCAAAAGCTAACCATAATTCAAGCACCTCAGAGTACATTATAGGTCAAAATATATCACCCGCTTCAACTTTCTACTTAAAAATGATGCTGCCGGGCCTACCTCACTTCTACCACCTACCTGGCTAGCTTCCCTTCCTTCTGCTTTACTCAGGCTTTCAAAGCTGAGGCCAGCCTGACCCTATATTCCAGATGACCCAAGAGTTACTGTCACAGCTACATCTTAAACAGGTTCTCCTTCATTGGAACCCAACTGGTCCTCCTCGCACCGAAGGAGCTTGGTGGTAGACTCTGTCCCACTACATTACTCCTACACTTCTCTTTGCTGTCAGGTGTATCTGAGACCTGGGACCATGGTGCTGGTTGTCTGTATTGCTTTCCAGCACAACTCATTCTCTCCCTAGCCCTCACTCAGGCCATTGTACTGGGACGTTCCTTTAACCCTGCTCCAAAATTTCCAGCCTAATGCTCTGCTTACTTCCTCAGATCTCTTTGACACCTGGGGCATGATTCTACCTCCGACCTGGTGTCAGAGCCACTGCCACATCCTCTATGGTTCAAGGTCATCTCAGGAGGACCAGTAGTCTTGCCCAGGTCTCAGCCTGGCTATGGGTATGTGTTTTCCTGCTTGCCTATGTATTTCCACAAGACCCTTGGTTAATTCACTCCCCCATCTTTAGAACCTCATCTTGAACTATGCTACCTCATTCTTTTCTCTTCCTACCCACCTCACATACCCTTTGAGCTAACAGCTTCCAGAATTATGACTGAGCCTTGTGTACCCCTCGGACACCAATGTCCACAAGCAGCCATCCTTCCCAGTGGGTGAGTGCGGTGCCAAGATCTCACTATCTCCTCCTTTCCCTTACACTGCTCTGCCACATGGGTGCCAGGATACCTCATCCAATATTTATCCAACAGAAATGAACTGTGACAACAGTTATGTGCCAAGCATTGTCCTAGTTGACCAAGTGGCAAAGAAAGGTAAGTCTCGGACCTCAAGAGGTCTACAGCCTTCATTCCTCTCTAGGAATGCCAGCATTTCCGAGATACAGCTTGTGAAACCTCTCTTTCACTAGATCAGGCAACCTATGTGTTATGCAGCTAGAATAATGACACAGTCTTCTTGGATTGGAATTCTACCAGAGTGTTACCTCAAGAAATATTTTCGGGATGCCTGGGTGGCTCAGTTGGTTAAGCAGCTGCCTTCGGCTCAGGTCATGATCCCAGCGTCCTGGGATCGAGTCCCACATCGGGCTCCTTGCTTGGCGGGGAGCCTGCTTCTCCCTCTGCCTCTGCCTGCCATTCTGTCTGCCTGTGCTCGCTCGCTCTCCTCTCTCTCTCTGACAAATAAATAAAATCTTAAAAAAAAATTTAAAAAGAAATATTTTCATTACTGTATACTACTTTTGTCATTAAAAGTGGAAGTACCACATAGGATTGCCTGTGTTATGCAACATAGAAACAGAGGAGAAAGCCTGTGTTCAGAGGCTAGATGAGAATCACCATCCTAAAACTTCCACATCCACAAATCTGGGTCACTAACTCTCAGCAGAGGTGGTACCTCCCCTTTGAGGGCATTTTGGAAATTTGTGGGGGGTATTTTTTGTTTTCACAAACATGCTAGATGGCCTACAGCACGGGAGATGGTCTGCCCAAGGAAGAAGCTAAGTCTCGTACAGCTTTTCCAGATCCCACCAAATGGCCACATAAGTAAGAAATTTATTCATAATTATCTGAGCATGAAATAAAATACTGCCTTATATTTATAAATAGACATAAAGTATTTTTGAACAATTTTAATATACACTAAATTTCCAGGAAAGCAATTGACCTCATAAATAAAAAAAAGAATGTACTTTCATTTACCAATAGTAGCAAAAGTAGGTTGCCATTTTGAGAAATCTGTGATCTTCATGGTTTTAGCAATCCATGTGGCAAATCCGTTTCAGTCTGCATGTGTGCTTGTCACCAAAAATTGTAACAAAAAAGGTCTGAGATGCCTGTCAATGAATTTAACATCAAGTCCTCTATTAGCAGAGTCACATAAAACAAAGATCAGACTGAGCGTCATTTTAAAAAGGCTAGCTTATAAGATTTCATATTCAAAAACTTTGAGGCAGACTACTAAGAAATTTATGTTGTGAATATTATATTTGAAAGTAGTTGCTGATTTGGGGTTGTTAGCTGTTTTTCAGTCTTACTCTGACACTGACCCCAGAGATGTCCTACACAAGGTCTCTACAAACTCTTTGAACTATAGTTCTTTTTGTTAACCTACATTCTAGTCCTCATTGCCTATTAAAAAATACACACTTCAAGGACTTTTAAAGTATTAGAGACTGAATACATGTCTTTCAAGATAGGAGATAAAATTTTCTTTGATATTTTGGAGCACCTGGGTAGCTCAGTCAGTTGAGCATCTGCCTTTGGCTCAGATCATGATCCTGGGGTCCTGGAATGGGGCCCCACATCAGGTTCACTGCTTAGCAGTGAGACTGCTTCTCCCTCTCCCTCTGCAGCTCCCCAGGCTTGGGCTTGCTCTCTCTCTCTCTCTCTCTTTCTCTCAAATAAATAAATAAATAATCTTAAAAAAATGTTTTTTCTTTGATATTTTGTCATTATCCTAACCCATGTCATCATACTGGGAATTATTTGGATTTTCCACTTATAAACAGAGCCCAGCTCATTTCTAAGAACACTGGACTTTATTTTCTACGCTTTGACTCTGTATTTCTTCTTTCTTCTGTATTTAAGTTAGGATTCGTTTTCCCTTTTTATTATGATATACAAATGTAGAGAGACTATTATTACTTATCTTAACTCTAGTATTTATTCTTGTATCTATTTGTACCTTTCCTCCTTAATTTTTCCAGGCTTCTCATACAGCATGGCTTCTGTTCTTCGTAATACTAATCTTACTTATAATAAGCAAGTGCAAACATATAACCACTTTATTATGTTTTTCAGTGTATTGATGCCCAAGCATTTATATACTGAGACAGAAGTGATTTTTATCACAAATTACTTTCCTTTAGTTCTCCTTTATCTAATGGTTTGATGTCGTATTGTAGGTCAGTAGGTTACATTATTTATGAATTTTAGTTTAGAATACATAAAGGGATTGTTACAAAAAGGGGACATTGGATTTGATAATGTTGTTCCAACTGCTCTCAAGTCAGCACACAAAAAGCAATTTGAGTCTGAGAATTAGTCAAGAGTAAAATTCAGAATAGTTTACAACCTATCTAGTGCAAGCACCAACAAATCAAAATAGACCTAGTCATAAACAGCAAGATAGCAAAACCAGTCTCCACCAGCTACACATCAGCTCTCTGTAAAGAATCCTAGTTCATTGTTGTAACCCAATTCCAACATGGCACTATTATGTTCTCTCTTTCTGTGTAGAGCAGTGGAGCCCGGGTTTTGTTTGAGACATTCCTTATGTGTTATCTCATTCGATTCTTTTTTAACTACCACTATAAATGTATATTATCCCCAGTTTTATAGATGAGCATAGTGAGAAATTAAGAAATGTGTATAAAGTCACACAGCTAGCAAGTCACAGAGCTGGGATTGTAACATAGATACTCTGATTCCTAAAATCCATACTCTTCTCCCAGTCCGATTCACACACACCACTCCAAGTTCTTTTACACAATTACTACATAATGAACAGCAGAAAAGCACAGAGAGTGCTTGATTCTGAGCAGCCCTTTTCACCAAGAAACAACAAATGGTGTAACAATTGGATTAATAACAGTCTAAAAAAATCTGATAACACTAGGACCTTGCCAGTGTGGACCTTATGCATAAAAGGACAGTTGCTTACAAATTCACACATTCGTGTAATGTCCTAGTTTATCACCCACTCTGGTTATGGTAATTAAGAGGAAATGATACTATCCTGCAAGTACTGAATAAATTTATGGTCTGTGAGCTTCTTGAAGACAGCAAATCTTTGTCTTTTTGACCCCAGTCCTAAGCATAGTACCTACTACAAAGTAGACATTCAATAAAAGTCTGTTGTTATCATGAACTGATGAAAAAGCAATCTGCAACTAACCATCTGAGAAAGGGCATACTTTTCTCTCATTCCCTGGAAATCCTTGCCTTCAAATTGCCTAGACTTGTCTTCCATAAACTCCTGACCAAGTTGGAAGGAGCAGGAAGGAGAGTACCCATGCACTCACTCACACTCTCAAGAATTGACTGCCTGGGCATCGAAGGGCACTCAGCTGAAGGATTATTTGGGAAGTAACTGTAAGGATGAATTACTAGCAAGGCAATTGTGTGGTAGAGAGGCTAAGAGAATAATTGCAAGTCCAGTAAGGAAGGAAAAAATATAGTACTCTCTATATGAGATTCGATGCTCTATAAACTCTGCAACTCTTTATATGTAAAGAATATTATTTCTTTTACCAATTTGTTTAGAAGTTGGTGTGTTCTTGGATAGAAAAAAAATAAATTCATAACATTGGAGATTTGCTGAAGATGGAAAATGAAGAATTTGAATTTGATCCAAGATAATAAGGTAAGAATATAAGCTCCTTGAGGGCAGGGACCATGTCTACTTCATTTAAAACTATCTCCCTGTGATCTAGCACATTGTCTGGTACTAATATGTGTTGGATGAACTAATGAGTTCATACAAGATGAAAGTCTAACAGGTAGTGATGATATACTTGAAGACCTTTAATGGTATTCAGTCTTGAAGAGTGGACTCCACAAAGAACTCTTAAACAACATGGACATTAGGGGTGCCAATCCCCCACACAGTTGAAAATCTGCATATAGCTTTCCATTCCCCCAAAACTTAACTACTAATAGCTTACTGTTGACTGAAGCCTTACCAACAACATAGACAGTGGATTAACACACATCTTGAATGTGATATGTATTATATATTGTATTTTTATAATAAAGTAAGCCCAAGGAAAGAAAATGTTATTAAGAAAATCATAAGAAAGAGAAAATATATTTATAATACTTAACATATTTATTTTTAAAGAATCTGTGTAGAAGTGGACCTGTGCGGTTCAAACCCACATTGTCCAAGGGTCAACCATAGCTAAGAGGAAGTAGTCATGAGACAATGAGGTTACTGTGATGATCTTTTCAAGTCACTATGCAGAGGGTCCATAGACAGTTGGAGGGCTCCTGGAACTTGATTTTAAGAGCTCCAAATAACTCTTTCAGGTAACAGTTCTCATGAATGGTGGGAAGACTTTATCTCCACCCTTGAATCTCTCGTAGAGAAAATTCCAGTGAACTCAAGATATTATTTATACTCAGAGAGAAGATATTTCTAGAATAATGTGCTGTCTACTCCACTGACTTCTCTGGACAGGGTACAGTTCGGGATAGTCAAGATCTCCTGCCAGGAGGCAGGCAGAGCCACGAAGAAGACTGTAGCATGAGAAGCTCAATTGTGAGCATTGAAGGTTGCCTCATATGGCAGGAAGGAAGTGCAGCGAGTAAAAGAAAGGAACCTGAGGGGTGCCTGGTTGACTCAGTAGCGCATACAACTCTTGATCTCAGGGTTGTGAGCTTGAGCTCCACAATGGGTGTGGATAGTACTTAAAAATAAAATCTATTTTAAAAACTTTAAAAAAAAAAAAAAGGAAAGGAAAGGAACCTGAGAGAGGTTGTCATCACATGAAGGAAAAATGGAAGACCTGTGATCCATGCTTACTCTACCATTGATTACCCATGTGAAGTTGAGTAATTCCCCGTTCCTATCTGGAAACTGGGAGACTTCAGTAGATTATCTCTAAGTTTCTTTCTTTAAAGACCATTCTTCTAAAAGGTTCTTGCAACCTGAGTACCTCTCTGAAGGTAACTAAGTTCTGCCAAATGTTAGGAAGGGGAAGTATCCATTAGTAGGTGGGAAAGGAACTGGAGTCAGAAGGCATAGGTTTGAGTCTCTCTTCTGCTACAGAGTTTAGACAGCCAGCATATTGCCCATTTGGAAAATCAGGTTCCTTTTTCCTAAAGTCAGTGAGTGGATGGGATGTGCCCTTTTGCCTCTGGCATCTGTGTTTCACAATGTGGCAGGTGAGCAGGGGTGGGAAAGGAAGTATTTTCATAAAGGTCTCACAGTGAAATATTAGTGTGCTAGAAGAAAGCAGGTCCATGCCCACCATGGACTTTCTCATGAAGTGTACAGATCAGTGGTATTATCTTTCTACAGTTGTCTCCAGAATCACTTCTTCTAATTGTCCTATGTGATTTCAGATGCTTAGAAGGCAACCATCCCGGAGATTTTTTTTTTTTTTTTTAAAGAAAAAGAAACTTTTATTCATCCTTCAGAATACAATTCATATGTTACTTCATCTGTGAAAACTTTCAGTTGGTGGTTAATGATCTCCAATAAACCACCCCATGACTTATTGGCTTAAAACAACAAATACCTTCATAGCTCGTGGTTTTGTGGGTTGACAAACAGTTCAGGCTCACCTGGACTCCCTTATTTTTTTTTTTAATTTTTTATTTTTTCAGCATAACAGTATTCATTATTTTTGCACCACACCCAGTGCTCCATGCAATCCGTGCCCTCTACAATACCCACCACCTGGTGCCCCCAATCTCCCACCCCCCAACCCTTCAAAATTCTCAGATCGTTTTTCAGAGTCCATAGTCTCTCATGGTTCACCTCCCCTTCCAATTTCCCTCAACTCCCTTCTCCTCCCCATCTCCCCTTGTCCTCCATGCTATTTGTTATGCTCCACAAATAAGTGAAACCATATGATAATTGACTCTCTCTGCTTGACTTATTTCACTCAGCATAATCTCTTCCAGTCCCATCCATGTTGCTACAAAACTTGGGTATTCATCGTTTCTTTTTTCTTTTTTTTTTTCTTTTTTACAGCTTTATAAACATATATTTTTATCCCCAGGGGTACAGGTCTGCGAATCGCCAGGTTTCCACACTTCACAGCATACTACTACTACTACTACTACTACACTACTCACCATAGTACATACCCTCCCCAATATCCATAACCCCACCCCCGTCTCCCAACCCCCTCCCCCCATTAACCCTCAGTTTGTTTTGTGAGATTAAGAGTCACTTATGGTTTGTCTCCCTCCCAATCCCATCTTGTTTCATTTACTCTTCTCCTACCCCCTCAACCCCCCATGTTGCATCTCCTCTCCCTCATATCAGGGAGATCATATGATAGTTGTCTTTCTGTGATTGACTTATTTCGCTAAGCATGATACCCTCTAGTTCCATCCACGTCGTCGCAAATGGCAAGATTTCATTTCTTTTGATGGCTGCATAGTATTGTGTATATATACCACATCTTCTTTATCCATTCGTCTGTTGATGGACATCTAGGTTCTTTCCATAGTTTGGCTATTGTAGACATTGCTGCTATAAACATTCGGGTGCACGTGCCCCTTCGGATCACTACGTTTGTATCTTTAGGGTAAATACCCAGCAGTGCAATTGCAGGGTCATAGGGTAGTTCTATTTTCAACATTTTGAGGAACCTCCATGCTGTTTTCCAGAGTGGTTGCACCAGCTTGCATTCCCACCAACAGTGTAGGAGGGTTCCCCTTTCTCCGCATCCTCGCCAGCATCTGTCATTTCCTGACTTGTTAATTTTAGCCATTCTGACTGGTGTGAGGTGATATCTCATGGTGGTTTTGATTTGTATTTCCCTGATGCCGAGTGATATGGAGCACTTTTTCATGTGTCTGTTGGCCATCTGGATGTCTTCTTTGCAGAAATGTCTGTTCATGTCCTCTGCCCATTTCTTGATTGGCTTATTTGTTCTTTGGGTGTAGAGTTTGCGAAGTTCTTTATAGATTTTGGACACTAACCCTTTATCTGATATGTCGTTTGCAAATATCTTCTCCCATTCTGTCAGTTGTCTTTTGGTTTTGTTCACTGTTTCCTTTGCTGTGCAAAAGCTTTTGATCTTGATAAAATCCCAATAGTTCATTTTTGCCCTTGCTTCCCTTGCCTTTGGTGATGTTCCTAGGAAGATGTTGCTGCGGCTGAGGTCGAAGAGGTTGCTGCCTGTGTTCTCCTCGAGGATTTTGATGGATTCCTTTCTCACATTGAGATCCTTCATCCATTTTGAGTCTATTTTCGTGTGTGGTATAAGGAAATGATCCAATTTCATTTTTCTGCATGTGGCTGTCCAATTTTCCCAACACCATTTATTGAAGAGGCTGTCTTTTTTCCATTGGACATTCTTTCCTGCTTTGTCGAAGATGAGTTGACCATAGAGTTGAGGGTCCATTTCTGGGCTCTCTATTCTGTTCCATTGATCTATGTGTCTGTTTTTGTGCCAGTACCATGCTGTCTTGATGATGACAGCTTTGTAATAGAGCTTGAAGTCCGGAATTGTGATGCCACCAACTTTGGCTTTCTTTTTCAATATTCCTTTGGCTATTCGAGGTCTTTTCTGGTTCCATATAAATTTTAGGATTATTTGTTCCATTTCTTTGAAAAAATGGATGGTACTTTGATAGGAATTGCATTAAATGTGTAGATTGCTTTAGGTAGCATAGACATTTTCACAATATTTATTCTTCCAGTCCAGGAGCATGGAACATTTTTCCATTTCTTTGTGTCTTCCTCAATTTCTTTCATGAGTACTTTATGGTTTTCTGTGTATAGATTCTTAGTCTCTTTGGTTAGGTTTATTCCTAGGTATCTTATAGTTTTGGGTGCAATTGTAAATGGGATGGACTCCTTAATTTCTCTTTCTTCTGTCTTGTTGTTGGTGTAGAGAAATGCAACTGATTTCTGTGCATTGATTTTATATCCTGACACTTTACTGAATTCCTGTACAAGTTCTAGCAGTTTTGGAGTGGAGTCTTTTGGGTTTTCCACATATAGTATCATATCATCAGCAAAGAGTGATAGTTTGACTTCTTCTTTGCTGATTTGGATGCCTTTAATTTCCTTTTGTTGTCTGATTGCTGAGGCTAGGACTTCTAGTACTATGTTGAATAGCAGTGGTGATAACGGACATCCCTGCCGTGTTCCTGACCTTAGTGGAAAAGCTTTCAGTTTTTCTCAATTGAGAATGATATTTGCTGTGGGTTTTTCATAGATGGCTTTGATAATATTGAGGTATGTGCCGTCTATCCCTACACTTTGAAGAGTTTTGATCAGGAAGGGATGCTGTACTTTGTCAAATGCTTTTTCAGCATCTATGGAGAGTATCATATGGTTCTTGTTCTTTCTTTTATTAATGTGTTGTATCACATTGATTGATTTGTGGATGTTGAACCAACCTTGCAGCCCTGGAATAAATCCGACTTGGTCGTGGTGAATAATCCTTTTAATGTACTGTTGAATCCTATTGGCTAGTATTTTGGCGAGAATTTTTGCATCTGTGTTCATCAAGGATATTGGTCTGTAGTTCTCTTTTTTGATGGGATCCTTGTCTGGTTTTGGGATCAAGGTGATGCTGGCCTCATAAAATGAGTTTGGAAGTTTTCCTTCCATTTCTATTTTTTGGAACAGTTTCAGGAGAATAGGAATTAGTTCTTCTTTAAATGTTTGGTAGAATTCCCCCGGGAAGCCGTCTGGCCCTGGGCTTTTGTTTGTTTGGAGATTTTTGATGACTGTTTCAATCTCCTTACTGGTTATGGGTCTGTTCAGGCTTTCTAGTTCTTCCTGGTTCAGTTGTGGTAGTTTATATGTCTCTAGGAATGCATCCATTTCTTCCAGATTGTCAAATTTGTTGGCGTAGAGTTGCTCATAGTATGTTCTTATAATTGTCTGTATTTCTTTGGTGTTCGTTGTGATCTCTCCTCTTTCATTCATGATTTTATTTATTTGGGTCCTTTCTCTTTTCTTTTTGATAAGTCTGGCCAGGGGTTTATCAATCTTATTAATTCTTTCAAAGAACCAGCTCCTAGTTTCGTTGATTTGTTCTATTGTTTTTTTGGTTTCTATTTCATTGATTTCTGCTCTGATCTTTATGATTTCTCTTCTCCTGCTGGGTTTAGGGTTTCTTTCTTGTTCTTTCTCCAGCTCCTTTAGGTGTAGGGTTAGGTTGTGTACCTGAGACCTTTCTTGTTTCTTGAGAAAGGCTTGTACCGCTATATATTTTCCTCTCAGGACTGCCTTTGTTGTGTCCCACAGATTCTGAACCATTGTGTTCATTATCATTTGTTTCCATAAATTTTTTCAATTCTTCTTTAATTTCCTGGTTGACCCATTCATTCTTTAGAAGGATGCTGTTTAGTCTCCATGTATTTGGGTTCTTTCCAAATTTCCTCTTGTTATTGAGTTCTAGCTTCAGAGCATTGTGGTCTGAAAATATGCAGGGAATGATCCCAATCTTTTGATACCGGTTGAGACTTGATTTAGGACCAAGAATGTGATCTATTCTGGAGAATGTTCCATGTGCACTAGAGAAGAATGTGTATTCTGTTGCTTTGGGATGAAATGTTCTGAATATATCTGTGATGTCCATCTGGTCCAGTGTGTCATTTAAAGCCTTGATTTCCTTGTCGATCTTTTGCTTGGATGATCTGTCCATTTCAGTGAGGGGAGTGTTAAAATCCCCTACTATTATTGTATTCTTGTCGATGTGTTTCTTTGATTTTGTTATTAATTGGTTTATATAGTTGGCTGCTCCCACGTTAGGGGCATAGATATTTAAAATTGTTAGATCTTCTTGTTGGACAGTTCCTTTGAGTATGATATAGTGTCCTTCCTCATCTCTTATTATAGTCTTTGGCTTAAAATCTAATTGATCTGATATAAGGATTGCCACTCCTGCTTTCTTCTGATGTCCATTAGCATGGTAAATTCTTTTCCACCCCCTCACTTTAAACCTGGAGGTGTCTTCGGGTTTAAGATGAGTTTCTTGTAGGCAACATATAGATGGGTTTTGTTTTTTTATCCATTCTGATACCCTGTGTCTTTTGATTGGGGCATTTAGCCCATTAACATTCAGGGTAAGTATTGAGAGATATGAATTTAGTGCCATTGTATTGCCTGTAAGGTGACTGTTATTGTATATTGTCTCTGTTTCTTTCTGATCTCCTACTTTTAGGGTCTCTCTTTGCTTAGAGGACCCCTTTCAATATTTCCTGTAGAGCTGGTTTGGTATTTGCAAATTCTTTCAGTTTTTGTTTGTCCTGGAAGCTTTTAATCTCTCCTTCTATTTTCAATGATAGCCTAGCTGGATATAGTATTCTTGGCTGCATGTTTTTCTCCTTTAGTACTCTGAATATATCATGCCAGCTCTTTCTGGCCTGCCAGGTCTCTGTGGATAAGTCTGCTGCCAATCTAATATTTTTACCATTGTACATTACAGACTTCTTTTCCCGGGCTGTTTTCAGAATCTTTTCTTTGTCACTAAGACTTGTAAATTTTACTATTAGGTGACGGGGTGTGGACCTATTCTTATTGATTTTGAGGGGGGTTCTCTGAACCTCCTGAATTTTGATGCTTGTTCCCTTTGCCATATTGGGGAAATTCTCTCCAATAATTCTCTCCAATATACCTTCTGCTCCCCTCTCCGTTTCCTCTTCTTCTGGAATCCCAATTATTCTAATGTTGTTTCATGTTATGGTGTCACTTATCTCTCGAATTCTCCCCTCGTGGTCCAGTAGCTGTTTGTCCCTCTTTTGCTCAGCTTCTTTATTCTGTGTCATTTGGTCTTCTATATCACTAATTCTTTCTTCTGCCTCATTTATCCTATCAGTGAGAGCCTCCATTTTTGATTGCACCTCATTAATAGCTTTTTTGATTTCAACTTGGTTAGATTTTAGTTCTTTTATTTCTCCAGAAAGGGCTTTTATATCTCCCGAGAGGGTTGCTTTAATATCTTCCATGCCTTTTTCAAGCCAGCTAGAACCTTGAGAATCGTCATTCTGAACTCTATATCTGACATATTACCAATGTCTGTATTGATTAGGTCCCTAGCCTTTGGTACTGCTTCTTGTTCTTTTTTTTGTTGTGAATTTTTCTGCCTTGTCATTTTGTCCAGATAAGAGTTTATGAAGGAGCAAGTAAAATACTAAAAGGGTGGCAACAACCCCAGGAAAATATGCTTTAGCCAAATCAGAAGAGATCCCGAATTGTGAGGGGGGAGAAAGGGGATAAAAAGGGGTTCAAAAAGAAAAAAAAAAAAAGAAACTATTTAAAAAAAGAAAGCTGATAAAGAAAAAATATAAAAAGAGGAAAAAATATATATATATTAGATAAACTATTTAAAAAACGTTAAAAAAGGAAACGGTAAAAGTTAAAAAAATTTTGCAGAAGAAGAGAAAAAGAAAAAAAATTGAAAAAGAAAAAAAAATTAAATTAACTGCAAGGCTAAAAAATCATGGGGAGAAAGCCATGAGTTCCGTGCTTTGCTTTCTTCTCCTCTGGAATTCCGCCGCTCTCCTTGGTAGGTGAACTTGGTCCTGGCTGGGTTTCCCGTTGATCTTCTGGGGGAGGGGCCTGTTGTAGTGATTCTCAAGCGTCTTTGCCCCAGGCGGAGTTGCACCGCCCTTACCCGGGGCGGCAATGAGTAATCCGCTCGGGTTCGCTTTCGGGAGCTTTTGTTCCCTGAGCGCTTTCCGTAGAGTTCTGGAGGACGGGAATGAAGATGGCGGCCTCCCGGTCTCCAGCCCGGAGGAGCCGAGAGCCCGGGGCCCCACTCCTCAGAGCACCCTCAGAGAACAGCGCCCAATGACTCCCGTCACCCTGGCCTCCGGCCGCGCTCCGAGCTGACCGAGCCTGCGACCGGTTCAAGGCAACCCCGAGCTGAGAGTCACTCCTTGGCTCTGTCTCTGTAGCCGGCTTCCCCGTTCTAATACCGGTAAGCTCTGCGACACTCAGACACCCCCGATCCTTCTGCAACCCTGCTGGACCTGAGGCCACGCTGACCCCGCCTGGGCTTCACCCCAGTTAAGCCTCTGGAGCGATGTCCCTCAGCGGAACAGACTTTTAAAAGTCCTGATTTTGCTCCGTTGCTCCGCCGCTCACCGGGAGCCGGCCCCTCCCCCCACGGTCTATCTTCCCGTCGCTTTGGATTCACTTTTCCGCCAGTCCTACCTTTCAGAAAGTGGTTGATTTTCTGTTTCTAGAATTGCTGTTCTTCTTCTCTTCAATCTGCCGTTGGATTTGTAGGTGTTTGCAATCTTTAGATAAGCTATTTAGCTGATCTCCCGCTACCCGAAGTAGTCTCAGCCTGCTACTTCTCCGCCATCTTGACTCCTCTCCCATCCCGGAGATTTTTAAAAATAGGTTCAAGGACCAACATTTCAGTGCTGACTACTGCCATTGCTTTATTTAATTTCTAAGAAGAGAAGAAAACCCTATTTTGGAGAGAAAACTCTGTTTTAAAAAGAGCAATGAGTTTCAATTGGAAAATATTCAATATCAGGTAATCAAAATGAAGGGTCAAATGAAAGTCATGTCAAAAATATACTAATTTTAGAAATACATACTATTTAATTTGTGTTATATAGGCTATAAATTGCAAGCCAAAGAAAGGGTTGAGCAAAAGCGTCCTTCCAAACATGACTGATTTAAAGGGATGGAAGGTCTCAATTTAATGTGCTGTTTTATGACACAACCTTTTAGGCAGCCCAGGTTTTCCATATATATCAGCTATATGTCTAAGAAAAAAAAGTCAATTCTACAAGTGATTTACAAAGCCAGTTAAAGGAAAGGTGATTGTATTATAGTTTCCTGTGACTGCTGTTAACCAAAAACTTGGTGACTTAAAAAAAAAAAAAAAAAAACAGAAATTTATTCTCTTATAGTTTTAGAGGCCAGAAGTCCAAAATGGTTTTACTGGGTAGAAACCAAGGTGTCAGCAAGGCTACATTCCCTCTGGAGGCTCTCATGAAGAATCTGTTTCCTTGCTTTTTCCAGCTTCTAGAATTACACTCGTTGCTTTCCTTGGCTCCTGACCCCTTCCTCCATCTTCATAGCCAACAGCGTCGCCTCTTGTTTCAATGGTCACATTACCTTCTTCTTCTGTCTCCGCAGTCAGGTCTCTCTTTTTTAGGTATACTTATGATTGCATTTTGAGCCCACCAGGATAATCTAAGATTACCTCTCCATCTCAAGAACCTTAACTCAGTCAGATCTGCAAAGCTCCTTTTTCACACAAGGTAACTTTCACAGTTTCTAAGAATCAAGACCTCAGTATTTTGGGGATTCACTATTCAGCTTAATACAGAGATAAATATGTGACTTTAATAGAAGGAGGCTGGTGATCTAAAGTTCCGCTTCCAAACTGGCATAAAATAGAGGGGATTATATTAGTAATTGAGACCACCAACTTTCTAAAACATGCATGCATTAAAAACAAACAACAACAAAAAAACAACAGATAAGTGAAGCAAAAGGCAGCTGTTATCACTTGCTGTGATAACCTGAGGTCACCATCAACATACATATTTTCTCATCTTGAAAACAGGAAAGTAGGCGTCAGGTATCTCTCCCATCGTTCTTAATGTAGAAATAGAAATATTTGTGATGGGCTTGCATTCGTTGGTTGTACTCACGAATGTATTTGAGGATACAACCATTTATTTCTTCCTCTTTCTGTTCTCCAAGGTCAGGAACTGCAGTAAAAGTACCCTTGGAGTGGGCTTTCATAATGCAGGTTTGTATTTTCCTGAGTGGCGGAGGGAAAGGATGTAAAGATAGGTAGGTCTGATTTCTCCTTCCCTTCAACTCGAATATCATATGACGGTTTCGTTTTATTTCTCACTCACTCCTATTTTAAAACATTTTTATTAAATGTGAGTAATAATCCCTATTATTTAAAATATAAAAGGCGCCTAGGTGGCTCAGTGGGTTAAAGCTTCTGCCTTCGCTCGTGTCATGATCCCAGGGTCCTGGGATGGAACCCCGCATCAGGCTCTTTGCCCAGCAGGGAGCCTGCTCCCTCTCTCTCTCTGCCTCTCTGCCTGCCTCTCCGCCTACTTGTGATCTCTGTCTGTCAAATAAATAAATAAAATGTTTTAAAATTTAAAATTCTTTGCTTTTCATTTCAGCCCCTGCTGTGTAAAACAAATTGATGATGGGTTCAGTTAACCGA
The DNA here is from genome assembly GCF_902655055.1 of Lutra lutra. Taxonomy (NCBI): domain Eukaryota; kingdom Metazoa; phylum Chordata; class Mammalia; order Carnivora; family Mustelidae; genus Lutra; species Lutra lutra. The sequence goes on from NC_062285.1 coordinate 93,489,996, forward strand.
ATGTTTGGAAGAAAACAGATTTGGTGGAAAAGTCAGTAATTTCTTGCTATTCACAAAGCTTACCTAAGAATGATTAAAAATAAACACTGATGCATGCTCTGTACACTTAGTATAAATGTCATAGATCTTACCAACCATTCTTGATTCATACTCAAGGCTGCCCAGAGAGTCCACTTTTGTCATTCCATTTTAATAAATCTCCAATGGAAAAAAATTAAATGATTATTACCATGTGATGAGAAGCATGATGGGAGCTCTCCTTATCTGAACTTTCTGGGTCAGTAATAGGCAAAAGAGACTGATATTACAGCAGATCTCTAAGCTCCCTTCCAACTCTAAATTTTATGATTCTCTGCTTTTATGTTTGTTGACTGAAGAACAAGAAGAAGAAAAAAAAAAAAAGCAAAGATAAGCACACATTTCTTCTTTGCCTGTGAACCGCTTGCCTTTATCTTGGCTTGGAATGCCCACTCTTGGAGACAGATACAGCCTCCTGGGTCTCATGCTTGCCACCATCTCTATGCTTGTAGTTGAGATTGTCATTGATGGGGTGACACACCTGGGAACCACACCAGTTCCCAGAACTGTAATTCCAAAAAGCATCTGAGTGCTCTCCAAATTGCAAGGGTTCTCTTGTAAGGTGAGAAACCCTCTCTCCCCAGGAGGTTTGTTTATTTTGCAGTTAGCAAAGGTAAGGGACTCCTTTGTGAACCATTTGCTTGGAATTTAAACCTCTAGGATTGCTGACAGAGTGCTGAAAATGCATCCCAGGGTGTATTTAGCATTTTCTTTCTCTGAGGGTGGGGTCCCCTCCCGTCTGCTCCCGCCCGGTTAGTCCGACTGTGAGTTGAGTATCCTTGTGATGGCTCAGTCTGTCCCCTGCTGACCGCTGTTGCCATCCAGCCAGCTCACAAGGGTTCCCTCGCCACGGGTTTGTTTGGAGGGCTCACTTCCAAAACAAAGATTAAAATGCCTTTTCTCTTTAATAGTCTCACTGAACACTGTTGCTTGTTAATGTTCAGACACTAATAGCACTGGAAAGAGTCGTTGCTTGTGTCAACTCATCAAGTAGTCTAAACAAGCCTGTTGGAAGCTGGCCAGTTCTGGCCGGTCATTGACCACAGACACGATCTGGAAGGCTATTACAACTTGTGCAAGTGAGAGGTAGCTCTGCTTCCTGTCTAGCCCACTTCCCAGGGATTGTCCCCAGAAGCGCTCAATTGGGGCAGGGAGGGGGAGGGGGACGGGGGGGGGGGAGGATGTGCCTTACTTTTTTTAACCCCCAAACTGAGATGTGTGTAAAAGCCTCAGAAACGCCAGAAATAAGAGCATTATCTGAAGTGATGCCTGGTAGCTGGAAGTTTATGATTTTAGTTTTGTGGTTAGAAGGTGCTGATCGTTTTTTGTTTTCGTTTTTGTTTTGTTTTGTTTTGTTTTGTCCTGCTTGTGTTTTTGATGAGTGAGTGGGTGGATCTGTCGAGTTCCCTTCTCTGGATGATCGTGGTGCCTTTTCAGGGATATCTCTTGTCTTCTTTGGATTCACCACATTGATCCTAGCCACGTGTTTCCTTTCCACAAAAAGAGCTTTATGATCATTGCACATCCTTCAGTAAGATGTATGTAGAAAAATCTTTAAATATACCCTTCAGACAACAGCCAAGGACAAACTAAAAAACTCAAAAGATGATACTGAAAAGTTTTTTGCAGAGTTGTGCTTGCTTTCTAACTGGGGAACATTCCTCAGGAGGGAAAAAAGTGGGTGTTTCTGCTACATTGCATACAAGATCCAATTCTTGTCTCATTATTTATTTGGGAACATTTTATTAATCACTCATTCTATGCCAGGAACCATGCTAGACATCAGGGATTCAAAGATGAAACAACAGGGTTCTCGCCCCAAGGAGCACATGCACTTGAAATAAAGTAATTGCTCTGATGGAAGGAGGTAGAAAGCACCCGGGAGAGGACGTGGGAGAAGCTGGGGAGGCTTGATTAAAGAGATTGTGTTTGAATTGAAACTGAAAGGGCTATGGGGATTTGTCAGATGAAAAAAATCAGGAGATTGGAGGGAGGGGGGCTCAGCTGCCCCCAGATCTTCAGAGACACTGAGCAGGAGCAGGTATGATTACCTGAGGAAATCCAGGTCCTCTCCGGCCATCACAGAGAAGAGGAAGGCTTGAAGGGAGGTAGGGCTGGATAGAACAGCAGGGACCAGGTCATTCAGTGCCTTGCAAGCAGAGTGTAGATTTCACATAATGGTAAGTGAATGAAAAGTTCCAAACAACAACAACAAAAAAACCTGATGTGGTCAGATTTGCAGGTGAATTTTAAAAATCTCTTTGGAAAACCGAACAAGGGTTACTTATCACCGGCATCTGGTCACTGAGGCTGATCAGGGCATAGAGAAAAAAGCTATCTATCTCCCTGTCTGAGATCACGATCCATAATGGATTTAAGGAGCTTTCCAAATCCTATTTCCAGGCTTATGGAGACCATTGGGAAATGTGTCGAGGTGTCCCAGAGTTCTGTTTCTGTCTAACTAGCTCTTCTTTCTCTTGTTGCTTTTCCCCAGCATCCCATGATGCCTTGCTATTTGAGCTCAGTGACCTTAAGGGTTTTCAAAACATATTCAAACCCAGAGGAAAGCCATGATAATTAAAACCGATGATATTGGTATAAGATTGGAAAGATATATCAATAGCAGACCTAGTTGATTCAGAGTCAGACTCCAGTATGTATAAAATCTTGTTATATGAGAAATGAATCATCAAACATCTTTCATGGAAGAGTGTGATTAATACAAATGATTAATAAATAACAGAGAAAGCTCAATTTCATAAGTAATCAAAAAGGCTAATTAAAAAAAAATAAGATAAAATATACTGTTAGATATAAAAATTCAATGTAATGCCCACGAGGTATATGTGAAAAAGGCAATCTATTACTCAGTGAAAGATATAACTTTTCTGGAAAGGCTTTTATTGGTTTAACACCTGTATTAAAAATACGTGTACCCTTGGGGCACCTGGGTGGCTCAGTAGGTTAAAGCCTCTGCCTTCAGCTCAGGTCATGATCCCAGGGTCCTGGGATCGAGCCCTGCATCAGGCTCTTTGCTCAGCAGGGAGCCTGCTTCCTCCTCTCTCTCTCTGCCTGCCTCTCTGCCTACTTGTGATCTCTGTCTGTCAAATAAATAAATAAAATCTTTAAAAAATAAAAAATAAAAATAAAAATACCTGTACCCTTCATCTTGTGTTTTCACTAATAGGAACACATTTTAAGTAAAAAAAAAAAAACTGAAGAATTAGACAAAGATTTATACACAAAAGTATTCGTTGCAGCATTATTTATAATACTACACATTCTAAGGAGAGGTGATTTATAAAATCAATGATAACAATAGTCACTCTCTTCCTCAGAAGTAAATATTTACTGAGCTTCTGCTACAACCCAGTAATCAATTTATCTCTTGTTACCTTCCCGTGCTACAGATGAAGAAACCAGGGCTCAGAGTGGTTTGATAACTTGACCAAGACCATATAATTTTGGCGCTTGCCCACATCTGATGTCAAAGTCATGTTCTTTCCATTCCATCTCTATACTCTTACTTATAAATATGTATCAATTGTTTGCTTAAAAAACATCTACAAGTAGCTCCATATCTCTTCCGGTTTTTCTGTACATCCAGAAAACAAGAGAGTTCTGCCTCTGGATTCCTGGGTCGGTGGGGGAGAGCAGGGCTGTTGCCTGCAGACTGAAGAGTCAATGAATTCATCTGCCAGTTAGATCATTCATTTCCCAAGAAAAAAGACTGAGCCATAAGAATGCAATGTTCCTCCGGAGAATCTCCTGTCTCTTCCTCTTGGAGCCAATCCAGGAAAGATGAGCACTGAAGACACTGAGGACCTCCCAGATCGAATCCGTAGTAAATATTGACTGGTCCCTGTACATTTGGTGTTTATGGTTATTGATAGGGCTACCTCGCTCATGGAGGGCCAGTGTCTCAGAGCTGAGGAAGTAAAGGACCGTCAGTGCATTGAACATAGAGAGAGTACACTGTCTAGTGGCAGAAGTAGAGGACTACAGTTATTTCTCAATGGGCAGTGGCCTGACTCAGTCCTAAAAAGAGGCACTGGTTGGTTTCAGTTTTTGTCAAAATGAAAAGTGGAAGTAAAACTAAACCACCAGCCTCACAGGATCAAAGGTCCATTCACCCATCGTTGCAAATTGCCAAGAAACACATTACAGGAACACCAAGTGTTGACGGTCAACAGAGGGATCATAAAATAAATAGCACTGTTTGCCTCCTACTTATATTTTCTTACTTTGAAGGTGTTTGGCACACTTGTTTTCATTATTATTACAAAGGAATCTGTTATTCTGCTATCTTTAGATATAACCATTGACTAGTTTCAGCTTTGGACTTCTAAATGGCAGGAAGCAATAGAAAAGACCCCATAAGAAAGTCACAGAGAAATCTCTCTTTCCCCTCCTTCTTTCTCTTTATCCACTCCTCTCTTTCCCTCTCTTTCCACCAGGAACAGAACTGTGTTGTGTTTCACTAAATCCAAGTTAACACTGTTTGTAAGACGAATCAACATTTCAGGTATAATTAAGAAAAAAAAGTACTGTCAATTAAATGACACAAAACTTTTTTAAAACAGAATTTCCATTTTGTTGATATTGCAAGAGTTCATTTAAGCTTACTGAGACCTAGATTTTCCTTTATTATGTATTGCTGTATTGCAGACACAAAAAGAAAAATACACACAAAATAAGTAGGTTAAGGTAATCCTGAAAGAGTTTCATTCAGTGTTAATTCTCCTTACTAATTTTTCAATTCAGAATTTTTCTCCACACACAATATTGTTCTCTGTGCTATCAAAAATGTTGTTTTTGGAGCACGAGAGTTCTCCACTATTATCTCTGGATTTTCTTTCAAGTCACAGACACCCATTTCTGCAAATACTGGTAATTGCTTGATCTCGCAAGATCAAAGGAAGGCTTTTCAGACAACAGCCAGAATTCATATTTCTTCCTCAGATTATCTTGTAACAGTCTGTTGACTGAAATATTGAAAAGTTGCAATTATCCAGTCATGCTTCCAGAATGTCAATGAAGTTCAAGGTTACGGGAGCAAAAGCAAAAGCAATTATGTTAGGACTTCCACCAGGCCAACAATGATTATACGATGCCATTATTGTACAATCTCAAAAATGTTAAAATGTAAGTACGTAAAGCGGGATGGGAAGGAGTGTATCCTAGAATTAATGATATAAAGTTTGTTTGCAATTTCCACTGCATTCAAAGCACAAGGTATAGGCGAGGGGTTAGGCTTGGGAGGTCGTCTTCTGACCATTATTTACCCCAGGTCTGAGTTTTGGTGTCCTCTCACTGTATGTTCTCACGGTGTCCTGCAAAGGGCTTGGAAAGTATTTACAGGCTGACCCCAATGTCTTGAAGGGAACTGCTAAACCATCTATGGTCTCGAGGAGCTGCTTCATGTAACAAGAGCCTAACTTTACATCAGCAGACAGTTTTCATTTTATTTCTAACATTTCCAATTTATGGTGATTAATTTTTAAAGAAATAGATCCACCTTAGAAAGAATCAAGTTTGGGGTGCTTGGGTGGCTTAGTCAGTAAGGTGTCTGCCTTCAGCTTAGGTCATGATCCCAAGGTCCTGGGATCAAGTACTGAGTCAAGCTCCCTGCTCAGTGGGGAGTCCATTTCTCCCTCTCCCTCTGCCACCCCTGCTGCTTGTGATCTCTCTCTCTCTCTCTCTGTGTCAAATAAATAAATAAAATCTTTTAAGAAAAAAAAAGGAATCAAGCTTCTTTGTTCTTTTTTCCACTCTAAAGTTTGAACACATCAGACTGTATTAGTCTTCGGTGAACCCTAGCAGGGAATTTGAACCAGTTACCTGAAAACAGATAGGTGGGAACCTGCTTCTACCTTTAAATTGAAGTGAGACCAATTCTTACGTTGACTTTACTGAGGTTATGTTAGAGGCGTTGTTAAGTTGGTTGTTCATATGGGAGCGTGAAATGAAACCCAAAAGTCAGTAAGTAGCACTATGGTAAAGTGTTTTATAGTTTAAAGGAAGAACAGTCCCCAAATTGGATAGATTTGTGTAGGATGGACGGAGGTAAGGGAAAGCTATAAGAAGTGGAAGGAGGAGAAGGAGACCAGAAAGTGAAAAGTATCTCCAAAGAGATAAAATATTTGAACAATATTTCAAATACAAACAATTTCAAGCACACATTGTATTTGGAATTGGTATAAGGCAGTTTTGTTTTTAAAAAGACCCTAAATATTTAGCACTACACTACTACACTGTGTTAAAACGATATCACTCAAGTCTGCTCCATAAATCAGCATGAATTTTGGTCCAGAAGTCGATGACATCTTATTGTGGTCAACTGTTGTTTAATTGTATTATGTAAGACTTCCAAGTTCAAGACGAAGAATCTGAGCAAAGGCAAACAACAGAAAATGTTAGAACTCCTTATAGACAGGATATATCTTTAAATAATCTACAAATAGTTTTGCGAAGCCATAAGTTTTCAGCTTAAAAATATGGAAATGCATCATCGTAGTCCAAACATGTCAAAGGGGATGTTAACTGTAGCCACTTTAACTCCCCATTCACTTCCTATTGACATCATGTATGTCTCATTCATTAGAACTGAACGCTTTTAAATGCAGCCAAAATTTTTTCTGTTTTGCATTTAACAAAATTTCAAATCTAAAACCTGTGGGGTTGTTTCTTATTATTTTCATCTAGGAAAACAAGTAGGAAACAAGATCTCTCTTCATCCTGTCCTTTCATTCTAAGAACCTATCCGCATGACACACTGAATGATATTTGATATTTCATATTACCTCTTTATAAGACAATATGAACCATTTTACTATCTCGTTGTTGGTAGGAGTTTCCAGTCTAGCTGTCATTTTTTCGGGTTAACCGTTTTTTTCCCAATGAGACACTTCGGACAATTACACATAGAAAAGAAAATAACAATATTAGGAGCCGTTTTTCTATTTCTGGAATAGTTTAAAGACCCTCATGTTTCAGCATTTTCTCTACAGTGGTTTTATACAAGAATTCTTAAGTGATACAAGTGAATCCTTAGCTCTATTCAAGTTCTAGCTAATTCTAATCTTATCCTTAGCCTTGCTCAAATTCTCACAAACCCTATCTTAATGAAGAGTCCGCTGATGGGATGGGTAAGGGAGAGGGGAGTGTATTGTACCTGAGCTCCTGGAGTTGGCTAGGCCACCTAGGCCAAGGTGGAAAGAAGCAAAAGATAGAGGAGTCATAATGGCAACAAACTAAAGGTCTCTCGCTAATTGGAAGGACCCCCCCACCCCTTGTATCTATTGGGCTCCCAACTTCCCCACCAACCTGTTCTCCAGCCATAACAAGATCTCAGGTGATTCCTGAATTGTCCTAGGGAAATTATTTGCAGCTGCTAGAGTTTATTCTCCCCTATGACTATCACAGCCCTGTGATTGCTTTCCTTTCTTCAACTTTCCTGCACACGTGTACATGCATACATGGACATAAGCACACACACGCGCAAGGGTGTCCACACAGAGGCACGCACACACTCAGGCACTGATGGCCAATGAGCTGTCGTGAAGTCAGATTTAGGGTGCCTGACTTCCGCACCAGGATACACACTCCTCTTGCCTCCCCAGGAGCAGTTCTGGTTTCAACAGCCAGTTCCCCAATTCTCTCCCCCCACAGTTCTGTCCTTCTTTCTCTGGGGGACTCACAATAGTGAGTCAAGTTATAAAATCTTATCATCTTCATCTTTTCAAAAGACAGCCCCAACAGGACAAGTATGATAAGGGCCAAGGAATACCTCAGTTTCTATGCTCACATGACCCAAGTGGGCTTAGAATTCTGGGCCTGAGAATCAGGAACGCAGAACATTGGCCTTTTTGATCTCTCTGTTCATGAGACGGAAGACTGTGTATCCCGCTAGCTAGAGGATTATGACAATGTCTAATGTCCACCCAGCACGTTGAGTTTCTCTCCAAAGCTACCAGCACTGTCTTATGGGGGATAGGATGAGGCATTTTGCCAGTACATATGAAACGTGTTCAGAACATTAACTCTTTCATCCATTGTTTCAGAAATCCTGAAGCCCTCTCGCCACTGAATACCATGGCTGCGAGTGTACACTTCGGTCTGAGGCAAAAGCATGCCTGTTACAAAAACGTCATGAACTTCACTGGCTGGAGGTTTCGTGTTTTCTGTTGGCATGAGGTTCAGGAGAAGCTGGAGGGGGCACACAATACTGGTTCATGCTGAGTCTCACCTTTACTTTCCCCGAAACACAGCTGAAACTGAGTTTTGCTCGATTTCCATCTGAAACCATAATTCACCTCAAATTCACTTGAAATGGCCCCCTACCTAGTTTACTTGAGGCAGGTTCACTTCGAGTTTTGTGATTTCCAGCAAACCTCCCAGTGACCTTGGCCTGAATTTGAGGTTTTGATGCAAAGTTTGGAGCTTTCCTTCAGGAGCTTCACAAGATCCTTGGCTATCTCCGGCCGCGATCTGAAATCCCATCAGACTCACTTCAGACCATATGGAGAAAAGACAGAGACCTCCAGGGCTCTCACTCACTCTCCACGCATTCATGCCAATGTTCCTGTATCCTCAGCAGACCTCCCTAGATTGCTACAGGGAATGCTTTTTTCTTTTTCTTAAAGAGGAAAAAAAAATAAAAGGAAAAGGAAAAGAAGACATTGGATATTAGTCTTAGTGGCTGCTAGAAATGAACTGGTCAAAAAGACTATCAATTCCTTGACACTCTGTTACATATGTGGAAGGATTGTTTCCAAAGTATTTGCTTTTACTACCCTCAACAGACATGTTTGCTGCTCTTGAGTCCAATAACCGCCCCCAAGGGTATACTATATTAAGATCTTAAACTATTATTCCAATTATATTGGTAACTTTGCAAGAAGGTTCATTATGTAATATCAATTAGAAAAGTCACAAAAATTCTAGCGGGTCCTTGAAAATACTTTTCTTGAATGGTGTAGGTATTTGTAACAAGTGAGACCACATAAAGTTGTATATTTTAAAGTCTGGGACTTAAACCGTTGATTTTCCCTGGGCTAGTTATTGTCCCAAGGTGAGAATCCATTTCCATTACCAGTTCGTTCTCATTTATGCTGAAATGAGTCTCATTTTTATGGTGAACTATATTTTGTTGCTGCTTTCAGTATAGGTAACAGCAGACCATAAGATGAAATGGAGCAAACCCACATAAAATAGAGAAACTTCTATTCGTTTTGACAATGAGGAGAAATTCCCATTTCCCTTGGTGAATAATGCAAATGAAGGCTTTTTCTCAGTTGATAGTACTCTGGGAGGCATCTGGTCGCAAAGTATTGGGTTTTTCCAGAGACCAGTGCTTTACGACTGATTTCCAAGTTATTTCTCAAATCCTCAGGAAACAGATTAGCTTTGCAGCTTCGCTTTATTTATTAAAACATATCAGAAATCAAAGTGAGTTTGAACTGGGAAAATGTCTGAATTGAAGATTATTTGTAAAGAAATGCATCTGGATTCCTTTTAAGGATATATGGTCATTGAAACATAGCTAATAAAATTTCTAAGCCAAATCCTTTGAAGGAAACTCTTTCATGAATAGATGAGACAGCTGAGAATAAATTATAATCAGCAAGTCAATTGTTTCTAATAAGTGAGCTCTGAAAAATGTTTGTTCCTTTAAGATTTGAGATTCTCCTTGAGTCCACTTTTCACTATTAATTTTCTGGGTACGCTTTTTGCTCATAGAGAATGGCAGACGTATGCTCCAATCCAACTTCTGAACCCGGGAGGCTTGTGGGAAACTGCAGACACTACCCAACCCGTAGGCTGCTGCCTTGCTGGCCAGTTCAACTCTCATGGCTCACCACGTTGTGTTCTCTTCTGTTGCCCTCGCATCCCAGACCAGTGATTGTACTTTCCCTCGACTACATGTTCTCTGGACCTCAGTGGGCTTGTTTTCCCAACCCCAGATCCCCACCCAGCTTAAAACCTTCTCATCCAACTTTCTTTCCTCTTCCCCAGAGTTCAGTGGCCAAGAAGAATCCAGCCAATGTTCTCTACCTCCATCCCTCTCCGTTTCCTCTGGCAGAATGCTGGGTGAGGAACTCAGTCGTTGACCCAGCCCTGGTCTCCCAGGGAGTCTCTTCACCCTAACCACCCTCCTCTGTCAATCAGTCCCTCAGAGCACTGGGGATTTAGCTATCTCTGATCCCACCAGCCCTCTGCTCCCCCCATGGCCTCTAACACACAGCTCCTGTCCCTGCCCTTCACCATGTGGGTTCCTGCTCCCTCTTGGTGAGCCTCACACTTCAACCCATCAGATGGTTTGCCGTTTGCCGACCAGCACTGTCGGCAGTTCGCTGAACACACACACTGTCGGTTCTCCAGGCCCTTTACATATTCTCATGCCATTCTCCCATTTTCTTCTCAAAATCCCATCCGTCCTTCAGAGTTGAAAACAAATATTGAAATTTCCTTGCAGGCCTGTCACAAAGGGAAGCACGAACCATATTTAGAAGGACAGGATCGTCCAGTGTCTTTCGACATGTGGGTGCCACATACATATACACATCTTGTACACCCAAAGCACTCGCCAGTTAACAAAGAACGTTCTCTCATTCCAGCTGCATCCCGAACTCATGAGATGCGCAGTATGGACGGGGGACAGATGAAGACGTTAGATCTGGGGACGCTGCGTGAGTTACGGAGCGTCCTCCAGCTGGCAGGCGACAGAAGCAAGTTTCACACTCAGACCTTGTGGCGACAACTCCCGGGTCTCCCCCAGCTGATCCCAGTGACCTCCATGCTCATGGGACGGCAATGTGGATGAAGTGATGGCTGTACCAGATGGGAAAAGAGGTAAGGCCACGAGGGTCATGGGAGGCTTCTGAGAAGGGCAGTGACATGATCAAAGCCCCGCTGCGGGAAGATTGATCTGGCAGTGCTGCACGGAGGGGATGGGAGCAACAAGGCCTGGCTGGAAACCAGCAGGGCTTCGGACCTCCTGTGGCTTTGTTGATCCTCCTATAGGCCGCTGCGCTGCGAGCTGGTTATTTATTTGTTTATTTACTCCCTTCCTATGAATACTCTGCTTCCCAGCACAACGGATTCAGGGTGGCTTTAACCTGCTTTATATTTCATGAGATGAATACAACAGCTAGGGCTTAGCTCCTCTGCACGAGGTCAAGTCTTGAGCGTCAAAAGCCTGTATCTTGCACCTTCCGACTACCCGTGTGCTTGACACAGGGCCACGCTGACTGTTGGGAACCCAGGGAATAAATACAAGTGAATGAAAGGACATGCGAGGGATTGCGGCTGAAGACGGGGCGGGGGAGGGGACGTGATTCCATCAGTCCACAGCATTTGATGTTTCAAAATCATCTGTAACCACCAGCAGGGTGAGGCTGAGCTGTGTGATTTGACATGGTGAGAGGACTGTGACACTCTGTTAAGCAAATTGCAGAACATACACGTGTGTATATAAAAAAAAAAAAAAACACAGTGTGTGTGTGTGTGTGTGTGTGTGTGTGTGTGTTTGTGTGTGTGTGAGTGTTGCTCACTAGAACTACGAACTGCTAATTGCCTCTGGGAGAAGTAATGGGATTGGGAAAGAGTCAGTTAGACTTTCATATTCCATTTCATATTTGTATCTGGAGTTTATATAATCCTGGGCTGTTTTGTGCGTATTGGAAGACATCCTTTACAGTGAGTTTGCATGACTTTTGTGTGTCCAGAGAATTTGGTAATGCAAACCATGTCTAACTGAAGGCTAATACTGTAGTTTCACGTCGTCTAGCCGCCTTAGCTAGGGTTTCAAAGAACCGTTTCGTCTCTCCCACATGCTGAATGTCTTCATTTAACTTAATCCTGGAGGTTCTTTTCAGTTTGTGATCAAACCCACCTCTGAGTCCAACTTCCTTCCCTGTGTTGCCTACCCCTCTCCCCCAGGGGGGCCACAAAAGATGCCCCACACATGGTCTCCTGGTTTTCTTTTTTTGTCTTGCCTTTTCTAGGACTTTGAACGGCCTGCTCTGGTCCCTCCTGGTTTGACTCTCCTCCTGCTTGGGACCATCTACTTGCATCCTGCCCAGCTGCTTCCCACAACCTCACCAAGGGAGCACCATAATATTGTAAACACAGTTGAGAGTGCAGAGGCATTAATAACAAAGCAGGACAAATGTCAAGCCTATCTGAGAGGTGGCCAGAGTCCTGAGGTCTTTGGGTACTGGTGGTAACCATGCTTTATGATTCAGCTGTGTAATGCATCGTCCTGACCAACTGCTTTTGACAGAGTTTTATTATTGTGATAAATAGTGTGGTTAAAAGAGCCAAGCGCGGTTCCCGCTCAGGTTGCTCTGTCTTTATTATACCGGGACGCCCGTGGTTCCTAGAGGGGCTTACCGTCTGCTGTACTGACTCTCCAAGGAAAGCGCGTAGAGCCCTTAAAATGATGACATAGTGTGATTCGAGAAGATTTAAGCTCTTATTTATCAATTTCTATACAAGTAATCCCAACCGCTTGAAATGTATAAAGATTTTATTTCATGTTCTATTAAAATAGATCTGTAGCACTTCCTCTAATTTAATGATTCAGGTGCATACAATATTAAAACATTGGAAGTCAGACATCTGTGTATGAGCTTATTGTTACTGTATATATATGTTACAAACATATCAAGTTGTTTGATGAAAACTTACGTCTCTGGATTTCATTTTACTTCGAGGAATGAAATTTGAAACAACTCTGAGATTATTTAAGTAGATTATTTAAAGCATAACATTGTGCAACTTGTTTTGTTTTTTTTAAATATTTAAAGGCCCATGAGTTGTTTGACCCTACAACCAGAGACTTTTCTAACTTGGTCTGATACTCATTAACAGCTGTTCCTTCCTTATAAACAGAAGAAACAGATAGGGATGCGGAGCAGAGAGGTCTAACTCCTTACAAATCTGATGCTTCTCTTCCCCTCCCCACCCCCTCTCTTTTTCATATGGTGACCAGTTAACCTTTTTATGGGATTCCTTAACTGTCAGTTAAGAGGGAAATTAAATTTGGAAATCTTCCCTTTTTGGACAATCTCAAGGGTTTGTAGAACTGTATGTGATGAGAGACCTTGTTTATCCTACGGGAATAACCTTAAGTCTTTGGAGCTTGTTTGTTTCCTTGATTAGTTGAAAACTTTCACAGGTCAAGCAGGCTGTTTAAAGAATGAAAGATCTAATTCCAGGGCAAAGCCCACTGTATTTATGAATGAATGGAAAGTTGATTGAGGAAAAGGGCAGGGTGTGTGTTTTTTTGTTGTTAACTTAAGTGGAGCTGATAAGCAAAGAAGTAAAAAACATTATTGAATTCCCAAGTATAGATGCAGTGAACAGCATAGTTAATAATATAGTAACAGCTTTGCATGGTGACAGATAGTAGCTAGATGTATTGTGGTAATTGCTTGGTAATGTATATAAATCCCAAATCACTATGTTGTTCACTGAAACTAATATAATATTGTATGTCAAATATAATTTAAAAAAATTTTTTTCAGATATGTTTCTCACCTTATCTAGATTTCTTTCCCAAGATCAGATTTGTGTTTTGTTTGTTTTTTAAAACATATTTTAGTATACGAATTTCTTCCCTAGAAAAGCTTTCATGGATATGAATATAGTAACAGAGCTGATCAAATGTTGAACATTCACACTTAAGCTTAGTAAGATAGTCATCCGTCCTGTTACACATTCCTTAATGTTATACAATTCGTTCTCAGATGAATGATTTCTCTTTTACTAGATGTGTCATTATGTAAAATCTGAAGGTTCTAAGGGAAGGTAAGTTGCAAAACTGGAGAACTGACTTTGTAATGTTCGATGAACCTCTGCTTTGTTTCCATTTTTAGTTTGGTTTTGGTTTTCTAAGAATTTACACATTTGTTTTTAGAAATTATTTCAAACTCCCATTAATTCTCAAAATGAAAGCTTAAACTATAGAATTGTTTTAAGGTTTTAACTTGATTGTTCCTTCTCACCTAGAAAAGGGCAAGAATTTGCCCCCAACTAAGCCAAATTTATGGAAAAGCTTAAAAAAAATGGTGAATGTTTTGTGTATGCAGTGATGTCCAGAGCGTTATGACCTTTTCTGCCTTCAAGTTCTATAATATGAAATGTTCATGCCATTGTTCTAGAAACACCAATCTTATTTTTCTCAGGCTCTTTTCATTCATTTTTTTTTTTTTTGCAAGGAAGTTGGGGATGTGATAATATACAGGGGTTCATGCTTTAGTGAGAGTTCAGAAATGGATTACAAATAAAAGCAGTTCAATGTTCTCATCTGTAGAAATAGACAGGAAGTTCATGGTTTATGAAGGAAAGAAGCAACAACGTGCTTACCTTATAAGACAGTGAAGAACAGCAGGGGATTGAAAATATACACACATGAAAATGTTAAGACAGTTGTAAGAAGACAGCTTCAACAACAAATTTCATAAGGATTAAATGTGAGAGCCCATTGAACATTCTCCTTTTTGTGACTTGGTCCTTAAATTACAGAGCATCGTTCTCATAGACTTTGTATTTTAAGCTCATCTCTGCGGCTGACATGGAGTGATCCAAAATTAGCTCTTGGATTCATGTTACTTAGTCATAATCTCTTGGCTGCTTTCAGAATTTAGGAAAGATAAAGTTTGCGGTCACACACACAGACACACACCTCTAATACTTATATTTTCCAAAGTAACACTGATATTCAAATGTTCTTTCTGTCTTTCTTTCTTTTTTTTTTTTTTTTTTTTGGATCCAGAGCTGTGGATCACACCTATTCCCAAAAGATCTGTTAAGCCCTATAAAGTTTTCCAACCATCTCTGTCTTGTCTCTTAGCCTTTCAATCTGGTCCTCATATGTTAATTTTGGCCTTCCTCTAGTCAGGCTTCCTGTCATGGCATCCAGATAGAAAGAATAATATGGAAAAGTGGAAAGTTAAGAGATGGAAATGTCAACAGATAGGAAGGAATGGAAACGAAAGATTAAGACAATTCCGTACTACAAAGGCAGAGAAAAAGAGGGAGAATCTGGGAAGGTTAATTATATTGGGCCTGTAAAACATTTGAGCTTTTCAGAGAAAGCTGGGAAATGAGGAACTGGTCAGCAAATGGAGAAAGAAGTTACAGTTCACCCTCAGAGACCAAGAAGCTCTACTGTGACTTGGGAATTCTGCCTAAGGACCAGCTGTGGATTTCTTCTGCTCAGGAGCCCCAGGACACACTTCACCTCAGGACATTTCTTGGTTGTCTAAAAGCTTAGAGCTTGCGGCACCTGGGTGGCTCAATGGATTAAGCATCTGACTTCTGATTTTGGCTCAGTCGTGATCTCATGGTCCTGAGATCAAGCCCCACTCAGGCTGGGCACTCAGTGGGGAGTCGGCTTGAGATTCTCTCTCCCTGTCCCTCTGCCCCTCCCACTGCTCAGCAAACCCCCCCCAAAATAAATAAACAAATCTTTAAAAAAAAAAAACTTGAAACTTAACAGAATGGTGACATGGGAATCCTCAAGGAAGATATTCCTCTTCTTCCTAGGACTAGCCATCTGCATTGTAGGATCACGCTGCATTCCCCCAAAGCATCCTAAGGTCTCTTTTTTCAGCTATGAGTCAGGATCTGAGGGTCCCAAGGAGAATGAGTGACCCTTGGTTATGGAGTTTCTTCTGAGATCTTTCTGATGCTCCCAAGGTGATTCCAGATAGCCTGGTCTAAGTTTAGTAGGCTGATCGTATATTGTTTGCTCACGGCAGACACAATTTCCAACTGTTATCCCAGCTTCATTAGTAAGAGCACATCTATCAGTCTCGAAAGACATGGATGAAAAATTCCAGTCATCTTAAAGTTTAGGCTCTGGGATCTCTAGGAGACCAAATGATCTATCAGCCTTTCTGAGTTTGAAGGAGTACAAGCCAGAATAGCTCAGAAGTAACAGAGGACATAAGCTGTCTGAAATTTCCTTGAAGGCAGGGAAGTGAAGATGCTGTTCATAAGCTAGCTTAATTCCGTGGTCTCAACATACAAACACAACTAGCATATCTGGCTATAGAAGGAAGGTAATACATTTAGCTCTTGAGGCAAGTTTCTCAGATTTGGGAGACATGCATCTTATTTTGTGGAACTTTTCCAAAATGAGGATTTCTGAAACCCACCCTTGGAATTTTGACTCATTTGGTCAGTGTTGAATTACTGGGACCCACCACAGGAAATTCTGATGTTTACCTTTAAAAATGAATTTGTTCGTTAAGGCTCTATCCATAGGGGTAGGTCTAGTATATTCATTTAGTTTCTCAAAAGAATAAAATTAATCAAAATTTAAAAGCCTAGGGGCGCCTGGGTGGCTCAGTGGGTTAAAGCCTCTGCCTTCCACTGGGGTCATGATCCCAGGGTCCTGGGATCGAGCCCCGCATCGGGCTCTCTGCTCAGCGGGGAGCCTGCTTCCTCCTCTCTCTCTCTCTGCCTGCCGCTCTGCCTACTTGTGATCTCTGTCAAATAAACAAATAAAATCTTAAAAAAAAAAAATTTTAAAGCCTAGCAAGAAAAAGCAAGCATGAGCTTGATCCTTTGGAAAAAGTCAATCAAATACAGCAGTAAAAAAATGCAGAAAGTCATCACCCATAATATAAATTTGTAGGGAGTTTCTCTTAATGATTGCCTTTTTAAAACATGATGAAACATGATGGAAGTACATCATGGTATCAGTTGGTCATGACAACTTGTGAGATAGGAACTATTATAACAGTTGAAGAAAATAAGGTTCAGAAAGTTTATTTAGTCAGGCCAAACTAGTACGTGACTAGTCTTATGAAAATGCAAATAAATTATAGGAATACAAGAAAAAATTACAAAGGAAAAATCCATTATTGAAATAATACCTTAATGAAATACACCTGGATGTGTTTTATTTCTAGGTCTTCATAGTGAACAACCAGAAGGACCCTCGAATCCTGCTTTCTTCCTCAGCTAGTCAAGAAATTTCTAACATTGAGTAGGTATTTGAAATATAGTCTTGAAGGAATTGCTCAGTGGCTTGTTACTATTCAATAACATCACGTTCAAGAAAGTTTTCAGGGGGTACCTGGGTGGCTCAGTGGGTTAAGCCTCTGCCTTTGGGCTCAGGTCATGATCTCAGGGCGCTGGGATCAAGCCCCACATCGGGATCTCTGCTCAGCAGGGAGCCTGTTCCCCCCCCCGCCCCCCCCACCGCCTGCCTCTCTGCCTACTTGTGATCTCTGTCTGTCAAATAAATAAATAAAATCTTAAAAAAAAAAAAAAAGAAAGTGTTCAGGTACTAATGTCCATCCCTCCCAGTGCCCCTGAAGTCTCATTCCTTTCTCTTGAATCTTCCAGTATCTCCCAACTCCAGGATTCTAAAGGTATCACTTAGATCACTGAACGTTAGCAATCCTAGACTTTGCTTACCAGGATCATAAAGTCAGTAACTTTAATATTTTTGATTAATGTAATTTAAATTTCTATTTCTGGTAGCTCTCTCTTCTGAAATACTTCAAATTCTCATATTGTTCTTTGAAACATGGGGGCAAATTTGACTTTTGGTCTAATGGTAACAACCTCATGCCACAGTTTCTTCAAGGCTATTAATAACTACAGGTGCTAAGCTGTCCTCTCCAAAACAACACTGTTGCAGTGATGTCTCTGAATTTTCTTACTTCTCTTACTAGGAAACATATTTTTGGTTAAATTAGTGCCTAGAAAAAGAATACCCGGACAGTGTACATGGTGTTGCTTGCACATCTCCTCTGGTTGCAGGAAATTTTGACAAGTTTTACTATTGTACTTTATTCGTTATAAGAAAGATAGGGCTACACTTTATTATCATATTTATATTGTTCTTCAAGAACCAAAATTTCTTTAGTTTGTTCCTTCCTCTTTTCCAATTCTTCACCCCTACCCTAAGTCCAGCTCACCATATAGGTAAGATTCCAGTTTCTGAGAGAAAGTGAAATGCCAGCTAAATTTAAAATTTTTCTTTTCACCTACTTCTGTGATATGTAACACCTTACTTAAGTTATTAATCTTACACTTTTAAACAATTTCCTTGTCGATGAGGTTTTACTTGGAATGTAAAGGATTGAGTTGCTGTGTTTCTTTTTTATCAGCAAAATGCTTATTAATCATTTTGATCTCAGATATACATGGCTCTGTTAAAACTCGAAATCATTACATACAGCATTGAATAAACTACACAGAGCATTTTTTGATAAAATGAAAAATAAATTACAATTTATTTTTCTTCATTAGGTGAGACATATTTTTCTAAGTTTTGACTTATAAGATTATATCCCTTGTTTTGTTTTGGTTTGGTTTGGTTTTTTGCTCACATCCGTAATAATAGGCAAAATTGCTTTTAATAGATGGGACACATGCAGTTTAAATTCTCTCATGGTCTAAGAATCCAACAACCTTTAAGACATCTTTAAAAATCAAAAAGTATGATTCAAGTTCACTTTGAGTTAGCATTTTTTTCTCTGTGGGCAACATTTGCTACTGAAAAAAAAATCTTGACCGTGTATATACCCAGTAGAATGATCAATAATCGTGTTCATAATGTTAATGCAACTGTACAGTTAAATGACGGAGACAATTAGCTCACACCATTTTGGTTTATTTATTTAGCAGTGAGCATTGTTTAACACGTCAGTCCCGAGAAACAAAAACAGCCATGAAGAGGCTTAACATTACTAATAAAACAATCAGTATCAAAATATTTTATGGAACAATTTGTCTGTATTCATATACTAATCTGTCAAGTCTATGATTTGCTTATTATGTGAATTAACTCCGTAATCGCTCCGAGATTGGATTCAGTGACACCGTTTAACTGCTCCGGAGTCAGGGGCTTTTACTGGGCATTTTAAGGAAAGGAGCTGTCAGGCTAATCCGAGGACATTTGAGGAAAGCCAATAAACTGTCACAACCTCGCAACAAGTTAGGTTGCTCGTGGTTTGGGAGAGATTTTAACACACTTCTCTCCTACTCTCCACTTCCACTCCAGCCCCGCCCTCTTCAATTTTTTTTTTTTTCTTAACCATATTAATTTTAAATGCTAATGTCAGCTCCAAACTCGCCTGTAATTGGTGAAAGTCTAATCGCCCGGCCGGAGCTGTGGCTGAGCCGCACACTTGCCGGGCAGGGAGAGGGGACGTCCGCCCGGAGGGAGAAATTTAAAAACCCTTCGCTCCGCCCCAGGAGCGAGCCCTGGCGCGCCGCAGACGCCGGAGCCCACGCCATCTGGGGGACACCCATGGTGGACTCCCGGAAGGCGACTTCGGGGGTGCAGCCACCTCTGTCTTGGGCACCGAGGACGCGTCCGCACTCTTCCAGCGCTGCCCTCGGGATGCAGACGTTTGCTCCCCCGGGGGGCAGTTTTCGCGCCCCAGCCGGCGGGGGTCCCGGGCAGTGGGCCGGCCACTGGCTGCAGGAGGCCTGCAGTGGCCGAGCCCAGAGCGCGGGGAGGGGTGATGTGGGGTGTAGGGGGGCGCCAAGGCCGTTCCGGCGGCGCGTCCGGATTCCCGGCGGCGGCGAGGACGCGGGGGCCCAGACGCGCAGCGGAGCCAGTCCCGGGGACAGTGTGCGGGGTCTCCCCGAGCCTCAGCTCTGTCTGGCACTGGGTGGGATGGTGAGGGGGCCGCGGCAGGCTGCTAACTGCGACTCCGCAGGAAGGGGAGAAAGAAACACAAAAGCCTTAGTTTAAAAGAGCAAGAGCGGAGCAGTGGGTCATCCGGGACACCTAAGGAATATGAATGAACTGCAGCTTCTACCCACCCACAAACATAACATCATGTATACGTGCTTGCAGGTTAGCTTGTCAGACTTTCCTTTATAAATTCTGTCTCCCCCACCTCAACCCCTCCCCTTTCCCTCCCACCCCCATCCCCAGTGGCAAGGATTCAGCCAGTAGATTTAAAACAAAGAAACAAAACCAAAAAAATTTTTATAGCAGATTTCTATTTAGTTTTTCTTCTTAATTATCCCTGGTAGGAAAATCACAAATGGCACACCATACAAATTGGTGTTTAAACCGAATCTTCTAGGAATGTGTTCCAAACTCTGTCAATTCCATCATTCCAGAGAAATATTCCAGAATGTGCCTAGAAATTTTGGAAAGTGAATTTAAGGATGGAGATAATTTTGGAAAGGAACAGAAAGGACCTCCTGAGACACACCCATTTACTTATCAGAAACTTTATGGCTGATCATAATTGGAGAACAAAGCAATGCAAAGAATGTCACATGCTCCTTACATCTTGGTATCCTGTCTGGGCAAATATCCACAGTTTGACACTGCAGAGAAAGGGACAGCAGATTCCCAAGAGTAAATAACACATGCAAAGGAACCTTTGAAAGAACATCATTCAGTTAGTGAGTGAGTAAGTGAATGAGTTATTTTTCATTCAATGAATATTTGAACAAACTTCTGGTAGGAAGGGCAGGAAAGAATTGGAAAAGGAGTAGACTATGAATAAATTCAGGGCTCCCACCCTCACAGATCAGCCAGTCTGGTGAGAGGAGACAGGAAAAAAGTTGAAACAATCCAAGAGGTAGAAAGTGTAAATGCCTCAAGATAGGATCTAAATAAAGTCCTGGGAATTCTGTGGAGCGGGGATCCCTCCCAGCGGAAGGACTGCCCGTTATTAAGCTAACTCTAGAAGAACTTCAGCTCTGTCTTGGGATCCACATGAAGTGAAGGAATTCTCTAGAGGTCATTTCCCCATAAGAGGGTGCTTGGTATGGATTTAGCATACTGCCTCTTCTAGAACCTTCAGTATGTTTCCTTCCATGAGCCTTAAATCATTACTCTCTTCATTTTTAAGTTTCTTAAGCACTCATTTTTGGGGTCAATTCCTCTAAATTGAGGCTGAGCTGAGGTGACACAATCAAAGGGAGTTAAAAGTTATGAGCTAAGTATGTTGTACTTATTACTTCTTTCTAAAAAGGACATGGGTGGTCCATGACTAAAAACATCCCATTTCAAATAAATTGGTAAAATCAAAATAGGAAACCAAAAAAGAAAAAAAGTGGAAACTTGAAATAAAGCAACCCTAAGAGTTAACATGATTAGTGAGATCAAGCTTCAGATTTGGCTCTGAGCTGCTTAGCACTCAAGATAAAGACATCAATCTTGCTGTTGAGAAGTGCAAAAAATGCCCATTTTCTTTTTTTTTTTTAATTTTTAAAAAGATTTCATTTATTTATTCGAGAGAGGCAGAGGCAGAGAGAGAAACAGGTTCCTCATGGAGCAGGGAACCTGATGCAGGACTTGATCCCAGGACCCTGAGATCAGGACCAGAGCTGACGGTAGACACCTATCCCAGTGAGCCACCCAGGCGTCCCGAGAATGCCCTTTTTCAAATGAAACTAAATTATAAAAGAAATACACCATGCAGACTATCCTAAAGGGCAAAGAGGGATGTAACAGATAAGAGAACTTTCATAGAAGAAGAAAAGGGGGATATCACAGTCCTGTTTTCTGTAATAACTTCCCATAAAAATAAAGACCTGGGTAAAGATGAGTCTTTGCAGACTAAACTAATATAATTCAGTGTTTGGGGGCTCACCTTGAACACTAAGTAATATATCCACTAGGAAGTCTTCTCTACATAGCACTCCTCTCAGTTGGAGCCAAATAATTTAAAATTAAGATTATTCTCTTTGGCAGGAGTCCAGAATGTTGGTATTACTTTGGACCATAGAGTACAGATTTACGGGGTTTGAATAACAACTGCGCAAATGCTAAGTTTGTCATCCGTCTACTAAAGGGGCAGAAGCAAATCCGTGTATTCACACCAGTGAAGACCACCCGAGTTTTCCTCATAGTAGGCTGTGGGGCATCTCGAGGGTGAGCCAAAATTTTCCTTAGGAAGTTGCTTTGAATGTGCTCCAACACTTGAACAAATGTTTAATTGAGTCCCTAGAGCTCTACACTGTTTTGGCATGGAAAATATTTCAAAGCTGGTGTTTCCTAATCACCCACAGTGGCTGGAGGAAAACATCAGTGGGACTGCCCAACTGCTCTGACCAAGGGACGAAGTTTTCTGATAGAACTTCAGGATGAGCTCCTTGCAAAATGAAACTGAATGAATTAGAATAGCTCCCAAATGCAATGGCTTTAATTTCATCAAAGCAAAGCCATTATTTTGGACAGCTGTTAGATACTGTAACTAGCTTGTTTTGTTTTGTTTTTTTGGGTTTTGTTTTTGAGGCCACTTTTGGTTCGCGATAATAAAACAATGTCATCAGACCAGAAGAGGATATTTATCTTTCTATTTACTATGGCCGGGGGGGCTTTTAAACAAGAAGGGAGCTCATCCTGTTTTATGTCCCTCAAATGATTGTTATCTGATCCATTAGGAGACTGTTTCTGCTTGTCTTGATCCTTATAGGAGCTGTTGGAATGGAGAATTTTTTTTTATTGCGGTAAAATATACTGAACATAAAATTTACCATTTAACTGTGTTTAAGTGCATAGCTCAGTGGTATTAAGTACATTCATGTTGTTGTACAGTTATCTCCATTCATCTCCAGACATTTTTCATCTTCTTCAACTGAAATTCTGGTTTATTCTTTAACTCCCAACCTCTGGCAACCACCATTCTACTTTCTCTATGAATCTGACTTTTTTAGGTAGCTCATAGAAGTGGAATCATACAGTATTTGTCCTGTCATGACTGACTTTTTTCACTTAGCATAATGTCTTCAAGGAGAATTTTTTTAAGAGAATATTATTAACCAAGAATCTATGTTGAAATCATGCACGGCACTGCATAACCAGTTCCTATCCACATAATGAAGAGTTGGTGAAACTTGCAAGCTGTCTTAATTGTTCTAAGCAGTTTTCTCTCCAAAGCAATAGACAACGTGTCCTTGAACATTAAGAGAGAGTAGCTATGTCTGTAACCTACTGACTCCTTAGGTAAAACGTCAGGCTGAAAGCCTCAGAGATTTAAAAAAGAAAGAAAGAAAGAAAGAAAAACTTTGAGGGAAATGATGCAAAAATACATTGGGTTTACAATTTGTGAGATTCAGGATTTACTGATAGATCGATATGAGTATAAACAGACAGGATCCTACCAGATGGGTTGTTTGAAAGAAATGATTTGGTAAAGATGGCCCCCATTGATTGAGTCCTGGTTAGGACAGACCAGAAGTCCCTTCCGATAGTGTTGCAGTGATAGTGCTTCAATGATCTATTGTTGTGAACAAATATATCTCTCAAGCCCAACAGCTTAAAACAACCATTTTACTGGACTTTAGGGACGGGTCAGCCGGGCAGTTCTCTCGTAGGGCTTCTCATGTGGTTGCCCTAAGATGTCAGGTGGGACATCCAACACAAACGGATAGCTGATACTGGCTTTTGGTTAGGAGCTCAGCCAGGGCTGTCAACAGAGTGACTGCACGTGGCCTCTTCTGCATCTCAGGGTACTCAGACTTCTTGCACAGCAACTGATTTAACCTAGAGCACACATTCTAGGAGGGTCAGAGAGAAGCTTCATGATTTGTTTATGATTTAGCTTTGGAAGTTTTAGAGCAACACTTCTGCCATACTCTATTGGTCAAAATAAAGTTGTCCAGATTTGCATGGAGCAAATACACATTCCACCTCTCAATGGGAAGAGTGGGAGGATTTGTGGCAATTTTTAAAATAACTGCTACCTGTGGCAAAACATGTTAACACAGTTATAATCAGTGTTAATCTGTCTTGCTGTGGCAGGAGTATCTTCTAGGACCTTACCCAAGAGGTATCAAGAATCTACAAAATTTTATATAGCTGTTCTGTGACTTTAATAACCCTTTCTCCTTTTTCCTGTCTTAAAAAAAAAAAAATGTGATGGCTGCAGCTCCAGCATCCATCATGGACCATGAGGCAGTTGTGGGAATGGAAGTTACTTAATATGAATGTTGGAACAGAAAGGTAAAATGGGTCATTGATGGTTATGGAGCCCCATCCCTGACCTGGACTGCCTTTGCAAGAGAAAAAAAAAAGAGTTCTGTCTTGTGTTAACAAGTTATTCCTGGTCTCTGGGAGCTGAAAGCAATTCCTAAATGCTACACCTTCCAAATGCTCTAAGTAGCCAATTAAGTTAGGAGTCTAGAGATACTTGGGAAAAGCTAAGCTAAAGATTAGGATGGTAAAGAAATAGTCATTTGCAATGAAAATTTATCCATTTCAACAGCAAAATGGACTCTTAAGTATCTAAGCTATCATCCAATAGTTACTCATTGAGTACTCAATGTGTGGATAAAAGACAGGTAAATGAAAAATTACAATTATGCAAAAATAGAAATATGTGTAATTTACTGTGGTTGGACAGCTAATGAAGCAATTCATTAAGGCCGATGGAAGAGTGAAGTTTCAAGATGGAGTGACATTTGGGTTGGGTCTTGAAAGATGAGTAGGAGTTTACAAGGTGAGTAAGAAAGAAGTGGAAGAACATTCCTGACAGATGAGATAGCGTATGCCAAAGCATGGAGGCGTGAAATGGGCCAGTGTGTTGTAAGCCTTAATAGTCTGGTGTTTCTGGAAAATACAGTTTTGAAGAGCTTGGATCCTTGAAGTCAGTCCAAGCCAGATTTGAATCCCAGCTCTGCTACTTGGTAGCTGGGTGGCCTTGGGCAATGGTTATTCAACACGAGACTGGCCCTCATGATGGAGATTGAGGGTGCCCCTGAAAGGAGAAAAGCAGATGTGGGTTTTTGAAAATCACTCTGATGGCAGCTCAGAGGATGGATGAAGACAGGTGCCAGTGAGGTCAGAGAGACAAGTTAGGACACAAGAAACATTTACTGAGCGCCTATTAGGTCCATACACTGAGCCACTGAGGATTCAGCAATGAACAAGGGCAAAATTTCTGCCTTTGTGTTTATGGGAAAACAGATAATAAGGAATAAAGCACATACATCTATAGTGTAAGTGCTGAAAAAATTGAGTAGAAAGTGAAAGGGTTGACTGTGATTTTGTGTAGGCTGATTAAAACAGGCATCTCAGGGGCACCTGGGTGGCTCAGTTGTTAGGCATCTGCCTTCGGTTGGTTTGGAGCCACTACGGGCTCCCTGCTTGGCGGGAAGCCTGCTTCTCCCTCTCCCACTTCCCCTGCTTGTGTTCCAACACACTCTGTCAAATAAATAAAATCTTATAAAAAAAAAAAAGAGGGCATGTCAGAAAGGGGACATTGCGTGGAGAACTGAATGTGTAAGGATAAATACATCATCCTAAGGGAAGGGTATGCTTCGCATGTTTAAGGAACAGCAAGAAGATCAATTCACCCAGAATAGAGCTGTAGGGGACCCAGTGTGATAAAGTTGATGGGAAACCGGTCCTGACTAACTGGAGGGGAAGTGGGAAGGAGAGGAAAGGATGGAGCTTACCACTTTGATGGGGTTTTATGATCTGTTGGATACGGGCCATGAGGAGAGGGAAGGAATCTCCTGTGATTGCCAGATTTCTGGATTGGGCAAATTTGTCACAGTGTCAGTGACGGAAAGAGGAAATACAGGAAGGGCACCACACAATGAAGTGGGTTTGGGACCTTTTGAGTTTGTGTGCTGATGGAAATCCCAGTAGTGATGCCTTCTAGATCTCTGTGTGTGTGTGTGTGTGTGTGTGTGTGTGTGTGTCTGTGTGTGTGATATCACACACACACATAATATGTATACACACACATACTACATATATATTACAGGAGGAAGATGTGGCCCTGAGACATTAATACTTTACTGAGATATTCATCTGCAGAGTTTAATCATTCCCTCATTCATTCATTCAACTTTTTTCAAGTTTTTGAGAGCCAAATCCTAAACTAGACCTTGGGCATATAAAACAGACATAATCCCCGCCCACCTGAAGCCTACAGGTGGACAGACAAAAAGCACATAAACAACAAAATAACATATAATTACAACTTGCAACATGATACAAAGGAAACAAACAGCATGTGGAGAGAGTATAGAATGTCTCAGGAGAAGGGCTCCCTGAGGTGACAGTCAAGTGGACACCTAAAGGCTAACCCCTGCAGAGTGTGAGGAAGAGCCTGTGTGAAGACTTGACAGGGAAGCCACGGAAGGT
This sequence comes from Lutra lutra, assembly GCF_902655055.1. Classification (NCBI taxonomy): domain Eukaryota; kingdom Metazoa; phylum Chordata; class Mammalia; order Carnivora; family Mustelidae; genus Lutra; species Lutra lutra. The sequence continues at coordinate 93,516,175 of NC_062285.1, forward strand.
AAAGGGGAAGAAGGCACCCACAATGAATTTGGAAAAGTAAGCAGAGGCTAGGTCATACAGGTCTTATAGGTCATTAACAAGAGTATGGACATTTGTAAGAAAAGCAGTGACAGGATACAGCGCATGGTTTTTCTTATTAAAAACAAAACAAAACAAACCATCTTGTGTATTTCCAGGCATGGGAGAGAGACTGGGGGGAGACCGGGAAGGAGAGATGACGAGGAGGTAAGGGCAAGGAGAAGCCACAGTTACCCAAGGCTATTGCAGCAATCCTGGGGGAAAATACAGCTTGGCTTAGGGTAGGACACGAAAGATAAAATTGGGATTTTTAAGATATATTTTGGAAGTAGAATGATTAGGATTTGGTGATGGATTAGGTAGGGGGAATAAAGAGGACGGAATTTTTAAAATGACAGGTTTCTGCCTTATTAGTTAGGTGCTAATGGAATTATGTTGATGAGAACACTGGTTGTATTTAACTAACCAATCTTAGTTGTATTTAACTAACAATATGAATTCAATAGAGCTGGTAAGGTAAAGAACACGGGTAAAGCTTTTATTTCAAGTCACATGCCCCATAAGGTATAGGGTTATTTGTTATTAATCCAACTGCCTATTGAATAAAAGAAAGTAACAGCTCTCCCCTCCCCAAAGTGATCTGTCCCTATATTTGCCAAATGATAAAAGAGAATTTAATTTTAAAAAAGTGGAAGGCACCTGACCAATTAAAGAAATGAGTATGCAGTCTAATTTCAAATATTCAAGAATTATCATTTCATAAACACTGTTAACACATTTCCTTTTTAATTTTAATGCCCATTTGCTATAGTACAATGAATTTGACAACTTTGTTAAGGTATGCTTACTGCTGCAAATCAAGCATATTTCATTAAACAAAGACATTGTGAAATAAACACCAAAAGAATCGACTGTCTTCAGGAGCAGAGAAAAGAAATCAGCTTTAAGTTCCCTGTAAAATAAAAGAGTGACAAGGACATGCTGTTCTCAACCAAAGGAACAAAGCAATTTTGTTGTGTGGTTAGTATTCTCATCTTCCAGAATTTAGAGGTAGATGGATGAGAGGAAAAAGGGAATTTAATTCAGATTTGGAAGTTGAACCATCTTTAGTTCAAATTTGAAATTTTAAAAAAGACCTAAAAGGAGGCGCTTCTCCACTACAAGACTTGCAGCCAAAAGCAACTTATTGGGCTGCAATACACTGTAATTAAAAAAATAATAAGAAGAAGAACACACCTTTACATGCCACTCTAAGAACACAGATTTGAGCTCTGACTCTGGAACAGAGACCAGAGGTCTCTAGAAATGCCTATTTTTAAAAAGAGATTTTATTCATTTATTTGAGACAAAGAGTATGAGGGGGGCAGAAGCAGAGGAAGAGGGAGAAGCAGATTCCCCACTGAGCAGGGAGCCCCATACTGCCACCAGGCTCCCTGAGACCACGATTTGAGCACAAGGCAGATACTTAACCACCACAGATAGAGCCACTCAGGCACCCTAGGAATGCCTGTGGAGTTTGAAGAAAACTGAAGATAATTTCTAAGTGTCTTCTACTGTCTATTTTGTTATCTTTCCTCCTTTCAATGTGTCCGTCTTTTTGTTTTTCCTGCTCAAAAATTTTCTGTGCAGTTTTTCCTCTATTTCAAAAGTGTTCTTAGCCACTAAATCTTAGGAATGCCAAACTGCCTTGCCGCCCAAGGTTCTACCTTGAACAAAGAGAACTTTCAAACGTAACATCGAACCGGCTGTGGGTTAAGATCCTTACATCTCTTCTTATTGTGTGTACTTTGCTGGGTGGGGTGAGTGCCCTATCCAACATCACGAACACAGACACACACACCCTCTCAGATGTAACTCCCACTCCTAGGTCAACAAATGTTTTAATAAGTCACTTTGAACAGACGCGACCTGTAGATTTATGTGATCAGTCTATCAGAAATAATTTGGGGTTGGGCAAGAAGACCGCCTTCCTCTCCAGGAGAGCCTTTATTGTGCACTCTCTAGTTAATGAGCCTCTCTCTTTCTGAGCCTCAAACCGGGCGCGCTATTATCTGTGTCTGCACGGCCGGAGCAAGAGAGATGAGAAGCAAACCTCCTGGGCCCCTGGAGCCATCAGGATTGAGCTTTCTCCCGGCCGGAGAGCAGGGCCAGAAGACCCCGGCCGGGTTTCTCCCCGGTTCCCCGGCTGGGCTACGGCGGGAGAAAAGTAATCGATTCTGTCCCGAGTGGTTGCGAGCCTAACACTTCCTGCGGTGATTTAAAATCCCGGCCGGAGGTTGCGAGCTTCCCATTGGCTCGGGGGCCGCCGCCGCGCAGTCTGGAGGGGCGGGGCCGGGCGCAGGGGCGGGGCGGGGCCGGACGGGGCCCAGTCGGGGCCCAGGGGTGGAAAACTGGAGGCCGCAGAGCCGAGCGGCCACCGCTGGCTGCCTCGCTCTCCGTTCTTGCGGGTCCCTCGTCTCACGGAGTTTTTTAAAGAAAAAGCGGATGCCAGTGACAAGTTAGTAGCTCTCGCCGCTCTCCTAGGTTAAACGGAACCTCCCTCCTAAGCCGAGTCCCCTTCCAGAGTAGAGACGGCGCCGGCCGCGGTACCCAGAGCCGTAGTGCTCGCGGCTCCCTGCGCCACCTCGTCGGCGCTCGCCCACACTCGTGGTTACAGACCCCCGCACCCCAAGCTGGTGTCCACAGTCCCCGACCCCTCCACACCCGGGACGCGGGGTCTTGAGCGCCTCTCCACCCGCCGGCGGACACCGCGGGTTCTCCAGCCCACCCACAGCCAGCGAACACTTTTCCACGCACCTAGCTGGAGCCCTGCCACACTCCAGCCTCCTCCCGCCAGTTCACGCCTGCCTTCTACTTCACACACTCACCCGGCCCCTTCCTTACACGCTCACCGCTCCCTCTTAGACTCACCCCAACCTCCCTCGCACACTCATCCCTGCCCGCTCCCGCACGCACACATTCCTGGCCCCTCCCTCACACACTCATCCCCGTCCCCCCCTCGCACCCTCACCCCTGCCCCCTCCTTCGCACACTCATCCCTGCCCGCTCCCGCACACACTCATTCCTGCCCCCTTCCTCGAACACTCCTCCCTGCCTGCTCCCGCACTCACTCATCCCCGCTCCCTCCCTCGCCCCCTCACCCCAGCCACCTCCCTCGCACACTTTACCCAGCCTCCTCGCTCACACACTCTCTGCAGCCTCGCACACATCCCCGCGTCGCGCTACCTGCTCTGTCACACGTGCACTCCGGTTCCTCCTCGCCCCCTCACGCCCGCTCCTCTCCCTCGCACCGCATCTCTCCCCGACACACGTGCACACTCATTCCGCAATCAGCACTAGGCACCAGCCCGCACCAGGCGCTGGACCCTCGCGCCGGCGATCGTGGGAACCGGACGGAGCCCCTCGGTCCCTGTCCCCCACGGTCATCCATCTCCCTCGCGGGCGGCTCGCTGAGACTTCAAAGGCGGCCAGGCGGCTGGAGGTCCGCCTCAGGCTCCTCCCGGCCGCGGCGCAGACTCGGAGGCCCGGGCAGCCGGCGGGCTCGGGGCCCCGGGCTGGGCTGCAGGCTGCGGGGCGGCCCACGGGACCAGCCAGGCCGGAGCCTCGGGCGCCCGGGGTCCCGGCAGCGCAGCGAGCGCAGTACCGCGGAGGCGCCTTGCTTCAGCCCCGCTTGTGAAACCTTTCCGATGAACGCGTGTTCCGGGTGCCTGACCCTCTCTGCTAAAGCAAATGAGTCTCCCCTGGAGCTTAAGCCATATTTCCTTCCTTCTTTCCTTCCTCCAGGTCGGACACCCCTCATTGACAGGCTCTAATCCTCGGATCGGAACTACTTCTGCCTGGAAGATTTGGCCGGCTTTTCCTTTTCTCTCAGCGTTCCTGAAAAGCCAATTCGTTCTGAGCAGCATTGATGGCGGGGTCTGGGGGAGGAGGGCTACTTCCAACTTCTGGCACCACCTGGGTGGTCGCCTACCGTGATTCCTTTACGGCTCTTATTCTCCCCAACTTTATAAAGGCCATTTTGCATAGAATAGTTAAGGAACCTTAAGTCGTTTATTTTGGCATTGATCTTGCAGGGATATAATGACCAGTTTATATTTAGTTAGGAGATTTTTGAGAGCAGGGGCTCTAGATCCTAGCACAGGGCCTGGCGAATAAACAGCTGTGCTTTCACTTCTGCTGAGTTCAACTGAACCAGCTTTTTGCATAGAGCTTTCCAGACACTCTCAGATACACTTAAAGTGCTATAGAAATCTTTCCAGGAAGAACAGAAAAACGAAGGGAAGGAAGAAAAGAAGGATGAGGGCAGGGACTCCCAGAATAATTTCAGATCCTTTGAAAGAAACAAGTTAGATTTAGATATTCAAAGCTAAGCGGTGCAGACCCTGCACTTCTAAGTGTGAACACAGAAGCTCTAAAACCTCATTACGTACCTCAAGTTCATTCTGTTTTCCAAGCTAACAGTGCCAGCCTTCCTTAATAGGTAACATTCTCTGACTTTGCATTGCCTTTATTACCTTTCTGACCCACCTTCAGACTCTATGTGTAAGTGCTGAGCTGTGAACACAAGTCTAAACTAGACACAGATTGTTCAAATCTAGAAAATGGAAACTTCTTTTTTTCAGTTAAAGAGCTTTTAACCCACTTAAAGGAAGGGCAAGGGGTAACTTAACCCCGATTAATTTTTTACAAAAATTGGTGGCAGTGTGGAGACCGTCTGCACAGAAGCACAGAGGAACCCTCTGCCAGGGCTTTAATGAGCATAATATACTATACTTCTTTTGTTCACAAGGTAGATAAAATTTTTCATTCAACAATAAATTTTTGAGATCTAGCCATTCTGAGATATATCAATCTTGTTTTAACTGCTGCATCGCATTCCACTAAATGGATAGTTTAGAACCAATTCCTCTTCCTGTATGGACATTTAGAGGACCTTTTTTTTCTATTACAAAAGAATGTTGTAGAGATGTCTCTTGTACTCATGGTCTCCTTGTTTGCTCAAGAGTGTTTCTCTTACTTTTGTCCCTAGAAACTAAATTGCTGGGTTGTAGGGTTACACATCTTCATCTTGGCTAGATATTGCCAAATTGTTTTTCAAAGTGGTTAGAACAGTCTGCTCTCTTATTAGTATATCAGACACCTACTTTTTGCACACTTTCAACAAGACTTGGTATTATCAGACTTCCCCCCCCCCATCTCATGGGTATGAAATGGAATGTCTTTTAGTTTACATCTCCTTTAGTATTCATTCAAGTCTTTCAAAATGATCTAAAACAGCATTGTCCACATCCTCCAATAGAACTTTCTGTAGTGGTGGAAATCTTCTCCCTTTCACAGGTTTCTCTATATTTTACTTAGTCTTCTAAATGACATCAGTTTGCCTACAAAGGAAACATGTTCACATCAACCAACAACTTTAAAATACGACAAAAGTTTAAATTACTTAAACAACTCATTACCTGTAGACCACACCAGATTATAAAGCTTGCCAATCCAGGGTATTACACATAGCCCTGCTCTGGATTTCAACTCTATTTCCAGCCCATCAGTCCTAGTAGGTCTATGCTAAACATTTCACTCATCTCTAAACACACCATATGCCAGCTCATCTCTGAGCCTTTGTACATGTAGCTCTCTGGGATTGTTAGGCTTTTTCTTCCCTCCCCACCAGCCATGCCTCTTTACTTGTGTATCCCTCCTACCAAAATGAGCTTCATGAGAACAAAAGAGGTTTTTTGTTCATTGCATTGTTGCATTCGTAGTACCTCTCCTAATACAAGACAGACAGCTAGGGGTCAATATGTGTTTCTTGAACGCATGCATGCATGAATGAATGAAAGAATAAAATATTCTGGGGGAAAAAATTGATCCAAAATAGAAAAATCTAGGGGCACCTGGGTGGCTCAGTGGGTTAAAACCTCTGCCTTTGGCTCAGGTCATGATCTCAGGGTCCTGGGATCAAGCCCTGCATTGGGCGCTCTGCTCAGTGGGGAGCCTGCTTCCTCCTCTCTCTCTGCCTGCCTCTCTGCCCGCTTGTGATCTCTGTCTGTCAAATAAATAAATAAAATCTTCTTTAAAAAAAAAGAGTTCAAAATAGAAAAATCTAAAATACAGTGTCATAACTTAAAAAGAAAATTCTGTGCCCTGGTCCTGTGGGAATGCTATAGCAAAAATACCATAGACTAGCCAGGCTTATAAATAAATACTCATTTCTCACTGTTCTGGGGTTGGAAAGTCCAAGATCAAGGCACTGGAAGATTCAGTGCCTGGCGAAACCTCACTTCCTCATTGATGGTGCCTATTTGCTGTGTCCGCACTTCGTAGAAGGGGCAAAAGAGCTGTCTAGGGCTTTTTTTTATAAGTTCCCTAATCTAATTCATGAGGGATCCACGCTCGTCAACTAATCACCTCCCAAAGGTCCACCTTCTAATGCCCTCACACGGAGAATTAGGTCTCAACATATGAATTTTAGGAGCGCACAGAGAGACTGTAGCCCCCTTCTCTCAACCATAGCCTGTATGTATTTTGAAATAAGCACTTCTTATATTGATTTGTATTCTCTTTCACTGATCTTTTCATTTCTGTTGTAGATTAGTTTTGTTCCTATTATGATAACAAAGAAAAAATCCCCCCAAACCTATCAGTTAGGAATCATTCATCTGCTAGAAACAAAGAAAGAAAAATAAAACAAATAAAACCTAATGACCAGTAGCTCAAACAAATATCTTTTTCCAAATTATCAGAAGCTTAAGGGAGATGGGTAATGGCACAGATTTTATGGCCTCCCTGCTAATTTCTGACTTTTCCTCAGTGTCACAAAATAGCTGCAGGGCTCCTGGTACATTCACATCCAATGCAGGAAAGAAGAAGGAAGGGACAAGGCCATGATACAAAGTAATTATAAGAAGTACAAAACTCTTCCTGTAACACCTCACCACAGCAGACCTCCTATATTCTCCTTGGCCAGAATCGGGTAAAGGATCATTCTTACTTATAAAGGAGGTGAGGATCACCTTCACAATAATGAGCCAAAGCCAGGGACTGGACACATTGCCAACACCTGGTAAGTAAAATTCCGTTAACAAGGAAGAAAAGGGGGTACTGGATACCTAACTAGGCATCTTCCATAAAACATGATCTCCACATTTTTTTAAAATATTTTATTTATTTGCCAGAGAGAGAGAGAGAGAGAGAGAGAGAGAACACACAAGCAGGCAGAGAGTCAGGCAGAGGCAGCGAGAGAAGCAGGCTCCCTGCCAAGCAAGGAGCCCGATGCGGGACTGGATTCCAGAACCCTGGGATCATGACCTGAGTCGAAGGCAGCGGCTTAACCAGCTGAGCCAGCCAGGCATCCCTGATCTCCACATTTAAACAGAAAACCAAATGTCTGGTCTAACCTCATGTTCTAGACAATCCTATCCTATTTCCCAGAAGGCATCAAGGCTTGAAGGCTTAAAGATTCCAAGTTGCATAGGACTTAATGGATTTTGACCAGGGGCTCTGTTTGCTCTTAAAAGAAAGGAAAAATAGGAGCAGGGCAGGAGAGGGGTGTCTGAAAATGGGGATAGTGGAAAAGAGAAGTATAACATTGGACTCCATTAGGAAGCTGCCGGTAAACTAAGGTTGCTGTTTCAGCTTCCTATTCTGACCCACTGCTCACAGAACTGGAAATTCAGCATTTACTCTTGCAAGATATCAGACGATCCACCCAAGCCAAGGAGGAGAAACAGAGGAATTAGGTTGTAGGAATTAACTTCAGGGTTAACCGCCTATCCATCTTTATTTTAAGTGCTGTGCCCACTTGTGATCCTTGAAAACAAAAGATTTGGGTTGGATCCTAGAATAAAGCAATAATTGATGTCAGTTTAGTGCATTAAATAAAGTGGCAAGAAACCCACGACAGGGAATCTATGGACACAATAGACTACACTACACTATATTATATCTTTTCTGTAGATTGCCAACAGGATAATGGAAAGAGATGAAATAAAAACATTATTTCTTGATAGTCTCAACAAGATATGAAACTCTTATTGTTGTATATAGGGCCAATATATCTAGCATGAAATTCCCACCTTTCTGACCATCTAAATTCTAACCCTTCTTTAAGTCGCTCACTTTCTCTCCTTCTCTCTGGAATTTAGTATACAACTCATTTGTTCATTCATCTTTTTAACAAGTAACTTGGAGGAAGTTCCATTTTTGGTAAGTTTCCAGCACAGTAAGGAAACCAGCTCTTGAGAGTGAATTTGGAAAATGATAGAAGACATGGTGCTACATGAGTAATGATTTTGAAAATGGCTACATTTGCCTCATGTGAACATATTGATAATCTCTTTTTCCCCTTTCCTTCCCTTTTCTTTTTTAAAGGTTCTTTTATTTATTTTAGAGAGAGAGAGGAGAGAGCAAGAGTGCAAGTGGGGAAGGGGTAGAGGGGAGAGGGAGAGGCAGAGAATCTCAAGTAGTATCCCTGCTGAGCCCAACATGAGGCTCTATCCCACGACCCTGAGATCATGACCTAAGCCAAAATCAAGAGTCAGATGCTTAATCCACTGAGCCACTCAGGCACCCCTCCCTTTACTTTCAAATGTACTTTAAGTATATAGACACATTTTAAAGTAACACAACCTATTCTAATTTCCCCACAACTGCTCATTAGGGTTGTCCAGCTTGTAATTAAAAATTACTAAGCACTCAAAGTATGCAAAGAAATAGGAAAATGTGGGGTGCCTGGGTGGTTCAGTGGGTTAAAGCCTCTGCTTTCAGCTCAGGTCGTGATGCCGGGGTCCTGGAATCGAGCCTTATGTCGGGCTCTCTGCTCAGCGGGGAGCCTGCTTCCTCCTCTCTCTCTCTCTCTCTCTCTCTCTGCCTGCCTCTCTGCCTACTTGTGATCTCTGCCTGTCAAGTAAATAAATAAAATCTTAAAAAAAAATAGGAAAATGTGACTCACAGTCAAAGATAAAAGCAGCCAGTAGAAATAGTAAGATTACTCTGATGATGGAATTAGGTGGCAAGGACTTTAAAGCACCATTGAAAATGTGTTCAAGGACTTAGGAAATGACAAGCATGAGTGAATCAGTGTGAATTATCAGCAGAGAACTGGAAAAAAATGGAAATTCTAGAATTGAAAACTATAATATCTGTAATGAAAAAGTTATTAAATGGGCTTAATAGCACATTGACATCTGGACAACAAAGGACCAGTGAATCTGAATACCGACCTGTGGAAATTATTTAAATCCAAAGAACAAAAAGAAAGAACAAATTTGAAAAAAATCTAAACATTTGTTAATTTTTATTTTAAATTGAATTATAGTTGACAAATAAGAGAAAAAAAATTTTTTAAAAATGAACAGAGCTTCAGTGCATGTAACAAAATATCAAACAACCTATATGTTAGAGTTTCAGAAAGAAAGGAGAAAAAGAATGGGACAGAGAAAGTACTTGAAGACATAATGGTCCCAAATTTTCAAAATTTGGCTTTAAAAAGCCATCAAAACAAGCAAAAAATCGACCTACAAATCTGGGAAGCTCTGTAAACACTAAAAAAGATAAATACAAGGAAAACCACATTTTAGCCCATCATTGTCCAGCTGCTGAAAAGCAAAATCTTAAAAACAGTCAGAGGAAGAAAAGAAATAAAATCATGATACAGGGATTGATTATACAAATGAAGGCTTATCGTTAATCAGAAACAAGGGAGACATAAATGAGTATATCTAACTTTTGTAATATTGGGGAGGGGATGAATGGGGAAGAAGGAGAAAAGAGAAATGGTGTGTCAACCAAACAGAAAGCAAATTTCTGGACACACTTAGTGGGTTTGAGAGGACCCTGTAGAAGCCGCTTCATTGCTCTACCTTATCTAGAGAATATAAAGGAGGTAACAGGAATGAAGACCTCCCCTCAAGGAGATAATAATGGGATTGTATTAGCTGTAAAAAAAAAAATGTCTAAGAAAGAAGAGATGGAGGGAGGCAAGCTAGAGTGGTTAAGGAAGGCTAGGAGGAGCAGGTTGGGGAGAGCATAAACGATGCTTGGAGAATTCAGTCCAATGGGGCTAGAAAGGCACGCAGCACAGGGAAGAGTCCCAACAAAGATAGAGGAGTGAGCATAGTACCTCAGAAATCAGACATGGATGGAAGTGGGTAGGGAGGAGGAGTTCAGAGCCCAGGGATCATCAAGCCTTATTTTCCTCCTTAATTGATGACATGGATAGTGCTACAGGTAGCATAGGATAGGGATTACATGTTGAGGCTCTGAAGTCAGACTGCCCGGATTCAAATCCTTTCTTCAACACTTATTAGCCGGTTGCCTAGACAAGTTATTTCACCGTCAGGGGTTTTCTCTTTCTTCACTTGTTAGCAGATAGTAAACCTGTATCTAGGCAAAAATATGTGTAGGACTCTTAGAACAGTGCCTGGAATACTGTAAATGGTCAGTCATCTTTGCTATTATTCTTAAATCAAGTTCTCGATGAATATTTGTTGACCAACTATTAAGGGGATTGGTGATATTTGCTGAAGCAAAGTGGTTGTCCCAAACAAGGGCTGAAATACGTTTAAGGCAGCTAGGATATAAGCATGATAAACAATCAACCCACAAAAACAGAAGCCACATATGAAGTGATCTTGTCACCTGGAAGTCACCAGTCACATTTAGATGGCGTGAATAGGACATGCCAAGCAACAACATCTCATTGGAAGAGAGGTTGAAGCCATTGATCTCAAGGGAGAAAAATCTCTAAATATGAGAGATCTTAAATTGGACTCAAATCATGTAATTTTTAAACATCACTTGAAAAACAGCTATATAAACCTAGATTTATTGCTTACAGAGTCACCTCTGAGCAAGGAAATAAACTTTTTCCTTTGCAAATGAAGACTTTAAAATGAAAATTGGCCAATTACTATAATTGGATCCACCAATTACTATGAAAAGTTCCTTTATTTCCTAAAGCCATGACCAATACAGACAGAGAAAATTGGCCATTTGTTACTTCATACCCTTTTGTGGGAGACAAGTATCCCCCTTGAAAGCATACTTTCTAAGCTGAGGCTGCATGAGAGAATTCAAAGGACTTTTTTTTACCCCCCACAGTGACAGCATCTACTCACATTCAAGTTCTTCGTTGTTGATAGTTGTTGATAGTACTGTCTCCAAAGCAAGTATCCTTAAGGTTATTAGTGGGTGTTTTTAGCCAAGGGCTCTAGCTCATGACATCTGCCATCCAAATGAGAATTAAAACTAGGGTAGAGGACTTCTCAGGTCACCGTCATATTACCGAAGGATTAGCTTGTACTTTTGAGCTCTCATACGTCCAGCCAACTAATATCCATCTAGCTATGAGATCTTAACTATTTTTCAAATATAGATCATTCTACGTGGGAATTCCCGGTTGGGAGATACCAGAATTTGCTATACTTTCTGGAAATACCACAACTGACTTAAGATGGAAAAGTAAGTTAAAAAGTGAGGTTCTGGGACTTCGTAGAGTCTGGAGTGACTATAAACTTTGAGACTTCTGGGGTCTCAAAGTTTAACTTACTTCCATCTCATCTCATGAATGGGCATTTAAGTCATTCCAAGGTTTTGAGAACTGATCCTATTTCTAAACCCTAGGTATGTGAGTAATAAGTTTCATATTGAATCATAATGTCAACTTATCTGTGGAAATATTTGGAGATAAAAAGAATAACTGATCTAAACAAAAATCAAATCACCAATTCCCACAAGACTTTGAAGATAGAAAAGGTGTATTGTACAAATATCTATACCTTACTCCTTGCAGTCCAGTTTAGGGACCATCTGTTAGCAATGTCTCTCAAGCTTCTTCCACCAGAAGTATGTGAGCTATGTGAAATTTTTTCAGGTACAGGAGAAAGAAAGTGACTGACAAGATAGGCACAATGATCTTGGTAGGGGCTACTTCTTTATTTGCCCTCAAGCTACATAGTTTAAACAATTTTAACCCAAAAGCATCCACATGAGCTAGAAAAATTTTGTAAAAATTATCTAACAAGGTTCTGGTAAAACACACTAGCAGAAAAATATCCAAATTATCCAGAGTTGAACATACTTTCCTCTTGGATTAGACCGAAATTTTTCTCAAGTGTGGTCAACAGAGCTTAGGTCTATTGATGCCTTGGCAAACACAAATTCTCCTCTAGTACTAAGGCATCCTCTGGGATTAGCTGGTACCAAAAGCCTCAGTGATGTCACTGAGACTACATCCTATGGAGAACACCCCTGAGATGAGCCAGGCTGGTCTTGGCACCATACCTGCTTCCCACTTCCTTTCTTTCATCTTCTTTCTCCAACCACTTAGGACACCTGGCCATTGGACACTTGCTATAGATTCCCACAGGAGCCTTTCTCAGCAGTGTTGTCCCAGGAATTCTGTCCCCACTCTTCCAGGAATCAGGGCAGTAGAACCCAACATGAGTGAGAAGGACATAGAGTGGTGTAGTCACTGAGAAACACAACAGCCTTCTGCAATCAACCCAACATCTAAGATGTCAATGGCAGGCTCACCTGTGAAAGCTGGGAGGCATGGAACTTTTTTTTTTTTTAAAGATTTTGTTTATTTATTTGACAGAGAGAGAGAGAGATCACAAGTAGGCAGAGAGAGAGGCAGAGAGAGAGGAAGGGAAGCAGGCTCCCCGCCTAGCAGAGAGCCCGATGTGGGGCTCGATCCCAGGACCCCGGGATCATGACCTGAGCCGAAGGCAGAGGCTTTAACTCACTAAGCCACCCAGGTGCCCCTGGAACTTTTACTTTTATCTTTTATCTTGCCACAAAACTTGATGCTGTCTTGATATCTCAACTGTCTTTGGGAGAAGGGTCAAAGCTCTGCGAGTTACAAAAGGAAAGTCTCATTTATTTCTAAACTCTTCGTGCTTTTTCATAATTGCTGGAATCTGCTTCACAGCCAGATTCCCAGAGACAAGCTATAGCAAGGTGCCCCCCTTCTCCTCTAATGCACATGCAGTCCTTTCTTTATTAAAGAGCCCAATCTCTCCCTTCTTACACAAGCCAGCTTCTCGCTTTCAGGGCTTGTGGAAAACACAGGGTATTTGTCTTTATGTAAAATGATGTCAGGCATCTGAGCCTTTAATGGATGTTGAGACTCCACAATCCTTGGGCAGTGCGGGGAGGGGGGGAGTGGGACTGGGAGGGGGGTATGTGTGCTGTGAAATCATGTTTTGAATCCTTAAGGTAAGAATTTTAATGAGAAACAACTGTCAAAGAAGCTTATTTTCTGAACTGGTACCACAGTTTTATTTTGAAAAATGAGTTTTTGCGAAAACCGGCCAGTGTTGAGCAGCATAGGGGAAAGAGGGGCTGTTTTGAGCATCTGACCAGAACTGAAAAATAAGGGAACACACTTAAAGAGAAAGGACATGCTCTCTCCCATGAAGAAACAGGAGAACTTTCCGCCATCCCACTAGGCCAGTGTTTTCGCGGCTCTGCAGTGCTCTTGTAAATTTGTAAATTTGCCACAGCTCACTTGTAAATTTGCCGGGGTGGCAGGGACACATGATTCTTGGCTGGGAGGCCTGCCAGCTATCAGAAGCCCCCAACTCTCAGGAGAGAGAAGGGGGCGGGTGCCCAGAGACCACCCCGGGTTGTATTTATTTGGGGGATATTTGCTGGTACTGATAGCAAGTCCCACTAGACAGATACAGCCCACGTCAGAATGTCTTGTTGAGAATTCGATCAGCTTCCCAGTATCAGACCTAGCACCTTATAAAACAAATCCTTACATTATAACAAAGGTAAGTGCAGGCTTCCCTATCTGGCTCTACATGTCACCTGATCTTTTAGGATCTTCCCTGCCTGAATCCATCTCGCCAGAAACCCCTTGTTTATTCTCAGTAGGCAGAAACCCATAATTCTTATTCATTTTATCGATTTTCCCTCTGTTCACAAATCCCCCTTCATTCTTCCTCATTTCTGGTTACCTCATTGTCCCTTGGTCTCCAAAGAATCATCTCACACCCACAAGCCAGACAGATTAATGTCCCTAGTTCCCAAGATGTGTGTTTGGGCTGACTCCAGCTGACCACTGGGATTTTGAGCCACGACCCTATCCTGAGGGAAACTCCCTCTCTTTTTATCCTAAATTTATGCATATTCCTGATCCTCCGTCTGAGCCTAAAAAAAAGCCTATCTAGCTTCCCAAACCTTTCTAAGCGGAAACTTAACACTCTCTTATCATCCGCAAACATCCCTTGAACCTTTGAACCCTGAAAGGGAGTACAGGCCCTCTTAGAAATTTGGAATGATTTACATTGCATTATTTGGGAATTTTAAGTCAGTATTTCTTGACCTGGGTGATTCATGCTGTGGGTTAACTGAACTCAGGTATGGATGGGATGAACTGACCGCCTCTACCTCCTTGTCACACCTGCTGAACTCGCCATGGAGAATATACCATGACAGACAGTCAGCAATGTGGCTGAAAGATGGCCTTCGGTGTACAGAGGCATCAACAAGTATTTTACCTTCTTTTTCTTTTTTTTTTTAAAGATTGTATTTATTTACTTGACAGACAGAGATCACAAATAGGCAGAGAGGCAGGCAGAGAGAGAGGGGGAAACAAGCTCCCTGCCTAGCAGAAAACCCAATGCGGGACTCGATCCCAGGACCTTGAGATCATGACCTGAGCCAGCCGAAGGCAGAGGCTTTAACCCACTGAGCCACCCTGGTGCCCCAAGTATTTTATCTTCTTGAGGAAAGAAGAAGAGAAAGAGAAACAGTTCTAGAATAGCCTACCCGCCTAACTTCAGTTTTAGAGATGCTATTTTAGCTCTCATAGTTTTACTGGGCTTATTTTTCTAGTTTTCTTTTTGTCTGCTTTTTGTTTTGTTTTTATTTCTTTAGTTTTTGAAGAAGCTTCTTGCTTATATTTAAAAAAAAAAAGGAGTGACCTTTGACTTCCGTAGTTTTAAAGAATTCAGGATGCTTTTCAGAGGAAAAAGTTATATGAATGTATTATGTGTTTGTTTTATCGACATTTATGACACTGCAGAATCATATTCATGTCATGATGTTCACCACACTCGTGACTTTTACTTAGAGAAACACTGAAACTGAACAGGTGCAATAGGTCCACATAAGGAGAATTCTATGTCAGAATACTTAGGGCATCCTCCCATTTCCCCTTATTCTCCCCTCTCCTCCTGTTCTCCCTCCTTACAGTCACTGAACCATCCCAGTATTTGTTCAAAACTATTATAGGATTTAACACAATGTTCAGATGTGGTAAACTGATGGTAAGTTCTTGGTTTGGTTGGAGTCTCTCAATCTGTTGGCTGGGTAGCTTAGGACACAGCCGTGAAAACAATGCAGTGACTAGAAATGCTGGTCCCAGTGGAGAAGTCTAAGAAAGCAGGCTTTAGGGGATAAAAAGAGATGGAAATAAACTAGTCAGAATCTTCCTTTCTGGATCCCCTGTGCTGGTCGCCATGAGGGATTGTGGCACATCTCTTCTACCGAGGACAAGCACAAAGCATCAGCATATACCCAACTATCTCCACGCATGGGAGAGAAGAGGTATTTTACAAGACTAGTGTTGACAGCGATGTCACCATTTAATTTAGTCACAGCGACCTGTCCATCAAATTTATGTCTGCACATATCTTCACCTTCAGATACCTATTTTGCCTTCCTTGCATCTACTTAACAAAGTAGCCTTGTCATCTGAAAATAAACAAACAACAAAAAAAGCAAACACCAAAAAACCAAACCATGGATTTTTGAAACCATACATTCAAGGGTAATGTCAGAGGGAAGAAATGAAGCATATGAAATTATTTCAAATACACTAGACGATGGGGAAAATCAAACTGAGCAGGTTTTGAGTTTTCTTGTTTTTAAACTAATCATCCACTTTGTGGCAGACTGTACTTTCCAAGATGGCTGCAGTGAGACCATCCATCACACATTCTCTTCTTTTGACCTGAGGGTGATGCTCCTTTGACAGAGAGATATAGTTTGTGTCCACTTCTCTCAAATATGAGGGGGGCCTCTGACGATGGTAGAAGTGACACTATGTGACTTCAAAGACTAGGCCATAAAAGGGGATTCTGTTTCTCGCTCATTCTCTTGAGACACTGCTCTTGGAACCTGCCACTGGGCTTTGAAGAAGCCAAGCAGCCACAGAAAGCCCCAGGGAGATGTTGTCGTTGACAACCCAGTTGTGGTCTCCCCTGTCAGATAATACTATTCACCAGTCGTGTACATGAGTGAGCCTTCAGATGATTCCAGTTCACAGGAGTCGTCCCCAGCATTTGAGCTATTGCAGCTTATGCTCTGTGTAGCGGTCAGTCCTTGCTGAATCCCACCCAAATTGCAGGTTTGTGAGCAAATAAAAAAGATGATTGTTCTAAGCCACCAAGTTTGGGATGTTTTCTTATATACCAATAGATAACTCCAACCTTGAACTTTCCCCTCCTACTGGGAGTTTGCTGTTCATCCTATAAATATTATGTTACAGCCATATACAATGAAACCACCTAAGCCAGGATCTTCAGTCCCTAAGATTTAGCCTTAGGAAAAAGTGCAAGTCCCACGTAAAAGGAGTACTGTGGACTAAGAAGACGTGTAAAAACAAGTGCAGCTAGCGTCAATAGTACAGGAATGGTTGCCATTCCTGAGTCACCATCTGCTGTCCCAGAGCAGAAATGAATTGGGAAAAGTTTCTTGACCGAGACTGTCAGTTTAAAAAAAAAAATTTAAAAAGGAATTTCAAGAAAGAAGGATGGACAGGCTAGTAGAAGGTGACAAGCATTAAATCATGGACTTGGAATGAATCTGGTCTTTGTATCACAGAATTCCAGAATCTCGAGATTATATGAGGTCAATTAGATTTGGTCTAAACCACCGCTCTCGTTGAATCCCTGAGCTCCACGTGCAAGGTACTTGAACATTTATTGTCTAGTTTCTGTTTAAACATCTTTGATGCCAAGGGAAGCCCCCTTAATTTCCAAAAAAAAGTGGCTATGACAGTCTTCTTCCTTAGCTTAGACGAAAAGCACCTCCCTACAACTTTTATTTTTCGGTTTTACTGTAAAGTAAAGTCTTTTTCAGGAGGTTTGGTTCTAAAGTCAACATGAGGTGACAACTGCATATGGGCCAAACTCAGTCTTGCAAATTCCTCCAGAAAACAGCCCCAAAATCATTAGCCTATGACCTCTCAGTCAGTATTCCCTCCAGTGTCAGAACTGATACGTGCATTTAAAACATCCATGTATTTTTCAAGGCTGGGGTCACAGTCAGATTGGGGAGATGTTTATGTTCTGAGAGGCAAAGTGGTACTGAGATAGGAGATTCACACTTTCTGTCTCCTGTTTATTGGGGCCAGACATATGCCCATTGAGCGGAAAAGCTGCAGGAGCCAGCACACTATATAGATTGTATTATTTCCTTTTAAAATGTGATTATTTTAACAGACCTCATGTCATTGAACTTGTGTCCATTAAACCCATATATGGCATGATATCATTGTTGAATTATAGCTACCAATATCTTAAGTCTCTTTTATTATTATGAAATGGTTAAACATGTAGAAAATAAAAAGCAGATACCCACAAACTCATGACCACCATCAACAAATGTTAGCTTGCCTTCTTTACCTCTTCTTTATATATGCTTTTACTTGTCCAGGTCTCCCATGTCTAGTACTTGTGCACCCATATAACCACAGTGTCAAAGTACTGATTCAACAGTGATTTATTGAATACCTACACTGTCCTCTTTGGGGGTCTTAGTGCTGCTACTCAGACGTGTTATGTATCAGCACAGCCTCACGTTATTCACAAATGTGCTTAGAGAGCCTTCATACACAACATCTAGCACAACAATGAATGGAATAGTGTTGATGACCAAGCCCATGACCTACCGCTAATGACAATTAACACTTTGAGTCCCAGGGTCACCTACTCCAGGAAAACCTCCCTCATCATTACTCGCAAGGATAGCTGCCCCCACCTTTGTACATTTCTCTGTTGTAACATTTGTAATCTTGTAATCATTGACGACTTGTCTGTCTTCCCCTCTTTAAGTCCTTTAACGGCAAAACGTCCTCATATTTATCTTTATGTCCTTAACCTTTATCAGTGTTCCAGAACTTTAAAAAGTGCCCATTCATATTAGGTGCTCTAAAATGCTTGTTAAGGAAACAGGTTAAGATTAAAACAATTGAGTCAAATCTTCCTTCCTTTCCTTGGAGGAATGCTGCCCACAGTATCACTAACAGATCATCACTTCTAACCAGGGAGACAGGCTATCCTTCAGGACAGCCCATTCCTTGTTTGAACGGTTCTAGGTTTTGAAATTCTTTTGTCATATTAAGCCCCAAGGCACTTTCCTGAACCAACACTATAAGTTCTTGTTATAAATAAATTCTTTTTTTTTTTCTGAATGTCAAGGAGTCTTTTATGGTACTCAATTGGTAACTAAACAGTTGTTAATGAATATGTCTTACATACAGTAAGCCAGCAGAACTGAAGAAATAAATTCAGTGCTCAGAACTGACGCACTTTCTGAGGCATCCTATTAAGGATTTCTACCCCGAATTCTTTCCAGAAGCTAATTGGGGCTGTGAAGACCACAGAGCACAGGTGTTCCATGTTCCATACAGCTCACATTCCTATATAAACACGCCGCTGCTTTCTTGAGCATCTCAGGCTCTTGGGTGGTCTTAGGGCTGTGTTAAAGGGAAACAAGTTGGGCTTTTCTCTCCTTGCAAATCATTGAAGGACCTGGTTAGCATACAACTATGCTGTATTCTGGAATCTCTATTTCTTGAGTCCCTGAGTTCACACTTGAGGAGAAACCTAAGACACTAAACATGGCCCCAGAGTTGATTGAATAACCAAAAGCCTGTTGGGAAAATAAAACTGGGACAAACAGGTAACTTCCCTGCCAAGTTCGATGCTTTTCTATAAATTCTTGATTGTACTATTATTTAGTAAGTTGCAAGCCATTGACACTTTCCCCTGGAAATACGGAAGCAAAACACTTTCTGAAAGTTTAGGCTTTTGTCCCAGAGGTTGCAGATTTTTCTAAATGGTGGTCAGTTGATAAAATTTTATAAGAGAGCATTCATTATCCCCTTGGTATAGAATGTCGGTGCTTCTTGTGTGCCAGATACTGTGCTAGAAGCTTCACAGAACAGGACACCTGGATGGCTCAGCTTATGATCCCAGCCCAGCATTGGGCTCCTCTCTCAGCAGGGAGCCTGCTTCTCCCTCTGCCTGCTGCTCCCTCTGTTTGTATGCCCGCTCCGTCAGTCGGTCAAGTAAATAAAATCTTAAAAAACAAACAAACAAAACTTCACAGATCTTATTAATGTAAACCTTATAACTATCCTGAAAATATAAGTATTATATTTCCCATTTTATAGATGAAGCAATGGAGGCTCAAAAAAAAAAAAAAAGTTTCAAAATCACTGAACTGCAGAAACCATTCAAATCCGTATGGTTCTGTGTCATCTGTGTCCAAAGCTGATGTGAGTTATATGAGGCCATGTCTCCCCTCCTTTGCAGAATCAGCTTCACTCCATGATCTTCCATTTGGAGTTGAGCTCTGTCTTTACGTCTTCATCCTAGGTTCCTGTATCACCCCTTTTATCTGCCTGTGGTTGGTAACATCCTCTTAAGACATAATTGTAACATCCTTGCTCTATCAATCTTGCCTCATTTCATTTTAAAATAATGTCAACCTTAAGAACAGCTGGGATATAGTAAGGTGATTGCAATGAACGTCTGCTAGCTTCTCTTCTTTACCTCCATTTTGGATTGACAAGAAGGGAGGGATGGGAAGAGGTGATTTTTACTTAATAGTACCCAGCAGACATGTTTAATAAGAAGATAAATTTATTTTATAAATTTTGGGTCATCTGGACTGAAAAATCAGGGATAGTTTTATTACTATTATGAATATTTTATTCATATTATTTTGGATTTTTTTTTTATTCATCTCATACCCTATAGCAAATTATTTAGTCCAGGGCTTGACCAAATCTGACCCACTGCCTATTTTTATAAATAGAGTTTTAATGGCACACAACCACACTTGCTCCTTTATATATCATCTGTGGCTGGTAAGCTATAAAAGCAAGTGAAATAATTGCAACAGAGCCTGTATGGCCCACAGAACCTAAAAATATTTACTTTCTGGCCCTTTACAGAAACAGTTTGCTGACCCCTGCTTTAGGCAGAGGTCAAAAACATATGGTCCAAAACGTATGGATGTTTCAGTCCAGCAATGAATCTCTGTGTCTAGACTAGAATGTGGAGGAATTTGGACTTGGAAGGCTGGACTAGAAAGTCTTTAAAGACATTTGCAACCCTGCACTTCAAGGATTTAAAAATTCAGCTTTAGAAAGAGAGATAGAGAGAGAGATAGGACCAAGAAAGCAGATGTGGACTTGGAATACAATGGGTATGTTAAAAACAGTCATTTCTGTTTTGTTGATTCTTACTATGCTGATGCTCAGATACAGCAAACTGTGCATCCAGCATGTTAGTTAAATCTTGAAGAGTCTCTAAAGACAGTTAAGGCTGAATACATGGAAGTGAGCCATACGCGATTATATTGACATCAACAAGCATGTGAGAGAAGTCTATCTACATAATTGTACCGTTTTGCTTGTCGGGGTTTATAAAATATTATTCACATCTTCGATAAAAACTCCCTCCAGTCATGGAAGTTTGTAATTATGTAAATGTTCTATTAATGTATTTATTGACTGCCAACCTTACTCACCCCGCTGCATGAAACAATAGAAGAAACGTGGTCTCTTTCTTGGAAGATGGCGCCCATTGGTTTTTGGACGCTCTTCCTGTGCCTTGGGAACTCTTATGATGTTTGGGTTATTTTTTAAGCTATTCCCAAGTAATTAAGGTGCATGTCTTAAAAATTATGTAAGTCAGAGTCCCAAATCCTTGGGATCTAACGCCAGCTAGATTCCTTTTCACATCTGTGGGAACTTTGGTTGCATTTTAATTAGAAAACCCATCCTTTGAAATTAGAGTATTTTTTAAAAGTTTTTATATTAATTCCAGTTAGTTAACTGAAATTACAGTATTTTCAAGCCTTCTATAGTCCCTGTAGATCCTCATTTGGCTCACTGGTTAGTCACCTAGTCTTTTAACTTGGGCCAAACTTTCTCTGAATACAAGAAGGACATCAAAAGCGGATGTTTACAAGCATCGAATCCCTGTATTGCTTAAAGTCATCATGCACAAATATTTAAAAAATATTGTCTTGGTGTATTTTCAAGCATCCATGTTAGGAAATACAAAGACTGAATTCAATTTAATATCAAAATATACTTGTTTGAGTAAAACAATAGGATGTGTAAGAACACCTGTAGGGTTGAGAGTGATTTGCTTGGGGAGATAAACATCTTATGACTTGAAAATTGAAACCCAACACCTGTAGGGTTGAGAGTGATTTGCTTGGGGAGATAAACATCTTATGACTTGAAAACCTTGGAAGGAAAAAAGATGTGCTGCCAGAGGAGAAAAGATTTGTTTTCACGTGTGGACCTTGGGAATGGATTGTGGGCACCACCCACCAGGAGGTCATAGCTGTTTGCACATTACACTCGCACAGCACCATTGTGAACGTACTGACGGGATGTTTTGTAATTGTTCTCAAATCGGCCAATATATAAATATTTTATCTTCTGAATCAATAAAGAGAAGAATTTTTGTCACCTATTTCTTTATTATTTCCTCTCTTTTCTTCACCCGTCAGTGCCTAATGAAATATTTTTTGGTAGGTACTTAAAAAATACTTATTGATGAATGACTTTACTGTTTTAACTAGCTCATCGCTGTATCTACTGAGAATAGAAAATAATTGCGTGAACTTAGACTTGTAGACAAGAAAATTCTGGGGAGAAAATTTACAAGTTCTAGAATTGTTTTAAAAGAGTACTTCTGTAATGGTTCTTGATGAATCCATTAACTTTTCTTTCACATAACAATTTGTCAATAAATCAATTGGCCCAATGACCACTTTGCTCACTTAATGATGCATAACTTTTTTTGACCAGTAATAAAGGGGGACTTTGTGTTTCAGTCAGTCTGCTCAGTATAGCTTACTTTAGGGAGAGATCATTTCTTGGGCTTTTAAACATGCCGGAATGAGGCATGTCACCAGTCTCCATGATTTTTAAAAGTGGTATGGTTTTTATCTTCCAGTATATTTTCCACCCAGCCTACTGCTTTTCCTACTTTTCATAATTTACAGATTTTCTTTCTTGATGGGGAGAGGAAGGAATGGGATTATAGGCAATTCACAGGACTGTTTTTTTCTACACAGATGGTGGGAAGACTCTGTGTGCATGTGATACAATGAGACTATGAAGAGGCAGGTGTGATGATGTTCAATAGTATCAAGCTGGGAATTTTTTCAAGTAATTGTGTTAACAACCACAAAGCAACAAGTGTTTGGTGAAACAATAATATTGAAAAATTGGTCTTTCAGCAGACTGGCTCTTTAATGAACTGGCAGTCAATGATTTACTATTTGGCTGATTTTCCACACTGGTCTACCTCTTGTAAAAGCATCTTCTTTCTCCCAAGAAAGACCCATTTGCCTACACTGCCAAAAACAGTCTCATCTAGAAGCAGGTGGATGAAGCTTCTGCCATCCTGTCCAACCCTATAGTTTTAGAGTAATAAATTGTTGTGCCCTGTATATAAAGGGAAGAATCTCTTAAGGTGTCTTTTCATAGAATGTGAAGGATCTTTTCAGTTATTAAACATTTCAATGTGGTAGCATCAACAATAAGCCTTCATTTTTTTAAATTTTTTATTTTTTAAAGACTATTTATTTGAGAGAAAGAAAAAAAGAGGGCATGAGTAGGGGGAGTAGCAGGAGAGGGAGAAGCAGACTGCCCGCTGAGTGCAGAGCCTGACGTGGGGTTCCATCCCAGGACCGAGAGATCATTCAGCCGGTTATCTGACTGAGCCACCCAGGCTCCCCAAAGCTTCATTTGAATCACTAAAATGGCTCATAATTCCTAGTAGGAGATAAAAATAGAGAACTAGGCTGTGTATGGCAAGAAGGGAGAGATAAGAAGCGTATATGTAAGGAAATGTGTAAAAAGGCTTAAGGCCATACATAAGGAAAGAGGAAATGTGCCTGAGGTTGGAACATGGTACATGGCTGTTAGAGTCTGATGGTGCTACTGTACCTGGGGGTGTATCCTGGTATGAGACAAAGAAGACTATGTGTGTTAAATATAGAAGGTCCACCCTCCCAAAACATTCAACCATCATAAAATATTCAGCAGCAAAGATCTGGTAATAGATATAAGCAATTTCCAGGCTTGCTTCATTGCCCTCACCCTGCCCATATTCCTTAGCCATTGAAATGGGGCTCCAAAGACCATAAGGCAGAATGTAGGCTCTGACGTTCCAATGATTGGGCCAACCCTAATTCATCAGCGTTTTCAGTGGTGACAGCCAGAGGTTGATGGCAACAGGCCACTAGAATTGACTATCTGGATAATGAAAGCAACTAGATGTCACTCCCAAAATATTGATCGATGTTCTTTTCTGTTAATGGGACACTGACATCCGGGATGAAAAGTCTGTAGAAAAAGCTCAAATATCACTCTACCAAGTTTTTCTGTGCATTTTGTACATGAGGGTTTTAAATAGAGGTTTCTATTCTTCAAATGTTGAAGTGTTAGTTTTCTTATTTCAGGTATCAGAGCAGGGCCTTGAATCCTCACCAATCTGCCTTCCTAACACAAAGGAACCAACTTTAAATTCCCTGGAAATTCTTCTTGGCATGAGCTTTTTTCTTTCCATTTATTTCTTCTCTCACCTCCTCTTTTTTCACTGGATTGAATTCACTCCTTTTCTTTTTTTCCAGTTGCATCAGGCATAGAGGATCAGGAAAAGGTTTTCTCACCTGCACAGCTTAGGTAGCAATGCGGACATCTGGCAGCAAGGAGTTATAGAAAAAGTCTCCATTCGTTTCTTCCCCCCTTTTTAAAGGGAGGCTTTACTCCAGGTAGAGGATATCAGCCAGCATATTTCTGCAGGCACTGGGCTCTTTCAAGAACTGCATTGGTGATCAAACCAAATATTTAAAAGGACATTCCCATAAACAAAAGCAGGATCTGCATTCACAAACCATTTTCAATAAGATCTCTTTCTAGTCAAGGTTCTGGCCATCTGCTTGCCATCTTATATTTTTTAATATTATTCTGTCAAATATATGCTCTGTCAATGCAGGTAAAGGAATACTTGAAAAATCTGAACATACACAAATCAGTGGAACCAGACGGCCTAAATCTTGGAATCTGGAGGGAATTAGCTAATGCAGCTTTGGAAATAAGTACCCCCCAACAAAGCCGCTTCACAATAATAGTTTATCAAACCACCCTTCTTTTAGGAAGTACATAGGTAGTGAAATATATACAATCAACATTCCCTGAGACTCTCCTGGCATAAACTGTTACCTTGGACAAGTTATACTTATGAGGTCATACATATGAGCTTACTCTATGATACACACACACACACACACACACACACAAAACCCTCAGCCTATCAGCAAGAAAGAGCAAAACACAAACAAGTTTTGCAGGATGGTGTTTTTCTAAAGACTGCAGAGGAAATCTGTAATTTATTATTTACTAAAGGCAGTTTTTCAAGATCTAGGGAAGGATAAGCCATCTATGAGATGTAGCTGAGGAGTTCAAGGAGACATCTCAGGAGTACGGCCATGATGAACCCAAGTTTGGCCTAATCTGTCATGTGGCTATGAGGCCTATTTCCCTTCCGGTTGGTTTGGGGCTGGCCTCTAACTGCACTGCCCACAGTGTGGGGTAGAAGTAATGCTAAGTTCCAGGCCTAGCCTGTAAAAGGACCCCCACCCTGGCCTCTCAAAAGGGAGCCGCCACGCAACAGCTACACCAAGAGTGCCATGTTGTGGAGAATCCCAAGCTCCTCGCCCACAGACTCATGAGTTTAATAAAATGGTAGTTGATCCACATCTCCAATTTAAGGCAATTTCCATGCAAAGACAGAGAACTGGCAGCTCCCCTTCTACTTCTGGAGACTTCACTCTTTTTCCTTCTGTTTCTCTACTTCCTTCTTCCTATTTCCCCTTTACTCCCTCTATCCCTTGCTATTCTCCCATATTCAACTCAGCAAGATAGGAAGCACATTTTTATGTTTGTTTTTTTCATAAACGAAGTGATATTTTAGCATTATTTTCCACCTCGTTCACTATTTTAGAAAACGTGAGCGGTGCTTAAGACTTTGTCTCGAAAAACAAAACTAGTCAATTATTATTTGAATGTAGGTATCATTGAATTTTGGTCAGTGGCCCAGGACCTGCAAAAACAGTCAATTATAAATATGAAAAATTAGAAGTAACTTACTTGAGTGTCTAACAAAGTGATTGAATACTGTGCGACTAATGAAAATATGCTCTTCTGACTGTATCAGAACTTCCAGTATTGTCTCTGAATATGTTCACCTGGCTCACCCTGTCTAGTTACAAAGGTCCTGGTGTGTTCCTCAAATGTGCCACACATCTCCCACGTCAGGGCCTTTGCATGCGCTGTGCTCACTGTCTGAAAAATTTCCCAAAATGCACATGATTGGCTGGCTCTCTTTCTTATTTCAGGTCTCTGATTTTTGGTGTAACCTTCCCTGACCGTTGCGTGTGTAACATAGGACCCCTCTCCTTCCTGTCACTGCCTAACTCATTCACCCTGCTTTATTTTTCTCCTGCATGCTCGTCGTCATCTGATACAAAGTGTAGCATTTGTTCACTGGGAGTTTTTTTCACTGTCTATCCCCGGCATCTTCCATACTGCTTGGCCTGTATTTATAGAATGAACCAAGGAAGCAGGCTGCGCGGCTGAGGTGCAATTAACTGCATCTGCTGTCAAGCTCCTGTTGATAAGTACATCATTAAGAGAAAAGAACAGGTTATGAAATGTAGGGAACATCTATATACATGCTTGGAGAAGGTGTAATGGTCTCAGCTGGATCCGTTACTAGAAAAGATGGAAATTCTCATTTTGTCAGCCAGATGTAAAATGAGAGGAAGCCTTGCTGCGCACAGGGGTTACTAAGAGGATGGCCTGGGCTACAGATGCTACAAGACGTAGGAAAGGAAATAGAGGCAGGAGGTGGGCTGAGCCAAGACTGGAAGAAAAACCAACTTTCCTATTCAGGAACTATTTCTTCCTCTGCCTTACCAACCAAACCTCCCTGATTTCAACTGGGGGAGTCATGGGCCCAGCAAAACTACCCACTTTCTTATATTTCCTTGCAGTTAAGAGTCCATGTGAAAAGTGCTGGCCAGTGAAATCTAAAGTGAGTGTTTCTTAAAAAACAAAAACAAAAACAAAAAACCTTTTATTTTTCTGATATAGGGTTACTGCCCTGCCTTAAAAGGATATTGAGGCCTAGAGCTACAGCAACCATCTTGCAGCTGTGAGGCACCAGATATGAGGCAAAGGCTTTCATGGTAAGTATGGCGAAGGGAAAGATAGAAAAGAGTCTGATTTCCTGAAGGTATCATATAGCTGCTATGCTACCCTCATCCTGCTTCGTCTGGATTTCTCATTATTACAGCCAATACTTTGGGAATTTAAAAAATGTTTATTTTTTTCATTCAACTAACCATTTTTCTATAATGAGTGTATGCAATTCATGGAATTTGAAAAAGTAATATGTGTATGTATGTGTATATATATCTACTTGAAGGTGGTTGTGAGAAAAACATTTATTCTAAACCCGAGAAAGGAAATCCTTTTTCCTCCCTGGTCCACAGACCCAAAGAAGAGGGAACAGGATCCCGAATTCCTGGGCCAGCCACACTCCTTTATGTCACCTCATTTTATACATAGAGACAGTGCCAAATATTCGGTCAGTAGCTAGCACTGTGATTTAAAATCCCCTTGTAATGGGATGCTTCAGAGAACTGGCCTCTGTGTGATCCAGATAGATTCTGCATTCTCTGGCTAAAAACCTAGGATAGAGACAAACAGAATTTTCTTCTACTTGGTCTTCTGGGAGTAGAATAAAACAAATTTAAAAAGAAAAGAATGTATCTCCTTAAGCTTGGAGCAAAACCCAGCAAATCCAAAACACCCCTGCTTCCTTTTTGCATAGGCTGAACCTGATAGCTACTTGGCTGAAGTTGGGGTGGCCCTTCGTGAAGAACCAGTCTCTCCAAAAAAGAAGTTTTGGCTGATACAGACTGCATACTTTCCTGGTCCTCCAATGAAATGTCTCTTGCCAGCACAACAGCTCAGTTGTATGGGTCCAAATTCTTCTTGTCTATGATACCTATTATATCCCCTGGGCCCTTCCTTCTCCTTCTGTTTACCTGGTTGAAATTTGAGGGGGGCCCAATCAACACTATACTTGCTTTCTCTCATGTAACTCTGGACAAAAGCGTAAGGCAGATAGGAATACGACATATATTCTTACGGATGAAGCAGATAATGGTGAATGTTTTCTCTATCAGCAAGTTGGCTTCCAGAAAGAGACAGATTTACCAAACCAGTCACAGTCGACATTTGGCATCCGTAGCTCCTCCCCCAAGAGGGGACCTGCTCCTGTGAACCTTGTAACGTGAAGAAACAATATGCTGTCTTCTCACAGATCAGTAGAACCTAAAAATGAAAGGAAGAGGAAGGGCTGGTCAAGGCATGCCCAGCTTCTCCTTCCAAACTCATCAGTCAGACTGAGGTACTCTACTTCCTACCCACACTCCACGTAGGACAAGGTCGGTCTCCCCGGCTTACCCAGCCGCATTGCCTGATGTCTCCCACATGCTGAGTGCCTGTTCTCCATGGGAAGCTCACTCCAGAGTGGTGTTCTCTTAGGGTAGCAGATGCTCCATCTCTCTTTCCCACTCTTCCCTGAACAAAAGCTTAATATCTTCCAGCTGTACCCATTCCTCTATATATCCTATTCATCAGTTGGGTCTCAGTCTGAAGATCTTACTCTAGAGAAATACTCCTTGGATTAGGAACACACGAAAAGACATACAGTGTCCCTCCAGCCAGCTCTAACTTCCAGAATTATGGAGGAGAAAGCAGTCTTTTTCTATAGTTTTGGAAACAGAAAGTTTATGTTCAATTTCAGGGAAATACAGAGTTCCTAATCTGGTTCTGCCATTTTCTTACTCTGAGACTTTGACACGTGGTTTAATAGAAGATTTATTTTCTTTATCGGTAAGAATGTGGTGTTATGGGGCGCCTGGGTGGCTCAGTGGGTTAAGCCGCTGCCTTCGGCTCAGGTCATGATCTCAGAGTCCTGGGATCGAGCCCCGCATCGGGCTCTCTGCTCAGCGGGGAGCCTGCTTCCTCCTCTCTCTCTGCCTGCCTCTCTGCCTGCTTGTGATCTCTCTCTGTCAAATAAATAAATGAAATCTTTAAAAAAAAAAAGAATGTGGTGTTATTCACGTCATGGACATCTTGTAGAACGTTTTTTGTAAGTTTTCCCGATGCCCAACACATAGGAGGTAATCAGGGAATATTGGTTTCCAGTTGCTATCTCTAATCCAGTACAGGGAACGTAAGGAAAATTTCTCTAGGACAAACCATACAATGGTAGTCATTTTTGGTTTTCAGGTCCTTCCAACTTTTGCATAAGACCCTCCTCTTCTCTCTGTGGAAATCATACATCTGAAGTTAAAAAAACAAACAAACAAAAAAAAGCAAGCTGCTCTTTCTTATTCCTTTCCAGATCCTCTACTGAAGCTAAGCATAATCCAGAGGGAAAAGGTCTCCCAAAGTCAACAGTCAACATGGCTGCTGTAGAATACAGTGAAAACCCGTAGGTACTGTGATTGTTCTTTGAGCCCCACCTGCCCACCCTGATGTAACCTGCAGGAAGTAATACAGAGGACCATGAATCAATTCCCTCTATTCTCAAGGAACAGGAGGGGGCCTAAAGCCACAGCTCCTCTCTTTTCAGTTGGCAATAGTTTTTTACACACACTATAAACTATTATGATCCCTTGCCTATGAATGAACACTATAGGTACCTCCATGACTTATTCTTCGGATGCTCAACAGTTATCCTGGGGGGCGGGTGGACAGAGGGCTTTAAGTGATGTTTACTAAGTGAATGAAGGAATGAGTGATCTAGTACCAAATATCTGTTTCAAAGGGATCTTTTATGGAAAATACTGTGTTGTCACGGTGATTATTTTCTATATGTACATTTTATTTAAAAATCATAATTTCCCTCCAATATAATGTAGGGTGAGGTCTCTTTGTACAATAGTTCTATCTACGGATGCCTGGGTGGCTCAGTTGGTTAAGCATCTGCCTTCAGCTCAGGTCATGATCCTGGGGTCCTGGGATCGAGTTCCATATTGGGCTTCCTGCTCAACAGGGAGTCTGCTTCTCCCTCTGTTGCTCCCCCCACTTGTGCTCTCTCTCTCTCTGTTAAATAAACAAATATAATCTTTAAAAACACACACACACACAATAGTTCTGTCATCGATTTTTGTTGATTGCCAGACTCTAGAGATATCTAATCACTTCTATTTGCAATGAACGTCCTAATCACAAGGATGTCTCAAGTGATTTGTGTCCTTAAAATAGTATTTTCTTATTGGTTTGCCTCGCAATTTCAGAGATACTTTGATTTTATTCTAATGATGTGGCTTTAGTTTCAATGTTTGTTTTTCTCCCAAGAAGATACACTTAAAATCTCCTTGGAATGTAAATTCTCATCCTCTAATTTATATGTTGCAAGTTCAGGCTCTAGTATACTATATTTGACTTTTTAAAGCAGGGCACACCTGAATTAGTTTTGGGGATAAAAGGAATACAAAGAAAATTTGAGTAAAACATCTGATATAGTTTTACTTGCAAAGTTCAAATTTTCTGAATGGGATCAAGATGGCATGGCTTGAAATGTGGCTGAAGGGAAATAAGAGAAATATGGTAAATGTCTACATTTCTGAAAGCAGTAGTGAGGAAGGTCCAATACCATATTTCCCAGTGTATTCCTCCTTAAATATTTCTACATATGTACACACACTTTGGAGATGTTTCTCCAATGGAGAGTTTCCCTGTCTCTTCCCTAGAATCATTACTGCCCCATACATTCTTCTGTTATGTGATAATGGTCACTTGTGCCAGCATTCACCGCTGAAAGCTAGAAAAGGACTGAATTTAAAAAGCAATGAAATTCTGCTTGCTACTGGGGGCAGGACTGTCCTCAAAGCTCACTCTTCTGACCCTGCAAAGACTGCTCACACCTCATTCTAACTCTGCTTTGTCCTTTTACCCACAAACCAAACTTGTATCCAGTACCTGCTAGAGGCCAGCATTGTGGTAAGTCTGTGTCTATGGTGGGGTGGGGGAGGAGGGTGTCCCCGCCCTCACTGAGCTTCTAGTCCAAGGAATGGTTTGATTAAAGTAATGAGTCACATCAGATCACAGAGCCAGTGACAGTATCCAGGTCAGACCCTAACTTCAATTCGAAGTGAGCGCAGTTTGTCCTATGTTTTATCCATATTTGTTTTTCTAGAATTTCTTCCTTAGAGCTACATGGAACAAAGGCTTCTCTCTCTTCTGCACTAAAGTTCAGCTTGTTAAAAGTTCCTTTGAGGGAAATCTCTATCAGGCTCAGTAGATGCAGCCCCTCAAACACTCTGACAACGATTACGAGTCCCCAAGCCTCTGTGACAGTTAGGTTTTGTTACAAAGTAACTGAAAACCTAACCAGTGATGGTTTAAACAAGGCGTGAGTGTATTTCTCTGTCTAAAACTTCCAGTGAGTGGTCTAGGATGGCCTTCCAGAATACCACAGAGCCAGGCTCCATCTAGCTTGCTGTTCTTCCACACACAGCTTCCATTTCAAGATCTGAGTGGCAGCAGCGAGTGCAAAGCCGTAGGCTAGAGTTGGGCGGGAAGGACCTGTGTGTGCACGTGCACTATCCCTTAGAAAGGGTGACCAGAAACTGCCACTTCCACTTCTGTCTCATCAACTCAAACCTAGTTACATGCTTGCACCTGTAAAGAAGAGAGACTGGGGAATGCGATGATTCTGGGGAGCCATATGCTCCGCTAAAACTTGGAAGTACAGTTGCTTTAGAAGAAAGATTGAAGAACACTGGGGACAGCCAGCTATATTTAGTACATCATCCCATCACTCTCTTGGTCACTCATCAAATACTGTGGCCAAAGCTGAACAGAACTCTCACTGCCCCCCACTTCTTTTAATAACACACTGTAAAAATATGGATTTTTTTTCATCACACACAGATGCAAGAACATACTTTTGCTGTTCTAAATCAAATTTGAGCCCTCCTGCACCATACCGATGAAAACGTCCTTACTCGCTATCACTCTTTCTTTGTTATTGTCTCTGTAGGGTCACAGAAGAGTAAGGTTGGGGTGGCGGAGGTATTCTGTGGGTCCTGGAGATTGAGGAATCTGTCTTTTATCTTCAGACATCATAGGTCCCCAGGAGAATTTCATGATCCAAGTCTACTGTGGTCCTTATAAAGATGGGAGGCTCTCTCTTCCTTCACACCAGGTGTGGGCATTAGAGACTTTGCCAAGACTAGAATGAAAGCTTTGCTCCTGGGGTTTCTGCGTTCCTTGGAGCACTGTGCAGACATTTGTTTCTAGGACTGCTAACTCCCCAGGGCACTGCAAGTTCCTCTCCACTCTCTTCCTGGCTTGCATGACCTACCCGCCCCGGGACCCAGCCCTTTCTGCCTTTACCCTTCAAGCACATGTTTTGCTTTCCTGAACTCTGCATCAGTCCAGCATCATACCTCTACAGGGCCCTTGAAGAAATTAACTTTTGCTTCTCTTTTGGAGCTTGTGGTAGAAGGAAATTCTGGCATCAGTTTTCATTGCTGTTGTTTTGTTTGTGTTATTTTGTGTACTCTTATTCAGGTACAAAATATTTATGAATGCTGTCTCAGATCATTTGGACTGTTTTCATAATCACATGGTATTGCTGACCAGTATCAGAAAGTTCTCTGCTTTAACAGATACCGGACTAGAGGGACAGCTAATTAAGAGTTTATTCTCTTGCCTACAGTAAGTCCTGAACAGTTCAGGGATGGTATAGAGGCTCTGTGATGTCATCTGGGATGCAGTGTTTCCTTAATTTTCTTCTCTGCTACCCTTACTCATGTCCATCATCATTGACACAATGTGGTGGCTAGAGCTCCAGCCATTACATCTGTGTTCCAGAGGAGAACAGGAAGGGGGAGATGCAGAAGAGATACCCCTCCTACATGAATCAGTATCCTTTAAATAGATATCATAAAACTATTTGCAAAGGATTCCATTTATATCTCAGTGGCCAAACCTTTCTTTACAGGAGGATAAGAAATATAGTCTCAGTTAAGCACGTAGTGATTCCAAATAAAATCCAGATTTTATTATTAAGGAAGAAAGGAAGTAAAACTAATGTAATATTGTGTGTCCACTATACCTCCATAAAATTTTTTTAATTAAACAAAGTAAGAAGGGAAAATGGAAATGGGTAGACAACACAATCTGCCTACAGCATATTATTGCTAACTCAAGTGCGTGATCTCTACCTACCTACAGAGTTAGATATTTGTCTCCAAGCAAAGGACTATAACCTTTATCTTATTAGAAAATGCTTGGGGTGCCTGGGTGACTCAGTGGGTTAAAGCCTCTGCCTTGGGCTCAGGTCATGATCCCAGGGTCCTGGGATCGAGACCCACATCGAGACCCACATTGAGCCCCACATCAGGCTCTCTGCTCAGCAGGGAACCTGCTCCCCCTCTCTTTCTGCCTGCCTCTCTGCCTCCTTGTGATCTCCCTCACTGTCAAATAAATAAATAAAATCTTAAAAAAAGAAAGAAAGAAAGAAAATGCTTATTTCAGCCTATGAAAATCTTTTTATTTTTTTGAAAAATTTTTTTAGATTCAACATATTCCTTATTCTTCAGAGCTAAATCCTGTATAAATAAAATTTAAGTGAGCCAGCTGCTGAAAAGCTCTTTCTGACTTTCTACCAGTTGGTGAAATGATGAAGAAATGGTAATTATCTATCTCCAAATAGTTTTCTCTGATGCCTTCAGCTTCAAAGATTTCCACCTCTTATTCTATACTTTGAACACTTCACTTTTTCTTTTTACAGAGACCATGTTCCTAGAAAGATGTAGCTTTTATTTCAAAGAAAACATTTCTAGTTCACGTTCCCCTTCTTTCATTTTCTAAGTATAGATGGCCGCATCATCAGAATGTTACCTGCATCCATTTTAAGACTGCTATGTCCATATTCCTCCTTTTCAGACAGTCTTTAAACTAAAGTAAGAATTATTTTTGCAACATAAATTCTGTCTTGCCAGTTATTAAGTCTCCTCTCCTTTTTGAGATCTTTGGAGTAATATTTCTAAATGAGTGTATCTTCTTTCCGATTAGAAATAATCATCCTCTGGATAGGAACATGGGTTCAGCAAGGTTTTGTTTTGTTTTCATTTTCTTGTTTTTCTTTAGCTGGGAGTTCAGTCATAGTGTCGCTGATCTTGTTTCATATTTGAAGGTTTTAAAAGATATGGAAATAATGATATTCCGCCCATGACACCAAAAGCTTTATTTTGAACCTTAAAAATAGCACTAAACAGTGGCAGAAACAGATCACGTTCAATAATTCCAGTCCCTCTCTCTTGAGTCCTTATTCACAAAATATTCTTTCAGTTCCTCTCCTCTCACAATAGTAATTGATGGCCCTTTGCAACATTTTAAAATCTGTGCACTCTCTGTTGAAGGGGCCCAGCCTTCTCCCTGAGGGGAGGGGAAATTCTTTGCATTCTTTCCCGATGATTCACACACACACACACACACACACACACACACACACACACACACTCATGTCTTGGTTTCTTAGTGGCTCTTTCTTGGGATACCCTGTAACAGGCTGAGATCCACAGTTATGAACTCTGCCTCTTACTCACCGTGTGCATTGGGCCCCATTTAACAGACCTTCCTAGCCTGTTAAATGGGGATAGTGATACCTACTGCACAGTGTTTTTAGGGTTAATGAGATAACACAAGGAGCATTTAATGGAGGAGATCCTCATTAGGGTGGGATAAGGAAGAAGAGCTCGTCATCTTTTTCGACTTTCTGTGTTCCATTGTCCATGCACAAAGCCAAATGTCATAGTTTGCAACATGAGGCTTTGTAACTATTATAATGGAAGAAATACTGAGTTAACTTGGCGTACCTGCGTCCAACAGTATATGCATTGGCATGCACTGGCAAGAGCAGAAGAAAGTATTCAGTGAATGAGTTTTGTATGTTAAACACTTCCAGATGGAAGTGCTTCTTTTTCTCACCACAATTCTCTGAGCAGGATTGCCCTAATTTTGAGGAACACAAGGCACAAAGCAGGTAAATCACAAAGCCAACAAGTGCAGAGTTAAAAGTTGATGTTCTCTTGGTGCACAGAGATTCATGCCTGGTGATAGGCAGAATTCCAAGATGGCCCCCAAGAGTCTCCCTCCTCTGAAGTTCCACATTCTGTATAAGCCCATCCTCAGGTGTGGATGGAACATGAGACTTTAGGATGGGGTAGTCATTCTGAAGATCACATTCTGGGGTTGGAGACTCTTGACAGAAGTCAGGAAGATATACCTGCTGACTCTGAGGAAGCAAGCTACTGTTGTTGGGAGTGGGCCACCCGTGAAGCACTGAGGCCAGTCTCCAGCTGCTCAAGAGTGAGCTACACACAACATCTGTGAAGAAACAGAGACCTCAGTCCTACAACCTCAAGTGACTGAATTCTGTCAACAATCTGAATGAGCTTGGAAGAGGATCTTGAGCTCTAGGTAAGAACCACAGCATGGCCCATATCTTGACCTCAGTCCTGTGACAGGAAACAGAGAATCCAGATTTGTCACATCAGGACTTCTGACCTACAGAAACTGTGAGACAACAAATGCATGTTGGTTTAAGATGACGTTTGTGGGAAATTGTTACACAGCATAGAAAACTAATACATACTCTTTCTACTAGACTTTGCTGGGCCCAGAATCAGGAGATAGGAGCATCAGATTCTCTGTGCTGTTTTATCAGCTATTAGCCCAGAGAGCTGGGTCAATTCATTTTTTAAAGAGGAGCCAATAAAACACAATTCAAAGAGATACATCTACCCCTATGTTTACTGCAACATTATTTACAATAGCCAAACTATGGAGGCAACCCAAGTGTCCATCTATAGATGAATGGATATAAAATATGTGTGTATATATATACGTGTGTGTGTATACACATATATATGCCACATATATATATTATATATATACATATATATATGAAATATTATGCCACCATAAAAAAGAATGAAATCTTGCTGTTTGCAACATCACAGATGGAACTAGGGACTACAATGCTAAGCAAAATAAGTCAATCAGAGAAAGACAAATACCATATGATCTCACTCATATGTTGAATTCAAGAAACAAAACAAACCAGCAAAACAAAAAAAAAAGAGAGAGAGAGAGAAACAAAACAAAAACAGACTCAACTATAGAGAATAAACTGATGGTTACTAGAGGGGAGGTGGGTAAGGGGATGGGAGAAATAGGGGATGGAGATTATCATGATGAAAAAAGTAAAAATAAAATACAGAAGAGCCAATGATATCTGTTTTTTCTCTTTGACAGAGTGGCTGTGAGGCTTATCTGAAATGGCATACATGAATGTCCTTCATTGGATATAAAGTGCTATCCAAAGTGATTTTTGAAAGGTGGCATTCAAAGGTGATATGTAACCCCCAGTCTAGCGGAGGGGGGACAACCAATCTGAAGGGAGGGTGGCCATAATCGATATGGTCATAAGCGTATATGTTGGGAAATCTTCCTCATGGGGTAGATAGAAAAGTTAAGGGAGCTCAGAACTGTGTCAGGCAGGAAGAGGTCGGGTTCATAAAGAAGGTTCTTCCATTCAACAACAATCCTGTCCTGTAGGTCTCATAATTTTGCTTTCATATGGTTTTCTTTAAAGTCAACAACTCTCATGTCAACAAGTTCCTTCTAAGATTTATGAAAAAGATTCCACTTTTAGAGAAGAAGCATTCCCTACCCTCTCCCACCGTCTGAGAAACAATGGTGCCATTAGCTCTTCCTCAAAGTCTGCTGGAGCAAAACGAAATGAAAAGATTATTTAATGCTCAAATATATGCTATTGGATGAGAAATGCAAGGCTGTTTCTTTTACGGTGTCATTCACATTTATTCAATTTGACTATGTGGATGCAAATTTTGACCTCCAAGTTCTATCTTTTTCCTGTAGATATTTTGCTTTTTGTTTTTGTTTTTGTTTTCCTGTGGGTATTTTTGTCTTATTTCCTAGGCTCAAGGTTCTCAAAGTGTCTCAGTTGCTTTAGTGGCCTAATTGTGCAGTGGCATATTTAAAAGTCATTATTTTCATCATCTATTAAATGCAGCCCAGAACAGTTTAAAAAGTTGGGTGAGGCATTTTTGCAAAAGCATTTATGGTGTGGGCTGCCAAGGAATGTGCAGCTGCAGGGGCTTCTTTGTCTAATCTCAGACTTTTACTTGAAAACGAATTAAGGGTGGATACCTGTGAAGAGGAACCAATTTGATCTCCCAAGAACTGCAAGCATTGGAGAGAGAGACACAGACTTTGTTTGAACATGCTGAATCTATTGATCCTGGGGAAATGTTAGCACTTACAAAGTAGCCCTTTTATATTGAAATGAGCTGCCTTAGTTTGGACTGCACCTGCTATCTTGCTAGTTTTTAACATCTTTGAAGAGTGTATCCTCAACAGTGGTGTATTGTAAATGTTTAAGGAACTCATGGGGGAAGGGGAAGGCACCTGATTTTGTTACCTTTGCCAATTTCCTTGGTGTAAATACTCCCACCATAGCTAATTTCTGGCAACCGCAGTGACATCCCAAAATGTGCTGTGTCACACCCCCCTGTGTTATTTTTACCGTATTTACAATAAGCAAATAATCTCAAAAGCAGAGATAACAAGATGGAGGGAAATAATTAGAAAATGGCAACTTTTGAGTCTTTGTTACCTTTTAAAAATATCAAATTTATTTAATTGTTGGTTTATAGCATTTGAATTTTAATCATGGCCATGGTTCACAAGCAGCTCTCACACACCACAGAGACTAAGTCAAGAGGATTGACTGTGTAACTAGATGATAACACTGGGGTCATTCTGCTTCAGTTTTGATGGAAGTACCAAAGTCCAAGAATAAGCTGATCAGTTCCAAGTATGCTATATTAAAATATGAGTTACTACACCACCCATGTGGGACTTGCCAAGAGTGGGGAGGATGAACCCAAGTTGGCCAGCATCACCTCCTTCTAGCTGGGCTGGAAGAGATGGGGAGAGAATTTCTTTTGAAAAAAGATTGTTGCATGTACTTCAGCACACACAACCACAGGGTTTCAAGGGGATGTCTCAGGGGACTCACAGGCACAACCTTCCCCTCCCCCACCCCTTACCCTACAGCCAGAGTTTGAAAACATAAGGACTGGGATCTGACCCCCACAAAGAAGGAAGCCTAAAGGCTGCAGCTGTGGCCACACCACTGTGTCTGATCACAGAGTAAGGAGGACTGGGATAGGACAAACTTAACTTCCAGTGGTGGTAGGGAAAGGTTGTGTTTTTGGAGCTCAGATGTGGACCATGTTAAAAGGAGTCAGCCTGGGGTTGCCTTAGAGGGGATCTTACTCAAAAAGCAGGTGGTGACCTGGAGAGGTGATGTGATCCAAACAGCGGCCCTCCAAGGAGGCAATGGTAATCAGACAATGGCCTATGTCAAGGTGGTAGTAGTCAGAGGTCCCTGGTGAAGGATAACTGAGGAGCCAGCAACAGCCTTGACTGAGAAAAAGAATCCACTTGGAGCATCTGCCTTCCTAGGCCATCAATGTTTTGTCGAAGCTCTTCCTGTCATCTTCTCTATCCCTTGATCCAACTTTACAGGGGTCAGAACCAGCAGCTAGAGGGAAGAAGGCAAGTGAGGAAAAGGGGGTAAAAACAGCAGTGTCCATGCTCAACTAAAGTCTACACGGAAAGCTTTAAATTGGATTAAAGTGATTTTTATAGCACACTGGGCTAATAGTCATAGGGTTAGAGACTGGGTCATTTTAAATGCCAAAATGTAGGACTGTTCACTTATTATCCAAGACCAGTGGAAAAGCTAGACAGTATTTCTTCTTGGGAAGGGAAGAGGAGGGAAGGGTTCCAGAAATCAAATTTGAAGAGCAGTGGAAAAACAAAGCTAGAAGTTCAGTTTCTCCTGATAACCCATTGATGTGTCATCAGTCAGTCCACTAATTACGAAGGTATTTTTGGAAGATTTTCTGAAAACATACACATCTCCAATGTTTGAACCAGTTGCTACTTAGAAGAATGAAGTCACATTTGTTGGCATGGGGATTCTCTGAGGACAAACAGTAATAAAAAAATCTTAGAGTAACTTTGGGAATTAAATATTAAAGTACTCCACAAAGAGTTGAGGGCTAAACTTATCATTCTCACTAATTGGTAAATCTTACTCCCAAAAAGAGGAAAAGGCAAGCTGATTTATAAAAGTTAGAGTGGATATGATTTTTACCATAGTCTCTCTAAACGCTAACACAGTCCGGAGTCAAAAAGAGAACATTAAATTACCTAATTATTTTCAGTTACAGAACACTAGACAACCGATTCCTTCTGGATTGCCTAAGTCATTTTTTTGTTCAGAACTGTACAGAATACACAGCCATAGAATTCTTGCTAAAAGGAATTTCAACTTTTACTTACTCAATTTCATGAATGTAAATGTAATTATAGCATGGAGGGGTTATTTTGGGGGATGGGGTGGGAACAAGTGTAAAAGCTCCCAGATTCTGTGAAACAGCCTCGTGTCTGTTCCACTCACTAGCAGAAATTATATTTGCAAGAATGGCTAAGCCCAGAAAATTCTGTCAAGTTACTGGACACAGAGGCCACACACTCTCTTCCCAGGAGAGTTGTGTTGCCAAGGTAAAGCCCTCACTCAGACCATGTTGTCTAAAGAAGGACACAGGTTGGTAGTAACAATCGTCCGGTAACAGAAACAAGAAGGGGAAGGCGAAAAAGTGATATAACAACACAGTGATGTCCCTTTCAATTTGCAAATATTGCCCTCTTTGATAGATATTCAAACTGAAATGCTCACAGGGACTAGAAACATCGAGGAAGAAAAAGAAGAAAAAGAAAAGCAGGCAGTTGTGAAAATAGACTATAGCACAAATGTTGCTGTAAATAGCTACTAATGGCCTGCTTCAGTTGGGGTGGGGGGGGCAAATAAGGGATGGGGAGGAGTGTGGCAAATGGGAGAGTAGCCCAAGTTGGCGCCTGATGACTGTGTCACATGAGAAAGTAGATCCAGCAGCCAAACATCCAACCTTTGTAATGTTCTGATATTTTAAATGTTACCAACTAATTTTATTATTATTACTTTTATTTTTATTATTATTATTATTATTTTTT
Organism: Lutra lutra; assembly: GCF_902655055.1. Lineage (NCBI taxonomy): Eukaryota > Metazoa > Chordata > Mammalia > Carnivora > Mustelidae > Lutra > Lutra lutra. The sequence continues at coordinate 93,555,713 of NC_062285.1, forward strand.
TTTAAGAGAGAGGGAAAGCAGGGGGAGAGGGAGAGGGAGAGAATGTTAAGCAGACTCCATGCCTAGTGCAAAGCCCGATACAAGGCCCGATCTCGATCTCACAACCCTGAGATCATGACCTGGGTGGAAATCAAGAGCCAAACACTTAACCGACTGATCCACCCAGGTACCCCATTACCACCCAACTCTAAAAATGGCAAACATTGAAAAAAAATGTTGAAAACACTGTGTTGACCACATAAAACATGGGTGCTCTATGATCCATAGTATGTGATCAAAATATCTTTTAGATGATAGTAATAATGATGGTAGTAATAATTCAGTCTTGTTCAGATTCTTTTAGAGGTCTTTTCTAGTGCCTAGAACTAAGTGATTCACATGCATTAACCGTTTTCATTCATATATAACACCACATTAACAACAAAAAGGGTCAAATGTAAATTTCATGGCATTCTGTTTTTGTGTTTTAAAAGTAAGACTACTTGACATGTAAATAATTCTAAATAACTGTTCTCTGTTCCTATTACATCTTTAACCATTTGGGAAGGCACCCAGAATGGAGACTAGGTCACAATGGGGCAAGACCTTGTCTACCCTGATCAGGTGAATATGGAGAACTCATGAGCATTTATGGGAATACATGGGAGATCAGAACTATTTACCAACTGCCAGACCCCTGTGCTTTTCATCACCTACTGCCAAACAATGCATTAGTTGTGGTAAGTATGCAGGGATATGAAAAAGATACAATTTTTAATTTCTGGGAATTCTTCTTGTCTGAAGCAAAACTCCAAGGAATGAAGGTCCCCCTTTTAGAAAAGACCCATGAAGCCTGCTCCACTGAAATGTCAAAAAATCTTGCTCTCCCTAAATTTTACCCATTTAAAACTCTCTTTCTAAACAACAACAAAAAGTAAAGTCTCTCTGAAAAGGATAACATAGCAATTGCCGAACACTAATCTGGTCTCATTTTTCTGGATTCTCTGCCATAGTCCTTAAAAGATCACAAGAAGTTACTGGAGGCAAGTTCGGTTGAGAAAACAAAAGGTCAATGAGATAAGGAAGAGAAAGGGAAGGACAGAAGGCTAATGCATGCATTTTATTATTTTCTGGAAGGTCAGTCTTAGATTTCCTATTTTAAGAACTGAAGTCATTAAGGGCCAAGAAATTAATAGAGCCACTATACCATCTCTACATATGTACACATACATACCCACATACACACACTTCACGAAGATTGTGTTTTCTTTGTGGACCGGTTTACTATGGGAGTGGCATTCCATTTCCAGCCATACCAACAATGGGGAAACACTGGAGCCTCTGGAATGCATGAGGCTGGAAAAATCAGTCCTGGGAGTGTGAGGACAAATCATTCCTCTTCACCATCCTCAGCTGTGCCCAAAGACCATGTACCTGGGGCTTGGGCAGGGTTACCCGTTGGATAGAGACAACACGATGGAGCAAGGCTAGCCCAGGGCTACCCCAAGGCTAGCATGGTTGTCAGTCCCACCAGCACGGATAGGATCTGGTTCCCATGCCTGTGTGGTTGCTCTTCAGTGTCTCTGCCCACCGAGGGCTGGCCTGGAAGTGGCACTTCAGCTCCATCTCGGGGGAAGTGGAGGCTGAGGATGTGTGTGCAGTAGGCCCAGAGGTTGTGCAACCCTCGAAGGTGGGCCTGCAGCTTCCCACGGGGCAGCTTTGCCTGGAGCCGCGGAGCCAAAGACAAAGGTGTCCCGGGAACTGGGACAGCTCCAAAAAATAATTTCTGAGAGCCTAGGTGCCGAGACAGCAGGGTCTGGCATTCCTGAGCCTCTTGGTACAGCTGTTTCTCCAGTTGGTCCTCGTTCTCAAGCCAGTGCTCCCAAAATAGCAGCTCCTCAGCGAACTGGCGCAGCCGGCGTCCAGGAAGGAAGAAGTTGAGCCGAGATGGTGGAGCTTCAGCATACCACTTCCGGGTCACGTCCTCCTGGTTCTCGGTGTCTACACTAGAAGTATGTAGCAGCCCCACGAGCGGCTTCTCCCTGAGCAGAGACGTGAAGGCCAAGTTGTCCACCCCATGTCGGGTTGACGGATCATCATCAGCCTTTCACTTCTCTTTTCGAAGGTGGGTGATGATCTTGTGTGGTACCGAATGATCTCTTCATTGTTGGTCCGAAGGACAGGCAGAGTTCCTGAAGGGCTCTGTCAGGGTTGGTGATCTTGTGCACCTTGAGTGGGCCGCCAGTAAATCGGGCATGGGTCGGATGGCTAGGCTGTCCAGGTCCAGTGACGGTAGCTCCCCACCACCCTGACCAGCAGCACCGTTCCATGGGCGCCGCCATCTTGCCGCCCTCCCTCCCAAACAAAAACAGGTTTTTTTTTTTAAGATTTTATTTATTTATTTGACAGACAGAGATCACAAGTAGGCAGAGAGAGAGAGAGAGGAGGAAGCAGACTTCCTGCGGAGCAGAGAGCCTGACTCGGGGCTCGATCCCAGGACCCTGGGATCATGACCCGAGCTGAAGGCAGAGGCTTTAACCCACTGAGCCACCCAGGTGCCCCCCAAAACAGTTTTTTTAAAAAGCTTTTTTTCTTTCCCCTTAGCAAACAGTATAAGTACTCTTTAGTTGAATGTGTTTTTGAGAGTACCTGATATAGCATATAGGCAAAACCCCTTTTTAAAAGGTTTTGTGGATTTTTCAAATAGTTTCATCATAATAGAATTGGATTGTAATGGCTATAATGAAATCATCACTAGAAATTATTTTTTCAGTTTGGAGGCCTTCATGATGACATAAACTTGATGTTCAGTTCCTAAAGTGACCTAGCTAGGAAGCATATTGATTTCAATAATAGGAAATGTAGGGACAGTCCAAACATTCATTCCCTCCCTGTCACTTCTCTGGGATGCAATATTGTTTTTGACTTACTATTTTGGCTGAGGGGAAGGGACCGTTTCAGAGATTTCTTCTTGGCTGTTCCTGGCCTCTTGGATAACTCTGACCTCCTCAGGCTCAGGACCAATGGAGGGGTCAATCAGCTACAAAGTATATCTATTTCAGTCACACATTTGGGAGCCAGGGAAATGACCACTGGGTTTGTCCACAGTCCCAGTGGACTCACTAGGAGCCAGAACCAGGCCGGAATTCCATTTATTATTTAGCTCCCATGTGATCCCATGAGTTTAGGGAGCCAAGGAAATGCTTTGAGTGTCTGGGTGGCATTGTCTCTTTCCCCTAGTAAATGGCCATAAGTTTCTTTAGGGAAAGACGGTGGAATCATTACTATGTTCACTTGCTGTGGTATTTCCAGGTCCTTCTTCCTGGGAACCTAGCCTCTTCTTTAGGTTACAGGTCCAAAAATTGGCTCAGTTCAGAAATATTGGGATGAGTGACGTCAGCCTCCTGGTTATCTATCCTTGATCTCTTTTGATTTAATGGATTAAATAATACCCTCCCTCAATGCCCAGCTATTTTGCCCTTAGGGACACTGTTCTATTAACAATGTCCATATTACTCTGAGCATAGACCCCCCTCTGTCTGCCTTTATGACTTTGCCTCTCTTTACCATAATTATGTCTCTCTTGGGGGATCTTATCACTCCCATTGCTACTGGGGATGACCTCTCCTACCACCAGCCATGGCTTACAGAGGAGAGTTACCACTACCCTTAAAGATACTGGTGCCCCCCTTACCAGCATATCCCTGTTGCTTGGCAAATGGTGCTCCTCCCATGCTTCAGCAGAAGGACCTCTGGTGGTTTTCTGGCCCGATGTAGGTTATCTGCTGCCACGTGCCAATTTCTCTCAGCTTTTAAAACCTCTCACTGTCTATCATGACAACTCTGGCACGATTACCTCACTGAGTGTGCTCAATTCTTAAGAGGCATCTTAGTTGTATGTTTGTGCTATCTGCCAGGGTCCTTGCCCGAGTAGTTAAATCCTATTTCTGGATAGACTAACCGTTACACCGCCTTGCATTCCACTCGCCTTCATCAAGCATTCACTTAATCCAGACCAGTGCATCTTCATAAGCTCCTGCCTATTCAACAGCTCTTTGAGGGTGCAGACCACTTCTCCCCTTATCAGGCCCAGTATGTCTTTGGTTGGGTTATACCGTGACTGAATCTAAGCTATTGATATCATAGCAAGCAAGGGAAAATGCTAGCCCTTAACAGGAAGAGAGGGCCCCAGGTGCAGGCTCAACGGGTTCAGGGGAATCTGGGAATTCATGATTCTCCTGTACATCAATCCAGATGTCCTGTCCATGTGCCAGGGTCAGTCTCCCCCTGCCCCCCCAAACCCCTCCTTCCAGAGCCCTGAAATTGGCATAACAGATCTGTCTTGTTTGGGAGCTTAACCTTTTGAGCTCTGCTACTGTTACGATTAACTCCTGGTTAGTCCTTCAGCTTTCTCTGCCCTCTCTCTGGGAGACGAAAGGCTCTTTATGCTACCAAGGAGCCAGTCTCTAGCTTTCACTCTTAAGTTTTAAATGTCAGTCACTTTTAGCTCTTTGTCATAATTGTTTTATCCAGAGTGTCAGTTGAGCCTGGGTATAGCCGACCAATCCCACCATCATCGTTACTCTTTCCCATTTCCTAAAGTCCTATTACACCACACCCATCAGTGATTTCCATTCCAATGGGCACTGTTTTGCCATCCCAGTTCACCACTGGCAAACATGGTGAACACAATTGCACTATGCCCTTGTACCAGAGGTTACCAGGTACTATCTTGTCCTATGTTCTTTTACCAGAGGGCACTGTCTACCCCAGCGAAGGAATTCAGATGGTCAGCCAAGAACTGTCCAACTCCATTGCAACATCTACTTTCTCAGCCATTCGTGGTACTGACTGGCACTGGTTGGGTTCTCCAGGAGGCAGACCCTGAGATGGAGTTGAAGTTCAAGAGTTTAATTATGGAGTCTCTTGGGATCACTTCCTGCAGAAGAGGAGAGATGATGGCAGGATTGGGCCAAGGGAGAAGTCAACCTGGGATGCAGCCTCCACGGGGCCTGCAGCAGACAGTGTGGGGACCTCCAAAGCCGGGGTGGCCCTTTGTGCTGTCCAGAATTGGGCTTTATCTCCCAACACTGACCAGTCACTAGATGCCGGCATTCAAGGAAAGGGTCATGGCCCTCAGTGAGGCAGCTCTTTTCAGCAATGCAATCCCCAGAGAGGGGCTGACCGCTGAGGGCTCTCTGCTGGCAACACTCCCGGCAGCTGGGAGAGGAAGTCTTTCATCCCTGGAAGGGGTTCTGGGTGGCGCATCGCAGTGTCTGCCACACCCCATATTCTAGGCTATGTGAAGCAGATATTCTTGGCTCTGGGAATCTCTCTTTGCAAAGGTGAATGTTAATATTAAACATTTTCACATGTGAGCTGAATAACACTCTAGTTCTGAATTTTACTTCCCAGGTAATTGCCATTAGCTTTTCAGCTTCCTCCCCCAGAACCCTGTGTCATGCGTGGTGTTGTCGACCCACAATAGCATTCTCTAAACCCACAATTCAGGAATAGGACAGTGTCTTGGGTGACACTGGGTCCTGAGGCCCTGTATTGCCTTTCTCCCTTTTCCATCTGGCTGACCCTTTGAGGCCTGACTGATGTCACCACTGCTGTGACATTTTCCTCTAGTCCTCTGGGTCAGGACTGTCTGCGATCTTCTTTCCTGTAAGTATCTGGTAGCATAATACTTACGGTGCCATATTCATAATGCTAAGAACTAAACTTGGGAGACAGACTCCCCTTGATGTAAATCCCCACTCTCACGTTTTGCAGCTATATAACCTTGAGTATGTGATGCAGCTTCTCCCTGTTTCAGTTTCCTCATCTGTAAAAGAGGGATCCACCTCACAGGGTTATTGTGGAGATGAAATGAATTAATGTGTACCAAGCACTTAGAATTGTGCAAGCACAATTTATGCTCTATGTCTTGGCTATTATTTCACTGTATTCTATATTGTATCTCATTTATTGGCTCATAAGGGACAAGGACCATTAAATAGCCAAGTGTTGGTTAGCACAGTGTCTGGCACAGAAGACAGAAATAAGTACTCAATGACTAAAGTTGACTATCTAAGGCCTAGAAATCTGTTACCTAGCATAAGGATAATAATAAATTGCCCTCACTAAAAGCTGACAACTATATATTTCTTATAGAGTATTTGTGTGTGTGTGATGGCAGTGTTAAGCCTCCAGTGTTTTCTAAAGTGTCTCTGTGGAACACCAGTTCTGCAAAATAATCCACAAAAATTAGTTCAGTGGTCAACTAAGCTGGAGAAATAGTACAGACACTATTGGATTCACTTTAGAGTATTTAAGGCTCTGAGAAGTTCTGCGGTGATATGACTATATGTTTTAATGGAGTCACAAATCCTTTGATAGTTCTCCCTTCAAGTATCAGAGTTTACCCTCCTCCAGTTGCATATAGGCTGAACTTAGTGGCTGAGTCTAATGACTAGATGATGGCAGGTGTACCAGTATGTGCTTTCCTAGTCTGAAGATTCGATCGTAAAAGGAAATGCAGACTCTACCCATAGCCAGTTGCTATGTGTCAAAGAAGGCCAAGTGCAAAGAACTAAGGCCTCCCTCCAAAGGCCTCCCTCCAACAGCCTTCTTGGGAGTGGATCCTCCAGCCCCGGTCAGGCCTTCAGATGATTGTAGCCCTACATGGCATCTTGACTGCAGCCTATGAGAGTCTTTGAGCCAGAACCACCCAGCAAAGCTGCTGAATTTTGGAAAAATGTATTATATACATTTTTATTGCAGAATGAAACTAATGCAGAATGAAACATGTTTAACTTTATATAATCCGATGTCTGACCCAGGACAGTCATCCACATAATACTCATCTAACATGGCAGCCCAAACTCTTGTTAGAATGTTTAAAAAAAAAAAAAAATCACTGTACAATTACACATTATCAAGTTTCTCTAAAGCTCTGTTTTAAATATTTTAGAAACATTTTTTCCTTTTAAATTGTTCTATAATTGATTCCTTTTTTTTTTTTAATGATTTTCATTTTAGTTCCAGTATAGTTAATGTAGAGTTTTATATTAGCTTTAGGTGCACAAGACAGTGATTTAACACCTGCATACATTATTCAGAGTTCATCCCCTATTTCCCCCATCTACCCTCCCACCTCCGCCCTGGCATCCATCAGTTTGTTCTCTGTAGTTAGTTAAGAGTCTGTTTCTTTGTTTGCCTCTCACTCTTTTTTTGCCCTTTGCTCATTTGTTTTTTCTTCAATTACACATATGAGTTGCAATTAATTCTTAGAAACAAATAAACCAACCCACTATCATATTATTATCTCTGGATTTTCTGAAAACTAAGATTTAACATCCTTGCTTTGCTAAATGCCATTGTTAAGAAGAGCCTACTTCACTTTCACTAGCCATAGATTCATGTGTGGCTTTAAAAATACTTCGCAGTTTCATTATTGAAGGGCACTTTAATGGGCCTTATTACTTAGATTCAAATCATGTATTAAATATTGCATCAAAAATAAAATAATTCAAGAAATTCTTGGAAGTGATTTTTTTCTCAAAAAAATTTCCTGTTTAATATTATTACTATATCAGTTTTTATATGCCCACTTAATAAAGTAGTAAGTAAATGATAAAAGCATTGATGCAGGCTTTATTTTAAAGGCATATTCAGATCTATGCCTCATAGTATTCAAAGCACACTGAGATTGATTAGTATTGTCCTTGGGTGGTTTATCAGAGATTTAGGTTATCCATAATAAACTTGCTTTCAAGTTCAGTGCAGTTAGCATGGAATCTGCTTAATTATAGCTTTTTAGACATTTCAATTTCCTCTACTTAGTTCGCATGAAGACAAGCCCTTTGAAGATCAAATATTTAACCACCTCCCTACTTTAAGGATGTTTTGAGAGAGCAAAGATTTTTTTGTCAGTTAAGAGAAAGCAGACATTTTCTAGCATTGTGTTAAGAGAAGAGCTGGATGGAAAAACTGGATGGGGTGGGGGGCGGGAGGAGGGCCAGGCATCTTTCTCTCTGCCCAAACCGCATCTCCTCAGGATGTCTTCATCATTTTCTCTGAAGTCAATATCTAGACCACCAGACACACCAATTTTCAAATGTAAGAACCAAACACATTCCAAAGCCAACTGTGAAGAATTTTTTTGTTTCGTGGCTGTTTTACATGAACCTAATCTCTCATCTTCCCAAATATTTTGAATAAGTGAGAAGAGCTGACAGTCAAAGAGTACAATTTCTTCATAGTCGGTTAACTTTCTTGAGTTACTTTTCCTCAGTTTCACAATGAAAAATCAATGCCAAATAATATGTATTTCTATCATTCGTGGCTTTGGACTTTAGAATTACAGATTCTAAGATAACTGTAATAATAGATAGCAATGAGTCCTTGTTCGACCCTTTCCACATGTCATCTGTCTTTATCCCCAAAACAGTCCTGTGAAACGAGAGGTATTTCAGCTCTGCCTCCCGGAAAGGAGACTGAGGCCCAAATAATTCACTTATATTGGAACTTATAGTTCAAAATAGATTTGTCTTGGCATCAAAATTGCAAATAACTATAGGAACCACTGTAACCTTGTTATAATCATTTTTGGCCCTTTAAATTAAAATAATCTGTTTATAGGATGTCCTTTAATTGACAGAATTGTTATATATAACACTAGTATGAAGACAGAAAGTACAGTTTGCATAAAAGATTATATCTACTTTCCCATTATACCTTTACACACATCAGGGATATCAGTTCCACAATCAACTATGATAATTAGAGAAACAACAAATGCCCCAGAGGGAGCATTTTCTAGTGATTATATCATAGATACATAATAATATCTTTATAAGCTAAGCAGGAAAACATTCTCAGAAGCATATTGTTCAGGTCAGTGATTTTACAAGAATTCCATAGGATGAATAGCCCCTCTGTCAGAATAAAAGTTGTGGAGCAAATTCCATTATAATTCTCTTTTCTCAGTCACTTGGAACTTTCTCAAAACGTCTCTTTCCAAGTGAAACTGTCCCTGGTGGCTGCCTCCCAAATGTGATTTTTTTTTTAAGTTAAAGGAAAATTTGTTTCTCCATCCAAGAAGGAAATAGTTATTCAACCACTTTTTCAAAGGCTTTTAAGTATAAATACCTCAAAACTCAAACTTTTAAGTACTTAAAATTCTATATAAAATTGGGTAGCACTCAATTATTCTTTTTTGCTATATCATATGAGAAATTAGATACAAAATTCATCTGAAATTTTACAAAGTTCAATAAATTGTTTACTATAGTCTGATCTGGACTAAAAACAGGACTGGTTTTCTAGAGCTACAGTTGGATGGAATTTGACTAAACATTTGAGTAGAGTCTGACTCGCAGTGGTTTATCTAGATAACCAGTCAAGGCTTCAGGATAAAGCATTACAGGCTCCCTTATTCAAATTCCATTCAAGGCTGTGGCAAAGCTGGCTAAACTGTCCCTTTAGTATTTGTCTCTGTGCTGTTAGTGACTTGCCTCTACTGAGAGAGGTCTTCCTTGAGGTAAGCTCAGCAGCTGCTTAGAACCTCAGACACCAAGATCTCCTGGCAGCTTTAAGACTGACAAAGTAAACATCTCTACCCCACCTCCCTCACCTGAGAATACAGAACACTAGACTTGATGCAAATTAATTCCCAGTGGTTGACATAAGTGCCATTTCAGACAACTTTGTAGGGTAAGGAGACACAGGTACTAAACTATATCAAAGAGCCTTTCACCCACAAAATCTGTTGAACTGGACCTTGTCAGATATTAATCAGAGCAAAGAAAAATTACTTTGTACCCTGTACATAAGAAAGTTAAGCCAGACAGCAAATTCATAGGCAATCGAAATGTAGCAAGGTTCTGATCACCCAACCTGTTTGTTTACGCCTGCTACCAGAACTAGAAAACTAACCTGTGCTACTCTTTGTTGTGGTATTTTAGAAGCAACAAAGATTAAAGGTGATAGTAAATTATATGCTGTTTTAGATAAATTGGTTGGCTGCAAATTATTTTTAAAAACATAAATTAGCAAACTAGAAATATTTCTCTTATGTTCCAAAGTCTGAAGGCAATTGATTTTGGTTGGAATAGTCCCCAGTGGCAGGGACCACCTCTTTTTAGGTGATTGTCTTGTTGGGAAGCCTTTTTCCAAGATCACTTCATGTTCAAAGATGGCTGTCCCCCAGCTTCAGACACTATGAGAAAACACAAAGAAGGGGTACTCATGGATTCCTTACTTCCATTTGCATTCCATTGTCTAGAATTCGCCAACTCTTACCTGGCTGCAAAGGAAGCTGAGAAATGTAAGAAATTCCTTTATTCTGGAAAGTTATGCATCCAGCTACGACTCAGGATTTCTCTTTCTGACTGAGGGGAAAATAGATATTTTAGGTAAAGCTAAACTTTTAAAGCCATATGTGTGATTGATGAATAAAATAAAATAGTAGAGTTATAGCAATTGCAAAAAAATAAAAGAAAACGAGTAGGAGAGACTTGGCAAAGACTGAACTATTTGAACTAGATGAAGGAAGAACATAAAAATTGATGATTGTGGACTATTTCCTTTTATGCAGGGTCTTCTCGGGTCTTGGAGGTTAAATATCTTGAAAGTTAAGATCTAACTTAAAGATCTGCTCATTCCAAAGCAAAGTGGATATTTGGCAACTAATGAGTAAATTCAGATTGTGCAGAGAACATTCCACATTGAATCAAGAATTGTCCTGGTTGCCACTCTATGGTATGTTTATGCTTAAATATTTATGATCTTCCAGAAAGATCTTATTCCTATGAAAATATGTATAATGTCATCCTTTCTATTTAGTACTTGGTGTTAGCGTACATTGCTCAAATATTTTAATAACTTAAAATTCCCATTGTTCACTACATTTTTCTATTTAAACAAGAGAAAATTATTTCTGCTTAATTTAACATAGAAAATAGAGTATATAATATGCAAGTGATTCTTTTAGGAAATACACGATGAGTAATTTGAATCATCTTTAGGAGGCTGTGGTTAAGAGTGTAGATTCTGCTATTTACTCAAGATGTGACATTGGGAAATCCAATTTCTCTTGAGTTTCAGGTTGCTTGTTTGAAATCAGCAAGATACCTACTTCCAAGGATTTTTATGAGGATTCATAAGCTTATATGTGTATACTTGGCATACACTAAGAAATCAATGGAATTTAAGGACATAGTACAGAGTCCAGTTCATAGTTCAGTCCATAGTTCAGTTCAGTTACTCATAATTTGATGCTTATGCTCAGCTTTTTTTACCAAGAGTCAAAGAAGTTGACTGACTTAGAGTTTTCAAACTGAGCTTACCTTCTTAAAAATTTCTAATATTTTTGAAACATTATATGGATAATTACATATAAAAACATGTATTAATATGCTTTAGTGACAAAGTAAACAGGTGGAGGTTAGAGATACATGATTTTGCTGAGTGAGGTCTATCATTCACCCAAACCACTAAATTCTAAAGAGTCAGCTTTTCCTTTTCTTGTAAACTTTGTCTCTCTCTCTCTCTCTTTTTTTTTTTTTTAGTTAGAATTGCATGTTTGTAATTTTCTCTTGGCTGCCAAGGATATTCCCTTCAAAACATTGCAAGTTAGTGCATTGAAATAGATCTGTGTCTGTATCTTTATCTGCATCTGTGTGTTTGAAAAGTTTTGCCACTCACACGGAAATTGTGTCTTTTAATAACTTATCAGTGGTCTGAGACCTACGAAAAGAGCCTTGTTCAAGATCTAATGAGCTCATGTACAAAGACTGCTTTAGCTTCCAGTTCTGAAGCCCAAGTGGCATTGCATTTGCTCTTATGGAGCAATATATTATCTTGAAATGAACTGTGGAAGCACTTTGTTTTTAGTTGTGCTAACATGAAATTTTAGAGGATGAATATATCACAGTGAAAAACTGGAAAATGTGAAACATGGTGTCATTTGTTTGCCTTTCATATAAACATCAATATTGCTATTTCCAAAGAAAATAGGGAAGAATATTAATTCTGATAAAAAAAAATAAGTATTGTTAATGAGCCAGGCACATGAGATATTTGGCTTATAGTTTCATTAAGTAAAAAACTCCACCAATAGAAGAATATCGTGTTACCTTCGGGGTCTATTCTGCCATTTTTTACATAGGCCAAACCTCCTCTGCTTTCCTGGGAGCATGTTTCAATTAAGCATGATGAACATATTTCAATTAAGGTTTATATTTCATTGGTATTTTTACAGGTGTTAGTGGCTAGATCCACAAATATATTCAAGAGTTGCATGGGTGTATAGAGGGTCCCATTCTGTGTTTCTGAGAGTGCAGATATATGAAACTCCAAATGTCTACAGAGCCAGGAGTTAGAGTTGACAAGTTTTTCTTATCCAAGTCATGTCAACATATTGCCAAACTACTACATGTTCTTGTCAAATTGCTGCCATCTGAGCACTGCTCCATCTCAAAAGCCACCTTTACATGGGAGTTAACATTATAGCGTAAGTTTCAACCATTTTCTGGCTCATGGTTGCAGGTGGAGTTGTTTCTGGAGATAAGTGAAAAGGTAAAGTCAGCTCCTGTTAACTAACCCACACTGTTGGATGGACTCAGAGACTTGGGTCATCCCAAATGGCAAATAGTGTGAAAACCACTATAGTTGCCTGCATTATTGTAGTCCCATTTGAGTACGTATGCTAAGAATTCAATTTCAAGGTAAGGTCCTTTGTTGCTATTTGCCCCAGGGTCTTGAGATGGTTACCCACTGTCTCCACTCCTTCAGACTGAGGACAAGATGTGCTCACAGAGCCATCTTCCTGGCATATTTGCTTTTCAAAGGACTTCTCTACATACAGAGTCAATATCTGAGATAACAATGTATTGAGAAGTAGATGTGGGTTTTCACTTGAGAGAGAGATGTGGGTTTTCCCTTGATCAAGTGTGCAGAAGTGTTAACAAAACAGAGGCGTCCCTAAAGACAGAGTTGTCAGCAATTATAAAAGTGTGCTGGCCGCTCTGCTTACAGAAAAAACCTAATCTATTAGAGCCACTAGCTTATACTTTTCTCCACTCTGAAGCAGGGGTATAACATGATCATAATATTAGAAGCAAGAGAAATTTACAGTCTATCAAAGTCTTTCTGATGATTAAATGAAAGCTATCATTTGATTTTCGTTGAGGATCAAAAGAGTGAAGTTGACAAGTTTCTTTTTTTTTTCAAACTGACCACTGGACTTTTATGTATTAAGAGCACTAAATTGATTTAATCAGTACTACTTTTGACTTTTCTCTGAATTGTGTCTCCTGAGAAAGCAAGCCTGAGCTAATAGAGCATGGTACTTAACCCCAAGGTAATCTTTAGTCAAGCCATCCACATGGTTTTTCTCCTTGCAGTCATTTTTAATTTTTTAAGTAAAACATTTGGAAGAAACTCAGCAGCAATGTTTTCCTCTGTTGGGTTTCTGAATGATTATAAACAAGACCTCAGTATTTAAGGAGAGCACCCTTTACAAAACTCAACAGAAACCATTCTAAGCAAAAAGTCTGTGGATAAAAGGAGTGTGTTTTTCCTGTGGTTTAATGATAAGTCTCAGATCAGTCCTGGAGCTGAAAGTTCCATTCCCACTGGCTTAATGTTGATTTGGTTTTGTAGTGGCTTTACAGATTTTATCTTTGATATTTTTTGTTGTTGTTGTTTCACTGGGTTGAACTATATCTTCTAAGAAGAAGAACTATATAGATATAGTTACTGCTGATACCTATAAATCTGACTTTGGAGTCACTGGAGATACAATTTAACTTAATTTGCCCCCCTCTCCCCATGAATCCAGGAAGATCTTATTTTTTTATCTTATTTTGAGATCTTCTGAATTCATGGCAGGGGGCTAAATACAATTATTGTTGTCTTTATAGAGAAAGGAGAGGAAATTTGAGACACAGATACATGGAAGGGAAAGCCACGTGAAGATGGTGGCAAAGCTTGGAGTGATGAGTCTATGGGCCAAGGGTTGCCAAGGATTGCAGCAGTCACCAGAAGCTAGGAGACAGAGACTAGCTTCTCTCTCAGAGCCTCTGGAAGAAGCCAACTCTGCCGACATCTTGATTTCAGCTCCTGGCCTCCAGAAATGTGAGGTAACACATTTTTGTTGTGTTAAGCCCCTGAGTTTATGGCAATTTGTTATAGCAGCCCTAAGAAACATACACAGGGTGAGTCTCCTGTATGGCTCTTGGTAGAGTTCTTTGGTCTTAAAAGCTATGAGAATATGTTACAATCACAGCACAGAAGGCAAAATAGCTGATGCTTCACCACCAGCTGCTTTAGTCACAGAAATGGGTACCTACAAAACCACTTATTGGCATCAATGGTGGGAACACCATGCCAGGACAAAAGCCTAGGGTTTGTTTACAGTTCTTAGTGTGACAGAAAAACAGCATGATTTCTCCTATGCCTTCAAAGTACAGATTTCTTTGATCAGGAATGCCAAAACCAATTACCAAAGTTACACAACGGCCTTAAGGGGAACCCACGTTCCTGCGACGTTGTAAGTCAGATGCCAACATGTACCATTAACTTCCGGCAGTGTGTTGTTTCCTGATCATAATACGATTTCTCTTTTAATTTCTCTTAACATGCGTAATATGAAGTGACTTACTGCCCCTTGAAAAGAAGAGTGAAGAAGGAAAGGAAGGAAGGGAGGGAAGGGAAAAGAAAGAAAGGAGTAAAGAGAGGGAGGGAAAGAGGGAAGGAAGCATGAAGTGAGGGAGGAAAGAGAAGGAAAACTGAGTGAAAGGGAAGAAAGGAGGAAGGAAGAGCTCTATTGATAGATGGAACATGAAATACAGCACATTAATATTAAGATCAGATTGCTCTGAATCTATGGTTAAATCAAACCTTGTCTACTTTCTTAGTTGACTACAGGATGAACCGGCATAGTTGCCAAATGCAAGACAGGGAGCCCCAGGGACAAACACTGGTGAAGGAGGCCAGCCGCAAGTTGTCACACACTTTAACTCAGACCCAATCCTGGGTGACACGGCAGGTGGGCCCCTTCCATCAACACATTAGGCTGAGATTTAGTGCCATTACCAAGCGCTTCAATGTGCTGTTGAAATCCATGTAGTCTGTATTTCTCCTTGGGTAAGAGTAAGTGATTCAGCACCCGCTACAACACTGCAAGCTTCTGGCTAATCAAAAATCTTCTTTGTAGTGGTATCTACACTAACATTTTCCTTTTATTTTTGGATGAGGTCTTTAGTAAAACAGAAGAACTTCCTCTGCCTCTTTCGTCTTCTCCATCCACATAGCCCTCCCTTCCCTGTTAATTTCGTAAGTAGGGTAGGGGAGCACCGGGACAGGATATCTGGCTTGATGCCCTACATCCTGCAACTGAACAGTCAGCAGACGAGTAGAATGATGGTATTTAAGAACAAACAAAAGGAAAACATAAATCCTTTAGGCAGCAGATATGTGTAATTTACTCTGGTTTTCTGTTTCAACTTTTCAGAGAATGCAAGATCTTAGACAATAGTGAGTCAGAAATAGGCCAGGGACGGCGCTAAATCTCCCTCCATTAGGCTCACAACAAAAAACACTATTTACAAACATATGGTGAGGCATGATGGGATTAAAAGAATGGTGGGCCTGATTTGCCCTCTCCATCCACAGTGAACATCCCAAGCGTGGGGGAAACCCTGCTCCTCGCAGAGCCATCTGAAGCATTCTCAGCAAATGTTTCAGTATCCTTGGTTTTGACACAATGACTAGATTTTCAGCAGTTGACTTGGGCTTCAGGCTTCATCTCTTCATTCTCTGTCAACCCCAATATTTATGTCAGTAAAAATGTCATTTCGTGGCACAAATGTTGGTGAAACAATACATACCTAAGGAAAATTAAGTATTGGGCACAAAAATCCTCAGTTCCAGTGTCTCCAGTCTGTAACCATTTGCATTCTGTATAATTCTGACAGATTAAAATCCCTGAAAGCCAGATTTGAGCTTTTGAGTCTCTACAAATAACCTTCAGCTTTTGTCAGCCCTGAAGTGTTGAGACGGGCCTTCAAGACCCTCCGTGGTCCAGCCCAGCCTCCCTCTCTGCCCTTCTTTCTTACCTCTCCCTTCCATCCATCCTTCTAAATGGGATAATTTAAGTCACACATATGTCCCATGCTTTCCACTTCTTTCTTGGATTAACCATTTCTTGTTTGACCTATACTCCTGCTCCTGTAGAGCTCCCAGCTCCATGTTTATTTTTTAGAGTTATTTGTGTGTTGGGTCTCGCTCCTAATCGACTGGAGGCTCCTTAGGCAAAAGGACTTAATTCACTTTTCTTTCCTTCTCTCCCTTTTACCGATACTTGGAGCAGGGCTTTGCACTCTATAGTTCTTTGTTGACCGCATATATGAGCAAATAAATAATAAGTAGATTAAAAGCCAGAAGATCAACATTAAATAATTTAAGTCATGATTTGGGAAGACATAAATGGGCAAAATAAATTTGAATCACGTGTAAGTTAGTGCTTCATGAGAAAAATACTGTCTTCTGAATCATTCTCTTTTTCTTTACTCTGCATTAAAATTTAAACTAGAATGTTCCCATAGTAAATGTCTATGTATTTTATAGGTTCCAAGGGAAGTCAGATTAGTAATCAGGACTGTATTATATTCATAAAATTTTTTATCATATCAACATTAATGTAATTTTTATGCTGTCTCCTCATAATGACAGCTTAGAGAAGTGTACATTTTAAAGCTAGAACTGCATCCCAAAAGAAATTCTGTCCTGAAGTGATGCCGCCAAGCCACTGAAAATTCAGTTGTCCATACTGTGAAGCATCCAAACATCTCAATGGAATTTTTTCCTTGTGCTACACGATTGCTCATCTGAACACAAAAGATACTTACACATAAATCTTTGATGGAAAGATTTCACTGGAAAGGAAAATACTGAACAAAGCGTAAAATAGTATAGAACGCTTGGCAAAGGATGGAATCAAAAGGAAGAGCAAGTTGCCTTTCTATTGGGTGTATATTCAGGGGGTATGTGCCCAACTGTATGTTTTCACAAACAGTGTGGTGAGACGTGATTTTAACTTTAAATTATCATTTGTTTATTAACAACAGAGGCTTTGGAGTGTAAGTAAATAAGTAAGGCTATGACTGTAAGTAGCAAGAAGGAAGAGAGATAAAGTAGTACAAGATGGAGACCTTGCTTTAATAGGCCTGAAAGCGTTATCTTCATCACTTTCCAGGGTTTCTCTCCCTGATTCTAATCTCTGCATCCACTTGCCACATCAAGCTTTGGGAAAGGAGTGAAGGTGGGAAAGATGAAATGAATGGAGAGAGGACAGAAAAATGGGAGGAAAGTGGGGTGACACAGTAGCAGAGGGCACTCAGGAGTGGTTAGAATCCCAAAGGAATGGGAAATGGAATCAGAGCTGCTTGAACACCAGGGACAAAGAAGACAAATGGGAGATTTTTGCATCGTGTATGTTGTATTATGCCTGTTATTTCTGCTGCCATAATCTAGTAAATGCCACGTGTAAGTGTGATTCTAAACATTTTACATATATTAAATCATTTAACCTCATGACAAATCTATAGGATGAAGGTCACAGAAAGTCCCTGACCTAAACTGTCTCAAACAAAACAAATTACGTCCAGTCATATTAATGAATAGTTCTTCAGGCAAGGCTTTATCCAGGGCTCCAAAACATGTGTATTTCTCTCAATTTCTTTGCTCTACTGTCAACATATTGACCCTGGGCCTTAGCAATCTGTCCCCTTCTAGTCTCAAAATGACTGCCTCCAACTTAGAGCTAAGTACATATTTCCTGTTCAATTGGGGATTGGGAATCCTGTTCAATTGAGAAGGTGGGGTGGGGGGAATACAGTGTAGACAGAAGTCCCAGAATTGGGGGCACCTGTGTGGCTTAGTCAGTTAAGCATCTGCCTTTAGCTCAGGTCATGATCCCAGAGTCCTGGGATCAAGCCCCACATGGGACTCCCTGCTAGCTGGGAGTTAGCTTCTCCCTCTCCCTCTGCCTCTGCCCCTCCTCCCTGCTCTCTCTCAAAATAAATAAATAAATAAATAAGTAAGTAAATAAATAAATACATAAAATATATTTTTTTAAAAGTCCCAGAATTTGTTGGTCTGATTTGTAAGATTTGGTCTTGTGATCAGCCTATGAACCAATCCCAGTTCTGAGAAATGTGGATTTGCTGATGTTTTAAAGATAGATTACCCCTAGAGTGATGAGAAATTGAACCAACCATCAGAAAAGGGGCATGAAGGAAATCTTTATAATGGTAGTCCTTAATGATGATAAAAGTGAACATAAAAATAAATAAGTGGCTATGAAAAAAGCAAAGATTCAGAATCTAAAAAAAATTTTATGATTCCACTTTGGTTAAAAGTTTACCTTTTCATATATACATGCAGATGTGTATGTATGTGTATACACAGGCATGTATCTATACTGAATTGCAAGCAGGAGAAACCATCCTAGGCTAATTTTGTCAGAAAGGGGGATTTTTTTTTTAAAGGGTTTTGACTGGTTCAGAATATCTGGCAATTTAGCTTTTATATTGAAAACCAAGATGTGCCCTATTAAGTATTAAATGGGAGTTCCCAAACATATGTAGAGGATGCTGATCTTGTGTGGCCAAAAAAAAAAAAAAAAAGCGACTTCACATTTAAGATGTGCATTCTTTTCGACTCATCAATGTAGCTTTTAGAAACCGTCCTGCAGATATACTTGCACACATGCTTAAAGATGTGTATATCAAGAATTCCTTTATCATTGTTTTGTAATAGTGGTAAATGGAGGACAATTTAATATGCTTCAATAAAGGAATAAAAAATCAAGCTGTGATATAACTGTACTATAAAAACACCATACAGTTAACAAAATGCATGGAAAGACCTTCAGGACTTGTTGAGTTTTTTAAAGATTTTATTTTTTTATTTATTTGAGAGAGAGAGAGAAAGAGCACAAGCAGGGAGAGTGGCAAAGGAAAAGGAGTGGAGAAGGAAAAGCAAGCTTCCCGCTAAGCAGGAAGCCCAGAGCAGGGCTCCATTCCAGGAGTCTGGGATCATGACCTGAGTTGAAAGCAGACCCACTGAGCCACCCAGGTGCCCCATGTTAAGTTTTTGAAAAGCAAGTCTCAGTACTTGGTCTAATTTCTGCAAAACAAAGCTGTACATTTGCCTATGTATGTATGCAAATGATTAGAATAAAGGACTATGCCTCAGCTGTTTTCAGTGGTTACCTCTGGGAGAATATGTAGAGTTGGTAAGCTGGTAAAGAAGGACTTCCATACGTTCATGATTTACTCCAAATATTTCTGAATTCTTTGAATATTCTATAACCAGATTTTTTTCAAGTATAGCTTGTGTACATTATTAAAGGAAAGATTTTTTTTTTTTAAAGATTTTATTTATTTCACAGAGAGAGACGCAGCCAGAGAGGGAATACAAGCAGGAGGAGTGGCAGAAGGAGAAGCAGGCTTCACGCTGAGCAGGGAGAGGACATGGGGCTGGATCCCACGACCCCAGGATCACCACCTGAGCTGAAGGCAGATGGCCAACGACAGAGCCCCCAGGCACCCTTAAAGGAAAGATTTTTTACAGAGTTTGAAAACCACTGCGTTTAGTTCATGGTATTAATGAAGCCATGCATATCTGTCTTTCCTCCATAGGCAAGTTAATGCCACATACAGAAAATCTCTGTGTGTCTGAGAAGACTGCACCCACTGACACCAGCCAGCTTGCACAACCACATATGCCATTTGTCACAGATCAGGTGAGAGAGGGGAATGGTTTTATTGCCCCCAGCTTACGGCATATGTCTTATTTGAAGTCTTGTGGCTTTGTGCTTTGTTCACTGTTTGAAACCATACCATACAACTCATTCATTTACGGTCACGCAATTCACTAATTTTTAGTACATTCACAAAGTTCTGAAACCACCACCGTAATCAAGTTTTAGAAAGTTTTCGTCTCCTCCGAAAGGAATCTCTTATGCATTAGTGACCATTCATCTCTCTCCCCATCTTCCACAAACCACAAATTTATTTTCTATTTGTATAGATTTACCTATTCTGGACATCTCATTTAAACAGAATCATACAATATGTGATCTTTGGTCTGGCTTCTCTCAGTTACCGTGATGTTTTCAAGGGTCATCTAATTTGTAGCATGTGTCAGTACATCATTTCTTTTTATTGCTGTGTAATATTCCACATTTTGTTTATCCACTGATCAGTTGATGGGCATTTATGCCGCTTTCCTGTTCTGGCTATTGTGAATAATGCTGCTATCCACGTTCACACCTAAGCTTTATTGTGGACTCTATTTTCATTTCGGTAAAACATCTAGCAGTAGAATTGCTGGGTCATATGATAATTCTAGGAACTTCCAGACTATTTTCCAAGGAGGCTGTTCCATGTCATAAGCCTACCAGCCATATATAAGTGTCCTGATTTTTCCATATCCCTGCCCAAACTGTTTTTTTTTTTTTTTCTGTCTTTCTGATCACAGTCATCCTAGTGAGGGTGAAGTCTTTTCCATCTCTTCTTGTGTCTTTGAGAATGACCTCTTGTGTTAGACTTCTGCTACAATAGCTCTGCATAATAAAAACAATCTCACATTTCCGTGGTGAGTTCAACCACAAGCATCTATTTCTCCCTCATAGGTTTGCATGTTGACTGTGGCTCTGCTGGGCTTGGCTGGGCATTCATTCTGATATACTTCATGAATATTTACCCTAGGACCAGGGAGTGCTCTTCTCATACAGCAGCTCAGAATCTCAAGCAGTGAGCAGAAATACTCCGTGACCTAAAAATGATGCTTCACTTCTGCTCTCAAGCCATTGTTCAAAACATTCACGTCGCCAAACCCAACTTCGGTGGAGCTGGCAAGCAAACCTGGCTTGCAGTGGCAAAGGGCATGAGTGGATAATTTTATTAAGTATGGAAGTAGAGAGTTGGGAACAATAATCCATTCAATTCCCTGTCTCCAGTTGTACCCTCCTTCCTAACTTCTAACATGGCTCACCCATTATGGGTTACATGTTGCTGTCACTCAAAAGTCAGTACATCTCAAATCTCAGACACCCTTTGTATTTCCCAAACAACTTCTCCCAACTTCTCCATCTGGGCAACAACACCCAAATTTGGTATTACTAGATGATCAAATAATTAAGAATTAGAGAGCCCTTCTCCCTCAAGCTTTCTTTTCTTTTACATAAAATGCTTCTAACCTCTACCCAGTATTTTTTTTCTTCTTCTTTCTTAAAAAATAAAACCAAAAAACAGCCCCTATATTCAGAGTAGCAATGTGCCTTTTCCCAGCTTCCCTCTTTTGCAGCCAAGTGTAACCCCATGGTGAAAATCTGTTTCTGGATAAGTTCGGTTTATTTGTCATTTTCTTCTTCTCTTTGTTGTCTGGGATATGGCTATGAAACTGGAGGTGGAGGTGACTAGATGTAGAGGTAGAGGTGAAAGCCATGTCCTAAGAATTGGGGTGCAGAATGAAAGAAGGAACATGGGACACAGATAATCATGGAGTTCTGCCTACCTGACCGGCCCAGTTTGGGGATTTTTGTTATATTACTCTCTTGCCGATAAGGTATCAGTGTCTCTGTATTAACTACCAAATGATTTAGAAACTTTTTAAAATGGTAATTAAGATGTTCCAGAATCTTCTAATCTTCCGTCTCATGATATTCTTTGTTCCCTCAACCAACTACCCACCCTAGATCTAGTCTTTGTCTCTCTCTACCTTGTTCTGTGCCCCAGCTGGAGGCACTACTGATGGCCTAAGTCTCGCAGGATATCTTGCTTGATGGCTTCTGGTTGAATTTGGCATAAGGAAGCAGAGCAGGAGGAGACAGAGGTGAGGACATTTCTCCCAATCCACTCATGCTCTTCTTTGGCAGTAGTAACATGCCTTCTTGACCTCAGCTCCTAGCAGATAGCCCTCCCTCTAGGGCTCCAACTTTCCCTAGGATCCTTAATACTACTTCCTTTACTTACTTTTTATCCTTAGGGTGGTAAAGTTCCCCAGTATTGCTAGTGTCTGGGTACCTCAACATTCCTTGTTTGTACTTATAACTGCCTGATCTCTCTACGTGGTCTTACGGTTAAGTGTCTTCATAAAACCATCTGCAGTGAATTGTTTCCAGCTGGCATTTAACTAATGCAGTAAAACCTCTCTTACTATACGCATTTCAGGTTTGCATTTCAGCAACTTTTCTCATAATCCTCCCTTTGCTTGAAATTTTGTTCCTCTCATCTCTGGGTGTAGCTGTCCTTCAAGGCCCTCTCAAACACCAGTGTTCCCAAGTAGCCCCCCTAATCCCCACACCGTGGAAATCTCTTCTTTCCTTGAACTCACTCAGCACACACTTGAGAGTGATTATCTTTTTCTGCTTTAAATTATAGTAACTTATGTACATTTAACTCTGGGCATTTTTAAGATTCTTTGAAGTCTGAACCCACACCTAGGTCTGATTGGTTTTGTTTTTCTCTTTTTTCTCTCTTTCCCTTATGTTTCTCCCTGAACTTTGCCTCCTTCCTCAAAAGTACCCAGAACAAGACTTAGTACCAAATGGATGTTTTATCATTTGTTCTTAATATGATTTGTTACTGCTTCTTATTACTATTACAATAGGTACCAGTTACTAATTTATGATAATGTATACTTTACAAAAATTAAGAAAATGAAGGCACAGACTAAAATTTCTCTTTGGTGATAAATGTAGTTGTTACAATTAAAATATGCAATAATCATGTACCTATGATACATACATAATAGGGGACTTTATTTTTATTTAGAAGTTTTCAGGTGACAAAGTGAATCTTTTCCCAATACTTTTCTTGGGTAGCAAAGAAAAAAAATTGTGTATGGGCAAATACCAATCTGTAATTGAGGCTACCCAGCATTATGAGGTGGAGTCAGAATTCTCAACCTACTTTGTAATCTAGTCTTTTAAAACTCTATTCTGGGAAGTTCTAGAGATTATTTCTGGGAGTGAGAATAGATTGAGACATCTTCAATATGGCTTTCACTTGAAGAAAGGGTTCTAACCTAATCTGTCCTCCTGCTACAGATTTTAACCACAGAGTCTTTCATTTTAGTCACTAAGTCTCTGCCTAAACATCTCTACTAACTGGAAATTCACTTACTTTGGAATTAAACAGTATGTTTTCAAATAACCCTAAGTCTATAACGTTTTATCTTATATCTGACTGAAATATGACTACCCATCATTCTTCTCCTTGAAACAATAAAGAATATGTCTAAATTTACTTCATCAGAATGGCAGTCCTTTAGGAAGATCATACTTCCACAGTCTCTTTTTGGGCTAAAAACCATTTCCTTCAAATTATCTTCATATGACATATCTAGAAAATCCACTTGGATCACATTTTTTTTTTTTCCTCAAAATCCCTCTTAAAACATGATGCCTAGAAATGAAAATAATTTTCCTGGTGTACACTGACAAGGACAAAGTATAGTGATATTATTACCTTCTGTTTTCTGGGTATTTAAGAACCAGTTGTGGGACTTTAAAGTTCCAATCTTGGATGTAAGAAGCTTAGACATTACTATTCTGTCCTACCAAGTAAAGAGTTGAACAAACTGAGAAAACAATTCTTAGATGCATAAGAGAAAGGGGATTATTGGGTAAATCACTGCCTCAAAATTGAAGAAACAGATGAATACAGAGAATCACAACTTGCCAGGGCAGAAACCACTGCAGAACCAGTACTGGGGTAGGGAAACCTGAAATGTAATTGATGAATTGCTAATGCAATAAGATAAGAAAAGGAATAAAAAGTATGGAGGTTGGGAAGGAAATAATAAAACTATTTTTGTTCACAAAGCAATTCTCAAATCTTTGACCCCCCCCCGAAAAAATCTTATAAATAATAAGTGATTATAACAAGGTTGTAGACAGAAATTTAACTGTTATGGATTATTGAGATCTTTTTGAATCTTAATTTGGGCATCAATAGTTAGCTCTCTTTTCTATCTTCAGGATATATGGACATTTGAAAATTATTCCAGGCTGCTGATAAAGAGACTATCTTTGAAGTTGACATCAGCACAAAAGAATGCACAACATTCAACCCATATTTCTTCATTTTTTCACAAGGATGTCATAAAAATTTTTATCAAATGCTTACTTTATTCCAGGTGCTCTATCTTATTCATATACATATATATACACAGATATAGATGTATGTGTGTGTGTGTGTGTATATATATATATGTATATATACTTTTTTTTTACTGTAGAATAAGAGAAAGCCATTAGAACTGGTGCTATAAGAAGTTCATTGACATAAAATATTCATGATATATTATTTGTATAAAAATAAGCCATGGAACAGAATGTGTTACATGAACCTATATTAGTACATTTAAAGTCTAGAAGGGGGTGTCTGGGTGGCTCAGTTGGTTATGCATCTATCTGACTCTTGTTTTTGGCTCAGGTCATGATCTCAGGGGTCCTGGGATTCTAGCCACATGTTGGTTCCGTGCTCAGTGGGGAATCTGCTTGAAGATTCTCTCCATCCCCTCCAAAATAAATAAATAAATAAATAAATAAATAAATAAATAAATCTTAAAAAAAAAAGTCTAGAAGGACAAATTACATTTGTGTTTAAAAAAAGATAATGATAAAAAAGAAATAGACTCTTCTAGAAGCATTGTAGAGAATGTTTTGTTTTTGTTTTTGTTTTTTTAAAGATAAGACTGAAGGCTAAGAGACCAAAGAGAAAGACACAGGAACTATCCAAATCAGAACTGGAGAGAGCTCAGACTAAGGTAATGACACTTAGTCATTGGAGATTGAAAGTTGACAGATTCAAGAAATCTTTAGAAGGCCGAACTGGAGGGACTTGGTGATCACTTGAAGTGGAAAGAGAAAGGATTTAGAGTGATTCCTGGATAAGACTGATTTCCAGCTAAGCAAATCAGTTCTTTAAGATTATTCATTGGGATGAGGTAAATAAAGAGAGGCTAGTTTTAGGGAAAACAGGATGGGACAGTTTCTATTGTTACATAACAAACCACCCCCAAATTATGGCTTAAGAACAGAAACAATATTTATTTGATTCATAAATCTGCAACCGGGGCAAGGCTCAGCAAGGATCTCTCCTCTCTGCTCTATTTTACCTCAGTTTGGGGTGATTTTGAGGCAGGGGTGGGGGGGGAGACCCGGAATTATCTAAATATGTAACCTTTCCTCATGTCTCTACAGTATGATGGGTTTAGGAACTCTAAGGTACTGAGATAGAGAAAGAGGAGAATAAAAAAGAGGAAGGGAGGAAGGCAGAGGAGGAGAGGGGGAGAGAGAGAGAGAAGAGAGGATGGAAAACAATGCAAGATGATGTGTTTCCCTGCTGGCGATTGCTACACCATAAGCCCAAAGAGACTCAGCAGGTGGCTTGGTAGGTGCAGTAGGACCACTTGGGACATCTCCAGGCAAACTAAATGAGTAATTGTGTTTTGAAAGTAGTACATGGGATAGAAAAACGAGGGGAAGTTTATCTGACCAGATCCTCCTTTTATCAGTTCTCTATTGTTGCACAGACTTAATGACTTTAAATGCCATTAAAATACCCATTTATGGGGCGCCTGGGTGGCTCAGTGGGTTAAAGCCTCTGCCTTTGGCTCAGGTCATGATCTCAGGGTCCTGGGATCGAGCCCCACATCGGGCTCTCTGCTCTGCGGGGAGCCTGCTTCCTCCTCTCTCTCTGCCTGCCTCTCTGCCTCCTTGTGATTTCTGTCTGTCAAATAAATAAATAAATCTTAAAAAAAAATTTAAAATACCCATTTATTAGGTTACAGTTTTGTAGGTCAGAAGTCAGACATAACATGACTGAGTTCTCTGCTGAGGATATCACCAGGCTGAAATCAAGGTGTTGGCCTAGCTGAGTTCTCATCAGGAGGCTCTGGGGAAGATCCTACTTCCAAGCTTGTTCTCTTTGGCACAATTCAGTTCCTTGTGGTTCTGCTAGAGAGGTCCCTGTTTCCTTGCTGGCTGGTAGCCTGGGGCTGCCCTCAGCTCCTGGAAGCTACATTCCTTGCCATGTGTTGTCTCCGTGTTCAAACCAACAATGGCGAGTCAAATACTTCTCGAGCCCCAAATCTCTAACTTCCTCTCCTAAAATCAATTAGCGATAAGGCTCTGCTTTAAAAACGTGCATCTGATTAAGTAAGGCTCACCTAGACAATTTATCTTAAGGTGAACTGTACCACGGAACATTACCTTATCATAGGAGTAAATTCCATCATAGATTATGACAGTGTATACACTGGGGGTCCTTTTTAACATTCTGCAGTCCACACCTTCTATTCCTAAATCTGATTTAAAAGTCCATATTCCTTGTGCTGTCCAAAGTTCCTTGATAGTATATCTAGACCAAGATTGTTTGGAGATGACAGTATAATGTCAATAGATGAAAGATGGAAATAAAACTATTCCACTTCTGCTTCCATGACTTTTGTCAAAAACAGTGTTCTGTGAATCCTAGCACATATTAGGTACTTAATATTTGTTGAATGAATGATGGATTGGATAAAGGAGAATAAATATTTGTAAGGGTAAGTGAAAAGCTTAACATAATAGGTAAATAGACTTTAAATGAGCACCTCGCTGTTTCAAAAGAGATTTTCTCCAGTTCCACATGAATGACCTTCCTGAGAGGACAAATGGGTGAGATTCGTGCAAAACCAACTTAATATATGTTTGTTGAGTGACTGAATGAATGTGTAGCAAATTCATTTTGTTTGGTGATCCTCGGTCTATGGGACTAGAAAGCTGTCCACTTCCCCACCCCCCACCCCACCAACAAAATGTTAACTATGCAGCTATATTCTTTTTTGGTGATAATGTAGGGAAAGTCTTAGAGGTTCTTTTTGCTACATTTCATTAAACACTAAGCTTATTTTAAAAGACACAATCTCGGGTGCCTGGGTGGCTTAGTTGGTTAAGCGACAGCGTTCTGCTCAGGTCATGATCCTGGAGTCCCAGGACTGAATCCGCCATCAGGTCCCTGCTCGGCAGAGTCTGCTTCTCCCTCCGACCCTGCCCCTTCTCATGCTCTCTCTCTCTCTCTCGTTCTCTCTCTCTCAAATAAATAAATAAAATCTTAAAAAAGACACAATCTCTGAAATTGTGAGTTTAAGCAGAGCAAATGAGTCTACATCAAAACACTGGAAATATTTTTCAGAAATGTATGTTTACCTTGCATTATAGACCGAGCTTCCATATACTATACATACATATGTATATGTGTGTGTATACTATGCATTCTGTTCACATTATAATTTTTTTTTTCTGTGACCATACCCAATAGATTGACTTTCAAAATATTTGGTTATAATAAATCTGTTTAATTACATATGGAATACATCCACGATTAAGTCAATCTATTATAATCTGAGAAAAATTTTAAATTATTCCTTAATTCATGGCTGTATTAAAGTATCAATATAATGTGATAAAGTGCCATGTGCGAACTTCAAACTTTTCATCACAGATGCATCTTCCTTTCGTCAAAAGAATCATTAAGATATTTTAATTCATATAATGCTTGTCTCATCCTGGGATGATACACTTATAAAATAATAGCTTATTCAGAGTAACTTTGTCATAGCAATAAATTAGTAAATACCAAAAGTCTTTTATGAACTGAACACTATCTACACGTAACTTGTGCTAAAAAGAGGTGTTAGGAATACTACCCGTCTCTATATAATCTCCATATCATTTACGTATAAACAAAACCCAGTTAGAGAACAAGGTATCACACATGCTTTGAAGTCTGTTAAAACTGGAAGAACCCTCAGAGATTATGAAATAAAATGAAAATTACTTTTCATTTTAATGAAAATTACTTTTGATTTAGCAGTGAGGACACTGAGCTACAAGAGAGGGGAAATGATTTACCAAAGATGGCACAGGTGGCTTAGTGGAGTTGTAAAGGAATCCAGCTCTCATAACTGTTGAAGTTAGTGGCATTTAAACAGGTAACACTGCAACCCACGGTAAGAAAGAGACTTTACTACATATCTTTATTGATCTATGGTGCCATCCGTATTACATATATCACAAAAATAGGAAATATACTGGCTAAGATGTGATAAGACAGTGCCAAGAGACCCTGAACTTTAAGATAAATATCAATTACCAAAATATTAAAGTGGTGGGAAAAAAGAATCTGAGTACAACTTTTACATGCATGTACTATGTAACTAAAGCAGAGCTTTTTCCTGTGATATTATCTATTGTTCTCTTTTTTTTAAGTGTCTTGGTGGGTCCACTGAATTGATTTTACTACCCACTAATGAGCTGACCTGATCCAAACACTAAATCATGTATCACAGATAATTAGAAACCTTGTTAACATATGCAACCAAAGTGCTAATTGTTCAGTTTGATAGTAGGTGCAGAAGAAAAGAAATAGTTTCATGGGGACAGAAACCACCTTGGGAAGGTTTCAAATTAGAAATAAGAGTTTAACCTTGAATGGATGGGTAAAATACGGTGACATAAAGAAGGAGAAGTAAACAATTGAGCAACTTAAACTGGGGGGAGGGGAGGAACACCACAAATGTGGATGTGGAAAAAAATCCATTCTTTAAAATAGAACCATTTAATTTAATAAAAAGAATATGACACCATTTTTTAAAGTCTCAAGTAACTTCAGGGATGAAAACAAATTTTAATGTCTCTCCTAACAGAAGATAAACAAAAACCTGAAAAAACTAAATGTAGTCTGGGAATTAAAATGTATAAAACTGGTTTAAGTAAAATTTGATGCAATATTTGTTTTATATCCTTGCTATAAATTCCAAAGGAGTCAAATAATCTGATAGCAAAGTGACGGTGGGCTGAAAACCTTCTCCCACCCCCAAATTTTTGGTGCTTTTCTTAGAGTCAAGGATTAATGCAAAAATCAAATTTTGGAATCCCCTTCTTACCAGCCTCTGTGCATATGAAAGAAATATCTGAGGATACAGAGTACCCGGGATAAAATTGGCTGGCTGAAATCCTCGGTGATTTCTCCTACATTCAACCTCAGAATTTTATCGCTAGTCCTTGCAAAAGCAAGCAAACAAAAACAAACCTAGAAGCCCTTTTTGTATGTGTAAGTCAAATGTGCACACCACAGTGCGAATGTGATCACATTAAAAATGTGCAAACTTGGCAGTTAGGAAATGTCACTGCAATCCTTAGTACGTGAAATTTCAATCCCTTTGATGAAGATACCATCTTTCAGCCAAGCCCCGGCAGAAAACCTTTGGTTCCTGTTAGACCCCTCCCTCCGCAGGCAACCGCTGAGCTCCATCCGGAGGGAAGGAGGCTCTCCCTCTGCATCACAGCTAAGCGTTCCCAGACCCAGGAGAAACCCCGGGTTTCTGCAGGGCACTCAACGTGCAGCTAAGTGTCCCAGCTCTGCAAAGGGCGGCTGAAAATGGATTTAAAATGGCAACGCGGACCAATCAGCGCCGCCGCGCCGAAGCAGACATTAACACGCGCCTCCTCCACAGGCACAGCGGAACCTGGCTGTGCCTAACTCCCTCCTTAGGACTGTAAAGTAGGCGTTTTTATTCCACGGTGGTCTGTATTTTGGGGAAGAAAAAAAATTTTTTTTTCCTCGGGTGAAAGTTTTTATTTTGGAATTGGTCCAAAATAATTTGGGGCGTGATGTGTGAAAATCTGAACGTAATTTTTTCGGAGTTTTTTGTTATTCAAGGATGAAAAGAGGTACATTTTTAAATGTACTCCACCTTTTTAAAACGGACTGTGGTCATTACAGTGTTCACATAACTCAGAAACAGCCCAGGCAATAAAATTAGGACTTGGCAGAAAGGGAGTTCCTAGGGAAAAGGTTAAATCAGGGTAAACTGCAGGGAGAGTTGGACAGTTGGCGCAATTTTAGCATTAAGGAAGCTACGGGGTTCCCGCGTGGGGCAACCCTTCTGCTCTGCGTAGGAACACCGGTTAGTCGCGCCAGCCCCAAGGTCGCGCCTCTAGTCTTTCCCGGAGGAAAAAAAAAACAAAAAACTCAATGAAGAGGATGGCGCGCTCCGTGTGCATGAGTGCACATTGTTTGCACGTGTGCATGTGTCCGCGAATGTGCGTGCATGTGTGTGCCTGTCGAGTGTGCATATGTGGAGCTGAGTGCCTGCGTGTCTGTGTGTGCGCGCGCTTCAGGGTCGTGCAGTCTGTGATGAGGGTATTCCCAGGCAAAGCAAGGCTGCCGGGGGCCGGTTCCTGCTCCTCCTCGGTTCCTTCCCACTCACAGGGAACCAGAACTCTGCCGCGCGTGCAGCTAGACGCTTCCTGCTGAGTGTTGGCTCCGCGTCGTGGAGGTGCAGGTAAAGGCCAAGCCCCTAAACGCGGCTCTGGGGCGATCGCATTCCCGTGCCTTACTAGGACAACCGCCCAGGGGCGACCTCGGGCGGCAGGCGGGACGAGGCCGGCAGCGAGCTGTCCCGGGATCCCCGGCCTGTCCCTTTAACCCCGCCGCCGGGCGGGAGCACGTGAGCGGGGCTTCGGGTGGCACCCGGGCGCCGCCGCCGCCGAGGCAGTTGTATTTCGAACGCTGCCTCTGGCCCGCGGCCAGGCGCCTTGGCTCGGCGGTCCGCCTGGCCTCCCTCCTCCTCATACTTTTCCTCCTGCGCAGCCCCCTCCCATTTATCCGCCCACGATTAGAGGTGGGCACTCCCCCCCCCCCAAACCCGCCGCCCCCTCCCCAAGCACACACACACACACATTCTTCCCACTTGAATCCTGGGGAAGGAACTCAGAAAACTTCCAGCCCGGGAAGAGCGCGCTTGGTGCAGGACGCAGGAGCGAGCGGCCCGTCCCCCTCCGACTCTCCGGTGCCGCTGCTGCCTGCTCCCGCCACCCGAGGAGGCGCGGTGCCACCCACTGCTTCGTCCTTTTGCCTGCGCCCTGTGCCCGACCCGAACCAGGCAGAATCTCCCCATCCTCCTTCTGCTTTCTGACTGCCCAAGGCGCGATTTGTTTTCTCTCTCTTTCTCTTTCTTGCTCTGCGAGCGCGGAGCGGGGGGGAAGAGGAGGAGGAATTCTTTCCCCGCCTAACATTTCAAGGGACACAATCCACTCCAAGTCTCTTCCATTTCCAAGCCGCTTCCGAAGTGCTACCGGTGACCGCAACTCCTGATCCCAAACCGAGAGGGGAGCCTCCCAGCTTCAAACCCTCTTTTCCCTTTCCTTCGCTCTCCTCCTCCTCCTCTCGCTACCTCCACCTCCACCTCCACCTCCGGCACCCACCCACCGCGGCCGCCGCCACCAGCAGCGCCTCCTTCTCCTCCTCCTCCTCCCCTCTTCTCTCTTTTTGGCAGCCGCTGGACGTCCGGTGTTGATGGTGGCAGCGGCGGCAGCCTGAGCAGCAGAAGCCCTCGCAGCACGCCAGCTCCTCGCCCACCCTGCCTCATCCTCCAGCCCTACCGCCCGATCTCCCGAAAGGTGCCCGGCACATTCGGGGCGGCGGCGGCGAAGCGGCGGCGGCGGCAGCGGTAGCGGCGACGGCTGCGGCGGCGGGAGGCAGGATGAGCGCACGCGGTGAAGGCGCCGGGCAGCCGTCCACTTCAGCCCAGGGACAACCTGCCGCCCCGGCGCCTCAGAAGAGAGGACGCGGCCGACCCAGGAAGCAGCAGCAAGTCAGTACGCGGGCAGGGTGGGGGCAGCCCACCTCCGCTCCCTCCGCCAGGGCCCCGCGACGCGCGGCCACCCGAGCGCGGGAGTCCGGCGGCGGCGGCGGCGGCTGCGGGCTGCGGAGTCTTCGGCGCGAGTGCGCGGCTGAGCCCCGGGGCGCCCGCGCTCCTCAGGGCGGGGAGGTGGGGAACAGCGATAGGCGGCGGGAGGTGGGGTCGGGCTCAGCGCTTCCTCGGAGTTTCGCTATTGTGCACGGCCCCGAGTGGCGCGATGTCTCCGCGTGACGAAGCGGCCGGGCTCCGGCAACCCAGGGCTCGGTGGGCACTTTCCGAGCCGCTTTATACAACTGCTCGGCAGGAAGGAGGTGCGGGGGGGGGGTGTGCGGGGGCGCAGGGGTGCTCCGGCGGGTCGGGGTTGGAGGGGCTGAAGTCCTGGGGGCCGGAGGATGTGTCTCCCGCCAACCGGGGCTGCTCGCGGGCTGGGGACTGGCGCGCCGCCGCCGCCCCCTTGGCGCCCTCCCCACGTTCTCGGTGGCTCTAGACTCGCTCCCTCCCGACAAAGAACTCGTGGGCCCGCCCGGTCCCCTTAGGGCTCTTTAAATGCGGCGCGGCGGCAGCTCGGCTGTCCGCCGCCGCGGAGGTGTCCCAGGAAAGGGGGTTCGGAGGAGCCTGGGTCCTCACGGGACGGAATTCACCCGTTTGGCCGAGGGCGCGGTGGAAAGTAGTGTCCGAGAGTGTGCACAGTAGCTGGGTCACTTCCTCGCCAGGCCCCCGGTCCCCCCTTTGCCCCTGGATCCCGCTCTCCGAGCTGTAGACTTTAAAAGTACTTCTTCTGGGCGAGCGGCTGGGGGTTGGGAGGGGACGATCAAGGGGCGCCCGGGACCCCGCGGAGTGGAGGGTTTTGTCTGCGGATGCAACCAATTAAGCGTGCAGCGCCCGCTTGCAGAGCTGCGCGCAGCGCCCAGAGCGGGGGGTTTTGTTCCCTGCAATTTCCAAGCCTCGGCGTCCAGGGCTGGAGCGGGGCATGTCTATTGAGAACATTTAAACTCCGCTTCCGCGGGCTTTAAAACTTCTCCTGCGTTCCTTAGCCTTAAAGCGCTGCCTTCACCGCAAATAGGCCGATTAGAAAATAATCCTGGAGTCCCAAAAGCTGCCCGAGAACAAGGTGGGGGGAAATCGAACAATGTTTGCTTGCCAGAGCGTTTTAGAAAAACTGAAAGGGTTGTACCTTTTTTGAAATCATCAAAGGAAACAAGCCAATCTAGAGGCCCCTGAGTTTTCCCGCTCTGCCCAGGCGACACTTTAAACCGCGTTAGGATCCTGTTTTACACCTCCCAGGAAGTCTCTGCCCTTCCCCCCGCCCCCGCTCTTGTTTCCCACCCGCCACCCAGCTCTTTCTAGCTCGATTTGTCCCCCACCTCCAAAAAAGTATCCCAAAGAAATTGCGGTGGGATCTGGAGGTGACTGGAGGTTTTACCTTGGAGTTAAGGCAGAGTTCACAAAGAAAGAAAAATGCGTCTCCGGTGTGTTTGCTCCGGATGTGCCCACTGGCTCTAGTGGTCCCACAGAAGCTTGCAGGGAACCTTCCCCAGATTCTCCAAATAGGATGCGGATTTTCATTGAAGACTTTCATGCGTTTTAAGTTAATTGGTCTCATTTAATCACCGAATCTTAATGAACTGTAAATTGATGATTCACTGCATAAATATTTAGGATCTGGAATATTAATCATCGCATTCTCTTAACCACTTGAGCATTTACTACTTGGCATAGGAACCCTTTAAAATTTTGCTAACCCTATTGATAGTTTCAATTTCTCCTTCTCAGACACTTCCATTCTCCTTCATTTTTTCCCTCTTTTAGTTCTCTCTGGTCTCCTCCCTCCCTAAGAGTTTTCTCAAAAGCAAGTTTTGGAGGAAAATGTTTATTTTTATCAAAAGACATTTAAATTTAGGCTAAAGACCATGCCTCCAACTCCAAAAGGAAGTGGAGAACTGAAGCAATTATCTAGATAATTCAAGCAAAACCTCCCACAACAGATTTACCATAATTATTTGGAAATTTTAGGGGGAACGGAGTTATTTTGAGTTGAAGATCTTGGGTAATTGCTCCAGTACTTCTCTCAATGTGTTGAGTCATAACTGACCTACAATGCGGATATACAGAGATGACTAAAAACCGTCTTTTCTATAGGGAAGATTGTTGAAACATTTATGATGTTAGCGTTGTCTTTCTTTTGTTGGAAATGCTGGTACAATGGGTAGTAGCATTCCTGTAAAGTATTTATAAGTTGCCAAATACATAACCATTCAAATTTTACACCTTAAACTTGTGTGACTTTCTTTCCAGAACATGCAACCTTGTCAGCCTTTGTTACCTTTTTAGTGCTGAAACAGAACCTAAGTTTCATATGCAAAATAGAATTTCCTTTTTGAACCCTTGGATTGAAAGTATAGTTATTTTCCCTTTCTGTAAACTCAGTGCCATCATCATTCCATTTATGTTCCTACTGAATGTGTTGCAACAGTCTTTTTGAACAGCACGTACAGAAACTAACTATAGAGTCAGGGTCAATTTCTTTCAGACATTCTTCCACAACAGCATTTTTTCCCCCCTATACTTAGGAGCCAACCGGTGAGCCCTCTCCTAAGAGACCCAGGGGAAGACCCAAAGGCAGCAAAAACAAGAGTCCCTCCAAAGCAGCTCAAAAGGTGAGATTTCTCAAGTTAAGTACCCCCAACTTTCTCCATGACTACAGGAACTTCCCTGTAATTTCCCCATTCTAGATCCAGACTTAAGGATTCGTCCCAACTGGGTAACTCAAGACTCATTTCCTACCCTTACTATTTCTAAGCAAAATCAGATTTTGAAGCATAACTGCTTAACCTAAAAAGTTTATGAAGATGCTTCCAGTGTTGTTCTTAAATAAACAATCACCAAATAATTTGAAACTCAAAACCGGGGCTGGGAGGGTGAGATCTGCACCCGTTGTGAAAGAGTTAAAAATAAGTCAGAACTGTAGGATTTGCTTGATGGTGTTGTTTGCAATTTCCTTCAAAAATAATAAAGATTGATTTACTTTCTGCTTATTTACATGATTACTGCAAAACCAAATCCTTCTATAAGGTTAAGTATTTTGCCAAATGATAATTAGAAGTAAATCCAATTATGGG
Organism: Lutra lutra; assembly: GCF_902655055.1. Taxonomy (NCBI): domain Eukaryota; kingdom Metazoa; phylum Chordata; class Mammalia; order Carnivora; family Mustelidae; genus Lutra; species Lutra lutra. The sequence goes on from NC_062285.1 coordinate 93,590,569, forward strand.
ATACTGGAAAAAAATCTTCATGAATTTTACAGATTTAAATGTGGTGATATAGTATGCTGTCTGTTTACAATAAACTTGCAATGTAGTATATCATAATCTCTCAAAATGCCTCCATCCATCAGGTAGTACAGCAGTGCTCTAAATGGGACAATGAGAAGTTTTTTTAAACAAGTATTTGATTCATTTATTGTGTATTTTGGGGCAGACTAGAGCCCAGTCAAGTATAAATAAGTTCCAGTGTTTTTATTTATAAATTGTAAATTGCAGTTTCACGTAACTTCATGTTGGTTGTATTTGAGCTAGCAAAGAGGAAATATCTCAGGGTCAATGCATGTACAAAGAAGTGAAGGGGAATATAAAACTCACTTTTTTTTTTTTTTTAAGCTTTATAAAAGAATCAGAAAAAGTGTCTCTATTTTATTTGTAGGGTTGTATATTAGTTGAAAACAAAGGCTCAAAATTCAGAAGTACATTCTTCTATACCCCTTTTTAGTGGATTTGAGTACATCATGTACAGTATTTGTTAAAAAGGGCCATAAGAAAAAAAAAAAAGGGCCATAAGATCATCTTTGGGGACTAATGTTTGGTGTGGTTTTCTCTGTGACTGTGGGCACTAAGCATGTTAGATGTGATAGTTTTCAGTGTTGTAAACTGCTATAGCAACCAGTGATACGTATAAAGTTGTTTAGGGAGTAACTATGAATTCTTGTCTGTTTTATTTTAATAATCTTGAACAGAGCTGAAGGGAAGGAGCAGATTCCTACTGTATTTAATTATAACTGCTTCACAGAGTGAAGATTTAATTGTGACCCACATTTAATCCATAAACTTTGAAGTAGCTCTAATTTACCTTGTCATTTAGAACTGACAGTATATAGTCTCATATTTCTAATATGAGTATTTCCTATTTGTTACATTTTTACCTGGTTTATGAGATTAACCGAAAGGGGCTAATTTAACAAAGGAGTTTTTTTTTTTTTTTTTAAAGATTTTATTTATTTATTTGACAGAGAGAGATCACAAGTAGATGGAGAGGAAGGCAGAGAGAGAGAGAGAGAGAGGGAAGCAGGCTTCTCGCTGAGCAGAGAGCCCGATGTGGGACTCGATCCCAGGACCCTGAGATCATGACCTGAGCCGAAGGCAGCGGCTTAACCCACTGAGCCACCCAGGCGCCCCAACAAAGGAGTTTTTAAATGTTGCATAAGTGTGGGACTTGCCTAACTTAATTTTATTCTAATGAAATGGCAAAAGAATATCTTAGTAGGTAGCTAACATTGAAACTCTGACGTAATTGCTCTGAAAAATGCATCATTACAGCATCTCCCAGGAAGAAATCTGCATATCTTGTCATAAAAAACTGATTTAAAATTTTAGGCAAAAAAAAAGGGAAAATGAATCTCATCTTTCTTATTTCAGTATATTACATTTTTTTTGAATGATCAAAGAGATGCTTCCATTATCTTCTCTTCATTTTGAAAAGTTTGCCACTGACTAACACAAGGGAAGCTGAGACTTGTGTCTAATTTACTACCTAAAGCAAAATAACAAAAAAAGTTGGTCTCCTCCCAAGTAAGGTTTGATTTATTTTTAGTTGTTTTAGTAATAGGCCTTTACAGAGGATTCTATGAGGCTGCTCATCTTTCTGGTAATTCTTCATGTGTATGTATACATTATTACAATTTCCAAAACAGAAATAGATTTTCTTTTTCCCATAGTAATCTTTCCCTGGTATCTTCCATTCATCCAGACAAAATTATTTCACACGCTTCTGTTCTAAAAGTCCCTTCCAATAAAAATGAGCAAATATATTTGCCCATAACACTGTTCTATTTCTCCAGTTTTATGAATTACGCTTCATTTGGAGAAGATAATACTTTGCAAAAGAATGAATGACATTGATGAATTGTTCATGGCATGTGTAAACTTAAGGTATTTTCACTTTCAAATTGGTGTTTATTGAGTTTGCTACTACCCTGTGTAAACATGGTTATCAAACATAAATTTGTTTATCAAACACATATTGTACTCTGACGAAACGTGTTTGTTAGGATTTTGAGAAGCAATATTTTTTCAGAAAAAGTTCTATTGTTCATAACATGTAAGATAATCATACCCTGCTAGAGTGACCAGAGTAGATGTGGGAAGTCTCCTATGATTAATAAATTGGGTATTCTTGTGCAAACTGAGATTCATCAAAATGAAAAAATACAAAACAAAACTGGTAAGTATATAGGAGAACAGAACTCAAAAATTAGAAGAGATGCAACATACACTGAAATCCTGATGATGTTGGGTGTTTAAAATTTCTTGCTGCTGGGGTTTCTTTACTTACAAAGTTTGTGTTTGGACTCAGTCACTGGCCTTGGGGCATTTGAAAACAAAACTGTTGGAAAATTAGCAATGTGAAACTTGACAGTACACACTGAGTGTTGCAAGACCAAGTGGACAACTACTCAATTAGTAAGCACTTAAATTTCAGGCCCTATTCAATATGAAATTGATTTGGGTGATATATAAAATGAACATTTATAAAGGCACAATTTGTTCTGCTTGGAACTTTTGGAAGACAAGGTAATGATTCTTTAATCTACTTACACTCCATCATGACAGATTCCCATGGATGACCATTAGGTAGCAATTTTAGTCATTCCTGAGAAGTCCAATCTGAGGGCTCAAAATTTGTCCCAGAACCAGCTTCATATTACTATCTTAATAAAGGAAATCAGAAGTTAATGTTTTCCTGAATAAATGATTTGTTGGGGGTGTGTGTGTATATGTGTGTGTGTGTCTTGTCCTTGTAGTTTATGTTTTAGTTTAGAGATATACCTGTGACCAGTTGTCTCTCAATTTCTTGTTTTGTTTTGTTTTGTTTCCCTCTCATATTTGTGCTGGATGGAAATACTTTGTATTTTTGCATTTTGCCTCTCTAGAGGAGAGAAAGATATAATCTCCTTTGTGTTTAGGGTTTTTGCTGTGGCTTTGTAATCATGAATTACAGAATACTGGAGGGGCTGTCACTCATTCTCCAGTTTTTAAGGTCAAAGTCAAGTTCATCTGTAAGCCTCAAGGTAATTCTCATTCAGGTACTTTGAGGACAAAAAATGTTTTTTTCTGAGACTGAATTACATTTTAATAGAAGGAAATGGCATATAAAAAGATCTCAGGTGTGAGACAGCCCTACTTCATAGAGTCATAGGTTTGTTTGAACTTTCTTTTTTTTTCTTAAAAAAAAAAAAAAAAGATTATTTATTTATTTATTTGACAGGCAGAGATCACAGGTAGGCAGAGAGGCAGGCAGAGGGGGGAGGGAGAAGCAGAGTCCCCGCTGAGCAGAGAGCCCGATGCAGGGCTCCATGCCAGGACCCTGAGATCATGACTTGAGCCCAAGGCAGAGGCAGGGCTCCATGCCAGGACCCTGAGATCATGACTTCCCTGAGATCATGACTTGAGCCCAAGGCAGAGGCTTAACCTGCTGAGCCACCCAGGACCCCTGAACTTCTTTTGACTTGAGGTTGAATAACCAGAGCTAGAGAGCAAGGTGCAGAAGTAAAATATCTAGGTAAAGTATGTACACCTCAAGTAATGTGCTCAAGTAAACATTCGATCTGTATATTCCATTTGCTTGTACAAAAAAGTTCTGGTGTTGATTGGACCCTATAAAGGCAGATTTGTGCTTTTTTCTAGCTGCATTCTTAGAAATATGGTTGATTTTTCATAAATATTTTCTAACACCAAGCACAGGTATTTTATGATGAGAGAATGTAGGCTTTATTCATCATTTCAGAGAAATGTTAGAGCATGGATGTTGAGTGAGGACAAGATTTTTTTAAGAATTTAATAGGCCCAGGGGTGCCTGGGTGGCTCAGTGGGTTAAGCTGCTGCCTTTTGCTCAGGTCATGATCTCAGGGTCCTGGGATCGAGTCCCACATTGGGCTCTCTGCTCAGCGGAGAACCTGCTTCCTCCTCTCTCTCTCTCTCTCTCTGCCTGCCTCTCTGCCTACTTGTGATCTCTCTCTGTGAAATAAATAAATAAAATCTTTAAAAAAAAAAAAAAAGAATTTAATAGGCCCAGCTGAAGAGAGTAACCAAAGGCATCATTGTTAGGTAGGTCACGGAAGGATGGGTATTGGAAATTGTCATACAGTTCCAGCCTATGGTTTCTGTGTGAGTAGTAGGGTTTTGTTTGATTCCTGTGTGTTTGAATGGTAATTTCCACTGGGATTCAGGGCCCTATCTGAGTTAGACACATGTATCCAGATGGGTGGAATTAAATAAAACCCAAGTGTTGTCTCCATTATCTTGATATTTTAAGCTGATTTACCTAAGCAATTGACTCTTTTTCTTTTATTTCCACTTCACTTGCCAGGGAGGACCAAACCTTAATGCATCAGTAAATTCTACCTGGCAAAACCTTTGAGCCATCACAGATTATGATCCAAATATGGGCAATTCAAAAACATTTGGATTCTTTCACGAAGTAACTTTACTTCGAGGAACCCATAGTTCTAATTTTCTGGAAGCTATCACTCTTCTGAACTCACCATCCAGGGCTCCTCGTTGCTTTGACTGACCCACAACCCTGGCCTATTTTTATCTCAGAGTCGCGACTGACCACTCTGCTAAGGAGGTAGAACATACCAGACTGGCATTCAATCGTGTTTTAGTTCTTTCTTGAGTATCAATTAGATGGAGGCTCACCTTGGAACCACTTAGCTTGGCACAAGGGTAGAACAATGAATTTCACTATCCTAGATCCTAAAACTTCCAGTTACGAATTTTTGTTCTACTCAGGAAAAACAGGTTGAAAAGTGATTCTAGTTTAGGCTAGGGCTTTGTTCTCTGTTGTTTTAAGACACTGAACAGTTTTGAATGGCATCTTCTGATTGATTTCTAGAGGAATAGTATAGTCACTGTCTTTTCTTCAGGGTGATATAGGGGGCACTTTGCTCAGAAGGTAACCCCTGTGAACTCCTGTATCATAGCTATTGATTCTTCTGATCACAAAAAAGGTAGTGCGATGGTTGATAGGAGGAAAGTCTTAAACTTTGAAAATAGCTCTTCCTGTCATTTTGGCCTTGGCTTTAAGTTAATGTTTGTATAGGTGAAGACAGGCATGTGTAAATAATGACATGAGAGTTGACAATAAGGGCTTCCTTGAGTGAAACTAGCATGAACTACAATGGACGATAGAATTCAGTTGTATGGAGTGATGGCAAACTTGAAACTTCTCTTGAAGAGTGAAAATGGTTGCACTTAACATTTCAAACCCCACAGAGCTGGATTATCAATCAAGTAAAATGAGAAGTACCCAGTGCTTAGTCTGATCGATGATTCCAGTTGGTTTTGATGCCAGTGCACATTGATTTGCACTGTTTTTATGTTTAAAAAGACAGCTGAAAGAAATAAAATGTGACTTTCTAGACATTGAATAGTTTGCTCCATATGCTCTTGTCTACAGGTCTTAATCTTAAAAACATATCTGTAAAGATACCTGAAAACAAAATAAGGTACTCTGCCCAGATATTTTTCTAGCTTTCCCACCCCGCTACCCCGCCATCTGTGTGCTGAGGCACTGATTGATTTGGGGTGAGGGAGTTAAGGTTTTCATGCATTATCACAGTACATATAAAATGTGATGAGAGCATTAAAGTAACAAAAATTAATAGCTATCTAAATTTGACCAAGAAGTCAGAATTGGATAATTCTTTGGGTTTCCAATCTCAGCAGTTCTCCATGTCTTTATAGGAAACCCGGAAATGTTTTACTTTTAACGACTCATTTGATTTTCACCCTGGAAGTTTTTCTTGTCTCTCTTTTTTTTTTTGAATCTGCCCATAGCTCCTTTATTTTCTATGAAATATCTCCCAGAAGAACAGACCCTTTATTGCCTTGAAATCACACTGGGTCTCATCTTCACTACTTATGAACGTGGGCAGTTGGCTTGATCTCACATTTTGTGACACTGAGCACGTAATTGCTGTCCTATTTAAGTAAGAGAATGCTTAGAAAAATCACTCAAGAAATGGGAGGGTTTTTAAAAATTAATTAATTAATTAATTTGAAGGAGGTATTCTTTTTAAGGGTAACATTTTAAAATATGGAGGGAGAGAAGAAATTACACTTGAGTACCCACCATGTGCTGGGAGCTTTTCTCAGTCACTTTATGCAAATATTAACTCTTCAATCCTCTGACATAGGTATTATGGTCTTCATTTCACAGATGAAGAAAACTGATTTCAAGATGTAAACCGTGACTCATGTCTCATGCTCAACGCTAGAAATTGGTGGCCCAAGGCGTTGAATTCAAATCTCACTCTAAAGCTTAGGACCTTCCCACTACTATATGCTGTCCGATGTTTTGTACAATATTTGCTACAATGTAGGTTATGTTCTCTCCAGTCACCTGAAAGGCATGTTAGAAGTTAGGTTTCAAGAAACCCTTTGGAGAGAAGTTCTCTACAGGCTTTTAAAGGGAATCGAAATGGGTGCCTCCTGCAGATGATACCCCAGACTTCTGGGCCTCAGAACTCACAGGGCTATATGTCTTTGGAGATCAGAACCCATCCAGTTTTTTTATTTGTTCAGTGAGGGGTCTAGACAAAATGCTTGTTAAAACTCCTGCCAAGCTGTAGAATTCTGATGGGAAGAAGGAAATAAGACACACGTGATAAAAACACCAGTGTTTCTCTTTCCTTCCTTCTTCATTCAATAAGAGTGTGAGCACATCTTATGTACCAGGTGCTAATGTAGGCACTGTTTCCAAGCTTAAGAGTTACATTTGTTAGATGAATTTCCTTTTTCAATTAATTGTGTGTGTGTGTGTGTGTGTGTGTGTGGAGTACATGTACGAGCCTGACGTACCAGACTTCTTAGAAAGAGAAAAAATTACATTTCCCACTTAACATTCTTCTCAACCCTCATGAACTTGCTTCTAACCATATTATACAATTAAACATAACAGTTCTGAACCTAAATTTTTTTTAAAGGCAAAACATGAATATAAGCAAAGAATAAGTAACACTTTTAACAAGATATGATGTGGTAAATTGTAAAACCATGTGGCCATAGTCTGAAATTTCAGTTTTTACAAATACGGAATTCCCAGCCTCTTTACCCTCCCTCTACCCCTCCACCCTCAGAAACTGTAAATACTGAGAACAAGTTACTGTCTCAATTATACATGGGTTTGTCGTATAGAACCAAATTCCACTCTGGAGAAGGGAAACCAAATATATACTCCCACAACATTGTATATGTTGATGTATTAAAAGCAAAACGAGCGCCTGAAATGTTTTGTTTTTCTCCTATTGAAAAGTAATATTCTGAAGAGCATTAAACACAGAAGAAAAAAAAAAAAAAGTTAAAGCCAGTGCTTTCCTCCATATAAAAACCCTGCTGGTTTACAAACTAAAATCCTAACTTGTTTTGCAGCCTTTGTGAAGTTTGATCAGAATGATTAAATAATGTGGGTTTAAAGAACAATGAAAACCTCCCAGAGCGACACCACACAGCACAGCTAATGTGTTTCTCCTAGATGTAGACTCCGAACAGGGTTTCAGTTTACATGTAACACTGGCCTGGAGACCAAGGAGTGAGTTTGCTTTTAACAAGTCCAAGTGATAATTGTGATATTTTGCCCTTTAGTTAATGGTGCGAATTTTATTTTTGAATGGGCTTTTTGTCAATGAGATGCTCATTTTAAACTCCTCTTATTTGCAGGGCTTTCTCTTGGAGAGATTTGCTTTCTCTGACTTTGAAATGCAACGAAACCCTTTTAGAAAACAACCTTCTCTGTAGCAGATGTTAGATATGCCCAGATCCCTTAGTGGCCCCTGAAACATAACAACTGAACCAAGGAAGCTTGGTGTGGCCCCCTTAGCCTTGAAGGTCAATAACCACCTCCTCTTAACCCCACCCACCATCCCTGTGCCCATTAAAAAGGATTTCTATCTTCCATGTTTGTGTAATTTACTGCTGGATAAACTGCAATCTCACAGTTGATCCCAAGGATTAAATCAGACACTGCTTCTGTATTAGGGAATTTTGTACTCCTAGAACTCACTATGTACTAGCCCAAGGGTTTCTTAAAAGCTTCATTCGAAAGGTGACAGATGGGTGTAAAGGAATATTAGCATTGACTGAATTCTTGGAGATCGGACTAACTAGAAGGAAAACTGTCCCTTGAAGGGTTCCATCTTGTTGGGGGTGAGAGAGCACTTATTAAGCAGCTCATTTATGGTGGGCACTTGGCTCCTCCCAGGAGGCATTATCTCCATTTCATACATGGAACCGAATTAAGGTTCTCAGAGACCTGCCCAAAGTCATAAAGCTAAAATGGCAGAGCCAGGATTTAAGTCCAAGCTTTCCAAAGTAGAGTCTGTGTTTCTCTTTAGACAACTCCCTCTCCCAAAGACGGCATTCAGAAAGAGGGTATGATTCACTGGGCATTCCTGGCTTCCATTTAATTTAATTCATGCCCTTACGACTAAAGGTAAGACGAGTGCCACTAAACCCGACAATATACGATTCTTCTGTGTAGTCCGTTCACAAGTGACAAATGATCCACAACGCCCAAACCTGACCGTTAGGCTGAGCTTCTAAAGGCCACCAGGTTTCCTTCTGTTCGGGGAAATTAGCTGAGTCGGGCCCAACTTTAGTTGACTGAAATGTCTCCCGTATGGTAGTGAATGCACATACGCTAAGGGGAGGTAGTCCTCTTAGGAAGGGGGAGGAAGCCAGTCTCTACAGGCCAACAGAACTGGGCTCAAATTCCAGGCTCCCCTGCGGGCCTTGTACCGCCTTTGTGTGTGACCTTCCTCCGCTCTCTAAAACTTAGTTGCTCACCTGCAAAATTAGAGAAATTATAATACCTACTGTACAAGGCTATTGTCAAGATTGAGAATGAAAATAACACATGTGCTCAATAGATGTGAACTAATGGTATTATAATCATACAGAACTTGGGTTAATTCCTACGGCCTGTTGCGTAGTAATGCCAGGTCAGGGAGATGCTATTTGTGAGGAATCTTGTGGCTTATCTTGTGTCTGTCTATCTATCTATTATCTATCTCCATCTCTTTTTATAAGGCAGATTGAAAAGAGAAAAGAGGAGAATCTCACTTGGCAGTGTAGACAGTTTTAACATTTTTAACAGGTAGTATCACCGCAGCAAGCACCTACCAGCTGCTAACTTAGGTAACAAAAGCACGATGCCAAACAAGTTACGCTGGCCCAGGTTACCTGTATTTTTGTGTTTATATAGCCTTGGGGTAATTATTCTATAGAAGAGTGTGTACTAACTTCTCTTTTCCTGAAAAGTATAATCATGTGTTTTTATAGGAGACGTATGTTGTGTGTATGTATGTGTGTTTTGGTGTATTTAAGGATTGCAGTAGGGGTCGTAAACATAAGGAAATTACTTTATAGATGATGTTAAAATTTGATTCAAAAGGCAAAAACAACTGGAATACCAGATAAAATCTCTGAAGCAATAAAACAAATCTCAAGGTACTTAGAAATACATTCATGTCAGGTCTGTGTTGAGTAGGGACTTAATGGTAATAATACTGCATTTTTATTAATTGCTGGTTTTTGGCACCCCTAGTTTCCATCACAGGGACACACATGGATGATTTTGCCAACTTCTCTCTCTCTCTCTCTCTCTCTCTCTCTCTCTCATTCTGTTTCAATGAATTGGTTGACACGTGACTTTTTGGCAAGGAACTGCCCCCAAAAAAGTTAACTATGTAGAAGAATGCAAATGTTTCATTTTATTTGACTCAGAAGCCTATGTATTCTTCCTTACTTTGGAACTACTTTGATTAGCAGTGTAGGTGGAGGTGCTTTGTAAGTTGTAAAGCAACAAATCAGTTTTAATTTTTGTAACTTTAGCTGTGATATGGAAAGAAAATCAGTTAAGAGCCATTACTTTTCTAAAATACTCTTTTATACAATTATGGATATGTGGGAGTATTTTTTTTTTTAATTGTGGATAGAAATAAAAGCGAAATGGCTTATTTAAAGCGTTTTCATGCATTTCAGAGGAGATCATTCCGGGGGAGTGTTTGAGGGTGAGAGATGAGTAGATGTCTCTGTGCATCATACCATGAAACACTGGGGAAGGAGGAGCTACTCCGACGAGAAGATGAGCCTTCAAGGAGAACGGGATTGTTAAAGCAATCTCCATACCTCATCGCAAACCAGAACAGTCTTACTTGGAATGTGTCCCTCAGTGCAGCGCTTATAAATAATGTCAGGTAGGAAACAATATGACTTCCTTTTTCATTTTGCAGAAAGCAGAAGCCACTGGAGAAAAACGGCCAAGAGGCAGACCTAGGAAATGGGTGAGTAATCAGATATATTTTCTGGGCTTTTTTTTTTTTTTTTTTTAAGGTAATGAAAATTTTCTGTTTTTCCATTTTTTAAATGAAGATTACTTTTATTTTCTATCAGTTACATGTATTTCTGACTTCTGGTTCCATGGTCTTTGAAAGGGTTAAGGCAAGCACGGAATTATCATGCCCTTTACCATTAGGCTCCAGGAGTTTACTCACAATGCTTTTCTTTCCTGGGAGTGACTCCTCTTTCTATCTCTTATCAACATGAAAAGAGTCTCCACTCTTTCTTCAAATCCCGGTAACAATGAGATGACTTGTTCCATGGGTTGAGTAACTAAGGTTAAAGGCTATTATGAAACCTTGGAAGTTGATTAGAAATGGTGATAAAATTCAGATGAAATGTGTATGAGATAACTTTGTAACGTTTTCTTTCTTTCCTTCCTTCCTTTCTCTCTCTCTCTTTCTTTTTCTTTCTTTCTTTGTTGTTTCCTTCATTGCTTTGCTTTGGACACGTCTCATTTTCGAAGTGGCTTGTGTTTTTCCTTGTTACAGCGGCTTTTTAGGAAGCCATGTTTTCAGTTTCAGAGGTTTGCTTCCGTTAGTGGTCATTCCTGCAGACTGACGTTAATGACTGTGGCTTCTAGGCCGGTGCTCTTGATCGACAGGCACACTGATGCTGCAGTTCCTTGAGGCCAGAAATCCAGAGCTCACCAAGGAGCTTCACTCATTTTACCACCTTGTTCCCTTTGCTGCTACACTACCCACATTCTTCTGGTCTGTCTGCCCCGTTGACAGAGGAGAAAAACCTTAAAAATGAATAAAGCCATTTCTCAAGAAAGATAAAGGCATCCTCTATAGGACATATCCTCTGCAATGGGACCTTTGGCTTTCCTTTTCTCTCTTCCCTGATCTATCCTGCAGGCTTCATTTTTTTTTTTTTTTAAAAGATTTATTTATTTATTTATTTGACAGAGAGAGAGAGAGAGATCACAAGTAGGCAGAGAGGCAGGAAGAGAAAGAGGGGGAAGCAGGCTCCCTGCTGAGCAGAGAGCCCGATGCAGGGCTCGATCCAAGGACCCTGGGATCATGACCGGAGTGGAAGGCAGAGGCTTAACCCACTGAACCACTCAGGCGCCCCAGGCTTCATCTTTTTTAAGTGTCTTTGCTGCTCTGCTGTATTATATTTTCCTGTTGGTATGCCATTCCTTTCTCCTCTAGAGTTCTACATCACTTTCTATTTATATTGTGGTATTGCCTTTCATTTAATTTATTCATCTTGTATTTTTTTTTTCCTCTGCTCAACATGTGTTGGGATTAGATTTCTTAGCACAAGGAAATGGGGATGATCTTTAGATTAAAAACATCTCAGCGTTGCAATGTAACCTTAAAGTAAGAGAATTTCATTCAACCTTCTGGTCAATAAGTGAATTCTCTCCAGACCTACTCACCAGGTGGTAATCATCTGAACTGCTTGAGATCCTTAGTGTTAGGGAACCCACTACCTCTTAAGGCTGCCTCTTCCTTCTTGGAAAGCTCGGAACTTTCGGAATTAGAAAATTCTTCTATCTGCCTCCTTGCAGCCTCTGCTCACTGTCCCTAAGGCCTCCTTCCTGGGAAGATTCAGAGTAATTATTTTCACTTTTACTCATGAGAGTATATTTTCTATAGAAATATAGAAATATAGAAAATATAGAATATTTTCTATAGAAATATCGTGACTTCCAAGAGTTCTTGGAAGTCACGATATTAGTGTTGCTAAAATGAAATAAAACGTAAGCCAAGACAGTGAAAGTTAGGGGGCGCGAGAGTGTGGCCTCTCTTGTATCCCCCAGCTTCACAAAGAGATCATTGACATATAACGTTGTGTAGACTGAAGGAATATGAAATATTGATTTGATACTTATGTATTGCAAAATGATTACTGCCATAACATTTGTTTAAGGTCACCTCACATAATTACCATTTCCCTTTTTTTGTGGTGAGGCCATTTCAGATCTACTCTCTTAACAACTTTCAAGCATATAACACAGTGTTGTTAATATAATCAGCATGCTAGATGCCCAGGCTTGATAACCGAAAATTTGTATCCTTTGACCAACACTTCCTCACTTCCCCCACACTCTCCACTCTTGGCAACCACCATTCTACTCTCTGTTTCTATAAGTTTAGGTTTTTCACACCCACCTATCTTTATGGCTTTTCTTCCCACCACTCATCTTTACACAGCCAGTTTTCAGCCAAGGACCTATGTGCTTTTTTTTTTTTCTTCCTTAATGGATTTTTTTTAAGATTTTATTTATTTGACAGACAGAGATCACAAGTAGGCAGAGAGGCAGGCAGAGAGAGAGGAGGAAGTAGGCTCCCCGCTGAGCTGAGAGCCCGATGCGGGGCTTGATCCCAGGACCCAGAGATCATGACCTGAGCTGCAGGCAGAGGCTTTAACCCACTGAGCCACCCAGGTGCCCCTCCTTAATGGATTCTTACTCGTTGGAGATATGGATTCCAGGTATCTGATCTTCATGCTGGGTAAGAAGCCCATGAGAGACATCCACCGGGGAGGCCCATGCTTTCTGGGAATAACTGGGTCATCCCCATTGACGGTGGTGATTTCTAAATTTTACAGGCTGTGAGAATGGAAAATACTTTATAGTGAGTGAACTGTCACAGCTCCCTGACTCGGTCCCCAAAGAAGAGCTGTTCTACTTAGAAGAGGAAGTAAAAGGAAATTGTGTATTTTTTCTAGACGGTGTGTTTCCTCTTCGCTTGTGTATATTCTGTTGGGTAGAGTCTGCAGCCGCTCATGGCCAGACATTCAGTTCAGTGCATTCTTTGCTGGAAGGCTGTTGCTAAAGAAATAAATCATTGCATTTTCCATAGGAAATGGGCTTGTACTTCATAGTGAGTTCAATTCTTTCCAACAATGTCATTCACCGATTTCCTTGTATTAGAGATATATTTTTCAACTGACTAGATTTGCTAAGTACATGGCCTCAAAGTCAAATTGCTACCCCTTTATTCTTCTGAGCTGTTTTGTTTTGCTTTAAAGTTTTTTTCACTTTTAAAAAGATGTCCTATAACTCTTACAGTGTCATGTAATAGGCTTGGAAAAAAAAGTCTGTCGTGGAATCCTCTCATCTGTTGTGACTGGAATTGGCACATGGTAGGCTACTCAGGAGTTGACTAACCAAAACTATACATGTGGATGTAGGGCAGAAACTTGCATCAGTCTTGCTTCATCAAGGGGATGGACCATTGGCCAATTCAGTGAGTATATTAACTGGATTTTGATTAGGAGTACTTCTGTTCTTTCCTTTATTCTCTTTTGTGCACTCCCCAGCCTCCTGAGTTTGAAAGAGTTTTTGGGTCTTTTCTTTCAGTGAACTAGTCTGGACTTCTGCTTTTTATTTTTTTATTATTTTTTAAAAGATTTTTATTTTATTTATTTGACAGAGAGAGATCACAAGCAGGCAGAGAGGGGGGCAGAGAGAGAGGGGGAAGCAGGCTCCTCGCTGAGCAGAGAGCCCTATGCGGGGCTCCATCCCAGGACCCCGAGATCACGACCTGAGCAGAAGGCAGAGGCTCAACCCACTGAGCCACCCAGGCTCCCTGACTTCTGCTTTTTAAAAATTTTTGGTGTGAAGGAGGCAAGATATAAAGGCAGGAAAGAGAAGTGGGACCTCCATTTCCTCCTGGTTTCATAGCTGGGAGCTCAGGGTCTGGATTCAGATGGCTTGGGTGCAGATTGTGCCCCATCACTTGACTAACCGTGGAGTCTTGAGCCAATTATGTGACCTTTAAAAGATTCGGTTTCCTTCTCTCTAAGAAGGTGGCAAGAGCAGTACTTTCTTCATAGTTGTTAGATAGATATATTTCTCATACATAGAGTTGTGGGGATTAAATAAGATCACGCATGCAAAGGGCTTAATAAAAGGCTTAGCACACGCGAATGCCCAAATAATGTTAGACACAACGATTCATTCCTCTGTACATTTTCATGTAGTTACCACCGACAGCCTACACCCTACTTACTTATAGTACCCGTAGCCACACACGAGGGGCAAGGTGACAGTCAGGCACCAACTAACCAGACACCCTTGGTGGTACCATTATGTCTTTAATGGATCTCAGTTGAGTATCATCAAGCTTAAGAACTGCTTATAAATAATCCTAAAGTTCATTTTAAGTCTGTTTTCCATTCAGGGGAGAATTGTACGTAGCCGCTTATAAGCCTTTCTTCTCACGGTCGAGGTTTGGCGTCATGTGTAGTTCATCAGTTTGAAAAGCATGATTCCTCCTGTGGGTCAGAATATGCACGTCCAGAGATGCTCTGGTTTCTTGGAGGCTCCATAGAATTCCGTTACTCAATCCTTCTGCCAGTTGAGACGAGGCGTTTAATATTTGCCTTCCTTAGTTTTAGCTTAGGAAGGGAGCTCATCCCAGAATAGAGTTAGTGATGGAAAATATTTGGAAAAAGTTTTAGGGCATTGAGTGAAGGCTCAAGAAGATGGGAACCCGGAGGGTGGAAGGCTTCATCCAGATGTTGCTGAGGGAAGCAACTAGTGCTTCTGGAAAAGAGGCAAGGACAGAGTAATAAAGAGTAAATCAGTGGGAACAAAGGTGTTTGTAGGTGTTTTGTTTTCAGAATATCTTAATGAGAAAGGAAACACGACAGAAAAGGGAGTATACCCCCAATAGGAACTGGTGGTTTGTAAAGGGTAAAAAGCCAACCAACCCACCAGCCCTCTAGAGATACTGAGATTGACCTTGAAATTGAACCACGGACTAGCTGCCTTTGCTGAACCAGGATTGGTCACTAACGAAGCCCAGATGTTTTTTTTTGGGGGGGGGGGGTTGCTCATTCTCTTTATTTGGTAACGGGGTGTGTGCAGTGCACTGATTTAAAAATATGCATTTCCATTCCATCTCTTTTGAGGAGGCAGTTGTCTTTTCAGAGCTTGTGATGCACAGGAAAGTGATGTAATTTCAGCTGTTGGTCAGACATGTAAGGATTCTAGATAGGCAACAAAGGCTTTTTGTTTTTTCAAGTCTGAAGACATCTAGAAACTTAAGTGATGATGTAAAGATCAAGTACAGGAAATTAAATCAGCATAAAACCTATTACAAACTAGACTGATTGAAACTCTGGATTTCTTCTAAAGCTCCCAGGCATTAGTGCATTGAGGAACCTGGGAATCCGATGTTGAAGTTCAAACATTAGGTTTTCATTTCCATGACTTTTCCCCTCCAGATGTTTGTCCCCCCCTTTTCTTTTTTAACTTTTAGCCATTTGTAATTTAACACTTGCTTTGTTTAAACTGAAGTATAACTTTGAAGTTTAGAAAGAAATAGCTAATAATGCATATTGCAGATAATTGTAACTTTTTATGGGAGTCGGAGGGGAAGAAATGACTTTGATATGACATCAAGAACTGCTAATGGAGTGTGGGGAGGTGAATCCATTTTCCCCGGGAAACTTGTATTAATAACATGCATTTAAAAGTGAAGATGTTCCCCTGAAAGCACGTGGTTCTTTGCTCTATGATCAGTAACTCAAACATGAGTCTTCTGATGCATATAATGTGTTTAAATTTGGTAAGCCGTGTTTTCTGAAACCATCCACTTTGCCATATTTTCTGATAAAAATGGAGTACTTTGCAAACCCTAACAGAACTCTGTGGGAGAAAAGTGATTAAACTTTCTCTTTTAATAGTTTACTGCAAAATTAACTAAAAATCGCACTTTAAAAATGCAAGATTAAATATAAAAATACTAAGAAATGAATCAAGAATTGGATTCAGATCATTCATATTTTGATTCAAGATTAATATCTTTTTTATTTGATTAAATGTTGGAATGCTATCCTTAATTATCCTATTAAACGAAGTCTTTAAGGAAAAGTTCGATAACCTGCCCTCTTTTGTCATCCGGCTCAGTCTGGCCTGGCCAACTTCTACCAGATCCTGACTATTTCTGGACCGTACAGCATGGACCTCGGGGTCTGCCACTAAGGGAATACTGCCACAGTTCCACAAAAACCGTGTGGTCTTATCAGACTATAATAGAGCGCTTGATTGAGTGGCAAATCATAGACAGGAATTAGTTCCGATAAATGTCCTATCTCGCTACGCAAAATAATCAGCTTGGCCAAATTCTGTCTAAGACCTTTATCTCAACTCCACTCTAATAAAATGTCAGGTGTTATGGAATTCAAAGAATATGGAATTACATGACAGTTAGAGGTGCTTAAGACTATCCATATCACCATACGCATATTTACCCATGTTTACCCCAAATTGAGTGCTTACGGGTGGCATATTAGAAATTCTCACGATGTATATAAATACAGTTAATATGCTCTCTTCGTGTATGTGTGTGTGTGTGTGTGTGCGCGCGCGCGTGTGTGTGTATTTTTTTACCAGGCAACATAGGCGAAACCACCACACTTCAAGAAAACATTTTTGTTCTGTTTTTAAGGGTGGTATCTGGATTTATTTCAAATTGTTTTTTTTTTTTTAATCCAGGAATTCCTTATTCTGAACCCTTCAATATCAGACACAAATATTTCACCGTTTTTGGAATAATTTCCATTTGATGGCATTGAATCGAGCCTCCTGTGCCTACTTCGAACTGAAATCAGGACTTATGTGTTCTGATGAGCTGGAAACATTCGGACAGGTTGCTCAGTTTACCCATGCTTTTCGGTTCAGTACCGAACAGGAATATTCTCTCTGCAGCCAATGGCTCTTAAGCATGGAGGGCTGTAAACACAAGAACCTTTATTGCCCCACCCAGCTCTGTTACCCAGGGAGTCTGTAGATGATCCAGCCTCCTGTCTCCTTCTTTGCTTTGTTTCCCCAGCCTTCCCTTCACCCCCCCCCCCCCCCCCCCCCACACACGCACCCCCCATCCCCCACCCCTGCCTGCCCTTTGGCCATTTCAGTACTCATTAGCACCTCCACCAGATGGGGGGCAGGGCGGTAAAAGACTTGGCTAGGGAAAGAGGCAGGGAGTAATGGCAGACATAAGGTTTTCAGATTATCTGTTGATTGCTAGACCCAGGTTACCCAGACTCCATCCTCAGGAGTAATCCACTGTAGCTATGACCCTGAAATTTGTTTTTCACTCATGCTTTATTTATTCTTCTACTAAATGCAATTTTAGAAGTATGCTGCCTTTTTTTAGGATGCTATGGGAAGCAAAGGTCTCTTTTTAAAAATTATGTTTCGTCCATATTGATGAGTGGCTGCAAATCAGGCTTGGGTTAACAGGCTTTTGCCCCCTGTTCAGATTCAGAAGTCTTACATTAGACTTACTCTTACCTTACACTGTGGAATGATAGTTCTTGGAATTCAAGAAGAGGGAAATTGCCTCATCAGAGAGTCCTGTTTGGGCGTGCAATGATCATTCAGCTAATCCTCGCTGTAGGACCAAGGGAAGGGACGATTTGTCATTATTTTGTGCTGGGGTTTCAATCCATTCACCCAGAAAATGCACTTTGAGTGTCTCTTCGAACAGAGGATCCTGCAGAAGCCCAAGCATGTAAGATGGACAACACAGACACATAAGAAGTTGCTTAGACACTGTGTTTTGGTTTTTTTGTTTTTGGGCGGGGGGTGGGGGTTAGAGAGGGAGAGAGAGAATCTTAAGTGGGCTCTGCACTCAGCACAGAGCCCAGTGCAGGGCTTGATCTCATGACCCTGAGCCCAAATCAAGAGTCAGATGCTTAACCGGCCTGTTTTGGACACTGTTTTTGTTCATTTGCTTGTTGGTTTACTTCTTTCTTGTTTGGCTAGACCATGTAAACCCTAAGGCTGCAATGGCAAGACCCTCTGATTTTGCAGTTTTCCGTTTATCTGAACATTTTACTCAAGTCTCTGACAGTGCTATGGATGAAGCCCTTGTGCTGGGTCCTGGGGTTACCGAGCCCAACAGTATAGATGGGAGCTGCCTTTGGGGCACTTACCTTCTGGAGAACCAAAAAGGAGAACCTGGTGTCAGCCCCTTAGATGACTCCTCTGTGTTGCAGAAGCTGAGAAGCTAAATTAAATTCCAGTTTTCAAGTATTTTGAGCTCTTCAGAATTTAACAGTCCTTCCATAGACCTGATTATGCTGTTTTCCAAATCCTAATGACACTCTATGTCATTATTTGAATATAGCTATACATATTATCTATGAATTAGTTGTATAAGTGGGCCTGAAGTTACATCCTCTTTTTATCACCATGGCCAAAATCCAGGTTAATATCAAATGTACACATATTTGATCTATCAAAATAGTGAGTCAAATTCATCTGGTTAGTATAGTTATAAAAAGATAGGTATTAAATTGCCAGGGTTCCTGGGTGGCTCATTTGTTAAGTGTCTACCTTCAGCTCAGGTCATGGTCCCAGGGTCCTGGGATCGAGCCCCGCATCGGGCTCCCTGCACAGCAGGAAGCCTGCTTCTCCCTCTCCCACTGCCCCTGTTTGTGTTTCCTCTCTCTGTCAAATAAATAAATAAATAAATAAATAAATAAATAAATAAATCTTTAATAAATAAATAAATCTTTAAAAAAAAGTTGCCAGATATTGGTACCAAGAAAGAAGGGACAGGGAATTAGAAAGATCAAGATAATTCTTTTGGGCCACGGTCTCAACATACATTGCTCTATTTTTTTTCCTCTTTGTTCATGCTGATAATTTGTTTATCAGATAACTTTAAAATCACCCGGTGTCAAAACGATGAATTGCACACCTTAATATTTCTGGATACTGCTACGCTTTGTATTTAAAAAATGGCTCTTAAAAGTGGAAAGCATATCACATTTATCCTTTTACCCTTAGCACCTAGGACCTAGGAGGAAATTCAGCAAATGATTAAGAGCTCAGCCCGCCTGCCGTCAGTTAGCCGCTTAGCAAGGCAAGCTACTCATGGTCACCAGCTCTGGTCTTTTTGTGTCTGGAGCAAAGGGTCGTAATAGTTTTCATTACATAGGAGTTGTAAAAATTCAATGAGAAGCCACCCAAAAACTTTATTCACCGTGGGGCAGGCAGTCTGTAGATCATCACTGTTGATTATTAGTATAATTTCAGGCCTGAAGCAGGACTTAATAAATGTTGGCTGAATAGAATGACAGCATTTCTTTACTATGTATAAAGTGTGGGCTTTGAATGTTTGTTTTCCGGTACGAATGTGGATTTGAATCGCGTGCTTTGTCTTTTTTTTTTTTTTTTTTTGGAATCTGAGGATCTGTATTTTCAAAGAGGCCACAAAGGGGTTAAAAGCCCAAACCATAAGCATCAAGGCAGTGTTTGTGATAATTTCAAATTCCAGCTTATGCCTTTCCACTGAAGAAGTAAGCTGTGAGCCACTATCACCCGGGCCCGATACAGACTTTGAATGCCTTGCCCTGTAGTAATCTTTCCATTCCCTTGCTCCTGGAAATAGCATTCTGCTTTCCAAAATAGACACTCCAGCACTGTACCTTCAGAGAATTTTTGTCACAGCTTTGGACCATCAGAAAAACAGAAGAAAGCTTTGTTGACAGAACCTCACAGAATAGTCTTCTCAGGTAGTCTCTCTAAGTTTTTTTCCACAAAAACTTACTTTAATTGCGTTTCCCCTATCCTTCACTCCTAATTCTTAGTGTTCACATGAAAATAAACAAGAGAGGAACATCAGGTAATAATTTTTTGTGCCTTTGACTCCTTTCAGGGACATTTTAAAGCATCCCACGTAAAGCAAGGGATCTAATACACTAGGTTTTATACCACCAAAGGGGTAAGGACTCAGCAGTCAGGATAACAAAGGTAGCAATGTGGCATGACTTGGAAGTTTAAGCATTAACATTACCAATAAAGGAAGTGCAGGCCTGACGAGTTTCCAGACTATCCAAAAATTTTCAGTCTTGAGGGAGCACCCTATTATGGGAACACCAAAGCCCAGGAAGGTGAGGGAATTACCCTGTTTAGGAATAGGGAATCATAAGATGATAGCTGATGATGTTCTCTAAAGGAGCATTTGTTTTGCCATCTTTTATCATTCACTGTTCCAAACGATTCTGAGGTCAGGGAAGACAGATACCAGTGCATGTCAGAGGCTGATCCTAGAGTATCATTTCCTTATTCTAGGATCTCTGTCCCTATGTTTTCTTTATTGTCAATATTCTCTTAGAGGACCCAACTTGAATGTTCTCTAAACTCCTTAATGGAAATGGCTGAAGCATCTCTCATTTGATGGAGTTGGACAGTATGCACATGACCGTCTCCACGCCTCCCTGCGTTGCCCCTGACGCTGGGTGCACACCTTATGGGTTTATCAGAAAGAATGGAAAGCCGATGTGTGATAATACTGTCCATCCTATAGCATTTTCATTCTGTGTTCTCAGTAAATTTTAAACTACTTTTTTTTTTTTAAAGATTTTATTTATTTATTTGACAGTGAGAGAGGGAACACAAGTAGGGGGGCTAGGAGAGGGAAAGCAGGCTTCCCACTGAGCAGGAAACCCAATACAGGGCTTAATCCTAGGACGCTGGGATCACAACCTGAGCCTAAGGCAGACACTTACCGACTGAGCCACCCAGGCACTCCAAATTTTAAATGTCTTGTTTAAGTGTAAGTAAAGTTTGATTTTACATTCTTTATTCCCCTTTCTTGTCTTTGGACCATATAATTCCTATATGCAGTGGGTGAAAGCCAACTCATTCCCAACTCTAATTCATCCCCTTTGCATTCCTTGCATTGCAGAGGGATAGAGTTTAATGACGTTCTGTTTGGATTTGCTGTGTACAGTGTGCTCATTTCCAGGCTATCAAACCAAGGCACTGGTAGTCTTTTGTGTTTTTTTTTTTTTTATCAGTAATGCTCTTCTTCTGGGGGTAGCTTATGACATGCGAGTTTATCCATGAATCAGTCAGGCTTAGGACTTTGTGTGTTGCTTTATACATCCTGTTCAGACAATAAATAAGCTACACAAAAACCATTTAAAATCTGTTTTAAACTTAGGTTGAATATAAGACAAAAATCTGTAAATTTTAAATTACAGATTTAAAATCTGTAATTTTCTAAACAATAAAAGGGTGACTTAGTCTAACACATAGTTTTAATCTGCTTTGCCATTAAATCACTAATCTCAGTGAATATCAACTGGGACTCTTTTCAGTCATTAACACCTATGGGAACAAAACTGCTCTATTATCTACCTCTTAAGCGTTCCTGAGTATTCACAGAGAGCTAATTCCGACCATACAGTAAGTACCACATTGTTTCCTGCTGTGATGGAGTGAGTGAGCTTTTATATTCATTATGTACATTATGGGATTAGTAGGATGTTCAACTGGATTGTATAGTTGGAGAGGGTTTGGCCATACATGGTCACAGTATGAAGAATTCCCTTGTGACTGAATTTTTTTTTTTTTCCCGAAAAAAGGAGTTTTCTGCCCAGGATTCTTGGTATGTGTTCATCATTGTTACTTCCTATTCTTTTAAGTAATTATGTTCCCATAAAAATTTAGTGTCCCGCATTTGAGAAGCTGACATTTTATATCCGTAAGGCAAGCACAACTTTTAAAATCAGAGTGAAAATTTAGGTGTCTTATTTTGAGGTTTTATCTTTCTATAAAATTTTTGAGCCTGAGAAAATATTTCTATTGATCTACTTACGATCTCAAAACTATCTTTGGTAGAAAATCTCTTTGTATGTGAGGAAAAAGCTGTCTAGAAAGATGTCGTGAGTACCCTTGGTCGTGATGTGCAAATTTAAACACCCGCCTGTCACGGGGTGGTCTTACATTCAACCTAAATTTCTCCTTGCATGGTTCTCAGTCCATTTCCTTTTGTGGTGTTCTTCTTGGTGATAGAGAACAGCTGGTATGTCTCTCTTCAAAATAATTCTTCTTCCTTAGGGCAGTATAAAGTGGACACACTTCGGATCTGGGTTTGAGTCTGGGCCTTAGCCCTTACCAGCCTGAAGTCGCTGTTGCCTCTCTGAGCCTCAGTGTCCTCTTTTGTAAAACACAGCTCATATTCCCTCCTTTGCAGTTTTAGCCAACATGTCCAGCTCCTAGTAAATGCACAAAATATAGTACCTTGTATCATTAGTGTTAAAACCTGTGAGAATTTATGAAGTCAGCTTTTTCTTTCCCATGGTAACATTCCCAGATTTTTCTGACTTTGTCTAGTGTTTCTAAACTATGAATCTTGGCTCTAAACGAGACTTGAGATGGTATTGTCAATGGAATGCTAGGTTTGCAATGGAAGGCCTATTTGACTTGCTTCCTGAGTTAATGAATTTGTAACTCTATGTCCTTGGATAAGTCACTTAACACCCTGGAGGCTGTTTCCTCTGATGCAAGATGGGGATGACAAGTATCGTATCTCCTGAGGCTTCCTCTCTGGGTTGTAGTTAGAATAATGTAAAGAAGTAATGTAAGGGTCACAAAGCACCATACAGTCATAAGGTGATTGCAGTAAAGATAATTGGCAATTAAAATTTAATGCTTTATAATAGGGGGAATGAAATTGCTTGTTGTTTATATACCTTTTTATTTATTTATTTTTAAAGATTTTATTTATTTATTTGACAGAGAAAGATATTGCAAGTAGGCAGAGAGATTGCGGGGGAGGCAGGCTCCCCGCTGAGCAGAGAGCTTGATGAGGGGCTCGATCCTAGGACCCTGAGACATGACTTGACCCGAAGGCAGGGGCTTAACCCACTGAGCCACCCAGGCACCCCTCTGGCAGAGAGAAAAATTAGACTCCCTTACTTTCTCCCTTTCCTCTACTCCAAACTTTTAAAACTCAGGTCACCATCATCATCCTCACCCTTGTCCTATGTAACAATTAGGAGGCATTTGTTCTTTTTCTGTTTCCATTTTCATCTGCTCTTTTGGTTGTCAGGCTAACATGGACAACGTTCAGAAGTATAATGACATATATTAAAACAGTTCCAACAGGATACGATTCCACTTGTGTGCAGAGTGAGTGAGTCAACAAGCAGTGTTGGGTGAGGTTCAGAGGGGGGCCAGCCAGGGGATCAAAGTGTGTGACAAAGGGGTAAAGTGACCCAGGAGAAGGTGTCTCAAGTGATGGACATTTAAGGAGAGGATTATAGATCCGTGTCTCCTCAGGTAGTCACTGCGGAGTTCGAAACAGAAGAGTGGCATGCTCAAAACACACCTGAATGAGAAGGGAAATTTTGGGACATGGAGCATCCCTTACAGTGGAAGTGACCTTGGAGGTTGCAGTGATCCCAGGCAGTAGATGACAACTCATTTCTGTAGAGATGCAGTCTAAGGGGGGAGGTCGGTCTGTGGGGAGCTGAGGATGTGGTGTTGGAGGAAACCAGTAGGAATGCCAAGTGCCTCCACGCAGAGGGTCATCCAAGAGAGTTAAAATCGAGGGAAAAGAAGGTAGAGTGGACACAGTGATATTCAAATGAATATTTCCATTGTTATCTTCTTTAAAAAAATCTATTGGATATACAGTTAACGTTTCTAGAAGCAGCTTTCCCCCTTATTTGTATCATACTCATTTTTTGTTTTGTTGCCTCAATTCAGCTTGGCTTTATGTTTAATTACAGGGCTGAAAGAACTCAAGTTTGGGTAGTAGAGAGTGGATTTTGGTGAAACATTCCTGTTGATTATGTTACATGTTTGTGTATTCCAGTCAAACTAGCCACAACAATCCAGCTGTCCATTTGGGATTTGTAGATGCTGCTTTCCTGGGGCCCTTTCCTCCATGGCTGTCTGTGACCTTAGCCACTGAATCATGTAATCGTTTTTGGCCTCCTAAGCCAGTGATTCTGAGTGGGCAGAGCGGTAGTGTGATGTCATGTCTGGGGCACGAGCCTATACCCTCACCACACATGGGTCCCACCCTTCCTGGTCTAGGCAGCTCAATACACAGTGCTTGGCACATAGTGAGTGCTCAATAAATTTAGTTGCTTTTCCTGTCTTTCTCTGGACCTCAAGTAGGAAGATCCAAATTGGAGAACACCAGTATAGCATCAGTTCCCCAAGTAAAATCCATAGGGAAAGCTGAGGCAGATATGGGAGAATGCAGTTCCAGACTCCAGTTAATCTACAGAAGATGATCACACTGGTGTACAACACACAGCTTCCCATGCTCGTGAGTCATAGTAAAATCTCCTAGGGGATGAATGACTTTTAACTTAATGCAAAATTGGTAAACTGTGTGGAATATTGTGACACTTGAAAGTATTCAGTATGAAAAATAGCTGATGGGGTACCTATGTAGAGATATATTGTCTTCTCCCAACATGGTTTGGATTTTAGTGACCTCTCTTCTTTTCCCCTAAAAAAAAGATCAAAAGGAAGGCCCTCCACATTGTTTCCGAATTCCTAGATAGGAAAAACGTCAAACTAGAAAGGCCCCTTTTGAGAACCTCGCGCATTCATATTTTTTTAAATATCAAAGTTTCTTTCTTGCCCTTTTTCTGGCAGAGAGAAAAAGTAGACTCCCTTACTTTCTCCCTTTCTCCTCTACTCCAAATTCCAGCAAATGTAACCTTATTGTTCTTGTTAACTGCTATCACTGTAAATTCCTTTGCAGTAGTAAGAAATTATACGCAACAGTCCCTCGTACACTTTGCCCCGTTGCCTCTCCGTGGTGGTGTTTTGTAAAGCTATAGCACAGAATAACGCTAGGATATTGCATGAACAAAATCCACCCATCATATTCCCACATTCTTATGCTTATGGTACTCACATGCGTGTGTATCAGTGGGTATCAAGTTCTCTACAGTTTTACCACCTGTGTAATTCATGTATGACCTCCAGAAGTATTCTTTTCTAAGACTGTAGGTTGCTTGAGAGTTTTCGACATCTCCTGTGATGACAGACATTAAGCATCTTCTCTTCTAAGTATGCAAAAGCCTTCTGTGGCTGTAGGAAGGCAGAGAGTGGAAATCTGGCCCCTGGTTCCTATCTGTGGCTGTAGTTCCTCTTTCACATTCCCTCATTAGAAAGGGCTGGCTGGCCCAGCCAAAATCATAGGTGGGCTTGGCACACAGCTAACTATTTGCCTGGAGTAACTCAAGCTTTTGTACGATGTTAAGAGTTCTGCCAATTTCAGAGGCCAGGAAGCAAAGAGTTGGCCTCGTAGGGTAACACACCTGCTTTTCCTGAGGCCACATACAACAACAGGCTGATTTGAGTACCTGTTTGCCCTCTTGGGATATACTGAAACATGTGTCCAGAGTCCTGAAGTTGTGGAGAAATACTTTTCTCCCTCTAGAAATCCATTTCACACAGATTTTGAATGTCCACGAGAACAGATATTCTTTGGGGAAATGTCCTGTTAATTGTACTTTGGCTTTCTGGCCCGGTCTCTAGGACAAACTGGGATAGACTCTTATTAGCTTGAGACCTGTAGGAATATCCCCATTTGAGAATAACGCGATAACATTAGGTTTCCCGATTAAAAAAAAAAAATCGCAACTCTCTGTCATACACACGCAATCTCTCTCTCTCCCTCCCTCTCTCTCTCTCTCTCTCTCACACACACACACACACACAGCAAAGTTGTGCCGAGGTACACACATTGGCAGATGGCCAAGCTCCCTCACCAGCTAAATATATCAGTCTTGTACTCCTGTCTGAGAAACACTGGATTTACAAGTAGTTCGAATGCTGAGTATTAACATTGCGTGACAACAAAGGTCTGTCGCATTCTACTGGTCCCTCCTGGAATCTGAGTGTTTGATTTGGTGACCACATACATTTATGGTGATGATGGTGATGTTTGGACATAACCAGTGAGCAACAGGTTGTGAATCTGATCACCAGGGTCCTTATGGAGAACAACGTTAACATATTTGATACCACTGTTCTATCAAAGTCTAAGTCCCAACTATGCTATGGCATATAAAGCGCTTCTTTTCCTCTTTGGACTAATCCTTCTCCTACTGCCACTTTAAAACCTCATGATTTATGAGTAACATTCTTTATTTTTGGTGATAGCAATTATTTAAACCAAAGCTTACTTTTAAATCAGCTGGAGACATTTTGAGAATCTCGGAAGTTCAGAAAAAACTATGTATTAAAGAAAAATATTAAAAAGAATGTCATAACAGGCTGCTATGACTTCCATAGCAAACACCCTTGGGCCTTACTTGATCCAAATGTGGTCACACTGCTGTTGTGGCTATGGACGTGGTGAAGGAAAGCTTACATTTCTATATCCTGTTGTCTATCACTGAGGTCTCATCCAAGCTTAGCCAAAATAGTGATGGGGGGGTGATGTAGATATGGAATTGTTGGTCTGTTTGGTGCTTGATGTACCCCACAGTAACTCTAGACTTAGTGGAGAGATTCTGTGGTTGAATTCTCTCATATTCTGCAGGTGACAAAATGTAAGTTGAGAACAATGCAGTGTCCAGTTAAAGGTCATTCAACCTCGTCAGCTAGGACAAGAACCAGGTTTCCTGACTTCTAGTTCCACTGCTTTTCCACTATAGAGAGCAGTTTCCTGTCACCCTACCTGTCTTTCTTGGTTTTCCATTTGTAATGTTGACATTTCTTCTGATGAACCTCTTCCTTCGGATCCTGTCATGGTTTCCGGGGGCTGCTGTCACAAGGCACCGTGGACTTGGGTGCCTTAATGTGACAGTAATTTATTCTCCAACAGTCCTGGAAACCAAAAGTCTGAAATTAAGGTCTTGGCAGGAACATGCTCTCTCTGAAGGCGCGAGGAGAATCTGTTACATTGCCTTTTCCTTGGCTTCTGGGTCGCTGGTAGTTCTGGATGTTCCTTGGCCTGCATCACTCCAATCTCTCCCTCTGTCATCTCATGATATTCTTCCCATCATGTGTGTATACATCTCCTCTTCTCTAGAAAGGACTCCAGTCATATTGGATTAGGGCCTGCCCAAAAGACCTCATCTTCACTCAGTTACATCTGTGAAGACTCTGTTTCCAAATAAGGCCACATTCATAGATACACGGGGGTTAGGACTTCAACATTTTTTTTGGGTGGGGGCACAATTTACCCCCATAGCAGGTCTCTTTAGCTCCAAAACCATTTTTAGAACCGGGTAGGTATTTGTAATACACAGTGAGAATCTGCAGTGAATTTCATTACATGTAAAGCATCATATCCAACATTTGTAGTTTGTTACAATAACACATTGAAAAGATTTATAGACTGTTTTGTGTGTGATTTTTGGATTAATTCCCTACTTTGAAGCCATTTGTTGGGCCCTGTTTATTTAAAGGAGGGAATGAATAGACCTGAAAACACCTAATTTTCATCTTAGCCTAGAAATCAGTAAATCTGTGGGTTTCTGTGGGGTTTTTTGTTGTTGGTTTTTTCTTTTTTTTTTTTTTTTTTTTTGAGAATTGAAAACTATACCTCAGAACACCAACACTATATTTATCATTTTGATCTTCAGTTATTAGATGCTTGTTTGCATGTGCTAAGCCTCTAGCCAAGGTAAGAAAAAAAAAACCCTGTTAGGGTAATAAAGTCTAGAGCAAATGTTTGCTATATAATATTTAATGGTATGTGTACAATTTTTAAGTAAGACTTAAAAAGAAAGAAATCTTGTTCTTAACTGTTTGCATTTCCCTAAACTTCACTAGTTGAATATAATAATTTGTGTTCATAAACAGGCTTTCTGACCTCATTCTCTTTGATCAGCTTGAGAGAAAATAAAGATCCATATAACCTTAATTTGTACCTGTTTTAAAAAGTATTTTTTAACCAAGTAACGGGAATGGATGCTGTATCTTTTATTAACTCTAAAAGAAGGATTCCAAATATCCCTTTAAATTAATGTCTCCTAGCATCAAATATACTTCTTCCCATAAGGCTAGTCCCAATTTCCTATAATCTTACAGACCTAGGAGAACAATATTTTTCCTTCTGTCATTTTGATAATTACGGCCTCTGTACTCAGTGGTCGCCTATTAACTAACATGAATACTGTGGGCTTGCAAAATAGCCTCAAATTTCCATATATTGGAACTGTGAGAATTTTCTGTAATGGTGCTTTAGCAATAATGATGGAGGTGCAGGCATTTCCTGAGGATTAATGACCAGCTGGGAGGAACCAGTGGCCCTTGGCTCTGCCTCCCAGCCAGCCATTAATTCCAAGGAAATGTCTTTTGCTAAGGTCGTTATTGCTATTACAAGCTTAAAATGGAAAAACATAATGGGCGTATGAGTTATTTTTATGGGTTGATGCAGTTTCCAATGGTATGTACTAATTCGAAAAAATGAATGTGTATACATACAATAGTAAGTCAGATTGTTTGAATCATCCCTCAGTATTCCATATGTTTTATGACTGATTTTACAGTTCTCAACCTTTACCACTTAAAAAAAAAAAAAATCTGATTCAGTCATTCCGATGTGGGATCGAGGCTTAAAAGTGTTGTATTCAGTGACTTATTCGGAAATATCAGTTTCTATTATCAACTTCAAATAATATGCAGGCTTTATGTGTGTTCTGAAGTGAAAAGAGAGTTTATTTTCCAGTTCATGTTAGAATAAAATGCTGCAAGAATATTTTTTTTAACCCTGGAATAATTTTGCTGCCCCTCTTTGATTTCTATCACTTACATAACAGCCTGCCTTACATTTACACCTTTACACACTGAATCCATAAAAAAGCAGCACACAACTTTGTTACTCAACATTTCACGAGGTTTATGTATATAAAATACTCCAGTATTTTGACACAAAACACAAATGCCCATAAACTCCCAGACTTGAAGCCAAAGTGTCAAAATGTTGCCCCTCTTGCTCCTTTCTGGTGCTTTTGAAAAGATAGCCCTTTTGCATTTCTGCTTCCGATCTTAATCAACTGGCCCATTCCAATGTTTTTATCTAAATTATTAACAAAACTAATATAGAAACAGTTTTGAAAGTCATAAAGAGAAATCTTGACAACCCTACAGTATTGCCATCCTTGACCTTGTGGGAAAACATGGACTGTATCATCCAAGCATAATGCCTGTGGACCCTTTTTATCTCTAATACCAGCTAGTGATGCCATGTTTATCAAGGTTTAGATAGATACAGGCCGTGGTTGGTGGAGGATTTGAAAAATCAGATTTGTACTTAAAGAAATAAGAATCAAACTAAGAAGTCTTATCCTTTTGGCCCCCAATTTCTTGTCCCATTTTTCTCCTTCTTCATCAAGTTCACTTAACAGCCTCAAGTAGGTGTTCACATTGATGAACTCATGGGCAGTCAAACTTTCTTAAGCCTACTTTGTTAAGGTCTTCAAGTGTTCCAGCCTACTTCTGTTTTCCTTCTCCTTCTCTTTTGACATCCATGAAAAGCTTAGATGTTGCGTTGCCTCTTAAACCTACCCCTCTGCTTTCTGTCCCCGTTGTTGAAGGTGCTAGGATTCTCCCAGTTCTAGAGCAACTGTCCCAATAGAGCTTTCTGCGATGAAGTAGGTGTTCTGTATTTGTGCCATGCAGTATGGTAGTCACTAGTCACAATGTAGTGACTTGAATATTTGAAGTATAGCCAGTGCGTTTGAGGAACTGAACATTTGGCTTTATTTACCTTAATGAATTTGAATTTATATGGCTAAATGTGGCTAAAGGCTACTGTGTTGGATCGTACAGTTAACCTTTGTATCCTTCATGTCTCTGCTTTCCCTCCATATCCGTCCTTTTTACCTTTATTATACCTGGTACCAATTCCAATTCTAATTGCCACTGGCCCCTAGAGGAGACCTTAATGCCCTTTAGCTAAAATTTTGCCGTATTCTGTCTTTGATGTCTTACCTAAAACAATACGACAAAAATCAAATAATTTTTATAAGCCACTGTGCTTGGACCTGGAGGAAGTTCAGTGACAAAGAAAACATACTCCTTGTCCTCAAAGAGCCTACAGAATAGAAAGAACCCGGGTTTTCTGTGTGACAGTGAGCAGACAATTTATGGTTCGGCAATAGCCCAGCGTAAGTCATAGGTGGGTTTTCCTGAGTTTATGGCTTTTGGATGGGAGATATCACACACACACACACACAAAATCTGATTTTATTTCTAAGGGGTTTGCTTTTGCTTTCAAACCATTTTTAAATAAGGTGCTTCATAGAGTATAAAGCTATCATCTCTTAAAATGCCATACTAGTGCCCCATGATTAAGATGACCATATGTCATGTTTTTTTCACAACAGCCCCAGTTTGTGCCTGTGTTCCAGAATAGTTACCAAGAGCATCCTCTTTCACTCCCCAGGATGCCCTATTTGGGGTGGGCAAATCCTTATGACTACCTTAACTACATTTGTCTTTATGTGCTCACACACACACCTTGTACTTCCCCTAATCGCATTACATTTGTGTTCGTTGGCTGCTTCCAGATTATTCTTTCAGGTCATTTCTCTATCTGGTCATTTCTCTGTTGATAAACTGCCTCATTCGTGACTGAATAAATTATAAATTTTCCAGGTCACATAGATAGGACCAGTTAGCTCTCTGGTTACCATTTTCCTCATAGACGTGTAGCCAGACAGAAAACCTTCCTATTCATCCACAGAACATTTTTTCACCTTCGAGTTACCTAGAATTTCCTTCTCCCACATTCAACTGCATAAAATCTTCCTTAACCTTCAGAGTCCGGTTTTGACACCAGCTCTTTTCAGGAGGTGTATCTCCTGCCACCCGTAGTCAGATGCAGCCTGACTCGTCCCTGGAAGATGAACACATCATTATTAATGCCTTGCTTACAGTATTATCCATTTTCTCTTGTCCTGGTAACTTCTGAACCTGTTTTATCTTTGTTTACCAGTTTTGTAAGCTCCCCAAGATGAGATACCCACGTGCTTTGCGTTTTCTTCAAAACTGAGGACAGTGGTATACAGTAGTTGCTTAATACACATTTGTCAGATGAAGAAACAAAGTATATGGTTAGGCTCCTTAGGTCATTCCCACAAGATGATTGCTTAAAACTGTGTGATTGCAAGCTTAAAAAAAAAAAAGGCATTTTCACAGTATTATGTCATTAATTACTGTACCCTGAAGAGTGACTACGACTGCTAATCTCTCGGATCCAATACTGAGAGATATTTATGTCTCTCTCATTCACGCTGCTACCGCGTTCAATGAGATTTCAAAATAGAAAGTACACTTAGAAGTAGATGTTGGAAAAATACCTCCATGGGCACCTGGGTGGTTCAGTGGTTTAAAGCCTCTGCCTTCTGCTCAGGTCATGATCTCAGCGTCCTGGGATCGAGCCCCACATCGGGCTCTCTGCTCAGCAGGAGCTGAGCCTGCTTCCTCCTCTCTCTCTCTCTTTCTGCCTGCCTCTCTGCCTACTTGTGATTTCTATCTGTCAAATAAATAAATAAATAATTTAAAAAAAAATCTTGAAAAAAAAAATACCTCCAAAGATTTTACGTGTGGAAAGTCTCGTTAGGATTACTTCAGGACAAGGGCCTCGGGCCCCAGGCTGGCTCAGTCAGTATCGCATGTAGTTCTTCGTCTTGGGGTTGTAAGTTCGAGCTCCATGTTGGGTGTACAGATTACTTAAAAATAGAAATGTTAAAAATTAAAAAAAAAAAAAAAGAAAAGGACATAGTCTAAGATGAAGCTGCCAAGCTGGTATTAACAACATGGTGGCGTGTTCTTTCCACAACTGGAAAGAGTTATGTCTGTTTGGGGGAATTTTCCTCTAAATAAAAAAAACCAAAAACAGTGTGCCTGTGGTTGATTGTTTTTTTAAAAAAAGATCATTTAGAGAAGCAGCACTTGCTGATTGGAATGGACAAAACAGAGTTCCTTGTGGCAAAGCTTGTATGTGAACGTATTTTATATTTTTTAATCATTTTTTAAATACATGTGGGTCACTATGGAAGACTGAGTTCAGAAAATAAATTAGTTTTCCTTTTCTAAATATTGCCACGGTAGCTTCATATCTTTTCAGGTCATGTCAAGTTTTCTTCAATTGGTAAAAACCTACATACTCTCTATGTTCAATTTATATACCGTGTATGTCTGTGGTAAACACCACGATAAGCTCTTAACAGAAATTCAGTAAAGGAATATTGCAACTATTTTCTGAATAGATAAAACTTTAAAATTTAATATAGCAACACGCATTTTTGCAAGAATTGATTAATGTATGAATATTGTGGCTAACTCCACAGTGTGATTTTAGCATTTAAAGGCTGAAAACAAAAGAATAAGCATTGGATATGCTTATTTTTTCTCAGACTCTTGCAACAAACTTAGCCAAAACCCACCCACCAACACACACACACACACACACACACACACACACACACTACCTCAAAGAGCAGAAAATGGCTTTCTCTCCCTCCTTCTCTCCCTGTGTCCCACTGTGACTACCAAGAGGCTTAAATATTTTAAGTACTTTTACACTTTTATATGACCCAGGAATCGAGGAAAAACTCAATATCTCCGAAAGTATATTTAAAAGACCGTTTTAGA
This sequence comes from Lutra lutra, assembly GCF_902655055.1. Classification (NCBI taxonomy): domain Eukaryota; kingdom Metazoa; phylum Chordata; class Mammalia; order Carnivora; family Mustelidae; genus Lutra; species Lutra lutra. The sequence goes on from NC_062285.1 coordinate 93,623,315, forward strand.
ACAATTAATCTGCTTGTACAAAATAGAAGCTGGGTGTTAGAAGTCTGTTGTACTCCAGCCATTGAAACAGTGGGAAGTGTCAAGGATTACAAGCCTGCCCCCACCTAAGAGAAAAACCCATGAAGGCAAACAATGGGTTTAGAGTTCCAAGTGCAGAGGAACCCCTTGCATTCTCCGTTGTGGACATGGGAAGCTTGGGCGAGGGGGTTGAGCTGCAGATACAGCTACGCAGCCACTGGCAGCAGTAATTGAAGCCATGGCTGTGGATAATGATCTCGAGAGAACGTGGAAAAAGAAATGCGATGCAGAAAGTGGAGAAGGAGGGGAATCTGGGGGCCGTGGCAGGCAAAGGAGATAAAATAGGTTGTCTGCTAACAGTGGTAGCATGTGGACCCGTGCTCCTCATGGCATGCTTCTCCGTGTCTCCCACCAGACACAGCACCTGTGTGGGGTTCCCCAGCCCCTCTTCACCTGCACTCCGCTCGTGATCAGCTCGTGACGGTTGGCCTGCCTGTTGCTCCCGTGAGCTCCTTGGAGGCACACGGTGAACAGCAGTGAACCCTAAATCCTGGCAATGCGTTCGGCAGCTCAGAGAAAGCAAGGGAATGAAACCAAGGAGAATCCTTTGGGGGCCAGATCACGAATTCATATCTACAACATCTCCTTATCCGTCTGGAATGTTAAGGTTTTGTTGCACTGTCAGCTTTACAGAGCAGAGGATTTCTCGGGGTTTCCCAAAACTGTTCAGCCAAATCGGGCACAAGTGTAAGTCCTGATTCTGGCCATTGTCTTCCCCTTCCTTGCTGAGGTGTGATGTGTGCATCTGTAAGCAAGAGCGAAATGACCCCGGAGGGTTTTAACAGACAGCCTTGCCTTCAAGGATTATTAGATTTCAAAGCCAAAAAAAAAAAAAAAGGCAAGAGGATATCCCTTGCATGGATCAGACAAGGAGAAATCGAGTTGTAATTTGGGATTCATTCACAAGAAAAGGTCTGGGAGGTTTTCACATGAATAGGACAGTAAGAGTCAGGAACAGCCAGGCTCTGCGCCCAGCTCCGTCTCTCTGACCTATAAGGGGACTCTGTTTTTAGGACATGGTAATTGCAACCTTCATATCAAGCAGCACGAGGTTTTCAAACCTTTTATAGGTGCACGGCTTTTGGGTAAGCCAGTGACTCCTCGCGGGCTTTGTGCTTCCACCCGCTTTTGGCCAAGCAGTGTTAGTAATCCAACGACAAAAAAAAATACTCTGTAAAGCTAATTGCAAAGCAAAACTTTAACTTCTCCAGATGGAGGATGGGGGTACTCAAATACACTGAAGGAAAGAAACATATTGTTTCCTGTGTTATGGTTCTGCTGCCTTAGCACAGTTGTATGAATATTATGGGTGTGCAGTAAACATTTATGACCATATTTAGGTCCAAGCGGCATGTGGGATTTTGTGTTAGTAGTTGCTGATGAGTACCACAACTAGGAATCCTTTATATCTGCGGTATCCATAGTAACTAAGTAGGGCCCATTTCCATTGCGCTTATTAGCTTCCAACCTGCTGGCCATGCTTAGACTCTGTGGGCTCCAGGAATCCTAATTCCTATAACACCCCGGAGAGGTGGGTAAGTGCTTTTCAGAAAAGCAAACTCAGGCAAGGGATTTTAAGAGATTTGAAGAATGCCACATAGCAGCCAAGATGATAATTTTTGACTCACCTGTTAATTTCATTGAGTAGTGTTGTAAAGCCAAAATTACATATTCAGAAACACAGTTACAATTATTAGGCAAATAATAGCATTTTCTGGCACCTCTTTGAAATCTTATGTTGCTGTCTGCATTGTTGGCTGTTTTATAAGTAGCACAGATTTACCTTGCCTTTGGCAGAGACTGCTAGATTTGCCGTTACTGGTCATGTTATTTTTAAATACAGGGAAACAGCATACTAGCAAAGCATTCTAAATTAATGACAGTAACATTAATATTGTAATATTAATATATTCTCTTTCTTCCTAGGACATACTGCATATGATTCTATAGGGTTTATATTAAACAAACATAGCACATTTTCCTGTAGTTTGTGGGTGCGATGGTCACTTGAACACGAGCATAAAACTTGTCAGTGGCCTATATGGTTTATTTAATTGTAACTAGAAATATCATGACCCAATTTAAGTATCAGAAGAGGGAAGTAAAAAGTGAGAGGATTCATTCTATCTATTTGGGTGATACCTGTGTGACTATGTGTAAGCTTCAAGGTGAAAGGAATAATTACCTACATTTTATTCTTTAGCACAGACTTAAGAAAGCAATCAAAACGGTCATTAATGAAAGTAGTTGTTCTTTTTAGCAGTGCTAACTTAGGGAAAAAATCACTCAGCTAAGTTGTAGCCAGTGAGTATCAACACTGCTTGGCATTGTGCCCTCTTTACCCATCTGAGTCAAATTGTTCTTTCTGCCACTGTTTTCTCTGTAGAAATGGGGGGAGGGGAGGGATGGAGGAGGAGAAATCAGTTCTAGTTTTCTGGTTTCTAAACATCACAGAAGAACACAGTAGAGGAGAAAGCAGAGGGTTTCTGAAGAGGTAGAAGTAGGTATGTGAAACTCCTTAGTGATGGGTTAAATTACTGTCTCATGTAATAACTAAAAAAATTGACACTATGAATTGAGGATGAGCCATTGTTAACTGGCGCTTCTGAACGTGGTTAATGCCAGACTGTGTGAAGGCATCCAGTTGTCCTGTCTAGCTAGTGCCTAGCTAGAAGTCAAACCCACTGAAGCACTGAATTCTTTTCCAACATTTTCCCTGTTGAGAATATCTTTGCTTTGGGGCACAAAGGCAGCATGAAAATCTGGAGACCTTCTCAGGAAAGGGAACCTCCAGGAATTTGATCTGTCATGGGGAGAGCCAGGAACCCGTACACTTGGAACGGCATCTGAGCAGGAGGTGTCGAAATTGGCTGACCAGTCCTCCCTCGGTGAGTGTTGATTATGTTTAAGCTACAGAACTAATTACTGTGAAAGGACACAAAGGAAAGAGAAAACCAAAACCCTCTCCTCACAATCCTGACAAATCAGTTGGACTGAGCACACAGGAATCAACAAAAGAGCACTTCTGCCAAATTCCAGTTGTGTAAAAGGGGAGGATGGGAGGTGGGGTCACACAGACTTGAGGCAGGAGCTGTTAGTCGGTACTGTAAGGCTGCCTGTGGGAGAAGAGTTTTGGGTGGAATCTGGAAGGGAGTGAGGACAAGACTTAAAATATACATAATGCTTGTCGCCTGGACAAGGCTGAAAGTAGCTGGAAGGCAAGGATGTAGCTTCTCTTTCTGACATATTCTCTGAAACCCGTTACTCCACAACAGTATTGACCAAGAGCTTGAACGACGGGCCTTGGGCGCCATGTTGCTAACCCTATGAAAAGTTGGCCTTCCGCTTTGCCACCAGCCACAGTGCAGAATGGTCACAGATGTCACAGGCACCTGTCGACCTGTCCCTTTTTCTTCTGATGTCTTCTCCCCTTTGGGAGCTCCTTCTCCCTCCAACATTTCTCACAAAGCAATCTCTGCTTCTGAGAAGGAACAAATATGCAGTAAGCTCCTGCAGCTGGTCTCAGTGAAAGGGGAGAGTCTGTTGAATGCCCCTGGAAATGTCAGGATCTCTTGTGACAGTGAAGTCTCAGGAGAAAACCAGTAGTTAAATTGCTAAGTTCTTTGCATCTGAAGCTTTTTTCACTTACAGTGCAGATAAGTGCCTGTTCTAGCAGTATCGTGTTTCTGACATCTTTGTTCTGGCTTCATTTTTTTTTTTCCCCCCTCAAAATGCCATTTTCATTTGTTCTTCGAGTTCAGAACCTGTCAAATAGCTTCTCTGAGCCATAGGTGGTTTTTCCAGAGCTCATGGAGAATGAAAAGTAAATGTCATCCTGGAAGCAGCCCACTACCATCAGGGAGGAGTTGGATTACTTTCTAGTCTTGGCTGCATTTGAACACGAAACAGGAAAGAGAGAACTGAGGCAATGAGTCACCTCATTTGGGCCCAAGGCACCATTTACCTTGAACACAGAGAAATATTGAAGCAAGGGTTTCTTTGTTATGTTCTCTTTTGGTTCTTGTCTGATTCAGTACATCTTAAATGATTGTTTGTGGAATGGTGATATGACTGAAAAACCCAGCTAGTCTCAGCCTTGCTTATTCTCCCCTAAGTCTTTTTTTTTTTTTAAGATTTTATTTATTTGACAGAGAGAAAGAAATCACAAGTAGGCAGAGAGGCAGGCAGAGAGAGAGGGGGAGGAAGCAGGCTCCCTGCGGGGCAGAGAGCCCGACTTGGGGCTCGATCCCAGGACCCTGGGATCATGACCTGAGCAGAAGGCAGAGGCTTTAACCCACTGAGCCACCCAGGCGCCCCTCTCCCCTAAGTCTTTTATCTCAATCCTCATTAGAACCTGTGGAGATGATAACACCAATTTTAACAAGTTATCAACTAGGTGATTAATGGTTTTTATTGGTTACTCTTTTTTAAAAAATATTTATTTATTTGATACAGAGAGAGAGAGAGTATAAGTAGGGAGAGCAGCAGAGACAGAGGGAGAAGCAGACTCCCTGCTGAGCAGGAAGCCCAATGCGGGGCTCGATCCCTGGACCCTGAGACCATGACCTGAGCTGAAGGCAGACGCTTAACCGACTGAACCACCCAGGCACCCTATTGGTTACTCTTGATAGACTAATGGGATCCTTGCATTTTGGAATTGAAAAGTAAATTAAGAGTTTGCGCCAAAAGCCCAATTATAGACACTGTCATACTGAAAATACTAATGCTTCCCCACACCACCATCACATCATATACAACTGAGTCTAATAGATTATCCCTGATTTCCTGTATCATCTATTTTCAGAGATTGGCATCACTAAGTTGCTCCACTTCTTGGTTAAAGATGCATAAACCTTTGCAAAACATTCAGTCAGTGGAATGGTTAGCCAGAGTGAGTCTAGGAACTGTTTTCTTAGGATCCTGCCCATTCATTTCAATACCAGATAAACTTTGATTCATTCTTGTTCAAGGTTCCCTATGCCAATTTAGTTTGGATATACATCATTGGAAACAGGCTTTTAGCACTGCCATGATCATTTACATACAAAAATCAAAGCAATGCCCCAGAAGGGATATATATATATATATATATATATATATATATATATATATACATATACACTGTATATACACACATACACACATACACCACATACATATGTGTATATTCATATATGTATATATATTCATATATATATGAATATACACATATGTATGTGTGTGTGTGTATGTGTGTATATACAGTGGACCAAGAGGAACTCAGAAAGATGGCAGCAATGACTAAGAAATGAAACACAGTGGTTGTATCTCAGGGATCCTCCCTAGCAAATGGTAAAATGATCATGGCTCCTAAAGTTCCACCGGACAGGTTGATGAATCCTCATGTCTGGTCTGACATCATGGTCCACACTGCCCTCTTGTTATCTGCCAAGGTGATCGGGGAGAAGTCAAAGAGGGTGCTCTCCAGAGGGTAATTGTCAGGGATCATAGCAAACTGCTAGTAAACTACCTTCCACTGCACCAGTTCTTCCACACAAAAAGGGCTAGAGACTGCTGCCTTGTTTACGTATTTGAGAAAGAATGGTCAAGGAGCACCTGGGTGGCTCAGTGGGTTAAGCTTCTGCCTTTGGCTCAGGTCATGATTTCAGAGTCCTGAGATTGAGCCCTGCTTCGGACTCTCTGCTCGGTGGGGAGCCTGCTTCCCCTTCTCTTCCTGCCTCTTTGCTTACTTGTGATCTCTCTCTCAAATAAATAAATAAATAAAATCTTTAAATTAAAAAAAAAAAGAAAGAATGGTCAAGAAATACAATTCACATTTCATTCTAGTATATGCTAATTTTGAGCATTTTTTCCACAATGTAGGTAATATAAATGAGGCATCACATCACAGCCCTGCTTAATATTCATAATCAATACTTACTGAACACCTATCAAATATGAAGCATTGTTCTAGAGACCTCAAACCTTCAAAGCACATTTGATTGATGTAATTTTATAGGTGAAGAAACCAAGTCTAAGAAAATTTTAGTAACTTGCACAAATACACAATAATAAAACTAAGTCTGGAAGCTACTCCAAAAACCATGGTTTTTCTGCACCACATTCCAAAAACCATAGTTTTTCAGTCCTTCTCACACTTAACTTTAGGATTAAAAACACTGGTTATGCTCTGTAAAAGTGTAGTGTTCCATATTCCAATTATATTTGAAAATATTGAGCACTTAGCATCAAAGGTTTGTGTGTAAGTCAATAAAATATGGTTTTTAGCTTTAAGAACTTACAATTTAAGGGTAGATATGTAGACATGTGAAACTTCTATTTATTTTGAACTCCCAATTATGTCTCAGGAGTTATGCTAGGTGCATTATAAACTTTGTCTTGCTTTATCATTTAATCCCAAAAGAGCCTCATAAGGTAGGTGTTTTATAAATATTTTTGCCAAAATGACAATCATAAAGAAAGACCTAGGAGGCCTTTGTTCCAACGAGGTAAAGGAAGGAAGACTTTATGAAAAAGATGAATGGCACTTATTCAGAGCCCTAGAGAATGAATAGGATTTTAATAGAACAGCTGGAAGAAAAGTTCCCAGAGAAACCCTTCCAGCTGTGTGAAAAGTAGGAACACATTAATGGAGGCAGAAAGGTAGAGGGTGCGTTCAAGCAAGAGCAGCCAGGGTGGGTTGCATAGTGCAAATTAGGGCCATAGTGTGGGTCAGGTGTAGCTGTAGACAGTCTGAGTCTAAATAGTGATGACAGGTCATGCCAGCCATGTCTGGCATGCCTGAGGAGATCAGGCATCCTAGGAAATGAGAAGCTACTCAAGATTTTTGAGAAAGAGGATGACTGATCAGATATGATCTGATTTAGAAAAAAAAGTAGGCTTAGTCAGAAGCCTCTGTCTATCATGACCAATGAATTAGAATCATTTGTTACAACCATCTAATAAAACATCGGTTTTAAAGTAGGTATTTATAATACAGGAGATCAGCATTTTATGAGATGACTTTTATATTTTCCTAATGCTAGGAGCTTGTAATCAACACATGCTTTGATTAACTTGAAAGTGAAAAGATTCACCTTCGTCTAGCAAACTGGTCTAAATATTAGCAGCCCAAGAATCTTCCCTTTAATTTGATGGATTTGCACTGAAATTGTTGTACCGTTACTCCAGTGTGTGAGTCTATGGTCTCAAATAGACGTAAACTTCTGGAAGATATGGACCCCATTTTTGCTTTCTTTAATATCTCTCATAGCACTGGGGAAGCATTGTCACTCAGTGGATGCTTATTGAATGAATGAAGAATTGGATGGATAGCCCCTAGGTGCACTGTAACTTCCTTTATAAGCATCAGGTTGAGTGATTAGCTCAGGGTCACAGTGAGAAGGACTGTGACACTTCCAAAGAACCAGTTCTCTCTCTCTCTTTAAAGATTTTATTTACTTATTTATTTATTTATTTATTTGTCAGAAAGAGAGAGAGAGAAGAAGCAGAGGGAGTGGCAGGCAGAGGGAGAAGCAGATTCCCCACTGAGCAAGGAGTCCAATGCAGGACTCGATCCCAGAACCCTGGGACCGTGACCTGAGCTGGAGGCAATGCTTAACCAACTGTGCCAGCCAGGCATCCTGAAGCAGTTCTCTCTAAATTGCCAAATACGTCAATTCCATGGTCTCTCCAGTTCAGTGCATTCCATGCCCAGAAATTTTAGTTCACTGAACCTGGGCTCATGGACAAGGTTCTTCTGGTGTAGGAGTCAGCCACCTGGACCACAGGCCAGTCCAGCCCACCGCCTGCTTTTATATGACCTTCCAATCTAAGAATGGTTTACACATTTGTAAATGGTTGGGAAAAAAAAATTAAAAAGGGTAGTAGTATTTTGTGACGTGTGAAAATTATGTGAGATGAAGACTTCAGCATCCAGAAATAAAATTTTTCTGGGACACAGCCACGCTTACTGGTTCACGTATTGCCTTTGGCTGCAGTGGCCGAGATGAGCTGTTTCCACAGAGACCACCTGGCCTGCGAAGCCTAAAATATTTACTACCTGGCTCTTTACACAAAACATTTGCTGACCACTGCTTGAGTGTGTCTTTCTGGCCCTCAATCCATTTATATGAGTTTCTTCCTTCAGTGTGCAAATGGAAAATGAATTTAAGTTCTAGAAAGCAAGAAGGCTTTTGCTTTGCCTCCAGATATTTTTTTTTCTTCTCTCGAGATTCTTGAATGTTCTGTATCTAGATTCTGGAAGCTAAAGAATAGTGAGGTAGAATCTCTTTTCTCCATGAACATAAATCCCTTTCATATAGGGATCCCAAAAGTATGGTTTTCCCTTTAGGTTACAGAGCTACATTCCTTTTCTGGGCACACTCCCTTTTTTAAAAGTTCACACGCAGGCTGTCTGCTCTGTGGAATGATGCCAAATGAGTGTCTTAGGATCTCTTAAAATTCTCTTCCAGTTCGGTTTCTGCCCATGTCCTATCCCGGTAGTTTTCCCCAAAAAGGCTCAGGGTGAGCGGAAAAACCTTGACTGTGAACAATGTATTTAGCTTCCCCGTTTGATGTGTTCACATCACCCTCACCTACAATCTCCTTTTGTGCCTGCAGCTTTTTTTGTGCTTCTCAGCATTATGTAGCTTTCTTGGGTTTAAAGGTCTTTGGTCCTAGCAAGAGGACCTGTCCTTTGGAAGCTGAAGCCATTCTGAAATGGCAGGGAGGCAACAGGATGCCAAGGAGAAAGGGCTCTCAACCCACCACATCTCATTCCCAGCTGGGGGCAGTGTGATCTGGCTTCTGCCCCCTTTGGCCCACGGGCCCACCATATTCTCAGTAAGGTCACCGATAACCTCCTAATTGCTAAATCCGAGGGACCCTTCTTAGTCTTCATCCCCATGGCCGTTCTGAACCATGGGATGCATTGGCCGTGCCTCTCTATTTCAAACTCTGCTCTTTGGATCCCAGAAGGAAGCTCTGTCCTGCTGTTGCCTCTCATCTCTGAAAGCCCCTTGTATCTGGTAGGTTCTTCTCTTTCCTACCTGGCCCTCACGTGGTGCTCGTGTCCAGGGGTAGAACTGAGGCTGCGCGTGCATTCCGAGCATGCTCGGTGACATCTGTGTTGCAGTGGTGACCTGCCTTTCACCGACTGTGCTCTCAGCTTGCTTGAGCGTGTTCTCGTTCATCTGGTCACCCTGAACTCCCTTCTTTCTCCATATTCGATGCTCACCAAGTCTTGTCATTTATTGCTCCATGTGTTTTGAGTTTTCTTTTCCTCCATTCCCGCTGCTGTGTTCTTTGAATGGACCCTCATTATCCGTCGTTTGAACTCCCACGCTAGTCTCCTGCTAGTTTCCCTGCTGTGTCTCGTCTCCTCCATCTCCAGCCACCACCACCCACCCACCCTGCCCCCCCCCACCTGCCGCCATTACTGCGAGTGCTATCTTCAAGACAGAGAGCTCCTCACTCTCCTGCCAGAAGTCCTCAGTGGCTAACAGTCACTCAAGGGACAAAGTCCACTTTTCTTCCCGTGATTATAGCAGTAAGCTCTGGTTTCTCATTCTGCCTCCTACCGTCTGCCGGTTGTGGTTTGCACTTCCTTAGTACAGAGAGCCCTTTTTTTCCTGTAACCTGCACAGGTTATTTCCTACCTCTGCTCTGATTGTCCTTTTTTTTCCCCCTTTTTTTTTTAAGATGTTATTTATTTGTTGAGCATAAGCAGGGGGAGGGGCAGAGGGAGAGGGAGAGAAAGACTTTAAAGCAGACTCTGTACCTAGCAGAGAGCCCAGTGTGGGGCTTGATCTCATGACCCTGAGATCCTGACCTGAACCAAAATCAAGAGTTGGTTGCTCAACTGACTGAGCCACCCAGGCACCCCTCTGATTGTCTGATTGTCCTAGTCTTTTTTTTTTTTCTTTAAGATTTTATTTATTTGCTTGAGAGAGAGACAGAGCACAAGCAGGAGGAGTGGCAGGCAGAGGGAGAAGCAGGCTCCCCATGGAGCTGGGAGCCTGACACGGGGCTCGATCCCAGGACCCTGGGATCATGACTTAAGCAGAAAGCAGACGCTGAACTGATGGAGCCCCCCGGGTGCCTGATTGTCCTGTTCTTTACCTTTATCTCCATCTGGACGAATCTGAACACATCTACCAAGCCCCAGTTCAAATACAGTATTTCCCTCCCGAAATTAATTACCCTCTCTATTTGCCATCATGGGCGTTTGAAAGCGCTTTGCAGAGAACACATTCACAGTGCACTTGCTGGTTTGCTCTTGTGTCTTACACACAGCAGACTACGTCTCCTTTCTCTTTGTATTTTCAGTGCATAGCGCAGTTTCTGTCTTATAAAACATAGTCAAGGAATGAACACGTCCAAGCTATGAGTCTACCTACACCACAATCCCTCTAGATTCTGTTACCAGACATGTTAGAAATGAGTGGTGCTGTGGTGCTATGGTGCCCTGCCCAACAGGGCAGCCATCGGTAGAAGAGGTTTATTTCCTTCTCTTGCTATTTTATTTATATTGAATCAAGGCTAAGTATATGTAGCTATATATAGTTGGTCACAAAGTGAGGAATTGTATTTATTTTAACAGAACAGAATGGAAGAGAAGAGACCTCCAATGTCACAATTAGTGAGTCACGTTTATTAGGGATAAAGTTTAATTTCCCATAATACTGAGACAGCATGGTAGAAAATTAGTGTCTTATTAGTCATATAAAGAATGTATATATGTAATATGAAGCATATATATATATAGACATACATATGTAATATATATAACCATTATCACATTAGTCTGAGTTATATTTCATTATATTTACCCTCAGAAAATTGTTATAAGTCCAATGATAAAGACAGAGGACTGAAGAGTACACCCATGGGGTTTAACATATATGCCCTGCCTTCTGGAACTCAAAATCTCACACATATAAAGAAGGCAACATATGAAACAAGATAGGACAATTTGAGATGGGTCAGTTAATGGGAAATGGCAAGCAAGATTCCATTTTGTTTCTCTCTATATCCTACCATATCTCTCTGCACACACATAAGTATTTGCTTTATGAATGAAGGACATTGGGACAGAGCCCAATTTGCAGGATTTTTAAATTGTTCTTCTTTTCCTTATATGCATTAAATTGGCATTGGGTCTTGGTCTGTGTTTATTGACACAAACTAATTATGAATAAAAGTAAGAATTTATCCTTGATACTTTATAGATCTCATGTATTACCTATGAAGATAAAGCTTACTTCTATTTTGCAAACTTAAAATCAAAATTAACAAATATATAATTTAATAAACGCACATAAAATATATGAGAAATATGTGCAAATGAACACAATTTAAAGCTATGTAAAATCTGCTACTTAGTTGAAAGCTGTCAGTTTCGCTGAGATACATTGGGTAAAAATGTAGATGAAAGTCTTAAATGACATGGGCAAATACTTGGGGCATTTTTTTTTAAGGATTTTATTTATTTCTTTGAGAGAGGGAGTGAGCAAGAGAGCAAGCACAAGCAGGAGAAGGGGAAGGAGCAAAGGCAGGGGCAGAGGGAGAGGGATGAATGGGCAGAGGGAGAAGCAGACTCCCCGTAGAGCAGGGAGCCGCAGGGACGCTGGACTCAATCCCAGGACACTGCCAAAGGCAGATGCTTAACCTACTTAGGGAACTTTAAACATTGTCTTTTCAATAGGGACAGATTGCTCTCCTATAACAAAGCCTATGTTTCCACTAGAAAGGAAACCATCTGAAGATACGTTTTCCTCTAACTGTTGTTTTAGAATTTTTTCCAGAAGTAGACATTGGGGGATTCCAGGTTCCCTGCAGGCTGTGTTGAAGTGGAGTACAGGTGACCTGTGTACACTTGTTCTTTGGGCCAGTTCGTAACTTGCCACAGGCGGCCCAGGTTTACCCATGGAAATTCCTAAAGGTTTAGCAAGCTCTTTTTCTGTTTAACAAAAGAATAGATGTTCATGGTTCTAATTCATTTGATTCTCTCTCGTAGATGAAGTTTAATATTTTCACAAGAATGCTTTGAAATATTATAAGATTTTAAATGGTCATCCCCAATGTTATCTTCTTTGCCTTTTCCAATTTGGAGTTCCATCTCAGGAAAATCACATTTTGAAGCAAGTATAGCACTTTCGACAAGCCATTCCAATGCAAGAAAATCGGGATCTCAAAGATCTGCATGTGCTTATTCTATCTTGTCTTCTTTCTTTATTCAACCAGAAAATCTGTATTCCCCTAGGAACACTGTATAGAATTACCATATAGCTTGATACTATGGCTGTAGTGAGTTTTATTTTGTTGTTTTTCAAAATCAGACATGTGTAAAAATAAAAGGAAATGTTTCTGTTCAGAGAGAATGGAACAGGTAATTCTTCCAAAGTAGGCCCAAATTGAACTTCCATGTGCCCGTTCTTGTCTTAGAAGCTACACTGATGGTGTACATACTTTCCTTGGTTGTCTAATTGGTAGTAATTCTATATGCACTTCATTTAATTGGATAGCTGAGTTCTTGAATGAGTAAATTATATCATTCGAAGTTGACCTGTTTACATGCCCTAGAAGAACTTATCGTTTATAATGACCTTAGTATATTATTTCAAAGATCACACTGTGCTGCAAAGAATGCCTTATTCAGATTTTCATATATTTAGTTGTGCTATTTAAGACCAAGGCTTATCAATTGTAAGTCCACTTTCTATGAGTTTGAACTACCGGTTTCGTGGGGAGTACTTTCTTTTTAATCATTCGCTCTTTCTTTGAATTAATATTACTGTCATTAGAGAGCAAGGTTAGTCAGTAGAGAAAACGTTCGTCTCTGCTGCTCTGCTATTTTTAGAATCTTTGATTTAAAAAAAAAAAAAAAGTGGTTGAAGGGAAGAAATGTTGACCCCAGTCTCCATTAGCACAGGCACTGGTAAGGTTATTCCCGTTTGTTGTTGCCTCTGGCTTTCAACAAAACCAATTCTTTGCAAGTTCTTTTTGTCTTAAACTTGGCATACGAGACTAAATTGGCTGTGGGTCCGTCTGTCATATGAATACCTATTTACAAATGATTCGCTTAGTTGTTGCGGTCTGTTAGTTAAATATGCATTTAAGACCCTTTTCCAAACAACATACTTCTGTATTATGTTTGTCACAGAGTAGATTTTAAGTTTCTGCAAAATTAGTTAATCATCTGTATTTAAATGTTTTCAGGAGATTTTTGCATTAGCAGCTTACATTGAACGCTTCCTCCCAAATTGTGGTATAAAGTATACATTAGAGACATTAAAACAGTGACAGAGAGTATCTTATTTGGTAATCCTGTGCTTGTCTATAAATTACTTTGCCTAAGGCAATGTTGAATACCCCAAGTCCCCTCCTAATTTTCACACATACAGTGACTACACATCCAGCGTTTCTTTGAAGAAAGTCACATTCTAGGAACGCAGAAAGGAATTCTAGATTGGTTGTTCTGTTTCTCTTGGTATCATGTATGAAGCAGGTAGAGCAATTTCTGGCATCTGATTTCTGAAAACCAGAACATCATTTTGCCACTGACACTTATGTTCTAGATCAAATTTTGATCAAAGAATAAATACTTTGGCCATTTATAAACCTTTGAAATTAGGGCTTTAGGTAGATGTTTCCAGACAGCCTTGGACAAAGCCAGGTCAGCACCATTACCTAAAGGGCATTAAATTATCTAGTTCTCCCCCATGTGTAAGTAGTATTTGCCACAGAAAGAACTTAACCCTTGAGCAGGTGGGCTTGGGCAAGGATGCTGGAGGAGGGTGGCTCTGTGTGTGTGTGTGTGTGTGTGTGTGTGTGGTGGGGGAGGGCTGGTGGGGTACACACTTGAGGGTGCAAGGAGTTGGCATTCTGGGCTCCAGGTTGCAGGGCTCATTCTTTGCATCTCTGGTTTGTGAAGTGATTTATGGGAGCTGCAGCCTCTGGGCCATACATCACCTTCCTGGTTGGCTTTGTTGACACCTTGTCACATTCTTGTGGGCTTGAGGAATTCATTGTTCTTGTTTGAACTGATAAGAATAAAAAACAAAAAACAAAAAAAAGAAGAAGGAAGAAAGAAAGAAAGAAAGGGGGGGGATGGTTTTCTCACTGAGACCTTGGGAAAGGCCGAGGGGGTGGAATGTTGACGTGGACCAGCCGGGCTGCGCTTTCCCAAGCAAGGCAGCCCGATTTCCCAAGCAAAACAGCCTCTGTGTCAGGCGCGTTCTTCTGGGGCCAGGAAGCCTGGCCGTGAGGTGGGCGCACCGGGCAGCTTTGTTTGCCCCTTGGAAGTAGTTTTCTGGCGGCGAGGTGTTCCTTGTTGCTAGATGGTATTCGGGAGAGGGGCTTTGAGAGGAGCAAGAAAGGGGGGGGAGTTTTCTTTCGAGAAGTGGCTGCAGGGAGGTTCCCGAGGAAGGTAAAATGAGCCTGGTTACTGGGGGAGTGTGTAAAGCTTTTGATGTGAGTTGATCTCTTCCAAGTTCGTCATTTGTACAGCATGCTTTTCGGGCATGGTGCCATGCTATCCTGTCCCCTTTGATGTGTAGTGTCCCCTGCCTCGCTTAGCATTTGGGCAGCCAGCACTGAGAACCTGGCATCTGAACCCCGCACTTGAAGATGATAAAAAATGTTTCCGGACGGGAGCCCATGTAGGCACTAGTAAAAAGTCTGTGTGAGGGATACAGACCTTGTTACTTCCTACTTCAACGACGCAAATGAACACTCAGCTTGTTTTTGTTGGGTTCAGTTTAGATCTCTTCAGAGAAAATCTCTCTGATAGCTTCTCTTAAAAAAAAAAAAATGGATAAAACTCTCTTTGGGTGCCAGAAAAGTAACAGATCAGATCACACACTTCACGTCATGGGATTGTAAATGCTCATACTTCCTTTGTGAAAATATTTGTTCTCTTTGAGAGCAGCTTAGTGCAAACCTGTTCCCTTCCTTAGTATTCTCTGTCATCAGCTTTTGTTGACTGGGAGGAGAAGGACCCATTCACAACCCAGCCCAGGGCTGGTCTTTGGGGGAGTTTTTGCATTTTTGCATGGTATTGTTAACAAGCTCATGTGTAATGTCGTAAATCACTTTGTAAATCACTTTACCTGGAAACCATTCACCCCACTGTGAACCTCCTCTTGCCCTGGAGCTCCAGAAAGCTGTTTGTAAGTTGCTCAAAATGGCTCTCAGGAACCATGCCTCCTATAGAATGCATATGCATCCAATGCTTCTTGCCCTTGATCTACCAAGCGGGTCTGGGTCCTCAACTGCTAAGGTAGGTGGCCTGAGATAGGGATTCCCGAGCTGAAGTTGTGATAATGTTGAATCCAGGCGAAGGTGGCCTCGTCCATGCATTAGAATACAATAATAGTGTGGTCAAAATGAAAAACTCGTGTTGGAAAGCACACGCTTTTTCTTGGGGGTCATCCGTCTTGCTCCTCAGTGCTACTGTGACTAACATTTAAATGTCTAAATAAATGCAGTGCCGTCCGTCTCGATACCAGGCTTGCAGCACACAGCCAGCTTTTCAAATCTTCAAGCCCAGTTTCCCCAGTTCGCTTGCAACCCTGATGAGTCTGCCAGGTCTGCCTTGGCCATTTTCTTAGCTTGGAAGCTACTCTGGTTTCCAGAATTAAGTTTATTGACAGTGTTTCACTGCTCTCTGCTGGAGAAGCCCAAAGCTAAGCCAGGTTTTCTGGGCTCCAACCGCTTGCAAGGAATACAGGTGAGGTGGCTCAGCGGATGGACCCCCCGGCCTCGGAACTTAAACTCTGTGCTGACAGGACACATTTATGCTTGCCGTAGACCGCAGGTGAAGAGTTATGCTGCGCACACTAGAGACGGGTTTCTCAGAGAGTAGAATGGCTGAGATGAGAATGGAGCACAAGCTACCCTGGCTGTGGGGCACACGGTCCATCCTGTTCCCCAAGTAAACGTCTGTCCTCCCACATTTGAAACAGACATAGAGACTTCTGTTATATGAATCTGAGACAATAATCCTCACTACCCCTCCCCCCAAGAGGAAAGAAAATAAAGCTCTTCGACCAACTTCTATATATTTTTTCTGAACTTCTGTAGTTAAGTGCATGAGTGGAAAAAAAGGATCAAGAAAGAGTATTTTAACTTAATTAGTAGAGAGTGTATTAGAGCCTGGTTTCTAAAACTTTTTAGGCAGGAATAAATATGAATTTATACCATCTTTTGCTGAATAGTAAACTGTACCTTAATTTAGATGCTATACTTCTCAATTATAAAACAAACATACAGGCACAAAAACAGCGAACACTTTAGGTGAGGATTGTTTTTAATATACACATAGAGTATGCGTATACACATCTGTTGATGGACATTCACGCGTGTGGCGATACGCATATGTGTATCTATTTGGAAGGGATAGGGAAAGAAGATCTAACCATAACGCATCTTCCCAAGTGTTCTATGTTCTTTTCAGTCTGGTGTCTTCTATCTTAAAAACAGCTCGACGAATACAAGTGATAGAAAGCTAGTCTTACAACAGCATTAAAGTGCTATTCTAGTCTACAGCGTTCCAAGTGAATTATTGCTATGCTGTCAAAGAAAACAAAAACATTTGGGAAGGGCTGTTTATTTTACAGCGGTTGACCAAAAGTATGCAAGTGGTTAGAAAAAAATGTAGACAGCTAACGATGGGAGGTGCCACTTACACATTCTGAAATCCATTCACAAACCTTTGACACCGACTGTTGATCACTGGAGATAAAGTTAGAGGCAAAAAGCATTTTCCATGAGGAGCAGCCTAACACTTTCAAAACATTTCAGTTGAAAGCGAGTAAATAAAGCCCCATCCCCTGTCCTGTATCACTGGCAAGCCTCACTCAAAGGGCCCGATGACGTGGTGTTTTCTTCCAAGAAGAGCAAGAAAAACTTCCTAAAAATATTTCTCTCCGAGGTCGCGGCAATGAGATATTTTTGTGCTGCACGGCAAGCACTATTGCCCTTTGTGTTTAAGGACTGAACTAAAAAGCCGCTGTTGACAATGTTAATAGATGCTTGCGTTAAACTAATATTTCATTTTACAGCTAGATGGAAAATTGGAAATCCTTAACAGAATACTTTCATATTAAGATAATAAAATACAGGGGTACCTGGGTGGCTCCGTTGGTTAAGTGTCCAACTTTTGATTTGAGCTCAGGTTGTGATTTCAGGGTCCTGAGATTAAGCCCCAGATTGGGCCCTTCGCTCAGGCAGAGTCCGCTTGTCTCCCTCCCTCACTTGTGCTTTCTCTCTGTCTCTCAAATACACAAGTAAAGAAATAAAATCTTAAAAAATGGATAATAATATACATACTCAGAGATAAGTGACTCGCTTAAACTTGCATAGCTAGGTGGAGAGCTAGTGGAGAGGTACGACTTACAGATAGGTCAACTGTGCTGCAGTGTGTTTTGCCTGAGAATCAGACTCTATATGAGCAGAACCTTACTGATATCTCCTGGCAAATGTTTATTTTAATGTTTAAGGCTTTCTCATTGGGGAAGAGATCCTTATTCCAGGAATCTAAGCCTCTGGGTGTAGGTTCCTTTTACTTAAAAAAAAAAAATAAAATAAAATTCTCTGGTGTTTCAGGATCCATTTAACCTTCAGGTGGATCTTCAGATATATTATCTGAATATATATATATATATCTGAATATATATATATATATATATATATATATCTTATCTCCTTTAAGAAAGGAGAATAATCGTAACAGGCTCTCTTTTTCCTTGTCACAAGGTAAAAGACAGGAAGAGCTCCTAACGGTATTCTAACTCATGAAACCACCCAGTCACTATCCATGAAAAGAGCGCCGTTAGGGGCGTGCTTCCGACTTCCCTCCTGTGGATGCCAGGGCAGCGTGCTTTCTGGACGGTGTCTAAGTTGCCGGCAGACAGCACATTTTAAGTGGATGGTCGTGGTACAGAGAACGGACAGACGTCTGCCACCATTCACACGTAGAGATGCCGGGGGCATCTGGCTCTGCCAAAGCTTTGTCCCCAGAGCAGATAGAGCGAAAGAGAGAGAAGCAGAAATCCCTGCATCGGTGTGCCTACCTCAGCTGCTCCTTCTTCTTGTCTGTGAGGGTGTCCAGATGCTGAGAGTGTGGTGTAGTGTTGGCCGGAGAGACAGTTGTCCTTGTGACAGCTCAGCTGTTCCTGTGTCTTCAGTGAAACAGCATCAGATTCCGCCCCCCCCCCCCCCCCCCCCCCCGCAGCGGTTAGCATCTGCCTTCCCTCCGTGACATCCTTGGGCGAATCACATGCTTGCTGGCCCAGATATGTAAATAAAAGTTGGCTAAAAAAACACTTAAAGGATTATGAAGCAATCTAGCTTAATAGTAGCAAAACAAAACAGAAAACCACTCCCACGAATCCTCCTGTGTGTGTGCTACTCAGTAGTGGAAAGATCTAGTTATGACTGGATCTGGCTTGGCCTGAGGATTATCCTAGACCCAGGGTGGAGGGGGGCATAGGCGAAGAGGAGGACTAGGCTGAAGGGAAATCTCCCTGGCTTGATGGGGCCCAGACAGCACTGCACACATTCCCTCCCTCCCCTCCCACTGCCTCCACCCCCCACCCCCAACAAATCCCCCCACCCCCACGGCTAATGAGAGCAACATGCTAGGGAAGGAAGCCTGCCTGCTTGCGGTGGTGGTGGTGGTGGGGTGCCTTCCATGCCTGTGTGGGGACGGCTGGCCCACGGCTGCTTACACATCCTCGACCCACACACCTTGTCCCTCTGTTCCGAGGTGGCCGGAGCCTCGGTAGGTCCCCGGGGAGGTTGTGCACTGACGAATGAGGCGAGAGAATCCGAGTGTGGGTTCCCCTGTGGCTTTTGCAGTTGAATGTCTCCATCTCCTGTCCCTGGACGGTCAGTTGCTGGCATGGGGCTGCAGAGCATTACCTCCAAAGCCTTCGGCTCCGACTGGAGGGAAATGAGCACGGAAACCCCTGGTGCCTGTGTGTGCCAAAAGCAACCTTAGTCAATGAAAGAGCTCGGCAGACGGCGGGGTCCTGCGTGCCGACCTTTCTGCTGCTCGTATGAGAATCATGCGCTGCTATTTCTGTGACTTCTGCCAGTTGGCCCCTGCCCACCTTTTCTGTTCATACTGAAGCGGCCAGGAACTGAGCGAAAGAGGAAGCTTCCACTGTGCTCTGGGGCTGCGCTGCCAGGAGCCCGTCTGTAGTAGGTCCAGCAGCAAAAACAAAACAGGGCAGAGCCCAGGGAAGCCCCGCCAGAGCAGCTGAGCCTGGAAACAAAGAAGCCTGCCCCGCAGCAGCAGCAGCAGCAGCAGGCCAGAAAATGTCAGGCAGGAAGGGAACTTCAAGAGTGGCTGCGTTCCCACAAAGAGGGGAAACTGAGGCCTGGAGAGGATGGGACCTATCTGGGCAGTGGCCAAGCCAGCTTTCCCAAGGGCCCGTCCACAAGACTGTTTGATTTTTAGCAGCTCTGATGCTAAAGATGAGACCCTAGCCAAGGTGCTTACTCTTCTTAGCCTCAGCCAGCTCATCTATAAAATGGGGATGAGGAGAATACCGGTCTCCCTCTCAAGGTGGTTGGGAGAATTCAGTGAGAATGTAGACAGAGTTCTTGGCACAATTCTGGCTGCTTACGAAGCTCTGGGTCCCTGCTGGCTCTGCTTCTTTGAAGGAGGACTGGAGATGCAAGGGGAGCAGGAGAGATTGGGAGTTGTTCGTAAACACCTGATCTGCTGTCCAAGTGGTTTTGAAAACAGGGCTGCTTGCCCCAAGAAAGGGTGAGTGCACTTGAGTTCAAATCAGGTTGGTTATGTGGTTTTGTCCAGTGCTGATGTTACTGCAATGTTTAATCAGCGGCAGACTCTCCTCCGCCTGCCAGGAAGAACGGGACTTGAATAACGAGGAAGCGGGTAATGTGAGCCGTGGAATCTTTGCTGTTCAGACTTCCTGAATCTATGTTTATCCCCTTTGTGAAAGCGTGCCCTGAGCCTTCCTGACCGAGCGTTTAAAATGGTCAACCTCGAAGTTCTGTCCTGATGGAAAACACCTGAGAAAAGGCTGAAGGATTATTCTAGGGTAAAAGAGGGGGTGGATACTACTATGTTTGGGGAAAACAACCAATGAGATGGGATCTTCCCTCGGTAGACCCAGGTTGGATGCAAGGAATAAGGAAGCAGCCTGTAACAACGCCGGTTCCAAAGGTGCTTGACATCCCGTTGGGACACTACCCACTCACGAGTCACTGAGTCAAGGAAATGAAACAGGAGCAATGACCACTGATGGAGCCCTTCCTGGGGCTCAGAGAATGTGCCACGTGCTCCCTATTTGTTACTTCATTTGTTATCCGCAGCAACCTTGCATTTCCCCCTTTTGTGATGAGAACACTGAGGCTTAAAAAAGTAAGACACCTCGCCAGGCCCCTCAGCACAGAAGCGCTCCCACGCTCTTGTTCGCCGGGCTCTGTGCAGCTTCCCTCTTTTTTTTTTTTTTTTTTTAATTTGACAGATCATAAGCAGGCAGAGAGAGAGGAGGAAGCAGGCTCCCTGAGAGAGCAGAGAGCCCGATGCGGGGCTCGATCCCAGGACTCCGAGATCATGACCTGAGCCGAAGGCAGCGGCTTAACCCACTGAGCCACCCAGGCGCCCCTGTGCAGCTTCCCTCTTAAGGCTAATACTTACCTGTGCCTTACATCTCCTTGGCTTGGAGCTTTCTCCCCTGGACATGAAAGGCTGGACCGCGTGATTGCTGAGACAATTCTAAACGTTTCCAGAGAGAGGCACGGTTTACGATAAGCAGTCTTGCTTTCCAACTACTCTGCAAATCAAGGCAACAGTGGTTTTTCTCGTAGGCACACATCCTTTAAACGGGACAATTCAAGGAGGGGTTAAAAACTGGAAAAATAATTTCGTGTGATGCTTTCCCATGAATGCAGGCCCAGTGGCCCTTGGGAAAAAAGAACGTGTTTACCAAACTGTGGCCACTCAGCTGATAGTGACTGATCAATATCAGCGCACCTGTGTATCTTCCTTTGCTGTCAAGGGCAAATTTTACACTTTATTTGTTGGCCTTTATCTCTAAGGAAGGTCGTGCATTTGTGCAAGTAATTTGCAGCCTCCCAGTAAAAGGTCCCAATAAGTGTGGCATTATGACTTTACTAATTGAAACTTCGCTTTCACAGTTTTTCATGTTCTCGTGGAGTTATGCTTTCAGATTCTCCGTATTTATTAGTATCTTTAAATTTTTTTTTAGTTAGCCTCATCTAAATTAACAGGTGCGAATACTCAGTACCTGCGTGATTTTGGACAAGCTCTTAATCTCTCTGGGCCTGAGCTGCCTCAGCTCCAGAATG
The DNA here is from genome assembly GCF_902655055.1 of Lutra lutra. Taxonomy (NCBI): domain Eukaryota; kingdom Metazoa; phylum Chordata; class Mammalia; order Carnivora; family Mustelidae; genus Lutra; species Lutra lutra. Next base: position 93,644,723 of record NC_062285.1, read on the forward strand.
AGACCAGTCCGGGGATCACTGTGTTAATGTCCTGGGCTGTTGAGAGCATTAAATGAGTCAATGATATACAAGGCTGTGCCTGGAACATAGTAAGTGCTTTGTAAGTGTTAACTCATGTTGTTAATCACTGATGATTTCCAAACTGGAATTGTTTTACGATAGTGTCCAACAAATTTTAAATCGTAATAAACCTTCCAAATGATTCTACTTTTAACTGGTGATCAGCAATAGGCAGTTTGCTTTTTTCCATTTCTCTCTGGTGTCTATAAATTACATTTGCATAGGAAGTCTTCCCTTTTTTTAAAGAAATTTTTATATTCTCTTACTTCATCCTGTCTTTTTGGCACTATAATCAGCGATGACTTGCTGTTTATTTCTTCTTTAGAATTTTATCTAGAGAAGCTCTCGATTTTAAGCTGTGACATATAATGGGTCAAATTACCCTCACTGGACTGATTTACCCTGAACTACAGATTATTTTAGGTAGAATTTGTCGAGGACAAATTCTTTGTGTCTATTCTTTGTGTCCAAGTTTCAGAGAAACATGTTTCCAGCCCTAGTTGTGATAAATAGTGGGTTTTTAAATGACATCACGAGATACATATTTCTAGATACAAAAGTTTGTTGTTATGTTCTTTTGGCCAGAAGAGACTCTTCTTCCTGGGAAATGTAGCCACAGAATGCTGGGTTTGAGTTTTATTAATATCCTTGTAGATTGAAAACAAAATGTTTTCCCTCCCCGTTTTTGTTCTTTTCCATTTGGCAAACCCAGTGATTTGCCACATGAGCCAATGTGTGTCTCATTTGCTTATTTCTTGTGCACTAGCAGCCCCGGTGATGTCATCTGGAATGTTTGCAATCCCTGGGAATAAATAACATGCTGGAAAATAGTTTGCTTAGAGGCAACGGGATCATTCATGCACCTTACAGCACGCTCTAGGTATCTCAAACCCAATTTCCTTTTTAAAAATAATCTCAAGGCAGGACACCTCGCACGCATTTCTTGGGTCAAATGACAATAATCACAACAATTATATGAGAACTTTTTTATAGCTATATTGAGAAGCACCGTTTCAAAATTATTTTAAAATTCGATTTGAGCGGCGCCTGGGTGGCTCAGTCGGCTGAGCCTCTGACTCCTGGTGTCGGCTCAGGTCATGATCTCAGCGTCAGGAGATGGAGGCCCCCCTGGGGATCCGTGCTCAGCGCCGAATCCGCTTGTCCCTCGCAGTCCCCCTCGGGCCCTCCCCCGCAGGCGCACGTTCTTGCTCACTCTCAAGTAAGCAAATAAATAAATAAAATATTTCGGAAATAAAAAGAAATAAAAATAAAATTCGATTTGATGATATCAAAGACCTATGCCATGGAAATGTCCCTTTAAAAAAAAAAAAGTAAATTACTACATAAAAAGGTCGGTCTTCTGAAATTTGGCTTATGTATCTTAGCTTTCTTCCTCTACTGTCACCATTCTTTAAAAGCATTCGTGGACGCAATCAAGGGTGCACAGTGTTCGGAGGTTAGGCTGCCGAGTGGAATGTAAACCGGACCGTCCTCAGGCTCAAGCTGAGGGTTCACGGAGGTTGAAGATTCTCTAGCGCCCACAGTCTTACTTCCCCCTCCTGGTGAGAAGGTTCTTTTGATCCATCATTCTTGCAGTGGATTCCTGAGAGGGACCTTGAGGAAACGACAACACAGTGGTATTTGGGGAGGAAGGCAAAAATCCACCCCGGGTGTACCGTTGAAATCAAGAGAAACTTCCAGACAGAGCTTGTCAGTTTCCCAGCCAAGAGCTCCCTGGCAGTGGTCACTCTCGCTCTCTGCCTTATCTTGAACACGCTCTGGCTGTTTGAAGGCACAGTCTATTGCACGTCTCATTTCCTGCTTTATCCTTTACCTTCCTCCAGCACCCCTTAGTAAGTAAGCAAGACTCTCTCGAACTATAGGATGGATTATAAAATTCTTGGGATTTTTAGTGACTTTGAGCTCATTTAGAAAGTAATGTGTGTTCTTCGTGGCCCAGAATTATAGAAGGCCAATTACCTCACTCTGTTTATTTGGCAATTTAAGCGATGCTTTTTCTATAATGAGCTCATTACACAACAGGCCCCATACAAGTCAATGTTATTTCAGTGTGGAATTTCAAAGTCGGAAGTTGTGTGACTTGTTCTGAGGCTCATTCTATGAAAGCCACAAAAATCTTATCTTGACTCTTCTTTTTCAAGTTGATATTTCAATGAATCATCATATGGAAGAATATTACAAAAAATATTTTATGCTTGGAATCTGTGAAATTCTTAAAATCTTAGGGAACCATAGTCAGATCATACCTTTTACAGTTAAACTAATTAAACAGTAAAAATTCTTTGGATTCTGATCGTTAGGTCCTTGATAGTAAGATCTATAGTCAACATAGCCTATTATAGGTAAGCTTTAAAAAAAATAACAAAACAGCTTTTGGGTTTCTTATTCTAATCATGCCTTCCTTGCCTTTGATCCCAAAGCATTCTGTGTCTCCTAGATCACCCATTAGGTTTTAGGGTTTCCCCTTGATCTATCTCATGTACAAAGGCACACACACACACCTTCACAAAGACTACAAGAAATAGCAGTTTGTTTCTAGGAGGTTATTAATGCCCTTTTCCTTCGTGGAGTAGGGGCATAGGGTGGAGTTTGCCAGTTAGGGAGGCACAGATATTTTCTTAAAAAGAAAGCTTTTAGTAAAACTTGGCTTACACCTTTGACTCACTGATTCATTCACCAATACACAGAGCATGCCTCCGGTGCTCTAGGCATTTTGATCAGATTATCTCATGTAACTTACAACACAGATGACTCGGGAGCTTTTTAGAGATGCGCTCCTACTCAGGTCCTTTGGCTTCCGACCCTGTGCTCTTTCTACCAGCAGTGAGCTGCCTTCCATGTGTGGACTAGTGAGAAGGATGATAAGCTTGATAGCTTGTCTTTTTATACTTTTGATTTTAACTTCACCGTCCTCCGGTCTATTCCAAAATATCCAAAATAGGAAGCATCTTCTAAAAGAAGTATTAATTGTGCCCATTTTAGTCTCCTAGATGTTTTCTTTACTGCTTTGTCGCATAAACTCTAGTATCCAACAACATATTTAAGACTTCTTTCATTTGGATTTGATAAGACTGATTGTTGTAAGTAACAGAGTAACACCATCAGGTTTTTCCCCTCACGTCCCAGAAAAGAAAAAGACTTTTCTCTGCAATTCCCACAATATCCTCAGTGCACTGTCAGTTACCAGTGTTATCTGGTGTTTGTTCCTTCTCTTTCCCAACAGAGTGATCTTGACACTGGATCAAGGATGCTCAGAGATACCCTGTAGATGTCCAGGTGACCTGTTACTGTAAATATGTAATAAATACATATCTAATTAGTAACTATACAGACACACAGACAAAATCAGGTGAATATTGTAGAGAGTTTCCACTCCAGGAAAGCTAACTGAAAACCCAGTACACGAGGCCAACAAGGTATAGGACAGAGTATTCTAGTTTTATAGAATGGTGAACGAATACAGGTATGACTTCAAAGAGGTAGGTGGCTCATTGCTGGCAAATCTCAGTGGTTTAGGTCCTAGGAAAGTACACACACCGGGTATGTTGTAAGGATGATCTCATTTCTTTCTCATAATACTCAATGCAGTAATACAGGTGTCACCCCCGTTTGACTGGTGAAGAAACCAAGGCACAATGGGTGAAGGGGTTTGCTAGAGAATTCAGCAGCTAAGAAGTAAATGATGGAGCCAGGCAGGGAAGATTGGCTTCGGAGCTGCCGTATTTGACTCCCTATTTCTTTCTACACCCTAACCCCACGTGCACAGTGGATCACTCTGTAAGACTCTTCCGCCTTCTGCATGGAAGACTACCCAGACTGTCTTCCCACTAATTCTTACCCACTCTACTTTTTCCTTCACTGCCACAAATATAGATCTATACAACAGCATCACCAACTCACAGAGTTCCTCACTGCCAAAGAATCTGATAAATTCCCCTGGGCTAACTTTATCAGCAAAAACACTAAGCAAGGTGAGAGTTGCCCAACTCTCAAAAATTATTACACCACCAAGTGGTTACTACGTACAGGCCATTTTTAAACTGTACCACTTAGAGCATTGTGTTATCTCACCGTATTCAACTCCGTTAGGACAGAGACCGTGTTTTATGCATCTTTGTATGTCTACCCGTTAGCACAGTGTCTGAGACATAATAGCTGCACAATGTATGATTGTTAAATGGATGATGGACTGAATATAGTGATAGGTTTTTGTTTTGAGTCCTTTCAAAATCCTACTTAATCTTTGATTAATAGATTCGTGGGATTTGATGAGTACAAAGAAAAGTGAGATCAGCACCTAGTATTATTTTAGATAATGTTTCTAGAATACTGCCTAAGATGTAAATCAACCTCTCTTTTCTTTCTTTCTTTCTTTCTCACTCTCTCTTCCTCCCTTCCTTCCTTTATGTTCTATTTATTTACTTTGCTGCCGTCTTATACTACTGACTCAGCCAGCTACATGTGCCATGAAAACCAACAACCCCCCACCCCCATCTCCACGCTGCCTTTCAGGTAGACCAGAACTCCATAAAGGGCTAACTCCTTTCTGCATTAGGCAGAGATTAAGAGGACCCTTTATTGCTTTTTCTGTGCACTCTTGCATGTGACCTGATCCTTTCACTCCTTTCCTCACCTCCTCTATCCATAGCTTGCCAGCCTTTGGGACAAGCAGTCTTTTCAGTGTGGAACATGGAAATTCAGCCCCTCCAACGCTGCTTTTGATTCTAAACCCTTATACCTAACAGGCCACTTAGAAGACTGGGATAAACAAGCATTGTAACTCCAGGGAGCTTCCTGGTTTCATGATCCATTTCTGCCTCATGGGGGCCAGACAATGCTAGGCTTGCTTACAGGAGACTCAGCCAGAAAACTGGCAAGTCGATTAATCTGTAGTTAACCACAGCAATAAATGAACACAAAGGAAATGCAGATGTAAGTAGGGGATAAACTTTGAGTGGTTCCATCAGTAGTGATTCATGACGTTGAACTACAATAATATTTCCCTCCCTTCACTCTCCCAGCTCCCTTTATGACCATGGAGCAGCATTCAGGGATCTCCGTCAGGTCTGGGGTGGGTTCCGTGGTCATGGCTATGGAAGCTGGGTCTGTGGATGTTAGTCTGGCTGACAAATATTTTAATAAACAGGTACTGCTGACAGTGGCATTGTGTGCACTTAGGGGACAGTGGTAGTTAAGAGAGTGACTTGACTATTAAAAAGATCAAGGCAGAAGGAAGAGCATCAGATTGTGGCTTTTCTGAGCTTGAGCTTCAGAATCAGAGGAGGCAGGATAGAGAGAAGAAAGCAACAGGGACAAGAACTCGAGTTCCTGCCCGAGCTCAGCTGCCCTTTGCTGCATAACACAGCAAGCCACTTCTCCAGTACCTGTGGCTCTCCGTTCCTTCACCCCCAATACCGGCGATCCTTTCTCAGAAGTATTACATGAGAGCATGGAGTTACAGAAGCTACTCCCGTGCCGGACACAGGGACGACACTCTGGACGGTGTCAGTCGCTCTTCTCTGCGTCCCGTCCTTTCTGCGTCTGCTTCTTGGCTTCGTCTCTCAGCTGACTTCTGGCCCTCCTGCCCGCTCAGTCAGTTCAGCGATGACGGGTTTTTAGGATACTGTGTGTCCTCGTCTCCTCCTCGTCGGTGAACGTGGGCGGAGTGCTTGCCTCTCCGCCGATGCTCGATGCTCGCACTGATGGTCTTGGCCAGGGGACAGAGGCTGCTGGCAGAAGCCTACGAGGGAATGCACCGTGGTAGCAGTGGGAAAGAATTTGGCAAGGAGGGGCTCGCCACATGATTGTGATTCATACTGTACTCTCGAAATGTGGCAGGAGGGCTAGGGAAGGCTTTTAATGCCAGCACACAGAGAGCAGAGACACTTATTTTCAAACATCACATTCTTTTTATAGTACAGGCATGCCTCATAGGGAAAATATTGAACTTGGCCTGCCGGCCCCACGAGAGTCCTCCCAACTGTGATTTTATTGCTTGAGTCACTCCCTGAATCAGATACTGGCTGCACGGAGGAAGTCTTCTATTAAGGATGCTTTGAAATTGTGTTTTTAATTAATTAACACCAACTCTGGGCTGGTGTTTCATTTACTCCTAGTTGGCTCCTTTTTCTCTTCTCTTGTCTGAAACAAGGCGTGTCCTCAAGGTCTCAGTTGGATCATTTTTAAGGATCTTGGTGAAAGAGTCATCTGTGTTGGGTGAGCAGTGCAAGGGGACTCTTCAAAGCAGAGTTCATCATCCCTGAATGAATCTGATACATGCAAACCATGTAGCCAGGGAAAGTGTGTCTCCAAAAGTCTGGCATAAGGCTATTTGATCCCTTCAGCAGTCCTCAATCCATTCATCCTGTTGTTAAAACTTAAACTGGAGCTGGCCAGCTGTTGGGAAAAGTCCTCCGTTTTATTTCAACCAAATGGTGCTGCCTCCTGGGGCTGGAAAGGGGCTGACTTCAAGCACAATTATAAATGTGTGGCTCTTTCGAGAGGCGGAAACTTACAAAATGGTCTTGATTCACAGGGCCCCTTTGGCTCAAAGGCGCTCTGCTTCCCATGTGCCATAAATCTGTGTCCGCATCAAAAAGTGTAAAGGCTGCAGTGTATGGAAGTCCCTCTTCCTCTCTGAGTGTGTCTATGACAGATTTATACTGATGGCTACCCTGCGCCACAGTCACGGATTCCTATTATAGTCATGCCCCACTAACTCAGCCCCCATTTCCTGTGGAAGGGGAGACAAGGTCCTGCGTGACGGAGGAGTGGAATTACAGCTCTGCTCTCTAGGCTCTCTAATTGCCGTTAGGACAGGAGGACCTCAGGGGCCGCAGCAAGAATCGACTTTGTTCATATTAAGATCTCCTGGCTCTTCACAGTCAGTGGGGTTATGGCCGAGCTGCAAGGCACTTGGCCTCCCAATGACATCGGCGGTGACAAGGCACTCCAGAACCCAGCCTTGTATGCCTACAGACCAAACAGATACATTTGAAAAGAACCAAAGAGCAAATAGCCTCTTTTGTTATGGTTTTTTAAATCTTCAACAGGGAAGCCTTTTTCTTCCAGAGAGCTCCAGTTTAAAATGATAAAAGGTTGGGGGGCAGAGGGGAGAGGGGGTACTACCCCCCTCGAGTCCACCTAGAGGTTTCTGTTAGTGTTTGTAAATGGAGACAGAACAGAATGTGTTCTGGAAACCACCTCCTCGTACACAAGGTTCCTCTGTAGCAAACATCGTAAGGTTCCAGAGCGATGGCTGGTCAGAACGTTCTTTAATTTGACCTTCATCGGGATGCCTGGGTGGCTCAGTTGGTTAAGCGGCTGCCTTCGGCTCAGGTCATGATCCCAGCGTCCTGGGATCGAGTCCCGCATCGGGCTCCTTGCTCAGCGGGGAGCCTGCTTCTCCCTCTGCCTCTGCCTGCCACTCTGTCTGCCTGTGCTCGCTCTCTCCGACAAATAAATAAATAAAATTAAAAAAAATTTTTTTTTGACCTTTATCTTCATGGTTTCTACCTGGCCTTGAAGTCCCTGGTGGCAATGAGCTAAATCAGAGCTGTGGTTTCAAGCGTTCAGCAACTAAATGGCAAAAAGCTTAATTGCTCTGGTTTTGGAGGATGGGAATTAAAAGGGGAAGATAGTAGAATGGCTTGAGTCTCTTAAGAGGGAGAGAAAAAAGCAAGACTTAGGTCTGACTCTCAGGCTCTCTTTGGAGTCCAGGATGGCTGATGCTTACGGTTTGTTTTTGCTCTGAGTACCCCAAAATGTCCCTCGCTGAATTAGAACCTAGCTTGCATGGTGTTTTTTAATTCATGCTCTTTTTAAGATGACGGTACTCTAAAGAAGTGATACAGAGGAGTAAAAATTTATACTCCTAACAATTAGTGTTACGTTTTTGAATTCACAGTTCTTACTAATTTTTCTTCTCTTCCACGGCCAACTTAACATGAGCACGGTTATGTGACCCTGGTGATTATATTATATCCCCTGTATATATTTCTTACCACACTGAGGATTCTGCTTTAAATAGAAAATCAGATTGCAGTTCAAAAAACTTAGTTTTAAAAAACTTCTGCCATCTGCTAGATTAGTGAAAGAGGATCTGGTACATGAAAATTGTGTGTGTGGTGTGTGTGTGGTTTATTTTATAGGCTCCGCATATTTCTTTGATGATCTATTTTCCAAGCTCATTCTTATCTTTTAGGAGATATTTCCAAGACTGATGCATTTGGCTAGATTTCAGAGAACTCTACAGTGGTAGAGAGGTACACTCCGTTTATGGGGAATCCTGCATCAGGGTCATTGAGAGCATTTATTTTGTTCTGTGTTTAAATTTATTTCTGCTCTGGACATTTCTCTCAAATGGATCTTTTTTTACATTGTCAGAACTAAGCACTTTATTCATAAGAACTCTAATAATAAAGCCTTTTTTTTCAGTCCAGACACGGGAGGAAATTTGCAAAATGCATCAGGAAAGTATGCCAATTGTTTTTTAAGCCATCGGGTATGTTGAGAAAGTATTGTATTCATTAGTGCTTGCAAAACTGTATATTTAATGATGCAAAAGTAAAACTGACCTCTCCTTTTGGTGCACAGATGTATAAACTTTATAGGCGTACACCCCAAGGTAGAGACTTATTGGAGTAACTCTTAGAAAAGGCAAGGTTGGTCATAAACAGTGATGCAGTAAACCCACAATTATGTATGGTCAATTATTTGGAAGGGAAGTCTGGGAGACTTATATGGTTTTATATGGTTACATGGGCAAACAGAAGTGTGGAGAAGCACAAAGCAAAGGCTTGCGTTTGTTGTGTGTATCCAAATAGCATCCTACTACAGCTTTATAATGTAAATCCACTGGTACCAGTAAATGGCATTTAAAACATATGATAAAAAGAACATCATTTGCAAAGCAATAAAGACACCACCTTTGCAACTACTTTACTGCACTTTTGAAAATGTTAGTGAATAGCTGTCCAAAGATGCAAATAAATAATATTTTATTAGATTTCAGCCCACGAGAAAGGGGAGGAAAACCTTCAAGTAGAATTACATGATTATTACTTTGCCCCTCCCTCAACTCAGCAAACATTAAAATGGAACATAAAATAAGTCTATAACAAGATTTATGAAGAAAGGTATTACACTTAGGGGCACATTGTGCAGAAAAGTCATTAAAATGGTTTGGCCCTTAGGAAGGAGTGGGGGGGGGGAGTGGTTTACCTTTTTAGAAAAATGAGAAATTTAGATGTCCCAAATGCCTTCCTGACGACTACCTGAGGTTTAAGGTTTAAAACACCAGTGCACCTCCAAGTTCTGATTCATTTTTCGAGCGTGTCGGCTGCTTTTCAACAAACACAACTGGAAGATTGTTTTCCCCCAGGAAAACTGCACTAGGAGAAGTTTCGTGAGCCTAACATTGCTTTGGCATGTTCCGGTGGACGAGGCCGCCGAGTGGTTAAAAATGGCATCAGGCATGTCCTTCTTGCCGTACTTCACTTAGGGGCTTTTAGTAAATAAATACAAATACTACGCTTGTATACGGAACACATGAGAGCAAGACTTCCGGGTGTCTAGGAGCTTTACACCATTACTTCCCGTCTTCCTCCTATGGAGTCGGCCTGGCAGATTTTCTTTCCGGTTGGTTGTCTGCGTGTTTTGATAAAGGTGACAGCTCAGCATATTCTTTATGCTTTGTTCTGGCCTGAGTTTTGTTAATCCCCTCATTTCAGTAGTAGATGCTATCCCCTCTCCTTGCCCGATGCCTTTGTGGGTTGCTAAGACTCCGTTTATCCCGTCAGTAAATTTGGGGGGAGTGAGTGAACGTGCGTGTGTCTATGTGTGTATTTTCTTATCTGCAAAGTTTTAACTGTGGCTTACTGTTTAACCAGGAAACTCAGCAGGACAAAGGAGAGCTAACTGAAACTCTATTCCTTTGGAGAGTCTCCAGGTTGGTGCAGTATACCATAAAATGGTGGTTTGGGTCCAAATTCTGTAGCTCATCTTTATCAAGTAATCCTTTTTTTTTTTTTTGGTGTTTTTTTTTTTTCCAAAAGAAATGTTTCAAGGAAGTCTTTGAAAAACATTTTCTTCAAATGTTCATTGCATCTAAGATCCCATTTTTGTCCCTTTATTTGCTCCAAAATACCGCCAGACTGCCAACAAAGGAAGGCCTGTGCTCCCAGGAATTTTCTGCATTCCTCACTGGAGTAGGCATTTTTCTCAGCTACAAAGGCCCTTTGGCGAATTCCCTCTAATCATTGGATTTACCCTGGGCTCTGATAGGTGCCATTCATGGACTTGGTCTGCTGTTTGATGGGGCTGAGGCATTAATGGGATCTTTTCACGATAAACAAAACTGGGTAGCATTACCAGAGGGGTCACAAAGCTGCTGTTGTCAGAGGTGTCGTGCTTTCTCTCTTTCTCTCTCTTCGTCTGTTTTTTTTTGTTTTGTTTTGTTTTTGTTTTTTGTTTTTTTCCCCTTCTTCCTCTCCGTCTTTTCCTTCCCTTTCTTTTTGTGAATGTACATTTCTCTGTGTGTGCGCAGCGTGGCCGTCTCTCGGAGCAGATCTCCTGACCTTTGCTGCTGCTTGTAAGTCAGTGGCCAATTGCAGGCTTTTGTCGGACCTACGAAGATCCTATAAGCGGATCTACAGTAGCTCCGCAGCCTGCGGGGAGGTCTGTGTTTTTCTAATTGATTAAACATTGGAGGAACCCTGCATGAAGAATCTGATTTAGAGAGATCTTTCTGACACGCTTGCATTTAATACTGAAAATATCTGGTGGTTGTGGTGAATGAGCGTGTGGGAACAAACACGTAACGTTAAGAAACAGACTTGGGGGGACGGCCCCTCCCGGAATGTCTTGCGCGGTCTTATCAGTGTCAGACTTCACAGGGCGCCTTCGGTCCTCGTGGGGATCGTCTCCATAGAATTGATGAGCCAAAGCCTGATCTCGGCAAGAGCAAAGAATTAAAAAATCGGGCTCTCAGAGTTCTCTTCGATGGCAGAACACAAGTGTTTGAGGAAGAGAAACGGACGTGGCGAACTAGAAAACATGCCAGTTGCGTTATCTACCTCATTTTAGGGGTCCCAGAAGATTCAGGAAAACATTCTTATCTTAAATGGAAATCTTCCTTGGGAACAAGTAGTGTTTTAGGCATGCTAATAGAGATATGTTACTTATTTTCAATACATCTTCTTCTGGTCCATCTTTGGGAGGTGGGGGGCAGGGAAAAGGACAAGAGCGGATTGGTTTTTGAGGAAAAATGCAGATCAGTGTTTTTAAATTCAAAAGGGATGTTAGGGAGAGCAATGGGGAGGGTGAGGAAGGATGTTATCCATTTCTCTTACAGAAGAAAGATAAATGATTGGTCCGTGGGAAAGGATAACACAATGGTTTGTTTCCACAAGCCGCTGATGTCCATTCTTCATCCTCATTCTGGTGTGACGTGGTTCCGTGGGGACACTTCAGTGTGAGCTTCGGGCCCTGTGGGTAACACGTGATACCATGCTCTTTCCCAGCTAAGATGTGCATGATAGTCGCCAAAGATCCCCGTGTCAGTACGTTTTTAAACACACACACCCTGGAGGTCAGGCAGAGAGAAAGTTGGACGGCCAGCACAACTAGGGTAGAAAATCTTCCCTTCAGGCCAACAGTGTTTTATTAATTTTCTTTCAGGTTTCAGGTGTTTTTTGTTGTTGTGGTGGTGTTTTTGTTGTTGTTTTTGGGGTGGTCGTTTTTTTTTTTGTTTTGTTTTTGGGGTTTTTTTTTTGTTTTGGGGGTTTTTGTGATTAACGCTATTTGTTATCACCGGTTCAGTACACTCCATTGTAAATCATGAACCAGTGCTCAGATCTTTTCAATGACTTTTGCACCTCTTGCAAAGTGAAACTTCCCGGTCCCAGCGGAAACCTGCAGCGGCTGGTGTTTCCTGCAGAGCCTTGTTCTATCAGCCCCCAAAACCTGCTAACTAGGCGTCATTTTTTTTTTTCCATTAAGAAAGCTTCATGAGATTTTAAACGTCTGTGTTGCTTAATATTCTGATGTTTCACACATAGTTATTGGATATATTCGACATCCTTTAAGGGCTTCAATTTCATTTTTATCTCCAATGATCCCAGTGATGGCCATGTAGGTTGAACACAGCTACATCAAGGACTTGATTCCCATTTTCTTTAGTCCTCCTGGCAACCCTCAGAGGGTCACGCTACAATTATTCCCATCTTACAGGCGAGGAAGCTGGGACTGGGGGAGGTTATGGTATTAGAAGGTAATGGAGCTGGATTCCAACCACATCCTGCAAACTGCAATGGCTGTGTTCTTCCTGTTGTACCCCTTGTCCAACTGTAACCAGTGCTTCCAAACAGATGAAAATGTAAAGGTTTAGTCAAATATTCAAATGTTTCCAAATATCCTTATACTTCGTAGCTTGTAGTTTATGACATGTTTGGGAGCATGTCCTTTCCAGTGTTGATTTATTTTCTATAGTACCTATATTTAACTCCCCCCACACCCCAAGAGTGGCTTCAGATCCTACATTCTTCTGCTTCAGAACTCACTCCACTACTTCACTGGCTTTCCTCCTCATCAGCACAGGACATAGGCACTTTCAGATCTGCCTTGGGATAACCGCGAAATATTTTCTGAATTGCAGAAAGTTTGAGTAGAGAAAGATGGGGATGGGTGTTGAGTCAAGTTTATCTTTGGGTGAGAAAAATTCTGTCCTAGGGAATTTAATGGAAACGTTCTGGCCAAGTTTCTGAAAGCTTATTAAAGAAAAGCCTACTGCTCTAGAATATCTCTACATTCTAGATATTTGACCATGGTCTGTACCCTTTCATTTTTACATGCTAAGGAAGAAAGTGATTATTTTCCAGATTGCATTATTTTTATGCTGAGATTTGGAGACCTTTGATCTTTGGATAGTTTTCCTTTTAATTTACGAATATCGGACTCCATTTTAGGAATATGGGTATTTCTAGTTCTGTCATCAATGGCACTATCACATTTTCTCTGTCAACACTTTTGCCACCTATGTGACTAGTTTCTTGAAACTAGGATTTTTCTACTTCCCATGAAGTCAGACACTGAGGCAGCTGTGTGGGGACTTCAGTAAAATAATAAATAAATAATAAAACCCAACAAGGGGAGAAACCTTTTGTCTCAGCCATCTGAATATTTTGTCTTCCGAAACCCTGATTTATAGGATAATTACTTCATTATTTTAGACTATTTGGTATATGCAGTTTAGGTTATTTTGCTAATTACTAGTAGCAAATAAGGTCACGTGTACTGTGTTGACCATGAAAACAATTTGTCTGAATTGCAATCCCTCCCCTTGGAGCATTTCAGTCATTGCTTTCTCTCAGAGGGAAAGGATAGTAATGATCAGTTTCTACATCCTCTAGTACAGGCTCACTGCACTCTTAAATTTGTGTATGATGAGCCTTTGTTACAAAAGTACTAGATCTTATGTTATTAAATAGCTTAACATTTCCCACACTACTATTCCGAGAACTCATTTTGTTCTCACTCCCCTGGGTATGGTCAGGCTCTTCTCCCCAGGATTCCTTTCCAGGGTGTTATCAAGCTATGTAGAATCTGTTGCTAGTTCAGAGCACAGCTGAGTGCCGGAGATCAGAGCATTTCAGACTGAAATCTTGTGCATGATTCGGGTAGGAATCAGACAAATGGCCTTAACTTTTCCTCTTAGTACCCAAAGCAGCCTGGCATTAGCCACTGGTCAAGGACCAACTGTGTCAAAGGAAACTGACCAATTCAGTGAACTGTATGTAATAAATGCCCAGAGTGGGATACTCAGACACACAGTAACAATTTTATAGCTTCCTGTTCTCGAAAAGGCAACTGAATAAAATTAGCCCAATTTGTGCAACAGAAGCTCTAGTTGTTTCTAAAGACTCACTAAATTCACCTGTTTACAGATAAAGCTAGATAGACCCAAGGATTATTAAGGGAGATTTTGGGGTATATAGGAGCCAACTTGGAGCAGATTATTAAATTTTCAGAAATTTCAGAAAGTTTTGTTAAATGGAGCAATTATTAAAAATATATAATATTATTTAATAATATTATAATATTATAAAAATATTATTTTTATATAAAAATTTTATATAAAATTTTATATAAAATTTTAAATAAAATTATTATATTTAAAAATAATATTATAATATTATAAAAATATATAATTATAATATAAAATATAAAAAATTAATAATTATTTAAAATTTAAAAAAGTGTATAAACTTAAATTATGTAAAAAAAAAAAGGTGACACAAAACTCATAATTTCCAAATTATTTTACTGAATTTTACTACTATTGATGCCTTTGAGGTTCTATGTGCTTCCTGGATCTGTATGGAGAAAATAGTACATGATGTGTGCCACTGTGTGTCCCTTTCCAACACTGTGTTCAATGATGACACATGGGTAGCCTGAGATCGACCATGGTTGGGAGCATTTATGTCACAGAACTTGGCAAATGCTGCTAATAAGGCTTGACATATTGTTTTGGTGGTTTTTCAGACTTAAAAAAGTTATCAAGAACATTTTAATAATGCAGGTTAAACTTAAGAGAGTTGTGTCCATAGCCTTCACATTGTGAATAAAACACAAAAAAATTTGAGCAAATATTCCTTGAGTGTTCAAAAATTTTTATCCAATTCGGCAAAGAAGTCACTCCTATTATTGATGAATGAGTGAAGTTCCGACTTGCTTCACTTTGGTTTTACTTAAAATGTAAACAAAAATATCAGCCCATGTTTATGTTGGCATTGTACTGATTTGTTAATTACATGGACATTTCTTTGCTGAATGGAAAAGGAATCAAATATTCATTTATAGTCTGATTTTATGACACTATATTTGATGATAGAATTATAAAAACTAATAGTGAATTTTGCAAGAAACAGCATTTCAAACTGAAGTCATAGATGTTTGGAATGCACAAATAGAGTAGTGTACATTTTATTATTTGAGATTGTTTAATATACATTCTTTATGTCACAAAACTTACAATAAACTTGCGAAAGTGTATACAGGCACACGTTTTCCCCCCCTCCTGGAGAGCCAGGTGTTAATCATTTACCAGATAACAGAGACAATGGAAGCTTTATGACCGAATTCACAAATTCTCCACCAATTCCTGTTGAGTCCTATTTTTAGGTCCTTGTTATTCCAAGGACACCAGCAGAACTTTTCAAACAGAGTGAAGAGTCACACACACACACAGGCACACACACAAACATACACATGCCTAACAAAGAAAAGCCACCACTACTAACCTACTTTGTCTTTGAAAATCTAATCAAAGTACTTATATCTGAAATCCACAAAAGTAGATCAGAAAACAGCCTTTTATGTTAGGCACACAGAATTGTGCTTCGAGTATAATAAAAATTGGTGGCATTGATTTTTTTTTTATTTTAATTTACTTTTTGAGAACCAGCTGTGTGCCAGTCTTTGTGGCTCCCCGCAGAGATAAGACTGGGTTCCTATTTTTCAAGTCAAGTTCAAATGTTTGTTCACAATACGGATCATCCCATGATGATTTTTGCATTTCAAATAAATTGTAAAAAATAAAGGGTCGGGGCGCCTGGGTGGCTCAGTGGGTTAAGCCGCTGCCTTCGGCTCAGGTCATGATCTCAGAGTCCTGGGATCGAGCCCCGCATCGGGCTTTATGCTCGGCAGGGAGCCTGCTTCCTCCTCTCTCTCTGCCTGCCTCTCTGCCTACTTGTGATCTCTCTGTCAAATAAATAAATAAAAATCTTTTAAAAAAAATAAATAAATAAAGGGGCAATCTCAGTTTCTTAAGGAAAATTGATAATGAATTAGCTAAGGCCAATGGTAGTCTGTTTACCATGGAATGGAAACCAACAATATCGATCATCTGTTAGGTGCTACATTCTGTACCAGGCACATTCCTCAAAACTGATCTCTTAAAGAAGCTTGAACTAGGTTCTAATATCTCCATTTTATACAAAAATGAGACATTTTACTTAACATTAAAGGTGATACTGTTAATAAATGATGAAGATGGGATTTGAGTTCAGCTCCTTCTGATTCAAAAATTATGTCTTTCCTAAAAAGATTTTTCACCCCAAGAGACCCTAAAAAAAATCCCCCACATTTATATTCTTTTGTATATCATGGCTGATCACGTGTCCTGGGGAAATGCTTTTCCGCAAATGCAAGAACAAAATTCAATGACTTCTGGATGCCCAGATCTGTTTTTAGTAGTAGGTAGCATGGTAGGAGAAGACAGCCTCACAAATGAGGGAACAAGACGGAGCACTGGGTGTTCTGGTATGTTTTACATTCAGAGGAAAGTTAGAGAACCGTATTCTGGTCTCATTGGTCATCTCGGGTACAACCAAGATTTTGACCTGCTCAAGCCACAGAATCTAACTATTAATCTCACAGTGTGGCCTGATGGAATCCTGACTTCCTTACTGCTTTCCCATGGAAAATGGCAATGTGCTACTTACCAGTATTAACCCCAAATTTTATATCTCAATCGTGTAGACTGAGATGGTCATATTAACCAGGTAGTATATGATTAGAGAGAAAAGAAAGCAAGCCAAAGTGTGATATACCAGAAGGAAGAGAGAATACATTGTTCATAAATATAAATATTAGCCTAAGGAAATATATATATATATATTTAAAAGGGAAAAAAGGGGCCTCTGGGTGGCTCAGATGGTTACGCGTCTGCCTTCAACTCAGGTCATGATCTCAGGTTCCTAAGATCGAGCCCTGTATCAGGCTCTCTGCTCAGTGGGAAGCCTGCCTCTCCGTCTCCCACTCCCTCTTCTTGTGTTCCCTCTCTCGCTGTGTGTCTCTTGGTCAAATAAATAAAAATAAAACCTTAAAAAAAAAATTAAAGGGGGAAAAAAAGTGCCAAGACCTGAAGTATCACGGGAAATGCTGCCTCTGTTTAGTCGCTTTATGTGTTTTTGTATATTGATTTGAGACTTATTTATATGTTTTCTGTAAAACACACAATTTAGAACTCGTGGCTTTGTTGGTGAAAAAGCCTGAAACTTGGGACACTTCACTGAAGTAGTGCCCCCCAAAACCTGTAAAGTTTAATATATACAGGGTCAACTCACACTGGGAATGAAGAGAAGGGTGGGTTTTTCTTTTTCTTTTTTCTTTTTTTTATTAATTGCTTTAAGTCAACAGTTTGAAGCAATATAAATTGCTATTTATTGAGGAAATTTTGGAGAAATGCCGAAGCACACAGTAAAATGATCTGAGGAGAGAAAAATACCTTCTGGGGAAATACCTTCTGGAGAAAGCTGGAAAGACTGCGGTCCCAGGAGCAGGTCAAGCAGGCTGAGACATTGTCTGGGGGAGGCAGAACAATGGTCCCTGACTCGAAGAGCCACTGTAAAAGGGATAGAATGCAAAAGGTTCGAGGTGTCACAGCGAGTATTTATTTAGGTCAAATGTTAGCAAAATGTTTCTGACAGCCCTGTCAAACACTGCATCACTGGGCCTGGAGAGGCTGTTTGCCTTCCAAGGGCAGTGTTCTTCATCTTGAAAATGAATATGGATTAAATCACAGGAATATCTGCCCCCTTCGTTAGGTCGTGTCTTCTGGCTTCTTGGTTATGTGAGATACGGGGCTTCTGTGGATAATTAGCAGATAACAGATAACGTTCATTTTTGTTGCTGGAATGGAACAAAACTCAACACTGACCCATTTACCTCCGGGGTAGTTGTCTAGAGCCGCTTGATTTCCTCGTGGAAACGGAACGGAAATGTTTCATGTGGGGGAGGCAGGGGTTAGAGTTGCCGGTAATAGTAAATAACCAAGCCAAACGCATCACAAAGCGACTATCATGAATGGTAATTATAATTCATTTAATTTGCGGAGTAATTGGCAAAGCACCCCTTCACGTGACAGATGAATCATGAGCTTTTGTCTTCCAGAGGACCCCAAGCTAGGGAGGTTTGGGAGATTTTTTCCAAGGTCGTGGAACTCATGGGTTGAGAGGCTGGGCCTGGAGTCCGGATTTACAGCTTCTGCCCAATGCTGCCTTTTGGCTCAAGCAGTCGGCTGAATGATCAAAGCCTTGCCGTCACTGGATCTGCTTCTAGCTTATAAACTCCTGTAACAATTGCAAGTTGCACAGCAGTTCATTTGAAATTACTTCTGATATCAGGCATTGTACAATTATCAGTTAATCTCTTTCAACATATGATTGTGGCATATCCTGTTTTTCTTATAGTGGAAAGCGTCCAGAATCAAGATAATGGCACTAGGCACCCCTGTCCCCCAATCCCCTAGCAACTGTTCTTGAACCAGTTTTTAGTGCCGATTTTAACAGGTGAAATATTGCGGTTTTACAGATAAAGAAAGCAAGGTGCACCCAGAGTGGTTCTGATCGCCCAGTCGGTTGGTCTGATGAGTCTGAATGATGCCATTAATAGATTCAAACAATCATTTTGATATTTGTATTAAATCACCTTCTAATTTGAAGCTATCTTTTAAGCTTCCCGTGTATGTACAACGCTACAGCCAGATTAGCTTTCGTTTAGGTGGCTTGTGGAGTGAAACAGCGTTTTAAAAAAATAACTTGCAGATGCATAAAAATCATTTATATCCGACTCTGAAATGAATGTCTTAATGTCTTTCTCTTATAGGTTGGGCTTTCTGATTTTAGGGGATGTAGGTCATAGTAAACTGACTTTATACTCAAATACATACAGACATATATGAAAAGGTAATAAGGAGAAATACGAAAATGGATATTTATTGTATATAGTTAGTGATATTGACATATTCTGTTAAACCAAATGAAATTACTCTCTTTGTAAGACAAACACGATTGAATATTGTTTGTTTCAGAGGCTTCAACCTACCTGATTTTGTTTAAATCTTTATCAAACTTTCTTAGTGACATTCCACTATATTTTAAAACTGGTTGATCCTCCAGGAAAAAAAAAGAGAGAGAGAAAAATCTTTCCACTATTCTGTTCCTTTGCTCATTATTACAGCTTTCCAGGTTGAGGAATAGATAGAAGAATAAACAAAAAGTTAAATAAGATACTTCATGTCAAAACCTGTCCCATGCGTGGACATATGCCCGTATCACACAGGCACATAAGCACTTGACCACACTTATTCTGAAACTAGCACACGAGATTGTGCCTGTAAATTCTTGTCTTTATTTTGCATACTATTTGTTGCAATACCTTTCTTCTTGCATAAGGCATATTTTCCCTTAAAAATCCATTTTCTTTAATAACATATATTCTTTTTTCAGATTATTAAAGTAATACGCTCTTCTTTAAAAATTTTGAATAATTCATAGAAGTACAAGAAATAAAACAAAACTGTTCCCTTAGTCCTACTATCCAGAGGAAGTCTGCTTAGTATTTTGGTATAATTCTTATATAGAGTGAAGAATTTTTTTTTAACTAAGTATAATATAAAGCCTATCTTATTTAAAAAATCTGGATTATACTTTACATATAATTTGTATTTGGCTCTTTACACTTCACAATATACTGTGAGCATTTCCCACATCATTAAGTATTCTTCTAAGTAACCAAAATACATCAGCAATAGCTCACTTAAAACAGTGAACGAGCTGCATTAAAAGCCAGCCAGAGCCCTACCGAAGAGCTGATGCAATGAATACCAATCATAGCTTAGTTGCTGTTCCATATGTTAATTTAATTTGACAGAGTAAGAGTCTTTGAAGTCCTAATTCTCTTTTGCATCCAATAAACCAGTTTTTATAGTGCCTGAACTTTTAGACATCAGCCTGCAGCTAAACTCATGTTGGGGATGAGGTCGCATGTAACAATGGCCAGAGGGGAGTTCCTCTGGATGTCTTGTCAGAGAGGCAAGGGGGACTGTGAGGGGTCACTGGGGACGGGGTAGGGGGTTAGGGAGGGGGTGGTCAGTGTCTCTGGTGATAGTGTCTTACAGGCCTGTGGATTTGTTGCCATTTCACAGGAGCCCTCGAAGGGTGATTCCTAACAGACTCGGTTTGCAGTAGTCCAGCAAGATTCGTTAATAAGCATTTGCATACATTTTTGTGTTTATTAGCGGGCTCTGTGGCTTTGGAAGGGAAAAGCTAAGCAGAACTCTCAGTGGCATGTGGTTTTTTGCACCCAGACTCGAACAGGAAGGCAACTCGCTATCGTCTTGCCCACCACCAACACTTAGAATTTGTGAGTCGGTTCAGCTCACAGAACGCTGTTCAGGGACATCATTAGGGGTGGTGGGGGAAGAAAAGGACATCGGAGATCAAGACAGAAGAGGTTAAAAATAACAAATCGTGATGAATGTGAAGTTGTATCAGTGCAAGAATTTAGAGTTTTGTTTTCTTATTCTTTGATTGTAAGTTCTTTGAGGGCAGAAAACCATGCTTGTAAGGTATGACTAGTTTAGATACTGACTCTTGGGGTCTTAATAGTCATTCCATCGGCTCCACATCAAAGGGAGTGTCATAATTGCTACAAACATTAGGAATCAGTGCCTTGTTAAACTGGGTTTCATTTACAATTACTGATCATTTACCGTGTGCCTGGACCAAAGTAAGGTTAGCGTCTGGTTCCAAGGCAAATGCGGCAGACCTTGTAGCAGAGGATGAGTGGAAACCAAACACGTGAATGGTTAGCTTCAATAAAAAGGGACAAGGACTTTGGTGGAGTCCCATACCGGGAGTCCTAGGCCTCACGGCATTTGTCTGAAGTTAGGAGATAATTCACGATTAAATGAGTGTGAGGGGGTGAATGATGGAGAAATTTCAAAAGGAGTCCATGCCCCTTTTTGGAAGCATCTGGAAGGTCTGTTCCTTGGGGAAGCGCTTTGTAAATGACAGTAATTCGGGGATAGGGAGCAGAAAGATGGAGTGGCCACTTAGGAGGCACAAAGCCAACATTTAGGGAAATTGGTCATTAACGGGAAATTACTGGACCAGTGCTTAATTTTTCCAGTAAGGATGTTTCTAGGTAACAATCCTGTTGTGACTGAGTGGTTCTGGGATGTGGTAGACATGGGATTAAGCAGCTGCACTGGATAGTAATGATGTAATTGGGTTTCCAGCATAATTTCCAGTCCTTCTACCGCTCCTGGGTGGTATCAGCTACTCCTGTGACCTAAGTTCCATGTTAGCAGCTCATGTCAGCTTTGGCTGCCGCTTTCCAGTCTGTATAAATGGAACTTGACTGTCTCTTTCCACTAAATTACTCAGTTTTTACTCCTTTAAATAAAACTAATACCAGAGCGCCTGGGTGGCTCAGTGGGTTAAGCCTCTGCCTTCGTCTCAGGTCATGGTCTCAGGGTCCTGGGATCGAGCCCCGCATTGGGCTCTCTGCTCAGCAGGGAGCCTGCTTCCCCTCCTCTCTCTCTGCCTGCTTCTCTGCCTACTTGTGATCTTTGTCTGTCAAATAAGCAAATAAAATATTTTTTAAAATTAAAAAAAAAACAAACAAAAAACTAATACCATACCTGCCTTTGTCACTTTGTGCTGGTATAAAACTGTACTACAGACCGGGAAGCTTCTAAATAACAGAAAGTTGTTTCTCACAGTTTTAGAGGCCAGGAGGTCCAAGATCGGGGAGGTGACACAGTCTCGTGAGGTCCCTCTTCTGGGTTGTAGACATCTTGTTGGGTCTTTCCATGGTGGAAAGGGAAAGCAAGCTCCCAGGAGCCTCTTCTAGAAAGGCACCAATCCCATTCATGACCCACTCAACCCCAGAGGTCCTGTCTCCTCATACCATCACTCTGGGAGCTGAGATTACACCTGTGACTTTGGGGGAGACACATTCAGACCAAAACGGTACCTACAGAGTAGGAGTAAGCATTAGAGGAAATGAAATTCCCTCCTTGTGGAGGAAAAAAAAGCCAAATGAGACAATCAAGTGCACCAAGAATTTGCCCGAGACTTGGGATTACCCATGGGATTACCCATGTCTGACTGAAACATCTGTTCCGTGGGCTTCCTCTTTGCCCTCAGGGAGCTATTGGCACGAGCCATGAGCTGTTCCCCTCAAATCAGGGTACCTCACAGGCACATTGTGGTTCTTCTCTTCAGCGGGTCTCCTACTCTGTGCAATTCCCTACTCACCCATTCCAGCATCTTCTCTGTGCTTTGCCTCATCTCAGTAACACCTTGTCCACTCATCTCTGTAGTTTCCCCTCTCCACATCATTTCTTCCTTTCTTTCCTTCATCTTTCTCTGTATTCTTTCCACTCTCTATAGTTCTGTGTTCTCTTCGCTCAAGCCCAGCCTCTGTCTTCTAACCCAAAGGCACTTGGAATTATGTGACATGTGTTTGTCCCTGCCTTGAAGGGGCCTTTATCTTCAGCGGCTTACCCGGCATCTAACGGGTATTTAATAAACGATCCTGTTTCTGACCGTCATAATTCCAATAAGAAAGTTCATTCTGCTTTCCAAACAGTCAACTTACAAACAGACTTTTGGAACTCAACTCCAGGGTTGGTTGAGGACTTCCCGAAACGTGGTCAAAAAAAACAGCAAAAGGCTTTTTGTTGCAGAGCTGTAATCTTGATGTACTTTGGCCCCACCTGAATTCCACTGTAATTGCTTTTACAATATATATCCTGCCATCTACTTTAAAAGGTTTCATTTTGAACTCATCTGCTGGCGGAGAATGGGTTTGCTTTCTTTTCTAGGAAACTGCAGCTTAGCAAACTATTAGACTGTCAGACTTTAATTTTTCTGACTTCCACACTGTTGATTAATTTTTTAAAAAAAGCCAAAGAAATAGATTAGCTTTGTTTGTGCATTTTACTCAATGATTATAGGTTAGCAATTTAATAATTTTAATAGCAGATAGCACATCTAAATCTCTTCTACCATTTGTCTGCATGTCACCCCCATACCTGGGATCCACAATGCTTTCAAAAGAGCACATCAAAGTAATTGTTTTGCCTGGCGCCAGTACAAATTTCTGCTGGGATCTGTCCCATTTAATATAAATTATATTACCTGTGGAATTTAAGGGGATGTAAGGTGTAGCGTGCCCTGCAGGCAGGAAATTTGAACTACGGTTTGCCTTTTTTTTTCTTTTAACTCTGGTTTTGTTCCTGTAATATGGGATATTTAGCATCCCTAACTTCCGATTAATCTTTTTGCAGGCGTATTTTGAATTTGCATTCTTATGGAAGACAAATTCGAAAGTCCTCTTATTCTCTGAGGCTCGCTTGACAATGAAAAATCTCTAAAGCTAGTGGTATTAAAGCAGCACCTAACTATGGGAAGGGGGGAAAGAGATGCTATTTGAATAGGTCTACTTAGAAACAGACCAAAAAACAAACAAACAGAATGATGAAATAGAGGCCTTTAACCTAATTTAACCAAGTCATTATGCTTCAATCCTGATGTCATGCCTCTGTTTTGCCTACATAGACACGAATGCAGAAGTCAGGCATCCACAGGCAGGGCCTTGGAGACATAAACTGCATAGTTAGAAATCCACTGAACCCAATTTTATATTTTGCTTAATGGAGGAAGATAGTAGACTTTCAACAGGAAGGAGAAACCCATGTCCACCCAGCTATTTAAATGAAGAGGTCCTCCTTCCACATACTGGCATACCTTCAGTGACTTGGGTCACCAATATGCTAATGCCCTGTGGACACCCCCAGGGGCCCAGGTGGTGCTCAGACATGAAATGGCAGCATACGTATAATTTCGGGTGTCAAATGTCACTAGGAACCTCCCCTCACCCCCCCACCACCGAAGAAAAAGGTAGACTAAAGTTAATAGTACAAAGGAAGAAATATTGAAAAGAGCCAGAGAGGAAGGAAGGAGAGAGACAGAGACAAACAGAGGGAGGAAAAGAAGGAAGGGGACTAAAGAGCTAAGACCAAAGCAATCTAAGTCTGCTTCTATCCAGCTCCCTTCTTCGTGCTCCGGATAATTCTTAACATCCAGTCCTTCCCAGGCCACTGGGACACTTACCTGGCCTGGCCTTGAACACTTACCCCGTGGGACACCACAGCTGACAGAAGGCTCCTTTCCTGTTCCCAGCTGGTAAAAGGGGCCTCCACTTGATCTCTTAACTGGGTCATTGTCTTAACCATTCTCATAATACAGGTCCTCATCACCAGGAATGAATACTTTCTCCCAAGTCTTTTTATTCTTTTGTCCAGTAATCCAAGTAGTGTCTGGAAGACAGATACTACAACCTTGAACAATAGTGACCACTTGCTGAAACACTGTCTTAAATCTTTGATCTCTTGCTTAAAACCCTTGACTTCTTACTCAATCCTCACTTCTATAAAAGCGGTATTATCGTTTCAATTTTAGAAATCATTGAGCAAGATGTCCTATAGCTTTAGCCACAAGTATAAACACATGGCGTTGGTAATGCTCTGGAAGACCTTGCTGCTTTCTCTTTGCTCCTATGTGTGTGTTTCTCTCTACCCCCCACCCCACCCCCTCCCCTCACCATGGTCTCTGATTTATTGTGGATATCTTCAGATGGGAACTTTGGATACAGGATCCTGGCCACCTTCCCTAGTTTTCTCCTTGTTTCCCCCCACTTTTGAAAATAGCTCCTTATTCGCTCTCAGAGCACTGTCCAACTTAAACTGAAATGCACACCTTCATGGTTTTCCTTTGGTTTCTTCTGTGTTTCCTTTTTCATACAAAAGGCTAATTAAGTACCTTTTGCTTGAGGGTGAACTGAATTCAAACCCCCAAATTCAACTCTTAAGTTTTTGACAATACAGACTAAGTCAAGTCACAGCAATTAGAAGTCACCAAATGTCAAGAAAGAGACCTGGTTTTTAACCTTCCCCGGATCTCCCCCCTCCCCGCCCCCACTGCCGAAGCTTGTTCCTTTCAGCGTAGAGCCCCCAGACCCTGCCACAATGATCAAGATCCTTGTGAATAACAGCATGAAGCAATGAGGCTTGAGAAGAAGGATGGACATTTTCTAGTACTAAAAATTAATGTGGATCTAGTAGAAACTCAACTCTTTATTTCAAAACAAGACTTAATATATATAATCATTTGGAATACTCTGATAACTTCTACTAGCAAGCTTAAGACACAAGCAAGTTTAGAAGATTCCACTGGGCTCAAGTGTTGGGTCTGCAAAAGAAGTGGATTTTTATTAGAAAAACAAATATTCTAAGGTTGGCATAGCAGACACTCTGTCTCTCTTTAAAGTTAGTTTTAGGGCACCTGGGTAGCTTAGTCGGTTAAGCGTCCAACTCTTGATTTAGGCTCAAGTAGTGATCTCAGGGTTGTGAGATCGAGCCCCAGGTTGGGCTCCATGTGGATGTGGAGCCAGCTTAAGGTTCTCTCTCTCCCTTTCCCTCTGTGGTCTGCACCCCCACTCTCTCTCCCTCTCTAAAATAATAATAATAATAATAGTTATAGATAAAAGAATAGCTTAACAATGGAGCTGAGCTGGTTACTGGGAAGATGAGCCTTCTGAAAACCTTAACATGTTTTCAGCCTTCGCCGGAAGCAGGTGACAAGATAGGGTCCACATCCTCTGCCCAAGACAGCAGCCTCCTTGCTGGCACATTGCTAGGCAGAGCTCCAGGAAAAGCTGTGTGGTGACAGAGAGATTAGGAGGCGGGTAGCAGGGCTGGATCCCGTAGTTGTCTATTTCTCCTATGGCCTTAGCATGGTCGATTCCACTAATAGAGCTCATCCCTAAAGCCAAGACTCCTAATGAGCACTTGGGCATTTCAATTTCCCTCATATCAAACAATTTCAATTCCATTTCTTTATTCCATGGGTTTCCTCACCCTGTAGCCCTCCCCCATCCCTTAGAGTTTAGGGCATCTGTGTGGACGGAATACCATACCACAGCGAAGTTTCGGTATTGATGAAGATCCGAGATTTGGAATTCAGCACATTCAGTTATACATTTATCAACGATTTCGTGCTTGAAATTGTTTTACAAGCACGGCCCGCCAGGAAGGAGACTATTATGATAGCATTTTCTATACTAAATTCTGCACTCTGTGGATCTGGCCATATCTCTATGTATAGATAATATACTACATGGAACACTCTCGAGTTAGACACTATAGATTCCTTAATATTTATTATCTGTAACTATACTTTCTTCCCGTTAGTTTTTCTGTTTATGTTCTCCATCCAAGCCCCAAACACTCAATAGTTGCGATCCTTACCACATTTCCCAGAAGGATTCTTAAGGTAAATGAGAAGTGTTTTTAAAATTTCTTTAAATTTCTGTATATTATTTTAGGAAGCAAAGCAATTAAAACCTTTTAAAACATTAGAGTGAGCTTGATGTGTGTTTTATATCTTATTTCTCCATAGGATACAGTACTTTAAAATTTTCAGGACTGTAATAATAATAGATGAAAACTTGGGACCTTACCTGTTTCAAATTTGAAAAAAAAAAAAAGAAAGAAAGAATAAACAAATGAAAGAAAGCATGTTTTCTGGGCACAGTCTTCATAGTGGGCTTTGGCAACATAAAGAGCAAAAGCTTTTAGACATCGCTTCCCACATCTAGAGCCGTTGTGAAACTAATCTCGTAACAGGTCTATAGAGGGCCGTGGGTGTCCACGTAAGTCCTTTTCATTGTTTTCTTACTCTCAGTATCACTTTTCCTTTGCAGTTCTTCTTCGGCCTTTTTAAGCAGTCTCTAGAATTTACGAATTAAGTGAAGGGAACAACACGGAGTGGTATGGTTGACAGTCAACCCTCCGTATGTGTTTGGAAATGTAGGTTAAGTTTCTGGAAAGAATCCTGGACTTGGGATCCATTCAAGGACTTAATGTCAAGGCTTAGCTCTGTCAGTTACTAACTAGGGAAGTCCTTTAGGCTCTCTGGGCCACAGTTTTATGTAACTCTGAAATGTAAATTGTCACGGGATAATTATGCCTAGTGTATACGGGAAGGTGAGAATGAAATGGGGCACGATATTTTTAAAACTGACATCACTATAAAATCTATAGAGATAGAAAGTTAGAGAATAAGCTGCTTTGAGGATTGCAAAATCCCCAGAAGTGGTCATTTAGTACTTACATGTTTCTGCTCTGGGGCAGGCCGACACTTAAATTCTTCCTTTTAGATTAAAACCTGCATTGCTTGAAAAATACCCTCAGAGAAAGAAATGTTGTAGGTCTTTGCTTCACAAAGAGAGTCACGTGGGATGTGACGAAAACAAAAATGTCTGCATTATTTATAATCCTGATTCTCTTGTTTTTTTTATTTATTTCCCCATCCGACATTTCTTCTATTTTTCCATTCCTTCTGCCATTTTGTGCTGTTTTGTCCCCTGCCATTCTGGGGCAGTTTTCCTTCTCTTCTTTCTCTCTAGTGAACTCCTTCAGTGATTTCCTCCATTTGAAACAAATTCCACCTTTCATGTCCTCCTCGGGGTTAGTTGTCTTGACTTCTGCACAGGAAGACGATTCCACAGTGGTGTTTAGCCTCAACTCCCCTCCACACAACCCTTCTGGTAAGGAAGCTTTCCTTCATGTTGCACTTGAAGTCCATTTCCTATTCTTATGTCTTCAGAACAAGTTTGAAAACAGCTGGTTACCATCCTTTAGCCCTGTCCTTTCTAGACGTTACTTCAAAAACGCTATATCACTTTTCAGTCTTTTTTGTCAAGCATGAGTTATAGAACTTCCTTTAACTTTTACTCCTCAGGCATACTGTTCAGCCTTTTAGTAAGCTGCATGGTGTAATTGAAAGAATATGGGCTTTGTAGTCAGACCTGGGTTGACATCTGGGCCAGTGTGACTCACTAGCTGTTTGACCCCAGCCACAGCACCTGACTTCTGTGAACTACAGTTTCCTCATCTGTCAGGTGGGGTTAATGGGACCCATCTCACAGGCTCTTTGCCAAAATTGATGACACTTATAACGTTCTCGGTATATAATCAGTGCTCTGATGAATGTTAGCTCCCTCCCCCTCTCCCTCTCTTGGTGCTTCTCTCCTACATCAGGTCATTTCCTTCTAGTTATGGAGCGTACGACTGAGCACAGGGTTAAGAATTTGAAATAACTCTGCTTACCCTTTCCTCGAGAGCATGCTCTCCTCCTCCCCCCATCATGCTGTTCCATCACTAGAGCCCTCTGAGGCATTCATGCCATTGCCATGTGCTACCTCCAAGAACCAGCTCTAAGAAGAAAACATCATGGGGAAACAATCTCAAAAGGAATCACTTACTTGACATTGGAGGAGTCCAGGATAGCTCTTGACCTCATTTTCACTCTGAAGAATTTCTCCGGTTATTTCTGCACGGCTCACCCATGGCTATCTCCAGCAGGAGGACATGTCAGATGTCCTTCAGATCACTTTAACACACTGAGTTACTCATTCGTAGGTTCTAGGTGGACCCCCGGGATGCAGTTTTACTGCAGCTCCATGAAGCACCTTGTGGAAATGAGAGAACGTCACCTACTCTCAGCTGGCACAGTGCCATGCCTGGCAGGACAGCTGGGGGAGAAGGGGGTTCACTGGATGGACTTCAGGCACCCTTGCACGGATTAACCTTTTTGTAGAAACCCTGATGTTGGCTCTTGCGTCGTTTAATTTCGCAAAACAAATGTTCATAAGATACTTCACCTCCATTGTCTCTTTGGTATCATCCAGTAGAACACGTCCCTTAGTCCACTGGCCTTTTCCCTTAGCTACCTCTGTTAGCCCTCTACAGTCTGTAAATGACATGTTATTCCCTGCTTCACATTTATTCTCATTATTTCTATTGATTCTCGCAGTTTTCTTACATGCACTTTGGAATATCTGCCTTGACTTCCATGTTTTGGTTGGTGGAGGGAGGTACTCTCTCTGTTTAAACTGTGCAATTTGGGATTAAGCCCAGCTGAGTTTCCTGAAAACTCCCAACATTCTATTAATAGATTCCTAATAGAAGCAAATTGGCAAAATCCATATAGATGATTTATTTCAGTGTTGCTTTTCCTCTTCCCTCTGGAGACGACTTTAGAGATGACTTTAATAAGCATCTAAATGGCCTACACTGAGGTAATGAGGGAGAAGGGGAGAGGGGTTGCTGAGAGACTTAGATAAGCCACCCACTGAGAACTTCCCCGAGAAGTGAGAGTCCCACGGTTCTAAGAGGAGTATGATGCTCTCTTCCTTAACAGGAAAGAAGAGCCTTTTATGCTAAGCTCACAACCGTGGACAAGTCCCACATAGAAAAATAAGGGAGTGCAGTGAACAATGAAGTTTTCCAAAGCTCGGCCAAGTGAATGCTAGAGACGGGGGAAGTGACAAGTTTCAGTCAGCTTGTTCTCCTATCCAGTTAACTGATAGTTATACTTCAATTCATCTCAAGGGGGTAGAAGAATAATGCAAAAAAAATTTTTTTTTTTTTAATGTGAAAGGGGATACAAATGAAGAAATGAGAAACTTGAAGATAAACGAGAGGCAGAGTTTCCTGACAGCATGATGTACTGACTTCGGGTACATCTTCTGATATAGACACATGGAATGCCATTATTAAATCTGCCAGGTCTCCATTTTGTTCCATCCATTTCTAATGTGCCTGTTAGGCTATTGCCTCCTTGGGAGCATAACAATTAAACAACTATTGAATTAAGTAAATAGAAAAACCTAATAAATATTCATATAACTCCAGCTTGAAGCATTTCTTTTATGCTCTATAAATCACTAGAAAACATGTGACAGGAACCGTTCCTGATCTCTTTGAGTGTGTGCAGGATGCCCCGAGAAAGCTTTCCTGTTTATCACTTCTTTGAGTGTATTAATATGGATGTATATTTTTACTTGGAGACAGCTAATATCTGGAATAGTTCTTGGGCTGGGGAAATAGTGGTGAGAGGTTGGGTCTGAGGAAATCATACAGCAAAAGCATGAGTAGGGCTTACGGAGGACTTGATGGGAGGGTGCAGGGTCAAGGGGGGCAGTGGGTGGGAAGAGGAGGCTGGTGGAAGATGGACCTGGGCATTGGGGACACCCGCGTTTCTGCTGCTAATGGAGAGACAACCAACGTAGGCAGCTTTGGGAAGAGAGATAATAAAATCTGGTTTTGATATGTTTGTTTTAGATGGCAGTGAAATATCCACTTGACGTATTTTGTAGGCATTGAGAAACACGGGGCTGAAGAGAGGGTATAAAGTTCTGGCTGGAGATGGGGTTCTGGGGCACACGTGAATGTAGGTGCTAATTGAATCCAAGTGGGTGCACCAAGGGAGGAGTAGAGAAGGAAGAGGAAAGCAAGGGGCCCCAAGCTGAGGCCAGGGGACACTAAGTGATAACAAACCAAGGGAAGAGAGAGAAGGCAAAGAAAAAGCAGGCAGAGATATTTGAGAAGCCCTATAGCCTAAGTCGCATGCCCCTGACGCCATCATGTTGGGGATCCCATCACAGTGTGAATGGCAGCCGGATCCCTGGAATGGGGAGCTGCTGAGAAGTTCAGCTTTTGCCCAGTATTTGATGGCTCTCGGAGAAGTGACAAACACAAACTAGGACTGCGGAGAGACAGGCAAAACCCGGGCAGACTCTTGCTAGCTTCATGTTGTCCAACACAGAGCTTTGTAAGATAACATTCGTTTAATGAATGAATGTGTGCATGAAGGAGCGAATGGATCAGTCAGATGAGCAGTTCTGGGTAATCAGAGGTTTTTCCGCATGAGCGAGAGGGTAACAGTATCGTAACTAATAAGTGCAACTTAGTACTGAGCAGGGTCTGTAAGTGTCACTTCATGGCTAACACATAAAACGGGCAGAAGGGAGGAAGGGAGTGAAGGAAAGAAATCACAGAGGGGATGGGTGGGAGATACAGGAGTAGTGAGTGAAGAGGGCCAGGGGTCTCCTGGAGTGTGAAGTCAGAGACATAAACAATCTAAACATATGGGTTTGGGCTTTAATTTGTGTGTATCTCTAGCTGTTTTTCAAATGTGTATCTCGTCTCTCTGATAGAGACTTGAAGCTTCTTGGCAAAGACAAGAACCACTTTGGTGTGTCTCTTCAGTACTGAATACAAATGTTTACTCTACACTTACGGACAGATTGAAGGAAAGAAAGGCAAGTTTTCAGTACTTCCTAAAAATACATAATTATCTAGAAATTTAGTCACAGAAAACATCCAGTTCTGATAAGTCGAAGTAAAATAACCCCTTTTCCGCTCAGAGGAGGCTTTTTAAACTTTGGTTTTCTAAATCATTTACCCAAAGCCCTACCCGTAAAAGAGTGTCTAGATACATTGTGAAATGTCCTTCAGAGGCAGCAATACAATTTAAGCAACGTGAAGAAATATGCCTAGAAGATTTGAAATATGCTGCTTTCGCTTCCCTGACTCCATTTTCGTAAGAATACCTCAAAGTATTTGCAGATGAATTAAAGGCAGTGCCCATCTGGAGGGAAATCAGACATCCATTTGGGTTTGTGATAGAAGGGCTTATAAAGAAAGGTCAAACTTGTGTAGTAAAGTGGAATGTACACGTGGGAAAGCTAAGCAGGGCTGGTGAGAAAATGGGGTGGAGCAGTTAATTAACTTTGAACCTGGGAAATGCTTCAACACGCAGTCTGCGAGATCCCCCTCAAAGAATGCAGGACGCCTGGAAAATGTCAAATGTTTTATTTTCAACCGATTTGTATGCAGTAATGATCTGAATAAGAAAAATGACTTTGAAAGCATCAAAAGTGTAATTTTCACCTTCTTTTAATTTAAAAACACCTGAGCACATTTTTCCTGGGCTTTTAAGAAAAGAAATAAAATCCACCTTTGGGGGAAGGGGAAGATCAAGATGGCCGCCTTGACAAGTATCAGGAGGCTAGAGAGTGAAAATAGTCCATGTCAAGTGTATATAACTTTGTAACGTTCTACCACAAATGTTCCAAGAAGGCAAGGAAGAGACTGTTGAAGAGGCAACAGTGTTATCCATTTTTATTAAATATATAAGAGTTGTCGCATCCATTTCCCAGCAGCAATCCCGATTTTTAGGAGTGATGTCAGTGACACTGTAAAGCAAGAGATACCGGTGGGTTGACCATGACTTTCAAAGCACTTCTAGAGGTGAAAACGTGTTTCTGCAGTAGGGAAGGGGTACCATTCTGATAAAGCATCGAGATGAAAAAGGGAATGGGGGGTCTACACAGTCTTGTTTCATCTGATAGAACTTTCCCACAGAAAATGGAACAATATCAGATAAGAATATTTATCAGACTCCCAGACGTCACGGGCACTTCTCCTTGGGAACATTATGCAGCATAGCCTTGCTAAATCCCAAAAGTTTAAGAGAGAAATATATAGACTGGCACCTTGGGAGGGATGATAACAAGTCTGCATTATTCACACTGATGTATACATTAGGCATTTGTGGGTGCTTGTTAAATGATACATAAGACAGTCTTCACTGAAGAAAACACAGCAGTTGCCCATGAGTTCCCGGGTCAAAAGAAAGCTAAAGTGAGTTAGGCAAGATATCTCCTAAAATGATGAAGGTGGTAGTAAATAAATAAATAAATAAATAAAAATGTGTACTTTTCTTCTTCCACTTTTGTCTGACTTTCCTAAGAGCGGGTGACAGTGAAGGAGCCTTAAGCATGATTGCAGAAGGCAGGTATCTAATCCTCTGTTAATTCCAGGCGTTAGAAGCAAGAGTAAGTTTGCAACCTAGGTGAAGTTGTAATTAGTGAGCAAGGGCAGGTGTTTCCAGCTCAGATCTTTGCAGATGAAATAGAATCTAAGAAACAGAAACTAAGCATTGTTTCAAAGTCAAGTGCAACTATTCTGGAAGATTTATGTAAATCTTCTATTTTCCCATTTCGGGAACTGTAGAGCACAATGTGGAAAAGTATAACATGTTTATTACTTGCCATGAGATTGATGAGAATGAAAATGTCAGAGAGCCCATCAGCATCACTCAAAGATAAGTCATGGAATCCAATAGGTGGTTAAATATGTATGTAAGTGACAAAATAGAACAAAAAAATTTCACCAGGTCGTGTTCACACCTGTTCTCTGTTTATTTGTGTCTTTATTGAATATTATCCTACTTTACCTCAACCCATAGAGGATTCGAGGCTGCTTAAAAAGAACACAATGGACCTCGGGCAACGTGAGTTTTTAGTGACCAAAGACGGACTCTGGAGTCCGTGACATTGAGAGGTTTGCCACTTTTTTCAGGCACGAGGTTGAATGCTTGCTCCTAGAAGATGAAGCTTAGGAGAAAATCGTTCACTTTGAGGATGAAGTGAGCCAACACATCACCGATAGTCACATCCTGATGAGACCTGGTTTTTTCCTAATTTGAGTTGACATGGCAACTTCCTCAAAGACACTAAACCATTTTGGGTTTGGGGGGTTTTTCGTGTGAAAACAGCCAAGTGAGAAAAATGAATCCTTGGTAAAAGTTGGAGAGGGAGCTAACCTTTGGTATGAGGATATGCACAGGAAACTCTTGCCTCTAGATAGCAATACAGTTTCAAGAGACATCTCCAAACCTGAGCAAAATATTTCCTGGATTCCCAGTTTAGAGAATATGAGTTTGGGGGATTTGCCAATTCCTGAAAAACAACAAGAGCCTACTAAAATATAATAGGAAATTACAGGGAGAGGGAAAAGGGTAAGGAAAATGTGGAAGATTTGTTGAAAATGTGTATTTTAGATCCAGTTCTCCTACTGCTAACCACTTGGCCTTGGGAAAGATGTGACTCTCTCTTTGGTGTCACAAAATTGGAAACCAGGTGCAACTGCTTTTCGCCACTAATTGGTGTGCCCCAAGGAAGGGTGACTTGTTCCTCTGTCTGATTTAATTGGTGAATAGGGTAAATCAGCCAAGTAAAAGAGAAGCGAAAATATCCCTATGGCTGTACTTATAAGAAGGTTCCTGAAGGACTAAGAGCTCTGGGTCCTTTCCCACTCCCAAAGCAGAGCAGCTCTGTTTTTATCATTTATATAAGTTGATGTTCTGAAGATTATGTTGTTCTGAAGATTATGGGCAGGCAAGGGTGGTGGGGGGGGGTAGGAAAGGGAAGCAGGAGGATTCTTTGATGAAGGAACACTCTTACCTATATTACGCACAATTCACTGTCAGTTCTCAGGCTTTTAAGGATTAAGCGGGTACAGTATTGGGCTCCGCTTGCCAGATTTGGCACTGGACCAAACAGAAAGTGTTAGAGATGCTGAGGATCAAACTACTCCTGTAGGTTCCAGTATCCAGTGAGAACCCAGGACGGTATGTTCAATGAAGCCATTTTACGGCTTCAAATGGGAGTCCTAGAGTTTGTGTGATGAGAGATGCCAAACTTTTACACTCCCAAGTAAGAAAGCTTTCCCCAACTCCTACCCCAGCCTGTCTTGAGAAGGATACTACTTAACGCTAACTTAAGTACCTTTCGCTGTAATGGAGGTCTGTTTTGTCTTGGTTGACTCTGCGCAGTGGAAGCTTTCCCTATTTCCTATGCTCCTTCATGTCGTGAAACTTCTTTTTAAATGAACCCACTTCAAATTAAAGTATAAAATGATTTGAATATAATTTCATCTGACTTGCATCTAATCTCATTCTTCTTTTTGCTGTGTCTGAAGATAGTCTCCAACTTCTACAATATTGTTAATTTCTGGGCTACGAATTGGATACAGGATAGGCACTCAAATTTTGTAAGTGCCTTGGGGTTACAAGTTCCACTTGCCCTCTGTCCTGCTTCAGCTTCCCCACCCCCAGCCCCGACACACACTCGCTGGAAGTCCTTCTGGATAGCAGGAACTATGCTGTTGGACTAGATAGGGTGCTGGGTGGCTCAGAAATTCTTCCTACCTTTGCATCTTCTCGAGATAGTCGTCTCACACATATTTTCATACAAATATCCATTTGACTTGCCCTTTCCTTCACTCTTCCAACTCTTTCCAGCTCTTCAGAACATGTCTTCTCATTTCCTCCCATGCCTCTTCCACCATTTTGTCGTATTGCTAGAGTGGCCCTGGCAATACATGTATCAGAGGAAAGAGAAACCATATGTTTTGAGGTAAAATTTAATAGAATAAAGAAAGAATGCCATTAATCTCCAGCCCTTGAAAATGCCCAGAAGCTCCCATTCAGACCCTTCTTAAGAATTTCCATTCACTGTCTTTTATTAAACCCTGGTATTCCTCAAACATCAAATTCCAAGATGAATTTTAAAGATATTACTTACAAACTTTTATGTAACTCTTTCAATTATAAATAGCTCAGAAGTATTTTTTTTCCCTAAAATTTCCATTGTGAACGTGCTACATTTTAGGTAGGCTTTTCTCCCCCGTGCCTGAGACCCTAACCACCATTTTTTAACCGTTTATCACTCAAGGGGAAACATTTACTACCAAATTTGAAAAAAAAAAAACAAAACAAAACATCCAACTCAACTTTTGGACTGTTTCTATTCTAATAAGGATTTGGTTGGCCTCAAGCAGGAGGAAACGTTCTAGCTTATGAAAGATAGCTAAGGAAAACACCGTAGGTAGAGCCAGGAAGTCTCATTCCTGAGGGCTTGGGAAGGAGTCTGACTCACGGTTGAGGTGTGTGCTTAGGATCGATGCTAATCAGCCATCTGGAGGCTGGAATTCTGATCCTGCTCTGGAGGCCACCTGTACCTCTAGCACGGTGTTCTGCTCGCTGCTCCTTGATTCTTGTGAACACTTCTCCTGTTTGTCTCTGTGTCTGATACAGGCTTCAGCATGGGGTGCTTAGTAATTGCTCCCTGAACCAAGTTTAACCCAAGGCTAATTAACTAATGTTTCTTCCCCATCAGGTCTGGAGAGAAAAGGACCTCAAATGAGAAGCATTATAAAGTTTTCAGGTTAAATGGCATCAAGTAATGACCAGAGTTTCAGTGAGGAGTAAGGCTGCCGATCTCGGGGGCATTCTCAGTCGTGTGCGCTGAGATGTGAATGTGTGAATGTGTGCGTGTGTCCGCACACACGTTCTTCCCTAGGAGAAGGAAGGAAGTGGAAAGGGGAGAAAATAGAGCTATTGACTACAGAGCCAGAAAGCTGTTTCCAGAATGACTGCTTCTGTTGTATGGGGGCATGCTTCCTTTGAGAAGGGGTGTATTTAGGCATCCTCTTTCCATTAAGTCTATTTTGGGAAGAAATTACAGAGGATAGATAATGTACTTGTTACCAAGTCCTAGGGACCTCTTAAGGCACAGCCACTGTTCTCAACACCCACCCTGCTTAGAGCGAAAGAAATCAAACCTGTCTTCTCAGGGACACCAACCCCAGATGATCAAAACCTCTACTAAATCATCGTGTTTACTAGGGAGGCCGCTGATTTTTGTGAAGTGTTAACTTAGTCCTTAAAAGCCGTGAGTGCCAGCGAGCCCAGTTGGGCCTCCGGCCTGTGCGTTCAATCCGCTTCTCCAGGGGCAAAGCCTAGGAATTGTTTTCAAAACAGTGTGGGGCTTCCTACTCGGGCTGAAGATTTATCTGCTTTTGACAACTACCCGGGTTACTGTGGAACAAGGAGTTGACTTCTCAATAGTTTTACAAATTATGTGTTTAACTTTGTCTCTATAGAATTAATTCCTGGGAGGCGAGAGGAGGGGTGGAGCCCAGGCCTTCAAGGCTAGTTGACAAATTTGAGTTTTTAAAGTCATCACAGCAATTTCCCCCACTCCCCCCTCCAAGCGCCACAGTGCGGTGAGGCTCTGTTTCCACCCAAAGGCAGTTTGCATCCTGCCTGTGCACTGATTTACGCATTAAAATAAAACAACTTCAGTGTTTAGCCATAAAAAAAAAAAAAGCTGTTTAATCATTAAACAACCACTTTTTTTTTCTTTTGCCCTTTAAACCTGCATTCAATCAGTTTGGATGCTGCTTTACAGTCTTGTTAACTGCTAAAATCACAAAGGAGGGGTTAGCAGGATCACCACCAGCAGCAGGAAGCCCTGAAACACCCCCATTGTCCCATGAAACTTTGGGCAAGAAGCTCCTTCAGCTGTCTCACACACTGGGCTCCGAGGGAGGTGTGAGGGGGAAAAAAATGCAACTTTTAATTCCAGAAGCAGCCCTGTGTTCGTTCAAGGAAAGGGGAGGGTGGAGGGGAGTTTTCCTGCATTTACTCTTCTGTGTGGCCATTGTCGTGGTGACATGTGGCATGAGCAGGGGTCCTCCTGCTGTTCAAGCGTCCCATCCCTGGGATGATATGTTCTAGCAGACTCCTAGGAAAAAAAGGCCTGGATGGTCCTTTTTTTTTTTGTAAAGGGAGGAGGAGTGGCAGTGTTTTATGGCTTTCTTTGAACACATGGGAGTTTTGTCACTCGTTTTAAAAGTACGACTTAACACCATTTTCAAACCAGCTTGAGTTCGAGCCCCGGATGGTTTTCACAAAATGTCCCCTTTCTCCCTCAGAGTGGGATAGCCACAGGTGCCTACTAATGGCTCCACTTGTAGGAACTGAATTTCCTCCCTTCGTCGTAGGGAAACCAAGAGCGTTTTCTGAAATTTAATTCTGTGATCTACGATCTGTTCTAGGAAAGGATCGCAACTTTCTGGAGATGAATCTCTACTTTACCGCAGACTGCCTTTTTGATTTCTTATTTTACCTCTGTTGGGTGTTCATTTGTGCTGCCAGATGTTTAAAGTACATTGCAAAAGACAATCCTTCCCTTTTAAGTGGCCGGGTTCTAGACAAAATTGGTAATTGTTTCAGTTTTGAAGAGGGCAAGGACACAAGCATTTCTTTATGTGTCCTGGAATTGCAAACTCTGTCAGTGACACCCCCCCACCCCCACCCCTGCTTTGAGATGGCGATATGGAAACCTAGAGAGTTTGGGAGACTTTCCCGAGATCTCATAGCTCCTTTAGTTCTTTGTGGTTTCCACCCCGGACACCCCTTCACTAAGTTAGTACGAATGCTTCCTAGAGTGCCCTCACAGAAGATAAAGTCTGGTTATGTGTCTCTGTTTTACATATTTATCCTCGAGACAGCTCTGAAGTCACTGACATCCTTGCCTTCTTCAAACCAAACAATCCAATTCCTTTTCATTTACTTCGAGATTTCTGCTTTCTAATTTTCCCACCATTTTGACGTGGTCTGTGTGCAGTAGGCTTTTAGAATCTGAACCAAATTACTTGGGGAATTGGCCCCACATTTTTGTACAGGTACTTGGATACTGTGTAGACGAGTCCTATCTTTCTCTGCTCTCACAACCGCTGCCCAGAGAAAGACTGGGTTTTCTTTGGCCAGTTTGTTGAACCATTTCCCTCAGGAGCAAAACTACCTCATGCTTTCCATTCCTGTATTTCAGAATCATATCTTGAATATTTCTTTCTTTCTTTCTCTTTCTTTCTTTCTTTCTTTCTTTCTCTCTTCCTCTTTCTTTCTTTTTTAAAAAACAGGGTTTTGTTTTGCTAGCTATTGTTCATCCTGACCACAAACTAAAATAATTTCAATCTCCAAAGACCTGTTTTAACTCACCGTTGTTTTTAAAATTAAAAAAAAAAAAAAACAAACTTATCAACTGGATCTTTCCTGAAGACACGCATATTTAAGCAGCCAGTTCACACTGTAGATAACAGAATAAGCCTTATGTCTGTTCTTCAGGTACCTTATGTTAAGTTCCTCAATGAATAGCCATTTCCACTGCATTTTAAACAAAATCCAATGGAAAAATAACTAAACAGGATAGTCGGTCAGCTCACTAGGCAAAAATAGTTGGTTAAACGAGTTGTTTGCCCTTTCCCAGATAAAATCGCTGATTGATTACTGAACAAATTTTTCTAATGTGCCAAGATATAGGTTGCTCTAATGATCAGACAAACCAACTATAGTGTATGGCCGGGAAGAGCAGGCTGTTCTTATATGATGATAAGAACTGTGGAGAGAGGGAAATCATGAATGTTGGAAATAGATGAGAGGAAAAAAGAAGGAGATGACACACTCGAGAAAAGCTGAGTTAACAGGCGCTATTTTCAGAGCAAAATCTATTATAAACCCCGACATAGTTGAATGCTTGTAAGAGATGGTTTCAGCAACTCCTCTGTTTCCTGATGTGTATACTGTACCTGAACGAAATGCTTCTTTCCTGTGAGCCGGACAGTAGGAAGTAATCTAT
Source organism: Lutra lutra (assembly GCF_902655055.1). NCBI lineage: Eukaryota > Metazoa > Chordata > Mammalia > Carnivora > Mustelidae > Lutra > Lutra lutra. The sequence goes on from NC_062285.1 coordinate 93,683,837, forward strand.
CTTCAACCTTGTTTGGTTTGTAAATAACACTGTAGAAAAGGGCTTTGAGCTTTGGAAAGCTAGTCTCCATGTGTTCTCTCTCACTCTTGGAGGCGGGTTAAAGGGCATGGCCATGACCACCACCTTATTCCTTAAGCGGTTGTTTACAAAAGGTTGAAAAATGTGCCCAGGGCCCATGCCTGCCCCTCTGTGCCCCTCCGTGGAATTAGCCCCACTCAGGCAGGCTGGCAGGCAAGCCTAGCTTTAATGGAAATAGAAGAGAGAGTTTGGGGGAGCTTGGCATGTTGCAACATGTGCTTTTTGCTTGCGCCTACTGAATTTTTAATTTCCATGAAATGTCAGTGGGCAAGTGGACACTGGCCTTCTTTCTTTTTGTCTGCTGCTTTGCAGCTATTGGGATACTAGGCTTTGGATAATGAAGTAGGTTGTCATTTCCTCCCCCAAATAATACATTACAAAGTGGAAAGGCAAATTTCCTGTGGAAGCTCTAAGTAGCAGGTGGTGTTTCCTTAATATATTGTTTTTAACCTTCAGGAAAATTGGTATTATGAGTCGATAATTTGGAAAATTAAAGTAACATCAACATCCTACATTTTCAATAAGACAATCAAAATCTTAGTTAATTTGAAAAAAATCAAAGTGGAGTACTGTACCAGGAAAAGACAGCATATTTTGTTCTTAATGTGTTATTATTAAGGATTATTGTAAAGTTATTTTAACGTTTAAATTCATGGAGGACAAAAAAAGGGACATGACGCAGCTGAATTTCCCAATTCATTAAGAGATTTCTTTTTTTTTAAAGAAGGAAAAATAGGTATTTTTAAGTTTCACTCTAAACCTTTGCTGCTAACTAATGCGTGGAAACATTTAGTTAGTCGTACAAAGAGTTAAGCGTGGGACTGTTCACATGGCAAATCTGGGTTGAGCTGGAGGTAAAAACATCTGTATTTTTCATTCATTTGCTCAGCAGCACTAAATTTCAAGCTTGTTTTTTGTTCAGCATCAAAGAAAAAGTTGTTTTATGGTTATTGGATTTTTTTTAAACTCGCATATTTCATGAAAGGGACTCAAGTCACTGGATCTTTATATTCTTTTTAGTTACTTTGCTGCCCAACAGCCCTTCTGCGTGCCATCTTGTTGAATAAGGAAAACATAATTTTATTCTTTTTCTTCTCCTTTGAAGAAAAAATTTAAGAGGTTTAAATACCATTCACATTTTGGAATTTCCTTCTTTCCTCCTCCCAAAACCATCATCTCACAACCACGTAAAGCAATCCAATGTTGAAAGACTTAGAGATTCTCACAACTATAAATATCCTTTATATGACTATAACTCCTCTGTTTATCGAGGGCAATAAGAATGGAGCTCAGGAGCTAACAAAGTTTGTGTGTGTGTGTGTGTGTGTGTGTGTGTGCATGTGCTCATGTGCATACGTGTTGAAAATCTTATGTGTCCAAATTTACATAGTATTTTTAGCATACGAATTGCTGATGAGGCATCTATTCTTTTTTCTCTAAAAATTCTGAGTGCGTGGACCTATTAGTTGCCAGGGACCAAATTACCACAACCAAAGCCAGACGAAAATATTTACCAAATCCAAGAAACTATTCACGTTTAAACTATTAAATGTGGCTAATTTAAATAGTCGTCTTCATTCTCTAATTATTGTGTGGCACAGTTTGGCTTTGGGATCCAGATTTTCAAGTGTAAGAAATCTACATTTTCATCCTGAGAAGTATAAAGCCAGATACTCAACAATCATTGCTATTGCCCCCTTCCATCCGAAAAGGAAGGGGAAGTTAAGAGCTGGGGGTGGGGGGTGTCAAACCTAGATACTGTAAAATTTCAGCTACTCTTGGACTTTCCGGAGATATCAATTTTCCAGATAATTGAATGTTAGCGTCTTTAATTTTTAACTTTAAATTTCAATAATGTTCTTATATATGAAAATCTGGGTAATGTACATAGTACATGTGTCTCCGACTACATTTATCAATGTGCTGAATATAATTTTATGTGTTCCTCGATGATGTTTGGTCATTAGCCCAAGCATCACTAGACTTGTCAACTGGCAAAGATCATATCCTTTCACCCTTTTTCCTTTCTCATTTCTTGAATGCTCACCATATGAGAGGAACTGTGATGCCCCCCACCCCATTCTTGGTGCGTAGAAGGCACTCAATGAGTGTGTGTTGAAGAAATGAAGAAATGAGGGAATCAATAAGTTCAGTGGGTAGTTATGAGGGTAGATTGAGTTCAAAGATTCAGTTGTTTTGGGTGTAGGACCAGACACAGTGGTAGCCGAGACTATAGACAGAGCAATAGGGTCACAAATTATGTGGACTACAGGAACGAATATGTTCATCCCCAGGCCAGTGGTACCCTGTCCCTCCTTGAAAAGCACTCAGAACATGACAGTACCTTTCTTATTATTGACCACTGTCTCATGAAATTGGGAGAAACCTACGCAGCTGCAGCACTCCCTGAGCATTGTGACAAGCCTACCACTGCCAAATGAGTGTTCAAGTCAAAAACTAGAGCAGCCACCTCTGCAAAGGGTTCCCTCACTCCTTAAGAAACAAGTATCCTAAGGGAGTGCCGTCGGTTAAGCATCCAACTCTTGGTTTCAGCTCAGGTTGTAATCCCAGGGTCCTGAGATTGGGCCCCACCTGGAGCTCCATTCTCAGCATGGAGTCTGCTTGGGACTCTCTCTCCCTCTGTCTCTCAAATAAATTAATAAATCTTAAAAAAAAAATGCAAGTATCCCAGCAATATCAGTCAATGGTCTTTTCCTTGCTGCTGCCATTTTGTTATTCTTGGCACATATCACAGACATCAGCTTTCCAGTTTTGTGCAGCGTGGCTCCGTTCCACGTACACTGTTTGTTCTTGGGCTGCCCCAGAGCAGCATTGCTCTCCACTTTGAGAATTAGAGCTAGGATACTTTGGGGGATGGATTGCATTCATACCAATACTTGATCATCACGCTATTCATCATCGCTATTCAGCGTAATGTGGAGGGAAATCGTGGCCTTTGGAGACAGACAAATGTAGGTTCAAACGTCTGCATCATCTATCATGAGCTGCTTATCAGCTACCTGGGTGATCTTGGGGAACTTCAGTCCACTCCTCTGTCTTCATAAACGTGGAGATATATAGAAAAGACCTTGGCAAGGCCTCTGTAAAAGCTGGTTACTTGTATTACTGCTACCTTTATCAGAAGATTGCTGCCACCTGATCAAAAATCACACCAAGCTCAAAATGTTGTTTCAACTTTCCTTAATATGTGTCCTCTGTGCATAAGCTGTGCTGCAAATTAACCTTTCACTTATCCCATCTAAACAATCTCTATAGAGTCTGGAAAATAGATTGAATTTCTCATGAAAGCCAGTTTGTATTAACATGTCATATAGGGGCATCTGGGTGGCTCAATCTCTAAGCATCTGCCTTTGGCTCAGGTCATGACCCCAGGGTCCTGGGATCAAGCCCTGCTTCGGGCTCCTTGCTCAGCAGGGAACCTCCTTCTCCTTCACCCTCTGCTTTTCTCCTGCTTGTGTTCCCTATCTTTCTCTGTCAAATAAATATATAAAATCTTAAAAAAAAAACAAACAACCCATTTCATATACTGAATAATCTGTACAGTGAATCAAAGGTAATTAATGCTTAGGGATACAAAGATCACCAAAAATAGTCACAAAATGATACCCTGTTTCCTCAAGTGGCCTTCCGTAGGTAAGTCTGTTGTTCTGAAATTGTTCTTTACTGAAAGAATAAATATAAAAGATGGTGGGAACTATCTACCAAACATATCTTTATCTTTTTTTTTTTATGATTTTATTTATTTATTTCAGAGAGGGAGCACAAGCAGGCAGAGTAGCAGTCAAGGGAGAGGGAGAAGCAGGCTCCCTGCTGATCAGGGAGCCTGATACGGGGCTCCCTGTGTCTGACTGACTGCCACCCAGTGTCCCCATCTTTATCTTTTTTTTTTTTTTTTTTTTTTTGGCAGAGAGAGAGAGAGAGAGAGAGCATGAGCAGGCAGAGTAGCAGCCAGAGGGGAGGGAGAAACAGGCTCCCTGCTGATCAGAGAGCCCAATGAGGGGCTCAATCCCCAGACCCTGGAATCATGACCTGAGCTGAAGGCAGATGCTTAACTGACTGAGCCACCCCAGGCGCTCCCCCATCTTTATTTTTTTTAACATTAGCTTGCTTTCTGTAAGCAATAAACAAAAATGAAGATACTTTCTAATCACTAAAGTGTTACTCACCATGTCTAAGGAGAATCAGCCTGTCCTTAATTTGCTTAAAACCATGGAGACACGAATCACATCAGCACAGAGTGTGGAAGGCAGCACCAGCCGGACCCACTTTATCGGCAGCATGAACCTGTTCTGGGACTAAAGCCTGTGCAGAAAGGAGCTCTCAGAAGCAGCCGCAGAAATCTTGTAAACACCTGTATCAACCATACGTTATCTCCGTTTTTGCCTCTCTTTGTCATAGCATTGTCTCTCTTTTGGAAGATGTTAAGTCTCTGTCAGCTGCCTGAATTCCTGAGAAAATGTTTACATGTGTTTGTATGGTCACATGACAGTAGCCCTCACAGAGAAAAGAATCCTTCCATCTGGTTAAAAAAAAAAAAAAAAAAAAAAAGCCACCGGGGTGCCTGAGTGGCTCAGTGGGTTAAAGCCTCTGCCTTCAGCTCAGGTCATGATCCCAGGGTCCTGGGATCGAGCCCCTCATCTGGCTCTCTGCTCAGCCAGGAGCCTGCTTCCCTTCCTCTCTCTGCCTGCCTCTCTGCCTGCTTGTGATCTCTGTCTATCAAATAAATAAATAATCTTAAAAAAAAAAAAAAAGATACCAACCAAGGCCACATGATGCTGAATGCTCAGGGCTGGTAGATTATTAAAAAAAACAAAAACCAAAAAAGCCACCTAGGGACACCTGGGTAGCTCAGTCAGTTGATTGTCCTCCTCTTGGTTTTGGCATGGGTCATGATCTCGGGGTCCTGGGAACAAGTCCTGCAACTAGCTCTGTGCTCGGTGGGGAGTCTGCTTAAAGATTCTCTCTTTCCTTCTCCTGCTGCCCCTCCCCCTGCCTGTGCCTGTGCATGCACTCTTTCTCTCTCTCTCTCAAATAAGTAATAAAAATCTTTAGGGGCGCCTGGGTGGCTCAGTCAGTTAAGCATCTGCCTTCAGGTCGAATCATGATCCCAGGGTCCTGGGATTGAGCCCCACATCGGGCTTCTTGCTCAGTGGGGAGCCTGCTTCTCCCTCAGCCTGCCACTCCCCCTGCTTAGGCTTTCTTTCTCTCTGTAATTTAAAAAAAAAAAAAAAATCTTAAAAAAAAAAAAAGGGCCACCTAAAGAAAATATGGTGTCAAGGTTCTAAGTCCCATTTAAAGGACATACTGTATGATATTATTCAACACAGTTTTGAGTAATCGAAAATTTATACAGATTTTCAACAGTGGTACTTTGTGACATTGGTAAAATGTAAGTAGACAAATCAGTATTGCCTGGATCCAATGGCACTTTTTCCAGTTGTAAGCAGTGGTCATGTTCTTGACTAGTATTAGCATCTTTTTATGCTTCAGTCTCTTTGCTTTTTATGAAAAGAATACTGGGATTCATGATGTGGAATGGTTCCTCGTAAACCCGAGGCCCATTGTTCATCTATACACCTGTGATTTTACTAGCTAATGTATCGAAACTATTCTGAAGGATACAGAATTTGCCTTCATAGGAAACTCAGCCTCCATGCCAAATTGGGTTCATCGTGCCTCCATTTTCTCTATAAGAACTCCTAGTTTTTGTGGCTCCCACCCAGGCCATCTCTTAGTGATGAGCAGAACTGAGGAACTTTTGGGGCGCCTGGGTGGCTCAGTGGGTTAAGCCGCTGCCTTCGGCTCAGGTCATGATCTCAGAGTCCTGGGATCGAGCCCCGCATCGGGCTCTCTGCTCAGCAGGGAGCCTGCTTCCTCCTCTCTCTGCCTGCCTCTCTGCCTGCTTGTGATCTCTCTGTCAAATAAATAAATAAAATCTTTAAAAAAAAAAAAAAAAAGAACTGAGGAACTTTTGTTCGGATACTTACCTTTGTTTATACGAATGAAAGCTCACAAGTTGATTGTGGTCTACAAGTAGGCTGAGGAACTGGGAAGGTAAGCACTCAACTCAGAGGCCCCCATTCTCCAAATTGTTGTCCCTCAGTCTTCTCGTCTTCTCCCTGAAGACCCTGAAGGAGCGGTAGCATCTGCAAGGACATTAGGAGACTCTGACTTAGCTACTTTTTTGGCAGCCAAGCCTGTGTTATCCCGCAGAACCTGGAGGGATCCTGAGGGCGAGAGAACAAAGGAGTAGGTTTTTATGCAGGTGGTCAGAGCAGAGAAAGCGGAAGAGTCAGTTACAGGTTCCAGCAGTGACAGAAAGATGGCTTCCGAACTGAGTGGTCGCCAAACCCTCTCTTCTTTCCTTGGTTCTTCTACCCCTGTCACCACAGCCAGAAGTACTGGCTTTAATGCTTCCCAGTAGAAGGAGACGTACAGAATGTGCGTGGCTGGGCATCCTGACATTACTGTATGTGCTGAGTCTTTGGGAGTAAACATCAGGAAAATTAGATTGTTGGAATAGCCAAGCTTTTTCACATTAGCTCTGCATTCTATTGACTATCAAACGATAGGTTGGAAATTTAGCTTAATTTTAAGGTTATGTTTATACAGGGAGCACTATCAATTATCAGAAACATTAAAAGTGTTGCTAAGTAAGTAAACTCAGAGTGAAATGTCATGTCTTAGAGGCTGCTTAACAGTTGTCAGAGAATAGTCTGTTAGTCATTGTAGCACAAAGTAGCTACCCAAAAATTTGTTGAATACATGAAATGTTTTTGACAGAAATATCTGCATAATTGCTGTGTGTTATACATGCTCGTTATAGCCTAAAGGCATCTGTTTGAATTAGGGCTTCCCCACCCCCGTCTGTGTAACACACTTGCAGACATGATGTGAGTATTTGCTGCTGTTATCCTTTTAAAAAGTATATCTCTTGACTCTCTCTGCAGCCTAAGCATTCTAGAGCTAGTTTGCAAGCAACACATAACCTGGAAGAAGGAGAATTAAGTTTGCTTTCACTGAAGCTCTAGTTTTGTAACTTGCTGAAAGTTCATTTTGGAGAGAGGTCATTTTTGAAGAGAATAAAGAATTTCATTTTTGTGGTTTTTTTTTTTTAATCTTGCAATCTAACTGGTAATCATTAACTATATTTAATAAAATACAGCCTCCTTTCAAAAGAAATCCCTGACAATAGTACATTTAAAACCAGGCTCTCTTTCCCAGCAGCCCAGGGTGTTTTGAAGATAGGAGAACAAGGGAAGCACTTTCGGCTATAAAGTCTTGCAGGGCCGCATTTAAGTGTTTTGGGCGCTGTATTCTTGATGCAGCATCATATTACAGGAATATTATGAAAAAAAGCTACAGGGAATTCTCAAACATGCCTAACACATACAGAGCTTTAATGTTCATATGGCTGGATCCATTCAACAAATGGGATCTGTGGGTCAGATGCGGTTTGCAAGCCACTATTATTAAGTCGTTTTACTTTTACCATTAAGTAATGGTTCCTTGTTAATATTATGAATGCGTGTGTTCTTTGCCCTCTCTGTAAATCTTTTGTTCAATTTTTTTTTTTCCCTCTTTGGCCTTACAAGAATGTGGGGGGAGGACATCCCTATCCACAAATCAAGGGCTTTAAATAGCCGGACTAGAGCTGAATGAAGGAAATCGGGCTAGATAACATCTTTGTCAAATGTCTGCCTATGAACTCTGCATCACACAATTCAAAGGAAATTGCCATTGTCCTGCACAAGTTGGGTGAACAAAGCACGTAAAAAGTCCTGTTCTGGTTGCCATGTGCATTCCTGTGCGACCGGAACCAGAATCTCGAAGACCACAGAAATGGCACGGCCTACGGGACTTGCGGGCAAATGAGAGTGTGGATTTGAAATGTGTGATGCAGACCGTCCGGTAATCATTCACCAGAAGGACACCTAGTTCTTTGATATAGAACAATGGAAATCCGAAACAATCAGGAACACCGCTGCCATTGCTGTTATGACTCCTAGGATTACTGTTGCTCGGACGGTCACTACTGTTACTACTCTAACAGCACCGCCACCTTCCCTAGTGCGATTCTGCAGTGTTTATTAAGTTCTTACAGCAGGCAGCTGTGTCGTGTAGTTAAGAGACATTAATCGATTTTTGTGGTTTTTTTTTTTATTAAAAACTTTTTTTTAAAGATTTTATTTATTTATTTGCCAGAGAGAGAGCACAAACAGAGGAAATGACAGGCAGAGAGAGAGGAAGAGAAGCAGGCTCCTGTTGAGCAGAGAGCCCGATGTGGGACTCGATCCTAGGACCCTGGGACCATGACCTGAGCTGAAGGCAGAGGCTTAACCCCCTGAGCCACCCAGGTGCCCCGACATTAATCGTTTTTAATCAGCCCAGCAAACCAATGAGGTATCCACATTATACAAATTAGTCAACTGAGGTTTATGTTACTACCAAGTCACATAGCCTGTGCCTAGTTGATCCCAGACCTGAATTCAGTGGCCTTTCTGGCTCCTGAGCCGTGTTCTTTAGCACCGTCTTAAACTTCCTTTCCCTGTGTGTGAAGGGAATGGATCTCTGCAGGTACAAAGATGTCACCTCCAAACCCTTACAAATGAAACTGAGTTGCTTGGGGGAGAATTTCCCCAAGGCCAAAAGCTGCTTCTGTGGTACTCCAAAGCAGCTTCCGTATCCTGGAAACAGCAACTACAATCAAAGATAGCACCCTATAGACATCCCTCTTTAGAAAGAAACAAAGAAAGAAGGAGGGAAGGAAGGAAGGACTGAAGGAAGGAAGGGAGGGAGGTAGGGAGGGGAAAGGAAAGGAATGGAAAGAAAAGAAAAAACTTCCACCACCAACAGTTCCTCTTAAGAGCAGAGATACCTACCCTTATCTGGCAGTAAGCCCAGACATACCAAAACATGTATCATCTAGAGCCAGGACTTGAAGCCCACGGCATCTACAGAGAGACAAGCACTTCTTTAACTCATTCACAGAGTCAGGACATTCCCCGGGAAGTGACAGGGAGTCAGAAGAGCAGCGTCAGACAAAGAGGGTAGTTATTACCAGCCAGCCAGTGGCCCCCCGCGCACCCGCAGGTTCTGCCCTTCTTCAGTGTAACCAAGCAGAACTCCACTTGACTCCCATTAAAAGTCAGTAGACATTTAGTCGGCATCCAGAATGTGGGCAGGAGCTCATGTTAGTTATTTACTACCCATCTCTGGCATTCCTTCTGGACATGACCAATGAGTTACAGCTGGTTTTTAGGCAGCGTGGCACACTCATTAACTAGCTGTCAGGAACAGCTACACCCTTCGGTCCACAACGAAATGAATGCAAATCTGGATTTACCAGAGGAAAATTCCAAACAGACCAGGAAAGCAAAAATCACAGACACCCTCTCCATAATAACTGGAAAACTAAAATGTGTGCATTCTACAAAGAAACGCTTGACAGAGACCAAAGTTTCATGCCCTAGCACAGGATGAATAAGGCAAAGGAAACCTGTGCAGCCAATTTCAGAGTCAAGAGCACACTTCTTACCACAGCCCTCAAAGACAGGGGTTAGTAAAATGTGCAAAGCCAAGTCAGTCACGATGCTGTAGCCGTTACCCAGCTTCCTTTGTTCACAGGAAGTGACCCTCTCCCTAGCCTGCGCTAAGTCTGGTTGGTCAGAGCCAATCATGCGGCCCCATTCCACTTGCAGGGCAGTTGGCTTGGGACCATAGGAAGAAACCACCTCTCCCACTGGATGTGGACATTCCTGGAACCGCCCCATTTGGGGACTCTGAGAGAGACAGGCTGAGAATAAATCGAAGATAGTGGAGGAGAAGGATAGAAAGAATCTGAAGCCTCAGAGATTTAATCAGCCGAATTTAAGCTGCTGAATTAACCAATTCTGGAGGTGCATTTTTGTCCAGGCTTTGCGTCACGTTAGATAAATAACGTCTTTATCATGTCCATCTGCATTTGGGTTCCCTTTTGTACCCAAAAGCGTACAAGAGGAAATTTCTTTGGTGGGATACTTGAGGGATTCATCAGAATTTATTATCTACATCTTTATGAATTAGTTTAATTTCCATTAATCTTCCCCGCATATACTGATCTATAAGAAATATAGGGAGATAAAGTCATATTTAATATGTCTTCTCATGTTTTAAAAATATACCCATTTTCCTGTCTCACTTTTGGACCTGCGTAAAGGTAGCTCTCTTGTGTCAGCGATGGCCTTGCTGGGAGGAAGAATTGTTGCTCCCATGATGGTGATTCTCAGAGCAGAGGTACCCGAGTTCCTCCTGAATCCAGGAGTGTAGTCAGGAATCACCATTTCTAACCAGCACCTTTTACAAGATCAATAAAAGGTATCACTACGACTCCAGGAAGAGGACTTCTTCCATGAAATTTAGGGTTTAGAACTCAGTTAAAAACCTTTTTGGAATATTTACTTCATGCAGAAGACAGGAAGTATGTTAGCAGCTGAGCCAGGTGGGTGGGCGATTTCCCTGTTTGTGAAGACTCTCTGGGAATTTTCCATTGTTGGTGTGGTCTGCACAGCTTCTCTGAGGTTGGAACATGGAGTGGTCAGCATCCATAGCTCGGACTAGTAATTGTGCTTTAATGTAAATATATATAAATATTATACACATATATGCTGGCTTTAAATGGAGTGTTTTAAATGACTCCCTCTGTATGGCAATGTGTATTTATATATATCATGGGTAAAAAATAAGTGTCATGGGTGGTCACATTCCAAAGAAATGAACACATGCACAAAAGCACCAGCCAGTGAATGGAGAGACCGTACAGAACAAGGAATTAAAAGCAGGAGATGTACAGATTTCTTGAGGAGAAAGCCACAGGGAAAGAAGGGGGGAAATGTCTGGTGATGTCTATGAGGGACCTATGTAGGAAAGACCTGTATGGCATCTGTGTGGGAAGCAGGCATTTTTGTTCTTCCTCACATGTTGGTCACAGACCATAATATGTAATACCTAAGATTATAAACACCACAGATCCAGGAAATGTGACCATGTATAGCCTGTGTCATAGGCACCGTGGCATTCATAGCTAATACTTTAAACATGATCACATATTAGAACAGGTGATAAACAAGAGGGAAGGAAACCAACCAAAAAGTTCATTAGGAGTTATCTCAGAAAATTTAGCCTTTGCCGTCTTGACTGAATTTTTTTTTTCCCCACAGACTTTCTGAAGGGAATAGAAGAAAGGGGTGAAGGAAAGTACACATATAAAGATAAGAATAGCAGGATGGGATTCTTTTATAGAAATCTAGTGACAAACAAGATGCTATTTATATTTCTGAGACATCTTGAACTTTTCGATGAGAAAACTCTTTTCGGGGCAAAACTGTTATTAGGAAAATAGTCTTCTAATACTGATGTGTCCTTTAAAGATATTAGAAACATTCTTTTGAGCTAAGATCTTTAAAATTATTTCGTCAAGATGCAGTTTTTCTTCTTGGTTGGTCATTTTTTTTTTTTCTTAGTGAAATCATTGTCCAAGAAAGCTAGATTTTTTTTCTTACTTTTAAAAAAGTGCTATTTTTGTGGATGAGAGAAGATGGTTGCTTATAGCATGGATTTTTCATAAGAAAGCAAGCACAGAATAAGCTAATTGCCGGAGCAGTGTGGTAGAGGCGAGAGAACAAAAGATGTGGAGCTGTACAACGTGGGTTGACGTGGTTGCTTCATTATGTACTGGCCTTGTCATCTCTTTCAAGTCATTCACTGCTTTAGGGTCCCCCTTCTTCCATGTAAATCTGAACAGCATTACTTGCTTCAGATGGCCGTTGTGAAGTCATCTAGACTGTACCCACTAAATCACTTTGTAAAGTATATATTGCTGTATTATCATCTGACTAATATAAAATGAAGTCTATGATCTAATCCTGAATTATAATTTAATAATGTTTGGGGACATCTGGGTGACTCCGTCGGTTAAGAGTCCAGCTCTTAATTTCAACTCAGGTTCATGAGATTGAACCCCACGTCAGCTCCGCACTCAGCGAAGAGTCTGCTTGTCCCTCTCCCTCTGCCCCTTCTCCTGCACTCTCACTCTTTCTCTCTCAAGTAAATAAATAAAATCTTTAAAAATTTTAAAATATTTAATTCAATGAATGTGATCAAGAAGTGCTGTTCAGAGAGACATTTCTGGAATAGTATAAACAAAGATACGTGGTTTTTAAACTGGTGGTATATCAATCGGAGAATTATCCATTTTAGAACAGTTGACCTGAGTTAGGTAGTTCGGGGCTTGTCTGAAGCTAGCTCCACCTGAGTTTGAAATAGAGATTTTGGAGACAAGCTGAATGAAACATTTGGTTTTCGGAAGAAGGAATAAGACGTTTTAATTTATGGATTCTGAAGAAAAGGACATTAATCCAGAGAAGACCTTGAGGGTGGATCCGGGAAGAAGGTATTTTCTGGAAGGACCAGGGAGCTGCCTGCGCTCTGGAAGTGTGAGAGTGTGGAAGAAAGAGAACTGCCTTCTACAACTGTTTAAAAAATTAAAGGGTATAAGCTAATGTTCGGGAATAGTTAACATTTCTCGGATTGAATATTAAACTTCCTCCAAGGAAAACAACTCAACTGCTAAAGTCAGCCCTTCACTGGTGCCAAGAAAATACTGCTAAATTAGGGTTCTAGGAGAGATATGACTCAGTTAAGTATCGTAGAGCTCACAACCCATAAACTATCCCTTTGTAGTCCTTGAGAACCTAAGAGATTACAAATAAATTGACTGACTCTTTCCTTCAGGGAAGGAAATGCCTAAAATCATGATTCAGCTTTTTAAATTCAATTTCCATGTGTAACTATTATAGCTGCTGGGAAATACTCAATACTCAAATCATTTTGTAAAACGATTTTTATATGTTTTAGTCTAAGAACCAAATGTTCTTAGAATCAAAGAAATTTTTTTTCAAATTGAATAAATTTGACATGTAAGATTGTGTAAGTTTAAGGTATATGGTGTGTTACTTTGATACATTTATATATTGTAAGATGGTTGTTGCTATAGCAACATTTATTTCCTTATATACTTATTACAGAAGTGTCGTACAGTATTAGTATCTCTATTCATTATACTGTATGTTGATCTCAGTGGTTTTATTTACTACTCATTACAAGTTTGTACCCTTAAACGCCAGCTCTCTTATCCCTCTACCACCCCATCTCCTGGTAGCCACTATTTTACTGTTGTTTTTTTTTTAAGGTTTCACTTTTTTAGATTGATATATAAGTGACATGATACAGTAGTTATTTTTCTCTGACATATCTCACTTGGCATAATGTGCTCAAGGTCCATTCACATTGTCATAAATGGAAAGGAGTTTTCTTTCTAGTGGCTGAATAATACTCCACTGTGTATATGTGCCACTTTTTTTATCCATTCATTTATTGATGGGCATTTGGATTGTTTCCATATTTTGACTATTGTGATGAATAACACTGTAGTAAACACAGAAGTTCATATATCTTATCAAAATCCTGTTTTCATTTCCTTTGGGCGTATACCCAGAAAGGATTTGTTGGATCATCTGGTAGATCTCTTTTTAATTTTTTGAGAAACCTTCGTATTGTCTTCCATAGTGATTGGACCTATTTACATTCCCACCAACAGTGTAAAGGATTACCTTTGCACCACATCCTTGCCAGCACCTCTTCTCTTGTCTGCCTGATGACAGCCTCTAACAGGTACAAGGTGATGTCTTAACTGTGATTTTAATTTGCATTTCCTTGATGGTTAGTGATGTTGAGCGTCTTTTCATGTCTCTGTTGGCCATGTTGATGTCCTTTTTGGAAAAATGTCTATTTAGTTCTTCTGCCCCCCCCCCACTTTTAAAAAAAGATTTTATTTATTTATTTATTTGTTTGTTTATTTGACAGACAGAGATCACAAGTCGGCAGAGAGGCAGGCAGAGAGAGAGGGGAAACTGGCTCCCCGCTGAGCAGAGAGCCCGATGCGGAGCTCGATCCCAGGACCCTGGGATCATGACCTGAGCCGAAGGCAGAGGCTTTAACCCACTGAGCCACCCAGGCACCCCCTTCTGCCCATTTTTTAATCAGATTGTTTGTTGTTGATGTTGAGTTGACTAGTTCCTTATATATTTTAGATATTAACCCTTTCCTAATATATGGTTTGCAAAAAAAAATCTCTCCCATTCTGTAGGTTGTCTTTTCACTTTGTTAATTTTTTCTTCTGCTGTGCAGGAGCTTTTGGGTCTGATGTAATCTCACTTACTGATTTGTTTCTTTTATTGTTTTTTGCTTTGGCATCATTCCCCAAAAATCATCGCCAAGGCCAATATCGATGAGCATCTTCCCTATATTTTCTTCCAGTTTTATGGCATCATGTCTTATGTTTAAGTCTTTGATCTATTTGAGTTCATTTTTGTGAGTGGTGTGAGATAGGAATCCAATTTCATTGTTCTCCCTGTTTCTCCTGTTTTCCAAGCACCACTTGTTGAAGAGACTATCTTTTCCTCATTGGATATTTTTGAATATTAATTGACTCTATGTACTGGGATTTAATTATGGACTCTATTCCGTTTTATTGGTTGATGTGTCTATATTTTTGTGCCAGTACCATAGTATATTTATTACTGTGGCTTTGTAGTGTAGTTCAAAATTCAGAAGCATGATACCTCCAGCTTTGTTCTTTTTTCTCAGGATTACTCTGGCTGTTGGGATTCTTTTGTGGTTCCACACAAATTTTACAATTGTTTCTTCTATTTTTACAAAGAATGTCTTCAGTGTTTTGACGGGGATTGCATTGAACCTACAGTGTGGTCATTTTAATGATATTAATTCTTCTGATCCATGAACATGGGAGGAGTTCCATTTTGTGTTCATCTTTTTCAATTTCTTTGAGCAAAGTCTTGTGGTTTACATTTTATAGATCTTTCATTTCCTTGGTTAAATTTATTCCTAAGTATTCCATTTTTTTTAAATTCTATTGTGAATGAGATGGTTTTCTTTATTTTCTTTATTTCTTTTTCAGATGCTTCATCATTAATGTAAAGTAATACAACTGATTTCTCTATGTTGATTTTCTGTCCTGCCACTTTACTGAAATTGTTGACTAATTCAAACAGGTTTTTGACTGATTCTTTGAGATCTCCTATATGTAGGATCCTATTATCAGCAAATAAGAAGTTTTACTTCTTCCTTTCAAGAAATGTGTCCATTTCTTCTAGGTTATGTAGTTTGTTAGCACATAATTGTTCATAGTAGTCTCATGTACATCTATAGTATATCAGTTGTAATGTCTCATATTTCATTTCTAATTTTATTTATTTATGTTTTCTCTCTTTTGCTCTTAGTCTAGCTAAAGGTCCCTACAATTATTGTAGTGAATTGTCTATTTCTCCCTTAAGCAGTTACTAACTGCTTAATATATTTCAGTGCTCATGTGTTGGGAGCATATATTTACTTATATTGCCATATCTTCTTGACATTGACCTCTTTATCATTATATATTGACCTTCTTTGTCTCTTGTTACCCATCTTGGCTTAAAGTCTATTTTGCCAGATATAACTGTGGCTGTGCTCACCTTCTTTTTCCATTTGCTTGGAATATCATCCCCCATTCTTTCATTTTTGAGCCTGTGTTCTTCTTTAGAGCTAAAATGAGTCTCCTATAAGCAACTTAGAGTTGGGTCTTGGTTTTTTTTTACCCATTCAGCCACTCTGTGCCCTTTGATTAGTGAATTTAAGCCACTTACACTTAGGGTGATTATTGATATGTAAGGATTTACTACTGCCATTTTATCTTTTGCCTTCTGGTTTTTTGGTGTTTTTTTTTTTTTTTTAAGATTTTATTTATTTATTTGACAGACAGAGATCACAAGTAGGCAGGGGGGGGGGGGAGCAGGCTCCTCGCTGAGCAGAAAGCCCGACTCTGCTCTGGGATCATGACCTGAGCTGAAGGCAGAGGCTTTAACCCACTGAGCCACCCAGGCGCCCCTCTCCATTGTTTCTTTTTCCTTCTATTTCTGTCTACCTCTGTAAGTTTGTGGCTTTCCATGTTGATTTTCTCAGTCCCCCCCTTTTTTGTTTCATGTCACTACTCTAGATTTTTGCTTTGTGATTACCTCGTTTTATAAAAAATAGTCCATTGTCTGCGAATAGAAGTTTATCTTCTTTTGCTTATAAAGTCTCCATCCTTTTACTCTTCCCTTTTTCTATTTTTCATGTCACAAATTATCTCTTTTGACGCTGTGATTTTGTTACCAAGTTGTAGTAGTCATAGTTATTTTTAATCATCTTTTCCTTTAACCTTTATATTATAGTTAAGAGTTTAACATACCATTCTAAAAAAGTTACAGTTCTAATTCTGATTATTGATCACCTTATCAGTATATTGTATACCTTTGCCTTTTCAGCTTGAACAGCTCCTTCCAACATTTCTTAGAAGGCAGGTCTAATAATGGTGAATTCCTTCAGCTTTTGTCTGTCTGGGAAAGCCTTTATTTCTCCTTCATATCTAGAAGATAACTTTACCAGATAGAGTATTCTTGGCTGGAAGTTTTTATCTTTTAATATTTTGACTAGGTCATTCCACGCTCTTCTAGCCCAAAACGTTTCTGCTGAGAAATCTGCAGTAGCCTAACGGGAGTACCTTTGTAAGTTACTATCTTTTTTCTCCCAGCTGCCTTTAGAACTATTTCTTTATTGTTGACTTTTGACACTTTTAATATAACGTGTGTTGGAGATGGATTTTTGTTTTGTTTTGTTTTGTTTTGTTTTGTTTTGTTTTGTTTTGCATTGAGATGGCAAGACATTTTATTAGCTTCATGGACTTGTATATCCAGTTCTTTCCCCAGGTTTGGGAACTTCTCAGCTATTATTTCTTTAAACATGCTCTCTGCTTCCTTCCTCTTTCCTCCTTCTGGGGCACCCATTATTCTGATCTCTTCCAGTGGAGTCAGTTCTCATAGGGTTTCTTTACTTTTTTAAAATCTAGTTCTCTCTCCTCTTCCACTTGAATAATTTCTTTATTTCTATCCTCGAGCTTGCTAATTCTCTCTTTCATATGATCTGCTTTATAGCCAATGCATTCTAATGCATTCTTTGTCTCATTTATTGAGGTTTTCAAGTCTCTAGAATTTATTTTTTTTAAGATTTTATTTATTTATTTGTCAGAGAGAGAGAGGGAGAGAGAGCGAGCACAGGCAGACAGAATGGCAGGCAGAGGCAGAGGGAGAAGCAGGCTCCCTGATGAGCAAGGAGCCCGATGCGGGACTCGATCCCAGGATGCCGGGATCACGACCCGAGCCGAAGGCAGCTGCTTAACCAACTGAGCCACCCAGGCGTCCCTCTAGAATTTATTTTAGGTACTCTTTTAGGATTTGAAGCTTTTTAGTAAAGTACTCCTTCTCTTTATTCCAGAGATCATTGTGTTAACGTTCTGAATTTTCTTGTAGCTTGTTAAATTTCTTTATAACAGCTCTTGTAAATTCTTTATCAGTTCGGCTGCCGATTCCATGTCATTGGGCTTGGTTGCTAGAAAATTGTCACTTTATGTGATACTGTATTACCATGGTTTTCCATTGTGTTTGATGAGAATTTCCTCTGCCTCTGTATATGAAGTAGGGAACACCTGTCTTATTTAGGCAGAGTTTTATTTACTTTGATTCTTAATAGTTCAAGAGGCTGGTATTTTAGAGGCTTCCTTTTGTTTTCCAGAAGGTGGCATTATAGCACATGTTTTTGGTTTCTCTACCCAGCCAGAGCTGACTCCCCACTAAGGCTGACAGCAAACACATAAAAGGAAAAAAACCAAAAAAAAACAAACAACAACAACAACCACAAAGTGTGGCAACAGAGGTAGAGACATGTGTACTTAGCACTTGGGCTTTGGGTATGCCTACTGCCTGGTAGGGGTATTCTCAAGTGGGAAGGGTCGCAGTGGCCAATGAGCAGTCCTCTTGACTTTTGAGGCAGATGGCAGGAAAGCTTTCCTTCAGTTCTCTTTGTCTGCCTACTTCCCTTCCCTTTCTTTCCCCCCACCCAGCCCCAGTCACTGCCATCTCTTCTCAGAGAGAGCAAGCATTCCTCCAGCTGCAGGGCATGACCAGGCAGACCCTCACTCACTGCCTTCACCTACCACCTCCTTTGACAAAAAGGTTGTGCTGGCTCACTACTGGCCAGCTGCCACCCTCTCCCTGCCACCACTGTCTCTGCTACCTGTGGGCTCCACTGCCATTTCCCTGACTCTGACACCTCCTCTGCGGTCCAGTGGCTCTCTCAGTGTCCTGATATGCTATGCAGAAGCACCTTTTTTCTTTTTCTTTTTCTTTCTTTCTTTCTTCTTTCCTATTATGGGGTAGTTATAAATCAGAGAGGAGAAAATAAGAATAAAGAATAAAATTAAAGCCACCATGATGTTGATGTCCCAAAGAAATTTTCTAAGTACTGATTCTAAATCTCTTTCATCAAAATAAAAATAATTAGAACTACTTTAAAAATCACGTTATTTCTGGGGTGCCTGGGTGGCTCAGTCGGTTAAGCATCAGCCTTCAGCTCAGGTCATGATCCCAGGGTCCTGGGATCTAGCCCCACATTGGGGAGGAGTCTCTGCTCAGCAGGGAGCCTGCTTCTCCCTCTTCTTTGCCCCTCCCCCTGCTTGTGCTCTCTCACTCTCTCTCTCTCAAATAAATAAATAAATGCTTTTTTAAAAATCACATTATTTCTATCACGAGCAATTGGCCAACCACACAAGAAGAGGTATAAATGTTATGTGAAAAATTGGTTATAAGTGGTTCAAGTTCAAATACAATTTCATATAACAACTACCTGAAATATGAAATATTAAGAAGACATTATATCTTAAATGGACTTTCGGTATGTCACCAACAAACTTGGAGTATTAATTATTGCTCATCTTCAATAATACATAATTTAATTTCCATTATCACATAGATGTCTATCTTCATCTAGTATTGAACATTAATTAGTCTTTCTATCTGGCTAAAGCTGACATTAGCTGAAGTATGAGCTTAGCCCACAGCATCTCCGCATAAGTGATTTGCTGAAACCCAGCAGCATGGTGCTGCACACATTTATTCATTTTACTTTGGTGCTGTTAACTGTGTGTATATGCAGAGTGAACTAGCTACATGAATGGTTATGTGGAGAGAAAAAGAAATATATAAAGAGAATAGATAAATAATGAACCTTTTAAAAATACGTAGTGTTTCTGTTTAAAAACTTATAGAATAAAGAAATAGTACTGAGACAGATTAATTCTTTTTCTATGAAGTAACATTAATTTCACCATTTTCAGTCAGGTGAAATGTTGGCCTACAGGTATATTTTGCCCCTAAATCTTGGAGAATTGTAAAAACTGAGGTGAAAAGTCAATTCATGAGACCATGTCTTCCTTTACCCACCTGTGTGTGACTGTTCACTTCAGAATACCTTATTTCCCCAAACCCTGCCATCTTCTATGAAATAAAAGTACCTCTTAAATACTGTAACTCAAGAGCACACCAAAGTATCATTTTAAAACTAACCAGTTTTAACATTACCTCCACACTGCATCTTTTTTTGTTTTGTTTTGTTTTTTAGGCTTAATTATAATCTTTAAGTGAAAACAAAGAAATATCTTTCCTATCTGTATTTTTTGTGTGTGTGATAGGAAAGAAGTGATAACTTTTCCTCTACAACAAGTCTTCAAATTTCTTCTTACATTTCTTTTTCTTCTATCTCTACTTTGTCATTTTCCCTATTAAAGGGGGGGAAAATCATGTTGTCTTTCTTTATTAGAGGAAAACTGTTCATGGCTATGCCTCTCTACACTTAAAATTACATTGAACATAAGAGATTACATTGCACATAAAAAAAATAATCTAAAATTGCACATTGTATTTAATATCTATTTTCTTGTACATCCCCCCTCCCCCATTAGACTCTAGACTTCTTGAGGCCAGGAGACATTTCTTATTTAATTTGTACACCCAGTGTCCCTCTGATTTTTGGTTTATCAAATATCAATTAGAATCTGATGAGCCAGTGAGTAACTTCATCAGATTATAGAAGTTTGGCTTTCGAAACTAATCAAGACACTGAAAGTTTTAAAAGGTCCCTTGTTGATCTTTGCCCTCCATTCTGAAGGTGTCTGAAAGGCCCCAGAGGGAAGGCTAAGACTCCAAAGTACTGGCTCCCAAATCAGTTTTCATGAGAAGTGCTGTGGCATGTTAAGGTGCACACCCAGGCTGACACTGATAAACACTAACTAGAGCAGATTGTGACTGTCCTCATCCTTGAACAGATGAAATGAGCCCAGCAGCAGTGAGGACACTTTGCTACAATAATCCAATAAATACTTTTAAAATGGTGGTTACTTTTTTCTTTTGCATGGAAGTCTAAGAGTAAAGCCAAGTAGAGTAAAAAAAAAAAAAAATCCACCTTCCCTTCCCACCAATACCAAGCAGAAATTCCAGAGATTTTGCCAAAACTCCCTATAGATTTATCACTTCTTAGGAGACTTTGTACAAAATCTCCTTTGCACTATAAGAGCCAGATGTTACTGTCAAATTGTAACCATCCGGGCTACATGTGTATGCACATTGCACAGTCATCTCTAACTGCACACAGGAGGCACAAGAAATAGAAGTTATGACCTAACTCAAGCTTTTTCTAAGCTGAAGGAAGATTGCCACCAGCCAGTTATGTATGGTAGATAGTTTTTCTTTACGAAGGCCTCCCACCACTAGAGGGCAGGATCATTCTCAAGTGAGGAAACCAGGAAAACAAGACTGCCAGCCCAAGAAAAGTGTTGTATGCAACAGAGATGGGATTTGTATAGCTATAGCCAAGTCATCTCCTCACGCTGTTGCACTGTTTGATCTGAAACAAATTCTTCAAACTTTAGACGCACCATGTTCCTATCTAATTACAAAAAAAAAAAAAAAATTCTTAAGTAAATAAAATAATTTTGGACCACTTGGTGTTAGAGAGTAGCCTGAACTTCACTCCCCTATGCTGGTGTCAGTAACTGAGAGCTGACCATTTTAAATTAAAGTAGAAGCTCCATTTTTCCTTTTAGAGCTTTCCTGGGTAGCCACCAAGAATTGTTACATACAAATTATTCCAGCCATTCCATTTCAGTGAAGACGTAAAGTGCAGAAGGTCTTGTCTGGGTATGAGAAGAGGTCAGGTAGATGATCACAAAGCCAGCCATGGTGTACCGGAAGAAAAGCTGCAGAATAAACAAGAAAACTGGAACGTCACACCTGGTATAAGCAAATCCTTTCTTTCCCTACAGAGTCAGGAGTACTTTGGTAAAATAAGTGTCGGGGTGGGGTGGCATGGGAAATTGAGTGCAAGATCTAGGTGCACAGAAAGTTTAAAAATCTGTAGGGCATATAGGCTACCAAAGCCTAATGACGCCTCACAGAAATTTTAAGGAGAATTGTCCCCTTACCCTGATTCTATCAGGCTAACCTATATGAACTTGTTGCTGTCTTCTGGGTTTGACCAACACATGTGCAAGTTCATATGGTTCAATCAACAGTGTAAGTCCTGCTGAGGGAAAGGGGATGCTTTGCCTCCATCCATCCTGGCGGTACAGGTCTGATGCAGGATTTGCACTTAAAGATCAGAGACCTTTACGTGACCTTCCCTGGAGCTCAAGTGTTCCATTGAGGGACCCAGGCGCATCCTTATAGGGCAGGGAATGGGTTGCAGTGGAAGTCAGATGAATGAGGCACTGACATTCCTGTCAGAAGTAACATTTTGTCTGCTTTCTGTTGGGGGATTCCACTGAAGATCTGATTTGTAAAAGAGGGGAAAGTTTCTTACACTTTTTAAAAACTGGTTCAAAACCTGTAGAACGTGCACATTTTGTTAAAGGAACCCCAATATAAATCTTGACTTCTGGAATATTGAAGTTTTAAAACTGTAAATCAGAGGGTCATGAACAAGTGTGTTGGTTACCTCATTTCATGAAAGGCAGGGAAGAATTTTCATTCTTGATGATGGTAATCTCCCTCCAGTTCAGTTCATGTCATATTCAAAGAAAATACATTCAAAATAGAACTGTGAAATTTTAAAGGGTGAAGGGCATATTTTCTCAGTACACAAATGAAAATAAATCTTGGCGAATGGTTATATACAGAAAGAGAGCTCTTCCCCCCCCCCCCTTTTTTTTTGCCTTTAAAGTATTTGGGACAAAGGGTGAAAAGGGGTATTGTTCAAAACACAAGTCAAAAAAAACCTCCCGTAAGTCTATACACCACATGATATGAACGGGCCTTCATGGTTCATGACCATGTTTGAAGTGTTTATGTAGAAACTGGACAATTACTTGTGTAGAATCTGGGCTATATCTACTTATTGAACTTGGTTGATGTTTTTTACTACAAATAACCAATTAATTTAGGCCAGAAAGCAGTTGAGGTAATTGAGCAATCGGTCAATTTATTTAATGACATTTTCTCCAAATGGTAGGGATACATTCTTCAGTCCGTTCAGGCAAAATATGAAGGTGATTGCCCTCATGTGGTTAAAATTGTAATCATAAGACCCACTTTTTCAATGAGCTGACTTAGGCATAAAGGACTCTTTGGAAGTCTAAAAACAAATAACATGTTTGGCAAATGTTTTTAATATGATCCCATATTTAGTTTAAAATTTGAAATAGCTGGGCTTATCTGTGCGATGTTATTTCGGGAGACATTAAAATCCACTTCAGTGTAACTCTCCCTTTAAGAGAGTTGCACTGAAGGGGACTTTCGTGTATCACAGAAGAGACGAGGGTTTTAAAATCCTTTTTTTAGTAAATAACTAGGGGAATCTGTCTTACTCTGTACTACTGTGAGAATGAAAAACAATCTACATGAAGAAAAGATTGTGCTAAGGAACAGAAGTACCTCTTGATTGAACAACGGTCTTAGGATTTCAAAGCAAAGTGGACAAAACCACCTCCCAGAGGCTGGCAAAAACAAAAAATATAATTAGATTAAAAATCTGCTGCTTACGTGAAACCAAAAGACCCATCTGTACAGAGATCCGAATGAAGGGCTATTTTCTTTCAAGGTCAACTTAAGACTCTTCACATAATGATCTTCCTTACTTTACAGCACATTGTACCTCATTTTTTTTTTTCAAAATGAAGTTGGTAAACCCAATTCCAGCCTCATTTCATTTACTGTTTAGATTAGTACTAAAAATGAGCTACTAATGTCTAGGCCCTTTGTTATGGAGGATTTTCTTTCAATGCCTATCAGAAGGGTGGCTTAGCTGTCTAAGTATCAGCTTTAAATACCTAGACTCCGTGGAACCATAAGTTGGATTCTCAGGAGGGCTGGGGAACCCCTTAATTATTCTGAAATAGATGGTGTAGCAGGCCATTTCCTACACAAGTGCCCTTCTACAAAATCTTCAAAACCAAAATACTCTGTGGACATTAAAAATTCAATCACTATTTTCCTTTTGTTTGGACAATTACAGGTTCTCTGTAGGATCTCAGAACTCAAAAATTATATGCTTTGCTTTTTTGTGTCCCTTGCACTTTCTTAGCCTGCTGTACCCTACACTCTGTACAAACTTTAACAATATTTTTTTGCAGAAAGATTGTACTTTGAATTTGGCTGACTTGTCCAGTGTAAGGATGAATATGCAGAGAGCCACACTTTGAAGTCTGTGTGGTTAGAAAGGGCTTTCCTAATCTTTCCGTGATACGTTCTAGTGATGGGTTCTTTTTCGTTCTCACGCTCTTATTTTAACATTGTATTAACCCAAAGCACTTGAACTTCAGAGCCTTTTGTTTTGGATGGTGATGTTATTTCATTCTGGCTGGAAAGCCCTCTTTTACCTACTGTGTCTGAGATGTTGAAATCCAACAACTGAGAGAGAGATTTGCATGACAAGTTTTTTGAAAATTTTAACTCTGTCTTAACATAAGGAACTCAAAATTTCAGTGAGCTAAGAGTTTGCATGCCAAGTCGACAAGGTACCTAAAATGTATGAACTTACCACGTGCACAGACTTATTAGAAACAGAGTCATCAGAATCCTCTAAGTAAACAAGTTAGAGGACTTGGCAACTTGTTCAATAGCACAGTCATCATGAAATCCACGCCTTTAAAGGGGACTTCTTTAGAGCCTCCACAGCTGGTAATGAAGGAAGAATCTCCCAGAGGTAGAGAGATCAGCTGGACCTGTGGGACCTAACTCGTGTCCTCTGGCATTCATATGTCACCAGCAGCCTCGTAAACCAGAGCTGGTCCCTGTTCAGGAAGCCAGGGTCTTCCTCTGGCCATGGTGGCAATGGAGAATCCTAAGATCCCAAAGAAGAACGTGTAACTGGAGTGGAAATCAAAGCCACACTCCTCCTGAATTGGATCTGGATTTGAATTGACTTGGGGGGTGGCGGTAGGTAAAGGAAGAAAATGGGTTTCCTTGGAGCATTTACAGCAATTAAAAGACGTAGAAGACTCGAGTTGTTTGAGCTTTAGAAAATGATCTTAGGGGAGGTGATTTCGATTCCCTATGCCTTGGTTTCCCTGCTCAAAAAAAAAAAAAAAAAAAAAGGAAATAATAAGGCATGGGCCGTCCTGGTCACAAAGGGACGGGAGCTGCTAAAAGAAAAAGGATTTTAGTTTTTATATGGTAAACGCTTGTATAAAATATGACTCATATATTAAGATGCAGGGAAATAGACTGCCAGCCACGCTAACGAGTCATAGGCATGGTTGCTACCTTTCAGTTCTTCTAGAGGTGCAGTGGCCAACCATGCTCTTGACGACAAGAATCCTAAGAGGCAACTGGTTTCTAGGTGTCAACACTTAGGCCTAAGCTAGGAGATGCCCCGAGGAAGATAAGAAACTTGCGACCGCAAGTTTGGTGTCCCAGAAGATTTCCAGACTAGAGTTTGTTTCCTTTCCCTTTTTATGAATGGCTGTAGTATTACGCTTCCGTCGGCATTTTCTCCCAAAGCCATTCATAAAAATAAAAACAAAACAGAATAACAACAACAAAAAACTTGCTCGGCACCGTCTGGAGCCACTGGGTACCAGAGGCTGGGAAAACATCCTGGCAGCCTCCTCCCCAACCAGCCCTGAGAGCATTCAAGGGTCTGTTTGTTTGGTGGTCTGAGAAGTATGAAGTGCTGTGTGGAAGGCAGCTGGTAGGAGTTCTGTGACACGGACTAGGCCGGGAGCCAGGGCTGGCTGAGGTTCAGACATTGTCTTTCCCCTCATTGAAGTGTCAGGACCTAATTCATGGAAAATCGGGTGAGCTGGCAGCCCTTTCAGAGGATTTCATTGAGCCCCGCAGTGTGCAGGAGTCCCATGAACGTGGGATCCTCAGCCAAAAGAGGAGGGGAACTTCTGGGCAGTAGAAACCAGTCAGCGTGCAAGAATGTGTGGGGATTTGAAACGGTTTGGGAGTAAACATGTGTACAGGTGTCATCGGCAGGAAGAAAGAGAAGGAAGAAAGTGGTCTGTCCTTACAAATGACTCTTTTGAAATGAATACTCTCTCAGCGCACACTTTTGAATCCTAAGAGGCAAGAAGTCCTCATCGTCCTTGGTCCAGGACCACCTGGAGAAAATATCATCTCGCAATCTGGGCTTTTATGATGTCATCTCCCCTGTGATTTAAAGTCAAAGGGAAGAGCTTTTTCTTTTCAGTGAACAAAAGTATTTTGTTGTTTAAAAAAGTTTTTATCTTGTTCCTCTTAAAAAAAAAAAGCTCTGATGATTTTTATCTAACATTTTTTTTTCAAGATTTCTTTTATTTATTTGATAGAGAGTGAGCATGAGCAGGGAGAGTGGGAGAAAGAGAAGCAGACTCCCCGCCAAGCAGGGAGCCCGATCCAGGTCTAGTCCCGGGACCCTAGAATCATGACCTGAAACAAAGGCAGACACTTAATCGACTGAGCCACCCAGGTCCCCCAGCGTGTTTAATATGTCAGCAATAGGACCATCATACCATCATAGAAATTCCGAAAGGAAGGAAAATGAATAGGAGCTCTATGCCCCGTGATATGGTGAATTTGCCCCAATTTCTGTTATTTGGGAGAACTGTAGTGATTTTATTTTTTTCACTTGTGCCACAAAGCTGTGTCACGATCCACCTCAGAGTGGCACAGTTGTGTTTGCAAGTCCTAGTGATGTGTAGATGAAAGAAGTAAGGCTCCTGTTTAGACTTGAGAGTGAGTACTGGAAGTAATCCATCAGAAGGCTCAGGCTTCATTTCCTACTCTTGCGTTAACCAAGAGTAACTTAAATATCTTTCAAATATTATCATTATGGAAAATTAATTTAGGCTAGGGGCGCCTGGGTGGCTCAGAGGGTTAAGCCTCTGCCTTCAGCTCAGGTCATGGTCTCAGGGTCCTGGGATGGAGGCCGGCGTTGGGCTCTCTGCTCAGCAGGAAGCCTGCTTCCCGCTCTCTCTCTGCCTGCCTCTCTGCCTACTTGAGATCATCTCTCTCTGTGTCAAATAAATAAATAAAATCTTTAAAAATTTTTAATTTAGGGGCACCTGGGTGGCTCAGTGGGTTAAAGCTTCTGCCTTCAGCTCAGGTCATGATCCCAGGTTCCTGGGATCGAGCCCCACATGGGGCTCTCTGCTCAGTGGGGAGCCTGCTTCCTCCTCTCTCTCTCTGCCTACCTCTCTGCCTACTTGTGATCTGTCTGTCAAATAAAAAAATAAAAAATTTTAAAAGAAAAAAAACAAAGCAATTAAAAAAAATTAATTTAGACTAGGTAGAAAAGCTTTCCTCAGATAAGAAAATTCTGTGCTACATACATAATTTAAGAGCTACAAATGTAGGTATAACAAAATAGTCTGCAAATGAAACTATCAAGAAAGTGAACAGACCCACAGAATGGGAGAAGACATTTGCAAATCATATTCTAATGACACTCACATCCAGAACATAGCAAGAACTCGTACAACTTAATAATGAAAAAACAAACTTTAATATGGGCAAGAGATTTGAACAGACATTTCTGTAAAGAAGATTTACAAATTGCCAATAAACACATGAAAAGATGTTCAACATCATTTGTCATTAGGGAACTTCAACTCAAAACCACAGTGACATTGAACTACACCCAGTAGATGTTTATAATTAAAAAGACAGGCAGTAACAAGTGTTAACAAGAATATGGAGAAATTGGGACCCTCATACATTGCAGGTGGAAATGTAAAATGGTGCAGCTGCTTAGAAGAAGCAAACTTTAAAAACTTTAAAAAGTTTAACATAGAGTTACCTGTATGACCCAGAAATTCCACTCCAAGCTATCCATACCCAAGCAAAATGAAAACATGTCTCTACTAAAACTTATATATAAATGTTCATGGCGTTAGTCATGATAGCAAATGGCAGGGGAAAAAAACCCAAATGTCCATCACCTGGCAGGTGGATAAACAAAATGTGGTATATCCATAAATGGAATGTTATTCAGTCGTAAAGAGAAATGAAGTGGGGATGGGAGCTATGACTAGGATGAAAATAGGTGCCAAATAAGAGAAGCCAGACACGAAATACAATATATTGTAGGATTCCATTTACATGAAATGTCCAGAATAGGCAAATTTATATAGATAGAAGGCTGAGTTGTTGGTTAGGGATGGGAGGGTGACCAGGAAGGTAGGAGGGAGTGGGGAGTAGTTGATAATGGGTATGGGGCTTTTTTGAGAGGAGGTGAAAGTGTCCTAAAACTAGATTATGATGGTGACTTTAGAACTCTCTGAATATACTAAAACTTTGAATTAGGGGTGCCTGGGTGGCTCTGTCATTAACCATCTGCCTTCGGATCAGGTCATGATCCCAGGGTTCTGGGATAGAGCCCTGTATCAGGCTCCCTGCTCAGTGGAGAACCTGCTTCTCCCTCTCCCTCTGCTGCCCCCCCCCACTTGTGCGCGCTCTCTCTCTCTCTCTCACTGTCTCTTTCTGTCAGATAAATAAGTAAATAAAATCTTTTAAAAAAACTTTGAATTATACACCTTATGGGTGAATTTTATAATATGCAAATTGTAACTCAAGAAAGCTGAGTGTTTTTGAACAAAATAGCTCCTTTCACTCCTCCAGTAAATCCAAATTTTTTTAAAGCTTTATTTATTTATTTATTTATTTGTTTATTTATTTGACAGACAGAGATCACAAGTAGGCAGAGAGGCAGGCAGACAGAGAGGAGGGCAGGATCCCTGCTGAGCAGAGAGCCCGATGCCAGGTTCGATTCTAGGACCCTGAGACCATGACCTGAGCCAAAGGCAGAGGCTTAACCCGCTGAGTCACCTAGGTGCCCTGTGAATCCAATTTTAGAACCAATATTTTGTCTCTCGTTTGCAGCAGGTGTCTATATTTAAAACATGTATACTTGATTATTTTCATTATGTATGTTTTCCTTTAAAATATAACAGTTCTTTTTGTTTGTTTCTTCCTTAGCCACAACAAGTCGTTCAGAAGAAGCCTGCTCAGGTAAGAGATGGTCATTATGATTTTTCCTTCTGTGAAAAAGATATGACCCCAAATTAAATCTCTAATTAGAATTTTTCTAGTTTTGATTATGTCGGCATTACAATATTCTTGCATATTTGTTGTGTCCTTCAGACAAAGCCAGGAATACAGAGTCTGAGATTGTGTCATTAAAAACTGCCTGGCTAGCTCAGTCCCTAGTGCATGAAACTCCATGGTTTTAAGTTCAAGCCTCACAACGTTGGATGTGGAGATTACTTAAAAATAAAATCTTAAAAAAAAAAAAAAAAAAAACCTAGACAATCAAGGCCTGAAGTATACAAAATAAATATAAATAGTTTAAAAAGTAAAATTTTAATTTCTGTTCCTCATATAAAACAAATATTTAATAATCTTATCATGTATTTCACCAACTCTAAACATCAAATTTTGTCCTTCCTTTCTATCTATCCATATTCCCCACTGACCTGATACAGAACTTATTAGCTGAAAAATATATTGTGATTTATGACAGGAACACGATCTGTTTATTGCATTATTCTATAACCTTTGATAATCCCAAAATACCCCCAAAGAAGGCTGGGAACTGGGAAATTAAGGGGTCCCAATTTTGCAGATTGATGAACCCTCAGGTTCTGCCTCATTGGCTGAATCACAGTTTCTGAAGTTTTGGCAACATCAAAATTAAGAACCAGTTTTACTTCTCTTATTCTTTATGCCTGGTGTTCCTTGTCCTAGATATAATTCATACATAGAAACTTAAGAATCATATTTATTGAGGAAGTTTATCTTGAAGGGAAAAAACTCTGAAGAATGAACTAGCCATTATTGCCAAGTATTTGATTTCTTATTAAAATTTCAGAGTATCTTCACTATTCTCCACTTCTGGGTTTAAAGAGGTGCCCAGGAGGGGTGCACCTCGGTGGCAGTCAGTTGAGCCTCTGACTCTTGGTTTCCACTTGGGTCATGATCTCAGGGTCATGTTCTGAGGGTCGTGGAATTGAGCCCCGTGTTGGTCTCCACACTCAGCTCAGAGACTGCTTGAGAGTCTCTCTCCCTCTGCCCCTCCCCTGCTAAAATAAATAAATCTTTTTTAAAAAGATACCCAGTTGATCTGAATGTATCATACAGAACCTGCTAAAGTAAGTTGTTACCCAGTGCAATGGGTTACCAAGTTCTGTTCTTTGTAGAGCTCCTTCATATATTTTTAAATATCCATGGGATCTTTTCCTTGGAGGTCTCTTAAAATGTACTTTGCACCCTGTCCTCTTGGGACAATGGTGCCTTGCCTGGGAAAGACCATCCAAGCAATCTTAATGTGTCTAGTATTCTTTACAAATGCTGCTTGAAAGAAAATTGAATCTTCTAGACACATGTAAGCATATAGGAAAAATGTGTCAAAAATTACATGTGTGTTTTAAGTAGAGTAAAAGCAGAGTTACCATGAAAAAAAGAATTCTCACAGCTGTCCCCATAAAAGCCAAGAGTGGTAGGAAGTACTAAAAATAAATACCCAGTGTTTGAGTGTTTATAAACAATATTTAACAGAACAAAATATAAATAAAAACATTTTAAGTAGCCGATTCCAAATATGTTTAGCCTCTCATCCTTCATCAGTAAGAACTTCAAGAGGAAGTAAATTTAAAAGTCAGTCCATTTGGGCAAAAGGATACTACAGCGTTCAGTGTTGCATCACTGGCTATGAACAATAGATTAATAACCTGTGATCTGTTAATGACATTGATTCTGTCTTTATTCTTGGTGTTGTAGGGAAGGTAAAGCAAACAAAAACAGCTATTGCATCTGAGAAATGTGTAATCTAGTTAAGAGGTTCTTAACGTTGGCTGCATATTGGAATAACCTAGAGATTTATGTATATTGTATATTTAATAGGTCCATTTACATAAATATATAAAATTTTATATATATATATTTGTGGTTATTATATATATTTCAATATGAGGTGTGTGTGTGTGTGTGTGTGTGTGTGTGTAGTTAGCCCATGTGAGCCAGTTGTAAGCTTCTCTTTCAAATTGTATGTTTGGTGAAGTCAGGGACGTAACTTAAAATCCACTATGGTGTGAGTATTTACCCCATGGAAACTGACAACTACTACAAATCAGGACCTTTTTTTTCCTGGCGAGCAAGTTTACCTACACACCACTGACTCCACCCTTCAGTGTTTCTGATTGTTTGATCTAAAGACCCAAGCATTATTATTTTTTATGAGCTCCCCAAGTGATTCTAATGCGTAGCCAGCAGGGGTGAAAAAGATCTCAGTGAACACACATGAGAAAACATTTATTAAACATTTGTTGAACAAATGACCACAGAATGCCAATGTATATGAGGCACATAGGGAATACAGATGGATGAGTGGAATGCCATGTATTACTTAAGGGGATAATTCCTGGAAGACTTTTTTTTCTCCCTGCTGAGCAGGGAGCCCAATGTGGGGCTCCATCCCAGGACCCTGAGACCATGACCTGAGCTGAAATCAAAAGTGGGCCACTTAACGGATGAGCCACCCAGCCACTTATCCATGAAATGAGGGGCCTATTCAAAAGTAGAGAGGCAGAAACAAATAAGTCATAGGTGGAGATTATCGATGTGAGCAAAACTGATGGCAGTTTGGTCAGTAATACACCAAGAAATCCTAAATTCTTTCCCAAGAAAATCAGGACTATCAAAGAAGGCACAGATGGTTTGCATTGGTCTTCACTGATCCGTCCGGCTGTCTTACAAACTCCGCTCCAGATATGCCCTCCAGGGAAAGAATTCAGAGGGGTGTTTTTTGTGGGTTTTTTTTTTTTTTGCTTTTTTTTTGTTTTTTTTTTTTTTTTAATGTGAGCTCACTGGGCTTCCTAATCTATATTGTCTAAGGATACAGTGATGAATTATATAAACATGGGGGCTACGTGGAAGTTCATGGAGGATAATGTAAATTTAACACTACATTCAAAAGGATCTCTTCCTTTTCCATCTGTTTATTTCAAAATACCCTCCCAGATGGCTTTTCCATGTGGCAGTCTGGATTAACTCAGGCTCATATCCTCTCTTCACCAACAGTACTTTGAGGGGCTCCATTCAGACCCTGTTTTGGGGCAGTGAAAATTTTAATACAATTATAATATTTTACCTCTAAAGAAAAGGGCTCAGCACTGTGTAAAGAGACCTAGGTTTTGCTTTTTGGCCCCATCACTGAGTGAATTAATCTCTCTGTTTCCTATTTACCCATCTGTGCACTGGGATAGTAACACACCCCCTTGTTCCCAAGAAAACTTGGAAAGATTCAAAATTACATAAATTCCAGAGCATATTGCTATATCCCGACTTATTTTTGGAGGCTGGGTTTTTCATTTCCAGAAATGAGTAAGCCTCAAAAATCCTAGAACTCGCTTTAGTTTAAAACTACTATCTTTTTGACCCTTTGGTGTTTTCATTGCACTTTTTAAAAGTGAGGATTGTTTTAACTAAGGGGGAAATGTTACAGTAATTGCTACATCCTCTCATTAGGACTAAAGCAGTCAGAATCACTTTTCATGTATGTATGTCACATTTATATGGAATTACAAAGGCTTCATTGTAAAATATCCTAAAGCCATCAAATTCTGAAAGCTCCCCAGAGCTTGAAGAATGCCATTTCTTGAAACTGGAACACAAAGCAGCAAAATTCATTCTGAGGAGACAAGTCCAGAATTTTAAGTTTCAAAATCTTGATATCTGTTTATGTATATAAATACATGTGTCCAGAAAAGAATAAAAGTTTAAGGGAAGCCTTACCGCAGGGGTTGGTGTTTATAAAGCCCTCCGGGTGCCAACAGGGAGAGACCTCAAGTGTGTCCCACATCCTCACAGGCAAGTTAATGGTCTCTTAACAATCTAAAGAGAAAAATCTGCAGTAGTCACAGTGATTTTTTAAATTACAAAAGCAGTGGAAACACAGTTTATGGGGGAGCTCTGCTATATTTTTATTTAAAATGACAAGGTAAGCAATAATTAGAAATTAGCTAATATGTCCGTTTTCTAGCGATCTGAAGCAGTTGACTTCTCAACCACGTGGATCATGTCCTTAACTTTAGTAGGAAATGGTGGTAGATTGTATTGTCATTGTTGTTTTTATAAGATAACACCGTAAGGGTATCCAGTTCTTGTTATTATTGATAGAGCATTGTTCTTCAAGTTTTTATTTTTATTTTTAATATATTTTTTAAGATTTTTATTTATTTATTTGACAGACAGAGATCACAAGTAGGCAGAGAGACGGGGAGAGAGGGGGGAAGCAGGCTCCCCGCCAAGCAGAGAGCCGGATGCGGGGCTTGAACCCAGGACCCTGAGATCATGACCTAAGCCGAAGGCAGAGGCTCAACCCATGGAGCCACCCAGGCACCCCTTCAAGTTTTTATTTTGATAAGAATAAATCTCATGCCATCGCAGACTTCTAAAAAGGTTTTGCTGGTTCGTTGGATTATCTGTTTCTTGATTTCCTTCTTTTAAGGCTTTCAGCGGAGATCACAAGTGACTCCTGCTCTTTAATTCAGATATTTTTTTCCTCACCTGAGTCCCATCCAAAGGGAAAACTGGTTTTAAAAATCCTAACGGTTCTCCTTAACTTTCAACCCAGTTTCCTCATGGTGTTGCCGCGGCAAGCTCCACCTCCAGCAATCCAGACAGGTAGAAACCTGCTTCTTTTTAGTTTCCTGTTATCTGTTCCTGAAAGAGTAGAAACAAAGCTTTATGTTTCCAAGCAGAGTTTTTACCTGCAAGGAACGTCTTCCTTGGGTGGTGTACCTGGGCAAAGAAATCTCAGGAAACATGGTTATCATGGGATTTCCACTCCCCCTTATTAAAAAAAAAAAAAAAAGTTGAATGTTTTTACAGGGACTTCAAGGGCCGTTTTAAGGATGTTTATATTTCAGACAACCTAAACATTGTTTGGAGCAAAATGAGAGATTTCATTTTGGGACAAGCAAGTTGATGAATTGCAGTCAGCATCTTGTTCTTAAAGGAGGTATTTTTACTGGAAGCTCTTGGGCTAGACACACAAAGGAGAGAGGAGGAGGGAGACAGAGGGGAGAGCATTCTCAGTCTAACACTCGTCTTTTAAATGATACCTTGGCCAATGCAGTAAATAGTTCCTAATAAATCAGACTTGCAAATAGTCACTCTTCTACTCACTCAGGGAACGCAGTGATTTATGCTGCCGAAGTCGTAAAGAGTACTCATTTATTTATTTTCCTACTTATGCTCTTTCAAGCTGGTAAAACATTTTGTGGGCCCGTAAATGTTTGGTACCAACTGGCAAAACATGAAGAATTCTATCAAAGCCCGGCCTGAGTGGCACTGTTTTGTTGTATAGGAAATACTTTTTGATTTAACCTCTGACCTCTGACATTGGGGAGATCCAGGGAAAAGGAGAGCCTAGCACAGTAGGAACCAAAGTTTAACCCTTAAAGTCGCACAGGGATATAATAGCACAGAGGTAGGTCAGGGTAACGTATCAAAATGGTTATTAGTCATAACCGTACAAAGTACTTAGTTTGGCTAACCTTCGTAATAAAGGAGTATGGGCAAGGTGAGCCCTTGTCAGGGACTGTCTCAGAGAGATGACATAAACTTCTAACAGAAGTGAAAGAATATGGCTTAGTTTGAAGATAAACCTCCACAGGGCAAAATTTAGTGTTTCTGGGCCTGCCAGATTTCCTGTAGGAAGTTTTTTTGTGTGTTGTTGTTGTTTAAGTATGATCGTTTTTAACCATGTGGTGAAGTCCATAGATCAGGCTAAAAAGGTAAATGGCAATGTCTGCCCGAGTTTCCTCTTCATTTTGAGGTGAGCTGATTAAAAACCAATTGTTGATTCAATATGCAAAATTTCTTCTCATTATCCAAACACGCTGACCCAAATTAATATGAATAATTAGTAACTGGTTTTATAAACCCAGTCTTTCTAAAAAAAAAAAAAAATATATATATATATATATATATATATATATCCTTAATGTTTGAATAGCAACATGTTGTTTTGTCCAAGACACTTCCTTTACATTCAGAAAGTGTTTGCTGGACACTCGAATGTATATTGAGAAATTGTTTGTTGAGACACTACAAGTAGTGATATTTTCCTAATTTTATTCAAAAGTCCTAACTCAGGACAATGAAAAATGTTCAGTGAAAAACATTTCATTAAAATCCAGAAATGTTCTCTTCCCTGGCAACAAATACAACAGGTATGCAAAAATTTACACACACAGTGTAAACCTGGCGATTCACAGACCTGTACCCCTGGGGATAAAAATATATTATATGTCTATAAAAAATAAAATTAAAAAAAATATATTAAAAAAAATTTACACACATAGAAAAGCAAGAGAAATTTTCTGTTTGTCTCTGCCACCAATAAACACATCTGGAGTATAACTACTAAACACCCTCTGACATAATCATTTTTAAAAACTTTGCTGGGGCGCCTGGGTGGCACAGTCGGTTAAGCAACCGACTCCTGGCTTTGGATCAAGTCATGATCTCAGGGTCATGAGATCGAGCCCTGCGTTAGGCTCCTGAGCATGGACCCTGCTCATGGGTGCTGAGTATGGACCTTGTTCATGGGTGGCTCAGTGGGTTAAGCCTCTGCCTTCAGCTCGGGTCATGATCTCAGGGTCCTGGGATCGAGTCCCGCATCGGGCTCTCTGCACAGCAAGGAGCCTGCTTCCTCCTCTCTCTCTCTCTCTGCCTGCCTGCCTGCCTAGTTGTGATCTCTGTCAAGTAAATAAATAAAATCTTTAAAAAAAAAAAAGATTCTCTCCCCCCCCCACTAAACAATAATAGCAATAATAAAAATTCAAACTATATAAAAACAAGAACATTCCTCAACAGTTTTGGAGATTTGAAATAAATTCCCTTCTTCTGAATGCTTCCTTCATGCAAAAATCCTTTTGCTACATCTTTAGCTGTTTTTCAAACATGAGGCTCCTTCAGTAAGCATTAGAACTGGCATGGAAAATCGATAGAGCTCATGGTCCTCAGAAATGGTGACTTACAGGATCCTGAAACTTGCAATTAGTTTATACATGAAATGATTTCGCTATCTGTGAAGTGTGACTTTCTTCTCAAGATATTAGTAAATATCCCTTCACCCCAGGAAAGGAATCCATAGCATCCTGGGGTTGAATGTTACCTCAATATACGATACTTTCAGTGACAGGACCCTGATCAAGGGTGAAGATGAGAAAAACAAGAGTGCATTTTAGAAACCAAAGACATCTTGTTTGTTTTCTTTTAGAGATGTTATTTAAGATTTTCCTTCTTAGCCGTCTCTCGTTGAATCACAGGTTAAATAAATAAAGATAGAATGACTAACTATAATTAACAATAATTATTCCACACTACATCTTACAAGATCTTATACTGTTTTGGGGTTTGGTTTTTTTTTTTTTCTTCAAAATTTTCCCATTTGATGGTCACATTTTTTCCTCACACCCTGCTGGACAGTTAGGTGGGTGTTGTCATTATTGGCCTGACGCAGTAAGATGGCATGAGTTACATAAGCCATTAATGTGAGGGTTGATGTAGGTGGTCAGCGACCTCCAGGATCAACCTCCTTTCCTTAAATGCCCCTCAGTAAAGACCTCAACATTGACTTTATTAAGTTGATGGTAACACATGCAAGGTAGTCCCAACGTTTGTGTAATTCTAGACACATAAAGTTAAAATAAAGAAAGGACGGGGTACCAAATGCCTTCAATATCCCAACTTCTTAAGTCTCCTGTTAAAAAGTATATTTCCCTCCTAGCATTTCCACCAGAATACCTTCCACTTGCCAGAATATCTGGTTTTTATATGTTCCATTTACCATATTTTTAAAAAATCTGATGTAAAGTTTTCCTTGTTGGAGGAAATAATCACTTTCCATTAAGTTAAACAGCCTCAATCCATTTTAAATTAAAATCTCTGACAGAGAAATAGAAAAACACAGCTCTGTGGTCTTACGGGCCACTTAGCTGCAGATGGAACTTGAAAAATCCGTTTCTGGTCTTTTCTGCTGAGACAGAGTCCATTATTTCTGTTCTGATGGGACTGGCTGGAGATATTCAAGAACGTGAAAAAAACTTACATGTGTCCTTCTGAGTCCTTAAGGAGTTGAACATTATTAAGATGACAAAAATAATCTGTCATGAGACTATAACGACTCTTTCTAGATGATCAGGTATTTCTAGGTTTATTGGCAAGATAGCTGAAATTACAAATGGATTTTTAGCCAGCATTTCGTAATAAAGGAGTTGCAGAATTGTTTGCCATCAAGGAGAAAAAAAATAAGGATTTGTTAAAGCCAACGCGGACTTCTGTGATTTTGCACTCCTTACTACGCAGAAAGAAGGGGATCGTGGGGACCCGAGTCCTAAAATTTGTGAGGAGAGTATTTCCGTTTCCCTGTTCCATTTAGAATTCACTGGCCTCCCTTCCACTGCAAACCCGCTGTTTAGTCTGCATCTGAAAATTAAACCCAGAGCTTCGGCTTTCACGTTAAGTACCAAACTTTCCTCCAGCACACACCCTCACTTGTGTCTGTGTGCTAAGATCTATGATTAGACCCTTTAGACATTTTAAAATTCCATCAAGCATTAGAAGATAAGGTCAGATATTGGGCTGTCTTCTTCCTCCTTTCGAGTCCACGAGCGGAAGTACACCCAAAGGTAAACGCCATATGCAGGATGGAGATAAGTGCAAACTGTATTTCTGGATTTCAGTGGGGCGTTTTTCCAAGCTTAACCAAAGCAATGAAAGAGTTACATTTATTAAATTCCTTTTTTTCACGAATGAAAAGAAAAACTAAGGCAAAATGAGGGCAATTTTCCAGGAGTCATAATAAAAATATAGCTTTCCATCTCTGCCCACTTTCCTTTCCTTCTCATCAGTTTTCTGCCCAAAACACTCGCATGTTTTGCCCCGATGTGGTGCAGCCCCAGTTGTCTTTGTAAAGTAGCCACGTGAATGGCTGGGAGCTGTTCAGTGTTCAGAGTTCTTGGTTGCTGGTGCCCATAAAAATGTCACTGTGCACTTGCACTTGGAAAAATCCTTTTATCCCGCATTCCTGAAGCCCCATTCCAACAGTTCACCTCCTTGACCAGACTGCTGCTGTTCACCTTCCCACCTTGCAGACTAGCTTCTAGTGAGATGTGTCTAACTCTTTGACTATCGAGTTTCCATGTCCTTATTGCCCAGACCTGCTCTTGGGGGACTCCCCAAGCTCAAAGGTCCTTTGGCCACATGCTGCAAACATGAAGGAATTTAAATAGCTACCTCAAGGTGGAAGTCATCGTCTAGAATGAGTCACAGTGTCTTCAAAGTCACTGAAGAGGATTGAATCTCGGGGGTCCCAACCAACTACTCTCCTATGGAAATAAAATTCCTTGGGGATGCCAGAGCCGGCTGCTTATTCCCTTACATCACTGGTTTCCATCCACACTTTGCACCGCAGAAGGGCCCCATGTGAGGTCTGGTCAGCCATGACACTCAGGGCCACTGAGGGTGGGTTTTCCAAGTTCATGTCTTTCCTAACGGGGAAGATTTTTCTTCTCTTAATTATACCCACAGTTTTGTTACAGCAACCACACATGTAGCGAAAGTTAAGTCACTGAAAAGGTGAGAACAGAGGTTTGCAGAGGTGAGAAGTGCCCCACGCCCCACCGTCATCCGCTTGGCAGCCATGCTATCCCCTGGAGGGTGGCCAGTCGGGGCCATGCCAAGATGAGGGAACACTCCAGTAACTAGACTTCTGAGAAAACCATCATTCAGAGCATGTGAGAGCCACCTTACTTCCCAAAGTTAACAGACTGATGCTCCCACCCTCTGACATCCCACATACCCGGTACTAACTGACAGCTACTAGGAGAAGAATTTCAAGGTCAGCAGAAAGATACATTAGTCAAACAACTATCCGTGTTGTGTTAAGAGCTGTTAAGTAAAGGAAACAATATGAGGAACCATCGTTTTCAGCTGAGTTGTGTCTAAGGGATTTAAATAAACCACTTACATCTCGGGAGCTTCAAGAGCTCAAATCAAGCAAAGTTTCTGGGAATGTTTTGAAAAGCCGATCGCATTCCATCCACTGCAAGGTCTTTGTAAGTTCATGGACTGAAAATTCTATTTCCTTCCGGATTTGGAAGTATTCTGGTTTCCAGATAGTATAGAGAAATCGGGCAGTTAGAAATTGGAATAATTACAGCAAAATCCAGAAGGTTTTCCAGCTTGAACCGAGCTCTGTTAATTTGTTAACCATAAGAAGAAGGAATACAATTTACTTGCCAGCCTTTATGCTGTGGTCTGTTTCAGAGCCGTACCCTGAGTTCACACCTTGGTTCATGTCATAATGAGAAGTGAGTCATGGGGGGACGGATGAAGAGTGGATCTGCCGAACAGCTTAGTGACTTTCTGGAATTTAAATATTAAGTGAAAAGACAAGGTCATAGGGCAGCTGAACCTTGGCGTGTCTCTCTCTCGTCCGTCCGTGGCTTTGATCATGCTACATCCTCCTTTGGGGCCAGGACTCCGGAGAGAATCTCAGGGTCATGGCCTGTTGCCTATCAAGAGGTATAAACCTGCTGCTTAAATATGTGGAGCCCTCTGTGTGGGGGTTGGGAGCGGAGGGGAGGTAGCTTCCTATGTTCCACGTTTCCCACATAACCCAGAGCAGACTAAACAAAACCGGTGTGAAATCTCATGATCTGATGCTGCCGTGGTTCTCTTTTTTAAGCTGTAATCCATTCATTTGTATGTGTGTTTATTCCCAGGATTTACAGCTTTCTCTGTCTTTGGGGGAAGAGAATGTTTGAGACCTTTTGCAAGGGGTTTGCAGGAAGCAAGGGTCTGTGATTAAAGCCCGGGGTAGAGTGCGTGAGGGAGAGTGAGTGTGCATGTGTGTGTGTGTGTGTGTTCGCGGTAGCGCAAGCCTGCATTTGTGTGAGTGTGTGAGTGCCCGTTTGTGTGGGTTTCTGCCCTCCTGTTTGCTGCTCTTACGCAAAAGCGTCACACATGGTAGCATTTAGGAGCTCTTCACAGCTGAAGGGTTTCAAACACTAATGAATGGAAGTTTGGTCATATAATGCAGACAAGCTTTAAGGCATGCTTTACTGAATGGTGTTCTGTAGTGACCTGGGAAAGGAAGAGAGGTATAAATTGTGTCAGTTAGCCACCCAGACAAAATGAAGCCATGTGGAAAATCAAATCTATTAAAGTATGAAGACTGTTATAAGCTGTTTAAGCTGGCCGTTCTTAAAGGGGCTCCGCTGGCTGCAGGAGTAAATGTTTACCTCTTCAACCAGATCTTTTTCACATGCCGTCTTATGAGACAACATGCAGCGTTTGATAAAAATCATCCTCTCGCTAACGACGCTTTTATCAGAAATGTTTATTGTCTCCGCTTTACCACCCATGTCCTGAAAGGTACTGCACATTTGTTAAATAAGCAAAGGGAAAGAGAACCGTACGGCTCAAGCCCAGCTTGCAGAAACTCCAGCGAATTCCAGAGCCATAAGGAATCAGGAAAAAAAGAAAAAGAAAAAAGAGAAGGAAGAATTAGATTTATACCAAGAGGAGACCCTGCAAAAACATATATATTAGATTTTCTCTGCTTGGCCAGGCCACCGTTAAATGTTTGGTGGATGTGGATTTAGTACTGACATCCAGCCGGCAGGCCAAACTTTGCTCATTGTCTTAAAATGTGCTTTAATAAATATGAGAACCAGGAACTCGGTTTGGAAAGGAAGTTAATAGTCCACTCTCACCACCATCTCTCACCACCCTTTCAGGCAGCGTCAGTGCCCATCTGGCTCAGCCCGATTCCTGGCCCTACTCCCTCTGTAACTTGGGGTGCCTTCCCTGCTGTGCCTTGACTTTCCTGTCTATCAAATGGGAACAGTAACCAACCATGCCTGTAAGCATCTAGCAAACATCATGAGAGTATCCGCTCTGACTAGCAGTATCTTCAGAACAGGTTTCTTTGTGTCTCAAGAAAGGATTTCCCTTTATTTTTTGCTTACTGGTGCCCTGGGTTTTAAAACTGACGGCCAGCATGCTGTCAGGAAAAATCTATCTATTTCTTTTTTACTCTAATTGGTGAGTAAGCTTACGTCGGCCTGACATTCTCTGAACTGCAAACAATTGAATTTGCTGACCAGCCGCCATGATGTCAAGCCCTAAGTCAACAGCAGCTCCTGGCTGCTCTGGGAAAAAACAACACCTTGATTCCTCAGTTACGGTTTAAGAAGCCCTGGGAATGAGGGCTTGCCAATCACCCACATCCTCTTCTGAAGCCAGCCATTATAGGGCTGTGGAAAGAGGTCACCTCTGAACTGTTGGTAAGAACGGCTCACACGGTGTAACGGTTGTGCCCTCTGTGTGTTCCAGGAGGAGACTGAAGAGACATCCTCACAAGAGTCTGCGGAAGAGGATTAGGGGACGCCGACATTCTATTTCTACCTCAGCAGCAGTTGGATCTTTTGAAGGGAGAAGACACTGCAGTGACCACTTACTCTCTATTGCCATGGTCTTTCCACTTTCATCTGGGGTGGGGAAGGGGGGGCGGGGGCGGGGCGGGGGTTGGGGGGGGAGAAATCACATAACCTTAAAAAGGACTATATTAATCACCTTCTTTGTAATCCCTTCACAGTCCCAGGTTTAGTGAAAAACTGCTGTAAACACAGGGGACACAGTTTTAACAATGCAACTTTTAATTACTGTTTTCTTTTTTCTTAACCTACTAATAGTTTGTCGAACTGATAAGTAAGAGCGGGTGGGTGAGAAAAAAACTCTGAATCGGGTTTAGTCCATCACTGCACTGCACACAGCCGAGAAAGTGTCACGCTTGTGACGTCGGGCATTCCCAAAGGAAAGGCACGGTGTTCAACACTGTGTACACCTCACCACCCAACCCACTCGCCATAGTGAAACTTCTGTTTAGAACACCAAAGATAGGACTAGATACTACTTCTCTCTTTCTTGTATAATCTCGTAGACACTTACTTGATGATTTTTTTTTACTTTTGTTTCTAAATAAGACGAAATGCTGATGTATCCTTTCACTCAGCTAACGAACCAGAAAAGGTTATGTTCATTTTTCCAAAAGGGAAGTAAGCAAGCAAATATTGCCAACTCCTC
The DNA here is from genome assembly GCF_902655055.1 of Lutra lutra. Taxonomy (NCBI): domain Eukaryota; kingdom Metazoa; phylum Chordata; class Mammalia; order Carnivora; family Mustelidae; genus Lutra; species Lutra lutra. The sequence goes on from NC_062285.1 coordinate 93,725,536, forward strand.
GATTGACGGCTCTCACACATATCAGCAGAAGTACGAAATGTACTCATGGCACTCGTTTTCAGGAAAACACTCATCCGGGTAGAACCTACTTCCTACAGAGCCAAATGCCATTTAGCAAGGAATCACACTTGTTACCTTCAAAGCCTTTAAGGAACCTAGACAAGCAAAATTTTCCTCTCGGTAATTTAACAAGACCATACAGCAGAATAAAGCTTGATGAACTCACCTAAATGATGAGGTTGGAGGAGCGAAATCTAAATTTCTTTGGCTATAGTTATACTGCAATTTAAAAAAACAAAAAAAAAGCAGTCTCTTTCTCTCTCTCTTTCTCTCTCCTCTCTTCATTATGTATCAGTTTCCGTGAAAGACCTAAATACCACTTACCTCAAATCAAGCGTATGTATTACTTCAAGTAATACGTTTTGACCTAGGATGGTTGACTGAGGTCCTTGACTTTGGCTTCCGTTCACCGTCTCTTCATTCAAACTGCACTTTTAGCCAGAGATGCAATAATATATCCCCACTACTCAATACTACCTCTGAATGTTACAATTAATTTACAGTCTAGTACTTATTACATGCTGCTATACACAAGCAATGCAAGAAAAAAAAACGTAATGGGTATAGGTGATGTTAATCATCTGTGGTTCTTTTTGTACACTTCATTACAGTAAAAGAAGCAGCCTCCTTACTGTGTTTCAGCATGGCTATGTATTTTTCTATTTTTTTTTTAATTAAAATTTTACAAATACTTGTTTCAGCTTCTCTGCTAGATTTCTACATTAACTTGAATATTGTTTGTTGTTTTGTTTTGTTTTCTAAACCAAGTCGCTCCTAGGTTCTTAAGGATAATTTTCCTCAGTCACACCACACAGCACACAAAATTTGACTGTAATGTTTAAATCTTACCGTCCAAGTTTGTACCTCAAAATGAGTTGTTTAAGGAAATGGACTAATTGACTTGCAAATACCTACCTCCAGACTTCAAAAGGAATGAACTCGTGACTTGCAGCCTTCATTTTTGTCAGTGTCTGAAATCGTTCAGACTGTCGCTAGTCCCAGTCCAGACTATTTTTATAAGAGACGTTTGCTAGAAAGGAACGCATTTTCACACACTTCCTACAAAGATCTAGATAAAATAAAAGCCAACCTTCAAAGAAACTTGAATATTTCTAGGTGTGATGCAACCAGCTCAACTTTTTGCATGATGCAATCAAAAAAGATATGTTTTTAAGATTCGTCGACTATGAGAATATGCTTGACAGATATTTTCATGTATTTTACACCAATGTGATTTTTGTAATATGTCTCAACCAGATTTATTTTAGACACTTCTTATGTAGAGTTGTTTTTTTTTTTTAGTGTTTTTTTGTTTTGTTTTGTTTTGTTTTATTGCTTTCTTTCCTAGTGAGTGTGCTGACTTTTTAACATGGTATTATCAACTGGGCCAGGAGGTAGCTTCTCATGACGGCTTGGGTCAGTATGGCTTTCGGTACGGAAGCCAAATGAAACTCATAATCATCTCTCTTCCAGCCGCTTCAGGGAGGTCATTTCAGAGCCCATATACCTCTCTGAGACTGGCAGATGGCTCACTGTTGGGAATCACCAAAGGAGCTATGGAGAGAATTAAAACTCAACCTTACTGTTAACTGTGCGTGAAATAAGTAAAGAAACAGTGGCTCGTAAAAAAGTCCCATTCCATATCCTCGGTTGGGCCCCTTCGAGACCTCATTGGCCACCTCAGAAAACTGAAGCAAGTTGCTCATATTGGCCAAACTCGGAGCACCGAGCGATTTTCACCTCCAATGAAGTTATCTTTTATTTCCTATACGTTGTACAATCAAAACACACTACTACCTCTTAAGCCCCAGTATACCTCATTTTTCATACTGAAAAAAAAAAAAAAGCTTGTGGCCAATGGAACAGTAAGAACATCATAAAATTTTTATATATATAGTTTATTTTTGTGGGAGATAAATTTTATAGGACTGTTCTTTGCTGTTGTTGGTCTCGGCTAAGTAAGACTGGACATTTAACTTTTCTACCATTTCTGCAAGTTTAGCTATGTTTGCAGGAGAAAAGTATCAAGACGTTTAACCGCAGTTGACTTTCTCCCCATTCCTCTGAGTGTCTTCTAACTTTATTCTTTGTTCTTCATGTAGAGTTGCTATCTATGATTGTACTTTGAATCGCTTGCTTGTTGAAATATTTCTTTAGTGGATTATCACTGTCTGTTCTACACAATAAACATAACAGCCTCTGTGATCCCCATGTGTTTTGGTTCCTACTCTTTGTCATAACTCCATTAAATGCATAATAAAGTTTGGTCAAAACAGGTCACGGAGAGAGACATTCACAAGTCATTTTGTCGCGCCCCTTCCCCCACATGTTGTGCCCCCACAATTCTACGTACACTGATGTCACTTTCTGAAGTATTGTACTTTTTAAATCAACTGCCCTGGTTTCACCTCTCACGGTCTGGCATTTAATCCTACAAATGACCTTAGAGTAAAGGTAAAGGAAGAATACACTGTGGTTCAAAACTAGAGAATTTCTACCAAAGGCTGGCATCTACCATGTTGGTAAGAGAAGTGGCTGAGGATATAAAAGTTATCTTTTGAGTAACATTTGCAGGAGAGCCAAATGGTTGGTGAGGAGTATAAGAAATGAAAGACACAGAGCTTCTCTGAATAGGAGTCTCTTATTTTCTTTTTTTTTTTTTAAAGATTTTATTTATTTATTTGACAGAGAGAGATCACAAGCAGGCAGAGAGAGAGGAGGAAGCAGGCTCCCTGCTGAACAGAGAACCCGATGTGGGGCTCGATCCCAGGACTCTGAGATCATGACCTGAGCCAAAGGCAGCAGCTTAACCCACTGAGCCACCCAGGTGCCCCGAGTCTCTTATTTTCTAAGAACCATAACCAGGGTCAGAATGATTCCATCAAGTTCCAGATCACCTTTACATCTCAACTGCTGATCGTGAATAAATCCAGGACTCTCCCAGGCAAAAATCTTCTGCTTTGGACTGCCACCCCCACTGTCACTACAACTCTTCATTTAGCTTCTTCAGTAGGACTTCCCCATATGAAAACATCTCCTGTTGGGGAATTCATTGTCAAATTCATTGACTCCTTCCGTCATTTATTTTCACAGCTGATATTCTGTGAGTGCCCCTTCAAAAGATCACCTCCTTGGAGAAAATTATGCAGGTACAGAGATCCAGGCAGCATGTGCAAAGAACTAAATATATTGCTTAGGCAACAAATTGTAAGAATTTGGGGGAAGGAAAGCCATTTCCTGCTGGAATGGATCATTAGGTTAGCCTATTAATAGACCAAATGTAGTTAATATAACCCATATTTAGTATCTTCATTTTTATTAACATAGAAAAGCACATAAGAAGAAATTACTTCTGGAAAATGAAAATACACCAACAGAGAATCTTTGACTTGAAAAAGGAAACAGTAAGAAAGGACACACATGCCATGCCCAGAAGAGGCTAAAATTTTTACCGTAGTGTAGACTTGATACTCACTAAATGATCTCTGAATTAGGTTCTCTTTTTCATTTTAGAAAAATTAAACGGTTGCTTTCACACAATAAGTAGTTCGCAGACAGAAGTTCTTATGTGAAGAAGCATTGTAAGTTCAAACCTAAATTCGAGGAGGGTGTCCCAAAAAATCAGCCAATGCTTTCAAATTGCGTTGGAGCCCCTAGTATGTCCCAAAGATTGTTTGGTGTAATAAAAGTAAAGGAGATTTCATCCCTGCCCATCAAGAGCCAGAACTCCTCACCAGGGAGCTGGACCCAAGGGGGAGGGGAGCTGTTACATAGAACCTTACTGAGTTACCCTGAAGGTGGTTGGAGGCATCCTGAACTCTCCACCAATACCAGAGAAGAACTGCAGGTCCTCTCCCAAAAGAGATTTTGTGTTACCAACCGAGGGATCCTGGGTTAGGAGGAGAGTAAGTCTCAGCCAGTGTAGCATTTTCATAGGTGGGAAGTGGGGAGGGGGGTGGTTTTTCAACAGAGCTAGGAGTACTCAACTCTTCGGTGAATTTAGGAATAGGAAGTGGTTTAGAAGTACGAGCAGTAATAAAAACAACTCAAGAATGAATGGCATTGCCGCCAGTGTGACATGATGGGAGCTCAGACCAGAGATTAGTGAATGAAATTTCAGAAAGGTAAAGTGATAAGAAGCTCAAGAGTGGGGAAGAATACAGAATGGGCATGCTTCTTATCAAGCACGATTGACCTAGGATGACTTTTGATTGAACAAGACAAATTCTCAGAACTAGGTATGGTCACCCTTGAGCCATCACTCTTCAGGTCTAGGAAATCTGGCCTAAAGGGGGAAGAGAAGTTGAAAAGAATCAAAATTCCTTGTGAAATATGGAATGCAGACGGGTAACATCCAGACAGTCAAAAGGCAACAACAGAGGTCTACACCCATAGTCTGAGTTTAGCCATCTGTGAAACCGGGCGGTCTGTGCTCTGCCTGAAGTGTGGGAAATGGCTGTGGATAGGACCCTCCGCCTGGCTCGCTGCTCCTCTCTCCCCATCCTCCTCATTCAGGGCTCAGCCAGCCACCCTCTGCCCTATTCTCATTCCGAGGGCCAGGTGTAGGTCCATGACCAATGCCCCACTGTGTATCCAGTTTGCAAACTGACCTTCTGCCCCCAAGCCAGATTCACAACCTTGATAACTCACCACCGCATCACTCGCCCAGTGTTGATGGAAGTATGGGGAAGGGATTAGGAAAGACCAAGCCCTTGCCTTCCTCCCACCAGCCTTCCCAGGGCCCTAATCCCTTCCCTGTACTTCCTTCAACACGGGGGCTGACTCCTTCTGACCTGCTCGTCCCACATCCTCCGTTCCTCTCATCTGATGACCTATTTTCTCACCTTTGGATTTCACCTGTTTTGTGGCTACCCTAATCCTAATTGAAGCATACACTCTGGGAAATGGGGGATAACAGCATTTGAAAACGCTCCTTCACCAGGACCTAGATGGTAAGGTGCCTAGTTTGGAAGAAACTTGCTGGGGTGGGGTGGCGGGGGGACAGAGGAATGGTAGCCACAATTCCAGCCCCGTCCTTGGCTGCCCTAGAGAGATGGGAGGAAGGACGAGCCCTATAAAGCATGGCCACAAGTTTCCCCGCAATCCTTGAGGTCTCAGAACCCCCAGGGTCCTCTCCAACCATATTACTGATTGGTGTTCGGTTTTGCTGGGCACTTCTGCCAGGTCTCCGAGGAACCTCAAAAGCCATGTAAGCCACAGCACTCCAGGATGGGCAGTTAACTTCAGTTAATATTGAAATTCAGGTAATTCGATCACCTTTCAAAAGCATGTGATGACTGATGCCCACAGACACCAGACAAGGCATCTCATGCGCCAGAGAGGCAACAGGTGGGACTCTGGAACTAGACTGCCTAGGTAAGAATCCTGGCTCTGCCGCTAACTAGCAGGGGACCTTGTGCAAACCACATAACGGTCCTGGGATTCGTCTGTTCATTTTTCAGTAGAAATAATAACCTCTGTCTAAGAAGGCTGTTAAGAGGATTAACTAAGTCAGTACATATGAAATGACTAAAAGCACTTGGCATGTAGAAGATGCCCCATAATGTTAGCTATTATTTCCTTTATCCTGCTTTTGGCCGCAGGGTGGGCTAAAAGCGAACATTTTTTCCCCTGGTTTCCATCATTATTTGATCTTTGGCACACAAGGGCTATCTAGACGTCGTGGGCAAAAAGGTGTCAGGGTTTTCAAACCCCATTTTGGTTGTACATTTCATGCATAGAAATCATTTATATATATATACATACTCCTTTCTCCCCACTGTGGCTTGCACTACATTTGATCTCACTTGATTTGCTTACTAAGGAATCACCCCTAAAAAATCAGCCAAATGCAAATTGCCCCCATTACAGCGCCACTCTCAGGGATCCCTGATGTCCCACAGCTTTGTTTGCTTAAGGGGATGCTCACTTTCTACCATTTCTGTCCAGCTGTCAGCCCTGGTCAATCCCGGCTCTTGTCTTTGGCCTCGGTTGAAAGTATCACAGTGTTGGGGGTACCGATCTTCTCAGTGGTCCCGGTGCATAGCTCCCAGCTCCTGATATAGCAAAGTCAGCTTTTCAGGGGATCACTGCAATGGCAGCATGCTCGCTCTCCGAGTCTTCACACCCATCCACCAGAGTTCCTTCGTCCCTCCACTGAACGTCTATCTCAACCCGACCACTTGTCCCATTTATCAATCCAAGAATATGCATCAGGAGAATGTGAGCTCCAACAGACTTAAGGGATTATCTAAACTGCAGCAAGCAAGCTGGCTGTAGAACCCAGAACATTCTTCAGGGCCACCAGAGTTTGAAGTCCCATTCCTTTATCTTTAGTTTAGTCACCAAATCTGTAGGCTCAACCAAGTTCCCTGTGGTCTTGTACTCTTAAATCAGGCACGCGGCAGGCTGATATATGGCCATTATTTATTACAATGGGATACATTTAGCCATAAAACAATTATGTTCAGCCTAATCCCCGGCTGATTTAATACTGTCGTGGAAAATAAAAGCCACAATTCGACCAGCTAATGAAAATGTGAAACTTTCACAAATCCACAGTTATTTTGCACTGCCTGTCCAATGACTGCAGAAGTCATCTTTGCAAAACCAAGATTTCCAAATACCTCTCAAATATGGCTGTTCTCTCTTCATTTCCACTGTCACTACTGCAAGCCAAGCCACCACCAATCTTGGGCGCTCTGACTGTGTAGTCGTGCCCCATTTCATTCTTTCTCTACCCACAGCAAGTGAAGGCTTTCTGAAAACACAAATCTAAGGCTGTCAGTAAAATTCAAAATCTCTCCTATGACCCAAATTGTAGCCCAGTCTAGCTCCTGCTTCCTTCTCTAGCCTGAGCTCTTACCAACCTCCCTCACTCTGTGTCCCGCCACTGGCCAGCCTTCCTAGGAGAGCTCAGAATGCACCAGTCTCTTCTCTGTAACCTTGAGCACTTTCTCAGGGGCTCTGGATATCCTCTGCCTGGAGTGCTTTCCCTTGTCTTGGTCCCTCTCACACCTTAGCAAACCTCCTCCTCATCCTTCCAGTCTCACTTTAAAATGTTCCTCCAGTCTATTTTCTCTGCCTGCCTCACTGCCTGCTCTCTCAACTGCGTGCAGCCAGCTCCTTCAGTGTACATTCTCTTGGAACATTCTAGACTTCTCCTGCTGGCAATCACTGCATTGATCTTTGTGTAATGCGCTGCTGGAACAACAGGAGGATTGCCTTGCCACCTCTGTGTCCCTACCACCTGGCACAGCAGCTGGCCACAGTCACCCCTCCAGAAAGTACTTGAATGAATGAACCATGCTTGGTCACCCCCGGGGCTGAGCAGATAGATTCTCCCTGCTGGCTCATCACATGGTCTTTTTCCAGATCTCTCCAGTCCTCTGGCACCTACTGACCTTCATTCAGGCCTCACTTTTCCTCCCTTAGGTAGGGCTCTGCACCCCAAGCCTCTCCCTGTTGCCTCCCCATCACCCCTTCAACACATCCAACAAAATCTTTCCTCTGCTGCATTTCTGTTGGTCCAACCTTCTGCCCACATGCTCATTTTGAAGAATCAACTAATTTTAAAAAATGAATTAACAACAGATATACACAGACACCCAGCACAAGTTCTCAGACATAGAAGGTAGATGAAGCAAATTATGGTTGCATCAAACTATTCAGCATCGATTTTATTTTCCTTTGCCAACAGCACACCTGCCCTTCCTTTTGGTTCAGGGACAAGCGCATTACCCATCGTAAACCCATGAGTCTTAATATCAGCACTTTTTTGGGACCAACTAGGAAGTGAGCCTTTCTCACTCTTGCAGAACTAAAGCTAGCAGGTTGCACGCCTCTAACTTCTAAGGGAAGGGTGGTAAGAGGAGAGGCATGTTGCCATCCATCCATGAAGCCAGCACGGACAAAAGTGGTGACAAGATTGGGAGACAGACCATGCATTGAAGACATTGCTTGACCCCCTGGATTCTATTGTGCTTGAAGGCTCACAAAGTTTCTTCTTTTCTTGAAGTATGTCAGAATTGGGTTTCTCTCACTTGCACCTAGAAGAATCCTGATTATGCTATGAGTTAGAGAATGAGCAGATGAATGAATGAGTTAGAGAATGAGCAGATGAATGAATGAGTTAGAGAATGAGTAGATGAATGAACATAGTGAAAGGCCCTTCAGAAGGCCTTCCTTCTAGTCTTGGTTCTACAGCTCTCAGAGTGAGACCATGGACAAAGCTCTGAGTTTCCGTTTCCTTATCTACAGACTAAGGAGAGTGTGATACTCAGATGTCCACAAAGCTTAACACAAAGGAATAAGCTCGAAGGGGAGTGAATCCAGAAGAAGGGTCTCTACAGGAAGCTAGTGCTAGATGGGGAGAAGGCTTCCTGCCTGTCCCACATCTCACGGGTGCACAACTTCCCATTATAGTTCCAGGTTAGAGACACAAGCAACTTCCTGGACTCATAATAGAACCTACTGGAGTTTGAAGCCAACAAATAGCAAAATAGTCACCTCAGAGTCAGTAGTAGTTCCATGAGAGAAACTGTCTACTTCACAGCTGCTGGAGATGATGCATACCTGTATATAGATCACTTTACAATAAAATTCTGGGGGATTTCTTAATTTTAAAATAGTATAAAAATACAATTAGTCATAATTAAGCAATAATAACCATTATTATAATAACTATTATAATTCAAGCCAGAGAGTAGTAGAGTAGAGTTAGTAAAGTAAGTGAATGAGGGGTGCCGGTGGATTCGGTTAGAAGAGCATATGACTCTTGATCTTGGGGTTGTGAGTTCAAGCCCCACATTGGGTGTAGAGATTACTAAATAAAAAATAAATAAATAAACTTAAAATAAAGTGAATGAAACATAGCTTATTATCACACTTGGATAAGTGAAAGATAGTGTGGCTGTTGTGGTCATAATGGACGACATGATAAAGATTTGTGACCAATGGGATGCCTGGGTGGCTCAGTCAGTTAAGTGTCTGCCTTTGGCTCAGGTCATGATCCCAGGGTCCTGGGGTCCAGCCCCAAATTGGGTTCCTTGCTCAGCAGGGAACCTGCTTCTCCCTCTTCCTCTTGTTCTCCCTGATTGTTCTCTCTCTCTGACAAATAAATAAATAAAATCATTTAAAAAAAACACATAAAGATTTGTGACCAACTCTGTTTCAACTTTTAACTCTATGTATCTCTGGAACATCATTTGAATCAAAGATTCATTTTGTTTAAAAGAAATACTTTTCTGAAAGAAGGAACAATTGCCATATAAAAATAGGCATTGAGGCAAAATCTAGTCTTCCCTATCAATGACAATTTTCCTATGATTATTGTCAATAGCATCCTGACTTATCTATTGTCTTTTAGAGTCACATAAACTGAAAATCCAGCATCGCACATAAGACACATAAACCATCACATAAGCCAAGTAGAATAATTCTTTCTTCTTACTGCTCCTTTGCAAGTCCAGAAGGCAGTTCCCCCCCAAAATGTTTTCCTTTGATTTGTCATTGCTTAGCCTGTCCCCTAACTTGCATCAAAAAATAAAATCTTGGGGCGCCTGGGTGGCTCAGTGGGTTAAGCCGCTGCCTTCGGCTCAGGTCATGATCTCAGGGTCCTGGGATCGAGCCCCGCATCGGGCTCTCTGCTCGGCAGGGAGCCTGCTTCCTCCTCTCCCTCTGCCTGCCTCTCTGCCTACTTGTGATCTCTGTCTGTCAAATAAATAAATAAAATCTTAAAAATAAAATAAAATAAAATAAAATAAAATAAAATAAAATAAAATAAAATCTTGCCCAACTTCGCAGTGATCACAGAATGACCACACCCCCTGAAACAATCATCTTCCCGCTAACCTTAGATTCGAATTTTAAAACCTTTAAAACCTTTAATGTTCTCTTTCAACTTTTTCATATCATTTGTGAGGGTGTTCAGCTCTGGCCCGAAGAAGAGCCATAGAAAAGAAGGAAGTAAGCCTGATGCTTCCAGCGCATCTCATGGCCCCAGCGAGGGGATGGGGGTTGGTGGGGGAGGGGCTGCACTGAAAACATTTCACTTCACATAACCCAGAACTCATGAGTGATGAGGCGAATTCAGTTTTCCACATGGCCTTCGCTAACGATTTTTGAAAAGCTCTGAAGAAGTAACTACTTTCTCTCACCTATTTGTCCAGCTGTGAGAAGAGGCTACGTGATAGCGTGAAGAGCAAACCGTTTTGCAAATATTTTACTTTCTTCTTTCACGGGACTGTACAATTACGTGGTGCATTCTCAATTGACTTAGGAAAGTACTGGAGAAAAAGAGTTGAGAAATACTCATTTCCTACGACGCATAGGAAAAATGCACAGCCTTCTGTCTCGTTTTCCTTTAGCTTTGGGATTGAAGCCAATGTTTTTAACTCATTAGCCTTTGACTTAGCAACTTTCAGCTCAGCTGTGCAGTTGTATAGCTAGTGAGTTTTGACGCATGCTCAGTCCACGGAGACTACGAAGGACCTGTACACAGGGACGGATGCTTTCATTCGTTCATTCGTTCATTCATTCCTTGGACCATTCATCCATCCCAGGAATGCTTACTGAATTCCAACTTAGTACCAGGGCACTCTGCCACGTCCGGAGCGAGCAAGACACAATAGTCCAGCGTCTGCATGCAGGGAGCCGCAGATCCAGCAGAGACCAAAAATAAATGATAGTGACAATGCAATATATGACACGAAATGTCAGAGGCATGCTCCGGAAGCATGGGGAGGTACGGGAGTCCCACTGAGGTTGTGTCATCGCCGAAAGAACCTCCTGCAGGGGGGAGGACATGTCTAAGCTGAAGCCCGAAATGGGGGAAGGAGTTGAGCCAAGCAAAAGGGAAAAGGGAAGGAGAGGGAGCTCCCAGCAGCTCCATAGCACAGTCTAAACACCAGAAACATCTAAATAAAAGAATCGTGCTAAAAAGGTTTTGACAACTAGCAATGTTAAATTTCACCTCTGGAATGACTGAGGAATGATTTGCAGTGGTGACTGGCTCCACGTGTTCCTCAAGGACCAATGCATGACAGCGCGGCTGAACACCCCGAGCCCAGCCGGGGGGAAGCGGATCAGCTGAGGCCCAGAGTCGACTTTGTCAGAAGTCATTTCATGTTGTGGAAATCTCATAAAATTCCTGCAACAAAGGCCACTTAGCCTCCAGATGAACAGACTTTCAGAGAAATGTGGAGTGGAGACAAGAGTGGCAGGAAAGTAAGCAGATGACACTGACAGATGTTTCCAGAAGAGCTTCTACACAATTTTCCCTTTACTTTCTACAGTTCCAGTTGCAACAAGTCCCGTGGGCAGGCGTGTTTGCGGGTCTACAAAGATTTCCCAGGGAATAAAAGCTTGATTTAAAAAATATTTGTGGGATGTTTTTTTCTTGCATTTTAAGGACGTGAGGAGGCATATCAAATTTGTATCTTTGTTATGAGGACTGATAAGCAGAATTTATTCAGCTGAGTTTAAGTTACTAAATATTTATATTTTTGGTTTGAGGGTAGGTTTTTTCCCTATTTTTAGGTGAAATCCAGATGTTTTCAATCCATACAAAATGACAACAGATATATAATACATTCTCCAATAATCCATCGTAAAGCCTAACACAATGCCTGGCATGTAATAAGTGCTCAATAAATTTTAGCTATTTTTATCATTGATATGACATATTTACATTAAATAAATTTTTTAAAAAGCTTTCTAAGGCATACACTCTTTTTTTTTTTTTTTTTTGAATAAAACAAACCATTCAGGCTCATGGTGAAAAAGCAAAAGGTTCACAAAAAACTTATGAACACCAACAGTGACTGCCTGTTCTCGATCCTGCTCGTCCATCCCAGCCCTGAGCGGCGGTTCAAGGCCTTTAACTCCATTAGCTGTGCCTGCAGGTGGTTGCCTCATATTTCTAAACTATGAGCTTTATTTACACATTTTTTTTAAGATTTTATTTATTTATTTGACAGAGAGAAATCACAAGTAAGCAGAGAGGCAGGCAGAGAGAGAGGAGGAAGCAGGCTCCCTGCTGAGCAGAAAGCCCGATGTGGGGCTCGAACCCAGGACCTGGGATCATGACCTGAGCCGAAGGCAGCGGCTTAACCCACTGAGCCACCCAGGCGCCCCTATTTACACATTTTTATTGATGAACCAATTTGAGGCATTATCCATTGATTTCTCTCCATGGCAGAGGGTACTCTAGATCTCAGGCATCGTTGACTTACATATTCACTCAACAAATAATTTACGGAAGACCTACTGTGTCAAGCACCAGCCAGACAATGAGGATGCTACCGTGAATAAAGCTGACAGAGCTCCTTGTCTGAGGGGTCTGACATTCCAGTGGGGAGAGAGAGTTTAGATGAACAAGTACAATATGTAGTAGGTCAGGTGGTTACAAGTTCAAGGGAGAAGAACTGAATAGGGAGGGAGAACACAGCACCGAGCAGAGAGGCTGCAGTTTAAAGAGGTTGATCAGGGAATGTTGCACTGAGAAGCTGATTATTTGAACAGACTCTAACCTTGGGAGATCTCCTTTTCTTTTCCTTGGATACTTTCTTCACCTTCATTTTCTCTCTTCTGTCTTTTCGGACACCCCGCCAGTCAGCTGTTGATCCTGCTGGTTTAATCCGTTACATAGCTAGGATTGTCTTTTATATATTCTTCTGCCTTTATCATTTTGTCTTGTTTTCTGGGAGATTTTCTTGATTTTTATCTTTTTAACTCTTCCTACACCAGGTATGTGGAGGTTGTTATTTTTCTCAGAGATTCTTTGGGTCTCCTGGGAAGTCACCTCTGACTTCTTGGCTCAGTATGGAAACAAGGCTATTGATATCTTATGTCCAAAGAAATGGAGGCAGTCAGCTGACTCATATTCTCTCCTTGTGTCAGCCCTATGCCTAAATAGCAACCACTACTCTGCCTGGCATTCCGAACGCTTAGTCCTTCTAGGAGTCCTCTGGGAAAATCTGATTTCCTTTGTCCCTGTCTCCCTCTGCGTGGAGTCAAAAAGGCAGCCTCCCCTCCTTTGCTAAATTTGCTAAATCTGTATTCCAGGATTGTGTAGAAATCTTTTATCTGCCATTGGCCCCAATTCCATTCTTTTTATCCTCGGGGATCCATACTTTTTTATGGCTTTACTAAGATTCTAATGGGGCCTAGAGATGAAGAGGAATTTAATGTGTTGGTTAATCTACCATCTGCAATCAGACAACTACGTACAATTTTTTAAAAGATTTTATTTATTTATTTGACAGAGAGAGACATCCCAAGTAGGCAGAGAGGCAGGAAGAGAGAGAGAGGGGGAAGCAGACTCCCCGCTGAGCAGAGAGCCTGATGTGGGGCTCGATCCCAGGGCCCTGAGATCATGACACGAGCTGAAGGCAGAGACTTAACCCACTGAGCCATCCAGGTGCCCCCATCTATGTATAATTTTTAAAAGCATCATTGATTGTTGTATTTCCCATCATATATGTACACATTTATCTCAAACATTTATTATACATACATACATGTAAGTATGTAAATATGTGTGTATACAAATATGCATATATGTATATAGGTATTTATATACGTGTGTGTGTGTGTGTGTGAGCACATGAGTATAATCTTTTTTCCATCATTCCACTCTCTGGGAGTTAAGACATATAAACTCAAGAAATATCATCAGTCTCAAAGACAAAGCTCTACACATTATGTTTCAAGGTGACAGGGCCTAGCCTCTTTTAAATCCTGCAAAAATGGCTAGACCGCAGATTTATTTTAGGAAGAAAGAAATGATCATAGAAGACACTAGAGAGAAATCCCCCCAAAAATGGGTTTAGATCCTGAAGGGTCATGTAAGCAAAGTTAGGAGGTTTGAAGTTTTTGAAGTTGTTCTAGGATCTATGGCAAACCACTGAATGAGTTGAACAGGAATGATGTCATCAGACTTATATTTCAGGAAAATCACTGACTCCAGTGGAAAGAAGTTAGTAGGGGTTAAAACAGATAAGGGCCCATCCGCAGACGATTGCAGTGATGCAAGCAAGAGATAACAGTGGCCTGAACAGAGGCAGGGGCAGCGGAGACCGACAGAAGTGGACCAAGGTGAGAGAGAGTGGGGAAGTAGAGTTGATGAGTCTTGATGTTTGTTAGAAATACGGGTGGACGTAGGATGAGGAGTCCAGGGTAATTCCTAGTTCTGACCTAGGCAGGTGCGTGCTGGTGCAAAGAAGGAACAGCAAGCAGGTGAAGGAGAAGCTGATGCAAGGAGAGAGAGGAAACGAGGACCCAGAAGCCAGCAAGGCAGGGCGCAGCCAGCCACAGACCTCAGCGTGGAAGGAAGAACCATCTCATCTGAACACAGATTGAGGCGCTGGTGGACATCTTCTGCAGGACCCTGCCCAGAAACGGGGATTTGGGGCTCAAAGTGAGAACAGGACTATTATTGGGGAGTTCACCAAAAAGATATCACATTTTCCAGAACTTACATCCAGTGACAGAGGAAGTTTACTCCTGCTGAGTAAATTTAAAGTTGCATTTTTGTTGCAGGCCGTGCATCGTGGTTTCAGTATGCTAATTACCGCTCTATAGGAGCTCTGTCCTGCCCAAACTGAAGATACACATCCTATCCAAGTACATATAAAACATTATTGCAATTGACAGACTAGGCTGCCAAGGATAGCTCGAAATTTTTCAAAAATTGGATGTCATAGAGATTACATTACTTTTTTTTTTTTAATTTTATGTATTTATTTGACATAAAGAGACAGCAAGAGAGGAAACACAGGCCAGGGGTCGGGGGCGGTGGGAGAGGAAAAGGCAGGCTTCCCGCCAAGCAGGGAGCCCGATTCGGGGCTCGATTCCAGGATGCTGGGATCATGACCTGAGCAGGAGGCAGACGCTTACCATCTGAGCCATCCAGGTGACCTGAGATTACATTACTTTATACATATCATCACCAAATGAGGTATCATTGACAACACAGAAAGTACCACCTATCAGAATTATGGGGTAGAGTTAAAATGATTCTTAGATATAAATTTATGCCCCAAATAGTTCTTTAAAAGAGTATTGAGGGGCGCCTGGGTGGCTCAGCGGGTTAAGCCGCTGCCTCCGGCTCAGGTCATGATCTCAGGGTCCTGGGATCGAGCCCCGCATCGGGCTCTCTGCTCAGCAGAGAACCTGCTTCCTCCTCCCTCTCTGCCTGCTTGTGATCTCTCTCTGTCAAATAAATAAATAAATAATCTTTAAAAAAAAAAAGAGTATTGAAATGAATAAGCATTTACTTCAAGAATATACATTAAGTCATTCAAAATAAAGTCTCATCTTTTTTTTTTTAACAAGAGACGTCACCAGGTATATTTACCCCAATAAAGAGAAATGGGATCATTAGGTAAATAAATAAACAAACACCTATTTGCTCCTAGTAAAATTTTTATCCACCAAGTAATAAAAATTTTGATTTTATTCACTCTGCCTTCTTTGTTTTTTTTTATGTCTGTATTGGCCTGAAACTTCAGCAAGTTCGTAGATACTTGGCTTTCATATATATATATATATATATATATATATATATATATATATAATGTACAGACAATATCCCCATGTATACACCATGTATATGATTCTCTGTGTGTATACATCATAGTCTAACTTGAACATTCTGCAGCTAAATAGAAAATAGCTCTGAGAAAAGCAAGATGAAGGGATGGAAAAGACCGCGGCCTGAGGTCAGTCTATTGTATTGTGCTACAGCAGACAAATGCACCAACACAGAGACATTAGTTATGATAATGACCTCAGGACCCCTTTCAGATAAACATCTCTTCTAGTTGACAAGGGAATAACTTTTGCTAGTGGCTTTTCTTCCTTATGCAACTGGGTGTGAGTGCACAGACAGACACATAAGTAAGTCTCACTCTTTTTGTCAAGTGCCATCCTTTTGGGCCATCAGAGAGGACTTCTTTCTAGGACTTGAGGTGTGCTGTTCACTCTTTTACACTTTTCCAAAGGGGAATAAGCAAGATCCATAAGGTTCAGTAGATGGAATAATGACCTCCCCTCTGAAAGACGTTCACATCCTAATCTACTAAATTTGTGACTGTGTTTTATTCCATGGGGAGGTAGAATTAATGCTGCGGATGGAACTAAGGTTGCTACTCAGTAGCTCTGGAGATGGGAAGAGTATTCTCCATTATACGGGTGGGCCCACTGTAATCATGCGGAGTCTTTAAAAAGAAAAGACGGAGAGAGGAGACTCAGTGTCAGAGTAATGCAGCATGAGAAAGACTTGACCTGTCATTTGCTGGTTTTGAAGATGGAGACAGAGCACACGCCAAGGAATGTAGGCAGCCTCTAGAAGCCAGAAAAGTGCAGGTTCTCCCCTAAGCCTTCAGGAGAAATGAAGAAATGAGGCCTTGTCAATGCCTTGATGTCAGCCCAGTGGGACCCATTTTGTTTTGGACTTCTGACCTCCAGAAACTGAAGAGATAAGTTTGTGCTGTTTTAAGCCACTGAGTTTATGGCAATTTGTTATAGTGCCAATAAGAAAATGATACCTAAGTGTACCTTCCAAGAGGAAAGACTGCCTGGCCATTGACTAGATTAATTTCTGAAAGTCTTTCTTTCCATCAACCCACAACAGCCTCAATATTAAACGATTGTGACTCCCACCTTTGCTACAGTTCCCTGGGATTTAGTCCTGGGACATGTCACCCCTTGCTCTTCCTTGCCCCTGTACTGTCATCCACACTCGTGGCTTCGGATGATATTTGTATACGTGGGTGATTAACAGGTTTGTATCTCTCACTGATTCCCCCCCCTCCAGAGCTCCACTCTAAAATATTTCCATTTGGATGTCACAAACTTAATGTGTCTGACACTGAACTCTTGATTTTCTACTCCCCACACTCCATGCTCACATCACCAGCCTGCCTTTCCCTAGACTTCCCCAATTGCTCATGACAGAAACTAGCTAAAAAACATGACACCTTTCCTCAACCTCCAGTCACCAAATCTCATCAAGTCTCTCACTCTCCACACTGCAACCAGAGTGATCTTTCAAAACATGAACAAGATGGTATCACTCCTCTGCTTAAAACCCTTTAGTGGCGTCCCCTTGTTTGCACAAGAAAATAAAAATCCTTGAACATGGCTTTAAAAACCCTGCATGGGGGCGCCTGGGTGGCTCAGTGGGTTAAGCCGCTGCCTTCGGCTCAGGTCATGATCTCAGGGTCCTGGGATCGAGTCCCACATCGGGCTCTCTGCTCAGCAGGGAGCCTGCTTCCCCCTCTCTCTCTGCCTGCCTCTCTGTCTACTTGTGATCTCTGTCTGTCAAATAAATAAATAAAAATCTTTAAAAAAAAACAAAAAAAACCCTGCATGGTTCTCCTCCATTCCTCCAAATCTACTCATACCAAATACTCCCTCACTGCTTCTGGAAAGCTGAGGCTACATCAACCTTCTTATAATTCCTTGAACATTCCAACCTCCTTCCACCTCGACGTCCTCATAAAGACTGTTCCTTCTGCCTAGAACATGTTTCTCCTAACTTTTCACATGACCCTTCATCCTTCAGGTTCCACCTTATCAGAGACATCTCCCCCAACTTAAAGTGGTTCTCTTAACATCCTGTTACTTTCTTCCATCGTTCTTACCCAAATCTCTAATTATACATGTACTTACTTGTTAACTTCTGTAACCTTGCAAGTCTGTAAGCTCCCTATAATCTCCTAATGTTCATCTGTATATCATTAGTCCCATGCGCAGTGCCTAACACATAGTAAGTATTCAGTAATGTTTGATGAAGGAATAAATTAATAAATTAATGATGAGTTTGAATAAAGTAAAGAGAATTTTAAAGATCTCTTATCCTACCTCCTTCAGACTATCTTGACCTCCAACTCCTACCTTCTCCAAGCAGTTCCTATGTTCTGAAACTTCTCTGCAATCCAAAGAATGTCTCTCCTTCACATTTTCACAGGGATCCTGCCCTCTTCTGGCCACTGTGGGAACCAATTCTCTTTTAATGGATCCTTAAGAACTAATTTAATTTCCCCTCTCCGAATTTTTATCTTAATCAGCAAGTTCTGGACAAAGAGCTTGCCCCAAAACAAAGACTCCAAATCCATTTCTATTTGGTAATGCATATAAATCAAGTCAATTACCAAACTCTTGAGTGATGAACCCATAAATATAAACATGCCAGTCTTCATTTGTTAATTCAACACCTATTTATTAACCACTTTGGTTGAGACCTAAGATTTTTCAAGGAGCTCCAGATCCAGTGGGAGAGAAAGATATGGTAGGTAAAAGAATGAAACTCTCACCTCTGTAGACAACTTCCAATCTCAACTTCCTTCGTCCAAATCACTGAGAAGGAAGATGATCCCTGGGCTCTAAATTTAATCAGCAACTATATTATGGCACACCACTTAGATCCTATGATATTTAGTCATGCCTAAATTAGGGGTAGGATCAGAGAAAAGAACTAATGGCATTCTGTAAGACTTCAGGAGTATGTTTAGGAAACCTAGGCTTAGCCGACACTGTCTTTGAGAATCATTCGTGCTTAAATGTGTGTGATCCTAAAATTGATTGCTGGACAAGGGGAACCAGTTGTTGGACAAGATGTCTGCAACTCCCCCTAGTAGGAAGACCTGAAAAAACCAGTCAGGATTTAGAATATGCATACACACCTTGGGCTACGAGGCACTTGGTATGCCAGAGGTTACCTCAGATTGGCCTGCTGGAGCCATCATTCTTCCTCATGTCATCTTCACCCTTAGGAGTTTCCCCCATGAGAGTTTAGGAAGAAGAGGCACATTTTTTAGAGAGGCACCCATGTGAGGACAGGGGTGTGGAATATCCATAAGGGAACACCCTGTGAATTGTTCAACTTCTTGGATGAGCTTCTCTTAGACTACGGGAAATGTCAAAATGTATCGTTGTAGATATTTATCTTTTTATTATATAATTATTATGTTATGTTATTAACATAGTAATAAAAACACTAATATATTGTGTCATGTTATTACTATAATCCCCCATTCAGTAATTCTCTTTAAAGGCACCAAACCTTCAGTAAAATCTCACTTGTCTGTACATCCATGTAGAATGTAGAGACAAATACAGAACTAATACAGTATAAAAATATTTGTCAGAATCTTTTGGTTGCTGAAAATCAAATGGGCCCAAGTAAAAATAATGAATTCACGGGATCTTTGAACTGAAAATCGGAGTGTTCTGTATTCAAGAATTCTGTAAATTCTATACAAAATTCTATATTCAAGAATCTCTCTTTTCTTCTTTCAGTGCTATTTTTCCCCATGTTGTCTTTATTTTTTAAACCGTGTCTCCCATAGATTGGTGGAATGGCCACTCATGGCTCCAATTTAGCAACCCCAACAGAGTCAGAACTTCTGTTTGCAAAATGTTTCAGTAACGGTACTAGGCAGATACTTCCTTCCTTCACGGGTCTAACCCCAGAGTAATCATTGTGGCCAGGCATGTCCAAACCTGGGTAAAATGTCCATCTCCAGATCCAGGAGGGTAAGTTAGTTCTTTGAAATACATAGACGAAGTCTAAAATGACAAATCTGGATGACAGACACAGAACATTAAAAAAATAGATATGTAAAATTCTATCAAGGATTAATACATCTTCTAAATAAAAGCATAGCTGAGTAAAGGAACAGAGGAGGACAAGGTTTGCCTTTTAGAAAAAGCCAGCAGGGAATGAGGTGTAGGAGAGTTCCGGATATGGGGAATGACAAAGGGAAGGCTCTGAGGGTGGCTGGTGCTGAAAGCATCTGACAGACAGTATAAGGCCCATGCGGCTGGAGCACAGAAAGCCAGGAGGAAATGGTAAGAGATGAAGAAAAAGAGGGAGACAGGATATAAATTAGGAACAGCCTAGTACACTGTGGAAATGGAGAGTTTCTAAACTCTAAACATGACAGGAGAGTATTGAAGTAATTTGAGCACAAGATTGACATGACGTTTCTTACGTTCTAGAAGGATGATTACCTGCTATTATGGAGTTTAGGGGGCATCAGGGGAGGGCAAGAGAGGAAACAGAAGAGTTAGGAGGCCCAGGGCACCAAGAGGAGATGAAAGGTAATGGCGGTGGCTTGGGCTGCAGCGGTGGTGGTGGAACCTGGATACCTGGTCAGATTCAAGAACGATCTTCAAAGTTCATGACAACAGGATTAGGAGATGGATTTCATAGAAGATGAGAGAGAGAGAGAGAGAAAGAAAGGGAGGGAGGAAGAGAGAGAAAGTAGGGAGGGAGGGAGGAAGGAAGTAAAGAAAGAAAGAGAGAGAAAGGAAGGAAGGAGGGAGGAGAGAAGGAAGGAACAAACAAATGAAGGGAAGGAAGAAAGAAAGAGGTCCAGGGTGATTTCAAGGTTTCATGCTAGAGGAATTAAGGGTTCCATCTAAGTAACAATATGTAAAAAAATAATGGCAGCTCCAGGTGCCTGGGTGGCTCAGTCCGTTGAGCGTCTGACTCTTGGTTTCAGCTCAGGTGGTGATCTCAGGACTGTGAGATCAAGCCCCACACTGGGCTCCGTGCTCAGCGGGAGTCTGCTTGAGAGTCTCTCTCTCTCCACCCTCCTCCGCCTCTTCCCCTGCTCATGCACTCTCTCGCTCTCTCTCCCAAATAAATATATGTCTTTAAAAAAAATAATGGAGCATGTCACAACACACATTCACACATCCACACACATTTTATTAAAAAGCTCATGGCCTCTGTGACTTAGGATCTGGACTCAGTGCCTGCACATGTCTGGTAATCCTAAACATCGCTCTTAAGACTAACATCCTTCAGGCCCCCAGGGGTGCACTTCTCTCCAATTTCTTGTCCCATATCCTTGAGCTGTAAGCATATGAGTGTCCTGAAGGTATACAGATTTTGTCATTCCCAAGGCTGAAAAGGAACCCCTGCTTTCATCTGGGAGACGCTGGGAAGAGGACCTGAGCAATGCATGTGCTCAGGTAACAGAGATTGACAAATGAAGTTGTCGCATCTTCCCTCTTGCATGGAGAGTGTCATTTCCCAGCAGTACTGAGGATCAGTTTTCCTACTTCTCTTGATATTCCGATTTGTGGCCAGGGAGATATTCTTCCGTTGCTCATTTTTCAACACTGTCATACATGGCTTCTGAAGAAAACGATTTGCAACATTTTAAAAACTCAGATCACTCTTAAATGTATATCTAATTAATGCATGAGATAGACTACTGATTATTTATACCGGTAATTAGATGCCCACTGAGCACTAGATCTTTCAGTACTGTAACTTTTTTTTTTAAAGATTTTATTTATCTATTTGACAGAGAGAGAGAGAGAGATCACAAGTAGGCAGAGAGGCAGGCAGAGAGAGAGAGGGGGAAGCAGGCTCCCCGCTGAGCAGAGAGCCCGATGTGGGGCTTGATCCCAGGACCCTGAGATCATGACCTGAGCTGAAGGCAGAGGCTTAACCCACTGAGGCACCCAGGTGCTTTTTATAAAAGTACTTTTACTTTTATAAAAATATTTAGTAAGATTTAATTAACTTTTCAAAATAATAAATTTAAATATATGAAAGTTAGGAGAAGAAGGCAGAGCCCTGCAAAGATAAGCCTTGGACTTTACAGTCATCAGCTTCATTTCCTCATCCATAGTCAATGCATCATGGGTATCTCAGTACCAATACATTGGTATGAACATTTTCAGGAGATGGGATAATTTTATGTTAATAATTTTTATTTAAACTACTGATATGCATTAATTTTCATATGTATTCATATGTATTTCATATGTATTTTACCTTCTAATTTTGTAATCAATTGGAAATATTCAATTTTGTATCTGCTAAATACATTCTACTGTTTAATCTTTTAGATCATAACTGCCAAATGAAATGAATATCTTTATTATAATATAATAAGTGATTTTGCTAAAGTCAAGAAAAATCTATTTTGTAGAATAACTATATAAAATTATACAAAATAATATATAATAGTAGTGAATTCTGTATATCTTTCTTATAACTCATCCAAATAAATTAAATTAAACAATGTTTATAAATTAAACCTATAAATTAAAGAATGTTTCTAAATTAAAGAATATTTAATGATTGATAAATTTAATTCAATCATCTTCAATATTTTGCCAACTTCCAATCTTTAAAAATAATATTTTCTCATAGTTGTTATTCTGTTATTATGATGATATATTTGACAAGGGAGGAAGAGAGAACATATTTTATTTTATTGATTAGCTTGACTTATAACTCTTAAACATTTGGTCATTTGGTATGCAGGCCTCCATTCATGCTCTTGCCTGGGTCTTATAAATGTCAGGGCAGCCTTATTCAAAACACCAAGAGAACACCAAGAAGAGTATGATTAACTCCCAGAGGTCAGAGAATGTTCCACTGGGGAGACATATACCAGGGATAGTTAGGAGCTCATCAGGCAAAGTTAAAAGGGCATCTAGAGAGTGGGAACAGCACATGCAAAGCCGAGCAATCATGTATTGTGAAATGCAGTTAGCTTGACATGGTTGGACATAGAGCTATGTGAGGGTAAGGGAATGGTTGGACATGAGCTAGAATAGAACCCAGGGAAAAACATCTAGAACTGATACACATATCTTTTGTTGGCACTCATCATCTACTGCTCTTATATTTTATTTTATATTATTAGCTTTTATTTATTTATTTGAGAGAGAGAGAGCACAAGCAGGGGTAGGAGCAGAGAGATAGGGAGAGGGAGAAGGAGGCTGCCAACTGAGCGGGGAGTCGATGCAGGATTTGATCCCAGGACCCCCAAGATCATGACCTGAGCTGAAGGCAGATGCTTAACCGACTGAGCCACCCAGGCACTCCTCATCTACAGCTTTTATTCATTTAGAAATATCTTTCTGAGTACTCACTCAGGCTAGATGCATCAGACACCAGGCTAGATGCTGGAGGTATAACTACAAACCAGGCACCATTTCTGCTCTCTGGGAGTCTAAGTACTGAAAGTCCAGTGGGGCAAGGTGTTCTGTAAGTCACTGTGCAGGTAGGAAGCTTTTGTGTCTTAGGAAGCACCTGGAGTGAGGGATCCTGGTACACATATCTTTGCAAGCCTACCCAGCCAGGGATCTGAAACCAAATAAATACTCCATGAGTATTTGCTGAATTGAAGTGAAAAAAACTTGCTGCTAGGATATTTGAATTTATTCTTAAGGATACATTGCAGAAAGCACATTTGTGAACTATTTCCCAAGGTTTCAAGTCTGAGGGATGTTTGCAATCCATTGGCTAATGAGAAATGCTGTAACTGAGTCAAAGATTTACAAACAATAAAATATTATAAACGTTAAAATAATAAGTTATTATTACCAATAATAGCTGCCATCTTCCAACCACTTAGTATATGCTGATCTCTGTGCTAAGTGCTGTGCATGAATGATCTCTATGACTTCTTCATTCTTATGCCAACCCTATGACATAGATGGAGATACTGATGGGCAGCAAAATGAATTAACCTGCCCTGATACAACTAATTAGTAACAGACTAGAAGTTCGAACCCAGATCTGCCTGTATCCAGAGAGACTTGGAACGTGTCCCTTAACATACACACACACGCACACACACACACACGCGCGCGCGCGTATACAGACAGTGCTTTTAAAATAGTCCAAAGAGCTGTGATCGCCCTCAAAATGCACCGCCTTGTGGTTTTCTTCTCTCTTGGTGATTTTGTAAGATTTGGACAATGGCCACATCTATATGATAAACAGATGGAGTGTGGACCCTTTCCATCTGGCCCATCTCTAAAACAAGCTCAACTCAATGGACTGGTCCTGGGGTTTCTGTGGTGAGTGAAAGGATCCTCTAGCCAATATGGAAACATAGTCACTCAATTGATAGAGCTAGGAGACAAGGTTTCATTTGTGGGGTTCCTAAGTCCTGTTAATGAGAATCTATTGCCTTGTCAAGGAACCTGTTGAGAGACACAAGTTTTTGGTTTTTTGTTTTTTTGGGGTTTTTTTGTTTGTTTGGTTGGTTTTTTTGGGGGGGGTTTGTTTTTTAATTAGAAGCATTTGCTTCTATCAAAAATGTTTAAAAGAATGTAAAAACTAAGAGAGGGGAAAGAATTACTTCTCACGTTACAAAAGCTTGATGAAGCTCTACAGATGAATCTTCGTTTCTAAGAGCCAGAAGATGATTGGTGAGTTTATTGAAGAAAGATAAAGAGGTGGGCCACCATGTGCAGCTGTGAGAGTTTTTCACTGCATAAGGATTCCTGTTAGAGGTGGTGAGACTAAACTTTAGCAAGCACTCTGTTTGCCAAATCAAGCACACTTGTGCAGGCTGTGTCCACCTAGGAGAAGAACTTCAAATCTGTGTAAATTTACCAAATGTACTGGTGGCAGCCCTGCTTTAGCTTCCTTCCATTTCAAGGGTGTTAGTGGTGACACCAGGTGTTCATCGCCACTCTTCCAAATCCCTCCCACAATGTGAAGCATTTGAGAAACCATATGGTTTAGGAGACTCTAGCTCTGAGCTACTGACCCAATTCTATAGCCATTAGCTACATGAAGCTCTTGAGCATTTGGAATCTGGCTAATACAAACTGACATGTTCCAGGGGCGCCTGGGTGGCTCAGTTAGTAAAGCGTCTGCCTTCGGCTTAGGTCATGATCTCAGGGTCCTGGGATCGAGCCCTACATCGGGCTCCCTGCTCAGCGGGGCACCTGCTTCTCCATCTCCTTCCACCCCTCCGCCTGCTTGTACTCTCTCTCTCTCTCTCTGTGTCAAATAAACAAATAAAATCTTAAAAAAAAAATTGACATGTTCCGTTAAGGTAAAATACACCTCATATTTTGAAAACTTAGTATGGAAAAGAGTGTAAAATATTCATTAATAATTTTTATACTGATTATGTGTTAAAAATCACAATAATTAACATATTGAGTTAGAAATAATATATTATTAAAATTAATTTCATTTGTTTCTTTTTACTTTTTAAATGTGGCTATAAGGAATTTCAAAATTACATGTTTGGCGTGAGGGGGTGGTGCCAGCTGGTGGTGTAGGACCTCACCTCCTCCTATGGACACAAGCCTATAATACCTATGGAATAATTCCCATTGAAAAAGAACAAAAAACTAGCTGGACAGTTGCCTCTGCAAGGGATAAAAGGGCCACACTGAGATGGACAGGAGAGGCAAAGATGTGGTCCTACCAACCCCCCTTCCCCACCCCAGTACAGCAATCCACAATAGGGAAGGATCTCACAGACCCAGAGCTTCTCCCTGAGAAGTGAAGGGTTTTTGCTCCACATCAGTCACCCCAACCCTTAGAAACTGTACTAGACAAAGCCCCCAAAACATCTGTCTGTAGAAACCAACAGATCTTACATCCAGAGGATCCAGGAACTGGGGTGATTTGAAGCACTTCTGAGAGGATTGCCTGTGGACTCCATCATCCTGGGAACCAGCACAAAGGCAGCAGATTGAGAGATAAGGGGATTCTATGTGAAGGTGATTCATTTGTTAGTCTTTAAGTACCTGCTGGATGGGGCAGAAATCAGTTGGGATTTTCCTCAGGAATAGAGGTGCTAGTGAGTGCCTTCCCTCCCAACTTTGCTAGCACAAGCAGGCACGTATGGACACAAACTCGCTAGAGCCAAACGCATGCCCCACTCCCAATACTCTTCCCCAGCATCATTAAAGCATGGGCCTGCCCAGCCCCTGGTACTGTTTCCTGGCTTTGTTAAAACCACAGTCACACCCTCTCCTACCCCAACACTCTCCAGCAGCTGAAGCCAGTGGATAACCTCAGAGCAGACAGGGAATGCCCCTTGATCACATGGCTCTGATGGCCAAAGGGTCTTGTGTTCCTGGCTCCAGAGACTGTAACAATCAGAAAGTTCTGGGAAGGATACCATATCCAGAGCACCACACAGATGGGAGGCTAACATACACCTCCAGTCTTCAAGTGAAAAGGGCCCGTTTTGTCCTGGAGCTTCAGCTTGAGGGATAAGCTTCAAGTTTGCCAAACATATAAAGGCTACATAGGGGCTTTCAGAGAACATAGGCAGGGAGATACCATCTAGTAGCTTGCTACAACTTCCCAGAGGAGCCCCAATTCTTGCAACATTCACCCAAGAGATGCCTCCAGATCGCTTAGTCTGAAGGTCAGCAGGGTCTACAATGGCAGTCCCATAGGACTGTATATATTGGGATACTTTAGAAGTTTCTGCCTGAGGATCTGTCTGGCAGCCTGAACCCAGGTGCTGACTGAGATCTCTCCCTTCGCAACACTGACAAGTCCTGGCAGACCTGCCACCACTGGGACCTATCAAGAATAAATAAAGCTAAAAATACAGAGGCAGCACAAATGAATGGGTAAAGAAGTTGTGGTATGTGTGTGTGTCTGCACGCACGTGCACATGTGTGTATATATTACTTAGCCATAAAAAAGAATAAAATCTAAAATCTTGCCATCCGCAACAACGTGGTTGTTGGAAGTATAATATTAAAGCAAAATAAGTCAGTCAGAGAAAGAAATACCATATGATTTCACTTGTATGTGGAATTTAAGAAACAAAACAAAAAAAAAAAAAGGAGAAAAAAGAGAGAGACAAACAAAAAAAAACAAAACCAGAATCTTAATTATAGGAAACAAACTTATGATTACCAGAGGGCAGGTGGTTAGGAGGAAGGGTGACATAGGTGAAGAAGATTAAGAGTACATTTACCTTGATGAGCACTGAGTAATGTATAGAATTGCTGAATCACTGTATTGTACACCTGAAATTAATATAACACTGTATGTTAATTATACTAGAATTAAAATTTTAAAAAAAGAATAGATCAGACTATTTAAACAATCACAAACATTTGAGAGAAGACTAAGAGCTAGGGCAAGGTTGAACAAGAGGGATCATAACCTAACCACTTCTTTAAGACTGAGAAAGGTAGGTGCTTCATCTCATATACAGAGAGGCAAATGAACACGGAGAATCAAGCAAGATGAAAAAGCAAAGGAATATGTTCCAAATGCAAGAATAAGAAAAACCTAAGAAAAAGACCTTAGTGAAACAGAGATAAATAATCTACTTAATAAAGATTTCAAACTATTGGTCATAAAGTTGCTCACCAAACTTGGGAAAAGAATAAATGAACACAATAGGAACTTCAAGAAGATAGAAAATACAAGAAAATCTCAGCACTGAAAAATATAATAACTGCACTCAAAAATACACTAGAGGGAATCGAGACCAGATTAAATGAAACAGAAGAATGGACTAGTGACTTGAAAAACAGGGCAGTAGTCTTCACCCATTCAGAATAGCAAAAGGAAAAATGAATTTTACATAGTAAAGATAGCTGAAGAGACCTATGGGACAACAACAAGAAGACTAACATTTACATTATAAGAGCCCCTGGAGAAGAGAGAGGGAAAGTAGTAGAAAAATTATTTATGGGAATTATGACTGAAAACTTCCTTAATCTGGGGAAGGAAACAGACTTCCAGGTCCATGAAACACAGAGAGTTCCAAATAATATGAACCCAAAAAGATTCACACCAAAAAACATTATAAATTAAATGTCAAAAGTTAGAGATAAAAAATCTTAAAAGCAGGGGCGCCTGGGTGGCTCAGTGGGTTAAAGCCTCTGCCTTCGGCTCAGGTCATGATCCCAGGGTCCTGGGATCGAGCCCTGCATCGGGCTCTCTGCTCAGCGGGGAGCCTGCTTCCTTCTCTCTCTCTCTCTGCCTGCCTCTCTGCTTACTTGTGATCTCTGTCTGTCAAATAAATAAATAAAAATCTTTAAAAAAAAAATCTTAAAAGCAGCAAGAAAAACAATTCCTTAAGGCTATGAGATGATTTTTCAGTAGAAACTCTGCAGACCAAAAGGCAGTGGGATTATATAGTCAAAGTGCTGAAAAAAAGAACTGCCAACCACAAATACTCTACCCAGCTAGGCTAAAATTCAGAATTGAAGGGGAAATAAAAGTTTTCCAGAAAGGCAAAAGCTAAAGGAGTTCATCACCACTAAACCTTATATGAAATGTTAAAGGAACTTCTTTAAGCTGAAAAGGAAAAGCATTAATAACAAGAAAACATATGAAAGCAAAAATCTTGCTGGTAAAGGTGAATATGTAGTAAGGGTAGTGGATTAACCACTTATAAAGCTAATATGAAGGCTAAAGCACTAAAATTATAATTACAATAATCCATTAAGGGATACACAATATAAAAAGATGTAAAATGTGACATCAAAACCATAAAATGTGGGTTGGGGGAGTAAATATTTTTTTTCAGAATAAGTTCAAGTTTAAGTTGCTTCCAACTTAAAATAGACTGGTATGTACATAGGCTGTTATATATGAAACTTATGGTAACCATAAAAGAACCTACAGTAGATACATGAAAGATAACAAGAAAGAAATAAAAAAATAGTACTAAAGAAACATCAAACCACAAGAGAAGTGAGCAAGAGACCAAGAAAGAAACAGAGAGGAACTATGAAACAGCCAGAAAACAGTGAACAAAATGGAAATAAGTACATGCCTTTGGATAATTACTTTAAATGTAAATGGACTAAATTCTCCAATTAAGAGACATACTGTGGTGGAATGGATTATAAAACAAGACTCAACTATATGTTGCTACAAGAGACTTACTTCATATCTAAGACACACAGACTGATCTTAAGGGTTGGAAAAAAGATTATCCATGCAAATGGAAACAAAGAAACAAGAAAGCTGGGGTAGCTATACTTATATCAGAAAAAATATACTTTACTTTTTAACTTTTTTTTATTGTACTACTGCTACAACATTGTTTCCATAATGTGGAAAAATATCCTTTAAAATAAAGACTGTAATAAAAGAAAAAGAAGGACATTACATAATGATAAAAGAGTCAATATAACAGATGATATAGCATTTGTAAATATTTACACACCAACATAGAAACACCTGAATATATAAAGCAGATATTAATAGACTTAGAGGGACAAATTGACAGCAATACAATAGTAGTAAGGAATTTTAATATCCCACTTACTGCAATGGGTAGATCATCCAGAAAGAAAATCAATAAGGAAACATCAGCCTTAAATGATACATTAGACCAGATGAACTTAATAGCTATATACAGAACATTCCATCCAAAAGCAGTGGAACATACCTTCTTCTCAAGTGCACATGTAATATTCTCCAGGACAGATCAAATATTAGGTCACAAAACAAATCTCAATAAATTTAAGAAGTTTGAAATGATATCAAGCATCTTTTCTGACCACAATGGCATGAAACTAGAAATCAATTATAAGAAAAAAAGCAGAAAAAAAAACCTGTTTTTTAAGTTTAGTTTAGGTTAGTTTAGTTTAAACAACACACTACTAAGCAACCAGTGGGTCAATGGAGAAATCAGAGAGGAAATAAAAATTACTTTGAGATGAATGAAAATGGAAACACAATAACCCAAAGTCTATGGGATTCAGAAAAAGCAGTTCTAAGGGGGAAGTTCATGGCAAGACAGGCCTACCTCAAGAAACAAGAAAAATCTCAAATAAATAACTTAATTTCACACACACACAAAAAAGAGTTAGAAAAAGAAAAATGAAGCCCAAAGTTAGTAGAAGGAAGGAAATACTAAATATCAGAGAGGAATAAATTAAATAGAAACTAAAAAATAAAAAGATCAATGAAACTAAAAGCTCATTCTTTGAGAGAATAAACAAAATTGACAAACCTTTACCCAGACTCACCAAGAAAAAGATAGAGAAGGTTCAAATAAGTAAAATCAGAAATTAAAGAGAAGTTACAACTGACACCACAGAAATTTATATAAAAGATCATAAGAGACTACTATGAACAATTATATGTCAACAAGCTGGACAGCATAGAAGAAATTAATAACTTCCTTGAAATATATTATCTTTCAAGACTGAATTATGAAGAAATAGAAAATCTGAATAGACCAATTGCTAGTAGGATGATTCAATCAATAATCAAAAACTTCCCAAAAAAAGAAAGTGCAGTACCAGATGGCTGCAATGGTAAATTCTGCCAAACATTAAAAAATAAATAAATAAAAATTAATACCTATACTTTCAGAAAATTGGAGAAGAAGGAGCTCTTCTAAGTTCATTTGACAAGGCCAGCATTACCCCGATACCAAAACCAGACAAGGACACTACCAAAAAAAAAGAAAGTTATAGATGATTAAGATAGATGCAAAACTCCTCAACAAAATATTAACAAACTGAATTCAGCAATACATTAAAAGGATCATACACCCTGATAAAGGTGAACTTAATTCAGGGATGTTCAACATTCACAAATCAATCAACATGATATACCACATTAACAAGATGGAGGATAAAAATTATGTGATTATCTCAACAGACACAGGAAAAACATTTGACAAAATTCAACATCCATTTATGATAAAAAATCTCTTAACAGAGTGCAGAAAGAAGGAACATACCTCAACATAATAGAGGTCATATATGACAAGCCCACTGTTAACATCATACTCAGCCATAAAAAGCTAAAATTCTTTTTCTTTAAGATATGGAACAAGGAAAGGATGCCCACTCTTACCACTTTTATTTGTCATAATACTGGAATTAGGCAAGAAAAAGAAATAAAAGGCATCCAAACAGGAAAGGAAGAAGTAAAACTGTCACTATTTGCAGATGATAAAATTCAACATAGAGAAAACCCTAAAGACTCCATTAAAAACACTTGGAATTAATACATAAATTCAGTAAAGTTACAGGATACAAACTCAGTATACAGAAATCTATGACATTTCCATTAAGAAAAAGGGAAATTAATGAAACGATCTTGGGGTATCTGGGTGGCTCAGTCGGTTAAGCCTCTCCCTTTGGCTCAGGTTATGATCTCGGGGTCCTGGGATCAAGCCCTACATAAGACCCCCTTCTCAGTGAGGACCTTGCTTTTCCCCTCTTCCCTACTGCTCCCGTACTTATCCTTGTTCTCTCTCTGTCAAATAAATAAAATCTTTTAAAAAAAATATATCATTTACAATGATATCAAAAAGAATAAAATAACTGTGAGCAGTTTTTTTCTATGCTACCTGGGAATAAATTTAACCAAGCCTATGAAAACTCTTTGATACTGAAGAAACTGAAGAAAACACAAGTAAATAGAAAGATATTCTCTGCTAATGGATTGGAAGAATTAATGTTGTTTTGTTTTAAAGATTTTATTTATTTATTTGACAGAGAGAGAGATCACAAGTAGGCAGAGAGGCAGGCAGAGAGAGAGGGAGGTAGCTGGCTCCCTGCTGAGCAGAAAGCCCGAAACGGGGCTCGATCCGTTTAAGGGTATTGTGCTAAATGAAATCAGCCAGAGAGACAAATGCCATATGATTTCACTTACATGTAGAATCTAAAAAAAAAAAAAAAAAAAATCCAAATGAACAAACAAAACAAAACTCATAGATAATGAGAACAGATTAGTGGTTATCAGAGGGGAAGAGTTTTAGGGGGTGGGCCAAAATGGTGACGAGGGTCAATTGTATGGTGAGGATGATAACTAGAGTTATGACAATGATCGCTTTATAAAATGCAAATATCAAATGATAGTGTTGTTCACCTGGAGCTGATATAATGTGGTATACTAAGCTTATCTCCATAAATACAATAATAAAATATGTGGCCTGTGTTATATTTCCGCTAGATAGAGCTGTTGTAGAGCCAGTCAGAGAAGACTTAAATACCCTCCTATCCACTTATGAGCTCTGATTCTTTGGGCAAGGTCTTTAATCACTTCTTTCATATAAAAATGAATTTATCAAACAAAAAGCAGAAAGAGATGTATAAATGCAGAGAACAAACTGATGGTTGCCAGAAGGGAAAAGGGCAGGGAAATGGGCAAAATGGGCAAAGGGGAGTGGGAGACCCAGTTTTCCAATTATGCAATGAGGAAGCCACGGGAATAAAAGGTGCGGCATGAGGGATACAGTCAATGAGGCTGAATGGCAATTTATGGGAACAGACGGCAGCTCCACTTGTGGTGAGCATAGGATAATGTATAAACTTACTGAATCCCTATATTGTACACCTGAAACTAATGTAACATTTTGTGTCAACTCTACTCAAATTACAAGTAATAATAACAAAAATGAGCTTATAATTTCAGAGAGTTAATTCTGATGATTAAGCCTTCCTGAAGCAGATGGGTATTCCCAGCTTCCAAAACACCGGTTGAAGTTTCATCCCAGAATCAAGCCAGAGCTTCCAGCCAGGGAAAGAGACCTTGAAAAGGACCTTGCCTTTGAGCATCATTTTCACTTTTCAGAAATCCTGCCTTTGCTTCCAAGAAGCCTGCTAACACCAAGGAATCATTCTTGCTGTCATTGTCCAGTGCCACCTGCCTGCACAACACTGCACCCAGGATCCTGGATAACAAGGCCCTAGGGGCCAAGATGCAGACCTCCACCCTTCACCAGGGTCCCTACGCCTAGGTTATGTGTTTCCATCAGCACTAGTCATCGCACCATAAGTATACTTTACTTTTCCTCTGCCAGGAGACTAAAAACAAAAAAAAATCCAACTATTCCTCAACCATAATACTTACTTAGTTATGTCTGTGTCCAGCTTTTTCTTGAATAGGTGAAGTTAGGAGGGAATGTTCATCATTTCCATTTTTGAAAAGGCCTTGAATATCTTAATGTCTTGGTCCAGAAGTGTTCCTTTGTAGGTACCTTTACAATGTTTTTACTCACAAATTAGAAAGCTGGGACAGATGTGTTCATATAAATGCTCAACTTCAGACCAAAGTTTTGTCTACTCATTCCATGTTTTCGGGGTGGGGGTAGGAGGGTCAACACCAGATATCCAGGGGCCAAAAAGTCATAACCTGAGTCAATGGCATGTATCACAGATATTTGTTTCTCAGCCACAACCTCACATGCCTCATGGTGATTCATTTGGTTCACTTGCCCACTAAGGCTTGTCCCTGGAATGCTACAACTGCAGTTTTCCACTACAAAGAAACTGACTAATTGATAAACTCAAATCCAACTGACAAAGAAAACAGCAATAAAACAAATGGGTCACTATCTGCTGACCAGATCTAATCTCAGAGAATCATGCAACTTTCTGAGTTTTAGCTAAAATCAGAAAGGAGAGTTAAACTATGTGCTGAAGTCTTTGGGAGGTGTTGGGGGGCGGAGGTGGGAAGTGGATCAGAATAAAAGACAGGTAACAAGTATCATTAATTTTAAGAAATCTACTCAATTAGTCTCCGTGGTCTTTTGGAGTTCTGGAATTGCCTAACATGGGACCTAGCCCTGGTTATAATACATCAGTGTCTCCACACTCCCTAATGAAAACCAAACAAACCCAGCTCCTTAACATGGAATTTGAGGCCCTCCATCATTATGCCAGCCCATGAATCCTCTTTTCCAATCTTGACTCGCTCCCTTACCCCTGCCTCCTCCCCTCTGGAATGATCTCACTTCTATGGCTCCATCCACACCATGTTGTGTCACATCCCCGTATCTTTGCACATGCTGTTCTCTTGGCTTTTCCCACATCCTTATCTGCCAGCATCACTTCAAACCCTGCTTAATCATGGCCTCTCTGTAAATTTTCCATGGCTCTGACCCCACAACAGACCCCCTAAGGTCCTCTATTTTTTTTACCTTAGCATTTCAGAGATTACAGGCATGATTACAGCTATGACACAGTGTCCGTTGATCTCTGTAGGTAGCTGTCTCCTCTTCCAATACGTCCATTCTACGTGGATGAAATGTTGTGATCCAATCCCCCGATAAGGCTGGGCCTTGTACAGATTTCTCTGAACCATATGGTTATTGTGAGGCCTCCTAAAAGGCATTCTCTGAAGGATTTTTCCAGACCTCACTTCCTACACCTATTCTGGGCTCAGTTACTCACTCTTCTTCCAGCACTTGTTCTACTCTTTGCGGTCTGCTTTGGGCTTAATGTTTAAGATCCATCCATATTTCCAGCCCCAGACTTTGCCTTGAACACCGAAAACTTACAATCTTAGGTCCAGTTTAATCAATCCCAGTACCGGGACAACCACTAAAGCCAGAATCCTGTCCTTTGGTTCCGCCGGCAGAGGGACACTGCTAATCTCTATACACACAGGAGTGCAGAAAGAGGCTAGCCTCACTTTGCAGAAGGGAGGTACACCTTCGTTCTTCTTCACTTGTGTGCCACCTCACCCCTGCCAACCTCTACCTCCAGAGGAGCAGATTTTCAAAAAATCTGAAGGGTGAGTGGCAGCAGCTTCCAAGCAGATTGGGTGGTCCTTCTAGAGCCCATCAAGCTTATCTTACCCAGCCTTCCTCTCCCCGACCTCGCCTGTCTCCTTTCTCCCTCAAGTTGCTGGAAATGCTTTCAGAGCCATCACTTACAATAGAATTAGTAGAATTTGTCCAGGCCTGTCTGAAATAGGGTACAAAAACCACAAGAATGAAGTTGTGTGCTTTTTTAATTTAATACTTGGCAATTCCTCTCAAATACGTATCCTGATATGGGAGAGGGGTCGGAATAAGCTATACTCCTTTTCAGACTCTGTTATGTGAGCACGAATCTCCTCCTGGGGCCATTTTGCCTCAAAGAGTGTGTTTTGAATCTTCCCTGTCTTGGAAAAACCCGCAGGAGCAGTGAGTAAGAATGGTGGCATGCAGGGGCCTGGGTGTGGGCTGGGAAGGCTTCAGAGTTTCTGGGAAAGCAACATAATTGTGGTAGGAAGAATTTCTAGGCAATACCGATTTCAGGGAATAGAGGTGAAAGTAAAGGAAAAATAAAACTCAGAAATGAACATGAAGGATCAAGTGATCTTCCTTTTGAATGGCCTGATTAAGCCCATTATTCCCCAACTGATGGAAAGAAGATCCAGCATTGGGATTATGAACTTGTGCTGTCCATGCTGGCTTCATATCTACAAGGTATAGGGAGTTCTCAAGTACCCAGCTGGAGGAAAAGGCATCTAAGAAGGTCAGAGATGTTGTGGTTAGTTCCAGATCTCACAAAGGGAAGGGAAGACCTGGTCTTGTCCATGCAGCCTCTTCTTTTGGAAGCCTATGGTGACCTACAAACCCTACAAACCCAGCAAGGACCCTCAAATGGTATAAGTCAGAACCTCTGCCATCTCCTCTACTTTCTTATTTCAGCATGGATTAATGGCTCATGATATTGCTTGACAGTGCTTTATTCAAACCAGGACTAACTTCCCTTAAATTTTAGATATGGATACAGTTTATTCAGAGACCACTGAGAATGCATTGGATTCCAATGGAAAGGTATAAAAGCTTGTTTTCACATAGAACCCCATTGCTCTTGATGTTTGAAATAAAGCCCTAACCCCACAGGAAGGCAATTTGCAGTTTGCCTCAGTGAGCCCTGGAGAGACAGGAAAAGTCAAGGAGAAAGTTTCTCTGAGAATCAGTCAGTAGGCTAGGCCTGTGTTTCACCAAACATTGAGATCAGCTGGGAGTTTTTTAATTCCCAGAGAAAGAAGATAAGCTCAGAAGAAAAGCTCTAAAACTGCCAAACTAGGGCAATTACTGGAGTAGCTGGAATACAGCTGCTGCCTCAACTATAAAATGAGAAGAAAATATTAAATATTAAATGATATCCACTTAACATATGAAATTTATTAACCTAATAATTTATGTATTAAGTTATAGTATCAATGTATTAATTTGGTGATTATATTAAACATTATTTTAAAAATATAACTTATCAATGTAATTACAACCATTAATTTAATAATGATTAATATTAGATTTATTAGCTATATGTTTGATTTAACATATATAACTATTGGATGAGATACCACCCAACCTTCAAAGAACATTTAACTCCTGTATTAGATAAGAGTTCTAGAGATTAAAAAAAGGGAGTAGCTCCCCAACTCCTTTTGTAAGCTAGAAGAACTTTGATGTTAAAATTCCACAAGGCGGGGCGCCTGGGTGGCTCAGTGGGTTAAAGCCTCTGCCTTCGGCTCGGGTCATGATCCCAGGGTCCTGGGATCAAGCCCCACATTGGGCTCTATGCTCCGCAGGGAGCCTGCTTCCTCCTCTCTCTCTCTCTGCCTGCCTCTCTGCCTGCTTGTGATCTCTGTCTGTCAGATAAATAAATAAAATCTTAAAAAAAAAAAAAATTCCACAAGGCAAAAAAAAAATAATAATAATAATAAATTTCACAAGGGCAGTATAGTATGAGAAAAACTATATGCTAAATATAGTCATAAACATAGATGCACAAACTTATGGTAAAATTCAACATTTATTTATTAATCTTTTACAAAAGCAAGTGAGGCAGAGAAAGAGAGTAGAGAGGAAGGGAGGAAGAAAAAAGGAAGAAAGAAAGATGCAGTAAATTTGGAGCAAAAGGAAATTTTCTTAAACAGATGTAGACTTGTCAACAATCTAAACCAAATGTCTTACTAAACATGAAGAATTAGAAGCATTACTTTTTCTTTGATTGAGATATAATTGACATATAACATTGCATTAGTTTTAGCTTTAAAGTCAGGGACAAGGCAAAGATGTTCACTAGTACTGCTTCTATTCAGGACAGAAACCCAGAAACAGAAAAAAAAAAAAAAAAGAGAGAGAGAGAGAAAACTCAAAAAATGAGCAAAACAGTCTGGTCAGTATTAACCAGTGATATGATTTTCTACATGTAAAATTAAAAATATCCATAAGTGATTTAGTAAAATTAATGAGAGCTCATTGAAGTTACTGGATAGACAAGCAATAAATAAAAATA
Organism: Lutra lutra; assembly: GCF_902655055.1. Lineage (NCBI taxonomy): Eukaryota > Metazoa > Chordata > Mammalia > Carnivora > Mustelidae > Lutra > Lutra lutra. The sequence goes on from NC_062285.1 coordinate 93,762,364, forward strand.
GTAGTTTCACTATACCTAATAAAGAACCATTTAGAAAATGTAATTAAGGAAAAGATCTCATCCACAATGGCAGCCAGAAGTTATAAAACAGGTAATAAATATAGCAAAAGTTGTACAGTATCTTACTAGAAAATAGAAAAATGTATTTCAGGACACAAATAAATGGAAATGTATAGACTGTTAATAGGTAAACATACTCAATGTTTTGAGAATAACAATTTTTCCCAAATTAATTTATAAATTTATTGCCATTCTAATTCAGATTTTAAAAGAGATTTTGACTACATTTGATAAACTAACCTTAAAATCCATATGGAAGAATAAAGAACCAATTTTGAAAAATAAGAATAAGGAGGGAAGCATCTTGCCTCCCAAATCTCAAGATTTATTATAAAGCTTTGGTCCTTAAACAATATGATATTAGTTTGAAGATAAATAGACGGACTAATGGAACAAGATAGAAAACCCCAATACAGACACACACATACAGAGAACTTGGTATATGTACTTCTGGTACCTGGTGGGGGGCAGGAGGGAGCTAGCAGTGGCAGAATAAATAGTGGGGAAAGAAAGTTCTATCTCATAAGTGAGGTGGAGAAAATTGACGATCCTTATCATAAAAAAAAAAGAAAGAAAATCCCTACAGACCTTATATATAAAAATGAATTCTGTGTTAACTAGAAGTCTATGAAATGCAAAACTTCAAAATTATGAGAAGACAATGTGGAGAGTATCAATGGAGAAAGAACTATCTTTATGACCTTGTGGTACAGCAGACTTTCTTAAATAAAACACAGAATTTACCATGTACTTCAGAGGAATTTGTCCCCTTTCCAGGCCAGAGACAAATCTTGATGTTAAATCTAATAGGGGAGTTCCATTCCTATTCTAGTAAACAATTGAGCAATGTGCATGTGACCCAGTCCTGTTGAATAAGACATGTGGCAAGTCTGATAGGAAGTCTTTGTGATTTCTTTCTTTCTCTTAAAAAATAATGACACGAAAAAGTCATTAATTTTATTTAAATTTTTAATGTATGGCTTGTTCGTTTCCACCTCTGTGATGTCCAGAACTCTGGTAGCCATCCTAGGACACATGAGGAAGTTACCCTAAAGGACTCAACAATGTCCCGAGAATAGCAGAGTGGAAAAGAGAAAGAACCTAGAACCCTAACAAAATTGTTGACTTGATTTAAACCTGTACCTCCACTTTCCTTTCAAATGAGACAATAAAAACTTCTGGTTTACATATTTTGGATTGGATTTTCTTTTATTTGAAGTCCAAAATTACCTGACATTTGGTCTATGAAATAAGATTTGCTTGTAGATGGTTTAAACACCTAGAAATAATTTTTCTTATAGGTCAAGAAATAGGGTTTCTGACCTCACTATGGGATGTAGGAAACAAGAAAGAATATCACTCCATACTTATGACCAAAAAAAAGCTAGATAATTTACAAAATTACAACTTTTCTTGAATCTGTTACAGAGCCGTGGTCACAGGGCAAACAATTAGCTTAAGAAATGCAAACAAAGATGCCTCCAAGGAGAGCACTTGCTTAGCTACAGCAAAACACCAGATGCTATACAAGCTGGTAAAAGAAGGAAAGAAAGAAAGAAAGAAAGAAAGAAAGAAAGAAAGAAAGAAAGAAAGAAAGGAAGAAGAGAAAGAGAAAAAGAAAAAGAAAGGAAGAAAATTGGCTAAAAAAAATTTTTTTTCAGCACCAGAATCTTTTTAATAACAAGGCAGGATATGGGGTTACTTTTTGTAGCTGATGCTGGCCTTGCTGCATCTGGCCTGCTCCAGCTTCCAGCTCTTGGATTGCACAGAGGGTTTGGTGTGGCTGTGCGGGGTCCCTAGGGCCTTGCCAATATACCCCTATACCTAAAGTGGGCACTTTCATGGACCAGAGAGTAAGACAGTGCCACAGCCCTTGGGAGAGTCCAGCCAACTGGTCAAATATAAAGATCTTGCCCCCAGCTTTGCGGATGTGGCTACAGTCATGACTGTTCACACACAGTGCACACATCTTCAGTTTGGGCACCTCCTACCACACACATTGGTTACAGTCCCTAAAACCACCACTGTTCTGTCTTTCTGGCCAGGAAGCTTCATTTTCTGGATCATCCAGGAGAGGAACAGAGGCAGCTGGTTGGTATGACTCATGAATGACCTCTTTAACACAACTTCAATCAACAACATGGTTTAAATTGGAGTTAGTTCGTTTGGCCAGAAACACATACAGTTTGACCAACAGTCTCAATGTCCTGGATAGTGAGCATCTTGTGCCAAACCTTTTGGTCTTTGTTGTGGCAAATGTAGGCAATACGATTGAACCTCCTACTCAGCCAGGTTCAGAAAACAAACAAACAAAACTGACTACAATTGTTAATGAATGCAGAATGGTCCATTGTGAGAGGATAGGGTATAGAGTGTAAAATGAAAGCAGAAAACTTCTGAGATCCACAGATAGAGAGGAATTCCCACCCATTTGCAGACCCTTTTCACAGACCTCACTGAGTGTGCATGGGAAAACCAAAAACAGAATGAGTCTGCAGAAATATCCCTTGTGGTACAGCCTTGGAGAAGGAAAGAGCAACCCCTGAGGTGAAGGCATGAAGATTTGCCCGTATCCTTCTCTCCTGTCTCCTACAGCCTTATCCCACTGGAAGAAGGGCACTACACCCTGTTACCCTCAAGGTATAGGTGAAGACATATTGCAGGTGAGAAAAGGAACAGAAAAACCCTCTGGGGAAGGGCAAGAATACATTAGGGATTGCCAACTTCCAGATGAGGAGAATCACTGAGAAGGCCCTAACTCCAAGGCACAGGGGTGGAGCACTCATCTAAAACTGGGATTGAAGCAGAACAACAAAAGTCACCTCCATGCCACTCCCAACATCAGGTTGCAAACTCCAGAAACAAGTAACAGTGACCTTCAAAAGTATGGAAAGACTCCTTTCTGAGGCAAAAGCATAAAAGGAAGACCTAAGTCTTAGAGTGAAGCAGACATTGAGAAAAACCTTCTGGCAAGCCACTCCCTATCCTAAACACAAGACAATGCTAGAAGCTGAAGCTTGTGGTATAGTGATTATAAACATAACAAGAAAATAACCCAAACCCAGTCCTACTGTCTGGGTTGATAGTCTCACACACGAAAGGCCTAGCAAAAATAAAAGTCATGCCCGTTATCAGGCATGAATATTACTTACCTAACTCTGTACTGTTCTACATAAGATGTACAGCTTTCAACCAAAAATTGCAAGACACACAAAGCAGCAAACAAAAATAAAACATTATTAAGAGATAATCAACAAAATCATTCAAATATGACAAAGATGTTGGAACTATCAATCAGTGACCTTAAGCTCCCTAAAAAAGCTCCTTCAAGAAGAAATAAATAACCTGACTAGTCCTATATCTTTTAAAAGTATTGAATTTCTAATTAAAAACCTTTTAAAAAAAGAAAATTCCAGGCCAGATGACTTCATGGCAAGTTCTACCAAACGTCTAAGAAAGAAATAACAACAACAACCTTGTACAAACTCTCCCAGAGTTTGTATATAGAAACAATGGGTGAAATTCTCAATTCATTTAATGATGCCAGTGTTACTCTGATGCTGAAATGGAACAAAGATGTTATAAGAAAAGAACAAGCCAATATCCATCTTGAACAAAGATGAAAAAAATCTTTAGCAGAAACTGAGCAAACTGGAATAAAAGGGAACATCTAAAACTGACACAGAGCATCTATCAAAATTTAATACCTTATATCATATTTAATGGTGAGAAACTGGATGTCCCTCCCCACCCCCACACCCAAGATTGGAAACAAGTCGAAGATGTTCCTCCTACAACTTCTTTACAACATCATACTAGAATTCCTAGCCAATGAAATAAGGCAAGGAAAAGAAATAAGATGTATTTAGATTGGGAAGGAATAAATTAGTCAAGAATCATATAAATGGTCTGAAATTTTACCTTATTTGCAAATAAACAAGGTAAACTGCCCTGGTTTCATAGATGCTGGCAAACAGCATGAGATTTCTGAGTCATGGAAAAGGCTGTTATTACTTAGGGCAATAGCAATCACCAGAATATCAGTATTGTCTTATGTTGGTAACTCTAATTCCCACAGAGAAGCATGAAGAGGGCCAGAAAATACCACAAATGGTTAGGGAATCCAAATTTTCCATATTGGTTATCATTAATTGTCAGAGATTGGGGTCAAGGGTAGAATTTGACTACAAAGAGGAACAGAAAATATTTTGGTGTGAGGAAGTATACTATATTTTTAATATAGCAGTAGTTATGTGACTGCATTTGACATCTTATAAAAATTTATATGAAAAAGGGTAAATTTTATTGTATCTAAACTACACTACTTTTCTATTTTTTTATATATCTTTTAAAGATTTTTATTTATTTATTTGACAGAGAGAGAGATCACAAGTTGGCAGAGAGGCAGGCAGAGAGAGGGGTTGGGAGCAGGCTCCCTGCTGAGCAGAGAGCCCAATGAGGGGCTCGATTCAGGACCCTGAGACCATGACCTGAGCCAAAGGCAGAGGCTTAACTCACTGAGCCATCCAAGCACCCCTACACTACTTTTTTAATGAAAAAAATATGGAAAGAGATACAGATAAAAGTGTTATCTAAAAAATATGGATCCTACTTCCAGAAGTTGTTCAATTATTTAACTTTAATGGTCATCATTTTCTACATTTGCTTCAATTTTGATTCTCCATTCTGGGTTTCACACTTACTTGATTTTTGTATGTAAAGACAATTCCTGTGTTATACCTACATAATTATTTTTAGATATAAATTAACAGAAACTTGGTTCAAAATGTTATTAATATACTAACTTGAATTCATGGACATTTTTAATTAACAACTTTATAAGCATTATTAAAACTGTTCCCACAACTCCACAAAGAAGAGAAGAAAATGTAATCATGAGACACAGAAGTTAAACAACTTTCTCAGGTTCAAGCTACATTGACCAGTTCAGATCAGTCCAACTAAAGTCAAGTGCCTTGAGTCTTGTGTGCTAAACTCTTACGTTTGGATTAACTGGATCTGGCCACTGTTCAAGGTCAAAAATACATAACCCAAAACTTCCATTCTAGGGGAGAAATCAAGAGTTGGAGCAAGATTACCAGACAAGGTAGACGTTGAAAGATGGAGACCTGGGACAAAATAAACACAATCAATAGGTAGCAAGAAAGGCCAAAAGTTTTGGAAGTTTGACCAACCTTTTATGCTATGGTGGGACAAACCAGAGGTAAAGGGGACACCCTGGAAAAATGCAACCCTTTAGACTCTCCAGCTGAAAAACAATGGGGTCAGAGAAGCCAATTGCCTGGTGAGAGGAGAGTCTGAGGTTGAATAACCAATTCAATGTGGGCAGTCTTGTAATCTTTCTGATCCAGGTTCCCAGATTAACTCTTGCATGCTCAGTTCACCCAGCAACACTGCAAGGTCCAGAAAACAGCCAAATGGCTGATTTTGTGGAATAAAAAGCCAAGCAAGTTGACTAAATAGACAATGTCAGCAATTTGTCAGATGTTTTGGTTCTTTTTGATGGAACTCTTTCGTCATCACTTTGTTTAATATTTCAAAATATGGTTTTATGTTTAAAAGGAAACACAGAGTAGCAGTAAGAACATATTGTTTGGAGTCAAGCACACTTGAGTAAAAAATCATTGCTGTTTCTAGGTATATGACTTCAGACAATTAAAAAAATCTCTGAATCTCAGTGTCCCTATATATGATGGGTAAACTATCCCATGGAATTCCTGTGAGAAATAAATAAAATGGAGTTTGTAAAGTACCTAACACATGGAAGGCATTCAGTGAACAGTAATAACAATAATCATTATTTTTTAAAAAAAAATACCTCTTATTTAAATTGAAGCTTGCGCATTTCGTAAATAATCCATCTAGTTCATTCAGGAAATATTTACTGAGCACCTGCCATACACCAAACACTCTTCTAGGTACACAGATTTTGACAACAAGGAAAACAAAATCTCTGTCCTCCTGGAGCTATTCTACTGGGGATTTGTATATTACATGCCACCCACATAGCAAGAGATTCTTCTTGCACTGAACCCAGAGTAGAGCTCCTTACCCCACTGAAGCTCAGCCAGCAAGGACCAAGGCCACTGAATTAGCTCTATTGAGAGAATGGTTTGTGATTTCCCAAACAACTTCTGCATCAACATAATGTCCAGCTAAAGAAAAGAATTCAGTTCTGCATAATGGGTATCTAATCAAAACAGAACTTAAATTTTGCAGACCGCCTCTCATATGGATACACAAGTAACACCGTTAGTATTGCAGAGTAATCTTTCTACAGGAGTCACAGACGCAACTGCCAACTGAAGGCCACGGGTAAATGAGTCAGGAAGCCCAGTGTCATGGCTGAAGAGTAGAAAATATTATTTAAAAAATGAAACTGTCTTTAAAAATGTGTAGCCACTACTATTTCTAGTTGGTGTTGCTGGAGAAAATGCTAGTGTTGCCAGAATGGATTTTTCAATAGAAGCTGAAATCTATATTTTAACATGACATTAAGTGATTTTCCAAGTAAAATCCCTCATCAGTACTGATCAGCATAGGAGACATCAGTTTGCAACTACTATAGAGCTCAAGACTCCATTTCCAAAAAGCAATAGCATAAATGATCTTTAATCCCTTTTCACATTTCATACTGAAAGATATTTTTAAAATTGCAAAATGCCAAATGGCAAAGATTTCTAATTTTGTTTGTTTCTTTGATCTGAATCCACAATTGTTATCCAACATCTAAGAATGTAGAGCTCAAAAGGTTGATCCCCTAATTTATGGAAAAGCTACAATTAGGTTGGAGTAATGATGGATTAGAGCAAATAGGAGGTTCTCACCCTGACGTCTTCTAGCCCACTCTTGCCCTTGCAGTAAGACATGCGAGGACTTGTCTGTAGTCGCAGATTTTGTATTCTGTCTTGACATGGCTGCAGTGGAAAAGCACATCTGTGAAGTGTTTACCAGCATGTCAAGAGTAACAGGACTCTTGAAGCCATTTCAAATGTCATGCCAATCCTTGTGCATAACATCTTTAAAAAGATTGTTGCTTTAGAGATCTTAATATTTAAAAAAAGAAAAAACCAGAAATGCAATACTCTTAGCCACTTAAAAGTGGAGTTTTTTCCACTAAGCAAAGTTGAACTTTTTAAGCTTCTTTTTACCAAACAAGCCTTTCTGGTGGTGAGCAAATAAATTAGCATGTGAGTCCTAAGTGCTCTTAAAATCGTTTTGCTATAGATCTGTCCACTGTTTATAATTCCTGAATAAATCTAAAAGTACAGAAAGCCATCCTCTAAAGGTTTATGAGCATTTTTCCACGAAGCAGAAGTCAAACAGAAGATCAAAGACATCTAACAAAATGCTTCAAACTTGGGATAGGGTGGCCTGAAGCCTGGGGAAAAGAAACCAAGCTCTCCAGATAGTTTGGAAGATATGTCTTGTTCTTTCAAAATAAAAGGGAACTAAAACATGATAGTCTAAGTATATCAAACTGACATTTTTGAGCAACACTGCTAAAAGTATCAGTCTTGGATATCTTACCCATAGTATCAAAGGCATTTTTAAACTGGTTAGACAACTGATTTACCAAGTGGCAAATATGAACACAATCAGGTGGTTTTCTTCCTTATTCTTAACAGCCACTCTTCTCTGGGCTTCTCTGTGTCTTTCAGCAAAGACTTTTCCAGGCTCACCAAGAATTAATATACAGTCTTGAGTTATCTTGAGCAGTATAATGGATTCTATATTTTGAATACTAATTATTTGAGGCTTTAGCTTTTGATATGGTACCAATTTACATGCCTACAAACCACTCACTGTAAAAAAGGAAAATAAAACAAAAGAACTAAAATGAATATATTTGCTGGAAAGACATGAATCTATCCAGCCATGATTAAACCCTCAATAAATCTGCTTCTAATCATCCACTGGCATTTAAATACATAGCAACTACTCTATTAAATTTAATTCTCCTTATTTTATGACAGTTATTCTAAATTTAATGACAGTTGTTTAAAATGTATATCCACAGATTACTAACAACATTTTAACAAGATTTCAAAACCAAGGAACACAAGTATGAATCCATCAAATGTCAATAAATCAATTGCTCTTTAATGTAGAATGCCCGAATTGTTAATTTGAAGCATACACAAATGAGAATACTTTGAAAACACTTCAATGAAAAGTAATTTGCTGGGGTGTGTGTTTCGGGGGTGGGGGGGGCAGGAGGAAGGCAGAAAGGAATCCATCTGTGATCTGCTAATACTATTTCATCATAAAATTAGGGATATATAACTTTAAAATATATTTACTTTGTATGAAAATATGCATTTGGTGAAGCACATTAAATTTTCCTGATTGGGAGTTGATTTTAACCAGAATACCTTTTTCACATTATAAGTCACGTGGTTTTAATTTTTCTGTTGCCAGTTAAATATGTGCTAAAAATATTACATACTATTTTATTCTGGAGATTCACAACCAAGTCGATACAGAACATTCCTTCATACTGAATACAAGAAAAAACATTTTTCAAGTTATGGTGACCACCAAGTCACCAACCATCTGGCAAAACCAAGGCCTTAATCCAGATAATTCTGTTTCTGCCTGTTGGTGGAATTTGCTTTCTGTCAGGACTCTGGCGGCTGTACCTTTCTGGTGAGATGAGCGATCCATGCCCTTCTTGCATGGCCTTGCCCTTCCCTCTATCCTCATCCCCATCACTGGGGCATTTACTGGGATCGGCAGTAAAGACTGGCAAGTTCATGTGACGTAAGAATACTAACCTATAAAGCACATCAGTAGACACTTTGTAGCATATGCCGTTTATTAGAGTTTCCATTAAAAGTATTATGTTTCCATACTTTACAACCATAAAAGGGTAAATAATTTCAAAGGATTGCTTGATAGGAGACTTCTGTTTTAAATGGAACTTGGAAATATCTGGGAAATCACTGGAATAAATGTACTTAATAGACCCAATGCTGTGAAGTTCTTTTTAACTGTTTTCTTAAGCACATAAAAAGAGATACCATTTCCTCCAACATTTTTTGAAATAGGTTTTGGTTTGGAGTTTTTCTCTGTAACATTTGACTTATAAATATTTCTTACAATGCTTCCTTTGTTCGTTCTTTCTTTCTTTCTTTCCCTCTTTCCCTCTTTCTTTCTCTTTCTTCTACTACTGAGACGTCTTAACACCAACAGATTTGGTCCCCACTTCACTGCTCTATCCTATAGGATAAGTTAGAACTTCAAGCCAGAAAGTAACATCACATGCCACTCAGGAAAACCTGCTATACCACTTGATATGTTGGCAAATGTATACTAAATGTCCCTACTGAGATTTTTTTTTTAGAGGAAACAAATTCCACCCATGACACCAAGCAATTAGTTCATCAGTCTGGGCGTGTGTGAAGCCAGTACACCATCCATTGCATGGAAAAGATGAGATTAGGTAAGTTTCAGAATAAAACTATTTTTAAAAAAATATTGCTCATACTAAACATTTGAAGAAAAGTTAAGTAGTCCATCAAGTATTAACATGTTACAATCTAATTTGATTCATCTACATTAGATATGTCTAGGTTCCTATTCTCCCAGAAATTACATGAACTTCTGTCTGGTTCTGTTTGTGTAGACATAGTGTTAGAGCACTTGTTTTTTTATAAGATCATTATTTAAAAGGTGAACTGGAAAAAAAAAAAAAGGTGAAGTGAGACATTTCTGAGCACCAGCAACCCTAGCCATCAGAGACAAAATGATGAGCAGGTCATACTGGTGGTGAAAATCATTTATTTAATTGTACAAATTAGATATCTGAAAAAGGTGGAGATTAACTTTTCTAAATGCCAAATTTTAAACTCTCAATAACAACCCTTGGAGCTAAGGAAGAAGAGTAAACGTAACATGATCAGGTGAATTTCCTAGACTTGGTGAAGAGGGTACCAGTCATTGAGAATAGCAACGACCAGATTTGCATGCATGCCACGCACTACACTCAATTCTTGGCTCATATCCTATCACTTAATTCTTACCACTCCTCCTCAGCTTTATTTTACAGATGAAGAAATTGAGTCCCAGGGAGACTGAGTAACTTGCACAAGCTCACAGAATTAGTAGTGTTGCTGCATTTAACCCAAGTCTGATAGAATCCAAAGCTATGCCCTTTACTACCAAGCAGCATCTCCTGGTTCAGGGTCAGGGATAGCCAGAGGATAGAAGCCAGAGCCAAACCTAGAGAGAAGCTTGATTCTTCAGAGCTGAGAATGCAGTGAAGTCAAGAAGGAAGTCACCCAATGGCTGTTTATAGAACCAAGGCCTCCTCCTGCACTGTATGTCTGGTTGGCAGGGAAGAATAAATGGGAGATGCAGGTATGGTCTTTTGGATCTGAGCACAAGATTTAATTTCTGTACTCTGTCTCCTGGAGATGAGTAAAAGCTATGTCCTTGTTCTGGTGCTGAGCCAGACCTGCATCTCTGGGTGGTAGAAAGTTGGAGGATTCATCTAGCCAGAGTGGGCAAAGAAAGAGGAATAAAGGCAGAGAATGACAACCCAAGGCATATCTTAAGGTGATATCTTAATATATCAGTTTATATCTTAATAATCCAGTAAAGCTTTACTGGATTATTTACTTTACTGGATTAGGACACGATCTAGGAGAAACTGGGAAATAGAGGAGAGGAATTCAAGGCAATGAATCACCTTGCCTGCCAAGGCAGTGCAGTTCAGAAGCCAAAAAGAAAACAGGGCTCCATTCCACAAAGCACTCAATCTCCTGAAAGCAACAGTATAAATAGAGTTACCTATGCCAATGAAGGTTTCTAAATGTTTAAACTAGCCAGTAACACCACACAAATGGAGAAGCTAATGCTTGCGGAAGTTAATGATTTGTACCATAGTCACAGAGGGAGTTGGAGATAGAGCAGATGTGAACCCCCAATCTCTTGACTCCCAGGTCTGCACATAAACCTTCAAAAATACAAAGCTTCTAGCCCTGAAATCTGCCCAGCCCTCTGTCTACTGTGTGGTCCCCTGTCAACCTCAACATTGTACTATGCAGAAGGGATTTCTTTCCCTTTACACAGCAAGTCTTGGTGAGCTACATTACAGGGTCTCCTTGCTTTCTCTTTTTATCCTTTCCTTCACTTGACAAATATTTATTGAGTGCTTACTATGCGGTAGGTGCTGTCCTAGATGCTGGGAATATGTGGCAAACAAGACAAAGACCTTGTTCTCCTGGAGCACACATTTTAGGAGGGATAGACAGACAGTAAACAATGAACAACCAACTAAGAAAATATCAAGGAGTGAAAGTGCAATGTGGAAATGAAAGCAACATACCCAGTGGAAAGCAACTGCACGGAATACCTTTGATTGAATAGTCATGGAAGGCCTCTTAGAGGAAGAGACTTTTGGGGTGAAAGCTGTATGCCAAGAAAAGTCAGCCAAGTACAGATTGGAGGAAAGCAGATTTTTCAACCCAAACACACTCCTATAGACTTCCCCAGTTACGTTTTCCTTAACCTGGTTTTCTTTTCTACCCAAGACAACTTACAAAATTGCAAGTGAGTGGAAGTGCCATCCTACTAAGAAAAAGGCAAAACATTTCATTCTGAATTTCAAACTTTTGTTAACAATCTTTGATATTTGACTATTATTAACATTAATTTGTATTAATATAGAATATATTTTATATTATGTTATAGATATTATATATGTAATATATAAAATATAGAATTCCCTACACATTTGACAAGAGATTATGACATAGCAGTGTCTTATACCAGAGAGATTGATACACAAAGGAAATGGGATGTTCACAGAAGAGCTCAATGGCATGACAAATGTCATATCCAGATTATTCCCAAATTTATGCACACAGCAGATCCTACCCTCTCTGGGGCTCACCGTTATCATCCTCTTTCCCCACTTTATTGTAGCAGCCTCCTGACTGCTCTCCCAGCTTCTCAACAACAAGGTGATTTTTTTCAGAAACTCTCAGCTTGTCTCTCCACTGCTCACCCATCTCTGACTTACAACTTTCTGCAATAGTAGATGGTTATGGACTGAACGGTGCCCCCCACCCCAAACTCATATATTGAATCTTTAACCATCAAGGTGGCTGTATTAGGAATAGGGCCTTTAAAGAGATAATTACGGTTAAATGAGGTTAAGATGAGGGAGCCTGGATCCAATAGGACTATTGTCCTTATAAAAAGAGACAAAGACACCAGATCTCTCCCTCTTCCTTTCTCCCTCCCTGTCTCTCTCTCCCCTACTCCTCACCCCCAAGCATGAATAGAGGAAAGGCTATGTGAAGTTATAGTGAGAAGGCCATCATCTGCAAACCAGGAAGAGAGGTCTCACCAGAAACCAACCCTGATAGCACCTTGACCTTGGAAGTCTAGCCTCCAGAACTGTGAGAAAACCACTTTCTGTAATTTTAGCCCCCAGCCTCTGCTATCATGTTGTGGCAGCCTGACCACACTGCTGCATGGATACTCACCAACTGCTCACCTCACTTTCCCCTCTCGCTCATCTCCTGCTGGCCTCCCTTCTCCCATTCCATCCTAGGCATGTGGCTATCATCCTTGTTCCTTTTTGCTTGAAATTCTCCTCTCCAAATATCCACATGGTTCTCTCCCCCTCCTCCTGTAGGGTTTTGCTCAAATGTCCCTTCACAGTGAGACCTTTTGACCACCTTTATTTAAAGTTATAAAAATGTCCCCTCCCCCATGGTTTGCTGCATTTCCTGGCTTTATTTTTCCTTAGAGACTTATCACTTGCCTATGTAATTGATAACTGACATATTTATGTTGATGTATTGTCTATCTTCACATTGTTATGTAAGCTCCAGGAGGGTAGGGATGGTGAGCTGTTTTGTATTCTGCCAAATGGGGATAGAATGGGGAGTATGTGGGCATGAGAAAGAGGAGAGAGACAGAAAGAGACAGAGAGACAGAGGGGGAGAGAGAGAGAAAGCCAGAGAAGGGGGCAGAGAGAGAGACAAGATCATCAGTCATATCAAGATTGTGCCCATTGGGGAAGTTCTATTGAGTTCTCTTTTTATTTGGGGGGGCTGGGCAGAGGGAGAGAGAGAGAATCTTAAGCAGGCTCCATGCATGTATCCCAACTTGGGGCTTGATCTCACCACCCTGAGATCATGACCTAAGCGAAATCAAGAGTCAGACACAACTGACTGAGCCACCCAGGCACCCCTCTAATGAGTTCTTTGACCAAGTTCCCTAGATATTGACTTGTAAATGTTAATCAAATAAAATAAGAAAAATAATTTAAAGACTTCAAAATCCAGTGAGAATTACTACTTACTGCACAGCTTCTGGCAGAGAGCTTGTTATAAAATAGATCTTCAGTGACTATTTTTTAACTCACTAGCCATCGTTATCACAACCATCATCTCCATAATCTAGTAACTCCCAATGACTATTGTCTGATTATGGAAAAGTTTTTCATCATCTGAAAACATATGAGCTTATGGTGGCTAGAACAATGGCTGACTTGTAGTGGACACTCAGTAAATATTTGTGGAATTAATTGAATGAATTCTAACACAGTAGAAAATCTAAAACCCTTCTGTGTAGTCCATTATAAAGTATCTTACAATTCCTTTTGGTAACTCAGCTTTCCTTATTCTGCTTGGCTCCAAGCATAGTGCTCAAATCTGTACACATGCCAAAAACACTATGTTCTTATCTTTGGGACTAAGAAAACTCAGAGTTTCTTCCTCGGTAGGATGGGAAGACGTTGCCACAAAATGTAGTAGCAGCATTTCACAGTATGCATTTCACGAGTTGTGCAAGACACAGAGTTTGTCTACTATAACTTTGGTCTAAAATTTAACTTCTTAAGTGAACTTTTTTTTGAGATTTTTAATTTTTAACTTAATTTTATCTTTCAGCTTTGCTTTTTTCCTCCAGCTTTATTGAGTGAACCATTTTTAAAATTTTTAATTCAGTTAACATACAGTGTTATATTAGTTCCTGTTGTACAATATAGTGATTCAGCAATTCTCTCTTTTTTTAAAAGATTTTATTTATTTATTTGACAGAGAGAGAGAGAGATCACAAGCAGGCAGAGCAGCAGGCAGAGAGAAAGGGGGAAGCAGGCTCCCTGCTGAGTAGGGAGCCTGATGTGGGGCTCAATCCCAGGGCCCTGAGATCATGACCTGAGCTGAAGGCAGAGGCTTAACCCAATGAGCCACCCAGGCGCCCCGTGATTTAGCAATTCTATACATTACTCGGGGCTCATCATGATAAGTTGTACTCTTGATCTGCTTTACCTAATTCACCTATTCCCCCGCTCCCTTCTAGTAACCACCACTTTTTTCTCTCTAGTTAAGAGCCTGTTTTTTGGTTTGTCTCTTTTTTCCTTTGTTCATTTGTTTTTATTTTCTTAAATTCCACATATTTATGAAATTATGTGGTATTTGTCTTTATCTTATTTCATGTAGCATAACATTCTCTAGCTCCATCTGTGCTATTGCAAATGGTAAGATTTCATTCTTTTTATGGCTGAGTAATTTTCCATTATATATATACCACATCTTCTTTATCCATTCATCTACTGATGGACACTTGGGCTGCTACCATAATTTGGCTATTGTAAATAATCTTCAATAAGCAAAAGGATGCATATATTTTTTCCAGTTAGTGTTTTCATATTCTTTGGGTAAATATCCAATAATGGAATTACTGGATCATATAGTAACTCTATTTTTTTTCATTTTTTTATTTTTTATAAACATAATATATTTTTATCCCCAGGGGTACAGGTCTGTGAATCGCCAGGTTTACACACTTCACAGCATTCACCATAGCACATACCCTCCCCAATGTCCATAACCCCACCCCCCTCTCCCATCCCCCCTCCCCCCAGCAACCCTCAGTTTGTTTTGTGAGATTAAGAGTCACTTATGGTTTGTCTCCTTCCCAATCCCATCTTATTTCATTTATTTTTCTCCTACCCCCTTAGCCCCCCATGTTGCATCTCCACTTCCTCATATCAGGGAGATCATATGATAGTTGTCTTTCTCCGATTGACTTATTTCGCTAAGCATGATACCCTCTAGATCCATCCACGTCGTCGCAAATGGCAAGATTTCATTTCTTTTGATGGCTGCATAGTATTCCATTGTGTATATATACCACATCTTCTTTATCCATTCATCTGTTGATGGACATCTAGGTTCTTTCCATAGTTTGGCTATTGTAGACATTGCTGCTATAAACATTCGGGTGCACGTGCCCCTTCGGATCACTACTATATTTTTAATATTTTATTTATTTATTTGACAGAGAGATCACAAGTAGGCAGAGAGGCAGGCAGAGAGAGAAGGAAGCAGGCTCCCTGCTGAGCAGAGAGCCCGATGCAGGACTTGATTCCAGGACCCTGAGATCATGACCCAAGCCAAAGACAGAGGCTTAAACCACTGAGCCACCCAGGTGCCACCAGTAACTCTGTTTTTAACTTTTTGAGCTCCATACTGTTTTCCAGAGTGGCTGTACCAACCTGCATTCCCTCTGCAAGAGCATTCCCTTTTCTCCACGTCCTCTCTAACACTTGTTGTTTCTTGTGTTTTGGATTTTAAGCCATTCTGACAGGTGGGAGGCAATATCTCAATATGGTTTGGATTTTCATTTCCTTGGCGATGAGTGACGTGGAGCAGCTTTTCCTGTGTCTGTTGGTCATCTGTAAGTCTTCTTTGGAGAAAAGTCTGTTCATGTCTTCTACCCATTTTTTATTTGGTTCTATGTTTTGTTTTGTTTTTTTTTTTTTTGGTGTTGAGTTGTATAAGTTCTTTATTTATTTCGGAGAGTGAAGTATTTTTTAATGCAATAGAGATCGTTGAGTTAAATAACAACAAAAAGATTGAGACGGAGCTTTGCATTTTAAAAACCTACCTACAAATAATCATCCATTACATAATCCTGAGGATTGGGAAAATATTTTTTTTGTTAATGTTGTTGGCTTATTTTGTTGTTGCTGTTGTTTAATTATAGTGAGATAAAATTGACATACAACATATTAACTCTAGCTGTACAACATAATGATTTGAAATCTGTATTTATCACAAAATGATTGCTCCGAGAGGTTTAGTTAATAGCCATCACCATGCCATAGATATGAATTTGTGTGTTTGTGTGTGTGTGTGTGTGTATGAGAGATTTAAAGATATACTCTCTTAGCAACTTTCAAATATAAAATACAATATTGTTAACTTCAGTCATCTTGCTGTATATTACATCACAGAAGTTATTTTTCTTATAAGTGGAAGTTTGTATCCTTTGACCCCCTCACCCACTTTGCCCACCTTCTATCCCTAACCTCTGGCAATCACCAATCTGTTCTCTGTATAAACTTGAGGGATTTTTGAGATTCCACATTTTTAAAGATTCCACACAATATCTATCTTTTCCTGTCTGACTTATTTCACTAAGCATAATGCCCTCAAGATCCACCCATGTTGTCACAAGTGGCAGGATTTCCTTATTTTTTATGGCTGAATAATATACCATGGAATATATATACCACATTTTGTTTATCCATTCATCCAATGATGGACACGTATGCTGTTTCCACATGTTAGTTTTTATAAAGATGCTGCAATGAACATGGGGTGAAGATACCTTTTTGAGTTAGTGATTTCATTTCCTTCAAGTTACATACCCAGAAGTGGAATTTCTGGATGTTATGGTAGTTTCATTCTGAGTTTTTTAAGGACCCTCCATACTGTTTTCTACAGTGGTTGCACCAATTTTCATTCCTGCCTACAGTGCACAAGTCTTCTCTGCTCTCCCCATCCTTGCCAATGCTAGTTTTCTCTTTTTTGATACTAGCCTTTCTAATAAGTGTGAGATAATATGTCTCCTGATTTTTCTTAGGATAGAAAATTTAATATTGGAATTGACTTTGTTGCATACATCATAAACAGTTTTCAGATAATTTCCTGTTCATTGAAGGCTTTTTGCACTCTTATTCCATCTCCAAACCCCATCCACTGCCAGCCTCTGACTAAGCCCCTGAGCATCTCCACCAGAAAGCAATGCAACCAGTCAACTCAATTCTAGGTGAGTAAAGAGTATATGGGGTTGACAGTCAAAAGCATTGTCAGGAATATCATGGTGTCATATTTTTCTGTAGATTCCCATGAACCTAGGGCCCTAACCCAATGAGCTGGATAACTGAGCCATATAGTTACATATATCTTCGCAAAGGATAGAGTGATTTCTCAGTAAATCTAGTAGAATTGTATGACTATCTTCTCAATATGAAGAACATAGTAAGTTTATGTTTTTTACCTGAACAGATTGCAGGGCTCATTTTTTAATGTGTTCCTTTTTTTGTTTATTGTTCAACTGATTTTAATCAAGTTGGTATTTGTTTGAATATTTTTTCCCAGTAAACATTTTTTGTTGGTGCTGATATTAAAACATTAGAAAACCAAAAAATATATATGTAAACACCTGTCCTTTAAACATTGGTTAGGTAGCACCAAAAGCCAATTTCTACAGCTTGAGGGCGGAGAAATGAGGAAAAGAAGCAGCAGGAACGTGAGTGTAGGCTGAGACCACTTGAGGGCATTTGGGTACCTTTATATCTCAAGACAATGAAGTCGTAGAAGTTAATAAGTTGGCCTGTCTTTGGAGAAAGAAAAGCATAACAATAGAGGAGCCTCCTTCTATATCTGTGTCAGAGTTCACTGTGGAATTTTTTGCATCTTCCTGATAATAGTTTAGAAAGAGTTCAAATTTGAAACTATAAGAAAACAATTGAATTAAGTCACTACATTAAGTATCATATCCAAATTACCAAAAATTGAAGTATAGGGTTAAAAAAAGGAAAGATACAATACACAATGGGATTGTATGAATCTCCAGATCCCCATTTCTGCAAATTACTCTCCAAATAGTCATAAATCTAAGTAAATTCCTGCAGGACAGGTCCCAAACAAAATGTAGCTGAACACAGAAAGCTGAAATACATAAAAAACAGGCTTTGAGTATATATTTTGTCTGGAATTTATTAGGAAACAGAAATGCCACCAAAATGGAAATTGCACACAGGGAAAAAAATTCCATCATGCTTTTATCCAGATAGGTTGGAAGTGATGTAATAAGGCACCATAATTTATGTGCATAAATGTGTGGGCAACTTGCTCAGGGAGTGACAAATGCAGTATTCCAGTTTAAAAAAAAAAAGAGGACATCAGAGAAATTTGACCAGCTGCCAAGAACCATTAATCTCTTCATGACCTTTTTACTATATAGATGCCAAATAGAGCTTATCATTTTATTCCATCCTCAAAGCAAGATATTCTTATTTATGAAGTTATGAGAGAATATAACATTTTACTTCATTTGACATACAACCACAGAGTGTATGGCAACCTCAAGAAGATTTCATTCTTAAAAATAAGGACACTGATAAATCAACAGCCATACACCTCGAGGATGATGGCTTAAGTCTGACCATAGTCCTCAACTTAATGTGACTGTGATCTTCATTCATCTTGCCATGGTCAGCAAACCACATCACAGAAACCACTGTACGTGATACATCACCCACAGCCAGCTCACTAACCAGGAGGGACTTCAAATAGAGACAGCATTGAATTGTTTCAGATGTGGAAGCAGGAAAAAAAACCCTCAGAATTAAGACAGAATACATTAAGTATCACACTCAAAGAAAACACTGGTGGTGTTGTCCAGAAAAGCTAGGAGCTATTGGCTGCAGTTACCACAGAATTGTAGCTTTCCATGTGCTAACACTGTTAAGTGATAAACCTTTCCAATGATGTGGCTTTACAGGAAGCCACTTAGCACTCTTCAAATTCATAGCTTGATAGGTTTCCATGGAGAGCTTGCCATAAAGATATTTCCTTCTTTGGATTTCTATAATTTTATCTCTTACACACCTCAGCAATAAAACACAATATGTTACTTATTACCCCTTCTGAAATGAATAACCACTATTTCCCACCTTGAAACATTACTTCACACAAGTCTGGATGAAAATATTTCTGCTTATCTGGACGTGAACAGAAGAGGCCTCGCAAATAATCATTTAAAATCCACTCAAGTGGATAGTCATAACATTGTCCCCCACACTGCAACCTCAATAAATATTTAGAATGAGGAGTGTGTGGTTAGTATGAGAGAGAGGAAACAGAGACAGACAGACAGATGAATGGATGGATGGATGGATGGATGGACACAGGTAGTAAATCATTAGATCTAGATTTATTGAGTTCTTTAAGCAAGTTCCCTAAATGTCGACTTACAGATGGTAATAAAATAAAATAACAAAAAAAATAGCTTAAAAAGTTCAGAATGCAACAAATAAGTACTACTGCCCAGCCCCCGTCAAAGTGCCTATCACAAAGTAGAGGTTCTAGAAATATTTTATGAACAGATGGATTATAACTATCCAATCCTTAATTATAATTATTATAACTATCCAATCCTTAATCTTGCCTCAGCAACTATCCTCTGATTATGGAAAAGCTTTCCTTTGGAAACTTCACAGGAGAGACAGAGCAAGGTCTTATGTGCAGACATAGGCCTGCTAATGGCAACCATCCCTGCTGGCCTTGGAAAATGAATGTTCCCATCTTCTTCAAAATGGTCTAAAACAATGTTACCTGGCACCTTATAAGAAAGTTATGGAGACATATAATGGGCCCCATTCTCCCCTTGTTGGTCCACTTGAGGAACAGACCAGGGTCAGAGTACATAATCATGATCCCAAGCCTCTGAAAACATGCTAATATTGGGTCTGAGGAGATAGAAGATGAAGCAACAGAAGTCACAACTGTCCTTCCAGTTTCCACTATTCTAACATACACAAAGGATTCACATTATAGATTTGTATTTTCCAAGGGGGCAAAGAAAAATAAAGCCAACAAAACCAGCGTCACTTACCAATTAATCAACACTGGTCCTTCTCTTTCTCTTAGTTAGTGGTTTTTTTCTAGCAGTTCCTAAAACCAACGCAGCCAGTGTCATCACCATGGAAATGGGGTCATGACTGCCACCAAGAAAGCAACCAGCTAGAGCTGTATCTTCACAAGCACAAGGGTGGGAGCTGAAACAGAGGGGCACAAAATATTAAATCACATGCTGGGATCCAAAGTAGATCCAACCAAGAGACAGAGAGAATTGGTCCAGGAAGCATCCCTCTCAGAACACAGAATGCCTCAGATTTCTGGATGGGTCCTGCCACCCAGGAACACTGGAAGAGTCCCCTATGGGAGGCAAACAACTTAAATAGTGGAAAACAGATGTTTTAGCAGCCTGAGGCATCCAAAATACAGTCCGACGTCACACCTACACTTTGGTGCACCCAGACCCGCAAAAACTCTCCCCCCAGTCCTGCCATTCTGTTCTGCTTCTAATTCAACCTTAAAAGAGTCACCTCCTCTCAGCCACAACAAAGCCAATTCATGTCCGTTGGTTGCCACTCACTGGATTTTAGTTCCACTTTTAAATTACATATTTATATGAACTTGTCTCATGCTCACCATCCAAAATTTACTTAGTGATTTTTTAAGATCCCAAGCTAATAAACCATTGAATTCACATGGTTCAAATACTAAGTAATTCTTAAAATCTCATTACTTGAGTGAGACATTTATCTCAAGTTAAATCTACAAAGAAAAAAAAAGATGTGATGGTAATAAAAACTATTGAAACAGAATCCTAAAGTTGGAGGTCAAACAATAGGGTACTGTAAGTGATAGCCTCCCCAGAAGGTTCTTTCTGATAACCACAGCTACATAAAACATACGCTAACAATAAATATGACTTCCACAACACCACAGCCCTTTCAGCACTTGGTTCATGTGGGGATGATAAGCAATGGTTCTGCTCTGCATTTTTTGTTCAATAAGAAATTCTTCCTCACAAATAATAAATTTATAACAAGAGACTGTCTTTGTGACTCCAGGTTGCATTTCTTTAACTTACTTCTTTTCTGGACATAAATTCTATTAGCCTATGTGTGGAAAGTTTGTGAGGGCAACCTGGGACCAGTGGGAATTGGTAAATGCCTCCTAGTTGAAAAGGAAAACATACAATTCACTTTAGAATCTTTGTAGCTCTCTACCATCTTCCTGGCCATTTCAACCCAGCATGGGAATTAATACTACTTCAGTCAACAGTGGATTAGGCAACGGTCTATATTCATTCATTACAGTAGGGTAAAGAAAGATCAATTGAAAAAAATAACATGGCGTACGTGAATGTGTATATCATGTCAGTTAGCTGTATATGTATTTCAGAATACCATACCCTTATTTACATTTTAGAAATTGTTTCATTCTAAAGACGATTTCAGTGTTAAAATGGATTCATTCTTCCAGTCTTGGAGTACAAGCAAGACCCAGAAACCAAATACCAGAGATACCCTGCATACATAGTTTATTTTACTTAAGCGAACACTTCAGTGATTTTTATAAGTCAACAGTGCCCAAGCAATTATATATTTTCCTTCAAAAGAAAATAATACATAATTACAGCACAAAATCAAATTATTTGAACAACACCAGAATTTATCTCACTGTCTATATCTCAATAGCACTTTAATGGCTCTGAACTTAATCGATTATCCTTTTCCTTTTGTTTGTCAGCATGAGACCATCTACACGGGCACCGTTCAAATGGTATTTGAAGAGTAGTGCTGGCCTCAGAGGGGACGATCACACACTATACTGAGTTAAGTACAGAAACTAAGAATAAGCACTTAGAAATTTTTACGGCAATTTGACAGGTAATTTTTGCCTGTTAAATCTAATATTAAATATTAGAGGTTTACCTTCTGCATGATTTGGGTATTTTTTAATTTAATTTTTCTTGTAATTTGTTGTGGTAATATTTTACAAAAATATCAATCATGACTGATTGGAAATTTAAAAACTGGGCCTTTGCTACCATGGTTTGAGAGGCATTAGTATAAACTACAAGGTGATGGGGGTAGTCAGGGAGCGTTCTTTGGAATTAAATGTACAATACCAAATATATGCATTTCTGTGTGCATATATATATTTATAATTTTTAGAAACTTAGATCTAGGTCTTATCTATGTAACAGAACAATTAACTTGGCAAAAACAAAGGTCGAAAGTCTGTGAACTCCTTCTCTCAATCTCTCCAGAGGTGTTGCAGCTGAAGAGATTATTCAGAAATAGAAGTGGTTTGATTAAAAGACTGAAACAACTGGATTGGCTATGCCTTGATCTTTTTCCTTCCATCTTTCCTTCCTTAGTTCCTTCTTCCTTCCTTCTTCCCTTCTTTTCTATGTAGAGACGGTACCATCTTCTTCTCTTCCTTTAAAACTCTTTAAAAAGCTCTTTAAAAGAGCTTCCTGTCACACACATCAATAAAATGCATCCGTAAAATCCACTGAGGTGAAGAAGGAGGAAAAAGATTGTATGGCTATATGGAGAATCAAGACTATGGACAGGAAATGCAGTTATAATAGGATCTAGAAAGAAGTGTTCACAACAAAAGAAGTATTTCTTCATGAATCCCTCAAGAGCTTTTTTCCTGAATTAAGTCACTTTTTATTAGTGTATTTTAACTGTCTAGAAAAGCGGTTTTTTTTTAATCTGAATTTCTGAAGAGCTCTGCTTGATTATTTACCCGTGAACAGCCAAAGAAATTTCTTCGAAGTCCTTAATGAGCATTCCTTTGGACTCTTTTGGGAAGAGAACTGGTGAAGCCATTTCCCCTGCTGCTCGCCCTCCCCCCACAACCACCCCAGATCCACACTGCAGAACACAGGACTTTAATTAGGTCCAAGTCATTTCTTCTCCTTTCTGAAATATGGATGGTTAAAAATAGAACACCAAAGCAACCATATTTCCTCCCACGACTCTGCCTCTTTCTATGTACTCAAGACCACTCGGATTTGTTGTGCCTCACCTATGTCTGATGTTAGACACATGCCTGAGAATCTCTGACTACTTTTGTGTGTCATTTCACAATCAAGGGAATGTATAGTGCAGGCTTATAAGAAAACAGAGAAATTAATCTATATCCCTTAAGCTTTGCAATTCATTTTTCCTCTCTGTCTGTTCTGAAAACAACTCCTTGGGTTGCCGTTTTAGCCTACAATTTGTCTTCTGCCCTTTTCCCTACTCCACCCCTCCCCCATGGAGTCTTTGGCTCCAAATCAAAACAGCTTTCAAATGGCCACAACCAAGTTCCAAAGCTCCTACGTCTCTTAGAGATTTTCCTTCTTGCCCAGATTTTCCTGCATCCCAACCTTTGTAGGAGAGCATGACTCAAGGTGGGGCTCTGACCCAAAGTATTGCACCTGGACCCCCACTCCAACTGCAGAATTTTATTTGAAGTTTGTTACTCTTTGCCTGCTTCTTAACGTGAGCCCCAATTGTCTAACAATGTCATTTTTTTTCTCCCTACTATAATTCAAGAGACAGCTGTCTTTGGAATAAATACTAAATAGTTGGTCTGGAAATGAACTTCGCAATGGGTCCCTCCTCCATTCTGGCTGATGTTCCCCTATTAATTTCTTTTTCTCTTTCAACCATTCATTGGCTGATACATCTATAAATACATCTCATCTGCTTTTACTTTGCTTTTTAAGAATAAGCTGATACCAAACATACTGTCTTAATTACATCCACAGGCAAAAGCATAACAAGTTTAAATGTTGTCACAATATAGTTTTAAAAACTTGACATCCTTAATTATGCCAGCTGTGATAAAACTGGCAAATGAAAATTCTAATTTGAATGTGTAAATGAGTAATTCATCTGAAAAGCATTCTTAACGTTAATAAGTGAAAACAAACTAGCGACCCACTAAGCAAAGGAAGGCAGTCTGGCAGTGAACTGGTAAGTGGATTTGTAAGGAGGCAGGGAAACACGGCCCCCGGTCCCTGGGTCAACACACTGCTAAAACCAGGCAAGTCAGTCCTAAATTCAAATCAGACTTGAATTTGTACCTCAGTGTCCAAATTATGAGCTGACTGTACATTCATAAGGATCTGAATCCTACAGGCATTTCAGGAAGGAAGGCCCAGGACAAATTCTGACTTGTTCTCAGAAGTTGGTAGGTTTTGGAAAATTCTGCTTAGGAGAAGCAGACAAAATTGAAGGAAAGGATAAGCAAAGGATAAGATAAACATCTTTGCAGGATCTTCCCAGAGAGGCTGCCCTATACCCAAACCAGTGTTCCCCAAGCCATCTTTTTTGTGGTTATATTAACATTCTACCCTTTTATAAAAAATGCCTTCTATAAATGCGCCCATGGAACCGTCTCTTCCTTTTCTCTCCATGAGATTCAGAAAGGGAAGAAGATCTCATTTTCAGTCCAGAAAAAAAGCTACTAATCTACAAACTGGTTAAGTAACGGTGGTCCATTATATGACTTATTATTTGTCACTCAAGTCCAATACCTTTCAAGTTATTAAACCCATCGGGATTCACTTTTTTAAAAAAATTTGCTGATACAAATAATGATCATGATAGCAAGTATTACTTATATGTTCTTATAGAAAATAATGGTTCTGATAGTACGATTGATAATTCTCAGATAATAGTAGGCTATTGGGATTAATTAATATTCTGAATTTTATTTAAAAATCCTTGTTTTCTTGAAGTATTCATACATAATATACAATGCTTATTTGACAAAAAGCACTGGAGAAATGAATATCCATTTTGAATGGGAAATAAAAGTCAAGGGGAACTTTCTCAGGTATGAAGTGATTATAATGTGGCATTTTTCACATACAAAAATGCCACAAGAAAACAGCAGTCGATCTGTTTTGAGTCATGTGTAGAAACTGGTAGACATATTTTAAAAAGTTTTAAGCGAGCCAAAAGAAAAAAGACTTACAGATGGCCGAATGGTCTTGACATTGATGGAGAAATATAGGAAGAGTGATGATCAGATAATTTACTATTTCAATGAGGACAACTCAAAATGAACACGATTAAACTGTAGGAGAATCAAGTTTGGCAACATATAAGAAACTTCAGACTAGCTGGAACCAATTCATCACTACGAAAGCTTACTAAAGAAAACTGTGGAAGAATCTATTTTATTTGAAAAGAATGTTCCCCTTTCTTAAAAGAAAAGAAGAACATCAAGGTCTAGGCTGGTAGTTCTCCACCTTCATTATGTCAGAATCACCTAGAAGGATTGGTTAAAATACAGATGGTTGGTCCCACCCTGAGAGTTTCTGATTCATCGGTCTGGGGTGCAAACCAGGAATTTGTATTTCTGACAAGTTCCAAGATGATGTCAATGATGTTGATCTGGTGGCCACACTCTGAGAACCAGCGGTCAATACTAACTCTGTGGTAGGCATCATCACGTAACTATCTCACTGATTCTCTGTAACAACTCAGAAGTAGTGACATTTGTGAATATCTTCTCCCATTCCTTGGGTTGCCTCTTTGTTTTGTTGACGGTTTCCTTTGCTGTGCAGAAACTTTTGATCTTGATGAAGTCCCAAAAGTTCATTTTTGCTTTTGTTTCCTTTGCTTTTGGGGACATGTCTTCAAAGAACTTGCTGCCGCCAGTGTTGAAGAGGTTACTGCCTATGTTCTCCTCTAGGATTTTGATAGATTCCTGCCTCATGCTGAGGTCTCTTAACCATTTCGAGTTTATCTTTGTGTATGGTGTAAGAGAATGGTCGAATTTCATTCTTCTATACCTAGCTGTCCAATTTTCCCAGCACCATTTATTGAAGAGACTGTCTCTTTTCCACTGTATATTTTTTCCTTCTTTGTTGAAGATTATTTTTTTTAAAGATTTTATTTATTTATTTGACAGAGAGATCACAAGTAGGCAGAGAGGCAGGCAGAGAGAGAGGAGGAAGCAGGCTCCCCGCCGAGCAGAGAGCCCGATGCGGGGCTCGATCCCAGGACTCTGAGATCATGACCCGAGCCGAAGGCAGCGGCTTAACCCACTGAGCCACCCAGGTGCCCCTGTTGAAGATTATTTGACCATAGAGTTGAGGGTCCATATCTGGGCTCTCTGCTCTGTTCCACTGGTCTAGGTGTCTGTTTTTGTGCCAGTACCATGCTGTTTTGGTGATTACAGCTTTATATTAAGCTTGAAATCAGGCAATGTGATGCCCCCAGTTTTGTTTTTCTTTTTCAACATTTCCTTAGCAATTTGGAGTCTCTTCTGGTTCCATACAAATTTTAGGATTGTTTAGTCCAGCTCTTTGAAAAATACCAGTGGAATTTTGATCAGGATGGCATTGAGAGCATAGATTGCTCTAGGCGGTATAGACATTTTAACAATGTTTATTCTTCTTCCATCTTTTTGTGTCTTCTTCAGTTTCTTTCTGAGTGTTCTGTAGTTCCTCAAGTACAGATCTTTTACCTCTTCAATTAGGTTTATTCCCAGGTATCTTATGGTTCTTGGTGCTATAGTAAATGGAATTGATTCCCTAATTTCCCTTTCTATATGTTCATTGTTTGTGTATAAGAAAGCAACTGATTTCTGCACACTGATTTTGTATCCTGACACATTACTGAATTGCTATATGAGTTCTAGTAGTTTGGGGGTGGAGTCTTTTGGGTTTTCCATATAAAGTATCATGTCATGTGTGAAAAGAGAGATTTTGACTTCTTATTTGCCAGTTTGAATACCTTTTATTTCTTTTTGTTGTCTGATTGCTGTTGCTAGGACTTCTAGTACTATGTTGAACAACAGTGGTGAGAGTGGACATCCTTGTCATGTTCCTGATCTCAAAGGAAAGGCTGTCAGCTTTTCCCCATTGAGGATGATATTCGCTGTGGGTTTTTCATAAATAGATTTTATGAAGTTGAGGAATGTTCCCTCTATTCCTATACTTTGAAGCATTTTAATCAGGAACAGGTGCTGTAGCTGGTCAAATGCTTTTTCTGCATCAATTGGGAGGACCATGTGGTTCTTCTCTCTTCTCTTATTGATTTGTTCTATCACATTGATTGATTTGCGAATGTTGAACCAGCCTTGCATCCCATAGATAAATCCCACCCAGTCATAGTGGATAATCTTTTTAATGTACTGTTGGATCCTATTAGCTAGGATCTTGTTGAGAATCTTGGTATCTATATTCATCAGGGATATTGGTCTGAAATTCTCCTTTCTGATGGTGTCTTTGCCTGGTTTGGGAATCAAGGTAATTCTGGCTTCATAAAAAGAATCTGGGGGTGCCTGGGTGGCTTAGTGGGTTAAAGCCTCTGCCTTCAGCTCAGGTCATCATCTCAGGGTCCTGGGATCAAGCCCCACATCAAGCTTTCTGCTCAGTGAAGAGTCTCTCTGCCTGCCTCTCTGACTACTTGTGATCTCTGTCTGTCAAATAAATAAATAAAATCTTTTTTTTAAGATTTTATTTATTTATCTGACAGACAGAGACCACAAGCAGCAGAGAGGCAGGCAGAGACAGAGAGAGGGGGAAGCAGGCTCCCCACCGAGCAGAGAGCCGGATGCGGGGCTGGATCCCAGGACCCTGGGACCACGACCCGAGCCGAAGGCAGAGGCCTCAATCCACCGAGCCACCCAGGCGCCCCTAAATAAATAAAATCTTTAAAAAAAAAGAGTCTAGAAGTTTTCCTTCTGTTTCTATTTTTTGACACAGCTTCAGGAGAATAGGTATTATTTCTTTTTTTTTCCATTTTATTTTATTTTATTTCTTTTCCGTGTTCCAAAATTCATTGTTTATGCACCACACCCAGTGCTCCATGCAATACATGACCTCCATAATACCCACCATCAGGCTCACCCAACCCCCCACCTCCCTTCCCCTCCAAAACCCTCAGTTTGTTTCTCAGAGCCTGCAGTCTCTCATGGTTTGTCCCCTCCTCTGATTTCCCCCATCTCACTTCTCCTCTCATTTCTTCTTTGAATGCTTGGTAGAATTCTCCAGGGAATCCATCAGGTCCTGGGCTCTTGTTTTTTGGGAGGTTTTTGATCACTGCTTCAATCTCGTTACTAGATATTGGTTTATTCAGGTTGTCAATTTCTTCCTGATTCAGTTTTGGAAGTTTATAGGTTTCCAGGAATGCATCCATTTCATCTAGGTTGCTTAACTTATTGACCTATAACTGTTGATAATAATTTTTGATGATTATTTTCTTGGTGTTAGTTGTGAACTCTCCCTTTTGATTCATAATTTTGTTGATTTGGTTCCTCTCTCTTTTCTTTTGGATTAGTTTGGCCAGTGCTTTATCAATCTTATTGATTCTTTCAAAAAACCAGCTTCTAATTTTGTCAATGTGTTCTACTGTATCTCTAGTTTCTATCTTATTGATCTCTGCTCTAGTATTGATTATTTCCCTTCTTGTGTGTGGGATTGGCTTAATTTGTTGTTGATTCTCCAGTTATTTAAGGTGTAAAGAGGGCTGGTAATTCTGGATTTTTCAATTTTTTGAGTGAGGCTTGGTTGGCTATGTATTTTCCCCTGAGGACCACCTTTGTTGTATCCCATAGGTTTTGTACTGATGTGTCTTCATTCTCATTGGTTTCCATGAATTGTTTAAGTTCTTTGATTTCCTGGTTGATCCAAACACTCTTAAGCAGAGTGGTCTTTAGCCTGCAAGTGTTGAAATTCCTTCCATACTTTTTCTTGTGGTTGAGTTCCAGTTTCAAAGCACTGTGGTCTGAAAATATGCAGGGAATGATATCCAAGATCTATAATCTCAAACTCAACACACACAAAACAGATAATCATGTCAAAAAATGGGAAGAACACATGAACAGACACTTCTCCAAAGAAGACATACAAATGGCTAACAGACACATGAAAAAAGGTTCATCATCATTAGCCATCAGGGAGATTCAAATCAAAACCACATTGAGATACCACATACACCTGTCAGAATGGCCAAAATTAACAAGACAGTAAACAACATGTGTTGGAGAGGATGTGGAGAAAGGGGGACCCTCGTATACTGTTGGTGGGAATGCAAGTTGGTGCAGCCACTTTGGAAAACAGTGTGGAGATTCCTTAAGAATTTAAGAATAGAGCTAGGCTATGACCTTGCAATTGCACTATTGTGTATTTACCCCAAAGATACAGATGTAGTGAAAAGAAGGGCCATCTGTACCCCAATGTTCATAGCAGCAATGGCCACAGTTGCCAAACTGTGGAAAGAACCAAGATGCCCTTCAATAGACAAATGGATAAAGAAAATATGGTCCATATATACATTGGGGTATTATGCTTCCATCAGAAAAGATGAATATCCAACTTTTGTATCAATATGGTTAGGACTGGAGGAGATTATGCTGAGTGAAATAATTCAAGCCGAGAGATCAATTATCATATGGTTTCACTTACTTGTGGAGCATAAGGAATAACACAGAGGACTTTAGGAGATGGGGAGGAGAAGTGAGTTGGGAGAAATCAGAGGGGGAGAAAAACCATGAGGGACTGTAGACTCTGAAAAACAAACTGAGGGTTTTAGAGGGGAAGAGAGTCGGGGGTTGGGTGAGCCTGGTGGTGCATATTAAGGAGGGAATGTATTGCATGGAGCACTGGGTGTGGTACATAAACAATGAATTTTGGAACCCACACACATATACAAAAAATAATAAAGTTAAATTAAATTTTTTAAAAAAAGAAATAGATATGAAAAAAATAAAAGTAAAAAAAAAAAAACCCAGAAGTAGACATAACTCTGAGAGATAGATATACAGATATTCCCTAACTTTCATACATTTCATATATCATGTATGGACAGCTATAACTGCCGTTATATACCCAAACCACCCTTTTGTACATCAGTTGATGAGCAAACTTCCTGAGAGACCCCCTGGTCGCTATCTGACAACTATGATTCATTTTGGGCAGCAAAGATGACAGGCAAAAGCCATGTGATAAGTTCACCAAACCATTTTGTTTCTCTCCTGGGCAAACAGGAAAACCACATCTCTCAGTTTCCTTGCATCTAGATGGGATCTTGCACCAATATATGCCCAGTGGAATATGAGCAGATGTGATGTAGGTATGTACATGCCTGGCCCTTGAAAAGACTCAGGAGATTCTCTTCATCCTTTCTCTTTGCTCATCAGCTAGCTGAATATAGTGGATACACCAGAGGCCTCCCAGGGAGGCCCTAATGGATGACAAAGACACCAGGAAAGATGTGAGGACCCCTGAGCCCCCATCTTGGAGAAGAGCTGTCCAGGCAAGATCAACCCCTTTGGAGTCTGTGTGAACAAAGAAATAAACCAAGCCCCTGAGGCTTAGAGATTCTCTGCAGCAACAGCTAACAGTAGCTACTTCAATAAATAACTTCCATAGATAAAGCAACCCAAACAAAATTCAATATTTGTGCTTAAGTCTAACTTCAGTGGGATTCTCACTTAAGCAAGCTGACTCTGTGTTCAGTGGCAAAGCAAAATCAAATTAAAGGACTTCGGTGAAATGCTAGCATTTTAATCATTCAAATGTGTCTAAAAAGTAAAACTTACATGGAAACAAGATCTCTCCCCATTGAATCCATTGTTTCACTATCTTACAATCAACTTGCAGTCACGTCTTAAGGATCAAAAGCCCAAAAGTGCCTATTTCCTCATTTTTGAATACAGGAATATTAAAAATCAGAGAGGCTGAACAATTCCCTCAAAGTCATGTTAATAAATAATAGAATTAAGGTTCATTCCAACATTTGTATCAGCCTGCACCCTCATTCTTTTCACTGTACTTCACTGCCTCTCATCTCTCAAAATTTGGATGTCTGCCTATCTTGGAAAAAGAAAATATGGAAAATGATCTTACAGTACCCCCTTTAAGCAATCTAGTTCTGTGAAAGTTATTCCCATACCTTTCTAATCTTGTGAATGCAAGAAGCCTGTGAACAATGTCCTTTTGCCTTCCACGTGAAGGAGTTCCCAGAGATAGGGCTCCAGTCAGCTACATCATGCTACCTCTGCAGAACAACCTTGTTTCTATGAAGTATTTCTGTTCATTTAATGTGAAAAACAAAGTTACCACAACATGAACGAGTATGCTACAGTTTCATGCTATATGCTGTGGGCAGAAAAGTTGGCCTGCATCCCACTTTGTGCCCCAACCACATCTCAGGGGGAAAGAATTCCTCCCATCACTCCATAACAGCTCATTCTGCTCAACTCAGACCCCCACAGATGTGTGGTGATGAAGACAAAAGGTTTCCAAAGACAGAACTGGCAAACAAAAAGCTTGGCAACGCCCAGCTCTTGAGAAGAAGGAAATAAATTATTTATTTATTAACATCACAATGGTCCTTAGATGAATGTCATAAAAAGCGTCCTTTGTCACCACTGCCATATCAAAGCAAATGTGTATGAGATACTTTAACTGGAAAAATTATTTTTCGCTGACAATCCAACAACTTTGACCTCATCGCAGTATTTTGAGAGCCCAGTTTTACCATAAATCAGTCCTACAGTCTCTTGGGCCCCATAAAATATGTACATCATGGTTAGACATTTGCTTGTGGATGGTAGCAATGTAAAAATAAGCTTGAATAAAGTTATTACCATCCATGTACCTCTGTACCCATAACCACTTCCATGCCTCTAGTTCTGCTAAGATTCTTGCTTGATAGGTGTTTCCTATGAAGATTCCCCTGCCTTCCCACCCAGAGGACTTCCCAGCCACTGGGAGAAATTATTATTCAGGTGGCTCTCCAGAGTCCATCAGAATTAATACCATACATTGTTTAGGGTCCCAGTGTCACAAGCAAACCCCATGGTTCATACGTTTCTCTGCGAACCTCCTGGCTCTTCTCATTCACATCTTTGAGCCATGTCCAAAAATGCAAAGTGAAATATGGTGATGGATGAGAGGAAAGGAGAAATCTTGGAGTGAGGATTCATGTCAACACAATGGAATTCTACCAATAAACTTTTGCTACTTAAATCACTCCTGAAGAGACAGTTGCACACACTAGGAAGTATACTGGGGCTTCCAGCCACAGAGTTTGGGCACTATCAGGAAGTTTGTCCCCAACAGAAAGGGGTATCACCTCGACCAGCATATGAGTCACCTGAGATCGTACTAAAATGCAAGTTCTGATTCAGTTGGTCTGGAGTGGGACTGGAGGGGCTACCTTTCTAACAGATATTGATGTGATGATGCTTTGAGGATCCAGGGTATAGAAAGTAAGAACACAAAATCTAATTTCTGAATATGTGAGCTGTGAAACCTCTGGCTTCAGGTTTCTTTCCTGGGAAGTACAGATAAAGTACTCTCCTATAGGATTACGGTGAACACTAAATGACATGGTTTCATCCGCCTGACATGTAATAAGAACTCAATGTACTACCATTAATATTGTATTTTCACTGCTCTAACACTGGAGCAGCTTCCAAAACAAACACGCAAGAAATGATGCCAATTGTCAACTTAGTTGACAATAGTGAGACCAAGGTGGGCATAATAAGATGAAATCTATGTGTGTACAGAAGTGTTCTGGGTAGGTTAAAAAAGAGGGCTAAAAAGAAAACTTGGGGATGAATAAAAGGAGACATCCCCCCCCCCGATACTTCCATTCATGCTTAGATAGAAGCTAGCATAGTAAGAAATGCATCTCAGTGAAATTACACTAGGAAAAGTATGAGCAGTTATTAGAAGACAAAGAACAAGCTTTTTCTTTTCTTTCTTCCCCCAAAGCAAAGGCATTCAGGTAAGACTGCAACAACCAAAATACCACATCCCTTTAACCCTCATACCTGTGATTCTCACAAGTACTTCCACCATAGGGATAACATAGACTTATCAACTGAATAAAAGAAAGTAAATTACTGTGATGCATTCCCAGAGTGCTCTACCAAAATTTTAGTCAAGTACTTAACTCCTAAGGGTTCCCCAGTTCTCTGAGCTGCACATAAGATGAGCTCATTGGTATAAATAATATATTACAGTGACTTCCTATTTCACAAGCACATGTTAAGCACTTCCTATGTCAGACTATGTACTAATCACTTGGAATACAAAAATAAATAAGATATGGTTCTTTCCCATGACCAGTTTTAATCTAGTTGGGAAGACATATACATCAACAACAACGACAAAAATGAGACTACACTTTAGTAAGTACAACAGAGATACCCACTGAGTATTTTAAGAGCACAAGTGAAGAATTTCTAAAACAGTAGTTGTGTCCCAATGACCCAAAGGCCAAATATAGCCCATGGGTATAAGATATAGATAGGGACTTTTGGTTTGGATTCAGCCTAATTAGTTGACAGCATTAAAATAAAGGACAACAATAAAATAAAATAAATGCTCAATTTCTTTCCAGAAACAATCAACTGAAGTTGAGTAATGGATGTACTTTTCAGATGAGATATTCATGGTCTAGTTTACCACTATTTCCTATTGACCTAATCATACACAGGCTTCACTCATTTACCTTATCATTCTGGACTGTGTGGGATGTTGAGTTCGGCCCAATGAAGGATGGTGAAGAAGTATAGAATTTCTTCCTGGAGAAATGGATACATGCTCCAGGGTGCCTGGGTGGCTTAGTCAGTTAAGCATCTGACTCTTGATTTTGGCTCAGGTCATGATCTCAGCCTTGTGTCAGCCTCCATGCTGGGTGTGGAGCCTGCTTAAGATTCTCTCCCCCTCTAACCCTCCCCCTGCTTGCGCTCTCTCTCTCACTCTCTTTCTTTCCCAAGAAAGAAAGAAAGAAAGACGAAAGAAAGAAAGAAAGACAAAAGAAAGAAAGAAAAAGAAAAAAAGAAAGAAATGGATACATGTGAAAGAGATGAAAAATTACCCAAAAAACTCTCATTTTTTAAAAATAATTGTCCACATATTTACCATTTGGATTGCTCTTCATCTCTTTCTGTAGATCCCAATTCCCACTTGGTATCATTTTTCTTCTGCTGAAGGAACTTTTTTTAACATTTCCTACAGTGAACTTCTCTTATCTTTTATTGACCTGAAAGGTTTTTATATTGCCTACAGTTTTGGAAACATTCTTTGCTGGGTATAGAATTCTAGGTTGGTTTTTCTCCTTCAGTGCTTAAAAGTTAGCATTTTATTATATTTAGACCTGCATGGTTTATGATGAAAACTTTGATGAAATTATCTTCATTCCTCTGTACAAAATGTAGTTTTTCCCTCCAGCTGCTATTTAAATTTCTGTTTGGCATTGATTTTGAAGTTTAATTATGATGTGTCTTAGTGTGGTTTTCTTTATGTTACTTCAGTTTGTAGTTTGATGAGTTTCTTGGCTCTGTGGGTTTATATTTTCATAAAATTTGAGTACTTTTCAGCCACTGTGTCTTCAAATAGGGTTTTCATTTTCCTGAAACACATTTCTAAGACTCCAACCACACATATGGCTTAATATAATCCCAGAGTACACTGAGGCTCTGTTTGTATGTGCACATTTATTTGGGGTTTTGTTTTTAGTCTTTTTTTTTTAATCAACAATTCATTTTGGATAGTTTCTGTTACTATGTCTTCAAGCATGGTGATTTTTTTTCTGCAAAATTTAATATCCTGGTAATCTTAACTGTTCTATTATTTTATTCCATAAATTTTCATACCTGCAAGTTATATTTGGGTCTTTTCTTTATATCTTTCATTGTCCTTTCATTATGTTTCTGATTTTTTTACATCTTTAAGCATAAGAATAGTTTTGTAATGGTACTGTTAAGGTCCTTGTCTTCTAATTATCTCTGTCATTTCTGAATCTGTTTCTATTGATTAATTTTTCTCTTGTTGTGAAGCATATTTTTACACTTCTTGGCATGTCTAGTAATTACTTTTGGAATTTCGCATATTGAATTTTATTTCATTGGGTGCTGTATTTTATTGTCTTCCTTTAAAGAACATTGGATTTTATGGCAGCTCAGTTTGATCCATGAGAGCCTTGCCTTTAAGCTTTTTATGGTGGGTCCACAGTGGCTTTTATTCTAGGAGTAATGTAATCCCTTACTAAGGCATGACCTTTCTGAGGACTCTAGCTAATGCCTGAAGTATTTTGAAGTTTCTTCACTAAGGTTGGTGGAAACACAAACTCTTCCCAGTCTTGTGGGAGCTCTAGGTCTTGTTCAGCCCAGTGCATTCTGGGTAGTTCTACCCAGTCTTGGTAGTTTCTTCACATGTGTGTGCAGATGATAATATTCAGCCAAATATTTGGGATGAACTCTGCAGATCTCCACAGTTCCCTTTCCATTTAGTTTCCTCATTTCTGGTAATACACCTTGCAAATGCTAGCCTCCTTGTTCTTCCCAAACTTTGATCTCTGCCTCTTCAACTCTGTGAGACCACCAGACCCTCTTCTGGTTCCCCAACCTAGGAAGTAGCCTGGAAACTCTCTCCAAGCTGGAAACTGTGGCAATGAGAGGGCTCACTTCATTTGCTTTCCTACTCACGGATTTAAAACTTTTGTCTAATATCTGACCTCTTGTCTGATTTCTAATTGTTTACAGTCAGATGGCAATTGCGGTAGTAGTTAATCATTCATGAGCAGAAGCAGGAGTTAGTGTAGTTAGGAGAAAATGAAGACAAGAAGAGGGAAGAATTTCAAGCAAGAATGATCACATAGGCCAAAGGAAATAGGTGAGAGACAGCAAACATGAGTATGAGGAAGTAACAATTTGGTATTGCTGCACCATAAGATAAAGGCAGACAGAGACTAGGAATATGTGAGTCTGGAGTTGGTGTCTAGAGCCAGATTTTGGGACCTCAGAGATCACATGATTCAGAACTGTGGAACAGGAAGAAAAACAATGGACAAAGAGGAGACTTGGGGGGCACCTGGGTGGCTCAGTGGGTTAAGCCGCTGCCTTCGGCTCAGGTCATGATCTCAGGGTCCTGGGATCGAGCCCCGCATTGGGCTCTCTGCTCAGCAGGGAGCCTGCTTCCTCCTCTCTCTCTACCTGCCTCTCTGCCTGCTTGTGATCTCTCTCTGTCAAATAAATAAATAAAATATTTAAAAAAAAAAAAAAAGAGGAGACTTGGGTGTTAGTTTTAGCCTATTATTAGCTGTGTATCCTTGACCAATTTTTGTGCTTTAGTTTTCTCATTTGTAAAACAAGAGGCCTTCACCAGTTCTTACCCAAGACTATATTTCAAGGCAAAATTTCTCTAATTGGGCTCAGTGGAGGCAGAGGACACTTGAGCTTGGGATGTTTTTAGAGAAAATAGGTTATTGACAAATAGTATTTATTTCTCACCTACTATAATCCAAGATTTTTGCCCAGTTTTAAATACATTATCTTTCATACTTACAACAACCC
Organism: Lutra lutra; assembly: GCF_902655055.1. Taxonomy (NCBI): domain Eukaryota; kingdom Metazoa; phylum Chordata; class Mammalia; order Carnivora; family Mustelidae; genus Lutra; species Lutra lutra. Next base: position 93,798,669 of record NC_062285.1, read on the forward strand.
CATCTCACAGATTAGGAAAAAGAAAAGCTAATACCTTGTCAAAGGTCATATAGGCTAAAAATGATGCAAACAAGATCTGAAGTCTGGGTGGCTGCATTTTGCTGCTTCTGTCCTGGGACCAGGAAGCAGTATGTCCTTAAAGCTCCTTGGATGATTCTAATGTGCTTCCAGGACCAACAAACATCTTTTAAAAAGGCTAAAAGCAAGTTCGAGATATCTACCTAATAATAACAGGTAACACCTTCAATACGGTCTCCCCTCCCCCATTACACTAATTCAGACAAACTGGGATTACACCTGTATGATACCCCAACTCTGTAAGAGATAGAGAGGTAGATGGATAGAAAAAGCTTTAATTTTTCCAGAAGAGGATGCATTCAAGAGGTGTCCTCTTCATGGACCTTCTTGGCTCAGTGAGTGGTCATGTGTCCTAGCTTGTCCTCTCTGTGCTTTTAGCAACCATACAGACTGACTGAAAATATATTATTTAATAATGTTGGAGTAAGTTGGCCCATATTTTAATGCAACTTGGTTTCTGGAGCACACCGATGGCTTTAGGGCAAGACTTTACTGTACTCACAGCAAGTAACTGAAACCTTCCTCGGGTCCAGCTGAGCACCGTACCTGTATTATCTCAGCTGATCCATATAACAGCACGGTAATTATTTCTGTTTTACAGGAAACCGGGGCCCAAAGTTACACAGTGGGTCATCCAGAAATGAGGCCAGGCCGTCTGGCTCCAGAGCCAAAAATTTCTGAGCCCTGCATTGCCCTGCTCCTCCCCTTGCCATGGCTGCTGGTGAAAGGGTGATGGTCTTTATTTCTCTTTCAACTATAAATAGCGAAACTAGAATAATCAAAAGAATTTTAAAACGTTGTCCTGCCACTCTTTGAAAAGGTAGGCTACAACAGAAAAAGGAAAGTCTTGATACCCTGAGACCAAACTCTTACATTCTTCTGGTCTATTGTGGATGAAACCTCATTTTTGGCACATGGGTCATTGCTCAAAAGCAATGTGTGCCTTTATCTTTTTAATCTGTGTGTGGTCTCAGTAACGTATGTGTGTTATGGGCCGTGCCACAAATCTGGCTCTCCCTTCACTGGCAAGGATTTTACTACGCAGACCGCGTTAACATGAAAAACCTGGAACAAAGAGCAACACTGACTAGCAGCATTGTTTCCACGGCTAAATGGGCTAAATGATGTATATGACCCCTTGATGAGAAAAGCAATTTCAAAACATTTTCTTGCACTATGGGAATCAACAACTCTAACTAGGAGATGAGTGCCTAAAAGGTCTAGGGAGGTAAGAAGTCAGCGATTACAAGTGTGTCTCTGCATGCAGGTTTCTGATAGGAAGACCATGTGAAGTGACTTTTCATACTTCTAGAAGAAAAAAAAAGGGGGGGGAGAACTTGTTTTTCTAGTAGCCTCCAATCATAGATACCCATCCCCTCCCCAGCAAGACTGGTAGGGAAAACAGTATACATAAGAACAATGCATAATGACTCTATCATTTCATTTAGGTATTTGTTTCCTCAAACAAACGGGCAAAACTCTTTCATCAATCTCACCACAAAATATGAACATTAACATATCATTCCACACATACTCCCAGCTCCAAACACAGAGGAGCTAACAACAGCAGAAAGAGAAGCCAGATCCAATGTGATAGCAAATCGGGTAACAGCACAGAATAAACAGCTGCTCAACCTTACATTTCTATCACTTTTCATTTAAGAAGCTTTGGACCCAGCATAAAGTTTCTCTATAGTGTGGAACCCTGACAGGGGTGAGGGCTCTGTCCCAGGGCATATTTGGTGTCAGTCCTGCAAAAGGGAGGTCCCCTTTGAGCAGGAGCCTGGACTGAATGATTCTGGGTGTTGGATAGCACACACTGAGCTGGCTGATAGACACACCCATCCAAGAAGAGAGGAATGCCTACACATGACCTAGAGCTACTGCAGTATGTCACCTGGAGATGGGCTAGTTCCTTCTGAAGTGAAAACCCCACGCAGCCCTGGGTGTGCTCTAGCAGTCAATTGCTATGTGGAAGGTGGGTGGGTAAACGGCACTCCCCCACCCCCCAGAGATTAGGTGGCTGCTTCTCTTCCTGCTCTCTGCAGTCCACTGGCAAGGGTCAAGTTCCTGTACTCCACTGAGGCATCAGTGCCTCCAGGAACTCAACCCCTTAGATCCTGGTTTTACACAGTGATGGGGAGATCTTTGCTGGGACTCTGCTGTATGGGGTCTGAGGCAAAGCAAGGCCCATAGCACAACCCAGTACAGAGAGGGGATCCCAATGGCTGCTGAGCAGCTCCCGGCCTGCCTACATCAATCGAACAGCTGGACTCCCACAGCACTCTTTCTTACCTCCTGGTGAATCAGAAAGGTCTTCTCCTTTCTGATTCCAGTTCTCCAGATTAAAACCTGAACACCCTCTGAATACAATCACATGGATATTTTCTTCTAGTTCTAAGTTTTAAAAAGTCAAAATTACTATTAAAAGGAAAACCTTCATCACTGCTTTTGTCTTCTGAACTGCTAGTGAGTTATACAACTCACTTGGTCACAATCAATATACCCAAACCTCACCTGAAATGCAGCTCAGACCTGCACAGAGCCTTGGACTTGACGGCCATTTGAGCTGGCCTGGCTGCTTGCAAGCCTCAGAGAATGCAATTCCTTCTCCTTTCCCTGTGCAGACAACTTTTGCAGGGCTGTGAGCCGAGCAGTAAGTGTCCAAGCCTATGACGAGAGCTTTCCTGTGCGTTTCATCAAAACCAAAGCCAAGTCCAAAGGGTTATGTCAAGGAAATCACGTTAGACAGTGCCCTTTCAACATCTAAACAAACACCCGTGCCTTTAAGACACTGAATAGAATCTATGATTTTTTTCCCCCGGAGCTATTTGCTCTAAGTTCATGACAACACCAGGAAAACCATCTCTCTTTTCTCTCGTTTGCAAGAAGCATTAGATGCAAAGGACAGGCAAGAATCAGTGGGGGGAGGTGGGCGTTACTAGTGGACAATGTCAATGAGACACCACTAAAGTAAATGCAAGCTGTTGTACTCATCTTCTCTTTAGCTATCAGGGGTAGCAAATGGAAATAAATATAAAATAAATACATTTCCTGGTGGTGAGTGGGGCTGGGAGCTGAGTGGGGAAGGGATTCTTTCTGGTGCTTTCCTATGGCTAAACAGCTAGAAACTGCCTCAGGACAGGCTTCGGACTTTTCCAGCCAAAAGGAGTATTTGGCAGTAGAAGGATATGGTTAAGGGAAAAGTTACCCTAAGCTTCAGAAAGACCTGAGTTCGAGGCTTGGCTCTGCCACACACACACACACACACACACACACCCGTTTATACTTGTGCTTACTACATTGGGCAGTTGTAAAAATAAGTAGTGTTTATAGAGTACCTATTCCATTCTGGGTGCTCCTCTTACTGTTTTGTGTCTATTCATTCAGGTAACCCTCCCAATGGTAGGAGGTACCGCTCTCACACCACTCGATAGAGGATACAACGATGCCCAGTGCCACGCAGCTCAGAAGTGGAGGACCTGGGATTCCGACCCAGGTGCTCTGACCCCAGAACACAAGCTCCTAACGACTACACTGTCTTTCACCTGCACGAGCCCCTTCCCTTTTTAACAGATGAAGGTTATAAAACTCATAGATTTATCATATGTGTTCAATGAGATATGGTGCAGCACAGGGGCCTGGGGTAGGAGAGACAACCAAATAATGCAAGCTATGATTTTCGGCCTATCTTTCCTTCTCCTTTCATCCCAGACCCACAGAGGCAGAACTCGCAGGGAGGACTTGAAGAAATCATGCTAGTTTCTTTTCTTCCCCACCCAGGGAGTCTTGTGTCCATACACTACCGTGCTACACAGCTAATACACACAGGAATAACAATGGGGCCCCTGGGTGCCAAGAACATGGTAGGCATTATACAGAACCCGTCTTTCTCCAAAACCTGTCTGCTTCCCAAGCCTGCCCAGTCTCTGCCGCGGGTTTAAGATTACTAGCAATATATCCATCGCAAACCCCTTTAGTCAAGAGGGTTGGCTCCTTTGTCTTTAGAGCCTGTGTCCTCAAGAATACAGGACTTGTTTATTTCGGCTGCAAGGGTGTTTGGGTAGCAGCCAGAGTCTGTAACATTTGGGGTCCTTAAGCCTTTATGCCTCTGTTGTTTGGCCATCACTGCTGACTGCATTGACTTGGTTGGAGTTACAACTCAATTTACACCCCATATTCCCCTTTTACTTATTCTGCATCATACAGGACCAGAGATTTAACAGCATTTCTCTGACTTTCTGGCCTCCTCTCAAGACTTTATTTGATTTCTACAAGCCATATAACGGTGTTCTCTGCAGCCAATAAGAAGTCTTCAGTAGAATGTTCTAACGAGGCTCGTTCCCTTAGCAACAAGCCCCCGTGGCCTCCTCTTCACTCCTGCAGGCCAAGAGAGATAACTCCGCCAAAAACAAACAAACAAACAAACAAACAAAATATGTCCATTGTCAGAACGAGGCTAAAGTTTGCTCAACAGGTAAAAGCAAGCTATCATCCGAGTGGGAGGGGTGGTTCCTCTGAGAGAAAACTCTCCCTCTGCAGGTACGTGATTCCTGAGAAAGCGATGAGGCCCACAGACCTGCTTATAAGCCAGGCCATGAGGTATTGTTCCTGATGCTCACTTGGCCCGTGATTTAAGCTTATTTGCTTCTCTGGGACTTAGTTTTCACCTGTAGAATAGTGGTCTCTGGCACTTTCAACACAGAGCTTAAAACATTTCACCGTATGTTACGTCATCTTCTCACAATCCTGTAAGTCAGGCCAGATGCTTTGCTTTAGGACCTGAAAGGAAGCAGAGGAACAAAGAAATTGAGGGACCTGCCCAGAGCTGCAATATAGCTAGGATAGGAATTCACATTGTTCATTTTAAAGGTAAATGCCCTTGTTCTCTAGAAATATTTTTGCCACAGAATGGAATAATATAGAATTAAACCATTTTGCTTGCAAGTCACTTGATTTGGGTATTCAGATGAACTTAGGGGGGTTTGAAAAACCTGTCAAATAGAAAACATTTATGTTCAGTCAGAAAAAAAAAAAAAAAATAGGTTCACCAGAGCTGCACGTTATAGAAATATTTCATCCTCGGGGTCTGCCACCCTGAAACACTGACTACTTAAGCCTACCTTGTGAAATACATTATTAGTCATTATTAGTTCCATTTTACAGCTGGAGGAACTAAGGAAGAGTGTTCAAATGGCTTCTCTGGGGCCTCAGAGGAAGTCAATACTGCACGGGAGAAATTCTTGTATTTGCTCTCTCTCCGTCACACAGATAGAGAAAACAGGTTGTCTGGAGAAGTTCTCACAGCTGAAATCATTCCAGCAACTAGAGGCACAGTCAGCTCACGCCAGCTTGGGGGTACTGTAGGAGCGACAGGATTTCTAAAAGACAAAATAAAAACAAATGTGAGCTCCATAGTGGAAAAACTCCTTGGAGGTTGTGTTTCTCTAACTGTCGTCACTGGGTCACCAGGAATTTGGGAGGACCCTACAGCAGTCACAGACTAGGACACTTACTGTAGTCCTCATGAATTAACTCCGTAATTGATGGCATTCGAAGAAAAGCTAATGTCTTCTGTACATGTGTGCCAGGCTTTCTGCTGGTTTTCAAGATGTGGAGTGTTTGGTGTGGTGCTGAAGTGTGTGTGTGTGTGTGTGTGTGTGTGTGTGTGTGTGTGGTGTCGTGTCACTTCGTGAGCATTAGCTACCTATCAAGCTCTGTGCCTACTTGTGGGAAATAGAAACAAAGTATTCTCTCTTCCCCTGAGGAATTTAAAAGTTAGGGAAGGAAACAAAACACAATATCCTAGGTTCTGATAAAACCTGGAGTTTAAATATGTTATTTTAAATTTTGCTGAACCCCACATTCCTTTAGCTTGTCGAATTCTGAAAAAGGTTTGTTTTCTTTTTCAAAATGCACCTAATAATATCACTACAATTAGTTCTCTACATTTGAAATTAATTTTTTTCCTCTCCCAATCAATATTTAGGATTAGAACTTCCTAAAAGGCCATTGCACTTAAACTCCCGTATAAAGCAATTGCGTAATTAAAATGCAAACCAAAGGGGCGCCTGGGTGGCTCAGTGGGTTAAGCCGCTGCCTTCGGCTCAGGTCATGATCCCAGGTCCTGGGTTCGAGCCCCACATCGGGCTTTCTGCTCAGCAGGGAGCCTGCTTCCTCCTCTCTCTCTGCCTGCCTCTCTGCTAAAAAAAAAAAAAAAAAAAAAAAAAAAAATGCAAACCAAGGCTGCTTAAATCACATCTACATTCCCTTCTTTAGGGGAAATCAGGGACTTCCTTCTGCCAGGGGCTATGCCATGTGTCTCAACATAAAGGAATCAAGCGTGAGCCCGACTGGGGCTGGGGGGGCGGCCGCAGCGCGAATGAGAAAGCACTGATTTCAATACAGTAAGGTGGACACCGTTTAACACCCCTACAATCTACAAGGAGAGCCCAGAGAGCAGCCCCACCACCACGTGGGTGCGTGGGGGTGTGGCGAGGGGAGGCCGGCTTTCTTTATGGAGGAGGTGATGTTTGAGCCGTCCTCCAACAACAGCAGGTCCCCACGGAGCAGGATGAGGACTTTTCCAGGCAGAAGGAGAAGCATGTGCAGAGACAAAATGGCATGATTTGGGAGTCTCCGGGGGTCTGCCGATCAAAAGAAAGCCTCCTGAGAAGGTTGACAAGTCGGGCCGTGTCCGCGGGGTGCTTTGCACTACGAGCTGAGTCAGACACCAGACAGCTTCGGCTAATGAAATCTGCGGCCGGCATCCTCTCCCCCGCGCCCGCGCTCCGGGAGACACCCCTCCCTGCGTTCTCTCGCGTCTCCCCTTCTTCCTCTGTCAAATAATGGATGGTAGAGTCTGCTTCTAACTTTCCCAACCATGGAAAAAAAGACCTTGAGCTCCACCAAGGAGAATACCCGAGAAGCCGCCACGGGTCCTGGGTGGTGTCATCCTTGTCAATTTCAGCAAAGAGCTTCCCGCAATAGGAACCTGTGGTGAAAATTCCAAGGCGTAATTGCTTCATATGTGTGTTAGCCGAGCCTCCAAGACCGCCTCCTTCTGTTGCTTACCCATGGGCTATCTCACTGTCTGTTGACCCTTATGCACATAATTGGTTGTGCCCTTCCAGTGCCGGCTCCTGTGACTTCTCAGGGTGACAAAAGTGAACACGGCAGAGGGTGATAAGATTTGGGAATGATTTGTGTGGAGTGTTTTCAGTTTGATCTAGATCACAGAAAATCGAGATTTTTTTTTTCTATTTTGTGGAAAATTAACACAACTGTCAAAATGTTCTTTTACAGTGTTTTTCAGTGAAAAACGTTTTCAGCTGGTGTCTAAAGTCGTTGGACAGCTAAACTGCTGCTGAAATTTCTTGAGTCTTCAGAGAAGTCCCCATAGCGAGGGTAAGCCGTTGACATGGATAGCAAGGGAGAACACTCTATAAATTATAGAAAATTATGTTGTGGCTAAAGACCTATCTTAAGCTAAAGACCTTGAACAAAGAACAGTTCCAGGTACCTGTGTTTGAAGTTTTGTGGTGAAATAATAATTGAAAGCTTATGTAGATACACCTTGATTGATAACTGTTGTATGAAAATATTTTTAAAAGGCTGGACATTTGGTAGGTGATACAAAGTGCAGTTTAAAAATTCCGTATTGACAAGGTTATGTATATTCACTCAAATCTTTACTGAGTTACTTCATTTGTATAGATACACTCAGATATAAAAGCTTGACATGTCATCTTTAAAAGAAGTAATAATTAGGAGCACTTGATTGGCACAGTTGGCTAAGCAACGGACTCTTGGTTTCTGCTCAGGTCATGACCTAAGGGTCATGAGGTCAAGCCCAGGCTCTGCTCAGCAGGAAGTGTGCTTGGCATTCTCTCTCCCTTATCCTCCGGCCCTCCCACTCATCCTCTCTGTATCTCTCTCTCTCTCTAAAATAAATAAATAAATCTTAAAAAAAAAAAAAAGGAATAATGATTATAATTACGAAAGGAGAACTTACAGTGATTACCATTGGCAAAGACAAAAATGTAATAATATTCTATTACTATGTATTAAGCAATTACTAAGTACCAAGCACTATGCTAATCACTCAATGTATATATTACCTCATTTAATCCTGTTGATAACCCCTTGAGGTAAGTTTATTATCTCCCTTTAGGGAGATATCCCCTTTAGGGAGGTGGCATGAGAGTACAGTTTGCTGAATTTTCACAAATTAGATTTTTCCATGTAACAGGGACCCAGAGAGCTAGAAAGATAAAGAAATTGGTCGAAGCTTGTCAAAGCTGATAATAACACACACAGCTAGGTTTTGAACTCTGGAATTGCCTAATTGCAAGGACTGTCTCTTAACCACTATCTCTTATTTGTCTTAGGCAGTTTGCTTCCTAATAGGAGAGCTACTTGTAGTAGATACTTATCCCTGGTTGGTAATATGGTGACATTCTCTAAACAACAGTCTTTGATGTAGGTATTATTAATTCTTCCTTTTTAGAGCTGAGTACCTTGAAGCTCAAAGAAATTAAGGAACTTGGAGAGCCTAGGTGGCTCAGTCGATTGAGCATCTGACTCCTGATTTTGGCTCAGGTAGTGATCTCGGGGTCATGATTTCAGGGTCATGGGATCGAGCCCCAAGTGGGGCTCCGCACTCCGTGGAGAGTCTGCTTAAAATTCTTTTTCTCCCTCTCTCTTTGTCCCTCCCCTACTCACATACCTGCTCTTCCTCCCTCTCTCTCTCTCTTAAATAAATAAATAAATAAATAAATAGAAGAAATTGAGGAATTTGCCTAAAGTCTTACCACTAGTATGAAGCAGAACAAAGACTGAAAGCCAGGTCTTTCCATCTTAAATCCTCTGCTACAATTATGATTGTCATTTTTATTCCAAATAGGTAGAAAGAGAAGTAATAGAAAGTTTGCTCTACACAAATATATATGCACATACACTCAATGAGTAAGGAGGCATTCCTATATGTTTTTGTATAAATAAAATAATAATTCACATCAATTTTTATTTTTTTACAAAAACTTAGTGGCAATTAAAACTTCTATCAATCTCATAATAAAGGTTAAGAGAGTCAGATATTTATCAATGCTTATGAAATAAGATTTTACTAATTCTAAGATATAATTTTCTTAGTTCAACAACTTAATAATCTTTCAAAAATGGAGACCTTTTAAAATTATAAACAATGATGAAAGTCTTTTTCATGGTAGGCCAAAAAAAAAAAGGAATAACTCACAATCTACCTGTTTTAACATGGCAAAGGGGAAATTTTTCCAAAATGAATTGTTAATGAAAATTCTGAAAAGATGATGATCCTTGAGACCCTTGGATCTTGTTAGTTCTTGGAGTTGAAATTTTTACATTTAAAATGGAGAGAAGAGTAGAACTTTAGCCCTCTGAAGGATGTTTAGAAGATAATATCATTCAGAAAGTCGGTGCCAACAACAATTTATACACAGCATGAAGAGCAACAAATTCCGCTTCTGTGGTTTGTATCTGGAGAGGCAAACAAGCCAAAAGGAAAAATTCCAAAGAAGGTTCAAATTTATTCTCCAACCTCAGGACCTAGTTCAGGTTTGCCTGTGTGGTTTTATTGCTTAGTTCACACACACAAATTAGCACTGGAGATCCTAAAAGCCAGCTTAAAAAAAAAAAAAAATCTTTTGCTCCTGGTGTTGATGAAAGAAAACACTCTTTCTCAAAAATGTGATTATTTGGTTCCTCACAAGTTCAAGATGTGTGAAAAGAGAGAAGGAAATTTCTTTAAAAGAACTTCCTTCTACCACATTTTAAAATGTTGCTCTTTCGTCAGTGATAGGCAATCGGGGGCTTCTAAAAGTAAAGAAACATAATGGTATCTTTCAAATTAGTCAATAGGGAACTTAGTGTCAAATTATGTATATAACCAGAATACCTTGGAGCCGCTTTCTGTAGTTATTTCTTTATAGGGAAAAAATACACACACACACACATTGTAATTTACATTTTAAATCATTGGAACTTAACAGTGACCTTTCTTACAGTACAATCTCATTGAAAAAAAAAACAAACCTTGCTACAACCTTACCTCAAGAATAACTTTTTATAGTTATAGCCAGATAAAATATGATTTGCTTGTAAGGTAAAAGCTACTACTACTATATCCTACCATCTGCATTATATATTACTGTGAAATTATATTGAAGTTATAGTGTAACAAGTATTAGAATAAGACCAATTGTCTAACCAAAGAAAACATTCACAAATCTAACAGTTCAAAAAAGGATATGAGAAATGCAAGTTACCAAATACGTATTTTGCTCAAGTCCTATAACACAACGATCAGGGAAAGAGTGTGCACACAGCACAGAAGGCCAGGAGTTCAGAGTCCTGCCTGGAGCTCTGGGATGAGAAGATTCTCTGTCCTGGCATAACCATGTGAGTCACTCAGAAACACACCACGTGCATTAGCGTTTGAAGTTTATCTAATACCTTTCCACACTTCTCAGGCCACTGCCGATCAAACTAGTTTTTAAAAATACATTGGCTCTTTTTCTCTCGGCCAACCTCATAAGGTTTTTGTGACTTTGCCCTGGGTGGTATCACAGCACAGTATGGATCTGTGATCAGGAGAATCTCAGAACTCATTTGTTTACCCCTTAAAACAGGTACCAGGTCCTAAATCTGTGTTTTCATTCAAGTGTGTTCATTTCCAGTTATTTTTATCTCAGCATCTTTTTACCTTCTGCAGATGAAAGTTTTCTTCTTGATTTAACAGTGTCAAGACCTACGACCTCTGTTACATGTGAGGATTTCCAAGCTGTCTCCTAAATTGGAAAGTATTATTTACATCCCAAATATCTTTTTTAAAACTGAAAATGCTCAAAACAAAACAAAACAAAAAACCAAGATGCACCAATATGCCCATTTCAATATTTTGAATAAATCTAACTTTTAAAAATGATTAAAAACCCAAACCAAGTCCCTTTGGCTGAACCCCCTATGACCACCTACTCTGGGTAGATGTAATGAAGCTGAGGTATTGGGGTACGACATCTGGCAAGGACTTGTGAATTACAATTTTCTTTTACAACTGAAAACCATATCCTGGGCAGGCCTCAGTGGGGTTTAATGCTGTCAGAGCACACAAGGTTTGTTTTGATCTGTTATAGAGCAACACACATAGCTTTCAGTTCACACTAATAACATCTCCATGTCTGGTATACACCAATCCAGAGGCTACTAATTAAAGGCTGGAATTAACCAAACACAGTTTCACTACAAGACATGTGAAACTTATTAAAACTTAAAAGTAACTGCTGATTCTCAATACAGGCAGAACTAAAGAATGTGGGAGTCTTGTGAGGTTACTTAAGCAAAAAATTTTAAAGCACTTTCAAGATGCTTTGGGCCTCCCTGTTCAGTACACAATGTGTTAACATAATAGGAAAATGTGCTAAACTTAAGATTACTGAAACCAAGAGATGAAAAGGATTCAACAAGGAAACAGATCATTTCCTTCACCAGGGTTAACTTCTACTCTGAGTCTTTGGTCTAACACAGAATTCTATATACACTTGTTGGAAAAATTACCTTACCATTTTCTCACCAGAAACTGTGTGTTGATTTGGAAATGAAGGGGGAGTGGGACCAATGGAAGACGACAGAGAGGAGGTGGGTTTCAGCAGCTAAGTTGTATAACTCAATGTGAGACTACAGCTTTATTTTTTTTTTTTAGCAACATGTAATATACAAATAGGGAGGTGGCATGAGAGTACAGTTTGCTGAATTTTCACAAATTAGATTTTTCCATGTAACAGGGACCCAGATCAAGGAATAGAACATTCTTGGCACTCTTACAGATTTGTTTTAACTTAGCAACATATCTTCACCCAGAGTAGGCATTTAGATCTCACTCTATGTTGTGATTTGAAAGAAGAGCAAATCCCCAAACCTGGAAAGCAAAAGGGAATGACAATAATTTTGAGTTTTCTCTGCTTAGTAGTTTTTGATAGGGCTACTGGGTCCCAACAAGCAATGTGTGACACCAGCTGCTCAAGCTGGTTCCAAGAATGACATAAGAGAGGGGGAGAATGCTTCTGTTAATGTTCTTTCCCTGGGAGGTTCCCTCAAAGCTTAGGCTTATAAAAGTTATGGAAACACTGTGGTTTGGGAGGCTAAGCTCCTCCATTTCTGGAATCAGAGATACTATCCCTGCAACTTACTATAAAGAAGACCCAGTCCAAGAAGTGTAATCTCTCTGAGCCTCAGAGACCTCATCAATAAAATAAAAAAGTGCCAGTCTCACTGAGTTGCCGAGAGGGTCCAGTGGGAGCCCAACAGTGGCACGCAGAAGTACAGAACGCAAAGAAGTAATCAGAAGATGGCATTCATCATTACTATCATTAGTACAGTGCCCAAAAAAGTGATTCCTCCATTGGAGAAAAGACCTCCAGTTTTCCCCTCCGTTAGATATCAACTCCTCCAAGAGGAGTTTGTTATCTATCTTTGTTATCTATCTCTTAACCTTTAGAACCAAATTCAAGACCAAAGAGTGTGTAACCCCTGTTGGTGAAAGAACGTAGTGTATCCCTTCTCTTTCGGACTTACCGAAACCTTTTTTTTTTTTTAAGATTTTATTTATTTATTTGTCAGACAGAGCTCATAAGCAGGCAGAGAGGCAGGCAGAGAGAGAGGAGGAAGCAGGCTCCCTGAGGAGCAGAGAGCCCGACGTGGGGCTCGATCCCAGGACCCTGGGATCATGACCCGAGCCGAAGGCAGAGGCTTAACCCACTGAGCCACCCAGGCGCCCCCCGGACTTACCTAAATCTTTAGACAAATACCTCTTACCATTTACCCTACCTAAAGTTTTCAAACTCTGGTGTGCCTAGGTGTCCCCTAGGTTTCCGGGACTCCGCAGCCTACACATTCTCTTTCACCAGATCTGGGGCAGGCCCCAGGAATCTGCATGTTAATCAGTGCCTCGGTGACTCTGATGTAGGTGGTCTCTGGGCCACCATTTCACCATTCCAGAAACACAGACCCTCTGATTCTCCGACCTCAGAGGTTATAAAGGGCATCTGTGAAAGCAGACGAACACTCAATCTATTTTCTGTGCTGAGTAGACAGTGTCCACAGCTGACACTTTCCAACCATTAAAAGAATTTTCCGAGGAATAAAAAAAAAAATTCTCCAAACATACGGGCTACTGGTTTTCATTTCAAGTAGATTATTGGCATATCATTTAAGGTCCTAAGCAGAAATGAGATGCTAATGAAATCAGGTGAGTCAAATCAATGCAACTTTAAAATTCATGAAAACAAAACTAAGATTCCTGCTAACATATAAATGTAGCATTTTTCTCATTATGGTTTCCTATTTCTTGGGCCTATTTCTTGGTAGCTGACATTGACTGTTTTTTCACATTTTTAGTTCCTCTTATTTTTTTTTTCCTAACAAATGGACCATCGGCACCACAGCCCAAGACATTTATGTAGAAAACTTTATCTGTACATATGCACTTAGAGATATGTATGTATAGGTATTCATTGAGATGAAAATAATGCTTTGTTGAGTGGATAATTCTTCCCGGCCTTCACATTTCCTCTCTTTCCACTGGCATCATCATCACTTCATTCAGTGTATATTGAATTATGTCCACATTCACTTAAAAGATATATCCTTTAAATAAGTTCAGTTATAGGTCATTGAAAAAAACAATTTGGCTTCCTTAAGTGAGGTTGCAGTCCAGATGGTGAGTTTTCGATTTCTTCCGTTGTACTCCATAAGCATCTCCGTAGGACCAACTGCGTACTCGATGCTGTTTGTTGCGTTGGGTGTTCTCCCTAGTTGAGAGGGAGATGAAAACCACATTGTGGTGGAGCACACATTCAGGTAAGTACCTGGAGTCACTTCTCTCTACTGAAGAAACATCGTTAGCAAATCTGAGCTGTGGATAGACAGATCATTCGGCACCCAATACATCTGAATTTGCTTTCAGGGAACAGATCATTTTCATTTCCCTTCCTAGACACCCCACCCACAAATTCCTGCCCAGAGGACACAGTTGTTGGAAACTCCTCCCTCTCTTGGCTGCCCAACCCTAGTTCATGACCTGACATTGTCAAATTTGCTTGCCTTCCTAAGACAACCTGAACCAATCCATTTCAAGGAAACCACCTGCTGTAGTGAGAAAGAAAAGCTTTGGGACTAGGTGAAAATATATCAGCAATAGTGCTTATCTTGAGAAGTGGGGGATAAAGAAAAGTGATTTTTTTTTTATGTCCTCCAAATTTTCCATAATTAACATGTTACTTTCATAACTGGATGAAGTAACTTAGAAAAAGAATGAAGAAAGCATACCTTCAGTTGGGGTGTCCCATCATTAAAAAATAGGGTACAGAGCCATTGTAATCAGTGCTATTACCAGATATACTCTTATTGGTGTTTTAAATTCAACTGCATAGTAAGTTCAAAATATTGTTGCTTTGAGAAAGGACCCTCAGTAGAATACACAATTGCTTTTTTCTTGGATGTCAAGATTTCAGGCCATGAGTAAGATTAAAGATGGTTTTGTTTTCTTCCTTTTCCCCTTTAAGTTTTCTAAAATAAGCATGAATAACTTTTATAATTAGAAACATACAAATAAATGCTATTATTTGAAAAAAGATTTTAGACGTGCTGAAACCCACAGATATTTAGACTGTGCCCACATTTATTCCTACACTATAGGAATTTGCCCAACCACTTTCAGTGTGGTGGACAATTTCTTAAAATAGCACTCAATGAATTCATTTGCTTTAATGATTTTATAATTAGATATCTTGTAAATATTCTTGATTTTTAAGTATCTGGTATTGGTATGAGTAGAATCCAGGAAACTATGCAATTAACAAAATTCAATCTCCTTTGGATATGGCCTTTTAAATAAGCAAGCTTCAGATTTACAATGTGGGACTTGTGAAAATGTCTCATTACCTAGGATTATCATAATCCTGGAAATGACAAATTTTAAAATTTGTAGATTCATTTAAGACCACAGAGAAGGCTGAAAGAAGGAGCCTATATTTATTGTGACCAGGTGTGCGTGGCCACTATCTTTAATAGCCGAGACCACATTGTTCTATCCCCAGAGCTCTGTTCAGGAAGGCATAAAAGGTATGAACGTTTAAGAGGGCCTGGTAAACTTTTCACCTTAACTGCTCAAAGTATACCTCGTTCTTGGGGTAGAACTTAGCAGCTTCCAACTTAAGGTGAGAAGTGCTGAGATTTCTGAAAACAGATGTTGAAGTCAATAAACTCAGTCTATGTCTAACACTTGATCCCACTGGACCAAATAAGAGTGTAAGAAATTGAATTCATTAAAACAAACACAAGAAGGCAAACAAACAGGAAAAGACAAATGATAGAACTGCCTGATTCTAGGCTCAGCCTGAGTGCACCCATCACGGAGATCATTTTTATTCTTCTGTTTCCTCTTAGAGGCAATATTTCACACTGAAAACAAAATTTAAGACATACGGTATTTTAAAACAATACCAAGCCGAGAAAAGGAGAAGGAGATGCACATCTGTCTGGTTTAATTTCCAGGACCCAGAGTTGCAAGCCTGGAAAGAGATTAGATGTTTTAAATACCACCAAGAATAATTTTCCTCAATGGAACCATCACTGAAAAGGAAGTTTTCTTATCATTGGACCCTGTAAACAACCTTTGTCATAAAGATTGAATTGACCCGTAGAGGCTGCATTACTTTAAGCAGCAAAGGGATGAATGGCCTCCAGCCAAGGTCACAGGAGCTGACTGTTCTCCAACACAGAGACCCAGAGGCTACTGGTTGCCTTGCAAGCTTCTTCCATAACTTCCACAGTCCTTGGGTTTGAGCTACGGAGGCCCTCTCAGAGGACCATTTTGCAGATACTAGGGCTTAAATGGCACTGGAGTGTTGTAGTCAAGAGCTGGTGTTACTCCGCTGCCAGACTGCTTGGGTTCAAATCCCAGCTCCCTTTCTTACTAGCTTGACCTCAGGTGACTTATTCTAGTTCTTTCTACCTCCTGTAGATGAGGATAATACTACTACTCTATCATCAGGTTGCCATAAGATCTCAATAAAGTTAATCCATGTAAAGTTCTCCCATCAATACCTAGCGCAGAGTAAATTGTAAGTATTAACTGTATTCATAAATATAGTCAGTGTGAAGCTATAAATGAGAGAGATCAAGAAGGAAGAATAATCAGCGAAGAGAACTGTGAACATTGCCGTAGGAAAAGCAGAAATTATACGCAAACGGATTCATAGTTCGAAGCTACGCATTGGGAATTTTCTTCTCTTTTCTCTTACATCCAGGTGAAAGTCTCTAGGAAATACGACTGGGAACTTCTCTATTATCATCCAAACTTCGCAGTAAACAAACACCAATTTCCCACAAGGCTAGGATAGCATTTTTAAAGGAATAGCCGTCACTTGTGAAACATTTTCACCTGTAAAAGTAATAGCCAAAGCTTGTTCTCAGTTTCACTTAGAACCCATTGTGTTAAGAAGTGAATCTTCTGGGGACTGAACATCAGTTACATGTCAATGTAGAAAGTATTTTTAATTGCACCCCACCAGTGGGAAATAGTACGGAAGACTAAGGAGGCTGCCTAATGAATGGGAAGTACAACGACGAGTCTAATTCACCAAATTTCTCAAAGGCCTTTCCAACAGCTATTACAGCAGTCAAATGAAGGGGGAAGGTAATAGTGGATTATTACCTTTCACTCAACACTTCTCCCCCTGCCAAGAATTTTAAAATGTCACAGGAATATAATTCACATGCTTCACAGATTGTGAACAATTTTCCCTAAACCTTCAACCATGTATCTAGCAAGCTCCATATAATCGAAGCACGACAGCAACGGGACAACAACGCACCACGTGCCATGCCCCCTTCCCCTCCAAAGCCCCAGGATATGGAAGAGAGGACTCCTGTGTGACACTTGCCCTCAGGGGTGGGTGGGGCACCAGTAACACCCTGAAGCTTTGCCAAAACATTTGAAGAACTCTGAACCAGAAACTCTCGCTGATGGTCATTTTGTCAACTTGACTGGTCCTAGTAAGAAAAGGGAAGATACTCTCCAGTGTTTCTGGGCCACTTATTCCTAAGCCATGAATTCATGAGAGTGAGAATCATCTCCTTTCAAGCTTGGATGGCCAGTTTAACACAGTCCCTGCCATAGTAAAATCATGACGGTCACTAACATTGTTGGTGATCATCACTAACATCGATTAGAAACTTACTATCCGGGGCGTCTGGGTGGCTCAGTGGGTTAAAGCCTCTGCCTTCAGCTCAGGTCATGATCCCTGGGATGGTCCTGGGATCGAGCCTTGAGTCGGGCTCTCTGTTCAGCCAGGAGCCTGCTTCCCTTCCTCTCTCTCTGCCTGTCTCTCTGCCTACTTGTGATCTCTCTCTCTGTCAAACAAATAAATAAAATCTTTAAAAACAAACAAACAAACTTACTATCTACCAGGCACTGTGCTCAAAGTTTTACTACAGGTATTACCTCATTTAATCCTAAGAACCCTATCTTACACTTCAGCAGCCTGAGGCTCAGAGGTTAAATCAACATCACTGGTGGGCAATTGTGACTTCCGTAATCAATACCCAGTTTGTACTTGAATGAATAAGTGAAGTGATGCATTTCCAAGTAGGTCTAGTTTCCCAACACACAGATTCACCAAATATGCACATATAACTAGAGCTGAAGGGAAAAGACGCCAAAAACTCCAAACACTGGGTGAGAAAGTTTGAAAATTACTAGGACTGCTGAACACAATTGGGAAGAAATATCATTGCCTATTGCAGAGAAATACAGAGGTCAGGATACAGCCCTCCTCCTCGTTATCTTTTTTTAAAAATCAAATTTCTTGGGGCGCCTGGGTGGCTCAGTGGGTTAAAACCTCTGCCTTCGGCTCAGGTCATGATCTCAGGGTCCTGGGATTGAGTGCCACATCAGGCTCTCTGCTCAGCGGGGAGACTGCTTCCTCCTCTCTCTCTCTCTGCCTGCCTCTCTGCCTACTTGTGATCTCTGTCTGCCAAATAAATAAAATCTTTTTTTAAAAAAATCTAGTTTCTTATGAATATGCCTCGCCTGGCTTGTAACTGTTCTCAGTAACTGTGATTATTATTGCTGCTTCGTTTGGAGCTCACGGTGTATTGATCTCCAATAAATGGTGGCTACTCCCTCCCTCTTCCAGTAGGATCAGGGAGCAGCATCATTCTCTTGTTCATTCATTCTGCAATTATGTATGGAACATCCATCCTGTGTCAGGCTCCGGGGATATGGTGGTGAATCAGACATGGTCCTGCTCCCAGGTGCTTGCAGTCCAGCCAGGAAGCCAAATGTTAAACAATTGCCTGGAGAGTTCGCAAATTACAACCAGGATACACACTATCGGGGACAGACACATCATACATGAGGGTGTAGGGGTGGTACTTGGCACTGAAGTGACTTTGAAGCTGAAACCCCAATAGAAAGTATGGAAAATGAATGGAAGTTTGCTGGGGTTGAGTAATAGGTAAAAATGTCCCAAGCAGGGCAAACAGCTGTGACAGCCTGTGACAGCCTGTGATGACACGTATAAAGACCTTGAAGCAGGAAAAGAGACGGATGCAGTGTGGATATTCATTTTCTTTTCCTTTTCCCTTTTTTTTTAAGATTTTATTTATTTATTTGACATAGAAAGACACAGCGAGAGCAAGAACACAAGCAGGGGGAGCGGGAAAAGGAGAAGCAGGCTTCTTGCTGAGCAGGAAGCCCCATGCGTGGCTTGATCCCAGGACCCTAGGATCATGACCTAAGCCAAAGGCAGACACTTAACAACTGACCCACCCAGGCGCCCCTTCATTTTCATTATTAAATAATTAACACGTCAATGGTTGGCAACAGAGCAGTATTTTCTAGAAAAAAAAAATATATATATATACATATGTACATATTCTATATATAAACTGAGCACTAGAAAATAGGATATGGCCAGACAGACCAAGGATAGTATCCAAACCCTAAATGACACCACTGGCCTTGGTGCAGGAAATTCTTGGGAACATTTGCTCTGAGAGCAACCTCAAAAGTGTTTATGAGCCTACCAGAAGATCCTATTGCCTCTCTCAGTCTCTGCCTTTCCCATCTCCCACCATACAGAATGAGTATGAGAGAGAGAGAGAGAGAGAGAGATTCCTACAGAAGAACCTCTTCCGAAACATTCACCCAGTTCAAGTCTCCCAGCAAAGCCAAACGGGGTGGCAGCTGGCCCCATCGCATTTCCATTCTCTTCCCCCACACACTTCCTTCCCTGAATGCCTCCACCCACCTTTAAGTTGGACTGATGCATCTGCCAAAGTAAACAAGGATGCCCTGAAAGAGGGAAAGAAAGAAAGAGAAAGAGGGAGAAAGGCAAAGGGAAAGGAAAAGGAGAGGAGAGGAAGAAGGAACGAAGGAAGGAGAAAGAAAGAAAGAGAGAGAGAGAGAGAAAGAGAGAGAGAGATGGATGGAGAGGAAAAGGGGAAGAATGAATAAAACAAATCCCTTTAGGACTTCTTGCACTGTGGGATTCATACAGCAAAACTATCTGAATGCCAACCTGACTCCTGCAGCTTTTCAAAGTCCACAACAACCCCATCACCCAGCTTAAGTGGCAGAAAAAGCAGACCCACCAACTAATTGCATTCATGATGTGTGGTCCAGAAAATCAATCCGGTAGGAGGACAAAGCCCACACCTCTTCTTTGCAAGTTCCTTTGGTTACTTCACTTACTGTTTTCTCCAGGTAATGCCTGCAACCTAAGTAGGATCAGTAAAGTAAAGAGCCCTTGATAAAGTGCAGGAAACACAGGGGTGGGGGGAGAGGGGACAAGGAGGGCAGAGGGGGAGCTGGAGCCCCTCCATTATCCTGGGAGCCAAGGAAAAGTGTGATCAAAGCCCTCAAAGTCTTCAGTGTACTCTCAAGTTATGGAGAGCAGAGCAGAGAGCAAATAGTTCCTAAATGTTTACTTACAAATTAGTATAAAGTTCCATCACAGGTTACTCAGCATTTTCCAAATTTGAATCCCTGGAGACTGCTCTCAAGAAAACAGTGCCAGTTTGGCATGGAAATGGGGTGAGTGCCTCCCAGCACACCTGGGATTTCAACAATCTCAAACCTTTTTCAGGAGGCCAGGCAGGGATTTAAACTTGCCCACCTTCTACACAGAGTCATTCACAGTTCATGACTGACTTTTAAAAGTGAAGTCAGACAACCCAGTACTAGGTAAGCCTATCCTTAGTTCCATTTTGAGTTTTAAAACAATCTCATTGTCCTAACCAAACAAAACGAGTTTTCTTTTTTTTAAAGATTTTATTTATTTATTTGACACAGAGAGAGATCACAAGCAGGCAGAGAGGCAAGGGGCGGGGTGGGGGGGAGGGAGGGGGAATCGGGCTCCCTGCTGAGCAGAGAGCCCAACACAGAGCTTGATCCCAGGACCCTGAGATTATGACCTGAGCCGAAGGCAGAGGCTTAACCCACTGAGCCACCCAGGCACCCCACAAAACAAGTTTTGATTTGAGCAAAATAAATACATGTTACCTGAAAGAAAAAAAAAATATATATATATATAGTATTGTGGCGCCTAGGTGGCTCAGTCAGGCGTCTGCCTTCCTCTCAGGTCATGATCCCAGGGTCCTGAGATGAAGCCCAACATCAGGCTCCCTGTTCGACTGGCATCTGGCTTCTCCCTTTCCATCGTTTGTGCTCTATCTCTCAAATAAATAAATAAAATATTTAAAAATACATATATAGTATATATAAATAAAAATTGTATAATATGTATGAATTATAGATATAAATATGGATCAAGTTCTCTCTTTTGCAGAGGAGTTCCTCTCTGTCAGTAGTTCTCAAAGCAGGAAAAAGTTAGAGCCTGCAGGGTAATGGTCTGGTTTTCATTTGGTTCACCTCAGTTTCCACAAGAGATAAAGCCAAGCTACCATGTTGCCCGACCGCAGGGAGCTCCGAATTTTTGTAAACCACAGTGTGAATGGTGCAAGGTGGAAGAGCTGTTCCACAGAATATTCTGTTCACAGAACACTCTAGAACATTGGTGAGATGCTCATCAGCTTCTTTTACACGTGGCTTCTCCCCACCACTCTCCTAAATGATGCTTCTATTTTAAAACAATTATTTACTTATTTGTCAAAGAGACTGAGAGAGTGAGCACAAGTAGGTCGAGCAGCAGGCAGAGGGAGAAGCAGGCTCCCTGCTGAGCAAGGAGCCCAATATGGGACTTGATCCCAGGACCCTGGAGGCATGACATCCTGAGCCAAAGGCAGCCACTTAACCAACTGAGCCAGTCAGACGTCCCCAAAATGATGCTTCTTTTCATCATAAATGTCCTGTGCACGGGAGATGAAGCAGAACTGAGGACGCAGGGCCCAGTGAGAACCGAGTTTTTAAGAAACACACATTCAGGGGCACCTGGGTGGCTCAGTGGGTTAAAGCCTCTGCCTTAAGCTCAGGTCATGATCGCAGCATCCTGGGATCGAGCCCAGCATCACATCGGGTTCTCTGCTCAGCAGGGAGCCTGCTTCCTCCTCCCTTTCTGCCTGCTTCTCTGCCTACTTGTGATCTCTGTCAAATAAATAAATAAATAAATCTTTAAAAGAAAGAAAGAAAGAAAGAAACACACATTCAGTCATTCCACTTAGCCCCTCTTGCCCCGAAGAAGCCTAAAAGCCATTCCTTTTCTGCGTCTTCTTAAAATGAGCTATTTTCCCCTGAGTGCCACCTCAGCCACCCCTCCCGACTTTGTGAACATTACACAGGTTCCCACAATTCTCAGAGCCTCTAACTGTGGTTCACTCCGCAGCTGAGTGAGACCTTGAGCTTCTCCCTTAGTTTCCCATTTCCCCGAAGCTTCTGCTCTTCAAAAAAGGACATCTCTGGGCAGTGGCACAACTTTTACTGATACAGCTTAAGTCGGCCTTAGCGATCCTGGGCAACTCGAATTTAACAAAGGATTCAAAGCAGGCAGGACGAGGGAAGGTGCTTGGAAACTAATGGCTTGGCTTTTAAATCCTCAGTTTCCAGGTTGTACTCCCGAGAGTATCAAGCTTCGAGGACACTTAATATGCTGGTAAAGAGAGCCCAGAGAGAACCAGAACCAGAGAGAAACCCTCCGCCCCCCGCCACCCCCACCCCGGAAGCATTGGGGATGCAAAGATACATTTAATAATAAGATTTGACCGGGGTGGAGAAAGAACTTTTTTTTTTTTTTTTTTTAATTTCCCAGGGAGAACTTCCTTTGGCACCACAAAGTTAAAGGATTTTTTTAACCCTGTCTTCTTTTCCACCTTTCCCAGAGGAGGCAATTGTAAAGGCCGGCCCTTGAAAAATAATATAGTAAAATCTAACTTTATTCCCCTAATCTCTTAATGATGCAGCACCTGGCCGTGATCTATCCAGCATCGCACCAAAAATACCGTATTTGTACCAAGCACATTTGAAATGCTTTAAAATAGTGAAAGCTATTTACTTGATTAAGTTAAAGTGTTTACATAAAAGTGTCGTATTTTGACATCAGTCATACAACACCACATCTGGTACTTCTAATTAAATTGTGTGAGAAAGATGACATTTTTTATTCAGTCGCAACAATATGGCTAATGGGAAGTACAAACGTATGCGTCATGCCTAGCCTGGGATCTGCTCTTACAGCACGCGGCTGCCGAAATCCCCAGATTTGGATTTTGCAAAGCCCTCATAGCTTCCAACACATGTTTTGCCTGAACAAAGACGAAGTAACTGGGCCCCACCTCTGTGAGTCAACGGTTATTATTTTTCCCATTTTGATTTAAACCTCTCCAAGCGCCCTTAGTGAGCTAAAATGTAACAAGAATTAGAAAGAAGTTATCTTAAGGAATTGGTGCTCAGAGCCCAGGTAAGGCATTTTGTTTTGTTAAGCGTTAGGCCTGCAGATTAGGAAGTAAACTGGAGAAACTTTAATGGGGGAACAGGGGAGTGAAACCCTATTCTTCATTCAGAGCCGGAGTTCATTTGTATCTTTGTTGAAGTGTGGAACCCATACAGTACCTTAAAGACAGCCTGCTCCTTCCTGAAGCTCTTGATTTAAACCACTGGTGTTCTGTTTTGTTTTATTTTTTTTCTTCCAGAATTGAGATGAAATATTTTAAATATAACAAATAAAGGACAAAATGGCTTGGCTTGTTAAGGCATGCTTATTTCACTTTTAATATAGACAAATAATACTTCAAAATCCTTTTCTTATTTTTTTAAGTTAAATTATGTCCACCCCATGTGCAGATTCAATTTACAGACTAAGTACACAACCAAATCTAGCTTCCCTGGGAACCATCCATTTGCCTAAGAAGGTAGAGGAGACACTGCTATATTTTCTTAAAGAGATTCCTGGCATTTTTTTCCTCCTTCGTTTTGCCTTAAAGACTACCTTGAGAATGTTGCCCAGCAGTAAAGGAAAATGAGTTCAAGCTTCAAAAATCAGGAAATTTGGGCAGTAAAAATGTAAGTTATAAAGTCAATGTTGATCAGAAAATAAACCAAGCTCTTTTAAATGGGTTAAGTGTCAGCCATGAAAGAAGGAAAGACTATCAGACTTCCTATGGAATTATTCATCCTTCCCCAGGACAACGCTGCCTCCAAAAGGCTCTTTCGCTGCAAGTGGATATGTTGGCCCAAGATGGTAAAGTATTTGAACACGCATATGGGGTATGCACTTATTTACCATGTACTATGTTCAATTTAAAGAAAATAAGCGTGAAGGCAGGAACCGTGAACAAATAGAGGGCATGGTTTTCCATAATTGCAAGGAGGCTTAGGTAATGCTCTCTGTGGTGTTTGATTTAAAATGTTAAAATATTAACAGAAGTTTTCTATAGCAGAGTGTTCCTATCACAGTGAAATGACTCATAAGAATGCTAAATTCAAACCAGATGGGCACAAACATTAACTGAAAAAAAAAATCGGATTTTTAGGGGTCAGCATGGGTCTTCATAAAAATGAAGACCTTGTCTGAGTTCGTGAAAAATGAACTTGCAGTGATAAAAAAGAAAACAAGAGAAAATATTAGCGACTTGATTTTAATTATACAAGCCACTGTCAATTAGAAGAACTAACATTTACAAAACTTTACATTGCCATTTTAATTTGAAAAAGATGACGAGGGTAATCTTTGAGACTTCAGACAAACAAGGACTTGGGTGTCTCCTCCTGGTCAGCCCGAGCCAGGGACGCAGGAGTGCAGTTGTGTGCTACCCTCAGATTCTAGAGAAATCTCTCTGCTTCCCACTGAGAAGGAACCCTCCTTGAAGATTTGTGCGGTAGAGAAACCTCCAACCGTCTGCCCACGGCACAATGCCAGGCTCTGCTCTTCTTTCAACAGACCACAGAGGAAAATTCTCTTTGCCGGGTCAGACACCCCACCAAATCTCTCCCCGGCTCTCTCGTTAAAAATACGTTCCCTCGCCTTTCTTCCTTTTTGTTTTTTCCTCCAGAGCTTTTGACCATTTGCAGATTGTCTACAACATGAGCTGTGTTTAAATGCGTACATACCCTACAAGAAGAAAAATATGTGGGCTCAGAATTAATATTGTTTTTGACTTATAGGGAAATTCCAGTTGTGTTTAACTTGGACTGTGGGATCCAGGAACTTTACCGAGAAGAGAAGCGAATATGTTTTGCGCAAAAAATGTGTATGGGGAGTTCCCTACTGTTTTGTTGCTGGAATCTTGGACAACACGGGGAAAAATGACAAGCACATAATTCAGTCTGGCAGCCACACGGCTTTGTGCTGTGAGCCTGTCCGTTCTTACTAGCTAAGCGAGGGCTGGTCTGCTCTGGTGCAAGGATGAGAGACCTCCCAGGAACAAGAAGGTACTTCAGGAAATGGTGTTTCTCATTCAGTAGGTGGCCTCTCCTCTCCAGGTCCGTGTGAATCGATGCCCTGCGTGGTGTTGGGGGCACTGTGCTGCACTGAGCTGTTTACCTTTTGGATGAAACCTAAAACCACAGACCTAACCATTTGTGGTCACCAGAGATCTTATGGCAGACTTTCTAAGAGCAGTTGTGTTAACTCTGGAATCCTGGCGCGAGGCCAACTAAAGTAATTACATTCTGCCTCCCTAAAATTCCCCCTGCAGTTTCCACCCAATTCGATGGTCTCAGGCCTTTCCCCGCCCCCCACCAGCTCCCAGCGTGGCCAGGCATGGCCGTGAGCAGGCCACGTTGGCCCAGCCTGTGAGTCTGTCCTGCAAGAAGTAGGTCCCTGGTCCTCGCCAAGGTGGGAGGATGTTTCGTTGACTAGTGCTCGTAAGTGTGTGGAGAGCCTCACTTTAAAAGCACTCCTGGTATGCAAAGGGCAGAAATGTTCACACGTTCATCTGTCCCTCAGAGCCGGTGAGCAACGTGCTATTAGGCTGCTCCAAGGGAAGTATAGCCTGAGGAAGGGGGAGGCAGGACCAGAGTCCCGCTGCTCTCAAGCTGGAAATACTGGATGCATTTCCAAGAAGCACCTCATCTAAACAGAGTATTTCTTCAGGGACATACTGTCATGAGGAGGGATCTCAACATGCTGTCCGATGAGGCACAGGCCTGAAGGAACTGGGGATGTTTGACTAAAAAGAAAAGAAGGAAGAAAGGAACAGAGGAAAGAAGAACAGAGAAAGAGGGAGGGAGGGAAGAAGAACGGAAAGCTGAAGAGGGAACATACTTAGCAGCTTCACAGAAAAGAACCAGGACCGGTGGGCGGAAGTTCCAGAGAGGCAGAGGAAAGCCCTTCCTCTCAGTCCCAGCCTAGACTATCTTTACCCACCATCCCCGGGTGTCGGTCCAACTCTTACCCATTCTCAAAGACTGAATTCCGTTCTATCACCAGATGAAACTCATGCCACAGAAAACTTACCTTATACCAAACTCACTCAGTGCTTACTGTGTGTAGCACTACTGTGGCCCTTGTCACAGGCACTCAATAGATAACTCATTAATTCTGCCCATCCTTTCTCATCAGTATGTCTCTAAGATTTATCCCAGCATCATACCTCTCCATAACCGCAGAAGTGGTAAGTAAGCAAAGTACCTTCTCTCAGTTCCTCCCAGGAGCTATTTAAGGGACAGTGACATATGT
Source organism: Lutra lutra (assembly GCF_902655055.1). Classification (NCBI taxonomy): domain Eukaryota; kingdom Metazoa; phylum Chordata; class Mammalia; order Carnivora; family Mustelidae; genus Lutra; species Lutra lutra. The sequence goes on from NC_062285.1 coordinate 93,824,918, forward strand.
GCTGGGTATACAAAGATGAATAAGACAAGCCCACCCTCAAGAGTGAACTCCCACTGTAGGCCATATATTATTTTTAAAGTTAATAAATAAGAGGGGGGAAAAACCAACATACTGGAAGTTTCCAGAAAGATTTTCATGAAGAAGTGATATATGTAGTGGTCCTTGAAGAAAGTGTACCTTTCTAATAGGTCAAAGTGTCAGTGGGAGGCATTTTACAGGGAAGGAACCTTAGAAGCAAAGGCTTGAAAGTGGGAAAACAGAGTAATTTCTTGGACCTATAGAAAGACGTTTCTGAAATAGAGGAGTAAGTTAGGGAAGAGCAAGAAATGAAAGAAAGGGCTAGTCGAAATTTATTTTGGAGGATCCTGAGAAAATAGTACTTAATCCAGCAATTAACAGGTGGCAGTGAGAGATTTTATCTTTGTGTTCAGGGGGGACAATATTAAGATGAGACATATGCATTAGGATACGATACGATACGATATGGTATGATATGATATGATATATGATATGATATGATTGATAGGATATGGCTGAGGGCTGGAGTACATGTTAAGGTAATTGCAGGTCCAACCAGGGCACTAAAGAGGTGCTGCAAGGTGGGGTCAGAGGGAACAGAGAAGACTCATTGCATAGAAGTTCAACAAGTTTGCCGTGGGGATATGAAAGGAGATCTCTATGTTGGAAACCAGATTTTAAAAAAAGAAATAAAAACTAAAAAAGAAATACAGAAATAAGGATTCAGATTTGGTTTCCTTGGGAAAATAATCAATTTTGGTTTTTATATGTCAAGTTCAGGAACCTGTGCAGAATCCAGGGGAAGAGTCCTAGCATGCCTCTGGAAATGCAGTACTGCTCCCCAGTAATAAAATACACAGTGGTGAATCTACCGCCTCCGTCGACAAGGTATAGAGTGTTTGCAGGAGCAAACTTCTCGAAAAAGAAAAAGGATCTACCAGACCGTCTGCCACAGAAGCCAGGCAGGACAAAATGACACAGGATTTAAGGTGGTCACTGGTGAGCTTCAAGGATTCAGTAGAAAAGTGGAAGTGCGACAACTCAGAGGAAAGTAGGAATGGGAATGAATATAATAAACATTTGAGTCCTAGGAGATTTAGAAAAGCTTCCATCAAGCATATGATTCAAAAAATCAAATCAACGAGGGATGGATTTAGTAGTGTTGAACTGAGTGAGTGCCCAAAAAGTATCATACACACCAAAACAAAACAAAACATGAGGAATACACACTGGCTTATGGTTTTTCTTGGCAGGGGCACTGAGAAGACAGTAAGTGAGGGCTGATCTGGATGCGGATTTGATTGTGAGGGAGACAGTGAGTATAGATGGATGTTAGGTGCAACATGAAATTGACTCTCTCAGATGGAATCTAAGGAGGCTGGTGGTGATCCTGGCCACATGGTCCAGTTGTGTAGAAATAAGAACGAGGAAGGGGTAGACACACGCCCCGACACCAGCCCAGAACCATGGGAGGTGCTGGGGGATGGAGATGAAGATGTGTGTATCTCTCGGGGAGTGTTCAGAGTGGGAACATTCATGTTGATGATGATGCAAGGGTATGATGACCAATCCCAGGCTCCACCCCTTAATGGCTAGGGCATCCTTAACCTCTAAGCCTCAGTCTCCTATTCTATAAAATGGGAGTAGCAACCTACCTCACAGGGTTGTTATGAGAATTAAAGAAAATGCTTTTGGCTCAAGGTAAGCACTTAATAAATGGATGTCCCATGTTGCCATGTTCTCTTTAACCTATTTTAATCTATAGACTTCTAGTGTCCCTTTCCTGTGGTGTTACCACCCTGACCTTCTGTGAGCACTTACCCCGATTACTTTCTCCTCCACAGGCCAACTGTGTTGTTACCCCCCGGGGAATAGTTAAGGATAATGAATCTCAATCCTACCAACTCCTGGTGAATTTTCTAGCATTTTCTCTCTCTGTCTCTATAACCCATAGCAGCTCAGATTAATAGTTGAGGGACTATACCCAAATAGGGATGGGGTGTATACTGAGGAAAGTGGATTCACTTTTTAGTTGCTGGGTCTATCTCCAAGATTTCTCTTTCCTCAGTGGAACACCTTAGCTAAAAGTCATTTCCCAGGATCATATCCTCAGGGAATCGGGTGAAGGAAGAACATAAGTATAGCCAGCTGGTTAGAGATAGCCATAGCCTAGGAGTAGAAAAGGAAGAAATCGGCACATGGTGGGGAATCCCAGTTCTTGCCCTCTCTGCTTCTCTTAGGCCCAGAGACTTTCTCTTTGTCAACAGTGCCGTCTATACATCCAGTGGCTAAGAATTTAGCTCTTTGCTGCACTTTGAGGAGACCACGGTATATTTTGCCTTAAAAATAAGCCCCAACATTTTACCAGCCTTGCAGACTTTACATTTCATTGCTAACATCAATTTAAAAGGGAAAAAAAGTTGAATAAAATATTTTTTTCTAAAATTGAATGAAATCAGCAAGTTTTTCTATTTTGGGGGGGCATAAATTGTGACTTTCCCCAAAGATTTAGCAAATTACCGGGTCTAAATTCTTGGAATGTGCTTCTGCAGCTCCCCTGTTTTCAGGAGAATATGGATAGTCAAAGATACAACCGACTAAATGTCTTATCAAAAGACAAGAGGGTGGGAACATAGAATAAGGGTCTTTCAAAGAGGGTTCAAGATCAGTAGGAAAAATAACCCAATGATCTATCTTAAACTGGCGTTCAAACCTGGCCAGGTGTCAGCTCCCTCTTAGACAGTCACTGGCAAGCTGGAAGTTCCCCTCCTGCCCAAATTTTCACTTTACACGTGAGAAACACTAACCTGAAAGAGAAATTTTCATAAGTCCCATTTTAAGAAATAAACATGTAGGAACAGACTAGATATATGGCAACTTCCATAGTTCTAAGGTTTGGTTCCCTGAACTTATATTTTGTTGATCTACTAACTACAAATTCTAATGCAAGAGACACCACTACCTAAAAATCCATTCCTTGCCTAGATCCTTAAAGAGGCAAAAGTATTCAATGACCATGAAAAGAGAAGATGTTGGGATTTATCTATCGCAAACTGTCATCTCATTTCAATCTCTTAGAGTCCCGTAAGGCTGGTATTATCACCTCGTTGTTAAAATGAGGAAATCTATTTGTCCGAAAGTCACACAACTTGTAAAATGTGAAGCTTGGCTTCCAAGCCCCGTTGTCTGTTGCTCTGGTGTTCAGTCATGACATTGCATTGATTTCTGAGTTTGCATGTTAAAATTCCATTTGTAATTCCATTTTAGAAATGACTCAGAGAAGAAGAAGAAAGAGGAAGAGGAGGAGGAGGGGGAGGGGGAGGAGGAGGAGGAGAAGAAGGAGGAGGAGGAGGAGAAAAAGAAGAAGAAGAAAAGAAGAAGAAGAAGAAGAAGAAGAAGAAGTAGAAGTAGTAGTAGTAGTAGTAGTAGTAGTAGTAGTAGTAGTAGTAGTAGTAGTAAAGTAAAGTAAAAAAGAAACCCTTCTCCAAAAACCGTGACCTCTAAATCAGATCCAGGGATGAGGGAAAGGTGGACAAAAGGGAGTCCATTTGATCCCACTTTCCCCTTGCTGGATCAAGGCTCTTTCTTCACTCATTCAGCCATACCAAAGAGAATTCATTTCACTTAAAAATGGAGCTGCAGCAACATTTCATTCAAAAAACAGCTGTTCAAAAACAAATATCTTCTGCTATTTTTAGAAAAGAAGTTGAACCCAGAAATTCTGAAAGTTTTCCTACACTTGTTCCTGGAGGCCATCTTTTTTTAAAAATTGTGAACACAAAGGCAATGGCAAGGAATATTTTCTTCAAAGTGATACAAATTGTTTCTAATGAAAAGATACATTGCAATGAGTTCTGTAATTAATTAACCCATTCATTCTTTTAAAAATACTTCTTGGGTACTAATTATGGATTAGACACTATAGAACTTGCAATTTAGCCTCATAATTGGGATTTGAAATAAACAAAGATTTAGGAACCCTTGCCTCCCTAACTAGAAATACGATCCTAGCATTAAGGTGTGTTTCCATCTGGTAATGCAAATCATTAGTTAGCCTTTTCCTAAAAAGGGAGGGGAAAAAAACAGATTTTATTATAGAATCTACATGTATTGATACTAGTTGCAAGTAGGAACAGCACAAAACTACCGAAATTGATAATGCTCCAAGCATTTCGTGCTTCCCACACAAGCATATATCCGGCCACTAATATAAACATAGTCCTCCCACGTAGTCCTGGCATTGCCGAGGGGAGGCATAAAGAAAGAAGGCCTCACCTCATGACCTCTTTGTTTCCCAGCTAACATATGGTAACAGAATTCTTGCTGATTTATTTTATTGAAATCCCAATCAACTGTCCTTAAAGGATATATATTTTTTCAACATCAAAAATATTTCCATAATGTTTCCAGTTGGGTCCTCCAGAAAGAAAATTAATTTCAAAGTTTGTACTCAACACTATTATTATTACTGCCTTGGACATAAATGACATTTTCCTTAGAAAAAGTCAGAGGGTTTCTGACAGAGTAAGTGAAATTCAGATGATTTAATTAATTTATCCACTCACACAGATCGTTTCTAAAGGACGAACATAAAAATAAAACACTGATGTTGGAATTGCTACACCTATTTTCGGACACAACAATTTCACTTGCAGAATTTTACTCTGTAGATATGCTCACACGCATGAAGCATGATTTGAGGGGTGAGAGCAGAGGGAGGAAAATGCCTTACAGATGAGTTTGAGGCAAGTATTCAATAAATCTTGGGTTTAAATTCAAACATCGAATGCGTTCAAATTCCTTCAGAAGTATCTGAGCCATTGTTACTGAAGCATCCAGATTGCCACTAGTACCCAGTGGCTGCACCCTCAAAAAACAAAATTCGTAGAGGAGAAGGATAAAACCAATTTGCCTTAGAGAAAAAGAAACCGAAGTTCTCTAAATGCTGAGGAAATGTACCAGAATGTACCCCAGATGGGACACGTTTTCACCTTCCATTTCCCTGCCTGGAGAAACCCTCTTCCACTCTCGCCTTGGCACCATGGATGCCCCTGCTTTGCCCCCAACAAGGTTGGGTTGTGACAGGCTACAATTCTCACACCGTCTGTGCAAAACCTATGAAGCTCAGATTTTTTTAAGTATGAATTTTATGCATTGTGTTAGTGCATCATTGATTAACCATTTAATTCAAGTGTAGGACAAGTTCTAAAAGAACAAAACTATTGGGACCCTGGTAAACTTTGGTTCCAAGAGAGCTCTCTTAGGCTGACAGCTTTGCTAAGGATAGCCCAAGGTCCTGGGTTTTCCCTGGCTTAGTTTGCGGTGAACCTGATGGAAAGGCTAAGCCTTTGAAACCTCACTTTGTTGGCCCTTTGATGCCAGATACATTAGCCACAGCTTGACCTTCAAACCACTCCAGGGTGTGGCCCCAATATACCTTTCCAGCCTCACGATTACATCCTACCTCAGCCTCTGCTCCATCTTTCCTCATCTTGCACTTTCCCCTTTTTCCCTGCAAGAAAGTATGACAAATAATATTGTACAATCTCTGAGGTGAGAAAGGCAGAAACTCCCTCAAATTAGCTTAAGAAAAAGACAAGACATTCAGTTGGCTCATATAAGTGAGTGTTCTATTACCAGATAGACATACTTGAGTGGAGGACTCTGATCATATCATTAGGACTTGTTCTATCTTTGGACTCTGTTTTCCTCAGACTTACCTCTATTTTTATTAAGATGGATTGACTGATTGATTGATTGATTGATTGATTTGAGAGAGAGCATGGAAGGGGCGCACAGGGGAAGCAGACTCCCCTCTGAGCAGGGAGCACCAATCCGACCCAGGTTCAGTCCTGTTGAGAAGATCATGACCCGAGCTGAAAATAGAGTGGGACTGAGCCACCCAGGGGCTCCGAGTTATCTCTACTCTTATGCAAACTCTGCCCTGGGGAGGTAGGATGGCTGTCCATACTCCAGAAAAGCCCCATCTTTTCTCAGCTTTAAGAGATTTTTCTCTTTAGCTGCTTTGGTAAAAATTCTGAAACTGAGGTTTATGGACTGCTTGGGTGCCATGCCCCCATGCACAGTATTCACTCTGACCCAAGGAGTGCGATGTTCTGATTGGTTAGGCCACCTCCACTGGCCCTTCCCTGAAGCCAAGAGTGAAGTCAGCTCCCTATAGTCTATATGGAGTAAGAATGGAGGTGCTGTTATCAAGAAAAGGGGGTGTGTGGAGGGTGTGAAACAGAAACAGATGTCCGCTACAAAGATTGACTTCCCTTGCTCCAAAAGCCAAATCTTGTGAGGGAGCTATACGTAGGAATAGGTGATGACCAATCTTGTGAAACTTTGCAGTTTTTAATATTTCCCAAAGAAATACATCTGTGTGATAATGATGAGTTTATTTTACTTCACTGCCATTTTTATGAATTGCTGCTGTTTGAGGCAGAAAAACTAAAACTGGTTTGTCTCCAATTCAATAATAAGAGATTGTTTTATTTGGGGGGAAAAATACACATAACCCCATGTCTGGAAGCTATTCTCTTTTTTTTGTAACTTTGGGTCCTTGTTTTTATGCATGTATATTCATAGAAACCTTGGTGGTAAGCAACATTTTGCATTCATTTTTAAAGTTAGATAATTATAAATATGTTTCTGTATTTTCACCAAATAACCTAATGATCTGATTCAGCAATTGCCTAATACTCCATGGAGCAAATCTCTTCCGGTTTCCTTAGCCATTCTCCTATTGTGAGAAAGGTCGGTGGTTTCCAATATTTGTTATGATACAACCCACTGCAACAAACATCTGTGCATATGCAATGAGCTTTCTTTGTTTTCTTTTGTTTTTTTAAGAATCGATTCCTTAAGTTACATATCCCAGGGTAACATTACTGTGACAAAAAGTTTAAGTATGCAAAGAGGGTTAAAAACATGGGATTTGAAATCAGATATCCTTGAGTTCAAATGCCAGCTCTGTCACTTAGTATGTGACAGACAACCACCCAGCCTTTGTGAATTTCCCCTTCTTCCCTGTTAAGTAGGGATGAAGATAACTATTGTTTTAGGGTTGTTGAGAGGATCATATGGAATAATTTGTGTAAAGTAGTTAGCACAATGTATGGCACACACATCCAACATTATAATTAATATTGGAATTATCATCCTAAATCTCTTGATGATACAGTATCATATTGTTTCCTTAAAAAATTTATTAAGCTGCACAGAAGTTTACCCAGTTTTAATACATTTGCAAAACATATTTGTAAATCCTATAGCTTACCAACTTACATTGGTACTACAAGGCTATTTTAAATTGGAAGTTTTATGATAACTTAAATAAACTTCCTCCTTATATTTTAACAGCAAGTTGTTCTCAACTAAAGGACACCATCTCCTCAAGTCTCAATAAGTGAGCCACTTACAATTAGTGGTTCTCAAGATTTTTCCAGCCTAAAATACCTAAGGGATATAATGTACTTCATCAATAACAGTGACATTTTATGGCAGAGTTTTTCCATCTGGAGACCATATCCCTTGGAAGTTATACTAGAATTAGAAAAGAGATGGTTTGAATAAGTCTCTCAGGTGATTTATCTCTTTCAATTAAGAATCACCAATGTAAATAAACATATACATTTAATTGTATTAAAAGTTCAATATACCAATACCCACAACTGTATCAGCCTTGTTTTTCTACGCCCTGTCTACAAGGTTAGAGGACTAAGAAACAGGCTATGAGGTAGGGGTATGAGCAGAGAAATCCCCCTCAAATGGGACCTCAACGACATACTTGTTCTAATTCTCATAGGTATAGAGGCTTAATCCTACACCCGACCCCTGTAGCTGACGTGAAAGCAAGCAAGTGATTAGGCACCACAGTGATGGAGAGGATGGTGATGTGGTACAGTGGGAGACTGAAAGCTCATTAACACTTGGTGACAGATTGATTGATTTTCCCATTTCTTCCCTGAACCAGTGACAGAAATGGACTACAACCACACAGGACCATGGATGGCCCCAATCTCAGGGGGCCTCTCTTCACATAGAGTCAGTGTTTCGAGCCCAGGTAAGACAGAGGACAGGATTTTGTAAATTAAAAACCCAATGGAATAAGGAGGAAGTGGGAGAAAAGTAGCCCATGGGAAGAGGGGGGCAGAGGGTCTCTAAACCAAGTGTAATGGTACAAATTATTAAGGAAAAAAAATAGGTAGCCTTAGCATCTTCTTTGCCCATCATCATCCCAGAAAGAGAAATCTAGATTGAGTCTCTAAGCTCATCAATAAGCCTTAGAACTGACACCCATCCCCCATCATTACTACCACCGGCCCTTACTCAGGATGGGGAATAAGTAGTAGTTTGTGTAGATTATGCACACTGAAGATTAATCTGAGTAGCCTTTGAGGTAAAAGTGATGGAGTTGAATCCCAAAGTGGGGAGTTAGAGTTTCTTTGAGACTGGGAAACAGATGGAAAACAAACTAGCAAAGGAAGCATGGCGTTTTAGAGAGGGATAGCTCTGAGATGCTGATTCTGTAATCAGGGGAAGATTATTGGAGAAGCATCTCTAAGCCTGGCCTGAACATGGAGCTGAAGAGACAGAGGGCAGAGGCTAGGACAAACCAACTGAAATGGGCAGCACAGGGCATGAGAGGAAAGCCAGAGTGGTCCCAGACTACTGCCAAGTTCCACCTTTTGTTTTTACTTAAGACCAGGATTCTTGCCTGATAACATAACATGAAAGGAGCTTCCTCGATGACAACAGATCCATGGCTGCTCAAACAGGTAATGGGCTGAAGCAGAATAAACTTTATCTAGAAAAATAAAGTAGGCTTGTGATTAAAGATGGCCATAGCCTCTGCTGTCTCCCAAAACCCAATTAAAGCAAGAGTAAAGAAAACATTTTTAAAGCGTATACCCACAAGAATAAAGAAAAAGAGAGAGAACACAACAACACTTTGAAAACTAAAAAGCTCATGAACAAATGCAAATGCATTTAGCAGAGTTAAGAGCTAAATCCTAAGCCAACACCTAAGAATATTGACAAGCAACCTGAATTACACCTGAGACTCACAAAGGCTCAAATATTCATGGTACAAGATCTCTCTGGTTGTAGGGGTGAGATGGACTCAAAACAGAAAGATCTGTTGGAAGTCGGCAGGTGAAATCATTAACTCCTCACCAGATCCCTCTAGCTGACTCCGTGATGTTGGTTAACTGCCCTCCTTCCACCCCAGCAGAAGACAGGAGGCTCAGTCTCCACAGACAAGGAAATGGAAGGTATTCAGAGTGGGGACACCAAGCTTAGTTGAAGACAAAGGTATCATGCTGAAAACATAATGATGAAGTGAGAGGTGACATTCTTTATGTTGAGACCACTGAACCTTCTTCCCCATAGAGCTTCCAGAATCCTGATATACAGGCAGAAGATTCAAAGTCTTCTCTAGGTCATGTGATTAGCCTAAGAGGAAAATCCTTAATCAAACAGCCTGGACAGCTAACCATCCACATACTCCAAGCCCCTCCCACAAGTACAAAGTTCCAATCATCTTTTTACAGCTCAAATATTAAATATGAGCAGACAATAATGATCACCAGGCATTCAAAGAAATCTTCTTATGTAAAAGACAGGGGTCCAATCCAACAAAGAGGAAAAGACAATAGAGTAAATGACTACTGCCGGAAAAGTAAAATGTCAAAGATAGTCATTGCTGTCCAAAGAAAGATAAAACATTCATGACACAAGAATAGGAATTTACTTTTTCAAAAAAGAAGTTCATAGAATATTCAGAGACTTAGGGGCGCCTGGCTGGCTCAGTCGTTAAGCGTCTGCCTTCAGCTCAGGTCGTGATCCCAGGGTCCTGGGATTGAGCCCCGCATTGGGCTCCCTGCTCAGTGGGGAGTCTGCTTCTCCCTCTCCCACTCCCCATGCTTGTGTTCCCTCTCTGGCTGTGTTTCTCTCTGTTAAATAAAAAAATAAATAAAATATTTTTTAAAAAAGAATATTAAATACTTTGAAAATTTTTATTAAGTGATATCTAGTCATTTTTAGATACTCACTAGCAGGTAGGAGTGAATGTGGAAAAGCTCTGAATGTCAAATTGCCATCAGTATGGAAGGCTTTAAGAAAACTTACAGAAACAAGCTCATTGAATTTTAGTTCTTGGAAGCACGACTTCATATCACCAGATCTGTACCAAACACTTGCTAGTTTGTAAACACCACTACTTCATAGCATCTGGCAGTTCTTTGGAACACCTACCTATGGCAGATTAGATTATTTTTCAGATTCCCTCTTCATCTCACCAATGTTGGGCTCAGATATATGATTTGCCTTGGTCAGTGGAATGTGGGCAGAAGTGACTGGGGAATAATTCCTAGCAGCGCCTTAAAAGTCATTGCTTGTATCCCCTCATTCCCCTGGGACCTTCTGACTTCTGCCATGGGAAGAACATCCCCCAGTTAACTGTTGTTCCTCCTGCCTGGGTGCTGGAATAAGACATGAATTCCACCTACACCCTAGACAACACATAGACCCGTGCAAGACTTACCTGCTTATCACCATCAGCTGCTGATGTTCTGTGGCTAGTTGCTGCCCAGTAGAATGATGGACTTATGGATTTTTTAAATACAGAGTTTCTAAATTCTATTAAGAAAAAACAGACCTAAAATTCCACACTGTTGAGAAGTTATATACAGGCAAATAAGGCTTCACACTCTCTTCTGCTCTTATACTTATATCACTTTTCACCTGTATTTAGTTTTCATTTTACAAATATCTTTTTCTGAATTGCACACATACCCATTTCAGAAACCCATTATGGATAAACCAGAGCATTAGCCGTCCTGCAAAGATGGCCGAACTAAATCTAAATGGCTTCCTACTGAAGAAAACCAAAAGAGTAGACACGTCTTCTTAAAAGCATCAAAGAACTATGGGGCGCCTGGGTGGCTCAGTGGGTTAAAGCCTCTGCCTTCGGCTCAGGTCATGATCCCAGGGTCCTGGGATCGAGCCCCGAATCGGGCTCTCTGCTCAGCGGGAGGCCTGCTTCTCCCTCTCTCTCTCTGCCTGCCGCTCTGCCTACTTGTGATCCCTGTCTGTCAAATAAATAAATGAAATCTTTAAAAAAAAAAAAAAGCATCAAAGAACTAACAAAATAGCAAAGAACTGCTGGCCCAAAATCCAGGTGAAGGCAAGACCCCAGAGAGGTAAGCCCAGGATTCAAAGCTGCTCGGGCCTTAGGGCATTTGCTGATGTGTAAGAAACAATTTTGAAACTTAGCTGTACTTTGAGCGGGCTTCAAAGGATCAAAAGGATGAAGGTAAAAGCCTAGGGCCTGCCAAAGGCAAAGACTCTGGTAAACTCTTTCTTAAGATCAGTAGAAGGATGAACTGAAAATAACCCAGTCTTCACATGGTTTTACATCTAGCATCATCTGGCTTGTTCAGGAAACTTTAAGCCTTAAAGGAGATTAAGATACTCCCAGATTGGTAGTGTTCCCAGGCTCCTGGTTGAAGTCAAATAATATGAATTAGAAGAAGACAAGTTTTTAGGCCTCAGAATAGTTGTAAATGCAGTGTCCAACATACAGACAAAAATAATCAGGCAGACGAGAGAGCAAGACACTTCACGTGACAACTGGAAGAAATAACAACGGACACATAAACACTTGAGAGATTGAAACGATCAGATAAAGACTACAGAACAAATACACTTACATTTTGCCCAGAAAAGTGAAGCCTGAAAATTTCCCTGGAGAACTGGAAACTATAAAAAGTGATAGAGCAGACTAAAACGGAACCAAATAAAAATTCTACATATGAGGGGCACCTGGTGGCTCAGATGGTTAAGTGTCTGCATTCAGCTCAGGTCAGGATTCCAGGGTCCTAGGATCGAGCCCCACATCAGGCTCCCTGCTCAGTGAGGAGTCTGCTTCTCCCTCTCCCTCTGTCTGCTGTTCCCCACTGCTTGTGCTCTCTCTCTCTCTCTCTCTCTCAAATGAATTAAAAAAAAAAAATTCTACATATGAGGAACACAATGGGAAAAATAGACAGAAATCAAGGTAGTAGACAAACCTAAGGAACTATCTGTATCAAATGCAGGACAGATTATGGTACTACTCTTCCTCCAGATTAACAAACTTCTGCAGCAATAATTCTTGCAGTTAAGAGAACCCATTTAATTCTTCTAAGCTATCACTAATAGTTGGTGCACAGCCAAGTCCATGAGAGAAGAATGGCCTATGTGCAAATACGGGGTGAATTCTGTTGAAGAGGAGCACCCTTAGTTTACTGTAGTTTGCATTTCTCTCCCCCCACCTCTCCCTCTCTCTCTCTTTCATTTAAAGACTGAATTATTTCTGTTGACTAGGGTAGAAAGCCAAGCCCACAACTCTGATCTCACCTATGATTTGAGGTAGTTGCTGGCAAATGTAGAATCTCCAAATACATAGTCATTTTAAGAAGCAGGTCTGTTGTAAGATGTTGGGCCACAGTCCCCACTATTTGTGTCTATAAGACATTGTATTTCAGAATGTAGCGGAAATAAGTTCAGAAGAAAACTTAGAAAGTATAACAATGAAGACACCAGGGAAATCTGATAATACATCTTTGTTTCTTTCTTTTTAAAATGAGAGTAATAATCCTTTCATTTCCCATGTTTTTGTGAAGGAAAGAATAAGCTCTATTTTCAGAGGGCCTTGCTAATTAGCTCCTACATTTTGACTTTCTCAGTCTTTGGGGGAAACAGCTTCTTCCCCATGACACAAAGTCCTAAACCAGCATCTAGGGCATAACTATTTATGAAAAAAAAAATTTTATTGAGCATCTGTGTTTAGAATATAGTAGGCATTCAGTAACTATCAATGCGAATGATATTTCTATATTCATTGTAGTGTGTTTTCATTTAGTCTTTGAAGTAGATAAGATTGTCTTAACTCGGAGAAGTTAAGAAACTAGCTGACAATCACACATTAGTATGTGTTAGAGCATCTACTCTAAAACCAGGTCTGTTACCAAGACTAGAACTGTACAAACTGTACGATAATACTCCTTTGTTGAATGAGCTGAATAAACTCCCACACTTGCCAACATCACTAGCCTCCCTGTGAAGTAGAAAGCACCAGACTTAGCTTGTTTTAGCCATTTAGAAGCAATTAGGTATATTTGCTCTCTGTGCTCTCTTCCCTTGAAAATCTGAAACATTCCTATGGACACTAAAGCAATATTGCTCTTGTGATTACCTGTTTGCTGAAACAATGGCCCTGTCCCTTTTTGTGTGTTTCAGGCAATTCCTCAATAGTCTTCATATTTACTTTTTATGGTTTGCCATTTGAGATATCTACTTGGAAGACTGAAAGTAAAACTGCTTTTCCCACAGACCAGTCTCTGTTTCCATTTGATGAATTCCAATGATTTGTCTCTCCACATGTTTCAAATTCAACTGAAGTCAACAGAGCTTTGCTCTTGGCCTTCCTTTTACTATTACATCCTTGTGCATCAAGGTCAATGAGCTCTTAAATGCAGTTGCTTTGGGGAAGGGTGATATGAAGACCCTTACAGCCAATTGCGTTTGAATCTGCTTCCAAACGCCACATGCATTTTCTCCCAATAGAGCAGCACTCCTGGGGACACTTCAGACTTTATGACCACTGACATCAGGCCTTGGGCATGGGTGCCATTGATCAGGATTTCCCTCTTTCGGCAGTTCCTCTGCCCTCTTGCCCCACTCAACTTCCTGAGGGATTTCCTCAAACCAACTTGCAACCCACATGACCGAAATTCCTACAAAAACCCAACACCAGCTCACCCTCTCTGGACATCCCCAAAACTCCAGCTCCCCTTTGTTACCAGGTTACCTCAAAGAATAATTATTGTATTTTCTAGAAGATATAATTCCGCCTGTACCCCTGGAGCAAATAATACATTATGTGTTAATAAAAATAATTAATTAAAAAGATATAATTCTGTGCCAAAGCTAGAAAATAAATGGACTAGGAATTAATGATAGAAGTCAATATGGGGGATTAAAAAGAGATCAGTAAGTCTACTAAAATTAAAAAAAAAAAAAAAAGGAGTGCCATCAAGAAGGGCAAGGAGACATCTTTGAAGGCAGATCTCGCATCTTCCAATGGAATAAACTTATAACCAGAGTTCACCCCAGGAAGCTAACTTTGTACTCCTGCTTACAAATGCTTGTCATCATGTGTGTGCATTCTTCATCTGGAGTCTTGAATATTCCCACAGTTTCTCCTTTTACATGTACCTTTGGGACTTGGGTGTCTCTCATTAACACCCTTCTGATAATTGTCCCTGACTTTGTTTCTATTCCAAATACACTTATGGCGTTAGACTTAAGTCTTTCACCCTCCGCTCTGCCTTATACTTTTTGCTTCATATCTACCAAATCTTGTTTGACTGCTCACTCAGCAGGGAGAATGTCAGCAAAGAGATAGCTGAACGTTTTGTCCGGACTTCCACACAAGGCAATGGCTTGTTTCGTTAAGAGGTAGCTTCTCTTCCAATTGCCGTATCTACCACTGATCGCAAAGAATCATTTCCTACCGTGAAATCTTCAGGTTTGGAAGTGGAGAGGAGTCTGAAAGAGGGATGGCATCCTCTGCAAAAACCGTATCGCTTATTTGTCGGTTCGATCAGGAGTTATTGTTTCTGTACACATCTCCAAACAGGCACACTCATGGGAATAAAGACAGTTGTTATGCTGGTCTTTAAAAAATACACACAGTGTGTTACAGTGCATTTCAGCTCCTTCCGATAGGAATGAGTTTCTTTTACAGGGGTACTTAGATCATGAAAAATAGTCTCCTGAGTTTTACTGGGCAATGGTATGACACATAACCACTAAACCTCATATTAGGAAAAAGTGAGCTTAAATAAGAAATTGAAAAATCTGCCTGCAAATAATACTGTAAAAGTTTACAGTCCATCCTAACCATCAAGGATATTTTCCATAACTTTAGGGTTTGATAGTAAAATATATACACACACATATGTATGTTTCTAATAACAAAGCACTAAAGTAAAATAAACCTGCTTGTCCAAATACGGTTGCGTTTCAGTCAAAGTTTTGCTTAATATTTTGAGAAGAGCTTTGAGAAGATAAATGGTCTCAGCCTTGGACTTGATAGCAGGTGCTCATGGTGCCATCTACTGGCTGTTGGTTACATGACTCTCGGTTGAGAGACATTCAGAAAGTTGTTTTCAACACAGAGCAAACTCCATGGTACCCCATAGGCACAGCTCCACTGGTAGTCCAATTTTAAGGTAATGTCACCCGTGTTGATTTTCTTTTTTATAAAAGGATATCCAAATTCTTGAGTGTTTTCAGAATTATGAGGCATCTCGTTTCTGAACAGCAATGCATCTACCTTGTGCTGTAGGAACCACAGATAAAAAAAACCTAACTGCACTGCGATGTCTGGCTCTGCCCAAGCCCCAGAATGAGGAGAGGCAGCACACCTGTGGCCAACTGTGTCTCCATGGAAATACTTAGGCGCGTAGAACATTCCCAGGAGGGTGAAGCTGGGCAAGAATGGCAGTGTTGGGTGTTGGTCTAAAGTGATCATTCCTCTGTAAAGACAAGAGTTGAGAGACCTTGTCCCCTCAACCCCCAACCCCCCTTGGAAGTCATGAGATTACGGCAGGCGGCAGGAGATGGCTCACCTTCTCCAGGTTCTCTCTTGAGGTCCTTTCCTGGAGAGCAAGATACAATGTCCTTCTTTCTTCATTACCTCCCCATTGAATGCGTGCTCTTTCTGTGCTATCTTTTGACTTCCATTTGCCTTTCAGAAGTTAAGCTTGTTCTCATCTTTAATATTTTCTGGGTCTCGGTGCAAAAGGCCTTTATGGAGATTCTGCACATCACTAATGAGTTCATGGATTATCCCTCGTGACCTCCTGGGGAGATACTCTAAGTTTGGAGCTCCCATGGCCTGGAGCCTGGATGCTTTCAAATGTAAACCCACCTCAGCCACAGCAGGAGGCTTTCAGAGCCACCCCAGCTGTGGGTTAAGCGGATTGACTGAGCAGCCATGTTCCCTCTTACATAAGAGGTCACGTGCAAGTCAGGAAGTGGTCTATAGGTTTCTGCGTGGAGACCACCTGAACAGACTTCTGAAATCTCCTTTTTATTAAAAAATCTATGAAGAAACTATTTTTCAAGAATTAAATTAAATTCCAAACCTGATGTATATTTTGAGGCTAGAGTCCAAGTTTCTGAGAGTAGGGTAGAGTCCCTCCTGAACCAAATATCAACTTACCCCCTTCCAAATGCAATGACGATCTGTGGTCTCTAAGAAAAGATGTAGTGAAACATTTCATAGAAATTAGGAATCAAAGACAATTCCTTCCTCCCTTCACAGCAAACCCAGGTCTATCTGCTGTCTTTAAAAATGCTGGTAAAACTTACACAGCAATATTGGAAGCATATTGATGATTTTAGCAATTATCTTCTCCTCCTGAGAAATAAGAGTTGGAAACCTTGAAAGGATCTAAGTGTTTACAAGAGAAAAGAGTATCAAGTCCTGGACCAAAGCACATATTTTAAACAACAGGTTTTATAGGCATGAGTGATTTTAAAATAAAGGTTGTTCCTAAACATTGTTTTATTTTTAAAAGCCTGTCTCAATTTAGTTGGCATGGAAAAGAGGCCTAGAAGAAAAATCGTTGTTTCCTGAATGATCGTGGAGCTCTGAAAACCTTGCTAAAATGCAACTGATGCCCATGTAACGGTGGGGTTAGTGGAAAGGATTTGTTAGGAGAAACAAAACAGCAGTTTTTCTACCCGGGATATCTGGGCTACATAAGAAGCCTCTTAGAGAAGGATAAGTCCTTAATAATTTAACTAAAAATGAAAGGATACAAAATAGGTTTGTGAAGCACAGAGAAAAAATACAAGGTAAAATACTGACATCACTGACTGCATTCAGTCAGCTAATATAATTTGTGACTTTTCTTTCTTTTTTTAAAAAAAAAGATTTTGTTCATTTATTTGAGAGAGAGAGGGAGAGAGCACAAGAAGGGGGAGCGGCAGATGAAGATGGAGCAGTGGGCTCCCCACTGAGCAGGGAGCCTGATGTGGGGCTTGATCCCAGGACTCTTGGATCATGACAGGAGCTGAAGGCTGTCTGGTCTACTGACTGAGCCATGCAGGCGTCCCTAATTTGTGAATTTCCAATCTGATATGCCAGGAGGTGTAAGTTTCGGTCTGGGTCTCTTGAGGATCATTCTTTTGTTTCAAGTTCTCTAAAGAAAACTACCAGTTTGTAAGTGCCATGTTTACTCTAGGAAGGAACCCAGGTTATTCCAGAAAGGCACCAAAAATGCACAGCTCCCAAGGAAAAAATGCTCCTGCTGAACTAAAACTTCAATCATATTTGTAATGACAATGATGAGATTATCAGCACAGAGAAACTAAGATAACATATTTTCTTTTTTAGAAAAATAATTTATTTATTTATTTGAGAGAGAGATAGTGAGAGAGCACATGAGAGTGGGGTGAAGGGCAGAGAGAGAAGCAGACTCCCCACGGAGCAGGGAGCCCGGTGTGGGACTTGATCCCAGGACCCTGGGATCATGATCTGAGCTGAAGGCAGACGTTCAACCAACTGAACCATCCAGGTGCCAGAAGATAACTTATTTTCATGCCCAAACTTCTAAATACCCTAAGTGTTCATTCTTTTTTTGAAAGAAACATACCACCCATTCTGCTTCCTTTGATCAATCCTTCTGGTATTTTCCAATACTTGTATCTAAACGGTGTTGCAAAGGGAAAATAAGGTATGTTGAGAGAAAGAAAAAGAAAAGTGTGAGGAAGAGCACGAGAGAAGAGAATACTCAGAGAAAAGAGAGATACTATAAAGAGAGAGGGAGGAGAGACCAAGGGATAAGAGGGGATGAGCAGGGACACAGCAAGAGAGTGAAAGAGCCAGAGAAAGAAATCAAAGGAGAGAAGGATAGTCCTTAAGGATAAGGTGGGGGTGGGCAGGGGGGCACCCCAAGAAAGCTGAGAAAAGGGCGGGGATAAAACAGGAGAGAAGGGGTAGAAGAAGAGAGAAGAAGGGAGACAAAATTACAAGGGTGGGGGGATTAAAAAGCCAAAGAAAGGATCTTGTGGGGTTGGATTCTTGGAGAGGTTGAGCAAGAGAGGTAAGAAAGTAGTCACCCAGCCATTCAGAAGAGCAGCAGGTCCCCGCTGGAGGGAATATTATGGAACATCGCCTCCAACTGTCCAGAGCACAGATTCAGAAATAGAGGCCAGCAAGTTAAATAACTGGATGGACGTCACACAGCTAGATATCGCTGGTGGAAAAAGTCATAGAAACAGGACAAAGAAGCACTCGACGTTTCTGCCACCGTGCGCCCGCAGCCCGGCGCCTTGGGCAGGTGGTGGGCCAGCTGGTCGGCGACACGCGACAGGGCCCAGGGCAAGGGGTAGCACAGGCATGTCCTGAGAGAGTTCGGTGTTGTCTGATGTCATTACTCTGCTCCTAGTGAATTCCCAGGGCAAGTGGCAGCTCCACTGTCAAAGAGAAGTATCAAAAACAGAAGAGCAGTTCTAACAAAACTCCAGTCCCTCTGGTGTTTAGAGGAGGGATGCGAGCTTGATCTCCAAGGTCAGGCTGCCTCCGTGTGAATCCTCACCAAGCCACTGCCCCATGACTTTGGAAAAGCGTTTTCTTGACCTCGGTCTCCTAGTCAGTAACTTGAGATAAGAATAGTATTTACTGCCCACTACTGCGGTGCAAATGAAATAAAATAATCCGTGTCCTGTGTGGACCGCTATGCCCCACATACTCAACGAATACAAATGGAGTTTGGATTCCCTGTTGAGCCCTCCAAGCATCATTGCCTGCCCCCCCAGCCATGTTTAAAGCATTGAACTGACTGCCTTTCTTCTGGGTAAAATACTTGATTCTGAAATGCCTTTCATTCATTAATAATTTCATTCAATTATGAATGAAGGAGGGAGGAGAGTCCTAGGTTGTCTCTCCGAGGCCACCGCTTGGTGAGGTGTTCCAAGCACCCCTGACCTATTTTGGAGGACCCAAATTTCTGATGTCACCAGTCTTGGTTATGAGGGATAAACTTCATTTGGCATCTGACGTGCTTGCCTGCAGACCTACTGAATGCTATTTGTTTTGAATGAAAACAGAAAATTTAAACTAAGGCAGGGCTTATTAACGAGCAAATGTTAGTGCTGATCTGTGGCTTTTCCTATTTAGAGAGCCTTCCTTGTACCCATCTCAGCTGAGGTGCTGAGCCCTCAGTGACGGCCTCTGTGGCTTTCATGTCACTTCTGAGGGCTCTTTCATGACAGGAAGTGAAGTAAATCAGTTCGGAGACTGATTAGAATCCTTGCTAGAGGCAAGTGGATAAAAATGAGATTAGGGAATGTGAGTGCATCTTTAAATCACTGCACGTGCCCAAATCAATTACATGTACATATGCCTTCTCCTTCAATCCAGAGGAGTGAGCAGTGATCCAGGAAAAGAGAGACTCGAATTCACAGTGTGGTAAGTGGTAGTTCCTGGCTTGGCTTGGCTTATCTCTCTCTCTCTCTCTTTCACACAAAGACACACACACACACACACACACACACACACACACACACGAGAGCATGCATGATTTTCCTCAGGCGAAGTGGTCATTTTCCTTCTCTAAAACTTCTCCAGATGTCCTTAAATCTGCTTTGCAATAACCACTCTTCTTATTTATGGCGTGCATTCTAAGTACCCAGCACTGGGTTGGAAATTTTCCATATGTAGCTTCACTTCATCTTCACAACGAATCTGGGACGTGGATATTGTTGCCCTCTTAAAGATGAGGAAATGGAAGCTCAGAAAATAATAATACCAATCCTCAGAGTTACATGTTTTAATACTTACATGTGCTAGATGGCTTTACATATGCTGCTTTATATCTTCTTAATGATTGTGTAAGATAGATTTTTGTCCCATTCCAGTTTTTAAAGGGGAGAAGAGTGTGGCTCATAATTATTTATAATTACTACCATGTACTGCATACCAATTGTGTACCAAGCACTGTGTCACACACACCCCATTTTTTTAAGATTTTATTATTTATTTATTTGACAAAGAGAGAGAACAAAAGAGGAAACTTAAGCAGGGGGAGCTGGAGAGGGAGAAGCAGGCTTCCCACTGAGCAGGGAGCCCGATGCAGACAGGGTTCCATCCCAGGACTCTGCGATAATGACCTGAGCTGAAGGACACTTAATGACTGAGCTACCCAGGCACACCTGTGTCACACCTCTTAATACAACACATTATTTTTTTTATTCTTACAACCTAGTAACCTAGTAGCACAAATTTTTATCATCTCCACTTTACAAATAAGTAAATGAGGACATAGCAGGGCCAAGAACTTGCCCAATATCACTCAACTAAGGCAAGACTAAGCCAGGATTTTACCCAAGATTTTGGTGATTTCAAGTCTGACTCTTTAACCTGTGCCACGCACCATTCCTACTTCATTGCTTTTCTAATTTTGCATTTTTAATTTTGCTCTATCTCTATTTAATGTAATGTAAAGCGTATAATGAAAGAAGTTCCAGATGTAGAAGACATGGATTTGAAACCAACTTGAAGGGGCTCCCACTGTCTAAATCTGGGACAATTTGAGCATCAAAATAAATAATGACAGTAAAGGATTGTAATCCACTTAGTAAGTAAGAATTCATGTGCCCACACTCATATCAATGAATGTATGAAAGAAGGAAGGAAGGAAGAAAGGAAGGAAGGAAGGAAGGAAGGAGAAAGCTCTTCCTTAAAGCAGAAAGGCAGACAATAAATAAAGAATGATGGAATTGGAAGACCACCATAGTGGCAATTACCGTAGTAATTAACTCTTGCAAAAAACATCAATGGATGTCAAAAGTAGTGGGTGAATGTGGAGTAGGGAATGAGATTTTATTTTATTTTTTTTTTAAGATTTTATTTATTTATTCCAACAGAGAGAGACAGCAAGAGAGGGAACACAAGCAGGGGAACTGGAGAGGAAGACGCAGGCTTCCCACTGAGCAGAGAGCCCGATGCAGGGCTCGATCCCTGGACGCTGTGATCATGACTTGAGCCGAAGGAAAATGCTTAACGACTGAGCCCCTCAGGTGCCTCAGGGAATGAGATTTAATAGTCTCAAAGTATCTCCCCACAAAGTATTTGTTAGTAACAAGGGAGAAAATAACTCTCTAGTAGAGAGACAAAGGCAGACGTCACAATCTTAATCAAGAGCTCAAAGTTAACACTCCCAGGAACAGGACAAACAGACACATGCCTCTTGATAAGATGCAACAAAAAAGATCATGAAAAATGTATCAGAAAAAAACACCAACTGAGGGACATTCTACACATCAAAAATGTAAGTCATGAAAAGACTGAGGATCTGCTTCAGGATAAAGAGACTGGAAACTCAACTGAGTACAGCCTGTGTCCTTAGATTAGACTCTCCACTGTAAAGGACGTAAGTGGGAGAATTGGACAATTTTAAGTGAGGTGTCTGGGTGAAGAATGTAGATTTCTTTGTGCTATTCTTGCAACTTTTCTTTAAGTCTGAAATTTGTCAAATAAAGAATTTTTTTAAAGAATTCAACCGCTTTTATGTGACTTTGGGCAAGCCATCAAAATTCCCTGAGTTTGTTTTTTGTTCTGTAAAAATGGGGAAATAATTCAGTAGTTCTGATGGGACAATAAATGAGATGGTACACATAAAAACAGTGCTTATTAGGGGCTCAGTAAATACTGGTTCCTTTTCCTATTCAACCTGCTTATTAATACTTTGAACTTGATCTATTGGTGGGGAGAGAGGTCGGAAGGAACAACATGATTTATGCTTTGCTTCACAAGGTGAATGTTCAACGTAGTATCGGAAGAAACATTTCACAAGCTCCAAGCTCACTGCTTTTCTTTGAGTGACCTTAACATTTGCTAAAAAATTATCATTCTGTAGGGCTGTGATTCCAAAATCGGGGTCCACAGATCTATTCTGGGAGGTCCAGAGAGTTTTCTGAAGCAAGTTTTGTGTGTTTTCGTTTAAACTCAAATAAAAATCAATACAATCTTATCAGCATAATCATTTTCAATTGAGTGACTTTAGTGTCCATGTTTACGATTGTTTTTGCAATTTCAGAGCCCAGATTTACAATGGTGTTTATAATTGCTTAGAAACCAAATAGTCCTACTTTTATTATCATGGGCTAATGAGAAAAAGAAGTGGATCCTATAAGTAATTTATGAATTGGTACCAAGAGAAGGTTACTGCTGGTGAATGCAGACCCCTTGTATTAATACAAAAAAGGTGTCCCGTCCTCAAGACATCTTACCTCCATCTGTCAGACAAATTATCCTACTATAAATAATAAGCATAACAAATTGATAAATGATATACTGTTAGAAGGTGATAAGTATTTTGGAAAGAGAAAAAGTAGAGCAAGTGAAGGGTAATCAGGAATACTGAATCAGGATTGGGGAAAAGCATCAGGTTCAATATTAAATATATTGACCAGGGGCACCTGGGTGGCTCAGCGGGTTAAAGCCTCTGTCTTCAGCTCAGGTCATGATCCCAGGGTCCTGGGATCAAGCCCCGTATCGGGCTCTCTGCTCAGTGGGGAGCCTGCTTCCTCCTCTCTCTCTCTCTCTCTCTCTGCCTGCCTCTCCGCCTACTTGTGATCTCTCTCTGTCAAATAAATAAAATCTTTAAAAAAAATTTAAAAAAAAAATTGACCAGAGTAGGTTCCATGGAAAGGTAACATTTAAGCAAAGACCAAACAGAGGTAAGGGAGATGCCTGAGGCAGATGTCTGAGAGAAGCAGATATCTGGCAGAAAAGTATTTGAGGAAGAGAAAGCCAAGTCACCAAGGCAGGTATGCCTGGTGCATTCAAGGAACAATAAAAAGGCCAGAATGGCTGGAGCAGAGTGAGGAAGGGAATGGTAGGAGATGGAACAAGGGTGTGGGACCAATGATGTATTAGATACTGTAGGGCGTTGCAAAGATTTGGGCTTTTAGTTTGGGTGGAATGGGGTTTTGAACAAAAGAGTAACTTGATGTGAGTAACATTTGGAAAGGGTTACTTTGAATAAATTGTAGGTGGCAAAAGCAGAAGTAGGGAGATGGGTTGGGAGGCTACCTTAGTAGTCTACATGAGAAATGACTGGTTCAGACAGAGGATGGTCAATGAGGATGGTAAGAAAAAAGATTCTGGTTCCATTTTGAAGGTAAAACCAATTGCATATGCCTAAAGATCAGATAACAGTGAGAGACAAAGATAAGATTCAATGATGAATTCAAGGTTGTTGGACTGGATGATTGGGAGATGGATTGTCCAATCACTGAAAGAGAGAAGGCTGGAGGTGGAGGAGTGGGACGTACATACGGAGTTTGAGATGTCCGTTAGGCATCCAGAAGGATATATTCTGGGCCTCTGAACTGGTGGAGAAAGAATTGTGGATGTCCTATGTGTTTATAGCCATGAGACTACAGTGTGATGAAGAAGGGGACACAAGCAAATAGAAAAGAACGCAAAATAATGTCCAGTGTTGACTGCTTGGGAAAAGAAGGATCCACAAAAGAAACTTAGCAGAAATACCCAGTGCAGCAGGCCAAAAAAGCAGGAGTACAACGTCTGGGAAGTCAGATGAAGGTAGGAATCCTTGGTCCAATTCCTCACTTGCCTCTAACAGGACTATACATCCAAACCATTCGCTGGGTCACTCTGGAGCGCCCTCCCACGGAGGTGGGGATACTTCACCGCTTCCATGGGGCTTGGGCATACGAATAACTTGGGGGGTGTGACTACAGCAGAGGCTTGAAGTGGACTTGCGTGGTTTGCCTGATCGCTTGCATTCCTGGCTTTTTCCATGAGAAGAACATGTTCTGAGTAGCTGTTGGTTGAAGGGAAATGAAAGCCTCATGGGGTACACCTGAATCCAATCTAGATCCTAAGCAGATCTGCCCCCTCGAACTTGTATCCCTGTGAGCGTGAGAAATAAATGTATTGTTATGAGCCACTGAGCTTGGGATACAACATCATGGCAGCGTTAGCTGACGATTATGACCACACCTACATCCCCAGGAACATTTACACAACCCAAAGAGAAAGGGAGTCCCTCTTCCTTGGTCATAACTGCCTGCATCTGATTTAGATCAATGATGTGATATTTCTTGCACCTGCATGATGTGGTATAAATTCGTTCCTGCCAGTGTGTTTGTGTGGGTGTGTATGGGTGTGTGTGGGTCTGTGTGTGTGGGTGTGTGTGTGTGTGCGTGCGTGCACACGTGTGTGTGATTTCTCAGGTGATGCTTAGGATCAGCCACAGAAACCACTAGACTAGATGACCTCTAAGGTTGCTTCCAAATCTAAAATTTCATTATTCTTTTTTTTTTAAGATTTTATTTATTTATTTGACAGAGAGACACAGTGAACAGCGAGAGAGGGAACACAAGCATGGGGAGAGGGAGAGGGAGAAGCAGGCTTCCCACCAAGCAAGGAGTCAGAGCAAGGAACTCGATCCCAGAACCCCGGGATCATGACCCAAGCCAAAGGCAGCCGTCCAATGGCTCAGCCATCCTAAAAATGGCTCAGCGCCCCTAAAACCTCATGATTCTACATTCCAGCTCATTCCATTTTTTTCACCGTGTCACATGTAGCTCCTCTCTTCCGGTAGCTTCTGCTTTAAGTCAAATGTTGGTCACTGTCCACCCCTAGGCTTTAAAAGTACCATTACTTCTGAGGTCCTCTGCAACCAGCAAATACACAGCCTGTAGATGAGGGAGGAGATGAGCATGGGGATGGGGTAGGAGGCAGTGTGGCTTCCGCGTGGTGTGGAGGGGAACCATAGAGCCTGTAAGTCTCGAGGATACCAGCTTCCAGATCCCCGGACATCAAATGACTGCTTGCAATAGACTGGGAGGGGTCTAGGAAATAGGCAAAATTCCTTTAATAGCACAAATGTGGAAATATAAGTACCATAGTAGCAATATTGGACCAATATTAACACTTAACAGATTCTTAGTAGATTTGCCATTGGAACAGAAAACCTAGGAGGAAAAATGAAACTATGTGGGGTATTTGAAAGTCTCATCATCACAGATGTTCTGCTGATACAGTGGAAATTCCCAGACAGGACCTGACCTTAAATGTAGGTGGATATTGGGGAGGGGGGAAAGAAACTGTTGTGCTCACTCTCCCTCTCATTCTCATTCTCTCTCTCTCTCTCTCTCTCTTTAAATAAGCTCCCTGTAACTTCTAGAGAGCATACACAACTGATGGGAGATAAAGTCCACCTTTGGGGGAACTCTCAAGTACTTTTAAAGTTGTTATTCATCTTAATAAGGTGTCAACATGGAAAGCAGACCAGTATTTACATCAGCTCCAAAAGAATTTTTTTCTACCCAAAGACACTGAAATTTTACCGCATTCTAAAGGGATTTCCTTCTTTATGTTTAGAGATTTTAGAATTCCTTCTTTTGTTATTTCCTTCTCTTTCTTTCCTGGAGGGCTAATCTATTCCTACGTTTTTCTTCCTGATCCATCTCATCCTATCCCGAAGAAAGTGTCGAAGGTTAGACAGACCACAGACTATGTTTCATTGTTCAACTACTTTGAAAGAAGCATAAGGATCCTACAAGCCCTGATAACTTTTCTTGCTCATCTTTAGTATCTTTCTTCGTGAATCTTCCATTCTACCTCCAGTGGTGTGTCTGTGTGTGTGCATGTGTGTGAGCACACCTATTAGAGGCAACACTATATTTTTAAGACACAAAAAAACCTTTCTTGACAAACTTACCTGCTGTTCAGTGACTCTGCTGTTCATATGCTCTTTCTAGTCTTGACTCATTTGTTCCTTAAGAATTCTTTTTTTTTTTTTTTTTTGACAGAGAGAGAGAGATATCACAAGTAGGCAGAGAGGCAGGCAGAGAGAGGAGGAAGCAGGCTCACTGCCAAGCAGAGAGCCCGATGCGGGGCTCGATCCCAGGCCCCTGAGATCATGACCCGAGCTGAAGGCAGAGGCTTAACCCACTGAGTCACCCAGGTGCCCCTGTTCCTTAAGAATTCTTAAAGCCTGGCTACATTGACAGGAGTATAGTCATGTAACAATATACTTTCCATTAGATTCATCAAACTCAATTACATAAATCAGTTCAACTAAATAAAAATTATGGGTTTTACCTACAATGGGAAGTATTTCCCACTCTCCACCTGTTAAAAATAACTATCTAGCTTACTTCCAGGATTCATTAGAAAGTGAAAAAATAAAAAAAAGATGCAACAGTGTGTTGAGTGCACTACTATTTACATAAGGGGAGGAAAGAATACATATGTACGTGTTTCTAAAAGCTCAAAATATGTCCAAAAGAATACACAGGAAAAAATTAACTGTAGCTGCCAGTGTGAGCGTGACTGGGGGAGGAGAAAGGAAGGACAGAGACTTCTTTGTGTCTGTGTACTTGAATTTATCATGCATATATTTTACCTATTCAACAAAAAAGCAAAATCGCAGAAAAGTTTCCATTGGCCCGATTTTTAGGAGTCATGTGTTAGAGTGCTCTACTGACATGAAGCTAGGCTTTGGGATCAGGCAGGCAGGTTAAGATCGGAATCCACCTGCTAACTGTGAGACTTGTTGCCTGTGGCTGAACTTGCCTGAAGAATGTTAACTGCTGTAAAGGACTACCTCCTGCAGGAGCGAAAGCAATGAATGGAAGAACACAGTAGGCACTCAAATTCATAGCCTGGATTTCTGCTCTGTATGTAGGAAGGGGCCGGCTCTGCCTACATGGTGTCCTTCACAAGTCTAATTTTTTTTTAAAGATTTATTTATTTGAGAGAGAGAGTGGCGGGGGGACAGACAGAGGGAGAGAATCTTTGAGCAGACTCCCCATGGAGCACAGAGTCCCACGTGGGAGCTCAACCCCATGATCCAAGGGATCGCGACCTGAGCTGAAACCGAGAGTCGGTCGCCCAACCGACTGAGCCACCCAGGCATCCCCTTTGTTAACTTTAAAGAGTTAATTGGTTGCCACCTGTTCTTTTCCATCTGTCTCATCCAAAGGAACAAAACTTTATTAAGAAGCCCCTGACTCTGCCCCAGGGACCATTCTCAGTGCCTCAAAACCAACATCCCATTGCCTTGAGGAGAAGATACGTTTGGAGAAAAAAGAGGGAGAGAAACTTTCTACTACTGTCTTGATACATGAAACTTCACCATTAAATGCCTCCCTTTTATATCTTGGTAGCTAGCAAATCCCTAACAGCCTTAGTATAGATGATATTTAAACCTCATCTGCTAACACTTTCCCAGGAATTAGTTTAAGCAATTAAAATCATTCCCTTCTCCAAACATCACCACCTACCCATAAAAGAGGACTTATGAAAGGCGAGGCCCACCAACCAGCCTCCCGTCTGGTCCAAACCAACTTGCTGAGATTTTAGAAGTAACCTTCTCCCCAAGACCCTTTACCGCCACCTGCTGGAGAACTGTGGGTATCAACTAAACAGATGCCCCTGCGACTGTGAGACCTTGGCACCCCTAGGAATTGTGCAACAGAAAGCGTGCACAATCAGAAACAATGTCCCCAAACAAGCTTCACGGTTTTCCCAAGGGCTGGCACTACTCCAGCTGCACAGGCACCTTGGATATATAGCTGTCACCCTCCGAGGTGTGCCCCGCAGGAATTCTTGCCCGAAAGGACTCTCCTTGCCCATCCATGGTACTGGACTGCATTGCTCCTCCCTCTCCCTAAAACCTCTGGAATGGACTATCTGTAGGTCCCCTCCAGACCATTTCTAAAACCCCTTCAGGAGTCCATGACCTCCCCAGGTGAAAAAGGTTTTAAGGCTCATGAATTCATCTTTCCATCATTGCTCGAGGCAGCACCATCAATTGTGGCAGCCAGGGGAGGTCGAATGGAATGCAGCATCGCATGCAGGCTCCGAGGATAGGAAACAGATCTGACTAGGTGTCATCAAAACAAGCCAACTGGCCATTGGAAACTCTGCTGAGGTCTCGGGTGCTGGGGAGTTGGAGAGGAGAGGAGGGGGAAGAAGTCCTGCGGGGCGCACACAGCCAGCCAGCTCCTCATCTCAAAGACACAAATGAGGTTTGGCTTCCTTTCAGCCCACTGATTGCTTTATTTCAAATTACCCTAACTACTTAGCATGGTAAATTAAGTTGAAACCCCCAAAAGTTTGCAGAGGATGTCATCTAATCTGATTAAAAGGAATATTCCCGTCACAAGCGAGGGAGGAAATGGAAATTACTCTGAGCCCACTGCTATTAAATAATTTGCATAGACTTGCATATGCTATACATCAGAAAAGCATATGCTGTTTAGATTTAATGAAATAATTTTCCCTCTCTAAAGACTGTTACAGTTTCTGTCCTTCCCTATCTGTCTTTTTCTTTTCCCATCTGTCTCTTTTTTAATGTTAAAATTATTTCATGGGAAGGGCACATAGCAATGCACGAATTACATGAAATATGCTAATAATCTTCCTGCTGGCGGGGCTGGGAGGTCCTGAAGCTGCAGGGCCAAACTTCCCATGTACCCTCCCCTACGTCCCCCTCACATAGTTGAAGGCTCCCTTTACAGCCCTTAAAAGGCCCAACTGGATTCATTTGGGGCTTCCATTGATGGGAGGACGGGGGATGGGGCAGGGTGGTTAAAACCAACCCTTTGGCTATACTTTCCAAAGGATGTTTTCCTAACCCTGAGGAATAGCATCTAAATCAAAATGAAAATGAAAGGAAAAATCCCCATCAAGCCCATGTCATCCGTATCTGTTGAGACTAGGACTCTGCCATTGTGGTTGCACGTGTACAATAATCATCCTTGAAAGATTTTTGTGCCTGCTCTGCTTCTCAAGGTTCAAAACCCTTGACAAATGTTGGCTGCTGTTAAAGCATCACCCCTATTTTTATCAATGGAGCCAAGGAAGCCCAAATAGATGAACACGATGCAGGGGCAAGGGGTGGGATGGGGGGTGAAATCTATCTATTTTTGTATTCTCTATGGATATTCACTAGTTTTGGGTAATATTTTAGCAGATCTCATGTTCAGTTGTAACGTAGCCAACAGAGGAATTCTAGTGAATTCCCCAACAAAATTACATTAGGATCAAATGTGATCGTTATAAACACTATCCAGATGTTGGGGATGGACTGGATATAACTCTTTAAGCCCCAAATTACAGTATAATAAATGCAAGCATGGGGATCTGCCAATACATCTGAACTTCGTGTCGGAAACCAGGTCTGACCTTAATTTAACTCTATAAGGAACTAAGAGTTTCCCCACTTGTATAGTTAGGATGCATCCAAAGATCTCCAAGTCCTACACTGTCACAAGTTTTATCACTTACTTGAAGAATGACCATATCAGATTCTGGAGTCAAGCCAATCTTAATGCAAGCATTTTATTAACACATTTAGAAAGGAAACAAAATTGCAAATAGAAATAACTACTGAGTTTATGAAACAAACCTGTGAAATGAAATACAATATAATACTAAGGTCACATTTGTCCTTGGTAAATCTGAGGGAGTTAAGATACTATAACAAGCACTAAAATATTTTACTACATAAACCAGGGATGCTAACTTACACAGGCCCACAGAGAAAGATAAATTTGAGCAAGGAAAAACTTCATCCTCTGCCCCTGAAGTTTTTTTTTCCGTTGGTAGGGCTGATATAAACTGATAACTTTGTATTACAGCTCAGGACCGGTACTGAATTGTATCCTAATAAGAACATCAGTGGTGGGATGCCTGGGTGGCTCAGTGGGTTAAGCCACAGCCTTCGGCTTGGGTCATGATCCCAAGGTCCTGGAATCAAGTCCTTCGTCGGGCTCCTTGCTCAGCAGGGAGCCTGCTTCTCTCTCTCTGCCTCTGCCTGCCTGTCTACTTGTGTGCACTCTCTCTCTCCTCTCTCTCTGACAAATAAGTAAATAAATAAAATCTTTAAAAAAAAAAAAAAAGAACATCGGTGCATGTAATAGAAGATGAATATTTCAAATATTCTAGTGTCAAATAAAAAGAAAAACAGGTATTCCAAAAAGCAGGAATCAATAGATTAACCAATGTGTTAAGTAGCATACTATGGCATGCCTACTAGCTGCATACTATTGTTTTGGATGTTGCTGGAAGAAACAGAAAGTAAAAGGAAATGTTTTAAGGAGAGTCAAATACGCATCAAGTCATTTAAGAGATGTATGTTCTTTCTCTGGATATGCGAAACTATAGAATGGTCTCCTCCCTGGAGAAACTTAAAACATAGCATCAAAAACCTGAGATATACAACCCCCCAAATTCAGAAGTTAAATCAGCGAGCAAAATAATAAATGTCACAAGTCAGTATTAACTACAGCATTGAGAGGCTCTGTGTATCTCCCACCACCGACTTTCTAAGCAAACAAACAAAGCTATTTGTAGCGTCAAAAAGGATTGGGAAAAAAACAACAACAACATAAAATCAGCTACCAAAAATGTAGAACTTACAGTATGATTATAATTGTTAATCACAAGTAGTTTTCTAAATCACACTTTTTTTGTAAAAAGAAATAAAAATCTATCACTCTTATATTTATATAATCTGTGAACTCTCCCTCTACTCCTTCCTGATGGTCTTCCCCATTATTTTTGTCACTCAGTAAAAGAGTTTGAGGCAAAGGAGTTCAGACAAAGGAATTTCAAGAAGGGAAGTTTGTCTGAGAGTGGAGAACCTGGCTCAGCCAGCACCATAATGAGACTCAAGATATTCTCCGTAGATAACCTAAGTGTCCACTGATGTTTTAATGGAAAAACACAAGTGGTATATCCGTACAGGAGAATATTATTCAGCCATTAAGATGAATGAACTTCTGACACATGTCACAATATGGATGAACCTTGAGAACATTATGTCAAATGAAAGAAGCCAGACACAAAAGGACAAATGTAGTATAATTCCCCTTGTGTGGGGGGAGTTAAATTCTTAGAGACAAAACAGAATAATGGTTACTGTAGGTTGAAGGGAGGATGGGATGGGAAGTTATTGTTTAATGGGACAAAGTTTCTCTTTGAGATGGTGAAAACGTTCTGGAAACTCATAGGGGTGATGGTCGCACAACACTGTGAGTGTACTTAATGCCACTGAGTTGTATACTTAGCAATGGTTACAATGGTAAATTTTATGTTTTGTGCATTTTACCACAATAACAAAAATTTTTTTCTGGGCACCTGGGTGGTTTAGTTGGTTAAGCGTCTGCCTTCAGCTCAGGTCATGATCGCGGGTCCTGGGATCGAGTGATGCCTCGTGCTCCCTGCTCAGTAGGGAGTCTCCTTCTCCCTCTCCCTCTACCCCTCACCCTGCTCATGCTTGCATGCTCTCTCGCTCACTCACTCTCCCTCTCTCTCAAGTAAATAAATAAAATCTCTATAAGAAAAAGTTAAAATTGGGCGCCTGGGTGGCTCAGTGGGTTAAGCCGCTGCCTTCGGCTCAGGTCATGATCTCAGGGTCCTGGGATCGAGTCCCACGTCGGGCTCTCTGCTCAGCAAGAAGCCTGCTTCCCTCTCTCTCTCTGCCTGCCTCTCCGTCTACTTGTGATCTCTCTCTGTCAAATAAATAAATAAAACCTTTAAAAAAAAAAAAAGAAAAAGTTAAAATTAAAATAAAAAAAGTTTTAAGTACATAGGAGAAAAGCCAGTGGAAACCAAGGTGTGCTGACAGTGACAGATCTGAAATGTGCAAGGGGAAGACTAGTGAGGACTAGCAGAGAAGGTTTGCTGAAGGCAGACTTCCTCGCAGGGTCAGTCAATTAACTGTGTACGAAACAGTATGGAGTAGGGACTACTACAAGATCTTACAAGTACCTGGGGGCACCTGGGTGGTTCAGTCCGTTCAGTTTCTCACTCTTGGTTTCGGCTCAGGTCTTGATCTCAGGGTCGTGAGGTCGAGCCCTGTGTTGGACTCCCTGCTCAGTGGGGAGTCTGCTTGAGAGTCTCTCCCTCTCCCTCTGCCCCTTCCCCTCCACACGCTCTCTTTTTCAAATAAATAAATAAAATCATTTTAAAAAGTAAAAACAGGGGCGCCTGGGTGGCTCAGTGGGTTAAAGCCTCTGCCTTGGGCTCAGGTCATGATCCCAGAGTCCTGGGATCGAGCCCCGCATCGGGCTCTCTGCTCAGCAAGGAGCCTGTTTCCCTTCCTCTCTCTCTCTGCCTGCCTCTCTGCCTACTTGTGATCTCTGTCTGTCAAATAAAAAAAAAAAAAAAGTAAAAACAAACACTTAGAAGTGTCTGACCCATCTAAAGGCAATAATTCAACTAAAAACCAAGTAAACACTGATCAAAGTATCTTTAGGGCAAGGGTACCAATTTCTCACTCTGGATGTTAGACATCTATGTGATGTTAGACCTACAATAGGTATTTTGTTATAGGGCTTCTACTTCTAAGGACATCTTACCAGAAACCCGAGGGAGAATTTGAGGAGTGACAGAGGGAGATCAGATACAGCGACAAACAACCACCAGCACGTATAGTAAGCTGACTGTGTACTTGGTAAGCACTGGAAGTGTTTTACCTGTGTTTTATTTAATCCACACAACCACCTAGGAAGTAGGAACTACAATTATCCCCCATGTGATAAATGCAGAAACAGGGGCACAGAGAGGTTAAGTCTTTCCCAGGTAGGTAAGTGGAAGAGCCAGCTGGCTATCTGGTTCCAGTGTAGAGTCCCAGCCCTCAAAACATTAAAAAATTAAATTAAATTACATTAAAATAGAGTAGACCAGCGATTCTCAAACTGGAAAACTGTTTCAAGCATACAGTGTTGAAAGAGACATGATATTGAAAGCTGGGAGCATAAATAAAGTTGGCCGATGATGAGGAGGTCAGAAGCTCATCTCATATCCACACTTAGGTGGAAAACGAGGGATGAGAATGCGTTGGAGACTGAGGATAGGTTAGAGATGGAGGAAAAGACCAAGAGTGTTAATGGCACAAGACAAAAGAAAAGAGGGCTTCAAGAACCTCAGAGATATCAAATTCTACAGAGGAAGAAGGACCAAGCATAGCCTCATACCGCCAGATTAGACATAATCACAAACAACCCCTCTAAACCCTCAGGCTTTAGAAAAGCCAAGTCTAACTCTCGCTCAAGGTACACATCCATCCCTGGGCGGCTGGGGATGCTTCTTCACATTGATGGGCTCTGTCCAGGAGCCAGGCTCATGGAGTGACAACCTTCAGAATTGCCCTTTGCCATGGGCGAGAGAACGGGAGAGCAGCTGCCTAAGGGCTAGCTCTTACGACGTTTTGCCTATATGTGCACCTGTCACTTCCATTTCTATTGTGTTGGCCAAAGTCAGTCATGGGGCCACATCCAAATTAAGGGGGGGGCAGGGAAGTGAAATTCTACCATAAACCTAAATGAAATTAGAAATATTTGGTGAATAGCACTAATAACTACCACATTACCCCCAAGAGTAATCTCCATAACAATATACCCCCTAACATTTACAGATTAAAAACATTTCTTGCATATATTATCTCATGCATGTCCCACAAATCAAGGTCTATTTTATTATTCCTATTTTAAAACTGAGGAAAAGGACTCAGAGAAATTAACTTACTTGCCCAAGGTCACATACTACGGAGTGTCGGGGCTGGGTTTTGAATCCTAATTTCCTGACACTTTGTCCAGTCCAGGACTGTTTCTCTGAGGCCTCCAGGCAGACAGATGGGGGCAGATGCCGGACCTCGGTGGTTGAGGAATCAGTTGCAAGTGAAGAAAAGGAAGAGTTTCACTAAGAAATTTAGATTTGACCTTGCAGCCACAGGAAGATTCCTAGCTGGAGAGTGACATATTGAAAGGGATGCTTTAGAAGGCTTAATTCACAGCTCTGCCTCAGACGAGCGGACACACACTCCTGGAAGAATTATTCATTGTTTCAGCCTTTTGGGAAAGTGGTTTGGCAATATGGATTGGGAGTCTTGGTAAGAAAATTCATTCTCAAAAAAAAGAAAGAAAGAAAAAGAAAAGTTTGTTCTCTAGAACTCGTAAAAGAATATAATCAGATAAGGATTAGTAATAATATTATATTACTGGAAAATATTTTCATCAAAAAAATATTTTTCTGAAAAAATTTTTAAGTACTCCAAAATAGACGCACAAGAATATTTTCAATTTCCCCACAAGATAGAACATAAGGGAAATTTTCAAACAACAGTTTTGAAGAATTTTCAGTGGCATGGGAAAAATCCTCCTGATACGAACTGAAGAAAGCAGAATATAAATTTATACAGGGTTAAGGCAATTATGAAAATATACACACATACATATATTCTCTGGGTGTTTGGATTACGAATGATTGTATTTCATCGAGACTTTCCTGGGTTTTCTAATTTTCTACAACAGATATATGTTACTTTCATGTATATGAAAAAATTAGTAAAAATTACAATAAGCCATAGAAGTTATACAAAAGAATAAAAGTCATAAAAAGAAAATAAAATTGACAACCACACAGGTTAAGTTACAAGAATAGAAGCCAAAAAAAAAAAATACAGCCTTTTCTGGGGGGCACCGTGGAAGAGGATGGTCTGTCGTTGTTCTGTTTCAACTAAAACATGTAACATGGGGCACCTGGGTGGCTCAGTCATTAAGTGTCTGCCTTTGGCTCAGGTCATGATCCCAGGGTCTGGGGATCGAGCCCCGAATCAGGCTCCCTGCTCATCGGGAAGCCGGCTTCTCCCTCTCCCAACCCCCTGCTTGTGTTCCCTCTCTCGCTCGCTCTCTATATATATCAAATAAATAAATAAAAATCTTTAAATCTCTAGAAACTCTAAAAAAATAAAATAAAAATAAAAAATAAAATAAAATAAAACATGTGACACCACATGTGAGCAAGGGGCACGGCCACCAATGGGAAGGGCTCAGTTATCAACCACAGAAGCAGACCTGTGGGAAAGACCACCAGTCACACACCCTCACTGCATTTAGCCACCCTGTCTTTATTTTTTTTAAAGACTTTATTTATTTATTTATTTATTTATTTGTTTGTTTGTTTGACTTATTGTCAGAGAGAGAGAGAGAGTACACAAACAGAGGGAGCAGCAGGCAGAGGGTGAAGCAGGGTCCTTGCTGAGCAGTGAACCCGATGCAGGACTCGCTCCCAGGACCCTGGGATTAGGACCTGAGTTGAAGTCAGATGCTTAACCGACTGAGCCACCCAGGTGCCCCCTTTCCTGTATATTCTTCTTTTTTTAAAGATTTTATTAACTTATTTGACAGAGAGAGACACAGGAAGAGAGGAAACACAAGCAGGGGAAGTGGGAGAGGGAGAAGCAGGCTCCCCACCGAGCAGGGAGCCTGATGTGGGGATTGATCCCGGGACTCTGGGATCATGCCCTGAGCCAAAAGCAGAAGCTTAACCGACGAAACACCCAGGCATCCCTTCTCTTTGTTTTTTTGTTTTTGTTTTTGTTTTGTTTTAGTGGCCCCTCTCTTTAGCAAAAGGAAAGGAACAGAATTAATCCTAACATTAGTCAGAATGTTACACTTGCACAGCTAGGTGTCACTGTGTTATGGTTTAGGAAAAATCTGGCCTGAGAATAAAGAGACTTGGGCTCCTGGACTCTGTGCTAAACTCCTAATATCTTGGGAAAATCAGAACCTCAGTTTTCCTTATCCTTTGAAAAGCACAGTGCTAAAATAAGTGATCTCTAAAACATTTTCCATCCTTAAATCCTATGGCTATTTAAATCCATATTAATTTCATGACAAACCAACCGATAAGTGAATGTGTATACAAAATTCTCAATGAGACCACCCACCAAATCAAACTGAATTGGAATGTATTTCTATGTGTCCCTATTCTGGGTACCATCCTAAATTAAAACAGAGTCCTTTCTCTAGCTTCTAACATTTCCAAAAACAGATCGTAGATGTAAAAGAAAAGTTAGTTGTTAGATTTTTTTTTAATACTTACAATGGAATTTCTTTCCCCAAAGACTAAAAACAGTCCAGTCAGAGGTGGAAAGTGGGAAACACATGTCAACACAAACACACCACAAACAACAACCCTTCGGTGTTACCTACCTTGTTTGATAGGATGAGCTTGTCTTTTTTCTTTTAGATACCATTGTCTTCAAGTAAGAAATTTAGGGGAACATGAAAATATAAAAGGCGACTTAATTTCATTAAGTAGGGATGGGAGATCTAAAACCAATCCAAATCACCTGAATTTCCAAATAAAGAACAAAGCTTTCACTTAATACAAAAATATCTTAAAGCAAGATTCAGCAAACCTCTTGAAAAGCTAGATGGTAAAAATAATGGCTTTGCAGGCCAGAAGACGGTCTCATTCATGACTACTCAACTCTGTCTCTGTAACACAAAAGCAGTCATAGACAATATATGAATGAGTGAGTGTAGTCGCTATGTTCCAATAAAATTTATTTATAAAAACAAATGGCTAGCCTGTTTGTCTTTCCCTGTTATAAAGCGTATTTCCTAGTCATGCATCCAGTTAAGGTGAGGCAAGAAGGGTGAAAAGAAAGGGGAAGAAAAACGTAAGGAGCAGGAAGACAGGTGAAAGGGGAAGAACCAAGGGGAAGGGAGTCAGAGCATGCCAGGAGGGTAGTGATTTGAGCCTGGAGAGGAAATTAAGTAATACCTACACAGAAGAGGACAGTGTAGAAATAGGGAGAAAAAAAAGAGGGAAAACAGAGGAAGAGAGAAAGACAACGTGATGAAGAGAAGCAGCACAGAAGCTGGAAATCTATTTCTACCGTGGTCACTGGGCCACAGAGAAAAATGCCCTGCATCATTTATAAACAAGAAACACATAGAACTAAACTTAGCAGAACTTTTTTTCCCTAAGAGGTAAATTAAAAAAAAAAAAAAGTCTGACTTAAAGCTTTAAACTTTTATTAAATAAAACAATTTTTAAAAATAATTTGCAATAAACACAGACTGAAGGAGAAAGACTAAAAGCGAAGACATGCAAAGAAAAGGGATGTACGGAAGGGAGTGCCAAGTGGGGACAGGGGCAGGGTGGTGACCACCAGCAGGGAAGGAAAAAAAAGGTCAATTTTCCCTGACCTTGGTCTTTGTTCTCTGGAATTCAAAGTGCCAAGTTAGATCTGAAACCTCTGGTCTTGCTGGAGACCTCCTGGGAAAAATATTCTGCTGGACCAGGCCCCGCCATGACATGGTAGCTGTACCTGCTCCCCGGGCCTCCCAACCCATCCCGAGCCCAGTGGTCTCAGCCTACCAACCACTTGTCCTTCCAGAAATGGCTCAGTGTCCAATTCCCCACTGGCACACCACGAACTCAGTGTGTTCGCTGGTCTTTAATGATAAGGGTGGAAAATTAACCCTGGGTCCACTTCCTCATAAACTGGTCACACCTTAGCGTTTCCTTCCAATTACAAAATATACCAAAAGGACATCCAGACCTAAGGGTCCCCTGGCATTTTAGTTCTAATGACTGAAGTCTGTCTGTTCTTCAGGTCTGACCTTCTAAGCCTCATAACCTGAGATGGGTTGTGAGGAAAGAGAATTGAAGCCCTCATATCTATTGGGCAGAATTACACTTAAACCATCTTAAGGGGGGTACCTCCCACCCTTTGTCCCCCTTCCATTTCTTTCTCTAGCACGCTCTCTCTCCTCCAGAGACAACTCAGACAGCCTCTTTTCAATCCGTACTCGGCTTTCAATCACACTCACATTCAGGAAGTTCTTCTTTACATTTAACCCAAATCCCTTCTGCTACGGTTAAAACCCGTTCCGTCAGTGGAGATTCGGAACAGCTGGTTCCCATTCTCTTTATGGCAACTCTTCTTCAAGATTCATAGGCTTATGCAGAATGTCCATACCAACTACACCTAAGGCACAGAGATTCCTTTTCCTTAGCATTTTCCAAGAATATTTTCCTATACAGTTACTGATGACCAATTCCTTAGTTTGCGAAGAGCTGACTCATGGAGCGAATTTCTAGAGCTAAAGAAAGACAACAGCTGCTCTCCAATTACTCAGGGGTTTACCTGAATTTTAAATACTTCTGCTTTTGTGAAGACACTGTCAGTTTGAGGTTTGGGACAAAACAAAGACTAAAACTAGGGCAGAATGCTTATGGCTGAGTAGGGAAGCATGTGGGAATGACCAATCTTTGGCCAACAGCTCTGGTCAAGAATATCGCCTCTTTGCATAAGGCAAGGCATTTTAGAATTTTGACAAATGGCACCCAATGTTGGTCTCTCACTTAAATTTGTAACTCTACCCCTCACCCCACCATCATATATCTCAAACTATTTCTTCTCTATAGGATTAACAAACAAAACAAACAAACAAAAAAAACCCTGGAGCAAGACAAAAGATCTTCAGCTGACCCTTAGGAGCAAACGACACATGTTCTTAAACATTTGAGCTTTTCCCAAGCTATTTTTTTCCATTATTGTCAAGAGAAAAGAACTTGAGTGGAATGTTTCTCCACAGAGGCACAAGTCTATAATACTCCCTGTTGATTACATATAAAAGACACAAAACATTAGTTTATTAAAAGCAGCTTCAACTGTTGCTGTGCAAAGCAGTTCTCCGATAGAACAGATTTATGAAGTAACAGCTGAAAGGTATGCAGATCACAAGACACATGACAAATGTACTTTATTACACGGATCAGAAATACCATATGTACTAGCAGTTACTGTACAATGATACACAACACCAAACTAAGACCCTTTAAAGGTTTTGCCGATATTGAAAACTTATAAAGGAACAATGTGAGAGTGAGAAAGTGTTTCATAAGATAGCATAATGCCAAGACAAGTAATCGCTTTAGGAAATTAAATACATTCTGCATATTATAAACAATGTATTATAGAACTATGCCATTTTCAAAATTGAAATGCAAACAACTTTACCCCATTCATTGTTTAAAGCAGATGTTTACAAAGATTTTCCATCCTTTACAGTGGAACTTAAAGGAATAAATACCAGACTTAACAATATTAACAAATTTAAGATCTCAGATTTTGTTATTTCCACCCAAAAGAGACTTAAGCCTATAATCATGGAGCACCAACAGATTGTAAAGAGCACAACACGTTTCAGACGTGACAACTTCCGGCCAGGCATTTCTTAGCCAAAAAGGACTTTCGCAGGTTTCAACCCAATTTCCAAGTACCACGTTTGAATCCACTCTGCTGTGTTCCAGCCAAGTGGCTCTCCAACCCCCCACCCAAGTTTGATAGGATAGGGCCCCGAAGGCTGCCTGTTCCATTTTCCGTATCAGTTAGAAGGTTCTTCCTTAGACTGAATCAAAGTCTGTCCCTCTGAACCCACCATCCGGGCATTCATTCCACAGTCTAGGGCAGCCTTGCTCACATCTTAATAGGTGCATAACTTGAGGCACGTATACTGACCTCTTCAGAGGTATTTCCTCTTCCAAAAATCGGGACAAGAGTATTGATCCTCAGCAATGATGCCTCAGCATCATTTTAAGGATTAAATGAAATAATACAGGTAAAGCATTTAATACAACATGCTCTAAATGTTGGTTGTGATCATTACTATTATTCTGCCAAATGGGTCTTATTTGACATCACGTATTTTCTCTTGCTCTGAAATAGGTGATGACTCTTGGCATTCAACTACATGAAATTTAGGGTTTTCCGTAAGCAGACACAAATCTGGCCCTGGCTCTCCTGCTGCCTCATGAGGCTCCGGAAACAGTCAAGTGGCCTCTGACCTGGCCTGAGTCCCCAACAGTTCTCCACGCACACCCCTCCCTACCCAGCATTTCCTTGTAAAATTAGTGTGTGCTGCAGGGGCATTTCGGGGAAAAAGGATCCTATCTTGTGGCCAGCACGGACTTCAGTCACCCTGCCAGGTGGCATCAGAAGCTGGTCACTCGGCTAGCAGGCTGCTTCACAGCCCCGCATCTGCTTCTCGAGTGCGATATTTATAAACTTGAGAATTCCTCCACATCTCTTCGGATGATGCCCATTTATGGTGTGGCCAGGTCTGTGCTGATTTAAACTATACGCCCCTAACCCTCACAGTCACAAACAATCCATGGCAGGTATTTAAACCAAGGTATTTATAGCCAGTTATTTTGAATTTTCCAACTCCCCAAAATCATATCCCAGATATAGAAATCCGAATTTTGAAAATACCCAAATTTCCTAATGAGCAAATATATTCCATGGTGTATTTACTCTAGGCAGCATAGGGGAGGAACAAACATATCTACATCAGTGTGACAATAGGGGAAAAAAAAAGATGTACTCAAAGCCACTGCTTGAATTGGCCTAGAGCTTCAACTGTGGCTCACATGACTCTCTGGACGGTCCCGCACCACTGACTCAGGCCCACACCTTTAGAATTGGGGTGGCCCATTCTACAGGAGTACTACCTATGGAGCTCCAGTCTGGGTTAGACTGAAATTTGAGAAAAGTTCTATAAATCGTGAGCCTGCAAAATGGATTGAACCCAACAGAGGTGTTGCTGGGAGGATTGAGTTAATACTTTGAAGAGTTTAGGATTAAGTAATATAGACAAGGCTTGTTTAACAGATAACAAATAAATAAAATCAATGTTGAGTCCCCTTAATTTCTTAAAAACAAAAATGGTATGTTCTATTCAAGTCCTATAGGTGATTTAGGCCCCTCTACTTCCAAAAAGTGATTTGGTGCTTAGCTTGAGCTCCATCTGGTGGTTTTACAGCAATTCTCTGGAACACAGGAGTCAAATAAATGAACAATTTTAAAAAGCTAAGCTAATTGTGTAAAAGACGAAAGGACGATGCTGTACTTAACGTAGGACCCTTGAGAATAAAGCAACAAAGAACTTTCGTGGACTGTACCCCTGTACAGTACTGACATTTTGGAATGTCAGTCTAAATTTCCTGCCAAGCTTTGGAGGTGGGAAGCATCTTGCTGGCCATCCAGTTCAGGACGCCCCAGAGGCCCCAGTCACAGCCTCGTGCAAGACAACTTCTCTCTCAGACCCACCTGTCGAGAAGTCCTAGGATATCTGAAAGCATGTTTCCCAAGTATGTTTTCCAAGAGTGCGCTTTTGATTTATCATCTTAAGTGAAATCCCAACAGACACATTTCGTCATTGGACAAACATCAGTGAATGTCCTAACATTGAGAGGCCCTGGATGAGAGCTCAAAGTTGTTACCACTGGAGTCAAATTAGAAGTTACCCACCACAGAACACATGAACATATCCCTGGCATTGGCCTCTGATGTCAACTTCAAGAAAATCCAGGGGCACCTGGGTGGCTCAGTGGTTAAGTGCCTGCCTTCGGCTCAGGTCATGACAACAGGGTCCTGGGATCAAGCCTGCGCTGCAGGAAGCCTGCTTCTCCCTCTCCCACTCCCCCTGCTTGTGTTCCCTCGCTCACTGGTCTCTCTCTGTCAAATAAGTAAATAAAATCTTAAGAAAAAAAAAAAAAGAAAGAAAAGAAAATCCAGCTACAAAATACTGGACAACGCTGCTAAATTTTAAGTAGGCATCAAGTGTTCTTTTCTTTGTTGCTTTATTCTTAAGGGTCCTACGTTAATACGGTCAATTCCTATGGTGGCGTAACAAATAAATAACTCGGCTAGTATATTTAGGCCGATATTGCCATTGGCTTAGATATTGTTAGCAACTTTATTTCATGGATACACATGTATTTACTTTTTCCTCACAAACTATTTGTTGTGCACAACTATACCAAAAGGCAAAAAAAGGCCACGGGTAACATTTTCTTCCCAACTCTTTTCTATTAGCTTTGAGAAAAATCTTTTTTAAATATTTAAAAAACTATCTATTAACCTTTTGGTGAACTAGTCACTGAGTAAATTGAGAAGTGTCTATTATATAAGATAATCTATATAATATAATCTACTATATAAGATTTTACTGGCACTGAATTTTATCAATTCAAATCTCCTCAAAGACTTTGGTCATGTCCTCCTATTCCTCTCTATGACAGTGTCATAACCTAGCAGTGTGCCTGGCATGAATCTGTGTCTTGATGACTAAGTGACTTTATTCTAATAAATCTCACTTATAACTTCGTTATCCTCTAAGCTAACAGCCTCTTCTAAGTAGATGCCCAAAACCTCCTTGGTCTCCTTCCCTGTGTCCTGAGCATGTGGAAAAGTCCCTAGCACATAGTAGGCATTCAATCAGTGTTATTCCAGTGAACATGTAAGGATGGTTAAAAGGACTACAGGAAAATTTCAGAGGGAATAAAAAGTTTAAATTCCTTAACTAAAAATAAATTTAAATAAGGGTGAAATTATTAAACTGTAGCAAGACATGACTTAACAGAAATCATCTCATTTTACCTGCATTTCTGACAGCATATTCTATCCTTCAGAACACTAGTTTGAAAGTCAAAGTTGAACAGTTTTCTCGACTGTTAGATCTCTAGAATACTATACTAATACTTTCTGTGAATCTTCAAGTATGTAGCATTTCCCAAACTGATGTGACTATTAAATGTGTTTCTCACCATGCATTCAGAAAAACTGCGTCTGAGAAACATACTCTGGAGAATGCTGTGTTATATTAGGCTACATAATATAAAAACTGAAGACCATTAAACTAGTTTTCAGGATATTCTATCTCCTGAACAGATG
The DNA here is from genome assembly GCF_902655055.1 of Lutra lutra. Classification (NCBI taxonomy): domain Eukaryota; kingdom Metazoa; phylum Chordata; class Mammalia; order Carnivora; family Mustelidae; genus Lutra; species Lutra lutra. Next base: position 93,867,583 of record NC_062285.1, read on the forward strand.
GAGCACACAAATTGTAGATGTTAATACTCTACCCAAAAACTTCAGTTTTTTTTTAAACAATTTAATTGAAGGTGGTCTTCTCTACTACTAGAAAACTTGAAGGATAGGTGAAACAAAAGCTCTTCAAGATCTTGACAAAATATCTTTTACTCTGAATTAAACAAAAGCAAAACTCCAAACAAGAAATGCTTCTACTCACATTGTATTTTAAATTGTATAAAAGTTTTCTTTAAACCTGAATCACCTCAAATTTGTCAGTAGGTCTTTTTTTCTTCATCTTTACTGAGACCAAATAGTTACAGCCACAGTAACACTTGAGAGAACTGTGATATCTGAGAATCCCTTCACACTGGACGGCATCCAATTAAAGTACCAGCGTAGCTCTCATTTATCAATGAGAATATTTTATTCAAGATCCCAAAACAAAGTTGAGGAGTTAAGGTGGGTTTGAATTGAAGAACAGGGTCAAGTTAAATCTGGAAACAAAGTTTTCGCTTGGTAGAAATTGAAATCCATGTATACATTCTAATCAAAGACCTGTCCCATGTAGGGGTTTTCAAGTTTTTAAGAGTCTACCAGGCCAAACCCTTGGCCGCCTTTGCTGCTTTTGCTTTGCTTTTCCCCTTCCCTTTTTCTCGCTTTGCCTTCAGCCTTTTCCTTTGTCTCTGGTTCATCCATATGGGGTACTGTCCATGCTGGTCTAGAAGACTCTTTTTGTTTCTCTTAATTTCAGTCTCCATTTTCATGTCATCTGAATAAGAGACAGAAAACTATTAATGCTCATCAATGAAAAAACAATCTTATGAAAAAGGATGTTAAGGCAATAAGAACATGAGACTTGAAAGTGGTCTGAAACTACAAAAGAAAAAAAAAATCCCTTTTTCTGTGGAGCACTCTTTGACTAACACTGAAAACTTTTCACAGCACATTCAATGGACTCGGACATCCTCCGATGTATTCCTACAACTGTGAAAGACATGAAAAGTACTTATAAGGAACTAGAGATGTCATTTAGTCACTAAGAAACTTTCTGAAGAATGTGTCATGAGTGTCCATCTTTGGAATAGAAAAGTTAAACAGGAAACATGCATTTAGGCTGTGTAGGTTTGTGTCACTGCATGAAAGGTAAGTGTATGGCTGTGAGTACATGTGCGTTAGAAGAACATTTCTCAGTGCTTTCCTGAGCTAAATAAGACAGTTGAACCTATTAAGAGCAACCATGCTTTTAATGGACAGGCCTTAGATGCAAATGAACTATCAGGAAGGAACGGCTGGCCACTTCCCGAAAAGTGTACTTGGGAGGAGTGGGTTAGTAAGCAACAAGACTGTGATGACAGAGATGGGCAGAAGACAAAGAAAAATCTGGATGGGGGGGCTTGGCTGGCTCAGTCAGAGGAGCATGTGACTCCTGACCTCAGGATCCTGAGTATAGAGGTTACTTAAATAAATAAAAACTTAAAAGAAAGAAAGAAAAAGAAAACCTGGATATACGGGCGCCTGGCTGGCTCAGTTGGTAGAGCACGTGATTCTTCATCTTGGGATCATGAGTCTGAGCCCCACACTGGGGGTAGAATTTACTTAAAAACAAAATTATATGAAAGAAAAGACAGGAAAGAAAGGGAAGGAAGGCACAAAGAGAAAGAAAGAAAAGAAAGGAAGACCTGGATATACACTGGGCTGTGCCTCTTTCCTACCCAGAAAACACGCAGAGATCCAGCTCCACTGAACAGAAGACCTGGCAGGAAGCCTGGTGCGGCCACGCTACGGTACATCTATCACCAGCCTTATCTGCTGTGAATGGTTTGCCCGGAATGTCCCTCTCTGGGAACTTACCAGGGTATACAGGGTCTTTCAGGATCTCCACTGCCTGACATAACATTAATTCATTTATCTGGTTCACTTTTGGTCTCCTCCGATATAATGTAAATCACATCAGGATGGAGGCCAGTTCCCTTGTATTTATCATGTTTCCTCAGTGCCTAGAATAGTGCCTGCTACAGATCAGCCATTCAATAACTAGTTGTTGAATGATTATTTTACGTACTGCTCTAGGTTCTGGGGATACAATGGTCCAAACGTGCTGTCATGGAGCTTACGATGTTCTGTTGAAGGGAATATAACAAAGCAAACTGTAGCCTGTGTTAAGTGGATTTAAAAAAAAAAAAAAGTACCAGAACCAGATTACGTAGGACCCGGAAAGCTCTGATGAGCACGTGGAAAGACAATGAGATGTTTTAAGCAAGGGAATCCATAACTTACGGTAGGTGAAAGAAGACAGACACAAAAGGTCACACGTTATATGATTTCTTTTATATGAAATAGCCAGAACAGGTAAATCCATAGATACAGAAAACACATTAGTGGTTGCCAGAGACTACGGGAAGGAAGGAAGAAAAGGCACAAACTGTACGGGGTTTCCTTTTAAGGTGATGAAAATGTTTTGGAAAGAGGTGATAGTTGGCCAACATCATCAATGTACTAAATACTACTTACTATATACTTTAAAATGGTTAATGTTATGTGACTTTTACCTCAATGACCAGAGAGCCAATGGGTAGAGGCAGTGTACATAGGAGGAAACACGAGTGTTAAGAAGCTTCAAGGAGAGCTGAATAAAGCAAAAGACTGAGAAATGTGAGATCAAGGGGAGGATTTTTTTTTTTTTTTTTTTTTTTCAGAAGAACATTCCAGAACACAATGGTTGAAGAAACAACCCACGGGAGAAGAGAGATTGATAAGCAGGATGCATGCGGACAGCCTTTGAGAATGGAGAGGATTCAGAACACAAATAGAGAAACTGGCCTTTGAGAGAGTATCAGCAAGCGGGAAAACGTCTCTGATTGGAGGGCTGAGGATCGCTGCTCCCTTCCTTGGACACCACATAAAATAATTCTATTTTAAGAGCCTGATTATCATGCACGCTTATTTCAGTTTGTTGCCAAACTGTTACAGGATGCGAAAACCAATGAGTCTTTTCCCTTGCTGAAACTAATATGCTGATATACACAGCGTCCCTCTGCAGACTATGATTAAGACAGAGGTACCTAGAATCTGTCAAAATCGAATACAGATTTTGAAAAATCCCCTTTTTTCAGGAAAAGGACATAATGGTGTACAAGGATTCTTGGAATGGGAACCAGATGTTGCAAAGGATAAAATGAATAAAGATCTCCCACCTTGCCTAGTCCCTGACTGAATAGTGTACCCTTCCAACGAGGATGCGTCTACGTCTGTCTACTCCTGTTGTACTTTGTACAACTGCGACACTTGGGCTACTGTATAAGTACCTGAGGCACAATATGAATAATCCAAAACATGCCTATTCACATGAACCAGCTTTAAAATAGTTCAGCATAAACTACCCAGCAGCATTATAAGTCTTCAAAAAATTACACGGGCATGGCAGGAGGCTCGTACGAAGCATGTGCAGCAAAGAACGGAGGGCAGTCAAAGAGGGAAAAAGTCACAAAAGAAAATTGATAGAATTGCTATTTGTAAAATGAAGCACATAAACTCACCTTTTTCATCTTGTACCACACACTGAGTTTTCTCTTGACAATGTTTGGGTACCACCACAGTTGCTATCTCTTGAACATCTTTCATTAAAACATCACTATCTATTTTAAGAATACTTTTCAGTCGGCTGAGTTCCTTTGGGGCATTCTTTTTTCTCTTTTCTGCACGCATCTTCCTCTTCCACTTACTCCGTAAGCTTTTAGCCATACTTTACCTGGAAAGCTAACAGAAATACAAATACAAAAGCAAAAATTTGCTATTAAAGAAAGAAGGGCAAATCCTTGGAAAACCAGGTCAAAAGGTATCTCTATAGAACATGAACAAATGGAAGGTAAAACTCCTCACTCTGTTCATGATTTATGATGGCATAATGAATTACGTGAGGGTCAACATGTCATATATAGCCATTAAATAACAAGCGCACCAAATTAAACTCCCTGTGGCCACTGGCAAGCTCTAAGTCAAGCCAATTTCTGAAAACTCCTGGAATTTCCATACAAGATGCAAAAATTTAATTTCCCCCAAAATGCAAAGAGCATCATCAACTTATATTTATACAACTTACAAATTACAAAATGTTTTTTGGGGGGAGGGGGAGGGTTGTGTAATTTTAAAGTAGGCTCCATGTGCAGCTTGAACTCAGCACCCTGAGATCAAGATCTGAGCTAAGATCAAGAGTCTGACTTACCTGACTGAGCCTCCCAGGTGCCCCCAAAATGTTTTATAAATACTTTTAAACCTGATTTCCTCCAAGCCTGTAGGGCATCCCACCTGTCTTCCTCATTATCCTCCCCTCAATTCAATGTAGCTATTTCAAGCTTGTCTATTTCCACTCCTGCTATTCTTCACCCCTCAGCCTCAGCCCTGAATCCACAAAGCAGTTAGTATGAGCTTTTTTTTTTTTTTTTTTTTTTTTTAAAGAGAGAGACTAAGAGTGCCAGCAGGGGTAGAGGCAGAGGGAGAGGGACATACAGAATCTTAACAGGCTCCAAGTTCACAACCCTGAGATCATGATCTGAGCTGAAATCAAGAGTTGGGGCACTGACTCAACTGAGCACCCAGGTGCTCCTAGTGTAAGCTTTAAACTTTGAGCTTTTCATTCTTTTTTTTTTTTTAAGATTTTATTTATTTGACGACAGAGATCACAAGTAGTCAGAGAGGCAGGCAGAGAGAGAGGAGGAAGCAGGCTCCCTGCTGAGCAGAGAGCCATGTGGGGCTCCATCCCAGGACCCTGGGATCATGACCTGAGCCGAAGTTAGAGGTTTTAACCCACTGAGCCACCCAGATGCCCCTGAGCTTTTCATCCTTTCATGGGATTCTTTACTGATATCCCACCTCATATTCATGATCTACAAGATTATTTTGACCTAGCCCTGCCTCCTTCAACTCTTTTCTCACCTCATGATCCAAGCTCCATGCCATCCCCAAGTACCAATTACACCTGAAAAGAGTTAACTCAGTGAAAACCTAGGGACAGTGTGGGGAAGGAAGGAATTATGGGTATCACAGAGGGTTTGGAGGAAGGCTTCTGGGAGTGATTTGCGACATTATCTTGATTGTGCTGATGGATGTTTGTATACACACAGGAAAACTTGTATTACACACTTTAAACATGTGTAATTATTATACACAATCAAGCAATTAAATAAAACATTAAGACATGATTTTGGAAAAAAAGAAAGAAAAATTTACAAGTCCCAACCAGGTCCACTTTAGCACCTTTCCAATGTGCTGCCCCTATGCCTGGGAGTGATCTTCCCAACGCTTGCACCTTCACTTAAGTACCTCAGAGACAGCTTCTCTGACCCCTACCCCTATAGACTCCCCTCCTTTTATTCTCCACCATATCATCATTTTCTTTCCTTTTAAATGGAATCTGGAGTTATATGCTTTATTTTCTGTCATTCCCGGTGGACTGTGGGCTCCACGAAGGCAGAGGCTAACTAAATAGACGTTGCTCACCGTTGGATCCCCCAAAGCAGTGCCCATTTGTTGAATGGCTAACTAATGGAGTACCAGTTTTTGGACGTCAGCAATCACAACTCACTCTGTTCCCGTCCACAACAACCCTAAACTTCGAGGGGCAGGTGTAGAAGGGTTGCGGTAAACGGCCTTGAGGGCCCAGATTAACCTAAGCGAGACCACCGAAGAAGGAGGGCTCCTCCTCGCAAAGAGCACAGGGAAGCCGGGGGCCACTACCAAGACCACGGGAGACCCTCGTCCTTGAAACATGTCTGCGTCTCCCCCGGACTCAGTCTTGCCCAGAGACGGATCGGGCTTGAGACGAGATTCTCTAGGGGCGACGGGATCCAGCGACAAGTTCCACAGCCCACTACACCGAGAAAGCAGAGAACTTACCGGGAAACTCACCGACTACACTCAGAAGCACGCTGACCGGAAGCCTCCGCACTTCCGCCTTCCGGCAGCCCCTTCCACAAACCTCCCGGAGTCCCCGGCGGGCGCACGGCACGCCGGGAGCCAAGATGCCCCGGAAAGCCTCAAGAGGCGGAGTCTCCGGAGTCCGGCGCCCGCGTACTTCCTCTGATGGGCGGGCGACTCTGGAGCTTGGCTCCTCCCTTGTGCGTTTCCCGTGGGGATTTGGACAATGCGTAAAATAGCGGTGGAGGCTGGGCGTGAGCGGGTTAGCTCGGACCGCAACAGCGATCCGGGCCAGGTGACCCTGCCAGCCAAAGAGTGAGCTCAGAGCCGACCTTCACTGCGCGGGTCCTGCGTCAGATCACGTGTTCTTTGAGAAGCGTTATTGAAATCTTTTTTGCTTAAATTTTCCCATCTGGGGTGATGATCTCAGGAATGTACCATTTGTCAAAACTGATCAGGAAACAGAGGGCAAGCTGGGGACAAAGTATAAGCTGACACCCTGCAATCTCCCCTCCACTTCTAGATGGGAAACGTGTGACATTCTTCCAGGAATTTCCCAACTGTTATTAACATTAACATTAGTGTTAATACCTTGCTAGAGGGAAGAGAACCTTACCTGGACAATGTCAAGACCTCTGTTATCTTGTAAGTACTTTGGAGGTCCGTCCTCTTTAGCATATCAAAGTTCCTTTGAAACCTCCCTTTTCCTTACTACCCCCAGGTCGGGAGTATATACGCTCCTCAAGACAGTGTGTGCTGCAGCAGCTCTTTCTGCGCACAGGTCCTGTTCCCGTGCTTTAATAAAACCACCGTTTTGTATCAAAGACGTCTCAATAATTCTTTCTTGGTCCTCGGCTCCCGACTCCACCCCACCAAACCTCACCTACATTCCAAAACCACACTGTTAGTATATTTAAAAATCTTTAATTCATTTCCTCATTGTTACATAAGTATGCATTCTGTGATAGGCTCTCTGTTGGTTATACAAAGATGACTGAAACTAAACTACGGGATTTAGGAAACTTTAGCTCCTGAGGGAGGGTCGAGGCTTAAGAGTCACTCAGAGATCCAGCCGGAAGAATCCCCTGGGACCCCAGGCACAGTGGGGAGCCTGACTGGAAGCATACTGGTTGCTACACAACAAGCACCAGCCAGTAGGGCCTCTCCCATGGAACGCCCAATCTGAATAATCACTCAGTGAGGACTACAAAGGCTTTCTGGGATTCAGCTGGTGACCCCATGATGTCTAGGTGGTGGCCATATAGGTGGTGGGGACTTCAAGGCAAAACTCTACAAAGATGAACATACCTCTGGGAAAAGAGAATTGGGGATGGGTGGTATGTCAGGGCCTACACAGCTATTTCTTATTATAGAGGGCATAGCACTTTTTTTTTTCTAATTGTATATGTTTATTACTTTGATAAAAAACACACTGTCATCAACCTGCTCTTCCCTCCTGTACTCACTGGTACCTGTATCTGGACTGGTCTTACCTTTTTCTTCTCACAGAGAAAGTAGTGTTTTCCTGTCTCATTATCTGTGGCCTAGATCAGTAGTTCTCAGACTCTGCTTCACTTTGTAATCACCTGAGCCATTTAAAAAAATCCAACTGTCTGACCTCACCCAAAGTAATGAAATCAAGTATCTGTGGGTGAAGCTTAGGGATTTTTTAAAGTTCTACAGGTGATTCCAGTGTCCAACAAGTTTGAGAACCAGCAGTCTAGATTCTTGCTAATCTGAGGTCTACAGAATAGTGGTATCAGCACCACTTGGGAGCTTGTTAGAAATGCAGAATGTCAGGTTGCACTCCAGACTTACTGAAAACATTTTAATAAGACAACCCAGGGATCCAGGTTGAAGTTTATGACTCTTTGGTCTACATGTCACCCCATTCCTTCTCTTTTGGGTATTTCATCACTGCTCCTTCTGCATCTATCAATTTCTTCAGCTGTCTCCACTGATTTCTTCTCCAAACACATTCAATTCCTTTATATAATAAAACAGAAAAACAACAACAAAAAAAAACAGAACAAAAAAATTTGAAAACAAAAACTCTAGAGTACTCCCTGTATTCCACTATTTACTAATTACCTATATTCCCCCCCCATTTTCTTCATAATCCATTTTACTGAATATATTATGTACACATTTTCTCCTTTATTTTGGATCCAGTTGTTTATTCATTGCAATCTGGAATCTTCCACCATGACATGGAAACTGCTCTTCAAAAACAGCCAGTAAATTTTAATGGACTAAAATATCCTTATTTTCACTATGTGTAACCATTTGAAACTATTGACGTCATTTCCATACACAGCCCTTTTAAGCAGTTACCCCTCTAACTTCATGATACTGCTGGAAATACACATAAGCAGGCTCTCATTGATCTTGATTGCTCTAAATCCTAGGTTTTGTCCTGCTTTCCCTCAAAAAATTAATGTAAAAGGTATATTGTAAATATGTTTCAATGAAAATAAATAAAATCTATAATACAAAAAAAAAAAAAAAGAATAAGCAAAATTCCCAACTGTTCCAAAAAGGCCCACAGCTGGCTGCTGACACTACAAATCTCCCAAGTGCATCAAGTGGATCAAAGCATGGTTGTGGGGAGGCCTGCAGGGAAAAATGTAGGCAGGCAGGCAGAGTCCACTGTGCCTTTCGCAAAATTACATTCCATACAAACAGTTCTCAGATACTGCTCTTTCTCTGTTTTCCTCCTACTTCTGGCTATACTTTGTACCTTGCGTGTGGAGTTGATCACTCTGTCCGAGTCCTGCTAATTCCACTTTTTTTTTTTTTTTTTTTTTTTTTTTTAAAAGGCAGGCTAAGCAATGATGACAGAAAGCAGACAGTGATTGTCTAGAGATGGGCAAGAGGCAAAGAGGGGAAGGAGAAGTTTTTTTTTTTGTTTTTTTTTTTAAAGATTTTTATTTATTTATTTGACAGAGAGAGATCACAAGTAGACGGAGAGGAAGGCAGAGAGAGAGAGGGAAGCAGGCTTCTTGCTGAGCAGAGAGCCCGATGTGGGACTCGATCCCAGGACCCTGAGATCATGACCTGAGCCGAAGGCAGCGGCTTAACCCACTGAGCCACCCAGGCGCCCCTCCACTTTTTAATATATTTCTGGAGTCTGCATATTTTCACCTTTACTTTTTATTAGAAATTGAAGTTGTATGTACCCTTTATTCAGCAATTCCGCTCCCAGGTATATCCCCCTGTCTAGGCAAACTAGTATCTGTGCACACTGAGACACATAGGGACAAACACAGCAGCACTGATTTTGATAGTAAAAAAGAAGGAACCCTATAAAATTCTTCAACAGGAGAAAGTACAAATAATTATGGTTCACTGACAGAATATAATAGTCTGCATCAGTGGTTTTCAAACTTCTTGGTCTTATGATCACTTTACAATCTTAGAAATTCATCATTTGTTGCATCAGAAATTGAAACAATTTTTAAAAATTTAACTCCTTTAAAAAAGATAACTGAATTACATGTTTATATTATTTTTGTTTAAAACAAACCACTATTTTCTAAACCAAAAAAAAAAAAACCTTAATGAAAAAGAATGGCATGTTTTTACATTTTTAAATGTCAAATATGCATTTGCTTATTTACTATCTTTAGTCAGAATTCAATGCATTCTGCTTTTGGACTGCCTATTAGAAATAACAGTAGCTGACATTAACTAAGCACTTAGTTTATATGACACATGAATCTCAATTATTCCTTAGAGTAGTCCAGTAAGGTAGGTATTATGATTCTCATTATAAAGATGAGGCAAAAGACCTAAGAAAGGATAAGTAACTTGCCAAAAGTCACATTACCAGTTGGTTGCACAGTAAGGATTCCAATTTAAATGCTCTCACCCACTATGCTTTGTTAAACTTGAGTATAACACCATGCAACTGAGGATTCAACAATTAATTGATAATGATGGAGTCAAATTTGCATCTAAAATTCACCAAAGGCTAAATCTAGATTATTAATTTACTTCAGCTTAATAGGTGGAGAATGATGCTTAGTGGGTGTTATGGGCCAAGTTGTGCTCCCCAAAATTCAGACAATGAAGTCTGTCTTAGTCATTTGGGCTGCCACAACAAAATACTAGAGCTAGTTATAAACAGCAGAAATTTATTTCTCACAGTTCTGGAGGCTAGGAAGTCCAAGATCAAGGTGCTGGCAGATTTAGTGACTAAAAGCCCTTTCCCTGGTTTGAAGACTGTGTCTTTTCACTGTTACCTCATGTGACAGAAAGGGTGAGGGATCTCTGTGGGGTCACTTCTGTAAGAACACAAATCCCATTCATGAAAGCTCCATCCTCAAGACCTAGGCATGACCCAGAAGACCCACCTTCTCATACTACTATACTGTCATTAAGTTTCAAATGTGAACTGGCAAGGGGGCAGGGGAAGAGACAACAAACATTCAGACTGTTACAAGATCCTAATCTCTAGTATCTCAGAATGTGTCCATTTTTGGAGACAGGGTATTTAAATAAGTAATTAAGGTAAAATGATGTCATTAGGGTAGGGCCTAAACTAAAATGACTTGTGTCCTTTTAAGAAGAGGAAATTTGGACACAGACAAGTACAGAGAGAAAACCATATAAAAACATGTGGAGAAGATGACCATCTACCAGCCAAGAGAGAGATCTCAGAAGAAACCAAACCATGATCTCAGACTTCTAGCTTCCAGAACTGTGAGGAAATAAATTTCTGTTGAAGCCACCCAGTCTGTAGTACTTTGTTAATGGCAGCCTAGCAAACTAATACAGTGAAGGAATTTGTGAAAGTTTGCTTGGCCACTGGTACACTGCTATAATTTCTATACAGAACCTATAGTTTAAAAAAACTAATAAAGTCAATTTTATGTCAAAGTATCTGACTTTCAAGAAGACGTCACACTTTTAATACATCATTTTATAATGAAATGTCAATCACATTTTAATATAATGCTGAATAAGTCAATGGAATTTATCTTTTATATGTTTTCCTCTCTAAATAATAAGATCAAAATCTTCTAGTAGAAAGAAATTTATAATTTTTTTAAGGATTTTATTTATTTATTTGACAGAGAGAGAGATCACAACAAGGCAGAGAGGCAGGCAGAGAGGAAGGGGGAAGCAGACTCCCTGCTGAGCATAGAGCCTGATGTGGGCCTCAATCCCAGGACCCTGAGACCATGACCTGAACCGAAGGCAGAGACTTAACCCACTGAGCCACCCAGGCACCCCATATACTTTCTAATGGTAAGATCACCAGTACTTTTAAATCAAAATCAAATCTAACATTAATTAAGGAAAAATTTAGATAAAATCACTAGACACAGATAAAGTGACATTCTAATCTACCCAGGAAATTATTTTTTTTTTAAAGATTTTATTTATTTATTCGACAGAGAGAAATCACAAGTAGGCAGAGGGCAGGCAGAGAGAGAGGAGGAAGCAGGCTCCCTGCTGAGCAGAAAGCCCGATGTGGGGCTCGAACCCAGGACCTGGGATCATGACCTGAGCCAAAGGCAGCGGCTCAACCCACTGAGCCACCCAGGCGCCCCCAGGAAATTATTTTTCAATTGCAGATAAACAATCTACATATGGCAATTTTAGGATTGAAAAACTGAAAAACAGAATTTTGGTATCTCCTGAGAATCCAAATCAAGGATTTAGAAATGAGACACCATAAAGAATAGTAAGATTTATATTATTAGTATATAATCTAGTAATTGTATCACATATTTAATATATTACACATAATCAGAATTATTATAATCCCTTTTATACAACAGTAATACAGATACTATTATACTATATAATAGCTCAGAAGTACATAGCATACGAAGAAAGTCACAGAAGTATTTAATAGTTAATCTTATCTCAACCTTTATTAATGAATCAGTTTCCACATACTGCTTTCAATCACTTTTTATTAATTGCTTCCAAAAACCGCAACACATGCATGAAGAGGTTGATGACATCCAAGTAGAGGCTGATGGCAGCTAATACATACTCTTCAGGTGACAGCCTATGCATCAATGAGTGTGTATCATAGATGATGAATCCACAGAAAAGAAGGGCTCCCATGGCAGCCAAGACCAACTCCATTGTTTGACTATAGAAAAATAACTATAGGCAAGAAATTAATAAGTTTATATTTAAGAACCCTATTAAGAATACTTAAGTTACTTGCTCTTGAGTTACATATAGCTATATACATATTTAATAATGTTTTACAGTTTGAAATGCAAATGTTAAAAGTAGAAAAAGACAAGGCAGGTTCATCCTCATTTCTGTTGGATGTAAAGATGAATGGATGAATTCATTACATCCTTTCTATGCCATTACCCACAACTCTGAACAGCAGCATTCCAAATATAAATTATTTAAAAATATATTTCTTTTTCAGAATTGTATGTGCCACTGGGGGGTTAGTAATTACAAGTGAGGGCCTCTTTCTCTGTAATTTAAGTCACACGTTCATCTTTCTCTCAATCAATAATATTAACATAAGATTTTGATGTTTTTAAGATTATTTTTCACAATTCTATATAAAAATGTTCCAGATAATTATAACTAAGTGTCCTAGCATAAGAGTACCTCTTACAGTTTTTGAGATTATTTATAGTGACATGGCCAGAATTATAGTTCAAGTTACCAATTTAAAACAACTTACCTTCAAGATTCCTGACAAGCACAAAATCCATAAAACAGCAAACAGTCTATAAAAACAAAATATTAGTAATTTAGAATATTGTTTCTTTACAAGCTATGTAAATGGATGTAACATTTACTGAAGAAATAAACATACAATGAATACTACAAATACTCAGAAACTGAAAAAACAGCCATCCGCTCAACATTTGTTTTTATGGTGAACAAAACTAATTGAAAGTACCATTTTTAAAGTTTTTGACTGGAATACAAAGAAAATATTGATATAAGCAGAAATATTACTAGAAACATTTTAAGACAAGGACCTAGAAGACTTCTAGAAAATATATACATGAACAAATGAAAGATAACTGCATTTTTAAACCAAATAACAACAGCAAATTAGTCTGTGAACATGCATATCTGTTAAAGTCCCACATGTACTCCCTATTTTATTTTAATGTATTATAGAAATTAATATACACAAATAATAAATTTGCCACTGGTATAATGAGTTACCACTCATATATATTATATATAATGTATAGTTATTATAATAAAAAGTATTAATATATGACAAAGGACACCTAAGCAATCAGTCCTTTGTTATCAAATATGTCTTACAAGCCCACACACCTGCTGCTTCAGACCACAAGGAAGTACTGGGGTCAAATTTACCCTCCCTCCTTACATAAAAACCACACAAAACATATAACTGAACAGCAGGCAGCACAGTACAGTAATTCCTGAGATAAGGGAAGCAAGGAAGGTAAGCTCTGTACCTGACCCAGCTATAAAGTGTTTCCAGACCATGAGAACCCATATGAAGCCCCACAGTCTCCCTGAATTGAGATGGTGAGAATTCAGAGGTCAGAGAGGCCATGGGGGCTAGAATTTGTGGAGCAAAGTCCCAGAAAGGGGAAAGCTATAAAGAGAGCTAGCTAGCTCTGGTGATATGCAGAGAATTCCCTTCAAGTCATTAGCTGAGCACAGATTAATGCATACATATGAAGAAGTGACAAAGCCTGCGGGAAGAAACACCATGGAGAAGCAGGCAGAACAATCCTCAAAGCCCATACAGGGCCAGAAATAGTTCATGTCCACCCCAGCCAAAGTGGAAAGACTTCCTAAGACGTGGGGCTTTGAATAATTCTTAGAAAGTTACTGTCTCAATAGAGTGGTCAGATTCGCCCTCACCTAAATGTTGTTCTGGACCCACCTAACAAGTGTGTAAAAGCAAGCGTCAAAAGGTTCAGACAGTTTCCAAGGAATGTAACAGATTTCTAGAAGAGTAAAACCAACATATTTAAAGGAAAACAAAAAAACTCACTACCCAACAATATAAAATTTACAATGACCAGCATCTAATAAAAAATCGTAAGGCATGCAAAAGAATGAGGAAATATGACCTATGAGAAAAATGAGTCAATAGAAACAAATTCAGAAATGACACAATGATAGAATTAGTAAACAATGACTTTAAAAAATATATATTCCGTATCTGTTCAGGAAGGTAGAGGAAAGCATCATGAGAAGAAAAATGGAAGACATATATTTTTAAAAGACACAAATTAAATTTCCACAAATGAAAAATATGTCAAATGAAAAATATTCTGGTTGGACTTATAGACACTGAAAAAAAAAAGATTATCCAACTGAAAACAGCAACAGACATTGACCAAAATGAATCCCAGAGAGAAAACGGGGCGGGGCGGGGGGGGGGGATAAACTGAGCATCCCATGAACCACAGGACAACGTCAAGAAATCAAGAAGTCTAACATATATGTTAAAGTCTCAATAGAGAGGAGAATGAAGGGGTACATAAAAATGTTTGAAGAAACAATTCCTAAAAATGTTCCAAGTTTGGTGAGAACTTTAAACTGATAAATCCAAGGGCTAGAAGAAACATGAAAAAAACCACACCGAGGAATATGATAATCAAATTACTAAAAATGTTAATCAAATTACTTAGAAAATATGAAAGGTGGCTGGAGGATAAAAGACAAAATGTACAAAGAACAAAGATAAAGAAAAAAGACTTCTTGTCAGAAAATATATAAACCAGAATACTAAGGAATGGCATCTTTAAAATACTGAAAACAGAAAAAAAAAAAAAAAAGACCTAGAATCCTACACTCAGCAAAAATAACAAATTCAAAACAAAGCTGAAATAAATATTTTTTTCGGACATGCAAAAGCTGAGATCAAGACACCACCCAGCACTAAAGAAATATTAAAGGGGGCACCTGGGTGGCTTAGTTGTTAAGCGTCTGACTCTTGGTTTCAGCTGATGTTGTGATGACCTCAGGGTTATGAAATCAAGCTTCCCATCAGGCTCCTTACTGGGATGGAGCCTGCTTAAGATTCTCTCTTTCCCTCTTCCTCTGCCCCTCCCACCACCCCCCGACTTATGTGCATGTGTGCTCCACCCCCCTTTAAAATAAATACATAAATAAAATCTTTTCAAAATAAACATTAAAAGGAAATCGTTCGGGCAGAAGGAAATACAAGATGGAAATGTGGATTGACACAAAGAAATGGAGAACAAAAATGACAAAGTAGTGGGTGAACATAAAAGACTTCAACTATTTTTAAATCTCTTTAAAAGATAATTTAATGTGGGTACCTGTGTGGTTCAGTGGGTTAAAGCCTCTGCCTTCGGCCCAGGTCACGATCCCAGGGTCCTAGGATCAAGCCCCGCACCAGGCTCTCTGCTCAGCAGGGAACCTGCTCCCCCCATCTCTCTCTGCCTGTCTCTCTGCCTACTTGTGATCTCTGTCTATCAAATAAATAAATAAAATCTTTAAAAATAAAAAAAGGTAATTTAATGTTTAGAACAAAAATAATATTATGAGGTGTATATGTGAAACTAAAAGTCATAGCTACAATAGCACAAAGGCAGGGGAGAGGAGATGTAACTATGCTCTACAGGAAATGGTATATATTATTTACAGGTAGACTATGGTGATCTAAAGATATATAGGGATGCCTGGGTGTCTTAGTTGATTAAGCATGTGCCTTTGGCTCAGGTTATGATCCTAAGGTCTTGGGATTGAGTTCTGCATCTGGTTCCCTGTTCAGCATGGAGCCTGCTTCTCCCTCTGCCTGCATGTCCCTCTACTTATGCTTGCTCTCTCTCTCTGACAGATAAATAAAATCTTACATTTATATATGTATTTTTTAAGATTTTATTTATTTGAGAGAGACAGACACAGAGAGAGAGGGAACACAAGCAGGGGGAGTGGGAGAGGGAGAAACAGTCTTCCCACTGAGCAGGGAACCCAACGCAGGGCTCAATCCCAGGACCCTGTGACCATGACCTGAGCCAAAGGCAGATGCTTAATGACTGAGCCACTCAGGTGCCTTATATATATAGATATAGATATAGCTCTATAGATATAGAGCTATATCTATATATAAATACACACACACACACACACACACACCCTGCAGGGGCAGCTGGCTGGCTCAGTCCATTGAGCATGCAACTCATAGGTTCGAGCCCCATGTTGTAGAGATCGTTTCAATAAAAAAACTTAAAAAATCTGGAGTAAGAAGAAGAAAGGAAGGAAGGAAGGAAGGAAGGCAGGCAGGCAGACAGGCAGGCAGGCAAGCAGTATGCTGTTTACAGTATACAGTATAACCTAGAGTAGTGCTTATTTAAAAGAGCTATAGCTAATAACTAATAAAGGAGATAAATCAAATAATCCAAACAGAGGAAAAGAGGTACAAAGAACAGATGGGACATACAGAAAGAAACCTAAGATTTCTCAAGATCGGAGGCTTAAATCCAACCAGATCAATAATAACATTAAATGTCAGTGGTCAAAACAT
Organism: Lutra lutra; assembly: GCF_902655055.1. NCBI lineage: Eukaryota > Metazoa > Chordata > Mammalia > Carnivora > Mustelidae > Lutra > Lutra lutra. The sequence continues at coordinate 93,883,964 of NC_062285.1, forward strand.
TCTAAGAGCAGAGATGATCAGACTGGATAAGAAAAAAAAAAAAGCAAGAGCCAACCATACACTCCCTATAAGAAAACTATTTTAACTATAAAGCTACAAAGAAGCTAAAAATAAAAGGGTAGAAAATGATATACCATGTTAATGCAATCAAAAGAAAGCTGGAGTAGCTATATTAATAACGTAAGTTTCAGGGCAAAAATATTACCAGAGACAACTACTTCAAAATGACAAAGGAGTCATCAAAAGGACATAATAATCCTAACTGTTTATGCATCTAAAAACAGAACTTCGAAATAACATGAAGCAAAACTTACAGAAATGGTAAGAGAATCATACTCTAAATCCGTAATTGTAGTTGGAAATTTCAGTATTGCTTTGACATTAACCGGCACAATGAGCGTGCAGGGATTACGAATTGTGCAGGATACTTAATACTATCAACCAAGTTGACGTGATTGACGTTCATCACTCGTCCAACAGCAGCACAATATATTATTCTCTTCAAAAAACATTTACCAAGTACCACAAAATGAACCTCACACTAAATGTTATGGGACTGATAACAAGCAAAATATGTTATTTAACAACACAAAAATAAAATCAGAAATTAAGTATACATAGTATTGTAGTCGCACGTGGTGAACTGAGGGCATGGTGAGGTTCCAGCTGTCAATTCTCATGCTGGAAGAGCCACAGAATTTCTCTGGATACATGTGGAATACCTACTTAGAATGAAGTATCATGCCACCACATAGTATAGGTCCTTCAGGATTAAAATGGACTCAGGACTTACTTGGACTGACTGACTTACAGGACTTACTTTTTCATACTTAAACTGCACCAAGGAGTGTGGGGAAGGTGGTACTAGGAACTATAACGTATCTGAGGTTTTACCCTACTCTCTGGATGCCTGCACAAGACAGGGGAATACCGGGTCGGTGGAAGAAGTCGATCACAGCAATAGCAGCTCTTAATGAACAAGCACAACAGAGAGGTATTGTGGGCACAAAGAAATGAGAGAGCTAGAAGGCGTAAGAAAGAAAGTCAGTCACTGGCATTTAAGATTTCTTCAGCACAACAATCTCTAGTGGTAACAAGCTCCATGATGCAGCCATGGCAGGGAAATGAAAAGTTGCTCAAGAAGAGCTCCAGTTCAAAAAAAAAAAGAAGAGCTCCAGACACACTGAGAAGCCAAGGGGACAGATGGGCCTCACATGTAGTTCAATACTAAAGTCTTTAAAGAAGGAGGATGGGCTAGAGCGCCTGGCTGGCTCAGTAGAAAAGCCTGAGACTCTTGATCTTGGGTTGAGAGTTCGAACCCCATACTGGGTGCAGAGGTTACTTAAAATTAAAATTAAAAAAAAAAAAAGAGGGAGGCTTGAACAAAGGGCATCAGTGGCAGTAATGGGGAAGATTGGGAAATGTGTACCCAGATACTCAAATGTTAAAACATAAGCCTTAAAGCATTGAATTTGCAGCATGCTAAGGAAATAATGAAAGCACAAGGAGACTGGCGCAGTTTTCAATACTAACCCCCCACTCGAAACTACACAGGGTGTGGGAGGATGAGCAGCTAGAGAACAGTGTTCTCAAGGAGGAATCAAGTTTCAGCTGAAATAAGAAGAAAGAATATTATTATTATTATTTTTAGGATTTTATTTATTTATTTAACAGACAGAGATCACAAGTAGGCAGAGAGGCAGGCAGAGAGAGAGGGAAGCAGGCTCCCTGCTGAGCAGAGAGCCTGATGCAGGGTGCAATCCCAGGACCCTGAGATCATAACCTGAGCCGAAGGCAGAGGCTTAACCCACTGGGCCACCCAGGTGCCCCAAGAAAAAAGAATATTATTATGAAGAGACTGAAATATAGGCAAGACTGTTTACTAGAATGGGATTTCTAGAGACTATACTAGAATGGATGGGAAGAAGCAAACAGCAAATCTTCCATCATATATACCACATGAATGTGTATCCCCTCCAAAACACGAAAAGCAAGAAGTAAAAAAACTGCTGACTCTCCTAACATCACACTTCATTCTAATACAACTAGTTAAGCATCTTGTACAATTGTTAGTGTTGGCTGACCACTTATATTTTATCGCAATAGAGATTTCTGGTAATCTGGATTACCAAGGGGAAAGGGGGATGAAAAAATGTTTTGCAAGAGCTTTTGTAAATTTTTAGTGTTGTAACAGGAAAAAAACCAGAAGATGTTGACTAAGCGTCAACAGGAAGCCATTGTGAGCTTAGAAAGGAGTATACACATTCTTACCAGGTGAGGGCAACACTGTATCATTATCCTAACATAAAAAGCTTCACCCTGTATATTTACTAGTTTGAAGAAAAATACAGGTTAATCTACATAGGTCAAGAAGTTTTTAAAGATCATGCAGATATCACCATCACCTGGGTCATTTACCCTGTTTCTGCCGAAGAAGTGGATGGTCTTGGTAATATTTATGTTAAGACAAAGACCTACATAATGTAGGCAAGTTCCATAGCATTCATAGAGCATACAAGCCTAGCCTCTCTAGAAAACTGGGGAGATTTTTTTTTGGGCATTCCCTTCCTTTTCAATATAGAGCGGAAGCAAATGACTCAAAGCCACCTTCCATCTCCTTGTATGTTCTCAAAGTATAGAGCCTGGCTTTAGTTAGTACTCAGAGAGATGTCCTCTCATCACCCTCCATTTTATTTTTATTTATTTTTTTTTTTAAAGATTTACTTATTTGAGAGTGCACATGCACGAGAGAGAGAGAAATGCGAGTGGTGGGTGGGGCCAAGGGAGAGGGAGAGAGGGAATCCCAAGTAGACTCCCTACTGAGCACAGAGCCCCACTCCCAGGCATTCATCTCAAAACCCATGAGATCATGACCTGAGCAAAAATCAGGAGTTGTGTACTTAACCAACTAAGCCACCCAGATGCCCCTCATCACCTTCCATTTTAAAAGACAATATCCAAAGCTAAAGGTACAGCCCTTCTCTTAGGATGACCTACAATATAATGTTAAAGATATTTATCTATCATAGCTATGAATATATAACTTACCCTGCTCCAAATTTGCTGAAATCTCTCTTAGATTGCAGAGTATACATAGTCAAACCAAGAAATACAGCAGTAGTCAGTATAAACGCTTGCAGAACAATATATACATCATAGAAAGTAACTGTAAAATTAAAAAAACACTGATTAAAAATGCATTTAAACATACTCTATTTAAAACGGCTTTTTTCCTGGCGTTTAACAGAAATGCTATAATTGCTCCTGTACTACTTGTGAATAAAATTAATTATGAAAATATTCCTTATTCAGCCTTTAATACTGATACAATAAAAACTACACTCATACTGCAATAAACAGTCATTCACACAAAATAAGGTAGTCACATTATTATGAAGCTAAAGAAATGACTGGAGAGGGAGGACATAGCCAGCAGGATTGGAGTTTGAGGGATATGATAGAATGACTCTCATCTATCTCTGTCCCTGCTTCATTTTATTACCATTTGTGGTGACTGTTCTTTATAACTTAAATATCAATAGGGATGACTCTGAGTCCTGTGACTGGCTGGGAATTTCTGGGCAGTAGCAGCAATTTTAGCAATCATCTGGTTAATTGCATACCCAATTCATCAGTCCAGTCAAAGAAACTAGGCAAGGTTGCCATTCACCAACCCTGCAGAGAACAGGAACCAACCACTAATTGCTTGACATCCAAAAATGCATACGATGAATACATAATTGGGGGTTTCTCGAATACATAACAAATTCCCTTCTCAATTTTTAGAATGAATATCTAGATTGACTGTGTCTATTTTAATTATAATACACCTGCTTAGCATTTTAAAAAAAGGCTACATCCTAACCCCTTTAAAGGAAGTTAAGTGCTTTGAACCCAAAACCATTTAAATAATTTTTAATCTGTCAAGGTTTAATTTCTATTCCTAAATATTATATTCTGGACAGGATTAGGAAAGTGAATGCAGAAATGAAAAAACAAGAGATTATTTTGCTTGTCAACAATTTAAGTGTAGGATTAGGTGGAAGGGATATTATAATTAATGAGGAAAATAATGTTCTCAGATTACCCCATCTATATATTTCTACCCCCAATTCCAATAACTCTGAAATAGATCTCTCTCCTTTATCTTTTACAAATGGTGGGAGCCAAGGAGGACAGAGATGGACTTGATGATAACCTTAATAGATAGTAACATTAATAAGTAAATATTAATAACACTTCCTTTCTATGCTGAAAAATTTCAGTTCTATTTAATAGTTATTATTACTTATATTACAGTTCCTTTACAAAAGGAATAAGTGAATTACCAAACAATATATAGATTTAATAAAACTGGCATAGAAAGGTTAAAAGCAGTAATGACAAAAGGAAAAGATAAATATATGAAACTGAAATATATGCAATTTACTGTTATTGACAGTTAACAGTTCATTCTAACCTTTTTTGTACCCCAGGTTAATCATTTTGAGACAATCTGAATCTTTATTGTTAATAAAGCATGAAATTTTTTACTTGAGACATTACATATGGTACATCAAACAACTGTAACACACACTTCCTTTCAAATACAAATTTAACATAAAATATACAGTAGAAATTACCAAGTCTCTTATGGGGCCATCTGATGAAATATGAGAATATATAATAAAGCACACTTCAGTACAGCAATTTGAGAGGCTGGGCTCTGTACTGATGATACATGGCTCAAAATATATTTTATCAGTTCCTTTGAGATCCCTCTAAATTAGGGAGAAAAGATTAGCTACAGTTGTCTTGTTTTCATAAATGGATAAACACACATGAATATTATTCTCATTATTTTCCTAGTTCTTTTCCACTTCCTCTAAGCTTAGTTGAACTAAGTATAAACATTTAATTTTGCATATATTCTATGAATTCTTCATCTTATGCTATGTATTTAAAATGTAATATCCCATGATATTAAGCTTTAGTCCCGAACACCTTTCAACTCAAGATTTATCTACACTGAAACGTTATTGTAACATACAGAAGCACAATTATGACTTACCAACAAAGGCCACAGTCAGAGCTTCGAATAGCGTCTAAAAAAAAGAAACTAAAATTACATAAATGCACATAACGTTTACACTATGTCATATACATGTTCTAATTTTTTTTTTAAGATTTTATTTATTTGATAGACAGAGATCACAAGTAGGCTGAGAGGCAGGTAGAGAGAGAGAGAGGAGGAAGCAGGCTCCCTGCTGAGCAGAGAGCCTGACGTGGGGCTGGATCCCAGAATCCTGGGATCATGACCCGAGCCGAAGGCAGAGGCTTTTACCCACTGAGCCACCCAGGCGCCCCCATGTTCTAATTTCTAAGAGTTCCATGTGATTCCATATGTATGATCTCTCTTTAGCTTCAAAGCAGCCTTGTGAATTATATGGGACACATGATACGCCTACCGTAATGAAAATGAGACCTCAGTGTATGGAGTGAGAAGACTTAGATTCTAAGAGTGATCCTATCACTCTTTAAACCCTAACTAGATTTTTTATATTTGTAGCAGGAAGATACAGAAATAGTATGGGAAATTCTATTTTTCTCACTCTGTGTAAGTAAATAATGAAACTGCAAATGATATGCATGTTCATAAAACTCCAATTTCACACATAAACATAGGAAGAATAAAATATTTATGTAGCACTTTAGTGTGGCAGTCCTGAAACCGCCTCCCAGTGTTCATTCTCTTCCTTCCCTAGTAACAGAACTTTTACCTGGACACATAGCTATTCAGATTAAACATTACATTTCTCAGCCTTCCTTTTAGCTACCTCTGGTCATAGGACTTTATTCTAGCCAACAGAATGTGCGTGGGGAGGGGTACAAGTACTAAAAGCAAAGTGGCTGGGGCGCCTGGGTGGCTCAGTGAGTTAAATTCTCTGCCATCAGCTCAGGTCATGATCCCAGGGTCCTGCGATGGAGCCCCAACTTGGGCCCTCTGCTCGGCAGGGAGCCTGCTTCCCCCTCCCTCTCTCTACCTGCCTCTCTGCCTAGTTGTGATCTCTGTCAAATAAATAAATAAAATCTTAAAAAAAAAAAAAAAGCAAAGGGGCTTGCTCTCCCTTTTCTCTTCTCATTTTAAAAATAACTGGATGGCATATGGCTATGGTGGTGAGCTATCTTATGCCATACACTGCTTCAGGAGTCCTTGAACCATAGCAGGTACCTGAACCCCTAACAACTTCACTACACAATCATGCAGATTTTTACATGAAAGAGAAGCAAACCATCTTGTTTCACCCATGTCATATGTAGCTGAACTCATATCCCAAATAAAAGATTTAGGAATGTTGAATTTTTATCCTCTAGCTTCTCTGTCTCCTTAACTACATACATTTATTTTGTTTTAAATGCTTATTCTAGGGACGCCTGGGTAGCTAAGTCAGTTAAGCGTCCAAGTCTTGATTTCAGCTCAGGTCCTGAACTCAGGGTCCAGAGATCAAGCCTCACTTCAGGCTGCATGCTGAGCATGGAGCCTGCTGCGATTCTCTCCCTCTCCTTCTGCCCCCCACCCCGCTCTCACACATTCTCTCTCTCAAAAAAAAATTAATAAATGCTTACTCTAGTTAGATTTTACCAACTACCTGAGAGACCATATCATAAAGGCAAAGCCAGAAGTAACATCAGTGGCTATGTACTCATACTCTTGGTGGAAGCACTCCTTCTAACTTTCCCTACCTGAAATCAAGAAACCTATCAGAACTAGAGCAAAAATGGCATTAGAAATTGTACATGGATGTGGAGGCAATATTTTGTCATGATGTCGTTGACAGTGTCAAGGAAGTGATAGCAAAAGACGACAGAAGTATTTTTTTTTTCTGGAAAAATAAAATTAAACCTCATTCTTGGCATTTGTGACCTGATTTTAGGTAAGAAATCCTACCCCATACTCAAGTATCCAAAAGAAACAGGAGAGGATGAACAGGAGAAAAGGTAATACTAGGAAAATATACCACCACCCCAAAACAGTACTCAGGAAACAAAAGAACCTAAGATTTAAATGAATAACCTTTCCTATAATTGAAATTTCTGAAATCATGAGCTTTTCTTTCATCATATTAATATAACCTTGTTACCAGAATTCATAAACTTTCTTAAGATTAAAACAAATGAATCTAGTAAATAGCATTTTCACTCTTGCCTATAAATATTATTAATATTAGTTTGAAATATTTTGAAGTAAATTTTTGGTTAGAACCCAAAGTCATACTGGGTAAGAGAACAAGAAAAATAATTTAAAAAACATATAACTTGAGCTTTACCAACTTATTCTGGTCATATTACAGGATTGGGTTTTTATACACAGTGGTCTGGGTTTTCATTTTCACAAATATCTAAATAGACATGACCTAAAGTGAAGTTCCCCACTCATGATTTTAAAACATATTAGTAGAGCACATCAATTGAGCAAAGAGGTTCTTTAAAAGAACAGAGTACTAAGATAAAAAAATAACACTGAGGAATTAATCATAAAGATTTTACTTTAAGGTCTATGAAATTAAGGTTACAATTTTTTCCCAAGAAAATCACAGAATATTAGGGGTTCAAAGTATCACAGAGATAATCCACTTTAACACGTCCATTGTACATACAAGCAGACTTAGGTACAGAAAGGCTAAACACCCTGCCAAACGTCACATAACCAGAAAGTGGCAAAGCCAGGTCATGAGATCCCACTTCACTACTTTTTTCTACTATACCATTATTCACAGAAAAAAAAACTCTGAAACTGACAAATGTTAAAAATTCTAAAATTAATTATAATTTCCTAAAATATTTGTTTATTAAAAACATTAATGTTGTTCTGCTATTATGTATGTATCTGCATTCAATTAAATAAATACAGTTAAAACACAGAAATAAACGTTAAAGTTAAAGATATTGTCAAAATACTCACAAATCCAAAAAGCAGGTACAGGTTAAGGGGATGCTTATGTCTGTTTACAGTCAATACTAAAATCAAACTCAAAGATCCAAGGGCAAACACTAAAATTAAGGCAGGACTGAAAGACAAAATTGAAAACATTTTTAAGTTTAAAAACAGCCTGAGTGGCTCAGTGGGTTAAGCCTCTGCCTTCAGCTCAGGTCATGATCTCAGGGTTCTGGGAACAAGCCCCGCATTGGGCTCTCTGCTCAGTGGGGAATCTGCTTCCCCTTCTCTCTCTCTGCCTGTCTCTCTGCCTACTAGTGATCTCTCTCTCTCTCTGTGTCAAATAAATAAATAATAAATAATAAATAAATAAGATAATATAAGTAAATATATTTTATATATTATAATATAAATAAATAATATAAATATAAATTCATAATTAATAAATAACCTTAAAAATAGTATAAATAGTATTGATCAATTTAATAAATTGACCAATTTAATAAAATAGTAATAACCAATTTAATAAAATGTTTTATTTGTTTGTGAAGTTAAGAAAAGGAAATCTGGAAGAAATGACACCAAACTGTCCAAATAAATGATTTTTCCATTCAGGGAATGTGAGGACTGTGAGCTGGGCAGGAAAGCAAGACAAAGAAAAGAACCCACAATGAATAAGGAAGACTTTTCCTTTTTACTTCATGAACTTCTTTCGTATTTGAGTAATTTTTACAATTACCATACTGTTTTAACAGAAATACAATAAAGAATAACTATTAAACAGTAAGTAAATTTTATATACATTTACTATATAGCTGTAATCTAAATTAAAGAACTTGAGCCCAAAGAGCAAACTCATTTTTTTTGTAGGGGGAGGGATGATAGAAATTGTCTACTTCCAGGAAAATATTCACTCCTTATTTTTCCTTTAATATACAAAATCTATATAACTTTTAGCCATGGAAATCATCATTTTGGAGGTCAGATCCTAAACAAATTAGGGATGAACCATACAAAGCTCCTTTTTCTCAGTGAAATTATCTTAGTCATGAGCCAACATTAAGAAAAATTACATATACATTTATTAAGTACCTTTATTTTTCAAGCAGTCTTAGGCTTGGGGGACTAGGCATAGGCATAATAAAAGCAAAAAACAAATAAATAAATAAAACTTCAAATAGTTGCATACAGTAAAAATTCTTACTACTACCTGAGGAGATGAAGGTTTAAACCTACAAAACTGTAAGCTAAAAAGTTCAGAGGTAAAGACCATGTTGCAAGAACATTTTCTCAAAACTAGTCTTCTGTGTAAGAGTTAATAATGAATGTTTTTTACATTCTAACCTCAGGAGTTAATAGAAAAAAGAAAAGAACTTTGCTTATAATATGGCCATTTGATCATAAGCAGCAGCTGGAAAGGTTTCAGAATCATCAGCCTACCTTTCATGTACAACTGTCCGTATAGACTCAAAGTATAAAAAAAAAGCAGCTGTCACTGTAGTTAAGAGAACTTGCAGAGAAAGGATGCTGTAGACTTTTCTTAGAAAGGCTGAAAAAGAAAAATAATTATACATGATTATTTTCTTAAGCATTTATCATAGAACAGCAAGATCAAATCTCCTCTTAGAAACATTAAACTTTTATATATAATCTTTAAATCTTAATCCAAATAATGTAGCCTAAAACTTAAACTAAGCAACAACAACAACCAAAAAAAAAAATAAGAAAAACACTTGCAAAGAAATCACAAATTGTAAATAAGCGTGAGTTTAAAAAAAATTAATAGCCCTGGGACCCCTGGGTGGCTCAGTGGGTTAAGCATCTGCCTTCAGCTCAAGTCATGATCCCAAGGTCCTGAGATAGAGCCCTGCATCAGGTTCCCCACTCAGCAGGAAGCCTGCTTCTCCCACTCACTCTGCCTACTGTTCCTCCTGCTTGTGCTCTCTATCAAATAAATAAGTAAAATCTTAAAAAAAAATTAATAGCCCATAATGAAAATGTTTTCAGCAATGAGGTACCTGGCTGACTCAGTCAGTAGAGCATATGACTCTTGTACTTGGGGTTGTTGTTCAAACCCCCTGTTGGATGCAGAGCTTACTTTAAAAAAAAAAAAGAAGAAAGAAAGAAAAGAAAATGTTTTCATCAAAATAAAAAGTATAAAACAAATATTTGTACATAGCAGCATACAACAAAGCAAAAAGATTAAAAATAGAACATTTCTAAATAACAAATCTATCTTGAGACTGAAAACCAGGAAAAGAAGACATATGATTAGACATAAATTTTAAAAAGAAATCCAAATTTCCAAGCAGTAAAAATGCTTCCTCAAAATGAAAACTTATCCCTAAAAGGCAAATAATATATAAACTTATTTTTACTCACCTCCTTTTATTTCTCACATATAGTGCCTCTAGTTTCTTCTACACAAAAGAATTCTTACTTTCAGTGTATTTTATTATTAACATCCGTAAATCAACTCTAAGGCCTAATGATTAAAAAACTTAGTAAAGTCATCTGCCATACAGATGACATAAATACTGTGAACACCCAACTCACCACCAATTTCAGAAAAAAAGACATTGTTTCCAACTCCTCTATGTACACATACTGATAATAACATCCTTTTCCCTCACCCCCTTAGCTGCTAATCTTTCAACATTCAGCCTTTCTCATTTCCCCAGTCTGAATTAAATGCTCCTTCTGTTCCCAGGACACCCTGAACATACATCTAATTGCTTTATTTTATAATTAATAAGCCTACTGGCCATTAACTCTCATTAAACTCTAAAGACTAAAAACCTCCCTAATAACAGGGAACACATCTCACTCATTTTTGTACCCCAAACACCCAGCCAAGTGGATGGCACACAATGCTCAGTACATTTTATTTGCTTTTAAATAATTTGTATTGAATTTATGAAAGGTAAATTTTGCCACTCGACTGTGTTACTCTAGAACAATAGTGGAGCCACGTAACTTTTGTAGAGCACTGACACTGACTGTGCTTAGAGAGGCAGTAAAAACATTGTTGAATGGGGGTGCCCAGGTGGCTCAGTCGGTTAAGCAGCTGCCTTCAGCTTGAGCCATGATCCGGGGGTCCTGGGATGGAGCCCCACATTGGGCTCCTTGCTCAGCAGAGAGCCTGATTCTCCCTGCCACTCTGCCTACTTGTGCTCTTTCTCTGTCAAATAAATAAATAAAATCTTAAAAAAAAAAAATTGTTAAATGAGTTTCACCCAACAAACCAGATGAAACATCGTTTCTTGCTTGTCATGACAATGCCCATACAATAAATGTTCTCTCTGAAAAGAATCCGTACTAGACCCGGCTTCCTAAGTGAGGATGAAGTACTTTGATGGCAGGTCAGCTAAATATCAAGTAATAAATATTCTATGAGAATAAAGGAATTTTCCAAAATACCAAAGATTTAATCCTTAAAATGACCCCAAATTAAATCTTAATTAATGTTTCCCTCTGGTACCTTTTCCAAAATATACAGTGAATTTTTCCTGATGTCTTAAACAGATTTTACTGAGCATATAAGTTAACCAATGACTCACAGTAACACTGATTATCATGTGTATTCTGGCCTACACATAGGTATATGACTTAAACGGAAAGGAGACAAATAGAGCTAATTTCCACCACAGATCTATAACTTGCTTTCTTAAAAAGTCCCTGATGTCTGCATGCTGTGGAAGGTCATTTCCACCTTTCTCACAAGAGCAGAGAAAAGCACATATTACTGTCATGGACAATGTTATTTGGGCTATCTTTCCACAGATTTAATTACTAAACTAAAGGCCAAATTATTATTCCCTCAAGGGATTTTCCAGACTGCAAAAAAAAAAAATCATACATTTAATTTTGATACCATATTATGTACCTCACATAACTCAAACCTATTCCATATATTTTCTCAATTAAGCAGTGAAAGTTAATGTTAATTTTTACCATTTCGTGGAACTGTTCCATAGTTCAAAATAGTATATTTAATGTTTATTTGGATATGGGTGTGTGCACACAAGTGCATATGTAATGAAAGTGTGGAAGAATATACACTAAGGTGTTAATAATGGTTTTCTCTGAGCAACATGACTGAAGATGATTTGCATGCTCAGTTCTTTGCTAATCTGTGTTTTTTATATCACCAGTAAATATTTATTACTTTTGCAATAGAAAAACATTTTAAAGAAACCTGTGCTAAGCTGGGGCACCTGGCTGGTAGGTTAAGAGAATGTGACTCTTGATCTTGGGGTTGTAATTTCAAGCCCCACACTGGGTATACAGATTACTTAAAATCTTTTTTTTTTTTTTTTTAAATTAAAGAAGGGTGCCTGGGTGGCTCGGACGTTGAGCATCTGCCTTTGGTTCAGGTCATGGTCCTGGAGTCCTGGAATTGAGTCCTGCATCGGGTTCCGTGCTCGGTGGTGAGCCTGCTATTCCCGCTCCCTCTGCCTGCCACTCCCCTGCTTGTGCGCGCTCTCTCTCTGTGTCAAATAAATAGAATCTTTTTAAAAATTAAAAAATCAAAGAAACCTGTGGTAAGCCAATAAACTCATATTCATAAAAATAATCCTTATGCCAATATTCTAGATTTCTAGACACTTTTTAAAAAGGACCTTAGCAACACCTAAGTGGCTCAGTTGGTTAAGCTTCTGACTCTTGATTTCAGCTCAGGTCATGATCTCAGCGTTGTGAGATCGAGCCCATCAGGCTGTGCACTCAGTGAAGAGTACGCTTGAGATTCTCCCTCTCCCTCTGCCCCTTCCCCCACGTGCACGTGGGCATGTGCACTCTCTTTCTAAAACAAATAAATCTTTAAAAAATAAAATAAAAATTTAAAAGGACCTTTAATCAGATCCAAAGGAAAAGCAACATGGGACACCCATTTTGAATAACTAATACAAAATGTGGCACAGGCTATACATACTTAGCTCACAGAGCAAAATAAAAAAGCCAAGAGGAAAAGAATATAAACCAAACAGCAATTATCTTTCAATTTACTCCTGATCTCTAACCCTGCTACTTTTATTGCCCCTTTTCTTCTACTCAAACTTAACATGGCCAGAACAGCAACTCTTCATTTCTACCCAGATCTATCCTTCTCCCAGTCTTCTTATCAGTAACCAGCACCAACATCCCCCACACCAAAAATGTGGGGGCATCATCTCTGATTTGCCTCCCTTCTTCCAACTATCCATATCTACTGGAGCCTTCACTCATAAAGTACAACAGGTGCTCCTCATTAGTCTCTGCTACCTCTCTAGCCACAAGCTGTAGGAGCTGTCACCTACTACCAAAGCATGCTTCCATTCCTGTCCCACATCCTTCACACAGTGGTCAGAGTGATCTTTTTATAAAATGAACGATGTCATGTGACTCCCTGCTTAAACACTTAGAATAAAATTAAAAGCACTGAGGTCTACAAGGCCCTACCTGATATACAACTTTTCCAACCTCATCTCACACCAACCACTCCTTCCTTTCCTCACTAGCTTTACCCACACTAACTACCTCTCTGTTCAGCAAGCATGCCAACTCCTTCTTTGTCTGGGCCTTTGCCCTTGCTGTTTCCCCTGCCTGGAATGCCTGTGTCCTTCTTTACATGGAATGGTAGTTTAAAACATCCACAGTTTTTGACACTCCCTTAAGGGACTCGCTTCCAACAAAAAGAATAAGGCAGAAGTGACAATGTGTATTATTTCTAATACTAAGTCATAAATGGCAATTTTTATACCTCAGTTAAAAGAAAAAAGTAATTATTTTTTATTAGTTTATTACTATCATATTATATTATAAGAGTCTTCTTAGAAGACTCACTCTATGGCATTGTTTCTCAACCTTTTTCACTGTGTACCTAAGAAGCCTTCTGGACATTATTTTCCTAATAGTCCCCCAATAAAATTTTAATGGCACAAACATACTGTACATCTGTCTATGTATCATGGTTCTTCAGAAGGCTACAAACCATTGTAAAATCTGAAGGTTTTTTGCTCTCCACCTCAAGAACCAGTTTTCACCCTCTTGGCAGCCATTATTGGCCCCACTGAGAATGAATTCTACAGGAGAAGCCAGCTGCCAATGTTGTGAGGAAACTCAAGTAGTACTACGGAAAGATCCACCAAGTGGGAAAGTGAGGTCTCCTGCCAACAGCCAGTGAGAAGAAAGTCTGTTGCTAATAGTGATGTGAGTGAGAATTCTTGGAAGTATATCGTTCAGTTGACTTCAGCCCCAGCCTACATTTTGACTAGAACCTATGACAAATCCTAATCTAGAATAAGTAAGATGCCTGGCTCTTAAAAACTGATAAAAAAGATATTTATTCAAGCCACTATATTTTGTGGTAATTTGTCACACAGCAATAGAAAACTCATTTAGACCTTGGCACCTGAAAGTAGGGTGCTGCCACACCAAAAATCTAAAATACGGAAGAGGCTCTGGAATCAGGCAGTGGATGGAAGATGGCAGGTCTTTGAGGTAAAAGCTCAAAAAATCTTGAAAAAGCTATTTATAGACGGATGATACCTTTGAGGAAGCTGGGAGTCACAGCTTAAAGTAAAGTGAGGAAAACCTTATTGGAAACTGGAGGTAAGTAAGAGAATCCTTGTTTTGTACTGGCAAAAAAAATTAGCAACACTGTCACCTATGGGAACACAGAAAGTAGAAAATGTACTAACGAAATGTGGGTTCAAACTAAAGATTTCCAGACAAAGTACTGAAGGTACTTGCTGGCCTCTTGCTGCTTATACTAAAATACAAGAGCAGAGACAGAGGATGTGATTGTAAAATCCTTTGTTAAAACTCACAAATATCTAATTTTGCACCTCAGAAAAACCATTCAAACAACAGGGCTTCTGACAAGCTTGAGGAAGCCATCACTCCTCTAAGCTGACTCCAAGACATTTCTCAGTGTGGCTTTTATCTACCAGAATGAACCTCAAGAAGAACCAGAGGAAACCCAAAAAGGTTCTGAGGAATTTTATTGGAAAAAATGCCACCACATTATGCCTGTCCAATCACCAGATGCTGGGGGTGTGGGTACAGATCAATTTGTCTCTTTAGTTCCGAAGTCTTCAAAAGAAAATATACTCAGAGTATATACTTAAGAAACTACACCCAAGAGGCCTCATTCACATCTGAAATTTATTTAGATGACAAAAATTCCGGATCTTGCATTGAGGCTATACTGGAATAAGACTTTTAGAGGGTATTAGCCTTTCAAGTGGAAAACAGAAAAATCTGTAACCAGAGGAAAGGCTGTGGTCGTTTAAAACAGGCCCACCAATTATTTGACACTTACCTTCTAAAGGTGGGGCCTAAATCCCCTCCCCTGGAGTGTGGACTGGACTTAGTAACTTGCTTCAAATGAATACAAGAAGGGAGATGTGATGGTGCATGAGTACCATGACTAGTTCATTAAAGACACTGTGGCTTCCTCGTTGCTCTCTAATGGATCACATGCTCTGGGGGAAGCTACGTTCCATGCCATAAGGTCACACAGGGGCCTATGAAGAAGGTCATGTGGCAAAGAACTGAGGGGCCTTCTGTCAACATCCACGTGAGGAAGATTTTCAGGAAGATCCTCCAGTCCACTCATGCCTTCAGCTGACTACAGCCAAAGTCCCCATCTTGGCTAGAATCTCATGAGACACCTTGAGCCAGAACCAAGTCAAATCCTGGCCCAGAATCCTGGCCCTCAGAAACTGTGAGACAATAACTATGTGTTCGTTCTACGTTACTAAGTTTGAGGGTAATTTTTTATAAAGCAACAGATCACTAATAAATGTAGCTAGCTGCTTCTTATCACAACTGCCATCTCCTTTAAGAGCGCGTTCCCTGGGACACCTGGGTGGCTCAGTTGGTTAAGCGGCTGCCTTCTGCTCAGGTCATGATCCCAGCGTCCTGGCATCGAGTCCCACATCGGGCTCCCTGCTCAGCAGGGAGCCTGCTTCTCCCTCTGCCTCTGCCTGCCATTCTATCTGCCTGTGCTCACTCTTGCTCTCTCTCTCTGACAAATAAATAAAATCTTAAAAAAAAAAAAAAAAAAGCGCACGTTCCCTGACCATTCCTTCCTTAAACTGTTGCCAAACTACATTTCATAAAGACTGAAAAATGTTGTCTGGTCACTGCTATATATCCTTAATATCAGTACAAGGCCCAACAGTTTTGTAAATAAAGGAAAATGCTCATTTTTACTTACAAAGCTAAAGAAATGCAAATTAAAACAAGGCAATTTTTTTTATTTATTTATTTGGCAGACAGATCATAAGTAGGCAGAGAGGCAGGCAGAGAGAGAGAGAGGAGGAAGCAGGCTCCCCGCTAAGCAGAGAGCCCGACGCGGGGCTCGATCCCAAGACCCCGGGATCATGACCTGAGCTGAAGGCAGAGGCTTCAACCCACTGAGTCACCCAGGCGCTCCAAAACAAGGCAATATTTTTTACCTACCAGGAGAGTCAGCAAACTAAGGCTCCTGGGCTAACTGGAGCCCACCATTGGATTTTGTAAGTAAAATTTTCTTGGGCCAGACTAGTGCTCCCATGTATATATCGTGTATGTATCATCTCCAACTGCTTCTGCACTACAAAGGTAGAGCTGACTAGTTGCAACAGAGGCCTCATGGCCCCACAAAGCTGAAAATATTCACTATTTGGCAATTTGTAGAACATGTTTGCCAACCCCTGATCGAACAGACTGCCAAATAAGAAAAGAGTCTGATGATACTCCGTGTTGGTGAGGGTGCAAAAAAGTACCCTCATATATTGTTTGTCAGGAGTCAATCAGGTACAATCTCTTTGGAGACTGATAAAGCTACATGTACTGCTTTTTTTAAATTAAAAAAAACTGTAAATGAAAATAAGTTGTAGTAACGTATAATATCATCCCAAAGATTATAATGTTGTGCTTCTGAGTCTATAAAATAGTATATGTTTTAGTGTTTCAAAATATACACATAGCTAAAACAGACTAGCTTAATAGACTACTATGTTACATATATATTACAACTAGTTACATCAACTAGGTTAATTGGTACTGTAAAGAGCTCAAGACAGAGACTTACTCAGAAATTCATTCCCACAAAACTCTCCTGTAGCTTCACGATTTGTGCTTTCCACCAATGAGTAATGACATTTTAGATATGATGTTCCAAAAGTATTTCCCAGAAAACATACGCATTACATTTTTAAAGGAACCTCTTTTTACTGCATCTAAAGGCAGTGAGGAAGTAAAAGTTTTGAAGTCACAGTTGTTCTCCTTAAGGCATTAGGTCAGCTAACTTATCCTGCTTTAAAAAAACAAAACTTAATTTGTTTTAAAAGTCAGGGGGAGGGTTCACTTTGTTTTACCATTTATTTAGTAAAGAACCAGAGACAGATGAGAACCAGTTTTTTAATACAGACGTAGTCAGCTTAATTACCAGCTCAATTATCAGAGCTCCTAAGTAAAATGCTTTTGCATTATTTAAATATTCATGAATTATTGAGTTTCTGGTATTTGATCAGCATTGTTATAGTGACCTGAGACCTATGGAGGTAAATCAAGTATAAGGCTAATTATTTCTTTAAAAATAATCTACATATGCAGACATGTGGAAAGAGCATTCACCTAGGGATTATGAAACCTGGTTTCTAGTCCCCCAGCCTCACTGCAAAGAACTATGCTATTTTAGACAAGTGTTTGGAAACTTAGTTTTCTGTAAAACATATGTGTACATTACGTTAGGGACTGTAATTCCAGGCAAAATAACAATATTGTTATTACAAAATTTTTTCAGCATTTATATATCCAAACCAGCCCTCCACTGGGATTCTACTTCCTCCTTGAAGCTTGCCTAGATTATTCTGGTTCACACACTCTCATTTCCTTCCCTAAATTCCCTCCAGACTTGGCACTTTAGAATTTCATTAAGTTGCTATCACAGATTAGTTTGACCACTGGCCAACCCAACTAATGCCTTAAGGACAGCAACTGAGACTTCCAAAACTTTTATTTCCTCACTTCCTTTACATTCAATAAAATGTAGTTTTAAAAAAATGTAGTGTATCTATTAAAGGAATATTAATGATTCAAAATTTTCCTAAATGGCAGTATCCTAACTGACTAAGATTTCTCTAATAACCGCCTTCTATTCACACATCTGATACCACCTCCACAGAAATGTAATTTGCCGCACTAGCTGCCGTTGTCTATCCCTGTCCTTCCCTGAAGTCACTGATTCTCTTTCTTTATCACCTTTGGGATCAGCAGAGACCGTCATTTTCCCTCTGGTATCTATCTAGGCCATAGCCAGGAGTTCTAATCCACTGGGTGTTCTTTTGCAGTAACAGTTCTTAATCACTCTAATGTATTGCATCGTCACATCATCACTGTCCACTTTACAGATGAATGGAATCTGACACTGCCTTACTGGTTTAAGCAAACATATAGTAAAAAGCTGAGTTTGAAAACCAATCTTCCACAAACTATCCCAAAAAGCTGAAGAGGAAAGAATACTCCCAAATTCATTCTATAAACCAGCTTTACCCCAATATCAAAGCCAAAGACACTAGAAGAAAAGAAAACTACAAACCAGTATCCTTGGTGAATACTGACTTGAAACTTATCAACAAATACTAGCAAGAGAGACATATAGAACAATGGAACAGAAGACCAGAAGTAAACCTGTGCATATATGGTCAAGTGCTTTTCAACAAGAATGCCAACACCATTCAATGAAGGAAAGCACTATCTCTTCAATAAACAGTGCTAGGAAAACTGGATAGCCACATGTGAAAGAATTAAGTTGAACCCTTACCTTACGTCATGTACAAAAATTAACTCAAAATAACTTCAAGGCCTAAACATCAGACCTAAAACTGTAAAAACCCTAGGAAAAAAACACAGGGGAAAAGCTTCATGACATTGGGTTTGGCAATGATTTCTTGAATATGACACTAAAAGCACAGGCAACAAAAGTAAAAATAGATAAACTGTCCTACATCAAAATTTAAAACGCTGTACATCAAAGGATGTAATCAACATAGTAAAAAGGTAACCTACAGAATGGGAGAGAATTTTAAGTCATTATATATAAGAGGTTAATATCTAGAATATATAAGGAATTCTTACAATTCAGTAACAAAAAAATAAATAACCCAATTAAAATATAGGCAAAGTCAAGAGAATGAGATGCCACAGACTAACAGAAAACATTTATAAAGATGCATCTGATAAAACTACTGTTATCCAAAATATACAAAGAACTCTTCAAACTCAACCATAAGAAAATGAACAACTCACTGAAAAAGCAGGCAAAAGACCTGAACAGACACCTCACTGAACAAAATATACAGATAGCAAATAACATATGGAAAGATGTTGAACATCATATGTCATCAAGGAAATGCAAATTAAAACACTACACACCTATTAGAATGGCTGAAATCCAAAACCTGACACCACCAAATGCTGACAAGAATGTCTAGCAACAGGAACTCTCATTCATTGCTGCTGGAATGCAAAGTGGTATAGCTATTTTGGAGGATGGTTTGACAGTTTCTTACAAAACTAATCACACTCTTAACACGATCCAGGACTGTGCTCTAGCAGTGTCTTACAGAACTAAACATACTCTCATCATACAATCCAGCAATCATACTCCTTGGCATTTATCCAAATGAGCTGAAAACTTATGACTACAAAAAAATCTACACATGGAGGTTTATATAGTAACTTTAGCCATAACTGCCAAAACTTGGAGGCAACCAAGATGTCCTTCAGTAGGGGAATGAGTAAACTGAAGTACATGCTGACAATGGACTATTATCCAGCACTAAAGAGAAATAAGCCATCAAGCCATGAAAAGATACGGAGGAATCTTGAATGCACATTACTAAGTTAAAGAAATCAATCTGAAAAGGCTATATACTGTATGATTCCAACTATACAACATTCTGGAAAAGGTAAAACTATGGAGACAATAAAGAGATCAGTGGTTATAGGGGCCGGTGGGAGGGAAGGATGAACAAGCAGAGCATAGAGGGGTTTTAAGACAATGAAACTATCCCATATAATACTATAATGGGGGATCTTTGTCTTTATGTATTTGTCAAACCCATAGGATGTACAATAGTGAGAGTGAACTCTAATATATTAAACTATGGACTCTGGGTGATAATGTGTCAGCTTAGGCTCATGGATTATAACAAAGTGGGAAAGGTCATGTATGAGTAGGAACAGGTTATGTAGGAACTCTGTACTTCCCATTCCGTTTGCTGTGAACCTAAACTGCTTAAAAAAATTAAGTCCATCTTAAAAAAGGGCAAAGTATTTAAATAACATTTTTACAAAGAAGATACAAATGGCCCATAAGTATATGAAAAGATGCTGTACATTACTAATTATTAGGGAAATGCAAAGCAAAACCACAATGAGATATCACCTCATACCCATGTGGATGGCTACCTTCAGAGAAACAGGGAAAAGAACAAGTGTCAGTGAGAATGTAGAGAAACTGCAACACTGGTGCAATGTTGGTTAGAATAGAAAATGGTGTTGTCGCGATGTAAAACAGTATCGTGATTCCCTAAAACACTAAAAATACAATTACCATACTGTGAGATGATGTAAAATATATATTTTGGTTTCTGCCCCAGCTTCCTGGCACAGAGTTCTCGGAACCCTTGTAACTTCCTAACTGATAAGAGCACTAGGAGCATCTTTTGTTCTAACATTTGGTCTTTCACCCCAGTTGCTGACACAGTGTTCCTGAAACCCTGATAATTTTCTGTGTAATAGGTGTGTCTTTTGTTCTACTGAGGTGATCCCACATGAGCTCTCAGATGAGGGCTGGTCACCAGAAAGAACAAGCCATAAGCAAGTGCAGAATTTTCAGCCCTGCCGAAGTGGGGAGAAGAGAAAAGATTGAATATGGAGCTAATAATTGATATCCCTAAGTGAGGAAGCCTCCATAAAACCTTACGAGTATGGGGTTTGGAGAGCTTCCAGGTTGGTGAACGCATCCATATGCTGGAAGGGTGACACAACTCAACTCTGTGGGGACAGAAGCACCTGTGCCTCCCACTGTTATCTCTCTTCATCTGGCTGTTTACCTGTATCTTTTAATAAACTGGTAAATATAAATGTTTCCTTGAGTTCTGTGAGCTGCTCTGGTAAATTCATCAAAACCAAAAAGGGAGTCATGGGGACCTTCAATGTATAGCCAAGTCTGACAAGTTATGGGTAACCTGGGGACCTATTACTTGCAACCAGTATCTGAAGTGGGGTGAGAGCAGTCTTAAATGGGACTGAGACCTTAACCTGGGGAATCTGATACTATCCACTCAGAGAGAGCATCAGAATTGAGTTCAGACTCAAGTCTCATGAACTCATGTGTCATGAGTTTATGACACAGAGCGGGTGTCATGGAGAAACTGCCTGATATGGGGGGGGGGGGGGACACACTCTTGGTGACCACAAGTATCAAAACTGAAGTGTTCTGTGTGAGTAATAAAGGAGAAACACGGGAGGAAGAACTGGTTCTTTCCCTACTCAGGTGGGAAAAAAATAGGTTTTTCACTAAAACAAATATGATCCAGCAATTCCACTTCTGGGTATACAGACAAAACAACTGAAAGCAGGATCCCAAGTGGGTATTGTGCACACATGTTTATAGCAGTGATTCGTAGTGAGGTGGAAGCTATCCAGATGTCTACAAGTGGCTAAACAGAAAAACAAAATGTGATTTTGTCACACAATGGAAAATTATTCAGCTTTAAAAAGCAAAGTGTCTCTGCTCAGCAGGGAACCTGCCTCCTCCTCTCTCTCTCTGCCTGCCTCTCTGCCTACTTGTGATCTCTATCTGTCAAATAAATAAATAAAATCTTAAAAAAAAAAAAAAAAAAGCAAAGTGTGACACATGCTACAAAATGGATACACCCTGGGACATCTGGGTGGCTCAGTTGTTAAGTGTTGGACTCTTGAGTTTGGCCTGGGTCAGATCTCAAGAGTTGTGAAATCCAGCCCCAAGATGGGCTCTGCCCAGGGCATGCAGCCTGCTTAATATTCTCTCTCTCCCTCTCCCTCTGCCCCTCCCCACCTCCCTCTCTTAAAAAAAAAAAAAAAAAAAAAAATGGATACAACCTAAAAACATGCTAACTGAAATAAACCAGTCACAAAAAGATACACACTGTATGGTTCCACTTATATGAGGTATCTAGTGGAGCCAAATTCATAAAGCAGAGTGTAGAATGATCATTGCCAGGCACTGGGAGAGGGGGAAACAGCGAGTTCTTTGATGATACAGAATTTCAGTTTTACAAGATTAAAAAGTCCTGGAGACTGGTTATACAACAAGGTGAATACCTACTGAACTGTACATTTAAATATGGTTAAGAACATACATTTTTAATGAAATGTGTTTCACCACAATTAAAAATTTAATTGAAAAAACTATGCTCATTTGCCAAAATCATTCCAAAATTCAAATTCCAGAAATATCATAGATGTCAGGGATCAAGATTCTTAGCGCATCAGATCGTTCTAATTCTTTTTCCAGAATAAGTTCCAGCCACGGGGACAGAATGAAAATATAGGACAACCTCTGTAATCAACTGGCTGAACTAGAACGGACAATGAACTCCACTTACGTGAAACTAAGCATTTTATATTTTTTAAGCATTTTAAATTCAGTAAATACTGCATAATAACTTAAAACTAATACTGCATTTTGATTGCCCTCAAAAGCTTCCATTTCCAGCAACTGCTTCAATTAAATCTCAAACTTATGTTGAGTTCCAGGTCTTGCAGACACTAAATAGTGAAGAAGAACAGAGATGGTCCCTGTCCCCACACATCCTACAACCCAGCAAAGGACACACCCGAGTATACAGAAACTTGAAACGCGATCACACCCCCAAACCAAAAACATGTAAGCAAATAACTGCATTCAGGTGCACGTCACAATAACCACCTAATAAACTTATTTTCACCTTAAAAAGCAACCCTGAATTTCTTTTAATATCAAGATGCCAAATAAAGGCTGCCGAGGTTTTCATGTCCCTTTGTACGGGGAGGAAGGCAGGATTAAAGCGGGATGGGCTTCAGCTACGGTTCCCGAAGGGAACGCGCAGCTACCCGACCACCGCGCCTCCTCAGGGCCGCGCCCTCCCTGGGAGCGCTTCCTCCCGACTCCCGGGGGAGGGCGCTCTTCCGCGGAGTCCGGGGCGCGGGGCGGGGAGCCGCAAGCCAGGCTTTCCTCTGAACCCCAAGGGAGCCGCGCTCAGCCAGCGAGCCCGGCCCCTGGAGGAGCTGTCGGCGGAAGCCTAAAGCCACCCCTAGAGGCCGACAGCGCAGCAGGCTCGGCGCGGAGCCGCCCGCAAGGACCGGGGTGAGGGAAGGGGAGGGGGGAGGGGAACGGGAAGGGACGACGGGGGAGGGAGGACGTACCCATTCGGATGTGCACACTGGCCGAGGCCACGCAGCTGCCATAGTTGAAATCATCCTCGATGGAGGAGCAGGGGTAGCGGGGGTCGGGGTCGGCCATGTCGGCAGCAGCACCCCAACGACCCCGCCGAGTTAGGGAAACGACGCGGACTCAACGTCCTTCAAGCCACTTCCGGGATGAAGCGCTCCAGCCCCAACTAGCCGAGCGCAGCCCGCGCTCATCGATGCGCTCACCCCCAGCGCTGCGTTAAGGCTGAGAGGAAGGAGGTTGCTTCAGCTTGGGGCCGGAGAGAAAATGAATTACGTTCTCGGCGTCATCTAAAATGCAGCTTTTCTCAGATTTTCCCTCGACAAGCTTTTTTTAAATCCTCTGACCTGGAGAGTTGCTGAAAGTGATAGAAGCGAGGTCCCATCCATCTGTTCTTTCAACAAATACTCAGCTCATTCACATGGTCCTTCAATAATCACACGGGAGATACACTTCTTATTATTTTTAATATTAATAATATTCCCTAAATTTCTTGAGCACTTTCTATTAGCCAGGCTTTCGGAATGAGGTAATGCCCCATGAGCACAGAAGACAAGGGCCAACCAGAGAAGACTGAAGTGATGCGGGTAGGTTCAGATGAGGGGCGAAGCTTAGGGTAAGATACGGGTGACAAAGAAGGAGACTGGATAGTAAAGGAAGGGATGGGAGGGCACAGACAGTGCGAAGGACTGATTTACCAACCTCTCCTTACCAATCGGAACTTACTATGAATGCAAAAATAAGGCGGTGGTGTTCTAAGAAGCATGAATGTCCAAGCAATCCTAGCATATCCTTTTTTACTTGTGTTCCTTCCCAATATTAGCCAATTACTAACACTAAAATGAAGCTATTGAAGGAAAGGAAAAGAGGGCCAACCATAATTTCTTTTCCTGTACATCCTTGCTAGTAAGCTGAAGGTAAAGAGTGTTAGTAGAATGTGTACATCTCAAGAAGTATGATAAAAATATTTTGAGTTTGTATATAGCTGTTCTACCGTTCTAGTAAGAATGAAATGCTTATGTATATACGGGCTAGGAAATACAAACTGTAATTTTGGTGATCCTTATGAGCTTGCCTTTAAAACTGGTATTATAGCATATAAGGATCAATGATAAAATTAGTGCTAATAATTTTTTTAAAGATTTTATTTATGAATTTGACAGAGAGACACACAGCGAGAGAGGGAATACAAGCAAGGGGAGTGGGAGAGGGAGACGCGGGCTTCCTGCTGAGCAGGGTCCCCTCCCCCCATGTGGGGCTTGATCCCAGGGCCCTGGGATCATGACCTGAGACAAAGGCAGACGCTTAACGACTGAGCCACCCAGGCACCCTGTGCTAATAATTTTAAATGACATCTTTCCTTCACTTAATTGACATTAAATAGCAAGTTAAAAAAAAACCATGGTAAATGAGGAGACTGCAAAAGAAATGAGAGCTTTGGGAAGATTATAAATGGCTTCACAGTGTTTTAGTTTGCTAGAACTGCTGTAATAAATTAGCATAAACTGATGGCTTAAGACAACAGAAATGTCTTCATTTACAATTCTGGAGGGCACAAGTCTGAAATGAAGTTGTCAGCGGGTTTAGTTCCTTATGGAGGTTCTCACGGATAATCTGGCCCATGCCTCTCTTCTGGAATTGGCAGTCCTTGGATTTCCTTGGCTTGTGGTTGCATCACTCCAATGTCTGCCATCATCTTCACCAGGCCTTCTTTCTTCTGTGTTTCTGTGTCCAAATTTCCCTCTTCTTATAAGGACACCAGTCCTATTCCAGTGTGGCCTCATCTTAACTCAAGTACATCTGCAGAAATTTTACAGGCATACCTCATATTATTGTACTTCAATTTATTACGCTTTGAAGATACCGTGTTTTTTACAAATGGAAGGTTTATGGCAACCCTGCATTGAGCGAGTCTATTGGCATCATTTTTCCAATAGCATTTGCTCACTTCTCATGTGTCTGTCACATTTGGGTAATTTTCATAATATTTCAAACTTTTTCACTATTATAATGTTTTTTATGGTGATCTGCACAGTGAGTACTACCCTGTGAAAGCTCATATGATGGTTAGCATTTTTTAGCAATATTTTTAAATTAAGAGATATACTTTTTCTCTAGAAATGATGCTATTGAACACTTAATGCACTACAGTAGAGGGTAATACAGTATAGTGTAATATAGTATAAACTTTTATATGCTTTGGAGACCAAAAATTTATTTGACTCACTTTATTGCAGTATTTGCTTTATTGCAGTGGTCTGGAATTGAATCTGCAATATGTTCCATGTATGCCTATATTTCCAATTGAGGTCACGGTCAAAAGGCATCAGTGGTTAATGGGAGCCCACAAGTCAACCTACATCGCAGAGGTGGTGACTTTTCAATAGGATCTTGAAAGATAATTAGGGGCTCATCAGATAGGAGATACTGAAAAAATCCAAACATGAAACAACTAGTTCAAATTGGAAAAGACCCAGACACTCATGAAAGACTTTACAGAAGAATAACATTTGATGATTAATTGTATATAAGCATCAGCAAGCATAATGTCTAACATAGCAGGTGCTCAGTAAATCCCAACTATATCAATCGATCAATCAGTTGAACAAAAGTACGGAGTTCTTTTGGCTCCTGCGACCAGACAAAAAGAAGCTGATTTTCTAGGAAATGATCAGATTGGGGCATGCTGAATTGAGATGAAAGAAAGAAATCCAAATGCAATTGTGCAGAAAACATTGGAGGCAGGAGTGAGAAGGAACCTATAGGGCAGGTTAGGGCTAAGGACCCATACACAAGAGTGGCCCACATAGAGATAATAGATGAAGAGTGAGATTAAAAATAATAATAAATTTAAAAAAATAAATTAATTAAAAAAAAAGAGTGAGATTATATGAAATCTTCAAGACCTGGAATAAAAAGATCAATAGAATTCAGCCTATGGGTGCACAGTACAAGCCAAAGGAAGAGTTAGTTGGGAAAACAGAAGAAACAATCAGTAACGTAGGTGGAAAATACTGAGTATTGTCTTAAGAGACCAAAAAAAAAAAAAAAAAAAGACCAAAATTCACAAAAGATGCTGTGAAACTGTCAGAATAAGCCCTGAAGAAAGACCATTTGATCAGAAGTTACTAATATTTTTAGATCCAAATATCCTGGATACTTTCATATACAGACATATTACTTTCATTATCAAGGCACCAGATTGGATATCCAAGCTTTTGTTTTTCTTTCAAAAAAAAACAAATGAACAATGAAACAAATTCAGTACAGAACAAGAGGAACTAAGACCACTATGAAAGGCCAGAAGATATGGATAACTAATTACCAAGTGTTGTTAGAACATGTACTATGAAACCCAATGATGTGACATTATTTCTTGAACTTCTGTGCAGAGAGTTTGTTATGGACTGAATGTGTGCCCCCATTTATATGCTGAAGCCCTAACTCCCCTTGTGGCTGAATCTGCAAAGGGGTTTGTAAGGAGTAAAGTAAGGTTAAGTGAGGTTATAAAGGTAGGCCCTGATCAGATGGAATCAGTATCCTTATAAGAAGAGACACCAGAATGCTGGTGTGCTCTCTCTCTCTTGCTCATTCTCTCTTTGGATGTGTGTGTGTGTGCGCGCACGCACGAGCACATACTCAGTAAAGGCCATCTACAAGCCAGAAGGAGTGCTTTTACCAGAAACTGAACCTTATGGACACCTTGATCTTGGGATTTGTAGCCTCCGGCAATGTGAAAAAATAAATTTCTCTTACTGAAACCATGTAATCTGTGGTATTCTTAATGCCAGCCTGAACAAACTAATACAGGATTTATTTGGGGGATTTACTAAATAACAAGGAAAAGAAAGCCAAATCCTTGAGAGGGAAAAGGCACACGATTTGTGCTGATAACTTGACAAGGAAATTTGGAAATCCTGAATGAGATTTTGTGTGTGTGTTTCTCCAACAAACATTGCATCCAGAGTTCACATAGCCCGCAGCAGTTTTGCTATCTGTAAAATGCAGTAGTTGGATTAATATCCCTAAGCCATTTTCCATTATCAAATTGCAAATAGTCTGAGTAGAGTCTTGACTCCAAAAGAAAAAAATTGTGCCTTAATCTCAGATTTATGTCACATGTTTGGGGTACTTCTAGAGATAAATAAATGACTGTGTCAAAAATAGAACCTTAGCTAATATTGAAATTATCGTGAAAAGCCCTTGACTGAAATCTCTTCAATTATAAAAATCAGATTTTAGAAGTTAGTGGTGAATAGGCAAAAGTTATTATAGCAACACACTCTAGGGTGAAAAATACTTTGAAAATGATTTAAAAAGAAAATGGTGAAACAGGATAAGGCATGAAAATGTTGAAAGAAATTATTTTCTATAGTTGAGGGTTTTCTAGTTGAGACAATACACGTTAACTTTAGAAAGTGTGGAAAACACAAAGTAAGAAAATAAAATCACCAGTAAACATTCCATCAACCCTAAAAGGATAATTGTTAAAATCATAGTATAGATCATGTTATAAAATAATAGGGTTTTTTTAAAGGATTTTTTTTTAAGATTTTATTTATTTATTTGACAGAAATCACATGTAGGCAGAGAGGCAGGCACAGAGAGAGAGAGAGAGAGAGAGAGAGAGAGAGAAGGAAGCAGGCTCCCTGCTGAGCAGAGATCCCGATGTGGGGCTGGATACCAGGACCAAGGGATCATGACCTGAGCCTAAGGCAGAGGCTTTAACCCACTGAGCTACCCAGGCACCCCAAAATAATAGGTTCTTAGAACAATGTTTTTGATATCTTCGATGGGGAAAAGTTGAGTTACAAGACAATGGAAGCCTAATGTTCTTTACAAATACACACACATACATACACATCAGGGGTGCCTGTGCCTGTGTTCAGTCGGTTAAGCATCTGACTCCTAGTTTTAGCTCAGGTTGTGAACTGATGGGTCCCGATCTCATGGGTCCCAAGATCACCCAGCATCAGGATCCATGCTCAGCTGAGAGTCTGTGACCCTCTCCCTCTGCCCCTTACCCCGCTCAAATAAATCTTTAAAAATACACACGCAATAAACTGGAGGAATAACTATTGCATGTTATTATTATTAGGTCATTTTTCTCTTTTTTAAATCTTTTATTTAAATTAAATTTAATTAACATATACTTTGTTAATAGTTCAGAGGTAGAATTCAGTGATTCAGCAGTTGCATACAACACCCAGTGCTCATTACTTCAAGTGCACTCCCTAATGCCCATCACCCAATTATCCCATCCTCCCATCCACCCCCCCTTCCAGCAACCCTCAGTTTGTTTCCAAGAGTTAAGAGTCTCTTATGGTTTGCCTCCCTGTTTTTGCGTTATTTTATTTTTCTTCCCTTCCCTTACGTCCATCTGCTTTGCTTCTTAAAGTCCACATATGAGTGGAATCCTATGGTATTTCTCTTTCTCTTTCTCTGATTGGCTTGTTTTGCTTAGCATAAAACCCTTTAGTTCTATCCACGTCATTGCAAATGGCAAGATTTCATATATTTTGATGGCTGAGTAGCATATATATATATATATATATCACATCTTCTTTATCCATTCATCTGTAGATGGATATCTGGGTTCTTTCCATATTTTAGTTATTGTAGACATTCCTGCTATAAACATTGGGGTACATGTGCCCTTTGAATCACTGTGTTTGTATCATTTGGATAAATACCCAGTAGTGCAATTGCTGGGTCATAGGGTAGCTCTATTTTTAACTTTTTGAGGAACCTCCACACCATTTTCCAGAGTGACTGCACCAGTTTGCATTCCCACCAACAGTATTATTAGGTCATTTTTTAAATAAAGTTGTTTTTTAAAAAATTTATTTATTTGACAGAGAGTGAGAGAGCACAAGCAGGCAGAGCAACAGAGGGAGAAGGAGAAGCAGGCTCTGCACTGAGCAGGGAGCCCAATGTGGGGCTCGATCCCAGGACCTTGAGATCATGACCCAAGCCAAAGCCAGTTGCTTAACCAACTGAGCCACCCAGGCGCCCCTTATTAGGTCATTTTAATGAAAGCCTAAAACCGTGCAACTCTTATTTCTTAAAATTACCAAGTAATATGCCCCACAAACATTCTTACCCCATACTGATCTTTACCTCACCCTGAATGGAGTGCACCTAGGACCTTCTAAAGCCCAGGGATGGGATAAGGCTCAAAGATGGCATAGGCTAGTGATCTTTATTTTGGAAATTATTTCCCAAACAAAAAAAATCTATGTCCCACAGTTGGTTGTCCTTTGAGCATCCACCCTTAGGGATGCTGGGTAAATAGCTGATAGTTTTTCTTATACACAAAGTGCTGTTACCTGACTCACCTGATTTTTTATTTCTTAGGCTTCAATGCCTGTGCTTAGCTGGGACTTTGTCTCTGATAATACTGTGTATCCGTGCCATTATGCCATCTGTGCCCTGGCCTTCAGGGTTCCCTCAGCATCTCCATTTGTGACTCTTTGCAGTTCATTACTCTCTTACCTCCAGCTGGGATGGAAACTCTTTCTCTTTCTACCATCTGAAATTTGGGGCGGGGTTAGGAGGGTAAAAAACCTAGTGAAAGTGTTTGAGGGTTAACCACAGCCACATCCTTGCCAGAAGCATATATGCTGGAATTGGGTGCATGGGGTGCAGGGCTGGTCTGGTTCTGCATGGATTTTCAGTGCAGTCTCACACGCCTCTAGAACTTCATACTGCTTCCATCCATGCTGCCAGGACCATTCCCTACTAACACTGATTATTTCCAAGGGACCCAGCTGTCTCTACAATGCAGTTTCCATACCCATCTGACATTCCAGAGATAGAACTGTATAGATCTGAACTCCAGTTTTGGACAGAGGTTAGTTTCCTTCCCATTCTCTTACAGGCCATCAACAAACCACAAACTATCACCACATATCTGTTTGGTGTATCCATTAGGATGCATTTGTCTGTGAATTACAAGATTCCCAGTTTAAAAACCAATTTACTAAGGAATTTGTGTGATACAATTTTAAGTCCAGAAGCAGGACATTCTCTAGGCATAGAACAAAAGAGCTGCTTAATGCCATTATGAAGGATCTGGTTTTCTCTCTCACGAGACCATCCCCAGGGCTCACTTCATTCTAGTATTTATATCCATTTGGTTACAAAATGGTTCCAGAGATGACCAAAGTTGCTGCACGTTCTTATTCAGATTCAGAGAGAAGGAGAAATCTCAGTGATATTTGGTCCCCCAAGCCATATATTATTGCCAGTTCAGTCACATGCCAGCCTGACTCTCAGTGCATGGACCACTGCAGTTTTAAATATGGAGGTCAGGGTAGACTGTAGCAAGATGGGAAGAGCATCCCAGGCAAGGGAACAGCAAGTGCAAAGGCTTTAATGTGGGGACTCTGCCTGGTGCGTTCAAGGACCAGCAAGGAGGCAGTGTGGTTATGCAGGATGAACAAGGAAACAAGATCAGAGGGTAACAGCAGAGTGGGAGAGGGAGAGTGAATGCAGATCGGATAAAGAGTTTGACTTATATTCTGACTGAAATTAGAAGCCATTGTTGGCTTCTAAACAGATGAGTGACATAATCAGATTTGATTTAAAAGGATGAATCTGGGTGCAGTGTTGAGGAAAGTCTATGGGAAGAAACAGTGGAAGCTGCTTTAGTTCTAAGATAACTGTAGCAAAGCAGGCAAGATACGATGATGGCTCAAACCAGGGTGGCAGTAGCGGAGATGGAGAAAAGTATGATTTTAAATATATTTTGAAGAGTCAACAGGATTTGGTGGTGGATTGAACATGGGCTGGGAAAAAAAACAGAGGAGCCTAGAATGACTCTAGATTTTGGTTCAAGCAACTGGAAGCAAGAGTGACTTGGATGGGGAAGAATGTCGAAGAGCAGGTTCAGGAGGCATGATCAAGTGTTCACTTTTGGAGATGAGTCTGAAGTTGAAGGGAGAAGTCTGAGCTAACCATATGCATTTGGCAGTCCTCGGTAGATGGATGGTATTTAAAGCCTTGAAACTGGTTGAGATCATCAAGGGAGTGGGTGTACATAGAAAGAACTATCAACTGAACCCTGAGGCACTCCAGCATTAAGTTAAGGGAGAAGAGAAAGGACAGCAAGGGAAGGTGACCAGTGAAATAAGTTAAAATGTAAGACAATTTGGAAGACAAAGTATCACAGAAGGAGGGGGGTGATCACCTGTGTCAAAAACTACTGAGAAGTCAAATAAGATAAGACCTAAAAACTGTTATATTCAGCAATGATGTGGACATAGATGACCCTGAGAGCAGTTTCAGTGGAATAAAGTAGGAGGGGTGGCTCTAGAGTTGGCTTAAGAGAAGATAACAGAAGAAAAGTTGGGAGACCGTGAGAATATTCAACCCTTTACTATGGAAAGGAGCAAAGAAATGGGGGGGGGGGTAATAATTATGGCATCGAAGTAGGGGAAATGGCATCAAATAGTTTTTTGGTTTGTTTTAAGGTGGAAAAAATAACATCGTATTTGTATGCCAATAGAATTGATACGGTAAAGAATGAGAAATTGATGATGTAGCTGAAACTGAAAAACACTGCCCTTGATGTCTTTGAGGAGGAGGCAGGAAGGAGATCTAGTGCACGGGTGAAGGGATTAGATTCACATAGGAACCTACATAATATACCTATAGAAAAGGAGGAAGGCATGTATGTCTGTTCAGATACTGGTAGCTAGAGAGATGTAATGCTGAGATTCTGTAGAAGGTTTTTTTTCCCTGATACATCAGTACTCTTAATAAATATTCTCAAGATCATCAGCTGAGCACAAGGATAGAGGAGAGGGTAATGGGCATTGAGAAAAGAGAAGGCATAAAACAGTTGTCAAGGGGACCAGCAGAGTAAATGTACTAAAGGCACATAGTGTGACAGCCCGGCAACATAAAGGACCCATTTGAAAGTCATGGTTTTGATTTTAAATTAAGTCCAATCAGCAGGTTTTTATTCCCCACCCCACTCCCAGCTACATTCTGGTACACAGGTGTGCAGCCCAAAATTAGAAACTTGTATCTAATCAGGATGGTAGATTTAAGAGAGCTCAACAAAGCCAGAGAGGAGCAAGAAAATGGAAAGCATATGCAAGAGAGGGATTATAAAAATCGAGTGTGGACTTTATGGGTAAAGAGAAAAGCAAGGGCATCAAGAGGGTAGAGCCAGAGAAGAGGTAGCAAGATTTTGGATTTGGTATCCTGGTAAGGGGGAAGGATTGTTGGGGTCAGAGTACTAGAACGAATGCAGTAGAAGGACAGGAGGTGTGGTCAGAGAGTGGATTCATGAAATAGAAATTACAGAAGGGGTGGTCATTGATAACGACAAGATCTAGGGAATTATCATGGGAATGACTGGCTGAAATAGGGTGGAAGATAGGATTACTGGAGGAGAGGAGAGTCAACGAACTGGGAGGACGGGGTACTGGAAAGATCATCATTTGCCCAACAAATATTTCAAATCACCAAAGATTAAGATAGGATTAGTATTGGAGAGGACTGCAGGGAGTAGGAGCTATATAGCCTAAAACGGAGAGGGCAGAACTAAGGTGGAGGAGAGCAGTGGATGACAGCAACAGCGAAGCTGCGAGTGATACAGCCTGATGATTTAAAATTCTTGCTTCTCTTTAAGTCAGAAGATCTGGAAAAGCAGGCCATGTTGACTGCTTCACTCAGCGACCATGATTCCTGGTTTCTCTGCCTGGGAGAGGTTAAGTTTGGGTCCCCTGTTCTACCAGTTCACCAACTCAAGAGCTGTCAAATACTTGGACCCACCTCTCTTGCTCAGTTTACTCAGGTAGTCCCTTTGAGAGGTATAGGGCTTCTTTTTTTTTTTTTTTTTAAGATTTTATTTATTTATTTGACAGAGGGAGGTAGGCAGAGAGGCAAGCAGAGAGAGAGGAAGGGAAGCAGGCTCCCTGCTGAGCAGAGAGCCTGATGCGGGACTCGATCCCAGCACCCTGAGATCATGACCTGAGCCAAAGGCAGCAGCTTAACCCACTGAGCTACCCAGGCGCCCGAGAGGTATAGGGCTTCTTAAGCGTGTTCAGATCGACAATAAAAGTTTAGCTACTTAAACAAAGGGATATAGAAACTTTTGCCCAAAAAGTATTGTATTTATCAATTTTCAAGTGTATTTTGTGGTATACTCTAGTTGAGAACGACCTGGGAATTCAGAGAGGGGTAGGGGTACGAAATGATAAAGTAGCATCAACGTTGGTCTCTAGGGGGCACCATTGCCAAAGAGTACAAATCTGAAAGCTTTCAAATAGGGTTGCTATTTTTCAGTTGATAACAATTGTCCACTCTACAGTCATTAAGGTTGGGATTTTTTTCTCACCACTTTCAAAGCATCTCCTCTTTTCATCAGTAACATTTGTATCATGCCTGTGATGGGCTATTACAGCACACACGATAGAATATTTTAAAAACAATAGTCAATTTTACTTAAATTCCATGTTGGAAGCAAACGACTCTGTCAAACACTTTGAAGAAGGAAAAAGTAGTGGAACAATGTTTTATCAAGAAAGGCCAGGGAGGGGGCGCCTGGGTGGCTCAGTCGTTAACCCTCTGCTTTCAGCTCAGATCATGATCCCAG
Source organism: Lutra lutra (assembly GCF_902655055.1). Taxonomy (NCBI): domain Eukaryota; kingdom Metazoa; phylum Chordata; class Mammalia; order Carnivora; family Mustelidae; genus Lutra; species Lutra lutra. The sequence goes on from NC_062285.1 coordinate 93,917,939, forward strand.
AGGTCCTGGGGCTGCCTACTCAGCAGGGTGCCTGCTTCTCCCTCCCCTACTCCCCCTGCTTGTGTTCTCTCTCTCTCTCTGTCAAATAAATAAATAAAATCTGAAAAAGGAAAGAAAGAAAGAAAGGAAGAAAGAAAGAAAGAAAGAAAGGCCAGGGAGAAAAGGATGTAGTAAAACCAAGCAGCAATGGGCAGCCTCATGAAGAAAATGAACACAATTTTCTTCTGCTTTGTTCTTTTTTTTTTCCTGTTGTTGTTTTGTTGTTGTTTTGTCTTTCCCAACAATCACTTCATATATGCACATTTATCTGTTCAACCTCAGTAAAAGTTGGGAGGAAGAATGTGCCAAACCTTTTGAATGGTTGTCTTCAGCTAAGTGTTTTCTTCTTTCAGTTTTTCTGGGTTTTCCAACTGTTCCTCAATAAACATGTGTTGCTTCCTGGTAGGATAAATCAAAATGCATTTTTCAAAGAAGTCGTGTCAGGTCTCTGTCCATCCCGCCGGGAGCCGGCCCATGCCAGGGCCGGCAGAGGGGGTAATAGACCCCCACCCTCTGTGAGTTCTACCCTCCGGGTCTTTCCCCAGCTCTCGCTCTCGGCTCTCTCTCTCCCGTCGCGCCCCAAACCCAGAGCAACGAAAGGGCTAGCCAAAACTTACAGCCTGTGACGAGGGCCACGCCGAGACACGGGGACCCCGCGGCCGCCCTCGGGGCATGGCTGCCGGGCAGCGCTGTGCGTCATGTGGGGCCCGCCCCTTGCGCGGCTCGGCAAGTTCTGCCGCCTTGGCCGCCGCCGTGGAAGCAGGATTTCCGCGGTTGTGTAATCGCACCTCCCGGGCGCGGAGAGGCCTGGGCTCCGCATCCGTCCTCCGACCGGCCCCTGGTGTCCGGCGGCCGAGCCATGGCCTGGACGGCGGAGGCGGCGGCGAGGAGCTGCGGGGCTCGCGGCGCGCTCACGGCGCACACGCTCCTGTTCGACCTGCCGCCAACGCTGCTGGGCGAGCTCTGCGCGGTGCTGGACAGCTGCGACGGCGCGCTGGGCTGGCGCGGCCTCGGTGAGGGCGGCCCTCGGAGGCAGCGGCGGACGGCAGGCGGGGGCGGGTGGCGGGCGGCGGGGGGGGGGGGGGTGCGCTGGGTCGGCGCGCATGCTCAGTCCGACCTGCCGCGCTCGCGGCCGGCCAACCCCGCCGGTCCCGCACCGCGTAGACCGCGGGTCTGCGGGGGCTTCCCACCGGCAAAGTGCCCGTTCCTCGCCCAGGGAACTACACAATACTCCCTGAGACCCGAAGACGAGCTCCCCCTTCTCTTTCAAAGACGCTTTGGGTCCCTTGGCGGGATTAAGCGGCAGCTACCCTCCTGAAACCATCCAGTGTTTATCAACTGTTCCCGCCTTGCTTGGTTCAGAATATTTTAAGTTAAATCGCCCATGGGATGTCTTCTTATGGCAAAATTACCCTAGAATATAATTTTCATACTAAAACATATTTATCCCTTTAAATTTATTCTTTGGTGTTTTCAGGGCACTTGCAAGTGCCCATCTTAATTAAATTCCAGGTGAAATGGTAACGTAAAATACTATTTGTCATCAATGTGGCTCCCAGTTTTTTTTAATATTTCTTGCTTATTTATCTAGTCTGTGGCATGAAGGTTTATGCTAGATGATGTCTTTTTATATCCATCTGGAAAGTTGGCTTTAAAATTCTATGCAATCATTGGGAAGTTGAGCAACTGCCTTTGGGAAGTCTTGAGTGTGATCACTGGAAATAATTCAGGAAAAAAAAATCTTTGTTTTGTTAAGTACAGGCACTTTTGTTAGATTTGATCTTCCATGGTGACACATTTAATGTTAGTTGAAAATAAGCACAATCATGTCAAAACAACTTAGCCTTTATTCTCTGAAACACCTTCTTTTTTAAAAAAAAAAAGCAAAACTAGCAAAAGACCTATAAGAAAAAAAGTTTTGTTGTTTATGAACAATATGGTCACACTTTGTGGAATGTGGCTGTGGGCTTCTAGGTATATTTAAGAAGCAAAACAGGATCATAGGAAAAGGAAAAAAAATAAGACGGAATCAGGGAGGGAGACAAACCATAAGAGACTCTTAATCATAGGAAGTAAACGGGGTTGCTGTGGGGGGTGAGGGAGGTGGGGGGATGGGGCAACTGGGTGATAACACATTAAGGAGGGAACGTGATGTGATGAGCACTGGGTATTATATAAAACTGATGAATCACTGACCTCTAACTCAGATGCCAACAATACATTCTATGTTAATTAATTGAATTTAAATTAAAAAGTGGAAAAAAACCCTAAAACCATTTGTATATTATAAGCTCTGTAATTTTAAAGTATGACCCTTATGTAAAAATATCAGAAAAGATAATACTTGACTCTTTGACTTCTGGAAAACGTAGAGTATGCATTTGGGGGATAAGATCCTTCCCACACCAGATCTTTTGGAAATGGATGACATGGACAGTTTTAGGACCCACTGGTTTCCTAGAATGACTACATTCATGAGAGAAGAATGTTTTTGTTGCAGTCCACAGGTAGTCAGTGGGGCCAGGTAGCTATCATAAATGAGTAAAGCAGGATGAAGACTGAACATGGAAGAGTGTATGTCCCATCTAGGAGGGGTGGTTAGTTCTCAGTCCCACGTCACTGATGCTTTTCAGGAAGTCCAGCCAAGTATTGCTGCATTCACACTATCTCTCTCTCTCTCTCTTTCTCTCTCTGCATTCAAATCCAGACATTCACATTTTACATGGGTTGCCTCATAAAGTGCTTAACAGTTGCCCTTTGAGGCAGGTGCTATTATCATCACCAGTGTGTTAACAGATGAGGAAACCATGGTACACATTCATTAAATGACACTTGCCCAAACTGACACAGCTAAGGAGTAGCAGAGCCAGGATTTGAACCATGGCAGTTTGGATCCACTGCCTGTGCCCTTACCCACAGCCACACTACTCTTCCAGACCATGACTTCCTCAAGTTCACAAGTACTGACTGCTCTGCTCTTTCCGCTCTAAAGTACACTCTCTAAAATAGCCTTTCTAAAGTACACTCATTTCAGCCGTGAAAGAACAATTCAGTGAGCCATTTCAAACATGCAGCCCCATTTTTCTAGTTGTGGAAATGAGTGAAGACCACCCAAATGAGAACAAGCAAAGGCTATTTATTCAAAACAAGGGAGTTAGCCACCATAACTTGCATTTGACAGAGACCCAAAGGCAAGCAAGGAGTGGAAAAGCTTTATGGTAGAAAAAAGAGAAGGCTTCAGGTCTTCCACTATTGGAGGAGTTGGCATGGAGAAGCTATGGACAGGTTAACTAGCAGAATTGTTTAAGGTGTATATTTGGCTCTTTCAAGATGGTCCTGAATTGGAAGCAGGGGCGAAAATCAGGGAAGCTGACAGTTGTTAACTGAGTCGTAACTATTTGGGACTGATTGCTACAGAGATTATCGTTTGGCTTCTTGGACTAGCTGCTACAGATGCTAGCATGACTTCTCAGACTAGTTACTGTGTATAGTAGATTGGCATTCTGGACTGGTTAACGCATGTTGTCAGTCACCATTCTATTTTTGTATAGAGTCTAGCCATTGTTCCTTTGTATATTCTTTTATAGGGGAAGAATCTAAAATGCCTATTCCTTGATTCTCTAGCTATAATTTACTGTGCACATAGCTAGACTACATAGCTCTGAAAGGAGACCTAGTATAGAGCAGCTGCTTCATGAATTATTGACTCAGCCAGAAGGGAAGCCTGACAGCTCAGGGTGGTTGAGGGCACTGCCCATGTTAAATAGATGCTGAGTTTCCCTATTGGCATGGGGAAAGGAGAAAGACGGGAAGAGGTAGAGGGAGGGAAAACTTGACCTTAGAGGGTGAGGGTGAGAGTGCTGGAGGACTGAATCAGGGACACAGTCCCTTTTATGCTCAGGACAGCAGAGAGCCTGAAGATACAGAGTATCCAAAATTCCGTGTAGAAAATAATGCAATGTAATAGTTAAGACTGTCTCAGACTGATCTGATCATGATGCTTGATGATGGTGAATATCAGATGACATTTACAAAGGCAGCTCTGACAAAGATATATGACAAAGATATATGACATTTACAAAGGCAGCTCTGCCATAGATCATATGGCAGCCTAATTGTTCACAAACCGGAATCATCTGTGCAATCTTTTAAAGATACAAATACCAGAGTGCCTGGGTGGCTCAGTGGGGTAAGCATCTGCCTGCAGCTCAGGTCATGATCTCAGAGTCCTGGGATCGAGCCCTGTGTTGGGCTCTCTGCTCAGCATGGAGCCTGCCTCTCCCACTCCCTCTGCTTCTCATTCCCACCACCCACCACTCCAGATCGTGCGCGCTCTCTTGCTCCCTCTCTATCTCTCTCTCTCAAATAAATAAATAAATAAGATAGAAATGCCTAGGCCCCACCCCCAGAGCTGTTGATTCAACCTTTGCTTTAAGGATCCAGCACCTTTCTGTTTTTTGCAGAGGTGAGTCTGATGCACAGCCTGGCTTGGGAGCCATTGCTCTGGCCAAATTCTCTACTCTAGTAGCATCTTAATATACCAGTTATTTTACCACACTCTTTCACTTCTCCACTTAATTGTTTTTTATCCTTAAACATATTCTTCATATTACTCCTCAAGTCCCTTTTGTCACATATGGTTATTAAGAAGAGGAAATCACAAGGTAATACATTCTCTGGTCGATGATGATTTTATGGCTTTGTAATGAAAGGAGGAGCCCAAGCTGAAAATGTTACTGATCTTATACTCCCTTCCAGACGTGGTAATAGAGCCTCTGGTGACAAGTCATTTCATTACATTATCATAGGGTAGTACTTGAATTAAATTGTTTGGAGAAGTGCACACCATGACCCGTTTCAACACTTGTGATACCCTGGGAAAGAAACCCTTTTACAGGTCGTCTGGAATGGGATGTATTCAGTTTTTTTCCCTCTGAAAAAAAGAAATGAAATTATCATAGAAATTATTATTAATCACTTTACAGCAAACTAAGTATAAAATCACATTAAATGTGTCTTTGAATATTCAATAAGGAATCAAAATAATAGTCATAATAATAATAAAAGCTGCCATCTATCCGGGGCTTGCTCTTTGCCAGACAATCTCTGCTAAGCACTTCATGTGGATTATGTAATTTGTCACGAAAATTCTGTGAGGTAGGTATTTTTCCTATTTCCACTTCATAGGTAAGGAAACTGACTCTCAAAGAATTTAAGTAACTTAAGTCACTGTCTAGTAAAGTGCAGACTAGGATTCTAAATCAGATGGTCAGACTCCAGAGCCTATGTTCTTAAAAAAAAAAAAAAAAAAAGTTTAGATAGATTTTATTATTTAGAACAGTTTTAAATTTACAGAAAAAATTAGGAGATTGTACAAAAAATTCTGCTCTTTTATATCTTCCGCATATACTCTGCGTCCAGTTACCCTGTTATTAACATCTTACATTAGTGTGGCACAATTGTTACAATATCAGTATATTATTATTATCAAAGTCAATATTTTATTCAGATTTCCTTCATTTTATTCCTAATCCCCCTTCTCTCTCCCAGGATCCCATCCAAGATTACATTTAGTTATCATGTATCCTCAGGCCCCTCTTCACTGTGATCGTGTCTCAGACTTTTCTAGTTTTTGATGACCTTGATGGTTCTGAGGAGTACTGGTCAGGACTGGCCTACCATTTTGTAGAATGTCTTTTGACCAAGATTTTACTGATGTTTTACTCATGATTAGACTGAGGTTACTGATTTCTGAAAGGCAGGGGCGCGTGGGTGGCTCAGTTAGCTAAGCGTCTGCCATTGGCTCAGGTCATGATTCCCAAGGTCCTGTGATAGAGTCCTGAATCAGGCTCCCTGCTCAGTGGGGAGCCTGTTTCGCTGCCTGCCACTCCCCTCTGCTTCTGTGGTCACGCGCTCGCTCTCTCTTTCTGAGACAAATGTGTGAGTGGAATCTTTTAAAAAAATTTAAAAAACAGATTTTTGAGCAGCAGACTGCAGAGGTAAAGTGCCATTTTCAGGACATCATATCAGGGATACCCACTATTTACATGACTTACCCCTGTTGACATTAACCAGAATTGAGGTCATATCCATCGATTTGCTTTGCTGATACTCTCTCTCTTCCCCTCTTCACATACGCTTTGGAAGAAAGTCACTAAGTGCAGCCTACACTTAAGGAACGAGGAGTGATGCCCCCCCCCTTGAAAGTGGAGTAGAGCCTGTGTTCTTTTGACGACCATGGAATTTCTCCCATCTTACAGTGTTCTTTCTAGATCTTATTTTTAGTCTAAGTTACCACCCCATTTCTCTGTTCCCTTTAAGATGAAATTCTGTAAAAGGTACTTTTACAGAAATTTTACAGAAATTAAAGAAATTCTGTAAAAAAGCTACTTATATTCCAGGCCCTCCATTCTCCCTGGAACCTGCTCCAATCTGGCTTTCACCCCCACACTTCCATTAAAATACCTCTCATCCTGGGGCGCCTGGGTGGCTCAGTTGGTTGAGCGACTGCCTTCGGCTCAGGTCGTGATCCCAGAGTCCCGGGATCAGGTCCTGCATCGGGCTCCCAGCTCCATGAGGAGTCTGCTTCTCCCTCTGACCTTCTCCCCTGTCATTCTCTCTCTCACTCTCTATCAAATAAATAAATAAAATCTTAAAAAAAAAAAAAACTTAAAAAAAAAAACCTCTCATCCAAGTCACAGTGGCTAAAGCCAATGGTCAGTTCTCAGTTTCCTCTTATTTGATACACTTCCTTCCTTCTTGAGGCACTTTCTTTCCTTCTAGAACTTATATTGTTTATTTTCTTCTCATCTTGCAGGTTCCTCTTTAACTCTCTGACCTCCCCGAGCACCCGTGGGATTAGTCCACAGACCTATGTATCTACCATACCCACGATCTTGCCGGTTCCATCCGTATGCTAATAACTGCCCCGTGTCTAGCCTGCATCTCCCTCTCTGACATCAGCACCATCTCTTCTATTTGCCTACTTGACAGACATCTCCAACGTAACAGCCCAGAAAGGCTTCCCTCCACCAAAGTTTTTCCCCATCTTGGCTAATGGCAACCCCATCCTTCACTTGTTCAGGTCGAAAATACTGGTCTTGAACTTCTTGCTTTCTCGCCAAACCACATTCATGTCTCTAAGTCTATGTTTTTAACTCTGCCTTCAGGCTCTCTATCTAATAATCCGACTGTTTCTTAGGACTGCCGCCACCACCAGCCTGGTCCAAACCACTATCAGGTCCCACTGATTAATGTCAGGAGCCTCTTTTAAAGATTATTTATTTATTTATTTATTTGACACAGAGAGAGAGAGAGAGAGAGAGAGAAGGAAGGAGGGAGAGAACAGCAGAGGGAGAAGCAGGCTCCCAGCTGAGCAAGTAGCCAGATGCAGAGCTCCATCCCAGGATCCCAGGATCATGACCTGAGCCGAAGGCAGACGCTTAATGACCGACTGAGCCACCCAGGCACCGCTTTCAGCAGCCTCTTAACTGGGCTCAATGCTACTGCCCTTGCCCTCCTGGAGTTACTTTTCAGCCAGCGGCCAGTGAGCTAAGGTCATTGCCTTATTCAGAACCATTCCGCAGCTTCCCTTCTCACAGTAAACCCTACATGGCTTTTCTCCCTTCCTTCTTGTTTGCCCCATGCCAGCTGCATTGGCCTCTCCTGGCACACGCCAGGAACATTTTCCCTGCAGGTAACCCTGAGACTTATTTCTTCACTTCCTTTGTATTTTTAACTATTATCTACTCTGACCACTTTATAAAAATTGACGCCCCCCATGGTCCTTATGCTCCTTTCCTGCTTCGTTTGCCTTCACATCACTTATTGTCACTCAAACACTTTATCTCTCTTCATTTGTTTTTTGCCCATCTAGATACACGCTTCAAGGGGGCAAGAGATGTTTTGTTTGCCTTGTTTCCTGCTTACTCCTCTAGCATCTAAAATTGTACCTAGCACAGAGTAGGCATTCCGTAAATATATGTGATTGAATGAATGATGAAATCCAAACATCCAAAGCTCATGGGGAAGAGTATTAAACAAAGCACTGTACTAGATACAAGCTGTGGTCCCTGCTTGTCGAGATTTTCCAATTTGATTTTGCCAATGTGTATAGGCAGTAGGCCTATACAGATTCTATAAAGAAGTTGAACAAAGGAAGAAAGTGAGGGGAAACAGTACCGATCATTACCCAGGTATGGAATCACACAGCTTCTGAGCTTTAGCCTGAAATGCTAGTGTTGAGGGTGAATTGTTCTTAAATTGTTTCCCAGAGGTAGTTAATGTTACGTGCATACCTGAATCTGGGCTTGAGGGAGCAGGGCACATGGAAGGATACCTGAGAAATCATGCACAGCCCTGCCATGGAAAATGAGTCCTGCTCAAGTATGGGTAAAAAGTAAACATAAGCTTAAGTATGGCTCAGAATTACTTCTCATAAAATTTATTAGCTGGTGGGTGTTATTGCAGTAGTCTGGTAAGAGGAGTCGAGCCAACTTACACATTTGACTTTTGTTTGACTTCTTTTGCAATTAAAAATATCTTCAGTTGTGTGTTGTTTTAAAGAAGAAGGCCTTGGGGCGCCTGGGTGGCTCAGTGGGTTAAGTGTCTGCTCAGGTCATGATCCCAGAGTCCGAGGACTGAGCTCTGCATTGAGCACTGCTCCAGGCTCTCTGCTCGGTGGGATGTCTGTTTTCCCTCTCCCCATGCTCCTCCCCCTGCTTGACACTCTCTCTCTCAAATAAATAAAATCATAAATAAATGAATGAATGAATAAATAGAAGGCCTGTGTTGTGTGCTTTGTAGAAAGAAAGAACAGAGGCATCTTTTCCTTTTCCCATCATGTTATTTCAAAACAAACTGTGCAGTCTTAACTTACTAGGGGTTTTGGCGTGGGGTTTTATGCAAATACAGATTCCAAACAAGGGTGTGTTGCCTTATTCTAAAAAACCCCTTCAGAGAACTATTTGCATATGGAGTGATTTCTGCAGTTGAATTCCCCAGTGGTTAGCACCACCTAGAGAGTTCTGCTCTCTCAAAACAAAGCCCGAAAGGAACTTTGAACATTAAATGATTATTAAGCAATCAGTGTCTTCAAGTAAACTAATCTCTGAACTTTTCAGGTGGACTTTTTGGCTTCTGTTCTGCCAAGATGCCTTTCAAACGAAAGATTTGCCTTCCAAAAAACAATGTTTTGGGGTGCCTGGGTGGCTTAGGGGGTTAAAGCCTCTACCTTCGGCTCAGGTCATGATCCCAGGGTCCTGGGATTGAGCCCCACATCGGGCTCTCTGCTTGGCGGGGAGCCTGCTTTCCCCCCCCCCCCCCCCCCCCCCCCGCTCTCTGCCTACCTGTGATCTCTGTCTGTCAAATAAATAAATAAAATCTTTCAATAACAAAAACAAGAAACCCCCAATGTTTTAAATAATGCTTAACTGCAGCATATTTTTCTTAATTTATCTTTTCCTTTAGAATGCTCGAGTTTACCAACGCGATTAGTCGTTGAGAAGTTTACTTTTTGTTTAGTACTGTGAATAAACAAAGTTCTGTGTTCTGGAAGAAAATGAGGAAGATTAGAGAAAACCATGAATACTAAAGGACATAACTAACTTGTCAAGAGTCTGCATTCCTGTCCCATCACTCTGAAGCTCTTGTTTTCTAGAATCTGTTCCAAATGAACTATACATTTTATGGATGCTAAATAATGCTGTTTCGTGGTGTTTCTGTGCAGAATGCATCATCGTTGAAGAAAAGCCATTAAGATTGCACTGTGAATCCCTAGTTAGAGAAAGAGAAAATGTATTTCATGTCTTATCCTGGAGGTAACCCCATACATGCAGTATCCGTTTCAACTGAGCCTGTATCAGTTTTACATAGTGAACTAGTACTATTGGAAAACACTTTGCGGGGCTCCTGGGTGGCTTAGTGGGTTAAGCCTCTGCCTTTGGCTCAGGTCATGATCTCAGGGTCCTGGGATCAAGCCCCGCATTGGGCTCCCTGCTCAGCAGGGAGCCTGCTTCCCCTCTCTCTCTCTGCCTGCCTCTCTGCCTAGTTGTGATTTCTCTCTGTGTCAAATAAATAAATAAAATCTTTAAAAAAAAAAAAAAAAGGGAAGAAAGAAAGAAAAACACCTTGCTTTATATAGACCTGGGGGAAACCCAGAACCCTCTGACCCTGGTCAGTGTTAGGAAACCCAAACTTCAGCTCTCTTGGCATAGGTGGTGCCTCAAGTAACAGGATGACAGGGCCCAGAATTGTGGCCTGTTGCCCTTTTAAAAGGGAAATTCAGAAAGTTAAAAATGGGAATAGAATTATGTGGGAAATCTGACTTGAAAAGTTAACTCCAGATCTCCTTGGCAGTTGTGAGCTGTTCTTTTCCTACTGTGAGAATTGTGAGCCATAAAGTGTTTTTGCCTTTCTGTGTGCGAATATTGTTGGTGAGACGCCTGCTAGTATTGCCACCAGATGGATTCTCCCACAACTGGAGCTTCTCTCTTGGCATCACCTTCTCAGAAGTCTTCTACTGACCTCAAGTTTGTTTTCAGGATAGTTTCAGTCTGTATGCTATCACTCAGGACCTCTGTCTGTCGCTCAGCAAATATGTCACCAATGTCTGCTATGTGTCAAGTGTGTTCGTACCAAGGTAACACAGAGACTCTCTGGGGCTTGTTCTCCTTTTCTCTAACATGAAGCCTCCGCCGTAAGCCTACCCGCCTCCTCTTGGCCCTATCAGGCCCTTTCCTTCCCTTCTGGAACAATTCCCCACCTGATTGACACTATTCTTTCAGCCCTTAAAACCTTGCCCCGGTCCATCCCCATTGTAAAGGGAGTGGATGTTGTAACCGAACCAACATGAGTCCGCCATGCCTTGGTGAGTCAGGCACCGGGTTCAGTTGTCCCACAAAGAAAACTTTCATCTGCAGCAAATAAGAAGATCACAGGGGTGGGGTGGAGTGGGGATGGTTTCCAAAGCCAGGACTCCTACAGAGAGGGTGAATGGGTTCCTCTTGTTTAGGCTTAGGATGAATATTTAGCTAGGGAACTGTGTTGTCCTCAGTAGAGGCAGGCAAGAGGTCACATCCTCTATGGATCTCGTGTGCTATGTTAATGAGGCTGAGGCTCCCCCTTGGGCAGAGATCTTCAGATTATGATGAAGTAAAGGTAACTGTAGATCATTCCAGAGGCCACTCCGTGGTCTACCTGCACAGACTCATGCCAGGTTTAGCTCAAATGGTCTGGGTGGTCTGGACCAGCAGCAGGTCTTGTGAGGGCAGAAGCCATCCCCTGGAGGAGTGGTTTTGGGGTTTCACTTCTCTGAGTTAAGGGGAAAGCTGGAAAGAAGAGCTTAGGGAAAAATATAAGACAAAGTGTACAAGCAGGAAGGCAGGCAGTAACGGCCAGGTCTTGGGGTCTAACTGGTGACAATGTCACTCCCTCACACTCCTCCCTGACTTTGGGACTCCACAAGGGTGTCCTTTCTCCTCCTGTCTATCCCAAAGTCATTTCGTGTCTTATGCCAAAGATTCAAGTTGGAGGGGGACCTGTTTTTTTTTTTTTTAAGTTTATTTATTTATTTTTTTTTTTAGTGACTTCTACACCCATTGTGGGGCTTGAACTCACAAATCCTGAGCTCAAGTGTCACATGCTCTTCTGACCAAGCCAGCCAGGTGCCCCCAGAGGAAGCTGTTTTTTTTTAAATTTTATATTGCATAAATATTAATAACTGATAGAGTTCATTATGCCTATTTTATGCCTAATACTCTATAAATATTAGCCAATTAATTTACTAATAGAAAAAATAGAAACCTAAACTTTCACTTTGCTGAAATTTGAAATTTAGTGTTCCCTTGTTGGCATGTTAATTTGGAGACTGGGAAGTGTTCTAAACACTGGGGGTAGTTTAAGGTCATCCTATAAACAGCAGACTAGAGAAACTTAGTGTCTGTTTCGGGAGGGATTTCAAATGGATTTCAAAGGATATTTATTAATGACAAGTTTGAAACTGCTCAGTGACTTGCCTGGAGTTGCACCATAGGTCAATGGCAGAGCCACCACTAAACCCACATTTTCATGCATATATCCAGAGGCCACAGGGTCCTTGGTCTTGACTGGTGACTTTTCTCTTCTGAAGACAATATAACCTCAGAGTTCATTCTTTTATTTTGTTTTCCAACTGAAAGTCCGGTGATTTTCTTTTTCCTCCCCAGTGTAGTATATTCCATCTAATAATTCCTTGACAATTGACCTCTCTTTAGAAAGACTTACAGTTTTAAACTTGACTCATGCTCCAGAAACCACTCCTGTAAGAAGCCTTCCATGATGGCTTCATCTTTTTTTTTCTTTCTAAGACTTTATAAGATTTATTCTTGAGTAATCTCTACACCAAACGTCGGGCTTGAACACACCACCCTAAGATCAAGAGTCCCATGCTCCACTGACAGAGCCAGCCAGGGGCCCCCAGGATGCCTCCATCTTTAGTTAGGGAAACCTCTTCTTACTTCACACATGCTTTCTTTGTCTTTGTCTTTTCTTTTTCTTTTTTTTTTTTTTTTTTAAGATTTACTTATTTATTTGAGAGAGAGAGAGAGAATGCATGAGCATGGGAAGGGACAGATGGAGAGAGAGAATCCCAAGCAGACTCCACACTGAGCATGGAGTCCGACACGTGGTATGATCTCATGACCCTGAGATCGTGACCTGAGCTGAAATCAAGAGCCAGGCACTCAACTGACTGAGCCACCCAGGAGCCCCTCTACTCACACTTGATGTATGCAGTTACTGTACTGCTAGCACATCAAACCAATGTTCCAACTTGTTAAAAAAAAAAAAAAGTGAAATTCAACCAAGTAAATCTGAAGATCTAATTGGCTTTCTTTAGTGATTCGTGAATCAGTCTGTATCACATCTAGCAAACAGGGAAGTTCAGGGAGTTGTACAAGATGGAAGGTTTCTATAGGAAAGATGGTGGGTCAAGAAAGTTATTAGCAAAAGAGAAGGATTGGTCCTGGCAAGATCACTTTCCCTTAAGGAGAAGAACAAAGTTTTTTATCATGAAGATGATCTCATCTTCCTTTAGGGATAGAGAGGGCCCACGTAACAGATTACTTCATTGGCCCTGATTAGAAAATTTCTGACTGACTACGATTTATATTTCTGGGGAGGTTGAAACTCCAGTTAGATTAGATATTAAGCCCTGTTTGGTGACTTGGCCTACGTGACGCCCTTTGGGGCCCATGGCTTTCTTTTTAACAAACTATAATGATTTGCACTATTTCCCCTAAGAGCTTCTAGAAATAGTTAAATAAAGTGTTTATGAAAATTGTGCCTCAACCAAATAGGCAGACTACGTCATCAAAGAAATGCATTAAAATAGTTACTATGTCTTGCCAAATATTCTTGCTTTGAAGGTCCCCTTCCTTTTTTTTTTTTTTTTTTTTTTTTTTTTAGTGATAAGCTATCTAAAATATATATGGACATTTGGATAGTCCTTGTCTCTTGATGAGACATCATCTCTTCTAAGAAAGAAACAATAAAAATATTCTTGCCAGAACTAAAAATATGGAAGAAATGCAAAGTCATTCCAACTTAATGATGTCAGATAATTTATTGTAGCTGTTTTTTCCTCCGCAGCTTAAGCATCCATTCATATGGAATGTCTCGACTTTATCATCCTTTGACACATAGTCACAAAAGCTGCCACTTCCTTTCACTCTTCTCTGAGTGACTGAAGCAAAAGAACACCCAAGATAAAACATTGTGTGTATTAATGAGGGTGGACCCAAGTGAGACTGCAGGAAAATCACCACTAAAATCACTCAGTGGTTGACATGATAGAAGTGTGCCTTTTGCTTGTGGGGAGAGGGCTAAGGGTCCAGGCCTCCATGTGTTGGCCCAGCGTTCCAGGCTGCTTTGATCCTGAGGCTCTCCCATATTGGCATGTGCTTCTGCCATTGCTGTAGCAGGAATGGGAGCCTGGTGCGTTGTGCCCTGGCTCTTCTGTGTTTCTGGCTGAAAGAGATACACAGGCATAACTAACCCAAGCCAGGACCCAAGCTAACCCAAGACCTAATCCTTCCTCTCTGGTGGGGTAGAGGACGGGAAATGTTGGTGGGCACTGGTAATACTTACCACATCAGTTTTGGGTTCACAGAAAGAGGGGCAGTTATGATTTCATATTATGATCTCTGTCAACTTTCAGGATTTACTTATACTCTCAGCAAAAACATAAAGTTAGAGGAAATAGAAGGACCCAGCAAAAGGTAGAAGGATGGAAAATGTGGGGAGAAGGGATGCCATATTGGATCAGAAGATGTTTGCCTTTCTGATGTCTTGACTGAGATACTGTAACTAGAGTAGTAGCTTCCTAAGAAATTGTTTTTAAACTTCAGAGTCTGAAATAGACAGAACACAGATAGTTCCCTAGGGAGTTTATTACGTGTCTCCAATCTGAGCCCCTGTTCATCTTTTAAAAGGACAGCAACATTTGGAGAATATCATTGATGAATAGGTGCGTCCTTCAGTGAGGTTACCTTGGTAACTGCTGGAGAGGAGCTTCCAAATTTATGTGCGGCAGAGGAAGAGAAGGCTGATTTCCATGACCAGTTACAGTGATACGTTGGGGGTCCCCATGACCACACTCAGATGATGATAGGATTTTATCTATTCATGTGTATCTGACTTCCTAACTTTTTTAGACTTCCCAGAGAATAAAGGTAGGAGAGAATGCTGCCATCACCATCACCAACTCCCAATCATATTGCTAATTTTAGTGCTCAAGATGACTGGGTTAATCAGGGAGCATTGTCCCAGGGGCAAGAAAGACACCCATTTGATCTGTCATTTGGTTTCTTTCTCCCTCCTGTGCCTTAAAATACACTTCAAGATTTGGAAGTTGTGCAGAGAATCCCATTAACTTGGGGTGTCATACAAACTCCTATACTCTCAGTAAGTACAGATTCAAGATATTTATACCACACCTTAAATAAGTCATATATGCTGTTTTTGAGCAATTAAAATCCTAATATCCCAGTGGAACGTTTCCCCCGATGCTACCCAGATATTAACTTTTAATTGCTCAAAATGTTCAGCAACGGGAGAGTATTGAACAAAAATTTAAAACAGCATTCCATTAAAACTGCAACACATGAACCTAACTATGAGTAACCACACCAAAGGGAGTGATGAAGAAAAGAACTAACCTAGTAACTTTGGGAAAGTAAGCTCTTACCTGAATATTCTTAAGCTGAGGGCAAATAGAATGATATGTACATGATGTATTTTAGTTAAAGTGTTTCTCAGAGGGACAAAGAACAAAGAAGTAAAGACATTGTAAATAATGAGAGCAAAGTTTCTTCCTGTTTGGGAATAAAGTTACAAATGAGGAAGAGCTAAAATATGCCATGTGGTATTGATTTAGAATCACAGGTAACTGTATACAATCATGGTTTTCAAGATGTGTACAGACAGAGAAATATAGGTG
This sequence comes from Lutra lutra, assembly GCF_902655055.1. Classification (NCBI taxonomy): domain Eukaryota; kingdom Metazoa; phylum Chordata; class Mammalia; order Carnivora; family Mustelidae; genus Lutra; species Lutra lutra. The sequence continues at coordinate 93,933,453 of NC_062285.1, forward strand.
TGTGGGCTCATGCACATACCTAAGTACCTAGTTTCTTAGCTCTGTCTGCTTGGACGGCCTAGAAGCAATGGAACTCATTGCATTGAAAGCATCTAGCACCTACATCTTGTCCTCTAAATACATTATCTAATAAAAGCAACCAGGACTCCTGGGAAAGGAAAATCAATTCCAGGGCTGGGGTGGGGGAAATGCAAAATGAGCCTGGAGCGTCTCATAGGGTCAGAAAAGAAGTGTTTCAGAAACCATGCAGCTAACAGAAGAATGTGGGATCCAACCTGAATGGACAGAGCTGGAATACTTGTGGCACCAAAGTCGATAATAATAATACTGGATTTTAATCTATAGAATAAAATAAACATTCATGAGTCCCTACTGATTTAAATAAGTTAATTAAATGGGGGAGAGTGGAGAGCACTTTCTTGCAGAAGAATTATAGTTAACATAGGAGGAGGAAGGGGAAATAAAAGATCACCATTAAGCAAAGACCACAAAAATTATTATGATATATATGATCCACTGGTGGGTACAAGTGTTTATGGGTAAAATGTGAGGAGAAACAGCATATTTCCATAGTCTCAAAGTGTATCCCCCACATAGTTATTAATTTTACAGGGAAAGTTAATGTCATAGTAGAGAAACCTATTAAGGTAGCAGATACCACCTTAACTAAGCAAACAAGTCAGGATCACTAGTGATAGGACATGGACACCATGAACCTCTTGATACTATGCACTGAAGAAGACGTAATAGTATTTCTCTGTCCTTAAACACAAGGAAAGATTGAAGTCCGTGAGAATCGGGATTAAGAAGTGCCAACAAATGGCACTGTGGGAAACTGGGTAGGTTCATAGAACAGGAAAAGGAAATTTGTAGAAAGAACTGGTGAACGTAAAATAAGGTCTGCAATTGAGTTATGAATGGTTCTGAACATTGTACTAGGTAATGTAAAATGGTAACATGGGGGGAAGTTGGGTGGGAAGTAGACACTGAAATTAGTTCAAAATCAAAAGTATAAATAATATGAAATAAATAGATAAAACACCCCCAAACAAGTATCCCAATCAAAGTAAAACATAATTATTTATTATTATTATTTTTTTTTTTTTTTTTGGTTCTTCCCATTGCAATTTCCACAGCGGAGCGACTTTCAAACAGCTGGTTGGATGTTCGTCACATTGAAAAATATGTAGACCAAGGTAAAAGTGGAACAAGAGAATTACTTTGGTCCTGGGCACAGAAAAACAAGACCATCGGAGACCTTTTAGAGATTCTCCAGGAGATGGGGCATCATCGAGCTATCCATTTGATTGTGAACCATGGTAAACATTTTTGATTCTTACATGTGGCTCTCGGTCCATTTAATAGGTGATGCAATTTTTAAATGTAAATATTGCCTTTTATTCAAGACATTGACTGGTCATGTTGTATCATTGGATTCCTTACCTGAGGCTTTCTCTAAAGGCTTTTATTACCTTTTTTTTTTTTTTTTTGGTGATATTTTCTTTCCTTATTGCCTAAGTTATACAACACATTCCTTTCTACCACTTGTTCAGTTTTTAAAATTTTTTTACTTAGAAACTATATGTTTTAAAATGTAGAATCAGCTCTCCATCCAAAACTCTGAACCTATCTGAATCATAACCAGAATCACAATATTTGAGTAAAATATACTTTTATAATTAGTTTTATCATATGATTAGAAGTCAAAATATAATTGGGTTCTCCTCCCTGTATTCTGTTTTTTTTGAAGATTTATTTATTCATTTGAGAGAGAGAAAGAGAGAGCACTCACACACACACAAGTATGTGTGAGGTACAAAGGGGGAGAGGGACAGAGAGAGAGGGAAATAGTCCTTGAGCACACTCCCCACAGAACAGGGCCCAGGGCTCCATCCCAGGACCCTGAGACCATGACCTGAGTCAAAACTTAGAGTCAGCAGCTTACCCCACCGAGCCACCCAGGCTTGCCCACCCACCCCACCCCACCCACTGTATTTTAATGCAAATGATACCCGCAGACTTACTCTGGGATGTATCTTTTATCTTTACTGCTGTGTTTATGCCATGGCCTCTAACTCTATCATACTTGTCTGCCATCCATTTCACAGTGGCCTAACCTTTCCCTCATGTCTGTTTCTGATGCTGTGTCTTGCCTTCCATTTAGAGCAACCTGATAAGTAAAGCTCATGAAGCTCTTTCCATTCATCTTTACCAATAAAATAATTTTCTAATGTCACCTGTTCTGTTTATTCCTCTTTAGATTTATTGACTTCAACAAGAGTGATCTTGGGTCTTACCTTACAGACTTTGGGCTCTTAGGCTGAAAATTCTTTTGAATCAGCATCCTTACTCTTTTGGCTTTTTCAACCAGACATATTTTTAGTCCTTGGTCTCATAGAACGATTTGGGTGTTGTTAACTTCCTCTTCTATTTTGGAAGAATTTGTAAAGAACCGATGTTAAATTTTGTTCAAATGTTTGGTAGGATTCACCTGTGCTTTTGTTTGTGGGAAATCATGGATTATTAATTCAATCTCTTTCCTTGCAATACATCCATTCAGATTGTATCTTCTTGAGTTAGTTTTGGCAGTTTGTGACTTTCTAGGAATCTGTCATTTCAATTATCTGATTTTTTACGTACAGGTATTCATCACCTTCTCTTATAATTCTTTTTATTTCTATGAGGTTGGTAGTTGTGTCTCCTCTTTTGTTTTTGGTTTTAGCAGTTTGAATCTCCTTCTTTCTTTCTTGTTTAGTCTATCTAGAGGATTGTCAATTTTGTGATAATTCCAAAGAACCACTTTGGTTGCATTGATTTTCTCTTTTGCTTTTGTTGTCTGTTTCATTTACTTCCACTGTAATCTTAATTCTTTTTTTCCTTCTGCTTCCTTCGGTTTAGCTTACTCTTTCTTTTCTAGTTCCTTAAGGTGAAAATTCAGGTTATTGATTTAAGATTTTTCTTCTTTTTTAAGGTAGACATTTACAGCTATAAATTTCCCTTTAAGCACTGCTTCTACTGCGTCCCATAAGTTTTGGTATGTTTTGTTCTCATTTTCATTTATCTCAAAGTATTTTCTAATTTCCCTTGTGATTTCTTCCTGAACTCATTGGTTGCTTAGGATTTGTTGTTTAATTTTCATGTATTTGTGAATCTCCCAAATTTCCTTCTGTTATGAATTTCTATTTAGGTCCATCGTGGTCAGAGAATATGCTTTGTATGATTTCAATCCTTCCAAATTTATTGAGGCTCATTTTATTGCACAGGATACAGTCTATCCTGGGGCTTGTTCAATGTACAGTTGTGAAATATGTGTATATTCTTCTGGATGGAATGTTCTAGAGAATGTCTGCCAGGTCTATTTGGTTTATAGTTTGCTCAAGAAGTCTGTTATTAACTGATTACATTTTGTTCTCAGTCTTCTAAGCAAAATAATTTTGAAAACACTAGAATACAATCTAAGAAAAACTAGATGAAATAAAATTTTTCTGGTCTAAATAAAAATGTCGATTGTGACAGCGAAATAGTTCAGAGTTTTCATCTTTCGTAGGAAGCTACATAGACTGCCTCAATTCAAACAAAACAAAAGTTAGAGTGTGTATTTGGGAGGGAGTGGTAGGTATTTGTGGTTGAACACACGCATGTGTGCACACACACACACACACGCACACATTTCTAACACCTTAAGGCATAAGATGGGATTAAAAAATAAACTAATGTCGGGAGATAAAATCCCATGACTGTAAAACTTTAAAATATATGGGCAAAAAGCTGATACAGTGTTGCTTTTTCCTTTCCATTTTCTGCTTTATGCTCTAATATATTTAATGATGTCTAACAATAATTTAAGGTAGGTCTTTGTGTGTTAAGTGAACAAAAGCATGTTTGTATCATATTTAATCCTTAGAAAGCTATTCACATATGCATACTTGTTACCATTCAAGGAGAATGAAACTGAGTTTTAGAAATTAACATTACTAGGAAGGTGTTTATTTTCATCGTCTAAGACAGAAAAAAAAAACTGTTTATTAGAGACATAAATTTTTTCTGCATCTAGCTCTCCTTATTTCTCTTTCAGGAGCAGCCTTGAATCCTTCAGAACAGAGGCATCAGGGAGATGGATTTCCAAACATGTTACCCAAGGTAGAGTGTATGTGCATAGATAATGAACCTTGAACTCGGTTGCATGTATAATTGAGCATGGGAAATGAAACTGTCAGGCAGAAAAAAGCCAGAAAAGCCTTAGTTCTCATTACTCTTTGTTTAGTTGGGGATTGAGGAAATTAGAGATTGTGAATGTTTGAAGAGTGAAAATCTTTCTCCTCATGGTGATCTGTCATAGATGAGGCTTGGAACTATTCAGAGCGCCGTGAGCTATGCATTTGTCTTAATTCAGTTTTTAATTTTCCTCTTTTAGTTGGCGTTTTGCATGTTGCTGTTGGTTTTTATTGGAGCAAATAAATTGGCAGTAATCATTTTTTATAGCATTAGAAGTCATTTAAAATTGACTATAACCATGACATTGAGTTTTTGCAGTAGTATGGAAGGCTTAACTGTGTATGGCAATGAATATTATTGGATTAAATAAAGTAACTTTGCTTTCCACTAGCTTTCTTCTAAATTAGATTCTACTCTACTGCGCTGTATAGTCCAGGGGGAGCTTTGGATTTCTGTTAAGTTTCTGTTCTTTCTAGACTTATGAAATGGAATTACTTCAGTATGTATTTCCTCTCTTAGGAAACAGCCCATGTCACAGTGAATAATGTTCTTATTCCTGAAAGTAATGAAAAAGGTAAAAAAAAAAAAATTTTTTTTTTTTTTTTTTTACTTTAAGTCATGTTTTGCTTTAAGTTACTTACAGGGAGAAATAACCAATAAACCTATTGACTATTCATTAATATGCAGGTTTAGGGTAAAGTTTTCATGGATATTGAAATACTTGCAGTTTTGACTGATACAGAACTCTGATGGATGATATATTATGGTGATATTTTAAAAATCCATTGGCCAATGGGGAACATAATGGTGGTCTCTTCCCTTAGAGGGGTTTCATATTTTCTATTAGTGAAATTTGCATTTTTATGTGTCATTGGAAAACATTTAAAAATTATACTGGGTTTAATATAATTTTAGAAATTTCCATAGCCCTTGCAGAGATCTTTAGAGATGCCTGTAGAGCAATGCTGAAGGTCATTATGAAAATCCCGTTATTTTCCTTATCAACTTTATTACTGTATTAGCAGAGAGAATCATTCTGATAAACTTTAATGGCTAGTTAAGGCTCTTTGCCTCCTCTTTTACCACTAGATCTGCATCCATTCTTTGGTTCAGAAGAGAATTAGTAAAGTTGGATAAGGTTTTGCTCCTTTAAGATTTAACAGTAAGATCTAAATCAAACATCAAATGTGGAAATAGAGCCAAAATTGGGCCCGGAAGGATTTAGCTAAGATTTTCCCTTTAGATATGTATTTGATTACCTTTTAAATATTTTCTCCCAATCTCTACTTTAGAGGATTTTTTGAAAAGCTAAAACATCTTCCTAATTTACTCTGAGGAAGTAAGTTAGGAAGAGAGAGGATTTGGCTCATGAAAAATGTTTCCATCAGTCACGCTTGGCGAAAATTGTTTAGTCATAACAAAATTTCCACTTCTATGGTTTTTGGGTTTTTTTCTTCATGGTTTTGGGTTCATAGTGAATCAAAAGCAACCCATTGATCTAATGACAAAGAAACCAAATTTTGGAAAACTTGCCCCAGCTAAGTTCTTTGGGTGACCTCTTTGGAGGGGTGAGAGAATCACAGTGCTATTGTTCAGATATCTAAAAAGCCATTTGCTCTCTGGAATGGTAGGTGCCAGACCCGAGTAAATGGGCAGAGAGCACATGGTGGGCTTCAGTTTTGGTTCCTGGGCCTAGCCCTGCTGGCTCTCTGTTGGGCTCTGATGTATTTCTAGTATGGAAGTCCTGGTTCTTTATCCTGGCAGCATTGATTCTTAAGAAGAGAAAAAGTAACCTCTCTTCTCCCTCCTTTCCTTCCTAAGGAATATTGTTTAAATCCTCCATCAGCTTTCAAGACATCAGTGATGGAACCAAAAATTTCCACAAAGACTTCCTCATTGGAGAAGGGGAGATTTTTGAGGTCTACAGAGCAGAGATCCAAAACCAAACCTATGCCATTAAATTATTTAAACAGGTATGGAAAGAATTACTATCCCAGGATATCCATTCCATTTATTTGCTCATATTTCATACTAGAATGTGTCACTTTTCATCAACATTGAAAGGAGGTATATTTGAAAATAAAGTTTCATAAATGGAAAGAAGATATATGAGCTCAGGTGACTGGAGAAAAGACTGTGAAATGAATGCCTGTCTCACAGGAATGTGGAAGGGAAATTCTTCTCATCCCAGATGTGTCAAAGGAGGGGGACTTTACTGAAAAGCCTTGCAGGACCGTTGGCCATTTGTGCTGGTCTGCTCCGGTTCTCTTGTTCTTTTTAGGACGGGCGGTGTCTGCTCCAGGTAGCTTCCCAGGTTAAGGCACAGGCTGGTATTTATAAACCGTCATGTATTGCAGTTCAGGAGGGCTGGAAGAAGGAGACTTCAGGTAGGAGGACCAAGGCAATGATCAGAGTAGGAACTTAGGAGAAGGCTGAGTGGCCACCGGCAGTAAAGCAGAAAGGGTACTGGGGAGTCAAACTCAGGAGTCAGGAGGAGATAGGGGAGCAAACAGACACCCCAGAGAGCTGCTCTTCATTCTCATTGTTAGTCAATGGTCAGTAAGCCTTTATTAAACTCTTGCTGGGCTGGGTGCTGGGCAGGGAGAGCTAAGGCATAATTCTGCCCTCAGGGAGCTCAGTCTTCTGGGGCAAACAACAGGTCAGGTAAAGACAAGGTGAACCTGCACGGTGAGAAGTAGTTGAGCAGAGATTTGTAAAGAAGGTCATGGGAGCCCAGGAGAGACAGCCAGCCCAGGGTGCACCCAGCACCTGGAAGAGGGGCTGGCCCAGAGGAACTACTCCGTAAACATTTCTGCAACACACACATGGGAAAGTGGGTGAAAGGAAGTGACCTTTCAGCTGGAGTTTGAAAGATGACTAGAGCCTTGGCAGGCAGCGAGGGACGGGAGGTGCTTTCTGGGTGGAAAGATCAGGTGCAGCCGACTGGAGGTGTGCGCGTGGCGGCATACATCTTACGAATAACAGGTCATTCAGTGGAGAAGATCTTGGCATGGGGGGTGGGAACCTTGCGGCAGGCGCTCCTGGAATGACCGGTCAAGTATGTGGGTGGTTTGCTTCTAAGTGGGAGAGTGAAAGGACTACGTATTGTGTTTTTGAAATAAAACTTAGATTACAGGTTAGATGATGGGCTGGAAGTTGGTAGAGGCATTGGAGGAAAGATGACAAGGGCTGGATGGGAGATGAAATGAAGAAAAGAGGGATTTTTAAGATGTGTAATGAAGACACGAATGGGGCTTAAGACAATGTCTTCAACCCTGTAGTCACCTTGGGAGCTTCAACCCTTCAACCCTAGAGTCACCTTGGGAACTTTCTGAAGTGAGCAGCCTCAGGTTAGGACAGAGCATTGGGGACCTGGGGACGGTGGCAGGCATCAGCATTGGTGAAAAGCTCCCCCCATGGTTCAGACGTGCAGCCAGTGTTGAGACCCAGGGCTGGGGAGCCAGGGTAGAGGCAAGGAGAAGGTATGTCTAAGAGCTGAGGTGAAATGGACCAAATCTCATGACCAGTCAGATAGGGCTGGGGAAGTAGGGAGAGGATGGATCTGAGCCATTCCTTCTCTGCAGCTTGGATTATGGGCCCCCCTTTTTCTTTTATTATTAACCTGATTTTTCTAGTTCCCCAAAGTGCATTTTACCCCACTAATTCTATATGGGCATCTCAAGATTCCTGAGGAGATGAATGTTCTAATAAAGGAGTGAAACTATTGGGGCATCTGGGTGGCTCAGTCAGTTGAGGGTCTGACTCTTGATTACAGCTCAGGTCGTGATCTTGGGGTCATGAGTTCAGATCCCTGTGTTGGACATGGAGCCTACTTAAAAAACAAAATTAAAAAGAAAAAAGATATGAAACCATCTACTGGTAAAACCATTCAAGAGGTTACTCTAGAGATGGCCTAACTGAAGCCTCTTTCCTAGGGCCACATGTCCCCACCCCATCTGTATGTTCTTTCAGGGTTGAGCCCCAAGGCCACCTCCCCAAAGGCTCTAGCCGTCTGCTTTCCTCTTCTCTCTGCGGCTGCCACCAACTCACACTCCCTTTTGGGAGGTTTTTGGGTTTTGTTTTTTTTTCTTCAAGGAGTCTGGCTTCAGAATGAAATGTCATTGCCTTTAGATCTGCTTTGCTTCCTGTCCAGAATTCCTGTCCCAGAATTCCTGTCCCACAACGTTCATTTCCTTGATTGCCCTCCAGTATAGTTTTGGTGACCCTCCGACATGCCCACACAGCATCATAGCATTATCTCCTAATATTAATTTCTTCACCCACCTCTCCTAATGAACTTGAAGGTTTTCTTGAAAGAGTCTCACTTATCTTTGTACTCTAGAGCCTCTTACAGGGCCTGACCCATGGAAGTTGCTCAATAAATGTTCATTAGGGTGAATTGAATGAAGCATGTATGTCCTTTTCATGAATTTAGTGGCTAATCTCTAGGTGTAAAGAGACAGGAGCTGACAAAGTTACCAAAGACTGTACAAAGTCCTACACACACATCAGGAAAGATGGGATAATTTAATGAACACTTAGCCACAGAGCATTTGTTTTTAAAGAAATGTGGTTTTGTAAAATTGGGACATTAACTTCAGTAACCTGTCTTCGAGGGACAGAAGTGGGGAAATGTACAAGATGTGTTAGATGGGTGCGTACAGATCACCTGGAGATCCTACAATGCGGATTCTGATTCAGCACACCTGGGCAGGACCTGAGCTTCAGCATTTCTCACCAGCTCCCAGGGAAGCCGATGTTCCTCACACACAGAAGACCAAACTTAGAGCATTAAGAGTGCTAGATTAGCATGAACACAAAAAAACTAACCCCTTCATTTTTCAGATTGAGAAAACAACCACCTCAAGGATGTTAAGTGACAAAAAGTCACAAATATTGAGTGTTGGAAATAGGACCGAGACCCAATCCACCTGGCTCCCGGGACAATGGCTTTTTAAAATGTAAATTCTCATAAAGTGGTCCTGGAAAATGATTTGTTAGCCTAGTTTATTGTTTCTGACTTCCTGGAATAACTTTTGGAAAATAGCTTCCAGAATTCCTGTTGGATTTCTCTCCCTTTCTTCCTGAGAACAGAGCTCTAAAAACCCTGACCTGTCTTAGAAACTTATAGCTGATGGAGCCTAAGAATATTTAACTCTTGCGTGGTAGAAGTTAGGAACCGGAGATGCGGAGACATGGCAGTGACATCAGGTGTAAGCCATCAGGGAAAATGTCCGGTACCGGGAGTAGGTGCTCATACAATAATAATGAATTCATCAATCTGGTCAATAAATACTCATGTGTCAGATACTAGGCTAGCTTCTGAAACTCCTTTGAAGTTATATTTCTGAATGTCTTAGTAAGACCTTTTTCTTTCTTTCTTTCTTTCTTTCTTTCTTTTTTTTTCAAAATTAATACAAAGCTAAATGGAGTTGCCATCTCCAGATGACCCAAACCAGAAATGGCAAATTAGTGAAATCACTTCTAACTGGAATACAGCAACAACAAACTGGATTCTTTGTGAGACCAAGTGGGGAATTTCTGTCACAAAAATAAATAAATAAATAAATAAAATAAAAATCTGATGAAAGCTAGGGATCCTCTCCCCAGAGAAATATTTATATGCATTTACATGAAAAGGGCAGCTAATTTCCAGGAAGGCTATAGGCCCTGGGTTAAGAATCCCAGAAATAGAGAACCTTTCCTTAATTTTTTTTCTCATTTTTCTGTACGATATTTAGGAGAAAAAAATGCAGTGTAAGAAACAATGGAAGAGGTTTTTATCTGAGCTTGAAGTTTTACTACTGTGAGTATATTTTGTCTGGAATTTCTCCGTCTGTGCCTGTTTTTCAGCTTTGTGCATCTTTGATGCTAGAACACCATGTTTGGCATGGTCAGCATGTAATAAATGTGGGTTGGCCGTGAGAACACCGGGTACATTTTTGACATCTGCTTTAGTCTTTTCCTTAGAATACATTTTAAAATAGACCATTCGCGTAATTCACTTGAACATATTTTAACAAGAAACTGTCACAAGGCAGTGGGTGAAATCATGTGTGACTAACGTGGCTCAAGGTCAAGTAACTCCTAGAACATGAGAATTGTATATATTTGACCATTTCCCCCTTCCTTAGAGACATTTTAGTCCAGAAACTGTTTCATCCGTATAACTCTCTGCAGGAAGAGAGTTTAGACAAAGAAATCAAGTGCTTTTGATGTGCATATTATTTTCTGGGAATTCATTCATGAGCCCGGAGTCCTCGGAGACAAACTAAAATGACTTCATTTTCATATTTATTCATATCTGCAGCTGTGCATCTGCTCAGCGAAGGCCCTTAACCCTATAGAGCTCACTCATCACCCTTTATGAAAAGAAAATGTTCTTTTCAGATGTTTTCTAAAGGAATAAGTGAAGTGGGTGGTGGTGGAGGAGACTTTGTGCTAAATCCTTCTTTTATCCCCAGGACCAGAAATCAACTCATTAAAAGTCTGATCATAAAAATTTAATGCGTATCATTTAGTCAACCAAAAACTAAGACCCAAATTGTAATAGCAGAGGGTTTCTATAGTTCAGCTTTATTTATTTGCTAATGAATAAGTCATAAGTTGGACAATTTCAAAATTCCAAAAGCACCAAAGGGTAAACCAAGAACAGATTTTTTTTTTTCCACACTATTATCTTTAACCACCCCACCAATTTCCCCAAGGGCAACAGTTACCCCTTTTCTGTATCTCTTCCCAGAGATACTTTATGCATAAGCATGTATGTATTTTGTTTTCTTATTTTCACACCAGGGGTAGCAAATATATTGTTCACTTTGCTTATTTTAGTATTTCATGGTGTGCTGTACTGTGATTTAATTAACCACTCTCATATTGATGCATTTTTAAGGTTTTTTCTAATCTTTTAATATTAGAAAGTAATGATGCTGCAACAAGAAAAGCTCGTATATGTTATTTTGTACATGTTTGAGTTTATCTAAGTTCCCATAATACAATTGCAGGGTCTAATGGTTATATGCATTGCGTAATACCAAACTGTCCTCCAAAAGACATACCAATTTACATATATAAGGGATCCTGGCTCCCATGTTTTTGGCAACATAGTGTTTATTCTTAACTTTTAATTTTGCCAGTGTGCTCAGGGAAAATGGTTTCTCATTTTTTCTATGGTGTGGTTTAAATTTCTTTTTCTATTATGGGTGAATCTTTTCACATATTAAGACATCTTCCGCGATGCCTGGGTGGCTCAGTTGGTTAAGCAGTCGCCTTCGGTTCTGGTAATGATCCCAGGATTCTGGGATCGAGTCCCACGTCAGGCTTCTTAATCAGCAGGGAGCCTGCTTCTCCCTCTCCCTCTGCCCCTGCTCATGTGCACTCGTTCTCTCTTTCTCTCCCTCTCTCTCTGTCAAATAAATAAATTTTTAAAATCTTAAAAAAAGAGAGAGACCTTCGTTTTCTATGAAATATCTGATACTAATTCTTTGCCCATTTTTTTAAAAAATTAGGTTGTTGGCATTTCTCTTAATGATTTGTAGGAGCATTTTATATATTAGAGAAAATTCACATTATTCTTGTTTTGAGATGCAAATAATTATTTTTTTTACCAGATTGACAACTTGTCTTTGCCTTTTCTAGTGTTTGCTCTGTGGAAATGGTTTTAATGTAGTGAATTTTTAAATTTAAATTCAATTAATTAATATATAATGTAGTATTGGTTTCAGAGTAATGTAGTGAATTTAATCTATATTTTCTTTTATGGATTCTGGATTTTATTTCATATATATATATATATATATTTTTTTTTTTTTAAAGACTCTACCCATTTATTTGACACAGAGAGAGAACAAGAGAGCAGGGGGAGTGGCAAGCAGAGGGAGAGGGAGGCAAAGAGAGAGGGAAAAGCAGGCTCCCCACTGAGCAAGGAGCCTGATCCCAGGACCCCAAGATCATGACCTGAGCCAAAGGCAGACACTTAGACTAAGCCACGCAGGCACCCCAGATTCTGAATTTTATATCACAGTTTGAAAGAACTTCCCCAGTGAAAGATCATAAAATAATTCTGGTAGAATTATTACATGTATACATCTGATCCATTTGGATTTGTTCTGATGAGGTGTTTATGTATGACTTTAGAGAGAATTAACAACTCTATGATGGTGAATATTCTTGGTGTGCTATTATTATTATTTATATTGCTAATATTTATTTAGTTTTAGGCTTTATACCAATTACATTACATGTAGTAATTCTTTAATCCTCACAACAATCCTGTGAAGTAAATACTGCCCTTATCCCTATTTTGGAGATGAGTAAGATGAAGTAGATCCTACCTTTTTTTTTTTTTAATTTTTTTTTTTTTTAAGATTTTATTTATTTATTTGACAGACAGAGATCACAAGTAGGCAGAGAGGCAGGCAGAGAGAGAGAGGTGGAGGCAGGCTCCCTGTGGTGCAGAGAGCCCGATGCGGGGCTCGATCCCAGGACCCTGGGACCACGACCTGAGCTGAAGGCAGAGGCCCAACCCACTGAGCCACCCAGGCGCCCCTAGATCCTACCTTTTTGATCCAACTCATTTCCTAAATCGTCTTCAGTCTCCTTCTCAGGTATTTATTTATGAATAAATCAGGTGTAGCCCTCTCCTTTCAGAGCATGCTGTGTGGTGTGGGGTTAGGAGAGAAGTACATAAGTCAACTGGCAATTTCAGTAAACGAAGGGGTAAGATGGAGACATAGAGGGCGCTGAGGGAGGGGAATATGGTGACCTGGGGGCTGGGCAATAGAATAGGCTTCTTGGAAAAAGTCACATCCAAGCTGAGACCTGAAAGTGAGTTTTTTTAGTTCAATATTAAGGGAATCGCTTAACCCCTGTCCCTTAGACAGAATTGTAAACTCCTTGAGATGTGGCTTCTGATTCCTTTTTGTGCTTCTTTCCCAAGGGGAGAGGAGGAGCTAGTAATTTTTGAGGATCCGGTACTTGGCTAAATATTTAACTTTTCATTTAATTTAATTAAGAAACTTGGGAAGGGGTGTCTTAATTATTGTTTAAGTTGAGGAATGTTCATCTGCTAGGGCTGCCGTCACAAAAGAGACGGGGTGACTTGAACAAAATTTATTTTCTCGCATTTCTGGAGGCTGAAAAGTCCAAGATCAAGGCCGATCTGGTTCTTGGTGAGGATGCTCTCTTGCAGATGTCTGCCCTCTAATTCTGTCCTGACATGGTGGAGAGAGAGGGAGACAGATTCTCCAGTATTTCTTCTTATAAAGGCTGTAATCCCATCATGAAGGGATCCCATCCTAACCCTGACTAGCTCCCCAAAGCCTCTCCTAACACCTTTACATTGGAGGTTAGGGCTTCGATGTTGGAGCTGGGTGGGAGAGGAGAGAAGGGGTGTGGGGGAGAGACATAATTCCGACCACAGCAAAGATATAGGCTCACAGACACTAACTCACTTGGCCAAGTTCACAGCTGATGAAAAGAAGACCAGAGATTCAAACCCAGGTCTGTCTGTCATTCAAGTGTGCCTGCTCTCCCACCCCGTGGGGCCCTGCATCATGTTTCCTCTGCAGCAGACACTCACAAATGTGTGGCAAAATGATTTTAAAGCTTTTGTATCTGCAGACTTTCACATCTATGTAATCTAAAATCCCACCAACTTAAAAGCTTGCGTGAAAGGATGGGTGAGAAGGGTCTGTAGAGGCAAAGCCAGAAATCTATGGCTGCCCCACCTTCCATACCTCACTAACTGGTACAGTGTCCAATTTTCTGCTGGGTTGGTAATATCTAAAAATAAGCAAATGGTCGTTTCTGCTCTGCGAGCAGGAGAGCAGAGCACCTGGCCGCAGCTGTGTCTGTATGAGGTCTGCTATCTGCTTTCCAAAAAGATTTCTGTCTCTTTGAATGATTTTAAGGGGCAGAACTCCCAGATAGTCATACAGATCCATTGTTTCGGCAGCCAAATACACCAGCTGAATTCCTTTTCAGTCCCTTGCTTTTCATTGTATAATGATGATCTGGATTATAGTAGGTGTAGGAATTTTGGGTCACGGACATTTTTTGCCATATTTAAAAGAAAAATATGTCTGTGTTTGTGTATGTACACACACACACACATACACACACACACTTCGTTAAGGAGGGAGGAATAAAAGAAATCTGGAGCTGTGTGTGTGTATGTGTGCATATGTGCGTTTTATAGGAAAGTTTTGCTATTGAAGAAACTAATAATAAGTGTTTATAAATAGAATCTTTAAAAAAAAAAAAAAGCTTTATTTTAATATCCCCGAGCATGCCTGGAACATAGTAGGCATCCAGTAAATACTTAAATTGAACTGAGTTCACGGTATGGGTGAATTTCACATTTTGTATTTCATAGTTGTTACCTGGGTTCTACTAGTTTTCACAGTGATGATACAGGCATTCAAGAAATAGTGTTGAGGGGGGTGGCGCCTGAGTGGCTCAGCTCGGGTCATGGGATCAAGCCCTGTGTCCAGATCCCTGCTCAGTGGGGAGTCTGCTTCTCCCTCTGATCCTGCTCCCTACTTGTGTTCTCTTTATGTCTGTCTCAAATAAATAAATAAAAATCTTAAAAAAAAAATAGACAATCGGAGAAAGATAACTACCATATGATCTCCCTAATATGAGGGAGTAGAGATGCAACATGGGGGGTGAAGGGGGTAGGAGAAGATTTAATGAAACAAGATGGGATTGGGAGGGAGACAAACCATAAGTGACTCTTAATCTCACAAAACAAACTGAGGGTTGCTGGGGGGAGGGGGGTTGGGAAGGGGGGTGGGGTTATGGACATTGGGGAGGGTATGTGCTATGGTGAGTGCTGTGAAGTGTGTAAACCTGGCGATTCACAGACCTGTACCCCTGGGGATAAAAATATATGTTTATAAAAAATTAAAAATTAAAAAAAATAAATAAATAGGGTTTGGGGGCACCTGAGTAGCTCAATTTGTTAAGCATCTGTCTCTGGGGCTCTGTTTAAGTCATGATCTCAGAGTTGTGAGATCGAGCCCCACATCTGACTCCATGCTCAGTGGGGAGTCTGCTTGAGATTCTCTCTCTCCCTCTGCCCCTTTCCCTTCTTGCATGCTCTCTCTCTCTGTCACTTTCGCTCTCTCTCAAATAAATAAATCAAAAAAAAAATAGAGTTATAAAAGAAAGGAGTCTGAAAATGTCTGCTACACTGACAGAACTCTGGCATTTAAAAATCAGTGACATGTTCTTCAACATCAGACTTTATTAATCACATGAATTTTAGATATCTGTACAGCTTTATGAAGACACTGGATGTCACAGCCTTTAGCGGTGTGACTGGTGCCTCGCACAGTATCTGACAGAATGGATGACTAAATGGATGAATGAAAACTGTCTTCTGTACTCTTCTCTTTTGGTGACTTACACAGTGTACCTAAAACAATGAAATAAATAATCTCATTTGTACCATATTTCTTTACTTAATAAATAAGTTACGTTGATAAACAATTTTGATAAACATAATTTAATATCAGATAGTGTCGTCTATTTATTGTAAAGTTCCTAAGACTGCCAAATCTTCAGAAATCATTACTTTCTTAAATTTTCTCTTATATTTGGGTATTTTAGTTATAGTTGCATGGTCCCAATCAATCAGAGTGGCTAGTATTTGTTAGAGCTCTTTAGACCAATGTGGGAAACAAATCTGTGCTGTGTGTCCAATGAGATTAGTTCTCCCTTGGCCAAATTTATGTTTTGCTTTAGACCTATTCCCCATCCCACCTTATCACCCCCAAACCACAGCACTATTCATTTCCTATTTGCATAAACAATCTGATGGATTTGAATATCTTTTCTTTCAAGGTTTCATCATCCGAATATACTGGAGTTGGCTGCCTATTTTACAGAGAGTGAGAAGTTCTGCCTGGTTTATCCATATATGAGAAATGGATCCCTTTTTGACAGATTACAGTGTGTAGTAAGTCATGCCTGTGACTCTCCCTGGCCCTCTGACCCCCTGAAGCCCTGAAGAAGTTGCTAAAATGTCCTGTGGGATCCAGGAGGCCAACACGGATTCATAGGAAGGGATAGCCTCCAGTGGCTTTCCCAAGGAAGTGGAAGACTTTTCCATCCATTAATATTTTACAATTAAAAAAGACTGCCTAAATACCCGAGTTGTGGTGAGTTGTGTAGCACAGAGGCCAAAAGATTTGCTGGGTTCTTACTCCTTAGCGCTTCCATATCTCAAAGGAGTTTACATCAACTACTCTTATTTCTTAGGTAATTTTTATTCGTGTAACTTCACACAAAGTACCATTCAATACAAAGGATAGACATAAAGGTGATACAGACTCCTTAAAGAGAAAGAGGTTGAATACATGCCTTGACTTCTCATGTCCTTGAAAGATGAGTTTAAAAATTCTTTCTGAATAGGTTACATTTCAGTTAGGAGAAGAATAAAAACATTATTCTCGATAACCCACACTATTAGGCCACAAATAATTTTAAGTCTTATTTAATGAACTTTTTTTTTTAAAGTAGGCTTCACACCCAGTGTGGAGCCCAATGTGGGGCTTGAACTCATGACCCTGAGATCAAGACCTGAGCTGAGATCAAGAGTCAGATGCTTAACTGACTGAGCCATGTCGTGCCCCTTATTAGTGAACTTTTAAACATAGTTACTGGCCATATTTTGATTAAGCTAATGTTAAAATTATTGAGTATTTCCATTGGCTATAAAAAGGCCTGGTACCGTTGGCAGCAGAGGAAAATGTATCTTGAATTACAAATAGGTTGTGGGAAACCAAAGTGTTCATTGCCTCGCCTTTTCCCGCCTTATCATCTGCTTTTCTTCTGGCATACTCCTATGTAATGAGGACACACGTTTCACTCCCATACCAACTACTGCTGTCTTTTTAGGGTAACACGGCCCCACTCCCTTGGCACATTCGGATCAGTGTTTTAATCGGAACCTCCAAAGCCATTCAGTACTTGCACAACACGGAGCCGTGCTTGGTCATCTGTGGCAGTGTATCAAGGTAAATTATCCCAGAGATTTAGGTGGCACCCAAAAGCCCCTTTTATCATCACGGTTGAGTCGGACTTCACACTGTTCTCTACCTGTAGTTTCTGTGGTATGTGTATGTGTGTAAGGATTAAGAATTCTCATCTAAGAAGGGTGTCTGGGTGGCTCCGTCAGTTAAGCATCTGACTCGTGGTTTTGGCTTGGGTCATGGTGTTTGGGTGATGGTCTCAGGGTCGTGGGTTA
This sequence comes from Lutra lutra, assembly GCF_902655055.1. Lineage (NCBI taxonomy): Eukaryota > Metazoa > Chordata > Mammalia > Carnivora > Mustelidae > Lutra > Lutra lutra. Next base: position 93,950,920 of record NC_062285.1, read on the forward strand.
GGGTCGTGGGATCAGCCTGTGTAGGGCTCTGCCCTCAGTATGGAGTCTGCTTGGGATTCTCTCTCTCTCTCTCTCTCCCTCTGCCCCTCCCCCACCCACCTCCATGGGTGCGTGCGCAACCTCTCTCTCAAGATAAATAAAATCTTGGGGCGCCTGGGTGGCTCAGTGGGTTAAGCCGCTGCCTTCAGCTCAGGTCATGATCTCGGGGTCCTGGGATCGAGTCCCGCATCGGGCTCTCTGCTCAGCGGGGAGCCTGCTTCCCTCTCTCTCTCTCTCTGCCTGCCTCTCTGTCTACTTGTGGTCTCTCTCTGTCAAATAAATAAATAAATAAAATCTTTCAAAAAAAAAAAAAAAAAAAAGATAAATAAAATCTTAAAAAAAAAATTCTCATCTAAGTATTTACAACCTTACTTTTTTTTAGTGAAGTATAATTGACATATAGTACCCAATTCGTTTCAGGTGTATATTACAGTGATTCACATTTTTTTTATTAATGAAAATTACATCTACCCAATTTTAAAAGCCACATTTATATGGCCAAAGGGAGAGTTTATATTATCTTTGGGAATTATTAATGAACAGCGTAGAATAGACACTATTTGTGTAATTATACCTGACACTAAACTTTGAAATGAACCTTATTACTCTCACTTTTTTCCTTTTAAGTGAGTTTGAAGGAAAGGTTAAGTGACTTAAACAGAGATTCCAAGCAAGATAACAGCAGTAGACAGTAGACAGTAATTAAAATTCTCTGTCCCTGAGTCTCCAGTGTCTTTCTGATTCCACTGAGCCTAAAGCCTCTTAGCTTTACGTATTCATCTGTGACAAGCAAAGCAGCAACTCCCGGTGCTCGTTTTTGAGACACGAGAAAATTAGAAGCAACATCTTCCACCTTTTTTTTTCAAGAGACCTAAAGAATCATTCAGACAGAGAGTAGATACTCTGTAGCAAAATCCCCCTGGTGGATTTTTCCTGTGTGCCCTTCATCTCTAATCTGTCCAAAAGTAGGTAAATACACCGTGACTGAGTAGCAGGGATGACTGAATTTAAAAGGCTTCTGCCTCTTCTGAACCATCTCCCGGTATCTTGAAAAAGCTTTTAGTGTGCTTTTGAGTTGAGCAAAGAGGGACCGATTGCTTACTTCTTTGTTTTTCTGGTAGAATGAACTCTATATCAAAAGACTCTAGATTTTTCCTGAGTCCTGGGTGTGTGCGGAAACCACTTACAGGTGTCTGCTCCCACGGTGCTGGGGTAATTCATTAACTCTGCTGACCCCAGAGAATCAGCACAGAGTGGGTGCTCCCTCAGGAGACCTGGGTCAGAGATGCACAGCAACGGAATCAGGGGTCTGTCCCAAAGGGCTGAGGTGGTCACCCCCAACCAGAAACAACCCACCTACCTCACCACCAACTCAGCCCAGTATTTTACCTGATAAATAAATATCTGGAATATTGCTGTGCATATATTCTTTTGGTTTAAACTTAAAGTAAGCCTAGCTTCTTTTCCATCCCAAGTGGTAACACATTAGTGGTATTAATTTTTCTTTTGTGTGACTGAGCTCATCACATCCTTTCCTGAACATGGAACTTGATGGAAGAGAGGGGTGAAAAGAGATAAGAGTGTCAAGGTTCTGGTCCTTGACAGACGAGGGAGATGGGGAAGGCCACCAATGGGAACAAGAGAGCGTCAGGATGGAGGGCTCCACAGCCAGTCCCTGCCCATGGCCAAGGCTTTCAGCAGCCAGGGATATATCCTGCAGCCTCTTTCTGCAGGGATTAGGTGAGAGCTCAGGCAGTGGTCCTGACACCCATTTTTTCATTGTGGATAGGTGTCTTCAGGCACGTTCCCAGGAAATAGGCTCAGAAAGGAATGACTTGGCCACAGGAGGGTTTTCAAGTGCTCTCAGAAACAACAGGGCTGAGGAAGGGAAGAAGGAAGGCAGAATTGGGCAGTTGGAGAAGCTGAGCTGAGATATGGTGGTAGAATCTGATCAGTCCTGCGTGGGACTGTGACTTGGACTCTGACTTGGGCGAGGTAGCTCCCCTCACCCAAGGGCAGATTCCAGGTAGAGGTTTAGCTGTGCGCCATCAGCAGCCACTTCTCCCTGGCTGGGGTTTGTCTCCCTGGGTCCTGAAGGAGGGATCTGGGCCACACCCCTGCAGCCACTGCCGTCCTGGGAAGAGAGATGACTGCCTCGTGCTCTGCAGAATGGACCCAAATGATTTTTCTTTTTCATCTGCTTCCCTCCCCACCCATCTTCTTCCCATCCTTTCCTCTTATCTCACTATCCCCTAATGTTTCAGAGACATCTGATTTAAGAAACCAACTTTCTGCTTAACGTGATTCTGAGCAAATTGCTTAATTTCTGTAAGCCTCAGTGTTTCTCTCTGCAAAATGCTAATAGAAGACTAACAGCATCTATCTCTTAGGATTAGGTGACATAAACTACATATGGTGCTTGGCAGAGAATGTGCTTATCAAATGGTCAAATGGTGGCTTCTCTTATAATTGGTGGAGATGTGGTAGGAAGCCGGTGGCAAAGGCTAAGAGATATGATGGCCAATCTGTCCTTTTGCTTACCGCTCTTAATCCATTCAGGATGCTATAATCAAAATACTAGAAAGTGGGTGACTTAAACACACTCTTATTGCTCATGGTTCTGAAGGCTGAAGTCCAAGATCATGGCACCAGCTGATTCTGTGTCTTGTGAAGATCCACTTTCTGACTCATAGATGCCCATCTTTCCTCTGTCCTCATAGGGTGGAAGGGGCAAGGGATCTCTCTGGGCCTTCTTTTATAGGGTTACTTATCCCAGTCATGAGGGCTCTGCCCTCTTGACCTACTCCCCTCCTGAAAGTCTCACCTCCACATACCACCCCACTGGGGATTAGGATTTCAGTTTATGAATTTGGAGGGGAACACAAACATTCTATGCATGGCATTCACCTCCATCATCTGCTTACTGTGTTTGGAAAGTAGGACCCACAAACCAAGCTCTGTTTTAAGAAAAACCACTTCTGTGTCAACTTATATTTATTGAACATCTTGAACATCAAGTTTATTTTAGGTTACAAATATTTAGGGAACATCTCGTATTTGGAGAGCCTTGTATTAGACCACGTCAGGTAGATGCTGGTGGTCATGATATTGTCCTTGAAGGTTCCACCTGGTGAGCAGAGGGATAACACCAACACAGAAAATATATGCTACAACACTAGAGAAGCCCAATGCCTGCCTGGTCTGAGAAGGGTCATTCTACTTGCAGAGTTCCAAGCCCAGCCTTTGAGGAGATGGGTCATGGCAGTGGATTGGTTGAAAGAACAAGAGAGAATGTTCCTAGCAGAGGCAATAATTTGTTCAACGGAAAGATCAAGTGAAGAGTGTTTAATGAAAGCCAGAAAAATGGGTTGACTGGAGAGGAAGGGATGAGACTGGAGAAGGAAAGGGCTCCTGGGAGGGCTGAGTAATGTGGGGGGCAGGGGTACAGTGGGGTTGCATGCTAAGCAGGCTGAAGGGACTCTTGAGACGTTTCTGGGACCATAGGTGGGAACAGAAAGATTCTGGAGTCTCTTACGATGTCTCACACTTAGAAGGAGGCTATTTCTTCCTGGCCAGTATCTCAGGTACTTGTCTGGATGTGGTCAACTATAAAATAATTTCAGTAACACTGCTAGACAGAGTGCCCAGCAGTGTTACAGATACAGGCAAACAAAAGAGATCTGGTCAGAGACAGAGAATTTCATGGAGGAGGCAGGATTCAAACTGGATATGCGCTACCAGCATATTTTATGTTTTTTAGGTGGGGAAGGGGCTGCTAAGGGTTGTTGCCTTTCTGGGTTTTCCAAAGGGATCGAGCACCCAGACATAACCATCTATCAATTATGCCTGCTCGGGCATGTGTCAGGGTGTGGCGTTCCGGGGCTGTGGGCATTTTTTTGAGATTATGGTTTCACAGGGCTCATCGGTGTGTCACTGTCTGTTCCAGAGCAAATCGGTCCCTTCTACTGCCAATGAACTCGTGGCCTTTCTGCTGAGCCTGCCAGCGAGAATGTTAATTAGTACCAACTATAACTATAGGTAGACCCTCCCCCTCCCCCTTTCCTTGTGTGCACCTGTTCTCTAGAAACTGGAATGAGATCAACTTCTTTCATTCGGGGCACTGAACATCTGATGGTATCGACATTCAGCCTCCAGCAGTCTTGACCGCATGTGGATTGGTTGACCCAGATTACCCTCCTGATTCTTTCAAATGAACTCTTCACTTTGCTTTTAACTTCGACATCCCTGATTCTTGGTCCCTGTTTGTCCAGGCTAGTGCTTTGAGGAAGGTCTGAGATTCCTATTCTTCTGCCCATGTCAAATACATTTTCTCATTCTTTGGAAGGAAAGGCCACTTCTAGGAGAGTTGTCATTTTATTGCACGGCCTTGATAATTGGCTCGAAAAAAGACACCTCAAAAGGTGTTCGGCGGTGACCTTTTCTAAGACTAAGTCAGGGCTCTGTTTTTGATGGAGTAAGAAAAGGAAGATATCATTACCTTTATTTTCTTTTCTTCATTTGGACCTCAGATTGATAAGTCGCAGGAGAGTTTGCTGTATATCATTTGACATCACTAAATAATGTTTTTAATAGTATGAAATAACATGGAACAATGCATGCAAAGTAAAATTAAGTTTAAAAAGCCAAATTGAACTAGTATACAGTGTACAGTTATGACTTTGCAGAACTACAAATTCATGAATTTTTTAAAAGATTAAGGGGTACCTGGGTGGCTCAGCAGGTTAAGCCACTGGCTCTTTCTCTTGGCTCTCAGGTCTTGATCTCGAGGCCATGAATTCAAACCCTGTGTTGGACTCTGTGCTGGGCGTGGAACCTAGCTTAAAAAAAAAAAAAAAAGATTAAAACATACCACACTATGAATTTAGATGGAGAGACTATGGCTTTTTCACGAATGGTTTGTTTTTTCCTTTTCTATCATGTTTTAAAATTTTTTAATTAAGGATTATGTTCTACTGTTATAATAAAGTAAAACTCCTTGTCTGGAAATGGGTAGGTGACTTCTGCACTTCTTCCCAGAGTTAGGGGGAGGCAGTGAGGTAATGAGTGTGAAACCCAGGGCCGAGCTTAGCAGTAAGCTGTCATTCCTTCCACGTCATGGACACTGTCTCTAAGCATCTCGTCCAGCCTGTCCTTGGACCCTTACACAGCACGTTATTAGTGCTCCATTTGGATGCAGCTCTAACCCTGGAACTTCATTTATTTTGAGCTAAAATCTGTCTTCCTGTGACTTGCCCATCAACTGTTGTTCTGCCACTATGATTATCTGTATATACTCCAAGGAAACACAAGATGAATTTCATTTTACATTTGCTTGGTAATCAAGAGTTTCTTATCTTTTATGAATAGCTGAATAAAAAGGTTTCTTTCAGCCAACTATGGTAAATTGAAAGAGTAGCAAACGGAAAAAGGAGGGTTAGGCTTTAGTCCTGGCTCTGCCATTAAGAAGCTATTTTGAAAAAAAAAAAAAAAAAAAAAGACAAATCTGTTTCATCCCACATTCCATCATTGATGGATTGGTAATGACTTCCCACCTGCAGTGTTGAAAAGGAACCTGGGTGGGTGCATTCTGAACTCAATTAGTGATGTCTGCCAAGGAACCTGGAAGATGCTTTGGCAACATTTGGGCCATCTATTTGCCATAGAGGGAGTGGTGTGGGTCCGCTTATGGTTTCAAATTCTCTTAATGAACAAATTGATCAGATCAACACATGTTTGCTTGATATTGCCTATGGACTCAGCATTATGCTTATGTAAACAACATAAGCTGGTTTCTGAGTAAGTGCCAAATGGTATTGTTGGGGTGGCACAGTGGGAAGTTGGAGAAAGGAACACGACTGAAATTCAGGGTAGCAGAGTGAAAACTTCAGGGAAGAAGTGAATCTTGGGCTGCAAAGAGGATTTGAATGAAAAATAAAATTTCATTTGAATGACTATGAAAATAGGTACCTTGCAGGTGAGGGGAACAGTATAAAGAAAGTCCCCAGACGGACAGTACTTAGCACTGCCTAGGCAGACTGCCTTGGTGAGTGCTAATGGATTCAGGGGGGCTGATCTACTGCAGACAGATTAAGGAACTCGGTGAAGGTCAGCCTGACTTTAGATGTGACATAAAAGCTCATTGAGTAACTTACTCCTCCCAACAGCCCTGAGTTTGGGTATCATTGGTCTTACCTCAGTGTGACAGAGGAGAACGTGGACTTAGAGAGTTTTGTAATTGGCCTCTATCCCATGTCTGCAGATGGGGAAGGAGGTAGGGTTCCAGGTTTGTGTGGGTCCAACAATCATGGTCTTATTAAGCAATTAAGTGTTCTGAGCCAGGATTCCTGGGAGCATGTTGGTTTTCTGGGCAGACGGAGAAACTGGGCAGGAGAAGAAACCATCACGAGTGCAAACTTGGGAAATGTTGACATTGAGTGCCTAGTGAAAATGGCAGTAGGCAGCAGACTTTGAGGGGAGATTAGGCCTGGAGGTCTGTTTTGGGAATCTTCATCTTGTTCAAGCAATGAGAATAACTAGTCTTCTAAGGAGACACTGGGGACATAGCTGTAGAACACCCAAGGAGGAAGCCAAGCCCACATTTCAAAGGTATTTTCAAGAAGTCTGGTGGTTTAGTTAGCCCAAAAATGTCTTAGTAATTTGAACTCTTCAAAGAGAATGTTATAAAAACAAAATTCACTTCCAGATGGTGGAATTTAAGGAGGAAAAGGATTTAAAGAAAAGAATCTTACAGAGTTGAAGTCTCTGTTCTTGGCAAAGTCTCTGTTCTCCGGGAAACGAAGATGTTTTTGACTTACAGAATCACGTAAAAGCATCTGAAAGCAGTAAACCTTCTTGTTATTTCCATCCTATCCCTTAGCCAGCTTAATTGTTTTCACATTTATGAATGATTTTAAAGTGAAATGCGTTTTATCCTCGGCATTTTTCATCCCAGGCATTCATTCCTGTTAATGTTTCCAAAGCCGAGATAATCTCAGTGAACATTTCTAATGTTTCCTCTAAGATCATGTTCTCTGTCTCTATTGCCATGTGTCTCCTGCCAAGTGAAACAGCCTTTCATACAAGGGAGGTGGTTTAGGAAGGAAAGGAGGGGAAAAGCCATATGCTTAAAAATGAATTCTTTAAAAAGGGAAGATGATCAGAGATGTATGGTGGTAGTTAATGCGTGGAGAATTCCCTTTGTGAGGGACTAGAAACACCAAGTGGCTGGGTGGGAGGCCAGAAGCCACAGATAGGCCGGTTCCTACAACCATGACACCCTTGCCTGAGGACCCAAGCTCTGCCTACATTTACCCCCCAGACCTGATGTGTGTGGCCAGGACTCTGCTCAGCTCTGTATTTGGTAGGGATGTAAAACCTGCCAGGAATGCAAAGTCCATTTGTTTGGTTGATTGTTTCATTAATGAGTCTCCTCCCTCTCCTCTCCCCCCACCCCAAAGACGTACTTTTGTTTTTCAGAACCATTTTAGACACAAACAATTGCTTTTCCTCAGATTTCCCTATTTCCCCCGAGTGTCTCCCTTCTTCTAAAATTTCCAGAGAGGTGCACTTTTTTCTCAGGGCTGCCAGCACAATTAAATAGTACATAAATTTATTTATTTATTTATTTATTTATTTAGTACATAAATTTAAATTTGCCCTATTAATTATGTTTGCCATCACTGTCTCTAAACCCCAACATTCACTTATTTATACACATGTGTACAGATGTGCATGCACGCATTTATGCCAAACAATTCTTTTTTCTCTCCACGATCTGAGAGTATCTGGAAATGTTACTTTAGTCAGGTCAGAACTTCTCTGGAACTCTTCTGAAACTCAACAGATGCCCTGACACTAATTCACCCGAGGATCCTCAGTTCTCCAGGGTCACGTGCATCCCTCTGTACTGTGGTGACTTCAGACTGGTGCCTTGAACTTCTAGAGCTACCCAACCAGTTTCCTGGGATTTTAGGGTGGGTGTAGGATGGACAAAGGCCAGCCTACATCCTTCAGAGTATATTTCAGGGCCCTCCCTGTGTAGCAGGCCTTCTGATTATATTTTCTCATTTAATCCTTGCAATAACCCTGAGAGGTGAGCCTTCTCAGATCTTTTATCCAGGAGGAAACTCAGCCTTAGGGAAGTTGTGCTGGTTTGGTTGGAGACAAAATTTCACATTAAAGGCAGGAATATGTGTCACTGGCTGGGCCTTTACATGGAGAGCCTAGGACTCATTAAGTCATCAAAAAACCTTTAATACCACCTTTAATACTGTCTCTGAGTTCTGCCTGGGTTCAATGGAAAAGAAAGAGAAGGTCGTGCAATTGGAGGGGAAAGAAAGGGCTTCAGCTTCGACAGATGTATGGCTTGCTGAAGTGGTAGGGGAGAGGGTGTGTGTGCCCTTTTCCAGTAACCTGTAGGTTCCCTGAGAAGCTGGATCTTGCCTCATCTGGTGAGGGGTATGGTGGTGTCATAATAGCCGTGACAGACAGCAAGATGTCCTATTGCCTCAGGCTGTCACAAAGAGGGCAGTGGGTCCTCTTTATCTCTGGGACCAATTTGTGGGAGTCCAGACTTTTCTGGAGAATTGCCAGGCACTCAGAGACTGGGCTACTTTGTATCAATAACTCCCCCTAAAATCCCTTAAAAATACGTCTTTTTTTTTTTTTAAAGATTTTATTTATTTATTTGACAGAGAGAGATCACAAGTAGACGGAGAGGCAGGCAGAGAGAGAGAGAGGGAAGCAGGCTTCTTGCTGAGCAGAGAGCCCGATGCGGGACTCGATCCCAGGACCCTGAGATCATGACCTGAGCCGAAGGCAGCGGCTTAACCCACTGAGCCACCCAGGCGCCCCAAAAATACGTCTTTTTAAAAGCCAGTTATGTGCTTCCCTGTCAAATGTGTATTTGCACTTCCATTCAAAATCTGCATTAAAATCTAGAGGTATCATCATGCTTTAGATTTTAGGCCCAATGGCTTTGACTAAATCAGGAGAAAAACTAGTGTGCAAAGAAAGCAAATCTTGTAGCCTTTGGGAGGTTCAAGTCCCCAGAAAGAATTGTCCTGGAGACCCCCGGCAATAGAAAGATGAAGTATGTGACTTCCCAGAGGCAAGATACATATTGACTGTCTTGTGTAGGATTTTCCCTGTCTCCTCAGTGTACCACCACTGATCCTTGTCCTAGGAGAATCATCTAGAGAGGTGATGGTCTGTGTTATAGTAAGTAGCTTTATGGGAAAGAATAGAGAAGCAGGTTGTGGAGACACGAAATTGAAGGTGTGGACCATTACCTGTATTTCTCTTCTGCCTCTTTGGTAAGCATGATAGCTAGCAAGCTGCCCTTTTGTTCAATTAATCATAGGGTTATATGATTGCAGTTAGTTTATGTTGTCTTTCTTTTATTAGTCTGTTTTTACCCCATATTATTACTATATTATATATTATATATTACCCCATATTATTATATAATATATAATTATATATAATTATAATTATATGATATTATATATTACCCCCATATTCCATTGACCTGCGTGATAGTTGAAGGCATAGCGTGTTCTATTCAAGGCTGTAGTAAGGGAAAGAATTAGGATGGAACTTACTGTTGAAGGGTCTTTTGCAATTCCTACTTTCTTAAAACAGAACATTCTTCTACCTCAGCTCCTGCTGACTTTTGTTTAGAATGGAGTAAATCACGGCACTCAAAATCCGTGTTGCACACTCAAAAGTGTGCTGGTCTTTTCACCAAATATCATCATTAAAAGTGTAAATGCGGTGCCCTAGGACGATTTCACACTGTTACTGCCGGCCTCTCACTAACCCGAAGTCCTCTGTGGGTGATGTTGTGTCACACATTGTGGTTACCCGTCCCCCCAAAGTCTGTCGAAGCATGAGTCAGTTGCTGACAGCTTCCCACTAGCTTTGCTGAGGGCCAAACAAAGGGATTAGATTACGATTTTGTTTTTGATGCTTGGTTGTTTTTTTTTCCCCTTGTGCTTAGAAAAGACCCATTCTTCAGGAATTCTAAATGTTTTACAAAATCAGCTTTTGCATCCTCATGGGTCTAGCATTTTAAGTTATGATTTTATTATACCTTCTTTAGAGCTGGAGTTGAGGAGGAAGAGGGCGAGATGTTTGACACTGAAACTCTGGCCTTCAGAGCTTTGCTGTCCCTCTGTGCTGAAATCCAGTGTGTGCGTGCAGGGGGAGGGGATGTGTGCAGAAGAGAGCGAGGCTGTCAGTGCGGCAGAAGCTGGGGGACAGAGGATGGGGTCCTGGTAATGGGAGTTAATGAACCTCTCTGCCCATCTCACCTCTTGGCACATGTGGCAAACTCCTAAATTAAATATCCTGGTGCTCTGAAATGATCAAGAGCTCTCCAGAAGCTGCCTCCTTGATCGGAACACTTGAAGTGTACACGTACCTATGGAAGAAGTAATTATGAACTCAATGTCTATTCTTATCTGGAGCTGGGGAGAAGGTAGGGTCTGCCTCTAGGGGGCCCACATCTTCAGAGGTTTGTCAGATCGTCAACACTGTTTTCCAGAAGAGATAGAAGGTGAGTGACCTAGATGTACGTAACCCAGGCTGCCCTTGGGAGCTGCCAGGTTTGCCATATATAGAGAAGAGACAAGGCCAGGAGAAAAATGAGGACTGGGATTGATACAGTTGAGGACTGATCCAAGTCTGGAGGGCTGGACCCTCTCTAACGTTCTCATACATGCCTGGGTCCCACAACAGGTGTGGGTGCTGGGACAGATCATGAGGTGGGCTCTTTGGATTTTGCAATTCTCCTGCCACCCTTAAAGGACAGAGAGTGACATCAAGTTGAGAATGTGTTCTTCTGGATCCCTAAAGGGTCCTGTGGAATGTCTTCATGCTGTCTGTTGGCAGATCAGTTCTAGACAAAGTCCAGGCTAGAAATCTTTTTTTTTTTTTCTTCTTTTTAATATTTTATCCATTCACATGAGAGAGAGAACAAGCAGTGGGAAGAGGCAGAGGGGGAGAGAGAGAGAGAGAGAAGCAGACTCCCCACTGAGCAGAGAGCCTGACACAGGGATGGATCCCAGGAACCAGAGACCATGACCTGAGCCGAAGGCTGATGGCCAGCCAACCGACTGAGCCACTCAGGTGTCCCCAGGCTGGAATTCTTAAAGACCCCAGCTTTGAATCCTTGAAACAGAATTAGGACTCTGAGTACTCTGGATTATTAGAACACCTGCAATTCAGACATGTGAAACTAGATTCTGCCTATCAGCCTACCTGTACAGGGCCAGCAGGGGACTTCTAGAACTTTTGTAAGATGCAGTATTTTTTCAGGATTAAGAATTTCTTGTTCTTTTCCTGTAGCTATTAATACTATTTTTTAAAAAAGATTTATCTATTTATTTTAGAGAGTCAGAGACAGGAGTGGGAGGAGCAGAGGGAGAGGGAGAGAGAATCTCAAGCAGATTCTGCACTGAGTGCGGAGCCCGGGCTCGATCTCAACGACCCTGAGATCACAGCTTGAGCTGAAATCAAGAGTTGGACGCTTCACTGATGGGGCCACCCCGGTGCCCCGCTGTTACCACCTTTTTTTTTTTTTAAAGATTTTATTTAAAAAATAAGCAGAGAACAGAGATCCCTATGTGGGGCTTGATTCCAGGACTCTGGGATCATGACCTGAGCTGAAGGCAGAGGCTTAACCCATTGAGCCACCCTGGTGCCCCATCCACTTTTAATCACAATGTGTAACACTGTAAATATACCACTTGTCGTTTTGGATGGACAGGCCTGGTATTAGAAACTTTGGTTTCCAGCAACAAAAAGCAAACTCTGAAGACCTCCTCAAGCAAAACAGAGAAACAGAAACTTTCTCTTGGCCCACCCACCCCTTTATCAACATCCATCTGCCCTCTTATGATTGGTTACTAATTTTCATCTTCCTTACCATTTATTGGGCATTATTGTATGCTGGGTAGTGGGCTGTTTATATTCAGGTCTGTGAGTCCCCTTGTTCGCCTCATTTCACTAGCAAGGAAAACGACACTGACTCGAATGGGGCAAAGTAAGCCAGCCACAGTCAGGGAGCCAGGGAAGGGCAGAGCTGGGTCTCCCAGCAGGTGTGGGCCGTGTGAAATGCATGGGCTTAGCCTTTCCCATCCCTGCTACGGCAGCCCTTGGAGGGTAAAAGTCAGCTGAGGCTTACTTTACTGTCAGCCATGATGTTAAGTGATTCTTAAGGTTTTTATGGGACAGGTAGCTAAAACTGTCTCTAAACACTTCGCCTTTACCTCTGCAGGTGTTTATCTTCTAAATAAGTCTCAAACACATTGTTGTCTTTACTCCATAGAAAGTCCGTAGAGATGGGACAGTGGACTAGGGTTATCCTTAAGGCAGGAGGATTCCTCACCTCATGGCAGGTTAGTGGCTCTCCGCTGATAGGCTGGGCATTCCGCAGCACAGCTCTGGGCACCTAACAGGTACTTGATTATTAGCTGATTAAAACCCAGTTCATGGGGGCACCTGGGTGGCTCAGTGGTTAAGCCTCTGCCTTCAGCTCAGGTCATGATCTCAGGGTCCTGGGATCGAGTCCCACATCGGGCTCTCTGCTCTGCAGGGAGCCTGCTTCCTCCTCTCTCTCTCTCTCTCTCTCTCTCTCTCTCTCTCTCTGTCTGCTTGCCTCTCTGCCCACTTGTGATCTCTCTATCAAATAAATAAAATCTTAAAAAAAAAAAAAAACCAGTTCATGTCCTCATTGTGTATCAGAAGAGCTCAAGGAAAGCTGCTTTGGTTTAACTTTAGTTTCTCTTGCTAGCAAAGCATCAACTTTACCCAGCATTTCCCTATATGTATCTATAAATTTGAAAAGCTCACTGTTCCTAAGTCAGGTTTCCAGCTTACCTTATGTTTTTAGGATTGATTAATTTATTTGAAAGAGAGAGAGTGAGAGACAGCGTGTGCACAAATGGGGCGAGGAGTAGAGGGAAAAAGAATCCCAAGCAGATGCCCCACTGAGCATGGAGTTCAAGGGGGCTCAATTCCAGGACCCTGAGATCACGACCTGAGCTGAAATCAAGAGTCAGTCGCTCAACTGACGGAGACCCCCAGGCGCCCCAGGTTTTCATTGTAGAGTCTCATATAATACTTGTATTTATACTTTAAGAAAAATGAGGAAATATCCTCTAGTTCATGGAAGACTATGTATGTCTTTGTGTTGTTGGCGTTTGGAATTAACTGAGCTTGTCATTTTGTTTTTCACCAGAATGCCTTTATGTTTTTGTCTTGTTGGTCCTTGATTACAATTTTAGTGCAAACATACTTCTGGATGATCAATTCCAACCGAAACTAACTGATTTTGGCATGGCACACTTCCGATCCCACCTGGAACATCAGAGCTCGACCATAAGCATGACCAGCAGCAGCAGTAAACATCTGTGGTATATGCCTGAAGAGTACATCAGGCAGGGCAAACTTTCCATTAAGACGGACGTCTACAGCTTTGGAATTGTGAGTACCAGCTCCCAGTCAACCGAGGAGGAAAGCTGACGGCCAGGAATGCTCTAAATTCTAAGAATTTTTTTTTAAGGGCTTTCACTTTTAGACCTATTGATTTCCTGTTGCTCTTGTCTTAAATGTTAATGTTATGTAATCATTCAAATAGTAAAACGTAGTCATTGAGTAGAGTGAACGTTATCTATTGTCAAGGTTAATCACTGCAACTGACTCTATGGAGGTGTTTAACATATGTAACTCATTTTATTATATGTTTCCCATAGGTAATAATGGAAGTTCTGACAGGTTGTAAAGTGGTGTTAGATGATCCAAAGCATATCCAGCTGGTGAGAATTGTCTTTATTTCTGTTCCTATCTCCCCGTCATTTTGGGGGTAGAGTTCTGAAAGATAAAGTTGTCTTCTTCTCTTCCTAGAGGGACCTCCTTATGGAATTGATGGAGAAGAGAGGCCTCGATTCATGTCTTTCATTTCTAGATAAGAAAGTGCATCCCTGTCCTCGGAATTTCTCTGCCAAGCTCTTCTCTTTGGCAGGCCAGTGTGCTATCTCGCGGGCAAAGTTAAGACCATCAATGGATGAAGTGCGTACATATGGTTTTATTCAAAACCAAGCCCACAGAACCATAGAAAATCTCAGCTGGATAAATTGTGTCTAAGTGACACAATTTGTGATAAATTCTTTATCAGTGGGGCAAATCCAGCCCCTAACAGAGAATTCTAGCTTCATAGTTTTTGCAAGTCACCAAGTCACAGTATTTGGTACTCTGGCAGAGGTCATTGCTGGGTGAGACCAGGGCACCACAAAAATTTAATGAAAACACTTAAGTGAGTAGTCTGAAGAGAATTTTATTCAACACTCGTTCAGAGATCTGGTCCATTAAAAATGCATTATTATTTCCTCTATTGATTTTTAAAATTTACTCATCAATTTAATCATCCATTCATTGATTTGCTTATTTGTTCAACAAATATTTAGCTAGTGCTTACTTGACATGTGCTGGACTTGGTTCTGGGTGCTGAGGGTACAATAGTAATCAAGAGACAGTTGCTGTCCTCAAACTCACAGTCCAAAGTGAGAGTCAGTTTACTTAACATGGCATTCCAGGATGGAGAGATAAGCATGATTGTAGGTGGAAGCCCAGGTCAATATGGGAGCATAGAGTCGGAACACATACCAAGTCAAGGAAGCCTGTCGACGGAGGTGATGGCTGAGCTCTAGTCTAAAGAACGGTGAATTTAGGCAACAGTAAGGACAGAAAGACATGTTAGTCAGGGAGAATCCAGCTCAGAGATGATGGGTTTTATGCCACTAATACCGCAGGCAGTTCATGGACGTGGGATATGGTGACGGAAAAGCTGGGGTGCTTAAAATGATAGAAAGTTTCAGGTGATAGAGGGACATGAATTCCATTCCGGGATTTGGGGTTTTACCCTGAGTCTATTGTAGAGCTATGAAAGGGTTTTAAACAAGAGGTCAACAGAATCTGAATGTAAGGAGCACTGGCCTGGGAGTCAGAGCTACATTTTGGGCTTAGCACCACCAATAAGAGCTATGAGACCAATGTTGGGCCCAAAAAAAGCTATGAGATGTATAGTAGAAGAAACTTGGAATTAGGAGCCAGATCTGAGGTCAAGCAACAGATCTGCTCCTTACTGGCCAGTGATACTCATTCCCTTTATCTGAGCCTTAGCTTTATTATCTGTGAAATGGGAACAATAATATTGTTTGTGCAAATTAAATGAGGTGATGTGTATGGAAGCACTTTGTAAGTAGTGAGGTTCTCTAAAGGTATTTTTAAAAATTACACGTGTGTGTGAAGAGATGTTACATGTTCTTCCAGACAAGGTCAGCAGTTTTCTCAACTTGGGCTGCACATCCAAATCAACTGAGAAGCTTTTAAAATACAGATTCCTGGGCCCCTATCTTCATATGTTGTTGGTGACGATCTTTAGGTTGGGGCCAAGGGATCTGTTTTTTAAGAAGGCTCCTATAGGTAATTCTGGCATTTGACAACTACAGATTGGGTCCCCTGGACCCTGACCCTTTCCAGTATTCCACATATTAAGGTTGAAGTAAAAAATGTACAGAGACTCACCCCAGGTCACATAGTAGTCAGTGGCAAATCTGAGCCTCACCTCAAGTCTCTTGGTATTTACTTCAGGCGGGTGTCTTATATTTGGCTTTAAGTCTTTTAATTTACTCATTAAACTGAAAGGGTTTAGCTTATTTTTAATACCTTCCCATTCAGAACTCTATAGTTGAACTTAATTCATGAAAATAAGAGAATATTCCGGAATAGGTAGATGGGGAAAAAAGGTAAAAGGAGAGGCTATGGAAGCTTAACGTAGATATTTCTTTGCTTCTTGGTGAATTAGGTGCTAACCACTCTTGAAAGTGCTCAGGCTGGCTTGTATTTTGCCGAGGACCCTCCCACCTCCCTGAAGTCCTTCAGGTGTCCCTCTCCTCTGTTCTTGGAGAACGTACCGAGTATCCCAGTGGAAGATGATGAAAACCAGAATAATCATTCATTGCCTCATGATAAAGGTTTGAGAAAAGATGGAGTGACTCAGAGAGTTCCATTTGAATGTAGCCAGTCTGAGGTGACGTTTCTGGGCTTTGACAGAACGACAGGCAGCAAAAGAAATGAGGATGCTTGCAACAGGCCCAGTTCTTCTTGTCCAGAAAGTTGGTCTCCTGAGCACGCAGCAGCTCTATCCCAGGACCCAAAGACCTATGTTACAGATATGGAACCTTCGGCCGAAGCAGCAGGCCATTCGTACAGGAGCAGGCCCGTGGAGACCAGCAGTTCCTGTGAATTTTCCCACAACGAATGTGAACCATGCAAAAAGGAATCGATTTCACCAGAAGATAAAGAAGGAAGCAAGTATTGCTAAGGCACCTGAGTACAGGTGCCATCTTGGGAAAATATTGTCACCATAAGTCATGCTAAGAGGACCATCAATGCTGAGTTTAGGTGATGGAGATCAACAATCTGGACAATGCTATTCCTTTCTTCCCAATCCCTAGGCTTAAACCTAGGCTAAATTAGAGCCATTCAAAATTACTTCAGATCATGAGCTCTGACTTCAGACGAACAAAACCTACCAAAAGGGGACTGGGTTCTACCGGCTGCTTCATCATCAGCGCTATGAGCCCTCGGATCCTACAGTCTAAGTGGGTTCAGTTCAGTTAGATCCCATTGTCTGGTGTAGCTTGCTTGATAAGGTTGTAGGAAGTGTCTAATTTGTAAATGTTAACAGATGCCTTTTTAAAGAATTACCTTTTGGTTTGTTCTAATTAACTCTTAGTATGTTTTCTGTTCATCCCTGTCAAGCCTGCCTGCCTGAAAATGAGCCAGATTCGCTCTTGCCTATGACATGTTTGCCCGTAGAATGGGGATTCTTGCCCAAGATCTGGATTTCTGTATTTAAATTTTTAGGATAGTTTATCACATATGATATGTTGTTGGCTATTACTACATTTTTTTTATTTTATTTTTTATAAGGCTATTACTACATTTTTTAAAAACAAACTTAGAGACCTATTATATCCTGAGAAGAATGTATGAAATTTTACTCAAGTAATTTTTGTTTCTGAGAAAAATGGCTGGTCACAAGGTCTGCGTCAGCTTTTTGTTTGATCCTCTACCTGCCAACTCTGTGCCTTTTCTCCTCCCGTTTATTGGGTCTCCCCCTATTGAAATCCTACCCAGTCCATCAAGGCCCAGCAGAACTGCCTCCTCCAGGAAGCTTCGCTGATCTCTCCAGCCAGAAGTACACACACTTCATCAGCATTCCCATAGCATGGTTTTGTGTTTCTATTTTATACTTGTTACTTTCTGAATTGTAACAAAGCTGCCTGTGCCACCTTCTCTCTCTTACTAGATTGTAAACTACCTGTACTCATGTCCTATTGTTGCTATAATAAATTTTGACAAATTTAGTGGGTTAAAACAATGTAAGTTGGGGTGCCTGACTGGTTCATTCAGTAGAGCATCTAGCTCCTGACCCCAGGGTCATGAGTTCGAGGCCCACATTGAGTGTAGAGATTACTTAAAAAAAAAAAAAATATATATATATATATATATATATATATATATTATTTTTAAGTAATATATATAAATTATTTTACAGTTTACAGTTTAAAATATATATGTATATATTTTAAAGATGTGTGTGTATATATATATATATACATATACATATACATATACATATATATATATATATATATATATATTAGTTATTTACAGTTCTGGAGGTCAGAAGTCCTTGGCATTCTTTCTGGAGGCTCTAGGGGAGAATTCATTCCTTGCCTTTTCTAGCTTCTAGAGACTATCTGTGTTGTCTTCCTCCATCCTCAAATCCAGCATTGTGACATCTCTGAATCTAGATTTCTCTTTCTTTCTCTCTTTGACCTTTTCTTCATCACCTCTTTCTCTTAGTTTGGCTCTCCTGCCTCTCATAAGGATCCTTGTGATTGTGTTGGGTCCACTCAGATAATCCAAAGAAATCTCTGCTTCTCAAGATCTTTAATTTAATCACATAATTCACAGATTTCTGGGATTAGGACATGGATATCTTGCAAGGCGGGTGGTGGGAGAAGTGGCAGGGGAGAGGGCATTACTCTATTAGATTTCCCGAGTGTGTAGGAGCCAACTCTTCAAGGCCTAGTATGTGAGCCTGTACCGAGCTGTTGTTTCCTTACAAGTGAGGTTGAATTAAATTATCTCTAAGAACCCACATACTAAAAAATTCAGCCATAGTAAACATTGCTGAGTGAAGTGGGGATAAGAACTGTCTTTATGATGATGGATAGAAACATTTCAAGAAAACCATTGCCACGGGGTTAATGGAATTTCCCTGTCTAGAACACTTATAATAAAAGGGTAGACCTGTAGCCTTCTGTGCATCAAAGGAATAGGCTCACACATTTTTTCTTTCCCTTTTTTTTTTTTTTTGTGAGTTATTAGGGTTGGGTTAATCATAGATTGGAGTCCAGATTTAAGAACAAATGATTAAAGAAGGAAGTCATGAGGATTCAGGGTCAAGTGAACAGACCAAGGTCAGAAACATGAAGCTACAATTTGGGAAAAAAGGGCCTCATGGTGAGGTTGAAACACAATAAGCCTTAGTCTGATTGAGTCTGATTGGCGGGCCACATAAAGACCCAGGTAAGCAGTTGGGAGAGGTCATGCTCAGGCTGGTCCTCAGAGACCCTGACTACCCCTTGCTCTCTTCCCCATATGTTCATGGCACCCTTTAACAATGTTCCCAAATTGCCCATGTCCCCAAACCAGCAGGGGCAAAAGGGTTGGACTAGACTTTGGATGATTTCAATTTCTGTGACCTGTCCTAGTTTGGAAACTCTTGATTATCCATGTTAATGAAAGGAAACATAAAAGCCTTTGATGTTTGGCTTTATTTCTGTAAGCCATTACAAGACTGATTTAGCTTATCTTAGAAATATAGTCTGAAAGTCTTTTGGCTGAACTGGGGAATTAGCCTGGGACTGTGTGCAGTTGCCATTAATAACACAAAAGTAGTAATCAAGACAATCAAGGATTGACTTTATGTTAAACTGCTTTTCACTTTGAATATGGGCCTCCCAGAACCTTCCATGAGAGGTCATAAAGGAAGCTGGGGTGAACACAATCCCGCCCATGACTCAGCCCATGTGGAGGCTATTGGAATTATGTTGATCTGAATGTGCTTATTTGACTTAAAGCAGTGTTTCTCAAACTTTAGTGTGCATCCAAATGATGTGGAAGCCTTGTTAAGAACACAGATTGCTGGAGCCTGCCCCGTTTCTGATGCATGAGTTCTGGGGTTAGGAATTGGGCTTTCTGACAAGTTCCCAGCGGCTGCTCGTGCTGCTGTTGTGTATACTCTTGGAGAACCACCACTTGAAAGTGTTCTCGTATCTTTATAAATCAGTAGCTTCTACCTTTCCATTTAGGTGTACGTCTTTTGAGAGAGTAATCATTTTTAAAAATTCTTTTGTATTTAACCTATTACTTAGGATTTTGCTTAATTGGAGGAGGAGCTCTAGAAATATTGTTAATCAGTAATCTTTTTTGATAAGGTCACCTTGCTAAGGTATGACTACTTTGGAAAACTTAAAGAGCAAGTCAGATTGGCTGGCAATAACCTGATCAATGATATGGCAAGCAGATGTCACTATGGCTGGAAATGAAAAGCATCTTCTATTTGAGTGATCTAGTCCTTGATTTGCCTTCTGGTGGGTGTATCAATAAATGTTAGTTGATAGGAATTCAATCTTTCATCCCACTTTGGACAATAAGAAGGTACCCCCGTGGCTTCAGGAGGTGGAGACTCAGGTACATGAAGAAACTGAGAATGAGCTCCCAATGTTCCCTTCGATCAGCAAACATGAATTAATAAGGAATGTCACTCATTTTCATCCTTATAATATACTGTGGGCAATCCCCCAGGCCAATCCCATTTGCTTGTTTTTGTCCCATTTTATAAGGCCCCAAAGCATAGAGAAAAATACTTTGTTGTTTTTGAAAATAGGTATGGGATTTCTGGCACAGTCACTTTTATTGACTTCTTGAGAATTGTTATAATGATCTGTGACTCACGGCATAATGGTGTAGTTTCATGGGGTGGTACATTAGCCCGTGTAAAAACAGCTTTTAGAACCTGAGGTGTGGTGAGGATAAGAAGTGACGGTTATCACGAGTAGCATCTATTAAACATCGGCCAGATCAAGGCACTGTATTGGCTCCTGGGATACACCAAAGAAGGAGGAGAAGGCAACTGGCCCACTCAACAGTTTGGTGACATCTGTCTTTCGAACCACATACCTATGGAACTGAAAGTAAAATGGTGAGGCGGTTACTGTGCACTTTCAAGAGGGGAAGGAAGGCTTTTGGAGAAGCTTACTGGAGAGAGAGACGGAGGAGAAAAAATAGCAAAGGGGGCCCAGGATGCACATCCGGGGATTGGGGGCCCAGTGCTATTGCAGAGTTCTGCACAACACCAACTCTGAGGCTGGAAGGATAGTGAGGGCAGAGGAAGCCGGGTCCAGAGCTTTCTGTGTTTTTTCCTGTTTATCCTTCACAGTCACCCCGGAGGTCCAAATCCCATTTTAGGGCGGAGGAGACTGACTTAGGTTAAGGAACGTGACTGAGGTCCTCCCAGATCTGGAAGAGCCACGATTTGAATGCACATCTGTCTGATTTCACGGCCCACGCTCTTTCTCATACTCCACATGGTACAAAGAAGCCCCCGCAGATTCAAGCTCTGACGAAAAGGGATGGATGTGAAAAGTCATTCGTTGATTCCACAGTGTTCATAAGCACACAAGTCTCGCCAGGTCTTTGGCCTTTTTCACTGTCCTGCTCCTCTATTAAAGTTACCCACATCTATAGTCATTAGATGTGAGCTAAATATACTCACTGATCCAACCATTCATTCATTGAATGAATGTTTATGGACTGCTTCCTTTGTGTCAGGGCTGTTCTGGGAGCTGGGGACACAGTGAAGATCACACCCAACAAAGATCCCTGCCCTCAGGGAGCTTACGTCCCAGTGAATAAATGAATGAATGCGTGAAAGGAAACTATCATGGGAGAGTTTTAATTTTGGTTCTAATGCTCACTGGTGGCTCTCGGAGACCAACCTCACTGAGCTCTGTCAAGGTGTTTTCTGGAATTAGACTCTGGCTTCTTCGCCAGCTCTTTCTAGGGATTCACATAGGTTCCTCCTTATCCTATCGTACAGCTGATGTCTCCATGGTAGCTGGCTGCTTTGCTAATAGTGTGCAGGAGGCACACTCGTGCCTTGTGGCAATCATAACAGACCTGATTCTTCTACTGATGTGGGGTTTCTTCAGGACATTTATTTGGCTTCTAACAGCGTCTTCCACTGCCCTCTTTTAAGGACTCTGAAGTACCTGCATGTACCTCGCCTTCCTATCACCCCATCATGTTAATTGTTGACTTCTCTCTTCTCCACAAAACTGAGACTTCCTTGAAGGCAGGGGCTATATCCTGCTTCTTTTTGTATCTCTAACAACTAGCATGGTACCTGGCACATGATATGGCTCAATTAAGAAGTTGTAAAATGAATGAACCAAACAGTCCTTTAAAACATCTTCAACTCATTGGCATCAAGATATCAAGATGGTCATCTACCTTTCATCCAAAGTGCATCTTTCTCTTTTTTTTTTTTTAAGATTTTATTTATTTATTTGACAGAGAGAGACACACACAGTGAAAGAGGGAACACAAGCAGCAGAATGAGAGAGGGAGAAGCAGGCTTCCCGCTGAGCAGGGAGCCTGATTCGGGGCTTGATCCCAGGACCCTGGGATCATGACCTGAGCTGAAGGCAGTTGCTTAACCAACTGAGCCCCCAGGTGCCCCCAAAGTGCATCTTTCTAATACCCATACTACCAGCATTCATTAGCTTAGATGGTTCCATCCTGCTATTCTCAGATAAAAAGTTATTAATGTCAAATAGTAATGTCTGAGATATCTTGGAAAAGAAGAATTAGACATTGTGTACATTGCTTATAAATTTGCCTCATGGTGGAAAAATTCCCAAACCATTTCTAAGCAATGGTAAACCAATATTTTGACAGAGGATAAACTGGTATTTGTAATAGTTTGTTTCCATCTTTCTGTCATATTATTTATATATATTTGATGGTCTATTGAAATTGACATGCAAGTATTTTCTTGGGAAACATTTTTCCTCCGAAGATCTACATTGCCTACCAAACCTTCACTTCAGAGCCTTCTTATTGATGTCATCTGTCTCATTGAAAACTTTGCGGTTATCTCTATAAATAGCAAGGGAATATTTCCAAAGTTTGTTTTATTGGCTCCTTAATTCTAAAATTTCCTGTAGAGCAACACTGATTGCAATGGAGGGTAAGCAGGTGGAAAGAGCCACTTGTGGGAGATTCAAACTCAGTCAACACTGAGGTGTCTAATAGTGTGGTAGATGCATTCATCACTTATGCTTTGAATGCCTACTATAAGGCATTACTATAAGTTCTGTTACTATAAGATCAAGGAAAATGATATTTTTTTAAAAAATGACTCTTCTCCGGTGTCACACCAATATTGGAATGAGGATGCAAACTGAAAACTTTTTATTCAAATTCAGGAAAATATCTGCTCTGAAAAGGGGTGACTTAAAAGTTAAAGGTATCCCCCATTTGAAAATAAAAATAGCAATAAATATGTGTTTATTATTTCATTTGTTTTAATTATATCCTCCCAGGTTGGCAAATATTAAAGTAATTGACAAGAATATGAGCAAAGGGGCATTCTTGTTCATTCTTGGCAGGAGTGAAAATTGATACAACTTTTCTAGAAGACAATATTTATCAAATTTGACAATATGTATCAAAACTTTAAATGATACACTTTTACCCAGCAGTTTGTTTAGACTTTATCCTAATGAATAAAAATTGCACAAGTATGTAAATATGAGGGTAAAGAACTACTTTATGATGTTTACAATACTAAAACTTGGGGGGAGCACCTGGGTGGCACAGTCGGTTAAGCATCTGACTCCTGATTTTGGCTGTAGTCATGATCTCAGGGCTGTGAGTTCGATCCCTGTGTCAAGCACCACGCTCAGTGTGGAGTCTGCTTGAGATTCTCTCTCCCTCTCCCTTTGCCCCTCCTTCTTGTTTTCTCTCTCTCAAATAAATAAATACATCTTAAAACAACAACAGCAAACTTTGGAAACAGCCTAAATATCCTTTAGTAGAAAAATGGGTTAAATAAATTCTAGCGCATATATACCATTGAGTCATATATGACTGTCATTAAAAATTATTTAGATCTTGTTTATTGCTATGGAAATTTGTTCTTGAAATATTATTGAATGAAAAAGCAGGCTATGGTATAATATGTTCAATATGGGCCCATTTATAATACTGGATATTTAAAAATAGTATGTTTCATGCAGAGATCTTTGCCAAAAATGATGTCTTTTTCCAGGCTATGGTATTTGGTTGAGCCTTAGTTTCTTTAGACTTTTACGTATATGAAATTTTTGTAGTGAGCATGTATCGTTTTTGTTACCAGAAAATAATAAAGCCATTTTTATGTTGGAAAAAATATTCTATACATTTCTACATTTGCCCGGCTCTTTGCTTCGTCCCGCCCCTGGTAACAACTGGCAACGACCAGTAATCTTATATTCCATTGCCCTTTATTATTTCTCTCTTCCAACCCTGGTGGCCGAAGCCCCCAAGTAGATCTGTCTGCTATCCCCTGAATAACAGGTTTTGAGAGGACTTAGAGAAAAGCAATGTGAGATGCAAAATCCAGTCCAGCCGAAATACAGAAGAGTGGAGAACAGGTCACAGCGCACAGCTGAGAATGCTTTAAAATTAATATTAGTTGATTTTGGTAAAATCTTTAAAAATTACCCTTAAGCTCTATAGTTACAAATCAGTACTTCAAGGAATAGCCTACAGTTCAATTAAAAAAAATTTTTTTTTAAAGATTTATTTGACAGAGAGATCACAAGCAGGCAGAGAGGCAGGCAGAGGCAGAGAGAGGAGGAAGCAGGCTCCCTGCTGAGCAGAAAGCCTGATGCGGGGCTCGATCCCAGTACTCTGAGATCATGACCTGAGCCGAAGGCAGCGGCTTAACCCACTGAGCCACCCAGGCGCCCCTAAAAAAATTTTTTTTAAAAGGTCTTTGGAGAAATAGATTTTTAACCATCAAGTATCAATTCTTCAGACTTGTGTCCCACTATCCCTTTTTAGCCTACGTAAAACTTTTAACTTGATAAATTTAGTAGGCTCGGGGCTGTAGTTATCAGTTGAACATAAAACTTGCCACCGTGCAGAGAGCATGTGACGAAATACCGCGTTTTTCTCCAGCAGGTAGAGTTGGAACGTATGTAACAAGGCTAATGGGGCCCACAATACATTAATTATCCAGGGAAATAGCAAAGTGGACTCCAGGGTAAAATACCAATTCTAGTGAGTTTTATCTGGAAGGACTGTTTTGTGGGCACAAGTTACAGAGGATGTAAACATGATAAAAAAACGCTTCCGAGACAAATCCCGGCTAAAAGATAAGTTAGTGCTGGCTTCTTAAGAGCATAACACAGCCATGAATTTTGTTCTCTTGGAACCAGATAAATGTGTCGCTGCTATTTTTGTGCCTGGAAGAGAAACACCAGGTAATACCATGGTACCATCACTGCAAAGATTTCAGCAAAAGAGAAGTTAAGGAGGGGCACCTGGGTAGCTTGGTCAGTTAAGCATCTGACTCTTGATTTTGGCTCAGGTCTTGACCTAAGGTGGCGAGATGGGGCCAGGCATCAGGCTCCATGCTGGACGTGGAGCCTGCTTGAGAGTTTCTCTCTTCCTCACCCTCGGCCCCTCCTCCTTCTCATGCACATGCATTCTCTCTCTCTCTCTCTTAAAAAAAAAGAGAGAGTGAGAGAGAGGGACATTAGGGAATCTAATACATAAACATAGTGTGAAGCAAAATCATTCCAACAGCACACTTGGGAGAAGCAGGCATAACTTCTGGTACTCTTCTTTATCCGATTATTCACTGATGATAATTTCATGTCCTCCTGAAAGTGTATTGGCTAATTATAGTGTACTTGCTGGACAATTAAACATTGGATCTTGTGATATTTCTTCTTATTTTATGTTTGTAGCATGGGATTTTTTTTTCAGGAATTTTTTTTTTAAGTGCTGCAGTGGCTTTAGCCAAAGGCAAATATTAAACTGTAACCTTTATTATTTTTATTTCATGTACCCTGGAGGAAAAATGTAAGATTCCGGTCTGCCTACAGAGCCAAGTATGCGTGTTTATATTAGGTCACCGCCAGCATCTCTAAGGCGATTGCCTGAGACAGGAGGCAGAGCGATCTATGACATTTTCATTATGCATTTGTCTAGCGGATTGAAGAGGGGGAAATAATTCATGTGTCTACTGGTATCCCATCTCGGCTATGAAAAGGTATTTCCCTAGGGGTGCCTGGGGGCTCATTCTGTTAAGCCTCCAGCTCTTGATCAGGTCATGATCTCAGAATCCTGGGATGGAGCCCTGTGTCTGGCTCCCTGCTCAGCCTGG
Source organism: Lutra lutra (assembly GCF_902655055.1). Lineage (NCBI taxonomy): Eukaryota > Metazoa > Chordata > Mammalia > Carnivora > Mustelidae > Lutra > Lutra lutra. Next base: position 93,976,541 of record NC_062285.1, read on the forward strand.
AGTCCCCTTGAGGCTTTCTCTCCCTCTCTCTCTGCCCCTCCCGCCACTCATACTCTTTCACGATCTGAAACAAACAAACAAATAAATAAAAGGCATGTCTCTAATGAAAAAATTATCGTATTTTAGAAACTGTAGTCTGACATGTCCTCATCTGTCTCCCTATGTCATATCCCAGCATCATCAGTCCTGTGTCAATGCCATTTGAGCGAACCACGTAGTGTCTTTGCATCACAGTTAAATGATCTTATCAATCCCAGCAAAACTACACCTCCACTCTACTTCTGCCACTATTTCCAGGGCACACCCTGGACCCCAATTCTTACCCGAGGCTGCTACACATCAGATATCGTAGGACGTTGTCTTGGACTTGATGAAGACATCAAGTCTGACTTCTCCAGTTTTTCCCGGCCTGTCAATGACCACCCTTTTCCTCGCCATCTGTTCCATGTTTCTCTTTGCATAGGTTGAGCCATGGGTTCATCTCTATCAGAGTTTATCCTTATGGAGAAATGGAAACCCTAGTAGTTGTTTCAAATGGATGGAATTTAATATTGGGAATATCAAAGGGTTGGAAAGGCTAGAAGAGAGAGAGGGGGAAAAAAAGGAAAATGCAAAGTTATCCAGAGATTAATAACTATGGGAAGCCATCCATTGTCACGGTTCTGAGTGGAGGAGAAAGAAAAGGTGTGACTAAGAGCCATGATCACTGTTCTGCTAAGGCTGCAGTGCACTTGCTGCTGGTGCTTCTGAAACACACTGCCACGGAGGAAAGCAGGAACGTGGACCACCGTGGACCACCGCCTGTGCAACTCCTACATGACTGCCCGGGGTGTGATAAGAAGCAGAGGAAGAAAGAGCTTCTCCCGTTCTTCTACGTTCCATAGGGAGGAGCCAGCTGTCAGGGGGCACCCAGGATGCGGTTTTCTCTAAACTACAAAGGAAAGCAGAGAGGGCAAGAACAGACAAATCCTGCGCTCTGGTTATTCAGCATTTATTCTCACCTTTCTACTTCAGACTTAAACTTCCAGTAACAGTAACAAATATTCCTCAACTAACTGAGGATGCTGTCACTCTTTCAAAAGGGGAGACACAGGATCTCATCAGTCATGATCTCTGTCTCCAGGTGATTTTAATTTATCTTCTGCCTAAATTTTCTAAGAATAAAGGTAACCATCATCAACACTTCTTATATACTGCAAGAGAAGAGAGAGGGAAAATCAGTAATTGGTGAATGTACCCGGATACACACAAAGCAAAGGAAACCTGCATGGCTACTCTAGTCTTTGTTTCTGTAATTTGTCACAGGCTGCAATGTCACTCTCCTTCCAGGTTCCCTGTGCCCTGGGCCAGCACGTTTGTTGTGTAGGGCCCCCTCCCGGACAGCGTGCACCAAACCTTCATTCCTAAAGGGTGTGAGTCATCCGCGGTCTTTATGAGCGCTAGACCGCACACTAGCTTTCATCACTGGATGTGGAACTGTTAGTAGGCAGGGTTCCCTGGATGCCAGTCGTAAGCCTTCCTGTCCTCCCTGTGCTCACCAGTCTGATTTCCCTCCTCAAGAGCTACAATCAATCCCCAGAACCGGTATAATAACCTGCGTCTTTCTTCTTGGCTCAGTGGCGTGCAGAGCCCAAAAGGGAAGTCTCGACCTTCAGGCTTGTAAAACCACTATGCCTACATGGGACCACTTCTCACTTCAGATCTGAGAGTTTTAAATTAGCAGAGCTCATGGGACAGCTGGCTGGCTCAGTTGGTGGAGCATATGACTCTTGAGCTCAGGGTTGTGAGTTTGAGTCCCATATTGGGGGTAGAGTAAGTCCATACGTACAAACATAAATACATAAATAGACGAATAAGCAGAGCTCAGAAATGACAAGATGAGAAGCTGAAAAAAAATATATGAGTGGGTGTTTCTATTTTTCTCAGCACCCTTGTCATTGAATAATGGGAAACATTTTAAATCATCAATAGCTCTCTCAAAATTTATCATACCAAATCAAATATAATACTTTAAGAATTATATGTAAAAAGAATATTCATTTATTCTGTTAATTTGGGTCTATTTCTGTTACTTTAGTGTCAGCTGGTGCTAAGCGTGCATCCCAGTGTGTGTTAAAGCCATCACTTCATACCAGCTCTCATAGAGCTTGTGGGTCTACCAAGGCCTTGACATCTTTTTCATGTAAATTGCTGATAGCATGTATCTCCATCTTTCCCTTATGCAATGGATTGTCACAAAATAAAACACTGAGCTTATTATATTTTTAGTGTCCTAACACTGTCCAACTATTTTTCGATGACTTCATATGGTTGTCTTGTGTGTTTTGAGTCACTGATCCAGCATTTTGAGGTAGCCCCTGTCTGACTCCGTTTCTTATCACTCAGCCTATTGTTTGGCAACCGAAGCCACACTAACCTTCCTGTGTGCCAACCTTTTTCCCACCTCAGGACTTCTGCACTTGCTGTTCCCTTGCCTGGAACTCTCTTTCCCCAGAATTTCTCTCTCTGCCATTACTCCCCCTCCCCTTTGACAATGTGTCAGTTTCCTTCAATTCATTTGTCAGTGCATGACACTATATTATACACTTAGTTGTTTATTGTCAGTCTTCTTCCCCAGAATATAAGCCCCACAAAACTAAGGCTGTTGACATGTTCACCACTAGATCCCCAGCACTTAGAAAATTTCTGGAAACATAATACGTGTTCAATAAACACTTTTAGAATGGTGGAATTAGCTAGTTCTTCAAATTTTTAATTCAGTCATCCCAACAATTAGCTCATTTTTTTCAGGCTTGCATTATTGGGCTGTTGATGAAGTTATCTTCTCCATTCACAAAATTGTTGATTAAAAAGTGCTCTACAGGATAAAGTCAACTTTGGAACCATGAGGCACTTCACCAAGTATCCTCTTCCAGGTTAATGTCTTTCCAATAATTAAAAAATCTTTAGGAGGGGTGCCTGGAAGTAGGAGGCCCCTGAAAGGGCCACCTTGTACAACCAGACTAGTTCTTAGTGTTTTTTTCCTGATGAAAGGTATTATTTTCCAGAAGCTTAAAAGTAATCTTGAAGACATTATTCTTTTTAAGTTTTTATTTAAATTCTAGTCAGTTAACATGCAGTGTAATACTAGTTTCATGTGTACAATGTAGTGATTCAACACTTACATACAATATGGGGTGCTCATCACAAGCATACTCTTTAAACCCCATCATCTATTTCCCCCATCCCTCCACCCACCTCCCCTATGGAAAACATCAGTTTGTTCTCTATAGTTAAGGGTCTGTTTCTTGGTTTGTCTCTCTTTTTCCCCCTATGATCATTTGTTTTGTTTCTTAAATTCCACACAAGAGTGAAATCATCTAATATTTCTCTTTCTCTGATTGACTTATTTCACTTAGCATTATGCCCTCTAGCTCGAGCCATGTCATTGTAAATGGCAAGATTTCATTCTTTTTTATGGCTCAGTAATATTCCACTGTACATTGATGCACACCACATCTTCTTTATGCATGCTTCGATTGATGGACACCTGAGCTCTTTCCCTAACTTGGCTCTTGTAGATGCTGCTGCTATAAACATCAGGGTGGATGTATCATTTCAAATTAGTATTTTTATACTCTTTGTATATTTTGTATCTTTGTATTTTTGTATATTGTATCTTTGTATAAAAATACTCTTAGTATTTTTATAACTAGTAGTACAGGGACATGTGGCTAGCTCAGTTGGTGGAGCATGTGACTTTTGATCTAGGGTTGTAAGTTCAAGTTCCGTGTTGGGTGTAGAGAGTACTTAAAAATAAAATCTTAAAAACAAGGGAGAAGTCAAGATGGCGGAGAAGTAGCAGGCTGAGACTACTTCAGGTAGCGGGAGATCAGCTAGATAGCTTATCTAAAGATTGCAAACACCTACAAATCCAATGGGAGATCGAAGAGAAGAAGAACAGCAACTCTAGGAACAGAAAATCAACCACTTTCTGAAAGGTAGGACTGGCGGAGAAGTGAATCCAAAGCAATGGGAAGATAGACCGCGGGGGGAGGGGCCGGCTCCCGGCAAGCCGCGGAGCAACGGAGCACAAAATCAGGACTTTTAAAAGTCTGTTCTGCTGAGGGACATCGCTCCAGAGGCTTAACCAGGGTGAAGCCCACGCGGGGTCAGCGTGGCCTCAGGTCCCGCAGGGTCACAGAAGGATCGGGGGTGTCTGAGTGTCGCAGAGCTTACAGGTAGTAGAACGGGGAAGCCGGCTACAGAGACAGAGGCAAGGAGTGAGCTCTAAGCTCGGGGTTACCTTGAACCGGTCGCAGGCTTGGTCAGCTCGGAGCGCGGCCAGAGGCCAGGGTGACGGGAGTAATTGGGTGCTGTTCTCTGAGGGCGCACTGAGGAGTGGGGCCCCGGGCTCTCGGCTCCTCCGGGCCGGAGACCGGGAGGCTGCCATCTTCATTCCCATCCTCTGGAACTCTACGAAAGCGCTCAGGGAACAAAAGCTCCCGAAAGCAAACCCGAGCGGATTACTCAGCCCGGCCCCTGGTAAGGGCGGTGCAACTCTGCCTGGGGCAAAGACACTTGAGAATCACTACAACAGGCCCCTCCCCCAGAAGATCAACAAGAAACCCAGCCAGGACCAGTTCACCTACCAAGGAGTGCAGTTTCAATACCAAGGAGAGCAGCGGAATTCCAGAGGAGGAGCAAGCAAAGCACGGAACTCATGGCTTTCTCCCCATGATTCTTTAGCCTTGCAGTTAATTTAATTTTTTTTCTTTTCTTTTTCAATTTTTTTTCTTCTTCTGCTAAATTTTTTTAACTTTTACCCTTTTCTTTTTTAACGTTTTTTAACTAGTTTATCTAATATATATATATATATATATATATATATATATTTTTTTTTTTCCTTTTTATATTTTTTCTTTATTGGCTTTCTTTTTCTAAAGTTTCTTTTTTTTTTTTCTTTCTGAACCTTTTTTTATCCCCTTTCTCCCCCCCTCACGATTTGGGATCTCTTTTGATTTGGCTAAAGCATATTTTCCTGGGGTTGTTGCCACCCTTTTAGTATTTTACTTGCTCCTTTATATACTCTTATCTGGACAAAATGACAAGGCGGAAAAATTCACCACAAAAAAAAAGAACAAGAGGGGGCACCTGGGTGGCTCAGTGGGTTAAGCCTCTGCCTTCGGCTCAGGTCATGATCCCAGGGTCCTGGGATCGAGCCCTGCATCGGGCTCTCTGCTCAGCAGGAAGCCTGCTTCCCCTCCTCTCTCTCTCTCTCTGCCTGCTACTCTGCCTACTTGTGACCTCTCTCTCTGTCGAATAAATAAATAAAATATTAAAAAAAAAAAAAGAACAAGAGGCAGTACCAAAGGCTAGGGACCTAATCAATTACAGACTTTGGTAATATGTCAGATCTAGAGTTCAGAATGACGATTCTCAAGGTTCTAGCCGGGCTCGAAAAAGGCATGGAAGATATTAGAGAAACCCTCTCGGGAGATATAAAAGCCCTTTCTGGAGAAATAAAAGAACTAAAATCTAACCAAGTTGAAATCAAAAAAGCTATTAATGAGGTGCAATCAAAAATGGAGGCTCTCACTGCTAGGATAAATGAGGCAGAAGAGAGAATTAGCGATATAGAAGAGCAAATGACAGAGAATAAAGAAGCTGAGCAAAAGAGGGACAAACAGCTACTGGACCACGAGGGGAAAATTCAAGAGATAAGTGACACCATAAGACGAAACAACATTAGAATAATTGGGATTCCAGAAGAAGAGGAAACAGAGAGGGGAGCAGAAGGTATATTGGAGAGAATTATTGGAGAGAATTTCCCCAATATGGCAAAGGGAACAAGCATCAAAATCCAGGAGGTTCAGAGAACCCCCCTCAAAATCAATAAGAATAGGTCCACACCCCGTCACCTAATAGTAAAATTTACAAGTCTTAGTGACAAAGAGAAAATCCTGAAAGCAGCCCGGGAAAAGAAGTCTGTAACGTACAATGGTAAAAATATTAGATTGGCAGCAGACTTATCCACAGAGACCTGGCAGGCCAGAAAGAGCTGGCATGATATATTCAGAGTACTAAATGAGAAAAACATGCAGCCAAGAATACTATATCCAGCTAGGCTATCATTGAAAATAGAAGGAGAGATTAAAAGCTTCCAGGACAAACAAAAACTGAAAGAATTTGCAAATACCAAACCAGCTCTACAGGAAATATTGAAAGGGGTCCTCTAAGCAAAGAGAGACCCTCAAAGTAGTAGATCAGAAAGAAACAGAGACAATATACAATAACAGTCACCTTACAGGCAATACAATGGCACTAAATTCATATCTCTCAATACTTACCCTGAATGTGAATGGGCTAAATGCCCCAATCAAAAGACACAGGGTATCAGAATGGATAAAAAAACAAAACCCATCTATATGTTGCCTACAAGAAACTCATTTTAAACCCAAAGACACCTCCAGATTTTAAGTGAGGGGGTGGAAAAGAATTTACCATGCTAACGGACATCAGAAGAAAGCAGGAGTGGCAATCCTTATATCAGATCGATTAGATTTTAAGCCAAAGACTATAATAAGAGATGAGGAAGGACACTATATCATACTCAAAGGATCTGTCCAACAAGAAGATCTAACAATTTTAAATATCTATGCCCCTAATGTGGGAGCAGCCAACTATATAAACCAATTAATAATAAAATCAAAGAAACACATTGACAATAATACAATAATAGTAGGGGACTTTAACACTCCCCTCACTGAAAGGGACAGATCATCCAGGCAAAAGATCAACAAGGAAATAAAGGCCTTAAATGACACACTGGACCAGATGGACATCACAGATATATTCAGAACATTTCATCCCAAAGCAACAGAATACACATTCTTCTCTAGTGCACATGGAACATTCTCCAGAATAGATCACATTCTTGGTCCTAAATCAGGTCTCAACCGTTATCAAAAGATTGGAATCATTCCCTGCATATTTTCAGACCACAATGCTCTGAAGCTAGAACTCAATCACAAGAGGAAATTTGGAAAGAACCCAAATACATGGAGACTAAACGGCATCCTTCTAAAGAATGAATGGGTCAACCAGGAAATTGAAGAAGAATTGAAAAAATTCATGGAAACAAATGATAATGAAAACACAACGGTTCCAAATCTGTGGGACACAACAAAGGCAGTCCTGAGAGGAAAATATATAGCGGTACAAGCCTCTCTCAAGAAACAAGAAAGGTCTCAGGTACACAACCTAACCCTACACCTAAAGGAGCTGGAGAAAGAACAAGAAAGAAACCCTAAACCCAGCAGGAGAAGAGAAATCATAAAGATCAGAGCAGAAATCAATGAAATAGAAACCAAAAAAACAATAGAACAAATCAACGAAACTAGGAGCTGGTTCTTTGAAAGAATTAATAAGATCGATAAACCCCTGGCCAGACTTATCAAAAAGAAAAGAGAAAGGACCCAAATAAATAAAATCATGAATGAAAGAGGAGAGATCAAAACTAACACCAAAGAAATACAGAGAATTATAAGAACATACTATGAGCAACTCTATGCCAACAAATTTGACAATCTGGAAGAAATGGATGCTTTCCTAGAGACATATAAACTACCACAACTGAACCAGGAAGAAATAGAAAGCCTGAACAGACCCATAACCAGTAAGGAGATTGAAACAGTCATCAAAAATCTCCAAACAAACAAAAGCCCGGGGCCAGACAGCTTCCCAGGGGAATTCTACCAAACATTTAAAGAAGAACTAATTCCTATTCTCCTGAAACTGTTCCAAAAGATAGAAATGGAAGGAAAACTTCCACACTCATTTTATGAGGCCAGCATCACCTTGATCCCAAAACGAGACAAGGATCCCATCAAAAAAGAGAACTACAGACCAATATCCTTGAGGAACACAGATGCAAAAATTCTCACTAAAATACTAGCCAATAGGATTCAACAGTACATTAAAAGGATTATTCACCACGACCAAGTGGGATTTATTCCAGGGCTGCAAGGTTGGTTCAACATCCGCAAATCAATCAATGTGATACAACACATTAATAAAAGAAAGAACAAGAACCATATGATACTCTCCATAGATGCTGAAAAAGCATTTGACAAAGTACAGCATCCCTTCCTGATCAAAACTCTTCAAAGTGTAGGGATAGAGGGCACATACCTCAATATTATCAAAGCCATCTATGAAAAACCCACCACAAATATCATTCTCAATGGAGAAAAACTGAAAGCTTTTCCTCTAAGGTCAGGAACACGGCAGGGATGTCCATTATCACCACTGCTATTCAACATAGTACTAGAAGTCCTAGCCTCAGCAATCAGACAACAAAAGGAAATTAAAGGCATCCAAATTGGCAAAGAAGAAGTCAAACTATCACTCTTTGCAGATGATATGATACTATATGTGGAAAACCCAAAAGACTCCACTCCAAAACTGCTAGAACTTGTACAGGAATTCAGTAAAGTGTCAGGATATAAAATCAATGCACAGAAATCAGTTGCATTTCTCTACACCAACAACAAGACAGAAGAAAGAGAAATTAAGGAGTCCATCCCATTTACAATTGCACCCAAAACTATAAGATACCTAGGAATAAACCTAACCAAAGAGACTAAGAATCTATACTCAGAAAACTATAAAGTACTCATGAAAGAAATTGAGGAAGACACAAAGAAATGGAGAAATGTTCCATGCTCCTGGATTGGAAGAATAAATATTGTGAAAATGTCTATGCTACCTAAAGCAATCTACACATTTAATGCAATTCCTATCAAAGTACCATCCATTTTTTTTCAAAGAAATGGAACAAATAATCCTAAAATTTATATGGAACCAGAAAAGACCTCGAATAGCCAAAGGAATATTGAAAAAGAAAGCCAAAGTTGGTGGCATCACAATTCCAGACTTCAAGCTCTATTACAAAGCTGTCATCATCAAGACAGCAGGGTACTGGCACAAAAACAGACACATAGATCTATGGAACAGAATAGAGAGTCCAGAAATAGACCCTCAACTCTACGGTCAACTAATCTTCGACAAAACAGGAAAGAATGTCCAATGGAAAAAAGACAGCCTCTTCAATAAATGGTGTTGGGAAAATTGGACAGCCACATACAGAAAAATGAAATTGGATCATTTCCTTACACCACACACGAAAATAGACTCAAGATGGATGAAGGATCTCAATGTGAGAAAGGAATCCATCAAAATCCTTGAGGAGAACACAGGCAGCAACCTCTTCGACCTCAGCCGCAGCAACATCTTCCTAGGAACATCGCCAAAGGCAAGGGAAGCAAGGGCAAAAATGAACTATTGGGATTTTATCAAGATCAAAAGCTTTTGCACAGCAAAGGAAACAGTGAACAAAACCAAAAGACAACTGACAGAATGGGAGAAGATATTTGCAAACGACATATCAGATAAAGGGTTAGTGTCCAAAATCTATAAAGAACTTAGCAAACTCAACACCCAAAGAACAAATAATCCAATCAAGAAATGGGCAGAGGACATGAACAGACATTTCTGCAAAGAAGACATCCAGATGGCCAACAGACACATGAAAAAGTGCTCCACGTCACTCAGCATCAGGGAAATACAAATCAAAACCACCATGAGATATCACCTCACACCAGTCAGAATGGCTAAAATTAACAAGTCAGGAAATGACAGATGCTGGCGAGGATGCGGAGAAAGGGGAACCCTCCTACACTGTTGGTGGGAATGCAAGCTGGTGCAACCACTCTGGAAAACAGCATAGAGGTTCCTCAAAATGTTGAAAATAGAACTACCCTATGACCCAGCAATTGCACTGCTGGGTATTTACCCTAAAGATACAAATGTAGTGATCCGAAGGGGCACGTGCACCCAAATGTTTATAGCAGCAATGTCTCCAATAGCCAAATTATGGAAAGAACCTAGATGTCCATCAACAGACGAATGGATAAAGAAGATGTGGTATATATACACAATGGAATACTATGCAGCCATCAAAAGAAATGAAATCTTGCCATTTGCGACGACATGGATGGAACTAGAGGGTATCACGCTTAGTGAAATAAGTCAATCGGAGAAAGACAACTATCATATGATCTCCCTGATATGAGGGAGAGGAGATGCAACATGGGGGGCTAAGGGGGTAGGAGAAGAGTAAATGAAACAAGATGGGATTGGGAGGGAGACAAACCATAAGTGACTCTTAATCTCACAAAACAAACTGAGGGTCGATCGGGGGAGGGGGGTTGGGGGGCTGGGATTATGGACATTGGGGAGGGTATGTGCTATGGAGAGTGCTGTGAAGTGTGTAAACCTGGCAATTCACAGACCTGTACCCCTGGGGATAAAAATATATTATATGTTTATAAAAAACAAAATTTAAAAAAAATCTTAAAAACTAACTAACTAAATAAATAAATAAATAAAAATAAAACTTAGCGCAATTGCTGGATCATAAGATGATTCTATTTTTTTTTAAAGATTCTATTTATTTATTTGACACAGAGAGAGAGAGAGAGCACAAGCAGGCAGAGAGGCAGGCAGAGGCAGAGAGAGAGGCAGGCTCCCCACTGAGCAAGGAGCCCGATGCGGGACTTGATCCCAGGACCCTGAGATCATGACCTGAGCTGAAGGCAGTGGCTTGACCCACTGAGCCACCCAGGCACCCCGATGATTCTATTTTTAACTTTTTAAGGAAACTCCATACTGTTTTCCAGAACGGTTGCACCAGTTTGCATTCCCACCAATAGTGTAAGAGTGTAAGAGGGTTCCCCTTTCTCCACATCCCACTTTGAGATGTTATCGACATCTATGAATCAATCCTATGGAAATAATCATAGAGGTGCAAAAATTATTGTTTTAAGGATGTACATTTCTACATTGTTTACAATAGCAAATAGCTGAAATCATCTAAATGTCCAACAATCAGAAATTTTAGTTAAAAAATAAAGTTCGGCTAAATGTAGTCCTTGACATAATGTTATACAAGAATGTCTGTCTTAACCATAAGAGACTCTTAATCTCAGGAAACAAACTGAGGGTTGCCAGGGGGAAGGGGGTAGGAAGAGGTTGGTTGGGTTATGGACATTGGGGAGGGTATGTGCTATGGTGAATGCTGTGAAGTGTGTAAGCCTGATGATTCACAGACCTGTACCTCTGGGGCAAATAATACATTATATGTTAATTAAAAAAAAAAGTTTAAAAAAAAGATAATATATGAGGAAAAAAAAGAATGTCTGTCTTACATTGTTACTAACAATGTCTGTGTTACATTGTTAGTAAGTGATTAATAAACACTGTGTAAAACAGGATGCTTCATTTTGCAAAAAGGAAGTGTATGGACACATAGTTGTAGAAAAAGGACTAGAAAAAATTAACAAAGATATCTAAAAATAAGTGGGTGTTATGATTATAGTGATGCCACCTTTCTTTTCTGCTTATCTATATTTTAAATTTTCTCTACAATGAACATGTATTTTAAAATAATTGTCATTATTTGAATAGTTTTAAAATTACTTTTGTAGTCTTCTTTGATGGGGTTTAAATAAAAAATAAAAAATCATATGCAACAATATGTCCATATTTTCATGATGCAGCTTTCTGTGTAAGAAACTGCTTTTATTTTATTTCATGTGTTATTAACATCCTGCAGTGATATTTCAGTACAGAAGCTCTTTAAACTTATTAATCGCTTGTATTTCTATCCGTAAAAATGCAAACAAGGCTTTTTTGTTGTCGTCCTCTGGGAGAGACTAATGTAAGAGCGAGGATAATGACTCAACCGAATATACAAGGGGCTAAGTTTAATTTGTTAGAGTGCTACAGTGATGTGATAACAATTGCGATTTCGTTTCCAGCATGGAAGAGTAGGCTGCATAATCAAGTTTACTTATTGCATGGACTGGAACGGACACCACAAGAGAGCAAGGGCAGATCAGTATGAAACGTTTTCCCACTGGCCAGTCAGTAACACCATGATTGTATATGAAGGGCAGCAGCCGTTGGATGGAGGAACGTGAATATTTCATTATAATTCAGTTCAATTTTAATTTAATTTCTAAATTATGGGAATTGAAAACCAGCATAATGAAAAGTAATGAAATGTAAAGTCCTCCGTCCTCTGGTACGTATTCTCTTCACACTCCAATCTCTGTACGCTTCTCTTCTCACCAAAGTTTATGTGCTCACTGCTGACCTCCCTCCCAGATGTTTCTCCTCTCTTCAGTGGGATGCTCATTTGTTTGCAAAGAAACTTTTCTTCATCCTCAACCCACTCAAGGGCATTTTACACCTTCTTTATTATCTTAACCAAACCTGGTTCTCACCAAGAGCCCTGCTTTGCTTCCTTTACAATCTGTCCAGCGAAGGATGCTCATTCTGCTAGGAACCTCTAGGTCCGGGTTGGGGGAGGGGGTCCGAACCTTCCAGCTCCACACTGTTGCTCCTGCACGACGCATCTCCCTGGCTTGTCCGGGTGTGTCCGGTGCCGTCACCCAGGGTCCACGCACAGAAGTACCTGGGGCTCAGTGCTCACGAGCACGGAGACCGGCCAGAGGGGGCCAGCTGGAGCCGCTGCCCTGGTGTGTTGGCACCAGGTGCCCTGGTGTGTTGGCTATCTAGAAACTTGTTATGGGCTGAATTGTGTCCCCCCAAATTCATATGTTGAAGACCTCACACTTAGTACCTCAGAATGTGAATGTATTTGAACATAGGGTCTTTAAAGAGGTAATAAAGGTTACTGAGGTCACCAGGGAGAGCCTTAATCCAATATGGCTGGCATCCTAATACTAAGAAGAGGTGAGGACACAGACAGCACAGAGGAAAGAGCTGGTAAAGACAGAGAAATAAGCTGGCTGTCTACAAGCCGAGGAGGGAGGCCTCAGATGAAACCAAGTCTGCACACGGGACATCTTGAGCCAGGACTTCCAGCCTCCAGAGAAGCGAGGAAATACACTTCTGTTGTTGAAGCCACCCAGTCCCCGGTTCTGTGTTCCAGCAGTGTTAGCAAACTAAGAGAACAATTTTATGTTTTAATTTGTGTTTAGTTTGTAAGTGAAGTCTGATGGAACGGTACTCAAGGGGCGTGGAGCCATATTTCACGTGGGGTCCCACCTCCCACCGTGTCACCACCTTCCCTGGTCAGATTCTTGGTTGCTGTACTCCCTCTTCCCCACCCCCAGCAATCTCAGTAATGCCCAGTCTGCCCCTTCCCGTCCCCTCCCTGGGTCATGTCAGCAGAGCAAGTCCACCTGTGTCCCATCATTGCTCCTGGTCCCTGGTTGAGGACTACATACAGGCACCAGTAGGCTTAAGGTTGGGGGAACATTCTCTTTGACATACATAGGGAAGGCCCAAAAGCACAATCTCTGTTCCAGGAAGGCAGTTGGCAAGGGTGAGCATGTTGCCCAACCCTGATCCAGGCCCCAAGTAGGTCCTGGGACAGGGATTGCTATTAGTTCATGGCTGTCCCTCTGCTCTGGCCTGGGGTGGCAGAACTGGGAAGTCAGTGGGCCACACACTGAGTCTGCATGTGAGGGTCTGCATTCACTCTCCAAGTATCCCCGTGTCCAAGGAACCATGACACAAAATTGTAAATAAAAACACCATGACAGGTTAAGAGACCGCAGGGGCAAAGAGAGAGTTTTTTATATTTTAGTAATTTTAACAGCATTATATTCAAGTGAAAGCCTTCACAGATTCATTTTTTAAAGATGTATTTATTTATTTTAGGGGGTGATGGAGCTCGGAAGCAGGGGGAGGGACAGAAACAGAGAGAGAGAGAGAACCTCAAGCAGACACCCCACTGAGTGAGGAGCTCCAGGCGGAACTCGATCTCGTGACCCTGAGATCATGACCTGGGCCAAAATCAAGAGTCAGATGCTTAACTGCCTGAGCCACCCAGGAGCCCCCACATTTTCATTTTCTACTGGGCCCTACAAATTATAGAGCCAGCTCTGCCCAGCCCCATACATTAAAGGTACCACTTTTAGAGCTTAAACAACCCAGCTTTCAGTATCCCTGTTTCTGTGCTTACCATTTACTCCCTTTGCTTCTATCTTCATCTCTGCTCCTGGCCTTCGTGGGGTGGTAATGCCTTATTAGTGTGTCAGAGCCAGCTACATCTCGCTCTGTCTCCCCGACCTTCGAATCCAGTCTAGGAGAGCAACTCACTCTGGTGGCCACCCTTGTCTTCATTAGCCAGCTGCCCCACCTCTTGACCTCACATTGCAATTTGGTGTACGTGCTATGGCGGAGAAGAGTGATGTTGACTTTATAGGTTTGCCATAAGGCTCAATAAAATAATATATAAGATGGGCTTACCACGGGGCCTGGCACATAGGCCTTCTCCCTAGAAGGCTAGCATTTCCCCCTTGGCTCATGACCTCCAATTCTTCGTTCCCACTCTTTTCCTCACACCAAAGTGGCCTCCAAAACTAAGATCTTCGCTTTCAATTTTCCTCTTTCATGTCAGTCTAGTCACAATACCTCTCACCATCCCCAGGGTTCATTTTTTTTTCTTCTTTTTTTTATTTTTTAAAGATTTTATTTATTTATTTGAGAGAGTGAGAGAGCACAAATGGGAAAAGTGGTAGAGGGAGAGGCAGGTTTCCTGCTGAGCAGGTAACCCCATGGGGGACTCTGTCCAAGGTGGGGATCAACCCCAGGATCTTGGGATCATGACCTCAGCTGAAGGCACAGGCTGGCTGTGCTTAACTGAGCTACCCAGGAACCTCTCCCCTCCCCCATTTTTTTTTCTCATGTTGGTAGTATTCTCATCTTTTTCTGCCATATCTGATCTGCAAAATGTGTGCCCTGTACAAATTTATCTGCTTCCCCTCTCCTTGTCTGTGGTCTGCTATCTATGCTTTGGGACCCAAGCCCAGCTCTGCAGGCCTGGGCCAACACACCAGGGCAGCGGCTCCAGCCGGCCCCCTCTGGCCGGTCTCCGTGCTCGTGAGAAGGCTTCTCTTCCGGCTTCTTGTCCTTTCCTATCTGACTCTGAGCCACTGTCCCTGATTTCTACATCAGAGGGGAAAAGAAAACAAAAAAACAGGCATTGAACTTGACACTTTCTTTCCTCCTCTGCCTAAGGATAGATGCACATGTGGTGGGGTCCACCTTCCTTCCCTCTCTTCCAGCATCTTCTTGCCCGTGTTCCTCTATGCTCTGGATCCCCCTTTTCTCCCAAGCTCGGTCAGTCATTCTTTCTACTTTACCTTCAACCTTTTGTCTCCTATGTTTGCTTCTTCTCCATGCAGAAACTGAATTATATCCTCTTCAATATTTATGGGGGAAACGCCTCTATTCTCCTCAGCCAGGCTCTTGATAAAGCAGACCGCACTGGCTTGCTCCCCTCCCCCACTTCCAGCACGTTCCTCAGTTCCCCTCATAGACAGTTGTCCTCCATGCCACCATTTCTCTCTGTGAGACCATCAGTGGGTTCCTAGGTGCCAATCTGTGACCAACATTCAGGCTTGTTTTCTCTGCAGTGTCTGACATTGTTGAATTCTACTTCCTTCTGGAAAAGAATTCTGGAATTCTCATTTCTTTAGGTGCTCGCTCTCTTTCTCTCTTTCTGCTTTCTTTACCTTCTCCTTTTGCTCCTTCTCTGCCATTCCCTCAGACAGTGCTTCTATATTCCCCTCTTCTCTTTTCCCCTAGCAAGCCTCCCTTGATGAATTCATTTGCTCTGGTGGCTATGTCAGCCCTCTCATTTCTGAGGACCCTGGTAGTGCTTGGGGACAGGCCCTCCAGACTAGCTTAGCACAGTGGCTATACAGTTGATCTGTCACACTGCTGACCAGCTGAATGGACTTGGGGCAAATCATTAACCTATGCAATTTTCACTTGTCCTCCCTGGTACAGTGAGACTAATAATATACAGCTTATGGGTTTATTGTGGGGATTAAAATAATACACATAAAGCCCAGCTCCTGGCATATATTAATGACTTAATAGATCATAATGACCCTGATGCTGCTAATGGCAATGATCTTTAAAAGTTGCAGGGACTCGAGTTGAGGGAAATTGGAAGGGGAGGTGAACCATGAGAGACTATGGACTCTGAAAAACGATCTGAGAATTTTGAAGGGGTGGGGGGTGGGAGGTTGGGGGCACCAGGTGGTGGGTATTGTAGAGGGCACGGATTGCATGGAGCACTGGGTGTGGTGCAAAAATAATGAATACTGTTTTGCTGAAAAAATAAAAATTAAAAAAAAAAAAAAACAAAAAAACAAAAGTTGCAGGGACTCGAGCCCTGATGGGTCTTTGTAAGATCTCACCTACACGTATTAACCTGCCATCTGCTAGTGGTAGTAATTGCAGAATCTGGGTTTGGCCGCTGGCCCCGGCTTCCGTCCACACTCATAGCATTTCCAAGTGTTGCATGGTCTCTGCTTCTCTCCTGTATAGCCCACTTCCCTTTTCTGTCTTTACTTCCTGACTTCAATAATCTTCTATTCTAGCTGACCTGATCTTCCCGAGATCTGCAAACTTAAAGAAACCCATTTTTAAACAGTCTCCCATGTCTAGGTAAGGCCCAGTAACATTCTCCATGTGTCTTCCTGCAGGATTTGTTATAAAACTGTTAAGAGCCAGCAAAGACAGCATGAGGGACACTACACAATAGGATGAAGACAGGTCCTTGCCTACTTTTCCACCTTCTCCAGTCTCCCGTAAGGGCGCATGCACCAAATGAAGCTGCTGACAATTTCTAGAAGGTACCAGGCTGTTCCAGCTTCTCTGTTCCAAACAGCTCGTCTCTGTCGCTACCCTCCTCTGGGTACCCACCCCTGACCATCTCTCCCCACGCCCCTTGCCAAATTTGCTACTTCCACCAACTCCTGCAGCTCTGATCAGCTTTTTTTTTTTTTTTTTTTAATAAAGGGTTGTCTCTCAGCCATACTGAACTTCGCTTTTGTCATGTCTTTGTCTCCAGAGCCCAGCACAAGGCCTGGCACACCGACCTTTAGCCCCTCTCCAGAGGGCCAAGAGGGAAATACAAAGCCCTAGAGAAGTGCTTCACCAGAATTCCACTAGGGGTCACTTTCTTTCCATTTTCGGAAGAAACGGAGCTGGCACTTAGTAAATCAATTCTTTATGAAAAATTTAGCTCTGTGTTTAATTTTTAAAGTCATTTATTGTTTATTTAATGGAAACTGAAATTCTGCCGTGTCGTACAAGCCTCGGAGCACTATACAATCTGCAGCTCTTCCTGATTTTATGGATAATGTCAAAATTCATGTTTGGGCAAACAGCAAAATTGAACGTGGCATTTAATTTTGCATATGAAGAATTCAGATCTCTGAATTTATATGAGAGTTTCTTCCATATTTTTTAGGTTAATATCTTTAGATAGGGATATTAGTATTTCATTAGTTCCTTTCAAATATGTTTATAGTTTATCCTGAAGACCTAATCTTTTAAAGCTTTATTTCTTTATTCATCTCAGTTGCAAAATTAATGGTGTATTCCTACCGATCATCTTGATGCCTGGCTTGCAGTGGGCACTGTAATTTGTATCATTATCATTATTATCTCTACGAGAAGTGGCCACACAGAATGAGAAACCTGTCTTCTAGGGAGAGTCAGGGAAGACTGCCTTGAGGAGGTTATACTTGTACAAGGATCTGGAGCAAGAAAGAGCCCAACATTTGGACGAACTACCCAAAATTCAGTGTGGCTGAAGCTTAGGATGAAAGAGGGCAGTGGTGGGAGAGAAGATAAACTCAGGGGTTACCTGAGTGATCTCAGTTGACTGGCACCAGCCAGCTCAGAAAGAAGCCTGTAATCATGTTTCATCTGCTGAGCAATGAGAAACCATTAATGGCATTCATTCTAGGATGACTCTGATTGTGTTGTGGAAAATGGATCAGAGAAGCATAAGAAGGGAGTCAGCAAGACCTTCTAGGAGGCTGTTCACAAAGACATACTGGTGGCTTGGACTGGGGTGGTCCAGAGAAGCGGACACTGGAAGCTTATTCTTGGAAGGTAAAATTTATACAACTTCATGAGAAATTGCAGGGGTAGGAAGGGTGGAGAAAGCCAGGATATGAGGTGGCCTCTAGGATGCTAGTCTGGGTGATCGGGTGGAAGAGAGTAACATTCAAGGAAGGCCAGGTGTGATACAGCGGTCATGACACCGCTGCTTGACCCCAGCAGCTGATACCCATCACCCATTTCTCTGCTCATTTGGTGCATCATATCTCTTTCAGCTGGAATACAAGTAAACTGTAGGAGTCTATGGAATATATAGACTGTCAGAGCGGTACAAGGTCTCACAGATTAGCAACAATGTCATTTTTTAAAAAAGATTTTATTTATCTACTTATTTGTGAGAGACACAGAGTGAGGGGGTGGGGGTGGGTGGGGAGGAGTGGAGGGAGAGGGACAAGCAGACTCCATGCTGAGCACGAAGCCCAGTGCAGGGCTCGATCCCACAACCCTAAGATCATGACCTGAGCTGATGCCAAAACACTCAACCGACTGAGCCCCCCACAAGACCCAGCAACAGCCTTGTTTTATATGAGCTTGAAGAATCACAGAATTCATCAGGCCTCTGTGGTCCTCCTATACACATAAAACGTATCAGGTCCCTATGCTGTGTAACTCTAGGAAATATAGTGAACATCCAAGTATCTCTAGTTATTTCTAGGAGGATGTTTACATGGCCTCTTGTCGTCTAGAACCACCAATGCTCCATCCTTTCTTTAATCCCCCCTGACTGCCTCTTCCTCGGCTCCCCTTCATGTTCTGGCTCTCTCTGAATCCCTTCACTCTAAGTTGGCTATAAAGCTTCAGACATTTATTCCTAGGACCTATGAACCCAGCACTGTTGTCTGTAACTTGCTTTATGAAAGTAGGATTACGAAGCCAATTACGGAACTTTAGACTCAGATATCAGACTGTCCCTTATTCCTTGGCCCGGCCAGCTGCCATACTTCTAGGCATGCTCTCATTTACAACAGGTGTCTTCACCTGGCTCCTCTCCTCCCTATCTTCTAGGACCCCAATCCCTTGTCTCCAGTCCCATTCCTAAATCAAGGATCATCCAAAGAAGTCCTCTAAGGACAAAACCCTTTTCCCTTTTATCTACAGCAGTTTGATCCGTTTTATTTACTTGTGTTAAATTTTTCTCATCCTTGTTAGACTCTGGGTCCTGGCTTTGCGTGGCCAAGAGTTTCTCCAAAGCTTTTATCTCTAGTTGAACTCTGCTGCACTTTAGTCATGATTTCCTTCCTTCTGTCTGTACTCTATTTTTGTTTTTAAAGATTTTGTTTATTTGACAGAGAGAGAGCCAGAGAGGGAATACAAGTAGGGGGAGTGGGAGAGGGAGAAGCAGGCTTCACGCTGAACAGGGAGCCCGACCCGGGACTGGATCCCAAAACCCTGGGATCATGACCTGGGCCAAAGGCAGACCCTTAATGACTGAGCCACCCAGGCGCCCCTGTCTGTACTTGATTTTAATGAGGAAGCAGAAGCCCCCCAAATCAAAGTGCATAGCTTGTGAGTGATAGGTATTTGGGCAGAACATCTCTTTCTGAGACATCTGACCTTGAATCCAGTGTGCTTTCTGTACAGATCTCTCGTCTTCTAGCCAGGGACTTCCTTGAGGGTGGGTAATTGCTAGCTAGCTCAGCACAGTGCCTGGAAGGAAGGAAGATCATGCTCCATGAATGTTTGCTGAATGGACATGCTTTGTCCCGGTTCCCTCAGAATTCTTTAAACCCCGGCTCCCAGCCTTTCCGGTGCCAGTGACCAGCTGTGACCATTAGAGGGCAGCAGAGGTACAAAAGCACTCCGCAGGGGACGGCGGAAGTCCCTCAGAAACCTACAGAACCTAACGTCAGGGAACACAAAGTGCAGGGCTGTCAGGGTTAGGTAAACCAAAACCAAAACCAAAACCAAGAAATAGGAAACTCTGGGAATGCTTAATTGGAAAATTGGGAGATTTTCATTGCAAAAAAAAAAAAAGAAGAAAATTTTCATTGCTTATCTGAAAGTCGAATGATCCTGGTGTCCTGTATTTTACCAGGCAACTCTAACAAGTGCCATTGCACATGAACCTCACGTTCAAGAGGTGGCTTTGGTCCCTCTCAAGAACCCGTGGGAAGGAATTTAATGGGGAAGGTGTATGGTGAGCTTACAGAAACCAACTCTGGGCGCTCTCGTCACACAGGGGATTAACTAACGTGTTAGCTTAGCCCAGACTGGATTCTGCCCTGCAGAGAAAACTGTAAGGGGACCTGGAGCAATCAGGATGACACATCCTTCCTCTGTCTCTTCCTGCAGGAGACGAACCAGTGCAAAAAGATGGCAATGGCTGAAAGAAGATGGGCAACATCTCTACATGCGGGCTTGGATTGAGCAACCATTGCTGAACTCCACGCAGTGACAGCTGTACTTCGTGTTCACCCTCCTCCTTGATCTTGGCCTCTTTCAACTCACATGACAACCAATTCTCTTATTCCAGAATCTGCCATTTTCCACATAGTTTTCCTAGGACACCACCTTTCCCCAAGGTTCTTTTTCTTTTTAGAGACCTCATAATTGAAATTATGCTTCTTAAATGTACCTTTCTCTAATTAAGCAGAGACATCCATTCTTAAGCCAACTGACAAACATAAACATTGAGTACGTTGAGACACATTTGTTTCAATACATATTGATGGAGGGCCTACTAGGTAGGAGAAAGACTTCACTACGAAGAAACTTGTAAATAAAACATGTGAAACCAGAAGGGAACCCCTCTCCCCTGTAAGAAGTGATTGATCCAGGTAGGAGAGAACGGCTGGTTCCTTTACAAATCACTGTTCTCATAGTCCTATGAATTTACTTTTGGAAGTAACTTCAGAGTAAGAAAATTTATGATTATGTTATAATTGATCTGTGGAATTAGGGAAGTTATCAGTACAGGCTTCTTTTTTTTTTTTTTTAAGATTTTATTTATTTACTTGAGAGAGAGAGAGAACAAGACAAAGAGAGAGCAAGAGCAGGGAGCAGAAGGAGAGGGAGAAGCAGACTCCCTGCCAAGCAGGGGCTCAATTCCAGGACCCCAAGATCATGGCCTGACCTAAAGGCAGACACTTAACTGACTAAGCCACCCAGGTGCTCCAGTAGAGTTTTCTTTAAATTCTTCCTTAAGGAGAAGTTGCTTGCATCCTCTTTTCGTGTAGGCAGATCTGTCAAAATCTAGCCTCAGTTATCATTCTGTATATAGAAGCAACTGAAACACACACACACACACACACACAAGCACACACACCTGCCTGGCTTCAGGATGAACAGGCAGTAGTGACAACTGGCTGGAGGAGGAGGCTTCTGAGTATTCTAGAATGTTAGTACCTCAAAGACTAGCGATCTGGCCTAACTTCCTTACTAACAGATGTAGTAACTGAGGCCCAGATTTTTTAAAAAAATTGTGTAAGGTCCAACACCAAGTTGGACATGAGCCCAACACTCCCATCTGTGTCTAAGATTAGGTTCTGAAGGACTAGATATGATATTTGGTGACATCTAGCTACTAACCTTTTCCTCCTTGGAATCTTTAATTTAATCTTTAATCAAGGTCCTTGGTTTATATGACCATTTCTCCCTGGGCAGTCTCCTCCCCCTCTTGGATGTTCGTTCTTTACCTCCTTTGCTAATCCCTTTCTCTAGTCTGAAAGGAATGTTCTTGAGAGTTTACTCTCCCACCACCCTCTGCAGAGTTTTATTAACTATCATTGTTTTAGGCACTATAAAAACTACCTCTTCAACTCCCAAGTCTTTCCCTCTTGTTCTGACCATTTCTCTAGGATCCATATGTTCAACTATTACTTGGATGTCTTTTTTCCAGATCTTCCACAGACATCTCAAACTGTCCAAAATGGAACCCTTATCTTTTCCACACTGGGTTCTCTTCTTGTGTTCCGTGTCTGAGATAGTGACGTCATTATCCATCCAAGTCTCCTTGTCCCTAACCCCTTCCCACATGCAAATTGGTCACCAAGTCCTCTCAAGTTTGTCCCCTTAACACCTCTTTAAGAAGTGCTTGCTCTGCATTCATACACCCCTGCCTTAGTTTAGGTCAGGAGTTAGAGAGTCACATGCATACAGGAGGTAAACACGTGAGAGGGGACACTTCTATCTATGAGGGAATGCAGGCCCAGTATCGCCAGATACTCTTAATTGAGAAGCCTAAAAATTTAATATAAAATATTCCGATTTTTAAATGGGGCAAGTCATTTAACTCCTAAAAGACACAAATATTGGAAGGAAAACAAGCACACCCTCCCTGTCTCCCCACTGCCACCTGTCACCATTACCAGGCTTTATCTGCCCTCAAGCTCTACATCAAGCACAGTGCCTGAAACACACTAGATGATCAGCAAATGCTTGATGAATGAAAATGGACTGTGAGGTTGTAAGAAGCAAGCTATTATTGAGTTGTTTGTAGTTGAAATTTAAAAAAATAATTGTAATTACTGGATCATTATGTGCACATTTTAGTGAATGAAACAATCCAAAAGTATTTCAAGAAAAAGTCGATTATTTTCCTGCTCCATTCCTGTACCCTACAGGTAACTGATATTAATAGTTCAGTGTTTATCCAGTGATACGTCCCCTGTGGCCTTAAGAAAATTATATAAAATTTTCTTTTTTTTTTTAAGTGTAAAAGTACTTTACACATTACTCTGTAATGTGCAGTTAATTATCCAGAATCGACATCTTTTGGCTTGGTAACTATCCACCTAACTTCATTCTTTTTAATAGCTGCAGAATGCTCTTTAATATGATTTGCCATAATTAATTCAACCACTTTTCTATTGATTAACACTCAGATTGCTGCTAGCTTCTTTTTGCTCTCAGAACAATGTATAATAAATATCTCTATAAACTTACACAAGGTGCTTCCATGCTTTCTATTTCCATGGGAGAGATTTGCCAAAATGGCATCACTATATTAAAGGATGTGTTAATATATTTTAAAAGACACTATGCAATTACTTTCAAAAGGTTGTAGCAATTCACATTCCCTTCAAGGCCTTTGGCAGAGCAAACGGAGAAGGCCCCACTGAGAAAATGATGTATGAGCAAAGACTCAAAAGATGGTGAGGGACCTAGCCACACATATCCCTGGGCAAGACAATTCCAGACAGAGGGAACAGATTGTGCAAGGGCCCTGAGACTGATGTGTTTAAGGAACAAGAAAGAGGCTGGTGTAGTGGAAGCAGAATGAACAAAGGGAGAACAGGAGACGGTAGAGTCAGTGAGATCGATGGTAGCACAGAGCAGGTAGAAACTTACACGCTTTGCCTTTATCATGAGTGTGATGTGGCGTCATTGCTGGGTTTTGAGCAAAGGAGTAATATACTAAGACCTGTTTTAAAAGGATCACAATGGATCTTAAATTGAGAAATACTCTGTAGGGAGAGCACTGGAAGCAAGAGACCAGTTGGAGACCACTGCAATAACATAGCACAGAAAGGACGGTAGAGATGAGACTAGTGGGAAAGTAGTGGAGACGGTGAAATGTGTTGGATTCTGGGCATATTTCAAAAGGAGGGTCAGTGGAATTTGCTGATGGGTTGGTGATGGGATATAGGAGACAGAGAGGAGTTGGAGATGAATCCAAAGAGTTTGACTAGAGCAACCAAGAGGATGAACTTGCCATCCATTGTGATGGGGAAGAGTCTAGGTGGAGCAGATTTGAGGGGAAAAGGTCAAATTCATATTTGGTCATATTAAGTGTTAAATGTGTATTAGTGATGTAAACAGAGGTGTTGAGCAGGCAGTTGGAAATACAAGTCTGTAGTTCAAAAGAGAGGAAGAAACAGTAATACAAATTTAAGAATTGCAGCATATTAGATGCTGTTTAAAGACAGAAGACCACGAATGAAGAGACTGTAGAGAGAAGACCAAAGACAGAGAGCTCAGGGAGAATAGGGGGGACCAGGAATGGAAACAACACAGAAGCAGAAGCTACAAGAGGGGGAGAAAATCAAGAGACTGTGGTGTCCCAGAAACCGGGAGCCCCAGATGTATCAAGGTAGAAGGAGAGATCAAGTGTGTCCAATACAACTGGCTGGTAACATGAGAGGACAGTTGGTAAGGGCCCCTCGACCATGTTCACAGCTTAGTCCCCAGAACCTGTGAATATGTGGCCTTCTGTGGCAAAAGGGACTTGGTAGACGTGATCGTGTTAACAGTCTAGACATGGGGAGATGATTCTGGATTGTCCAAGTGGGATCATGTCATCACAAGCATCCTTAAAAATGGGAGGCAAGAGGTTTGGGGTCAGGCACAGAGAAGGAGATGGGACAGTGGAAGCAGAGGTTAGAGTAATGTGGCAAGGACCACCAGAAGGAAGGCAGTCCCACTGACCAGGTTTGAATTTCTGATCTCCAGAAGTGTGTGATGATAAATTTGTGTTGTTTTCAGGCACAAAGTTTGTGATACTTTGTTATAGCAGCAATAGGAAACAAATACGCCAACCCTTGGATTTACCCATGTGAATGTCACATGGTGACCTTGGACAAGCGGAGTTTCAGGGAAATGATGGGGAGTCTCTGACTGAAGTGGGCTAACAAAGTCCAGGAGGATATGCAGGACCTTTGGGCAAAGTCAGTTAAAAGAAAAAAAAAAAAAAAACAAACCTGCTTCAGGCTGGCCAATTGGAAATAGTGATGCCTTGAGGCAGATCAATTTCAAATGTTATTCCTCAAAAATGACAAAGTGCTGTGTCAAGCATTTTGCTTGTCAAACAAAGAAGGAACGAGATTTCAGCCTCTACCCATGCCTCCTCTACCAAATGCCTTTGTGCAGAGCACAAGTTAGCAATGGAGGAGAGGGAGAGGAGTCAAGGATTCCTTTTAAGTGGTTTTGCTGCAGGAGAGCCAAGCAGTGGGCTGGTGGCTGGTGGGGGAAGCAAGGACAAAGAAAGGATTTTAATAAGTTGGCATATTTGTGTGATGATGGAAGTAATTCATGAGAGAGAGAGAAATGAATGATACAGGAGAGAGGGGAGGATAGCTGGATTGATGATCTTGAGTCAATGAGAGGGGCTAGGATCTAGACTGTAATCTAAACGAGGACCACAAGTGAGGGCTTCATATTTGATAAAATCAGTAAGAAGGAACATGGCACAAAAGAAGATAGTGGAATATTAATACTATGTTCGCACTATGAGGACAATGAACACAAAAGGAGGGAAAGAGGAGGATGTGAGATAAAAAGGAGGGAGCTGTAATGAGTTCAGTGAGGAGGGACAGTGGAAACTGTTGCTGTAGCTTTTACACTTATAACTTAGGGCTCCTAACGAGGGCCCCAGGCATCAGGGGTTCCCACTATTTGAAGGGACTTCCTTTAGTCTTCTTAGACCCTCTCTGGTACCTGGGTCTGGCTGAAATTGAATTGGCATCCATCTGGATGGGGTACATCAAGACAGAACTGGGACCTCATATGGGCTCAGTCAGTACCAGTTTTTCTTTTGGGGGGATGATCTCCCACCTCCTGTTTAATGAATGGACTTGACCAGATCTCTCCAGTTGCTCAATGATTCATGCTTATGCAGTCATCCTGGGGTTCTGTGGCTAGGTCCTCGCTCTGGGAGGGTGACGTGGCAAGCCAAATACACCTGTGGGGAAGTCGAGGGTGCTTGGCTTTGTTTTGGTTTTATTTTTGTTTTTAGGATTGTGTGAAAGTGAGATTGGACTGTCAGAATGACACTGGCATGCTGATTTAGGGTGGCTTCAATTGTTTATATAGACAGGGGCCCTGCAGAAAGTATTTGCACATGGCTCCATACACCCTAGGAATGGCCCTGAGTGTGGCATAGCAGTAACAAAAAGGCAATCAAAGAGACATTTTAAAGGAGGAGGAAGAGGGGCACCTGGGTGGCTCAGTGGGTTAAACCTCTGCCTTTGGCTCGGGTCATGATCTTGGGCTCCCGGGATCAAGCCCTGCATTGGGCTTCCTGGTCAGCAGGTCTGCTTCTCTCTCTCCCCTTCCCTCTGCCCTCCCCATTGCTCATTCTCTATCAAATAAATAAATAAAATCTCTTAAAAAATAAAGGAAGAGGAAGAATAGACACAACTTAGAGATTAATTAGGTGTTTTGATATCTGAGTATCATCTTTTTAGGTAAATCCACCCCCCTGACTACAGGCATAGCTCAAACCCTGTGTTTCCCCCCATCATTTGGCAATAATATGATTTAACACAGAGATAATAGGCGAGGCTTTTTAAAGAGCAGTGTGGGAGCCATAAGGAAGTAGTTTTTCTCAAAATATGAAGTAATGGTCAAATATTATGGGGAAGGTATCAGCCAACAATAATCTTTCCCAAACAGAGCTAGCCAGGAAAGAGGGAAAGAACATTCATTTCTCCCACATGGACCATTGATCTTAAACCACTGAGTGTGGAGTTCTTATAGGTTGGTCCCGCAGCTATGTGAAATTAACAAGCTTCCACGCATAACAATTTGAGTTATTTATCACGTATGGATGACATCACCGTGTGGCCATCTTTTTACGATTGTTTTAAATCTACAGTCGGATCCCAAAGAAATGTGTGTATGTCTTACAAATCTCAAACACCTAAGAGAAGTTTTATTTTGCAGCAATGTGCGTCCGCCCCAACCCTGTGTCCTCGCTGTGTGTGTAGATGCTGAGAACATAGCGCTGTGTCTGAATGCGTAGCTGCGGGGAACTCAGGCATGGGAGCCAGACTCCCTGGGTTCAAATCCTGGCTGGGCCACTTCCAGGTATTCAACCTCCTCACAGCCGGTTCCTTGTGAGGAAGATGGCCGTTTTATTGGTCTTATTTCACAGGGCTGTTGGGAAGAGCCAATGAGCTCACAAATAAGCTATTATTGTTCATAAATAAAAGAAGATAAAATATATAAATGTTCTATTTTTCTCAGTGTGAAAACCTTGTCTGCACCCTCTCCAGATTGTTTTCTTCTATTAAAAATGGAATTTCACAGATTTTATATCCCTGAATGAAATAAGCCATTGGGTAAAAGAAGCTGTTGTTAGAGCTTTATAGTCTTTTTTTGCGGTGGGGCGGGGGAGGCGGGGGAGAATTTTCAAATTCTTTTTTCTACTGCCCTGCATATGATGGCTTTATCCTCATTGTACTTCTCTTCCTGTACTACTCATTCCTTCCCTTTTTGCTCCTTATCATTCCAACCTCGTTCTTTGTACCTTATTTTTCTCTCATGCTCTGTAAGCTGGGCGTTTTTTTTTTTCTCCCTGTCTTTGGCCAGAGGTATGAGTCATATGTAGAATCTTCTCACAAATGCAGGGGATTTTCCAGCCATTTAAAAGTAGCCCAGGAAAACACACCTGCTAATCTGAAGGCAGTTTGACTTCTGCAACTAGGCTGACCCTGTGGAAAGCGCAAAGAGATTTCCGTTCCATGGAGTCAGTCTTATCATCTGCTAATTATGGACTGCATAAGTGCTACATTTTTCACTTGTTCCTCAGTGTGCCTTGCTTCTGTTCAATAATTCATCCCAGAGTCAGTATAACACACTCTCTCATCAATGTCAGTTTAATAATATCTCCGCCTCTATTTCCATCAATCACCATTATCTGAAATAACAAACCTCCAGTCATCCTCTGTCCCCTTGATCTCTTTTATTCTGGCCCTCATACTCATCACAACTTGATATTTACATTTACTTGCTTTTTTTTTATCTCCTTCCACTAGAATATGCAGGGACTTTTTTTGTTCTCTACTCTGCCCACAACAGTTACTGTCCTCAAATAAGTACTGACTGAATAAGTACTGACTGAATTGTAACCACTTGCTCTTCTCACTAATACTTTCCAAACTTCTACTGCTTTTTTTTTCACTTATACAGAATGAGATCAATAATTTTCATAAAATGCCTAACAAAGACCAAGATGGCCAACGAGGGATCGATCGGGGGCATCATACCTCTGTGGTAGCAGAGTTGATCTGCTTTCACTTAGGTGCTTATCTCAATCACGGCATATTTCTTAGGAAAGGAGGGCCTAAAAATATATTTAAGAAAGCAGTAATTTTTTAAATCAACGTATTGTCCTATAACTTGAAAACTTATATACTGAAATAGAAACATAAGGGCATGGATTGAGCCCTACAGATATTTTAGCTTGAGTAAAGACTTACATAGTAATGCAGACTAAGTGGAACTGTAATTGAGGTAACTGGGGCCATTGCTTTGTAACATTTAGAGAGAAGGGCTTAACATCAATGGCGATTAATTATATCAATATTTCCACTGAGGCACCCATGTGGCAAAGAAGAGGGCATGAAGTCTTCATGGGATCTTGCGGTATTATCAACCCGTCTCCTCAGAGGGAAAATTACTTTTATCTTTTACCTTAAAAATTTGTCACTTTTTCATTCTGTATACCATTTTTTAAAAGATTTACTTACTTGAGAGAGAGAAAGAGAGAGAGTGCTTGAGAGCCAGAGAGGGGGTGGAAGGAGAGGGAGAAACTCAAGCACTATGACCCCCCCCCCCGACCACCCAGCCCTGCTGAATGCAGAGCCAGATGCAAGGCTCAATCCCGCATCTCTGAGATCATGACCTGAGCAGAAATCAAGTGTCGGTCATTTAACCTACTGAGCCACCCAGGCACCCTTCTGTATATCATTTAAAATATATATGTGTAGCTATATAGGTGGCTCAGTGGATTAAGTGACTGCCTTCAGCTCAGATCGTGATCTTGGAGTCCCAGGATAGAGTCCCAACATTGGGCTCCCTGCTCAGCAGGGAGACTGCTTCTCTCTCTGACCCTCCCCACTCTCATGCTATCCCTCTCTCTCTCATTCTCTCAAATAAATACAAAAAATCTTTAAAAATTTTTTTAAAAATATAAAGACATATCTTACATATTAAACAATATAATATGAGCCAACTAAACACTCCCCAAAGCCTTTTAGCTTCAGTCTTTTTGTCCCTTTTTGGTGTATTACTACTTAACTACTGAGAGTCTGAATTCCTGGTTGCAGAATTTCGGAACTAGCTATCAGCTCTTTGTGGGTAGGGCTTTATACGTCCTTAAATCCATTTCCCTACTGCACAATGCTGTCGCAGTGTTTCAGCATTTAAAACTCCACTGAACCATGTCCCCAGGTCAGTTTTGCAGCCCCTTGGCCCGTTAGCTCCCGATCTACATATCTTAATTAATTTACAGGAACATTTTGGCAAGGGCTATAATTGTTTCCATATGTCTTTGACTGTGCCCACCAGCACGACCACCTAGTGTAGATCAGTCTTAAATCAGGAAGGATAGGCTAGGTTTTGTTGACCAGAGAAACAACTCCATAATCTTAGTGGATTAACACAACCAAGATTTATTTGTACTCACAGTTGACTGTAAGCCTACAGAACTCTCCTGAGCAGTTGTCCATTATACAAGGGCTCACTGTCGCACCTCACACTCCCACAATCATCAAGGTAAGGAATAACCAAGGACAGAGAGCTGAGCACCCCCCATTAAATGTTTCCCCCTTGAAGTGATATGCTGCTCTTAGTTCATTGGCCAAGACAGCTCAGATGGCCATGACTCACCTCAGATTGGTAGGAAAGTACAGTCCTACTGTGTGCCTAGAAGGAGAGGGGAACTAGATATCAGGTGACAATAAGACTTTGTGCCATACACATGCCTATGTATTGACTGAATGAAATCAAACACATTTTTATTACAATTTCTGCTCTGTATATAATTACCAATCTTTTCTGTTATCCTGTTATTTAAGTCCTTTCTTGTTTTGATTCTACCATTCCCCTTCAGACATTACTTTAATAAACAAAAGGGGCAAATTGCTAATTCAAAAACACTCCTTGGGATAAATGAGCGGAATCACTTTCATATAACTGTGAAACCATCATGATCATGACTTCACATTAATTGCATGCTTTCCTTCATCACATTAAACAGGTCACTAAATCTTATTCCCTCCCTGCTCTCCCGATAAAATGTTTAGGTTTTACAAATGGTAACTTTACAGTTACCTACCTTGATGCCATCCAGGCATTCGAAAACAAAGACATTTCCAAAATAACCAGAGGACACGTTACATATAACATAGGGAAAAAACTTCCACATGAGATACAGAATGAATGAGATACCAAAAATTCTTTGCTTCATGATTTAGATTGATTTATTTAACAGGCATTTCTTAGGGTAGATTTCAAGGGGGCATTGAAATGAGAGCTTTATTAGTATGAGATGAATAGCCTTGGTTTCAGGAGAAAATGGTTAAGCCTTCTAAATCCTTCTATGGCTTCTTGCTACCCTTACTGTGACCTCTCAAAGCACTGCATGGTCTGGCTCCAGCACTGTTCTAGAGCCTCAGCTTGTACCTATTCCTCATGCTCTTGACTTCAGCCACTGGCCTCTTCTGAATCCTGGAATCCCTCTTGTTCTTTCCCACCTTTTCCCCCCATGACACTGACTTTCTGGAAAACCCAGGTCAGTTGTCTTAGAGAATGTCACATATGCCAGATCAAGTTGCCCATATTATGGCCTGTTTTTGTACAGCACAGAGTTAAGACTAGTTTCTATATTTTTAAAGGTTGTGAAAAAGAGAAAGAGGAGAAAGAAGGAAAGGGAGGAGGAGGAGGTGGTAGGAGAATTATGTGATAAAGACCACATGGCCTGCAAAACCTAAAATATTTACTGTCTGGCCCTTTACGAAACAGTTTTCTGACTTCTGTCCTCAATCTTTCTGTTTCCTTGTGGTATTAGTAGGTACCTTGGTTTCTTTGATTTTAGGCAAGTTGGAAATTAGATCTGGAAATGTGCTGTCCCATATGGTAGTCAGGCGGGTAGGTGTAGCTACTGGGCACTTGAAATGTGGCTAGTTCAAGTTAA
This sequence comes from Lutra lutra, assembly GCF_902655055.1. Taxonomy (NCBI): domain Eukaryota; kingdom Metazoa; phylum Chordata; class Mammalia; order Carnivora; family Mustelidae; genus Lutra; species Lutra lutra. The sequence goes on from NC_062285.1 coordinate 94,007,400, forward strand.
GATGTGCTATAAGGGTAAAATACACACCAGATTTCGAAGACTTAACATGAAAACAAGAGTGTAAAACATGTATTTTTTTAAAGATTTTATTTATTTATTTGACAGAGACAGAGATCACAAGTAGGCAGAGAGGCAGGTGGGGAGAGGAGGGGGAAGCAGGCTTCCTTCGAGCAGAGAGCCTGATACAGGGCATGATCCCAGGACCCTGAGATCATGACCTGAGCCGAAGGCAGAGGCTTAACCCACTGAGCCACCCAGGCACCCCACAAGTATAAAATATTTCATTACTGATTTTTATGTTGATCACCACCATGTGGAAGTAATAGTATTTTGGATATATTAGATTAAATAAAATGCATCATTAAAATTAATGGTCCCTGTTTCTTTTTAAAATGTGGCTACTAGAAATTTTTAAATTATGTATGTAGTTCACATTGTATTTTTATGGACAATGCTCGTGTAGAGCCTTAATTTAAATCAGATTAACTGTTTCTGGCAAGAATACTTCTTAGCTGATTTTACATATATCATACCATGAGACATAAACATCAGTTCCTCTCATTAATGACACTAAATTTGACAACCTGATTCAGGGGTGACTGACAAATATCTTCATTGTAAAAGTAAATTTTTCCCTTTGCCTTTTGTAATCTTGTATAGCCATGAGACTACTGACCGTGGTCCCCCACTGACTTCACTTAATGGTTTTAGTAGCCTTTGGTGGTCCTTGTTTGAATCAGTTATGACGTCAGGGATTGCAAAATGGTGTTTTATACTTTTTGAGTTTCTTTTTAAATGTCTTACCTGGCATTCTTTTCTTCCTTTCCTTTTTTCCCTTCCATTTCTTTCTTTCTTAAAAAGGTTTTATTTTTGTTTTTAGTGAATATCACAATGGACACATCATTCTAAAAAAAAAAAAGATTTATTTATTTCAGAAAGAGACAGAATGTGGGGGAGGCAGGGGCAGAGGGAGAGGGGAAGCAGGCTCCCCACTGAGCATGGGGAGCCAGTGTTGTGCAAGATCTCTGGATCTGGAGATCATGACCTGAACCGAAACCGAGAGTCAGATGCTTAACCTCCTAATGAACTGAGTCACCCAGGTGCCCCCACATCACTTTTTATGTACTCAGTGTGTTACAGTCAAGTGCAGTAATTATTCTTTCTGATACTCAAATTTCCCTAAATTTGGCTAGTGGAAGTCCTTTCAAGTTGACTCCTGAATCCTTTCATCATAACCGCATTAGTTTCTGAGGGCTTCCTTGGCATCTGATTCAAGAAGTCCCAGGTCTCCCTTGTATTTTCCTTATTTTGGAGGTAGAAACAGCTATTCCTTAAGAAGCCTCCGCTTCCTTGAATGAGAGATGGTACTCCAAAGCCAATATTAGGGTGGTAGATGTGATCAGAGTTACTGGAGTGACATTACTTTTAGGCCCTCTCAGTAGACAGAACTAGAAAATATATTTTAAGAAATCACAAGATCATACTGATGTTTCTAATTTAAGTTTAATATTATAGGAGTTTTTCCTATTTTGTTTGTGTTTCTTTTCATGTACATTAAAAACCTTCATTTGATGAAACAAAAAGACATTTACTTACTTGCTTTCTCCTATAATATGTAATTTCAAAATTATAATAACATTATTAAAACTAACACTAACCATAGTGTGCGGTGAAGTTTAAGATTACTTTGTGGATCTTTTGTCCTCAGCATATACCCTACTAAAGGTATATAGTCAGAGTAACTTAAAATATTTATTTGAAGTGTTCAAAAGTTACTTAAAGTAATTATTTTCCCTGAAAGGTTATGTTATACATTTGAGAGACATTTTGATTTGTTTCTGTTTGTGTTCCATTTTAGGTTTGCTTTTGGTTTATTTATTTTGAACATATGAAACATTCACATGGCTCAGAAGTTCAAACATTATAAAAAGTTAAACTCAGGGTGCCTGGGTGGCTCAGTGGGTTAAGCCTCTGCCTTCAGCTCAGGTCATGATCTCAGGGTTCTGGGATAGAGCCCCACATCGGGCTCTCTGCTCAGCGGGGAGCCTGCTTCCCCCTCTCTCTCTGCCTGCCTCTCTGCCTACTTGTGACCTCTCTCTCTCTGTCAAATAAATAAATAAAATATTTTTAAAAAAAGTTAAATTCAGTGATTTTTTCCCCATCTTTGTCTCCTCTATCTTGTTTCCATTGTACCTGAGGTAACTACTTTCATTAATTTCTGTGTTCATCTCTCCTGTGTTGCTTTTCCTTCCTTCCTTCCTCCCTTCCTCCCTTCTTCACTTCCTTCCATCCTTCCTTTTCCCCAAAACAAGCTTACCCACATACACATAAATTAAACTATATGCACTGTTTTTGCTTTTTCTTATTTAATATATCTTGGAAACCACTCCCTATCAGTTAATAGGGATCTCTCTCTTTCTTTCTTTTTTAAAATTACTGAAGACTATTCCCTCGTGGGGATATGCCATAGTCTATTCAATAAATCTCTTAAACACGTTTCTGCTATTTCCAGCCATTTGCCACTCCAAAACTCACCACACAGTGAATAACCTCATGTCTGTGTTGCTTTGTGTTCATGGAAATGTACCTTCAGGGGAGAGCCAGGAATCTTATTTTGAGAAACATCCCAAATGATTATAATGCAGAGCCAGATTTGAGTACTGTTGCTTACTGTGTAAAAAAGGTAAAAATGGTATTCAGGAACATAGAATTGCTAACATTTTTTATTTTTTTAAGTGAAGAAACAACAAGTAAGGAAACAAAGTTCTCACCATCCTGAATCCTCACCTACACTACTTAGAAAAATGCAGTTGAATTATATAAACAGCAGCTTAATTTCTGGAGTCTTGTGCCCAAATCACCATGTTGGTATCAAGAACATCCTATGTAGACTACGTACGCTTACGTGTATAAGTGAACTGGGTTTGGGGAGAAGATACCTTTTTGTTTAGATACACTGAGTCTGAAGCAGCCATGGGCCCTCCACAAGTGGCATCTAACAGGCGGTGGTGGGCACCTGTTTGCAGATCAGGTTAGGAGTTATGAGCATGTAGATGACAGAGTAGGTCAAAGATAATTGAGGGAAGGATTACAGAGTGAGAAGGTACTCAGGATGGAACCCGGGGGAATAGTAGTACTGAAGACAACAGTAGAGGAGTGCAAAGGAACTATCCATGGCTAGAGAGTTAGGAAAACCTGAGAACACAAGTCATAAACAATGTATTACAAGAAGAAAATAGTTACTAGTGTCAAAGGTTGTTGAGAGGTGAGGTAAGACACAGGCAAGAAGGTATTCACTGGATTTAGCAACAAGGAGACCAGTAGTGTGACAGAGCAGATTCAGTGTTGCGGAAACAGTAGCCATTAGGAGTGTTAAGAAAGGAATTCAAGCTCACATAGTGGATCTTTGGAAACAATGGTGTATTGTAAGCGGCAACACAGTTTTTCTAAAAGCAACAAAGGGACATACTTGTACCCAAAGGGAAAAATCAATTTTAGTATTTTCTCCCACAATTTTTCTCAAACCTTTCGTGCGGGCTGTTGTTCATGTATATTAGAATCATAAAATGCTTTAGGATTTAGCAGTGTCTGCTTACTTATTTTGGGTTTATTACTAATAGAGTAATTCCATAATAAAAAATACAAAAATAGTGAGAATAATATATGTTATGGTGTTCCTCAAAGAGTAACAAGACTTTCAAACAGTATCCCCAGCAGGCGTGGAAACCATGGCTCCAGAACAACGTTTTTAAGCCACTGTGCTTCTCTTCTACTTCCCTTCCCCAGTCCCCCTCTATACTCTTGGCTATAATCAGTTTTTTGTTTTTTGTTTTTTGTTTTTTGTTTTTTTTGCCCCCACTGTGAGCAGGTGTAGTCCAGCTTAAAGAAGCTTGGGAGACCAGTTTGTACTCAGAGAAGAAAAGATGAAAAGACTTTGAATGTCAGATAATCCAGCTGTTCCCAGACCTGGCTGAGCATCAAAATAGACAACCCTGGGACGTAAATTAAAAAGACAGAATCTTGGGTCCCTGCCCTAGATCTCGACACGGTGTGTATAGAATGGAGCCTAGAGAACTGTACCTTGATTAAGAGCCTTTGCTGACATAAATTCAAGTCCTTAAGGAAACGGAGGACAAGAGGAGTCCTGAGTAAACGGGTCTCCCGTCTGGAGATTCGCTGCTCTGTGCTTTGGGTGGTGGCCGTTTGCCCTGAAGTGCATCTGGGCTTTCGTTTCAGGGTGTTGGGGAGGGCTTTGCTTTTCCGGGCTCTCTAGGCTCTCTAGACACGGCCTTCCCTCTCATTTCTCTCTCCGGAAGTGCTAGAAGTTCTGCGGATGCCACACGTGACGCTGCCCAGCAGGCGGTGTAGTCCAGGTACAGCTCGGACCCTCTCTTCTGGATGCCGACTGCGCACGCTCTTCTCCAAACCCCCAATCGCCCCGCCTTCATCCCGCCCCTCTAGGGTCTTATCCCCGCCTTCCGTGGGAGTTTGGGGAGGAGCTTCGCCGCTGCCCCGCCCCCTGCTCGCGCTCGCCGCCGTGGGGGCGTTCCCGGAAGTTCTTAATTCGCGGAGCTGATTGGCGGATCGTGGCTGTGTACCCTGCCTGGGTTTTCCGGAATTTGGGGAGAACTGCAGGAGGAACGATATGGCTTTTTCGAGTCAGCACTTGCGGGAACTGCAGGGACCTCTGCTCCCACCCAAGGACTTGTTGGCGGAGGACGATGACTGTCTGAAGGAGGACGTGGAGGAGGATGAAGACCTGGAGTTTGTGGATGCCGAGGAGCTCTGCAGTGGAGGCGTCAAGGCTGGTACCCTCCCCGGGCGCCTCCACGGTGAGGAAGACCCCTACCCCGAGGGGATGGGATTGGTGGGTGAAATGTTTCCTGTGGGCCTTGACCTAAGTAAGACGTCCCATTGCTGCTAACAAACGTGTTTTGGGGATGGCCTCGCTGTTTCATCCTACTTAGGATAGGATTCGATAACTAAATAACAATAGCCGTGACTTGAGAATACCACGTGTTAAGCTTGTGCTCAACGTGTTTTATCTCATTCGATGTTTACAACTCTTTGAGGTAGTTTTATTTTTATAGTCGAGGAAACAGTTGTATGTCGAGCCTCTATTCATACCCAGAATTAGAGTTTTAAACTATTTTCCTATCCTACCCGGAGTCAAATATTTATTTACCAGCTACTTAGAAAATACACACACAACATACACACACACACACACACACAAACACCTCAAGGCATTGTGGATTCATTAACTCTGTGTCAGTAACGTTGTGATGAGAGCTTATCTTGTGTAGTTTCCTGTGCTATGAATAATACCTGTTATGTGTACGTTGTGAGTGATATCTAAGAAAATTTTAGGGGTAAGACCAGAAAAATGTTGTGTGTTGATGGCATTGTTCTGAATTTGCGCTGTCCAGTACAATAGTCACCAGCCTCACGTGGCTCCTGAGAAGTTGAAATGTAGCTCGTGTAATTGAGGAGGTGAAATTTTAAATTTTGCTTAATTTTAATTAATTTAAATTTAAATAGTCACATGTGAGTGGGCAGCACAAGTTTAGACAGAAAGTTTTCAAGTATTTGTGGAGGGTTTAGTCATTTATCCTAAAAGTATTAGTGACTGCATACCATGTTCCAAGCAGGGTGCTGTTTGTTGCCAGGAGGGATACCCAAGAGCGGTAAGATAATGAGGTTTCTGTCTTAATGGGGCTTGTTCTTTGGTGAATAAAACAAGACATTTTAAAAAATAATTCAGAAGTAACTGTAATATTAGTTAATGCATAGAAGGAATAATAAGTATTGCTCTGAGAGGTTATAACCTTGAGATTCAGGGAAGACTTTCGTGAGGAAGTGACAATTAAATTTAGAGGTCAGTAGTAAATAGGGGTAAACAGTAAGGAAGAGGACATTTGAGGCAGATGGAACAACTTATGCAAAGGCCCTGTGGTGGTAGGGGGGGGACCATGGGATTTTTTAGAAACTGCATGAAGGTCATTTTTGGTTTAGGTCAGAGTAGCAGAGAGATGGCTGTTTTCAGAAGACAAACAGCAGACTTGCCATGTACCATATTTACCTCTTGGAATACAAGGACAAGTGGAACATTATCTTATTCTAGAGAGCTTACAGCACAGTGGAGGGAGACTGATAAATGGGTAAGTGGAATGTATATGTAGATATCCTAATAAACATCTGTACAGGGTGCTGTGGGGAGGAACAGAGTGGTAGATTTGGTAAAACATTGAAAAAGAGGTTTTAAAATGTCTTAAATTAACTTTTTTTTAAAGTTGTAATTTCTGATGAAAACACGCAAGAGCAATGTGACGTGTTTGGACGTTTTCCAGTAACGGGTCCTTGGTGGCGAGTGAAAGTGCACGTGAAACCTGTGGGATCAAGGAGCTATCAAGTTCAAGGATTTCCATCTTACTTTTTACAGTGTGATATGTCACCGCCAAATCAAAAACAAATCTGTTCCCTGTTTCTTAAAGACTGCAATTTCTCCAGTGATTATATAAATAAATTTTTAGCATGGGTAAATGCTGTATCAAGCTATAAAAACCTCAACTTTGGAAATATTAGGGAAACATTAAGAACGTTCCAAAAGGAAACTGGAAAGAAGGGTCAAAAACAGTCTACACAGAATGAAGAGGAAGAGTCTCTACTGGAAAATGAGATGTGCCTCCCTGTGGAAAACACGAGTAGGTGGGATTTTATTATCCAGTTTTATTGTAATTGAAATACTTAATGGCTAATGTGTTTTAAGATATCACCACTATAGTATCTTGGCACACTATTCTTTTTTAAAATCTGTTTTTGAAAATGTGTTTCTGTTGCTTTTGAGTTTGTCATTGTAATTTCCAGGTTACCTCATCATTAAGGTGGAGAGGTTGGGGGAGAGGATCTTTAAGCTCCTTTCAGTTCCTCCCCAGCTCTAAAGCTATGTTTCTCTCTGACTTTTGTGTGAATTGGATTACCTTGAGTCATTAAGAAAAAGTTCAGTTGTTAACTATTCAGTTCCAATTATTATTCTGTTTAAGAAGGCAGAGGAGAAAGAGAAGAATACGAGTATTCCATTTTGGAAAGATTTCAGTCCAAAATGGTATAAAATAATTTTTTAGTATGGTGTTTTATCTGGACATTCACCTGAATGCAATATTTCATTTCTTAATTATATGAAATAAATTTGGCAGGACATCAGTGACAAAAGAATCATGATAACAGTCAGAAAAATGATTATAAAGGTTAATATGTCAATGATTTGTTTTTTATGCTTAGCTTTAAATTTATCTTTATAAATGGAATCACAAATTTTACTCTGATTATATTGTACACAAAAGTACACAGGAGGCTAAGAAGTGGTTGTCTAAGCATTCGAAGAACATAAATTTTGGAGTTATACACAATGATGAAAACCACTTCAGTGCAAAATCAATTGTTGTAATACAATCAATTTTCTTGCTGGTTCAAGTAAATTTATTTATCTCTCTTTGATTTGGATTTTTGGAACTGGTTGTGCTCCAGGAGGACGTCTATCACATCGTTGTTCTGTGAGCTCATCTGTATGTTTTGATTTGTTCTTTTCTGTTATCCTGTAGTTCCATTTATAAATGTAATGACAGCTTTGCAGTTTCCAAAAGTAATGGAATTCCTTCCAGTTCTTCTGCCTCGACACTTTAAACGGCTCATAAGCTCGGGTTCTACGAAGGTGTTGGAAGACATAGAAGAGATGTTAGGTACACATCCATGGAAACTTGGATTTAGTAAAGTAAGTAAGACACTCACCATTTAGTAATCTTGTGTAAGGGAGGATTTCTCAAACTTGACAGTTTTTGCATCTCTTTCAGAGGAAGAAAATTTGTATGGATCTCAATGTTGATTTTTCTTTTGTGTTAGAACCAACTATAAACTTCTTATACTTGTAGCTCTTATGCAGGAAATTTATGAAGGACAACAAAATAACAAAATTGATGACATTGAAATTGTCAATAATTTAATTATATAATTTAATTTAATAGAAAACATCTTTTTGGTGACTGGCCATTTGCAACATGAATATAGATCTCATTGAAGACACAAGTTCTTAGGAATTTGGCAAATCCGTTTAATCCCTCACTTTTCTATTTGGACTTTTGAAAACTTTCATTACTCATGTGGTACATCATGATATGATTGGAATTTTTTTTTTTTTTTTAAGATTTTTTATTTATTTATTTGACAGAGAGAGATCACAAGCAGGCAGAGAGGCAGGCAGAGAGAGAGGAGGAAGCAGGCTCTCCGCCGAGCAGAGAGCCCGATGCGGGGCTCGATCCCAGGACCCTGAGATCATGACCTGAGCTGAAGGCAGCGGCTTAACCCGCTGAGCCACCCAGGCGCCCCGATATGATTGGAATTTTTATTTGGCACAATAATACCACTTACATATGAATATGAATCCACTTCTGTTCTTACCATTAGAAACCAAGAGTAGGAGTGGCACTATGAGACTTCAGGGATGTTGGAAACCAAACTCAGCCCTAAAATGTTGGCAGTACTTGGTTATGGGTGGTTTTCCAAGTGAAATACAGTTTAAAAATTCTGAGATAATTCTTGGATCCCCAAGAATGCTTACCAAACCCCTTTCCCCCCAATCTGAAAAATACTGGAACGATGCATTTGTTTCCTATGTCAAATGATGATGACTTCAGTATATCTTGCAAAATGAAATTCTGGAGCATTAGATTACTATATATATCCAGTAGAGAAGAGAGACAGAACAATGCACATTCTAAGACTCAAGTGGAACAGGAGACTTGAAATCCCACTGTTGGGTGTGGAAACCACCATCAAGAATAAAGACCATTAGTGAGGTATTAGATGCCTGGGGCTACCAACCCTCTAAGTTGGTGCTTCACCCCATGGTCTGGGTTTAAACAGTAGAATTTTATTAATAGAAATTTATTTTAAACAATAGAAATTCATTTTCTTATGGTTTTGGAGGTTCTAGGTCTGAAATCAACTTGTTGGTTGGTTGGTTTCTTCTGAGTCCTTCTTAGCTTATACATGGTTGTGAGAAGACACTTCTCCCCAGGTCCTCACATAGTCTTCTTTTTGGGCCTATCTGTTGTAATTGCCCTTCTTATAAGGATACCAGTCATGCTGGATTAGGGCCAATGACCTCATTTTAACTTAATTACCTGTTTAAAGATCGAATCTCCAAATGTGGCCACATTTTGACATACTAGCAGGTTAGGATTTCAACATATGAATTTTGCGGGGACACATTTTAGCTCATAAAATGTATAGAGGGCTCCAGGAGGGATGTTTCTGTGGGTGGGGGAGAGAAATGGAGCTGGTGGAGAACCTACTGAGGGGATCATGGTGAAGGAAGTTTAGTGCACCTTCAGCGGAGTTTGGGCAGAATGGTTGAGAGGGATGTCAAAACCTAAACAAGCCAAGAAAGTGAGGCAGTCATGAACTTCACTATATATACAAGAGTTTGACACAAAAGTTAATATAATTATAGTATATCCTGTCACTCAGCTGTGAATCCTAACATCGATTTAACCAAAATTGATTAACAAAATGTATAACTTTTTTTCAGAGATGGGAAGAGGAGAAGCAGGTGTGGAGGTGATGATATAAAAAATAGAGAGCTTAAAAAAAAAAAAAAAGATAGCTTCCCTAGAAAGAGACTTACCATAGGAGGGAGTAAATATTAAATAGCGAAAATTTTTTAAAAAAGGCTAGTATAAACAGTACTTAGAACAGTGTTGACTTTATAAACCATGGAAAGGGTGAGTCAGGGGATTCCTATCTTTTGTGAGAAGCTGCATAGTGTTATTTGACTCTGAAAACTGCATGTGTATTGCTTCGAGAAAATATAATTTTAATTAAAAATGTATATAGATCTTTAATTACAGTATGGCAAAAACTTGGTGATGTCTTACGTACCCAGTTTTTTTCCCCCAAATTTTGTTGATATACATGTCCTCTGGGACTTAAGCATTACTAACAAATAATGCAGTTTTATGTAATTCTGATAATATTCATCAACATTTATAATTTTTATAAACCAACTTGAACTTTATTTTCTTAAAGATAACCTACACAGAACTGAAGCTTTTGCAATGCGAGGCAAGTTGGACATCATTTTGTCAGTGCAAGTCTCTTCTCCGGTTGATGAGTGATTTGGAAAGGAATGCATTAATAATATATTCAAAACTGAGGCACATATGTCGAGACCAAGGGCACACATGCATTGAAGAAGCTGACTTAACTTCTAAGTTGTCAGACCAGATGTCCTTCCAAGAGGCTTGGCAGTCTCTGAAGTTTTTGAAGGACATTGGTGTGGTGACATACGAGAAGGGCTGTGTCTTCCTTTATGACCTCTACCAGGCTGAGCGAGGCATTGCCTCTTCCATATGTGACCTGATGACGAGGCCTCCGTGGCATTTACGGGTGGATGTCAAGAGGGTGCTGGCATTAATTCACACCACGAACCCTGAAAATTCAAGAAGCGACGAGACACTGAACGAAAGCCAACCGGACGAATCAAGTTTAGGAAACTCTGTGGACGTTCTGGAACCCCAGGACAGTGGTGACCACATTTGGGAAAACGGTGAAAATGACGTGAACGCAGAAATAAGTGAAGCTCAGCTGGACCAGGGTCAAGTGGCTGCTTTGGAAATGGTTTGCTCCAATGCCGTGACAGTCATCAGTGGGAAAGGCGGCTGTGGGAAGACCACCATCGTTAGCCATCTTTTTAAGCATATGGAGCAGTTGGAAGAAAGAGAGGTAAAAAAAGCCTGTGAGGATTTTGAACAGGACCAGGATGTCCCAGAAGAATGGATCACCTTTACCAAGCAAAGCCTTCAGAAGGCTGACAAGGCGCTAGAGGTGTTACTCACTGCCCCAACTGGGAAAGCAGCCGGCTTACTGCGGGAGAAAACTGGTTTTAATGCTTACACACTGTGTCAGGTAAAACTTTGCCCATTTTTTAATTTCTTCCTGATGACACTCAGTAGGTACTTCTTGAATGTCTTAGGGCTCCCTTCTTTGTCATAGAACATTTAGATCAGAGCCACTCAGAGCAGCTGGTCTGTAAACTGCAGCTGGTTTGCAGGGAGGCAGAAGCTGGTGTGGGAAGGTCAGTCAGTAGCCTGCTTTTCTCATGGAGAAAGTCTTGCTGTGAAAAGGAAGTCGGCCAAATGGAAGTGTAGGCATCACGTCAGTAGTTCGTGTAGATTCTGGTACAAGCTTTATTCAGGGTGGGGCTGCTTACAGGCATGTTACCATCAACAGACCTTATCTGAGAAGCACTTGTGTGGGAAGGACAAGGTTTTATCCCATTTTATAGAAGGAAAGCTGTGTAGAAGTGAAGGCTTTGATCATCAGGTTCAGTTCTTTAGCTCCTTTACCCACAACAACGCATGGCCCACAGTCACGTAATAAAATTTTCAAATGAATTGATATGCTCGAAAAACATAGTTGGGGCTGTAGTTAGAACTCATGGAATTTTAAACTTGTCAAGAACTGAAAAGGTTTTTCTAGGTCTGACCTGTCGTTTTATAGATCAAGGAACTCAGTTGTTGGAAGATTTCTGAAGGAAATAATCATTGACTTGGACTGTAAAGGACAGAGAGGTTCAGGTGAGAAGGAAATTTTATTTAGGGGGAAGACCTTTCCACAGGCATTGAGGAGAACGATCATAGTGTGGATAGATGGTTTTGAGGTGATGGCATTGATTAGAATGAATTCGGTGTGCTGTAAAATAATGGAAATCAGATTTGGTTTAGACTGGGAACTTGAGCTTTAAAGTTTGCAAAGTATCTCATTAAATCCTTGGTAAACCAGTGAAGTGAGTAGGTGGTATCATCTCCATTTTACAGAAGAGCCCAGTTGAAAACTGGGGGTATTAAATGACTTGCCCAAGATCGGAACCAGGTGTAGAGCTACTAGCCCTTGGATTCAGGTTTGTGACCTCCCCTCTCATTGCGCTTCCTGTGGTGCCACAATTCCCTCCTTTATTATAGATCTCGCATACCTGACGGAGCTTGGACTTGGTTTACTGGGGAGCCATTTAGGATCCTAAGCAAGAGAATGAAATGAAGAAAGCAGTTTTAAGGAAGATTACATAGAATCACATAGCTGTGAGCCACCTCAGAAAGGACATTACACATTACCTTTGTCACATGAGTGAACATAGCCCTAGAGAAGTTCAGTGTAGCTCACTGATAGTAGAGTCTTCTGATTATTTTGTGATTTTTCTCATTATGCCTTCACATCTGGTTAGGCTGAAGGGTTGGCTTAGAAGAGGAGAGCTAGAGACGCATTGTTACTAAGTTTCATCTTATGTTCTAACTCTGATCAATGAGTAGTATCTTAATATCTGCCTGGGATGCTGGGAGAACATTTCCAAAGTCACATTTAGGGTCAGGAGAGAGTGTAAGGCCACAGGAAAGGCACGCCATTTATTTATACCTCGGGCTTCGGGTTGCCAGATGGAGCAGATAAAAAATAAAAGTATTTTTTCAGTATAAGCAAGTAGCAAATATTGCATCAAACATAGTTGTACTAAAATGTCATTTATCATTTATCTGAAATTCCTGTATTAATCAGGCAATCCCATTTTGGGTTAGAATGTAGGGGAACATGATTGTAAGGCTGTGGGAGTAATCTAGGCTCATAGATGGGGCCTGTATTGAGTTGGCAACACCAAAAATACAGTGGAAAGTGTCAACCAGGCATTTCTAAGATAACTGATTGAATATATAAAATCAAAGGAATCAGTTGGCCGTGATTCAGATGTTCTTTTGAGACAAGGCCATTGAGAGAATGGGGGTTTTGTTGAAGGGAATTGATGCATTTGGGTGGAAAATATGAAGGCTTTTACTAAATAGTAGACATGTTGAATCTAGCTTCAGTAGAAAAATTAAATAAAGATATGATACCATTTAAGAAATCTGTGTACATATATAGTTGTACATACTTGCAACGTAGAAACATTTTGGGAATGATGTATACCAATATATGTAATGTTCTCTGGTTTTATTTTCCAGATTTTTCTCCTCATCTGTATTTTTAATTTTTATTTATTTTTTTAAAAAGATTTTGTTTATTTTTGCAAGAGAAAGAAAGAGAGAGCACATGCGTGAGTGAGCTTGAGGGGGCGGGTAGGAGCAGAGGGAGAAGCAGGCTCCCCACTGAGCAAGGAGCCAATGCAGGACTCTGGCCCAGGACCCCGGGATCATGACCTGAGCCAAAGGCAGACGCTTAACCAACTGAGCCACCCAGGCGTCCTCATCTGTATTTTTAAAAATAGTAAATATTATTACATCTTTAATAAATACTTTTAAGTTGTTTCATTGGTAGTGGTGGGTGGGTTTTTAAATGTTGGGGACGTAAGGGAACTAAGAATATTAGAAGAAAAATAGCATTTTCATCATTAGGATGGGAAAGCAACCTTATTTCCAGAAGGGAGTGTTACAGTTGGGAGGAGAGGAGGGCTAAAGTGACCGGGCCATCTCAGAAGGCCAAGAGGTTTATTTGGGAATGGGGAAGAACAGGGAGCTCTGTCTGGTCGAGAGCGACAAGAGAAGGATTGAGATTCTGCCATTGCAACAGTACCTACCGGGTGTGAAGCTTGTGAAAGTAAACACACATAGTACTTATCAGGAAACCCTTTTTTAAACTGTTTGATCTTATTTTTGTTGTTGTTTTTAGATTTATTTGATCTACTTCTCTGTGTGTCCATCCCTTTAGGGTTTTAAAAAGTTTTAACTTGTGTGTCCTCCAGTTCTTTAGACTGTCGCCCTGTGTGGCTTTACCTACACCCCCCCCCACCCCATTTAAGAGTTGTTTTAAAATTACATGTTGTTAAGATTTTGTTCTGTGAACTTTATAACCTGAACTTAGAAACGCCATACTTTGCTTGTAGGTCAATTACAGCTTTTATTTATGGGAGAAGAAAAGCCCAGCCAAGAACTGTCCATGGAAGTTTTCTTCAGTTAGAGTTCTGGTTGTGGACGAAGGGAGTTTGGTATCTGTCAGAATCTTCAAGTCCGTTCTAAAGTTATTGTGTGAGCACTCCAAACTTTCTAAGCTTATTATCCTTGGTAAGTTAAAGAGTGTTGGAATCCTAATTGTTTAGTTCAAAGCATTGCAGTTGGTAGCCAGCTTACACCATTTCACTGTTTTATTATCCATATCCTATAGGCAAGAAGCCATTTCTTAGAGCCCACCCCCCCCCCCCCAGCCCTCCTGAGTTCCGTCTGACCTCTCCCTCTGTCAGCTCGGGTGGTTCTTCGTTTGGGCCGGGATATTAGCAGAGCAAGCTGCAAAATGAAATAGAGTTGTCAGGGGTTTCTGCTAATCACCTAAATGATGACTGTTAAAACAGTAAAAATGTCCCACACTTAGAGCAAATAATGATGTAGATCATTTGGAAATAATAAGAAGACTGAACTATAGACCACTTGGGAGTGCATTTATGATTTTTGGCTAATAACTCAAGTTGGATATCAGTAGCTTCTTAAATCCTTTCGCATTCCGGTGAGATTTAGATTTGGTTGGGTACCACTGGTCTGTAGACCGTATGATTTCTTGGAGAATCATACCTTGGAGAATCATACCGTGAGAAGCAAATTGTATGCAAATAATTCTCTTAGGTCTTTGAGGATATGCTTTAAGCAGTTGATTCTGTTAATGGCTTAAGCATTTCCTCAGTTTCCATTGAGAAAATAGTTGTGGTTTGTTTTTTTTCTTTAAACTCCAGGGTTGGTTTGTTTCAAGAGATTTCTAATAGAGCCAAACATTATCAGTTATATTATGGGAATCTATCTCTTATCAAATATGTAGGGCTTGTTTGTGTCTTATATGTTCACTCTATTTATTTGAGGCCATGGATTCTTCTAGGTCCACTAAGACGTTGAGCAAGATTGATTAGGTGATTGAATACCATATACCTGAGATTCTAAGGCACGTTTTTCTCTAAAATGTATGCCCCTAGACAGTTTGCCCGGGGTTATAGGTATGAAGGAAGTTCAATTCAGATGTTACCTTACTGTGTTATCACTGTTTTTTATATCTCAACTGTTCCTTCTGAATGCTTCGTTGTTAAAAGTTTTCAAAGAGTTGATGTTCTTAAGTAATTTGGGGGACGCTTTTTTCTTAGAATAACTATAATTATAGCATATGGCAGTAGGGAGAAATAAAAACAACTTCTAAATTTCAGGAACCCCGTTACCGAATACCTACTATATCTTATTCTCCTCTTAGGTGATATTAGACAGTTGCCCAGCATCGAACCTGGTAACTTGCTGATAGATCTTTTTGAGACTCTTAAGTCAAGAAATTGTGCTATTGAACTAAAGAAAAACCATAGAGCAGAATCTGAGCTAATTGTGAACAATGCCACAAGGTATAGTATAATGAAAATTTTGCATTTTCTGTTGTATTAAAGATTCAAAGTAAAAAAAATACCTATTAGCTTTTCTTTTAGGGCAGTTCAGTGCGGTACGTTTACTGTGCCCTTCTAGCACACTTATTCTGGCCTTCAGGCATATACGCACCCTTTGCCCCAGAGTTAGAAAAACAAGGTAATGTTTTTCATTACTGGTCCGGCATGAATTATTGAAATTTAAGAGCAAATGTATTTTCCCGATTAAAAAAATATATATATATGAATTAAAGTTGCATCAAGCTTAGAGACTAGAATAAGCCCAAGGGAAACAGAGACTTGGGAATGAGTTCATTAGACTTCAAGGGAGAATGGGAAGAATTATCCCCTAATTTTTGTAAGGGGAGCCCAAGCCAAAAAAAAAAAAAGGAATATGGTATTTTCTGTGATGAATCCTGGTGGTACCCATGGCATATTTTTCCCCTTAGAGTAGAAGAGAATCCTTCTCTTCCCTTAGTCTTTGCATACGCCTTTAGAGTGACCCTCTGTAATTTATGTGATGGGATCCCAGAATACTAAGACTGTTTTATTCATTGGGCCAAGATTTATCTTTGTTTTTTGACACTCTTTTACAAAATGTTGTTTTTGTTGCTCGAACATTTTCATGGTTGGATTCAGCAGAAATGAGAACATTCAAAACTTCCTTTCTCTATGCCCCTGTCTGCCCTGGGTAGGACTATAGGAATATAAGAAGGATTGACAGGGATAGGGCGGATGTGGTAGGTTCATATTAATTCATTAAGCCATAAGAATGCGTTGGATGTATAATATCCTTTTTGTCTAACCGGGGTCCCAGGATTGAGGCCCACATTGGCTCCCTGCTCAGCAGGGAGTCTGCTTCTCCTTTTGACCCTCTCTCCTCTCATGCTCTTTATCTCTCTCTCAAAAAAAATAGATAAAATCTTAAAAAAAAAAATCTTGGAGGAATCTAAAAGCACATTAGATTTCTTAGAAGTTAGTTTATCTGAAACTTAGGAATTCCTTTTATTAACCCTTTTAGTGTCATTTGAGGTGTGCTGCTTTCATCATTCCTTCTTAATTGTCATCACCAAATATTTAATGTCACATAGAATCCCAGTGATAGCAGAGAGGGGCTCATAGAGTTAGAAGTGTTTCAAGTTCTGGGTCAGAAGCAAAACAGGAATTCCTTGGTGATTCTCAGCACCCCCAAATTTAGTTCTGGGATATTTATATATCTGGGATATATAACAATAATAGGACATTGCCCATGGAACTGTTGTGAGGGTTGAGGGCATTCATCTGTTTTGAGGCGCTGTATAACTTAGTTTTTTGTGAATAACAGATATTAAATGATCTATTGCAAATCAGTTAAACCTTTTGATCTTTGTCTTTTTGATCTTTGATCTTCTCCCTTTCCTCCCTTTCAACCCTATGAGGAAGGGTTGAAGATGGCAGTAGGATACCACTAGCTTTGAAGCAAGGTTGCCATTAGGTCTTTTCAGGGAGTTGGTCTTCTTTCAGATAACCAAGGGGAGATCTTGTTACGACAAGGCACCTGCCCCATGCTCTGTTTTCTGATAGGATATGCTAGTCTTGGGAAATATAAGAACAAAAGAAGGAGGAGGGCATAGAAGCAAAGAGAAGATGTGGATGTTTGGTTCAACTGAGAAAATGAGGCCACATGTATGATACACACAAAAGAAAGGTGGAAAAGAGTGTGATGTAAGCCTATGGAAAAGGCCCCAGAGAGTCCAGATTAATTGAAATAGAAAGGGCTATGGAGCCAGAAGGGCCCAGATTTACCTCCTAGCCCTTTTGCTTTCTACCTCTGTGTCCGGAGGCAGCCCACTGCAGTTACATAAGCCTCATGCTACTCATCTGTGAAATGAGGATAATACCTACCCTTGTATTGGTCTGGAGGAGACTAGGTCAAATTCTCAGAATGGTAAATTCCCTGGCAGTTTTATCTAATGCTTTTAATTTGCTGGGGGTAGGGTACTGACTGATAAATGTAACATTACAGTCTTGCTAATTCTATTTTCAAACTCATTTGCTTTTTATAATGCCTATACGGTAGCCTTTTCATCTTATTTATTGTCTATTAGCAGATATCAGTTATTGTAATGACATTATCTCTGATAATATATGAGGACACATTTTTGGATGCTAATGTACTTGCTGTATTATTTTATCTTCCCTTAAGAATCTCAAGACGCCAATTTCCAATATTTGATGCAGAGCTGAATATCTCTGATAATCCAACACTCCCTGTGTCAATACAAGATAAAACATTTATTTTTATCAGACTCCCAGAAGAGGATGCCAGCTCTCAATTATCAAAAAATGATCCTCACTCTTGTAAGTATAAACATCTGTATTATGTAGCGGTACGATTTCAGTTTTCTAAGATACTTACCAAATGACTAGTTGTAATTTTATTTGGTGGTAAAGATAAATATTGCTAGTAAAACATTTAGGCACTGTTAATAAATAAACTATTTATTCATCATCAAATGCAGAGGACCTTGGATTTTGTAAAGAAGTAAGTTCTCCAGCCCAACATATGTAACCAGATCTGCCTTAACAGATCATATGTGTAACATCTCATGCTGGAAGGAACTTGGAAGGACTAATGACCCACATATAAAGACACACATACCCAAGAAGTAAGCTCTTGACACATACATAGTAAGAGCTCAGTATTTGTTGAGTGAAGAGGTGGATGTAGATGATAAGTTTAAAATGAAGCAAAGCCCCAGGAATCCAAGTTCATTCAGGAGAAAGCATATCCTAATTAATGAAGATTTTCTTTTATAGCAATTGGAAAAGTAATTACATTTGCTATTGGGTGGGGTACATTTGAGAATCAAAAATAATGGTTAAACTGTTGCCAAGTTGAGTTCCTACTAGTTCTTTCTATTTCTTATCAAATGGACAGGCTTTGCTTCTAATTATGGGTCTTAGGATGACAACATAACAGGGTCAAAAAGAGCACAGGATACGGAGTCTTTTCGCTTACGTGTATGACCTATGTCACATCACATAACCATTTGTAAAATGGGAATAATAGGACACTGCCCATGGAGCTATCATGAGGGTTGAGGGCATTCATCCATTTCAAGGCACTATATAACTTAGTTTTTTGTGAATAATAGATATTAAATGATCTGTTACAAATCAGTTAAACCTTTTGATCTTTATTTGTATTCTAAACATACCTAGCAAGCTTTTTTTAAATAGTGTAATGGTTTCCTCAAAATTGAATTCATGAAGGTTTAAATGATTATTACCGAGCATTTCCTGTAGTGTTGTCATCATTCTTCAGGGTATATCCTAACCACTTAGCAACTTTCACTCCAATGTGAAATTCAGGGTCGTACTGCCTTTTTTTTTTTTTTTTTAAACATTTATTTATTTGACAGAGATCACAAGTAGGCAGAGAGGCAGGCAGAGAGAGAGGAGGAAGCAGGCTCTTC
The DNA here is from genome assembly GCF_902655055.1 of Lutra lutra. Classification (NCBI taxonomy): domain Eukaryota; kingdom Metazoa; phylum Chordata; class Mammalia; order Carnivora; family Mustelidae; genus Lutra; species Lutra lutra. The sequence goes on from NC_062285.1 coordinate 94,026,279, forward strand.
ACGGAACAGAGAGCCCGATGCGGGGCTCAATCCCAGGACCCTGGGACCATGACCCGAGCCGAAGGCAGCGGCTCTAACCCACTGAGCCACCCAGGCGCCCCCAGGGTCGTACTGCTTTATGTGTAAGCCTCTCCTGCTTTGTGGGTCATAGTCACAGTTCCCTTGGGTTGGGGTCCATTCACATGGTATAATAATTTTTTTCTCTTTTGAAATGGGATCATATAATACATAGTATTCTATCAATGCCCTTTTGATTTTTTAAATTATGGAAATAATTTCTATTCCCTAAAAAACGTTAAATAATTCAGAAGTGTCTGAAGTAAAAATGAATATTTCCCTGTTGTCTTCCTCTCCGTTTCCCCCAAGGGAACCCCCAAAAAGTCACATACTATTTTTCTTCCTCACCCACTACTCTTACTATGCCGTAAGAATTTGGTGTTGATCCTTTAAACCTTATTACATCCAGACACAAACATATAGTATTTACTTAATCTTATGTGAATAGGATGATAAGCTGCATGTTGCTTTGTGATTTTTTTTTTTTAAAGATTTTTTATTTATTTATTTGTCAGAGAGAGAGAGAGAGAGCGAGCACAGGCAGACAGAGCGGCAGGCAGAGGGAGAAGCAGGCTCCCCACAGAACAAGGAGCCCGATGTGGGACTCGATCCCAGGACTCTGGGATCATGACCTGAGCCGAAGGCAGCGGCTTAACCAACTGAGCCACCCAGGCGTCCCGCTTTGTGATTTTTTATTAAATATATTGTGAATAATTAATAGGTAACATTTATTCTCACAACAGTTTAGTTAAGAGCAGGTACTAGTACAGATAAAAAGATGAGACTTAGCTGGTTAAGGAATGTGCCCTCCTTGCCACTCCATTTGAGGCTACCTAAAATATGATTAGTTCTATTTCCGGTGCCCATTCTTTATGTTAATGAGAATGTACTTTAAGAAAAGAGCGGTCTGTTTCAGAATGACAGCAGAGCTCAGCCGATGCTGTTTTTCCATCTCAATTACAAACTTAAGCTGGGAAGTTAGTCCCTTCTTTAAAAGAACTGAATAAATATTTCTTAGAGAGAGGCATGTTGTGCTTTTCCATTAATAATTAAGTTACTGAGTGAATGATTCCCATTATTACGAAGTACAGAGACAGAAGACAGGCTTCATAGCTGGGCTAGAACTTCAGAGGTGCTGAAGTGTGAGAAAAATGCGTGTCTTAGAATCAATGAAATACAGTGTACGTATTGATCTGTAAGATGTCGAGAGAATGAAGAAAGCAGGGAGCAGAACAGCACGATCCTGTACATGTAGGGGAAAACAATATCCTGTGAGACCTTTGGAAATTTCTGCTCTGGCAGGCCCGGGGTTGGCTGAGGGTGAGCTGAGTGGCCATTTGTTAGTGAGAATCTTCCCTTCATCTGAACGACGAAGGGCTCATAAGCAACTAATTTAATCTTCCTCGAGCAGGGCATCACAGGCCTGGGTTTTCTCATTCCATGTGATTCATCTGCTACAAGGGGAAGTCACAGAAGCCTAGAATGCTCTTACCTAAGTTTTTCTCGTGAGAAATGTTCACTGTTTTGTACGATTGGTAAGACAGATGAGAGGAAGTCTCCTTCTCAGCGCTTTGAGGGAAGCTCTAATCATTGTCAGTGATCCGAGGTCTAAAAGGGAGGCCGGCCACCCTCTGCCATTTGGAAAGTGACTTTTACTTCCAAGAGCCTCAGCTTCACATTTCTATATAATCGGTGTCTGCGGTCCAGCTATTTCCTAGCTGGCTAGGTATGGCCCCTCTTGGGATGGATGCCCCGGCCATCAGGGGTTTACCTTTTAGTTGCTGGCTCCTGGGGAGGTCTGGGCGTCTTGGGGGAGCAAGTGAAATCAGTGCCGAGTGGTTATATTACAAATTAGGAGCTGTCCTGGCTAGCGGTTGACGCCTCTGTTAAGGATAGGGCATCTGGGATCTTCATTGTCGTTCTCGCTTCTGGTGCTCTGGCTGCTGTCGCAAATGACGTTGGCGTCCCCATGGTCCACTTGTATTCCATTTCCCAGAGCCCCTTCAGCAGGAATTCTGAGTTGCTCCATCAAAACAATGTTGTATTTGGTGCTTTTCTGTATTAACTATTTTCTCTTGAATTACCAGATTTATATTCTGCAGTTAGAACCCTACTCAAAGAAAATGATCTACAAGACGCACAAACATCCCAATTTATTGCATTTAGAAGGTAAAGCATTTACAGCATTTTAATGTTCTCAGCCTTGCCTTTAAATCTCATAACTTATACAGATGCTGTTTAAATGGGAGACTCTCCTCATTCATCACTGCTAATTCTTGCTCTAATCTTGAGGTCTTTCTTTGTTAGACATGGCAGACGGCAGTTTTTAAACAGGGCTCTTTGGGTGGCTCAGTCAGTTAAGCGTCCGACTCTTGGTTTTGGCTCAAGTCATGATCTCGGGGTCGTGGGGTCCAGCCTGCATCAGGCTGTGCACTGAGCGCTGAGCGTGGAGCCTGCTTGGGATTCTCTCTCTCTCTCTTTGCCCCTCTCCCCACTTGCACTATCTTTCTCTCTCTCAAAATAAATAAATAAAATCTTAAAAAAAATAAATAGGGCTCTTGCTATGAAATATTATCTTTGGAAACTCCCATAAAATCTGAGCGGAACAGGGGCACCTGGGTGGCTCAGTGGGTTAAGCCTCTGCCTTCAGCTCAGGTCATGATCTCAGGGTCCTGGGATCGAGCCCCGCATCAGGCTCTTTGCTCAGCAGAGAGCCTGTTTCCCCCTTTCTCTCTGCCTGCCTCTCTGCCTCCTTGTGATCTCTCTCTCTCTGTCAAATAAATAAATAAAATCTTTAAAAAAAAAAAAAAATCTGAGCGGAACAAAGATTTACATTAAGATAAAAATGAGAGAGGCCCTTGGCTGGCTCAGTCAGTGGAATGTGGTGCTCTCGATCTCCGGGTTGTGAAGTCAAGCTCCACGTTGGGTGGAGAGATTACTTAAAAATAAAAACTTCAGAAAAAGGAAAGATAAAAATTAAAATGCTTTCTCCTGGACCTCTTCCTGGAAACTTTTAGTCTTGTGTAGTACATTGACATTGTGGGTAACAGGAGTAAACACAGAACAGATAACATTATGGTGACCCTCGCTTCTCGCTTCTTCATGTGTTCCAGGCAAGACTGTGACGTCATCAACGCCTGCTGTTGCAAGCACTACACGGGCCACCTAATCAAGTGAGCACAAAAGATCCAAAAGCTCCAGGACAGTCCTTCCTTTAGTCACCGTTCTTTTATTTGTCTTGACCTTTATCACTGTAGCCACATATTTAAAAATCATTTTTATTCTCACTTGTGAAGTCAGACGATCTCTTCAATTAAATATAATGTGTATGCTTAGGCACTGACTGTTTTGGCAATCCGTGTCATCAGAAAAATAAGGAATACAGTTTTCCTTGTGGTTTTCAAGTTGGCAACCTCCAGCTTCTCCAAGAGGAGTGTGGGGAATTCAGAATGTTTTCCAAATACGATATGTGCCTAGGTGTGTCCGGGAACCTTAACAACTGGATACCTGCAGAGAGCACTTTAGTGGACATCTGTCAGAGAAATATGAGTGTCAGGAAAATTCGCTCTGTTTACACACAGGAAGAATTAACTCACTTGTCTTGCATTTATCTACACTTACTATTTAATAAGTGTAGAGAACATAGAGACGTGAAAGTTCTAGAAGAAGCTCCCTGTCTGTTGAGGGAAGCCACAATGAAAACCACCTGAGGTAGCCTCACAGAGGGTTAGGGAACACTGGCAGGAGGTCATCCAGTCTGTGTTCCAGTGACTGTGATCTTGGCAGGGGTGGGGGGTCAGTTTCACTTTTCCACATATGTAAAAAGAGGATACCGAGCAGCATTTCCCTTGTGCAGTTGTAGTGAGGATGAAATGAAATAATATCGCTAAAGCACTTAGCCTAGTAACTGGTATATCACCAGTGTTTATTCAATTTGCTGCTGCTGTCCTGATAAAGGTCATAATTATTAGACTAGAAATATGCGTATGTGGGGTTAAGACATGAAATAGGGTAGTGATAGGAGAGATTGGAGAGGAGAGGATGAATTTAAAAGGTAGACTCAATAAGATCCTGGGTAGCTTTTAGAACATAGAGGTAAAGAGAGATGTCAGCATTTATGCCAAGATTTCTAACTTGAAAAAAATTTGGCTGGGATGGGTCTTTGGGTTTGCAGTGCCGTGGAGGGGATAGGCGATCAGACCATGACCGTGGGAGCCTGGTTTCTTGTTGACATTTGGAGAACAAAAGTGAAGTAAAGAGAGTATGGAAATCATTTTGAAAATTGGATCAGATCTGATTCGGGATTAATGCTTAAACAAAATGAAATTGAGTTTTTCCAAACCTCAATGACGTATTCTCATTTTCTGACCCAGAGACCATCGGAATAGGCTTCAGTTTGGAGTTGGTGATAAAATTTGTTGTACCAGGAATGTATATCTCTCGGAGTTACTCCCTGAAACTACCTCTCCTAGTCAGGAAAGTAATGAACAAGACGCCAGTGGTGACGATTTTAATGGTACTCCTCATGGTTTTGCTAAAAATAAGCATGACTTTGAAAGTGATATTCGACTCTGCAATGGAGAAATATTTTTTATAACAAAGGCAAGTGATAACAGAAAAATAGTACCTTTTTACCTATTAGAGATAGATGTGTTTTTTTAAATTACCCTAGGTTTGATTCAGAATCTAATATCAGAGTTGACATTCTTCCATAATTTTTTGCTAAAGATTTTTGTATTCACTTTTTTTTTTTTTTTTTCAAGATTTTCCTTATTTGAGAGAGCGAGCACAAGAGAGGGTAGGGTCAGAGGGAGAAGCGGATTCCTGCTGAGCAGGGAGCCTGATGTGGGACTCAGACCTGGGACTCCAGGATCATGACCTGAGCCAAAGGCAGTCACTTAACCAACTCAGCCACCCAGGCGCCCTGTATTCATGTTTATGAGGGATATTGGTTTGTAGTTATCTAGTAATATCTTGTCTGGTTTTGGTTGTCAGAGTAATACTGGCTTCATAAAATGAGTTGGGACGTGTTTCTTTCTCTTATATTTTCTGGAAGACTTTGTGAAGAAACATTTTTAGTAAGTTCGAAGAGCTTGGGTAGCAAAAATAAGGGACAGATGACACACTTACTGTATTTTGCAAAGCATCATTTCCTTGGTTGCTGCTTCGGCTCAGATCACGATCTCAGGGTCCTGGGCCTGGGATCGAGCCCCACGTCGGGCTCTCTGCTCAGCAGGGAGCCTGCTTCCCCCTCTCTCTCTGCCCGCCTCTCTGCCTACTTGTGATCTCTCTCTGTCCTTGGTTGCTGCTTAACTGTAGAAATGAGAAGTTTCGTTGAATTTGTTCTCATTGTGTAAATGCCCTCTTAAACTTTGAGGTTATTCTTTACAAGCTGTGAGGAAAAACCAACTTTTTCCCAAGAGTGTATGCAGACTTAGAGTGCAAAAAGTGGAATGTGTAGACTTCAGAACAAGTCAGACAACAAAGACTGTTCTCCAGAGAGTCAAACTGAGGTCAAGTTTCAAGCTGATTAAAATTTGGCTGTGTATGTATTCAGTTTGTGCTCAGGTATAGGTTTTCAGCCTTTTGAAAGTTCTTAATAATTGTGACTATACATGCTATTTTATGTTCAACACAAAAATAGAGTATCTCTACAGTGTGCATATTTGAAAACATACAAAATAGTTCTTTGTTTTGGCTATAGGATGTCACTGATGTCACTGATGTAACAAAGAGAAGATCTTTGACCATTAATAATGCAGCTGGTTTGGAAATAACTGTGGACTTCGAAAAACTAATGAAATATTGTCACATAAAACATGCATGGGCAAGAACTATCCACACTTTTCAGGTAACAGTGGACATTTATAAAGCTATTTGGACAGGTTTCCAGGCCACAGAGTACCTTCAGTGATTTTCTTCTTAACCTTTGCTGTCTTTATTTGTTGAATGAGAGACAAGGTTACCAAGGTTTACATAAATGGTACTGGGATGTTTATTTTTGCAGCTTACTTTTTTACTGTTGTATAATCAACTTTATTGGGGTATAATTTGCATAGGCATTTATATTTATAAAGCTGGATGCATTTTGATAAATTTCTCCTCTTCCTCTGCTCTTGTGAGGCACCTACTTTCTACTTGGGAATTTTAGTTTTCTATAAGAGTTGGAAAGGTAGCACAGACTGTCCCCACTTACCCTTCCTCCAACTTTCCCTAATGTTAACATCTTATACAACTATGATGTTCTTGTCAAAACTAAGGAATTACCATTAGAAGAATACTATTAACTAAGCTACATACTTTATTTGGATTTTGCCCGTTTTCCACTAATATCCTTTTTCTGTCCCAGGATCTTATCCTGGACACAACATTGCATTTAGTACAATTTGCATATAAATTCTGGGTTTTTTTTTTTTTTGGCGCTGGGGGAGTACACGATGAAGGGCAGAAGGAGACTGAGAATCTTAAGCAGGCTCCACACTGGGTTTGGAGCCTGACGTGGGACTTGATCTCACAATTTTGAGATCATGACCTGACCTGAAATCAAGGGTTGGTTGCTTAACTGACTGAGCTACCCAGGTGCCCCTTAGCTCTATTTTAACACTTTTGAATTCTTGTAAGTTTTTTTGTGGTTTTGTTATTTAACTCATTGTTTTGAGCACCCCTCTTTGATGTTGGTATGTTGCTCTAATCATGAAGCTGCATCAGCCTACATTTGCATGGGGAAAAATTTAGGTTAGCCTGTATCCTCCACTGGTAGGCAAAAATTAATTAGCATAGGGATTTTGTTTTGTTTAAGTAGATGGTGTTTTATTTATTAACCTACTCCATCTCAGCTCCAAAAAGAATTTGAAATGACATACAAAAAAGCTCACAATTCAGCCTGATTTTTTTTTTTTTTTAAGACAAAGTAATGATGTGAAGTGGAAAATAAAGGTAAGGCTGATAAAAGGATTCTTGCTAAGAGTGGGATGGAATGCTGATCTGCACACTGACCTATTTGCCTGCTAGTGTTGATGGCAGATTTGGCTCTAAATTTTCAAACCAAGAGAGAAGCAGTCAGTGGACTGTGTCTATGGGTTAAAAAACACAAAACAAAAGCAAAATGAAACAGTTGTTTAGAAGTACAAATGTTCGTGGCTGCGAGGTCCTGGCACAATTTCTCCCATGGATCTTTATGATGGGCTCTCTATAATTCTGAAAACTTGTATCATGCAATTTGGGGGAATTTTCTTGAATAATTTCATAAGATTTCTTGTCCTCAGTTTTCTCTGTTTCATCTTTGTAGAATTTCTTCTATGTTCAACCTCCAGACTGATTATCCAAATATCCTATCTCTGTCCTGTTTTCCATCTCGTTATCATTTTGCTGTATTTTCTGAGAGACTTTGTCAAATTTATAATCCAGCCTTTTTTTACATTTCTGGACAAATGGAGTATGAAGGCGTCTCTTTAGTACTCGATTAAGGTTGTAGTAACTGTCTCTAAATGTTATTTTTATTGAGTCTGGCTCTTATTTTGTGGTTGAAATAGCATCTCTTACCTCTAAGAACATTCACGATTGCTCTCTTGTATGAGTGTAGTTTGATTATTCCAAGTTCAGTTCAGTTCAACGAATATTTATTGAGTCAGACTGTTCTTGGTGCTTGGTTTAGATCAGTCTATGAAACAAAGGTACCTGCCCCTGTGAAGATTACATTTGGTGGGTAGGAGGAAGGAGACAGACACAGTAGTAAAACACTAAGTAAACAATAGTTGACCCTTGAACACTGTGGGGGTTTGAGGCACCGACCCTGCCTTGTAGTCAGAAATCCATGTACAATTTTTGATTTCCCAAAGATTTAACTACTAGTAGTCTACTGTTGACCAGAAGCCTTACCAATAATGTAAAAAGTTGATTAACCACATATCTTGTATGTTCTATGTATTATATACTGTATTTTTTTTTTTAAGATTTTATTTATTTATCTGACAGAGATAGTGAGAGAGAGGACATAAGCAGGGGGAGTGGGAGAGGGAGAAGCAGGCTTCCTGTCAAGCAGGGAGCCTGATGCAGGCTCAATCCCAGGACCCTGAGATCATGACCTTAGCCAAAAGCAGATGCTTAACAACTTAGCCACTCAGGCACCCCTATATACTGGTATTCTTAACAATAAAGTACAGAAGAAGGTGCCTGGCTGGCTCAGTCAGTAGAGCATGTGACTCTTGGTCTCCGGGTTGTAAGTTTGAGCCCCATAATCTTAAAAACAAAGTAAGCTACAGAGAAGAAAATGTTATTAAGAGAATCATAAAGAAGAGAAAATACATTTGCAGTACTGTACTGTATTTATCAGAAGGAAAAATTAATGTATAAGTGGACCCATGCAGTTTAAACCCATATTGTTCCATGGTCAGCTGTATGTGTTATGGTAGAAGTTGGCAAATGCTATGGAAATGGGATGGGGGTAGATGTGGGATGAAGCTGTCTTTTTTTTTTTTTAAGATTTTATTTATTTATTTGATAGAGATCACAAGTAGGCAGAGAAGCAGGCAGAGAGAGAGGAGGAAGCAGGCTCCCTCTGAGCAGAGAGCCTGATGCGGGGCTCGATCCCAGGACTCTGGGATCATGACCTGAGCTGAAGGCAGAGGCTTTAACCCACTGAGCCACCCAGGCGCCCCGAAGCCGTCATTTTAAATAGTAGTTGGTATAGGCCTCATTGAGAAGGTGGCTTTTTTTTAAATATAGTCTAAAAGTATTTTGAACTTTATTTTTTTAATAATTTCATGTTGCTATTTATTTTATTTTTTTATTATGTTCAGTTAGTTACTGTGTAGTACATCATTAGTTTGAGAAGGCGGCATTTGAGCAAAGACTTGAGGGAGGTAAGGAAGTTAACTGTGTGGGTGTCTGGGAGAAGAGCATTCTAGGTGGTGAGAATAGCTAAGACCAGGGTTCTTAGGTGGGAGTCTATCTGTTATATTTGAAGAACAGGAACAGCAAGGAGGCTGGCATTGGAGAGTGAGAAGAGATGAGGTCAGAGAAGTAATGTGAGGTAAGGGAAGGTAGAAGGATTGGGGGCCGGGTCACCTCCTTCATCTTCTAGGACTATAGTATCTAGTATGGTATCCATATCTGGCCCACTGTCAATTTTTTGTAGATAAAGTTTTATTGGAACACAGTAGCACTGGTTCATTTACATATTGGCTACGACTGCTTTTGCATTGCAAAAGAATTGAGTAGTTGTGACAGAAAACATCTGGCCTGCAGAACCTAACATACTTATTTTTTGACCCTTTGCAGAGAAAGTGGTTTGCCCCCCCCACCCCCCTCTAAGGTCCATAGACACTTTCACATTCTAAGTCTATAAAATCTCAAAAGAAATGAATGGTTTGTGTTTATTTTTCCAAATGTTGAGTTTCAGGTCATATTTAGAGAAGAGAAGTAAATGTATAAAAACTTGCCTCCTTCAAGAAGTTCAGTAGTTCTAATGATTCAAGGAAGATATGAAAAGAGGACGAATGATTTCTAGCAGGTGATGGAGGTGAAATTCGGTGTCCCCATCCTGCTTTCCGAGCACATCTTTGGCATGACCATTTCATTTTTAGCATCATTCATTCAGTGAGACACTGGATAAAGAAGAGTGAATAAGGAGGAGCTTACAGTCCAGTGAGGAATACAGCTAAGAAGGTGGAGAGTTCTGTTCTGTTCTGTTCCAGCTCGGTGAACATTCTGTGACGGAGGAAGTACAGGGGGCTGGAGAGTGCACAGTCCGCAAGTGGGTCCGCCCTGGCAGGACCACAGACAGGTTCCTTGTGTCCAGTGGAGCGTGGCTCGGGGGGAAGGAAAGAGGAAAGGAGAAGGGAAGGCAGCAGGCTCAAGGCTGGCTTTTGAAGGAGCGGGTGAGCCATATGATGGAGTCAGAACTTCATTTTTAGAGCTTGGGAGCTGTTTATCAGCTCTAAGCAGAGTCCGATGCGATTGGATTTGCTTTTTACAAGTATCACGAGATGCTGCGAGGACAGAGGGTGGCAGCATGTGTGAGTGTGAGGGAGACCGACTATGAAGCTGTTAAGTTTTTTCTGTGTTCGTTGATGATTAGGAACTCAGTGAACTAAGTTTAGGTTAGGCATTTACCTGCCTAGGAATACGCAGTATGAAGTCCAAGGGGAGAAGTGGTGCTGTGCATCTATAAAGTGTACTTAGTATTTGATCAGGTGTCATTTAGGTAGGTTTCTGAGACTCAGCGGCACCTGAAGGAAGTGCTTGTCACACTTTTATCATCTGAAGACTTGGTTCCCGTTCTCTGTGTCTAGAGAGCTAGAAGTGCTTGCTGAAAAAGAGGGTTTTAACTGTGGATCTGTATTTTCTGCATACCCTGTCTTGTCATTCGTCTTCCCACAATTCTTTGGTCTAGGGGGATGTGGGGACACGAGATAATGATTCAAAGCACTCCTTAGTTTATGTTGGCACTGAAAATATAGGGACTAAGAATATCCCTGAAACTTGAAGTTGTTTTCTCACAGTTACGTGGTGACATTGGGCATTTTTCTTGCCTGTATAATTCTTGGCTTGCTAAACTTAAAAACCAAATGTTCATTGTTCTTTTGCATTGTTTATCTTGATGAAAGCAATAAATGGTTCAACAAAGGGAGAATACAGAAAAGTAGAAGAAAAAAGAATCATCCGTAGCGCCCTCCATTTTTGGAGACAGACTAGTTAAAATTTTTTTTTAAAAGATTTTATTTATTAGAGAGAGCACAACCAGGGGGAATGGCAGGCATGGGGAGAAGCAGGCTCCCTGCTGAACTAGGAGCCTGATGTGGGACTTGATCTCAGGACCCTGGGAGCATGACCTGAGTTGAATGCAGACGTTCACTGACTGAGCCACCCAGGTGCCCCTAGTTAAATTTTTTTTTTAAATTAAACTTTTTAAAAAGATTTTATCTATTTATCTGACAGAGAGAGAGAGAGAGCGAGCAGGGGGAGTAGCAGGCTGGGGGAGAGGGAGAAGCAGACTTTCCACCAAACAGGGAGCCTGATGTGGGGCTCAATCCTAGGACCCTGGGATCCTGACCTCAGCAGAAGGCGACCACCTAACTGACTGAGCCACCCCGGTGCCCCACCCCTAGTTAAATATTTGATAGAATTTTTCCTCCTTTTTTGTGACTTGTCAGATATTTATGTTCATTTTGTATGTACTTTTTTGGATCAGAGTAATTTTATTTTGTGTTACATAGTTGTGATAATTTTCTACGTGAAAGTATCCAGTTTTTAAAATGTTGTTAGATTTCAAAGCATCTTTGATATTTGCAGAATAGTTTATCAAATGTCTGAATACAGATACTTGATATAAATGTAAACAAAGAAGCAAGTTTATCTATGCGCTTATTACTGAATATTTAAGGTGTCTATTTTTTGCTATTTAAGTACCAATGGGCTAACACATTTGTACCTAGAGTCCATACTATCACTGAAAATTCTTTTATTAGGGAAGATTTGGCACTTCATACTGTCTTTCAAGTTTGTTGTTGGATTTCTACACTCCAGTTGCGCATCTCTAAGACCTGAACCTAAGTGCATAATTAGGAAACATGAGTTTTTGGGTGATGAATAAACTGGAACTGTAAGGTGGATTTATAGGAACATTCTGGCCAGGTAGCGCTTTGGGGACTTCTCTCTTTTCTGTCTGGGTAGACGGAGGCTGTGTGAAGACATGAACCCATGACGCAACATTAACTCTTCTTCCTACATTATCCCCTCCCAGGGGTCCGAGGAGAAGACGGTCGTGTACGTGGTTGGGAAGGCGGGCCGCCAGCACTGGCAGCATGTTTACACCGCGGTGACCAGGGGCCGTTGCCGAGTGTACGTCATCGCGGAAGAGTCTCACCTCCGGGGTGCAATTATGAGAAGCAGCGTTCCCAGAAAAACTCGCTTAAAACATTTTTTGCAAAACGAGCTCTCCCGGAGCTGTGCGTCTCCAGCAGATTTCGCCTCCCCATCGCAGAGCTCTGGAGAGTGCAGAGGACCGAGCACACAGCCCTCAGGGTCCCCGTTCCCTCCAGTCGAAACCAGCAATGTGACCACTGATGTCCCTGGAAAGGGAAGCGAGGCCTCTGCGGCTGAGGACCGGACGTTTGCCTGTCCCGGAGAATGGACATCATCTTTCTCCGTTGAAGTCGACCCAGAGGAAGATCCAGCAGAACTTCGCGGGTCCAAAAGGGCCTGTGGCCTGAGTGATGCTGAAAGTCCAAGCAAAATGCGGATGGTAGGAGTTTTAAGTTTTTTAAAGTTTTTTAAATTAAGCTCCAGTTTTAAGTGCCGCTCACTTCGGTGTGCTTATCCATGGCTGTGTGTTTTTCAGTAGCGTCACCTTGTGCTGGAGCACTTAAAAACAAGGTGTTCTCATCTCTGTCAGCTGTCCTCTGTCCTGTGCCTGTTCGGTTCTAGCACCGTCTGTCACTTGGCTGGAGGCCGGCCACTCTAGGCTTAAAATTGGTCTGTTGATGCGAGGGGGTGTGTGGGAGAAACCGGCCACCCTGCACCTTCTTTCTGCAAATCTTCCATATCCCCCACCCCTCCCTTTGGTGGCCCCAGCCTCACGTTAATCCCCACTTTCCACTGGAGGGGCTGGTGAATTATCCGTGGTCTCCAAACCCAGTTCCGATTGTCGCTTAAGGATTGCTGTCTGTGCTGCCCACTGGACTCGCTCCAGTGTCCTGAGGCTTTCAAGGCTGTGCCAGGGAGAAGGGGCCACGGAGGGAGCCCAGGGGAGGATGTGCTCATGAAACCTGCCAAGGCCAAGCGGAGTTCGGAAGAGAGATGATGTATAGCCTCTGACCCCACGTGGCACGGAGACAGTGAAACAGTTCTCTAAGCGGGTGCCCGGCCTTCGCAGCGGGTGACGTCTTGGCGTCTTAGGCAGCCACAAGGATGGACTATTGTGGCTGGAGCACAGCGTGAAAATGGAGGTTGAGCGGAGGACCCTGGAAGAGTCGGGATGGCACAAAGGCTCTTCCAGAGAGATCGGACATCCTCCTGAATGTGATGGAGAACACTAGATGCATTTTAAGAGCTCTGTGAATTGAAATTTATGAAGGTCACTTTGGAGTTTAGTAGATTATGTTTTGGGAGGCCATAGGGGCCAAGTTCCTTGCAAAAAGATGATTTCAGTAGCTTGAACAGAATGATTAGGTTCTGAAGTCAGGTAGTAGTGATGGGGTTGGAGAAGAGATGTTTGGGGGTGGTGCATGGGATTTAATGGGCATTTATATATTGGGGGGGGGGTGAGGTTGGGCCTGAGCGTGAGTCTTTGGCTTCCGGCTTAGGCATCCAGGGGGATCCAGGTACCATCAATCAGGATTGGGAAAAGAGGCTGAGACCCAGGTTTTGTAAGGAAAGTGATAAAAGCAGGCATAGTAAAAGAAAAGTTTCTTCTTCTTCTTTTTTTTTTTCCTTCTTGGAAGTAGTAGGATCCCTGCTGATTCTAAGGTCCATTCTTTTTTGTGTTTGTTTTAAGGATTTTATTTTTTTGGCAGAGAGGGAATACAAGCAGGGGGAGTGGGAGAGGGAGAAGCAGGCTTCCCATTGAGTAGGGAGCCCAATGTGGGGCTCAATCCCAGGGTTCTGGGATCATGACCTGAGCCCAAGGCAGACACTTCATGACTGAGTCACCCAGGCATCCCTCTAAGGTCCATTCTGTGCTCCAGATCAACTCTCTGATATGGAATTTCCATCTCAGCACAATGTCTTTTTCTGAAATGGAATGTGTTACCTCTTCCAAAGACCCTGGGATAATAAGGCATTTGGTGTGGAACAGAAAATTCCAAAGAAAGTCGTTTCCTAAAAGTTTCCTGACTTTTATTTCTTCGCACCAGCACGGGGTGGGCGAGTTACGGTTTCTGTGGTAGTACAAAGAGCCAGTGACAGCATTATCCATCTTACCTGCTGAACTGCCCCAACGTTTGACATTCCGGCCGAGACCAACACTGCAGAAGGTCTACGAACACAAAGAGGCCGGTGCTGGCTGCTCTCACTGTCCAAAGGCTCCAGTGCGAGCAAAGTTTTCTGACTGAAGAGGATAAGTTTTCTCACAATGTTTGCCAGAAATGTGTGACAGCTACAGAAATCCCTAACAATGAGGAAATTAAGAATTCAAAGCCTCAGGCCTGGTAAATTAGGGACTTCTGTGTCTAGACTTTGTAGTTCATTGAGATGTGTGATTTCTAAAAGCTCAGATACAATGACCAGGGCTGTCTCCTTACCTTTACTTCATATCCACATGGCTACATCAGAGCCAAATCAGCATTTAAATTCTGCAGGTACTAAATGATAGAGCCCCTCCTAGATGAAAGCGTTTGCTTCAGTTCTGTGGGTTAACATCTTTGGGTTTTGAAAAAAAGTTTTAAAAGAAAATGTCCTGATTTTGTTTTGGGGGGTTGTGGGGTTTTTTTGTTTTGGTTTGGTTTTTTTGGCCTCATGTTCCACAACCAAAAAGGGAAACACAAAAATGTCCCTTTAAATAAAAGCATATGTATAAATATTCTAAGGTTTATCATATAAAGCAGTGATTTCCAGAATTCTTTAAAAGAAAATTACATTTTGTCCTTAAAATAATCTAGGAAGGATAGAATCATAACATCCCAAATAAAGATCGTTCTTGTGTTAGTCAAGGTTCTCTAATGAAACAGAACCAATAGGCTGTGTCTGTATTCCTATCTATCTATTTACCTGTCTACTTCTTATTTATCATCTGTCATCTATTTAGACTTTCTAAAATTTTAATTTTAATTTTTAAAATATTTTATTTATTTATTTGACAGACACAGGGAGAGAGGGAACTCAAGCAGGGGGAGTGGGAGAGGGAGAAGCAGGCTTCCCACGGAGCAGGGAGCCCGATGTGGGGCTGGATCCCAGGACCCTGGGATCATGCCCTGAGCCAAAGGCAGACGCTTAACAACCAAGCCACACAGGCACCCCTATTTATTTATTTTTAAAGATTTTGTTTATTTATTTGACAAAGAGGGACACAGTGAGAGAGGGAACACAGGCAGGGGCAGAGGGAGAGGGAGAAGCAGGCTTCCCACTGAGCAGGGAGCCTCATGGGGGCCTTGATCCCAGGACTCTGGGATCATGTGAGCCGAAGGCAGATGCTTGACCCACTGAGCCACCCCGGTGCCCCTATTTAGATTTAGTTAAGGGCTTGGCTCATACTTGTAAAGGCTGCGAAGTCCAAAATCTCTGCATGGTAGGCCACCAGACTGGAGTCCCAGAGTGATAGTGCAGTTTGGGTCCAAAGGCAGGCAGAATTCTCTTTTTCTAGGAGGTGGTCAGTCTTTTTTTTTTCTGTTAAGGCCTTCAAATGATCGAGTGAGGCCCCCCTGCATGATGGAGAGTAATCTGCTTTATTCATCGTCTGCTGACTTAAATATTTAGCTCTTCTAAAAATATGTTCACAGAAACATCTAGAATGGTATTTAACCAAATATCTGGGTACCATGGCTTGGCTGAGTTGACACATAAAGTTAACCCTTACAGGTGCTCTAAATTGAGCAGATTTAGCATCATGAAAGATGAATTGTGCTCATTTTTCTCATCCCTATGATGGCGAAGCTTTCTCGTGACCATACTGGTCCATTGCCTTGTGCTTGGGAATCACCAATAGCACCAGGGATGCGGGTCTTGCCCTGTTGCGTCTTACCACCTGACGCTGGCATCATGGGTGTGCACGCTGAGTACCCAGCCATACGGGGCTTTGTGCTTCAGGCCACCCCATACATGTTTTGTTTTTTTTTTTAAAGATTTTATTTATTTATTTGACAGAGAGAGAGCTCACAAGTAGACAGAGAGGCAGGCAGAGAGAGAGGAGGGGAAGCAGGCTCCCTGCTGAGCAGAGAGCCCGACTCGGGGTTCGATCCCAGGACCCTGAGATCATGACCCGAGCTGAAGGCAGAGGCTTTAACCCACTGAGCCACCCAGGCGCCCCCACCCCATACATGTTTTAATGTTCTGTACTTGTCATCTTAAAGGTCTTACCTTTGAACAAAGGACGCACATTTTAACCTTGAACTGGGCAGCCAAATTATGTAGGGGCCACACCATTAGAAATTATATATACGTACTCATTCAACCAATGGTCACTTCTTCATGCCCATCCCAGAGCTGAGTGCTGAGGATACCACAGGGAGCTGATAGTTCGGGTCTGCTCAAACCTTCCAAGGGGAGGGTGGGGGAAGGGGAAGGTGTTATGTCTTCCATAGAAGCTGTCAAACGGAATAGAAGTACATAGGGTAAACTATATTTTCACAAAACTAACTATTTTTATTGCTGTCCTTACAGGTGGAAGAATCCTCTCCGCATGTGTCTTCCAGACTACAGAATTTGAGACTAAATCGTTTAACCCCCAAGCAACTTTTCTTATCCACAAATAATCAAGAAACTTAATTTTGTTTCAGATGGCTCAAAGTAATTCTGTCTTTTTTCCTACTCCACACGAAATGAACATCATACCTTCAAACTCTCAAGACACAAAACAGGATGTCTGTAACTGGAGTTTTATTTTAAGGTGTTTGTGTTAGCAGATATTTTAAATTCACTGGATCCGAGAAAACCATAATGATTTCAACATCAGTCATCATGAGAATTGGTAGCCCTGGACATAAATGCAGGCAAAATTTGTTGTGTTTTTTTAAAAGACTGTACTTTAGTAAGTTTTATTTTTACAATAATGCCTTTATTGACTTCCGTGATCATTGTGGGTGATCGTGGCCAGCGGTTTGAAGCCATGGTCGAGAGAAACCATAATTACACCTCCTGTGTTATTGACACACATTTCAGGATGTTGGGTCTCCCGCTGGTTGTTCAGCTTGCAGCGTGGCTGCTCGCTCCGTCCCTGCTGGCCAGACCCACTTCACGCGGGACTGTTTTCCTAGAAATTGCCTTCCGAGTTGGGAGTACTTTTTTTTTTTCCTTAATTGGAGATATAATTGACATATACCACTGTGTAAGTTGAAGGTGCACACCGTGTTGATTTGATACATTTATGTAGTCCGCATGATTACTGCTGTTGCATTATCTAACACCATCATGTCACATGATTGTCATTTCTTCTAGGAATACGTTGTTTTGAAAACACCCCACTTGGGAAAATTATTCTCTCTCAGAATGACTTTTATTATTATTTAGAGTGTTATTTATTGCTAAATGGTAAAAGAAAAAGTTAAGAAAAAAATTTACCTGTGATTCCAATATTTGAAAAATAGCCTCAGTGGGATATAATTTACACACAGTTCGCCCATTTAAAGTGTAGAACTCCACGGCTTTTAGTATATTCGCAGAGTTGTGCTAGTACCACCACAATGGGTTTTGGAACATTTTGATCACCCTCCCCGCTCCCCCCAAGAAACCCTGTACCTCTTGGCTCTCATCCCCTCATCCTCTCCAGCTGTAGGCAACTACTAATTTGTTTTGTCCATACTCATTTGCCTGTTCCAGACATTTCGTAACAATGGGATCATATAATATGTGGTCCTTTGTGACTGACTCCTTTAACTTAGCAGAATGATTTTGGACTTTCTGTTGTGGTATTAGTGCTCTACCTCTCTCTCTCTCTTTATAATTATTTTTTTTTTACTATGTTAGTCACCATACAGTACGTCACTAGTTTTTGATGCAGTGTTTCCAGGTTCATTGTTGCCCTATAAGACCCAGTGCTCCAGGCAATACATGCCCTCCTTAATCACCAGGCCAGACCACCCACCACCTCCCGCAAAAAACCCTGTTTGTTTCTTAGAGTCCACAGTCTCTCATGGTTCGTTCCCCCTCTGGTTCCCCCCCCCTTTGTTTTTCTTTTCCTTCTCATGTCCTCCATGCTATTCCTTATTCTCTACAAGTAAGTGGAACCATATGATAATTGACTCTCTGCTTGACTTATTTCACTCAGCATAATCTCTTCCAGTTCCATCCATGTTGATGCAAAAGTTGGGTATTCATCTTTTCTGATGGCTGAGTAATATTCCACTGTGTATATGGACCACATCTTTATCCATTTGTCTGTTGAAAGGCATCTTGGCTCTTTCCACAGTTTGGCTATTGTGGACTTTTTAAAGATTAAAAAATATTGTGTAGAAAGAGCCAGCATTGTTCCTTTTATTGGGTAGAGGTCTTGGAGAGTCCAAGCAAGGAAGCTCACTCAGTCAAACCTGATGAAGCCTATATTCTTTGTGGACTGATGGGGAAACTGGCAGCGTCTGTAGAGGCCGAATTTCTGGATCAGGCCATGTGGTTTGAGCTGATAGGGCAGAAATCAGAGCTCTGGCCGCATTCTTGCAGAGGTAGCCCCAGCAGAACTGTCACTGATCTATCTTGCTGTCATTATTGCCGTGAGGCAATCAAAGGCAATAAAAGACCTTCCTCTCCTTTTATTACCAAATACTGCGCTATTGTGTGGGTGTAGCACATTGAACTCGTCTGTTCATCAGTTGAAAGACATTTGGGTTGTTTCCACTTTCTGGCTATTATAAAACGCTACTATGAAATCCGTGTACAAGTACAAGTTTTTCTGTGGACGTATATTTTCATTTCTTTTAATTATATACCTAGGAGTGGAATTGTTTGGTCATCTGGTAACTCTGTTTCACCTTTTGAGGAGCTGCCAGATTGTTTCCAAAGCAGCTATACCATTTTGTATTTTATTTTCACATTTCTTCACATTCTCTCTAACACCTATTATTGTCTTTTTGATTATAGCCATTCAGTGGGTGTGAAGAGATATTTCAATGTGTGTGGTTTTTTTTTTTAAGATTTTTTTTTTTTTTTTTTTTAAGTAATCTCTGTATGCAGTGTGGGGCTTGAACTCACAACCCAAGAGTCACGATCTACTGACTGAGCCAGCCAGGCAGCCTTCCCGCAATCTGGTTTTGACTTGCATTTCCCTTATGGCTAATGATGTTAATGATCTTTTCATGTCCTTATTGGTCATTTGTAGGACCTCTTTGGAGAAATGTCTATTCAAATCTTTTACCCATTTTTAAATTGGGTTATTTTTCTTTTTATCAAGATATGTGTTCTTTATATATTCTACATACAAGGTCCCTTATTAGAAATGTTATTTGAAAAAAAAAAAAAAGGTTCCTATTCTGTGGATTTTATTTTCACTTTTATTGATGGTGTCCTTTGATGCACAGATTTTTCAATTCTGATTATGTCCAGTGTATCTCATTTTTGTTGGTGTTGCTTATGCTTTGGTGTTACATCCAAGGAACTTCTGCCGATCCAAAGTCATGAAAGTTGACTCCTGTTTTTCTTCTAAGAATTTAAATAGTTTTAGGTTTTACATTTAGCACTTGGATTCATTTTGAGTTAATTTTTGTGTATGGTGAAGTAACAGTATAGTTTCGTTCTTTTGCACGTGGATATCCAGTTTTTCCAGCTCCATTTCTTGAAGAAACTATTCCTTCCTCATTCACTTGTCTTGACACCCTTATCAAAAACCAATTGATCATAAATGTGAAGGTTTTTTTCTGGATTCTGAGTTCCTGATTCTATTCCATTAATGTATACATCTATTGTTATGCCAGCACCATGCCCTTTGTTAGCTTTGTTTTGAGATCAAGAAAAGTGAGCCCTCCAATTTGTTCTTTTAAGTGTTTTGGACTATTCTGAGTCCCCTGTATTTCCATATGAATTTTAGGATCAGTTTGTCAGTTTCTACAAAACATTCAGTTGGCATTTTGAGGAGTGATTGTATTGAATCTATAGATCTGGGGAGAATTGCCATCTTAATATTAAATCTTCTGAACCATGAACATGGGTTGTCTATTTATGTCTCCTCTTATTTTTTCAACATTTTATTTTGCACTTTTTATTATTTTTTTAATTTTTAAAAAAGATTTTATTTACTTATTTGAGACAGAGAGAGCATGTACGCACAAGTGGGGAGGAGAATCAGAGGGAGAGGATGAGGCAGATTCCCCACAGAGCAGAGAGCCTGATGTGGGGGTTGATCCCAGGACGCTGAGATCATGACCCAAACTGAAGGCAGACACCTAACCAACTGAGCCACCCAGGTGCCCCTGTTTTGCATTTCTTAAACTTACTCCTGGATATTTTATTTTTGATCCTAATGTCAGTGGAATTTTTTTTTCTTATTTTTGGTCTGTTAATTGCTACTGTATAGAAATACGATTGATCATGTATCTTTCAGTATCTTTCAATCTTGCTAAACTTATTTATTAGTTTTAAGAGGTTTTTAGTTAATTCCTTGGGATTTCCTATATATGAGGTTATATTATGTGCAGATAGAGATAGTTTTACTTCTTTCCAATCTGGATACTTTTATTTAATTTTCTTGTCTTAAGGCTCTGGCTAGAACCTGCAATAAATTGTTAATTAGGAGTGGTGAGACTCCTTGGATGGCGGTGGACATCCTTGCCTTTTTCCTGTCAATTTACAAGGCCTGCAAGATAGTCTGCAAAAATGAAAATGTTGGGACTACAGTGTAGATTTCTTTTTAAAGATGGCGTACATTAAAATTTGTATATTTCAATAGTTGATATAAATGTATTTCATAGAATACATATAATGTTCTCTGAGGGTAGGTGCTATTATGATCCTTGAATTAAAACCTGTCTTTGTTACCTAAAATAAATGTATCATTAGTCTGGGAGGGTCTCTGTCTGCAGGCTGTTTTGGGACTTAAACATATCTTTGACATCTTGTCCTTATAGCAGTCCTGGGGTGCAGATATGACCTTCAATACCATGGGTGGGGAAACTGACTCACATTAACTAACTTTTATGAATGAGTACCAGAGCTAGAATTCAATCTGAGATCTGATTTTAAAAGCCATGCTCTTCCCATTCTTCCATGCTGCTTTTCAAATTGATGGCAAAACCTTTTCTCTTTAGAAAATTCTGTACAGTAAGCATTGTGTAGGGCTCATCTAGAATACTAAAATATAATCAAAGTACCCAAAAAACTGCTTGTCATAATTTTGACTTTTTAAAATCACTGTTTATTCCATTTGGTAGAGTATTTTTTTCCCCATACAAATATTTGCAACAATTTTGAATTCCCCAAAACCATACATAGACGATAAATACCATGCTATTAAAGTATTAAATTTGTACAAAAATACTTTACAGCTTAATACTTGTTTGTTACAAATAAAAATACATATTTAAGTGACTCATGATCTTCTTTTTCTCTTAACATGATTCTGCTTTATACTCTCTTGCCCTGGCGGGTTGTGAAATATGTCCGAAATAATATATTTCTCTGCACAAAAAGAAAGGTGAGCTTTCTCCTTAAACAAAGGACACAGTGTTCAAATGCTTTACCTAAGCAGTTGTTGGAACCATTGACCAAAATGAAAATGTTTGGAAAATAATCATTTCAATATGGAGATTCTACAATCAATATACAGATATATTTTTTTTAAATATTCACCAAATAACAGTTATTAGCGTAACTATTCAAAAGATCTGAACAAATGAGAACAGTTGCTGACGAACATCTTAAAAGCAACTGTCACAGTTTATTGCTTTGAGGGATGGTAATAATTGGCAATGCATTGTCGTGAAAAATGTATTTACAATTTCAGTAAAGTAGCATGGCTCAGAACAAAAGACAGTCCAGTGTCATCTCAAACGTACATGTGCTGTCCACCCCTCTATAACCAGTTTTCAAAACATGGCAAGCAAGATGAGTTTGATCTGCCTATCATTAAAATAAACCTCACTGTAATAGACTCTTCATTCTCTCTTAAATTCTTAGTCTGGAGTTTTAAAAATAACTACTTCTCAATGTTACTAAGCACGCTAATCCATTATCAGAGATTTGCAGCTATTAAAAGTGTGTCCTTAAAAAAAAAAAAAGAAAGAAACAGGTCACAAGACATATCCTGTTTGTTAATTTGTTGCATAGGGAATAGCATACATCTTAGTTAAAATCATTCCTATATTGGGGCAAAACATTTACCACCACCTATTATGGTCTCCTACGTGCATCATCGCTGAAACGTTTCAAATAATGTTACACCTGGACCCCTCCCATGGCAGCAGTCCCAGCCACGTCTCAAACTCCAGTTCCCCTAGGAGAGCCAGCTTTGTGACAAGCCTTGGTCAGGTTCTTAACGCTGACGGCTTCATAGTAAGAAACTGCGATTTCAAAGTGAGTTAAGGAAATTGTCATAGAGAATATTTTCAAGCAGACGTTTCTCTTTTTAAAAAGTGACTGGAAGATGAACTTGTAAAAAACTTCCTCTGATGTTAATTGGGGGGGGGAAGGGGCGGCCTATGTAGTTTTCCTTTTCTCTACATTGGGCCTGGCAGGGAACGGCCTGCCATCTACCACAGCGGTCACTAAGAAAGAAACCTCTTCAGCTTGAAAGGGGAAGTGAACATGAGCCATGAGAGAGATTTAAAAGACCCCTGTGCTTGCGGTTAATGCCACGTGATATCTGTGCTTTAAATGCCACAGAAATCTCAAAGGGATTTTTTTTAGCACCATGTAGATATTGTCTTTTGTCCTGCTTTATAAAAAGCATTGCTATAATGTATTAGTGGGTTCTCGTATCTCCAAATTACCACCATGACTAGGCTGTTGGAAAAAAGCACTGTTCTGTTCACTCCATTCTCCTCCCGGTAGAGTCTGTTCTATAGACTTCTGTGAAGCCAGTGGGTTTCTACTAATAACCAAGTCCAGCTTATTACCAGATTCTGCTATGAGGGGCACAACAAGGCAGCAGTCAAAGTCTCTTGTTCGGACATGATTAACCTGAAAAATCAAGAAGAGCCATTTTGAATTACAGTTGTAATTCTCCACACCGAGTAACACTTCCGTGTAACAAGTTCCCTGAAGGTGCCTAAAGGGGCAGCCTGTGCTGAGAGGTCTATCCCTTCTCTGACCACATGAGGAGGTGGCCATTGGCTGACTTATTCTTTGCTACTAAATCATAAAGCCTTTGAGAGCTGGGAACAGGGACACCTCCCAACATCCCCATTCTGGGCAGGCTGCCTTGCTCATGCTCCAAGGGCTGAACGTTGCCCCCAGATTCCAGATGAGGTAAGTGAGTCAGAGTGGTGAAGAGATTTGTCTCAGAACAGCGGTTGTTAAGTGGTCCAGCTTGGATGGGCTCCCAGGCAGTCTGGCTGACTCCAAAGTTATGCTCTTGACCGTGATGTTGAACTGCCTCTCGCAAGTGAGCCCATCCCCGTCCTCAGCTCGTACATGTGCTCATCTTTCATTTCTCCTTACTCTTCGCCAGCAGGCGGTTTCAACCCATCTACAAGCTGCTTCCACTCTTTGCCTTTCACACTCAATCTTCTCACGTCTGGAACCTGACACTTATACTGTACCACTGACCCCAAATGTCCAATATCAGAATGGTGTCTCCAGGTCTCGTCTGCTTTGGCCTTTAGCACTGGCCACACTTCACGCCCACTCACCTGAAAACTCCTTCCTTGGCACTCTGTGACACCATTTTGTTTTGATCTCCTTACCATTCTGATTCATGTTCAGTTCTTTCCTGCCTTTCTCTCTTCCTGTCCTTCAAATTTGTTCTTCTCAGGATTCTAGCCTTGATTCTCTTTTTCTTACTGTAAGCCCACCATAGGTAACTGTATCCAAACACATGCCTTCAGTGTCCTCAATCTCCTAATTCTGGCTCTGACATCTCTGCTGGGCTCTAACAGCTCTTCTGAGCAACGGCTCCAAACTGCCCCCTGCCCCTGAGGCTGCTCTGCCAGGATGTATTGAAGGAAAAAGGACTCAGGTCTGACACAGGCATCTGGTCTACTTCCCTGCGGTCTCCCCCCTCCCCATTCCACTTCAGTCCACCTATAGTATTATTCTACTGTCGCTCTCAATTACGAACGATGTCATTATTCTGCTTAAGAAGTTGATATCCTTGAGGGTTAAGTCCAAGAGCTTTCTCATGGCATTCAAGGCCCTCACAGTCTGAATCTACTTTTTAATAGTCTCACTGTCTATGGAAGGAGGGACAGCACATCCCCAATTTAGCGATTGGGAAAAGCCACATAGTGGTCAAGTAACCATTAATTCAGCAAATATTTATTAATTCAACAAATATTAGAGTATCTGTGAAAAATGAAAGCATCCCATAATGCCAAGATAAGACCAACTGTTCTGCTGCCATTGTAAAAAATAACCAGAATTTGTTTTAAAACTACCTAATTGATCAATGATAATGTGCCTTGGTGAACACGTGTTGGAAAGTCAACCGCCCTCAGTACAGCCTCATGCTCTGAAAGTCAACTCTTTGGTTCTAGACTCATTCCAGCTAAACACACTCTCAAGACTGATGTCACCCTTCTCTTTTGCCTGCAAAATGCTATTCCTAAAAACTGTGAATAAAATCAGGGATGGGCTTGGTTCACTGAAATTATTCCTGACCATGACAGCATTCTGCTCACTAAATAAGATCTGGCTTTTCGCTTTCAGAGAAATTGTGTGAGACAGTGAGATATCAAGTACTGTATAAGGGGAAATGGGAGCATAAGTTCTCAAGAAGTTTATAATCTGCTGGGGAACATATACATGGAACCAGACAATTTTGATAACTGGTAAATTCTATGTAAGGAGAAAGTTTCTACCCCATATAGGAAGGGCCCCTAATCTCATCTTGAGGCCAAGAAAGATGGGTAGGTATCGATCAAGTAAGACTTTGAGAAGTGAAATTAAGCAAAAAGGTCACCTGCGGTCTTACCTGTAAGAGTCTATCATAGGGCTTTAAGCCACCCAGATCTCCTGGCCCAGCTGGGCGAATATTTTTGACATACACTCCTTTCTCCAGCAAGCCATCTGCGACGCTGAACCCAAAGTCCTCCATATCAGAGCTCTTGTACAGGGTCACCTGGAAAGTGAGAGCATGGAAAGGACGCATTCAGCTTGGCTGCAGACTTTTGTGTGTGAAACTTCTTTTCCAGCAATCTTTACAAATTAATTTATTCAATAACATCATAGACTTGTAATGTATTAGGCAGCTCCTTTTTCCCTTCTCGGAGAACAGGCTTGGAATTTGTAAAGTCCCACCCAGAACTGAGAAGGAAGGAGAAGGGAAAAAGCTGTTCCCCCCTCCCTGCCCCACGCCCACCCCGGGCAGGTGTACTTCTCTGTTTTCTTGGAGCGGCATGCTGCTGTCCGAAGCAGCCAGTAGCAGCCCCATTGCACCGGCTGGGTGTCAGGACAAAGCCAAAGGCCCTTCCTTCCTGCCCACCCTGCCTGATGCTGCTCTGGGTACAGTGCTTAGCATATCACCTTCCTTTGAGCAAATGCCAGCCTGGAGTCCATCATTTTATTTGTTATGGTATTCCAATCAGAATGTCAGTACTGACAGCAAATGGAGTTAAAAGACCTGAAAGTGTTCTTGTAACCAACATGTTGTTCTGGGGTCCGGCTTGACTAGCAACCAGGCTTTGATTTAGCAACTCAAGTTCCTACGGCCACCTGCCAGCCAAGGCTTCCCCTGATCCTCGTGCCTCCCATCTGACCACCTGGAAGAGTTAGTCTGAGGCTCAGACATTCAGCCAATCATGCAAACATTCACCAACTGTGGACTGAGTCCCTACCCTGTTCTAAGGACGGCTATGGGTGCTGGGGGACAGCAGTGAATGAGAGAGAGAAAAGGCTGCCTTCCAGAGGCAAACACGTTTCTGTGTAATATTTACAGATCACCTGCTGGCCGGGCCCTGCCAGGAGGCATATGAAGCACTTGGTGCTCATTTAATGTCTTAAGCTGGTTACTGATGTCACTAGGTTTTGCCTGATGCCCTCCATACAAACAGATACCCTCTTCAAGTACTGATCTGGGCTGATACATTGTTTTACTCTAATTGCTTTAAAAAAAGGATTTTATTTTCACCCAACTACATGAATATTTTCTTGTAAAATAGTAAAAACTTCAGGGCTCCAGAGGGCCAAAGGTAAAGATAAAACAGGTCCATTTTTTATACCCAGCTATTTTATTTCAGAGAAGTAGAGAATATTGAAGGAACTACAAAAAATGGTGTTAGTGTTTTTTTTTGTTTGTTTGTTTTAAATTTTGCTAGGCTAGAGCTAAAATATCAAGCTGGCCAAGTCTATACTACTCACCAGGCAGCCCTTGTGGTTATTGCCATACTAGAGGTGAGGAAATTCAGTTTTACAGAGGTTAAGTCATTTGCCCAAGGTCACAAAGGTAATAAATAGTGGGGCCCCTGTTTGTCTGATTCCAGACACTAAACACTTAACCATTCTATACTACTGCCACTCAAAATGCTTTATTTTCTAGGTTCTAAGATATGCTTTATTTTTCATATTTTAAAATCTCTGAAATCAGGTGTGTTTCATAATCCATGGCCCCTTAGAGCCTATGAATTAAGATATATAAATGTTCTACTGCCACCTGCCTCTTTCCTACAAGGGCACTAGAAGGAAATGGGCCACAAGTCTGTTGCAACTTTGCTTTAAGAGGGAAAAAAATGTGCTTTGCAAGTTCAAGTGAGGTCCAGAAACAGCACCATCTCTCAGGAGCATGTTAAAATGTCAAGTCTCAGACCTTGCCCTGACTCACTGACTTGGCCACTGCAGATCGCTGGGTATCCCTAGCTGGGTGTGGCTCTGGGCACACAAGGGGGCTATCACATGCTCTGAAAAGACGAATCAAGGGAACTAACGTTTAATGGGATGATACTCTTTGCAGGCTCATTCCGTCATTGTGTGTGTAAATGTGTGTATGTGTGTGTCGCTTAGTAAAACCCATCCCCCCATGCGACATGGACTGTGATAACTCACGGGGAGAGATGTAGGTTCAAACTGCATGAGTGAGAGCATTCCCTCCCCACCAAAACTCAGGAGGGGAGGAGGATGTCTTTTGGTGATCTGGGCTCAGATGGTCTTAGAGAGTATGTGGAAGAGGCACCCAGATCCCAAGCTCCTTGAGGTGAGGAAAGAATCTTTGCTTAGTTCACTGATACCCTGAATCCCTAAAATGATGTCTGCCACATAGTAGGGTTAGTGCTTGTCAAATAATGAAATGACTAGTTTTTTGGTTTTGTTTTGTTGACAAACTTCTTCTTAAAAATTAGTTTTGGAGGTAGAGTTTAGTGATTCATCAGTTGTATCTAACACCCAGTGCCTTCCTTAATGCCCGTCAACCAGTTACCCCATTCCACTCCCCCCCTACCCCCCGCCCCGCCACCTCCCCTCCAGCAACCCTGTTTGCTTCCTATAAAGTCCAGCATCTCTTATGGTTTGTGGTTGAAATTATAAGCCAGTTCGAACTGGCCAAGATGTGCTGTGAGCTTGGGCCAAGATGAGCAGTGAGCCTGAACCAAGAGGGATTTAATTCAAGCGGCGCCCCACCCTCTCCCGCCCCAGGGCTCTGCCGGGAATTCTCAAGGCTCCCCCAGGATGGGGGCTGGGGCCCGGGCCAGTACGAAGCTCCAATGGCGCCACCGTGTGGTCATCGAGGTGAAACATCGCAGCCAAGCCGGCCCTGCCTAAGGGCTGAGGAAGCTCAGGGATAGGAAAGCTCATGGAGGGTTAGAAACTTCTCCACGAAGTGGTTCAAACCCAAGTGGTAGTGGCTGTGAAGCTCAGATATTCCCACGGCACACCTTCTCTATATCTAGAAGGTGGTTGATTAATAAGCACTCATTATAGAGAAGAATTTTGAAGTTCCTCTCTAGTGATGATTTGGCCTCAGGCCACGGGACAGGAAGAGTCCTGCCCCTTTCCTAAGGCGGGGCAGGTGGTTATTGGAGAGGACTATTTAGAAAAATTTTTTAACGTCCAGTTTTGTTGAGATATAACTGACATACAGCTCTGTATAAGCTTAAGGTAGACCGCATCATGATTTGACATATATATATTGCAAAATCATGACCACAATAAGTTTAGTTAGGAGAAAGCTATTTTTTAATTAAAAACATTCAAAATGTATTCAAGAGCAGAGAGGCTAGAACAAACGATTCCCCATGTGCTCATCTCCCACATCCAAAAACCATCAAGAGCTTGCCCCACAGGCTCCACCCCCCTTTCTTTCTTCTTCTTTGGGGGATTATTTTAAGGCAAATGCCAGTCCTTAAGTCATTTCACTTCTACATACCTCAGGATGACTCTCTAAAAAAGAAAGATCACTCTTTTTACATACCTTGGATGTACGAATTCATTCACAAATTCGCCCTGATTCCCTGATATCCTCCAATACCTAGTCCATAATGAAACGTCCCTGATTGTCTCAAAAGTGGTTGTTAGAGTTGTTTTTTTCAGATCAGTATCCCAACAAGGTCAACACAGTAGCATGAGGTTTCTCCATGTCCTCTTGTCTAGAGCATGGCACCATGCTGCTGATTCATTGCGGGAACTGTATTTGTCCTGCACTGTGTTCTTCCAGTCCTTGTGTCCCTCTACGTGGAAGTGACCCTGGGTCCTTGACTGGAGTCAGAGTCAGCTTTGTGGAGAGGGATGTGAATGGATCACAGATGTGACAGGGTGCTCCCTATGACATCACACGATTCAATGTCTAGTTGTTCTACTTTGGGTGGGTCCAGGGGAGGACAGCTTAATGCCTTCATTGTAAGGCTCCCCATCAACCTCTCATCTAAATGTTTTTGACCATTGATGACCACTGTCTGAATAATTTCATTAGGGGTTACAGAGTGATAGTCTTTTTCTAACCCTATAATATCTTCTGTATTTGTTAGCTAGAATTCTTTTATAAAGAACTCTCCTCTCTTCAAACAGTGCTTTTTATTCTGATGTGCACACTGATCTGCCAGAAAGGCAGAATGAATGTTAATTCTTTTCTTTCCTTTTTAGTATAGGGCATTAGTACACTAAACACTTCTAATGGTGTCCCAAAGACATCTTTTGTGTGTGTGGGGGGGATGACTTTCATTAAGTATCACTACGAACACATGGGTTTACATATAGATGTTTGTATTTCAAGTAATTTTCATCATTATTCTTTTGTGTGCTCAAATTTTCTCATCTTTGGCTAAGGGGAGTCTTTCATGTTAACTTCTGTGTCCTTTTGATATGACTCATTTGTTGTGATAACTTCTTTGCTTTCTGGCTCAAGATATCATGACTCATCATGAATATTCCTTGCTTCCAGTCTGGAATCAGCCACTCCTCCAAGGCACCTTTATTGGAGGAAACATTTTTAGGTTATATTCTAGTCCCCCCCACCCCCATCCTCATGCTCCTTTCTCAAAGGAAAGGAGGGAGGAATGGGAAAGGAAGGCCAAATTGGAGGCAGGAGGAGGAGGAGGAGAAGAAAGAAATAGCTAACAGGATTGGTGATAGCCTGCCATTTGGGGGCCCTCTTTATTGGTAGATGAAATCTCTTTGCTCAAAGTTGCTGCTTCTATGGCCCTCTTTGGCTTTGCCTGTGCCTTCTCTGTGGGATTTCTTGTCCTTCTCCCCCGCATGCATCTTTGTTTCTAGTTGCCTGTGTTCTCACCATGTGACAAGTAGCCTGCCTGGGGCAGGGAAAATCACTGCTCCTAGAGGGTGGTGCCTCCTACTTCTCTGTTCACTTGCTTCTAGATACAGGGGAAGGTGCTAGGGACACTGTGCTCATCATGGCTGGATGAGTAAATGGGTTGGCATCTAAATGCCCTACAGCCCCAGCCACTCTCTATCAGTGCCTCTGAAAGTGAGGGTTGCAAAGCCTAGGGTTGCAATGGATATTAAGGAGCTCACTTCTTCCATCTGAGACCGGTTTTCTGACATAGTGAACCAGTAGCCTTGCATGGGGTGGGGGGTAACATTTAGTGTGGGCCTGGAATAACAGTGAAGTTCTTCATTGCTCAACTGGCCTGGTTCTAGGATGTCAGCTCCATCGCCAGAACTCAGGAGGGGCACCAAATACCGCCAACACCAGTCAGGGGGTAATACATTAAGGAAAGTATTCGGAGTTGGATGTCAGCCGCAGCAGGTTAACAGATTAGCTCACTGAAGGTCACAGTTGCTGGCTGAGAGGCTTGGTGTTTTGGAGCCTTAGACCAGATGGCAAACTCTTCAAGATGAGAGGCTAATCAATGGTTTACATTTGAGATGAATCTGTTTCTCTGGAAAGATTTCCTAAGGTTAGAGGAAACTGAATTTTCATAGCCAACTCTATTGATCTCCTGGAGAGAGTCAATAACAAAAAAGAAATTATTTTAAAGTGACACAACAGATAAGAATCCTGGAATCAATAATTCACAAAAATGGGGAGTACAGCTGGCCGCTCTCACAGCAGCGACAATAAATTGTGCCGTGTCACTGCTGCCCTCCTGCTTGTGTGGAGATTGGTGGGAGTTACTTCTGATTTATTTCCTATCTAAAAAGAATCCAAAGGATTCCAAGGTTTAACTCTTTTTTTTTTTTTTTTTTTTTGCCACAGATGAATTCCTTACCCAGGCACTTTCCTCCATATGATTGCTTTTGAACTCCTATAACTCTGTGCAGCAGAATTATTCCCTTCCTGCTAATGAGAACACTGACTCTTAAAGGTGATGGACGTACCTGTCTAGTTGCAATGCAGAAGCTCTGGGAGGCAGTACTGGAAAAGTATCTGACCGCATTTACTGTGTTCCTTCCACTACATCGTCATTTTTTTTCCCCTGGACATATAATCTCCTAACTGGTCAGGCAGGCTTTATCCATTTCCAACTGCCCAACCAGCTAAAGATGAATAATTGATCATGCCTGCTACATTTCTTCTGATCGGGGCCCCTCTGTGGCTTTCCCTGAACATCTGCAAAAACTCCTGCTCTGAGAACTCTTCGTGGTCCACTCGGGCTCATGGGAAACAAGATTCTTCATGTGGGGTCTCTGTTTTGTGCTGACCGAAGGATTCAGCTGCAAAACCTGGGCTATGAACCCAAGGCTAGATTTTCCTGTTCTGAAAAGGGCCAGTGAGACTCTTGGAACATTAACTCTGGGCAAGAACGTGGTTCTACAAAGCTCGGTTCAATTTTAACTGTTCGCCAGTGCACGGTACAATTGCTT
Organism: Lutra lutra; assembly: GCF_902655055.1. Classification (NCBI taxonomy): domain Eukaryota; kingdom Metazoa; phylum Chordata; class Mammalia; order Carnivora; family Mustelidae; genus Lutra; species Lutra lutra. The sequence continues at coordinate 94,057,314 of NC_062285.1, forward strand.
CTAACCCTCCCGAGAACAGAAGCTTTAACGGGAGGCGAAAGGGTTCACCGCAATTCAAGCTGTGCCTTGTTTTCTATTTCTAAGCAAGTCTATTCACATGTCTGAACAATGTCCTCAAGGCAAAGAGTAGAATCCTAATGTTTCTATTTTCAGTTTTGACAAACGTGAAAATCTTTAAGTAGCAGAAGCAGTTCTCCTCTCTTGGATTTTAAAGGCGATTGTGTCTACTGTCTTGAGCAAGTCACAGCAAGTGATGGCTATAGCAGAAGCAGTTTCTAAGCCCTGGCTGCCTTCCTACCATTCAGCCCCTGGCCTGATGCCTTAAGGGCCAAACCAACACCTATTTCTCAGAGATGGTACTAGTTTCCCCATAAATCACCAGGCACTTGGATTTATTCTTACAGACACCACTGGGGCAGCTCTCTTCCTTTAAACCTGATAATTCAAGGAATGTTAGCTTTGAGGATAATCCTATATTCCTTGTGGGGCTGGAAGAAAAAAAAAAAAGGTATGGCGTTCCCAACTGCATCCTTCCAGCCCAAAGGAAGTGACTTCAGTCTTCGCCACTCAAAGTGGGCATCAAGACAAGCTGGGTCGGGAAAGGCAGCTGCTGCCCTCCTGTCTGGGGAGCCTCGTTGTCAGAGGAGAGCAAGGGACAGCTGCTTCAAACACTGCCTCCTGCTGCTTCCGGGCAAGCGTGTGGCACCACAGGCTTGAAAAGTAGAGGCTCAACAAGGAGAGATTCAGTAGCTTGGAGTCTGGCTCTATGTAGGAGCAAGGAAGGGCTGACTTGGAGAGCCGAGTCCTAGGCAAGGGAGTGTCGCAGTTCTTAAGATCTGAGGTGGATTTATGTGCTGCTTCCCCCATTCATGTCAGAGCAACTTCACTCACCATTTCACATCACATCAAACAGAAAAGAGCTAGATCTGTCTCCAGGTTCTCCAGAAGATCAAACCGAGCCATGGGCACCTTGGTCTCCTAGTTATTGCCAACTCTGTGGTCAGAGAAAGCAGTTAGTTAGGTTCTAACAGGATGTCTGGAGGCCAGTGCCGAGGCAGTCACGGCCAGCTATCAGGAAAGTCAGAGGCCCATCCTGGCAGCACTCTGCAAGAAGCTGGACCAAACCAGACAAGCCCAAGATGGCGGATGCCGTGACAGGAAACCCCTGACCAAGGAAGGAAGGAAACGCATGAAACTCTGCATCTCCACCCCCTGTTAACAACTGTCAATAAAAGACAAAAACCCAAACTCCAGAGGGCGCAGCAGCTCTCTCTCCTCTCTCTCTCTCTCTCTTGCCCAATCTCACATCTCCGGAGTATACTTTCACTTTAATACACTTCAATGTTTGTGTCACTTCTCCACCATGTTGTGTGTCATCTGTTCTTGAATTCTTCCATAAGGAGACCAAGAAACTTTGGCAAAATCTTTGGGATAAACTGAGTGGAGGCCCCAGGGCCCAGGGTCTCTTTCCCCAGTTCACCCAGCAACCCTGCCCCTGGCCCCTTCCCCTTGCCACAGCCACGGCCAAGTTAGTTGGCTGGCAGAGTCTCTGTTCCAGGGTTTTTCTCAGGACTGCCCACTGGTTTCTCGGCACCTGCTCCTTCTGCTTCTGCTTTCAGGCTCCCAGCTCTGCCCTGGCTTGGCTCTCCTCCAGTTCTTGACCCTTCCCGATTCCCTCTGCACCCCACCAACCTCCATTCTCCTCAGGTCTATGGGCCTCCTCGCTCCAGGGGCCACCTGCTTCGCTGGGTGGGAGGCATGCCTTCTGCTCATCCCCTGGCCCTATGAGAATTCAGGGCCAGGATCTCGCTGCCATTTAGGAAGCATGACAAGTTACATACAACAGACCAGACCCCTGCTGCACTGAGCGCTGACAGTCTCGATTTTATTCCTTGTTCCAGGTGTTGCTGTGGTCAGACACGTCAAAGATCCTCAGAACAAGGAGAGAGCTCTGTGTCTATCTAAGGGAAAGAAAGGGACAAGCCCTAGGCAAGACCATTATCAATGTACTCCTTACGATAGCCAGACAGGTCAGAGGACAGAACAGTGGGGGAAGGAAGATGTTGGCCAGGCTACTCTCCAAGGACCAGGGGACCAGAGTGACCCTCAGAGAGCATGCCATTTGTAAGTGAACATCCTAGATAAAATACAATATCTTATAACCTATAAATGAATATATTTGATCACCACAGAGAGACATAAAAACATCAGGAAGATATGCATGATCTCCGGCCAGAGCTAGACTTAAGGGAAGCTATTAACATTTCTAAGAGGTCCTTGATCAAGTGCCAAGATGAAGATCAAAAACTAGGAATTAAGGCACACTGGAGCCCTGACACCGCCTGAGGGTCATCTGGGTCTGGGGGCTGTAACTTTGTTGGGATTTACATTTCTAGTGCTCAGAGCTCAGGCCCAGCCAAGGTGGATGGCAACTTGCTAAAAGGTAGTGAGATGCAGACTGAGTAGGCCACGTAGAGTTGCAGATGAAAAGATGACCTCAGAGGCTTGGCTTTTATTTCTCTATAAGTCATTGGGCAGCTTTAATCCCAGCCCGGAAATCTTATTCTAGTGTTCTTCCTTCCCTCCTCCCCTCCACCACCACTGACTGAGACATTATCATCCCTTTGGACAAGCTTTATCATCCCATGGTCATTCCCCTTCATAGGGTTAAACAAGCATAGGAAAATTTTTGACATGAACTAATCATTTCTCTAAGAATTATATTGGGGCCTCTGGGTGGCTCAGTGTTAAGTGACTGACTCTTGATTTTGGCTCAGGTCATGATCTCAGGCTTGTAAGATGGAGCCCTGTGACCAGCCCCAGGCTCAGCTGGGAGTCTGCTTAAGATTCTCCTACCCCCTACCCCCTCAAATAAATATTTTTTAAAAAAGAACTATATCTTTTACATTGCATTGCCCCTGTATGTTTTAATAGGATCATAGACAAAGGAAGCTGAGGGAATCCATTCTGAGGACTGTCACGGCTGAATACCGTTACTTATTTAAAGCATATAACGTAGACTCCAACCCTTATTCTACAATTCCACGTTCCCCGAACAACCTTCTGATGATCAGCTGGCCCTGGTTTTATACAGGGAGAGCATATGTTCATCAGACTGAGGTAGTGACTGGTAACTAGACACGCATCCGTCTGTCTGCACACAGATTTCCATTCTGGTTTACATCTCCATCTCGGGGGCTCTGAGGCTGAATCTGCTCTTTAGGCTGGGAGGCTGTGGAGACCTCATTTTCTGGGTGTCTGCCTGACTGAGGCGAGACTCTGAAGGACGGCGACTTCCCCAGGGGCAATGTTATTTGTGAAGGCTCCTCACCTGAGCAGGATCCTGCCCCCTCCTTTGCTAAAGGAGAAAACCAAGGTTCCGAGAAGGGACATGGCTGATGCCTGTCAGACTGTGACCAAACCTCAGTCTGCCTGACGACAAAGTCTGTGTTCTTTTCTAATTTACCCCTCTTCACCTGGAGGAAGAGAAACTGGAGCTAGCAAAAAAGGGTAGGCAAAAGCAGAAGGTGCATCTATCCAGTGTGTCATTTTTAGCTTCTCGTGACTTCCACAGTAAGACAATTTGACACAAGCTATTTGGAGAAGGTCGAGGCCTGCCATGAAGACTCATCTGATCTAGAGTACCAACTCCAAATATCTGGTGAAGAAAGACACTTGTGTCTGAATAAGATACGTTCTGCCATTTCATATTTCCTCCTGTGGCTAAGCCTCTCTTCTCGACTCAGGGAGAATACTGCAGAAGAAGCTGCCATCAGGCACTGCAAGGGACACTCCTTACAAGGACAAGAACAACTTTCTCATATCAAGAAAAACAAAGCTCCCCTCTCAAAGCATTCAGATACATTGAAAATGCAAGTTGAACTTGGCTGGGGGAAAAGTTGACAGCAGCCAAAGCAGCTATAAGAAATAAAGGGGGTCCTAGCAGGTGATTTCAATGTCCCTGGGTCGTGCCACCAGCAGCCATAAATAAATGTAGATGCTGAAAAAGGATTTTTAAAAGCCTTTCTGTAAAATGTAAATACAAATAACTATATGCAGTTACGGAATATGATTTTATTTAAAAACACAAATGACAGGGCAAAAGGAAATGTTCACATGACCAAAAAAAAAAAAAAAAAAAAAAAAAAAAAAAGGCCCAATGTTCTGGATGTGGGGAACTTTCTACTCTACAGAAGAAAAATCTTTTTTGCTTCAAAGTATGCAAAGAAGTAAGGTGAGACCTCATCTCAGAAATAGATTAAGTGGACATAAAGGATATTTAAGCATCAGAAGGGAAAGCAGGGTTATCAATGAACTATAGCCAAGATCACAGGCTCCTTATCTGTAAAGAAAAAGAATCTGGCTGGGATAAGCTATAGTACAAACCAGAATTCATTTTGAAGATAAAACCCAGAAGCTGCAGAGCCAAAGATACAACCTCATTTCCTTTTTCCCCTGCTACCCAGCTGCTGCCCATGATTTCACTGAAACAGAATCATCACCTTCTTTAGCAAAACCTAAAGGCGTGATCCTCAGTCCTTAGGGCACAAAAGAATCCACTGCAGTCCCAGAAAATGCTGAGCAGGCAAGTCTGGGTGGGGTTTAGAAAACTGAATTTTAATAAGCATGCCATGTAATCATGGGGGAGATCATTAGAGGTTTTTAACTGCAAACTACTGTCTAAGGGAGTAGTCTGCCAACTTTTGATTAAGACCGATTAATAAATTCTGAAATCAGCTTAATATGATAGCATTTGACAAAAGAACAAAGAAAAAGTAGAAAATGTTTGGCATAAACCGTGCAATCAAGTTCTGGATGCATTCATATATGAATGTGGATGTTTGCATGTCCTGAATTGGGAGATAAGACATGTTTCGGATCATCTCAGCCAACAAATACTGAGGGAACCCGAGTATCAGTTCCCTGTGACCCCCTCTGCCCCCGTCCCCCCACCGCCCTACTAAATATCATATCATCTTGCCAGCTCTAACTTCCTTCCCCATCCACACAGCCGAAAAAGGAAGTGGGGCTGTGTTTCCATGTTGGTTCCAATGTCATGGAGGCAACTAGCTTTTGGGGTCCAGGAGAGAATGCAGACACTCGCCCAGACCTGGAAGAGCCTCAGATACAGCAGATGACATGAAATGAAAGAAAACCGTAGAGACTCTGACCCAAGCTTTGGACTTTCTGAAGGTCTGAAGGAAGAGAAGGAATGGAGGCCTGAGCAGAAAGTCACGGGTAAACCAGGGAAAGAAGTTGAAACTCAAGAAAGTGGAAGAGAAGCCCACACTGTGTTCTTCATGTTTGAAGATGGTGTTAGTAACCCGTCAGCCAGAGTTGGAACTGCCTTTGCTTTTTGTTTTTTTTTCTCCCCAGGAATGAGGATGGATACTTGCCCATTCATACACATGTTCTTGATCCAGCTTCTCATGAAACACAGTATGAGTTTGGAGATGCCGGCTCAGACAGGAACAGATCTGCAACCTGTCCTTGAGGAGACAGGTTTCACCAAGCAGCCAACAGCCATATTTCTCATGACACCCAGCCTGGTGTACCGTCAACCTCATCTGGCCCCTCGGCCTTGGTCTCTGCAGTCCCTTGGGAATTCCTCTACCTGATCCATTTGGAAATGTTCACAAAGGGGGCTCAGGGAACTGAAAACCAGCCCTCATTCCACCCATCAAGCTGTAAACCCAGCTCGGGATTATCTTCAACTTGAAGAAGGAATGTTTTCTAATTCCCTGGCCCTTCCCCATGCCACCACCCACCAGAGTGCCTTTCTCTCATTTTTACAAAGGAAAAATAGGCTAAAAAACAAACTCTAGACTAGGAGCACCCCACTGGGAGGATAGTTCAAGTCCATCCACAAGTCACTGCCCTTTTTCATGGCGTCAGGCAATCCCGCTGTGTTCAAAAGTCACCCACGTGCCGAGTACAAGCACAACCAGTGGTCCGAGTGACTTCTCTCACATACTTCAGCACTGGAGAATGTACTTAACAGCCAACACATGGAGGGCCCGACAGAGTAACTGAATCACTTACAAAAGGAAAATATACCCAGGATGTGAGCAGACAGCTACTCCCAGAATTCCATGTTGCCAGCTCGTACTCCCCCGCTGCCTTCACTTCCCTAGATCTTTTTTTCCTTGTGCCTTAGGATGCCCAGGACGCCATCTCCTTTTGAGAGTCCTCTTTTGTTAGGGACTGATTCAGAAGGAAAGCAAAGCTACATGGGAGACACGCTTATTGTCCCCACTGAAGGGACTGTTTGAAGTGAAGGCAAAAAGAAGCATCCCGCAGATTAGGTCTTGGCCCATCTGTGTGTGTGAGCCGGTGGTCTCCTGGTCATACTCTGCCACACAATGTTCCCCCAGTCCACACGCTGCCACCCATCGTGTTGGGATGTGGAGGAGGCCTTCTTAAAAACAGGACATTACTTGTTAACAGAGTATCAACTACAGAGAGGGTCTTGTTCTCAAGGAAAGTGGGGTGAGATTATGGCTGTCTATACATCCTTATGTATTAACTAAAAATAAAACATAAATTTCGTGGAAAAAAATCAGAGACACCCCTGACCACTGCTCTCCTCGCCCCAGGATTCTTACATCTGCCTTGTCTAAACGCGGCAGATTAAAGAGTAAGCACTCCTACATTCAACCCGAAACTCATTTTCAATGAAGCTACAAGTGTAGGATACTTAGAAAATCCTTCTCCCACTTCCAAAGAGTTTGGAATGACAAACCAGTTCATCTAAACTCCATAAGATCCTGAAGCCTCCCACTTTTCAAAGAAGAGTCTGGCCATAAATCAACTTTTAGTAAATTCACTGCTCCAAAGCAAATTTTCCCTGCTCTACAGGACAACCTCCTGAAGATCACATTTGGAGAACAGAGTCTCCGATGATCGGCCTTTAGGCTCTGGCTTCTGTCCCTGGCCGAGCCCTTGGTAGAACGTCATTCCCATGCTTGCACCCGGGCACTCACACAGGGCAGAATGGCCACTAAAAGGGATGAAGGAAAGGGAAGACAGCATCCTGACCTTGTGCAGCTCCACAGGAGTCGGGGACATGATCTCCTTGATTTCTTGTTTCATTTTTCTCAGGGGGACAGACTTTCTGCCCACATCTGTGGGCAGGGTGTTGCTCCGAGTTGTTTGGCTATAGTGTGGCCGTGAGCTGCTCCGTTCCTGGAAGCTGGCCTGTCGCCCCAGCTGACTGCGAGGTGATGGGGCCTCATGATTCAGACTCATCGTGCTCCCCGACATGATTGTTGCCTGTGGCATTGACAATTTTCAGAAACAATTAAGCCAAGGACTGAGGAAAGGGTTTGGTTGTTTGACACTAAGCACATTTCTCCTTCTGCCCAGTCAAAATACAGACTCTTCGGGGCACAACCAAAGGCCGGAGAATGGACATACTAACTGACCTATGAAAGTCTGGGAACATGCTTTCCAAGTGACTTTTATAATGCACATCTCAAATCCAATTTAAGTACTTAAGCCACTGGGTTTATTTAATCAAATACCACCCCTGGCAGTTTTGAGGCAAATTGAAAAGCTCTAACATTTGCTTACTGCAAACTACATTTCAAGCATTAGCCTTCCACTGAGTGGGCTCTAAAGATGGGATTCATGAAGCAACTTCAATATATCTTACAGAAATGGACCAAGGACTTTTCAATGGAACCAGGCAGTCTCTTTGGCAATGCTGCCTCTAGCCCCACCTAGAGGTAACAATGGGCTAAAACAGGGCTATTGAGAGAGAGGCTACAGCCAATGAGGCCAGCCTCCCACTGGTACAGGGTCTTTCCTTTGGATACGTGGCCTATCTCAGAAGCTTGTAGAACCAGCTAGGTCTCCACACCATTTGGTGTAGGTCCACATTTTTTAGAAATAGTCTTTGTGGGAGATCCTCAAAGGCCAAAGAGTAATCACTCATTGTGCTGCTGGATTCAACCCTTTGCTCAAAAGCTGGGAAACTTGGATTGGATTTTACCAGTGAACTGGGAGGTTTGTTCAGTTTCAAATATGTTCATGTGTGGGATAACTGGGTGGCTCAGTCAGTTAAGTGCCTGCTTTTGGCTCAGGTCAAATAAGTTCATATGCAAGGAAAGGCAAGATAAGACCCCAAATAGGACTGAATCTTGGAAGTGAATCTAAAAAAGCATCTGAAATTAATGTCATGTTGAGGATGTTCATTTCTCATGGTTAGAAAATGCTAAAATTCGGGGCGCCTGGGTGGCTCAGTGGGTTAGGCTGCTGCCTTCGGCTCGGGTCGTGATCCCAGGTCCTGGGTTCGAGCCCCACGTGGGGCTTTCTGCTCAGCGGGGAGCCTGCTTCCTCCTCTCTCTCTGCCTGCCTCTCTGCTTACTTGTGATTTCTCTCTGTCAAATAAAAAATAAAATCTTTAAAAAAAAAAAAAAAAAGAAAATGCTAAAATTCTGAAAACATGTCTGGAAGGCAGCTCCACCCTCCTTGGTAGGATGGTTGAACGATGGCATACCAGCACTGGTGAGTCCGTCTGAGGTCAAAGGACCAGAAAACAAACTCTGCATCTGGGTTGCTGGCTACACTGTGAACTGGTGGTTTACATTCATGCTGATGCTGACAGTAGTAGAGTGTCACTTGTTGAGTCCTTGTGTTCACCCTTTTAAGCCACACAACAACTTTGAGATGGCCACTGTTGTGACTCCCGATTTGTAGGTACAGAAACTAAGGCTGACTTACCCAAGGTCACCCAGGTAGTAAATGAGCCAAGGGCACCATCTAAAGTTACTGATTAGGAGGGAACACTGCAAAGTGATCGAGTTCTCATTTGTTATCACTCTAAGATTTTGTAATTCCAAGTCACCTGGTGTTTGGCTACACACACACTAGTAATAAGATCTTTGACTTGTAGCCAAGTATGGGCACACATGTATGTATACCTACGACTCCAATGAAAAAGGAACAAAACCAGTTATTTCATCAATATCCTGACTAGACCAGTTATTGTATTGATAATTTTGAAAAAGAATATTTTAATCGTAAGAAAAACCTTACTGGTCATTGACCATTTACACATGCTCAGTACCACATATATGTGTCTACAGAAGGTCATTTAATACTTGTGATGAGTCTCTATGATATGAATTAGAGTTATCATACCTCCCCACCTCAGTCATGGAAAGGGATGCCTGGATAAGGTGAGCAAGCTGCCCAACAGTCGGGGACTGCAGCCCTCACACTCTGATTCCAGAACCCTTATTCTTGCTACCAGGCTGGATTGCTTCCCAGTCAAGTATTTGGTTGAAACATATAAAATTGACTTTTTAGGAGATTAAAAAAAATAAACCAAATGGATTATCCATATTATGGTTTATTTCAGTTAAATCCCTTTTTAAGATGGAAAGCTTTTGACTACTGGCTTTGTTGGGGGTCATGGGACATCCTTTATTTTATGGCACTTAACTCACCGAAAGCATATCTCTGTCCACTGTAAGTGACAGCACCCAGTGACTATTTTCTTGCAGTGGTGACCATCCGTCTATGGTTTTTTACCTACTTAGACAAATTATCAGTTTTGTTAACATCTATTTTTTATATTCATTTTTCATGGGACCAGTGGGAAACATGTTGGAGGTAAAATACTTCATTATTATGGTAGGGAGATACTGGTTTGAGCCTTGGCCACTAGAAAGAGTTCTGATGGAAGTAAGGTTTCAAAGCACAGCTTGATTGCTTTGTTTAAAGTGAACTTCAACTGAATTACTACAAAGGAGTATTAAAAATTAAAACACAAATATAAAAACTAAAATAAAGCTTAAATAATTATTTTTTAAATTATCTAAGATTTGTTTTCACTTCAGGATTACCTATTGCTGTTCGCATTTTGCACAATTCATAATTTATAGCTATAATCCTCTCCCCCAAATTATCAGTGGGATAACTGATATACATTAAACTTAGAGGGATATATTCAAGGGCTTTCTATCTGATATTTAGCTAAGCCTTCTCCCTATATTAAACAACAACAAAAAAAAACAGTTAAGGCAGTGCTCATTAATAAAAATGGCAAAAATAATAATTTCTTTTGAACAATTATTAAGTGCTATGTTCTGTGTTAAGTGCCATATAATCATTAATCATTATAATCTCCTTATTTTACAGAAGAATAAATATCTGATAAGACAGATTAAGTAACTTGTCCAAAGTCTTAGTTTGAAATTTTCTCTTTTGTTAAAACTATACATTTTTCAGTGTTAAAGTTGAATCTAAATAATTGCTAGTTAATGGGGAGAATGCCTAGTATAGTTTTCATTTCCATTTCATTTATAATCATTCTTTATCTCAGCTAATCTTCTACACTTATGATGGTTATAGTACGCTGTAACTTTTAATACTGGACGTAAATTTCATATGCAGGAAACCTGCTCCAATAATATTTTTTGCATCGTAACATTTACATCATTACAACATTACAACATTAACATCAAGCCATCAGAGTTCATTTAAACTAGTAAATGAATTGTCTTTGCAATACAAGTATAAGTAAGACTCTAATTTACAGATTTGCCAATCATTCTTCCTTGTTGAGGGCTTTAGTTTCCTTTTGGCTTATAAATTCAACCCACTTCCTTTCTGGAGTTATAATTTCAAGGGCCACGCCTGCCCGAAGCTATGTTAGAAATAGTTTCTGGGCTACTGCAATGTAACTTCTATGCTCACAGTTGTCATTTTCATTAGAAAACTCAACCTCTGGGTGAAAACCCAACCTCACTGTGTTACTTTTTACATCACCTTTGTTTTGCCTGCTGTAAAAGAAGTTATCAGAAGAATGGCTGCTTCTTTAAAAGAGAAATATCAAAATGCAAAGCGAGGAAGGCATATGAGCCAAACATGCTTTCAAACGCAAGGGTATGTTCAAGAATTGTGAATTGAGCTCATTATCCAGTTGGGGCCTCTTCTGCTAATCATTCTACATATAGGAGATGGTAAAAGTTTAAATAAGCCAGCTGACACTTAAGCATTTTACTCGTTTTGAAAGTTGCCTGAATCAATTGCTAATGTCTTAGTTTAAGTTTTATAGCAGTATCCATCTCCAGGTTCTTCAACTGTGCTCTGAAGTTTCAGTTCATGCCAGGTAATACTATGATATTTATAAATTCAAACTAATTTTTTCCTTCATAATTCTCTTTGCGGATTCACAAACATTAGAATCACATCAAATATCCACACATGCAATTGAGAAGCAAAATAATATAAAGATGAGTATTCGTTCTAGAATTGCAATTTCACCCACTTATGCCATTCACATTCCTTATGGTGACTCGGGGACCTCAAATGACATCAAAATAAAAATGAGACTTTTGCCACTCTATTTTTTACAGCTCAGAAAATTTAAAAGAACATAAAAGGAAACAGTCCAGGACCTCCTAGACCAAAGAGTGAATATCGTCAGCAAATTCATGGCTTTGATTAAAGAACTCACCAGGAGTCCAGCTATTATGTTCCATCTCGCCACAACTCCTAGAATTCACACTAAGTTAATACGGAGTCAGGATTTGCAATTACCAGCAAAGCACTGTGTAATATTTTGGCTGCTTTTCACACAGACTGGCCTTTTTCACCAGCTGCGTTGTCATCTACTTTAAGGGCAAAACAAAACAAAATAAAATAAAATTTCCTCTTATGTTCCTCTTCACGATCAAATTAATTGCTATACCAGGTACAAATGAAAACATGCCAAAGAAACCTTTCTAAAGCAGCTCAGAGAATGAGATGCGCCACAGCTGGGGGGCTTAACTCCCTCCCCAGCGACTCAGTGGCAAACAGGGACAGTCAAGGTTAGCAAGGAGCGATGGCAGAAGCCACAAGTCAGTAAGCTCGGGGTGGGGGGTGGAGATGGGGAAATCAATACTTCCAACTGCACTGAATAAAATCAAATTGCTGTCCGGAAGGCGAGGGGGCAGGGAAGGCAGCTTCACAAGCAAAAATATAAACATAAAGGGTAGCTACCAAGAGAGTCATGTTTCTCAAAGACACACGCCTGTCAGCTTTCTCCTGTGGAAAGGGGTTAAAGCTTTTAAATGAACTGATGTGATAAATGCAAACTCAAAAGGACCAAAAAAAAAAAAAAAAAAAATGAATGTAGAAACAACAAAAGTAAGTAGCAGGACCAAGGCTACCTCGAGTTCTCTCAGAATTCCCGACTGTCCACAGGTTTCCAAATCCTCCAGCGCTTGGGACCAGAAGTTCTCCTCTTGCTCAGCCTCTGAACTGTCGGGAGCCCCTGTAAAACTGTCATCAGAAAGCACAGTCCGGGGTGAGAACTTTCCAGACATAATCCCAGAATCAATCTCTTTCCTCTCTCACACACCCAAAAAGTGGGAGATCCTTTTTGGATCTGGCTTTCTTCAGCCGTAATCTCCAAGTGAGGCTGCCTTTGGAAAGGCAAAGTATCTACAAAGAACCAAGGGAAGGACCACGGTCTCACTAACAGAATCTGCGTGTTCCGGGCCACTGCCCCCAGGAACCACGTCAACATGGCGCCCTGGGGGAAGAGCTTCGGGCTGCTCTGTCTGCTGAAAGACAAGCCAAATTTCAACAGAAAAATGTTTTCTCACATATAAATATCAGTGTAGATCATCTAAGAGCTATCAATTTTTTTTATCAATTTCCTTGATATATTTTGATAAGGAACAAAATGCTAAAATACACCTCAATTCAAACTATGGGATCCTTGATGTATTTTTTTTTTTAATGTAAATTAACATGAAGCAAACTTTTAAAGGAAAAGAGAGGAGACTAGTCAGAGAGTGAGGACAGGGTTTACAGATACAGATCTTCCCGTGTGCTACTGTTGTTTTCATGAAGGGAAACTGAGTTCTTGCCGTGCTGTGATGACAGTGGTTCCTGTCATGCTTCTGATCCTAGCGATAGGTGCCATCAGAAGTGGAGAGAGTCAGGTCTGGGCTAATGGCTGCAGTGTGGATAGGCAGCGGCTGATGAAAACCTTACCCACTGACTGTGGACCGGTCCCAGTCTTCATTACTCAGCCCCACGTCTGGGTAGGTCTGGCTTCGCGGCTTAGTGACTGGGGACAGGCTGCCTCTCTGTTTCGGACCCCTCCACTCATAAGTGTTGAAGTTGTAGCCTGAGGCCTGAAAGCTAGAGCCTGAAACAAAAATCAGGTGTCACCTTCTGTTTGGTAATTTGTCTTTTTCTGTGGTTTCCATTAGCACACTCAAGGCAGATGATGTTGACTGAATTTGGGCTCAGAAAGGCCATTGAGATAATACTCAAGTCTTACATGCAAAACACGTTCACACACGTTCTGTCAGCGGATGCCAACAACAGCTCTGAGATAAGACCTTCACACCCAAGTGGGAGAGCCCACCGCGCTGGACCTGTCGGGAGCAAGTTCTAGAAAGTCAGAACCCTGAGCTTCTTGCCCAGATACTCTGTGTCCACCTACAGGACGTGTGAGGGCTTCTTACCCAAGTCTGTCCTTTTGAGAGTGGAATTTGCCACCCAGGTGTGGGTTCCAGGTCCAACCCACTGGTCCGACCAGTGGCTAAGAAGTTGCTGGTTGCAGGGGTGTGGATAGAGCCTGGCTCTGTGGAGCTGGGGCCCACAAATGTTAGGGATGGGCCCGAGGATGACTCACCCACTGAGAAGTGACATTGTTAGCAGAAAAGGGGTGGAATAAGAATGGTGACAGCAATAACAATAGGGATCACAGAGTGGGTACTTCCGCACCTGAAACTGCACTGAGTGCTTGATTTGCATCGCCTTATTTATTCTTCCTAACTGTCTTTGAAGGTAGTACTATTATTTGCATTTTACATATGAGCGTACTAAAGGCTTAGAACAGTGGTTCAAGTATATAGGGGTATCTGCAAACTCTTCCGACGGGGGGGGGGGGGGGGGGGAGGTTTCCAGTCATAACCTTAGGAGAATCAGTTCTTAGACCCTCAAGTTCCTTAAGCACATCTTCCCAAAATCAACCCCACTGAAAAGGACCAGCGTTCTGAGATCTGTTGGTTCTCCCTTCTTACTTCCCCCTTCACAGTTGTTTTTCTGTCACTTTACAAATGAAGAACCTATTTCTTAACCATCTCAAATCTTTTGAAGGAGCTTAGCCCTGGGATGCAAACCCCCCCAGTTGTCAAATCAAGGATAATTTGGGAAAGCCTTGCTCCTGCGAGAAGGTCTCCCAGGAGCAGCGCCTTAATTCAACCAGGCACAGACTCCTGGCAAGGCTCTTCCCTTCCATCATCCACCTGTCTCTCTGCATCTCAGAGTCAGAATTCAAAACAGTTGTTGGGTGGGAGGTGGGCACATTATTATGTTTATTTGAATTGCAAAATGGAGATTGACTTCCTTTCTGACAGGAGTTAAGTCTGATTAGCTTGATGGGTGAGGCAGGGAGGAATGGCTTTGGCAACTGGGTCGTATAACGGACATTTTCCACAAATTTGAACTAAATCCATGGTTCCAGATTTTGACAAATATATAGTTACGGCATATTAACAACCAACTGGAAATTATAGTCTTTGCAACTATTTAAATTTGGGGAGAAAAAAAATGAGATGACATTGATGGGGTATGCGGTTTTTCAAAATTATTTTGGGAGGTTTAAATAGGAGAGCAGGGGCTTACAAGCAGGTCTGTCTCCACAGAGTTCTGTAATCATGATACACGGCTCCATCCACCATTTCGGGTTGTGACCCACTATGTGTGTGTGTGTGTGTGTGTGCATACGCGTGTGTGTCTGTATGTGTTTACATGTGTGTACCTGGTTGCAATACGTGTGTGTGTGCATACGTGTATCTGTATGTGTTTACATGTGTGTACTGGGTTGCAATATAATACGTATTTCCTACTGTGTTTAAAAACTGTTAAGAAAAGACAAACAAGAGACCCACAAAAAAGCCAAAATAGTTAACACAGCAAACAGGCCTTGGCCACCATTTTCACATATCATGAAATGAGCGGATCACATAAGATGACGGTCACCACGGTATTCCTGTTTCGTCTTACTTACTTTCCCTCTGCTTGTTAGAACCTACAATGCCATCCTTACTAACAGAGCATGGAGGAAACAGGACACCCAAAGGATAATGCTCTGATCAAAAGGACTTGATCTCAAGAACGCTGAGGAATGCCACGGCTGCAAGAAGCTTCTATGAACCTTCTGTTTTAGGATCCCAAGCATTAGGAGTTCTTGGCAAAGAGAAAATACTTAACAGTTTGGTATCTCATTTTCTTCCTGGGTAATGACAGAAGTATGGCTAACCATTTGAGAAGAAATTTTGTGTGATCAATGTACTGTTTTCTGTCAAAAGTATTGAATTAAGGGGCGCCTGGGTGGCTCAGTGGGTTAAGCCTCTGCCTTTGGCTCGGGTCATGATCCCAGGATCCTGGGATCGAGCCCTGCATCGGGCTCTCTGCTCAGCGGGGAGCCTGCTTCCTCCTCTCTCTCTGCCTCTCTGCCTTCTTCTCTCTGCCTACTTGTGATCTCTGCCTGTCAAATAAATAAATAAAATCTTTTTTTAAAAAAAGTATTGAATTAAGGAAACACACAGGTATCTTTTTAAAGGGGAATGACTACATGTGACACCATTTCTCCTGACTTCCACAGGCTATCCATTTTCTCCTTCCCAACCAAATAAACCATCAAACCAACCAACCCATCAAATAAGTGAAGTCTTACTTTTTGTGATACGAAAAAAGTTAGGGGAAGACTGTGCCTCACTCGCCTTAACTAGCCTTCAACTTGCCAAGGGAGACAAATGGTAAATGGTGGTATCCTCGGGACAGTATCCTTTTCTGGTAGGCATTAGCCCGTTTGACCGATCAGTTCCCTGGGGAAATTCTAACATGTTTTAAACTGGACAGATTAACTTTTCGATTTTCCCTCCAACTGTTGTTTGCAAGTACTTCTTGGTGATTGGGCAAAAGAGTGGAAGGATAGCCTTGAGCAGATGTGCAGAATTGTTTGTTACTGGGGAAACGCCTCCTTTGAAAAGCGTGTCTGTCTACACCAATGGTGCCTTGTGTTATTAAGCAATATTAAACGATTATTGTATTATAACAAAGAAGGGCCTGAAAAGGGGGTAAATTTCAAATATTCTTGGGTTAGGGGTAGGCCCAAAAGACCTGGGTCCACCCCTGGGCCTAATAATACATTATATGTTAATTTAAAAAAAAAAAAAAAAAAAAAAAAAAACCTTGGTCCAGACCACGCCGTGCTGGCACAGGGACTGAGTAAGAGACGTGGGTTCAAATCCCAGCTTTGCCACTTCCCTGCTCTGTAGCCGTGGCCAACTCACCTCAGTGTAAAATGAGGGATAACCATACATACTGACATGAGGACTGAGAACAACATACACAAACTCTCACACATAAAGAAGTTTTAATAAATACAGGTGCCCATTACTTTTATTGTGTACTAAGCCATTCAGCTTCTCCAGATCTCAGTTTCCTGCTCTTTCCTGCTGCCTGGGATGTAGATGAAATAGCTGGTGCTCTGTAGCCACCCTGGGTCATGTGGTAAGCCCAAAGATGGAAGCCAAGTGCTGGGCATAATAAAGAAGAAATATTGAAGAGCTTGGGTCTTTGAGGACCCTGGAGAGCTATATGCCAGCTCTGAAATGCCTGTTTTTGTTTTTTTTTAATGATTTAAGTCACTGTAATATTAGAGTATTCAGTTCTATTCAGCTAATTCAATCCAACTGATATGCTGGGGTACAGTTAGCTGGGAGACAGTTTGTAGATCTGACTTCCTCCTCATTTAAATCCTAGCATCTAGACTTGGATTATGAGGAGTGAGACAAGAACTGATTCTGGCTGCATGTCCAAGCCAGATTTTCCAGAAAAAATAAATAAATAAATAAATAACCAAAAACCCGCCTCTCCAAAAAACAAAGATAGTTGATATTTTAATCCATAGCTGACTCCATTTCTACTTCTCCACTGATTGAGAATGGGTAAAGGTGGTGAATAAATTGATGAAGATATTAACATACTGATGAACAGACCCAGTGCTGTGTGGTACCAAAGAGCAAAGCTTGCTTGGTGAGGAGTGAGCAGCTCAGGGTGTGTAGACGCAAAGGTCCTGGAAGGAACTGTCTGGAGATGAGACTGATAAAGCGGTTGGGAACTAGATTACCAAAAAACTCTGATTTAAACTAAGCATCTTTGATGTTATCCTAAAACAACAGAGAACCATCCAGAAGGTTTTGTGTGTTTGTTTTTAAGTGGCAAGATTAGATTTAGGTTTTTTTTTTTTTTTTTTTTTAAGATCATTGATGGTAATATACTCAAAGCAAGCAGCTGGTGAGGAAGTAAATATTTCAGGCCTGATGGAAGTTTTATATCAAAGGTGTAGTGTCTAAATGTGGTGTCTCTCCTGATTGGGTGTTGGATAAGGGGCCCCCAAATGTGGGGGGACAACTGGGTGGTGTGGGCAGTAAAAGGATTCACACTCGGAACAAAGGAGATAGAGGTGTACTGAATACATTGCAAGGGAGTGGCTGGCAGGACAGGAAGGGAGAGGCTGTCTGCCCTCCCTGGGGACTGCTGGGGACTTGTGGGTGAGTGCTGCTTTTAAAAGGGGGAAGGTGAGGAGGTACGGGACACATGGAACTCTCCCTTTATTTTAGTGACTGTGCCTGGTTGGAGTAGTCCATTGGTCAGTTAGGGCCTATGGATATCTTGAGGCAGGTCAGGGGACCCGCCTCAAGATATCCATAGGCCCTAACTGGGGCCGGTCTGTATCCAGCCAGTGGACCCTTTCTGCATTCCATTGCTCAAGTCTGTGGGCCTCCAGGCAGCCTGTACAACAGGCAGTGACAATGAATGGAGAGACAGGAGAGATGTGAAGCTGGAGGTAGGAGAGCCTGGGTCCTGACGACACTGTGGGGCCACCTGCCTCACCTGCCTCTTTGCTACAGTGGGAGAAAAATAATTAACCTTGCTTAGACACCATCATTTGTATTTCTTTCATATGCAGGTGATCTCCATCCCTCCCTGGCGCAGGCGGAGGATGACTGCATAATGTAAAACAGGACATGTCTGACAGAAATTAAGTGAAGACAAGCTGCTTGCCATAGCTGAGAATTCAGAGTTCAGAAGTTCTGAGGAATATCCTTTTTCACAGGGAGTCAAACTTAAAAGCCATGGGAGGAATGGAATCAGTGAGGCAGCCCACATGTAAGAAAAACCAACTGCCAGAAACAGAATTGTTTTTACTAAATGGTGGGTGAGCATATAAAATTAAAATGCAGGGAGGAGCTAGATTTTAAATTCAAAATTTATAAAAGAAACACCTTGAGAGACAGATGTAATTTTAAAAAATGTATTTCCTAAGTAATTACTCCTTTTATTTAGAATTGGAAACCTTTCTTTTCCCCCTCCCTCTTTCCTTCCTTCCTTCCTTCCTTCCTTCTTTCTTTCCTTCTTTCAATCTAGGTTTCAATATCTGTTTCTACCCTTTGTATCATAATGTGAGGTGTGTTACGGACTGTATCATACCTGCACCTAAGTTCATATGTTGATGCCCTAGCCATCCATGTGACTGTATTTAAAGATAGAGCCTTTAAAGAGGTAATTAAGGTTAAATGAGGTTATAAGGTGAGGCCATAGTTCAATCTGACTGGTGTCCTTATAAGAAGAGAAAATTTGGACACCCATGAGAGACACCAAGGATGAGCACACACAGAAGAAAGTGCATATGAGGAAGGGAGAAGGCAACCAATGGTTTGCAAACAAAGGAAACAGACCTGAGGAGAAACCATATCGGATACCTTGATCTTGGATTTCTAGCCTTCCGGGCAGTGGAAAATGAATTTCTATTGTTTAGGCCATCCAGTTTCTGGTACTTTGTTATAGCAGCCAAAGCACACTGATACAAGGTATAAAATTCAATCTAGATTCCTTTCACTGAGAGTAATGTTTAGTTTTGTTTGTTAGTGTTATGGAAAATAGGTCTTCACAAATGTGGGCACTTCTAATAGCGTATGGAATCTTGGTACAGTGATTTTTATTTTGAGGGTAACCATACTTCAGATACTTGTAAAATTCTCATATTCCAACATTGTACTATTTGGTTTTCAGTACCACAACATTGTGAAGGTTAATATCTTATACTTGTAGCTCTTAATTCACACTCTGTATCAGTTTTAAAAAGCGAACTAAACAATGTATGTTCATATTCATAAAATTTGGAAATCAGAGAATGGTTTTGGAATTCAGTCATCAATTCTACAATTTTGGGACTATAGCTCCTGCCATTACTTTCATTTTTGGAAGCCAATTTTAGTACAGGAAAGCACACCAGATAATTCCCTGCCAAACTTGTTTCCTAAAAATCCAGTTTTGTTAAGAATGAGAAAATCACATCATACATTTATGTAACTATTTATAATTGTTCTAGCCAAGAAATACTCAAAGTGTTTAGATGAGAATGTTGGTTTTTTTTTTTTTTTTTTTAATATTTATTTGACAGAGAGAAATCACAACTAGGCAGAGAGGCAGGCTCCCTGTGGAGCAGAGAGTCCGATGCGGGGCTCGATCCCAGGACCCTGAGACCATGACCTGAGCCGAATGCAGAGGCTCAACCCACTGAGCCACCCAGGCGCCCCGAGAATGTTGTTTTAAAAAGGCAGAGCCTTTTTACCTTCTCTAGAAATCACCTCAAAACAGGAAGGGTTGACAAATAACATAACCTACATCTTTAGCAAAACTAGAAGCTCAAACCATAAATACATAAGAAAAAGTTACCAAATTCCATGAGTCAAAAAGGAGGTGGGAGGCAGTGATAAAAAGCCAAGAGGAGACACCTATAACCAGCAATTTCAGAGAGGGCCCAGTCTTTCAAAGCAGGGGCCATGGCATAAAGCAAAACAACAATGCTTTGTTTGCAACACTAGAATGGATCTTAGAGGCTGGTGGCAGCAAGTTCCCCAGGACTAGTGTATTAGGGTAAAGCCAGGGAGGTGGGCAAAAGACAACACCTACAGATATACCACCACTGCCGGAAGCAATCTGTCAGAGAGGCAGGCTAGTAGAGAAGAATTCTGTATTGTTGGCAGCCTACAGTTATGTCTCTGGGCTGAGGAAGAATGCACTCATCACAGGTTACTGTGAGCTGCGGGGTAATTTTTGCTAGCCTGGAGCACAAAGTTAGGCTCTTCTGTCTCAGACTTCCTTTCAAACTTCCAATTTAGAGAGAAGTCATCTCATTCAAAGATGAGCATTAATTCTAAAGGAACTAGCATAAGATATATACCAAGTTAATATTAAAAAAAAAAAAAGGAGAAAAGGAACAGGAAAACAAAACAATAGATGATGAAGGATACTCATGAGTAAAAGACTGCCACAGAGCAAATGATAAATATGACCAAACAGATCATCACAAAATGTTAAAAATATACACTGAAACTATCATCTCTATAAAGCAAGAGATCAAAGCAGATATATAAGAGCTCACGGAAACCTGGACAAGTCAACATGATAAAAGGAGATAAAACATGAGCTTGTAGAGATCAGAAGGGAGATTAAGGAGAAAAATAAAAGCCCCCACACCCACCCTAGCCACCAATGGCGAGAATACTGCTCAGGGTCCTGCTCTGTTACTCTCTTTATGTACTATGTTGTATGCCTTAACTACATTAAGGAGAAGTCAGGCTCTTTGTACATATTGGTGTCTCTTTTTTCCCCTGTAAGTTCTAATTTAAATTCTAGTGTAATATTAGTTTCAGGTGTACAAATAGTGATTCAACACTTCCATAATGTTGGTCTCTTCTCAGTCATCATTATCTTTATGAAAACTACAAGGAAGCACGGAAATAGATGAATTATGCATCAAATTCTAGTTACAAACAGAAAATCTAAGAATAAAGTTAATCAAATTAAAAGCAAAAATTTATTTTAGAAAACAAGACTAGAACTGATAAATACATTCAAGGGTCAGTTCTTTGGGAAAACGCTAAATAAAAATAAACTATTACCAGTATACTCATGGGAAAAAAGAATAAAAACACAAATGTACCAAATATGAAACAATATTTGGGATATAATTCTAGAAACCAAGAAAATAAAAAGAAACAAATTCCGTAACTGTGTGCAAATATATTTGAAAACCTGTATGAAATACATTTTTCCCTGAGAAAATAAAAATGATAAAATGACCTCAAAATGGATCCAGCAATCCTACTTCTGCATATATATATCCAAAGGAAATAGAATAGGTATCTTGAAGAGATAGAACTATGGCATTATTCACAATAGTCAAGACACAGAAACAACCTAAGTGCCATTGACAGATGAAGGAATAAAGAAATATAGTAATATATACACAACAGAAAATTATTCAGCCATAAAAGTGAAGGAAATCTTATTTGCAATGACATGGATGAACCTGGACAATATTATGTTAAGTGAAATAAGTGAGAGACAGAAAGACAAATACTATATTAGCTTAGTTATATGTAAAACCTAAATTAAAAAAAAAAAAAAGTCAAACTCAGCTCTTAGAAACAGAAAGTAGAATGTGTTTGGTGGGGGCGCCTGGGTGGCTCCATGGGTTGAAGCCTCTGCCTTTGGCTCAGGTCATGATCCCGGGGTTCTGGGATCGAGCCCCACGTCGGGCTCTCTGCTCGGCAGGGAGCCCGCTTCCCCCCACCCCTGCCTGCCTCTCTGCCTACTTGTGATCTCTGTCAAATAAAAAAATAAAATCTTAAAAAAAAATACTTTAAACAATACTTAAAAAAAAATGCGTTTGGGGCCAGGGAGTGGGAGAATGTTGGTCTAATGGCATATAGTTTCATTTATAAGATGAATGAGTTCTGGGAATCTAAAGTGAGCATGGTGACTATAGATTAAAATAAGATTGTATTGTGTACTTGAAAAGTGCTAAGCAAATAGATTTTTTTTTAAGATTTTATTTACTTATTTGACAGAGATCACAAGTAGGTAGAGAGGCAGGCAGAGAGAGAGGAGGGAGCAGGCTCCCTGCTGAGCAGAGAGCCCAATGTGGGGCTCGATCCCAGGACCCTGAGATCATGACCTGAGCCAAAGGCAGAGGCTTCAACCCACTGAGCCACCCAGGCACCCTAAGCAAGTAGATCTTAAGCATTCTCACCACACACACCCACACACACCCACACACAAATGGTAACTATGCAAGTTGATGGGTGTGTTCATCAACTTGATGGTGGTAATCATTTCACAATGTGTGTGCATATCATAATCATCACATTGTACACGTTGTCAATTATACTTTAATAAAGGTGAAAAAAGTGAACTGAAAAGAGAGAAATATCTAAAGCTTAATGTGGGATAAGACAGAAAACATAGCTACCTGAGTTGATAGTCAAGAATTACAGACGCCGAAAGAGCTACACCATCCATGAGAATGACAGAGTCCAGGTACCAGCAAACTGTCAGTCTCCCTTGTATTGAATGACCTTTGCTAAATCCAAGGAAAGGGTTTTCTGAGTTAAAAAGAGGAATAAAGGGTTGCCTGGGTGGCTCAGTCGGTTAAGCGTCTGCCTTCAGCTCAGGTTGTGATCCTGAGGGTCTGGGATTGAGTCCTGCTTTGGGCTCCCTGCTACCTCTCTCTCTGCCTCTCTCTCTCTCTCTCTCGATCTGTCCCCCATAAATAAATAAATAAAATCTTAAAAAAATAGAAAGAGGAATAAGACAGACAGAAGGGGGCCAAAGCATAAGATTTTGATAAATAGGAAGGGTACAGGTCTAAGGGTCCGGAGAATGGGAAGAGAAGAAGCTGACCCAGAGGCAGCGGAGAAACGTTTTGCATCCTAGAGTTGCTCAGAATTGAGAGTCATCCCAGCGTGAGACTTCCGTAAACACCCACCATACCCCCCAGCTTGGGTCACTCCATCCTATTTCTCTCTGCAATAACTAATAGTTTGCACCGCAGGTACTTGGTAATTGTCTGGCCCTTCAACTGGCTTACGTCTTCCATGAGAATAGGGACCACAACTCTTTAGCTGATCATTGTAGATCCACTGGCCTTCTATTGTGCCAGCCATTACATATTTGTTGAATGAATGAAAGGGGCAAATTTGACATTTTGGAGAAGCAGCAGAGAACAATAAGGAATGTGGCTACAGAGACACTGGACCCAAGAGGAAGATGAGCATCACGGAGGTGTGATAGCTTGCTGGCAATGGGACAGCTATTGTGGACCACACGGTGTAATAAGAATGGGCAAGATCTTCCTGGTAGATGGTATATGGTAGAGTCCCCTGAGAGGCTAGAGCCACAGGTTGAAGAGATCACTTACATGTCACAACATAGTATTTAATGAGGAAAAAAAGTGTGGTTCTGTGTCTTGCTTTTATTTATTTATTTATAAAAGATTTTTTTTTTTTTTTTTAGCAGAGAGAGAGAGAGATATCACAAGTAGGCAGAAAGGCAGGTGGAGGGGGAAGCAGGCTCCCTGCTGAGCAGAGATTCCCAATGTGGGGCTCCATCCCAGGACCCTGAGACCATGACGTGAGCTGAAGGCAGAGGCTTAACCCACTGAGCCACCCAGGCGCCCCACATGCCTTGCTTTTAAAAAAGTCAGTGTCGCTCACGTAATCTGGAAAGACTTGGTTTAACCTAATAACACAAGTAAAAAAAAAAAAAAGGCTGGACTTTGAGAACTTGGTAAGCAATAAGAAAAAAATGAGTGACAGATAGGATTCAACCACCACAATTCAGTCAAGGTAGATAGGCTACTTTCATAGGGTCTGAAATTCTCAGTGATGAAGGTGACAGGCTTGAGTTGCTCTGGGCTGTCAGACTGTTATATAACCTTTCTTTCTGAGTGCTACATTTTAATAAGTAGGGAGTTAAACTTGAACATACTCAGAAGAGAGGCCTTCAGGATGATAAAGATACTCAAAAGTAAGTTTTATGTGAGGAACCGTTAAGGACCTGGGGCAATTTTGCTTGGAGACAGAAAGACTTCAGAGAGGCATGAGGGCTCTCTTTCAGTTACCTGAAGGGCTGTCAAGGGGAAGAGGATTTAGTCTAGTTCTGAACGACCTTGAGGGTAGAATGGAGACTGATAGGCAGGAGCTACAAGCAGAGAGATTTCCACTCAATACAAGGGAGAACTTTGGGCTCCTGGTGTGGGGTGGGGAGATCTGTCTTAGCCCTCAGGGAGCGCCTGGTCCCCGTGGGCGCTCGGGTCTGCAAGCAACCTGACTTCCAAACTCTCTGCTAACACTGAGCTCCTGTGATCAACCAGCCTTTCGACATCCACATTCCTTATGAGAACTGAGATGAGTGCTTTGGATGGGCTGTTTTACAAATATGAGGTGTTGTTACTGCGTTTTCATCGTCCTGGAGGACATCGATTCTCTTACAATTGCCATCTTTTCTCTTTATCTTCATGAAGATTTCTAACTTATTGATGCCCAATTTAATATTATTATGACTACTATTCTCTGTCTAGGAATTCAAATTTTCAAATGCCTCATGAATAATAAATGGTTCTTCATTTTATATTCATGTGGGAAAGGCTCTTATTTAGTGTGCTAATCAGGGTTCTCATCCTATGGTGTAAAAGGTCAGAGTAGCTAAGCTCTTTCTTTCAAATTATTATTTTTAGTTTTTAAATGTATTGAGTCATTTTAAGTATTCTCTACACTTGATGGGGGGCTCAAACTCATGACCCCAAGGTCAAGTGTAGCTCGATCCACTGACTGAGCCAGGCAGGCAGCCCTGAGAGTAACTAAGTTCTTACAGATTACCTTATGGGCAGAACTCATTAAAATCAGTAACATCCTTATAAAAGAAAAATCTTTTTAACAAGAAAGTCTCCAAATTAAGAAGCAATAAATAAGTAAGCACATTAATAAACAAACCTCAGAGTTCTACTCTGATAGAATCTGACTTCTTCTGTCTTTTATCAGAGACTTCTGGTGGCTCGACAACTCACAGGCAATGAGAAATCAAGAATTTGATCAATGACAAATTGATAGACAAGTTATCTGATGGCACAGACAACTTGTCACAAGATATTATGACTTAGAAACACTAATTACCAGATAAACAAAAGCTCTAATTTTATTTTGGGTCTTCAAAATATTTTCTCCAGTATAATAATAAATTCCAGTATATATATATATATATATATATATATATATATATATATATACTGTATATATATACAGTGTGTGTGTATATATATATATTATATATACTGGAATATAATATATATATATATATATATATATATACTGGAATATATATATATATACTGGAATATATATATATACTGGAATTTATATATATATAAAATAAATTCCAGTATCAATTCTAACAAGTAACTACTTGATGATTTTTGAAATATCATTCCTTTTCCTTGTCCTCCTCTCTTTGTGGGACTTGACAAAGAGTGACCTAGGCGAAGGCAAGGTGAGAGAAGAAAACTAGCAGAACCAGAAACAGAGTGAACTGGTTACACAGAGCCTTCCAAAAAGCGGTTAATTAACTAAGTTGCAAAGCAACCCCCAAACTTCTGGTTTACGTATTTTATTCTCCGACTGACTTAAATCAGAGCAGAAAAGGGATTTGGAGGCTGGGATTTATACCAGGCAAAAAAGAGAAGGTAAACTCTGTTTTGGGGTTGTTTTTTTTTTACAGATTACCTAACTTTATTTAACGTCCTGTCACTTGATATTTTTGTTTCACTAATATTTAGGCATTGCAAGCAATGTGGGAAACAACATCTTTGTCTCTCTGTCTCTGGTATAATTATTTCCTCAGGATAAAGTCCTAGAATGGAATTGCAAGATCTAAGAGATGATGAGCATTTGGAAGGCTTTACGCTATCGTCTTTAAGGTGAATCTGTTATATTTTGCTTCTAAACAAAATCCTCTGTGTCACTCCCACGTTCGGCACATGTGAAGATGGCCAGGATGCCCCAGTCAACACTCCTGCCCAGTCTGTCCACCTTCAGGTAGGTAAGCAGCTGTGGCTTGACCTGGAATTCAAATATTCTCTAGGCACACATGGGCAATCTGGAACATCCTTTTCTTGAGGGATATTTTCACTGGAGATCCAGATGGGGGCAATCACATCTCAATTCCATACAGGAGAAATATGAAGAATTTCTGACGCACTTTTCTTTTGATGCCAGGTATCATTGGAAGGAGACAGATGTTTAAAAGAAGCTTTTAGTTTATTAGTCCGCATTCAGTCTAATACTCTTTGTGTGTTTACGTTCTGTGAGTGAGGTTTAACTTTTTTTTTTTTTTTTAATTTATTTATCTGACAGAAATCACAAGTAGGCAGAGAGACAGACAGAGAGAGAGGAGGAAGCAGGCTCCCCGCTGAGCAGAGAGCCCAATGTGGGGCTTGATCCCAGGACTCTGAGATCATGACCTGAGCCAAAGGCAGAGGCTTTAACCCACTGAGCCACCCAGGCGCCCCATGAGGTTTAACTTCTAATGTAGGTTATACTTCTTCACATGAAGCTGATGCCTGTAAAGAAAAATCTACTCTATACTTTTATATATTATGGTCACAACTCTCTCATCGTGGGTACTCAGCAAAGCTGTATAAGTTTCTACTAAAAGTCAGGAGGAGGCAGGAATAAATAGGGTCACAGATCATCGGCTCACCTCTCAAAGCACACCTGCGGCACTCCCAAATCCATCTTTGTGGAAAGCCTGCTTACAAAAGTAAGAAAGGGGCCTGTCTTCGGTGAACCACTGTATTGTATGGTTTGCCTCCTATTAATCTAAGCAGGAAGGACAAGCTCTGAATTGAACACTCAGACATCAGCAGACCTAAAGCGGGCTTACTAGTGTTTGATAAGTGTTCAGGACTTTTCAGTATTGAGGAGGAGAAAATGCAAGGTCACCATATTCAGCAACCATCCGGTTGCACTGAAGCAGACACAAGTAAAATAAATAAAGAATTTGTTTTCTCCCCAAAGAGCAGAGGATAGATCTTTGAGGAGCACAGGCTTCAGCTGTAAGCCCTCTCTGTTCGCCGAGGCTCGGACGTACCTTGATTCCCATAGCTGCTGTCTATCCCAGAGCTGTCCCACGAGTCCACTGCACTGTCCACACTGGGCACAGTGGACGGGTATGTGTCAGTGAGCTTGCCTGGCTTCTGCCCTGGAGAGGGGTCCTCTTCCACATCTCCCAGGTCACTCAGGTGGCTAGCCATGGGGAATTTCTTGGGACTGGATGCTGATTGGGCTGCAAAGACAGAGAAGGAGTTTAAGTCTGAGGGTAAATGTCAATAAGAAGATATTCTAATACTCCCTCTGGAGAGTCGTCTTCCCTAGAAAGATACAGAGGGATAGAAATGCACTGAAAATCCATAACTGTGACTCTCAACCCACTCACCATCTGTCTGTTTCTTAATTTTCAAGGTGACAGTCTCTCCTGCCATCTGTAACAAATGGATGGCTTCACTCAGAGGCTTTCCTTTCAAGCTGCTGCTGTTGATAGCCAGGATTCGGTCTCCTATGTGGATGGCGCCAGTTCTGAAACACCAAATAATAATAGGAAAGGTAGAAAAATCCCTGTGTGCCACTGAATAGAAATCCCCTGCCATACTTTACATATTCATGATAATAAAGCCTTGGCAAGGGTCTCTAGAAACCACTTTTTGCTTTCTCCTGGGCAATGTTACAAGATAACTGCGTCTTTTGTGAATAACTTTTTAGTTTCAAATAAAATTAGAAAAATTGTTTTAATTAGGGTGTAAAATGGACTTGCTGTGCTTTTTGAATTCTAAGAAAGCCTCTTAAAAATCCCAAGGAAGCGGTGCCTGGGTGGCTCAGTGGGTTAAAGCCTCTGCCTTCGGCTTAGGTCATGGTCCCAGGGTCCTGGGATCCAGCCCCCCATCAGGCTCTCTGCTCAGCAGGGAGCCTGCTTCCCCTTCTCTCTCTGCCTGCCTCTCTGCCTACTTGTGATCTCTGTCTGTCAAATAAATAAATAAATAAATCTTAAAAAAAAAATCCCAAGGAAATAAACAATGCTGGACAGTAAATGCAGTGATACTTGGGATGGAACATTGCTTCTTGCACAGATTTAAATGTAAATTATAGGTTGAACACAACCGTGACCCTAGCTCACCAAAAGTGAGGCTCAGAGAGATGGGGACCTCCCTCAGACCCTGGTGTGGCAGGGTTCCTCTGTCGGTCATTCTAAGGATTGAAAAGGCTCAGAGAATCAATTCGTGCTACGTTTGAATCCAACTCTGCCACTCTCGGGTCAAGTGACCCGGATTTCTTATTTTAACCTCTCTGGGTATCACTTGCCTCGTCACTGTAATGGGGCAATCACCTCTCAGGGGGGCCTTGAGGATTAAATAGGAAAACATATGTAAAGGGCTTGGCCCACTGCTTGAAATGTGGAAAAAGAAAATTTCTTGATCAATGAACTAATTGACCTTTGGCCTTTTCTCTTCTCTTTCCATCCTCACCCAATTCTGAGAAGGCAGGCTGGAATTTATAGCTCTGCTGTTCACCATATCCATCTTTGGGAGCCCTGAGTGGGACATTCGTCCATTCATAAGCATTCAGACTCAGGGATGGTCTAAAAACTCGGATCTCTCCAGCCGGGTTGCAGGCTGTCGAAGGGGAGTCCCAAGCACCAGCCTCTTGTCCTGGCTTAGTGCCCAGGACAGTGAGTGAAGGAATGAGCCCAGCTCACCGGGCTGCCCATGGCTGAATGCGCTGATAGCAGCTTGCCTCTGGGGTAGTGGCAGCAGCAACTGGGGTAAGAGAGGTGACACGGGGTCACACCGGTTACCAGAGACCACTACCACATCCACCCAAGCACCTACTCTCAAAGAATATATTTTCTTCGGAAAAAAGGGAAAAGATCACTTCATTCATTCATAAAGGATCTCCAGTTTAGAAAACTAGGTTGTAAGCCAGGGAACACCTGACCAGTAGGTTGCTGAACTGGATCAACATGAAACTTTTCTTGTTGTTTCCCTGATAGAGATACCTAGGACGGTCTCCCTAAGAGAGGAAACTAGGAGAGGAGGATATCTGAAGAATACCCCATCATAGGTGTCTCTGTTAATATCACAATATGACTCCCCAACAGGGTAACCCTTTCTCAGCTGCCTCAGTGCCCTCATTCAGCAGATGAAGATCTTGGATGAGCTGATTTCCAGGGGGTCTTGCAGCTCCAAGATTCTGCAGTGCTACAGCTCTGTTTTGCAAACCATTATCTGCATCAGCATGATGTGTGTGCATTCCTGAGCTAGATTACTGGAGGGAAGGTTTGGAATATGCACCACCATGTGTCTCAGAGAGAAAGGCGATTTAATGGGGGTTGGGGGGTGGGTGTGCATCTTGGCCAAAAGAACAAATGGACATTCTAAATCACATTATGAAGATGGGTCACTGTGCTTTGTCTCCCCAAATCTTTGAAGACAAAGCCTGTGTCATCCTCTTTGGAAAACAAAGCAGCCAAGCCCAGTACCTGTCAGGTAATACAGGCTCAGTAAATGTTTGCTGAATTGAACTGGACAAGCCTTTTAACCTCCCTGAACTTCAGTCTCCTCCTCTCAAAACGGACATGATATAAATCCACCTCCAGTCCACTGTGGTCAAGTGGAGACATTTCCGGAGAGTAATATCACTGTTAAGCCCATGACATCTTTTACCGCCTGTAAGATGCCCCTCGAAGTCAAGTTGGAGCTCTGCCTGACAGTTCTCAAGCTCTAGGATCGATCCTTTGTGCAGGTGTGAAAAAGTTAATAGGTAACCAAGCGGGGGAGGGGAGCATATACTCTCTGAAGCTGTGAGGAAGAAAACCCAGCCCAGACCCAGGTAATTGTAGCAGTTTCTTGAAATGTTACCTTTCAGCTAATCCCCCTTTAGTGAGGCTTGAAATGATTATAGGATCAAAGGGCTCTTCAGTTCCTGAAATTGTGATGCCAAGGGGCCCCCCATAGCGCTTGAGCTCCACAGTGTAAATAATGGCTCCAGAACTTTCTTGCTCATCTGCAATAAATGCCAAGGAGTCATAATTGGTTTCTTTGGGGGGGGAAAGCAAAGTAATAAGACACATATACTCATACATAAAATAAACTCAAGACATCATCATTAAGCATTATGTCTCAGAAATTATTTGGGGAGGTAGATTCTCCTTCGTAAGATATTCATTCTAATACAGGGATGTGGTCGTCATTAGTGTTGGGGGACGGGTCCACTGCCTAATGACCTATGTTTTAAATCAGGGAGTGACCCGCCCAGCTGGACCTCGGGCCCTTTAGCCTGTGTCCATGCCTAGCACAGGGCTTGCCCTATACTTCCTTAGAGTGTCCTAAATACCTGTGAGAGGAGAGAGTCATGTGGCGACAGAGACTGGGACAACCCATTCCTATTTCCAGCCCTTCCCAAGCAAGCTAACTTTCAATACAGAGAAGATCTTACTCAGGGTTGGAGCAAACTTTAACATATCTGTGGTTAAGTGGGGCTTAGAGAAGTTGGCTTGGAAATTTAGAATCCTTTCCACATTATTCCACTGATCGTATCTTAAAACGTCAATCCTGTGGATGAATTCCCAGATATGAAGTGCAGGTTTGAATGGTTCTCTGTCCTCTGTTCTAGAGAGGAAGAGCCATGTCAAGTACGTTTCAGGAGAACAAACCAGGCTGCTACAGGGCCATGAACTGATCTTCCCTGTTTCACACCGCCATGAAGGAAATTGTCTGTTAATACGGTCTGCCTACAGCACTGGGCCGCACCATGTCGTGGACACCTTCGACACGGCTGGGTGTTTGGACTGTCAGGATTACAAATATGCTGTCTCAGACTTCAAAGTGTTGTATTTGCTTATGACATGCTTAAAGTTCTCGAGCATTTCTTGTTTTATTCCTTGAGCCCAGGAGCTGTGAATGGTTAGGGAGCAGTTTCATTTCTGTACCTAAGGATACAATGAAATGGTCCAGTAGCTATTTTAACTGAACAGTCAGCTTTTACAGACAGACTGCATCATAGCTAAAGGTTGACACAGTCACATTTCTGCAATGAGCAGCTGTTCGTTTATGACATGAAATCCTGAAATAAGGAGGAAAAGCAAAGCTTGAGTTAACAATTCAATTATCTGTGTGTACAGTGAACAATTACAAGGAACATAAAATGAAAGGTCTATAGAGTAATGTACAAAGTGATGTGTCCTCTCCTACCAGCACTTACTTCATTTCTGCCACAGAGCAGGCTTTTGGAATGTACTGGTCACTTCCCCTTCCGCAATCCTCTACTTCTAATAAGCTACACGCAGAGAATTAAAGACTTCTACCATACCATACAATGTTTAAATCAACCTCTTAGGACATAAAAATACTCAATATTACACTCAAGTTTATATATACGTATATATATAATTTTTAAAGATTTTGTTTATTTATTTATTTGAGAGAGAGGGAGCATGCACATGTGGGTGGGGAAGGAGCACAGAGACCCCAACACAGGGCCCAATCTCAGGACCCCGAGACCATGATGCTAGCTGAAACCAAGAGTGAGATGCCCAACTGACTGAGCCACTCCGGCGCCCCTACACTCAAGTTTCTATTGACAGCTAAGACTCCTCCACATTAAGCTTCAGTAATTCGTTTGATGGTTCGCAAACTCCTTATAGGTTTCTATTTGTGGTGGCCACTCAGGTTGTGATAAGCGGCTATCAAGCTGCTAGGAGAGGCCTGAGGATACAGTGCAGGGTGGAGGCTGGGGAGGCCCAAGGATACGTGCAGTGTGGAGGCTGAGGTCAAAAGTCGAAATTTTTCTACACTATGATCTACCATCACCCTTCAGAGCTGGCTTTGATAGAAGTGGATAGGGTGTTATTAGATCGATTACATGTGCTTTGTAGACTGTGCCTCCTACTATATTCTGGATAAAATTCTAGGCGAGTCCTTTGATTAGTAGACCTTGGCATAGTTAAGTATCGGCTGCCACTGGGCACTCTGCTGGTCATTCAGGGTGGGTGTTTATGCCAGGGGAAAGACCCTGGCCCTTTATTGTTCTCCCTTATAGGGCAAGCAGGAGGCCTACCTTGTCAGTGGTCACCCAGCATCCTGGGTTTGGCCATCAGCTCTTCATGGGAGTTGTGGAAAGTAACAACTCTCTAGTACCTGGAACCAGCTGCCCAGAACCCAGGAGACCGTGGGAAGTTTCAGTTGCAACTTCCGTCCAGATGAAAATAAACACTGACCTACAGGATGCCGGACCAGGTTCAGTCCCACTCAATGGGAGAACGTGGAGAAACTGGTTCTAATTTGCTCATTCTTTAGGCAACCCAGAGTGTGTGCCCGGGGTTATTTTTTGACCATTTGGCAACTTGCATCACAAAGATGACACACTAACATCAGAAATGGAGTGAATGGGTTTAAGTTCGTTTCAGGTGGGGACATTTTAAATTAGGCAGCTGAGGCCTCACAATAACAAGGAGGCGATTCTTAAGGCACTCAATGAGTTTAAATAGTGATGGGGATACAAATAAAAAAAATAAATAAAAATTGAAAAATGGCAGTATTTTAGTGAGGAAGGACACATTCCTGTTACAACATTGTGATGGAAACAGGAAGAAGTGATGCCGTGTTTAAATTATGACAGGGGCCTCTGGGTGGCTCAGTTGGTTAAGCATCTGCCTTTGGCTCAGGTTATGGTCCCAGGGTCCTGGGATGGAGCCCCATGTCAGGGTCTCTGCTCAGTGGGGAGGGTGCTTCTCCCTCTCCCTCTGCCTGCTGCTCTCCCTGCTTGTGTGTTTTTCCTCTCTCTGTCAAATAAATAAATAAAATCTTTAAAAAAATTATGACAGGAATAGAAGCTGATTTCTGATTTCTTCAATAAACAAATGATTAGAACCAAAAATCAGGGAAAATTTAAGGGACATTACAACCAAAAGCAATGAGTAGATCTTTTGGACCCAAATTAAAATCAATTTTATAAAATATCTATCTATCTATCTATCCATCCATCTCTATCCATCTGCTACCTAACTATATATGTATATGAAAATCAGGAAATGGCACGATGAGTAAATATTAGATGATATTAAGAATTACTGATAATATTTTGAACCGTGATGATATGGAGTTATGTATTGTAGAAATCCTTTTTTTTTTTTAAGTTTTTTTTTTTTTAATTTATTTGACAGATCACAAGTAGGCAGAGAGGCAGGCAGAGAGAGACAGGAGGAGGCAGGCTCCCTGCTGAGCAGAGAGCCCGATGCGGGACTCGATCCCAGGACCCTGAGATCATGACCTGAGCCGAAGGCGGCAGCTTAACCCACTGAGCCACCCAGGTGCCCCTGTAGAAATCCTTTTAAAAAGTAGCATTTAGGGGGCGCCTGGGTGGCTCAGTGGGTTAAGCCGCCGCCTTCGGCTCGGGTCATGATCTCAGGGTCCTGGGATCGAGGCCCACATCGGGCTCTCTGCTCAGCAGGGAGCCTGCTTCCCTCTCTCTCTCTCTCTCT
The DNA here is from genome assembly GCF_902655055.1 of Lutra lutra. Classification (NCBI taxonomy): domain Eukaryota; kingdom Metazoa; phylum Chordata; class Mammalia; order Carnivora; family Mustelidae; genus Lutra; species Lutra lutra. The sequence goes on from NC_062285.1 coordinate 94,090,773, forward strand.
GCCTGCCTCTCCGTCTACTTGTGATCTCTCTCTGTCGAATAAATGAATAAAATCTTTAAAAAAAAAAAAGTAGCATTTAGGGATACAGTAATATTTACAAGATGGAACGATATGTCTGGAATTTCTTCCGTATAATTCAGTGTGTGGGTGTGGTGGGACAGTTAGGCTGGGAACAGAGCTGAAGCAAGATGGATCCTAAGTTAATAACTGTTGAAGCGAGGTGATGTATGATGGCTCCTTACACCATTTTTCTCTACTTTAAAAATATACTTGAAGTTTTCCTAGTATAATTTTTTTTAAGAGAAAACATTGGGGTACCCGGCTGGCTCAGTTGGAGGAGCATGATGTGCCTTTTGATCTCGGGGTCCTGAGTTCAAGCCCTACCTTGAGTGTAGACATTACTCAAACAAATAAACTTAAAAAAAAAAAAAAGATATTAATTCCCTTAGAAAACTCTAGAGGATGCCTTGGGTAAATGGCTTACTTAATTAGCTTGGCTTCCTTTCTTTCATAGATGATGGTGGTGGCTGCGTATACCCAGTCTCATCCAGACCCTCCTGGTCCATCTGCCCACCAGGCAAGGTTCCCAGAGCTTCCCACTGCCACTGGCTCTAGAAGAGGCCCCCACCTCGGCTCTGCCCTGTTTTTCACAGCAACAATTTCTTCCTAATTTGTTTTCCTGGTTGGGCCCCAGCCTTTGCTCCTTCTATTTGTATCCCCACCCCCACCCCCATTTTCACCAGTGCCCGGCAATATACAATTCCTTCTCTTTTCCTCCCAGAATACTTCTAAAGCATAAATCTGAATAGCTTACTCTTTTACTTGAAGCTTTTCAGTAGTTCCCAATTTTTTAAGAATAAAATACAGCCTCTTTGCATGAGCTGAGCTGGAGCCTCTGTGTCTCCAGAGGGCCAGGCCGTCCTCTCTCCGGCAGTCCAATCTCCTACCTTCTCTCCTTACCGAACCGCTGCAGTCCCTTAAAAAGCACTTTTCTCACATGGCTAGCCTCGCATGCGTTACTCCCTATGCACAAATATCTTTCTCCTGCGTATTCTTCCAGTGTTCTCAACTTCTCTTAATTCTTGTTTTTGTTCCCCTTGCCAAGGGGGACAATGAAATGAAACAAAGTCTTGTTCCCCTTGCCAAGGAGGAAAATGAAATGAAACTTAAATTCCCCCTAACAAGAGAAATTAAATATGAAGGGATATATCCAGTCAGGTAGGGTCGAGCTCTGAAGAGTGACAAACCATCGTCACATAATATCTAGGATTCTTTGCTTCTGGAGAACCAATCTTTGCCCCACAAGAATGCCTGTTCTAGTGCCTGTTCTAATGGCTGTTCTACTTTTCACTCTATGTTTGAATGATTTCTCTACTTGTCTCCTTCATTCGAACAGGATCACCTTACAACAGACATTTTCTCTTCACATCCCCAGAACAATGCTGGCACCAAGGAGATTTTGGTAAATGCGTGGATAAATGAGAGAGGGGGTACATGGGGGTTGTTAGCCTGAGTCACAGTTCCAAGGGAGGAGGTCTCTGAGTTTTGCGAGTCATCCTCCTTGTTCCTCTGAGGTCTGGTTCCCTCCTGCAAGGTGACGCCCACCCAATATGGCTCGCTCAAAGACGGACACTCAGACCTGGGCTGCCACTGTGGGAACCAGCTACGCTAAAGCGCTCTCCCTCCACAGGGCCAAGAGCATCTGAGTCAGCTTCAGACTGCACTTCCAACTCCATCTGCCTTCTCGGGCATTAGCCCAACTGGCAGTGGGAGGGCCTATAGCTTAGGAGGGTGATAACTTCCGTGTATGCTCACACCATTTTGGGGGTGGAAGCCCTCCAAGCCCTCTCCCCCTGAGGCTGCTCCAGCTTAGAAAGGAGCAACTGAGAGTGTTTAACCAGAACAAAAACTTTCTGAGACAGAAAAAAACACAGGATCACCACTACGTTTCAAAATGAGCCCAAACAGATGTTAATGATATTATAAGAAGCTTTTGTACCCCAACAGAAGGTTTACAACTCTTAGTGAAAGACATGAAAAGGGGCCAGCCTACTTGTTTGCTCTGCTCAGCTCTAGTTAAGAAAATTAATGGGGCCACAGAACAGATGCAAAACTGCAGCATTACTTATCTGCAATGTTATGTTCGGGCTTCTTGAGTGCTGCCTGTTTAACAAAATGAACGCTATCTGGCTTGAATCCATAACGGCAGCTGCTTATGTGGACCAAATAGGAGGCCTGGATTTGGGAGCGAGCCTTTGGAATGCATACATGTGCAGGTCAATCAAAGTTCACTTCAACTAAAAGCGATGGACTTCATTTTACGCAGTACAGCTACATTTCTTGGGGGACAGGCCAGAGAAGATGAACCATATAGAAGAGCGCCCTTACAGCTTCCCACTACTGTGTGGTCTTTCTATCTGGCTGTGTCACAACCACGTGCCAACAGAGTTCCAAGGAGTTGCTGAGTGTCTAAGAAGAGAATTTTGAATTTCTTTATGTTACCGATTATTTATTTATTATTATTATTATTATTATTTATTAGTCACCAAGTTAGGCTGCTTTGTGACAGTGCTTCTCAAAGTGTAGTCTTGGGACCAGGAACTTAAGCATTATCCAAGTATGTGTTGGAAATACACATTCTCAGCTTCACTCAGACCTGTAGGAACCCTAGAACCTAGGGGAGGGGCCCAGTCACCCATGTTTTAACAAGCCTTCTGGGTGATTCTGACTAGACTTTGAAACCATTACTTTGAGATCAAGCATTAAAAAAAAGAGAGAGAGAGAGAGAGAGAGAAGAAGATAACCTTTCTTTTCCTTCCTTCCTTCCTTCTTTCCTTCCTTCCTTCCTTCCTCTCTCTCTCTCCCTTTCCTTTCCTTTTTCCTTTCCTTTCTTTTTCTTTCTTTCTTTCTTTTTTTCTTATTTTAAATCTTTATCATACGTTCTTTTTTTGGAGACAGATTTTTGCCAAAACCATCCCTACTATTGCCCCTAGCACAGCTAGGATCATCCTTGCTTGCTTACAAGGAGGTCTTTCTGCTACTTCAACCTAGATTTAGGGGGTCTGGAGTAAATTGTTCAGCTGGCTTAGCAATGATGAACTGAAAAAAAAAATACAAAAGCTCAAATCTTTGAAGGGCAGATTGAACTGGTACTAAGGCTATATATGCCTAAGACTCTATTTGGAAATGTGTGATGGTAATTTGCTTTGGATGGGACAAATTGCAGCCTGTAAATGTTTCTCTGCACAAATTAGAGCCAGTGCAGATAAAATGCTGAATTTAGAGTCTCTAAAACATGCTCTATATTAGAAGCAAGGTGCTCTAAATCAAGAGAGAAATCATTAGCAGCTATGTATTTGATTGGCACAAAGGCAGTCATACAAAGCAGAGAGGTCCGTAGGAATTTTTTGGGACAGGTTTGGAAGGCCCCTCTACTTCTTTCTACAAGTCCCCAAATTCTCGACCGTTTTGCCTCAGGCTACTTCTTAGCAGTACAATATCTCCCTCTTCATTTACTTTGGATCTAGAAGCAATCAAAGAAAAACAATAGATTTTATGTCAAGAGGATTATTTGCCTCTTTGGGGAACTAAGGTTTGGGTAACAGCCTTGTTCTGGAGCCTCAGGCCCAGGCAAGAACCATCTGGCTTTACTTGACTTGTCTTCCTATGGTAATGAAAGATAACATATGCAAAAGCTCCTGAAGGCAGAATGGTCACTGAATATTGGGGGGTATAGAGGTGGGGGGGGGAAATCCCTATAATTCCAAGTGTTCCAAAAGATTTGGAAAATAAATAAAGCTAAAATTAATTTTAAAAGCACTCTAATAATGGCAGTTAGCATTTAGGATTCATTGGGCCTTATTAGGTGCCAAACATCATCGCTGAGTGCTTAAATATATTACCTCCTTTGATCCTTCAAACAGCCATGTGAAGTAGTCATTAAATGGACATTTATGGACGAGAATTTCATTTTCCCATTTCCCAGCTTGTCGGTTGTGAAGCCAGTTCGTGTTCTTATTCATTTCATCCTACTGCTCCCTAAGCCAAGGCTAGAAACAGAGTGGATTCTGACTCTTGAATGCCTCATTCTCCAGTAACCGACCGCAACCAGTCATCACTGACCAAACACTTGGTCACTCCCCTGCTTGACGTCTTTTAATGGCTCCCATTGGCTTCTGGAGTGAAGTTCAAATTTCTTAACACGGTTTAGGACTGTAATGATCTGGCTTCAATGTATCTTCCTACTCACCTTCTACGAAGTCCTTACACATAATTTTTGCCTCAGCTACATCTGCTACTGGGATGTGCCGTGCTCTCTGATCTGCTTTGGCCCATTCTCTTCTGGTTAATTCTAACACGTTTCCAAATGCTTTCAAAACCAAGGTTGACAGAAGCATCTCCTTAGCTCCCCAGGCTCAAATGGATGCCTCTACATTCTCTTAACATTTTGTGCTTACACCTAGGACATTCATCATATTACTTATTTTCTTCTGTATCTCATATAAGGTAGTGACTTGACTTGGGGGCAGTGATTGTATCTTTTCTCATCTAAGACCTGGTTGACCCTAACACCTCATAGAACCAAATAAATGCTGGTGGCATGACCGAATGAAAAACAAAGACTTTAACAACTTTGGAGAGTGGTTCCACCATCTCCTTGGGTAAGGGACAAGGCAGAACAACGCCATTAGTATGACTGGAAGATGAGCTCATGTTCTGAAGCAGCATCTATTAAACCAATTGCAGTATTGCTAGCTTAGGAAACCAAGTTATACTGAGTATGCTTATCAAGTTTCTGTAACTGATGAGAGAAGCAAGATGGAGAGGGCCAGATGGTTAAGGAAAGAACTGGAAGACTCCTGGAGTACAGAAAATCCGGTGTCAGTATGAACAACATTTTAGGGAGTGAAGACTATACACTGAGTATTGCCATTTTAAAATATTGAGACGGGGCGCCTGGATGGCTCGGTGGGTTAAAGCCTCTGCCTTCAGCTCAGGTCATGATCCCAAGGTCCTGGGATTGAGCCCCACATTGGGCTCTTTGCTCTGTGGGGAACTTGCTTCCTCCTCTCTGCCTGCCTCTCTGCCTACCTGTGATCGCTGTCAAATAAATAAATAAAATATTAAAAAATAAAATAAAATAAAGTATAGAGACAAAGGGTGGTAATAATTCAAATCATCAGTTTAATTTCAGATGAAGCACAGTATCAAACTTCCAAAATCAGTGACTGTTGTAATGATTAATGGTTATTTCCCATTCATTTAAATCTTGATGAAGGATAAGAACAATGGTGGGGAAAGGCTTTTTTAGGATGTATTAGTAATAAAAAGAGTTTCCATATATTGCATACGAACTGTGCTGGTAAACATTTCTATTAGTAAGTTACAGCTGCTCCTTAAGGTGGGTATAACTATGTGTACATGACTGCAAATGGAGCTGGATCTCAGACTGGTTAAGTAAATTTCCCAAACTCACATAGCTCAAATGTGGTAGAGCTGCCTTGAATGCGTTCATTTTGAATAATTTCCTCCCCCACTCCTTGCTCTGCTCTGAATAAAAGAGAATTCAGTTACCCAAATTATACTTATATTCTCATTTGGAAGAGGATAGAGAAACACTCAAATTCTTCCAAATCAACGATCAGATGGTAATTTTCAAATAGTGCTCTGTTATAAAAACATGTCTGCATGAGTACATTATTTTCATATATCAATTTAAGGAAATCTGGTTTGGGTAAGTATGAATCTCACACCTATATATTAGTCTTATTTTGGGTAGGTGCTTGGTTTTCAATGGAAGGATTTAGGGTTTTAAAAATAGCACCTCCTAGAGATTAAAAAAAAACAACTTAATAATCAAGAGAATTACCATAGGATTAGGCATCAGGATTGTAGAGGGAAAGGTCTGCAGGGGAAAAAATAAGCTGAAGGGTAGAAGCAATTGAAGTAGGACCGGGCTCTCCAAGTGCTCGGTTATTTTTTCTGAAACTCCTTCCGCCTGACATATCTGCACAGTCTGGCTTCAGTACTGGGAGAATGGCCAACTGCGGGCACTATGCATATTCATCTCCGGCTTGGCTCTTTTGTTCTGCACGAAAGGTAGCTGAGATCTTCGTAGTTTGGCAAATCATGCAAAATGGGTTTCTCCACAGAGCTTTGCCTCTTCACTAAGACAGAACCCAGACTGATGCTTGAGGCTTTATCCTTTTTTGAAATAAATCCCCCAAAGAAAGTGCAATTGAAGCATGCTTGTAAGGAGAAGAATGCAAATGTTGGTACAGAAGATCAGTTGCTTGAGAAATAACGAGTGGAAATTTTTAAGCGTTGGTTATAAAATACATTTGGATACAATCATCCTTACCAGCTGTGCCAATGGATGCAACTACCATCTTGTTTTGACTGTGAACAGGAATCAAAAACACATGGCCTGACATGACCATAAACTTTAGATCTAGATGGCTTAATTATAGAAGATTCCAGAACATTGACAATAATTCGTCATCAGTGGGAATTAAGTTATACACAGTAGAAGCTCTCTTAACCAATCTCTCTTTAGCCATTACTGGATTAATTGTGGTTCTTTATCTTCTTTGTAAAATATACCTACCAATGCCACTGAATGCCCCAGAGTAATAGGTCTTTCTTTCTAGTACCTCTGTGCACCTCTGTGTCTGCTAACAATTGAGTTGTAAGCTTAAAAATTTAGAGTCAGTTTTGTTTATTTCAAAGCCTGTTTATGTCAGTTTTACTAGTTTTTGTAACTATGTAATTTAATGAATCTTACATAACCTATGAAACAGTAGAATAATGGTTCTATGAAAACAAAATCAAATGCTTTGGAAAAATCAATAAGGAGAGTCATTAGGCAAAAATCTACTAATTCTGTAGAGAAAAAAGTTGAAAACATCGGGCAAATAAAAACCTAACTGGAGTGAACACTCAGATTACTTTAAATTCTTTAAATTTTCACTGTATTAAAACAAAATAAAAATTGGGAAATACAAACTGTATATTATATATAAGGTTTGGGCCAAGAAATAAGTAAAAAGGCTTGTAACTATGATCAGCAGGATGAAATTCACAGCAAAGAAGTTGGCTTCACCCATAATATTGGCAAAATTTTAAATTAAATGTTCATGCTATCCATATCTATCAATTTCTGTAATTCCCCACATTAGCTGCATCTTTCAATTATGGACTTTTTTCAATTACCTCTAGGTTTTCATTGTAATCAGATAGAAGAACTTCTACTACCTGGTTGCTCAGACTGTGTTTCTTGGACCACAGTAGTATCATCGGGAAATTTGTTAGAAATTCAGAATCTCGGGCCTCATCTGGGGGTAGTGGCCAGGAACTGTGTTTTAACAAGCTTTTCAGGTGATTCTGAGGCCTCAGAAAGCTTGAGAAGCACTGCCCCACTATATTCATCTATTACTGGAAACCCTACAAATGGATATGGCCCTTTTAGAAAGCAGGATGGTACAAGTCTTGTCAGAAATCCTGAGAAGTTCCTTTTTATTCATACTCAGCAATTCTACTTCTAAAAATATTTCCTAAGGAAATAATTCAGAAGAAGAAGAAAAGTTGATTAAAGATATCCATACATAGGGGCGCCTGGGTGGCTCAGTGGGTTGGGGCCTCTGCCTTCGGCTCGGGTCATGATCCCAGGGTCCTGGGATCGAGCCCCACATCGGGCTCTCTGCTCCGTGGGGAGCTTGCTTCCTCCTCTCTCTCTCTGCCTGCCTCTCTGCCTACTTGTGGTCTGTCAAATAAATAAATAAAAATCTTTAAAAAAAAAAAGATATCCATACATAAAGATGTCCATGATTACACTATCTGTGATAGTCAAACAATTGGAAGCAATCTAAGAAAGAAGAGAAAAATGATAAATAAGTTACAGGCAATAAATAAAAAATGGTATTAAGCGTTTGGAAAGTGGTAATGTCCTTATAAAGTTAAAACGTGCACTATGGCTATAATTATGTAATATAAATATCAACTAGAAAGTGACTGGTTCTGGGGTGCCTGGGTGGCTCAGTCGGTAAAGTGATAACTTCAGCTCAGGTCATGATCTTGGGGTCCTGGGATAGAGCCCCGTATCAGGCTCTTTGCTCAGCAGAGAGTCTGCTTCTTTCTCACCCTCTGCCCTTCCCCCGCTGTTCATTCTCTTTCTCTCTCTCTCAAATAAATAAATAAAATCTCTTAAAAAATGACTGGTTCCATTGTATCAGGGTAGTACTGGATGATGATTTAATTTTCTTTTTTTTTTTTTAATTTTCATTGTTGAACATTATTTTGATACAACCATAGTCATGCTTTATAATAAAAATGCCTTAATTATATCATTAAAAGCACCATTATTTAAAATTCATCCTACACTCTCAACACACAATTTAAAGACCCTCGGTAAACTATGCGAAACACCGCTGCAGTGTCACTAGCCAGTGGTCGTATTTAAAACATCAAGATCTAACATCTGCAACAGATGGGCAGTTAGAGAAATCAGTCTCAACTTAGGAAGCTTTCCGTACCTGAATTATCTTCGTCTTTGCGGATTTTGAGCTTCACCAGGTCTTCACACTGCTGAAGGATCTGAACTGCATCTTCCATTGAACAGTTGTCCAGTCGGATGTTATCTATTGCAAGTAATTTATCCCCGAGTTCCAGGGTGCCAGTCCTGTTAGCCAATGCAGAGCAACACATGATTAATGAACACTCACCCGGGTCATTTAAGAGGCATTAAGAATAATGTAGCATTATGGCAGTCTTTAGAGAAGAGACGTTCTTCAACTCTTTTTAAATTGCATTTTATTAACAAATCCCTTTTTTCTAGTCTTAGTTTGGATGGCTGCCATGACATTACATTTCAGAGTATTAAAAACATTTTTTTAAGATTTTTTAAAAAATGTATTTGACAGAGAGAGATCACAAGTAGGCAGAGAGGCAAGCAGAGAGAGAGGGAGAAGCAGGCTCCCTGCTGAGCAGAGAGCCTGATGCAGGGTTTGATCCCAGGACCCCAAGATCATGACCTGAGCCAAAGGCAGAGGCTTAACCCACTGAGCCACCCAGGTCCCCAACATTTTTTTTTAAACTAGTTTCTTGAACTAGTCCAGGACCACTATATAAGCTTCACTCAGGAATTCAAACTTTCCTAGGAAGGGAGGTAATGGCGCAGGGTGTACAGACACTGGGTGTCCTCATGCTTCTCCACACTGTTGCACTACTTGTCAGGTACTAGGAGAGAGTTCGGAGAGTGAGGGGAGTCATGGTGGGTTAACTTCGTGGGGGTCTGAATCTTGGCGTCCCTGCCATTTCCACCTGCACCGGGAAACCCAGGGCCATTGAGAATCTAACACCAGCACTGGACCTCTGCAAGTCTGTTGAAGATTTTTAAGGTCCATCATGAGATGAGAAAAATAATGAGAATGTGTATGTGTTTGTTGGTATATATGTGTATACACATACATATTTGTAAAATAATGAGAATGTATATGTGTTTGTAGGTTTATACATGTATACACATACATATATATATATATGTATACACATACATATTTGTACACCGAAGGTTATGTTTTGGTAAGAACTATCCTTGAGGAATTATGTCTGTGACAGAGATTGCTAATTGCTTTCAGCCTCTGTCCTCCTTCTTCTGGGTCATTCCCTGAAGATGCACAGCCCAGACTCTCTCAGCACCACTCCCACTACCCTTCTGTGGCTAGAAAATTGCAATGACTGGAGCAAACTTGTGAGGATAACAGAGTTGCCTTCCCAGCCTCGAATTGCCTGCCTACCTCCCAACTGTTACATGAGAGACACACTGCAGACTTCTTTGTCCCAGTCTATTTATGAATCTCCCTGTCATGGCATCTGAGCTTAAAGCTATATACCTAGACGCATACAATGTCCTTTCTAATTATTGAGTATTAAAATATTACTTTAATGAAATGACTATGATAATGGATGGAATATTTTAAAAAAAGTCCTTAATTGGACAATAGAAAGTTAATAGTCTTTTATCAGAATTCCCAAAGATTTGAAAATATTTTTGACCTATGAGCACCTGGGTGGTGCAGTTGGCCAAGTGCCTGACTCAGAACCTAAGGGTTTAGACTCAGGTCATGATCTCCCCGTTGTGAGATCCGGCCCTGAGTCGGGCTCTGCTCCCGTGTGCTGGAGATTCTCTCTCCCTCTTCCTCTATCCCTCCCGCTCATGTCCTCTTTCTCTCTCTCTCTAAAATAAGTGAGCAAATCATTAAAATAAGTATTTTTGATCTGTGAAATCAAAGGTTTGAGACTCTCTGATTTTGACGGTATATGGACCAAACAGAAGACAAACGTTGTTCAAGGCTCAAGGACCTAGCTTGGCTAGGGAGGACATTCTGGCATTTAGAAAAGCTCTTCCACAAGCAATGATCTATTTCCATGTGGGGTGTTTCTTATAATTGGGGCCATTTCCAGTTTTTTAGCAGGAAAATGAAGGCTGGAAGATGAACAGTGAAGGAGAGTGTGATGGACTCAGGAAGGACCCTAAAAGATGACTGTTGTCTGCAGTGGGTACAGAAATAAATTGACATGAGGAGAGCTACAAAGTCATTGCATGAGGAATGTTGAATACAATCGCTTAACAGTGGCTGTCTGGAGAACATTAAGAATACCATGATCCACTAAGAAGGTCTACCTTGGGTGTTGAAAGGGTGTCATCTCTACTTTAATTAAGGAATGTCTTAATGTCTTAGTAGAGCATGTGACTTTTGATCTTGTGGTTGTGAGTTCAAGCCCCATGTTGGGGGTAGTTACTTTGAGAAAAAGAAATGCCTTGGAATGAACCAGAAAATTCATTTTTCTTACCTGTGTGCCACACTTCCTTTCTTGATATCTGATATGACAAGGGGATCTCCTGGTTTTCTGCTAGATGGTGCTGTAATAATGAAGTTAGAATCTTTATATCCATGATTCACCCACAAAACGTATAGTTCCTATTTTATAGCAATGGTTAATGCAAGTACATATTTGCTTTGTATGCGAAGCAAAGATGCCAGCAAACGAATTAGAAAATGTGCACATTACATTTTCTTAATATAAAAATGTGTTAAAGTATGTATAAGCTTAAAAACAAAAGCAAAGTCATTTTAAATTTGCAACTGGAGAAAGCAATCACGGAGCTGACCATCGGGTTTAAATCTATTTCAACCTGTGATTCCAAAGAGAAAGGTGAAGGGTGAGTACCCAAAGAGGAGACTATCAGAAGCAACTGGGGACTCTCATTAGTGGTATCCATATGTGCTCCCTTCTCCTACTTCTTCTCTTACTTCTTTTTGGTGAGGAGACATCACCTTTTGTGGGACCATGCCATATTTCTTCAGGTATATGGAATTGGAAAGTGGATGAGATTCAGTGATTTAAAGTTCTTTTTCCCCCAGAAGGAAATCTTTTGCTAGATAGACTGTAAATCTTAACATTTTGCTCACACATTCATACCTAAAATGCTCTGAAGTGTTCTGGAATATGAATATTTTATTTTATTGACAGCAGTCAATATTTGACTTAATTATATTTTTATACATATTCATATTCTAAATGTGAACATTCAACTTTTATTGAGTTTACAGATTATCCTATTATCCTGCACAGTGGTCAGTTTTTGGTTTTATAACTTCTCTCAGATATTTCTTTTTGATGAGAATGAAAAGCAATTAGTTTTGGGTCTACCGTAGAGTTAATCCTGAAAATGAGCTATAGTTCACACAGCACAAAAATATCATCTTGTCTAGAAAGTATATATTTAATTTAGATGTTTGATAATTAAAATAACCCATGCTGACATTTATAAAAAAAAAAACAATTTGCCTCCGAGAGGAGATGTTTTGCCAGTTTGAAGTCTGTAGTGATTTCCTTTTAAGGATCATTAAAAGGCCCCTAAAGTAAGATTTTATTATAAACAGGCTGATCACCCCATAATAGTCATAGAACCATAACATATCCCATAATCCCACCTGAATCCCAGGAAAATGTTTATGCATAAGAACAGATGGTTTAATATTTCAACATAACATTGAAAGAAAAAGCAAATACATAAACCAATATCTTACCCACTATCTAAATTAGCCCATAGTAAATGTTAATGGGACTTGATTCAATCATTATTCTTAGCTTCTAGCAAAGTATGCAAAACATTCTATTCACTACAATTAATTCATAATTTAAACCTCCACTCGATTTGATATAATTCCTCCAGAGAAATAGAAATATTTAGCATTTTTATACATGTCATATTTTACAACTACAAATCGTTTTGGACATAGGGCTCAAAGACAAAAACTTTGTTATTACCCCAAAATACAACTTTTTAGCATCTGCCAATGACTTTATACTCTATTTTGCCAAGCTGTAGTAACCATCACAAAGCACTCAATGTTTCCCCTGGTTTTTAATAAAATCCATGCTCCACCGAAATGGTCTGAAATGAAACAATAGTAGAGGCAACAAAATACATCAAACCCATCTCTGTCATCTTTGCAACAGAGGAAAATAGCACTGGGGTCTCTTGGACAAACCCACCCAGCTTTACAGAGAGGTTTGAAACTTATTATGGCATATGGACACATATGGTGACCATTCTCATGTTTGCTAGATTCCTCTCTTTCTCCTTTAACCAAGATCATACCTGAGGCTTGAGAAGCTCATCAGGGTAGATGCCCCTTGGAGTGATGAAGTTGAACCCAGAAGTTGGTCCAAATCTGTATGAGCTCCTGGCACTGTGGCTCCCGTGCCTACCAGGCATGTTAAATGTGGTTCTGGGGGCTCAGATATCATTTGCATACCCCAGGGCCTATGTTTTAATTCTCCACTACCTGGGAAGAAGTCATAAACCAAGCATGCTTTGCTTGGCTTGTAGGGCTTTAAAAAATTAGATTAGTTGTCAACATTTAAAAATTAGTAGATTTCATACACATGTATAGTTTGTTTTAAAAAAACTGGACAGGCAATATGGTAGAATGATCAAGAGCTTGGCAGCCATAATGTTTGTGTCCAAAATCCTGGCTCTACCACTTATCAGCCACTGCCATTTGAGTGCATAGTCTTTAGGCACCTGGGTTGATCTGCAAATGGTGATGAAGAATATTAAGAGTGCTTACCTCAGTGTTTTTGTGGCAAGGATTGAGATTTACATTAAAGCGATTGTACCGGTGCACAAGCAATGCAAAACATAATTGTTTACTGTTATTATTATCCAGCAACACTGGACACTTTCAACTCCCCCTTTGGGTGGAGCCTCCAGTTTCCCATTTGCCACTGTCCTCCATGGATGGATCTCATTCACTGATTTGCCCACCTCTGAGGGCTTCTGAATTTGTGATCCTTTGAGAATACACTAGTGCTTAATGGTTCAAATTTGATTGAAATTCTCCACAGAATCATTTGTTTAATATATATTTATTGATACTAACTATAAGCTAGGCAGCTCTGCTTTGAGCACCAGCCATGAAACCCCATAGAAGTTGCATAAAATGGTGGGGATGGGGGGTGGGGCAGGGATGGTTAAACCTTATGAAGTTATTAGCCATGAAACTCTCTCTTCTCCAAAGTGAGTACAGCTGGGAAGGCCATACAAACCATCATATGGCAGGGAGGTTACCCTAAATGGGTCAAGTGTGTGGCCTAGCAAAGAAGGGTAGCGCATGGTTACAGAGTTCTCCAAAAGACAAAATAGTTTCACCACCTCTTGAAATCTCAATATAAACTGGTGAAATGTATGGAACTGAAAGGCTGGTAAAGGAGAAAGAACAAGACACAAATTCCATGTTATAGGATACATGTTAAATTAAAAATACTGCCTTTTCCATAGTCATAGTTCATAAAATAATTTTAATTCAAACTCTTCTATCTCTGTTAGTTGTTTTTGTTTTACTAGAGCTATATTTTTGAGTCATCTACAAGTTTTTTTCTAAACTCATCACTTTCATGTCTTTTAAGGCTATTTTGCTGTCCAAGAAGATGATGTCACTAGAAATTGTATGCCAACTCACAAGTACCCATTTGTATAACATCACAATGACTGATATTTTCATGCTGCTCATAGATGGACATTCTTGATCCTCACAAGAAAACTGCCTACTGTATTATTTTTTAAAATTTACTTTTCTTTTACTTATTTATATCAGAATCATATATGCATACAACTTGAAGAGTCCAATTTCTCCAAGACCAGCCCTTCATTTCTTACTTCTCCAGATGCTGTTGCTATATTGCTAAATAACAAACAACTGTTACTATTTAATTATTTTTCAGTGCTAATTATTTACCATCTGTTATGAAAGATGCTATACCAGCACCATATTCACATACATGTCTTGTCCTGTGGGCTCCCCATATTCTTCCATCGCAGTTTGGTCTGGATTTTTTATAGGATCGATATTTGGTATTTTCCTCTGTATGACTACCTAAACAGTATTCACAGATAAGTCATGTAGCATACCATGACTACTTGCCTTTTCATAGGGTATGTTTTCCCTATAGTTGTCAATTGCCTTGGTGTCTCTGGATAGTTTTCTTGTATTTATCATGAATTCAACTCCTCAGATCCCAAGCTATATAAATTTTCTCTTAGTATGTTAAGTCATATCAGGGTTTCTAGCAGAGGTTTACAACTTGTCTGGACTGTTTACTTTCTAGGGTTGCTCCATAGATCTTGGGAACTTCCTCCTCATAGACCCTGGAAGATGTTCTCTTGACTTCTGTTACACTAAAACAAGGAGGCCATTAGACAGACTAAGCTGGCTGTAAAGCTGTGATGGCCTATAGAAGCAACCCAAAATCTAAGCCTGTCAATGCCTCAAAGTTACAAAATCAAAATGCTAAGGAAACCAATCACAAACAGCCAACTAGGCTTTAAGTTACAGCTGATCAATAATTTCCTTTCTCTGTGTCTGTATTTTCTCTACCTGTCTTCCCCCAGGCTCTTGTGGATAGAGGCCTCCTAATTCCTTCCACTTTGGCACTGCCTGATTTGAATCTATTTTTACTTAAATAAACCCTTTACATTTTTAATATGCCTCAGTTCATCTCTTAACCCCTCTCTCTTACATCCTTGGAGCCCTCACATTTTCTCTCCTCTTTCATTCTGTAATGGCTATTATTTGGATATTGTATCCTTTGGACTCAGCCTGTATACTTCTTTTCTATCCTAGATTCCTTATTTGTAGTTTTCTTCTAATTTCTGGCACTTTCTCTCACCTTTATTTTCCAATATTTTAATTTCTGCCATGTTCTTAAGTTCCAAGAGGTCTTTGTCCACCCTCGTATGTTATGTTATGTTATGTTATGTTATGTTATTTATTTATTTTTGTTATGTTATTTTAGACTAGTATTCATTTCTTGCTTCCATCCACACAATATCTTGGGTTGGTACTGACGTTAGAAACCTTGTTCTTTTTTAAAGTTTTCTTCTTCCTGAATGTGCTGCTTCTGCTTTTCTTCTTTGTTTCTGGTGATAGACTTGCATATCAGATTCTTCCCTCGGGTGTCTGCTTTTTCTTAGCTGTCTGTTCACATGAAAAAGGCAGCCCTACAAAGCTGTTAGAAAGCTTGGTGCACCTGAGAGCGGTCTGTGGACTCTGATCTTCCCTGGACAGTTCAGGCCAGGCTGTTTCTTTGGGTCAGATGGCTCTGATTCTTCCTCTTGCTTGGAGGGTATTAAGCCTGGCTACCTTGCTTCTCTGAGTTTACGGAGGAGAAGACTAGCAGTCTCAAGATTCAGTATGTACGCTTTTTTTTTTTTTTAAGGTTTTATTTATTTGACAGACAGAGAGGGAATACAAGCTGGGGGAGAGGGACAGGGAGAAGCAGGTTTCCTGCACAGCAGGCAGCCGGATGAGGGGCCTCAATCCCAGGATTTGGGGATCATGACCTGAGCCAGGCAGTCTCTTAACAACTGAGCCACCCAGGCGGCCCCGCCTCATCTTGTAGAGCAATATAGCTGCCCTCTGTTGCGCTCTCCCAGGCCACAGCCCCTCCATTTCCTGCTTTCCAGAGAATGAAACTCCATTCTTCTGTGGAGGGGAGATGTGCCTGGATGTGCTGGCTGGCGTAAGGCATCTAAGGGACTAATTCATTTTTCACAGACTTTCAACCATTCCTCATGTCTCTGCTCTCCCATCACTCTCACTTCCGGAAGTTCCTCATTCCACCAGTTCCTGATGCTGCTGGGACTTTAGGATACAAATCCAGTTCCCTGTCAGCTTTCCCTTCTGCTTCTTTAAATTCATCTTTCTCCATTTTCTCTACTTCCAAATTTGGTTGCGGCTATTTATATTCCTTTTCTTCTTCTTCTTATGGGTTTGTGCCTTTTGAAAAATCTTAGACTGTTGTTTTAAAATGCTCTGGGGTGGGAGCAGCGCTAAATGCCAGGGTTCAAGCTATCTTTTGACCCTGAAGTTTAAAAACATTAGTCCAGGGACTCCTGGGTGGCTCAGTCGGAAACCGCTGCCTTTCGCTTGGGTCATGATCCCAGGGTCCTGGGATTGAGTCCTGCATCAGGCTCCATGCTCAGTGGGGAGCTGCTTCTCTTTCTGCCTCTGCTTGCCACTCTGCCTGCTTGCGCTCTCTCTCTGACAAATAAATAAATTCTTTAAAAAAAAAAGCATTAGTCCTCTTTCACTATCAGAAACTGATTCTTAAAGTGAACATGGATTCTTTGCTTCTCAAATAATTGTTGGAAAGTTTTTAAAGCAAAAGATAGAGAATGTCACTTCTAGAAGACAGGTAAGATCTTCTGGATTTTGTAGTAATTAAACTTGAATCAACAAATTATTCCAAGAACATTCGATAATATCTAGCCATTCATGGATCTTACTCTACTAGTCAGGGTACTTTGATCAAAGGGCCTGATAAAGTGTCCAAACTATACTGGATACACACACACACACACACACACACACACACACAGAGTCATTCAGTTTTGTTTTACTTGTAACCGTATATATGATACTTGGCAAGTAAAACAAGTTATTTGATTTGAAATGGAGCAGTGAGTAGAATTTTTATTGCAAAGTTGGCAAAAAACTTGAGCCATTCTCTTCTAAATACGCTTAAGACTTAAGGGAAAAAATGACAGATTTGTTGTGCTTGTCATAAAGGCTGCTTTATGATTTTATACAAAAAAAAAAAAAAAAAAAAAAAAAAAAAAAAGCAAGCCTTTGTTCCTGAAAACAATTCGGTCAAAACTAAAAAGGAAACCCAACAAATTAACTCCACTCATAAAATGCTGTCTTTTGCTTTTCTGATAAAGGATGTGGGAAAGGTCATCAATCATGTAGAGGCAGTGATGAGCACTGGCGGGACAGCAAAACTCATGTTAGGTCAGACAGAATGGGTTTGAAACCCATGCAGCCTTTATGAGCTCTGGGGCCTGGGCAGGTTACCCAGCCCAGCCTTTCTTTTCTATAAAACGTGTATAGATCCACAGGGCCACTCTAAGGAATAAGTGGGAAACACACAAACTGCTTATGGTCATGCCTGCCACAAAGTAGATACAAATCCTTGTAGTTAAATAGCAAAAAGAAAACAATATCAAAAAGACTTTACTGACAACTGCGCATGACAGAGTTAAGGGGCGTAGTCTGTGGTGAGGGTGGGTCGGGGGCACTGCGCCGCTGGGCATGCGTTCTGGTTTCCCACTGGCAGAGGTCTTAGAGCTTCAGGATGCCGTTTCCAGCACGAGGCCGTTTCACTTTATTTGCTAGAATAAATTGCTCCACATTATAGCAATAACATCAATAAAAGTCATGGCTGATGCTAATGTGCTATGAATGTCTCATCAGGAACTTGAGAAAATTAGTCTAAAACTGCTCACCACATCCCAAATCAGAGAGACTCATTTCTTAGTCAATTAGGTATGAAGAGTGAGTGAGGCTTCAGCCAAGCGTGCGAGGCTCTGGCAGAACGTTTCCCGAGATGAAGGCTGCGTCTTACTACTCAGGTTCTCACAGGGTGAAGGAGACAGAAGAGGGCTTTGCACAGGGAGTGGGACACATCAGTTAGACCCTTGCAGGCCTCAGTTTCGCTAACAGTACCTGGGTGTTGGAGAAGAGGGTCCCTTGCTTTCCTCTCTAAGTGCTAGAGGTGCAGTTGGCGTGAAATTTTGTGGGGGTAGAGCTTGGATTAAGCTATTTCAGGAAGCTCTATATGTAAAATAAATAGCAGTCATCATAATAATGAAAACGTGGTTAGGGCTCATAACTGGTCTAGGCACTTTACATATACTAGCTCATATAATCTTCTCAACAATGCTACGAAGAAGGGTACAAGTGCACTGTTTTATAGACAAGGAAATGGTACAGAGAGGTCAAGAGGGTCAAGGAGTGGAGAAGTGTGTGCTCTGAGGCCTTGCTCTTTTTTTTTTTTAAAGATTTTATTTATTTATTTGGCAGAGATCACAAGTAGGCAGAGAGGCAGGCAGAGAGAGAGGGAGAAGCAGACTCCCCTGCTGAGCAGAGAGCTGGAAGGGGGGCTCGATCCCAGGACCCTGGGATCATGACCTGAGCCAAAGGCAACCACTTAATGGACTGAGCCTCCCAGGCGCCTCTGAGGTCTTGCTCTTAATCATTTTCCAAGTTAGTGCTTCTTTAGTTCACCCAAGGGCCTTTGCATAAACATCTGTATTCATCATCACCTTCAAAGGCTCATTTTCTGGAATGCACAGTGGTTAGTAGAAGATCGTAAGCAGCAGATTATTTTTGATAGACTCCTTATTCATTCATTCCACAAAGACAGGAATTAAATAAGCACCTTGTATATGCCAGGAACCACACTAGGCCTTAGGAGTTCATTTCATAACAATATAATTGGATTCTGGCCTTTTTTTTTTTTCTTTTAAAGTAAATCCTGTTTTCTCAATTGGGAAAATATTAGTATTTTCCATGAGGAGACACAAATTCAGCATGGTGATGATAAGTTGTATAAAGGGAGCTATAGGTCTGGATGGGCTGACAAACGGATTTGACAAGCTTATGTATCATTCCTCCATCCAGGGACGGCAGAACACTTCCAGCTTCCATGAATAGCTTTAGTTTATGCTGGTTGAAAGTCAGGCCATTCTTGTGAGGGTTTTGGGGAAGTTTCTATTGTTGGCATTAAATGTCATATTTAGTTCACACACAAAACCACCATAAAGCATAATTTTAGAGGATTCTTCATATGAATAAAGTATGTTGTGGTTGTGTATACATGAATATACTTCAAACAAATGGAGCATCTAAATATTGACTTTAAAAGAGGAATACATCACAGGATCAGTTTTTAAATGGGGACTCTCCTTTATAGTTGTATTTTTATGTATGTCAATTTTTTCTTTAATTGAAGTTAGTGGACACACAATATTACATTGGTGTCAGGTGTAAAACATAGCAATTCGACAAGTCTACATGCTATGCTAGGTTCACCAGCGTGTAGCTATCACCTGTCACCATGCAATTCTCTTACAATACCACTGACTC
The DNA here is from genome assembly GCF_902655055.1 of Lutra lutra. Lineage (NCBI taxonomy): Eukaryota > Metazoa > Chordata > Mammalia > Carnivora > Mustelidae > Lutra > Lutra lutra. The sequence goes on from NC_062285.1 coordinate 94,110,269, forward strand.
CATTCTCCGTGCTGTCCCTTTTATTCCTGTGATTCCTGTGACTTATTCATTCCATAACTGAAGCTGTACCTCCCTCTCCCCTTCACCCATTTTGTCCATCTACCTACCCTCCTCCCCTTACATATATCAATTTTTAAGAATAAATCTATTTTTTTTTTAAAAGACCATTTTCCCAATTAAAATTTGGAAGGAAAACGATTTTGTGGCAATAGGCTTCCCAGCTGTGGGTGTCTCCAGCGGACTCACTAGCAGTAAGTATCTCTAAGGATAGGGAGTGTGTTTTCAAAACTTAGCATAGGTTCTAGGCATCCTAGGCACTCAGAACGCATTTATTTCATGCAAGCAAAGAGAAGAAAGAATAGAGTGGAAGGCAGGACACCTGTACGCAGCCGGACGGTTATATACTCCTCGGAAGGAGACTGCTTTCGCAGCCAGTACTGATGGAATCAATCAATGGAGTGGAATAAATAGAATAAATGAAAGCAGTCTTAAAGTAACGTGGGGGTTTCGGCAGCCACCCCGAGTCCCAAATATTTTTAGAATAGTACGTTCTGATGAGCTCTCCCTTTATTTCAGTAACCACCGCTGTTGACAGAATAATGGCATACTCTCTTTGTTCCAGAATGAAAAAAATTGAGAGGCTCAGTGATCCGATTAAAGGCACAAATGACTTCAGTTGTACCTAGAATAGGTCTGGAGTCTCCAAAACCCCATCTCATCTTTCTGCTTAGTGGAGAAGACATGGAGACACATCAGTCCTCCTCTTCTCTCAGGAGGCCGTACAGGGGTTCAGGACGTGGGTGCGAGCACTCTCTCGTGCATGTGGCTTCTTGCTCTTTACATTTATTCTGTATTGTAGTTCCACTATTTTCTTGGCTGCACTAGATCTGTCTGATGTATTGGTTATACCCCAAATTTCATTTTCAGTGTTACACTGATATTGTCAAAGTTGAAGTGGACGGCCCCCATTTCATACCAGCCCAGCTGCGAACTATTTTTGCCTTGACCCCTGACATAAGTGGGATCCAATAGTGTGTAATGAGGCACTTCACGTGAGCTCATCGCTCTTTCTTTTTTTTTTTTTTTAAAGATTTTATTTATTATTCATTTGACAGAGAGATCACAAGCAGGCAGAGAGGCAGGCAGAGAGAGAGGAGGAAGCAGGCTCCCTGCTGAGCAGAGAGCCCGACTCGGGGCTCAATCCCAGGACCCTGAGATCATGACCTGAGCCGAAGGCAGCGGCTTAACCCACTGAGCCACCCAGGAGCCCCTCATCGCTCTTTCTTGAAGGGACCACTCCTTGGTCACAAACACTGCTTCTTTGGTGTGTACGCATTAATCATTTGCTTCATTTTCTTGGGGGTATTTGTGGACAAACTCAGTTTATGGATAGTAAAAGCATAAAAACTTCAATTCACATTCTATAAATGTTTCTCAAAGCTGTTTTACCAAAACAGTTATAAATCTAGAGCTCGAGGAAAGGAGGGAATTTAACACATTTATATGTTCTGCTTTTCTTTTTGGTTTGGTTACCCAGACGTCTTGGACCATGCAGGAATTCCAAAAGTTACTAAATAAAGATACATTATTTTTAGTCTTGCAAAATAGCTTTTAGATGCATAGTGGACAGACAGGAGCATTGTCTTGAAATAAGCGTGATTTTTATTAGTTAAACAGATTATTGTGAAAACTTAACCCACAATATACTAAAATGTAGAGAACGTATATGCACTTCTACGCTCATCTAATCATTCATGGTTAGATGATTAGATAAATGGTGAGACACATTTATTGAGTCCTCATTACCTGCCTTGGACTAGACTAGGTATAAACAATATGTTCTTTTATTTCATACTTCAAATAATCCTATATCTTGTAGATAGCCTTATTTCCATTTTACAGATGAAGAAACCTAAGACTGGAGGGAATTTAAGTCACTTGCCCTATTCACACAGCTAGTTAAGGGAGGGAGGGGGGAGAGGCTCCGTACATGTGTAATGTGAATTAGAAACTTGTCAATGACACTTCAGAAACTTCTGTCAACCTCTAAGTCATTCAACAACACCATTTTCTAATGTCTTTTTAAAACTCTACATTTTTAAAGGGAGTCACATTTACTTACAACTTATGGTTATTCCAAGTTCCACACTGTGCTTCTTAGGGAGCTTCACATGAAATGTCCCACTACTTGGGATGACAGACTCTGGAATTTCAAAACAGAGAAGAGAGGATGTTTGTAGGCGATCAGGAAGCATGGAGCACCAGTCAATGAAACTGTGTCAAGAATTCTTGTATCATGAGCATCTGGAGTTAAAGTTAAAGGAACTGAAGGAAGGCAAATGCCTGTAAAATCCTGGTAAGTTATGCTTCTGGTGAAGAAAAGATGTCCTACCCCAAGGCAGCTGTGTTTTGTTCATGGCAACACCTGAGCTCAGCATTAGTGAGGTGTCATTTGGGCAACCTTTGGGCCAAATTCACCTGGAATGCAAGTTACAGAAATAGATTCCATACATGCATGTCTGCATTCATTCATTTGCCAGAGAGAGAGCACAAGCAGGGGGAGCTGCAGGCAAACGGAGAAGCAGGCTCTCCGTCTCTCGAGCAGGGAGCCCAATGTGGGGCTCAATCCCAGGACCCTGGGATCACAACCTGAGCCGAAGGCAGACACCTAACCCACTGAGCCACCCAGGTGTCCCACAGATACAGATTCCTGAATCATCCCAGATCTATAGAATCAGAATTTCTGAAGATAAAACCTAGAAATTAGCATTTTAAGCATGTTCTCCAGGTGATTCTTAGGTACACCAACATTTAAGAACCACAGGTCTGGTTATCTTTTTTCCTCTTCAGCCATGTTTCCCCAGAGTTAACCTATTCTGCAATACTTTGTCTTCAACTGTTGTTTGAAGGTAGCTGGAGAAATAGGTTCTGGGAGAAATTTTAGTTTGATGTTGTTAGGTCCGTGATCAAAGGAGCGAGACTGATACAAAGGGAAGGTCAAGCAAAGCTTTATTTCGCGCCAAGCATTGAGAATCAAACCGACTGGTCAGGGCCGCCTCTTACAGAGAGAGCAAGCGACCCCCAGCCTCACAGACTAACTTTAATAGAGCAAAGGCCATGTGGTTGAGCCTGGCCACACACAGGTGGCCAATGAGATTGTAACACACAGAGAAATCTGCGCAGTCATGCTAGGTCACACATGGGTGGCCAGTTGAATTACAATTTACCCCATAGTAGCTATTTGAACTAGCCTATCACCTTGGTCAGAATTGGTACCCAGAAGGTGTCCAAAAGGTGGAGCCCACACTCCTTGGTAGCCAGGGAGACAGTCTCCACCTGGCCCGACTCATCCCTGCGTTCCGGCTCTGTTATCTCCACCTGACCTGACCCGCCCTTGTATTCGGGCTCTGTTATCAGGGACTGGTCAACCGTATTTCACTGGTTTCCCGGACTTGCTTTTAAGTAAGTTCCCCTGGTGGGGGGCAGGGTCAGTTTAAGTTTTACTGCATAAACAACAAAATCACTGTTTAATGATATGAAATCGCTCTGGCGAAGCAGGCCCTTACAATGTGATGGTTGTTGATTTGGGGGGTTAGGGAGGTGCCTTAATTTGTACTATAAAGAGTGAAAACAAGAGTGTAGAAACAAGAGGTAGAAACAAGAGTGATGCTCAAAGTATTTCTCAGCCTTTCAGACCAGCTGCTGCCTGTGGGGTTGGAACACAGGACCCCAGGAGGCCCCAACTGCCCTCTAATTTCTGGATCCTGGGAGCTCCAGGAGGTCCCAAGGAGGAGCAAGACGGTAGGAGGCTCTGGAACAGGGTGAAGGTGGGCTCAGACACTGGCCAAGCACTTCCGAGGTAACATTGTTGCAACAGAAAGAGAACCAGCGTGCCCGGCTGAAACGCGACAGTGGATTGAGCTAAGTTGATTTTACTAGGGCTTGACCAGTATTTGAGAAAAGAATGAACTGCTACAAATTCTTAAGTATACTCTTCTTCAAATTCCTTTAACAGTCTGGGAAACCTCCAATTAGAGATAAGGTTAAAAAGAAAATATCCTCTGAAGAGATAACATCTATTCACACTAAGCTGCTAATGACTGTAATCCTTTCTGGAAGGTTTTGGAAAGGGGTGGAAGGAGCAGACAGGGGAATCATTAGCATAAGGGGAGGCCTGTGGGATGGGGAGCTCAACTATTTGTACTGCTTTATTGTGCTCAATGCTAGCTCCCCAGCCTACACAGCAGGGATTGACGACAACTATGGGGCCCCTGGTTCAATTTGCAAATCCCAAATTTAACACATTTCCTGTCACTGCAAAGCATGGGTGAAAAGTTGGGTCGGCCTCATGGAAACAGAGCTGGAGTACTCCCTTCTTCTGCCTTAACTTGCTCTTCCAGGCCTTTTATTCTTTCCCGGGAGAAATGCAGGCAGTAAATCTTACAAGACCAGAATCTCATCTTCCAATTTTGCCACAGGCTATTAAGACTTCCAAGATTTGCCATAGACTGTTAAACTGGAAAACACAATAAAAATTTGATTTCTCTGGGCCCTCCAGGCTTCTAGAATGCCACCTGTAAAAAAAAAAAAGGGGGGGGGTCCCCAGGCTGTCCCTCACAGTCCCGGCTGTTGTGCTCAGTAAAAGCAAGTCTACCCTTTTGGGCCTGTTCTCTCCTTCCTGTGCTTTGCCCACTTCCCAAGAAAGCTAGGGGGGTTGCTGCTTCTCCCAGCCCCTCGCACTTGTCTTTCTTTTATTTTTTAAAGTTTTTATTTAAGTTCCAGTTAGTTAACATACAGCATAATGTTAGTTTCAGGTGTACAATTTAGTGAGTCAACACTTCCATACAACACCTGGTACTCATGTCAAGTGCACCCCGCCGCCCCAATCCCCTTCACCTATTTCCTTCATCCCCCCACCCACCTCCCCTCTGGTAACCAACCGTCAGTTTGTTCCCTACAGTTAAGAGGCTGTTTCTTAGTTTCTCTCTCTCTCTCTCTCTCTCTCTTTCCTATTTTCTTCGTTTGTTTTGTTTCTTAAATTCCACACATGAGTGAAATCATATGGTATTTGTCTCTGACTGACTTATTTCGCTTAGCACCTCCCACTCTTCCTAACTCTTCTGTGAGTGTCACAGACTGTGAGTGGATGTTTTTGGCTTCGCTCTTGTCCTCAGCTAACACTCTGATATACTGGAGAGGATCCATATAGATTTGTTTGTTTATTCATTAATAATTTGTACCCTTAGGCACCTGGGTGGTTCAGTGGGTTAAGCATCTGCTTTCAGCTCAGGTCGTAATCCCAGAGTCCTGGGATTGAGTCCCACACAAGGCTCCTTGCTCAGTGGGGAGCCTGTTCTCCCTCTGCCCCTTCCCCTGCACCCCCCTTCCCGCTTGTGCTCTCCTTCTCTCTCCCTCTCTCTCTCACAAAAATAAGTAAGTAAAAACTTAAAAAAAAAAAATTTGTACCCTTCCATTTCCCAATAGGACTTGAGCTAGACAAAATTATTTCCCCTAACAGATTTCAAAAAGACTGGCTAGTTGGCTAGTTTTCTACATTGGTGTAGAAAAAGAAATGAGGTAAGTAACAACATGTAGGTGTGCTTTATTTCCTCATCTTGGAGGCTCCAGGTATCATAAATACTTACTTCCAAAATATTCCTCAAATCTGGGTCTTCCCTCCATCTCACCCCTAAGTCCTCTACATGCCTCCTTCTGGAAATGGAAGGCTAATTGCCCCCTTCTTCCCACCCCTAAAGTAACAGTTTACAAATGTGGAATTAGCATGCAGACCAGGGACAGAGAGGGCATTTGAAGTGGCCCCATTTTGCCCATCCGCACCAACAGCTGGTCTGGGGAAAGAAGGGAAAAACAATGAGGCGTAGAGGAGGAACATGCATGAGGTGTTGGACAGCGGCTGTACTTGGCCTTGAAAGCCCTCCTGTCTGGTTCTAGGCCTTCCTGGGGGCTATCCTGTCCTCCCAGGTTGTGAAACTCCTGTGTGCTTCCAGTAAATGTCCCCTCTCTGTCTCATTTAGCTCGGGGCATGTCTGTTGCTTGCAACTGAACCATCTCTGATGAACACATTGGTCTAGCAGAGGCAACAGGATAGGAACTAAAAGCAGAATGCCTCCATGGAAGTGTTCACGGAAGTATTAGGAATTTGATTACCCAGATAAAGCACACAAGTGGCCCATACGTAAATGCATAAGAAGCTTTAGAGGCACAAACAGCTTCGCTCATTATGGAACTCATTTCATGTATGTTTGTTTTAGTGTTATGTGCTTTTTACCAAAATCCTCCGTGAAAGGGGAGGGGAGAATATGGCATGCTTGTATGTATGTATACTTGTATTCCTGTAGGTGCATAACAGCTTGTTCATGACGCTATACAAATAAGATCTTGCAACCCTAAGGGCCAGGAATCATTGATCTAGAAAAGTTACCATAGCAACATTTTGCTTTTATACATTTTTAATGCGGGGAACCTTGACCAAGATTAACATTGTTAATGACACTGGAGGAGATGTTATCATTTCCTGGAAAACAGTAATGAATCATGTTTGACTACATAAGATTTGAAATATTCATAGTGATGAACAAATATCAACAAATGAATCTCTTTGATCAGCTGTGGCTTCATTTTAATCTTTAAATACCAACATGATTTATTTTATATTTGGTAATTTTTTTTGCCTACACAGTTATTTGGTGGGTAAAGCAAAACCATATGTAATTTGGTGTTTCTTAATGAAATACTAGTAAAGAGGCAAAAAAGATGTTTGGAGAAACAATAGGTTTAGAGTAAGTAAATAGAATGTTTATTTTAGTTAGACTCCCATGTGATTATTTTGTGCTTCCCTCATTTTGCTTTATCTTTGTTAATACTATAATTAAAAACACATTTGGGTAAACAAAGGCGCCTTTCTTTCCAATTGGCCCGCTTTTTCCGCCTAAAGCATTCGTTGTTGGCACAGTAAGATAATCACTGCATCATAATTCATTAACCTGGACATTCTTGTGAGATTCGAAAAATTAAGAGATTTTAAGGGGGGGGGCGGTAAATGTAAATGCTTAATCCCTCCCCCAACTCAGAGGAAAACACTGGGGACTCTAGTAATGATGACAAACATCATTTGACAGCATTTTCACTGGAACTTCTTTCCAGAACTGACCTGCATCTTTTCCAACAAAATAACTTCAAAATGAAAGCAGAATCTTCAAGTATTTACGATTTTTTTAGACTGGTATTTAAAAGACAGTATTGAAAAAAGGCAAAATGTAAATTGTGCATATATTTTTATGAGTATAGCTTTATAAAATTATATGTACGGTAAAGGAAATATTAATATATATTTTTACATATTATCATATATCTAATATGTATATATTATATATATGGTAAATATGTATGGTAAAGAAATATAAAAAAAATTAAACTTTTGTTTTTTAGAGTGATGAGGCTATGACTCATTCCAGCTTTGAAAAGAATTCCGTATGTGTTATCACAGTGTTGTTTGCACAGTAGTACCCATTTAAAGAGAGATGTAGGCAAGAGTGTACTCGCAGTCAAGCTTTTTAAACACTCTCTATATCACTTAAAATAGTTATAAAGTAGAAGTGGCTAATCTCTGAGACAAGTAGCTTGGGAATAAATATCTGGGTAAAATATACTTTTGAGGAAGAATTTTAGAAATAGGTGGCCCACGCCTGTACAATTAGGAGTGAATCCAGAAAGATAGGGCAGTCTTGAAATCGCTCATGCCCAGATATTTCCTATCAATGTTCCAAGTTCTCAAATGGCTAAAAAAAACCCTCTTTCTGATTCCAGCAGTTTCCAACAGATGCCAGTAGACTGGTAATGACTAGCTAGAGTGTTATTTTGGAGATTCTGATGTTGTGTCTGGGCTCAGCAGGAGGATACTGAAATCAATTAGTGAGATCTGCCATGAACAAGGGAAGAGAGAATGATAGCATGGGAGCAGATTGTTTTCTGGCCCTAGTCTACATCATTTCTATCCATTTGAAATGGACTGAATTATGGAACAACCAGGGCAGGGGAGAAGACCTTAAGTCCCTTTTTTCCTGTCTCTTATTCAGGCAAGTTTGGTATTGAATAAAGTGAGTTTACTAGACATAGTTTCTATTTCTTAGGAGCCTAAACCAAGGATATTAAAGTATTTAATCAACAAATATTAAAGTATACATATATATTAAGAATGGGTTAAACAGTGAATAAATATTGAGGATACACATAAAACAAAAATGCATTTATAGCACAAGTAAATACTTAGAGACTGCTTATGGAAGAGGTCAGATCGTGCTGGCCATTCGTAATGGGAGTGTTTCAAGTAAATGCTACCCAACCTCCTATAGTGGGCAGGATAGCCACCTCCCCTTGACAAACAATGACAGTAGAGCATAGGTTCAGAAACCCTGCTCTTTCATGCTGGATACTCTGACATCTCTTTGAAGAGGCAGTGTAACATGATATGAAAAAGACAGGGTGCAAGTCAACAGATCTGGGATCTACTATTCACTTTGCTGTATGACCTTGAGTTTCCCCACCCAAACTTCAATTTCCCCATTTATAAATAAATGAAGGTAGTGGATCGGAAGAGTCACTTCACCACTAATGTTGTGTGCTTGTAGTGAGGACATTCTGGGGCTTGCGGATAGCCTCCTTTGAAAACCATACCCTCGCCACCACCTGACTGATTCTTACAGGGTCCTTCTACCGGATTCCTGCTTAGCTGTGATGAACCAAATCTAAGAATTAGAAATTTGAACTGGCTGGTCTTGGCAAAGATGGGGCAATCAAGTATACTCAAAAGTCAGAAAGAACTTGTGCAGAGACAAATAGAGCAGATATGCAGAAACATGCAGCACGGAGAGACCCGGAACCCCAGAGAAATAGTGGGTATGGGACCAGTTCTGGATGCAAACTGAAATTCCTGGTTCCAGTCCCTCAGGAGAGGTAACTGTACTTCATTCATTCATTCACCGCATCTTGGCTGAGAGTCTCCTGCATTCCAAGCACTATTCTAGGGGCTGGGATACGTTCATGAACAGAAGGCACAAAGTCCCTGACAGCATAGATTTTTTTCTGCTGGAGAAGACAAGACAATAAATAAATCCACAATATAACATCGGAGCATGAGAAAGGCTAAGAAGAACCATAAATCTGAGAAAGGGGACAAAGTGATAGATGGTGAGGAAATGATTCTCTGAACAAGTGATATTTGAGCAAAGACCTGAAGGAAGTGAGCAGACCACGTGAACATGGTGGGGAAGAGCTACAGGTGGGGGAAACTGCAGAGATCCTTTGATAGGATTGCGTCTGGCGTGTCAAGAGCAGCTAGTTCATATTCCTTTCCTCATTCCAAGTCACACCCTCCTTCTGGGAAATCCCACGGTATGCAAGGTCTTTCTGTTACACCGCATTTCCAATTCCCAGACCTCTGGTTGACTAATATTCACCTCCACTCTATATCACTTCAGCAGCGCTACCCTGAGCCTTTCTTGACCTCTGAAATCCTAAGCTCTAATATGCCACTTTGACTCAGTCTCCTGCCACTGGCTCCCTTCTCAACTTTCTCTTGGTATGCCCATTTCTCTTCCTGAATACTCCTAGATTCTTCAGTCCTCCCCTTCTCCCCAGTCTATCACGTGACTCCATTATTGACTTCCCCTCTACAACCTGTGTCCAGTGGTTAGAGTGTGGCCTTTGGGTGAAAATCCCAGCCCTACCAGTCACTATGTGGGCCTCAGTTTTCATAGTAATCATAGTAACCTCCACTGCTGTTATAAGTGAGCTAATACACAGTGCTTAGAGGAGTGACATGCTATAGAGCAAGCATTTGATAAATATTATCGTGATTTCTGAGGTTGTCACCATATTTATTCATGTGCTCTTCCTGGAACAATTTGACCCACTGTGACTTTAGTTTTCTTCCTGTTGAACCTTCTCCAGAAATCTCCATCTCTGGCTCAGTCTAACTGCCCACCACCTCTACTGTTATTCCTCCGTAGCTAAGGTCACCTGACCAAGAACTACTTGACCATAACAGGTTGACAGGGCTATCCACTTGGAGCTGCTGGACTCTGCCTGGTCCACTGCGCAGCTTGAAAATCCCTTTACAGGAGTCTGGCTAGCCTTCTCACTCATTTCCCCATTAGGTATTCTAAACTATCACTCTTTTCAACTCCCCAAGATGCTTATCTTTTTACCTTCGATTGACAGTTCTTACATGAAACCCTAAACACAGATAAAAATGTACCTATATTCTCACATCCTTCTCTTTAAACTCACAAGAGGCAGCTGCCAACCTTCTGTCTTACGTTCTAGATAACGTCTCCTCTCATCCCTTTAGGGACCCATACTCATCAGTTATCTAATTTCTCCTTTATTTACTTTAGGCCGCAAACGTGCTCAGATCTCTCCAGTAGCAACAAAACAAAACAAAACAAAATACCTCCCCTTTGGACCCTGAAGCCCCCTCTATCGTTTATCCCATCTTTTTTCATCCACAGCTACACTTCCTAACATTGCCACATGTTCCCTAGGGCAAAACTGATTTTGACGGAGAACCACTGGGTGGAGGATAAGGAGGTATAAAGGAGCGTCCAGTATGTAATGAAATGCTGGAGCAGTTCTAAAAAGAGAAGTCAACAGTGGCCTCCATCTTTTTTATCCATTCACTGCATTTGTCTGGCCATACTCTGTTCCAAAACCCAGCTCCCTGGCAGAAAGCAAGCATAGCTTGTCTGTAGTTCTCCACCCTTTCCTCACCCCTCAGTTTACTAGTTTGACTTGGGCACCTCAGTTCCCTGAAACTGCTCTGCAATGTGCTTTTTCCTAATTGCCACATACAGCGGACTCTTCCTGCCTTATACTACTTGAATTCTCTGAAATACCTTTATGCTATTGACCATGACCTTGAAATTCTTGCTTTGGTTTCCAAAATGCTACCTTTTTTGATTCTCCTTCCCCTTCTCAGACTCATCTTCATTATCTCCTTTGCTAGCATCCTTCCCCTTTCAATTTCAGCTTAATCTCTCCTCAGGCAGAATCCCCTCCTTCCCGTCACTCGTTCCTTAGTGCTCAAGCCTGTATTCTAAAGACTTTACTAATCACTGACAGGTGGTCCCCCCTCAGCGCTGCTCTCTGGCCCAGACACCTCCCCCGCCCATCCTAGGCTCCGGGAGGTATTGTTGGAGGTCCCCTGGGCCCATCCTTTTACATTCCAGGGGCAACACACACTCAGTAAGTCTGTTCTTATCTTGCAACAGTTCCTGCTCTTGTCTAATTGATTCTGAGCACTTAGAGGATATTAATCCTTTATATTTTCCCTTTAAATGATCTGAAGGTAACACAGTGCCTAGCATTTAGAGACTGGTGCTCGACAATTGTCTTTTGAATTCAGGAAAGGATCTGCTTGTACGTTCCCCCCTAGAATTGGCAGTGGGTTTACCAATTCAGGTCTAAAATAGAATCTGTTGTCATCCTCAAATTTCCATTCTTCAAGTCTTCCTCTCCTTAAAGTCATCACTATTTACTCAATTACTGACCCTTCCACCTCAGGAGTCTTCCATGATCTTCCCTTTCTCTCATCTTCCATATTCATTCCGTAAGGGAGGTCTGTGAGCCCTGCTTCAAGCCATGTCCTAAATTTCACTCTTGGTCACTATCTCTAGCTCTACCACCTTGTCCAAGCTGCCATCATTGTTTTCCTATCCAACCCCTGCAACTCTCTAACTAGGTTTTCTGCTCCTGCAATTGTCCCTTCTCATTTCAGAGGGATCTCTAACACATCCATCAGGATAGCTCACTACTGTCCATAAAACGCTCCATGATATCATTACACTTGGAATATAAATTCTTTATACCAAGGCACTGCATTAATTGGCCCCTTCTAATCTCTCTCACCCCATCTCCAACATCAAATCTAATCCCCATTCCCAACTTCCTTATGCTACAGTAAGCGTCCCTCCTCACCCTTTTAAAGACTCATTTACTTACTTGAGAGAGTGTGTGTGAGCATGCACGCCCATGTGAGTGGGGGGAGGGCCAGAGGGAGAGAGAGAATCTGAAGCTAATTCCCCACTAGTGTGGAGCCTGATGTGGGTCTTGATCCCATGACCATAAGATCATGACCTGAACTGAAATCTAGAGTCGGACACTTAAGTGACTGAGCTACCCAGGCACCTCGGTAAGAGCCACCCAGCCAAACCCACCCAGCTTATTATTCTGGCTCAAGTCTTTTACACTGGCTGTTCCTTCTACCTGGAGTTCTCTGCTCCCATATTCCCACAGAGCTGGCTCCTTCCCAACTGTCAAATCTCGGGTCAAATATGACTTCCTCCAAGAATCATCCCATGAAAATAGCTCCCCCCACAGTCATCCTCTAATTCCCCATTCTGCTTTATTTTCCTCAGAGCACTTATTATTGCTTCCATTGATATTTGTTAACTTAAAAATCAACTTTCTGTAATACCACAAGCTTCACGAGGAAAGGGATTTTTTTTCACTCCTTGTCTACTGTTTCATTTCCAATGGATCCCCAGTGAACACTCAGCAAGTATTTGTTGGGATAATGCAATCTCTATGTCCGAAGGCACAACTTTAGTGATTGGTAAAGATTATTGGCTCTTCACTGTGTGAAGACAATTTTATTAAATAGAAACTGGCACCCACCTCTATAACTCACACACCTGTTAGCTACTGACAAGGATTCCCTTCCTGACCAAACTTACGTCAGGCTCCTCTTCTCAACCAGGCCTTGTCTTTGGCCTAGTCCATGGCCTGCTTAGCCCCGTTTTAGTAAGAATCCTGCTCAGTCAGTTCATTGAGAATCTCTGCACCCTTGAATAGACAATCAAATTCCTTATCTCCACACCCTCGATATCAAAGTAAGTTCCTGTTAGTCAGTTTCCATTCCATGACTCCCTCACCCTTCCCTTGCTTGGTGGCCTTATTTCCCAGCTGTCCTTACTGTTTTTGAACTTAAATTCAATTTCTCTTCCCTATCCAAGTCTTGATTTCTCTTGAAATAGTCCTGAAGAAAGCCTTCCTTGTTTTTAACAAGTGTCTGTTGCAGTTTTCTTTTTAACACTAGAGACCAAATATTTACCAACTGTGCTTATATAATTCCACCTAATGAATTTTCATTGTTCCCTACCAAACTTTCATATGTTCTTTGCAGCAGGAAGGGTCAAAGAGAGGCTTTTCTTGTCTGCGTGACAGAAGAATATGGCTTCTCGGGCATATAAGGGCAAATCTGGAAGAATACAGGCTATGTGATTTTTTTTTATCACCCTTATAGTAGCTATTACTTATTCATTTTGTCACATTTCTTTTCAACTGTTCTTATGGTGACACTTTAATGAATAGTACAAAAACAATGCTCAATACAAAATGATACCCCAAATCTCCTAAACAAAAATGTGTTTGGTATATAAAAAAATAGTTCCACTTCTACCATATAATCCATATAATTCACACACAGTCCACTGCCAACTCTGCAGCTGACTTGCGAATATATGATCATACCTGCGACATCAAACTCGATTTCCAGTGTGACCTTGCTTGTGATTGAAGAGTCTCGGAGGAGCTGGTTGGCTTCCTCAAAGGTGCTGTCTTCAGTTGGAATCCCATTAATGGCCATCACTCTGTCTCCGATCTGTAGCACCCCACATCTATATTTAGAACCACATGTTAGAGGTTGTAGACAGAGCAGGTAATTATCAGGTGGATGTTGCCAAATCTATTTTGTTTGATCCTTGTGAAATAGCATACCCATTTGGTTTTGTTTATTCAATGCTGTGGGCATCATATGAGATCAACTGCAAGGTCCTGCCCTCTTGCATTTGACGGCTACAAATGTGAGGGAGTCTCGATGTATCCCAGAGAAGTGATTCATAATTTAGCACTGTGGTATTCTTATAATCGGATCTGGATCAATATACAGTAATGGTGAATGTACAGTCCCCGCACAGCAGAGAAATTATTATAATAAAGTTTGAACTTTAGAGATGTTCTTTCCCTTTTAGTTAATATGGCCACCAGTCCCTGATGGACAAAAATCTGCCAGATAAAGGCATCTGTGCTCATTATTCTTCTCAAACCTTATCAAGAACATAAAATTTTATTGGTCGAACAGAGAGTTCATTACATCCTGCATTTCCTGCATTGAGCACTGTTCCATAATTTATTAGCTAGTCAGAGATAGCCAGCACAAGAAATGCACAGAGAGAGATGCTGTGAAAGGGTGTCTTACCTCTCTGCTGGGCTGTCAGCTTCAATATAGGAAATCAGAGGTGGAGAAGAGAGCGTCTCCGTGGCAAACACACTGCCCTGCAGTTGGATCCCAAATCCTGTGACAGGATCTGCTGTCAGCACAACTTCTGTGGTTTCTGTGTGAACGACCTGCCCAGCCAAGCCCACTGTGCTGGAGGCTAATGACACTAGAGGAACAAACACAAAAAAATGACTTCGGGTTGAGGCAAGCACAAGGAATACCAGCATTTCTTTTCTTATTATTAGACAGAGAGAGAGAGAGTGAGAGAAAGGAAGGGGGAAGAGAGAGAGAATCTCAAGCAGGCTCCACGCCCAGCACAGAGTGGGATGCAGGGCTTGATCTCAAGACCCTGAGCTGAAAGCAAGAGTTGGATGCTTAACCAACTGAGCCACCCAGGCGTCCCAGAAGACCAGCATTTCTGACACAGATCATGTCCTTGAAGAAAAAAAAAAAAAAGCTCATTGGCAATGGTGGAGGTGATACTTTGGTCTTCTGGACAAAAATTTCATCAGAGCTGAACTAGATAAAGGAATCTCCCGATATCTATCACATTTTAGTCACAGTGTTACATACTCAGTCACATACTCAGCCCTGGTACCAGGGACAGTTGTGGGAGCTGTAGGCAGAGGACAGCTTTGGGACTGGGTATCTGGCTTTTGATCCTGGCTCCATCAGCAGGCAACCAGCTGTGTAACCTTGGGGGAAGGCATTAATTTCTTTCCTATGAAAAAAGAGTTGAGCTAACTGGTCTAATACGTTTTTCCCTCTATCCATTTGTGCCTAAGCTTTAAGGTTTTTTTTTATAAACAATCTGACCTTCAGCTTTGAAGAAAAAGTCTGGCTCCTGGAGTGGTGAGGACGAGCTCGTCATCAACCTTATTCTAGTATTGGGTTGGCATGATGGAATTGTTGAAACTTTACATTTCTCCTTTCCCCCAATTTAAGCTCTTCGGTCTTCATTCTATCTCGCGGCATCTCCAGCCTACTTTGTCATCTCTTATTGCATTCATTCTTTTGATACTCATCTAAGCCCCAGGTACCCATCTCTGTCTTGTTCCTATCCCCAGTTTGGGTCATGGAAAGGCCACTCCACTCCTAGATGCCTATCAGCATTGCCCACTGGGACCCTTGCCTCCCTTACTCTCTATGAGCAAGCTCTCTGAACAGTCCGATGTTGGACCGTCACTTCTCCAAAAGAGATCCTTTGGCCTCTTTACTGTAATTGAAACTAGCTGACACCATATATCTCAAAACTCGCTGCAACCAGAAGCCATTTTCTTTTCGCTTTCCCTGCATGGGGCAAGGAGAAAGAAGAGTTCATAACCCTTCTTGCTGCACACATCCAGTGTTGTTTTTGTTTTGTTTTTGTTTTTACCATAAGCCACTTCTATTTTATTTTATTTTATTTTATTTTTTTAAAGATTTTATTTATTTATTTGACAGAGAGATCACAAGCAGGCAGAGAGGCAGGCAGAGAGAGGAGGAAGCAGGCTCCCCGCTGAGCAGAGAGCCCGATGCGGGGCTCGATCCCAGGACTCGGAGATCATGACCTGAGCCGAAGGCAGCGGCTTAACCCACTGAGCCACCCGGGCGCCCCGCCACTTCTATTTTAAAGTTCTATATTATGTACATACTTCTCCTTTGTCTCACCTTCAAACCCATACTTTTCTACTTTTCCTGTTTCCTCCCATTTCTTCACTGACATCAGGGCTTGACTCTTAATTTGCCTCCTCTGATCTGTAGCTTTTCCATATCCTCAGTATTTTTGACATGATGGCAACACACAATGCACTATGTTTACGGTTCTTTAGCTCTCCTGGTGCTGATAATTGGCAATCCCACCCAACTTCATAAGCATAGCCCTATGCTGGACACCAGCATCCTTCAAACTGGAGAGAGCTCTGGGATCTTCATATCAGAATCCTCCTTATTGATCATGCAACCTTATTAGCCATCTCTCCCAGTCCTTAGGCCCTTTCCCTTCTTGATGACTTCTAGCCCTCTCTTTCACTTGTCTTCCAATCGAGTGGTTTTCAAATGGTTTTGGTAGCAATAGCTTCCATCCCCTCTCCCCACTTCAAATGAAAGTGTGTAAGGGATGCCTTTGTATTCCAGATAAAAACAGAGCTACTGAAGGTACTGAGGTAGGAAAAGGAGACCCTAAAGGAGGCATCCCCATCCCTCAAGTGTGAATCTGGGGAACCCAGTTTGAAAGCTATTGTCTTTACCTAGTGCCTTTTACTAGCATCATTTCCCTCCACAATCCACTCGGACCCCTGGTGACCCACTTCAATGAAGCATCTGCTGGTATCAGAGATGCCTAAACCTCATGACATTTTCTATAGTCTAATATACTATACTCTTTGATATCTGCTCCAGTCCACTGCTCTTACTAGTTTGCTGAAGGGTGCTAGAGAAAGTCACTAAGAATTCACACAATTCTCTATGGGGCCCTGGAATCTTCTGTTATGTAATATTTGATTTCTCATAGGATCTGTCTCAAACATTTCTAACACTTTAAGGACCAAACTTTACTCCTACTTCATTTCTTTCATTTATAAGAGTTCCTTAAAAACATTCTTTTCCACCTCGATTTCTCTGTATCATTATCTGCTCTCATTTCCTTTTTCTTCCTGTTTCAGGAGGATGTATCCTTCCTTCCCTTTCAAGGCCAGCTCCTCCTTTCTGATATTATCTGTTTCCTCTCCCTGTGATTTTGTGCCATAAAATTTTTTCTCACTTTTTCCAACTTTCCTGCTCACTCTCCTAGCTTTCTGACCTCTCCCTATAGGTTTTGTACTGATTCCAAAACTGCTTAAACTTGGCCTCTCCCTTGACCCTTTACCGAATCTACTCTCACTGATGACTTCCTGATTGCCAAAATCAATGGCCTTATCCACTCCAACTACCCTGCAGCAACTGGCCTTGGGAACCATCCTTTTCTTTCTGAAATTACTCTCTTGGTTTCAATGAAGCTTTGTTCTTAGTTTCTGACTTTTCCCACCCCCTTTCAGTCCCTTTGCCTTCTCTGTACTGCAGAGAGTTGCCCATGGTTCTCTTAGCCTTCTCTCCTTTCCTTTCCCTCACTCACTTCTCACACTTCTGTAATATGACCTCTGTGTGTATCTTCTCAAATCTAACCCTCCGGTTTCTCTCAGGCTCCAGTGATGAATTTCCTGACTTGGATATCCCATCCACAAGAATATCTCACTGACTCTTCAAACTCAAAGTTTTAGAAATTGAGTTAATCATTTTCTCTTTCTCATTCCTGCTATTGTTTCTATGAATAGGACCATCATACTTCTAGTTCACCAGGCTTGAAATCCAGAAGTAGGCTTGGACTCCCAGCATCCCCATTGTCTCAAATTCAATTGACTAGTAAGTCCTTTCAAGATGACCACTAAAATATAACCTCTACAAATCCTCTTTTCCCTTCTTACCGTTATTGCTTCAATTCCGGCTTTTACTATTTTTATTTAAAGTATTTGAACACGCATGTTTCTGGTCCTTCCCCAACACTTTCTGCGTATTATTGCCAGATTAACTTTCTCTTCATGAGGAGGCCCCCAGTTCATCTACTCTCTGCAGGAGACCCTCATCATTGCTCACAGAGATCACTATAGACTTACAACCTGTGTCCTTGTCTCTGGTCTTATGCTAACAGCCTTCAAATTGCTGCCCGAGTGGCTTTTCCCATATATGCAGGTCATCGCCCAACTTAGAATCTTTTAATGCCTCCCCGTTTCCTGTAGAACATCATCTTCAATGCTGGCAGAGCTCACAAGACCCTTCCTAAGTTCATGCTCTTCTGCCTATCCAGTCTTGTGCTTCTTGATGCTCCTTCCATGTGCCATGTCCTGCAGCGCTGTTTTCATCCCTCTGTCCCTTTAGCCCTTCCCCTGGGTTTTCAATGTCCCCTTCCCTGCCTTATCCAGGTACTCATCCTTCACATATCCGCACTTCAAACGCACGGTCCTATTTCAGTATTTATCAGGTTTTTATTTGCCTGACTTTCTCTTCACTTGACCCTGAGTTCTCTAAAGATTGGGACAGAGCTCTCTTCCTCTTTGAAATCCCAATGTCTGGAACATTCAAAGAACACTAGATAAACAAAGAACAAACTGGGTCTTGTGACATCATCCACATTTTCCTTTCGGGAATCAATAGTTCAGTTTGGAGTCATCAGGTTCTGCTGACTTACGGAACTAGAAGTTGTTCCTCAGATCCCAGTGATCTCTACCATGTGGTTCATTCCAACATTGTAGCCGACAGGGCAGAGGATGGTGAGATGGATCACTTGTCTGGGTGGAGGAAGGAAAATCACCTTCTTCTTAAGAAGCACCATCACTGTCCTCACAACAGAATTCGTACTGTTGAGATTAAAGTAGCCTGCAGTAGGGGGTAAAGTCAGCTTCCAACTCTGAGCTTTTTACAGGTGGTGGCCTAGATCATTCCCGGATCTGACCCAGGGACTACCTCATATTAATTCACACTTGATCTCAGCCAAAAGGCCGAGAAGCGATATCCCTTATTAATTCAGATCACACTTTCTAGTGTGCCTTTGTTGATGTCAACTGTACTTTGATTGTCCTTCATATCATGCATTTACTGTTGGTGGCAGACAACGACTAGAGGTACCCAGGAACGATCTGGAGTTGGGTTTCTTTCCAGTCTGTTCTCATTGCAGGCAGGAACACAATAGTAGAATGTCACCTCTCTGGCAGATTACTTTTTAAAAATTTTTTTTTTTATAAACATATATTTTTATCCCCAGGGGTACAGGTCTGCGAATTGCCAGGTTTACCCACTGCACAGCACTCACCATAGCACATACCCTCCCCAATGTTCATAACCCCACCCCCCCTCCCAACCCCCCCCCCCCAGCAACCCTCAGTTTGTTTTGTGAGATTAAGAGTCACTTATGGTTTGTCTCCCTCCCAATCCCATCTTGTTTCATTTATTCTTCTCCTACCCCCTTAACCCCCCATGTTGCATCTCTACTTCCTCATGTCAGGGAGATCATATGATAGTTGTCTTTCTCCGATTGACTTATTTCGCTAAGCATGCGGCAGATTACTTTTATTCTGTCTTCCAGGTGATGATTTTCGGACTTCATTAGGAATATTTTACTCCTGTTAATTTTCCTATAGGTTCATATTAATATGTATTTTTTTCCATTTGAGGTCTCAGTTTTGTATAGATTTTTGGATAACTTAATTGGAGTTAAAAGCTTTGAACCCTTAAGTCAGCTGATTGGCATTTCCACTAAGAGAGAATTAAGAAGAAATGGATCAATCATAATAGGAAGGATTAGGCTGGATACAGTAAAGACCTTCTCAAAGGACAGACTGGCTACATTTTTGGAACGGTTAGAGAAGACAGTTGAGAAACTGAAATCTCTGAAAGGTTTTGAAAATAGAAATGAGTGCTCACTGTGGGCATCGTTAAGTTCATAAGCTTTATCAGGAGGAAATTCGAGGCAATATAAATTATTAGAACCTTTAATTTAGGATTAAAAATATGTTTAACGTTGGTTCTATAATTATATAAATTTATAATTTATCTAATAAATATAGGATTATATTAAATAATCTAGGTTTTTATAATTAACTCTGAAAGTCCTTTGGTATATTGAAATCTGTTCTCTGAAACAATAAAATTTCATTTGAAATTGTACATACTGATTACTCACAGATATTAAAGTCTTGCAAAGTATTACCAGATATGAAAAAGATAAATTGTACATTTAAAGATGATGAGCCAGGAGAAAAAAACAACCAATATTACTTGGAGGAAAAAAGGATGAGCTTGATTACCCTGCTTCATTAGTGCGGCCAACCAGCAAGAGGAAAAGGTGATTTATTATGAATTATAACCCTGTAGTTTACACATTTGTATGATGGATTCTCTCCCCAGTAGCAGATACTCCGGGAAGGTACTGGCTCTGGCCTGAAGGGTGCCCATTTCTACTCCCAGGTGAAGAAGGGGATGGCTAAGTTGCTGCTCTAATGTACATGCATCTTGCTCACTAGTTTGTGGCAAGGTTATGTTCAGGCTTTGCATCTGCTCTGTCCTGTTCCTGTTCACACTTGGAGGGTTCTGTTCACAGACAAGACAATTGTCTTGTCTCACCTAATGTACGTAGGAGGAAATGGATGATCACTTTTTAGCTTCTAAAGTTTTAAAAATCTGCCGAATGTTTTCTTCACTTAGAAGTCTGTGAGGTTGACTGTCCGATACGAAAAGCATTTAAAAGGTATCCAGAGCAATGGGCTGCAAAAATTTATTAATATACCGTGTTTCTCACTATTCGATCCCGTACCTCACGACCTCTAGCTCACTGAAGTGTTCCCCATCGGAGTCAGCCTGCTGTGGGTCCAGCACACATGATCCGGTTCCGGCGTCCAGCAGCTCCCTTCTCCAAATGAGGGTGGGCTTGGTGGTATGCGGGGGTGGGGGCAGGGAGGGCACAGCTCATGAGCCACCTCCTGGAGGGCTCCCTGCTCACGTCTACAAGCTTACCATTAGCTGCCTTTGCCTTCCGGCCTTTCCTCAGGGGTCGGTGGCAGGGACACAAGTTGTTTGGCTTCTTCATTCTCTTCCTTTCAGCTCTCTTCAGTGTTGGCCACCCTGCTAGTAAACGGTGATGGCACAAGAGGCAAGACTGTTCTGGGGACGTGGTCTAGCTTCCACACTTGGCTGCAGGTCAGGCGGACTGCAAACAGACAGAGTCTACACTGGCTCTGTGTGCAGGAGCGGGAAGCCGGGGGAAAGAACCAGGTCCACCGCTCATCATGCTGCCATCACGAGGGGGGGATGATAGGGTTCTGGAAAAGGCCTTGACCTCCAAGCAGCCCAGGCTGGGGGGCAAAGGTCAGTAAAATTCCAAAAGAGGTGACAAGAGGGTTCCCTCTGTGACACGGCCCTGCAACGCTCCCAGGGCTTTGTGACACTCCTCCCAGCCCAGTGCTGGGATACTCATCCTTCTTCCTGTGAAGCAAACACAGCACTTTCTTCTTTTAATTCTTGTCACGTGTTGCTATAGACTTCTTGTATTTTCCCCCTTTGGTCAATGAGACAGAATGTTTTAATATTTAGGGGAGAAGAATTTAATTCTTCTTGGCATGCCCTTCTCTACTAGAAACATATGTGGGAATTTTTTTCTGTTTTGCAAGCTCTGGCCTCACCTCATCACCAATACAGCGTAGAAGCTTTTTATCATATTTGTTGTGACTCTGCCATGATTCACCATCCATACAAATGGACTGGTTGCCATAGAAATGTAAGTATTAGAAAAGGGGAAGCAAACGGCATAGAATAAAGACATAAATAAAGTGGTGGAAGTAAACCATGGTATAGTGAGAGAATAATCAAACTTTTATTATCCGTTCTTTGGGAAAACCTTTACATCTAATATGACCATACCAAGAAGCAAGGAGAGACAGGGAGAGGGAGAGAGAGAGAGAAAGAGGGAGGGAGGGAGAAGAGAAACTAAAAAACAAAACAAAACAAAAAACAAAGAAAAACCAACAACAACAAAAAATCCCCAAATCCAAAAAACTTCATTCTTTTTTTTTATGACTTCGGAGTACTGTCATTGTTTTTATAGGTCTCTTTGGAGTAAGAATAAAAGCGTTGGATGTTATTGTTTGATTGCAATACAAAATGTCTGATCTCTTGAGACGCATTCAGAAACGTTCTGGTTGGCATACGGTCAAAGAGGCTTGGTGGCTAATGTGTACCACAAACCCAAGTCGCTTGAGCCGGCTTTCTATTTCTGTTTCTCCTACGATGGAGCATCACTTTCTGGTTCCAAACAGAATTTCTGAGTTGGTTTTGAGTGTCAGTGACAGCCTGGCCTCGGCTTTGTTTCCTACTACAGAATTCAAGCGATGTAAATGTCACCCCGAGATAGCCAAACATGTTATTACTCATTTGTAGCCACTAATGTTTTTAATTAATGCAGCGAGTCTTACCTAACACAAATAAATATTTAGCCAGTGAAGCAGAAGTACAAACAGTAATGAATTTGCTTTAATTGCTCTCCCCTGCTGAGGGCTGTGAGCCTGTTGCTGTCAGTGAGGGACGCTGCCCATGGAAGCATTATATCTAAAAAAATTTCATATACAGAAATCCACCACCAACCCTGAAAGTTTATATAGAAGACTCAAAACCTATGTAGTAAGCTAAAGTAACTACTGTGAAAAATGCCTAAATTTGAGAACACTGCCAATAGATATTTGCACATGACAATTTAGATACAAGGAATAATAACTAACACTTAAACTATTCAAATGGCTAACAAATGGGTAAGTTAAATAATGTTAACCATTTACCAAGTGTTCTAGTGTCTATCTATCTATCTGTAATTATAGTACTTATTTCATTGGATAATTGTGAAGATTATACATATAATACATACACATGTGTATAATATGTATATCCATATATGTATATATAGTTAGCATATAATTTTATTACAATATGCATAATATATATTTAATCATATATAATACATATATATTCACATCATAGCCTGGAGTGTATTTCTTGTCCCATATGTCCCTTTTGGTGGGAAGAATATATATATATATTCTCTCATATAATCTTCACAATTACCCAATGAAGTAAGCACTATAATTACTCCACAGTTTGTAGCTACGGAAGCCAAGGCATAGAGAGTTCAGGTGACTTGCTGAAGGTCCTACAGGAATGATGCCGGGAGGAGAACACGGGCCTCTGTCCTCATCACCAGTTCACTCTACTGCCTTCAACTAGTTTCTTCCAAGAGGGAATAGTTTATTTTGGTGTCAGCTAAGAAACATATGAGACTCCAGAAGCTGTTTATTCTCATTTTAATCAAACTCAATCTTCCTTCTAGTTTCCTAATTTCAAATTTACTGTCATGTACCTATACTAAAGATGACAAAACCCCTTATACTTGAAGGGATATGCAAGTCCAAATCACGAATATACCACAGTGGTGACCCTATCTTTTGCAATGGTTTTCTTTGTAAGGAAACTGTCAGCTTCCTACAACATGAAGAGACGGTTTCCTAGTGTAGGTGATAGCTGGCCTCCCGCATTGATGGTGGCCTGGTGGGTTCACTTGTGAAGATGAATCTCTGGAAAACAATAGGTCCAGACATCCCTTCTCATAAGAACATTCTCTCTTCACTTCCAGCCTTGAAGTACCTGGGTTTCATTCCATTTAGGTAACGTCAGGGTGTTCCTTATTTTATTTCTATGGTAAGCACAGGGAGAGAGCCCATCTTCTTGGAGCTTTTCTATAGGAATCATAATTGCAGCCCCCAAACGGGACAGATAGGACAAGAGACACTCACACCTCTCTGGACTATGATTAGACCTGGCTGGAAAGATAAGTGAGTAAATTTATAATCTTATTAAACAAATGCACGGGATTCTTCTATTTATCAGAAGGGGGACATAGTTTTCAAAAAACTGCTTTAGCGTGAATAAGAAATTAAGAACAAATGTTTCATGTCCAAAGCTACCCAAAATGGAAGGAGTGTCCAAGGAAAAAAAAAATCATCTCTTTGGTTATTTTCTCAATTCAAAAGAGGAAGAAGAAAAAATTTCAGAGATGAAGGTGTAGGCGGAGGCAGTATGAACTAATTCAGTCTGAAATTGTATTCCGCGCAGTTGCTATCATAGAGATAATAGATATCATTTTCCCGATCTCTGGCAGAGAGCTATGAGCTCCTTAGCAACCACATGATCATTTAGGCACTGTAAACCACGCTTGCCACTGACACCAAGCCACCCACACACTTTCTTCAGACCAGAGACAACGGTTACCATTTCACTTACGTGAGCTTTTGAAGTCTTTCTTTTTCAGTCTCCTCCTCATCATGGTTCCACGAGGGCTAGTCGAGTAGAGGCTTCGAGGTAAAGTCCCCATGTTCAGGGAACTCAGGCTGTATGCACTCATGGAGGTAGGAGAGAAGGAGGACACCAAAGCTGCTGTAAGAGAGTAGACACTTGGCACAGAATGTTCTCAGGGGGTTGGGCGCCTGCTACCGTTGCCAACCAGCAACGATCCACAAAGACAGAGGATGCACAGCAATGGCTAGGAAGGACCCCAACCAGACAGAGAGCAGGTCTCGGAGGCCATGGAGACAGCCCTTCAGAATATCCGAGTTCCCAGAGCCTACAACCACTTGAGGAGCACCAAGACCCTCGGGAACACAATGAAACACAGAGACGCGCTATCCACGCTGCTTTAGACACACACAAATAAGCATTAAAACAAGTTTCCCCATAAACGACAACTCCATGTATCAGGTACATCGTCTCATTTTCATAGATACATTCTGACATGAATTTCCCAAGTGGTGCCAAATACACAAGGAAATGCTGGGAACATTGTAGTCTCCATAATCTTTGGAACTGTTATCTCCTGACCACATATAAAGCCTTCTGAACAGTGACATCCCTCCCTAATGACAAATGCTTTCTGAAGGAAAAAAAAAAGACTCAAATGTCAGAAATAGTAAGTTGCTACTACAAAAAAAAAAAAAAAAGCTACTACAAAAACTTGCTACTACAAAAAAAGAAAAGCACATAACACTCATGAAGCCGAATATGGTATGAATTAGATGAGGAAGAGGAAGAATATCATTTCAATAAAAGAGCAGGAGGAGAAAGTCTGGAACATTACGAGGGCTGTTGGAAGGAGGCGCTTTCGGGCCCTTCAGGGCCGGCATTCTGCAATGGTCAGGGTGGGTCGTATGAGGGTGATGGTAGGTGTGAAGGCTGCAGTGGTTGCCGGCCCAGGAATCCCACGCAAGTTGCCTGTCGCTCCTCTGAATTTTCACTGCCCACATGAAGTGATGATGAGAAATAAGAAAAACAAACAAAGAACCAAAAAAAAAAAAAAAGGAAAAAATAACTGAATTGTACAAATAAAAAGTGTAACCAAAAAAATGAAAGCTGCTTACAAAAAAAGAAAAACAAAATGTATTGCCTTTGCCCTTTCTCAGCGGTCAGCAAAACAGATGATTAACATCAGGGATGGAAGCCTCTCCTCTTCCCAAGAATAATGCATGTCTTCCCCCAGCCCATTTTTTTCTCCCTTTAAAATGACTATTGAATCAATTTCTAATCTCCCCCTGTGCTTTGCAGCAGAGATTAAAAACATTTTTTTTTAACACTTAAAAGTCCACCCCATAAAGATCTATGGCACATGACTAGTAATTAAAGATTTGCACATCTTGGACAGTTAGTAGTGCTTGTTTTGAGAAAAAGAAAAGAAGGAACAATAAATCACATTGGCTCATGATTTGAGTGGTTTACCAGCCACACATCACAATCTCCTGTTCCAACATTGTAATTACACTCCAATCCATCACTTGGACTTGATTTTTCTTAAAACAACAACAACAACAACAAACAATCCCCCCCAAACCCCATTCTCAATCATCAATATCAAAATCTTATTTGTATCCTTATACAGAGAAAATAAAAGTCTCATTATACTTTAAACTTCTTTGTATTTTCAAAAACAATTTGTTTACATTTGAAAGAAATAATTCTCAAAAGAGCTCATATGTTGTTCTATTTTAAGATGCCATAACTTTTTAAAAATTAACATATAATGTATCATTTGTTTCAGGGGTATGGGTCTGTGATCGATGCCATAATGTTTTAATAAAGCTTATTTCAAAACTTTCCTTTCTCCTTTATTGAAAAAGAAAATGTATTTGTGTTTCTATTCTAATTTTGACATTTAGATTTTTTTTTTTAAAGATTTTATTTATTTATTTGACAGAAATCACAAGTAGGCAGAGAGGCCGGCAGAGAGAGAGAGGGAGAAGCAGGCTTCCCGCTGAGCAGAGAGCCCGATGCGGGGCTCGATCCCAGGACCCTGGCATCATGACCTGAGCCGAAGGCAGAGGCTTTAACCCACCGAGCCACCCAGGCGCCCAGATTTTATTTTCTACCCAGCATTCTTTTTTTTTTTTTTTTTTTTTTTTTTAAATTTTATTTATTTATTTGACAAGCAGGCAGAGAGGCAGGCAGAGAGACAGGAGGAAGCAGGCTCCCTGCTGAGCAGAGAGCCCGATGCGGGACTCGATCCCAGGACTCCGAGATCACGACCCGAGCCGAAGGCAGCGGCTTAACCCACTGAGCCACCCAGGCGCCCCTACCCAGCATTCTGAAGGAGGGGCAAGGACGTATGTTTGTTACTACGTCCTATATGAGATTTTTTTTCATTGAACAATCTTAAAGAGTTAAAAATAACACATGAACTCATATCTCCTTTCAGTGTCATGATTCTAAAGTAAAGTAAAAGATGCCTAACGTGTGAATTATTTAACAACATTTATTCACGTAGAGGGTTAAATACAGGTATTTGAACGAGGCTCATTCGATAATGGCTGAAGTTGTACCACCTGTGATAATCAGCACCACTGGCCACCTGGCAGCCTTTCTGGAAGAGACTCGTGGAACCAAAGCACCAGCAGGGAAGGGCACTGCGGGCTGCAACCCACCCAGCTTTTAGTCCTGGCTGCAGCCCAGCCTCTCTATAGGACCCTGGCCCGTTACTCAGTCTCCCTAAGCCTCAGTTTCCTCACGTGTCAAGGGGAGATTGAGAAGGCATCTCCCCTGCAGGACAATTACGATATCTCCCAGTATCTGTAAGACAGGGTAATCTTTTTTTTTTAATTTTATTTGAGAGAGAGAGAGAGTGAGAGAGCATGAGAAGGGAGGACAGAGGGAGAGGCAGACTCCCCATGGAGCTGGGAGCCTGATGTGGGACTCGATCCCAGGACTCTGGGATCATGACCTAAGCCGAGGGAAGGCGCTTAACCAACTGAGCCACCCAGGCACCCCAACACAGGGTAATCTTTTAAACAAGTCCCTCCCATTTAATCTGCTTCAGTGGGTTACAATTACAAGGAGAATTGAATGTGACCCCTACTTATCTCTCCAGCTTTCTCCCTATCACTCTCCCCATTGTGTTGGTCTTACAGCTATTCTTAGAACAAGCCAGGGTGCTTCCTGCCACAGGGCATTTGCCTGTGCTCTTTTGTCTCCCAGTTGCCCACAGAGTTGGCTCCCTCTTCTCATGCAGGTCTCAGCTAAGGGGCTACCTCGCTGCCCTATCCCACGCTGTCCCATTACTACTCTCTAGTCTTCACAGCACAGTCTGAAATGGTTTTATTTATTTAACATGTTTTAAATGTTTGTCTCTCTATACTAAAATTCCATGAGAATTTACTTGGCTTGTCTGGCTCACTAGATGTATTGTAGCAGCTAGAACAGTGCCCGGTCCATAATGACGGATGAATGAATGAATGCGTAAGTGAATAAGAACGAGCCAGAGTGTATCCGTTCACACTGCAGCAGCATTTTCCTTGTGATAAAGAGTGTTGCAGGGGAAGTTCATAATGGATTCTCTTTGCCCATCCTCATTCTATTTTGGGGAGTGCAAGAAGACCTCTTAGAAAGATGCAGTCATGGCTGTGTCTGGCTAATCCACCACAACAGCCACTCTAATGAACTTCTTACCCAGTACTGTCTGTGTTTCAAATGAAGGCAGAGCACAGAGAATGGACTTTAGAATCCTACACTCACTTTCTAATCCAGTTCTTTAAGGAGGACTTTGAAAATCATTGGGCATTTTTTTGTGACTGTAGCACCCAATTAACAAATCCATAAGAAAGATATTATTGACCACTCTTAGGTGCCCAGCCCTGTGCCAATTGTTACAAACAGATTAAGTGTAGGTTAGTAATCTGTACCTTGACTTTGAGCTTTTCCTGCTGACTATAGCTTCACATATATGAAATACTAAGGGGCAAAAATGATGTAAGAGAAGGCATGAGATTGTATGCCATGCATAATGAATCCAAAAGGTGTTCAACAAAAATGTGGGCCAGGGACACCAGCTATTGCCTCTTTTGAACATACTCTCCAAATCTATTCTGTTTTATGGTGGTGTACTTGATACTCACTTGCTTGTTGGACAACCATTTCAGGAGTTTAAAGATAAAATGTTACATTTTGCAAAAACCATTTCTATACCTTCTCCCGTTTAATGGTCCCCATAATAACAGCCAATTCTCAATGAGCCCTTGTTAAATACCAGGCATTGTGCTAAACGCTTTTTCATGGATTGTCTCAGATAATTCTCACAATACACTTAGGAGGAAGGCACTGCTGTTATTATTACACCCATCTTACAGATAAAGAAACTGAGGAACAGAAGAGTGGGAGAGCTTGCTTATGGTCCCAAGGGGTGGAGGCAGGATAAAGTCTACAAGTCTGATTCAAGAGTCCCTGCCTGGAACCACCACACACGGCCTCTTCCTGTGGGTGTTCCTGGATTTGATAGAGACACATGTGTAGCAAGTTAAAAATAAAATGCTCTTTACATCTCCCATGATGGCATCACTCTTGGAGTCTTATGAGGTATCTGATATGGAGGGGACTTTTGTCTGCTCCCCTCTCTCGCTGTACCCTCCTGCCCTGTCCAGAATATCTAACAGGCAACAGCGGCTTTTGTGGTTGCTGCTGGAGCTCACAGATGGAAGGTTCTCCAGGTACTGAATGTACTGAACCGTGTCACTCTGCTCCCGTGTTCTCCTCCAAAGTCTCGTGAACTTCAATCACGATTATGTCTCCCAAAGACCCTCAGTGGGACCAATTTCTAACCTTACTGGAAACTCAACAATAACTCCATGTCGGCATTTTTAGTGCTTTTTATCAGCAAAAGGCACAGTTAATTTCATTCTCAGCTGATGTGCCCATTTCTTTATTTCTCTGAAAACACTGTGGCAGTGAATGCTTTGTTGGGAAGCAAAATTTGGGAACTATATCTCCATCCACCTTGGAATGAGAGACATGCTGTTCAGGCATCAGAATTCCTGAAAAAAATAACCAGAACTTTCTTGTGGACAAAGGGAAAAACTATGTAAAACCACTCTTCCACATTAAAGACCCTCAGAAGTTTGAGAATATATAAAAATACATAAAATTCTTTAGGTATTTTCCCTCCCTTCTTAACTGTGATTAAATTATGTTATGGAGCCAATACTTTTGTCCTCTTGGAAATGCAAGTCTGATTTTAATGTAAAATGCAGGGAGATGCCTGTAGGCTAGATAAGAAAGATGGTACTGTCAGCCAAAGTAGATGATAAGGTCGGAAGCAGAAGCTAGAATTACTTCAACTACTAGTCCTCATCCTCCACCTCTCCAAAAAAATCACAATGACATCAGGTTTTCCACAGTGAAAAAAAATTTTTTTTTGTTCTTGGTCTCCATGT
Organism: Lutra lutra; assembly: GCF_902655055.1. Taxonomy (NCBI): domain Eukaryota; kingdom Metazoa; phylum Chordata; class Mammalia; order Carnivora; family Mustelidae; genus Lutra; species Lutra lutra. Next base: position 94,139,858 of record NC_062285.1, read on the forward strand.
CTCTTAGTATATAAATGCACCCTCTCAAACTGTCTTGACAGGTAAAAATTTTTAATATTTCATGCGCTGGAAACTAGTTGGACTACTTATGATTTGTACACAGGGCCAATAAAAAGGGGGAAACGGGGCTGCTAAAGATAATGACATTTTGCAAGGGTCTGCTCCCTAGTCTGATTCTCTTGACAGCGGAATTTACCAAAATGAATCTCACGCAGAGAAAGCACGAGACTGTGTGAGTTCATAGACCCGCTGTGGTCCAGATCCGGTGACAACTTTGGGCTAATTTAGAAGAAACTTAGTTTTAGAAATCTCTCCCCTCTGCCAGTATGCCCTGTGGGGTCTCCTGAGTGGAAACGGGGCACATTCCCATGAACCCCTTACCGTTTCTAGTCAAAGGAGGCAGAGTTTCCTTCCCTAACCTGCCTCTACCACATCACTTCTCTGCTCCATTGTGTCAAATTAAAATCTGATAAAGGTAATGCTTTTCTAGAGATTTTCATTAGCTCTAGGGCTGTCTGAGCTCCATTTAATTAAAAAAGGTTGCATCCAGCTGACTCATTCAGTATGAAAATGATCTGGTCTTTTTTTTTTTTTTTTTTAAATCCCCCAAAGTGCAGTGGGTTTCAGAAGGTGGGAGACACAGGATAACAAATGATATCCTCACAAGCAAAATTTCAGTTCTGGGGAAAGTTCTTCTCTTTCTCTAAAAAAAAAAAAAGAAAAGAAAAAAGAAAGCTCTTCTCCAGTCGGGCCCCCTGACAGCACTCCTGAAGCTTCAAGGAATCGATTTCAAGGAATAAAAAAGGAGGCTGCTTGGTGTGAGGAAAAGGAGAAGGAGTTGGAACAAGGACTCCACTAGAGAGACTTTCTTCATGTGATTTGGGGTTCTAAGTCCTTTACCTTGTACCAGGTTTTGTTTAAAGATGCCTAAGAGGTGGGTATATAAACACTTAGCACACATTTCTGTGAGTGTCCATACAGTACAGATGTGGGTCCCCTCAGCTGGCAGCTGTTACTGGATAAATGGAGTCAAACATTCTGATACTCCCAGGAATGGTCCTTGGTCACAGAGGTAGTTCTCCATCCCAAAAAGCTACTCTGGCAAAGAGACAATATATAGAGAAAGTCAACCTTTCTCATGACTGTTTTTTTTTTTTTTCCTCTCCAAATATTTGAAGGATGTGCCATTAATACCCACTTCATAATTATTTTTTAAAAAGTGAGAGTTTTACAATTTGCCTTTGTTGTCCTTCAAGTAGAATGGAAATTCAATATGCCTAACAGGAAGTCCAATTATTTCCTTTCTCTCCACACTCAATTCGCAACAAAGGCTTAAAAAAAAAATAGTACAAGCCTGAAAATTCTGTTTCAAACCCTGTTTCTTTCCTCAGTTCCGAGGTTTCAAATAAATTACGTTTGGCTCAGGGATTAGGGTGGGGGGAAGGATCTGGAAGATGAAGAAAAGCCAACAAAGATAATCTGCAGCTTTGAAAGAAATAAAACCAGGAGTAGACTCCCTGTCTCTCCCCTCAAACTCTGCTGGAGAGGCAGTAACTACAAGGGGAAGATAAAGAGAATTATCTAGACGGGTTCTCTCACCGTGGTCGGGTCCCTTCAGGGCCAGGCGGGTCTGATGATGGGGAAGAATCTCAAGCTTGACTTGGTCCGTGGTGTTTGCCAGGAACTGAGTGGCTTCCGCTAATGTACAGTACTCCATGCTCGTCCCGTCGATAGACAGGATGTGGTCTCCCACGTGCAGGGCACCACATCTACCGAAAGGGAAAGGACACGTACTCAGGAGAAGTGCCTTCCGCTTTGGAATATGACTTTCACGTCCTTCACAGTTAATGTTTCACACAGTTTCAATTGACTTAAGAAAGGAAAAGTTTGAATGTTATAGGAAACACCATCTGTCAAATGTTAAGTACCTCTCGTGTGAATAGGAATGTAGAAAATAACAGAAAAACTCAAGGAAACGTTTTTCTCTCGTGCTTCTTAAAAAAGAAGAGATTATTTCGGGATGGCGGTACCAAAAGTTGAAGGGAAGTGAGTGGGAGGGAAGAGAAGAGCAGGACAATGTTTCCCCTTGGCTTTATTTTTTTTTTCCTGTGATTTTTTTTTTATTCCCTTGTTAGTTTTTATATCTGTAAATACAAGCTAGTAAATATTCAGAATGTCAAGATGTGACTCATAACTGGAAGGGGCTCATTTACAACTATTTTATGTGTGAATGGGAATAACTGGGGGGTGGGGAGAGTGTCAGCTAATGCTTTCTCAGAACCTCTCACAGGAGCTGCCAAATCACCACTGCTTTAATTATTCTACTTTATTTTGTTATTCTGGAGTTAAACGATGATTAGTACAAAAGCTCTCGATGGTGATGGAAATTATGCAGGAGTCAAAAGAGTCAAAAAGGAGGCCTGCGTGGTGAGTGAAGGGGAAAGCTGGGGGGCGGGGGAGGAGCTAGCTGCTACATCTTGCTGAACTCAAAGAGACTGGCTACTGGATGAGTTGAGAAAAGCAAACACAGCAGTCAGCATCCCCACGTACCAGTCAAGTGGACAGCTCCTTAAACTGGTTACCCCCTGCGGAATGGGAAAAAAAACAGGGAGAAAATTAAAGCATCCTGCACCATTGAACTGGAGAACACCCCTGGATCAATGGCCGTCACTGGAAAAGGACCGAATGTAGGGTAAGACCACAGTGGAGCTGTAGACTGATCACTGCAGGAGCTGAAGACTGACCACAGTGCAGCCGCAGACCGACCACTACAGGGTTTGCTGCACGTTACTGCATTGGAGTGTGAGGCTTCCTAGGGAGGGTGAGGGCATATGGAAAAGAGGCTGAAAACATGCAGGGGAGGTAGGGCCTCTCGGAGTGTATTGAGCAATTTCCACGGTGAGAACAGTCTCCTTCTCAAGACAAAAAAAAAAAAAAAAAAAAAGCATTTCAAGTCATCCCTTTCATCTAAAAATCAAATTCTGTGCCGATGCCCTTGGAGAGCTTCAGCGATGGAAGTAGGGGTTTTCTTACCGGGAGCTGGGAAATAATTTATTAGGTGGGCAGGTAGTCTTTTTGCCTCCAACACTTCTTACCTTATAAGTCTAAAACAGTAATTCGGAAGAAAAACTCAGGAAGAAGGGCTTTTGTTTTCATGGTGTCATAGGAACGAGTGCTGTTTCAGGGGCCCTTGAAAACTGTGAAACCCTAAGATGAACATTATGTGACAGCATGAGACCTCTCTTTAAAGACTGCATTGTTTCAAAAATACTGTTTTACTCATTTAAGAAAAAAGGAATGAGATTTTTATCAGATTTCGGCAAGATTTACTTGTTAACAGTTCAGGAAAACGTATGACTTCTCTAAAGGGAGCATACTGAAGACATGCTCTGCTACCCTACACCAAAAGCAATCTATCGCCCTAGAACACAGTAGGAAAACTAGTTCAGTTGCTTGACTTTCTTTTTTCCTATCTCTAACAGCCACACCAAACATCGGATGAGACAACAGAACATGGTGGGGTGGCTATAAGGTGGGTGAATTTTTAAGCCCTTAGAACCATAACTTGCTTTCTCCATGAAACTCGTATAAATGGGCAGGTGAATTGTTTTCTTTAATCATATATGTATGTGTGTGATGCATGTGTACATATGTAAGTATTATATGTGTGTATATACATAGAAATACATATATATATATTTATATTTTAGCACATGCAGTTTTGAAAAGTAGGCACTTTGTACAACACCCACCTGTCTGCAATACTTGCAGATTTGATTTTGTCTATGACAATGACCTGTTTGTTACAGCACATCGAGGTAGTGAGGGCAACCCCAAGGCTGGCACCAGGAGTTTTGGCAACTTCGACTAGCAGTGGCCCGGATGCCGTTGCCACAGTATCTATGGAAGAACAAATTTCAGAAAACAAAACAAAACAAAACCAGTAAGCAAACAGACACACAAAAAATGCGGACAATGTTCAGTCTGATGTTGGTCTATTAACGTTATCGCTGAAACTTACATTTCCTTCCAGGTACCATCCTCCCGGCCAGTGGTAACTCCTTAGAGCACCTTTTAGGACACCTGTTCTGCCCAGCTTGCATATCCAGGAATACGTACACGGGTTTACCTCTTCAATTAAAGTTCAAGCTTCACATTAGTTGGGATAATGTCTTGTGTGTCCTTATGCCCTCTTTATCACTAGGCACTGCCTGAAAGTACTAGGTTTCTCAATAAAAGGTTTTCAACAGCATCTACTGTGGATGGATGGATGGATGGGTGGATGGATGGATGGATGGTTGGATGGATGGATGGTTGGATGGATGGATGGATGAACAGATGAAATCTCACAGTAGCCAAGTACTAGGAACGCACACACTAAGTTGAACTTGTCAATCCTTTGCCTCTTTCCCTATTCTGGACCTGATCTGAGATCACCTCACCCTCTGCAATGACCACATCACACAGACTTTATTTTTGGCTTGGAACACTCTTTCTTTCTTCAACTCCTACTCACCTTGGGGACTCAGCGTAAATATCAGCTCCTCTGAGAAGCCTCTCCTGACTCACGATTTGGGGAGATCCCTTTCTCACGTGCTCCTACAGCCTGCTACATTCCTTCTGTTGCTGCACACACCCCACTGTTTCGCAGCAGTCAGGGTGGATTACATGCTTCTGTCCTTTGCCAGACCGCAAGCTGGCTGTGAAGGCAGAGAGGACGTCTTGTTGGTCACAACATCCTCAGTGCCTGGCATAATGACCGGCCTAGAGGAGGTGAGTGACGAACAGTTGTTGAATGAATGCGCGAGTAAATGAGAAAGCTCATGCAGTCCCTTAAAGTTCAGAAGAGGCAGGGGTCCTATGGGTGAGAGCCTTGGACATGGAATTAAAACACCTGTGTTTAATCCTTTTTGTCACAATATTTTCATCACAGCCTCTCAGATAAGTTACGAAAACTTTCCAAGTCAGCTTGCTCGCCTACAAAATGGTATCCTTTCCAGAGTGTTTATTTCAATGAAATCAACGTCTTGTTAAAGCATTTTGTAATTTACAAAGTACTATACATTGATTATTGCCATATTGCGACCCCAATCATTTTATACGACTACATTACAAGACTCTAATATTTCTCTGATTTTCTACTGCTTTCATGAATGCAATTTTGTCTTTTCTGCAAGTACATCTTTATCACAGAGGCGACGCTCAGATAGGGTGAGCTAGGAAATCTGTATTCCTGTTGTTGAAGCTCAGGCAGTATGGACTGGTTCATGAAACTGAAAGTTCCACTGGAGAGAGCTATTTTCAGATTGCTATGAAACAAGGTATTTCTTTTCTTTCTTTCTCTCTTTTTTTTTAAGACTTTATTATTTATTTGACAGAGAGAGAGAGATCACAAGTAGGCAGAGAGGCAGGCAGAGTGAGAGGAGGAAGCAGGCTCCCTGCTGAGCAGAGAGCCCAATGCGGGGCTTGATCCCAGGACCCTGAGATCATGACCTGAGTCAAAGGCAGAGGCTTAACCCACTCAGCCACCCAGGCGCCCCACAAGGCATTTCTTGAAAAAGGTAAAGATGAGAACATTCATGCCAGCAACATCCATATTCCAGTGCTTATATATACTATGTTTCCTTCTTTTTTCTTTTCTTTTTCTTTTTTTTTAGATTTTATTTAAGCGACTGAGACAACACAAATGGGGGGGTGGGTAGAGTGGGGAAGTACAGAAGGAGAGGGAAAAACAGACTCCCTGCTGAGCAGGGAGCCTGATGTGGGGCTTGATCCTGGGACTCCAGGATCATGACCTGAGCCCAAAGGCAGATGCTTAACCAACTGAGCCACCCAGGTGCCTTATACTTGCTTCTTAAATGGTTGGTGATATTGCAATAATTCAGTCCTAAAAAAAGGCTAAGTGACCATTAGGGCCTGTCAGTTCTCTTCCTGTCAATTCCGGGGCAGAATCTCATTAATAATAGCTGGGAGGAGTCAAAGCTCTTAGTCTGCTAGCAGGACTTTTTGACTCTGGGGTGTTATGACTATAATTTTCTCATGAACCTAACTCTTGTGGTTGTGACTCTCTCTCGTCTTGCTCACCTTGCTGTGTCAGCACCCTGGTCTAGGGCCATCAATAATGTCTGGCTTCTCCTCCTTCTCCCTCACTGCTGCCTTGTTTCTCTCCAGTGCCTCACTCACTTGGTCACGGTGCTGCCCAGGGTCCTGCTCTACTCTCCCTTGCGGTTTACAGTGAGCGGTCCCCTTGGCTATGTGCAACAGTGGTTTGCACCTGATTTGCCTCAGCTGGGACCCCCTGATAAAGAATTCTGGTCAGTCCTCATAACCTCTGTTTTGGTGGTCCTTACCTCACTAGGGTAGTGGATTCTGCCCACCTCTCAACTCTCACACTCCAAGTTCTGTGATTAAGTACACAAAATCTGGTGCCTCGAGCTTCACCCCCTGAAGTCTGCTGTCCTCCTTCCTTGAGCAGGCTCCCCAGTAAGCTCCCTTCTTGCTTAGGTTGACCCTCATGTCAGCTCTGACCCAGCAAGGCCTTTCCTCACACTATCTTTAGAGAACTTTGGAAAGACTTAATTAATTAGTCAAGGAATAATTGACGGATTACACTAGTTTTAGGTATACAATGTGATGATCTGATATTCATTCATATATGCTGTGAAATGGTCACCACAAAAATAGAAGGAATAACTTTAGAAGGACAAATTTCTAAAACCACTTCTCACAGTTTGGTTGGATTTTAATAGATAGCTTTGTGAGGTGATAATCACATATATTTTTCCACTTGGCTTTCTCATGTCGAAAGATAAATATCTTTGGCTTAACAGATGAAAGTGATAAAAGTTTTTCTGGTCCTTATAACTTAACCTCTTACAAATGACAGAGACTGGTGGTTGTTCCTTGTTATCCCATCTTTCCTTCTTTCTGCAGTAATAAGCTGCTCAGCTAAGGACATTTTCCAGCCTCCTTTGCAGGGAGGTGCCTCCATGTGACCAAGTTCCAGCCAATGCGGAGTGAGAAGAAGTGAGAAGTGAGCCATTTATTGCTGTTGCAATATGGGCCCAGCACTGGTGACCCATCTTCGGCCATGTAGACAAGAGCAGGGAGCCACGAAGAATAAGCTTAGGCTTCTGAAACCCTATCTCCAGAGATTGGAGCTCTCCCATTAAATAAACTTCTATCATATTTAAGCTAAGATATTAGGTTTGGGTCTTTGTTAAAAGCTAAATCTATATCCTCATAAGCCTTTTCACTTGAGTCTAGCCCTCCAATGTATCCTTCTTGAATTGCTATTCTAAGAGGCACCTATTTATAACTAGGTATTTGCAGATGTAAATTTTTTATAAAACCACAATCAACCATTACCCAGTACACATGATGTACTTATTTTTCTTAAAAGCATTACATCATGATTAAAGATCAGAGTTTTTTTTTAAAGAGATTATCAGTGTATGGGAAATTGTTTAAATGTAAACTCTTACATTGTTATTCTTTTTTTTCCCTGGCCTATATTTGTCAAGGTCCTAAAAATTATATTCTTGTATGGTTCTAATGTTCCAGTTATAGTGAAGAATGAATGTTAAGCTTTTCCTTTAGAAAGAAATGAGAGGAACAGGAGTATCAAGAAACACAGAAAAATACTGGCAAACTTGAAGGGAACTGATTACCCATGAGAAGTGTTTTACTTTCTGTTCTTTAAGGATATAATTAGTGCTTAAGAAAACTTTTAAGATGCATGCAAAGGTTCTATATCAGGCTATAGTGTTCTAGAAGATCAGAACAATTAGGAGAAATTGTTGGTAGGAAAGGAGGTGGACAGAAAGTCAAAAGGGAAGGGCTACACATTAAATGCATGGGAGTAGCTGACAAAATAGGTTTAAGGAGGTCATGGGAGACCTTTGCTCCCATCATCCCTTTAGCTTTGCACTTGGCTGTTAGTGCGCTGCTATCACTGAATTATGGCTCCTCCCATGTGGAGGGGGTCTTGGGGTCAGACTGAGGCAAATGGGGTGGGTCTAGAACAAGTGTCAGGTTCTCTTGAAGTAGATGATGTACATACAGTTAAAGGGGATTATGGGGGGGGGGGGAAAGAAGCACAGAGAAAGTGCACCAGATCCTCTGCTGCCATTAATTTAGAAGAGAAGAGAAGAGAGATCATACCCACAGTTGCTCTGGTGCACCTCTAGAATAAGTTTCTCTTTATGTAGTACTTTCCCCAATAAGGCTTCAAAGGAACAAGTGCAATATTTCCATTTGGGGGAGCCATACGTGCCACGAATGAGTTTCTTTTAAATTTTAAAGTAGAAAGCTTCAGAGTTCTGAGAAGAGAAATTTAAAGTCCTGGTTAAGGGAAGAAACAGTGTACTTCTAAGCTGGGCTCAGAGCTGGAAGCTAGAAAGGTGATGCCTAGTTATACCACCAACTCACCATAAAGCCCAAGCCATCATTTCATTTAGACCTCATTTTCTTCATTAGTAAAATAAGGGGACCTCAATAAAAGCTCTCTAGCCTTGATAATCTATGACTCTACAAAGAAATAGCAACATCAGGTAAGGAAAAGCTGGGGAAATCAGTAACTTACAGAAGGTTAATAAACTTTATGAAAATATGCAGTAGCTAAATTTAAATTCAAGTATCCTGCTAATGAGTAGAGGAGGTGAACTCTTTTAGAAAACCCTTGTTTACCAAGATGGGTTGTGAAACCTCACACTTTTAAGTATTTGAGAACAACAATAACATCCTTTAAAGACTGAGGTTGAGGGATGGTCTCCCATCTTTATACACTCATTATGTAATATTAAGATTTCACATTAAGACGTTTCCAGGGCACAACTTTTAACTTTCTAACAAGACTGACATAATGAGGTCCTAACTTCTGCAGGAAAAAATAAAGATGTGGAAAGGAAAGGTAGGTGCTTATCTCAGGGAAGGATGATGAGGATTTAAAAAAAAAAACTTAATTTAAATTCAATTTAGCTAACATATACTGTATTATTAATCTCAGGGGTAGAATTTAGTGATTCATTCGTTGCTTAGAACACCCAGTGCTCATTACATCAAGTGCCCTCCTTAATGCCTGTCACCGAGTTATCCTATCCACCCACCCAACTGCCCTCCAGCAACCCTCAGTTTGTTTCCTAGAGTTGAGTCTCTTATGGTTTGCCTCCCTCTCTGTTTTCATCTTATTTTATTTTTTCTTCCCTTCCCCTATGCCCATCTGTTTTTTTTCCTAAATTCCACATATGAGTGAAAGCATATTGTATTTGTCTTTCCCTGACTTATTTCGCTGAGCATACTACTCTCTGGCTCCATCCATGTTGCTGCAAATGGCAAGATTTCATTCTTTTTGATGGCGGAGTAATATTCCATTATATACGTATCTGTACATACACACACACACACACACACACACACACCCCCCACAAGGATGATCAGGGATTGTTGACAACAGTTTACTGAATATGAGCTCAGCATTCCATTGTCTCTCCTTAGTAGCCCAGTTTCACTTAATCACAATCACTCTTAAATTTATGTGTCCAGCATATATCCATCCCCTAAGCACCCACTGCTACTACTGCCACCTTGAACAATTCTTGGATGTTTCATGAGCACAACAAACATAATACGTGCAAAACTGATAGTGAACCCACCACATTTCACTGGTTCTTCTTCATGTTTCCTTCTCCCAGTGACTGACTCCCATTATACTCCTTCACACAAACCAGAAACCTAGGAGTCATCTCAATTCCATCTTCTCCCTCATCCTCATAAATCCCTCTTGACTCTAATTCCTAATAGCTCTCAACTTCATCCTTTCTTTCCATCTCCACAATCACTCTTTCAATCTAAGTTACCACCATCTGATAGCCCCTCATCTTCTCATGGCCTCCCCCTCCCCCAAGCCAGTGATCTTTTTTAAAAGTGTGTGTATCTCACCATGTTGACGCCATGCTTAAATCCTTTCAATAGCTGTTCATGTGGGGTAAAAAAAAAAAAATTAACACAATCTACAACAACCTACACTGGCTCCTGCTTAACTCACCAGTTCTGTTTTCCACCATTCTGCTCTTGTTCTCTCTTCTCCAGCCCCCTCCTTTTCTTTCAATTCTTCAAAAATGCCATGTGCCTTCTTGGGACGCCTGGGTGGCTCAGTTGGTTAAGCGGCTGCCTTCAGCTCAGGTCACGATCCCAGCATCTTGGGATCGAGTCCCGCATCGGGCTCCTTGCTCTGCAAGGATCCTGCTTCTCCCTCTGACACTCTGTCTGCCTGTGCTCTCTCTCTCTCTGACAAATAAATAAATAAAATCTTTAAAAAAAAAAATGCCATGTGCCTTCTTGCCTCTGGTCCCTTCTGTCTATGGAACGCTCCAACTCTCCCCCATTTCTCCTTCACCTACTTCTTCACCACTGCCTTGCTCAAGTGTCACTTCCTCAGGGATTCCTGCCCTGCCTCGAAAGCCACATCAACCTTCCTGAGAAATGCATTAGTAGAACCCTGTGCTTTTTCTTCACAGCACTTCTAATAAATGCCATTCAACAATTATTTGTTTAATTAGATATTTACTTAATTGTTCTTGGGTAAACATGGAAGCTCCACACAGCAGGCATTGTATAAGCCCTCCTCATTACTGTGGTTCTCCACAGTATATAGTGTCTATGTATATAGTAGGTGCTCAGTGATATTTGTTGGTGAAGCAAGCGAAAACACGAACACTTATTATTTTAAGTGCTCTGCAAAATATACTGATGATGCAGGATTAAATCATACTCTTTCGCTTGAAGTAGTCCCGAGTGTAGTTGGGATCATGTTAACCTTATGCTTGAATCCTTTCAATGGCTATTCTTGTAACAAGGTCCATATGCATGCATAATGTTGATGATGAAGAGTATTTTTCTTTTGTCTAGATTCTAAGCCTGCATAATGAATTCCTTCTAATGCTTCATAATATCAGACTGAGAAGTGTGTGAGTTTATCTAGTAGTGAAAGAATTAGGGAACAGTCCATCGGCAGAAAGGTAACCCACCTTCTTCCACATGGAACTTGAGTTCATTGGTCATTCCACTTCTAAAGTGGGTATTACAGCAGCTGAAAATGGTCAAGTAAATAAGCCACCTCCAGGATTATGAGCTTTTTAAAAAAGACTGCTGTCATTTAAGGACTGACACAAAGGTCCTATGCCTTAAAACCATGAAGAGATGTGAATGCTCTGGATATCTGGGAAAGGACATTGTCTGGCCCCAGGAGAATCTGCCAGACCAGCTTATCTGCACAGGACCTGAGCAAATCATGTTGACCTACAGCTCAACAGAATCACAGAGTAGAATATGCTTATTTGAGTCAGGGTCCTCACAAGAGACAGATGATACACTCAAATTGGGATAATTTGATGAGAATTTAATTAAAAAACTATTTAGAAAGATGTGGGCAGGTTAGAGAGAAACTACAGGGATAATGCAATACTCTGGGTCCAGAAGCAAAGAGCACCTTACTACCCTGTCTTGAAGCAGCAAAGGATAAAGCTGTTAGTGAAATGGGGATTCAGAAAGGACTGTGTGGAAAGGACACCTGACAGGAGCTGGCACCTTCCGTCAAAGGATGTAGACCGCTCTAGTAAACCCACAGAAAAGCAGCCAGGGAATAACCCTCTCCATCCCTCTTCTTCCTCCCTCTCATCTCCTGCCATGATTCCCTCAGCTAAACCCAACTGGAGCCTGAGGTCATGAGAGCCTATTACGCAGGCCCCATAGGTCAGAGCACATAGCAGCATGAAGGGTGGCCAGAAGCTCTAGAGCAAAAAAGAAGGATGTCCTTGTTCGTATATATCTCCACTCAATTTCTTTCCACAAAGTCAGGGGACTGCCCACTTTAAGCTAAATATGTAATACAAAGAAATAATCAGGAAGAAGAAAAGGAGCCTACACTGCCTTGCCCACAAGGGTTAATAGAGGTGCTCTGAACTGCAAAAATGACTCAGAACTACAGGTAAATTGAAGGAGACAGAAAGTAGATTGCTAGTTGCCGGGGCTTGGGGACAGAGGGGAAGAGGAGTGACTGCTTAAGTTTTGCATCTAGCAGAGCTGATGGTTGCACAATGTTGTACATGTACTAAATGCTACTATCAAGTTGTACACATTAGCATGGTTAATTATAGATTATGTGAATTTTGCTTCAGTTAAAAAAAAAAAAAGATTCAGAGTTTCCTGGAAACTGGGACAATAAAGGAAGCATGGTCAATTACGCAGTAATCAATATTGCAAAGGGGGAAGTCTTCTGGTCCCTATATGGGAAGTAAGGATTTTTCTATCAGAGAGAAAGATATCTCTCCCATGGGATTTCATATATATGATGCTAACTGATATAATGGGGAATATCCTCAACACATTTTTATAATAGGACACAGAAGTGATTTCCAGTGGCTATTCCTTGATCAAGGCTAAGGAATAAAATTGAAAAACAAATCAATGATAGTGTCTCTATAAAGGAATAAGCTAATGTGGTGGTCAACTTGATCTAAAGGCAGACCCTAGGGTAGACAGACTAGATACTTCTCCGGATATCTTTCCTAGATATCAATCTTTTCCCTCACTTGGGTTTCCAACACAAGTTGGATATCAGACATTTCAAGAAGGTCCTCTGTGAGAAGACTCTGGTATGTTGGCATTTTATATACGTGACTGAGACCAGATCCATTTGGTTTAGATATCAGATGAATCAGGGGCAGGATTAATGTACTTTTCAGGAGATGAGAGGCCTAACCAGATCCTTGCCAGGTTAGAAGATCACCTACCTCATATTCCCACAGAACTGAGCTTTCTAAGTCTGCGGCTAACTCATCATTCTTGCAACAAAATGAATTTTAAAAGTACTTTTATTGAGCACTAACTATATGCCATAACACCAGAGAGTACTGGGACTCAAAGATGAAAATGTATTACCTCTTTCTTCTAGTAATCCCTGGGGATCCCTTGCCAAGAAGGTGGGGGGAGTAGGATAGAACTCCTGGATTCCACTATGGAAAATGATTCTGTTGGACCTCCTTAAGTTTTTAGTTATTTTTCTTTAAAAAACTGCAGGATATACAATGTTTGCAATCCCTCCCATCCCCCGTGAAATCTTTAATATAGTAGGGTCAATGTGCTTATAAAAAATAATGGGTCATCAAATAGGATGTGATTTCTAGGTTTCTAGGAAAATAACTCAAATAGGTTTGAAAGATCCAGAGAAGGTAACCAAGGTTCCCTGTCCACAAGGTCCGTCTGTAGAAAGGCAACTGGTATTACCAAACATCTATGGTACATTTCATGGAATGGCAATGACAATGAGACCTATTGGGATCTGAGGAGTTCCGAGCACAGTGAGATGGGATGGTTAGGATGAGCTTTTTGGATAACACAGAATTTGATCTGAATGTTTCTCAGCTGCCTTTATTTTAATGGGCTCTAAGAAAACAACAAAACTGTTTTAGCAAGTAAGCTTTCCAGCATTACCCATGTGGCAGTTACTTTCTGCATCACAGAAGGGGATCTACAAATGCTAACGTTTAATTGATCATTAGCCTTTTCTGGCAATTGCTTTCCATAATAAATGTTTCCCCACAACAACATCAAGAAGCTCATACTGCCTTGTGGTATTAAGCCCATTTCCCTAGTTGCCACCTAATTCCGTTTACAGAAGGCCTTATGAAAAGTAGGTGTCCAGAAGCCCTGGCTTTATTCCAAGATGTCTAAGAAGATGCATAGCAAAAGTAAAAGCCAGCAGAGAGGGTGGATGAATGAGGCATCCTTATTTAAGAAAGTGCAAGAGGGAAAAAATGGAGTGGGTCAAAATGAGAAAAATAAACAGAAGAAAAATCAGGAAGAAATAATCAAGAGCCCATCCCCTGACAGAAGATTAGTTTGTCTTGCCTAAGTGAAGCATGGTTGAGAAAAATGGATCATGCAGATATAAATTATTCATGGTTAAAGACGGCTCAGTCATTAAGATATTTACACTATGGCTGAAGCCCTTGCACGCTGTGTTGATTTATGGGCTACATAATTACATAAGATACGCTGATGACTGTTTGCATGGGAAACACTCCGGATTTTTTATTTTGTTAATCAGTTTTCCCACTCTGAGCCCTGCATTTCAATCAGAGCACAAGGCTTGATTAGAACCTCCTGGGGTGGCAGAAAGACTGCATGGTATTATTAGTTTTGCCTGCCTTCCATTCATTCTGATAAAAAGTACCTTTGGGGTGCTTTTCCATTTACCCATTAGTTAAAAGTATTTTTATTAGTGATAGCCTATTCAAATAATGCTACTAATAATTTCCATCTCTTTCAGATGAACTAAACTCTAAAAAGAATTTTTTTAACTTTAAAAAAAATTGCCAGGTTTTTTTTTTTTTTTGCTTACTGAAATACACTGCCCGGGAAATATTCCCAATACAACAGAGTGTACCTTCCATGTTCAAATGAGGTTTACCTTAAATCCTAGGTTTTTTTCTAGGGAGTTAAAGGATATAGCTGGCATAATTACCGTGCTGTAAGAAGAGTCCAAAGTAAGTGAAACTCAATAATAGGTCCCATGCTAACTTGAGCTTGGCTAAAGCATGGTTGATGATTGACTTTTGTTCTCTGTAGGAGCCCACCCTGGGAATCTGATTACCTTTGGACTATCTTGGCCCCTTACTCCACATTTTACATGACTGATATTTTTGTACCCTGCTTATTGGCTTATAGTGTTCTGTAAACTTTTTATTGAAGTATAACAAACATACAGAGAAATGCATAAATCATAAATCAGCTGCTTGGTAACTTTTCATCAACTGAATACATCTGTGTACCCATACCCAGATCCACAAATAGAACAGTAAAAGCATCAAAGAATCCCCCCACTGTATAGTCCTTTAAATCACTCCCTTGTCCCTGGTAACCACTGTCTACTTCTACCAGCATTGGTTAGTACTGCTTATTTTTGTAGTTTTAAAAAACAGACCCAGTTCTTACTCTTCTGATTCTGGCTTCTTCTGCTCAATATTATGTTAGTGAGATTCACGTACATTGTTGGGAACAATTTTAGGTAATTCATTCTCATTGCTATATAATATTCCATTGGGTGATTATGCCGTAGTTTATCCATTCTACTATTTAGGTTTGGGGCTGTTGTTACAAATATTGTTATGAACATTCTACTGTGTCTTTTGGTGAACACAGAAATGCATTTCTGTGGGAGTCATAACTAGGAGTGAATTGTTGGGCTGTAGGGTATGAATATGTCAACTCAAGTGATACTGTCAAAGAGTTTTCCAGAAGAGTTGTATGAATTTACCTTCTAACCAGCAGGAAATGAGAGTTCCAGTTGTTCTCCATCTCTGTCACCTCGTGCTATGGTCAGTCTTTTCCACCGTGGCCATTCAGGTAGGTGTGGTAGTGGTATCACATTGTGGTTTCCATCTGCATCTCCGTGATTACTAAGGTGTTGAGCCATCTTTCCTGGCTTATTGGCCACTTTGATAACTGGTTTTTTTTTTAAGATTTTATTTATTTATTTGACAGACAGAGATCACAAGTAGGCAGAGAGAGAGGAGGAAGCAGGCTCCCCACTGAGCAGAGAGCCCGATGCAGGGCTCGATCCCAGGACCCTGGGATCATGACCTGAGCCGAAGGCAGAGGCTTTAACCCACTGAGCCACCCAGGCGCCCCTTGATAACTTTTTTAATAAAGTGCCTGCTCAAGTTTTTCCTTCCAACTTTCCATTAGGTTTTCTGGTTTATTGACTTGTGGGAATTTAAAAGTAACATATTCTGATATGAGTCCTTTATTGGATACATGGTTTGCAAATATACTTTTCCCCTCTGTGGCTTACCATTTCAGACTTTTAATCATGTCTTTTTAGACACCAGACTTTTAATGATGTCTTTTAAGTGAAGAGAAGTTCTTATTCTTTTTTTCTTTCATGGTACTTTGTGTTCTCTTTAAGAAATCTCTGCTTACTATGAAGTCATGATGATGTTATCCCATACTTTTTCTAAGGGCTTCATTATTTAATTTTCACCTATAGATAAGGAATCCATCTGAATTGATTTCTATGTATGGTATGGGGCAGTGTCATGATATACTTTTTCCACATGGATATAACCGACCCATCATCATGTGAAAGAAAATAAAACAAAACCATTCTTTTCTCACTGCATTGCAATGTCACCTTTGTCATAAACTAGGAGACTATATATGTATATTTCTGTTTCTGAACACTCTTTTCTGTCACATTGGTCAATTTGTCCTTCTTATGCCGGTGCCACACTGTCTGAATTATGTTAGCTTTTTCACAGATCCTGACGTATGGTAGGATTAGTACTCTGTTCTTCTTCCAGATTGCCTTGGGTTTTCTTGGCCCATTGCAGAGTGATGCCTCACCATGAATGTAGTTCAGGGGAACTAGAACCCAGTAGCTAAATAAATAAAAGAGTTTTGGTCCCTGGCTAAGGGAATAATACTATATGAAATAATCATTTTAGGATTGGCATGGCAGGTTTCAATATTAAATTTTATAGACTTACATAGTACTTATAGATATTTAAACATGTTTTGTAGGATACTAACGAAAGTCTTCTAACACTAATTTCTCAGGCTCTAATCTTATCTCATGTAGATAAATAATAAAGTGTTTTTAAATTTTTAAAATAGAGGATGAGAAAAATCAGGTCACAACATTTCTTAAAGAAATTTATGAGTTCAGACATAGTGAGTTAGGGTGTACATTGTAGACAAAGCCATGTGTCTAACTGCACAAACTCCAGAAGCTTCCATTTCCACTGCCAGTCCTAATGTGATGACTTCGTAAAAATTGTGTAATTTCACCAGGAGCAAGCTTTCAGGAAACTCACAAAATCTATGTCCTATTTGCTTTGAAAAGTGTAAACAGCCAAATGAATCTGGCATTTAAATGACCAGCACCAAGGGGAAAGTAGAAATATTTGCCACAAAGTGAAAAATTCTTTGCCCTGACTGTTAAAAACATTTGGCATTTATGCATGGCTACTGTGGCATCATCATATTCCCTATCATCACTCTCCAGGAGGTCTGATTCCTCCTCAGTCTAAAAATAGTCCCTGTCAGGTTTTCTGAGCTGGATAAGTGATCCATGCGAAAAATGGGATGAATCTCCATCAGATTCTGCTGAGGCAGAGAAAGTACTTAAGTAGGAATAAGTGTCTATCAGCCTGAAAAAGAATTCCTACCACCCAGAATTCTTAACCTCCCAGGATTAAGAGGAACGTTCGGTCAGTCAGGAAGAACAAAGGCTTCAATAGCAAGACACAGACTCTCTGGCACCCTGTACTAGATCTGGCTTTATGTATACAGTTAAAAAAAAGGTATCCTAGCTCCCTAGGAACCAGATCTGAAATAAGACAAATGAATACCAACCACACAGACATCCTAAAAGCCAACTTACTTGTACGTTGCCAAAAATATACTTAGAAATACTTAAAGCATCTATATTTCTGACTGACCTTGGGTTTTTATAAGGGGTAAAGACAGTATTTAAAGAAAGCAATGCTGTGCAAATGTACAGAGCTAAAGATATGGCTAGATAAAAAAGGGAAAAACAACTTGATCATCATGTATTAAAACCATGATGTCTTGTCAATGAAGAAGCAAACGACACCCGACCAAGGCTATCAAGAGTGACAGCTACCACTGCCCACCCCCCACCCCACACCACAGCCTGGGCCAATGGTGATCACTGGATAGAAATAATAAGCACAGAGTCTAGTATTTTGAATCTGGTAGGTCCTCAATAAATATTGATTTATTAATCATAAATAAATAAAATTTCTAATTAGAAAAGTTTGACATTGGGGCACCTGGGTGGCTCAGTGGGGTAAGCCTCTGCCTTTGGCTCAGGTCATGATCTCAGGGTCCTGGGATCGAACCCTGCATCGGGCTCTCTGCTCATTGGGGAGTCTGCTTCCCCCTCTCCCCGCCTGCCTCTCTGCCTACTTGTGATCTCTGTCAAATAAATAAATAAAATCTTTAAAATAAAAAAAGAAAAGAGAAAAGATTGACATAGCTGGAAAAAATAGAAAATAAGTTGGATGGCAGATCTGAAAAAGTTTAGATAGGCTGGAATGATGGGTGAATATTTAGAAATTATTGTTCAACAGTGCAAACAATGATATGACTTCCATTTCTGCTGTGAATTATAGTTTAAAAAGTGCTTTCCTATATATCATTGTGTTCTCTTTGTCACAACCCTCTGGGATGGGATGGTCATTTTAAATGCTCTCCAGGTAATTCCATCGTAGATTACATGTGGAGGACTCCTGCTTTAGGCTTTGGCAGGAGGTCGTCTGCTATTAGTACTGAACATTAAAAAAAAAAAGAGAGAGAGAAAAGAAAAGAAGTGGTCAAATAGGGGTGCTTGGGTGGCTCAGTCAATTAAGCGACTGCCTTTTGCTAGGGTCATGGTCTCCTCCAGGTCCTGGGATCAAGCCCCAGGTCAGATTTCCTGCTTAGTGGGGAGTCTGGTTCCCCGTCTCCCTCTGCCCCTCTCACCACTCATGCTCTCTCTCAAAATAAATAAATAAATAAATAAATAAAACGTCTTTAAAAAAAAGTGTTCAAATAGAGCTTGGTAAGGAAGGTCCTGAAGGGATTCCAGCATTGGGTAGTGGTCCAAGCAGATGTTGCTAAGATTTAACTGTAGTGTGGTAACTTCAGAGAGTACCATCTCCAGGGAACCTTGTGTGTCTTCAGAAGTGTGTGTAGAACATCATCTTTTCGTTACAGTTATACAGTTATATATATATATATATATTCATTCTTGTATTCAAGCCTTCTATAGGCATCTCTTGACCAGGGAGGGCATTTGAAGGTGACAAACAGCCTCTTATGCTACTCTAAGATACTCTACTATTGAAGAGAAATTGGAACAACTCCTGGAATATTTCAAAAGATGAGAGTAGAAAAACCTCCCTAAACCAGTATACACAGCAGAAAGTAGAGCCAAGTAGTTCCGCCGTGAACTTGAGAATCTCTGGAGTCCAAGCACCTTTGGCACATGACTGGAGAATTAAGGAAGGTGAGAGCCTTTGCCGAAGGACAAGAGCTGACAAATGGCTCCAGTGTAAAGCCATCATTATGGAACCCTGACTCAGATGATGGTGCCATGATATCTTCATTATGTTAGGAAGTGAACACAGACCCTACTTTGGGAGTATACTTGTGTTCCTTTTCCTGGACTATCTATTGTTCTCCTGTCTTTGGAGACAAATTAGATCCTAATGCTTTTGGCTCATTGTGGCGATCAGGGTGGTCATGCAGTGCTTGGGAATCCGTGAAGATGTCTCTGGATGTGCATGAGCTATTAAGAGACCAAGGAAAAAAATAGGTAGAAGGATTCCTGGATTCCTATGTCCCACTCCCTTAGTCTGAGTAGCTTTACAAGAATTCATATTGGTAAAAATGCCTGAATGATTAAACACCAGTAGATAATTAATTTACTGTCTCACTTTCTTCCTCTTACACAGAACTCTCTTAGGTACTTAATGTTAAATATTTGATGCTCTGGGATTTTTTTTTTCCCACAGTAATGCACTTAGGACTAAAATGATTATTTTTTCTTATTTTTTTAAAGAATTAATTTACCTACTTACTTACTTGAGAGAGAGGCACAGAGAGAGACAGCACAAGCATGGAGAGAGGCAGAGGGAGAGGAAGAGGCAGAGAATCTCAAGCAGATTCCACGCTGAGCACAGAGCCAGACCTGCAGCTCAATCTCATGACCCTGAGATCATGACCTGAGTCAAAACCAAGAGTCAGATGCTTAACCAATGGAGTCAGCCACCCAGTCAAACCTCAAGTAATTATATTTTAAATTGTAAGATTTCATTTTTATTTTTAAATATTCCCTGTAAGTCTTTTATTTTTGAAAGAATATCAACTGAGTCTTACATTTCAACTTCAGAATTTTAGGTTTAGAATATATAAAGACACATTTCATTAGTTTTTCTGCTGCTTCCAAAGCTTACATCCATACTTAAAATATTTCCTGTTTCATACATTGGCCATAATGACTGTCAGTCTTCTGTGGGCACATAATCAGATGTGTGAGGGCAATCTGGCCTTAATCTTAGGTTTTACACAATATTATCTGTGTGAACTTGGGCAGTAAAATGCCACCTCTTCAAGACAATTCCTTCACTTATGAAAAATAAGGATAACGATTTATATGTCACAAGATTGCTATGACAATTAGAATTGATGAAACACGTAAAGTACTTTGCATAATGCTTCACAGAAATTAACCACACACATCAGTACTTCTGTCCTTTGCTACTTCCTGGGATAAACCCAGGACATGCTGATGTCATCTATGTTGCTTAATTAACTTCCTAGTTGATGTGAACAATTACTTTCTTTACTTAACTACAGAAAGAGAAAAAACATCTTACATCAGTGAACGAAATTATTATTTATATGCCCCCAGAAGTTTGAATCTTTGCCTAATGTACTATGTAGTGATGTTGTCATTAAGAGAAAGTTTTAACAGAAGAGAACGGAAGGGCAGGATGACAGAGCTGGACAGTATTCTAGTATATCGTTAGTTAGATTTTCTTGTGTCTTTCCACTTACTTAGCTTTAAGTGCTGTAAATGATCTCAATATTCCTCTCTCTCTCTGCAATTTCAGATTATCTACATTGCTATGGATTTATTTTATAACCTATAACTAATGAATCCATACCTTGGACAAGGTAGTCAAGAAACACATGTGGAGCCTTTGAATGATACAATAACGAAAATCAAATCAATTTTCATTTTTTTTCACAGATGGGATATTTAGTGTATCTGCCAAATGATATCTTCAGCTTGAATGACCGCACTAAAAACTCAGGCCCCCACATACCCTCCTGAGTTCAAGACTCTTCAAGTAAGGCTGCCAAACTTTTACTGCAATTCTGTTTGGATAAGAAGGTTCAGGTAAAGCGGATTCTGCAAGGCAAATGTCCCCCTCAGCACAAAACTATCCTGTAAGGTACTCAACTGATGTGTTCAAGTAAGGAAATCATCTCTGAGAAGGAAGATGTCCCAGAGTATCCCAAAGCACTTCTCCACAGTGTGAGACATCTTAGACAGAGTCTGTAGCAAAATCTGAAAGGGGTCCTGAGAAGCAGGCAACCAACAGACAGGAACTCATATGGCAAAAAGGCCAGTGAGATTTCCCTTGTATGCTGCTAAAATATTGCTGGAGTACTTGACCCAGTTCTTGTGGATTAATGATAAGCACTCCTCCCGCCTCTCTCAGAGAGAGAGAATGTATGTAGCTTAGTAGTATTTTCTTTTTTTTTAAACCTCTTGATAGTCACAAAGTTCAACATGCCAGGATGAAAGGCTCCAATGAGCCCAATATATCAGGTCTCAAAAACTTGCTTGTTCAAATATCCGATGCTTATCTGAAATCACAATTATGAATGTCTAAGAGAATCTCCCTTTTACCAGTATCTATAGGGCTCAGGCCTCTGTGGAAGGCATGTGATATGACAGAGGATAGACAGAGAGTATGGATGATTCAGCAGATCTACATTCCCAATTAAGAGCAAAGCTATCATTAAACAGAGGCTGAGGATCCTCAAATGATCTCAAATGCAGAACACCGAGCTTTCAACCAGCCAAGACCCCGTAGCAGGTAAACTCGCCAAAGCTATGGAATTAGGAACTTTGATCATGAAGACTCATACTTACTCCTCTGGTAAAACAAGGGTCTTCTAAAATAGGAAATCTGGACACAGGGTGATACAGGCCACTTTGAACTCGGATCCCAGCACTTCCCAATCTTCAAAGAACTATAGAGAAATATCTGTTGCTTGTACACTAGTGCACCTAATTTGGAGGGAGACTGGTATATTCCCTAAGAATCTGGATCTCCAGACTACCATTTACTGTTAGACTCTAGAGCTATGTGTGGTGTCTCGGAATCACTGAAAATAGCTAATGAAAATTTGGGCAAGAAATCAGCTGCAGGTATGGGCCAGTGAGTCACCAAAAAGCCTTCCAAGTGGCTCTCTGGGTATTCAGGCACCCTGATAGTTTTGTCTCTTATCTGCAGGAAATGCTTCTTGAAGGAAAGAGAAGGGAAGGAGAGGGAGGATGGTGGTGAGAGAAGGGGAGGGCAGAAATGAGAAGGGGAGGGGAGAAAGAAGGAGACAAAAGGGAAAGGGGCAGGGAGGGGAAGGAAGACAACAATGAGTAAGAATATTAGACTAGGAATACGAGTTGGTTACTTAAGACTTTATTGCTTCTTTTACTATTACCTTTGGAGTTCTTCAGAGATGAGTAAATATTTATTCTCAATTTAGTGAAATACAGTAGATGCACTGTCCTTAAGCTGTTTGTATTTCATTCATTCAACAAATATTTAATGTGCACTTTCTTTGGGCTGCACGCATATGCTTTGCATACAGTGGTGAAAATATTTACTGTCCCTATCCCTGCCCTTTTGGTGCTTACAGTGTCCTGAAGGAGACAACAGATAGGTGATAATTACTGTGAAGGAAAAGTAAGGGTTCCCTGGGTAAGTAGAACAGGGAGACCTAACTGAAACAGGGTGCCAGGAAAGTTGTCTCTGAGGAAGTGACATGGAAGTGGAGACATTAAAGGATATGTACAAAACAGTTGGGTAAAGAATGTGTTTGTGTGCAAGGGCCAGAGAATCACTTCTGAGGCATTGGGAACAGAACTTGCAAAGTCCCTGAGGATGGGAGCCTCGTATGGCGGAGGGGGTTACAAAAAAGAGCCCTGGGACTCTAAGAGAAGAGAGCTTCTGGGAAACCCTGGAAAGTAGAGCTGGGGGCAGCTTTGGGACAGAGCATACAGGGATTCAGGGTCATAGCGCTGCTTAACTTTATTGGAAATTTAGTGGGGCCACACTGAGCTAAGGGGCCATAGGAGTTAAAGGTCTCTGGGACTTCTGTGGGAGCACAGATATGAGTGGGAGTGAGGGACAAAGAGGAGACAGATGAGCTGGGAGGTAACTGGGAGAGGGCTCACTGCATCTGTGAGTGACAGGCAAGGACGAGTGTGTGGAAAGCTAAATGGAACCAGCCGGGTGACGAAAGGGAGAAGAACTGGCTGGGTGGAAGCAGGGTGAGGGAAAATGAAGGATGAGCCAGGGCTCTGGTTTGAGAACTCGGATGGAGGCACCACCACCTGGGATGGGGAAGATGAGAGAACAGGTCAGGGGCAGGAGTCAAGTTCAGTTCTCAACACTGAGCTTTAGGAATTATCATATAAATGTGGCATTAAGATTGCTCAGGTGGTTAAATGGCTTTGAGCAAAGCTTCTGGAATCAGACATAATGTTTGAATCCTGGCTCTGCTATATTCCACTGAGGCAAATTATTTTATTTTCTCCGCTTCCTGAAATGGGGGATATACACACATTTACCTCAGAAGGTAAGAACACAATGAGATAATGTTTATAAAATGCCTTCAACAGAGTAAGTACTTAGTAAATGGTAGTTAGGACTACTATAATTTGCTAATAGCAGCATTAGCATCATATATGATGTCAAAGGCTAAATTTTAATTTTGACATTTATAAACTATGTCATCCAGGGGAATAATGTATGTTAGATTTCTAATTTTTAAAGAAGCCAAAATCCTTCCTTTTCTTCAATATAAGACATATAAAAACAATAACTCGAACATCCTTGATTTTGTCTTGAACCTATAGGACCCACCAATAGGTGATGAGAAACCCGGAATGAATAATTCTTTCTTCGTATCTCAAGGAAGAGAAGATTAACAATATTTAGTCTGTGGCCATAGGAGCTCTGTAAAAAACAGCAGCGCCCTCAGGGAAAGAGCCTATTTAAGGTCAGTCTCACGTGTGTTCCCTGAGAAGGAAAGTTGCTTAAGATACGCAAACATTAACTGCAGAGTTCTTACCTAATATTCTAGAAATGTAAACATTTCTTCAGCATTAACCATCATATGTGTGATGACCATGAAGCAAGCCTATGTTTTGATTTGTTCAATCAAAGTGCAAATGAGTTTAGTAGCTTAGTTGGAACTGACCTATAATTGTATAAGTCGTGTAGATTCTTGTATCAATCAGAAAGCATCAGACTCGCACAGTCAATATAATCCTTTCAGGCTTTCTCAAAAAACATGGTTTAATAGAGGCAAGAGGAAGATAAAATAGGATAAGGATTGTAAAATGTCCTGTAGACTAAAAGCGTTCTCAACACATGAGAAGTTATTTTGAATATCATTAAGTTGAAGGGAAAGGTAGGCTTCATGTGAATTACTCCTTGTTTATTTGTTCATTCATCTGTTCAGTCGACCAAGAGATAAACAGGGCACTGCAGAGTATACAGTATGGGTATGAAGTAGCCCCTGCCCTCAAGGAGTTTTCCATCTTAGAGTAGAGAGAAGTCACACACATAAACAACGACACTCCCATACTCAGTGGCGTAAAGACTATAAAAAGTGTAATAGAGGAGGAGGAGTCAAGATGGCGGAGAAGTAGCAGGCTGAGACTACTTCGGGTAGCGGGAGATCAGCTAAATAGCTTATCTAAAGATTGCAAACACCTACAAATCCAACGGGAGATTGAAGAGAAGAAGAACAGCAATTCCAGAAACAGAAAATCAACCACTTTCTGCAAGTTAGGACTGGCGGAGAAGTGAATCCAAAGCGACGGGAAGATAGACCGCGGGGGGAGGGGCCGGCTCCCGGCGAGCGGCAGAGCAACGGAGCAAAATCAGGACTTTTAAAAGTCTGTTCCGCTGAGGGACATCGCTCCAGAGGCTTAACTGGGGTGAAGCCCACGCGGAGTCAGCGCGGCCTCAGGTCCCGCAGGGTCGCAGAAGGATCGGGGGTGTCTCAGTGTCGCAGAGCTTACCGGTATTAGAACGGGGAAGCCGGCTGCAGAGACAGAGCCGAGGAGTGACTCTCAGCTCAGGGTTGCCTTGAACCGGTCGCAGGCTCGGTCAGCTCGGAGCGTGGCCGGAGGCCAGGGTGACGGGAGTCATTTGGCGCTGTTCTCTGAGGGCGCACTGAGGAGTGGGGCCCCGGGCTCTCGGCTCCTCCGGGCCGGAGACCGGGAGGCCGCCATCTTTATTCCCGTCCTCCGGACTCTATGGAAAGTGCTCAGGGAACAAAAGCTCCCGAAAGCGAACCCGAGCGGATGACTCAGCGCGGCCCCGGGTAAGGGCGGTGCAACTCCGCCTGGGGCAAAGACGCTTGAGAATCACTACAACGGGCCCCTCCCCCAGAAGATCTACGGGAAACCCAGCCAGGACCAAGTTCACCTACCAAGGAGAACGGCAGAATTCCAGAGGAGAAGAAAGCAAAGCACGGAACTCATGGCTTTCTCCCCATGATTTTTTAGCCTTGAAGTTAATTTAATTTTTTTTTTCTTTTTCAATTTTTTTTTCTTTTTCTCTTCTTCTGCTAAATTTTTTTTAACTTTTACCATTTTCTTTTTTTAACGTTTTTTAAATAGTTTATCTAATATATATATATTTTTTCCTCTTTTTATATTTTTTCTTTATCGGCTTTCTTTTCTTTAATAGTTTTTTTTTCTTTTCTTTCTTTCTGAACCCCTTTTTATCCCCTTTCTCCCCCCTCACAATTCAGGATCTCTTCTGATTTGGCTAAAGCATATTTTCCTGGGGTTGTTGCCACCCTTTTAGTATTTTACTTGCTCCTTCATAAACTCTTATCTGGACAAAATGACAAGGCGGAAAAATTCACAACAAAAAAAAGAACAAGAGGCAATACCAAAGGCTAGGGACCTAATCAATACAGACATTGGTAATATGTCAGATATAGAGTTCAGAATGATGATTCTCAAGGTTCTAGCCGGGCTTGAAAAAGGCATGGAAGATATTAAAGCAACCCTCTCGGGAGATATAAAAGCCCTTTCTGGAGAAATAAAAGAACTAAAATCTAACCAAGTTGAAATCAAAAAAGCTATTAATGAGGTGCAATCAAAAATGGAGGCTCTCACTGCTAGGATAAATGAGGCAGAAGAAAGAATTAGCGATATAGAAGACCAAATGACAGAGAATAAAGAAGCTGAGCAAAAGAGGGACAAACAGCTACTGGACCACGAGGGGAGAATTCGAGAGATAAGTGACACCATAAGACGAAACAACATTAGAATAATTGGGATTCCAGAAGAAGAGGAAACAGAGAGGGGAGCAGAAGGTATATTGGAGAGAATTATTGGAGAGAATTTCCCCAATATGGCAAAGGGAACAAGCATCAAAATCCAGGAGGTTCAGAGAACCCCCCTCAAAATCAATAAGAATAGGTCCACACCCCGTCACCTAATAGTAAAATTGACAAGTCTTAGTGACAAAGAAAAGATCCTGAAAGCAGCCCGGGAAAAGAAGTCTGTAACGTACAATGGTAAAAATATTAGATTGGCAGCAGACTTATCCACAGAGACCTGGCAGGCCAGAAAGAGCTGGCATGATATATTCAGAGTACTAAATGAGAAAAACATGCAGCCAAGAATACTATATCCAGCTAGGCTATCATTGAAAATAGAAGGAGAGATTAAAAGCTTCCAGGACAAACAAAAACTGAAAGAATTTGCAAATACCAAACCAGCTCTACAGGAAATATTGAAAGGGGTCCTCTAAGCAAAGAGAGACCCTCAAAGTAGTAGATCAGAAAGAAACAGAGACAATATACAATAACAGTCACCTTACAGGCAATACAATGGCACTAAATTCATATCTCTCAATACTTACCCTGAATGTGAATGGGCTAAATGCCCCAATCAAAAGACACAGGGTATCAGAATGGATAAAAAAACAAAAACCATCTATATGTTGCCTACAAGAAACTCATCTTACACCCGAAGACACCTCCAGGTTTAAAGTGAGGGGGTGGAAAAGAATTTACCATGCTAATGGACATCAGAAGAAAGCAGGAGTGGCAATCCTTATAGCAGATCAATTAGATTTTAAGCCAAAGACTATAATAAGAGATGAGGAAGGACACTATATCATACTCAAAGGAACTGTCCAACAAGAAGATCTAACAATTTTAAATATCTATGCCCCTAACGTGGGAGCAGCCAACTATATAAACCAATTAATAACAAAATCAAAGAAACACATCGACAAGAATACAATAATAGTAGGGGATTTTAACACTCCCCTCACTGAAATGGACAGATCATCCAAGCAAAAGATCAACAAGGAAATCAAGGCCTTAAATGACACACTGGACCAGATGGACATCACAGATATATTCAGAACATTTCATCCCAAAGCAACAGAATACACATTCTTCTCTAGTGCACATGGAACATTCTCCAGAATAGATCACATTCTTGGTCCTAAATCAAGTCTCAACCGGTATCAAAAGATTGGGATCATTCCCTGCATATTTTCAGACCACAATGCTCTAAAGCTAGAACTCAATAACAAGAGGAAATTTGGAAAGAACCCAAATATATGGAGACTAAACAGCATCCTTCTAAAGAATGAATGGGTCAACCAGGAAATCAAAGAAGAATTGAAAAAATTTATGGAAACAAATGATAATGAAAACACAACAGTTCAGAATCTGTGGGACACAACAAAGGCAGTCCTGAGAGGAAAATATATAGCGGTACAAGCCTTTCTCAAGAAACAAGAAAGGTCTCAGGTACACAACCTAACCCTACACCTAAAGGAGCTGGAGAAAGAACAAGAAAGAAACCCTAAACCCAGCAGGAGAAGAGAAATCATAAAGATCAGAGCAGAAATCAATGAAATAGAAACCAAAAAAACAATAGAACAAATCAACGAAACTAGGAGCTGGTTCTTTGAAAGAATTAATAAGATCGATAAACCCCTGGCCAGACTTATCAAAAGAAAAGAGAGAGGACCCAAATAAATAAAATCATGAATGAAAGAGGAGAGATCACAACGAACACCAAAGAAATACAGACAATTATAAGAACATACTATGAGCAACTCTACGCCAACAAATTTGACAATCTGGAAGAAATGGATGCATTCCTAGAGACATATAAACTACCACAACTGAACCAGGAAGAAATAGAAAGCCTGAACAGACCCATAACCAGTAAGGAGATTGAAACAGTCATCAAAAATCTCCAAACAAACAAAAGCCCAGGGCCAGACGGCTTCCCGGGGGAATTCTACCAAACATTTAAAGAAGAACTAATTCCTATTCTCCTGAAACTGTTCCAAAAAATAGCAATAGAAGGAAAACTTCCAAACTCATTTTATGAGGCCAGCATCACCTTGATCCCAAAACCAGACAAGGATCCCAACAAAAAAGAGAACTACAGACCAATATCCTTGATGAACACAGATGCAAAAATTCTCGCCAAAATACTAGCCAATAGGATTCAACAGTACGTTAAAAGGATTATTCACCACGACCAAGTGGGATTTATTCCAGGGCTGCAAGGCTGGTTCAACATCCGCAAATCAATCAATGTGATACAACACATTAATAAAAGAAAGAACAAGAACCATATGATACTCTCCATAGATGCTGAAAAAGCATTTGACAAAGTACAGCATCCCTTCCTGATCAAAACTCTTCAAAGTGTAGGGATAGACGGCACATACCTCAATATTATCAAAGCCATCTATGAAAACCCACCGCAAATATCATTCTCAATGGAGAAAAACTGAAAGCTTTTCCGCTAAGGTCAGGAACACGGCAGGGATGTCCGTTATCACCACTGCTATTCAACATAGTACTAGAAGTCCTAGCCTCAGCAATCAGACAACAAAAAGAAATTAAAGGCATCCAAATCGGCAAAGAAGAAGTCAAACTATCACTCTTCGCAGATGATATGATACTCTATGTGGAAAACCCAAAAGACTCCACTCCAAAACTGCTAGAACTTGTACAGGAATTCAGTAAAGTGTCAGGATATAAAATCAATGCACAGAAATCAGTTGCATTTCTCTACACCAACAACAAGACAGAAGAAAGAGAAATTAAGGAGTCCATTCCATTTACAATTGCACCCAAAACTATAAGATACCTAGAAATAAACCTAACCAAAGAGACTAAGAATCTATACTCAGAAAACTATAAAGTACTCATGAAAGAAATTGAGGAAGACACAAAGAAATGGAAAAATGTTCCATGCTCCTGGATTGGAAGAATAAATATTGTGAAAATGTCTATGCTACCTAAAGCAATCTACACATTTAATGCAATTCCTATCAAATTACCATCCATTTTTTTCAAAGAAATGGAGCAAATCATCCTAAAATTTATATGGAACCAGAAAAGACCTCGAATAGCCAAAGGAATATTGAAAAAGAAAGCCAAAGTTGGTGGCATCACAATTCCGGACTTCAAGCTCTATTACAAAGCTGTCATCATCAAGACAGCATGGTACTGGCACAAAAACAGACACATAGATCAATGGAACAGAATAGAGAGCCCAGAAATGGACCCTCAACTCCATGGTCAACTCATCTTCGACAAAGCAGGAAAGAATGTCCAATGGAACAAAGACAGCCTCTTCAATAAATGGTGTTGGGAAAATTGGACAGCCACATGCAGAAAAATGAAATTGGATCATTTCCTTACACCACACACAAAAATAGACTCAAAATGGATGAAGGATCTCAATGTGAGAAAGGAATCCATCAAAATCCTCGAGGAGAACACAGGCAGCAACCTCTTCGACGTCAGCCGCAGCAACATCTTCCTAGGAACATCACCAAAGGCAAGGGAAGGAAGGGCAAAAATGAACTTTTGGGATTTTATCAAGATCAAAAGCTTTTGCACAGCAAAGGAAACAGTGAACAAAACCAAAAGACAACTGACAGAATGGGAGAAGATATTTGCAAATGACATATCAGATAAAGGGCTAGTGTCCAAAATCTATAAAGAACTTAGCAAACTCAACACCCAAAGAACAAATAATCCAATCAAGAAATGGGCAGAGGACATGAACAGACATTTCTGCAAAGAAGACATCCAGATGGCCAACAGACACATGAAAAAGTGCTCCATATCACTCGGCATCAGGGAAATACAAATCAAAACCACCATGAGATATCACCTCACACCAGTCAGAATGGCTAAAATTAACAAGTCAGGAAATGACAGATGCTGGCGAGGATGCGGAGAAAGGGGAACCCTCCTACACTGTTGGTGGGAATGCAAGCTGGTGCAACCACTCTGGAAAACAGCATGGAGGCTCCTCAAAATGTTGAAAATAGAACTACCCTATGACCCTGCAATTGCACTGCTGGGTATTTGCCCTAAAGATACAAACATAGTGATCCGAAGGGGCACGTGCACCCGAATGTTTATAGCAGCAATGTCTACAATAGCCAAACTATGGAAAGAACCTAGATGTCCATCTACAGACGAATGGATAAAGAAGATGTTGTATATATACACAATGAAATACTATGCAGCCATCAAAAGAAATGAAATCTTGCCATTTGCGACGACGTGGATGGAACTAGAGGGTATCATGCTTAGCGAAATAAGTCAATCGGAGAAAGACAACTATCATATGATCTCCCTGATATGAGGGAGAGGAGATGCAACATGGGGGGTCGAGGGGGGTAGGAGAAGAGTAAATGAAACAAGATGGGATTGGGAGGGAGACAAACCATAAGTGACTCTTAATCTCACAAAACAAACTGAGGGTTGATGGGGGGAGGGGGTTGGGAGAGGGGGTGGGGTTATGGATATCGGGGAGGGTATGTGCTATGGTGAGTGTTGTGAAGTGTGTAAACCTGGCGATTCGCAGACCTGTACCCCTGGGGATAAAAATATATGTTTATAAAGCTGTAAAAAAAAAAAAAAAAAGAAAGAAAGGATGAATCCCCAAGTTTTGTAGCAACATGGACGGGACTGGAAGAGATTATGCTGAGTGAAATAAGTCAAGCAGAGAGAGTCAATTATCATATGGTTTCACTTATTTGTCGAGCATAACAAATAGCATGGAGGACAAGGGGAGATGGAGAAGAGAAGGGAGTTGAGGGAAATTGGAAGGGGAGGTGAACCATGAGAGACTATGGACTCTGAAAAACGATCTGAGAATTTTGAAGGGGTGGGGGGTGGGATGTTGGGGGCACCAGGTGGTGGGTATTGTAGAGGGCACGGATTGCATGGAGCACTGGGTGTGGTGCAAAAATAATGAATACTGTTATGCTGAAAAAAAAAAAAGTGTAATAGAGAAGATATCACAGAAGCTAGGATGACAGAGGGATTGCTGCCAACTGGAGTTGCTAGGTCTAGCTTCAAGAAACAGAAGAATGTTTTCTCATTGGCAGATATTGTCTTCATGTGCTTCTAATAAAACAGAAGCTGATGAGTCTCTGGTTTATTTCTTTGTTTCCACTCTGACATTGTTGATGTCAGCAAAAAATGTGGGTTTGTTTTTTGTTTTTCTTTTCCATTTAGCCTAGGAATGGTGGATTCTACCTGCCACACCCCTTTAAAATAATAAAATATGTCTAGAATAGGAAAAAAAAAAAAGAAACAGAAGTAAAGCTGAAAGGCCGTAATAGAGTGATAAAGTTCACAGAACAACAAAAATAATAACAACAATATAACAGCAGATTTTTTATTTCTAGGTATGCTAGGAATATACCAAGTGCTTTAAATGTATTAACAACTTTAATCACCATGGTAACCACAGGAAGGAGCTGCTATGATGAATCCCCATTTTACAGATGGGGAAACTGAGGCCTAGAAGGAGGACACACCTAGAAAGTTGTGTGAGCCAGGAAACATACCTGAGTTTTTTTAATACTACAGTTGCAGGTGGGATGAAAGTCATGAGGAAATACACAAAAATGGTAGGACATCGTTCACAAATTATTAAACGTCCAGTGTGGCTGATGAAGCACATGGTTTTCCAGGGATACAACAAAAAACAAACTTAGAAAGGTAGGTCAGGAAAAGCTTGGGGACAGCCTGAGTCTCATAATAAAGACTTTGGGTTTTATTTTATAGTCCACGGGTGGGGAGATGTCCAAATAAAGATGGCGGTCGTTGTCGGCATAGACGATAACATTGTGAGAGAGTATGTCCAGAGACAGGAAAAGTAAAGAGGTTGGGGGAAGAAGTTTGGAATGGCTCTTTGCATTTTACTTGTTATAAAATAAAATAATTCCGTAGGAAGTTTGGTCTGTTTAGCAGTCATTTGATGTTTGTTGTGGATTACTCCGTTAGATGCTCTAGTGATTTCAAGTGGGATTAATGCTGGGTAGTAGTGCCCTCATAGAGATCAGGTGAAAACTTGCTGGCTTTTCTATTTCCCATTTTATTACCAACACGACCCCTTCAGGTGATGAGAACTAAAATCTGCAGAGAGAAGATGCTGGGTATTGGTGTGTTTCTAAAGGAAATGAGTATGAAAAGTTTGATCTCAATCTGCTTCTGTGAATTCACAGTAGAAAATTATTCAGTTACCTTCAGGTAAACCAGAGGGTCCTTACAAAAATGCTCCGATCTCCTGACTTTCATGAAGACAGATTCAGGGCAGTTGCTAGCATTATAACTGTGGATCATACAGAACATCCAGGAGGCAGGGGACTACAGTGGTGCAGGCATATTGAACAAACGGACAGTGGCATCAGTATCATAGCCGCAGAGACAAGTAGAAATACAGTTTATTCCCTATATATTTATGACTACTGGCAGTCAATCTGATACTTTAACACCTACTAGTATTCCATAAATAATGCTAAAAAAATAACAATTTTACTATACACTAGGCACCGAAGTGGATGCTTTTGAACAAAGGTAATTAAAGTATGGAGAAAGAAATTTCATGTCTCATAGGAAGTTTGTGGTCTTCTGTTTCCTTGGAAGTTATCGCCCATAGCTATATATAATGGTTAATGGAAAGTATAAAGATATGAAAAGACACAAAGAAGAATAAATTTTCCCCAGCAAAAGATGATTTGGTGCTCATCTGAATTAAGAATTAAGCTAGGAATTAAAAAACTAGTATCCAATCACAGAGAAAAGTAATCTTGATTAGTACTTGGGTAGTACTCTAAAATAAAAAAGGCCAAAAACTGACCTTGTGATCGAGAGCAGTGCTTATCTGTTACCCTTCTTAAAAGGAAATATAATTCTGCTCTACCTAATACATGTACATGACCTTAAAGAAACCATGCAAAGAGATTTCCCCTGACAGAATTCAGTCACTTTTTCATTTTTCTAAAACACACTAAAATTAAAGAGCTAATTTTCCCCTTAAGGGACATGTTTAATTTTAGAAGATAATATTCAATCAGAAATTGAGGGAATTTTAACCCATTTTCCATTAATTTATTAATGTCTCAGAATGCCAAGATGATTCTTGCAGTTAATGGTTTCACAGCAGCAACCTGGCCTGATGCCTATTACAGAAATGCCGGGAAGAAATCTCAGGGAAATTGTAATCATCAGTGAGATTGCTGGGTTTGTTTTGATTAACAAGGGAAATGACCAACTTTCCTTTTTAGATGGTGTTTTGGCTGTAACCATTTTAGTTCACTTTGAACTACAGTTAAATGCTATTTTAAAGTATTTTTGTACAGAGTATTTTGCTTTGGAGTTACATCATTGAGAAAAGAAGTGGTAATTACTTCTTAAATCTTTCATGAGAAGTTGCTAAATTCAAAGACCCAGAATTTTAGAGCTGGAAGAAACTTTGAGATGATGTGGTCTAGTCTCCTGAGGTCCCAAGTGACGAACAGTGATCCAAAATACTTAAAAGACCTTTCTGATTCTATTACAATGGATAGCACCTAATATACAGTAAAATGGGCTCTTGTCCAAAAGGTAGATATTAAATTGCTAACCTGTATTACTCCTATACTGGTACCGCCACCCATCTCCTTAGTACCTAATATAACACTGAAGTCCTAGGAGTGAACTCCTGATTGATATTCTACAGTATTTTATGTTCTTACATTAGTGTTACTGAGTTATTTAAAAATGTGCATGAGTACATCTTACACTAAAATCAGACTATCCACATCACTTTAGAGACCCAGAAACTAAAAACTAACGTACTCAGGGTGGGCTTTCAACGGACATATCAGCTGCCAAGCCCGAGGAAAGAATCAGGGTGTAATCAGCATGAAGAAACAGGCCAGTAGGAAGCAGAATGGGGAGGGGCACCTGGGTGGCTCAGTGGGTTAAGCCTCTGCTTCAGCTCATGTCATGATGTCAGGGTCCTGGGATCGAGCCCCGCATTGGGCTCTTTGCTCAGCAGGGAGCCTGCTTCCCTCTCTCTCTCTGCCTGCTGCTCTGCCTACTTGTGATCTATCTCTCTCTCTCTGCCAAATAAATAAATTAAAAAAAAAAAAGGAAGCAGAAAGGGGAACCAAGAGTGGCTCAGATGAGAGGGACTGAGAGTTGGCTGTTTGAGTTAGGCTGAGCATCGCTACTACTCTGCCAAACATGTGAGATGATGAATAGTTGTAGTTTTAAGCCTTAGTTTGTGATATTTTGCTCCCTAGCACTAGTTAATACTAACACTTTGCTCATAGCACTACTAATAGTTATCGAGGACTAAAATTCAATGACAACATTGGATTTGGTAGATGAAGACGGTAGAACAAACTAGATGGAATTTTACATCCTCCTCTAGGCATCTGTATGTCTAAATCTTAGGACATTTCCAAAAAAGCATCCAAGCAGTTTCATGGAATGTTACAGCTTAAATCTACCAATTCTGGCCTTTCTTCTCCATGTCGTAGTTAGGGTCAATTGGCAATATATGTAACTACAATAGGGTTTATATACATAATGTACAAAGAACTCACATAAATTTATAATGATACAGTGGCCTAACAGAAGGAAAAAAAAAATGGATCAAAAGACTTGAACAAACACACCACGAAGGAGAATATCCAGATGGCCAATAATGTAAAGGTTCCCAACATCCTTATTCATCTGGAAATAGACATTAAAGTCACAAAGACATACCATCACACACTCTCAGAATGGTTAGAATGAAAAGGATTGACAATGCCAAGTGCTGGGGAAGATGTGAAGGAAGCAAAACAGTTGGTGCAAATGGAAAATGGGTACATCCACTTTGAAGAATTGTTTAAGACCATATACTAAAGTTGAGCATAAATGTAACTTATGGCCTAGCATTTTCACTCCTAGGGATAACCTCAGAGAAACATATATCCATGTTCACTCAAAGACTTACGCCAGAATGTTCACAGCAGCATTACTTATGAGTCTAAACTGGACAGTATCCAAATGATCCACAGGAAGGGCTAAATTGTGATCTAGTGCTACAGGAGAATACTATGATGATGATGAAAAAGAATGAATTGCTGTTACAAGTAACAGTAGGAGAGCACCTCACAAAAACACTGTTGGACAAGAGAAACCCAAGGCCAAAGAAATACACTGATTCCATTTATACACAGTTCAAAAATTAGGAAAATAATAAATTTATGGTTTAGGAAGTCAAGATGGGGTTACACTGAGGAAAGAGATGGAGTAATGATTGGGTGGAGACAGAGTGGGGTTTTTGGCAATAATAGTTATGTTCTATTTCTTGACCTGAGTGGAAAACATACGAGTGAAAAGTCAACGAGGTGTAAAAATAAGATTTCAGCACTTTCCTATTTGTGTCTTGTACTATAATACACAAGTAAAGTTAAAAACACATCTATTATAATCTAGTAATATAAAATAAAAACATACTTTTTCTAATTTAAGGTAACTCATCATCCACTCCTTTTGCATCCATAAGCATATGACAAGTGGCTCTGAGTTTGAATACTTAAAAGAACTAGATGAGGAGGAATAAGAGTGTTCTGCAAAAATTAATTTTTTAGGTAAAAATGTTATAAGGAAATCTACCTTCTATCTTAGAAAAATAACATTCTAAATAAATGGTTGTTGCCATTTGAAGATTAGACTTTTTTGTGTAGAAAACTCTTTCTGAAATTGTCTATGAAGTGGAGGTTATGCTGGTCTCCCACAAAGCATGTATGTTATAAATACTTCTAGAAGCCCTTGAAAAACTCAGTTTCCAGTACATCAAGATCATCTGGAAGAAACGGACAGAATGTACAAATAGTAGCCAATTTCCTCTTGGTACCTGTGACTCAGAAGTCGCTGGTAGAAATGTAATATCTAAATCTTGATATTCTGAAAAAATGAAATGCAA
This sequence comes from Lutra lutra, assembly GCF_902655055.1. NCBI lineage: Eukaryota > Metazoa > Chordata > Mammalia > Carnivora > Mustelidae > Lutra > Lutra lutra. The sequence continues at coordinate 94,176,009 of NC_062285.1, forward strand.
AGCATAGCCAAGATCCAGTCGTGACAACACCAATAAACCAACACTTTTGATTGCAAAAGGGTTAGTCATCTTTTCTGAAGACTCGTAATGTACAAATCGATCCCTAATAACATAGTTACTTGAAAACTACTAAGGACTATCCATACATCTGGGCAAACATATAATACATTTGGGCATTTCCAATGAAAGGATAATATTTTTCTCGGCATCCTTGGTTTTGCATGCTTAGTCCAGGTAAATAAAAGGAAAGGTTTGAAGCTGAGCAGAGAAATTGTTAAGAGGAGAGTCAGAGGCTTACAGGAACACAAGAAAACACCCACAGGCAGATTAAGAGGTTTTTGTGATTTAAAGATTCATAATGTCATTCTGCAATGTAAGAAGATATCATGAAGTAACTTCATTTTAGACCTACCCCATAAGCATTGATATTTCGCTATATTCTATACACATCCACTTAATGGTGATTAGTCATAAGAACAGCTAATCTATAGGTGATTGCATTGTTCAATCTGCCGTTATCATTAAGAGCCTCCTATGTATATCTAGAGTCTCCACGTGAGATAAAGAAATACGCAAAGAAGAAGATTCAGTCAGTGTTCCCAAGGAGTCTACAGAACCCAGAGGCACAACAGAAAAACTCTCAGGTAACTAAGGCAAGACAAAATGTAAATCCCTCACAAGTTGCCAAGAAAGTACTAGTGGGGTTCAAAAGGGAGAGAAAATGAGAGGAACTGGGTGAACTAAATCAGAGTAGGGTCAGGGAAAGAGGTGGAGTTGACTTAGGTATATTTACATAGAGAGAATATATTTTTGAAAGGTCTATGCATGGGAATAGTAAATATTAGAAACAACAGTAGAGGGCTCCTGGGTGGCTCAGTGGGTTAAGCCTCTGCCTTCGGCTCAGGTCATGATCTCAGGGTCCTGGGATTGAGCCCCACATCCGGCTCTCTGCTAGGAAGCAGGGAGCCTGCTTCCCCCTGTCTCTCTCTCTGCCTGCAGCTCTGCCTACTTGTGATCTCTGTCAAATAAATAAATAAAATCTTAAAAAAAAAACCCAACAACAGTAGAAAAATGCACAGTATTTGAGAAAACATTTTAGTACCTTTCCATCTTAGTATCAATGATAATAACTTGTTGGTTACATTTGACATCTACTAAAATGATTCTGATTACTGTTTCTTAGTAAAAAAAAATCTTACTTAAATTATACTACAGTGAGCCTTGTTTAATACGGCCAACAGGAAATCCATATTAACTGATGGCTCTCCACAGGGCTTCCCATGGAAGAAAGAGGAAAGTTATAAAATAAATAATTATTAGAGGATCTTAAAATTTTAAAAAATTCTGAATAAGCTATTTTAGTACAGATTTGGTATAATCTTCTAAACCTCTTGACTCTGCACTGATCTAAAGATTAATGTTCAGAACAATGTCCTTGAGATAACTGTGTGCTCCTCTCTCCCAAAGACTCAAGTATCTTTAATATTAAATACATTATCAGAAACATATTTTAGAAATGTTTTTAGCAAAGTTTTAAGCCAAGTAAGTGTTTTGATGAATTTTAGAAAATAAAATTATCCAGGACACATATGTCTCAAATACTCTTTTTATCAGTGACTCAGTATTGTCACAGAATAAAGCTTCAGCTGCTTCTTAATTCAGGGTAATAATGGGAGACCTGAGGTTCATTTTAGGGAAGTGGAGCATGGAAATAGTCAACTTTAATTTCCCAGAATTCAGTAACAGTTTAGTTTAGTTATGGTAAGCACTTTATATACAGTCACTCAGTCTTTCCATCAAACCATTGTAGAAGTGCTATTATCATCCCTGGTTTAGAGATAGGAAGGTTGAAGCTTGGAGAGGCTCAGTAACATGTCCAAGGTCAACAGAGAGCCAAGACCCACCCAAGTTTGTCTGACTTCAAAAGTTTGTTTGACTTAATGAAGTCATTGTTTTCAGATGTTCTTGCTTTCCGAGTATTTTATGTTACTTGGTTTCCAGTAGCAGAACTCCCAGACCCAGTTGTTTGGTAATACACTTCAACAATAATAAAGGGGGATGCTTTTCCCTACAAATATTTTAAACAAGTAGTTCATGTTTACTGAGCATATATTTTGTGTCAAATGCCGAGTCTGTGCCGAGTATGTATTGATTCTTTTGCTTCTCATAGCAACGTGTGAGTTTGGTAGTATAATTACCACCATTCTGTAAAGGAAAAATCTGTCCTCTGTGACTCAGCACTTTGCTTTGGTTCTCCATCTCTTCCACTGGATGCTCCTTCTCAACTTACTCCATAGGTTCCGCTTTACCCTTCTGACCTGTGACTTGTCACTTTTGGAGAGCCCCAGAGCTCAGTCCTCTCTTCTCTCTCTCACTTCCCTATGGTGCCTCATGGTTTTAAGATCCATCTCTGTGCTGTTGACTCAATAATTCATATCACCAGGCACCTGGGTGGTTCAGTCATTAAGTGTCTGCCTTTGGCTCAGGTCATGATACCAGGGTCCTGGAATCAGCCTTGCATCAGGGTCTCTGCTTGGTGGGAAGCCTGTTTCTCCCTCTCCCTCTCCCCCTACTTATGTTCCCTCTCTCGCTGCCTCTCTCTGTCAAATAAATAAATAAAAAATCTTTTTAAAAAATTTAATCTTTAAATCTTTAAATCTTTAAATCTTTAAATCTTTAATCTTTAAATCTTTTTAAAAAATTCATATCACCTACCCTAACCTCTGCAGTAAAATCTAGGCTTAAATACCCAACTCTACACATCACTTAGATGATAGACATCTGAAACATAACACATCCAAAATTGAACTCTTAATTTCCTTCTCACAGTCTTCCTTATCTCAATACACTTTCCTTAAGATTTTAACAGACTAACTTCACTTTGATTAATAAAATCTAGAGCTGCAACTGTTTTCCTAAATAGGTTACTGAATTCGCTGACATTTATATTCTGAGATTTGCTGAAAAAGATATCTGATTCCAAGGTTGAGATTTATGGTTGTATGCGCATGCGCGCGCACACACACACACACACACACACGCTCAGAAATAATTTGTGTACATTTAATAATGTATAAATAAATAAGATCAATATTTATATCTATGATTATAGATACACTCATCTAAGATACACTATGTCATATTTTTAATAGTATATGAGTAAATAAAAGTACTAAAAGTAAAACCAATGCAACAAGTATGTCCCACCGGCAAATGAAAAGGCACTCCACTTGGTTATTCACTGAGGCAATGTACATTAAACTTAAAGTGGGGTACCATTACACATCCATCCGAAGAGTTAGCATGAATCAGACTGAGAATACCAAGTGCTGGTGAGGTTGTGAAGGAAAGGAAACTCTCATATTAGAGAAAATATAACTCACGTTAGTGGGACTATAATGTTTAACATTAAAATATGGCCTCAAAAGGACATCTATTACTTTCATCAAGTCAACACCATCTGCTCTGGGGAAGTGCCATTTTTCTGTCTCATTCTGTTGGGGCTGTTTACCATACATTCCTGCCTCCCTTACCAAAAGAGTAAAGAGTGTATTATATCCCTGGACATAGTGATCAGTGTAATGGTCAGCATTTGCTTCAAGCTAAGTCACTAAGAATCCTCTAGGGGTGATCCAGTCTCATTTCTTTCTCTGGCTTCATCAACGTTCAAGATAATGGAGACTTGTGGCTGCTGGGGCCATCTTATCATAAGATAAGGAGAGTCGTTTCTAGGCAAGGAGACTAGAGAGACAGAAGGTCTATGACATTACTGAACTTGTATTTGAAGCTAGGATACACCATGGACTTCTGACTTCTGCAGGCAAATAAATTCCCTCCTGATGCTAGGTTATACTGGGTTTCTGTTATTTGTACTTGATGGTATCCTCGTATACTGTTGAACTACTGCTCCTCATTTTCCCAATTTAAGCCCTCAAGTTTTCTGTTGCATTTTTGACATCTATTTAGCTTTACCTAAGAGTGATAGGGAGGTAACTGAAGGGAGGCCCATGAACTTTGAGTTTTATATATTCTTTCATAAATTTATTTCTTTTGTATTTCTACATAGCTCCTAGTTCCTAGTTTCCTTTAAAAATGAATGTCTTTTTTTGTTTTAAATGCTTAATTATTGAGGACTTTAGTATCTTAATGAGCTGAATAGGGTAAATATCATTATTCTTATTTTATAGAAGGAAAACATAATACAAAGAAATGAAGTCATTGAGTCTAACTTCAAGGGAGATTGGCAAAAGTACAAAATAGGAATCGATATAATCTAATGCCTATCTCAGCACATTTTCCATTAGGATTTGATGAATATATTATGTATAAAAAGAATTGATAATCTTTAGGCCAGTACCTGACCTAGAGTCTTAAGCATTATAAAACATGTTTAATACTTATATTCAACAAAGAAAACATCAGTGTCTTTGTTACCAAAGTTCTGGTTGACTGAATACTTTCCCATTTAAAAAAATCCTTTTCTGCTCATATCCTGTTAAAAATTTGATAAAACTAATTTTTTTGGTTTATCAAATATTAAGTCTATGAATGTTAGATTTTTTTCACAAAAAACAGGGTGGTAAACTATTTTTTAATGGCAATTGACTTACAAAGAGTTTGAAATGCTAATTGGGCCTCTTAGAGTAAATAGGCTGTGTTGTATCAGAACTCATTTCATTCCTTTTGAGGAAGAAAAGTTACAAAAGTTATAAAAGAAAAAGTATTACCAAAAAAGGGAAACGTGTTTTTTGTTAGAAAAGAAAGTTTCCATTAATATCTGATGGACAATTATAAAGTATCTCATATTCTAAGGCACCATTTTTACTTCTCTTTTCTCAAACTGTCATTCTCAATCATTTGACCTTGTGGATACTTAACACTATCGTAACCCAATTAGGAGAACAGCAATGGGAAAAAGCAAGAAAGACAAACATCAGGTAAGACAATTAGAATAGAGAAACTAAGAGCAGAATATTAAAAAGAACTGGGTGGCTGGAAAGGAAAGGAGGAAGAACAGAGGATGAAATAAAGGAAGAAAAGAGGAGAGAAAAAGTTGAGAGACAGTAAGCAAGTGGGTACAAGAGAGGTGAAAAGGAGAAAAGAGAGAAAAAAGAATTTAAAAAGAAATTGAAAAGAAAAAAGGAAAAACCCAAATCAACGTTTGCTCATTTACTACATAAAGCTAACAAAACTTAGAATAATATAACAGATGTAGTATATAGATAAATACTTTTTCCAAATATAAATGTGTGCCCTTTGATATGGTAACAAGAGCTCATATGCTCAGACTTCAGTTTAAAAGTCTGATCCTGGGGACGCCTGGGTGGCTCAGTTGGTTAAGCGGCTGCCTTCGGCTCAGGTCATGGTCCCGGCGTCCTGGGATCGAGTCCCACATCGGGCTCCTTGCTCGGCGGGGAGCCTGCTTCTCCCTCTGCCTCTGCCTGTCTCTCTGTCTGCCTGTGCTCGTTCGCTCTCTCTCCCTCTGTCCCTGACAAATAAATGAATAAAATCTTAAAAAAAAAAAAAAAAAAGTCTGATCCTGAATTCTGGTGTGAAACTAGATACAGAGATCAGAACAAGTAGCCCAGATGTAGAGGTTAGTATATTTAATAATTAAATGTATGATTAGAAAAATAAAAAAAATAGGGGATATGTGATAGATCTTTCATTAAGTGATTGGGATATTAGATAACTGCTTAGAAAAAAATAATATTTAAATTCTAAGAAAAAAGTTAAGTAAAAAAAAAAACACTTCAATATGTTAAAAATGGGAAACTACTGACAAAGTTTAAAAAAAAAAACTGATAAGGATGAATGTCCTTAATATTTAGTTTACACAAACCAATAAAAATTTAAGAGCATATCCAATAGGGAGTGAATAAAGACAAAAGCATACAATAAAAAATGAAATTGGTTAGTGTTCATATGAAAAAATATTCACTTGTACTAGAAATTTTTAAGAGTAAATTAAAATATAAATGCAATTTTCACTTAACAAATCAGAGGGATTAAAAGTGATAATATCTAATATTGACAAGCTCTGGTGAGATAGGTACACTTAAAACATTGCTGGTAGTAATATAAAATAGTATAAATTTTCTGAGGACAATTTAGAATGATGTGTCAAATATTTAAATAAGAACTACATACTTTAATGAAATCAGAAATACAGACAAAGATTTGGGTAAAAGGATATTCATTCCAGTTATTTGTAATAGCACTTTATTGGGAAATGGTTATGCAAACACAGCATTTATTTTTGAGTGGGCTACGAAGTACGAATTTAACTGAGTTTTCCCCATGTGGCTAGTTGATCCAGCATCATACACTGACTAGTTCAAGCTTTCCCCACAGATGTAAGATTATACCTCTGTTTCCATATCCACAGTGGTTTGTTTGTAGGTATTCCATTCTCTTCCACTGATCTCTTTATTATCCTATAGCTAATATTACATAGACTTAACAGCATCATTTTAGAATAAGTCTTGATATTGGGTAGAACAAGTTTTTCTGCTTTCCTATTGTTTCAAAAACATTTTGGCCTCCCCCCACCTCCCTTTCTTACTCAAAGTACATTTTAGAAATAGCTTAGTAAGGTCCTCCCAAAGATCCTTTTAAGATTTTGGGTAGAATTGAATTCATGGATGCATTTGAGAGAAATGACATCTCTTAGATATTAAGACTTCCCATTCAATAATGTGACATAGGTCTTCATTGAAGTATTTTTTTAATGTATATGCCTGTATCTATATATTTATGTAACAGGCACACACAACTTTTTTATATTTATTCCTTTTTATTGCTACTATAAATGGTATCCTAAAATTTTAACTTTCTGTTTTTGGCTGATATAAAGAAATGCAACTGATTTTTGTACACTGATCTTATATTTAGCAATTTAGAGACCTCTTAATGTGTTTCCTTCCTGATGGCCCACTTTCCCCTATATTAGGGGCTATTTGAGAACTCTGAGGTGTGGAAACTGTCAAACATCATTCAGAACATGTGAACTGGGGTGAAGGCAGACAGATGGGTCACACCCTCCCCTCCTGACTCTTGCAATAATGGAACATGGAGGAATTTCCTCTGAAGTGGTGTCCATCCCCATGGGAGAGTGCTTATCTCTTCCGGGTAGAGTGCTCAGGCCCTATAAACTATTGTTTCCTTCAGTTTGGGAGCTGGTTCCTTTTAAGCTTTCAGGTTTTAGTCCACATGTCACCTTTTCACTGACCACCCTACTGGCTTCTGAACTCTCCCCTGTACTTTCCTTTATTCCCTATCACAGAATCCAGTTCATACCTTTTATAGCAGGTAATGATCACATATCATGGGTGTATGTTTGATCAAGTTCTTGTTTACTGTCTGTCCTCCCCATCTACTGCAGGCTTCATAACATGCAGGGACCAAATCTGTTTACAGTACTCCTATATTTTTGTTACCTGCCACTTAGCTCAATAAATATTGGTGGATTGAATGAATGATTAGATATATTAAACATGTGTTTGAATTTTTAATGTTAATAATATATTGTACCATCATTTAAAATATATTTTACTGTATAATTTTATTTTAACTCCATTACCTTTAACATAGGCATCGCTAGTCCCCATTTGACAAATGAGATAACAAAGGCACCGGAAAATAAGTAACATGGTCCAAATTAACAGCTAGAAATCAGTGGAGTGAAAAACAGGGCTCAAATCACCTAACTCTGAATCCCATTCGAAACTATATAACAAAAGAGAAAGAAATAGAAAAGAAGGAGGGAGAGGATATAAGAGAAGATAGATGAGGAAGGAAAGTTTACTTATTTCTGAATTTTCCATGTCAATGGCACATCATTCAGTTTATTCTGCTAAGAACTCCTTAAATCTCATACTTTAAATCTTTTTGGAAGCTTCATACCTCATTATAACATTTCAGGACAGTAGATATATTAAGACTTCCAAGCAACACTGTTCTCCATGAATCATACAGAGTGGGAAAGAAAGGAGTTTGCAGTTAGAGAGTAAGTCTCTTTTCCTCCAATACACTTCACCAGTATAAAACTTCCTGGTAAAATCCAGTCAGATAATTATGTCTGATAATTGCAAGAAGTACTTAGAACATGATTTAGTTTCAATTTCAAGTTCCAATTCATTATTTTATAACTTTTCCTGCCTTAGTTAAAATTACACAAAACTTTGGCTCTCTCGTAACATTTAAAAGCCAGATGAGAGTATCTTCCAAGTTTTACCATAGTTGTGAGGGTAGAAATAGAATTCATTTCCATTGGAAGCATTATTGAAAGAAAGAATAGTACACTACATTTTGCTAGATATGTCTCCTAAGGTGAGGGAAAGAAAAGCAAAAATAAACTATTGGGACTACATCAAAATAAAAAGGTTTCACACAGTGAAGGAAACTATCAACAAAACAAAAAGGCTACCTAGTAAATGGGAGAAGATCTGCAAATGGTACATCTGATAAAGGTTAATATCCAAAATGTATAAAGAACTTCTATAACTCAACACTGAAAAACCAAATAATCCCACTAAAAATGGGCAGAAGAACTGAATAGACATTTTTCCACAGAAGACATTCAGATACAAACAGACACATGAGACACATGAGAAGATGCTCGACATCACTAGTCACCAGTTGGTGAGGATGTGGAAGAGAAGGAACCCTCATGCACTGTGGGTGGGAATGTAAAATGGTGCTTCCGTATGGGGGGGGGTTCTTCAAACAATTAAAAATTGCAATACCCTATGTTCTAATAATTCCACTATTGGGTTTTTACCTAAAGAAGACAAAAACACTAACTTGATAAGATACATGAACCTTTATGTTTATTGCATTATTTTCAATAGCTAAGATACAGAATCAACCTAAGTGTCCACAGATAGATGAATAGATTAGGAAGGTGTATTATCTGATGCAGCCAAAAAAGGATGAGACAGTGCCAGTTGAGACAACATGGATGGACCTAGTGGGCATTCTGCTACGTGAAGTGAGTCAGACAAGGCAAATACTGTATGATTTCATTCATATGTGGAATCTTAAAAAAATCAAACGAACGAATAAACGAACAAAAGGCAGGATCAGACCTATGTAAATACAGAGAACAAACTGATGGTTACCGGAAGGGAAAAGGGTGGGGGGATGGGCAAAACGGGTGAAGGGGAGTGGGAGTTGGAGGTTTCCAGTTATGGAATGAACACGTCATGGGACTGAAAGGCGCAACAGAGGGGATATAATCAAAGGTACTGTAATAGTGCTGCATGGGGACGGATGGTAGCTACAGTTGTGGTGAGCATAGCATTACATACAAGCTTGTCAAATCACTACGTGTACACCTGAAATGAATGCTACATTGTGTCAGCTCTACTTAAAAAAAATACTACACTCAACAGTATTTGTACTTTAATCGATGATTCTCATTGATTTTAATCAATGATTCTGTATGTCTCCTTTTCTTTCTGTTCCTAAATCTAATGATAAGGTGCTTGGTAATTTCCACTGATTCTGATTAGCGAGCTTCATACTGTGAAGTTCCAAGAAGGAAAGAAATCTCCCATTTTTCCCAGTGTCTGGATAGTAAAAGACAAAGTACCAGCCCTTACATTAATAATACTATTTTTGTGATTTGGCGGGGAAAATACTTTGCTGCCAAAGGGTAATCCACACAGCAGAACTGATAGCTACGTGAAACACTCTGACGGAATGGGACCTTATTACAGAAGCTATCGACACAACAACTCTAACTCGCTGCAAAGTACCACTCACCTCTTCCTGAACCCAACAGAGAAATGACACAGTACTGACGAAATTTTTTTCCCAACCCCTCAACAATATCGAATGGTAGGAGTTGTGGTCTCCTGCCTTTATGGAATTGACTTTTGCTGTGGGAAATTAATACAAAGACAAGTATCTCCTGAGACAGCTAAGTTGTGAGTTTACTTAGGACCCCTCCCCCACGTTTATGACGTGAAAGGAAAGAGCCTTTCAAATATTCTAATCAGTAAGAAAGAGATAGCTCCGCTGCAGGAGGACAGAACAGTCCGTCCTTAATCTAGAGTGGTTTATCAGGGATGGACAATGACATGACCTAGAGCTTAGTGAGCCGCACGTCAAGACTCGGACATACCCATCACTGAGACATCATATTCTATCAGCAGTGTTGCTTCTTGTCCGCACTGTTTAAGAATACTCATGGCTTCAGCATGTGTGGTTCCGAGAAGCCGAATTCCATCCACGCTGAGCAACCTGTCGCCAGGTTTGATCGTGCCCTCTCTGCAGGGAGAACAGAGAAACAGTCTTCATTAGCGGAGCATAATGTGGTTTAGCATTAACAGTCGCTTAGCTAAAGTGGTTCTTTCACGTGTTTGGCCATCCATCCCATTTGCAATTCCTCTTAAGCATCGTTGTGACAGTAAGAGGGGAATGCTGTAACCCTGAGCAGAAAATTGCTGCAATATGCGTGTCAGGAATAAGGAAATGACTGCATATCAGTCAACCACCAAGTCACCCACACTTAACTCTTGGGGCACAAAAGTACGAGATGCACAGTTTTCTTCCCTTTTCTAGGTTTTTGCCAAAATATCCAAAATTGATTTACTAGAGCCTGGCTTTGGAAAACTAGGTAATTGCTACTAAAAAGTAGCAATTACCTAGTTTTCCAAAGCCAGGTGAGCAGAAAAGACTGCTGATTCCATTCAGTTTATTACCGGTGAACCCAAGTGGGACAGGGAGCACTGGTGAAAAATTTCCCTAGTCTATAAATTTCCCTATTGATTTATCAGGCCATTTTGGCAATCATTAAATTGACTCAGTCTCATATTCCCTATGAGAGAGGGAAATACTGTTCTTTCTGCTGTGGCCACAGACACTCAGGTACTGGAAAAAGATTCCTCAGATATTAGGGTATACCACTAAAATACAGCCCAGGAGCCTCCCAGATCATAACCTCCCTGTCTCAGGGAGGGTCATGGAGATGAGAAAACCAAATGGGGGAAATGCAAGTTTAAGATTTGAAAGGATAAAAATCTCTTAAATATCTTTCACCTAGATAACGCTCTTAAGAATTTTGACTTTAAATTTTTATCTTAAATTTTTAGATTCCATTTCATCCCAAATTAAATTGGTTATACGTTGCTCACAAACTAGTGGCCTGCTTCGGATGTTTTGGTCAACCCCAACCTAAATGTTAATAAGGAATGGAAATGTTATTTACTTCCAGAAAAATCATTGACAAGAGAAAACAATATCTCTGTAGTCTCTTATTTTATATTAAGCACAAACTTTTTATAAAAGTAAGCTAACAGCATGAGTTTTGAAGGAAAAGAAACCTGAATTCCTATCCTGGCTCTTCCGTGGATAAGCTAGCTGCCAAGTCACTGAAGCATACCGTACCTCAATTTTGTCACCTGTAAGTGTGGATAAAAAATACTTCATTTCGTAGGCAGCTGCGAGGATGAAATAAAATAATGTCTGTCAAGCACTTAGTACACTTCCTGGCACATGGTTAAGTGCTCAAAAAATAGTACATATCATTACTGTTTCTATTGCATAAGAGAAGGTTTAAAAACTGTATCCTCGTTTGAAACATAGTGCAAAGTCTGGGGTAACCAGGGGATTTTTTTCCCAACCCCTCAACAATATCGAATGGTAGGAGTTGTGGTCTCCTGCCTTTATGGAATTGACTTTTGCTGTGGGAAATTAATAGAAAGACAAGTATCTCCTGAGACAGCTAAGTTGTGAGTTTACTTAGGACCCCTCCCCCACGTTTATGACGTGAAAGGAAAGAGCCTTTCAAATATTCTAATCAGTAAGAAAGAGATAGCTCTAGACACTGACAACCTCCTTCCCTCTTACTAAAAGTCACTTTCAGAGGCGCCTGGATGGCTCAGTCGGTTAAGCGGCTGCCTTCTGCTCAGGTCATGATCTCAGGGTCCTGGGATAGAGACCTACATTGGGCTCCCTGCTCAGTGGGGAGTCTGCTTCTCCCTCCACCCCTCTCCCCAGCTAGTACTCTCTCTCTCTCAAATAAATAAGTAAAATCTTTAAAAAAAAAGTCCTTTCCATTCTGACATAGATAATCATCATCAAAAGGTAATAATAGTCATAAGAATGTGGATAATAGTAACAACCAAAATGCCACCACTCATCTTTTCAGGTTAGGAGATTAGCAATTGGGGATGATGCATGTAAAGTGCTTGCTGAAAAAAACCAGCCACCTTTTATTAAGTATCTACTGCATGATAGGTCCCCTGCAAGGCACTAAGCAGTGTTTGATAAAACTCTGAAGACCTTAAGGGGCGCCTGGGTGGCTCAATCGTTAAGAGTCTGCCTTCGGCTCAGGTCATGATCCCAGGGTCCTGGGATTGAGCCCCGCGTCAAGCTCCCTGCTCAGCGGGAAGCCTGCTTCTCCCTCTCCCACTCCCACTGCTTGTGTTCCCTCTCTCGCTGTGCCTCTATCAAATAAAATAAAATCTTGAAAAAAAACAACCTGAAGACCTTAAAAGATAGGTATTGGTGTCTACATTTTACAGTGGAGGAAACTGAGCTCAGAACCATTAAGTCACTTGCCAGACACATAGGGTAATTAAGGGTCGAGTCTGGAGTCGAACCTTCTTTCTTCTGATTCCACAGCCCGAACAATTTCAGCTTTCACATTCCAACATATTTGCTTGCCCCAGCTTTGTGTAATCTATCTGGACAGCGACACAGAGACACAAAGTTTACCTGTCAGCAGGTCCTCCAGGACGAACACATGTTATTACAACTGGACGAGATTTATTTCTATCGTCATGTGCTCCTCCTAGCCAAAAAAAAAAAAAGGAAAGAAAGAAAGAAATACAGCTTAACAATGTTTTTATTAAAAACAATCACTTACGAAATGCCAGCATGGAACTAACGTACATTTTTGTTGCTGTGCAGAGTGAAACATGGAAATTTTTTCCAAAAATCTTCTTCATTTTATATAGAATGTGCTTTTGAAGTCACAATGTCTCCGCCTCTCAATAAATATATGGCTGGATTCAGGGCTGATACAGAAAATATTTAACAACTAGGGTCATAAAAGCACGAACTACTGGCAAGTACTAGTCTAACGAGAACAACCAGTTATGAGCAAAGTACAGGTGGCCATCCCTGGGGCCAATGAACCTGGGCTATGACACAGGTGAGTAGGTCTACAACCTGACACAAGGGAAGCAAAAACTGAAGAGGGAAAAAGTATATAAGTACTTAAAGCAAGAAAGAAAAAAATTCAAGAGGCTGAAGTCTGTTCCATTAAAGTTGGGCTGTTCAAAAAATTGGGGGCAAATTTGACAGACTATTTCAAAACAACTGCAATGCTTATATGGAGATTTTAGCTCTGGATAAGGACAATTTCTGCTCAAGAATTCTTGGAAACAGAGAAACTTCAAGATGGAAGGTAATTTATTATAAATTCTCTTCTACATCCAGGACACCTTTGTAAAACTTCCATACTCTGGGCTCCCCCAGCCTTTCCTTGAGACCCCCCCAGACAGCTACTTATTAGATTTGAGGAGCCCATTTTACATTTGGACACATTGTGGTGTTGGAAGCTTCTTTCTAATTATTCATCTGATACCTTCTTCCTTCAGCTTTCATCTCCTGGTCCTTGTTCTATTATTTATAGCAGTGACACAAAAATGAATGCTCTCTACTCTAAGAAACATTTTCTGAAAGTAGAAAACAGTGATCATACACCTGTAAAGTCTCATCTTCTTTAGGCTGGACATCTCCACTTTCTTAACTATTCTGCATCTGACCTGGTTTCTTTATACATTACCATCCTGGCTGCCCACCTGGGGGTCCCTAGTTTGCCAGTATCTGAAAAGTATGAATATTAACCATCGAATATTCCATCCCTAATGTCTGCCTGGTAGAACAGACTGGCATTTCCCAAACTTGGAACAGGTAGAGAGGTCAACTTAAAGAATCTAGCCTCAACGAAAAATCAAAAGGCATTCACTGCTCCTGATGAACGCAAATGCTTCCTTTCTGCTCACTTCTACTACAAATGATTTATTGGTCTGGCTGAATGATACGAGCTCCATTTCAGTATCTCATTCTTTCCCTCAGTTTGATGGCTTCTTTCAAAGTTCCTCTTTACTTACAATAGGAAATTCACAACTTCCTCAGAAAAGCATTTTTAAAATGCAAATCATGACAATAAATTACAGCATATGCTTACCCACATTTATATAAATACTATTATGTAATTTCTCTTTGGCAAGGTGATCATAAAAAGATAGATCTGTTTTCTCCTGAAGGGATGCTGATTTAGAAAAGGATGGGGGGCCCAAGATAGTACAAGACTTCCCATAATTTTGATCTGGTCTACCTTTAAATCCCTAAGAGTGAATGCATGGCAAAGGGTGAGATAGCTCTAAATTTCGTGATATGTGGTATTTTATCAGTATTTGAAATAACAACCAAATTTAGCTTATGATTCTCCTAGTTCTAGACATTTGGAGCTGCAAAGCAAAACAGAGACCACTCAGAGACCAGTAGTATTCTCAATTCTAGCTGCATGTTAGTATCACTCGTCTGGAATGCTTTTTAAAAATAACCATGCTGTATGATCTCCCTGATATGAGGAAGCAGAGATGCAACGTGGGGGGTTTGGGGGATAGGAAAAGAATAAATGAAACAAGATGGGATTGGGAGGGAGACAAACAATAAGAGACTCTTAATGTCACAAAACAAACTGAGGTTGGCCAGGGGGAGGAGGGTAGGGAGAGGGGTGTGGGGTTATGGACATTGGGGAGGGTATGTGCTATGGTGAGTGCTGTGAAGTGTGTAAACCTGGCGATTCACAGACCTGTACCCCTGGGGCTAATAATACATTATATGTTTATAAAAAATTAAAAAATAAATGTCCATGCTGGGCCCACAATGCAGACCAAATCTGAATATTGGGCTCCATGTATTAGGTGAGTAGACCCTATCTGCAATTTTCTAGCTGAGAATGACTGATAAAGTTTCTTTGCCCAAAGTGAAAAGGAACTTAGTGGCAGAGTGCTTTCCCTATTATTCCAAGCCATCTTCCTTAGCTTGGTGGCAAGGGCATTAACTCAAATTTAACTCTGCAAATTTCAGACCAGACATCGTTTTTCATTCTATAGGTGAAAGGTTCTATTGTTTGGGGAGTCAAGGTTTTAGAACCTCTCACAAATAGCATTAGAAATGCAATTCCATTCATCAGATAAAAGCCCGCTTTATTGTTCCAACACCCATTCTAACTGGTGAAGAAGAAATTCACCAATACGGAATGAAGGTCCTGCATCTGTGATACTGTCCTCCTGATACTGTCCTCTTCCTTCCTGAAAGTCCTGGTGTTCTCACTGAAATAAGTTTAGCTCAAAATCCATCGATGCCATGATGTCTTCTCTGCCTTGATAACATCAACCCACAGTACTTTCTCATTCTGCACCTCTTTTTGGGATGAATCAGGATTCTGAAGGGAGGGGTGAGGGCCACCTTTTGAGCACGGGCCACCTTTTGAGCACGGACAACCCTTCAGGTGGGCCTCAAACTACTCTAAAAATATAAATGCTTCCTTTGATTCTCCTGAAAAATTGTACAAAATTCCACAAACTTTTACATTCAACTGATGTACTAAGGGAGTGTTTAAAGCTTACAAAAACGTGGTTTTCATAAACTAATACTGATTCATTGTTACAAAGGTTTTAAAATCAGTGTAACACTAAGAAGTCTATGTCCACACAAATCTAGGTCACATCCAAGTATTTATTCTCTTATTTATTAAGCACCTATGGTGTACCAGATTCTAGGCTCATCCTAGAAAATGCTTATTCTTCATGCATGTACAGATACTTGAAATTCTTGCAAATGGTGGGATGGGCGTTTTGTTGACATTATATTGTCGATTGTCTTGAGGTGGTTATAGATTTCAAATGCTTCCATTCTTTTTTTGTTCCTAATGATAAATTACTGTTGCTTTAGCTCTTTCATTAGCAGTTTGATTTGTTATTGATTAACCATATAGCAACTAGTAATGAATATTTGCACCAGCAGTATTTTTTACTGCAGCTTTTCAATAATTAGGGTTGTAGGCATGTAGTTCAAGTGTGTCATTCTATCATACCTATATTGCAAAAACAGATTTGTATCTACCACCCTCTGAGCCAAAATTACTTATATACTGACTTTTTATTATATTCTTCTAGTTCCTTTGCACGGCAGTGTGGGAATGGTTAAAGGTAAATGATGAAGGTACAACGCTCCATCTAAAAATAGGAGCTGGTCAGAAAAAGGTAATAATTGCTGGTCTAAATCACTCGGTGAGTTCCACATTTTCCATTTTCTCTATCATTCACTTGGGTACTTTATCAACTTATGTCTTAAATTCACTGGATTATAATTCCCTGCAGATAGGGAGCTGTCTTATGACTCCCTAGTACTCGGCCCTCTGCTGACATGCTGACATGCTGACAAGTCCTTAATAAATATATGATTGATTTGCTAGATAACTGGCATGGAATGGAATCTAATGTTTAAAGCTTAGTTATTTAAGACAAGTGTATATAAGTGAACACATTTCTTTTATTCCTTGATGCATGTATGTTTATTAAGATGCTTAGTTAATTTTAACTAATGTTTTAATAATTTGGATAAAAATTTGACCTGGTGAAATATAAAATACAATAGGTAAAGACAAAAAAAATCAAGAAATGTGAAATGTTAAAAAAATTCCTTGATGCCTACATAGTTCCCTATTGAAATTTATTGTCACACTAGCAATTACAAGATGTTTATCTGCAGTTTTTAAGGTAGAAACTGCTAATAAGAAAAATAAAATATTGAAAGCCAGAATTACAGCTCAGAATTGATGATTTTATAGACAAGTTGGAGTCACTTGAAATCTTTATTATTAATGTCATTCCATAATAAAGTAAGGTAAGCTGATGCACATAGGTTCTTAGGGATTAGATTATCTTCAATCCATTTTTAGAAAGCTACAATAACAAAATGTATTTCAGGAGAAAATAAAGTTGCTTAATCCTAGTGTATTAAATCAAATCAAGCCATATTCATCAACATTTTTGACTCAAAGGTAAAAAAAGTATAAAGGGAAGGCAAAACACATGTTGAAAAGTGGTTAAATCAGTAGGATGAATGAATTGACAAGATTTACAAATGGTGAATTCTTGCTCTGTATTAATGGGCTGAAAACAAATCTAGGTCATTTGGATTCTTTGATTCCCACTCATTGTTTTATTTTTTAAAATAATGGTGCCAATATTATAAGGTGACTTTATGCCTTAGAAACATGTGTTGTTGTTGTTTGGATGACTTTCTAGTTCACTGCTAATATTTCATTGACAAATCCTCCAAGAATATCAGATGATTCATATTTTCCAGTCACCACCTACCTCGTATTACAAAACCAAAGGTATTGCCTTCTTTATGTAATGTGACCTCCACCGTTCGGAAAATAACACTTGATCCTTGAACAGCTGAATGCCAGGAAGAGAGAGAGAAATGTAAGTCTTAAGTCATACGAACACACCCATTTTTTTGATGTGGCATAAGACACTACAGATCCCGTTGCAAATTATTTTTATTATGAGTAATCAAGGGGCAACAATTTCTTTTCAAAGACAATGTTAGAAAAAATACTTGGAATGTCACACGAATACCATAAAATAGTCTGCACAAGTGATTTAGGCTTAGGCCCAAGTGGAGTCAAATTCATGGGTACTTATTTCCGTCTTATGTAGCCAGCTTGTAGGTAGAACATATAATAATCACATTGTTAAAACTCATATAACAAGAGAGACGATCTTCATATACTCAGTAGAATTATTTCCCCTTCATAAAATTTAAAACCAATTTTGATTTTTGTAAAACTTGAAATAATGTATTTATATTTATTTTTGCAGCTAATACAGGAAGAAAAAGTGCTACTCTCAAATTATCATTAACAGATGATGCTGATGCAGGTAGATTTCCTGACATGATGGATGCATAGCAATTAACAAGGGTAACCCAAATCAAACTTGGAGGGCAACAAAAAATTCTTTAGTATGTTCAGAATATTACTGCTGTCTAATAAAATAAAGATTAACTTAATTTTATTTAATACCATCAGGCATATGTTGTGTTTGTCTGCTTATTGCTTCTATTTCACAAAATAAAATTGCATGATCAAGTTGATATATCTAATTAATAATTTATACAGTATACATGTGTAACACAGGGTATAAGTTGCAGGAAGGTATAGTAACTAAATTCTTCTGTGAGATTGTTTTCAGGAAAGTGGTGAGTATTTCTGGTTATATAGTACACCACTGCTGAATTAATAAAAAACAAATTTCTACAAATGAATATTTCATCATTATGGATACAGGGATGTTTTTATTCAGAAAGACAAAAGAATCTGCAAATAGTAGAATTTGATGGTCTTGGAACCTAATCTTGAATTTGTATAATGATAACTAATTATCTGATGCTGTGTTTATTATCAATGGCACACTTTTTACATTGTTGTTAGATCTTGAGAAGTTTATTACATGAAACTACCAACAAAAGGGGAGCCTGGGTGGCTTAGTCAGTTAGGTCTCCAACTCTTGGTTTCAGCTCAGATCATGATCTCATGGGTCGTGGGAGTGAGCCCCATGCTGGGTTGGGCGCTCAGCCTGGAACCTCCTTGAGGGTCTCTCCCTCTGCCTCCCCCCACCACCATGTGTGTGCTCTCTCTCTCTCTCAAATAAATAAACCTTTAAAAAATAAAATATCCACTAGAAATATATGGATAGACTAGATATAGGTATAGAGTCTATACATAGAATTTAATTGCATCTTTTTTTTTTAATTTTAGTTGAAAGTTTGCAAAGAGTGCTGACTTTTTTTTTTTTTTAAGATTTTATTCATCCATTTGACAGAGAGAGAGAGAGATCACAAGTAGGTAGAGAGGCAGACAGAGAGAGGAGGAAGCAGGCTCACTGCCGAGCAGAGAGCCCAATGCGGGGCTTGATCCCAAGACCCTGAGATCATGACCTGAGCCGAAGGCAGAGGCTTAACCCACTGAGCCACCCAGGCGCCCCTTAATTGCATCTTTTAAAAGAACATTTCTTACCATTTACAGATTTTAATTTAGCATTAATTAGAACTATTTTTAATTATCAGAAATTCTGAATCCTCAAAGGAATAAACATGATTATGAAAAGTACACAGTTAAATTCACAAAACTGCACACAACGGGCTGGGATATAAGTACAACATGAATCTGGATCTGCTGAAAAACAACATAAACCTACAGCTGAACAAATGTTTTGGTATACTGCTGATTTAATTAAATGTCATATTC
Source organism: Lutra lutra (assembly GCF_902655055.1). NCBI lineage: Eukaryota > Metazoa > Chordata > Mammalia > Carnivora > Mustelidae > Lutra > Lutra lutra. The sequence continues at coordinate 94,195,357 of NC_062285.1, forward strand.
TTGCTATCAGGGGAATTTTAGTTCATTTTAATCAGCTAGGAACAGTACACTCAAATAGCTGAAACTGTTGAGGTACAGTTTTAATTAAATGAAAAAAAAAGTGAGTTCAAACCAAATGTTTTCTTATTTCCATGACCCAATAAGCCACTTGAAGTATTTGGTTAAAAACATGATCTTTTTGTTCTACTGGAACAAATAGAAAGGAAAGGAAAAGATATGGGGAGAAATAATTAATGAGCATCTACTGTGTGCCAGAGAATCTGCAGAATGGTTTACAAATATTATTTCATTTAATCATTAAATCAACTTTCAATTATATACCACCAAATTTTAATTCTGGACCACCTGTCCTTGTTGGCTGGGTGTCTGTTCTGGGAATGAAAGACACCATAATTTTAATTTTGCTTGAGCTAAATCTTGCTGATCACAAAATCTTACAATCAAATCTAGAGTCAATAGAAAGACTTTTAGGATTATCTACAGCTATAGATTATCCACACTCTTGCTGTTCATCATTTACAAAACTAAATGTGAATGTTGATTATATTTTGATATACTTAATGAAATAGATTTGGTTTTCATAATTTTTGTTTGCATGACTAGATCCTGGTGACTGGGTTTGCATATTCAGTAGCTGGACACCCTATATTGCCCTGTGAATTGTATTCATTACTTCACATTTGCATATGTGGACATATGGACATATCGATATGATCTAAGTAAGGGGCTTCCCCAAAGAATGAAATCCAGTACACAAAAGGGTTAGATTGAAATGAATTTTGCCATGCAAAAATTGTTGTATTGTTGTCCCTTGTTTCCATCTGTGAAATTGTATTATTTCACTATGGCAGATAAGATTTTTCTAAATTATATACTACTCCCCGCCTCCTCAACCTCTACCTCAACAGCAGAATAGAAGTTGGATACTTTCCCTCCTCATTATCTCACTGCGCTGGCCTTCTGTGCGACTTGCTTTGGGCAATAGGATGTTAAGAGATGTAAAAAAAGGTTGAGAAGGTGCTCAGGTAGCTGGGCTTGTCCTGTTTTTCCTTCACCATTGTCATAGGTGGAGGAAGAGCTTTCCCTGGGTAGCTTCTGCTTCCTCACACTGAATTCCAGGATGAACTACATGGAGGGGACCTGAGACAGCTTCCCCAGCTCCCCATCATCATCTTCATCATTGTTATCATCAATTACCTGTCTCTCTTAGAACTGGAATTGAGAAGTAAGGAGGCTATCTCAGGGACATGTTTTTTTGTTTGTTTGTTTTAAAGACTTTTTTTTTTAATTTTTTTGACACAGAGAGACACAGTGAAAGAGGGAACACAAGCAGGGGGAGTGGGAGAGGGAGAACTAGGCTCCCCGCTGAGCAGGAAGCCCGATGCAGGGCTCGATCCCAGGACCCTGGGATCGTGACCTGAGCTGAAGACAGACACTTAACGAGTGAGCCACCCAGACGCCCCTCAGGGACATGTTTGAACACATTTATTTGAATTAAAGAAGTCCCTTTTCTGAGAGAAAGCTAGTCTGATTTAGCTGATGGTGTAACAGTGAGGACTGCCTTTGCCAATCAGATGCCGTGGCGGATGTTTTCCATAAAATAAATGAAGCAAATAGGTAGCACCAAGGTCTGACTGGAAACACCATTTAAAGACATATAAACATTATGCCAGAAACTACATCCTCTCCAATTATTTAAGCTCATGATAAGGAATGTTAGGTGCCAACTAAAAAAATGAATGACAATTATGTAATATTTCAAAATCCTCTAAGGGGTTATGTCACCGTAAAATATGAAGACACTGCTCCAGACCAAGTTTAATACATAAATACCTAAGATATGGATTGGTAATAGCCTCTCTAAATACAAAACACCACATAATTTTTAAGTCGAAAAGAACTTTGGAGCTCATGTAGGTCCACCATTCCTTTTCATAAAGAATCTGAATCTTAAAACAGGTAAGTGGTTTGCACAAGGTCCAACTTCCATTTCTTCTCTGTCAGATCACATACATGCAGACACATGCACATGCGTATCCTTCCTCCACCTCCTTCTGGACTCTGGGGGTGGCTGAGCCTCAAATTGCAGTGATTCCTGGGAGAGCTTCCAGTCTCGGCCTCGGGCGGCTTATCTCCCGGCAATCAGCTCTCTCCCCACGTCCTCCCAGCAGCGGCCTGCTCCTGCGAGCTGTCTGAGCTCAGCGAAGGGGCTGCTTCTTAATCCCTTCAACCTCCCTGAACTCAAAGATCTTATTAATTTATCCAAATATAAAAGAGACAGAGATAATCCGCAGAGGATACATCTCTTCCATCTGATTTCTATCATCGTATTCACACTTTTGTTTTTTTAAAATATCTTTTCCCCTTTTCCCATCAGCTTTAATGCAATGAGGAAGGAAAAGCTGGTATCATCACCAAGTTATGATAGTTTTGAATCCCTGCATATGTCTGATCCCTACTCTCTCCTCTTTAACTTTACTAAAGCTGTATTTATTCAGGATGTCACCTTGCTTTTGGAAAATTATAACACCCTTTGGGCTTATAGCCTCTTACCTATTCTCCATTTGGCTCCCTAAAATGATAATTCTAAAAACACAAATATGATGATGATGATCCTTGGCTTTCAAAGCCGTTAAAGGCTCCTTATCGCCCACCTGATAGTATCCAAGCTCTACCAATATGGTTTCCAAGGCCCTCCACCATTTTGTTCCTATTTATCTTGCTGGTCTTTGCTTTCCCTTTGTGCTTCAGCAACTCTAGTGTGTTGTTCTGTGTTCTTACTTCCTTGCTGTACCCTCCGCCTAAAATGTTCCTTTTCTTGGTGGACCTGCAGAACCTCCTTCAAATCCTCTGAAACCCCTAGTTCTAGATAACTCCTAAATCGGCAAATCTCTATTCCTGGCCTTACCCCTGGACAGCTATTCTAAGAGTTCTTTTTAGGAAGAGGTTGTGTTTTATTGATATTTATATCCCCAGTGGAATAAAAATGGTTAATCAAAGAGCATTAGCTCTAGATATCTGGATTCTCTTAACTCCTTGGTGATGGTCTGAGATAGTGATTTCAAAACAAATGGAGTCTTTTGAAGTTCAAGAAAACAGTGCTTTAGTGTAATCATGGCTAATCATGGTAATGATGGCTGATAGGCACTATGGCTTGCTAAGTGCATGGTGATGATCTAAATACATGATAACAGCCTTGAATTCCTATCAAAATCCTACATTTACTATAGTCATTTTACAGATGAGAAACCTAAGGCTAGGAGAACTTAAATAACAAAGCTAGAAAGGGGAAAACTGACATTTAATCAGTGACACAGTCTAAGCTCTCAATGCTCGATTCTACTGCTTATTCTTGCTGAAGATGAAAAATGGTATAGCAAGGTTTCTGAACACAGACTTCAGTGGATTTTGTTATAAAAACACCATTGCATTTTCGGTGTTGGATTTTATGTTAAGAATAAAAACTCATGATTGGTCATATATACTCAATCCTCGAGTGCTCTCATCTGGTCCCAAAGCTTCAAATACCTTCTATGTTCCCATTACTCGAAATATACATTTCCAGCTCAGATCTTTCTTCCAAACTCCAACCCCAACTCCAGTTCTTTTCTTGACATTGCCTTTTTGCACGTCAAATAGACACTTCCACGGTAACATTTCAAACAATGAACTTCTGATCTTTTCCTCACAAATCAGCTCTGCCCACATTCTTGCCCACCCACCCCCCATTAATGGCAACCCCACCTTCTAGTTGCTCAGGGTTAAAATTTCAGGTGGTCCTTGACTACTCTCTTTCTACACAACCCACGTCAAATCTATCCAGAAATCCTGTTGGCTCTACCTTCAAAGTGATCAAGTATGTACCTGCTTTTTCCCTACCTCTGCCTCCGTCTCTCACCTGGACCACTGTTAACAGCCCCCCAACTGGCCTCCCAGGGTCTCCCCATTGCCACTGCAGTGTCTTCTCAACACAGCAGCCAGAGGAAACCTTTGAAAATAGACATCAGACCGGGTCCCTCCTTTGCCCCAAATCATACAATGCCTTCCCCTAACACTCAGAGCAAAACTTAAGGTCCTAACCCTAACCCTAACCCTAACCCAACCCCAATATATTTCTGCCTTGGATCTCAGCCCTGGCTGTTCCTCTTTCTGCAGTCCTCTTCCCCCAGAAATGCACACAGCTACGTTTCTCACCTCCTTCGAGTCATTGGCTAGTGTCTCTCTCTCAGTGACGCTGTTCCTAACCAACCCATTCAAAATGGCAATCTTACCCCTCTCCCAGCACTCCCAATCCTTCTCCTGACTCTGTAGTGCTGATCATACTATCTTGTTTCCTTCCTATTGTGATCCTGTTTTGTTATCTGTCCTCCTCCATCAGAATGTACAGAGCGGTGGCTGCACTGTAGCAAATGCTCAAGAAGACGCTGCTGAACAAATGAGCTATTATCAGTTATTAATATTCAACTTGAGTTCTCACCGGGAGAGAAAAGCAAAGAGCTTTCTTAGGGTAGGGTTCGTATTAATAACATTAACAGAGAAGGTGCTAGAATAGCCCAGCTCAAATGCAGGACGGCAGTAACACAGAGCATATATATATATATATATCACTGTGAATAAACATATGGATTTTGGAGTCAGGGAGCCTGGGTTCACATCATGACTTGGCTGCCTATATATTTGGGAAAGATACTTTACTTAAGCCTCAGTAAAATGAGAATAATAATAATAACAATGCCTGTCTTGTAGTGCTGATTGATTTGTGTATTTGTTATTATTTTTTATGTACTTATTATTTATTTATTTATTATATTATTTATTACTATTTTTATGGCATCAGGCACTGTTCTCATTGCTTTATGAACACTAACTCACTTAATCCTCATGACAGATCTATTGGTAGGAACAAGTATTATGCCCATTACCCAGATATGGGAGCTGTGACACAGAAAGCTTAAGTAACTTTCTCAAAGGCATGCAGTTAGTTAAAAGTGAAGCTGGGGTTTGAGCCTGGCTATTAGACCCCAAAGTGCAGCTCTGCTATCCTGACTCCCCTTATGATGAGGATTAAGTGTATCCGTGCAAGTCAGGTTTCTTATCATGCTGGAGATTTAGTAAGTTCTGAAAATGTGTGGTTCTATTACTATTATTGTTACTTGATAATAATGAGTTTTGAATCTATTTTCATGGTTCAGAAATTAACATAACTATAGAAGAACCAACATAAAACACACCAAACATGCTTTTCCTAACCCTGGTCACTAAGCACAAAGCCTGGATGGAAATGAATGCACAGAACTTATAAATATGTTGACTGTTCATGAAAGCACCTTAAATGGCAAATATGATGCACACAGATCACCTTAATGGAACACAAATCCTACATAATTTTATTGTTATCCGTGCTCTTTTTAATTCTTCTGGAGCGGGCTATATGTTTATCAATTCAAATAATTTCTAAATACCAAGAAACCCTGCTCTGTCATTCCTGTACTGAGACAATGTTGGCCAAAGGAGGGGGGCGGGATGGAGAACCCATTGTTTTAGGCAAAAACGTGGCCCAGCTGTTCTGACCCGGAGTTGCGATTACTTACAGACTGGCGGCAGCTCATACTCAACTTCAAGAACCACTCTTTCGCCAACGTTCTTCAGCAAGCTGATGATCTCATCATGGCGGAATTTGGCCAGGTTGATCCCATTCACTGCTTTGATGTAGTCCCCTACATCCAGCTGGTCACTTCTGCAATATAGGGAATGTCGCTTCAGCGGACCCGTCCTCTCTACGGGCCTATGTTTTCCACGTTCCCTTCGTGAAAATGCACCCAATCCCCAAGGCCCGTGTGGCCGGAGCCCCTGCCTTCTAGGGAGCCCCTGCCTTCTAGGGTGCGGCTGTCCCCTCTCCCTGCCCCCAGCCCCGGGAGTAGGAGTACAGCTAAAGGTGGATGAGAGATTCAGCGATCCCCCCCCCGCTGACCGGGATACTTTGAAAGCCCTCTACAGCATCTGCTGTGGTCTCTAATTATTTCCTAACCCATTGCGTCTTTTATTTTTAAAGCGCACCATGACACAAAATAAAGAGGTTTCTGATTGCTGTTTGGTTGCTCTGCCTGTAAAGAGTTGGTTCTCTAGGAACAGAGTATCCAGATCCTGGCATACCAGGGATAAAAGGGACTTCTTCTTCCTTTTTATCTCTATCATTTTGCTGCTAGCCTCCCAGACAGACATTTCCTAGCTCTCAAGATCTTCCCTGGGAGTTTGCTGAGGGCTAAGGAAAGGGTCAGCTTCTTTTGCTACTTATTGCTTACGGCAAGATAAAAAAAAAAGAAAGAAAGAAAGAAAGAAAGAAAGAAAGAAAGAAAGAAAGAAAGAAAGAAAGAAAGAGAGAGAACAAATTACAATGAAAGCATTGGGTTTCAGTACTGCTCTTGCCTCTCCCCAGCACCATAATAGGACTGTGGCTAATTTAGGGGTTTTAGGCAGACTTTATTTCTAAGGCAAGAACAGGCAGTGAGACCAAAGACAGTCCTTACAATCTGCATCACGAATGAGGACCTTCAGTGATACTCTGTCCCCAAACAGAAACACCCAAATGCATTTATTTTATATAAGTCCAGCTCTAACCATTCCTCTTTGGCGCGCTCTCCTAATCTGCTCCCGCCTGCGGTCCCTCCATGCTGTCCCTCCTCCCTCGGGTTTACTCACTCTCACTGGACAACTTAGCCACCTAATGCTCCGTGACAATGCTCACCCTGTCGCTTTTTACTATCATGCAATGCTGTTATGGTTGCCATGCTTTTCACGCTTTTTACACCTATCTCCTCTAGTAAATTATAAGCCCCCCTAGGGTAGGGATCTTATCTGTTATTATTTTAGTTTACTACTTGGAAAAAGGTAATGCCTTCAACAATGAATAGCTGGGCACTGATCACGTGACCGGCACAGCACCACCTTTAATTATGGCATCAATACAACTGAAGATGACATTTTTCCTTTCTATTTACTCTCGCTTCCAGGCTATGTAGGAAAAAGTTCTGGAGATGTACGGAGCCCTAGCATCACAGATGGGCCATGACTGTTATAAAATAAAGGAGGCCATGGGGGCACAAAGAAGGCTCTCTCCTCCTGAGAAAAGGAGATTAAGGTGGTGATTAAGGTGATTAAGGTGATTAAGATGAAGCTCATATATTGTACAACCAAGCTGATCATCCAAAGTAATCACCATTCTCAATGATACTTTATAAAGCAAGAACTCTAAAACTTAATTTGTGATTTCGTGGACAAGACTATCAGTGCCCAGGATTTAAGACCCATGAACCTCACTTATAATGAAACCTGATTGTCCCCTCTACAGTACTTGGTGACTCTGTCTATAAAGCGAGCCCTCTTGTACCCAGCTAGCAAGACATTCTGCCTTTGGCCATGACTAGGCCAATGTGCCGTTCATCAGAACAAGGACACCGTGAGACGTCTTCATCTAAGCTTTCTATCCTTTTGGAAGTTGTGTCTTTGTCTTGATGAAAGGGAAGGTCTCACAGGTAGAAAAGCAGAGATGATATGGGACAAGGGGAACTGTCACTCAGACTCTTGGAGCTGGCCTCCCTCCTCCTCTAGGCATACCACATCCCTCCATGCCAGGCTCCCGAGTGCCCATTATATGGCTCATCTGTCCCGTTTCTGTGATCGGAGTGTCTCAATCCCACAGCAGCCCGTCTGCTGTTCAGTGGCACGTTTGGGGATGACAGCCACACAGGCTTTTTTAAAATGAAAGTCTTCTGCGGGCCTGGTGGCTCCCCGGTGGCTTGGTACAGGCTTCTGAAAACATGCCCCAGTACGCTTCTGCCCGGCAGACGGCAGCTGTCATATTTATTTATTAGTGACCTTTTCTGATGGAGCCTCAATTTTCGCATTAATCACCCCCCTGTGTTCCTTTTCCTACACCCCTCTGAGATGCATTACCTAGCAGCAATTCCTCCTTGCCGCAGGTTCGAGACTCTGGGCTTGCCATCCTTGTCAACTCCGCCCGATACCGTCAGCCCGAGGGTGGTGCCCTCCTTCTTCATCAGCTCAACCACGGTGGAGCCTTTGAATTCCTCTGTGAAAAGAAGAGCATTTGTCTTATTAAATGGCAGTCGAATCACGAGATACTGTTGCGCCTGGTGAAGGGACTCCTTCCCATAAACTCTCCCTGCTTTTTCTTTTACAAGAAAAGATCTGCAGCCTCTTTTCCACCGCAATTTGCGGAGTATCTCAGAAAGACGTCCATGCAGGTTAAGCGGAGGAGATATTCCACTAGAGGTTATTAAAATGGGTACCAGTGGGGTAGTTCCATCTAGGCTCAAAATAAAGAGGCCGGCATGGATTATATGCAAATGACAATATCTGCCCTTTGTTTTCTGTCGTGCTCAAGCGACTTTCTCGGGTTTCTCTCCTTGCAACTCCAGCGAGAAGAACTGAGAGTTGCAAGATAAGGGCCTAGAACAGAGTTTTAAGTAATGATAGAACAAGAATGATTTTAAATAATAATATATATTATGCAGCAGCAAACTCCAAGCTCTCGGTGCGATTCGGCTGAATACAGCAATGGACACAAGAGAAGAGAGCTGTCTATAGGTTCAAGAAAAATATTCCTTTGAGAGGCAGGGCAGAAGGTCATGGTGGGGAGGGAGGGAAAAAAATGAAACAAGATGGGACCAGGGAGGGAGACAAACCATAAGAGACTCTTAATCTCAGGAAACAAACTGAGGGTTGCTGGGGGGAGGGAGAGGAGGGATAGGGTGGTTGGGTAGTGGATACTGGGAGGGTATGTGCTATGGTGAGTGCTGTGAATTGTGTGAGACTGATGATTCACAGACCTGTACCCCTGGGGCAAATATAACATTATATATTAATTTTAAAAAAAGATAAAAAAAAGAAAAATATTCCTGACTCTCTTGTTTCTCGTCTTTCGGGAAACAAAGTATAATGGCTTCAGGTAACAACTCATATCACTTTGTACAGGACGTGTCACAGTATGGTAAGGCAGGGTTGGTCCTCAGAATCCCCAGGTAACTGCCATAAATCCCTCATTCTACACTTTCAAGTTTAAGATCTCACAGATCTTGTCCACACAATGTCTCTACACGAAGAGGGGACCCAAATCTTCTGATTTTAGGCACAACAGAAAGTGAGAGAACTTTGAGCATATCCTTTCTTTCAGAAGTAAAAATGGGTAGTCAACCTTGACCTACCCAGAGGTTAATTATGATAAACGCTGTATTCAAGTTCTCTGTTACATTATTCCCCGCTCTGGGTACACACTTTCTGGAGGGATGGGGAAATTCAAGTTGCCCAGTTCCTCCTGAATCACATTACGAATTTTAGGAGTTATGATCTTCTAGGACATCAAAGACACTCATATTAAAATGCAAGAATGGGGGGCGCCTGGGTGGCTCAGTGGGTTAAAGCCTCTGCCTTTGGCTCAGGTCATGATCTCAGGGTCCTGGGATCGAGCCCCACATCAGGCTCTTTTCTGCTTACCCCCCTCCTCCCTGCACACACACCCCCCCCACCTGCCTCTCTGCCTCCTTGTGATCTCTGTTTGTCAAATAAATAAATAAAATCTTTTTAAAAAAATGCAAGAATGGACTTTCTTCTTTGAAATTAAGAAACCCAAAAGGTTACTGGTACACCTCTTCTCCTTCCTTAATTACACATAACAGAGTTAATTATTTCAAAAATCTACAGGAATGCTTACCATAAAGTTTTTAAATTGTTGCTGCTGGTATACTACCTCACTAGCCAATGAAAAAACTCAAATCATGTTTGGGAGGGAAATTTTCACTCATCTGACCTAGTAAGGAGAACAGAGTATTCCAGGAGGGAAGGCGAGGGGCCAGGCCACTGATTTCCTCACCAACGTACTGAGTCACATTCCAGGCAAGGCTTTCAAGATTGTCAGGTCCTGTGACCTTAGCAACCTAGAACACTCACTGTTTCATGATAGACTCACGGCCCTGCATATGTGAGTGGTACTGCTTTTTAAAGTAGAAGCCAAGGAAGAGTCTATGAGTGTGAATGATATCAGCTTCATTCTCTACATTTTGTATGAGAGACCAAACCATAATTGAAATTCAAGGATCAAAATTCTTGTCATGTGTATACAAGCACAGGGCCTTTTCCATCATTTACCAGAAGCGTTTGAAACAAAATTTCATCACTGTATGCATTTAACCTGTATCCCCTCAAATCAGAATAAAACAGCCCCTCTCCTCCCATAAAAACATAAATAAGCTCAGAGCCTAACTTAACAACCAGGCCCTATAAGTCCTTCTTGGCAGGAGGCTAGGTATACATTATGTTCAAAATTAGGTTAAATAGTTAAAGTAATGAGAATGACATAGCAGATGATGACTAGACACAATATAGAGGCATAATGTGCTCAATGATTTTGCCCAACAGAAGAATTCTTTGCATTTTCTTTAAATATGTAGATTGATCCTGTATATTTTACTCTGATAACTGGTATGGGAGAAATAAGTTTTAACTAACAGGACCTTTATTCCTACTCAGGTTTTCAAGAACATGTTTCCTGCCTAAAATGGGATACCTACACAGGTGCAGACTTATGGGATGTGGACAATGCAGTTTTCTCCAGAAGGGACCCAGGTCCTTACCAGGCTTCTGGCTGAATCCTGGAAATCTAGAAAAAGCTTAATTCCTTTAGTTTAATTTGTTCTTGTTAAAATATAAATCTATCTGGCTTCTTTTTAAACTGGTAATAGTCAATTACCTTCTTATTTTAAAATCTTTCCAAACTTTCCCCAAGTGCTAGTTTTAGTAACTTGAAAGAGAAAATATTGACGCGCCAGTTAATTGAGTAATTTGTGCATTCATGGATTTGAGCATTTACTGAGTGCCTACTATGAGCCAGACAATGAAACTCAAGAGATGAAAAAGTCACAGATGCTTGCAGCCTAATCACAGAGGCAAATGAGTCCCAGACCACCATGTCAGAGTGTGTTCTGGGGCAAGGTGGCCACATGAGAGACGGGCTTGGCTACGATGTAAAGGGAAGAGCGGCTGTTCCCAATGCTGCATCTATTTCACAATTTTGTCTCCTGTCTAATCTGTCTGTATTTATCGACCAGGATAAACTGAGCAGAACAGACTAAAGGAGGAATCTAAATTAGGCAAAACTCAGGAGTAAAGAGAGAATATTGTTGCAAGAAAATGTGCTGAATCATGTGAATGTTAACTGCCAGTAAGCATATCTAGACCCCAAAGGACTGACTAAATCTTCTGCGGGTGTTTCGAAGGAACAGGAGAAAAGCAGCAACTGGGAGAGGGAGGAACATGCTTCTGGAGTTTACTTCCTGCTAATCTGCACTCTCCATAAGATGAATTGATCATGTTATGTATTTTTTGGTGTTTCATGTTTGCATAATGATCTAATGGCAAAGAGAAATGATGACAGATGCATTCAGTTGCATGAGTTCATGTACATAGCAAAGCTTACTGAACAAAACTCTGCAGCGAAACACTGGAACTTAGGCCAGTCAATATGTAGTGACAATTTCTTTCTTTGTAATTTAAATTGTAAACATCCCTTCCCAAATTAAGAGGACCACGTAGAGAAGACTGTAGCTTCCCCAATTTAGCAAGCAGCACAGGGAACAGATGATGCCCAACTGGCAAGGAATGAGATGGTTCTGGATTAGACGTTTTCCTTCATCACCATATTTAATTATCTTAGCAAAGAAATTGCAGGTTTACATCTGTATCTGTACTCACTCAACATAGCCAACAAGAATCACACCAATAGGGGCACCTGGGTGGCTCAGTGGGTTAAGCCTCTGCCTTCGGCTCAGGTCATGATCCCAGGGTCCTGGGATCAAGCCCCGCATCAGTCTCTCTGCTCAGCAGGGAGCCTGCTTCCTCCCTCTCTCTCTCTCTCTCTGCCTCTCTGCCTACTTGTGATTTCTGTCTGTCAAATAAATAAATAAAATCTTAAAAAAAAAAAAAGAATCACACCGATAGAATGGGATTTAGTTGTTTGCTGTTTCCCTTGGATTTGTAATTCAATCCTCTTGATTACTGAACTCCAGAAAGCTTTAAGGAAAGTAATAGTGAGGCCTGGTGAGAGCAAGAGAATTACAAAAAGTTCTTGCAAACAAGGAAGTTCAATAACATAGATAGTTACAAAATTAATATGCAGGAAACCATGTCCTTTACATAAACAAATAGATGGTTAGAAGTTATCATAGAAGGGAAAAAAAAAGCCATTTACAATTGCAAAAAAAAAAAAAAAATCCCAGGAAAAAATTTAATGAAAAGGTACAAGATTTACATGAAGACAACATCAAAAACATTTCTGAGGAACAGAAGATGAGAACAAATGTAAACGCACTGCATTGATTCATTCAATAAGAAAATGAGCACTTACTACATGCCATGCATCATTCTAGGCTTTGGAGATATAAAACTGAACACAACCGAGAAAACCCTTGACATCTAGGAATTAATATTCTAGTAGGTAGCATAATCTAACATCAAAAATACGTCAATTCTCTTTAATCTCTGAAGTTCATAATATCAATAAAAATGCCAATAAGATATTTTGGACCCAAGATATATTTAATATTATTGCAAAAATGGGACATGCATCCTTGCAAAGATTCTGCAAATAATTGTTGTCCCAAAGTAGAACTGTTTAATGTTGCTATGAAAGAATATAGAGAGCCTGTCCATGATGCCAACTGAATGAGGTACTGGAGTCATGACTATGACTATGACTATGACTATGAGGGAGGTTATGCTATTAATTATAGATACCAGATACTCTGGAAGCATGAGCCTGGAGTGGGAAGGTTGGCAAAACCTCTGTGTATGCCTTGCAGATGTTGGTCAGAGTCTGGACCTTCTAGGCTTTACCAAAGGAGAGAAGCAGAAAGAAAGAAAGGAAGGAAGGAAGGAAGAGAGGGAGGGAGGGAGGAAGGAAGGGAGGGAGAAAGAAAGAAAGAAAGAAAGGGAGGAAGGAAGGAGGGAGAGAGGGAGGGAGGAAGAAAGAAAGAGAGAGGAAGGAGGGAGGGAGAAAAGAAAAAAGAAAAGAAGTAGCATAGACATAGGGCATTCAGGACCCATCATCAGACCATCCTAGTGTTTTGTAATACTGATTTGCATAAAAGAAAGGTATGGTATAAGAATCATATTCTGTTTCATAAAACTCTTTGGCATCTGGACATTCTGGCTTCATGGCTTATTTTAAAAAATATAATTGGTGGGTATTACGGAGGGCACGTATTGCATGGAGCAATGGGTGCGGTGCATAAACAATGAATTCTGGAACACTGAAATTTTAAAAAGAAATAAAAATTTAAAAAATATATACTATTAGTTTACTGTGGGAGAAAAAAATCTGCAAACACAAATTATGTGAAATGTGATATTAAAAAAAAAAAGTCAAGAAAGGGCTGTCATGGTGCAACCTGCGAGGACCCTTATCAGGCTGGGCAAGTAGCGCTCTGGATGGCTCCTTGGAAGAGTGATCCCTGAGTTTTCTCGACGAGAGCCTCAGTTCAGCAAATGGAGAAGGGAAGGTGCTAGAGGCACAGGAACAGTAAATGATAGGTGATTACATGGGTTCTGGGAAGAGGATATCCGTCAGTTCAATTTGCACTTTGTCCATCAGGCTGTGTGTTAGAATCACCTGGGGAGCTTTTCAAATACCAATGCCTGGGCCAAACCCAGAACAAACCACCAGAGTACCCCCTGATGGTAATTTTTTAAATTAAACTTTAAAATTTGAGATAACTGTAGATGCTCATGGAGTTCTAGGAAATATTGTAGAGATCCTGTATACCCTCTGTCTTGTTTTTGCTTGCGGTAACATCATGTGAAACTGTAATACAATATCGCAAGCAGGATATTGACATGATGCTGTCAAGATACAATATAACAAGTTCCCACATCCACTTCTCTCCTCCCTGGACACCTTCCTTAACCCTAGGCAAACCCTAACCCATTCTCTGTGCTCATAACTTTGTCATTTTAAGACTGTTAAATAAATTGCATCATACAGTTTGAAACCTTTGTGGTTGACTTTTTACATTCTGTACAATCTTCTATACTGTAACAATAGTTTGTTCCTTTTTATTGCTGAGTAGTAGTCCATGGCATAGATATACCACTGTCTGCTTAACCATTTACCTGTTGAAAGATGTGTAGGTTGTTTGTTGCTTGGGATTGTTATGAATAAAGCTACTGTAAACATTCATGCACTGGTTTTTGTGTGAACCATAATAATTCATTTCTCTGGAATAAATGTCCAGGAGTACAACTGCTGGGTCATATGGTAGTTCTATATTTCCTTTTCTTTTTTTGATTATTTAATTTTATTATATTAGTCATCACACAGTACTTCATCGGTTTTTGATGTAGTAGTGTTCCATGATTCATTATTTGCGTATAACACCCAGTGCTCATTGCAATACGTGCCCTCCTTAATACCCATCACTGGGCTCACCCATCTCTCCATGCCCCCCTCTGAAATCTTCAGTTTGTTTCCTGGAGTCTATAGTCTCTCATGGTTCATCTCCCCCCCTGATTCCCTCCCCTCATACTTACTTTTCTACTAAATTGCTAAATTGTTTTTCAAGATAGCCATACCATTTTATATCCCCACCAGCAGTGTATGAATGATTTAGTTCTTCTACATCCTGTCCACTACTTGATATTAGCCATACTGATAAGTGTGTCAGTAATATCTAATTATGGTTTTAATTTTTGTGTAATTTGAGGCATTTCCCTAATGGAAGGGAAATAGAAATAGAGGGGAATACTGAGTGCCTATGAGCCAGACAATGAAACTCAAAGATGAAAAAGTCACAGATGCCAGCAGCCTAGTCAGAGAGGCAAATGAGTCCTAGACCACCATTTGTGGTCTGTGTGTGTATTTATTTGCCATCTGCATATCTGACAGATGACGTATCTTGCCATCTGACATTTCTTTGGTGAAATGTCTCTTTATGTCCTTTGCCTATTTTCTTTAGATCACTTGCTTTTTTACTATTGAGCTTTGAGAATTGTTATATATTTGAGGTAATAATCCCTTGTTGATGATGAGATTTGCAAATATTTTCTCCCAGTCTGTAGGTTTTCTTTTCACTCTTTTAACAAGGTCTTCTGTAGAGCAAATATTTTTAATTTTGAGGAAGTGTAATTAGTCAATTTTTCCTTTTATGGGTCATGTTCTTGTCAATTCTAAGAACTCTTCACCAAGCCTCAGATCTTGAAAATTTTCTCCTTTCTTCTATAGTTTCTAAAATTTCTATAATAATATTATAACATACTATAACCATAATATTATAGAACTATCCATTTTGAGCTAAATTTTATTTAAAGTGTGAGACTCAGTAAAAAATTCATGTATTTTTTGAGGGGAAAGTTCTATAGATGACCAATTGCTCCAATACCATTTGTTGAATAAGCTATCTTTCCTCCATTAAATTGCTTTTGCACCTTTTCAAAAATCAATTATTTTAAATACCATTACTAAGTACTTCTGATTCTTTCAATTTATATGTATTATTTTATTATTTTTTTCCAAGTTGCCAGTAAGTGGTTAGGATACAATATATACTGTGTTTGTCAATTTCCAGATTCTTCATTCTTTATTTTGTTCCATTGATGTATTTATCCCTCCACAGATACCACACAGTCCTTATTAATGTATCTATAAAACGAGTCTTGAAATTGGATAGGCTGATTCCTCCCTCTTTACTGTTCCTTTAAAAAATTATTTCAATTATTTCTTTGCCTTTCCATATAAATTTTAGAATAGTATTGTCTATATCTACAAAAACTTTGCCTGGGATTTTTATAGGATCTGCATTAAGACTGTATGCCAGTTTAGAAAGAATAGACATCTTTACTATGTTGAATCTTCAAATCTATGAATCTGTTATGTCTCTCCAGTTACACAGACCTTCTTTGATTCATTCATCGGCATAGCGTAATTTTCATCATATAAGTTCTATACACGGTTTATTAGTTTTACACCTGAATATTTCATTTTGGGGGTAACAACTGAAAATGGTATTATGTTATTAATTTTGATGTACATATATTCATTGCTAGTATATACATGTATAATTGATTTTTGTATATTAATTTTGTATCTTGTGGTCTTACTGAACTCACTTAATACTTCAAGGAGGTTTTTGTTTGTTTGTTTGTTTTGGCTTTCTTAGGGTTTTCTATGTAGACCATCATGTTCTCTGCAAAAAAGGATAGTTTTATTTGTTTCCAATCAGAATGCCTTTTATTTTTCCTTTCTAGCATAAAGCCTAAGTTAGAAATCCCAGAACAATGTTGAATGAGTGGTAAGAGTAGATATCCTTGCCTTCTTTCCTGTTTTAGGGGAAAGGCATCAGGTGCTTCATCATTAAGTATTATGTTAGCTGTAGGTTTTTGTAGATACTCTTCATCAAGCTGAGGAAGTTCCCCTCTATTTCTATTTTTCTGAGAATTTTTATCATGATGAGTATGAATATTGTCAATTTTTTCACCTTGATTAGTTGTGGATCATGTGATTTTTCTTCTTTAAAGTGATAATGTAGTGGCTTACACTGATTTTCTAATATTAAACCAATCTTGCAAACCAGAAATCAATCCTACTCATTCATTATATATAATTCTTTTTATACATTGATGGATTCTATTGCTAATATTTTGGTAAGGATTTTCTTTGTATCTATATTCATGAGGAATATAGTATGTAGTTTCTTTTTGTGCTATCTTTGGTTTTGGTATCAGGGTAATAATACGAGTTTCATAATATGAATTGGAGAATACATTCCTTCCTTTTCTATTTTCTGAAGAGATTATATAGAATTGGTGTTTATTCTTTTTAAACATTTGGTGTAATTTTTCAATGAAGCCACTTGAATCTGAACTTTTTTTTCTTTTGCAGGTTTTAGATTACAAATTCAATCTCCTTAATAGTTATAGGACTATTTATATTAACTATGTCACATTGTGGTGAGTTGTGGTACATTGTGCTTTTCAAGGAATTGGTCCATTTCAATTATGAAAATCCTTGCAGGTGGGGGAACTGGGCACAGGTATTTTTTTTTAAAGCTCTCCAGGTGATTCTGACATGGAGTCAAGTTTGAGAGATACTGATTTAGAGATTGGTGCCATGAGGAAAGATGGGTAGAAAACAGACTGGGAAGCAAACAAAGAAATTGCTCAGATTTAAGTTTTAGGAAAGGTAAGCCTGTTATTAGGTAAAGTAGTGGACTTGGTAATGATGGCATGAAGTGTTAAGGAGAAAGGTATTAGATTTGGGTCAAGGAGAACCATTAAAAGCCACTGCAATAAAATAAAATGTAAGTTAGACTTTGTTGTGACAACAAATAAAAAAATGAACAATTGCTCAACCACAACAGAAGTTTATTCTGCTCATATATAAGCCTAAGGTGGATGTTCCTGATCAGCACCCAGTTCCTCTCCACATAATGGTTCAGGAATCTACGCTTTGTTCCATTTTTACGACTGTCATCTTCCAGGACTCTGGTTTCCAAGTTATGAACTAAGATGCCTCAAGGTTCCCTAGTGAACTCACAGGACCACCGTAGACTATTTTAAATTTTTGAGGAACATAGAGCCATTCTTGATATCTGTTGGACACAATACCACCTATTATCTTGAAGTAGTTTTGCTCAACATTGGATAATACTGCATTGCTTTTGTTGATGTCCTACCTTTCCAAAGTTAGGTTTTGAGTTTTATAAGAAGGGAGCTCCATGTGAAAATCAATGTAGAACAGGAAATAAAGCTGTTAATGTTTGATCTGAAAGTCTGAGAAGTTGTGCAGTGCCCAGCAAACAAATATATACCATTCTAAGTACTTCTGATTCTTTCAGTTTGTATGTATTATTTTTTTTTCAAATTGCTAGTAAGTGGTTAGGATAATATGTACTATGTTGTTTGGACTTAGCTACTTAATAAATGGAACTATTGATATTTCATTTGACCTGGAGCTCCTGTAAAAAAAAATTAATTACTGAGACATTAAGGGCTCTACAACTGAGAAAGTTTGGAAACTTCTGCTCTAGGACTTTAACCTGTCTTCATGCACCTGCGGCAAGGGGAAAAAGAACTTTTTTAAAAGCCACACTGGTCTGCTTCTGTTCACATTCCAGTGGCAAGAACTCATTCCATGTCCACACCTAACCATAAGGGAGGCTAAGAATTGGAATGTAGACAGATGCCAAAGCAATAAAGGTAGGCTGGGTTTTTAGGGACAGGAAGGAAACATATGAAAGACTGAAATCCATCAACAGCTATATGGATGGTATGGATTCCAGATATATTGAGGAAGAACTGCCCAGAGTCAGAGACAAATCACTATGTGGGGAGTGAGGAACTATGATGGGCTAGAGGACCTCAAGGATTCAAACTCATTTGATTGGGGAATATTGATGTGTATCACTAAGAAAGGGAATCTGGAAAATGAGAGGAAGTTTCTGTGGCTGTGTCTCATTGGAGAGGGGACAGTCACATGATCTAATACCATATACAGAGAAGGAAAATGTGACTTAAATATCAGGGGAAAAACCTAGTGCTAGGATAGTTTTTGTCATACCTTAAACAAAGTGAGTGGTCTATAAGACCCTCACCCTACAGCTGTTAAAAAAAAAAAAAAAAAAAAAAAAAAGAAAGTACATTTTAAAAGCAACCTCCATAGGCCCATTCAGCCAAATAAGCATTGGTGAAACTCTTTACTTCTTGAAGTTCCATTAACTACACAGATTTTACAAGAAGATATCATAACCAGTGAAATGGAAATACTACTGATGAATACTCTATGTCGTAAGTCACAAATTTCCCAACACTAGTGATAAGGATAGTGTTTCCTTTCCCCTCCCCCACATCTCCAGTGCCTAGAATGGTGCCTGGCATATTAGTAGGTATTCCTGGTAACTGCTGAATGAGCGAGCACATCAGTTCCAACAGAGGGAATTATGACTAGGCAATGAGCATTGGCTTGCAGCGAACAGAATTATTGTTGGATGGTGCGGAAGCAAAAATGATAAAGGAGCAGAATTTAAACAGCAGAAGACATGGTTATTTCCCTAAGCTTACTTGGTAGATCATCATCATCATTTTTATTTTTACCATTTCTTTAGTGAGGGGGATTGAGGCCCACACCAGAATACCATAGCTATATCTGTGTATTACTTTTGGAGAGAATATTACTGTTCACACTACAGTTTTATCTATATATTACTTTTAGTGGTGCCACTAGGAAGTTTATCCCCCTCAGGAAATAAGCAGATGCTTTTTCCAATACTCATTCCAAGTTCCTCCTAACAACCCCTGGTTCAGCAAAGCTGCTGGGATCAAAGCTGGGTCTCTGTGATGAATGGCTGTATTTTCAGTCTCAGTCCTTGCCGCCCAGACTTGCAGAGAAAGGTCTTCTGGCGCTGTCTACCTCTGTGTAGTGACATGAAGGATGGACCTGAATTTCTCTCATCCCCTGGGAATCTGAGCATAAGTTAGACGAGTGGCAGGGATGTACAGCACATAAATATTACCCAGCACAAATATTCATGTGAAACAAAATTATGATTGGTATTTATCTTACACAGTGATAGGGATGGCTGGATTAATATCCATATGTTTCTTAGGGCACCTCAAGAGAAAAAGAATATATAAATATGCAGGACCGAATATAAAAACCTGAGCCTCCTGAAAGTACATGATAAATAGATTGGGATTTAAAAATAGATAAAGCTGAGATGTGGATTCCACTGTAACTGATTCAGATACAATATGTCTCCTAAAGCATTGGGAAAAGGTGTCACCAATCTTTAAATATGGCAAAACTAGAATTCTTTCAGTTCCCACTTTTTCAAAATCAATGATTTAATTGTCAAAATTTGGTGTTAAAATTTCCCAGTGTCACAACTTATTAACACATTATTTAATTTTTCTGGGTCTTAGTTTCCTTATCTCTAAAATAGTGGTAATAAGAGTACCTACTCTTAGGGTGTTGTGAAAACTAAGTGATAAAATTCTTGTAAGGAACTTATTAAGTGACCTTATTATATGCGGCACATGGTATAATATATATTTATTATATTAATATGTATTAATTATTATTGTATTTATTATAGCACCTGCTACATGCTGCACATTAAGTGTTCAAAATATATGTTAGTCGTAGTATTATTATTATCACTAGGACCTTAAATTCCAGGTGTGCAGATGACCAATCTTCTACTGTTTCTGATTGTTATGAATAGAAGACAAAACAATGAGCAGTGGCATTTCACCATTTGTAGAGTCATATATTCCTTTGAGAATCAAATGAAAGCCATGGGCTCCCTCTCCAGAGAAATTTTGTATACAATTTCAGGGGAATTCATGGGCACTGTTGACCACATCCCTGTACTCAAGAAATCATAAGGCTCTTGAGTCACATCAGATTTGAGCAATGTGAAAATCAAAGAACACCAGCTGCTAGGATGATATTTTCTAATTTGTGCACATAATCAGGTAGGGGTCATGAAACAGCAAATAACACCCAAACCTACCATTCATATGTTCCTATGTAGTCATTTAACAATCAAAAGGAAACCATATCCATGATAGAAGAAACAGGAAGTGACTCACCTCAGTGAAACTTCCCCACTTCCTGAGCAGAATGGCCTGTGCGGTGCGCATGTATATCTGAGAATCCATAAGGACCAGCCAAAGGCACTGTGCAGAGAATCCAGTGATTGCGCTTGTCTTAAGAGCCCCAGGCAATTGTCCTTTGGGAGAACTCTCCCTCTGTGACTTTTTACTTGCGGCTGGTTTTAACCACATTTTCCAAGTTGTTGACACAATCGAAAACTGGATTCTACAAGTGAATCTTAAAGAATTGGCACAGCTAATTTTGAAATTATTTGGATCTTCCGTGGTCTCCTAGAGAAGTTAACTGTTTTCTTACAGGTACTTGTGGACCATATCGGTTCAAAAATATTTTTGAGCTCTAGCATTTCAAAGACCAATAATCACTGCCCTTACCCTTTACAGCTCACATTCTACATGTCTAAGGGACAGACGTCTAGGCTAATAAATTCAGTTAAGTGTGTTTGGTCCACAGCATGGCCCGGGAGCCTGAAGAATCACAGTTCAACCTGTGGTCCTGGGAAAACCTCCTGCAGCCTATAGATGTGCAGTTAGAGATTTAAGTTCATCCTTAAGTTCTTAGGTGATATCTATTAAGATATAAAAAGATATAAAAAGCCAGAGCTACTGTGTAGGGCTCGATTAGAATGATCAGATGGTCTGGTCTGGGAGTCCAGTTGAACTAAAGGGAGGAGAGATAGGTCTTGTTCAGCTGAGGGTGAGAAGAGAGAAGCACTCTGGAAGGGAAGGAAGACATTGAGACAGACAGATGTCAGGTTAAGCTAGTCATCAGGGGGTTAAACAGCTTAGCTAGTTCCCAGGAGGAGGGCTAACTGCTGCTGAGGCACTGTTGCTTCTTCAAAGATAACTGGAAGGACACTGCTTGGGGTCTTACTCTGTGTGAGAAGGAAATGGGTGGATGATGAACTTCAACGAGAAATCAGACTTCTTAAATAATCAGGGCAAAGTGGACTGAGAGCTATGCTTGCTCCCATGGCTTCCTCCTTCCCGGGATACCTCAGTACCCAGGAGTCCAGCATGAGGTAGACAGCCTGACTGAATAGAGAAGTTAAAATGAGGAAATATTCTGACACCTTTTAAGATGATCCATCCTTTTAGAGCAATTAATACTTTTCAAAATGTTCTCACATCCACGATCGTATTTAACCTTTTGAACAACTCTGTGAAGAGAGTAACCCTCCCATTTTACAGATTAGGAAACTGAGATTTGAAAATTAGTTTGCTGTGCAGAACTTTGTAGCTGTTTCAGCACATGAAACTTGCATCCTCGTATAACTGAAAGCCATAAATGTTTAGACTCACCATCAATTAATGGTGAAACAACGGTCATAGAATGTAAAGAAATGCTATTGAGAAAGGGGCTGAAAAATAAGGCCCTCCAGGTAGAGTCCAAGCCACCAGAGTAACAGTAAGCTAGTGAACTAGTCCCTCTCACGTTGTGACAGATGTCATAGGTATTTATTTGACTTTGTCTTGTTTTACGAGACTTGATCTGTTTCAAATAAAGGAACAGATGAAGAACTAATAGTGCACTCACTGCAGACAAACAAGAGGCAAGGCATCAAGGGAGCCCTGTTGGCTCTCCACGGAGAAGCCAGGCAGCAGGGCTGTAGTGAATTTGAGTTTTATTGGAACCCTCTGGAGACCTCACTGGAATTTAGAACAGGGGGAGGCTGCGCTGCCCCCATCAAGGACAGCTCCCACATCCTACCTTTGACTTCCTCTACCCCGATAAGGACAGGAGACTTCTCTCCTAGTCCCTCTCCTGGTCCGACTCTTTTCTTTGGCTCCACATGGGAAACAACTATATTCTCATCCCAAAGAAAAGGTTTCCCATTAGGGTGAGCATCAGGGAATGAACAGACAAGCTGGAGTCATTACTGCTTCCTCTCTGTATTAGTACCTCCATCACCGTAGGGAACCCGAACTTACCCAACTATCTTGCAGCTTCACTCTGAATATGAAACATTTTAGTTCTTTCTGTTCCTCCCTGTCTCCCTCCCTCCATCTTTCCATTGAATAGTTACTGATAATTTGCTAAATGCTGGGCACTTTGCTATTTAGCAGTAAACAAGACAGACTCAGCCCCTGCCCTCAAAGAATTTATATCCTAGTAAGAAATATAGATCCTAAACAATTAAAAGTCATAACAAATATGATTAGTAATAATTAGTGAAACAAAGGGTAAGGATTCTAAGTCCAGGGCTAACTAGGAAACAACTGCTTGAAAAATATTCACAAGTGGTTCATTATGTTCACATGGTCAAATGGTTTTATAAAATTTGAAAAACATATTTTGGAGTTCTTTTTCTTAAAGAGTTGCCCCCACAACCCAATTCCAAAAGCTTCAGGTACCACAAAACCTAGATCTTCCTCTGGTAACACCACTTTACATCTGAATAGAGCTTTAAGAGTTGCCTCATACAGTAACATGCATTTTCTCATTTGATTCTCATGGAAACCCAGTATCTAAGGATGAAAACATTGAAGCTGTCCAAGGTTAGATGACTTCCTAAGAACACCATATCAAGCAACTCATTTGCTAGAACTTAAAACCAGGTGCTCTAATCCTAAATTCAACCTTCTTTCTACTGTATCATTTTGCTTCACTCAGGCTCTCTTGGCTTGACAAGTTGCCCAAGTGACACTTCACCAAGTGGTCCATATACACCATGGAGTATTATGCCTCCATCAGAAAGGATGAATACCCAACTTTCTTATCAACATGGATGGAACTGGAAGAGATGATACTGAGTGAAATAAGTCAAGCAGAGAGAGTCAATTATCATATGGTTTCACTTATTTCTGGAGCATAAGAAATAACATGGAGGGGGGCACCTGGGTGGCTCAGTGGGTTAAAGCCTCTGCCTTCGACTCAGATCATTGTCCCAGGGTCCTGAGATTGAGCCCCACATCGAGCTCTCTGCTTGGTGGGGAGCCTGCTTCCTCCTTTCTCTCTGCCTGCCTCTGCCTACTTGTGATCTCTGTCAAATAAAAAAAAAAAGAAAGAAAAAAGAAAAGAAATAACATGGAGGACATGGGGAGATGGAGAGGAGAAGGGAATTGAGGGAAATTGGAGGGGGAGATGAACCATGAAAGACAATGGACTCTGAAAAACAATCTGAGGGTTTTGAAGGGGTGGGGGGTGGGAAGTTGAGTGAGCCTGGTGGTGGGTATTATGGAGGGCACATATTGCATGGAGCACTGGGTGTGGTGCATGAACAATGAATTCTGGTACACTGAAAAGAAATTTAAAAAAATAAAAATTTTTTTAAAAAGTCCCAAATTCTAATAAAAAAATTCCAAGACTATTTTTCTTTTTCTTCTTGAATGTAAGTATGAAACATTAAAACAAATTGTGGTTCAAACAGATTGTGAAAGTCACTTTCACACAACAGATAAAGGAATATTTACTGATTTGTATTAAGTGAGCGACCTGCCAAATCCTCATTTGGAAGGCCACCCCAGTTCCAGTAAATAACACCTTTGTGTTGAATTTCATGAAACATATGCCTTGCTGAGTATCTAAAGAAACGGCTTACTCTTTTTTTTTATTGTTTTAATTTTTGTTCAACTCAGTGATATATATACACATATGAACATATTTTTCTCCTATCTGAAATCTGGATACACATTTCCTAGAAGAAAATCACCACTCTCGTTTTCTTCCCCACTACATACTCTCCCTTAACAGATTCATCATGCGGTCTGAATACAATACCCGCCTACTTTATCAAGTATGAACAGAGCAAAGGACAGTTTCTTTTTAAAAGCACAATGCCCTACCAACGCCTTTAAAATCCATTAAAGAAATATCTCACCAAGCCCAGGAGAGCATTACAATAATTGCTTCTCTCACCCAGGTGAAAAAGGACATATCTGTCAACGAAAGAAGTGTAGAAGCAATTAACACCTCAACACTCTCCTAGGAAATTGCTTAAATTAAGGAAATAAGAGGGATGCTTTATGGTTATTGTATTTCTCATATTTAGTTACTAGCATGGCTGGAGAGTACCTCAGTCATTCCCAACTACTCTCCCCCAAGTAACAGGGTCAGGAGCCAGTATGGGCATGACTCGGGGTGTATGTGGATGACTCCATGTGTGGCCCATATGGGTTCTCCATTTACTCCATTTTTCCCAGGCTAGGAGCAGAAATAGGGCTGGTAGATGCACTAATGAAATCTACATCCAAGGCTAGATATGTCTTAAATCAGTAGCTTCTCAGGCATACAAAACTCATTTCTGAATTCTGTGCTACCACAATGGAACTGCTTTCTTCTTGCTCTCCTAAAGCTGGGCTACCAAAAGTTCATGTTTACCACGCCTTCTCTACAAATAGCAGAGGCCTGTGATTGAGCTGGGGAATGAATCAGACAGCTAAAAGCCTTTGTTTGTCAGCCACAAGAGCTAGAGAGAATCTAGAAACCCAATCTATCATCTCTCCCTCTTCTGGGAAACACCCAGTAATGTTATATGGCCTTTATTGTACAATATAGGTACACAAATCTGCTTAGGGTTTTGAGAGAAGCTGAAAATAGGGCCTGGGATTCTACAAATCTTAGTAAAGGGAAAATATATTTCTTTCTTTCCTCCCCACCCCAACCCCAAAGTTGGAATATTGAAGAGGGACCAAAGCTACTCAGAATTCCCAGAGAAAATTACAGAGGATGCTGTAGTTCTCCACCTCCCACCTTTTTTAAATAGGTGAGGTCAGGTAAAAATGAAAAAGAAAGCACACCAGAAGAAAAGCATCAATGAACCCAGAAAGATGCTGGGGGGAGACTTTGAAGGAGGAGGGCAGTTCTTCACCCTTCCTGGTGACTGAATTATACTACAGACAGCCTTAGAGTTCAAGACCTACTTTCATCTGTTTTTTTTTTCCACTCTGTGCCTATAAACACCATCCAGCACAATGAGAGCCATCGATGTCTTCTTCAGACAGTTTCAGTGACTAATAACTGCACTCACTAAACACCTTATGTGGACCAAGACTGACGTAGGCTGTGGCAAAAGTAGCAGGTGATGGTGACAATGATTGTTGGGAGGCTACTTATACTTTTTGAAAGCATTTCTTTATAGAATGGGAATGATCCTCAAAAACTACCACATCTCATAAGTAGGCAACTTACAGTGACGTATTTGTGCATAAGGATGAGGATTGCTATAGGATAGATCTCCAGAAAAGTTGGGAAAAGTGGATATATTTTTAAACATTTGGCTGGATGCTACCAATGTGTCTTCTAAGAAATTTATATTCCTACCAACAATATATGTTCTTATTTTCCTGTGTCCTTGATATAATTTAAATATTTGTCATTTCATTTTTTTGCAAACTTCTAATATATCCTTCCCTTTATCTCTTGTTCCTGAGAACAGAGGATGAGTTCTTATTCCCATAGCTACTACACCTTCATGTGGCCTACTAGAAAGAATAGTTCTTGGATATATTCTATTAG
This sequence comes from Lutra lutra, assembly GCF_902655055.1. Lineage (NCBI taxonomy): Eukaryota > Metazoa > Chordata > Mammalia > Carnivora > Mustelidae > Lutra > Lutra lutra. The sequence goes on from NC_062285.1 coordinate 94,221,491, forward strand.
AATATGGACAACTTTTTCATGTGAGAACAATAGGAGGTGTAAAGGACACCTAGAAGAATGTTTTCGAGTTCTCTAGGCCCAAACAAGAACATGGGAAGAAGTCTAATGCTGGTAGAAGCTGGGCTAATGTTACTTTCAGCATGGTGAAATATTGGGTTACTCAATTCTAATGATGCATATCTCGAGCGGCTTCTAAGGAGAATGATCTTAAATTGGAAAAGGTAGAATTTAAAATTAATGCATGAGAAAACTGCTGAAAGTAGGTAAAGTGATAGTAGAACAATTCCTTGGCTGTTTAAAATCTATTTTAAGGAGCTTTCTAGAGGCAGAAAATGACCTCCCCTAGCATTAAGAGAATGTACAGATGTGACCATGAAATGAAGATATGCCAAAAGACTAGGAATGAGTAAGCATCTCAATTTTTACAATGAAGGGCTCAGGAAATAATAGATTGCTAGGATTAAGGGCATGTCCTGGTAAAATCCGAGATAGAATTATCTCACCACTGAAGAATAAGGCATACAAATCAGCATTATATATATAAAACAATATAATGTAAGTACAAACTTGAGCCTTTCAGTGGGCTTTGAGAAAGATCTCTTATGATAACCTATGGACAGAACAGAGTACCGTGAACTCAAAGCCTGTGGTTTTAAAACTCACTGAGGATGATAACCAAAGACTGCAAATCAGTATTAATAGGGGGAGGGTCAAGATTCCTGGTGGGGTGCTTCAGAGTTCTGTCCTTGGTCCTGCTTATGCCCCAAAATCTTAACACTCTTAGATGCTTATCAAATTTGTGGCTAATGCACTGCTAAGAAGAGTGGTAAGTATCTGTGATAAGCAGGAATAGAGACTATTTCTACCTTGTCGCAAAGATGAGCTAAACCATTTGAGAGCTGAGTATGGAGCTGAATGATGAGGAGCTCTGGATTCAGATGATTCTAAACTCAAGTATCAGCTCTGTTGTTGCATAACCTTGGGCAAGTCACTCAAGCCTCTGTAAGCCTGCATTTCTTCCCCCATAAAATGGAGATAATTAACTATCTCTTTTGAATAAATACGGCTGGCACATGATAGATGCCCAACAATTGTTAGTACCCTTCCCTCCTCTTCTCAAATTTTACTAGCTGAAGACAATAGAAGTGAACGTGCAGACAACAGAACGAAGGGTCCAGTGTTGCCCAGTATTACACAGAGTGCTGCTGCTCAAGGCAGAAAGGCTAACTCTTAGGAATGGTTCAGGAGAACAACACCCACTGGGTGTCAGGCCAGCACAAACAAACATCACTATTTAATGTAAAAAATACAATCTTAATCTGCATTAACCCAATAGAGAACATCCAGGTCATGGAAGGCGATGGTTTTCTCACACCGTGTTCTCTTCAGTTAGAGGAAGTTTCACTTTTGGCGGCCACATGGTGAAGAGCATTAACAACCTTAGAAAGACTACTAGGGTGAGGAAAACACATCATGGAAAGCAACGTTGAAGGAATGGACATGCTTTACCCGGTTAAACAACAAGAATGACGACAACTCAGGGAAGAGATGATCAGTGCATGAAAGTACATGAAGAACTTACTTTGGCTAAATTCAAGAGGATTAGAAGAACCAATGGGTGGAGGTACAGGGTAGGAAATTTCAATCCATTGAAATCCACTGAATCCATTATGAAGAACAGTTCCTAATAAGTAGAGATAATAGAAAAAAAAAGTGGGGGCTACCTTGGAAGGTAGTAAGTTTCCTGTCTCTAAAAATATTGAAGCAGAAGAAGTTGGATGTGGAGTTTCCTATATTGAAAGAGGAAAACAGAAAAAAAAAGGTGCCATGTGTGTGCACGCATGTGCACATGGATGTGAGTGTGGTAGGTTTAAGTGTTTATTAGAGAATGAGTTAGAGTATTATGAGTTGTACTCATCATTTCATCCATTATTTTATAATATTTGATGTATAATAGTGATCAGATCCTAAGGTAAGTGGTGAAAGGAGTCTTTATACAACCAACATGGACTTCACTGAGATATGAACCCTACTAGGCAAAACTTTGTGGGTGGAAATTTTAATAAAGGTATATTTTCTTGAATTTAAGGGACTCTAACCTCAAATTAGAGATGAGTGTAGAATACAGAAAAATAATTGTAGAGCAGCTTGAAACAGGATGAGCTAAACTGCAAAAAAATTCAATAAAAACACATGATATTCTGAGTTTTCTTAAAAAGAAATGACCATGGAAGGGAGAAGTTGGAGGAGAGCTCCCAAGGGAAATGGAATAGAAAGTGGCAACATGGGGTATCAGCATTAGGTGGGTGAGTTCATTTTATCCTGTTTGATTTGAAGAGGTAGGGTTTGTAAGAGACAAGAGGGTTTTATTTAATTAGAGATCTACAGAGCTGCCCGCTGAGCCTTGGAAATTGCCCTAGGAAATCTATTCTCCCAGCCTTTGAAATGACACCTCCTCTCTCTACTAGCCTATACCATTCCTTTCACCACCTTATTCTCTGTAATGATCTCACTTCCTATTTCACAAAGAAAATAGAACACAGAAGAGGACACACATACACACACACACACACACACACGCACACACACAAGGAAGAGAACTCACATCTTCTCAGTAGGAAATCTACCACCTGCCTGCCTTTGTGCCTTGGACTGTCTGCCTTGTCTCCTGCTGACACATCCACTGAATGCTGGATAGTCTCCCTCTAGCCTCTTCAAAGACTTTGTGTTTGCTTTTACCCGCTCTCCCTCCTGCGTCAATTTCTCCCACTCCACTGGATCAACCATATTAGTATTACACACAGTTACCTCTCCCATATTATTTTTTAAAATTATGTAATGTTAGTCACCCTACATATTTTTTAAAGAAAAAAGAGTCTCTCACTCCCAGGATCATATGTCCTCTCCAACAACTGCCCCATTTTCCCACTCCTCTTGACAGTTTTCTGTTGAGAGGCTGAAAAGATTGTCTACCTTCTCTGCCTCTGTTTACTTAAGTCCTATTCTTACATCAACCCACTCAAATCAGGCTTTTGCTCATACCATGTTATTGAAATAGCCAGAGTCACTAAAAACTCCCTTCTTAGGGAATCTTATGGTCAATTCTCAGCCCTCATCTTATTCATCTTATCAACAATATTCGACCCAGTTTTTTCTCCTTCCTCAGTGACATGCGGTTCTCAGCTTGGATTCCTGGTATATTCTCCCGGTTCTCCTCCTACTCCTTCTGTTTTGTTCATGTCTCCCATTGAAACTTCCTTCATAGCTGACCTCTGAAGGCTGGTTGCTCCAGCCTCAGGGCTTGGACCCCATCTTAATCGATCTGCACACCTAAACGATCTCACTCATAACCAGGGATGTACATATGGCTGCTGACCCCACAGTCTATCTCCACTGGCTTCTCCTTTGAGTTCCCTACTCCCTCTACTGCTGATCTAGGGCGTCTTCAGTGGCTCTCTATCTCAGTAAATGGCACCTCTGTTTACCCAGTGAAGAGAAAAAACCATGGACTCATCCTAGACTCTTATTTTCTTCTCACATTCCACATCTCATTTTTAAGTAGGTTCTCGGGGGTCTTTATTCAAAATTTGACTGTTTTTCAACATTTGCACCTACATCATCCTAGCCTGACTCACGACCATTTCTTTCTTTTTTTTTTTAAAGATTTTATTTACTTATTTGTGTGTGTGTGTGTGTGTGTGTGTGCGCGCGAACGAGTGAGAGAGAGAGAGAGAGAGAACATAAGCAGGAGGAATGGCAAGTAGAGGGAGAAGCAGGCTCCCCACTGAGCAAGGAGACTGAGTAGGATTGATCCCAGGACCCGAGCTGAAGGCAGATGCTTAACTGACTGAGCCACCCAGACATCCTGATTCACCATCACAAATACTGGAATGGCAACTGATCTTCCTGTTCCCACCCTTGTCTCCTTCAAGTCTATTTTCCATATAGAAGCCAGAGAAATTTTAAAAAGAAAATTGTATCGTACCTCAACTGTTTGACCCTGGCAATGGCTTTGGGTCACACTCAGAATAAATTCCAAACTCTTACCTTGGCTATAAGCTCTACAGAACCCACCTTTGTCTCTCCTTCTCCAATCTCCTTTCTTCCTTCCTTCTCTCCCTCCTTTCTTTCTTTCTGTCTCTGTCTCTTCCTTCCTCCCTCCCTCCTTCCCCTTCTTTCTTTCTCTCAAATTTTATTTTTAAATAATCTCTATACTTTTAAGTAATCTCTACAATGTGGGGCTCAAACCTACAGCTCTGAGATCAAGAGTTGCATTCTCTACCAACTGAACCAGCTAAGCATCCCCTGACCTCATTTATTACCACTCTTAGCCTTGCTTCTCCCTTTCTGACCACACTGGACTTCTCTCAGTTTCTTTAACAAGCCAAACTTGTTCTGACCTCAGGGCCTTTGCACTTGCTATTCTTTTGATCTATACTCCACTTCCTCCAGAACATTATATGGGTTACCCCTCATTTTAACCCCCCAAATGCTATTTCCTCCCAGAGGCCATTCTTGACTTTCCTCACAAACCCAGAGCCCCTGTCTTTCTGCATCCACTATTTTCTACCCCTTATACTAGTTTATTCCATGCTATTATACTTAGCACAGTCTGACCTTATATTAGGCACTTGTTGAATGTATGTCTCCTTGACTAGCAGGCCAACTCCAGGAAGACAGAAGCTTGTAGGATATTCCTAGTACCTGGAATAGTAATAGGCATATAGCAGGTGCTCAAGAAGTTGTTGGGTAGTCAAATTTTGAATGACAGTATAAAGGTCACTTTTGATAAAAACTCAGAATAAAAAAAAGAGAGATCATGTTAATTATAATGGATTTAAGGAGAAAATAAAAGTATGGCTGGAGAAAAAAATAAAAGCAATGCAGCCACGTATGCAAGGGTAGAAGGCATGGAACTGATGTGCAGTTTGCATTCTATGCAGTTACATTCTGTGCAGAAAACAGGAAAGCACCAGAAGTGCAATCAAACTCTTAAAGAGAAAATGATATTTAGCAGGTGCTGTAAAGTATTTTCTCCCAATGATGATGCAGAAATCTTATAACATCAGTTTAACATCTAATTCATTAATAGGCTCTAGAATGTATAAGAATGTTTAATTAAAAAAACTTTATATATAAAATATATGTTATGTATTTTATATATATTTTATATATATATATGTGTGTGTGTGTGTGTGTGTGTATATAGAGAGAGAGAAAGAGAGAGAGAAGGAGGGAAAGAGAGAGAGAAAGAGATGGCATGCACATTGCCTAGGTCAGTCTTTACTCATTTAATCCGATAGTGGGGGATATATATATCTCCTTATTTTAGAAACCTCTTTGCAATGTTAAATGCTTGGCCACAAAATGGGGATTGATTCCATTTATTCAGTGTTATCCTAAAGTTCTGTATTATTCCAAGGTTTTAAAAGGGAAACATAGAATATGGTATTACCAGTTTAAGAACAAGTATTTATAAGCCTGCTTGGCCAATTTTAATTTTTTCCTTTGAATCGGAAGCCCTGAAAAATCACAAATGTATAGAAGAAAGTATAGCACAGCCTGAAGCATGGCCAGTTTTCTTCCCTGGATTCTCCTAGGCCTTTGTTACTAGAGAAATCATGGTATGATCCCCCTGACTTCAGCCTTTACCCACTGACCCACTCCAATGAAGGGTTCCAGTCGGTTTTGACTAAGATGGATTCCCTACATTTTCCGTATACTTCTGAGCAGAGGTTCATGTGGCCCGTAGATGTCAAAGTCTTACTCATTAAGGATTGTCTTCACCACCCTCTCCTCTGCATTGTTTAGGATTCTAGTTGAACTTGAGTTTTCAATTAGCAATAATTGCGCCTCGGATAAACCTCATTGGCTACGATACTGCCACTGCGCAAAGCTGAACTTGAGTTTTATCTAGGGTTTATCCAAGCTCCACAATTCTCCAGGCCCTGTGACCATGGGCAAGTTATTTTAGCTCTCCAAACTTAAATTTGCCTATCTGTTAGAAAAGAATAAATGAAACTTACTTCCTGAAGGAGTTTTGGGGAAGAGAAAAACAATATTTATCAACATGGTTAGTCTAATACTGGAAGCATAGCATGAAATAAATGGCACGTAGTATTTTTATAATTTTCTATAGCTTCCCTAATTTTTTCTTTCTAGATTAGATTACTCTTAGGATCCATGAATTCTTGTCTATCCCTAAGCTCTGGATTAATATTGTTCAACCTCCTCCTTTCATTTTAGTATTTCTTCTCATTTCCTAGCAAAAGCCCTAAATACCTTCTACTGCCATTCCAAAGACCCATGTCTGTGTTATGAATCTACAATTACTTAGCAACATACGAATGAAGTACACAGCATTGGGGTTCTCGAAGTCATTTCTTTTGAGAAGAACCTCATTCCAACACAGTGCTTCCTGAAGTATGGTGTATATAAACGTTAACAGATGTATTTGAGAGGACACATAGCCTGTTTTTTAAATTTCTTTTCAGTGTTCCAGAATTCATGGTTTACGCACCACACCCAGTGCTCCATGCAATCCGTGCCCTCCTTAATACCCACCACCAGGCTCACCCAACCCCTGACCCCCTTCCCCTCCCAAACCCTCAGTTTGTTTCTCAGAGTCCACAGTCTCTGACACAGAGCCTTTTAAAAAACTTCAGGGTTAGAAATTTTAAAAATTTATGTTAGAAAACATAATTAGTATCTCAAAACCCAGATAACAAAGGTTTGGATAAAGCTAAGAAAAAAGTGAATCGATTTAAATTGACTGAAAACCACAGTAGGGACGCCTGGGTGGCTCAGTTGGTTAAGCGGCTGCCTTCGGCTCAGGTCGTGATCCCAGCGTCCTGGGATCGAGTCCCGCATCGGGCTCCTTGCTCGGCGGGGAGCCTGCTTTTCCCTCTGCCTCTGCCTACCACTCTGTCTGCCTGTGCTCATGCTCTCTCTCTCTCTCTGGCAAACAAATAAATAAAATCTTAAAAAAAAAAAAAAACCACAGTAATTATGGTATGGATAGAACACAGATATATCGCCAGCATGATGAGGATGGCATGTGAGTGACAGAAATTTGGGAAACTATTCCAAGTCATGTAATAAGAGAATATTGATGGGCCCAACTGCTCTATTCTACCGTAAATTGTGTAAGACGGTTCTTCACTTTCCCTAGCGCCGGTCAATCAATACAACTTTCACCCAGCTTAATTCTCTAAAGTCACTTGATTTAAAAACCCTGATTGAAGGGCTCCCTAACTTGGAAACGGGGAGAATTAATTTTTCTTCAGCGCAAAAGTCTCAAAGGGAAAAGGCTTTCTCCTTATAGTTCTTGTCCACATATCCTTGAGCCTCCTTGTAAAATGATCTTCAGACGTTGGGGGGCTGTGCTGGCCACCCCGGCCACCCCATTCCATTACTATGTGTATCTGGAGCATGACAGTGACCAAATGCCACCACTCCTGTTAGCACGGGGTGGGGGAGGGGGGCTCAGGAAATATCGAGGCACAGTACTAATTCCCTACAAATAATTTTCTCTAAATGGCATGCTGGGAGAATCATTGTTTAAAAATTGTTCACCGCATACATGCCACTTTATTATATTTCACCCATGTTTACTAAGGTGTGAGAGAAGTTCAAACACAATGGACTGTCATTTTTCTGAATTGCTAATGAAAGTGGCAGCACCGAGCACACAAATCAAGCCAGCTTGTCTTGCCCAGCGTTATTTGAGAGCTCACTATGTGCGACCAGCCACACAGCAAAGTGGATCAGTTCTCTGGGGGAAATCTTTAATGTGCACCTGCCATCATAAGTAATAAGTTCTGCCTTGCATCCATCTATTGATAGACTCTGGCTCTTTTCACATATTTTTTAGCCCTTTTTTTTTTTTTCCTAGAGCAGAACACTTGAATGTCTCATTCTCAACTTGTCAATTTTATTGTTAAATCATGCTCCGACTTCCTGCGTCGTGCAGCGTTCTAGAACTGCATGGACATTTTCTGCTCCAATGGAAACAGGTAAGGCTGGAGGGGGGACCTCTGGCCTTTAAAACACTCTAGTTTCTAGCTGACCTATATTTCACTCATTTGTCTTGGGCCGTGGACGATTTCCTTAGAAATGTATTTGGTGCAGCCTCAAGGCCTACGTGAACAAGGGCTACACAGCATTCCACGAGTCAGAAAATATAGGGTAAAGAGACACTGTTAGACTTCTTTCATAAGGAAGCGTACTAGTCATAAGGTCACAGATTCTGCCCAGAGCAGAGATGCCTGCCACTTTCTGCCTGCTCATTCATTCTGCAAGGCCTGACTGAACGCCTACCATTTGCTTAGCTCTCTTCTATGCACTGGACACACACTTGGCAACAAGACATGGACAGTAACTACCCTCGAGCAGCTTACATTGGGTGGAATAAGAAAGAAAAAACAAAACAAAACAATAAATCAAAGTGTCAATTTCAGAGCGTGGGAGATACAGGACTATGGCCAGAACAAACAACCAAGTAAGGGTATGGACAGACTCTCAGACATCTCTGAAGCTACCCGTAGTCTTGGCTTGATCGGCTCAGAAATTTTTCACTAAAGATGTGATTTATTTTTGCTGATTCCTTAAATATCCAATCATCAGAATGCTGGTAAACACTGCTATGTTGTGTTCCGAATGCGAACTGTGAGGGGTTCCGGGAAGGCACATGCCGGACCTGAGTCCCCTCATCCTTCTCTTGGTCCGCTGTTTGTTTCTGAGGATGTGGGGAGAGCCTGGCTGAGGGGCAGAGGTGCTTGTCTTTTCCTATTCTCCTGCGTGGGTCACTCCCTCACTAACAGCAGAGTTTGATGTAGTATCTTTGGGTAACATTGGTGCACTACGGCACCATTCTTTTTTTTTTTTACTTTAAATCTTTGAAATAAGTTGAAAATTCTAAAAGAGTGGTAGAAACACTATGCAGGTCTCCTTCAGACACACACACACACACACATACACACACACACACAGAAACAGCAAATTTTCTTTTCTAAATCATTTGAGAATACACTGGCAATATAATGGTCCTTTACCTCTTTTTCCCCAGCTTTACCAAGATGTAATTGATAAAACCAGAAGATACTTTAAGTGAACAATGTGATGATTTGATACACGTATACACCGTGCAGCACCTTCCTTTGTAGGACATTTCATCCGTGCTTGATTCCACTGACTGGAGTTTGCCACCAATGAGACTCCCCTATTTTTTGGAGGAACTCTGTGGTGGAACCACATACATGCCCCCATACACAATCTTATAGCTACAAAAACCTAGTGTAAATGTCATATTCTATGTGCCATAATAATGAAAATGTTGACCAATATAGTGTCAAATTGTGTGTTAATGAAGACAGGAAAGTGCTGGACAGAGAAGGCAGAACCTTCCTCCTTAATTTAATGTTGCCAGCTTCTCTGTGGTGCCAAGGGCCCGGTAGTATTCTCCAGACTGATTTTTCCATAGGTGTTGACCCTTTCCTGGATGTATTCTAAACAGCTTGGGTGTGTACATCTTGGGCTAATGGACATTTCAGACTCAGCTCCATATTTTTACTCCCCTGGCAAATACCCAAATGTGAGAAGTAAGAAAGACTGATACAAACTTTATTCCATTATGGCCAAATTGATGTGTCTTTTTTTATATTCTAGGAGAAAAAAAATCCCGCATGAACTTTTGTAGCCCATTCTGGCTACAGTTAAGATAATTTTCCTGGGGCGCCAATGTTTGGAAATATAATAGATGTGAACGCTTGACATCTTCTTGCATTTTTGAACTGCCCAGATATCTTTGCCAAGACTAGCATAATCAAAGAAAGCTGTCCTACTTGGAAAGAGGAAGCATGTCAAATAAATAATACACTAACTCTAGGCCTTAAAGTCTACAGTAGTATCTTATCTTTTCCCTTCATTAATATTAGACACATAATTAAATCTTTCATCTCTAAGTTGGTAATGCAACAAATTATTGCAAAATGTGTTAAACTAAGAATCAGTAGAAATTTCCTCTAATTTGGACAGACCCTTGAAGTGAGCAAATTTCAGTTCACCAGTACTCTGTCAAGTAAATGGGAACAGATCAAGAGATTTTTTTTAATAAACATAGATGTGTGGTAGAATCTGTTACTTCAAAATATCTTTGAACTTGGAAATCATCTTCTCTTTGACAAAAAAAAAAAAACACAGGCAGAAAAGAGATTGAAAATATGTTTCCTTAATATTTTTTAACAGACTTAACAGGTCTTTAATCTAAATTTAAACTTCAGTGTCGTAGAGACAGTCATGTCGTTTTTTTACTATCATCATTATTAAAATTTTACAAAACTTTATGAAAGGCTAAAAAATCTTTTTTTCCTTCACATTTAGTGTCATAAGAGACATGATTAAAATGACAAATTTCCAAATAACATGAATAATGCATTTCCCCTTTATCCAAAGCAAATGTATTTTGCTCCTAAGAGACGTTTAATCCATTCCCTTTTTTGAGAAGAGAAAAGGCGGAGGATGAAAGGATTTACAGTTTGAATTGTCACTTAAGAAAATCACATATTTGACTTGTGAGTATAAAATAATTGCTGCAGTAATTTTGAGTTTAGACAGGGGTTGTGGATCTTGATATGAATGAAAAGCAAATTATATTTCTGTTAACATTCAAGGTTTTCTCTTTGGACAGAATTATTACAAGTTGCTCCTTGTTATGCCATGAATACAGTGGAACCCATGTTAAGAAATCTTGCCTATGCATATGTGTATAACTATTTACCCCAGGAAGCAGCAGGTCTACATTTGTAGAATAAGTTTCAAAGAACTAAGCTTTCATAAAACTTGGATCAAGAAGTTTAATATGCTTTCCACTACCCTACACCCTTCCTCCACTACACTCTCACCCCTTCCATCAGAGAAAGTGCTAACACGAATGATCAAATTCAGTCACCACCATAGGATTGTTGAGGGTGGAGTCTGGGGTAGATGTGAGAAAAACCATAGCTCCTTTAAGGTTCCAGCTTCCTTGTGTTTCCTTATGGTATCTGGGCAGCAAAATGGCTGTAGGGCTGCATCTGCCTTGAGAGCTACCTTTGCACTGAGAAGACCCATGTTCTGCTAGATTAGCCAAGAAAGACCTGTTTAGGCCTTCTTTCAATTCCTTGTTGCATTCCTAGTTACAGCCTTCCTTGCTACCAAGGCGGTAAAACACATTTGAGGAGGGTAAGACTGGGAGGGGACTGCAGGAGAAAGGAACAAAGACTGTAAGCTTGCATTCTGCTCTTATGGCTTCATGTGGTCCAATGGAGTTCAACAGGAGAACATTTTAGGATTTTTTTAAGCTAAAGCTTCTGCAATTAATAAAGAGTATGCACCTCCCCAGACTCTTGCTCTGTGGACCTTAGTAGGCGTAAATGTTGTAAACATAGTAGGTGACTGGTCAAGACTTCTGGATGCTGGGTTAGATCTCTCCTTAAGTGACTTCTTGGCCATAGATCAAGGGAGGACCCTCATCCCCCCTTTTTGTTAGAACAAGAATGAATAGGGTCTTTTAAGTAAGGCAGTAAAGTCAAGTAAGCAAAGGTTCGGAACTCCAAGTGTTGGAAGTCAGGAAGCAGTTTCTAAGGAGTTCCTTAATCTTCTCCTTACAATAAAGTAAGTAATAATCAGCTATTAACCACTTTGGTTTCTTAACCACTTTGGTTTCTTTAACCACTTAAACCACTTTGGTTTCTGGCTGGTGAAGTCTCTCTTCTTGGACTGTTCTAAATAAGAGGATTTTCAAGACCCCCAATCCTTCTGACTGCTACTTCACCAAAGAGGAACAGAAAGATGTTTGTCCATGTGGAAATCCTAAGAGAATAACCCACGAAGCCTACAAAAAAGGTTCGTGATTCTAATTAAATTGATATTAGGAGGACCAAAGGAAAAGGTTCTGTAATGAAGAATTACTGTGTGTCATGAACTGAGGATTGTGATGAAAGGCTTCTGTGTACCTAGCATGTAACTAAAAAAAACCCTACTGAATGACTTTAGGGAAGAGTTTGGCCCTCAAATATGTGTTATAATTTAGTAACACTAGAGAACCCATAAAAAGAAAACATGATTATCATCAGTGCTTTTGTCCAATATCACATAAAGTGGTAAGGACACTAGGACGTCTCTTTACTCTTTCCAGCAGAGGAGTAGTGCATAGCAGGTAATGCAAAGAAGCCAGCAAGGAATTGGTGGATAATTGGCATTCCTGACCTTCAAACTTTGGGTACTTCCTTACTGCTGACAAGGAGAAAGTAGAGAACACAGCCCACGGCTGACTACAGTAGTTTTTCTAAATGTGACTAGCATTAAGAATGATGTTTTATAGGATGGAATAGAAGAAATCTCGGCACTGGGTGATGCCATCCAATTATAGAATTCAAATTACTTTAGAATCTTCAAAGCACACAAACAAGGATGTATAACACGTTCACAATATGCCTCTTTATAAGCCATGTACTTTCATAATGAATCCAAGCCTTCCGAATAAAAAGAAAAATAACCACATGTCATTCTTATAAAAGTAAATAATAATCATGGGCAGGATTGCTCAGAAACTGGACTCGTATTGCTCTTATTCAAATAGAAAAATTCCTGTTTTCACTGTCAGAGTTTGCCAAACCATTCAATTTAATGTTTGAAATACTGCTTTATTTCTCTTGAATTGTTAAACTATTATGCTCTAAAATCCCACAGCTAAGGTTTGGCGGTACTCAATCTACTATATAAAATACATAAAGACATTATTTTTGATATGTGTTTAAATGTATTAATGGTTTTAACCCTTCTCTTAAGAACAGTTGCTTCCATAAGTGGTTTTCCATGAACTAACACGTTTACATCAAGCTTGAGTAGTATTTTGAATTTTTTCGCTTCTTTAGAACTTTTGTGTCATTCTCAAACTCAAAGCTTCAAACTATTGAAGTTTTGGAGTAAAGGCATTTTAAGATATTTGTCCAAAATGTTTTGTTGAAGAAACAGGTATCACTTATTCAAGTATGAGAATTCTAATCACAGCTTCCTAAGGAGACAAAGTCCCAGAATTTTACAAGAGTTGCCCTGGAAGTCAATCCATGTTCAAAGAGCTAAGAAGAAAGGATCAATTTGTTATTCAGCAAATATACGTTCTGCCACAGCAATTTCGAACCCCTTTGTTCTGGCTTGTATGTCTCAGTAAAGAAATAGATGCTGCTGTGAAAGTCACCCCCTGGAAACAGAGAAGAGAGTAAGCAAATGAGTGAGAGCGGACATAACTTCAAGTCATTTTACAAAGGATTTGCACATAGATGATTTCTCACAAGTTGGCAAGCTTTCCCAAAGGCTAGCTGTTATGAATATCCTTTGAACAAGTTGCGTAGAATGCAGTCTACACCCTATGAAATTGCACTGATTTTTATTACCAAGTTGGAACTATTTAGGATCACCAAATAACAGGGTTCAAAAGTAAAACAGCTGAAAAATCCAACAGTCTGGTCTAACCTGGGATGCTCTGTCTCCTCACAGCCAACGCTCCATCAGGCGGCTTTGTCTGGCTGGCGGATTTAGTGTAGGGGCTCTCATCTGCAAAGGTACAATGAAGCGTTTGGTTAATTTCCATCCAGTTTCTAATGCACTGAAGACCTTTTAATGGATTGCAATCCTTCTGCCAGAGAGAGGTGATATGGTACGGATAGGAGAAAGAGTTGGGAGATCTGAGTCTTAACCTTGACTTAGCTGTGGGACAAGCCATTTGAAACACTCTGAACATTCGTTTTCTCACCTATAAAAGAGGGAGATATTCTCTCATATACCTCTTAGGATTGTCAGGATCAAGCTATAGTGTACATGAAGGTATAAAAATGATAAGAACTATACAAATATAGTGTAAAAATTATTTGCCTTTCACTTAGATGCATTGATCAGTAAGTATCAGTGAATATCACTAAGAGGAAGAGAAAGAAGGAATAAAATGGCTCAGTGGGCACTAAGAGTAATCAGGTCAAAGAAATGAAAAGAAAGGTTATTTTGCAGATGACAGAGCATTATAAGCAGATGACAGAGCATTAGTATTGCAGGAAAATAAAGACACACAGAATTAGTAGGTTCCTCTTGGAAGTGAGAAATGGCATCCAAGCAAAATGAAGGGATTGGGACATTTAGAGTAAGACCAGAGAAGCTATGTTGACAACAGGGGAGGAATGATGGTTTGGCAAAAGAAACGTATATTGCAATGGACGAAGCCACCCTCTTTGAGAAAGAGATAAAAATAACCTACAGAATCATGAGGAGAACAACTGAAAAGACAGAAGGACTAAAGCTCAGCATATCTGTGACAGTTAGGCAAGAAGCTGAACGAACAAAACACTATGTGACAAGATCTTAGAATTGATGGGTCCATGAAAATTTAAGGAAAGTAACTTATATTTAAATACAGAAAATTCTGTATGTTAGAAATATAGAAAATATTCTGGCTTGGAATACAGGAGTAATGATCTAGGATGGCAAATATTAGGGTTAAAAAAGAAAGGAAGTATTCTTCCCAGTTTGCATGGGGCATTTGCATAAAGTAAGAGATGTCTGAGTGACAACCTTAAATATTTTCAAGAATAAGATGTATATGGCCTGAGTAGGCATAATGTAAAATAATTATCTAGTAAATCTAGTCAAGCTAGATGATCCAAATGGTACTTCTGGTCACACTGTAAGGTAGGTTTATTGTGGTTTTTGTTGGAATAGGAAGTCATTAAATAATCGAAAAGAACAATACTATACATCGTAAACTGTTAAATATAACAGTGATTTAATTCAGCAAGTAGGCTTTATCATCTGAAAACATTAGTTCTCCCAACTAAGTGGTCTGTGTTTCAAAATTGAGGAATTTGATTCTGTTCTAGGATGTACATCTGGTTGAAATGATTCACGATTTCTTCATAAAACTAACAAGGCCTTTATAAGCAATGACAAAAAAGAAAGATTAATACTGCTGGAGGCTGCAATTAACTTAAAAAATGGAAATCATGCTGTTTCATGTTTATATTCCATTTGTCACACAATTCTTTATGTTCTTCTAACCCTAAATGTAATCTACCAACTTTCATATACCAATACAATCAATAGTATCATTCTTGTTTATGATACAGTATCCTAGATCTTTGATTCTTCTCCTTGCAAATGCAATTTTGAGTCATAATCAGAAACCACAACACAAAATGTAAGCATTGCACTATAGAAGTCTCTATCTGCCCCACTTGAGTATGTGAGTGCTTTTCTCACAGTACTGATTTCATAACCAGGCAATATGCTTTATACAGCACCTATTAAAACAAACTTACTCTATGTGAAAATCTGAATTCTTTATAAAACCAATTAAAAATATTTTTTCTTTCATAATCCAAAACTTTGAAACTGTTTGAGTACACAACACTGAGCCAGGGAGATATAGATCATAACCACCAGTTTTAGGGACAGAGTCTTGGAAGCCTAAAGGCTTTCCTCAGTTTTCAATTTGTCAAGAGTCCAGCCAATTAAAGTCTTGGGTTGAATCCAGTATTGGATTTTCTTAAAGGGCAATAAGAGATTTGCCCAGGACACTCTGGGGGATTTTTGCACTCAACGCTCTATTTTAAGGAGCTCTTTCTTCTTTCCTTCCTTTCTTCCTTCCTTTTTCTTTCTCTCTTTCTTCTTTCTTTCTTTTTGAAATTTACCACTTTGCACTATGTAAGTAGTCAACCTTGGTAAAATTGTTTTCTCATTTATATTTGAAAACAGTTTCCGCATTTAGAGCTGAGATTGTCTAGTTATGCACATCCTTATAAAGTTGAAACCACATTACAGATGATCACCTGGCCAGCCTCTACATATCCATCCCCCACCCTCCACCCCCACTCCTAATATTAAGAGTGTCCTTATTGAGTGTAAACAAAAATCTAGAAGCCAAAAGTTGTATTGGTCGAAATTCCAGACTGAAGTAAATTGGATATTGTCTAAAAATAGTTTGCCAAAGTCAGTCAGGTTGAAAGCAATAATTTCTAATGGAAGGGAGTCAGAATCCTGGCAACATCTATCATGAGAGTAAAGCAACTCTGCAGTATGGCACCATTTAACACCTGCGTGTGTGTTTTTATATGTGTCAGAGGTAGAATGTCGTGATTCATCAGTTGCATATAAGACTCAGTGCTCATTATATCAAGTGTCCTCCTTAATGCCCATCACCCAATTACCCCATCCCCCAACCCACTACCCTCCAGCAACCTTTAGTTTGTTTCCTAGACTACATCATCTCTTATGGTTTGCCTCCCTTTTGATTTTCATCTTACTTTATTTTTCCTCCCCTTCCCCTATGTTCATCTGTTTTGTTTCTTAAATTCCACATATGAGTGAAATCATATGGTATTTGTCTTTCTCTGACTGACTTATTTCACTTAGCATAATACCCTCTAGTTCCAACCACGTTATTGCAAATGGTAAGATTTTATTCTTTCTGATGGCTGAGTAAATTCCATTGTATACATACACCACATCTTCCTTATTCATTCACCTGGCGATGGACATATGGGTTCTTTCCATATTTTGGCTATTGTGGACATTGTTGCTATAAACACTGGGGTGGATGTGCCCCTCCATACTGTTTTCCAGAGTGGCTGCACCAGTTTGCATTCCCACCAACTGTGTAAGAGTTCCTCTTTCTCCACATCCTTGCCAACATCTGTTGTTTTCTGAGTTGGTAATTTTGGTTATTCTGATCAGTGTGAAGTAGTATCTCATTGTGGTTTTGATTTGTATTTCCCTGATGCTGAGTGATATTGAGCATTTTTTTCATATGTCTATTTCTAAATAAACCTTTCCTAAGAATATGTTTATTTTAAACCTCTAAGAGGCAAATTTTTTATAAAAAATTACCCATGTCCAGAATGGACTTGAACTCTTGATGTGATTTACTCAAAGTCAACTCTTGATTCAAACTTTGCTTGAAAGTAGAAGTGGAGAAAAGAAACTGAATAAATCAGTGGCCGATGGGTCCACAGTAGAATACTAAAGGATAAGAAGGTCTGGGGTACATTTTAATCCTTGAGCATAAAGTCATGGAAAGTTATGGAATCTTCTATTGTGGTTTTCTCATGTGTTCCTTAATGGAGATTGGTTGATGTATCATTAGAATTTCAATGGTTATAAGGGATGATTTAGACCACTCTTTTCATTGATAGTCAGGACTTAAAGTCCAGAGAGGAAAATTTATAGAAACACAACTAGAGGGGCGCCTGGGTTGCTCAGTGGTTAAAGCCTCTGCCTTCGGCTCAGGTCATGATTCCAGGGTCCTGGGATCCAGCCTCACATCGGGCTCTCTGCTCAGCAGGGAGCCTGCCTCCTCCTCCTCTCTCTCTCTGCCTGCCTCTGTGCCTACTTGTGATCTGTCAAATAAATAAAAATCTTTAAAAAAAAAAAAAAGAAACACAACTAGAGTGAGTCTGGATTGATTTTCTTTTATTTTTATTCACATGGTCTTTCCTCCTTATGCTATATCCTCATAGGTGAACAATGAGCTTTGATAGGTTCTTAGTCACATGCCTCTGTGTCGCACAGGTAAGGTCTGGACACACCACTCCAGTGGGGAGTTTGCATAGTATAAGTTAATTCCTATGGAGAAGGCTATGAAAAAGGAGCAATCAATCATACCTAATTCCTTTTGTGTCTACCTAAATCTCATCCCCCGCCTTCCTCCACATATTTGTTTGCCTAAAAAGAAGTATACTTAAATTATACCACGGAACCAGTCTATACTTTTAGTTCATTTTTTTGGAAGATACAAATTTAAAATAAAAGCCAATATAATGCACTGTTCCTCAGTAAGGACCTTAAAAGTTTCACTGAATGTAAGATCCATGTCAATACTTCTTTATCTTATCAGGGAGACACTAAGTGGACTTTCAAGTTCCACCCAATTACATAAATGAATTTAAAAAATAGGTCAAGTAATAAGGAAAGGAATCAGTAGATAATATCTCCAGAACAGTGTCTGACACATAATATGCATTCATTAAACATTTGCTGATAGATGATTGAATGATATTCAACTTTAGATTAGAGCATTTATTATAAATAAGCAACCGGAAGAAAGTCAAACATTTGTTATGAGCTATCCACCTTCCTACCTCTGATTTTCTTTTTCTAGGTTTATAGCCTATTCCTTTTGTCATATCATCACCCAGCAGCTATTAAGTACTGACTTCACATGTATGTTAAAAATTTGCGATCTTTGTAAAACTAGCGTTAAAATATATTTCCTTTAATTTTCACTCAGACTACAGAAAGATTTCTCAAACAAACTTTAAAATAATGCCTTTAATAAGCAAAAGACTTCTGATTTATACACAGGACTTCCAGCTTTGATTTTGATGGTGGGTCATTTAAAAAGGGATCGTTATTGAAAGTCATCACAGGGGCAAAGCAGACATTCAACTGGTAAGCTACTGCTCACTGAAGTGAATGCTATAAGTAATCATTAAGGGCATCACAGGGTGTCAGAACTGTCAGCTTTTCCTAATGACATCTTAGCAGCTAAATAATCACTGTCACACTTGATGGCCACCCACTGTCACAGGAGCATATATTGGTTCTAACAAGGAAGAGCACAGGGTGCCTTTAGACATCCTATGAGCCCAGGGAAAACACCCTCCATTAAATGGAGAAATGACACTGTGACAGAGGCACAGAAAGGGCTTAGTCAAGCATATAAGTAAAACAGAAGTGGAACAATGGGGAAGACCATCTGTCCCTCCCATTCCCTCGAGCTTGGTCAGTCTCCTCATGTGCCAAACACAGGAGGAGCAAACACAGATCATTTGTTTTGATTACATATTCCAAGTGAAGCTGGTGTTTATAAGCCTGGAAAGCTAACAGCAGGCACCTAAGGAGTAATGCTTCATTCTGGATCATGACCAAAGCCCATGCTGGAGCTGAGAGAACCACATCTTGAGGAACGCACTCAGGTCCCCTCCCGTTCTCATAACCTTGAATGGCTGCCTGACATCAAATAGCATCCATGTGTAATCAGGCTGCTGCTTCTCTCTCCATCTTCTGCCTCCCCCATTCCCAGTGTCTGGGCTTCCCAGAGGGAGCGGCTATGAATATGGTTTCAAGAACCCCTAGCTATGTTCATGGCTTTGTTGAAGAAAAAAAATTAATGTTCTCGGGCTGAGACTAATCAGCTTATGCTAAACAATTCCTAGCAACTAATTATGCACAATTGAGGCACCTGCTAAGCCAACTGATCCCTTAATTTCTTGATTAGGAAAAAAAAGACATTTTGTGCAATTAAACATTATGACCATTTCCTAGCAGTGGAGAGATAGGCAGCTCATGCCACAATGTTCATGCACGTCATTATGAACTCAGAAGAAAACTCTGTTTTTCATGAATGAACAAAATGAAATCCATTGTGAAGGGATTAATCTGTCCCTTGAATTCAATTACATTCCACAAATTTTAGTGCCTACTATGTGCAAACTAGGACTCAAAGTGGATAAAAGATAATAAAACTTTAAGTGGAATGGTGATTGAAGAATCCTTATTGCTTCGTGGGTTTGAGACTAGAACATGAGCTTCATTAGCTGAGGGGGGAAATGAGCACAGGCTTAGGGTACTGGTGGGGGAAGAGGCGCACGGGAAGAGAAAGGGAGCTCCACTGCAAAAAACGTATCCAGAATTCTGCAATCAGAAAAATCAAGAAACAGGCCATTTTAATTTTCAACTAACATGCAAGTCTTGTGTGATGTGGGACCATAATCTTTTCAGGACCTGGGTCTTTTGAACATTTTATCCCAGAGCAGCATGAATGTATTGTAAGTTGGCTGTGCTCTTTTTTAGACACTAGACCACCAGTTGAGTTTGCTGCCTTGGAGGTCTGATGGCACATTCTAAAATTTAAGCAAGATTCCCTATAGGGTAGTTGTAAAAGGGTTTTGACAATAGACACCATATTAAAATAATGTATAAATACAAGCACCATGACCCACATAATGTAAAGAAAAACACACTCAAAAATATGGCCCAATACTCCTCTTCAATCCCAAATAGTTCTCAGTCTCTGATAAAATAACCTTTTTACCCCTAGGGCCAAACCAAAAAATGCACCCTCTATTTTTCCTGGAGTCAGAAGCTTCTGAGTCACACATGGGCTTCAGTTCTATAACTGTGGTGTGTTGAAGCGACAATATGGGTAACTGCTGACATCTGACCGTGAGAGCGAATTAGTTTAATCTCCTTGCCTAATGGATGAAGTAGTCCACAAACTAGGTTTAAACCAGAAGGGGTGGGAATGATCTAAGCTTGACGGTAGAAGGCAGAGGTAGCGTGCTCCTCCGGTCCAGTCTTCTTCCTATGAAGAGATGGTTTCCCTCCTCTCTTCTGTTAGTTGTTTTGCATCTGCTGGACATTATTGTCTCTCCTTGACTCTGCAGGCCTCTGTACAGTTTTATAAATCAGACACAGACGTGCTTTATGTTCTTCAAGGGGACCAGCTCTTTTGCTTTTGAACATTAAATAAAGAAATCATCCAGAGAGCGACTTCATTTTCAAAACAAACGTACAGTTTCTTCACAACACAATGATACAATGTCCTCTGAAATTATATTAATCATAATCACATAACCATTTCAGGGATTAAATACTACAGCTAAAAACAATGCCAAGACTAGAGTTCATATTGCTGTAGACCTGTCATATAAGACCATTTTTCTCCCTTCCTGCTCCATTCACTAACTCCTTGCTACTCAAAGTGTGGTCCATAGATAAGCAGCCTGGGCCTCACCAGGGAGTTAGTCCTAAAGGCAGACAATCAGGGCCCACCCCAGACCTACGGAATTGGATTTAACAAAATCTTCGGGTGATTTGTATGTACATGAAAGTTTGGGAGGCTCTGTCCAATTGATTTGACCAACAGCAAAAGCACGGGTAGTGAGGATGCATCTGTTCTGACTGTCACCTGATTTGACCAACAGCAAAAGCACGGGTAGTGAGGATGCATCTGTTCTGATTGTCACCGGCGGCTCGCAGGAAGCTGTCAGGCTGTCAGAATAGCTTCAATGGTATCCCCCGTTCTCAAATACTATAATTATCAAATTACTTATGGAATGATTTCCTCAAATGGAAATGAAACTGTTGCAATGTCCTCTCTTGATTCACTTTAAACCCTCTGACAATCCTAAAATGACTACTTTATGGAGATAACCGGATACATCTAAGGTCAGATTACCTACAACAGTTGATTGATTAAGGTGGAGACAGGAAACGGTATGGTGTTACTACCCCCGAGCCAGTATAAGAAAACTGAAAATGAAAAGTTATGTCCTGTCTCATGGTAGGAACATGGGGGAAAGAGTCTTCTGTGGTACTCTCTCCTTAAACTCTTTTCTTCAGACACAAAGTTGCTTCCTTGCATGCACACAGTTCTTTTTGGAACCAGGAAGTTCTCCAGAACAGAACCTGGCCTATGATCTTCATGCAGGAATGCATGGGACCACTGTGGCCACCGAGCATCTGGTTAACCTTGTGAAAGTGGCCTGCAGTAACTGTGCTGCTTGGTGATGCCTACAGATTTTTTGGAAGAGTAATATCTCCAGCCAGGTTAACTTGTAAATCCTCTCTGAAATTAATGAGCATGAAATTACACATTTTCTGCCTCTGGCATTCCCATTGCTCATGTGTCTGAATCACAAATGATAACTCCTATGTTCTTCTTAGTATTGTTTCCAGTAGGAACAGATGAACAAGAATCACAGCAGTCACAGACTGGCCTCATCACCAAAGAATTGACATTTCTAGAGGGATGGACACTATGCCATAGGCTTATTTTCATTAATATATCTTAGATCCCAATTAAAAAGGATAAAAATTTAAATTCAGTACAGTTTCTACATTTTCATATGTAGGGAGGGCTATATGCTTTGATTCTCTGACTAAACCACCAGATCATGCCAGCTAATATTCTTGGTATCTTAACACTATGAAATATGTTTGGGTTCAGCAAGCTCTTAGTATTAGAATAATAATGTAGTGAAAAATATTAGTTACTTCTGGGTGACAAGTATTGGCTATCTGAAGCCACATTTGCTAATTCTTATTTAAAAAGTGCACCATTGGAGCACCTGGGTGGTTCAGTCATTAAGCGTCTGCCTTTGGCTCGGATCATGATTCTAGGTCCTGGATCAAGCCCTGCATTGGGCTCCTTGCTTGGAGGGGGAGCTTGCTTCTCCCTCTCCCACTTACCCTGCTTCTGTTCCCTCTCTCACTGTGTCTCTCTCTGTCAAATAAATGAATAAAATCTTAAAAAAAATTAAAATAAAAAAAATTGAAAGTGCACCACTATTCAGGAAAAGTATTTGAGTATAAACAGGCTAGAACATATCTGAATATTATTGGAGGGTCATAAGAATCGATGATTGTATGTAATAGCGACTAGAGCTGGGTGGATCAATAGAAATAAAACATTTGGAGAAATTAAGGTTCCCCTAATTTTTTGACCAATAAATAATATGAAATTAATTAGTTACTTTGAGGGGCGCCTGTGTGGCTCAGTGGGTTAAAGCCTCTGCCTTCACCTCAGGTCATGATCCCAGGGTCCTGGGATCGAGCCCCGCATCGGGCTCTCTGCTTAGCAGGGAGTCTGCTTCCCTTCCTCTCTCTCTGTCTGCCTCTCTGCCTACTTGTGATCTCTGTCTGTCAAATAAATAAATAAAATCTTAAAAAAAAAAGTTACTTTGATAAATACAGAGCACAAACTGGTGTTTGGGAAAGGGGGTTGGGTGGGGAATGGGTGAAACAGGTGAAGGAGATAAAGTGCATTCATTTTGCTGAGCACTGAGCAATGTAAGGGATTGTTGAATCATTGCACATCTATAACGAATATAACACTGTATGTTAATTATACTGGAATAAAAATAATTAAAAGAAAAGAAGTTATTTGGACACATATTGATCACAATGTCAACTGGAGTACATTTGGGGAACATTTTACTGAAAGTACATGGATTTCCTAGTGGTAACTCATGAAACAAAATGTTCAACATGTCTTCATTGAAAGGATTGAGATTTTTAAAAACATTCCAATAACAATGGTCACAGCTTCTAAACTGGATCATTTAAATGATTACATCTCTTGACTACTCAAATCTCTTCATTTTTTGGTCCCTTTGTCTGGGACACTTTTTGCATTTCTAGTATAAGCTGCAGAGAAGAAGGTGGACCTTTTTGCAAAAACCAGGGCTCTCCAAGAACTCTTCTTTTAAATGATATTACTACAATGCTTTCTATATTTAGAACATTTCAGTGTGGAATATTAGTTGCAAGAATGAGATTAAAATTTATGGAAAAAGTAAAGAGGAAGAAAAATGCAATCCGGATGATGTCATTTTAAGAGGTCTACATCTTATGCCAGTGAGTGAATAAACACTGGATATCATTAGATAAAAGAATGATTAGCCTATAGTTGTGGGGTGGAGCATTCTGGTGTAGGTTTGATTTGAGAAAACAGCCTTTAAAGCCTCCACCTGTTGGTAGCAATCAGTGACAATTTTATAACTAAGGCCACTTTCCAATCTGGTTCAATGGCTCAGTATCTTTCCTTTTTTTTTTTTTAATTTTTATTTTTTCCTGTTAACCAAGTATAGTGTAAGCTAAACAAATGCCAGCTTCTGCCAAATTGCTTTATACAAATAAATGATCAGATTGCCCAAGACTGCCACTGAATTTCTAGATGAAACTGAAAAAGTATTATTATCACCATTCAGACTCAATTTCTAATACATAAGCTGAATCTATATGTAGCATCCTTGAGTAATAGATTGGGAAACATAAGTAGTATAAATTTATAAGCTGACATTTTGGAGCTAGGAGTGGAGACTGTTTTCCCCAGCATCTTTGATCTGCCTGAAGCACAAGGACCATACGTGCCAAACCCTCCTTCGCGCCTCAAGTGTGTGGTGGCCTCAGAAACAATACTCCAAAGGATGTTTCCAATATGCCAAGAAAAACCAAAGCTTTTTCAAGAGTCTTCTTTCATTAATAATCAAAACAGTGAAACAGGAGATGAGACTTTGTGGTAATGGGGAAAAGAGATTAAGACAGAAAAAAAAAGTGAACCTCAGGTTGAATTCCCTGGCTACATGTGAAAGATACAAAATACATGAAGAAAAATTAGGGTTTGACCTTAATCATCTATGATTTTTTAGATGCTTCTGTCTTTATACATCAACGCCATTGATTCCCCCTACAAATAACCCAAATACTTTCTTAGAGACATTTCCTTTACCTCTGACTTTCTGCTCTCTTTAGGAAGTAGTCCAAACTACTTGAGAAAACCGTAAGACATTTAAAAATGTAAATAATACTAATAGTATTGTAAACAATTACAGCTAATCCTTAGGACTTAATGTATGACATCATGAGTCTTAGTCCTCTACGTGTTTAATTTTATCCTCACAAATCAATAATACTTAGAACTGTGCACACACACACACACACACCATACAAAAGATAAATTCATTTTACAAAAGGAGTTCTGGTCTAAAGGAAGAATTTGCCATTGTTCGCCCTAAATAGTAGATTCCATGGCGAATTTATTTATTTATTTAAAAGATTTTGTTTATTCATTTGATGGAGAAAGACACAGCAAGAGAGGGAACACAAGCAGGGGGAAAGGGAGAAGCAGGCTTCCCAATGAGCAAGAAGCCTGATGTGGGGCTCGATCCCAGGATACTGCAATCACGACCTGACCTGAAGGCAGACGCTTAATGACAGAGCCACCCAGGTGCCCCTCCATGGCGTATTTTTTTTTTTTTTTTTTAGATTTTATTCATTTATTTGACAGAGAGAGAGAGAGATCACAAGCAGGCAGAGAGAGGGAGAAGCAGGCTCACTGCTGAGCAGAGAGCCCGATGCGGGGCTCGATCCCAGGACCCCGAGATCACGACCTGAGCCGAAGGCAGAGGCTTAACCCACTGAGCCACCCAGGTGCCCCTCCATGGCGTATTTAAAGGCAACTCCTACTATATTAAAACTGAGAGCAGTGTGGAGTATACCACATGCCTAGTACTGTGTTTAGTACCTTGTATACATTATCAATAGTCAAAACAATACAATTGTGCAGGTACCATTATACTACTCGAAACACAAGGATATAGAGGCTTATAGAGATGAAAATAACAAGCCTGAATGTTCCCAGGGAGCAAAGTGCAGAAACAAAGCATTAACTTACTCGTCTTTATAGGGTCAGCTCTTGACCACAATGATATACTATTCACCAAAATTTGATTCACATCCATTTTTATAATTTCTGTGTGTGTGTGTGTGTGTGTGTGTGTGACGAGAGAGGCACATTTTCATACACAAGTCACCCCTGGGTATATTCTGAGTGACTACATATCACTGACAGAGGATGGGACTTAAGGCTGCATTTGAAGATTTCCTGGATTTCAGTTTAGAAAAGAAAATATCTGCTCCCGGTTTTTAGATCTTACTTCCTTGCCATGAATTCTTAGCTTAATTTATGACATAAGATTCAAGTTTTTTCCTGGCATATAAACAAATCGCTTGAAAGAATGCCTTTTAGCCAAGAAGCCCCAAGCATTTTAGGAGATGAAATCTGGCTGAATTTATCTAACCCTGCTCTATGCCAACCATTCTCTACTGATAGGGCAGTTATGAACAGGTTCCTACAAGTGGTTTATCATCTTAAAAATGAGTAAATAGTGGGATACTCTCTATTCTCCTTTCGTTTTCCAGACACCATGTCCATACCCTGCTGCTTACAATATTTCAAACCTTTCATTAGTGTTCACGCAGCTAGAAGGGGAAAATAAATCTTGGACCAGGCGACAACTAGCAATACAATGAAGAAAATGGTGGCATGCCTCGGGCGGTTGGCAAAGGAGCTCACTGAAGTCTGTCTTTCCTCTTCGGCTGGCTCCCCCAGACCATATCTACAAATAGCCAGGCCCCAGAGCAGGGGTGCTGCAGTCTCACTTCTCAGACTCAGGAGTGGCTCTGGGCAGCAGAGTTTCTGGACAGATGGGTGCAGACTCTTTGCCAGACCTAAGAATTTCACAGGGAGCCTACAAAGCCCAGTGACTAACACCTATTAGTTATTCTTTCCAAGATTGTCATCTCTTCTCGCCTTGGCTCATTTCAGGACCTATCTCTGAACTTACTTTTTAATAGCTTATAGTTTTAAAAAATTCCCAGGTTTAAGGTCAATCTGTAAGTGTGAGCTAGTGTCGTTATATACCATTTTAGAGCTAACACCTTTTGCCAATTGGGCGAAGGGTGAGAATCACATTGGGATGCCTTGGGAATAATATACACCATACACATGCCTTGGAGTGCCACATGTTTTGCCTTATTAATTCATTGCTAGGTCAGGCAATAGCAGATGACTGCTTATCAAACAGATGACATGTGTTTTTAATGCATGATTAAAGCAGGATTTATCATGGCTGTCAGAATCCAGGGTGTGTGTGATTTTTGTTATTTAAAGCCCTACTTTGGATACTCTCTGGTTTTACAGTGAGAGGCAGTGATTATACAGGCAAAACTTTACAAGGGTGTTAGACCAGAAATAATTTTTGTATGTAAAACATTAAACCCACTTAATACACTGGAATTTTACTATAATGCAACTTTCGTAGTTCACATGGCTCTGGTAGGTTACTTACTAACTGTGTAAGTCAGTTACTTACTCTCTTTGAGCACCACTCTCCTCAACCTATAAATTGTACGTATCTCCTAGGTTTGCTGTGAGGATTGAGTAAACAGGGTAAAGAAAGCACCAGGACTGACCTGAGTTCCATCCCTTTACCTGGTATATTAGGAAGCTGAGGGATAGGAAAGAGTCAGCAGGGACCCCTCTGCCACAAATGTTTTCACGATAGCCCTTACCATGCTATCTTGTAATCATCAACCTGTTTTTCTTCTTAATATGAACTCCTTTGAGTGAGGATTTACTTTGATAGTCATAGGTATTATTATCCCCATTTTTTACAGATGAGAAAACTGCATCTCAGGGAAGCCAAAAATCTTTCTAAGGCTAAACAGCTAGTAAGTGGCAGACCATTCTTTTCCTAATACTGCTGCACTGCCTCAATAAAGAGAGCTTACACAGCAAACAACCTTGAGTGGAAAGGGAAGCATGTTCTCTGTCTGTTTAAACCAAAATGAGTGTCGTCCAACCTGTCCTTCCATTTTCTATCATAATGAAGAGGCAGATACTTGACACATCATTTTTTTTATTTTTTCAAAGCTATGGGACACCATTTGCAGAGTTTTCAGATGGAGAAATTCACTGATATTAAGTGGTCTATTATGATTCAATTTGTCAGTGGCAAAATAAAAATTAAAACGCAAGTACCTAGATTTAATAGTCCAAAGATGATCAAATTACCTTCATTTGCTTCTGAGACAAATTATTCAGACATACAATTTCCTCACGAATTACTTGCTTGTCTAACTCTACTTGGGTTATGTCTACTTCATCAACTCCACTACTTTTTCACATAAATCTTGCCTGAACAAAGATTCAGCTTTTATAGTTAATTAGGACAAACAAGGAAAATGCAATTCAACTCCACAAAACGTGAATGTTTAATTTTGAACTGATTTGGTAGCATTATACTCACTAGGACTCTTCGAATTTTCCAATTAGCAAGTTACTGACGTGTACAAACATCTAGAATAAAAGAAACCCTTTCTTCCATCACTGTTTGTCAGTTTCATTACTGAATTTGGGTCTGCTTTGGGACACTTCAGTCATGAAAGTAATCATGGAAAACTATTTGGATTCTATTAGCAATACTACCTTAGAGGAGGTTCATTTATGATAACTAAAACTTTCGCCAACTGACTCTCATCTGTCATGTAATTTGCCTAAGGTATCATACTGTCAAAGCTTTAGAAGAGTTCTTCTAAGCACTTAACTCTGAGCCACAGTGTATTTTGAAACAGAGATTTTTATGAAACCCAAGGTTGACAAGCAAATCACTAAGTATTTTTTCAATGTGAACATAGTTTAAATTTTCTAGATCAGTGTATATCAATGCCATAGGAGACAACCAGGAAGATCAATATCTATATTTTCCTATCTATATCTATATATTTGTATCCATAGCTATGTCTACATACACATATACATAAATACACACACAAACTCATACATACATATTTGATAGATGCAGTTATCCCTACATATATATCTATATACCTATGAGTGCTGGTAAAAAAAAAAAAAGTATGCATATGAACAGGAGATCTAAAAGGAACTTTCAACCCCAAGACAAGCCTCCTCGCCTATCCTGTAGGGCAGATGCCATGGGCAGAAGTTGGAGGCCATCACTTTTATTCCAGTGACACCCCCCCTTTGAGTCCTGCAGTAAAATGAGCAACACCTTAGCGCTAATGGCAAGAATCAAGATGGTATGGAGCATCTAGAACATCCAAGACATGCCAATTTCTAGAAAATACATGCAAATTGGTGTTTTGAGTTATAAAAATTCACAGACTTTGGGATTCTATGTTTAGGATTGCTACATTATCACAAGAGACGCTTTCAGAGAAATGGGATTTAGCTTGGAGACAGCCTACCAATACGTAATGCACATCCTCAAGCATATAGAGGAACAGAACAGTTACGTGAGAAGTTAATTTATCTCAGGGGTCCAAAGTGAATAATTCAAATACAGCACACCAGACGTTGTACAGGTGGGCACGATGACCATTGACACGTACTGTCTACATGTGTACTGCAGAAGGACACAGCTTAGCAGCACATGCATGTGTGTGTAGACCTACTGAAGATTCTGGGTCCTGATTTTAAGTATCGTCTACCTTTACGTTTCTCCACTGTATGCTGCAGCTTTTATTGGCTTCTTATTTTGCTTAAGACAAGCTTAACAAAACATTTGCTATTTACTGCAGTAGAAAGAGTAAACAACACATAATGGCTATGCTGGGTACAATAAAGCTCAGATATCTGCTTCTTTGACAATTAGGGATGTATTGCTTGAAATAAGTATAAGCATTTGTACGTTATCTGAAAAATGTCACATTTATGTAAACAGAGATCATAAAACTGAAATATGAAAGCACCGCTGGCACTATTCCCGTCAGCATCTTCCCTCCAGGAAACCAGTTCAAGGGACACTTTTCACAAATTCCAATCATGTGAGATTTGAGCTAAAAATCTATTAGGTCACACAATTCTTTGTTAAACCAAGTAGAAAGCTTTACCACCTTTCTTAAATATCTACACATTTAATTGGAAAAAAGATGTTAAATTTGGTGAAGAAATACCAGAAAGCCTCGAGCAACTTGCATAATTAAATCATCTTTTCCGGCGCCTGGGTGGCTCAGTGGGTTAAGCCACTGCCTTCGGCTCAGGTCATGATTTCAGGGTCCTGGGATCGAGCCCCGCATAGGGTTCTCTGCTCAGCAGGGAGCCTGCTTCTTCCTCTCTCTCTGCCTGCCTCTCTGCCTACTTGAGATCTCTCTCTCTATCAAATAAATAATTAAAATATTAAAAAAAAATCTTTAAATCATCTTTTCCGGGGCACCTGCGTGGCTCAGTGAGTTAAGCCTCTGCCTTCAGCTCAGGTCATGATCTCAGGGTCTTGGGATCGAGCCCCGCATCAGGCTCTCTGCTCAGCAGTGAGCCTGCTTCCTCCTCTCTCTGCCTGCCTCTCTGCCTCCTTGTGATCTCTCTCTCTCTGTGTCAAATGAATAAATAAAGTCTTAAAAAAAACCATCTTTTCCTTTATCTTTTTTCTTTTTGATCCCAGAACTTCCTGCATCACATATTTGCATGTAACTGAGACACAGCACGATGCAGAGGTTGGACCTCTAGGTCCCAATGGGCCCCTAGGCTCAGTGGAGGGCGAGCTGGTCAGTGAGTAATGTTTATCAGACTTAAGACCTGGATGTCCATCCACTAAATGATCTCTTCTCATCTAGACTGCAAATCATGTAGGCCTCTTACAAATTTCATAAATAGAAAGGAGGCAGACATTGACCACATCTGTAGTTTCTGCCCCCAGCAAAGATAAGCCAACTGGAAGAAGGTGAGAGAAAGCAATTCTTTATTTCTCTTCTACAATTTCTCTCCTTAAAAAAAAATAATTTTTAAGTAACTTCTTAAGTAACTTCTGTACCCAATATGGGGCTTGAACCCACAACCCTGAGATCAAGAACCCCATGTTACACTGACTGAGGCAGCTAGGTGCCTCCTCTCCTTTTTTTTTTTTTTTTAATTGAAGTATAATTGACCTATGATACCCAATTTGTTTCAGGTATACCTCAAAAGCATTTGATATTTTTATATAGTATGAAATGATTCCCAAAGGTCTAGTTACCATCTGTCACCATACAATTTACTACAATATTATTGACCACCTTCCCCATGCTACACATTACATCCCCATGATCTCTTTCAACCCCCACTTCTGGTAACCAACAATGTGTTTCATGTATCTATGAGTCCATTTCTGTTTTGTTTTGTTTGTTCGTTTATTATTTTTTAGATTCCACGTATAAGTGAAATCATATTGTATCTGCCTTTCTCTGCCTGATTTATTTCACTTAGCATAATACCCTCTAGGCCCACCACATTGTCACAAATGGTAAGATTTCATTCTTTTTTAATGGCTGAGCAATACTACATTGTATATATAACACATCTTCCTCATCCATTCATCTATGGACAGACAATTGCTTCCAAATTTGGCTATTATAAATAATGCTGCAGTAAACATAGGAGGACATATATCTCTTTGGATTGTGTTTTCATTTTCTTTGGATAAATACCCAGAAGTGGAATTGCTGGATCATATGGTAGATCTATTTTTAATTTTTTGAGAAATCGGGGCACCTGGGTGGCTCAGTGGGTTAAGCCTCTGCCTTCGGCTCAGGTCATGGTCTCAGGGTCCTGGGATCAAGCCCCGCATTGGGCTCTCTGCTCTGTGGGGAGCCTGCTTCCCTCTCTTTCTGTGTCAAAAAATAAATAAAAAATCTTTTAATTTCTTGAGAAACCTTCATGCTGTGTTCTAGATGGCTACATCAATTTACATTCCTACCAACAGCGTATGAGGTTCCCTTTTCTCTACACCCTTAACAACACTTACTTTTTTATCTTTTTGCTAATAGCAAATCTGACAGGTATGAGGTGATATTTCATTGTGGCCTTAATTTGCATTTTCCTGATGATTATTGATGTTGAGCATATTTTCATGTGCCTATTGGCCATCTGAATGTATTCTTTCAAAAAATGTTTCTTGGAGTCCTCTGTTCATTTTTTTAATTGGGTTTTTTTAATTATAGAATTTTTCTTCTTAAGGCTTATAGCAACAGAATGCATGTGTGTACTGTTTTTATATTATATTCACCTGATACCTAACATTTTTCTCAGCTAATATGACTGCCAAGAATTCAAACATAGAAATGGGGCTTCTTTTGTGGATAGTTAACTTGGTAATGTGGAAGGCATCCAGACTTTATAGTCTTAGAGTATTTGAAACTTGGTTTCTCCATTTACTTTGGGCACATTACATAAATCCTCTAAGCCTTTATTTTCTTAACTCTCAAACAGGGATAACAATACCTGTTTTTCAAACTTGTGAGAATTAATTGGGGAATGTGTATAAAGACCCTGGGGTGGGGCACAGGCTCATTAACACCAGCTCCTTCCTGCTACTCTGGCCTGGTAAGGTGTCAGGGACCTCTTGGACACGTGATAAATGTTAACTGATCATGTTTAGTAGAAATAAAAATCATGCAAATGGGGATTTTTTTAGGGCCTAGACTTCTTCTTTTTCATTTGTTTTTATTTTATTATGAGGGAATGTCAGAACCTTGACAATGGAGAACAAAGACATTGCTGTTCACACATAATTGAATTACTTAGAGATGAGTTCTGAGAGGGCTAAAATGGCTCCTTAAAAACACAGTTAAATAATCCTAAAAATACACAGGAAACCTATTAAATATCAAACATATCTTTAAAAAAATAATATGGTAAATCGTCCCAGAGCCACAACTCAGTCCCCTAAAACAGACACGTCAGGTGGGCAAATGCCAATTCTTTCATGGTACTAGAATATCATTTATTAAATTACTTCTTTTACGGTGCCCTGGTGGCCCTGGGACTAATGCTCCTCGTAAAGGTTTAAGTTAGAATGAGAAAAATGACTTGCTCATCTGATCCTTTATGGATAATTATCACTAATTGCACAAATCTGGTTTGCATTTGTTCATAAGTATCTCCAGTGGTGTTGCTTTGTATACAGCCCAATTCTGGGATGCACACACCATCTACACACAGAATGTTTTTTATGTTATAATTCAGTTCAGAATTTTAATTAAATAAATGAGAATCAGCTGAATAACAAGGCAGCCACAGCTTTTAAATAATGAACATGCACTAGTGTCCTTGCTTTACATGACAAATGATGACAAAGGACAGGCTGGCATCATCATCCAGTCTGGCAACAACTATGAAAAAAAGAACTTTTTAATTTCTTTCTATAAAATTTTATTTTAAAAAGTGAAATATGGCAAAAGGCGAGTACTCTTGTGTATTATAAATCATCTCCTAGCTAGGGAGAGAGATCTGCTGGAGGGCTGCCCAGGGCACACCAGTTTGTTCTCTTTTCCTAAATCACTATTAGGGGGCAATTACTTTTCATCAGATTTAAGTTTATTCTCTGCAAGCATTACAAAAGTGCTTCTGTATCCTGGAGTTTAAAAATACAAACATAGTACACACTTAAAATGCAGTATAGGTAGCACTGACTTCTGATCAGAAGATTGTCTCATCATTAATGTTATTCTAAAACTATTCCGTGATCTCTTCATTCTGGACATCTTGGCAGCATCACAGGAGTCAATCTCTCCGTGTGCATGGGTTTAGGTATACCAGATGGCCCTAGCTTCCCACTTACCTCAACAATCAACCTTTTTTTGGCCTCCATGGATTGATATCTCCCTTCCCTTCTCTCCTCCCTCTTTCAGCCTATAAATATGGATAGGCCTCTCCTTTTTGTAGCTATTCACCCTCACCATCTCCACCAGTTCCATGCCTTTAAATGCTAATGACTCCCATATTTATATCTGCAGCCGTGGCCTCCCCCTGAACTCCGGACTCAGGATATACAACTGTCTATCATTTCACCTGAATATTGAGAAGGCACCTCAATCTTAACGTGTCCAAAGTAGAATGATTGATTCCCCCTACCACCAGTACTTCATGGCACCCCCATTCAGGCAGCTGCCACAGCCCCAAACCTCTGAATTATCTTGGATTCTCTTTTGCCTTTACATTCTACCTTGAATTCATAAGCATGTTCTGCTGGCTCTTCCTTGGAATATTTATCCAATCCATTCACTTATCACCACCCATACTGCTACCACCCTGATCGAAGTCACCATCAGCTCCCTGCACTACTGAAACAGACCTCAAAACTTGCCCACTTATTGCCCATATGACTTCCCGAGTTTATCTAACTCCCCCTCACTCAACCCCCCTGCAGAAGTCATAATACTCTTTGGCTTAAAGTTCTTTAGAGGCTTTCCATTATACTTAGAGTAACATGCAGAAACCTAACCATGGTGTCAGGTACAATCGAACTCTACTCATCTCTCTTACTTCATGTTGTATCTTTCTACCCTTTTCTTCTCCATTCATTATACTCCAGCCACAGTGGCCTTCCTCTGGCTTCTTGACCATGGTAAGGTCCTTCTCACCTCAGAGCTCTTACTCCTTCCATTCCTTCTGCCTGGAACATTATTCCCCCAGGCCTTTGCACAACCAGTCTCTTATTATTCTGATCTTGCTGAAATGCCATCTCTTCATCCTTGGGCATTCTTTCCCAATTTGGCCCACTCTTCCCAAGCCACTCTCTATCCATTAACTTATTTTTATTTCTTCTCCAACACCTAGAGCTATCAGCCATATCTGTTTATTTACTTGTCTGGTGTCTATTTTCCCCACTAGAATATGAACTGAATATAGAGCAGGAGGCTTGGATATAGTCCATTTGTCTTAGCATATGGTATGTATTTGTTGAATAGATATTTTGAATGCCTTCCTGACCAACATATTTACATAATAATGTATAGACATACCATATAATAGAGTCAAATACAGCAACTAAAATGCTTTATAATAATTTAAAATAATGAAATCATGCGTTTGGCCATAGGGCTCAAGAACTGGGAAGGAGGGGCGCCTGGGTGGCTCAGTGGGTTAAAGCCTCTGCCTTCGGCTCAGGTCATGGTCCCAGGGTCCCGGGATCGAGCCCCGCTTTGGGCTCTCTGCTCCACAGGGAGCCTGCTTCCTCTTCTCTCTCTCTACCTGCCTCTCTGCCTACTTGTGATCTGTCTCTCTTTGTCAAATAAATAAAATCTTAAAAAAAAAAAAAGAACTGGGAAGGAACTTAGAAATTATAAGGCAGCCTCCTGACTTAATAATGTCTTGAGGATCTGAGAGGGTCAATGAGTTCACAAAGGAAAAGAGGCAGAGTCCGGCCTGGCTGGGTCCCTGGATTTGTAGCATCCAATACAGTGGGCTGCTACTTACACGCGAGCAATTGTATAGAACTCATTGACAACACAAGAAACACAAATTCAGCATCAAAGTACACAGACACTATGCACCAGTAAAAGTATAATTTTGAAGCATAAATTTGATTTATCTTAAATGAATATGCTAGTGTTCATAATAAATGGTAACCTTTTAATTAAAAGTATGCTTGCATTAGAATTTAAAATATGTTTCCAGGGACCGCTGAATGACATGTCTCTAGAAATGAGACCAGGAAAGTTTTAACTGACACTTAGTTTCTCTCCATAAACGTCTATAAATATCACTTCCAAAAATCTTCACAGCTGCATCTCATTGTCTGGGGGGCTTTAGTTAAGAGACACAATGATGTATATAATTCAGCCCTTTTGAGTACCTAGGGATTTCATAAAATTGAGAGAGGCCTACACTACTTAAAATTTTTGAGACAATTGGTATTTTTTTTTAGTAATAAAATAATTGAAATGGGGTTACCCAAATTATGCTATACCTTAAATATTTATATTGAACAAATTGACATATTAACCTCCAAAGAGTACCTTATAGTTCATTATAGGATTTATAAAATAAGTTTATCTCTCATGCATTTAGAGCTCTGTGATCTACTGCAGGGACGTACGCTGTGAAATTGTAAGAGGAACACTTATGCCTTGCAATGCTGTCCATGAATCTCTGGGACACAATATGTACAAATAATGGTAAAAATCTAAGCTTGAAGTTCTTTATAAAAGTGAGACCTGAGCCAAGTGGCCCTCTTAGCGCCCATGACAGGTCTTATATATCTGATTTTCTTTGCTTTTTAGCTTCATTCCAACCACAAGCAAGAGATGTGGAGAGAGGAGGGTGGAGGATGGGGGAGACATTAGCCTCAAACGTAAGCTAAAATCAAGTGTACAAAAAAGTGAGGGAAGGACAGAAAGTTTTTGTCTCAGAACTGGAAAACCGACGAACCAAATAAGTAAAAGTTACTGATGTGACTGTCTGCATCTCTCTCAACCCACTCTCTCTCTCTGATTTTCAGGGGGAAAATGAGTGACTGTTTGGGATTTAGAGTCACTGTGGCCTAATCCCGAATGAGGCCAAATCTGCTTTGGCCAAATCCTGATGTGCACATTTCAGGCATGGACTAAAATGACAGCAAAATACCCATTTATTAGAAGAAATCCCCAGAGGCCTTATCAGAGTTGCAGATGGGTGTTCTGAAAGGTCTACTGGGTTCCTGAAGGGTAAGTCACAGAAGAAATGAAACCAAACCTGTCCTCCCAAGAGCTAGGGCACAATTTGACAAGCAATTGTGTGTGTGTGTGTGTGTGTGTGTGTGTGTGTGTGTGTTAGAGATGCATATTCTGAGGTGTCTTTCAACTTCAGAAACCAGCCCTGCAGGACTGGAAAATAAGCCAGCTTTAATTATTCAAAGAGACCCCATCTCAGATCTCGCTCTTTCACCTAGCCAAAGGAAAAAAATGCTTGGAAATTGCTGCATTGGTGGTCCTATTCATCTTTTAAAAATGACGTTATCCATCTAATAAGCTTTAGTTCTCCACTGTTTTTTACAAGAATGGTGTTTAATCAAAGCTAATGATATCAGGGTACTTGAATCATCACATGAATTAATTGAGCAATATGAATGCTTCATCACATTCTCTTTTTATTTCTTTCAATATTAATTAGGATAATTTCCTATGGAAAGTAGAGGTTCCAGGGATGACTTGGATATCCAACTTTTCTACTCCCAGTGGGCATATTCCACAGAAAGATTGGTTTTGGTTAGAGATCCATTTCTAAGATTTGTCCAAATCTGTGATATTTACATATATTTGATTTTAACACACTATAAGCAAAGGCCAGTAGGAAAAAGAGACTGTGATAGCAATAGAAATTCAAAGAAAAGGAAATAGGAAAAGTAAAAAAAAGTTGTTTAAACTTACTCATAAGAAATGCAAATTAAAGCCACATGAAATACCATTTTTTTTTTCACTTCCCAGATTAGCAAAATCCTCCAAGTTGGATACATACATATTGGTGAGGCTGTGGGGAAACAGAAACCGTCACACACTATAGGTGGAAATATGATCCAGTATAACTCTGGAAGAGGTCAATTTGATATTTATCAACATCATAAATGCATATGCCCTCTGACCCAGATTTCCACTAATGTGATTTACCTTACATATACATTTATGCATGTATAAAACAATATATGAAAAAGGATATTCATTATAGTGATTTCATAATAGCAAAATATTGGAAACAATTAAAATGGTCATGAATAAAGACTGGAAACAACTTACATGTTCACAAATGAGGGACTAGTTAAATAAATTAGAATGAACCCATAAAACTACCATCCAACTATAAATAAAGAATGATAAACCACTTCTTATGCCAAAATGGAAAGATTCCCAAGATATAGCTTCTCAGTGAAAAATGCAACATAGAAAACAGTGTGCACAGAATGCTGTTTTGTTTTATAAAGGAAAGTTATGAATATGAATTTATATTTGCTTATGTTTGCATAAAGAACATCTGGAGGAATTCTAAGAAACGAGTAAGCATGATTTTCATTTTGTGCATGTAGTGGTGGGATCTCGTTGGCTGGGGGTTATGGAAGAGAGTGAATTTTTTCTCTATATACTTTTTTATATGTTTTGTGTTTCAAACCATCTGTTTATCTCAGAATCTACCTATTTACCTATTAAAAAAATAAAGTATAATTGATTAAAATGTTACAATTTCTGATTTTCCAAAAATATACTGCATCTATGTTACTGAATACACTTAAATTTTCTCTGGCAGCTTTCTTTGCCAAGGAAGAGTCTTAAAATACCAGAAGATAAGCATTAAAGACATTTCATGAATGCACGTGCATAATGAAACACTTCTAAAGACCCACTAATGTATTAGTGAATTAAGTTCCTTGAGAATTAGCATTGATTAAATGTCATACTTGTAAAACAATTAGGAACTAAAGCTTATTAGATGGGGACCAACTGAAAAAAGGCAAGTACCATTAACATCTGGATTAAAGGACAAACATGCAATGTTCATGCAGCTATCAAATATCATCTTGGTGAGATAGGTTAAAAATCTGTTTATTTTATTATTTTTACAGGTTTCTAACACTGGAAAGTTAAAACTCCTATTACTCTAATACTCTTAAAAATGATGTTCAGGCATGTATGAACCAAAGGTATTTAAAATATTCAGATATAAGGGTAAAGGGCCTTTCCTCCAAGTTTGTTGTTGCTGCAATTATTTGAGGTCTTGCCTGTATAATTAAAATACAGAAAGAGCCCAATGTATCCATATCAAGATAGAAGACAAAATAACATAAGCTAAAATGCATACCTTCAATTCAAAGGAAACACTGTGAATAGAGACAATTCAGGAGCCATAGGGCAAGAAGTACTACTATGTAAGAGTCCTATTCCTCTTATAAAAAGCAAACAAAAAAATTACATAAGGTATGCTTAAATGAATTCATAATGGCCACAATTCACAATTTTAAAAGGACACACTGGGGACTAGGTACTGGATCACAGGATCTCATGGGTCAATGTGGAGTAGGAAAAAATGGACCTAAGTAGAGAGAACCATTCTGGGTGGTTTGCTTTGGTCTCCCTGAATCACGAGTACACATGATTTTTTGCTTTCTTCCTGGTGGCACCTTTGATGAAAATAGCAGCTCACGGTGTTTGTACTCAAGATCCATTTCAAAAGAACAGAGAGGGAAGCTTCTAGCATTTGCCATGTATCAGCTAATAAAAATAAGAACAATAAATGAACACTGAAGGTGAAATCAATAAAGACAATAAAATGGTCAAAATGTTAAACTTTTTCATCTTTACCTACTCTGTCCAAGAAAATCAACGAAGATTTAAAAAAACAAAGACTTGAGGGTTATTATCAAGCAACAACCTTACCAAAACGGTTATAAAAAGCAGGTGAATAGATAACTATATTCTCCATTGAAAGAGCAAACATCTGAGGAGAGATCTCCATGTAGAGAGCAGAGAAAAGAAGGCAATTAAGAAATACTAGTTTACTACTATATGGTTTTGTTTGTTGAAGGAGGAATAAAAGTAATTCATTGCTTGGGATTGATATTGCTGCCTCTTACAAACCTAATAGAAACAACTCTTATTTAGAAAGCACATTGCAATTTTAACTTTACATCCATTCTCCCATTTGATGAGCTGGTATTATCATCACTGGAGTATACAGAGAGACCAAAGCTCAAAGGCATTAAGTTACCTGCACAAATTTGCACACATAGAAAGTAGTGGGGCAGATTCAACCTCAGTTCATGACTCCACAAATTCTAAGCTCTGTGCTCCACAGATCAAGTAATGATGCCCTAGTAGCCTTCGTGAAATGAGGCATTCAATTCCCTTCTAGAGTAACCAGCCAGGGAGGAACAGAATTTTGTTTGTTTGTTTTAGGCATAAATTTTATTTTATTTTAATTTTTTCCACCTTTTAATTTTATTTATTTATTTTTGTTAACATATAATGTATTATTTGTTTCAGGGATTCATCAGTCTTACACAATTCACAGCACTCACCATAGCGCATACCCTCCCCAATGTCTATCACCCAGCCACCCCAACCCTTCCACATCCCTCCATTCCAGAAACCTTC
Organism: Lutra lutra; assembly: GCF_902655055.1. NCBI lineage: Eukaryota > Metazoa > Chordata > Mammalia > Carnivora > Mustelidae > Lutra > Lutra lutra. Next base: position 94,260,755 of record NC_062285.1, read on the forward strand.
AGTTTGTTTCCTGAGATTAAGAGTTTCTTATGGTTTGTCTCCCTATCTGGTTTTATCTTGCTTCATTTTTTCCTCTTTTCCCCCATGATCTTCTGCCCTATTTCTCAAATTCCACATATCATCAAGATCATATGATAATTATCTTTCTTTGATTGACTTATTTTGCTTAGCATAATACTTTCTAGTTCTACCCACGTCATTGATGGCAAGATTTCATTTCTTTGATAGCTGCATAATATTCCATTGTATATATACACATACCACATCTTCCTTATCCATTCATCTGTGGATGGATATCTAGGCTTCTTCCATAGTTTGGCTATTGTGGACATTGCTGCTATAAACATTGGATTGCATGTGGCCCTTCGGATCACTACATATGTATCTTTGGGGTAAATCCCCAGTAGTGCAATTGCTGGGTCACTGAGTAGCTCTATTTTCAACTTTTTGAGGAACTTTCATACTGTTTTCCAGAGCGGCTGCACCAGTTTGCATTCCCACCAACAGTGTAGGAGGGTTCCCCTTTCTCCACATCCTTGTCAACACCCGTTGTTTCCTGACTTGTTAATTTTAGCCATTCTGACTGGTGTGAGGTGGTATCTCATTGTGGTTTTGATTTGTATTTCCCTGATGCTGAGTGATGTTTTTTCATGTGTCCATTGGCCATTTGGATGTCTTCTTTGGAGAAATATCTGTTCATGTCTTCTGCCCATTTCTTGATTGATTATTTGTTCTTTGGGTGTTGAGTTTGATAAGTTCTTTCTAGATTTTGGATACTAGCCCTTCATCTGATATGTCATGTGCAAATATCTCCTATGCTGTCGGTTGTCTTTTGGTTTTTTTGATTGTTTCCTTTGCTATGCAAAAGCTTTTTATCCTGATAAAGCCCCAACAGTTAATTTTTGCCCTTGCTTCCCTTGCCTTTGGTGATGTGTCTATGAAGAAGTTGCTGCGGCTGAGGTCGATGAGGTTACTGTCCGTGACGAACGGTATTTTGACAGTCTGTGCCAATGGTGTGCTGAGGGAACTCTCAAAAACAGGTTCAGTGTTAGTTAGAAAGACACATTGATTCATTGTCATCATCCAGGATCCTCAATTCCCTGCACCCAAAAGGCCAATATAATTTTGAACCATGAGTTGAGCAAGGAATCGATTTTCCTTTGATTCAAATTCCTGAGTAGGCTACTCTGGAAACCTGGGAAAGCTTCGCTCTCACCTTCTGGACGTTCTACTTTAATATCAGACAGATGTTAACAATTAGAGATGTTCAAAGAACAATAAACAATTAAGGAGCCAGCATGATTGATCTCATACTGCAGGTAATTGCTCTCTGAGGACATCGTGCCATTCTTGAGAGTGAGAACAATAATCAGCGCTTCACAAAGCTGCAGACCAGGGCTTTGAAAAAATTCTGGCCTTCTCCTGACCTGCTCCTTCCCCCCACCACTCCTGCCACCACCCACCTAAAGCCTCTTTGCCTCTTCAGCTGGAGAAAGTGGCGTAAGGGGCTTCTTCCTCATCAGAAATTAAGAGTTGGGTTTGTTCTTCTGAAGTTTGTAAGCTGGTGCACGAGGTTATTCACTCAGAACATCTGTAACTGGCTCGAATATACACACTCCAAAAGTCCCAAAGGCAGCAAGTAGATAATGAGTGAAATAAAAATCCAAAGAGATTATTGTGTTTAGAAAAGTTTTACCTTTGGGAAAATGTCTTATAAATTGCAGGACATAGTTATTCCATCAATATTTTTTGGATATTGTGGTAAAATACACATAACATAAAATTTACCATCTTATTCATTTTTAAGTGTACAGTTTAGTGGTCTTAAATACATTTATATTGTGGTACAAACCACCATCCGCCTCCTGAACTCTTTTCGCCTTATAAAACTGGAAGTCTATAGCCTTTAAACAACACCTTCCGTTCCACCCGCCCTTCAGCCCTTGGTAATCTCTATTCTACTCTCTCTCTTCATGAATTTGCCTATTCTAGGTATCTCAGATAAGTGGAACCACACAATATTTGTCCCTTTATGTCTGGTTTATTTCATTTAGCATAGTCTTCAAGGTTCACCTGTGTTTTGGCATATTATCATACTTCCATTCCTTTTTATGGTTGAATAATACTTCCTTGTATGTAATACCAATTTTTTTTATCCATTCCTCTGTTCATGGACTTTTGGGCTGCCCACCTTTTGGTTATTGTGAATAACGCTGCTATGAACATTGGTGTGCAAGTATCTGTTCAAGTCTCTGTTTTCAGTTCTTTTGGGTATATACCTAAGGGTGAAATTGCTGGATCATATAGTAATTCTATGTTTAACTTTTTGAGGAACTCAAATTATTTTCTACAGTGACTGCACCATTTTGTATTCCCACTAATAATGCAAAAGGCTTCCAAGTCCTTCACATCCTTGTCAATATTTGATAGTTGTAATTTTCCATTGTTTTTTGTTTGGTTTTGGTTTTGAATAATATCTGTTCTAATGGTTTAGAGGTGGTATCTCATTGTAGTTTTAATTTCATGCCCTTAATGATTAGTGATGTTGAGTATTGTTTCTTTGGCTTCTAGGCCATATTTATATTTCCTTTGGAGAAATGTCTACTCAAGTCCTTTGCCCATTTCTCTATTGGGTTGGTTTTTATTTTTGTTGTTGTTGAGTTGTAGGAGTTCCTTCTATATTTTGGAATATATTAATCCTTTATGAGATATATGATTTGCAAACATTTTCTCCTCCTCTGTGAGTTGTCTTATCATCACTCTATTGACAGTGTCTGTTGATGCATGAAAGTTTTTAATTCTGATGGAGTCTAATTTATCTATTTTGCTTTTGATGCCTGTGTCTTTGATGTCATACCCAAGAAATCACTGTAGTGATTCCATTTGATCAGTCTCTGAGACCATTTTCAGCAGCATTCTTAGATTACTCTGCAAGCCACCTATAATAAATTTATTTATTCCCAAATAAATTCTAAAGAAATACAGTGTGATAGGCTAAGGAACAAAAGATGCATGGGTGACTTCAAATTGGCTCCCAATTGTTTTTAAGGTTCAAATTGGATGGCATTGGTTTTCCTTCATGACCTGATCCCTGCCTACTTCTTTAGCCTCATCTCACCCTTGCCATCTAACTTCTGTAATCCTGAATTCCCTGTGCTCTGGAATATTCTACATATGTCCTCTTACCTGCCTAACTTATATTCATCCTGGGTCTTAACCCAGTCAGCACTTTTTCCAGGAAGTATCTCATGATCTGTCCTGATTTCCAACCAGCTTCCAGCTGGCCAGGGGGTTGATGTGCTAGCTTTGAGATCCTGCGGCATCCCATGTGGTGTCTATCACAGGATTTGTTCTACAGAATTATTACCTATTTAGCTCTGTCCCCCTTTAGATCACTAATTCCATGCGGACAGTAACCGTATCTATAATTTATTTTTATCACTATATCCTAAGTATCTAGAATAATTCCTCATACATAGTAGATGCTCAGTAAATATCTGATGAGTGGATGAATAAACCAGACAGCTTTTCCAACCCAGTGTTCTATTTTTAGTTAAAGAAATCTGTTCATGAGGAGGCATGGAATTTAAACATTTAGCCAAATATCCCTGCTTTTCTCAATAATTGCTTCTCTGTGAAGTTTATCTAACAAACCTTTAAGTGTTTTAAGTACTTTAAAAACATTAATTCATTTAATCTTCATAACAGCCTGATGAGGTAAGTATTATCTGCTGTTTCCAAGGAATGAAATAAGAGCAGAGAGATGTTTAGTAACTTGCCAATGGTCATGGAGCTACTCACCGGGCTTGTGCCCATTTAGAATTAGTCACCCTGAATCATCTCTTGGATGTGGTAAGTTCCAACTAAATGTGAAACAATATATACTGGAACATTTCAGACTTACAAGGATGGTCAAGTTCATGATGTTTATGATATCGTCAACTTGGCTCACGTCCTCCTCAGACTTATAGTCTGATTTACTTTGTAGGAACCCTGAGTTTCCTAACTGGTACTCATGCGTCTGTCAACCCTTCACTTCTTTAACTTCCTCGGTGAGAAGCTAAGCTCACTTCCTCATCCCTTTTGGAGGCTCAGCTCCTAGAAACATTGCAAGTACAGGTGGACCATATTATTTTTAGGATTAACAACAAAATTTCTTACTTGGTTTCTGCTACCTCTTTGTTTTCAATTTTTAAAGATTTTTATATTTATTTATTTATTTATTTGACAGGAGAGAGAGAGAGATCACAAGCAGGCAGAGAGAGAGGGGGAAGCACGCTCCTCGCTGAGCAGACAGCCCAATGTGGGACTCGATCCCAGGACTCTGAGATCATGACCTGAGCCGAAAGGAGAGGCTTAACCCACTGAGCCACCCAGATGCTCAATGTTTTCAATGTTATCAAGGTGTTCAAATAACTAGCTAAAATGACCCTTACATTCTTTTTTCAACCTCAGCTGATAGTACGTCAGCTTACCACTTTAAGGGATATTTGAACTCTTTTCTCACAAATTTATTATCTTTTGGTTGCCTTCAATAAAACTCATTTTCAGCCACATTAATATTATTATTACACAGCAAGGTATCTCTTTAAATAGAGTTCCTCTGTCCCTCTGTCTCTCCCTCCCTCATTAATTCATCTATCCAACTACTGATTCAGCACTTCCAAGGTGCCAAGCACAGTGTTAGATGATGGAAACATAACTCTTATCCTGAAGAAGCCAGTGTTTTTCCCCACTTAAAATGGTTTGTTCAAAGCCATGCAAGTGAAATAATCCTATGATTTTAGATATTAAAAAGTAATATTGTAAGAAAATAGATTACAATCACTTCTCTTTTTTCCATATTCATGTTTGTCCTCTCAAAAGGCTAGAATACAGTTGGCATAGAGGTCAGTACCATTACCTTGGTTTGAATAATTCAACAAAACATCTCATTTGGGAAAGTATAAAAATATGTAACAAGGTGGTTTACAACTTTAAGTTAAAGTACATAATAGATAGCTAGAGTTAAGAGTTAATCTCCTTAAAGCTGAAAAGAGAGAAAAAAATTAGAAAGTAACATTTGAGGGCAGGATGGATATATTAGAAATTTATCATTGGATAGACTGCAAAACATCTCTTGCATCTGAGTAATAAATAAAATTTATTGATTCTCTGACTATTAGAGAAATAAAGCATGTAAAATAATCATTTATGCTAAGGACATAGAGTAAAAAACCAGAATTATTCTCTGCAGCAAGCACTAGGCTGATGGTTAATAGCACATACAGCCACTTTTATACCTCTTGCCCTTTTTAATCTATCTCCAAGGAAAGACAGTGGTTATGTCTTTTGTTATGTAAAATTTCTCATATAATGCAGTAAATCTTTAAAAGTTACATGAGAAGTACATTTTTCTTTCGGGATTCTCGTTCATAGTTAAGAATGCTTGGGGGTATATTTCATTTACCATGGACAACATTTCCAATTTAACTTGTTCCAGAGAATGTAACATTTGCAGCTAATTTCCAACATAACATTTAGAAATAGCTCAAAGTGAAAACCCATTATTGGTTTTTGCCCTGTTTAAAAGCCAAATGCAAATGAAAACCAAGGCAAGACTGTATTTTGCTTTTGGATCATAACATTTCAGTTGCTTTTCCAGAAAACTGGGTTTGGGGTAGGTGGCAAGCTTGCGATGTCATTGTTCGTTTAACACACAAGTAAAGAAGGTCTCAAGGAGGAGAGGACCCATGTTAACAGGTCAGGACTTTATTCTTATGGATCTGCCATTCTTATGAATCTGCCAGATGGGTGGCCATCTTCTCTAAATTACATATATTATATTAGCTTCATTTTTTGCTAACCAATATAGTTCAAATCCCAGCTTTCCTATTCCTATCAGCTTCTCATTATGGGTAGCTTACATTATGTTTTGCCCAAACTGAACTGACTCTCTGATGTGGCTCATGCATCTCACTTGCAAATGGACAGATATTCACATATGTACTTTCCCAGAAGAACTGATGACCAGTGGGTCTTATGACATTCTTTTTTTTTTTTTTTAAGATTTTATTTATTTATTTGACAGAGAGAGATCACAAGCAGGCAGAGAGGCAGGCAGAGAGACAGGAGGAAGCAGGCTCCCTGCTGAGCAGAGAGCCCGATGCGGGACTTGATCCCAGGACTCCGAGATCATGACCTGAGCCGAAGGCAGCGGCCCAACCCACTGAGCCACCCAGGCGCCCCAAGGGTCTTATGACATTCTTTTCGAGTATTTCTAATGTTAAAAATTACTACACTAATTTTCAAAGGGACTTATAAAGTAATAAAATATTTACAAATTTAGATTGAAATACATTCATTCGTACTATTGCATTTTGAAACCATAGTTGGTTTTAGTGATTTTTTTTAACATAATTACCTTCTGACAAGATGCATAAAATGAGGAAATTCAAAATGATAGAATTAACCTTGGAGTTTGAGGCAATATGTAGTTTTATAACTGTAAGAGTTTAATGGAAAACATCACTGAGGTGGAAAAATTTTGCAAACATATATTTTAGATGGGAGGTCTAAAAGGGAATCATTTTAAGATAACCTATCAAATTTGAGGAGTTGGGGATGATATAGATAAGAAGTTTGCCAAAAATATAAATAGCATAAAGAGTATACAGAGAGATTTGCAAGTATCTTTCATATAGGATTCAACAAATATTTATTTCATGCCTACTAAAAATTTCAGATACTCAAGAGTCCTGAGTGGAAAGAAGGAAGCACCATGGGGTAGGGAATGCCCCTCTGTGAAGGCGACATGTGCTGAGATTCAAATGAGGACAAGGAGCCAGCCCTACCTCTGGGGAGAAGGGCTCCAGGCAAAGGCAAGAGCAGGCACACCAGTCTCAAGTGCACATTAAAAGTATATTTTCACAAGATGAAACCAGACAGGGAGATAAACCATAACAGACTCTTAATCTCAGGAAACAAACTGAGGGTTGCTGGAGGGAGGTAGCTGGGAGGGATGGGGTGTGGGTGATGGACACTGGGGAGGGTATGTGCTATGGTGAGTACTGTGAATTGTGTAAGACTGATGAATTACAGACCTGTACCCTTGAAGCAAATAATACATTATACGTTAATTTTAAAAAGTATAATTTCAAAACCAAATGCTGAAAAGAGTCAAACAAAAGTTCAGTTACAAATTAATGTATCCCTAGAGAGCAAATATATTGGATACTGACAAAATATATGTATACACATGTACATGTATATACAGACATATATGTATACTAAATATGTGTACATACATAGTTTTCTATAAAGAAAACTGAAAGTAAATTTCTTAAATGTCTTGAACATAAGCCAGCAGAAGCTAGGAATAGCTGGCTAGGTCATATCCTAAAAACATTTGCTTACATTTGTCCTAATAAATCTGCCTTGTCCTTATTTCTCTTAGCCTTTCTTTCTGCCAGTGTTTACTTTCTGTCCCCTTATCCTATGAGCCGGGGAAGCTGAGAAAGCCTACTGTCTCAATTAAAAAGAGGTATAGTCAGTGTCACAAATCCACGTTTCACAGCTCTGGAAATGAGCACAGAATCCTGATGAGACAGTGCACTGCTTTCTTCTATGGAGGTGGCTCTGCAGGTGGCAAAAAGAAAGAGCACTGAGCTGGGACACCCAGGGACTTGGCAGGGATACGATTTTGCCAGGATTCATGCTCTTGTGCTCTCTGACCATCTCTGTCTGGTCCAAGTAATTCATTTGCATGGACATTAAGCTCCAAATGTCATTGCACACTGTGCCTTCCCATTTTCTAACCACAGGTGCTTAGAGATCAGGCTCTTGCTCAACCTGCCACTGGCTGCTAAGCCATTATCTGTTCTATAGAGCCTTAGGAGAGCTGTACTCTTTCCTTTGATAAAGGATACTTAGATGTTCTTTGTCATCACCCGGGACAGCTCAACAAGTGACACTGTATTACTTTTGGTCTTCATCAGATGGTTCCTTTGTGGCTGGGAGCAGTGTCTAATCTTAGGACTTATTAGGAAGGTGACTGCAACCCAGAAATTTAAGCACAATCACCTAGTCCACCAAATCTTTTATCTTGGACTAACAACTCCTAACTGGTTTTCCTGACTCTTCATCAATCATCAGACCTCTATCTGTAGAACAAAATGAAACCATCAGTCCACCTGCTTATTCACTCATTGTTCAAGAAATATCCATAATATTTATTGAATATCTTCCATGTGTCAAGCACATGTCTTACAAGTTTCAAAGTGACTGTGTCAGGACTCTCAGTAGTCCGAGAGGGATGAATCAGGTAGGTTACTATAGGGAACAAGTGACGTTTTTATCTAATTTAGCAGCTATTTCTTCCTATATTAGCACCTCCTGATGGATATACAGACAAATGGACACAGATATACATATAGATACCTCTATCCACCTATCTACCCATCCATCCATGTGCTAATTCCAACATTTGTGCATTTAGGTCTAATTGTGCCCTGAAGCCTTAAGGCCACTGATGGAAACAGCGACAAACCACAAAAGGAGTACTGAGATGGAAACAGCCAGCTCTGTCTGGAGCAGCTGGGGAAACACACACCCACCCAGCTCCTGCCAATTCTTCACTTTTCTTCAAATGTCACCTCTTCAGGGAACACTTTTTCTCCTTCTCCCCAGAAGGATGACTTCATTTTACTCTGCTCTTCATAGATTATGAGGTCACAGATGCCAGAGAGCATGGCTTGGTCATGTTTGTATCTCCCAGGGCTTACCACTGTGCCTGTTAGACTGGATACAGAGTATTCCTTCAACAGAAATGCCTCGAGTGCCTCTATGTCCCCAGCCCTAAGTGGATGCAGGAGGTTCAGACAGAAGAAAGGCTGGGCCCGTCCTTGAAGAATTCACCAGGATGGCTAATATGTACAGAGAACTGGCCTTCAGAAGGAAACCTGAAATAACTTGTTCCATTTCTCATTTTCCCCTTTTCTCCATGTCCTTTTCTGTCACCGTACTCTCGTTAACTCCCCATCCGAGCCTAATACAAGTATTACCATGTCACTTTTCAGACAGCCTTGCCAATTTCCTTGTTACATGTTCTCAAAATACCTTGTATTTCTCCTGTATATAAAGGAGTTCTCAACCAGGGGTGATTTTGGTCCCCTTTTCTGAGGACATCTGGCAATAGCTGGAGACAGTTTTGATTGTTACTACTGGGAGCGGGAGTGGGGGGTGCTGCTGACATATAAAGGACAGGGATCCTTCTAAACGTCTCACAAAATATAGGATAGTTCCCTACAACAAAGAATTATCTGGCCCCAAACGTCAAGAGCTTGAGAAACCCTTACAATAAATCATCACAGTTTAGAACTATTGATCTACCTTTGTCATTCTTTTTCCCCATTAAACTTCAAGTTCCAAAAGGGGAGGAGCTAAGTCTGCTTTGCATCATTATATTCCCAAAGACTTTCAAGTAGTAGGGACTCAACAAACACTTGTTGAACACAGTCTTTAAAAATATGTTAAATCTGGGGCGCCTGGGTGGCTCAGTGGGTTAAGCCGCTGCCTTCGGCTCAGGTCATGATCCCAGGTCCTGGGTTCGAGCCCCACATCGGGCTTTCTGCTCAGCAGGGAGCCTGCTTCCTCCTCTCTCTCTGCCTGCCTCTCTGCTTACTTGTGATTTCTCTCTGTCAAATAAATAAATAAAATCTTTAAAAAAAATATGTTAAATCTGCTCTCTGAAACAGAATATAGTATTCAAGTAACTTATCCTTTATTGCAAGTATGTATATTAGCATGCAACATTAAATTCTTCCTACTCATTTACCATTTCCTAGGAACAAAGGTTGTTGGTTGCATGGCTGTATTTTGGTCTAAGTGAGGAGGCTCCATTCCAAAATGAAAATATCACATATGGAACTAGTTGTTTTAAATTATTAGAAATACTCAGGAGATTGAAAAGATGCATGAAATGCATGGTTCTAGATGCAATAATGCTTCATAAAATTTGCAGTACACAGAACTGACAAGTTTCAACGACACAACTGGCAGGAAGTCTAAGGTGCATGATGCCCAGCATGTCACACAGCAATCAGAGTGGCATCACCAAATGCCCCTGAAATAAATGATAACACAGATTTCTATACTTCATAGCTGCTCCCCTCGGAACAATAAACTTGGATTCTATTGAGCTGTGTCTTCAATGAATGGTAGTTCTAAACCCTCTAATTATAATCGCGAGTCAAAATATTTGCTTTAAATTTAACTCAGGTGAACATTCAAATGTGATTTTTATATAAAAGTCAATTTCTGGAAGAGCTATGATGTAAAAACATTTGGAAAAGGACTCGGTTAATTATTAAACTGACTCTGAAACAATGTATTAAGACACACTACTTTATAAAAATAAAAAGCATTCGTTTATAAAGGACACCGTCCTTAAAAGCATGTTACAATTGCACACCGGACCTACTTTCATCCAGAGATGTTTACCTTCTCCATGAGGCAGTGAATTATTTAAATATACACAGAACCTTCATTTGAAAGCATGCTAAACCATTCATCTTTTATATTTCCCTGTTGACATTCTGTATGGAAAGAACACTTTAAGATCCTAGCTTCGAAGAATACAAACTTACTTTTGACTTTTAAAAATGGACATTTTTTTTTCCCTCCTGAAAAATCTCAAGGCACTGGTAGTCACTCTGTCAAATATAGGTCACGACTTTGGGGCTTTCAGGAACCTTTTCTGCTTTTGAGTTTGGCAACTACAATGCACAAGGACCTTTTTGCTAGGTTCTGAAGAAGGTGTGGAAAATTCCGGAATCCTTATCTTCCAACACCAGCTCAGAGCCTCCCTGGATTTGTTTTCTTTTGCTCTCTGCCCTCATGGTGCTTAAACTCTTGTGAGGCAGAAAAATGTGGACTTGAGTCCTCAATTTGTGCAAAAAAGATATTTTAGAGTGAAGGAATAGATCTCATTTGACAGGTGAGAAAAATAAGGCTTAGAGAAATTAGCTGAAAGCATCTTAAAATAGAGGATGCCTTCCTGCATCTTTTCAGGCTATATGTTCAAGATTTTATTGTTCTATCACGGGACTACAAAGCCCATGAGGGCAGGGAGCAGAGACTTTTTGAATGGGTAACATTTTATGAATCACAGAGCAGTATCTGCTTCTGCATCTCATCATCCTTTCAGTGCCATAAAAGATGTTCCCTACTAGAGTAAAGTCACGACTGAAGGAGAAATGTCTATTCTTAGGATTTTATTGGAATTGCCTTATAGAAATGAAGGGCCAGAAAACATTCGGCTAAATCAAATTTCTATACATGTTGGCTGCATTTATTACAATAATTGGGAATAGCATATGAGGAAAGTAAAATTTCCTATTACTCTAGTGATAGTAAGATAATTGGAAAAGCTATTATTTCCTTGGTCATGGACTTGATAGGAAAATCTTGGAGCTGGGCTATTTTTTTTTTTAAAGATTTTATTTATTTATTGGACAGACAGAGATCACAAGTAGGCAGAGAGGCAGGCAGAGAGGAGGAAGCAGGCTCCCTGATGAGCAGAGAGCCTGATTCGGGGCTTGATTCTAGGTCCCTGGGATCATGACCTGAGCCGAAGGCTCACTGAGCCACCCAGGTGCCCCGGAGCCACCCAGGTGCCCCGGAGCTGGGCTATTTTTTATTCATTTTTTCCCCCCACACAGTATCTTGTACATTCCAGGTTGCTAAATAAGTATTTGTTCATTGGCTTTGTTTACTATTTGGATAAAAGGGATATTAAAAGTGCTATTCAAATAGAACATGAAAACTTATAAGAAAAATAAATACTACTTATATGCAACTTTTATTTTTATCACTATAACAGCAATGCTAAAGACCTTTGTAGTGTATCACTGTTTTCGTTGCCATTTTTCTCCATTTAGTAAGCATTAGGCAGAAGATTTTACTCTTTGTCTTAATAGAATGCCAACCAGTGTAGCCATCTAACTTTCTATGTAAAAAGGGAAAAGGGCGAATGAAACTATCCTTGTCATTATTATGGGAGACAAACTATAGAATGGTGGTCCCACCATGTGAGTCAGTGATACAGATATTTCTATCTAAGCAGAAGATTGTCACAGATTCTCTTAAGGTGACAGAACTACAGCAAAAATGGAATGAACAGGTATTAACACTGAATATGGGCCAAGGGCTGGTCCCAAAATGCAAATACACAAATACAGATGTACATCATTTCTGGAATCCTAGAAACCCATACTGAATCCAAGGTTAGAACCATTGTTTAAGGGGCACTTGGGGGGCTCAGTGGGTTAAGCCTCTGCCAGGTCATGATCTCAGGGTCCTGGGATCAAGCCCCCCATCGGGCTCTCTGTTCAGCGGGGAACCTGCTTCCCCCTCTCTCTCTGCCTGCCACTCTGCCTACTTGTGATCTCTGTCTGTCACATAAATAAAATCTTTAAAAACAACAACAACAACAAAACCCATTGTTTAAGATAAATGTGCATATTCCTGCTCTGAATCATTATGTATTGATCAAATGTAACACTCACAGTCTATGGGAAGCCTATAATCCTTATGAATTGGTATCAATTCCACTTAACAAACAAGAAAGGAAAAGCTCAGGATGGGTAAGTGACTTGCTCAAGGGATGGTAAAAGGTAGGATAAGAAACCTATCTGTTTGTATAGCAGATAGAAGCATGTCTGTAATTTGTTTTTAATAAGCCCTATGCCCAACGTGCGGCATGAACTCATGACTCTGAGATCAAGAGTTGCACGCTCAACCAGCTGAACCAGCCAGGCACCCCAGAATGTCTGCCATTTTTAAAGATGACCCTATATAAGTGAAGACTTCATCTCAAATCTCAAAAATTAAAAAAGGATAAGTGGAAAAAAGAGGGAAATGGGTGTTTTGTAACTTCTGAATACCTAAAGATGACCACAGCTTTTGTCTTTAAATCAGTAAAGACACAGATTAAGTTACCACTAACCCCATTTTACTGAAGAGTATTAATTATCTGAAGTTAAATAAGTTGCACAAATTTTCTTAGCTATAAGTAATAGCATTAGAATCTGAATGAGGAAGTTGGGTTCCAGAGGCCGTGCCATTGTCCACTGTGCTACGTGATGTCTGACCACACCCTTAAGCAGTCTCTGGCTTCATCCACCTTTATTATCCTTTATCCTTTATATCCTATCCTGATCCTTTATTAGTCTTAAACTAAAGTTGCCAATGGCAGTCAAATCACATATTGTAAGTGCACCTGAGAGTAGGATCTTGAAGGAACTCTGCACCTTCAAGTTCAAGAGATCAGAGCCCAGGTAACCCTCAGATAAATGGGAAGATTCATATGTATGAGATTCATAAGATTTCATTCAGTTTTTCAAAGAGGTGTAAAATGGTTTATGTTTTCCTTCAAAAATGGTCCATCTCTGCATTTTCCTTTTGTGTGGTGTTATATTTCATGAGGCAACAAAGGCTTCATGTCTTCTATTCCTGGTAATAAGAAGTGATTAATCACAATCACCTGTCACACTTAATTGAGCATTCATTCCACGAAAAGATTTTCTACAAGCTCCAAAGAGAAATTTACATTTTAATGTCCACAGATAAAAAAGTATAGCAGTATGTGTTACTTTTTTTTTTCACTATCAAAACCATTTTCGAGAATTTAGACTGTTAAATAATCATTCCTTTTATGAGACTGGCTCCAAAGATACATATAAATTTTGAAGTCTATAGTATTATTTAACAATTTTAGTGTTTTAAGTTTTGCAGCTGATCATGGAAGATTTGTTCTTATAGCTTTCTCTGCAGAGTCGTCTTAATTATAGGGAAATCCCTTTACAAACGGTTCTCCATTTACAGTGCTTCAGCTGGAACCTCATATTGGTTTTACTGGAAATGATGAAAAATTACTCTGCCTGGGACACAGCGTTAACAATCAGGATTGGAAGTGAATTACACTCTTTTAGCTTTAGAAAAATTTAGACTTAGCATATTTCCTTTTAAACAGTTTTTCTCAAAGAGGTTTAACAAAGCAAAAACCTTTTAGAATTTCAGAACCCTAGTGAATTTTGCAAGGTGAAAGGATTCCTACAGGTTATCTAATTCGATCTGTACATTTAATTGACAAATAAATTTCACCCAATTTACAGAGTGATAGAACCAGGACTAGAAGCCCTGGGTATGGGCTGCCATTGTGCATTCTTCCTGTGCTTTTCATGTAGCTCACATGGGTGGGAGGGTTCTCTGGTCCTAATGACAGTGATTTCTTTCAGTCTTTCTTCATAGCATTTATGACAACCTGGCTTGTGTTGTATACTTATTTGGTTATTGTCTTTCTCCACGAGAGCAAAGAATCTGTGGCTTCTAAGGGTGTGTCACAAGGCAGGACTCAATAAACACTTGATAAATTAAGTTTAAAATTTAATACTAAACGTTACCCATCGTTTACATTTTATTTCCTAAAATATCCATGTTTGCTTTAACTAGAATTTTAAAAATTAAATATCTTAATGTCCTCAAGGTAGAAGACTTCTTAAATAAGATAAGTCATAAAAGGAGAAAATAATAAATTCTGCTACATTAAAATTAGGGGTTTCTGATTCAACAAAAACCCACCATAAAGAAATTGTAAATAAGAGTCACATATCAAGAGAAGAAAATTGTGACACATATAAGCAACAAAAGATTAGTGTCCGGAATACACAAGTAAGTGCTAAAAATCAAAAAGAAAAATAAATCCAAATTATGCATTAGATTAAAAAATGATAAAAGATATGAATGTGTGGGGTTATGGACATTGGGGAGGGTATGTGCTATGGTGAGTGCTGTGAAGTGTGTAAACCCGGCGATTCACAGACCTGTACCCCTGGGGATAAAAATACATTATATGTTTATAAAAAATAAAAAAAATTAAAAGAAGAGATATGAATGTATATTTTAAAGAAAAGCAAACACAAGTGCTAATAATGGCCAATAATGACCAATAAAAATAAGATTGATACTCAACCTCTTTAGTAATCAGGGAAATAAAAATTAAAAACCACAGTGATATATACTCAAAAGAATTGAAAGCCAGGACTCAAGCAGTACACCGATATTTGTACACTTGTTGGTCAATCCACATTCATTACAGCATTATTCACGATAGCCAAAAGGTGACAGCCACCCAAGTAGCCATAGACAAATGAGTGGATAAACAAAATGTGTTTTGTTTACAAATGTAATACTTACAATGGAATATTATTCAGACTTTAAAAGGAAGGAAATTCTGACAGATGCTGTGACATGGATGAAAACGTAAAGGCATTTATGTGAGGTGAAATAAACCAGGCATGAAAAGACACATACTGCATGGTTTCACTTATACGAGGTACAAACAACAGTCAAATTTGTAGAAAGTGCACTCGTGGTTGCCAGGGGCTGGCAGGAAGTAAGGATAAAGAGACACTGTGTAATGGGTATGAAGTTTCATTTTGAGAAGTTGAAAAAGTTCTGCGAATGGATTATGGTAATGGCTGCACAACGATAAGAATGTACTAAATATCACTGAACTTTATACTTAAAATGGTTAGAATAGTAAATTTTAGGTTATATATGGTTTACCACAATAGAAAAAGAAACCACAAGGAGATATAATTTGTACCCACTAGTTGACAAAACACAAAACAAAACCCCCCAAACTTCTGAAAATATCAAGTATTTATAATTACGATGGACTAAATTGTGTCCCCCCCAAAATTCATACATTGAAGATCTGACCCTCCCCCCAACCCCGTGATTGTATGGGAGACAAGGCCTTTCAGGAGCTGATTTAAATTAAATGAGGTCATAAGGGTGGCATCCTGATCCTATCAAACTTACACCCTTGTAAAAAAAGAAGAGATACCAGAGAACTTGTTCCCTCCCTCTCTGCTAGTAAGGACACAGCAGGAAGGCAGCCGTCTACAAGCCAGGAAAAGAGCTCTCACCAGAAACTGAACCCTGGTCTTGGACTTGACAGTCCCCAGAACAGTGAGAAGATAAATTTCTGTTGTTTAAGTCACCTAGTGTTTGGGATGGAAGCCCAAGCCGACTAAGTAATAGTGGAAAAGGGGGAACTCACATGCTGCTGACATATAGCTGACATGCTATATGTGGGGATAGTCTGGTCTAGCCAACGTGAAGGGGGACACACTCATAACCCAGCAACCCCAGGGCACGGTGTGCACTCCAGAGAAACTTGAGAATATGTGCAACAGAAGATTAAGTACATGGGAGTTAAATGGGACAGCTTTTGTACTAGCAGAATCTGCAAACAGCCAGAATAGACACTGAGAGGAGAACAGAAACTATAAAGAAAAATAGCTGAATAATAAATTGAAAAACACAGGATGGTATTACTCCTGGAAAGATAAAGGAACAATGACATCCTTGAGGGGAGGACAGAGGGTTCACATGGTCATCAACATTCTATATTTTAAGCTGGGTGGTAGGTATGTGGTGGATGTCTTACTATTCCTGAAAACATGCATATCCATTCTGCAGACTCTTATTTTATAGAATATTATTAACAATTAAATAAATGAGGGGTGCCTGCATGGCTCAGTCAGGAGCATCAGACTTCGGCTTAGGTCATGATCTCGGGGTCCTGGATCAGGCTCCGTGTTGGGCTCCCCACTAAGCAGGGAGTCTGCTTGTCCCTCTTCCTCCATGCCTCCCCCTGCTTGGGCTCCCTTTCTCTCTCCCAAATAAATAAATAAGTAAATAAAATATTTTTTAAAAACAATTAAATAAATGAAATTAATGACAATATTCAATACCAACGGCATATAGCTTTACTACATTTCATTCATATTGGTCCAAAATTTTGGATTATAATTTTATCTTTCTTCCCTTGTTAGGTCCTTATGCCTTTTTTTTTTTTTTTTTTAATTTACAAAGGATGATAAAGAGTTAAAGAAAGTAACGGTATTCAGTTTAAAGATCTCAACTTTTCATTTTCTCCACTAAGAAAGTGAGCATCCTAGGACCAAATTTTCCACTAAGACCACAGACTCCTCTACCGATCTCACAGCCCTCCTGGTCTTGCTTAGTTAGGCCTATCATACAAACTTCCTGGCGCAAGTGTCTATCATAGGATAATGCAGGAGAGAGAGACATGGAAGGTCATAAATAAATAGCATATAAAACTTCAACTTTCAGGGCAAAATTGGGACAGATAACAAAGCAAGCAAAATTCTGATTTAATAAATTACCTGCACTAAGAGTTGGCTATATAAATCACAATTTTACCAGAAGTGCTGCACCATCTACCAAACGCAGTGTGAACCATAAAGAAAAATCTTCTATATGTTGTCAACCAAGACTCCGCATCACATATGCAAAGTCCGAGGGCCACTTCGAGATATGCCACAGGCTTATACACACAGTCGTCAAAAGCAACTTCCGCCTTCGGGGTGAGAATGTCATTGTTCACATGAAAGCATACAGTGTTTTGTTTTGTTTTTTTTTGTTATGGCTGGAGGTAGGAGTGAGGAGTTAGAGAGAATGAGAAGAATGAGCAAAGAGATTAAAAAAAAGAAAAAAAAGAATGTTGAAACCATCAAGAAATGCTATATTTTACAAGTTATCCTGCCAGCGTAAATAAATTATTCTGGGGGCACCAGGAATGTGACACATAACTGTTTCAGGTGCATTCACATTTGCCATTTTATTTAATCCTCAATATATCATCTTAGATAGGAATTACTTTTCCCATTTTATATATGAAGAGAGAGACACAGAGAGAGATTAAAGAATTTGCCCGTGGTGACAGTGTGGGTAAATAAAAGTGTTGAAGTCAAACCTAGCTCTTACTCAAAGTACAGTACTTTGTCCACTATACTATTTCATTATGACTGCCTTAAAAATAATTTTTTTAAATGACAGCAAATAGGCAGAGGGAATTAAGAGGCACAAACTTCCAGTTTTTAAGTCAGGATGAAATGCACAGCACAGGGAATGTAGTCAAGAAGACTGTAATAACCATGTGTGGTGTCAGATGGCAAATGGACTCATCTCACTGTGTAATATATAGAATTGTTAGATCATTACGTTGTGTACATAAAACTAATATAACATTGTGCACCAACTATAATGAAAAACAATCAGCAAAAAAAAAAAAAGATAGCAAAAATAACAAGTCAAGAAGTAATCAGCCAGACTCCTCTCTCCTCTCAGACTCTTCTATCTTTTTAGTCATATTCCTGCTTATTAGTTATTAAGAGGAATCACAGAAATAAAACATGGAACCAACTTTGTCAATTTTGGTCCTTCTTTAAAATTCAGATCATGATGTCCATGAGGAGTCTTAGGATTTCTTTCTTCTTTTTTCTTTTTTGTCTCAGCCTTATATCCTGTAGTTTTATTTATGGCCCACGTAAAGTATGTGTGGTGCAGTGTTGGCCCAGAGTGGGAACTTTGGAATGAGAACGGCTGGGTATAAATCCAGAGGCAACACTTACAACTCTGTGCCCTTGGGCATCTTCTATAACCTCTCTATGTCTCAGTATTGTTGAGAAATGAGGATTTCATCTCATGGTATGGTTTTGAGAGTCAAATAATATAATGCAGGTAAAGCATTTAATAGTTCCTGACAGATAACAAGAGCTTAGTAAATGTAGGCATTACTATAGGCAGCAAATATACATGCACACATAATATAAATGTTAGGTATTGGTATTACACTATACTAGTAGCACAGCTTATTACTAGTAAAGCAAACTTAGGTGCCGAGGTATGGGGGCAGGAACACAGAGGCAGAAAAGGATTAGGCAGAGGCTGAGTTTGAGGTGGGTTTTGAAGAGTGAGCACGAGTCAGATATGAAGAAGGTACGTGTACTGGGGAGCAGGGGTATTTCAGGATGAGGGAATGGTGCTAGTGAAATCACAAAGCATGAGCTTGCACAGTGTGCAGGGTGGCTAGGTGGGGCAGCACACCTGTGTCGAGGGACCAGTCGCAACGAAGTAGTAGGAGTGGAGATCACATTGAGGGAGACCCATAGGGATTGGATAGTAAGAGGAAAATGACTCTTCCAGGCAGGCAGGCTGTGAAAAGATTAAATGTTCTAGGAGTTAGAAAGAACCACAGAAAAGACTGATAAATAATCCAGCATAAAATGTCCACTTGAACAGCGATCAAACTCTTATTTCATTTATAAAATTTGCAGTTTCTAGTATGAAGATACTAGAGGTATTTCAGAGGTACAGGTGTAGAAAACACCTGCATCAAATATCCTCATTGCTATCTTTCTATTAAAAATTGCCACACATGAGAATGAGTGAAATCTGTTTTCTCATGACACATATAAGGAGCTAGATGACTTTAATACAAGTGCAGTTATACTACCAGAATTAAAACTGAAGTTGAGACAAACTTGAAGGAGATAGAATTTAAAACATATCTGTCTGCATCCATCCCTGAACTGTGAGTAACTTCTTAAATGTATGATGTGCCTTCCACACAGCCATGCCTGTCTCTAGAAAGTTCTCCTTTTTCCTTTTGGTCTGCTATCTTCTACTTTGGCCTTCAAAATTTAACGGAAGCGTCATTTTCTCTGGGAGCCTTTTGCAAGCCTCCAATCTGCTTTAAATACACATCCTTTTGTTCCCAGACCTCATGCATATTCCCATCTGAACAATTAAACTACATCACACTGTATTACAACTGTTGGTGTTACATTTATTTGCAAACTGTGAGGTCGGTGAAGGTAGGGACCATGGTTATTCAGAATAGAGTTTGTGCATGACCCTACACTCCTAATTACAAACATGTACTTAGCACATATGCGGCATTAAATAATTGCATGTTGTTCATTACTTCAACATCAGACAAGCACAGACTGAAAAATAAATTCATTACCCTTAGACTAACAGGATGACTTCCAAACAGGTTTCTTGTTTCTCTACCTGAAAAACAAATTGAAAACATGGCAAAATGCCCCAAAGGCATCCAAGGCAGTACAGAATACTCAGATAATGTCTCTCAAGGTTGCTTTGGGCCGTGGTATAAACATGAATTCTTTCTGTCTCAGGTGCACTGAAACTCTACTTCGGTTTCCAGATCAGTCCACCTCCAGATCAATAGTTATGATTTTTCATTATTGTGAAAGAAGAACAACTCTCTCATCCACAAAATAGGCTGTTAACAGCATTGCTGGATCATTTTCTCCACGTATGAGCATAAAACCGAAAAGGGGAGTATTCAAGGGATTAATGTTTCAAGGTAAAGCCATACAGCGTTTTGCCATAATCTTTCAAGAGAATCTCCTCTCTGGTTCTCCCAAAGCACATTTTCCAAACCAAGAAAAATCACTTGAATTTCAAGGCAAAAACAGACAAAAAAGTGCCTGGAAATATTTTGTAAAACCTCAGTGCGGAGAAGTTCCTTACAGAACACGAAGAGAAGAACATTACAGTGAGTTAGTGAAAAAAAAAAAAATTCAATGCTAAGAGTGTCAATAACTTTTTGAGAGGCTCCTCCAAATTTGAGCTCGATGCCTAAGATATGCCAGAGAGGGCTGAGTGTGGGAGTACACAGTGGGTAGACTCACATTTCCCCCCTCATCTCAGATTAAATATAGCTTTATTAGACACATCGAGGTAGTCATTCTTGAGGGTTATTTTTCAGTCTAGCTTAGTTCCTTTAACCATGCCAGGCTCTGCGGAAACAGGAATAACGAGAGCCAGTGCTGGTGCCTCACAGAACTCACAGAAACAGACACAGGCAGCCACCTGTGGTGAGTGCGAAGCTCCACGCACGTGATACCACAACAGCTGCTGTGGGCTCTGCAAAAATGGTGTAGCATCTGGGTTGAGTCTGAGCGATGAGCCTAAAAAGCGTCCAGTCAAGTGAAGAAGTATGGGCATGGGTCTCTGAGAAGTCGACCCAAAGAAATCATCAGTTGAGAATCTGGTGAAGAAGTGAAAGGATCCCCAAGGTTGGTGGTGACATTATGGGTCATCTCTTTCTCTTTGGGGATGTATCCTGTAAAGGTCTTGGTGTTATCAGCCCTGGCATTGTGTAGAACACGCTCATGTTGGTCCAGTGAGAAAGGGAACTAAGTATCACCCCTCTGAGTGAGCAAATCATACACTAGATTAACGATTTTTTAAAAGATGGAGAGGAAGGCAATAGTTTCCATAACAATCATGCTGCCAATGGAATGAGAAGCCTAGAATGAGAATAACAAGAGTCATAGACACACACAACATGACCATATTGCTTCCTTTGCCACTTCCTTCTTTGATACGAATGGACTGTGTCCCTCAGTGCCAAGTTACAAGGGTAATTACAATAGTAAATAAGACAGAGACTCAGATGGCCCTGTCAGTCCAGTGGGAAGACAAACTGGTAAGCAGATTCTTACAATGCAATGTTACATGGCATCCTAGGGGACTTTACAGGTGGGAAGGGAAGGCACAGTGGGAGAAACCAAACTGGACTTTTTGAGAAGAGGCAGGGAAGTGACATCTAAACTGAGGCCAACCAGAGAAAAGAGGGGTGGGGAGGAGAGAACTCCAGACTGACAGACCAACATATAAAAAGTAGAGAGGCAACATGTACACTCCCTGGGCTGGAAGCAGCTCCAGACAGCCAGAACAAGGACCCCACTGGGAGGTGTGTACACGTGCGCAGTAGCAACTGAGAAGAGAAACAGGCTAGGTTGGTAAGTAGGATCCAGATCACCACTAGCCCTGAGAACATATTAGGGACTTTAAGCTTTCTTTTTAGTCTAGTGGGGGGGGGAGGGCAATTATAGAACCTGCAGCGCACAAATGACAGAAGTAGATCTATACTTCCTGAAGATCCTTCTTCTGCAGGGTGGATGACAGGCTGCAGGGGACCACGCAGGGCCCAGGAGGGCAGTTAGAAATTTAATCTAAGTAATCCAAAGACCAACATTTGGAGATTGTTTAGAGTAATTTTAAAGCCCGTTTGGAAGAATAAACGAGTGAGAATAGACGTGACTCCTAAGCTCTCCATCCTCTGTCCTAGCCAAGACATTAAATTCACTGTAAAACTACTGTCATTAAAATAGAGTGATAATAGTGCAGACATGGAGCAGACAGGTGGTTGGAACAAAGACTCAAGAAATATATGGGAGGGGCACCCGGGTGGATCAGTGGGTTAAGCCTCTGCTTTCAGCTCAGGTCATGATCCCAGGGTCCTGGGATCAAGCCCCACATCGGGCTCTCTGCTCAGCAGGGAGCCTGCTTCCCTCTCTCTCTGTCTGCCTCTCTGCCTACTTGTGATCTCTCTCTGTCAAATAAATAAATAAAATCTTAAAAAAAAAAGAAATATATGGGAATTTAGGTCATGACAAAGTGGCAAGTGGAATTGTTTAAAAAACTAATTGAGCTTTAACTGTACCTAACAACAAAATAAATTCTAGAGGAAGTAAAGATTTAAATGTACTAAACAAAATCAGGTAAAAACCAATGCTAGGCAGTTCACAAAAGGAGAAGAGCAAAGGCTCAGTAAACAGGGATACCAATTTTTACCCAGCAGACTGGCAAGAATGTAAAAAGATAATAGTCCTGGACAGTGAGATTATAGAAAAGAATAAGGGCACTCCCACTCCCTTGGAGAGAATATCAAATTGGTATGTCCTTTCTGGAAGACAGTTTAGTAATATAAATCAAACTCTTAAAAATGTGCATGTTGTTTGATATAGAAACCCCATGACTAGAAATTTATCCTAAGGAAATAACTGGACAGCTACCTAAACATGTATGTACAATGGTGGCAATTGCAACAATTTTTTAAATTTATTTTTTAATAATTTTTAAAAATTATGTTATGTTAGTCACCATATGTTAGTTTTTGATGTAGTGTTCCAGGATTCATTTTTTTGTGTATAACATCTAGTGCTCCATGTAATACGTGCCCTCCTTAATACCCATCACTGGGCTCACCCATCCCCCCATCTCCCCATCCCCCTAAAACCCTCAGTTTGATTCCTGGAGTCCATAGTCTCTCATGGTTCATCAACATTTTGAATAGATATTAGTGGCAACTAAAATGTCCTGAAACAATGAAGTACTGTAGAACCATTTAATGTAAAGATACGGAAAGATTTTAATGACATGAAAAATATTCGCAGCCTATTGATAACTGAATAAACAAATTATAGAACAGAATGGATAGTACGATTCTATTGTAGGTATTTGCACTGAAAAAAAAAGAGGGAAGTTTATATAGAACTGTCAACAGTTTTCTCCATTGAGATTAGAATTGATTTCTGTTTTCTCCTGTGTTTTCTGAAAATTTATTGCCAGAACTACTTTTATAATCAGAAAAAAAAGCCCTCTATTTCCCTTTACAAAGACGTGTCAAGAATATTGTTGATGGCAGAGGTAACTCAAGAGGAGGCAGGAAAGAGCATGTGCCTGCGTCATATTCCAAGCCATTAACAAGGGCCTGCTGTCCAGTGTCTCCTTTAGATACAAGGGAAAAACTGGACATAGGAAGACTTTCTACAACAAACCTTCAAAAGGTGTTATTTACCCCAAAGGTAGAGATGTCATGAAAAGAAGGGGCACCTACACTCCAATGTTCACAGTAGGAATGTCCACAATAGTCAAACTGTGGAAGGAGCTGAGATGCCCTTCAACAGATGAAGGGATAAAGATGATGTGGTCCATATACACAATGGAGTATTACTCAGACATCAGAAAGGATGAATACGGAGGAGGAGTCAAGATGGCGGAGAAGTAGCAGGCTGAGACTACTTCGGGTAGCAGGAGATCAGCTAAATAGCTTATCTAAAGATTGCAAACACCTACAAATCCAACGGGAGATTGAAGAGAAGAAGAACAGCAATTCCAGAAACAGAAAATCAACCACTTTCTGCAAGGTAGGACTGGCGGAGAAGTGAATCCAAAGCGACGGGAAGATAGACCGCGGGGGGAGGGGCCGGCTCCCGGCGAGCGGCAGAGCAACGGAGCAAAATCAGGACTTTTAAAAGTCTGTTCCGCTGAGGGACATCGCTCCAGAGGCTTAACTGGGGTGAAGCCCAGGCGGGGTAAGCGCGGCCTCAGGTCCCGCAGGGTCGCAGAAGGATCGGGGGTGTCTGAGTGTCTCAGAGCTTACCGGTATTAGAACGGGGAAGCCGGCTGCAGAGACAGAGCCGAGGAGTGACTCTCAGCTCAGGGTTGCCTTGAACCGGTCGCAGGCTCGGTCAGCTCGGAGCGTGGCCGGAGGCCAGGGTGACGGGAGTCATTTGGCGCTGTTCTCTGAGGGCGCACTGAGGAGTGGGGCCCCGGGCTCTCGGCTCCTCTGGGCCGGAGACCGGGAGGCCACCATCTTTATTCCCGTCCTCCGGACTCTACGGAAAGCGCTCAGGGAACAAAAGCTCCCGAAAGCGAACCCGAGCGGATGACTCAGCGCGGCCCCGGGTAAGGGCGGTGCAACTCCGCCTGGGGCAAAGACGCTTGAGAATCACTACAACGGGCCCCTCCCCCAGAAGATCTACGGGAAACCCAGCCAGGACCAAGTTCACCTACCAAGGAGAACGGCGGAATTCCAGAGGAGAAGAAAGCAAAGCACGGAACTCATGGCTTTCTCCCCATGATTTTTTAGCCTTGAAGTTAATTTAATTTTTTTTTTCTTTTTCAATTTTTTTTTCTTTTTCTCTTCTTCTGCTAAATTTTTTTTAACTTTTACCGTTTTCTTTTTTTAACGTTTTTTAAATAGTTTATCTAATATATATATATTTTTTCCTCTTTTTATATTTTTTCTTTATCGGCTTTCTTTTTTTTAATAGTTTTTTTTTTTCTTTCTTTCTGAACCCCTTTTAATCACCTTTCTCCCCCCTCACAATTCGGGATCTCTTCTGATTTGGCTAAAGCATATTTTCCTGGGGTTGTTGCCACCCTTTTAGTATTTTACTTGCTCCTTCATAAACTCTTATCTGGACAAAATGACAAGGCGGAAAAATTCACAACAAAAAAAAGAACAAGAGGCAATACCAAAGGCTAGGGACCTAATCAATACAGACATTGGTAATATGTCAGATATAGAGTTCAGAATGATGATTCTCAAGGTTCTAGCCGGGCTTGAAAAAGGCATGGAAGATATTAAAGCAACCCTCTCGGGAGATATAAAAGCCCTTTCTGGAGAAATAAAAGAACTAAAATCTAACCAAGTTGAAATCAAAAAAGCTATTAATGAGGTGCAATCAAAAATGGAGGCTCTCACTGCTAGGATAAATGAGGCAGAAGAAAGAATTAGCGATATAGAAGACCAAATGACAGAGAATAAAGAAGCTGAGCAAAAGAGGGACAAACAGCTACTGGACCACGAGGGGAGAATTCGAGAGATAAGTGACACCATAAGACGAAACAACATTAGAATAATTGGGATTCCAGAAGAAGAGGAAACAGAGAGGGGAGCAGAAGGTATATTGGAGAGAATTATTAGAGAGAATTTCCCCAATATGGCAAAGGGAACAAGCATCAAAATCCAGGAGGTTCAGAGAACCCCCCTCAAAATCAATAAGAATAGGTCTACACCCCGTCACCTAATAGTAAAATTGACAAGTCTTAGTGACAAAGAAAAGATCCTGAAAGCAGCCCGGGAAAAGAAGTCTGTAACGTACAATGGTAAAAATATTAGATTGGCAGCAGACTTAACCACAGAGACCTGGCAGGCCAGAAAGAGCTGGCATGATATATTCAGAGTACTAAATGAGAAAAACATGCAGCCAAGAATACTATATCCAGCTAGGCTATCATTGAAAATAGACGGAGAGATTAAAAGCTTCCAGGACAAACAAAAACTGAAAGAATTTGCAAATACCAAACCAGCTCTACAGGAAATATTGAAAGGGATCCTCTAAGCAAAGAGAGACCCTCAAAGTAGTAGATCAGAAAGAAACAGAGACAATATACAATAACAGTCACCTTACAGGCAATACAATGGCACTAATTTCATATCTCTCAATACTTACCCTGAATGTGAATGGGCTAAATGCCCCAATCAAAAGACACAGGGTATCAGAATGGATAAAAAAACAAAAACCATCTATATGTTGCCTACAAGAAACTCATCTTACACCCGAAGACACCTCCAGGTTTAAAGTGAGGGGGTGGAAAAGAATTTACCATGCTAATGGACATCAGAAGAAAGCAGGAGTGGCAATCCTTATATCAGATCAATTAGATTTTAAGCCAAAGATTATAATAAGAGATGAGGAAGGACACTATATCATACTCAAAGGAACTGTCCAACAAGAAGATCTAACAATTTTAAATATCTATGCCCCTAACGTGGGAGCAGCCAACTATATAAACCAATTAATAACAAAATCAAAGAAACACATCGACAAGAATACAATAATAGTAGGGGATTTTAACACTCCCCTCACTGAAATGGACAGATCATCCAAGCAAAAGATCAACAAGGAAATCAAGGCCTTAAATGACACACTGGACCAGATGAACATCACAGATATATTCAGAACATTTCATCCCAAAGCAACAGAATACACATTCTTCTCTAGTGCACATGGAACATTCTCCAGAATAGATCACATTCTTGGTCCTAAATCAAGTCTCAACCGGTATCAAAAGATTGGGATCATTCCCTGCATAATTTCAGACCACAATGCTCTAAAGCTAGAACTCAATCACAAGAGGAAATTTGGAAAGAACCCAAATACATGGAGACTAAACAGCATCCTTCTAAAGAATGAATGGGTCAACCAGGAAATCAAAGAAGAATTGAAAAAATTTATGGAAACAAATGATAATGAAAACACAACAGTTCAGAATCTGTGGGACACAACAAAGGCAGTCCTGAGAGGAAAATATATAGCGGTACAAGCCTCTCTCAAGAAACAAGAAAGGTCTCAGGTACACAACCTAACCCTACACCTAAAGGAGCTGGAGAAAGAACAAGAAAGAAACCCTAAACCCAGCAGGAGAAGAGAAATCATAAAGATCAGAGCAGAAATCAATGAAATAGAAACCAAAAAAACAATAGAACAAATCAACGAAACTGGGAGCTGGTTCTTTGAAAGAATTAATAAGATTGATAAACCCCTGGCCAGACTTATCAAAAAGAAAAGAGAGAGGACCCAAATAAATAAAATCATGAATGAAAGAGGAGAGATCACAACGAACACCAAAGAAATACAGACAATTATAAGAACATACTATGAGCAACTCTACGCCAACAAATTTGACAATCTGGAAGAAATGGATGCATTCCTAGAGACATATAAACTACCACAACTGAACCAGGAAGAAATAGAAAGCCTGAACAGACCCATAACCAGTAAGGAGATTGAAACAGTCATCAAAAATCTCCAAACAAACAAAAGCCCAGGGCCAGACGGCTTCCCGGGGGAATTCTACCAAACATTTAAAGAAGAACTAATTCCTATTCTCCTGAAACTGTTCCAAAAAATAGCAATAGAAGGAAAACTTCCAAACTCATTTTATGAGGCCAGCATCACCTTGATCCCAAAACCAGACAAGGATCCCAACAAAAAAGAGAACTACAGACCAATATCCTTGATGAACACAGATGCAAAAATTCTCGCCAAAATACTAGCCAATAGGATTCAACAGTACGTTAAAAGGATTATTCACCACGACCAAGTAGGATTTATTCCAGGGCTGCAAGGTTGGTTCAACATCCGCAAATCAATCAATGTGATACAACACATTAATAAAAGAAAGAACAAGAACCATATGATACTCTCCATAGATGCTGAAAAAGCATTTGACAAAGTACAGCATCCCTTCCTGATCGAAACTCTTCAAAGTGTAGGGATAGAGGGCACTTACCTCAATATTATCAAAGCCATCTATGAAAAACCCACCGCAAATATCATTCTCAATGGAGAAAAACTGAAAGCTTTTCTGCTAAGGTCAGGAACACGGCAGGGATGTCCGTTATCACCACTGCTATTCAACATAGTACTAGAAGTCCTAGCCTCAGCAATCAGACAACAAAAGGAAATTAAAGGCATCCAAATCGGCAAAGAAGAAGTCAAACTATCACTCTTCGCAGATGATATGATACTCTATGTGGAAAACCCAAAAGACTCCACTCCAAAACTGCTAGAACTTGTACAGGAATTCAGTCAAGTGTCAGGATATAAAATCAATGCACAGAAATCAGTTGCATTTCTCTACACCAACAACAAGACAGAAGAAAGAGAAATTAAGGAGTCCATCCCATTTACAATTGCACCCAAAACTATAAGATACCTAGGAATAAACCTAACCAAAGAGACTAAGAATCTATACACAGAAAACTATAAAGTACTCATGAAAGAAATTGAGGAAGACACAAAGAAATGGAAAAATGTTCCATGCTCCTGGATTGGAAGAATAAATATTGTGAAAAAGTCTATGCTACCTAAAGCAATCTACACATTTAATGCAATTCCTATCAAAGTACCATCCATTTTTTTCAAAGAAATGGAACAAATAATCCTAAAATTTATATGGAACCAGAAAAGACCTCGAATAGCCAAAGGAATATTGAAAAAGAAAGCCAAAGTTGGTGGCATCACAATTCCGGACTTCAAGCTCTATTACAAAGCTGTCATCATCAAGACAGCAGGGTACTGGCACAAAAACAGACACATAGATCAATGGAACAGAATAGAGAGCCCAGAAACGGACCCTCAACTCTATGGTCAACTCATCTTCGACAAAGCAGGAAAGAATGTCCAATGGAACAAAGACAGCCTCTTCAATAAATGGTGTTGGGAAAATTGGACAGCCACATGCAGAAAAATGAAATTGGATCATTTCCTTACACCACACACGAAAATAGACTCAAAATGGATGAAGGATCTCAATGTGAGAAAGGAATCCATCAAAATCCTCGAGGAGAACACAGGCAGCAACCTCTTCGACGTCAGCAGCAGCAACATCTTCCTAGGAACATCACCAAAGGCAAGGGAAGCAAGGGCAAAAATGAACTTTTGGGATTTTATCAAGATCAAAAGCTTTTGCACAGCAAAGGAAACAGTTAAAAAAACCAAAAGACAACTGACAGAATGGGAGAAGATATTTGCAAATGACATATCAGATAAAGGGCTAGTGTCCAAAATCTATAAAGAACTTAGCAAACTCAACACCCAAAGAACAAATAATCCAATCAAGAAATGGGCAGAGGACATGAACAGACATTTCTGCAAAGAAGACATCCAGATGGCCAACAGACACATGAAAAAGTGCTCCACATCACTCGGCATCAGGGAAATACAAATCAAAACCACCATGAGATATCACCTCACACCAGTCAGAATGGCTAAAATTAACAAGTCAGGAAATGACAGATGCTGGCGAGGATGCGGAGAAAGGGGAACCCTCCTACACTGTTGGTGGGAATGCAAGCTGGTGCAACCACTCTGGAAAACAGCATAGAGGTTCCTCAAAATGTTGAAAATAGAACTACCCTATGACCCTGCAATTGCACTGCTGGGTATTTACCCTAAAGATACAAACATAGTGATCCGAAGGGGCACGTGCACCCGAATGTTTATAGCAGCAATGTCTACAATAGCCAAACTATGGAAAGAACCTAGATGTCCATCTACAGACGAATGGATAAAGAAGATGTGGTATATATACACAATGGAATACTATGCAGCCATCAAAAGAAATGAAATCTTGCCATTTGCGACGACCTGGATGGAACTAGAGGGTATCATGCTTAGCGAAATAAGTCAATCGGAGAAAGACAACTATCATATGATCTCCCTGATATGAGGGAGAGGAGATGCAACATGGGGGGTCGAGGGGGTAGGAGAAGAGTAAATGAAACAAGATGGGATTGGGAGGGAGACAAACCATAAGTGACTCTTAATCTCACAAAACAAACTGAGGGTTGATGGGGGGAGGGGGTTGGGAGAGGGGGTGGGGTTATGGATATCGGGGAGGGTATGTGCTATGGTGAGTGTTGTGAAGTGTGTAAACCTGGCGATTCGCAGACCTGTACCCCTGGGGATAAAAATATATGTTTATAAAGCTGTAAAAAAAAAAAAAAAAAGAAAGAAAGAAAGAAAGGATGAATCCCCAAGTTTTGTAGCAACATGGACGGGACTGGAAGAGATTATGCTGAGTGAAGTAAGTCAAGCAGAGAGAGTCAATTATCATATGGTTTCACTTATTTGTGGAGCATAACAAATAGCATGGAGGACAAGGGGACATGGAGAGGAGAAGGGAGTTGAGGGAAATTGGAAGGGGAGGTGAACCATGAGAGACTATGGACTCTGAAAAACGATCTGAGAATTTTGAAGGGGTGGGGGGTGGGAGGTTGGGGGCACCAGGTGGTGGGTATTGTAGAGGGCACGGATTGCATGGAGCACTGGGTGTGGTGCAAAAATAATGAATACTGTTATGCTGAAAAAAATAAAAAAATTAAAAAAAAAAAGAAAGGATGAATACCCAATTTTGCACCCATTTGGATGGAACTAGAGGGAATTATGCTAAGTGACATAAGTCAAGCAGAGAAAGACAATTACCATATGGTTTCACTCATATGTGGCACATAAGCAATAGCATGCAGGACCATAAGGAAGGGAGGGAAGTCCAAAGGGGGAGAAACCAGAGAGGGAGACGAACCATGAAAGACTCTGGACCCTGGGAAACAAACTGAGGATTTTAGAGAGGAGAGGATATGGGGGGGGTAATAAGGTGATGGGTATTGAGGAGGGCACGTGTTGTGATGGGCACTGGTTGTTATACTTAACTAATGAATCATTGAACACATCAAAAACTAATTATGTACTATACAGTGGTTAACTGAACATAATAATAATGAAAAGAGATGAAAACCCTTGTCAGAAAAGCCAACAGTCTTACTGACTAAATTACAATATATTTTACAGTTCGATTGCATGGAAAATCTAGACAGCTGAACCACACTTTCACACTCAGTCCCCACTATCATGCTTGCCTATTGATCAAACCATGTCAAATATTTATAATACAACTTGGGTTAAAGAATTAAAGTTTTCAGGTGCCTGGGTAGCTCAGTTAAACGTCTGCCTTCAGCTCAGGTCATGATCTCAGAGACCTGGGATCAAGTCCCACATTAGGCTCCCTGCTCAGCGGGGAGTCTGCTTCTCCCTCTCCCTCTGCGCCACCCCCCCTTCCCTCTCTTGTGCTTTCTCTCTCTAACAAATAAATAAAAATACTTAAAAAAAAAAAAAGAAACGTTGTTTTCTCTAGTGTAGGGCATGCCACAGTTACATGAATTCTCATGCCACTTTATGTTTTTTCACTTATGAAAAAATAAAAAGCTGTTTGATATACTCTAACTTCGCCTATCAAGCCTAGCACGTATTATTACGGTGAATGTTGTTTTCATAATAATTCAAAATCAATAATACTACATGACACCTTACTTTTGTAATGTATGGCTTCCCATGTTTAGTGAAGAAACAGGCATTCTTATTATTAGTATCAATATTATTATTATTCCTACTTATACAGATAAGAGAAGTTACTATCAGAGGAGGTGATATCCCCAAGGTTTTCATGGTCAGTCACAAATGCAGATTCATACCTGGTTTTGCTTTCCTGGTAGTATTTTTTTTTTTTCTGCCTTCTACAAGTAAGACTTTTTAAATGAGAAATACTGGAGTTGAATAATTTTGTTTTTCTGTAATCTACATAATGCAGAATTTTAAAATTACAGAGCTCATAAATTTCAGTCTCCTGATCTTATTGAGAAAGAAACTGAAGCCCAGGGAGAGGAAATGACTTCTCATATCTCAGATCATTAGCAGAATGGGAGCCAGACCTCAAGTCACTTATTTCCATTATAGTGTTCATTGCGCTACAGAGAGAAACTGAGGACCCTAATATAGTCATGACGATTTAAGAGCATTTCATGTACATTTAGTTCCCACAATAACCCTGTGAGGTGTTACTACTGTTATTCCCATTTTGGAGAATTTAAGTGACTTTGTAACACCTTTAGTCATAGAGCACAAGGCTTTCTAGCTAAGGCCAGAGCTTTTGCACTCTGAAATCAAGGCTCGGGTGTGTTTTCTATAACTAACTCTCAATTCGAAGGGAGCCATTGCTGAAAAGTTTTGGAAACTTAAAATTATATAGCAATCTTATAAAAAGATTCACAAAGTGTAAGATAATTATTTTCCAAGAAAAAAAATCTTTTCGATCATAGATCTTCTCAAAGCATAGGCTTTCTATAGATAATTGAAAACTGAACTCAGAGAATAATGAAAGCTTACCACTGTTTAGTTTAGCAAGAAATTCGAGAGGGCTCTGATCCAAGTTAACCTTTGTATCATTAATATCAGGTGGCTTACAACTTAAATAGAAATCATCAATGTAAGCATCTAGGGCTTCGGAGGCAGAGAAATACGGCTTTTCTTTATACTGGATGGAACCATCAATATTAAAGGAGATGCTGTTGAAGACTAAAGTTGCTGGAAGAGAAGGTTCAGAAGTGCTAAAGTGATGTTTCTTAACTGATTTTGCCATGACTTTCTCAAACTGGGCTGCAATGTCCATTCATGTTTCAAAAAACTCTAAACACAGAAAAAGGTAGACATGATTTCAGTTAAATAGGCTTGGGTGATGATATAGAATCCTTGCTACTCTGCATCATGTGTATTTATTTTCTTACAAATGCAATTGCTTTTTCTCCCCTTCTATGCTTTATGTATATTGAGCTCTCTAGCAATATTCACTGATTAACAGTTTTACTGACATGGCCAGAAGTAGAAGTTTCACTTTAGAAACAAATTTGGGAACTAGAATATGAGCTTTGCCACGTAAAGCATAACATAGAGGTTTTACTTTCCTTTGGTTTTAGTTTTACTGGATTGGATGAGTAATTGTGGAGTCTTGAGATATTTTTATTTGCTACAATAAAACAGGACAAGCCTCCAGAATCATATTGTAGTTTTTATTCCCTATGCCTGTTTCTACTCCATTAATGGGACAGGGGAAGCCATGTAAGAAGACAAGAAAAACAGGAATAGAGGACCCTGGCACAAAAATGATGTCAGAGACTGGGAAGCAAGACGAAGTGTGTGCTGAAAGGAGTAGATTTAGTAGGGACATTAGGTCCTCTGATCTTCTGGTACTCTGGCCTTCATGCAAGAGTTCAGCTGCCATGAGCCTTTGTAGTCCCACCTTCCATCAACCTCCTCCTCTCCATAGTAACTGTGAAAAACAGGTGCTATCAGTAGTCTCATTTCCAAGATAAGAATATGACGGCACAAGGAGATGAAATAGTTTGTCTGAAGATATAGAGCAAGGAATCAATAGCTAAGGTTGGATTCCAGTGGTTGGATCTGAGCTTGAACTTAAACACTGCACTAGACCACCAGTCCCACTGTCTCAGGTGTGCTGGAACTGTTAGTGTGACCTGTGATCTCTAAACATCAGCCACAGGTAACATGCCAGAATCATCTGCCAAGATTGGGTGCCTGAGTTCCGTGGTGTCTCATTTCCCAAAGGTTTAAGAGCATTCACTGGTACGTGCAAGGGGAAATACCATTTATTTGATTACAACATATAAGTAATGCCAAAGAGAGAGTACTCACTTTTCAGTCCTTTGAAATTCAAATGGATACGTTGTATTTTCAGAATGTTACATTACATGACATCATAATGCCCCAAATTACCATCTGTGGAATATTATTTTGTTTCCTCTAATGTAATGGATTTATACCGAGGCCTCAGAACCTGGAGAAAACTATAGATCCTCTTTCCACAAAAATGCACAATGACAGACACAAATACAATGGGTTCTAAGATTCTGGAAGCTCATTCACAGTCCTCTTGCAGCTGAACCCTATAGGAAGACTTTCTATCCAAAGGAAGTGATAGACACAGGAAGAAAGGAAGGACAAGAAGGCTAACTAGGAAAAGAACAGCAAGAAGATTTTTACCAGGAACGAAACAAACTAACCTGGCACCATCTACTCTTGGAAATATATAAGAAAATATCTTCTGTTATTTTAAAGGCTTAGCTCAAAAGGCACTTTTCGTTTGTAAATCATAATCATGGTCATCTTTGTCGTCCTCCTCTAGATCTGTGAGTATGAACTGTTACTAAAACAGACGACGGGCGGGCGCCTGGGTGGCTCAGTGGGTTAAGCCACTGCCTTCGGCTCAGGTCGTGATCTCAGGGTCCTGGGATCGGGTCCCGCATCGGGCTCTCTGCTCGGCAGGGAGCCTGCTTCCTCCTCTCTCTCTGCCTACCTCTCTGCCTACTTGTGATCTCTCTGTCAAATAAATAAATAAAAATCTTTAAAAAAAATAAACAGACGACGGGCTTTAGAACAAAGGAAGAAGTAGGTTAAATTCAGTTCTATCTTTCACTAGCTCTGTGCCTCTATCCCCTCCCTAATATGTGATTTCTTTCTTTTTAAATTCTGCTTAATAATACTTCACTCATAGAGTGGCTGTGTTTGATCTTCTGCTACTTTGTACCAGAATGGTCACATCAGGGGTAAAATACTGAAATACTTTCAAAACAGCTGGTAAAAGCTGCTGCCCTTCAGATATATCCTCCCGGCCCATGCATACCTCCTGTACCAGTGCCTTCTTGCTACCTCAGCCCTGACCCCCCTCACCCAGAAGCCCTCAGACCTTTCCACAATCCAGCAAGATAAGGGGTACTATCTGGCTCTCTGGGACTCTGCGCCAGCTCTGGCTGATGTCCCTTCTGTCTGGCCAGTGTCTGGCCATGCAGATTATTAAATGTGTTGAATATCATCCCTGAGAAGATAATGGTATGCAGAACCTGTTAATGTTTTTCCTTTCCTCGTCCTTAGGTACTTTGCCTCACCCTATTCATACGAATCATAGCTTGACCTACATGATAGCTGGGTATGTGTCTTATTCCCTCTCTAAATTCAAACAAAATAAGGAGTGGATGAGTATCCCAGGCTTTCCAGCCCATGGCAGTTGCTCGATACATGTGTGTCGAACTGAATCTCAGTCAAGATGTTCCTTTTGGTATAAAGCATTCCAGTGTGATTCCTGCAGCCATGACAATGTTCAGGAAGATCAAGTCCTTTGGGTTTATGAGTAGCTGCTGAGAGAAACAAAATGGGCAAATAGGATAACGTTATCAAGTCAAGGATATAATGAGAGGAGGGTTCAATGCACAGAACAAGAAGCTGATGAGGGAGCTGGTGAGATTATCATCCTTGGGGGCAATATTTTTGAGGTTCACTTACAGCAAATCTTTAGCACCAGACTGTCCTATGTGCGTCTCTAGCTCAAAGTCCAGTTTTAACTGGAAATTTAAAGGTGTTTTCTGTATCACCTAATTGCATGAATAACACTGTAAAGGAAACTTGATAATTACGTATTTCTAAAACAATATAGAGGGAAAAATCAATGTATGAGACATGTTGATAGTCCTGGTGAGTGAACGTTATTTATAAACTTAGGTTTATTTCGTGGCTTCCATTTTATCTTACACATGGTGATGTCCAAATTCATTCTCTTGGATTTTCACCTCTTTTTTATTACTTGTAGGGGATAAGCAAAGAAAGGAATGACTACTCTTCTAATTTAAAAGCAAGATGACCATATGCAATAACTAAGAGAAGAAAAAAAATCAATAATTTCCTAACTAGAAATCAAATAAAATGCAGATTGTCTGGCTATTTCCCCTGGCAATTTCATGTTTGAAGTTGGTCCACCTCTATTCTCTTTGATAGTATTTTAAAAAATGTATTCAATCTATAAAACCTCAGAGAACATCCATCTACCAGGAGGCAACAGATTCCTGAAGAATATACAAGATTTTAAGTAGGACTAGAGAATAACATTAGCTCTGTCTTCCTTATTACTTCAGGTCACATCAGACTCAGTCAAAGAAGTGGAGTCCCTTGATCCTGGGCAGGTAGAAAGGTTTAGAGATTTGCACAAAGTTCAGTTTCCTTCTCTCATTCAATTCAATTAAACACAAAATTATTGACTGCCAATGCGCAAGGAGTCATGCTAAGCGCTGCATAGGGATACAGTGATGGATTAGACTTTATTTCCCTCACAAGAAGCTTATAGTCTAGTAGGAAGGATAAAAGCAGCACATAAATAAGTGCTATCCAAGAAAGGGCACACTAGTTAGTGCCATCGAGCACCCTCAAGGGTGGCTGGAATACAGAGAAGAGAGAAATTACCTCTGTTTGATGGAATAGGGGAAAGTTTCATTTTAGAAAGAATATTTAAACTAGGACTTGCAAAAGAGTTAGGACTTAGAAACATGGAAATGGGGGAAAACACAACCCAGGAAGAAGGAACCACATAATCAAAGGCAGTGAAATAGAGATACAAAGAGAGACACCTGCTTGCATGTCTAGATGGAGGACTGGATCTGATTTTCTTGGGTTGTCAGTTAGTGAGAGAAGAGGATGGAAATACAATCTTCTGTACTGGACAGCCAAAGTGGTGAGCTTCAGGGCCAGGTATGATATCTACCTTACAGAAAAGGAAAACTGAGCCGCAGAGAGCTTTGAGAGTGCTCTCAGGGAACAGATTTAGTGAGTAACAGATCTGAGACTTAGAATGTCAAAGGTCATATTCTTTCCATCGCATCCCCAGGTTCACCATCTGCCTGTCTTCCCCCAAGAACAGCTGAGTAAAATAAGCCCAGACTTTCCTGGCCATGCCTTCCCTCTGTACCTGGTGATGAACTCCAAATCCAAGCGAGAGTATCCCGCCCTACCTCTGCAGCAACCAGAAGTCTGTACCCCAGCTTAGATCATTGGTGGACTAATGTTTTTGAAAGTCTACTTGGGCGTGGGGGTGGAGGGCGCCTGGGTGGCTCAGGTCATGATCTTGGAATCCTGGGATCGAGCCCCACATCAGGCTCTCTGCTCAGTGGGGAGACTGCTTCCCCCTCTCTCTCTGCCTGCCTCTCTGCCTACTTGTGATCTCCCTCTCTCTCTCTGTCAAATAAATAAATAAATCTTAAAAAAAAAAGAAGAAGAAGAAAAGAAAGTCTACTTGGGTCATCTAGTCATAGATAGATGCCAGCTATCTCAGGATGCTTGAGGGAGACAAGAAACATCAGGGCAGAAATATTCATTAATCTTACGGGTTTTGTCCAAGAAATGTAGTAATCAAATAAAACATGTTTTACTCAAGAGAGATTATCTTCTCTGTTTTCAGTCTGATTCTGATAAAGTTTTGAGCCTTCAAAGATCAAGCTATAGACACGCTATGCTTCAGAATTTGAATTTTAGTAGAATAAAGTCCCTGCAATGCAACTTCAAGTTTCTTGTACCTGTAACTTGTACCTGTAATACCTTCTTTGAAGGACAGCTTACACATACAGTCACTATTATTAACTATTCAGATTTTAAACCACAGGCTGATTCTTAATTACCGAGAAAGAATTAGAGAGGAAACCAGTGTTTGAAACACGTAGGACTTTACAGATCAAAAATGTTCTCTTTGAGGCTTGTTTACGGTAGACAATGGGCAATAATGTAAACTGGTGCTACCCTTGTGTTTTGCAGTTTGGGGTATGTAATATATTATTTTGTTTATTATTTACAACAGATAGAGGTGCAGAAGGGGAGAGAGAAAGAGAACCTCAAGCAGATTCCCAGCTGAACGTGGAGCCGAAAGTGAGGC
Source organism: Lutra lutra (assembly GCF_902655055.1). NCBI lineage: Eukaryota > Metazoa > Chordata > Mammalia > Carnivora > Mustelidae > Lutra > Lutra lutra. The sequence goes on from NC_062285.1 coordinate 94,298,381, forward strand.
TCATGACCATGAGATCGGGACCTAAGCCAAAATCAAAAGTCAGACCCTTCACTGACTGAGCCACCTAGGGTCCCTGGGGCATGTAATATTTTAGGTTAATAGCTTACTGCAGTGTTCTGTCACAGTCTTTTGCAAACCCAAATAGCAACCCTTATAGACACATGTAAAGAATAAATACTTATAGTAAATATAGAAAGGTAATACAGAGCAGAGTGTCAGGTGTCTGGCTCTGGTAGCACACTGATCAGTTTCACATCTAGCAGCATGCCTTGGGGCAAACTACCCAACTTCTCTGTCCCTAAACTTCCTCATCTCTAAAATGGTAATAAGAACCAATTCAGGGGTGCCTGGATGGCTCAGTGGGTTAAGCCTCTGCCTTTGGCTCAGGTCATGATCTCAGGGTCCTGGGATTGAGCCCCACTTCGGGCTCTCTGCTCAGCAGGGAGCCTGCTTCTCCTCTCTCTCTGCCTGCCTCTCTGCCTACTGTGATCTCTGTCTGTCGAATACATAAATAAAATCTTTAAAAAAATAAAAAAACTTTAAAAAAAGAACCAATTCACAGCCCTGATGTAAGGGGATGATATGGTTAACATGTAGAAAAATGTCTTAATATACATGGAAGGTGTTCAGTAAATGGAAGTTGCAGTTGTTATTATGATTGCTTAATATACATTAGTATGTATCACCTACTTGTGATAGGCCCTCTTGCTAGAATATTCATTTCCCATGGGGACACATATATTTTGTGATTTCAGGGAATTCTACCCTGCCCAGTCAAGCTGTGGTGTAGCAACTTTGGAATATTAAGCACCAAAATAAGAAACCTAGAATTCCATTCATTGTATCCATTAATCTCCTTAAATTCACATTCTATAGATAAAAGGATTATCCTAAAGCAGGATCTATACTTGATGCATTCCACATTCTAGAATCTTCTGTAGAGCCCAGGAAGCCTGAGGCTGGAGGAGAGGCATCAGCAAAATTTAAATTATTTCCTAAATCTTAAGCTTTAAGAGTTATTGTGTTCTGCTCTAGGGACTGCTTTTCTCTCTATGTCATTTAGCGTTTCTTCCCCCAAAACATACTCAGTTTCTCTTTATTTCCAAATCAGAACACACACAATTATTGTTCTTCTAATGTGGATGTGAGCACTTCAGCAAAAAGAGCTGCCAAAAGTCTTTAAAAGATTTTATTCACTTTAATACGCCATGACTAATTGGGGAAAACAGCAAACAAGCACATTAGGATCATATCTGTAGGCCTGTAACCACTCACCGGCACATGGCGACACGTTCAGTGGATTGTATTGGGTAATAAGGAAAAAATTCCTTTGCTTGGTGGAAATCTCTGTGAATATAATTGCAAGGAGGAGGAAAGGAGTCTTTACTCAGGGTTTCTAAACTAGAGAATATCATCCACCACCTCTGAATACATTGTTTTTTTATTATGGAAAAGATATTAGAATCAGGAAGGGAGCACATGCACTCCGCATTTTGAGTTTTCTCAGCAAAGGCAGTGGCATCTGGAAATTATTGTGAGAAAAATTAAAACACTGGGAAGTAAAGGGGGTTCTGGGTAGTATGTTTAAGTTTAATGGAAGAGAAGTATTCTGCTTTTGGGGAAAAATGAAAAAAAAATTCTTAATACAAAATCAAATGAGGAAAAACAAATTCTTATTCCACTACTCCTATGTGTAGGCCCTACAGTGGGGGCTACAGAGAAAAACAAAGAACTATCAGAGATGCCTTTGCCTTTTTGGAGATTCTAAAACAGTGGAAGACAGATGCATGATTTTGAGATTTAGCAACTGGCATGGAGCAATTTGTGTTAAGGTGACGAGTAGAGTCAACAAGTAACGCCTTTGCACAGGCAGTGCTGGGCAAAGTATCCCACTAGCAAGCTGATGCACCATGTCCTTATCTCTCCACATGCTTTTCCCTCGTTTGATCAAAGCTGATTTGACTAATGAGAAGTCTAGCCTTTCCTCTTAGAATCTGATGAAAGATTTCCACTTCTGGGACTCTTACTTGGGACTTTCTTTAGGGCCTATGTATGCCTCACAAGTGGCAGAAAGGCATAGATGAGGATTATAAAACAGGCTACAAGCTTTTCATTTCTAGTTCATTTGATCTATGAAGTAGAAATGACAGTTGCTTTACCTGAAAGATTCGAGATACAAATATTAAAAACAAAACAAAACTCCACACTCAAGTGTTTTAATTTGGTTGTTCTAGGGTAAACTTCATTGTGCTCACAATTAATTGTGTCAGAGGAGTTGCAGTTGGTGAATGTGTGATGGCTCTGCCACTCTTGATATGAGCTGGGTCCCTGGTTCCTTGATAGTGATTCTAGATCACAGGTTCTCAGTTTTCACACATAATTTTCACTGAGTTTCCAAATTTACAAGGGAATCAAAAACCACCATGAATCTCTTTCCCTCAAGTATTAACATGCAATCAATCTAACTACTACTCTATTATAATTTTCCAAACATCTGTTTTGCCAAACACCAAGCTACTAAAACAGGGCACATTATAAACTTTAGGTACCTTTGTAAGGTGAACAGCTCACATTTTCACACAATTTTTAACAATTTTATACTAGCCTACCTATCTCCTAAAAGTATCACCTAATGTGAATACTCATTTGGGAAATAGAAGAAGCAAACAATCTATCATCTCCAAATTAGCGGTTCCTCCATTTATTAATCTGATGTACTACAAGCTTTATCCCAGTATTAACTTTTCTTCGGTTTCTTACATGCCTTGGCATGTCAGCATTTATGTCACCAAGAGGATATCGAACCCAAGAAATTGTTGACCCACGCTAGACCTAAAGGAAGAAACTATTTGCTATAAGAACATGGCAAATCTACCGTAAACCCCATCCAAGAGAATTGTTTCTTCTGCTCATACCAAACACATAGCAGTGAAAATTTAAAACAAAACTCAGAGAGAGCAGGAGGAGTCAAGATGGGGGAGAAGTAGCAGGCTGAGACTACTTCAGGTAGCGGGAGATCAGCTAGATAGCTTATCTAAAGATTGCAAACACCTACAAATCCAACGGGAGATCGAAGAGAAGAACAGTAACTCTAGAAACAGAAAATCAACCACTTTCTGAAAGGTAGGACTGGCGGAGAAGTGAATCCAAAGCGATGGGAAGATAGACCGTGGGGGGAGGGGCCGGCTCCTGGCAAGCAGCGGAGCAACGGAGCACAAAATCAGGACTTTTAAAAGTCTGTTCCGCTGAGGGACATCACTCCAGAGGCTTAACCGGGGTGAAGCCCACATGGGGTCAGCGTGGCCTCAGGTCCCGCAGGGTCGCAGAAGGATCAGGGGTGTCTGAGTGCCGCAGAGCTTACAGGTATTAGAACGGGGAAGCCGGCTACAGAGACAGAGCCGAGGAGTGAGCTCTAAGCTTGGGGTTACCTTGAACCGGTCACAGTCTCGGTCAGCTCGGAGCGCGGCTGGAGGCCGGGGTGACGGGAGTAACTGGGTGCTGTTCTCTGGGGGCGCACTGAGGAGTGGGGCCCCGGGCTCTCGGCTCCTCCTGGCCAGAGACTGGGAGGCCACCATCTTCATTCCCGTCCTCCGGAACTCTACGGAAAGCGCTCAGGGAACAAAAGCTCCCGAAAGCAAACCCGAGCGGATTACTCAGACCGGCCCCGGGTAAGGGCGGTGTAACTCCGCCTGGGGCAAAGACATTTGAGAATCACTACAACAGGCCCCTCCCCCAGAAGATCAACAAGAAACCCAGCCAGGACCAAGTTCACCTACCAAGGAGTGCAGTTTCAATACCATGGAGAGCAGCGGAATTCCAGAGTAGAAGAAAGCAAAGCACGGAACTCATTGCTTTCTCCCCATGATTCTTTAGCCTTGCAGTTAATTTAATTTTATTTTCTTTTTCAATATTTTTTCTCTTCTTCTGCTAAATTTTTTAAACTTTTACCCATTTCTTTTTTAATGTTTTTTAAGTAGTTTATCTAATATATATGTATATATATATTTTTTTTCCTTTTTATATTTTATATTTTTTCTTTATTGGTTTTCTTTTTTTAATTGTTTCTTTTTTTTTCCCTTTCTGAACCTTTTTATCCCTTTTCTCTCCCCTCACAATTTGGGATCTATTCTGATTTGGCTAAAGCATATTTTCCTAGGGTTGTTGCCACCCTTTTAGTATTTTACTTGCTCCTTCATATACTCTTATCTGGACAAAATGACAAGGCGGGAAAATTCACCACAAAAAAAAGAACAAGAGGCAGTACCAAAGGCTAGGGACCTAATCAATACAGACATAGGTAATATGTCAGATCTAGAGTTCAGAATGACGATTCTCAAGGTTCTAGCCAGGCTCGAAAAAGGCATGGAAGATAGTAGAGAAACCCTCTCGGGAGATATAAAAGCCCTTTCTGGAGAAATAAAAGAACTAAAATCTAACCAAGTTGAAATCAAAAAAGCTATTAATGAGGTGCAATCAAAAATGGAGGCTCTCACTGCTAGGATAAATGAGGCAGAAGAAAGAATTAGCGATATAGAAGACCAAATGACAGAGAATAAAGAAGCTGAACAAAAGAGGGACAAACAGCTACTGGACCACGAGGGGAGAATTCGAGAGATAAGTGACACCATAACACGAAACAACATTAGAATAATTGGGATTCCAGAAGAAGAAGAAGGAGAGAGGGGAGCGGAAGTTATACTGGAGAGAATTATTGGAGAGAATTATCCCAATATGGCAAAGGGAACAAGCTTCAAAATCCAGGAGGTTCAGAGAACCCCCCTCAAAATCAATAAGAATAGGTCCACACCCTGTCACCTAATAGTAAAATTTACAAGTCTTAGTGACAAAGAGAAAATCCTGAAAGCAGCCCGGGAAAAGAAGTCTGTAACATACAATGGTAAAAGTATTAGATTGGCAGCAGACTTACCCACAGAGACCTGGCAGGCCAGAAAGAGCTGGCATGATATATTCAGAGCACTAAACGAGAAAAACATGCAGCCAAGAATACTGTATCCAGCTAGGCTATCACTGAAAATAGAAGGAGAGATTAAAAGCTTCCAGGACAAACAAAAACTGAAAGAATTTGCAAACACCAAACCAGCTCTACGGGAAATATTGAAAGGGGTCCTCTAAGCAAAGAGAGACCCTAAAAGTAGTAGATCAGAAGGAAACAGAGACAATATAAAATAACAGTCACTTTACAGGCAATATAATGGCACTAAACTCATATCTCTCAATAGTGACCCTGAATGTGAATGGGCTAAATGCCCCAATTAAAAGACACAGGGTATCAGAATGGATAAAAAAACAAAAGCCATCTATATGTTGCCTACAAGAAACTCATTTTAAACCCCAAGACACTTCCAGATTTAAAGTGAGGGGGTGGAAAAGAATTTACCATGCTAATGGACATCAGAAGAAAGCAGGAGTGGCAATCCTTATATCAGATCAATTAGATTTTAAGCCAAAGACTATAATAAGAGATGAGGAAGGACACTATATCATACTCAAAGGATCTGTCCAACAAGAAGATCTAACAATTTTAAATATCTATGCCCCTAACGTGGGAGCAGCCAACTATATAAACCAATTAATAACAAAATCAAAGAAACACATTGACAATAATACAATAATAGTAGGGGACTTTAACACTCCCCTCACTGAAATGGACAGATCATCCAAGCAGAAGATCAACAAGGAAATCAAGGCCTTAAATGACACAGTGGACCAGATGGACATCACAGATATATTCAGAACATTTCATCCCAAAGTAACAGAATACACATTCTTCTCTAGTGCACATGGAACATTCTCCAGAATAGATCACATCCTCGGTCCTAAATCAGGTCTCAACCGGTATCAAAAGATTGGGATCATTCCCTGCATATTTTCAGACCACAATGCTCTGAAGCTAGAATTCAGTCACAAGAGGAAATTTGGAAAGAACCCAAATACATGGAAACTAAACAGCATCCTTCTAAAGAATGAATGGGTCAACCAGGAAATCAAAGAAGAATTGAAAAAAATTCATGGAAACAAATGATAATGAAAACACAACAGTTCAGAATCTGTGGGACACAACAAAGGCAGTCCTGAGAGGAAAATATATAGCGGTACAAGCCTCTCTCAAGAAACAAGAAAGGTCTCAGGTATACAACCTAACCCTACACCTAAAGGAGCTGGAGAAAGAACAAGAAAGAAACCCTAAACCCAGCAGGAGAAGAGAAATCATAAAGATCAGAGCAGAAATCAATGAAATAGAAACCAAAAAAACAATAGAACAAATCAACGAAACTAGGAGCTGGTTCTTTGAAAGAATTAATAAGATTGATAAACCCCTGGCCAGACTTATCAAAAAGAAAAGAGAAAGGACCCAAAGAAATAAAATCATGAATGAAAGAGGAGAGATCAAAACTAACACCAAAGAAATACAGAGAATTATAAGAACATACTATGAGCAACTCTACGCCAACAAATTTGACAATCTGGAAGAAATGGATGCATTCCTAGAGACCTATAAACTACCACAACTGAACCAGGAAGAAATAGAAAGCCTGAACAGACCCATATCCAGTAAGGAGATTGAAACAGTCATCAAAAATCTCCAAACAAACAAAAGCCCAGGGCCAGACGGCTTCCCAGGGGAATTCTACCAAACATTTAAAGAAGAACTAATTCCTATTCTCCTGAAAATGTTCCAAAAAATTGAAATGGAAGGAAAACTTCCAAACTCATTTTATGAGGCCAGCATCACCTTGATCCCTAAACCAGACAAGGATCCCATCAAAAAAGAGAACTACAGACCAATATCCTTGATGAACACAGATGCAAAAATTCTCACCAAAATACTAGCCAATAGGATTCAACAGTACGTTAAAAGGATTATTCACCACGACCAAGTGGGATTTATTCCAGGGCTGCAAGGTTGGTTCAACATCCGCAAATCAATCAATGTGATACAACACATTAATAAAAGAAAGAACAAGAACCATATGATACTTTCCATAGATGCTGAAAAAGCATTTGACAAAGTACAGCATCCCTTCCTGATCGAAACTCTTCAAAGTGTAGGGATAGAGGGCACTTACCTCAATATTATCAAAGCCATCTATGAAAAACCCACCGCAAATATCATTCTCAATGGAGAAAAACTGAAAGCTTTTCTGCTAAGGTCAGGAACACGGCAGGGATGTCCGTTATCACCACTGCTATTCAACATAGTACTAGAAGTCCTAGCCTCAGCAATCAGACAACAAAAGGAAATTAAAGGCATCCAAATCGGCAAAGAAGAAGTCAAACTATCACTCTTCGCAGATGATATGATACTCTATGTGGAAAACCCAAAAGACTCCACTCCAAAACTGCTAGAACTTGTACAGGAATTCAGTCAAGTGTCAGGATATAAAATCAATGCACAGAAATCAGTTGCATTTCTCTACACCAACAACAAGACAGAAGAAAGAGAAATTAAGGAGTCCATCCCATTTACAATTGCACCCAAAACTATAAGATACCTAGGAATAAACCTAACCAAAGAGACTAAGAATCTATACACAGAAAACTATAAAGTACTCATGAAAGAAATTGAGGAAGACACAAAGAAATGGAAAAATGTTCCATGCTCCTGGATTGGAAGAATAAATATTGTGAAAAAGTCTATGCTACCTAAAGCAATCTACACATTTAATGCAATTCCTATCAAAGTACCATCCATTTTTTTCAAAGAAATGGAACAAATAATCCTAAAATTTATATGGAACCAGAAAAGACCTCGAATAGCCAAAGGAATATTGAAAAAGAAAGCCAAAGTTGGTGGCATCACAATTCCGGACTTCAAGCTCTATTACAAAGCTGTCATCATCAAGACAGCAGGGTACTGGCACAAAAACAGACACATAGATCAATGGAACAGAATAGAGAGCCCAGAAACGGACCCTCAACTCTATGGTCAACTCATCTTCGACAAAGCAGGAAAGAATGTCCAATGGAACAAAGACAGCCTCTTCAATAAATGGTGTTGGGAAAATTGGACAGCCACATGCAGAAAAATGAAATTGGATCATTTCCTTACACCACACACGAAAATAGACTCAAAATGGATGAAGGATCTCAATGTGAGAAAGGAATCCATCAAAATCCTCGAGGAGAACACAGGCAGCAACCTCTTCGACGTCAGCAGCAGCAACATCTTCCTAGGAACATCACCAAAGGCAAGGGAAGCAAGGGCAAAAATGAACTTTTGGGATTTTATCAAGATCAAAAGCTTTTGCACAGCAAAGGAAACAGTTAAAAAAACCAAAAGACAACTGACAGAATGGGAGAAGATATTTGCAAATGACATATCAGATAAAGGGCTAGTGTCCAAAATCTATAAAGAACTTAGCAAACTCAACACCCAAAGAACAAATAATCCAATCAAGAAATGGGCAGAGGACATGAACAGACATTTCTGCAAAGAAGACATCCAGATGGCCAACAGACACATGAAAAAGTGCTCCACATCACTCGGCATCAGGGAAATACAAATCAAAACCACCATGAGATATCACCTCACACCAGTCAGAATGGCTAAAATTAACAAGTCAGGAAATGACAGATGCTGGCGAGGATGCGGAGAAAGGGGAACCCTCCTACACTGTTGGTGGGAATGCAAGCTGGTGCAACCACTCTGGAAAACAGCATAGAGGTTCCTCAAAATGTTGAAAATAGAACTACCCTATGACCCTGCAATTGCACTGCTGGGTATTTACCCTAAAGATACAAACATAGTGATCCGAAGGGGCACGTGCACCCGAATGTTTATAGCAGCAATGTCTACAATAGCCAAACTATGGAAAGAACCTAGATGTCCATCTACAGACGAATGGATAAAGAAGATGTGGTATATATACACAATGGAATACTATGCAGCCATCAAAAGAAATGAAATCTTGCCATTTGCGACGACCTGGATGGAACTAGAGGGTATCATGCTTAGCGAAATAAGTCAATCGGAGAAAGACAACTATCATATGATCTCCCTGATATGAGGGAGAGGAGATGCAACATGGGGGGTCGAGGGGGTAGGAGAAGAGTAAATGAAACAAGATGGGATTGGGAGGGAGACAAACCATAAGTGACTCTTAATCTCACAAAACAAACTGAGGGTTGATGGGGGGAGGGGGTTGGGAGACGGGGTGGGGTTATGGATATCGGGGAGGGTATGTGCTATGGTGAGTGCTGTGAAGTGTGTAAACCTGGCGATTCACAGACCTGTACCCCTGGGGATAAAAATATATTATATGTTTATAAAAAATAAAATTAAAAAAAAAAAAAAACCTAAGAGAGCATAGCCATACTTCAAAACAAAATAAGCATCTCTGTGGCCCAAACTTCGAACTGAAATGTACAATATTGGGTGGAAACTGGAGTGGCCTATTGGGCTCAGGATTGGATAGACTGTAGTGGCCTGATGAACACATAAAATCTGAGAGAATGAAGATTAAAAGCCCATGGACGCAGGATGTCAGTGGTTACAGGATCATCACATGAGACAGTGAGGTGGGACAGGCATCCCTGCTAGCGGGCAGAGGTTGAAGACACTGTGACCACTACCAAGGCTATGATCACTACTTGGTTGCAGAGGAGGGAAGGAGTAGAGCTACTAGGCACCAGACCTAAGCTCCAGATTTAAACTCTGTCAGTCACAGCAAAAGAAGCCCTAGTGGTCTTATAAAAACCTGCTTCCCAATGGTTGAACCTGGGAGGACAGAAAACAACTATAACAATTTGGGACAAGAAGAAGTGATCTTGAGGAAAGAGGGAAAAAAATAAAAAAATCGAAACAACAACAACAGCCAAACCAAAACTTCCATCAAAGATGAACCTGCAGACAAAAAGCATAATACAGTACCAAAGTGAATACAGTCCATGTCAAAAATATAGTAACAACAGAGAGATAGGTCAAGTTCTACAGAAGAGGTGGGATTTGAATCATACTTGCAGGAAGAAGTTCTGGAAAGGTAGAAAACGAAGGGGCATTTTGTGAAGAAGAAATATCATACGCAAAATCATGGAAGTTGGATGTGGAAAGCTGCTTACTTTCTAGGAGGCACGGGAAGGTTGATGAGATACCTTGGAAATGCTGGAAAAGGGAGACATGCTTTATAAATTGAGATGGGGCCAAACTATGGTGTGCCCAATTGCCATGGAGAGATGCTAAATGTGACTTGTGAACAATGGGAGCAGGCAAAAATATGATGAGGGAGGTAACAGGATGGCAACAGGAGGAAATAGAGGGGGAATGTGGTGGCGGCCAGACATTTCAGGAGGTGCTGAAAGTAGTTAAGATGTTAAAGGAGGATGTCTGTGCCATAATGATAAAACAAAAATGGAAAAAGATGGTTCGAAGGTAGATTTTGAAGTAACAGATTGGGTTAGCCACGGGGGAAAAACAAGAGGGAAATTTTAAGTATTTCAGGTCTGGGAGTCTACTGCCACTTAAGCAGTGGTGAAAATTAGAAAAAGTATTCCCTTAGGAATAAATTTTTAAAAATCTAATTTAGTGGTGCTAGTACTTTATATTCTTAATTTTGTAATTATCTATTTAAAATACTGTAAGCAGGAAGACGGAGAAAACATGGGATGGCTTAGCAGCCATCATCAAGATTGAACAAACGATGAAATCGCATCAGATATTTTTAAAGAAATACAGTGTTGCAGATACAACTATAGACCCACATCTCCAACTCATTTCCCTTTCATCCCCCAGAGGCAACAACTATCCTCAACTGGGTGTTGTTATCCTTCAGCTATGGAGGTTTTTATATTTTTCCTATAATTGGATATTCTTATAATATATACTATTGTTTTGTGTGCCTTAAAAATTCACATAAAATCATGCTGCACATTTTTTGCAATCTTTTTATTTCTTTTTTCCTCACTATTATGCTTTGAACATGTGTTAACGTTGATACAGGTAGACCTAGCTTACTGATACATCGTATTTGAAGGAAATTAGATACACTGAAGTTCAGGTGGGAGATCAGAGCTGTAGGTGCTGATTTGAAGCCTATAAACATAGAGAGAATAATTGAAATGTGAGTGCAGCTTTGTTTTCCAGGCGAGGATGGGGCATCCACTAGACTCTGAGTTCTTGGAATGCAATGACCCTGCATTACTCATCTTTGAAAGCCCCACAGACCCAGTCATGATGTGAGATTCCATGAAAGTCTGCACAATGAAGGAATGGACGAATAAACAGCGTACCTCCCTCCCCTGCTCTTCTTTTGCTATAAAATATACATTGCACAGTTTGGAAACTGGCAACCAGAGGCAAATTTGAACTATAAGTAAACTTTATTAGCCAACACGGTATTATTTTTTCAATAGAATCAACATTTTAAAATTGTGAGATTTCCCGACAAAAAACCCAGACACCTGGCTTTTATTGCAAAATCTAAATATCTGATAATGGCTGGCTCGTACTTCTGCCTGACAGGAATCGAGGTGAGTAGCTGCAGCCACTTTTAAACAGGCCGTATGTTTCCAGCATGACACCACCCCTTCCCACGGTGGCTCTGACACCAAGGCCAATTGTCAGTTACAACGGATTATTGCTCACCCCGTTGTTCTCCTGATGGTGGGAAATATTTCATTGTATCCTAGCCTCTGAAAAGGAGGGGATAAATAGAGATGGACTGATAGGGCCCAGTGCTTCACACCAAACTGGAGAGAACACGGTTCTTTGCAAAAGTGAAGACTATATCCTTAGGTGTTTAACATACAATGGTACACCCTAACAGAGTGTCTAGGTTGTGGGGAATGGCATTTATTTATTAAATAAATATTAAAAATTTGGATTCTGTGGGCATTTCAGTAAGCAATCCAGCCCTCTCTTCTCAAATACTTTTAGAATACAATACCTTTACATGAACTATAAAGAAAGAAACTTTCTCTTTAGCGTTTTAGTATTTACTTTTGCACAGTTTTCATCCCAATAAAAAAATCCTCCCTAATAAGCGGGAAGCCTTCCTAATCTCTGTTTTCTCTATTAGATTGCCCCTATGGGAGCAGTCATAACTCTGATAGAGCTTCTTATCAGCACATATAATAATTCTAAAAACTGAAATGTGTATGGTTTTGATTTAAATAAGAAAATACGGGAGTGGTTCATTTTAACTCTAGCTCTAGCAGATCTGCCTCATCAAATCTCCATCTTTAAACAATGTGAGACAACTATGTAACAACTTCTCAGTCCAGGATGCACCACCAGGAAGGCTCCTGGAGGGAGAAAGATGACAAGCTGTTGGCATACAGTTGATCCCCAAGAAAAGTCACTCTTTGACTATAGGAGGACCCTCAGTAAGGAGGACCCTCAGTAAGGCAGTGTCCTTGGGAGTCACTCTGGGGGCCCAATCCTTACAGCTGGACAGAGTACAGCATCAGAAAGGTGGTGGGGACAGGGAGGCTCAAGGTTCTAAGTGGGGTGTCCTTGTGGCTGAAAATGATACTTTGAGCTTTATTCTGATCTTCTGCTCAAATGAATTAAGTCTTTCAGGTGGTCCTTTACCTCAATAGAAGGTTATTTTTATTGAGGAAGAAATGGTGTTTGATTAGGAAGTAATTTTTTCCCAACCATAGGAGTGGAGAAGAAGCAGTTCTAAAAGCTGTACCGTCCCTTATTCCATGTTTATATGGGTTTAAGTGGGTTTATTTCTAGCTACAACAGTTTCTTTTCACTGCATTTTAAAGATTTCCCCCCTACACTTAGCATGTATCAAGCTGCCCTGAGAATTAATAAAATCTTTATTATTGGTTAAGAGAAAGACGATACACAAAGCATGATAGCCATAATGTCTATGCAACAACAGGAGGCACTCTATTTTAGGTGATTTTAAGGTTTACTCTTAAATACTCTTTTTTAAAAAAGCATTTGTGTTGGGGATTCAACTTAAATTTTGGTTCTTATAGAACCAAAAGATATTTTAAATTTTATAAGTAAATAGTTTACCATCCTCTCTCACCTTAATAAGGTGATTCCTTCCTGGGATGGCAAATTCTCAATTTTAAAATGCATTTACTAATGAAATAAATGGTACATAATTATTTGAATAGTAAATAAACAATATTACAATGAATAATTTTTATTTGACTGGTATGTTGATGCAGGAAAAAAACCCCAGAGAGACAAAAGAAATCAATAAGAACCATGGAAACAATGCACATCATTATTACTATTATCAGTTAGTAAATTGCTTTGAGAACTTAATGCAGCTGATGCTAACTGTAGATCTGAATGAAGCCTCTCTGAAGCTAGAAATGGTCCTTGTAATATGAAGAAATGCCCAGTAAGTATGGTACTAAATAAATTTGTCGTCTTATATTCTTGTAATCCATACCTCTATGGAGCATTTTGGAGGTGTGACTACATTTGGATATGATAAGCAATTAACTTAAAAATCCCTCATTTAAAAGGCAACTCCTGGGGCGCCTGGGAAGCTCAAGTGTCTGACTCTTGATCTCAGTTCTGGTCATGATCTTGGTTGTGGGATTGAGCCCTGTGTTGGGCTCCATGTTTAGCAAGGAGTCTGCTTGAGATTCTGTCCCTCTCCCTCTGCCCTGCCTCTCAAAAATAAATAATAAATCTTTAAAAAAAAAATAAAGGCTAGCTCCTGAACTCTTTGGTTTTCTTACTGTGCTCTAGCAATATTGTCTCCTTGATGAGACATATAAACCAAGCTCATTGTAGCCACAGGGCCTTTGCATTTGCTATTCCCTCTATGTAGAACACTTTTCCCTTAGATATCCACATGGCTTTCAGGTCTCGGCTTTCAAATGTCATCTCATCAGCGAGGCCATCCCTGAGTATCCTACCACAAATAGTGCCTCTATTTAGTGGTGCTCTATTAATAGTGCCCACATCCTCCTTTAACTCCCTACACAACAGTATGAGCATGCATTTATTTGCATATTTGTTTATTGTCTGACTCCACCATTAGAAGTTAAGCTCCATAAATGTAGGAACAACCCTTGTTTGTTCACTGCTGTGTAAACCCCCATCACCCAGAGCTTCATCATTTAGTAGGTGCTCAGTTAATAATTGTAAATGAATGAAGTTGTCATTGTACATTTCTTTTTAAAAACAACTTTGCTTTATGTCCTTCAAAACAAAACATTTAAAAAGCTACACTGGGCGCCTGGGTGGCTCAGTGGGTTAAGCCGCTGCCTTCGGCTCAGGTAATGATCTCAGGGTCCTGGGATCAAGTCCCGCATCGGGCTCTTTGCTCAGCAGGGAGCCTGCTTCCCTCTCTCCCTCTCCGCCTGCCCCTTTGTCTACTTGTGATCTCTCTCTGTCAAATAAATAAATAAAATCTTAAAAAAATAATAAAATAAAAAAATTAAAAAAAATAAAAAGCTACACTTCCACACATATGTAATAATACAGTGTCACACAATCCTTGAGGATTTCCATTTTATTTATTTATTTATTTATTTATTTATTTATTTATTTAAAGAGACAGAAAGAGCATGTGATCAGGTAGGGAGGGGCAAAGGGAGAGAGAGAATCCCAAGCAGGCTCTACACTCAACGCAGAGTACGACCCAGGGCTCAATCTCACGACCGATCACACCAGAGCTAAAAATCGAGTCGGACACTCAACTGACTGAGCCACCCGGGCTTCATAATGTACTATTTCTATTTTATAGGCTACTAAAAAGGAATGCATGTACCAATCTCTATATAGATTCTAATTTAACATAAACTGTATATACACACTGAATTCAATCTAAGAAAACAATTCTTTCTCCTTTCAAATGGTTGTTTCTGACGGTATATCTAGTCTGTGCTCTAAACTTGGATATTTAAAAGATATATTCTTTGAAGGACCCAGATTTGTACCTACCATATACCCACTAGAGGCTCAACTGTTAACTCTTGGTGAATTGTTGCTATACAATTTTCCTGTAAAATCTCTCTAGCAGAAAAGAAAATGAAGTTCTATCTTGCTTTTAGATCAGAAAAATGGTCTTCTATAACATAAACTCCCCAAATATCTCTCAGGTTAACACACAAAATAAACACAAAATACAGGTCCTACACACAAAATAAACAGGTCCTACACACAAAATAAACAAAGGCTTGTCTTTCTATTAAAAAGAATCCAATTGCTTTATAAAGATAGCCATCAAAATAAATCAGTGTTCATGCTTCTCTAAAACTAAACTGTCCAGTCTTTTCTATGATTGTTCTGCAGGTGCCTAACCTGCAGATGATTCAACAGCCTCAATCCAACTTTTTTCCAGTGAACTGTTGGCTATTTGTGAGGCAAAGCTCTCATTAATGTGTCCTCATTAGAATCGTCCTCATCTATCTTTAAACCTTAATTCTATTACTAAAATGGGCTCAAGCATCCATACACTAAAATAAGATCAATGTCATAACACACCATACCACCTATTTTTTTTTAGATTTTATTTATTTATTCTGAAAGAGAGAGACACATAGGTCCAACATGGGTGGGGGAGAGGGGCAGAGGGACAAGGAGGCTCCCTGCTGGGCATGAGGCCAGACAGGAAGCTTGAGCCCAGGACCCTGAGATCATGACCTGAGCCAAAATCAGACACTTAACCCACTGAGCCACCCAGGTGCCCCTACCACACCACCTGTTATAATGATGTGCTTATCTAGTCAAATGAGTGGCAATATTCTAGTATTAGAATATTTATCAAATTTTACCTATGTCACAGATAAACATTTAATGGTGTTTGAGGCGAGGAAGAAAAATAATAAAATTCATGAATTATCCTCTTGATATTTTTAAATCAAGAACTTATTCCTCAGCTAACAACTTATTAATGAAAATTGCTTATTATTAATCCAGGGTCTACTACTAAAAATATATTTATATTGTACAACTATAATACTTCAAATCTTTTTATTTCATAGAAACATAACACTATACAATACTTATGTAAAATTTTACAAAGCACTCTCACATATATTTCCCATAAGCCATTTTTAGTTCACTATTTCATACAATTTCACATTCTAACACACTTCTATTTTCTGCAGAGATGTGTGAACAGAGGCTAAGTTATTAATTATAAATTCAATTTATGTATTTATATATTTATATTTACTGATTACCTGATATCTTCCAGTCATTTTGCTAGGTGCTAGAGATACTGAGAGGAGTAAGATATGGGCCATGACCTTTATAGTAGTGGCTGTTTAGACATGGAGAAAGTAAATGTATTTTTGCAGGGCATCCAATAAATTTGCATGTACATGTTTGTATGTATATATATGTGTGTATTCATAAATACACGTAAATCACATACATATATATTATGTATATACATATATAATTATCATATGTATATCATCTGATCTCCCCACATAAGTCAATAGTTAGTTATACTCTGAACACAGATAATATTGAAGTTGGAGTAAATGTCATAATTTTTAGGAAAATCAAAGCTTAATATGCAGATATATGGTGACTTTCCCAGAAACAGAAATATGCTCAAGGTTCCAGCTGTGATGAAAGATTCATGGCCTTATAGAAATTGAGTAATATTTTGGGGGGAAAAATGGCTCCTTTACAGTAATCTGAAAGCAGTTGCCCTTCAGAGTCAGAAGCAACCTATGTAGCTGATTTGAATTTCCTGTGCTGAGTATCCGCTGGGCAGAGAGGTTAAAGATCTGTCTCTGGAGATTTGGATCTTGAGGAGATTTTACTCATCTGGAATTCCCAATGAAAAAGGTCAAGTGCTGAAGCAGTGAAACAACCAAAGTCCCTAGGAGTTGATTTCTCAAAGCAGAGATGACTTCTCTCACAAACCACCACCACAACAAGGAAAGCCCCACTAGCTCTGAGGGCAAGGTCCTGTGGAAGTGAAACCCTAGTTAGCCTCTGGAAAAAACAGGAGAGGTGGGAAAGAGACCAAAGCAAACTGTTTTCAGTTTAACTTCAGGACTGTCTAGAATAAATTCATCATCGTCTTGATCAGAATCCCAGACAATCTTTATTTCAGTATCACACGCTACATAACATATTCTACACTCAGTTTTGCCTAAAATTTCACTGAAGTGATAGAAAAGATGAGATCACATTTTTCCCCCAAACTAATGTTTTTCTGAGTTCTCATTGAGTTTTACCTTAAGCCTTAGCCAAGGACCAACCCAAGCCTTTACAATGGCCAGTGCCCTATTTATATAACTACCAACCTATGTTTCTTTCCATCTCTGCCCTTAAGAAAATTTAAATAAAATTTATCCTAAATTTAATCTTCAGCACTCAATATAATTATTCTAAGATTTCACCATATGTATCAGTTGAACAGTGAAATTTCGGGCAGGTAGGATTTAGATAAAGCAAGGATCTCTTCCTTCCCATAAATCACACTGCACCTTTCTTATTCTAGGTTCAGTGGAAGATTTAAGACCTAATATTCTAAGACAGTTGTACTCCTGTGCAGGTAGGGTGACATTAATTGTGTATCATCCTTGGAAGATTTAAGAAAACAAACACTCCAAACATGTTCACTGTCCTGTGTTTCAAATGAGGAACCACCAGGCAGAGAAAGCAAAATGTCCTTCTGAAGAGGTTTTCCTTTTAACTATGGGTAACTAATATCTACTAATTTTGATGGCCCATTCTTTTCCATTTCAGTGTCTGCTGGAGCCAAGAGTCCTGCTTCCTCCCTCCCCCTCCCTCTCCAGGTTCCTTTCCCATTTCCCCATCTACTCTCCCACCAAACATCTGTACAAGTTCAACAGGTATGGAGGAAATCGTGCATAAACCCTTTAACTTCCAATCTTTGCAGAGTAACATATTCCTTTGGAGCCGGGGAAGGGTTCTAATAAATTACTGCAAACAACTTCTGGCTGACAAGAGGTTCTTGTGCACTGTAATCCGAGTGATAAGGTCTCCAGGAGGGAGAGCAGATGCATACATTTCTTTAGGTGCCTAGGTGATTACTTCGTGATGCTTTTCCCACATTTTATGGCTTACAGGTCTGCCTTTTCCTAGGATTTGATGAAAATAAAACCAAAACAAGCAAAACAAAACAAAACAAAACAAAAAACCAAACTCTTTAAAAAATTTCTATCACTTACCGAAATGTTGAAAAAGATCTCAGGAAAACACCCCTTCCTCCAAGAATTGCTAAATTTCTGTCCCAGGCGGCTGTGACTTTGGTGTCAGACCACTTACTGTAATGACTTTCTTTGGCATAAATCCTTTGTGGTGGGCTGTCCTTTCAAAGTGGGAAACCACCTTACCTTTCATTTAAAGTACAAATCGATGACTCATTTTCTTCATTAAAAAGAAAAAGAAAAGGGAAGCCTGGGTCCCTCAATCTATTGTCCTACATTAAGGAGCCAGTTTTTCACTGTTAATTACTGCTCTACCCTTGCTTTATCACACTAAGACTAGGTAAGACTTTTTGTCATGTTCATTGATCTTTTTTGCCTTTGATTCTATAAACAGGAACTATCTGTAAGTCAAGCTGTACACTCTTGGATTAAAGCCCAGGCTATTAACACTTTTTCAAAGGGTATGCCATAATACTACAGTGAGAATGATTATGGATAAGAATGCTTGTTTGACAGATCAAGTTCTAATTCTAAATGATGCAGCATCCCCTTTCTTGTTAACCTTCATCAAGATAACGTGATAACGTTTTGTGCTCAACTGGAATTCTGCCCATAGGTTCTAACAAATTGAAAGATGACAGTATGCCATTATTTTATTACCAGGATATATCAATTAATTAATGCTATAAAGAATTTAGCATAATATATACTTACAATAAAGTACTTATATTTGGCAGATATTCTGTAACATACAAATGAAAAACTAAACCTCTCTCCCCCTAAATTTACTTATTCAGCTATGTAGGATGAGGGGAGCTTACTCTGTAGAGAACATAGGTTGCCAGACTCCTCAGGAAGTAGTTATATTGGAAACGAGACAGTATAGGGGGGTCTGCTTCTTTCCTTGTCTGGGTTGGCCAGTTTGTAAGCACTGCCTTTTAAATGTTATGGATTCAAATCACCTTTTTTGATTTGACAGGTTCAAAATGCAGAAGGTCTGCACTGTGGAGGTGTCAGGGGTGGGGGAGGGAATTTAATCTAGAAGCAGACATCCCTGTAGTTATTTTTGTGTGAAAGTGGGAGGCTTGTGTCTAGGATAGAATATGTCAGACTCCTAAGTTTCTGTAATAGGACATAAACTATGCTTTCTGCACTTCTAAACTCTAAATCACATGGCTCTAATTTTATAAACAATACCAGAGAATACGGGCACTTGAAGCAATTCTTAGAAAATTCACCTTTCAATATTTGCCAAGTCTATGTTTGAAACAACTAGTTTTGAAAGCTACTGTCTAAGGCTTTACTGACGACTAGGGCTTCTATGTTGGCTATGTTCCAGTCTGTATTGAGGTAAACTAATGGGTCCCCAAATCTGGTTTCTGCAGTTGAGTATTTAATTGAAAAAAGGTCCCATCATCAAATAAATTGGGAAAATACTGGATTAAACAAAATTAATTAGCTTTATTTCTTACTGGACTTCTAAGAATCTTTAATATGCTAATATAGTTCTACAAAAAGGAGATCACAGTTTGATGCACTTTTCCATTTCTTGAACCCATTTTTGATGGAGTGACTATTAACATCTAGCATAATTAGTTTTCCGAAGAACAAAGTTTGGGAAATGCTCCAGAAATCATTATGTCCAGATTCTACTACAAGCATTTTCTGAGAAATCACTTCTCTGCATTATGATATAATACCATGACTTTGGGTTTTACAGTGAGTCAATAAAGGAAAGAAGTTTTTTACTTTTGTTTTTTTAAAGATTTCTTTCTTTATTTGAGAGTGAGAGAGCATGAGTGTGAGCATAAGAGCAAGCGGGGGAAGAGGCAGAGAGAGAGAATATCCAATCAGACTACCACTGAGTGTGGAGCCTGATGAGGGGCTTGATCTCATGTTAGTAGGATTAGTCTTGCAACGATTGTTCTTGTGCAAATTTTTGAGTCATATTTATTCATTTTTGCATTCTCTTTCCTAGATTACAGGAAATATACATATATGTATATATAATATATAAAATGTATTAATTAATATATATAACATACATATATGTATATATATGTAGTTTTTTCTTTTTTAAAAGATTTTATTTATTTATTTGATAGAGAGATCACAAGTAGGCAGAGAGGCAGGCAGAGAGAGAGGGGGAAGCAGGCTCCCTGCTAAGCAAAGAGCCCAATGCGGGGCTCCATCCCAGGACCCTGAGATCATGACCTGAGCCAAAGGCAGAGGCTTAACCCACTGAGCCTCCCAGGCGCCCCTGAGGTAGTTTTTTCTAAAAGTGCATGTTGGATATAAATGGTCTAAATCATTGCATGTCTGAATATGTCTTTATTTTATGCTCACCTTTGATTAATAGCTCAAGGTTTAAAAGCATACCTTTTTAGAACTTTCAAAGTGCCAAAAATTTTTTTCTAGGATCTAGTGTTATAAAAAGTCTGATACCAAGTGGATTCTCATTCTTTCATAGGAAACCTATTTTTATTTCTCTTGATAAGCTCTTAGGAGCTTCTATTTTTTTTCATAATGTCCTAGGATTTTAAGAGAATTTGTCTAAATCTTTTTATAGTCATCCTGTTTAGGGCTCAATGGGCCCTTTCAATCTGAAAATATTCTTTAGTTTCAGGAATTTACATCAATCATTTCATTAAAATTCCTCTCTTTTTTTCTCCTGCTCATGTCTTTTTAGGTTGCTGCTGTGTCTTTCTCATTGATCTTCTTCCTATGTATTTACTTTCTTCAAATATGTACCTTTATTTTGTCAACTTTTTCTTTTAATGAATATTTATTTCAGGAGTCCTATTTTTATATTTTAATAATTCCATGTATTTCCCTTTTGTCCCCTTATCATTATAGATGAGCTTGTTTTATGAATGTAATGTCTTCCTAAACGTTTCTGAGGCTGGTAATCAGAATTTTTTAAAATGTATCTTTATACCCAAATTGCCTCCTCTTTCTTCATGACATTTGCTAGCCCTCAAACATCAGCAGTTATCAATTTATATTTATTAATGAAGAACTACGTTGCTTAATACAAGTAGCTAGTGTGAGTTAAATAGGTATGTTTTCTGAACCAAATTTTCCTCAGAATGACAGAGCATGGTAACTGGCAGGCTTTACGTGAAGGACTGGAATGGAGATCAGACAGCAAGGCAAAAGAGCATGTTATACCTACCTATTCCTCACTAACTCCATCTGAAAATGGGGAGGGCTTTCCTCTGAGGGTCATCATTGCAGATCCATAAATTCCTTAAAAGACTGGTTTTCTAGTTTTAGATGAGGAAATAATATTATAATGGAAGGTGGGTGAAGGGGAGAGGACTGACTTTCCTAGCTGCTCCATCCTTCAAAAATATCACCTTATTTTCTAAATCCCTTCTTCTTCCTCACGTCCCAAACCACAGAAAATTTGGAGCCTGTTTGTGCCCCATTGCCAGGAAGCATGTGTTCCTCCTCTATTATTCTTACATTTGCTCTGGACTGTAATGTCTGCTTTGGTTTATCTACTTTCCATCTTTCAGAAATTTCTGAAAAATCTCTGGTCTCTTGATACCATTCCTTCCATTTTTAGAACGGCCCTATTTATTTTCATGCTGACATTTGGGATGTAGCGGAGGGAAAAGTTTTTGGCCAGTGTGCCTTGAGCCCCTAATTCTTACACAAAACTTAACACTTGGGAGACGTACATTTAAAACAAATAACATCTACATAAGAATATCATTAGGAATTAATACTCTTGGAAGTTGTCTTGATTCTGAGACTTTATAACTAAATTTTCACAGTTTATGAACCAAGTTTACTAAGAAACCATTTAGAAAACAAAGGCAATAAATGAAATTCATTTTTGATCTGTATGAGGTCACCTAGCTTTAGAGAATGGGAGAGACTCAATTCAATCAGAAACTCTGTGGGGTCCTAGAAAGTCCCCAGATTGAATCAATTGGGAATTTTGTCATGCAGAATTTAACAACAGTTTGTCCTTCAGCCTCCAGCTCCCTGGTGCTATTCCTGGATGCCTGCCAGTATCTTCCCCTAGTCTGTCCTTCCCCTAGACTGCAGGCTTCAGGAGGAGGAGGGAGAGGAGGTGGGCATGGAACACCCCTCTTGTTAAAAGAGAAATTGGGAAATTAACAGGTGTGAGAGAATGCCGAATCTCCTTGGAATAGTCCTGGGGCTTACTTCCTGATGTAATATTAAAATGGGAAAAGACATTTTAAAAAATCAAGAGCTCTGGTGAAAGGAAAGGGGCTATCTGAAACATTTCAGGCCCAAAGTAAACATGCAAGATTGATTAATCCAGATCATTAGAAAGTAACATTATCCATTCTGGGGCGCCTGGGTGGCTCAGTCGGTTAAAAGTCTGCTTTTGGCCCAGGTCATGATCTCAGGATCCTGGAATAGAGTCCTGCTTCGGGCTCCCTGCACAGGGAGGAGCCTGCTGCTCCCCCACTTGTGCTCTATTTATCAAATAAATAAATAAATCCTTAAAAAAAAAAAAAGAAAGAAACAGCATCCATTCAATATGGTGTTTTCTTCGCACCAAATACTGTGTACTTGCTATTGATAAAATGATCAGTAAAGCATTATATATTAACTGCAAAGAATTTATAGTCAGATGGTTATATGCAGATTAACATATAATCACTATTCCATATAGAAAGCATAATGAAAGACATCCATACAGTTTTTATGAACACCAAGAGCAGAGGCATCTATCCAATGGCATGTTGGTAAATGTTCAACAACCGGCTTTCTGGGGCATAGGGTTTGCCAATTTCTATGGCATAAACACTCATGGCTGGTTTCAAGTTGATGTGCAGTAGCACACCTTTATATAGTGTTTCTGCCATACTGAAACACCAGACTTTAAGAGTACAATTAATAAAATGGAGTAAAATAATAACTAGCTAATAGTCAGAAAGTGATGAATTTGGAGTATTTATTAACTTTCTTTTTAATATAATTTATTTAATTGTAAGTTCATATAAATCATGCTTAGTAATAAATGTGCTTCACAACCAGCTCACAAAACTCTTGAAAAACTAGCTATTGGTTTGTAAGGCAGTTCAAGCGGGCTCCAGCAAACAATTACCCACAGCTGAGGGATGGGGAGACAGACATCCTGCAGGATACATATGAGGGTGCGACACTTTACCTTAAACAGGTTTATGTCCGTTAGGATTGGAAGAAGAACCTTAAAAAAAGGGAAGAGGGAGTAGGAAGAAGAGCTGATGATGCCCAGAAGAACAGCGCACTCCACGTAGCCAAAGCAACACAACTTTATTACCCTGATTTTTAAAGTATGCTCTTGTTAAACAATCACCTTCTGCTTAGCAGGGAGAGGATGGGAGGCGTCAGTTGGCCCTCAGTGCCTGGAATGGTAAGGACAGGAAAATAACATGGAAATGAAACATGCTTTCCATCCCTACTGGAACATTCCTTCTAGTTTATGATATGGTGTTCCATCATGGGGGCAGTAGCAGGGGCGGGGGAGGTTTCAGGGAGACTTACAATGGCTCACTAAAAGGAAGACCCAGGGGCGCCTGGGTGGCTCAGTGGGTTAAGCCGCTGCCTTCAGCTCAGGTCATGATCTCAGGGTCCTGGGATTGAGTCCCGCATCGGGCTCTCTGCTCAGCAGGGAGCCTGCTTCCCTCTCTCTCTCTCTCTGCCTGCCTCTCTACTTGTGATCTCTGTCAAATAAATAAAAAAAAAATCTAAAAAAAATTAAAAAATAAAAAATAAAAGGAAGACCCAGTGAAAAATCGTAAGTTAGCAGTGGTGCTCATTACTCAACAAAGAGCTGGCGGGGGGGGGGGGGGGCAAGGTTTGCTGAGACTCTGGTGGTGTTCTATGGAATATGAGTGATCCAGGAGTCCACAAGTGGTTGAGTCAACTGTCGCTTTTAAGCTATATTTTAAAAACTCTTATCAAAATGTATATACTCAAATATGTTATAACCCATATAGGGCGTTTTTGATTGCAACTGACAGAAAACCTGTCTCTAGTTTAATTTAGACGTTGGGGAAAAACTATCAGCTAATGTCACTAAAGAAGTCTAGGGGTAGAGCTCAAGTTCTTTCAAGGTAGTTTTGACCAGAGGCTCAAGTAATGGCACTGGGACCCACTGTCTTTTTCTCTTGGCTCCATTCCCATTCTCAGAAGGGCTCTGCCAATGAAGTCACAGGAAGGCTAGTCTATTCAATTTCTCCCTCCCAGGTGACTAAAATTCCTGGGCTTGTCTCTGGCCAAAACACAAAACCAAAGGACCAGTTTGGGGTCTCTATGAAGCTGCCTAAATGGTTAGGTCCCCAGCTCCCAAACTCAACTGCACAACACAATCACCCAGGATATTTTTCAAAAATTCCTATGCACACACCCACCCCCAGTCGATTAAATCACAATCTCTGGGGTTGATGCAGGTGTCACCAATTTTTAAAGTTCTTCAGGTGATTCCAATGCAGAGACAAATTTAGAAACCACTGGATTAGGAGCTCCTAAGAATATGAGTTTTTAGAATCTCCTTCTCATTCACTAAGAAAGTCGGTTAGGTTAATTTCCTTAATTCCTTCCTCAAAATCTTTCTTCCTATGCTTTCCCATCTCTGTGATAGAATGTTCCTCTGTTTGCCCAGCTTGGCATCCATCTGTATCCTCTATTTGCATTCTGTTCCCCTCCTCTCGCCCTGCCTTGCCTGACTCCGGGAATCATCCTTTGTCTGCTTTGTATCTTGAAGTTCATCTCTCTGCTGGCTTTTTCCTCGAGACCTTGAAAGACATGCTCCTATCTCTCTTATTCCATAATACCCTTCCCTATTCCCTGTGGCCTCACCCTCTACTCCTAGGGGCTACTACCCAGCTGGCCTCCCCTCTACTGTCCACCTTACAAGAGTGGGCTGCACTCTCAGCCTTATCTTCTGGCTGGGGACATCACTATTCTCCTGAAACTGTTCTCTCAGAGGTCAGCAATGACCCACTTACAAAAGAGAATGCCTGTTTCTTTCTCTCTCTTTCTCACTGTCCCCTTTTTGAAATACTGTCCTAGCTTTGCTTTTTTGGCTATGACAGCATCCAAATGCTCCTTCCCTCTTTGTTTTTCTTTCTGCCACCTTAGTTAGCTTAAGAAAGCCTTGGAGAAAATGGATACGTGTCCCAAACACATTTTTATAGGAAATATGTATCAGGAGACTTTAAAGCAACTAAGGCAACAATTTAGAACACAAAAGAAATTCTTTAAAGATGCTCAACACCACCATTTATCAGAGTGAAAATCTGGAAACAAACTAGGGAGATAGGCTAATTATAGTAATCCACACAATAGAATACTATCGACTGACTGTAAATTTTCCTACCACAACAGTGTGTGTTAACGTGCACAAATGGGTAAAATTTTAAGAAGAAAACAGAGAGGCAAAAGGATGTATTGCACACACAACAGAACTTCAACTCTTATTAAAAACCATGCAGAATAAGTTGTAAATCAACTTGGTTGATTTCCCCAAGGCATCCATTGTAACACTAGTAGCATATCTGCAGTGACATTAGACTTCACCTTATTTTATTTTGTTTTTATTTTATATTTTTTAAGATTTTTTATTTATTTATTTGATAGATCACAAGTAGGCAGAGAGGCAGGCAGAGAGAAGAAGGGAAGCAGGCTCCCCGCTGAGCAGAGAGCCCAATGCAGGACTCGATCCCAGGACCCTGAGATCATGACCTGAGCTGAAGGCAGAGGCTCTATCCCACTGAGCCACCCAGGCGCCCCGAGACTTAACCCTATTTTAAGAAGAATTCAGTTTTGTTTTGAAAATCGAACAGAAAATTTCCTTGGCACAAATTTTAATTACTGTGCTTTTTAAACAACTGAGTCTGAATTATTTTAATAAGAAGTGTTTTCTCATTTTCTCATTGCCCAAAAGCTTGGTCTGAACTGAGGTGGTCACCCTTGACTAAGAAATATGTGACCATTTTGTTTTTATTGCTTTTATAATGGCAAAGGTCAAAGTGTCTCTTTCCATTTGAAAGATGAAGTAACATCCTTCAAGAAGCTAAATGTGATCAACATCGGGTTCGTGGCTTTTCCTTTGAATATATGTAGTATTGAAACTGTAATAAAGAAATTACAAAAGAAATGGTGCAAAACTATTTTTTCTGTAGATTCATAAGCATAGAGTATTAAATTTCAGTTTAACATATCATTCTCATGTATATGTGCAAAACAGTGCCAAGAGACTTAATAAAAGAAAGAATGAAAGAAGGATCTAAACATTGACTGCTACTTTATATTCTGAGAAATTTTCCGAATACTATATTTTGCCTTCTCTCCAAGAGTAGGAGATAACTAGAAATATGTTTTCTGCCAGAATAAATGGAATTTACTAAGATAAAAAAATTTTGAACAAATCAACTGCTGTAGTAAATTAAAATTAAATTATTTTGTTATTGCTAACATGAGCATCAACCATACAAAAGTCTTCACATATGATTTTTAACATATAGATGGAGAAACCGAGATTCAGTGAGGGCATTCTCATTTCTGCCACACAAGTAAAAAAAGAAGAGCTGGGGCGGGATCTTGTATCTTCTTACTTCCAAACCAATTCTATTTCCCCTATACCAAATGGAATGCCAAGGGATCAGAGATGCATTGCTTTAGTTGGTTCTCTGTCATGTCTAGATGGACACATATATGGTTCCCATCCACTCCTACTACTCTAGAAAAATCTGGTGGCAAAAATGAATCATTGAATCTCATTTTCCCCAAATGTACAAGTTAACACATTAGCATGACTATCTGAAATTGGTCTTCCTTTTCCCAGCAACAAACCAGCTTTTTCTTCCTGATCAGCCGCAATTACGTTACAAGGGGATGGACTCTTTCTAGTTCATTGGAGGTTATGTGAGGGAGAGCCAAATAGCCCCTCAGCAGGACAGGTGCCTCTTGCAAGGAGATAAAGCATTTCTAGTATGCAATGCCTATGCAGAAGATGGGGGCGGGGGAGGCGGGAATAAACCTGCAACTACGTGAGGTCTAACCAGTTTACAAAAGAAAAGGCTGAGACGACTGGGAGTAATATGGTACAAGCCACTGTTCAATGTAAACACTCCAGAGCGCTGGGCCAGGAGGACGGGAAGAATTCCATCACACTCACCACCACTAGCAGCACCTGGGGGAGAACGACACACCAGAGATCTGGTTCCGGAATTCACCCTTTCCGACAGTTTCTGTGTTTGTGAGAGAAATTTGTCCGTGCTTTAGCAACACCTCAAACTCCAACAAAATAAGCAATTTTATTTTGTGAAACAACTTTTAAGTGCATGGGGTATTTTTTAAATTTTAGAGACTGGAATGATAAACTAGCTTTGATAGGGTGAAATGAAGTGGTAGAGGCAAAGGAGAAAGGATATGTTTTCAGGTGAGGTTTGAAAAGGGATGGAAAGTTAATGAGGTGAAGAGATACAGTCAAACTGTTCCAGATGGCAGGATCTGACAGAGGAGGCCAGCGAGGGTTAGCACAAGAAATGAGGATGGGGAGATGGGAGACTGGGGTCCAGCAGAGAGAGGGCATTCTCAACCTAGATGATAATCAATTCTGAACCACATCACGGAGTGGATGAGGAGCCATTCGAGGAGAATGCTGGAGGAGCTGGGAGACCAGACACAGACAGATGGGCAAGTGCAGAGGGACCTAAACAGAAAATCTGAGGCTATCAGAAGACGAGCAATCGTGTCCAGAACAATGACATGAACCTGATGAATTCCTTGGATTAAAAGAATGTAGCAGAAAGAGAAGGGATAAGAAGTCTTTTTCCTTTTCCATCAAATAAAAGAATTAAATGCATTATTGCAGTTGATTGAGATTGCATATGGGAAATGAATTTCTGAATAGGAAAAAAATTAAACACTGGATGAATGTCAAAGTATCTTGGAGTTTAGAGGGACTCAGAGGTCACCTGAAAAATCCTTTGGAAGACTGTCAGACACGTTGTGAGATTGTTCTTGTTGGGGAGAATTAAGAATGAGATTGCTGGCTGTCTAAGATAGTTGAGTTTCAGTCCTCTCAGGAGACAAGTCCTAGATTAATGTCTGACCTTCCTTTTCAAGCACGATGAGTCTGTGATCGGGGAAAGCATAAGGAGCAAAGACTGAATGGAAGAGACTGCGGGTATGATCGGAACAAAGCCTTTTAGTCCTGCTCAGTGTCCGTGGCTGAAGTCATGCCCATGGATGCTCAGGCAGTGGAAGAGAAGAAAGGATACTGAGGTTGGGAGGAGAAATAGGGAAGCAGAGAGAGGCAGAGAGAAAGAAAAGAGGCACAGCAGGGAACAGCTGGATGCCAGCCACAAACGTCTCACTCAGATACCCCACTGGGATGCAGGTCAACAGGGCTTCTTGTCTAGGAAGCTAATGGGACAGGCTGGAGACAGTGAATTTTAATTCCAGGCCACGTGTGTGTTTGGGAAGAGAAAGGAAGGGAAAGCAGGTAGGAAATAAAATGACCCTGAGGCCATCTATGATTTTGGAATCTGTAGTAAAATGAAGGCAGAGAATTTTGGACATGAGGTTTGAGCCAGTAGAGAGAAGACGGGGAAGACAAACTGAATGGTGACAAAACACAAAGGGTGACCGGAGCCATGCTCCCAGTGGAATGTCAGTAAATATTCATTGGCTGATGTTGACTTTGGTAGACAGAGGGAAACCGGTGAAAGGAAAACGCCACTACCAGAGCCGCGGTGTAGAAGTTCAGGTCTCTGGGCCCCAAACAGGGGCCCCTGAGGAGGGAGTAGAGTCACACCCGTTACCACCACAGAAAGTGATGCTGAGCACATGAGGCCAACCAGCCTCAAGGAAAAAGAAATGATGAAACCATGACAGGAGAGAATGCACAAAGCCTGTCAAAGCTGAGAAAATATATTCCTTTCTCAGAGAATATATTCACTTCTCTCGAGGCCCGTAGCCCCTGGCGGAGAAAGCAGGACTCCCAGACGTAGCAGCTGTGAAGGCAGACGCCAAGAAGCCTTCCTTTACTCATTCAAGAAACTTCCTCTGTCAGATGTGGCTAGAAAGCTGAGAAAATGTTATTTTTGAATTTGGCTCCAAGGCCAGGTAATTAGCAGACAGTCTCATTCTGCAGGAGAGGACAGGCCTAGTGGCAGAAGACAGCATCTCTTCTCCAGATTTCAATGCTAGATGGAAAAGAATGCTTTTGACAATATTTGGTCTATGGGGGGCTCAATGTTCCTGTTCTAATGGTAGGGGCAGGCCTTTCAAGTTAAAGTTATTTTCTTCTGGTTCTACCTTTGTAGGAGACCAAAAAGGCAAACAAATTGGAAGTTGCTTGAAGGCTTCCTAAGAAAAGAAGACTCGATTCCCAAATCTGAGAAGTGTTAAGTTTGCCTAAAACATGCTCTGATATAATACTGTGAGCCATGCTTCTGTGTGGGATGATCCTTGAAAATTATTCTCAAATAAAGAACTACTCACTTATTGTTAAAAATATATTGATTAAAAAATGCTTGATACAAACTCAACACCTAAAGAACAAATAATCCAATCAAGAAATGGGCAGAGGACATGAACAGACATTTCTGCAAAGAAGACATCCAGATGGCCAACAGACACATGAAAAAGTGCTTCACATCACTTAGCATCAGGGAAATACAAATCAAAACCACAGTGAGATACCACTTCACACCAGTCAGAATGGCTAAAATTAATAAGTCAGGAAACGACATGCTGGTGAGGATGCGGAGAAAAGGCAACACTCCTACACTGTTGGTAGGAATGCAAGCTGGTGCAACCACTCTGGAAAACAGCATGGAGGTTCTTCAAAAAGTTGAAAATAGAGCTACCTTACGACCCAGCAATTGCACTACTGGGTATTTTACCCTAAAGATACAAACGTAGTGATCTGATGGGGCACATGCACCCGAATGTTTATAGCAACAATGTCCACAATAGCCAAACTATGGAAGAAGCCTAGATGTCCAACAACAGACGAATGGATAAAGAAGATGAGGTATATATATATAATGGAATACTAAGCAGCCATCAAAAGAAATGAAATCTTGCCATTTGCAACGACGTGGATGGAACTAGAGGGTATTATGCTTAGCGAAATAAGTCAATCAGAGAAAGACAACTATCATATGATCTCCCTGATATGAGGAAGTAGAGATGCAATGTGGGGGGTTTGGGGAGTAGGAAAAGAATAAATGAAACAGGATGGGATTGGGAGGGAGACAAACCATAAGAGACTCTTACTGTCACAAAACAAACTGAGGGTGACCAGGGGGAGGAGGATAGGGAGAGGGTGGTGGGGTTATGGACATTGGGGAGGGTATGTGCTATGGTGAGTGCTGTGAAGTGTGTAAACCTGGCAATTCACAGACCTGTACCCCTGGGGCTAATAATACATTATATGTTTATAAAAAAATTAAAAATTTTTTAAAAATGCTTGATACACCTATAAAACTCCCCGCCTAGGATTCTAGCGCAAAAAATGGCAGTCCCTGGCACACACAGTAGGCACTCAACAGGTATCTGCTATATGGACAATAGAGAGGTGAATGAAGAAGCTAAAAAACAAGTCAGCTACAAAGAGTGTAGGCATGTGTAGAAAACAGTTTTCCTTTTATTGCACCCTTTTCTCCTTAAGAGAATTAAAAAAGATACTGCAATTACCATTGCAATTGTGGGCTACATGAAGCAAGGTTGTTTTGGAAACATGAAGCTCATCTCCCCTCACCCGCCCAAGATCTGGATAAGGTTCTAGCCACCAGGGGTCTAGTAAAGAACTTGAAACATTTGCTAAGCTCTCATGGATAATTCACAAGTCCCACCCATTTCAACTATGCAAATCCTATTCATTTTACCAAACATTACTCTGAGCCTACTACACTGTGCTAAG
The DNA here is from genome assembly GCF_902655055.1 of Lutra lutra. NCBI lineage: Eukaryota > Metazoa > Chordata > Mammalia > Carnivora > Mustelidae > Lutra > Lutra lutra. Next base: position 94,329,369 of record NC_062285.1, read on the forward strand.
TATCTGGAGGAGGTGTATTAGTGGCAGTCCTCAGTGAGTGTAAACAATACACAGGTTTTGGGGGTGGAGGTTGAGGGTGTGGGAATTGTGTGGCCAGCAAAGAAGGAAACTTCATCCCAGTGCAAATCCACAATCATATCTGCACCCCCCCCCCCAAAAAAAACCCAAAGGAGGACCATTAAGATGACAATTCCTTATATTTCTTGGTTTTATTAGAACAGCCTAAGAAAAAGAGCACCACAGGTAGGGGTGGGGTTCAAAGAACTCAATGAACAACAGATAGCCTTGGTGGGCCTTGAACCTGGTGTGATTGAACTGTGAGTGGATAGCAAGGAAAGGCACTGCCCCACTCAGGCATATCCCTGCCAACGTTCCAACATCCAGTCAGACATGCAGAGGAGTCAAATTATGGTAAATTGTTTCCATATATAGATTTTATTTTAGTCATCAATTGACAGTCTTAAGCTAAGTACTGAATAGAAAACAGCAGATATAAAGATTTTGGGGGGAAACGAAATGGCAACTACAAAGAAGGCGCTAATACTTTCTTCATTTTTCTAGATTTTTAGCAACTGCCTTAATAAACATTTAAATCCCCTTCCACTGCAGGGGACCAATGCTTCCAAAAGACTCAGAAAACTGTAAAAGTTTAAAAAAATATTTGTAATAACATTGCTTGGGTCCACTCTCATTTTTAATATGTAGGACTTATGATAGAATTTCTGATACACATGAGTAAAAATTATTGTTCCATGATTATTGTGTAAGAAGAGCATCAACTTCTCAACATCAAGATAGGTAAATGCTAAAATAAGCTAAGAAAAGAACTTTTCAGAATAAGAGTCCTTTCTTTAAAAATCTTAGCCAAAACCGTAACAGGAAGGATGGTCTTTTAATAGTGATTCATAAACAGAAATTGTGCATTTATACCAATTGCCAAGGATATCGTCAAAACAGAATTTACAACCCCATGCTAACAGCCTAATTTAAAATGGATAGTCTTTCCTATATTTTCCCCAAAGTACCTTTTAAAAGACTTGCTCTGCTATCCAAACAACTTGCAAATGCATTGGGTAAGTTGGGCTATAGTATTTATTTTCTTTCCTGTTATTGGCTCAAGATCTATTTCTCACTATTTGCTTTGTGCTCATTCTTCTGCCAAATAAAATATTAATTGCATTTTTAGCTGCACTGCTGGTGATCAAAGAACTCTGATATGTCAAGCTAAATTGGTAGAAATAGCATCCATTACCATATTTATAGGTTCAGAGCTCCTAGAGCATAATTATACCCATTAATTACTTGACAGTACTCTATATTACAAGCTAAAAAAGAAAGACATTTGCAGGTACACCAATGAGTAAGGTTTGTTTTTTTTTTTTTTTAAATAATAAATTCTCTCTAAAGAAGATCCTACCTAAAGGAAAGAAAGCAAGAGGGATCTCATATCTATACGTAGCTAAGGGAGAATTTTTAAGCATTCATTAACTTTGGAACAGAAGGCACACAAAGTAAAATGAGATGGCACAGATAGAGGGATTTCCAAGAAAAGCATAATTTAAATGTTTCAGAGAGATTTAATTAATATTTTAGAGTTCTAAGAGAGATAATCTCGAGCCAGAAATTCTTGATGATAAGCTACAGAGCAATGATTTTTACTTTCAAAATAACTTCTTCAAATATCACCTAGGACCAGAGCATTTCAAATTACCTACACTTCTGAACATGCACTTCCAACACATAAAACCAAAATAAAGCTGTCCTCTGATAAATCTTATGAGATATTGGAAATTAATCAAATAAACAATGATTCTGTAGATTCCCCAGCTGTGCGAGTCCTGAAGCTGCCAGCTGCGTTTAGCACATGTATGAGGCAAAGGATGATAACACACACTTGACTTCTCTTGACCAGTTAATCAGTATGCAAAATGACAGTTTCTCATAATAACTTCAGCACCGGACCCCAACACGTTTTCTTTTCAGCAATGACTGAAGTCGTTAAGAAGAAAAAAAAAAAAAAAAGAAAGAAAGAAAGAAAAGAAAAGAAAAAGAAAAAGAAAAAAAAACCCCACACAAGCCAGGTTTCTTCCTAATCCTAGCACGAACACAACCAGGATGGAAGGACAAAAAGCAAAGCCGACTCTACCTGTACGTCTATTTATACATATTTCATGGAATTCTTTGTTGCCTGACAATAAATCGTAAAGGCAGTCATATCTGAAAGTAAAAACCATTAAACTGTGTTTCTAGGAGACTGCAACAGACTCGAAGAGTGAATAACAAGGAAATCACGGTACCTTTAGTAAGTCGTCTCAGAATTTGACAACGGCATTTAAAAGAGACAGCTATCATTCTTGCTCACTGCTTTCTGTGGCAAAGTGTACTCAGGGCTCTGCTCTGGTGGCCGCAGAGGCAGCAGCATATGAATTCCTTGCTCACATACCAGGAGAAAGGTAGTCCCAGTGGGGAGTGACAAAGCTTAATTCCTCTTGGCTGATGCAGAGGTCTGCTACATGTCATCTGGCAAAGCTGTGTCATTCACAACTACTACCACCCCAGCCCGCCACAGCCTCCTCCCCCCTGCACAATCACAATGGCTTAGAAAGTGAGGCTGTTTCAATAGCAACAAAGCACCAAATTGTGGAAAACAGGGACAACGCTGGGAGAGGAGCCGTTCCATAAATCTAATACTAAGCGCCAAGCAATGCATTCAGTTTGAGGCAAAGGGCTACGTATTCCAGCCGTTTCACCGACCCCCGCTCCCTCTCATCTCAGCATCAAGTCAGCGTGCTTTATGTGACTCATTTAACTGGAAATGGTAGTGAAATGCTTGCACCCACACTTCACAAAGAAACGCATATATCATCTACTATGTTTTCGCAACAAGAATGGAAGGCACAAGGGAGAGAGGCAATTTATCTCTGGGATTCAGGACAAAATAGAAGGGAAACAGCCCTATCACAGAGTCAGAAAGACCTATCTGGCACTTTGCAAATCCGTGAGGGGCCAAGGCAGTCTAGGTTTGGAGACGAAATGCAAGAAGGGGTAAGGGAAAGGGCTCAGGCAAGGGGACCATCAGGCAGATGAAGACCTGGCCCCCTTAATTACCGTTTCCCAAAAAAAAAAAAAAAAAATTGGCTGGAAAGCAACACAGTCAAGACTGTTCCTAAAGATACCAGGAATAAATGCAAACAAGGCCAAGTACTTCTATTTTTAATGTACTTTATTATCCTGTTTCCCAAACAGCCCTCCCCCAAACCATTCTTTTCATTATGCAAATAAAACAGTCTTACGACATTGCAGATATCTGTCAGTATCTCTGCTTCAGTGGAGTGAAGAGGAAATTAACAAACCCTTCACAATCCATTCACAAAATGACAAGAAGGCGGAGCACATTTCTTCATCTGCTTACACCAGCCTACTCACCAGAGTCAATACAAACTAACATTTGGTATGGAACTTTCATCAAAATCCAAGAAGCTCCTGCAGGAGTTAATACAAACATTCAAAACCCCTCCAGAAAAATCACTGTTGGCCAGGAACTTAAAAAAAAAAAAAAACCAAAACAACAACAATTAGTCAAAATAAAAAGATATACCATTGTCCAAACTATTTGATTAATATTTCTAGGACTAAATGAATTATTCATACAGTGTTATTTTCTACCCCCAAGGCTGGGAAAAAAAAAAAAACAAACAAACCCTATCAAACTGGTTTCTTTCTTTTTTTTTTTAAAGATTTTATTTATTTATTTGACAGAGAGAGATCACAAGTAAGCAGAGAGGCAGGCAGAGAGAGGGGGGGAAGCAGGCTCCCCACTGAGCAGAGAGCCTAATGTGGGGCTCTATCCCAGGACTCTGAGATCATGACCTGAGCTGAAGGCAGCGGCCTAACCCACTGAGCCACCCAGGCGCCCCTCAAACTGGTTTCTAAAATAACTTCCAATAACCCAAATTTAGTCATAGAGCTTTCTCCTCTTCATTCATAAATTCCATATTAAGTCAAACAATTTCAACCTACTGATATTGAAATGAATATGCTTTCTATTTGGGGTCTAATAGAAAAATAATTTGTGTAAAAAGTAGCTGAATATCATAAGCATTTACTTTAAAGGTTTTGAAAAGAACACAATTCCCTTACCAAAGACAGTCTCGCTAAAGCAGTCAGCTGCCACTAATCAATAGGAAAGTACATTAAATAGATTGTATTACAGAATCGAATTTTTATAACTGTTCCAATTAGCATAAATCTGTTTTTGCATATCAACCCATCTCATTTTCATCTTTATTAGGTCATCCCTAGTAATCTTTTAGCTTCCTTGATATTTTTTTTTTGCTTTAATAGAAATGTACCTTAGTGCTAGAGAATTGGGTTATTAACCAAAGCGAGATAAATATTTATAGTTAGCTCTTTAAAGATCCTTCCCTAAATTTCACATCTTTCTTTAAATCAGTACTCAGAATATGCAGTCGTCAAATAGCATTAGTAAAATATTGCCCGTGGACTAGCACCACTCCAGCCCATTTTATTAATGTCTATTCAAATAAAACTCAGAATCATACAGGAATCTCTTGCCCCCCTGCTGTTATGCTTACTCAGATCTAATTTGCTTCCTCCTTAAGGCTAAAGTGATCAAATATTTCCTCTTTTACTAGCATGCTCAATTCTTTTTTCAATGCTCTGTCTTCTGGTCCTAAGAAAGATCCTCAGAACTACTAAAATACCCTATTTTCCTGGCAGTAGAAAAAACCCTATCCTGGAGCTGCTTGAAAGGTTCCTGGAGGTTCAAACTAGGGGATTTTTTTTTTTTCTCTTTGGAAATTATGGCTGCCAATCCATATATATCCTATTAGCCAGCTCAGGCTGAGCTCCAGGAATCTTACAGAAATAGAACCATCTTGGAGTGACCCTTTTCTAGGAAATGAAGGAATCTGCCATGTGTTCCAACCTCCTTCCATTTTTGGTCTCTCTGGTCCTCAGAGATTTCCCCAGGAGCCACTCCCAGCTCTTCCTTCTTATCCGAAGCCCTTCCTCCTCTCTTCACCTGACTCCAGCCTAGACTACATCCTGGACTCTAATGCTGACAGAACGGCTTCTAGCAGGCAAGCTTTTTCTATCTCACAGTTCACGGGCCCATAGGACAGAGGTCCCAAGAAGGCGAGGCAACTGAACCACAGCCTACTAACGTAAGCCTCCCTTAGACCAAGTAACCTACATTTCTCAGCCACCAGTTTAACAGAAGTATTTGTCGGTGCAACCCTATAATCAACTGTGTCGATTATGGTGGCTCGGTGGGGGTCTAGATAACACAAACTTAACAGCAAGCTCTTGGAGGGTCACCAAGTGGGGACTGTAGAGATACAAAGCAGGCAAAATGGTAGAAACTATTTTTCTGACTAAGATCCAAAGCGATCTGGAAAAGAGTTGATGAAGTTTAACTTTTTTTTTTTTTTTTTTAAATCTCAGTATATGAAAACATGTGCTTACTGGATTCAGGGCTGATTACTCCCTTAAAATGATAATTCTTATTTCACGGTTTCTTTATAATACTAGTTTTCCAGGCCCCCTGGGTGGCTCAGTCAGTTAAGCGTCTGACTCCTGATTTTGGCTCAGGTAATGATCTCAGGGTTTTAAGATCCAGGCCCATGTGGGTCTCCACACTCATTGCGGAATCTGCTTGAGATTCTTTCTCCCTCTCTATCTGCTCTTCCCTGCCCCCTCCCTCTGTAAATAAATAAATAAATAAATAAATAAATAAATAAGATTTCCTAAGTGTGTGTGTTTTTACAAAGCACTGTTATACACAATGTTTCACTGGCATGACTCTGGTGGGGGGTTTTGTTCCTGGTAAGGAACCTGGTTCTCAGAGAGAGAATTCTTCATCAAAGTCACTCAGCCAGTAAGTTGCAAAGAACAGGAAAGGTCCAAGGCTTTTCACCTGGGCCAAATATTCTTTCTACACTCTACCTTTTCACTGTGTCACTTCTCCACTGACAGAAACTGTTATCTTGATTACAGGGGGAGAATCCAATGAACAAAGAACCTTTCCGTGCAGTTACATTTTACAGTCTACCACTTCGAGCTCCCCTTCTCCCCTGCCCCTACCCACACCCCTCTTAGGTCCTGCTAGTGTGTCCACAACCACGGTGACTGAAAGGACCCAGAAACTGGAGGTGGTTAAGACCACTTCCTCCAGGTTCCAGACCATTATGACCCAAGTGTTTACCAGAAGAATCCATTCTGACTGGGTGGTATCTTTGTCATATTTGTTTTTAAATATTTTCGTATCACTGCCAGTGACAGTCTGGTATAAATTTCATAATGGGATGGAGAATGGAAGTGTGGACCAAAACCAAACCAAACCAAAGCAAACAACATTTCAGAGTGGCTTAGGATTCATATATACATATATATATATATAATTTATATCATATATATCATATATTTATAAAATTTATTTATATATAAATATATAAAATAAATAGAAATACACTTATAAACATAAATAATATGATAAATATATAATAACCATATATAATATATTTATATATTATATAACATATATTGTATATAATATAAATATAAAAATATATTATATATAACAAATATTTATATATTATATATAAAATAATAAATATAAATATAATATGTATATAATTTATTTTTAAGTAGGCTTCATGCCCAACATGGGGCTTGAACTCATGACCCTGAGATCAAGAGTTGCATGCTCCACTGACTGAGCCAGCCAGGTACACCTCCAACATATTTTCAAAACTATTCTGCAGCACTATCAACAATGGGAACAACCCCCTCTGCCACAGAGATGATCTTACTCTGCTAATTCTTCTCATCTCCTTGATGCTTCTCTATTGGACTCTCTTTCTTTGTAAAATCTCCAGCCCCCAGAATAAACACTGCTGCTTACGATTCTTCTGATTCATAATAAATCATAAGCCACAAGTTTTCTGCCATATACCTCTACCTGGAAAATTCATTTATTTTATTTATTTTTAGGATTTTATTTATTTGAGGGGTGGGGAGAGAGCGTGAACAGGGGGAAGGGCAGAGGGACAGGAACAAGCAGACTCCCTGCTGACTGGGGAGCATCGTGTAGGGCTCTACCCCAGGACCCGGGATGACAACCTGAACCGAAGTCAGACGCTTAACTTACAGAGCCACCCAGGTGCCCTAGGAAGTTCATTACACACACACACACACACACACACACACACACACACACACACAAAATGGGGTCAACTCCACAAATAAATACCCCGCTATTTTATATCATTAGAATCAATTTGATTAAAGTACTAATGTGTATTTAAGTACTAATGTGTAAAGTACTAATGTGTACCTTCTTATTCATGTCGGCTGATTTTGTAAATCTGTTACAAAATATACTTGATAGATCCCACTGGTTTGAGTATTGGGCTCTTACCTTTCTTTTTCTTTGAATGCAGCTGATTCTAAATGTTTAGCATGGCGAGGTCATTATTTAGATAGGACAGGATATCTTGAATTTGCTAGTATTGAATCAGTATACGACTTTTCCCCCCTCACACTTGGTAACTGTTAGGCATCTCCCAAGTTTTGAGGGGATTTTAGAAAATGGTGTTCTTGGAGGTTTCGGAATGTGAGGAGAACCTCCTTTTCAGCTACTTATGGATAATCTCACTAGCTCATGCTTAGCTTATGACAATCAGTTGTTTTTTGTTTCCTTTTCAATGGTGTTTAAAGTAACTATGATCCTCACACACATTCTAATTCTCGTGACCACTGTCTGCCACTGAATTCATGGAGTGTGTCAGCGTGAGACCAAACTCTCGGATGGGGCTCCGCATGGAACCCGTCCATGCCAAGCTACCGCTGAGGACCACTGAGAAGCCGGCAAAGCCAGACCTTATGTGCAGAGAGAGGTTCCAAGGGTATGGAGATTTGGTGTAATTGCCCAAGACAGGATTTATTAGGCATTTTTTACAAATATTTTATGAGAAAACATTTGTGTGGAAGTAATGATGCCCTTTAGGAAGTGTCATTAGGATATACTGTGGTAAATCCAGGGTGATTAAGAAGCACTTAGTGGCTGTGAGCCTCTGGTGGGCCTACCTTCAGAGGGAGGGTGTAATGCACGCTCTGTGTGGGATTTGCTGATCTGCTCACGGCTCTAATGCTCTTCACGGGGCCAAGGCAAGAAGTTTGCCTCCACCTCACACAAGAAGGCCAGGAAAGCTCCCACCAAGGTAACAACCTTAGAAATTTGTCAGCTGAAAGCATCTGTGGGAAATGGTAAAGAATGGAGTATGGAGAAAATGAAAAATAGAGCACAAAAAAAACGTGCCAGAAATCAGCACCATAAGACAGCAGGTTAAACTGACTAGTTACCATGGCCCCATGGAGAGAGAAGATGGTATAGTGGTCAAAAGCCCAGGCTTTAGGGGGCACCTGGGTGGCTCAATGGGTTAAAGCCTCTGCCTCCAGCTCAGGTCATGATCTCAGGGTCCTGGGATCGAGCATTGCATCAGGCTCTCTGCTTAGCAGGGAGCCTGCTTCTCCCCTCTCTCTCTCTCTGTCTGCCTTTCTGCATACTTGTGATCTCTGTCTGTCAAATAAATAAATAAATAAATATCTTAAAACAAACAAACAAACAAACAAAAAACCCCAGGCTTTAGAATTAAATTGACTGGCTTTGATCCTGCTTTTCCCACTAAATGGCTGTGTGACCTTGAGCAAGTTAGGGAACCTCTCTGCTCTTCATTTGTAAAATGGTGAAAATCCTTTCTTGGCTTGTTTTCATAATTCACTGAATTATTTGTGTAAAGTGCCTAGAACAGAGAATAGGAAAACAATTTCACTAATCACTATGTATTTGGTAGGGAATACAGTCATATCATCTGGCATTTGGTTATAGGACCCAGACTCTTGAGGTAGGGCTAGGATTAAGAATCAAAATCATTTGTTTTACAAAAAGTCTTCCATGATTGCAATGGCATGAGATAATCTCCCCTCAACTCCTAAAATGTTTCCTGCCCTCATGTATTTTCCTCTCCTGTTGCTGAATGATGGAATTGCCTCAAGTACCGTCAGAGCACCTTACCCCCTTCTGCCGCACTGAATTTACTCCAGGTTCCAGCAGCCACCTCTCTGCTTTGACTCTCAAATCTTGGTCTACGACTCAATCTTGTTCTCATTCCAAACCACATTCCCTGGTCCTTGATTCCCAGATCTGTGTCACTGCCCATGGCCATCTCAGATTAGCCAGGAACCCAATCTAGCCCCTCACTTTGTCCCCAGCAAGATGCCTTTTCCTCCTTCATGCACTTGCTGACATCAACACCCTCTTCCTCAGCAGTCAGTTCCTTTCAAGTCCTTCTTTAAAACCCCTCTCAACACTCTCCCATTCTGACCATGAGCATCTAGTTGAAAGCTCCATAGTTGCTGTTACACAGGAGTTTTTCTTACAAACATTTATTAACTGTTCTGTCCTAGGCATTAGGGCACTGGACCCCACCTGGGTATTCTAGTTGACTCATCCCATAATTAGTGGCCAACACTTGTCAAAATTTTTACTCATATCTGAGTAGTTCTTTGGGGGCAGGATTACTCTTCAAATTTTGCAATACTAGTCAAATTTTGAGTTTTTTTTTTTTTAGGGCAAAATTAAAGGGTACTTAATATAAATAATCTCATGCCTTAGGACAACAGATAGCCCAAGATATTCAAATACTTTGACTATAATTTGAAGATCACCTAGAGGTAAGCATGTTATTTGAACAATGAAGAAAGGTGGATTATGTCATACAAAAAAGCTTCTGCCCAGCAAAGGAAACCACCCAGAAAATGAGAAGGCAAACTACTGAATGAGAGAAAATATTTGTAAATCATATATCTGATAAGGGGATAATACCCAAAATATATAAAGAGCTCATACAACTCAATAGCAAAAAAAAAAAAAAAAAAAAATCTGACTAAGAATAAGAAGAGGCTCTGAATAGACATTTGCAAAGAAGATACAGATGCCCACCAAGTACAAGACAACATCACCAACTGTCAGGAAAATAACAATCAAATCTACAATGAAGTATCATCTCACACTTGTAAGACCAGCTATTATTAAAAAAAAAAAAAAAAGGCAAGAAATAACAAGTATTGGTGAGGACATGGAGAAATAGGGGACCCTTGCCCACTGTTGGTAGGAATGCAAACTGGTGCAGCCACTATGGAAAACAGTATGGAAGGTCCTTAAAAATTTTAAAATAGAACTACTATATGATCCAGCAATTCCACTTCTGGTATTTATCCAAAACAAAAACAAAAACAAAACAGAACAACAACAACAACAAAAAAAAAACCACAAAAAAAACAACAAAAAAACCCAAGACATAACCAAACCAAACCACTAATTCGAAAATAAATTTGCACCTCCGGGTTCCTGCCACATTATTTACAAAAGCCAAGATAAGAAAACTACCTAAGTGTGTGTCAATGGATAAAGAAAATGTATGTTTATAGTATATGTGTGTGTGTGTGTGTGTAGTATCATATACATATAAGCATATAATGGAACATTACTCAGCTATAAAAAAGACTGAAATCTTGCCATTTGTGACAACATGGATGGACCCTGAGGATATTATGCTAAACGAAGTGTCAGACTGAGAAAGACACATATACTGTATGATCTTACTTATATGTGAAATCTAAAAAAAACAAACCCAAGCTCATAGATAGAGAAAACAGATTGGAGGGTAGCCAGAAGCAAGACATAGGGAGCGAGCAAAATGGGTGAAGGTGGTCAACAGGTATGAACTTCTAGTTATGAATTAAATAAGTCCTGGGGATACAATGTACAGCACAGTGACTACTATACTCCATATCTGAAAATTGCTAAGAGAGTAAATCTTTTTTTTTTTTTTTTTTTTTTTTGTACAAACTCTTTTTTTCCCCCCTAGGAGAGTAAATCTTAAAAATTCTCATCACACACACAAAAATTCTGTTAATTATGTATGGTGATTGATGTTAACAGGAATTACTGGTATCAGTATGGTGATGCTTTTGCAATGTATTCAAATAATGAATCATTATATTGTGTACGAGAAACTAATACAATGTTATATGTCAATGATACCTCAATTTTTTTTAAAAAAGGGAAATCTAATAGGAGAGGTTCTATAGATATTAAAAAGACTAACTAATAGGAGCAGGGACTAAAGCTGACTTAAGGGACTGCTAATTTTCCACATCTCCAGGATGTGTGCAGGGGTTTATGTGCTACTAAGAAGGCAAGAAACAAAACTAATTCAAAAGCCTAATCATAAGGAGTGTGTGCATGGAAACAAGATCAGATCAAGGGCAGAAATAGAATTTCCCAAGGGGTTTGGCTGAAGTTCTTATACAGCCCACCTCCATACTCAATCTATTATAACCTATTGATTTATTTTTCCCAAGGTCACTAAACACTATCTAACATACTATTTTATTATTTGTTTATTGTCTGCCTTCTGCCACCTGGAGCTTTTTCTTTTTCCAAATTAGAGATTATTATTATTTTTTTTTTTTTGGTCTGTGTTCATTGCCTAGCACTATACCTAGCACATGGGCAATATTCAATAAAATTTTTGGCAAATAAATAAGTTGGGCATGGGGACTCCCTTCTAGTGGACTTCTTTTATAAGCAATACTATTTCTAAAGCTCTTCTACAAAAGATGAAGTTAACAACTTTAGGGGGGGAAAAAAGGTTCTGCCACATTAAAAGCAAATTCTTCCAAATAACAACATGTTTCTTGAAGACTGTCTGTTTGTGGAGGTGTGGGGGAAAAAAGAAAGATGCCATGTACCTTCCTTTCCAGAACACACCTCAGATTTATTCCTGGCGCTTCTGACAAGATGATTCATAAGGATCCTGTTGTTCTCCAAATATGAAGAAACACACAACACAACTAGTTTTTCACTGAAGTCAGAGGCAGCAGGAGCAACCAAGAAAAACCCAAAGTAAAAGATGCTAAAATTAAAAAGAATTCTCTCTGGCTTGGCGAGAAAAAAGAAAGTAGCAAATGCGAATTATCCTGATAGCAGATTCTGGTCTACCGCCCATAATTACGGGCTGTCAAGGATATTATGTATCTCTAAAATAGCAGATGTGTCTGTTTTTAAAACTTTCTAAATCCAGTAGCACACAGCTAAATAACTTTGTAATTCCATCTTCAACAGAGCTTTGTACTATAACAACCTCCAAACTCACCTGGTTGCTGTTTTAGCTGCTATTTTGACAGTTTTCATTTTCTTGACACAGAAGTTACACCTTCCGTGGTAAGAAACGCAGGCATTAAAAACAAACTACACCTCCAAGCCACCTCAGTTCTAAGACAATTTAGTCATTCAAATAAAGTTGAGCTGACAATATTTTAAGATATCCCAGAGAGATATAACCATCTAAAGAATTTGAATGCAATGAGGGAAAAGGAAGTCTTGATGTTATTACCATATCAGACACAATGAAATCAACAGACTCTATCAGTCCACCAAGCCACGTGCAATACAACTGGAGGACTAATGCCACCATCCACTATAATATTTTAACCAAATGACATGGAAATGATGGTGAAAAGTATGAAAAAGTAAAAGTATATATGGGAAATAGGATGGCAGAAGGGAAAGATGTCCTAAGGACAAAGAAGTCTCAGGTTAAATTTGGATGTGGTATGGATTGGCTGTTTGATCTTGGGTAAGAGTTCCTGAGAAAATCCTTTATGCTCGCCACCACCATGGGTACTGCAAGTACGAAGGTAAAAAAGATCACACTCTTTTTTGCCAAAAAAGGACACTAGTGGGGGAATTTCAACGCAGAACACTCTACACTCTACAACAGAATTCCAAACAACAAACTACAGAACCACTTTACATAAGATGACATAAAACCTTATAAACTGCTTATCTGTGCAGCATCAAGGCTCACCTCCCCTTTGAAGAAGAGTAACACTTTATTTTTCTTTTGAGGAGCCACTGTCAGTCCATGCAGTGTGGGTGGAGTGGGCACCCCCTCATCACCCCTCCAGGGCAATAGGTCTGACCAAATGAGCACATGATCCACTTAATCACATGGATTGGTGCAGAAATAGGCAGTCATACAAGCCTGTCTGATGAGATGCAATCCTAGGATTTTTGTTAGAATGACTACAAAGGAAATATTCTTCTAGCAAGAATTAGGTTAGAAGCCTGGAGCCGCCATCTTATCACCACTATGGGAGAAGTGACCTTTGACCCGTGCTAAGACAGAGGAAAATAATCAAGTGATGGAAGATGTTGTTGGAATATCTCTATCCATCCATTCTTGAAGCCATAACAGACTGGACTTTTTGGTTATATTTGTCAGTATTGTCCCCTGTTTGCTAATCCAGCTTGAACTGAGTTTTTGGCACTTGGGATCAGAAGTATTTTGGTTACTGCTCTTTCTCTTTTCTTTTTAAAGATTTCTTTATTTTAGAGAGGGGAGGAGGGAAGAGGGAGAGAATCTCAAGCAGACTCCACACTGAATGCAGAGCCCGACACAGGGCTTTATCTCAGACCCTGAGATCATGACCTGAGCCAAAACCAAGAGTTGGATGCTTAACCAAATGAGCCACCCAGGCATCCTGATTGTCTCTCTAAACTCCCCTACAGTTCTGCCGTTCTATTACAATACTGATATTATATCAGCATTATACTGTAAATGAGATAAGAAGGCGGCACTTGGTTGATTTTAAAGTTCTCTACAAGGAATAGGAGGGTTATGAAAATAACAATATTCAAATTCAAATAGATACATATGTGTGTAGATGTGCGTGTGTGTGTGTGTGTGTGTGTACTGAAAAAAAGTTAAGAGGCTCCAGGGTGCACACCATTTGTAGTAATACAGTGATATAAGAAGTACAGACGCAGAAAACAAGGAAGAGAAAGGTCTTGCTCTTTCTGTGCTTCCTTCATAGGAAATCCCCATTTTAGCAAATCTCAAAGGTTTCAGCTAACCATTACCTAAGCTGTGTTCCTAAGCTCATTACCACACCCCTGAAGGACTCTTTTCACTCTGTTAAAAAAAAAATAGTAGCCATTATTTTTCACTTTTTTCCCCATAAAGATAACATTAAGGGCTCCTTGGAGATATCTTACAAACACTTTCAATCACTGATCACTGATTCTGAGGGGGAAAAAAACCCATGTCAAGGTGTTTCTTTTATTTTCCTCTAAAAGAGGACCAACCTTCTAATAATGCCTAGACGGGGACAAGGCTCGATAAAGGCGGAAGGAGAGCAGAAACAAGGAATAAGAGAAAACAAGCTGGTGTGGAGGGATAGTCTATGTTCGATCTCTTTCTCTTATCGGGCATCTTCTTAAGATCCAGGTAGGTGAGCCCCTGACATCCAGCAAGAGCCAAGTGGGTTTTGGATTCTGGCTGTGCAATGGGGTGGATAGATACTAGGCGGCAACGGATCAGAAGTGAGAGCGCAGGGTTCAGGTAGGCTGTAGGAACAGATGGGGTGACTGGGAAACTAAGTCCAGCTGCCTGTCACGAGACAGGGAGGATTAACTTGCAGAGGGCCCCTCGGAGTTCTTATGCAGCTCAGTCTGGATCCACAGCAATGCAAGGACTCACCGAGTATCCATGATAGGATCACAGGTAGAGAGGTACCAGGAAATGAGGAGTGTAGGGGAAAGCCAAGAGAGAGCCCAAATGAAGGAAAGGTGGTGGGGAGATTAGAGGGACCCTCATTCTGACTAGAATTTGGGGATGAGGTCCACGGGTTATGATGACTATTGTCATGTTTTCCATCATCACTGTCATTGCCAGCAGCAGCAACGGCATGGTTAGCATTTATGTGAAGCTCCCTGGGTACTGGGCATGGTCTAAGCCTTGACATACATTGATTTTCTCAGTGAATTTTCAAAAAAAGTCCATGCAGGAGAAACTATTATTGCCCCCCTTTTGGCAGTTGAGGGAGTTCCTTCTACTTGCTCACCACACTTTGGAGCAATGATTGTAATTTGCCCAGTCAACTCTTCAGGGAACTGAAAGTTTCCGGGGGAGGGGGGAGTGGGAGGGAGAGACAAAGGCAAGTCTTTGCATCTTGAGGGTCTCGGCACCTAAGACTTGGAGAACAGTAAGTTCTTAATGAGTTTCTTTTTCTTGAATGAAAGAAAGCATAAATGAAGAGGAAAGGACTAGGGGAACAAGGATGTGTCCTATTTCAAAGTGTACAGTCAGTGTATGCTGGGATGTAAAAGGTTGGGGACTAACCACACAAGAGCTGTACCTCTCAGATTCATGTGCTCAGAAGGCAGCCCTAATGGAGGCACCTCAGCTCCAGGTGGTGGGGTCCTGCCACAGCTTTCACTTGCAGGAGGTCCTTACTACCTCCGGATTTCTCTTCCTTCGCCCTTTTCTTATAGAAGAGGAGCTGATCGCTTCTTGGCCTTTTGGCTAAGATCAACTATAGAAAAGAAGCTGAATATATAGACATTCTAGGACGCATTATATTAACCACGGGCTGGCAGTAGGCACTGCACGTGTCTGGCATATGCATTCTGGAACAGTCTGGGGCTTTCTAGTGTGAGGTCACCTGAGGGGTCTGGATGCTTCTGGGGATGTTGGCTAAGTTCTAGGGCCTCTGTCTCCATTTCTGAATCCTCTCTGGGTTCCCGGAGGCTCCCCTAGATCTTTGGCTTCTCCCTGAGCATCCATCTTGGACGTAGGATCCCAGTCTCTTGGCAGTTTTCCTAGAAAGTTTTAGAAACTCCCTGGCTTCAAAATATATAGGAGAAGTAGTACCTCAAGGGCCAACAGACTCCAAATATACCCAACCATTTTCATCACAGAGGGCTCTTAAAAAGGTCCTGAGGGACACTGGGAAGCCAGCTTCACATATGAGGCACAGAGAGGAGAGTCTGTGGTCCTGCTCCCAAATCCTTGATGGCCTAAGCCTCTTAAATATCTATTATCTATGGATTTTTAAGGCAGTGTTATTTAATACAATATGAGCTACAAATGTAAGACCGTATATAATTTACTGTTTTCTCGGAGTCACATTAAAAAATGTAAAAAAAAAAAAAAAACCCAGATAAAATTAATGAGATAGCCCTCAACTTATTTTATCCAGTAGATCTATATTTTCATTTATCATGTGATTGATGTAAAAAGTTATCAATGCAATTTTTACTATTTTTCCCTCATACTAAGTCCTTGCAATCTGGTGAGTATTTTATATTTATAACACATCTCAATTTGGAAAAGCTGTATTTCGAGGGCTCACTATGCACACGCAGCTACCATATTGAATGACACAGGCCTAGGACGACTCTACAACAATTATGAAAAGAACTCTCTCCATGAGACAGCATTTTGTTGTGGGACAAATTCTGCTTCCTGTCCTACCCTTTATTTCCTGTCCAGACAAATGACACATCATTCATCTAGTTTCCCCAGGTCCAGGCACCTGGCTGTCATCCTGGCCTCCCTCTTCATTCCCATACCCAACTGTCTACCAGGTCCTTCATCCCCCAGCAGCTACTACCTTGCTTTAAATCCACACCCTGTATTGCATTAGTCTTACCATTAAGGTTGCATGAATTTTCTCTATGCTCATCTCAGACCCCTTTGAGTCATCTTTCTGACTTCTGCTTTTTAAAAAAAAAAAAAAAAAGGTTGATTATCCCTGTCTGAAACCCTTTCAGTCTCTGTGCTAATACCTTTAAGGATCTTTAAGAGGTGGTCCCTACCTGCTTCTCCAGTCTCTCCACTGCTGTTTGTAAAGATCCAGCCACAAAGAATGATAAGGAACACCCAGAACACACAAGCCTACTCCAAAATCCATGCTTTCACTTGCTGTCCCACCCTTGCCTGGGATTCTGTGAAATGCACTTACTACTTACCCACTCATCTCTTCTACTGGGCTCCCTATGGAAGAGGTGGGTCTCGTTTGCCCTTGACTCTGTAACACTGAACATGTAACTGGAACACTGAAGGCACGTGATGCATGAATGGATGAATAAATAGTAAAATTCAACAGACCTTAGTTTGAGATGTGACTTCATCAACTTCTAGCTACATAGCCTCAGAGAAGTCAACCTCTCTAAACACCAGATTCCTCACCTACAAATTGTGAATTGTAATACTTGTCCTGTCCATCTCACAGGCTTGTAAAATTGTTACATAAATTATTATATAAAATTTATAAAATATTTACAAAATTTATATATACTAGTGTATAAAACATACAGTTATACACATACACATAGATTTGCCTGGAGATACATGTTATATGTCTCCAGGCAAATCTCTCAAGCCATTCCCTTCCTCCCCAATACCCCACCCAAAAGGCTCAGATTTTACAATACAATTAATCAACACCAGTTATGAGAAGCATTAGCAATCTGAAACATTTATCTGTTACAGATCATTTTCTTCAGGTCAAGAGATTTCTCAATATAATTTTCAGCTGTGAACTATGAATTATAAGTCAATGAGAAGTTTTCAGGTACAGAATTTAGTCTCCATGAAAATACTAATTAAAGCAGGAGAGGGAGGTAGCTAGCTTTACATACACGCCCAAAACTAAAGTAGTAAACAGCCTTATAAACGACTTCATTCCATGATGCATAACACCTTGTGATAACCATGTTTTGGATACTGTTAGAGATATGAGAAGGAAGCCATGGGTACCTGCCTTGAGGAGCTTAAGCTCTGGTTAAATGAATCATGACATAGTTCTCAGCAGTATATGTGCTGTAGTCATTCAGAGTGAAAAAAATGTGATTAGGGGTTCAGGTCTTTTAGGCAGCCTTCATGGAAGAAGCAAGTCTTGGAAGAAAGACCAAGATTTTTGGTAAGAAAAAAACCACATCACATTCTGTGTCAAAAATGCAAAGGAATGGAGTCAAACTAGATACATTAAATTTATGTGATTTCAGTCCTTTCGGCCTCTCTCTCTGCTCACTCTCTCTTTACACACACACACACACACACACACACACACACACACACAATATGCTATGTTTTATATAATATATTCTCTGTATTTTCATATTCCACAAGAATTCTCAGTTCTTGGTTGACTCTCATTAGATGAGCATTTTGCCCTGTTGAAAATGATTCTATGACTCAGCATCTACATTTTGGCTGGCTGTTTTATCTGCTTGACCCAAGAAATACAAGGATTGGTCAAGGATAATTCTGACTTTATGAGATTTTTGATTCATCTAACTTTAGAACTACCCACCGTGTGCTCAACTCCAGTGCTACTAAATTCACAGACTTTCTAGATCAATTCTGATGAAGTCATTTCTCATAGTAAGGATGTTCTTTAAGCACTGTGCCTTTAGTCATTTATATCCATGGTCCTCACTGAGGACAAGAGCACAAACTGTTAGAAACATTACATTTGTGCAAATCCTGTGATGTATGTTCAGGCCAATAAGAAAAAACTATCAAATGGACACAGCAGAATTTTCTTCCATAGTACCAGAAAAGAGTCAAAACATTTAATTAAAAATAAAACAGAGAAGAGCTTACTTTCAAATTTTAAGGGATATTAAAAAATGCATATATTTTTATTTGTTTTATTTTTTGAGAGAGAGAGTGTGAATGTGGTGAGGAGAGGCAGAGAGAGGGGAGAGAGCATCTTCAGCAGCCTCCACGCCCAGGGCAGAGTCTGACTCTGTCTGATGACCCTGAGATCATGACCTGAGCCTAAACCAAGAGCAAAAAATGCCGAACCAACTGAGCCACCCAGGCGCCCCTAAAAAGTGCATGTACCTTTTCAAAGGTAGTTAGCTCCCTCAGCTTTTATCTTTCCCATTTTCTAGCTCTTAAAGTGTCTTTAAATGGTTGGCTATATTATCAAGCCTAGAATTCTACAATGCTCCCAGAATGCCCTTGGTCACTCATTCTTCCATATTTTTGGTTGTGAGTCCCCGTGGTCAATAAAAAAGTTCTTTTTACAGGCATTTTTATTCCAAAGATACCTTTCAGTTGGCTTTATATCTAATGTTTTATTTTCAGGACTGACATTAAAACTAGTCCCCAGGAAGAAAGGTCTTCCACAAATCTTCTCTGCACTTGTTTAGGGAGGGAGATACAGGAGCTTAATTGATCAAAAGGGAGTCAAGGAAGGATGAAATATTTTGCAGAGGCATATGCTAATGGAAGTACACCAACTGCTAAGACCCACAGCTTACAGGGAGCATCATAAACTGGTGAGCTGATGGAAATGCAAAGTTGCAAAGGAACAGCCAAATCTACTCCCCACCCCACCCCCTAAATGAGGGGCATCTTCTAAATAAGAAATTAGAATACCATTTGATATAATTCATGGCACGAGACAGCTTTGGAGTAAATTCCCACCCTGTGCTTTTCCTGTCCCCTCCTCTCCATTTTTCCTTATCAATCTCTCAGCAGGGTTTATGTTTCAGCATTGGCACCGGCAGACAGAATTGGAAACAAGTGCATTCTGCAAGTCACTGCAAGCTCCCATGTTGTACTTCCATCCTTGTCCATCAGACACAGACTCCCGGTTGCTGCTATACTTGAAGTCAATTCTCTGTCATTACAACTGTAATTTTTTCACTTATTTCAGGACCTCATTTTGTGCAAGCCTTTGGGAAGCCTCCCTCCTCGGATGTGGCTCAGATGGAACAGGAATCTGCATGGAGAACCAAGCGGTCACTCTCTTTCTCAGCACTGTCATCGTATTCTAATACCAACCCTTAGACTGCCATGATGACGTCGGGACCAAACTTGTTAAGAGACAAGGCCATCTATCACTATTATTTAGAAATCTCATCTAGCAAAGGATTTATGATCTGATTTCAGAGGAGATTAAAAAAATACCAAAGATTAGAAAAAGCACGTGTGGTGGTGCATGAAAATGAGATGGATTTCCCAGGGGACCTGGGGCTGGTGACACTCCGTTGTCAGCCGCATCACCTTGCCAGTGTGGAGAGGGCTTGTCCGAGACCACTAAGCGCCACAGCTTAGAGGTACTGGAAGGGTGATGGGTACCCAGAGCACCACAAAGCAGTCAGAACAGCACAGCAGCTGAGAATGTGGGCTCTGGAGCCAAACCGCCAGGGCTTGCATATAGGATACAGGCTAAGGCAAGTGACTAAATAGCTCCATTTCCCTAGCTCTTTATAAGATTGTTATAAGGACTAAATGAGTCAGGACTTGTGCCTGAAGTCTAGAAGTCTCTAGAACAGTACCTGAGGTACAGCAAATGCTACCTAATTGCCTGTAAAGCCAGTAGTCACCTACCGCATGGGGTTGTTGAGACGCTCAAAGGACCTACCGTAAATAAAGTACTCGGAATAGTGTGTGGGACAGGGTAGGTCCTGGAGTGTCAGCCGCTGCTATTGTGACTGTTGCTATCACCGTAATAACATTCATCAGTAGGGATGCCAGTACTAGGATTCCCTAAAATGGCCTGTGTCCCCATCCCAAGAGAGCTGGGTCTTGACCTTATGATCCATCAGAGGCTGATGTCTTAACTCAGGTTAAGGGTTACATAGAGATTAGAGGTGCCTCCATTTTGCCTGTGCTGTTTAAAATGTTAACTTGTTGTGCCTTCTAGAAATTTTTTTAAATTTTATTTATTTATTTGAGAGAGAGAGAGCATGAGAGAGGAAGGTCAGAGGGAGAAGCAGACTCCCTGCTGAGCAGGGAGCCCGATGTGGGACTCTATCTCAGGACTCTGAGAACCTGACCTGAGCCGAAGGCAGTTGCTTAACCAACTGAGCCATCCAGTTATCTCCTTCTAGAAATTTCTGCAGTTCATTTACAATTATGGACTTGTGGGTTCTTTGGAAAGACTCCAGAGGTCATGCCACTCTGGGCCTGCATTCCCACATGGCAACGCTCAGCAGGGTCTGAGCAACGGATGCCTGTTTAGGTATTTGGGGAACAGCTTCGGCAGCTCACCCCACTCCCCACCAGGTTTAGTACATTCACACTGCTATCTGCCCAGCTCTTGCAGGCACTTGTGTTTGCTGTTTCCACCTCCACCAGCATCTATTCTAGGCCTCCGTGGGGGGTATGCCCTCATATAGGATGTGTTTTTAATGGCCCGGACCCCAAATGAAACTCTGATGAATGTTAGGGAAACTCCCCTGTAACAAACACACAAACTCATATGCTTACGACACGTGGTAATCCAGGGGGGACTGTGGAGCCCCTGAAGCCCACTCACGGAGAAATTATTCCCAGATTTAAGGGTTTATTCACGAACAAGAAAATTCCATTAATCTTCATCCTCACTTAGTTAGGTTCCTATTTTATCTCACAATGTTGCAAGGATGAGGACATGATTAAAATAAGGTAAATCATGCAGGTGCCAAAACTGAAGGACAAGGCAAAATGCTTTGAAGGGACACCTTCAGTGGTTGATCTGGTCTCAGTGAAATTTTGCAACTTTAAAAGAAAAATAGCCATGGGCTTGCTATCTCATTTCACTTCCTAAGCACTTCTCAACTCCACCTTTCCTCCACATCTCAGCCAGGGTCAATGCTGCCCAGAGAGAAAAAGGCAGCCCTTTCTCAAAACACCTTACTGCCATCTGCTGGTAGAAAAATGCCATACTAAGTATGTGTAGTCCTCATGTCTGTGAGAATGCCTCCCCCCCCCCTACCCCGCCCCCCATAGCAGGGGTCCTTGAGTAGTGTCTGCAGCTGCACTACGGTTTCCAGCATGATTTGGTTTGTAAGCCTCCCTGACATGGACTGACTGTTCCTACAAGAGGCTGGTATCCAGATGAGGCAGCAGAGAGCAGTGCTTACAAACTTGGCTGTTTTGAGTTTTTAAAAGCTTTCTATTTCAACTACCCTTAGACTTCATGGAAAGCTGCAAAAATAGAAGAGAGAGAGTTTCCACATATTCCTGACTCAGACTCCTCCAAAGAGTTTTGTTTTTGTAGCTCTAAAAACCAAGGTTTCGATTAGGATTCTGACCAGATCTTGGAAGATGGGCACAGTGCCAGCACACAAAAAATGCTCCATATGTATTATATGTTTTTGCTACTATCTGCTAGCATGGCTCTCCTCAACTGTAAATGGAAATAATAAAAACACTGAGTGTAACGACTCTATTAGGTTATATACAAATTATTAAGCACGATGCTTGACATAGAGTAACATTAATTTTTGCTGATATTGGTGGTGATATTAATGGTTATTATTTCTGAGGTTTAATGTCTCCCTCAACCAGTTAGCTAGTATCCTGTCACCCCAGTTCCTAGTAGTCACTACTAAGGAGATCCCTCCATATCCCAGAAGGTAGATAATGGTGGCCAAGTCCAAGATGACCATCCTAGGCATCCTAGAAGTTTAGGACAGAACCAACTCCAAGATGAGTATATGACTAATGGGGACGTTCTTTTTTTTGTATCTTTTTTGAGACTTGACACCTCTGCTTCCTGGTTGTTGTGTTGTTATTTTAATGTCATAAAAGAAAAGCAACTTCTTTTTAAAATAAGGGAGACAGGCTTTCCTCCCCCACTTCCAGACCATCTGTGTCTAACCAAGTAGTAAAGACCATTGGCTCCTGGTGCAGTGAGGTGTGTTAGATTTTCAACAGGAAAAAATGGGCAATCTAAAAGGTCTTGGTTCCTAAAACAGGCTCTGACTTTTTAGCACGGAGGAGGTGGGCAGGGCATGTGTGAGGAGGAACCTTGCTCTTAGAAGTGAAGACGCTTTACTTGAAGCACACTTAAGCTGCTGACACAGCATGCGATGGAAGATTTTCTTTACAGCATCTGTTTATATAAATTCTAACCGGGTGGCAAACTCTTCCCCTCTGCTCTCAGCAACAGTGTGGTGGACAGAGAACACCTGTTCTAAAAATGGACTGATTAGCTCGAGGTTGGCACAAACAGCACGGGCTTGGGGCCACACGTGGGGAGGAGATCCTGCCACCTTGTCAGCAGTTGGCTCTGCTTCTCCTCTTGGCACTAGTCCATGTCTACTGCTAATGGGATTGATCCATCGGCATAAATCTGAAAGACCTTGCTAGACATGTGGGAGGTTATTCTATCCCAAACGGCTACTATGTGCAGTTAGGAGTGTAAAAGCAAATGTTTCAAGCGTAGGGTAGGGTACTGGAGGTACAAAATCTACATGATGATCCTTGTCTCTAAGGAGCTTCTTGGGGGTTAATGACTACAATAGAATGGAATGGAAATACCATTAAATGAATGCCTTTTCTGGAATGGAATTTACGTTTGCAGGATCACTTTAAACAAGTAACAATAATTCAACAGGATATAGGTTCTATTAGTCCTATCAACAGAATGCTGTAGAAACATTCTACAGAATTCTCCAGAAGTATTTCCTCCCGTTTGGGAACAAAGGTGAATGGATAAGTGAGGGAGTAAGGAAAGTGTGGGTAAGTTTTCCAGAGGAGATAGCACTGAAGCTCAATCTTGAAGGGATATGCAGAAGCTTGTCTGTGGATGAGAAGGCAAATAGTCCAGCATGAAGTGTGGGGGCAGGATGGGAACAAAGCTTGAAAGAAATTGAAAGAACTAAGTAAGGAGAAAAACAAATTACAATTTAGCTAATGAATTCGGGGAAGCTAACCGTGAGCAAAGCTACTATTATCTCAAACACCATTTTCTTATGAGGACATCACATCACCACACTTCCCATATAGGGGGCTCTGTTCAAATATAGGGTTCTTCCGTGCTCAGGAAGGGTCCTTCCAACCAGGGGTCATACAGAAAGACAAGGGAACCCAGTCAGCTTTCTAATCTATAGAAAGCTATAGCTTTGCATGTTCCTTGTCATTTTTAAAAATTTTTTTCTGATGAGTAAGATGCAAGCCTAAAGTCAAATACTAATCTAAACATTATTATGGATGAAGTAATAAAGAAGAAATTCTACCAGTTCTTTAATCCCAATAGCCAGAAAGGGCAGAGGACAAAAAATAACATAACTTAGACAAATGTACAATATACTCAATATGAAAAGGACATTTAAAAATAATTACAGTTATAAAAATTTAGACATGGGGGGATGTTAGGCAGCCTGCCTTAATAGAACATGGCAGATGCTCAAGAAATATTTGTTAAATAAATAACTGAATAATATTCTACTCCAGTGGTTTAGAAACTGTGCCTCCTGGAGGTGGTTCTGGGTTTTGTAAACCCCAAAGTTAATTTCTGCACAGCGATGAAGGTTTAAACTGGTATGGAGACAAGTTTGACCTAGTATCTGACATATAATGGTGCCTTATGAAAATATGACAGTGAATAAATAAAGGAATAAGCAAATACATTAATAACCAGAAGGATGGGGTTATCTGCACATTACCAATCGTGAAATAAGAGAGGAAAATCCAAATGAAGAAGATAAAGACTAAGTTCCATTCTCTACTGACCTGCTTCAGACTTCACCTCTGCCATATGTTACTCTCCTTGGATCAGGAAACGCATAAAAATGACATTTTCCTCCCTTCAGAGGGATGTGGGAAAGATAAATGGATTAATATGTGCAAAGCTTCTGGAGTTCATCGGACAGGGACACTACTGGTATTAATTGCACTATTAGGAGCCTCTTGTGAAAACACACCTCTTGCACCTTTAAAAAAACCATTTTTGATGATATCTCAGATACCTTCATTTAGGAGAGGGGCCAGACGATGTTGCAATAGGGAAAATTGCCAACAAAACCAACCCTCCTGGTCCTCAGTCTTGGACTCACCCAGGGCTCAGTTTGGGTGCAATCACAAATTTAAGCCCTTACTTTTGGTTGTGTGGTGAAGGGCTGGTGGGCGCACAGTCAGCCCACATAGAGGAGGTGGGAGGCAATAAGATAAATGCCTCTTTCTCTGTCCGCTGAAAGCCCTGATTTTGAATTAAGTTCCAGGAAATTAAGAGTGAAGAAGATGGAAAACAGTGGATTTGAAGGTATTTTAAATATTGCTATTTTTTTAAAATTTTAATTTATAGGGAGTACTGACCCTATTCAAGCTACATTTCTCATGTCAATGTGGCAGACAGATTGATCTAATCAGCAGACGCAAACCAAGACCCCTTCAGTAAAGGGAAATGGAATAAAAATAAAAGCCTATTGATCTTATTATCATTGATCTGGCCCATACATCTAGATTCCTCTGAATCCTAGGACTAGAAAACATCTTCAGTGCATGGAATTAAATAAAGAAAAGAGCATCAAAAGCTATGGTTTCTACAATATTTAAAATAACCAGAGATTAGAAGCATGAGAAAGAATGAGACTCATCACTAAACAAACTCATTGAGAAATGCCATCAATTACATAGGCTCATGAGAGCTGTCTCAAAATTCCTCTCCATCACTGTGCTATCAATACATACGTGGACTTGAAAATACACTGGAAAGAATCAACAAATCAAAAATATAACCAGGAATGGGCAAAGATAGTTAAGGATCACAATTGCACGTGATTTAGAATGAAAATTTTACTTGTCACATTCTTTATGAGAATGCCTGATATTTTAAAAGACACAAATCATGATTGAACAGTAAGAACTATATTTGTACTTGTGCTGTATTTTCAACACAGGACATCAAACTTGAAAATTCCATGACTCTCTCAATTCCACATAAGCAAAGCAGACCTTAACCGATCCCCCTGCTCCCAAAACAGTTCCATTTCAACTCTCTCCTTTCTGTCAGTTTGATCGCCAGTCTTCTAGTCTCCTAGCCTAGAAATCTAAGCATAAACATTCTCTCTTCTCTTGCTTCCATCTTCTGGAACCTTGCCATCACGAGAATCACAGAAAGAAAATCTTCGGATTTGTACTGGGAGGGCATTTTTTCACCGTTGAGTCTTTGTTTCTTCATTTGTCCAGGGAAGATGATAACCGTCGCCCTCTTACTCCCCACCCTGTTTGCTGGCTCCAGGACAGTTCTCCACCCTCTCTCCCTTCCAGGGGCTTAGGAGAGCCTGTTGAACTTAAATGGTTTCTCAGGAAGTCCAAGAGAGGCTCAATAAATGCCAACTGTCCCCATCATCTCTATCATCACCTTCATCATCACCATCATCATCATCACCTTCATCATTTAGGATTTGCTCACCATTGTCACCAGTCGGTCCTAGTGCAGGCCCACTGCATGCAGCCTTACGACATGTATTCAACAAGCAAGCACTCAGGGACTGTGTCCACCTGGCACCATAAGTACCAGGCTCTGTGCATGCAAACAAGCAGTCCTCAGTCTTATGAAGATAAATCCAGTTCGTGCCCAAGATAGACACATAGAGATGACCAAAGTGCAAAAATGCAGTAGGATGGTTCCAATGGGCCCTGTGTGGCTCAATAGCTAACACTTCTTTATCCCTTTCCAAGGTCAGACACAAAAGAGATGCCCAATAGAGTCAGGCAGATGGAAAGCAGAGCATCTCCGTTGTAACTAATAAACCTCATATTGGAGAATGCGGCTTAGTGTGAGAATCCAAAGGGCTGGCCAGCACGTTGTGAGTCAGGCTGACTAACACAGTCAATGTCACAAACAGTGCTGAAGAACGACAGCCCCCCGCAGGAGGCCCGTGCCTGAAGAATGTAAGGCATGAATTCAAGGCTCCAAAGATAGGGGAGAGGGAGGGGCTAAAGACAGTATGCTCGATTTCCTACCGGAGCTTACTCCATCCATCAGTCTCCCCACTGTGAGGAAGCAAGCTGAGGGGAGAGTCATGCAGGAAGGGGGTAGAAACTTCCCACCTCCTTCCCGAGAAATAATAGAGACATGCACAGAATACTGCAGTGGCAGTGGGAATGAGAACATCACCCAGGCTGTGTGGGACTCGGAGGAAACCGGATCAAGACTCCTGGAGGAGTTTCAAAGACTAAGGAGGAGATAGGGAAAGGAGGGGAGAAGGGAGAAAGATGTTCCACCAGAGGGAAGAGCATCAGTGAAGGCAGGGACCCAAAAGCCTGACGGCAGCGGGACGGCGGCGGAGACAACAATCAGTTTCTGTTGCTGGAGCTCTAAGCTCAGCCTGGGAATGTCAAGGTCTAAGGCTGGGGAGGTGGACGGGAAAGGGCAGGGCTCTGGAGGGCTCGGTGTGGCGTGTTATGGGGAGCAGACTTCATCACGGGTGGTAGGAGCTGTTGTAGGCTTTCCATCAAGACATCGCACTGTCAGATTTGTGTGTTTTAGGCAAACTACTCTGGTAATTGCTGAGGATGGACCGGAGGGGGAAATCTCAGTTCATGATGAAGGGTATTCAAATACTTCTAGGAGCCTGAAGTCGGAGAATGCTGTCAGGGTCCAAGAGAAGATGGATTTGAGAACCTCCAAGCTGCCTCCAAGCTGCCCTTTTTCCAACCCACTTGGGATCTTTTCACAGGCTGTGTGAGGTCCTACCATGTGCCAGGCACTGTACTATGTGACTGACCTTCCTGTTCATCCTCAGACTACCCCCATGATGTGTGTATGAATAACTCCTGTCGGGCGGAAGAGGAAACCGAGATTCAGAGAGATGAACTCTAATAAGACCCAGTGAGTCAATGGGATTCACATCTAGGCACTCTAATTCCAAAACGTGTGCAATGAACCGAAATGACTCTCCCCCTTTTGACACACATTCATGGTGTCCTGCTCTATGGCTGATACTCCCCAATGCCCTCCATGTACTAGAGTGTTCTCCCTGGTCTCCTCTGCCTTGCCCCATCCCATCCTCCTTCTTCAGAGCTGCCTCACAGCATTCCCTACTCTGCTGCTTTTCCACTGAGGAGCTCCTTGAGCTACCCACTTTAATTATTCACCATTTTATTTTGGGAATAGGATATATATGCACAAGGTAAGAAATTCAAACAATCTAATTAGAACATCATAAAAAGTAAGACTTCTACCAGATCGTTTCTCCAGAAGCAACTACTGTTACCAATCTAAGGAACACTTCTGAAAAGACAGATAAAAACAACAGAACCATAAATAGATACATGCTCTTCAGGCTGCCCATAGGAAGGTTTCTCCAAATCCTGTCTTCACTGCTGTCTTCCTCCTATGGATGCTTCCTATTTATCCATAACGCAGTGCCCCAGACTTCAGCACACAATTAACCTCAAGTTGTTTCATACATATTAGTCTTGTCTCCTTGAGGGCAATGGCTGTTACACACACATCAGAATGTTAGACACACAGTAGTTGTTCAATAAATAACCTGCTGATTAATTAAACCTCCTTGAATTAACTTCACGCTAGCTTAAGTGGCGTATTTCATGCAAACCTTTCACAGAACCCATTCACAGGCTTTTTACATGGTTACTTCTGCAACAGCTATCTACTTAATTGGTCATCAATCTCTTTTTAGAACTCCAACTGTACTAGTAGCCAGAAAAAAAGGAAAAACATTATTATGGATGCTAACATTACAGTGAATGCAGTCATTTAAAAACCTAAATCTCAAGACGTTCAAGTATCATAGAGCGGTCAAGCAACACGAATTCCGGATCCACTCTGAGAAGTCTGGGCTGTAAATGCTGGGGAAAAGGGAGCAAGGACTTCTTCCGTAGTACCCAACAGGGGTGTTATTTCTGCCATTCCACCCATTTACATGAGGTGAAATTTTAAATTTTAGACACCGGCTCTATTGCTTTCATGATACTGCATTAAAAGGAGACCACCAGGCTCATTTAATTTACTCTTCAAGGGAGTGAATCTCAGATAATCTGTCAAAGAAAGACCAATTGCTTCTTTTCACTGTGATTCAAAGATGTTTTCATTTAATAATGCTCTCGAATTACACTTCCCTCCCCTAATTTGGGATATCTTATGCTAAATTCATGTCTTTTATTCTCCTGACAGTTTCCAGTCATGGTTCAGATTCTGCTTTCAAAGTAGTAATTTTTGATCCTTATTTTTAATGACAGCAAAAATTCTATAAATGGGTTCATGTGGATGGCTTGCGCTCTGCATTTTACAAGCCCAAAGAAAATTATATTTCAGAGGAGGTACATATCCAATTACTAGGAAATGAGTTACAACAAAGTGGCCATACGAGGCAGTGTAATAAAGACAACCTCAATTAAAAGTCACCATAGCAGAGCAAAAAAGAGAGACACAATGCAGTGCACATTAATAGCTTATTCAGAAGCTAAATACAGAGTAGGTTGTGGAAACATGAAGTTTCCTTCATGTGCAAGTTAATGAATCATCCTATTTAACAAGAGGTAGAGTGGGAAAGGGTGAGGGTCCCTTCTGAGATCAGTAGAAAACAGTAGTTAGAATTCAAGGAATAAAACAACTCTCAGTGGGGCGCCTGGGTGACTCAGAGGGTTAAGCATCTGCCTTCAGCTCAGGTCATGATCCCAGAGTCCTGGGATCAAGCCCCACATCAGGCTCCCTGCTCAGCGGTAAGCCTGCTTCTCCCTCTCCCACTCCCCCTGCCTGTGTTCCCTTTCTCGCTATCTCTCTCTGTCAAATAAATACATAAAATCTTATGTAAAAAAAAAAAAAATTCTCAGTAACCTTGTGAAAAATTATTTCAGACAAATCTTGTTAACTTCAGTCCATTTTAAAGAAAGACCACGAGCCAAATGACGTGCAAATGAGCACAGGCTCATACTCATCTCCTCATTTTGCTCCCATAAATATTATCGTGCCCTAAACTGTGCTGGTGAAAGACGGAGGTCCCGTCTTCATGGAACCTTCCTTTCACTGCAGGGCTGTGACCTCCACGGAAGGGCGGGCAGCCGTCCTCCAAGCTCTGCGGAGGAGACCTAACAGTCTGGGGGTAGTGGTGGGAATGGAAAGGGGAGGACGTTGGGAGAAAGAGGAGCGGGTGAGGCTTCTGGGCAGGAGAGAGAATATGCAACCTTGACAGAAACCGTCCTTCCTGGAGCGCGAAAGCCATTCCGCGAGGCTGAAGCTTGCTGGCTCTGCGAGTGTGCGTGCGAGTGTGTGCACGAGCGTGCGCACCTGGGAGAGCGTGGCTGTGCGCACACAGCCGGGAGCGCAGAGCTTAGGGGAACAGTGATGGATGTCTCTGGTCCTGCAAGATCCTTAAATCCTTCAAAGAATCTGAACTCGACCCTGAAAGTCAGGAACTTCAGGAGAACCTAAAGGCGGCGCTGTGGTGGGATTGTACTGGAAAGACAATCGGATGGCACCAGTGTGCACGAGGAGTGGGAGAAGGCAAAGGAAGAGGAAGCAGGGTGGGCTGGGAGGCTGAGGCAATAAGCCCTGTGGCGGGGGAGGAGCCTGAATGAGGCGCACGGGCCAGGACAGAGGAGAAGTAAGAAGGCAGGCAAGGAATACTGATGATAGAGGACCAGCAGGATGAGTGACGGATGGATGTGAGGAGAGAGGAGGAAAGAAGCGCCCAGAATCCCGAGCCCACGTGCTGGCTGGAGGACGGAGCCACTCACGGGAGAGGAGATCAACTAGGAGGAGCCCGTGAAACAACATGAAGCATAGGCAAAATGAACAGTATCACCTTTAAAGAAGAATGGGCTGGGTGCTTTTATGCCTATCAGACTCTAAAATATATTACAAATCTATAATAATTAGAACCATGTGCAGGGAGAGAGGCAAGGAGGAGTTATTGTTTCACAGGGACAGAGTTTCTATTGAGGATGATGAAAAAGATCCCGAAGAGGACAGTGGTGATGGCAGCACAATATTGTGAATGTACTTAACGGCACTGAAACGGACACCTAAAAATGGTGAGAGTGATCAAAAAACTTAAAAACCGTGTAACAAGGGTGTGAGGAGCACACATGCGTCAACGACAAGGAACAGACAGATCTAAAGCTGATCCCAGTGTACAGAAGAATTCAGATGACAAAAGGAGGCTAGATCCACACTGAGGTGGTAGGAGGTGAAATTAGCTAACTCCTCCGAAAGATTCAATTTAGGTACATCGCACAAATATAAAAATAAACTCCAGGATGATACCCATAACATGTAAATAAAGAGCATAAAATATCTAGAAAAACATTTTATGTGAACATTTGATCTGTGGATAGGGAAGAACATTCCAAGCATAAAAGCAATGGAAGAAAGAAATGATAAAGAAATGTCTATTAAGAAAGGATGATAAAAATATCAACAAATTTTCATAATAAAAAAAATCTTAATATTAAAAGAATTAAAAGGTAAGTCATAACTGTAATGAATTTGACAAGAATACAAAAAGGTTAATATTATTCCATGAATAACACATAGAAATGAATAAAAAGGTCACTAAGATCAAATAAAAAGATAGACAAAAGCTTTGAAGAAACAGTACCGTAAGGGACAAATGCAAATGTCCAATAAATATATGAAAATTCTTCAGCATCAGACATAATCACAGAACTGTAAAACTGAAAAATGAGATATGATTGCCATCTATTAATTTAAGAATTCTGCAATGCTCATAAGCAGTCTGTACTACACGTACACACCTCGGTACCACAGGCAGGAGGTCAGCTGAGTACCACTTCTCCAGAGAGCTCCCTGATGACCTGTAGCAACAGCCTTAAAAATATTCCTTTCCCAGGAACCCTCCTACACTGTTGGTGGGAATGCAAGCTGGTACAACCACTCTGGAAAACAGTATGGAGGCTCCTCAAAAAGTTGAAAATGGAGCTGCCCTATGACCCAGCAATCGCACTACTGGGTATTTGCCCTAAAGATACAAACGTAGTGATCAGAAGGGGCACATGCACAGGCACATGCACATGCATGAATGTTTATAGCAGCAATGTCCACAAGAGCCAAACTATGGAAGAAGCCTAGATGTCCATCAACAGATGAATGGATAGAGAAGATGTGGTATATATATACAATGGAATACTATGCAGCCATCAAGAGAAATGAAATCTTGCCATTTGTGATGACGTGGATGGAACTAGAGGGTATTATGCTTAGCGAAATAAGTCAATTGGAGAAAAACAACTATCATATGATCTCCCTGATATGAAGAAATTGAGAAGCAACAAGGGGGGCTTGGGGGGGAGAAAAAGAATAAATGAAACAAGATGGGATTAGGAGGGAGACAAGCCATAAGAGACTCTTAATCTCACAAAACCAACTGAGGGTGACCGGGGGGAGGGGGGTAGGAAGAGAGTGGTGGGGTTATGGACATTGGGGAGGGTATGTGATATGGTGAGTGCTGTGAAGTGTGTAAACCTGGCAATTCACAGACCTGCACCCTGGGGCTAATAATACATTATATGTTAATAAAAAATACATATATTCCTTTCCTTCCATCCAGTAATTGCATTGTTGAGATCACACCTAAAGAAGTATTTGAAAATATAGCCAAGATTTTTGCATATCATCATAGTCTCTCTCTTTTTTCCTACTTAAAAATAAAGGACATGTTGCTAATCCTTTTGTTTGTAACACTTTTCCCCATTATTCCTCTAGATCATTCCTTCTTTCCCTTTGGGTCTCCTTGGCCCCTGACCACACCACTATTCCTGCTATACACGACGTCAGCATCCTGAACCCCCTTTATGCCATTCGTCATGCTGATATTGTTCGTCTTCCCCTCTTTGGATGTCTAGATGATTAGCTCCATGAAGGTCTTCTTCTCTGCTATATAACCATCACCTAAAGAGAGCCCGAAATATAAATACTTATTGAATGAAAGCATGAATGAATGATCGATGGCTGAGAAAGAGGACTGTGATCAGTTTTTCCTTTTTTCTTGATGTTTCCACAATTGTCTCCCATGACTTTTCAATTCAGACTAACTACAATCAAAGCTATTTAAAATGGCATCTTCATTCAGTTCACCGAGTACCCTCTAAGTCAACAGAAGCAAATCGTGAATGATTTAAATACATATGATTTAAAACTAATAAAACCACTTGCTTCCTACTTGTTCTTAATTTTTCATCAGGGGGAAAATTGAAAACAAACTGAACCACCTTGCAGCATTGGAGGTGGCTCCCTGTGAGTTAAGCTGTTCAAGTTGTGTCCTCCCCGTGACCTCTGCTCCATCCCCACGGCCCACACATCCTTAGAAATGTCCAACATCAGAACCTCTGTGCCACCTCTGCCAGGCAGAACTGCTGCTCTGAGAGCTTCCCGGCTGTGCCGTGTAGATCATGAGATCTAAGGAATTATTTATGACTACTGCAGAGGTACACACTTACTTTGACAAGTTAAAACACACCATGTAAATAAGCAATGTGGATAAAAAATATGCTTATACTCTGTCTCTGAAGTCTGATTCAAAAGAGTAGACCCCATCTTTCTTCTCGGAACAGCAGCACGAGGCCCTATGATTTTACTGCCTGAACCAATCCTGATGTAAAAAAAAAAAAGTTGTGAATGCGCTGGTCTAATTAGAGGCTCTGAAAATGTCTTTAACAACCCTCTCTGAGCACTAATATTTCTTTTTAAAAAAAAAGGGCTTTTTTGAAAGTGGCAAGAAAAATGATGGCATCCTCCTCCCTCCACCTTCTTCTTGCTTATTCCTCCTAAACAAAGTTGGAATCTGGTGAATGTCCCCAGATTTCAACCATTCCTAAAATACGTTTCAGTGCCCTGCAATGCTTATTATTGAAAACCCATGCATGTTGGCTAAAACAGGGCTCCATTAGTTTTAACATGTTACATATTAATGTTATATTTCAGAATATTGTGCTAAGCAGAATTAGTCATACCATACAATTCACTCATATGTGGAATTTAAGAAACAAAGTAAATGATCACAGGGGAGAAAAGAGAGAGGCAAACCAAGATACAAACTCTTAACTATAGAGAGCAAACTGATGCTTACCAGAGGGAAGATGGGTGGGGGATGGGTGAAATAGATGATGGGGATGTAGGGGGGCACTTGTGATGAGCAATCGGGTGTTGTATCGAAGTGCTGAATTGCTGAATTGTGCACCTGAAACTAACTAACTGGAATTATGTTAACTAACTGGATTTAAATAAAAACTAAAAAAAACAAAGTGCTAGCATCAATAAAAGTAACTTTGACACAGTCTACTATGCTAGTTTTTTTTTCCCCTTTTTAAATAAAACAGCACTATTCCAATATGTGTAATATGTGTAATACTGGATGTTAATTGAGGGTCCATCTTGCCTGAGAGAGGTTATTAACAATTTTTTAAAAAGAAAAAGAGAGAAGCAATGTGTATTTGCAGAACAGTCCCTATTCCAAGAATACTGTGAATAGTCGAAAAGGGAATATTTTCAAGTTCCCTTACTACTGTCTTTTGAATGTTTAAAGTGATCTGGTCCATAAAGTCTCTGAAGCCCGCAGCAGCCGGGTGTGTCCTGGGACACAGAGCACGCACAGCACATGCACCCCATGGTAAGAAGGTACAGGGGAATGGGGGGGTTCACAACACTTTTTTATATCAATACTTGATAAACAGAATTAAGCATAGCCTCCCCACCGAATCTAGTGCAGCAAATTTAAGGTGATTTTGAAAAGAAAAATGATGAAGAAACAATCTAACCCCTGGCTAAGGTTTTATTTGTTTGGAGGTTGGGTATCTGCAATGAAAGGAGTGTCTTTTAAGACTCATTAAAGGTGATGCTGAGAGTCTACAACCCCAGAGCTGATTTGTTAGTTCACTTTTAAGTTCTTTAAGGAAGTTTTAATTTGTAATGCTTAATGCCTATTTTCTTAGTTCAAGATCAGGGAGATCGATGTCAATCCAGTGTTTCCAAGTGATGGTAAAACAAATTATTTAAAAAATAGAATAAAAAATAAAACCCACTCTCATGGAGTAAAGTTCTCGCTGAGTAAAGTTCTCAGTCTTCTTTTTCTCCTCAAAACTAAGCAAATAATAGCAGCCACCAATTAAAAAGTACATCAGGGAGAACAGCGGCCTCTGGTTGGGGGATCAAAACCACAACCACACCCCAGGATCAAGAGATGGGGAAAACGGGCGCTGGAATCCATATTTAATGGCACTCCCCTTGTACAATCCTATGGAACGGATAGACTTGACACTGGGTCAGGGATGTGTCCCTAGACCATCCTGATCACCAGATTTGCCAATGCAACTTCTACATATACTTCCCCATCAATGCT
Organism: Lutra lutra; assembly: GCF_902655055.1. NCBI lineage: Eukaryota > Metazoa > Chordata > Mammalia > Carnivora > Mustelidae > Lutra > Lutra lutra. The sequence continues at coordinate 94,364,356 of NC_062285.1, forward strand.
AATCTTGAGGAGGGCTCTGATGTGATGAGGCAGAATGGGGAGTAGCTGAGGAACAGTGAGAAAAAGGCTGAGGGGCTGGCTTTTCTCACTGATGAGACATGTAAGCAGGTGCTTGCTGGAGCAGCCTGTGCTCACCACTCACGGTCCATGACTGGTTTCTCAAAGAAGTGATGGTAACGTACTCATTCATCTTAAGATTCTATAAATTTTAAAAGTTCTTTTCATAATACAAACCACAGGTTCAAAGATATAATGTGGCATAATTATACTTTAGGGCTATAGTATTTTTACTTCATTAGAATATTAAAGGAAATTTGTTTTTTTACAGCTCTTAAATATAAACACATGTCTTATGTGTTCAAATAACACTAATTTCCTTTTTAGACTTTGCATTAAAAGAGAATTAAAACAATATGTCAAGTAGAAGAAAGAAGAATAGAGATGAGTATGTTTACAGAACTGAAAAGACAAATAAATGTGTGGTCCATCCACAATGAAAATACATTATGTTAAATTATATTTGTTTAGATTATATGTATATACTTTAAAAATATATGATACTACATTTTAAAATCCACAAATGAAAGCTTATACTCTTTCTTTGTCATAAACTACATTTAGTTGTAGTTGACTCCCTCTACTGGCTAAAAATGATACTTTTTGTGAAAACATTTTTGTCAAGATTTTGACACATGAAATAAACACGGTTTGCAGAATCTGACAACTAATAACATTACCATGAGACATGATTTTTAGGACCAGAGGGAAATTACTATAAAAGAAAAGATAACATACCATCATGAATTAGAACAGAATGAAAAATAAGAAAAATGCTCCCACAGTATTCACTACAAAGAAAGGGAAATACAAAAAAAAAAAAAAAAAAAGAAAAAAGAAAAGAAAAGAAAAGCAGCATTTGAAACAAACTTTAGAGCTTATCCAAATATTTGGTAATCATACTGAAGGACAAATAACTTTTTTAAATGAACAAAAAAGAAAACATCTCAGGATCTGATCAGATCTGTGAGAAAAATATTTTTTGCTTTTTTTTAAAAATTAATTACTTGAAAGATTTTTCAAGTATATTTATAAAATTGTTGGTACTCAGGATCAGGTACTATTGGTGAACTGACTCAGGACTCAAAATGATCTTTATGGGGTGGCACCATGAACTGACTTCCTTATCTACAGTCCCTGCACCAAACACAATGAAAACGGAAAGTTGCTGAATCTGCTCTTTTGATGGCAAAATCAGACCTGAGTTAATAAGAGGTTATAAAAATCTTTATTAGCCCCACTTCGTATGAATACCCACACTTTTCACTGCAGAAGTATTAGTATGCTTGGTAACCGGGAGCTGTTCCAGGATAATCCTGGGCGGTGGGCATATTTTGTAACCTATAGGTCATACAGGGACCGCCGCATTATCTTCCGAAGGCTGAGCGTTCAAAAACACAGCAGCTCTATGGATTTGTGATAAGAGACTGTGAATAGATAGCAAAACTGAACCAAAGGGGTAAATGCCCATAGGCCCATAGAACCAAAAATTCAATAACACGCAGGCAGGAGAGACACTTAATTAAACCGCATAGTTAGTAAAAGGAGATGGGTTAGCTTATAGTGAGCGTATTTTTTGAACACCTACGATTTGCCCAGCCCTTTGTTAGTCATTTTATATAAATTATCTCTAATTTTACAACATGTGTATAAAGTAAAAATATTACTCTCGTTTGACATAAGAAAATTGAGGTCAAGTGAGGCCAAATGATGTCACCCAGACCACAGCAATTACAGGGCAGACCCAGGAACCGACTCCTGTTCCTCCTGACTTCTAAGGCAGCAGCCTTAGGACTGCGCTGCCCTCCAGAACTGGACAGGGAAGGGTCCTGAATCTAAATCATGTTGACAATATTGGAAGGAACTGGGAAAGTGCTTCCAGGAAACAGTATTTGCTGAGATTGGAGTGGGTGTGGAAGTTACAGACACAACAGCTATCCTCAAACATGAGACTTTTATGTGGGGAAAAAAAAGTAATGCAAGCTATAGGGATTCAGATTTTGGCTCAAGATAAGGAGGGATTTTGTAATCTTCAGAGACTGTAATTTTCAGAGCTTCACAGGGGCCGGGGTATTGTTCTGTGTTGCTCACTAATGCACTGAAGTGACTAGAACACAGCCTGTTAAATAGTTGTTATTCAAAAATATCTGTGCAATGAATGGATGAACTGACAGAAACAAGGAGTTGTGAGTCTGTTAGCAGCAGTGATGGCCTTCCAAGGGCAGCCGTAGTGCCACTAGTTACTTGCCTACCTTCCAGGCAGTGCAGTGTAACTCATAATTTTGAACATCACCACCAGGGGGAGCTCTTTACACCAATCTTTTATTCTCAGTCTCTAGGCCAGGGCTAGCTCAGAACAGATGTTCAAGAAGAGCTGGTTGACCATAGGGGACGGGAGGGAAAGCCAAAGGGGGAGAAATCAGAGAGTGAGACGAACCATGAGAGACTATGGACCCCGAGAAACAATCTGTAGGTTTCAGAAGGGAGTGGGGTGGGTTAGGGGGTAATAGAGTGATGGGTATTGAGGGCACGTGCTATGATGAGCACTGGGCGTTATACTTAACTAATGAATTACTGAACACTGAATCAAGGACTAATTATGTACTATACAGTGGCTAACTGAACATAATAAAAAAACTTTAAAAACTTAGTAATCATGATCAATAATATTTTAATACAATATTTTCAAAATAATCAAAATGTATGCAAAAAAATCAGGCAAATAATAAACAAAATTTTAAATTAAAAAAAAAAAAGAAATGCCAGTTGAGTTGACACATATAAATGAATGATAGGTCATGGTTATCCAGACTTGCTATACAACACATTGCATTTCAATAATAAAATCTTGCCTTAGGACATGCACGTAATACCATTTCTTTACATACAACAGAAGGGCTAATGCCTGACACCACAAGATAAGTAGAGTTGGTGTCAACTCTAAGCCCTAAGATTTTACCTCTTGGTCTAGAAATATAAACTCGGATAATCCAAGGCTCAGAAACGCAGCATCACCGTCTAAAGATGATGCTGGTAATGTTATGCAGAGTACTAATTCTAAACAGTTAGAATCAGACATGGCTCTTTCAAAATGAGAGGAAAATCCAATAAACCCTATACAAATATTATTCTTCTGAGTAGATAATGGCTACAATGCAGATCATGCATGTACACAACTTTCTAGGTTTCGGGTTTTTTTGTTTTTGTTTTTTGTATAAGATGCTAAATTTAGAATAGTTTTACATTTATTAAAAAATATGAAGACAGTAGTACCTCAAGTTCCAATATACTCCAAACCCGCTTTCCCCTTTCAACAACATCTCACATTCAGGTGTTATGTTTGTCACAACTAGTGAATAAATACTGACACATTATTCTTTTTTTTTTTTTAAAGATTTTATTTATTTATTTGTCATAGAGAGAGAAGCGAGAGTGAGCACATGCAGACAGAGTGGCAGGCAGAGGCAGAGGGAGAAGCAGGCTCGCTGCCAAGCAAGGAGCCCGATGTGGGACTCGATCCCAGGACGCTGGGATCATGACCTGAGCCGAAGGCAGCTGCTTAACCAACTGAGCCACCCAGGCGTCCCCTGACACATTATTCTTAACTAAAGTGTGCGTTTTATTCTGTTTTCTATAGTTTCTACCTACTGTCCTTAAACTGTTCCAGGACCTAAACCAAGATAACACACTGCATTTAGTTTTCATGTCTCCCCAGCCTGCTCCTGGCTGTGATATTTTCTCTGACTTTCCTTGGTTTTGATAAACTTGACAGTTTTGCAGAGTACTGGACAGGTATTTAATAGAATGTCCCTTGATTGGAATTAACCTGATGTTTTTCTCATAATTAGATTGGGGTGATGTATTACTGGGAGGAAGATCAAAGCACAGCATATCAGCATATTGTATGAAGGACATCCTAGCAACATGACTTGTCCCTGCAGAGCATCACCTTCCTGAGGAGTAATTTGTCAGGTTTCTCTTTTGTGAACTTATCCTTTTCCCTCCTTCCCACACTGTGGTCTTTGGAAGGCAGTCACTCTATGTCTTAGGAGAGAAAAGAAACAATAGATTAACAAAATGCTCTCTATTCTTTGGGGGACGATAAGCCAGCTGTGGAAACTCTTGGGATAATAAAGAGTCTCTTAAAGAAATAAGTGGAGTTTCATTGTTGAAGACTTTTCCAGCTGAGCAGTACTCCGATTTTCCTTTTTATACTAAACACGTAGGTCGGCCATTATGCTTTCCTCATCTTTTGTGAGTCTATCTTATTCTTGAAGGAAGTTCATATTTATTTGTTAAAACATATGACCATGGTACATGGGTGTGGTATTTCCAAACCCAATCAATTGGTTTCCAAACCTTTATATGAGCTTCCTCACATCCATAAACAAGATGCAGAGAAACCAAGGCACTAAACTTGAAAATTTACTGTTGCTATAACCCCTGAGTTAATGACCCCAAACACAGAGAAGAAATTCAACCCCGTCCCTCTGTCATATACTTTGCAAGGCCTTACGATTAAAGAGAATCTTAACATAAATAATGCACGATCAATAACATAGTACACCAAATTGCATTTAAAATATTCATGCAATTCTTTTAAAAAATAAAACCACAAATTGCAATTCAGATCAAGACTTCTGAAGGTGAAGGGAACAATATATGAATAAGTCTGAATATCTCTGAAATGAATCTATAGAAGAATCTTCCATAGGTTTCTACCTTTCTGGATCAATGCAGCATGTTTTATGACAGTAGCACAAAGCACGAGTTTCTGAAAATACTAGATAATAAGGTGTGTTTAGCTCAGATATGGTACATTCGTCTTCAAGTAATCTGTTGTGACTTTATAGAGGATATCTTTTCCTTCATTCTTCAAATACAGTGATATAGTTCAGTAGACCAATATAGAAATAGCTTTGGGTATTGATTTAGGGCTCAGATGGACAACGTGCTTTGGGGTGTGTTTGCTCTGATTCCTGCCTTACGGAAAAGCATTTTCTCTCTCTCTTTTTTTTTTTAAGATTTTATTTATTTATTTGACAGAGAGAGATCACAAGTAGACAGAAAGGCAGCCAGAGAGAGAAAGAGAGAGAGGGAAGCAGGATCCCCGCCGAGCAGAGAGCCCGATGTGGGACTCGATCCCAGGACCCTAAGATCATGATCTGAGCCGAAGGCAGCGGCTTAACCCACTGAGCCACCCAGGCGCCCAGAAAAGCATTTTCAAAATGTTTGGTTAAAAATGTATTTAATAGGAAAATAACGAGAACACAGGATTTTAAGAAAGGGTACTCTTAAAAGCTTCCATTTAGAAACAAAAAAACGGTCTAAAATGGATTTAAGGGGGTAGAAGGGATGGGGTGGCTGGATGACGGACATCAAGGAGGGCATGTGCTATGGTGAGTGCTGTGAATTGTGTAAGACATGATTCACAGACATGTACCCCTGAAACAAACAATACATTATATGTTAACAAAAAAAATTTATTATAAATGGATTTAAAACTGATGCAGCTCAGTTGTCACTAAATATATGTGCCTGGGACATATTATTTTGTAAATGTTTATACAAAACACCTAGAGAATGCTATGAATTTATGAGCATACTTAAATCATCAAGAAAGTTTTCTGAGAATGGTAAATTTTATCTCACTGTGTATCAACAAAAGGTCTTGGCATTAAGAAAATTAAATTTTATCTAAGTCTTGAAATATATTGATAAAACAAAATTTGCTCTACCCTCAGATATTAAAAAGGCTAAAATATGATAGGTATAATACATATTTATATTCACATATTTACATTCACTTATATGTATATTGAGATTTTTCTTAGTAGAATTATTGAGTTCACACTGATCCAAACCTTGGTAAATTTATATGTCTTATAAACTGAACAACTGTAAATCGGAGGGCATGAATACACAAATAATGGAATAACTAAAAAATCTACCTACCAAAAATAACATTTTGGATCTTAGAATTGGCCTGTTTAGGTCTGCCATAATGAGTTCTATGTGAGAATGCATGACTAATAGCATAACTAGTTTACAGACTGAGTTTGAGAACACCCAAACAGTTATTCGTCAAGTTATGCAAATACTGAGTCATAGCTCCTCAATGGATAAATCAAGCCTGTCCCACTAGTTGGCATGAACAAAAAGAATCCCAAGTGGTTTAGGACTTGTATCATCTTTAAAAATAAATATTCGTGTAAAACTACCATATCAGTGAAAAATGAGTTGAATTCAGTTATCTCACAATTGTGCTTTACTTTTTATGTTAGTGACAAGTGTTTTTTTTTTAAGTTTTTTCTTGGGGGGGGCACATGAGTGGGTGGAGGAAGGGCAGAAGAAGAGGGATAGAGAGAATCTCAAGCAGGTTCTATGCTCAGCATGGAGCCCTACTCAGGACTCGATCTCACAACCCTGCGTTCATGACCTGAGTCAAGATCAAGAGTCTGATGATTAAATGGCTGAGCCACTCACTGCCCTACTCACAATTTTTTTTAAAGAACAGATGCATTTAAGCCTTGAAATTTAATACAATTAAATGTAATAAATTAAACTACCCTGGGATATCTTCCAATTTTCAACTTGAATTTTGAAGGAACTTAAGATGTCAGTGCATATTATATATACATACACACACACACATATATATATATATATATGTATATGTATATAAATTATACTTCATGATTGTGTAGGCATGAGCAAACAGAGCCGAGGGTAGGCAAAAGGATAGTACAGTGATTGGGAAATGCAGTGAGTAATAATAACATGTTTTTACAGACATTGAGTCCAAATTACAGTTTCACCACTTGCTACTATGTGAGCCAGGGTAAATCACTTAACTAAAACACAATTCACCATCTGTAAAATATTTGTCTGATACAGTTCTTAGGATTAAGTGAGATGATAATGTATGCCATGTCTTTGACCACATACTTGACACGCATTCTGCAGTCCTACCACTTACAACTATGTAGCGTAACTGAGTTTTGCTTGTTTGTCTTCACCTCTACACTGAGCGCTCACTGGGTGCATGCTGCCTTTTTCATCCCTCTATAGTCCTTGGACTCGATCAGCAGATTAGTAAATCCAAAAACTGGTGACTAAAGCATGATGAGTGATCACTGCATATCCAAAGAGTTGAAAGTACTTTCACAGACCTTTTCTCTTATCTTTATGTTTACCTTTAGAGGCAGAAAAGAGAGAAAATAAAGCAGGAGCCTTTACTTCATATTTATTATACATATTTACTTATGTAAATATACATTTTTTTTTTAAAAGATTTTATTTATCTGACAGAGAGAGATCACAAGTGGGCAGACAGGCAAGCAGAGAGAGAGAGAGGAGGAAGCAGGCTCCCTGCAGAGCAGAGAGCCCAACGTGGGACTCGATCCCAGGACCCTGAGATCATGACCTGAGCTGAAGGCAGAGGCTTAACCACTGAGCCACCCAGGTGCCCCTGTAAATATACATTTATTATATATCCTGTTTTTCCTTCCACCAAATAATGTAACGCCTAAGAGAAATTTCCTTCCCTAATTATTGTCTTTATCAGTCAACTCTTTATTCATTCATTCATTCATGCATTTGTTCATTCATTATTTGTTTATTTTTAGAGAGGGAGGGAAAAGAAAAGAAACAGAAAGGGATGGGGTAGGAGCAGAGGGAGAGGGAGAGACGAGATCCTAAGCAGTGTGGAGTTGGACTTGGGGTCTGATCTCACAACTCCGAGATCACAACCTGAGCCGAAATCAACAGTCGGGTGCTTAACTGACTTAGCCACCCAAGTGCCCCTCATGGTCAATCCTTTTACTTTCTCAAAGTGGGATGTGGCAGGAGTAAACTCATCTACTCACAGTTAAAGCCAAAAGTAGCTAAGAAATTGACTAGGTATTATTTCTTATGATTAAATGTCTAGCAAGTGGTCTCATTCCTCAAAACATATTCCTTGGGGCACCTGTGTGGCTAAGTGGGTTAAGCCTCTGCCTTCAGCTCAGGTCATGATCTCAGGGTCCTGGGATCGAGCCCCACGTTGGGCTCTCTGCTCAGCAGGGAGCCTGCTTCCCCCTCTCTGCCTGCCTCTCTGCCTACTTGCAATCTCTCTCTCTCTGTGTTTAATAAATAAATAAATAAAAACTTAAAAAAAAAAACATATTCATTGATCAACTACCACATAGCATGTAGTGTGCTAGGTACTGAGGATATAGTGATAAGTAAAACAATCTCTACTCATGGAATTTAAAATTTAAGAATGACTGCACTAAGCCACTCTGGAAGACAGTAGGGAATTTCCTCAAAAAGTTAAAAATAGGATGCCTGGGTGGCTCAGTGGGTTAAAGCCTCTGCCTTCGGCTCAGGTCATGATCCCAGGGTCCTGGGATCGAGCCCTGCATCGGGCTCTCTGCTGAGCAGGGAGCCTGGTTCCTCCTCTCTCTCTGCCTGCTTCTCTGCCTACTTGTGATCTCTATCTGTCAAATAAATAAATAAAATATTAAAAAAAAAAAGTTAAAATAGAGCTGCCCTATGGTCCAGCAATTGCACTACTAGGTATTTACCCAAAGGATACAAACAGTGATTTTGAAGGGGCACCTGCACCCCAATGTTTATAGCAACAATGTCCACCAATAGCCAAACTACGGAAAGAGCCCAGATATCTCTCAACAGATGAATGGTTAAAGAAGACGTGATATATATATAGACACACGCGCGCGCGCACACACACACACACACACACACACACACACATACATATATACTATGGAATATTACTCAGCCATCAAAATGAATGAAATCTCACCATTTGCGATGACGTGGGTCGAACTAGAGGGTATTATGCTAAGTGAAGCAAGTCAATCAGAGAAAGACAATTATCATATGATTTCACTCACATATGGAATTTAAGAAACAAAACAGAAGATCATAGGGGAGGGGAAGGAAAAATAAAATAAGATGAAAACAGAGAGGGAGACAAATAATAAGAGACTCAACTCTAGGAAACAAACTTAAGGTTGCTGGAGGGGAGGTGGGTGGGGAGGATGGGGTAACTGGGTGATGGTCATTAAGGAGGGCACTTGATGTAATGACCACTGGGTGTTATATGCAACTGATGAATCACTGAACTCTACCTCTGAAACAAATAATATGCTCTCTGTTAATTAAATTGAATTGAAATAAAAATTCAAGTTAAAAAAAATACTGACTGCACTAAGATGAACAGTAGTTTGCCTGAGAGTCACCTGAGAGTACTTGTCAAAAACATAGGCTCTTGGATTCTCCCTCAGAACAACAGAACTGAAATTTCTGGATGTCAGGCCTAGGAGGCAACAGGCTTACCTCCCAAACCCACTGCCCTCAGAGCATTGCCCAGTCTCTACTGCTCATCTGAATTATCTTTGATTCATCATTATCCTCCCTACTCACCCTTCAAATTCCACTCCAAGGCTACATCCCATAGGAACTTCGCCTGATGACCCCTGTCGCCCATAGAGTTAATTCCTTCTTTCTTTGTTTACTGGCACTCACTTCTATCAATGACAAACTTATGTGCTGCTCTGTGACTTACTGGTTTATGTCTGCTTCCTTTATTGGTCTAGGTGCTTTGTCAACAGAAACTAGGCCCCATTCACCTCTGTATCTCAGTCCCTAGCACAGAGCCTGTATGTGGTAGATGGGCAGGAAAATTTTGCTAAATTATAAACGGGAATATTTTAAAAGTGCCCTGATAAAGTGGAGAATGTCTTTAGTCAGAAATAGGTAGGTTTAAAAAATTCATTTAAATTCACCCTATTGCCAGTTCAGTGACCCAACACAGTCAAATTCCCCGAACTGCAGGATTGTTTTGACAAGACACCGAATTTTACTATTTTTTTTTTTTAATTTCCTACAAGAATGTCTTCAATTGTGATTTTTAAGCTCAGGACTTGGAATTCTAAACCAATGTGAAAAAAAATTTTTTTGTTTTAATCTCTAGATCTACCCGTCAGTTCAGTTTGATCTAATTTAATGAAGACCTTTTTAGACCCAATTAATAAAAAAGATTTGGTGATATGCGACGTGAAATATTTAAAGTAAATGTTTTCCATTTTCTATGCACACTGTATTTTACTGAAAATAAGAGTTTAACTCTTTAAAATACTATGAACATAAGATACTAGAATAATGAAGGGAAATATAGAGGCAGAGAAGATCAGTAAAGAATATGAACTGACTTGGGGCGCCTGGGTGGCTCAGTGGGTTAAAGCCTCTGCCTTCAGCTCAGGTTATGATCCCAGGGTCCTGGGATCCAGCCCCCATTGCACTGGGCTCTCTGCTCAGTGGGGAACCTGCTTCCCCCCTCCCCCCATCGCCTGCCTCTCTGCCTACTTGCAATCTCTGTCTGCCAAGTAAATAAATAAAATCTTAAAAAAAAAAGAATATGAACTGATTTAATCATTAATTTTATTGTGAAATGCATCTTTTAAGTCTTTCCTTTTCTATTCTATTACTATGAAAGCTTGTATTAGGATCTATCTAAAATAAATATATCACCTCATCTTAAATTTGTATGTAATTATACTAAATCTCCTCAAAGGAGATCGGTATAAAATGTTTACTCCTTGGATAGTTTTGAACTATCAAAAATAATTATTAACTAATCACTGCATTTGCGTGCATGGTTTACAACGAACATGACTTTATTCAGTATACCACACAAAAAACCTGTATGTTATTTGGTGAATATTTGTGAACACGACCTCTCCAAAAGTGTTACCCCTTCTATACACTTGGTTAATGGTGTCCCCAATCTTCCAGGTGGTCAGTCCAGAAAAAAGGGAGTCAGCCTAGATTCTTCCCTCATCATTCATCCAGCCCATCCATTCACACAACCATCCATCCATCCATTGGGAAAATGAAGATCCTGTAGACTGGATTCCATACTTGTCTCTTGTAACCCCCTCCCTCTTGCCTGTGCCCACTTCTACTTTTCTAGTGCAGGCCTTCGATTCTGTTTGCCCTCCTCCCTTCTTCGCTATGGCCAGTGATCCTTCTAACTCCCCAGCTAAAGAGCTTTCAACTACTTTCTACCACCAAGGGCATTAACAATCTGAAGTCTCAAGCAAGGGATACAGGGACTTTCATGATCTGCCTTCCAGGACAAATATGAATCTGGACCTCAGACAATACTTGCTATACTGCGGATACTTTGTGGAACTTGTCAAGTGGTCTGTCTCCTCCTTAGATAGTGCTCATGCTATCCCTGTCCCTAGAACCTTCTCCTTACTTACTGGACCCATAAACTCCCATTTTGTCTATTAGACCTGAGTTTAGCCATCATTCCTCCATAGACACCTTCTGACTGTAGTTTGATTTTTGTTCAGTTGGTTGTTTTTGTGTGTGTCTCCCCTCTGGATTAAACATCTTGTGAAGAGGAGTTCTTTTGTTCATCTTTGTTGCCCTGGTGACCAGAGGAGTGCCTGGCATCAGGAAAACAGTAAGTATGTTCAATAGTTACTAGTCGAATCAATGAATAGTTGTCTACTTCACCTACGCCAAGACTGGTCCTGCTCAGAGTCGTGCGAAAAACGATGCAAACATTAAAACATGGACTAAGTGGACAGAGGAAGATACACAAATTTCTGCTGCCCCCCTCCCCACTTCTCATTGTCTCTCTCCTTCACTCTTGTCTTCACTGATTCTGCTGTGCGGACTTGGACGAAAACACTTTTGATCTGGAAGTTTAAGAAGGAGAGAAATGGCGACGATTCGGGAAAAACCTCAGGAAGTTTTCCTGGAGAACTTTCCACCCAGCCCAGCCGGTCTCCAGGTGCCCCTGGACCAGGAGAAGCCTTGCTCAGCTGCCACAAAGATTCACTTGCTCATCCTAGCCCTCTCCTTGGACATGCTTCTGAGGCTCTTTTATACCCATTCTGTGCTAAGGAGGAATGGTGGAAGCTGATGCATAAGGTCAGTTTCCTTATTCAAAACTGATCACCACCTTCCCTTTTTCTCTGCTCTGAAGTTCAAACACAATGAAGTGAAACTTTGAGAAGTATTAAAAAAAATCAAATAAATTTAACTTTTTATTCTCAGCTTATGCAAATTTATTTAATTTGTTTTTTTTTTTTCCCTTAGAGTCAACTGCCTTGTGGAAACAGGGGTTTTGATTAGGAGGGAAGGGATTCCGACTGTTTTGATTATTGGTTCCCTGGCCTGGCTGTTCACTGGTGGCTCCTGGGAATGTACAGATGCCCAGGCCCATCTCTGACCCAGAAGCAGGGGCTCCAGAAACCTGGGACTCTCCCCAGTAATAAAAGTACCCTCGAGGATTGCAAGAATCAGCTAGGTGGAAATCCAGCATTTCAGGCTCACATCCTTTAAGAAGCTATTCCTCAAAGTGGAATCGTGTATGAAGAATGCAGACATGCGGGCCCCGGACAGACTGAATTAAAATCTCGATGCTAACCATGCCTCCCTGACTTCTGGCCTCTGTAATCACAGGAGTTTAAAGGGAGCGATGCATTTGAGAGAGACGCATCTAAGAGTAGAAGATGAGTGACAGCCACAGAAACTCTACGGTCTCAGCTCTCAAGATAGGAAACTCGGCTTGCCCTGGACATTCTGATTCAGCTAGGTCAAGAGTCTCCTCTCCTGACCCTTCTCCAACCAAATGCAGGCAAGGCAAGAAATGGACAAAACTGCTGAGAACCTGATTACTCTTTATATAACTCTGTTTTTAATGACAGAGTCTATTCCAGGTTCCCAAAATCTTAGTCACAAGAGATCTCTAGAGACACAACTTATTCTTAGATCAGAAACTGTTTCTCTTACCCGAGAAAGTTACAGAATGCACATATTTATAATAGACTATTCTTACTACTAGACAGTTTATGACAGAAATTTATTTTACTTGCATTTGGTAGACAGAGGGCAGCATGCACAAGCCAACTGTATGATCACAAGCTGAAGCGCCAATTTTATGGAAAATGCTTTTTAAGCATCTTTGTGTAATGGTCCTTTTAAACTTCAAAATATTGCTTAGTTGTTTATACTGGGCTGGCATTTTTGCTCACTATTAAAAAAAGGGGGGGGCAGGAAGGTGTTTATTTCTTTGGCTCAGAACATGGATACCTGTGAGGTCACCACGGCTCGGAAAGGGGATACGCACAGATGTGGTAACAAGCATCGTGCCAGAAAACTCAGTAGTTAAAGATGATTACTGATCTTGCCAGGCTCTGTCATTATGCAAATCCAATAAATGGATTGCCCAAGTGATTTATATTAGTGCAGTTGAAAGACAATTAAAAACATTATCTTCGGCAGATCATTTTAGGACTGACTCTCCATGACTGCCTATGCCTTATAATGGTGATGCATTTTGAACAGTAATTGTATTAGTCTTTTTTGTAAGTATAAATGGTAATGCACTTAAATCCAATGTATCCAGCTGACAAAATTAAGTTAGTGGAATTTAAAAGCCTCTTTCCCAATTTTGTGTTTTGGTTAACAGCTCTTCTTGGACTAGATGATAACATATCCATAAGTCTCTTGTGTAGGACATAGCTGGTGGATGGGACCCTGTGTCCTGGGAAGATGTTTCTGGAGTTGGCAGTGCCGGTAGGGTCATCCCAAAACAGTTTCCATGGAGATCTGTCTCTGACATCATACTTCAGTGATCACGCTTCAATTTTCTTCAAATCCCCTGATAAGTTTCTAGATGTTTCCAGCTACCATTGACACAATGGCTAGTCAGTCTTCCCAGGCTGCAGTGATATCTTTCATTAATGCCAAAGGATCCCCACCACTCCTGATGCCCTACTGACTCTGGGTTACCGTGATTTACCAACACTGTAGAAATAGGAGGGAGGTTCATCTAAGGTGGTTGCCAAGACTTTTTTTTTCCAATTTGTTGAGCCTCAGAGCCCCTTCTAATTCTCTCATTTTACAGATAGAAAACAGAGAAGTCTGTGGTTAATATTCAGGGTAATCAATCCTTCTAATAATTTGGAAGAATATCTTAAAATAGTTGGAATTAAAGTTAAAATTTACCCAAGCTATTTTTCTAAAAGAGGGACTTTCAAGCTGTATTTCTTGGAATAATAAGTATTTCCATGATTAAATAAGTTTTAGAAACAGTAGGGTAAATAAAGTAGAGCAGATTTTCTTCCTACAGAAATTCTCATGAATGTTCTTGGTGAATCTATATGAAGATTGTTCCCTAAATGTTTTTTCCCCCCTCTTTTCTCATAGAACACCCTTACGATCTAGAAATCTGCAGAATAAATTTGATAAACACGATTATGGAAGCACAGAGTGACTGTATGTTTTATTGACCTCTTAGGAAAATTGAGAGTGAAAAGAGGTGCCATTACTATTTATGCGGAGAGGACGGGCATAAACTGCAACTGTCCTGGATAGCTGTAGGGTTGCCACATAGAGGCATAAAACAAAACATTTTGAGGACTAACAATAATAGAAAGGCAGGCATAATCCTGACCCCCAACTTGACTGCTATAACATAAAAGGATGAGTACTATTCTGTGTTTTTAGAAGGCAACAGTAATATCAACAACAATAATATGAGGGAGAAGAAATTGCATGGGGGAAGATTTTTACACAATATAAAAAGGAAACTTCTAGCAATTTGATCTGTCCAAAAAAGGAATGGCTTCTCTTAGGAAGATGTGGTTCCTCCTTCCCTGCCAAGAAGTGTTCAGACAGAGGCAAGATGTTGACCAGTGAGGGAGGCCAGCTGAGCTAGGGGTACACGACTTCTAAGAAACAGCTCATATTTCTGTGATTCTATGATCACGCTAATAGGAACTTATTCCCAAGCCCTGAGACATGACCGTAATTCAATCCAAGTAAATGTGATTGTTTCAAGGGAGAACTCAAAATGTCTTAGAACCTAGCTTTTTCCAATTAACCATGTGCCCAGAGGCCCATGGAGAAGACGCTGCTAAACGAATGAAACGTCATCAGACTTGAGCGATTCAGCTTCACACAACTTAAACCACACTGAACACTGCCACGAGCCCTGGGCCTCAAAGAGGTCATTGCATTTATGTAAAAATTAATGCCCTGGAAATTCCCGGGGCAGTGCCGTTAAAACTAAAGAATTGGGAGGTTCAGACTTAGATACAATTTATAGATGAACAAAATGTAGAGAGGAAGGAAACTTGCAGATCATTCTAATTTGGTTTATTCATTTCCTCATACAAACACGGGCCTGGGGATATAAAAATATATTGCCCCAAATCACGTAGTAAGTTAAAAGCAGTTAAAATGAATATCTAGGTATGAATTCTGAGGAGGACATGTACAGAAGGTTAAAGGTATTTTAACTATTCTCACACAAGAAAAGAGCACATACTAACAAATTAAGATGAGTTTTCAGGCATTGTAAGGTGCTGAGTTCCCTCATTTTATCAAAATAGGTTCTGAAATAAATCTCTAATCCTTCTAGTTCCCAGAATAGGAAATTCAAAATAAGGGTAATACAGAAGCAGTTAATCTTTTCAGCTCTGATGTTCCTTACTAATAATTATATACATATTATATACTAATATGTATTATATGCCAATATAATATTATATACTACCATATAATCTATTTATATGTTATAATAAGCATATTATTTAATATATATTAGTATGTAATATTATATTCATATATGATATATAATATATGCTATACATTTGTATATATTTAATCTACATATTTATATATAGTAATATAGACTCAAATTGTCCCATTTTAGAGTTGAGAAAGTAAATGGTATGGCCAAAGTCAAACAGCTAAAGTGGGAAGAACTAGAATTCCAACTCCAGTCCTATCACTGGAAAACAAGTTCAGTAGTATTTCCATTATGCTTGCCTGCCTCCTATAATAGTTTTGGTTTTGCCAAAGCTAATTTTTTTCCCATTGTATTACAGTATCTTAATCAAAGGACACAGATAAACAAAACAGAAACCCTACCTTTAGAGGACCCATTCGTCCTCAGGCCTTCACTCACCACAAATCGGGCCACTGGAACCAGAGCCTTGGGCAGCTTTCAATAAGTATCTTTTGGAAAACAAATGAACAAATGAAAGAACATAAAGGGTTGGATTCCTGTACATGGTGATCCTCCACCAAAGACATGTTTCCCATTTTCATCTTGGCTTGAGAATGCAAACAAGGCATCCCGCACACACACCTGGCTTCACCATGAAGCTTCCTAAGCTTTGCTAAAACCACACGACTGCAAGGTGTCTATGTGCAAAACAGTCTGAGAGTCTTCTTAGGGGAGGTGGTGACCTCCCCTAAAAGGGGGAGGGGTAGGAGAAACAGAAAATTAGAAATGATCTGAGGTAGTCTCAACATAAGAATCCAAGCACAATTACCAAACAGGGGGTGTGGGAGGGTCATTTTTCAAAACACACATGTGATGAATAAAACACAGTGGTTCGATGAAATGAACATTTCTTTAACTGGGTCAATGGGTTATAGATTAAGCCATGAAGGGGCAGGGAAAAAAGATGGGTAAGTTAGGAGATTAAAACAAAGTAACACGCAGAATGGCCCTTTATAGAAATGATGGGGGTAGGAAAATCATCAAGCTCTCAGGCTGTAACAGCTTGATATTCCTCTGGCCTGAAACCAGAGGCTGGGTGTTGAATTAGTACACAGGGATTTTTAGTTAGGAGACTCTGGGAATTCACACTTGAATAGTGAGAGAGGATAGGCTGTAGGTAGCTCTGTAAGGGTGTTTTCAAAGAGCCTCCTCTGGTGGTTCTGTAGTGAGAAGTTTCTGACAGATCTGAGCGGAGTGTTGGCAGTCATTTCTGGACACCTATCAGCACTCTTAGCAAACTGCCTCTGTGCTTCTCACATGAAAGACGAGCAGATGGGGTGCCCCTGTTTACCTCAAAGAACAGAATGCTAGCAGAACCTTTTCTGAGGCTGGGCAGAAAGCTCAGAGGTGACGAGCTGCCCCGAGCCTGTGTGTTTTCGGTAACTGAGGTAGAGGAAATTCACAGCTCCTGATCTCTTAATTATTCAACATCACACTTGCCATGTAAGCACAAGGCATCTTAGTGCAAAGTTAGCCAGTCTTTGGCTCTGTTTACCTTGAAAATGGATCTCTTTATTCACCCAGGGGGCTTTGGTCATCAGGAGTCTAAAATGGACTCCGGAGACAATGCCAACAACAGGTAACCTCATTGTGATTGGTGGCTAAGTGGTATTCTGTATCCTAAAACCTTTCCTTTAGGAGTTATTTCTTGTACTGAATGGATAAATAAAGCTACTGCTACCTGAGATTCTCACCTCACTATCAGCCTCCAAAGAAAACTCTGGGGAGTTAAGAGAACCTTTGCCTGCAGAAGCAGAAGGGAATGTTGTCAAAGCAGAGTCTGTCTGAGAGCTGATCCTGTGTCAGAAATGCTGTGTAGACATGCTCATCCATGGCCAAAAGAAACATGAAAAACTTCTCAACATCCCTTGGTATCAGGGAAATACAAATCAAGACCACAATGAGATACCACCTTGCACCAGTCAGAATGGCTAAAATTGACAAGATAGGAAACGACAGGTGTTGGAGAGGATGTGGAGAAAGGGGAACCCTCCTACACTGTTGGTGGGAATGCAAGCTGGTGCAGCCACTCTGGAAAACAGCATGGAGGTTCCTCAAAAAGTTGAAAGTAGAGCTACCCTATGACCCAGGAATCACACTACTGGGTATTTACCCAAAGGATACAAACAGTGATTTGAAGGGGCACCTGCACCCCAATGTTTATAGCAGCAATGTCCACAATAGCCAAATTATGGAAAGAGCCCAGATGTCCATTGATAGATGAATGGATAAAGAAGATGTGGTATATATACACAATGGAATATTACTCAACCATCAAAAAGAATGAAATCTCACCATTTGCATGTGGATAGAACTAGAGGGTATTAATGCTAAGTGAAATAAGTCAATCAGAGAAAGACTATCATATGATCTCACTCATATGTGGAATTTAAGAAACAAAACAGAGGATGATAGGGGAATGGAGAGAAAAATAAAACAAGAAGAAATCAGAGAGGGAGACAAGCCACAAGAGACTCTTAACTAGGGGAGCCTCAGTGGCTCAGTCATTAAGCATCTGACTTCGGCTCATGTCATGATCCTAGGGTCCTAGGATAAAGCCCTGCATCAGGTTCTCTGTTCATCAGGGAATTTGTTTCTCCCTCTCCCTTTGCCTTTTCCCTAGCTTGTGTGTGTGCTTCCCACCACCTTTCAAAAAAAAAAAAAAAACAAAAAAACCCCACAAAACACCTCTTAACTATAGGAAACAAACTGATGCCTACTGGAGGGGAGGTGAGTGGGGGGGAGGGGTAAAGGGGTGATGGGCATTAAGGAGGGCACTTGATGAAATCAGCACTCGGTTTTATATGCAACTGATGAACCACTAAACTATCTCTGAAACTAATAATACAGTGTATATTAATTAATTGAATTTAAATAAAAAATATAACAATTTAAACATTAAAAAAAAAAAGAAATGCTGTGTGACAGCAGGCATGTCTAGCTCCTGACTGTAAAAGACTTTTCCCCATATAGCCCACCTTATTTCTCTCCACTTCATCACCCAAATGGAAAGCTCACCACTTAGGGATTCTCTCTAAAATGATAGAATCTTGTTAAAGTACATTTTAAAAAGTAAAATACATGATCATTATATAATGTAAAGGCAAACTAACAAAAAAAAAATTTTTAAACCTCATCCCAAGCTAATCTTGGTATTAACTTTACAGTTTTTTCCTATTATATATATACATATATATAGTTTTTTCCTATTTTATATATATATACACAATTAAATATGCATTTAGATGGTATATATGCACACATAAAATAGATATGTATATGTATTGCTTTTACAAATGTTTTTCCTTAGTATAGTATGACAATCTTTAAAAGTCACTAAATATAGTGTGTGAGTGTGCAAAAATTTGTAGAATCATAGACTATAAGAGCTGGAAAAGATATAAGACACCATCTATTCAAGCTTTGACTACAATCCCACACTAAAAATACATTTTATATTGCAATTCAGTACACACATTCATATTTGTTATACACACACACCAGAAACAAGAGTTTCATGTAACAACACTTATCCTTACTATAAGAAGCACTCTAATAATTTCTATTTTCCTTTTATTATAATTCAAAAGTGCCACTGATAATACCAAATACTGGCAAGGATGTGGAGCAGCAGGAAATGCAAAACGGTACAGCCACTTTGGAAGACAATTTGGCGGTTTCTCACAAAACTAAACTTATCACACGATCCAGTAATTTAACTAAACTCAGCACTCCTTGGTATTTACCCAAAGGAGTAAAAACTTATGTCCACACAAAAATCTGCATTCCAATGTTCTTAGCAGCTTTATTCATAATGCCAAAACTTGGAATTAACTAAGATATCTTTCAGTAGGTGAACAGATAATAAACCACAGTATATTCAGACCGTGGGATATTATTCAGCATTTTATTTCATAAAATGAAAAAAAGGTATTCAGCCAGGAAGAAACATGGATGGACCTTAAGTGCATATTACTAAGTGAAAGAAGCCAGCGTAAAAAGGTTACATGGTATATGATTCCAACTATAACATTCTGGAAAAGGCAGAACTATGGAGACAGTAAAAAGGGGTTGGGTGGGAAAGGGATGAAAAAGCAGAGCACAGAGGATTTTTAGGGTAGGAAAAGTGTTCTGTATGATACTCTACTGATGGATTCATGTCATTGCACATTTGTCCATAGAATGTAACCACCAAACGTAGACAATGGACTTCGGATGAATATGATGTGTCAACGAAAGTTCATCAATTGTAACAAACGTCTCACTCCGGCATGGGGTGTTGATAGTAGGGGAGGCTAAGGAACTCTATGGGATATCTCTGCACCTTCCTCTTAATTTTACTGGGAACCTAAAACTGCTCTAAAAATATAAAGTCTCGATTCCAAACACCTACAAACCAAACAGGAGATTGAAGAGAAGAAGAGCAGCAATTCTAGAAACAGAAAATCAACCACTTTCTGAAAGGCAGAACATGTGGAGAAGTGAATCCCAAGCCACGGGAAGACAGACTGCAGGGGGGAGAGGCCAGCTCCCAGTAAGCGATGGAGCAAAGGAGCACAAAATTCGAACTTTTAAAAGTCTGCTCCACTGAGGAACATAGCTCCAGAGGCTAAGCGGGGGTGGTGCTCTTGTGGGGGCAGTGTGGTCTCAGGTCCATGGGATCACAGAAGGATTGGGGTGTCTGAATGTAGCAGAGCTTGCAGGTATTAGAGCGGGAAAGCCGGCTACAGAGTCAGAGCTGAGGAGTGAGCTCTCAGCTTGGGGTTACCTTAAACTGTGATCCGAGGCAGGGACAGTCAGACCACTGCTCTTTGAGCAGGGACCCCACAAGCGGCAGATCCAGGGAGATTCACCTTTCTCCACCAGAGGACATGCTGCAGGAATCTGCTGGGTTTGGAGACTCCAAACAGGACTGTGTGCCAGAGAAAGAAACACTCGGTCACAGGCCAGATGAGCCCAAGGGCAGCCAGAGACCAGAGAGACGGGAGGGATTGAGCACTTTTCTCCGAGGCTGCACTGAGGAATGGGAACCCGAGCTCTTGGCTCCTCCGGGCTGGAGACTGGGAGGTCGCCATTCTCATTCCTGCCCTCCAGAGCTCTACAGAAAGTGCTCAGGGAACAAGAGCTCCTGAGAGCCAGAGCAAACCAGAGCAGATTACTTAGCCTGGCCCCTGGCAAGGGCAGCGCAATTCCGTCTCTGGCAAAGACATGTGAGAATCACTCCAACAGGCCCCTCCCCCAGCAGATCCCCAAGAACATCCAGCCGAGACCGAGTTCACTGATCAAGAACAGCAGAATTCCAGAGAAGGGGAAAGCAAAGCATGGAATTCATGGCTTTCTCCCCATGATTCTTTAATCTTGCAAAGTTAATTAAATTTTTTAAATTTTATTTTTTTCTTATTCTAATTTTTTCTTAACTTTTCCTCTTTCTGCTTTTAACGTTTTTTAACTAGTTTATCTTAGCAATACCTGTCTCTAAAAAAATCTTTTTAAACCTTCATTATTATAGTCATATTTTATCGTTCATTGTATCTAACGTTATTTTCTGTATACATATAGGGTTGTTTCTTAAAAAATTTTGAGATACAACTTCTTCTAATAGATCAAAATATACCCTATATCTAGTACAGGGCTTTGTTCTAGTCTCCAACCTGAACAAATTCTCTCCACTTTCTCTTTCTTTTCCCGACCAACTTATCAATTCCTTTTTTAGAATTTTTTTAAATTTTCATCTTCACAGTCATATTCCATCCCTTCATGTCTTTACCCTTATTTTTGTATAAATATAAGTTTTTCTTTCTTTAAAATTTTGGGAGGTAGTTTCTTCTAAGAGACCAAAATACACCCAAAATCAAGTGGGTGGCTCTGTTCTACTCATCAGTCTAATATATATACACTATTTAAATTTAAAAAAAAAATTTTTTTTAAAACTTCTTTTTACCCCTTTTCTTCTCCCCCCAATTTGGGGTCTGTTCTGATTTGGTTAGCATACATTTTTCTGGGGTCTTTGCCACTCTTTTAGTATTTTATTCTCTTATTCACATATTCTTAACTGGATAAAATGACAAGGCAGAAAAACTCACCACAAAAAAAAAAAAAAAAAAAAAGAACAAGAGGCAGCACTGAAGGCTAGGGACCTAATCAATATGGACATTGGTGATATGTCAGATTTAGAGTTCAGAATGATGATTCTCAGGTGCTAGATGGACTCGAAAAAGGCAGGGAAGATATTAGAGAAAGACTATCTAGAGAAATAAAAGCCCTTTCTGAAGAAATAAAAGAACTAAAATCTAACCAAGCTGAAATTTAAAAAGCTATTAATGAGGTGTAATAAAAAATGGAGGCTCTTACTGCTAGGATAAATGAGGCAGAAGAGAGAATTGGTGATATAGAAGACCAAATGACGGAGAATAAAGAAGCTGAGGAAAAGAGAGACAAACAACTAACAGGACCACGAGGGGAAAATTCGAGAGATAAGTGATACCATAAGACAAAACAATATTAGAATAATTGTGATAGCAGTGGTGAAGTGCTAGCCTCAGCAATCAGTCCTAGCCTCAGCAATCAGACAACAAAAAGATTAAAGGCACCAAATCGGCAACGAAGAAGTCAAACTATCACTCTTTGCAGATGATATGATACTTTATGTGGAAAACCCAAAAAAGACTCCACTCCATATCTGCTAGAACTTGTACAGGAATTCAGTAAAGTGTCAGGATATAAAATCAATGCACACAAATCAGTTGCATTTCTATACACCAACAACAAGACAGAAAAAAGAGAAATTAAAAAGTCAATCCCATTTACAATTGTACCCCAAACCGTAAGATACCTAGCAATAAACCTAACCAAAGAGACAAAGAATCTATACTCAGAAAACTATAAAGTTACTCATGAAAGAAATTGAGGAAGACACAAAGAAATGGAAAAATACTCCATGCTCATGGATTGGAAGAACAAATATTGTGAAAATGTCTATGCTACTTAAAGCAATCTACACGTTTAATGCAATCCCTATCAAAATACCATTAATTTTTTTCAATGAAATGGAACAAATAATCCTAAAATTTATATGGAACCAGAAAAGACCTCGAATAGCCAGAGGAATATTGAAAAAGAAAGCCAAAGTTGGTGGCATCACAATTCCGACTTCAAGTTCTATTACAAAGCTGTCATCATGAAGACAGTATGGTACTGGCACAAAAACAGAAACATAGATCAATAGAACTGAATAGAGAGCCCAGAATTAGACCTTCAACTCTATGGTCAACTAATCTTTGACAAAGCAAGAAAGAATGTCCAATGGAAAAAAGATAGTCTTTTCAACAAATGGTGTT
The DNA here is from genome assembly GCF_902655055.1 of Lutra lutra. Lineage (NCBI taxonomy): Eukaryota > Metazoa > Chordata > Mammalia > Carnivora > Mustelidae > Lutra > Lutra lutra. The sequence goes on from NC_062285.1 coordinate 94,387,354, forward strand.
GGGAAAATTGGACAGCCACATGCAGAAAAATGAAACTGGACCACTTCCTTACACCACAGAAAAATAGACTCCAAATGGATGAAAAACCTCAATGAGAGAAAGGAATCCATCAAAATCCTTGAGAAGAACACAGGCAGCAACCTCTTCGACCTCAGCTGCAGTAACTTCTTCCTAGAAACATTGCCAAAGGCAAGGGAAGCAAGGGCAAAAATTACTTATTGGGACTTCATCAAGATCAAAAGCTTTTGCACAGCAAAGGAAAAGAGTCAGCAAAACCAAAAGACAACCAACAGAATGGGAGAAGATATTTGTAAATCACAGATCAAGGGCTAGTATCCAAAATCTATAAAGAACTTACCAAACTCAACACCCAAAGAACAAATAATCCAATCAAGAAATGGGCAGAGGAATTTTTAAAGCATGCATCTTCATATCATTTATTTTCTCTTCATATTTACCGTGCTCAGTAAAACCTTGCCTTCTGAGGCTGAATGTTTTATTCCTCTTCTATGTTTCGTTCATCCTATGTAGTTAGGTTTAAAGATTTATAGAAACACGGTGAGTCTGTGGTATATGCGGAATTCTCAGGAGAACTCCAGCTGTACATTGGACAAATGAGGACAATGACTTGGACTCCAGAGGCCACCAGTGACCCTTAGAGAACTGAATGCCATGCACTGCACATAGATCCTAAAGCCATGGTACCTGGATTTGAGACTCGATACAAAAGAGACTTCATAATAGCAAATTTTGTCCATTAAGCTAAAGTGCTTAAGGTGAATTCATGGTGGAAAGCTCATTAAAGACCAATAAAGAAAAAAAAAAAAAGAAATGGGCAGAGGATGTGAACAGACATTTTAGCAAAGAGGACATCGAGATGGCCAACAGACACATGAAAAAGAGCTCCACATCACTTGGCATCAGGGAAATACAAATCAAAACCACAATGAGATACCACCTCACACCAGTCAGAATAGCTAAAATTAAGAAGTCAGGAAACAACAGATGCTGGTGAGGATGTGGACAAAGGGGAACACTCCTACACTGTTGGTGGAAATGCAAGCTGGTGCAGCCACTTTGGAAAACAGCATGGACATTTCTCAAAAAGTTGAAAACAGAGCTACCCTACAACCCAGCAATTGCACTACTGGCTATTTTCCCTAAAGATACAAATGTAGTGATCCAAAGGAGCATATGCACCCAAATGTTTATAGCAGCAATGTCCACAATAGCCAAACTATGGAAAGAACCTAGATGTCCATCAACAGATGAATGGATAAAGAAGATGTGATATATACACACAATGGAATACTATGCAGCCATCAAAAGAAATGAAATCTTGCTATTTGCAACAATGTGAATGGAACTAGAGGGTATTATGCTGAGTGAAATAAGTCAACCAGAGAAAGACAATTATCATATGATCTCCCTGATATGAGGAATTTGAAAGGCAAAGTGGGAGGTTTGGGGGATAGGGAAGGAAAAAAATGAAACAAGATGGGATTGACAGGCAGACAAACCATAAGAGACTTCTAATCTCACAAAACATACTGGAGGGTTGCCAGGGGGAGGAGGGTAGGGAGAGGGTGGTTGGGTTATGGACATTGGGGAGGGTATGTGCTATGGTGAGTGCTATGAAGTGTGTAAGCCTGATTCACAGACCTGTACCCCTGGCACTAATAATACATTATACGGTAATAAAAAAAAATAAAATCTCAAGAAAAAAATGCTGGTGGAAATCTTCTGTGGATTTATAACTCACTACTGCATTGTAATCCAATGTCTGAAAAAACTCATCTCACTAAACCTCTTCTTTTAAGAAGAACACTGGTTTCAGAGAAAGTACGTGATTTCTGAAGATCACACAGTGAATGGCATTGTCAAAACCAGGATCAGATCTGGAAGACAGAAGAGCGTGTGTGTGTGCGTGTGTGTGTGTGTTGCACACAGTACGTCAAGATTATTTTTCCATGAGAAAAATAAAATTAATATATTAGCTAATTTATGATAACATCCTCCTATGGTTTCATAATTTTCTAAGGCCAGCAGATCCAGTCAACTGAATACAGATCAAACTATTACAGATACAAACCAGTAGGTAGGAAAGGTGTCAGCCACAGCACTGTGGAGTGTATGAGGTTATCACTCTGTGGGTTGGCAGAGGGATCTGGACTTCATGAACTTCAGTTACTTTCTTTAACTGTAAAATGGAAATGACTGTCCCATACAAATGAAAGAATGTCGGATAGGACTCCAAAAAGCTTTAGTTCGTTTGCCAATCCCAGCACAGGCTGAGGAAGTGTCCAAGCTGGTAACTCCATGACCCAGGCTGCTTCAGTCTGGTGCCATCCACCACACCCTCACCAACTCCTGGTGCCTTCCAGGCCATCAGAGCAGGAGAGAAAGAGCCAGAGGCTGCCTTGATGACTCTTAAATGCACTGGCCCAGAAACAAAACAGTACTATCTATGCACAGCTCATTGTCTAGATCCAGGGACTGGCCCTACCTACAAGCAAAGGGACCCGGAAAACGTGGAGGAGCCTAAGTATATTTCACGAGCAGTAAATGTTGCTCCTTCCTCAGGGAATTAGACCAAAATGGATAGAAACCGACTAACTATAATGAGCTACATTAGTGCACATTCTTCAGCTTCAATGTATTAAACTGGAGCGTCCAACCTATCATCATGATTAGTGTTTCTGTTTTCCAAATTGTGATCTGGGGGCACGAACAATAAATTTTTAAAAGCTTACGTGCCTATTATAACTGGTCGGACCTCTAATAACCAATGAAGCAGCCTGTCAAGGAGCTATAATGTTTTATGTCCATTGAGGCCCCAAACTATATTACAATCATATATAGAAACTACACTCTGTTGAGCAGGGTATTTTTAGCACGGTTCTCAAAGCATCATCGAGCTGGAAGAATTTGAGGCAGTAAAGTTAGCCACTAACTTCATTTTGTCCATTAAGTAAAATCAGCTGGATCCTAAAAGGAAGTGATACCAGTTAACAGAAGCAGAAGCAAGTTTCCTCAAGAGACCTGATGCGCGTTTCAGGATATGGGCTGACAGCTTTGGCATTTAAAATTGAACAATACAGTCTGGTTAACTTGCCAACCCATTTATATTGTAATACTAGAAAAGGTAAAAATCTCTCTAAAGACAATGGATATAAAGAATTCTTGGGGCGCCTGGGTGGCTCAGTGGGTTAAGCCGCTGCCTTTGGCTCAGGTCATGATCTCAGGGTCCTGGGATCGAGTCCCGCATCGGGCTCTCTGCTCAGCAAGAAGCCTGCTTCCCTCGCTCTCTCTCTCTCTCTGCCTTCCTCTCCATCTACTTGTGATCTCTCTCTGTCAAATAAATAAATAAAATCTTTAAAAAAAAAAAAAAAAAAAAAAAAAAAAAAAAAAAAAGAATTCTCTAGGGGCACCTGGGTGGCTCAGTGGGTTAAGTCTCTGTCTTCGGCTCAGGTCATGATCTCAGGGTCCTGGGATGGAGCCCAGCATTGGGCTCTCTGCTCAGCGGGGAGCCTGCTTCCCCCTCTCTCTCTGCCTGCCTCTCTGCCTACTTGTGATCTCTCTCTCTCTGTCAAATAAATGAATAACCCCCCCCAAAAAATTCTAAAAAAATAAAAAATAAAATAAAAAGAATTCTCTAATATACTGCTTAAACCTCTCAAAGAATAGAAACTCCTTTCACCTTTTTGGACTTTACTCATCTAGACTTTAAAGTCAGAATTAGATGATCCCATACTTGTGTGTGTATGCACGAAAACACGTGTGTGTGTGTGCCAATGTGTGGATGGGGAGCACCAAGAGAAAGCATACGTTCATCATGATGGTACGCTAGAATGAAGTATTGCTTCAAATATTTCAGTTTCCTGTAGGGGGATTATAGATTTGCACCCTCCACCATGTAACTTTGCCATGCTTCTAGAAGGAACAGGTGGAGTAGTTAGTCCTGCCTCACTAACTCTGGCCAATGGAATCTGGCAGAAGTGACAGAATGATAGTTCTGAGGTGATGTCCTAAGAGACTCAGTCCTCTTGCTATTTTACCACCTGCCAGGAGAAGAATATAATGGGTAGCTGTTGGTTATAGAATGAGAGACACATGGGGCAGACCAGAATCCAATCCACATTAGAGGCAAAGCTGACCCAGCCATCCCATAGACCCAGGAGAGAAAAAAAATAAATGGAGGTTGCTATAAGCACGGAGATTTGGGGTTGTCTATTATGCTGAATTAGTGGGGAAAAAACAAAATGATACAAATGTGGAAAACACAGAAGCAGCATCTTTTTCTTAAGTAATTTATTTCCAAAATTCTATAAATTCCCATCTTGAGACACAAAGCCCCTTGAAAGAAGGTAGAAAATTAATAGAAAGAAATGTCGTGGAAATTAGGGAGAGCTGTCCTATGAGGATCTATAAATAAGATGTAGAAGCTGAACTAGATTAAATGGGTACAGATGCATGCATATAAATTCTTAGGAGCTGGGGCACCTGGGTGGTTCAGTTGGTTAAGTATCTGCCTTCAGCTCAGGGTCATGATCTCAGGGTCCTGGGATCCAGCCACACGTTGGGCTCCCTGCTCAGCAGGAAGCCTGCTTTTCCCTCTCCCTTTGCCCCTCCCCCTGCTTCTGCTCTATTTCTCTCTCTCTCTCTAAAATAAGTAAATAAAATATTTAAAACATTCTTAGGGGCTGCTGATATACTCAGAGAAAGCTGGAAAAATTATAAAATAATAAGAGAAGGATTTTAGCTTACACAAGAACATAGGCAAGAAAAATCTCAATTTTTTAAACAGTGTTGTCCTTGATGACAAATCTTGATTTAAGTTTTCAAATTCACAAAGGCTAATTAATACTTAACAGGTTTTACAGAAGAGACAAGGCACTTGAGAAAGAAAAACATAACAGAGACACTGCCAAGAAAAAGTTCCACCTTGAAGGCGAATCTGTTATAACAACAAAAAAAAAATGGATGAGGATAATTGAGAATTTAGTGTATTACAAATTCTATAATCTATAAAAATTTCCTTATGTTACTATTAATTTTTAGGAATATGTCTGACTAGGAGTTACAGATAATCTGAAGTAATAGTGGCTTAAACATAGTAGGATTTCTTCTCTCTTATAAAAAAACATTCCAGGGCAATACCTACAGGGCTGAAATGGCTCATTATTATGCCGTAGGCCCAGCATCTTCCTCTTTGCTTGCTCCACAGTCTTAGCACACGGGTTTCCCTTTTAGCTCTAAGATGGCTTCCTGATCTCCAGCCATCACATCCATATTCAGAAAGCAGAACAGAGGAAAAGATAAAGGAAGTTAGGCCCCTTCTTTGTAGGATGCTTCCCAGATGTCCCATGTGACATTTTAGCTTTTATCATATTGCTTAGAACTTAGAGTCACAGTTAGCTTTAAAGGAATGCATCCAGGTGAGAAAAATGGGGGTTCTATTACTAAAGAAAAAGGGAATAATGGATATAGAGGATGAGTAGCCTTTGGTACAATTTTTATTGTGTTGAAAGTGTAACATACAAGCAAGAAACAAGCAGTCCTTCCAACAGCCTGCCCTCAATCACTACGGCAAGCAAGACAAGAAACAGAGAAAAAAAACAATAGCATTTCACCTCAAGAGCTCAACAAAACACTAACAACATTAACTCACAGAATCCCAGCGTACATCAAACTGAGGTGAAATCTACAAATGTTTCTCCCTTTCTTCTTTCCTTCCCTGGTGCTGATTAAAATCCAAACTTCAGTAATCTTTAACATTATCCAAAACACCTTACCAGTCAGATCAAAAAGGGTTGGTGGGTTACGTGAATTAAGGAAGCTTGTTTCAGACAAAACATGTTAATCTTCATCACTAGCATTAATGGCCTAATGTGGGGGAAAGAGGCACATTGTCTTTTTCCTTCTGGCATTTAACTTTATCCCAAAGGTTTGGCTAATATTATGATAAACCATGTTGACATTAATCTTTTCCTGGATATATAACCTATATTTTGAATATGCATAATTGTTTATGTATATTACATGCATGTTTCTTCCAATTAAAAGTATACGGCTTGGGGCACCTGGCTGGCTCAGTGGGTTAAGCCGCTGCCCTTGGCTCGGGTCATGATCTCAGGGTCCTGGGATCGAGGCCCACATCAGGCTGTCTGCTCGGTGGCGAGCCTGCTTCCCCCTCTCTCTCTCTGCCTATCTGCCTATGTGTGATCTCTCTCTCTGTCAAATAAATAAATAAATAAAATCTTAAAAAAAAAAAAAGAAAAAGTATACGGCTTATCAATGACGGTACAAACAGTGAGCATACAGCGAACACGGGTGACATGCCAGGCATCCTACTATGTACCTGACATTATCATTTTGTTTAATTCCTTTTTCAAAAATAAACCTAGAAGCAGAGACTATTATATCTTCCAAATTGCAGAAGAGAAACCCAAATGGATAATTAGCTCTTGGTCACACATTACTCAGTGATGGACATGAAACTAGGATACAAATTTAAGTCCCTCTGAGAAGACTCCTGCTTACCCCCTGCTTTATTGCAGCACATAAATGGAACATATTTTGGAGACAGTTAGCTAATCACATATTTGCCTTTATTTTTATACTTCCTCTTCATCTTATCAACATCTTGAAGGTAAATGAATATTTAGAAAATTCTGTCTCTGATTCATCACAAAACCAGCGTCCAGCAGAGTGACTTATATGTAACAGCCAGTTGAGAGCTCTGGAATGACTGAATGAAATGCGAAATTATTATACTTATTAGCAGTTCTTTTTCATCCATTTTTCCAATACCTATATACCATCTTAGTGGGTTCTCTTTTTACCATAACACTTCAAAAGTCACAAACATTTCTCACATCATGTTCAACTCCACCACTCTGAATTTTTGTTATAAAATATCATCCATCACAAACGGCTAGTAGTAGTTTTAGAATGCTGCAAATAATTGCATAAGTCATTTTAATGTAAATGTGTTACTATTAGAACTATGTGTGTACAATTTACTGAAACATTCTGGAGCAGGAATGATGATTTGAAAATGCATTATTAATTGCTTATGATTATGCATTTAATTTCCTTTACTAAATTAAGATCAATAGCAACCTCCTGATTTTTATAACACTTATAATTATCCATCCAAAAAAAAGGCTCAAGTTTCAAAAATATATGAGAATTACACATCCTTTTCCCAAAAGCAGGTTACCCAAAGAAGACACAAATTGTAACCTAAATATGCTTGTTCTTAACAGCAAGACCCAGACGCTAAACGGATGCTAGTACCAGAATAAGATGCCAGGACAGTCAAAGAAAAAATTCACCTCATCTGTAGTATTTCCCCAGGAAAAGGCACCAGAACACAGCACTGAGCTGGTATGCAGAGGAAGTGGCTTCTTATTTCAGATTTTCAAAAACAGCATATCTAACTTCCATTTCTTACTATGTCCCTTGGGTTGTGTCAAAATACAATATTTTGTACTCTTGGGAATAAAAAGCACTAAGTAGGGGCGCCTGGGTGGCTCAGTGGGTTAAATCCTCTGCCTTCAGCTCAGGTCATGATCCCAGGGTCCTGGGATCAAGCCCCACATCCGGCTCTCCGCTTGGTGGGGAGTCTGCTTCCCCCTCTCTCTCTCTGCCTGCCTCTCTGCCTACTTGTGATCTCTCTCTCTGTCAAATAAATAATAAAATCTTAAAAAAAAAAAAAAGCACTAAGTAGGTGTGGAAAGCATAATTATTAATGATAATATTCCAGTCGGTTTTATCTTCTTTGCTGGTTAAATAATAGAGATTGTGAGCCCACTATTCCTGCTCTGGGGTCATAAAGAGCCCATGAGATTTTCTATACACATACTATTTTTTTCCCAAGCAAAACAAAATCAAATTTAATGGTCTTAAATGCAGAAGGTAAAAACAAACAAGGAAAAAAAAAACTACAAAAAAGCAAAAGAAAATTAACAGAGCAACCCCAAATGTCAAGTCAGTTATGAAGAGAACCCAGAGGGTTAATCTTTAAAACTACAGATCAAAGGATTTGTTTTTGTTGTTGTTAATACATAACTGGCAAGAAGTAAATACTTTTTGTTGAATTTTCATACAGAAGTAAAGGTGCAAAACAAAATCCAACAGGAAAATCTAAATAGAAAAAAAAGTCTAACACTTACAAGAAGGGATGCAAGAAACACAATGCTCAAATTTAGGGGTTTATTATTAAAATACAGAGCTATTGGGGTGCCTGGATGGCTCAGTCGGTTGACTGCCTTTGGCTCAGGTCATGATCTCAGGGTCCTGGGATTGAGCCCCACATCAGACTCCCTGTTCAGCGGGGAACCTGCTTCTCCCTCTGCCACTCCCCCTGCTTGTGCTCTCTCTGACAAATAAATAAATAAAATCTTAAAAAAACATAAACAAAATATAGAGCTATCTCATGCATTAGAGTTATGTCAAATGCTCTTGGAAACTAGAAAAATGGGAACAACTGTGCCTGATGGGTAGGGCACTGTGCATGCAATGTGTAAATAAAAATTTGGAATGTCAGAGTAGCAACACATCTTTAGGCATGCCTGGAGCTTAGGTCCAACTCTGGAATATACTGGAGTTCCTCTGAAACTCTTTGGACAGTCCCCACTGGCATCTTTGGGGACATATCATTCGATATTTTCTCTGCTGGTGGATTTCATTATTTTAAGGATAACCACTAAATTGCCAAAGAAGAAAAGAATAAATTCTAGAGATTAAACCAAAACAGAATGAAATAGAATACAAACACAAAAGAGATCTTTATTATAACTGTCACTAAAAAGATTAAAAATGAGAAATATTTTTGGATTATCATTAAGCCAGTATTGTAACATACTGGACTCAGAGACTTTAATTTACTCACGTCATAAAAATTATCTTAGCCATTTGGAATTTTATGTGCCTTACCTTTAGTTTTAGGGACTGTGGGATGACAGTCCCATACTGTAGAAAATCACTTGCAGTGCTTTGGATAAAAAGTTCACTGTTAGATAGTGTACTGTCCAACTAGACCTGTTTATGCCCATTTGCAAAGTACTTGCTTTATTTAATTCCTGGAATTCCAAATAAATATGCTTAAGACACGACTTCTCTGAAAAATTCACCTGCATTGGGGGCCTGGGTGGCTCAGCTGGTTAGGCGACTGCCTTTGGCTCAGGTCATGATCCCAGGGTCCTGGGATCCAGTCCCTCATCAGGCTCCCTGCTCAGCAGGGAGTCTGCTTCTCTCTCTGCCCCTCCCCCTTCCCGTTTCCTCTCTCTCTCTCTCTCTCTCTCATTCTCTCTCTCTCAAATAAATAAAATCTTTAAAAAATTCATCTACATGAATAAACTTTGTGCCAGATACTATGGTGGACAAGAAAATAATTAGATCATAATAAAGAAATAAAAACACAATGGGGAGTTCTACAACAATGTCAATGTACTTAATGACACTGAAATGTACACTTAAAAATGGTTAAAATTGCAAAATTTATGTACATTTTTCTGTATATTTTACCATGATTTTAAAAAAAATGTCTTGAGAGAATTATTCATGTCAGAGTACTAGTACTTCAAGCAGACTATGGTGGGCTAGTAACAGAGGCAGGCCCATTCATATTTGGGCATGAAATGTGTTGAGGACCCCGCTTTTAACTTTCTAAAAATGTGTACTGGATTTTAGGTTCATAAGAAACTTGCTTTAATTCAAAGGATAGAGAAATGTAATATGGATGAGAATTAGACATTCTTTTTTATCTGGGACCCAAAGGGTCATATCCAAAAGGCCCACTACCAAATAATTTAAAATGCTAAAGTAACATGAAGTGATACTTAAAAAATAGGATTTTGATGATTCAGAAAAGTCACTAAGGACTGTGTTGATACTAAATTTTATTGTGATAAAGAATAATTTTTCTAACAGCAGAAAAATAGTCCTGGTTATTTATATGCTGAATAAATAAGTATTTTCTGTGGATAAACAACTCAACATAGAAAGAGGGGAATCTGCTCTTTATGTTTGGTTTTATACATTGCCACTTGTGGCAAAGACTGCTAACTACCAAACCGATACCCCTTCTCTCCTTTTTCCTTAGTATGGAACACTGCTTTTTTTGGGAGAGAAGGCAGTATATCCAGCTGATAAACTATATATTTTCCAAGTGACTACATTCTGGTTAATAAGATATGGGTGGAAGTTTTTAGATGGGACTTCTGGGAGAAACTCCTTAAAAAAGAAGACTGACACCTTAAAAAAGAGGGATGTGACCTTTTCCCCTTATCCTTCATCCTCCTTGGGACTTCAGTGAGATGAATGGAGATCTGGCAGCTGTGATGTTGTCATATGTGGATGGTCGACCTCGAACATTCTCATCCAGCAGATAAAGAATCAACTAATTTTTTAAGACCACTATCTCTGGGGCTTTCTAAGTAGCAGCTGTATGCAATTTCTTTTATTATTTCTTTTTTTATTTAAGATTTTCATGTATTTATTTGTCAGAAAGAAAAAAGAGCACAAGTAGGGGAGCAGCAGAGGGAGAGGGAGAAGCAGGCTTCCCACTGAGCAGGGAGCCCGATGCAGGACTCGATCCCACGACCCTGAGATCATGACCTGAGCCCAAGGCAGACCTTAACCCCCTGAACCACCCAGGCACCCCTACAATGTCTAACTAATCTATCACTTAATAGGAATACAATGGATAGGACGTCCACTGAAAGAGGAGGACCCTTTTCAAATTTCAACCACAATGTCTTGTAGGATTTTTAACCTCACTGCATGATATGTATACATTTTATTCCAGGAGAAATCAAAGGAGAAAGAGTAGTTCCTTTTATGACATTTCTGAGTTGAGTGTGTTGAAAGTCACTGCAGCATCCCTGCAGGGCGCCATTGTAAACACAGATGCTTATCCAGGAGAGAGCTGGTTTTCCACGTAAGCTGCAACGAGGTGAGGCACAAAGGAAGCGTGTGGCCCACACAGCAAAAGCAGCAGGAATCAAAGTTGCTGGCTTTGTAAATCCTGAGATCTGAATGGCATATACGCTAGGCTCTCAGAGGTCTAGTATAATAAAATCCCTATTTTAATTACTGCAGCATACTCAAAGTGCTGTCATTAAGGTGGTGTCAGCAATTACTTTTTTACAACCTTATTTTCCAGAGAATAATAAAAATGTGTTTGGGACCGATACCTTGGCCTGAAAGGTGGCACTCAACTCTCCACCTACATGCCTTTCCTGGCTTCTAACAGACTGGAAGAGAGTCAGAGTTGTGCTCCCTTGGAATTGTAGAAGAGAAAATTCTAAACGAAGAGACATCCAAATTATTTTGCCTTTGACTGTCTGAAATTCAGGTCTGTGAACTGTCAGGGATGATCACTGCTGTCATGTTTCAGGATGAGAATGGTGGTTTCTACGGTAACAAAGGCTCAAAATGATTAGTGCTTAAAAATTAAAATCACCTCTCTGAACTGTACTTTAAAGAGGGAAACTAGAGTCACAATACAGAAGTGTTAATTTTCTTGGCACATAGATGGAATGATCTGCAAGGAACAAAATAAGCAAGAGATTTAAAGAGATCAACCCAGATGACTGTGAGAATATGATTTTATTTCAGATATGGAACTCTCCAACGACAGATGAACATAAACACCTAAGTTTGAGCCTAGTGAAAAGAAAGCTGTAAAAACAGAGCACAAAAGGCAATATTAGAAGAGTCATTATGAGAAAGAATTATCATTGAAAGAAGAGTAAAATCTCTTAGTAAGATTGATACTGTATTAAAGGCTGCAGATGATTTCAAGCTTCAGTTATAATAACATAATTAATATAATAACCAACATTTATTGAGCATTAATTAAGGACAGGCCTCTTGGAAACACTTAAACATGTATGAACTCATTTGACATTAATGGCAATCCTACGAGGTACGTAATTTTGTTATTCCCACTTCACAGATGTGCAAACTGATGGAAAGAAGCGTGATGGGCCAGAAGAGGCAGATCCTCCTGCGTTCTTCTTGGGACTATTTACAGGAGCACGATTTGCCCTGCGTGGTGTGCATATCTATTGAGTAGTCAGCTTTACAATAACGGACTTGCATGGCTTTATGAAAGAAGGTTAAGCAGCTTTTAAGATACTCATACAGAAATTAAAATTTTATGTTGGTAATGATGAACTGATAATAGGAATTTTCCAAGGCAAAGTAAAAAGACTGGGAAGGACACCAAACTCTGAAGTAAAGAAAAGCTATGGAAACAAAGTCCCCAAAAGGGACCATGGAGGCAATAATAAAAATCTCCAGTGGCCCAGCAGCAGGGTGACAGGACCGCCTGGCAGGCTAACAAGGCCGGGGTCCAGACATGAATTTCTGACTCACTCCATAGCACCTGGAGTCATTCTAAGACTCCTTTATGAAAAAAGGGAAAGCCTGATCACACTTGATAGAAAGATAAAAAGTTTAAGTGGCAGCAGGAGAAAAAGGGGTGGGGGGAAGCAACAGAGGTGACAGGAGTGGAGAAAACCTAAGAACAAAGGTGGTGGGAAGGGTGAAAGGAAGGGTCAGGGGAAGGAAACCATCTAGAAGGTGTCTGAGAAAATGGGTCAAGCAAGGAAGGCAGAAGAAAGAGATGGCCATCGACCCTAAGTGGTGGGACTTCCAGATACAAAAGCTGCCATTACTAAGGCAAATGTTTTCATAATCCTGTTTCTTATCAATTTCAGCTTGAATGCCTCCTCCGGGGAATATGCTTTCAGGACTGAACAGTAAGTACGGGCTTCCCGCTCCACTCCGTGCTTACCAGTAAGCAAAGATGGCCCGTAGGACATGACACGGTTAAATGAGAAGAGGAATCTTGAGACAGACATACGACATACAACATGCAGGAAAGGGACAGAGAAAGTGAACATGTATTTTAAGTATTGGAATTGATACTTATCTGCTGCTAAAAATCCGACGGGGGGAAGAAAAGCTATCTGAAGAATGTAAAGAGATCTGGGAAAGAGGTTTGTTAGGGAGATATACTGGGGTCATAAAGATGCATTGAAATTAGATGAGATTCACTATGGCATTTTGGGGGAAAGAAGTCTTCAGATTGAATACACATCTGTACTTGTTTTGCCATTTGATTGCTTTGCAAGTCTTTTTGTTGATGTTAATACACATCCCAGTATTCGTGGAGCCTTGCCAAGTGCCAACTAGTCCTCAGAAATTTGCAGGTATGGCTGCAAAGCAGCAAGGAAGACTAATCTTTGAAAAGTTGACCACGATCATGCATGCATCTCCATCAGTTAAATAAAGCACAGAACTAAACAATGGTCAGTTTCCTTCCCCTGGGTACTGGAAGATTCCTAAGTCATTACCCTAAGCTGCACAAGGTGCTTGCCTGCTTAGGCTGCAGTTCACCGTGACTGACTGCTTTTTCCCCCCGTAGGTTCTGCAAATCGTCCTCTATTTCACCTTTAGCCATTCCCAGGATACTCTCTGCCTGTTTCTTTTACACACTCTCACCTCATAAAATCACCTCATTACTCCTTATCTCTCTAGTCTTTCCAGCATAATTTCTATCTCCCTCTTCCTCTCCCTTCAACCTAGTATCCCTTCTGAGATTATCTTTAAAAGCTAACAGTATTGCCCCAACTCTTTGTTCTGTCTTGGACCTGTTTCTTTACTCTTTTATCCTTCCTTTCACAAATATTTAATCATCACCCACCACGTGTCAGATGCCCCCTTTAGAAAATTCAGGACACCACAATGAACAAGGCAGACTGATTTTATGTTCCCATGATGTTTAAATTCTCTCTGAGGAGGCAGACAACAAACAGGTGATTATTTCATAAAGTTGCGATGGTGTCCTACAAAAGAGAGGGGCAGAGTGCAAAGACAGCACCTAGCAATGGGAGCTGACCAGCTTTAGGAAGGAGAAGGGAAGCGTTTTTGGGGAAATCCACCTCTGGTGCGCAGGGCCCCCTGACTGCAAAGTCTCATGGCAGAGACAAAAGAGGTGTTTGAGCACTAGAAAGAGGTAGAGAGACAATGAGAGGGAGAAGATCAAGAAAAGCAGGGGTCAGAACCTGAGAGCCGTGCAAGTTCAAGATTGGATTTTTTTTTTTTTTTTATTCCAAGAGCGAGGTGAGGCCACTGAATGATTTTGAGCAGGAATAAAAGGAAAGGTCCATCGTATGTGTTGAGAAAGATCATTCCTATGACATGAAGAAGATGAATCAGAATTAGGAAGGGGGGACATAGGGAGACCACTAGGAGGCTATGGCGGCAAGTCCAGGGGAGATATAAGGGTGTTAGTGGTGAGAATGAATGGGAATGGGTGGGAGTAAGTTATATTAATTACGGGAATAAATATAACAGATAGATACCTTTGATGTTTCTTCTTTTGCAATAATATGAAGGTGTTAAATTATCAAGATGAAAGCTTTCTTTCCCACATTGCCTTCTCCACTCCTGCTAGAAACCCATCCTGCCCCATTTCTCCTTTATTTATTCAGTGTTCTTCTCTCCTTTATTTCATTCAGAAGTTCCTTGCAAACTTTGATCCTTGATCAAAAGAGCCTTAGGTATTTAGTCACAAACTGACATGATTAGCAAGTCGGTTATGTCCTCGTGACTACAAACACTCACTCCACAATTTGCTTGGGTCTTGATACATTTATGGGCTAAAGGACTCATGATATTGAAGTCATCGAAGAAACACATCATCTACTTGTAACACCCAACGAAAGGAAAATTAAGATTAGTAAACAGATAATAATAATCATTATTAACATCTATTGAGTACTTAGAAATATGTCAGGTGTTCTAGGCTGATTATCTAATTTAAACCTCACAGAAATCCTACGAGGTGGGTCATGTAATTTATCTCCATTGTAGATACTGAGGCTCAGAAAAGCAAAGTAATTTGCACAAAGAAACAGTGGATGCTGGAGCCAGCAGTCTGACTCTACCACTAATTCACCTAGCTACTAAGGTACTACATAAGAAGAGGCTTGATCTTCTAAACGAATCATAGCTTCCAAGTCCCATACACCAGTTAAGGGTATTACTGAGATTTTCCACAGTCTCAGTGGAACCCCTATTTGTCAAACGGACTGTTGGCATTATCATAACTCAACTACTTCTCTGTATTGGTTCTCTTCCTGGGTCAGGGGTCATTGAATAGTCACTAATTTCCACTTCTGGTCTATAAACCCAGACCCATCACTTTCTAGAACTGAGGCAAGAGAGATTTACAGAACAGTATTGGATTGACTTTGTTCTTCAAGGAAAAACCAGCATCAAGCCAATCTTACTCCAAGTCAGCTAAGTCTCAGTGCGCAGAAACTAGCCTCTCTCTGTTATTGGAGCCCTATCTTCTTCACACATGAATTCTTGTAACTGACTCTTTCCTGAGCCTCTATCCTAAGAAAGCTCAGCATTTCTGGGACTGAGATCCTATCTTTTCCTGCTCTCCTCTACAGTCCCAAATCCTGGCACATTACCTAGGTTCTTCTAACAGATGCCCTGGATGTGAATTGAGTAGATCCTCAAACATGGCTATACCAAGAAAGCCGGTGCACGGGCACGGTCTGGCAGTCTGATGATCTTGTTACGATGTCACTCATATTGGACCCAGAGATGATTATGTTTGTTGCCCTAATCTCTGATGTGTGTTCTGCTTGCCCTTCCTATCCCTACCACCACCCTATAATAGGAAAGACCTAATCCCAGGCCATTTTTTCTCATTTTGCTTTTGTCATCTGAGTTTAACTGGGTCATCCATAGCCCTGTCAGTGCCTGTGAAATAGAAGGGATACAAATGACCGTGTCAGGATCCATGTAATGTTCCTGACTTCAACAACAAAGGGATGTCAGGATTGTAGTCACCCAGCTTCCCTCCCAGAACCTGAACTGTGGCCAGCAAAAATTTCTGGCTCCTGGCCCAGAACAGAAAAGGTTGAAACTTGAATTCTAATGCCAACTGTGCTTTTAACTCATTAAAGATGTCAGAAAAATCACTTAGTCTTGTGTTGATTCATCCCATTAGAAGAATATAGGGCCAAAATATGGGGAGGTAAATGAGGACTCTATTTTCACCACCAAAGTTATACCTATAAGACCCATACCTACAAGACCACTAATGTGCCAGACATTGTGCTAAATGCTTTGGGTAATTATCTCATTTAATTCTCACAACAATACAATGACTAGCTTTTATAATCACCTTGATGTGACATGAGAAAAACTAAACATGGAGAGCTGAACTAACTTGCCTGAGATCAAGAACTGGGACATGAAGAACTCAGGAGCCAGCCAGAGCCATCATTCCCAAACTGGTATAAGGGCTCATATGTTCTCTTAGCACAGCCAGACGCACTAAAGACACAGATATGGACACATGTGTTTTAAATGTACGTAAATTTAAATTCCACAGCTAGAAATGTAAAGAAATTTGTTTGTTAAAAAAGTCCAAAGTTGGGGGTGCCTGGGTGGCTCAGTGGGTTATGCCTCTGCCTTCAGCTCAGGTCATGATCTCAGGGTCCTGGGATCGAGTCCCACATTGGGCTCTCTGCTAGAGGGGAGCATGCTTCCCCCTCTCAATCTGCCTGCCTCTCTGCCTACTTGAGATCTCTGTCAAAAAAATAAATAAAATCTCAGGTCGCCTGGGTGGCTCAGTTGGTTGGGCCGCTGCCTTCGGCTCAGGTCATAATCCCAGGGTCCTGGGATCGAGTCCCATATCAGCCTCCTTGCTCAGTGGGGAAACTGCTTCTCTCTCTGCCTCTGCCTGCCACTTTGCCTGCTTGTGCTCTCTCTCTCTCTCTCTCTCTGACAAATAAATAAATAAAATCTTTAAAAATAAATAAATAAATAAATAAATAAATAAAATCTTTAAAAAAAAAAAAAAAAGTCCAAACTTGACCAAGGCATCTCGAATCTGTAAGAAGAAGGTTGGGTGATGAAAAATGATGCTCAGAAGGACAGCCTCCCCTCTCTTGTTAAACTGTTCACAGTTTTCTTTCTTTAAAGAAGATGAAACATCTATTCCTCTAGTAGGAATAAAAGAGGATTATTCTGAATCAATTAATTCTCTTAGGTGCTTTTTGTGTAGTATATCTATCAATAATGAAAATGTGACAAGACTCTTTACTTAAGAAGTACTTAAAAATCCTTTATTTCACAGGAGTGTCTCCAGAGCCTGTCCGTAAAAAGAGTTCTCTGATTATGTTACTCATTTTCTTTATTCCTTTCGACTTTCTGTCTTAAAAAATAAAATTTGCAAAACAAATATAACAACTACAAAAAAATTTAGCAAATTCACAGGAAAATGTGAGAAGAAAGTAAAATCAATCACATAAGAAATTTAACCATGAATAAAATGCCAAAGATATGATTGTCATACTAACATAGTGAAGGGCTAGACCACCACTGTCCAGTAGAAATGTGAGCCACATGTGTAATTTTAAATATTCTGTAGTCCTATTTATAAAAATTTATAAGCGAGTGAAACTAATTTTAATAACACTTAATTTAATCCAATAACAAAAAGTTATTTCAACATGTAATCAGTCTAAAAGTTGTTTTGATGAGGTATTTTGTATCTTAATAGAGATTATTAAAATTATATATATATTATATCATATATCTGCCATATATGATATGATATATATATGCTAAGACTTGGAATCTAGTAAGTATTTTTCACTTATAGCACATCTCAATTTGGACTAACCACATTTCGGGTACTATTATAGCCCCATGTGGTTAGTGGCTATGGTATCAGATAGCAAAAAGCTCGACTATCACAAAGCTGAAGATTCTTCCAGTTTCTAAAACATCACGGCTCCCTGTCTTCAGAGAATAGCTAGCTCCTGCCTCATCCTCTTCCTTCCTGGCACTTTTCCCTTTCATCACTTTCCATCCTCTCTATCAATTCTTTACTAAACTCACACTAGAAAAAACAATTTTCTGTCAACAGACCACAACACAGTAGGAACTATATACCATGGCACCCTTTCTCCTCTGCTTCATACAGTACCTAGGTTATTTCCTTGATCTTGAATTATTTTATTTTCAGATATCTTGCCTCTGATTTATAAGGGCTGCCAGTTTTTTACAGGTTTACTACTGAAAACTCCAGAGTTTCTTCTATAAGAGGGTCTGATATTAATTGTGTCCATTTGCATTTTTTTTCTCTGGAAGCCCCCTCAAGTCATCTTTTCTTTCAAAGAAGTTGGGGTGTTTCTTACAAATGAACTGTTAATGGAACAGCTTCTGTGGGGCACCTGCATGGCTCAGTTGGTTAAGCTCCTGACTTTGGCTCAGGTCCTGGGATTGGGCCCCACGTCAGGCTTCCTGCTCTGCTTCTCTCTCTCTCTCTATCCCTCCCCTTGCTCCTTCTCTCTTGCTTACTCTTTCTCAAATAAATAAATACAATTAAAAAAAAAAAAGAAATAGTTTTTGAGGAAAACCTGCAGTGCGGCGGGGGGTGGGGGTCGGGGGGTGAGAGAACAACAGGAAGAGACAGTGAGCAGAGTCGGAGTGAAAAACAGACACCAGACAGACGCGTTTGCTTGTAATCATCAAGGCACTGATATGAAGTTGCCTAAAAGGAGCTATGCTGCCCAGAGGGGGTCCCGACCAAACCACCAACCCTCTGCAAGGAGAATCTATTATTATGGGAAGATGATTAGAAAGTCAAGAAAAAAAACAACTGTAGCATATCCCAGATCAGACTGAAGAAAGGTTAACTGCAAACGAGGCGCTAAACAGATTTACACTATTTGGATAAAACGGACCTGTGGTCATGTCTGGTGTTTCACGCCATATACATCTGACCCAGAAAAATACAAAAACATTACATTAGAAGTGCGAGATGGCATGGGAAATGGAAAACAGTAACACTGGGAGAAACGGCTGCTTTCCCCCAGATGATAACAGGAGGAGACTGTAAGCTGAGAGCCGAAAAGGGCAAGGGAACCATGACAAGGTGATAAAAAAAAAAGAAGAGAATGTCAGCCCGGTTTATGATCTATATTTTGACAATTAAAAATAATAGTTCATTCAAGGCAGTTAAGGACTAGCAGAAGTAGGCGGTGAGACAGTCAACTCAAGAATTAAATTCAGATTGAGAAAAGAGCAGTATACACCTCTCTCTGAACGGAACACTTAATGTCCAGGTGACAAAGAACCTGTGCAGCATACAGCCTTCCCCAATTAGACTTTGCAAATAAACAGGCCAGTAAGAGAGGTCTACTTCTCCAGGCAAATAAGCAGCTCTTGAAAGCATACTGTACGAAAAAGAGGAAGGAGCAAGAGAGCTGGTCTGAAGCCAGGTCGCAGGGACTGCATTTACCCACCTAATATGCACCCTTGGACTCAGTATCATGCCTGGCACAAAGCAGGTGTTCATTAAATATCTGTCCGGAATATTTTGGGGGCAATGGCCACAGCTGCAAGCTACTACCAGGTATATTTCTGTCCCCAAATATGCTGGGGTAGAAAAAAAGGTTGAGAACCACTGGCTTAGTGTCAACTTCCCCAAAGGTGGAAGGGTGAAGACTTAGTAGCGACAGGGGTCCTGCTATTATGGGAGCTGGAGGAGAGACCAAAAAAACAAAAAACAAACAACAAAACCCTTTATCAGAGTAGAGGTCATGAGGAAGAATGCCATCCAAAGCTGAGGTATGGCTGATACAACCAGATGTGTGGGTCAGGAGCCAGGGATCCAGGAGAAGACAGTATCTCGGCCTCTGAGGAACATGGCCATGCTCTCCATGGGTAAAGGGGAGTAAATGATACCCATAATATGCCCTTTTTATTTTATGTAAATCAGGCATTTGACCTTTACCAGGACTTAGACGGATCGTGTCCTAGAGTATCTAGGCTGTTGTGCAAGCTCCCCCCACCCCAAAGCACGGGATAACACGGAGGGGAAAGAAAGCGAACACTCAGTGACAAAACCAGACAAAGTAAATGGTGGAAAAATCAATGTGTTAACAAATGAATCTATCTTCTATTCAAAATTATCAGTTCCCAGTGATTACCACAAGAGCCACGGGTATGGGAAGACTGAATCACTGTGGAGGGCCTCTTCTCCTTTATATGTTTAAGTGGAAAGAGGCAAATTCTCATTACCAGGAATTTCCAGGAAAAAAAATATAGACACTATAGCTGTGTAGAATTTCTTGCCCTTACCTATTATAAAAGTGATTTCCTTCTCAGGTGCCTTTAGTGCTTTTCCGTTGCTTTCTATGTCATAATTAAAATATTATCTTCATTTCATACTCATGCTCCCTAGAGACCCACCTAGCTCCCATTCTTTCAGGCGCGGCAGTGGAAAGTTACCGAAGTAAGCAGCATAGTAAAGTAATATATGAACAAATGCACAGAGACATTAAAAACGAAATAGATTTGGGCGCCTGGGTGGCTCAGTTGGTTAAGCGACTGCCTTCAGCTCAGGTCATGATCCTGGAGTCCCGGGATCGAGTCCCACATCGGGCTCCCAGCTCCACGGGGAGTCTGCTTCTCCCTCTGACCTTCTCCTCGCTCATGCTCTCTCTCACTGTCTCTCTCTTCTCTCAAATAAATAAATAAAAAAAAAATGTTTAAAAAAAAAAAACGAAATAGATTAAATACTGCTTACTTCCATTCTTACCTCATGTCCCTCTTTCCCCTTCATTTCTCACCAATGTATTTATCAAGATGGTCCTCTATTTCTGGAAAAAAGAAATGGTCCATTCCTACTATAAGAATAGCCTTCCCTTTCCTCTCCAGTCCTTCTCCAGTCATTTAATTCTTTCTGCAATACGTAGCTAAACCCTTCTTGGGGACTGGTGCCCAAAAGATAACAAAGAACGTGGGGCCCCAGACATCTGCCCCGGACAGAACTGCTTTGTTGAATTTCTGGTTCTTGTGATGCTTCTCTGCAGATTCCTTCTCTGCAGATTCCTGTGGTCGTATCTGTCTTCCGGGTTTAGGGTCCTCTTTTATGTTCTGACCTCCAAGACTGGTCTGGATGAGAGTCCCTGATTGTGAATCAGTCTGCCCTGGATTGTTAAACTCACTGCAGACTGCCACACTGACCCTTCCTCACAGCCCCTTCCCCTCCAGGGGAGACTAACCCCATGCTCTCCCCCAACCTGACCCTATGCATCTCCTGTTTTTGCCTTAGCATTTCCTTCCATGTAGACAACTCAGTACCACCCAGACGCTGATACTACTGAAAGGTAATTTCCCCTCATCCTTGAGTAACACATCCATCATAATTTAGTTTCATACACAGGAATCCTACCCAATTAGATTATAAACAGTTCTCTTAGTGCTGCTGACAATTACTAAATTCATAGTACTGTACGGCTATATATCACCAGCAGGAGATTAATGAATGGGGCTTCCAGTTCTAACAGAGTCATTTTGGTCCCATAAAAGGCAAAAGTAGGAAGCACTGCATCGCAGGGACCACTTGAATGTCAGGGACAAAGCATTCCACGCACCACCTGACAGTTGCATCTGAAAGGATCACTCCATCACATGAGGTTCCTAGATAGTGAGGAACACTGAAAGTTTCTATTGCTCCCAGGTGGCCAAGCTACCAAATTACTTCTACAGGAAATCTGACCAGAACATATATAAGCTAGTCTATAAGAAGGATCGCAAAGTTACAGAATCAGCATTCAGGAATAGTCCACAAAACCCAGCAGAAAATATACAACTGACTTCCAGACGATTTATATAGAGAACAGAAAGACCCCATTGGTTTGGCCAAGACCGGCAACAAATCAAAGCTGAGGAAAGGCAAGTTATGGGGAGCAAATGATCCAATTAGGAATCATACAGAGGGAAGGTGAAGGAAAAACAGGCTGATCAATAAACGCATTCATCTGATGTTTATTTTGAGCCCAGTTAGGTCCCAGATATTCACTAGGAATTACAGAGATAAAAATGAACAAGATGGTATTTTTCTCCTTAAGAAGCTCACGCTCCAGCGCTTGAGACAAACACATAAACAAAGCATTGTAATGGATGGGGGAGGGGTGCTGTCGCGTGATTATGCCAAGTCCTTACAGAGCAGAGAGAAGGGACTTCCCGCACGGAGCAAGTGGAAGAAACCTTTGAGCGTATCTTAAAAAGGAGTAAGACTTGACATGCGGAAGCACGGGGACATTTCAAGGTGTAAGCAAAGTTGAAAACACCAAAGGAAGGAGGTACAGATGAGTGCGCTGGAAAGGGCCGGTTGGGCGTGGAACACAGAGGTGTCCTAAAAGCCTAGGAGGAGAGATGGTCAGTGATCCCAGTGTGGGCAGCAGCGCTGAGCCACCGTGATACTGGGCTCTGTGGGCCAACCACACCCAGAGACAAGTAGGACTTTGCTGCTGTAGAGTGAACTGAATGCTGAAATTTGAAGAAGCATGCATTTATTCACTTGAAGTGAGTTCTCAAATGTATGAACTTAGACTAGTTCACAAAATAACCATCATACAAAAGACCAGTGCAGCCAGAAGAAAAGACAAGTCCCGTCACATGTCCCAAATTGACAACAAAGATAAAAGGGACAGAAACACCAGCAATCTTCTTGCTTGAAAAGTAAATAATGCTATTGAGGGTAGAGCTCAGAAGAGAAAGGGATCTCTGTAAAAAGAGCTAGAGGCAAATTTAGAAATGGACAAACATCCCCACAGTGGATCCATCACTTTGATGGATACATTGGGTATTTTGTAACTTTGCCACTCAAAGGATGGTTCTTGGACCAACAGCATCAGCATCCCCTGGAAGCGTGGTCAGGGATGCGCACTCCTGGGCTGCACCCCAGATCTGTAGAATCAGAATCTGGAGTTTCTTAAGATTCCCTATATGAATCAGGTGTTCACTGACGTTTGAGAAGCACTGCTCTGTAGAACTGGGGAAACTGTCCATGCTGCAAAGAGGGCAGGGAAGCTACTGCTAAGGCCATCAGGAGAAACACGCCCTTCTCCACCTTCTGCCCTCAGCACCATCTTGTGGTTCTCTCCGTTTGAAATCCTGCAGGTCTGTCAGCCGTCTCCCTGGAATGCCTCAGAATACCAACATCACCTCTATGCCTACACCACTGATGCTGAGCTTAATTAGGTACTAAAAGAAAAAGAATATGATTAGCTCCTTAAGGTAATATCTCACTAAGGTGTAAAAGGCTGATTGGATTAACATCCTCAGCAAGCATTGATATTTGAGGGTATTTGTTAATCCAAATGGATTTGTAATTGGTAGTCTACGGGAAAGACTTACTCTTGAGCTAGGAAGACTTCCAGGTAGGTATCGTTCCAGCCTCCTGCAGACTACTGCTAGCACAACGATAAGTTACTAGAATCCACTTAGGGGCCAAATAGTGTTACAGTAAATTAAACTGTGCTCATCTGAGTTATGGAAATGATGATGTTGACAGGCTAAGCAGACGAGCTAACATTGTTTGAGCCTGAGTGTCAGCAGAGGAAATCCGCTCCTCTGTGTATCTCCATGTTGTAAGGCAAGAATAGGAAGCGGCCCCATCAATGCTCAGAGCCAGGCAGCCACAATCTAGGGTGTCAGCTGTTTCCATGAACTGCCCAAGAAAGCCAAGCATCTGGATGCTATAGTCCACTCAGCAAGGGGAGGAAGCCACAGGTCCTGCGGACAAGTGAGCTTAGGTATAACCTCACCCCTGCGAGAAGAAGGCAGCCCCTCCCACTCTGTCCTAGCGGGCTTATTGTCCAGTCAGCCCAGACTCAACTGGGTCTACCCAGGTCTCTCACTTCCTGTTCAGCTCAAAATGGATAGCTGCTTCTGAATAACAACTTCAAATAAGTCTATTAAATCAAATCCGAGTGCCCAGATACCTACAGATGGTAAAGGGATGACAATCCTAAAATCGTTCTTTTTTTTATTTTTTTTATTTTCAGCATAACAGTATTCATTGTTTTTGCACCACACCCAGTGCTCCATACAATCCGTGCCCTCTCTAATACCCACCACCTGGTTCCCCCACTAAAATCAGTTTTAAATGATACATACTAGCCGCAATAGAGGTTCATAGAATAAGCAAACGACGTGTGAAATAGGGGTTAAGTCACCTAACTAGAGATATCAAAGAGAATTTAAAATAAACTCTTTACCTGTGATCATTAAAAGAGCATAGGCAATGAGCTTGTAATTCATCTAAAGTAATCGGAAGATTGATTTAAACCAATAAAGAATAAAATATTCTAAGGTTGCTATAACTTTATTCTCTTTCATCTTCAGATATTTATGACAGTAGTCTGCTTTTGGGGGGATAGCATTAATTTAAAAAAGATTTTAAGTTAAAATAGAAATGCTATCTAGGTGAGAAATTGAGAAAGAATTATAGATACAGCTTGTGGAACCCTCCAGAATTCTTGTTATTCGATTTTAAGGGAGGCACATTGGACTGGTTGCCCCCTAACAGTGCTACTCGTTCTATCATGGAACGGTTTTGCCTCTATCAGCTCTACCAGTAATGGAGACCAAAAGGAGAACTGGAAAATGAAAGATTAAGAAAACTAATGCACATAGAGGAACAAGGTAAGAAAGGAACTAGTTGAGATGTGACTATCTATGGATGTGCAGAAATAGGAACAGAAAAAGTAAACTGCATTAACTAGCAAACTATTCTCTCCCTCCATATTCTGTACCCTGCACCCATCCAACCCCCCAACCAGTCCACACACTTTGGAAATCAAAGGTAAAGGAATATACAGGATCATCTTCCATCAGGGCAGGGTGAAGCCCATGGAGCAACTACTGAGTGCTTGGTTTAGTGTACTTTAATTCTATTTTTTTTTTATTAAAAAAAGATTTTATTTATTTATTAGAGAAATGGAGAGAAAGCATAAGTAGGCAGAGAAGCAGGCAGAGGGAGAGGGAGAAACAGGCTCTTCACTGATCGGGGAGCCCTATGTGGGTCTTGATCCCAGGACCCTGGGATCATGACCTGAGCTGCAGGCAGCCGCTTAACCGACTGAGCCACCCAGGTGCCCCACTGTACTTTAATTCTAACCTGGCTCAAAAGTCACCTTCTCCCTGAGGTCTTCTCTGCCCACAGGAGCAGGAGTCAGGAGCTATCCTTGGCATTCAGGACTGGTTCTTGGGCTGAGGCGCCATGAAATTGAATTATATAAGAATGTAGATTTAGAGTGGTGCTTTCATTAACCCCAATGAGAAACAATTCACAGTTTGTTTAGCTAAAGTGAATAGATTTAGATTTCTTACCAAACTGACCTCACTTACAGACTTGGCAAATTTGCTTTTAAGTTTCATGTATAATCGAAAAGTGCTGACAACACGCGTCACCAACGTAAAATTTACATTGTGATCCAGTAGTGGGAGGTGACCTCTAAGGTGACTTAGATGCAATTTCAAATAAAAGCAAACCACAGAGCTATAATAAGTATAATGAGTAACTATCAATAACACAAGAATATCACTAATCCAAGAGACCAATGCAACACATGCACAGAGAGAGAACACTGGATTATCATTCTCGTGGGTAGGATCTCGAGTTTTCAACAAATCACTAATGAGTACTAGTGGAAATATCTGAATATAGAGGAAATACTTATCCATATTATAAATCATAACAAAGTCTGATATTAGTATTTATTATTACAAAGATAAACTCGAAATGGATAAAAAACCTCAACGTGAGGCAGGAATCCATCAGAATCCTAGAGGAGAACATAGGCAGTAACCTCTTTGACACTGGCCACAGCAATTTCTTTCAAGATATGTCTCCAAAGGCAAAGTAAACAAAAGCAAAAATGAGCTTTTGGGACTTCGTCAAGATCAAAAGCTTCAGCACAGCAAAGGAAACAGTCAACAAAACAAAGAGGCAACCCACGGAATGGGAGAAGATATTCGCAAATGACAGTACAGACAAAGGGCTGATATCCAAGATCTATAAAGATCTCAATGCACACAAAACAGATAATCACATCAAAAAGTGGGCAGAAGACATGAACAGACACTTCTCCAAAGAAGTCATACAAATGAAAAAATGTTCATCATCACTAGCCATCAGGGAGATTCAAATCAAAACCACATTGAGATACCACCTTACACCAATTAGAATGGCCAAAATTAACAAGACAGTAAACAAGTGTTGGAGAGGATGTGGAGAAAGGGGAACCCTCTTACACTGTTGGTGGGAATGCAAATTGGGGCAGCCACTTTGGAAAATAATGTAGAGCTTCCTTAAGAAATTAAAAATAGAATTATCCTATGATCCTGCAATTGCACTACCAGGTATTTACCCCAAAGATACTGATGTAGTGAAAAGAAGGGCCATCTGTACCCCTATGTTCATAGCAGCAGTGGCCACAGTCACCAAACTGTGGAAAGAACCAAGATGCCCTTCAACAGACAAATGGATAAAGAAGATATGGTCCATATATACAATGGAGTATTATGCCTCCATCAGAAAGGATGAATATCCAACCTTTGTATCAACATGGACAGGACTGGAGGAGATTATGCTGAGTGAAATAAGTCAAGCAGAGAGAGTCAATTATCGTATGGTTTCACTTACTTGTGGAGCATAAGGAATAACACGGAGGACATTGGGAAATGGACAGGAGAAGTCAGTTGGGGGAAATTGGAGGGGGAGACAATCCATGAGAGACTGTGAACTCTGAGAAACAAACTGAGGGTTTTGAAGGGGAGATGGGCAGGGGATTGGGTGAGCCTGGTGGTAGGTATCATGGAAGGCACGTATTGCATGGAGCACTGGGTGTGGTGCATAAACAATGAATTTTGGAACACTGAAAAAATAAAATAAAAGGAAAGAAAAGAAAAAATTAGAAAAGAAACGAATTTATCATGGTTAGAAATTTCCATTTCAGAGACAAGGAGATGTTGACTCTGAGGACCATGGAACAGAATGAACAAAGGGAACTGACTGGAATGCAGAATATTTTTATCAAACACCTGAATACTCCTTCATCTGAGAGTTCCCCTGATTTACTATTCTCAGGGAGACTAAATTCGCATATCTCCCTGAAATGGTTTTCAGTTTGAAACAAGATGACATTGAGTTTTTTATTTATAGTAAATTAAACCAAACATGTTCTGATATAGGACTAGAGTACTCCTGAAAAAAAATCAAAGATTTTCCCAGGATAATCACACTTTTTTTTTTCATTTGAAGACTTAAATGTCTACAGCACTTATCCTATTATGTCCAAAGTCTTATACATATGGGCGATTAACATATGCGATTTAATGATAAAACACAGAGGGCCCTTAGTTGCTCTTAAGTATGAACTCCTGATTTATTTAGATATAGCCCCATGGGCTGGTGACATTGCTTTTTTATACCTTTAAAAATAAAAGTCGGGTGCCTGGGTGGCTCAGTGGGTTAAGCCGCTGCCTTCGGCTCAGGTCATGATCTCAGGGTCCTGGGATCGAGTCCCACATCGGGCTCTCTGCTCAGCAGGAAGCCTGCTTCCCTCTCTCTCTCTCTCTCTCTGCCTTCCTCTCTGTCTACTTGTGATCTCTCTCTGTCAAATAAATAAATAAAATCTTAAAAAAAAAAAAAAATAAAAGTCATTCCTGTGAGGCTGTTATTAAGCAATAAGCTAATCAATTAAATACTCACTAGGTACCTTTGATCCTGGGAAACTATCAGGAAATATATGAAGTATAAATGTGACCCTTAACCTACAAGAAGGTTATACTCTTATTGAAAAACAAAACTTAAATTTAAAAAATGCATTATCAAAATATAATACCTCAGATCTGATGCAGTAAATGAAACATCTATTTCAAAAGTAAATTTGGGTCCAGGAAATCAGTCAATTAATATTTGCTTACATTAAGACAGCAACGAAGAACTTTCCAACAAGTGGAAACTTCTGGGTAAACTATTTATGATCTTTTATAATATGGCCCTGAATTACCTTTCTAGTATTATTTCTCATTGAGCCCTCCCTGCCTCCCATGCTGTGCACTCTAGCCAGAATAGAATATTCCCTCCTCTTTCATGTGACTGTGTATTTTCCATGCTCCTTTCTTCTGTTTATATTGCAATCTACCCTTCTAAAAAATCTAAAAAAAAAAAACAAAACCAAAAAACAAAACAAAACAAAAAAAAAATAAACTCTTACAGTAGCAAGATTACTTCTAAAGTCTGTTTTCCACCTTCCTCACCATTAGATGTGGCCATATATGTCTGAGTCCCAGAGAAGAGAATGTGAATGGAAGTGATGGGGGTTACTTCCTGGTCTGGACCATAATAACTTCCCCCTGTAGACCTCTTATTCCAAAGTTCTGGAAGAAGGGAAAGCAGCAAGTAGGAATGATCAATGGCCTCCAAATCACCCTGCGGAGCTGAGCCCCCCTTTCCACCACTGCTGATCCACTTTGGGCTGCTGGCCTGAGACGTGAGGGAGATGGATATGTCATAACAGCTGGCATTACTCACTTTAACCAATACACCTACCTCTCTTCTAGTCATGGATCAAAGATTCCTCCTTTGTACAGTCTTTTCCACCTCCTCAGGCAGAATGAATCACATTCTGCACTATGTTCCCAGAGCATTTATTATGGATATTTACTATTTATTGCTACCTAATTCATCAACTAGCCTGTGAGCCCCCTGAAGGTAGCTATTTTATTCATCTGGGAATTCGTACCTTAGCCCATAGTAGGTCAATGAATGTCTATTGAAAGTTCTTGAATGATTGATGGCATCTAAGAAAGTTACATTAAATTACTAGAATGCTTATATATGAACTTGATTTAGAACACAAGAGAAAGCACTTTTTTTTCTTTTACTGAGAAAACACTACTTTGGATCCAGCAATGCATTCAACTTACACGCTTAAACAGTAACATCTCTTTGGATAAACATGGTTCATTTATTTTTCTCCTCTGTGGGTCTTAGCATTGTGAATCATCAAACTCAACTACCATAAATGCATTTCCTCTTACTCTGACTTTTAATCACCCTTAGGGTTTAAGTGACTACATGCTGGTAAATAAGTATGATCTGTTGTGATTTTTTAGAATAGTTTTGACAAAAAAAAAAAAAAAAAGACTGATGGAAGGATATCTCTGGTATTCATTCAAGAATAATGCAGCCCGAAGTAATTAAAAAGGGTCTGCAACACAGATGTTAATGTAAAACTGAAAATATGCAAAGGATCGATTTATAGTCTCAAATATCAAACACTGAAACAAAACCCATACATTTCTGAATTCATAAGTATTATGTGCCTGCTTCTCTCCCCAGGCTGCATTACCACATTAGGGGATATCTTGAGGGTTGTATATGGGATGGAACAACCGTACATGCACACCCAGACAGATGAACACAGAGAATACAACTAGATTGAATCCTTCACTTTATTAATGAAGAGACACAATATCATTTCCATGCAGCTTCTCCTAGCCCTTAGTACACTTAGCAAGAGCAGACAGCTGTCTCTACATTGCCACCCAGGGTCTCACAGGATCTAAGAGCACAATTCCTCCTAAACCAGGGCCCTTGTATTATTATTATTATATATTATATATAATATGGTATATATAATATATTATATATATTATATATTATATATATTATTATGTATATATCATTATTCCAGAAGAAGTAAGACTAACACAGAGTTCTCTTGATTCTCAAACCAACACTGGCCTGAGAGAATCCCCATCTTCATAGAGGAGCAGAGGGGAAAAGAGGATAGAAAGTAATGGAGGGTGGGATGCCTGGGTAGCTCAGGTGGTTAAGCGGCCGACTCTTGGTTTCAGCTCAGGTCATGATCTTAGGGTGTTGAGATTGAGGCCCGTGTCAGGCTTCACCCAAAGCACAGAGTCTGCTTGAGAGTCTCTCTCTGTTCCCCTCCCTCTGCCCCTCTCCCCACTCCTGTGCATGTTCTCTCTCTCTCAAATAGATAAACAGATCTAAGAAAGAAGGAAAGAAGGAAAGAAGAAAGAAGGAAGGAAGGAAAGAAAGAAAGAAAGAAAGGTAGATAGTAGCCCAAATGCCCCTAAAAATAACTACATTTCACACTTTCGGGAGCCCATCTCCCAGAGTTTTACCAACCTCATTCTGACTTCTTTGGGGGAAGGTTTTAATAAATCATCTAAATCTTCACTCTGACCCAAAAGCAACCCACCTCTATTCAACTGTTGTGTTGTTGTTGTTGTTTGTTTTACATTATGAATCCCCTAATGAGGCAAAAGGACAAGCTGGGAATGAAAGCTTCAGTTTTTTATTTTTCTCCAGAAGGAATTACCTAACATTCAATAAAGAAAAGGAGGGTGTGAGATGTTCCTACAGTCACGCACAGGTGGATGGCCGTAAGGATGACCGCAAAGTGCCGGTATTTCTTCACACCTACAGGTGGAAAGAGGCAGGGGTCAGGGGGTCCAGAACCACCTTCCTGCCTTGGAACCGCACTGAGGTTCTGTGGGGAAAGCCCCGGGCATTCCCAGAGGGTCTGTGGAGTGGCATCCTCCTCCTTCCCTGACCGGGGACTATCAGCCACTGAGCACAACAGCAAACCCACCCATCCCCTCTGTGCTCAGGGTCAAGGGGACAGCAGGCTCTCTTCCAGATGGAAGAGGAGAGGCGCCAGAACAGAACATCATGGGGGCTTGCTTTTCCTCCAGAATCTCTCTGTGATAACAGATGGGGAAAGACCCCAGTTTCTGAAGAAGAAATGCACTGTTTGGACTCTTGAGTATTTTAATTTTGTGATTTTCCAGTTGCTTCTACCTTGCATTTCTCCTTGCAGTACTATTGAAAATGTCAAAATAATTGTTCCTCCAAGAATAGAAGTCAGCCATCAGATTTACCCAGAAAGGAGACCCTAAGTACCATCTAGAAGGGACGTCCTCAAATCTTCTTCTTAGTGGGATGTAGTCCGAAGACTCAACTAGCCTGGATTATCCATGAACTAGGAAACTGCCCCCTTCCAGGGGCATAAGGGACCCAAAGCAGGTTGCCAGCCACCCAGACAATGAAAAGGAATGGTAGGAAAACACAGTTGGATCATTGGTGTTTTCCTGTTAGAAAGACAGCAGAAAAGAGATGAACGAGAATTGTCAAGGAAGATTCATAACGAAGTAAGCTTTGCTAAGAGAGCCACTTGGAAAGTAGAGTGTGAAGGACAATAAGGAAAGAAACCATAGGCACATCTCCTGTTTCAATTATCCGAGCACCATGAACTTTTGACTTCTGGCGCATGGACCTGCTCAGTGGCAAACCCACCACCACCTGGCACACATTCTTCTACTCTGGACTGAAAGAGAGAAAGGCCTTCTTCTCATGTGATCTCTAACAACACACAATGATGAAAATAAAGAAAAGTAACAATAAAGGCAGCCCTTTTTAAACACACTTTTATCTAGGCAGTCACAGGACTTTACTTCCCTCCCCCTCCCCCCCTTTAAACACTGGGGTAAAAAACACATGACATAAAACTGCAAAAAAAAAAATTAAGGTGTTAAACAAAATAAAACAAAAAGCAAACAAACAAAACTGACCATCTTAACCATATTTACATGTTCCATCCAGCAATGTTAAATATATTCACACCCTCCTGAAACACATCTCTAGAACATTTTCCCCTTTCACTGGAAACACTATACCCACTGAACAGATCCCCAGTTCCCTCCTCACCACCTCGGCACCTGCAAACACCATTCTACTTTCTGTTTCTAGGACTACGATGGCTTGAAATGCCTCACTTGTCCTCTGGTGACTTCCTTCCCTTTTTCTTCACCTCGCTGGCTGGGTTTGTATATCCCAAATAAAGTATTAGTATTTTGATCCTTTTCTCAGGTGAGTCTCTAGAAAATTCTGGCTAGAACACAGCGTTCTTGGGATGCCTGGGTGACTCAGTTGGTCTCTTGGTTTCAGCTCAGGTCATGATCTTAGGGTGTTGAGATTGGTTAAGCATCTGCCTTCAGCTCAGGTCATGATCCCAGAGTCCTGGGATGGAGTCCCATATCAGGCTCCTTGCTCGGTGGGGAAACTGCTTCTCCCTCTACCTCCCACTCCCCCAGGCTGTGCTCTCTCTTTCTCTGACAAATACATAAATAAAATCTTAAAAAAAAAAAAAAAGAATACAGTGTTCTGCACAACTAAGAATCAACTCATTAGAGCAATACACCTGTCTCTTTAAAACAGATCCTTGGTTTGCATATCAGGACTAGTCTAGAAACTTCTATCATATAATAACACTTCATGTCATAAGTACCCTTTTGGGTAGGCACCTAGTTTTTACCTTAATTTATACTGTAGATATTAACTACAAGAGACCCAACAATGGTGGTTGGCAGGGAGTCAGTGAACAATTGCTGAGCACCTCTGGCTTGGCACTGTGTACCGTCCCATTAAATCCTATCTGCTATGAGGCACGTCTCATCATCTCATCATCGCATGACAGATGGAGAACCCAGGTTATCAGCATGAACTGAGAACTCATCTTGGGCCACAAAGCCAATAAGTGGCAGAACTGTGGTTTGCATGGAAGCCTCTGCCCTCAGAACCCAGCCCTGAATCATGTGTGCATAGACACAGCCTCCCCTGCAAGCCGTCAAATCAACCTGAGTCCTTTTATGCGCCAGGAAATTTGCTAATGCTTTACATGTATCTTCTTCTTCTTGTGAAATCCCCCAAAAGATCCCATGAAATGAAAAAGCCTCGCTGATACATAAAATCCTCTCCATTATTTCTCCCCAAACAAATCCAGGAAGAAAATAAAACTTTCCTATATGTTTTATTATAGGAATAAAACAGAAAATTTATGGAATCTGTGAAAACTAATACATACTTACCAAATCTAGTTAGTTCAGAAGAACAAAAACTAAGAAATATTTCTGAAGACCGAGAAGTACTGTGAAATTTGTGATGAAAATGCACTTACAACAAAGATGGCACATTGTCAATATTTTGTACAACCTCAATTTGATGAGGAACTTGTTTCCATGTGAATGCCCCACCCTGTTAGCGAGCATCCTTTCTTGCCCCCTGCCCTGCTCCAAAATAGCCTGGGGCACCTCATGATTCCGGATGCCAGGGAGAAAGCATAATTCAATGAAAGTTTTGAGCTCTATGAATTCCCTCAAATTACCACCCAGTGCAAGATGACATGGTATGCCAACTCTAATGGCTTCAGATGAGTCCCTCCCCTTCAACAGACCTGGCAAATGACCCATCCCGTCCTGCCTTTGTCCCCCAGGAGTACAATCAGTCATTGGCTTTTCTGACTCTCTTTTCCGTTGCCCACACCTTACTGCTTCCTGTTTGAAGCCATGGGATAGACCCTCACACCGATCCCGCCTTTGCTGCAACCCAGACGTCACCACAGATACATTTTCCTGAAGCACAAGTCATCTCCCTACCCCAAAATGTCCACAGACTCTCCCTCCTGTCTTCCAAATTAAATACCTGCCATCTCATCTGTCCCCCAAGGCCATGTGTGCCTTGTCCCCTAGCCAGAGCTGGGCATGTTCTTCTGTACCTGCATTGTGCTTTCTGCTCTGTCTCTGCATCTTTCTTTTCTTTGCACTAAAAATGAACCCCCCACAGCCTCACCCCCAAGCTTTTATTAACCCTTCTCCAACATTCCAGCCTCCCATCTCCCTTCCTCAGCTACATGCGATCTCTTTTTCCTTTGGAGTGTAGCACACTGCATGGCTCATTAAGTATGTTTTTAAAGGAAGTAGGAGCTTTAAGGCATCAGTCGCAGAGGCTGTTGGTGTTTATAAGCTGAGTTTTGAAGGGATCCGAGAACTAGAAGAGTCAGACCTCAGCTTCGAGTCTCGGCATTTCATTTCTATTGAACCAGGGTGGGGCGAGTGAGTGGAACAGGGAAGGGCTTCAACTACAGCTGGAGGGCCTGGGGTTGAGTCCTGGCTCTACCACATGCTAGCTAGCACGTGACCCTGACAGCTTGCTTTCTTTCCCTCTGCCTCAGTTTCCTCCTCTATAAAATAAAGAGAATTACATGGCCTAAATGGAGGCTCAGGAAGAAAAAATACATGATTAATATTTGTAGAACACTTAGCTGAGTGTCTGACACATCATAAATAAGAATAATAGTAAGCTGGGACTCCATGTTTTTGCTCCTTCCATGATAGTCACCTCCTGTTCTGAGAGAATAGTTTTGTGACCTTGGAGAAACTTGCTGGCCATTTATATTTACTTAGTGTGAGCTTTACTTAACATTAAATGTCAAGGCCTAATTGCCGACAAGGAGATTCTTGACATGCAGGCAGCTTAGCTGGCCTGGAGGAAGCTTTCTGCTACACAGTGGCGGATGTCAACAGTCTCATTTCCCTCTGGTCAGAGAAGGCTGTGGGGCGAACCTAGCCCTCAGTCCCCGTTGCCATGGCGGGCAGTGAAGGAAAGGGACAGGGGGCTGCAAGCATGTCTGTGCTCTTCTTCTCCCAGTTTCATTTTCCTGTGTCCCACTGTCAATACCCTTCTTAATTCCCCATGGCTGTACAACTTGAAATTTGTAGCTAAACGTATGCTCAAATCTTTCAGCAAATAGATGCAGTATTTAGTTCGCTATTTGGCTCGATTCAATTCCCCAAACACCACCAGCACCATTCTGTGCGAGGCACTGGGCTTACGATGGAGAATCAAAGAGAAACGAGGCAAGGTCCACACCCTCCAGGAACTCACATTTATTTGAAGGAGACCCAGTGAAAACACACAACTGTAAGGTAATGTGAGGAGCCAAGACAAGGTGTAGTGTTTACACCGGTTGATTCTGCCCTCGGGATTGGCCTTATTAAAACATCTAGCCAATTAATAAACAATGCTAGTCTATTTCATTTTGTCATTCCCTGTGTTTAATGTGTTTTGTATATGAGGCTGTTACCAGGGTTTACTGAGCTGAAGTACAGAGAAGTGTCACTATCATCATATTCTTGAATATTCTGTTTATAGAAGCCATGCTCATAGTTTGTTCTGTTATGACAAAATGCAAATAAAAGTGATATGATGTACTTAAAAAAAAATCATAGCTTTGGGATGAGTGGATGGCTCAGTCGGTTAAGAGTCATGATCAGGTCATGATCCCAGGGTCCGTGGATGGAGCCCCACATTAAGCTCCTTGCTCAGTGGGGAGTCTGCTTCTCCCTGTGTCCCTCCCCCTGCTTGTGCTCTCTCTCTCTCTCTCTGACAAATAAATAAAGGAAATCTTAAAAAAAAAATCGTAGCTTTAAAACTGGATCATTAGATCTCTACTGCTAAACGAATCCTTGCTGTCCTCGAAACAGGTCCTGGAGAATTTGTTTCTTGGTGCTTCTATCCCCAGATTTAGAAGTGGACCCCTGACCTACGAAGGCCACTGACAACATCCATGACTATGGGTGGTCCTGCCAAATCAGCCCCCGCTGGTGACCCATTCTTTTTTTCCAAGCTTCCCACAAATCAGCTTGTCATTTGCAGGCTCCAATGGCTGTCCCACCCAGGCTCCCCCTAGGCAAGCTATCCAGCCCTTTAGAAACAAGCTCTACCTCAGAAATATGATCAGACATAAAATTACAAACAACTATGGGTCTGACCACAGTCAAGGATAATTCCCCAGGACTCAGCTTGACAAGGAAGAAGAATGAAGTGGAAGAAAATGAGATGCTTGCCAGCATGACTGTTAAATGTCAGCTATTTTGGAGTTTATCCCCACATGAGAGATTTCCTTTGTACTGGGAGGGCGATCACTGAAAAAACATGACAACATAATAAAGCCACCGAAGACAACCCCATCATTACTGCTGCAGGAAATAAAACACAGATTAGTGTCACCAAAGCACACGTCAGGAGGGATAATGATGATGTATACAAATGAATCTTCTCATCCTGGACAAAGGGCTTAAGTACCACCTAAAACTGAGTAGTAATTATATACAAATCACCAGTGACAATGCTATCTGCTAAGCACGCATAATGGTCTTGCATTTTCAAAGAGTTTGTTTTATTATTTTTCTCTGAAAATTCTCTAAAAGTCTTCCCACTTGTATTCAAATGACACAAATTACAAAGCGGTGCGGCAAGCACTTACATTGCCTAACAAGGCAAACACAGCCTGCCAGGGACAGCTAGGGGCCGCCATGCTTCCCCACGCGATTCAACGTGCCAAGAGAACTGTACAGCTGTGAGCGGGCGAGACAAGAGTGCCGTGGACCATGCAGAGAGGCCATTTGGCTGTCCCAATCAAAGCTGGATATAAACAGTCATCTGGAAAAGAGCTTCCATTTGTATTTCTGGCCCCAGAACAATGGGGCGGAGAGTAAAAAATAAATGGCAAAGAAGCTGAGGCCAACAGCTGACCGATATAAGGAATGCAAGATCTAGAGTGAATATCAAAGAGGAAAGGGGTTAGAATTCCTTTATCTTGGCTCCTAGCTACAGTCATTTCACTATTAATTGGTCTAAATGCGGTTGGCTAGAACATCATAATACTCACATCAGCCCACTGCAATCTCAGACTAGGCCTTAGGAAAACATAATCAATGACAAAACCATTTTGCTCATAGTTATGGCCTTACTTATACCGAAATCCTCGACCAAAATTTAACTGAAGCTCAACTTTTCAGGGATATGCTTTATTCCATAACCAGAAGCGTACCTACACTGGAGAGCAAATGAAAGGGTTCTAATTCCTAAAAATGCATCTCGTCATGAATATATTCTAGGTAGTTTATATATTTATTAAAGCCTATTAACACTCAGTTATTTAAAAGGTTGAGGGATAAAAAGGGACATTGTGGTTTTTTTACTTTATATTGGTCCCTTTGGGGATTAAAGTATAGCGAGGCACACACAAAAAGAAAAATGTCACTCGGACTTGAGCAAAGCTCTCCATCTGTTCCCTGGTCTATGGAACCACTACTATGGTCCCCTACCTTTGAGAAGGAGCGCAGCTTATGTAGACTGCAAAATATAACCATAACCCAATATTACTAATAGCATCCTTCTTAGCGCTTCCTATGTTCCAGACATTGCTCTCTAAGTGATTTATGTGAAGCGACTGACCCAATCCTTACAAAACATTATGAAGGAAACTGTACTATCATCCTTATTTGATATAGAAGGAAACTAAAGTACATTTATATTACATTTATATTAAATATTAACATAAATAATAATATATAATAATAATATAAATACCTTTATATTATTTTATATTTTCTCATAAAGAAGGTTATCTTCTTGCAACCTCAATAGAGTACATAGCTAAAATTGCTCTTACTAAATATAGAATACACAACTATAACATAACTTATCTTACTTCACAGAAACCACATTTGGTCTTCCTTGCTTATGGGACAGGACATGGGAACAGCCTATTCATCTGATCCAATAATGACATTTTATAGACTCAAATAGCCTTCAAGACGAAGAAGACCTTGGAATCATTTAGGGCAATGTTCAACCTACTGTAGGAAGCATCCTTTCTGAATGTATTTCTGGCCATTATCTCAATGTTTCTGACCTATCTTATTAATGGAAAGCTCTGGGTACCAACGTTCTTATGTTGATTCACACTCACAACAGTCTTTGAAATGGTTCTTTTTTAGTCAACTAAGAACTTCTTCCTTTTCAGTGTTTCTCTATGTGAGTGAAATAGTCTGGAAAATGTCACTATGTGGTTTTTTTTTTTTTTTTTTTAATAGATATGAGCCAAAAATCAAGTGTGTGGTATTAGAGAACTCTACATAAGGCAATGAAGGAGTCTGGTCCCCAGCTGTGTTGGGAGATCTGGTCCTCAGTCCTAGTGATCACACCCCTTATTTCAAACCCTCAGTGGTTTTATCTGGCTTCTCTACTGTTGAACATACTAAGACCCCTTCGCATCACCTTGAAGAAAACACACCAGAAATCAATAATATGTAAAAATTACATTGAATGGGAAGTTCTAGATAGGTAAGCTGAAGCAGTATTTTAAAATCTCTTACAAATGGTATGAAAACTTACTTTATTTCAATGAAAGAATAATACATTAAATTTGAAGGAAGAGGAGGAGAAAAGGGAGAGTAGGGGAGGAGGGTGAACAAGGAAGAGGAAATGGGTGCTTATAGAGGCCATACTTAGGAAGAGAGTTATCTTCAGAATTTCAGACTATCCAAGACAGTTCTGATACTGGCTCCACCATCCATCTTTCTGAGCCCCTTTCTCCATCCTCCTCCAGGACACCCTACACTGAGGCACTGGTTTTTTTTTTTTTTTCTTTAAACTATGAAAACGTACTTAGGAAAAAAAAAATCACCTGAAACTTATACACACTGACTATAAATGACAGATGACAACTGGATGTTAGCGTCATCAAAAGCACATTTTTTTAAAAGATTTTTTATTTATTTATTTGGTAGACAGATCACTAGTAGGCAGAGAGGCAGGCAGAGAGAGAGAGGAAGGGAAGCAGACTCCCTGCTGAGCAGAGAGCCCTATGCGGGGCTCGATCCCAGGATCCTGGGATCATGACCTGAGCTGAAGGTAGAGGTTTTAACCCACTGAGCCACCCAGGTGCCCCCAAAAGTACATTTTTTAACAGGAATTAAAATCTTATATTAGAAAGCTGAAGCTGTAGGTCTTGAATTTAGTATATCAATCAGCAAGTGGCAGAGATATTTGGAGGGTGGGGTGGGGATGTTCAGTGGACTTTCAAGGACCAACCTCAATTCTTGGGACTCCCTTTGGAGTTGTATAAAAGCTCATTAAGGTTTTTCAGATCTCTGCACATAGCATCTCTTTTGAGAAGGTGGCTGTTGTTACAGGCAGAGTTGTCATTCCCTTCTATAAGCTTTACAAGCACACAACACACACCTCCATTAAAGCATTTGCCTATTGTACTTTAACTCCAAGTTCACACATCTGTCTCCTCCATCAGACTGTGAACTCCTTGAGGACAGACACTGTATCTTGGTCATTTTTTTATTCTCGGCATTGTGTATCAGGCCTGCACTGTCACCCATTCCTCTCAGACGGCAGTCTGTGAGGAATCAAATACACAAGGAACACCTCTGCCTAGGACAGTCTTATATTTAGGGAGATGCAGTAAGGGTACAGGAGGTTCTCCGGGTATTGACAAGACCTTGAGTAAAGGGATCAAGGTCAAGTCTAGTTAATCTTTCCATTAAATTATAAACTTGCTGATGGCATATTTGTAATTTTTATTTAATGGAGTTCCAACTTGCTCTTTCTAATTCAGTGCCTATGAGCATAACCTCAGCAACTAAGGTTTTGAGTAATACATACTGAAAAACAGATCCACTATAGCAACAACTATGAAGGAACAGAGAATGAATAAATGGATAAGGAAATCACTCTGACTTCCTTTTTTCCAGTGGAATTTGCTACCCATTAAAAGTAGGTTGGGGGGGCGCCTGGGTGGCTCAGTGGGTTAAGCCTCTGCCTTCGGCTCGGGTCGTGATCTCAGGGTCCTGGGATCGAGCCGCACATCAGGCTCTCTGCTCAGAAGGGAGCCTGCTTCCCCCTCTCTCTCTGCCTACTTGTGATCTCTCTCTGTCAAATAAATAGATAAAATCTTAAAAATAAATAAATAAAAACTGAAATGATTTCAAGGTGAACCAGATACTATTAACTAAACAAAGGTAAGCCTGATGACAGAGGAGTAGATCAGGGGACCTAAATGCTTTGGTAATTACCAAAAAAATGGCTAGCAAATACTCAGATACTAAAGACTGAAAGTCAGTTTACATGTCTGTGTGTAGGTAACAGAAAGTGGAGAAATGGAATTAGGTCTTTTTAATCCTTGCCCCAAATTTGACAAAAATAAAATCATTACTTTAAAATGATATAATGCTCAAAATGTATAGTTTATCTAACAATAAGAACCTAAAATGCATTTGTATAATTAATCGGTGGTACAATACACTAATTATAGCAAATGCATTTCCCATGGCAAAAGGAATGCTAATTTTTAATAGAATGACATCATGAGAAATGCATCTATAAAAGTAAAGCTAACAAGTTAGTCTTAAAACTCTTAAATTCCTTGAGGAATAAAGAAGCCTCCCAAAAATCTGTAAGTTAGAAATCACTGTTTCATAGGCAGATCAAA
Source organism: Lutra lutra (assembly GCF_902655055.1). Classification (NCBI taxonomy): domain Eukaryota; kingdom Metazoa; phylum Chordata; class Mammalia; order Carnivora; family Mustelidae; genus Lutra; species Lutra lutra. The sequence continues at coordinate 94,427,424 of NC_062285.1, forward strand.
ACACATCTTTATCAAATAGATAAAGAAGATGTGATATATATATATATATCCATACATACAGTGCAATACTATGCAGCCATCAAAAATGATATCTTGCCATTTGCAACAATGTAGATGGAACTAGAGGGTATTATTCTAAGTGAAATAAGTCAATCAGAGAAAGACAATTATCATATGATCTCTCTGATATGAGGAATTTGAGAACAAGACAGAGGATCATAGGGTAAGGGAGGGGAAAATGAAACAAGATGAAACCAGAGAGGGAGACAAACCATAAGAGACTCTTAATAGGAGACAAACTGAGGGTTGCTGAAGTGCAGGGGGCCGGGAGGGATGGGGTGGCTGGGTGATGGACATCAGGGAGGGTATGTGCTATGGTGAGTGCTATGAGTTGTGTAGGACTGATGAATCACAGACCTGTTCCCCTGAAATAAATAATACATTATATGTCAATAATAAAAAAAAAAAACCCACATCTTTACCTGTTTCTTCATCCATGACACGGGGAATATTTTGACAAAACAATTACCAGGTGAGGTATAAATTAGTAAGCAACTGCTTTCAGTGTGCTTGCATAGACATCCTTCACTAAAACTTTTTTGTGTTTCTAGGTAATATTCATTAAGCAGAAGTTTCCAAAATGATCCATAATTTTCTGGACCGATGCCTTTAATTCTGCTACCAATCTAATCAGCTTCAAATTTCAGAAGGTCATTGTATACTTCTTGAATATAAATGCTTTCATTTTATTTACTCCTACAATTCAGTTTAAAATACTTTTTTTGCTACTTAGAGACACCTTTAAGTCCAGATTGCTTTTACATTAAAAACACTTCACCTTAAAAAGCTGTCTCCAGAAACACTCCAGTCAGAAGAAGCCAGTCACCTCAGTGGATGAGGACTGAGAAGGAGCAGAAGATGGGCGGAGGGAAGGAATTCTCAGAAGCATCTAAGGATAAGGGACTGAGGGAAAAACAAACAAACAAAACTACTTTCATTATTTCTACCCTCCACACTTAGATGTTGAAGGAGCTACTTCAACTGAAAGGTCTGGGACAGGATTAATGGCATTAGAGTTTTCTGATACATCTAATTAAACAGTAGAAGCTAACAAAGAATGCTATATATTGTCATTTTTGCTTTCCCAGCAAGTGCCTGCCTCTACGTTAAAAAAAAAAAAAATAGCTTTAATCAGTATAATTGACCTTTGACGGGATTAATAGGCTACCAGGCACGATTTCTCACAGTAGGCTGAAAAACTGCAGCTAACATGAGAGAAAATTACATAATCACTGAAACGGAAGACAAGCAAATAATTTATACATGAGTCAACTGAGATGAAGCAGCCCTGCCAGGATGTCCGCTCGCCTCTCCTCGGCTTTATCCACCAGAGACACAACACACACGTTTTGGTGCCCCAGTGAGGTAATGTCTTATAACAAAACAATAGCCTTGAGTTTTCCCCCTTTCGAAACACTGCTGAGGTCCAACGACTCATTTGTGATGGACCTCGTTAAAACAACCACAGGGCTTGTAACAGGAAGAAGAGTTAAAAATCAACACAGTTCTTGTCAAAATGTTTGTATCCACAGGCTTGTAAAAAGGTAGATTCAATTTGCTTCAGGCGTGAGTAATCCCTCCTCTATGTCCTTGAAGAAGCACTTTAAGAAATGCTAGAGTCACAGAACTATACACCCAGTGACACTGATTAAATGCTCTATTTGCTATATATTTTATTGAAGGTGGAGGTGGGGAGGCACATTAATATTGCTTGCTTGTACTGAGAGGAGCAACACTGAGAAAGCTGGGTAAGGAATCCGGGAATGCCGTTTGCAAGCTGCTGGCATTTTCTGATGAACGTCATTGGAATTCCTAATCTATATAACCTCGGTTTAACAGGCACCCACTTCCCCAATTACATTTCTTACTGTCACCAGACCCCATGTTTGTCTACAAATGTAAGCACGCATACAGTTGGGGATGCTACAGATCTTGTTGGTTGGGACCTGCAACCTTGCCAATTATTTCTGTGGCAATAAAAATGAGAATTTCCTGGCACGGGGGCTGATATACCTCAGGGAAGTGAGGAAGTTAGTGATGTGACAGTTGGTGTGGCCCAGTGGTTGGCCAACAGGCCGAAAGAATGAGAGCAGGAGCACTGTGTTCTCATCTCAACTTTGCCAATGGCTTGGAGGAAGCTATTTATCTTTTCCATGCTCGGGTGATAGTGTAAAGGTGTATGATGGAAAATAAACATGTCAGCTAGACACTGTTTATACATAATAACATTTATCCTTTCCTTGATTCAGTGGTATTTCATTATTGGTGACTGGGGACAAAAGCAATTCTTATATTGAAGTTCTCACATTACAGAGTAAATGAGGGAAAAAAACCTCAGGTAACCAAAGCTAGAAGACAGTGGTTCTTAAATGTTGCTGCATATATGAGTAGCCTGGGGATCTTTGAAAAAATCCCAGTACTCACCCCATATCCCAGACTAACTCAATCAGAATCTCTGGGAGTGTGACCCAGTTTCCAGGTAATTCCAGCGTGCGGCCACGTCTGAGAACCAATGGTATGGGATTGTACAACAGTGCTTTGCTTCCCCTACTCCATCTGGCCTTGCTCTTGAGGTTGCCTCAGAATTCCCTGAAGCTCTTGTTGAAACATAGATTGTTAGTACCCGCCTCCAGAGTTTCTGGCTCGGTCCGTCTGAACTGGCACTTCTAACAAGTTCCCAGTGATGCTGAGGCTGTCCAGGGACCAACTTTGAGGATCACTGCCTCAATCAAATGTATTCAGCTGCATGAATAATTCTCTGCCTAGAAATGTTCTTTAACAGTAGTCTTTCTGAGGTATGTTTTCAAACCACTGGCATCACCATCCCCGGCATGCCTGCTGAAAATGCAGATTCTCAGTCCCTACTCCGGAGAGACTATTTCAGAATCACTACAGATATTTCAGAATCACTACAGATGGGGCCCCCTTTCTTTTTGACTATGTCTACACTTGTGATTATGTGCAAAAACGTTTGAGAACCTCTTCTTTACTTCTTCTTCCAGTATGTGTTTGAAACAGTTCTCCCTTAATCACCAAAATGACTCCAGCATGAAAAGGCCACCTGGCCCTGACCTGAGAAGCAAGAGAGAGTGAATTCCCTGTGGTGCAGCTTCTTCACTGCGTTATTCTATGGGGCAGGGGTCAAGGACACAAGTGCCATTTTCAGAATACAGAAACTGACTTTGTCATGCAGAAAAGTCTCCAGTATACTGAGCACACACTATTTTTCTTACTGCTGCAAACCCTTGAATGTAGAAGGAAAAAAAAAATCTTCCTTTCCAGAAAGTTCTCTGTAACAACCAATGATTTTTTCTTTTATTTGTAATATCTGTTTTATATTTTTCTGACTGCATCCATCCCTATCTCTGTGTCCACTCCTGAGCTATAAGTATTAGGAGTATTACGAAAGGAGGGTATTTTCTTCCCCATTCCACCTTGCTAAGACTCTTGGATTTAATTAATGAAAAATAAAGGAACTGGACGATAGAATAGCTTAATTGTTTATCATTTAAAACTACTATGGTAATTTGTTTGAAGGATGGGTGTTGGAACCACTCAAATATGGGATGATATCTCAAATCTGCCACTCACCAGCTGGTGGCCCTGGAGGAAATTATTTAACCCTTTAAGCTTCTGGTTCCTTGCCTATAAAATTGAGGTAATAATAATGCCTAATTCATGGAGTGATTGAAATGAACTAAAGTATATAAAGCATTTAGCACAGTGCCTTTAGCACATAGTAAGTGATCAATAAATGTGAGCTTTTGTTTTTATTATGACATAATGGACACTCTATGAATGCTGAAGAAAGCATGGAATAAATGAATAAACAAATGACCAACCCAAGAAACAACAGCAAAGGCTGTCCTTTAGGTCTGCCAAACTTCAGACTCAGACTATGTTATTGCTCGGGGCATCTACAATTTCAGAGTGTCTGGGTAGAGACCATGATTCAGTACGAAGTTCATTAAGAGAAGTATTATGAAATTTATTTTTTATGGCTGGGTCAGGCCCAAGTTTAATCTATGAAAGTTACTTTTGCCAAGACAAAGAAGAGGGACTTAGGCCTTATAAATGACGGAGCAGACAGCTAGCTAACACAGAATGACAACTAGCAGGGCTGGAGGCAAAGCCCCAAGGCTGACCCACTAGCTCAGTTCGTGAGAAACTAAGGCAGGGCAATGCAAGAGGCCCATCAGATGGCCAGAAAGAACCCGGGGACTGAGCAGTATATGGGCAAGGAAGCTTGACAGGGGGAGATGGATGGATCAGGAAACGTTTTAAATTGTACTATGTCTTATGGATTTTCTCCTATTTATATTGATAAATATAATAAGCTATGCTGTCTATCTCATGGTACCAGCAACTCCAGTTTACTTTATCAGTTGAACCCATAATAAAAACTCAGCAGTTAGCCTCTGTGTTGTGGTTTATTATTCAGAGACATGCCAAAGACTCAACATCACAGTCCATTTCATCTTTTGACTCCTAATCTCCCACTTAAATTCAGAAAATACTTTATTTAAAGGAAATCCATTTTTAATGATAAGACTTTTATCCCCATCATTACGTTATTCCAACCTGATACTCAAAAGTAATACAGTAATGCATCATTAAGTTTCAACTATATTTACATGTATATATTAAGCCATAAGCATACAAGATCTTACACACATACGGTACACATAGATGTTGCCACCCCTATCAAAACATATAATCAAAGCATAGAGCACATCATAAAATAAGGCCCACTCACTTTCTGTTGCTATAGATATGTGGACTGTATGTTAAGGATGAGTTAAATTTGGGGTTCACTTTGGTCTAAGGAGTCTTAGATACAACCTACCTTCAGTCAATCCCAGGTTAGAGAGTTCCCAAAGAACAGGTCAATTCTAAGATTCATTGAACTTTGCTCAGAGGGTTATACAACAGACCTGGCTTTTGAAGGGGCTGTTGTGACAAAAGGCCACCTCAAAGCCAGAGCGTCTCCTTGTGTTGGTTTTGAAAAAATGTAATTCCTTTAAGCCTGAATTAAATAAGAAAAATTATTTCATTAGTCCTGAAAAGAGCCAAATCCTTGGATTGGGGTAACATAGAGCCAAGTTTAGGATCTACTGAGGAAGGTAAATCCGTGGAAGCTCACTGCAAATGTCACAATTGACAGAAGAGACTTTCAACTTACTGAAACGGGACCTACACATATAAGTGACACATAAAAATGAATGGCATAAGAAAAATTATAATAAAAATGACAATAGTAATTATTGAGAACTGAACAAATTCTAGATGCATATAGATATTTCACATAATTACCTTATTTGATGCTCTAACAGCCCCATGAAATAGGTATCGTATTATACCCATTTTATAATTTAGGGAACTGTGGCTTAGTGATATCAAGTAAGTTGCTCCAAGTTATGTGCAGAGCTCACACACACTTAGGCCTGTGACCTCCGGAGCTGAAGCCCTTAACCCTACTTGTCTGCCTCTCAATACAAAGCACCGAGCAGAGAACTCCTCAATGGTTTTAGATCTTAAATGGGAAATTAACCAACATGGAATAATTGGCACATAGTCAAGAAGGAATACTAGAGGGTGATCCCAAAGGGTAAGCTAAAACCCCAAAAGAAGACAGATCTTTTGGAATATTACTGGAAATCACACACACACACACACACACACACACACACACACACACACTTTATTGATGGAATTTAAGATTAAAAGCACAAATCCTGTTAACACCAACCTTCAGCCACAGCTGGACAGTCTGAAGGACTAATGGGATATGTCTTTTAACAGAGAAGTGAGAAATCACCAAGGGAATAATATACCCTATGAGAAAAGTCTGCTGCCACATGAAAGCTTGGTTTAAAAGGATAATGGCATCAAGTTAGAGGGGTACCTAATTCCCAGTCATTAGTGCATGCTACCCTTACTCCCTAAGCTCACACCAGAGATGTGGGGATTGGAGATAGAAAAACATTGCCTCTTTAAAACCCTTTTGGCTTTCGAGAGCACAAGGCGGCCTGCTCTGAGATCCACATAACAAAGTATAGCATGAGTGAGAGGGAAAGAGCTTTTCCCATCTGGATGGGAAGGCCTAAGGAGACTCCGATGGGGGCCGCGCACTACCTGTCAAGGGGCCATGCCCCAGAGCATTAGGAGTGGGAAAAGACACACATAAAGACACAAGAGAGACAGCCTCAGCACATGGCAGCTGGGAAAACAGACCAAGTGAAAACCTAGACCAAGTGAACAAAAGACTTGCAAAATAGGTTGGAGAGCTGGTATGTTGAAAAGACTGAAGAGGAGAAGTAACTCCTGCCATTCTCGTCATGGGGACACCCAATGGAATTGATGGTGGGAGGCAGAGCCAAGAAAAGACATTTTAATAGTTACTCATTTACCCTCAGGTCAGTAGGACCTTCAGAAGCTGAGGTTGGTTATATTAGGTCTGCTTTTGGAAAGAAGAAAGAAAGGGATAAATTCACTGTTGGTCATTATTTTTGTTCTTGTTGGTGAGATGTTTTTGTTGGAGTAATGTGAAGAAAACATTAAAAACACACAGAAGTTTTGAGCTGCTTTTTCACATTTGTATTATGTTCAAGTTTACCATGACTGTGCACAGGTGTGCCACAGTAGCTCCTGAATCCAGAAGTTACTAGACCAGTGATCCAAGAACTAGTGTCACTGACAGAAGGACTACTGTGGTTAATCTCTACATAGTCTTGGTAAGCTTGAATGATGCTAGAAGACAAGGGTAAAAAAGAATCTATGTCAAGGTTCTAAGAAGAACAGTGTATTTGAGAACAAATTTAATAAGATATTGTCATATAGTAGAAAAAGGACAAAACTAAATGCATAGAGTATGGTTCAGAGTCATCGTTCACAAATAGCCTTGTTGCCTCTGTTTTGTCCTCCGTAGAAATGGAAATCTTTAAGATCATTAGCTCAGTCCCCGGTTTGAGGGGATCCTCAACTGAGACAATGGTTTCTTGGGAAAAATCCCCTGAAAGCTGGAGTTCTTGAAGCTGTGATGCCCCACATTTCTTTCCGCAGTTTGTATAAAGGTACAGAAATAAAACTAACCCAATATGAAAGTGACACGATGGGGCTAAAACTAAGGTGCTGAAGAATGACTGCATAAGGACGGATTAAACACTCCACTTGCATAAACGGAGTGACAAACCCGGATGAGATGGAAGGTAACAAGCAGGCACTCTCATTGATACAAAACATTTTAACTGCACGGGTATAAAAAGTGGGGGAGGTACAGCCCCACCCGTGGAGCATTTGACATGAAGAAGCCTTGGGGGTTTCATATTACCGTAAGGTGCAGAGGAGCTGCCAAGAAGATCTGGACACTAAAAGGGAATGCAAAGCTACACTGATCCAAACATCACTCCGGCAGAATAGAGTAGGACTGTTACTTCTTTTCCACTGGAAATACACTACTGTAGCTTCCATGATGTAACTATTTGTAGCATGTCTTAGATACCCTAGGCTAATGGCCTTTTGAGGGCTGGCCTGGGATCATAATAACCATGAACAGTATTTTTCAATAGAAAGGGGAAAAGTGTTCAATGTTCCAATCAGTCAGTTTACAAATACACTTTGGAACACAGCTCATTCACAAAGCGGATGGGGCGTAAGAGCCCAAGGATTGGGGGCTGGTCTCACGGAGCCACCCCCTCCCGATGGTGAGCCTCCCATTTCACGGGAGGTGCTTGCTCTCTCTCTAAGATGATTCGGAACGATGGAGGTAAATTAACATATTGATTTCCCAGCACTCTGAAGGCCCTAAGCTGTACACATGCGGTCGTGTTTCAGATGATGGAATGCGAAATTAAATTAAAGGATGCATCTGTGCTCAGCCCCTAATTGCCAGCCTCGTGGATGTTTTTAAGGAGTATAGAGAGGGAAGGGAGAGAAATGAGAGCAAGGTGAGGACATGAGAGAGCCTGAAAAACACAGGCTATAACAGAAGGAGTGGGAAAGGGCATTTAGGAATTTCTACGCACAGATTGAAGGTTCCCAGTGCCTGTTAAATAAATCCCCACAATTTAAAATGCAAGCAACAGCAGTTATCAATTGGTATCTTTGATAATACAGATAGAAGTTTTAGAAGCATTCCTCTGACAGAATTTCCGGTATCTAAAAATATTATGTCATTAGGGGAAACGAATAGCTAGGTTTGTTTCTGGAAATCAACACTTCCTTCAATATATCAGTTTTCAGACTTACACTTGATCCTAAACTCTCAGGTTAGCTTTAATGTTTCTAATTAATCCTAGGATGGCATCTGTTTAAAAAAAGAAAAACAAAAACAAAAAACAGATCCTTAAATGAAAATGTTCAGTTCATCTGTGGCCTATTTCTGTGGTCAACCAGCTATCACCCAGCCAAACTAGATAAGCAACTCTTCATTTCATAAATACATGTGAGGAACTTAAGATACACATACTGCATAATTATTTCTTTTTTTTTTTAATTTATTTATTTGACAGAGAGAGATCACAAGTAGGCAGAGAGGCAGGCAGAGAGAGAGGAAGGGAAGCAGGCTTCCTGCTGAGCAGCGAGCCCGATGCGGGACTCGATCCCAGGACTCCGGGATCATGACCTGAGCCAAAGGCAGCGGCTTAACCCACTGAGCCACCCTGGCGCCCCTGCATAATTATTTCTAAATTTATATAATTAACCTCTCTTGGTACAAAAAGAAAAACAGTGGCTCTTTGCTTTTCTCCAGTCTTCTGTGGAAAACATGTGATACACGTTCTGTGATACACTGATAGGTGTTGCTAGGAAAGAAATAGTTTTCTGTGGTCAAATCAATTTGAGAAACACTAGCAAAGAGCTTTCTTTACTGCAGGGCTTCTCAGAACCTTTAATAGGCTTATGTGCATGGAGGGGGAAGTGTCAGTATAACGTTTCCAAAATGGAGCATTTGTTATTCTCTCCAGGGACTCGAGTGCACAGAGGAAACCCAGCGCAGGAAATGCTGCTCGTCTTCCTGACCCAGAACACACTCCTCTGTCCAAGCCCATTTTCAAATCACATTTCCAAGATTCTCAAAACTAAGTGACAGTATAGCCATTGGCCTAATGACCTCGGCAGCCAGATGCCCAAGGCTACAAGCCAGAAACTGCTGCTCAGTTTCACAGTGACAAACCCCACAGAAACAGATGAATCTATAGCAATCTGGCTAAACTATACTTACCATCACTTACACAGGTATCCAATTTAGTCCTACTCAGGTTTTTGTACATTTAAAGAAATGCTTACTTTCAGGATTGGAAATAAGATAACAAATTGACTATTTCCACGCTGAACACTACAGACAGGATACAGAACTATTCTCAGCTAGCAGTCAAAGACATGCAATCCAATAAATCCAATAGTTTCAGTGACAGTTCTTACTGGCATTTTAATTATTACACTGATAACCCAAGTATAAGATTAGATAGCATAATTCAAACAGAATTAAGTCATTCACTCATTAACCAACAAAGACACGACTGTTTATTACATGTTGAGCAAAGTTCCTGGCGCTGAGGGAAGGTATAAAAAATAAGAGCTTAACTCCGTTCTTGAGAAGCTTATAATAAGGAGTGGGATGTAAGGACATAAACAATGAAAAGACAATTAAAAGACAATATATGTTACAATAGATGTAAAGTGAAAAGCAGTTTAGGAGCCCTGAGAAAAGAAAGAGGAGGGGAAAAGAACCCACATGATTATACAATTTAGAGTGGAGGAGGGATCCCCCCAAAATTATGCCAGTAAGAGAACACATTCACTTACAGAATTAGCAAAAAATTAAACTGTTGATTAACTGCTCCGTGGGAACAGGAAACAAGCAGTCTCACGTATCACGGATGGGAGTATAAACTTGTATAACCGCTTTAGAGGGTAACTTGGCAATAGCTAGGAAAATTAAAAATAAGCACTCCTTCATCTAGCTATCCCATTATGAGGAATCTATTCTCTATGTAATTTCACACACATGAGCATGAGCAAAAAGATGCAGATTCAAGGATCGGTAACCTGTTATTGTTTAGACTGTAAAACAGACCAGAAACAACCTAAGCATCCCTCTCAATAAGGACACTGGTAAATAAATCACGTTGCATCCATGTATCATAATGCTTTGCGGCTGCTAATGAGAACACAGCAGACCTCCTCACACTACAGCAAGATCCCCAGTGGCTACGGTGGCCTACAGAGCAGACAAGAGCCACAGCCCTCCGAATCTGACCTCACCCACACCCATGCTCCCCTCTCCCACTTCACTCCAGTCCCACTGGTCTTCTCACAGCTCCTCAAATGTACCAGGACCCTCCCACCTGGGCCTCTTCACGGCCCTCCCTCTGCTTAGGACACCCTCCCACCAGGTTTACCCACAAATTTACCCACTTCCTTCAAGGAAACAAGTCTCTTAATGAGGTGGACCCTGAGCACCCTATTTGAAATGGAAGCTCCTGCCCCCGCAAATTTTCCTTTTCTTTCTTTCCGTAGTACTACTAGCTTCCAACACACTATATAGTTTATTAAGGTATTTGTTGTCTCTCTCACTCCTTTAAAATGGAAAATCCAACAGCAGGTGTGTTTATCAATTTTGTCCGCTGATGCAATCCAAGTGCCTAGCAAAGTGTGTAGAATATAGTAGTTTGTCAATAAATGTTTGTTAAATTTAATTGAACACACACACACACACACATATACCCACACATACACATAACCATACACACTGAAACCATAATGAAAATATCTTCAAAATATAGTGTTTAGTGAAAAAGAACACTAAATATAGAAGTATGTACAGGGTACCTCGATTTATGTAAAAAAAAATAAGGAAAAATATACCTATGTATAGGATAATTGAAAAGTCCATCAGAAACTTTATTTCCCTTTGAAGAAGACTGAGGAGTTGAGAATTAGAAGTGTAGGGAGTCTGGTTTCACAGTGTATACCATTTTATACATTATTACCTCCTTCCTCCTCCCTTTCCTTCCTCTGCACAATACAATGCAGTATCCACTGATAGCTAATGAGCACTTGAAATGTTGCTAGTTCTCATGGACATATATTGTCAGTGAAAAATACATACAAAATTTGGAAGGACCGCCCCCAAAACCGAATGGAAAATACCCCATCAACAATTTTGATATTGATTACATTTTGAAATGATAGTATTTTGGATACATTGGTTTAATAAGCTATACCACTGAAGTCATTTTTCACCTGTTTCTTTGGGATTCTAAAAATGTGGCTACGATGAAATATACAATTATGAATGTGACTTGCCTTTGTAGCTCATATTGGATTTCTATTAGCTAATGCAGCTCCAGCCCCAAAACAAATCAGATTGATAAATAGATAACCACCCCCCCAAACTCCCCCCCCCCACCCTCCACACACACATTAACAGGAATCATAAGGAGGCTTAGAGTTAGACATAACAGACCTGGAAAAAAACCAGTTTTGTTTTTACTTAACTTTTCTGAGCCTTTTTGGATCATCAACACTGATCATCTACACTGCAAGATTAGAGTGGAAAATAAATGAGATCAATGGGATACAAGGGACTTGGTACACAAAAGCATGTCACAAAATGGTAGTGATGACATTTTTCCCCCAGAGGAAAGAGGTCATAAGGCTAGTATGAAACCATGAGCCCAACCACCCAGCAACGGGGCAATACCATTTTTTGCATTATTGTGCAGACTGTATTAGCTGAGAGAATGGAAAAGAAAGGAAAGTCACCCAATAAAGATATGAATCCTTTGCAGAGAAACGTAAGCCAGGAGACAAATGAAGGAACAAAAAGCTGAATTTTCCATGCAGGGCTGCTACCATATTTCTAGAAGTAGTTTCACAATGTTTGGTAGGTGCCAAATTGCTCATCAGCGAAAACTTTAATTGAGAGAAGGAAAGGAAATGCGATTTCATGGGCAGCTGCAGGATGGGTACCAACACCCTCCAAGATGGGAGGGCAGGGTCTGAACTGACCTCACCTCCAGACAGAGTCAGTTTGGGAATGTGAGGAGCAGCTCTATCTGGTGAGAGGTTGGGAGGGGAGCACGCCAGCTGACCCTGCCGCAAAGGAATTCAGAGAGGAGAAGAAGGAGAGACCGGAACACCTGTTCAGTAAAGATCAAGTGGTGTATTTGAAGGAAATGCCTTGGTTCACAATCTCAAAGAGAAAAAGTGACACCGGATTTAAGGTGCCCAAGGACAGTTTGTCTTTCCCATTCCCGGTCAGTGCAGGAGGTTTTCAAATTGGGCTGGACTATTGGTCAAACCATAGCACCAAGGGGAATAGTAAGGACCCCTTGAAAATAAAAAGCTTGTGTAATGTAGTGTAGCATTTATTTTAGTGGCTGAATTTATTTGAAAGGCTTTAGAAATTATTTTAGAGCTGCATTCAAAGAAACATTAAGAGGTCACTTAAATTTTTCAGTTACACTTTACTGCATTTTATGGCAGAAATTTTGCATTACGGTATTTGTGAATCTGTGGAAACAGGAAGGCCCCCTGGCTGTATGCCTCACGAATGTCACAGGTTTACTGACTCAAAGACTACTAGAGAGGGGAAGGCTTTTCAGGAGATTGAGGCCCACAAGACAAAGCAGCTCAGACATCATAATTTCAGTTACCATATAATCAGGGAATCTGGATCAGCCATTGCCAAGCAGAGACGACAGAGGAGTGGCAGTGAGGGCACAGAGGGGCCAGTAAGAATCTGATGTGCCCAGTGCATGGGGGGAGACATTTGCATTTTATTCTGGTTGCGGTGGGATGCTGCTGGAGGATTTTACATTTTTTAAAGATTATTCTGGGTGAGTTCTGGTAAAATAGTTGTAATGGGGCAGCACAATTTTGGGTCTTGCCAAATCCTCACATCAGAACGGACAGAGTAACTAACATCCAAGACAAAACCCAAGAGACAATATTTATACAAAATTAGGAAAGAAGGTAGCTCAGAAACCCCAGATTCCAAGCTGGTGACAAAGCACTGACAGGCACCATAACAGTGTCTGTGCAGGAGAAGCAGAGCTAAGCCTAAAGGTCTCTGACCAGTCGGAGAACAAGAAAACCCACAAAGAGCCAACAGGCAGCTAGCTATTCCTTACAGAGGAATACAGTAGCAGTGGCTGAAGTCACCCAATCCAAAAGCCAGTGAGGGCAAGGGCAAGGCCTCAATGGTCTGGAACAGTCTCGCCTCTGTGAACTTCTGCATCCAATACAGCCAAAACTCCCTGCCTGGACAGGACCCCATACTGAGAAGAAATTTCTGGGGGTGAAATGCAAATTGGGTGGGACAGGAACAACTGCCGTGAAGGAAACAGAAGATCCAGATGAGAGGGAGGCCTACTTTCCAAAGCTGCACCCACAGTACCTCCCATTCTACATGTTCTCAATACACTGTGACCTTGACACCGCTCCCATCAGGTAAGGAGGTCTTTATCCTCTCCCCCCTGGAATCTGGGCAGAATTTTGTGACAAACTTAATCAATAGAGTATGGCCAAAGTGACTCCAGGTGATTTCTGAGACCAAATCCTACAATGCCAAGCACCGCCACCTTGCCATCTAGAGACACGTCCTGTTGGAACCCAGCTGCCACGCTGTGAGAAAGCCCAAATTCACCCACAGGGAGAGGCCGTGTGTGTGTCTTCTAGTTGACAGCTGAGCCGAGGTCCCAGCCAACAATGAGCTGAGGTCTTGGACAGCGGAGTACACAAGCCATCTCTGCTGGGCTCCATCTGAATCCCCAACCCACGGAATCCAAGAGTATGGTAAGATGGCAATTTTTACCACAGATTCCTGGGGTGGTTTGTTACTCACCAATAGTGACAGAGATGCGATGGTTTTAATCAAAATTTTTGATCTTCTGGGAAAAACTTATGAGGCATGTTTATTTCAAAAGTCTCCTTTATTTTTGATAAATCACAAAACAAATTCAATACTAGTGAAGGACTCCTCTTTCAAAAGGGTAGATTAGTGGATTGGTGTAACATAATAAATTTTCCTTCCCTTTGGATGGCACCTCTTGCTAGCAAATGCTTCCAAAGCCATGCCAGGGAGGTTTTTGTTTTGGTTTGTTTTTTTTATATTTTATTTATTTATTTGACAGAGAGAGATCACAAGTAGGCAAAGAGGCAGGCAGAGAGAGGGGGGGAAGCAGGCTCCGCGCTAAGCAGAAAGCCCAATGCAGGGCTCCATCCCAGGACCCTGAGATCATGACCGAGCCAAAGGCAGAGGCTTAACCCACTGAGCCACCCAGGTGCCCCTGTTTTGTTTTGTTTTGTTTTCCCTTAAAAGGAGCAGCCAGGCTCATTCTGGTTTTTTCTCCTTTTTTTCTCTCTTTTTAAAATGTCGGAAAAAATGGGATCAAACCGGATGACCACCTAATTTACCATCCAAACTGGGACAATTTTTCAAAACAGCTTTACTGAGATAGAGTTCACAAACCATAAAACCTGTCCATTTAATGTTTACAGTTCAATTATTAGTTATTTTACACAAGATTCTGCAACCAATCACTACAACCTAATTTTAGAACGTTTTCATCCCTCCATAACCCTGGACAATTTGCAAGTAAAGGGAGCACTAATAATAAGTGTGCAAAGACAGCAGGTATAAACTTGGCACCACTGGGGTCTGTCCAGGGCAAACCAGAGTGTATCATCACCTGAAGCCGAGGGCACAGGTGTTAGGGCGAAATCCATACAACCTAATTCAAAACAGTAGCCTCCTTTAAGAAATGTGGTTTTAAAATAGATAATCAGAAATGGAATTCTCATTTCCTGCCGGGACTAGGGGACGAGTATATAAATTAGAGGGACTGTGTTTGAAGACTGGCAGGATTGGTTAAAGCTGAACATAGGCAGACATAATGCATTTGCAGTTCTACTCCAAGCTGTGTATCCAACAGAAATGACTACTTGCCATTTGATTCCATTTACACCAACTTCAAAAACATGCAGCTGTCGCCTACAGTGGTACAGATCAGGATAGTGGTTAATCCTGAACAGGAGTTAGTGACTGGAAAGGGCACACGGGAAGGAAATCTTGAGGGGCTGGTAGTATTCTGTTTCTTGATCTCAGTGCTGGTTACAAGAGTGTTCATTTCATAAATGTTCAGCAAGTTGTGAGTTTTTAATTGGTATACTTTTCTATATGAATGTTCGACTCTAATAAAAAGCTTACTTTAAGAATGGATAGGTTTAGGTTTGCTAGAGGAGTATGAAGAATCTTGATTGAGACAGGACTTCCAAGCCCCATTAACAGTGAGCTATTTTAAAGTGAGTAATTAAGAGCAGTTAGTGTTCACACAGTAACAAGGTGTTGATTTTCTTTCTTAACACCTTTCCCTTGAACTAGAGGCATGAAATTCCTAGGGAAGATAGAGGTGGGGAAAAGCAAAACGTCTTTCCCTTGCAAAAGGAAATGTCTATGATGGGAAAAATCAATCACCACTTTGGAATAGTGGAGGCTTTTTTACTTGGAATTTTTAAGTGCTTTTGCTCACCAGGATAGTATTTTAGAATTGGAAGTACTATTCAAAAGAATTCCATCAATTTCTTTAAGGAAAATTAGGAAGCAGAAGTCCAGAAACTGATAAAAGTTTCCCCAAATTACACAGCTAGTTAGTATTAAGATGAGTTCAGAACCCATGGCTCTTGACTCTTCAACCACTATTAACTATTAATAATGAGAGTCGGGGCACCTGGGTGGCTCAGTGGGTTAAAGCCTCTGCCTTCGGGTCAGGTCATGATTCCAGGGTCCTGGGATTGAGCCCGACATTGGGCTCTCTGCTCAGGGGGGAGCCTGCTTCACCCCCACTCCCACCTGTCTCTCTGCCTACATGTGATCTCTGTCTGTCAAATTAAAAAAAATAATAATAATGAGAGTCACTCTGACAGTTTCCCACACAGCAGTCTCTGTAATAACAGCATGGCTATGATCTCATATAATCTCCACAAGAGATAACAGGTATGAACTGTTGTCTCCATTTCACTGAGGGGGAAGCTAGAGATGTTCAGAAAAGTTCACATGCTTTAACAAGGTTAAACATCAATTAAGTACAGGATCCAGAATCCTGATCAGTTCTCACTCTAGAGTCTAAGATTTAATCAAAGGATAATATTACTTCTTTGAATTAATAGTACTTGCCATATTTCTAAGCTGAAGGGTAAGTAAATAGATGTGTTGTTTCTTGATCATTATGGGGGAAGAGTAAGTAAATTTATTTCTACGTTATAATCCAGCTATTCTCACTTATTCATATCTTAGATATGAATGATTAGATTAGATAAGATTAGATAAGATTCATATCTTACATCCATCCCCTGGACCAATGCTATCTTCAGTAGCAGTAACACTTTCCTCTTGGCAGCCATCTATGAAGTGGCTGTGCTTAGCTCTCTAGGAGTTATTCAACACCCAGGGAGATAACCTGGAAACATCACCTATTTTAATGATACATCTTTATTTCCTTAGTAATGTTGTTGACAACATACAATAGGTAGTGTTAAAGATTCATGGCTGACACATCAATTGTACAGTTTTCTTCTTAAGTATCCATGGACATATAAGATAAGTTACTCTAAGTAGAGTCTAAGGAACTATTCATATCCTAAAGTATGAACAAAACACTATTTTGAGTTCAATACGAATACAAGAAAAGTACATTCAGGTAAGACATATTAGATTTGGTAAAAGACAGCTTGCTTTTACATTTGATTTTCCTCAGATTCTTTCCAAATAACTAATCTACAGAACTAAGACACTTAGGAAGCACAGGCTCATTTGTTGTGCATTGTAAAATGTATTTCTTTCCAATTCATCCACACTGCAAGACTAGCAAGGTTAACACAATGGTTGAAAAATGTATTTTCTTTCCATATAATTGTCATATTTTTAAACTTAGGATATATAAGAAAAGATGGAAGGAAAGACGCATGGCAGAAGCTCCCTGATTTAAGCTAATGTTCCCTCTAATTTATTTTTTAAGTTGTAAGTAGATGATTATGTATCATAAGATATAAAATACAAGGACTGAGTAGAAATGACCCTTTCATTAGAGTTTACCCCAAAGATGAAAAATATAGGGCCTGTTTTCCTTCACTCCCATGACAGACATTACTAATCAATCAGCTTTGCTTTCCCACCTAACATGATCTCAGAATCCTTCTTTGACCTCACAATCTTTCTCAATGCTAACATTTATCACTTACCATGTGTAAGGCATGGTACCAACTGCTTTCTATGCCTTATCTCCTCTCATAGCCTCACAATATCCCCAGTGAGGTAGGTACCTACTATTAATCCCCTTTTAGAGAGGTCAATGCTGAGAATCAGCTGTTAAGTCAGAGTGCTGGAAGGGGCTGAGCTGGCATTTAAAGCCAGGGTCATTTTACTCCTGTGTCTGTGCTCAGCATCACTACACTGTTGGAAAAATCTCCCAGCAACTGACGGGAGCTAGCACATAACAGATCAGCTACTTTCCATCCAGCTTGTCTACGCAGACATTCCTTCTATCACATTGCTAACAGTAGTCACAGAAAAGAAGTGTTAATGTTTTCAGAAAAAAACAAAAAACAAACAAAAAAACACAAAATCAACCAACCAACCAACTTTCCTCAAATCTACTCGCTGATTTTAGCCTTGTTTTTCATTAAAGACCACGCAGAGCAAATTTGTGGGTTCGACATGGTAACACTACTGTTCCTCCAGCCTCCTCTCTGCTAGTTTCCTGCAAAGTCTCCTCTTGACTGAGGTCAACACATTCTGTTCTTTTAGCCACTCTGTGCATGCGTTTCAGGTCATTCTTCTCTGGCGGGGCTCCAGTTTCCCCACATTTTTCTGAAGCAAATGGAATGTTTCTAGTGAGGTCTAACCAGCCCAGCATAGGGGAGCTATCTCTACCTTGCATGTTCTGACTGTCTTTATTATCACATCTGAAGGCTGATTTTAATGCCAACTTCATATCTCTATTGACTTATGCTGACTATTTAGTATCGTACTAAGTCAATATAGGCCTCAAACTCCAATGACAGCAGCTAGATATAAGAAAAGGAAAGTAGAAGAAAGCTAAGTATGGGGGGAAGAAGAAGGGTTAGGAAATGGGACTATTTCTGATAGGAGAGGCTGCAAATCCCCTTATCAGAGTAGATACCAAAATGGGATTTCTTCATCTCTAAATAGGATATGCTTAGAAGCAAAATCAGTAAAAGCAATCCAGTCCAAAATGTACTCTCCTACTTTGCCTGAAATCCCACCATTTAAAGGCTTATTGTGGTTAATAAGCAAAAACAAACAAACAAAAACCCAAACCAAAACAGAAACTCATCCTTAATACTGTGGGTTATCAGAAATTCATACATCTTGTGAATTTTTTTTAAGATTATATATATATATATATATATATATTTATTTATTTATTTATTTATTTATGTGACACACAGAGTGAGAGAGATCACAAGTAGGCAGAGAGGCAGGCAGAGAGAGGGGGGGCAGCAGGCTCCCTGCTGATCAGAGAGCCTGATTCGGGGCTTGATCCCAGGACGCCGAGATCATGACCTGAGCAGAAGGCAGAGGCCTAACCCACTGAGCCACCCAGGTGCCCCTCACCTTGTGAGTTTTAAAAAGAAAGTAAGTTGGTTCAGCAAATGATCTAAGTTTTGGTACTGAGATAATAACTTTTTGACTGGGACAAGAGGTGGGAAGAAGGTGAAGAAAACGGAATTTGGGGATGGGTGTTGCGAGGGAGAAACCAAAATCCATTCTGGAGGAGAGATATGATAACCCTGTTTTGCAAAATAAAAATTAGGACTCATGGATGAATAGAGATCAGAGGATTTGGAACTGGCACAGTAACCAAACCTAAGACACATGGAGGCCGTAAGACCTTCACTGATGGGCAGGCCTGGAAAACCCGTCACCACATGAGCCAGGTGGTAACCAGCAGGCAGCAGGAGGGCTGTGGATAGTTTCAGAAGCCAAGTTCACTCTCGTGGCTTTTGAACCCAGGGCCAGTAAAGCCGCTGCTTTCTTCTCCCCCAAAGCCCAAGCACAGATGTCATTTATCTCTAAATCACACATGGACATGGACCACGTTCTGTTTTTCTTAGCATCCCCCATGCCTCACGCAATGTCTAGAAATGAGAACTCGAGAATGAATGTTGCTGGAACAGTCTCCCCACCAAATGTCCAGCCTGCAAGGTGCCGCTGCTGGAAGGAGCATGGTGAGGACCTTAGCTGGTGGCTCTCCAGGACATACTCACTCCCAGGGGCCCTTCTGGGGCTAGGAAGAGGGGAAGCCCACAGTCATGCGTATGCTGGGCAGGGTCCCTTTTTCCTGGAACCACAGGTGGAAACTGCACCAGGTCTGACAAACGAGCTTTGGTTTTGCTAATGACCTCAACAACATTTATTTTTTTTTCTTTTTTCTTTTTCTTTTTTTTTTTTTTTACAGCTTTATAAACATATATTTTTATCCCCAGGGGTACAGGTCTGCGAATCGCCAGGTTTACACACTTCATAGCACTCACCATAGCACACACACCCCCAATATCCATAACCCCACCCCCCTCTCCCAACCCCCTCCCCCCATCAACCCTCAGTTTGTTTTGAGAGATTAAGAGTCACTTATGGTTTGTCTCCTTCCCAATCCCATCTTGTTTCATTTACTCTTCTCCTACCCCCTCAACCCCCCATGTTGCATCTCCTCTCCCTCATATCAGGGAGATCATATGATAGTTGTCTTTCTCCGATTGACTTATTTCGCTAAGCATGATACCCTCTAGTTCCATCCAGGTCGTCGCAAATGGCAAGATTTCATTTCTTTTGATGGCTGCATAGTATTCCATTGTGTATATATACCACATCTTCTTTATCCATTCGTCTGTAGATGGACATCTAGGTTCTTTCCATAGTTTGGCTATTGTAGACATTGCTGCTATAAACATTCGGGTGCATGTGCCCCTTCGGATCACTATGTTTGTATCTTTAGGGTAAATACCCAGCAGTGCAATTGCAGGGTCATAGGGTAGTTCTATTTTCAACATTTTGAGGAACCTCCATGCTGTTTTCCAGAGTGGTTGCACCAGCTTGCATTCCCACCAACAGTGTAGGAGGGTTCCCCTTTCTCCGCATCCTCGCCAGCATCTGTCATTTCCTGACTTGTTAATTTTAGCCATTCTGACTGGTGTGAGGTGATATCTCATGGTGGTTTTGATTTGTATTTCCCTGATGCCGAGTGATATGGAGCACTTTTTCATGTGTCTGTTGGCCATCTGGATGTCTTCTTTGCAGAAATGTCTGTTCATGTCCTCTGCCCATTTCTTGATTGGATTATTTGTTCTTTGGGTGTTGAGTTTGCTAAGTTCTTTATAGATTTTGGACACTAGCCCTTTATCTGATATGTCATTTGCAAATATCTTCTCCCATTCTGTCAGTTGTCTTTTGGTTTTGTTAACCGTTTCCTTTGCTGTGCAAAAGCTTTTGATCTTGATAAAATCCCAAAAGTTCATTTTTGCCCTTGCTTCCCTTGCCTTTGGTGATGTTCCTAGGAAGATGTTGCTGCGGCTGAGGTCGAAGAGGTTGCTGCCTGTGTTCTCCTCGAGGATTTTGATGGATTCCTTTCTCACGTTGAGATCCTTCATCCATTTTGAGTCTATTTTCATGTGTGATGTAAGGAAATGATCCAATTTCATTTTTCTGCATGTGGCTGTCCAATTTTCCCAACACCATTTATTGAAGAGGCTGTCTTTTTTCCATTGGACATTCTTTCCTGCTTTGTCGAAGATGAGTTGACCATAGAGTTGAGGGTCTGTTTCTGGGCTCTCTGTTCTGTTCCATTGATCTATGTGTCTGTTTTTGTGCCAGTACCATGCTGTCTTGATGATGACAGCTTTGTAATAGAGCTTGAAGTCCGGAATTGTGATGCCACCAACTTTGGCTTTCTTTTTCAATATTCCTTTGGCTATTCGAGGTCTTTTCTGGTTCCATATAAATTTTAGGATTATTTGTTCCATTTCTTTGAAAAAAATGGATGGTACTTTGATAGGAATTGCATTAAATGTGTAGATTGCTTTAGGTAGCATAGACATTTTCACAATATTTATTCTTCCAATCCAGGAGCATGGAACATTTCTCCATTTCTTTGTGTCTTCCTCAATTTCTTTCATGAGTACTTTATAGTTTTCTGAGTATAGATTCTTTGTCTCTTTGGTTAGGTTTATTCCTAGGTATCTTATAGTTTTGGGTGCAATTGTAAATGGGATGGACTCCTTAATTTCTCTTTCTTCTGTCTTGTTGTTGGTGTAGAGAAATGCAACTGATTTCTGTGCATTGATTTTATATCCTGACACTTTACTGAATTCCTGTACAAGTTCTAGCAGTTTTGGAGTGGAGTCTTTTGGGTTTTCCACATATAGTATCATATCATCTGCAAAGAGTGATAGTTTGACTTCTTCTTTGCCGATTTGGATGCCTTTAATTTCCTTTTGTTGTCTGATTGCTGAGGCTAGGACTTCTAGTACTATGTTGAATAGCAGTGGTGATAACGGACATCCCTGCCGTGTTCCTGACCTTAGCGGAAAAGCTTTCAGTTTTTCTCCATTGAGAATGATATTTGCGGTGGGTTTTTCATAGATGGCTTTGATAATATTGAGGTATGTGCCGTCTATCCCTACACTTTGAAGAGTTTTGATCAGGAAGGGATGCTGTACTTTGTCAAATGCTTTTTCAGCATCTATGGAGAGTATCATATGGTTCTTGTTCTTTCTTTTATTAATGTGTTGTATCACATTGATTGATTTGCGGATGTTGAACCAACCTTGCAGCCCTGGAATAAATCCCACTTGGTCGTGATGAATAATCATTTTAATGTACTGTTGAATCCTATTGGCTAGTATTTTGGCGAGAATTTTTGCATCTGTGTTCATCAAGGATATTGGTCTGTAGTTCTCTTTTTTGTTGGGATCCTTGTCTGGTTTTGGGATCAAGGTGATGCTGGCCTCATAAAATGAGTTTGGAAGTTTTCCTTCTATTTCTATTTTTTGGAAAAGTTTCAGGAGAATAGGCATTAGTTCTTCTTTAAATGTTTGGTAGAATTCCCCCGGGAAGCCGTCTGGCCCTGGGCTTTTGTTTGTTTGGAGATTTTTGATGACTGTTTCAATCTCCTTACTGGTTATGGGTCTGTTCAGGCTTTCTATTTCTTCCTGGTTCAGTTGTGGTAGTTTATATGTCTCAACAACATTTATTTAAAATAAGCCTGCTTCTTCAAGTATTTTACTTTCTTTTAAAACTTCCTAGTTAAAACTTTAAAGTCAAAGGCTCCAGGGTGGCTCAGTCAGTTAGGCATCTGACTCTTGATTTCGCCTCAGTTAATGATGGTCCTGGGATTTAGCCCCACGTCAGGGTCCCTGCTAAGTGGAGATTCTGTTTCTCCCTCACCCCTGCCCCACCCCCTGCTCATGCTCACCCTCTTTCAAATAAATAAAATCTTTTTTTTTTTTTTTAATGAAGGGGGACTAACTGCAGCCAGTTTGAGTTGGGTTTCTATAACTTTTTCCTTAAAAAGTTTGCACAAGGTGGAAGTCAGTCTGTTCCAATTTTATTTTTTCTGATTTATTTTATTTGAGCAACAGCATTAAATATAAACGTCATACCCAGCCCTCAGATGGCCACAATGATTCTGACCTCTTAGTATTCACAGTCTGCTGTAATCCCATCCCTTACGTTTGGGCTGATCCAGTGACTCTCTTCTAATAAACAGAAAGCAAGAGTGATGGGTTGTTAGTTCCAAGATTAAGTTACAGTGAGACTGTGGCTTTTGTCTTGCCTGCCCTCTCTCACTCTCTCTCCATCTCTCTCTCTCTCTCGGCTCACTTGCTCTGAGGGAAACCAGCTGCCATGTTTGAGCTACTTAGTGGAGAGACCCATGTGGGAAAAACTGATGTCTCCAACCAATAGCCGGCAAGGACCTGAGACCATCACCTAAGTAAGCTTAGAAGGTGGGGGGGGGGGGGAGTCCTCCCCCAACCCAGCCTTGAGATGACTACCACTCAGGTCTAAATATTGATCACAGCCTCATGAGACACAGTTAGCCCAAGCACTGAGCTAAGCTGCACCAAGACTTCCATCACACAGGAACTATAATATAATAAATGTTTTCTGTTTTAAGCTGCTATATTTTGGGGTAATTTGTCATGCTGCAAAAAATAACTAATAGAAAGGAATTAACCCCAGATAGATTAACAATAAAATACTTTTCCTTTGTCTCTTTGTTATGTTTCCCATGACAACTCTCAATTTATAAAAAGTACTTTATAGGACATTAAAAATTCACTGTCAATATTTTCAAGTGCACAGCATAATTCTCTTAAGTTGATACAATACTGTATTTGAGTAGTAAGATTCTTTAAGGGACTGACAGTTGAAATTCCATTCTAGTACAGGCTAATCTATTCGACAAATATACTGCACACCTGCTATGTTCCAGGTACAGGAAGATAAATAGGACAGGGTAGCCTGTTTCAAAGAGTACAAGTCCATTCAGGACAGTAGAAATGCCCAAAAGATTTGGAAACAGATGAATCAAGAAGAGTACCACAACTCACTGACTGTGTGACAGTGAACAAGCCATGTAATTTTCCAGTGCTTTACCCCCTCATTTATAAAATGGGGAATAACAATAATAACAGCTGATTTATCAACTTACAAGATTACTAGAAGGGCCACAAAGTAAAGTGTGTATAAAAGCATTGGAAAATTCTAAAATAAAATAAAGCTATCATGGGCCGCCTGGGTGGCTCAGTGGGTTAAAGCCTCTGCCTTCGGCTCAGGTCATGATCCCAGGGTCCTGGGATCGAGCCCCACATCGGGCTCTCCGCTCAGCAGGGAGCCTGCTTCCTCCTCTCTCTCTCTCTCTCTCTCTCTCTCTGCCTGCCTCTCTGCCTACTTGTAATCTCTGTCTGTCAAATTTAAATAAATAAATAAATCTAAATAAATAAAGCTATTATTGCGATGTTTATTATCAAACTAAGGCATACAGGTTGTACTATAGAAATAGCTAAGAATGATTCATAATTAATTTGCTATTTACTGGCATGTGACATTTCTTTCCTATTAGCCATTTAAATATGTCCTTAAACTTGAAATTTGCACTCCAAAGGTTGTTCAGTCTTCATTCCTTTCAAAACCATGCAATCTAAATTACTCCTCCTCCGAATTTAAACCTCTCATAATTTCATTTTAATTTACTTTCTGTGAGAAAATAATTATTGTAATGGCTTAAAGAAAAACTGAATGAAAATTACAAAGAACATGAAAACTCTAATCATTTTGGTCAATTAAAAACTGTTGTAAGCAAAAAAGTTTCTGTCCTATAAAAAAGAATTTTCTTTGATGTTAAATTTAAACAATGTTTAGAGCTACCATTTAGAATCAATGAAATGTTCTCATTACCTCTATTGCCTTTCTTCACTAACTTCCTCTGATACACTTCGTGATTTATTAGATCAACTTTTAAAGTGAAAAACATTTAGTTCTTCATATTTTCAATGTGCCACTATACTTCAATTCATTATTCTAATCCAAATAGCCAGTCCATTAATAAAAATGTATAGGCAAGAATAATTGATTCCATTTTAGGGAAAGATATCAACAATAAACTGCTTTGGACTGAACAATCAATGGTTATTGAATTCTAGACCCCGAGCTAATATTTCTAGCTACACAGGTCCTTGAGACTTGAGCTGCCCACTTTGATTTTAATGAACAAGGTCAAAATCATGAACTGAAAATACTATGACACTAATAAAATACTTTACCTCAGAAAAATTTTAGCCTCGAGGTATCACAGACTCCCAAGTATCTTTCTAGTAGCCCTATATATTAATATATATTCAACAAAGTTGAAGATAGATATGTCCCTTGGAATCCACTATTCTAGTTGTCTACAGTATGGTGTGAAATAAAATAAAATTAAACATTTATTAAGCTCCAACTATGGGCTAGCCTAAGTGGAGAGGGAATACAAAGATTAAGTACAAAGTGGATGAAGTAGATAAAATATAATTGAATAATTCAGAGAAGCTCAAATGAAGAATGATTTGAGCTTCCTATTTTGGACAACTTTTTAGAGGACAATGCCTTTAAAAGAGAGAAGGAAGGTGGATCACCTGTTTGAAGTGGGAGATGCAGTACTGACTTCAGTTTAGGAAACTTTGAAATCTGAGATGAGAGAACATCCAGATGAGAGTCCACAATATGGATCTAGAGCTCATTTGTGAGCTCTAAACTGCAAAGAAGAAGGAGCCAAAGGTTTCCCGGGAAGAATTTACAGACGGAGAAGGCAAAAAGCCAGGATTGAACTGTGGGGAATTCAAGAGTAGAAGGGGGACAAGCAGAAGGTGATCAAAGAAAGGGAAGAAGAACCAGGAAGAAGACGGGTCATAGAAGCCAAGAAAAGAAAGACTCAAAAACCAAAATGATGACCAATGTTACAGAAAGATCAGCAATATTAACACCATTTTGAAGACCACTAAGTCATGACGTACTGTATGTTGGCTAACTGAACATAATACAAAAAATAAATAAAAATGTTTAAAAAGACCACTAAATCTACATTCAGGAGGTCACTGGTGATCTTAACTGTATCACTTTGAGTAGGCTGGCTGGTGTGGAATTTGGAGGATCACGAGACACTGTTCTATCAGTCTAATATTAACTGAGCACCTTGTTTGTACTTTGGGATGGGAAAGTACAGGCTGTATATATAGAACTCTCTATAAAAGACACTTGGAGGGGATGTGGGGAGCAGAGACCTTGGAAATAGTCGGTATCCTCAGTTGAGAATCTGTTTAGGAGGGGAAGAGCAGGTTAGGCGTTCAGAAGACAGGTACAATTTGGGAGAAGCTGCTCAGGGAAAGGGAACAAGAGCAATTAGGGATAAAAGCTGAGACGGATGACTAGTGTTGAAAGCCCAGCTGAGGCTGGAACTCCTCAGTTTGTAATACCGTCACCCTCCCTGTTGTATGGTCTTTTCTAACTTTTTTTTTTTTTAATTTTTATTTATTTGTCAGAGAGAGAGGAGAGCGAGCGAGCACAGGCAGACAGAATGGCAGGCAGAGGCAGAGGGAGAAGCAGGCTCCCCGCCAAGCAAGGAGCCCGATGTGGGACTCGATCCCAGGACGCTGGGATCATGACCTGAGCCGAAGGCAGCTGCTTAACCAACTGAGCCACCCAGGCGTCCCTGTATGGTCTTTTCTTCCAGGAATGTCAGTAGCCTAGAAGCAGAAGTAAAGACCACAGATGGTTTGGTGGTACTAAGGCCTGGCACTGGTAGGCACGTGAGGCAGAAGTCCAGAGGACTTGAGGGGTCTGGAGATTAAGTAGGGAAGTGGACCCTTCCTGAAAGAATGAGAAGTCAGCAACAAGTGTAAAGGACAAGTAGGAACTGAAGGTCATGGTGAGCTTAACATTCAGATTCGATGGTGAGGGAGAGGTTGAAAAATGGGATTTTATGAGATTTCTGAGAAAGAAAAGACAAAAATAGAGAAAAACCTGCTGAAACTAAAAATTACCAAATGTCTTAACAGAGCAAGAGAACGGATTCTACATTTTGAAAAATGATACATATCACTATTTTTCTCTATACAACTTAAAACTTATGCTTTGCTCCTGACATTACATAATTCCAGGTAGTATCAGGTCATTTCTGAAGCTTGACATTACATTTCAAATCAAGAGACCCCAGTCAGGTTAATAAAGTATTGCGATTTCTAATTATTAGGGAAACTTGCAACTTTAAGAAGGAAAAAAATAAAAATAAAAATAAAAAATAGAGATTTTCCAAATGAAAATAATAAACAGCTAATCATCTGAGACAATTACAAAATCCAAGTAAGACACTTTGAAACTGAGGTCCAAACTGGATAATATAAATGACATAAGAATCAGAATAATATTCACTCTTAAAATTTATACTTTACAGTAAATAATCTCACTCTACTTGAGAAATATTTCCCATCAGCCAATTATTTTATTTGGCAGGGGGGAAATGATTCATGTGTGACTTGGTAATAGAGAACATAAATAAAACTAATTCCTATATCCTTTTCCAATGCTCATGAATTCAAGGATTTATTTGGAACCTCTAAGAGAACTCTTACTTTTTATGACAGATTTACGCCTGTATTCACATTATTGTTCCTATAGCTGCACTGGTTTTGTGCAGTTTAACTTCTAATAATCTGAGTTTTCAGCATCACAGACACAACACGCACTCACATTCAGATATTCAAATGGCCGGATATTCACACTCCTCCCGCTCTACTTCTACATTGCTGAAGGACAGTGAACAAGGCTTTATCTAGGTTCCCACCCTAGACTGGATTTGTTTGCTCATCTTGGTGGTAATAAATTTTCTTCCAACCTAAATGTGCTGTGAATATACACTAGTTCCTAATTTCAAATTTAGTGGGGAAACACACATACGTCTGCCACAAAGTTATGCCAGAATGCAAAACAAATTGTCCTGTTCAAAGCAACTGAGTCCAAAATAATTCAATGAAGAGGATGGAGAAGAAAGTTTATTTCATTACAAAAATGGTTAGTCATAACAGCAGTGGCTTCTGCTGCTTCTTCTACCTTTGCAGACATGGAATTATATCCAAGATGACTCAGTTCAACAAACTGTCTGGGGAGCCGAGGTTCCCATCCTGACAACACCCTTGAATTGCAGAGTGAGGGAGGAAGGTACACAGCACTGCAGTTGGGGAGATATGATGCACTTATAGCTCTCAGCATATAGTATGTGCTTAATGAATATTTGGTAATAAGACCTAACAGCTCCAATAATTGTATGACACTGGGAAATTTAATTAAGCTCATTTGGAACCAGTTTTATGGAAAATAAGGATGATAATATTTGTCTCACAGAGTTGTGAGAATTAAACGAGCTAATGCCTGTAAAGTACTTAGCACAGATCCCAGCATGCACTAAACTCAGAAAACCACGCATTAACAAGTGTGCTGAGAAAAAAAAGGTAGGTCTATACAATATTATAAAATAAAAACACTTCCTTTCCACTTCTATTTTCTTTGCATTTAGATTCTCTAAAAAATCTGTTATTAGAGCTGTGTTCTCTTAGGCTACTGGGATAGCAGAAGGGAGAGGGACAGTATCAGAGCTATGCATATGGCAAACTCCAATTGTGTTAGCCAAAGAGTCCCGTTTGCTAAACCTCCTACTTATTTCAGATACATGAATAGTGGCTATAGAGTAATGAGGCAGGTTTCTGTG
Organism: Lutra lutra; assembly: GCF_902655055.1. Taxonomy (NCBI): domain Eukaryota; kingdom Metazoa; phylum Chordata; class Mammalia; order Carnivora; family Mustelidae; genus Lutra; species Lutra lutra. Next base: position 94,455,806 of record NC_062285.1, read on the forward strand.
CGTGGCTCATGAGAATCAGTCTCCACAGATTTTTAAGCAAGAAACATCTGTGGAAGGCTCAGAGTCTATCAAGGCAGCCAGGCACTGTCCTAGGTGCTGGAATATAAAGATGCCTGTGTGGCAGCAGCAGGAGAGACAGACATAACAGCAATCATGAAACAAGAGACTAAGTGAGGCATCATCCACACTCAAAGCACTCCACATCTGACCCTTGGGATTGGGGTAGGGAGCAAAGCTTCCCATGGAAGCAGGCTTTGAAGCAAGAGGAAGAGTTTGAGGGAAAGTAAGATTAAAAATACACCAAACTCAAAGTTAAATACTTATGCCAGTATTCTTAACTGACTGCAATCCTGAGTTAGATTTTTTCCTCTCTCTTTAAGCCTTAGAAAAAGAATTACTGAGCAAATTATGATTTTCTTAAGGATAATAATTACACTCAAAATCAGAGAGCTGGACTGGAAGATCCCAATAGTTTTTCTTAGCTGTATGATTCCTTTTATGCCTCATCATCTTCCAAATGGTCCTAAAACACCATTACACAAAAGCTTGGGATTTTTAAGAATGAAGGAGGTATTTGTCCCTACACAACATGAAAATTTGGTCCTGATAGATAAAACCAGCCATAAACAACAGTTCTCAGGTGCTGGGAATTCCCCAACTCTATGTCAATAATGAAAGGCGACTGTAAATCCCTAAAATGGACATTTACAACCAACTGCTGAACACCTGTATTTCTCATCCAAAATTTTGACAGCTGCTCCCTTAAAAAGTGATCATGACTCCAGGCAGGATGACATGTGCTGAGCGAAGTATTTTCAAAGTGTAATTTTGTGTTTATGCCTTCAAAGTTCTTGCAGAAATGAATTTTTCCATATGCCAATCACAGTTTACAAACACAAGTGTTAACGCAACTGTAATTGTTCATAAAATTTTCCACTGCAGCTATTTTGTTAACCTACATCCAATTTTTAGAATCACCAAGATGGCCACTGTTGGCTTCACATTCTATACTGGTTACATGTGACGTGTGCCTAGTCTGATTTCAAAAATGGGGCTTCACAAATCAAATATTATTTCCGCACCTGCAAATTCATGAGTCACACACCAATACCAGCAGAAGAGCAACAGTGAAAACTAAGACCAACTCAGCAGTACTCAGAAGCACCTGTTTTCACATAACGCAAACCACCGCACTGAAATTAGGCATGCATTTTAAAAGTTTATTAGTTAGATGCATCTCCTGAAAAGCAATCCAGGCATTCATCAGAAAGCAGAAAGTTTTTTTAATCTCACACTGAATTTATTTCTAAATATAAAAAATAATACCCTGAATCATATTTTACAAGCAGTAACTGATCTAGAAATTAGCTTGACATCACAACAAGCAATGTAAAATTTCCCCTGTTATCTATTGCTAGTGAAATCATAAACAACAGAATTGTAAGATGTCCAATTATCCATAAAGCACAGAAAATGGCAATGCTAGGGGCTATAACCTGAAATACCATGGACAACTTTGTTCATTCTCTGGAAAAGAATTTCTTTGACATGTAACCTTTCCCCCAAAATGCACAAGCCATTGACAGTCTCTATAATGTAGTGATTTTCAAAGTATATTTTAGTCCTACAGAAAATGGACAAAAAGCCACAAAACAATCATACATTTTAGTATCCTCTGATTACGTGGCAAGCACACTTTTAGCTTAACAGCTATGCTCAATGGATATCTGGAATCCAAGTGTAAAAAAGACCACAACACATTCTACTAACCTACAGTAAAATAAACCATTTTCTCGTTCCTCCAAAATACCACTGCCATTCAAGCAATCCATGGCAGTATTTGACTAAGAGAAGAGACCTATAAAAGAAGGGCAACTGCATCTTTATCTTTTTCAGCAAAATAAAAGTTTTCTCCAATAACTATGCCTCCTTTAGACACAGCTACATTTTACCTGTTAGTGAAATATTGCAAAGACTTTGTTGGTCAGGTCGGGCTTGAAACCTACATTTTCCTAAAAAGAAATGCATTTGAAATTCCAAATAACTGATTTTGCAAATGACCTTTCAGGGAACAGCCCAATCATAAGATGTCAAACACTTATCATATTAAAAAGAGTAAGTACATTTCCAGCTCCAGAGGGTTTTATGCCCAGCCTTCTATCCAGATTGCCACACAGTGGCTCTATCTCTTCAGTCAGGTTCAGCTCAAACATTAAGTTTTCAACGAAGGATCACTTTAGCTAAAACACTCACCCCTCTCACCACCTTCAATACTTTCTTCTGTAACTCTGACCTGACTTTCTTCATTGCACTTAGCACTATTTTTTATATTTTAATATTTTTTATATTCTATTTCCCTGTTGGACTTTTTGATCACTGCTGATATATATATTTATATTTATATTTATATTCCATTTCCCTGTTAGATTCCTGGTTGCTAAGGGCAAAGATCATCTGTGTCTTCTGTACCACTCTACCTCCAGCACCTAGAATGATGCCTGACATGTGATGAATATCGTCAAGTATTTGCTGAATGAATAAAAAGAGTGAAATGCTTACTCTAAATGTAATCTTCCTAAACTTGACAGGGTATAAAAATAAAGAAGGAAATTTGAGCATTATATCTTATATTTTAAATATTACTAATTATGAATAATTTACTTAGCCATAACCTCATAATATTTTGGAGTTGGTTGAAATAGTTTCTAGAACAGAGATCTTTGAAGGTTTAGAATATTAACTGAAATTCAACTCAATTTCTACATTTCTATAGGCCTAACTGGTAATATTTAATTTAAATCCACAGACTCAAAAATCTCAGTTCTATGGTTCAATGTTTCAGAAAAGTTTTTGGCTTTAAACTTATGTAATAGTTGAGATATTGGGGTACAACTCTAATACTTCAAATAAAAAAGCACAGAATCAATTAAATTATAATTCTAAAATACCACTGGGAATATTTCCCTCTGGCATCATGGTGAATCATTCTGTATTCTACTTTTTATCTGACCTGGTACTTACATACTTCTTGACTGAGCTAATGCATAGACTTCTCATAGTGGAGGAAAACAACCTCTGATTGCCCATTTGGGAAGCTGTTAAACAACAGCAAAAATTTTTGAGGTTCTTCCACGTTGTGGCATATACCGGTCTCCTATCTTTCTAAGCTCATTTTGAAATAGCATTATCCGAATGTACACTAATAAAAATCCCCCTTTTGAATCCTAAAACTTACTCTGAGTTTCATTTCCCTTTGCAGGATCACCTTTCATTTAATCTTTCGTATCATCATTATAAGAAATTAATCAAATGTGTAATCGATCCAGTACTCATTACAAATTCCCTAAGGTATCCTCTATCTGTTGAAACACTCTTACATCATCAGAACTGTGTGTTTAATCAGTTTTCCTCGTTTGGCCCCAAGAAGAGTCAGCATAAAGTTGAGTCAAAAGACCCCTCTTTCCTAGTCCCCTGATTCACCCATCAAATCTACATACACGAGTTCCAAGTCTCTGAGCCTTATCCCCTCTCCGTAACCCTGACTCCCACATTTCAAGTTACCTCCTAAGAATTCTCCTCGGACATCTTTTTGGCAACTCAAACTCAGCATGTTGAATATATTCCTTCTGTTCATACCGATGTTTTCCCACAACTGCTATATCTACTCTTTTATTTATGTCTCTCCTTCTAATCCCTTTTATACACTAATACCACACTAATCTTCTTACAGTACAGCTCTTTCCAAGTTATACCTCTACCAAAAAACCTACAATATGGCCCCAGTGCCTACACAATGAATTTAAGCTTCTTGGCCTGCCATTCATAACTATCCAACATGCTTTACTTAGTATCTTTATGAATAAGGTTTTCTTCCACTAACATTTACTAAGTGCTTACTATGTGTCAAGCACTAAGTGTTGTATTTAATGTCATTTAATTCACAGTAACCCTAAGAGGTGTGTAGTTACTGACTCAATTTCACAGATGAGGAAACTTAGGCACAGACAGATTTACTTGTCAAGGTCACATATCTATTAGGAGGGTGAGCCAGGATTCCAACTTAGGTATTCTTATCCACATCCTTAACCAGCAGGATACAGCTGTCTCTATAGAAACAGAGATCACCTTAAAGAAAAAGTGTCATTTTGGATCTCACAAATAACTATATAAGTGCTGTGTGTGTGCACATGCATGTGCACAGGTACACACACACATATGCATACACAAGCCTATAATTTTGCGGGGGTCTTACTCTCTGGTACTTGATATTCTAAAGCACTTTGTTTCAGGGCACATGCTGATAAAGAATTGTCTTGTATGTAACAAATTTTCTCTTATGCAGCTCTAGATACTGCTGGAAGAACTCTGGTGAGATGTGGCTGGGGAAGTTGTGTGAATCTCTAAAGCAAGATTAAATTCAGAACTGGAAGCAAGGGCAGAGAGTGTTAAAGACACAGTGGTTATACTGCTAAGAAGTCTGCTCAGATTTGCCCACAGGCTTTTTCCTTCCTCTACCTGCTTTGGCTGTGCCCTGCATGAGAGATACAGCTCTATGGACTAGACCCGTCATCGATTCCCTCTATCGGGGTCTTTAGCACTAGGCATTGGTGTGTAATGCCCTCATTTTACAAGTAAGAAACTGACGAAGCACAGAGTTCCAAATGATTCATCTATAGTCACACAGCTCCTCAGCCCCATTAAGAAAATTACATTTTTGGAGGGTAGGAATTTTAAAAATATAGTTTCCATCTCTGGCACTTATTTCTATCTAATAAAAATAACCAAATGATCATATTTTCCAAATTAAAAAACTAGAAACTAGCCCATCTGAACTTCAGTCCCGGTTCTGGTCCTTTCTAGCTACGTAAACTTGGATCTGGTTAGCCTTAGGAACCTCAAGGACTGGGATTAGTAACCACGGAACTCTGAGGGGTCTCTTTCTATCCCCATCTCCTTCGCATGTTGACTTGATTCTCTCCTATTCCTGACTGTTTTTCATTATGTAGTAGAAGGTATTGTCTTGAATTTTGCAAACTCCCTGAGGAGTACCGATTGGTCTAGTTGGTTTACATGTCCACTGTCACACCAATCACCACAGCCAAGGAAATGGTATAATATGTCAGTTTTGATTCATCAGTAATGACTGAATTAGAGTGGAACAGAGGTATATTAAATATGAAGATTATTCTTCTCAGGGAAAAATAAGAGTTTCGGGGCATACAAATACTGTGCACAGAATAATGCAAACAGAAAACACTAGAATGTGTTTTTCATTAAATGAATGGCAGGTTTGGTGACGTTTTAGAAATAAACAAAACAAAACAAAAAAGGAAGAAAGGAAAAAAGAAAAGAAAAAAAAAACTTATAACATGGATGTGAGCCCAACACAGAGTTCTTCTGGGTTTGTATAGTTAAAATAAAAATAGCATTGAAGGAATTCCTCACCTCCACATACCATATGTTATATCGATGAAAAACTAATATGAATAGAGAGGAGGCATGAAATCTTATTGCACATCAAATCTAATAGAATCTATATTTATTTGGGTCAAATAAAATTTTAACCGTATATTGCATTTGTTGAAGTATGTAAACAACATATAATTCAGAATTTGTTTAAAAGAGACATAGGTTGGGGCACCTGGGTGGCTCAGTTCTTAAGCATTTGCGTTTGCCTCAGGTCGTGATCCCAGGGTCCTGGAATCAAGCCCCACATCAGGCTCCCTGCTCAGCGGGAAGCCTGCTTCTCCCTCTCTAACTCCCCCTGCTTAAGTTCCCTCTCTCACTATGTCTCTCTCTGCCAAATAAATAAATAAAAATCTTAAAAAAAGAAAAAAAGAGGGGGAGAGAGAAAGAGAGAGAGACATAGGTTTATTCAGTGACCTGTCTTTTTGGAAGTGAATGAGTTCATACCAGAAAGATTTAAACAAAAGCTAGAGATCCTCACAGTAGGGATGTTGAGAAAGGACTTCTTGTATTGAATAGTAGGCTTCCCTCACTGAACACCAAGATTCCTCTAATACTTCCTGATAGAGTTATGCTATTTTATTTCTTCCAAAGGGATAATCATTAATAAAAGTGACTGTATTTGCAAACCACAGAGCAAATGGGAGGTGATATAGTATATACGTTGCTTTGGTTTTTGAATCACTGACAATCACTATCAATAACATCATCTAGAAATACAACATCATGTTAATTTGACTTGCATTACTGGAGTTTTTGTTCATGAGTTTAGTTTAAGATAAGGTGACCCATTGCTCAAAAGAATACTACTTATGTGGGAAATTAACACTTCTAATTCATATGCAGATGAATCCCAGCCCTTAAATATCAGGGGAAGAGTCATCAGAGAACTAAAAGATGAATGCGGAATGATGGACAGAGGACTAGACCCTAACAGGAGGTCCGCCTCCTGATACCACTTCTAAAGGATCACTGGGGCTTGCATATTTGTGCGACACGCTTGGACCCTGGTTTATTCATCTTAAAACACACTTGAGATGGACAAAATGCATTCCAAAGTCCCTTTCAACTTTATTTATTCCTTTAAATTATTCCATGTGGGAAACAACACAGCTGGAGATAATAAAGCAGATGACACAGAGCACCCCAGAAAAATGGAACATGGTAGCCAATCAATTTTCAACAAAACATCTATACTAGGGATGGAAAGCAATTCTTAGCAAAGAAAAATAAGCAGCAGAGTCATAAAACAAGCAAGTTTGTCTTGTTTCTATATGATCCATGTTTCTTCCAATTCACTGGGGATTTCTTGAGTCAAACTAAGCACAGCCAAGGTTTGAATCATCCAGTATCTCACATCCAAGACCTGTCAGTTGGACAATCACTGTTTTTAACATAGAAATAAACGGCTTTTATGCTTGTAAACCTTGGAAAAGTAAGGATGACCCATGAAATGTGCTGCATTCTCTCCTTTCCTTTCTCCAGCTCCTCTCTTCTCCCTTCCTCCAGATCCCCTGGCTGAGGAAGATGGCTTTCCCTTTGATTATGTGTTCAGTTTTTATATGCATTCCAGAGGGATCGGCTATCTTTCTAAAGTACCTATAAAAGTTCTTACTCTATCCTTTTGGCACACTTACACCCTCCCCCAAATCCTAATTAGGTATCAATTCCAGAAGAAAAGAGGATGTGGTTATTGAAAAAAAAAAAAAATTCTAAGCAAAGGAACTAGTGAGAAAGAAGTACTTGTACTAATTACTAACACCAATTCCTAAAAATTCTCACACTACAAACATGCACTATCAATATTGTTTTGTATCGAAGAACAGTGCAGGGCATTTTTCAGTGGAAAAAAAAAAAGTAAGCACCCCTCTTAAAATATGGTTTGAACATCTAGGCACTTGAAAGCCTGAATTCCCTAACTAGAGATTTTAGATGCACATACTGCTTAATAAAGAAACTTAGCCAACAATGTTTTTATAAACCCACAGCACAATTTTTGCTCACTATCTATTAGAATAGGCAAAATAAAATAAAATAAAATAATGTGTAAAAACAAATGATCTTTTCTCAAAAGGTCTAAACCATATTCTTGTTTCCCCTTTCCTCGACTTTCTCTGAACTGACTTCAGTAGGAAAGGTGAGTAAACCACTAATGACTGCCCTGAGCAGCTTCCCCACATAGATTTTCTCCTGCCTGGGTGAGTCAGGATGAAAACCTTGGTTACCGTGGAGGAGCTCCATGCCTAATTCAATGCCATTACCCATGTGCAAAAGGTGCTAGGGCCAGAAGGGAAAGTGACTCACGTACCTTTCATATGCATAAGAGAGAAACAAATTCCTCCTTCTTAAGTAATTCAGAAACCCTCCCCACTTCCCTGAATAGTTCATGGCAAGTCAGGCTTTCTGTCCTGGATATGAACGGTGCTAAGAGCATGCATATAAAATAAAATGTACATTATCTGTTTTATAATTTGAATATTATTTAGTGTGGTTGAATAAAAATATATATTATGATAGGGCCAAAGGGTTTATTTTTTCTGTGTGACAGATTAATCAAAATATGATATGCCAGAGTGTTTTTTTTTAAGATTTTATTTATTTATTTTGAAAGAGAAAGATAATGAGAGAGAGAGAGCATGAGAAGGGGGAGGGTCAGAGGGAGAAGCAGACTCCCTGACAAGCAGGAAGCCTGATGTGGGACTTGATCATCATTACCTGAGCCAAAGGCAGTCACTTAACCAACTGAGCCATCTAGGCCTCCTGCCAGAGTGTTCAAAAGGGCACTACTGTAAGAGTATTTGGTGAAAAACAAATACAAGCACCAAACGCAATAAAATTTAATTTCAGGATCCTTTTCTAGCTTTTTATTACATTCAGGTTTATGAATCAGTTTGGGGATCAATGCAAGTTTTTCTTGAGGAAAAAAATACCAAATGAGTCATCTATGTGAGATTTTCAGAGCAAATGGTGTTTCTTGGCAGATAAGATAAAAGATGAAGTCTAAGATTTACCAATATGTTCAGAATTTCATAGATATAAACATTCTCCAAAACTGCTTAATATTCAATGATAGATTACTGTCTTAAAGGAATAGGAATCTTCCTACTGACAATTCCTTCCAGAAAAATAATTCCCTCTGGACACCCAAGTGTAATTTTTTTTTTCATTGAAATCCCAGTTAAAATCCTTCAGCCAAAACTTTTATGTAAATTGTTTCAGAACTAAAATAGTCTAAAATCATAGCTTCAAACCTGAAAAATCTTAAGAAATAAAGCCACCTCTTATCACATTTTAGGAAACAAAAACCCATGAAAGTTTGGTGATTTCTCCAAAGCATCTGTCTAGATTATTTAAACTCTAACTCTAGAATTCCGAAAAGATAGATGAGTTGAAAGCAGAATTTAAAAAATCAAATATAGTCTTTCCATGCACAGTGATATGCATCAAGTCCATAAAAAATCAGGGAAGATATAAAATCAGTTTATCCTCATTGCCATCATTGCTAAAACTCAGTTTTGATAGAGTTACAGATACAGAAAAATTACCCATTTTTAGAATAACTTGTCTTCTGTAGCATCAGACCCTACTGACATTTTAATTCAGGCTTTGACATTTCATGAGATTATAAACTGTGTTATATTCAAGATGAAGGAAAGGATGGAGAGATTCTAACCCGAACCCACAACAGAAGAGACATTATTTAGGATAAAGTTAAAAATATCAGTGAGCACTTGAGAATGTACTAAAGGAAAAGCAGACTTATTGGAGAGCTTTCTGGGAAGGTTTTCCTAGGTCAGCCTTCCACTATTATATGTCTAGAGTCCTGATGTTAATCTGAACCACTAGATAAACTGACAAGGCAGAGAGTTAAGTTAATTTCAAGGAAAAAAAAAAAGAAAGAAAATTACAAGGAGAAATATAAGAATGACACATCTGGTTTATCAAGAGCACCATTAACTAAGATGTGAATGTCCTTAGTAAATTCCACCAAGTTTTGAGCCTTAATGTAAATAGTTTTTCTAAGCCATCTAGGGAAACAGGGCATGCACTTTCAAATTATGCCAAAGACTAATTAAAATAGATAGGCTGTAGATGTAATTGAATTCAACCATATTACCCATTTAAGAGGATTAGTTTTAAGGATCAGTCTTACCCTTTAATACATTTCTACAGCCGTAAAATATAAGTGGATGTCTTCCCTACCCAATTGAAATAGGTCCCTGAAACTGAAGCAAAAAGAGGCACTGAGAGGTCATTATATTACGTGACATGTCCTCTCTAAAAGCCCTAGCTCTCTGACATTTGATGAAATATCAAATCCCAAGTGCCTGAGACCACTGAGACACATGCAGTTTATTACGTAGCAATTGAAGTTGGGGACCTCAACATGCATCTAACTCCATAAAGTTAAATATTACATAATGGGTGTTTTCAGGTATAGCACAGGGGAAAACATGTTGGTTATGTATCTAAAGCAAATGCCTTTTGATGTTTAGCATCTTTTCCTTAGCATGACCTTCACCAATCAGATCAGTTAAGACAACATTCTCTGTAAGTTACTGCATTGATGTATAAAGACTAATGCCTTCATCTAATACATCATTCTCCTAACACTAACTTGAGGATTTTTCTTAGATACCTTCATAAATACTTCTCCTTACAGGCATATTTTGTAAGCTTATAAAGCAGTTATTTTGTTTTTAAATTCAAACCAAAACTAGGATGCACGCATTTGAGAGAGATTATTTGATTCTATTTGTACAAGCACATCCCAGTACAAACTTGGGAAGGTGTGAATTTGACTCAACATATATTGGTTGTGAGAAATTTGTACAACGGACACTGATGTAATTGAAAGTTCCCAAGTTTTTCTTTTCTTTTTTTTTTAATCTCTAAGTCTTCAGAATTATGCATGCAAGCAGACAGTATTTTTTGATCTAACACAAATATTAAATTTTTAAGTATATTATGGAACCTAAGTTTAGGAAACACATACTGTCACTACATTAGAAAGAATTGTTAATGTAGAAGCATTATAGAGACAGCACTAAAACTCAAGAGATTACTCTGTAAAAGCAACATAGCCATATCATTCAAGCAAATGTCAAAGAATTATATTTTTTCCATTATTATGTTATTGCCACCACATGACTTTTCAACCCTCAAATTTCATCAATCACAATGGAATTTCTTGCATTAAAGCTAATGCTCATGGATTTCAATTATCACAGAAATAGAATCTAAATTATTTATTAGTCAACACTCAGAGACTGTAAATGAGATATATTCATAATTAGACATCAAAAGGCCAGAAAGAATTAGAATTGAAATACAAGTTTATAAAAATCCTTATTCAAGAAGATAAAATAATTTTTAATTTTGTAAATGTAGCATATATGTAACTGTCAGTTTCCCACATTTAGGGCACTTCATAAACCCAGTGATCTCTGCATGTAGCTGCTCTCTCTCTGTACCCTTAGGCATTTCTGGGCATTATGAATCTGTTGGGACAAGTCTAAATCTCACCAGGAATTTAAAGCAGTAATAAGTACAAGAATGATTCTAGTTCTCTGCTGTTTATCAGCTCATTTACAAATATCTTAATATGGGTATATTGTTTTATTCTATAGGTACCACTGATTCCAGTTGACAGCAAGTAAGTGTTCCCTTAATTTAAAAATGAAATGATGAACATGCATCAGAGAGAATAATTTGAACCTCCTTCTACAAACAACACCTCAGATTAATCACAGATAACTGTCTAGAAGTCTGCGTCAGGAACATTAATCATCAACATCAACTTGAACATGAACAACTATTTGTTCCAAATAAGCCAGTCTTCTCTATTCAAATGAAAAAAAAAAAAAAGAAAAAAGAAAGAAAACAACTACAACAGAGCATATTCTAACCATCACATTGTCTTGCAAGCTACTTTTCTGAATGGTTCGTTAAAATAACATAACCCATTAATTGCACTTAAAATACTAACCAGGCATAGCCCGGGGCCAGTTATATGGTCTAGATGCTATCTGAGAGCTGTTCTTGCAACCAATCAAGCAAAATGTAGCACTTCAGTACTTACAGACTGCTCATAGAGAACACCATCTGGGAAACCTTTTGCATTTAAGATTAAAGCTCCATACAAGGTTTATTGTTAGCCCAGCACGCGAGAAGGAACAGGAGGGTGGAGGGAAGTGCTTACTTCGAAAATGCTCTGAAGCGTAATAATAGACATCCTCATAGCCCTCGTGGTAATCCTCTTCTGGTCGGTACTTTTTCCCCTTTCTTCTCCTAGATCTTCTTATCTGCTTGACAAAACCCAGGAAGCGGTCCATCTCTCACTCACCGTGCAGCCTGGTTCAGCCGGCACCAGAGCGGAGCGACAGCCCAGTTGCTTGGGGCGCTGGTGGAGCATGAAAGCTGGACACTGAGCCTGGGGATGGGGACACGCTACCCTTCCATCTGCCTCTGCGCTACCACCACCGCCCAGACTTTAGCCATGGGTGGGAGGAAAAAGAGCAGCGATATGGGGTTACCGTAGTAAGAGTTCTTACTTTGCTCAAGAAACTGTCAAATGTGAGATTTTTTAAAAAAATAAATAAATAAAGGAAAAGAGAGAGAAAGTGAAATAATGAAGGACTAGGAGGAAAAAAAAAAAACAACAAACAAACAGGAAAGCTTTGGACTTCAAACAGCTTCAGAATCAAAACAACAAAGTTCAACAAGAGATTCAGCTGAAGCGAGAGTAGTCCCGGCACTAGAATTTCACTATCCAACATCTCCCTCGTCAGGGGCGGGGAGACACGTTAGTCAATGGACTGAACCAAAGCTGGAGACTGAACCGGCTTTTTCTTACCTGCTAATCCCACCCCCTAATCCTAGCACTCTATACCGCAGAAGCACAGGCTTGGGAAACTTCTCAGAAAGCTATTGTTTTGCCAGGAGCATATTCATTAACCCTTTCTGCTCTTGCACATATCATATTAATGAGCCCTAGAGTGGTTTCATCCATATGCACAGCCTCTTGCTGACAAAAGTGTGCTCTATGTGTTAATTGGAGCAGCAGGGAGAAGGCTCAGCAGCTGCTTTCAAATGACACATTTACCCACTGGGCATTAATGTATTCCAATCACTGTTTGATCTAAATATTAAAAGGCACTTCACAGAGAGCCTTCTCATAGGCTTAGTAACTGCATACCATGATCAGCAAATAAAAGAAACTGCATGGTTTGGGGCGGCGGGGGGGGGGGGGGGGGGGGGGGGGAATACAAATAATCCCACTGCTTACACTGAACTCAAATATAAATCTGAGTTGTTACACTTAAAAAAAAAGTAGGAAAACAGATGAGCTAAATAGCAAACAAAATTAAGTTCCTCTTGGTGAAGATGGAGAGAGGGGGATAAATATTAAAAAATGTTCACACCCTATTCATTCTTTGTCTCTAAAATCACAACCCTTTTTTTTTTCTTTTTTCTTTTTTAAAGTATGACAATCAGAAACACTTCAGACTAGACGAAAGAGGTACTCTAAAGTCTAGACAGGTCAGCATTAATCATGGATAATCTTTCTCCCTAGCTTCTTTCTTCTGCTCTTTAAATGAATGTTATTTTTTTAACACCAGGAAAAATTCAATTTGTTTATAATATAATTAATAAACATGTCAGCATATCACCTATGAAACTAATAATATTCTTCAGCTCCACACTCCCAGAAAGGTAATTTTTAAAAATTTTTTACCTAGGGTTTTTTAGTATTTAATTTATTTTATTTTTTTCAGTGTTTCAAGATACATTGTTTATGCACCACACCGAATGTTCCATGCATTTTTTAAAAAGCTCCTTACTGTACAGAGGTTGTTCAATATCTATGTAATATCAGTTTGTAGGACCATCCTAGAGGAAAGTGATTGTACTCTGCATTATCTGTTGCTAGATTCACAGGAATGTGTCTCTCCTCTAGATTTAGACAATTCTTTATTTGCAGGTATTAATTGCTAACGATGGAGTGGGGAGACACTCACAGAAGTAAATATTCATCAACCAAGAACATTTCAACTCTAAAATGTATAAAGTGAGATACAATGGTTATATAAATTTCCCCTATTCCTCAAGATTTCCCATTTTTTTATGCTTTATAAGTGAGTTTGTGAAGAGAACCACAAACTTAATGATGCTAACAAAAAGATGCCATAAAATGTTTTATGAACATCTTTACACAAAAAAAATCACTTGTCCTTAGGTTCCAAATCCTTTCTTTATTATTCCGACTCCCTCAACCAAAAGAAATGACCAGTTAAAAAACAGTGAACTAGAAACTTGAAGATCTGGAGTCTAGACCTTGAACAGGTCACTAGATAAATGATGATAATATGTCATCTGTTGGGGTGCTTTGGTGGCTCAGTGTGTTAAGTGACCAAAGCCTGATTTTGGCACAAGTCATGATCTCAGGGTCCTAAGATGGAGCCCTGCATGGGGCTCTGAGCTCAGTGCGAGTCTGCTTGAGATTCTCTCCATCTCTCTTTACCCCTCCCCCCACCCGCACATGTATGCACGTTCTCTCTTTCAATACATAAATTTAAAATATACAATATCTGTTCATTTAATCCCCATAACAACATTGATAAGGAGGTAATAGCTCCATGAGTGAGGAAAGAAGTTTCAAAGATGTTTTAGTGGTTTGTCCAAGGTCACAAAAGTAACATTGCCAAGTACTAGCTAGTACCATGCATTTTTTCATACAGATTCAGAGATTATCTTGTCTATTTAAGAATTATTTGCATTCAGCAAGTCATTGTTTTCTATGCAAGTTTGCTGTTGAAAATAGTTGTTGACTTTCATTTTTAATTGGGATAAACATAAAATCTGGTTTATATGTGACTAATTTGTCAAGTACCCTTGTCCCCGGAGATTATTCAGGCAACAAATTTTACCCAACTACTCCTGAATTATTATAACTCCTAAGTTGGTGGAGACCACATTATCTAAGTTTTGTAGTTATAAGCTCCTAGTTGAATCTAAAAGGACTGATGTTATAGGACAGATGATGTTTTAAAAGAGAGAAAATCCTTTTTGCATAGGACAGATGATGTTTTAAGAGAGAGAAAATTCTTTTTGCATAGGACAGATGATGTTTTAAGAGAGAGAAAATCCTTTATGCATAGACCAACTTCAAACATTCCACTACAGTTTACTGATGCAGTGGTAAGCAACCATTTTTGAACAAGAACCGATACAAAGTAAAATTACCTACGCACCAAAGAGAAAATGTGCCTTACCTTTCTATTATTTTTATAGGTTTCAAAGGAATTTATTTGGAAGGTTAGCATTTTTGCATCTGATTATAACAAAATGTTTATAGAAGATGAGTTTTGGTGGTGTTTGGGAAGAGTTTATAATTCAGCCATATATTCGGAGGGCTACGGCAGAAGAAGGAACAGCCCTATTAAAATAATCATTGATGCGTGGGAGGCAGGAATAGGGAACCTGCCACTTCAAGGAGGTGTACTTGGGTCACAAAGAACGAAAGAATGTGGCAGTGTACCATGTGAGGTCAGGGAGCATGTGTGTATGTGTCCCAAAACAAAAGACAGAGGGTAAGACACTTGATTCCCTGCCTGATGGGTGGTACAGGCGGACAGGATCCTTTCATCCATCTTCCTGGGTCCATCCTCTGAATTTTTCCCATCTGCTATCCTAACTCTTCCATGGTTAGCAATGGAGGATCAACCTTAAATCTGTAAGGACTTGTTATGACACAGTAAGCTAATACCCAACCACAACTGACAAATTAGTGGAGTGAAGTTCAAGTCCATTCAGTTGGGTGTACTACTATTTCTGTAGAGAATTCCCCATTCTCCCCATAGCACAAACACCGCTGAGTGGTGCTATTCACCAACTGCTTGCGCTCCATAGTTCAAGCCCATGGAATACTTTAGAAGTTGCAAATGGCAGTTCACAGAATAAATATGGGTTTTCTTGGCTCACATGGGTGTATCTTTTGTTTTGTTTTGTTTTTAAACTGGGTCAATATCTAAAAGTCAGGAATTTCACAAATAAATGCAACCTTTTTTTTTCTTGAAAACTCAAAGGATCTGGCAACTCTGGGCCCAATTCCAACATGGTAACTATTGATTAGAGCTGAGTGGTGGCTGCCACCCATAAATAAACCTGGGCTTTCCACTTAGCCACAGTCTCCTCCCCTGGGCCCAATTCTCTCTTTCAGTTACCACCTGGTCCCTGGAGGCATTTACACTCATCAACTGTGTTTGAGGTATTATCCTGACTAGCCAGCTCCAAAACACCAATTTCTTTCCATTTCAGCTCCCCTACAATTTCATGTAAAGAAAGCAGATTATTATCATAAATCGGTTTTAATTGAGCTAAATGTTCACTAAACTACAAAATTAAAATTCTTAGAAAAAAAATTATTCACAAGAGAAAATAAAGCAGGTTGAATTACTCAACAAAATGTGCTTCAACCAACAATGGCAAATATGTTGGGGGGAAAAAAATCTAATTCTGGGTTTTTTTTTTTTTTTTTCATGGAAAGTAGATAATTGCCTGAACAGCAATTATGTGGCTTCCATACTCTTCTGAATTAGATTCTCCAACTCCCTTTTTAAAAATTATTTATTTTTTTTAATTTTTAATTTCTATTTTTTTAATAAACATATAATGTATTATTAGCTCCAGGGGTACAGGTCTGTGAATCACCAGGTTTACACACTTCACAGCACTCACCATAGCACATACCCTCCCCAATGTCCATAACCCCACCACCCTCTCCCTACCTCCCCCACCCCTGGCAACCCTCAGTTTGTTTTTTGAGATTAAGAGTCTCTTATGGTTTGTCTCCCTCCCTTCCTACCCCCAAAACCACCCACATTGCATCTCCACTTCCTCATATCACGGAGATCATATGATAGTTGTCTTTCTCCGATTGACTTATTTCGCTAAGCATAATACTCTCTAGTTCCATCCCCTTTTAGGAAAAGAGAAATAGACCCACAACTGAGATTAAATCTTCAATTTACAAACTTCCCAGATCACTGATTAAGTAGTATCCTTCCATGTTTATTTAGACTGAGTATTATTTAGAGTAATTTCTGAGTTGTACTACGGAAAATCTTTGTCAATCCGGCCTTTTTAGATGCCATGCTGTTTGCAGATGATGCCAAGAACTATGGCCAACTCCCTGTGACCTCAGGGAAGACATTCCAATATACTATATTGAAGATGGCAGAAGAGGAAGGAAAAAAACTCTGGGTCCTGGAAATGGCTCCTGGTATTCTTAATCAGACCCTATCAGACCCAACACTACTATGTTGCAACAAATGATTTATAATATCCCCCTTTACTGGTCTAAATGAAATTAATATATCATGTGATACATGTACACATAATTTAAACATAAAATAACATCATCATATATTTAAATATATGTTTAATAATATGTATTTAAATTAGTAAATCTGAGGATACAGTCGCACCAGATGTTGCTGGTTCCTTGTACCTACTTCTTTTTATTTATTTTTTTTTAACTGAGGTAGTTGACACAAATGGTAGATTAGTTTCATGTATGCAACATAATGATTTCACGGGTTTATAGGTTATGCTGTGCTTACCACAAGTAGAGCTCCTATCTATTGCCCATGTATAAAGCTGTTACATGTTATTAACTATGTTCCCTGTGCTCCACATTATATCCCTGTGCCTTATTTATTTCATAACTGGAAGTCTGTACTTCTTACCCTCCACCTATTTCATCCTTCCCCCCAGCTCTCCATCCCCTACACCCTCTGGTAGCCATCAGTTTGTTCTCTGTATTTATGGGTCTGCTTCTGCTTTTTATTTGTTTATTCATTTGTTTTGTATTTTAGATTTCACATATAAATGAAATAATTTGGTATTTGTCTTTCTCTACCTGACTTTTTCACTGCCATAATACCCTCTAGATCCATCCATCCCTGTTGTTACAAATGTCAAGATCTCATCCTTTCTGAGTGATATATGAAATTGTTGAACCACTGTATTGCACACCTGAAGCTAACATAACTCTGTATGTTAACTACACTGGAGTTAAAATAAAATTGAAAAAACAAACGTCATCCTTTTTTTATGGCTAAGTAACATTCCTGTGTGTGTGTGTACCTTGCCACATCTTTTTTATCCATTTACCTACTGATGGACACTTAAGTTGCTTCCATATCTTGGCTATTGTAAATAATGCTGCAATAAACATAGGGGTATACAAATCTTTCTGAATTGGTGTTTTTGCTTTCTTGGGGTAAATACCCAGTAGTGGAAATATCGGATCATATGGTAATCCTATTTTTAATTTTATGAGGAACCTCCATACTGTTTCCTGTGATAGCTCCACCAACTTACCTCCTTAACAATGGTGCACAATGGTTCCCTTTTCTCCACATCCTTGCCAATACCTGCTATTTCTTGTCTTTTATTCTAGCCATTCTGACAGCTCTAAGGTCACTGTGGTCTTGATTTGCATTCCCCTGATGATTAGTGACATTGAGTATTTTTTCATTGGTCTGTGGGCCATCTGCATGCCTTCTTTGGGAAAATATCTATTCCGATTTGCTGCCCATTTTAATTGGGTTATTTGGGGGTTTGAATGTTCAGTTTTGTAAGTTCTTTATGTATTTTGGATACTAACCCCTTATTGCTCATATCACTTACAAATGTCTTCTCTCATTCAGTAGGCTGCTTTTTCACTTTGTTTATGGTTTCCTTCCTTCTTGCACCTACTTTTAATGAAAAATTTTAAATTCAGGAGATGACCAGCAGACATTCCATATAATGTACAGAATATAAAAGGGTAGAGTCACAGGCGGACACCACAGCAAAAATTAGTAGGTCTGTGGTATATTAAAACTGTGAAATACTTCATGTAAAGAGAATGATGAGATAGACTTGGGAGAATATTTACAAAAGATCCATTGACAAATGACTTGTCCAAAATACACAAAGACCTCTTAAAACAATAAGAAAATAAACTATCTGATTGAAAAATGGGCCAAAGACATTAACAGACACTTCAACAAAGAAGATATACAGGTGACAAATACGCATGTGTAAAAATGTTCCACGTTGTAGGTCATCAGGGACATATAAATTTTTTTTAAAGATTTTATTTATTTATTTAACAGAGAGAGAGAGATCACAAGTAGGCAGAGAGGCAGGCAGAGAGAGAGGGGGGAAGCAGGCTCCCCGCTGCGCAGAGAGCCCAATGCAGGACTTGATCCCAGGACCCTGAGATCATGACCTGAGCTGAAGGCAGAGGCACAACCCACTGAGCCACCCAGGCGCCCCAGGAACATATAAATTAAAGCAGCAACGAGACACCATGACACACCTATTAGGATGTGCAAAGTCCAGAACAATGACAATATACCAACTGCTGGTGAGGATGGCGAGCGACAGGAACTTCCCTTCATTGCTGGTGGGAACACAAAATGATATAGATGTTTTCGAGGACAGTTTGGCAGTTGTTACCAAGCTAACCCTAAGATTACCATACAATTCATCAATCACACACCTTGGAATTTACCCAAAGTTGTTGAAAACTTATGTCCACACAAAAGCCTGCACTCAGATATTTACGGTAGCTTTATTCATAATCGCCGAAATTTGGAAGCAGCCCAGCATCCTTCAGAATGTGAATTGATAAATAGCTGGGCTACATCCAGATAATGGAATATGATTTATCACTGAAGAGAAGTGAGCTATCAAGTCCTGGAAAGACATGCGGGAAACTAAATTCACATTATTAACTGAAAGAAGCCAATAGGAAGAGGATACATGCTGTAGAATTCCAACTATATGACACTCTGGAAAGTGCAAAACTACAGAGACAGTAGAAAGATCAACAGTTACCAAGGAGTTAGGGAGGAATGAAGGACAAGTAGGCAGAGCACATAGGTTTTTAGGGCAGTGAGACTACGCTGTAGGATAGTGTAATGGTGGAAACAAGTCAATTATCCATTTGTCCAAACTCATAGAATGTAGAGTACCAAGAGTGAGCCCTGATGTAAACCAAGGATTCGGAGTAATAATGACGTGTCAGTGTAGGTTCATGGATACGACAAATGTACCACTCTGGTGGGGGATGTTGATAATGTCTACCCATGGTGGGGGTAGAGGTTATATGGGAAATATTTGTACATTCTGCTCAACTTTGAGGTGAACCTAAAACTACTCTAAAAATTGAGGTCTGTTCAAAACTGCTTCATGCCTCTGTGTATAACAGTATTAGCTTCTAGGTTCAGAGAATTATAAATAAGTGTTCGCTTACAGGAATATTTAGTCATATGAAATATTTGGAAGTTGTACAAATGCAGGACAAATTTTTAGCTTTGTAGGGTTTTTCCCTTTCTTCAATATTTCTAACACCCCAGTCCCCCTTTCACAAAATGCTGCCAGCCCCCTTTTCTCTCCCAACTTACTTATTAGCATTGTGGCCATCCAAAATGACCCTATAAATTTCTCATAGGAGCATCTGAGGTTGTTCCAGCTGATGACCCCTGAGCTAAATTAACCAAGCAAATGCTGCCCTACCCCTAAAATTCTTCCTCTGTACTCTCATACCTCCTGCTCCTCTTTGTTCTCCTTATTTAAGACACTCTGTAGTGTGAAGACTAAATGTATTATTCAGCTATTTCAGTAGCTGATATTCAAAAACAAGTAATATCCTAAGAATCTAAATTGTATAATCCTAATATTTTCTGTCTTCTTGTTCCTATGAATTTGTACAAAATGTAAGGGAAACTAAGTTCCGAAATAAATACTTTAAATTAAATGTAAGTGCTTCACACCAAGTCCAAGGCATTGAAATGATTGTTTTGCCAGTAACCGCACTTAGATTTACTAGAGGGAAAACACTGCCTGTTGGTATACTGGCATTAAGTCTTTCTAGCAATGAACAAACGCTCCAATTCTTACGTACATTTAAAGAATGAAAACAAGTGTTTTCATTCTTGAAAAAAATAAATAAATAAAAGTAAGGCACAGGCTCATGGTCCAAACTGGGCTCATCAGAGCCTAAAGTAATAATGTTTCAAGTAAAATCATATCTTTCTAAATTCTCCTCAGGCAGACATATCTGTGGGTAAGTAAATATCATCATACAAAGATGCATTCATTGTCCCTGGCAGAGAGTAGATGCTCAATAAATCTTTTTGTTTTGTTTTGTTTTGCCTTCATATGTTAGCAATGCCAAGATACCTTAGTCAGCAAAATAGATAAAATCTAATGCCATATTTTTTAATAAATTAGATTCACAAAATACTGATATTAGAAGAGGTTTCAGAGACCATTCTCATCTCTCTAGTCCCCTCTCTCCACCGACGTGGAAAGCCTAGGTTCCCACTACGTTCACTTTAGCAATCCTACAAGACCCAGACTTAGAGCTATCTTTGCTTGAGGCATCCTGGCTCAAAAAACGGATTTTTCCTATGCACACTAATGGTACTTTGCTTCTGCCTCTTTTAAAACAATAGTTCTTTCCCCCATCACAATGCCCCTTGACTCAAACATCTAGTTAGTTAATGTACATTAGACATCATTACTAATTTGATATGCAAATGGTATGTGTATTTTAAAAAGATTTTATTTATTTATTTGTCAGACAGAGAGACATAGCAAGAGAGAGAACACAAGCAGGGAGAATGATAGAGAGGGAAACAGGCTTCCTGCAGAGCAGGGAGCCTGATGTGGGGCTCAATCCCAGGACCCTGGGATCATGACCTGAGCCACCCCAGGTGCCCCCAAATGGTATGCATATTTTTGTTTGATGTGCTGTCTTTGTTTTATTTCCGGGGAAATTATAAATATCTATTTTTTTTTCAAAAATTTTATTTATTTATTTACTTTACAGAGAGACAGAGAGCACAAGTGAATGGAGGGGCAGAAGGGGAGGCAGAGGGACAGGCAAATGTCCTGCTGAGCACAGAGCCTGATGCCTGGGGCTTGATCTCACAACCCTAAGATCATGGCCTGAGCCGAAATCAAAAGTTGGGTGCTTAACCTACTGAGCCACCCGGTGCCCCATAAATACGTGCTTTGTATACTTTGTATACTCTCTTTGCTATTTTCTCATAGAAGGCTCTTTTCAGTAAGTGAACCAATGATGATAACAATAGTAGCAAAAACAGATTTAAATACTTCTTGCTATGTCTCAGTCTTCAGGAGTCTTGTGTACTCATTTAATCTTCATGGCAATCCTATGAAGTTGGTACTATCACTCATCTTCATTTGCACATGAAGAAAAGGGATACAGAAAAGTGAAGTAACTTGCTATAAGCCATAGAGCTAAGAGTGGCACATTTACCAGTCTGAAATGAAATTCATAGATTATATGATCTACATATCTATAATTCAAAACACGTATGACCTCCTAACAATGAACCAGACAGTTTAGAGTTTGTGCCCTTAATCTTCATGCTATGCTGCTGCTCGAGATTTATTGTATTTATTCTACTCCAGCAGTATTTATAAAATGATGATTATAAAAAATGGCTGCTCTCAGAATCACTGTATACCTTCAAATGAATGATCTCATGGATTTATTTAAAATGTATAATATGCTAGCAATGATATATTTTACAAATATATAAATGATATAAAGTATGATGAAAAACTTTAGACATGAAGTTAAAAAATCTGTGAGGGGAATGCATTTGTTTTTCAAATTCTCTTAAGGCAAAAAATTTGGAGACTGCTGACTAAATGTGCAGTGGTTCCTTGTCACCTTTGTAGCCTGAGCTGGGAGAACTTATTACACGCTCCATGTCTGAGGAGCAGAAAGACAGAATAAAGAGTGAACAAATGCATGAATGAATCATTGATTGAATGATGGCTGAAGAGACAAGATTTGCTTAAGACTGCTCACTAAGATCGGGAGAGCTACCTGGAAATATAGCTGTTCCCTGTCCCACTGGACTAAAAGGTCATGGAAACAACTAGAAAGTGAGAGGAGACTAGGAAGACAGAAGATGAGGCTGTGATGTCCCAAAAAGACCACACCAGGCAGATTTCTCTCCATTCTAACTGCAGCTGCTTGAGCACCCTGAGCACCCAGCCCCAGGTACTAAGTGGGCCCATGCACAGCAGGGGAGCCACAGGAAACAGAAGAGTGACCACGTAGGAAATAACTAGGAAACAGTCCCGGAATGTGACTGGCACTGATCACTGTTCCTATTGTTCCAAAAACACGCAACTTGACACACAATGGGTCCATGAAGAGGATTCTAGCTGGGTCCTCCAGAAATTGAGTTCACGATGTGTAAGAGTCTGTTTTGTTTGAGGATCAATAATGGCTACTTGTTAGGAAATCTAAATTAGGCTTGTCCTTAACTCTTTTTATTTTTTAAGATTTTATTTATTTATTTGACAGACAGAGACCACAAGTAGGCAGAGAGAGAGAGAGAGAGAGAAAGAAGTAGGCTCCCCACTAAGCAGAGAGCCCAATGTGGGGCTCGATCCCAGGATCCTGGGATTGTGACCTGAGCCAAAAGCAGAGTCTTTAACCCACTGAGCCACCCAGGGGCCCCAAAGGCTTGTCCTTAACTCTTAAGGGGGGAAACCCAACTCCTTCTTTTGTTTGGACATTAAAAACCCATTTCTTCTTTTCTCTGTGTTATTGATTTTTAAGCCCTGGTAGATATTTTTAAAATTGGATGTTTCCAAAATCTTGGATTATGGGAGCATAATCCAATAATCCATGTAGCCCAAAGGCCAAACCAAAGCAAAAAATCCGGTCTACCTAATTTAAGTTTCATTGATTCTTTTTTTTTTCCTTTTTTAAAAACTTCTGTTTAATTCATGTTCAATTAGGCAATACATAGTACATCGTTAGCTTCCGATGTAGTGTTCAACAATTCATCAGTTGATTCTGTTTCACGTCAGGAAATCTAGTCTCATGACGAGAACAAAATGTAAAATGCTATCCGGAAAGACTGGAATTTGGAGAGTTATCTTCAGCTGGGCAACTTTAACTTCTATTATTCTGGTTTTGTACAATGATTAAATACACATGAAAAATGAATATAAACTACTAGATTATTTTTTCAACAAGAATGACATGAAGTATTGAGTTTATTGTGAAGTCTTTCAAAATATCCACATTAGTTTTACAAATGTGCATAATATCCAATATTTGCCTATATTGAATTTTTTCATGCACTTATTTTTCACATTATGCCTTATAAGTATTTCATTGCGGGAGATGACAGGAGGCTAAATAAACACAGAGGAGTATCTTAGTCCAATTTATAATTGGTACTATGTATTTAACTGAAAGAATGTTATTCTGTTTCTATTCTCACTATGCCTATACCAGCTCTAGATTCACATAAACACATCCAGCTCCCCATTAAGATACATAAGAGGCCTCTCCAGGAGGAGAGGTCAGAAATCAGCACAGCCATCAAACTTGTGCCTCCCACCATAGTTCCCATCTCAGTAAGCAGCATTATCCTTATAATCGCTCAATTAAAAAACCAAAGCCATACTTGATTCCTTTCCTTTAGACTACCCACATACCATTTGTTGGCTCTACCTTCAAATGAATCCCTAATCTACCCAATTTTTCATGTTCCACGGCAACCCCCAAAGCCAGTCAGTCTTCTTTCTAACTAGGAACCCTATTTCTACTCTCATTCTATGTTCCATACATCAACCAGAAGGATGATATAAACACACATCAGGTCATGTCATTTCCCTGCTTTTAACTCTGCAATGACTTCTGTACATTCCACAATCCTGACTAGGGCTTTTAAAACCCCAGTCCCTGCTTACATCTTTAGCTTCTTTTATTTTTTTTAAGATTTTATTTATTTATTTGACAGACAGAGATCACAAGTAGGCAGAGAAGCAGGCAGAGAGAGAAGGGAAGCAGGCTCCCTGCTGAGCAGAGAGCCCGATATGGGGCTCGAGCTCAGGACCCTGAGATCATGACCTGAGCGGAAGGCAGAGGCTTAACCCACTGAGCCACCCAGGCACCCCTCTTTAGCTTCTTTTCATATTATTCCCCATCATGACCTTCTTCTTGTCCTTGTTAAGCTCAGAGCCTTTGTCCTTCCTGTTCACTCTGCACCAAACATACTGCCCCCAAATCTTTGCACAGATGGACTTTTTTGTATTCTTTAGGTCTTAGCTTAAATTTTGCCTCCTTCTGGTGAGGGCTTTCCAGATGCCCCCATAATAATATAGCCCCCACAGTCATTTTGCCTCATATCTCCCTGTTACATCTCACTGTCAGAAATTACTTGGTTTGATAATGTGCTTACTTGTATTTTACCTGTTTCTTCTCTTCTAGAATATGACGTCCCTGAGAGCTGGGACATTTACCCTCATGCACGCTGCTCTAACTCTGGGCCAGGAAAGGTGCCTGGCAATACAGGCAAACAATAGCAATTGTTGAATGAATGAATCAGATTTCATAAGCCCATATTGTTCAGAGTTTATTTAAATATACTATTTAAATTATACAATGGCCTTTAATGTTTCCTTCCTAAAAAGTATATTAAACATTAGAATCAGCCAGCAAGGATAAAAAATAGGACCAGTTCTAAAGATTGGTCAGAGCTGGCATGGATTAAGCAGGTAGCATGTCATGGGTGTTAAATACATTTTACAGAGTGAATAGATGATTCCTTAAAGCCACGGACATTCCCAAACCCCTTTCACGCTGATGGTTTTAAACACTTCACTACTCTTGTAACTAAAGTAGGAAGATGGCTTAGAATTCTCCCCATGGCCTTTTGGTTTTTTAAAGATTTTATTTATCTGACAGAGAGAGAAAGCGCAAGCAGGGGGAGCATCAGGCAGAGGGAGAGGGAGAAACAGGCTCCCCATGAGCAGGGAGCCCAATGTGGGGCTTGATCTCAGAACCCTGGGATCATGACCAGAGCTGACAGTAGACACTTAGCCAACTGAGCCACTGGGCACCCCTTCTCCCCATCTCCTGGTATGTACCCACTGCTTAATGAATATTGAGTGTGCAGTATGTACATAGGGAACAACTGAGTGAATAAATGTACAAATGAATGAACCAAAGTTCAATAGTAGAAAGGCAAGAACATAATTTAATCAAAATTAGATAAAGAGCCTCTAAAAAGTCAACAGCTCATAGATTCTTTGATGGAAAAGCAGACAAATGTGCCTGTAAAGTGACAGTAAGAATTGGGAACTAAGAAATGGCTTTAGGACAAAAAGGTTAAGAAGGTAAGATGAATCATATGGCAAAGCACTTAGAGGAAGGAAAAGAAGAGAAATTTAAATTAGATTACTCATCACAACTCAAAAAAGAAGTGACACTATAGGAAACCATTCTAAATGCCAAGCAAATGTTCCTGTAGCCAAATTAATCAATAAAAAAAGCCCACAGCAACAACAACAAAAATAAGCTTTTTGAAATGCAGTGCTTTGGTAAAATGAATCAACCAACCAAGAAACATAAATAGACAAGTAAGTGTGTGTCACTTAAAAATAGATTTTCTTTGCTCTCTAGTAGCCTGGAAGGACAAGGTTGGGGGTATGGGGAGAGCAGAGGAGAGAGAAAGAAGTATGAATGAATTCCCAGGCAATATAACCATTAGGCAGTACATTGGTCAGAACCATCAATAAGAAGCTTAAATGAATCCTGTGACGTCTCACATTTATCTAAAAGAACTTCATAATCAGAACTGTTTTGTCCACCATCACTTGAAAGCATCTAGCTACAAAAAAATAATAATCTCTTGCAGCTAGAAGAGACTTTCTATCTCAATCTTTCTATATCTTCAGGGAAAACATGAATTATGATACTTTCCATGTTTTTCAAACCTCTATAATATTCAGATGGTACATTTAGCATTTCAAATTTGGAAGTAATTTTTGTTTTTATTTTTAAGTCTTGTATGCTCATTCGACACACAGTCTTGACGGAATACATTAA
Source organism: Lutra lutra (assembly GCF_902655055.1). Classification (NCBI taxonomy): domain Eukaryota; kingdom Metazoa; phylum Chordata; class Mammalia; order Carnivora; family Mustelidae; genus Lutra; species Lutra lutra. The sequence goes on from NC_062285.1 coordinate 94,482,225, forward strand.
TTAATTTTACATGGCGACAAAAATAGAAAGTATCTTTAAAAACAGAAAGAATCATCTCAGTTCTTCAAGCTCTTTGAAGCCTGGTGTATTTGGGCTCTCAGAATGCCTGCCTGACATTTCATTTTGCAAGAAGTGTAAACAACTACAATAAATTTACAAATGCAGACATGCCACAGTTAAATTTCATTTCACCCTCAGTAAGCAAACATTATCAAACTGTAAGCACTGTCCTCCACTGTCTTTTTAACTAAAAATCTTGTAGCCAATGGAATCCCGACCTTGAAATATTTCACAGATAGATGAATTGGCTTAGTTTATTCATGAATTTGCAGACTAGCAAACTTGGGCCACATGTATTACTATTAGGTAGACAGTGCTCTATAATGTATTGAATAAAAAACACAAATAATCAGCGATCACACAGAATCAAATTAGAGGCCCAATTAGGAATTATTCAGGGAACAAAATCTACTAAAAATAATGAACATCTTTTTTCTGCCTTCAAATTTCTTTAGAAACTGGATGCCACTTGAATTTCTTAAGGGCAAGTTTCTTTAAATAGCTTGCATCAATTTCAATGAAAACAGGAAAAGACGTTCATTGACGAAACCATCAGATTACACAGGGGTTTGGGAAAGTAAAGGAAGGCAAGTGCTATAGAGGGCTGGGTAATTTCTTATGTATCAGTATTTACCTGCAGTTTTATATATATATATAAAGAGGAAGCTCTCTTTACTTAAACATGTTTGGTTTTGTAATATTGCCAATTCCTTTGTCATTCTGCATTTATCACTTACTCAGTAAATGTAATAAAGATACAACATGAAAATATATAGGGGAAAAAAATCCTCATAATGTACTTAATAATTTTGATGCCAAAATCCCGTATGTGAGAACCTTCTGTCCAGTTTTTATTTATTCAGTTTAAAAATTAGTTCGGGGTGCCTGGGTGGCTCAGTCACTTAAGCATCTGACTCTTGATTTCATCTCAGGTCATGATCTAAGAGTCCTGGGATCAAGTCCCTTGTTAGGCTCGAGCTCAACTGGAAGTTTGAGATTTTCTCTCTCTCCCTTTCCTTCTTCCCCTCCCCCCTGCTCACTCGCTCTCCCTCTCTCTCTCTCAAATAAATAAAACCTTAAAAAAATTATTCCACAGTATCAACTTCTAATTACAAATTACTGGAAAGGCAAATTATTGATGCAGATTTACATTGTTGAAAATTTCTTTGACTAATCAATCATTAAAACTGACACATAGGGCGCCTGGGTGGCTCAGTGGGTTAAGCATCTGTCTTTAGCTCAGGTCATGATTCCAGGGTCCTAGGGTCAAGCCCCACATCCAGCTCCCTGTTCAGCAGGGAGTCTGCTTCTCCTTCTCCCTCTATCTACTGCTTTGCGTACTTGTCCCCTCTCTCCCTCTCTGCCAAATAAACAAATAAAATCTTAAAAAAAAAAAAAAAACAAAAACCCTGACATATGAATTAAAGACATATTCTTTAAAGTTGTGGTACACGCTATTCACCAGTAGGGAAGCTTTATGCTGTAGCGTCCACGATGTTAGCATTAGTCATGATTTGCATCTAATCCTAGAGGGCAATGCAAGTCAATTATCCACATCCTTACTGACTTTTTCTTTTATATCACTGGTGCATCACTGAGTAAATTTCTTTCTGTAAGCAGCACCCCCGGTTGACTTCAAACTCTCAAGAAGTGATACAGTTACTTTAGCGATGAGTCAAAATTGAATTGTTCAAAGCCCACCTCTAGATAAAGATACCTAAGTTCTCTTTTTGTAATGCATTTCTGAAGAAATAAAATTCAATTATTTTTATGCAGTGATGACTGTCAAAGTTTAACTTGCAGAATATATTCATTAACCCTATCATAGCTGCTCTAACAGCCTTTTCAACATCTGCTCTCTTACCTGGGAATACAAAGGCAAAACTGTCCTTTCCATTATTGTAGGCTGAGCGTCTAAGCATACAGTTTTCCCTTTATTTATTGATTCTTTCAACAAAGAATTTATTGAATGCTTACTATGTGACCAGCTGCATTGAGTACTCATGATAAAAAAACAAAAAGCAGACAGTAATTATCTTAATGATGCTTATACTCTGGGTAGAAGAGAATGATAGTTTATAGAAAAAGTAAAGAAAATGAGTAAGAAGGACCTAGGACCTATATTGGATATTTATTTTCTTTATTTACATGTATTAAGTGTTCCACGTAAGTTACTATATGAAGCAGTTATGAATGAAGCAATTACTACTTGATTCGATTTCCCATTGGATTATTAACAAAGGAAAAGTCACATCTCATTATAAGGCATCTCATCAGTGACTCTCCTGGCGTGGGGTTTTTAAGAGGGGAGTATCAGAATTACCCAAGGAAGAGGTTTCCCCAACTCACAACGACTTTTCAAAATGCAGGTCAGGGACCTCCTCCTACAGCAGGCCTTGCATGATGCTCACTTTCCCATCTCTTGTATGGAGTCTAGACTGGGGAGTTCCGGCATCCTGAGCTTACCCTACTAGTTAGGATATGGGTTCGGGCTCTTTAACAATTCACTAAATGAGCCTAAACAAGATGAGAGGTTTCTTTCTTTCTCACGTTAAGGTCTGAGCTGGCAATCTGGTGGGGAGAGATTGGGAGAGAGTAGGTGGTGTTGCTGTGCTGTCATCCAAGGATATGGGCTCCTTCTATCTGAAATGTTATGAAGTTGAAGTGCTGTCCTTATACTCCTGAGTGTGACTCACCACCACTAGAGCTCAATGCTAGCCTGAAGAAAGAGGAAAAGAGATAGTAAAGTTTCCTTTTAAGAACAGAAGCAATAAGTTGTACATATTACTTTCAGTCAGTACCATTGTTACATGGCTGCTCCTCACTAACCAAGGAAGGGAAATGTGATTTCGCTAGTTGGGAGACCAGATGGCTAGCTAAAATATGGAAGTTTCTATTACTAAAGAATGGGTGGGGGGCGCCTGGGTGGCTCAGTGGGTTGGGCCACTGCCTTCGGCTCAGGTCATGATCCCAGGTCCTGGGTTCGAGCCCCACATCGGGCTTTCTGCTCAGCGGGGAGCCTGCTTCCTCCTCTCTCTCTGCCTGCCTCTCTGCTTACTTGTGATTTCTCTCTGTCAAATAAATAAATAAAATCTTTAAAAAAAAAAAAAGAATGGGTGGGTAAGTACTGGAGGATAACCAATTTGTCTCCCCTCACTTACTTAACTATGGCATTATTATTCTCTGTCATAAGTGCGATTATCTGGTTTTCCTTGGGGTTGATCTCAAGGTTTGTTCAGCAAAGAGCCAGTATTCTATTCGTTTTTGTTTCCCTGGTACCTGGCACAGAGCTATGGCCCTGAGTGGGCACTCACATCCTGTGTGTACTGACTATACTGATTGCTCTAACGAAATTGCATTTTCTTTGTACAACAACCTAGTAACATAGGTGTAATAATTTCATTTGATAGGTCCTGATATTTATATACTTACCAATTAAAGATTCAATAAATTATGGATTCAGTATTTATTTTTTTTTTTTTTAAAGATTTTATTTATTTATTTGACAGAGAGATCACAAGCAGGCAGAGAGGCAGGCAGAGAGAGAGGAGGAAGCAGGCTCCCTGATGAGCAGAGAGCCCGATGCGGGGCTCGATCCCAGGACTCTGAGATCATGACCTGAGCTGAAGGCAGCGGCTTAACCCACTGAGCCACCCAGGCGCCCCTGGATTCAGTATTTAAAACCAAAGTTGTATGAGTCTTCAAAAACCTTGCTCTTTATAACAAATCATGTCGTTATGGTTTTTTTTTTAAGATTTTATTTATTTATTTGATACAGAGAGAGAGAGAGAGAGATCACAAGTAGGCAAAGATGGAGGCAGGCAGAGAAAGAAGGGAAAGCAGGCTCCCTGCCAAGCAGAGAGCCTGATGTGGGGCTCGATCCCAGGACCCCAAGATCATGACCTGAGCCAAAGGCAGAGGCTTAACCCACTGAGCCACCCAGGTGCCCCCATGTCGTTATGTTTTAAGTACACACCAAAACTTGAGGTGACTATTTTAAAACGTAGTCTCAAAATCTTATAATAGACATGTGCTAGAATTTTCAGATAATATTCCAACACCAACAGCCTTATTTTTAATCCTACATTAGTGGGAATTTTCTGAGTGACAAGAAACAAGAATTCTGATGGTAAAGACTTTGAACTTCTTATAGAATCCTGAAAACATTTGGAATAAAACAAAAACTAGATCCTCATCACTTGAGCTCATTAAATAGTGTGATATCATTTGCTTCATGATTAAGGTTGTCAACCTTTATATCCTACACTAGAAAGCTGTAGGGTTTATATTAACTTTTAAAATTATTTTTATTTTACTGTGGTAAAAGCACTTCACATGTAATCTACACCACTCCTAACAGATTTTTATATGCACAATAGAATATTGTTAACTAGAGGCACAATGTTATGCAGCAGATCTCCACAACTGATTCATCTTGCAGAACTAAAACTTGGTGGGAATGAAAACCAGTTCTGCCGCTATGGAAAATAGTATGGAGGTTCCTCAAAGAATTAAAAATAAAACTGCCATATGATGCGATCCAGCAATCCCACTTCTGGGTCTTTATCCAAAAGAACTGAAATGAGGATCTCAAAGAGATAGTAGTATATTCACTGCAGCACTACTCACAATGGACAAAGGTCCACCGGCGGGTGAATGGAAAAAGAAAATGCAGTATATACATACAATGTGATATTATTCAGCCTTAAAAAGGAATGAAACTCGGCAATGTAATAACATCTTAACCTATGGTTAAGATCTTTGAAGCAAGATGTAATTGAAGGAATATTTGCAAAACATTATTCCTCAAACATCCCTCTTCAGAAAACAAACAGGATTTTATCCAAGAGCCCGAGAAACACCAACTTAAAATTACACGTTTCTCAACTGTATGACCACCTTAGTACTTTGGTATGTAACAGAAGTCCTCTAAGAATACTTCTCATCTCATAACATAGAATATTAAAACAGTATTTCCTACCTAATCAAAGACATTCTTTTTTTTTTAAGTTATTTTGATAACTTTTTTTTTAAGATTTTATTTATTTATTTGACAGAGAGAGATCACAAGTAGACGGAGAGGCAGGCAGAGAGAGAGAGGGAAGCAGGCTCCCTGCTGAGCAGAGAGCCCGATGCGGGACTCGATCCCAGGACCCTGAGATCATGACCTGAGCCGAAGGCAGTGGCTTAACCCACTGAGCCACCCAGGCGCCCTAAATTTTTAATTTTTAATTTTTGCCTGCAAACTGTTTCCAGATGGATTGGTAGAGAAAGCCCAAGGCTTGGCTACCTTAGTCACCACATCTGCCTCCGTTAGATTTTTGGGTTTTGTAGGTAACACCCAAACTGTTATGTATATAGCAAAACTGTATTTAGTAATTTTAAAGCTAGGATTACAAATATAATCCTTTCGGTCAATGAGCTTAGCTGGTGAAAGTTTTTACAAAAACCAACTATAGCAATGTATAGCAAAAGGTGGTAATCATGTCAAATTGTAATAAGAAACATCAATATTTTTAAATGTTAAGTAATCAACCTTTCAAATGTTTAAGTAATTATACTATATAATTCTTGGGTTATTTGTTTCACAGAGCAATTATAGTAAAACAACAACAAAAACATGAATTAGGGGCACCTTCAGCTCAGGTCATGATCTCAAGGTTCTGGGATCAAGGCCCACATTGGGCTGGGCACTGCAAAACATTTAGTAAAGGAGGCTTTTTAAATAACACACACTGCTATATTGAAACTGTTCTTTAGAATGCCAACGTAAGGTAGTTTCCGAGATTTACATGCAAAAAATTGTCAAACTGATAATCTTTAATATTCACCGTCAAAATTCAACCTAATCTTATTCTAGCACTTACAGTTAACATTCTGAACCTGGTAGAGGTGAGTAAAATGAACTTTTACTTGACATTGCTTTTAAAATTTATCATAACATAATGAGTACTATAAAAATAGGGCTAAAGATTTTACATCTCTGCCAGAATATAGAAAGTTAAAGGTAAATAAAGGTCAGTGATTTTTTTTTCTTCATAGGTACCGTAAATCCTTAATTCAGAAGCACCATGACATGAATTAGGTGCACCTTTCCCTTGATTTCTTGCTTTCTGACATAAGAAACCAGGAGTATTTGTCCAGATTACATTTGTAATTTTCTAACATAGGTTGAGAAAAAAGTGAAACAACTATCGGCATACAGAAATAAAAATATTACCCTTGTCAATACAATTTAGCCTACGTTATGTTTTAATTGTTATTGGTGCTAACCAGTCTCCCTAGGGAAATGGAGACAATGGTAATTAGAAAAATCTCTCACACCTATTTATTCTGCTGGGCTTTGGGAAAAAAACACTAAGATCATTCCCGCCACCCCTCTTCCAAAGTAGTCTTGTGGAAATAGATGACTTCTCATGGAAATGGGTCAGACTGAACATGGGACGTAGATCCCCATGGGAATGAGGGGAACTTCCATGGACATTCCATCATGGAACCAAAAAGGGAGGTTCTGGCAATCCATTGTGATCTAAGAGGAGTTGTGAACCATCACATCCTTGGCCAAGCACATTCACTCCAGGAAGAACTTCCAGACAATGAGCATGCTCTATCTCGCATAAGAGAGAGAATTTGACAAAGTGACGGTGCCACTTTCATCTTTTATGTATATGCACACAGCATCTAATTTTTTTTTACTTTTTTATTTAAAGATTTTATTTATTTATTTGACAGAGAGAGATCAAAAGTAGGCAGGGAGGCAGCAGAGAGAGGATGAAGCAGGCTCTCCACGGAGTGGAGATCCCGATGCGGGGCTCGATCCCAGGACTCTGGGATCATGAACTGAGCCAAAGGCAGAGGCTTTAACCCACTGAGCCACCCAGGCGCCACGCACACAGCATCTAATTAATGGGCTCCTTTTCTTTTCAGATACTTGATGTTCAGAGAGCATCACACAGTTGAAACATCTAGGTGGGCCAGGAAGAAATTAATTTGACTGTAAGTGATGTAACAAAAGTCCAGAAGCAATACTGCAACATATTCACCCACAATGCTTTATGGCTAACAAAATATTTCACTTTTTCAGCATACTTGTGAAAGGTTCCAAAGGGCTATATGCCATTTTGCTTATAAAACCAAAGCTAGTGATGCAAAAAGAGGTCTGTTGAAAATAGACCTGGTGACTAGTTCCAGCAGAACCTTCTGACCAAGTGCATGACCTTGGGCAAATGACTTCAGCTCTCTAGACTTGTTTTGTCAACATTAACATGAGGGGACTGAACAATATGAAAGTATATGCATTTGGCAGCTCCAAAATTCTACAACTATATCATTCTATACCCTCAGACATGTAAATATTGCGAATATAAAAATTTCTAAGGAAATTAAGAGAGTATCACCAAGACTTGTTTACAATTATGTGTTCTTTGGTATGTGTTGGTAAATGGTTCTCAAGTTGCTGCCTTTGTTTTCATTTGGGGTAATTAAAATTCCTTAAAGATGGAGATCTCTTGATTTCTATTTGGTTAATTACCTAATAATGTCTAGTGAAGTGCTTTGCACATTAACGTGCTCGCGATAAAAATGATCAATGATCATTTAAAGCTTCTCTTGCTAAAGTATTGGTTTATAAGAAAATTATACCTCCGTTAAGATTCATTTTTTTTCCCATCAGTATTTAGTACATACTCAGGCATCTAACAACCATATCTATCTATCTGGGCTGCAGACAAATTAAGATTGTGTTCTTTGACCAAAAAATTAGAGATGTTTAAAAGCAACAGCACTGGAAATCAACTATTTACTGAGTAAGCAGCACCCTAACACTGGGGAACCATCTCTCTGTACAAATGCTCTCCTGTATCTAAGACTCAGAATACCAACTTACAGCCTTAATGGGGTGCCGGACTTCTGAGGAAAGAGTTCTGAAAGGATTTTGGGGAGACAGCACAAGCCACCCTCCCTTCCTGGCCTTCTATGTGCTTTTTACTGCCACGTGTGAACGAAATTTCTCATCAGTTGGACAATACATAAACAAGAAAATGCAATTCCATTCTTCGCTCTGAAACGGGGAGTCTGATAATTCCCTGGTAGAACCAGTTCTCATTCTGCTGAAAGGTCTGTTCTTGCCAGGAGAGTAGATAGAAGTGGGCTCCAGCTGTCATCAGAACCTGATGTTTCATTTTGGGTGCAAGCCTGACAAGTTTGCAAATCTTAATCACATTAGCAATGATTTCCATAATGTAACCATGGCAGAGGTGCCTAGAGTCTGCCAGGATTTTAAAAAAAGATGGTGGGACACAATTCCTAAATGCTGAGATGCAGGAATAAGGTATTTTCATCATCAACCAAAAAAATCAGACACACACACACACCCCCCACCCTGAGGCAGGAAGTAAAGAGCAAGAGTTACTGATTGAAAGGTGCTCTCAAAGAGGTTGTTTTGGGTTTGAAAAAGGCAATGTAAAATAGTGAACAGAAAGATGAATGCAGATACAGCACGTGCTGTTGGAGCTCCAGACCCAGGTAAACCAGGCGTCTGCGAGACAAGAACCACCTCCTATGAATGACGCCCAGCACTTAGGGCACGCCTCTGAGTTTTTAGGGAGTCTTTTTGATCTGATGGACCTCAGAAGATTCCACAAGTCTTTGGCATTGCAAGTGGCCTCAAAGGTCATGAAGTCCACACACTACCTCCTCCCCAGCACGCTGGATCCCCCTTGCATAATCTGGACAAGCGGTTGTCCAGTTCCCCCTTCAACGCATCAGAATAAAGTAACTGTGCATTGTCTACAGGAAGCACAAGGGGACTCATTATTCAAGGATAATTGGTTCTAAGAAAAGGCCACCCAAAGAGAACCCACTTAAGCTAAATTTCATAGTCTAGAGCAGAAATAAGAAGGCTTGAAAAATGAACCCCCCCCCAAAAAAAGTACCAAGTATTGACTTTAATTGTTTTGGGAGGATGCATAACTTAAAACATTTTACAGGGAATTTGACAGTACACTATACGACAGCAAAATTTAAAACCTTCACTTCAAATTGGACTTTCACAGCCCAGCCTGGAAAAAAAAGGACTTTTTTTTTTTTTGAGAAGGAGAGAGAAAAACAGAGAGGGCACCTGAGTAAGGGGCTAGTGGGGTGGGGACAGCTAGTGGGGTGGGGACAGGCAAAGAGGGAGAGGGACAGAGAAAATCTCAAGCAGGCTCCACACGCAGGCCTCACAACCCTGAGATCATGATCTGAGTCGAAATCAAGTCAGATGGCTAACCAGCTGAGCCATCCACGTGCCCCTGAAGAAAGGTCATTTTTGTAAAAGTTCTTAAGATCTTTATTAGTGTTCCCAAAGTCCTCTCTTAATCCCTTGATACACAAATCAGTATTTTTAGAAGTGCCCACATTGCCACTATTGTCTATTTTTCATCTTTAATTTTTAACTAGTCCAATTCTATCTTTAGATTTGAGCCACATCCCCCTAGCAGTCTCAAGAAACTGAGTTTTTGGCATGATTTTGAAACTTACATTACTCTTCATTGTCAAGAAGAGTCAGGGGTAACCACATGTATTTGTGGATCCTTAAAAAGGAAGGGAGGCTGACTGAAAGACTAGAGACGAGGGTGAAGGGTAAATACAGGAGGAAGTGTTCTCCTCAGACAAACTTGAAAGGGGTCAGTTCGTAAGTGAATGTTTTTCACATTATCACAATTTTTGCTTTGTAAGTCATTGAATGAAGATCTGTTACACATAATCATTGTCTTTCTCTGTGGGACTTTACATACAACGCAGAAGAAGTTAAACACAGAGTCTGCTTACACTATGCATGATCATACTATTGAGTTCAAAGGGCACCAGCGCCAGGGGGAGCGCCTGGCTGGAGAAAGGCCTCCATCCTTTATTTTTGGGGATTCGTAAGGAGAAAGATCCTTACGATCTTGGGTTCGGACATTCGTCCGGTTGCTATTCCACTCTTCTAATTGCAACCTCTGAGACCTTCGGGAAGGCATTTACCGTCTTTACCCTCTGTTTCCTCATCTGCAAAATGGACACAATACTGGCATCGAAATCCCCGGTTGCCTGGGAGGACTGTTGCCAGGAATCAGCAGGCAGCCCATGTCAGCCGTCACTCTCCTGCCAGGGCTGCTGTTGCAATAAAGAGATGAGGAGACCCTCCGGACGACTCACACATGCCTTTTTTCCCCTTTTCAAGGAACAAAACTATATTTTAAAATGTGAAAAAAGCATCCTGTGTCTATGGGATAAAAATCTTGATTAGGAATTAAGGAATTAAGCCTTCCACTAATATACAGAGCTTATATAATCCCCACGTACTTGTCGAGAATGAGGCTGATGAAAATGAAAACTTAGCAAAATGTTGTTTTATGGTAATTGTACCTAAGTCCTCCATTCTTCTGCTATTTCTGATGCTTCTGGGGTTGGAGATTTAAAATGCCAACCAGAGAACTCTATGCCCTGCCCCTATTCAATGAAAATAAAGTCGCTGAAAAGAAAAACCAAAATGTATTAAATTCTATCCAGCAGCAACAACGACAAAAAACCCTTAAAGTGAGGAAGGAATGGTTTTCCTCCAAAGTTCGGCTCCAATGATTCCCCAGGGAGGAAGCCTTCCAGGAGAGTCTTCTGCACCCTGCTAGTGTATCCTTCTGCCTCGAAGGGCTTCTCTGCATGGAAGAGCTCAGTGTTACTTGTCTCCTACTCAGAAATTCGGGTTGTTGTCACGGTGTGTTTTATATTTCCTTTGCTAGATGGGAACCTCATCGAGGAAAGGGATTTCACTTGTTTTTATTTTTGTTTGCGGTTGCTCCTGTAATGCCTCTTAGAAGTGCCCTTGCCCATGGTGGTGTTCAACAAAGGGTACAAGTGGTCTGATGTTCAGCTGCTGATTGAACAATCTTTACCATTTCAGAGAGGGCTGTCCCCTACTTTCCCCATACCTGTGTGGTAGGCTGGAAAAAATGACCACCTTTGTTCACCACTACTTACTAGTACTCACTTTATAAAACTATTTGAAGTACTTTATACAGACTCTAAAGCATGATTTTCAAACTTAAAAAAAAATAGAATTATTTTTCAAAATCTTACAAGAAATCATCAATATATAAAAGAAATCAAAGGAATTTTGCTCTGCTGAAACGTGACTGGGGGTGGCAGGTGGAAGCAGGTCTACCCTGCTTTCCCTCTTGCCCTCCCACCGCCATCCCAGGTCCCTGGTCAGCAGCCTCAGAAACCACCTGAAACTCTCTGTCCAAGGAATTAACTTGGGAATCTCGGTCCCACCAGCCACATGGGAGCTGCCCACTTCATCAGGTTCCTACAAGCACAGTGAGCTGCTGCTTTCCCCTCTACAAGGTGACACTTGGCTCTACTTTTCCAGGAATGCTGATTAGTTCATATTGATTTATTCACACTAGCATTATGTTAATGTTATTGGTATTTTCAAGGACTTTAAGATATCTTACACTAGCAATTTCTCTCAAGAATGAGAAGAGGAAGAAGGAGTTGACTTGGTCACCCTAAGTTTAAAGGTAGAACTGACCAAGGTCCTTTCAAAATGTCATATGCTGACCCAACCAGGTTCCCTGGACATGTTTCAAAGTTATAATGGCTAAGAGTTTATGCTCTATGTGTGTGCTTACAAATAACACTTCAAAGCAGGCATTTTGTCCTCCATTTGCAGTTTTATAAACCAAGATTTCGAGAAGCCAAAGAACTTTGCTGAGGTCACACAGCTGGAAAATGGCAGCACTGGGGACTGTAAGCAGGTCAGTCTAAGACATGCTCTTTCTACATTTTTGCACCAAGGAGGCGTTGCTCTTGGAAGGAGCTTGCTATAAAATCTATCTTTACCTCTTACTTACTAAGTTACTTCTTGAAGCCTCAGTTTCCTTCCCTGTGAAACCAGGACAACAGCACCTATCACACTGACCACAGTGAAAACAAAAAGAGCTATCACAGGTCTACTGCTTGGCAAAGTCTCTGAACTAAAGTACATATTTTAACCATTATTATTATCTATTAATAACTTTGAGTTACAATTTAGACTTTCTTTGTGATTCTGTATCACTCCTTGTTTTACCGGAGTCATAGCTGGAGAAATGTTAGCCTCTGCAGAAGATCAGGACAAGTTGTGAATTGAGACAAGTTACCTCTGAGACCTGCTTTGTGTACACTTAAGACCCAGACATTCCTACCGAATAAGTTTCATGCTTAGAAAATATCAAGAGGTCATGGAGTTCATCTTCAAGCTGTGGCCCAGTCCCTTCTGAAATTATTCACCTCAGTTTGAAATATCTCCAGAGAAAGAGATTTTATAGTTTCCTTGGTAATTGATTCAAATGTCAGACACGGATAGACTCAAAGTCATGAGCACAGTGCCTCATGCTTCACTTTGGGCTTGAGGTCAGGAATACATAAAATGCAATCTAGAATTTCCTACAGAGACCCGGGCTATTTTACAAAGAGGCTTCTTGAACTTTAGCTGATATCCTTGCTTCCAGATGAACACTTACTACATTCTTCCTTCTAGCTTTCCTTGAAACTAATGAATATCTCAGTTTAAAAACTGTATCATCTGTTGATGGAAAATTTTTATTTTCCTTGTAGAACTGCAGAACTCAGTAAAAACACGATTTACTGCAAACTGAGCTCTGTTAATAGAGCAAATTGGGGCTAGGGGCAGTGAGTACTTAACTAGTTGTGGCAAAGTGTCTAAGAAAATCTCTAGCCCAGAAACAAGGAGAGAGATTCTACACAAGCCGTCTTTCATTCACTGTTTATCGCTCTTAGGCAAACGCATAAAGAGGGTGTGATGGCAACCACCCTGTTTCTAGTACAGGTATGCTGTGATAATCGAGGAAGACCATGTTCAGTCAGTTGCCTCAGTGACCGTCAAATACTGTGTGACAGGTGGCTTCCCTAGGGGAAGATCTCTGAGGTCACCCAAGCTCAAGTGCGAATCTCTGACTCACACTGCTAACAGCACAATCCCAGGCACCCCAACTTTCTGAGTTCTTTCCATCCCCTGAAGAACGTGGTTTGCTTTAATATATGTCCCACCTGGCGGCTCTCTGGGTAAGTCCTTCCAGCGACAGAGAGGCGGAACTCTGTACCTTAGGGGCAGAATTTGACTCCAGAATTCCAAATTTCACGAAGCCATTTTCTCCTTAAACCTGGGGTCCATTGCTACACAATGCAGCCTACTTTCCTGGATACGGCCAGCTGCAAGTGCCAGTGTTAAGGAGGGGTTCCTGAATTAGTCTAGGGTGGGGCAAAGTCTGTCTTTTTCACAGGGCCCCCTCACTGCAGCTCTGAGGTAGGGTGTGCTCTCCAGGGTAGTCCTTCCAGAATATTCAACAGCTGCCACCCTCCTTATTCTGGCACAAGGGTAGGGCCACTTTTCTCTTTCTTCCAAAGCATCCCCATATTGTCAAACATTCTCCCATGGGTTCCAGGTGAGACCCACAAAACCCCTATCTTTTCTCCACCATATGGGCTCTACCAGGTGGCCTCCCTCTCTCCAGGGAAACAAGGCTCTCTCCTGTGTCCCTGGGCCCGCGCTTCTCCCATCTCCTCTCCCTCCTCCTCCTCCCTCCCCACCCTTCTCCTCTAGTTCACTCATAACCTGCAGGTTTGTACCCCTCTCTGATCCAATACCGTACCTTTATGATGAACTTAAACTGTGGCCTGTTAGAACAACTGCCCTCATTATCTCAATTTAAAAATCATCTTGAAGCTGGGCACTGTGTGCAGCTGAGGACATCAAGTCACAACATCAGTCCTCCATCTCCTAGATTCAAGAGGCAAGCTCAAGAATTGGAAGTAGAAAGAAAAGCCTTAACGGACAGTAACAGACAAAGTGTATCAAGGGCTTACTGGGTGCCAAGCATCAAAAAACAGTTTTAATCATTTTTATTTATTACTTATTTAATCAATTTTAATCATTTTTGTTATTTATTATTTGTCACTTCCTCCTTCATACAGACCAATGATTGGGTCTTACTCTGATTAGCGGCCTTGAACTTTAGCTGATATCCACCAAGGATATCACACCATTGAACTTTAGGATATCACACCTTGAACTTCAGCTGATCACACCAAGGCAACGAGCTGTTTCATCACCCCCGTTGCAGAGTCTGTAGGTGGCGAAGCCAGGATTCAGAGCCTTACACTGCAGTGCCACCGTGAAATCAGGATGAGTGGCCTTTCACTCCTTACCAACAGTTTAATATGTGCATGAGGAGATAGTGACTCTGAATTTATATGGATACAAGATAAAGCAAGATAAGGGCTTACAATCCCAAGGGGAAAATGAAATTAAAGATCTTCCTGAGGATCAAGGAAAAATTAAGGTTGAGTTAAGTAGCAATTAGTAATAGCCAAATTAGCAGCCAACAGTGTTTATATCTTATTCTCCATTGTATTTGCCTCAAAAAAGTATTTGAAGAATGTGGATGATTTATACCAGTTTAGAAGAAGCATGCAATCGGCTGGACTGTATGTATGGAGACAAACAGGCCTTTTATCTAAGTCTGCCACTACTACTAGTAAGGGGTTAAGGCCCTTCATGTAATAACAAATATGACATGATTGTTTTAGCATCCTGATGTGCCTAAGATCTCTGCATCCATCCAGGACATAATGAATAAGTGTTTCTTATAGATAACAATGTCACACAAAGCCCAACCTTTCTAAATGCTTAGAAGAGCCCCACAACCTCACTTCCTCCCAGAAGACACCTGCCCTCCCCCCCATGCCAGACTTCTTGGGCCTTTATTCACGGCCCTATAAGCCTGCTACTAGTCAATGGGAGCTTTCAGGCAGAGACGCAGTGGCAATTCCATTAGTGTGCTCTTCAATACATCTTTTAAAACAGGCCATAGCTCCTGGAATAGGAATGTCATTAGAAGGATCCCCCCCAACATCACCCTCCCCCACACTGATTTCCCTAAATACGGAGAGAAAATACAGCAAATATAACATTTTTGTTTCTGCTCGTGAATCTCTTGTTTTTAAACACACATACCTTTTCACTTGTAAACAATGAAATAATGAGAACCCGTTCACTAGAAGGATGAGAGACTGGCATTGATAAAAATGCCTCCATTAATAACATGGATTCATGGCCAGCACCAGTACTTGGGGTCCTCCTTCCCTTGTGTTTACATTTACAGACTTGGAATTAGTGATATCATTAATAGGCCTCATTTGTCAGCTGGCAGCAGGTTGCCCCGCCCAGAGGATGAGTGATGATTAGCTCATTTGAAGAGGAGAATGTTTATCCCTCACAGTTAGGAAGCTCAGCCATCAAAACAACATACTCCTTTTGCAAAAGAAAAAGAAGAAGAAGAAGAAAAGGAAAAAAGAAAGGGTGCGTTCACGCTGTTTTTCTCTTCAAAACCCATCTTTCAAATGGGGGTGACAGAGGAGGAAATGTATGCTTTTATCCAAATGATAATTGCTGTCAAACAACCTACTATAAGATACTTCCATTGTGCACTGAATCACTCATCTGTCATTTCCGTTTACCTCTCCAGAATCACTACTCACGCCTTGTCCCTTTCCCAGAAAAAGTTAGTAATGCCTTTATTCTCTCATTCAAATTAAGTTAACACATATTTACTGAGTACCTGCTATAAGCCATACCAAGCCAGCAGGATGCAAAGATAAATGGGACGTTGTTCTAATCTTTAAAATCTCACACTAGGTAAAAAGCTGAAGGTTCTTCCTCTACAATCAGGAACGCGACCACAAGGCCCACTCTCAGAACTTTCACTCAACACAGTATTGGAAGACCAGCCACAGCAAACAGGCAAGAAAAAGAAGGAAAAGGCAGCCAAACTGGAAAAGAAGTAAAGCTGTCACTATTTGCAGATGACACGATACTGTAGACAGGAAACCTTAATGACGCCACCAAAAAAACTGTTAGGATACAAATTAGTATTCATAAATCTGTTGCATTTCTATATGCTAATAATCAAGTAAAGAAAAAGAAGTTAGGAAAATAATTCTATTTACAAGTGTAGCAAAAAACAAAAACAAAAGCATAGGAATAAATTTAACCAAGAAGATGAAAGACGTGCACACTGAAAATTATAAGACACTGACGAAATTGACTGGAAGAATGAATATTGTTAAAATGTCCATACTTAAAGAAATCTGCAGATTCAAGGCAACCCCTATCGAAATACCAGTGGCATTTTTCACAGAACTAGAACAAATAATTCTAAAATTAGTATGGAGCCACAAAAGACTCCAAGCAGCCAAAACAACATTGAGAAAGAACAAAGCTGAAGGTATCAAACTCCCTGATTTAAAACTACAGAACAATGTTACAGTAATCAAAACACTATGGTACCGGCACAAAAACAGACACACACATTAACAGAGCAGAAGAGAGGGTCCAGAAATAAACCCACACTTGCACGGTCTTCAACAAAGAAGGCAGAAACATACAATGGGGAAAAGAGAGTCTGCTTAGTAAGTGGTGTTGGGGAAACTGGACAACTAACAAGCAAAAGAATGAAATGGGATTATATACAAAATGAACTCAAAATGGATTCAGCACTTAAATATAAGACCAGACACCATAAAATCCCTAGAACAAAATACAGGCAGTAACCTCTTGGACATCATCCTCAGCCATATTTTGCTGGTACTGTCTTCTCAGGCAAGGGAAACAAAAGCAAAACTGAATAATTGGGACTATACAAAACTGAAGAGCTTGCACATGGTAAGGAACAATCAAGAGGTTAATATTCAAAATACATAAAGAACTCACATAACACAATATTTTTAAAAAAATGATTTAATTAAAAATGAGCAGAGGGAGGGCCATGCCAGGGTAGTACATTAGACTCTTGGTATTGGCTCAGGTCATGATCTCAGGGTCATGAGATCAAGCCATGCGTCCGGCTCCTTGCTCAGGGCAGAGTCTACATAAGACTCTCTCTCCCCTTCCCTCAGCTCCTCCCCCTTGTTCATGCATGCTTTTTCTCTCTCAAATGAATAAATAAATCTTTTTTTTTAAATTGGGCAGAGGACTTGAATAGACATTTGTCCAAAGAAGACATACAGATGACTAACAGATACATGAAAGGATGCTCATCATCATTAATCTTCAAGAAAATGCAAATCAAAACTACAATGAGATATTACCTCACGCCTGTGAGAACAACTAGAATTTAAAAAGGACAAGAAATAACAACTGTTGGCAAGGATGTAGAGAAAAGAGACCACTTGTGCACTATTGGTGGGAGTGAAAAACAGTGTAGCTGCTATGGAAAGCAATATGAGGTTTTCTCAAAAAATTAAAAACAGAACTACCATATATGATCCAGGAATTCGACTTCTGGGTATTTACCCAAAGAAAATAAAAACACTAATTCAAAAAGATCTATGTAGGGGCGCCTGGGTGGCTCAGTGGGTTAAGCCGCTGCCTTCGGCTCAGGTCATGATCCCAGGTCCTGGGTTCAAGCCCCACACCGGGCTTTCTGCTCAGCAGGAAGCCTGCTTCCTCCTCTCTTTCTGCCTGCCTCTCTGCCTACTTGTGATTTCTCTCTGTCAAATAAATAAATAAAATCTTAAAAAAAAAAAAAAAGATCTATGTACCTCTATATTCATTGTAGCATTATTTATAATAGCCAAGATATGGAAGCAACATAAGTTGTGTGTGTGTGTGTGTGTGTGTGTGTGTGTGTGTGTGTGTATTAAATGGAAAACTACTCAGCCATAAAAGGGGATGGGATTTTGCCATTTGCAGCCACCTTGATGGACCTAGAGGGTATTATGCTCAGCAAAATAAGTCAGATAGAGAAAGACAAATAGCATGATTTCACTTTTATGTGGAAGGTGAGAAACAAAACAAATGAACAAAAAGAAACAGATTCACAGATACAGAAAACAATCTGGTGATTGCCAGAAGGTGGAGAGAAAGGGATTAGAGGGGAAGGATGAGACAGATGAAGGAATTTAAAAGGTACAAACTTCCAGTGCTCGCTTCGGCAGCACATATACTAAAAGGTACAAACTTCCAGCTCTAGTATAAATAAGACACAAGGATATAATGTGCAGCATAGGAAATATTGTTAATACGCAATGATTTTGCACAGTGACAGATGGTAGCTACATGTATCATGGTGATTTCTTCATAATACACATAAATATTGAATCACTATGTTGTATACCTGAAACTAATATAACATTGCATGTCAACTACACTTCAATAAAAAATTCTTTTTAATTTTAGAATCTCACACTAAAAAGTAAGGGAGAGGGAGATTTAGAGAGGAGTTGCATTAATTTAGGTATTTAAAACCTAAGGAGAATAAACAAAAAGGAAGTAGTTGACTCTACTTCAGTGAGTCAAGCAAGGCTTCAGAAAGAAGATGGCTAAGCCCATCACTGATGTGCACTTGGTATACTTTCAGAAAAGAAAAGATTTTCCGCAGCAGAAGTAACCAGCACCAATGCCCAGAGGCCTATGGTCATTAGTTCAGTGTGGTACGTGTGCAAAAAAAGTGAGATGAGAATGGAGAAGTTGGCAAGGACAAAGCAACAGAAGGGCAGGTTAAAGAGTTAATATTTGATCTTGTAACCAATGAATTGCCACAGACTGATTGGAGTTTTAGAAAAATCATCATGTTGCCATATAAAGAGTGGACGGAAGGAGGGTGGTAGGGAGATTGTTAGAAACCTATTGTAACAGTCCAGGCATGGGGAAGTGAAGGTGTGAACCATGGCCTTAGGGGAGGGGTAAAGAAAGGTGGAAGGTTTAAGACTTGAAGACAGAATAAAAAGGAAAACATCCGGGATGAAGATCCAGTTTTAATCTTGGTTCTTTGAGAAAGGGGGTATGGAATCCAGTTGGTTCGGGGAGAAAGACAGTGAGTTAGCCCTCTCCACAACAGTGATAGCTGAGGTATAAGAAACACTATTCTTCATTCCTTCATCTGTTACCAGGTACCATTAACACTTCCCTGTATTTTAGAGCACTAATTCTGAAAACCTTAAATACTTCAAGTGTTTCAGAGTGAGAGAGCTTTGTGAGGAATGGCTGAAATCATTAACAGATAGAGAGACGAGGTAGGAACATCAGAATTGCATTAATAAGAGCAGACTGTCTGCCTGGAGGGAACACAGCAGATGCAAAACTCTGATCAGACAAGAATGACGCCAGGAGCAGAGGTGTGACACACTCACTCATGCATGGGGACAAATCGACTTAGACATTATAAAGCCAAAGAATTTGATTAGGAATGTTTGGGATCAGCGACTGGGTTAAACTAACGGAAAAGGGAAGCCCAAGGACAGACTGTTGGCTGATAAGGTGGCAGGGAGTGCTTTGGTTTGGGCTGATAAAAGTAAGTGAGTGAGTCAGGTGATTCTTTCTGGTTTGGTAACAGTGGTGATTGGGGAAATGAGAAAATAGAAGAGGTTAAAAAAAGAGAGAGAGAAGAGACCCACGGAATAAGAAAAGGATGACAGACGAGGCATTAGGATAACAGAATTGTCGGAGTAAAATATTGGGGTCACAGATAAGGGCAGCTTCCTTAAACTTAGCAGTGAATAAGACATTTTAAAGGGTAAGTCAGAGTGGAGGCAAACGATGAGCTGCCTCGGTCCCAAATATTACAAGAACTCTACCGCAGATGTGAGCATTCGATAGCAAACAGCAGTGAAAGCTGGACATTAAGTGCTGGCCACTGCAATAATGAGCATTACTGTAAAATGATTATTGCTTCGAGAGAAAAGTAGACTAATTTGGATTTACTTTGCAATATTTGAGGTAAAAATACAAAAAGAAATACAGAGAAAAATGGAAAAAGAAAAAAAAACCTTGCATTTACTGAACAGAAATAATCCTCCCATTCACTGCCAGGAGATAATGGACAGGTGGAATAAGTTAGCAGGCAAAATTGCCAGATGTGATTCCAGAGTCCCTAATGAACCTATTAGAGGCCACTGTGGGCACGTAACGTAAGTACATACACCCGATGACTCTCTCCCATGTAACTTGCTTATGAAGTCAAACCGTAATAGACACAATTTGATGGGATGAGAATTTCCCAAAGCATTTAATTCTGCAAGCTAATTGCAGTAATAGTCATCTGCGAGCTTGCTTTAAGAACATATTTAAGCATATATATGCAGTGTGTGCATATATGTATGAGGCTATAGGAAAACCCACAGTCATATAAGAAACATCTGAAAAATTCAACTCTGTTTCAGCAGCTGTGTAATGTGAGAAGCGATGAAGAAATGGATCCCCGAAGGGACAAGCTTGGGCTTCAAAGGCCAAGAAGAAAACAAGGGTTCAGGGCACACAGGATTCCTGAAACACGTAGGGAGCTAAGTGACAGCTGACTTAAGGAGAATGGGTATCCTACCGGGTCTGATTGGGAGGGGGCCGTGGAGTTGACCATTTTGCACTTACTCTGTGCAAGGCTCTCTGCCAAGTGCTCAGGTTCCCAGACAGT
Organism: Lutra lutra; assembly: GCF_902655055.1. NCBI lineage: Eukaryota > Metazoa > Chordata > Mammalia > Carnivora > Mustelidae > Lutra > Lutra lutra. Next base: position 94,502,774 of record NC_062285.1, read on the forward strand.
TGGATGAAGTCCCATTCAAGGGCCCATGTACCAGTCTCTTCCCTGACCCTTGTATTTGACAGTGTGTTCAACAGACACTCTAGCTAGCAAATATAACCCATAAAGCTGCAAATTCAATACAATGCAATCCAGGACCAAAATGGGAAATTACTTTAATTTAAATATTTGTATTTCTAGGCTTTGGTCCCGCACGGCTGTTTCATAGTTTAGGCATACAAATTCTCTCCCAATAAATGCCTCAGTCTTTAGCAACCTCAAGCACAAGGACAAAACAACCCCTCAATGTGTAATTAAACGAAAATCTCTATTTTTTAGGAATTTAAAATAATAATAACAATAGTCATAGTCATAATAATAGGCTCCTGGTCTTCACTGTCAACTAAAACAAACTAGAGGGGCTTTTACTCTCCAGGCTATCATTTCAAATATAAAGCAATGGAGGTTATTCTTAGCAAGAAACAATAATAAACTACAAGTTTGGGGTGGTAGCTTTGAGCCGCTAATGAAATTGTGAAAACTTAACATTTTCCTAATGTTAATCTGCCAGGAAAATGACTAGGAAACAATGTAAGAGGCAGCTTTAAAAGCAGAATGTTTGTCCTAGACATGAGCAGGGAAGAAACACCCTCATTAGACAATGACTGTGAGGGCTGCCTGTTAATGAGGCGTACGTACAATTTTTCCTAGCTGATTGGCTGGCATTTTCCTTGCCAGTGATGCTATTATTCACCTTGCAAAGTGAAGTCATTTTACAACATCAGAGCACAGTATTAAGTCTGAAATATACAAGATTTTTCATACTACTTTAACAACCTATGGTTTAAACTGAAATGTACTGACCTCCCACTGTGTGCCCACAGCCTCTAACTGGTCATATGGGCTGCCTGAGAGGCATGAAGGGGTAGGAGTTGCGTCAGCTTCTGGTCCTCTAGTGCCTGATCCACAACCTGACCATCAAATGTTCACAGATAAGCCTGATGAGTCTTTTTAGATTTTAACTGGCTAGTCATTCAGCGATTTTTTTCTAACTAGATGAAGTATTTTTTAATCTTTTTAAAATTTAAAAGAGGTGTCAGGTAAAATACAGGAGAGCCATTTAAATTTGAACTTCAGAGAGCAATGAATAACATTTTAGTATAAGTACATCCCAAACACTACGTGGGATATACTTCCATTTTAAAAAAAAAGTATTTGGGGCACCTGGGTGGCTCAGTGGGTTAAAGCCTCTGCCTTCGGCTCAGGTCATGATCCCAGAGTCCTGGGATGGAGCCCCACATCGGGCTCTCTGCTCCGCGGGGAGCCTGCTTCCTCCTCTCTCTCTTCCTGCCTCTCTGCCTACTTGTGATCTCTTTCTGTCAAATAAATAAATAAAATCTTTAAAAAAAAAATTATTTGCTGCTTGTCTGAAATCCAAGTTTAACTGAGCATCCTGTATTTTAGCTGCAAAATCTGACACAGATGAGTGGTCAAAGACATAACGGACATTCCTAGGGTGGGGTAGGAAGCAAAAAAAGAACCAAAACTGAATATCTGATTGGCTGACACATAGTGTGTGTTTCCCATAGTTTTGTTCCTTTCTCCTTTCCTCTTCTCCTTCTTTCCTTGCTCCTCTTCTAGGCTTTAAAAGAATACCAAGAGGTTGATGTTCCTGTCCTCAGTGAGCATACAAGTGAAAACCAAACACAGTCATGTAAGAAAATAAGGCCAGTGCTAGTGCCAAAGAGGTAGCCAGCTTCTTCCTATGGAAGAAGAGAGAGAACAAGTCTAGTTAAATGAGTATTCTTACGTAAGAAGCAAACACCCTTTAAAAGTCTTGAAACAGGGGCGCCTGGGTGGCTCAGTGGGTTGAAGCCTCTGCCTTCTGCTCAGGTCATGATCTCAGGGTCCTGGGATCGAGCCCCACGTCCGGCTCTCTGCTCAGCAGGGAGCCTGCTTCCCCCCTCTCTCGCTGCCTGTCTACTTGTGATCTCACTCTGTCAAATAAATAAATTAAATCCTAAAAAAAAAGTCTTCAAAAACACAAAGACATGAAATGCGATGGGATGCTCCTGGGGCTCTTGCACTATTGTCACACTCCTTAACACACACTTTTGAGACATACCCTTCCATTCCCTCAATTATTTCCTACAGGTACCAGCTCAGTCTCCTGACTTTGGAAGCTGGGCTCAAATCTCCAGTCTCAACTGGGTCATAAAGGTGACCACAGTTACTTAACATGACAAAACAACCAGACCAGAGAAATGGGGAAGTCACGCCAGCAACCCAAAGAAGCCATTAGTACTTCTGGGAACATCTGGTGTAAACATGCTCCTTTCACAAATGCCAAGCGCAAGGGTCATATTTCCCTGTCCTGCAAATCAGATTTACAAAGGTAGAGCAGGCAAAGTGATCAAACACACACATACTTACAGATTTTATTTTTAAAATCTATACAGGACCAAAATCTTTGATGACCTTCATAGCCCTGGTTATTTTTGCCAGAATAAGATCGGCAATGATTTCTCTCATTGCCCCTCGGTTACGCCACTCCCAACATGGAGTTTAATTTCAGTTGTTTTGATATCAGTCCACCCATTAAGAAGAGGCATATTTTAATCATTTTCCTAACAATTAAAATGCATGTCCACTATAGAAAAAAAAAAACCTCTAAGTGCCCCTCTCCCCCATTAGGATGGCTACTATAAAAACAACAACAGCAACGAAGATACCAAGTGTTGTTTAGGACGCAGAGAAACTGGAACCCTTATGCACTGGTGGGCAGCAATGTCAAATGATCCAACCACTGCAAAAAGCAATATGGCATTTCCACAAAAAAAAAAATTAAAAATAGAATTACATGACGCAGTAATTCCATTCTGGGTATCTGCCCAAAAGAACTGAAACAGGATCTTGAAGAGCTATCTGTACATTCATGTTCACAGCAGCATTATCCACAAGGGCCAAAAGATGGAAGCAGCCCAAGTGGCCATCAGTGGATGAATGGATAAGCCAAAGGTAGTAAATACATATAATGGAGTATTATTCAGCCTCAAAGAAAAGGAAATTCTGAACTATACTACAACACGGATGAACCCTGAGGACATTATACTAAGTTCAATAAGCCACTCACAAAAACCCAAGTACTGTATGATACCACTTACATGAGGTACCTAGAGTAGTTAAATTATAGAGAGAGGAAAGAGAATGGCAGTTGCCAGGGACTGGTGAGGGAAGGGGGAATGGAGAGGCATTGTGTTAAATGGGCACAGAATTTCAGTTTTGCCAGGTGAAAAGAATTCTGGAGATTGGTCACACAACCATGTGAATATACATAACACTACTAAGCTGTATACTTAAAAAAAAGGTTAAGACAGTAAAATGCACATTGTGTGTATTTTACCACAATTAAAACGAAATACACAATAGAAATGTTTAAGGATAAATGCAGGAATGTTTCATGATATATTCTTTCTTGCATTAGTTTTTAGGTTCCACGTCTCTCTTTTTAAAATATAAATTCTGGGGGCACCTGGGTGGCTCAGTGGGTTAAAGCCTCTGCCTTGGGCTCAGGTCATGATTCCAGGGTCCTGGGATCGAGCCCCACAACAGGCTCTCTGCTCAGCAGGGAGACTACTTCCCCCTCTCTCTCTGCCTGCTTCTCTGCCTACTGGTGATCTCTCTGTCAAATAAATAAATAAAATCTTTATATATATATATATATATATATAAAGTCTGTCTCCCCAACATAATTCGAATTTCCACAAGACCACGGGCTGGGTCCCATGATTTAGGTACACAAGTAGACTTATAATAATCCTCAGTAGTTGACTGAAATAAAATTAACATAATAATGTTTTGGTTAATCTTCTTTAGAGCCTCAAACATTAATACTCTCTACTTGAGCTGAGCATGATCAGCAGGAAAAGGAGAATCTCTACCCTGTAGAAACATCTATTCTAAAAGACAGAAAAGCCTAACAATAGGAGCTCTATTTAATTCTCTTAATTAAGCACCCAGAGGGCTACTGGCATTTAATAAACTCCTTACCTTCAAGGCTTTCGAGGACTGAATGATTTAGTATCTAGGTACCCTGCACCTTTGCTCCCAACAGCCTCCCCCCCATACAAATCACCTGCTTTTGTTAAACGGGACAACCCATTGTTCTAACTTGCAACACACATTTCGCTTCAGAACCTTTGTTCACACTCTTTATTTCTCCTGCTTAGAATTCTTCTGTGTTGACCCAGCAACACTCACAACTGACCCCCTGCAGGAGGTGATTCCTCATGAATAGCACTTGGAGACTACCATCTTTTTTTTTTTTTTTTTAAGATTTTATTTATCTATTTGTCAGAAAGAGAGAGAGAGAAAGCACACAAGCAGGCAGGGAGGCAGGCAGAGGCGGAGAGAGAGGCAGTCTCCCCGCCGAGCAAGGAGCCTGATACGGGACTCGATCCCAAGACCTCAGGACCACGACCTGAGCCAAAGGCAGCGGCCCAACCCACTGAGCCACCCAGGCGTCCCTGAGACTGCCATCTTTGTTTGCGATGTGCTACCGTCTGTAATTCTCACTTGTTGGGATTTTTAAAAAGTCTATTATTCATCTATCCTTCTTTCTCAATGAGACCTCATCACCAGTTCTAAGCTGTAGATCTGCCTGTCCCCTTGACATTTCCACTTGAATATTTCAGAGTTACACCAATATCAAAATACCCCCCAAACAACTCAAGACTATCCCACAATCAGAGCCTTTTCCAGTTTTCTCAGTCTTGATGAATGGCCCCTATTACCCAAGCCAGAGATCTAGGAGTTATCTTTATCACCTACTTTTCTCCCATCCTCAGTAGGGACCTCTTGTGGAATTCTGTTAATGTTATTTCTTAAATATCTCTGTTTCACCAGCACCTTCAGCATCTTGTGGTCTCTACACTGACCTAGACTAGCACTGTTTTAATAGGTTTTATTATTATTTAGGTATGTATGGTAAGGCCAACGAGATCAGGAGATAATGCCATTGAAAAGACAGGTTATTCTACTCAGAATTCTGAAAGGAGGGAGTACACCTCACAACACAGAGTCACCCAGGGAATCACTGGGGTCTATGATGGGGTAGAGGGGCAGGGAGGAACTATGGGCAAGTCTTTATTGAGATTTTTATGAGAAGAAATGGCAAAACTGGGTAAGCCAGTTTAGGATTGGCTAGTTTGAATAATTTCTGTGGGCTCTGGGGTATGGGGCTACCCTGGTTGTCTGGTATCTGTCTCTGGAGCCGTGAGAGCAGATGAATCGTGGCCCAGAGCGTGAGAGCCCAATAAAGAAGGTGGTTGGTGGGCACCTGTGTGGCTCAGTTGGTTAAGCGACTGCCTTCGGCTCAGGTCATGATCCTGGAGTCACAGGATCAAGTCCCACATTGGGCTCCCTGCTCAACAGGGAGTCTCCCTCTGACCTTTTCCCCTCTCATGTTCTCTCTCTATTTCTCTCTCTCTCTCTCTCATTCTCTCTCTCACATAAATAAATAAAATCTTTTTAAAAAAAAAAAAAGAAGAAGAAGAAGAAGAAGAAGGTGGTTGGTGCTGAGGACTTAATCAGCTTTTCCAGAAGAGGAACAGCTTGGCCTCCAGCCAAGACCTCAAAACAGGGGCAAAACAGCATTTAAACAACTATGTTACAAGCATCTCCCCCATACTGGTGACTTCAGTAGCTTCCCACAGGTCTCCATCAGTCACTCTTATCCACCCCTAACTCCTTCTCTCTCTCCTCTAGAAGCCTTCAGTTTTCCTATTTCCTTAGAATAAAGACCAAGGTGACTGACATGGTTTGTGAACCCCTGAATACTCTGGTCCCTGCTTACTTCCCGGGCACAGTTCCACCTTGTTTCCTGTAACTATATACTTAGTTCTTGTCTCCTTGTATAAATAATTTGCCATGTGCTCCACAAAAAGGTACTTCCTGCTGAGAAGACACCAGTTGCAAGAACTCTGATAAACATCTTAAATTAAAACCATTTATAGGATTTATTTTTATTTGGCAAATTACATAATATCATTTAACTTTCATTAATCAGATGTTGATATCCATTACACATACTTACCTCCATCATTAATATAAACCCTGAAGTTAAACTGGCTGAATTTATTGCCCCATAAAGGGTATGTTTCAGGTAGACATGTTAAATTTGGTTGTTGAATCTTATGATGAAAATATTCTCTTCAGAAAATCCTTGTTTCTAGGAACTTTATGAGCTAATATAGCCACAAATTTTGCTTTAGAATGTGCCTGACAATTCCATCAGTCTTATAAACATCTTCAGGATCTAATGGTAACATGTTAAAAACACACTTAAAAAATCATTTCAGGATAAAATGTTTTCCTAAAGCATTTAGACTGAAGAAGTAGGATATGAGAATGTGTTTTAATTTCTGTTTTTAATGATGCATTATCATCATTTTAAATAAAAAATGTCTTTGAGGTAGCAAGTAAATTTATTTGATCCTTGGATTTGTCATGATTTCCCTAACCTGAAATTTTTTGCTCCTTTTCCTCGGAGGCACAATCAGACATAAGAGCTGGACCATATAAGGCTTTCAAAGACCATGATGCCAACATCATATTAAATCAATATTAATGGGATTTGTGGAAAGATACATGAAGCCTAGTTGAAGCAAAGTTCTTTTGTAAACATTAAATTAGTGCTTTTATCTCTAAATCTTTAATCCTTTCTCCTTCTCCTTGCATCTCTCTTCCTCCCTCCCTCCGTCCCTCCCTCCCTCGATGACTCTGTTTCTCTCTCTCCACACTCCCCTCAATCCTCCCCTCTCTCCTAATATGACTCTATTGTTCCAGCTGGTCAGTCATTAGTCGTCCAGCGAGAACCTACCTAGCACCTTCTACATGACGGACACGGTACCAGGCCTTAAGGATGAAACAGCAAACAAGACAGAAAGTAGTCCTGTTGTTGGGAAGCCCACAGTCCAAAAAAGTGCCCAACCGTCAGGCAATCACAACCCGGCGTGGGGGACACTGTGGTAGGTCAGGGTAAGGTGCTATGAAAGCATGTGGGAAAAAGCATAACCTGAACCCAGGGATCACAGAAGGCTTTCTGGAAGAAGTGACATGTAAACTATAGCAAAAAAAAAAAAAAAAAAAATTAGCCAGGTGGAGGGTGAAATTTCAATTCAAATGGAAAGATGAGACAGGCGGATTGAAAGTCTAATATAAGGATTCTGGCTGTACCCAGTTCCTGCACTAACCTCAGTCACACTAAGGAAGTCACCTCCACTTCCCAGGCCTCACCCCAAATCTATGAACGAGGGCATGGCCCTTGGTAAACTCTGTCCAGGCCAAGATTCTCATGTGCAGTGTCTGAGTCTTCCTAGTCTGGGTCTTCATTATCTCCTGTCTCTTGCCTGCCTGGTTCCCCTCAACTCCAACCCATCATGCACTCTGCTGTCACATCTGTCTTCTGAAAGCACAGCTTTATGCCAGCTCTCTGCCTCCAGGATATTTAGTGGCCCTCAAGATAACATCCCGTCTCACCTCTGTTACCAGTCCTACCTCATCTCCCCAGGATGAGCCCTCCACCGTGAACAGGTAACAACGCAGAGCCAGCAATGGGGTCGCTCAGGGCTGCTCCTTCCTGCTAAGGAGCCCCTGGTCTCTTCTCCCCTCTGTTGATTTTGTACACATCCTGGGAAGCTCGCCCCACATACCTTCTCTGTGAAACCTGCCCAGGTTACTCCAGCCCGCACTGACTCCATTCTCTCGGAACATTTGCCATGCCACTTATTCTAAAATCTCTTTTTCATGACCCAATACTACAGTCTGTGTTATTTCTCTTTCCCTGATGATACTGAAAATGTTTTTAGCTCTTAAAATCCTTTCATTCACCTCCCCTCCTTACGACCTTCCATGGTCATGTTAATAAGCCCAGACTACATACAGAACTGAATGAAAATAAAAGACCTAAATTTTTACCTACTTCCTAAGAGCCACATGCACTGGTCCTAGAATAAGAAACAGAACATTCGTACCTCTTCAGTCTATCTCTCTTCTTCCTTTTCAAGGACCAGCCACCTTCAGCTAGCAGATACAGTCCAGTGTGGGGAACACTGGGCTAGAAGCCCAGAAATTCCAAGTTCAATTTCTGGCTCAGCTGGTAACCAGCTGGCTAACTCTGACCGAGTTTTCCCGTCTCTCTGTGCCACAGTTTTCTCACCTACAGAGTGAAGGACATTGGTCTGGGTAATACTGAAAGTCCCTCTTCAGTCTCAGCCTCATGGAGACACTGAGACTCTACCCCAGGACACACAGTTAAGCAGAGGGGTACCTTGGTAACCAGGGAGACACTCGTTAGTGTGAGGGAGTCTGAGACAAGAGAGGAGATGAATTATATTACAAATTCAACAGGCAAAAAGAATTTGTAAAAACCATTGTGCGGATGAGGTAACAGCCCATCCTTTGAGCACATCGTCTCTACCGACTGACCAAGATCAATCGCCAGCAGTTCACACTTTCATTCTTCCTTCAGACCTTGCTTCCAAACACAGATCTGAGTTCTTGACGTGGCTGCACAGTTTTCACCTTGAAAACAGCTCCTTGGAACAGCTCCTGATTCACAGTTAGAACGGCCCTCTGTCGAAGGATGAAACTGTATTACCAGAATTAGGAAGCTACCACCAGGTTGCAAAGGTTTTATGTTGTTTTTTTTTTTTTAATTGTTTGTTTGGTTCTGTTTTAATACATCCTAAGAATGGATTTCAAACTTTGCATCTTGGAATCACAGAGCTAGTTACAACATTGGCCTAAAGCAGGAAGACGAGGCAACGAAAATGAACGCACTATTTTCAGTGACAGTGCAGGCTCTTCCTGGGAACATCTAGACGTGCCTGTTGGATGCATAGGACACCAGCAACACTCCTGCAGGAGGTAATGCAGAGAGGGAAGAACAGCTGAAGAAATTCAGAGCCCATTTTCTAAAAGTACATCTTTCTTTCTTTCTTTTTTTTTTTTTAAGACTTATTTATTTATTTCACAGAGAGAGAGAGAGAAAGAGAGAGAGAGAGAGAGACAGTGAAAGAGGGAACACAAGCAAAGAGGAGTGGGAAAGGGAGAAGCAGGCTTCCCACTGAGCAGGGAGCCCGATGCAGGGCTCGATCCCAGGACTCCAGGATCACGACCAGAGCTGAAGGCAGACGCTTAACAACTAAGCCACCCAGGTGCCCCTAAAAGCTACCCAGGTGCCCCTTTCTGATACAAAAATTATTTAGGTATATTTATTTATTATTTCCAGATAAGTAGGACCCAGCAGGTAACCATATTCCTTCCTTCCTTTGCCTCTTCCTTCCTTTTCTTTCTTTCTTCCTTATTTTTGTTTAGCACTCTTTTTATTAATGAAGAAAGGGAAACGTGACCTCTCTCTTGGTGGTGTCTCTCCTTTTGGACTTACTGGCGTTTTAATTCCTCTCTCTGGCTTTTTTTTTTAACATCTCTGAGCCTTGATTTATTCAGTAGTTAATAAAGTAGGCAAGGAATCAAGCATGATTGGATCTTTTATTGATTTATTTATTCATACTGACCTCATTCGAAAAGCAATTTGAGGCGAATACTTGGCAAATAGTAGGTGTTGAATAAGTGTTAGTTTTCTTCTCTTCTTTCCTCTCTTTAAATTACCTCTCAAGAAAACCCCTGGTTTTCTTGAGAGGGAAGGATTAACTGAAAATCAAGAGGAATTTAGAAATAGAGGCTATGGGTGGAAGAAATAGTAAGTGGTATAGTAAGCTTTTAAAAAAGCTCCTGCATCTGAAAGAATGACATTCTTTCACAAGACACAGGATACCTAGAAGTGGAAATGGGAGACTGTCCACGAAAAGCAGGGACACAGGCACCTGCCTCTGTCTATAATAAAAGAAGCTGTAGGCAGGAGAATGTTTTTGTCGCTAGAGCAGGTGTCCGTCTGAGAACCCAGCTGCCCAAAGCCAAAATACAGTGTTTTATTATAATTACATATGAAATTTATATAACCTTTTCACACTGCAAACAGCTACCAAATCTTTGTCGTGCAGGCCTCACAGACATCCCGTAACAGACATTCCTAGCTGAGCCTTTCCAGAAGCGAATACACTGCACTAGGAATCAAAAGCTGATGCTGAAGTGTGCTTGGGCACACCACCTTCACCTCTCTGGACTCGGCTTCTCCATCTGTAAAATGGGCTGATGTAAGTTCCCCTTCAGTTCTAAAATCCCGCAATTCTACCTTCCTAGCCATGGAAAGTGCGCAATTTCACCAAGCCTGGGACAAGATTCAGCTGAGCAAGGTCTTGGATCCTCTGTTCTCTGAAACTCCCTCTCTTTGTAAAATTTTTCATATGAAACGAACAACATGTTAAAAGACAGAGCACTTCTCCAATGCCAAATCACTTGCGATTTTTAGGTTAACTCCGTCTTCACAGATACATATGTACTCGTAAAATTCTATCAAAAGCTGATCAATCTGTCACGCCCATTCACACCATTTACAATTCAGACTTTGCCATGATTAGTATCCCTTTTCCTCATCACATCATCATGCATTAAAGTCATAATCTAAAAATACGGGGTATACAATTTCAATTTGCATTTCAAGTCTTCCATAAAAAGAGCCAGTAAATTCAGAAGAGAAGGCCTGGGTCAAGACCGTGAGAAGGGCTGCCTGTACAAACACAAGCCCTTTCTCCCATTTTTGGACACCTTCTTGTACCTACTTCAGTCATGAAAATTCTATCTCACATGAGCCGTGCCAGGGAATTTTCTTTCCAAAAATGGTTTGATGCCTTCACCAAATGGCATATGGTTTGCCTTAAATCAGTAAGGTTGGCTCTCTGATCAACTAGCAGCCCTCCCAAGGAGTTAAATTTGAGGTCAAATAAAAAGAAGTGTCAGGGAGGATGAGCTCACAGCAGAAAGCGATCTCTTAGTTCCCCCTGAGTTCAGTTTCCATTTTTAATCACCCCAAACAATAAACAAATTAAAAAAAGGCTTATCCCCACAGATAAACGTCACATAGTATATATGCCACATTGTATCCATTAAGATAAACTTGGGCATTGTTCCAGATCAGTGTAAGTTGACATAAATCTTATAAATCTATATTTTGATAAATAAAATGTATTTTCCAAATACCAATTAAATAAAGATATCAGCTCTAATGATTTTGAAACATTTACTTGCTTCATTATTAATGGGAAATCTGGGCCAATTCCCATGTATTTCAACTAATGCCAAAAGATATAAAATGATTCCATTTATAATTCAAAGCCTGGAGTCATTGCAAGTAAAACAGTTTTACTGTTAAATATTGCAAATCATTAGCACTATCACCATATACGTCTTTGGAGAATAGACTCCCATCCTAACACAGACGAACCTCCATTTATTGCAAGCGTACGAGTCAGTAAAACATGCTAGGCTAGCAGAATGTGTCTTGACCCTCCCAGGCTACCGCTCTCCTTGTTAAAGTTTCCCTTGATATTTATGAAAAGTAACAGACAACTGAGATGCTATTAGCTCAGAGCTCACGTCTCATGGATCAAATGGGGGGGCTTTTTCCTCCAGTTGGGAGAATTCTCAAGCCACCAGGAGAGAGGTCTTTATATGAGTAACAGGAAAAGGAGATTGTCAATCTTGTAGTTGCTGCAAAGCTCACCTATTTTGAAGAGACTCGACTTCTTCTGTAAATAGTCCCCAGTCTTTCTTATGGGAGACAAGTCTATTTTTTTTTGTTTTTTTCTTTTTTTCTTTTTTCTTGAGACTTTATCATTACCTGTCAGCAGCCAGAGATGCCTTTGATGTTTGGCTTCACTCCTAGACCACAGAGAGAAGTCATCCCCAAAATGAATTCTAGAGTAACTGATGAGCAGACTGTTGGACTGAGGTTTATATTTGAAAATTATCTTTTTTTCTTCTTACATAATCAAAAGCTTAAGTATCTCAGGGAGCCATTGTAACAACCCTGCTCTTAAGTAATAATTAAAGCTGTGGCCACACAGAACTTCTATGTCTTTATAAATGTCAGTCCGATTCTAACAAATCTGAGCTTCTTTCCACAGCTCTAATGCCACACCTATGGAAACACAATTTTCAAATGCCCTTTCTGCCATGGAGGCATCTATAAATCAGGGGCCCAAGTTAAAACCCAAATCACATGTGTCCCTCTCACTGATGCTCGAGCCAACAGTTACAGACCCTCGTGCTAGAAGCAGAACTCCACCCAGATTCCTGAGAGCAAGCGGATGCCAAGGCCCGTGGGAAGACTACGTACCCGCGGCTGGATTACCTCCATTCTGCAAGAGTATCATTTGAGAACTCATGAATATGATTGGTTCCTGTCATTAGAGTGTTTTTTTTTAATACACATACAAATTCACTTTTTTTTTTCCTAAGTAGAGACTAAAATTAGGTTCTTTTTTTGGTTCACAAAATCACTGAAATACTGTAGCTCTATTAGGATTAATAATGATGAGTCCTTTCACTCTCTTGGGGTTGATCGGAATAGAGGGGAAAATAAGGTGAGAGAGAGAATCCATGAAGCCAAGATTTATTGAGCAATTGCTGTATGTTGGATATTGTGTACTGGGAATATAAATATGAATAAGGTCCAAGTTGCACCCTTCATGCGCCAGTTTATGAGGGAACAGACACACAGACTGGATTAAGATGAAAAAATGCAACAAGATGAAAAGCACAGAAGGGAGATACTCATGCTAGACGGGTGGGGTGGGGGGAGAAGGGAAGAGCCTCCTAGGGAGGAAAAGACATGTATGACCATGACGGAACCTGCAATCCCTAAGGGTCAGAGGAGAGCAGAGAAGTTTAGGGTCACCGGTCATAAAGCATGAAGATGAGAAGGATGGGAAATGGGTTTGGAAATAAGCCAGCTCAGGGGGCCTTCGGTGACTGGTGAGGAATCTCAGCTTGGTCCTGAGAACACTGGGCACTACTGAAATGTTGTAAACAGAGGAATTCAGCTTCATATTTCATATTGGTGACTCTAGGCGTGGTAGGAAGGAGGGCTTTGTGGGAACAGCATTTAGGGAGCAGCTAGTACCCACCAGGTCTTTACTTCTAGGATCACCGAACGCTCACGACAACCCTAGGTAACATTATCTCCATGTCACTGCTCAGGTGAGGGGACGAAGAAAAATGAAAGGCTTTGGTTAAGATCATATAGGTGGTAAGTAGTAAGACTGGAATTAAAATGTCCCATAGGCAATCCGCAGTTTTCCCAATGACATCAACACGTTGCGCAAAATCCAAAAGGGAACAGGAACAACCAGCGTGCAACCTAGGTTTCAGGACCAGTACAAGGATACTGCTGTAACTTAACACAGAGTGTCAATGCAGGGGGAGAATCTGTGGAATGAGACCCAGGGTAGGAACACGGCTATTCACACTGCCCAATAAGGAAGGTAACAGGGAGAAACCCCCAAATGCTTTCCCTATGGACTTTATATGCCACTATGCTTTATTAAGAGAAACTACTTATTCTTAAGACATAGTTTCAACCTTTGTCAACATCATCACTAATCAAAGTGGTATTTCAGAGTATGGTTCCGTTCCCATCTGCTTTTTTTTGCGGGGTGTATGTGAGGACTGGAGGGGGACCTGGGGAAAAGACGACTGGTAAACAAATGCTTCAAACTATGTTACTCAATCATTAAAAATGAGTCGAAAGTGCTCCCTAAGCAAACTGGCTTAAAAAAATATCCTAAAGAGTGTCACATCTGGAATCAGGCAGAGAGCAAACATGGTCTCCACGTTGTTTGTTTGTTCTGTGCTGTAGTCACGCTTCAGGGATTCAATATTCCCCCTCTGTAGGCAAGGAAACGAAGGGTCATGGAGAGAAATGACAACACTTTCAATGGCGTCTATGAATGTCAGCCTTGGGGGGGACTTTGAGTCCATATCTGTGGACTTCCTCTCACTACTTTAACTTCATGCTTCAGAAAGAAAAATTAAGAATATATTTTCAAAGGTCAAAGCATTTAGAAATCAACAATTTACTATCACTGCCATGATACGCTGCATTAACTCTGAGCTTTGTATGTTTAAGAAACTAAGGTAAATATGAATTGATTTTACAATATAATCCAGACTCGGGATGCCTGGGTGGCTCAGTTGGTTAAGCAGGGAGCCATCGTTCCCCACTATTTCTACAAGGATATTATAGATGGTATCATTCAAATACAGGAAAAACAGAAGCCTGTGGTTCTCATTATTCCCAATACGGTAACTAAATATAAATACCTAAATAACACAGGGTGGGGAAGACATGAACAGAACTTTCTAGAATCCACTACGGAGTGGGTCCTGGGGAACACTCGTCCCATAAAACACTCCGTTGTTGGAATATGTCTGTGAAACACTAAATATTTTATTCTCTTCATGCAGATTCCTGATGCGCTCTGGCAGAGAAGGGATTTGGGAAGTCTTGTGATGTAAAGGAGGTGTTTCGCTTTACTTAACTCAGAGCATTTTAAAATAATGGAAGTACAACACAATGATTGAACACCAGTGATTGAAGTACCTGCAAGTTTTGTAACATTTCTAGACTCGACCCATCGGAATACTTAACCCATGTGTTGGATTCTGTATGATTTCCATTTATGGAATGCTTACAGCTAATGCTTGCATACGCTTACAATGAGACAGGTGTTTGGCTCGACCAGCGGTGGTGAGGAAGCTAAAACTAGCGTCAGTCACAATGAAGTTGTGGAAAGTAGAGGCCTGAAGTGTGGTGTTCAGAAGCCCTCGGCTGGGCGGAGTCTCAGAGAGGACGAGTACCAGGACTGACCTGTACGATCTGCCATAGATGCAGAGCTGAAGAATGGAGGCCTGTGAGCCACCCATTTTCCATCATGAATTGAGGCACTGAAGAAAATGAATCAAATGTGGTTCCTGCCTTCAAGAGGTTCCTCTGGGGGTGGGAGGAGGGCGAGGCATCTCATCCTACGATCTCATCTGCATCCTACGAGGCATCTCATCCTACGATCTCTGAGATGAGCAAAAGGAGGAGGTCCTAACAGAAAGCAGAGGAAAAGAGTGATCCACTCAAAGGTGAGAGGATACTTGGTCTGAGTCTTGAAGGACACACAAGTGCATCACACGTGCAGAGAGGTGAGGTATCAAAGCTGGCATTACAGGTTAACAACACAGCACGGTCCTGGGGCAAAAACACTAGGCACCTCTCCTTGATTATATTTTCCAGGGCAACCCTCCCAACAGTCTTCATTATGCCTTTTTGCTTGTTTGGGGATTTCTTTCATTCTCAGGACTGTTCAGTTATTTAGCACAGTAAAGGAATGGATGTTCCGTTAATCAAATAATATGGTTAGTAGTGGATTCCTATACAGACAATACATTGTATTCTAATTTTCAACAGGACACGTATGCTCCTAACTAAAACAAAGCCCAACACACCTTATAATACATACAGCATTTATGTTGCTTTTTTATGATAATTTACTATCACTGCCATGATACGCTGCATTAACTCTGAGCTTTGTATGTTTAAGAAACTAAGGTAAATATGAATTGATTTTACAATATAATCCAGACTCGGGATGCCTGGGTGGCTCAGTTGGTTAAGCAGCTGCCTTCGGCTCAGGTCATGATCCCAGCATCCTGGGATCGAGTCCCACATCGGGCTCCTTGCTCGGCAGGGAGCCTGCTTCTCCCTCTGCCTCTGCCTGCCATTCTGTCTGCCTGTGCTCGCTCTCATTCCCTCTCTCTCTGACAAATAAATAAAATCTTAAAAAAATATATATATATATAATCCGGACCTACTCTTAAAAATAGAAACATGAAATATTTTTTTTTTTTAAGATTTTATATATTTATTTGACACAGAGAGAGAGAGATCACGAGTAGGCAGAGAAGCAGGCAGAGAGAGAGGGGGAAGCAGGCTCCCTGCCAAGCAGAGAGCCCGATGCGGGGCTCGATCCCAGGACCCTGAGATCATGACCTGAGTCAAAGGCAGAGGCTTAACCCACTGAGCCACCCAGGTGCCCCGAAACGTGAAATATTCTTAAAAATAATTCAAAATCGGGGCGCCTGGGTGGGTCAGTGGGTTAAAGCCTCTGCCTTCAGCTCAGGTCATGATTCCAGGGTCCTGGGATCAAGCCCCGCATCGGGCTCTCTCCTCAGCAGGGAGCCCGCTTCCTCCTCTCTCTCTCTACCTGCCTCGCTGCCTACCTGTGATCTCTATCTGTCAAATAAAAAAAAAAAAATCTTTATTAAAAAAAATAATAATAATAATTCAAAATCACTCCAGTTGACTTGTTTTTCGTTTTTTGCGTATCATAACTACTACAGCTTTCCTGTGGAGGGGATATTGGGTAACAATGTCTACTGTTCTCTGGGCAGCATTTCATCTTCTCACAGGGAAAGGTAAGGTCAAAATGACATGCTCAAGAGCCCACTTTCGAAAGTGTCTCGAGACAATAAGCAGACACAATTCCTAACAGGCTTTCTTTCAGAGGTGCTGTCCCTCACCTCTATCCTTTTTACATTTAAAATAATTAAAACCTCTACTCCCAAGAAGACACAGAGTTGAAGCAAGATTAAGAGTGAAAGACAAGCTAGTGGTGTTGAGGGGCACTTGAGGGCGGGACCCAATGAGAGGAAGGAAAAGCTCACCTTTGGACAAAAAGCACGTTCATATTAACTCCGTGTCTTTTGTGTTGTTGGTTATGGAGACATTTTGGCACATCAGAGTTATTCCTTCCATGAATGAGATAACTGTGCTCATTGACAAATTATCACAGTGGCCATCATGGCTGACCATTCTGACCTAGTTACACGATCATGCCCAACCCCTGTGAACCGGCACAGATGTGTTTTCCCCTGACAATTTCTATGACATCCTACACCACTTTGTATGTGGAAATATGCACCATATTTTGAATGCGCGTTCACCACTACTAGCCAACTAATCTAGAAAGAAAACCATTTTTTTTTAAAGATTTTATTTATTTATTTGACAGAGAGAGATCACAAGAAGGCAGAGAGGCAGGCAGAGAGAGAGGAAGGGAAGCAGGCTCCCTGCTGAGCAGAGAGCCCGACGCAGGGCTCGATCTCAGGACCCTGAGATCATGACCTGAGCCGAAGGCAGCGGCTTAACCCACTGAGCCACCCAGGCGCCCCAAGAAAACCATTTTTGACTCTAGGATACTCAATGCAACAAATTGCCTGGAAATAACAAGCTGGGGTCTAAGACATTTGGAAAAATACTCCCAGCGTTTTCTGAAAAAGACCAGTATTAGCCATCGAAGACTTAAGAAGGCCAGTCAGTCCTTTGGCATCACTACACGATCCAGAGGGTCTTCGTGAGAGGCAGGTTTTATTTTTGCCAACTACGTATGATTCTGTTTCTAAACCATTATTTAAATTTCATATTCAGTTTTGCTTACAGGTGTGTATATATAAGACATGAATTAGTAAATGATAATACAAAAGGGAAAAAAGGCTCTGAATGAAATAATTTTCTCAGACTGAGCAACAGTCCTCCCACATACAGTGACAAAAAATAAATATAATTTCCTTATCTTACTGAGATATCTAATTCCATTCTCTGTGGGAGACTCATCAATGAACTTAGATAAAACAACCAGGTTCCTATATGTGCAGGTAATTACATCTAGGTTCACCCCTGAAAATGGTTTTGAAGAGATTAGTGTCAATCTGGCCAACTCCTAAAAATAGTGCTTGGGGCAGGGACACAGGAGGTGGGGGTGAGCGGGCTAGGCAGGGCTCCAGGTTACCCGACAGACATCCTGATGAATGCTGACTTGCAAGCAGCCTCCAGCTGTGGGAGAGTATCTCCGGAGCTCTCCTGGGCTCTCCTGAGCTCGGCTTCCTTAAGCCCACTATGTTACAAACTCTCCATCTACAGGTCCCAAGGGCCACCCATCTGCAGCCAGCCCTTACCTCCTCAAGATGGCAGGGCTCCATTAGATCTCCTGATGTGCTGATGGAGGAACCTAGATGACGCACATGCGAGGTATTACATCGCCTCTGCTCTCATTTGAAGGAAGTCACTCCTAGGTGCTTCACTTACAAACTTTCCAAAATTTACATTTTAATGCGCTGCATGCAAGGTCCTCAGATCCTTGGTCTGGAAAGCACTAACTTCCTTTGTAATCTATAACAGAGGTGATACAGATAATTTACTGAAAAGGCCTGGGTTTCCAGGATGCAGTGAATTGAAAACACTTGGGCTTTGGAGCCTGACAGAACTGGGTTTAAACTTCAAGCTCATTGTTGACTGGCTGTGTGAATGTTTTTGCATTGTCTCCTCTTCTAGAACAGCAATTTCCATCTCTCAGAGCTGTTAGAAAGACAAAATGCCAAGCTCAGCTGGATGCCCACCAAACACACACCTGCAATTCGGACATACCCATTTTAGCACCTCTGTCACTATATTGGCTTCCTTGTTTTGGTTTGTTTCTTTAACATGCCGTCTATCCCCTGTCAGTTTTCTTGATGGCTGGTATCCAGACTTGGCCATCTCTGTGGCCCCAGTCCAGGATGCCCTCTTGACACAGCATGGGCTCTCATCATTGCTTTACATTAAAAAGAAGAGGAAACACTCCATAGTCAGTTGTTGTCAAACTTGAATATGCTTATGATTCATCTGGAATCTTGTTTGAAAGCATATTCTGATTCATTACATCTAGGGTGGGCCACAAGACCCTACATTTCTGTAAAGCACCCAAGTAGACCCATGCTTGCAGGACACACTTAGAGGA
Source organism: Lutra lutra (assembly GCF_902655055.1). Classification (NCBI taxonomy): domain Eukaryota; kingdom Metazoa; phylum Chordata; class Mammalia; order Carnivora; family Mustelidae; genus Lutra; species Lutra lutra. The sequence continues at coordinate 94,521,535 of NC_062285.1, forward strand.
ATGGGTACTAGTTTCCTTTCATTTCCCTCCTTTGTGGCCACCACAATATTCCATGAAGTGGCAAAGTGAGTTGTTTGTGAGCAGCTCTTTGAAGACTTTTACCCTTAGCCCAACCACATCCCTTCCTCAACTCTAACACAAGGCAAGGGCACCCAGGATGATATTAATGAGGGCATTATTTGCTGATGTAGCTCTACCCTATTAGGACAAGCTATTAAGTGAACTCTAATGTTAATAATCAGAAAAATAAAAAGCTCCTTAAGGAACAATGAACAGTTTGATTATATTTGTAGAGAGCAATACTACAATATTACAATAATGATGTGCCAGTATTAAGATACAAATTTACAAATCACAGACACTTAATACCTTGTATTTCAAAAAGGTGTCACACTCTCCACTGCAATGTTAACAAAACGAGTATTTATAAATATATACAAGGTAGAAATGCACACTGCCCCATTTGCAAAAGGAAGCTGTCCTCCTATTACTACACAGTGCCATCTGCTGGACAGTGGCTGAACAGCAGGAAAAAAGCAAGATACGTTGGGAATAATAACCTGATTTTTTTTTTTGCAGTTTTCAAAAAGATTTATGCAAACTAAGGCAACTTTCTACAGTTCTGCACTGGCTTATTTGTTGAGAATACCACATAGTATCTCTGCCTTTTGTGCTTAGAGAGTAGAACAGTTTTATAGAGATGTGCATATTGATCAAGACTCAAGGCTGAACACAAAAATTCCACATGCCGTGGAAAAGAAAAAAAAAGAAAGAAAAAAAAAAACTGTCTCTTTCTCCCAAAGAAAAACCTGGTTTCTTGGACCCCAGTGGAGTTTACATGACTTTTAATTGATAAAATGTTAGTGCACGTTATTCTGTAGCTCCCCTCACAAACAAAAAATAGATATGACTATGTAGAAATACAAATTCCTAACCTAGTTCACGTCTGAACACAGCTTCCTCTTGAACCCTAAAATTAGTCGTAACTCGTCAGTGCAAATGGCAGGAACAGAGTAAGTGGGAAAAACGTACGGCTTATGTAAGACCTTCCTGCCAACTTCCTTCAAGGAAAACGCAACTTGTTCTCTGACAGAAGCGGTGTAATTTTGAAAGTGATTTAACAGTTTCCTACCTGAATCTGCGTTCTGTCTAGCAGCAAGAGCTGATGACTTCCATCTTAAGCAGTCTTTGATTTTAAAGAATTAAGCAGATGTGTGGGTTAACTGGACTTTTACAGAATAATGATTGGTGCTATGAAATATCTACTTGGCAATGTTAAAAGATATACATGTAGCCAGGCCCTTTTAAGCAATTTTCTGTGTAGGATCTCAAAGGAGAGTACTGGCTTTCGCTCAATGACCCTTTGAATGGCTCTACTGAGGTTTTTGGAGATTCAGAAGTGAAAGTATGAATAAAATATGGACCAATAAACTACCTTACAGGTACTTTAGAGAACATTAAGTGAATTGCCTGAGGTCACTAAGCCCTAATGGTGAGGGAAAAAAGAAACTGGGACTCCGGATCCTAGCTTAAAAAAAGAAGGGCACTGCCTTCCATGGTATGCTTCTTGGGGGGACAATCCCATAATTAATTTAAACAGCTTTCTGGGGCATATTAATTATGCATGCTATCTGTACGCCAGGCCACTCTGAAAGCACAAAATGGCTTCCCTGCTACTCATAAATGGATTGCTTTCTTCTCAGTGATACCAAGGTACTCTGCAAGGCTCCTGGAAGGAAAGAGCAGCAATGCCAAAAGGGATGGAAGCACCTTTCTTTCCAACTGGGAAGCCTCACCCCAACCCCAATCCCCCCCCCCCCCCAACAGGCCCTCATCACCCTCCTCAGGATGAATCCCAACTGTCAATTTTCATGAACCGTAAGCGATGCCCGAGGGCCCAGCTGTAGGAAAACAGAGCGCTCCATGGGTTTCACCTCCACCTCTACAAACGGTTATTTCTCTCCTCTGCCCGCTCCAAATATGTTGCAGTTTCAGGAGAGTTAAATCGCAGTTTGGGGAGTAAACTCTTACACGGCAAGATGACGAAAATCAAAATATGAAGCACTAAGACTGAAATACGAAAACAAAACAAAGGCATCTTTGTTTGGTTAGAGAAAGGATCCTGGATGGTAACAGGGCATCTGGTAAGGCTCAGGAAAAAAGACTGTTCTTTTATTATACGTGCTGTAGTCTAGAACCAAAATATGACTTCACCCACTGGAACTGAAACTAGAGCTGACTGAAACTCCATTTCTCTTCTCCCCTTTTCTAGCCAAATTAAATTACTCACTGTTCCCTAAAGTACACCTGCAGTTCTGAGCCCCACCGCAATTGATCCTGCCATTCATTCATGAGCAAATATTGATTGAGGCCAAATACATGTCACCTAACTGTAAGAATGTAACACTGCACACTACAGTTGTCCCTCCTCATCCCTGGGGACTTTATTCCAAGACCTCTAGTGGATGCCTAAGATCACAGATAGTACCAAATCCTGATTATATATACCATCATGTTTGTTTTCCTGGACATACATACCAATAGTATGTATAATTAGTTAAGTATAAATTAGACACAAGAAGAACTTTTAAATAACTACTAATAAAATAGAACAGTTATAACAATACTGCGACAAAGGTTATGTGAAGATGGGCTCCCTCCCTCTCTCTCTCTCTCAAACTATCTTGTTGCTCTGCACTCCCCCTTGCTCTAAGGATGGGAGATGATACAATGCCTACGTGGTGAGACGAAGTAAGGTGAATGACACAGACGAAGTAAGGTGAATGACACAGGCATTGTGATAACAGCGTTAGGCCACTACGGACCCAACAGTGTGTTAGAAGAAGGGTCATCTGCTTCCCGGCAGTGGTTGACTTGAACGGCGAAACCTCAGATAAAGGGGAACTGGCATTCCAGGAAAAACCAGTCCCCGTTCTTAAGCACTTGACTTCTAGTAGGGCATCAACCAATAAATGTACACCAGGAGTTAAGAACTTCCAGGAGGAGAGATAAGCAAGGCAAGGAGACAGAGTGACAAGGCAGGGATGTTTAAGTCATTAGGGAAAGCAATTCTGCGAAGGTGACACCTGGAGGAGGGGAGGAGAGAAAACAGAAGGGTGACAAGTCTCTTGGCTTGGCATACTCGGGGACTAGCTAGGAGGCTTGCTGATGCCCCAGCGGGAAGATCATACAGCCTGGTGCTCCTCAAACACTCTGCGATAAAAAACCACTTCTCTGTTTTTCTTTTTCTTTTTCTTTTTTTTAAAGATTTTATTTATTTATTTGGCAGACAAAGATCACAAGTAGGCAGAGAGGCAGGCAGAGAGAGAGGAGGAAGCAGGCTCCCTGCTGAGCAGAGAGCCCAATGCAGGGCTCGATCTCAAGACCCTGAGAGCATGACCTGAGCCAAAGGCAGAGGCTTAACCCACTGAGCCACCCAGGCGCCCCCACTTCACTGTTTTTCACAACCCATGGCAACTGTTTTATAAAAAAGCAATTTAAATGTCATAGTACTATCCACTACTAGGAAAGCTGCTGGATTGATCTCCTCACAGACCCATGGCCATTCTGAGACTGGCAGCGATCCAGGAGCCACACTACCAGCATGGAGACAGGGTCAGGGAGGTCAGGGTCGGCACTCTGAATCTCATGCTGAGGACGCTGCTCCACCACTAGAAGGTCTTGATCGGAGAGACCTTTGTTCCTTTGGATTGAAATGCTCTTGCCTCACCACCATGCGCAAGATCTCACCCAATTACTTGAAATATATTCCCCACATACAGAGAATCCTTCAGTGGGGGACCTCTGAGCACTTCATGTTCTTATATACTGACCTGATCCCGGGGATCCTCCGCTACCCCCACTGAAAGTAATCACTTTAAGTGAAAATGTCTTTTTTCTGTCTCGTTTTCATGACATTCATGTACACTGTATTGTGATTTCTGAGAATAAGCCACATCTTTCCAAAAAGTCTAAAAACTCCTAGATATCAGAGACTATTCATCAATCGTATACTTATTATTTTAACCTGACAGTGCATGCTCTTGAGTTCTAAACTATATCTATAAAGTTCAGTCATCAATAATGTGATATGAGTAGATGAAACAATTTTTTAAAGGCCTGTTTATGGCATTTTTGGAAAGTGTGGACATTTTTTCAAGCTCCCTGTTGCTCTACAGATAAAATCCAGAACATGATTACTGGCTAAAACTTTCGTAGTTCTAATCTTTTGTCGATGGCATATTTCTTGGGATACATGGCCCATTGGCTGGAATTTGTGACCATTTCGGTGCTATAGAGATCTCTTTTCTAATGAAATGGGTTCTACTACAAGTTTGACCTGTTCAGCTGAAGAATTTAAGGGCTCCCTAAAAAAAATCAGGAAGAAACAGCACCGTTTAATGAAATGGGTTCTACTACAAGTTTGACCTGTACAGCTGAAGAATTTAAGGGCTCCCTAAAAAAAATCAGGAAGAAACAGCACCGTTTAATGAAATGGGTTCTACTACAAGTTTGACCTGTACAGCTGAAGAATTTAAGGGCTCCCTAAAAAAAATCAGGAAGAAACAGCACCGTTTATGTATGTCTCAGACCTACAGTTAATTTTCAAATCGGAAGTAATGATCTGCTATGTTAAATGAGTAAGAGAATAATTAAACATCTGGATAAGGGAACTATAAGATAAAACCTAGCAGCAAGTTGAAAATTTAGCTTTTAATACTTTAGCTCAAAGAAACATGGCAAGAAGATCATTGCTCCAAAATCCAATATGAAAAAGTTCATGGTGATCCTAACTTTATTTTTACTAGTACAAACACATTTGGCTGCACATTCTTCAGTGTTTATGTCTTTGGGCTGAATCATGATTCGTGATGAAATTCTTGGTTAAAAACAAAACAAAACAAAATGCTCATTCAAATCACAGAATGGTATTATTTTTTTCCCAAAATTACTACTTTCTCCTTTACAAAAGAGGAAAATCTCTTAAGAGTAAGTAGGCAATCAGAAGGACTACCTAAAAAGAGCAGATCTTCACTGTAGCTTTGTTTTTTTTTTTTAAAGATTTATTTATTTTTTATTTTAGAGAGAGAGGGCTGAGAGGAGGGGGGCAGACGGAGAGAAAGCATCTTAAGCAGGCTCTCCACTAACTGTGGGCCCGACGTGGGCCTTGATCCCAGGATCCTGAGATCATGACCTGAACCGAAATCAAGAATCGTATGCTTAGGGACGCCTGGGTGGCTCAGTTGGTTAAGCAGCTGCCTTCGGCTCAGGTCATGATCCCAGCGTCCTGGGATCGAGTCCCACATCGGGCTCCTTGCTTGGCAGGGAGCCTGCTTCTCCCTCTGCCTCTGCCTGCCATTCTGTCTGCCTGTGCTCGCTCACTCTCCTCTCTCTCTCTGACAAATAAATAAAATCTTAAAAAAAAAAAAAAAAAAAGAATCGTATGCTTAAACGACTACGCCATCCAGCGGCCAAGGGACCTTCCTAATTTCACACATATAGTCTAAAAGGTCTTAGTCCTTTCAGGCTGCTATAACAAAACACCATGGACTGGGTGGTGTATAAACAATAAAAATTTATTTCCCATAGTTTTGAAGGCTGAAAAGTCTAAGATTAAGGCACAGGCAGATTCTGTGTCTGGTGAGAGTCTACTTCCTGGTTTATAAATGGCATCTTTTTTCTGTGTCCACACATTAGGAGAAGGACTGAGGGATCTCTCTGGGCCTCATTTATTAGGGTACTGATCCCACGTATAAGGGTTCCTCCCTAATGAGCTAATTACCTACCGAAGGCCTCACCTCATAATACCATCACCTTGGGGGTTAGGATTTCAATAGAAGAATTTCAGGAAGACAAGCATTCAATCTACAGTGATCATCACTTCAGTCTAGTCATTATTACATCCATCCACCTAATCATCCATCCATCCATCCTTTTCGTTATGATACACATCTCTCTGTCTGTGGGTCTATCCACCTATCTGCCCACCCATCCACTCACCCAGATAGATCTCTCTATCAACTGACCAATCTCTCTCTCCCTTTCATAAACATCAGAGTGAAACACAATATCTTTTTCCTCAAAATCACAAGATTTAAAACTAAGCCCAAGGCATATCCTTATGCTTATCTTTGTATCTCCCTGGTTAATCATCTTTCTTCAGCAATTTTCCTATTTCTGCCCTTTTTCCCCAACCCACTTTTCTCCTTTACCTAAATTTAATCTTTTCTATATGTAATTCTCCATTTCTTTCTGTCAATATGCAGAGGAAAATTTCAATGAATCTCAAACATTTTGCTCAGGGATCCATGTAAAGCAAGAAAAGAACAAAGAGACAGGGACTTCTTTGCCTGGCCTTCTCTCTGGATCCCCTCCTGGGGTTGGTTATGAGTTTATTTGCTGCTCCCAACAGAATTCTCACTCAGTAGCCTTTGTGCTAACACTCTGCCCAGAGAAAACTCATGAAATAACCTATGACTCTATTGAAAAATCTAAAACAAATAAGAGAAAGACCTGCTCCTAAATAATTTAAAAATCATTTTAAAAATAAAAAGCAGTTAGGGGCACCTGGGTGGCTCAGTGGGTTAAGCCTCTGCCTTTGGCTCAGGTCATGATCTCAGAGTCCTGGGATCGAGCCCCGCATTGGGCTCTTTGCTAAGCAGGTCTGTTTCCCCCTCTCTCTGCCTGCCTCTCTCCCTATTTGTGATCCTTCTCTGTCAAATAAATAAATAAAATCTTAAAAAAAAAAAGCAGTTATTTCGCACTATACATTTAAAAACCTATGAACAAAATCTGATCTTCCTAGACAAACACTGGTACTCACTGGCTGAAATGATTTGATAGTTGAGCAGATGGAAGCACTCAATTAGCATCATTTTTTCCCCCTACAAATTACAAAATATAAAGTTTAAGCATTTGGAGATTATCTTTAGACAGGTTTGGAATGGGCAAAGGGTAGGCACAGGGCAAAGAGCTTTCACATGGACTTCTGTGTGTTTCTTAAACTGGTTGGTGGATACACAATGTGACCTTATTCTTTATACATACAATTATTTTGTCTACATTCATTATACAATAAAATTATTAAAGCCCATCCTTTGGAAAAAATTGTGATTTATAATTTTATCGGTTTAGAAAATGGCAGAAACAACACCTATTTTCTGTAGGTGTACACTTTTAAATAAAAATAAATGCACCAGAAAACCACATTTGGTGCTAAAGATACGTGGCATGATAAAGATGCCTCACATCTTTTTGTAGCGTTGTGAGATAATGAATATAAAAGTACTTAATACATTGCTTCATACATAGCAGGTGTTCAAAGAAAGTCCTTGAAGTCAAATACAGATTGCTAAACAAAACAAAAACCTTCCATAGAAAGACATGCAGAAGTTGCCATTTAGCGATGCTAAATTTTCAACTCCACATGAAAAGAAAAATCTGATTCTTTTTTAAAAAAATATTTATTTATTTATTCCAGAGAGAGAAAAAGAGAGAAAGAGTGCATGAGTAGTTGGGAAGGGCAGAAGAGAGAGGATCTCAGGCAGATTCCCTGCCGAGCAGAGAGCCCGAAGAGGGGCTCCATCCCAGGACCCTGAGATCATGACCTGAACTGAAATCAAGAGTGGGCCCCTTCACCGACTGAGCCACCCAGGCACCCCAAGAAAAATATGATTCTTTATTTTTAAAGTAAGCTATATGTCCAACACGGGGCTGAAACTCATGACCCTGAGATCAAAAGTCCCATGCTCTACCAACTAAGCCAGCCAGCTGCCCTGTGATTGTCTGTTTGAATACAAATACAGGAATAGAAAAAAGGAAGCAGTGACTGGTGAGACACGGGATAACAGTAAGAATCGCATAATCAATCTCAACATATGTGCAACAGAAGGCAAACCGCTTAAAAACCCAACCTGTGGTTCACTTAACTTAAACAAAGAAACTATGGCTGTCTTAGTCCCTTCGAGCTGCTATCACAAAACACCATAGGTAGGGTAGCTTATCAACAACACAAACTTATTTCTAACGGCTCTGGAGGCTGCAAGTCTCAGATCAAGGTGCCAGCATACCTTGGGTCTGGTGAGGATACAAACTGCCCACTTCTTGGTGAGTCCTCACACAGTGGACTGGGGCAAGGAAGCTCTCCAGGATGATTTTGATAAGGACATTAATCCCATCCATAAAGGCTCCAGCCTACATGACTTAAGCACTTCCTAAAAGGCCCTGCCTCATAATGCCACTACCTTCGGGAATTAGGATTTCAACATGTGAATGCGGGGAAAGGGGGGCGAGGCACAAATATTTGGACAATAGCAACGGCAAGATATGGAATTACTTAGAATTTCACAAGAGAAGATGGGATGGCGGTAATATTGATTGCATTGTCAATGACAATGATCAGGAAGGAACTGTGCAAATCTGTGCTGGTAAACAGTGACCCAACAGAAGCCATTACTAAAATAAAGGACAAGGAAAGAGAGATCCCTCTAGAAACACTATGGAAGTGAGGGAGATAAACGTGGGGGTAGATGGCTCGCTGAGGCATTTTTTTGGCAAGCATTTTATATGTTATTGCAACCAATCTTCCCCAAACTATGAAACGCAGCTGTTATTAACCCTGTCTCCGAATGTGAGGAAATCGTACTTTTGTGAAGTTGGAAAAGTCACCCCAAAAGACACAAAGTTATAGCAAAGACTTAAATCCAGATAAATTGACCCAAAACCTGTAATTTTTCTACCAAGCCATCCCAAGTATAGAAAAGTCCACAAAATATAGTCAGGGTGAAGGGAAGAGGACCATCATCTATACAAAAACAAACAAACAAACAAACAAACAAAAAAAACCAGTAAAACTAAAAAATACAGAAATTAAACAAAATTGTTGAGTCCTCATTACGGCAGTTTTTAGGAAGACCTGCAAGCTAACAGCATCTTTTGAAGCACAGAGGTCAAACTAATGTTAAGAATACATGATGTTCTGCGTCTAATTGACACACCAGACATCAATAAATCACCAGGAGTGGTTGTAATACACTTCAGAGGTTTCAAGGAACTTCAGGACCCAACAGGAAAACAGCAGGCCTAAATGTACAACTCGTCACTTATAAAAATCATCCTTATGCGAGGAGTCGGGAAGGCTGCCCAAGTGATTCTAATCTAGGGTGTGGGTTCCGGAGGTCTACATCAGTACCTTGAACTTTCATGCATGACGGGCAGGTAGGCTCTGCAAGTCTGACGCTTCAGGCACAGAAGTGTGGCTCTCGCACATCTCTTACTGCAGTTACTTATGTACATAGTTTCCCCTCCTAACAAGGCTTCTAGATGTTTAGCAAGGGCTTTTTCTTATTCATTTTCTATGCCCTGACAGCCTGGCATACTAACCAGTACGTAATAGCTGCTCAATATTCAGATGAGTCAACCCGACCACATCAGGAAGCACCACTGCTGGGTGGAGAAGCCACTGTGAGTTCTGTTGGAGGAAATACTACGTCCCTGATCTACTAGAATTCATTAAGAAGTTGACATCAGCTTGAGGCTAAGAAGAACCCATGGATAGACTTTTCCAACTGAATTCCATGGTAACTGGGAAAATGTTTTGTCAAGGGAAGAAAACAGGTTTGAAAATATAAACAAGAAGGAAGGATAAATGTGTAAATTCTCTAAATGAAAAGGCACTAGCAACAAAGAGTCTGCTGCAGCTGACCTTAATTAACATTTTAAAAAATATAAATCATCCAGCTGATGAAGCCATGAAATGTTCCAGATTGCAGATAAGAAGTCAAGCTGATGAGCATAAATGGTAAAGAAACTGGCAAGAGTGGAGCGGAATGAAAAGTGACAGATGCGCTTCGTGGAAGACAAGTACAAACTAATGATTAAAATAGAAAGGATCATATAGGATGAAAGACTCCAAGCATCAGTAACAACTGAGGAAAGCAACAAGGCCCTAAACTCAGGCATTTTCTAAACACACAGAACCCACATTTCCAAGGTAGGGTTTAGAAGAGCAAAAGGTATTATTTTCCTTTTGCACCGATCCTGGATTCTGCGACTATGCCTGAAGACAGACCTACAGGGTGGAAAAGGCTCCAGAGAGATACATCGAAAGCAGGGTTCTCAACGTCGTAGGAGGACAATTCTTTGTTACGGGGTGTTGTCCAGTGTGCACGGCACAACGCCAAGCAGCGTCCCTGAGCTCTAGCCACTAGACACCAGGAGCACGGTCCTGGTTAGGACAGCCAAAAATACCTCCAGATGTTACCAAATGTCTCCTAGGGGGCAAACCTGTCTGGCTTCAGGACCACTGCTCTGAAGGGATCAGGAGACTCCCCAGGCTACAGATGAAATCCGATATGCACATGACAGAAATAAACATTCCACGAAAGAGCTGTTGCAAATATGCCTGTTTGCCAAATCCCAGGACGGAGGATGGGGCTGAAGGGAGGCGCTCTTAAGTGCCTTTTAAAACCATAGAAGGATTACTAAATGGGATGCAAACTTACGAATTTCACCTCAGAAAGTGGACCGGGTTGAAAAATATGGGTTGAAGAAACGTCTGGCAAAGCCACGTGAGGACAGACCCCAGATCTTTTTTTATGTTAACCTTTTACAGGGCAATGCTGCTCCTCCCCGAAACTAAAACACTCTGTGGTTCTGATATTCAAGTATTTTTTTCCCCCAATTATTTCTGGTTTTTGGTTTTTTTTTTTCCCCAATTTTTTCCCAATTTTTTTTTCCCAGTTATTTCTGGGCTTCACCAAAGGCACCTCGTCGAACTGCAGAAGTTATTTCTTGTGAAAGGTTAGCTATGTGTGAGCACAGATGTGGAGGTGAAAGGAACAGCGCTCGAGCTCGTGCTTCCAATAGGATTACCTGCCAGTGCTATCAGACTGGAAAGACTGGTTCATGATCACCAGGAGGTAAACTGTCTGTAAATGCTGGAATTTAAAGTCAGAAACTTGGTATGTTACATTTCATAAACACCCACCCCATTTCCCCATACAGCTGCCTTGTCACTGTGGCTTTGTGGCCTTGTCTCGCTGTGCCTAAATGGTGGTCTCCACTCACCTGGGACTTTGTTTTCCTTGGTTAATCTACCCACGGTCAACTGTCGTCTAGAATCAGATGATCCTCCTTCCTCTGTATCATCAGAAGGTCCGTAGTAGCCTAACACTGCGTCACAAGCCTGGGTCACTCACCTCACTTCACCTCACCATGTGGCATTAGATCCTTTCACCTTATCACAAGAATGGTGGGTACAGTGCCATCAGATATTCTGAGAGAGAGACCACACCCACAGAACTTTTATTATGGTATATTGCTATAATTGTACTATTTTATTGTTGGTTATTGTCATTAATCTCTTACTGTGTGTAATTTATAAATTAAACTTTGTCATAGGTATGGATGTATAAGAAAAAAACAGCCTATGTGGGGCACCTGGGTGGCTGTCGTTAAGGGTCTGCCTTTGGCTCAGGTCTTGATCCCTGGGTGCTGGAATCAAACCCCACATCAGGCTCCCTGCTCAGTGGGGAGCCTGCTTCTCCCTCTCCCACTCCCCCTGCTCGTGTTCCCTCTCTGACTCTCTCTGTCAAATAAATAAAATCTTTAAAAAGAAAAGAAAAAAAACATAGCATAGGTAGAGGTCAGTACTGTCCATGGTTTCAGGCACACACTGAGGGTCCTGGAATGTTCCCCCCCACAGATAGGAAGGAACCACTATATTGCATTTTACAGAGAAACTTAACAGGATAGCTTACATAGTACTTGAGAATATGGGATTTGCACTGAAAGCCTAGCTTTTACCATCTATGGTCTACATGATCTCGACTGTAACACAACCTTCCGAGACTCATTTTTTCATGTGTAAAAAGAAGTATTAATAACCAATCTCTCAGCACAGATGTGAGCATTAACAAAGGCACATGTTTGGAAAGCCACCACTGAAATTATTGTAAGTGGAGGAAGAAGGGTTTCTAGGACATTGGAGTCCAGACTGAAGACTCTTGAAAAAGTAGACAGTGTTGCAGTTTCTTAATGGTTTCTCCTTTTATTAAACAGAACCACCTAAGGAGAACCCGTTTCAGAACACTTTTCACTTTTTCCCCTAGTTAATATAGCAGCGCTATATATTCCTGAAATTCACTCAGAAAAAAAGGGGAAAGACCAACCCCCAAGCTATCTAGTAAAATCCCTATCTTTCTACGGTCAGAACACCTGAGTCCAGAGAACAGCACTGTGCTTACGAGCGGTCCCTTTGTGCAGTTTCCTCATCTGTAAAATCAGATAATAACAGTATCTGCCTCATAGGGTTGTTGCAAGGATTGAAAGTAACTGATACCTGTAAAGTACTTCCAGGAGTGGCTGGCACATAGTAGGTATCCATAAGTGTTGGAATCATCACCATCTTCATCATCGTCATCATCATTTGTCCTCAGGATCACACTATGCCAAGAGACAGAAGCAGATAGGCAGGGGACACCCCCCCCCCAATCCCCAGCCTAAACCGTAAAGATGGCCAAGTTAAGCTTATTTATTCATCTCCTCTGATAATAAACCCCTTATCTCCCTAACACGCCAGGTAGAGATTTTGCTGAGAAACTTGAAATTAAAATAAGATTGAACCAGTTGTGCTGGGACAGGGGATTTTTCTTGAACTCTTTACATTGGTATGAAATTTAACAGCAGACTGCTGGTACACCTGACTCCTCCGTCAGCAGTCTCTAGTTTTGCTTTTTGGTGACGCTATCTTCTGAGTTGTGGTCAGTAGGACGTCTGCTTGCCTTCTTTTAAGGTGTCCCATCTGTGCGTAACTGTCATGTTTTCCAGCCGCCCGGCACCTGACAAACACATTGACTGTGTTTGAGAAATCAGCGGCCTTATGGATCTGGCTTCAGCAGAGCGGAATCCAGAAAAGTCAAATTCCCAGACTCCCTTGCAGCTAAGATACAAGCACCTGTACTCGAGTTTGCTGGCCAGTCACATGCCCCTGAATCTTTGGTTGAAAACAAGCAACTTAAGGAAACAAACTCTGGAAGGAGTCCATTTTGTGGGCTTTGGTGGCAGCCAAGGCATCCAATAATCAGAAGCAGCTCACACCGGGGTTTCCTCTTGGGTTCGGTGAGCAGTGGTTTCAGCTGACTCCTCAGGCCAGTGTTGATGCTTGCTTTAGAATTGGCCCGATATGTTTAAATTCAACTATTCTTGTGTGTTTGCACTCTAGCTATTGCCACAATTCTAGGAGCTACCTACTATCTTTACTCTAAAATCCTTTTCTGGTTGATTAGTCAAAGTTGGTTTGTGTTGCTTACACACACACACACACACACACACATGCACACGCACACACATATATGTACATGTATATATGATTAATAGATAGATACATCTCCTCTGTTACAAGACCTGCTATTTAAAAATGACAGCTGAGGGGCGCCTGGGTGGCTCAGTGGGTTAAGCCACTGCCTTCGGCTCAGGTCATGATCTCAGGGTCCTGGGATCGAGCCCCGCATCGGGCTCTCTGCTCAGCAGGGAGCCTGCTTCCTCCTCTCTCTCTGCCTGCCTCTCTGCCTGCTTGTGATCTCTGTCTGTCAAATAAATAAATAAATAAAATCTTAAAAAAAAAAATAAAAAAATAAAAATAAAAATAAAAATGACAGCTGATACAATTATGTCTACCCTAAATGCACAAATTCCTTCTTCTCCAAATTTTTCAATAAATACTGCTTCTACAGAGAAGAAAAGAATTCATTTAGGCCTTTGAAGTTGACAATAGTGCTTGGTTATTTTAATGTCAATTTACCTTACCAGTGATTTTTCTAGTTAACTATAAAATAAACTACCCCAAACCTTAGCGACTTAAAACAACAACAGTTTTGCTATGTTCACAGATACAGTGGGTCAAGAATTTGGATAGGGCTCAGAGATGTCTTTTTTTCTGTTCCAAGATCTGAGAGCTCAACTGGAAAGGACTGAAGAGTGACACACGGCTGAGAGTTGGAATCCTCTGGAAACCCCCTTTTCCTTGATCATCTCCATTGCTTAGCCTGATCTCTCAAAGACTAGGACTACTGACTGGAGCACCTGCAGGTTTCCTGACTCCCTCACAATATGGCAGCCTCAGAGTAATCAGAACTGTCACCTGTCACCTCAACTATAAACAAAGGGGACTGTGCATTGCCTTTCATGACCCAGTCACATTCCCTATTATTAATTCCTGCATACTCTATTGGCCAAAGCAATCACGAGCTTGCTCAGAATCGAGAAGAGGAGAATTGGACTCCATCTCCTGATGGGGAAGTGGCAAAGGTGAAAAGCTTGTGGGAGAAGATGTGTTGTGGCATGCACTTTTGGAAAATAAAATCTGCCACAGTGATGCTGGAAAAATGGATTTAGAATCTAAGTGTTAATTTAAGGGTGTCTAGGAGCCATAGACATTTAAATGACTGGGGTACTTTGCATCTGATATAGGTCCCAAAAGGATAAGCTAACTTTCTCAATTCTGCTTTCTTTTTTCATCCATCAGTACATAATTTGACTATGGAATACTCATCTGGAAGAATCTGGTGACTACCTATATTCTGAATACTAAAACAGCTTAGTAATAGTCCAAATTAACATATAGTTTGTGTTTTCTTCCAGCTTCTCCTAAGTCCCTGGTGCTATGGTTCCTCTGCAAAATAGTTAAAGATCCCTTGAAAAATCTTGTTTTCCTTTCACAGCAATGTCATGAATATAAAGTCCTTTTGATGATAAAAGGATTTTTATGATGCTCATGTATTTCCTCCAGTTTTATAGATGGAAGATGGTGTTGATAACGGCATGATAATTTATATCATACTCACTGAGCAGATCATTACAACTGAGATTTTCATTGAAAAATTCAATGACATTTCTCTATGTTTTAACACCACTGCCAAAGGATGCATTGAAATCTTTCCTAACTCCCTTCCAGGCCAAAAAAAAAAGGTTCCGCTACAAAGAGTCTCTTAAGATTCTTGAAGGCCCGGTCTTCTTGTCAGTATGTGTTCTGGGGGAGATACATGCTGTTTCAAGATAGAGGCTCATCAGTTATTCTCTTGGTAAATGTAAAAGCTTTGACTGTCTGATTGCAAAGGTAACACCTGAGAGCTATTGCTCTTAAGGTACCCCAAGCCCTTCCAGAAGAAAACAGATCCAACATTCTTTAAATGTAATGTGCACGTGTTCCTCAAGGCTAGAGCTCGAGTCTTACCCATTGATGCCCAGTTCAGTACATTTATGTAATGGTTGTTCAACAAATGTCTGTTGGCAAGAATTTTATGATTATACATTACCTCCATGAATATATGGTTCACGTACCACAATACTGACTTTTCCATATATTTTTAAAAGATTTTATTTATTTATTTGACAGACAGAGATCACAAGTAGGCAGAGAGGCAGGCAGAGAGAGGAGGAAGCAGGCTCCCTGCGAGCAGAGAGCCTGATGTGGGGCTCGATCCCAGGACCCTGAGATCATGACCTGAGCTGAAGGCAGAGGCTTTAACCCACTGAGCCACCCAGGCACCCCTGACTTTTCCATATTTTGCTAGAATTTTAGATTTTTAACTTCTGATGGCTGGCATTCTATGAGATGGTCGTTAAATTCACATTTGAAGATATGTTACACTTCATACATATAAACTTTATCTGTATGCTACAAAAAAAAAAAAAAATCCATCAGAATTGGTAGTAAGATCCACAGAGATAAGAACCATGTCTATCTTATGTATTTCCTGCACCTAGCACCATGCCTCGTCCAAAGCAAGTGTTCAATAAACATTTGTGAAATGATGCAATGATTGATTGAGTGAATAAAAGGATGATATGTTTGGAGCTTAGGTTTCCCTGTCTTGTCTACACATTATTTCATGAACCATTCTCATCTTAAAAATTCAGTTGGTAATATCCACATTGTTCCTAATTGGGACCTCAGCTTCTTTAGAAAATAACTGGCTCAAATCCTAGACTGTCATCACCAGAAAAGGTTGTAATTTCTATCAGCAAACTGTGTAAATTGAGCTAGATCTCCAGGAATGGTTCCTGATGGGACTGAACAATTGGGAGTGCTGCACTAATGTGTTAAGCAAACAGGAAGTGACCAGAATGTAGTTAGCTAGATGCAAAATTCCATGGTCATATGAGTTCCTCTGATTACTAGGATTCACCCATCCCACAGACTACTTTATAAACATTACACATCCACTATAAAAAAAAAAACCCTGGCATTGTTGCTAGTTAGTCACTAATTAAATTCAATGCACATCCAGAATTTTGTTCGTATGTACATTTTAATAATGAGGTTGTCTTAAAGGCTTTTGAAAGGTAGTGGAAGACTTCATTGCTTAACCAAAGTCTGCCAATTATCCCTGAACTTTAGTTTTACTAGGATCAATCATCCATCATACTGTGGTATTTTAAATGGTTACAAATTAAACAGAAAAAGTAATAAGAAAAGAAAACTAATTTTCCTAGACTACCCTAATCTTGCCAAGCATAAAAATGCACTTAACTGAGAAAACTGCTGAGAGATTAATATAGAATTTGTGTGCTACTAAAGAAATCATTACAGCAGCTAAGTTCTGGGAATATAGCCTCTGCAAAAGTGAAGGGAAATATCTTTTTCAAAAATAGTGGTGCAATAACATTAGACATTTATTCTCTACCAATGTAAAAGGGATTTTTATTAGTATAACTTCATTTAAAGTCACATATGCAAATCTCCAGCATGCCAGTGAAGAAAATGTTTCAATGGCCAGGCAATTTAAATTATAATATTAGCTAAAAGGAAAAAGATGAACATTTAACTTAAAACAAAGGAATCTGCAGAAGTGAAAATAAGGATCAAGCTGAACTAAAAGAAAAAAAAAACAGGCTATCTAGCTGCTTAAAGAAAAT
Organism: Lutra lutra; assembly: GCF_902655055.1. NCBI lineage: Eukaryota > Metazoa > Chordata > Mammalia > Carnivora > Mustelidae > Lutra > Lutra lutra. Next base: position 94,538,452 of record NC_062285.1, read on the forward strand.
AATTCTAGTTAACTTAGAAAGAAAATCAAGGATAAAGAAACTTTTTATCTCAAATATCATTCTTTATCACCGTCCTTATTGTCATCATTGTCATCATCACCACCACTGCCACCACCATAGCTATCCTTTACCAAATGTTTATTCTATGACAAGCACCTTATATAGATTTTCTAATTTAGTCCTTAAAACAACTGAGTTCAGTTTTATTATTCCTGTGCTTAACTCTTGAAGAAACTGAGTCCCAAACAGGCTAACCAGCACAAACCTTAACCTTGTAAGTGGTAGGTTCATATTCCAAGCAGTCTGAATTTACATGTCCTAATAATTATCATCTGTCTAGATATTTCTGACAACATGTCTGACATCAAAGCTGTCCAGCTGCTCCTGAGCTACATGAAGCTGAGCAGGGTATGTGACTAGTTTCAAGGAAAGGAAACTTTTTGGTTCCTGTTCCCGTGTTCCTAAAGGAGGCAGCAGGACTAAGCTAGAGATTTGCAACTGACCAGTACCAACTGTGGGGAACAATCCAGACAATGATGGGGAGGTGGGATCACAATGATTATGTGACACTCTTGTGGGCATTTGGTGGGCAATGGTAGGTCACAGAGTTTGTAATGGGAAGAAATTCCACTAAAGGAAAAACTGTCCTATATTCTGCATGATTTTCCAAATGTTCCACCAGCCACTCAGATAGGAGATAAATCCTTTATATAACTATTTGAGCCTGCACATTAACTCGTTTTTCACATGTAAACACAAAGTATTTTGTTATTTTAATACACAGCAATTTTTCCGGGTAGGCAGCTAATAAGGTATGTGTATGTGTGAGTGGACTGTGTATGAATGAATCTTGCTTCATTTTGAACTTTATCAATAATAGTTCACCACTGGGGAAAATTATACCATTGACATAATGCCCATTACAGTATTTGAGTTGCCAAAAAACACACCTATATCTGAAAGTATCTGTGGTTCTTCCATTTATGGTGCTTCCATGACATACGTGCAAATGTATGACTACTTTATACATCTTCTGGAGAAGTCATGCTCAAGCATTTATATATTGATATGATGCATATATAATTTTATATATTATAAATATATGTAAATTGTATATAATTTAAGTATACAAATTTAATTTTATATACATTTAATTTTATTATACATTATTTCCTTTTTATTTTTCCTTTACATCTCAGAGCATGTTATTGATTTTTTAACATATAGGCGTGTTGATTATATTATTGGTGAAATTTATTTTAAGTCACAAAATGGCTGTTACTAAATATTTGTCCAAAATTAGGTGTACTGGTTGTGAGAGGATAAAGAAATTCCAGAAAAAGTGGAATCTAGGGTCTGACCCCGCTTTAAATTCTATTTCCTCCTATTAAACAAAGCCATAAGAAGTGATTTTTCTCCACAAAAGTGACTATAGTCAAAATTTACAGAAGTAAATCACACACTCCCGCTTACTTGGCACTACTGTTCAAAGAGCACACACTTATATTTCTGGAAATTCCCTAATTTGCAAATTTATATAATGGGAAAAGCCTTTCTTAGTCTGAGACAGAAAATGGCATTCCACATACCTCCCTGTCTTCCTCTTAACCCACACATAAAACACACCTTGGCAGAGAGGTGAATTAGAAAACAAAATGAGACTATGTTTATAAAATAATTTTTAATGAAAAAATATTAAAAAGTGAGTTAAAGGAATAACAACAGAAACAATGAATGGCAAATGAGAGAAATGGTGTGGAATGAAAGTAATTTGATTACTCTGCACTGTGGGCCAACATAATGGAAATAGAGGATTACAATGAAGTATCATATTTTAAATAATGGAGAGTTTAAAGTTTCCCCAGTGCCTTGCCATCTGGAAGGTTCCCTTAGTCAAACAAACATTAAATAGGAGTTCAGAACTCTTTCCAGAGGGATATGAACAGCACTTCTGAAGGCTCTTCACAACCTCCGACTAAACAAAGATTTACTGAACACCCACTGAGCACACGGGCAGAGCACTGGGTTGGGTGCAAGGGAGGACAGTGAAAATCAAGAGATCCTATAACCCAGATTCTGGCCGGACACACCCACATATGTAAATCTGAAGGAAGGAAAACTATGACAAAAGTTATGAGAGGCACCAAGTGCTAAAGGAGACTGGGACAGAGAAAGATTCATTTCCATGGGGAAATCTGAGAAGGCTTCTTGGATGGGGAAGGATTTAACTGAGCCTGAGGGAGAAGAAAAGCTATGAAAAGCAGAAATGAGCAGGAGAGGGGAGGTAGCCCAAACACAGGAGACAGTTTGAACTAAGGCCTGGGAGAGGAGAGGACGCAGGGCAAAATGGAGTGACGGTATTGGGGTGGAAAAGTGACATTGGAGAGGGCCAAAATAAAGATATATTTGAAGTCTGGGTTAGGTGTTGAGACTACAGTCTGTACATTCAACATTCATTAAACAAACATTACAGCACACCTACTATGTGTCTGACTGTTTTAGGCAGTAGAGACAGAGTTGACAACAAGGCAGATGGAAATTTCATGGAGCTTACATATTTAGTTGGAGAAATATGTAAGATAAATAAAGAGGATATAGTATGTCACAGGAGGAGCAATCCTGGGGAGACGGAGGAAGAAGGGAAGAGGACTTGGGAGCTTCCAGTTTCGACCACCCAGGAGAGAGTGCCCTGAGAGGGTGGCATTCTAATAGCAACTTGTAGGAAGTGAGAACATATGAAATGGGGATTCAAGCATAGATCATGACTACTGCCCGACTATTAGAATGGCCAAAATCTAGAACGCTGACAATACCAAATGTTGATGAGGATGTGGAGACCAGGAACCACTGCTGGTGGAAATGCAAAATGGTGCTGTCGCTTTGGAGACAGTTTGGCATTTTCTGACAGAATGAAACATACTCTGAACCATAGACCCCAACAATCACACTCCTTGGTATTTACTCATGGGGGTAAAAACTTATGTCCACACGGAAACCTGCACCCAGATGTTTTAGAGCAGCTTTATTCATAGTTGCCCAAACTTGGAAGCAACCAAGACATCCTTCATTCCGTATCTGAATGGATAATCTGTGATGCATCAGATAACAGAATATTATCCAGCAGCAAAAAAGAAATGAGCTACTGAGCCACGAAAAGCCATGAAGTTACATTAAATGCATATTACTAAGTGAAAGGAGCCAATCAGAAAGGCTACCGACTCTATGATTCCAGCTCCATGACATGATGGAGAGAACATGAAGGCCGAACTATGGAGACAGTGAATAGATCTGTGGTTACCGGGTGGGGGTCGGAGGGAAAGAGATAAATAGGCAGAGCACAGAGGATTTTTTAGGGCAGTAAAAATACTGTGTGTTATATTATAATGACTGACATATGCCATTATACAGTTGTCCAAGCCCATAGAATGTGCCACAGCAAGAGTGAACTCTAAGATAAACTATTGACTTTAGGTGATTATGATACTGAATGCAGGTTCAAGGTTGATTTTTAAAAAAAAGGACCATTCTAGTGAGTGAGCGATATTGATAACAAGAGAGGCTCTGCATGGGTGGGAGCAGGAAGTATATGGGAAATCTCTGTACCTTCATCTCACTTCTGCTGTCAAATAAAACTGCTCTAAAATGAGTCTTTTAAAAAGAGAGATTGTGAACACTTCAGAGAATCAGATTTCTGTTTTGGGGTGATAATTCCAGAAGCAATACGGATCACTGATTTGAGGAGTACATTGGGGGATGGGTAATTGACGAAGCAGCAGAATGCACTGTACCTCATCTAGTCTTCATAGTTTCCAGTCACAGAGCAACGTACAAAAACAGGCCTACAAATGATAAACGCCAAATATAGATCAGTGGTTATCTTTGAGATGGAGGGAGGGAGGGAGAAAAGAGGAGAAAAGGGAGGAAGGTGATAAAGGAAAGGGTCTTCAAGTAGCTTTTACTGTGTTTATTGTTTCCTTTTTTAAACCAGTAAGGGGTACACAGGTGTTTGCTGTATTAATCTCTATTCCTATTTGTATGCTTGAAATCGTTCACAATATTTTTTTTAAAAAGACAATTGTAAATGTGGAGGCTAGGAATAATTAAAATAATTCTTATGTAATTAAATGACTATGATTACCATTTACTATCTCACCAGGCACTAAGTGATACACAGGAACTACCTCAACTTACCCACACAACAACCCTGTGGAAGGGGGTCTTGTGATTATCTTTCTTTTACAGGTAACAAAACATAAAGGAGGCACAGAGACCAGGTAATTCAGACAAAGCCACACAGCTAGCAAACCAAGCCACACCGTCCCCAAACCAAGGCAGCAAAGTTCCAAAGACTGTACTTAAAACCACTGAATAGCCTCTCCAAAAACAAATAAAAGCTTGAGCTGGACGAAACTGATCAGTGAGGGAAGGTTGACAAAAATGGCAACAGAGTTAGAAGAGGCACTGTCCAGGCAAAACGGATTGCACGGCAACTAGTGATAAGGTTCATTCATTCATCCATTCCTTCATTTTTTTCAGTGTTCCACTTTCTTTTTTTTTTTTTTTAAAGATTTTATTTATTTATTTGACAGAGAGAGATCACAAGTAGACGGAGAGGAAGGCAGAGAGAGAGAGAGAGAGAGAGGGAAGCAGGCTTCTTGCTGAGCAGAGAGCCCGATGTGGGACTCGATCCCAGGACCCTGAGATCATGACCTGAGCCGAAGGCAGCGGCTTAACCCACTGAGCCACCCAGGCGCCCTCAGTGTTCCACTTTCAATGCATATTTCTTGAAGCTTATGTGCCAGGCTCTATTCCAGATACAGCAATCTAAGAGTAGGGAGGGGAGTCTGGGTGGCTCAGTCAGTTAAGAGTCTGCCTTTGGCTCAGGTCCTGATGAGATCGAGCCCCGAGTCGGGCTCTGCACTTGGTGGGAAGCTTGCTTCTCCCTCTCCCTCTGCCTGCTGCTCCCCTGCCTGTGTGCTCGCTCTCTCTCTCTCTCTGTCTCTGTCAAGTAAATAAAATCCTTCTTAAAAAGTAAAAAAATAAATAAATAAATAAAAGTAGATAAGGCAACTTTGGGCAACTGGAATATGGCGTGATTCATGCTATAATAAAGATATGCACAGAGGGCACGGGAGCCTGTAGCAGGCCTGTCTAAAACCCAAACCTCGGAGACAATTTCAGATGAATAAGGGGGACACCAATTGAGCAGAGGCTGAGGCAACCGTTTGTGGTACAGGAGGTATTTACACCAAGGCTCACTTGAAGAAATGAAAATGGTTAATATGGGGAGAAAATGAGGGCTCTAAGTATTTGCAAAAGAGGAAGCTGGAGCAGTGAGCAGAAGCCAGCTCCGAAGGCATGGTCAGCCATGCAAAGGTAGGAAGGAGCTAAGGGTACGTGAAACGGAGAGCAAATGTAGTGTGCAAGAGAGGGAGAAGACAAAGCCCGAGAACCACACATTTTCTAGAACTGTGGGTGTAACATCATCGGGGGAGAGAAAGGGAAGTGGGGGTGGGTGAAAGCTTTAGGATAGAGAAGGTCAGAAATATTCATGTTAATTAAACTGACAGGAAATTAACAGGGGATCCAGAATAAATGCATCCTGACAAAACAGAGAATGCAGTGAAGGTAAAGAGCCTGACGTTGAATTTGTCGGTCAGTGCACACGTCGATCAACATCACAGTTGGGAGATCCCGATCCATTCTCAACCATTTAGGGCTGGAAACAAAGAGACCACAGGGATAACCGGGGAATAAAGACAACCAGGATGCGCATGATGGACTCTTGGACCTAATTTTTACATCATTTATAAGGATTCAATGGCTAGTAGTAATAAGGAACATAGACTATATTGCCTCCAACTCAAAGAGTTTATATTGCAATTGGAATAGAGCAAAAGTAACAGGAAGAAAATGCCAGCCATGGACAGTAAGTAGTGGGAACATGGCAGAATGCACATAACAAATTTACAGTATCCCAAGATTAGCCAAAAGAGTCCCAAAACAACGTTGTGCCTATTAACTGACTTGTACCATTACATAGGCAAATCCTTAAAAATTAAATAGCCTTCTTGTTAATGTTTCTTAAGATTCATCCAATATATGTCTCCTACAGGCATCATTTCCAAGTATGCCTTGGGGTGAGAAAAACATCTTCAGTTCACACCTGTGGCTCAATACAAGAAGTCTTGTATTGAGGTTTTCAAGCACATTCTGCTGCTCTTCTGTTCCTTCCCCTTCCTGCAAATTACAGGTGTCTCATTTAAGTGAGAAAAGGAAAACGAAAGGGAGCTTTCACTCCCATTCCCTGCGTTTTATTAATTCTTACAGATATTGCTCCAAATAGGCTATCTGATGAATGGTAAATAGACTTCCCTTTAAAAAAGAAAAGGGAAAAAAACAAAAGAGGCAGCAGCTACAGCAGCAAAAGCTTTTGTGTATGGTAGGGGGCAAGAGAGTCACAGCTCAGAACTCCCTTTTTCTGAACGCTAATACCAGTGGACAGTTTTGAGCCTTAGTCTGTAACGACAGGCTCCGGGCTTCATAAGGAAAGTAAAGGGTAAACTTCTTTAAAGCGTAGATGGAGAAGCTGAAGCTGCTAATTAGCTCTAATGATGTGAATGCAAATTAATAAATCTCTATGCTAAAAATTACATGCATATATAATTGTGACTTTTATAAGTTAAGAGCTCTACTTAACCCATCATTCACTTTTTCCTTCATAGGACCCAGTAGGGATGGAGAACTTTTCTTCTTCTGTATTCACTTTTTTTTTAATTATTGAAGCAAAGTTGACAACAGACCATATTTTACAAGTTTCAGATATGTAACACACCTGTATTCCCTTTAATTTTTATTTATTTATTTATTTATTTGAGTGTAGTTGACACACAATGTTACATTAGCTTCAGGGATACAGCATAGTGATTCAACATCCCTGTAGGTCAGGCTATGCTCATAGTTAAGGGTAGATCCTGTCTGTCCCCCTACAACACTGTTACAATGCCATACACTACATTCCCTACACTGTGCCTTTTATCCCGGTGACTTATTTGTTCCCTAACTGGAAGCCTGTATTGGTGGTGAACATTTTTTACTACCTCTCCTGCACCATCCATCACATGTACCATTGAGTTTTACAGCTTTCATAGTCACCAGAGAAACCCTGCCTACAGATGAAATCCTGCACTGTACTCGGGGTCTGACAACAGGGGTGTAGGTGGAGACAGTAAGAGGAGCCAGCAGACCTGAACCCAAATCCATTTTAGGTCATTGAGCAGCTGTGATCTTGAATAACTGCCTAACTTCTCTGTGCCTCAGTTTCCTGATCTGTAAAGTTAGGTTATCGCAAGACCTCATCAATACATCTAAAGCACAAGTAATAGTGTCAGGAGTGTGTTAAGTGCCAAGCAAAATATTAACTACTCTTACCGTAGCATTTTCTTTCAAGGTAAACCCAGAATGAATGCTAGAATCATTAGTACGAATCATAGCGATATTCTGCTTATTTTATATTTTGCTTTTCAGTCCCAAAAGCACCTTCCTCATACTCTCATTTTGGCTGTTTTAAACACTTGCTCTACTCTGCCGCTCTCTGGCTCTCTGTGAGGGTCGTAACTACAGAAACACGCTGGATTCTGGCTCCAGGAAGCAGGGACAGAAACACACAAGAATGTAAGCAACGAGAACTGGGAAGAAGGATTTTTCCCTCTCTCCCCTCACATCCCACCTGTCACCAAGTTATATGTGACCTTCATTTTCCCCCTCTGCGTCCTTCCTTTCTCTGCTCTCCATTCCATACTCAATGGCCATTGTCATGTTTCTCGGATAACTGAAACCACTATTTCCAGTCCCTCCTGTCCCTCCTGTCTCTGGCCCTCACAGCATTCTCCACACAAAAATCCATCACATCACTCCTCTCCAGGGCTCTCCTCACCAGCCCCAAGGAACGCCTCTAGTCTCAGTGCCCCCCATGTGTGCTCTCCTCCTCCCCTTCATGGCTCTGCTCGCCCCTTTCCATTGTTGTTGGCTTTCGCCGTGGACATTTTCATTCTCCCAGCACCCATCAGAATACCCCACCCATGGTCAGTGCTCAATAGACAGACGTTGGGCACAGAAACTGATATTCTATAATGTAAAACGGGAGGGACAGGGGCGCGGCCCTGACCACCCTTACATGGGATTATGTTGGTGGGCACATTCCTGAAAGGCTGCCTCCTTTGAGCAAAAACTGATCTGATGAGAGACTAAAGGCTTTCCCATCTTGGGGGAAGGAAGTTGGAAAGGGCTCCAGAGTCTCCCTTTACTGTCTCAATAATTAAAAGCTCCCCACCAGGAGGGTTTTATACTTTGGGTAAATATACGTCCGGCCTGCACAGAAAAGCTCTGGTTTGTGACTGTCATTCACTGTAGATGGCAATGATCTCCCATTTCACTCTGAAGGATGTCCCAATTCAGATACCATCTCCCATGGTGGGGAAAAAGGGTAGACTGGGTTTGAGCTCCGTCACCTTCCAGCTTGATGACCTTGGTCAACTTCTCTAAATTTCTCATTCTCCACCTGCAAAATGGGTATCTCCCTCATGAGACTGTAAAAATTAAATGAGACAAACCATGCCAAGTCATGAGCATAACACCTGGCACATTGCTCAGAGATGGTAGCTACTACTATGATCACTGACATTGGTCACTCTGATGTGCCTGTGTGAACAGGAAAAAATGGCAATTACTAAATGTTAACTCTCCAACACATTCTGGCAACAAACTGATCAGGTTTTTGACTCAAACCACATAGGAGTACCCTTTGTGCAACATTACAATAGCACTTTTAAGAGTCAAGAAATGGGGAAAAGCAGGACAAAAGGCTGCATGCTTAACCTGTGTATTTTGTTAATTATTTAATGAGACCACTTAGTGCTTTTGCTTACAAGAGGGAGCAGAGATCCACACCTCCCACTGACATATAAGAACTTGTCAGCCACAAGGGAGTAGAGAGTTGTTTGAGAAATTGCCTCTCTCCAGCCTCTAATAATAACATTATATCAGTGAGGATCTATCATTGGTAAAGAAGGCTAAGACTAGGAAGTAAGACTCCAATTTTCTAGAATCTTATAATAAGTGATACATTTCTTTTAGAGGAATCAGAATCAAAATACATAGAAATAAGAAGAAAAGGGGCTGCCTGGGTGGTACCGTTGGTTAAGTGTCTGACTCTTTGCTGCAGCCCAGGTCATGATCTCAGAGTCCTGAGACTAAGCCCTGTGTTGGGCTCCACACTCAGCGGGGAGTCTGCTTAGGATTCTCTCCCTCTGTTCCTCCCCTCTCCCCCAGCCCTCGCTCACATGCTCTCTCTCTCTCATTCTCCCTCCCCTTCCAAAAATAAATAAATCTTTAAAAAAATAAAAAAAAATAGGGGTACCTGGGTGGCTCAGTGGGTTAAAGCCTCTGCCTTTGGCTCAGGTCATGATCCCAGGGTTGTGGGATCGAGCCCCACATCAGGCTCTCTGCCTGGCAGGGAGCCTGCTTCCTCCTCTCTCTCTGCCTCCCTCTCTGCCTACTTGTGATCTCTCTCTGTCAAATAAATAAATAAAACCTTTAAAATAATAATAATAATAATAATAATAATAATAAAAATTCTCCAATATGTACAACCTATGAAGACTAAACTGATAACAACTTTGTGACCAAAGTAAAGATGGGAAAGATGCCTGGAGATCCAAACCAGAGCAAAATCTAATTCCCCCTGACTCCCTGGGAAAACTCCCCATTTTAAAGTAAGAAACCCAGGGTGCCTGGGTGGCTCAATCGTTAAGCGTTTGCCTTTGGCTCAGGCCATGATCCCAGGGTCCTGGGATCGAGCCCGGCTCGGCAGGAAGCCTGCTTCTCCCTCTCCTACTTGCCCTGCTGTGTTCCCTCTCTTGCATGTCTCTCTCTGTCAAATAAATAAATCTTTAGAAAGGAAGGAAGGAAGGAAGGATAGAAGGAAGGAAGAAAGAAAAGAAGGAAGGAAGGAAGAAACCCCAGAGAGAACACTGGAGGTGGGATGGGGTCACCGGGTAGCTAAACTGTACGGAACGCCTTTTACAATACACTCTTGATGCAATCCTCCCAACAAATTCCTGACATGACGTGGCTACTGTCATCCGCACTTCATGAAAAAGTCCGAGGTTCACAGAGGCGAAGGAGCTTGTACAAGGTCACGCAGCTGAAAGGTGGCAAAACTGGGATTCAAACCCTGCTGTCCCCAACTCCCCAAAGCCCAGGCCCTCTCTTGGTAGAAAGCAGAATCAAATTTGCTGATATCAGCATGTGAAAATCAGAGGGGAAAAGGCTGAGCAACAGAATTCTGGTGGCTGATTCACCGCATTAGGAACACGCATGACACTAATTTAGATCTCATAATATCCAAAAATGGAATTTTCTGAATCATAATGAAGCAATATTGGAAATGAGATTATTTTTATTTGCAAGGTTTAGAGTTTGTTTGCTACCTCCTCTAAGCAAATATTGAGCATGTGTCTGAGCACCACACGGCATTATTAATATTTTAGTGTGGATTCTTTCAAACTCAAGTGAGAATACTCGCTTGGAAGTAAATTATTAAGCTGAGAGCTAACTTCGTAACCTAATATGGGCCTTGATATAAAATAAGGGTGGAAAGAAAAGATTATCTTTACATCATATAATAGAGGTTTTTAAGGCGACAGTGCTCATAATAAATAGAATGAAATCACTAGTTTTAAAAGTGAAAACTTGTACATTTGGACTGACAAATTAACAATGACTGATAATCTTGAATGGCTTCTAGTTTTTATTTTTTTATTTTTTTAATTTATTTATTTGACAGACGGAGATCACAAGTAGGCAGAGAGGCAGGCAGAGAGAGAGAGAGGAAAGCAGGCTCCCTGCTGAGCAGAGAGCCCAATGTGCGGCTTGATCCCAGGACCCTGGGATCATGACCTGAGCCGAAGGCAGAGTCTTTAACCCACTGAGCCACCAGGCGCATGGCTTCTAGTTTTTAATTTCCACTTACTCCTCAAGCCCAGTTACGATCTCCCCCATCTCTACTCCCCCTCCAGTAAAAATTCTCTAATTTGAAAGCAAATGTAAGTAAGAGATTTCCCTACTGAAAATGCGTTCATGTTCCTAAGCTTAAAATCTCCCACCGGTCTTACAAGGGTAGACGCCTGAGCCTGGCTCCTGTCCCCGGTACTCTCTCATCCTCTCCTCTGTCTGCGGGATCATTTTGGGTTTGTGGCAATAATAAGCATAAATAATAAGATAATAATAGGAACAATAATAACAAGATAATCACAATAAGAAAACCTAGTATCTATATATCATTATATAGCCGCGAGCACTCTGGCAAATGATCTCATTTGACCGTGACAATAAGACTGTTAAGAGCCACAGCAGGTAGTGGTGTCCCTGTTAATTACTGCTGTTCCCACTACTTTCCTTCTATATGACAGCATAGACATGAAGTCTCAACAGGTTCAGGGAGTTTTGCAAGATAACACCCCACAGTGAGAGTTGGAATAAGAAGTCCAAGTCCCCCTGTGTTCTTTCCACTTACTTCACTATCATCCAGTATCACTTGCTAGATACGAAATGAATTTCAAATCCTGAAAGTTGGGGAATTGAGAATGCAAAGCAATTAAAATTGTGGTGTATGATCCACTTGATCTTACCCTCTGTTTCTCTGGTTTTGTTAGCTATGTCGGCATAGGAGATTAAACTACTTTGAAGACTTGGCCTTAGAGTACGACATGTTTTTAATAAAGGTTGCATTTCAAATCTAGTAGTATTCAGAAATAATAAGGACTACTAAGGCTTAGAAATTTTTGAGAAAGAAGGCTTAGAATTCTAATTGTAATTACTAATGATAATGTTTATATAGCATTTGTCATTGTAAAATTGCTCCTTGTGGTCTCAATGTTCTCATGGGTAAAATGTGGTAAGATGGTACCTACTTCATAGATTATTGTAAGGATTGAATGAGATCCTTCCGTAAGGTGCTTAAAATACTAACATACCAGGAGCCCATCACTGTTAGCTGGCAGCTCATCATTTTAATGATGAGCTTATGATGAGTTTCTTATTTAATGAATAAGAAACCATGGGTATCGTCCTCCTGGTCTTTTGTTTTTCTTTTTTTTCCTAGGTGTCAATGATACGTACATCTGATATTTAGTTGCCTTTTAACTGCCTTGAAAATTCTGTACACTTTACTATAGACTGAATGTTAGTGTTCCCCCAAAATTTATATGTTGAAATCTTAACCCCCAAGGTGATGATACCTGGAGGTGTGACCTTTGGGAGGTGACTAGGTCATGAGAGTGGAGTCTGCACGCATGGGAGAGAAATCCTCTGATCCTTCCACCACGTGAAGACACAGTGGGAAGACTACCATCTGTGAAAAATGAGCCCTCACCAAGACACTGAATCTGCCGGTGTCTTGACCTTGAACTTCCCAGAGTCGAGAGCAGAGAGAACTAAATTTCTGTTTTTTATAAACCACTCAGGCTATGGTATTTTTGTTATAGCAGCTTGAATGAACTAGGACATATATCTGACAGTATGTTTGCATTACCCTATTCTATGTATTGTATTCTAAGATACAAAGTTTTGAAGAAACTAACCATTAAGATGTGATGACAGTAATTATAAACATTTGTTTATAAACTTTAATGCTCCCTTCACTAAAAGAAACAGAGGGGTGACTCCCAATTAAATTGCTTCTCCTTAACCAAAGATTTTTACTGTGTGAAGATATTTCTTCCTCAGTGCCTCCTTATCAAAAAAAGTGCTACTTTAATTAATAGTAAATTTAATTTAGATAAGGACAGGCCTAAATCAGCAGTTCTCTGTCCTCTGTGTACAGAAGAATCATCTGGGTTCTGGAGAGTTGTTTTTTTTTTGTTGTTGTTGTTGTTTTTAACTGAAATGTGGTTGACATACAATATCATATTAGTTTCAGATGTATAATACACTGTGATTCGACATTTATATACATGATGGCATGATCATCCACAATAAGTGTTTACCATCTATCCCATACAAAGTTACTACAATATTATTGACTATATTCCTTAGGATTTTAATAAAACCAGAGCCCAGGTCCCACCCCTGGTAATTCAGATTCTATTGGCCAAGGGTGGGGTCCAAGAACTGAAAATTTTAAAGCTTATTCAGGTTATAGGAATGTGTACTCAGGGTTGAGAACCATGGATCAAAACTAGATTCCCAAGTTCCTGTTTTACTAATAGGAATAAAAATCTTGTTTCTGTGATGTTTTTCTACTGAGCAACACAATCATTCTCATCAGACTTGGAAAGCCACATTTAAACAAATCAAGCCATATTTTGATCTAAGGAATAGTACCCTAAAAGCTTTGAAGACTACATTTGAATAAACATTTGAGTCTTATATAACTGCAGTGGGATGTTAATGAAGAAGTAGTGCTAGAAAACACAGTTGATCTAGAGAAAAGTGAAGCTCTAAGAAGGAACAGGATTCACCCATGGGAATAAAGCAGACTTTTGTATCAAACCTGTTTCTTCCAACCCTGCCATACTTGTTCTATTGGAGGTCTACTCGTTTCAAGCATACAGAATGCACGCAATAATTTTCTTTTAACAATGTCACAGATTTTGAAGAACTGTGATCCAATACTGAACCATACCTATTCTATGTTATACATGTTGAATATTTTTAAATATAGCTATAAAAGCCAAAGTGACTATGCTACATCGTCAGTTATGTAAGCGAAAATATATCCTTTATATATATCTGATAAGAATAGAGTTAACTGACCTCCAAATTTTAATAAGCTACATAATACTAATTTTCTCAAGTTTAATTTTATGCTATTTGTATGATATTTTAACCACAAATGTGTGACACCTATGGGGCCTGAGCTATGCTCCTTGGTAGAGGATGACGGCAAGTGCCATCATATATTATGATGTGCTAACCTATTTCATATCATTGAATTAGGAACCACGTTTGCAACAATAACAAGAGTATACTAAAACAGAATTATTGTAACAATAATCACAGCCATTTATTGAGTGCCTATCATATACCATGCATTGTATTAAGTATTTTACATATACAGCCTTTGAGATTATTATATAAATTTCATAGATGCGTCAACTGAGGCTTAGTGCTCACAAGAGCAGCCATTTGGTGGCAAAGTGAGGATTCCAGCGCAGACCAGTTTTGTTTGAAAGCCAATGCTCAATCTACAAATTTATCCTGCCTTAAAATAGTTACTTTGAGACCACTCAAAATTCAATTTTGTTGGATGCAAAATTACATTAAAATTTTTGGATAAATTTGAATTTAGGTATAATTGAGGTTGAAAAAACTCTAATTGTTTGAGAAAATACTGATGATGATGAAGATTAACACTGATAAAACCAGAATGTAATAATGTTAAAAAACCTCCTTATTAGTCTGAGTGACAGAGAAAGATGACACGGGGTTCAGCGGTGATACACCTGTAACTAGATACTATTATCTACTCTGTACCTGAGAGTGAGCACCAGGGAATTTAAAATTAGAAAAGCAGGCATAGAGAAAAAATTTTAAATGCAAATAATTCAGATGATTGTAACTGGAATACAAATAAGTTTATTATACATGTTAATGGCTCGACCATCTTTAGATCTGAAAAATAAATTATCTGACTAAAGATAAATTTTTGCAGGAGGGCAGGGGATGGAACAGGGTAACAGAAGTACCACGTATAGAAAGAACTGCATCAGGGTGGGAATTAGAACTAAGACTGTGGGTCTATCGTCTTGCAGGATTACCAGTGAATGCTCAATGACTTTATGCTGTGTTTCTTAGAGACTTCAGTAACATCACAGAGAACATATGGATTTCAAGGGGAAATGGGGAAACAAAGTGTTGCTATATTTTAATGCTGCTCTAAAAACTATAGAGTTGGTTTTCTAGTAGCTATTGCAGGATTGTTGTAAGGAGCCTACAAGTCATGCTGACTTTGATAAAGAGTTTGTTTTAATGGAATAGAAGTTGAGGGATCTCAAATCAAGCCAAAGCTTTTTTATTTCTGCATAAAGGTTGAGTCTATGTTTGGAAAGCAACTGGCAAAATTCCCAATCTTTTTTTTTTTTTTTTTTGAGATAATGC
The DNA here is from genome assembly GCF_902655055.1 of Lutra lutra. Lineage (NCBI taxonomy): Eukaryota > Metazoa > Chordata > Mammalia > Carnivora > Mustelidae > Lutra > Lutra lutra. Next base: position 94,553,611 of record NC_062285.1, read on the forward strand.
CAATGATGATTCAAAAGTCATACAAGGCTTCCCATAATCTTACTAAGAAATAGGCTGCAGTTACGATTCACTGGTCCAGAACCGCTCAAGGACTTAATGTAAATTTTGTGTATCAAGGACCTGGCAGGACTGTCAGCCCTAGAAAAGTGTTCATATCTGAGTGGTCACAGAACCTTCAGCATATGCTTCTAGGAGGCTGGGAAGGCGGAGGGCCTGGCTGCAGCCAGAAATAACGAGAAGGCATTTATCTTCCAGCAGAAAACCAGAAGGGTCTGGGGTAGTGTGTTGATAATAAAATGATGTCTGAAGAATTGGCTGCCAAGAATACAAGTGGGGCAACTACATCCTCTACATCATAGGGAATGGAAATGAGGAGAACTGAGCCTCTAAAGATCACTGAGTTAGCCATAATCCTAAGAGAGGATACCTACCATAAAACTAGATTAGTAGGAAGGACAATGTTTTAACACAGAGGGTTTCCTTCTTTCTCTCACTTGGGAACGTGTCTTGGAAAGAGCTGAGAGATGAGGACCCTCACTGGAAAATATACCCAAGGTGAACTCTTCTCCATGGATGTGAAAAGGGAATTAGAAGCTTCCTGGGAAAGAGGGAGAGGCAAGAGCAGAATACGATCTACCTCCCGTGAGGAACAGTCCAGTGCAGACAATATGGGGCAGGTCGATGAGCAGAGAAAAATAGAGCTCAGAAGACAAAAGTCAAGCACCTGGGAAGGCTCAGGCAATTCTGGCACAGTAAGGCAAGAAATGGTGGCATCATCAAGGGCAGTAGCACTCACACTGGCTGGGATCAGCAGTGGGCAGAAGACTGGATCCGGAGATGACAGCAGAAATGGATGGGAGTCTGGCAATTCTAAAAGCTGCTCCTTTGCACAGCCCAGGAGGGACGGGTAGGAGCTCCACCACCAATCCCACGCCGGCCTCAGCCACCATCATCCCTCATGTGGGTGGTCTCCTTGCTGCCCCTTCTTCCTTCAGTGTGGACTCAATGTAATTGCCAGGGAGTCCTTTTTTATTTTTTTATTTTTATTTTTTTTTTAAGATTTTATTTATTTATTTGACAGAGAGAAATCACAAGTAAGCAGAGAGGCAGGCAGAGAGAGAGGAGGAAGCAGGCTCCCTGCTGAGCAGAAAGCCCTATGTGGGGCTCGAACCCAGGGCCTGGGATCATGACCTGAGCCAAAGGCAGCGGCTTAACCCACTGAGCCACCCAGGTGCCCCAGGAGTCCTTTTTTAACTTCAGTTAGAAATCATTCTAGACTCAGAAGGAAGTGGCCAAAACAGTACAGAGAGACTGTGTACCCTCCACCCAGCTCTTCCAATAATAACACCTTACATATCCACAGTACATTATCAAACGAGAGAAGTTGTTGATATCGGTGTGATACTATTGATTCAACTACAAAGCTCATTAGAACTTCACCACTGTCTTCATTTTTTACTCTATAGTTCTTTGAAATATTGCCACATGTACCGATGTGTGCAAACACAATCACAATCGATATACAAAACTGTGCTACTGTTGACAGTCACGGGCGACCCCAAACCTCACCCTCGGCAACCACTCACCCATTCTCCACCTCCATAATTTTGCCATTTTGAACATGTCATATAAATGGGATTATGCAGTACAAAACCTTTTGAGGTTAGCCTTTTTCACAGTAATGTCCTTGAGCTCCATCCAAACCGTCGTAGGTGAATTGTTCTTTTTTTTTAATCATGAGCAGTATTTCCTGGTCTGGATGTGCCAAAGTTTGTTTTTCCATTCACCCACTGAGCAATGAGCGACGTTTAGGTTGTTTCCTATGTTTTACTTTTACAAATAAAGCTGCTATGAGCATGAACGCATAGGATTTTGTGCAAACATACCTCCCATTTCCCTAGGAGGAACACTCCGGAGTGTGAACGCAGGGTTGTATGGTCAAGAGTATGTTGAACTGCACCAGGAACTGCCAAACTATTGTGAGGATCATTTCAAACCAAAGGTCATGTTATATCACTTCTTGCTTAAACCCTCCAGTGGCTTCTTGTCTTAGCCCATTTGCTCACCTGACCTTAGGCAATCCGTACCCCCTGCTGACCTCTCTAACCTCTCCTTACTTGCCTACTTGCTTATTCTGCTGTGGCCACACTAGCCTCCTCTCTATTCAGCTCACCAAGTAAGTCACTCCCAACTCGGGGCCTTTGGATCTACTGTCCCCTCAGCCCCAACTACTCAGCCCTTAGAAGAAGTCTTTGCACCTTGCTTCCTCATTTCCAAGGCCAAATTAGAGTACCTCCCTTTCCTGCTTGATTTTATCCAGAGAGGAGATTTTCAAGATTCTTTCTCCATCTTTTCTGTGAGTGTCCACTCAAGCTCCTGGAGAAAAACCATTAAAAGAGCGTGTACTTCCCCAATTTCTGCCACCCTTCAAGGGAAGCGTTCTTGCAGTTTAATGTGCTTTTTGATTTTTTCACTGTAAGGACTGGCACAGTGTTCTTTCCAGCTGTCTAGGGCCAGAAGGAAAGCTAGGTTCTCTTGCATCCTACAATGTGTTCTAAATAGCGTTCTATGATCACTGGCCCTGCCGCCTTTCCCTGTCCTTCACCTCCCTGGTCCTCAAACTCCAAGCCTTCCCTGGTTCCTGAGCTCATCATGAAAGTGGCCAGATTTAGATCAGAAGACATAGACCTGGTAATTCAACTAAACTATCAGACCTTGCAAGGGACAAGCAGTATGCATCCATGAAGCCTCCCAGCAGCAATTTTTCTAGCTACTGTGATCACTTTTTTTTTCATAACCGACAAATAAAGCAAGGTTCCCACTAGGACTGGAACCCTAGGCTCTGGGCTCAAATACTGTACCCTATGGAACCCCTTCCCCCTTCAGGGTCCTGATGCTCTCCTGCAGTCCCTGGCTATGATTCTCTTGGAAGGAACAGGGTCCTAACATGTAGCTCTGCCATGCCTGACTGTGCCCTCGGTGCTTGCCCTTGAGCCCCAGTACACACACACACACACACACACACACACTCCGCCCCACCGAGGTGTACTTCGGCTGCCAGACCGTTGACTTCCAGGACCACAGACTGCCTAAACACATCCATTCTGGGGACACATCTTCCGATTGCTCAGATGCCAAGACAGCAGTCGCCTGTCACAGCCTCCCTTGGTTTGAATCCATTCTCTCTCCTGTTTCTGCCTGAGACCTATATGCCTCAAGCTCCCTGCATGCTCTACTGAGCACCATTAATAAGTGAAAATGAGATTCGATTATCAACCATTGCCTAATTCAAGGATCTGTCCTCAAAGGGAATGGTAGCCCCAGACCTCCCACTACCTCCTGCGGTTAACGGAAGTGGGCTACTGGTTTCCTTTCACATTAGCGTTGGTTTATCAGAAAGAAGGGAGGCTCCACACGTCTTGTAGTACCCTGTGGTTCCTATTATGTCTCTTAATTATAACGTTAATAGTCCTTTGTTGCTAGTTTAGCCCAAAGAATAAATGTATTTAAGACTCAAACTGACTGTAGTCAATTTCTGCCATCTAATGGGAAAGTCAAAATCCAGATCACTGAAAAAAATGTGTTTTCTCCTCTGATCTTTTCCATGTTCAGAAACGGAGCAGAGGTGAAGAGATGGGATGGAGAGGGGAGAGACGGGATGAAACTCTAAAGTCACTGGTCATCTCTCCTATCCTGATAGAAACTCAGTGGGCATTCTGTTCAGCGAGACAGTAATGAACCCCTTAGACAGACAAAGATAGGCATGGAGCTGAAGTGTGGGCTGTGAGAGAACTGAATTTGAAGTATAGAGGGAACTGGACTGTGGGGAGGCTGAGCAAGATTCTGGAGTCTCTGACAAGGGAGGTTGGTGAAAAAATTTTCTGGGATGGAGTGGCTGAAGGACATTTAGGGAAAGGAATGTCTAAATTCAATTCTAGGTTATTTGTGTTGTGATGATAGAACCGCTATCTATCTCCCATTGCTCCCAAACATTCAAAGGAGTCTGTTATGCCTAAAAATGCCTTGTATGAGGAACCAGCCAAATACAGAGGTGAAAAGCTGGGTATAGGTTAACGTGGAGCAGACTGAAGAAAATATCTGGGGAGACCAAGACTTCAATGGGAACTAAAGCTCCAAGCTGGAAGTGACTGAGAGAATATTACCTCTCAGGAATGTGCCTCCCCTCCCCAGGAAAAAAAAGTCTTTGGTGGGCCTGGATTCCCCACCACACACAGAAGAAACAGCATCAGTCCCTGTTTTGTGACTCCTAGCAAAAGAAGGCTCCTACATTGTCATCTGGGACACCCGTGTGCCTGTGTATGGACACCCCTCCTCAAACAGGTAGCTGTGGAATGAGGTCCTGGTAACATAAAGAAAGGCAGGAAGGGGTTAAAAGACAGCCAGGAAAAACAGCTTCTGCAGACTGAAGAAGACTAGGTCTGGACGCAGTGTTCAGAATCGAGAGAGTTCCAAGTTAGCCAGACATAATAAATTCTGTCTTCTAAGTTAAGTGTCATGAAGCAAGGATTAGGAAGGTAGGTTGGCAGTTTTCTGGTTCCAGAATTTCAAAAACATTCCCATGATAAAGGAACAAATAATTAGAATGTGTCAAGGCACGTTTCACACACTTCCAAACGCCAGCCAGCTTCCCCAGCAACGGGGAGCGAGCCACTCACAGAGAGCGGCCAGGGAGCTGAGGCTTGGCGTGCAGGCTCAAGATCCTGGCTTGCGGCCTGTATTCTCTGCCTCCATATTCTTATCTATAAAATGGGAATGATAATCATTAGGACAAATTGACGCTGCCGTTGGGAAGATGACATGAATCAATGCACATACAGCACATAGATAGACACCTGGTACCTAGAAGACACTCACTAGGTATTTGCTCTCTTTATTATACGAAGGAAACGGCTCACTGAAAGTACTACGAAACCCTGCCCTCAGAGCTAGGAATCACGCTCCACAATGGAGCCAGGAAAATTAGGGTCCCGGTCTAAGACTCTTGGGGGGTCAAGGCAGTTCCTACCCCTTCTTTATTCGCCCCTGGCAATGCAGTGAACTGACACTATCTTTGCATCTGCACATACTTAAATATCATTTAGGTAAGAAAAATCTACTCTGTTCCACTGATTATGACCCAGAGACTACAACCACAGCAGGCAATCAGCAGCTTGGGAATGCCTGCCTCGAAGACAAACAAACAAATGAACAGGAAGGCATCGGCGACGATGGCACGCGAGATCAAAGAGACCAGTGCATCCACGACTGAGAGAATTTTACCAGGAGTTGACAAAGCGACAATAATCCTGGTAACATGAAAAGATCCAGTATGGCAAAACAGGGGAAATTAATACTGAGCCTCAGGCGCGTAGTGTTCCTTTCAGACCCGTGATTTCTTTTTGAGACGTATACTTCCTAATTCTCTTGACACTGATTTTGAAATACCTTTCTTCTATTGCTTTGTTCATGGGGTAAGTGTGAATCCAAACACATACACACATACAGCAGCATGGCTTTGTAAAACCAAGTAATAATAATCACCTGCCACAAAATGCAAGGACCCCTTTTTGTATAAAAGCCAGATCCTTGCAAAATGAAGAAAAATAATCAAAACTGACAAGAACACATGGGGTAACCCTTGAGCTATAAAATCTTAAATGATAGTTCAGAAGTTAAGGGGGGGAAATCATGTTTATCTATCACCTGTATCACCTCCATGCTTGTCCAAATATTCCATAATATTCCATATATTCCATAATGCCCCCAAATCCTGTCAAGTGTAAGAACTTGAAAGAACATCTTATGCATGTCAGCTAAGGCCAGAACGGAGACTCAAAACCAGTTCTGAGCCTACCGCCTGCGTTCCGAGCAGCACACTAGTATCTTGAGACAGAGTCCCCATACGTCCTCAATAACAGTTTATAGTTTGTGACATTTTTTTTCCTTTAATGATGCTCACTTTCAACAGATGCTTCCCAACACTTAATCTGAATCCCTCTGTTCTCCTCTCTTTTAACCAATTCCTTTTATTTATGTTCTCAATGGGGAGAGAGTGCATGGGTCAGTGACCCTTTAATAACAGTTCTTTAACAATTATTTTTTTTTAAGATTTTATTTATTTGACAGAGAGAGAGACAGCCATAGAGGGAACAAGGGAACACAAGCAGGGGGAGTGGGAGAGGAAGAAGCAGGCTCCCCGCTAAGCAGAGAGCCAGATATGGGGCTGGATCCCAGGAGGCTGGGATCATGACCCGAGCCAAAGGCAGACACTTAACAACTGAGGCACCCAGGCACCCTCTTTAACAATTATTAAAACATCTTTCTTCCAGGCTAAATACATTTGACTCCTTCAACCTTGTGTTGACGTCCTGATATTTTGATAATTGCATCTGCTTTTCTCTGGACCTCTTGCAAGCTCTTGATGTTGCCTCCCAAATGTATATATATAACATTTATACTCTGTCTTATAATGAAGTCTGTGACAAATAAGGCCAACTTAATCCTCTCCCCAACCCCATTCTTTTATATGGGGGGGGGGACTCATAATTTTAATGTTGGGATGTTCATTTAATGTTAAGATGTTCATTATCAACTTACCACCCATTATCATCACAGATTTCCTTTTATGATACTCTTTCCCAGTCCAGCTTGTGCCCAATGTAGTGTGTTTATTATCAACAAAAATAATCTACCTTGAAATTACTCTGGACAAGCATGCCAAGTGCTTCAGTGCCTAGAGGGGTAACAGACTGTGCTTACAGGGATTGGGCTGCTAAGACGGGAAGTACGTGCGAGGCCTCATCATCAAGGATCCTGATAGCAGCGGGAGGAGACAGCGAGATGACATCACACCATGCATGTGACAGCATCATCCCTTCCGCCGGGGGAATGTGGCACAGAAAGGCATCGGGTCGTCTTCTTTCTCCACGTTGCATCCCTGGCCCTCCCTTCGTGTGTGTGCCCGAGTAACTCGCTCCACCTCCCCAACGTTTACATCCCTCCTGCTTCTTTGGGAGGTTTTATTTTCCATTCACCAAGTAACTCCTTTAACTTACCCAGGCTGAATCGGGGCTGAATCAGGGCTGAATGGGGACGTCTGTTCTCTTGTGACATCAGCAACCCCACAGAAAGCTGCAGGAAGGCCTTTCCATACCTGGGGTCTCTTACCCAAGAGTAAGGGGTCTCTTGGGTAAGAGACCCCAGGTACAGAAAGGCAGGCGTAAAGTGGGCTGGGTCGCTCGCTAGTCCATGAAGCACTCATCCAGGGAAGACACACTGGACTTCCCAGAGACCTTCTTGGAAACAAACTGTGCCCCAGACCCGTGTGCAATTCTGACCCTGTCCAGCTATAGGGTAGCTTTTGCTACAGGGTAGATTCTAGACCTCAAGGGCTGGTGCACCCCAAACAACCGGCCTGTCCTGCACGGCCCACCCCACAACGACTGCAGTGAGCTCGCTTTGCAGTTTCTGTGTCACTCTGAAATCTTTGTGCTCCGAGGAGAACAAAGGAGGGAACCACAGAAATAGCTGCGCAGACGTTCTTGGACAGGACTCGTCTGGGGACGTGACTCTCAGACAGGCACTTCCTGTCTGAGACCGTCCTCTCGAATGCCAGTAGAGATGGTGAGAAGAACCAGAGGGGATGTGAGTTAGGAGAAGAGAAGAGGCGGGTGCAGGGTGACCTGATCTTTCTGCATAACACCTCCAGAGAAGCTAGAGAAACAGTATCAGCTATGACTAGGTCTGTCGGCACAAAACAAAGATCCCCCAGGGCGTCTGGAGGGCTCAGTGGTTTGGCATCTGCTTTTGGCTCAGGCATGATCCCAGGGTCCTGGAATCAAGCCCCACATCAGGCTCTCTGCTCATCACCTGGGGTGGGGGGGGGGGGGATTTCGCCTGCTTCTCCCTCTCCCACTTCCCGAGCTTGTGTTCCTTCTCTCGTGGTCTGTCTGTCAAATAATTAAATAAAATCTTAAAAAAAAAAAAAAGAGAGAGAGAGAGACCCTCCCCCACAAATCTCAAATCTGTGACTTCAACAAGACAGTTGATTTCCCGTGCAGATGAAGGAAATCCTTTGGGCAATATTCGCTCACTGCCAAGTCAGCTCCCAAGTCACCTGCGACTCTGAGCCCTATCTTTCCACGTGGCTTTCATCCTTGAGGCCGAAGGTGGCCCTGGAGATCCAGACATGGCATTTCAAGCAGGGAGGACAAAGAAGGGAAGAACCAAAAGGCATGCCTCTCCCACTTAGCTGAGTCCGTTGACCTTGGAGTCTTCCCCGAAGCCCACCCTCGGCCATCCACATAATCTCATTGACCAAGATAAGCTGGGAAATAAGGGTGTTTATCTGGGCCTATTGCCAACTGTGGGGGGCAGGTTTCTGGGAGTAAAGTAGAATGGATATTTGGTAGATAACTACCAGTTTCTAAAAGCTAAGACAAAATACCTTTGGTCTTGGTTCTTAAACCCTGCCTATTTTTTTTTGTTTTTATTTTTGTTTTTTGTTTTTTTTTAAAGCAGGGAGGACACGTCCCATCATTTCCCCAACCCCCACACTTTCCCCCCTGGGCAGTGGAGAGACACAGGAGGAAAGCAGACCAGAATATTTAAATATGTTGCATGGAAATTTTGTCTTTTAGATCATTTTTTTAACTTTTAAAATGAATGGAAATCTCGGTTCTGTAAGTAAAACAACAGAACTTTATCGTATGGGAGGGAGCCATTCAAATTGAAATGTAGAGCTTTGTTTTGAAAACAAAACACATCCATTAGAGGGGAAGTTAGTTCAACAAAAGAAAGAATGAAACCAGTAAACATCTGCAATTTCACATGATGAGTGAAAATAATAGAAAGCTCGGTTATTTTAAGCAATAAGCAAAAAGAAAAAAGAAAGCAAAATGGAGCCTAAGACTTGTCATTCTTGCTGACTGGAGGAATGGCTTCATTCAACCCTGTGTGTGACATCTGGTGGAAAGGGAGGTCCTACGTGCTTCACTTGGTTGTCCTTATGCTTCCTGAGACCCTGTGGATTACAGCAAACATAATCTCTCAGTGGAAAATTCCAATTTTAGGTGGAACAGGGGAGTCAAGCTGTGGGAGAGCCTCACAAAGGTAAGATAATGCACATTCAAGAGCTTGCTTTGAGGGCAAAGAACAAAAGCTCTCGAACTCGGGGCTACTTCAAGACGGCTGGGCTGTAGGCTAGACTTAATAAATCTGGATTGACCTTTCAAAGGAGCCACTGAAACACTCTCCCTGGAGCAATAATTGCCCTGCCAATAATACCTACACCACAGGTCCAAGCCTTATCGCTGGCCTAAGGGAAAGCCAGTATTGGACAAGAGACAGGGAACAAAAGGAAGGCGGAGACTTTCTTACTTCTTTGCTAACTTATCACTACAGTGATGAGGGGAGGGCTCAGATAATGTTCCACAATTGTACTGTAATGTTTGGGGATCGCTGCTGTGCACAAAGTCTTCTCAAGACTGTAGTGCATTCAACAAAAGAAAGGATTTCTTCCTGAGATAAACTTCCAAGCACCTGGGTAGGTAAGGAAAACAGGAGATTTAGAGCCAAAAATACCTGTCTGGCAATCCAAGATCTATGATTCACTAGTCAAGAGTAACACTAGGAAAGCAATTAACATTTTTCACTCGCAAAACTGGGGAACCGGTTCTTTACCTCCTTACAATGATGCTGTGATGATTCAGTGAAATAATACATACCAAGCATCCACCAGACACTGAATAGGTATTCAACAAAGGTTAGACTCCTTCCCTCTCTCCCACCTCCCTATCCCATCCCTCTGCCCACTCTCAACAATTCCCTGTTTTGGATTTAGGTTCGCCTACTTAGCACAATTTGATCATAATAATAGATTGTGAGCTTAAATGAGGATGCCAGCATGGACAAAAACTTCTCCCTGGCAATGTGACATTAGGCACAGACCTCTGAGAACTAGCTGGCCTGAGCAGTGATTTTGGCAAAGACCCTAGGAAGGCACAGGGATACGGGAAGGTCACCTGAACAGGCTCCCAGACATCATTCAGGGATGTTCATCCTATGCCCAGTCCTTTGTTCCAGCACTAGGCAGTGGCATGTAAAAACTGCCAGGTTCATTTACCAGCCCAAAGTTAAAGTCACCAGGTAAGGCTATTTGGAGACACTGCAAAGGACATGTCTGCAGAAAGTGAGAGTGAACTGGAGTTTTTGGCCCCAGTGACCTAATGTTGGAATAGTGACAGTCTTCTGGGAAAATTCATTTAGAAATCATTTAATATATTTGGAGACAGACACAGAAATAGTGCTGGTGTTTTAAGAGCTTATAGATCAACATGAAATATAAAGACCCTAAATGTATATCGTTTTTACTGCTTTTGAATTATTTAATAGTAAAGATACATGTCCTGTCTGAATTGCTCATTTCGTCAATGCTCACAATTGAGCACTAGGGAAAGCGTCCTGTCTATGTGAAAAATTAATTGCTAAATTTTATTTTTCAAGCCATGGAGTTCTGATCTGTTCACCTTTAAATACTCATTACTTATACAAATAACTAAGTTATTTTTCAGAGCAAATGCAAGAGAAAAGTATAGAATTAAATAACTAAATAAAATCTGAAATGAGCCCAAAATACCCATTAAACACCTTTCTTGTTAATTCACACTTAATGACTGGGAAGTCCTTGGCCTATTACTATGCTATGCAAATGAATAAACAAAAAAATGAAAAAAAATTAAGAGCACCACACCACAATCCATAGTTACTATTTGTTTTGACAATTCTAGTTCTATTTTAATTATTTATCGTAGTACTTTATGGCAGAGTGTAAATGTGCTACGATTTATGTCTTTAAGTTAAAAAGTATACGTACTGCAAACCTCAGTAGTGTTTTTTCCCATTAAATGTTTTCTATAATAGGGAAAGAGACTGCCTTTCTAGAAAACTTCCAAGGTTATGTAGTGACAGAGCAGAATAAATTATGTTCTACTGCTCACCTATTTCTACAATTTAGAGATCTTAGAGATAAATTTAGAGATTTTTTTTTTTAAGTCTGAAGAAAATAGGTATTGTGGGATTCACTCAGTGAAATTCTTAGGGTTAAAGTTTTCGTTTTTCAAGGTTTCTCTTTGAAGGGGAGGTGAGGAAGAAACCATAGAAACGAGTAATCAAAGAGAGATCCTAGGAAATACTAAAATTTTCTCTTTAAAGTCTATTTATTGAACTTAAATCAACATAGACAGGAAGGCTTAAATCTATAGATTTCTTTTTTTCTCCCGAAATAATATGAAAGAGGAGAATGTGAGTAATAGACAATAAAGAATTAGGGATCAATGATAATTAGATAGCGCCAAGCATGGCTGTCGTTGCCACACTCAAGGACACAGTTTATGGGTTGCTGCTTTTCCCTGGGGGCTGGGAGGGAAGGTGGGACAGGACGAAAGGTATGGGTGTGACACTCTTCCTCTACTTTTCCTCAGTCCAGCAAACAGCTCGAATGATGGAGCCCCCTACACACTGTAGTTCTACGTTTCTTCACCTGTTGACACTTAAGAATATTGGATACTCCTTCTGAAGAAGGCTGTGGCTCTTCAAGAAAGTGAGTTGATGTCTGCTATATATATTAAAAAAAAAAAATTAGGGGGTACTTAACAGAAAATTAGTATCCTTTACCTAACAAATATATTTAGTCTGCCTACAGCAAAAGGTTTTTGCTAAAGAATGTACCTCCAGAAATGAACAGCAGAAAGGGGAAACATTTTTCTTCCTGCTATATAGGCTAGAGGGCACTGTGGTATAATCTTAATAGACATGTCTTCAACCTCTTCATAACCCAGACTTTTGCACATCAGTTATGGAACAAATATTTCAAACCACTATATGACGATGCTGCCTGCTGGCCGAGACTTCAGTTTGGACAGTGGGTCCAATCTTGGAGTGAGCAGCAGGGCACATTTGCAGATTTCTGTAGATTTTCTCTCTTTGGTCGTAATAAATAGCATAGAAAACCGGAAGTCATGGAAAAAAAAATCGGTCCTAATGATAAGGAGCAAGGATCTCAGATGGAAAACCGGTGGACCTGAGCCGCTGACTGATGTCATGAATTAAAACAACAAAAAGTAGGAACTGTTCGAAATACTGCGAATTTAAATCCTAAGATTGTGCATAAAAATATTATCTAATGAAGGATTTTATCATCTATTTAGGTCTTTGGGTAAGGACACCCCACACCTTGAAATACAGAAAACTCATTAAAATGTAAAAGATCAGAAAGATGTAAAATGTAAAATACGGTGTTTTGATCATCTTTTTAATGGGAAAGTGAAAGAGAGCTTAGCAGGTGGCCCACATCCGCAGGGTAGTCGGGAATGGCGATGCCACCGTTACAGTCCTTAGATATTATGGCCAATGTCACGGAGTCTCTATACCTGTTAACCTCGCAGAAACACTTGTGTTTCTCACAAAGTGGGTACCATTTGGGTATTCAGTCAATGTTTCAAAATGACCATGTATATGAAAACAGGGGCTGTTTCATTTTTCCTTTTGAACTGTAGTTGGCATTGCCCCCAACTCAGTTACCAGGATTTTACACTAGAGGGGCAAGCTGCATTTGTTGCATTGTAAAAAAAGAAAAGAAAAGAAAAGAAAAAGGTTCTCTGTAGGAAGCCTCTCCTCCAAGCGCCACACTTTCCACCTGTGTGTCGATGTTTGTGTTTGTGAGGTGTTGAGTGCCTAGATACAGAGATGGTAGATGCCACAGAAAGACACAGGTAGGCAGCGGTGCAAAACAGAAAGCCCCAGGGGAGGATGCTGAGAAACAGACAAGAGGGAGTCTGCTAAGACAACTTGTAGCTCTGTCATTGGCAGTACAGTTGAAGAGAGCAAATGGCAGTTCCGTGGTGGTGGGAATGGAATGTCAGGTGACTTGAATAGGACCGGCTGCATGTCAAAAGTTTTATAAGCAGGAGGAAAAGAACCACACACTCACCCTAAATTTCTATAAATGATGGAATCTTTAGAAGATCCTACTTAATTTCCAGCTGATGAGAAGGTTTTCTTCTAGCTTTTATTAATTACATGTGCTATTATACAGTCATTTTGAAGAAATGGGCTAAGTTTAGAGTGTTCTTGGGGATGCTCAGGGATGTTTTCACAGGATTTCTGAGGTGTTAAACATTTTGTCAATCTTTACAGGTGATCTTAATAACCATAGTGTTTGGATTTCTATTGCAATCGATGTATAAGCGTGAAGATTTTCTTCAGTAGGTTTCAAATATTTTAGAGGGACATTTTCTTCACAGAATTTGGGATGAGATACTATTAGTGAAAAGGCAGTCAGTCCTCAATGTGTAAAATAAAATAAGAATGTTCTAAATCATAAAAAAAGAAAAGAAGAAAAGTTCATTTGGGAATCTCACTGGAGTATCTTGGCATTCAGTAGGAATAGCAATCTTGAATTCAAAGGTGAAACATATACAATTTAAAACAAGGTACAAAGAGACCAGATTCCCCATTTTTATTTTGGTTTTCCTCCAGCACAACTCTTCTTTCTTACCCTCAGTCCTGATGGGAGCAAATTACCAATACGTGGGATAATGTAGCACAGCCTCATTGCCACCAAAAGGCAGGATTCTGGCCTCTCAAGCACATTCACTCTGGGACCAGGTCCTCCCTAAAGGCACCAAGCTGTTGCTAGGTAGAGCAGGAAGGGCAAGGAGAAGACACAGACTGCAAATTACCAAAGTAGGAGCAAGTGACAGTAAATTAATTTGGTATTTACTGAGCACCTACTAGGCTGGGCCATGCTAAAGGTTAGAAAACTAGTTTCTGTCTACTGAAAATTCCTAGCTGATTTTTCCCTTAACTTTTTTATTTTAAGATAATTTTTGATTTTGAGAAGAGTCTGAAAAATTGTACAGAGTCCCCACATACATTTCACCAGCTTGCCCTAACATTAATATCTTCCATAATCTTCATGCCGGTTATCAAAACTAAAAATCTGACCCTGGTAGAATCCTATTAACTAATCTACACACCTTATTTGTACCTCACCGGTATTTCCACGACTGTCTGTCTCTTCTGGGATCCACTACAGGATCCCACACTGTATTTAGTCATCATGTCACGTTAGTCACCGTGGCGCGTGAGTCTCCTGTACTCTCTGACAACTCCTCAGCTTTTCCTTGTCCGACATTGGACTGACATTTGACTTCTGAACAATCATAATGGAAAGTGTACACTGCGTGAGAGAACTATGTTTTTGCCTGGGGAAGGAGAGGCTTCATAGAAAGACGACATTTGAACTGGGTCTGGAAAAATGAAGTGGGTCTTTGCCAATTCATTATTATATCTCATCGGTTCGATTCAACATATATTTATAGTAATGGGAAAAATAGTAAGCATTGTGAATGTAGCCTCCAACAAGACAAAAATGGTCTCTGCCTCAGGCAGCCAAGGGCATCTCTGCCCCACACAGGGTGACTCTACCCCAACAACTTAGCCTAGCAGTAAATACCTTCCTTCCTTTTTAGCACATTCCTTGATATTTTTACCATTTTCCTTTACTTGTTTATTTTTCGCTAATACTGTCCACTGCATTATTTTAAAATTTGTTCTTGCTGACAATGTTTTTAATCGTCTTTAACTCATTTCTTTTCTCCATCCTTGCTATCAATCTGTACATGCTAACAGGGCATGTTACCAGGTAACATGTTAACAGCTAACATGCCCTGTTAGCATGTTACCATGCATTAGCTTCTGGTACTTCCATCCTCCTCCTCAAATGGCCTCTCCACCACCAGCAACCATACCCTTCTGATATTCTTCTCTATGAGGTCTGAGAGAAGGTCATCTGCTGAGGGATGGGGAGGTGATGTGGAGCACACCGCTTGCACTGAATCCTAAATAAGAACGGTTCAGACAAATAGGTTATTCACCTGGTTGGTACTGATAAGGATTTTGAAAACTGCTCCATATGCAAAACCAGTTTCAACCTAAAACCTGCTTATGGCACATTTCAACAGGGATGTTTCATCGTCAGCTCACAAGGTCATTTTAAGGCTTCTTATCGTCCCCAACCTTGTTGCCACTAGCCCATTATGTCTTTTACTTCTTTCCTACTTAAACCCAACTAGGATTTGCTGAGTGCCTACTGAATGCATTCCTTTGGTCATTCAAGTAATTATATGTGAAATCTGCTGTACTGGGAGCAGCTCCAGGATGCGAGGGAATGAGGTTTATGATGTTCTTCCAAACATCTTCTGGCTCCCTTTGTTTCTCTTAAGCCTTTCTTTTTTTTTTTTAAAGATTTTATTTATTTATTTGTCAGAGAGAGAGAGGGAGAGAGAGCAAGCACAGGCAGACAGAATGGCAGGCAGAGGCAGAGGGAGAAGCAGGTTCCCTGACGAGCAAGGAGCCCGATGTGGGACTCGATCCCAGGACGCTGGGATCAGGACCTGAGCCGAAGGCAGCTGCTTAACCAACTGAGCCACCCAGGCGTCCCCTCTTAAGCCTTTCTTAAGAACCTTCTCCTTCTCGTTACTCCAAACTAGTTCTCTTCTAGTATATCTAAAAATACCATCTCTAGTTAGCTGACCAAACACAACAAAATGGCTCCAGGTTATTTTCATAATGGTGTCAAATCTCCTAAAATAGGATCAAAAGCCTTCTATAAACTGAGAGCATCAAAAATAGCTCATTCCCATCACTTCAATTTCTTACTTCATCTAAGCAAATCATGTGGAATCATAGTATTCTCCTATCTCTGGTCAATGCATTTAGTCAAAGTATTCGTGTAATGGATGCTCAAGGTTGAAAAGCACTGTCATAGGATGACTAGTAGAGGTAGGGCATGGAATTCCACACATAGAAGCACTTGAAGCATGAATATCCCTTGCTGAGAAGTAATACCCAGGCCATGGACCCATCTCTCTTCTTGCCATTCATTCTCCCCCTTTCCTATTTCCTTGACCAGTTTGCTGACAGAGCTCATCATTAGCATGAGTCCTCAGTTCTCACTCTCTCTCTGGCTAAGTGCAAAGGAGGTAGCAAGACTGTGGCCATTATGACACCTGTTTCCATCTGCAGAGTTGGGCCACCCCTGTCCTTTATTTTCTCAGCTTCTATGAAATGTAATTTCATGTCTGAGTAACGACCATGAGCTTACCAAGCTCCCAGTTCATCCACAGTCAGAGGCAGGGGCCAGAATACAAAAGACAGGATATTACCACCCAAAATGTATGGAAACCGAAAGTCCATAGCAAAAATGCTTAAGCAAGAACTGGAGAATGTGTCATGTAGCCTTCCCAGCTTAAGAACCTATGAAATTATGGAAGGAGGTGAAGACATGCACAACACACCTCTTCTATTTAGCATCTGGCTCTTTACCTCTGAAAACATTCCAAGGACAAGAAAAGCTTAAAAATGAAATGCAGAAAATTTGAAATAAAGGGATTAAGAATCAAAAAACTAGAGGTCAAAATGTGAACTAGAGAAGTCTTCTAAGTTCGAGTTTTTCCATCAGTGGTTCTGAACTTGTGTTCTTCAGAGGTGCTTTAAGGGCAGGTCTCCAAGCCCTAGAACTCCACTTAACCAGAACAGATACATTTTTTATCTCTTTCACACACTAGATCTCCATGTCCTTCAATTTGAAGGACAGGTTTAAAAAAGTTTAAAAATCATTATTTCAAACTACAGCCATTCGGCAAACATTTATTGGGCATCTATTATGTGCCAAGCACTTGCTTTGGGATGGAGATACCAAAATAGGTAATGCATGGTGGTTACTTTCAAGGGGTTCTTCCTGGAGATGGGGAGACAGATAAATGACACAAAACACAGAACAGAGTGTCATCAGGTGCTGACAGGGGTAAGAACAAGGAGCTTTGAGATTCCATGAACAGATGTTTTAACATTTGGAAATTGGCCTTGAAGCTCTGCTTAAACATATCCAGTAATTCTACCAGGTAATTCCACAAGGAAGCCATTCCTATTTTAAACATGGTAGTTATCAAAAATTTTTCTGTTTTGGGCTGAAATCTATGTTCTTGTGGCTTCAGTCCATTGGCTCTAGCTCTGGCTCTACATCTACACAGGCTGGATCCATTAACCTTTCCCAAAAGATTGCACTTTAAGATTTGAGCTCAGTCATCATCCCCTTCCCTTGACTTTCTAGTCCCTAGGCACACAGCCTTTATTTATACCAATTATATTATGGATTCGCATAATCAAGACAAAAAGGGAGAGAATTTTTTGAGAACAGACAATTGAAGGAATGGCTCCTTCTATGTGAGACCTTTGTTTTATTTGGGATAATTGTAAGAACAATCTTGTGCTCTCCTGGAATCAAGAAAAAATTTAAGTAAATGAAATTAGACTCAGGTCATGATTTCATGGGTTGTGGGATTGAGCCCCCTGTCAGGCTCTGAGCTTACTGGGGAGTCTCTCCTTCTGCCTCCCCACTCCCTCTGGCTCTCTCTCTCTGACTCTCTCTCTCTAAAATAAATAAATAAATCTTTAAAAAATAAAAATAAAATGCATGGTTCAACATACTCTTTAAAATTGGAATGAAAAATTCCCATCAATACCTACACAAACATCTAAGAAATGTTGCCTGAGATATAATACCTCTGATTTTCACTGACTAAGCCTACATCTTTAGCATACTCTAGAAGTAACCAAGGAAGATTAATTTTAAAAAACAAAGTAATATTACCTATATTTGTAGATTTCATGGCCAGCATCAATTTTTCATTATATTTTACTATTTCTCTTATTAGTTACTGCTTAACTACTGAAATCTTTAGAAAATTATTATGCTTAAATAATATTTCAAAATGTTTCATATACCTAATTTTATAAAGCATTTCAGTATTTCTTTTTTTTAATCACAATTCCTATACGCAGGAATTTTGCTATATAATGAATTATGGAGCTTTGAAAGCTGGTGTGAAACCTAACACACAAAACATTTATCTCTATAAAAAATTATCAGTTAAAATGATTTGAAGGTAAATATTCTCAACACAGGCTTTGCATAAAAAGTATGTTTCACTATTACTATAAAATTTAAGTAACTACCTCCTTCTAAAATTTAAGTAACTACCTCCTTCTAAAAGGAATTGAAGCAATATATATAAGCCCGATTTTTCCTTTTTTTTTTTAAGATTTTATTTATTTATTTGAGAGAGAGAGAGAGAGCATGAGAGGGGAGAAGGTCAGAGGGAGAAGCAGACTCCCCATGGAGCTGGGAGCCCGATGCAGGACTGAATCCCGGGACTCCGGGATCATGACCTGAGCCGAAGGCAGTCGTTTAACCAACTGAGCCACCCAGGCACCCCAAGCCTGATTTTTCTTATTTATTTTTTATAAGCCTGTTTTTTAAAGAAAAACATATGTAGATATTACTATGGTGTATATCAAATTTGACTTTGATCTTCCTAGCAGCCTAGGCAAAAAGGAAAACATGAAAGAATATTTAATTATATTTGATACATCTGATAAAATAAAATAACCATTGTGGGTTTTTTGTTTTGTTTTGTTTTTGTTTTTGTTTTAAGGAAAAAACAAACACTTCCCATTAAATTCGAAACAGAATTCATCAAGAAGTACTAATCCAGGGCACCTGGGTGGCTCAGTGGGTTAAAGCCTCTGCCTTCAGCTCAGGTCATGATCCCAGGGTCCTGGGATCAAGCCCCGCATCAGGCTCTCTGCTCAATGGGGAGCCTGCCTCCCTTCCTCTCTACCTCTGCCTGCCTCTCTGCCTACTTGTGATCTCTCTCTGTCAAAAAATAAAACCTTTAAAAAAAAAAAAGAAGAAGTACTAATCCAGGGAATTTAAACCAAGGACATAGAGCAATGTCCACATCTTCAACAAAGATACACAACAGAAGACTGGAAACATAATTTAGTAAGGGTGCTTTATGGAGAACTATCCTGAAGAAGCCAAGGAATGCAGCACTCTCATGAACTGTGACTAGCAATTCATGAGTGAAACAAATTAATAGAAATGTAGACTGCTATCTTCTTGTATTTCTCTCTTCCCCCCTGCAACTGTTATAGATTGTTACAGAGGGAAACTACCTCAAGTTTAAACTCTGAGGAAAAAAGCCTGGAGAGCAAGTACCTTGTGTTCTTACCCAAAGTAAGAACTCAGGATATCAAACATGAAAGCTCCAAGTTAACATTCCATTACAGAAGCTGAAAAACTGTTTCTAATCCTTGCCTGGTTAAAGGATCACCCTATGGCCACACAAGTCAGCAGCATTTTGGGTCAAAACTGACCTCAAGACACAGCTTTGGTGCCATTCAAGTATCTGAGAAGAAACAACAATAACAACACTTGTTTAAAATTCCAAGGTACTGTACCAAAGATAATTGTTTCTCCAAGTGTTTCTTTGGTCCAAGACTTCTCAGAGCTTTTAAGTAGCTAACATGCAGTGTCGACCTCCCAAAGTGGGCATAGAATAAACAGGACTCTTGTCCGACCGCAGGGATACCCTTGCTCAGAGCATCTTGAAATACCACCAGAAATGCCATAAGCCATATTTGAGAAAACAGGTCTCCCTCCACCCCAGTCCCTCCCTGCCCCCAAAAGACCCTCGGTCCTGTTCCAATAAAATGTTTGGTCTTCAGCATAACTGACTCCTCAAAGAACTTCCACACAATAGTTCAGCTGAACAATTTGTTCAGTTGCCCCCACGCAACTGAACAAATGAGATTTCAGGAAGACACTGCTTATCGTTGTTGGAGAATTATTAACAAAACAACAATAGCTTCGGCATAGGTTATATAAAGCTTCTTTAGAGAATAATGTGACAAGGAGATCAACTGCTTTGTAGGGCTGGAGAAGGAAATCCAATGTCCTCAGCCTAAAGAGGATGTTTTCCCGTTCAATTATGTCAGGAGATCATTTAAATAATAAATCTGAAAGTTGTAATAGGAAGATAAATTACACTGATAGGACATTTATGTTTTATACTGCTTGTATCATTTGGTATTGAAATCTAGTCCATTAGAGAGTAGATAATTCCTTTTCATTCCTGTCATCAAAAGAAAGTATAAAAATACTGATTTTGAAGAATCATCACTAGCCTGGGCTTGAGACTGGTTAAGAGCCAATATAGATCATGGTATACTCAAGTCACTAAATTCTTTTTTTTTTTTTTAAAGATTTTATTTATTTATTTGACAGACAGAGATCACAAGCAGGCAGAGAGGCAGGCAGAGAGAGAGGAGGAAGCAGGCTCCCCGCTGAGCAGAGAGCCCGATGCGGGGCTCGATCCCAGGACCCTGAGATCATGACCCGAGCCGAAGGCAGCGGCCCAACCCACTGAGCCACCCAGGCGCCCCTCAAGTCATTAAATTCTTAACACCAGTCCTATGAGATTGGTACGATGGCCATCCTTCTTTAACCAATGACAGAAAAGATTCACATACAACATACTGTAAAACCCAATCTGTTTTTTGACAAAACCAAACTGTGATGAAGTCAACTGAGAGAATTTTTGCCATAGTATTTTTTAAAGATTTATTTGTTTGAGAAAGAGAGAGAGAGTGAGGAGAGAGGCAGAGGCGAGGAAGAAAATCTCGAAGCAGACTCCCCACCAAGCACAAAGCCTGACACGGGAATGGACACGGGGCTCGATCTCACGACCCTGAGATCATGACCTGAGCGGAAATCAAGAGTCAGACACTTAACCGACTGAGCCACCCAGGCATGCCATGCCATAGTATTTATAAAAGTATTTCATAGGCATGTAGGTCAGGAAGTCGCAATTTAAAAGTCCTCAAATTTTTGTCATTTTTTGTGGGAAAAAAAAAAGAATAAATATAGTTATTTTTATCTCAAATATTTCTTTTTAAATGTGAGTCTCTGCCCAAATGTTATTCCACAGGTAAGGTTAATTAAGCAAAAGACATGCATTGCTGAAGAACAAGCACAAGAATATATTAGTTCATTGTTGCAAATTACAGTACATAGAATTTATACATTTTTAAATTATAATAAATGTGAGTCACATTATTGAAAGTTTTATTTGCATCATCATCTTTTCTGCTGATTTGCTAATGGCTCTGATGTAGATATTAATATAATTGGCAATTATTATTTTTTTAAAGATTTTATTTATTTATTTGACAGGCAGAGATCACAAGTAGGCAGAAGCAGGCAGAGAGAGAGAGAGAGAAAGAGAGGAGGAAGCAGGCTCCCCGTTGAGCAGAGAGCCTGATGCAGGGCTCATCCCAGGACCCTGGGATCATGACCTGAGCCGAAGGCAGAGGCTTTAACCCACTGAGCCACCCAGGCGCCCCTAATTGGCAATTATTAAAACTTTTACTATCACATCAACAATGACCACAGCAGATTCACTATTCCTACTTCTCTTCCATCTGAGAAAGGATATCATAAAGCAATGAACAGAATTATAGGAATAAATCAAAATCTACTTTAAACTACTTGAAAAAGGAAATCATTATCAAATCTGGGGATTTGTTAGTGTGTCCAGCATAACACACAAATGATCAATTAGTGTATCATGTCACAGTATGTAAAAACTGACTGTATTAAGAACTGTCCTTGAGAGAGGCCTGTCCATTCCAAATTCTCCCTGATAAGAGGTTTGGAAGGTCACAGAGGAAATATAGATCATGACCCAGAGCCCCGGAAACCAAAGAATCTGAAGGCACCTTGGCAGAAGAAAAACAAATATAAAGATACTGCAGGAGGGTCTGATCAGAAAGCTGAATTAAAATCAGACTAAAGCTGAGAAAGAAAGAAGCTCTCTTATTTTATGAGACATGACAATACTTCTGGATGGCCCAGTTCTATACCCTCTCAATTTACCTGATCTTGAGGGAATTCTAAAATGCAGGGCCCCTGTGGGCAAAGACAAAAACAAAACAAAACAAAAAACAAACCTGACAGGAACTTCTGCTCACCAGAAAATTGTTTTTGAGACGCACATCCCGACAGATTCCAAATAAAGAGTCTTAACCACCGAAAAGAATAAACATCCCAAACAATTCACTAAAGGAGGAAAAAAAGTCATTTTCATTTTGGCAAAGGCTTACTTATTTGGCAAATGCCTACTAGCAGGAGTAACACCTCGAGAGTTAGACTAGCTTAATTACCGATGCATCCTGGGGACGTTCTTGGTAGAAAGAAAGTCCGTGGGCTTCCCACACAAAGCCATCTGCAGATGGAAGGGAGTTGTCTAGACAAGGAGAGAGCTAGCTTTAGAAAAGAAAAAGAGTATGTTGTGACAACAGAGAGTAAGACACAAGGGTAAGAATCATGCAGAGTCTGGGGTGCCCAGGTGGCTCAGTTGAGCTTCTGACTCTTGATTTCAGCTCAGGTCATGATCTCAAGGTTGTGAGACAGAGCCCAGCACTGGGCTCCCTGCTCAGTGTCTGAGATTTTTGTCCCCTCCCTCCCCCACTGTTCCTCCCCCTAATCCCCTCCCCTGCCCTCTCTTAAAAAAGAATAAAAAAAGAACCATACAGAGTCCATGTTCTCAGCAGACATTAGACATGGGTAGGCCACCTGCAGTGGGACAGAATGAAGGAATGGTGCTTTTTGTCCTCAGTCACTGAGAGCATCACCCAGGCAGTTCTGGGGATGGTACCATCATCTAACTGGGAAGCTTTTCCATGTACGGTTAGATTAATGAGATTAATATCTTATTAGGTGGACTGAATGGGGGTGGGGAGCCTATGTCTTGCATGCCGCCAGGCCTCAAGCCTGACTCTTCCTTGGGACCGTTTCCTCATGCTCACTAGACAAATCAGAGGGCGAGGCACTGGGTTGAGATGAAGAAGAAAACAGAGTTCTCCCATCAGATGGCTCCGCACCTATGAACATTCCATCGAAACTGGAAACAAAGTGAGAGGAAGGGTTCGGAACCCTCCTTACAGGAGCTATTTGTGAGCGAGCACCAGACCATACCAGAGGCACCTGGCAAATTATGTGCAGGAAGGGTAGGTGGGTTATGCCCTCTCTGAGCTTTGGCCAAACACTATGGCACCTGAGGCATGTGCGCACTCAGGACAGTGCAGTGTGGCCCTTAGAAGTCCACCTGTGCTCACCAGACCAAATGGTTTTGTAAGAAATCCTAGTAAACAGAAAAACAGTAAATGAAATGATAGTTCAAATTTACAATTAAAAGACGGCATCCTCCCTGATCTATAAGTTTTTGGCCCCTACAAAGAACAAAGAGATAACCGTGCATCTGCTCTCTGGGCTGGAGTCCATAGCACAGGGCTCTAAGGGGCTGAGATGCTTCTGTTTGGAGCCTTGTGAGAGAAGCCTTGTGTTCATGCTCCCCTCCACCCACACAGTTCCTAACCATTCAGGTTTAGACATGTATAGTTCCACTCTCCCGGGAAGTCCTGATTTTGTACAGATAACAGTCAGCCCTTCACCTTCCAGCAACCCCCCTTCAGAGGCAGCCAACGTGCCATAAAGTGCCTTTCATGTTTAAAAAAGACAAAAAAGGGGCACCTGGGTGGCTCAGTGGGTTAAAGCCTCTGCCTTCGGCTCAGGTCATGATCCCAGGGTCCTGGGATCGAGCCCTACATCGGGCTCTCTGCTCAGCGGGGAGCCTGCTTTCTCCTCTCTCTGCCTGCCTCTCTGCCTACTTGTGATCTCTGTCTGTCAAATAAATAAATAAAATCTTTAAAAAAAAAAAAGAAAAAAAAAACAAGACCCTTCACATAAAAAGTATTAGAAGCACTGTGTTTTTTAAAAAAACAAAATGCACATACTTCCAAAATCTTACATTCCAACAAGTTTCGTAGGAGATTAAAGAAAATGTATTTAAATCTTCGCGCTTTTTTTTGTACAAATGTTAAGGGAGCCAGCATCAGGAAAAAACAGTCAAAATCTAGGAATAGAAGATTTTGGTAGAAAAAAAAAATCTTAACATAAAATACTTACAGTTTCTGATACAATGCCCTTTTGCCTAGGATCGAAAGACATCTACTTCATAAGGAGGCCTAATATTCTAAAGAGATCACTTGTATTTCCATTGATGGGTTAACACTGTTTGGTACCACATACACACCACACAATGCCAGTCATATATCTTTATATAATAAATCACAATGGATTTTTGTTTGTTAAAACTAGGAAGCAGTTTTCCCCCCAACAAATGTTTAAAGTTTTAAGACCTATTTTGAAGTCATCTGTAACACATTTAGGATATTTACAAAATTTAATGTGGAGAGGGTTTTCTCAGTCTACCATAATCTTAAAATTGGGTCCCAGACATTTAAAGAATATTTTCAAGTTCTTCAAGTCATGTTTTATCTCTGCCTATTTTCAACCTTTTTATATTTTTATCATCATAGTTCTAATTTAGAACTATTCACACGTTGCCTCCCAGTCAATAACAAAAACAACAAAACCCAGTAACCAATGATCTCTACACTTTTCTAAAACATTATTTCAAATACAGTCCATTCTGTGTAGCAAAATGTTGTTTTCCAAAAATGGTGAAACCACTTTCCTTAATCCAGAAAAATCATTGCTGAGCAACAGAAGAACTAGGAAGGGAAAAAAATCTTATCAAAGAAGACCTATTCTTAATTGTGTATGGTGAAACTATGCCATGATGCGTATCAAGCATAAATTAGGGTTTATAGCTGTATATTTTCATGAAAATATAATTAAAGCATGAATTAATTGATAATCAAGAGGTAAAGACATGACTTCCTTTTATCACACGCCAAGTGTAATGCTTCGTTTTAATCATTATTTATCCCATACCTAAAATATGCCAGAGGGGAAATTTACTGCAGTAATTTCAAACACCAGACATTTTAAAGAATGTTCTGAGCTACTTTTAAAACATTATTTCAGTTTCTCCTGTTTTCTCAGCATCATTCTTTTTCTTTTTCTTTTTAAAATATTTTTATTTTATTAATATATATTATTTGCTTCAGGAGAGCATCATTCTTTTTAAATAGGATGTTCTAGAAAACCAGGAAACTGGACAAATTAAGTCATTTTTGTATAATGTTCCCTTTGGTTTTTATAATTTTCAAATTATTTTGAAATTTTATAATTATAATTTAAATTTATAATTTTATAAATAATAATTTTCAAAATAATTACATTTTTATAATTTTCAAAATAATTACATTCCATCATAAAATTATTACATTCCATCATCTCTGTTTTGATATCTATGAATCAAAAGTACTTAGTCCAACTGCATTAGTCACGGTTCTCCGGAGAAACAGAACCAAAGAACCAACAGGATGTGGCTAAAGACGTAAGACGTAAGTAGATAGACAGGAAGACAGGACATCTAGATATAGAGAAGAAAAAATTTTTTTATTTTAATGCCGGTGTAGATACATACAGTGCTTTATTAGTTTTGGGTGTACAATATAGTGATTCTATAATTCTATGCATTACTCAGTGTTCGTCATAATAAGGCTACTCTTAATCCCCTTCACCTATTTCACCCTCCCTCTTTTTTCTTTGTTCATTTGTTTTGTTTCTTAAGTTCCACATATGAGTGAAGTTCATATGATATTTGTTCTTCTCTGACTGACTTACTTCACTTTGTGTTATACCCACTAGATCCATCCACATTGTTGCAAATGGCAAGATTCCATGCCTTTTTGTGGCTGAACACTATTCCATTATGAATATATACCACTTCTTTATCCATTCATCTATTGATGGGCACTTGGGCTGCTTCCATAATTTGGCTATTACAAATAATGCTACAATAAACACAGAGGTGCATGTATCATTTTTAACTAGTGTTTCCATAATTTGGGTAAACACACGGTAGTAGAATTACTGAATCACATGGTAATTCCATTTTTAATTTTTTGAGGAACCTCCATACTGTTTTCTGTAGTAGCTGTTTGCATTCCCACCAGCAGTGCACCAGGATTCCTTTTCCTCCACATCCTCACCAGCACTTGTTTCTTGGGTTGTTGATTTCAGCCACTGTGATTTTGATTTGCATTTCCTGATGAAAAGTGACAATGACTATCTTTTCATGTGTCTGTTGGCCATCTGCATGTCTTCTTTGGAAAAATATCTCTTCATGTATTCTGCCCATTTTGTAATTGGATTATTTGGTTTTTGCCTGTTGAGTTGTGTAAGTTCTTCATATATTTTGGAAACTAACCCTTTATCAGGTAAGTCATTTGTAAAAATCTTCTTCCATTCAGCGATTCTTTTAGGTTTATTGGTTGTTTCCTTTGCTGTGCAGAAGTTTTTTATTTTGATGTAGTCCCAGTAATTTATTTTTCCCAAGCCTCTGAAGACATGTTCTAGAAAGATGTTGCTATGACTAATGTCAGAGAAATTATAGCCCGAGCTCTCTTCTAGGATTTTTATGGATTCAGGTCTCACATTTAGGTCTTTAATTCATTTTTAATTTATTCTCGTGTATGGTGTAATAAGGTGGTCCAGTTTCATTATTTTGCATGCAGCTTTCCAGTTTCCCCAACACCATTTGTTGAAGAGACTGTCTTTTTCCCATTACATATTCTTGCCTCCTTTGCTGGAGATTAATTGACCATATAATCATATGAATTTATTTCTGGGCTGTCTATTCTGTTGAATTGATCTATGTGTCTGTTTTTGTGTTGGTACCATACTGTTTTGATTACTACAGCTTTGTAGTATATCTTGATATCTGGGATTGTGAAAAGTCCAGTTTTCTTCTTCTTTTTCATGATCATTTTGGCTATTTGGGCTCTTTTGTGGTTCCATACAAATTGTAGAATTATTTGTTATAGTTCTGTGAAAAATTTTGTTGTATTTTTGTAGGAATTGCTTTATATCTGTAGATTGCTTTGGGTAGTATGGACATTTTAATAGTATTTGTTATTTCAACCTATGAGCATGGAATATCTTTCCATTTGATTGTGGTGTCTTCAGTTGCTTTCATTAATGTTTCCTAGTTCTCAAAATATGGGTCCTTCACTTCCCTGGTTGTTTATTATTGGGTATTTTACTATTTTGAATTTAACTGTAAATGGAATCATTTTCTTAATTTCTCTTACTGCTACTTTATCGTTAGTGTATAGAAATGTACTGAGTTTCTATGTATTGATTTTGTATGCTGCAATCTTACTGAATTCATTTATCATTTCTAGTAGTTTTTTGGTGGAGTCTTTAGAGTTTTCTATGTATAGTATCATGTCATCTGCAAATAGTGAAAGTTTGACTTCTTCCTTACCAATCTGAATGCTTTTTTTTCCTTTTTCTTTTCTGATTGCTGTGGCTAGGACTTTCAATACTCTATTGAATAATAGTGGTGAGAATAGACATCCTTGTCTTATTCCTGATCTTAAGGGAAAAGCTTGAATATGATGTTAGCTGTGGGTTTTTCATATATGGCCTTTATTACATTGAGGTATGTTCCCTCTACTTTGTTGAGAGTTTTTATCATGAATCAATGCGGTATTTTGCCAAATGCTTTTTCTACATCTATTGAAATGATCATTTGGTTTTTATAATTTTTCTTTTTGATGTGATGTATCATGTTAATTGATTTGTGAATATTGAATCACCTCTGCATCTCAGGAATAACTCCTACTTGATCGAGGAGAATGATTTTTTAAATGTATTGTTATGTGCTTTGCTAAAGTTCTGTTGAGGATTTTTCATCCCTGCTCATCAGAAATATTGGCCTATACTCCTATTTTTTGTAGTGTCTGTGTCTGGTTTTGATACTGGGGTAATTCTGGCCTCAAAGAATAAATTTGAAAGCTTTCTTCCCTCTTCTATTTTTTTTGAATAGTTTGAGAAGAAGATATATTAATTCTTCTTTAAATGTTTGGTAGAATTCACCTGTGAAGCCATCTGGTCTTGGACTTTTGGTTGTTGGGAGTTTTGTTTGTTTGTTTGTTTGTTTTAAAAGATTTTATTTATCGGGCGCCTGGGTGGCTCAGTGGGTTAAGCCACTGCCTTCGGCTCAGGTCATGATCTCAGGGTCCTGTGATCGAGTCCCGTATCGGGCTCTCTGCTCAGCGGAGAACCTGCTTCCCTCTCTCTCTCTCTGCCTGCCTCTGCCTACTTGTGATCTCTGTCAAAAAATTAAATAAAATCTTAAAAAAAAAAGATTTTATTTATTTATTTGACAGGGAGAGAGAGATCACAAGTAGACAGAGAGGGAGGCAGAGGTGTGGGGGGGAGAGGCAGGCTCCCTGCCAAGCAGAGAGCCCAATGCAGGGCTTGATCCCAGGACCCTGAGATCATGACCTGAGCCGAAGGCAGAGGCTTTGGGCAGTGGGTGACACTGAGCCAGGCACCACTGTTGGAAGTTTTTCGATTACTGATTCAATTTCACTGCTGGTAACTGGTCTGTTCAAATTTTCTATTTCTTCCTAATTCAGTTTTGGGAGGTTATATGTTTCCCGGAATTTATTCATTTCTTTTAGGTTATCCAATATGTTGGCATGTAATTTTTCCTAATACTCTCATAGTCTTTGTATGTATTCTCATAGTCCTTTCCTAATATTCTCATAGTCCATAGTCTTTGGTGTTGGTTGTTTACTCTCTTCTTTCATTTCTGGTTTTGTCTATTTGAGTCCTCTCTCTTTCTTTCTTTCTCTGTTTTTGGATGAGTCCGGCTAAAGAGCTACCAATTTTGTTGATCTTTTCAAAGAACCAGCTCCTGGTTTCATTCATCTGTTCTACTGTTTTCTTAGTTTCATTTATTTTTTTTTAAAAGATTTTATTTATCTTTATGTGTATCTCAGAGAGAGACACAGCAAGAGAGGGAACACAAGCGGGGGGGGGGGGGGGGTGGGAGAGGGAGAAGCAGGCTTCTCATTGAGCAGAGAGCCCAATGCAGGGCTCGATCCCAGAAACCTGGGATCATGACCTGAGTTAAAGGCAGACACATAATAACTGAGCCACCCAGGTGCCCCAGTTTCATTTATTTCCGCTTTAATCTTCATCATTCCCTTTCTTCTACTGGTCTGGAGGGAGAGGGTTATTCTTCTTCTAGCTCCTTTAGGTATAAGGATACATTGTTTACTTGAGATTTTTCTCGCTTCTTGAAGTACACCTGTATTACTATAAACTTCCATCCTAAAACAGCTTTTACTGTAACCCAGAGATCGTGGACTATTGTGTTTTCATTTTCATTTGTCTCCCAGTATTTTTTATTTCCTCTTTGATTTCTTGGTTGACCTACTCATTGTTTAGTAGCATGTTACTTAATTTCCATGTACTTGTGCTCTTTCCAAATATTTTCTACTGGTTGATTTCTGGTTTCATAGAATTGTGGTCAGAAAAGATGCACGGTATAACCTCAAACTTTCTGAAATTGTTGAGACTTGTTTTGTGGCCAAACATGTGATCTATTCTGGAAAATGTTCCAAGTGCATTTGAAAGGAATGTGTATTCTTCTGTTTTATGATGGAATTTTCTGAATATATGTCTTAGATCCATCTAGTCCAATGTGTCATTCAAAGTCACTGTTTACTTATTGATTTTCTGTTTGGATGATCTACCCATTGATCTAAGCAGAATGGTAACATTCCCTACTATTATATTACTATTAAGTACTTCCTTTGTTATTAGCTACTTTATGTATTTGGGTGTTCCCATCTTGGGTACATAAATATTTATAATTGTTTTATCTTCCTGCTGGCATGGTCCGTTTATGATTATATAGTGTCTTTCCTTGTCTCTTGTTATAGTCTTTGTTTCAAAGTCTATTTCATCCAATAGAACAATGGCCACACAGCCTTTTTTTTTTTTTTTCACTTCTATTTGCATGAGAAATGCTTTTCCATCCCTTCATTTTCAATCTGCATGTGTCTTTAGGTCTGAAATGAGACAGCTGTAGGTAGCACAGGTCTTGCTTTTTTATCCACTGCATCACCCTATGTCTTTTGATTGGAGCATTTAGCCCATTGACACTGAAAGTAATTACTGATAGATAAGTACTTATTGCCATTTTGTTACTTGTTTTGTGGCTGTTTTTGCAGTTCTTTTCTATTCCTTTCTTCACCTGCTCTTTAAATCATGACTTCCTGGCTTTCTTTAGTGATATAATTTATTCCTTTCTCTTTATTTTTTGCATATCTATTACCAGTGTTTAATTTGTGGTTACCATCAGGTTTATTTATACATCTTATACATAGAACAGTCTATATTAAGTTTACAGTCACTTAAGTTTGAACTCATTCCTTACTCCTCTCCCCCATCATGTTTTAAATATATGGTGTCATTTTTTACATCCTTTTATTTTGTGAATCCCTCGGCTGATTTTTATAGATATACTTAATTTTACTGCTTTTGTGCTTCCTACTTTTCTTACTCCTACTTATGGTCTTTTCTTTGCACTCAAAAATTCCCTTTAAGATTTCTTGTAGGGCTGGTATAGTGGTCATGTATTTCTTTTAACTTTTGTTTCTCAGGAAACTCTTTATCTCTTCTATTCTGAAAGACAGCCTTAGCTGGATAGAATATTCCTCACTATAGGTTTTTTTCTTTCAGCACTTTGAATATATCATGCCACTCTCTTCTACCTGCAAAGTTTCTGCTGAAAAATCAGCTGATCGCATTATCGGGTTTCCTTGTATATAACGGTTTTCTCTTGCTGCTTTTAAAATCCTCTTTATCACTACATTTTTGCATTTTAATTACTATGTGTCTTGATATGGATCTACTTTTGTTGATTTTACTGGGGGTTCTCTGTGCCTTCTGGATATGGATTTCTGTCTCCTATCGAGCTTCAAAAACTTTTCAGCCATTATTTCTTCAAATAAATGTTCTGCATTTTCTTTCTCTTCTCCCGGCATCCTTATAACATGAATGTTCTTACATTTGATAGTGTTGCTGAGTTCCCTTAGCTTATTTTCACCCATCATTATTATTATTATTACTATTATTATTATCATCTCTCTCTCCTGTTCAGTTTGATTGCTTTACACTACTCTGTCTTCCAGATCACTGATCTATTCTTCTGCTTCCTCTAGTCTACTATTTATTTCCATCTAGTGTATTTTAAATTTCAGTTACTGAGGTCTTCATCTCTAATTGGTTCTTTTTTATGTTTTCTGTCTCCTCGTTGATGTCTCACTGAGGTCTTCCTTTTCTGAAGTCCAGTGAATATCTTTCTGATCATTACTTTAAATTCTCTATAGGGCATATTACTTATCTCCATTTCATTTAGCTCTCTTGCTGTGATTTTATCCCATTCTTTCATTTGGGACATATTCATCTGACTCCTCATTTTCTCTCACTCTCTGTGTCTGTTTCTATGTGTTAGGAAAGTCAGCTACATCTCCTGCTCTTAAAAGGAGTGGCCTTCTGAAGAAGTCCTATAGTGCCCTGCAGTGCAATGTCCCCTGTTCACCTTCAGGGGTGTCACCTATGTATGTTGCCTATGACCTACTACTATTGCTCAGTCATGTTTGCCTTCTGTCCAGTCATCTGCAGTGCTTCTTTTTACCTACTGTGGACAGGGTTTGGTCCCTATGTTGTTAGTGGGTCAGTTCAGGCCAACCTTGGGCTTGAGTTGAGTCAGAACAAGTGTTTGTTAGGGATGCAGTAGCACTGAATTGCAGGGTGCTTTTCCTGGGTTGTCTCCTGAGAAGCTTTCATCTGTGGGCAGCCTCTGCAGTCAGACCCAATGTCTGCCCTTAGTCCACTGCTGGAGCCGCAGCCGGACTGGTCTATAGGAGGATCTTCCCCTCTCTCCAGAGCAGGAGTCCCTTTGGAGTGGTACTGGCCCTTGTTGGGGCTGCTTGCACACTGCCAGGCTGGTGGCATTGCTTTGGATGGGCTCTAGCCAAGGCCATATTGGAGGGGGCAGGTCCATAGAATGTGGGGCCAGGGTGCCAGTAAGGTCCATGCCAGTCCGCTTTGATAGGGGACCTGTAGCCATGCCTGGGAAAACTCTTGCTGAGGCTGGCCAGGTGGGAGGGAGCAAATCCACAGAAGTGCTTGAGGGAAGGGCTTGCTGTTAATGAATTGGGTAGAGTCTTAGTGCTGAGTTGGTTCCCACAGGTGTCCATGTATCTAGGCTGGGGTCAGGGGAGGGAAGCAGTACCTGCCAGCATTTTTGTTCTTGGAGAGGTGTCTCAAAGATCCCTGCCCCTCCAGCACATGCTCTGAGATTAGTGTATAAATCTCCTTCCCGTATACGCCAGGTGTTTTTCAAACTGCTGCTTCTATGTTGTATCTCACTGTTTATTGTGCTATCTCTTCAAAGGCAAGGACTCACCCTCTGGGTTCTCCCAGAGCCCAGCCCTCTGATTTTTAAAGTTCCAGGTGTTAAGCCCCACTGATTATTAGGCCCCAGTGGTTTTCAAAGCTAAATGTTATGGGGATTCATCTTTCCTGTTTGGGTCCTGTGTGCCTGGGGTGTGATCTCCTCCTCTCCCCTCTCCATTTTCTTTTCTTTCTTTCTTTCTTTTTCTTTTTTTGTACTTTCCATCACTGCGTGTTTTGTTTATTTCATCTAGAGGATGCCAGCTGGTCCTTCCCTCCCAAGGTTACTCCTGCAGATCCATTTGGCTCCCAGCCACATTTCTGCCCTTCCCGCCCTCTTCAGTAGGGCCTCTTCTCTATATTTAGTTGTGGAGTCTGTCTGCCAGTCTTCAGGTCATTTTCTAGGCTATTTACACTGATGTGGATGTTATCAGGTTGCATCAATGGGACAAAGTGAGCTCAGGGTCCTCCTACTCTGCCATCTCCCCCAGAAGTCCCAAGAGAAAAATATTTATTTTTTTTTAAAGATTTTATTTATTTATTTGAGAGAGAGACAGTGAGAGAGAGCATGAGCGAGGAGAAGGTCAGAGGGAGAAGCAGACTCCCCATGGAGCTGGGAGCCCGATGCGGGACTCAATCCCGGGACTCTGGGATCATGACCTGAGCCGAAGGCAGTCGTCCAACCAACTGAGCCACCCAGGCGTCCTGAGAAAAATATTTATTATAAGGAAGTAGGGTACACAAATATGGAAGCTGACAATTCCCAAGATCTGCAGGGTGGGTTGGGAAAGCCGAAACCCAGGAGAGCCAATGGTATAGTTCTAGTCCAAGTCCAAAGGCCTGAGAACCAGTAGAGCTGGTGGTATAGTTCCATTCCAAAGGCCAGCAGGCTCAAGACCTGATAGCTGAAGTTTCTGTTTGCGTCCAAGGCAGGAAAAAGTTGATGTCCCACTTCAAAGTGATGTCCACTTGCAGACAAGTGGAAAGTGGCTGGGTGGCTCAGTTGGTTAAGCATCTGACTCTTGATTTCAGCTCAGATCATAATCTTAGGGTTGTCAGATTAAGCCGGTGTCTGGCTCTGTGCAGGGCACAGTGCCTACTTAAGATTCTCTCTCTTGCTCTCCTTCTGTCCCACCCCTTCAACTCTGCCCATGAGTGCATTCTCTCTCAAAAAGGGGGGGGGGCAGTCAAGTGCAAAGGGCTCCCTCTTTCTCTTCGGAGGAAGGCTTTTTGTTCTATTCAGGTCTTCAAGTTATTTGACTGAGGCCCACCCACAAAAGGAAAGGCAACCTGCTTTACTTTGATTTAAATGTTAATCTCATCCAAAACATCCTCACAGAAACATCCGGAATAATACTTGGCCAAATCCCTGGGCACCCCATGGCCCAGTCAAATAAAATTAGCCGTCACATCAATCAGTGATATTGCCAAATGTACTCCCTTTTATTCTGTACTTTCCCTGAATTCTCTCAAAGTTCAGGGGTTTAGAGGGTTAATATGTTTCTAAACAACAATTAAATTCTAAATTATTCAGAAAAACCTCATCAACAGGAATAAGTTCTCTTATTCAGAAAAATGATCAGATATTCATTTTCAAAAGTTCAGAAAAATGATCCTTTCTTTATCATATTTTGTAAGAGTTGCAAATTTCCCAATAAAAGAGTCTATGACCAAGATAAACTAAAAGAAAATGTTAAGCCTCAGTTCAAATATCAGTCTTCATTTGGCAATTTCTCTTCCAAATTCCCAGAATATCATTAATGCTACAAGGTAAAGATGTTTTATAAAAATGTAAAATGAAAAGTAAGAATACATGAATAAATTAAAACAAATGTCACAGAATCTAATTTAAATTTTCTTCAAAGTTTTTGGAATAACCTTAAAACATGTATGAAAAAATAACACACGATACTGAACATCCATCATGGATGGTTCGGAAACAGGTAAGACCAGGAGCTGCATGCAGGCTCACAGGGGGCAGCTCACAGGTTCTCCAAGGCTGTAACAGATATAATGGATTCACAATAATCTAAAGAAAAAGAAACCTATTTAAATCTAAATTATTAATTCTTTAAGTGGAAGATTTTATTTGACTCAAGAACTAGGGACATGTCTGTATGGAATGTGTCCTTCCTGGGGGCTGAGAGCTGGGGTGGCAGGAGGAAGGATGTTGACATGGAAGCAAACTTAGCAGCTGGCAGCTGGCTTGGTGACAACAGAAGAGAGCAAAGATTGTGATACTCCTTAGGGAATCCGAATGGTGTAGTTCAATGAGCTACCCTTCTCTACCTTGGGGATACTTTTGGATAAAGAGCAAGATGACTCATTAACAATCAGAACACTTGCCCTCTGGGCAGTACTGGAGAAAAATTATAAATTTTTTCTCTGCAATTCCTTTTTTCTTTTCCAGATTACACAGGAACTTGTTTGCACTTATCATTACATCATTCTTTTATTTTAGCTTACATAATAGGCTGTTGTCTGTTTCCTAATGATATAAAGGGAGGCACCTCAATGACACCAGTGAAATAAAGCAAGAATTTGGTTTTGGGCTTGAATTGTGCCCAAATATTTACCTCAATTATCCATTCCAATGAGAGACAGGAAGTGAAGTAAGCCGGATATGTGTGTCACGGGGCATAATGTTGACTCGCCTGTCCACTAAAATAATACAGTAGACATGTGAATAAACAAAAGAGCTGTCAATGTGTTAAGAAGATATCAGGCATCTGGGTGGCTCAGTCGGTTAAGCCTCTGCCTTTGGCTCAAGTCATGATCCCAGAGTCTTGGGATTGAGTCCCACATTGGGCTCTCTGCTCAGTGGGGAGCCTGCTTCCCCCCTCTCCCTCTGCCTGCCGCTCTGCCTACTTGTGCTCTCTGTCTCTCTGTCAAATAAATAAATAAAATCTTAAAAACAAAAGAAGAAGAAGATATTACAGATTCTTTTTTAGGTCTTACATACAAAAACTTTACCTTAATTAAGTTTTTACCTTGGTGAAGCTAAAATACTTCTAGGTGGGAATATTTATCTGTTGATACATAATATATAAGTTGATCAAGAAATGCAGATTACCTAGAAATACTAGAAAAGCTAGCAAAGGAGATGATATTTTATAGGTATATCAAAAACATTTATAGAAAGAAGAGGTTGTTGATTCTCTAATTGTAGTAATTA
Organism: Lutra lutra; assembly: GCF_902655055.1. NCBI lineage: Eukaryota > Metazoa > Chordata > Mammalia > Carnivora > Mustelidae > Lutra > Lutra lutra. Next base: position 94,588,986 of record NC_062285.1, read on the forward strand.
TAAATCAATTTGAATCATAAAACCCTTAAAAGTTATCAATAATTAGGATAAGGCAAGAAAAAAGACAAACTATGAAAAATGTCAGAGTTTGACTAACTTGTACTAAATATTAAAATCTCCTTTGCCCCGCACTGTTGGGCAGCATTCTCTCCCAACTACACTCATGGAATATGTCAAGCCTCACTTTTCGCCTCCATCCTACCTTCAACCTCCTGCTTACTCAGCTTCATGTCTCACAGCTACTACTGCAACCACTCCTTTGCACTCATTCTATCCTTCTTCCTCAATAGCAGTGACCACTTGATTTTGCCCAAACATGTGCCTTCTCTCTATCTTCCCCAAGCAGCTGAATGTAGTTCAAACAAACAACAACAAAAAGCCACACTCACAATGACAAAGTACATATTACATCTGTGTCCCCAAAGCTCAAATGAGCAATCAGCACTACCCAGTGACTCTCAGAGGTACCAAGAAAAGTTGTCCAGAGTAGAAAGTATCATCAGGGAAATGATGGAAGAAACACAGGGACTAGGAAGACATTTTAGAGTCTAGTTCAGAATCACCTCCCTAGCACCTACCATTCCTAGTCATATGTCCATGATTCCAGAAAAAAAAAGAAGTTATGCAATTCATACATATTTTAGTTACTAGTAGACATGATGAGCCTTTAACAGGCCCAGACCACAAAATGCTTTCCTTAGAATTTCATAACTTTGGAGGATCTCTATTCAACTTCTTCCTCTTCTTTTCTTTATTTAAGCATTAACTTCTAGGACATTCTGATCCATTCAACTCCTCTTCACACCTTATCACCTTACCATGAAGACCTTATCTGCTGGCCTGCTAAGAGTCCCACTAATTTTGAATGTAACAAGTCTCTACCTCCCCAGCACCTCTATCTCACCACCAAATAATGAAAGTGCCACAGTGAAATCCATTCATTTGGAATAAGGCATAAAAGGACTTCTGAGTACCTTTCTGGCAAACTGTAACATGAGGAGAGAATGCCTCCTGTCACTCCCTTTCACTTGGGATGGGACAACCCACCCTCTGAATACAGGTATCCAGATGACAGGAAATTAAAGTTGCACTCCTAGGAAATGAGAGGCCCTGATGTTACCGGTAAAGACAGGTGATACGTGAACCTTTGTTACTCATCATGAGACATCACTTCCCACCCAGAGGGAAATAATAGATGTGCTCAGAAGCCTTTCAGCTCAGACAACTGTTTATAACAGCAAAGAAAATGCTGTGATAGCCTCTGACCTGATATGCCATCCTGAAACACAAATGAAATATCCAAGGAAACTCTTCTTCATAAACCCAGGATGTGTCAACTGCTTAAAGCCCCATGCAAATTCCACACAAGGTCCTGAGAAAGGAGAGTGCTCCTGGCTCCTAAGTACTGACTTATCAATACATAATAACAGAAACAACCATCTGGATCACCTGAAGGCATCTGAGCTACCTTCCAGCCAGCCTCCTGAACGATTCCTTCACCCTGCTCTTTATTTCTAATTCCCAGCTGAACTCACCTTTCCCACCCACTATCCCCTCCCATCCCTGTGCTGCAGACCCCGGCTAATCAGCCCAGCACACTGGGGACCCTACAGGTACCTCATTTGTGCCCTCACTCATTTGTACTCTGGGGGCAAGACACTGAGGCAAACATCAACCAGCAAAGAACCAGAACTGAAAACACAAATCATTAATCTGAATCTGTTTAAAACCACCCAATGAAACTGGAAGCTTGATCTGGAGACACTTAAATGTTGAAAGAAATCAATTCTATAGATTTGAAGGTATTATCTTTTGCTAAGCTCTGAAATTTCCTCTTCTCCTGATCCTTATAATTTCAGGCCATCTTGAATCACTTCACTTTGTTACCATCAAGTAGCTCCAGCTAATTTCTCCACTTGCTTACCATCCGAAAGGAAAGAGAATTAGGAAAAAGCTCTGCTGCTCCCAAGAACAGAAATACAGAAAGTTATTAATATGAAACAAATCGTGTTTGTTTCAAAAGTGTTCCTTCGACTTTATCTTTTTAAAGAGGATGTAGCTGATTTATATTTCACTTAGAAACCAACTGTTTATAAGAAGAACCAACTACTGTGAAATCTCTTTGGGAAAGAATGAAGAAAACCAATTAATAAATACACAGAACAATCAGCAGTAAACACTTTTTTAATATATCCAACTTCCTGCCTCGAGAACACACCAGCAACTCCAAAACAATTTACATGATGCAAGCCTTGCCCCGGAGGGGAAGAAGGAGGAAGTGTCATTTTTTTTTTTGCCTTCCCCCCTTTAAAATCATGTTTTCCATGTTCTTAAGTCATCTTAAAGTATAAAACAATGGTGGTTATTTACATTCTAACCTTGGGAGAGAATCCCACAACATACCCATCTGATGTCTAATTTTCATCTTAGATTTCCAAATATAAGGGTACAACAGAAGCGTATAGAAAGGTATTGCAGAGACTGCATTGTCTATTCAATATCCAGTTTTATTTTTTCTTTAAAAGCAGGTCCCTATACTGTATAGGCAGCTATGTGCCTGGGCTTAAAACAAACAAATGAACAACAACAACATAATAAATAAATAAATAAACACTGTAATTTCCAGACTCCCCGGCATTTAAGAGTATCTAAAGATTTGAGCACAAGTCATTGACAGGCTTCTGGGAGAATGCTACAAAGGATCTGACTCAGCTGACAGCCCTTGTCCTTCTCCCATCTCGAATATGGGCATGATGGCTGGAACTCCAGCAGTTATTTTGTGAGGATGAGATAGAAAGCCTGGCCTGGGAAGAGTGGTGCAAAAGAAACAGCTGAGCCACTGATGACTGTATAGATATCATACAAGCCCTTGACTACCTACCTTAAGATTTATTTTGCATGAAAGAAAAATGAACCTGTGTCTTAAATGCCTAGAGAATTTCAGATTTCTATTACTAGCAGCTGAAATGAACCCTAACTGATACAAATAATTATTAGGTTGTTTGACTCCCTTTTTAAAAATGTGTCTTGCAACACAGTACATTATTTGCCACATTGATTGTACCACTAATTCATGGGCCACAGCATCAGCTGACTCCTGGGGAATGCCTACTATTCCAGCTCAGTGTCCACCATCCCCTAACCCTCCTACTCAATGAGAGTTCTGCCAAATCTCCCCAGCTCTCCACAAACCCCTATCCTCTTCCTCACACTACTCAATACTCAGCAGATCTTACTTTTTAAGATACTTCAGGAAAAAAAGTAGAAATCATCGGGAAAGGGCCATCACTGTTCCCTCTATCAAATCCTCAACCTTCCTTGCGTTTTTGTGAGTCCATACAGGTTAAAAGCTCAGGTCTGGATTCAGAAAGACCTGGCTGGAATCTCAGCTACTTGCTGAGAAACATTGGGCAGATCCCTGACCCTAGGTTTCAATTCCTTATCTAGAAAATGGAAATAATTACTGTATCTGCAACTCATGAGCTTTTGAAAGTTAATTAAATGAGATAAACATTTAACATACTTTAACACAATTCCAGGAACGTAGAAGACATGGAGAAACATTGCTAGTTCTTAATGTAATTAAGTCTACCCCAGGTATGTCACAGTCACCACAACACAAAGAGCCTGACACACAGCAGACACATAACATATTTTTGCTGAATGCGCTATTCATTAAACAAATTCCATTTAAAATCTAGTGAAAATCTCTGAAAAATAAATTGAGCCCATGTTGCAGGTAGAGATAACATACCCAGAGTTGCACCATCAGCAGACAAAGTGGATCACATTCTCTGAATTCCTTTTCTCTTCTCTGGGCAAAATACACACACATACACACAAAACACTTGCTATGAAATGAATTGGGCTGATTTGAACAGTGATCTTGTATTGGACCAACTCATTGAGAGAACATTGGGCAGCATCACAAAACAGAAGCTTAGTTCATGAGTAACCAGATAAAAATTAATACGGCAAGATAAGAAATATTTTCATTCAAAATATGAAAATAATTATGTTATTAGTGACATTGTACTTTAAAAGAAATGATGAGACTCTTGCTTTTCTAACAGATTTTGGGCAGTTGAGATTTGGGGCAGAATGGGGCAGATGAGACTCATAGGAAGAGGAAATAAGGAAATAAGCCCACAGGACTAAGAGATGAGTTCAAGAAACAATGCCAAGGGGCGCCTGGGTGGCTCAGTGGGTTAAGCCGCTGCCTTCGGCTCAGGTCATGATCTCAGGGTCCTGGGATCGAGCCCTGCATCGGGCTCTCTGCTCAGCAGAGAGCCTGCTTCCCTTCCTCTCTCTCCGCCTGTCTTTCTGCCTACTTGTGATCTCTCTCTGTCAAATAAATAAATAAAATCTTTAAAAAAAAAAAAAAAGAAACAATGGCAAAAGAATTTTTAAATATCCAAGTCAGAGATATTTTTTTTAATAGCTAAGTAAAGATCTCTGCATACACACTGGTGCTTACAAGTGAAACGGGATGCAGGCGTAATAATGAGACGGGGTTAGCGCAGATGACCAAGCAGCAAGCAAACGACCCAAACCTTTCTTGAGTCAGGCCAGCAGGGATAACCAGAACATAAAAAGTCTGTTGAAAAAGACAAAAGGAGAGGCGCCTGGGTGGCTCAGTCAGTTACGCGCCTGCCTTGGGCTCAGATCATGCTCCCAGGGTCCTGGGATGGAGTCCCTCCGGCTCCCTGCTCAGCGGGAAGTCTGCTTCTCCCTGCCCCCCTGCTCTTGTTTCCCGGCTTGCTCTCCCTCTGTCTCTCTCTCTCTCCCTCCCTCTGAAATGAATAAATAAAATCTTAAAAAAAAAAAAGACAAAAGGAAGTAAAAATACATTCTCAAGTATGAGAAGCATAGTACAATACCCCTCTTACATTATACAGAAGAGTGAATGAACGCACAGTCTGTTTTCATTTGTCTGAAGTCAGACGGCGGAAAATACGGAAAGTCAGGATTTCTAAACCCGGAAGATATCCTAGACACCATACACATTGCAGTCAAATCTGTTACAAGAAATTTTCTGAATGATAAGGAGAAATAGCGTGAAAGTATGAATTACGATAAATTAATAGGCTAAGTTTATTAGACATGTTAATATAAGAATAATGAGAAGGTGCGAATTGACAGATTCTCCTCATACATGGGAAGGAAAACAGCATTCTCAAAGTAATGGCTCCTTTCTCAATGTTAGCAAAGTCATTACCTCGCAATGTTCTTCAGAAGGAGTCACTGAGGAGTTTTTGTTGAAATTTCTCAGTGTTTTACAGTCAATGTTACCAGTTCCTCTGATAATAACTGCAGTCTTTTACATGTAATAATGTTCTCCACCACCTAAGGAGACTGTTACTTTAATTTTTTTTTTATCCTATTCCAAATGGTCCATTAGCAAAAGAAAGGTCTATTCAGGACTTGCAAGACCCCCATAGCTCGAAGCCAGCTACTGCAAAAAATCAAACATTCAAAAATAAGCCTGCTGCTCTCAATTACCCCTTAGTTCCTCCCTCGGCCAAACTAGAGCAGTTCGGCTGAGAAATCCGAGTTCCATTTCTGCCTCTACCACTGACCCAGCCCTGAAATAGCAGGTCATCACCCTGCTTGGCTGAGCTCAGGTTTTCCATCTACAAAATGGGACATCTGGATTAGATGGCCTTTCCAGTCTTTTCCAAACATGCCAGCAAACTATCCTTCACGACTTCAGACATCAGTTTGCATCCTTGGGGGGTAGGCCCTGAGGTTATTTGCTGTCAGACCCTAAGAAGGCAATTTGGTTGGGTGGAAAATCTATGCACCTGTGCTCCAAATAATCAGACTTTTGTTTGATGTGGAATACCGAGTCAAAGCACATTTCACTGAGCTACCATTTCCGTCAGAAATACAGCGCTCCATTAAAATTACAAAGCTAATATTACTACAAATCACACCACTAAAAGCAAAGAAAAAAATAAATGCAGGAAGGCACAGTTGGATATGAACTATTTAATCTAATCATAATATTTTCCCAAATCTAATTAGAAAGCTCACCATTCTTTCATTCATTATTTATTTATTGAGTATGAACTATGTGTAAGGTGTTGTGCTAAATAGTCCTGTCAAGTAGAAAGCTTCCTTCCTCATAGACATCACCCAACTTGTTCCATTGTGTCAACGTCTCAGAGCTTCTCTGGCATCCGAAGCCCTCCATTACATGCTAACACCCTCCAAGGGGGAAAGAATTAATTTCCCTCCACAGACTTCTTACCTTACAGAATCTTCCATCCCTTCAAGCATGTGACTGAGCTTCTGTTGTACATGCTCTATTATTCCACTATCCTTTCAGAAATCACTAATGATTTTGGCTCCGATAAACATTATTTCAATAAATATGTGCAGCATGTTCAGTGTGTGTCAAGCAGCATGGTAGGGGTTGGAGAGTACAGGGAGAAAAGCAGTAGGAAAGTTCCCACTCTCACAGAGCTTATCACAGAGCAGATACTGATTAAAGGCAAATAAGATCAATAAGACATGTCCCTGTGCTCTTGGCCATTCCTGTCACTGTTATTAAGTGTTATGTGACTACCTTACGGATTTCAGTTCTTGAAGCATAGTACAAACCCAGTAAATATTTTCTAAATGAAACATTTCAGTCCTGTTCTTTTTCTGATCACAAGAAGGAAAGAGGCTCCTTAGAACTTGGCTGCTACTAGTCAAGAACAAATAGAAGTTCTCACTAAAAGATCTTTAATCATTTCTATAGACTCCTACCTTACAGGAATGGTCGTCACCCAGTTTCTATCCTCCTCCTTCCTCTTCTCTAATGGAGCCACAACTTAGGTCAGGGTTTTGCCCTCTCAGGGCGGCCATTGTTCTCAAGGGACCTCAAGGGATCCCCAGATCCAAGGCTGAGTCCAGACAGCCTATATGCTCATCTCATTAGCCTTGGTATTGATGGCTCACGGGTGATCACATGACCTAAGTTAACCAATCAGACTGAAGGAAAGAATTTTCAGTCTATGGTTGGAGAACAAGCCCTTTCTTTCACCACGATTAGGGACAACCGCTATTGGTGATTGTCTTGGGACGGCGGTGGAAGCCAGCTTGAGAAAAACGGGGAAACATGGAAGAGAGCAGAGCTGAGATCCTAGAAAGATGGAGTGGGGACTACTCAACTTCTGGCTGCCGGTTATGTGTGATAATATCTCTGCTTATTGCTTATGCCAGTTTAAGCAGGGTTATCTGCTACTTAGAATTAAAAATATCCTGAAACGATCGATCTTCTGGAAGCTACTGGTTGAACCCCAAACCATGAGAGAAGAAAATATGCTTTTGAATACATGATATTTTTAAATGTAAATTCCAATCATAAGGACTGGGTCTTCTAAGACCCAGTTGGGAAGAGAAGCATCTGTGAAATCGTTGTGAAGTAAAAACAGTATTTACAACAAATAATTTATGAGATGCTTTTCCCTCTCTCCAAACTTGATATTTAATGCCCTCCAAAACTCTTAGAAATACTTTGGTTTTAAAGTTCCTTCTCTGAGTTGAAAGGAGTTCCCTTAAAAGCCGTAGGAAACAATCTACATTGGATTATTCATTCAGTCATAGAGGAAAAGAGGTTAACAATAAATAACCCAATGATGAAGAACATCTAAAAGGATAGTGGGTAACAGAATTGTTCAGTGTCTAGATTAATGCTTTCTAAACTGAAATTCATTATGAGGACAGAAAGAGAGTGACCTGTCAAAAACATGAAGTATCCTTGACATTTGATATTTTAATCTTAAAAATGCAAGGAAATTTTGTGTTTTAGTGCATAATATTATTTATATATAATTTCCCCCCGACTCTTAGTGAAATTAATAGCCCAGAAAGTTGCCAAGTGTCTATACTACGGTTTGGGGTTGACCTGACACACCACTGTGTATCTCCAGGGGTAGATGGTATGTTTACCCAAATGTAAACATACAGCTACTGACCATTCCCCTCATGTCACAGAGCAGAGAACTGAGATCAAGACAGGTTAAATAAGTTGCCCAAAGTTCTGAAGATAGTTATTGGCAGATCTAAGAACAGAATCAAACTCATTCTAATTCTCAAGACCAGTAATCTTTCCAAATGCTTCTTCTAATCCTTGTATGAAAGAACAACAATTCTAATCAAATTCATCATTTCCTGAACAAGCCTTGCTCCAGTGCCTTTGCATTTGCTATGTCTTTCTTCTAGAAGGCTCTTCAACTCTCTGTATGGATGGTTCCATCCCAGCATTCCTGTCTCAGCTCAAATGTTACCACTCGAGAGCAGAGGCTTTCCATAGCCACCCTATGTCCCACGACAAGTTAAGCTCTACCTTATCAATCTGATTTGGTTCCTTCATAGACTGTATCACAATATGAAATTATCTTATTGATATATTTGTTTCTTTGTACATTGTTTGGTTTCCTCCCTCTTGAATATAAACTCCACAGATGACCAGACCTTTTTTGTCTTGTTCATTGCTCTCACCACAAGTGGGGGTTACACATGGAAGATGTTTGAAAGATACTGTTTAACAATAAATGAATACCCTAAGCTCTCCGACCTCTCTACATTTACCCAAGCTGCCACTCTCCTAGATGCCTTTCCTCCTTCACACTTGCCTGTTCAAGTATTATCCATTCTAAGAACAACTCAAATCATACATCTTTCAGGAAGCCTCCCCTAGGTCTATTTTGTGACTTGCTTGTGAGGACACTGAGGACAGGAAACCTGTCTTATGCACATTTGTATTCCCAGATCCTAATGTAGGGTGGACCTCTGAACCCAGTCCTTGCCTTCAGTCACCTGCTCATTTGCCTTTCTCGTCTCAGTGCACTTTTTCTCCATGTTCTAGAAGACCATTGTAAGGTTATCCTACTTGTGATTGGCTATATTTCCCCTTATGTCCATTCTGTTCCTTAAATACTCCAAAGCAAATTTTAATTCTTCCATATCATTTGTTTTTTTCTCCCTTGTCATCTTTTGCTCACGTCATCCAGGCTTTCTTTCGCCTCAAAGCATTATTTCCTCTGAGCTTTATGCTCTTTCATTGAGATTCTGCCTCTTTGTAGCCAACGTAGGATACCTAAGTTATTCAAAATAGTAGACATTTCCTGTAATAAGTCATATTCAAAAGTACTCTCTTCCTCTGATCCTTCAGCTTGATTCTTCTTTCCTGTAGTCTGCACGGTTATGTCGTGGGCTATAGACCTAGGGGTCCCTCTGTTTTCAACCTAGAAGGAGGGGAAGTTCTATCCAGATACTGTATTGACCAAATAGGTAATTCAGAGAGCTCTTGGCCCTACTCGCTCTCTGCCAGGGAGCAGGTCTAATCCCAGATGTAAAACAAAGGGAAGATGGATGTGTCAGATCTATCCTGGCTCTAAGAGTCTACGCTAATTCAGAGCAGCTCTAGTGAACCTAGGTGGAATCTTCTCCCAGCTCTGTCAAATGGTAGAGCTCAGAAGCTTAGGAAAAACCACAACCACCAGCATGCACAGGGTAAAAGACTTCCTAAAATGCGAATCATTCCTTCCCCAACCCCCTCTACGCTATGTTCTATTCTGTTGTTTCCTGAATTCATTGCCTTCAAGTGGACATTGAAAGTAGAGGGAACAGAATTAAAGTCTCTTAACAGGAAAGGGAACAAAGGAAAAAGCAAGGGATCAGGAACCCTTAAATACTGCTAAATTGAAGGACCGGAGAAAGAGAGAGAAAGAAGAAGCAGTACAAGTGCTAAACAGTATGTCGCAGAGATGATTTGAGGCGAAGGGAACGTTGAAATACTGCAGAGGGGTGACCATAAACGTCAACGATTCCATCAAGAAAAAAGAATGACTGGGACGCCTGGGTGGCTCAGTTGGTTAAGCAGCTGCCTTCAGCTCAGGTCATGATCCCGGCGTCCTGGGATCGAGTCCCACATCGGGCTCCTTGCTCATCAGGGAGCCTGCTTCTCCCTCTGCCTCTGCCTGCCATTCTGTCTGCCTGTGCTCGCTCTCTCTCCCTCTCTCTCTCTCTGACAAATAAATAAATAAAATCTTTAAAAAAAAAAAAAAAGAAAAAAGAATGACTATTGCACAATTAGGAGGTTCCTGATGTCCTTGAAATTTTCAGAAGGATAACAAAAAACATCACTCTGGCAGGTGATTAAGCAATGAGTAGAATGATGAGGAAAACCAGGGCTTATTGTAGAGGAAGACTGACAGTGAAATCCAGGGGAGTAATAGGGAGTAGTCATCGATTTTAATATTTTAGGAGAGATGCTAAAATCTCCAAGCACTATTTAAATCTGTAAGTAAAAGTAATTGTCATAATTTCCTTTTTTGAATTTAGGAAGACTATCTCAGGTTTCGAGAATAATGAGTATAACCATTATGCACATCCTTTTTAAAATAAAAGGGCACAGAAGAATGAGGGGGAGAATTCAATCCCAGAAATGAGAAATCAAAGAATATTAGATAAAATACCAGTGATGAAGGCTCCATGAGTTTTCTAACACTGCCTCCCAAAATTTCTTCCTTAAATCTGCTAAATCATCATGGAATTTTCAGACTCTTTTTAATATTTTGTTAAATTGTTACATGACCCCAATATCAACTATAGGTTATATGCCAAATTCTGAAGGCTACTTATAACTAAATAAAACAGTGAATTTGTATAGTTTGATACCTAGACATTATTACATCCATTGACTATGAAGATTACTGGTAAAGAAATTATATGTATTTTTATAGATAAAGGTCATTTAATATTTCCTTTCATATCTTACACTCTGAAAACATCAAAAAGCTATTCTTCTCAACCACAACCCAGCAAGACTAAGTGAAAACATAAAGGCTCTTAGCCACAGGCAAATCTGGTAAAGGCAGTGGAAGCCAAGAACGAGGAGTATTATATATATCAGTTAAAATCTACAACCGCAAAGAGAGCCTCATAAGGATTCTATCCATCCAGGAGCAACGAAAGCAAAACCAGCACACATACACCCCATCAGTCTAACCATCTTAATTGTTTTTACTTCACTAGTCATTTGAGAATGAGACCGAATTGGAAACTCTACCACTCTAAGAATTAATTCCCACCCTGGAAATGAATCATCAGAATCATCCAGCAACTGCTTAAATACTTGGACTTTTAAAGAGATTCACTCAGAGCCACTTGCATGGCTCAGTTCTTTAAGCATCTGACTCTTGATTTTGTCTCAGGTCATGATCTCAGCGTTGTGAGATCAAGCCCCACATCAGGCTCTGCTCTGGGCATGGAGCCTGCTTAACATTCTCTCTCTCCCTCTCCACCTCCCATCTCTCTCTCCCTCCCTCCCACTCTTAAAAGAAAGGGGGGGCACCTGGGTGGCTCAGTGGGTTAAGACTCTGCTTTCTACTCAGGTCATGATCTCAGGGTCCTGGGATTGAGTCCCGCATCGGGCTCCCTGATGAGCAGAGAGCCCGCTTCCCCCTCTCTTTCTGCCTACTTGTGATCTCTCTCTCTCTCTCTCTGTGTCAAATAAATAAATAAAATCTTTAAAAAAAAAAAAAGAAAGAAAGAAAGTGAGGGAGGGAGGGAGGGAGGGAGTCACACAAACTAGTACTTATTGATGACCCCTATATACCAGGTTCTGAGACTTAAGCAAATGGGTCCCTTAGCTGGACACTGATTTGAATCTCTTAGTTAACTGAGCAGAAGAATAAAGATTACACATACTAAAGACACAACATCCAAGACATTAGCTCAAGGGGCTGAACTCAGAGGGAGAGAAAGACTCATAGATTACCTGTGTGGTTAGGGGCAGTGAGCTTAGCGAGGGGTGATTATTATTCCTATAGGCAGCAACTTTCATTTTTTATTAATAATCTTCCCTACATGTGGGATCTTTTAGCCTTTAGTCTAATTTTCCTTCTGGACACTGGACTTGTTGGCTGAACATAAGTTTCCAAAGCAAATTAGCTTTCAGTGATCTGACCTAACCTTTGTCTTAAATAGTCAATAAAAACGGAGGTGGGTACCACTTCTCCAATATAAAGGCATGACCGAGATAGTAGCTCTTCCCAGAGGAGCTTCACAAGGGTTCGGGATCATCAACATGTTAATTCCCCAGAGAAATCTACAATTAAAGATGAGATCACTGTGTGTAATTAAACTAAAAATAAATTCTGTCTTATGTTATATGGAAATGACCGCTGACATTTTCCCCCAACATAACTCTAGTCGTAGGATAGCTCAGCTCAGCTTACCATTTTGTTGATTTTAAAATTCACTTATCATATTAAACACATAATATCTGTTATTTACTTCTTCCTCCACACAGTTTCATCAGGGTATACATCTTAGTTTCTGCATATTTGGTGCATTCAACAAAAATTAATTGGGGCCCTCCTATGTACCAGCCACCATCATAGGCTCCGAGGACACCATAATGAGATGAAATGAAGAAAGTGACATCTCTGACCTCTCAAATCTCACATTTCCATGGATGGATATATCACTGGGGCAATATTTATTCATCAAAGTGAACTCCGCTTTCCTTCTTAATTCTGGAAGTATTTGAATAGTGTCAGGGGTCTATACATGTCACTGAGCAACTTCTATTCTGCACAGTATTCAACGATAGCCCAGGACTAAATCTTAGCAGATTCCCATCATATTCCTTGGGCTTGTTATTTCTCCTTACAGCACTTTACTCCTTTGCAGATCTTCTTGCCTTCAACAGCCATTTCATTCAACAGTCTTTCTCCCTTCTTGACCCCACCACCCTTCCCCCAGCAGCATTACTCCCTGTCCCAAAGAGAACGAATATGTCCTGGTTGAGCTTGCCTTCTCATGGAACAGCACCTTGTTCGGAAAGGTGCTTTCTTGCCCTTGGGCTAAAAGATGTCCAAGATCCACTTACTGCAGCATACGATGTGATCACTTGTCACCTTTCCAGGTCACTTCTCACAGCTCAGTCTCTAGTTCACAGCATTGTTTCTGAGTCTCCACTGTAGTTCCATCTCCCCTCCAAGGCCTTTGCTCACCTAACATCGGCCACACTCCGGCAGGCAGAGCACTTACTCATCCTTTCATACTTAGTTCAGGCACTACCTCCTCCAGGAAACTTTCTCTGACCTTTGCATGTCTGCTCCCTGGAGGCCTTTCAGCTCTCCTCTTCTCTACTTGCACGCTACAGAAGAAAGAACTCCACTCACTCAATGTACACCGTATCATAATCATCCGGCAGGAGACTTGAAAGGGGCAACAGGGATCTGGTCATGTTTGGGGACCGGTGCCTCACACGGTGCCCTGCACATGACAGATACCAAAAACAAAACAAAACAAAACAAAAAAAACGGTGTTCACCAAGTGAACCTTCGATACCTTTTTATAGTAAAAATAGCAAGTGACAAATTACCAAGCTCCCCCTACACCAAGGAATGTTTCTTCACTCCATCTAATGTTTTTCTTCTTTTTATAATTTGCAATAAAGTTTTACTGTCGGTGTAGAAGAAGCAGGGAAAACAGTTCAGTAGCTTTCAGTGAGTAAAATTTATAATGTTTTTCTTCTTTTTCAATACAAACCGCCTGTTTATGTAGCTTTTTGTTCTAACTAGATATTAAACACTAGTTGAACGCTTGTTTAAACTTGAAAAATCCTACAGGGATCATGGAAGTTGATAGAGGAAACACGGTAAGCAACTGAACAAATATTTGTTATGAGATTCACTCTCTGCCCAGGAGACACCAGAAAGAACTTCATTAGCAAAGACTTCCTTCACCTATGAGGTAATGAAAGGGGAATTGCCAACACCCTCAAGCCAAGGAGTAGGTGACATCAACTTTATCCTGAGCAATTTAAATCCATCTACAACGCCCTGTTCTCCAGAGGAGGCCCAGACAAAAGAGATGAGATAAACACATTTTCATTTACCATGACTTTATGCCCCTCTAACAAAGAGATGAACTTTAGCTTTGATTGTGGATATCCCCCTCAGAGTCAGGATGTTTCTCCCATCAGTTACTGCTTCCTTCTTATCTCTGAGCCGGCTACAGCGTGGAAAGATGCAGAGGCCAAATTATTTTTGTATTTCTGTCTGTTGTATTATAAAGAATGTGTCTGGTCTCTGTCCCAGGTCCTGGCAGCTGAGTTTCTAAATTCGGAATTGAGAGACAGGAATGTCTTTGTTATTCACAGTAGGTCCTCCGACCACATCAGAGTTTATGTTAATGAAGCAGCTCCAGAGGGCCCCAGGCCCACTGCAGGAGAGGGGCCAGTGGTGCTAGAAAGACCAACCAAGTGATGAGAGGGTTGGGACTTGGAGCCAAGGCTCTGAGGAGCTTCCTGACCACATTGATGTGTCTGGAGGGCAAGGTGTCCTGATTCCAAAGGGAGAGCACATGAAAGTTCTGAGTCCAAGACCCTTCCAGACCTTGCCCTGTATGTATTTTCATTTGGCTAGTTCTGATTTGTATCCTTTATAACAAAAATGTAACTGTAGGCATAATGCCTTCCTGTTTTCTGTGGGCTATTCTAATGAATTATCGAATCTGAGGTGATTGAAGATACCCTGAATTTATCGCCAGTTGGACGGAAGTGCCAGTGGCCTGGGGACCCCCAAGTTTGTAGCTGGTCTCAGAAGCAAGGGCAGCCTTGTGAATTTGGCCCTTAAGCTGGGGAATCTCCTTGGGATGGTCAGCATCACGACTGTATTGCAATATCAAACTGTTCTGCTATGGAGACCACATGACCGCCATGTTGATTCAGCAGGAATGACCAAATGCCAGGCCTGGTATTCAGGGGACCTGGGTCCAGAATCAAACTTGCTATTTAACAGCCCTGTGATCTTGAGCAAGCCACAGAACTGATCTGACTGTCAATGCTCCCGTCAGTAAATGAGAGAGGTTGGACTCAGTAGCTTCTGTCATTTCCCATCTCTATGCTGCTCCCAGTAGGCCTCAATCTGCAGAAGCCAATGATCACTTTTTCCTCTGAATGATCTTCATCTATAGGCTCCTCTTAGCAACAATGGCTTACAGATGGGTTTAAGGCCTTTGTATTTGCTGTTCCCTCTACCCGAACACCCCATTCCCAGATACCTGCATGTCTTACTGCAAACTTTCTCCAACGTTTTCCTGCACAGACGTTGTGTTTCTGCTCACCCTCACTGGCCACGCGATCTTTAATTTCAACACCCATCCATGACGCTCCGCCACTCCCTTCTCTGCTTTATCTTACTGCATGACATCATTAGCTAATGTATTATATAGGACAATGGCTTTTTTTTTCCTTCTCAAATCACTCCAGCTTTTATTGCATCTTTAAAACATCACAAATAAATCTGAAAAATCATCAGGCATCTTCCTGTTTCTGTAGCTGGACAACTTAGATCTTACTCGTCAGCCTGTTGAATTGTTCCTTTTTCAGTAACACAGATACCATCCCCAAATTTTCTGATATCCTTGTTTTTAACTGTTGTGGCTTGCTGAATCAAAGCAGCTGAGTTTGATAGATTTCCTTCAAGAATTAACTTATCTTTCTGGGCCTGAGATATTGAACAAGCAACATCTGGCCTCATCCAAACCCTGTGGACGTATTTTTGTGTTTTTCTCCCAAGAAATTTCAGATTTCAACAAGAGAACCATTCTGAATAACAACGCTGCTGGGGAAGTGCACACACGCAGACGTCATCTTGTAACAGATGCCCAGTGTAACACCCTTGATGGTGTTCTACAGGTGACTGTAAGTGCAAACAGTAGTCAGTTCTTTTCTGTTTCCCCACATTTGTCACCTCAGAGCCTCTTCTCTTTCTTTCCAAGGAGACTGAGTTCTACATTGATATGACAGAAGTCCATCTGCAGAGTTCTTCTGGGGCCCTTCACAGTAATGGTGCATCCCTTCTGAGTGATGTCGACATTTTGGGGAATGTCAAGCAACTGATTGCTGAGAATGGTTTTCATTTTTGCAGCAGATGTGACAAAGAGAGGACAAAGCCTTATTTTTCATCTATTTCATCAGTAGAAGGGAAGCTCCATGAGGACAAGGACCTCTACTATTTGTCCACAGCTTTAAACTGAATATCTAGAAAAGTGCATGACAAACAAATGACTTGCAAGTGAATATTAATAAATATTTCACAAATGAATCAAGCATCAGCTTTATTGAGATCAGGTAGGCACAGCAGTTTAATTATGCAATCCATATGCTCATACCTGAAATAACTGAAATTACTTCCCCACAGTTTGGAATGACTAGGAGCAAGGGTATGGTGATAGGTAATAACAGAATGCTAGGAACTGTGGCCAGAGAGAGGAGCTTTGGAGGTTAAGAGATTTGGGGGATGATAAGGATCAAAGAATGGAAATGATGATGAGTGAAGTGGAAGTGACATAAGACACTGAGAGAGAGAGTAAGATCATAGATATTAGAATCTACAAAGGTGACAATAGGGAAAGAAATGGGGAAATGATACAGCAACTGATGCTACGACAACTCTGAAAAGTAAGAAATTATCTTCTTGGTCCCAGAAAAGGTTATAGGAAACAGATGGTATAAAACAAAGGCTCTGAAATATTGAGAAATTTCAAGGGAACAATAGTTTAAACTGCACGATACAGTAGCTACTAGACACAAGAAGCTAGTAAGCACTTGAAATGTGGCTTGTCTGAATTGAGAGGTGCTGTATAAGTGTAAAATGAATGCCAGACTTGAAAGACTTCTTGTGAACAAGAAAAGTAACACATATCATTAAAAATGTTTATGTTGGGGGTGGCCTGTGTAGCTCAGTGACTTAAACATCCAACTCTTGATTTCAGCTCAGATTGTGATCCCAGGGTCCTTGGATCGAGTCCCACATGAAGCTCTGCATTGGGATTCTCTCTCTCCCTGTCCCTCTCCCCCACCCCCTACTTGTGTGCACAAGCACCTCTTTGTCAGACACACATGCTTTCTCTCTCTCCAGGGGAAAAATGTTTACTTAGCTACATGTTAAAATGGTAACTTTTGGATGTATTAGACTAAATAAAATGTATAATTAAAATTAATTTCACCTATTTCTTTTTACTTTTTTTAATGTGGCCAACAGAACTTTAAATTACATACGAAGGCTAGTGTTATAGTTCTACAGGTAGCGCTGGTCTAGAAGTGTCCAAGGGGTGTATGAAGAAGTCTGCAGGCTTGATATCAGCCTCTATGAATCTGGAGAAATGAAAGAAGGCATGACCCCCAGTAGAGAAGTTTGCTAAAGTGTTGTCTTCAAAGGAAGGCAAAGTTTTAACCTCAGGGAAGAAATATTTATTTATTTATTTATTATTTATTTGAGAAAGAGAGAGAGAGAGGACTGAGCTGGGAGAAGGAGAGAGAGAATCCAGACTCCTAGATAATTTGGAGCCTGGCACAGGGCTAGATCCCAAAACCCTGAGATCACGACCTGAGCCAAAACCAAGAGTGGGCTGATCAATCAACTGAGCCACCCAGGTGCCCCATCTCAGGGAGGATATATAATGATTATTTGAAAGAAAGGACATGCTAACAGTGGCCATAATCATATTGCAATATATAAATGTATCAAATCGACACGTGGTACACCTTGAACTTCACAGTGTTCTATGTCAATTATAGCCCAATTTTTTAAAAAAGAAGAAAAAAAGGTATAGTTCATGTGTCAGATGCAGACTGGCATATCTCAGTCACAGGAGAGGTAGAGACTTTGAACTTCACCTATTCCGTGCTGGTTCCAAAGCCAAGAGCACTTCCTTTAGTCAAGACCAACTTCCCTTTGGGAGATGGAGTGGATGAATTAGTCATCCAATAATAATGCAGTCAATCAACAAACATTTATTAAAGACTTAATACATCTTGGGCTCTAGAGATCTAAAAAATGAATAAGTTCCTGGCTTCAAATTGTTCTTAGGCCAGTAGGAGAGACAGGTATGTAAAAATCGATAAATTCCAATACGTTTCCTGGCAAATAGAGTAATTGAGTATAAACTAGGCCTTAAGGTCAGAGCCAGGAATGAGATGTACACTGTTTACATCTTGTGTGGCTATTTCAACTAGGGCAAAGAATGTAGAAATAGCCCATTCAGCACAATTCTAACTCTAGCTACAAAAGGGTCATGTCTTCTTTCACTTAAAAACATTAAAGCTTTTGTCTGGGGAAAAAAGTAAGACTTTTGCAGATATAAAGGAAAATAACATAGTTTACAAATGTATTTCACTCTCTCCATTTAAAGTATAACCATAAAAACTTCAAAAGTTTAATGTATAATACAAAAGGTTTAAAAAGACCCAGGTGCCTGGGTGGCTCAGTCAGTTGGGCATCTGCCCTCGGCTCAGGTCATGATCTTGGGGTCTTGGAGTCGAGCCCCTCGTTGGGCTCGTTGCTCGGCCGGGAGCCTGCTTCTCCCTCTCCTTCTGCCCCTCCCCCTGCTGTGTGCTCTCCCTCTTTCTTTCAAATAAACAAAATCTTAAAAAAAAAAAAAAAACTTTAAAAATACCAGCTTATATTCTGCAATATTATTTTCAGATGTCTTTATATAAAACAAAATGTGCATACAACTGCTACCTGCTTTTACTATCTTAAGATGCCAGATGGTTACAAAAGAGTAATATTCCTTCTATTTTCTTGATTTCCTTCAAAAATTATAAAACAGTTTGGTATAGTTTCCAAAAGGTATATACAAAAAGGTATAATAAGAAACACCAAAATCTCATTCGTAGAAACAAATCAGCCCATGTATACCTTTTTGGTTCTTCTCATTTTCTCAAAGTCACCACAGGAAAGGTGAAGATAATTGCTGGTAACAACCTCTGTGTGTGTGTGTGTGTGTGTGTGTGTGTGTGTGGTTGGACAGGGGTGTTGCCCATTCATGTTTGGTGCAAGAACCCAACATCTCTGGAACTTATCCTGGTTAGAACAGACCCATGGCAGAAGGAGAGGCACTGGGCATTAGAATCAGAGAAATTTAGATCCAAATCTCATCACCATGGCTTATCAAATTTAAAATCTTGGGATTTTATTGGATTGGGATTAACTGGGATGTTAATCACCTTCTCAGAACTTCAATTTTATCACCAAAATAATGGAAGCAATGTGCTATGTACCCCCAACACTGTGAAAATAGTATGAACATTCTGGTACATGGTAGGTGCATAATAAGTGTTAGTTCTCAGATCCTTTTCTTTCCCTCCTGGTTGTGGCCACGTACTCCTAAAAGAAGGGCAAAATTACAACAATTGGAGCAGTAAGCTTTGTTCTCTTAGAGGTGCCAGTGCCTCAGTGAAGGCAGCCAACCATGTCCTGTATATTAAAATGGAAGAACTTGTTTTCAGAATAAAAATGTCATTAATTTCTGATAAAAACTAACTGCTTCTAGCAAAATTAATCCAAGCTAATTGAATAGTCCTTGAAAAGCAGGTAAATCATCATGGCCATCACAGACGATTGATTCGGTTTCTACAAAGTTAAAAAGCAAATTATAGAAAGTTGTGATGAGAATCTGCTCCTTATCAACATGAAAAAAGGCTCATAAATGTCACCTACTAAATTCCGACAATCTAAAATCCAAAAGAAGAAAAATGTCTTAAAATAACCCTAGGAGGCTGTGTTTTTATCAGGAACATAACTTGCCTTAAATCTGCTATGGAAAGAAGACACAAATTTATTTTTATTTAGTAACACTTTCTGTTTTTTATATCAAAGTCTCCTTTTTTATTTGAATAAGTACAATCCCCACCAAAAAAATTTCTAAGGAAGACAGAATCATGCATTTGATTAAAGCACAATGCTGAGTACAATCTTCAGTGAATAGAGCCCTCAATGAATGCGTAGCAAATGACAAAAAAAAAAAAAGCAGTAAAAGCAATCACCCCTTTAGAACATGTTACAACAAGATGGTACATGAATTCCTAATTTTTTTTTTTTTTTAAACCCATTCAGGACAGGTAGAGCCAGTTTTCTGGATGAGGAGACTCAGAGAGGATGACTTGCCCAAAGTCATACTTTCTAAGTGGACTAAAAACCAAATCAGCTGATTCATCTGCCCACCTTTAAAATCTTAGTGTTGAAACACCCCATGGAGGTTATTTGGTCTCAGTCTCTCTGGTGACACAAAAATCCTATCAATAACATTCTTGACACATGGTTATTTGGCCTCAGCTAACAGTTCCAATGACTCATTCCTTTTATAAGGTCACCATTGCCACTTCTGAAATGTCTTCTTTACAAAGAATCTAAATCTTCTCCCTAGTTATTTTTATTCCCAGGTCCTGAGCTACCACCATAACTTTCATTAAAAAGCTGGTCCCCAAAAACTCTTTGGATTTCAAAGCTAAATATACCTTCCACCCATATGGTTTTACCATGAAGTACTGCTACGGGCATCATCAAGGTACCATGTCTGAAAACCCTTGTTCATTTCTATCTTCCCATCTCTTCCCACCTTTTGATTTTCATTTCATCCCTGAGGTGTTTAAGACAGAATAAAAAATAGGCTGATAAATAAAAGAATGTACAATTAAATGAAACCCGACCACATAACCATGACTTTCCTCAGTTGTTGATCTTTCTGAAATATCTGGCACTCTTCAGTAGAGAACTATTTATCTAGAGACTCTAGATCTGTAAGGATCAATAGAGTCATCAAATCTCTTCATCTTCTAGATTAAAAGACAGAATTCATTCAACCACCTATACAACAAGCATTTAATGAGCACCAACTACTCACCATACTCAATACTAGACTCTATGGCAAGTTCTACTAACACAAGAATCGATAATACAGAGTTTCTACGCTGAGAAGGGGTATCATATTATTATAACCAAATAACTTTCATTGAGCCTTTACTCTGTGTCAAGCACAGTTCTAAATGGATTAATTCACTTAATCTTCACAATAACCACAGCTAGATGTTATTGTGATAATTATCTTCTGATGAGGAAACCTAGTCCTAGAGTGGTTGGCGGGGGTGGAATTTATCCAAGATCTCCTAGCCAATAGAACTGCCACCAGAGCCTCAGGGAAGAATTTCAAAGTAAGTAGTTCCTTTCTTTCTCCAGGCTGCTGCTGCTGCTACTGCTGCTGCTTCTTTTTTTTTTTTTTTTAACTTTTCTTTCAGCTTTTCTACTACTTCCAGGCTACCCCAATGTCTTTATTAATGCTAAGTAATGTGAGGTTTTCTTCAGTTACAAATTTATATTAGTATGTAGATAATTACCAGCCATAACACTACTACTTTTGCTCTTCCTGCTTTCTTTGGCCCAATTCTTCTCCCCGTACACAAATGACCAAGGTCAGCAAAAAGGCACTCCAACTTGGACTTGGCACTTGAACTGAATAGTGACTTTTTTTTTTAATTTTACTTATTTATTTGTCAGAGAGAGAGCACAAGCAGGGGGAATGGCAGGCAGAGAGAGAAGCTGGTCTCCCACTGAGCAGGGAGCCCAATGTGGGACTCGATCCCAGAACCCTGGGATCATGACCTGAGCTGAAGGCAGATGCTTAACTGACTGAGCCACCCAGGCATCCCCAACTTAAACATAGTCTGGGGAAGAGGGGAATATATTATTTCAGAGTACCTGTTATTAACCGCGCCTGACATCTTAAGTTTGATGCAATCCCTGGTAAAAAAGGCAAATCAGCAGAATAAGCAGTGTGTGCTGGGACACCGAAAACTTCTATAGATGGTGCTTCATGAACATGCAGGTTTGTAAAGAGCGGCACAAATGTGAAACTTCAAAGATTAATCTGTTGATAATTTTGTCCTCTAATCTTACCCTGAATCTTTCCATCTTCCTTGTTGTCGCATCTAAAATGAACTAATCCTGGATTTCCCTGCTTAACACCCCATCCGAAGGTCATCTAAGGGTTAAGCTGGAGGTGGGTAGGGCAGGGTAGAGAGGGCACAGCATATACAAAGTCCCTAAGATGGGGATTCCCGGAACAAGTGCCAGGCTGGGAAGGAAAGGGAGGGAACATGGTCAAGGAAGAACTTTCTGACGAGAGGACCTTGAAGTGACATGAGGAACCACAGTACATATAAACACATATCTGATATTCATAAATTGATTTCCTCTATTAAGTGTTATAGGCATTGGAAACGTCTTTACTAAAATGGTGGCATTACAAATATTTGGAGTTTAATGTTATCCATATTCCCCTTTTCTGTGAAATTGCTTTAGTTCATCACAAATGCAAAAGAAAGGCCATATGCATGTCTCTCTCTTTTTTTTTAAAGATTTTATTTATTTATTTGACAGAGAGAGAGAGATCACAAGCAGGCAGAGAGGCAGGCAGAGAGAGATGGGAAAGCAGGCTCCCCACTGAGCAGAGAGCCGGATTTGGGGCTCGATCCCAGGACCCTGGGACCATGACCTGAGCTGAAAGCAGAGGCTTTACCCACTGAGCCACCCAGGCGCCCCTGTCTCTGACTTTTTAAAAGGGAAGCAGCATTTCAGCAAGTACATTTACAAATCGTTGTGTTTGCAAATTTTCATTTGATGGATATCATAATCATCTTTTTAATTTTTGAGCCACAGTACATTTTACAAGGTGTTCTGGTTTGTGTGTTTTGGTTTTTTTTTTTTTTTTTTTTCATTTAAAAGGATCTTCGGGGCGCCTGGGTGGCTCAGTGGGTTAAAGCCTCTGCCTTCAGGCTCTCTGTTCAGCAGGGTGCCTGCTTCCTCCTCTCTCTGCTTGCCTCTCTGCCTATTTGTGATCTCTGTCCAAAAAAAAAAAAAAAAAAAAAAAAAAATCTAAAAAAAAAAAAAGGAAGAAAAATAAAAGGATCTTCACCGGACCCTAAAAATGTCATGTAACTAAAAATCTACTGAAACAGTGGGAGAATCTAATTCAATATATACATTCTTAAAGTTTCCTTTGTCTCCATTTGAAGCAAGCTAACTGGGTCCTACCTAACATTCTCATAGGTTAAGCATTTGTTAAGGTTCACCTTGACCCAGATAACCTGAAAGAAAAAACTAATACGGCTGAAATCTACCATCTTCAGTCTTTCTGTAATGCCCTGAGATGATTAATAATTCCAACTCCCCAGGCTTTCGGGGGTTAATGTGATGTTCCCACGGATTGTCCCACTTCGAGCTTCAGTGCCAAAGGTGATCAGATGTCCTTCTTGGCACTGTGGACAGAAAGGCTGTAGAGAAGCTACTGTGCTTGGAAGAGTACTCCCTCCTTAGCCCAGGCAACTCATTCACCCCTCAGGCTTTTGATCTGTTAGATAAGGAGGTTAGACTCTATAATCTCCAAGGCCCTTAAATGCTAGGCGTCTGTGAATTGTGAAAAGACTTGGTTTTCCCATTTATAGAGTTTTAGCATGACAGAGAGCCTTACCCCAGGCAACTACAAAAAGTCTATCTTTCCCGTGTAAAAGGCTATGTCCTTTTAAGAAAATGTGACATACAGCTAGAAATTCGCATCCAAATTCGCAACCGATCCATTTTATTGAGACTGTCATACAATTTCAATGGGGCACTCCCCTGCACAGGGGCCGGCACATCTACTCTGAGCGTTGAACAGGAAGGAGCGTTGAACAGGAAGGAGGGGCGAGGAAGGGCACAGTTAGAGAACTCCAGGATGTGCAAGAAAATCCTGTGAACTCAGGAGCTAATGGGAGGGTGGGGGGAATGACGGGAGAGTGACTCTGAGGGTCACAAAGGGAAAGGTAACTGTTTTCTCCTAGACAGCAGGGCCCAGATGTCCCTCAAAAGGCTGCCACCGAGACATTCTGTCCTCATGCCTTGTCAACAGTTTTAAAATCAAATTATACGAGAGGTTTTTACTACAGAATTGCCATTCTCTTTCATGGGATAAGAAGATTGACTATAGAAACACTCATCCAACTGATACAATAGAAATGGAGCCCAAATGTCATGATACCCTTTAAAATCCAAACATAATGGGTATTAAAGGAGGGCACGTGTTGTGATGAGCACTAGGGGTTATGCACGACCAATGAATTGTTGAACACTGCATCAAAAACTAATGATACACTACATGCTGGCTAACTGAACTAATAATAATTTTAAAAAATCTGAAAATGTTTGGCTCAAACATCCATGAGATTAATTCACCAGATTAATGGGTTAATTAACCAATTATTTCTGATTGTTCTAGGAATGAATCCCATATCTTCCTCTGTATTTCAGCAAGCTTTGGAGACTTGTGTGCTCCGGCTCTGATTTTCTACTTCAGCTGAATTCTCATCCACCCCCCCATACCCTCTGCCATTTCTTTTCCCCGACCTCTCCAAAGAGCCAGATGTGGAACTCCCTGGGGTCCCACCCTTCTTCCTACTATAGAATTATTTAGAATTCTTGCACTTAGCAGAGCATTTCAACAAACATGGTGGGTCCCGGGCAGGTGTTACTGCACAGAACTGTCCAGTCAACAATTTAACCTTTTGCTAAAAAAAAAAAACCTTTGACTCTCTTCCCCATAAAAATTTCATGGGGCCCTTCTATCTAGGTCCCTCATTTTTGCTTACTCTTCTCTACCCCTCTACTTCCCACAATATCCAATAAAATTCTACATAACCTCCCTTTATTATTTAGAGCAATGCAATCCTCTCCACTCCCATCTTAGAAATTTAATTTCAGGCCTACCTTTGGATAATCCAAACCAGAAGAGAGCCTGAGATTGCCGCCTCTCCGTGAAAATGATTGGCAGTTCATAGGTAGTTGTTATGGTTTTAAACAATAACATTTTCCACTATAAAGGGTGGATATCAATTCTAAACAAGACTTAGTCAAAGAATATTATCAATATTATCAAAGAATATATTTCACTTCTGAAACTTAATCAAGACTTTTATCTACTTAAATATAGTTATTCTCAATTTTCAGCACGCATTGGAATCAGCTGGAGGGCTTGGTACACCACAGATTGCTGGGCCTCATCTCCAAGGTCTTAGGTTTCAGCAGGTTTGGAACTTCGGCATGTTCCAGGTGTGACTAATACACTGTCCCTTTAAGCACCACTGCTTTACCTAAAGTTCTCATCCCCTCCACCCGAGGAGGGCAGGAAGAGCATAATAGCTAGAGCTTGCTGCTGAAGGTGTAGGGAGCCAATACGCTCACCTGTCCCCTTTCAGCCCACATACGGTGATGAATCATCCTGTTCCCACGGATTCTATTTCCTTTAAGATCTGCTGTTCGAGGGCTGGTGTGGTCTGCATATTAATCATCGCTCCCAGACCCCTGTCATCACAGTAGCGAGAAGGATATGCTCAGGCTTTACGTTACAAATGTGGAAGTGTTTAAAAGATGATGCTCATTTTCCATCACCATAGTTTCCCCTTAATCATGGTGATTGTTGCTGATTACTCTTGAATGCTGGCGGCGGAGAATATGTAAAGAGTGAGAAGTTTCAAGGAGATGAAAACAGTTGACATGGTACGCAATGCTTCATGTGTTTAGCTTCTAGAAGCGGCAATAATTTCCGCACTCTTCTGAGCAGGTGACAGATGGGTGACTTCTGGCGTCAAAAGGACTGAGCTCTGATTTGATGGCTGCTCCCACGACATCACTGACAAAGCATTATGAACAAGCGCTGTAACCACAATTTGAGCCACGGTTCAGCATCACTATTCAGCGTCTTCTCACCAGAGAGATTTCTCCTGAGCTAGGCTACGTCTGCAGGATTCTTGAAATTTGCCAGCCTAATCAATAACCAAGCATAAGACATAAAGCCACACAGTGGTCTGCTCTGTAGGCAACATTTGCAGCTGAAATTAAAGAACCCCCTTCACGCTTCACTGTAGTAAGGGGAGTTGCTCCTATGGCCGTATTCTTGTCTCCTTGGTCACCTATTTAGTCCTTTGCAGAGTGATCTTGAAGGACGCAGGACCTCATTGTTTATAAAAGAATGACCAACAAAACCCCTTTGTAAAGTAAGTTGACTTCCAAACGTCAGATCACATCAAGATATACAAACCACTCTCACTACAGCAAAGAAAGCTTAAAGCTGAAAATCTGGTGATGTGTTTATTCCCCAAGTTGGGTTTAAAGGTTTACATTAAAAAACTGACTTACAAAATTGATGTTTCTATACATCAGAAATATTTTAATACTTTAAATTGTCATAGTAGATCCTTGTGGGAGAGGGCAGACTTTAAGATTTGCCCTTAGATAGTATTTAGTCAGTTTCTCAGACACTGAGCCTGTTATATAACCATTTGTTCTTTGTCCTCTTCATTCTTCTCTACTTCACTCAGCTGAATGATCTGGGGCATGACTATGTAAAGAACTCTTGACATTCATGACATTCATTGATTTATTAGTCAACCATCAAACTTTACTGAGCAGATCCTATCTTAAGGACAGTGTCACACAAAGGATACCCAAGACAAATAAGTGATGGTACCTGTCCTAACGAAGCCCATAGTCTAGGGTGGCGGTGGGGGGAGAAATAGATATGTCCTTAGATGAACTACTATCAAATTGGGTGTGGTGGGGGAGCCTGGGTGGCTCAGTGGGTTGAGCCTCTGCCTTCAGCTCAGGTCATGATCTCAGGGTCCTGGGATGGAGCCCTGCATCAGGCTCTCTGCTCAGCAGGGAGCCTGCTTCCCCCTCTCTCTCTGCCTGCCTCTCTGCCTACTTGTGATCTCTGTCTGTCAAATAAATAAATAAAATCTTAAAAAAAAAAATCGGGTGTGGAAACAGATGAGTAAGTACAGCACACTGGGAACAGCAGGTAAGAAGAGACTAACTTCTTAGAGATGTGAAGAAGGCTTCAGATGGAGGCTTTGTATGAGCTGGGTTTCAGAGAATACAGTCATAAATGAAAGAAGACAAAGGGAGAGAAAGGAAAGATATCCATACAGGTTCTATCTATTCTTCAATTTGCATCAAGAACAAAGTCTTAAATTCCTACAATATAAAGCTGGAATTGTAGAATTTTATTTTGTGTCTCCTTTCACTTCCATCTATAGCCAATGTCAGGGGAATCTTTCTTATAAATTACTAAAGATATGTTACAACTAAAAGCATAAACTAGAAGCACATAGCTGACCTGAAAGGGAGAGGGAATTCAGAAAAGAAGCAGAAGAACTTTTCCTCCAATTCAGCATTATTTCCTACTTTTTCAACTAAATAATCTGATTAATCTAGTTTAACCGAAAACCAAGTGCTTACATTTAGTTAAAAATGTTTTATAATGGGGACTTTGGCTCGCTAACAAAATGATGTAAGACACCACTATGGGCACCCTATACTATAATTTTAAATTATTATTTTAAAAGCTGTTAGGAAAAGAAGTATGTATATTAACCTAGTTGTATCTGGTTCCTAGAGGAAAAGTCCTGAGACTTTTCTATAAAAGGAACTAAATCACAAAACAAACAAACAAACAAAAAAAAACAAGTAGAAACATAATTCTGATTGGGGAAAGAGTCATAAACCATTTTCTACCAGTTTAACTCTGAGCATCAAGACTAATAAGTTAAATGAAAGGTCTGTTTACAATTAACTAATAGTCTACATGACATGAATGCAAATCTTGGCTACGATGGGACTTAGCATGCACAATGGCTAATGGTCACAGCAACCTGATAAAGAATAAAAGATGAATGGAACATATATCTTTATCTTTTAAAAACTCTTCTAAAAGAATGTTTGTTTTACTGAAGTTGAGCTGTCTTAATGACAAATTGTGTATCTTATTCTAAAAAGTGGATATGAAAGGACATTAGCACTAACCATCCTTACTTCTCTATCAACCAGGTGTTTTAAGCACCCCTCTAAAGTTGGCTCTACAAACCTGAGGTCATGAACTAATCACAGATGTAAGAATTCTACTTCCTTTACACTTTCCTTTTTATGTGTTTGTCTTTCCCATCTAAAACTTCATCAAGAGGCACCTGGGTGGCTCAGTTGGTTAAGTGTCTGCCTTCAGCTCAGGTCATGATCCCAAGGTCCTGGGATCAGCCCATGGGGGGGGGGGGGGATGGGCAGTGGGGGAATGGAGGACACAGGACACTCCCTGCTCAGCCGGGAGCCGGCTTCTCCCTCTTCCTCTGCCCATCTCCCCACCCCCACTCCCAGCTTGTGCTCAGGCAATGCTCTCTCTAGCTCTCTCTCTCTCTCTGAAATGAATAAATAAAATCTTAAAAAAAAAAACTTTTCATCAAAATATTATCAAAACCTTCCTGGCCCTTCTGATTTCTGAACTCAAAACCAAATTTAATGTCAATATTGTACTACATGTTTTTAGATACAAAAATAAAGGGAATTCCAAAACAGCTAATAGTTCTCAAAAGTAGTATTTCAAAGTGCTAGATGGAAAACAATTTTGGTATATTAACTCTCCTGTATTTTAAGTGAGATTGTGTCCTCAAACCTCAAACAGTATTTTCCTTTCTTCAGCCAAAATAATTTTCTTGAATTAGGGGCGCCTGGCTGGCTCAGTTAGTAGAGCATGCAACTCTTGATCTAGGGATTGTAAATTCAAACCCCACACTGGATGTATAGATTACTTAAAAACAAGATTTTAAAAGTCTAAAAAAGAAAATGCATATCTAATCTTAATCAATTCACTATTCAATTTTAATATTTATAGCCATTAAAAGGCCACAGCTTTAAAAATAAAATAGTCTCTAAAAATATTTTCCCACTGTGAAATCAATTAAGTTCCAACTAATATTGATAAATAAATAAGATAGGGTAGCATAAAATAGAAAAGAACAGAAGAGGGGCGCCTGGGTGGCTCAGTGGGTTAAGCCGCTGCCTTCGGCTCAGGTCATGATCCCAGGTCCTGGGTTCGAGCCCCACATTGGGCTTTCTGCTCAGCGGGGAGCCTGCTTCCTCCTCTCTCTCTGCCTGCCTCTCTGCTTACTTGTGATTTCTCTCTGTCAAATAAATAAATAAAATCTTTAAAAAAAAAAAAAAGAACAAAAGAAAAATTAATAGACTATACTACTGGTAGCAGTAGAAAATATTGATTTCTGAAGTTTTATTTCAGTTTCGTGTGTGTGCATGTGTATCTATACTAGATCATGAGGTAAACTGAGTCATGGCCAAAAATTTTGGAAAAACACTGTTCTAAAATATGCTGCAAATTTTATCACATTTATTAAGAAAAAGCATTGCATGTTGATGACTAGACAGTCATTCTTTTTTTTTAAGATTTTATTTATTTATTTGACAGAGACAGACACAGCGAGAGAGGGAACACAAGGAGGGGTAGTGGGAGAGAGAGAAGGAGGCTTCCTGCTGAGAGGGCTCCATGGAGCCCAGGACCCTGGGATCATGACCTGAGCTAAAGGCAGACGCTTAAGGACTGAGCCATCCAGGTGCCCCAACATCATTCATTTCTATATCCTAGAGACCACGTGCAATGTGTAGGCTGGCCATTATGCTCAGCCTGCAAGATGAAGGAAGACACTTCTATAGGATTTGCTTACAATATGTTGAATATAAAAATTGTCCAGCTGAATACTTGGTAATTTGCTAGTAGAGCAATTTGCAAATATCTGAATAGCTTTCATTCAGCCATGTGGCTTGCATTTATGAAGACTAATTTATAAAGACACCATGATAGGCACCCAGAGAAAAATGGTGAGCGAAAAAGTCACGAGCCCTGCTGTCATGGGGCTTATAGACTAGCAAATGTTAATCAAATAAACACACAATTAGGGTTTAATTGTAGCTGTTACATGCTATGAAGTGTGACAAAAACATTCATAATTGTATAGAGTATCTTATAATAATATATTCAATTAACAATATTTAAGTGATATTAACTTTCGTGAAGAAATGATATTTTAATGGAGATCTTAAGGATGAGAAGTAATTAATGACATAAAGTAGTGGGTACTGAGGGCTGGGGAATGAAAGTAACATTCCAGGCAGAGGAAATAGTAGGTACAAAGGTCCTGGGACAGGAGACAGCAGGGCACATTTCTAGCTACTGAAGAGTTGACAAGCTGGCTGTAGCAGAAACCACAACAGGAAGCAGCTTCCTATTGTGAAATGTGGTTGCAGGGGTGAGTAAGAGCAAGGCCATGCAGGAACTTGTGGCCTTGTTAAAGATTTTGATCCTGACAAAAGGGACAATACATAATCAAATTTCTGTTTTGAAAAGATTACTCTGGCGGCAGTGTGAATAAAGCTTAAGTGAAGAAGAAGAAGACTGGATGTGAGAAAATAAATCTGAAGATTATCCTAGCCTATAATAGCAATCCCTAGTGTAGCCTGGAAGATTCTGCTGGCTTGGCCTGGTATGCGGGGCCAGGTGCACTCATGAAGAAGAGGAGCTATTAAGGGGGGAAAATAGGTCGACGAGCAGACTTGAAAGGGTAAGGAAAAAAGAAACACTGTCAGGATATGACCCAAGTCTCCCGCTTATATAGACTTGGGGGGAAAGTGGAGATGTGGAAGCAGGTTTTATTTTTTTAATTTTTTTTTAATTTTTAAAAAAATAATGTATTGTCTTTTTTTTGGTTTGTTTTAAGATTTTATTTATTTATTTGACAGAGAGAGATCACAAGTAGGCAGAGAGGCAGGCAGAGAGAGAGAGAAGGGGAAGCAGGCTCGCCGCTGAGCAGAGAACCCAATGCGGGACTCAATCCCAAGACCCTGGGATCATGACCTGAGCCGAAGGCAGAGGCCCCAACCCACTGAGCCACCCAGGCGCCCCTGGAAGCAGGTTTTAAATTGAGCAATGGATGTGTCCTAGAGGCAAAGGGAAGATTTTTGGATAGCAGGTCTGGTGTTCAGAGGAAAGGTATGGGTTGAAGATTCTGATGTTTGAGTCAGTAGCATTGTTGCAGGTAACTGACAATAGGGCAATATGAGATTACTTAGGGGACAAAAGTATAAAGTGACAAGAGATGAGAGGGAAACAGAGGGTCAGGGAGAGAAAGAGAAGTCAGGGGAGTAAGAGGGGGAAGGAAGAACAAGCAGAGAGACTGACTGAGCCCACAGGATGAATGGCTCAGCAAACCAGATAAGGAGCACACAGAAAGTATGAAGGAAAACCACGTGCCAAAGTCAAAGGAAGAGAGCATTTTAAGGAGGCAGTGGCCATCGGGTGGGACGGCGTTTAGAGGTTAAACAAGGTAAGGACTAAAAAGTATTCTTTAGATCTTGGACACTGAGGGCACCAGAGATCCTAGTGATCACAAAAGAGTTTTTCCTATATAAATATTGAGAGTTTCAAAGCTCAAGATTATGAATGAAAATCACAAATATTATTCTGTATCAATAGCCTATTACTGGTACCCAATGAAAAGGTAAACACCAATCTCCTCTTGTAACAAAAATATAAACAATGCCAACATTTGTTCATCTTTTTCTCCATGACTGATCACATTCTCTTGCCCTTAGTTATGGTAAACAGGACTTAAAAACAAAATATGAATGGCAGATAAACATTTACTTTTCATCTTAATACAAAACATAATGTTTCATCTCAATAGAGTTCAAATTTCTCTGACTCAATATATTCTACGTCTTTCATGACCACAATTTGGTGTGATTTGACAGCTCATTAAAAACATTCTCTATTTGCTGCTGGATGAATGATTTCATAAATTGCATACATGATCCAGACCCTAGAAAACTGAAAGGGCCATGATTCTGATGAGCAAACATATGCCATTTTTAGTTCATTTTTATTGTGCATACTTGCAAACTTATTCAAGTTTACAACTAGAGTTACATGAGGACTTTTATAAATATTCTGTAGAGCTCGACTATGTCACACATAGAAACTTAAATTCCAAAGTTGGTTGAGCATAGCTGCAACCCAAATCAGAAGAGGAAATGTTTACTGGAGTACATTATCCAAGCCCAGAAATTACACCACATCTCAAAAGAAATCATTCAGCCAACAACAAATGGAAATGACTTTTTTTGAGAATGCTCTTTAATCTAAAAAAAAAAAAAAATCTAAAATAGTCATGGATTCATTGATTCCTTTTGTCAATATTTATGGAGTGTCTACCTTTTGTAGGGCAGTAGGTCACAGGTGTGAACAGACAGACATGCTTTGTGTGCGAGGAAAACTACAACCATGCCAAGACTATGAAAGAAAACACCAGGAGGTAGGCGGTGTGATCTGACTCAGACTTACGGGCGGGAGAATGGTGATTTGGGACCTACTACTGTGCCCAACCCTTTGGAAGCACCATGAGGATTATCTCATTTGATCCTCGTAGCAATTATCTGAATTGGATAATAATAACATTATTCCCATTTTAAGACAAGAATACTTAGAGTGGTGGCTGGTTTTGCTTGTTTTTAGCATAAGTTAAAATGCTCATCAAGAAAATGTAAACTCTGCTCAACAAAATAAGATTAGAGGCTATCACAAAAGTAGTGGGTTATGATTTTGTTACTGTGTTGGTGCTCACAGGTACCACAGCTTCTGGTAAAGACTCTGTTCCCTCCTAGGACGATGGATGAAGGAGCTAGTACTATAAAAGATTAGAAAAGGGTGAAAAAGAAAGAGGGAAGCAAGAATAAAAGTAGACAAAACTGAGTAACACTGCGTCACCCTGCACCAGCTACTCCATGACAGACCAAAGAGGAAGTGTGATGCACACGTCCGTGACAACCTAAATAACAAGGATCTGGCCTTCCTCACCTCCTACCAAAAAAACTTCACATTCCAAATCTGGTCTTTTGCTCAACAGATTACAGTACTTCTTCTGTGAAAAAAATATTGTCAAAACTCATCTTATTTGCAGCCGTCACAACACTTCTCTTTCAGAATCCTCCGCTGATTCCCCTGAACAAAGTTCACATTTCTCCTACTGGGTTTCAAGCCTCCTCTTCATGTTGGCTTTGCCTTTATCACCTCTCTGGCTTTATTTACCAGTATCGGTGCATCTGCCCCATCCATCTAAATCCCCTCTGTCTCATTTCTTCCCTTCTCCTAATTCTTTCCCCATGACATCTCAACTCCGTTCCTTCTGCCAGGAACAACTTCATAGCTCTTAACTGCCACTCTCACCCATAAAAAATGGCTGCCAAGTTCAGCAAGTACTTGGGAACGCAAACTCGTTCCAACTTAATGGTATAGAGAAGAGAGTTTTGAACTCTTTTAGCTGTATAGTCCTCTTGTCAGTGAAATCGTTTCCAGAATCCAGCCACTCAAGGACTCCTAGGGGAAGGGTGGGTGTTTGGGGCAGCCAAGTGGACTGGGACCCCTCTCCTGCCCCAACCACAGAAGCTCCCCAAGTTGATGCATTCCCAGTGGATGGTTGAGACCATCAACCAGTCCCAAAAGCACGGCCTAATTAGGGAAGCTTCTCATAAGTCAAATCACACATGCAGAACACCTAAAGTGCTTGAAGAGTGCTTGGATACCCAATTTCATAAAACAAGAGTACTGACCATTGAAACAAATACTAAAGCACTTAACTTACGTGCCGGGCACTGATTTAAGCACTTGGACTCTCTCAGTGAGAACAAAGGTCCCCTGCCTTGAGGAGTTGCAAGTAAGCATGGAAAAGACACATATTTTTAAAATGTGCATAATGAATATATACACTATATAATTTATGAGGTGATAAGTGCTCCTGGGCAGTGGGAAAACTGGGGAGGAGGAAAGAAGATCGGGAGATCTGGGTAGTGGGGCAAGAGGCATAGGCATGTTGCAATTATAAAAGGGCAAACAAAGAAGGCCTCCTTGATAAAATGCCAGGTAAGCGAAGCCCTAGAGGAGGTAAAGGGTTTAGGCATGAAGATATGTGAAGGGAGGGTGGTGCTATCTGGCTTTAATTGGTACTTTTTCCTGAACCACTGACAATGTTCCAGGCAAACTGCCTAATTGTCTTGCACTACACACACACTCCCATTATATGTGCAACGGTAAGAGGCTGGTATTACTATTGTTTGCATTTTACAGACAAGGGAGCTGGGATCTGGAGCAGTGGAATCACCTGGAGGGCTTGTTAAAAGGCAAGACTGCTGAACCTCATCCCCAAAGTTTCTAATCTGGTAGACTGAGGTTCAGCCTGAGACTTAGCATTTCTAACACATTCTCAGGCCACGCTGAGGCTCCTGAGTCCCAGGGCACACTCGGAGAACTAGTGCCTTAATAGAACACAGTAATCGCAGCAAAACACTTCTGTCTTCAAACCCACATATTCTGGTCTCTGTTTTATAATTCCTCTTTTAAATAACAGCACCTTCTTCCAGATGTTTCCATTTACCATCTCGATAAGCCCTGAAAGCAAAATGTATATCATATATAGATATATATTTATAAATAAATGTGCAGTTCTTTTAAAAAAGGATCAACTGATAATAAAATGAAAGCACTACCAGGGTAAGAATACTATCTGTATTATTCACTGCAGAATTCTTAGCACCTGGCAGAGTACCCGGAAGAGTACTTAGTAAATAGCTTCTGCATGAATACTATCACCTATCTTACATTTTTTAACCTTTAATCTTACAATAATTTCAGGTTTACAGAAGAGTTGTGAAGACAGCATAAAGAATCCCCAGATACTCTCCAAACAGCTTCTCCTATCACTAACATCTTCAAAAACATTCATCAAAACTGAGAAATTAACATTGATTCAGTACTATTAACTAACATCCGGACTTCATTCAGATGACGCAGCTTTCCCCGCGAATGTTCATTTCCAGTCCAGAAGAGCCTACTGCATTTGGTCACGGTGCCCATTTCCTCTCCTCTGCTCTGTGACAGTCTCTCTGTCATTCCTGGTTTTTCATGACCTTGACACTTTTGAAGCAACCTGCTCAGGTATTTTGTAGAATGTCCTTCAATTTGAGTTTTTTTCCTGTTTGCTATTGGTTCTCTCCCATGAATAAACCAGAATTCTGAATCTGGAGGGAGAATGTGATGGAGGTAATGTCCTTATTTCATCCTATCAGTGATAGGCGATACAAATTGGACTCAGCACTGGTGATATTGAACCTGATGACTTGGTTAAGGAGGTGTGGGCCAGGTTTCTCCACTGTGAAGTTCCTATTTCCCTCTTTCCATAACTTCAGAAGGTGGGTCACTGAGTCCACACTCCAGGGGAAGAGAACTGAACTCCACTTCTCGAAGGGAGGCACGTAAAGGAGTTTGTGGGCATATGTTAAAACCACTGTGGTACTTAATAAATATTTGGGTGGGGAGGTAGTTTGAAGTTATGTACATAATCTTATTTCTCCTTAAATTTTCTGAGACTAATCTTGTATTTTTGCTGTATGAGTCCCAGAATTAGCTGTTCCTCCTCTACAAGAGAATGGTATTTAGAAACTATCTGGGAGCTGGGTATCCTCATTGCTGCTGGAATGTCCCTACAGCAAATGAGCTACGTAACACATGCATATATACTACATATCTCCGTACATAGGATATGTATCCATATGCATATCGATTAATGTAAACACAAGTGCTCACTAAGATTGTTTACTCAAATCTATTACCATGGAGTTCATTCTAGACCTTCTCTCTTGCTTATTTGTAACTTTCTCTGAGAGTGAGAAACCTGGTGTTGGGGGTTGAATTGTATCCCCACAAAAACTCATATGTTGAAATCCAAATCCCCAAAACTTTGGATTAAAACCCTATTTGAAGATAAGGTCTTTAAAGAGGAAACTAAAATGAGGTCACTAAATGAATTAGAATGAAGGCATTAGGATGGGGGCTCTAATCCAATAGAACTAGTGTCCTTAAAGGAACAGGACATCTGGACACAGGTCCACACTGGAGGAGGACAATGTGAAGACACAGGGAGAAGAGCTCCATCCACAAGCCGAGTAAGAGAGGCCTAGAACAGACCCTTGCCTTGTGGCCCTGGAGAGGCACCAGTTCTGCGGACACCATGATCTCAGACTTTCAGCAGTTACAATTAACTAACCAATATTGATACATTATGTAAAATCTGTACTTGAAGATTTCCTTCATTTGAACCTCATGTCCTTTTGCTGTTTCAGAATTTTATTCAGGTTAACACACTGCATTTAGTCATTATGTCTCCTAAGGCCACTCGTGGTTGTGAGAGTTTTTTAGACTGCCCTTGTTTTTGATGACCATGACAATTTTGAGGATTGCTAACCAAGATATGTTTGTGTTTTTTTTAAGATTTTATTTATTCATTTGACAGAGATCTCAAGTAGGCAGAGAGGCAGGCACAGAGAGAGAGAGAGAGAGAGAGAGAGAGAGGAGGAAGCAGCCTCCCTGTGGAGCAGAGAACCCGACACAGGGCTCAATCCCAGGACCCTGGGATCATGACCTGAGACGAAGGCAGAGGCTTTAACCCACTGAGCCACCCAGGCGCCCCCTAACCAAGATATGTTATAGAATGTCCTTAAATTGGGATTTGTCTGTTGTTTTTCTCATGATGAAAAAGTTATGGGTTTGAGGGAGGAAGATAAAAGAGGTACATTTTCATCACATTATATCAAGAGTACACACAATCAGCATGACTTATCACTACTGATATCTACCTCAATCACATGGCTGAGGTAATGCTTCCCGTATTTCTCCATCGTGAGCTATCCTTTTTTTTTAATTGAAGTATAATTAACACACAATATCCTATCAGTTTCAAGTGTACATCACAGCGATTTGATACTTTCATACTTTATGAAATGATCCCCATGATAAGTCTAAGTTACCATCTGTCACCATACAAAGTTATTACAATATTACTGACTATATTCCCTACGCTATACTTTTCATCCCCATGACTTACTTATTTCATAACTGAAAGTTTGTACTTCTCATGTTGTAAACTATTCTTTTTTCCCTTCCTGTACTCTTTGGAAGGAAGTCACTATGTAGACCATGCTTAAGGATCTGAGAGTTACACTCCACCTCCTTGAGGGTGGAGTAAAGTATTCGGAATTTTTCTGCATGGGAGATTTGTCTCTTGTTCTCCATTTATTGATTTATTCTATCATTTATTTACATTAGCGTACTCATGAATGTTTGTTTTATACTTTACATCATAATCCAATACTTCTATATTTCTTTGTGCAAATCTTCCCAGTTTTGGCTATTGGAGCTCTTTCAGCTGCTTCTTGTGTCCCTTTAAAGACGCCATCACTGCAGGGTTTATGTTTTGGAATTTGGGTAGAGTTCTTCTGTTTGCTTTTGTAAATACTTCCTTATTTGCTGGCACTAGAAGATGCCCAGGCCCATTTTATACATTTGCTGACACAGTCCTAGAAGCAGCTGTTTCTCCAAGGAGCCCTGGTTTCTTTATCTGGAGAATGGCATTAGGAACCAAGATCAGGGTGCTAGATGTATTCTGCACTTTTGACCTAACAATCCATCATAAATATTTTCTGTGTAAATAAGCAGTTTATCACTTTTGGAACTGCATAATATTCCACTGTTAGAATAAACCATAATATCATCTATTGATGGATATTTACATTGGATCTAGCTGTCTTGGTATTAAAAACAATGCTGGGGGGCGCCTGGGTGGCTCAGTGGGTTAAGCCGCTGCCTTCGGCTCAGGTCATGATCACAGGGTCCTGGGATCGAGTCCCACATTGGGCTCTCTGCTCAGCAAGAAGCCTGCTTCCCTCTCTCTCTCTCTCTGCCTTCCTCTCCGTCTACTTGTGATCTCTCTCTGTCAAATAAATGAATAAAATCTTTAAAAAAAAAAAAAAATAAAAAAAAATAAAAAATAAAAACAATGCTGGAATAAAGTTTCTTCTATCAAAATCATCATGCTTATGACTATTTCCTTAGGATAAAATCCTCAAATTGAAAACTGTGAGTGTGGGGCTTTTGATGCATATTCTAAGTCTTCCAAAGTCCCACTTACAGAGAATGACTGCCCTTCCCCCCACATGTTTTCCAACATCAGCTATCTATCATTATTGGTTTTATATACTTTTTGTCATTTCTTGATAAAACTTACTTTGTCATTGTACTTGATCCCTAACTAAAATGAAAAATTATTTGCCACCTGAATTTCTTTTCAAAGGAATTTTCTGTTTTTTCTGTTTTTTTTTTAATTAATATACAACAGTGCTTGTGTACTAATGAAATGAACCCTTTGTCTATATACATATATACATATTTAACTATCTTTCACAGTTTGTCATTTGTCATCTAACTGGGTTTATAGTCTCTTTTTCTAACCAATAACTTTCCATATTCCTTATTCTACAGTTTAAACTAACTTATAAATTTTTCCCCTAAGCCACATTTACATTTTATAATTTTGCTCACAGACTTTTTAAAAAATGTGTTTACTTTCAGATTTTTGCATCATGTGAGCCAATCTAAAAAAGAGCTGATGATGTATTATTGGTTCTGACACAGTCATGAAAGCACAGATTATGCTTCTATTAAAACTTACATTTTATGACAGGTTTGTCAGGTTTAATTTATGACTCATACACATTTCTGGCTCAGTAGCCACAAATTACCTCCCTTTGAATCTTCATGATATAGTACATTTTCTTGCCAGAGCATTTTTTCAAAAATCTTAATATTTAACCAAAATAAATAAATAAATACAAAAAGCAGAAAACACACACCAACAAGTGATAAATAAGAATCACCATTTTTCAAAGTAATTCTAAATACAGTTGACCCTTGTGCAATATGGCTTTGAACTGCGCAGGTCGACTTACATGCAGATTATATATATAATCTACACTGTAACTGTATTTCCTCTTCTTTATCATTTTTTCAATATTTTCTTTAATCTGTTGTAAGGATATGGTACATAATACACATGTCATA
The DNA here is from genome assembly GCF_902655055.1 of Lutra lutra. NCBI lineage: Eukaryota > Metazoa > Chordata > Mammalia > Carnivora > Mustelidae > Lutra > Lutra lutra. The sequence goes on from NC_062285.1 coordinate 94,627,650, forward strand.
CAAAATATCTGTTAACTATGTTATCACTAAGGCTTGCAGTCAATAGTAGGCTATTGGTAGTGACATTTTGGGGAAGTCAAAAGTTACATGCTAATTACTGCATAGGGGGTTAGCCCCCCCATTCCTATATGGCTCAGTGGTCAACTGATATAAATATATATCATTTAATCTCCACTTACTTATCTCTCATTCTAGTTTCATTTTTTTTATAAATATATTTTTCTCATTTTTAGAGCAGGGTATAATATAGACATTCATGTAGACATGTTATTGTGTTCATTCCTAACATGTTGGAACTTTCTGAATATAAAAAACATGAACAACCAAATAGAAAGAAGAAACTGATGAAGTCATCTTCCCTACAATGGCATTAGTGAAAGGAGAGAAAAAATACATATCATCCTAATATGAGGAATTAGAATGGTGGGGTTGAGGGGAAGCAGGATGAGAATATTCAAGTCACATGCAGAGACATGGCAGTGGGAAGATACATGGTATTTTCAGGAAATGAAAAGAAGGTAGGCAGGGGCCAGATCACACAAGCCATCTAGTCTTATAAGGGATTTAGATCTTCAACCTAAAAGTAGGTGAAAGCACATGTAAGTGATATTCAAGTTTATTGTCTTACTCTTATTCTAGCCTCTAAGTGATACAAAGAATGGACTGAAGGGAAGGACAAAGTCCTGAAGTCCAGAGCTGAGCTTTGGCAGTGGTCCAGGTAATAGATAGATGGCAGTGACTTAATGTGCAGCAGTGGGGGTGTGGAGAGAAGGGAATGGATCTGAGGTAGATCTGGACAACTCTTGTGGATTGACTAGAAATAGGAAATGAGGGAGATGGATGGATGGTCCTACTTATAAGATAGGAAACCGCAAGAGAGGAAGTGTGGTAAAAAGAGTAGCATTTTTTACTTTCAGCTTTGCAATCTCTTTGAAATATCCAAAAAGACATGCTGTCACTGGAGCTCAGGCACAAAGTCTGAACTGAGATTATATAATGAGTGTGATTAACATGTAGATCATAACTGAATCCAAGTGTGTTGGTGGGGTTGCTTAAGGACAGAATATAAAGTGGTGGTTCTCAACCAGGGGGAGGGGAATTATTATTTTGCTCCTCAGGGGATATTTGAGAATGTCTGAAGACATTTTTGGTTGTCACAAATGGGGCATCTCATGAAGAGGAGACAGGGATGCTGCTAAAAATCCTACAAGACATAAGACAGGACCCTGCAACAAAGGTTACCTAGACCAAAATGTCAGTAGTGCCAAGGCTGAGAAACCCTGACATGCAGTGTGATGAAGTAAGGGCTTTTAGGAACTCTGCCTGAAAATGAAGATGGGTCAAGAACGGAGACTAAGGAGGAGCAAAAAACAGGAGGAGAAACACCAGGGATGCCTGATGCCAGGAACATCCGGGCAAGAGAATTCTCGAAGACGCAGGCAACAAACAGTGCCCAGTGCTGTGATTGCAAAATGAAGTACTGTACTAGCTCAGAGTCTAATTCATGCAGAAAATACTTTTAAAATAATTTCCCCTAGAGTATATTCAGATCTGTACTATTTTTTTCAGCAGGCCACAAAATAGGCATCCATTTATAGAAAGAGCGATGGAATTTTGCATCACTTCTCATTAATCCCCAACCCTGGTCCCCTTCCTAGATGTTTCTAGTTCTCAGATGCTGATCTCCCAAAGGAGGGAGCAACTACTGTTTTAGAAGGAACAAGACTGGGGACGGAAGGAGGGGGCAGGGAATGGGGAGGAGAAAGGATGAATGATTACAGGTTTTCCAAGCAAACCCCACTTACAAATATGAAGCATTCCAAATGACCACTACAAGTTTTATTTGGAATTCACATCCATCTTCCCATAGACACAATGTTAGAGAAGTCAAGCTTAAGGGGGAACTCCAAAAGACTGCTCCGCCTGTGTTATCTGCTACCACTGATGACAGCCCAAGGGATAGAAGGATAGAAAGCCAGGAGTTCAAGGAGGATCAGGAGGATATGGGGGGAAAAAAATCTCCTGTCTTGTCTTTCCTTGGAACACCCCCAATCGCGGTATTTCAAAAGCTCATGTATTCATCAAATATTAGCTGAAAACTTACATAGTTATTTGAGTGTCTATGTCCCCCACTGAATGCTAAGCTCCATGACAGCAAGCATGAGGTCTATTCTATTCACAACTGTAGGCTAAGAAAATGCTCTTAATCCCTGCCATCCACAAAATAATAATCGATGAGGGAATAAGAAACAAATGAATGAATATATTTCTATTTTTAAGATGATGTTTGGTTAATGCTAATGTATTTCAAAAGGGCAAATTTTTATACAGAATTACCACATAAACATTTTAGAAAGCAGCCCGGTAGTGTGAAGAATGCTATTTTGATGCAGAAAGGTCACCCATAAATAGGCCAGTCCTGCCTGAGAGCCTACCCTTGAGGTCGGCCTTGTTCGAAAGGTACATATATATTTATAGTTATATCCCCCCCTCCTTTTCAGGGTATTAAAACAACTATTTTTGCCCTGGCTGTGGAAGTGATGAGGCACGCATAGCTCATACTAACAAACAGCTTTAAAATTTAGGGAGAAACAGTGTGTTCCTTTAATAATGGAAGGAAATCTTCAGGAGAGGCAAGTTTTTGAAATGTACAAACCTACTAACAGGATTAATGTATTATCGTAAACAATTTTATGCAAAGAAACTTTCAAAGTTTGGACTTCAAAGGGGAATGGAATTAAGATAAGAAAAGTGGGTCAGGTGGAAGGACTTTTCTGATTAGGAAAAGATAGTCATAGGAAAGCATTTTACAGTGAACTCAAGCATGAGGCCTTTGTAATGTGCTTTTCTTATAGCTAAACAGCGCCATTTAGACCAAAGCATGATATTAGAGAGCGAAAGGCACTTGTCTACAGAAACCAGGCCGGTAACAGGAAGAATTGAGAGTACCCCATAGGAAGTCACGCCATCAAGACATCAGTTAAAGAAGAAAACCAATTTTAAAAAAGAAAACTGCAAACACACACTTGAATGAGCCAATAACTGTGTAGGGTTCCAGGACTTTAAGATATTTAAGGAACTAATATAAAGGTCCATCTGAAAACAGAAAGAAAACAGTAAGACCCTGATTAAACAACCATGAATAAGGTTTAGTCAATAACACAATTTTATTCTGGAGTCTGTATTTTATTCAAAGTTGCTTAAATTGAATATCATTTAGTTTAAAATGTGATGAGTAGTTGGTAGGTATACTGCATATTTTAATTATTCGCATACACACATATCCACAAACATAGCATAAAGGAGTGCTCCATCAACTCCATCTAGACAACAATCCACCTGGAGAGATCTTCTGTGATGGATCTTAGAAGCTGCAGGCACTGATGTTCCAAACTGGAAATATAGTAATATAATTTTAAATGGTACTGATAAGAGCTAACATTCATGGAGTACACACTATACGCTAGAGGCTATACATCTATCTTCTCTAGTCCTCACAACAACCTATGATGGAGGTAGGTATTACAGTTGGACTCCTTCTGCACATGAGGGAGAGTAAGGTATGAAGTGGTTAAGAAACTTACCAAGATTGGACCTTCAGAGCTAGAATCTGACCTGTGCATTCTTAAAGTTCTATAAAGTTACAACAAACACAGCAATAAGGATTTCATGGAAGTTTCGGAAGAGCACTAACCTGCTCACCACGTGCTTTGATTTCCTGTTTACATTTCACTCTCAATACGCCACGTTCCTATCGTCAGTGTCTACACACTCTTCTGGAATAACCACATCCATTTCCATGGCTTTAGTTTGGCCTCTAAGTTGATTCTAACTCTAGAGTCAGCCCAGAGAGCCCTTCTCTATGGCCACAGACGAGTAGACAGGTTCATATCACTCTGCCACCTGAAAAGCTAGACACAAAACCGAACTAACTACCTCCAACCAACCTGTTCCCCAATCTCCTTCTCTGTTTCCTGACTCAGGAAATGACCCTGTCTTTCAATGCCACAGTCAGAAACAAGGGCGTGATCCTGGACTCCCTTCTTATCCCTCAAGCCTTACGACTTGCCGAAGTGTAAGTTCTCGCAATTCACCTGCCAAGTGACTCCCACAACAGTCTATCTTCTGTCCACAACGCCCCCATCCGCTTCGGCAGGACCATTCCAACAGCCTCCTAACTGTTATCCCTGCTTGGGGCCACAGACATTCTCCACTGTGCTGCCAAAGTAATTTTTTTAAAAAGAAAACATCATGATTTTACTCATTCATGTATTTAGTGGTTCTGTTTTGTTAACACCTTCTATGTGCCAAGTACTAGTCTAGCTAATGAAAATATAACAGGGAGGGGTGTCTGCGTGGCTCAGTCGTCGGACTTCTGCCTTTGGCTCGGGTCAAGATCCCAAGGTCCTGGGATTGAGCCCCGCATCAGGCTTCCTGCTCAGCGGAAAGCCTGCTTCTCTCTATCTCCCACTCCTCCTGCTTGTGTTTCCTCTCTCACTGTATCTCTCTCTGTCAAATAAATAAAATAAAATAAAATAAATAGTGAGCAAGGGACAAAAAGGCATCATGGAGCTAACATTCTAATGGGGAGAGGTGGACTGACATTAAAACAAAATGAGAGAGAGTGTGTGTATGTATACGTGTGTTTTTGTTAGAAAAGAGCTTAATACTCTGGTGCCAAATCTTCCCACTCCCTTATTCACACACACCCTAGACTTCATTCCTTTTGAACTACTTTTGATTTCCCAAATATGCCATGGTCCCATACCCAGGCAACTGCCCATGCTGTTCAACTTAAACTTCTCTTCCCCTGCCATTTTCACCAGGCTAACCCTACCTCCCTTTAGCAAGTCTTCCCTGATCTCCCTAGCTCTGGTTTTGTCATCCATCGTTGGGCTCCCAAAGCAACTTCAGCTTTCCCTTTATCAATTGCTGTATTCTACGGTCATTGCATAGTTACTTATCTGTCTTCCCTTCTACTTTTTTAGTACTGGGAGAGCAGAGAATGTGTGTTCTGATGATGTCATAGGTATTTGTATCAGAGCTGCCATAAGAAAATACCACAGACCGGTCACTGAAACAACAGAAATTTATTTCTCACAGTTCTGAAGGCTACAAGTTCAAGATCAATGTGTCAGTTGGCTTGATTTCTTCTGCAGCTTCTCCTTGGCTTGTAGAACGGCATCCTGTTGGCATACCCTTGTATGGTCTTTCCCTTGCATGCACATCCCTGGTGTGAAATTATATTAGGGCTCATTTTAACTTAACCACTTCGTTGAAGGTCCTATCTCCAAATACAGTGATATTGTGGGGTAGTAGAGGTCGAGGCTTCAACAAATGCATTTGAGAAATGGGTTTGAGGGCAACATAATTCAGCCTATAACAGTTTCTGTAATCAACTCATGGCCAATCTTGTTTTGCTTATAGCCCTAGCCACTTCCCCCATTCCTGTATTATTTTGAAGCAAATGCAAGATATCATATCTTTAATCAGTAAATATCCCTTCAATGTATTTAGATAAGACAATATAGTCTTCTCTTGGGGACAAAAGAGATGAGTCCTACTTAGCTCTCTGATGACTCCCTAACAACTTTTCAGATTTGGAGGAACAATGATATTTCAACAAAAATTCTCTCTTCCTGGAAAAGTTTTCCCTTTAAATAAATCACAAAACCAAAAAGATGTTTTAAATCTTCAGCACGGTAGATCTCAGTCTCTGCTCTCAAGATGGAGGAGGAACTATGTACAGGTGGTTTTAGTTGAGATTTAATTTTTCTACCTGCTGCTTTAGGCTACCAAGAAATGAACTATGTGTATACATACTTAAGTGTGTCCCTAAAATATTGCGCCTAAAATGAAGGTAACAAATGTTCAAGGTGCATTTTTAGAATCTATGCATGCTATTCCTTGCATCTTCAGTGAGATCCAAGAAACGAAGCTGTTTTCTCTTTTCATTATGGATGTTCTTTACAGCATTTCCACTCTCTGAACAGCTGTCATGGCAACATTCTCCTCTGTCAGGATGAGAAAGAGGCAAGGCTCATCCTCTTAATGCATGAATGAACCAAGGAGACTTCTGAATAACAGAACTCCCCAGAGTTTGGATGACACCATTGCAAAATGCAGCTTCTGCCATGCAGGCTGCTTTCAAAGCAATGCCTTCTCCATCCCGGCACTTCACAACGTGATGCAACATAAGGAAGAGATGAGAGAAATGGACTTCATTTCTTACTTGTGACTTGACATATTTTGTCCTTAAATAGTAAGCTGTGAAGTGACAATGAATAACATGAACACTGGAAAACGTTTGGAAGACACAGGATTTTTAATAGCTGAAAGACAATTTTGTCCTTGCAAACGTTCGTAAGGGAAAATAAAAGAACTGCTGTATTCCAGAAATAAGCTGAATATCATAGATACCGAAAGTTTTATCAGCAGAAACTCTTGAACGTGGAACAAATGGCCCTGGATAAGAGTTCCACAAATGAAACAGGTGTAGGTAAACTTACATTGTTTGTTTCTTTGTTTTTTAGCTAAAATGTATTCTTAGAACAGTTTAGATTTACAGAAAAATTATGAAGTTAGGGAGCTTCTATAACCCCAGATTATTAACATCCTACATGTGTATTAGCTATAAAGAATGAGCCAATATTGATACATTATTATTAACCAAAGTCCCTACTTGATTCGGATTTTCTTTGTTTTTACCCAACACTCTTTTCTGTTCATGATTCCACCCAAGATAAAACATTTCATTTAGTTGTCATATCTCAGACTCTAACAATTTCTTAGATTTCCCCTGTTTTTGTAGCATATCCCTCAACCAAGATTTGTCTGATGATAAGATGGGGGTTGTGGGTTTCAGGGGAGGAGACCGCAGGAGTAAAGTGCATTTTCATCACATGTCAACAGTAGATAATATCGACACCACTTATCACTGCTACTGTCAATCTTGATTGCCTGGCTAAGAAAGGTTGGTAACTACTGCAACCACTGTAAAGTGACTTCTGCCTCCACTTTGGAACAAAGCCACTGTGCACATCCTACCCTTAAAGAATGGGGAGTCATGTTTCACCTTCTTGAAGATAAAGTATCCACGTACATATGTACATATCTCTAATTCTGCAGAGCAGATGGTCTCTTCTGTCCCATGATTTTATTTTTTGTATGGCTGTGCCACGGACTGTTGTCCATTTATCTGCTGAGAGACATCTTTGTTTCAAACAGACAACAGAGAGTGGGGTCTGTGTTTTTAAGCTACTCTGATAATCTCTGTCTTTTAATTAGATAATTAGTATATTTAAACTATTCACATGTAAAGTTGATTATACAGTTGAATTAGTATCTACCATGTTTTTGTCTGCTTTCTATTCATTATATATTTTTCTCTTTGTTCCTTTTTCCCCTCTCATTCTACCTTCCATTATTTTAATAAGCACTTTCTATGACACGTATCCCCTCTCTCAGCATATCAATTATAATCCTTCTTAAGCTTTTTTTTTTTTTAGTGGTTGCCGTAGAGTTTGTAATATGCATTTTTTTTTTTTTTTTTTTTTTTGTAATATGAATTTTAGACCACTCCAAGCTCACCTTCCAATGACACTACACCATTCTATGTGTGGCGCCCGGGCCCTATAATAAAGTCCCATCAGTACCTGCCTCAGGTCTCTATGACAGTGCTGTCATTCCCTCCACTTCCCCACATGCTGTAATCATCTAATACATCAAGACTAGGGCTAAGCAAATAGTTTCCTTAATTTTTAAAAACAAACGATTTCCTTTTACCTTCATTTACTCCTTCTCCGGGGTACTTCCCTTCTTTATAAAGATTCCAATTTCCAAATTACATCATTTTCCTTTGCTCTGAAAAATTTAATGTTTCATGAAGGGCAGTTTTGCTGGTAATAGAATCCCTTAGTTTTGCTTGTCTGAGAAGGTATTTCTCCTTTACTTTTGAAGGATGAGTTCTCCAGATACAGAATTCAAGGTTGGTGGGGGGTTTTTATTTCAACATTTTAAATATTTTACTCCACCTATGAGGTTTCTGATGAGAGGTCCACTGTAAGTCTTCTTCTTGTTCTTCTTCTTCTTTTTTTTTTTTTTTTTTTGGACAGAGAGAGAGAGAGAGAGAGATCACAAGCAGGCAGAAAGGCAGGTAGAGAGGAGGAAGCAGGTTCCCAGCCAAGCAGAGAGCCTGATGTGGGGCTCGATCCCAGGACCCTGAGATCATGACCTGAGCCGAAGGCAGAGGCTTAACCCAATGAGCCACCTAGGTGTCCCTATTCTTGTTCTTCTAAAGGTAAATTCCCCCTATGCCTACCCATGTAGGGTCCCCTGGTTTCTTTCAAAATTTTCTCTTTGTCTTTGGTTTTCTGTAGTTTAAATATATACCTAGGTATAGATTTCTGGTATTTACACTGCTTGGTGTTTTCTGAGCTTCCTGGATTTGAGATGAGGTATCTGTCATTAGTTCTAGAAAATTATCAGTCATAATTACTTCAAAGATTTCTTTTGTTCCATTTTCTCTTTTTTCTACCTCTGATGTTCTTATTACATGTATGTTTCACCTTCTGAAATTGTAGCAGAGTTCTTGGGTATTCTGTTCTGGGTTATCTTCATTATCTGTTTGTATTTCAGTGTGAGAAGTTTCTATTGACCTATCTTCAAGCTCACTGAGACTTTCTCAGTCTCAGTCCAGTCTACCGATGAACCTATCAGAGGTATTCTCCATTTCTGCTACTGTGTTTCTTATTTCATTTCCTTTTGATTCTTTCTTATATTTCCCATCTCTCTGCTTTATATCATCCATCTGTTCTTTCAGATTATATACAATATACGTTTGCAGACAAATTAGTTAATAACCTATGAATCAGTCCCTTTAACTTCCCTATCTGATCATTCCAAAATCTGTGTCACGTCTAAGTCTGGTTCTGATGCTTGCTTTGTCTCTTCAGATGATATGTTTCCTTGCCTTTTAGCACAGCTTATAACTTTTTGTTGAAAGCCAGAACATGATATATTAGATAATAGGACTTGAGGTAAATAGGACTTTCATGTGGACCTGGTTAGGAGCTACTATGTTTAATGTTCGCTGTAAATATGGGTGCCTGAAGCTTAAAATTCATCTAGGGTCCTTATTTTATGTCTCCTATTATCTTTGGGCTTTCCTAGGAACACCTCCTGGGATAGAGTCTGAATTCTGCATCTCTTTCAGCTGTGACCTACTGTCACAGGAGAGCTCTGTTGGTGTGGTAAGAAGTAGAAAAGGGGAAGCATTCTAGAATCTTATTATTACATTTGTCTTTTAGTGGGCTTGTGTTGCTGTGTCGTGACCTTTACAAGTGTTTCTTAGCTTGTTTCTTTCCCTCTTAGGGGATACAAAAAAGCTAGAGACAGCTTGAGTCAGAGAAATGTCCTTTCAGCAGGTGGTATAAGACTGATAAAGTCATGTCCCCTGGAGAGTGGACCTTTATTCTAGAGAATGCTTTGGGAGTATTTTACAATGGTTATTTTTTTTTCCCCTCTCCTTGCCAGAGCCAAGAGAGAGTCTTTCTTGGTTCTTTATTGAGAGAACTTGATGGGGTTTCTAGAAGCAAATCCATGTAAGTGTGAGACCCCTTCTGAAACTGCTATGACCAGGGATTTCTCACTCTCAAGCTAAACTACACTCAGTCTCCAGCAATTCCTCAAAATCACTATTTAAGTAGTCCTCCCACCCCCACCCCAGGTTGTGACTTCTGCTTCAGCTTCAGGCAAGCAAATCTTATTTGTGACTGTCTGGATTTACATTTCTCCACATTTCAGTGGCATTTATTCTTTGACTACTGATGGTTCTAAGAAAAGTCATTGATCTTGGTTTATTCAGTTTTTTCTGATTGTAAGGACAGGAGTGAGGACTTCCAAGCTCTTTATGTGTTGGAGTTCCTTACATTCTTTTCATAATCATATTTTAATATTTTATTAGAGAACATAAATCTTTGGCTTGAAAGTATTTATTGAAGACTTATCACAAGTATAGCACAGTACCAGGTACTCTGGAAGATAAAAATTCATTCATTTGGGGGGCGTGGGTGGTACAGTTGGTTAAGCTTCTGACTCCTAGTTTTAGCTCAGGTCATGATCTCAGGGTCGTGAGACCCAGCCCTGTGTCAAGCTCCACTTAGCAAGGAGTCTGCTTACGACTCTTTCTCCCTCTCCCTCAGTCCCTCTCCTGCTTTCTCTCTAAAATAAACAAATAAATCTTTCCCAAAAATCCATTCATTCAATAAATATTTATTAAGCATCTATTACAATAATAAGCCATATGCTGAACAGTAGGGATATGGTGATGAAGAAAGCTATGGTCTCAACTCTCAGAGAACTTACATTCCTGTTAGAGACACAGGAAAAGTATAAACACTCAAAAATAGTAACCTCAGCCTTTAAGAAACTACTCAGTGACAAAACAAAATGTAATAGTCATAAAGAATGTCTGTGTTTGAGTATACTGTCATAAGGTGGTCCAGCAAAGAAAAGGAACAGTGTGAGCTCAAGTATTCTGGGGCTTGAACAGAAGTTAGAGAATGAGTAGAATTTAGGTTGTGAAGAAATGTCCCTTTGATTAAGGGCACAGCAATGGCACAGACTTGAAAGCAGTAATGAGGAGAACATGTTGTAGCACGGCTAGTACAACACAATAGTGTGTCCCATTACAGCTTGGCTGCAGTGTAGCTTTTGGTGCAGAGTAGTGCAAAAGAGCAGCAAAGAAGAGGGCTAACATCAAAGCAGACATGTGTGGTTTGACAAGCTCCATGAGGACCTTGTTATTACAACATAAGACTGCAAGTGGAATGAAAACAAGCACTGTACTGGGACTCATGAGGACACCTAGCCTCTGCCGTCAACCAGGTGGGTACCTGGGCAAAATCACTTGGCTCTGAGTCCACTGTTCCATCCTTATTACCCAAAAAAAAAAAAAAAAAAAAAAAAAGTTCCATCAGTGAGTCATCTTCCCATCTCAATACCCTAAGAGTCTGTGTGGGAATCTCTTCTACATCAGTCCCGGTAAGTAGTAATCTAGGCTCCAGACGAGTCCATCAAATGACAGAAGGCTCACTGTTCTCTGAGGCAGCCAGTTCAACAGAACCAGGCCTGGACAGTTACGATGATAGAATGCTTCTTTCATAAGGAGCTGAGATCTACCTTTCCATAATTCACTCTGTCTAAAGCTTAAAAGGAGAGCAGCTCTGTCCAACACATCTCTCTGCAATGTTGAAATAATTCCGTATCTGCTCAATTCAGGAGCCACTCTCCCCATGCAGCCACCGCTCACTTGAAATGTGGCTGCTACAACTGGAAAGTTGAAATATTTATTTTACTTATTTTTTATTTAGTTTTTGCTTTATTTTAATTGAATTTAAATGGCCACATGTAGCCAGGGGCCACAGTACGGGACTGCCTAGCTCTAGAGCAACCCAAATGAACCCATTTCTTCCACATGACAGCTCCTCAAATACATGTGATAGCCCATTGTTGGCCTGTCTCCTAAGCTTTTCTTTTCTAGTTAATCACACCATGAGGCTCTAACCATTGCTCACATGGCATATTTTGTGGCCCTGTGCTCTTACTGACACATTCTAATTCACTCACATTCAGTTGATGTCCACAGATGGTTTCTAGAAACCGTGAAATACGCCTGAACTTACATGTAAATCTGCCATGGATGTATGTGCATTTTTGATGGGAGAGTGTCCATGGCTGCCTTCAGAGTCTCAGAGGAATCCCCAATCCCCGAAAGGGGGCTACAGCGAGAGGGGATGATAAAAGAAAATGAGACACAATAGTAGTATTAAAGCTAGCTCTGAAACATCACATAACTATTAAGAGTGAAAGCAGATCTTAGGACCCCCAGAGTCCAGTCTTATTTCTATTTCAATACCACCTATGTATTTTTACACTGCTTCAATTTCTTCCTAAAAACATAGCCCATCCTTCTTCTTCTATAAACACAGTAACATGTATTTTTTATAAACCTGTATGTCATGTAAAACTATGTTATTTCCAGGAGAACTGTGGTTGGAAGTGATTTTTAAGGCATTCCTTTTTTTTTTTAAGATTTTATTTATTTATAAGTAAATAAAAGAGAGAGAGACAGCAACAGAGGGAACACAAGCAGGAAGAGAGGGAGAGGGAGAAGCAGACTCCCTGCTGAGCAGGGATCCTGACTAGGGGCTCAATACCAGGACCCTGAGATCATGACCTGAGCTGAAGGCAGACACATAAAGACTGAGTCACGGCAGTGCCCCAAAGCTGATTTTTTTTTTATTGTTCCATAGGTATGTATCAATAAGTTTTTTTTTATTTTATTTTTTATAAACATATAATATATTTTTATCCCCAGGGGTACAGGTCTGTGAATCGCCAGGTTTACACACTTCACAGCACCCAAAGAACAAATAATCCAATCAAGAAATGGGCAGAGGACATGAACAGACATTTCTGCTAAGGCATTCTTTAACACCACTAATAAATACATACATACATACATACATACATACATACATATATACATACATACCCTTCTCCAGTTTATTCAGTCTTGGGATACTTATTTTTTTAATTTATTTTTCCGACTGAGATGACAACTTTTTAAAAAAGGAAAATGCACTTCAAAACCCTTCCTGCAGTCCACAGAAGACATCTGCAATTCCCCAGGTTCAGATCCTGCTGCCTCCATATTAGAAGAGCATATATTAAAAAGATGTTTGATGGGGAGCCTGGGTGGCTCAGTGGGTTAAAGCCTCTGCCTTCGGCTCAGGTCATGATCCCAGGGTCCTGGGATCAAGCCCCACATCGGGCTCTCTGCCCAGCCGGGAGCCTGCTTCCTCCTCTTTCTCTCTCTGTCTGCCTCTCTGCCTACTTGTGATCTCTGTCAAATAAGTAAATAAATAATCTTTAAAAAAAAATAAAATAAAAATGAAAAGACGTTTGAATTCATCTTACTAAATCAAAGGACCTACATACAGTCTGTCAGGTCATCGGACCTCCATTGACCTAAATCAAAACATCACAGCTATGCCGGGATTTATCCTACTTTCAAAAAACTCCAGAAAAAATCATCTTATTACCTTGAAAGGCAATTCATTCCAATGCCATTCAATAAAAGACCTGGTGCAACATAACACTAAACTAATTTTACAGACAGCACATTGCCTTTTCCCAGGGTATGTATCAAGGAAGAGTACATCATCTATTTGGACAGCTGGGACTCTTCTTTGCTATCATCCGAATTGAATCCAGGCATTAGAATTATGTAAGAAGACCCTAGGGCAGAGTGAATATTCAAGTCTAGAGTTTTCCTAAATTCCAGGGTTTGCGGGCATTCTTTTTTTCTTTCTCTCCATTTCTTTTCCTCTCTTATTTAAATATTAAACAAGCATCTGCACTGTCTACAATATAAAAATTTTAAACAAACAAGCAAAAAAGAATACCCCCTTCTGACATTACTCCTTACCTGGAGGTTACTTTTTAATAACAATTGACTGAAAGACAGAGCATGCAAGATCTGAATCTATCTTCTTGCAATTAGATCCTTCTGCACAAACTTTAGAGCATTTATTTTTGTCTTTCCAGTTCTAAAGAAAGAAATAACCATGAGATATGAGCAGAAGTTCTTCTAAATCATCATGAGTGGCAGAACCCGGAGTCCATCTGACCAGCTCTAGAGCCAGCTCTAGACCTGGAGTCCGTGCTGTGACTGCCTTAAGAGCTCCTGCTCCATCTGTTAATACTAATAGATGTCTATTCTACTACAAAAGACCAAACACAGAATGTGGCTCCATTTCACCACTGTAACACGCCTCTCTGGACCATATCTCCATGACCCCCATCAGATCCAAGCTAGCCCATCTCCCTATTCTGCTCTTGACCTCCTTTATTCTCAACTCAGTAGCCAGAGAAATGCTTTCAAAACACTGATCAGTTCATGTTATTCCACATCATGTCCCAAATGCTTCCCATTGCACTCAAAGAAGCCAAAATCCTCATTATGCCCCACAAAGCTGCCCTATTCCTTCAAGTCTTTACTCGAACGTCACCTCCTCCATGCACTGACCCATTTAACTCTCAACCTTTACCCCCAAGACACATACATGTCTTTCTCCTCACCTGCTATACTGCTTTTCTGTAGTACTTCAAACTATTTAATGTATTTGAGATTGTACTTATTCATCATATTTGTTGACTTACTTATGTATCTCCCCCATCCAGAATATAAGCTTCATGAAGGCAGAGATTTGAAGATCTAGAACACCGCCTAGCATTTAATAAGTGGTTGGTGGGTTCATACACAGGATGAAGAAAAAGGTAAAGCAAAAATGATCATAATTTCCACACTGTCTAAACGCAAATCCTCATTTAAATACTGGTATTATCCTCTGGAATTTTTTAAAAATAGAGAGATAATTTTTGTTAAAAAGTAGTCAAGTTCTCATTATAAAAAATCAAAATGAAGTCTTAACAAAGTCTTAACAAAGTCTGGTACATAATAAGAACTCAACAATTTTGGGGGCACCTGAGTGGCACAGTCAGTTAAGCACCCAACTCGTGGTTTCAACTCAGGTGGAGATCTCAGGGTCGTAGTCCTGCGCTGGGCATAGAGTCTGCTTGGGATTTTCTCTCTCCCTCTGCCCCTCCCCACCCCCCTCTCATGGGTGTGCTGTCCTCTCTCTCTCTCCCTCCCACAAAAAGAGAAGAAAAAGAAAAGGAACTCAGTGATTGTTTTCTGTTATTGATTCTTAGTACAGATTTTCCTTAGGATAAACTCTTGAAAAGTGCTATCACTGGTCATAGAGAGAGACGTACAGATTAAGTTCCTAATAGAGTGTCATCTTCAAGGGCCATCATTTGCTAGAGCCTCTTCCAAGATATGAAAGAGTCCTCAAATTATATTCACATGACCATATGTTTTTGCAAAGTTTGTAAAAATAAGATCTTTAACAGCATCTGTTGTGACTGATGTTGCCTTCCACTCCACTCTCCCTTTCATCAGGCTTTCCCTATGTTGAGTGGCTCTGGAGTAGCCACAGGCATTCTGGGATTCCAGCAAGGGCAAACTGAGTTGGGAATTATATTTTAGTTTACAGTTTACACATGGACTTTGAGGTCCCTTCCAAAGATAGTGACCACTACTCCAGGCTAGAAATGGCCACGAATATTCCTACTGCCCGTCATTCCAACTCACCCTCCAAAACTTGAAGTCACAGCATAAGAACGCCTCTTGCCAAGCCCAGCACCAGAAGTATGTGGATAGCAGACAACAATTAAGATTGGAAATGCACAGAACCAAGAGCTAATACGTAGCGAATTCTTCCAGTCATCAGGTATCTGAAATTGTAAGCAAGGGATTCGATTCTGTTTTCATCAGTGCTTAGACTAAATGGAAGGAATCCTGTGTCCGGGCTATATTCAGTAAGAGTTTATTCAATTACAAACACAACAAACCTACAGCTGTACTACAAACAGCAAATACATGTGTGAACTTTCAACTTCTATGAATTCCAGTTGCCAATGATGAAAAGAAATTTCCATCTACCGTGTGAGAAAACGTTTGTCTTTCTTGTGCCTTTGTTGAAAATAACACAAAATCAGTATCACATGAAAAGATAATCAAAGAGTAACCAAAATAATGTGAAGGATAAAATATGACCGAAGAACGTCAGGAAGTTAATTACTAAAAATGTGAATAAACGTAATATGTACATTCTGTTCAAGGGCGAAACACAGAGACCAGTTAGGAGGCTATGCCCATGATTTGAGAGAGAAAGAGAACCAAGATGGAGGTTTAGGCCAGGGCACAGCAGGGGAGGTGGCAAAAATCTGCACAAACATTTCGGTCATTAGCAGTCAGCGGACGTACATAATGATGCATTCAGAGGCAGTCACAGCAAAGCCGGCGTGAGCCAAGCCCAGGACCTATGCTGACTCAAGTTTGCCACACTGAGATGGAGTATGATCCTTACGGTATTTACCAATTTCATAAAATATTGTTACTAGGTTTTCCTCATTAAAACTATTTACTTCCATATCCGATTTTGTATTCATAACTTTAGAATCTTTTTATTTTATTTTGTTTTTAAGATTTTTATTTATTTATTTGACAGACAGATCACAAGTAGGCAGAGAGGCAGGCAGAGAGAGAGAGAGGAGGAAGCAGGCTCCCTACTGAGCAGAGATCCCGACACAGGGCTCGATCCCAGGACCCTGGAATCATGACCTGAGCCGAAGGCAGAGGCTTTAACCTACTGAGCCATCCAGGTGCCCCTAGAATCTTTTTT
Source organism: Lutra lutra (assembly GCF_902655055.1). Classification (NCBI taxonomy): domain Eukaryota; kingdom Metazoa; phylum Chordata; class Mammalia; order Carnivora; family Mustelidae; genus Lutra; species Lutra lutra. Next base: position 94,643,963 of record NC_062285.1, read on the forward strand.
TTTTAAAGAACCCCTCTCCTCTCCAAAAAAAAAAAAAAAAAAAATGCAATACAAAATACCACCCCACCTCAGGCTCCACAAATCTTACAACTGCCTTTGCTCACAGAGTAAAGGTAATCTCTGTCCTTTAAATTTCAATAGCGGCTGCTTAATTTCGCACTGGAAAGATTACAGCAAGTGACACGCCAGTTTCCTTAAAACGTCATCAACATTAGCTATTATTATTCCTTCTAAACTTGGCCACTCTGATAGATGACATTTCAATTTGTGATTCTTTGATTACAAGTAACTCTGAACATATTTCCATATATGTACTGCTTACTTGTAAATCTTTGGTTAAAGACCAGCCCTTTGCATTTTTCTATCGGAAAGGTAATCTCTGTCCCTTGACTGGCACACAATGCTTGGTAAATGTCAAATATTGTTACCATGTGTATTTGCCCCACTTATCTGGCACATATATTTCATTTAAACATTTTAACTCTAAATGTCTTGTTTTTCCCACTATGGAATAAGTTCTTAGTAGGCAGATAAAGTCCTTGGTGAGCAGATACATACTTACTATATTGTATATTTTATTTAATATTGCTTACCTAGCACAGAACCAATGTATTTTTTAAATTTCAGTATGGTTGACACATAACATTACATAACTACAGATGAACAACGTAGTGATTTGACCTCTCTTTACAGTATGCAATGCTCACCACAAATGTGGCTCCCATCTGTCACCATGTAACACTACAATACCACTGACTATATTCCCAATGCTGTAACTTTCATCCTGACATCCTATTAGCTCCACAATAGGAAGCTTGTACTTCCCACCACCCCTTCAACCAAAGTTCTTTAAATGAGTAGTGTTTGAAAGAAACGACTCCACCACCACCACCATTACCATCACCACAACCACCACTATCACCACTATGATCACCATATCTGTAGTCTGAACAGCTAAATCCACTCACTCAGTAGGAGTTAAAATGTCTCACTGGATGTCTCACCTGTCTGGCTAAAAGAGGATTCCAATGTCATGCTTTCAAATGAACATCAGAAGACTTGTGTCTTCATTATTTCCAATCACCCCCACTCTTCTTGCACTCTTTCAAACCTTCTCCACGTTCTCATAGTTCTCTTTTGTCCAAACCTCAGATTCCTAAAACACACACACACACATGCACAAACACACACATACATTCATGGTTTATGAACCACCACCTAATGAGAAATCTGAGAAACAAATTCTATGTTTTGAACTGAACATGAATTATAGCTAATTCTGACCCCCCCACTGAGGCCTCTGAATACACTTAGATGATGATTGAAAATATAATTTCAGAAACAGAAGCAGGTTGCTAATTACAAGAACATCAATGGACAGCTCCCAGAGAAGGATTCCTCAATTTTGATGCAATTATGAAAATACAAAATATAAACACAAGCATTCCCAAATCTCCCATGCTTAGGATCAGGTCAAATTTTCATCAAGATACATCAGTAAGCCTATAAAATTTAAATTTCTTCAGGAGAAAATTATCTCAAGAAAAGTTCTGAAAGTCCATTAAGTTCTATAACATACCATTTTAATTTTATGTGTAACATAAATGTAGCAGAAAAGTACACAAGTGATTAAGTATAGAGTTTGATGAATTTTCATAAAATGAACACTCTCAGATCATCAATCCCCAAATTATGAGACAGAGCACTGGGGAGCCCTCATGGTGCCCATTCCACATCGCATTTCCCCAAAGTACACCACTATTCTTACTTTTAACATTATAGGTTAATTTTGCCAATGTTTGAACTTTATATAAACGGTAGTTAATCAATATATACTTTTTCGTGTCAGGCTTCCTTCTTCTCCTAATTATGTTGTGGCAAATAATAATAATAGTGCAAACACTCAAGTTGTGTAATACATCAATAAAAAATGCTTTCCTTTAGTCACTGTAGTTATTTCCAGCAATGTGGCTTTGTTTTTCAATAAAGTTTTATATTTTAGGGGCACCTGGGTGGCTCAGTGGGTTAAGCCTCTGCCTTCGGCACCGGTCGTGGTCCCAGGGTACTGGGATCGAGCCCCATATCAGGCTCTCTGCTCAGCGGGGAGCCTGCTTCTCCCTCTCTCTGCCTGCCTCTCTGCATACTTGTGATCTCGGTCTGTCAAATAAATAAATAAAATCTAAAAAAATAAAAAATAAAGGAAGTTTTATATTTTAGACTTTAAATCCAAACTCAGAAACTACCTCAACAGGAGTTAATAAATAGATTCAACTGGGGAAGGGAGAAAGGAGTGATTAGGATGATTTTTTGGTAAAGTACCTATTCACACATACCAAAAAATAACTACCTTTTACTACCCTAAAAAAGTAATAGTAAAGCCCTATAGTCTAAGATTTCTGGAAGTCTGGGATGCCTGGGTAGCTCAGTCAGTTGAGTGTCTGACACTTGGTTTCAACTCAGGTCCTGATCTCAGGGTCATGGGATGGAGCCCCATGTTGTCGGGCTCCATGCTCAGTGGGGAGTCTGCCTGAGATTCTCTCCCTTTCCCTCTTCCCCATCCCCCAAAATAAATACATCTTTAAAATTTTTGAAAATTTAATTGAAAAGCAATTCTATACTACCCTATGATCCAGCAAACGCACTACTAGGTATTTATCCAAAAGATACAAACATAGTCATCCAAAAGGGCACTTGTACCCCAATATTTGTAGCAGCAATGTCCACAACAGCCAATGTGGAAATAGCCCCCATGTCTAACAAAAGATAAATGGATAAAGAAGATGTGATATACACACGCACGTGCGTGCGCACAGGTATATTACTCAGCCATCAAAAAGAATGAAATCTTGCAATTTGCAGCAACATGGATGGAGCTAGAGTACATGATGCTAAACGAAATAAGTCTGTCAGAGAAAGACAAATACCATATGATTTCACTCATATGTGGAATTGCAGAAACAAAACAGATGAATGTAGGAGAAGGAATGGAAAGATAAAATACAGTGAAAATTGAAAGGGAGACAAACCATAAGGAGACTCTTGACAAGAGAGAACAAACTGAGGGTTGCTGGAGGGGAGGTGGGCAGGGGATGGGCTGGATTGGGCATGGGCACTAAGGACACTTGTTGGGATGAGCACTGGGGTTATATGTAAGTGATGAATCGCTGACCTCTACTCCCGAAACTAATACTCCACTATGTGTTAACTAACCAGAATTTAAATAAAATCTTGGAAGATAGGTAGATAGATATATGGAATTCTACAGAAATGCACTGTAGAAACTTCTGAATTGTAGATCAAATCAATACACATATAGCAAAATCACATCATTTTGATTTACCTATTTTTAGTTACATAATTTGAAACAACCACTCTTGTCCCCCATCTACCTCTGTCTTAGGTAATTCTGTTAACAGCTCCAATCTCCCTCACACTGGTCATACTTTTCTCAAAAAGACAATGTTTCTGTAAGAGTTCCCATGCTCCGGGGCGCCTGGGTGGCTCAGTGGGTTAAAGCCTCTGCCTTCGGCTCGGGTCATGATCTCAGGGTCCTGGGATTGAGCCCCACATTGGGCTCTCTGCTGAGCGGGGAGCCTGTTTCCTCCTCTCTCTCTCTGCCTGCCTTTCTGCCTGCTTGTGATTTCTCTCTCTGTGTGTCAGAAAAAATAAAATCTTTAAAAAAAAAAAAAAAAAGTTTCCAGGCTCCGTGCTTCACACTTCAACATCCCTCTTTCATCTGTCTCAGACCAGCTGTTTTCTATTTTTCCCCAATCATTAAATGTTACTAGTTTAAAGCCAAAAAGTGTTTGCCTCAAAAGCTAAGATAAAAAATAAACAATAACGACGAAAGAAAAACAAAAACCTCTATTCTTAAAATACCGCATTTCCACCAGATGGCTCATTTTTCTCTTGTGCAATGACATTTTCATTTTCTTTAACTTGATTTGACTTCTAACCAAGTTCATTCTTAAATTACAGGCAGCTAAGCCTTTGAAAATTTTATCTGCAGCTTTCAGGATCCACGGGGACAAATGGCAAAGTGGTAGACCGTGACAGGGCCACAGCTCAGCCCACAGAAAGCCGGCCAAGCTTTATGCCTTCGGCAGCATGCCTCCACTCTTCTGTGCTAGGTCAGTAGCTTTACACCATCTGGGTTGCTGCCCTGGGATATATGATTTACTAAACCCGCTGTGATCCCATGTGTGACTCTTCCCAAGGAATTAAATAGAAAATGCATTGCCCTCCCTAAACAGCAATAAATCCCAAACATTTTGATCCCCATTACGCCACCTGAAGATTCACATAAAACCCTAAAGCCACCAAGCTTCTCTTCTATTAAAAAAAAAAAAAAAAAAAAAAAAAAAAAAAGGAAGCAAACAACGAAAGAAAAATGTGTCATCTTACAGGTACCATTGCTACTAGATAATTCCAGAATTAATTTTGCTTTTCTATGAACTCAAACACTTTCGGGAAGGTGGAAAGAAACTCAGTGAGTGGAACCGGGGTGAATGTGACTTGCTAACCTGGTTTACGTGGCAAGAGCCTACACCAGGCAGCACTAAAAAGTTAGTCAGAGCTCTACACTCCAGTCTACATGAACCCCTAAAAACATGTTCTAAGGCTCCATGTCTCAACTTTGAGAGATACCATGTTATGGGCTGATTGGTGTCCCCAAAGAGATCTACCTGTACCCATGAATGTGACTATGACTTTATTAGGATACAAGTCTTTGTAGATGTAAATCAAGTTAGTTAGAATGAAGTCATAAGGGTAAGTAAGCCTTACCCCAATAGGACTTACATGAGAAAAATGCCATGTGAGACACACAGAGATGGCCATGTAACCACAGAGACAGAGACCAGAGTGATACAGTGCAAACCAGAGCTCAGGGCAGTCAGCTTAAGTCTCTCTCCCTCTCCCTCTGTTCCTCCCCACCCCAAACTCTCTCTCAAATAAATGAATAAGTATTTAAAATACATGTATGTAATGCCCCTTCTTTTATAAGAATCCAGACTCCCATCAGAATAGTCACAATCCACTATCATGCATTAAATTTGCTCAACTCTGAGTTCTCCATGATGAGATGAAATACTGAAAGTAGATTTATTTGCTTTTGCATTTTGTACTTATATTTGAATGTGAGCAACTGGCATTCTAAAAATTCACTGTACTTCAAAAATAATAGCTACTGTATACTGAATGGTCTACCAGGAGCCAGGCACTCCTCTAAGAATTTACATGCATTACCTCATTTAATTAGTACAACCCCATGAAATGGTAATACTATTATCCTTCTTACATAAAGGAGGAAACTGAGGTAAAAAGCAATGTGCTCACTCAAGGTCACCCAATTAGAAAGCAGCACAGCCACAGTTTGATCCCTACCAGTCTGACCGCAGAGTAGTGACCAGCTTGCAACAGTCCCTATTACAAATACACACTGGAAGAAGTTTTGACTCCTTAGCTTACCTACGTTACTGTTTCTACTCAGTGTCTTTTGTCTTTCCCCATTCTTCCTGCCTTGCTTCCATTATCCCATTTTGGTCATTGGCCAAATTACCACTAGGCAGTGTAAAGGGCCTATGCACTGCAAAGCTGAGGCCTTCCTGCAAATGTGCAGTTTCCTGCTTTTCCTAGGGCAGAGAGGTTAAGTATTTTGATTTAAAAGGCCTTCTCTCCCGACTGAATTATAATCAACAAAACTCCTATTTATGTCATCCAAGCACTTAAGCAGAGAAGGTGATAATGTCAGCAAGTCTTCTTTCCAACGCTTCATGTATGGAATGCCTGATCAGGAGTTGGCCTTACAGCCTTATGGTTTTCCCTAACCCATAACCTGGAAATGGTCCCCTCCTCTCTCGAAATCCCCTTGACCTTTAACCTTTAGTACTTCCTTTTTCTTTCTTTCTTTTTTTTTTTTTTTTAGGTTTTATTTATTTGAGAGAGGTTTTGGAGGGAGTAGAGGAAAAAGGAGAAGGAAAGAGAAAAATCTCAAGCAGACTCCACCCCCGAGCACAGAGATGGGTGGGGCGGGGTGGAGGGACTTGATCTCATGACCCTGAGGTCATGAACTGAACCCAAGCCAAGAGTCGGAAGCCTGAGCCACTGAGGCCACCCAGGTGCCCCAAATTTTAATGCTTCTTATGATGTTTATCAGAAACTACCTTCTACTGTAACTACTTGTGTTCATGTGTTACCTCCCTTTTTGCACTAAAAATTACTAAACATCAAAACTACATTTTATGTTTGTCTCCTCCAACAGCAATTTCCTTGGTGTTTTGCATTAAGCCTGGGCTCAAAATACATTTGTTGAATGAATAACTGGGTAAATAGTTAACAACCATAATACCAGGCAAGTGATCCTACTAATAATATGCTGAATTCTAGACACAGAATATTCAATCCACTGAAAGTGATATAAAGCAATTTGACTTGAAGAATCAGATCCCTATCTATTATAAAAACTATAAATTAGATGTAATGTTGAAAAGCAGAGAAGACAGAAATTTAGCTTTGCAGCAAGGTCCTGAGATACCCTTACTAACCCAAAGACAAGTTGAAAAGATAAAGAGTCTATTTAAAAAGACAAACAAAAAATTATATTTTTTCAAAGATAAAGGAAGCATACACTTTGATTGATGCAGGTGGCTAAACCTCTGTCCTGAGCCATGGAAACTAGGAGATAATAAATGTTTGTTTCAGCTTCTACGGTAGGGTAATTTGTTAGGCAACAATAGATATCACCATCCCTTTGAAGTTGGTAGGGACTATAGCCCCTCTGAGATGTGCACAGAAGTCTAATGAATGGGACTACTGGAAAAGCTCGTGTGCGCTTGATAAAAAGAGGCAAACAGCTGTCATAAGCTTTTGACATTTTTCTCTTCCCTTTCATTCTTCCTGGATTATGAATGTGATGCCTGAAGTTGGGGCGGTCATCCTGGAACCAGGAGCACAAAACCTACATGCTAAGAAAGGCAGAGAAGAAAGAGAGAAAGAACTAGGTCCTTGGTGGCATCATAGGGAGGCTATCCCCTTGACATTTTGTTACAAAAGAAAAAGAAACCTTGTTTGAATCTTGTTATTACTGAAAGTCAAATGTGATTCTAATGTATTCCTTTTCCAGCTTTGGCTAAGATCTTCTGTTTTCTCTATAAAATTGCAAGTGAATAACATCTCTCTCTTCCTATATAGATAGGTGTGTTGAACTGCTTAGTTCTCATGAAAGGCAATATAAACACAAGGCATTATTATTATTAAGGACTCAAAATATTATTAAGGACTCAAAAACATTACTAATATTTAATGACAAAACCAGGTATAATATTACTGACAATATGTAGATAATGTCTAATTCTAACTCTTAGTGATATTTTAAAAAACAACACACTAGTAAGTTTTTGAAAACTAAAGTTTTATATCCCTCCCTTATGCAACATATGGATTTGATGAGGTTGTGTCTATGCTTTCTAAATGACTCACAAAAAATCTGAAATAGAAGCCCAATAAGTAGCAAACTAAATTCAATACCTACAGCTCATCAGCCAATATCATCAATGTAACTTACAGGTTATTGCGCATGAAGTACTTAAACAGTACTGCCCTTGACTGCTGCTGTCAAGGGTATGCTTAATGGTGTTACCCAGGAAGTCTCATGGTGTCTGTGTTTTTGCACAATGGGGTATCTATTTTCAAATCAGACTCCAGGCAGGAAGCACCACTTCCCACCAAGGGAGATTTAAAACCTACCTCTATCTTTGTAGCACACAGAAGACATCCATTACAGCAAAGAAAACACAGATGGGGATGTTCAGGTTAGAGATACAGCATTATGTGACCACAGCCAGCAATTTGCAGAACAAACTCAAAAGAAGCAAAGCCACACTTAAGAAATCCACAGATAAATCAAACCTCTAGTCTATACTTAAAGACTGTATTTCAAGACCATAAGAAAAGAGAAAGACGTAGTTATAATGAGCCTACAGCAAAAAGCAGACATCTCAGCAGATTCAAAAGCACGGGGTCCAGACTAGTCTGGACCAAATGATTTCCAGGTCCCCACTGGTTAAAGGCTCTCGGCTGGGCTCTCTACTAAGGAGAAACCTGGGACTTACATCAAAAGCCATTAGATAGCATAGACAATTTATCATATGTAAGAACATGTAGAAAAATATGAGATAATCATAATCAGTTGTAGGTTCAACTGTTCTCAACAAATCTTCGAACTGTCTTCATAAACTCTCGGAATGATAAGAATGCTGACATCTATAGAGTACTTTCTAAGCACCCCATGTTATTCTAAGTGCTTTCCATGTACAAGCTCCTTTCAGCCTCACAACTCTATGAGTCAAGTGTATTAGTATCATTCCAAATTAACAGATGACAAAATCAAGTAGCCTGCCCATAATCTAGGAGCTGATAGAGCTGTGGAGCTGTGTAGACGGGCTCGCTCTCAGCCATCACACTAAGAACACATTGATGTTGTTAGCTGTTAGCTACGTCACATGGACTCGAGCTGGCTGTTAGAATTAAGATACTGTTCTAGAGTATAGGCAGACTAAGATCTATCAGACTCTGATAGAAATTAGATTAGTAGGACTTATTTAAGTCTGGGTAGGCCAGTCCTATATTCTAGTTCTCTACTGCCCACGAAATAGACTATATCAAACTATACCAAAGTTAGTGTTTGAAGCCAATCACTTCATGTTGCTCCTGAATCTGCAGTCTGGGCAGGCTATGTCTCTGCTCCACATAGTGTCACCTGAGGGGGCTGAAAGGCTGCTGGGGCAGAGCAGGACTCTATAACGGCAGGCTGGCATCATCTGAAAACTCACTCACTCATTTAGCTGATGGCCAGCTGTCACACAGGACCTCGGCTAGTCAGCCAGCATCTCTACTTACATGTCTCCTCACAGCATGGTAGTTAGACTCCAAGAGTAAGGACCCTAAGAAAATAAGGTGGAAGTCGATGGCATTTTTATGACTTAGCTTCAGACATCACACAGTATCACTTCCAACTACCAGTCAAGGCAATAATAAAGTTGGCTCAGGTTCAAAGAGAAGAGACATAAATCCCACCACTCAATGGAAAGAGGCAACAACAGCCTGCAATATGAGATCCACTGTGGCAGCCATCTTTGGAAAGTGTAATCTGTCATAACAAGGCAATTACAGCTTCTCAAAAGCTAAATATGATGGACCTACATGATAAATAAAATAAATAAGTGATACCAATACAGAGGGCCAAAAGATACATGAAAAGATGCTCAACGTATCATCAGGGAAATGCAAATCAAAACTATAACGAGAGGGGTGCCTGGGTGGCTCAGTGGGTTAAAGCCTCTGCCTCCAGCTCAGGTCATGATGCCAGAGTGCTGGGATCAAGCCCCACATCAGGCTCTTTGCTCAGCAGGAGCCTGCTTCTCCCTCTCTCTCTGCCTGCCTCTCTGCCTACAAGTGATCTCTGTCAAATAAATAAATAAAAATCTTTAAAACAAATTAAAAATTAAAAAATTTAAAAAATTTTTTTAAAACTACAATGAGACATCATTTCACACCAGTCAGAATGGCTAAAATCAACAACACAGGAAACAACAGCTGTTGGCAAGGATGCAGAGAAAAGGGAATCCTCTTATATTGTTGGTGGGTATGCAGACTGGTGCAGCCACTCTGGAAAACAGTATGGAGGTTCCTCAAAAAATTAAATATAGAGGGGCGCCTGGGTGGCTCAGTCGGTTAAGCACCTGCCTCTTGATTTCAGCTCTGATCATGATTTCAGGGTTATGAGATCAAGCCCAGTGTCAGGCTCTGTACTAGGTGTGGAGCCTGCTTAAGAATCTTTCTCTCCCTCTCCATCTGCCCCTCTCCCAATCTCTCTTTCTCTCTCTCTCTCAAAACAATAATAATAATAGTAGTAATAAAGTTAAAAACGTAACTACCTTATGAGCTAGCAATTGCACTACTACTACTTACCTAAATACACAAAAATACTAATTTGAAATGATATGTGACCCTGATATTTATATCAGCATTATCTACAAGAGCCAAATTAGGGAAACAGCCCAAGTGTCCATCAACTGATGGATGGATAAAGAAGAGGGGGTATACTAAGGCACCTGGGTGGCTCATTGGTTAAGCATCCAACTCCTGATTTCAGCTCAGATCATTCTCAGGGACATAAGATTGAGCCCCAGGTCAGGCTCAAACTCAGTGGGAATCTGCTTGAGATATGCTCTACTCCTTCTCCCTCTGTACCTCTTGCCATTACTCTCTCTCTAAATAATAAACAAATAAAACTTTAAAAAAATAAAAATAACAAGTAAAAAATTTTTAACAAATAAAAAATAAATAACAAATCTTTAAAAAAATAAAAATAGAGGTGATACACACACACACATGTACACACACACAGAAATATTATTCAGCCATCAAAAAGAATGAAATCTTGCCATTTGCAACAACATGGATGGAGCTAGAAAGTATTATGCTAAACAAAATAGGTCAGTCATAGAAAGACAAATACTATATGATTTCACTTATGGAATTTAAGGGGAAAAAAATGAGTAAAGAGAAAAGAAGAGAAAGAGAGGCAAACCAAGAAACAGACTCTTAATTATAGAGAACAAACTGATGGTTACCAAAGGGGAAGTGGGTAGGGGGATGGGTTAATAGGTGATGGGGATTAAGGAGTACACTTATGATGAGCACCAGGTGGTATATGGAAGTGTTGAACCACTATAATGTACACTTGAATCTAATATGCATATTATTAACTAACTGGAATTTAAATAAACTTAAAACATTTTTTAAAAAGTGAATGTTGTGGAGGCCAAGAAAAACAAGGCTGTGCCCATCTCGAATCTAGCCCTGACATAAGTGCAGCCATCTTGATGTTCCAGATTATCACAAAATATTTCTTGGGTTCTGACCTACTCAGGTTAGCACTTTAAACAGTCCCTCTCTCCTTTAATGATTGATTTAAAGCCCTGGACTCAGCTGCCTCTGTCTTTCATAACTCCCCTATACATTCCCCAACTGATCAATGTTGACCCGAGTAGGTAGGGACAACTCTACGCCCCTACTCAGCAGGAAGAAGTTACAGAAGATGAGACCTTCCACCTTCAACAACCTTAAAGATTTAAGGGTCAAAATTATTCAAGGGAAAATGTGGAGACCAAGAAAATTAAGGCCATCCCACCTCAGATTTAGATTTAGCATAAATACAGCCTCTTAGCTCCAGGTGCCATCTCAGACCCCTGTGCCCAAGGGCTGAACTTTCCCCTACTTTGCTGTAGTAAGCCCCACCCTGCTTTAGTTCAGAGATCCCCATCCTGCTTTAGTAAGCCCCACCCTGCTTTGGTTCCAGGAATCCCCACCCTGCTTTGGTAACAGGAACCCATAAATACCCCTGCCTTAACTAAGCTTGGGGTCCAAGTCCCTACTCTGCTGTGCCGGGTATACTTGCGCCCAACTTAAGCTTGTCGAATAAACCCTTGTGTGATTGCATCAGTGTTGGCTCCTTGGTGGTCTCTCGGACGCGAAAACTCGGGCATAACAAATGCAACAACATCCTAATTAAATACCTTATGAATTAATTTAAAAATAAAATTTTTACAGTTTAAATTTCCTTCTAATAATTTTTTTCCTTCTTATAATTTTCCTTTATAATAAGCTTCATTTCACTTTACAACTTAATTGTATGTGAACAATTTCAACTTCCTGGGGACCGAATGGGAGTAGGTAGGGAAATGATGACTGATATCATGAAAGAATGGGATATTTCTTTCCTGTTAAACTGGAAAAATAAGCACTGCTACTCAGGTTTTCCAGGCTAAAATGTCATTTTCAGTAACACCTTACCACCTCTGAAACGTTTCATCCTGCCTTAAAAAAGCACGGTAAATCAAAATCTCAATTTGCTTTACCAAGATGGCATGTCATTTGTAGATCCTTCAGTGAGGACACTAGAGAACAACTCCATCACTGTAACTCATGGGCCTCCGGTCAACCGTCGGCAACAGCTATTGATTTCAGTCTAACTATAAGTGTTCAGTATTTTTTTGTGTCTAAAATTCAGGGTCATCTCGTTAAATGTGCCGCTTACTTTTTCTCTTCATCATCACTTTCACCCTTCAGATACACTGTTTTCCAACCTTAGATGCCCCTCCCCCAGCTGACCTGAATCTCATGTATCACGTAATTTGTAATCTGATCACAAATCTTGATGATCGACATACTCCTGAACACACAGCCACAATCCATGCATGAGGCACACCTGTATTAGCAACATTCTTATCTGAAGATAAGATATTGGAGACATTCCAAGAAGCCATGTAAATGCAAAGAGACAATATACAGGGCTTTCCCTATTCAGAGTTTGTTAGGCAAATTACTAAAGGGTTCAGCAAGAGTATTTGAGCCTTATGGCTTCACACTGTGAAGCTTAACAAGGGCAGAAGGAGGTAAAATAAATTGGAATACTGCTGAACTCCTGGATGTTTCCAGGAAAGAGGGAGGAGTAAGAACCTATGGAGCAGGGTATCAAGGCCAGCTTGGGGGAGAGGAGAACTATGATTTATTGTCTCCCTCCACCAGGATGTAAGTTCTGTGAATACAAGGGTGGTGGCTGTTTTGCTGTCTGGGATGCCTGCAGCACAGAGAAGAGAACCTGACAAGTAGCAGATACTCAACCGGGATTTGTTGAATGAGTAAATGACATTGTAGATAGTAGTTGTCTTCGAGAAAAATTCAGTGAGAGATGAGAATCCAGGCCTTCACTCTTTTGATAGCTGACTCTGTTTTTTAGACCCCTGCCTTCTTACCAACCTCCCCATTCCCTCTCCCTCCTCACAAGTCTCAACCAAATAGAATGCTAACCTTCTCCCCTGCCTGGAGAGCTGGAGTATAGGGTAGTGTCTCCCCATTATGATGCAAGGAAATATTTACCAAGAGAAAATCTGTCCACATCAACATAACTGGTCATTGTTGCAGCCCCACTGCAAGCTTTCCCACTGGAAAGAAGCATTACCTGAAGCTTGGTCTTTTAAGCTGACTTTACAAGGTCAAAAAGTCACAGAGTGGTCACCATATACTTGCACATATTCCACTCTCCCTGGACCCACTAAAAATTAGTTAAAAAAAGAAGAGGTTTCTCCTTCATTTAAAGTCTTCTTAGAAAATTCCTCTTCCTTTCAGCTCCCCTTTTCTCTGCCCATCCTGACAACCATTACTGCTTTCAGAAATGCCCAGTCAATAGCACTAAAGGTGTGGTAGGCCGTGAGACAGGCTTTTCTCTACCTTTATGCCCTTGGTAAATGCACCCTGATTTCCAAGCCAGACTCAATCACTAGGTAGCTACCTATGGCCAGTGACTGGCCACTCCCCAACTCCACGGCCACAAATAATACAGTCTATATCGGCCCCATCGGGGGAAACATGCCTATTATTAATGTGTCCTCCCCCCTTACCACCGCAGCTGCCAACATCACTAACTCCTCCCTCCCGTACTGTACTCCCTCGGGAATATTTCTCTCATGCCCTCAGGGAACCTATCACTACCTGACCACTAATGACTCCCTAGGTTGTATATTCATTCTACTATTTCCTTCTACCACCATCTACTCTGAATCCCAGTTGCAATCCATCCTATTCCCCCAACACCGTGGAGGAAGGGCTGCCTTCCTCCCATTCATAATAGGGCAGGAATAGCCACAGGGGTGGCAACTGGAACAGCGGGGATAGGAACTTCCATAGACTTTTATTACAAACTCTCCCAAGCCCTGAATGATGACATGGAACGGACTGCTGACTCCCTCACAGCCCTACAGATGCAAGTTACCAGCCTGGCGGCCTTAGCCCTGCAGAACCGAGGGGCCTTAGACCTTCTGACCACGGAAAAGGGGGGACCTGCCTATACTTAAATGAAGAATGTTGTTACTTTGTTAACCAATCAGGTATAGTTACTTCCAGGATTAAAGAACTCAGGGATCTGATTCAAGCACGGCGGCGAGACACGTCTTTCTGGGGCCTGGACCCCTACACCTGGGTAACCTGGCTGCTCCCTTTGGCGGGACCTGTATGCATAATCCTCCTTCTAGTCTCAGTTGCTCCCTGTCTTTTCCGATGCTTGCAGGGTCGCCTACAAGAACTTGCCCGAGTGTCCGTCAAACAACTCCTCCTTCAGCCCTACTCTCGCCTGCCCACTTCCGACTACCCCTATGACAACGCCCCCCCCCCCCCCACCCCCGTCAGCAGGAAGTAGCCAGAACTGAGTCAACGCCCCTGGCACCATTATATAAAGCAAAAGGTCGGAATGTTGGGCTGGCAGAAAGAAAGGGCTACTTAAGATGGCGAAAGTTCCGGCCACAAAACCTGAGCTCGGACAGGAGAACAAAGACCCAAGCAGGAATCTGAAAACCCCCCGGCCCCCCGCTCCCATGGACCAATGGGACCCTGACAAGCGGGAATCTTAGACCCCCGCCCCGGGCTCCAGTGGACCAACGGGACCCTGACGAGCAGGCGAAATATCCAAATAAGGGAAACTTGCCAAAAGACCCTTGAACTCCCCTCGAGGCCCCTTAAAAGCCCCCTTCTCCCTGCCTTGAGCGCGACTTCCGCCATTCTGCTTTCCACAGTCTCGGAACCTCGCCCGAGGGTGCCCACCTCCTCCCGGTGCAACTTTCCTGGCTCCCCTTCTCCTGAGCCCTGAAACTTCGCCCGAGAGTGCCTTTAATAAATCTTGCCTTGCACCCACTTTGCCTGGTGTTGTGTTTATCTCGCCGGAAAAACTTTACAGCCAGGTCATTTAACTCCCAAGATCTCTGTTTCTTCATTTATAAAACTAGAGGTTGGGAATAGGTAAACTTAATTGTCTTTTCCAGACACAAATTCTTTGAATCAATAAGTAATTAACAAAACACTCCAAATGATAATCTTTCTGATGGTGTAAAGCAATGGCATAAGTTAATTCTGTCTTGCAATCTAATAGTACCACTTACTTTTCTGACCAAAAAATAACTAGGCACTCACTATACGCATAGTTTTGTGCTACTTCCCTGTTATTCCAGAACCTGCATTTATGAATGATATCTGCTTGAGTTTTGATCCATGTTTTGGAAATCTAGTTCTTATTCCAAATTCTGATATACTGTATGGTTTGTTCACTCATCTAGTTAAGAGACAGTTAAAAAGCTCAGTGCTGGGATGCCTGGGTGGCTCAGTTGGTTAAGCAGCTGCCTTCGGCTCAGGTCATGATTCCAGCGTCCTGGGATGGAGTCCCGCATCGGGCTCCTTGCTCAGCAGGAACCTGCTTCTCCCTCTGCCTCTGCCTGCCATTCTGTCTGCCTGTGCTTGCTCTCTCTCCCTCTCTCTCTGACAAATAAATAAAATCTTAAAAAAAAAAAAAAAAAGCTCAGTGCTTATTGATTAACTCCCAATAAAGAATGATTGATTTGACTTCCTTATAATGGAAGATGTTTCATTTTTGAGATTTGCTTAACTCTATGAACTAGAGAAATGGATAGGCAAGCTAATCTGTGATCAGAAGCTCCATTTATAAATGCATAAGCTAAATGTCGTGACTACCACCTGATGGGCAGTTTACTGTGGATCACTGCTTTATAGTCCACCTTCAAAACAGCCCTCTGAGAAAGGTATTATTTGTCCCATAGAACCAACTACACAAGAGACAAGAGGCTATAGGAGATTGTACTGTGAATCACAAATTCCTGACTCTAAAGCTCTCATTCCCAAGAGTCATAAGCAATTTCTAACCAATGTTCTAACATTTTTAAGTTTTTGTTCATCTGATATTCCTGTATGAAAACTTGCTGCTGCTTCACAATTAAAATGCAAACTTATTCACTGGAGACTTCTTTCTTGCTACTCTTGAGTACCAGATTGTGGCATGGTATAGAAAATTTTTTAGAGTAAATGCCGTGAGATTTTTCGCCTTGTTGAAAATGATCAAATTTGAGAGTTATCACAGTGAAGATCAGTGTGTCCTTGGGAGGGAGCCACGGCCATGGAAATCTTCCCCAAGCAATAAGCAATTAAAGGGGTGTCTGATCTGTCTGCCTTCAGGGTTCAGAATAAAATCCATCTGTTTGTGCCCTTATACAAATGGCCTAATGGCAAAATTATCTTCAGTTCCTCAGATGAATACATCTAAATAGGTTATTAATCATCATTAAACAGAGAACTTTTATCTCCTGCTTAGAGAACTTTTTGGTCTATTATGGTCAGATTAAAATACAATGTTTCTAAAGTTAAGCTTCGAGGTTGCTTTGGAACAATAATAAACTGTCACTACACAAGGAAGAAAAATAATGGAAGGTATTAGTTTGTGAATGAAAAATGGGATCCCCGGCTCCAGCATGATCTGGCTGGCAGCACCCAAACTTTTCATGGAAATTTTATTTTTAAGAGTTTGTTTAGAAAGTATCATAGTGTAAACAAACTATACCACTTAGATTTTCTTTTAATACAAGACTCATGATGCAAAGCTGAAGCCACTCATGAGGGTTGTGCTTCTCTAGAAAGTTGGGGTTTTTAAAAGAACATCTGTGAACCATACATAATTAATAAAGATTTCCTTTAAGGCAAAGGCTGGCCGAGATCCTGCTCTGTTGACTTCTGCCACAGACAGCAGAAGTGGTCTTGTTTCTCAGATTTCCACCAACAGTGAAATCCGTGTGTCCACTGACCGCGCCCACCCCGAGCATGGGATGTGGGGCGAAGAGTGTTGGAAATGGAGGGATTATGATGAGAAGTAACTTGATGGCAAAGAACATTCAGGTACATATCTTAAGGGAGCCCAGTCCAACAGGTGCTTATTTTCAAGTGTAACAGTAAAAGTGCGGAACAACCAGGATGGCACAGCTTACGAGGGTGCCAGAGTGGGCGGTACTGTGGCCCCGAGTCAACCCTGACCCAGCCCTGCCTACCTCAGTCTTTGGCCTTGAGGCCAGCTGAGTCCCGCTCTTCAGGCACAGAATTTTAGTTACAAGTAGAGAAGGAAATACAATCAGTTCTTCTGATTTGTGGCAATGTGGGAGGCAGGGTAGAAAAGTATAAATGATTTAAAAGAAACTACAAATTCCAGGGAAAATGATAAAACAGCAAATATACAGTTAGATTTTTTTGTTGTTAAGTTTTCATGGAACTAAAATAAATGAAAATATTGCTCTAGTTCTAAACACATTATATTATGCTTACTCCTGACTAGCAGCATATCGAATATATTTCATTAAGAGGCTCGGCCCAGGGACGCCTGGGTGGCTCAGTGGGTTAAGCCTCTGCCTTCGGCTCAGGTCATGATCTCAGGGTCCTGGGATCGAGTCTCGCATCAGGCTCTCTGCTCAACAGGGACCCTGCTTCCCCCGCCCCCCTCTCTGCCTGCCTCTCTGCCTGCTGGTGATCTCTCTCTGTCAAATAAAGAAATAAATTCTTAAAAAAAAAAAAAAAAAGAGGCATGGCCCATAACAAGGATGAGGGAAACACTGCTTCAAATTCTGAAAAGTTAGAAACCTAGGGAGAGGCGGATTTGTTTTGAATATCTGGAGGAATGTTGTTAAAGTTGTAAAAATAATGTATTTAACACAAGTTTCTTCTAGCCCCGGGCCAGGTTTGAAAAATACAGAGGTAATTAATATAAACCTCCCAACATAAAGGACTTTATCTATGACTGGAAAGGAGAAACAGGAAGGAAAAGGAAGCTAACGAGTGTTGAGTATTTTGTATATCAGGCATTATCATAGGCACTTCGCAGACATGAGCTCGTTTAACACTTATAACAACTTAGACCATTAGTCCCATGTCACTGTAAGGGCCTGTTTAGCCAGAGCGATTCCATCTTGGATTAAACAGTGATTTTGTTGTTTTTGCAGTAAAACTTAAACTGACCCTGTCCCCCCCCACCCCAGGGACTTACTTAAAAGCAAGCTCAGGAAACCAGTCCCAGGTAACAAAGCCCAAATAAAGGGTAGGTCAGGCCAGGTGGAGGTATCCAATCAGTGGGGCGTGCATACTGTCTCCCTAGCTACCAAGGAGTATGGGCCCCGCCTTTTGGGTGCCAATTCTGACCAAGGTGATAGGCTAGTTCAAATATCCACTAGGGTAAATTGTAATTCAATTGGCCACCCGTGTGTGACCTAGCATGACTGTGCAGCTTTCTCTGTGTGTTACAATCTCACTGGCCACCTATGCATGGCCAGGCCCAACCACACGGCCTTTGCCCTTAAAAGCTAGTCTGTAAAGCAGAAAGGGGTCCCCCTCTCTGTAAGAGGCGCGGCCCTGGCCAATCAGTTTGATTCTTGATGCTTGGCGTGAAATAAAGCTTTGCTTGACCTTTGCTTTGTATCAGTCTCGCTCCTTTAATCAAGGACCCATTATTGGGGGACCTTTCATTACGTTATTTTCCAAGGATAATTCCCATTTTACACAGGCTCACAAAAGCTCAGAAAAATTGACTATCTTGCCCAGGATTGTATAGCAATGTGGTTAAGCTGCAATTTAAAACCACTGTATCTGTATCTGTATCTGTATTCCACTACTCAAACAAATGTATCTAAGTACAACATACAACAGACTGGGAGGTAAGTGTTGCTCCTAAGACAAACCATGCTCAGTAATAATTAGCTTTTCATTTATTTGAACTCTACAAAACATCTGCAATAGACAAAAATCAATTAGTAATGATTAGAGCTGTGGTTTCATTTCCAAATTAGGGAGAATAAGGCATTGGCACAGTAGGCAGGGGAGGAAAGAAATATTTCTTCCATATAGCTGAGTGAAGGGAAATCAAGATGTTATCCACGATAACCTCAAGTGTCAAAGTAAACTACGGAATTATTAGTTACAATATTTCATTAATTTCTATAAATAATTACTATTTCTGAATGGAAGAGTAAAGGAAAACATGAAGGCACTTGAAGAAAGCTTGGGCACAACCAACTTTTTCAATAATGGGCAGCATATTCACAGTCATATTGTGAGAGCCAAATGATATATTAATAGCAATGTTGAAAAAGAGCCAGTTTGATTTTTTAATGGTGATATAAAAGCTGTGCCAAGCAATTTAATTCATCCAAAATATACTTCGTGATAATAATAAGTATATTTTAATCGATACTAACTACATCAATAAGAACACTGGAATTTGTCAAAGTGAACCATTTTTTTGACTCTCTAGGGTGTATTTAGCCAGAGCCCATCTCAATTTGGATTCCAAATTAACAACAGTAATGGGAGTTCTTGGCCTCAATTTCAGCAGTTTCATGAAAGAGAAAATGCTTTCACTGAACAGGACACATTCAAACACAACTCAAAATATCACTGAAATAAATAGAAATCTCATGGTAGTACTAAGATACTTTTAGCCCTATTCAAATTTCCAAGAATGTTGTGGGTACATTTTCTTAGGCATAGATTGAACTCAGTTAAATTTTTTTTTTCTTTTTTTTTAAGAGAGAGAGGGAAGGAGGGCATCTTAAGCAGGCTCCGTGCCCAGCATGGAGCGCAACATGGGGCTAGATCTCACAACCTTAAGATCATGACCTGAGCCAAAATCAAGAGCTGGAACCTTAAGCAACTAAGCAACCCAGACACCCCAAGAACTCAGCTGAATCTTAAATCCCATGCACACTAAGGGCTATGGTCTGCTAATGCAGATATTCAGGGACAACGGCAGAAACTTAAAACATGATTCATATTCATCAAAATCTGTGAATTTCCTCTAGAACTGTGAATATATTTTCATCATGTTGCACAATTCTTAAAGGATCAGTAGTTCTATTAATTTTAAGATAATTCAGTAACAGAACATGAATAAGCAGGCTGCACTTGGCAAACCAATGCTTCACGGAAAGCCCAATGCCTACATCCTAGAACAATAATTTTTGAGATTTGGTTTTAAATCTTTCCTTTTGTTTAGCTTTTAAATATAATTTCAAATTCAGTGTGTTTGGATATATGTCAATTTAGCAAGAAAGTGCAACCGAGCAGGCAGGTGGCTCTTCCAGAGACATTTAAATACCAAGAAGTCCCAAGTAAAAGCTTGGTATATCTATTCAACAAATGCTTAAGATGAGACAAGTGCTGTAAACTAATGACACCTAACATACATCTATAGAACACTTCACTCAACAAACAGTAGAATACAGTCTTCTCAAGTACACATGAAACACTCCCCATGATAGACCATGTGATAGGCCATTAAAACAAGCCTACAAATACATTTAAAGGAATAGAAGTTATCCAAACTATGTTTTCTGGCCCCAATAGAATGAAACTAAAATGCAATAACACAAAGAAATTTGGAAAATTCAAAAATATGTGGAAATTAAAGAAACAAAAACACCTCTAATTAACCAATGGATCAAAGAAGAAATCACAAGAGAAATTAGAACATACTTTAAAAAGAAAGAAAATGAAAATAAACATACCAAATTTACAGGGTACAGCAGGAGCAGTGCACAGAAGGAAATTTAATGCTAGAAACATTTATATCAAAAAGAGGGGCGCCTGGGTGGCTCAGTGGGTTAAGACCTCTGCCTTCGGCTCAGGTCATGATTCCAGGGTCCTGGGATCAAGTCCCGCATGGGGCTCTCTGCTCAGCAGAGCTCTCTGCTCTGCCTGCCTCTCTGCCTACTTGTGATCTCTGCCAAATAAATAAATAAAATCTTTAAAAAAAATAAAATAAAAAAGAAAAAATATCTGCAATCATTAACCTAACCTTCCACTTTAAGATACTGGGTAAAGAAAAGCAAACCACACCGAAAGCAAGCAGAAGGAAGGAAATAAAGATTTGAGCAAAAATTAGTGAAATAAAAAAAGTAAAAAAGAGAGACAAAGAAAATCAATTAAACCTAAAGTTGGGTCTTTGAAAAGATCAATACAATTTACAAACTTTAGCTAGACTAACCAAGGGAAAAAAGAGAAAAGACACAAATTACTAAAATCAAGAATGAAAGCAGGGACATTATTTAACAATCTTACAGAAACAAAAAGGATTATAAAGGAATACTGCAAAAAAACATATATGCCAACAAATTAGAAAATCTAGATGAAATAGATGAGTTGTTAGAAATATATAAACTACGAAAACTGATTCAAGACATAAAACAAACAAACAAGCAAACAAAAACTGAATAGACCTATACCAATACTGAATTAGTCATTTAAAAACCAACCAAAGGAAAGAAAGCACAGGTCCAAATGTCTTTACCAGTGAATTTTACCATTCATTCAACCTAGAGTTAATATACAGAAAAACCTGCACACAAATGTCTAAACTAGCATTATTCATAATAGCTAAAGTGTAGAAACAAGCCAAATGTCCATCAACTGATGAGACGATAAATAAAATGTGATATATCCATACAATGGAGTATTTTATTTGGCAATAATAATGAATAAAATGTTGATACATGTTACAATATGGATGAATCTTGAAAACATTATGCTAAGTCCAAGAAGTCAGTTACCAAAGACAACATATTGGATGATTCAATATAAACTGTCCAGAATAGGCAAATCTATAAAGACAGGAAGTAAATGAGGGGTTGCCTAGGGCTGGGAACTTGGTGGGGAGGCAAGGGACTCATGGCTACTGAATGAGGATGGGATTTTTCTTTTGGGGCAATGAAAATGTTCTCAAATGGACTGTGGTGACAATTCTATAAATACAGTTAAGGCCGCTGAATTGTACACTTTTTTTTTTTAAGATTTAATTTATTTATTTGACAGAGAGAGAAACAGAGAGATCACAAGCAGGCAGAGAGGCAGGCAGAGAGAGCGAGAGGGGGAAGCAGGCTCCTTGCCGAGCAGAGAGCCTGATGTGGGGCTTGATCCCAGGACCCTGGGATCATGACCCGAGCTAAAGGCAGAGGCTTAACCCACTAAGCCACCCAGGTGCCCCTTTACTTTTTTTTTTTTTTTTAAGATTTGTTATTTATTTATTTGAGAGGAGAGAGACAGAGAGAGCACACAAATGGGGGAGGGGTGGGTGCACTGAAAGAACAGAGCCACCCAGGCGCCCTCATACACTTTAATTGAGTGAATTGGTGAACTATATGAATTATGCCTCAAAAAAACTGTTAAAATGTGAATTAGTAATCTGGAACTTTTTCACAAGTGAAAAAAAAAAAAAAGAGAGACCTCTGACTATAAAATTAAAAAGTTAGAGGCCAGCTGCCACCTAAGCCAAGACAGTAGGGCTAAGATACCCTGACGGCACCTATGTTACCTAATGCCCTGGGAGTCTCAAGAGCAGCCCGGGGAAAACATCCCCTCTGCACCACCATTACCTCCACCTCACCGATAGCTCCCTTGGTACATGGATGAATAGAAAAGCCCAGACCAACTCACTGATTCCCCACCCCTTGACCACAATGGGGGTGGAGGAGAAGGCATGAGGTAGAGGAACAAGTTCCTGGTACATAGAGATTGGCCCATCCTGGAAGATACACTAGAGTGAAATTAGGGGATCACCAAAAATTATATCCTCACAGTTTCTATTATCCCCTCTGTATTTTGGAACTCTGGATTTCTCTCACTTTCCCTCTCCTTTGAGTAAAACTCTGCCTACTGAAAGAGGCTCTTGCATCCTCACATCTCACTCCTAACCTGAGAAAAACCTTCACTCCCAGAAAGATCTGCTAATGCCTGCCCACATAAAAAGAAGGAACAACAAGCACTAACTTGTCACACCCCAAGAACTGTGGTGATAGTTCACCACACAGTTTCCAGCTGCAGACCTAAGAAGATACACTCGGCAACCCCTGAACAGAGAGACTGACAGAGTGGGGGGGGAAGCATATCCTTAAATCTTGACTGTCCTCCAATACTGAAGTTTGGCCTTTACTCAAAAACTTTTAAAAATGGAACCTTTGGATCCCTTTTACGAAGATGGCGCCGAAAGCTAAGAAGGAAGCCCCTGCCCCTCCCAAAGCCGAAGCCAAAGCAAAGGCTTTGAAGGCCAAGAAAGCAGTGCTGAAAGGTGTCCACAGTCACAAAAAAAAGAAGATCCTCACATCATCTACGTTCCGACGACCCAAGACTCTGCGTCTCCGAAGGCAGCCCAAATACCCTCGGAAGAGCGCCCCCAGGAGAAAAAAGCTTGATCACTATGCCATCATCAAGTTCCCCCTGACTACTGAGTCAGCCGTGAAGAAAATAGAAGACAACAACACACTTGTGTTCATTGTGGATGTCAAGGCCAACAAGCACCAGATCAAACAGGCTGTGAAGAAGCTCTGTGACATTGATGTAGCCAAGGTCAACACCTTAATCCGGCCTGAAGGAGAGAAGAAGGCATACGTTCGGCTGCCCCTGACTATGATGCTTTGGATGTTGCCAACAAAATTGGGATCATCTAAACTGAGTCCAGCTGGCTAAATCTAAATACAGTTTTTTCATGATAAAAGAAAATAATAATAAAAAATATAAATAAATAAATAAATAATTTTAAAAAATGAAACCTTTGCTGGAGTGCCTAGGTGGCTCAGTTGATCAACATCTGCCTTCAGCTCAGGTCATGATCTCGGGGTCCTAGGCTTAAGCCCCACATTGGGCTCTCTGCTCAGCAGCAAGTCTGCTTCTCCCTCCCACTCTACCTCTGTGTGTGCACTCTCTCTCTCAAATAAATAAGTAAAATCTTAAAAAAACAAGAAATGGAACCTTTGAAAAAATCTGCAGCGCAAAAGTGACACTTAAGAATTGAATGCAAAATCCTCTTCTTGAGTATTTTTACCACCAGCATGTACTCCATAAAGCATATGTAATACATGGAGCTTCTCCCACCAAGATTTAAGAAGATATTTCGTTAAATAAGAGTAGGCAGAATAAGAAAAGTAAGCAGCAAAATAAAAAGTAGCTCAGAAGTAAAATTCACATCGCAAGCAATGTAAAACAGACTTGACACAACAGAAAATGGAATAAGGATGAAGAACAAACTTGGGCAAGTACCCAAAAGAAGAAATAAAAAGATGAAAAGGATGAATCTGAAGGTAACCATTTGCAAGGTCTGATCACAAAGCCTGCCTATGAATAATGATAGGTATTCTTGAAGCAGAAACCAGAGCAAATGAGTGTATCAGAATGTGGGGAAAAGAAGTGACTCCTCTATCTTAGCCTGATTTTCCCTTGCAGGAAAATAATTCCAAAAAAAGTTAAGGCATTTTCAGCTGGGATACAAACCCAGGTTTGAATGGACCCTAAATGTATGTTTTTGTCAGTTCAAAGCTTCCAAAAGATATACTAAAAGAAAACTTTCAAAACCTGGAAAAGAACTGGCAAACCAGTGCGCTAAGCAAGTTACAGGGTTTTGTTTTGTTTTGTTTTGTTTTGTAAAGATTTTATTTATTTATTTGACAGACAGAGATCACAAGTAGGCAGAGAGGCAGACAGAGAGTGGGGGGAAGCAGGCTCCCCGCTGAACAGAGAGCCCAATGCGGGGCTCAATCCCAGGACCCTGAGATCATGACCTGAGCTGATGGCAGAGGCTTAACCCACTGAGCCACCCAGGCACCCCTGCAAGTTACAGTTTTAAAAAATCTAAAAGCCATATCTATCACTTATGAAATTCCAATTTTCTGAAAAAATGATAGACTGAGTTTGGATTCTCTCTACAATAATAAATGCGAGAAGGCTATGGAGTAGTGTCTGTAATGAGGCTGTAACCGCTACCCGTAGGTGGCTATTTAAACTAACGGAAAGCAAATAAATGCAAATTTTAGTCCTCCACTGGCACATTTCAAGCATTCAAGAGTCACATGTGGCTAGTGGCAGCCATCTTGGACAGCAGAGATGTCTACCCCTTCTATCGCTGCAGACAGTTCTACTGAACAGGCTGGGCCATCACGTTGTGAATACAAGTTCTTGACCAAATAATTGCATGGGGAAGTTGGAATTTCTGTTTGAAGGTTAGAGAAAACATTTTTTAGATCTGATTTTTTCGATCTCAGACATATATTACCCCTGCCCCTTTCTGAGAAAAATGCTTGTTTATGCATGCCATCCTGCTTACTAGTCTCATTTTAAATTCATGACCACAAATCCCAAAGGGACGATAAGAACTGCCTGGAACTCCACTACATACCCCTGAAAAGTTCATTTTACACATTCTTCTTTCAAAATCCCTCTCCCCATCCCCTTCCTTGCTCATCTCGCTTCTCCTAATTTCCACAGGTCCCTCTCAACCAAAGTGTTCTCCAAAGAGAAAATACAGCAACTGCATAGGAACCCCCTGCATCCAGTCCACGTTCATGTATAATAAAGAAGAGCCCCAGCTGCTAATAGAGACCTTGGCCTTCCATCCATTTCAGGGATGGCACTTCTGCCATTATTCCTCTCTCCCCAGCAGCATGAATGTCCTCTCTACCGGGTTTTGCCCACCAGCATTAAACCATGCTCCGAAATTTCCTTAAAAAAAAAAAAAAATGGTGTTTACGAGCTCGCATATACAAAGAACAGATTGGTGGTTGTCAGGGGCAAGGGTTGGGGGGGTGGTAAAATGGGTAAAGGCAGTCAAAAGGTACAAATTTTCAGTTATAAAATAAATCAGTCCTAGAGACATAAACCCCAGCATGGTGACCACAGTTAATAATACCGTATATCTGAAAGTTGCTCAAAGAGTAAATCTTAAAAGTTCTCATCACACACACAAAAATTCTGTAGCTCTATATGGTAACAAACGTTAGCTAGACATTGTGGTGATCACTTTGCAATAGATACAAATATCAAATTATTATGTTGTACAATTAAAACTAATACAATGTTGTATATCAGGTATACCTCAGGGATTTAAAAAAGAAAAGAAAAGAAAACAAACACAGTGTTTGGACACTAAGTGCCCTTCAGCTGTAACATCATTTTTTCTGCTCTTCTCACTCAGGTCGCAGCTCAAACAAAGTCTCCTCGAGGTACCCTTCACTGACCATCCTATGCAAAACTGCCCCCACCTCATATGGCCAGTCTCTGTCACATTAGGATGTTTTCTTCATAACACTCACGTCAGGAGGAAAAAATAGTTCCAATACCACAGACCTTGTCTGCTGATTTATAACCCACATCTCCAATGGAGCAAATAATAACCATAATAAAAGAACAATCGTTAGTGTGCCATGGTCCAAGCTTTGCTTCTTATTCAATTTTCACAGCTTTAAGGAACATACTATTAATACCTTATTTTATAGCCTAGAAAGCTAAGGCCCAGGAAGGTTGTGTAGCTTGCCCAAGGCCACACAGGTAAGGGGACAAACCAAGTTAAGGTCCAAGCAGGCTTTCCTCACAGCGCATGCTCTCAACCACTATATTTTGCTGCCTGTCTCTATGATAGGTACACAAATACACATTTTGTTTGTTTGCTGAATGAAGTTTTTGACCAAGTCATCACAAAGCAAAGTTTTAATTCAAGAAGGAAAAGATTAAGGAAGTGAACTTTGAAACCAACTAAGGGTATAAGATAATGGTAAGTGGCATTACCCACCAATAAGGAAAAGTATAGTGCAGAACCACCTAAATAATTAATCCACATATAGGAGCAAAAAAGAGAAAGCTTTTTAAAAGGAAAAAAAAAGTGCAAAAGAAAATTCGTAGTAAAAAGAGCAAGAAATAAAAATATAGACAATCAAGACAAAGTTACATAACATGGGTCCATCTGCTCACAATTTTTGTAAATTTTTGGTTGCAGTGTGAGCTGTTCTGATAATAACAGGTGACCACACGTGCTCCATAGAACTCTCACCGCTCTGCATGTCTGTCCTATCTCTCCCTCCACCCATAACTGTTCTCATTCCATTTTCATTTCAAAGCCCCGAATTTTTTTTGTATGAGCTAAAATTATTTCTTTTTTTTAATTTTTTATTAATTATTTTTATTAGCACTTAATATATTATTTGCCCCAGGGGTACAGGTCTGTGAATCGTCAGGCTTATAGAGTTCACAGCAATCACCATATCACATACCCTCCCCAATGTCCATAACCCAATCACCCTCTCCATACCACCCCCCAGCAACCCACAGTTTGTTTTGTGAGATTAAGAGTCTCTTATGATTTGTCTCCCTCCTGATCCCATCTTGTTTCATTTTTTTTCTTCCTTACCCCCAAATCCCCCACGTTGCCTCTCAACTTCCTCATATCAGGGAGGTCATATGATAATTGTCTTTCTCTGAATTATTTCACTCAGCATAATACCCTCTAGTTCCACCATTTCATTTCTTTTGATGGTTGCATAGTATTCCATTGTGTATATATACCATATCTTCTTTATCCTTTCATCTGTTAACGGACATCTAGGTTCTTTCCATAGTTTGGCTATCGTGGACATTGCTGCTATAAACTTTCAGGTGCATGTGCCCCTTCGGATCACTATATTTGTATCTTTAGGATAAATACCCAGTAGTGCGATTGCTGGGTCATAGGGTAGCTCTATCTTCAACTTTTTGAGGAACCTCCATGCTCTTTTCCAGAGTGGTTGCACCAGCTTGCATTCCCACCAACACTGTAGGAGGGTTTCCCTTTCTCCACATCCTCTCCAACATCTGTCATTTTCTGACTTGCTAATTTTAGCCATTTTGACCCGTGTGAAGTGCTATCTCATTGTGGTTTTGATTTGTATTTCCCTGATGCCAAGTGATGTGGAGCACTTTTTCACGTGTCTGTTAGCCATGTGGATGTCTTCTTCACAGAAATGTCTGTTCATGTCCTCTGCCCATTTCTTGATTGGATTATTTGTTCTTTGGGTGCTGAGCTTGAAAAGTTCTTTATAGATTTTGGATACTAGCCCTTAATCTGATATGTCCTTTGCAAATATCTTCTCCCATTCTGTTGGCTGTCTTTTGGTTTTGTTGACTGTTTCCTTTGCTGTGCAAAAGCTTTTAATCTTGATGAAGTCCCAATAGTTCATTTTTGCCCTTGCTTCCCTTGCCTTTGGTGATGTTTCTAGGAAGAAGTTGCTGTAGCTGAGGTCGAAGAAGTTGTTGGCTGTGTTCTCCTCAAGGTTTGTGACGGATTCCTGTCTCATATTGAGGTCTTTCATCCATTTGGAGTCTATTTTTGTGTGTGGTGTAAGGAAGTGGTCCAGTTTCATTTTTCTGCATGTGGCTGTCCAATTTTCCCAACATCATTTGTTGAAGAGACTGTCTTTTTTCCATTGGACATTCTTCCTGCTTTATTACAGATTAGTTGACCATAGAGTTGAGGGTCTATTTCTAGGCTCTCTATTCTGTTCCATTGATCTATGTGTCTGTTTCTGGGCCAGTACCATACTTTCTTAATGATTACTGCTTTGTAATAGAGTTTAAAGTCTGGAATTGTGATGCCACCAACTCTGGCTCTTCAGGGTCTTTTCTGGTTCCATATAAATTTTAAGATTATTTGTTTCATTTCTTTGGAAAAAAATGGATGGGATTTTGATAGGGATTGCATTAAATGTGTAGATTGCTTTAGGTAGCATAGACATATTCACAATATTTGTTCTTCCAATCCATGAGCATGGAATGTTTTTCCATTTCTTTGTATCTTCTTCAATTTCTTTCATGAGTACTTAAAAGTTTTCAGAGTACAGATTCTTTGCCTCTTTGGTTAGGTTTATTCCTAGGTATCTTGTGGTTTTGGGTACAATTGTAAATGGGATTAATTTCTTTTTCTTCCGTCTTGTTGTTGGTGTGTAGAGATGCAACTGATTTCAGTGCATTGATTTTATATCCTGACACTTGACTGAATTCCTGTACCAGTTCTAGCAGTTTTGGAGTGGAGTCTTTTGGGTTTTCCACATAAAGTATCATATCATCTGCAAAGAGTGAGAGTTTGACTTCTTCTTTGCCAATTCAAATGACTTTAATTTCTTTTTGTTGTCTGATTGCTGAGGCTAGGACTTCTAGTACTATGATGAATAGCAGTGGTGATAGTGGACATCCCTACCGCATTCCTGACCTTAGCAGAAAAGCTGTTAGTTTTCCCCGTTCAGGATGATATTTGCTGTGGGTTTTTCATAGATGGTTTTGATGATATCGAGGTATGTACCCTCTATCCCTACACTTTGAAGAGTTTTGATCAAGAAAGGATGCTGTACTTTGTCAAATACAAAGCCCCGACTTTTATTTCTTTCCCTCCCATTCTGTTTTTCCACATTTAGGAACTCCAAGATTTCTCTCCTTCTTGACTTCAAACACTTGCCACAACTCGCAGGGTTTCAAGCCATGTGACAGCACACACTTCTATCCTGTATTACTCTATCTTTTCCCGAGGTGGTTGTCACCTTAAACTAAACTGGAACCAAATTTGGGAGGAGGCAGCCCTGTCATCCACACCTGTTTTTTCCCTCAGGGCCTCTCCCAGTATTTTATACATAAATTGGGTAAATAGTGCAAGGCAAGGAGAGTACCATACACATGTCCCATTATCTAATACTTAGGACAGTATCATAAAAAAAAAAATTAAAGAATACATGTTTCTATAGAGCACATAATATACAGGAATTAGCTATATTCCTCTAAATCTTTATTTCTTTCATAACCAAATAATAGGAATTAGATATTAGCCATTACTAATACCTAATCATTTCCCATCACTGTGTGTCTGCTAACATGTCTAACCAATGATTTCTATCAACCTCCAAAGCATCTTTCAAAGTCATCTCTGGAGAGCCTTTGACCAATGACGGACCAACATCTGAACTGTTTCCTCCCATAAACTTCCACGTTAGCCCCCCACACACATAGCTCAGTCCACCCCCTCACCTGCAGCAGTTCTAGTAAGGTCACTTTTATAAAAACCAGTAAGTTCAGCTAATGATGTACTATATGCTGGCTAACTGAACATAATAATAAAAAAATAATTAATTAATTAAAACTTGTAGTTAAAAAAAATAGCAAGTCACAAGGACACATCAACATCAGATAATCAGTCCAAATATTCTTGGAAGAATTTGTTACAGTTTTTACTATATTCCAGCTCATGAAGTTTGGATATTCTGGCCCAGACTTTGAATTTTGCCCTGGCTTGCAGCATAGGATTGCCAGATGGAGCAAACACGAACATACACAAACAAGATGCTAGGTTCGATTTGAATTTTACAGAAAACAACAAAAAATATTTTAGTACAAGGACGCCCCTTACAGTGTTTGGGGCACACTCACACTTCTTAAATATTGCATAGGACATATTTAGACCAAAACAGTATTTGTTGTTTATCTGAAATTCAAATTTAACCAGGTGTCCTGTATTTTGTCTGGCAACTCTACCCTGGAAGACAGAAATCAGACTTCCCATATTTCTGGAACCATCTTCACTTAGCATTGATGTCACATTCCCTAAACTGGTATTTTTGTAAAATGCTTCCTGGCTAATCCAATCTATTCCTCTCTTACTCTACTTGCTTACCCTAGCTCTGTTCCTACTGGAGATTTTTAAAATCAGTTCTGATTATCTCTTCAGACTTTGCTCTAGCTCAGCTGTTTGTTTAAAAGAGCCAAGTCTCCCCCAGTGTTTCCCAACATAAATTATACTGCGAGCTTATAAGCTACCTCAATTCTCTTCCACAGGCTCCAGGGGTAAAAGGGAGAGGGAGAAAATAAGCTAAATCCTCAGTCACAGAGATGCAGTAGGCAGCAGATTTGAGATCCTGTAGTGTTTTTTAGAATTTTCAATTAATAAACCAGACTTAAAAATCAAGAGAGTACCTAAAAATTCTCACTGTGGTTTCTCTTGGGGTGGGGGTGGGGGGAGAAGACCCAGCAACTCTGAGCCTGCGTTGCTGTCTGATAATCAGAGACTGGAAGTGAAGAGGTGCTAAAGACCCCTAAACCAAAGACCCCACCACTCCCAACTGTCTCACCTGCATCCCAGCATGCACATGACCACATCTGATACTCTCTCACACAAACCCTTCGCTTTTCACATGTCCACATGACCAACCACCCCGGTTTCTACCTTCCATCTTCTGATGCTTCATGAGCTACGCAGGCATGTCACACCCAGCAGGTCCCAGCTTTCCACTGTCCCTACTAGCATCTGTACAATGTCTGCCTGGACAGAAGAGTGGGTTTGCTTAGATGTAAAATAAAACTGAATTCGATCCAAGAGAGAGAGTTTTTGCATAAGCGGTGAGGAAAAAAAATATCCTGAGGAAAATATGTGCCAAGTTATAAATCAAGAAAGCAGTGTAAATCCTGCAAGCACTGCACAGGAAATGAACAGCACTGATTCAAACCCACTGGAACAAATGCAGGACTTTCCCTATTATTAAAGCAGTGATAAATGCAGCCAATGTGCCCCATTGAGAAGAACGGGAGCACAACCCATTTTCAAGCTCAAAACACAGTGTTTGGAAGTTGTACAATCTGTCAAGAAGTAAAGACGACCTAAAACAAAGCACTGAAAGCAAATCTTCATGTTGAAATTCACTGACCTAAATCTTACAAAGAATGTAAATGAGACACTGCCACAGATTACACCAAGAGAACAACCGGTAAACACTGCACACCAGTCACAGAACAGACTGAAACACAGAATTCCCGCTGCATAGCCCATGATCTCACGTTTATCTGGCAACCTTCCTCAGCTTGCAACTTCACAAAGGTTCTGTTATCCAACGTGCTACACAGGGGGTGATACTGGCTTTTATCACAAGGCAATGCATGCAACAAACTAAATTAAAATTCTCTAATCAGTTTCAAGAAACAATTTGATTTTATTATAACAACCATATATAATTAATAAGGTTCATGATTCAAGACCCAGTCTGTAGACCTACTTTCTTTTCTCATTTTTAGCCATGAAGTCATTTTTAAGAGGACTCAGACATACCTTTTTCCTTTTCCAGTAGAACGGTACCAGACTCATGGTTTTCTTTCTACTCGTCTTTTTCTTTATTAGTTTCCTTGCCCTCCCTTTCTTTCTTTGCCTCTCCTTTTCATCTTTACTTTCAGAGACTTTCCTAAAGCAAAAGTGCTTTGTCCCTATCAGGGTTGAATTGCAGTTATAGTTGGCTTTTTGCCAACAGGAAAAAAAAATATATCAGGTAAAGAATATCAGTGACCTTTCAGGCCTCCCCCTGCCCACCAGCACCTCAGTTTCTCCCTGCTGCTTGCTTTTTTTCCCCTCTTTTCACCATCTGTTTTAGAATAAAATTATCAAGAGAGAGAGAATAGATGTGTATTAGTTTCCTGAAGCTGCTGTAACAAATTACCACAAACGTGGTTGCTTAAAATGACAGACATTTACTTTCCCAGTAGTGGAGACCAGAAGTCTGGCTCCAGCAGGGCCATGCTTCCTCCAGGGACACCAGTGGAACACCCTTCCTTGCCTCTCCCAGCTCACAGGGGCTGCCCTGGTGGTCCTTGGCTGTGGCTGCCTCATTCTACTCTCTGCCTTCATCTTCACAGCACCCTCTCCTCTGTTCATGTGATCTCTCTCTGTCCTCTCTTATGGGGACACTGGTGATGTCATTTAGGGTTTACCTGGATAATCCAGGGTAATCTCCTTCTCAAGATCTTTGACTACATCTCCAAAGACCTTTTATCTAAATAGAGTAATAGTTAAAAATCACAGGAATTAGTATTTGATTTCTTTGTGTGGCCATCACTCAACCCGCTACAAGGTGAGTATTGTACCACATGCAGAATATTGTCATCGGCTGAAGAGCATTAGCCAGCGACATGGTATGTTTCAATTACACGGCATATTATGAACATTCTTATCAAACAAGTCCCACTGGTAGCAGTCAACCTTAGCACTTCGTAGCTGAAAGATTCAAGATTCTTAATCAGGAAAATTACTGGATGACAGAGGGAATTGGGTTAAATGAAGAAATTATTCAATGGGTAAAACTATACCTCTCATAACTTGATGAAGACCCAATTTAGAAGGTACTCCATGAACAGGATAACATTCTATTAATACAAAACCAATGAGCCTGGCTATGGAGAGGAGAATATAATATGTCGAAATGTGATCCACCCATGACTCCCCCAATTATAGTTGGGCGGGAATGAAGAAGAAGAGAAGCAACAAAATATCCTTTCTGGGACACCACAGAAAACCCATGAGTTAAATGTTGAGCACTGCATGACAGCAGATAATAATATTTTGAGCTTAAAGGGAATGAAAAAAGTATAATAGAATTGGGAATGGAATTCATTTTTGAGAAAAGTGAACAGAGTATATAACTAATTTCACCAAGCTTTATCTCAGATAGGAAACAAACTGTAGGCCTACAAAATGTGTACATAGTGAAAAGAGAGGAATTTAAATTATTATCAAAGGATTAAAAGCAATAAAAAAAAAGCCATCTTCAAGTGAAGCTATGAGGCCATTTTTTAAAGGTCAATGGCTGGCCTTGTTGCATTAACTTTAAAAGAAGATAGGGGTACCTGGGTGGCTCAGTCATTAAGCATCTGTCTTTGGCTCAGGTCATGATCCCAGGGTCCTGGGATGGAGCCCCACATTGGGCTCCCTGCTCAGTGGAGACCCTGTTTTCTCCCTCTGCTTGCCCCTCCCCCCACTCATGCTCACACTCTCTCTCTCAAATAAATAAAATCTTTTAAAAATTAAAATAAGGGGCGCCTGGGTGGCTCAGTGGGTTAAAGCCTCTGCCTTCGGCTCAGGTCATGATCCCAGGGTCCTGGGATTGAGCCCTGACTCGGGCTCTCTGCCCCGCAGGGAGCCTGCTTCCTCCCCCTCTCTCTCTGCCTGCCTCTCTGCCTACTTGTGATCTCTGTCTGTCAAATAAATAAATAAAATGTTTAAAAAAAATCTTTTAAAAAAATTAAAATTAAAATTAAATAAAATAAGATAAATGGGGCACCTGGTGGCTCAGCCGGTTAAGCATCCAACTCTTGATTTCAGCTCAGACCATGATCTCAGGGTCATGAGATTGAGCTCCACATGGGGCTCTGCATTAGGCATGGAACCTGCTTAAGATTCTCTCTCTTTCCCTCTTCCTCTGCCCCTCTCCACCTTCTCTCTCTATAAATGAAGCAGCAGCAGCAGCAGTGGCAACAGCAGGAGGAAGAGGAGAAGGAGGAGGAGGACAGGAGGAATAGGAAGGAGAAGGAGGAGGAGGGGGAGAAGAAGAAGAACACAACAACAAATAAAATATCAATTTATTTTCTTCACTCTGGACAGAAAATGTGAGAGCAAAAATGTTTAATTTTTTACAAAGGGCTGACCAAAGCAGTCTTGTCATAACTACAAGATGGGGAAAAACTGTTCAGCCCACCTGGATAGTCTCCATAAGAACTTGCTGCTCTCCTTCACAAAATTCAAGTACCTCAGAAAACAAAGTCAAATATTTCAGAAGCTCTGTCCATCCCATCTTCTGTAGCTAACCTGAATCTACAACCTAGAAAGAAAGCAGTCTGGTGATAACATCTTCCAGCCATGACACACATAGCGTTGACAACTCAAAACCTATGAACAGTCCTGAAATACGAAGACAGTAAAGGACTTACCAAAAATTCACTACAATGATAATATTAGCTGACATTCATTGATAGCTTGCTACCAGTCAGGCACTGCTCTAAGCACTTACCTTGGATGAGTTCTTTAAGTTCTCATAAAAAATGTTATAAGGAAAGTACCGTTTGCACAGAAATTTTACGGCAAAGGAATATAAAGTCAAGATTCTAAAACTGAAAGTAGCTGAGCCAGGATTCAAACCCAGAGAGCTAAAATCAGAGTGAGACTCTCACCTATGGCCTCTGCTGTGCATTATTAGCTCCAGTCACTTACTGAATGCCTACTGGGTGCCAGACACTGCCTAAACTACACCCCCAATCTCCCTGGGAGGGAGGAACTATTATTAAACTCAGTGAAGGAAACTGCCACACAAAAAGATTATGTAATAGGTAGATTAGCATTTAAACATAGCAAGGAAAATTCAAAAGGCAGCATATTTGACAAGTACTCCAATAATAAAGACTAGTGACTTAAGCTGGATTTAATAAGACTTTCTCTGACCAAGCACAGGAAGGGAATCCAGTCATCTAATCTGCCTACTGAGGGCTGACTACCTTAACATCCTTCCCCCTTGACTCCTCTGCATAATATCCAAATGCCAGTCCCTCAGTTTTCAAAGGTAAGGATTAGGAAGCATCAACACTTTCAATACATTTTAATGGGAAAAACAGTGCCAGGTTTTCCAGTGACTTGATACTACAGTGGTAAGTATATATCAGGAGAGGACTAGGAAGAGGCATCCATAAACAAGGCAGAAAAAAATACAAGTACCAAGAGCAAGTCAAAAATCACTTTCCCACTGCTGCCTATATCTAGTCACGTAGGTACCAACATTTCCCCCCAAAAGAGGAGAAAGTAAATAAAGAAAGCCACATGGCCAGCCCTCAGCTGAGGGGACTTCCAGGAGCATTTAAGAAGTTGCTGGCTGACATAAACCTGAGACAGAAGGAAACAGTCTCCAAAAGGTGGGAGAGAGGAAATAATTGGGTCCAAAGCAAAGATAAGCAACAAGTAAACCAAAAAAGGGCTCTGTCTGTGTGTGTGTTGTGTTCTTATTTACCATGAGAAACTTGATAATCCGTTGTCTTGGTTTGCAGAGTCAAGTACATGCAAGGGGGATGTTTCTCTAATTCTTATGAATTCGGAGCTAGGATCAAGGTAGGACAACCATGGCTCCCCTTTTCAGTTTCCCTTTAATGTCTAGAAGGAGCAACAGAATCTTAGTGAGGAGACCACAGTGGTGATAGGCAGGGAGAAGGAAAAATGCCTTAAATTGCTAAGTAATTATTATTTCCTTCCCACTGTCTCACGTACACACACACACACACACACACACACGAAATACCAAAGGCGGGGGTGGTGCCTGGGTGGCTCAGTCAGTTAAGCATCCAATTCTTGGTTTCAGCTCAGGTCGTGATCTCAGGGTCATGAGATCGAAACCCATACCAGGCTCTGCACTCATCACAGAGTCTGCTTGGGATTCTCTCTCCCTCTGCCCCTCCTGCTTGTGCTCTCCTTCCCTCTCTCTAAAATAAATAAATAAATCAAAAAAAAAAAAAAAAAAAAGAAAGAAAGAAAGAAATACAAAAGGACACTCCATACCAGAGTTCAACATGATTATCTGCCAAAATTCAGGGCAACAAGATTCATATGAGAGAAGAAAAGGAATCTACTCAGCATTTATACAGAAAAGTAATATCCAAAATATGTGTGCCCAGCAGATGCAACTTATCTTCTTCTTTCATAATTTTTCATGATCTATTCATTTCTTCTATGAGCAGAAAGCCATGCAAAGCGGTACCCCTTCCCCCACCAAAAAAAAAAAAAGAAGAGTAAGGCCAATGAAAGAACAATAGGCAAATATGATAACTGGTTTCCAAATGCAGACATGTGAATATACGATATTTAAAAACTTTATTAGACAGTAAAGTTCACTCACATACCTTATTCCATTTGTCTCTGTTACAAGCAACATCTTTTATTTCCAACGCCATCCCCACCAACATCTCCGCCACCACAGGAAAATTAGGGTCATGGTATGATAGCGGTCTTGCCACATAAATCAAAGATAAGATTTTCTTACACAATCAATGCCTTTGATATCTATACTATAAACTTATGGAGATTTAACTGCAGTCAACAGTCATTAAATTTTACAAACAGCTGTGTTCCAACCCTACAATGTGCCTGAACATCTCAGAAATAACACTGCCTATATAAGGAAAAATTTAACAAAAAAACAAATCATGGCATATTCAGCCAAGGAAAATGAATAGGAACCCACAGAGTTTTTGCAGAAATAACAATCCATGAATAAAACATCTGCATAGTATATGGCTTCAGAAAAAAATCAATCATAATAAAAGCTTCTATGACATAGGATAATATGCATGTATTTAAACTTTTCTTTCTGACAAATGACAGAGTATCATCAAACCCTTCTGTCTCCATTGAAAAGATACTGCCAGTCTAAATGCTGACAATGTCTACTGCCTCTTCATATGTGTGGTAGGGGGGTGGGGGAATGTTAGGGGTCCTGCCCCATTAATGCTCCAAGTACAGTTTTACACACACACACACACACACACACGTGAAATTTTAAAAGTAAAAAAAAAAAAAAATTTTTTTTTTTAATCTGCAGAAGTAGCCACTCTTTGAGGAAAAATGCAGAGTCTAGATAAGCAAGTCTCACATTCATTCACCATATTGCATATAAAAATTTATCTTAAAGACTTCCCAAATTAAGGCTGTAAGTTCATTTTAACAGAAGGCCACTCAATACATTATTATTTACATTCTACTTACTTTCAAAAAGGAATTCGATTTAATGTACAATAAAAGACCCATCAAATCAGAGATGGTAGGAACAGCAGTTTGGCACAGCAGTTCTGAGCCCAGACTGTGGAGGGAGTGAGGACAGGATCACTACACCTTAGTGGCTGTATGACCTTGAGCAAGTTACTTCACATCCCTAGTCATCGATCTCCTCACCTGCAAAACTAGCATGAAAATACCTACCTCTTAGGAGACTACGTAAAGTAACACAGATAACGTAACAAGGCAGCAGCACTGTGCTGTGTTCAAACAGCAAGAATTCGAGAACTATAGATGCTGTTAGTTGTAATTAATAAGTACAGTAGAAGATTTTAGAAGGCCTCTCCAAACTGCCAGGTCGTGCTTATTAGCTTTTTTTTTTTTTAAGATTTTTATCCATTTATTTGAGAGAGAGAGAGCGAGCAAGGGAGAGAACAAGTGGGAGGGATGAGCAGACTCCCCACTGAGCAGGGAGCCTGATGTGGAGCTCGATCCCAGGATCCTGGGATCATGACCCAAGGTGAAGGCAGGTGCTTAAGTGACTGAGCCACCCAGGTGCCCAGTTATTATCTATTTTAAAAAAGAAAAAAATCCATATGCTTCCACTAACACAAAGGTGCATGTCATATAGTTATAAAAATGACAGAATCTGACCCCTTCCCATCTCCAGAAAAAAAGTCATATTATCTTGACAAAAAGGTGGCCAATAAGAAAACCTGTAAATGTGAGAGAAAATGTGACTCAAGAAATAGTTTTGCATTGGTTTCAAGGGCCCAGTAAAGGAGACGCTAGAGTTTTACATCATAAAACAGACAGCAGTGACTTTGGTCTAGAATATTTTAAGAGGAGGAACTACCAGCTGGCTACTTTAATTATGATTTCTATTTTTAAAAACTGCATCCTCTTGTGTCCCCATACTGAATTAGCTACAAGTCGTTTCCCCTGAGAATTAAACAAAAAAAGTAATTTGATATTGTACATCTGATCGCTAAAGACTTTGACAGAGAGGATTATTTTGCTTTCTCTTCGAGAGTAATTAGCTGCTGCATTCACCTGCCTTGCTAACAACACGGAGGAAGACGCTTATCTTCTAAACTTGGACAGGAGGGCCTGCGTACAGCTCATCTAAAAGCCACAGTGACTTATTTGATGCTGTTGGAAGTCATCAAGATGGCTAAAAGACAATTCTGTTTCATATTATTTAGGACTGGAATCTGATCTACAAAGAGCATATGCTTACCTACTACCATTCTCAGAATGTCTTTATATCCACAGACACTTTAGAAGCCATAACCGCTCATAATTCACATGGAATTACAGATCTGCTCGTGGATTCAAGCCTGACCATGGACAGAGCAATCGGTCTGGGGAGAGTCCTGCATTACTCCTGAACATCCAACTGAAAGAGAGGACAGCCTATTAATCCTCATCCAAGAAAGATGGTAAGACTCAGTGAGGGGTACCGAGAAGGCTGTACATTTGGAATGGGCACTTAGCCTAGGGGCAGGTCTATAACTGGGGGAACTGAACCTACCAAAGTACTTTAGTCTCCATCCAAGTCCATCTTAAAGAGACTGTGGCTGAAGAAGGAACATCAGGATCCATCACCCGGAACAGGATTTCAACATATTCTCGTGATACCCTCAGGTAGTGGTGACTTCTCCTTTGACTTTGTTATTTTGACAAATAACATCTCCACACTGAGTTCTGACTAAAGGGAAATGTATGAGGCATGCAAGGAGGTATTTCTAGGCTGAGGAATCACCACCTCACAGGGTGTTTTTGAGCGGTTTCATGTCAACCCAAGTTTCCGTGGATATACCACAGGACTGTCTCCAAACCTTCCCTTTCCATGGTTTTCATCTGTGATTCAGATGAAGATATAATATATATATACTTATCAAACTTGTGGATTGCAAAGATAGTATAAAAGAAAAAAAAATACAGGATTCAAAATGGGGACAAGGGATTAAATAGATGAGCCAAATCATAGAGATTAAATTTAATACTCCCTTCCTAGTCTCAAAAAATTGCGCAAGTATAGGATTTGACTTAATCACAATTTATGTTTAAAAAGAGAAAAGATACAGGCATTTTAGTCACCTTCAAGCTAAATGTGAGACAACAGCATTACCGCTGCCCAAAAAGCTAAAGCAATCTGAAATTAAATTTTAAAAGAATAGTGCCTAAAGCAAAAAAAACACAATGGTCCTTTTCTATTATGAACAGCTACAACCACACCAGTAACTTATGAGTTCAGTTCTGGGTGCTACTCTTAAAGGTCACTGACAAGCTGGAACATTCCTGCAGAAAGTGATAAGAAAGTTAAGGAGTCTCAAAACCAGATATGACAAAGGACTAAAGAAAATTAAGATATTAACCAGAAGAAAACACTTTAGAAGAAAGCTGGTGGTGGCGTGTTCACCTCCTCATTGTAGCTAACCCAACGGCTGTCAACAAGAGCTGAGGGCAGAAATGGGGAATGTAGGACCCCATACCACAACTCCTGAACCTTCAGCCCAGGCTAAAGATGAATGAGTCATCTTATGTCCTAGGGAATAAGGAGTTCTGGGGTCTATCGAAACCAAATCCACCGAGATGCCTTGTATTTTCTGCTTTCCTTGGTTACCTCCTACCATGCAGACCTCTCCTCCCAAATAGCACTCCAGTTTTCTCTTGTTGCTAACAAACCACCACAAGATTTAGGGGTTAAAACAATCGTTTTTTCTTTTTCTTTTTCTAGTCATGATTATGCAATTTGGGCTAAGCTCACCTGGACAGTTCTTCTATTAACCTTGCCCTTGATCACTTGGGGGCTGTAATCAGCTGGCAGATTCAGCTAGGGACTGAGCTCAGCTAACATGACTTGGGCTCCTTCCTCTCTCACTCTCGCTCTCGCTCTCTCGCTCTCTCCTTCTGTCTCTGCGTGTGTAAGGTGATCTCCCTCTCCATATGCTGTCTCCAGGTGGTCTCCCCACGTACTCTCTCCAGCAGGTAACCAGACTTCTTGAATGGCATCTGAGGACTTACAGAGAGTAAAAGCTTAGTTCTAGAACTGGTGTTACTTCCCTATTGCCGCATCCTACTGGTTAAAGCAAGTCTAGACTCAGATCAAATTCCAGGGAAGAAGATCATACAAGGACATGACTCAAGGAGGTGTGGTCATCAGGACCATGGACAGTGCGGGTGACCACAACTGTTATCTCCCCAACTTAATAAAGCTCTCTGGTCTGCCAACCACCTGTTGTCCCATCCTCAACTGTGGCTTCTGGAACTTAAGAGACCACTGCATTCCCCCATATCCTTAGCCTCTTTTCTGAACTTTTTGCTGCCATTCCTTTCCCTCCTTACCTGAGCAGAAACCTGGCTATCTCCAGAAGATTCAGGTCTCTTGCAGCTCTCTAGTATCTCATACTTTGCTTGCTTTAGGACCTGTATTAGGAGTCTGGTCTGCTAAGGCCACCTGTGGACAACTGCTCCTTCTAAGATGCATATTGACTTTCCCCTCTTTGTTTTTTTCTATCAAATCTTAGACCTCGCCATCACCAAAACTAAAGGCACTAATGCACACATCCCATTCTCTGCCTATAGTCAACTATTCTCCCAGATTGCTAGGTCAAGTGTCAACACAGGGAGTGTATGTATGTGTACGCATGCAAATTGGGGTACAGGCATGCATTTTGCAGGCACCTTTAATCCACTGACTCCTGTTCCACTCTCCATGAGACCCCTTATGTATGCATTATCCTCCCTATCCATCTTACATTCCACAGTCCATCATTACACGAACTCTCTTTGGGACACCGTAAATAGTCTTATCCTTTGCCCTTCCATCTCACCCTTCTGCCTAACCTTCCTGTTTGCTTCTCAGTTCACAAATTCAAGTATGGAGCTCTCCTCAAGAAAAATCACAGAACCACAGACTAGTTCACGATAAAGCTATAATCATCGCTCTCAACCAACTAGCAATTCTACTTCTTTCTCAGAGTAACATGCTCTCCTCTCAGTGGCAAGTACCAACTATGTCATATGTTCTGCATTTTCATGTTATTTCCTTTCTGATAACTGCCCCTCCCACTTTTAGCGGGTGACTTTGTTTCATATTTCACTGAAAACTAGAATACACCCATAGACATCCTCCTATCTCCGCTAGCATATGGCCTGTCTATGCTCCTTCCTGCCGTAACAAAAAAAGTGTTTCCTGCCATCCAAAGTCTGCCACGTAGACTCCAGGTTCCCTCCCCTCTAGTAATATCACAGACATCACCTATTATCCTTTAGCTCTCTGTCTCTTCACTCCTCCCACCCTGCTCTTTCCGACTCTTTCCACTGAGGTCCAGTATCTTATAAACAAATAAAACTTCTTCTCTACCTTTCCTCTCCAGTTCTAGCAGCTGCCCCTCTCCTGTCCTTCCTGGCCAGACAGCTTGAAATAATCTCTCTTTATCCTTAGTTCCTACTCATGTACCTCTGGACCTACCTAATCTGGTTTCTTTGCTCATCACTTGACTGAATCCACTCTTGCTAAGCTTCCCAGTGCGCTGCATGTTCCCATCCTAATGGCCACTCAATATTCACCTTACATCAGCAACAGCATGTGGCATATGAAACCCACCCTCCTTGACCCTGCTTTCCATAAGGATACCAATTCTCCTAGGTTTCTTCCTACTTCTCTAACTGCTCCTTCTCAGTATCCCTTGGAGGTCCTCTCTCCAACTCCACCCAAACTATAAATGTTGGCGCCCTCAGGACTTGAACCCGGTACTCTCCTCCATGTATCTCTCTCCCTAGGCAATCTCCCCAGCTGTCATGGCCTCAGGGAACCCTAAATGCCAACGATTTCCTAGTTATAACTACCACACCCATCTCTTTCCTCTCAGCTCCACATCTGCACATTCGCTATCCTCTTGATGTATCTACTTAGGGATTTCACTGGCATCTCAAGGTAAACAGCTCCAAAATTCAAATCATTATTATCTCCCACTAAGCCCACTTCTCCTCCAGGGTTCCCCATATATGAATACTTCATTCACCCAGTTGTTTAAATTAGATGACTAGGATCCGCCCCACACTCCTTACCCGCCTCACACATCAAAGCAACTGGTTAACC
This sequence comes from Lutra lutra, assembly GCF_902655055.1. Classification (NCBI taxonomy): domain Eukaryota; kingdom Metazoa; phylum Chordata; class Mammalia; order Carnivora; family Mustelidae; genus Lutra; species Lutra lutra. The sequence continues at coordinate 94,686,343 of NC_062285.1, forward strand.
AAATAGTTAATCCAATGATTTCTCTCCATCTCCATGTAATTGCTTTAAAATGCAAATCTACTTAAAACCCTTCAGTAATGTCCTAGTGCCCTTAGGAAAATAATAGTATCTTTAGAATGTTCTGCCTGATTTGGCTCTTGATTACCTCTCTGTTTGGACCTCAAACCACCCACCTTGCCTCCTCACCTGGCTCCAGCCACACTGGCCTTCTTTCAGTTCTTCAGATAAGCCAAGCTCTTTTCCTTCTGCAGGACTTTGTACAAGGTGTCCCTCTGCCTCATTGTTCCTCACACCCTCAGAATCTTCTAGTTCTTTTGTTTGTCCTCCAGGGCCCAGCTGAAATGTCCGTTTCTCAAGGAGGACTTACTTGCCGCCCACCCTAAATTAGGTTTTCCCTGTTAGCTCGTACGTAGCACCCTGCACTGCAGACCTTTAAAATGACATATTTATTGACAGATTCGAGAACTGAATATCTACCTTACACCACCAGGCCAGGAGTCAGCAAAATCTTTCTAGAAAGTGCCAAAAAGTAAAGATTTCAGGCTTTACAGGCCACGGGGTCTCTGTTGTGATGCAAAAACAGCCAGAGATGTTATGTAAGAGAATGGTAAGGCTGTGTCCCAGCAGGACTTGATATACAAACCAGGCAGTGGGCTGGACTAGAACGAGAGGCTGTGGCTAGCCACTCCTGCACTAACTACCCTCCCAGGGTGGTGGGACCATCCCCATGTTATTCTTACCACTGTGGCTCTGTTGCCTAGTGAGTGCCTGGCAAGTTGGCACAGCAGTTGCCCAGAAACAGGTATTTAATGGACATGCCATGAAAGACGATCACAAGAAAATCTGCTCCATGGAGCTCTATGGATCAATAAGGACAAGTTATAGGATGGCACAATTTGGGTTCAATGTGAGGAAAAACTTTCTACAGGTTCCACCAACTATACAGAATTACCATATAGATTAGCTAAAATAATGGATCTGAAAGCATTCTATAAATTACAAACAAAATGGGTGACATTATCAATAATAATTAGCAATATCCATAAACATGTGCAGGCTATCTTCTGAGGAAACAGGTCCTTAGGTTATTTAATGAGAGCCTGAAGACCCATTTTCCAGCGACCCTCCAGGACAGACTTTTTGCATTGACAGGAGGTTGGACCAGAAGACCTCCAAGATACCTTCCAAATTAAAGAGCCTAGGCCATCACTCAGGACCTGCTCATTAAGAGCAATGACATACTGCCTGAGTCCCTACTTTGTGACAAGAGCTCTATATGCTATGATTTATGTAATTCCTGAAACAACCCTTCGGGTTCAAGTGGCATTATCCTGAGGCTGGAGAGAAGCTGATATCTCAAGATGTTCAAGTCAAGGGGTAGAACTAGGACCAGAAGCTCAGGCCACACAGGCATAGCCTCGCCCAGCCACATCAGTCCCTTCTCAAGCACCACACATAGACCCCCAAATTCAGGCATGTAATTCCTAACATGCCCCTCTATATTTAGGGCTGAGAGATAAGCCCTTCAAAAAGCAGCCTCCGTCAAATTCATGATAGGGCTCTGAGGAAATGAGGAAGTGTGTCTCGAAAGTCATTTTTTTTTAAACAATTTTCCTTTAAGATATGCTGAATAAAGATAACAGCTTTGTAAATAGAAAATAATTTATGTCTAAGAGAAACGTTTTCACCTTTGTGAGAGAAGTATTATTTTTCAATCTACATTTCACAAAAGGGAAAACAAGATAGCTAAAGTATTAGATAATACTATAAATTACTACATCGCGTAATTTGGGTAACATTTGTTGGGAAAAGAAAATAGCAGTTATGGAGCAGAATAAATACTGTTTTTTTCTGATTTTCAAAGACAGAACAGACTTTCCATTTCCATATACAATATTTCCATTTCCATTTCCATTTCCATATACAAATGCCTGTATAAAAACAGGCCACTTTTATTTCAGAAGGAGGTCAAAAACTAATCTTGTTTTGAAGTCAGAGCAATGGGATTACAAATACTCCTTATTATGTTCAATAGCTTATCTATTTTTTCTATATTTTTAATGATGAACATATATTACTTGGTCATAAAATGGCCAAAAACAATCTGATCAGGAGATGTATTTCTTAATATTTTCTGCATAATTTTATTGCCCAAATCCTTCTAATTACTCCATCTACTCATTTACTTGGCCTCATCTACCCGGAACACAACTGAGAATGAAGAAGGGAGCCAAAATGCCTCTGAAGAGCCCAAACAGATGGAACAAACCCAGTGTTCATGCACAGTCATTACAGAGGGACCTTTTGAGTCCTTCTTAACTCACAGGGATTCTCATAAGCGTAGATAGCTTGTTGCCAAACCTCTTACAGAGTCGGGGAAACCAATAAAAAGGGATGTGGAGTAGACAACACAGCTATCTCTCCAGCATCCACTCTATCTAATCTCTGCCTGGGTGGAATTGAGTCCCTCCTGCTAGAATATTCTCTGATTACCATGGTAATATCAGAGTATTCCCATCTCCTTTTCACCCTGATCGCTGCCTCATATCTCAACCAATAAGCTGTTCAAATTCCTTGGGGGCTGGTTCAGGAGTCTGACCAGTCAGTGCAAAGCTCAGACTTTCTACAACAATTCTCGGGAAAGAGGTTCTACTCTGTTGGCAAACAGCATCATTTGCAAATGACAAAATGCAAAACTTTAAGATACTGCAATTATTTTGCACCATGACACATGGCAGCCCAAGGACGAACCTCACACATGGAATCAGGCTAATGAAACCACATCTCTGATCGAGCCACATCAGAGGCCAGCTCAAGCCTCTGAGGTTTTCAGATACATGAGCCATTAAACCCCTCTATTGCTGAATTAAATTAGTTTGTACTGGATTTTGTGTGAGCCATAACAGTCTGTTTTGCCTTATAGTTTATAGCTGTTGAGAGTTCACTCTCCCTTCCAAACGTATCCTGATTTCAATGACCAATTATATGGACACCCAGATCCTAACTGATGTGGGACAAGCAGAGAGTGTTAGGCAGTTAGGGGAAGTCAAAACACTCATGGTGACACCCGAAAACAGTAAAAAATAAGAATGCACATAAATGTCTTTTAAAAGGAAACATAAAAATTCAGCAGCAGTCTGGGGCCATTTGATGTTAGAGTCAAATAATCCCATATATATTGACAGCCCTATTTAGAGGCTATCACACTAAACCAGCACTCTTCCCCAGAAGTTCTAAAGATTTTCTCTAGGAACTAAAACAAATGTAACATATATGAGGTTCTCTGGTCCACTGTAATTGAGAAAAGCTCCATTCTACTACTCCCCTTGGAGACTTAAAATACATGAGAAAATGCTAAGGGCTCTGAGTACTCTTGAAAAAAAAAAGAAAAGAAAAGAAAAGAAAATGACTTATTTTGTTTACCCAGTACTTACCCAATTTATCTGATCACAGAGAATTGTTTTTCTAAGATACCTACTAATATGCCGTAGATAACTTTTCCGCTGATACCGATTTGAGAAAAGCTATAGTCAGTAATTAATGACTGAGTCGTCCAAAAAAAATCATCAAATTACATTTTTTTATTTTAAAAGTTGAAAAGTACTTCATATATTCAAGAAAGATTTCCTTCCAAAATGATTAAAATTTTAAGTATGAATAAATAAATAAATGGGAAAACCTCACCCCTCCTCGTGATAATTAAATAAGAATGGGAAAAAGGGAATCCAGAGCATGAGCAAAAGAGCACCTTCTAAGGTGCTAGGACTTCACAAAGGTTACTGGTCCTATTACCTAGGAGAGACAAAAAAGCTAGGAAAACACGCACACAAACCCATCAGTAATTGGGTCTAACTAGAGAGTTCTACACTGATCAAGAAATGTATAAACTGATACGCTCCAATATTTTAAGATGTGTACTATCCCAGAGGTCATATCAACCACAATGACTTTACAGGGACTTGAGAAATTGCAATTTTTGCTAGATAAAGTCTCAGCAAGCTTCGGGGGCTCTTTCACGCTGAGATATAACCAAGTGCTAAGGAGAAATGTGCCAGAGCATACTTCACTGTCACCAAGAGGGGTCCTCTTGACTCGGAGTCGAATAAAACAAAAAGCTTCAGAGTTGCCTCAACATAAATCCTGCTTACAGCAGATAGACCAGCATCTTCACAATACCTTGAGCCTGGGGAATTCTTTTTTTTTTTTTTTTTTTTTTAATAACTGGAACCTGGTAAATTCCTATAATTCAGGAAGTCTGAAGAGCTTTCAAGAATCACTCTAGAAAGACTTCTTGACAGATATTCCATGTTGGGCATCTGAAATGCAGAGACGGAAGGAAGACAGAGGGAGAATGCACGGCTTGGCAAGAACATCAAATACCCAAAGCTGGGCAAGAAGGGAAACACGTGAGCCTCTGTGAACGCTGAGGGGCAACAACCTGGCTTAAGGGCTTCAACCAAGTTGTGATGGTCAGAGAGCAATTTGCCTTGGATTTCTACAGAAGAAGGGATCATGATCTAGCCTTCAGGCGATCCTCGCCACTGACAATACCACTATTAGCATGAAAACTGGAAAATTCACTGCTGGGCCTCAGAAGTAATATCATCCCCACATGAGAAGCAACAACAAAGTTCTGTCAGAACAGGGCATGAAATAGAAGTGACTCCGATTGCTGGGGCGCCTGGGTGGCTCAGTGGGTTAAAGCCTCTGCCTTCGGCTCGGGTCATGATCCCAGGGTCCTGGGATCGAACCCCGCATCGGGCTCTCTGCTCAGCAGAGAGCCTGATTCCTCCTGTCTCTCTCTGCCTGCTTCTCTGACTACTTGTGATCTCTGTCAAATAAATGAATAAAATCTTAAAAAAATAAAAAAAAAAAAGTGACTCCGATTGTTAATTACAGTGAGTTCCGGCCACCAGGAATCCCAGCTGTGGTTCTCCACTGCCCTCACCACCAGCACCACTGCTGCCATCATCCGTTGCTGGGGGGCCTCTCAGGAGGCTGGAGTGAGGATTTAAGGGAACGAGACCTTATTCCTTAAACCCGGAACCAAGTAGTTCTGGGTTGCCAGGAGGTCTAAGGTCCTCTGCCCAACTTGTACCCACAGTAGTTTTAATTGTCTGTATGTTTGTTTGAGATGCACATGAGACTATCCCTTGAAAGAGAGAGAAAATTAACACTTTGCTCCAGTTTGTGTTTGTATAAATGTAGGAAATTAGGTTAAAATAGTTCCTTTCTCTAAAGATAGAAGAAATTCCAAGTACTTCAGATATTAAAGCATGTAAGACACTCAAAAGTTCCAAATATCTGATAACTCCAAATTCACAGATACACACCTAAGGATGGATGGATGGATGGATGGAAGGACGGATGGATGAATAGATAGATACAGAACGATAGCTAGAGAACTATCTTAAAAAGATGGAATGATAGATGAGCGATAGATACATCGATATAGAGATAGATAAATAGATAATCAAACATAAGGCAGCAAGCCATAAAATAAAGGAGTATTCTGAAACAATCACTAATACTCTGATCTTTTATTTACACTTAATTTCAGAAAGATTTTCACATACATTTATTTTGAGCCTGTCACTATCCCCTTGGACAGAATAGGTATTATTTCATTTTAAAGATCTGGAAAAGACTCAAAGAAGCTGAGTGACTTGCTCACATGCACAACAGCAGACGGAAATGGCCAGGCTAAGACTTGTATCTGGTGACTCCCGACCTGCCTTTGGCTCCCCTTCACCTTATTTTAACCATAGTTAATAATCGAACTTCCACTGAAAAGAACAACTCAACAACTGAGGAAGAGGTTATCTGCACCTCTCAACGGGAAACAAACAGACTGGAGTAAGAGTATCGCCTTGTATCTACGCAGGCACTTTCCAGAGTCCTTCAAAGTGCTCTTGCATACGGCCTTCCCTTTGCCCTCACAATACACCCAGAATGTATGTAGCACAGTTGTGATTTCCCTCACTTCTGAGAAGAAATATATAGATACCTAGATATTAAACCCCTCACCCAGGGTCATATGCAAGGTTAGTGAAGAGGGTAGAATTCCTAGAACTTAGATCTGATGGTGGCTACTCAATTCTGTAAGACATTTTTAGTGACCTATGAACATCAGTGTGGCTATTTTTCTGTCTTCCGCTCTCTTCAGCTCACAACCAAGTACTCCCTATACGCATAGCACCGTGCCAAATGCTCTGGGAAAGGCAAATAAATAAGACCGTGAATCCGTATTCTAGGAATTTACAATTTAAGAGAGCACTGATACTTACTTGCCTCAAAATACCAGGAAGAATGAAACGTATCCCATCAGAGATACAAACTAATTCACCAGAAGGGAAAGATCATTCATGAATGGAAAATTCAAGGAGAGGCTCATGAATAGTTACTGTACATCCCAATCTGCCAGGAACAATCCCAGTTGATGCCTGCTCTCCTTTTAGTGTCTCTTCCTCTCCAAGGTGCCCCAATTTGCTTGATAGATTATATGATCAGCTGTTTCGAGAAGGTAGTGAAATCCAGATTGGGCCTTAAAGAATGGGGTATACTTTAATGAGTGGAGATCTGGGAAGAGAATATTAATAGAAAGAAGGGAACAAGAAAACCAAAGACGGAGGCAGGCAGGAAAAAATGGCAAATTTAGTATAGTGTATAATCTACAGAGCTGGCTGCCATCAATTCTTTCCCTCCCCGCCTCTGCATACTGCTCTACCCATCAAGAGGTGGCCTGCCTTTCCCCTGAATCTAGGCTGCCCCTCTAACTTGTCCTCACCAGAATGCACTGGAAGTCCCATGATGTCCGCTCCAGGTCTAGCCTTCAGGAGGCTAGGCCCTTCTGCTGCTTTGCTCTTGCAAACAGCAACCAAGAAAGCCAAAGACAAAGGCAGGGGGAGAGTGCATGCCCAGACCAACTGCAGAAGTTTCAGCAACCCCACAGAGGGTCAGCTTACGAATGGGGAAGCCACTGTGGCTATTTCAGTGCCAGCAGACCCCGCACGGAGCGGAAGAACTGCTCAGACTGCCTGGGTTGCAGAATTCTGAGAGATAATAAATTGCTCCTGTGTTAGGCCGTTACATTGTAAGGTGGTCTGCTATGATAGACCCCGAGAATATGGTATGAGTAGACAATCAGGGTCTGAACTCGGCTAAGGCATGCTTGGTGAGGTAGGTGTTCTCTGTTGTCCTGTGCAACCTCCAGCTTAGGAAAGCCCCATGTCCCTGTGTCTCAGGGGTAGGCTTTCTCAGAGATTCTGATCCTCCTCCAGCGGTGGAAGGTCCCCTTCTAAGTCTTTGGCCCAAGACAGTTTCCTCTCGTCCTCTAGGGCTACACACCATCAAGAGATATCTCAGGCCTCCTGTTCTGTATTCAAAGGTTTTCCTATGAGCACCAGGAAGGCCTGTGGAGGAAAGCCTTCAAAGGGCTGTCAACTCCCCTAGTGTCTAAGACTTCCACGGGTTCCCTATTGTCACAGTTCAGCTTCTCGAAATTCAACAGCTATAGCTGAATTTGGTTTACCTGCTTCCCGTGGCAGACTGGCCTTCTTCCAGATAAGAAGGCCAGATTTGGCAACAGATAAGCCAAAGTCTGCGTCCAGTCTCTCCTAGGACATACCTGCTTGTCCTTGGATTTTATACTAGTTGTTGACCTGCAACCTCAGATCTCCCATGGGCTCAAGAAAGGTTATGATTTGGGATGTCACTTCTCAGATCAGGTTTCTACACATCAGGCAGAAGCTAGAAGCCCATAGTTGCTTTTTATATGATGATCCAGTGAACTCTGGGCGGTCCACAGAAGAGCCTCAGGGCAGCCCCCAGGAATAGGGGAGGGTGAATCCTTTGCCTCTCAAGCTTCCATTTCTGGCTCAGCCAGTCAGCTCTATGTGTTTTCGATTCCAGTATACCTAACATACAGTGTTACATTAGTTTCAGGTGTACAAGACGGTGATTCAACAATTCTCTACCTGTACCCTTAATCTCCTTCACCTATTTCCCCCATGTCCCCACCAACCTCCCCTCTGCAAACCATGTGTTTGCTCTCTAGAGTTAAGAGTCTATTTTGGGGGTTGTCTCTTTAGTTCTTTGTTCATTTGTTTTGTTTCCTAAATTCCACATATGAGTAAAATCGTGTGGTATTTGTCATAATCTGACTTATTTTCACTTAGCATTATACCCCATAGATCTATTCATGTTGTTGTGAATGGCAAGATTTTGTTCTTTCTTATGGCTAGTCAGCTTCCATTTTTAAAAACCAAGTTATAATGAGCTTCGGTAGAAAGGGATGTGTGACTAAAAACACCTAGAAAACCCATGAAACTGACCCATGGCCAATTTCAGATGCACCAAGCAAGCTGTCCCTTCCCCAAACCTCCTTCTCTCTACTTCTTCCCCAAAGCCTGAATGCTCCTCAGGGGAGCAAAACCTGCACCTCACACTCAGAGATAAAGTTTACAGTGCAAAGACTTCAAGGGAAAGTTGACTTAAATTCATATTGAATGGAGTTGACGATAGGATTTTTCCCCTAAAAGCAGGTATTATAAGGACAACAAAGCCTGTGAACCTGAAAAGAAGTAAAAAGGGCCCTGAGTTGGGGACACAGAAATGATTTCAAAAATGATGGTTCAGGTACAAAAGGCAAACTTTCTACTTCACAATTTTGCCCGCAGCTAGCATGCCTACATATGTCTCTCTATCTCTCTGTCTCTCTGTCTCTCTCTCCTTCAGGAGAAGCAGGTGAGTCAGGAATCTGCTTAGCTGTCGTGCAACACGACCAGCCATAGTCGGCACCTCAGGAGACCCTAAGCGATGACTAGCTGTGAATACAGACTCTCCCCTCTTGGCCACCTCGCCTCAGAGCCTGGGATGGGCACACAACAGCTCCACACCTCCCCGACCTCGAGGACATAGGGCTGTAATAGTAAAGAATGAAATACAAAGAAAGGAAGGGAGATGCATTCACGATGTACAGCATGAAACTTGGTCATGGTAAAGCCACCCAAAATAACGGCAATCGAAAACGTAGGTGCTTCTCCAGAAAGTACCTTCAGCGTCCAAGCTTCACGTGGATCAAAGAAGGCAAATCTTCACATCTGGAGAAGTAATATCTGCAAAAATGCTCATATTAATGAATAGCATCACGGCCATTTCCAATGAGGATGACTAAGCCAGCAACAGCATGAGCAATTTTCAAATTAGTTCTTGGGTAAATATATTAAAAAGGAAAATAAATGTAGAATTAAATTCTCTTCTAATCCTCAGCTATAATTATTAAAGACAGGTGGTTCATGATAAAATATATATGCATGGAAGATTAATGTAAAGACCTGAAACATGAGAAAGTGTCATGATTTTCTGCAGAAGACATCTGGTCTCTCAATCAATACCTGAAGAGGTAAGGATTACAGGAAATGAATGTCAACCACTCTAAATCTCAGTGAAAATCTTCCTTTAATGTTGCTTACTTTGTTATGTACCTAAATCTCATCTTTGCAACCTTCTAGTGGGGATGAATCCCTCTAGGTCAGCTTTTTTTGGGGGGGTGGGGGAGTGACCTGTTTTTTTTGCACCTTGTGTATAAAATGAATATAAGGAATGTAATAGAGAAATACCTGAGAAATGACTGCATTGTACTTCCTATAATGTTATATGGAGAAAGTTTTGATTTAACAAATGATTAATGTTGCTTTATTTTAGTTTCTCTCATGAAATTTTGGTCCTTTGTTTGTCATTTTGAGCTTGTGCATAACATTTAAAATCTAAAAACATTTATATATCACTAACACTAAAGGAATTGTCAACTTAAACTGTCAGAAAGCATCAACCTAAGAACACCACTTAAACCATTAAGTATAAACCCGCATTAGTGGGTTAAACTTAAGAGAGTTCTTTTCTTTTTTTATCAATGTTTCTAAAGTTTAACTGAAATACAATATGCCGCATGTAACACAATCTGATATGTTTTGACCTATTTATATATCCAAGAAAGCCTTACCACAATCATAATAATGTCACCTCTGAAATTTTCCTCAAAACGTTTTTGTTAGTGCCTTCCTCCCACTTGACCCTGTCTTCCTCCCTCCCTCTTTCTGTCCCTGTGCAGACAATGATCTGCTTGCACTTTTTTTTTACATTTATACAAATGACATCACACAGTGACAAATGACAAATGACATCTGGGGGCAAAGGAGCAGGGATACCTGGCTTCTTTTATTCAACATAATTATTTTGAAATTCATCCATATTGTAGCGTGTATCAAGAGTGTATTCCTTTTTTGTTGCTGAGTAGTCTTTCTTATATGGATTTACCACAGTTTATCCATTCATGTGTTGATAAATATTCCAGTAGTGTGCCATCTGGACTACTCTAAATAAAGCTGACGTGAAGATTCATGTACAAGTCTTTGAATGTTCAGCCCTACTTCATCGATCTACAGAATACCACAATAAAGCAAATATCACAATAAAGTGAATCAAAGGAAGTTTTTGGTTTCCCTGCACATTTGAAAGCTGTTTACACTGTACTGTAGTTTATAAGCACATAACAGCATTAGATCTAAAAAACAATGTACATACATTAATTAAAACATTCTTTATTGCTAAAACATACTAACCAACAATTCTTTGAGCTTTCACTGAGTCTAATCTTTCCGCTGGAGGAGGGTCTTGCTTCAGTGTTGATGACTGCTGACTGACCAGGGTGGTGGTTGCTTAAACTTGGGGTGGCTGTGGCAGTTTCTTTTTCTTTTCTTTTCTTTTCTTTTTTTTTTTTTTTTATTTATTTGACAGAGATCACAAGCAGGCAGAGAGGCAGGCAGAGAGAGAGGAGGAAGCAGGCTCCCTGCTGAGCAGAGAGCCCGATGCGGGGCTCGATCCCAGGACCCCGAGATCATGACCCGAGCCGAAGGCAGCGGCTTAACCCACTGAGCCACCCAGGCGCCCCATTTTTTTTTTTTTAAGATTTTATGTATTTGACAGAGAGAGAGAGAGAGAGAGAGAAGCACAAGTGAGGGGAGGAGCAAAGGGAGAAGGAGTGGGAGAGAATTTCCAGCTGACTCTGTGCTGAGCTCAAGCCCCACACGGGGCGGGCTGTGTGGGACTGTGGCAACTTCTTAAAATAAAACAACAGTGAAGTCTGCTGCATAGGTTAAAGATTCCTTCCAACCTGATAGTATTTTACCCACTACAGAATTTTTTTTTTTAATTGGAGTCATCCTCTCAAACCCTACCACTGTTTTATCAACTAAATATATATAATGTTCTAAATCTTTTGCTGTCATTTCAACAATCTTCACAGTATATTCAGCAAGAGTAGATATCATCTCAAGAAAGCACTTTCTTTCCTCATCCATAAGAAGCAATTCCTCATCCATTCAAGTTTTATGACAAGTTGGCAGCAAGTCGGTTCCATTTTCAGGCTCCACTACTAATTCTAGTTCTCTTGCTTTTCACACCACATCTGCAGTTACTTCCTCCACTGAAGTCTTGAACCCCTCAAAGTCAAACATGAGGGTTGCACTCAACTTCTTCCAAATTCCTGTTACTGTGGATATTTTGACCTCTTCCCATGAATCATGAATGTTAGTAGCATCTAGAGCGGTGAATCTTTTTCAGAAGCTTTTTTATTTATTTCCACCAGAGGAATTGCTCATGAAACTTGAAAGTTAAATTATCCCTTGATCCATGAGCCACCAAATGGATTTTGTGTTAGCAGGCATGAAAACAACATTAACCTCATTTTACATCTCCCATCAGAGCTCTTGGGTGACCAGGCACACTGTCAACGAACAGTGATCTTTTGAAAAGAATCTTTTCTCTAAGCAATAGGTCTCAAAAGTGGGCTTAAAATATTCAGTAAAACGTGTTGTAAACAGATGTGCTGTCATCCGGATTTTGTTGTCTTGTTTATAGAGCACAGGCAGAATAGATTTAGCATAATTCTCCAGGACCCTGGGATTTCCAGAATGGTAGATGAGCATTGGCTTCAACGGAAAGTCACCAGCTGCATTAGCCCCTAACAAGAGACTCAGCCCATCCTTTGAAGCCTTAAATCCAGGCATTGACTTCCCTGTCTCTAATTAAGGTCCTACCTGGAATCTCTTTCCAATAGAAGGCTGTTTCGTCTACACTGAAAATCTGTTGTTTGGTGTAGCCACCTTCATGAATGATCTAGAGCTTCTGGATAACTTGCCACAGCTTCTGCAGCAGCCCTAGCTGCTTCACCTTGTTCTCCAGTGTTATATATATGGTTTCTTTCCTTAAACCTCTTGAACCAACCTCTGCTAGCTTCTAACTTTTCTTCTGCAGCTTTCTCATCTTTTTCAGCCTTGACTGAAGAGATAAACCTTTGATCTGGACAAAGCTTTGGCTTAAAGAAGTGTTGTGGCTGGATTGATCTTCGATTCAGACTATTCAAACTTTCTCCAAATGGTCAATAAGGCTGTTTTGCTTTCTTACCACTCATGTGTCCACTGGAGTGGCACTTTTAATTTCCTTCAGGATCTTGTCCTTTTCATTCACAACTTGGCTACCTCTTCGGCACAAGAGGCCCAGCCTTTCAACATCCTTCTTCACTAAGCTGAATCATTTCTAGTTTTTGATTGAAAGTGAGAGACTGGGGCGTCTGGGTGGCTCAGTGGGTTAAAACCTCTGCTTTCGGCTCAGTTCATGATCCCGGGGTCCTGGGATCGAGCCCCGCATCAGGCTCTCTGCTCAGCGGGAAGCCTGCTTCCCTCTCTCTCTCTGCCTGCTTCTCTGCCTACTTGTGATCTCTCTCTGTCAAATAAATAAAATCTTCAAAAAAAAAAAAAAAAGTGAGAGACATGCAACTCTTCCTTTCACTTGAACACTTAGAGGCCATTGTAAGGTTATCACCTGGCATAATTTTAATAATGTTGTGTCTCAGGAATAGGGAAGCCCAAGGAGAGAGAGAGAGATGGGAGAATGGCCAATCAGTGCTGTAGTTAGAACACATGCAAACATATATCAACTACGTTTACCATCTTACATGGGCATGGTATGTGGTGCCCCAAGACAATGACAATAGTAACACCAAAGTTCACTGATCACAGATCAATATAGTAAAAGTAATAATAATTAAGAAGTCTGTAATATTGAGAAAATTACACAAATGTGACATAGAGACATGAAGTAAGCAAATGCTGTTTGAAAAATGATGCCCATAGCCTTGCTCAATACAGGGTTGACACAAACCTTCAATTTATAAAAAAGGCAGTATCTGGAAAGCACAATAAAATGAAACACAATAAGACAAGGTATGCCTGTACACATGTTTTTATTTCTCTTATACAAGCCCCTAGGAGTAGAATGGCTTGATTTGGTAGGTGAAATTTTAACTTTTTAAGAAACTGCCCAACTGTTTTCCACAGTGATTGTACCATTTTGCATTCTCATCAGAAGTGTATGAGGGTTCCAACTCCTCTACTCCCTTGGCACCACTTGGTATGGTCAGTCTTCTCATTTCTAATAGGTGGATATGAATAAATCACTGTGGGTTTAATTTGCATTTCTCTAGTGATTATGATGAGCATCTTTGTATGTGCTTAATTGCAATCCATTTATCTTCCTTGTGTTTCTGTTCAAATCTTTTGCCGATTTTTTTTAAAAACTGGATTATTTTCTTATTTTTTTTTTAAGATTTTATTTATTTATTTGTCAGAGAGAGAGAGGGAGAGAGAGCGAGCACAGGCAGACAGAATGGCAGGCAGAGGCAGAGGGAGAAGCAGGCTCGCTGCCAAGCAAGGAGCCCGATGTGGGACTCGATCCCAGGACGCTGGGATCATGACCTGAGCCGAAGGCAGCTGCTTAACCAACTGAGCTACCCAGGCGTCCCTAGATTATTTTCTTATTATTGAGCTTTGGAAGTCCTGTATATTCTAGACACAAGATCAGACATATGCCTCACAAATATTTCCCCCAGTCTTTTCATTTACTAATGATGTCTTTCAAGAGCAGACATTTTATATAAAGTTCATTTTATCAATTTGTTTTTGGATTGTGCTTTTGATGATGTATCTAAGAAATTTTTATCTAAACCGAGGTCATAAGTGATTTCTCCTGTGTTTTCTTACAGAAGTATTATAGTTTGAGGTTTGCATTTAGGACTATGACACACTTTGAGCTGCTTTTTTAAATATTATATAAGGTATGGACTGAAGCACATTATTTTACATGTAGATATCCAATTTTTTTCTGCATCATTTGTTGAAGACTCTCCTTTCTCTACGTAATTGCCTTTGCATCTTCATCAAAAAGAAGCTGCCCATATATGTGTAGATCTATTTCTGGATGCTCCATTCTCTTCCAGTGATTTATCCATCTAACTATTGTGATATCAATACCACACTGCCTTAATTACCGTAGCATTATGATAAATGCTAAAATCAGTTAACTAATCATATAACCTTATTCTTTTTTATTTTTGGTTGTTTGGGGCTATACTAAGTCCTATGCATTTCCAAAGGGATTTTAGAATCAGTTTTTCAATTTCTATTTTAAAAACTGTCAAAAAAAAAAAAAACTGTCTACTAGGATTTTGATTGAAATTACATTGAATCTATAGCTTAGTCTGGGGAGAAGTAATCTAAGGTGGTGGAATCTTGATCTTCTGCCCTCATCCTTTCCTCCCTCCCTCACTTTCAGCCTCCCATCCATGGGGGACTACATGTAGAGGGTAAGAACAGAGATCCAGCCAGAGGTAAGGTGTCTCCTACTAGTATGTCTCCATGGGGACCCAAAGGCTAGTTCCCTCTTCTGCCTTTTCTCCCCTTTTCCTTTAGTTTCATTTCTTTAATTTTTTTCTCTTTTTCCCTTCCCTCCCTCCTTCTCCCCCAATTCCTTCCTTCAATAGATTAGCTCCCCTGCTTCCCTTCCCATTGTTAACACCAGCACCTTCCAATCAAACCTGGAAACAAGCTTCACAACATTTCCCAACTCTCGGGTCCCTGAAGCAAGCAAATGGCCCTTTTGAGAATGTCTACATTTGGGGATCTTTGGGTCCTTTCTAAATAATCACTCATCACTGTCCCCCTTTTTTCTTTTTTTTCCTTTCCATGATTCTAGAGAAAGATGAAATACAAAGGATGTGGCCATGATGGCCCAAAGAACTGAAGAGTCATGCACATTTCTAAGGAGGAAACTGTCTCGAAGGAATTCTGGCTGGGGCAACATTGGGTCAAACACAAGAATAGAAGGAAGAGAGACAGACCTACAGCCTAGAAACTAGAAGGGGAAGCAACAAAACCATTGGGGAAGACAAAGAAGAGTGTTTTAACCCAGAGCAATGAAGGGGAAGTGAAGGAGTAAGGGAGGAAGTCCTGGCAGAGGCAATGTATCTGAAACAGGACATAATGGGGCACCGTCCCTAAAGATCCTTTGGCTGACAAGACTTATCCGTAGGTCAGGGGCTGCCATTATAATAAAACAATCATTACAGAGAAAAGCTCACTACTTTATTTACTTTGTGTTCTAAATGCAAACTATAAATTATAAATCATAGAGAAGAAAAGTATTATAACCCTGATCACATCACATAAGGAATTTTTTTAAATCTCTATATCACCTTTTTTATTTTTATTCAAATTTTAGTTAACATACATTATAATATTGGTTTCAGGAGTAGAATTCAGTGATTCATCACAACAACTGCCCTCTTTAATACCCATCACCCATCTAGTCCATCCCCTGCCCACCTCCCTCCAGCAACCCTCAGTCTGCTCTGTATCATTAAGAGTCTTTCATGGTTTGTTTCTCTCTTTCCTTTTTTTATTCCCTCCCTTCCCCTATATTCATCTGTTTTGTTTCTTAAATTCCACACGTGAGTGAAATCGTATGCTATTTGTCTTTCTCTGACTGCTTTATTTCACTTAGCATAATACACTCTAGCTCCATCCACATCATTGCAAATGACAAGATTTCATTCTTTTTGATGACTGAGTAATATTCTAGTGTGGGGGAGTGTGTGTGGGGGTGTGCATACCACCTTCTTTTCATTTGTTAGTCATGGACATTTGGGCTCTCTCCACAGTTTGGCTATTGTTGATAACGCTGCTATGAACATCAGGGTACGTGTACACCTTCGAATCTGTGGAAGTCTCTGTATCTCTTAGAAACTTACAGAAGATCAGAAATACAAATGGCTCCTCTTCCACATTTAATTTGACTTCATTCCTGAGATGATCAAAAAATGATTAATTGCTACACATGTATTTTAATCAACAGTACTTTAGAATAATGTTTGTCATAATTCTTTTTAACCAGTGGTTCTCCTACCAAGACTATTCATAAACTCATTTCAATTTGAAGCCATCATGACATTCTCACTGCCAGTTTTTTTATTTAATTTAGTCCAGGGTATTCCTCCAAAAGGTGTAGTTGAGAACTGATGTCAATTTCTGATAGATTCGCATGTGCTTAATTGCAATAGAGCCCATCTCTACTTGACTAGTAGAAAGCATAAAATCCCCTCTATAACAATATGTGAAAAAAGCCATCACAGGGCCTGCAGAAAAAAAAGTTCTGCAACTCAAAAAACAGAAGACTACTAAGAGAAACTGAGAAAATAAGGAATTCTAAATCCCATATCTATTTGTTATAATTATTTTTTTCTTTCAGGCAAGCTTACATGTTAGCCTCCTATTTCCATAGAAATATGGGACAGAAAAAATAAATGTACATTACAAAGACAGTCCTAGCACTTCCAAATGTTCCTCACTTTTAGGTTCACTTCATGGGTTTGAATTTCTAAGGCTGGCCCCTCCCAGCTTTAAGTTCCCCCAGGGCTTTACTCTGCAATTTCTACACCTGCCACCAGGTGGTATCATGGGTCATGATGACAAGGGTCAGTCGGGGAGGTTTATACCTCAGGTGTGGGTAAGTGAAGGAATATAATCCAGGCCAATTATGCACATTCTATTTTAAAAAATAAATAATTAAAATTGCAGGCATAAATTATTAACCAGCTTCTAATTATCATGTGCAGCAGTGCTTTCTCAGCACTCTAATCTGAATTCTCAAAATACTCTTAACTACCCAGTGCTAGGCTTTTTCCTTGTTTGTTCAGTTTGGAGGACGAGAGCCACACTCACGGTGCCTCCTTGGCAGGAGGATTCTCTGGTTTCCTTCCCCAATTAGGACGTTCACTTCCTACCTGGGCTGCTTCACTCTTGCCTAACTCCCTCAACACTGCCTCGAATGACATTTAATTTTCATTGAATTACTTAAGTTTATTTATTAAAAGCCTTACATGCTTTCTGCCAACTCTGCTCTCTGTTAAAAGAACAGGGTCTTTTTTACAGTTCCTGCTAAAAAAAAATATTGAAAAGTATAAGGGAGGGGAAAAAAAAACAACAACAACCCATCCCTAATCTCATCAACCAAGGATAACACCATAAAAAGCGACTGCAGATGTCCCTACGCTTCTCACATTCTATATTTCCGTCCCTTTCCCCTTATGTCTGACATTTTTTTCTCAAGGTTGATTTCTACCTTGCTGCTTGTGATATTCCTACTGATTCCCCTAAAAGGTTTTCCAGGTGGGCTTAATAACTGCATGTCAGTCATAGGGTTGTTGCAAAGATTAAATGAGATATAATATGTAGGCCCTTAAACCAATGCCTGGCCCCTAGCAAGTGCTCAGTAAATGCTAGCTCTTGTCATTATTTCCACTGAGACTGGCTTTTACATCTTGCAACTCTGTGTAACCCTGCCTCTTCTTCCTTTACCTGATGGCCCGCTGAGTGGTCATTTTGCACATGTGGCATCCTCTCAAGTGTTGCTGAGGCAAAAAATATATTTTCTAAGATTGTATCATATCTCATGGTCAATCTGTTACAGAGAAAATAATTCCTCTGCAGCCTAAGGAAAACAGTGATTACTTTCTTTTGAATAACAGAAACAAAATCTCTTTTTTAAAGATTTTATTTATTTATTTGACACAAAGATCTATCACAAGTAGGCAGAGAGGCAGGCAGACGGGGTGGGGGGGGAGTAGGCTCCCTGCTGAGCAGAGAGCCTGATGTGGGGCTCTATCCCAGGACCCTGAGATCATGACCTGAGCCGAAGGCAGAGGCTTAACCCACTAAGCCACCCCGGCACCCCAGAAATAATAATCTCTTAAGAGAATCCATGAGAGAGCCTCATTTTCTGATAAAATAATCTTCTATTAGTTCTGACAAAATTTGTTGTGGATTCCCACTCATATCTTTCTTAGAGATACATCTGTGTCTGGATTGAAGGAAAATGGTCTGGAACAGGTGAAGGAGGAAGAAGACAGTGTTTTGTCAGTAAGGACATCCAGCAATCCCTGCAAAGGGACAGTAAAGTAAATATCTCTGGACCTACAGTATGGATTTTATTCCGTAGGAAACACCCCAATTTCTAAAACCACTGCCTGATGTGTTAGCCACACCAACAGAAACCAGAAGAGCTTTCATATCAACATGCCTGGTCCTTTTCTCTGTGTAAGGAGCAAAGGACAGGGGTATCCTGGATAGCTGCTGAAATCCAAATGCTGCCATCCACCAATCCAACCATCCATTCGTTCATTCCATAAATAGTTACTGAATAACATGTGCTAAGTGCTGAGCTAAACACCAGAGATGCAATGGTGTATGAAACCAGATACCACCCGTGCCCTCATGGAGCTCATAGTCTAATGGGGCAAATACTACATGATTATGAAAATGACTCTACAATTAGAATCACAAAGTGCCATGAGAGCTCAGATCTCTCGTGATCCCTAAGGAATAACAACGGAGGGGCACCTGGCTGGCTCGGTGGGTTAAGACTCGGCCTTTAGCCTTTAGCCCAGGTAATGAACTCAGGGTCCTGCATCGGGGCTCTCTGCTCAGCAGGGAGCCTGCTTCCCTTCCTCTCTCTCTGCCTGCCTCTCTGCCTACTTGTGATCTCTCTCTCTCTCTGTCAAATAAATAAAATAAAAATCTTTAAAAAAAAAAAAAAGGAACAACAATGGCGAAGGCCTGAAGGATGATTAGCAATGGACTAGGAAAGAGGAGCAAAAACGATGTTGAAGCAATGGAACTAGTTAAGGGTCAGTGCAAATACCCAGGGCCAGTGACACCGAAGAGGTCAGTGTGGCTGCAGCACAAAGCATGGTGGTCATGAGCCTGGGTGGCCGGAGAGATCCATGTTCCGCATGTTTTGCCTTCATCCTAAAAACAGGCCAAACTGCATCACATGACAGACGTGCCTCTTGAAGGAACATGTATGTCTAGTAAGAAAAAGAAATTGGAAGAGGGCAAGATAGCTGCAGGGAGATAAGCAGTGGCCATTTCAATCTTAAGATGCTGCGGCCACTTGTTCACCAGTCGTCCCCCAACACGCCCTCACTCCTGAACACCTGCTCACTCAGGTCACCTGGTTCTTTTCTCAACCCAGTGTGGGGAAGGGGCTCTGGAATACCCTTCAATCCAGATCCACTGAGGAACCCCGAGCAAAAATTCCCCTTACTTTCTGCCACAGGGACTGTGTCCTTTACTGGTTTGTCTTGTTAACACTGATGTCCCCCTATTTCTTGATATTCTCAGCCATTCCACTAGGAATCTGGGGAGAACTGGGGTCTGTACCTACATCAACTCACCAAACACAGAGGTTTCAAATATTATCTTCTAAAAACTCAACGTTCCAGTTAAAGAACTGTGTTTGAAAGGAACCACTTTTAAATAGATGTATTTTTAGTAGTCTCTTCACAAGCATATTTTGGATCAAATGGATAGCTGTAATTATATCAGCAATTTTCAGCACTCACATAAGTAGAAATTGTTGGAAAAGATTGCTGAAAGGGGAAACATCACCCATATCCCTATTATCTGGTATCACAGAGTATACAGCTCGCGTGCCTGATGGATATTTATGAATAACTGTTAAGAACTCTTTTTATTCAATATTCTCCACTTCTTTCACATCTTTTTACCAAGAAGATTAAATGCCGTAACTCCCTCTTTCTTTTTCTCCATACCATGTTTTTAATGTCAATAGTTTAGGAAGCAATATATCCCAAATGTAGAGAGCAAGGAGTTCTGAGAGTAATTCCCAGGGTGTTTACTACAGTCCCAGTAAATGAACTTTTAAAATTTTACAGTACCAGTACTTTGCAAGCTAATTTTTCAAATTAATTAGCCAATACCATTTGTGGAAAACACTGGTTATAGAATTTCTCAAATTATTGTAATTGTTATTTTTTGCATTACCTAAGATAGCCCTGTAGACTTCCGCACGGGGGGACCTCATAACGAGATTCACTGGTACTCTCATTTTTATAAACATGGAATCTTGGGCTTAAATATTAAATAGGTTCACATAAAATTTAATCAAGGCCTCATAACGAACCCTTAGCAAATCCAGAGTTAAATCTGATATATTTTGATTACCAAACTGAAATTCCGGCAACCACATAACGTTGCTTTGACTTTTCCGTCTATTTTTAGAATAAAAGCTCCTCAAAAGCAGTCACTGACGTGTGCCAGTCATGCTGACTGAAACCTGGACTGTACTCGCAGTTTCTAGCAACCATGTTTCTATTCTTCTATTTTTCTGTAGTTTCGTACTTTAGGACATTCAAGCTCTTCAAATGTGAATTACTTACATTTTTATCTGCTGGTTCCCAATAAAAATAATAAAGAAACCAACCTCTCACCTAAAGTTTTACTCTAAGCTTTCCTTAAGACATCAAGATTACTGCTGTGGGGAGGAGGTATATGCCGGCCACATGCACAGCTATAAACCTGAAGAGAAGGTTCAGATGCACCCCTACCCAGCCCAGATGGAGAAACACCCATCTCTTCGCACTGCCTTAAATGACGTTCGTGTAGAAAAGCACAAAATTAGCCATGTAACGTGGTTTGTTTATATGTATGTATAGACACACACACACACACACACACACATATTCCCCCCCAAATGGCAAAAAGCTCCCCATTTGGAACTATACTATTATTTTCTCCCTCTGATTCATAAAAATCTGTTCTGCTATCTCCTATATCCCCCTCAGTAATAACGAGTACAATGAAGCAGTCAGGCCTCAATTTTCATCAAACCTGAGAACAACAGATAAAAGTAAGTCCAATTACTTCTAACTATGAAAAGGCAATCCAGGCTGGGGTAAGTTTACCTATTTTTAAATGCTCCCCTGCATCCCTCTCACCACCAGCTAATCATTTCAATTTTATCCGAAACATTCTTTTTTTTTTTTTTAAAGATTTTATTTATTTATTTGACAGAAATCGCAAGTAGGCAGAGAGGCAGACAGAGAGAGAGGGGGAAGCAGGCTCCCTGCCAAGCAGAGCGCCCGATGCGGGGCTCGATCCCAGGACCCTGGGATCATGACCCGAGCCGAAGGCAGAGGCCTTAACCCACTGAGCCACCCAGGCGCCCCCGAAACATTCTTCTTAGCCAAAGCTGCATAAGGGCAAGTAGAATTAGACATCTTATTATTATTAGATCTCTTATTTAGGATGTCAACTCCTAAGACAGTCAAGAACTTTGATAGAGAAAAAATATGGACAACTACAAAGTTCTGGGACTTAAGAGCCTAATTACTAAAAATTTCCTTCTGTCATTTTTCCTCAAGCAAAGACGTTGTTCGCTCTGTTTTCTTGAGCCCAGAGGTGGAGACTATAGAGATTACATGTTACTTTTCTTTATATATACCTACTCCCACTCCCCATGGTAGGTCAAAGAATGAGTACATGCTCAATGAAAATCTGCTGAAGGCATGAATGACCCAAGGGAAAAATGTGTCACAAAACTAGGATGTGCCTTTCTCCTAGCAGAGGCCCTGGAACAGTCTAGACCCACAAATGCAATGTGCCCCCCCTCCCTCCTTCATTCCATACCATCTGCTTCCTGTCCCCCTGTCCCACTACTGGAAGGCTACCGACAGCCTTCTTTTTTTTTTTTTTTTTTAAAGATTTTATTTATTTGTCAGAGAGAGAGGAGAGCGAGCGAGCACAGGCAGACAGAATGGCAGGCAGAGGCAGAGGGAGAAGCAGGCTCCCTGATGAGCAAGGAGCCCGATGTGGGACTTGATCCCAGGACGCTGGGATCATGACCTGAGCCGAAGGCAGCTGCTTAACCAACTGAGCCACCCGGGCGTCCCTACCGACAGCCTTCTGATGGTGAAACCCAAGTCCTAAACGTGTTTTCAGCCTCATCCTCCATGCTCTGTCAGTACTGTCCAATACTGTGGAACATCCCCATTTGAAACTTCTCTTAACTTCTGTGATGCTAAATTACACAAAGTCCTTCTTCTGTGTCTTCTGCCTCATCCTTTATGTCCTCCACTGGCTTCTCTTCCTCGTTTTATCACCTCAAGACAGTCCCACCTAAGAGTGTGTCATGTCCTTGTCACTGGACACTACCTTCCTTGAGTACTCTTATCCATCCTCAAAACCTCAGGGATCACTCTACTTGCGATGACTCTAAAATCTCTCTTTCTAGTCCTTATTACTCTCACAGCCTCCAGATCTGATTTCCGGGGGGGTCCTCAATCTCTCCACCATCTGGATAATGTACTATTACCTCAAACTCAGCAAGGTGATTCTGAACTCATCATCATTCCATTCTCATTAATTAAACCAACACAACCTCCTGGCCTCTATTCCAACCAAAGTCCCCAGACCCAAGCTTAAAACCCCAGGATCATTTTTGACTCTTCCTCTCCTTCATCTACAGCCAGTCAATCGCCTACTCCCATACATTTTGCCTCTATTTGCCTCTCTCAGCTGCCTGTTTTTTCACCTTGCCAATCCGTTAGACACGACCTTACTCTCATTTGTGCCTGTTTCTTCCATTGAGGGTTTTCATTTTTTTGTCTTATTTCCAACTGATTCCACCTGGGATTCTGAGTCAACTTGACAACTGAATACTCCCCCCAAACATACGGCATCTGTCCCTTCCCCCTTGCCGTGGACCGTGCTGTTCCCTCTGTGGTGTACGCCTTTCTACCCCTCTGTGGGTTGTTATCCTGCCCACTAAGGGTACATTTCAAATAGAACCTTTTCCATGAAGCTTTGCCTGATTTCTCTAACCAAAATGGTATATTTTCCTTTGAAATCCATAATTTGTATTGTTGTTGTTTTTCCCATCTCTCTTCCGACATCATATGCTGCCTTAAAGAACGTGTACTTCTCATACCACCCCCTATTAATCTAAAGGCTTTTTTTTTTTTTTTTAAGATTTTACTTATTTGTCAAAGAGAGAGAGTGTTCACACAAGCAGGGGGTGAGGCAGGCAGAGGAAGAGCTCCTTCCCCCTGAGCAAGGAGCTCGATATGGGACTCAGTCCCAAGACCCTGGGATCATGACCAAAAAATCACGTCAGACGCCTAACGGACTAAGCCACCCAGGCATCCCTGATATAAAGGCTTTTTAAAGGCAGGAATCATAACTTTATTTAAATTCACTTTCTCTGTAGAAGCTTTGGAAACAATCAAAATACAATATTTGTATATGTTTGTATATCTGTATTCAGTCTTTCCTCTTCTTGTTCCCAAAACAATTTGTATTCATGCAATAAATATTTGTTGAAATAATTTTAAAGACCTGTTGCTTTTCTGCTTACACTCTATTTCCAATTTCTTTACTCTTTCCCACAATAGTAATCCTTCTTTCATGCTGCTATGTACTTATTCATTATAATATTGTTAATTAAATTAACCTAAAAGCAGTTTTCATTCCCAATATTTTTTCTCTACTTCTCCTTTCTGAATCCTCTATATCAGAAGTTCTTAACCCCAGCACTATTGATATTTTTGACCAGATAATCCTTACTGGAGAGTGGGAAGAGGGTCTGCCCTTTATACCACTAAACATTTAGCTGCATCTCCAGCCAGTTTTAGGTGCAAAAGCATTAGGTGCAAAAGCATGCCCAGTTTTGACAACCAATAGTGTCTCTAAATATTGCTCATTAGGTGCAAAAGCATGCCCAGTTTTGACAACCAATAGTGTCTCTAAATATTGCTAAACATACCCTGGAGGGGGGCGGATGGGGGGAGGAGGTTTCTCTGTGGTTGAGAATCACCAGTCTCTTGGGGCGCCTGGGTGGCTCAGTCGTTAAGTGTCTGCCTTCAGCTCAGGTCATGGTCCCAGGGTCCTGGGGCTCTAGGTCAAGGTCCCAGGGTCCTGAGATCGAGCCCAGGGTCCTGAGATCGAGCCCCGCATCGGGCTCCCTGCTCAGCGGGAAGCCTGCTTCTCCCTCTCCCACTCCCCCTGCTTGTGTTCCATCTCTCACTGTGTCTCTCACTGTCAAATAAATAAATAAAATCTTTTAAAAAAAGAGAGAGAGAGAGGAAACCAGCAATCTCAACCAGTACTATCATATAAAAATATAATCAAAGTTCTAAATGCAAACTATATACGCAATTCCAAATATTCTAGGAGCTACATTTAAAAATGAAAATGAACAGGGTGCCCGAGTGGCTCAGTCCGTTAAGTGTCCGACTCCTGATTTTGTCTCGGAGGGTCATGATCTCAGGGTTGGGAGATCAAGATCCAAGTTGGACTCTGCTCTGTGCGTGGATCCTGCTTAATATCCTCCCTCTCCTTCTCCCACACCCAAATGTCCTTCGCTCTTTCTTTCCCTCTCTTTCTCCCTCTCAGAAAATAAAGATTTTTTTTAAAATGAGAAGAAACAGATTTAATTTGTTTTCATGATACATCTTACTTAACCCAACACATTCAAAATACTATCACTGTAACATTTAATTAATATTAAAAAGTTATTGATAAAACATTCAATGTTCTTTTTTCTTACTAGACTTCAAGACGCAATATGTCTTTTATATTTGCAGCACATTTTAGTTCAGACTAGTCATACTTCATTTACTTCACAGCCATATTTGGCTAGTGACTAGTGTGTGAGCTCAGATCTAGACAGTTTTCTCTACACTGAGAACTCATTTTTCAAGAACAAAGAAATCTTCTCTTTGCTTGCCTCCTAATTATTCATAGCTATAATTGACTATAGCATAGTTCAGGATCCATCATAAACTCAGAAAATTTCAAAGGAGATAGATGTTGGGGGACCTGGGGAAGGAAAGTAGATGTGAAAAAAGAAAAGGAAAATCAGGAAATGGCTGTAAGAGAATTCTACTCCACTAATCTCAGAATTTGATCATTAGGGCACAGAGAGATGCCAGTTTCTTTGTGTCTTCCACACCCCAAATTCCCAGCCCAGAAGTAATATCTTTATTGTTATATAACATACATCTCTGCTCTATACAAGATGCTCTCAGAGTGCTTGTGAAAACCTGTTCATTAAGTATTGATCTCTCTCCTTTCCCCCAGGTCATGCATTACAGAAGTGGGAAACTTATTCCAAATCTTCTCATCCCAACCCCTTCACTCTACAAATAAAGAAACAAGGGTATATACAGGCCTAGAAATTGACCTGAGATCTCAGAGCTCATTAATGGGAGTGTAAGACAGAACCCAAGTTCACAGCCCTCGGTCTATGCCCTTCCCCCACCCTCTCCTAGATGCGCAGTTTTTAATGAGTGACTTCACCTCTTAGACCATTGGTTTCATTACATCTGCAAAGGAAACAGTGATATTTACTTTGCCTGTTTTTGTGAGCATTACCTCAAATGAATTAATATATGCAAAAATATCAGGCACAGTGTTCTTATGATCCTAAGTACTTGTTGAATCCAAAAGGATCGCCCATAATAGAATCAGAAGGTAAGAAGCCACTTGGAGATTAATTTTAATCCATTCTTACCCTTCAGGAGTATTATGCCTAATCTATCAAGGCTGATGAAAATTTAAATTGTTCTTTAACAGCTTTAAGAAAAGGTTTTAAGACTTCTCTCAACAATACATTCCAATGAGGGACAACTCATAACATCTGGAAGTCTTCCTAGATGCCTACATTTTTCAGTCAGTGTTTCAAGAACCAAAAAGGAGCTTAATCATTAGCTTCAATCCACCTGGTCAAAGGAATCCTGCCAAAGGACACCAGTCAGCCCTGGAGGAAGAGTCCCCTAGTACCTGACGGGGTCAGGGTCATAACCTGCTTCCTTCTCTGAAACTTACCATGAAAGGATTGATCTCTATTCCCTAAATACTCTGCCTTTACTTGGTTTCCTAATAGTAAGTTTTACTGTGCCAGTATACATAAAACCAAATTTCCTCTCTCTTAATACAAACATAAACCCAGTCACTCATGGAAAAGGGAGAATGACTCCTTTAAATATCTGAAAAGCATGATTAAATTGTCCCTCAGCCGCCCTTCCTCAGAAATTTTAAATATTAACTTTCCAGGTCTGCAGAAAGGTGGGCACATGAATAACACCTTATACCAATACTCCGTTGTGTTTTGGTCCAATTTGAATTTGGTTGCAGTCCTCATCTGGCTACAAGGAAAGAAGACCCCTTTTTCCCTCCACGCAGTTTCAGAGAGCTCCGGTTCCCGAGCAGGCTCTTTCATCTAAAGACATCCCTTTGAATTCGATACTTCCTGCCTAAGCCTTCCCTCAGCAGGGTGTTCTGAAGGAGGGCTTGCAGTTTGGAATTCAGGCCCTCCAGTTAGGGAACAAAGTCTGAATGTGCCTGTCCTTCAGGACACAATGAAACAGCCAGCTGTTTGCTTAGACATTTGTCTGAGTAGTATTTTATCAGGCTATTATTAGTTTTAATGTTGTAATTAGATGTGCAAATGTACCCTGAGGTATGTTTGGAATGGGAACATCCTACAAATCTGAATGGACAATGATGAACACAGCTGCATCGCTGCCAGTGATTAGGCATTTAAATAAGTGCTCATGGTGTGTCTGCTGGAAAATGCGACCCCATGGAGCGGAGAGGTTAGCAATGACGTGAGGCTGCCAAGGGGACGTCAAAATATCATAAAAACAAGCGAGAGCGAATAAATTGGATACCACTTGGAAACTGGAAACTAACTTCCCTAACTACCTTGTCTAAAATAGCTCACCTCTCTCACCCCGACACGTTATATACAAGTGGGTTCCTCGCCTGCCAATAGAAGGTAAGTTCTAAGCCAGCAGGGACAAGGTTAGAGCCTCAGCACAAGTACAGTGCCCCCATTCTCCACAGAGGAGAGCCTCAAAAAATATTTAAATAAATAAAAATAAAGCATTTGCTGAAGAAATAAGTGGATAGAAATAAATAAGTGACAACATACACTGACAAAAGCTGGAGTAAATGACTTCTCTTCATGTTAGATTTTCATAAAAATCATTTAATGTTTAAATATGTAGGAATGATATCAAATTCCACTCCAGCACTAGAACTGGAGGCTAGGTTGGCTAAGTAACTTGTCCAAAGGCTATAACTAATTGGCCTGGACTCACCCTAAAAATTAAGAAGCCAAATTTGTACTTGAACTTTATAGTTCTAACAGAGTAATCATCATGAGAACAGACGAGTGTTCTCTCCTGCTTACCTTATATTCTACTAAATGAGTATAATCACAATAATAGAGAATAAGGATGTCAGCCCTTCTGTACCTTCACAGCACTCATTGGTGCCATCATAATTAAATTTTTTCCATAAACTGCTAGCCTCTAAATCCATGGACCCCAATATCTTTTCTACTTATCATTTCAAGTCCTAAAGCCTTGACTTCTTTCAACAAGATATCCTAGTTATCTCCCTACCACCTTCTGCCCTATCTTTCTTAACCCCACAAGAGTATGATCCCAAAGATATAAACACACAATAAATAAACATTATATCTATTTCTGGAGGCATAGAAACCCTGTAGTCTTTAAAAAGCATGTAAGCCAGTTTGGTGGAGGACATGAACACACAGTTAAATACTGTACCAATGTTCTATGAATAAGAATAAAATATCCTAATGCTAATGCTATACCAAACAATGTCATCGTCCTTTGGAGACTCGGAAGCCAATTCTGGCACTGCCTGGAGGGCACTATTCTGAACCTCGACTCTCTCTATACATCGCTGTAGAAAGAAAATATGATTATTTGAGCTCTCAGATGCTGAATAAATGGAACTTTATAGCATTCTGACAAAGAGGAATTATTATGTTCTTCATATGAAGCAAAAGCAAATATAAAGAAAATGAGCTATATTTCAAACAAAAACAGGCAAAATAGATACTTATCATTTCTTTATACGTAAAAGACTAAATCTAGGTCCTAAATTATTAAAGTATAATTGTATTTACCATGGGTTATGACCAGAAAATTCTACTCAAACTTTTGTCCTTAAGCAAAATGTTAAAATTACAAATTTTATGTCATATTAGATTTCTGCCTGGTAGTGGGATTTTGTCCTACACTCTAGCATATTTGATCTAGATTGCTGAACATCGGGTCATCTACAACTTCATGTGGGTTTTTCTTTAAATAACTTTTCAAAGAGGGGATTTAATATGACTAAAGCTACTTATGCAATATCCTCAATATACTGAAATTGGCAAAAGCTACTTATCAACTTTAAATATCCAAGTTTATGAGAAACATAAACTCATCAACACAATTCACGTTGACCATCTTGTATCTGTCACTATTGTGTGACTACCCAGTACGAACCTAGCTAATTAAAGACTAATCAATGACTTTTTTAAAGCTTCCTACATTGTTTTAAAAGCAGAAGGACTGGGGTGCCTGGTGGCTCAGTGGGTTAGGCCTCTGCCTTTGGCCCAGGTCATGATCTCAGGGTCCTGGGATCAAGCCCCACGTCAGGCTCTTTGCTCAGCAGGGAGCCTGTATCCCCCCCCCTCTCTGCCTGCCTCTCTGCCTTCTTGTGATCTCTGTCTCTCTGTCAGATAGATAAATAAAATCTTAGGAAAAAAAAAAAGAAGCAAAAATAAGGACATGGGGAGAGGCTCCTGAAGGTTGTTCAGATCATTCTTGTGATCCAGCTCTATGCCCACCTTCACATTCCATGAGACATCTCTAAGTCCTTATGATAAATTTTCTCTTTTTCTTTTTTTAACACCTTTTTTAAAAAGATTTTATTTATTTATTTGACAGAGAGAGAGAGATCACAAGTAGGCAGAGAGGCAGATAGAGAGAGCAGGAGAAGCAGGCTCCGCGCCGAGCAGAGAGCTCGATGTAGGGCTCTATCCCAGGACCCCGATATCATGACCTGAGCCGAAGGCAGAGGCTTAACCCACTGAGACACCCAGGCGCCCCAATTCTCTCTCTTTAAGATTTCATTCCAGTTGGTGTCTATGGCTTGGGATAAATACCTTTAGCTATTAAAAGAGTATACGCCCTTCTTAGAGTTTTAAAATGTCCATTAATATAAAGCATCCGAGAATGCCCACAGTATTTCTGAAACTTCGTACACCAGTAAAACTTTTTTTCATAATATCTACTAACAACCTTTGAGCTAGTGCCTCATAGAATCTATTTTGAAAACCAATGACATGGGGCTCCTGGGTGGCTCAGTCAGTTAAGTGTCTGCCTTGGGCTCAGGTCACAATACCAGTGTCCTGGAACCAAACCCCGCAACAGACTCCCTGCTGAGTGGGGAGTCTGCTTCTCCCTCTACCCCTCACCTCACTTGTGCTCTCTCACTCTTGTCTCTCTCTCAAATAAATAAAAATCTTTTAAAAAAGAAAAACGATGACATATACATTAGTATAAACTTGTATAATGTGTTTTCTCAACTAAGGCTTTTCAAATTAAACCTCAAACTATGGCTATAAAAGGGAAGGTTTGAGAAAGAAATCCCAGAAATAACATCACACAGGCATCTGCTTATTCCATCTCAGCAAAGGCAAACTCTGTACAAATCAAAAGGGCATTTCTCCCCTCGGAATTAGTTCAATTACCACAAATACATACTTTAACTTAGATGATCCATTATTGATTTTTAAAAATATGATCAATCATAGGGCGCCTGGGTGGCTCAGTGGGTTAAGCCGCTGCCTTCGGCTCAGTTCATGATCTCAGGGTCCTGGGATCGAGTCCCGCATAGGGCTCTCTGCTCAGCAGGGAGCCTGCTTGCCTCTCTCTCTCTCTCTCTCTCTCCTGCCTCTCTGTCTACTTGTGATCTCTCTCTGTCAAATAAATAAATAAAATCTTTAAAAAAAAATTATGATCAATCAACACTTTAACATAGCATGACTCTATACTTGCTTCAGATCAATATTCACATATATCCTGAAGTCCTAGGCAAGGCCTTAATATGCACAACAGTAACATAATCAAACTCATCTCCAAATCTCTATAAATATGTAACAAGAAAAAGCCACAAACCACATACACATACATACGCTCTTGGCCTTTATCCCCAAAACAATTTTACAATGAAAAATCGAGGTCTTGAAAACTTAAAATCATAAACAACCTTACTGAAAATCAAGAGTTAGATAAGATTTACATTTGGGTCAGGTGGGACATTTTATTTTTAACTGTTTGGGACGTTCCCCCAAAGCACAACTGTTAAACACCATCACAATTCAATTACTGCCCAAACACCATGCTTATTCTCAGACATCTGAAAACATGTTCAGATAAAAGGAAGCAGGCCCTGGGTCTTTTTTACATGCCACATTCTACCAGGCATGGGCAGAAAAAAATAAATTCTAAATAGTGACTCTTCTATTATAAGCATATAAAACGAAAATAAATTTGATTCAGACAGGCTAAAAGGCAGTCAGGCTAGCCGCACAGTCAGTAGGAATTTGAGATCTAACACTGGAAAAGAATTCTGCACAGCTGGGCTCTCTAACTCTATTTAAACTATAGCCAACACGGGTGCTAGTCAAAAGTCAATTAAGGCTGAGAGCTCCATTTCCAAAAAAGCACTGCAGCACTGGTTCTGGACCAGTAGTTGGAATTCAAAGGAGTCTCATAAAAATGATTATCATTTCATAAAGGTATCTATTCAGAATCCTAGGAGCATAAAATATTATGGAGAAACTTCTTTCTAGATAATTGAAGGCTTGTTCCTTCCTTTAAGCACTAAAACATCTTACCAATTTTCCAAAAAGGATCCTTCTAGAATATACCGCATCCTTGGAGGCCTTCTAAATGAGAGTGCTGAAAAACCTGATATGAACTCCTAGCGACTCACTATGAATGACAATTAGTATCAATGGCCTTTGGTGTAAAAGGATGTTTTAATTTAGCTACCTGGCCCCTGGTTGTGGTTTCAGGTTTATGTTTGCTTTTTTTTTTTTTTTCCCCTTAAGATTTATTTTCTTTATTTCAGAGAGAGCAGTGGGGCAAAGGGGAGTACTGGGAGGTACAGACGAAGAGGGAGAGAGAGTCTCAAGCAGACTCCCTGCTGATCACAGAGCCCATGACCTGAGCTGAAATTAAGAGCCAGACGCTTAACCAACTGAGCCACCCAAGTGCCCCGTTGGCTTTCATTGAGCTTTCCTCCTCTGCTCAGTTTACTCAACCAGCTATTTGTTTCTCCCCACTCTCCAGCTGTTTGCCCACTGCAAAGCCCCTCCTCCCTCCTTTCTGACAGACATCCTCTTGCACTGCCCTAACTTTAGAAACCCGCGAGAGCAAACAGGTAAGAGCAAAGCAGGCTAACTCAAGGCCCAGGTTAAAATCCATGATTTTTATGGCATCTATGAGCCTTTTTCACATGTTCTCTGGCTATTAGCCAAGTTCCAGATAATTGCAAAGTAATTACAGCCAAGTGGATTCTAGCCCACACACTGTCCCTCTCCAGCAAGGTGTAATGCATGAGCTCCAATAGTGCATGGGGAGTCCCTACCTCAGCAAGCTGAAATAATTCTTAACTCATATAACTAGAGAAAGGACCTGCCTCAACCTCAGACATAAAATACACCCTAACTTGCGCTCTTCAGTCTGTCAATAACATTTTCAAATGACCTTTCTGGGTTTTGCCCTAGACTCCATTCCACAAAGTCAGAAATCCCTATTTTCAATTGCTCTTGTAGAAACAAGTCACAATCTCAGTAAGCGAACAGACAATTTGAAGAGAATGCTCTTTGTACCTCAATTCAGATGTCCTTTCACAGGACACCCCAAAAGTTCTCAGCCCACCTGTCATTTTCATGTTGAAACTGAGATAAAAACATGGACTCCAACTCCATCACCACTGCCTGCATGATCTTGAGCAGGTAATGGGACCACTTCATCCCTAAGGCTTCCTCAGCTGTGAAATGGAGACACCAGATTGATAGAGCTAATAAAATACCTCAACAAGATAATGTTTGGAAAGAGGTGGCACTCAAATATGTTCAGTAAAGATTAGTTATTGTGATGGTTAATTTTATGTGTCAGCTTGGCTTGGCCATGGGGCCCAGATATGTGGTCAAACAATATTCTGGATGTTTCTATGAAGTTGTTTTTTTGACTGATAAACTAATAAATTGGTGGACTTTGAGTAAAGCAGGCTACCCTCCATAATGTGTGTGGGCCTCATCCAATCAGTTGAAGATCTTTAGAGAACAAAGACTGACCTCCCCCAAGCAAAAGGAAGTTCTGCCAGCAGACTTCCTTTGGGCTCAAACTGTGGTTCTTCCCTGTCTGTAGCCTGCCAGACAACAATGGACTCACCACACTTCCAAAATTTCACAACCCAATTCCTTAAAATCTCTCCTTCCCCCCACCAATCAATCAACCTCTCTCTCTCTCTCTCTCTCTCTCTCCATATATGGAAAACCCTGACAAATACAGTTGCTATTATGATAGGTATAATCACCCTGATTATTATGTTATTAAACCAAACATACTGGATATCCTCCAGCTTCAACTCTAAAGGAGATCAAAAGAAAAGCACAATGTCCTCAAACTTCTACAAATTGAAAAAGGATGAGATAATCCTCAGCAAACCCAGATTGCCCCAGAGTAGTTCACCTAGTATAGGAGCATGCCTTGGTACCAGAATATCACTTTAAACGCATTTGCAAATAAATCTAACAACTTTAATATTTCTGTCTCTTTTTTACAAGAAATTTTAAAGAGGAAAAGCCACAGCAAAAGATTTTCAATTGGTAAATTAATCGTTTTATGTTTTACTGTTGTACTTATGTGACACTGTAAGTCCCTTAAGAACACATACAATGCCTATATCTTTCTAGCAAAAAATGTTGCTAGAAATGTTGACGTGATTATTCACTTAGTGCCTACTGATTTTGCAGGCATATGCTTCTATGACCTAGGTTTTGCTCAAGAAACCATCATAAAATGAAACCCCTTTGTCTATGAAAGGTAATCAAATAAACTGGCTTCATGTCTTTGAAGTATGAAATTTTTCACAACCTCTTTTCATATTTTTTCTTTAGCAGAGGGTCAGAGGATATCTCAAAACCCTGTAATTTCATTCTATTGCAACTCGCAGGATATAAATATCTTTATTTCTCTGCCAGGCATTTCATTTCTTTACTTGTTCATTTCTCATGTGTCCTAAATTTCTAGTCTCCTACTTAGTTTTTGGCTTTAAGTACCTTTACTTCTTTAATCATCAGAAACACAAATCTGTGAGAGAGCAGGTTGTGAGTGCTCAGGAGTCCAGGACTGAGGCCAAGTTAATGGTGAAAGCAATTAGGAAGGTACCAGGCTGGAAGACTGAAGTGTCCCAGACAGTTCTGATGGGCAGAGGTGTGTCATACTATGAATCATGGGAGTGAGAGAAGTCAGAGCAACGGAGCAGAGACAGAGTGAAGACAGGGTTAGACTCTAAGTATGAGTGAGAAGGAAAGGATCAGTGTCCAGGGCACAACCTGGACAGCAACAGAATACATCTTTCAGGCAAGTTGCAAGGAAACAGGCAGAGAAGAGCCTCGCATGGGACAAATGGACTTGTCCACATGACAGCACGATTTGGAATGACAAAGGATCCCAGGGCAGAGCCATCTGCCTGCTGTCTTGGCTTTAAATGGCCTTGCTAGAATAGGGAGATAAAGGCTAGCAGGTGTGTGCTGTTCCAGGACAGAGGCCAAGGCTGGCTCGGCAGGTGCCAATGAGTGCAGCTGAGAGTGAGGTCCTCTGGGGAGCTCTGGCAGTTCCATTGCCATCCCTGAAATTGATAAAGCAAAGATTCTTCCTTTGGCTTTCATCCTCTTTTTTTTTTTTTTTTTTTTAAGATTTTATTTATTTATTTGACAGAGAGAAATCACAAGTAGGCAGAGAGGCAGGCAGAGAGAGAGGAGGAAGCAGACTCCCTGCTGAGCAGAAAGCCCGATGTGGGGCTTGAACCCAGGACCTGGGATCATGACCTGAGCCGAAGGCAGCGGCTCAACCCACTGAGCCACCCAGGCGCCCTGGCTTTCATCCTCTTAAAAGCCAAGAATTACATAGAGTTATCTCCTGGAGCCGGCAGAAAGGAGGAATGGCTCACCCCTGGAAAAAGTCCCAAAAGCTGCAAGGAGAACCTGGAAAGAATCTGAAAATCTTCCCACTTTCCTTAAAACCATTACCGTTCAATACCCAAATACCTTCTTTCCTTTCAAAGAACAAGAGACTGATCCCAAGCTCTTAATCAAAAGCAAATTATATCAGCCCCTCTTAAAGATACAACTAAAAGGGCTGAGACACAAAGTTAGAGAATTTTGTTTACTCAAAGATCAAAAAAGAAGGCAAAGCCCAGAGCAAAAGGAAGGAGCAGGTGACATCTGGCTTCCTGTCACTGAGCTTTACTTTTATGTGCCCCATCGCTCATTCTCACAGTGGAGGCATCACCCTCTTACTCTCTCACCCCTTCCCCCAACAACCAAGAATCATGATGCTCTCTCCCTATGATGCTTTCTCCCTACTCACTACTAGTTAAGGCCAAACAAAACACCCAGAATCCAGAAAAGAGGTTTGGGTTGTTTTTGTTGTTGTCACAACCCCGGGATCATTGACCTAAGCCAATATCAAGAAGAATCAGACGCTTCATTGACTGAGCCACCCAAGCACCACCAGAATAGTTTCTAGGGACACCTGGATGGCTCAGACCTGCCTTTGGATCAGGTCAGGATCCCAGGTCCCCTACATTGGCGGGGGGGGGGGGGGGTCTCTTGCTCAGTGGGGAGTCTGCTTCTCCCTCTGCCTGCCGCTCCCTCTGTTTGTGCTGTCCATCTGTCTGTCTCTCTGTAAAATAAATAAATAAAATCTTTTTTAAAAAGCTTCTAAAGTCACAAGCCTATTACTGTAAGGCTGAGCATGTTATTCCTTAGGTACGTCTGCAATACCTGCATTTCCAGAAGACATAAAACTTGAAGTTAGGGGGGGGGGGAAGCAAAGAATAATCTCTAATGTGGAATTTCAAACAGTGAATAGATAAGCTATTTGGAGGGAATTCAAAGGCATTTCTCAGCCTGAAATGAAACAACTTATTTAGGGCCCACTCCACCCACGGGTAAGACTGACCCTGTGAGAACCCTTTATAATACAGCAATGAGTTTTTAATCCTAAGGGATTTGCCCTTAAATTCTGAAGAGTCAACTCTAAAAGAACTGGAAATTTCCCCCAGAACTATTTCTGTCAGTTCGTTCCTGAGGGGTTGTGGGTTGGGGGGGGGGGGGGTGTGGAGGGGTGGTAGGGCATTTCTTCCACCAGTTAAATATCTCTGCTGAAGGAAACCATGTTGCATTCTTTTAAGAAATGTAATCCAAAGAACTTTTCTCCTAAATTTCACATGCAAATTGCTCCCATCTTGAGAGAACCAGGATTTGTAGATACTAAAGAAGTAAATCAGAATTTAAGCTGCTTGGATTTACCCCTGATCGATCTGGTATTATTCCTCAGGGAAACCACTCAACCATTTTCTTGCTCAGTTCA
The DNA here is from genome assembly GCF_902655055.1 of Lutra lutra. Lineage (NCBI taxonomy): Eukaryota > Metazoa > Chordata > Mammalia > Carnivora > Mustelidae > Lutra > Lutra lutra. The sequence continues at coordinate 94,722,074 of NC_062285.1, forward strand.
CCTTCCATAGAAAATTGAAGTGATTAAAATTTTTTTTCATACAGATTTTTCTAAGTGGCTGTACAGTTCCCTTGAAAATCTTTGAAATAAAAAGCTACTGTGAAAATCTAGTAAAACTGTTGTCATAATCATAATGACTATAAAATTCCCGTTGATTCCCAGGATGTGTTATGTATCACGACTGCTCTTTATCTCATTCTGCTGTGTGCAAGCTGACACTAGCTACTTCTAATTCTCCTCTAGTGACTGTCATAATGTTTGTTTTAGAATTTAAACAGATTCCAATCCAGAGTCATGTAATATACTATTCTGCAGAAAAAATTTTAAAACTCAAAGAATTCAACAACAAAATCTACGCCCTAAAGGCATATTGTTAAACACATTTTGCATTGTATTAATCCTGAAGGAGATACTGAGGTGTTCAGCACCATATAATTCTGGGTACTTAGCATGTGCTAAGTGTTTTCTGTATGTTAGTTCATTTAATCCTCATAATAGCCAGATGAGAAAGAAATCATAATTATCTCCATTTTAACTATTCATAAAACTGAGGCACGGAGACATTCAGAGACTGACCTCTACGATCATACAGTTAACAAATGGCAGAGGCAGGATTTGAACGGAAGTGGACCATCGCCAGGGTCCATGCTCTCAACCCTACTTTAGGTCTGCCGAATGGAGAACATCAAACAGCATGGAGGGGACCGAATTTAAAATCTTGTTTCAGGGGAAAAAATCAAGATGTGTCTAACTACACTGGCAAGAGTGGGTGATTTTATTCTCAGGTTTGTTTTTTGTTTTTTTTTAATAAGCAAGAAAAACACTGTTGATTCGGCACCAAGGGACAAAGAGAGGAATAAGGATAAGGATGGGGAGGGAGAAAGTGAGCGACAGAGAAAGACAGAGAACCTACATCAACTTTTGCATGGTTTTGAGGAAGCAGGGAAATCCTGATCACTCTACCGCTTAGATCCCAAATAAGAGAGCTCCTGTCTTCTTTGAGACCATTTTCTTTCTGCTGTGCTGGTCTTCCAACCCCACAGCAAGTCTGTTGCAGGTTGCAGCTTTCCGGTAAGGGCCACTGTGAATGTCATCCTTGTATTTTAGTTCCTGAAGGGAAAGGGGGGCACCTGCACACGTCTGGGTCCAGGACAGCAAACCCTACACTGCAAGTAGGCTGCTGAGGAAGCCAGTGTGAGACTAAGAGGATTCTGAGCACACTGAGGAATCAGTCTCACATTTCATGCACCGTTGTAGCTACATTAAGGGAAAGGGTAAAATGATGTCTCTAGTGGTGGTGGGTCAGTCTGGACCACTCTGTTTGGAGGCTGGGCTCGCACATGTGACCCTCGCACAAGGTGAGGGCTTTGACCGTGATCACCAACACCATCAAACGCTGGTGGCTGTCGACACTTCAATCACAGCCAAGACAGCCATCAGACCTGCACCACTGAGGGGGTGACTGTGCTCACACTGGCCAGCCTGAGTAGGTAGGCTCCTTAGAAGGTGGACATTCAACCGAAACACAGACAACCAACTTTGCAATTCTAGGATACACATTTTGCTTCTGAAGTGCGCCCCTGTGGTGAGGTTGTCTTTACTAAGCTCTTCAGGGAGAAAAACGGTCCACAGAGAAGACATGCAGGTAGGGGGCAGCTGCCATTTTATTTCCTGATAAGACTGGGGGGAAAAAAACAACTTGAGCCCCCTCTAGTTGAACTCCCCCTCCCAAAGGTGGTCAGCCTCATAAAAGCCGGGAACTCTTCACCTCCTATCACAGGAGAAGGGGTAGGAAGGAATGCAGGACGGTGGTATGAAGAGCGGGGGCTGCGGAGAGGGGCTGTCTCCTCCAAGGCTGCACCACTTTGAGAAAATCCAAGAACAGAATCTCCATGATGGAATCTCTTGTGAAGAAACGATGCTGTTGTACCCAATTCACAGCCATCTGGTCTACCCCAGATTCTGAATACCACCTAACTCTCTAGCAAGGGTTTTTGGCTTACCACTAACTCTTACCTGACTGAATTTCATGCGGATTTTAATAATTTTGAGCCCTGAGTTGTATTTTTAATTATTTATTTAAATTCAATTTAATTAACATATAGCATATTATTAGTTTCAGAGGTAGAATTTAGTGATTCATCAGATGTGCATAACACCCAGTGCTCATTACATCACATGCTCTCCTAACTGCCTATCACCCAGGTGCCTCATCCCCTCACCTACCTCCCCTCTAGCAACCCTCAGTTTGTTTCCTAGAATTAAGAGTCTCTCATGGTTTGTTTCCCCCTCAGTGTTCATCTTTTTTATCCTGTTCATCTGTTCATCTGTTTTGTTTCTTAAATTCCACGAATGAGTGAAATCATGTGGTATTTGTCTTTCTCTGACATTTCACTTAGCATAATACCCTCTAGGTTCCATCCATGTCGTTGCAAATGTGAGCCCTGGATTTTAAATCTTACTGTACGTTTATATAAGACATAAAAAATTCTGGTACAACCAAATACAGAGTTTTCTGACCTATGTTCAACATCTTAAGCTGTTGGTAAACTCTTTCATCACTTTAAATTAGATTTAAAATATCTTTATTTTTAAATCAAAGCAATGTTCAAACACAAAGTATAAAAACAACCCCTAAACTTAAAGGAATCTATCTAAAACATTTCAAAACACAAACCAATTACACAAAATAAATTTACACATAAGTATGGAACATAATTAAAGTTTACTTAGAACCACAGTAGCAGGATCCTTCACTATAGGAAATAATGCTTGAGTGGAAATGTAAATTCCCTCATCTTACTTTAAAAGAGGAAAAGGGAAAAACACACCATTATCCTAAACAGTCATTTTCAGAATTTTAATTATATTATCCCACTCTTTATGGCATGTAAAATAAGAAGACTAAAAAATTACTAGGCTGTTAAATTTGCATTTACCTAATCAAATTGACATTGTGTTGGACTTTCTGATCTGTTGAATGTAAGTTTTTATCTATTCGATACACAATTACCATTTACTGCAGAAGTGTTTTAATGAAAGTAACATCTTAAAGGTTTTAAACATATCAGTAAAATCAAAGATGTTTTAGGAGCTCAATAAAATCACAAGTTCTGGTAGTTTTAATTAGATCTATCAAATTCCCATCATTGCTCAGATACAAGTTCCTATTTTCCTATTTAAAAAGGATATTACAAACATATATAAATAATGGCAATTAAATTTTGTGTCTATTTTGTTAATTTAAAAATATGTTGTTGTTGTTTTTTTAAGATTTTTTTATTTTAAGATTTATTTATTTGACAAAGAGATAGATCACAAGTAGGCAGAGAGGCAGTCAGAGAGAGAGGAGGAAGCAGGCTCCCCGCTGAGCAGAGAGCCCAATGCGGGCCTCGATCCCAGGACTCTGGGACCATGACCTGAGCCGAAGGCAGAGGCTTTAACCCACTGAGCCACCCAGGTGCCCAAAATATGTTTTTATTGTAAAAATATTGGGACACACTGAAAAGTGTTTTTTTGAAAAATTCATCCACAATCCAATTACAAAATAACTGTCAATATTTTCATGCACCTTTTTTTCTGTTTATTTTTCATACCATTAAGGTCAGTACATTTACAATTTAGTATCTTACTTTTTATACCTAACATTTAAAAATGTTATGGAAAATCTCTTTTTAAAAATTATTGGGGGAAGAAATTTTGTTCCCTGCTGTGTCCTTGGCACAGGGTGTCCTGAAGACAGTGGCTGGCACATTATAGGCAACCAATGGTTATTTGTTAAATAAGTGAATCAATAAATGATTTATCCTACCATTTGCTACCCCTGACTATAGTGCTACACATTTCAGTTGTTTCCCATTTTTCCCTATTCTGGGTAATGCCACATATCTTGGTACACAAAGATTTTTCAGTATTTAGGATTATTAAGATCAAATTTCAGGAGCTGATCACTGACTGGATCAAGGTTTGTATCAACAATTTTCAGACTTCTTTTTTCATCACATTGCTTTCTCCAAAGCAGTACCTTTGCAGCAGCTGTTTCAGCGCTCTTTGAAAAAGCTGTCCTGCCCTCACCTTGAAAATAGTGAGTGATCTCATGATGGTTTTATGCAGGACTTTAATTACTAATATTGACTATTTCTCCAAATATATAGCAGACATCTGTGCTTCCTATTCTCTGAGTTGTTTAGTCACACCATTTATCAATGTACTCATTCACTCTGTATCTACATATTATTCCATTCCCTGGTTATGCTTTCCCTTTATTCTTCTTTCGGGGAAAAAGTTGGGTCTGGTAACTATTTCTTATTAACATCAAAAATATATTGTCAGATTCACACACAGACGCACACACACACACACACACACACACACACACAAATTTGATAAGGCTTTTAAACTACGATTGCTTATAACACAATATATACACACTATAGAAAAATTAGAAAATATAAGCAAAAAGAAAGTGAAGATCACAGATAGGCACTATTCACAATTTGTTACATACCTTTCCAAATTTTGCTTTATATGATACCATTTTTAAAAGAACAAATGTGGAATCATTGGTGCAAACTGTTTTGTAATTATTTTTTACTTAACTCTTTCATAAACAACTTTCTACATTATCAAATACCCTTGATGGTACTATTAATGCCAACAGAATACTATGGTAAATAAGAACATGGACTTTAGACACATACAGGTATGAGTTCAAATGTTGCCTCCAAAATCCTAACTATACTACAAGACTAACTTCTTTAAGTTAGTCTTTAAGCCCTTCGCTCATTGGTACAAAGAGGATAACAATACCTATTTCAGATGAACTGTTGTCTAAATTAAATGAAATAATATAACTTACAAAGCAATTTAATGGTATGGTGATAACAGGTACTTAATAAGCACTATTTGATACTTGAATTTGTACTTTTGCGTGTGTGTGTGCGCGTGTGTGTATGTGTGTGCTTGTGTGTGTGTGAGAGAGAGAGAGAGAAAGTGACAGAGAGAGAGAAAGAGTGGTGCTATGACCACCCTTCACATCTTTTTCCTGTTTTTATTAGGGTGATTTTTTTTCCTTACTGCTTTGCATTCATTCATTCACTCATTCATTCCTTTATTCAACAATGACTTTAAAAATTATGTGCACATTTTACTAAGGATAATAAATTTGTGTCTTTTAATTTGCAAATGTCTTCCTACTTTACTATTTGCCTCTTAATTTTGTTTATAGTAGGTTCTGACGTATAGAAATATTAAATTTTCATGCAACTCATTCTTCTTTCTATTTTTTGTAACATGCTCAGAAATTCCTTTTCTGCCCTAAGGGGATCCTTTATCATCTGGAGTAGAAAGAGAATAAAGCCCTGTTAAATAAGTCTTGGGCCTGAAAGAAAGAGAAACAAAATAATTGGCTTAATGTAGAACCAGGTTTATACAATGTTCATTTTACACTACAATTTGTTTTTTAAGGGCAGACCGAACTTACTATATTTGTGTTTCTGGCAACTAGTACAACATATGACACACAGTGAGTTCTCAACAAATGCTGAATTTGCTCATTTAGAGAGAAAAAAGAGCAATCAGTAAGGGCAAACTCAGTAACCAAACATCAAAATTGAGAAGACAGTTTTTAATCAGAGTGACACTACAGAACTACACAGAAAACATCAAGAAAGTTCAAAATCAAATATTCTACAGCACTGATATTCTTCTGTGGTTGAGGGAATAACACTTGCTCTTAACGTTTTTTTCCAAGCCCCTACCTACTGTGTTTGGTAGCCTTTCTCTAAGTGTGTTCTGAACTATACCCACCAAGATGCTCCAACAGCAAGTGTCCCAATCAATCAAATTTGGCAACCAATGCACACAGCTTTACCCCTTCTCCTCAGCTCACCCCCACACCAGAGGCACAATGGACTTTTGCAGAAATAAACACTCTGAGAAATTTCTGCCAGTACTAGTTTCCAAAGAACACGAAGAGGAAACTAATTTCAGAGTTAGTCTGGGGTGCTCAGACAGGAAGGAGGGAACCAGGAAAACTTTGGGTTCTATCTAATAAGAAGCTAAAATCAGTATTCTGGGATTCCGGAAGATCCTGGACAACACACCCACTTAAAACCCAGGAAAAGACCAAGGACTAGAGGAGGCACAGACCAGGCAGGAGTCCTTCAGGGATACTGGTAGGACTCAGGCCATGCGGTGGTGTGGGCAAGAAGGAAGCATCATGTAACAGGGACCCTGGAAGAGCCTAAAGATGAAATGAAGGGATCTGGCAGTAATGTCAAGCCAGTCACCAAGAGCTGGGCTGGACCACACCATGGGGTGGGATTCCTATGAAGGCCAATCATTTGCTTCCCAGGCAGGCTGGTTATTCAACATCCATTTACTAGGGGCGGGGCCAATACACTCTACAGAGAGATTTTTAAAGACCTCCACTCTAGGGTCTGTCTACTGTGGTAGGAGTTATGTGTGAAGGCTTGAGCTAACTTGCACCATGCTCCTTATTTATTCCAGTGATGTTCTACATCCATTTAGACTTGTACCTTTGCAGCAGATCCCTTACACCTCCCGTCTCTACCACAGAGCACCAAGTGAGCAGAGCCCTCAGTACTGATTTCAGTAACAAACCAAGTTCCCCCAGGCAGCGGTTCCCCTGGAAGACTAGACCTGCGCTAGAAAATGAACAAAGCAGAGTCAGTCAACAGTGGAAAGGCAGGCCCTTCAGAGTAGCTATAAATAATGCAGGGTTGGGGGTAGAAGAGGCCTGAGCTGGCAAAAGGCATCCCCTTAGCTCCCAGGTTAGGCTGGACACAACCTCAAGCCAAAGAGCATCTCTGCAGGGGTTTTTTGCTTGGTTTTGTTCTGTGTTTATCTGTAAGTCATTAACTGAAGTGTTGAAACAAAATCCAAGTCATCGTATCTTTGTAGGTTCCCTACACTGAAAGACAATACTCTGGTGGGTATGCTTATTTTATCGCCTTGGTTTAACATGTATCAAAAGCCTTACACCAGGGGCGCCTGGGTGGCTCAGTGGGTTAAGCCGCTGCCTTCGGCTTGGGTCATGATATCGGAGTCCTGGGATCGAGTCCCGCATCGGGCTCTCTGCTCAGCAGGGAGCCTGCTTCCTCCTGTCTCTCTGCCTGTCTCTCTGCCTGCCTCTCTGCCTACTTGTGTTCTCTCTCTCTCTGTCAAATAAATAAATAAAATCTTTAAAAAAAAAAAAAAAAAGCCTTACACCGAACAAAGCTATTGTTCAAATGAAGTCACTGTCAGGAAGAGAACTGAAAAATTGTGATTCAAGAGCTTGATGTCTCTCTGAACCACCTATCAACCACAGAATAAACAGAGGCAGGTGATTTTATAATCAATCCTTTTATCCAGATATGTATAATTCCACAGTGACTTTGGGGCCCTTAAATCTGATTCAGATTAGCCTAGTTAAGTTTCTAGGCTATGTTGATAATTGTTTTTTCAAATATTTGTAACCAATTGTTAAAATTAGCAAGTATTTATTTTAGCATGAGAAATCTGTGAACATTTGTGAACTCTTCTCCTCCTGAGATACAGAGATCTCCAGACATCCTGGAACCCCCACCTTCTAAAACAATCCCCGGCTAACTGCCTCTCACACAATAACCTGGAAAGCTCAACTTCTCTTGTATGTGATCTTGCAATTAGTATATTCACCTAGATTTCACATTCTAAATATAGCTGCCATCACAGTTCTATATATAGACGACAGTTACTTCTACAGAAACTCTTAAAATCTACTATCACCATGCCAAGTAGGTATTATTACGGGTCCTTTTACAAAAGAAGAAACTGAGAGGTCAAAGAATTTGCCTAAAGCTGAGGAGCCATTCAAGGTGGGAGTTAGCATTTAAATCCATTTCTGATTCTAGAAGCTCACTTCTCTAATTATCCTGCAGCAAAATCAAGTTGCCCAAATTGCTTTTCCATAATAGAAAGCATTATTCTGATCACCGAATGTTTTTCCCACATCTGCTGCGTACATTCCAAACCTGACAAGATAAGGAATCCATGGGGGGCCTTTGATTCATTCAGTCTTCCTTAGGTTAAACTCCAGGAGGAGTAGGGGTTTAGATCAATCAATCAACAAGTGTTTGCTGAGCACGTGAGATTTTTCATACCAGGCATTATAAAAAAACATATTGGAGTATCAGAATTTATTGTTATTTTGATATTCCAACATTGGGGGAGAAGGGAGGAAACCAAGCAGATACCTTGGGAATTTAGGAAGAAATAGAAAATGGGTCTTAGAACAACAGAGAAGCACTGATGAGCAGTCAAATGACAGTTTACATGAAATAGGAGCCTGGGAAAATTAGTCGCTAAAGAGATGCTTTGGGGGTGGCGGCGGTGGGGTGGACTATTGCATTAAACCAATGGCCTTAATCTAAGTATGATTCATGATTATGCTGAAATTTGAGATTATCTACCATGCAATCAACCGTATCTAAAGAAAAAAATGTAGTTAAGAATGCATGTATAGGGGCACCTGGGTGGCTCAGTGGGTTAAGCCGCTGCCTTCGGCTCAGGTCATGATCTCAGGGTCCTGGGATCGAGTCCTGCATCGGGCTCTCTGCTCGGCAGGGAGCCTGCTTCCCCCCCACCCTCTCTCTGCCTGCCTCTCTGTCTACTTGTGATCTCTCTCTGTCAAATAAATAAATAAAATCTTAAAAAAAAAAAAAAAAAGAATGCATGTATATATGAAACACAGCCTTAGAACAAAGAACAATGCTATATAATAACATTATAAATGTTTTCCTAAAAAATATATAAGCACTCCCTAATAGGGTTGCCATCTAACTATGTAGCCTTTAGGTTTCAGTAATAAACAAGGAAGTTGATTAAGTACTACTTCCTGTATTTGATATTAAGAAAAAAACAAATGGCATAATAAATTATTCAATTAAAGGCCATTTTTTTTAAAGGCCATTTTTTATTTCATTCCATTAGAGGGCAATGAATTGGCTTAGGAAAAAACTGGGCAAAATATAATAATCTTCGTTTTAGTGGCATGTTATTACACACTAGTAAAACCAACTGGACTCATCTAGGGCCAGAAAGAGGCTGTTAAAAGGATGTTGCCTTAAGTACTCTCTTAAGAATCAACAACAACAACAAAAATAGTATAGATAAGAAAATGTGTAAACTATTCATATTTATTTTAAAAAACCATCTTGTCTTTGGCACAACTTCTTCAAATGCCATACATAACAAAAACAAAAGTTTTGCTCTGTTTTGTTTACTAAAAGCAACTGTAAGATATAATTCAGTGGTATGACCTGGAACTAAATTCTAATATACTCTACTCTAGGTCTATCTCTTTCCCATCATGATTTTTCATAATGCCAATCCATTAGTTCCCTTTATTCATTCAACAGATATTAAGTATCCACCCAGTGCCTTGCACCATAGTAGGCAGTATGGACAGTAGGCAGTATGGACACAAATAAGAAGACAACCACACAGGTGATGATACAACAACCATTGTATTTCAAAATATCAAGAAAAATATTTTCACTGTAAAACATTCCTCTATCATTTCTGCTTTAAAACCATCTACTATATCATCACTAGGGGCATATTTAAGCAGAAAATATGTGTAGCCTTAGACGTGAAAGGGCACTTTTCAAGGGCCAGCCCACAGATTGCCAATGACAGATGAGAAGCTCCCTGGTCATCTGCCAGCTATCTTTCTCAGGGTAGGAGTAGTCTCTTTAGATCTCCAATTCTTCTTCAACTCCACAGGGGAGACCAGGAATAACATGGTACCAAATGGTTCCCGGTTCTTCTTCCCCTAGAGTCAAAATCCTTAAGTTCAAACCTAAGCCCCGAAAAGCAATGGAAAACCTACACGTGAACACAACTACTCTATCATCTGAAAATCATTTATATTGCTGTCAATTCATGAGAACCTACTATGAGCCAAGCACTCTTCTGCGTGTTAGGGATACAGCAGTAACCAAACAGACAAAAATCCCTGCCTTCTGGGTGGCTTCCATTAACAATAAACAATAGAAATATACAGTATACAAATAAATAAGCCCAATGAATAGTATGTCATATCATCCTATGGAAAAAATTAAAGCAAGAAAGAAGGAGTGTTGAGGAGGTTGCAATTTCAAATAAGGTAGTAAGAGAAGGCCTCACTAGGAAAATGACCTTATGCAAAGACTTGAAGAAGGTGAGAGAGGAAGTCGTACAAGCAGAGGGAAGAGCAGGTGCAAAGAAAGACCCTGAGACGGGAACAAATTGGGTGTTTCTAAGGCCAGTGTGACTGCAATAGATTAGAGGAGGGGGCTGGAACAGGGCAATAAGGACAAATGGGTAACAGAGACTATGCAGAGCCTGGTTATGGAGGGCCTTCTCCCTCGATTCTCACTCTGGGTGAGACAGGGTGCCATTAAAGTTTTTTGAGCAGATCTGACACATTTTGAAAGTATCACTCTGGCTGTTTGGCAGTGACTTGCTAGGAGAACAAAGGACAAGGGGGCAAACAGAAATCCAGTTAGGAGGAAAATGCAATGATCTAGGTAAACATAGGTGATGGTGGCTAACTGAGTTGGACATGGTAGAGGTAGGTGATGATGATCACATTATAGACACGTCCCATGGGTGGAGTCAACAGGATTTTCTTACACACTAGATGTGAAGTATGAAGAGGTAGAGAAATCCAGGAGATACCGGAGGCTTTGCCGTGAGCAGGCAGCAAGATGGACCTGCCATGTACAAAATGAGCAAAAACCAGAGAGTCTGAAGGAGAATGTCAGGAGCTTGATTTTGGACATTTTAGGTGTAAGATGCCTGCCTGTGAGACATTCAAATGGAGATGTTGAGAGTCAAGGGAATCTGGAAGCCTGGAGTTAAGAGAAAGGAGTAGGTTGAAGATGCAATTTGGGGAAGTGCCAGCATCATCAATGAGACTGGATAAAAGCACAAAAGAACAGGAGGTCCAAGGGCCAATGCTGGTGCACTCCACTATTTAGACATCAAGGACCTGAGGGGAAAAAAAACAGTAAAAGAGACCAAAAAGGAGGAGCTAAGGAGGGAAGAGGAAAAGCAGGACAATGTGAAAGTCCAACAACCCCGTGAATAAAGTGTTTCCAGAATGGGAGTAGTTCATTATCTCAGATTCTGCCGACTGGCCCAGTGATGCGTGATTGAGAATTGGCTACTAGATGTAACAATGTGGAGGTCATTGCTTATCTTGGTAGAAGATGGCGTAGGGCACAAAAACTGGCTTGGACTCAGTTCAAGAGAGAATAAAGAACTATTACAGAGTGAAAATAGGGACATCTCTCAAGGGATTTTGCTATTAAGAGGAGGAGAAAATTGTAGTGGTAACTAGAGGGACTGAGAGGGAAAAGAGGGAAAAGAACATCATGGATCTATGCAGAGTGACAATAATCTAGCAGAGGGGGACACCGATGACACTGGAGAGAGGGGAGAATATGCTGGAGCCATGTCCTGGAGAGCGTAAGAAGGAAGGGGATCCTGAGCACCAGGAGAGCCCTGGCCTTGCACAGGAGCAGAGAGTTCGACCACAGGAGTGAAGATGGAATATATGAGCAGAGACACAGACAGAAATTCTCTTCTAATTGCTTCTATTTCTAAGTGAAATGGGAATAGGAAGCAAAGTTTTCAGCAGAGGGTGAGAATGGAAGAGGAGGTGTTGAAGGCTCGAGGAAACAGGGAAGAGTGGGAGGCATTAGTCATCTAGGAGGGCAGCAGCATGAATGAACTGACCAAGAAAGTGCAGCCTGATGAGCCGGCAGCGTAATCAGTGATTCCACTGGGGATCAGTGATTCCAAAACTCAAGAGAAACCAATCAGCTTGACGCCATGCTTCTCTCCAAGCACATTAATGGGCACAGGAAGAAACCAGAGTGGTAGCAGGAGGAGCTCTACAAAATGAGAGAGTGATGAGGAAACGAAGAATCCACCTAAGAGACTGCTTATATGATGGAAGAGGAATTTAAGTTAGAAAGAAGGTAGATGAAGACATGGGAGGCACATAGCTAGTACATCTAAGGAGGGGAGAGTCAACAGGTTTTAGTCTCTCCTGGGATTGAAGGTCACTAGAGTTCAGGTAACAGGAAGACAAGTGCCATGTGGACAGCAGAAGGCCTGAAAATGAGGTAATGGGGGGTGGCAGTCACGGTTCATGACACATTTCAGGGCAGCTAGTCTTAAACATACTGGTCTCAGGATGGCTTTACATTCTGAGAAATGAGTGAGGGTCCCAAAAAGTTACTGGTTACGTGAGTTATGTCCACTAGTACTTACCTATCACTATTAAAACCGTAAAGTTTAAAACACAAGAGTATGCAAGCATGCATTCCAGGCAGCTTCTGGAAAAGAACACTGTACACTCCCAAGACAAGGAAACTAAAAAGGTAAACAACGTCTTCGTATTATCATGGAAACAGACCTCACAGACCGTCTAAAAGTGTCTTCCAGACCCCAGAGGCCACTGGACCTCATTCTGGTAACAGTGAGGGCCACTGAAGACGTGGCACCAGGAGTAGGAAACTGAGGTACTGTGATGGCTACAACCCATGAAAGAGAGAAAGACTGGACAGAGCAACCAAGAAACCAGAGGGACGATTTATAGGAATAGTGAACTCACAAGAACTGTGACAGAAAGAGTACGGTACAAGTGGCAGAGAGCCAGGAGGGAAATCGGCCACACACGGCAGGGAAGTGTCAAGAGAAGGGAGAAGCGGCTTGTAGAGGGCAATGGCATGAGATTCAAAAGGAGGCATTTTTAGAAAGGGGGGAAAGACAACAGCCGGGAAATAGCAAAGAAGAATAAAAAAGACCTCCTACCCTCCTCAGCAGAAGGTGGAAGAATACAAAGGAAGAAATGCCCTGACGGCAAGCCACAGGTCAGACCCAGCAAGTGAAGGGGAAGTTCACGGAGGAGACTGAGGATATAAAGGGTTTTGCTGATGATAAACAAGGAGTTCCAGGGAGTGCAATAGAACAGGAGGTAAGGGATCCAAGAAGGGGCCACACAGCATCTGTTCCACTCACTACTGCCATGTCACAAATGACCCTGAAACTTAGCTGCTTTTTAAGAACCATTTAATTATGCTAATAGCGTCTGCAGGTCTGGAATTCGGACACGACACAAAGAGAATGGCCTGTATCGATTCCATGATGGTCTGGGGCCCCCACTAGGAAGATTTGAAGGCCAGAGCACTCAACGACTGTGGGCTCAAATTTCCCAAAGGCTCATTTACGCACCTGTCCAGGGCCTACGCTGGGAAGACTGAGGACCAGGACTGCCAGCCAGAGCACCTACATGTGGCCTCTCCAACAGAACCCACTTCCTCATCAGAAGCAGGAGAGCCAGCCGGTAGCTCAGGGCTCCAAACATAAGTGTTCCAGACAACAAGGGGGCAGCTGCATTGTCTGCTGAACCTCAGCCTCAGCAGGCACATGGCATCCAGTCCAGGGGACCCTGCTGGTTAAAGCAGCCACACACCTGCCCAGATTCAAATGGAGGGGACATAGATACTCAGTGGGAAACCTGTCAAAAACCTGGGAGGCTGTATTTTAAACCATCTTCTAAGTACATCTTCTGTCCCAAAGGAGCAGTTTCCAGAGGCTGAAAGAGGAAATGTACAGGAAGGTGATATAAACCATGGACTAATTTTCTCTTCCTGCATGTTATGGACTGAATGTTTGTGTCCCTATGTTGAAGCCCTTACCCCCAGCATGGCTGTACCTGGAGATAGGCCTCTAAGGAAGTAATTAAGGTTAAATGGCATCATGAGAGTGGGGCCCAAATCCCACAGGATTAGTGTCCCTATATGAAGACAGTCTTCTCCACCCCTTCCACCTCCACACTCATGCATACTCCAAGGAAAGGCTATGTGAGCACACATGGTGAGAAGACACTGTTGGCAACCCAAGAACAGAGCTGCCACCGGAAACTGACAAGACACCTTGATCAAGGACTTCCAGCCTCCAGAACAGTGAGAAAATAAATTTCTCTTGTTTAAGCCACTCAGTCTGTGGTATTTTATGAAATCCCAAGAAGACTAGGACACCGTCTCCCTTCCTTTTTCAGTATGATGTGTAGAGACTGAAAGGGTAGGGTTTTGAGTAAATGAAGTCATTGAATGGAGAACTCAGTTCACATCCAATAATATCATGTACTGTTGATGAGAAAACAAGACTACTCTTCATTGGTAGGGCTTTTACACACACACGCATCATATCAGTTCAAGTTCACGAACAAAGCCAGATGAGGTGCTTTCTCAACAGATACAGTAACACTACAGGTGTCTGATTCTAGCCTGGCAAATTTTCATTCTCCTAACTAAAATTATAGGGGGGAAAAAGTGAAACATTAACAAAAAAACTAAATTTATATTGCCTTGTTCAGGGTTTTCATTTAATGAAAATGTGCTCTGCACATACTAGAAAATTATACATTTAAAAAGAAACACTTGAATTCATCTGAGAAATCTAATTTTAGATGCCATTCACTTTTGGTCAACAATCTTGACACTTCTGAAGTAGGCAGGGTAGAAATCCTTCTGACTGTCAAAGTGTGACTTCACAAGTATTGTAGCATACTCTGCTCAGTCTTTGTCATAGAATTTATGAATATCAGTAATAAGAGTTATAAATACTTGATGCTAGAAGATATCAAGAAGGAAAACTATTCACAGATTATATATCCCAATAAACAAACCAATAAATACTACTGTATTATCTGAATATTCACCTATGTTATTTTCTACCATTTTATTGTTGTTTAATGTACTAACACATAAAATCTATATTCCTTAACTCTTTCTCAAGTGATGAACTGTACCAAAAAAACACACAGACTGCTTATTTATGCTGTCAAACTCTGTATCAAATTTGCATATTGTCTGTTATATTCGACAACTGTGAAAACAAAATGAACACTTAGTAAAATAATGATTCTAACATCAATTCACACGAGAAGTCTTAAGAATATAGGGATCTTTTTTAAACATCTTTACTCAAAATACAAGGTAAACCTTTAAAACACATCAGTATCTAACAGTTAATGCACATTGCAATTATGCAGTCGTGAGAAGAAATATGTCAATTCTCATGTTCACACATTTGCTGATGCAGCGTAAAAGACGGATTTCTAGTAAATAGTAATAGTAAAGCTATTAAGTGAGAGAGGTGTGCATACCAGGGAGACCAACAGAAGGTACTGGTCAAAATGACTATCCAGCTTCAAGCTACATCATCTCTGGGCTGCTTTGTTTCTTTCTTCTGTGACATTCAGATCTTAGGGAAAAACGCCCATCTGAAATGGGAACAAGACTCTTCACTGTGATCTCTCACTCACTCACCCTTCTGACTCTTAACCCTTCTAGTTTTAAGTTTTCAAGTCACTGAAGCCACTCCAGACAGCTGGTATAGCAGAAAATGGAAGAAAAAAAAAAAAAAACACAGGAAGGGGCAGGGGAACAAATGATCAGATATAAGTGTCCAGTACTCTGCAAGGGCTCCACACTCCCTGACAAGTACAAAAGGAAAGAATATCTAACACCTGTGAAGCTTTGTGGGCATTGCTGCACATTTTGACCAATGACCCTCATCACCCAGCATGATGGTTATTTAGCACAGGCAGCACTCAACACGCTTAGCATCAGAAAAATACAGTGGTGGTATCCACAGAAGGTGCTGTAGGACAGGGGCAGATGAACGTGCCTCCCGAGATCCCACAAACTCCATCATGATTCAAGGAAAAGAGTTAAGTGCTTACTGGCTCCCAGGAGGGACGCAGAAATCCTTGCAGGACTGGAAACCTAGAAAAGGCCTAGTTTTGACAAGAAGGTCACAGGCTACAAGGATCTCACAAGTAGAGACAATGGCAAGGTCCAGGAAGTCCAAATCAGCTGCCAGGATGACATTCAAAGACGAAACAGGAACAGTCTCATTTCAGTGGAGACCAGGGCACAACGCCCAGTCACTAAGCGTGCCAAGTCTAAAGCAGTGGACGCAGTGAGGGTCACACAATGAATAAAGAGAAGGAGGGAAGAGAAAACCCTTGAGAAATGAGAGCAATGACCAAAGAGTTTTTAAACTGAAGACTTATTAATTAATAAGACCAGATGTCTTCCATCTTCAATATGAATGGGATCTCAAAGGCAAGGTGGGAGCCACTATAGAAAATAAATCGTTTCATTTGTATATCTTAAAACTAGTGTGCACATTTTAACACACACACCTCTCTTCCATCCTTCTGAACCTTCCTCCCTACCCCCAACTACATAAACATATTCAAAACCAGTACTCTTCAAAGAGGGTCTGTGGTCAGTGTCAGGAAACGGTTTATTACTTGTCCCTGGTTACATAAATACTGAAAATGAAGACAGGTGTTCAGAAATTCATATAGGAACATGGGATTGCCCCAACATCCAAGTCTAGGATTAATGAGCTCATTTGTCTATAAACGGGTAGGGACAAATACAGGTGTGGCCAGACTCAGACGACTCCAGTGAGACACAGTACACTCACTGGGCTATACAGGACCACATATCAGACTGGGATAAAAAGAGCCCTTCACCAGGTGTAGTGTAAGAAGCATTAATGTAGGGAGTGCCTGGATGGCTCAGGGGAATCAAGTCTATGATTCTTGGCTTCAGCTCACGTCGTGATTTCAGGGTCATGAGATTAGCTCTGTCCATTTCCCCCTTCGCCCTTCCACCCACTTGCGCAGCAGGCACTCTCTCAAATAAACAAATAAATCTTAAAAGAAGAAGCAGCAGCAGCAGCAGCAGCACTAAAGTAGATCAGCACGCAGCCTAACATTGCTACTAACTGCATGGTCAATACTGGGTTTTGTATTTAGGATTACTTTGATGCAAAACAGACCAATAAGAATGGAGGACTTCACATGTAAATGATGTGTTCATGCCCAGGAAAGACCAAGTGACAACAGATTGTTAAAACCAAGGTTCCAAAGGAGTTCAGCCAGGAAAAACAAGAAAAAAAGAAAAAAAAAAGTGACAATATAACTTTCCAAAGCAACACGTGACAGTTTGCTTTCCACAGCGGCAAGGACCACATTCACACTCCAAGAGCGAATTTAGTTTCAGGCAAATAATATCAAGTCACATAAAAATAAATGTCATTAATTTGAAAGTTATTGATTTTTCACTAGTTTTGTTTGTATTCCATCTGTAAAATCTGTTTTGGTTCTGTAGTTGTACCAGAGCTATAAGCATCAGGAGTTTAGACCCAGTTTTATGTTAGTACATATTTAAGTGGCAAAATAAAAATGAACTCAGCAGTAAAGACCTGCAAGACATTTTTTTCTCCCGTAAAAAGGTTCCATACATGATTTCAACGTGAGAAGTAATGGTCCCTTGGACACTGGGTTGAGATCAGAAGCCGGGACTGGAGGGAGGCAGAAACCCAACAACAGGGCACAGGTGGCCTGGTCCACCTGGCGTCTGAGCCGGATTATCAGGGAAGAGGCTGTCTTGACTGTGCAGCTTTGTAGGTGTTGTCATTTAGTTGCATCATTTGAGTTGTTTTGTAACAAATGGAAGCCTAGTGGAGAAACCTCATAACAGCCGAACTTCATTTTGGAAGACTGAATTAAGATTTTTTTTAAAGATACTTTTTTATTTTTAAGTAATCTCTATATCCAACTTGGGGCTCGAATTTCCAACCCTAAGATCAAAAGTCATATACTCTACCAACTAAGCCAACAAGGTGCCCTGAAAATTAGATTTTTACTTTTTACTTCTCCCCTTTGTAATATAACAGCTTTTACCCCATAACATAACCCCAGGGGGTCGGTATGCCAAGAATCATCCTAGTTTCAGAGATGAGAAAAAGGAGGTTCAGAGGGGAGTCTGTGGCTCAGCCAAACAACCAGGAATATGGCTAAGAGAAGACCTGAACCCCAGTTTTCTAATTTTGAGTCCCATATAAGAAGCATTTTTAAACTTTATTCACAGAGTACTTAGCTGTTTTCAGAAAACAATATTAAAAACTCCATCCAATTCTATTATGAGGGAAAACATTTCCACAACATGACTACCACTTTTCTCTTTCAATTAAAAAAAAAAAAAAAAAAAACATTGGGGTGCCTGGGTGGCTCAGTGGGTTAAGCCGCTGCCTTCGGCTCAGGTCATGATCTCAGGGTCCTGGGATCGAGTCCCACATCGGGCTCTCTGCTCAGCAAGAAGCCTGCTTCCCTCTCTCTCTCTCTCTCTCTGCCTTCCTCTCCGTCTACTTGTGATCTCTCTCTGTCAAATAAATAAATAAAATCTTTAAAAAAAAAAACACTTAAAATTCCATATTAGTTATAGAAGGTTAATGCAAAGAATTATTTTTCCTTTAGAATTAGGCAGTATATGAATTTTACTTAATATAAAAAAAAACTAGTGCACATTAAGCTATCACCATGGTCCAATCACTTTAGTGGCCCTCTATTTTCACATTGTTCTATCAGATCATGTTTACATTTTTTCCCCTACATAAAATTGGTGAAGACAATATAAAGGCAATATGAGGTAGAAAGAATACCAGTCTCTGTATCAAGGCACTGGGTTTTATGATACGACTCTGACTCTAACTGCGACCTAAAGCAGAGACCTACATGGCCCCTCACCACCACCACCCCCCCACCCCCTGCCGCCACATTTCCCACATTCACCTGTGTACCAAGTCCTCCTCCTGAGGACATCCCTATGGCCTGGAACAGGGCATAGCGTCCCGGTGACCCCACCCCTCCAGTGCTTCCCTTTTTGAATATTTTCTCCTTGCTCTAGGGTGACCCTTCCAAGACATAAATCTGATCCCTTCACTTTTTTATCAGAAAACCTTCATTTAACCCAATGCCTGATGGAGACAATAGGAACTCTTCAATCTGACATATGAAGTCCTTCCAAATCTGGCCCTCTCTGGTCTCATCTTCTCCACCTAGCCTCCCCACCTCATGGGGAAATGCATGTTCATATCCTACACCTCAGCCCCTTAAGAAACCAATAGTGGTTCCTGGCATATTTTATTCTACAATGCTTTGGAGCACACCACACCCATTGCCTGAAATTTCTACCCTCACATCCCCACCCAAACTTCTTCGTTCCTCTCCTTCCTTCAAGTCTTTTAACACTTCCTCTGTACCACCTCCTCAGACAGTTAATCCCTCTTCTCTGCTCCCCCGGCACTAATCTTTACAGAAGAGAGGCTGTACTGAGTTATTTGTCAGATCCATGACTCTCTAAGTGTACATAATAATAATCTCCTTGAACATGGGAACCATGATTTTCTCATCCCCAATACCCAACATGGCAGTTAGTGGTTAATAAAAGTTTGCTAAATGTATGAAAAAAGTGGCTTTAAGAGTTTCTTCATCGGGGTGCCTGGGTGGCTCAGTGGGTTAAAGCCTCTGCCTTCGGCTCAGGTCATGATCCCAGAGTCCTGGGATAGAGCCCCGCGTTGGGCTCTCTGCTCAGCAGGAAGCCTGCTTCCTCCTCTCTCTCTCTGCCTGCCTCTCTGCCTAACTGTGATCTCTGTCTGCCAAATAAAAAAGTAAAAAAAAAAAAAAAAAAAAAAAAAAGAGTTTCTTCATCTTCATGTCAGCCAGACTAGAATGTATCAATGACCTCGCCTCCATAACGTTCTGTGTTTTAGTACGGCTTTTCACAAAACACTGGACTTTTTTTTTTTTTTACTGGTTTATGAAGTTTTTAAAGAATAAAAATTCATCATTTCATCAGCAGGACACCTTGAGGCGTTAAGTTTACAGATCTATATCAAGATATCATAAAAATAATAAGTTGCTCTTACCGAGCCCGGAACTATATCAAAGGTACTGTCATAAATTCCACATTTGTTAATTTCATTGAATCCTCCCATAAGGCCGATGTGATTTGTCCTCATCTTCAAGAAGAGAATACAAGGGCTTAGAAGACTTAAGAGACCACAGAGCTAGGGAGTGCTGAAGGGATTTAAACCCACTGCTGCTTGACTTCCAGTACCTTGTTGTCCACCACGGTGCTGGGTGGAGTTAAGGAACCCAGCGGGGATACTAACCCCATCTTCACATTGTTTTCAACACCTGATTTGCTGCCTAAAGTTTAATCACTATCAAAATGAGAGGCAGTAAGAAAGTCAATCAGGTGCATTTTAATTGGCAAATATATTCAAAGAACATTAACTTTCCCATAAAACTGACAGTACCCCTTGGTCACTGACATGCCTAAACAAGTAGGTTTCTTGACTAAGGAAATTCTTAATGGTAGGTGTTTATATTTATATTTAGACAAACTTTGAATTTATAAAGAAATATAATTTATTTTTTTAAAGATTTTATTTATTTGATAGAGAAAGACATAGGGAGAGAGGGAATGCAAGCAGGAGGAGTGTGAGAGGGAGAAGAAGCCTGGGATCATGACCTGAGCTGAAGGCAGACATTTATCGAATGAGCCACCCAGGCCCCCCAGCAAATACACTTTAATAAAAGATAAAACAAGAGATTCAAACCTAGCTTTTGCTTTTGCATTTGAACGTCGTTCTGTTAGACATGTTACTTTGTATCACTATTACTTTTGTATTTTGTATTATTAAACTACCATAATAATTTGACTGAAAATAAGCTGATCGGATCCTAAATGCCTTAAGGCATCAGCCGTCCTGCAACATTTAATATAACAGTTTTTAAAACAATGATATTCAATTCTCAATATCCTTTACCAGCTTAAGTTGATACTTCTTTTTCTTGGTGAAAAAAACCAATCAAGTTACTGCAGAAAAAAAGTATTAGCTCAAGTCCCTTTGTTTGGCTACTGAGCCTTCTGATAGATAGCTAGGCTGAGAGTTCAGATGGATGGCTTTAATTAAATAAAATGTTGGCAAAAAAGCAAATGCACAATGGCTATTAACAATACAGTAGTTTCCCAGTTTGTCGCAGGGAGGAAAAATAACTAATTCTTGTTAATTCTTGCCTTCATGGCAAATACTCTTTGGAAAGAAGGAAAACTATGGAATTATCACATCTTTGGTGGAAAAGCCATTCTCTTAAATGATTATTTTTAAGTGGAGTCAAATAATTCTCCTCAAAAATATGTTGATACCTTAATCCTTATTGTTAGAGTTAATAAACCTACCTGGTCAGTTTGTCAAAAGCCCAAAATATACTTTGGAAGTTTTGTCTCACTATATATAACTAAAAACCCTTTTGATGAATTCTTGATGAAAGATTTAGTGTCAGTTTATTCGGTCCAAAAAAATGTATTTTTTTTCTGTGTGTGTGTGTGTGTGTGTGTGTGTGTGTATCTGTAGATAATTATGCTAAAAATTTCATCTCAAGAAATGTAACTTAACTTCTTTTTTTGCATTATTTCTTTAGAAACTGGTGCCCTAAGTCTTGGTTTTTTAACTTTAGGCACTTTTTTTTTTTTTTAATTTTATTCTGTGAGCATCAGTTGCTTCATCTGTCAGGGGAAATAATAATACTTACCTTACAGGCATGTGGTAAGGTTTATACCAAATAATGCATGTGAAGCGTCCAACACCATGCCCAATGCATAGCAGACTCTCCACGCATTTTGACTTCTTCTCTTTTCCTTACAGCACTCCCCAGTCAAATGTCAAATTTCAAACTGAAATTTTTGATAAGTAGGTTGTATAGAATAGAGTCACCAGATCTCCTTGAGGTGCGGAAAATGAAATGAAATGGACCAAAGATATAATACAGGCACACTACTTAAACCACCTGTGCTTTCTCATAGGTACTTCATAAAAACTAAATTCTTTGTATCTAAAGAGATCAGAATATTCTCAGTTAACAGAATGGAAACAAAACCCCAGACATGATAATTTCTCCAGAAGTCCAAAGGGAAGTTCTCAAGTTTACTTGAATGCCTCCAAAACTCAAGAACAGAAACACGAAGAGAAAGGGAGCTATACAAAATGCATACATTTTCCCCTGGTGAATACACACACACACACACACACACACACACACACACACACACAAACATTTACTAACCAAAGCCACAGAAATCAGAAGGGAAGCTACAAGGCAAAGGAAGCATCCTTAATTACTGAGACTTTCCTTAACAGCTGTATTTCTATTACACATGATAAACTAATAAGCAGATTAAAACAACTAATACATTACTTAATTTAATTCGAGTGGTATATTAAACAGTTTTCAGAATCATTTCTCTTCTCCTAAAACATTTACCCAGAAGCGTATTAGGTGACTTCTCAATGGATTGGGTTTATCAGCTCCAGCAGAAAATGGGGGGGGGGGGGGGCAGATGAATGTGTGCTGAATTTTAATAGTATGTCATTGTATGTGGGTGAATCTTAACAGGTCATTGTGGAAGTGACTGCATTAACTGCAACAACCTATGTGTTACAGTTGCTCTGCTCAGCACTGCAGGCAGTAGCAACAGTTCATTCAATATCATCTTGACAGAAGCCTTCGAGATGAGCCCAAGTTATGAACGGTGTGTAGGTATGGCAAGAAATAATACAACCCTCTCTTTGTATGCGATAATACTAAGAAGGCAGTTTCCCTAAATCTTTGCATTGAGATTAACATTTTTTTTAAAAAGAATAATGCTAAGAAATACTTGTTCAAATATGTGGTCCTTAATGAAGCTAGCAGTCTGTATTAATTTGCATTAAGTTTCAGGAAGAGATTTAGCTAAACAAAATCTACATGAAAAAATGTTATGCTAGAGTAGTCTCCATAATGGGTTTTAGAATGTTTAAATGGAAATTGCAGTGGGGGGGGGGGGATGTGGAAAAAAGCAATGGTTATATGAGCACAACCAACCTTAGAATTTAATGATATTAGAAATTGGCATTTTGGCCAATGTTATCCCTAGACAAAATTTAAAACAGACTTATTCCCTCTATGTTCATTACTTTCCTGACCAACCTGATAGTTCAATATTTTTGTTTATATTTAACAAGAATTAATTCAAAACTGTTTGAATCATTTAAAGTTATAAATTCCAAGGGAAAAAAAAAAAACTAAATACAAGCTGATTACAAATACAAATAGAAAACATTGCTCATTACAATAATATTCACCAAAAAAAAATTAGCCAATTATAAGAAGTGTCCTTTGACATATGCATTAAAAATCAAGCAGGCAGCTCAGTTAATTTAAAAATGTGTGTTTCTATGTGCATACACACACACACGCACACACACAATCAAAACACAACCAGCAGGTAGGAGATTTTAAAAGAAACAAACCACATATATTTGTACATTCCCAATAGATCAGGACCTCAAAAAGAAATGTGACAATCAAATTGGAAACAACACTAATTAGAAAAGCATCACATGATATAAGCAAGAAGAAATCCTTAAGGTGTAAAAAGACACCAAGTAACAAACATCCCTGGTTCTCCTCTTGGAAAAGATAAAGTAGAATACTCAATTTCTGACTCAGATTTTTATGTTCTGGAGGAAATTCAGTCTTATCTCCACCAAGCAGATTAGGTGATCATCTTTCAAAGTTACATATACTTCTAAAAGATGTACAAGTACATTTTGTCGCAACCTCAAAATCTACCCATTTCAGCATTCAGATAAAACTTGTTGGCAGAACTGCAATTTTTTTTTTAGCAAACAGATCCATTTAGCACCAAGTTCATTGTGACATTTAGTTGATAGGACAGACACTCCATGCTTGACAGAATGCTTCCATTTAGTGCTTTTACCTGGTTATAAATTATTGGTACCACCATTTGCAACTTTAAAGATATGATTTACTAAAGGGAAAAGCAGGGGCATTTCTAAAGCAAGGGTGCCTTTTGAGTGGGTAAACATAAGGTCACCAGCCAGAAAGAGTGCTAGAAAATGAATGCACATATCTTATAAGGAAGTGGTTAAAAAGGGATGAATTCCCTGAGTCATTAAACAGGATATAAACCAAAGACAGGTTGTGCCACCTAGAGAAAAACTGGAAATCGGTACATTGGCTCTTCAGCAGTAAGCATTATTTCAAAAGCCTGAAACTTTTGGCATGCCCAGTAACCAAACCACCCTCCATATCAGCCCGTCAAGCTGCTGAAATTTAAGCTCTGCCTTCTCCACACACCAGATTTGCCGCCTCCTGCTTTCCTCACTCACCCACCCACACAGCACCATTTAACCTCAGCACCGACTGTTGCCACAGCCCATGCGGACCCAGCGTCCTGAAACACATCCAATTCTAAAGCGTTTTCCTCGAAGCCAGGGCCGGCAGGGGTGGGAGGAGCAGGGGAATAAAGCCTGATGGACCTTGCCAGCCAGGGTCCCTCTGGATGCTAGCCCAGACACGGCGCACACCTCTTTGGCCCGGGGATGGGGGCGGGGGGGGGGGCGGTAATAGGAAATTCTGGTGCACTCGGTACATCATATCCAGGTTACCGAGCTGAACTCCCTGGCCAACCTCTGCACAATCCAAACAGCATGGAATGACCTCGACAGAATTAAGCCTTTTAAGTGCAAAGGGCCTTCAACTTTCCTCTCCTCGACTCAGAAGCAACGTGCCCAGCACACTTTGTCAGGCAGAAGCACAAAGGGTCTACAAGCAACCTGGCACGCACAGCCGCCTTTACAAAAGAAAATAGACAGTAATTATGAAAAGCCCGCAGTCCTGCGGTATTAACTTGACAGCGGGGACTGCGCTAGGGCATAACTCATCTCCTAGGCATCACTCTCGGCCCCAGACCCTCAGCCTAGGGACAGCATTCCCCTCCTCCCCTCCCCCTCCAGAGACCTGCGGCAGCGCCCACTTCCCGCCCCCAAGCTCTTCCTCCTCCTGCTCCTCCTCCGCACTCAATCTCCAGCAACTTTGGGCACCGTAGCACCATCGAAGCCCAGCCAGAGGCGGGGACACCGCGAAGGCGGCCGCGGGAGAAGGAAAGTTTGAAAAGTCACTTAAAACACTGCAGGACTCCCCGCCCCCCCAGCACCCACCCCATAGACAGGCGCGCGGGGCTCCACGTGCGAGCGGGCCCTGGAGAGGCTAGAGTACCCCCTACGTGCCACCCCCCCGCAAAATCTTTCCCCAAGCGAAAAGTTCCCTGCTGCTGCCCCCTCCCTCTTTCCCCTTCTTCCCTCCCCTCACCCCCCCCCCCCCCCCACCAAAGAAATCTCGTCCAGTTCGCAAGGCGCCGCCTCTCTCCGCCCGCCGCCCGGGAGGGCGCGGCGCCCCTCCCCCGTCGGCCGGTGAACAGGTCGGGGGGAGCTGGGGAAGAGGGAGGCACCGGGGGCGGCCCCTGGCCGGGACCCCCCTTCCTTGCCTTCCCCCGCCCCGTCGCCTCACTCACCTCTCTCCTGCTCTTCCGCCTGCAAGCAGATGGGGATATTCTTCTTCCAGCCCGGCATGGTGTCTGCTCCCTGCGCTCGCTCTCGGGCTCGCTCTTCCTCGCTCGCTCGCCCCCTCTCTCCGGGGCTCACCGCGCCTCCCCGCTCGCCCTCTCGGGCCGGCCGCGGCGCGCTCGGGGCTGCTCAGCGGGGCTGGGGCGCCGAGGAGGCTCCCGGGCACATCGAGGCGGCGCCGCGCGCCCCGCGCTCGCCTCAAACTCGCCGGCGGCTCCCGGTGGCGGCGGCCGGGCCGGGCCGGGCCGGGCTGCCTGGGCTGCAGCAGCGGCCGCCGCGGCGTGGACGACAGGCCGTGCCGGGCCGGGGGCGGGGGCCGCGTGCAGGCCGAGAGCTGGGGACTGCGGAGCCCCCCCGGGAGGTGGGCGCCGGCGGGAGGAGTGGGCTCGCGCCGCCGCCTCCTGCCCCTCCTCCTTCTTCTTCCCCTTCCTTGTCTCTCCGCCGCCAGCAGGTGGGACTCGTAGCAGCCGCCGCCGCCGCCGCCGCCGCCACCGCACAAAGCTCCGCGGGCGGCAGGAGTGAGGCTGCGGGCTCCCCGGGCGCCTCTCGGCGGAGCCTCCCCCGAGACGCGCGCGAGGCTGAGCGGGCACGGAGGGGGCGCGCGCGCTCACACCCTCCGCGCCCCGGGCTGCCGGCCTGCGAGGCGCGCCCGGCCAGCCAGGTACCGAGCTGGCACCGAGCCGCGGGTGCGGAGCCCACGCCGCTCCGCCGCGGCCGCCACTCCTCCCTCCCAAAACCCCAACCCGCGGCTCCGGCGGCTTAGGCAACGACCTCGATGAAGTAGGGGGCAGTGTCCTTCCCTCTAGTCCCTCCTCCTCCTCGCCGCTCTCCCCCGCCCTGGCCGTCGCCCCCTCCCCCGAGTGGAGACTTCGCAGCCACGGATTCGCTAACTTCGCCCTCAACTAAGGGAAATAGCAACTTTCGGGATGGCCAGCGCCGGTTCCAGAAATACGTCTTCTGGTGGAGTGGGAAGGGCGTGAGTGGAGAACCTCTTTTGTTTTCAATGAAGCAAGGAGACCGTGGTTAAGTGAATATTTAATCTCTGTCTTCAAGTATGAGAAGGCTTTTATGATCAGATTTTACGGTTAGTTTCTTTCCCTTGTCATAGGCTCATAGAATATCCGTGGAAGAATGGGTATGGGGGAAGGGGACAGCTTTACTATAGCCTGGAAGATTCTGCCCAGACATGGGGGCGCTTGCTTGTGATTTCGAAAGGATAATGCTAGGAAGGGCTCCTGACAGTCTTCCAAATGACACTTGGCAACTGTCTGCCTTGGGGGGTTATGACATCCATCTGCCTCAAAGCTGGGGGCCCGGCTAGATAATACCTATGTCCTCACCTCCTGAGTGCCTGGTGTGGACTGAAGAATTTCGCCCCTGAGGCTGTAACTACTGGTTTGTAGTTGTTGGGGACCAACCACCGCACTGTAATGACTCTCTCTGTCCTGCAGTTTATTTTGGCCTCGGAAGGAATTGCAGTTTCTCTCCCAAACTGAGGACATTGGTTCTTGCCAGCCCATTCTCTCTCTTCTGTTGGAAACATAATTGCACAGCCGGAGAAATACACCAATTACAAAAAAAAAAAAAAAAAAAAAAAAAAAAAAACCAGAAAGATAGGATTTTTTTTTTTCCCGTTGCCACTGCATAATCAGTCTTAATCAGTCTGGGATGTTTGCTCCTGCCACTGTCACTTGGCTGGCTGGCCAGCTGTCATTCCAGGACTGTCCAGCTGCCATTCCAGAACTGTCCAGCTGCCAAAGACAAGTGGCATTCTCTCGCCTAAGGCAAGGAGAGGCCCAGGTCTAGAAGCTTCAAAGGTAAAGGAATTGAGGGCTGAAGGGAGGGCAGAGTCAAGTCATCCCAGCGGGTTATCAATAGAAATCCAGTCTGAGCTGCTCAAATCTTCTTTCCAGACTCTTTGAGAAGTAAAATCCAGAAAATCAATATAAATGTAGCACCTGTTACTCTTAAATGGTTCACCCTCCATCCTGAAATAAACAAGACTGCTTGATAGTTTTGTCTTGACTTAATCTTATTTCAGGATCTGGTCCCACCAATCTTATGTAGAGAAAGGCATTTGTCATTGATTCCCTCAAAGGAACAGGGCAAACCCAGCTATAACCAGGATAGCTGGTATATGTATACAGGCAAAGATCTAGGTTTTGACGACATAGAAGTCACCACAACATTGGCTATACTTGCTTTTTGTTTTAATGGTATTTTATATAGCATTTTATATGTATGTGGTGGTTCTAATAGGCATAATCTTGTACACTAAGGTGTGGATTGAATCATGCTCATATAATTACATCACAGTCAGTGGTGCAGTTGTCCTAGGATGAGTGAGAGATTATAGTTGATAAGGTTTTCCAGCTCACAACTGTTAAAATGATAGTATTTTAACTCAGGGAGACAAAATTCCTACGATGTGTTAGACTTTGGGCTAAGGCTAGAGATACAAAAAGAAAATTATATTTTAGTAGTGGAAGATCAGTTTAGTAGAATATATTTCTACTGTACGTTGGAGTTAGATATTCTTTACAGATTCTACAACTGAGACTAGTAAAAAACAAAAAAAAAAAACAAAAAAAAAACAAAAAAAAAGAACCTCTTAAGGATGGATTCATGTCTGTCCCACCTCAAAGTACTTGTAGTCCAAACAGTTGTTCATCAATATCCAGTGTCTGGTATCATCTTGATACGCACATGTAAGTCATCAGTGGGGCTCTAAGCTCTGTCAGGGGTACATATGGCTTATCTCTTTGCATCCCCAGATCCAGGGACAGTAAGCGCTTTTCAGTGATGGTTGGTTGATGATGATGGTATTTAACCTTACTTGGGCTATGTTTAGCACATTATCCCACACCCCCTAATGAATCCTTTTCATGACACTATGAGATCACTTGCTAATATCAAACCAGAAAAAAAAAAAACAACACCTAAATCATTTAAAACTTAGTTCCATTGCCTGAAGTTCCATCTCATATTCCAAGCATTATAATATAAAGATCTATTACAAGTAAACTGTAGTGCTATTTGGACATTTATGAGGAAGATATCTACCAGCCAATAGGATATGAACTATAGTAATTTTTCTCCTTCGTTAAATTTGAAAATCAATGCCTCTTAAAGACTGCAACTACAATGCAGTGTCTGTTTCTAGACAGCAATTCACTTACATGAAGTGTAAGAGCATATGACTAATCTCCAGTCTTGAGTTCAAGCCCCACATTGGGTGTGGAGCCTACTTTAAAAAAAGAATCTGTGCTCCTTTTGGAACATAAATTTTTCCAACCAAGTTATCTGTGCAGTTTGAATGGTTTTACAGTCTGGGTTTATTTTTTCAAAAATTTTATCTATTTATTTATTGAGAGACACAGAAAGAAAATGCACACATGCCCAAGAAGAGGGGATGGGTAGAGGGAGAAAGAGGATCCCCAGCAGACTTCACACTGAGTGGGGAGGCCAATAAGGGGCTTGATCCCACAACCCTGAGATCATGACCTGAGCTGAAACCAAGAGCCAGATGGTCAAGTGACTGAGTCACCCAGGGTCCCAGAATTCAGTTTAATTTAATTGTTTAACTAGTTAATGTGCATAGTTGATGATACAGGCCATAGGACTCACTTCTAAAGGTGGTCTCACTTTATCTACTCTTCTATTTATCATCTTCAAAATAAAATGAAGAAAAGACATGTTCTCTTACGACTAGTACCTCCCTCCCCTGATAGAAAAGGGGGGGAAAAAACCTGTAAACCCAAAACTTTAATTTTAGCATTTGATCACCTTTCAAGTTTAGGTAGATCCACCCAGGCCTTTAAAGAATTGAAAGTGTGTGTGATAGAAAGAGGAGCTTCCCTTTCATTTCCTCTGTGCTCTGACAAGTGAGCTACCAGTCTCCTGGGCCTTCACTCTAACAGAGTGTTAGACTTCTTGGGACTGAATTTCATGAGTTTGAGGAGTCCCCTGGGAGATATAAAATCCCAGCTGTTATTTTGGATTTGCTCCAGGGCCTAAAAACATCCACAATATATTTCTTTTAATCGTGCATTGACTTTTACGAACACATACCCTGCATACTAAGCAGACACCTGAAAGTTTCAATCCCGCTACCAAAAACCAGCACTTCTTTTCTATTGCATACAGTGAATTTGAAAACTCTTTCAACACCTGATATGCACCTCTAGTGGGTACCCATGGAATCTTTTAGATGTTGTTAACTCACTTTTAGCAGCAAAAAAACCTTTTTGAACCTTTAAAATGAAAGAAGAAGCTTCCTTGGCTGGTTTATCTTCTTGGGGGAAGAAAAGAGCAGAGAGCAAACAGAATGAATCCAAATGTTTTTTCCTTTAAAATCTTCAGTTAGGGGAACGTAACTGGGGGAAGAGAAAACAGGGGAGAAGAACCTCTAACATGAATAATTTAAGTAAGGCATGTGTGAAAGCAAAAAAAAAGAGAGAGAGTGTTCATTGAAGAAAAAGAGAGTATATTTTTAAATGACAAAGTAGTTGGAGTCAGAGAGAAAACAATGGTTTTTAATTTCAATTTGACTGTGCTACTAGGTGCCCAGGTACTTTGGTCAAACATTACTCCAGGCATTTTGGGTGTTCTTGGATAAGACTAACATGTATATTAGTAGACTGAGTAAAGCAGATTGTTCCCCCTAATGTGGGTGGCCCTCACCCAGCCCGTTGAAGGTCTGAATAGAACAAAAAAGCTGGCTCTGAGTCTCAGAGTGAGAGAGAATTCCTCTTGCCTGGCTGCCTTTGAACCAGGACATCAGCTTTTTCCTGCCTTTGGACTTAAACTGAAAAATCACCCCACTCTGTGTCTCAAGGCTGTCAGCCTTCGAACGGGAACCCCGCCACTGGATCTTCTGGGTCTCAGGCCTTGGGACTCAGACTGGAACTGAAACAGCAGCTCTCCTCGGTGACCAGCCTTCTGACTGCAAATCGTGGGGCTCGTCAGCCTCGGAAATCACATGAGCCACGTGAATAGAACAAAGCTCTTCATACACACATGCCCTATTGGTTCTGTTTCTCCTAGAAACCTGACTAATACAGAGACCTATCCAAACCCTGCCTTCACCACACACTACCTTTGTAACTCTGGGCAATTTATTTAACCTAATCCTGTGTTCCCCTTGTTTGAGATGTAATACCTATAGGGAGATATATGAGACAACATAAGTTAAGGGCCTTAGCACAATACCTGACCTGTGGTTAATTATAGTTGGAAAAAATATGAATGCTTTGGTTAAAAAAAAAAAAAAAAAAGTTATGCAGAGCAAACTCTTGGGTTTCTGGAGTTGGACCTCAAAAAATATAAGAACTCCCTAAAACTGTATGCAACACTGTGTATGTATGTTTATGACTGTCCCCTTCCCATCCCCCCCGCCGCCATGCACGTACACTCTTGGGGATACAAGAAAGTCTACAGTCTTCATTAAGTTCTCAAAGGAATGCCTCATCCAAAAATAGAAGAAAAGTCCCTGATAAGAATGAAAATAAGACTCCATAATATATCATTAATTTTTGGTTTTGCTAAATGAAAGTTTTAATCCAAAAGAGATTTACCTTCCTAAATTACTTTAGGATTACTGGCACTCAAAGTTCCAACTTACTCCTTCCCTTTGCATTCAGACTCTGCAAAGTCATCTATACTGCTGACACCCAAGTTTTCGACTCTGATTCATTCCTAATGAATGAATAACTGCAATTTCTTGCTGTAAAAGGCATTATCATCATTTCAGGCCCCTGGGGTAAAAATCTGAGGAACATTTTGACTCAATCCCAAATCCCCAATTGGTTACCAAGTTCTTTCAAATCTACCTTTGAAATTATTCTGGGATCTCTCTTCTTCTTTTCCATGAAACTTGCCTTGACTCATGCCTTTATTATCTCTCACCCAGGCAATACCAACAGCGTCCTCTGGATTCACTTCCTCAGCCTCTCCTTCCTCCAAACCACACCACTGTCAACCTTGTTGTCTTAGTAAAATGGTGACAAGTTATCTTTCTTCTGTCTCAAATCTTCCAATAATTCCTCATACCTACTTCATTTGTCCTCAGCTACAACTGCTCCCCACAAATGCCTACCCTTCCCTCCCTCACTCATTGAACTGTCCCAAGACCCCATTGAACTCCCTCTACCTGTCACTGTTTTCATACTCTAAACATATCATATGCTTCCAAATAGATAACTTCACTCATTAAACAAAAACAAGTTGAGTGCCTGAGGCTAGGAGAAGTTGCCTTATAACTAATAGGTACTGTAGTCAGAATTTGAATCCAGGGGTGTTGGATTCTAGAGTATATCTTTCCACCCCATGTGAAACTATCCACTTTTATTTCTATCCCAGACCCTACTGTTTCCATCATTCAAGGCCCATTCATATCCTCCCTCTTCTTTGCATCTTCCCAACACCCTCCATTACCATATCTTCTTGTTTATAGTATTTTATTGCAACTGATGTGTGAGTCTGATCTATCTTACTATACTCAAAGTTTTTATAGGAAAGCATGTGCTAAACAAGCCAATACTGAAGAAAAATATTTTAGGTTCAAATCCATCTGTCTGATCCTGAGCAATCAAATGCTTCTTCCTGCTTTGTTTCCTCATCTATAAAATACAGATATTAATAAAACCAATCTCATATCATTGTTGAGTGGATTAAATGTATTAGTGCACATCAAGCACTGAGACCAGTGCCTGGCACACAGGAAGACTAATAGATTTTATATATTATTTTCACATTTTATATATATATATATATATATACACACACGTGTGTGTGTGTGTGTGTGTGTGTGTGTGTCACAGGCCCAAGAAGGTGTCATATGGTTCGTGGCATCGCCACAGGCATCAAGGATTGCATGTTTTAGTGTGTGTTCGATGGAGGCTTGCTGAAAGGATGCATATTAAGAACAGTTTTCATTTCTGAATAAATATCCAGTGATCATGAAGACATGGCCTACCTAGCTTATTTCACAAGGTTTGACAATGCTTCATAAGGTAACCTTTTAGGTCAGGATAGAGAGCAGTGATTTTTATTAGTAGTATTAATATTAGTATTATCAACAAGAGCAAAAATGACTAATTGAATAGAGTTCTAGACATAAATAAACATTTCGTCAAGAAATTAAATAGATGGTTCCTACCTTCATAAAAAAAGTTTTCTAATAATGAATTCAGGTTTGGCCCCTTGAGTATCTAAAAAATTAGAGCAGTGAAGTGATTAAGGAAGCTGACTTCGGAGGAAAATTAAGGTAGCTAGCTACCTGTAGTATAGATTGGCTAAGCAATGACTAAGAGGTTTCTGGTTGAGACGATCAGTAAAGGTATAAATACTAAAAAGGGAAAGGAATTATTTATCATGTTGGCAGGTGATAAATAAAAATGAAGGAAGAGGGGCGCCTGGGTGGCTCAGTGGGTTAAAGCCTCTGCCTTGGGCTCGGGTCATGATCCCGGGGTCCTGGGATCGCATCGGGCTCTCTGCTCAGCGGGGAGCCTGCTTCCCTCTCTCTCTCTCTCTGCCTGCCTCTTTGCCTGCTCCTGATCACTCTCTCTGTCAAATAAATGAATAAAATCTTAAAAAAAAAAAAAGTTAAATATATAGCAGGCCTGAACAAAATTATCTACCAACATAAGCATAACAGAGCATAACTCTGTTTGTTTATTTATTTATTTATTTATTCATTTATTTTTATAGCCTGAAACAGCATTGAACACAAAATGCCTGACACATATGTATTATGCATGTATGAGCATTTGTTTATATTCTCTTTGACTTTAAAAAATCTGTTCAATGAGCCTTTTTATTCCACACTTATTATATATGATGTTTCATTAAGATCCACGGATAGAGTCACTCCTGGTTTATATTTACATTACTTAAGCACTATAGTGATATTTGCTATTGGTTATGTAAATGGAAAATAACTTACAAGATTTATGACCTGATTTTCCTTCTTGCACTCGGTGACTGGGTTGCCTCCTGATTTTTATTTATGCCCTGAATGATAAGCAGCACCTTCGATTTGCCCACCCACATAGTAGCTTCAGCTTTAAGAAACTTTGTGGCTGGAAATCAAGGTGGGGAGAAATAACCACACCTATTTCAGAATGACAATAGCCCTCTTCTCTTCGAAACCTTGAGGTATGTCAGCTTCCAAGAAGAAATACCAACCCACTTTCTGTAACCAGGAAGCAGGAAGTGCTTCCTAGAATCTAACCTCGCACTAGGAAACCAGAAAAGACCTGTACTCCAGAAGTCCTAGAGATGATTAACAGGTGGACGAAGGGATTACTTCGAAGTTTTAATACGTAATGGACTAGATGATCAACGAGAACTGTGACCAACCACAGCCACCCTGAAACCTAACCGGAAGTAGGCCAAATTGCAGATTAGTCTGTCTAATGGTTGTGTGTGAGAGAAAGTGCCTCCTCCTTGTGAAGGAACCGTGGCAGATCCAGTCTCCTGAAAAGAGGAAATTATAAATCAATTAGTCTCCTCAAAACAGCTTCCCTATATTCACCAAGTTTTTAAACGAGATTTACATTGTAACCCAATTGAAAAAGGAAACAAACAATAAAGAAGAAGAACAAATAAGCCCCCACAGCCCCCACATGAAACACCGTGATGACATCGTCTTGGATCACAAAAGATGTCCTCATGCCCAAAACAAAGTGAATTTTGTCCAGCAATCAACATCACTGCCCTTTTACTCTAGCAAAGTACAGTCCATATTCTCCTAATGAAAAATGGGCTCGGATGTCCTATCAGCCTGTAATTTAGTCCTATTTTTAACTCATTTCACAATTCCAATGACTGTTTTAGTGTTTCTATTTTCTTAGTCATAGTTGGAGCAGCCTAATAGAGATTGAACTCTGAGGTGGCCCACAGCCTTTCCAAATCCTGACCCTTCTCAACATCACCCTCGTTTCCATCACTACTCATGGTTGTCATTTGCCAGGGAGCTGCCCACATTGTCCCTTCGAGACAGAGACCCGCCCACCTCCTCTCCACCATCCTCACCCTGCACCTGACTCCATTTCTGTAATCTCTGCTTTCTCAGCAACACTTACTTAATCTGATAAATAAGTCCACGCTGATGTCCTGTTGGTCGCCGTTTTGCGAATGAAAGCATGTTAGCTCCCTCACCTCCTTCCCTTCCAGGAATTTTTACCATGGCCTTGAAAAAAATGCCTTGTGTCCTAGAGGTAGTGTTAGCAGTGGGAACTGGAGATAAGATATGCACCTGTGGCAAAAAGTAGGACAGCCCCTTTTGTTATTTTTCAAATCACAACGCAGAGGAATGGGGTCCCGGGGTAGTAGCTGATGTATTTGATTATTATATTATGGATGATTCTGCAACAGTTCTGTTCGGAGCTGCTGCGGACTCGGTATTAGGTTAAACCCTAGAAAAATGCCATGTAAAGTGACTTGCATTTTCGTGTCTATAATAAAGGTTAAAACATTTGAACTCTCTATTTAATTGGTATATATTTAAACTTTTCTTGCCATGGTAAAAGAAAGCCTTTTTGGCATTAAGCTGCTGCTGTGTAGATCCTAAATGTCTGGAAAATTCATTAAAATAGCACTTTAATTTTGACAGAGTTGAACTACTGGGAAAATTAATTGATTGTTTCTCACTTGAGCTTTGGAGAAGCCATTAAGGTTTTTATGGTTTATGGAAAATTGAGAATTGAAGTACACTAAAATCAATATGCTATCTGATGTACAGAGAAAATGGCACTTCAGATGAAAGAAAGCATAAACAACTCCTCCGAGCCTTTTCTTTCTTTCTCCTGATTCGACAAGCGTATTTACATAGAGCTTCTATATTTACTTGTATTCAAAGTCCTTCGTCAGTTATTTCATTGTGATGCACATCGTGAGGACAGAATAATGAGGTCTGAGAGATGAATCACTGCGTTTTAGAATCTATTCTTTCCTGGTAATTTCAAAAAAATATTAAGGACATAAAACTAAACCCCAAGCATATTGATCGAGGTCTGCGTATTTCATAATGACTTTTAACAAGAAATTAGTAATTGGGCTTACATGTTAGGGGCAATGGAAAATACTTCTGTGTTATGTATTGTGCCTACAGGTATGCTGGAGAAAACCATCACGCCTTGATGAAATAATGGACAGTGAATTAGGTCCTGGCTGATACCACCAGCAAGATTTAGGAGCCCATCCTGTCAGATTAAATGAGGCTAAAGAGATGGGGGGTGGGAAGGAAGAACTGGTTAAGAGAAAAGATCACAGTGCAATTTGCCTTTAGTCTTCTGAATATGTCCCCTCTGATATACACATCATTAATCCTGGGGAGATTTGGCTTTGTCCAGTTTTTGCAAACACTGACTGGATTGGGATTTTAAGAGTAGCCACTTGTGCATTTATTTACTCCCACCACCTCTATTCCAGAAAGAGATATTTTCTTTTTTGAGCATTCATTCATTGCTGCTTCCAAGCTCTTATAGCCTCAGACTGACCCTTTCCTTCCTTGGGTGGTTAAAATCACTTCCAATTCACCATGCTCCTACACAGTTATCCATGAAGCATGGGATATGGGGAGATCAGTAGGAGTGGGTTAGTGATAAAATATTTGCTAGCATAGGCCTTATCTCAGAAGCACTCAGTAAATAAAGCAGCCTTATATGGGTAGCGGGTGGGTTATCTTGGGAATCGCTGCATACTTGAAACCCCGGATGGGAGTCTAGTAAGAATTTACTCCAGAACAGGTATTTTTGGTAATTAAGTGATTGCATAAGGAAAAAAGAGTGTGCCCATTAAGTTTGCATTTGATACTTGATATCGTCACTATTCACTTCCTGTAGTCTCAGACTTTATCCAAAGGAGTTAATCATTGTTTCCTTCCTTGGGAAATTAATAATTCCTAAGGAATGTGCCATGAATAGAAAACTCTTTAAAGTCTCCCTTTTAAATTATATTTTAAAGTTCTTTCTTCTGCAGCTTCATTAACAAAGTCTATGGAAAACTCATTAATTCATGAAGGAATAAGTGCCCACCCAAACCAGGGCAGGGTGCCAGTTCCCCTCCTGATTGTCAGGTTGGTATGCAGTTCTTTACCTGGTCTTTATGCTGCCAACTTGTGAGTGACTAATCCCTGCCTTCTTCTCCCACAGTCAATTTATCCTATTATATGTTCCCATGATAGACATCTCTGAACGTGTTCTAACAACTTGCTCAGAGGAAGGCTTTCAGTTGGAATGGAAGACTAGCAATTTTTCCTGCTTCAAGGGGCACTCATCAGAACACAATTTATTAAGCTAAATCTACTAAACCAAGAGTAAGAGTTTCTTGTTCATGATTATACTATACTTACAGATTTATTGAGATACCAAAAGGGAATTTTTTTTTTTTTTCCAAAAGACTCACTATGCATTCTTTGGAGGTGGGTGGAAATTGTTAAAGAAAGTATAGTTGGGGTCAGGAGATTTAAGTGTTACTACTGCTTTTCCACCTGTTCTGTTCAATGATCCCAATCATTTGACATATGTACCCCACAGTGCACTTTTCTGAGCAATAATTCTTTTTTTCTGCCTCTAAATTTAATCCTACAGGCTGTGCGACCTGCAGTGTTATTCTGTTTTCTATTACTGAGATTACACTTCCCACTCCTAGAAAGAGAATCTTTGGGTCAAGTCGTGGTCTCATGAAGTCCACATTGAAATGTACCTGAGGTGTGCCACACATTAACTTATTAGTAGCAATCATGACATAATCAGAGATTGATTCATGGCATTTTTCACCAACTAACAACCAGCTGAGCAGGTAAAAATTGCCAGGAGACTAGGGAGACAGTAGAAACCAGACCTGGAATTGTTCTTCAGCAGGCAAATTTACAGCGAAGGGTTGGAGAAGGTTCCTGAAGAGGCAGCAGGGGGAAGCCGCCCAACAAGGGAATGTGGGATCAGCTAATATTGAAAGGGCCCCACAGAGACTAACCCCATTCCTCACAGTCCTTCTGAGGCTGCTGTTTTCTAATCCATTCTTTAAATAAAATGTTCAAAGTCTGCAGCAAAAAGGACAAAACTTTATCAGCTGCAACTTTACAACATTTCTGTGGGTTTTTTTTTTTTTTTAAGCTCTGTTTACAAGTTTGGAATTGCATGGAATTCTGATATCAATTTATCAGTAGACTGCCGGACTTTGAATCTGGTAAAAATCATCGGTATTTACGAGGCCCCAGATCATGTTGAAAAGTCTGCAGCCTGATCTTTCTTGGTACATTCAGATGTCACTGATGACTAGGCTTTATATTCATGGCTCCTTTAAAGTACAGATAATCACAAAGATGGAAAACACTTCAAACATGATCAGATAAATTTCAGGGACCACTCATAGCCACTTCACTCCTTCGCCGTATGAAATCATTTCCCACAACAGTTCGTCCTTTTTTTGTTTGTTTGGAAAGACTTAAAGTTGAGAAATAGAACCATGTTAAATGTGTAAACATGGAGGAAAGAAAGCTTAGCGGTTAACAGCGTAGAATTCAACAGAACTGCATTGGAGTTCCAGCCCCCTCACTTACTATCTGTGTGAACCTGAGCAACTCTATTGAAGCTCAGTTTCTCTGTCTGTAAAATGGGAATAATAATAGTACTTCATGGAACATTGTAAGTTCTACATAAGTTAGCTGCTACCCACTTTTTAAAAATTAAATACTGTTCTACCAGAAGTTACTTCTGTGATATAAATGTTTTATACATTATAATTATAGAGATAGTTACCACTAAAATTTCTAAACAGATAAATTATAATCAAGGAACCATATGACTACAAGGTATTTAGTGCTGGGGCAGGAGCTTTATGAATACAAAAGATATACAAGCCCTAGTCTTTTCCCTGAAGTCATAGACCTCAAAATTAGGGAGATAAGAGTAATTTAGGACTATGTAATTGTTAGTAAACATATGCAGTATTAGTAAATAAAACATTATAGTATTTATTTAAAAGTTCAGTTTGGGTACATATTATCATGATATCACATCTAAGTCAGTCATGTAACATAGTCTCTAGTCTTCCAGTGCCTCAAGACAATGATATATAGTAATAAAATAGAGTAGTAACCATTGAAATAAATTCAGAAGCTACAGTGAAATAGTAACCCATTCAATTTTGCATTTCCCGATTATACTTTCATTGCAATGGTGGGTACCATTCTAACTTCTGCAATGGGTATTACTCAGCTCTCTCCCTATAGTACAGTGAATACAGACTGAAAGTGCGGGGTGGGAGGGCTCTTTTCCAGGCTTTGTGTATCAGCTAAATCCTCATTGCTGGATGGAGATCCAAGGAGCATGGCCAGGATGGGGAATTTGATGCTGCTAGCCAATCGGGGTTCAAATGTGCAACTGGACCAGAGGACATGCTCCATTTCTATAAAGTAGTCAACAAAAGATACTTTTGAAACCCCTCTTCCTTACACATCCTTCAGACTAAACATTGCTACACAATGATACTCAGTATCTATTTAGAAATGATTGTGACTACATTAAAACAACAACAGATATCGGGAAAGGCGTCTTCTGGGCTTTACTGGCATCTAGAACCACCTGGGGATATCACGCTATTCCTAAAGTGAAGAGGGAAAGGAGGTGTTGGAACTCAGATGTGGACACCGGCTTGCTTCGATGCAAACATTTTCTGTTTTTCCAAAATGAAGACAAGAATTGCCTGACTCCAGGAGGCACCGCCTGGGAGTTATTTATGTTTCCTGGTTCAAAAGTTTGTTTACTGTGCCTTTTTCTGATAATGATCTGAAAGTCAATTTTACTTTAGAATGAATGGCAAGTCTAACTTGATTTTTTTATTATTTGAGCTGTGCTGCAAGAGGTCAGAAATGACCATATCACTGATCCATGGAAAAGCACAGAGCTGTTTTATATAAAATCGCTAACCTTATCTCCAGTTTAAAGTAACCTTTCAGGAACACACACACACACACACACACACACACACACACACACACACAGTATACACATCACTACATTTTTGCTTCTCTCCACACAAGAAGGTGGGCAGTTTGAAACAATCAATTCTTATCTAAATTAGGTCAGTCAATTTTTACACACCTTTTTTTTTTTTTTTAACTTTAACCAAGAGTGTGACAATCATTCCCAAGAGCAAACAGTTTATAATGAGTGCTAGCTTCTTGGGTTAGAACAGTGTTGGTTGGTGGGCAGTGGTTACAGAGTAACTCAAGTCTTCAGAAGAAATGCCACTAGAAGACTAAGACATGTTTTCAAGCCTGGCTGGATTTTATGTAACTATTTTGTGATCGTATCTTCCACAAATATGTCTTATCATCTTTAAGAGATTTCATATCCCAATAAGTCATACCTTACTTAGCTGTGAAAACTACTTCAAAATTATTGGCTATTGGAGTTTACTAACCCCCTGATGTAGGTAAAATATATTATCATTTTGGTTAAAATAAGAACAGTGAGACATTCAGAGTCTGTCTTATTTCTATTTGTTTTTTTTTTAAGATTTTATTTTTTAAAGATTTTTTTATTTATTTGAAAGAGAGAACATGCGTGTGCAAGAGAGCATGGGTGGAATGGGCAAAGGGGGAGAATCTTGACATGGACTCCCCACTGAGCGGGAAGCCCAATATGAAGTCAGGGCTTGATCCCAAGACCCATCAGATCATGACCTGAGTGGAAACCACCAGTTGGTCGCTCAACCACTCAACCCACTGAGCCAACCAGGCACCCTTTATTTCTATTTGAAGATTTTATTTATTTATTTGACAGAGAGAGAGTGAGAGAGGGAACACAATCAGGCTTCCTGGGGAGCAGTGAGTCTGATGTGTGGCTCGATCCCAGGACCCTGGGATCATGACCTGAGCCAAAGGCAGATGCTTAACGACTGAGCCACCCAGGGGCCCCTATTTCTATTTGAATACAACATTCAGTATTTGTGGCTTAATCTGACACACAGGCAAGAACAACATTTGGTTCATTTAATGTCACAAGTGTCTGCACAGCATAATTAAAATTGTATTTTAAAGCTATTGTAGGGGAGAATTTTGTTGAGGCTGGCCTGTAGAATTCTTCCTTTGTATTCTCAAAATAATACTCCTTAATATTGTAATGGTTATTCTGGTATCATCTGAGGACACACACACACAAAATTTGAAGAGGTAATATTGCCCTAGGAGAGATCCATTAAAATGGCTGTCCCAAATACATTCTTTTGATTCCTATGTGTTATGTTTAAATATTTTCAGATTAATGTATGCATTTATTTATGTTCCTCCAGCCTTTCCCTAACAATAGATTGCATATCTAGGGAGGAATGTTGGTGAAGAGTGAGCTGCGACTTCATGCGTGAACTTGCCCTGAAATACTCAATATTAATGAGGATCTGTCTTTCTGAGAAAGTGAAAATACTTTCAAAAGTAAGGTTATTTTTTTTAACCATTAAATATGATTTTTGGGAGGCAGTTTTGAAAAAGTCACTTCCTTTAGCTGCCATAAGGTAGAAAAAACAGGCTGAAGTTAAGGCTGTGACCATTCTGTCATATTACATGTTACAAATGATCATATTTATGTGGAAATATACTATGTCTGGTAAGTTTTTTTTCTCAGTGGCCTTAGTATTATATTTCAAATAAAAGAATGGATCAAAAAGGCCAAAAAATAAAAATCTTTTAAAAACTTAAAATTTCTCAAAAGAAAAAAAAAAAAACTGGGGGTCAGGGTGTGTCTGGCTGACTCAGTCAGTAGAACAACAACTCTCAATCTCCGGGTAGTGACATCAAGCCCCACGTTGGGCATGGAACCTACTTTTAAAATAATGATAAAAATAATAGAAACATAACATTTCTCTCTTCTAATTAAGGGTAGATTATTGAACCTACGTTTAATACAAAGAAAAATATCAAGTAGCTGTAATCTTACCCAGATTCATGTTTGCTTTTCTATTTCAGGTCAAAATACTTCTGTATTCATGCTAAATCCTGGACTCGATATTAGTATTTTGCAGAATGGCTTGAAACTGAATCTAAAATTTAAATCATGTAGGCAATCTGCAATTTCATAAAATATGAGACTACCTTTTGCAAAAAATGTACAATGGTTATGAGTTATGTTTGTTTTTCCTGTTACCTTTTATTATTAAAACTCTTTCATAAAGCTGGTATTTCTTCTATGCCCAGAAGGCAAGAGCTTGGCCCTCTGTTGAATTAGTTCATCTAAATGTCAACTGTTGTTTTCTTTGTAATAGAACAAGAATTTTGTCTTAATATTCTCATTTAGGACTACAACTATCTGACATTTAAGATCCTTTCCTACACTATGATTTCTGATAATTTTATTATAGCTTTCCTTAAAATTAATGGTAAAAATTTTTATCATGATTGTTAAGGATAATTCACTATTATATTAGCTTAAGGCAGAATATGAAAATATTTATGTCAACTATGGCTTTCTGTTGGGATTAATATAGATCCTAAGCAATCTCTAACAAATTTTCCTAGCATCTTTGGGTTGCTGCCTGAGAAAAAGGAAGCATTGAAAATTTTATCTTCCAAAGATTGCATTCTTAAACTCAGGTCCTTTCTCTTTCCCCTTCCTCCCCTCTGTGTTGTCCGCCTCCCCTCCCCCACTTTAATATCTCTGAGTTGTGACACATGCCCAGCAAGACTGCATAATGACAAAAGCGAACACATCTTCGCTCACACGCTATATGTGATTGGTCGATGTACAGATGCACAGTTGCTTTTACATAAATTAGGTTTTGTAGTTTAACCCCTTGCTCTCATTCAAAAGCTCCCTCTCAAGGTTCTCTGCAGGGTTTGCTGGCTCCCACTCTTCCCTTTGATCCCACATTTACTCAAGACTTTCTCACTGGCTCCCAGCCCTCACTGTTGAGTTCCAGTTTCAAAGTACTCTACCTGCAGTCACTCCTTGGGGTGATCTTCTCTTTAGTT
Source organism: Lutra lutra (assembly GCF_902655055.1). NCBI lineage: Eukaryota > Metazoa > Chordata > Mammalia > Carnivora > Mustelidae > Lutra > Lutra lutra. The sequence continues at coordinate 94,764,426 of NC_062285.1, forward strand.
TGCTCCTCCCCTGTCAGGTCTCCCCCGCTCCCTGGACCCATTTCCTTGCTTTCTGGGATTGTGGCCTCAGATAATTCTCCACAGTCCAGTCTGTTCTGCCTCAGTTCTTTCACGGTTTGGTTGCTGTTGTTGCTGACCGCTTTCCATAGCTGGATCACATTTCTGCCGGCAGTCCTTCTCACAGAGTTTCCCAACTCAGGTTAACACATAGCCCTTGCCTTTCCATGGTCTGTAGTGGAGAGAATTGATGAGGGAAAATTTGTTTGTTTTGTTTTAACACACTGCAGCTAATATATGCAGAAAGGACAATAATAGCCAAGTATTACCATTGTGCAATCCCTAGTAAAATAAAGAATCTGGGCAATGACCATCAGTACCTTCTAAACCATGAAGTGAAAAACTAATGGGGAACTTTAAAGATTGGATCAAGTTGACAATACCAGAATACACTGATCGAGGTTAACATTACAAAAAGGAAAACAACCACACACTCTGTGCCTCCTCAGATTACACACACACACACACACACACACAATATAGACACAGCTCTCTTCTTCTTTCTTGGCTGCTTGAAGCTTGGCCACCATCATGAATGACAGAGTAACTACCCAGACCAGGAAGTTCATGACCAACTGACTACTTCAGCAGAAACAAATGATCTTTGATATTCTTCACCCTGGAAAGGCAACAGTACCTAAGACAGAAATTCGGGAAAAATTAGCCAAAATGGATAAGACCATACCAGTTGTCATCTTTATATTTGGATTCAGAACCAATTTTGGTGGTGGCAAGTCAACTGGCTTTGGTATGATTTATGATTCCTTGGATAATACAAAGAAAAATGAACGCATACATAGGCATGAGAAAAACAATACCTCAAGAAAACAGTGACAGAGCACAAGAACAAATGAAGAAAGTCAGGGAGACTGCAAAAGCCAATGATGGTGTCAGCAAGGAGTGAGCTAGACATTGGAGAACAGAAGGAGTAAATATTCTGCAGTGACTTTACCTGTAGTGGTTATGCAGATTTTCGGGAGAGGATTAATAAACTGAGAACATTTAGACACACACACACACACACACACACACACACACACACCCCACTAGTAAAGTATTCTTATAAAAAGTTGGAAGAGATTCTTATCAAGGTCTCTAGATCTCACTGCCAATTTTATAGGAAACACGGGAGACAGGATATCACACAAAGGCAATCAGTAAAACCCAGAATGTGAAAAATTCCATGGGGAAAATCATCTGCTTTCTTCAATAAATTGCAAGAAAAACAAAAAGGAAAGGAGACATATACATTACAAAAAACTTGAGAGACGTACTGACATGTATACATTTTGCATCCTGATTTGAACAAAGCCAGGCAATTGTAAACAAATGATCTCTTAGGAAACAATCAGAGAAATAAATTCAAAGATTGGATATTTAATAATATTAGGGAACTTCTATTAACTTTTAAGCATAATAAGAGTAGTTTTTTTTTTTTAGGAGAATCCTTATCTTTAAAAGATATATTACAAAACATTCGTGATAGAGTGATATAAACTCTCGGATTTGTATAAAAATAATCCAGGAGATGGAAGATCTGGCCAGGGTAAAGATGAAAGAGATTGGCCATGAATTGACATGTATTGAAACTGGTGATGGTAGTTCATCATTCTATTTTTATATACTTTGGTATATGCTTAAAATGTTTCATAATAAAAAAGTTTTAAAAGATTCAGCAAACAATACATTTCTCTGCAGATGCAATAGGATCTCTAGTGTCAAGAGAGAAGCTTATTCTAGAAATCATAGTCTATGAAATCGAATCTATTCTGTAGGAGTGTAGTGATACTCTCAACCCACTTTCTTCTCCTTTTCCTCCAGAAAGCTTAGAAAAGATGATATTGTCTGTTAAAATGTAGATGTTGAGTGACTGGTGGGTGGAAAGAAAGGTGTTCACTAGGGAAGTAGCAGGTTTATCTGTTAATTTTGGAGGTCTCTGCTTTGTTCTTACCACGGTAGAAAGGAATGTGGTGAGCCGGGCTCAAGGCAAATTGTGCAAGTCCCCGACGAGTGCAAGTCCCCTTAAATGCCCAGTGCAACCCAGTGTGTGTCTTGGGGCTACCTCAGCAATGATCTGGGGAGCCACAGCCTTGAGGCTGGTAGTTCCTTGCTGGAGCTGGGAGGAGAGAGAAAGCTGCTGCTAAAGTAGCAGAGTTAGAGAAAACCGAGAACAAAGTCCTAGGGAGGAAATCTGAGTCCAAATCAGGACGTTCAAGCCATGACAAGTCCAGTCCTAATTCTGGCTAAAGATTAAAGGCTGAAAACTAGGGAGGTTGGGTGTAAGATGCCACCACAAAGACTTGTCAAGCCTGGAAGGAGTAGGAAAGAGGCGTTGGAGCCTTCCGGTTACCAACCTAGTATGCAGAAGAGGCTCAGCCTTCAGGTTGAATTCGAGTGGAGACTAGGAGTCAGAGGGACAGGTTGATGAAGTAGATTTGAGAGAGAGGCTCTGGTCCATTGATTATGTGGTCTCCCAGGAGTCTAGTGTCACATGTAACTAATGCCAGGAAGGAGCTATCATTCAGTAGTAGCAGAAAAGGAATTAAAACCTGGTCTGAGTTCAAACAACCCGGTTGTTTCCTCATTGCACACACTGCCTCTCAGCTCATGGAAAAACCTGTGCATCCTGGAGAGACCTCCAACGAGCAGCTCTGTTCTATCCGCTAGGTGTTGTTCTTGTATTGGCATCTCTCCCAACCCCTTAGTAGACAGCAGCCCCCTGCTTAGGCAGTAGTAGAGGAGAGAGACAACAGGACATAAAAGGAGGAAGATGGAAGAACCAAGGTGAAAGCTTGGGACGCTAGAGGCAAACCCACCTGGATCAAATCCTGGTTTTCCTTCTTTTCAGATCACTAGCCTCCGGCAAGTTTCTTGTCCTTTAGTGCTTGCTTTATCATCTGGAAGATGAGCAGAGTATTATCTATTTCCAAGTATTGTTGTGAAAATGAAATTTAAAATGGACCATAAAATATAACATTAAAGTAGTCAAGAGCCCCTCTTTCCCTTTTAAAACTGTTTTTGACGCTTCAGGGGTCCTGGGATAAACGGAAACCAGACAGACTGTGGGACAGCAGAAACTCAGGAAGTTTTATTAGCCTGTGGCAGCCCTACATCAAGAAAGTCACACACTCAACCTGTCCAAACTTGTTTGGGAAAGAGTTGCTTTTGTGAAAATTTTATGAGTCAAAATAGTACAATACCTTGCCCAGTGTCTTGCCAGTAGCAGCCCATCCCTTCATCACAGAAGTAAAGGAAGGAGCTGGAAGGGAGTTTCCTGCTAGTGTCATTTTGTCCAAAAGATTTACGTCTTTTTCTATTTCATGATTTTCAACACTGCCAATAGATTGGGCATGGGACTTCCACAAAGCAAGTAACCCAAGTGATGCATATCAAAAGGTTGATTCCCTTCGTCGGCAGGGCAAGGCTATCATCCTAAAGCAGTTAGCTAGAATATTGCATCAGGTAATGTGTAAGACGCTTTTTCAAAGAGATCCAAAAATACAGAGGATTAGGAGCACCTGGCTGGCTCAGTCAGTGGAGCGCACATCTCTTGATCTCACAGTTGTGAGTTCAAGCCCCACATTGGGTGTAGAGCTCACACACACACACACAAACAAAAATATAGAGGATTAGAGGACTGTAATGTGTGAGGAGTTTATTTCCCTCATACATTGTAATCCTTAAATGAGAAAGTCAGGTTGAGGAATAGCTCTGCTCTGTGTGGGCTACAGTATGCAAAAATAGTGGCAGATAATGGAGGAAGAGAATAGATTGCAAAATTTTTGCTTATGTGTTGTAAAGGTCTTTATCCTTTTTAATATTCTTTCTCAATATATAGCTATTGCTCACTAAATGTTAACTTCTTTCTTCTTTCCATATGGTTTATATCAAGTATGTTGGAGATGGCCAAATCTTTCACAGATCATTTTAATGAGAAAATTTTTTTAAGATTTATGTATTTATTTTGAGAGAGAGACAGAGACAGAGTATGTGATGGGGAGGGGCAGAGGGAGAGAGATAATCTCAAGCAGACTCCCACTGAGCATGGAGCCAGACATGACCCCAAATTCATGACCTGAGCCAAAACCAGGAGTCAGATGCTTAACTGACTGAGTCACCCAGGTGCCCATAATTAAATTTTAGTTAAATTTGCAAATAATGTTCCACTTTGACACTGTAAAGAAATAGCCCTATTTTTCACAAGAAAATTCTCTAGAATTGTTATGATTTTGACTCATGAGCTTTTATGCTTATTTTTAAAAGGATCATTTGACTAATGTTTAATAGAAAAAACTTAATTTTGTATTTAATTTTTAATGTCTTACTAGGTTAGCTGTTGACAACTCTGAATTTTGGCTGATTTTTTTTTTTAAAAAGGCATCGATCATAAGGATACAAAGTTTAAGGAATGGGGAAGATAAATGTTTAACACGGGAACCCCTTTAACACTTTTTCAAGATCTTCTTTGATTCATAGCCATCTAATCAAGACCAAGTCTCCAGGAGAATGCTGTAATTTTGTTCATTTCAAGCTAAGTCATCAAAGATGTTTCTACTGTATTTGTCTCCATTTTATAAATCCTTTTGGGTTACCAGAAGACCATTATAGAACCTTTCCTAACATTAATCTTCTAAAGCCATTCTTTGGCACAAATAATTAAAACTTTTCTTTTTCCTAGACTCATGGGACTTATTTTAGATCTGCTGAACAACTTTTATTATGATTAGATTGGGAGGGTTTATGCTACTATTCTTTAGCTGGTGATAAAACCTTAACAAACATTTTTTTCTGCTGTTTACATGATCCCAAAATACCCAAATGAATAAAGAAATTCATCGATTAGCTGGGCTTCTTGTTTTACAACCCCCCCCCCCCCACACAGAGTAAAACCAGGTAAAGACTGTCATCTGGAACACTAAAATTTTTCCCCACCTCTAACCTGGTATTTTATGCCTATAGACAGAGTTTTAGACAATAGGTAGAATGAAAAGCCAGACTGGAAGGATCACGCTCATTTTCTTGAAGTCCAGGCAATATCCCAAGATTAAAATGAATTGTCCTCAGAGCTATGGGGAGTGGATATCTGAAATTACTCCTTTACAAGCTGCAGGAGGCTTGGGAACTATGAAATGGTAAAATGTCAGCTGGAAGGAAATTAAAGGTTTCAAATCCTGAACTTGACCTTAGAGAAAAGGTTGACTCTTGAGTAACCACAGGGGGAAACACAGCCACAATGGATCTAAGTGAAAATTATCTAGAGCACAAACCTCAGGGGCCCCCAAACCAGTAGAATGCTGATGTAAGAAAGAAGCCGATCAAAAAGGTCTTGGTTCCAGTGCTGTTGGTTACTGGTCGCTTGTGTTCTCTGAAAGTCAAAGAGTCGTTGGTGCAAGTGATTTAGCATCTGAGCCTTGGAGCCGGACTGTCTAGGTTCACAGAGCTGATCCTTTCCCTTACCAAAGGATGAACTTTGGGAATCTCAACCTCTCTAAGCCGCTTCTGTAAAATGGGACTAATGAAAGAACCTAACTCTGAGGAGTGTCGTAAAGACTCCCTGAGTGAGGGTTAATACACTTGGCACACAGTCAAGGCACAGCTGTAGAGCTCTGTTTATTATTACTCCTGTGAGCTGCTGAAAGGAGCATCTGTGAGAAAACATGTGAAATTTTTCGAAGACTGCAAATGGCCAAGCTAGTTCAAAGTGTTGTTAGTCCATAAGTTCTCCCTCAGACCTGCCTCAGTAACTCACCAGGGCTGGATGAAATCTCAAACCGTAATGGGAATGAGTATTCCTTCTATGTCCAGCTAAGGACCTACAGCTTGTGTTTGCAGGAACTTGGAAAAGAAAGTCTTTTTGTTTTGTATGTGTCTGGTCAAGTAGAGACCTAACACTGCTGGCCGCCATGTCCTTACCTGGGTGATTGCCTCTTATTTAATAAAGTGCAGGTCCATCCCTTGCCGCTGGACTTGAGAAATGCTGGGCAAGAGATGGTAATAGGAGTCAGACTCCTTCCTTCTTTATCCTGCTCTTGACAGCTCCCTTCTTAGGTTTTCTGGCCAGTAGATTCACCATACTTTAAGTTATCCCATAGGTTCACAATCTCCCTTCATATATCAGACTGCCCTAGTCAGGAATTACAAGGTCCAGCTTTCTGCCTCTGCACAGATTGAATTTAGTGTTTGGAGAATTGGACCATTAATTGGGATGAGTTACCTTGAAATGAAATGTATTCTGCTGCTTGAGAAATATTCTTGGAAGAAAAAAAAAATGATTAAATACTGCTAGGCCAATGCTCCTATGAGGTGCCTGGTTGGCTCAGTCAGTTAAATGTCTGCCTTTGGCTCAGGTCATGATCCTGGGGTCCTGGGATCAAGCCCCTCTTTGGCACCCTGCTCAGGAAGACGTCTCCTTCTTCTACCTCTTCCTCTGAACTTCCCCCTTGCTCTTGCTCTCCCTCTCTCTCTCTCCGAAACAAATAAATATAAAATCTTTTTTAAAAAATGTTGCTGGGGCGCATTGGGTTAAATGCTCAGTGGGTTAAAGCCTCTGCCTTCGGCTCAGGTGGTGATCCCAGGGTTCTAGGATCGAGTCCCGCACCGGGCTCTCTGCTCAGCGGGGAGGGAACCTGCTTCCCTTCCTCTCTCTCTCTGCGTGCCTCTCTGCCTACTTGTGATCTCTGTCTATCAAATAAATTAAAAAAAAAAAATGTTGGGGCACCTGGATGGCTCAGTGGGTTAAGCCTCTGCCTTCGGCTCAGGTCATCATCCCTGTCCTGGGATTGAGCCCTGCATCAGGGTCTCTGCTCAGCAGGGAGCCTGCTTCCCTCTCTCTGTCTGCCTCTCTGCCTACTTGTGATCTCTCTCTGTCAAATAAATAAATAAAATCTTTAAAAAAAAATGTTGCTAATACCTAAATTGCCTGTTTGCTCTGGGAGCATAGAACAGACTGAGAGAAGGGGCTTATTATTTGGGGAGATGCTTTGAGTTCCTTTATAAAAGATGTTATCAGAATCCTAGAACTTTTGCTAGCTGAAAACAATCCTATCAGAAGCCCGACCTTTCCTCAAGGCCTGGTGTATCATCAACTTAGAGTCCAGAGAAAAAACCATCAGAAACAAGTTTTATGGATGAAATAACACAGGGAGCTCTATACGGTTAGCAAAATACATGGTATTTTGCAAAATAACTCTGAAGCCATGCTCCAGCTTCAGAAAAAAAGGAGATCAACCGTTAATAAGATTCTGTGATAGGATTTCTGAAAATCTGTGAGACAATGTCCCCTTTCCTTTAAAATGGATGACATTGGTATATACACTATGATGGATAAGGTTAACATTTATTGGGTGACTCTCCAGTCAACAGAATAAAATTTACTCTCTCCATCTCCCTGCAAAACACACATCTTCTTGCTGTGCCTGGGGGAGTCTCAGGAAAGGGGTATTTTGATCAGCCTAATCCTCAAAGAAAATCTGAAGCTGCCTTCATGGTCTTTCTCGCCACAAGTGAAAAACTGTCCAGCAGTGCACACCCTCTTAGCCCATTGACTAAATCATAGCAAAATGGCCCGAATCTTGTATAATTCCTCTTCCTATAATCCTCTAAAAGGGGAAGAGATGGGGGGCAGGGGAATGCCAGGCTATGGCAGGGGCTATCCGCATTCTATTCTTTAATCACCGCCGCCCCTAGCACCATGACACAGATGAGGATGGGAAGGTAGATAAAGCCTATTGATTGGAACGTGTCTGGTTCCGTTTGCAAAGCACTGGGAAAAGTACATTTGATTGTGAATTGCTACAATGAGAGGTGAGCGGTGCAGTCATTGTTCATGTTCGCTCTATGGCTCTTCCAGGCAGAGGTCAACATTGCTACATGAATGAGTGACTCAGCATTCCAAAACTGGGAGGTATCTCCTCTGCAATCAAAACTGGTTCTCTCTCGGGGCGCCTGGGTGGCTCAGTGGGTTAAGCCACTGCCTTCGGCTCAGGTCATGATCCCAGGTCCTGGGTTCGGGCCCCACATCGGGCTTTCTGCTCAGCGGGGAGCCTGCTTCCTCCTCTCTCTCTGCCTGCCTCTCTGCCTACTTGTGATTTCTCTCTGTCAAATAAATAAATAAAATCTTAAAAAAAAAAAACAACTGGTTCTCTCTGAAGTAATCAAAACTAAGTGCCCAGCAGGAGCACGGCTGGAGAGTTTGGCGGTATAGTGTCGTGATTGCTATTCTTTCGTCGTATTTGTGGTGGAAACTCTTCATTGGTACTGACCAAAACCCACTCTCCTCTTCTCTGAGCATAGCCCCGTCCAACCCCAAGATTGCATTTCCCGATCTCCCTTGACACGAGGTGTGGCCACTGGACTAAATTCTCAAAAATAGAATGGAAGCGTGAGTGATGTGTATGGCATGTGCGTCATTTGCTTAAAATGAAATCGATGCTCTCAGCACTTCCCATGTGCCCGGGACTTATCTCTGACCTGGTGATGAGGACAGGGCTCTTTCTAGGGTTGCTGTGGGGAACAAGATGAGAGAAACACAAGCACCTGAAGGCAGGTGCAGAGCAGAGCCACCCAGGACCGGCACAGCTCACTCAGGACTGTCATGTGTGAGGACAACAAACTCCTATGTCCTCGAATCCTCTTTCTGGATCTCTTTGAAAAGGCCTCTGACACTTTATCCTGATGCAACATATAATGCAATACAACCTCCTAGAAAATATATGTATATTTATATTCATTTTCTGTAGCTACAGAACCAATTGTCATAAACTTAGTGCCATAAAACAAGAGAAATGTATTATGTCACACATCTTTAGGTCATGCTTGGGTAGGGTCTCTGCTCAGGATCTCTCCAGGCTGAAATGAAGGTGTTGGCTGGGGTTGGTGTCTCATCGAAGCTTCGGGGTCCTCTTCCAAGCATGTGTGTTGTTGACAGAATGCATTTCCTTTCTGCTATAAACTGAGGTCTCTGTTTTCTTGCTGGCTGTTGGACAGTGACCCTCCCAGTTCCTAGAGCTGGCTATGGTTCCTTGCCATATGGGCCCCATAGGTAGTTATAGATAATTGTCACTGTGGCTTTCAGGCCATTGGGAAAACTTCTCTCTGATTTCTCACTCAGACATTTGCAATCTTGAGAAAACTCCGCTACAGAAGGGGTTGCCTGATTAGGTCAGGCCCACCCTGATAACCTTCAGTTATCAAGGCGGTATTAGATAATACAATTACAGGAATGATACATCATCAAATTCACAAGTTCTGTCCAAACTCAGGAGGGTAATATATAGGGCTTGTACATCAAGGAGTAGGGCATTTTAAAATTCTGCCTACCACAATCATATTTAATATACATATATAATAACATGTATGTGATATGTAATAATATAACATAATATAATAATGATGACTTATACTACTAACTATGCTTACTATGTGTCAGGAACTTACAAACCAGCTTATGTGCATTTTATCATTTCATCCTCACAACAAACTTATGAGAGAGAATATTGTATTCACCATTTCACAGATGATGGAAGGAACTGTGGTTTAGGAAGGTTAAGTAACTTACCCAACATTACATAGCTAGTAAGCAGCAGAATCTACAATATACCCCATTCTGTTTCCAGACGACATACACTCTGGAAATGGACAGACCTGTTAAACTTGCTCCGAGTGCCCTATAACTCTCCCTCATAGCACTTGTCACAATGCCAATTAAATAATTATTGTGGTATTGGTTGGTTATGTCTGTCTCTCCAGATAGAGCATAAACTTCATCAAGGAAGTTGTATCTGTTTTGGAGTACATTCAGGGACACGTAACAGAAAACCTAAAAGCGGATTAAACAAATAGAGATTGACCTTCTTTGTCTGAAAAGAGGTACAGAGGTAATGGCTGCTGGTAATGTTCAAGAGGCTCAACAGTATTAGGACATCTCTGACTTTTTTGGTCTTTACTCCATGGGCTCAAAATGGCTGTTGCTGCTCCAGCCATCACATTCAAACTAAGGCTGGAAGAAAGGGAAAGAGAAGAAGATAATCACATCAGTCTCATTTCAGTGGGAAAGCAAACTTTCCATTCTTGAGCTTGGTCATAACTGGGTGCTTAGAACTCTAAACTGCAAGGGAGGCTGGGAAAACGAGGTTTTGCATAGTCTAAACTGGGGCAGAAAGGTGTAGTGTATATTTGGTAAGCAAAAAATCGTGTCTGCCATAGGCAGGGACTGAACTGGTCTTATTCATCATTTTATCTCCTGCACCCAGTTTAATGATTGGCACATAGTCTCTTAGTCACTGTTGAATGAATGTTTGCTAAATAATGCGAGCAAAATGCTTAGCACAGTCTTAGCATACACTAGGTAATGGGTAAACAATGACCACTAGTAACTACATTGTTTAGAAATCCCAAGGGTGTGTCTGTGTGTGTGTGCGCGCGCGCGCGAGCGTGTGTGCATGCGTGTGTGTACACACGCTCATGCACACACGTGCCAGATGGATGCTTTCCAACACTACTCTGGTTGATTAAGAATAAGAACCAACAGCTGAGGATTCTGCTAGGCGCATTAGAAAAAGAATGGCCCTGGATGGGGTGGGGGAATTGGGGAGTGTTGAATCTCCTTCTAGGCCTCCCAGTGCTTTAGAGGCTAAGACTGGCCCATAAGGGATTGCCGGGCAGCAATCCCTCAGCTGCTGGTGGGGCAGCTCAGTTTACACCGCTGGCTCCTGCAAAGAAGTGAAGGCTTCAAGCCTGCTTTCTTTTGGTAAAGAGAAAAAAAAAATCCCCGCCTTCGTGGTGGCAAGATTTCTCTGCCTGAAGGCAGGGCCAGGAAAGAACCTTAAGAGGTCTGTGCCTCCACCCTCTTCTTGGCAACTTTACAACAGCCTTGCTGGTCTTCAACCTAACTTCCTTTGCTCCCAGCCAGAGGCCAGGCAACAAGGTAAATGTAGATTGTCAGATGAAATGTACACCCCGTGCTCCGCTTGGCCTCCCAGAACCAGCAGGTGAGCACATTGCTGTGGCAACAGTGCAGAGAATGGCACCCAAGCTACCTCCCTCTTCCCTCCCCAGCTACTGTGTGATCTGGGGGACTAGATCAGCTTGCGGGGGGTTGGAGAGTGGGGAGGACTGCTACCGTTACAAGGTACCAGGAGCCTGTGACTTCAAAAACAGAAATTTAGGGGCGCCCGGGTGGCTCAGTGGATTAAGCCACTGCCTTCAGCTCAGGTCGTGGTCTCGGGGTCCTGGGATCGAGTCCCGCATCGGGCTCTCTACTCGGCGGGGAGCCTGCTTCCTCCTCTCTCTCTCTCTCTGCCTGCCTCTCTGCCTACTTGTGATCTCTCTGTCAAATAATAAATAAAATCTTAAAAAAAAAAACAAAAAAAAAACCCCCAGAAATTTAGTATCTCCTGGTTCTGGAGGCTAGAAATCAGAGAACGAAGTGTCAGTAGAGTTGTTCCTTTCTAGGCTGTGAGCGAGACCCTGTTGCAAGCACCTCCCGGGCTTCTGGCATTTTGTTGGCAGTCTCTGGCATTCCTTGGCTTGTCTCCTTCCTTGGCTTGTAGAAGCATCACCCTGATCTCTGCCTTCATTTTCACATGGTGTTCTCCCTGTGGGCCTCTGTCCCTGGATCCAAATTTCCCCTTTCTATAAGGACACAGTCATACTGAATTAGGCCTATCCTAATGACCTCATCTTCACTTGATTGTCTGCAAAGGCTGTTTCCAAATAAGGTCGCATTCACTGGTACAGATATATGTCCCTTTGTTTAAACAAAGACAAATAGTGATCTCTGGGCCTCCTAAAATGCTGAAATAACTTGCAGGGTCTTGGGCAAGAATCAGGACCTATAAAGACAGTAATTCTACAGCCTGGAATTTTAGGATAACACTGACTCCGTGTAATGTTTTCAACGAAGACAAGTGGTTAAGCATACTTAAAGGAGATTTATGTTTTGTGCCTTTGTAAAATTTCTCAAATACTTAGACAAGTTCGGACAAATTAATGATTATAATTCATGGCACACAGCCTCCACGTCCAGACACTACTGGAAGTTTAACCTTAGTAATACGGCAAAGTGGGTGTGAGTAGACTCATTTCATGGGTGAAGAAAGTGAGTCTCACAACAGAACGAGAACCTGCGGAGGGTCAGGCCCAGCTTGGAATGTGGTAAATCCAGAAGACTAATCAATGTGTGTTTGATTCCCCAAACTGCGACAGCATGTTTCTGTTTCAGAAAATATGGTCCCCTTACGTTAGTGGCTCAAATCATCTGTACAAATTATAATGGCCAAACATGAAAAAATGAGTCGAGACAAACTCAACTTTTAATAAAAAGAGAAAATTGTGACCAGCAGTGCTGAAATGGCCCCTCATTGATTTACTAATATAATTCCATCAGATAGATCTACTAGTATAATTCCATCAGATAGATCTAAAGTGAGCAGGCAGGGGTATGTTTCTAATGTTAAGAAAAATGTGGATTGCTGTTTAAGTAACTCTTCAAAATCTTTAGAAATCTTTTTACCCTTTGGGGGCACGGGCGGGTGAAAATTGAGGTAAACATTCAACTCTTGCCTATGTCACTACCAAGAATACTCCAGAAAGAGACAGGCATGGTTGAGAGTTTCCTAAGAGCAGAGTTTAAGAAGTGCCATTTGTTTAAATTTTTTGGTTTCAAGTTTTTATTTAAATTCCAGTCAGTTAACATACAGTATATGAGTTTCAGGTGTACACTATAGTGGTGCGTCACTTACATACAACACCCGGAGCTCTCGTGGCAACAAGTGCCCTCCTTAATCCCCAACACCCCTTTCACCCATCCCCCTCCCTCCCTCCCTCCACCAACTCTCAGTTTGTTCTCTGTAGTTAAGAGCCTCTGGTTTGCCTCCCTCTCTTAGTGCCATTTGTTTTAAATTACTCTTATGGTCTATAAAATGTAGATTCCTCATCAAACTATTTAATTGAAGTCTTCTTAATACCCAGGTTAAGTTACATTAAAGAGAAGATGAAGAATCTCTTTAAATCACTTTCCATAATAGGATTTTGTGGATAAGAACCTAATTTAAAATAAATGGGCCACTGGCTAGATTTAGACATTTCTGTCGTACAAATTTCTGTTCCAAATATATTTGCAGTAATGGGTTTTGATCTACTATAAAAATGGTCAATTGTTTTGGACATTGTACTTCATTTCCCAGGCATGTAGCAACGGAGGAGCAACTTCTGGAAATTTTGCTAATTACCAGTGGCCTGTTTTTATGGTGATAAAGTTAAAGAATTGAGCAGAGCACAGATGTAAGACCTGCATTAAGCCAATAAGTACCCCTCTAACTATTTCTGCCTAGGGAATTCAGAGGTAGAATCCTCACATACTCCTTCAGCATATTCATTAAACACTGTGGGCCAGCCACTGGTCTATGTGATTGGGAGACATCGGTGGACAGACTGAGAAAGATCCTCCTAATGGTGGGATGGTGGGGGGAGTGGGAAGGCAGGCAACAAACAGTAAGATGCTAAGAGAGTCAGGGTATCAGAATAAAAGTCAGAATCAAATAGCCAGAATAAAAAAGTGAGAAAGTGATAGTGCCATGAAATAAAAGGAAAAACGACAGTGGGGCAAGAGGCACGGAGAATGTTGACAAGCAACCTCCCCATTTCATTTTTTTAAAAATGATTTTATGTATTTATTAGAGTGAGAGAGTACATGAGAACAGGGGTGGGTGGGGAGCAGAAGGAGAAGCTGACTCCCCACTGAGCAGGGAGCCCGATTTGGGGCTCGATCCCAGGACCCTAGGATCATGACCCAAGCCAAAGGCAGAAGCTTAACCAACTGAGTCACCCAGGCACCCCAAAATCCCATTTTAAATAGCTTGCTGAGGGCAAGCCTCACAGCAAAAGTGATACCAGAGTCTCAGACTGGGGAAATTGGAATCAGAGTTTCCATTCGATGAAATTCAGCAGGACCATGAAGAATATAGTGCATAGATATTATAAACAACGGCCCAGGTTGGGGCGGCCGAACCTGGCTGAGGAGAGTTCTGGAGACAAATCGCATTCCACTCCCACCCTCTCTCCCTCCAACTTAGCCTCCTATTTTCAACCAAGTATGTCTGGAACAGAGAAGAGAGATCACAGGTTTTCCCTTAGTGATGGGAGCAGGGATGGAGGGAAACAGAATGAAATGATTGTATGCTGGAATAGCAAATTACTCAGAGGTGGCATTCTAAAATCAGCTCAAGACCTAATGGAAATGTTGAAAATTATCCTTGAAAATTCCTCTGTGTGCCCACTGGAGAACAGCATACCATCTCTCATGAAGTCGGCACGGCCAGGTTTTCTCCTGGCATTCAAGTAAATTTCTGTTTCTTTAGCCACACTACAGATAAAATGATTGACTTACATCCTGGGGCCACCAGAAGTATTTAAACTTGGTGAGAGGAACACAGAGGAATGGAGTAGATGATGACATAGCAGGTTCATGTCTCTTGTCTCACTCTGGCGAGGATGATCACGGAGGAGACAGCAGATAAGTGCTATTTTCACATCTCTCTTCTAAGCAAACGTTGTTGGATTTGCATAAATTATTTAAAAATAGTTATTTAATGTAGTAACAGCCTACCTATCAGCCTCAGGTCTGGTGTCCATCAGCTGTTATCGGCGTGCCTGTATCTCTCTCTGCCTCCCTGAAAGAGTGACCTTCATATGCCCATTTTCTACAGGTTTACGAAGCCACCAGAGCTCACAGCCATGTGGCATTTACCCTTTTTTACTGTCCAGCAGGATTATCTTTACTGAGCTACAGAAACAAACATATCACCTTATATTTTTCTCTTTGTTTCATTTAGTTCAATAACAGCATGAGAGAAAAAACTTGGGTGAAATGCCACAATTCGCTTCCATGCACTTACTTCATATAGACAAGATCCAAATTAAGAGAACTGCTGGAGACAGTGAAATAATTTAGGACAAGTTCACAATATCATGAAGCTTGAAGACCCTTCATTTAATTATTAGTCAGGATTATTCTGATTACATATGCATAAACTTCTCCTTGGGGATAAGAAATAAGAAGATTAAGTTGTCTTTTTCTAAGCAACACATTACAAGCTTAACCAAGATTAGTCACATTATAACAACTGAGATTATCCACTCAAGATTCCAGTTACATAATTTAAATATTTCAAAAATTGAAGTTAACTCCTCAAAATGACCAAACTAAAGAGGTAGGAGGAGGAAGGAGGGGGGAAGGGTGTGTGTGTGTGTGTGTGTGTGTGTGTGTGTTTGTGGTTGTGGTTTAATCCATTAAACCCAATTCTAAATAAGTTTTCTCATCTTGTGGGGGAAGGTGTGGGAAGGAATATTACAGTTATAGAAGAAGCAATTGAAATGTAGTTTTCTTTTCGGTAGTGTTTCTAATGTGGAGACTTTTTCAAAATTCTCCAAGATAATTATGCTTCTCCTATTTTCATCTTGGCTGCAACGGGAATACCATTAATTCCTTTTAGAAGACTTTTGAGAACTTTGAACTTACACCCTATTCCAAAAGAAAAGAAGTAAAGGCTTGAAGTGTACTACTCCCTCCTGGTTGACTGCCAAGTTTCTAGTTTTCGGGAACTTTTTTCATAGATGGCACAACCCTTACTAATATCAATTTCACAGGTATTTAAGATAAAATACTTAAACAAGTCCAGTGAACTTAATATCAAGAATCCGTTGCTTAAATCATTCAGGGACTACTTTTTAAAATAAAAATTTAGGAATGACATCGTTTTCTAAACGTGAGTTCTATGATAGAACCTGAAAAAATTCCAAACCCACTTATAATTCTCACACGGGCAGAGGGTGTGAGGAGTGATCTTTGAGAGAGAAGCACCCCTGGGCATGCAGAAACCTTTAGAATTCACATTTCAAATGGCTGAAGGGACCCGACGTCTAGCAGAGTTCCAGAGTGAGACCTAGGGTCTGGGAAGACCCTGCAAATCCTGCTCTTTCACAACCAGGCCTGGAGGGTCCATAGGGCGGCCCTGCCTCCCAGGGAGTTATTAACAAGAGGAAGCCTGGAGCCTTGTGGGAAGGATTTCACCTAGAGAAGGTAGAGGTGCACAAGCTCGGTCCAAGGACAATGGATCATTGTCAAAGGCACGGAATGGTCTGAGGTTTCCAACATTTGTGTGGTTCCTATTTCCCTCTGACCCTCTTTGCACCTGGAGACCAGTGCCCACGTCCCAGGAGGAAGAGTGTCTTCTAAGTGGATCAGCAACATCACTGTAACATACAGGTCAAGCAGCAGGGCTGTGCGACGTGCAGCCAACGATTACAGGTGAAGGGTGCGGTGAATTCCTCAGTTTAGTGAAAAGGCGGTGGGCAAGGGTTGCAGCATCTATGTGCTGGGAATGCCATTCAGATCAGCCACCTGAGATCCCCTTGACCATGTTGTCTGACTGGAAGAGCAAGGATCACAGTCACTTGGCTGCCGGATAGGGACACAACAACCTGACACCTAAGCGACTTCTCCTGGGGAAGAGGAGAGCAGAGTCTCCTGCGTCCCAGCCAGGAGGACTCACCCTGGGAGTCCACGAAATGACACAAACTCCAAGAATTTCCTTGGCCTCTCCAGCAGGTCTGAGATGGGGCTGGGGCTTCCTGGGAGTCACCTGGTCAGACCACAAGGATATTTTGGGTGAAAGATCTCTTGATCCTGTTGCCTTACTAGACTGCCTAAGGCTGGTGGGCCCTGGGCAGATACGGGTTATGTATGGAAGTGGCTTCTATTAAAAAATCCCAGTTCCTTTCACTGCTTGTTCCCATCCATCCCCTACTGCCACCCTCGACACACGCACAGAGCTCTGAAGTGCTGATATTTAATGAGCATCTACAGAATTCATTCTGGATACCAACAAACCTGAAAAATGACTTTGACTTCAAGAGCTGTTGAATCTAGTCTGGGAGTTGCCATATGTTTAAAAATATGAAGCAGAATGAAACAAGGAGCACGAATGAAGATTAAAGCATTCCATAGGGCCAAGAAAATGAACCACCCAGTGGTTTCACTCGGGCCAAGTTGCTTGGAAAAACCAAGGGGATAAAGACATTGGAAAGGAATATTGTTGTTTCTACTTGTGATTGTGACATCCCAGTCCCCTCAGTGCCATGTTAGTTCAGGCAGTAGTACACGTACACACTCACACACACACACACACACATACGAAGGACTTAGCCGGAGAGGAGCAAGGTCGTGGAGCAGCACTTTGAACAATTCTCCACGGTACAATCCACAGTTCCATGGCCCTCCTCAGGACGATGAAGTAATAGTCATGAAAACTTTAAGCGCTTGTATTTGAATCTCTAGGGCATTGCAAAGAGGGAGGCAGGCCCAAGATTCATTCAAAATGCGCACCATAAAAACCGAGAATCTATGACGGGGGAGCGAGAAGCAGCCGGACTGTGGGAGTCAGAGTTCCCGGTAGAAATCTGACATCTCCCATGTGTGATCATGGAAAAGGCCCTTATCTTCTCTCTGAGCTTGGGATCCTCATCTGTAAAATGGGCATAACACTCACCTGAAAGAGTTGTGAAGATGGAATAGACATATATAAAATCTAGTAAGATGTCTGGCATGTAGAAAGCAAGCCCTCAATATATTAGGATCGTGGTTGTGCCCATGGGAGCAGACCTCTTCTCAGCCCCAAAGCCGGGGGAAAACAGTGGGGTGCAGGTATCAGAATGTAAGAATTTAGTGCAACTAATAGTTCCTGACAATGCCCAAAGAATCCTACTGGCCTCCAGCTATCGTCCTGTACCCCTAATCCTAGACCCCTTTGTCTCCTTCTGAACCAAGAACCAGCTCATGGGCTCTGCCCGCTGCAGCTGAGAGCTGACGTCCAGGTCATGCTTGTGCTCACTGCACTGAGTGCTGGAGGCTGGGATCCGAGGAATGCTGCTCTGTGTTCAGAATCTTCAGGACTTGGCTGTTGTCAGCAGTACTGATGCTGTGGGCAGCTCTCACTGCTTGTCTTTGATGCTTCTCCCTATCACAGTCACTGACAAGTGCTAGCCTCAGCTGCTAGCTCTAGGCCTGCCGTCTGATGTGGGGAAGGAGGTGGAAGGAATAGGACTGTGTTTCCTCACAGTGCTGGGATGGGGTCTGGCACTGGGACTACTTCCCTTCTCTTCCGCACTGTTTAGTAGCTGCTTTTCATTTCCTTCAAAGGGAAAAGGTGTGTTTCCAACTGAAACAGAGAAAACCCTGGGATGTTGGCATGCTCTCACCTCCCCTTCCGGAATCCACCATTCAGTGATGCTTTGAAAATTATATCATTCAATCCAAACAACAACCAGAAAGAACACAGATATTGTTTCCCCATTTTACATATGAAAAACACTAAAAACTTCAGGTAAACCCCTTCACAGCTGGTTGGAGATAGAGCCAGGATCAAAACCCAACTTTCCTGGCTCAAAGCCCCCCCCCCCCCCCCCCCCCCCCCCCCGCTTTCCATAGCTCTATAATTCACACAGAACTGTTAGTCAGGAAAGACACAATCCTATAAATTGTACCTCCAGGATCTTAATAGTCCCTAATACCTATGAAGTACTCCACTGCAGTCTGTTGAACAAATGAATGCATAAATGCATATTGAATGCAAGCACAACGTTACATTCAAACAACTTGCTTGGTGATAATAGGCTGCCTTCATTTCAATAAACAGTGTTCGGAGATATAGAACACGGGGAGTATTATATGAATGATGGAGGCTCCAGCTAATTTCACAGTGCACAGCAGAAGGTGATGGACAGGCAATTTCTGGGCATAGTGGTGCATCCATTCTGGGACACAATATACATCAAAGGCCTGAGCAAAGGCAGGTATGGATTTGTGCAAGTCTTCTCGGAACCAATGACGAGGACAACTAGGAGTAAGAGCAGCAAGCAGGCCCGAGAAGTGACATCTGCACTTAGGCACATTGACACTAAGCAGCGCAAGGAGAGTCAAAACTTCGAGAAAGCACTCATGTGCTAAATATGAGAGAGGAAATGAAACAGGCCATGGAGGGAGGGCAAAAAGGCAGAAAAAAAGCTCACTGTGTATGAAGGAAAGGAAGTTAATAGATTGCTGAATAGATCAGGAAATGAAATTTTTTTTCCAGAGGCTGTTCCTTTATCCACAATACAAAGAAATGAAAAGATTCCCCTGAGCATTGTGGACCCAACATTCTCTTCTTCTTTTCTCCCTCCCTTAATAAGTTACTTGTTCGCGAAAGATACCTTAACAACAGTTTAAGAAAATAAAAGTGTTTCTCCACTAACTGAAGGCCTGCCATACAAACTGGATTACAGGCACAAAAGAGCTCAGGAAAAGGCCCAGAAATCTAAGTAACAAGATAAAAGAGAGGAAGCACCATACTCTCTCTGGTTATTGGCATCTATATGTCTTAAAATGTTACCATATCGTGTGACACTGCAACTCATTCATAGAGTCATCGGTCACCCAATATTTATTAAATCGCCCTGAGTAACAGGTATAAGGCTGGGAGCTGGGGACAATGTGACACCCTCTTGCCTTCAAAGAGCTCATTTCTATTAGGGGATATAATTATCTGTCTTATTACAAATGAGATACATAAACATTCTCTGAAAGCACTCTGCCTGGGAGATGGCTGGGAGTGGAGGCTGAAGGGTTTCACAGAGTAGGTTACGTGTAAATTACATCTTGAATAATAAGTAACAAAAGGAGGTGGAGGCAGGCCCAGGCACAAGAAACAGCATGAACTCAGGCTTGGAAACCTGTTTGAGATTAAATTCTACAAGGGGCAGATCCAGACTAAGTGGGACCTGGGGATTACTTATTTGGGAAATCCCCTTTAATAAAAATAATAAAACTTATGAATATGAAATAAAATATTAGAAGGCAGATTTATTTAGAATGAGAGGTAGATAACAACAAGTTACATAAGAGCTGGCAAATATCACTAACATCACAAAATCTGGAAAAATAAAGTAATATTGAATTAATTCATATAACTCTGTAATACTTTTCACTATCATTTAGTGAGGGGTGGGGTGTTTATAATCTTTGACAGTCACTTCATATGGCAATGATTTTACAATATAGTATGTATGGAAAAAAGAAAGATATTTAATTAATTTTTCTAAGGTGGTTGATAAAATGGAATTTTATTGTTACCAATTTAGAAAAAAAAGTTTTAATTTCATAACTCTTTGTTGTCAATACCATGCTAACTTTCTTTCTTTTTTTTTTTTGAAAGGTTTTATTTATTTATTTGACAGACAGAGATCACAAGTAGGCAGAGAGGCAGGCAGAGAGAGAGGGGGAAGCAGGCTCCCCGCTGAGCAGAAAGCCCAGAGCGGGGCTCGATCCCAGGACCCCGAGGTCATGACCCGAGCCGAAGGCAGAGGCTTAACCTACTGAGCCACCCAGGTACCCCCCATGTTAACTTTCTGAGGTTGTTACTGAATTTGGGAAAATACTATCCAGTTTCTTTTATTCATGAGCTGTACAATTTTAGGGTGTTTCAATTTCCTTTTTGCAGTGATTTGTCTTTAATTCTTTTTGAATCAATGACATTATCATCCTGTTGTCATTAACATCTTCATTATGGTGGTATATCATGGGTTTTATTTTATCTTCCTTGATGCCAGTTATTTTATGTCAAATCAGCAAGAAATGTGACATTTTTTTTCACTGTATTTATGTGCCTCTTCTACTTCATTAATTGGATTATCAAACAATTATCCATGAGATTTTTTGTTACTTTTATTCAAAATTTATTTCTTCCTATGAATGACTTTCCAGTGTCAAAACAATTTCTATAGGGACGCCTAGGTGGCTCAGTTGGTTAAGCGGCTGCCTTCGCCTGAGGTCATGATCCCAGCGTCCTGGGATCGAGTCCCACATCGCGCTCCTTGCTCAGCGGGAGCCTGCTTCTCCATCTGCCTCTGCCTGCCACTCTGTCTGCCTGTGCTCTCTCTCCCTCTTTCTCTCTGACTAATAAATAAATAAAACCTTTAAAAAAAAACAATTTCTATAGATTTTTGTTGCTGATCTTTATCACTTTTCATATTTTATTAATCTCATATAAATTTATACTTTTATAAATAAACTTACATATAAAAGGAGGTACTGTTCACATACATTTAAATCAGGAATCTATCAATTCTTACTTGTTCTATTGAGATGTTCATGAAACAACTACCAAATTACAGTTAAGTCGCATTTTTGAGTTTTACTTTTATTTTATTTATTTTTTAAAGATTTTACTTTTGGGGGCACCTGGGTGGCTCAGTGGGTTAAGCCTCTGCCTTCAGGTTGGGTCCTGATCTCAGGGTCCTGGGATCAAGCCCTCCATCTGGCTCTTTGCTCAGCGGGGAGCCTGCTTCCCCCCTCTTCTCTGCCTACTTGTGATTTCTCTCTCTGTCAAATAAACAAATAAAATCTTTAAAAAAGATTTATTTTTTTTTTTTACTTTTTATTTAGTGAGAAAGAATGTGCATTCGAGCATAGGGGAGGAGCAAAGGGAGAGAGAGAATCCCAAGCAGACTCCCTGCTGAGCATAGAGTACCACCCTGAGTTCATGACCTGCGCCAAAATCCAGTAAAAGCTCAACCATTTGAGCCATTCAGGCGCCCTGGTTACTACTAACTTTTAAACAAACCCTTTGCATCTTCTTTGGGTCGGTGTTGCAAGTCTTGAGCAGCTTTTTAAGGGGCAGGTCAAATTGTTACATGGAGACTAAAGGAAAAAGCCCAATTGGTACGCGGGTTTAAATAATCTATGTAGGAGATAAACCCCAAAACACAGAACTTTTATCAAATATCAGAGCAATCACCAACCTTGGGAACTGTGGGGTCAGTATTTTTTTATTCCAACAAGCACAAGTTATGAGCTGCAGGAGGCATGTATCCCACAAACTTACTAACGACCAACAAGAAGATCTTTCCACTCACCTTTTATCGCAGCTGTGGTGTCACAATGCTTGTAGATATTGCCTCGAGCGGGTTACAATCAGACCGACTTGTTTCACTTTGTTAAAGTCACACATAAACGCTTTTCAGGCGGCAAAATAAAGGTAAATATAAATATATAATATTTATTCCACACAAATATATTCTGCTATATCCAAACTAAATATAACTCCAGGATTTGCTAAATCCCAAAAATGCTTACGCCTGTTCCAGTGTCACGCAGCACTGGGGGTCACATGCCAGAGGAAAGCTGCAGGAGGAAGACATGGTGTTCATAACTGATAGCGGTTAATAATACCTTTTCCAAAGTTATGAAAGGCCATTTATAAAATATCCTTATTTTATAAAAACATTGGAAATCCTCCTCCCTTCCACCCTTCTTTTCTGAACAATTGCGTCCAAAAAGCATTAATTGGGACCAAAGTTGGTTTCTGTCGGGAGCTATAGGGATGGTGGGGGAGCATGAGGTATGGAAGACCACAAGGTGGGGGGTGGGGGTGGGAAAGTGACATCTCCTGGGGAGGGAATGGCTAGAGTGAGCTCTCAGAGCCCCAGAAGACTGAGGAGGTTGTTCATGAGCCCATGGAGGACTTTGAAGTTCAATAGTGACAAAGAGGAAATCTGAACTCAGGGTGAGGTAGGATGGGTGGGTAGAAGCAGCCCCAGAGAAGAGCTTATTTGGGTGAGGAGAAAGCCAGGGCACAGTCAGATGGTGTGTGGTATGGGGTAACCTGGGGGAAGAGGCATCCATGTGGCAGCTATCGGGAAGAAGATTTGTTAGAGAAAAGGGAAATGGATCCAATAAGTAAATAAACTGAGGTTTTGGTAGCCAGGCTTCTCACTGTCAGAGAACAGAGTTCTAAATATGCTAACGTGTATCATGGGTTTTATTTGATCTTCCCTGATGTCAGTTATTTTAGGTCAAACCACCAAGAAATGTGACATTTTTTTTCCACTATATTCACATGCTTCATTCCACTTCATTAATTGGCTTATCACACAATTATCCTCGAGGTTTTTAAAAAATTACTTTTATTCAAAATTTATCTTTCCCTATGAACGACTTTTCAGTATCAAAACAATTTCTATAGATTTTTATCACTCATCTTTATCACATTTCATATTTTATTAATCTTATCTAAATTTTTACTTTTCTTTTGTAAATAAACTTAAATATAAAAGGAGGTACTGTTCACATAATTTAAATCAGGAATCTATCAATTCTTACTTGTTCTATTGAGATGTTTATAAAATGACTACAAATTACGGTTAAGTCATAAAATGAACCTTGTGTTGGATTGTTATAGGAGGTATCAGCGTGAATTCATATATAGAAAGTTATAAAAATAGGGGCCCCTGGGTGGTCATGATTCTGGGATCCTGGAATCTCAAGCCCCACGTTGGGTGGGACTGCTCAGCAGGGAGTCTGCTTCTCCTTCTCCCTCTGCCCCTTCTCCCCGACCCCCTGTGCTCTCTCTCATTCTCACTCTCTCTCTCTCAAATAAATAAATAAAAATTAAAAAGTAAAATTCTAATAGAAAGGTATACAAATAAATGTAGATGCTTGGAAATAGCAACACCCCAAAGCAGCAAGTGCCCCTAGCGTTCAGATCTTGGTCTGCCAATACTATTGCAGGTTTGGAAAAAGGAAATTATAAGATAAGCTCGGAAATATTGCTCTTTCAGAAAGCAAGAGATACCCAAAGCATGATGGCAGTGTGTCAAAATTCACAGTAGCCAGCTTAAAGGGGTTCCCACTGGCCAAATCAGGGACAACTTGAGGTCAAAATAAAGGATGCTAATAATAGAGTATTGCTCATCGAATAAAATAACAACCATGAATTCACACAACTCTAAGTAATTTGTGAATAATAAATGGGGAGAAGAAAAAGCTTTTACTTACAGGAGAATGCCAACTAATTAATGTAGAAGGAATGAGGGAATTAGAAAATCATCTGTTGGCAACCATTATAGTAATAATTCAAGTCATTAATGCATGCTAAGACTAGTGAGTGAAATTCGCAAAGTCTCAACATACCTCCCCCAAATACCTTCATTACAAAGGGAAAAGATAACATTAGAGACACCCAGCCAATGCCACTTCAATGCACCATTGAAGTTAACATCGCTGCTAACTGAACAAATGGAAATCCTGTCCCACCTGAAGAGATACAATGATAACAGAGAGTTACTTCTGTGATGTTCTTGCTAGAGATGGATAAGCTGAATCTAACTATGAGGAAACATCAGATGAACCCGAACTGAGAGACATTTTACAAAATACCTGGCCTATCATTTTCAAAAGCATCCTGGTCATGAATGTCAAGGAAAAAACTAAGGAAGAGCTCCAGACTGAAGGAGTCTAATGGAATATATAATTGTAAAGTGAATCACTCTTCTATAAGGCGCATGACTGGGGCAATTGGTAAAACTCAGATTGGGTGTCTGGATAGTAGTGATGCATCTATCTTTGCAATTTTCTTGTCACTTTTAAATTATTTAAAAAAAAATACCGACAGAGCCTCATGGACATATTGCTATGGCCCTGTCACAGAACCTCAGAAACTACCTGTCCTTGTGGAGGTCTTTTTACTTAAGCTTCATTGGCTTCAGGAT
Source organism: Lutra lutra (assembly GCF_902655055.1). Taxonomy (NCBI): domain Eukaryota; kingdom Metazoa; phylum Chordata; class Mammalia; order Carnivora; family Mustelidae; genus Lutra; species Lutra lutra. The sequence continues at coordinate 94,789,065 of NC_062285.1, forward strand.
AAATCTGAAGGATCTGAAAATGGGATGTATTCCTAGAAATAAAATCATATTGTGGGGCACCTGGGTGGCTCGGTGGGTTCATCCTCTGCCTTCAGCTCAGGTCATGATCCCAGGGTCCTGGGATCGAGTGCCGCATCAGGCTCTCTGCTCAACAGGGAGCCTGCTTCCCTCTCTCTCTGCCTGCCTCTCTGCCTACTTGTGATCTCTCTCTGTCAAATAAATAAATAAAATAAAATAAAAAAAATCATATTGTTATTGCCTAAATTTGGGAAAATGTTTTTTCCAGTATCATCCACCAGCTATTTCTCTTTGTCTTCAATCCCCTGGAGTCGTGATGTGTCTCCAACCTAAGTGTCTTCCAACTTAAATAATAGATGGTTATAGTTAATCCTTCTGGTCTGCAGTAATATGATAGTGCTTCTGCGATGTCAAAGAACTTTCATCCATCCCTAATTATCTGATGATTGCTACTTTTTTTTTTTCATTATCTCTTTCTTTAGAGAGTGTCTTGACCCTCCTTGGAATCTGCATGTATACCATATGATTTCACATATTGAATCTAAAATAAATGAATGAACTCATCGAAAGATAGTGGGTTGGCGGTTGCCAGGGGCTGGAGGTTGGGGGAACTGGGGAGAGTTTGCTCAAAGGGTAAAAATTTCCCGTTACAAGAAGAGTGAGTTCTGGGGATTTAACATAAAACAAGGTGGCTATAGTTAACAATACTGTATTGTATACCTGAACATTGCTGAGAGGTTTTAAATCTCAGCACAACAGCAAAATAATAATTAAAAAATACTTTTAAAATACTGTATTATATACTTGAAATTTTCTGAGAGTAGATCTTAAGTGTTCTCACCACAAAACTTATAATGACATGAAGTGATGGATATGTTCATTAGCTTGAGTATGGTAATTATATCACAATGTATACAAATATCAAAACATTATATGGTATACCTTAAATATATATGTAGTTTTTATTTGTCAATAAAGCTGGAAAAAAAACTTTAAAAAAGAAACCTACATTTTCAGTGCAGGTTATTTTTCCTTTGCTCCATCACAATCTGCTCAAGAATATAACATACATACCTTTAGTTAGCCACTGTGGATCGAAACATTTTGCTAGATCACAAAAATAGATGACAGAGAGCCCAAGTGGAATAAACCATACACATCATAGAATAGATAAAACTTAGGAGAACACGTTGGAATCTCATTGGCGGAAAGGATTTGGCAGCCTATGGAGCAAGAGGAAAATGAAAACTATGTATTAACCACATATTGTAATATGTTGGCAAGACAAATATCACTAAATGAAATCAGCGACATGTGGATGGCTCTGTAAAGATTTGATCTGGTTTGATGAAAGTGCAGGGAGTAGTGGGAGATTGGCTGGGACCACTGTATTGAGTTTTGCTTGACATACTAGGCAATTTAACTTCATTCGGTAAGGAATAGAGTGCTATTGGAGTTATTTTTAGTAAATCAGAGTTGTGCTCAGGAAGAATCTGAAGATAGCATTAGGAATAGACTGAAATAAGAAGTCTGGATACAGATGAGGGTAGAAGGAGGCTATCACAAGAGTCCAGACATCGTGAAGCTCTGATCTAACACAGAGGGAGTGGAATTGAGAAAAAAGAAAAGGTTTGTTGAGTCTGTGGCAGACAGAATCATCCTGACTCATATCGTATGTCAGATGATGCAAGACAATTAAAGAAGGTTCTTGGTTTCCAGGTTGGATGACTTGAGGGAAAGAATGGTGACAGTAACAGACACCTGTATGAACACTCCCCCTGTAACAGATTTGCTGGTTGCGTCCCAATAGACCAGTTTCCTTCCTTAGTAACAAAGCCCCAGACAATGTATCAAGCTCAAAATGACATTTACCATCTTCCTTTGCAACATAAGAATAAATCTTATCTGAGAAGTCTCCTTAGAAGAAAGAGAGAGAGAGAGAGATGGGGCTCTTCTCTTTCATTTGTGGAACACTACTACCTAGACTCAAGAGGCTGGCCAGACTCTGCCATGGCAACCTCATCTGGAAAAGCAGAAAGCTTACAAGGAGCCTGGATCCTTTATCCCTTCATGGAGCTAAGACAACTGTCTCGGATTTTCTGCCTCTGGATTTCTTTATATATATAAACCACTGTTGAATTGGATATTTGTTGATAGCAATCAGACCTAGTTATAACTGGGGCATCTGGGTGGCACAGTCGGCTCAGCATCTGACTTTTAGTTTCAGCTCAGGTCTGATCTCAGAGTCATGAGCCTGGGTCCGTGCTCAGTGAGGAGTCCACTTGAGTTCCTCTCTCCTTCTTCCTATGCCCCTTCCCCCTGTGCTCTCTCTCTCTCAAGGAAATAAATAAATAAATAAATAAATAATTAAAAAAAACTAATTGTAATTGATTCAACTATCTTCTCTCTTTTCTTTTTTTTTAATTTAAAAAGATTATTTATTTATTTATTTGTCAGAGAGAGAGAGAGGGCCCAAGCAGGCAGAGTGGCAGGCAGAGGTAGAGAGAGAAGGCAGCTCCCCAGCAAGCAAGGAGCCCGAAGTGGGGCTTGATCCCAGGACCCTGGGATCATGACCCAAGCCAAAGGCAGCAACTCAACCGACTGAGCCACCCAGGCATCCCTTCTCTCTTTTCTAACAGAACTCTGACTATTCACATACCCACCACCCTCAAGGCAACATTATGGTACAAGAGGGGTGGGCCTACCACAGTGGCCCCTCTCCATCCATTTTATAGTAGATGATTTTGGAAAGTGCATGTAGCACAATTCTGGCCAATGAGAAGAGGAGAAGTCTTCTACAGGGCTTCTGGTCAGGGTTTTCTTTGCTGATATGAAGACCCAAAGGAAAAGAAATAGTCCTTGTCTTCTTCCAACAGATCTAAATTGTCTTGATGTGATGCCTGACACCATAGCTGTGATCTCAACAAGAGACTAGCCTGAGGATTAACCAATGGGCTGAAAATGGCAGGAAGTAAAAATAGGAGGAATTGAACCGATCAAGGGACTGACCTATTTTTAGAATTCTCATTATGTGAAACAATACATTTTCCTTATTACTCAAGCCAACCAAGTCTGAGTTTTCTGGTACTTAAATTTGAAAGCATCTTTACTGATATTAAATCAAAAGTGGAGAAATGGTTTTGAGGAGAGGGAGACTATGAAGAGGATTCTATTTTTTAAATGGTGACTTTTGTGATTCACCATGACTACTAGAAGACTGAAATAGAGGTGGAGCTGAATATGGATATTAGAGACCACATATAGATGGTCCTTGGAGCCATGAATTAGAAAAATTCATCAGGGAGTAAGTACATGTACAGTGAGAAAGGGGTCATGGCTGAACATCTGAGAAACAACTTCATTTACCACATGAGCGAAGAAAGTCCAGGGAAAGGAGACAAAAGAAAAGAAGGAAATCACCAAAGGGTGATGATTTCAGAAAACAAGAGGATAGAACTTAAAAGAAGGGGTGATTGTTGCAGAGTATTGAGAGTTTTAGTAACAAAGTAGGGTGGAATCTTGCTTACAATGGACTCAAGAGACTGGGAATATTGGCTTCTTCAGTGGTTCTCTAGTATTAGAGCAGCTTTATTTTAATACTATTTTTTTTTTTTTTACTTATTTATTTGACAGAGAGAGACCACAAGTAGGCAGAGAGGCAGGCAGAGAGGCAGGCATAGAGACAGGAGGAAGCAGGCTCCCTGCTGAGCAGAGAGCCCGATGCGGGACTCGATCCCAGGACTCCGAGATCATGACCCGAGCCGAAGGCAGCGGCTTAACCCACTGAGCCACCCAGGCGCCCCTAGAGCAGCTTTATTTTAAAAGAAAAAAATCCCAGTAGGTTGCTGTACAGATTTTGATTCATTACTTCTGGGGTCAGAGCCTGGAAGACTGCATTTTAAACAAGGACTTGGGTGACTCTGGTTTGAGTTGTTCATGAATCACATCTTAAGGAACATTGGGCTACTCTCACGACAAATTACTTGGAAGGAAGAAGAGGGGTAGAAACTTGAAGCTAGGCAGGGTCGATGGAAGGCATTTCCACTGGGGAAGACTCAAATATTATTTTTTTTAAAGATTTTGTTTATTTATTTAAGGGAGAGAGAAAGAGCATGAACAGGGGGAAGGGCAGAGGGGGAGGCAGAAGCAGACTCCCCGCCGAGTAGGGAGCCCGATGCGGGACTCAATCCTAGGACCCTGGGATCATGACCTGAGCCAAAGGCAGATGTTTAACCGACTGAGCCACTCAGGTGTCTCTTGAACATTATTGAAAGGCTGTGAGAGAGACAAAGATACCAAAGAAAAAGAGATGGTATCTGGTAGTACAAGGTCCTGGAAGGAGAGGCAGTCACTAGGTCTTAAAGTATTCTTTAAGACCTAGAAGAAATAGATAAAGAGATGAAGAAGATGGTAAAGCCATCTGCCCCCAGATTGCTTGCAGCTTGGCTCCCTATACTTTTTCACATACTGCTTTCTGCTTTCTCTGTCCACCTGGAGGGATGGGCCCCCTCTTCATCTGGAAGCCCTTAGAGTTACCTATAAAGATTCTACCCCATTGTCCTCTCCTCAATATATCGATGAATGAATAAAATGCTGCAAGTAGAAGCTAACAGAGGATTTTGGGTTCAATGGGAAACTTGTTAAATCTTTTACAACGAAAGGGGCTACTACCTTCTCACTTTAGGAGATCTTAAGCAGAGGCTGGAAACCACGCTGGCAAACTTTATAGGCAGGATTGATGCACTAGATGGAGGTGTGAACCAGAGAAGTTGGTATTCTTTTCTATCACTGAGATTCTAAGATTCTAGGTGATATTGGAACAGAAGAGCCTTCTTGGGGAAAGAGAAAAAAAAAACAAAACACAAGTGGGGCATAGAGCTGGGAGGAAATCAGGAACTTGGACAGCATGAGAATGTTGAGATAGAATAAACCCAGAAGGTAGGAGGGCAGCATTCAAAGGTTTTATCTTCTATATGATTTTTGGCTCCATCTTTCCCTGGCCCCCAACTAAGTGATAGTGCCAACATCTGATGTAAATTCCAAGTTCAAAATTTGAAACTGCTCAGTCTGTGTCTATGTCTCAGCCTTGCGCTGAAGAGTATTTTCAGTCCATCACTGAGGCCAATCCTAAGGTTTTCAGGGCAAATGAGCTGTTGCATAAGGCATTAAAAAGGTGACTGAATGCTGTTGGCTTTCAGACTCACAGCTTTTTGTGGGCAGAAATGACAAGAACAATGATCAACATCCATGGTGCTGAAGTATGGCAGAGAATAGAGATTGTTTGGGGGTGTGTGGATTTTTTTTCATCAAAAATCAAGGAATTTATTCAATGACTGGTGATAACTAATGTGTTGCTTTTTCTGTGAATGAAGTATATATGGTTGATTACTGCCAAGTAGAAGGTTAAATGCAAATCAGAAAGGACAAAAGAGGTGCTGTGCTCATCGTGAAAGACAAAGTTGAGTCCTACTTATTATATTAATTAATGGACATGAATAATGCAACAAGAAAAGAGGCTGATTAATATCAGTAGTGATGAACTTCAGTTATGTAACAGTCTCTTCAAAGCATTCCATGGATTTCACTGACACTCTTTTAGGCACATACCTCCCTCAAACCATCAATTTCTAGATCATGAAGGTGTGGGTGGTTAGGTGTCTTGGGATAGTCACGCAACAAATGGCTGGCAGAACCCAAAGTTCAACCACTGTCCTATCTAATCCTTCAAATGCCAATTTGTATCTTTTTTTTTTTTTTTTTTTTTTTGCCAATTTGTATCTTAAACTCTTTCCAGAAAGGCTTGGAAGAATTTCAGACATTTGGCTGAAATGGGAGCAGTGGAAGTACTTGAAATGACTTCACAGCGCCTGATTGACTGAAGGAAATGGTTTCGTGGTGGAATGGCTTGTTGAGGTAGCTCTGGAAATGCTCCGTTTGATTTCTTGCCCATCATTAACGCTGTGAAGCCCAAGTACATAATGGGCACAGTAGGACTCAATCTATTTTATGCACCCATGCCTGACATTACAACAAGGGACCTAGATGCTATTATTAGAATATGCTTCTAAGTCTCCAGGATACTTCTCTCTCTCTTTCTCTCATTGGATTTCAGAGGTCCCCAGAATCCTTTAGGGAGCCATTGATGAACTTCCTTGGAGCAAATGATTGTACACTATAACAACAAGTCCAGTAAGTTATTTTGTAGATTATAGACCGCTGTGCAGTGGTAGCTTAACAGCAGAGTCTGAAGTGAGTTTTAAAGAGACAAGCCAGTTATAAAATCAGCCCAGAAAAATATGGCCCCAAAACTTTGTTGCTAGGCTAGAATGAAAAGCTCCCTGTGTCTGAAATATTGCTAGGAAATACCGATGTCTCAATAATAGGAAGGAGAAAGGGATTCCAAGATATGTTTTGTTCTAATCTAGAAGAAGAAAGAGGTTTTATAATCTTATACATTTCGGTTAGAGCAGAGGGTGTGCAAGGGGGGAGTAGCAAATATACAGTAAAACAAAACAAAACAAAAACAAAAATAAATGTGGATAGGATTTGAACATGGGGAGTTTGGGAGAAAAGAAGTTTGGATTTTATTTCCTTTCGTAATTTTTCTTTGATCTCCCCAGACCAGGTAAATGATCCCATTAACTGTGAGGCTGGGCAGCTCCCAGTCAGCCAGCCTTCATGAGGGTGGACAACTGATCACTTAGAAACAGTCTGTACCCATACAACCATGCTGTTTTTCTCTTCCAGTATGGTATTCAATCGATTATGTGAGCTAGTCAACACTTTATTATACAATAGGATTTGTGTTAGATGATTTTGCCCAACTGTAGGCTAATGTCGGTGTTCCGAACATGTTTAGGGTGGGCTAGGCTAACCTGTCATGTTTACCTGAACACAACCCCATTGTAAGTTGAGGAAAATCTATATATGTGGCCACGTTTTGTTTAATGCAATTTTGTGGTAGGCAGTTTTTAAAATGGTCCATAAGCATCCCTTTTGCAATGGCCTCGTCTCAAAAATGAGCTGGACCTTCTAATGAATGGAGTATGACAAAAGTGAAAAGATTAGGTCCAAGATTAGGTTTCAAAGAGACTATGGCTTCCATCTTGTGGTGTCCTCTCACACTCTTTTGCTCTGAGGGAAGCCAGTTGCCATATTGTAATCTGCTCTACAGAGAGAATGTATGTCCCCAGCAAACAGCCAGCAAGGACTTGAGGCCAGTCAACAGCTTCACAAAAGATCTCAGAAGCATATCCTTCTCAGGTAAGCCTTCAAATGACTCAGACCCAGCCAACACTTTGACTGCATCCTTGTGAGAAATCCTGAGCCAGAAGTACTCAGCTCAGTTGCATGTGGGTTCCCGCCCCACAGAAACTGTGAGACAATACATGTATGTTGTTTCAACCTGCAAAGTTTGGGCATGATTTGCTACACGGGAAAAGTTAACTAACACAGGTATTAAGGAAGTGCCATGAGGTATGCATAGAAAGTCTCCTAAAAGGAAGAAGCATAGCCATCATATGTCATGCTGCTCAGAACGTGACTGTACTGGTCGGAGCTCCACCAGCTATCTTGGATCACTAGTCAAGGACACTCTAGGAGTGCTGAGAACACGGACTCCTCTTTGGTGCTCCATCTTATTCATGCCCATGCAGTGACCTCCTTTGGGGCTCCCTCCAAGGCTCTGTGGACGTGAACGTGTGCCCTGACTGGAATGTGGGAAGGTTTGTTCTGGTTTTCCCTGAAGTGGTGCACAGAAGATGCCACTTGAGGTAACTAGTAGAGATCACTGTTGCACAGATGACACTGCTTCAGATAACTAGGAGAGAGTATGGTGCACAGATGATACCGCTTTAGATAATTATCCTCTGACCTCACCACGCACGATGCCTCCCGCCCTTTTAAAGCTGTGGATCAAGATTGGGTGTGGAGGCTAGGTGATAGCCGCATGGTACCCGGACTTTCCACTCGCCCTCTGGCCCCCGTCGGTAAGTTACCCTGAATGAAACTGTAAATGTATGAAGTGGCTTGCTTCATTTTTCTGTCTCAAGGTGCTTTCCCACTCCTGAGGACCCTTTACTGTCCCTCCTCCCCCTTCTGATAGACACTCTCCAGGGATGGCACCATGTTGAGTTGGAAGAACATTGTGAAAGTCTCTGAAGGCACCGTGGGACTCCCTTACTGGTCACAGACTGCCTACTTTTCGTTTCCTAAACTTAAACTTCCCTAAAATAGGCAGTGAAACTTTGTGTTGTGTTTCCTGTTATACTGAACCGATCCTAATCCTGACTAATGTAGGTGGATAGTAATAAGAACAAGTACTAGATCAGTGATAAGAAATATGAGCCAAGGGGCACCTGGGTGGCTCAGTGGGTTAAGCCTCTGCCTTCGGCTCGGGTTGTGGTCTCAGGGTCCTGGGATCGTGCCCCATGCCGGGCTCTCTGCTCAGCAGAGAGCCTGCTTCCCCCCCTCTCTCTGCCAGCCTCTCTGCCTGCTTGTGATCTCTCTCTGTCAAACAAACAAACAAACATAAATAAATAAATAAATAAATACATACATAGATACATAGATACATAGATAAAATATGAGTCAAGACTAAGTGAGTAAGTAGTGGAGACAGGGGCTTTTGTACCATGTGCAGAAAATGCAGGGATAGTTATTATAAAGGGCAGAAAAAGTGTCAGTAACTGCTATTGTCAAGGATACCTTAACACCAGCCCAGTGACAGTATTAAAATATAGGTCCCCAAGTCCCCTAGGTGAAAGTTTCACAGAAGTCTTCTGTCAAAAAAATACACAATATCTCTAAAAGTTAAGGACAATTTAACAAGCTCAATGCGAATATTATGTAAGTGGCTGGTACCTATTTTGGTTCTATTTTATTAAACATATTTGTTGATCATATACTATGCACATGGCATTTAAAATATTATCATTTTATTATTATTAGCACTATTTTATATTTATTGTTTAGGCAACTTAGTTAATATTAAAATGTGCAAGTAGATGCTGTGTTGGATTTATTTTTAACAAAGGAAAAAAATTTCTCCTGAGTATTGGCAAATCAACAGTGTCTTTATACCCTTAATCCTATCAGAGTACAAAGGGAAAAAAAATTAAAACACCACTTTAAATGTGACATTAAATCAGCTATTACCAGGAATATACATTCTTGACATGCCTTCCTGATAATTCTATCTGCCAAACGACAAGGAAAGCAGTGAAGGGAAAATGCTACTTTGGATCTAATCATAGCCTACAAGAAAGAATTTGTTGATAAAGTGTAAGTGCTAGAACTTCGGAAGAATAAAATGATGTTGCCTAATATTTTGTGATCGTCAAGGAGGAGAAAGCTGGACATATTCAGCCATGTATCAGATTACATTTTTATTTATGATTATTTTTATTACAAAATACATGTTCATTGCGGAGGAATGTACAAAATGTAGAAAATTACCAAGAGAAAAATAATGTAGTAACCTAGAGATAACACTGTTAACATTCTGATGTACATTCCCGGCTTTTTAATACCTGTATTATGCTTCTATTGTTATACAATTTGTACTAGAGTTTATATAAAATTTTGTACTCTTGTTTCTTCCATTAACAATTCATCATAGACTTCCCCATTTTATTACAAGGCCAACTGAGACATTATTTTTCTGTCTACATGATAATCTATTAAGAGAAAATATGAAATTAATTTTAATTAATTAACTTTAATTAAAATATGAAATTAATTTTCACTGGTATTTTGTGCTAAACACTATATAAAGGGTGCATTGTTGGGTTATCTCATTTAATGCTCTTTTCAATCATTATGTTAAGCACTTTTAGGATCCCTCTTTATACTGACAGGGAAAATAAATGTCTTATTAAAGGCTCTAAAGATAAGAATTATAAAATTCAGATTTGAATCCCACTCATTTAAAACTAGAGTCTGAGCCCTTAACTACTACATTATATTTCTTTTATTGTAGGGATTTATCAAAAATGGTTTAACCCCCATCTTCTATTGTTGGATCTCTAAAGAGTTTACCTTTTTCGGCTATTATAGATGATGCTGTCATTAACAACCTTGGCCATATACTTTTAAAAAAATTTTATTTTATTTTATTTTTTTATTTTCAGCATAACAGTATTCATTGTTTTTGCACCACACCCAGGGCTCCATGCAATTCGTGCCCTCTCTAATACCCACCACCTGGTTCCCCCAACCTCCCACCCCCCCACCTCTTCAAACCCTTCAGATTGTTTTTCAGGGTCCATAGTCTCTCATTGTTCACCTCCCCTTCCAATTTCCCCCAACTGCCTTCTCCTAACTTCCCATGTCCTCCATGCTATTTGTTATGCTCCACAAATAAGTGAAACCATATGATAATTGACTCTCTCTGCTTGACTTATTTCACTCAGCATAATCTCTTCCAGTCCCGTCCATGTTGCTACAAAAGTTGGGTATTCATCCTTTCTGATGGAGGCCTAATACTCCATAGTGTATATGGACCACATCTTCCTTATCCATTCGTCCGTTGAAGGGCATCTTGGTTCTTTCCACAGTTTGGCGACCATGGCCATTGCTGCTATAAACATTGGGGTACAGATGGCCCTTCTTTTCACTACATCTGTATCTTTGGGGTAAATACCCAGTAGTGTAATTGCAGGGTCATAGGGAAGCTCTATTTTTAATTTCTTGAGGAATCTCCACACTGTTCTCCAAAGAGGCTGCACCAACTTACATTCCCACCAACAGTGTAAGAGGGTACCCTTTTCTCCACATCCCCTCCAACACATGTTGTTTCCTGTCTTGCTAATTTTTGGCCATATACTTTTATGAATATTTATTTTTATTGCCTTAAGATGAAGTTATAGAAATGAAATAGCTGAATTAAAGAGTATACAATAATTCTAAGATATTATATAGTTAAAATATTTGCCAATTTGGCAAAAAATAATTTTTTATTTAAATTTATATTTCTTCGATTATTAATGAGGCAATAAATTTGTCAGCTACTTAGATTTTATTTTTTAAATACCTGATACTATTTTTAGCATAATTTCTTCTGACTTTAAAATTTTTCCTATTGATTTGTAAGAATTCTTTATATGTTCGGTGATAGTCAAAATTTATCCTGAATTTTTCAAATTTTTCTTCTAAAATATGTCAAGGTCAATTGCAAATGACCCACAGATCAAATCCTACACAGCAGTCTAGGCAAGAAAAGAAATGACTTGTATGTTCTGACCTCACTGTAATTTTGAATTTTTTAAAAAAATTTTTATTTATTTGAGAAAGAGTATACCCATGAGCAGGGAGAAGTGCAGAGGGAGAGGAAGCAGCAGGCTCCCGCTGAGGAGAGAGCCTGATGAAGGACTTGATCCCAGGACCCCAGGATCATGACCTGAGCTGAAGGCAGCTGCTTAACAGACTGAGCCACCCAGGTGTCCCATCCTTTGAACTTTTTATTAGTGGTTGGTGAAACACAATCAAGTTTATAATATTGTTTAGGTTTATAAGGTTATTTCATTTGTTTCTGAGCAGCACCATGGAATATCCCTGAAAGATTGTTTGTAAGACGACTCTAACTTTGTGCTGTTCAGAACGGATGACTCCATGAGTGACCCACCATTTTCTTTAGCAAAATCTCTTGCTTCATCTATTGGGACTGTCTGGAGAGGAAGTAAATAATTCCTGTTCCTCACACCCATTATGATATTTCCATTGTCATAATCTTTTCATTCTTTCAGCTACCGTTCCACATTTTTATATATGATACATTTCGCATTACTCTAAACCACAAGGCACGTGTTTTTCCGGGGTGCTATGCTGATGTCATAGGCCGGCAGTGTTGTTATCCTTCTGCATGTTCTTATCTGTGCCTTTAATGTTTTCCCGTGAACCTGGATGTGCCTTGATGAAACCTCCTTCCGGTGGAGCTCTCAATTCCCATAGTAAGCTCCTTCAAGTGAGTTGAAAGAGGACTCTTCCTTCTATAAGAGTCTTGCTTGTTGTCTGAAATACTAGCAAGTGGGATGATGCTGGGGGCTGTGTCGCCTTGGTGGCACCAGGAAGAATTGATGTAATAATAAATAAAGGACCAAGCTTCCCTAACTTTAATCTTTTAGTACATCTGCATTTATTTTTGTGTGCGGTGTGAAATAGAAATCTAACCTTATGCTAATTTTCTTAATGCTAATTGCCCCCAAATGCTACCTGTTTCATACATTAAATGTATATATTTATGTATTGCACGTAACTGTTTCTGAGCCTTTTACTCCCTTAGTCTCTTCCATTAATTAGTTTCTTAGTCTTAAGCTCTCATATTGTTTGTTTTGTTTTATTTATTTATTTCACAGAGAAAGAGACAGCGAGAGAGGATACATACACAAGCTGGGGGTGTAGGAGAGGGAGAAGCAGGCTGAGGAGGGAACCTGATGCAGGGCTCCATCCCAGGACACTGGGATCATGACCTGAGCCGAAGGCAGATGCTTAACGACTGAGCCACCCAGGCACCCTTGTTTTTATTATTACATTTTTAAAGCATACTTTAATATCAAACAGTGATAATCCAAATGACCTCCTGCCAGTTATCAATTTACTGCTTCTCAGCTGCAAATTCACCCTTCATTGGATGCTTTGGGAAAATAGAGTCGAGCCCTTTAAATATTTCCCTTTGCCAGCAGGCATGACGTTAATCTCCCATCAGTAGAGGGCGGTAAAGAGACATTGCAAGAGAAAGAGGCCCTCCTCTCTGCTGGAAAGCTGCTTAGCACAGTTTGCATCAGGCATGGGCTTTCTAGTGCCTACTTTCCCCAGTGCACAGGAGTGTGGAGGACCCAGCAATCAATAAATGCCTCCAGAACTCTCCTTGGGCAGTTTTGTGGTAAAATGCTTTTAGCAGGCCAGCTTTCCCCAGCACTCTAGAAAGCAAATTTCAAGCAAGTTCCATGGGTAGCCACAGGACCCTTGAAACTTCTTTGCCATTGACTGAGTCATAGCTGGGCTTCAACAATGTCTAGATCTCAGCCCTTGGGAAAGGTCCTTTCTTCTGCAGCTCTGGTATTAGTGGCTATATGCTATTATACTCTTTAGCTCTCTTTACTTCTTACTAGCTAAACCCTCACTCATTACTCCAATCCTCTCTCATACTTTATAAATATTATTATTAAACGTTCCCCGTTTGAATTATTGCTTTGTTTCTGTCTCCTGATTGGACCCTGAATGATACCATTCTTTTTCAACATTTTTCAATTTTATAAATCCTCTTTATTTTTCCAGATGAATTTTAGAATTAATACGTAAAATTTAGGAAAAACGCTTTGAGATTTTCCATTATAATTACATTAATCCTATACATTAATTGGTGAACATTAATATATTTTCACCATTAAACGTTTCCTTCTAGATAAACCAGTCTCCATATTTTTCAGAAGAAAACTTGTTTTCTTTGTTTAGGCCCTACAGATATCTTGCTATTTTCTAGATATTTTGTTGCTGTTAATATGAATGTAATCTTTTCCCATTATATTTTCTACCTGGCTCAGAGGTCATGGTTATCTTGACTGATACCTTGAAATTTGGCTCGCAGGAAATTGTCCTTCTACAGAACTCCATAGAACCTAAAGGACACTGAGTGTTAAAGCAATCAATTCTGGTATAATATCCAGGTGGCAGATCAGGCCACTGGCCATGTAAGCTACAGATGTAAGAATTAAACTTTGTGGCTCTTCTAGTTCCTATGGTTGTATGACAACCCCAACATTTAGTGGCACAAAGCAACCATTTATTACACTTAGGGGTTAGAAATTTGGGCATGGCACAGTGAGTACAGCTTTCCTCTGCTCTTGATGTCTGAGGCTCAGCGGTAATACTTGAAGATTAGACCTGAAAGCATCTGAAGTCTTGTTAACTGTTGGTTGGGGAGTGTGGGACTCTGTTCTTCTCCATGCTGGCCTCTCCATATGGTCATTCCATAAAGGCTGGTTTGGACTTTCTCATGGTGTAGTGGCTGGTTTCCCCAACACAATCCTCTCAGAAAGAAAGCGCCAGTTGGAAGACATGTCCTACAGTTGCACGGCCTTGACCGGCCTTGAAAGTCACATGATGTCACTTCCTCCTTATTCTATGGGTCAGAGAAGTCACATGCATACTCTCGCTCAAGGAGATGCTGGATAGACCCTACACTTGATGGAGTGTGGCAAGTTTCCAGAAGAGCATCTAGAATCAGAAATACTGCCGTGGCTATTTTTGGATAACAGATTCCGTCATGGTCCCCAAATAATATCAAAGGAAGGACTGGTGCTTCCCAAATAGTGACAGCTACAGTGGTAGCGTGGTGATAGGGAATAAACTTCTGTCAACATCTTGGCCATGCTTGCCAAAGGTTTGGGATTTCCCCGAGTAAGCAGTTTATAAGCCTCCTATCCCTAGGGCCAGGATCCCTCTCCTACTATGTGACACCTGACCCTGTTGGATCTCTTGGCACTTTCTCAGAATGTGAAGAGCAATGTTAAGCCCACAGACCATGCTACTGCTTCCATCTCTATGAGTATCCTCAATAAATATTGTTGCACGGGCCTGTTTGTGTGCTTTCTGGCAATCCGCCTTTGTTCAGAGTTGGATTTTGCTGGCATATAAAAATCCAATTTTTATTTATTTATAGTCATATTGCTTTTCATTGCTTCTAAAATCTTTTCAGTCAATTCTCTTGAGTTTTCTAGGTAACAGTTTCTGACAGTTTTGTTTTCTTGCTTTTATTGTTTTATAATGGCGAGCATTTGCAGAAGAATGGTAAATAGGAGTGCTGATAGAGGAAGCCTTTGTCTTTCATAATTTCTGTGTTTAGTCACTAAGCATGATATTGGTAGTTGGTTTGGGATAGAATTTTCATTATAATTTTATTTTATTTTATTTTATTTTTTTAAAAGATTTTATTTATTTATTTGACAGAGAGAAATCACAAGTAGGCAGAGAGGCAGGCAGAGAGAGAGGAGGAAGCAGGCTCCCTGCTGAGCAGAAAGCCCGATGTGGGGCTCGAACCCAGGACCTGGGATCATGACCTGAGCCGAAGGCAGCGGCTTAACCCACTGAGCCACCCAGGCGCCCCAGAATTTTCATTATAATTTTAAAGAACCACCTTCCTAATCTTCATTTGCTGACAGTTTTTTTTAATCAAATTAGAGTTTTCTATTTAGCACTTTTGAGATTATTTTTCTTCTTTAACCTTTTGGTGTAGATGCTTTATATTTCCTATTATTAGTCATGCTTGGAATGAACTTATTGGGTCATTTGCATTTTTTAGTATTAAATTCAATCAGCTATCAATAATTCTTTGCATATAGGATTTATTAGATGTTCTCATAGTCATTATTTCCTAGGTAGCTTGAAATAACATTTTTCTTTGCTCCAAGATTATTTTGGAGGGGCTTAAAAAATATATTATTGTTATTTCCAAGTAGTTGAGATTTGTCTGAAATTCTGTTATAACAACTTAGATATTAAGAAAATACAATTGTTTGTAGAAAAGATGTATATTATTTTAGAGTGTGCTATTTACTGTGTTAGCAAATTAACTCCCAGATCCTAGTGGTTTTACACAACAAACATTAATTCTTAGTCGCACTACATGTTGAATGGCAGTTTGGTAAGGAGCTCTACTCCAAGAACTCAGGCTGATGGATGTCGGTCTCTTGGTACTGCTATCTCAACTTGTGATCTCAGCCTTCCCTGTACCATTGAAGAGAGTGAATGGAGAACTCACTCTTGCTTTTGAAATCTTTAACTCAAAACAACACATGCCACTTTCAGTCATCACCCATTCACTAGAAGTAGTCTCATGACCCACCCTAACTACAAAGTTTTGTGGCCAAGCAAGTGGAAATTCAGAGGACAGTAAATGTCTGTCAAAATATCTATGACCCTAAATGGAGGATTGTCTCAGGCTATTATATTGAAATTATAATGAAGTTACATTAAATGTTAGAATGAGTATTTGCAGAAATATTTTACTGAAAATGAGGAAGACAGGTGGGAGTCATCTAAAAGGCCAATGTGACTACAAAAAAAGGTCCCTTGTGAGTTATCAGACATTTTAAAATATGAAAGAAAGGATGGAATAACAAGGACTGGAGTTGTTCTATTACCTGAAACAACCAAATGGACAAAATATATGAAAAGCGATTTTTAAGAAATTGGACATTAGGCAACTAAAGATGGAATTGATTTTTCTTTTTTTGAAGGGAAGAAATGAGAAGAAAGCTTTATTTCTTTTACTTTTTAAAAAAATTTTTATTAACATATATTATCTATTTCAAGGGTGCAGGTCTGTGAATCATCAGTTTTACACAATTCATAACACTCACTATAGCACATATCCTCCCCAGTGTCCATCACCCACCTACCCCGTCCCTCCCACCCTCCTCCACTCCAGCAACCCTCAGTTTATTTCCTGAGATTAAGAATCTCTTATGGTGTTTCTCCCTCCCTCGTCCCACCTTGTTTCATTTTTCCCTCCCTTCCCCACACAGCTCCCTGCCCTGCCTCTCAAATTCCTCATATCAGGGAGATCATATGATAATTTTCTTTCTCTGACTGACTTATTTTGCTTAGCATAATACCTTCTATTTCCATCCATGTCATTGGAAATGATAAGATTTTGGTTTTTTGATGGCTTCATATTATTCCACAGTAGATATATACCATATCTTCTTTATCCATTCATCTGTTGATGGACATCTAGGTTTTTTCCATAGTTTGGCTATCGTGGACATTGTTGCTATAAACATTTGTGTGCACATGCCCCTTCAGATCACTACATTTGTATCTTTAGGGTAAATACCCAGTAGTGTGATTGCTGGATTGTAGGGTAGCCCTATTTTCAACTTCTTGAAGAACCTCCATACAGTTTTCCAGAGTGGCTGCACCAGCTTACATTCCCACCAACAGTGTAGGAGGGTTCCCCTTTCTCCACATCCTTGTCAACACCTATTGTTTCCTGACTTGTTAATTTTAGCCATTCTCACTGGTGTGAGGTGGTATCTCATTGTGGTTTTGATTTGTATTTCCCTGATGCTGAGTGATGTGGAACACTTTTTCATGTGTCTGTTGGCCATCTGAAAATCTTTGCAGAAATGTCTGTTCATGTCTTCTGCCCATTTCTTGACTAGATTATTTGTTCTTTGTGTGTTGAATTTGATAAGTTCTTTATAGATTTTGGATACTAGCCCTTTAACTGATATGTCATTTGCAAATATCTTCTCTCATTCTGCTGGTTGTCTTTTGGTTTTGTTGACTATTTCCTTTGCTGTGCAAAAGCTTTTGATCTTGATGAAGTCCCAATAGTTCATGTTTGCCCTTGCTTCCCTTGCCTTTGGCAATGTTTCTGGGAAGAAGTTGATGCGGCTGAGGTCAAAGAGGTTGCTGCCTGTGTTCTGCTCAAGGATTTTGATGGATTCCTGTCTCATATTGAGGTCTTTCATCCATTTTAAGTCTATTCTTGTGTGTAGTATAAGGAAATAGTCCAGTTTCATTCTTTTGCATGTGGCTGTCCAATTTTTCCAACAGCATCTTTGTTCCATTGGACATTCTTTCCTGCTTTGTCAAAGATTAGTTGGCCATAGAGTTGAAGGTCCATTTCAGGGCTCTCTATTCTGTTCCATTGATCCATGTGTCTGTTTTTGTGCCAGTACTATGCTGTCTTGATAATGACAGCTTTGTAATAGAGCTTGAAGTCTGGAATTGTGATGCCGCCAACTTTGGTTTTCTTTTTCAACATTCCTCTGGCTCTTTGGGGTGTTTTCTGGTTCCATGTAAATTTTAGGATTATTTGTTCCCTTTCTTTGAAAAAAAGTTGATGGTATTTTGATAGGGATTGCATTAAATGTGTAGATTGCTCTAGGTAGCATATATATTTTCACAATATTTGTTCTTCCAATCCATGAGCATGGAATGTTTTTCCATTTCTTTGTGTCTTCCTCAATTTCCTTTATGAGTACTTTTTAGTTTTCTGAGTCCAGATTCTTTGCCTCTTTGGCTAGATTTATTCCTAGGGATCTTATAGTTTTTGGTGCAATTGTAAATGCACCTTAATTTCTCTTCCTTCTGTCTTGTTTTTCGTGTATAGAATGCAACTGATTTCTGTGCATTGATTTTATATCCTGACACTTTACTGAATTCCTGTATGAGTTCTAGTAGTTTTGGAGTAGTCTTTTGGGTTTTCCAAATAAAGTAGGATAGAGTTGATTTTACTTTATATTCTCTGTGATTATAGAGAATGATGATTGATGGCCTGACCTGAAGTGTAGACTAAACATTGGTAGGAAAGAACTGAAATCCTATTGAGATTATCAGAGTTCACTTTCAAGTAAGTTTAACCTTTTGGGACTCACTGAATTAATTGTCAAAGTAGTAGTACTATGGATTAGAACTGATCTTTAAAAAAATCTTGTAGAATAGGAGAGATTCTGGGTATCTGGAAACTGGTAAATGTTTCCTTGAGTTTTACAAAAGCAAAAAAAAAAAAAAAGGTAGAATTTGCATGATATACTAGTGATAAAGGAGGTATATAGATTCCTACCTGATTAAGTGAGTGTCCCCAAATTTTCATGGTGTAATGGTGATAAAGGAGATACGTGGATTCCCATATGATTAAATTAGTGATCCCAAATGTTGGTCTCTGGTGGACTGGTATAGGATTCAGTCTTCAATTTATCCTGTTCAAAATATGAGCTACAAGCTAAGATAATGAAATTTAATGAGAATATATGTGCTAATGGAAAGAAATCCTCTAAATAATATAAATTACTTATGTACAGGACTGGGGATGGATGTATAAACTACAAAATGCTTTAGAAAAATTAGTGTTTCTTATTCAAACTTAAGTGTGATAGAGCAGAGATTGTTTAAGTAGCAAGAAAAATCATTTTAGAAATCTGAGAGTTACAAATAAACAATTCCAACTTAGAATGGGAAAGGGACTGCAAGAATATCTTGTCTAAGCCTCCGTTGTACAGTTGTCAAAACAGACATCAAGAGAGGTGATGCGCCTTCCCAGCCTCCCAACAAGTGAGCTGCATGATTTAATTTTACATCATCTGTCACTGGCCCCTCTCTCTCTCTCTCTCTCTCACCATCTCTCATGATCTACCTACCCTTCAGGGAAAGGCTGAGGTTTCCTCTGCTAAACATAATGTGTTCTTCAGAGGAAAAATACAGTGAACATCTTAGATTGAAACATGGATTTCTACCTTTGGATTTCCAATTGGATTTAGGATTCTATAAGAGACCTAAATCAAAGACTGGCCCCGTTGGTCTGACAGTTGGTGTTACTTGATCTCACATTTGTGACACTTTTGGCTCTTCCAAAGGAGAAAGACCATTATTCCTGCCTCATGCAGAAAAGGTGTTTTCCTTTCCAGATAGACTCATCATCTGCCCAACTCACTTCTCTTACCTCAGGTCCAATAAGTCTCCCAAGAGTCATTACAATGACTCAAGGCCATCAATGACTCTGGCCTTCCATCTCTTCCTCCAACATGCTAAACCATCTTGGAAAGCCTTTTTTAATACATGCTACTCCCTTTGCCTGGAAGCACTGCAGCCAGATCCTTGTATGACTGACTAGCCAGAAGACTCCGTTTAGCTGTGAGCTCCCCAAAGAAGCCTTGTTCGATCATTCATTTTTTTTTTAAAGATTTTTATTTATTTATTTGACAGAGAGAAATCACAAGTAGGCAGAGAGGCAGGCAGGGCGGGGAAGGCAGACTCTCTGCTGAGCAGAGAGCCTGATGCAGAACTAGATCCCAGAACCCTGAGATCATGACCTGAGCCGAAGCAGAGGCTTAACCCACTGAGCCACCCAGGTGCCCTCATTTTTTTTTTTTTTTTTAAGATTTTTACTTAATTTATATGACAGGGAGAGATGCAGCGAGAGAGAGAAAACACAAGCAGGGGAATTGAGAGATGGAGAAGCAGGTTTCCTGCCAAGCAGGGAAACTGATACAGGCCTCGATCCCAGGACCCTAGGATCATGACCTGAGCTGAAGGCAGAGGCTTAACGACTGAGCCACCCAGTCGCCTCCCATCATTCATTTTCAAGTACCTAGTCATCGGCACCTGGGTGGCTCAGATGTTTGAACATCTGCCTTCAGCTTAGGTCATGATCCCACGGTCCAGGGATCGAATCCCGCATAGGGCTCCCTGCTCAGTGGGAAGCCTGCTTCTCCCTCTGCTTCTGACTCTCCCTCTCTTTCTGTCTCTCATGAATAAATAGATAAAATATAATAATAATAATAATAGTGCCTACTCATTTTCCTGGCTCCGTTCCATCCCATTTTTCTGTTTTTTTTTTTTTTTAAGATTTTATTTATTTATTGGACAGAGAGAGATCACAAGTAGGCAGAGAGGCAAGCAGAGAGAGAGGGAGGGAAGCAGGTTCCCTACTGAGTAGAGAGCCCAATGTGGGGCTCAAGCTCAGGACCCCGAGATCGTGACCTGAGCTGAAGACAGAGGTTTAACTCATTGAGCCACCCAGGCACCCCATCATTTTTCTGTTTTTTTTTTTTTTTCATTGTATTTGTGACCATTTGAAATTGTGTTTTTCCTTTAATATCTTTATGTGTTTATTGTTTGTCCTCCACATTTTCTAAAATGGAAGCTTCTGTAGAATAGTGTCCTTAAACATTCTTGTTGTTAGCTGTTGGATATGCAATGTCTAGAAGAATAACTGACTCATGGAAATATCTCAATAAATACGTGATGAATGAGTGAATGAAGTTCCCATGTGGATTCCCTGTCCCACTTCCTAAATGGGAATCAGAATATTCAGCTTTATTTGGACACCATATTTATGTGTATACAGAGGTATATCAGAATCAGGCAGAATGGGCTGATTCCTCATATTAAACTGATAACTGTTGAACTAGTATGTACCTTTATACTTGAAACAGAAACCACAATTTCAGAGCTTGAGTAACTTCGAGGATGATGGTGATGATGAGGATGGTGGTGGTGATGGTGGTGGTGGAGGATAATTGAAACCCAGAGAAGTGACTGCCACAAAGTGACACAGATATTTCTAGATAAAGTGGAAACACAATCCAGGTTCTTCTGTCTCCCAATACTATGCTTTTCCTATTGAACTATATTCCTTCTATAAACTATGATACTGCACATGAACTAACAATGGGGAGGAAGGGTGTTTGGAAAGGATGATGAATAGTAGGAAAAAGTCAGAAAACACAATTAACAATGGCTGCCACAGAATCAGGAAGTAGGGATACACATTACCTATAGTCTAAATGGGGGGAATAATAGTCAATGGCTCATAATACCATAAACCAGGAAATCCTAAAAGAGCACAGCTATTTTAATTATAAAGGA
Source organism: Lutra lutra (assembly GCF_902655055.1). Classification (NCBI taxonomy): domain Eukaryota; kingdom Metazoa; phylum Chordata; class Mammalia; order Carnivora; family Mustelidae; genus Lutra; species Lutra lutra. Next base: position 94,810,458 of record NC_062285.1, read on the forward strand.
TATGAGGTGGTTTTTTCCCCTCAGAGGAGGGCTATCAGTCTCCTCTAAGCTAAGCTACTCTATATAAGAACCTCTGCGGTGTTTTGTAGTTGCCCCATTATTTAAGTAAATCAAATCAATTTTCTACACTCATGGAAGATCTCCTCTTAGGAGAAATGTACTGCAGGCATAAGGCATAATGATTTTTCACAATTGTCATATAAAGTTCTATCTTTCATATACATACCAAGGTTATAAAGTAGAAGTAAACATGGATATAGGACCAAATTAATTCAACATGATTCGTGTAGAGATGATGACATTAGATAAGAGATACAAGTCCTCTCTATAATGACAAGATGCTCTAAAATTATTATTTCCAAATATCTGGGATTATCCTTAAAAAGGAATACTTTCATAAGTTGGATTTTTGGCTGAGATTCCTTAAGTTCATAAAGGATTCAACATGGAATGTTTCTGAAAAGATTTAGTAAAGATGTAGATGGCATTTCCATTTATGCTATATTTTCATTAGCTCTAGAGTGGTTTAACTGTCTTCAAAATGATGGACTTCAATATATTACTTGTTTACCACTTTATTTTGCACAGAAACTAAGGAGGAAAAACTATATTATTCAATACAAGCTTAGAGATAAAACAGCTGTTTTCTCACTCATCACATGTGAAGGTGTGGGTTAAGCTGGGAATAATGTAGATGTGAAGGGAACTCCTGAGTTCCTTGTACATTACCTGTACTGAAGAAATATCTTGCCATGTTCAAGGACCCATGAACTTTCCTATGTGGAAAGAGATGTGTAAAGTAAACAGCATTAGACTTGGGATTCTATCCCTTATTAACAGTGTGATATGATGTAGTCACTTAACTTTTTAAGAGATTTAATTTTCACATCTATAAATTGATGATAATGATATTTCCCTGGCTCTATCAGAGGGTAGTTATGAGGGTCAAAGGAGATAATGTCCATGAAAGTACCTAAAGTACAAAGAACTATGTAATTGCATTTGTGTGTGATGGGAAGACCTAGCTGGATGTACTACTAGGGGCGAGGTTGGGAGTTCAGAAGTACGGAAGTAAGAGAACTGACAGGAAGCCCTAGTTGTTTATTCAGTTATGCTCTCTCACCTCCAAGTGTCTGTGGATGTGTGTGCGTGCACATGTGTGTGTATACATCTTTATCTTATCCTCAAAAGGGCCAGAAGTAAGGCATCCTAGTAACAATCACCACACCTGGGACCCAAATTTTGGCTTCTATTACCATTTTTCCACTGAAAGCAGCCAAAGTACCTTGGAGAAAGACTGATTTCAGGGCTGGGGCAGGGAAAATAACCTATGGGCCTAGTACATCTTGCGTGAGAAGTTAAGGGAGTGCTCAAAAATTATGGAGCGTGGAAAAAGACACAAAAGCAGTTTAAAGGACTTCCACTGGCCTAATCTGGGGAAACAGAGCATCAAAATAATTAAGGATAATGATGAATTATTCATCACTGAAAACTCATGAGTTCATACAGCTAATAGGTAAATAGAAAAATGGAGAAGGAAGGAAAATGGTATAAAGCCCTTTATTGAGAAAATCAATAAAATATAAATTGTGGCTAAATAAAAATCTTGTATTCATGTTAAATTTCTAGAATTTGATAACTGCACTGTGGTTTATATAAGAATCTATTCTGTTAGAAAAAACACACGGGAGTAGGGAGAGATATAAGGACATGCTGTGTACAGTCTACTCTCTAATAGTCCAGAAACATATATAAGAGTCCGGAGTCTTATATTAGATAACTATGGGACATGGATTTGCTTCCTGGGTTTAGCACTTATTATCTGTTTTAATTTTTTCCCTATCACTGTCTTCTTTTATATCCTAAGTACAAAAGGGCAGGTGAGTTTGTTCTAACCATAAAAGGTTTAGAGAGGCTATATAGACAAAATATTATCTTTAAGTAAACCTTTTAAAGTATAACATTCACACAGAAAAAAAGGACACACATAATGTGTAACTCAGTGAATTACTACAAAATGAACACATTCATGTATCACAGTGTCTGTATCAAGGAATAGAATATTGCTGGCTCCAGGAAGCACATCTCATGTTCCTTCTAATTTCTACCCCCACCAGAAAAATCACTACACTGATTTCTAGTAGTGTAGTTTAGTGTTGTCTGTTCTTGAAATTTATATAAACCATCAGCTTTTTTTTCCTCTCCACATTACGTTTGCAATTTCCATGTTGTGAGTATTTGTCGTTCATTTATTTTCATTGTTATAGAGTGTTCTATTTAAGAACAAGCCACAATTCATTTTTCTGACCATGGATATCTGGATTGTTTCCAGTTTGAGACTGATATAAATAATGTGACTAAAGACATTATTGTACATGTCTTTTGGTAAACATGCATGCATTTATTTAAGTTTTATATCTAGGAATGAAATTGCTGAGTCATAGGATACATACATATTCAGTTTTAAGAGAAGCTGCCAAACAGTTTTCTAAAGTAGCTGAACCAATTTACACTCTTCTCTAATAGGATATGAAAATTCCAATTGCTCCAAATCCTTATTAATACTTGGTATCTTCTATATTATGCTTTTGCCATTTTGGTGGGTGTATTACTTTTCCATAACTGCGTAACAAATTGTCACAAACTTAGTTCCTTAAAACAATCCAAATTTATTATATCACAGTTTCTGTGCATTCAGAGTACAATTTAACTGAGTGCTCAGAGTTTCACAAGGTTGCAACCGAGACATCAGCCAAGCTGCATTCTCATCTGGAGGCTTGACTAGACCAGAATTTGCTTCCAAGCTTATTCAAGTTACTGGAAGAATTCCTTTCCTTCCTGCAATATGACTGAGAGCCCTAGTTTTTTTGTTGGCTGAGGTCTGGAGGCTGCTTTCAAGCCCTAGAAGTTGTTCACAATAACTAGATGCCCCCCTTGGTTCCCTGCTACATAGGCTTCTCTAACTCAGCTACTTACTTTATTAAGTTCCCAACATGACTTCCAGTATTCTAACACAGGCATGTTTTGAAGATATTGCAGGTTCAGTTCCAGACCACTGCAATAAAGGGAATATTGCAATAAAGGGAGTCAAAGGAGTTTTTGGTTTCCCAGTGCATTTAAAACTTATGTTTTTACTATAGTATAGGTGATTAAGTATGCAATAGCATTAGGTCTAAAAAATGTACACATCTTAATTAGGAAATACTTTGTTACTAAAAAATGTTAACGATTATCTGAGCTTTCAGCAAGATATAATCTTTCTGGTGGTGGAAGTTCTTCTCTTCATGTTGGTGGCTGCTGATCGATCAGGATGTTGAAGGTTGGGGTAGCTATGGCAATTTCTTAGAATAAGACAATGAAGCTTGCTGCATTGACTGACTCTTTCACAATTTCTCTGTAACCTGTCATGCTGTTTGATAGCATTTTATCCACTGTAGAACATCTTTGAAAATTGGAGTGAGTCTTCTCAAAACCTGCCCCTGCTTTATCAACTAAGCTTATGTAATATCTTAAATTGTTTGTTGTCATTTTGACAAACTTCACAGCATTTCACCAGATGTAGATTGCATCTCAGGGAACCACTTTCTTTGCTCATCCATGAGAAGCAATTCCTCATCTATTCAAGTTTTGTCATGAGATTGTAGCAATTCAGTCACATCTTTAAGCCCCACTTCTAATTCCAGTTCTCCCATCTCTGCCAAATCTGCAGTTATTTTTCCTCCGCTGAGGTCTTAAACCCCTCAAAGTCATCCAACTTTTTCAAAGCTCCTATTCATGTGGATATTTTGACCTCCTCCCATGAATCAGAAATGTTCTTGCTGGCATCTAGACTGGTGAGTCCTTTCCAGAAGGTTTTCAGTTTCCCCAGATCCATCAGAGGAATCACTCTCTATGGCAGTGATAGCCTTATTAAATGTATTTCTTCAATAACAAGACTTGGAAGTTGAACTACTCCTTGGCTATAGGATGTTGTGTTAGCAGCATGAAAACAGGAGTCATCTTTTCCCCTCTCCATCAAAGCTCTTGGGTGGCCACATATATTGTCCATGAACAGTAATCTTTTGAAAGCCATCTTTTTTTCTGAGCAGTAGTTCTCAACAGTAGGCTTTAAATATTCAGCAAATCATGCTATAAACATATGTGCTGTCTTTGAGGCTTTGTTCCATTTACAGACCATAGAAAGAATATATTTAACATAATTCTTAAGAGCCCTAGGATGTTCAGAATGGTAAATGAACATTGGCTTCAACTTAGAGTCATTAGTTGCATTGACCCCTAAAAGAGACTCAGCCTGTCGTTTGAAGCTTTGAAGCCAGGCACTGACTTCACCTCTCTAGCTATGAAAGTCCTAGATGGCATCTCCTTCCAATAGAAGCCTGTTTCATCTACATTGAAAATCTGTTGTTTAGTGTAGCCACCTTCGTTGATTATCCTAGCTAGAGCTTCTGGATAACTCCCGAAGCTTCTACAGCAGCCCTTGCTGCTTCACCTTGCCTTTTCATGTTATACACATGGCTTCTTTCCTTAAACCTCATGAACAACCTCTGCTAGCTTCAAACTTTTCTTCTGCAGCTTCCTTGTCTCTCTCAACCTTCGTTGGATTGAAGAGAGTTAGAGTCTTGTTCTGGATTAGGTTTTGGCTTAAGGGAGTGTTGTGCCTGGCTTGATCTTCTATTCAGACTGCTCAAACTTTCTCCAGATCATCAATAAGGCTGTTTTACTATCTTATCACTCATGTGTTCATTGGAGTAGCACTTTTAATTTCCTTGAGGAACTTGTCCTTTGCATTCACAATTTGGCTAATTCTTCAGCAGAACTACTGCTCTTCTACCAAAGAGAAAAATCCCCCCAAATATAGCAATATACCCATAGGAGAGTGATTGCATCTAACACAGAATGTTACAGAGATAATTCTACCGGGAGCTGTCTCTGAGTCATCTTCAGAAGACTAAAGAGAAATACATTCAGATTTGAATTCCCTTGCAAGGAAGTAGAAAATGTATGCCAAAATATTCAGAACTCTGAAAGCAACACCTGAAAATTATTTATAATGAATAAAATTCAACTATCATGAGCACTGAATTAGAATTTCTGCTGAACAGAGAAATTTTTATTCTTTAAATCTAATTTTATAAGTAAAAGGCAATGGTTTATCCATGCAACAAGTTGGAGGAGTGGCAGGAGTGATACAAATTCTAGCTTTCAACCTATCTCAGTGTTGCCAAAGTGTGACACAAAGATACAAACTGAGCAAATGCTGTTGGAAAAATAGTGCTGACCTGCTTGACACAGGGTTGCCATAAATCTTCAATTTGTGGGAAAAAAAATGCAATATCTGCAAAGCACAACAAAATGAAATAATAAAATGAGGCATGTCTACAAAGGGTCTTATAAAACATGGTGTAATAACAGGGATGATATCCACCATCTTTGCCATATTCTATCAGTTAGAAGCATATCATGAGTCCTCTTTGCAGTCAAGGGGAAAGAGTTTTACAATGATGTACATGGCGGGAGGTCAGAATCATTGGGGGTCATCTTAGAGTCCATCAGCCACAGTGAGTATATTGTGGTATTACACTATAATTTCATTTTTTAAAAATATTTATTTATAACAGATAGAGAGAGAGAGAGAGAAGCAGAGCCTGATGCCAGACTCCATCCCAGGATCCCGGGATCATGACCTGAGCCAAAGGCAGACGCTTATCCGACTGAGCCACACAGGCACCCTATAATTTCATTTTCATTCATTCTTTTATTTTTTTTAAAGATTTTATTTATTTATTTGACAGAGATCACAAGTAGGCAGAGAGGCAGGCAGAGAGAGAGGTGGAAGCAGGCTCCCTGCTGAGCAGAAACCCCTCCCCCCCAATGTGGGGCTCGATCTCAGGACCCTGGGATCATGACCTGAGCTGAAGGCAGAGGCTTTAACACACTGAACCACCCAGGCTCCCCGTCACTGGAAGACCATTTTCTCTCTAAAATTAACAGAATAAGAAAACTATTTCCTTAAGAAGTTTATTCTAAAATATCCAAATAATTTTTCTTGTCCATCTTATGAATTAAATTCTCCATCTGACTCTACAGTCTAGAAATGGGTTCAAAGCATAGACTTCAGCTTTCCTGTCTTAGGTAAAGCCTAGCTTTAATATAGGTTTGGCATTCTGCTGGCTCTGATATCCATACCATTTCTATTGGACACAAAGGACAGAAACCTGAGTCATAGCCTGAGACACACCAGAGATTTTGGATACATTACTGAAATATAAGGAATTCTTATTCAGTTGTCTGGAAATAGGACTTGGCCTCTTCTTTCTTGCTTGCTTCCTCTAAACAGCATGAAACATCACTCTGCACTATTAAGCAGTGGCAATTTCACTCTAGGGGAGGCATTTCAGGAGTGAATGCTGTGATCTCTGAGATTTGCTTATCCCTTCTTTTAACTTTATAAAGTGGTTGGAACTTTCCCCAGGAGGAAGATACTGATTATCAAATGTCATTATGGTTAATATGCTTGTCGAATCACATATAACGGAATCATCAACACTGACCGCAAAGAAAAAAAAAAGAGATCATTACACCTTCAAGATTAAGAATTTATAAATCACCCAGCTAATGAGAACTGCATTTTTAAATGTTTTATTCACTGTAGAGAACACTGTCACAGATGAATTTTTGAATGAAATTATACCAAAGAGATTTGAGAAAATAATTGAGTGAGTTTAAAGACTCAATACTTTCCTCAATCCAGAAAGAACAGAAGCTCCTCTATCTTAATGATTTTTTTTTATTCCAATGATCTTTTAATCTTTTGGAAACTTACTAACTGAAATGTATAGAATGGAAATGTACAGAAGGAACTTGTTGGGAAAAATCCCCCCAAATATAGCAATATACCCATAGGAGAGTGATTGCATCTAACACAGAATGTTACAGAGATAATTCTACCGGGAGCTGTCTCTGAGTCATCTTCAGAAGACTAAAGAGAAATACATTCAGATTTGAATTCCCTTGCAAGGAAGTAGAAAATGTATGCCAAAATATTCAGAACTCTGAAAGCAACACCTGAAAATTATTTATAATGAATAAAATTCAACTATCATGAGCACTGAATTAGAATTTCTGCTGAACAGAGAAATTTTTATTCTTTAAATCTAATTTTATAAGTAAAAGGCAATGGTTTATCCATGCAACAAGTTGGAGGAGTGGCAGGAGTGATACAAATTCTAGTCTATTTATTATAAAACTCATGTAGCCATTCAATTCTGGATTGTGTACTTTTAGCATTTTACTTTTCTAAAAAACTTTTTTGAAGAAAGGTCCTTGGAAATAATTTTTTAAATGCATTTATTCTGTTCTGTTAGGATATGCAAAAGCTAAAATTTCCCCTTGAAATAAAACTCTCAAGCAAGACTACAGTGGTAAAACAAACAATTTTGACTTGACTGGAAAAAAAAAATTACATGTATAGGGAATAAGGTAATACTAAATAACCAAATATAAACATCTCTTTTAAAATAATGATGATTTTTATTAACCCTGGCATAATATACTAGGCATTCTGCTCTGATATGGTGTCAGAAAACAGAGCCTGGGAATTTGAAATCTCTTGTTTTCTCATTGACGGCAAACTAATGTCGTAGATGACCCAATATGCCAGGATTATATATATTCTCACCTGTTTAAAAAATATGTATATAATAAATATATTTCTAAAGTATATATATATATATAATATATATACTCCTCTAATCTTATCAATAATTTTGCAAGATAAATATTGTCACCATTTGCCAGAGGAAGAAACCAAGACTTGTAAAGTTCCAGAGTCACATAACCAGTAAATGATAGAGCTAGAATTCAAACCCAGCTGTGAATGATTCTAAAGGACGTTGCATTCTCCTGCTCAGAAAAGTCTTTATTTTATTGGCGTGCATCAGGTGAGGCCCCTGTAGAGGTAATCCTCCCCCAGAAACCTGTCGATCATCACCCTATTACCAAAAGCCCTTGAGATTGGCTTAAACTAATGAGTTTAAATTCCAACATTGTTACTGAAGTGTACTCAGGGTGAGGTCAAGTTTGCAAGGTCCCCGAGGCTGGGCTATGGCAGAAGATATGTGCCAACCTGGCTTTGAGAAGACTCTCTGCATTCTGCTCCAATTTCTCTTACCCCTCTTTAAACATGGTGTGAGATAATGGAAAATATATATTTTTGTCTTTGCCCCAGTTTGCTGGCACAGTGCTCCTGAAACCCTTGTAATTTCCTGGATGATAGGATTGTCTTTTGTTTTAAAGAGGCTCCTGAACATCTCCTGGATGATTCTGGTCATCACCAGAATGACCAAGACATGATTAGCAGCTTGGAATTTTTTAACCACCCCCCTCCTCCAACTTCAGCCACATTCTCTAGAGAAAGGAAAAAGCCGGAAAATTGAGTTAATGACTGATCATGCCTCCATAAAGCCCTCCATAAAATGATCATGCCTCCATGAAGCCTCCATAATATCCCAAAAGTCTAGGATTTGAGAGCTTCCAGGTGGGTAAATACATGGTGCATACTGGAATTGTGATGTACCCCAACTCCATGGGGACAGAAGCTCTTGGGCTCAGGACCCTCCCAGACCTCATTTCTTTATCTGGCTATTTATCTGTATCCTTCAATAAGCTGGTAAAAGTGTTTCCCTGAGTTCTATGAGCGACTCTAGCAAATTAATCAAACCTGAGGAGGGGGGGGGGCATTGGAAAACCCAATTTATAGTCCGGTAGTCAGAAGCACAAGTGATCACCTGGGCTTTCAACTGGCATTTGAAGTGGGGATTGGAAGACCGTCTTGTGAGTCTGAGCCTGTAGCTTTGACACAATCCAAGTAGATTGTGTCAGAATTGAGTTGAATTGTAGGACAACCAGCAGCTTGTGCTGTGGGGGGGAAAAAAACCCAAATGTTTGGTGACCAGAATGCCAGAAGTGAGGTGTTCTGTGTGAATTGTAAAGGGGACACACAGGATAAAGAAACACAGTAGGGAAGAACTTGGCTTCTCCTACAAAGAAGGTGGAAAACTGTAGGTTTTCCTTTATACCAGGTTCTTCATCAGTCATGAGAAGAATGTCCTCACTTGGTCCAGCCTCTCTCAACACTTTCCTCTTTTCCTTCCACTTCTTCTAGAACTAATATGTGAAATTCAGGTAAGAGAGATTCCAAGATTCTTAAGTATTTTTTTATCTTTGGATTTTAGCAGTTTATGATGTGTCAAGAGGTAGTTTTCTTTGTATTTGTGTTGCTTTGGATTTGCTGAAATTCTTGAGTCTGCAGATTAATATTTTTAACAGTTTTAAAAAATGCACAAATATTTCTCCAAATATTGCTACTGCCACCTTCTCTTTGTTAGATCTTCTGGCCTACTCCTGCCTATCTCTTTTACTCTCTTTGTTATCTTTTTTTAAAAATTGCTCTTTGTACTTAATTTTGCACATGTTCAATCGACTGGTCTTTTTGAGTTTGCAAATCTCATCTTTTGCTGTATACGATATGCTTATTAAAAAAAACTTTATGGAGCTGTAATTCACATGCGACAAAACTCACCCATTCAAAGGGGATTAGCTAGGGAGAGAATGTCATTTGAGAAGAGTGTCCAGGATCAAGCCATATTCATGGGCATAATTGGAGGCCTAGATCAGCAAGTGAGTCATGCCCAGTGACCCATCCCTGTTCTCATGTACAGAGTTGACATGGTTTTTGTGCCTTTCCTAGTACCTTTACCTTTCTGGTCCACCAAATTTCTCCTTTCCAGACAATGCCTGCTTTACACTCTAAATTGATCCCTACACCTGCCTTTCGCTTCAACAAAAGGTACTTTCCCAGATCCTTTTCCACCAAAAGGTGCTAGTTATCTTAAATAACTAGCAAAGCTGATAACTGCTTGACATTCACGTATAATGTGTTACTCTGCTCTGGAGTGTTGAGAACTCAACAGAAGATCCCTAGAGATGAAATAACATAACGTACATTTTCTCAACGAGAGATTCTTGGACCATTTTCACTAGGAGTGAGTGTAAAAATGCAGATGCCTGGCTCTCATTCTTACCCTACTGAATTAGACCCTTTACTTTTATAAGCTCTCCAGCTGTTTCTTATGGACCCTAGAAACTGAAAATGAATGGCTTCACCCATTAGTATGAATCTCAAATATCATGATGGACTTCAAGTCCAGAGCAGAGTGGCACAATGTTACTGACCAGTGTTTCCAAGTGTCTCAGCTGTGCCTTTTCAGCGACACTAAGGTACCCTGACCACTTTCAGCTTTAAGCAAAACCAACCTAGTTTTAAGTAGGAGAATATTTGTATAGAATGTACACAAAATCCAACTTGGTGCGGACTCCTGAGTGACCGATAGTATGGAAGCAAATGAAGATAGCCATGTTTATTTGAGGAGTAGAAGGAATCTGCAACACCAGACTTCTATTCTGGGCTAAAACAGATATGGAAAGAAGCTTGGAAGTGATTAATTTAAAATGACACAATCCATTCCAAGCCTGAGTCAAGAGCACTGATGCAGCAGGCTAAAGGACATCATGCTCCCGATGAGTGGAGCGGGAGCAAGGCTGTTGGTAGCTTTGGGCCTCCAAAGATTTTTCTGTGCTGCTCCTTCATGCTGCTCTTCACCAGCAGCCTGGAATTCCCTTAGGAGAAATGAAAATGAATCTTAGCATGACATAAGCACTATCTCCTGATTTGCTGACCTCTAGTTAGATGTATCTAAAACCTGTGTGAGGTGTGCTTGCCTGTTGGAAGGGCTTTTAAAAAGATAAGGCCTGAAAAAACTACTCTCATCAGCTCATACAATCAGCCTTCCCTATTACTCTGCCTCTTTGCTTCCTGTGTCTTAAAGATGCAATTTCTAAACAGACAATTCTGTTGCGCTCGTTGATAAGCTAGTAGCTGAGAAATAATGGAAAGTTATTATTGCTATAACCTTTTTCAAAATTTATTTTTAAAAATCGTGGTCATTATAGTATAAACACTGAAACATTAAAAAAATTGAGAATGCTTTCAACCTCTTAGGAAAAAATAGGATAATATATCTATGACCTTAGGATAGGAAAGGATTTCAAAGAGGCACAAAAAGCCTAACTGATAGCCTAATAAATTGGATCACATCAAAATTTAAAACTTCAGCATGATAAAAGACACAATAAACAAAGTTAAAGGCAAGTGACAGACTGGAGATGATGTTTGCAATACATAAAGCAAAAGTTTAGTATCTAGGATATATAAAAACAGCCTATAATTCGATAAGAAAAAGAAAGAGAATCCAGTAGAAAATGCACAAAAACTACTCACAGGCAATTCACAGAAGATGAAATTCAAATGACCAATAAACATGAGGAAAAGAAAAAAACAGCTTAGATCCACTGGCATTGAAGAAAATGAGATAAAATCCATAATATATGATTTTTCATCTATCAAATTAGAAAAAATAAAAACATCTGAATAGATCACACGTGATTTTGTAATTATAAACTATAGAAATGAGCACAGTTAGTGTAAGCAGAAAAAATGTATTAAAGTAGCTGACAGTTACTGATTGCTCACTATATGCAAACACAATTCTAAATGACTTATATGTATTTACTCATGAAATCCTCACAACAACTCTTTAAGGTAGGTACAATTATTTCACACCTGTTATGGAACAGGAAGCAGGGACTCTGAGAGGTTCATTTACCTCACTTTCCACAGATCATCTAAAAAGAATGGCTTTTACATAGGGAGTCTGTTTCCAAGGCCTACCCTGTTGGAGATGCATTCAATTACCTATTTAAAAACTCAGAGTCTGGGGCGCCTGGGTGGCTCAGAGGGTTAAAGCCTCTGCCTTGGGCTCAGGTCATGATCCCAGGGTCCTGGGATCGAGCCCCGTATCGGGCTCTCTGGTCAGCAGAGAGCCTGCTTCCTCCTCTCTCTCTGCCTGCCTCTCTGCCTACTTGTGATCTCTTTCTGTCCAATAAATAAATAAAATCTTAAAAAAAAAAATGGTTAAAAACGAAAACAAAAAAACAAACAAAAAAAAACCTCAGAGTCTGAGGGAGAACCAGGAGTCATGACCCAGATCACATTGCTCTGGGCCACTGAAACTCCACAACTGTTTAGAAATCCTAAATACTGACCACCGTTTGTGTTACCAATACCAGTAAAGAATGTTGCTTCTAGAACCTCTGTTTCTGAGGCGTCTGAAAAACGGGTGTAGCTGCTTCCAATAAGAGTGACATTAAAGGGGCGCCTGGGTGGCTCAGTGGGTTAGGCCGCTGCCTTCGGCTCAGGTCATGATCTCAGGGTCCTGGGATTGAGTCCCGCATCGGGCTCTCTGCTCAGCGGGGAGCCTGCTTCCCTCTCTCTCTTTCTCTCTGCCTGCCTCTCTGTCTACTTGTGGTCTCTCTCTGTCAGATAAACAAATAAAATCTTAAAAAAAAAAAAAAAGAGTGACATTAAAAGGAAACAGATCCAAAATGGAGTCATTTAATGCTAAACCCTAGCAAGACTGATAACTAACCTGACTATAGTTTCCACTTTACCCGGAAGTGGGTTTTCAAACCAATCAGTCTGGAATTTGCTGGTCAGCATTATGAGGTAATCTACATGATAAGGCCTCCAGCCCTTCCTTCTAAGGGAAAGAGATCGTGCCTGAAACCATTTTTTTCTTTTTGTTTGCTAATAATTTCCTTACCCCACCCCCCCCACCATTTTTGCCTGTAAGAGCCTCCCAGTTTGCACAGCTCAGAACACCCTAATTCATGAATCATGAATAAAGCCAACTGGATCTTTAAATTTACTCAGTAGAGTAAATTTATTTACTTTCTTCTTTAACAGTGGATTTCAAGGAGCATCTATTTCTTGTTAAGTCCCTGGCTTTCCATTCCATTCCTAATCTGGTGTGGGTGAGTCTGAATGGCAAAGTCTTGGAAGGATGGAAAAGAGAGTATTGATGTCTATTGTGGGAGGTGGAGACTCGTGATTGGAGAGTCTCCAAATATAGAAGCATGTTCAGGGTGCTGGGTAGCCAAAAATTATGATACATGTTCACTACATTGACAATACCATCTGCCGGAGGGTATGCAGAGAAACAAGAATTCTGGGGTGGAGCTGTAATTTGTACAATTGGTATGGAGATCATTTTGGTAATTGCACCCACCTAACAGTATATTTTTTGGAGAGACTTCAGCACATGTGCACAAGAAGGCATATAAAAGATGTCACATGCAGCAGTGCCTAAAATAGCAACATATTAGAAATGTCCTAAGTTCTCATTAGTGAATAAGTGAATTGTGTGAGGAAATGAAATGCTACACAGCATTAAAAGTGAATGACCTATGGGTGCCTGGGTGGCTCAGTGGGTTAAGCCTCTGCCTTCAGCTTGGGTCATGGTCCCGGGGTCCTGGATCGAGCCCCGCATCGGGCTCTCTGCTCCGCAGGGGCCTGCTCCCCACCCCCCCGCCTGCCTCTCTGACTACTTGTGATCTCTGTCTGTCAAATAAATCTAAAAAAATAAAAATAAGATTATATAAATGTACTATAAATGTAGTGCGTATAAAAACATGGACGAAAGGATACACATCACATTCTTGATCAGTGAGGTAGAAATTGACTCTGGAAAGGAAAAGTGGAGATTTGGAACTTAGGGAGGGGAAGGGAGAGACAAAGGGAATTTTAACTTCATTTGAAATACTTTATTTCCTTTTTTTTTTTTTAAGATTTCATTTATTTATTTGACAGACAGAGATCACAAGTAGGCAGAGAGGCAGGCAGAGAGAGAGAGAGGAGGAAGCAGGCTCCCTGCTGAGCAGAGAGCCTCATGTGGGGCTCGATCCCAGGACCCCAAGATCATGACCTGAGCTGAAGGCAGAGGCTTAACCCACTGAGCCACCCAGACACACCTGAAACAAAAAATGTTTAAATGTTAATAGCATCTGTTAATTTTTCAGTGATGAATACATAGAGGTTGTTTTTTTTCCCCTCTATTTCTTAAAAGATTTTATTCATTCTGGAGACCTAGAGCAAGTAGGTGGGCTGCTGGGAGGAACCAGAGGGAGAGGGACAAGCAGACTCCACTCTGAGCACAGAGCCCAGTGTGAGGCTCCATCCAAGGACCCTGAGATCATGACCAAGAGTTGAACACTTGACCGACTGAGCCACACAGGTGCCCCATGTTTTCTCTATATTTTAATAACTTCCCCCCAAAATAGGAAAATCATGGTTATTCAACTATATTATTTGAGTTTTGGGGTCCTACAAATCTAATCCATTTTTACAGAAATTTTTTATTCTCTTTCATAGGCTTCTCTTTTGGACAAATAAAGGACACAACTTTATTAGTAATGCTGAAGCTATATAATTCATTTGATTAACATTTCACTTTGATAACTACAGAGATTTGTACATTTTCCAGGTTATTTAATATTAAAGGCTCAGATATAATCTTTCTCAGGGGTATAAACTATATTTAACTCCTTTCTTTTTGTATAATCTGCCAAAAGTGATTTGTCTGCTGCCTTCTAGCTAATGAAGATAGAATCCATTTGGTAACAGAAACTAAAGCCATTTTTTTTTAATATGGAAAAAATACTTTCTGGAATTAGTTTTATTTCAATTGCAACAGCATCTAAATCAAACATTGTATCATTGAAGAGTCTATTTTAAACAGCAGAAAGTAAATAATATTTTTTCCTAAAATATATATTCAGAACGTCCTTGAAGCTACAGCGTTAAAGACAGATCTTGAGCTGTTTATCTCCTCCGTAGCTATTCTATTTTATTGACTAACTACTTTGAAGAAAGTGAGATTTTCGTATAATCAACAGTCTCTAAATATAGAGAAATTTAGTCAATTGCTACTAGCTTTGGAACAGACAATATGTTATACATGCAATCACTTTAAGTTCTTTCAGGAAACTCACAAATATCTGCTAGATCCAGCTTGAAGATTAACCTATTGATGACTTACAGGACCACAGAGATAGAGGAGAAAATCTAATCTTCCCAAGAGAGGGTCAGACTACCAAACTAATATCACCTTGATAACAGGAAGAGATTACAGTTTTCATGGCTTGAACTTTCTGAGAAGAAAACACAAAGTGGCCTTATTTAGGACCTACCCAGATTTGCTAACAGACATTTGTACAGAAGATTTAAAACATAACTTCAAATGATATGAAAAGATTACATCAAAAGATGGAGAACAAGTGTTCTCCATTTCTGCTGTTGTCAGTTCTAGATTTAATTGTTTTAACTGATAATAGTAAGAATTTAAGTTGAACACTAAAAAAAATATTGGGAGGAATGATAATGAAAAGCTGGGAACACAGATAAAGAGCTATTGGTTATACTAACTCTCTTCTGGAAGGTTTATAAAAACAAGATTGATAGTTATTATTCTGAGATGTCATGAGCCACAGAAAGGATAATTTAAAATGATCTTTGGCATAAAAAATGCATTGGAGGGGCACCTGGGTGGCTCAGTGGGTTGAGCCTCTGCCTTCAGCTCAGGTCATGATCTAGGGGTCCTGGGATTGAGCCCCACATCAGGTTCACTGCTCGGCATGGAGCCTGCTTCCCCATCTCTCTCTGCCTGCCTCTCTGCCTACTTGTGATCTCTCTCTCTCTCTCTCTCTCTGTGTGTCAAATAAATAAATAAAATCTTTTAAAAAATGCACTGAATTGGTAAACAGTGATTATCATTCCGCTTATGATAACGGTGATATCCTCCAATGATTACCTCTGGAGGATAAGAGGAGGTTGAAGGGAAGGTTATACAGGAGGCTTCTTCTATTCAATAATATTCTGTTTAAACCTGATGATAGTACATAGGTGCTATTTATAATATTCTTTACGCATTTTTGTCTCAAATGTTTCATAATCACGTTTAAAAGAAAGCTGGGTTTCAAGGTCCCAGAGAATCATGTGCTCTTCTAGATGCCATACTTGAAGAGAGATTTAGACAAACCAGAGAGTAGTTAGAAGGTAATGACCAAATAGTGATGAGAGCAGAGACATGATATAAGGAAAAGTTGAATGGACTGGGAAGGTTTAGCCCAATTGAGAAGACTTAGAGGTGGGAAGAGTAGGACTTGGCCCAACAAGGAACCTGACAGATGATAAAAAATATTTGAGTAACAGCACTATGCAAAAAGGAATAGACGTGTTCTGTACAACAACAAGGAGTTAAAAACAACAACAGCGGCAGCAGCAACAACCACAATAATATCATAGAACAGATTTAGTAGAATCCCAGTATACATTAGAGTTATCTACAAATGGAGTGGCCCACATCTCCACATTGGTCATGTAAAACATGTCTTGGAGGACAACGTAAGATGATTGTCATCATATTAAATGCAAGCAAAGTTGAATGACTCCAGAGTTTTCCAATATAATTAGGTTTTTTAAATGGTAAGTTATGTAAGTTTCTCATCTGATCAGTACCTTTCCTGGTGGAGAAATTATTCAGAGTTGGCCAGGCTAGTCATTTCTACAGTATTGAGGGTCTAGAAATATGAATTACCCACCAGCAAGGTGCTAGGTGCCTGAGGACAAATGCAAGATCTGAGGGAATATGCTGGTCTAGCCAAATCAGATTATTCAGAGGAGTTGATATAGAATCAAACAGAAGCTGGGGAATAAAATTAGTTGAGTTGTTGATCCAAGTAGACGACATAAGACTAAGTCTAAAAAGTTCCATTCGTATTAGTCAATGAGCTCTTCTTGCTCATCTAATACTCAGCTGACTCAAACTCATTTAAAGGGTTCATGGTAGGAAGAAGTAACCATTCTGGAGAGAGAAGCTGAACTAATTCACTAAATCACTAAAAAGTGGAATGACTTTATAAAAGCAACCAATGTAGTATGGTATTTATGAGTCTTAACCTCAGCTTGAATCAAAGTCCCCCAATTATCAGCTGTTTGACTTTGGCAACATTGCTTTACTCATCTGGGCATTAACTGCCCTATTTGTAAAATAAAGATAGGTTATTTGAGAACATGTATATAATCCATCTGCCTAGTGCCTGGTACATAGTAAGGTCTCAATAAATGGATTCAAAACTAAGGTAGGGCAAGAAGGCATAATCAGCTTTATTTGTTATTCTCAATGCCAGGTAAATACTAGGTGTTTAACCAATATTTGTACAGTAAATTAGCAAGAGGCATCTGGGTGGCTCAGTTGGTTAAGCATTGACTTTGGCTCAGATCATGATCTGCGGGTCCTGGAATCAAGCCCCACATCAGGCTCCCTGCTCAGTGAGGAGTCTGCTTCTCCCTGTCTTTCTGCTCCTCCCCCACAACTCGTATATGCTCTCTCTCTCTCACCCTCTCTCAAATAAATAAAATCTTAATGAAAATAACACTGAGAAGGCAGAGAGCTACAGATACACCCAGATATCTGAGCACCAAGAGATAGAAAATAAACAAAATGGCAATAGTGTTCTGTAAAGCCAGGGGTATCAGGTAGGGGAGGTAATGCAGGCAAAAAAAGGTAACATTTTTATAGAAGGGTATCCCATCTTTAGGATAGAGTGTGGCTAGGGAAAAAGCCTAAAGTTGAAAATGAAGAATGATGATGTTGCAGGAGTATTTGTGTTTGTGAGCAAGTCCAATGGTCCCATGACTCTTGGCAGATATGGCAGGGAGAGAAATGCTGGAGGGTTTCAGATCAAGTGAGAGGTCACCAAACATCCTGGTGGACTGCATCATAAATTTTAAGTTGTTTTGCTGTACTAGATATATTTGGTCTGGATGTAGGGGTTTACCAATACTCCATGGCCTAAGGACCATTCCAGTGTAGAACTGGATCTTTGCCTCCTTAGTCACATTATCTTCACTGATTGCCCTGGGGTCAGAGGACTGACTGGCGTTGGGTCTTTCTTCTGTCCCCTGATACTCTGGCTTTCATAGTGAAGTCAGGCAGGCCTATGTGTATAGCATGTAATTCAGATATCAGCATAAAGTGGTCCATTTGAATTGGCATGAACTGGGTTTACAGGTGTGCCTCAGTTATTCATGTTTGTCTAGGAGCATCATTCAGGGTTCCTTAGAAGAAGGTGTGCACATTTCAAAGGTGGCCATGACCCCTAACACCACTTGTTCTCACCCATAGTAATTGGCTTAGGCTGGGGTAAACTTCTAGAAGAATCATATAGCAGAGGCCAGCAGAGCTTGGATCTGCTTCTGAAATGATATGCTTTCCTCCAAATAATGTTTGGTGTATGATGAAGGTAAAGAGTGAAAAACAAGAGTAGGTAAGGTTTAAAGCTGAGATGAATAAGATTTTAAATGACCCTGAGACCATGACCACCTCTAGGTACCAAGAAAACCCTTTCCCCATGTAAAGAATTCCCAAGTATATTCAGGTTAGAGTGGTGGTTCTCAAATTTGACCATCTACCTGGATCATCTGTAGGACTTTTTAAACACAGATTGGTAGCCCCTGCCCACCAGTTTTTGATTAAATAGGTCTGAGGTAGGGCCTGAGAATGTGAATTTCTAACGGGTTCCTAAATGATGATGTTAGTGTGGGAATACACTTTGACAACCATTGGATTCAAGAAATGAGAGCTAAATGACCAGGAAACCCTAGAAATCATGGATAACCAGAAAAAAAAAAAACTTGAAATAACCTGTAGTTCTTGATTTTGTTGGGGACCCACATATTAAATTAGTATTCATTTTCTCTGGCATCATTGGATGCCAAATATGACCTAGCCACAACACTAGACCAAGACTCCTTTGAAAGTCATATTCATGACTTTAGACCAAATATGACCTAATATGACAGCCCCAACACTAAACCAAGGGTTCTTTGAAAGTCATATTCATAAAGAAACCTTCTCATCCAGAAACTCATGGAGTATCCCCTTTATGACTCCTTGGAATGCAGGGCTGTCATAACAGCTCAACAGTATCACCAAATACATGAACTGGTTTAGATGTTCCTGTAAAACTCTCATCACTTATTCTTCCTGTTTTGTCCAAACCTGTAGATTCCATAAATTCTTACTTTGTCAAGCCCAAGTTTTCACAGAGCTGGTCTATAGTAGGGATTAGTAAGAGTAATTAACTACCTCAAATGGTATTGTTAGGCATTAGTAATCCTAACAAAAGCCCAGTGCTTATAGAAGTTGAACTGAGGGACCACTATAAGAGTCAATGCCTCAGAACTTGCAGAAGGTCTTCATTTTGAGCAATGAGAGGAAATATGTCTGCTTCGCTGGAACCCAGGTGCTGGATCTAATGTTCTTATTGCACATTAGAACTCACTACACAAGAGCAGGTGCCCTGCATCTTAGTTTGTACAAACTTAGACAATGTTAATGAGTAGGGAGGAAGTGAAGTTGAGACTTAATAAAGGTATTACAAGGGCTGGTGGCAGAGTTTCAAGGTAAAGAAAAGGATGTACGGGGCCACAAGACATGGGTGTTTAGTTACTTATTTAACAAATATTTACATGCTAAACTCTTTACTAGGAATTTAAAACACAGGAGCAAACAAGGCAAAGTTCCTGTCCTCAATTGGCTAACATCTTTAAGCATGAGAGGGTAGAGATAAAGGAGAATTTTGGTAATGGGTAAAGGACCCCATTAGTTTCCTGATATCTTGACAGGCTTTCCAGTACACAGCTCATGTTGGGGGATGGCATTTAGTAATGCACAGTAATAGCATTTAGTCAAGTGTGATTCTTAGCTTCCTGGGTAAGGACATGATTCATGAAGCTACACAATATCCTTGAATCTATCAGTCTGCAACTAAATGAAAGAGGAAGCCACTTTTAAATCCATGAAACACAAAAATCTCATTTTCTAGAAGGGTTCACTGTGGATATGGAGAGTGGGCCTAGAGGGTTGGGCAGAGCCAGAAGAGCAAGTGCATGATGCAGGGGGCAAATATCATTGCTGTGTCCAACAGACTGAATGTATATCCAGCAAGAAAGATCAGAATTCGAACTAAAAATCAGGAATGGGCAGTAAAGTACCCAGTGGGGGTTGTATGATGAAGGACTGTGAAAATAAATATTTATGCATAGGAATGAATATGCTAGGATATGTTCTGGATGAATTCCAGAGACCAAAGATAATACCCAAGATTAGCTTTTATAAGCTTTTAGTGCGTTCTTACATGGGCAGGAAAGATTCCTTTAAATAGGCTGGAATGGAGCAAGTATTCTCTGCCATATACACTAGGAATAAAAGCAAATAGAACCAAGGTAGCAGAAAAGAAAATAGGGTTTAATTGCTGCACTTAGAAACAGAATGAATATGTATTTATTGAACAATTAATATGTATAATAGGATTCTCCAGAGAAACAGAAACCAAGAGGATGTGTACACACACACACACAAAGGGATTTATTGACTCACACAATTATGGAAACAGGGAAGTCTCAAGATCTGCAGTCAGCAAGCTGGAGATCCAGGAGAGCCAATCGTTCAAGCCCAGAGGTTTGAGACCAGGAGAGCTGGTGGTATAACTCCAGTCCAAATCCAACCAGTCTGAGATCCAAGAAAAACCAATGTTTCAGTTCAAGTCCAAAGGCAGGAGAAGACCCGTTTGCCAGTTAAGTTCTGTTGAGTTCTGTCTTACTGCTGGGAGGGCCAGCCCTTTTCTTCTCGTCAGATCTTCACCTGATTGGATGAGGCCTACACACATTTAGGGAGAACAATCTGCTTTACTTGGTCTACCAGTTCAAATGTTAATCTCTTTTACAGACAGACCCAGAATAACATATCTCACAAATATCTAGGCACCCTGTGGCTCAGTCAAGTTGACACATAAGGTTAACCATCATATTACACTAGGATGACTTTGTGTCATTAAATCCTCCCAATATATAGACTCTTAGAATTACTTCAATTTCTATAATAGAGTAACACCAGGTATCATAAGAAATAGACTTAAAAATTTAAAATAGCTTAATACTATAGAATTTAGTTTCTCACTCACGTATTAATACAAGGCAGAGTTCCTAATCAGCATGCTGTTTTCCCTATTTGTGGTTCTGTTATCCTGTAAATCCTCATTGTTATTATCTGCATCTAGACAACAGGGGAAAAGAAGGTACATCTACTTCTTAGAAGCCCTGGCCCAGAATGATCCTTATCATTTTCATAATTATTTCTTTGGGGATAACTAGTCATCTACCCATACTTTGATGTAAGGGGGACAGAGAAATGCTGTCCCTCTCTAGGACCAACTCCATGCTCCAAAAAGGGGAAGCTCAAACTTGTGTGCACCTAGATTTTGGCACAGTCTGCCCCTCTAGCACTAAATATGCTCACCTTTCTTTGTAGCCAGAGGACATGGTTAGTCTTCCCCAAGGAAATTATGAATCAGTACCATGTACTTTCTGCAACAAGCTCAAACTCCGTGATCTCTTGGTGATATATAGTCCTCTTCATTAGGTCTAATAATGGTCTTCTTTTGGTCTGGCAATCTATAAACTGGAAAAGAAAATATGCAACGGTAGAGCGGGGGTGGAATACATGCAACTGAAGTTCTCATTTGGATAAAGACAGAATGGGAAACACATAGCAGTGTTAGACCCATAGCAGGTATATAATCCTACTGGGGAGGCAACTGTGAAGAGCTCCTACCTTGGGAATGGGGAAAGTTCCTTAATTAGATCTTAGGTCTGCTCTCAAGAAACAGAGGCTTTCACCTTTGGCTCCTTTTCTTCTGGAGGTTCTTCCCTGTCTATTATCCTCTATGCCCACATCTGAAATAAATGTTGGGAATGTGCCTGGGAGTTGGGGAGTTGTCCAGATTTCCCAGTCTTCTTCCTGTCCATGCAATTCATGCCCATGGCATTCATTTTTTTTTAAAGATTTTATTTATTTATTTGACAGACAGAGATCACAAGTAGGCAGAGAGGCAGGCAGAGAGAGAGTGGGAAGCAGGCTTTCCGCTGAGCAGAGAGCCCGATGCGGGACTCCATCCCAGGACCCTGGGATCATGACCTGAGCCGAAGGTAGAGGCTCAACCCACTGAGCCACCCAGGCACCCCTGGCATTCATTTTTAAAGCTCAAATGGTCTTAGATTTGGGGGTAAGATTATCATTGCTTTCTTTTTTTCTTTTCTTTTTAAAAAATTTTATTTATTTATTTGAGAGAGAAAGAGAGCACAAGCAGGAGGAGGGGAAGAGGAAGAAGGAGAGGGAAAGGGAGAAGCAGACTCCCCACTGACCAAGGAGCCCGATGTGGGGCTCGATCCCAGGACCCAGAGACCATGGCCTGAGCCAAAGTCAGATGCTTAATCAACTGAGCCATAGGGTTACCATTTCTTTACATGAAAGTCAGCTATTGCTAAGTTTTGTTGTGGTAATAAGCAAAACCCAGTAACTGTCAACAATAAAAATTTTATTTTTTGCTGATATTGTCAGCTCTAGTTTGGCAGAATTTTGTTCCGTGTTACTTTATTCTAGGATCCAGGTTAGGGGATTAGCTCTTATCTGGAATTAGCAGAATCATGTAATGGTTCCTAAGGCATATGATAGAACATGCTCACATTCATTATTTCTTTTTACATTCCAATGGCCAAAGTCTGATATTGATGAGATAGGGAAATATATTTCTCCCTCAGGGAGGTACTGCCAGTCTTAAGGCAGTGGAAATAGCCATAAAATCTTATTAGATGGTGGGAACAATAATACAATCTAGCAAGTCCCCCAGAAACTTTGTAGGCTTCAATTTCAAAACTATTTGCTTCCAGTTAGTTCCAAGTGTAACCACACCCAAGTTCTTTCCCGCAAGTAGCTCTCAATTCTGTTTATTTCTTAGCTCCTTTTTCCGGAAAACTTCCTCACTCAATTTGATGAGATTATCTTGAGGCCTCTGAAGCCATAGGCTTAAGTAAGGGTCAGTACACTCAATGGTATCTTTGCTGTAGAGCTAGTCACTATTTGACTGAGGATTCTTACTGAACTTTTGTCATTCGAGATCTATTTCCAATTTACTTCCTTTTAAGGTCTAGAAACATTCTTTAACATTGGAAAGCCTTATATTTTATCTTTTACTTCTTGCTCTCTAATCAGACATTCTTTGCTGGAGCTCATAAGTTTCTTGCAATATCTTACCAAAGGTAGCAATCAAGCAACTAATGCAACTGTCAATTCACACTAAGATTCTGGCTTTTTCCAGTCTTTTCCCTTCCCTGCCTCCCACCCACACACTGAGAGCTGCAGACTCAGAAGGCACTTTGTCTACTTTCCAAGCTATTGCAAATGACAGTTTTACCAAATGCTTTGCCATTTCATATCTCCATTATTCATCCTAGTATTAGGCATCTGCTTCCTCAGTGCCCACCACCTGCCCTTTAAGCTGATATCATACATTTTTAGGGTTTTGTTTTTTGGTTTGGGTTTGGGTTATGGTAACCTTGCACTTCAGTTTATCAGTTTTTGTTTGATAGGATGACGGGTGCTGCTACAAATAGATCCCCCTAAAAAATATATCAACTCAAACTAAATAGAAATTTATTTTTCATTTAAGTATTTCTCTCTCAAATCCAAAGTGGGTTTCCTATTAGGAGACTGTCTTCCGTGCAGGGATATAGGGATTTAAATTCCTTCAGTATTGTGACTCCATAATCCTCTGGGATAGGAGTTAGCAAACTGTAGCCAGTGGACCCAGTGTGAACTGCTGCCTATGTTTGTAAATAAAATGTTATTGGAACACAGCCACGCCCATTCATTTCCATGTTGTCTATGGTTGCTTTCACATTGTAATGCTAGAGTTGAATAGTTGTCACAGAAATATTATGGCCTGTAAAGCTCTGACTATTCACTATCTGGTCTTCAAGAGATATAGTTTGCTGACACCTGCCTTAAGATTTAATCACCATCACCTGGATCTAGCTGGGAGAAGGTACAGTGCTTCTTAAAGCCCTGGCCCAGAAGTGCCACCCAAATCTTGCTCTCATGGACCACTCTCACATAGCCTCATAGCATTGTAAATGGGACTGAGAAATGTCTTCTCTGTCTGGGCAGTCACTTTGCCACTTTCCAGCAACTCCATATGATGCAAAGGGGCATCAGAATTTTGGTAGACAGCTGGTCAACTCCATCATAATGCCCACCTTGTGGATTTTTTGAAATTAGGTATTTATAAGTTAGTAACTTGACTAATGTCTTTTAAAACCTGTTTTGAGGTACAATATCAAAATGGTTAACAATTCTGTCTCTAAAATCAGGAACACTTGGGTTTGAAGAGTAAATGCTCAATGAATGTTATCAAATATTCTTGCCTCCTGCCTCCATAGTAGAGCAGAAGATTTTGCTAGACAAGTAAAAATTTACCTCCTGATCTGTAACTTGAAAGTTGTGGAACAATGACGTAGGAGTCTTTGAGGTTTCTTCTAATGCAGAAATTTTTTCATCCCATATGTTTTACTTGAGCTCTACTGTGTACCTGGAAGTGAGGTAGGGAAGGGACAGAGATGAATAAGGCTGTGTTTCAGCTCTTGAGGAGCTAACAGTCTAAGCAGGGAAACAGACATGGTATCAGTGCCTATTTTTAGTACTTGGGGGTGGAAATACTGAACTAGAAATGTCCACAGAGATCTTAGAGCCCTGCTGACTCCTTGTCTGAAAAGCATTCCAGATGAACTCCTAAGCACCTAGACCCTGCTGGTTTATATCTTAATTCCTCCATCATTTGGGTCTTACCTTTGGAACATATTATTGGTCTTTAGCTCTTGACTCCCTCTTTGTTTATAGTCTTTGCCCTAGGAATCTGTCTTTTCCCATATTTTTATTTTCCATGCTTATTTTACCCCAGTTTTCTTCCCCACCCCCTGCCCGCATTTGAAAGTGATTGACAATGGATGCCTTATTCTAGAAAGTTTGTGAATGCCTGAAATCCTTTTAATTTCACTGGTCTTCTTCCCTTCAGTATGCCCTGGACCACAGTTTTTGAAAACTGCGCTTTGGAACTCTGGGAAATCATGGATATGTTCTGTGGAATCTCAGTTTTTGGCAAAAGATTTTTAACTTTATGTTTTTGTTTCATTGATAAACTTAAAAATTAAGCTTTATTCTGGCTTATCAAAATGATAGCATCCTAACCAACTAATGCCTTGTAATTCTAATGCCTGAGCTTGTGTTTGTATTTATGATTGTGTTTGTATCAAATGGTATCAGAATGCTGACTTTCTGAAGGTTTCAAAGGCATAAAAATAGAAGTAGTGGAATTTGGTCACTGCATGGAATATGATGCTGTAGCCATGCAGAATTAAAAAAAAAAAAAAACCTATATTGTAGCGTCTGGTGTCATGCTTATTTTACACGTGGGTATATTGTTGAGA
This sequence comes from Lutra lutra, assembly GCF_902655055.1. Classification (NCBI taxonomy): domain Eukaryota; kingdom Metazoa; phylum Chordata; class Mammalia; order Carnivora; family Mustelidae; genus Lutra; species Lutra lutra. The sequence goes on from NC_062285.1 coordinate 94,835,794, forward strand.
TACTAACTAGGAAAATTTCATTAACAATAAATATGCTATGAAGTATTCATTATTTCCATAGGTGGATTAAAGACCCATATACAGATTTTTAAATGCCACAATGTTTAAATTATCTTAAACAATTTACAGAATTGACACATTATGAAAATTATTCTAGGACCATTCTTCCCTGACAGAGTTTTGGTCCTACAGGAAGACTGTTTATCCTAAACTAAGAAACAAAATCATATTAAGGAAAACTCACATTTTTTTCTTGCACTAGTACTTTTGAAGTCAAAATATAATTTTTGACTATATATAAAATCTGACCTGAGACTACATCCTTGTATATTAAAGCCTACATCAGCAATGCATTTCAGTAAGACAACATCATGTATTATATTAAATTAGTACTTAATTTGAATTTTAACTATCTTGTGATTTTGTTAATATTTAATTACTAAACTTGCTTTTGATTTGTAGGTGGGTAGGAGTAAGCGCATATTTCTTTTACATTCTCATTAAATATGTGCATATTTATTTTACATTATAATAAAATAATGTAAGGCAACATGGGGAGGGGAGTGTCTATGAGCTTGCCTTTCCCTTTTAAAAGAGAAAACACTACATTAAACTACATTCTCAGGAGCTAAACTTCTGGTCTTTGAATCAGTGTGGATTGCAAATGAAGGTTTGATGTAGGTGGGGCAAAATAGGCAAAAGAAGGACAATGTAGTAAGGTTTGAATGATACTAAGTAACACTTTACATTTAAATGAATGTTCATTAGCTGATGTTTCAACTTTTTTGGATGATTAAAATGGTCCTATAAAATATTGGTGATGACACATGGTGGGCTTCTTTAATGCTTTTACTTGACAAAATGCTACTAAAATTGTACCAGCTCATGACGTTCCAAAGCTATGAACCTTGCTTGTCTTGGTCTACGGCAGCCCACTGGAATCTGTGATCTTCTGTCTCCAGCGTTCTGGAAGTAGGATCACTCATTCAAGTCAGAAATTTTGACCTCCGGGTGGCTGCCTCAACCACGTAGGAGCTTAAAACCAAACATCACAAGATAGTAGATTCTTTATTTGAAATTGGGACTAGTGGTTGGTCATTAATAGAAAAAGTGGATTGAAACTGGGGTACTTAAAGTATGATACGCACATAGTACAATTATTTTTTCTCAATACAAATGAATATATCTTAATTCACCAATATTTTGATGTGGGGTCACAAAAGTATGGGCTCATCACTTGGTGTATAATTTACCTTTAATTTCAAATTCTTTCAAGTGGAGCAGAAATTTAAAGGCAGATGCCCTCAGTCTGACTGCAGAATCACGCCTGATCCCTTCACCCAGGTTTTCATGGTTGTTACCACTTACATCTATGCTTACAGGATTCTTTTTTAGTGGCTTGCCTTTATCAATAGTTTTTAAATCATTTTTTCTCATAGAAATGGCACCTTTTGTATCTATATTTTATTAGTGCCTATTTTTTTCATTTTTTCATAGAAATGGCTCCTTTTGTATCTGTATTTTATTAGTGCCTATTAGTGTATTTAAAATACATAATTGCAACAATAAGTAGAGTTACATTAAAGAGCTTTGGGAACTGGCCTACCTAACTGTTGATAACCAAGCAGCTCAACTGCTGTGAGTAGGTGAGGGCATTTTTGAAGAGTAGACTCTTGAAGCCCTGAATGTTGTAAGCATCAGTCAGCATGTTTTATAGACAGAATGGAGAGCATCTTCTACTTTGGCAACCTGACTGAAGTCAGTTAAAAAAAACAAAAAACAAACTTCTGCACAATATAATTCATGCGAAAAAAGATTTAAGTACAAAATGCTATGGAAGCCCAAAGGAGGGAGCAACTATCTATGATTCTAGATCTTTTCAACATTTAAAAAAAACAAGTGTTTTTTAAAAAATTAACTTTTTTTTCTCTAGAGATTTATTTGTCAGAGAGAGAGTGAGAGAGAGCACTAACAGGTGGAACAGCAGGCAGAGGGAGAAGCAGGCTCCCCATTGACCAGGGAGTCCTATACAGGACTGGATCCCAGGACCCTGGGATCATGACCTGAGCCACAGGCAGACCCTTAACTGACTGAGCCACCCAGGCATCCCTTTTCAACCTTTTATCAAATAACAGCAGAAACCAAAAATAACTTTTTAAAAAAATATTTTATTTATTTATTTGACAGAGATCACAAGCAGGCAGAGAAGCAGGCAGAGAGAGAGGAAGGGAAGCAGGCTCCCCGCCAAGCAGAGAGCCCGATGCAGGGCTCAATCCCAGAACCCTGAGATCATGACCTGAGCCGAAGGCAGAGGCTTTAAACCACTGAGCCACCCAGGCGCCCCCAAAAATAACTTTTTTTTTTAAGATTTTATTTATTTATTTGACAGAGAGAGATCACAAGCAGACAGAGAGGCTGGCAGAGAGAGAGAGAGAGAGGGAAGCAGGCTTCTTGCTGAGCAGAGAGCCCGATGTGGGACTCGATCCCAGGACCCTGAGATCATGACCTGAGCCGAAGGCAGCGGCTTAACCCACTGAGCCACCCAGGCGCCCCCAAAAATAACTTTTTAAAAATTTATTTGAACATCTTCACTAATTAAGATATTAATAAGCCATTCTAACACAAAAATTTAATCTGAATTTGTATTTCCCCTTAAATTTGGAGGACAATACATACATGTTATAGTTTCCCTTATTGTTTTGAATTATCAATAAATAAATGTCAATTATTGTTTTTAATGATCTGACATCCTGTGTTGTGAAGAACCAGAATTCTCAGCAAAAGTATTTTATCCTCATAGGAAAGGCAAATTCTGGGCTCCAACCACATACGCGTCTAATTGTGATTGGTTTCTCTTGCTGGAGTATCCAGCTACCATTCTTTTTAGCCATCTTAGTCATCGATCAACTCTTTTCACTTTGTTCTTCCCTTCTGGCTCCAGTCATTGCTGGTCTCCTTCCTTATCAGAACTCCTAGGACACCGTGATATTTAATGATATCCTGTCTTGGATCACTCCCTGCCCATTATATGTGTTTGCCTTTCTTTTTAGAGCTGACCACAAGTGTCTTGGCAAAGGCAAGTGTCTTGGCAAAGGCAATCTCCCCCTTTTACTGTTCACAGCATCCTTACATCACAGGTACAAAAAATTGCTTGTTGAGTTGAATTGAAACAGCAAACAGGCTGCCAAAGGAAGTGTAGGTATAGTTAATAAAGTGACTAGAATTTTCTATGCAGTTATTAAATATTTATTCTTTAGTAAATGCTGCGAAAGGTTAAGTGTAAATCGTCAACCCCTACCACAATCGAATAAACCAGTTCTCAATAGGACCTCAGAGAAGTTGGTGAACTTCACAGTGGACTTACTGAAATAGAAAATGAGGTAGTTCACTTGTCTACATACTGGGTTAAGCGTCAAGAACAATTTGTATACTACTTCTACTGCATAAGCAGATGTGTGGAAAGCCATTGTGTGATTGCTTATTTGGTTAAAATATTAAAAAGTGTTTAAAAACATTAAAAAGTGTTTGTTATCAGAAAAATGTTTATCATTATTATCACCACCACCACAACCATAATCAGAATATTAGAACATGAGATGATTATTTGCTTTCAATCCACAGCAGGAATACTTGAGCTTGGATTTAGGATTTGCAACAACCAAAACTCTAAGTAAAATTTTTGCAATGAAAAATTCTCTATACAAATTCCTCCTCCATCTGTTTCACTTGATTGCTGAAATGAAAAGGATTTTCCTCTAAAATTTTCTTTTGCTTCCTCTTCTTTCTTTCAGAAGCAATTTTCTCCTAGTGGGAACACTGTGTAATATAGCCTAACATATCTTCAATGCAAAATCCAGAATTTAATTAGACTTTCTGATAGAAAAGTTCATTTCTTCCCTTCTCTCTGTCACTCTGCAAAGCCTTCCTGTTTCTTAAGCCATTTCTAAGATGGCTGTCTTTTCAATATTTGAGTGTTCTAGCTCAAGGTCACTGGGCATGCTAATATACAAGGAGGACAAACATGCATTTTTCTTTTGGTTTTCCTTGTCCCATGTGGTAGGACTCAGAAACCAGCATGAGAATTTTATTTCCTGTTTCAGACCGAAGCTGTTTGTTTTTCTTTTTCCTCTGGATAGAAGCACCTCTGGGGAAAACATTAGTATTAGTCTTTGCAGCAAGTGCACCATTGATTCTGTGATAGAGATGTCTTAATAAAGACACATGTGTTAGCATCCAGGAGGTTAATTTCCTCACTGTGAGTCCCCCTCATGCCACTGCTTTTGAGAAACCTTCTCTGATGGGGAGAACTTATTGGAGATTTGGGCAATCGGAAAGGGAGTACCTACAGGTGAGTACATGAGATGGTCCAATGTAACCAAAAATAGAGCTAACGAGACTCCTATACAGAGGAGAGAAGGGAGAATTACTCAAAGACAACATCAGTGGTTTGCAGGCTGGATTCTTCTTCACCTGACTTCCTGGTGCTGACCCATTGGTGCTTGGGAATCTGGATGTTGACTTCTGAGATACTGCGACTTATAAAAAAAATATTCATTTGCTCATTCAGATAACTTTTATGTATTTCTCACATATAGTTGGTCTTTGTCTACAATTCCTGGCTCACAGCTCCTAAAACACTCAAAATTCTCTGGGAAAAAAGTGATAATGATGTCTTTTGTTATGGTAATGAGACTTTTGGAAAGCCCTTTGGTAACTTAGGGACGAGGGGCTGGTTGATGGCAGAATGAACCAAGTCCCCCTCCCCCACCTCCAGGAGGGAAGAGGGGCTGGAGATTGAGTTCGATTACCAATGGCCAGTGATTTAGTCAAAGCCTCCATAAATAGGATTTGGAGAACTTCTGGATTGGTAAACGTGGAGATCTGGGGAGTGTGGCGCACTGAGGAGAATGTGGAAACTCCTTGCCCTTTCCCTATACCTTGTGCTTTGCATCTCTTCTGTTCCTAAGTTACATCCTTTTTATAGTAAAGAAGTGATCTAGTACCGCGAGCCATTCTAGTAAGTTAATGAAACCTAAGGAGGGAATCTTGGGAACCTCAGACTTCTAGCCAGTTTGGTCTGAAGAACAGGTAACAATCTGGACTTTTGACTGGCATCTGAAGTCGGGCAGGGTGGGGGGGTATTCTCATAAATCTTAGCCTATGGAATCTGATACTATCTCCAAGTAGATAATGTCATAATTGAGTTGAATTCTTGGACATCCTGCTGATATCCTAGAATTGCTTCATGTTGTAGGGGAAGCTCCCTCCATCCCCCTCACACACACTTACATGTGTACACACCATGCTTTCTTCTCTTTCCATGACCAAGAAATTCTAATCAAAAAACTTCAGAGACAATATCATCCACTCTTCACTTCTATTTTCCAATGGCTCTATAATTGTTGCAAGTTGGGTACTACACCTGAGTTAGTGTGCAGAATATTTATACATGGGTCCTCTTAGGATCTATACTTGTGGCAAAAAGGGAAGGAGGTGGGATTTGGGCAGAAAGTGAAGTAGAGCTCTGATGCAGCTTGATGATCATCTAGGCTGACATCGGGGTCTAAAATGGCTGGTCTTGGCGATCCTGCAATGGGGCAAAAGGACCAGGTCTCTATATTCCCAGCTTTAGCAGTTTTTGGATGTGGACTGTCTCACAAAGTTGTGACCTTAGGTAAGGTAGCTCTCTGTAGCTGGGCAATTCCTGAAGGAGCTGACAGCTGAAGGCTTCTGCCAGTGGTGCTTCTTGCTGCTAGGTCAAGTCCATTCTTGGAGGGAGATCTGGGGCCCATCCCGTGTCCACCACAATAATTATCATTTTCATGCTATGTCCTGTTTTGCTTAGGAACTTCTCACTTGATTCTTAAAAGCCTTTTCTTTTGAAAGTAAAAGAAAACTGAACATTATAATTTTTCTCTTTATAGTCATGTCATAACAAAATTTTTTTCAAAGCAGTATTAACATCTGTTAATAGCCAGAAGAATGGTCTCTATAAGAATATGCTTAACAAGGCAAAACTTGACTGAAGATCAGTATTTCAAGATAGTATAAAGAAACATTCTTTTTTACAGTCAAAATGATTTGACTTAATTTGAGTCTCAAATTTTTTATTTTGTTTACTTGCTGTTTTGCTATTTCCAAGGCCCCTATTTGGCTTAATTTTCATTCCAAACCATGAAAAAGTCCAGTTTTTGTGAGTTTGCCCTCACAAAATCTATGACAGAGCTGAGAGTCATGGTAAAATAATCTTCAGCCCAGAAAAAAAAAAAGTCTACTCTCCCCAAACAAGAACCTCAGATCTTTAGTTTAAAAGCATCACCTCACCCCAATACCATGTCTGACCTGATTGTGAGCAGATTCAATGTAGGTTTCAATTCCAGATGTCCTACTTGGTAGCAGAAAGAAGAGATTAGCCAATTGAATTACATTTTAATATTTTCTATCCATATGGAATACTTTGGGCCTAATAGCAGAGCATAAAAGCCCAACTCAGCTGAAATAGGAACTACCATTTGTTATTATCAATCCTGTGTGTCATCATTATCAGCCTCATATTTCAAGAGGACAGCTGGTACTTGCAAGGTCAATGACAGTTTTATATAAAAACCCCAAATGAAAGGACTACAGACATCAAAGATTTGGGACAATCATATAGAGAAAGACTGCCATATGCTAACTCATCCATTCCAAAAATCGGGTTTTTATTTTTGGTACCTATGATGGTGAGATGCAAGGAAATTGAAAAGGCAGATTTAGTAAAAGCTATCAATACCGTACTCTCCAACGTAAGTCGAACATTCCATAAGAGAAGTTGCTAAGGAAAAATATGCCCAGATGATTGTTACTACTGAATATTCACTCCCTGTTGGTGAACTCATTTTGAGAAAGCTTGATGCTAATACAGAACCATTCAATTATACAGCAGGACAATAATGATCTCACAGACTGATGAAAACAAATCAAAATCAGCTCAGTGGTACCAAGAAATAGATATGGACATGCTGTGCTAGGCTTTCAATGACCTTGGTGTGTTTACATTAATGAAAGATACCAAGTGTTCAAAGCTTTTTGATTTTCAGAACTAAACAGGAATCAGCATTATGACAGCTATGCCTCTCTTCTTCTGGATTCAGACAAAGAGTGGAGTTATTGTGAGAAATTATCCAAATCCAAGATATTCAGCCCAGATAATGACAGCATTACTTCAAAGACCTTGATCCGGTTCATGAATGAAATGCAGGGATGCAGGCATTTGGAAGCAGTAGGAGGAGCCACAGGATCTTACCAATTATTTCAGCTTTCCATACTGCCACCCCACATGTTTACCTCCATTTTGAAATCATGAGTTGAAGCTGTTTGGAGAATATTGTAGAAGGAAAAGAGTGACTAAGCAGGGAGAATGGAGGACATTGCCAGAACCTATATTTGTACACAGAAAAAAATATGTAGTAAGCAAAATTTTATTTCAAGCCTCTCAACTTTCTCTACGGAATGTTTTCTTGCCTGGATATCTGGTCCCTACTTCTAGGCTTCATCAGCATTGGCGTTTATTCTTTTTGTTATCCAACTCTATGCTCTGGTTTGCTAGGAAATTGAAAGGACACACATACACAGAAGTCTGTTTTATTGGCAAAAGCAGTATTTTATATAAAACATTGAACAAACAAAGTGAGTTATTCCCAACTCATGTCAGAGATTCAGCGGTCTGAAACTTAACTGATCCGGCTTTGGATTATGGCTACTTTATTGTTCACATTATGATTACCTCAGTCCCAAGTCATCACAACTAGGATATGTGAGCTCATGGTAGAAGAGAGTTCTCCCATGTGTGCGCTAATGGGCAGAATGCCTCAGTTACTGCAGATAGTTCCTCCTACCCCACAATTTCTTCCTACAGACCCCTTTTACATTCTCATCTCAAATTATCTTAGAGTAAATTTGGATGCCCTGCTTTGACATCTAACTCAAACCCAGCCCCAGCATGCACACCACACATTCCCAGCCATGAGATAGATACACACTTATTAGCTGAATATCTAGAAATTGTAAGATAAATTGCATGATCGTTTGTTTCTTCAGCCCTCCTATCTATCCAACACCAGAAGTCAGTTCTTACTTGTGTCTCCTTATAAATTCTCAGGAAAAAAAATTCTATGATTGGTAATTGGAAATTAAATGTAAATTTGATACCATGTTACCTCTCTAAGGCATCTTTGCATTTTATTTTTTTTTAAGATTTTATTTATTTATTTGATAGATCACAAGTAGGCAGAGAGGCAGGCAGAGAGAGAAGGGGGGAAGCAGGCTCCCCGCTGAGCAAAGAGCTGGACGTGGGGCTCCATCCCAGGACCCTGAGATCATGACCCAAGCCAAAGGCAGTGGCTTAACCCACTGAGCCACCCAGGTGCCCTGCATCTTTGCATTTTGAAAGCTTTGTTTCTCTTTAAGGAGTTACCTACCACCACAAGCAGGGAGTGAAGTATGTATGTGTGTGCACTCGGCAAGTTGTGGCTACATGTACAGGGGAGGGTGGAGGAGGGGAAGGAGGGAAGGGGTGCAGATGGAAAACCCTCCCCAAGTTCATGCAGATCTTACAGATGGTCCCGCTTATCCCAGACTTGGAACATTCATCTATGAATGAATGACAGTGTAAGTGTATGTTTACTGACAACAAACATGATGCCCATTTGTTGTTTTTCTTTTTTTCCTTAGGCATCAATGACTGTTTAACACATTACATACATACATTTTATCTACTTTATTGCCTCTGTTGCTGTTTGAATATATTCCCATTACCTAGACCAGTACCTGATGTGTAGTAGATACTCAGAAATTTTTAATGAATTATTTATATGAATACTACACTCTTGTCTATATCTCTGCCAGTTGTATGTGTTGTAATTATATTTTCCTCCTATGCATTCATCTTTTCACTGTTTCCATAACTTTTTGGTATATAGAAGTTCTTAATTTTAATATAGTTGCATTCAATTATTTTCCTTCATGATTATTGTTATGTGTGCATAGTTAAATAATTCCTTCTCTCTTCCCAAACCATCAAATGAAGATATTCTCCTATGTTGCCCCTTTAAAGTATCATTAGTTCCCCCCCCCCAACCATAGGTCTTTGATTCTGTGTATGATGTGAAGTAGTGGTTTAATTTTCCTTTTGGCCCATATGGATGACTATTGTTTTAGCATCAATTTATTGAATATTCCAAACATACCCACTGATTCACAGTGCTTCTTGCCATATATGAAGCATTTCTACATATACATTTTTGTGGGTGTTTGGACTCTATTTTGTACTACTGGACTAAGTCTCTTTCCTACCCTTCTATATATATTTTCAAGTATTCTATCTATTTATCATCTATCTATCTATCTATCTATCTATTTAAGAGAGAATGCTGGGTCGGGGGGGAGGCACAGAAGAAGAGGTTGGGGGGAGGGAGAGAGAATCCTAAGCAGACTGTGTGCTGAGCCTGGAGCGAACTTGGGACTTAATCCCATGACTCTGAGATCATGACACAAGCCAAAACCAAGAGTCCGAGGCTTAACCACTGAGCCACCCAGGCACCTGTCCTCCTTCTATATTAAGTGCTGCTCTTTGATAGAACAAATTCTCATCCTTTCTTTTTCTTTTCTTTTTATGAGATTTTATTCATTTATTTTAGAGAGAGAGACAGGAGGTAAGGAGCACAGGGGGAATAGAGGGACAAGCAGATTCCATGCCGAATATGGAGCCCAGCAGGGGGGGCTCCATCTCCTGACCCTGAGATCATGACCTGAGCCAAAACCAAAAGTTGGTCGCTTAACCCATTGAGCCACCCAGGCACCCCTTTATTTTCCTTTTTGAAGAGCTCATGACAGTTTTAGCCCTTTGCATTTTTATATGAAAGTAATATGAGCTACTAAATTTTCCCCTTATATACATACATACAAATATCCATTGGAGTTTTATGAGAATTACTTTGAATCTGTAAATCACTTAAGGGAAGATTGAAATCTTTCTTTTTTTTTTTTTTTAAGATTTTATTTATTTATTTGTCAGAGAGAGAGGAGCGAGAGTGAGCACAGGCAGACAGAGTGGCAGGCAGAGGCAGAGGGAGAAGCAGGCTCCCTGCCAAGCAAGGAGCCCGATGTGGGACTTGATCCCAGGATACCGGGATCATGACCCGAGCTGAAGGCAGCTGCTCAACCAACTGAGCCACCCAGGTGTCCCGGAAGATTGAAATCTTAATACTGAGCTCTGTCAGTGTCTGAACATGGCATACTTCTAATTTTATTTAGATCTTCTGTAATGTTTCTCACTTAGATTTTAGTTTTCCCTTTAGAATCATGAGCATCTTTTAGATTTATTCCTGGGTACTTCATATTTTTGATGCTTTTGAAAAACTGTTTTTGCTCTTGATATCAATCATAAATATTGCTTATGTGAAACAGTAATTTAGTTTTCCATGTTGTGTTTATAGTGAACTTGTTAAACTCTACTATTAATCCTAATAATTTGTGAGTGGATGCTTTGGTATCCTCTACACATATAGTCATATCTGTGAAAATTGCCATTTTGTAATTTCTTGCCTGATCACCATTTATATAACTTCATTTTTTTTTTTTTTAAAGATTTGTTTGTCATAGAGAGAGAGAGAGAGATCACAAGCAGGGGGAGCGGCAGGCAGAGGGAAAAGAAGGCTGTCCCTGATCAAGGAGCTCAATTTTCAGGACTCTATCCCAAGATGCTGGGATCAATGACCTGAGCTGAAGGCAGTTGCTTAACCAACTGAGCGACCCAGGTGTCCTTATATAACTTGATTCTTCACAACGATATTGAAGACCTTCACTACAACGTGGGATAGTAGTGATAGAAATCATCTCTGGTGACTCATTTCTATTATCAAAGCAAGACTTTTAATATGTTGGTATTAACTATGATGTGTATAGTAGGTATTTTTTTTCAAAGATTTTATTTATTTATTTGACACAGAGAGAGAGAGGGAGAGAGCAAGAGCACAAGCAAGGGGAAGTGCAGAGAGAGAAGGAGAAGCAGGCTCCGCCTGAGCAGGAAGCCTGATTTGGGCATCAAACCCAGGACCCTGGGATCATGACCTGAACCAAAGGCAGATGCTGAACTTACTGAGCCACCCACCCTACAGTAGGTATTTTTGTAGATACTCTCAGTGGATTAACAAAACACCCTTTTATTTATAGATTGCTAAGAATTTTTATCATGAAATGATCCTAAATTTTATTAAATACTATTTCTGCTTCTTGGTTTGATGGATTATATCTTTGCATATTGCTGGATTTGGTTTGCAAATATTTTGTTTAGGAGTTTTGCATATGTTCTTGTGAATGAAATTAGTCTATATATTTTTTACATTATCCTTTTGGATTCTGGTGTCAAGGTTTTGCTGACATCATAAAATGAGTTGGAAAGTGTTCCCTCTATTTTAATTTTTTCCTAAGAGTTTATATAAGATTGGACTATTTCTTCTTTAAGTTTGTGGGAGAACTCAACTTAGAAGCTATTTGGTCCTAACCTCTTCTTGGGTAGATAATTTTGACTATAAGGTCAATTTATTTAATAGTTATAGTTAAATCCTACTCAGGATGTCCATTTTCTTTTTCCTCCAGCTTTACTGAGATATATCTGTGCATAACATTGTGTAAGTTGACAGTGTACAACATGATGATTTGATACATGTGTGCTATAGAGTGATTACCACAATAAGGGTAGTTAACACATACATCATCTCAAATAGTTACTATTGTTTTTTTGTGTGTGATGAGAGCATTAAAGATCTACTCTCAGCATTTTGAAGTATATATCACAGTATTGTTAATTACATTTACCCTGCTGTACATTAGAGCCTCAGACTCCATTCATCTTGTAACTGGAAGTTTGTGCCCTTTGAGCAGCATCTCCCTAATCTCCCCCTACCCCAAGCCCCTGGCAACCACCATTCTACTCTATTTTTATGAGTTCAACTTTTTATTTTATTTTAAGATTTTATTTATTTACTTTTGAGACAGAGAGTGAGAGAGTACATGATCAGGGAGCAGGGGCAGAGGGAGAAGCAGACTTCCCATTGAGCAGGGAGCCCAATGCCAGACTTCATCTTAGGACCCTGGGATCATGATCTGAGCTGAAGGCAGATGCTTGACTGACTGAGCCATCCTGGCATCCTTACTAGTCCAGCTTTTTAAAGCAAGATCATGCGGTATTTGTCTTTCTCTATCTAACTTATTTCACTTGGCATGAAACCCTCAAGGTCCATTCATAGGGTCACAAACGACAGAATTTCCTTCTTTTTATGGCTGAATACTATTCCTCTGTATGTGTGTGTGTGTACCATATTTTCTTTTCCCATTCATCCATTGGTGAACACTTAGATTATTTCCATAAGGTGGCTATTATGAACAGTGCTGCAAGTAACATGTGGGTGTTCATATCTCTTTGCTACCCTGTTTTCATGACTTTTGAATATATACCCAGATATACCCATACCTTTGAATATATACACTATCCTGTGTCATTGTCTTTGAACCTAGGGATTGCTGGATCATGTTGTAGCTCTATTTTTAATTTTTTGAAACTCCTCCATAATGTTTCCCATAGTAGATGTACTATATTCCTACCAACAGTATCCAAGGGTTCTCTTTCCTCCATATCCTTGCCTGCATTTGTTATCTCTTACTTTTTGGTAAAAGCCCGTTCTGACAGGTATGAGGTGATACCTCGTTGTGGTCTTGACCTGCATTTCCTTGATGATTAGTGATGCTGACCACCTTTTCAGGTACCTATTGGCCATTTGCATGTCTTGTTTGGAAAGAAAAATAACTATTCAGGTTCTCTGCCCTTTTTAAAGTCAATTATTTGTTTTCTTACTATTGAGTTGTATGAGCTTCTTATACATTTTGCATATTAACCTTTTATCAGATGTAGGATTTGCAAATATTTTCTCACGTTTGGTAAGTTGCCTTTTCATCTTATTGATGGTTTCCTTTGCTTTGAGAAAGCTTTTAAGTTTCACGTAGTCCCATTTGTTTATTTTTGCTTTTGTTGCTTGTGTTTTGCTGTCCTGTCATAAAAATAACTTATTACCAAGACCAATGTCAAGGAAGTTTTTCTCTGGGCTTTCTTCTAGGAGTTTTATGGTTTCAGGTCTTACATTTAAGTCTTTTATTTTTTTCCAATATGCATCTATACTTATTTTTTTTTAAAGTTTTTATTTAAATTCCAGTTAGGTAACATACAGTGTAATATTAGTTTCAGGTGTACAGTTTAGTGATTCAATACTTACATACAACGCACAGTGATCATCACGTCTTTAATCCATTTTGAGTTCATTATTGTGAGTGGTGTAAGATAGGAATCCAATTCCATTCTTTTGCATGTGACTGTCCAGTTTTCTTGATACCATTTATTCAAGACATAATCCTCTCCCTATTGAGTAGTCTTGGCTTTCTTCTTTCCAATATGCATTGACTATGTATGTATGAGCTTATTTCTGGGCTTGTGATTCTGTTGCATTGATCTTTGTGTCTGCTTTTATACCAGTACCATACTGTTTTTATTACTATAGCCTTATTATATAGTTTGAAATCAGAAAATGTGGTATCTCCAATTTTTTTTCTTTTTTCTCAGGTTGCTGTGTCTATTCAGGCTGTTTTGTAGTTCCTCATGAATTTTAGGATATTTTTCTATTTCTATAAAAAATATCATTGGGAATTTGATAGGGATTGTATTGAATCTATAGATGCTCTTGGGTAGTATAGAAATTTAGCAATATTAATTCTTCCAATCCATAAACATGGGATGTCTTTCCATTTATTTGTGTTTTCTTCAATTTCTTTTATCAATGTCATAATTTTCAGTACGCAGATCTTCACCTGCTTGGTTAAGCTTATTCCTAAGTATTTTATTGTTTTTGATGTTATTTATAAATGGGATTGTTTTCTTTATTTCTTTTACAGTTGGTTCATTGTTGATGTATAGAAACAAAACTAATGGTGCCTTCTTGAATGATTTCTATATCTATGTCTTCTTGAATCTCTTTTGATGAATTCTAATTTTATCTGATAATTTATCAATTTTATCATAAAGTTGTTTGTTAAATCAAATTATCTTTTAAGTATCTGAGAGGCATCTGTAATTATATTCACTATTTCATTCCTCGTAATTGGTTAATAGCACCTTCTCTCTTAATTTCTTGATCATTTTCATCATGGTTTGTAATCTTAATAATTATTATTTTCAGAAAACCAATTTTGGCTTTGTTGATTCTCTCTCATATATTTATTTATTTATTTTTTAAAAAAGATTTTATTTATTTATTTGATGGAGAGAGAGATCACAAGTAGGCAGAGAGGCAGGCAGCGGGGTGGGGGAAGCAGGTTCCCCGCTGAGCAGAAAGCCCGATGCGGGGCTCGATCCGAGGACCCTGAGATCATGACCTGAGCCGAAGGCAGAGGCTTAACCCACTGAGCCACCCAGGCGCCCCTCATATATTTATTTTTATTTTTAATCTCATAGATTTCTACTTATCATTCTACTCTTGCTTTCTTCTTTCTTTGGTTCATTTTGGTGTTTTTAATTACATCTTCAGATGTATGCATAGCTCATTATCAGCCTGTTTTCTTTACTAATATTTTCACTTAACAGTATACATCTTTCTCCTGTATTGCTTTCTTTACATCCTATATAGTATTTTTATTATCATTTAGTTCAAAATATTTTCCAATTTGTATCATGATTTCCTTTAAACAATATCGTTGCTTTAGAAACATGTTTAAAATTTCCAAACATAAGAGGATTTTCTACTCCTCTCCCTCATTTTCATTTCTAGTTGAAATGTGGTCAGATATACAATGTATGATTTCAACTCTTTGAAAACTGATGGGTCAGTAATAAATTTCATAAACTTTTCTGTGTCTTTAAAAATAATGTATATTCAGCAGATGTTGATTATTGTCTTCTATATAAGCCATTAGAACAAGTGTGTTAATTATGCTGTTCAAATTTTCTATTTCTATGCTAAACCCTTGTCTGTTTGTTGAAAAAAAGTAACTAAGAAGAGTGTTTTTAAAGGCTTCTGCTATGATCATAAATTTATTTTTTCTATATTAGTTTCTGATTCATAAATTTTGATGATATTTATTATTTTATTAAAAATAAATTTAAAAATTTAAATTTAAAATTTAATTTAAAAAACCTATATTCAATACAATCCCCAATTTAAAAAAGCAATGTTTCTGATATATCATTCTCTTAATCTCTAGTAATTTTTTGTCTTGAAATACATCCTTTGTAATACTAGTCTGTTATGTCAGCCTTTTTAGTGGGGAGGAATTGTAGTATTTATATGTGTATATTATTTTTTACTTTTAACCTTTCTGTATTTTTGTATTTTAGACATATCCCTAGTAAATAGCATATAATTAGAATTTTTCAGGCCATCTTTATCCTTTATTCAGGGTGTTTGCTGATAATTTAGCTTTTTATCTATTTTGTTATTTAAAAAGAATTTGTCCTGCCTATGTCTATTTTATTTTTCCTTCTATAGTGCCTCATTTGGACTTTCTTCTACAAGTTGTAATATTATTTACTTTATTTCTATTCACTTAATTGTTGCTCTAGAGTTACAACAGATGTACTTTAACTTATAAATGCATAAAATTTTAATAAATACCTTTACTTTTTACATTAACCTTAAAATACTTTGGGGCGCCTGGGTGGCTGGGGCACCTGGGTGGCTCAGTTGGTTAAGCAGCTGCCTTTGGCTCAGGTCACAATCCCAAGGTCCTGGGATTGAGTCCTGCATCAGCCTCTCTGCTCAGCAGAGAGCCTGCCTCTCCCTCTCCCTCTGTCTGCTGCTCTACCTACTCATGCTTTCTGTCAAATAAATAAATAAAATCTTAAAAAAAAAAAACTTTAACTTTATTTAGCCCCCATATGATCTTATTTTGTTTTCTTAACATATTTTAATGCTATCATCTTATTAACCTTCAAACACATTATTATTGTGGCTTATAACATCCAATGGTCATTTAGATTTACCTCCTATTTAACATTTTCTTTGTTCCTCATTTTTCTTGCATCTCAGACCTTCTCTGGAAATATTTTCTTTCTTCCTGAAGTACTCCTTGAGAATTTTCCTTTGAGAGGCCCAATGGTCAGACATTCGGTCAGTTTTTGTTGAACTGAAAATATTTGAAAGATCATTTTGTGTGTGGAATCTGTTGAGTTTTTTTCCAAACATATTCAATACATCATTATCCTGTCTTCTGGGTTCCAGTATTACTCTTGAGAAGTTTTTTAGTATATCTGATGCTGTTATAAATGTAATTGTGCTTAAAAAAATTTGTCTATTTTAAGGTTTACTTTGCTCGGCTTTCTGTAATTTTATTCTAGTGTGCTTAGGTGTGAATTTCTTTTTATTTATCCCACTCAGGATTCACTGGGCATTTAGAATGGGTTGATTAGTGGCTTCCATCTCTAGAAAAATTTCAGTCATAATCTATCTAAATATGCCTCTGTCTCATTCTCTCTCCTTTAGAACTCCAATTAAATATATATTCAATTTGAACTTTATTTTCCCATGACTTTTAACATCTCTTCCACATTTTTCATCTTTTGCTGTGTTCTGCATTTTGAATAGCTTCTTTTAACTTATCTTCTAGTTCACTTATTTCTCCTTGACTGTATCTAATCTGCTATTAGAGCACCTGGGTGGTTCTGTGGGTTAAGCATTCAACTCTTGATCTTGGTTCAAGTCATGATCTCAGGGTCCTGAGCCCTGCATCAGGCTCCAAACTCAGTGAATCTCTGCTTGAGATTCTCTCTCTCCTTCTCCCCTCTGCTACTCCCCCTTGTACTCTTCCTCTCTAAAAAATTAACAATCTTAAAAAAAATAAACACACTCACTTTTTCTCAAATCTGCTAGATTTCTTCTTATAATCATCTGTTTCTTGCAGATATTTCAAGTTTATTTTTATTTCTGCAAAGGTGGTAGACACAGTTTTTTGAAAATCTCTTATGATCTATCTTTACACTAAGTGTGTAGCAGTTTTACAGAGGGATGGATAGGTTTTGTGCCTACTACTTTCCTGTGCCATCTAGGCAGTGAAAACCATACTTATTTTCTTCTGCTTTAAGCAAATATCCTTAAGATAAAAGGGGACTTTGTCTTTGACTTACCATTCTGAGTTGTTTTTTATACTTAAGTTTTAATCTAGTAATCATTTACATTTTGCTCTTAAGATTAAAAAAATTTTTAAACTTTATTCATTGTTTTTAATTGTTTTCAAAAGGAGAGTTGGCATGAACTTAGTCCTACATATTAGCAGAATACACACACACACACAGGCTTATTGAGAATTTGAAATTTATTGGGGCAAAAATATGTGCAGTGCTGCTCCTTCCATAACTTTTCAGTCACTTTCAGTTTCTAGAAAGATCTTATTTTTTGTATTTAAGATGTAATTCTTAATTTTCAGTTCAAAGCTCAACCTCTTCCCTTTAACCTGTTTGCTTAAAGCAGAGATTGGAGGGTATGATAGTATGGTTAGATTCTAAGACATCTTTTTTTCCCCTTCCTCTCCCAAGCAAGAATTCCTTCAGTGTTGGTGGTACAGAGAAGAGTGGTTAGAGGTTTCCTCACCCAAATGTTAACTAGACCCTGTCTTTGCTCTGGATCAGTCTGGTTTGATCTGATATGGAGGACCTCTACTGTTGTGAAGAGCTCCTCACAGGCTGTGAGTGTGATTTTCTTGAGGAAACAGACTTCACTTGACACTTTCCATTGCTCAAAACCTCCTTCACAGAGCGAGAATGTCCCTTATTGGCCCATGTACTTTATGTATTCCCAATGCCTTCTCAAACTTGAATACCTCATTATGTGACCCTCAAAATACACATCTGAGCAGCCCGTGCTCCTTTGTGTGGAGCCAGGTGCCTATAGGGCACCTAGAAAACAGACTGGGGTAGGATATGGACTGTTTTTCTGTCTCTCTTATACCCAAGGACTGCTGACTGATGGGGCTTCCAAAAAGTCTCTCCAAAAATGGTTCTCTTTGAGAACACTCCAAACTGAGTGCACCTCTAATCCTCAAGGGACATCTGGCAAGCAAACCATCTTTTCCCCAAAGATGGAAAGAATTGCTAAATCACAATACCATATTCCGAGATCCTCAGAGCCCCCAAAATACCAACAATTCTCTCACCATGTTCTGCTCCTAAACAGGATGCATGTTTAGGGGTCTGTTCCTGAGTCATCATCCAGCTGGAGAATAAGATGCTAGTGCCTCACCTTACAGACCCCCTATTGTTCAGCGGTGATCCTTTTGGAGTTCCCCTCACTGAATTTCAGGGAGGAGAACCATCTTCTCTTCTTCATGTGAGAGAAGAAGGATCCGTCTGCCTTTTCTCTTCATCTTATATAAACGGACAGTGGGGAGGAAATGACGTTGGTACTAGGTGTTGAAAATACCAGCAAGGCTGCAGAGGGGGAAACTGTCCCCAAAGGCTGATGGTTAAATTGTGAGGTGATAACTAACTTTCATCCTCAACTACCCTTGACCTCAATTATGGGAGAACAGGAAGAATCTAACTGACCTTGTTAATAGTGCACATCTTCTTTTTTTATTTATTTATTTATTTATTTTTTTTAAGATTTTATTTATTTATTTGAGAGAGAGACAGTGAGAGAGAGCATGAGCTAGGAGAAGGTCAGAGAGAGAAGCAGACTCCCTGTGGAGCTGGGAGCCCGATGTGGGACTCGATCCCGGGACTCCAGGATCATGACCTGAGCCGAAGGCAGTCGTCCAACCAACTGAGCCACCCAGGCGTCCCACTGACCTTGTTAATAGTGCACATCTTCTTAATAGGTATACGCCCAGATGTCAAAAATTGCTGTTCTCTCCTAGGCGGGCTCCTGGATGATTTAAAATGATTTCTTTCTGTTTTTCTTTTTATTAATCTGTATTTTCTGTTTTTTCCTAATAAGCATACATTCATTGTGTAATAAAAATAAAGTTTTTCTGCATGTTCCACCTTTATTTATTAATGGGCAATTGCCAGACTTCCTTAAAAATATTCATCAAATTATTACTAGTTGCATTTTAGTTTACTGGCAAGTTTCTTTAATTCTCAGATGTGGAAATGAATTCCTTGCCTTTTGACTCTTCTTTCTATATACTCGAATTGAAAATTCTGCCACCACATTTTGTTTTGACTTTCAACTCATACTTTAATAAAAGTAATTTCTGTTTCAAAGCTGTAAAGGAAATGGAAAACTGAAAATTAAATTAAATGTTATACTTAATCTCTGACTAAGCATGAAAACACCTCCTCCAAACAGGAGATAGGTGGAAATGATAATTGTTCTGTGCCAGACATTCTAAAAGAAAATTTTAAATATGCACATGTATGCTGCTTCTAAGATGGCAAGTTCAGCCTTTTGCCTCCTCCAGGTAGAAAGAAGCCCACTGGCATTCAACTGAAGTACTTCTTTAACTGGATTGAATAAATTCTTTGGTCAGTGAGGGAGACAAAGAACTTGGAAATGGTTCTTGATTAGCCTGATATTTTTCCATTTTGTCTCTGGCTAGCTATGTGTTCTTTTCAGTTGTACTTGTCTGTTCTAATACATCATGCTCATTGAGATATTTTCAGATGAAAATTCTTTTTTTTAATTTTATTTATTTTTTATTTTTTAAATTAACATATAATGTGTTATTTGCCAAGGAATACAGGTCTGTGAATCATCTTACACATTTCACAGCACTCACTATAGCACATACCCTCCCCAATGTCCATAACCCAGCCATCCTATCCCTACTCCCCTACCCCAGCAACCCTCAGTTTGTTTTGTGAGATTAAAATTCTCTTATGGTTTGTCTCCCTCCCAATCCCATCTATCAAAATACCATCAATTTTTTCAGAGAAATGGAACAAATAATCCTAAAATTTATATGGAACCAGAAAAGACCCCGAAGAGCCAGAGGAGTGTTGAAAAAGAAAACCAAAGCTGGCGGCATCACAACTCCAGACTTCAAGCTCTATTACAAAACTGTAATCATCAAAACAGTATGGTACTGGCACAAAAACAGAAACATAGATTAATGAAACAGAATAGAGAGCCCAGAAATGGACCCTCAACTCTGTGGTCAACTAATCTTCGACAAAGCGGGAAAGAATGTTCAATGGAAAAAAGACAGCCTCTTCAACAAATGGTGTTGGGATAATTGGACAGCCACATGCAAAAGAATGAAACTGGACCATTTCCTTACACCACACACAAAAATAGACTCAAAAATGGATGAAAGACCTCAATGTGAGACAGGAATCCATCAAAATCCTTGAGCAGAACACAGGCAGCAACCTCTTCGACCTCAGCCACAGCAACTTCTTCCTAGAAACATCACCAAAGACAAAGGAAGCAAGGGCAAACATGAACTCTTGGGACTTCATCAAGATCAAAAGCTTTTGCACGCAAAGGAAATAGTCAACAAAACCAAAAGACAGTTGACAGAATGGGAGAAGATATTTGCAAATGACATATCAGTTAAAGGTCTAGTATCCAAAATCTATAAAGAATTTATCAAACACAACAGCCAAAGAACAAATAATCCAGTCAAGAAATGGGCAGAAGACATGAACAGACATTTTCTGCAGAGAAGACATCCAGATGGCCAATAAACACATGAAAAAGTGTTCCACATCACTCAGCATCAGGGAAATGCAAATCAAAACCACAATGAGATACCACCTCACACCAGTGAGAATGGCTAAAATTAACAAGTCAGGAAACAACAGATGTTGGAGAGGATGCAGAGAAAGGGGAACCCTCCTACACTGTTGGTGGGAATGCAGGCTGATGCAGCCACTCTGGAAAACCTAATGGAGCTTCCTCAAAATGTTGAAAATAGAGCTACCCCACAACCTAGCAATTGCACTACTGGGTATTTACCTTAAAGATACAAAGGTAGTGATCCGAAGGGGCATGTACACCCCAGTGTTAATAGCAGCAATGTCCACAAGGGCCAAACTATGGAAAGAACCTAGATGTCCATCAACAGGTGAATGTATAAAGAAGATGTGGTATATATATATATATATATATACAATGGAATACTATGTGTCCATCAAAAGAAATGAAATCTTGCCATTTGTGATGAAGTGGATGGAACTAGAGGGTATTACACTGAGTGAAATAAGTCAATCAGAGAAAGACAATTATATGATCTCTCTGATATGAAGAATTTGAGAGGCAGGGTGGGGGGTCATGAAGGGTAGGGAGGAAAATGAAACAGATGAAAATTCTTAATTTAATATCATTTGAATTGTGTTTTTTTTTTTTTTTGTTCCAGCATCATAACCTAAACAAGGCAAAGAGTCTTCAATTCAATTAATCATGTGTTTATTAGGCTTCTTCCTGTGCCATGTTCTGTGCTAGATACTATTAGAGATTGAAAGATGGGAGAAGCAACTTTACTGTGCTTAGTCTAAAACAACATAAATTATATTTTTGTGTGTGTGATGTATATTGATCTTATTTGAACATTCCTTAAAAATGGGGTTTCTTCTTTCAGGGGCAAATAATTTAGTGCAGAGGATGAGAATTCCACATATTGAGCAACTAAAAGGCAAGATAAGGAGTAAATTATTCAGTGTTGAATAGTTTGGTGTGGTTAATTGATAAAGGATCACAGATATGGAAGAATCCGTGAGCAGCGTTGATGGCGGATGGACACTATGGACTGGGGAAATTAGATGAATTTCAAGAATGAGCATGCACTGGGTAGGCAGGGTTAGGCAAGGACTTTCTGTGTGTAGGAAGTAACAAGAAAAAAATGAATAGAGTAGGAAAAGAGTGAATCCACACCTTGATCAGAACAGAGTGGGTGATAACTAGAAATAAGTACTGTGACCCCATGTACCTGTTCACAAATGCCAACCAAAAAAGAAAGAAAGAAAAGGAAAAAAAGAAAAAAGGAAGAAAAAGAGAAAAAGAAAGAAAAAGAACAGAGAGGCAGTCAACAAGTAGAAGAGGAGAGTTTGCAATTATTCATAATAAGCATTTGTGAAGTAATAACATTTAAAAATATTTCTCAACTTCACTTGTAGTTAAAAAATGATAAAATGACAGTGTTTCAGTCCAAACTGATGTCCCAAACATTAATTACTTACTCCACAATTAACTCTTTTATTAATAGTATGAAGAAAGGATAATAGCACATATATGGACTTTTTCTATATTGTCTCATTTAATTTATGTAACAGTTCTGTGAAGTAGGAATTGCTTTGGTTACTACTAAAAGAGATAGGAAAAATAGTGACTGAAATAAGAAAGGGTTTTTTTCCCCCACCTCACATCAAAACCTCCAAAGATAGTCCTGATTCAGCTTCATGGCCATCAGAGACACAGGCTTCTTTCATCACTGTGTTCATCAGTGGCTTCTAGTTTCATGATTGCCTCATGATTACAAGATGGCCACTATAGCTCCCATCATCACATCCATGTTCCAAGTGGGAGAAGGAAGAAAGGAAGCTGAAAGGCAGAAGGGCATACTTCCTAGCTCTTTCTAAAAAATGATTCCAAGTTTTAAGTTCTCTTTAAAGAGATTTCCAAAAAGCCCAGTTCAGTGATTTCTGAACCATGATCTCATCCCTCTCTGCCAGGGAGGATGGGAAATGTACTTTTAGCTGATCATATTCTGCCCCCAATAATAAGAGTTTCTACTAGTAAGGAAGAGAGAAAAATGTATATTGCTAGGCTGCTAGCAATGTCTGTCACAGAAATCTTATTTCCATTTTACCCCCGAGGAGCCAAGCCTCCAAAGTGTTAAGTAAACTACCTCAGTCACATAACCATGCCCTAAGTACAGCTCTTTGATCAGACTTTCTCATGTACATATTGAACTGTGATTCTCTTCCCAGGATTTATCACTTTCCAGCTGCAAGGAGATGCCTCAGTATCATTAAGAGAAGAGAGAACTTGGGCTAAACAATTTCTGACGTGTATACATTGGTACAGTTGAGGTTTGTGTAGGTGTGGTTTGTGGAAGTCTTGGAAATCAAGCTCCTACACAGATAACATATCTGATATCATATATATTTAATTTCAACTTCACTGACCAGGTCTTTCCCTTCATCCCCTTCCATTTAACACTTACCCATTTGTCATTCTTTCCCAAATATCCACATTTCTGCCTCTTTCAGATCTGATATCCAGCTACTTACACCATTCTTTAAAATTATTAATTAATTAATTTGGCAGAGAGAGGGAACACAAGCAGGGGGAGTGGGAGAGGGAGAAGCAGGTCTCCCGCAGAGCAGGGAGCCTGAGGCGGGGCTCCACATGGGCTCGATCCCAGGACTCTGGGATCAGGACCTGGGCTGAAGGCAGGCACTTTACGACTGAGCCACCCAGGTACCCCTACTTACACCATTTTTTTTTTTTTGTAGCTGAATGTTTACTGAAGATTTTGTGAACTCTTATGAACGAATTTAAATCGTATACAGTTGATTCTCATTATTTGCAGTAGTTATAGTCTACAAAGTTTCTATAAACACTAAATTAACAAATACTGAACCACTGCTTCTAGGGGAAAATGGAGTTAGGGTCCTATGAGTCTTTGGTTTATACTTACACCATTTTTAAGAGAAATTGTGAGCAAAAACTTATAGAGGGAAGAATTTTACTCAACCTCAATCCTCAACCTACAAACTATTTTTTGAATATTTACTCTGTACATATCACTGTGACAGGTAGTACCACGTTTTATATGAAACATAAGGTACAATCATGCTTGATCTCAAGGAGTAAGCACTCTAGTTGGGGAAATAAAATGCATTCACATTAAATGACAGCTAATAGCGTAAGGTCGTATATATCAGTACAGGTCAAATGAGAGGAAATGAATACTCTAAGTGTTGAGAGAAAGGAAAAATCCTTTGGCTTCATGAGATCAAAGGGCATTGATTTGATCCTTGTGGATTTTAGAAAATTCAAAAGGAGATGAGAGGTTTCCTTAGATGGAAACATCAAAGTCAGAGCAATGGGAGACTAATGGATGTGTTCAAGTGATGGGAGTGGGTGGGTCTGGCTAAGACAGCTGGTTAGTATGGGAAAGAAGGGAGGAGTAAGGCTGGAGAAGTAGTTTAGGGTCAGCTAATGGAGAGCTTTAATAGCCAGGTGAAGGAATGTAGAATGGATATACATTTGGATTTTATCCAAACCATATATAGGATCTATTTTTTATAATTTAAATTTAATTAGCCAACATACAGAACATCATTAGTTCTGGATGTGGAGTTCAGTAATTCATCAGTTGCATATAACACCCAGTGCTTATCATACAGGATTTAGAAAGCACCTAATGAAAGTCCTGATTTAAAGGTACTACTAACTCCAAGTCTATGTAAACAGTGTTCTGTACAAGCAATTTCCTCCACACTGGTGTTCTTTTTCTGATCCCATGGCCTCTCTTCTCCTTCAGCCTGCTTTGCATTTGCACTGGCCTCTTCATCAGCACTTTTACAGGATGAGAGTAGGGGAACAAATACCAGTCCATTTTAGGCAGCAGGTTTTCCAATTTTACTAAAACTGTTAAAAAAAATCTGAAAGCAATCTCTAGAATATGGTCTTTGATTATTACATGATTGTGTCAGAAAACGAACAAGTGGTGATCCTGGGAGCAATGTAGGTACAGACTGTCCACACATTGGAACTAAGGGAGATGCTGTTGTTCTTTTCTCTGTGCCTGACTTCATGTCATTGGTGGTTGCAAATGAGGTATCTTGCAAAACGATAGTGGTAGTCTTGGTTCTGTCCAGTCCTAGGAAGAGAACTAAGTGAGGAAATTGTAGTAGTTTCTCAACAGACATTCCTTCAAGCAATCTAATAACATTATCTTATTTAAAGCTATTGAGAATATTTGTGGGTTGCAAGTAACAGACAATCTAACCCAAATAGGCTTAAGCAAGAAAGGAACTCATTAGTTCACAGAAGTTACCATGGACAGAATGTTTGTCACTCTCCCACCCCAGTTCATATACTGAAATTCTAACTCCCAATGTGATGGCATTAAGAGGTGGAGCCTTTGGGAGGTGAGGAGGTCACAAGGGTGGAACCCTCATGAATGGGATTAGTTCTCTTACAGAAGAGCTCCAGAAATCTCTCTCTTCCCTTCTAACATGTGAAGATACAGGGAGAAATCTGTAACACGGAAGAGATCCTTACCAGAACCCATCATGCTGGCACTCTGATCTCAGAATTCTAGGCTTCGGAAATATGAGGAATGCATTTCTGCATTTATATGCTACTCAGTCCATGGTTCTTTGCGATAGCTGTTTGAGCCAAGGAGTCATGTATGGTTTTAGTGTGACCAGATCCACTGGAGGGACTGAAGTGATGCCATCAGGGCACTGTGCCCATTAGTCTCTCAATCCTGTTTTCTAGTGCATTGTGTTATTTCTTACATTCATGCTAGCAAGATGACTATCAGTTTCTTCAGGTGTCAAGGTTCAAATACAATTGGAAAGAGCATATGCTTCCTCTTAACAGTTGCAACAAAGCTTCATATCTCTTCAGATATGATGAGATATTTGATTTTCCAAGTCTGAGTCTCATGCCCCTCCATGGAGTAGGTGTTCAGTCACTCCATTCAAAGCACTTGGACTTAGAATGAAAACGACAGTGAGTCCCATGGCACTATCACCAGAAGAAGGGGAAATGGACACTGGTGGTGGTGGGGGGGCATAGACAGAGATAGCAAACATCTACAATTGTCACATTCTAAAATGGCATTTTTAAATAATACATTGCACATTTTCTGCATCCTTTTCAACTTTCCCATACCATTGTCATATGACATTTATAAAAAGAGAATATGTGTGTCCCCAAAATATCCACTGCCAGACCCTAGACTATAATTTTATTTTAGACCAATTTTTTGAGTGTATAGGGAACTAGCCTTCATGAAGCAAATGTTCCATGTTCAGGGACTCACTTTTATTATGATAGTTCACCTTCACAACAATGCTTCGATGCAGGCATATTCTTATTTTTTAGATAAAGAAACTTCTGTTTAAAGAGTCTAATCATCTTGCCCAGTATCACATAGGTAAAGGAGAATAGGTACTGGTTCTAGAAATCAGTCCTTCTGGCTCAAAAGCCATCATGCTTCTACCATGCTATATTACCCCAAAGTCTGAGTTATGTCCCAGAGCCCATTCTCATTTCCATGATCATAAAATTATGCTGTGTGTGATCACAGTTTTTTTTCCTCCCTCATTAAATTCCAAACCACTGCCTATTTGTAAAGATAAAGAATCCAAGATGTGAGAGCTTAAAGGGACCTTAGAAAGAATCTAGTTCAAAACTAAAAATCCTGCCTCAAAAGACAAGGAGCCTGGGCACAGAGGAACATTGGTAGTTCAAGATCATAAACATAGACAGTGGCCCTGGTCAGGGTACCTAATTTTCAGATTCATGCCCTAGCTCCTTCACTTTCTTTCTTTGCTTGAATATGACCTTGGGAAATTTACCACAGCTTCTCTGGCTTTAGTTTGTTCCTCTTTAAAATAAGGGCCAAAGTACTGAACTTCATTGATTCCCAAGTGTGTATTATCTTAAATTTTAAAATCTAAAAGTGGGTCAAATGGAAATAAAATCATAGTTTAATTGTTTTTACTTTCTTAATAGTGTATATATAAAACAATGGCATGTGTCACAGTCAATGATATCTTAGATTCTGTGAAATATGGAAATACAACCTTCATGGGGTTATTGTGGAGGTATAATAAAATAATAAAGTCATATCATTTAGAATAAGTGCTGGCACATAGCCAATGTTGAGTAAATGTTAGTGTGGTGATGATGGTAACAATATATATAAATAAGAACATGGGTATGGCTTAACTCAAGTATTCTTTTTAGGCTATAAAATTATCCCTAAGTTTTGTCACCATTTATAATTTTGTCTCTTTGACTTTGGGTAGGCTTCCCTTTCTTATTCTTCATTTCTGAGTGTTGTACTCTAGAACTAAACCACTGCCTCCCAAATCCATTTGAACTAAATTATCTAGATTAGTTTTTTCCTTGTGCAAATCATGTGGCAGTGACAAATTGTCACTCATGTTTGTATTATATAGATACAGGGCATAGCTTGTGCTTCTTTCCTTGTTCTTTATAGTCAGTTGATAAAAGTGTTTTTTTTTGCGGGGTTGCTTTTTTTTGTTTTGCTTTTTTTTTTTTTTTTTTTTTTTTTTTTACGAATAGTTGCATTCAGAACTCTCAACCTCACCTTTTTATGACACAAAGATGCATCACAGCAGGTAAATTGGCATGAGATTTTTTTTGGAGTAGAGATTTATTTTTGCTTAGGCTAGTAATGATGGTTTTCTCTATTAAGGAGGGAAGTCTGACAGAATTCAGACGTAAGCTCAAATTGGCACAATATCAATATAAGTTTTATTGATTTCTGTGACGAGTTTCTGTCTTATTCATTGTAGTTCAAGGCATAACTTGGAAAGGCATAATAATCTTTAAAAGATGGAACATTCATGAAAAGACATTGTGTTTCTTTCCTTTAGTTCTCAAAATTTCACTGTCTATAGATTTGAGATAAAAATAGGTGATATCTTTACTGATCCTGTAATTCAAAATTCACAGCTCTTCATATTATTCTTCCATTCCTCATTTTCCCCCTTGTCTTTCAGAAAGTCTATAAAATGATGGGTTATTATTTCCGCTACTTCAGTTAGTGTTTATGCCAGCAGAGGGAACATTATTTTATTATTTTTAGAGAATAAAAGCTATTTCTTGAACCAGGAAATTGAACTTACTATTTTAAAGAAAGAAAGCAATGACATCCTTTTCATCAATCTCTCCTTGATTTCCTCTAGGGGACCTTCCTTACTCCCTAAAACTAACCCATGAGTAACAAGCCTTTTCAACATATACTGTGCATATTTCTATTTATTGCCATGTTACATTTTAATTTTTATTTTATTTTTCTGTCTTCTCTCCAAACAGGGCACTCCTCAAGCCCAGGAACTGTGACCATTTCATTGTGGTATTTATATATCCTAGAGCACTAAATTAAAAAGTGCATTAAATGAAGAAAGGTCTAACTTGAAATCACTCTTAGAGCTCTGAGGATAACTGTATATTCAGTTTCAAACTGATGTTTGTCCATTGGGTGGTAAGATACATTACCAAAGTAGATTTTAGTTTCTCAGAGCTACACCTGCAGAGTTGCATGCACCACTTTAGGTAATAATCTGCTAGAGACACTTATAGGCACATATTTACTTAATATTAAGCTGGACTAGAAAAGAAACCAATTTGAAATTGCTTCCTCAGCTGAAAGCTCTATGCTAACAATAAAGTTTAATTTCAGCAGCTGTAGTTCTCAAATCAATAGACTGCAAAGAGGGTGGCAGAATTTCAGTTTTTGGTTTTGAATACTAAGCAGGTCAGAAGTTGCATTATTTAGGAATGAATTTACTGGATTTTAAAAACAGCTTTTGTAAAATTGGCCAAGTGGATTTATATTATTTTCAATAATAATCTAATTCTCCAGCATAAAAAAATAGTGTCCAACTATAAATTATATTTATTACCATATGAGGGGTTTTCAAACATTTATGATTTCAAGAGAA
This sequence comes from Lutra lutra, assembly GCF_902655055.1. Taxonomy (NCBI): domain Eukaryota; kingdom Metazoa; phylum Chordata; class Mammalia; order Carnivora; family Mustelidae; genus Lutra; species Lutra lutra. The sequence continues at coordinate 94,864,469 of NC_062285.1, forward strand.
CAACTTACAGATAAATTTATAAATAATACTATTTTTTAAAGATTTATTCATTTGAGAGAGGGAGAGCAAATATAAGCAGGAGGGATAGCGAGAGGGAGAGAGAATCTCAAGCAGACTCTGCTCTAAGCACAGAGCTGAGGCAGGCTCAATCTCAGAACCCTGAGATCACTACCTGAGCCAAAACGGAGTTAGATGCTTAACCGACTGTGCCACCCAGATGCTCCATATAAATAATAGACATTAAACTATGTCATGCAATTGGCTATTCTTACCTGACAAGGAGTTTCAGGACATTTCTTAGGTCTCTCCTGTCCTTCCTTTATACAGAAAATATTATAATAATACCTCCTGGTAACTAGACTGTGTTAGATTAATATCTGACTGTTTTTTCCCTTTTAGCAGCATTTGCTCCAGCATGGGGACATTTTTGTAATGAATGGAGACCATGGCTATATTAGCCTTTTTACATTGACCTTGTTTCTGTGAGTATGTTATCTCACCTTGTCTTTTAATAACTAATTATCCTTGTAGTCAGTGGGACACAAGAGTATCAAATCATGGATATTTTCATAACCAAGAAGTCCAATTTGGGAAATAAATTTAAAATGCAAATAAACTACTTTGTCTTTAGGAAAAAATTGGGAATGGTCCTGTATCTCCCCAGTGTCATCAAACCTGCCCTTACACCAGAAGTTTCCCTACCCTGGATATTCATAGTTTGAGCAGGAAGGAAAGCCAAATTTACTAAGATTTTCTAAGGTCAGGTTGTATAGGAAAGTCTTGAAATGTTCTGAAGTAACAGGCAAGAGGTGTCAGTGTTTCTGAAGGAATGTGGAAGGATAAGATGATTAGTGTTCAAAACAGAGAAGGGGAAGGAGACAGCCACAGATGATGCAGAATGGTGTCAGTACCCTGGACAGTGCCACCAATCTTGATCTACGGCTGGACTTAACCAGGTCTTGGAAACATGGAGCCATCTTGTCATAGGCTTTAATTCTGGCTAAGCTGTGGAATGTTAATGTTATGGTCTTTATAATTTTAAGCTCTTCCCTTATTGAGGTGGGGAGGTGGATGTGGATAGAAAATGAATTTCATCTACCTTTCATACCTCTGTCAGTTTTCTGGCCTGACTAAAGCCTCAGCAACATGGAAAAAAATTACTGTGTTAACTGTACAGTGGAGTAGGGGTGGAGTTGGAGGCTACCCTCATACTTTATCATATTTATCACCATGTATTTTCTATCCTAAGAGGTAGAAAATGATATGAGCAGAGCCCAAAACTATACAAGTAAAAATATTCCAAACTTAGTTTGTGGAAGACCCTGAAGGTATCCAGTTAAGCATTTATTTTTCTCTCTCATTGAAAGGAAGAGAAACACAAGTTTTCTTTCTTTAATAATTTTGTGTAATTAAACTTCAGGCTTTTAGATGTGATGCATACTAATAATTCTCCATGGAATCTTTTAGAAGTAAAGCACAGCTGTTCAATTCATGAATTTATTTTGCAGTGTGTTAATAAAATGTTTTCCTCAAAAAGAATTTCATCTTTAGATGGCCCAAATGAACTTCTGTATTTTATCTTCCCTGTTGTCTCTTAATTTTGGCCTGATTCTTGATTAAAAATGCATGTTAGCTTTAGTACATTATACTGGTGTCAGGTCAGTTATTCCTGTGAGCTGCATGTCTGTGTTCATTTCATTTCACCCTCCTCTTTGCCAAAGAGTTTACCTGCTGCAGGAGCTTTAAATTCAGTAAGGTTAATTGGGATTTTATTAAAGTGTATGATTCTGATTCTTTTCTTAACTTAGATGCTTTACAGGTTAAGTTGTAATCTGGGTTCATGAAATATTCAATAAGATGATTTCTGATTTTAAAATATGGCTAAAAACAGGGAAAGATAAAAATCACAATTATATGCAATCTGAATCCACGAAGAGAAATTTTCTCTCCCTTATTCAATATTTGACTAACTTAAAGTATGTCACATTGATAATAAAGTGGTCATTAAAAAACTGTAAGAGAACCCCTCCTCTTCTAGGATGTACCAAACAACATTGGGTTGATTGAAAACAACATTGGATTGATTGAAAACCTTGAAGACTTTCTCTCACATCTCACTTCTACAACCTTAAAGTGCCCACTCCTCTTTCTCCATCAAGTGTTCCTCCTGACCACTTTCAATCCTGACCCCCTCTACCAACATGAAAGAAGATCTAGGACAGAGAAAATGGGAGTAGTGAAAGGATAGCGGGAAATAGAAATAGAAGGGAGACTTCTAGTGTGCTTTGAAACAGGGCCACTATGTGGTCTTCATTACTTTCTATATATTCTATGTGAATTTCCCTTAGTAGCTCTTTTTGGGATCATTACCAAAAAATGTGTTCAGATAAACTTAGAGCATGAAAAAAAAGTCTCTCACCAAATAGCATCCTGCTTTATTGTTCTTTCAGAGAAATATCTCCCTTCCTATGTCTGATCAACCCTGGTAGTTGAGTTCATCTGACCAAGACAAATGGAGATAGCTCCAATATCTTGTCAGAAAATCTAAGAATGTTCTATCAAGGCATTTCTAGGCTTTAAAAAATATAAAACACTGTTTGATATATTCTGATCAAAAATCATTCCTTACAATATTCAGGTGACTTTCATTCAGGGACATTTCAAATAAAACTTTTTGAAGTAATCACTAGGAAAGGGAATGTCAAAAGGATAAATAAAAGTGTCCACTATTCAGAAGGTAATATACCAAGTACGAGCATCAAAGATTTGAGAAATCGAAAAATCTTTAAATAGACAAAGTCCATACCTTTGTCAGTTCAAGAGATTTAATTTAAAAAAAAATCCTATAGTATCTACTTAGAAGCAGTTTGAGTCACAGCAGTACTTTTTTCAATCATCTATACTATTTCTTGACTTCTTTACTCTTCTGTTTCTCTCTTCTTTGGTTAAGATAGTGCCCTTTTTCATAGGCACCTAAAATGGTTGCACATTCCCAGTCTTTGAAGCATCTATGGGAGGTAATCAAAGGACAAATACACCTAATTTGCACATACCAAATCAAGAGATATTTGTTATTTGTTTGTTTAACAGACATGTACCAATAGTACTCTGCTAGGATAAGCAAGGTAGCTAAATCCTGTCCTCAAGGCATTTATAATTTAGAGCCATCAGTAAGGATAAACATGCTGAAGCACATGTTGACAAGCAAGGAACTCCATAATAAATCTAAAGGTAGAAGCCAGAGACAAGCTTCTGAAGAAAGCAATACCTATATTTCAGAATGAAAAAGAGACGTTGCTTTCACTCTTTACAAAATGTGGGGAGAAGAAATCATAGGCATTTGGCCCTCTAAGGGAAACTTTTTTTTTTTTAAGATTTTATTTATTTATTTGACAGACAGAGATCACAAGTAGGCAGAGAGGCAGGCAGAGAGAGAGGGGGAAGCAGGCTCCCCGCTGAGTAGAGAGCCAGATGTGTGGCTCCATCCCAGGACCCTGGGATCATGACCTGAGCCGAAGGCAGAGGCTTAACCCACTGAGCCACCCAGGCGCCCATAAGGGATACTTTTAAGCAAAGATATGAAACTACACATTTTGGTCATTTTAGGCTCCCATATTTCCCCCTTTTGTGGCATCCTCTAACTCCTGATACTTCAGTCATAAAATGACTTCTGTTCTCTACCTATTGTCTACCATACAGATCTAATTAGAATAGTAACTTATATCTTGGAGATATTTTATTCATCAAATTTCCTTCTTTCAAAGGTTTTTTGTCCTTTAGTCTCATCTCTCGTAAGATGAAAGGTTTTAGTCTGTTGTAGAATTTTAAACAATAAAATTATTTAGAAACTTAAACATCAGCACATACACATATGGGTGGGAGTGATATTTAAGAAATAAACATGCCCTCTTGAACCACTGAGATTATAAAACATAAACTCTACTTATTCTTCTATATAAGCATGACCTTAATCATCCTTTTTTATTTTTAAGCCACTTCATAAGGTCTTTACAATTGGTGTCTGAGTAAACCACCATTGTGAAAGTAACAGTGATGATGGTGGTGGTAACAATAATGACTATGTGAATTGCTTAGAATGTCATCAGGTAAAGAACTCTGAAATTCATTTTCTGTTAGAGCAGCATTTACATGCAAATATTTTTGATCTAGTTATTTGGGCAGTATTGGAATGAATAAATATTACCAAAAACCTTATTAGGAGGAAAAAATGGGAAGCTTTCAGCATTTTAGTGACAACTTTTCCAAAATATGAAGAATGACAAAGGGAAGAGAGAGCATAGTCAACTATGTTAGAAAGAGTTAGGCTCCGAGGTTCAGCTTCTCCAACTATAAAATGGGAACAGCAAAGCCTACCCTACGAAGGTATGATGGGAGTAAGATTTCTAGCTCAGTAAATCTTATTTACATATTCTTCCCCAGTGGAGGAAACAAAACAAAGCAAGAACCTCAAGTCTGAGCACAACATACAAAATAAAACCAACAGTGACCATAGGGAGAAAACTCTTGCATATTATATGTCAGTGAATCCAAAGTGTCACAAATATGATATATTGCTGCTATAAAATTGCCACAGTTTTGAAACTTACCTTGAACACATGAAATATGTCAGGAGAATTCAGAGCAATCCCACAAAACTTTACAGAAACAGAATCGATTTTCCATTTCTCCTGTGGGAGGATCTTCTACAAAGCCAAATGTCTCCCTCTTATAAAACCTTGTTTAAATTCTATTTTTAAGCCTTTCAATAATAATTATGCAGAATGTGACTCAGACTATTTTAATTCTTATGTATATACATGCTCACAGCATAATTTACATGTTCTTATGTTTCTAGTCTCTTCAGTCTCTTTCCATGTTTTACCACTTCCCTCCAATCCCAGCTAAATTGGATAAAACTTGAAGGCCAGGGCTATAGTCTAATGGCTGCTGTAAATGCTTCTTTTAGTCCTCACCTTACTTGACCTCTCTCAGAAGTGTCTGTCATTGGCTCCCACTTCCTCCTTCTTGAAATGCTGTCCTTGGTATCTGTGATCATATACTCAGCTAGTTCTTTGTTCTCAAGCCGCGCCTTCTCAGTTTCCTTCATAGCCTTTTTTTTCTGACAACTGCTTAGAAGTTCATGTTCCTCGAGGATCTATCCCTTAGTTTCTTTTCTTTCCATCCTATAGATGCTCTCTCTATGACTTCATCTGCTCCATGGGCTCCAATTAACATTCATATATACTGATAAGTTCTGTATCTAGAGTTCTAACACATTCTCTCTTTAAACCTCCAGGTACGTATTTTCAAGTGCTAGTACACATTTCCACTTACATGTCACATAGGCACTTCAAACTCAGCATGTCCAAAACTAAACATTTTATCTTTGTCTTCCCAACCCTAAACTTGCCCTCCCTTCCTTTTTCTCCTATTTGTGAAGAAGCTTCCATCTATATCACTGCCCAAGACACCGGGAGGTCATCTTTATTCTACCTCTTCCTCATCAAAAAATCAAACTAAACTCCTATTCCTATGAGTTCTAACTTTTAAATAGTTCCTTAATTCTCTTCACTTCTTTGTGTCACCACTACCACTCAATTTGGAGGCAGTATTTGTCAAATTTTGCTGAATTATTGGAACAACTTTCTGATCTCTTTGGTCTCCTTACTATGATGCTGGCTTGCCCAGTACTATCCCATTCTCCATATTGTAAGGAAAGTGGTCTTTCTAAACTGTAGATCTGAACTAGGATACTCACCTGCTTAAAGCACCTAAAATAGCCTTCATAGCCCTCAGGATAAAAATCCATTTTCCTTGGGCTGCCTGGGTGGCTCAGTGGGTTAAGCCTCTGCCTTCAGCTCAGGTCATGATCTCAGGGTCCTGGGATCAAGTCCTGCATCGGGCTCTCTGCTAGGCGGGGAGCCTGCTTCCTCCTCTCTCTCTCTCTCTCTCTCTCTCTGCTTGCCTCTCTGCTTACTTGTGATCTCTCTCTGTCAGATGAATAAAATCTTTAAAAAAAAATCCATTTTCCTTACCAAGGCCAATGAGCTCTTTAAGACTATCCCCCTCTTACTCAGCCAATCAGCTTCATTGCTTGTCCTTACTTCCTTATCACCCCCATTCTGAACTGTTTGAGATTCTCCAGGCGTGACTTTCTCTTTCACCTCTTTGGCTTCTGTGACATCATTTCCTCTGCTTAAAAAAACTCCCCTCTCCCCACCTTTAGCTAACTTACAGAGAGTACCCTTTAAGAACGATGCAGTTGCAAACAACTTCTCCCATTCTAAAGCTGAACAGTTCACCTTGGAAAAGGTCAGTTTTAATAGAGGAGAGCCAGTAAATTGTTTCCTTGTGATCTAAGCATGTTAACTCTGGTAGAAGTTAACTCTGTAGAAGGCTATGAACTAAGCTTATTTAGATCACTGATTCTGTATACAAATAGCATTTATTTATTACTAGTTTTTCAGTTGTATTGAGGTGATGTGGTGATTTGATATACATGTTCATTGTAAAAGGATTGCCTGTGTTGGGTTAATTAACACATCTATCACCTCACATATTTGCCCTTTTTTTTCAGTGAGAACATTTAAATTCTACTCTCTCAGCAAATTTAAACTGTATAATAACAGTGTTACCAGCTATAGTCACCATGTTATACATTAGATTCTGACCCTATTTGTGTTATAACTAAGTTTTTACATTTTACCACCTCTCCCCCCCTCTCCCCAGCTTCTGGCAAACCCTTTTCTATACTATTTCTGTGAATTTGACTTTTTTTTTTTTAAGATTCCATATAGAATCATGCAGAATTTGTCTTGCTCCATCTGGCTTATTTTCTTAGCATAGCACCTTCTGGATTCACCCATATTTCCCCAGTGTCCAGGGAGTATCACAGGCAGCCCCTAGATGTGTGCTAAATTAGAAGCCTGACCCTCAGGCAGAAGCTTCATACTATGTAGATGGATCCCTTTCAGGAAAGACTAGGGGATGAGTGAATTTGCCTGCTCTTCCTTTGCTGAACCCTGGGAGGACAACCTTGGCTAGTGCTTCTGTACCCATGAACAACTTCTCCTTTGTTTGCTATAGTCTGTGGGAATTTTCTTTGTAGTCACTGGGAGTGACTAAGCCTGCTTGTCCTAATTCTTCTCAAAAGATGGTGGTATAGCTCTGAGTTACTTTCCTGATGCTGCTGAGTCACCTTAATTTGTCTTCAGTTTTCTTCCTGGATGACTTGCAACATACAAAGTAAGCAATAGACACACAAGGCAAACAACTCTTCACTGCTTCTGTGGGATATCTTATCTTCTCTCCCAAGCTAAAACTTCCAAATCTAGAAACGAGTAATCAAACTTACCATTTTTTAATAGAACAAGTATGATGGTTTTGACAAACATTTGGACATAAATTATTTAACACAATGCAGCCCTAGAATCCCCCATATAAACTGGAAAACATCAGCTTTCTAGTCAATAGGTTCAGCATCTGTAATACATCACTTTGATATTCCCATTTGGTTTCCATCATAATACGCATAATAAACATAATATTGTTTATTTTGCATCCATGAGATCTGAAGGCCTAAGCAGAACACTAAAATTACCTTCCTTTCAATCAGAAACTTATTTAATGTTACTTGAAGAAGACATTTCATTGTGAGACAAATTTCCATCTGAAATTTGCAATTGGATTTTCATAAACCCACTTTCTGTGGCTAGAATCTTCTTCCTATGTTATTTTACTTTTCTTTCTTTTTTTTTCTTTTTTACATGAGAATTTGGTACTACTAGTTCTTGGTAGACACAGGACACAAGCATACCTTGTGAAAATTAAATGTGCCACGGAAGTGACCAAGAACACCAGCCAGAAAAATCAATTACATGAAAACCTGGCTACCAGAACTATATACAATGATTCAGATGTCATATGATTACTGCAAAGTGGAATTCACTTTTGCCCATACTCTTCTTGGACACCAGGCTTCTCATAATGCAGTAGAAGTTTGACCTATAGTCAACAAAACCCACAGCCTTGCATGAATTGTTATTAGATCAATTCTCCCACATTCTGTACTTTCACCATTAATTTTTTAAACCCACACTGAATAGTTTTTTTTTTTTTTTCCAAATCCATTTTGTCTTATTAGTTTTAAGCACTTTTTCTGGCCCACTTGTCTTTGATGACTTCACTGGGAAGAAGAATCACCACTCATTGATTCAGGCTTTCTTCAGAATATTTTACCTCAGGACGTTTACATCAGGCTAAATTAGGACATTCTGAACTGATGTTATACTAAATGCTTTTAACAGCTTTGCAATCAATTCCTAGCAGTGGAGTGGGGATGGGGAAAGGGAACTGATGGAGGGTAAGAGATAAGAATAAAACTTGGGAAGATGAGTGAATTTTTTTAAACATTGGAATCAAGATTTCATTATAAATATGAAAAACACAGCTGTAACTGGCATAGGGAGTGATTCAGCCTTCCATCCTGGCAGTCTCTTAACTCTGGCAGCATGAATTGGACCTGAAAGGCTTCTACTGCTTTGGGTTTTGATTTTCATTTAGTCTTACCAGCAAGAAAAATCACCCTGGAGCAATGAGCATGCTGATTTTGTTAATTCTTTCAGATATGTCCCTTGTTTAAATCACTGCTGATTAAACATTCTTGACATCTTTCCTTTCTCTATGTGCCATGACTCATCAGGTGATCACAGTGGAAGCCAAAAGCCGAACCTGTTTCTTTAGAATGTTTACTGAACGTGAGCTGTGGAAAAAAAACAATAGCAGCTAAGATGATGACCGGTTTTGGTGGGCTGTGTGTCTTTTACCTGTTGATGCTTTCAGGAAGCAAAATAACAGCTGTAAGGCAAAGTCACCAAGAGCTGAGTCAGACCAAAGATTGGAACTACTGCAAGCCTAGGTTTCTGTGCCAAATAAGCATTTCCCAAATGGGGTTGATTACTCTGCTACAACTGAAGGTCATTTAGAGGTGCTAATTTTGGCTATAATCATGGATTTTCTCTTTGCCTTAACAGAAACAGTGTTCAGATTTGCTTCAGTGTTTGATTCCTTATTTCCCTAACAGTCTGAGTTTTAAGATAGAAAAATTACTTGCCACAAAGAAACCAGGCACATGTAGAATGTTTACTGAAAGTTAATTTGTATTATGCTAATTTTAGCGTAACAAAAATTAGGCTTTCTGTTCCACATGATAATAACAGGAAGAGGATGACTACCACAGCAAATTACTCACTCCTACCTGCCTAATAATCCATCAGGTCCTGTCACTTGTGTTAGGGGAGGCAATCATCATATTCAGTGGGATACAATAGAAGGAGTACTGTTCTGGAAGTGAGAACAGGTTTTCTGATTTTTGGCTCTGTCCACAAATTGTGCGGCCTTAGATAAATCATTTAAACTCTCCGATCTTTAATTTCTATTCTATATCAACATTAAACAAGAATAAGATCTTGGGTTTTTTATATTTCTTTCCAGACTTCCCCCATCCTAACAAGAATTATTTTCCTGGAATATTAATAGATTTTATATGTGTACCTCGTTCAATGCAGCCTGAGACATTAATTAAATTTAATTATTCCTTGGGAAATAATCTGAAGAAAAGACCAGATAACGAATTCTGTATTTTTTCTTCTGCCAAGAAAGATCCTGCTTTAGGAGTTTGGCTTTGTTGACTTCAGGGGTCATTTGAAAAATGTATTTGGGTATAATGATTAATGTTGTGTATAGAACTGCTCTCTCAGGATTGGGGAATGAGGAACGTTTAAGCGTTGTGAGCCTCATTCTGACGTATGTCATTGACTTCTCTCTGGGATTCAGGCCAGTCATCTCACTGCTTTGTATCTGAATATCTTTATTTCTGTCTGAGAGTTACTCAGTTATTTAAGCTTGCCTCAGGTAACAGTGGCAGATACAAATAAAAATCCTTTGGGAACACAATGCCCATGGGATGATGTCAGTAGAATGTTAAAATTTTAGAAGTAAGTAAAAAACTAAAAGTTGTTTCCTTTAGGCTTTGTTATTTACAATATAAGTGCCTCATGATTTGGAGGACTCTAACATCATCTGGAGGTTGTCATAGCAACAGCTATTGCTATTACTAGCCTACCTGGAATGATACAAATGTAAGGTAATAATTCAAAAGTCTTTTTCCTGGCTATGGCTTATGATGTGGCAAGCATTTTCCTCCTCTGGTCTATGAATCTTTTTCATTTCTCACTTTCTGCTGCATCAAAGGGCATTCCTTCCTCTTTGTTTCTTTTCTGCAGAGCAACATGGTTCTATTGGCCATTGGCCTCAGATCGTCCTCTTTTTCTCCTTGGCAGATCTAGAAGGGATATGAATTGCAGGGGAAATAGGATTTGAGTGATGAAAATATTTTCCTTGGGGAGAATTAGAAGGAAGATGTTCTCTTTTTCTTCAATTAGGAGTAAATAATGGAGGCCTATGGAATTATCCCTTGTAACTCTGTAGTAACTCTTAGAGTGACTTATTCAAAATCGAATCTTATGTTATGAAAGAGGGAGAAATATTGATTAGAGTTAAGTAAGTGGTTACATAAGTTCAGCACAGTGTATTTTTATGTATCCATTGTATGCTGTTTCTTTTTATTTTTTTCTTTTCAGTAAGTTCTGATAACTTCCCAGTCAGGACAGTGAATGGAAGCAATGCTAAAATTCCCATCTTCAGCTCAAATACAGACATAAATTATAGGTAAAAGATATTTTATGAATTGCAAAGCACATGGCCACACTCAAAAATACAAATAAAAAAATACATATGGTGGCAGAAACCAAGATATTACCATAATAGTGATAGAAACAAACAAAATCAAACAGAAACCTATAGCAGTAAGCAACTGAAGCCATGGGCCTGGCGTAATCTAACAGGAACCCCAAAAGGAGGAAGAGAGAAAATGGGTACAAAGCAATACTATAAGAGCTAATGGCTAGAATTTCTCAGAACCAAACAAAGACGAGACTGCTCTGACTGATATATTCTACCACATGCCAATGGGGTAACTATAGTTTAAAAATTCATATCTAGGAGGAGGAGTCAAGATGGCGGAGAAGTAGCAGGCTGAGACTACTTCGGGTAGCGGGAGATCAGCTAAATAGCTTATCTAAAGATTGCAAACACCTACAAATCCAACGGGAGATTGAAGAGAAGAAGAACAGCAATTCCAGAAACAGAAAATCAACCACTTTCTGCAAGGTAGGACTGGCGGAGAAGTGAATCCATAGCGACGGGAAGATAGACCGCGGGGGGAGGGGCCGGCTCCCGGCAAGCGGCGGAGCAACGGAGCACAAAATCGGGACTTTTAAAAGTCTGTTCTGCTGAGGGACATCGCTCCAGAGGCTTAACTGGCGTGAAGCCCAGGCGGGGTCAGCGCGGCCTCAGGTCCCGCAGGGTCGCAGAAGGATCGGGGGTGTCTGAGTGTCGCAGAACTTACCGGTATTAGAACGGGGAAGCCGGTTGTAGAGACAGAGCCGAGGAGTGACTCTCAGCTCGGGGTTGCCTGGAACCGGTCGCGGGCTCGTTCAGCTAGGAGCGCGGCCGGAGGCCAGGCTGACGGGAGTCATTGGGCGCTGTTCTCTGAGGGCGCACTGAGGAGTGGGACCCCGGGCTCTCAGCTCCTCCGGGCCGGAGACCGGGAGGCCGCCATCTTTATTCCCGTCCTCCAGACTCTACGGAAAGCGCTCAGGGAACAAAAGCTCCCCAAAGCGAACCCGAGCGGATGACTCAGCGCTGCCCCGGGTAAGGGCGGTGCAACTCCACCTGGGGCAAAGACGCTTGAGAATCACTACAACAGGCCCCTCCCCCAGAAGATCAACGGGAAACCCAGCCAGGACCAAGTTCACCTACCAAGGAGAGCGGCGGAATTCCAGAGGAGAAGAAAGCAAAGCACGGAACTCATGGCTTTCTCCCCATGATTTTTTAGCCTTGCAGTTAATTTAATTTTTTTTCTTTTTCAATTTTTTTTTTTCTCTTCTTCTGCTAAATTTTTTTTAACTTTTACCGTTTTCTTTTTTTAACGTTTATTAAATAGTTTATCTAATATATATATATATTTTTCCTCTTTTTATATTTTTTCTTTATCGGCTTTCTTTTTTTTAATAGTTTTTTTTTTCTTTCTTTCTGAACCCCTTTTTATCCCCTTTCTCCCCCCTCACAATTCGGGATCTCTTCTGATTTGGCTAAAGCATATTTTCCTGGGGTTGTTGCCACCCTTTTAGTATTTTACTTGCTCCTTCATAAACTCTTATCTGGACAAAATGACAAGGCGGAAAAATTCACAACAAAAAAAAGAACAAGAGGCAGTACCAAAGGCTAGGGACCTAATCAATACAGACATTGGTAATATGTCAGATATAGAGTTCAGAATGATGATTCTCAAGGTTCTAGCCGGGCTTGAAAAAGGCATGGAAGATATTAAAGCAACCCTCTCGGGAGATATAAAAGCCCTTTCTGGAGAAATAAAAGAACTAAAATCTAACCAAGTTGAAATCAAAAAAGCTATTAATGAGGTGCAATCAAAAATGGAGGCTCTCACTGCTAGGATAAATGAGGCAGAAGAAAGAATTAGCGATATAGAAGACCAAATGACAGAGAATAAAGAAGCTGAGCAAAAGAGGGACAAACAGCTACTGGACCACGAGGGGAGAATTCGAGAGATAAGTGACACCATAAGACGAAACAACATTAGAATAATTGGGATTCCAGAAGAAGAGGAAACAGAGAGGGAGCAGAAGGTATATTGGAGAGAATTATTGGAGAGAATTTCCCCAATATGGCAAAGGGAACAAGCATCAAAATCCAGGAGGTTCAGAGAACCCCCCTCAAAATCAATAAGAATAGGTCCACACCCCGTCACCTAATAGTAAAATTGACAAGTCTTAGTGACAAAGAAAAGGTCCTGAAAGCAGCCCGGGAAAAGAAGTCTGTAACGTACAATGGTAAAAATATTAGATTGGCAGCAGACTTATCTACAGAGACCTGGCAGGCCAGAAAGAGCTGGCATGATATATTCAGAGTACTAAATGAGAAAAACATGCAGCCAAGAATACTATATCCAGCTAGGCTATCATTGAAAATAGAAGGAGAGATTAAAAGCTTCCAGGACAAACAAAAACTGAAAGAATTTGCAAACACCAAACCAGCGATTCGCAGACCTGTACCCCTGGGGATAAAAATATATGTTTATAAAGCTGTAAAAAAAAAAAAAAAAAAAAAAGAAAGGATGAATACCCAAGTTTTGTAGCAACATGGACGGGACTGGAAGAGATTATGCTGAGTGAAATAAGTCAAGCAGAAAGAGTCAATTATCATATGGTTTCACTTATTTGTGGAGCATAACAAATAGCATGGAGGACAAGGGGAGATGGAGAGGAGAAGGGAGTTGAGGGAAATTGGAAGGGGAGGTGAACCATGAGAGACTATGGACTCTGAAAAACGATCTGAGGATTTTGAAGGGGTGGGGGGTGGGAGGTTGGGGGCACCAGGTGGTGGCTATTGTAGAGGGCACGGATTGCATGGAGCACTGGGTGTGGTGCAAAAATAATGAATACTGTTATGCTGAAAAAATAAAAAATTAAAAAAAAATAATTGCACAAAGATGAGGAAAAAAAAAAAAGAAGAAGGAAATTCCCTCATATGCTAGCACATGAATGAATATTGAGGGCACTATTTTAAGCAAAATAACTCAGTTACAGAAGGACAAATACTGCATGATTCCATTTATATGTGATCTAGAATAGTCAAATTTATAAAACAATAGCATAGTGGTTTGCCAGATACTGGTGGGAAGGGGAAATGGGGAGATGCTATGCAATTGTCATAGGGTTTAAGTTTAGCAGGATGAGAAAGTTCTAGAGATGTGTTGTACAATGCACATACAATGAATACTGTATTGCATACTTAACAAAAGTGTAAATAGGCTAGATTTCATGTTATGTTTGTAACACAATAAAAAAGACTGCTGTAAAAAAAAAAATTAATATCTAGACCCATCACAGGAAAATTGCATAATAGTAAGATAAATGAAAATTCTATAAAATAAAAATAAAAATCAGATGAGCTGTAGCGTTTTCTCAGTGAAAAGATATCTGCGGAAATAGATGGGTATCTACAAGTTTTCTGAAGGAAAAATGGAGCTGTACTATAATTCTACAGCCAAACTATATAAAGATATTTAAAGCATACATACACCTCTAAAATAAAAACCATCATTAGAAGAACTTTCTAAAAATTTCTAGGATTAGAAGGAGTATGATATACAAGAATCAAAAGTGAGCAAAAATTCAGGAAACTAATGGAAATGTGAGTGAATGTTTATAAACAAAAACAAAATAATATGTTTTATGTTTAGTAACAAGCTGTATCTAAGATTTTAGGCAAAAAATTATATGGGAGTTGGGGAACAGTTTGAAGAAAAGTAGTGTACTAAGCTAGATTTCAGAAGGAGGAGTGAGATACTAATTAACTTCAGACTTTGTTAAGAGAATAAGAATGTATTCATGAATGTTAAAATTTTTAAGGGTCAACCTTAAAAAGGAAGAAAGGAAGAAATAGAATACACAGTTTCCAAATGAATAGAGGGTAAAGGGAAAACAAAATCCTGATCAGTTGAAGAAAACATAGGAAAAGAGAAGAAAAAATAAAGCGTGATAGATAATATAAGATAATATGGAAGATACAAGAACAAGTATATCAGTAATCACAAAATATTTAAAGGATCAAACTAGTCTTCTGAAACTCTTAGAGTTAGCAAAAATAAGTCCATCTGTGTGTTGTTCCCAGGATTACCCAAAAATAGATAAAATGGATAAATATTTTAATAAATATCAACATAAACTGGTATAACAACATTCAAATTATAAACATAAAGTTAACTTGGTGAACAACATTAAAAGGGCCAGAGAAAGAAAGTTAATACTAGTAAAAGGAACAATCCTCCTCCTTCAACCAAAAAACAAAAATATGTTCCAGAATGTATTCTCCTAGCTGTCCATCCTGTGATCTCAAAACTTCATTATGTGATTTAATTTGTTAGATCTTCAGTATTCAATTTTTGAGCACTGAGTGTTATATGTAACTGATGACTCACTGAACTTTTACCTCTGAAGCTAATAATGTACTTTATGTTAATTAATTGATTTTAAATTAAAAAAAGAATAACACATTAACACTTAGTTTTTAATGATGATAATTAAAATCCATAACTCATTTCTTAGCACAATGTCTAAGCATCTTAGTAAAATTAAACAGAAAAGATGCTACCTGAGAAACCTTCACATTTGAAACTTTGATCATATCCACCTCAGAGTTTGCATTCTTGATTCTCTATTAACCCATTGAGTTATGTATATTGAAACTAAATTTGGCTGCATAATTCTGAAATAGAAGTATTTAAATGGTATTTCAGTACATTTGTCCAAAAGTAAATCTGTTTTTGTACGTAGACATCTCTTGCCCTTTATTCCTTCTTCTCAAAAGGAAAATATTAGAGTCACCTTGAATGACAATTTTATCGAAATATTACATTTTATTTAATAATGGTTGTATGTAATTAATGAATTATTTCTTAATTCTTACATTTAAAAATGTGAATTAAACATTCAAGATAGTTCTCCCAGTATTCATATTTCCCATTATAATCAGAATATAGAAAAAAATCAAGGTGATATATACAATTGACTTTTGAACAACAGAGAGGTTAGAGGCACTCACCTTCTGTGTAGTTGAAAATCTGTATACAACTTATGACTCCCCAGAACTCACCTACTAATAACCTACTGTTGACCCGAAGCATTACTGATAATATAAACAATAGATTAACATGTATTGTATATGTATTATGTACTGTATTCTTAAATTAAGCTTGAGAAAAGAAAATGGTATTAAGAAAATCATAAGTACAGTACTGTACTGTATTTATTAAAAAAACTGCCTATAAGTTTACCCATGCAGTTCAAACCAATTTTATTCAAAGTCAACTGTAATTAGAAAAAGAAGAAGACAAAAAGGCAAAACAAATTAAACGATTTGTCCTTTGAATAATTTTTTTTAAAGATTTTGTTTATTTATTTATTTGACAGACAAGTAGACAGGCAGGCAGAGGCAGAGAGAGGAGGAAGCAGGCTCCCTGCTGAGCAGAGAGCCCGATGCAGGGCTTGATCCCAAAACCCTGGGATCAGGACCTGAGCCGAAGGCAGAGGCTTTAACCCACTGACCCACCCAGGCGCTCCTGTCCTTTGAATAATTTTAAAAGCACACACACCTGATGTAAAAGGAATTTTTAAAAAATGTTTTTTAAGACTATTTATTTGAGAGAGGTAGAAAGACCACAAGTAGGCAGAGCAGCAGGCAGAGGGGGAGGGAGAAGCAGGCTCCCCGCTGAGCAGAGAGCCTGATGCAGGGCTTGATCCCAAAACCCTGGGATCAGGACCTGAGCCGAAGGCAGAGGCTTTAACCCACTGACCCACCCAGGCGCCCCTGTCCTTTGAATAATTTTAAAAGCACACACACCTGATGTAAAAGGAATTTTTAAAAAATGTTTTTTAAGACTATTTATTTGAGAGAGGTAGAAAGACCACAAGTAGGCAGAGCAGCAGGCAGAGGGGGAGGGAGAAGCAGGCTCCCTGCTGAGCAGAGAGCCTGATGCAGGGCTTGATCCCAAAACCCTGGGATCAGGACCTGAGCCGAAGGCAGAGGCTTTAACCCACTGACCCACCCAGGCGCCCCTGTCCTTTGAATAATTTTAAAAGCACACACACCTGATGTAAAAGGAATTTTTAAAAAATGTTTTTTAAGACTATTTATTTGAGAGAGGTAGAAAGACCACAAGTAGGCAGAGCAGCAGGCAGAGGGGGAGGGAGAAGCAGGCTCCCTGCTGAGCAGAGAGCCTGATGCAGGGCTTGATCCCAAAACCCTGGGATCAGGACCTGAGCCGAAGGCAGAGGCTTTAACCCACTGACCCACCCAGGCGCCCCTGTCCTTTGAATAATTTTAAAAGCACACACACCTGATGTAAAAGGAATTTTTAAAAAATGTTTTTTAAGACTATTTATTTGAGAGAGGTAGAAAGACCACAAGTAGGCAGAGCAGCAGGCAGAGGGGGAGGGAGAAGCAGGCTCCCCGCTGAGCAGAGAGCCTGATGCGGGGCTAGATCCCAGGACCCTGAGATCATGACCTGAGCTGAAGGCAGACGCCCAACCAACTGAGCCACCCAGGTGCCCCTAAAAGGAATTCTTGATTGAAATGTCTTGTTCATTAATTTTTGTGTTGTCCTCTATGATTGAAATTACATAGGAATCTTAGAAAGAAAAGAAAGAAATATCCCTTGAGAAACATCTATAGTAAGAAGTTAGTGATTGTTTGGAGACAGTATACAGTTTTGGATCAAATATTGTTTTATAACTATTACAGTTCTACATTGTTTACCAGGCCAGGAGAGTGGTTTTCTCTTGATCTTTTGCCCTCCTCTATTAATTAAGGCATCCGATCTCCTGAGATTAGTGTTGTACAGCAAAAATTTACTCTATAGCTTAACACGAAGAAGGAGAATGTTAATTTATTGTCATTCCCTTAACACCTCAGGTAAAGAAAACATGCCTTTTAACAACAAATATGCTTCCCTAGTACCTATTCCTTGTCAACAGACACGGTTTAATCTTTGAGAGGCAGATGCACACATCTTTTGGCCAAAAATACAGAGAGCAATTTTACACCAAATCAGGAACACTTGCAACACTTTATTGCTTAGTTTTGGAAACCTTTCACAGTTCTGGCAAAAGCTGGCCTTGCACCGCCTCCCCAGATTCCCCCTTTGGAGTGTAATCTCTTGAGAGATTTTTCACTATTGTCTTTACTGCTTAGATCAACACCAGGCAGATTGAATGAAAATGGCCCTTTAAACACATTTTTAATCTTTCAAACAAGCAAATTATTTGTAAATTATTTATCAAGAACATCCAGGTGGACGCTAATACAGTCAAATCAGCTTTCTACATTCCTGCAGCGTGGAGTTGCTGAGCCTTGGAAATACTGATGTCACTCCTATTTCTTCTACCAATTTTCAATTTGTTTTCTAAAAATACTTGACACAGGATCAGAGAGTACTGAAAGATGTTTATTTCTTTGTTCTAAAGTGTTGTAGCCAAATCGCTGAGAAAAATCAAATGGTACCTGGATGAACAAATGTTTAGGATTTACAGAGACACGCAAAGAGAGAACTGGGAAATTGACGGAAGAAAATAATTTGTTTAAAGGAAGGTTAAGGTTGTAGAAACACTTTCTGGGCTAGGAAAGAGGAATGTAGGATGTGTACTGTGTTAATCAGCTCACCAGTCAGTCAACTTGTTTTAAAGAATGGAAAGCCAACACAAATTCTTTGATTTGCAACTTTATGAACTCAACATGAATTCTCTTTCCATTGCTGACCTAAATCTTTTTTTTTTTTAAAGATTTTATTTATTTATTTGACAGAGAGAGATCACAAGTAGACAGAGAGGCAGGCAGAGAGAGAGAGGGAAGCAGGCTCCCTGCTGAGCAGAGAGCCCGATGTGGGCCTCGATCCCAGGACCCTGAGATCATGACCTGAGCCGAAGGCAGCGGCTTAACCCACTGAGCCACCCAGGCACCCGCATTGCTGACCTAAATCTTTAGACAACCCAAATATTGTCACCTTATTTCACAGTGCACAGGCTTATAGACAACATCAAGCCTTGTGTTCCTTTTACTTCTAATACACAAACAAATATCCTGGATGCTTTACAACCTAAAGGTTATAAAATCCAGGACAAAATTATAGAATTGACTTAAGCAAAACAGAGGCATGCTTGAAAACAAAGAATACTCTATTAATGGAATAATTATTTGTCTAGTTAGAAATATTATGATGCTGTTAAGTATCAAGACAACTCTTAAAAGATGAACATAAATTTAAAAAATTTTAAATGAGTTTTAAAGAGTTGCAAAAGCTCTCATTGAGCACTTATTATAAACCACAATAAGTCTCATAAAAATGAAGAGGGTTAATGGGGCACCTGGGTGGCTCAGTGGGTTAAGCCTCTGCCTTCACCATTCATTTAAAAAAAAAAAAATGAAAAGGTTAAGAGTTAGCAATGTTCCCATCAATGAGGAAACCAAAATGTAGAGAGACCAAACAGCTTGTCCAAAGTTCCAAAGCTAACAAGTGGGGCCAGGGAAAGACTTGATTGAACACGGGCATTCTGTTTCTAGATCCCACCATTGTAACTACTTGGCCTCTCTTCCATTCACTATACCTGATAATACTAAAACTATTATCATCAAGCATTGAGATGACCCTTTACCAAAATAACAAAAATTCCTTTAGTGTCTTGTAAAAATTTTACACAAAACACTTGAACTCTTTGAGGCGCTGATACCCAAACCAAAACTGAGGACTGTGCTTTTTAAATAGTTTTCCATCCGCTGTGTGTGTCTTCTGCTCAAGCTGGCGTTGAGTAATGTTACTTGGGTTGGGGGGAGAGACAGACTGAGAATAAGTCAGTGGGGGTAATGGAGAACTGGAAGGACATGAATTAAAAATATTGCACACTTTTTAGTCAACTGGAGATAAACAACATTAAACTTAAAATAGGTAAATGAAGAAAAAAACTCAGCACTTAAGCTATGCCACATACTTTATTATGTTAAAACTCATTTAATATTCCTACCTACCCTGCAACATAAAATTATTATTCTTTTCAGAGGTGGAGGACCTGAGGTGAACCAGTGCAGAGAAAGAATTCAAATCCAAGTTGTCTCTTGCCAAATTCTTCACTCTAACTTCTATGGTTCTGCTAATCTAGAAGCTTTGAGATGCAGTGGTAAACAACAGGTCTGGAGTCCACTCAAAATTCTTGATTCAAAGATTATGACATTCTTGCTTATTAGCTGTGTAATCCTTTAAATTAAGTTTTTATGTTAATTCCAGTGTAATTAATATCCAGTGTTATATTAGTTTTAGGTGTGAATATAGTGACTCAACACTCCATATAGCACTTGGTGCTCATCATGGAAAGTGCCCTCCTTCATCCCCATGTCTTGTTTCATCCCCCACTCACCTCCCCTCTGGTAACTCTCCGTTTGTTCTCTATGGGTAAGAGTCTATTTCTTGGTTTGTCTCTCTTTTTTTCCCTTTGCTTATTTGTTCTGTTTCTTAAATTCTGCATATGGGTGAAATCATGATATTTGTCTTTTCCTAACTGACTTATTTTGTACAGCATTATACTTTCTAGTTCCATCCATGTCATTACAAATGGCAAGATTTATTCTTTTTATGGCTGAATAATCCTCCATACCATATATATATATATATATATATATACATATATACACATATATATATATATATATGTATGTGTGTGTATAAATATATATATACATATATATATATTTATACACACACATACATATATATATATATATATATGTGTATATATATATATATATATAAAATGGACACTTGAGCTACTTCCATATCCTGGCTATTATAAATAATGCTACTAAACATGGGCTGCATGTATTCCTTTAATTTAGTGTTTTTGTATTTTGGGGGTAAACACCCAGTAGTGTGATTGCTGGATAATGGGGAAGTTCTATTTTTTTTTTAAGATTTTATTTATTTATTTGACAGAGAGAGATCACAAGTAGACAGGGAGGCAGGCAGAGAGAGAGAGGGAAGCAGGCTCCCCGCTGAGCAGAGAGCCCAAATGCAGGACTTGATCCCAGGACCCCGAGATCATGACCCGAGCCGAAGGCTGTGGCTTAACCCACTGAGCAACCCAGGTGCCCAGTAGTTCTATTTTTAATTTTGTGAGGAACATCTATAGTATTTTCCTCAGTGGCTGCACCACTTTGCATTCCCACCAACAGTGCTTGGGGATTCCTTTTTCTCCACATCCTCACCAACACTTGTTTCTTGTGTTCTGATTTTAGCCATTCTGACAGGTGTGAGGTGGTATCTCATTATAGTTTACATTTAAATTTCCCTAATGATGAGTGATGTCAAGTATCTTTTCATGCGTCCATTGGCCATCTGGATGTATTCTTTAGAGAAATATCTGTTCATGTCTTCTGCCCAGTTTTTGATTGGATTACTTGCTTTTTGGGTTTTGAATTGTGTACGTTCTTTATGTATTTTGAATACTGTTTATCAGATAAGTCATTTGCAAATATCTTCTCCCATCTAGTAGGTTGCCTTTGTTGATTGTTTCCTTCTCTGTGCAGAAACTTTTTATTTTATTGTTGTCCCAATAGTTTCTTTGCTTTTACTCCCCTTGCCTTAGGAGACATAGCTAGAAAAATGTTGCTATGGCTGATGTCAGAGAAATTACTGCCTGTGCTCTCTTTTAGGATTTCTATGGTTTCAGGTCTCACATTTGGGTCTCTAATCCATTTTTAGTCTATTTTGTGTATGGTGAAAGAAAGTGGAACAGTTTCTTTCTTTTGCATGTAGCTGTCCCTTTTCCCCAACACCATTTGTTGAAGAGACTGTCTTTTTCCATTGTGTACCCTTTCCTTCTTTGTCCAAGATTAATTGACTATATAGTTATAAGTTTATTTCTGGGTCTTGATTTTGTTCCATTGATTTATGTGTCTATTTTTGTACTAGTACAATACTGCTTTGATAACTATAGCTTTGTAGTATAACTTGAGGTCTGGAATTGTAATACCTCCAGTTTTGTTTTTCTTTTTCAAGATTGCTTTGGCTATTTGGGGTCCTTTCTGGTTCCATACAAATTTTAGGATTTTTTTGTTTCAATTCTGAAAAAATACTACTGGTATTTTGACAGCAATTGCATTAAATCTATAGATTACTTTGAGTAATATAGACATTTTCACAATATATGTTCTTCCAATCCATGAGCAAGGAATGTCTTTCCATTTGTGTCATCTCATTTTTTTCATCAGTATTTTATGGTTTAAAAGTACAGGTCTTTCACATCTTTGGTTAAGTTTATTGCTAGTACCTTATTATTTTTGATGCAATTGTAAATGGAATCATTTTCTTAATTTTCTTTCTGGTACTTCACTATTAGCATTTAGAAATGCAAGAGATTCCTGTACATTGATTTTGTATTCTGCAACTTTATTGAATTAGTTTATCAGACTAGTAGTTTTTTGGTGAAGTCTTTTGGGTTTTCTACATAGTAACATGTCATCTGCCAAAAATGACAGTTTTATTTTTTACTTCTTCCTTCTAATTCGGATGCCTTTTATTTATTTTTCTTGTCTGATTGCTGTTGCTGATTACAGTACTATGTTAAATAGTGATGAGAGCAGACATTCTTTTCATGTTCCTGATGTTAGAAGAGCTCTCAGATTTCTCCGACTGAGTATGATATTTGCTGTGGGTTTTTCATAGAAGACCTTTATTTTGTTGAAGTGCATTCCCTCTAAACCTACTTTGTTGAGGGTTTTTGCCTTGAGCAGAAGTTGTACTTTGTTAAATGCTTCTTCTGCAATCTATTGAAATGATCATGTTTTTTATCTTTTCTCTTATTGATGTGATGTATCACATTGATTGATTTGTGAATATTGAAGCATCTTTGCATCCCAGAAATAAATAAATCTCATTTAATCATGGTGAATGATTTTCTTTAATGTATGGTTGGATTCAGTTTGCCAGTATTTTGTTGAGAATTTTTGCATCTATATTCATCAAAGAGAGATGTTGGTCTGTAGTTCTTTTTTTTTTTTTTTTTTTTGTGGTGTCTTTCTCTGGTTTTGCTATCTGGGTATTGCTGGCCTCATTAAAAGAATTTGGAAGTTTTCCTTCCTCTTCTATTTTTTAGAATATTTTGAGAAGAGTAACTCTTCTTTTTTTCCTTTCTTATTTTATCTTATTCTTCTTTAAATGTTTAGTAGAATTCACCTGTGAAGCCATCTGTGCCTGAACTTTTGTTTTTTGGGAGTTTTTTGATTGCTGATTTAATTTCCTTGCTAGTGACTGGTCTGTTTAAATTTTCTATTTCTTCCAGATTCAGTTTTGGTAGGTTATATGCTTCTAGGAAATTATCTATTTTTTGCTGGGTTGTTCCATTTGTTGAAATGGAATTTTTCGTAATATTGTCTCACAATTGTTTGTATTTCTGTGGTGTTGGTTGTTATTTCTTCTCTCTCATTTGCAATTTTGAGTCTTTCTCTCTCTCTCTCTCTCAGTCTGGTTAGAGGTTTAACAATTTTGTTAATTTTTTCAAAGAACTAGCTCTGGATTTCATTGATCTGTTCTATTGTTTTTTAAGTTTCTATATAATGTATTTCTGCTCTAATCTTTATTATTTTCTTCCTTCTGCTGGTTTTGGATTTTGTTTGTTCTTTTTCAGGCTCATTTAGGTGTAAGGTTAGATTGCTTATTTGAGATTTTTCTTGCTTCTTGAAATAGGCCTGCATTGCTATAAAATTCCTTCTTCAAACTGCTCTTACTGCGTCCCAATGATTTTGGATCATTATGTTTTCATTTTCATTTGTTTCCATGTTATTTTTTATTCCTTCTTTGATTTCTTGGTTGATCCATTCATTCATTTAATATCCATGTATTTGTGTGATATCCAGATTTTTTCTTCTGGTTGATTTCTAGTTTTATAGCGTTATGGTCAGAAAAGATGCATGGTATGACTTCAATCTTTTTGAATTTGTTGAGACTTGTTTTGTGGCCTAATGTGTGAATTATTCTGAAAATCTTTCATGCACTTGAAAAGAATGTGTATTCTGCTATTTTAAGATGGAATCCATCTTAAATCCATCTGCTCCAGTGTGTCATTCAAAGCCACTGTTTCCTTGTTGATACTCTGTTTGGATGGTCTGTCCATTGATGTCTATGGGACGTTAAAGTACCCTACTCTTATTGTTTTAGTATTGATAAATTCTTTATGTTTGTTACTAGTTGTTTTATATATTTGGGTCCTCCTATTTTTGGTGCATAAATATTTACAATTGTTGCATCTTCTTGTTGGATTGTTCCCTTTACTATTATATAGTGTCCTACTTTGTCTCTTTTTACAGTCTTTGTTTTAAAAAGTCTATTTTGTCTGAAACAAGTATTGTCACCCTGGCTTTCTTTTGACATTTATTTGTATGATAAATATTTCCCCATTCCCTTAATTTTAATCTGCAGGTGTCTTTAGGTCTGAAATGAGTTTCTTGTAGGCTGCATATAGATGGGTCTTTTTTTAATCCATTCTGTCATCCTATATCTTTAAAAAAAAAGATTTATTTATGTGAGACAGAGATCGAGAGAGAAGCATAAGTAGGGGGGTAGGGGCAGAGGGAGAGGGAGAGGCAGACTCCTTGCTGACCTGATGTGGGGTTTGATCCCAGGACCCTGGGATCATGACCTGAACCAAAGGCAAATGCTTTGTCCAGATGACTGAACAACTCAGCCACGCTTGTCATCCTATGTCTTTTGATTGGAGTGCTTAGTCCATTTACATCCAAAGATAGATATGTATTTGTTGCCATTTTGTTACTTGTTTTGTGGTTATTTCTTTGGCTTTTTTCTGATTCTTCTTTTGCTCTCTTTCATGGTTTGGTGGTTTTCTTTAGTAATATACTTGGATTCCTGTCTCTTTAATCTTTGGATATCTATTATCCAAAATAGATGTTGATTTGTGATTATCATTAAGTTTGTGAATAACACTTTCTGCATATAACAGTCTATAATAAGTTGATAGTTACTTAAGCTTGAACCCATTTTTAACTCCTCTTCTCCCCATGTTTTAGGTATATGGTGTTATATTTTACATCCTATTATTTTGTGAATCCCTTGACTGACTTTTACAGATACAGTTATTTTTCATACTATCTTTTATAGTTTTTCCTTTCCACTCAAAGAGTTCCCTTTAATAGTTCTTGTAGAATTAGTTTTGGGGTCATGAACTCCTTTAATTTTTGTTTTTCTGAGAAAATTTACATCCCTATCTATTCTGAATGATAGCCTTGGTGGATAGAATATTCTTGGCTGCAGATTTTTCCCTTTTAGCTCTTTGAATATATCATGCCACTCCCTTCTGACCTGCAAAATTTCTGCTAAAGTTCCAGCTGATGGCCTTATGGGGTTTCCTTCGTATGTAATTGTTTTCTTTTCTCTTGCTGCTTTTAAATTTTTTTCTTTATCACTACTTTTTGCTATTTTAATTACTACGTATGTGGCTTGGTGTGAACCTCCTTAGGTTGTTTTTTGGGGGGATCTCTGTGCCTCCTGGATCTAGATATCTGTTTCTATCTCCAGATTAGGGAAGTTTTCAGCTATCATTTAATCACATAAATTTTCTGCCCCCTTTTCTCACTTCTTCTTCTTCTGGGATTCCCATAATGTAAATGTTATTCTTTTGATGGAGTCGCTGAGTTCCCTAAGTCTATTCTTGTTTTTGCATAATTCTTTTTTTCTCTCATTTGCTTAGCTTGATTAATTTCCATTACTCTGTCTTCCAGGTAATTAGTTCATTCTTCTGCTTCTTCTACCTTTCTTTTATTCTGTCCAGTGTATTTTTAATTTCATTTATTGTTTTCCTTATTTCTAGTTCTTTTTTTATATATTTTCCACCTCTTTGTTAAAGATCTTACTAATTGGAGCACCTGGGTGGCTCAGTCATTAGCCACCTGCCTTTGGCTCAGGTCATGATCCCAGGGTCTTGGGATGGAGCCCCTGCTGAGCTGGAAGCCTGGTTCTCCATCTCCCACTCCCCTGCTTGCGTTCCCTCTCTTGCTGTGTCTCTCTGTCAAATAAATAAATAAAAATCTTTAAATTAAAAAAAAGGAAAAGGTCTTACTAATGTCCTCCACTCTTCTTTCAAGTCCTTTAAGTCTCTTTATGATTGTTACTTTAAATTCTCTAACAGATATATTACTTATATCTGTTTCACTTTGGTCTCTCACTGTGGTTTTGTTCTGTCTTTCATTTGGAACATGTTTCTCTGTCTCCTCATTTCACCTGACTCTGTCTGTTTCTCTGTGTTAGGAAGGTCAGCTATGTCTCCTACTCTTGAAGGTAATGGCCTTATGAAGAAGAGGTCCTATTTTGCCTTGCAGTGCAGTGTTCCCTATCACCAGAACCTGGAGCTTCAGAAATGTCTCCTGTGTGTGCTAGGTATACTCTGCTGTTGTGCCTTGGTTGCTTTTTCCTTTAGTCCAGTTGTCTGTGTTGGCTCTCTCTGCCTATTGTGAGCAGTGTTTGGTCTCTCTGGTGTTAGTGGACCAGTCTGGAGGTGCCTTGGGGTTGAGCTGAGTCAGACTAGGCTTTTGCCAGAAATGCAGTGGCACCAAACTGCAGAGTTCTTTTCCTGTGCTGTCTGCCAGGCTTTCGTTGGTGGGTGGGACCTGCAGTAGACCAATTGTCTGTGGCGTCCTTCTGACTAGTGTGTGGGGTTACTGTTCCCTCTCTCGGGTAGGAATCACTTTGAAGTGATACTGGCACTGAAGGGGCTGCTTGCACTCTGCCAGGCCTGTGTCACTGATCGTTTTGGGCTCCGGCCAAGAGCACATTGGTGAGGGTGGGTTCCCTGAATCACAGTGCAGGGAGCCATGGGACAGGGCGTGGTGCTAGCAAATTTTGTGCACCAAGAAAGAGACCCTGTAGCACTGGGACTGAAATGGTTACTAGGCTTACAGAAGCATAGTGCACAGTGAGGTGCAGCAAGACCATGGTGCTAGTAAGCTTTGCATGCCTCCTGTTCTCTGCCAGCACCAGGACTGAAGTGACCATCAGGATCCATGGAAGCATAGAGCTGGGGATGGAGGGATGGGAGTTGCATAATGTTGGTGCCTTGGGCTATGTGTTCAGTGGCTCTTCTGAGGTAGTGGCATCGCCATTCTGGACTGAAGCAGGCCATCCAGAGGGGTGGATTGGCAGAAGCTCAGCATGTGGGAGCAGAGTGGCAGTGCTAGCAAGTTAGGTAGTCTCTCCCTCAGTTGCCTGTGTGTTTATGCTAGAGGGGAGAGGAGGGAAATGGCACCTACTAGTTCCTTTGTTCCTGGAGGAGTTCCGTAGTCAGGCTCTGATATGAGTAAATAACTCTCCCTCCCATGTGCCCCAGGCACCTTTCAAACTGCTGCTTGTATGTTATATCTCCATGGGCTGTTGTGTTGTCTCTTTAAGGTTTGGGACTCAGTTTCCTTGGTTTTCCTCCTGGCTCTCCTAAAGCCAGGTCTGCTGATTTTTTTTTTTTTTTTTTAAATTCCAGGTTTGAAGAACTGGTTGTAAGGGCTCACAAAATTCAGCCCCTCTGGTTTTCAAAGTCAAATGTTATGGGTATTCATCTTTCCCTTGTGGGTACCCTGGCATGGGAGGGGGGTCTGTTTCTCTCCCCATTCCATGGCTGCAGCATACCTCTCCCCCACAAACAGTTCTGAGAGTCCATTTAGCTCCCCACCCCGTCTCTGCCCTTCTTAACCTTTGCAATGTGGCTTCTTCTGTATATTTACTTGTGGAGTTTATTCTGCCAGTCTTTGGGTCATTTTCTAAGTTATTTATACAGCTGTGAGTGTTCTCTAGTTGTATCTGTGGGAAGATGTGAACCTAGGATTCACCTAGTCTGCCATCTTGCCTGGAAATCGTAGATGCGTATTCTTCAGCAAATTAGCTAAACTTGTTGCAGCTTGATTTCTTCACATAAAGAGTTGTGAGGACCAATGAGCTGATATATACAGATGGTATAATAGAGATGTTGAAAATCTATGGAATTGACAGAAAAGTTACTAGAGGTAATAAGTGTACTTAGAATAATCACAGATACAAGGTCAATATTTAAAAATCAATTGTACTTTTTACAATAGCAACAAAAATTCAAATTAGAAAATAGTTATATCTTCAAAAAATGTGAACTAGTTGGTAATAATATTAACAATATAAGTGAAAACTTTATATACTCAAAACTATAATACATTAAAAGGGACTATTAAGTAGAACAAAATAGATGGAAATACTATATATTTGGAACAGAAGATTCAATATTGTTAAGAAGTCCTCACCTCCTTAACTGATCAGAGCAATTTCAATCAAAATCCAAGCAAGTTTTTACATAGAACTTAACAAGCTAATGTTAAAATTTATACAAAAATGCAAAGAACATAGAAGAGCCAGAATAATTTTGAAAAAGAAAGAAAAAAAAGGGCTTACATTACACAATTTCAAAACTTAATGTAAAGCAATATTAATCAAGACAGTGTAGTAAGAATATAAGGATAGATATATCCTTAGATAGATTTATAGGAAATAATTAAGAATACACAAATAGGCTCACATATATAATTAACTGATTTTCAACTAACATGTTAAGGTAATTCATTAAGGGAAAGGGCGGGGATATTTCACCCAAGTAATAGTGTTAAAAGAAATAGATATACATATGGAAAAGATAAGTTTTGGTTCTTTATCAAATCATGCTAAAAATTAATTCAGAATGAATCACGGGGGATCTTTTGTGATATTAGGGCAGAAAAAAGATTTTTTATAAAAAGTGATAAACTACTTAAAAATTCACAAATTGGGGGCACCTGGGTGGCTCAGTAAGTTAAGTGTCATGACTCTTGATTTCAGCTCAGGTCATGGTCTCAGGGTTGTGAGATCGAGCCCTCAGTCAGGCTCCATGCTTAAGATTTTATCTTTCCCTTTTCCTCTGCCCACCGCCACTGCTTGCACTTGCTCTCTTTAAAAAATGAAATAAAAAATAAAACAAAATAAAAACTCATAAATTGGTTTGTAAAAATTTAAAAATTTGTTGTTTAAAAGACTATTAAAAAAGGAAAAGGTAAACTATAAACTGGGAGAAAATATTTACTATACACATGTCTGCTATAGAATATATAAAGAATTCTTACAACACAATAATAAGAAGATAAAAAACTTAGTGGAAGTGGGTAAAAATTTGTGAACACTTCAAAGAAGGTATACAAATGACAATTGAACAGATGAAAAGATGTTCAACATCATTAGCCCTCAAAGAACTGCAAATTAAAATAACAATGTGATGTGTATAATTTAAAATACTGAATATATTAAGTGTCGGCAATGATGTAGAACAATTAGAACTCTCATATAGTCATGGTGGGAATGGAAAATAGTAAAACCACTTAGAAAAACACTTCACGGTTTCTTGGAAAATTAAACATACACTTACCATGTGACCTGGTAATTCCACTCTTATATTTTCCCCTCAAAATAAATATATATGCTCACACACAAAAAAATGTGTTCATGCGTGTTCATAGCAACTATTCACAGTAGTCCCAAACTGAAAATAATAGAAATGTTCTTAATTGGTGAATGGATAAAAAAGATTGTGTTTTTTACAATATAGTACTTTTCAACAATTAAGAATTAACTACTGATATTCTCAGTAACATGGAAGAATCTTTTAGATGAAGTTAGGCACAAAAATATACATAACGTATTCCATATGTATGAAATTCTAGAAAAAGTAAACCTAATCTCTAGGTCCTGCATGTCAGGGATTGCCTAGGACCAGGAGTACAGGCTGGGGATTGATCAGGAAGGGGCACAAGGGTCTTTTAGGATGGTAGTAATGTTGTATGTATCTTCATTGTGATAGTGTATACATGAATATATATATTTGTCAAAATTTTTTAATTTGTACTTTTCTTTTAAAGATTATTTATTTATTTGACAGAGAAAGACACAGCAAGAGAGGGAACAAAAGCAGGGGGAATGGGAGAGGGAGAAACAGGCTTCCTGCTGAGCAGGGAGCCCGATGTAGGGCTTGACCCCAGGACCCTGGGATCATGACCTGAGCCGAAGGCAGACGTTTAATGACTGAGCCATCCAGGCACCCCTAATCTGTACGTTTTTAAAAGATTTTATTTGAGAGAGAGAGAGCATAGGGGAGTGGAGGGGCAGAGGAAGAGAGAGAAACAGGGGCTCAATCCCAGGACCCCTGGATCATGACCTAAGTTGAAGGCAGATGCTTAACCAACTGAGCCACCCAGGCACCGTAATCTGTACATTTTTAAATGGTTGCATTTTGTTGTATGTAAATTATACCACAATAACTTTAATTTAAAAAATAAAACATGTATTATAAGGTTTCATTCTTGTATGAGAGTATTGTTCCTAGTTTGTAAGAGCACTTACAAGTATGTGTACAAATTCTGTTATAAAAGAGTCAACACAAATTGGGGGAAGAAAAGATGATTCAATAAAAATGTCATGAACAATTGACAAGCTATTTGGGAGAATATCAAGTTTAGCCTGATCTCATTCCACATACCAAAATAAATTCCAGGAGTGGCAGAGTGAAATACACACACACACACACATATAAATATATATATAAAAATATATATATAAAAACATAATTTTTAAAGCAGTAGAAAGTATAGATAAATATTTATCTGATCCTCTAGGTGCAGAAGACTTCCAAACTTGAAGTCAATGGAAAAAAAATCATAAACAAGAAGATCAAACTTACATGTACCTTAATATTGACCATTGTTTTTTCAAGAATACCATAAACCAAATTAAATGTTAAATACCATATTTTTTAAAAAATCTGCAGTATTTGACATAAATTTAACAAATGACATATAAAGAATTTAAGACATAATCAAAATAGCTAAGGAAAATACAAGAATAAGCAAAATAAAAGAATATTAACATGTAAAGCAAATGAATTAACAAAAATGCAAATGTAGGCAAAAGTGAGGAACTTTTTGTCCATCAATTAGCAAACATTTTAAAATTAAAATATTAGTAAAGTTACAATAAAATCTGCAATTTTATATACCACAGGTAGTAGAGTAAGTTGGTATAAATTCTGAAAGAATTAAAAACACCTAATATTATGAGAATAGTTACATCAATTATAATATCACGCTATGGAATATTATATAGGTGATTGTGATATATTATTAAATATATGTTATATTTATATATATATTTATACTATATAATTATAATTATTAAAATCATTTACATGAAGATTTTTTAATTACAGAAGAATAATATTATGCCAAAGTCATACAATATTAATGTATGTGAACTCATCTATGAAAAGGGAAAAATACTGGGACATCTGGGTGACCTATTTGGTTAAGTGTTTGACTCTTGGTTTTGGATCAGATCATGATCTCATGGGTCATGGGATGGAGCCCCATGTCAGGATCCCTGCTCAGAGAGGAGTCTGCTTCAAGATTCTCTCCCTCTGCCCCTCCCTGTACTTATGGGACATACAGGTGCTCTCTCTCCCTCTCTGTCTCAAATAAATAAATCTTAAAAAAAAAAAAAAGAAGAAAGAAAATACAGAGTTAAGTTAGTTGAAAGAAATAGGTCAACGGGTACCTCGCTTGCTCAGGCAGTGGAGCACACAACTCTCGATCTCAGGGTCCTGAGTTCAAGCCCCATTTCAAGTACACATTTGTACTTCAAATGTGTAAAAAAGAAAAAAAGGTTCTAACATATGTCAATATGTTAAAAATGGTTAATGGTTATCCCAGGACATAATCAGGTAGGATTATGAATTTTTTTTTCTTTTTTTTTTAAAGATTTTATTTATTTATTTGATAGAGATCACAAGTAGAGAGGCAGGCAGAGAGAGAGAGAGGGAAGCAGGCTCCCTGCTGAGCAGAGAGCCCGATGCAGGACTCGATCCCAGGACCCTGAGATCATGACCTGAGCCAAAGGCAGTGGCCTAACCCACTGAGCCACCCAGGCGCCCCGGATTATGAATTTTTTTCTTTGCTTCTGTACCTTTCAAATTTTCTATTACAATGGGCAGATGAACTGGAAAACAAATTTAAACTTCAAACCCTTACTATATGGATTGACTTAGGTCAGTGGTTATAAACCTAAGGCAATATTGCTCTCGAGGAACATTTGGGAATGGCTGGAGACATTTCTAGTTGTCACCACTCAGAGGAAGGGTTCTATAGGCAACTAGTATGTAGAAGCCATTGCTGCTGCTAAATATCCCACAATGCACAGGACAGCTCTCTCCCTATCCCCATCCCCCAGCCCCTTACTGTTCCTAACAAAGAATTATCTGGCTCCAAATATCACTGGGGCAGAGGTTGAGAAGTTCTGAGTTGGAAGATCTGTCTATGTGCTTGCAAAGCCACCTTCACACACCCCTACAAAACTTATAATATTGTTAATATTTATTATTTACAAACCTGTCTTACCTATAAGACCTTGAGTAAATTGAGGACACTTAGCTAAATGATACCTAGCACACAGTAAGAGTTCACTGTTTTACTCAGATGACTTACCCAACTACATTTTACTGATACTATCCTAGGTACTGGACTCTCTGGTAGATTCTAGATCACAGTGAAGAACAAGATGAAAAAAAAGAAGAAGAAGAAGAAGAAGGAGAAGAAAGAAATCCCTGACCTCATAAAGCTCAGTTGTTGTTGTTGGGAAGATCATTATAGACTGTAATGAATCTTAAAACAGGTAAAGTGATAAATAGTAACCAGGGGAGGCAACTTTAGATAGGATGATAAGGGAAGGTCTTTCTAAGTAGGTGGGCTTCAAGCTGACAGCTGAAGGATAAGAATGCTATAAAAAGCCACTCAAAGAGGCTGGAGAAAGAAAGCAAGTGTTCTCGATGAATGTGTGGTGTATAGGTGAATCAATTAATAGTATACGTTGATTAACAATATTTCAATGATAATTCATTTTGCAATCTACATTACAGTTTTTTAAATATTTCCCTTTGAGATACATTTCTCTACTTACCAAGCATGTGAGAATATAAGATTCAAAGTGCATTTTCCTTTTTTAAAGAAATTGTGTTATGTATTTGTCATTTGTACACATAAATTCACAACCAAGCAAACAGGCCTTGGCAGTCCTATTAAATTGTATACATAGCGAATTATGAATGAGTTTGTTTACAAGGTCCAAGAATTACACATATCCCCAGGGCTAAGAAATTCTCAGGGAGTCTCTGCCAATGCCACAAAATTATAGCCTTATATGGATCCCACAGGATGGAAAGGGATTATCTTATCCCTGTACTTTTTTTCTAGCATATAGTAAGCAATTGCTGCTAGAGCTACAAATAGCAGAGAAGAAGAAAATTGACATAAATAGGGGCGCCTGGGTGGCTCAATGGTTAAAGCCTCTGCCTTCAGCTCAGTTCGTGATCCCAGGGTCCTGAGATGGAGCCCCACATCGGGCTCTCTGCTCAGCAGGGAGCCTGCTTCCTCCTCTCTCTCTCTCTGCCTGCCTCTCTGCCTACTTGTGATCTCTATCAAATAAATAAATAAAATCTTTTAAAAAATTTGACATAAATAACATTCTTACCTAACACAGCCCTACCACCTTAGAAGCTTAAAGAACCACATTCAAAATGAAAATGTAGAGGTGACATTGAGAAGTTGAATAAATAAAGCGTTTGTAAATGGGACACATACTGTATAATACTTGTTTTTCTACCTGCTGTGATTGGTTGCATGTAAATGATTTAACTGGGCGTGGCTGTCTGATCAGCTGAATCTATGCACTGGAACACAGGCGCTTTTCAGAGCAGACGAGAGAGAGAGAGAGAGAGAGAGAGAGAGAGAGAAAGAGAGAGAGAGAGAATATGGCCATGATATATGTCTGCAGTACAGTTTCAGAGAAGATAAGTAATGGAATCTCCCTCAAATACATTATTCTCTGGTTTTGAATTCAAGATGGAGGCAGGTTGATGAGCCAATTGTCTTTACGGACCAAGATGGCTATCACAGCTCCAATCATTCTGTTGAGTTTTAATCAGCAGGATGGGGGAATGAAACAAATTAAGGAGAATCCCAGAAGTTCTAAACATTACTGTTAACAACTTTATGAAACACTTGGTCAAATATTCACACCCAGATACAAGGAAGAATGAGAACTGTGTCTTTTAGCTAGGTGTGTCTTAATCTGTGTTTTATTACTGAAAAGGAAAGGGATTTTGGATGTGGAGGAAGGCAACTAACAGATGCTATCACTTTAGAGTATATGAAAATCCTTAAGCTATAAGACACTTATAAATCTCAGATAAAATGTAATAAATGTATTCTTAAAATTCATTTCTGAGACTTCCATTTCCATCCAAGATAGGGTAATAGGATTTAGATTTGCCCTCCCAACCAAAATAACCCCCCACAAAATAAAAAACAAAATAAATGAACCAATGGTTTTCAAGGATATTAAGCAATGAAAAATAGCAATTCTGAGAAAATAAAAATGAGGTGAGCCCAATGATTACCCCAATTTATCATCCTGAGTTTCCAGGCCATAGCACCAGAAGAGGGACCCAGGTTAATCTTAGTGGACATTCTGGGTTGAGGAGATAAAGCTGAGAGTCTGAGTGGACCAAGATGGTCAGTTTGCAGACCAGAGTCCTAGAGATGAGAGAGTTTCACAGAGAGAGAATTCTAACATCTACAGAATCCCCCTCAAGTAGTCAACAGAGTATTCATTAGTTCATCAATGTGAAGAAATCATCTAATGTTAGGATAAAACCCAAGTAAAAGCATTAGAGAATAGTGCTTGGTACTCACAAAGGGCTGGTAATAGCACCTATTCCCATGAGTCAGACTGGACAAAACCATAATTCACAGGGCAATGACTAATCTCAGAAAGTTGCCTCAATAGGTGAAAATAATTCCATTGAGCACTACTGTGAACCTGTGAACCAAATCATGAAAAGATCAGATTGTTTATATTTTTGTATCTAAACAAATGATCCCAGAACAAATCTCAAAAATATTTTAGGAATACAAAAATATACACATAACAAGGTAACATTTTAATATATGGCATCCAGTCAACTGATGAGTGAGTTTAGCAAGGTTCCTGAGTATAATGTAATATGTGAAACTAAATTGTATTTCTATATACCAGTAGTATACAACTGAAAATTGAAATAAAAACACCATTTCAAATAACATCAAAGATATGAAATACTTAGGGATAAATCTGTAAGAAGATGTGAAAACCTTGTATACTGAAAACATAATGGCTGGTTTATGTGACCTGAGTGGCAAAGAAGCTTGCATTCTATCTGGACCTATTGCAAAGCCTTCTCTTACTCTGGGTCTCTTAAAAAATGGAAACCTTCCAAGTCATCCAACAAATGGATCAATGCAGTATTCTGTATTACAGTACCAACATACTCCAAAATCCAGAAGCCCACCAAACACAGTGCTCCTTTTCTTGTGGCAGTCTAAGTGTGAGTTGCAACAATATGTTCCTCATCTAAGCAGGGGATATCCCAGTACTGTTCATTGACCCCAGAAAACTTTACCAATATGGCAAGTTCCTGAATCTCCACAGAGGCTTTCCTTACACTTTCTAGTACTAGGGCATTATTCAGGGTGGCATTATCCAGGGTACTTGCCACTTCTTTTTTTTTTTTTTTAAGATTTTATTTATTTATTTGACAGAGAGAGATCACAAGTAGAGAGGCAGGCAGAGAGAGAGGGGGAAGCAGGCTCCCCGCTGAGCAGAGAGAACCCAATGTGGGGCTCGATCCCAGGACCCTGAGACCATGACCCGAGCCGAAGGCAGAGGCTTTAACCCACTGAGCCACCCAGGTGCCCCTACTTGCCACTTCTCTCTTATAAGATTCAATAGCATGATGTCATCAATATAGTGGACCAGTGATGATGTTCCATGAGATATCAAAATGACTAGTAGTATGTAGACACATTATGACAGTAAGAAAGTTAGTGTAGGTGCAGATCAAGACAATAAGTTTGTCCTTGCTGTACATACATCCTTGTTATGACTTGGATCCTTTCTACTAATTGAGAGGAAGCAAAGCACATTTATTTACCAAATCAATGGTCAGATGCCAAATGCTAGTACTATGTTGATCTGCTTCATTATAACTACCATATTTGGCACAGCAGCTGCAATTGGGACTACAAATTTGTCTAGGTTTACGGTATTCCGATAACATCCCCCATTACCCATGTTTTGTTTGTTTGTTTGTTTTTTGTTTTTTTTTTAAGATTTTATTTATTTATTTGACAGACAGAGATCACAAGTAGGCTGAGAGGCAGGCAGAGAGAGAGAGGAGGAATCAGGCTCCCCACTGAGCAGAGAGCCCGATGTGGGGCTCGATCCCAGAACCCTAGGATCATGACCTGAGCCGAAGGCAGAGGCTTTAACCAACTGAGCCACCCAGGCACCCCTACCCGTGTTTTTTAAAGGAGCAAGAATCAAGCCTTGAGATTATAGGGAATGCTATTCCCGAATCCTTTCAGTCTTTTATAGTGCCACTAAACTGTGCAGTCCTCTTGGATGGTATTACTTCTGATTTACTCTCTTTGCCTAGGGTTGGTGGCAGTTTCAGGGACTTTCCTTTGGGTTCTTAACAGCACTGTGGTCCTTATTTCACAAATCTACAGTCAAATGTAAAAATTCTGTTTATGCCAAGAATATTTATTCCAATTACATATTCAGGCTCAGGAAAATGACTGCAATATGAATCTGTGGGCTCATGATCAGCTCTATGGTGGACTTGGGCCAGGACTCTATTATCAACCAGACTGCGTAAATTTTACCTTATCCTTGGCCCTCAAAAAGTCTGAATATTCTCCTTCCTTCAGTGGACAGTTATCCTGGAAAAAAAATCACAAGTCTCTTAAGGGGAGGATTGGAAAAATATATACTTGTGACGACATTGCAGGGTACTTCCTCAAGGGTACACATTCTCTGCTTCAATCCGTTGGCTCTGGGTCTATGAACAGGCTTAGCTCTGGAAACTGAATGAGAAATTGTGATTTCCTATAACTGACATCAGCCTACTGCTCACCAGCTCTCATGTTTAAAAATTGTTTTTGTTTTTCTACAAATCAAGTAACACTGTGGTCCATTGTTCTTCTCTTTTGACACCAAAAATGTGATCTAATAGCCATCACCCTAGATCTCTATGGATCAAGGCATCCTGCTGGTCATTCCACTCTAGGGTAACGAAAGATTTATTGTCAAAACCAGGGCACTTTCAAGAGTGAAACATGGCACTATTAGTAATTATACTGGGACAACTGGCAAAAACTACCCTGAGCAAACCGTGAAATATGTTGACCTTATTCATCATGGTAATTAGGTCCACTTTGCCTCTGATGATTCAGTGTTGCCACCTGGCTTCGGCCATTTTTTTTTTTTTCATCATCCATTGTCCATTTTATTTTATTTTTTTCTTTTCAGTATAACAGAATTCATTGTTTATGCACCACACCCAGTGCTCCATGCACTACGTGCCCTCCGTAATACCCACCACCTGGCTCCCCCAACCTCCCAGCCCCCGCCCCTTCAAAACCCTCAGATTGTTTTTCTCATGGTTCACCTCCCTTTCCAATTTCCCCCAACTCCCTTCTCCTCTCTAACTCCCCTTGTCCTCCATGCTATTTGTTAGGCTCCACAAATAAGTGAAACCATATGATAATTGACTCTCTCTGCTTGATTTATTTCACTCAGCATAATCTCTTCCAGTCCCGTCCATGTTGC
Organism: Lutra lutra; assembly: GCF_902655055.1. Taxonomy (NCBI): domain Eukaryota; kingdom Metazoa; phylum Chordata; class Mammalia; order Carnivora; family Mustelidae; genus Lutra; species Lutra lutra. Next base: position 94,901,952 of record NC_062285.1, read on the forward strand.
TACAAAAGTTGGGTATTCATCCTTTCGATGGAGGCATAATACTCCGTAGTGTATATGGACCACATCTTCCTTATCCATTTGTCTGTTGAAGGGCATCTTGGTTCTTTCCACAGTTTGGTGACCGTGGCCATTGCTGCTATAAACATTGGGGTACAGATGGCCCTTCTTTTCACTACATCTGTATCTTTGGGGTAAATACCCAGTAGTGCAATTGCAGGGTCATAGGGAAGCTCTATTTTTAATTTCTTGAGGAATCTCCACACTCTTCTCCAAAGAGGCTGCACCAACTTGCATTCCCACCAACAGTGTAAGAGGGTTCCCCTTTCTCCACATCCTCTCCAACACATGTTTCCTGTCTTGCTAATTTTGGCCATTCTAATCCACCATTTCTTAATCCCTTTATCCTCCTGAATTCTATGGATCACAACTTCAGTGCAGCGTCTCACATCTTCAATTCCAGCCTGTACAAGACAGCAACCGTTACACTTCTCAAAGATACTGTTGATGCCTTCACAAGTACATTTTGTTGCCTTTAAAAAGGGGCTGCCCTTCAAGACCTCTCATGAACTGTTAGGTGGCGGGTCCTCAGGTATTACATAGTGAATCCATTCTAACATTCCTGTATCTTTGAGCCCCCTTTCCCAATCTCATGCAAGGAAATTCTGGCATCTACACCTCACTTACGTAGGCTATTGCTGTATCCAAACCTCAGAGAACCATCCCAGCAGATTGGGAGAACTGGGTCCAGATGCCTTTGCCAAAACATTGAATCACAAGTGATGGATGTCAATAAATAGCCCTATCCAGCCTTATATGTCATACTCCTACCCAGTCCAATGCTCTAAAGATCTGATCTCTCACATGTTCCCCTGGTTTATACTTGTATATGTGATTCATATTATTAAATTCCCTTGATACATAAGCTGTTTCTTCCTAGAGCAGACTACTTCCACATTCAACTTGCACTAAAGTCTGACCCTAGATTTCAGCACATTGTAATGACGTGGGGTGTGTGTGCTAATAACTTGCATCACCTTATGTGGTACTAGGTGAATTCACTGCATGGTCTCTGGGTAGAAGAAGGTCTCTCTCCCTAATAAATGGGAAGGTCTGCTTTTGTCAGTCTAGAGGGTTTAGAAGTATTTAGGTATTACAGGACTTTCAGGCTAACCTATCTAAATGCCCTAATTCCAAATCCCAGGACCCTATTCTTTTTCTGCCAAGGTCCTGTCTTTCACATAAGAAATCTGTCAAGGGGCACCTGGATGGCTCAGCTGGTTGGGTGTCTGCCTTTGGCTCAAGTCATGATCCCAGAGACCTGAGATAGAGTCCCAAGTCAGGCTCCTAGCTCAGCAGGAGCCTGCTTCTCCCTCTGCTTCTTACCCGATTCGTGTTCTCTCTCTCTCTCTCTCAAATAAATAAATAAAATCTTTTTTTTTTTTTTTAAGATATCTGTCAAGTTTGTAGTCAGTCTCCTTTGTTCCATTGCCACCCTTAAAATCAGATGCAGGGCCTGATTTTAAGCACAGTCTACCTTGTGATGTAGAAGTTGAGGGTTTTCTTATAAACTACTCCAGAAGTTGTTTGAGCCAAGATCTGAGTATTTTCTTTCATTTAGTGCACAATCATGATAGTAAATAAATGACGGCAGTGTCTCACTGAGGGAAACTTTGAAGATTTACAGTATATACCTGTGGCCAAGTTGCAGAATACTTTCTCAAGAACCCACCCACTTATTCTTTTTTTTTTTTTCCCCTCCTTTTAAGTAATCACTACACCCAGCATGAGGCTCAAAACACACAACACCAAGATCAAGAGTTGCGTGTTCTCCTGACTGAGCCGGTGAGGTGTTCTAGACTCACTCTTCTCTTCAGTCAGAGTTTGTGAACTAGCTTGGGTCTGCAAGTCTAGCTGAGAGGCTTTGAGTCTCCATTGCAGTGTCAAGTCAGCTTTCTGGTCATGAGACCTGGATTATTTTTTTTTTTTCCTGTATTGCAGATCATGTAACATTTTATTTTATTTTAAAGGTTTTTATTTATTTGACAGAGAGATAGAGAACCTAAGTAGGCAGAGGGGCAGCTATAGGAATAGGGAGAAGCAGGCCCTCCACAGAGCAGGGAACCCAATGTGGGCTCGATCTCAGGACCCTGGGATCATGACCTGAGCTGAAGGCAGCCATTTAACCCACTGAACCACCCAGGTACCCCTCAAGTAACATTTTAGTAGTATGTCTATCTGTTTCATTTCTGTGGCAGGTGGCCACACATTTTGATAATCCCTTTATCTGGGATGCTCATCACTGGAAATGTGTCCTTACTATTTCTAAGGTACGTGCTGCCACTTGACTCTACTATGTCAGGATTCCAGCACTCTCATTAAAATCAGGGACCCATTGCAATGAACAGCATCTCTCAACATCCTGCCTGGCCTACAGATGACAAGGACCACAGAGCTTTTCTAGAATACTTATGCTCCCCTCACTAACATATTGCTTAAAACCCCAGTGAAGGAAGTGTCCTCTGAGTCATCTAAGATGATATCATGAGGGTAGATCAAGTTAGTGCACAGATCAGTGATGATAAATCCATTCTAATGTCTCTATCCTCCAAACCCTTACATACCTACCCCTGCCTTTAATGGGGGAAAGTTCTGCATCTCCATCTCAGTGAATGCAGATCATTATTGAAACCCAGTTCTGTCAACCAACCACGTAAACTATAAGAACCACTTTCAGATGTGCAAAATATCACATTACATCCATAATGTCTGAAAAGAGTACCCCTTTCAATTTATTTGACTCAGTCCAGCTATAGAACAGAGGCAGTGTATCATAAGGCATTTGTTAAATAGATACTGAAAGATCGAAAAGGCAAAAGGATAATATTGAGATAACACAGAAGCAATAGGATAGAAGGAAGCTGCCATTCTCAGGGTTGGGGATCAAAGAAAAGAGGTTGGATTTATTAAAACCCAAAAGCTTGGAGAACCTCCCTGCAGCAGGAACTCAGCCTCTGAGGAGGGGTCTGGAAGCTGGGACATCTGAGAAGGTGAGGTTGACAGGCACAGAACACAAAACGGGAAGGAGCGGGTTGTTTCTTCTCCTCTAGGTTTTCAGTCTCCCTCTAGTGTTTCCTTTTGGAAAAACCTAACAGGGAGCCCACTGCTAAACCGGAAACAAGGAGAGCATCACAAAGTAACCTGTACTGAACATTATAACAAAAAGTAATGGTGGGGCCTCCTTATTGGCTCTGTCGGTTGAGCGTCTGTCTTCAGCTCAGGTCGTGAGTTCAGAGTCGTGGAATCGAGCCCCGCATCAGGCTTCCTGCTCAGTGGAGAGTCGGTTCCTCCTCCTGCTTGTGTTCTCTCTTTCTCCCTCAAATAAATAAATAAAATATTTTTAAAAAAAGTTACTAATGATGTACTATACCTTGGCTAATTGAATTTAAATTAAAAATAAAAAATAAACAAAGTATAGACAAGTGGGTTTGGAACTGAAAAGCAATAGCTTAATACCCATCAAGGTGCCCTTCAGATTCTCACAGTGGTAATGGGCTCTGTGTGACCTTACTTGAATTGCCTAATGCCATGAACTGGATCCAATCTCCTCCATAATCCTTATGTCTGTAATTGTTGCCATATCCTTTGAGACATGAGATGTGTTATAGCCACCCCATAGGCCAGAGCCTCAGTTTCCCCTGTATCTCATCCCAGTTAACCTGGATGAAAGTCTTAGTGATTCTGACACTATGGCAAACAGAAGTTACTGCCACCTCTACTGGCCACCAGCAATAGGGACCTATGGCATCAAACAGGAGAGAAACACAGCTCCAAAATCCAATCCTGAGAGGTCTGCTATCCCAGGTTCTAGAATCTTAGTTCTTAAGTACAGAGCCTGGGCCAGCCTTCCCACATTGCTACTTTCCTGGAGAATGCAAGCTTAGGAGTGAAGGGCAAGATGAAAGAGACAAGGAAGTAGAAAAACAAAAAATACTACTTCTCATAGTCATAAAACTCTGAAATAGACAAAAATGACAATGATAGTAAAAATCAGTGAGGATTTTTGAAAACTACAGACCTTGTTCTTCAAAAAAATTTATTAAGAGGGGCACCTGGATAGCTCAGTCGGTTAAGCATCTAATTCTTGGTGTTGGCTCAGGTCATGATCTCAGTGTCCTGAGACTGAGCATTGGACTCTGAGCTCAGGACACAGTCTGCTTGTCCCTCTCCCTCTGCTCCCTCCCTGCACACACACTCTCTCTCAAAAATGAAGAAAATAAGTTTAATAAGAACCATGCAAGACTGGGGCGCATGGGTGCCTCAGTTGGTTAAATAGCAGACTCTTGACTTCCGCTCAGGTCATGATCTCAGGTTTGTGAGATTGAGCCCCACTTCAGGCTCAGCACTGGGCATGGAACCTGTTTAAGATTCTCTTAAAGGAATCTCTTCTTCCCCCCTCCCCCAATTTTTATCCTTCCTTCCTTCCTTTCTTTCTTTCATTTTTCTTTTTTTTGAGAGAGAGCCCGAAAGTTGTGAGGGTGGGGGGAGACGAGTAGGAGAGCTCTCTCTTAAAAATAAAAACAAAAATGAAAAGAGTCATGGCAAAACTAATACAAAAGAGAGAAAAAAAATAACATACTGAATGAGAAAAAGGATAAAATGCAGATGTAACAATACAAACAAGGGTTTGCTAACAAATTTGAAAACTTAGATGAAGTGGAAAAATTCCAAGAAAAAGATGATGCTAAAATTAAATGTAAGAATTTGAAGATAAGGGCGCCTGGGTGGCTCTGTGGGTTAAAGCCTCTGCCTTCGGCTCAGGTCATGATCTCAGGGATCTGTAATCAAGCCCTGCATCAGGCTCTCTGCTCAGCAAGGGAGCCTGCTTCCCCCCTCTCTCTCTGCCTGCCTCTCTGCCTATTTGTGATATCTTTGTCTGTCTTCTTAAAAAAAAAAAGAATTTGAAGAAAACATTAAGAATTAAGGAAATTGAAATTGTAGTCAAAGACCTCCACCCCACCCCATTCCACCTCCAAATTTTATCCCAGGCTGAATTGGTTTACAGTTAATTCTACCAATACTTCATGGAAAAGTTAGTTCTTTTTTTTTTTTTAAAGATTTTATTTATTTATTTGACAGAGAGATCACAAGCAGGCAGAGAGACAGGCAGAGAGAGGAGGAAGCAGGCTCCCCGCTGAGCAGAGAGCCCGATGCGGGGCTCTATCCCAGGACCCTGAGATCATGACCTGAGCCGAAGGCAGCGGCTTAACCCACTGAGCCACCCAGGCGCCCCGAAAAATTAGTTCTTAATTGATATAAATTTCCCTAAAGATGGAACAAAAGCTGCCAAGATTATTTTATGAGGCTAATATAATCCTGATTCTAAAAACATATGGATAAATTTTTAAAAATTACAGAGTATTTCTCTTATAAGTGCTACCTTCAAAATACAAGCAAAATCTGACCACTTATAACCTCCTCAACCATCAAAGCCATCATTATCTCTTACTTGAACTTCTTGTAACAGGTCTCCCTGTTTCCACTCTTGGCTCATTGCCATCTATTCTCCACAGTGACAAGATTTTTTTTTTTTAATATAAGACATCACTCTCTTATTTCTTTCAGATATCTCCTCAAATATCTCGTGATAAAAGAGAACTTTATCTTGCTCCACAGTCTCATCATTCTTTATCCCTTACTATGCATTATTTTTTTTTACTGATTACTGCCAGATATATTATATATTGCTTTGTTTATGCTTTATTGTCTGTCTTCTGACTCCAAAATTAAATCTCACGAGAGCAGGGATTTTGTTCTGTCACTACTATATTCTCCGTACTTAAAAGAGTGCTTGGCAGAGAGTGGATGCTTAAATATTTGCTGAGAAATGTCACTTATATAAATATACCTATGTAGAAACTAATATTATATATAATACAGTATTTTCACACACACACATCTATATCTATATGTCTATATCTATATCTATTCATCGTCTATCCATCTATCTATTCATCATCTATCTATCAATCTATAAACTAAAGCTATGTAAACAAATGAAAGCCACCGAATACAGGAGAATGTGATCAGTAGATGGGGATAATGTTTTCCTATGTTGAAAAATAGGTACACTAGTATTTGTTATATTGGTTTTCTTACCTTTTTAGGTACCTAATAGTCAGTATATTTATTAATGATCAGGAGGTAGATCCAAGAGCCTGACCAACTGGGTCTGGATTCTGTCTCTGCCATTTAGAAGCTGTGCGACCTGAGAAGTTGTACTTCACCTCTCTGGGTTTCAGTGACTTACCCTGTAGCATTACGATAATGATACCTGTCCTATCAGTGAATGTGTGCCAAGTGCTTGGCATATAGTGCTACATAAGACTCTTCCTTATTGTCTAATATTGAGTTTAAATTCAACGGAGGATTCTACTCTAAGCAACAAAATAACAAAAGCCCCTCTAGGCATGAAGCATCCTTATTTCTTAAAAGCATAGAATAGAGAAAAGAAACATATTCTATGTTTAAATTTTGACCATTCCACTTACCGGGTATGTGACCATCAGTAAATTATTTTCCTTTTGTGATCCTCAGCTACTTCTCCTGAAAAATGGTAATAACAATTTGCTGTTTCATCAGTAAATGCTGGCAAAACATCTACTATATTCAAATACATGAAACAATGTCTAGAATAGAACAAGCACTGCAGAGTAGAGATAATAAATACATAGACCCTATTCTTAAAGAAGTTATATCCTAGTAGTGGAAGCAGTCTGACACCCAGATAAGTTAGAAAGCAATGTGAAAATTTCAACACCAGAAACAGCATGGAAAAGGAAGTCGTTAAAATATGAAAGAGTCCAGTGAGGTGTCCTAGTGATAGAACTCCCTGCGAAGTTTCCAAGTGTCAGAGGAAGCTGTCTAAGGGGGGATGTTACATGTTTTTGACCTCTGTATTCTCCTTCATTCTGTATCCAGTGGCTTCACCTCATGAAGCTAAAATCATGCCAGCTGTAAAAAGAAAAATGTTTCAATATCACAAGCACAGCAATGAAGGGTGGATTTGGACCAAAGGAGGCAATAGATCGATAATGATATAAACTAATGAATCCTTAATTGCATGAAATGCAAGTAAACAAGATGATCTAGTCAAGAGACAGATTTTCAGACAATTACAACTAGGTGCTGTTTATAAGAAACACATTTAAGAAATAAAGATGTGAAAGATATGAAAATAAAATTTTTTATTTCAATTACTAGAAATAAAGGATACTTCTTTATGGTAAGACAGTTAATTCATGAGAAATGTATAACCAATTTTAAAGTGTATACATCTAATAACTTAGCCTCCAAATATAGAAAACAAAAATTGATACAAGGTCCAAAGGTAAAATGGAAAAATAGACATTCATATTAAAATATTGTAACATAATTTTTCAGTAATTGTTTAAATAAATAAAGATTAGTAAAGACATGTATCTGTGGGATTGTTACAATATAGATACATGCATCGATGAAGCAATAAAGAGAACACACAAACAGAACTACATGTATATGGACACTTGATTTATCACAGAAGTAGCGCTGGAGTACAGGGAGGGAAATGAACTTTTCAAAAAACATTGTTAGGACAAAAAAGTCACTTAAGGAAAAAGATTGCTACAGTGGACTAAATAAAATTAAGAACCTTTGTTCATCAAAAGACATCAGTAAAAGGTGAAAAGGCAAGGTACAAAATGGGAAAATTCATTTGCATAACATTTATACTACATATATAACCAAGAGATCATCATTGTGAAATAGGGACAACTTGTTTTAAAAAAATGGGCCAAAATCTTTTTTTTTTTAATTTAAATTTTATTTTATTTTTTAAACATATAATATATTTTTATCCCCAGGGGTACAGGTCTGTGAATCGCCAGGTTTACACATTTCACAGCACTCACCATAGCACACACCCTCCCCAATGTCCATAACCCCAACCCCCCCCTCCCAACCCCCTCCCCCCATCAACCCTCAGTTTGTTTTGTGAGATTAAGAGTCACTTATGGTTTGTCTTCCTCCCAATCCCATCTTGTTTCATTTACTCTTCTCCTACCCCCTTAACCCCCCATGTTGCATCTTCTCTCCCTCATATTAGGGAGATCATATGATAGTTGTCTTTCTCCAATTGATTTATTTCGCTAAGCATGATACCCTCTAGTTCCATCCATGTCATCGCAAATGGCAAGATTTCATTTCTTTTGATGGCTGCATAGTATTCCATTGTGTATATATACCACATCTTCTTTATCCATTCATCTGTTGATGGACATCTAGGTTCTTTCCATAGTTTGGCTATTGTAGACATTGCTGCTATAAACATTCGGGTGCACGTGCCCCTTCGAATCACTACATTTGTATCTTTAGGATAAATACCCAGTAGTGCAATTGCTGGGTCATAGGGTAGTTCTATTTTCAACATTTTGAGGAACCTCCATGCTGTTTTCCAGAGTGGTTGCACCAGCTTGCATTCCCACCAACAGTGTAGGAGGGTTCCCCTTTCTCCGCATCCTTGCCAGCATCTGTCATTTCCTGACTTGTTGATTTTAGCCATTCTGACTGGTGTGAGGTGATATCTCATTGTGGTTTTGATTTGTATTTCCCTGATGCCAAGTGATGTGGAGCACTTTTTCATGTGTCTGTTGGCCATCTGGATGTCTTCTTTGCAGAAATGTCTGTTCATGTCCTCTGCCCATTTCTTGACTGGATTATTTGTTCTTTGGGTGTTGAGTTTCTAAGTTCTTTATAGATTTTGGACACTAGCCCTTTATCTGATATGTCGTTTGCAAATATCTTCTCCCATTCTGTCAGTTGTCTTTTGGTTTTGTTAACTGTTTCCTTTGCTGTGCAAAAGCTTTTGATCTTGATAAAATCCCAAAAGTTCATTTTTGCCCTTGCTTCCCTTGCCTTTGGCAATGTTCCTAGGAAGATGTTGCTGCGGCTGAGGTCGAAGAGGTTGCTGCCTGTGTTCTCCTCAAGGATTTTGATGGATTCCTTTCTCACATTGAGGTCCTTCATCCATTTTGAGTCTATTTTCATGTGTGGTATAAGGAAATGATCCAATTTCATTTTTCTGCATGTGGCTGTCCAATTTTCAAATGGGCCAAAGTCTTAAACAGGCACTTTACATAAAAGGAAATCCAAATGGCTGATAAATGCTTAATCTTATTAGCAATCAGGAATGTGAGATTTAAACTAAAATGAAATCTGCATACCCTAGCTGCAATTAAAAATCTGATAGTACTAAGAGTTGGTTAGAGAGTGGTGGGAAAGTAGCTCTCACGCATTGCTGATTAGATTGTAAATTGGTGCACTTTTGAGAATAGTACATGTTATCTAGCAGGAATGAAGACACATACGTCCCATGACCAGCAGTTCTTTTCCTAAGTATATACTCTACAGAAATGCAAACTTAGATGTGCCAAAAGGCATATACAAGAAATTTCAACATAAATTTTGTGTAATAGCGAACTAGTGGAAAAAAACCAAGCATCTATCAAAGATAAAGTGGATTAGAAAGGAAAAGGTGGCATATTTATTGAATTGAATGTTATACAGCAATATAAATGAATTAGCTACAACTCACATTTATAGTGTGGGTGAATGTAAAAAATAATGTGATCGCTAAAAAAGCCAGCTAGACCACATTGCATATTAAGTTTAAAATCAGGCTTAATCATACTACAATGTTTAGAATGTATACTTACGTGGTTTCTTAAAAAGTATGTGTATATAAAGAAAACCAAGATAGTGATAACTGTAAAAATCAAGCAAATGGCTACTTTTAGCAAGAGTGAGGGGTTGTGATTGGGTGGAGAAAGTAGAGATTTCTGGAATAATAGCAGTATTCTATTTCTGTATCAGGGTAACAGTTACAAGAATGTTTGCTTTTTAAAAATTCTGTGAGCTGAATGTATCTGTTTTTGCACTTTTCTAAACACGGTTTATATTTCACAATAAGATGATTCCAAATAAAAAGGAAATGAACAAATAATCCTAAAATGGGTAAAACATTGGACAGGGTATTTTCTGTTTGTTCTAATTCTGATAATAAGTAAGAATAGTATTACATTATTGTCATCTCTGTTTTAGGGATATGTACTATATTTTAGTCATCTTTGTCAAAATCTAGGACCATGCCTCGCATATGATAAGCACCCTACATGTTTATGATCTTGGGGCTCAGAGAAGGTGAATGCTTTTTTTTTTTCCCAAGGCAGTGTAATTCATCAAGGAGTGGAACCTGCAAACCCCAGTTTTCTGAATCCAACCTCCATCCAACTGCCACATCTGCCTCTTCTCACTTCTGCTGTAGCAGACATAAGCTTTCCCTTATTCTGGTCGACAGCTGCACACACAGCTATATGAAAAACCTATTTCTAACCATGGACTACAAATAGATTGCAAATTAATGGTATCTAGAAAGTGAGGGGGTGGGGGGAAGCCTTGACTACAGATCTTGCCCACGGTGGGACAAAATGGGAATGTACACCATTTACTGCTGTGTTAAATTGACATCAGACAAGGATGTCTTCCCTTCCTTTTGCCCTAAGTAAAATATTTGCAGGTGTCATTCTGCAAGCAGCAGAGGTAATGCTAAATTTTTATTTTAAAGTACTTTGTATTTTTCCCTATTTTCCCTCCTGTAGCTCCCAGTATGTTTAACAAGTTCATCAGAATGTAGTCAAGAAGTATTGGTGTAAAGATTATTTGGTTATAGTTAAATAGACCATAGCCCTACATCTCTGGACTTATTTGCCATTGAGTAGATAAAAATCTGTTTCCTACTGGTTTCTGACATACAGAAATTATACAAATGCCTAGCAGAAGGGAAGGTTTTTACCCCTGTGCTCTAACAGTGACGAACTCAGCAGATTCTTAGCAGAAGCAGCAAGTTCTCAGGGACTCTCCTGAGAAGGGGGTTTTCCAAACTTCAGGTCACAATCTATCAGCGGATCCCAACCACTTAGAAAAAATAGAATAGATGAGAAAATTTTAAAGTGTGTTGCCTATGGTAAGTGTAAGTACTGTTTCATGAAACTTTAGTTTCACATTGTGTGTGTGTGCGTGTGTGTGTGTGTGTATGTGTGTATCTATTTTCTTTTTTACTTCCTAGACCTAGCTCCTAGAAGGAGGGAATAGATTTCCCCCATATAACACCAAGTAATTCTCTGAACACCATCTGGGCATCCAAAGCTTAACTTGATTTTGATACTATCTATCCTGAGATAGCATCAGACCCCCTAGGTAGGGGGTCAGTTCTATAAGACTGCCTCCTAACCTCTTCAGATGCCACTTATAAGTCTAGTTATCACCTGTGCTTCCAACCAACTAGTCATAGTTTGGAGATTCCAACAACCTCCTCCAACTCAGGACGTCGATCACAAATCCAGGTTGTTACCTGCACTTCTCTAACCACCTGGTGATAGATCAGATGTTCCCAAGAACCCCTCCCTGGGTACAATTAATTTGCTAGAATAGTTCATAGAACTCAAAGACACATTTGCATGACTAGATAACTGGTTTATTATAAAAAGATATAACTCAGGAGCGGCCAGATGGAACAGATGCATAGAGTAAGGTATGGGAAAAGAGCAAGAAGTTTCCACGCATTCTCCAGGGCACCTCTCTCTCCGAATGTTCACATGTTCACCAACTCAGAAGCTCTTGGAACCCTGTCTTCTTGGGTTTTATTTTGTTTTGTTTTGTTTGAGTATAGTTGACACACAATGTTACATTAATTTCAGGTGTACCAAAGGGGCACCTGGGTGGTTAAGCAGCCGACTCTTGATTTCAGCTCAGGCCATGATCTCAAGGTTGTGAGATCAAGCCCCACATCTGTTTCTGCACTTGACACAGAGCCTGCTTAAGATTCTTTCTCTCCTTCTGCTCCTCCCTCCTGCTTGCATGTGCACTATCTCTCTAAAAAAAAAAAAAAAAAAAATCAGGTGTTAAACATAGTGATTTGAAAAGTTTATACATGATGCCATGTTCGTCACAAGTGTAACTACCATCTGTCTCCATAAATTGCCATTTAATCCTATTGACGATATTCCTTATGCTGTGCCTTTTATTCCCACGATCTATTTGTTCCATAACTGGAAGCTGTATCTTCCAGTTCTCTTCACCCATTTTGCCCAACTCCCACCCATCTTCTCTCTGGTAGCCATCAGTTTGTTCTCTGTATTTATAGTTCTGATTCTGCTTTTTGTCATTTATTCATTTGTTGTTGGGTTTTTGGGTTTGTTTTTTTTTTTTTTTGGATTCCACATATGAGTGAAATCATATGGTATTTGTCTTTCTCAGTCTGACTAACTTCACTTAACATAATACCTTCTAGGTCCATCCATGTTGTCTCAAATGGCACAATCTCATCCTTTTTATGGCTGTGTAATATTCCTGTGTATATGTGTGTGTGTGTGTGTGTGTGTGTGTGTGTGTGTGTGTGTGTGTGTAATATATATCATGCCATATTTCCATGCCCCTTCATCTACTGATGAATACTTGGGTTGCTTCTGTATCTCGGCTATTTTAATAATGCTACAATAAGCCTATATCTTTTCAGATTAGTGGGTTTTTTGGGGTGGATATGTAAATACCCAATATTAGAAATATTAGTATAGTATTAAGTGATATTTCTATTTTTAATTTTTGAGGTAAGTCCATACTGTTTTCCATAGTGGCTATACCAATTTATATTCCCACCAACAGTGTATGAGAATTCCTTTCTTTCCACATCCTCACCAGCACTCATTTCTTGTCTATTTGATTTTAGCCATTCTGGCAGGTATAAGGTGATATCTCATTGTGGTTTTGATTTGCATTTCCCTGATGATTAGTGATAATGAGCATCTTTTCATTGTCTGTTGGCTATTTGTATGTCTTCTTTGGAGAAATGTCTATTTAGTTTCTCTGCCCATTTTTTAATTGGATTGTTTGTCTTTTGGGTGTTGATTTGTATGCATTCTCTCCATATTTTAAATATTAACCCCTTATCAGATATAATATTTGCAAACATCTTCTCCCATTCAACCATTCAATACATTGCCTTTTTGTTTTGTTCGTTGTTTCTTTCACTGTGCAAAAGCTTTTTTATCTTGATGCAGTCCCAATAGTTAGCTTTTGTTTCCCTTGCCTTGGGAGACACATTTAGAAGAATGTTGCTATGGTCTGTGTCAGAAAAATTACTGCCTGTGTTTTTTTTCCTAGGATTTTTAGGGGTTCAGGGCTCACATCTAGGTCTCTAATCCATTTTGAGTTTACATTTGTGCATGGTGTTAAAAAGTGGTCCAGTTTCATTCTTTCAAATGTTGTTGTTCAGTTTCCCAGCAGGATTTATTGAAGATACTGTCTTTTCTACATTGCATATTCTTGCTTCCTTTGTCCTAGATTAATTGACTGTTTAACCATGGGTTTATTTCTGGGCTCTCTACTTTGTTCTACTGATTTATATGCCTGTTATTGTACCAGTGTGTGTGTCTATGTTCTTTTTGACTTCCTAGACCTAGCTCCTAGGTCTACTACTTTGATTATTAAAACTTTGAAGTATATCTTGAACCCTGGGATTGTGACACCTCCAGTCTTGTTCCTTTTCAAGATTACTTTGACTACTTGGGGTCTTTAAAAAAAAAAAGATTTTATTTATTGATTTGAGAGAGAGAGTGAGAGAACTAGTTGGGGTTGAGGGGCAGGGGAGAGAGAGAGAGAGAAGCAGACTCCCCACTGAACAGGAAACCCAACATGTGGCTCTTTCCCAGCACACTGAGATCATGATCTGAGCCAAAGGCAAATGCTTAAGTGTCTCAGGCACCCAGGTGCCCCTGACTACTTGGGGTCTTTTTTTTTTGTTCCATGCAAATTTTAATATTATTTGCTCTAGTTCTGTGAAAAATGCTCTTGATATTTTGATAGGGAATTGAATCTATAGATTGTTTTGTGCAAAGTGGACACTTTAACAATATCAATTCTTCTAATTCATGAGTATGGAATATCTTTCCATTTGTTTGTGTCATCTTTAATTTCTTTCATCAATGTTCTATAATTTTTAAAATGCAGGTCTTTAATCTCCTTGGTTCAGTTTATTCCTAGGTATTGTATTCTTTTCAGTACAATTGTAAATGGTGTTGTTTTCTTAATTTTTCTTTCTGCTCCTTCATTATTAGTGTATAGGAATGCAACCAATGTCTGCATATTAATTTTGTATCCTGCAACCTTACTGAATTCATTTATTGCTTCTAGTAGTTTTTTGGTAGAGTCTTTAGGATTGACTATGTATAGTATCATGTCATCTGCAAATAGTGACTATTTAATTTCTTTTTTACCAATACAGATGTCTCTAATTTCTTTTTCTTGTCTGATTGTTGTGGCTAGGACTTCTAGTACTATGTTGAATAAAAGTGGTGAGACTGGATACCCTTGTCTTTTTCCTGATATTAGAGGAAAAGCTCTGTTTTTCATCATTGAGTATGATGTTAGCTGTAGGTTTTTCATATATTTCCCTTACTATGTTGAGGTATGTTCTTTTTAGACTCATTTTGTTGAGTTTTATCATGAGTGGAAGTTAAATTTTGTCAAATACCTTTTCTGCATCTATTGAGATAGTCATATGGTTTTTATCTTTTGTTTTGTTGATGTGGTGTATCACATTGATTGATATCCAAATATTGACCCATCCTTGTATCCCCAGAATAATCCCACTTGATTGTGGTGAATGATCTTTTTAATGTATTGTTGTGTATGGTTTGTTAATATTTTATTGAGGATTTTTGCATCTATTTTTATCAAGGATATTGGCCTGTAGTTTTCTTTTTTTATGGTGTCTTTGGTTTTGGTGTCAGGGTAATATTGGCCTTATAGAATGTATTTGGAATATTTCCTCCTTCTTCTATTTTTTTTTTTTTTTTTTTTTGAGTGGTTTCTGAAGTATAAGTAGTAACTCCTCTTTGAATGTTTGGTAGCATTCACCTGTAAATCAGTCTGGTACTGGTCTTCTATTTTTTGGTGATTTTTTGATTACCAATTCAATTTCATTACTTGTGATCAGTCTGTTCAGATTTTCTATTTCTTCCTTATTCAGTTTTGGAAGATTGCATATTTCTAGGAATTTATATGTTTCTTCTAACTTGTCCAATTTTTTTAGTATTTTCTTATAACCCTTTGTTTTTTGTGGTGTCAGTTGTTACTTCTCTTTTATTTCTGATTTTATTTACTTGGGTTTATTCTCTTTTGTTCTTGATGAGTCTGGGTAAGGGTGCCAAGATATTTAAAATTGCTTTAGCCTCTTGTTGGATTGATCCCTTTATCATTATGTAATGACCTCCTTTGTGTCTTGTTACAGTCTTTAAAGTCTATTTTTTCTGATATAAGTATTACTACTCCAACTTTTTTTTTTTCACTTCCATTTGCATGGAAAATGTTTTTACATCTCTTCACTTTCAGTCGCTATTTATCTTTAGATCTGAGGTAAGTCTCTTCTAGGGAGCATATAGATGGGTCTTGATTTTTTTTTTTAAAGATTTTATTTATTTGACAGAGAGAGATCACAAGTAGGCAGAGAGGCAGGAAGAGAGAGGAGGAAGCAGGCTCAGTGCTGAGCAGAGAGCCCGATGCAGGGCTCGATCCCAGGACCCTGGGATCATGACCTGAGCCGAAGGCAGAGGCTTAACCCACTGAGCCACCCAGGCGCCCCGGGTCTTGATTTTTTTTTTTGATCCATTCTGCCATCCTCGGCTTTCTGATTGAAGCATTACACAATTTAAAGTAATTACTAATATGTATGTGCTTATTGTCATTTTGTTACTTGTTTTTTGGTTGTTTTTTTAGTTCATCTCTGTTCCTTTCTTCTCTTGCTCTCTTTCTTTGTGATTTTTCTTTCTCTTTACTCTTTGTGTATCTATCGTAGATTTGGGGTTTGCAGTTACCATGAGGTTCATCTATAACATCCAAAGTAAACAACAGTCTATACTAATTTTGGTCATTTAAGTTGAAACATTCTAAAAGAAAGAAAGTTGGAAAGAAAGAGAGAAAGAAGGAAAGAAAGAAATCTTTCTCTTTTCCTTTTCTCCTTGTTTTTTTAACTCCTTTCTCCACATTTTATGCATATGCTATCATATTTTACATCTTTATATTCACAATTTTCTTATGTCTCATTATAATCATTTCTTTTCCACTTAAAAAAGTCCCCTTAACATTTCTTATAAGGCTGCTTTAGTGGTGATAAACTCCTTTATCTTTTGTTTCTCTGTGAAACTCTTTATCTCTCCTTCAAATCTGAATGATAACCTTGCAGGATAGAATATTCTTGGTTGTGGGGTTTTTTTTTTTTCTCAGTACTTTGAATATATCATGCCACTCCTATTTGGCCTGCAAAATTTCTGCTGAAAAAATTAGCTGATAGGCATGTAGATTTTCCCTTGTAGGTAACTTTGTGCTTCTCTCTCGCTGCTTTTAAATTTCTCTCTTTATATTTAAACTTTGATGTTATATTTAGTAGGTATCATGATGTGGACCTCCTTGGTTTCCTCTTGTTTGGAACCTTGTGCTTCTTGGGCCTGGGTGTCTAGTTCTTTCCCTAGGTTAGGAAAGTTTTCAGCTATTATTTCTTCAAACACATGTTTTGCCCCTTTTCCTCTCTCTTCTTCTGGGATCCCTACAACGTGAATGTTTGTTCACTTGATGTTGTCCAAGAGATCCCTTAACCTATTCTCATTTTTTAAAATTCTCTTTTTGCTATTCAGCTTATGTGTTTCCCATTAACCCATCTTCCAGATTACTGATATGTTCTGCATCCTTTATTTTAGTCAACTGTTGATTCCTTCAGTGTGGGTTTTTTTTTTCTGTTATTGTATTCTTCAACTCTGATTGGTTATTTTTAACATTTTCTACCTCTTTATTGACGTTCTTACTGAGTTCTTCCACTCTTCTCTCCAACCCGGTGAATATCTTCACAATCATTACTTTAATGTCTTTACCAGGTATATTACTTATCTCTTTTTCATTTAGTTCCTTTTCTGAGTTTTTTTCTCATTCTTTCTTTGGAGCATATTCCTTTGTTCTCCCCCCACCACCACCACCACCATTTTGCTTGACTTTCTCTTTGTTTCTATGGAGTAGGCAGAAGAGCTACTTTCCTAAATTTGAAGGAATAGTCTTGCATATGGTCATCTCCTATGTACATTGTGTGTGCTTGGTGGCTTTCACTGACTGGCTAGACTTGTGGCTGGCTCAGGCTGGGGGACTTGGGGTTTTTCACATAGTAAGCACACTCTCAGGCTGGCTAATGCTGAAGGGAATGCAGACCAAGTGTCCTGAGGTTCTATATTTTGAGGGCCCCCAGTTGGACAGCTGAAGCTGAAACTGGTGCAAGCCTTAGTGTCCCAGGATCCTCTGTGTAGGATGCCTTGGTGGGGATCCTAGAGCTGAGATGGTGTGTGGACCAGGAGGTCCCTGAAGTCTCTGTGCAGAGGGCACCCTGGCAGGATAGCTGAAACTAAAGTGGGTACAAACTGGGGGGACCTGGGGCTCTACACACAGAGGGCACCTTGGCAGGAGAGCTGAAGTTGAAGTGTATGTAAACCAGGGTATTCCAGGACTCTCCACACAGGTAATAAGCTGAAGGGGAGGCTGGAGCCAAGGCAGAGAACAGGTTGGGAGGTCCTGGGGCACTCTGAGCAGGGAGTATCCTGGCAGGACAGCTAAAGCTAAAATGGACATGGGCTGGTGTGGTCCTTGGGCTCTCCCAGCAAAATGCACCCTGAACAACCAAAGTTGAAGGAGCTGCAAGCTGGGCTGTCCTGGGGTTCTCCAAACTGAGGATCATCTGGCAAGATAGCAACAGCTGAATTAGATATAAACCAAGGTGTCAGAAGGTGTACAGCACAGGGGTTGCCTGGGCTAGGTGTCTGGAGTCCAGATTAGCCTGGGCAGGAGTGTCCCAGAGCTCTCCAGGCAGGGGGTACCCTGGCAGGGTAGCTGGATCTGAAGCAGTTGTCAGCTGAGAGGTTCCAGAGTGCTCTGCACCAGGGGTGCTTTCACAAGCCATCTGAAGCTAATGTTGTGGAGGCCTGGAGTGTTCTGGGGTGCTTTGTGCCTGTGTCACCTTGACACAAAGCCTGGGGCTGCAGTAAGCCCTAATCAGGGGAGCTCTGGTGTGCACCGCCTAGTGGCCACCTTGGTAGTCTTGGGCTAGTGCGGGCTAGAAGCAACAGGACAGTTACAGCACCCAGATGGTACACGGGGTTGGTGCTTTCAAGGTGGAGAAAACGTATACTCCGTCAGACAGTCCCTCCCACCCAGAGAGCATTCCAATAACACCCTCCCTCCCCCCAACACACACACATACCTGTTGGCAGAGTTCTAGGGCTGGCTCTTTCATATACTAGTTGCTCTTTTAAACCATGGCTTTTTAAAGAAAAAAAAAGAGAGAGAGAGAATAAACAAAGAAAATAGAAGAAAAGAAAAGGAATGAACAAGCAATAACATACAAAACAAAACAAAATGTGCATGGTTTAAATTCTGTGCCCCAGGGCAACCAGGGCTGGTGTGGACTTGTGAACCTGGCACTTGCTGAGGCAGCTGGCTCCCTGTGTAGACCAGACCCGCCAAGTGATGTGGTCCTGACCCTGCTCCACCAGTAGGCTTCTAAGGTGAAGTAGGAATGTAAACCATGTCCTTCTCCAGTCCCTCTGACAACAGAGAGCATTCTTGTAGCACCTCATTTGGCGAAGTTCTGGGGCTTTCTCTTTTCTATGCTAGTTGCATTTTTAAACTGTGGCTTTGTTTCTGTGCCCAAAGATCAAGGCAGCTGTTCCTGGTCCCCTCAGTACTATCCCAACCCTCAGCAGTTTGCAGCAGAGTGTGTTGGGGGGGGGGCAGAGGAGGGGAGGTATGAGGGTGGGGTGGGAGTGAGGGGTGTGGGCATTCCCTTTGTTACCATGTTTCTGGCTCTCACTATTCTCTTTGGCCATTCTCTGTCTTTTGTGTTGCAGAAACTGTTCAGCTGGCTCTCAATTCTTCTTTAGGAGGAATTGTTCTATGTATAGGTGTAATTTGGTGTGTTTTGTGAGGAGGTGAATTTAAGGTCTTCCTATGTCACCATCTTGGACCCGAACTTCTTTTGGGTTTTTATGGAGGCTTTATTATATAAGCATGAATGATGAACTCATTGGCTATTGGTATTGATTCAAACTCTAGTCCCTCTCCTCTTCCTAGAGGTTGGGCTGTAGGAGTGGGGTAGTTCCAAATGTCTAATCACATGGTTGGTTCCACTGGCAACCAACCCCCATCCTTAGGAGTGTTCCAAAAGTCACCTCATCAAAATAACAAAAGATACCTTTATCACCCTCCTCTCAGGAAATTCTAAGAGTTTAAGGAACTCTATGCCAGAAAGGGATGTAGATTTTATATATATATATATAAATTTATATATATATATATAAAATAAATCAAAGTATCACATACACATATGTGGGTATACATATCTATAAATTTGCATGTATTGAGTATGGGGCGCCTGGTGGCTCAGTTGGTTAAGCATCTGCCTTCAGCTCAGGTCATAATCTCAGGGTCCTGGAATGAAGCCCTGAGTCCTACTTTCTACTGGGCAGAGAGCCTGCTTCTCCCCGCCCATGCCCCACCCTTCATGCTCTCTCTTGCTATCTCTCTCTCAAATAGATACATAAATAAAATTTTAAAAACAAATAAATAAAATAAAATGTTTTTCTTAATGCATGTCTTGGTAAAAATATATCTGAAAACCCCCGCTTTAGACGATAGTTTTCTTCTCTATGAGTTGTGTTAAGGGACTACAGTTATGTGTTCACTTTTGTAATAATTCAGATTGAGGAAAGAACTATTGGAGTCAATGGTGTGTTGCAGCATGTATCACAGCACCTAATTCATCTGAATCAGGAACTTGATAGCAGCCCAGGAGCAAGTAGAGAGCTAGCTGACCAACATGAGCTAGAAAACTCTGTGATGCCATTAAACTCAAGCAAGGAACAACTATTACACACTATTATATAATCTTGTTCAACGGCAACAAAGGAAAACACAGCTGAGTACAAGATTTGCGCCAAGGTGCACTAAAGACTAATCCTCTAACCAGTCCTAACTACCACCA
The DNA here is from genome assembly GCF_902655055.1 of Lutra lutra. NCBI lineage: Eukaryota > Metazoa > Chordata > Mammalia > Carnivora > Mustelidae > Lutra > Lutra lutra. The sequence goes on from NC_062285.1 coordinate 94,922,113, forward strand.
GACTTTAGAACCACTCAGGTTACTGAACTTCAGTTACAGATGTCTATTGAAAAGCCCAATGAAGCAGAAACTTCATCATGTCTTTTAAATATTTCTCTTTATTAACAACTCTATTTTTTTCAGTGATTTATGCTTATCTTTGTTCCTAATGAGACAGAGGTTAGTTTCATTTCATACATGAGAAAGATTATAAATGTATCTCAACTTGGAATCGTGTTTCTCTTTTTGGCATAATGATCTTATTTATATATTGAATTATTTGGGGTATATTTTAAAAAGCTAATATTAAAACAAATAAACAAATAGACCCAAGAGTATCCAGATGTAAATCTTCCCTGGTAGGCTATATATAAATAAAATTTGGTAAACTGATGATATTTTCATTGCTTCATTGCTCGAGAGCCCCTAAAATTTTTGCTTCATGCTTCTCTGCCAGCCCTTGGTTTTCTCCAAGGAGCTAATGATAAAGAAATTCTGATATAAATAAACACTTCATAAGCAATCCGTGTGATACATTTCAATTTTCTTTTATTGCGATTGCTGAAAATAAAGACAAAACTATATTCACTATTACATTGGAGGTAAGAACTGGTTGTCTATTGGCCCAAATTTTTACAAATGCGAAAACATGTGTACGTGTTATGAAGAAGATTTGCGAAATGACTTGGTAGAGATAAAAAGGAAGAAAGATTTTCTGCTTGTGAACATAATGGGCTTGGTATCTTCCTAATTTCTTGAGTTCTGCCAGACCATGCAAGGGCCTGGCTGAGTCCCAAATGGGTGTAAAGGCGCAGGCATACACTGAAATGTAGCGAGAGCTGAATTTTGTATCTGACTCTAATATAATCAATTACCCTTGATCAGCATGACTTCTTTCCTGCAGAAGTTTCCATGGGGATGACATTAATAAAGTGTTTTAACTGCTGAGAATAGTTTGCTCCATTTCTGAATGATAGGCTGGATACGGCTGATGAAGACAGTAAACATTTGGAGGGAGAGGAACTGCCTTGTTCCAAGACACAAACACAATTGCTAATTTCCCACAATCTTTCTCAGTCTCTGGAAGGAATGTACAGTCGTTTTAAGACCTCCGACAAATTAGCACAACATCACTATTAATAGCCCCCTCCAGGTGAGGACCTTCCCATGTGCCAGATACTGTGTGAAGTCTTGTACCTGCACGTTTCCATTTGGGCTTCAAAACACACCCTGGACTAGAGGTTGTTGTTCTTGTATAAATAAGGCTGATTCAGCGCCAGATTCTGTTTTTCTAACTCATGCATTTCTGTCCAGTTCCAGAGCCTTATCACTGCCGTCGGCTACAATTTGACAGCATTTTACTTCTGTGCCTTCAGATGTTCTTGCCACAAAATAAATAAGTAAACAAATAAATACATAAATACATATTGGGGAACTTCAAGTAACTTAAAGGTAAGAGGACATTTATATCTAAGAGATCGTACAATGCTCATATATAATTATGTAGTTGTTCAAAAGCCATCGTGTACACAATAGCTATTGTTTATAAACTAGAATGAATAAGTGTGATATTTTATATTATCACTCAAAAATTTTATTAAGCACCTTGTATTCTAACAATTTGTGGTACTAGGGCCCACCCTTGGAAAAAAAAAATATTAGGTGATGTTTTTCATGCTGAAATTTAGCTTACTCTTCCAGAAATAATTTTAGGAGAGATTGGTGTTAGATAACACTCAAACAATATCATAACTAGGATGGAAATTACATTCTTTGAGTTCACCTTTTAAGGCCTCGATGCTTCTTTCTGAAAAGAGTGGAAGCAAGTGTCATGGCTCACCTCTATTGAGGGCCCAACCTAAATAAATGTGGTGTGTCTTATCTCTTATAGAGTGGATAATAAACCCTCTCATCTCAGATCATGTGTACTCAGGCAGTGGGCTCATCATGTAAAACAAACGATAGCGTGTGTTGGTAGAAATTGAAAACCAAGAAGAAAATTAGTTTCCTTTATACCTAGGATTTCCAAATGTTTGTGGCTGTAAGATCTTTCTCTATTTTTTTTTTTTTAATCCCAGAGAATTCCTACCCTTTCTGGTGAAAAGAATATGTAATAGTCTCAAAGTCCTCATAACTAAATTTTCAGGGAAAAAGAATACAGGATCAGGGAAAAAGTCAGAATATAGGATCAGAGGGGCACCTGGCTGGCTCAGTCAATGGAGAGTGTGGCTCTTGATCTAGGAGTTGAGAGTACCTCTAACAGCCTGTGTGTGTGTGTGTATGTCTGTGTGTGTAGTAGGGAAGTTAGGGAGTGCGGGGGTAGGTTTCCCATAAGGAAAGTTAACAAATAATTTCTGTGCTTGAAATTAAAGTCCTCCTCTTCTGAAACCAAGGCAGGTAAAAGAACCCAGTTACCATTACCCATTATGTTTTCTTTGAGGTCTAAAATTATTCAATAAATGATAGCACTGTAGTAATTATGGAGTTACTATTAATTATTTGCTATTGCCAATCGCAAGCCGATCAATCAAAACAGTACAATGATATTTACTAAAACTAGGGCCAAGGGATATGGAGCACTTTTGTTTTTGTTGTTGTTGTTTAAGAAAACAACTCCACCAACAATGGTGAAGCAAGTATGAAAGTCCACATCTGACTCATAAACCCACCACCTAGGGTCTAAATGATGTAGGTTCGGGTTATTTCTGCTGTGTGACCAGCCCTGGCATTCAAAGGGAAGTGCTTCAATTTTTCCATTTCCTATCCCTAATAGTTAAAAATAACAGCACGTCCCCCCAACACAGGTAAATGTCTCCGTTTACAAATTGTAAACGTATATATTATTATGTTAATAAAATATGCACACGATAAAAATTATACAAGTTGAATTTTAAAAATATGTACCTGAACCTAAGTTGTCGTGTTTTCCAGCTGGAGCTCAGCGGGTGGTTTTGAGCACTCCCTGGAGGGCACACGCCCTCCCTCCTCCTCCCACTTAGCACACTACTGGTCTGGACTAGACAAGTACAGGCTGGCCTGTCCTTTCTTTTGAACCCACGGGTCTCCTGATTAGTAATTATCTTAATGTATTTAATTTTTAGGAACAAGATTAAGGAACATTTGAAAAAAAAGACACTTAATTAGGAACAACATTTCTAGAGAGATTGTGTGCAACAGTGAATAGGAACTTCCCTGGTATCTCAGCTATTTGTTGAATTGTGAAAGCATTCTGCTTGAAATAGAGTTAACCTTGTTTGAGAAAAGCCAGGTGAATAGATTTGGAGCAATGCAAGATTATTTATTTATTTATAAGATTTTATTTCCTTATTGAGAGAGAGAGCGTGCTCAAGCTGTGGGGAGGAACAGAGGGAGAGAGAAAGAAACAGACTCCTTGCTGAGAAGGGAGCCCCGTGCAGGGCTCGATCCCAGAACCCGGGGATCATGACCTGAGCTGAAGGCAGAGGCTTAACCGACTGAGCCACCCAGGTGCTCCTAGATTTTAATACAAGGTTAGTTAAAAGAACTTACTGGATAAAAGTAGGACTAGTGTATAGAATTCCTTAATTGTTTACCTTAAAGATCACTTTTGGTTAATTATATATAACAGTGAGTCAAAAAATGCATGTACTTTGGGTTTTATCATATCAGAACATTTTCACAGCGTATTCACTTGGATATCTCATAAAAATACAAACGACAAAATGGCACATTTACATATAGTCATAAAACAACATTTATATTAATTTAATGGTTGAGTCAAATAATAAGATACACCTACTTTTAAACTTCGGGTGTTTTATTTATAAACCAAAGAATATTCTTTTTCTCCTGGCCCCACCCCAGTTTCACCCTCGGCAATCCTACCCATGTGTCAAAGTTCTCCTCTAAGTCCATTTCTTTACCAAGTATTTTTTTATTTTATTTTTGTTTTAGAGATTTTATTTATCTACTTCACAGACAGAGATCACAAGCAGGCTGAGAGGCAGGCAGAGAGAGAGAGGTGGAAGTAGGCTCCCCACTGAGCAGAGAGCCCAATGCGGGACTCAATCCCAGGACCCCAGGATCATGACCTGAGCCGAAGGCAGAGGCTTTAACCCACTGAGCCACCCAGGCACCCCATCTTTACCAAGTATTTTGAAATCCCTCCTTACTATAGTCAGAACTTGTCACTTCCCTTCAGTTCACACATGAACATTGTGGGACTTTTCATCCTCTGATTGAATAATAATAACAGCTATTTTGTCCAAGATCACAGTTTGTGAACAGCAGATCTAGGAAGAGTTCAAATGCATCTGACTTCCAAGTCCATGCCCCTCTGCCATACCATACTTTATGAATTATAATAACCAGATTGGGATTCTTAAAGGGCTGGTATGGTCTTGTAGATGTAACACAGCACCTTATGCAAAATGGGGAATCATGGATGTTTGGTAATTTGAATCAATAAATGCAAAACAGGGGCGCCTGGGTGGCTCAGTGGGTTAAGCCGCTGCCTTCGGCTCAGGTCATGATCCCAGGTCCTGGGTTCGAGCCCCGCATCGGGCTTTCTGCTCAGCAGGGAGCCTGCTTCCTTCTCTCTCTGCCTGCCTCTCTGCCTACTTGTGATTTCTCTCTGTCAAATAAATAAATAAAAATCTTAAAAAAAAAAAAACAAAGTCTTTTAAAAAAAAATAAATAAATGCAAAACAGCTACCCTGAATATATGCATTCAAATTATACACATATAATTTAACAAGTCCTTTCACTGGCACTTAAAATTCATATTGTTCTTTAACTATATTTTTATCTTCTGAAGGAAAAGAATATGGAAAGGAATAATGGAAGAAAATCACTGGACTACCATAATGTCCTATGCTAATGAAAAATACTAGAAAACAAGTGATTACAATTTAAGTGGGAAAATACTTAAAAGATACTCATTGCTTGAGTGAACGGGCTCATTTTGTGATGTACATCGAAAATTTTTGTTCATCTTTGACTTTTCCCAATTCACAGTAGATGGTTAATGATGCACATAAAAAATATGGAAGAATTCTACCAAGGAAATTCACCACCATGTAGTAGAATTTGCATACCCTTCTCAAGAATTCTGGGGGGTCAGAATAGGCCATCAGAAATCCTCTTTGACGGAGGCTTCCCAGGAGAAGCAATGGAGATTCCTTTGTTGCGACCTTTGGGAATGCCAGTGGAGGGGATTGCAGGATACCAGCAGATGCCCAGAAGACAGAGATTCCCTCCAGAGACAGGAGAAAGTATGTCACGGGAGATGAGTCTGACCTTGGGATTTCAGCTTAGGTAGAAAAGGGCTTTTTTGAGAATGCCTCTGAAGAGTTTCTGAATGCGCCCAGGGTAGCTCTTGAGAACTTGTTCTAAAAGGCTTAGAGAGAAGCTTCTAAAACTGAAAGAGTAAGGCTAACTCATAGGAGCCCAAATAACTGTATTCATCAGGTAAAGTCAATTCAAGGTCGTCTAAGAGAAGCAAAGAAGCAAAACCAAAACAAAACAATTCTTGGACTTTAAAAGACACAAAGCTCAACAGATTAGGGAAGCTCTCAAAAAAATACAATTTTGACAATAAAGTCATGAGTGACTCTTGTGTAGAACTGTTTTAAAATATCACCTGGGATATTTTCCTTTTTAAACAATTTAGCTTTACCTTCCATAGTCCTTCTGCCAGGTAGAGTTGGCCTGCCCATGGGCACATTGTCTCTGGGAAAAGGAGAAAGTAGAGTTTCAAAAAAAGAAGTTGTTGATTAGCCATGAGTTCCAAATCTGACTTTTAAAAAATTTATAGTCTTGAAATATGGCTTTCAAGAGAGAAAAAAGGATTTTCTCACCGTTGTCAAAGCCTTAGATTTTATTCCAGAAGCAAAGCTTAAAGGATTGACTATAACTTGAATATACAGAATATACAGAAGAAACAATGAGAATGTAATGTGGAAAAGTTCCTGCCACCCTGGGAAGGACATGGTCTGCCTGTTACTGAGGGGTGGAACAAGGAGAGGGGTGGCTTTCTTCATCCCCAGCCTAGAGGTGAATTTCAGAGGAAAACACATCAGCAGACATACCCAGATATGTTTAGGAGAATTCCAGGTCTGAAGTCTATAACCAACTTCCTCAGATGCAGGCTAAAAATACTTCTAATGCCTCTCGGGGAAAACCATGGTTAATGTAGCACCACATACATCAGGCTAGATGTTAGGTGAAAGGCTGAGGGAGGGGCCTAGCTTGGTCGACCTAAAGGCAGCCTCCCAAAGTCTAGCACAGTCTGCTTAGTACAGAGAAAGTAACTGAGAGGTCCTGAGCCTACAAGGGGATAGTGTAAATAGGAAGGAGACCATGATAACAAAACAGGCCTCAATGGGGACAGGCCATAGAGAATAGGCACTTTGGAATAAGAGTCAGGGGAAAGGTTTTGTTCATCAGCAATGGGCGCAGGTATAAGGCCCAAAACACCAGGTAGGACCAACTTTACCTCAGTCAATGCTAGAAAAGACACCCAGAAATGAGAAGACCAAGCTGCACCAAAATGAATGCTGTGAGACTGGACACCAGGACCCTGGGTTAAGAAACCTTGTTGGGTTGAGAAATCTTAACTGAGATCAACCATAGGTCCTAGAAGACCAGCCCCTCCTTTCCTAATGCAGCCATGACATATAAATGTTTCTTGTATGGCCAGATGCCATCTTGGGAAGCAGGAGAGGATAGAAGAGAGAGAATCCCCGAGGAGATAAACAGATACCAAGAAGAGACCTTTATAAACCTTGAGGCTGAGAGATCATCATTTGCAGGGTGAATTTTTATCTGCCTCTATTTTAGTTTTCTAGGGCTGCTATCACAATGTAAAACATACTGGGTGGCTCAAAACAATAATAATTTATTCTCCCATAGTTCTAGCTAGAAGTTCAAAATCAACCTGTCAGTAGTACCATGTTCTCTCTGAAGGCTCTGGGGAAGGATCTGTTCTATGCCATTCCCTTAGCTTCTAGTGCTGCCAGTAATCCTTGGTGTTTCTTGAGAAGGGTATACAAATGCTACTATTTGGCAGTGAATTTCCTCTGCAGAATTCTTCTCTATTTTTAATATACATCATTAACTGTCTACTGTGAATTGGAAAAAGTCAACAAACAGAAGTTTTCAGTGTACATCACAGAATGAGCCCATTTTTCTCTCAAGTAATGAATTTCTTTTCTCTTTTTTTAAAAAGATTTATTTATTTATTTAAATGAGGGGATGGGCAGAGGGAGAGAATTTCAAGCAGACTCCCTGTGGCGCATGGAGCCTGATTCAGGGTTCTACCGCATGACCCATGAGATCATGACCTGAACTGAACTCAAGAGTCTCACACTAATCCTGATTGAGCCACCATGCATCCCTCAAGCAATGAATTTATTTTCTTTCAAGAATTTTTCCACTTAAATTGTATTCTCTTGTTTTCCAGTATTTTTCTTTAGAATAGTACATTATTGTAGTCCTTTGATATTTTTTCCTATATTTTTTCCCATATTCTTTTCCTTCAAAAGATAACACACATATATTAAAGAACAATCTGAATTTTAAATGCCAGTTAAAGGACTTATTAAATTATATGAGTATATATAAATTTTTAAAAGTGGACTCCATGCCCAGCACAGAACCCAACACAGGGTACAAACCCATGACCTGAGATTAAGACCCGAGCTGAGATCAAGAGTCAGAGGCTCAACTGGCTGAGCCACCCAGGTGCCCCATGAATACTGATGCTTTGAATGCATATACTCTGAGTGGCTGTTTTGCATTTATTAATTCAAATTACCAAACATTTGTGATTCCCCATTTTGTACAAGGTGTTGTGCTGTATGCTACAGGACCCTGCCTGCCCAATCTAGTCATCATATATTATTAATACCGGAGATGCATACTTGAATGAGCCTTCAGAGGGGACACAACTCAACCCGTAGCAGCTCCCAATGGAAATGTGGATTTAAGAGTTAGTTGAGTTTATTTATGCGATTAGTTCTATTATCACATTTTCCCTGTTGATGTAGGGTATATTGTACATTTTGACCCTCTCTGGCAGGAACTGACACACTCCAGCCTACATGAGAATTCTGTAAAATTACCTGTTATAAGGTTCAGTGGCTAAAAATATAGATTTTACATTTTTAAGTGGTTTTAAATAAATCAAAAGAAGAATATTTTATAACATGTGAAATATATGTAGAATTCATAAGTAGATGTCCATAAACAGAGTTTTATCTCTGTCACACTTGTTATTGTGCTACCATGACAGAGTTGAGCAGATACAATGCAGATTGTAGGCAAACAAAGCCTAAAATATTCACTCTGTGCTTCTTTACAGAAAAAGTTTTCTGCCTCTCAACTACATTGATGGAGGGAAGGGGAGAAATATAAATGATGGATGTGAATCCATGAAGAATTCTCCAGCAAGTTCATATTTAAAGGACTCTTGAAAAAAATGAAAAGGAAATATGATGGAAAGGCAAGAAGAAGAAGAGCAAAAACAACAATGGAAATGAGAGGAGGAGAAGCAAGAGGGAGAGTGGGGGTAGCGGGAAGAGAGGGAGGAAGGGGAAATCATTGAGGCGGAGGGAGAGAAGTAATTCGGAGAAGTAGTAGGGAATATATGGGAATGATGTCAGTGAGGCTAAAAGTCCACAAGATGCTGAGGCTTGTGAAAATTACTAATAGAAAAAAAAAAAAAGGACTTGTTTTTGAGTTAGGGAAACAAGAATCGGGTATAAGGCCACCCCTTGGGGTGAATGACATAATGCTACTGAATAGAAATAATTAAATTGAGTTATTTAACTGTCTTTACTAACTCCTTAAGCATATTTCTGAGTTTTTTTTTCCTGTGAAGCTTTATCATCATGCGGAAAGAACAAAATAAATAGTAATAAGAAGAAAGGGAGATCAAGAGAGTAAAATAGCAAAGAAATACCCACCGGGTCTAGTTCATCCCAGTACTGGGTGAACAATAGCTCAATATATTAAAAAGATACCATCATGCAACCACTCTGGAAAACAGCATGGAGGTTCCTCAAAATGTTGAAAATAGAGCTACCTTACGACCCAGCAATTGCACTACTGGGTATTTACCCTAAAGATACAAACGTAGTGATCCGAAGGGGCACGTGCACCCGAATGTTTATAGCAGCAATGTCCACAATAGCCAAACTATGGAAAGAACCTAGATGTCCATCAACAGATGAATGGATAAAGAAGATGTGGTATATATACACAATGGAATACTATGCAGCCATCAAAAGAAATGAAATCTTGCCATTTGTGACGACATGGATGGAACCAGAGGGTATTATTCTTAGCGAAATAAGTCAATCAGAGAAAGACAACTATCATATCTCCCTGATATGAGGAAGTGGAGATGCAACGTGGGGGGCGTGGGGGGTAGGAAAAGAATAAATGAAACAAGATGGGATCGGGAGGGAGACAAACCTTAAGAGACTCTTACTGTCACAAAACAAACTGAGGGTGACTGTGGGGAGGGTAGGGAGAGGATGGTTGGGTTATGGACATTGGGGAGGGTATGTGCTATGGTGAGTGCTGTGAAGTGTGTAAACCTGGCGATTCACAGACCTGTACCCCTGGGGCTAATAATACATTATATGTTTATTAAAAAATTAAGCAAAAAAAAGAAAGCAAAAAAAAAAAAAAAAACCCCATCATCTCAATCTATCAAAAAACTGTAGATGACTACTAAGTGGCTATTGATAATCTTCAGGAATTTGGAGAGAACTGAAAGGGCCTTAAACTATAGAGTTAGAAAAATAAAGCCTTAGATTAAAAAGGAAAAAAAAAGATGCTGCCGACTATCAGACTGCGAACTTGCTATGACTTCCAATGAGACTCTAGGATGAATTGTTGAGTCTTTAAGAACCGAGAAAGGAGGGGCACCTGGGTGGCTCAGTGGGTTAAAGCCTCTGCCTTCGGCTCAGGTCATGATCCTGGGGTCCTTAGATCAAGCCCACATTGGGCTCTCTGCCCTGTGGGCAGCCTGCTTCCTCCTGCCTCTCTGCCTCTCTGCCTCTCTGCCTGTGATCTCTCTCAAATAAATAAATAAAATCTTAAAAAAAAAAAGAACTGAGAAAGGACTTGTGATCAGGAAGAGAACAGGTTTACTAGAAAAATCAGGCCTGATAAAAACCACATATCATTTTTAGATAGGATCATAATACACATCTGTATTTTAGAGAGTCCTTTGACAGGCTCTCTTATAGTATCCTTAGAAGTAAAAGATTTGGAAGGAGTTATGTTTGCAGATCAAGAAATATTATCAGTGAAGTTATGCAAGTTCATAATTGGGGTACTCGATTGATAATATTCCCCAAAATGCTGATTAATGAATTGATGCCATGTTACGGTGAATTCTCCAGGAAAATGTTACTGTCTTATTCTCTAATTTTTACAAGTGATTTGGTTAAGGATCTGGCTGACACGATGCCTAAATTTGCAGAAACTCAGGAGCAGCAAGAGGTTAAATCAAGACCCAAAAATATCTTCAGAAACAGAAGCAAAATTGTACAGATCCCAAACAAAACAAAGCAAAATGTGAACAAAACCAAACCTAAACCAGGAAAACAAGGTTGTGCTCCTCAATAGCAGTTGCAGGTTAGAATTACCTGGGGAGAGTTTGATTTAATGGGTCTTAGAGTGGCCTGCACATTGGTATTTTTTAGGGGCGTTTCAGTTGATTCTAAGTTGAGCCTGCTGAGAATAGTGATTCTATGCAGTAGAGGAGGGAGGTATGTGGAATAACCAGAGCCCAGCGCACGTGTGGAAGGGTTTGGAGGCTTTGTGGATGCAAGATCAGCGAAGCAACAGTGAGATGTGGCAGTTTAAAAAGCTAAAATGCTCTTAAGTTGTAAATATCAAAGAACTAGGAAATGGTAAAAGTAACCCCCTTTGGCAGGCATTTACTCTTACATCAGGCACAGTAAAAAGGATTTTTAGTGCATTATATAGTTTAATCCTCACATTAACTCTATGAGGTCGATATTACCACCCCCAGTGTGCAGTGGAGAACACGGAAGCTTACTGAAGCTAAGCAACTTGCCTAAATCACCCAGCTAATATCTAGTGTGGTCAAGGTTTACTGAATGATGAGATAGTAATGAGCTGAAGAATTCCTGGAGAGACCAAGTGTACCGGGAGCTTATTAGAAAGGGAAGATCGAAGAGATATTTTCTTGAAGAGTTGGTGTTAAAGTGAATATAGATAATGAAGGAAATACAAAATTCAAATATTTTCCCAAGATTTTCAGGCTAATGGATATTTGTGGGAGCTATGAAAATCTGTGTGTGTGTGTGTGTGTGTGTGTGTGTGTGTGTGTGTATACACACACACATACACACATAAGAATGAAACCTGACAATTCTCTTACACCATACACAAAAATGTGTGGCCAGATCCTTACAGCACTCCAAGTGGATGAAAGACTGCAACGTGAGGCAGGAATCCATCAGAATCCTAGAGGAGAACATAGGCAGTAACCTCTTTGACATCAGCCATAGCAACTTCTTTCAAGACACGTCTCCAAAGTCAAGGGAAACAATAGGGAAAATGAACTTTTAGGACTTCTTCAAGGTAAAAATCTTCTGCACAGCAAAGGAAACAGTCAACAAAACAAAGAGGCAACTCTCGGAATGGGAGAAGATATTTGTGAATGTCACTAGAGATAAAGGGCTAGTATCCAAGATCTATAAAGAACCTCTCAAACTCAACACCTAAAAAACAAATAAGTCAAAAAATGGGCAGAAGATATGAACAGACACTTCTCCAAAGAAGACTTACAAGTGGCTAATAGACACATGAAAAACGGTCAACATTATTAGCCATGAGGGGAATTTAAATCAAAATGACATTGAGATACCACCTTAAACCAGTTAGAATGGCAAAAATTGACAAGGCAGGAAACAAAAAATGTTGGAGAGGATGTGGAGAAAGGGGAACCATCTTATACTGTTGATGGAAAAGCAAGTTGGTACAGGAACTTTGGAAAACAGTATGGAGTTTCCTCAAAAAGTTAAAAATGAAGCTACCCTATGACCTAGCAACTACACTACTGGGTATTTACCCCAAAGATACAAATGTAGTGAAAAGAAGGGGCACATGCACCCCAATGTTCACACAGTAATGTCCACAATAGCCAAACTGTGGAAGGAGCTGAGATGCCCTTGAACAGATGAATGGATAAAGAAGATGTGATCCATATATATAATGGAATATTACTCAGCCATCAAAAAGGATGAATACTGACCATTTGCATTGACATGGATGGAACTGGAGGAGATTATGCTAAGTGAAATAAGCCATGAAAATATGTGGAACATAAGGAATGGTATGGAGGACATTAGGAGAAGGAAGGGAAAAATGAAGGGTGGGGGGAGTCAGGGAGAAAAACCATGAGACTATAGACTATGGGAAGCAAACTGAGGGTTTTAGAGGGGAGGGGGATGGGAGAGGGGGGTGAGACCAGTGATGGACATTAAGGAGGGCACAGTTTGCATGGAACACTGGGTATTATATGCAAACAATGAATCATGGAACACTACATCAAAAACTAACAATGTACGGTATGGTAACTAACATAACATAAGAAAAAAAAAAAGAAAGAAAAGAAATATGATGGGGCACCTGGGTGGTATAGACAGTTAAGCATCCAATTCTTGGTTTCAGCTCACATCCCAGTCTCAGGGTCATAGGATTGAGCCCCATGTTAGGCTCTGTGCTTTGTGCAGAGTCTGCTTGAGATTCTTTCTCCCTCACTCTACCCCTCCCACTCATGCTCTCTCTCTCTCTCTCAAATAAATAAATTTAAAAATGGTGATAGGGGGCGCCTGGGTGGCTCAGTGGGTTAAGCCGCTGCCTTCGGCTCAGGTCATGATCTCAGGGTCCTGGGATCGAGGCCCGCATCGGGCTCTCTGCTCGGCAGGGAGCCTGCTTCCTCCTCTCTCTCTACCTGCCTCTCTGCCTGCTTGTGATCTCTCTCTGTCAAATAAATAAATAAAAATCTTTAAAAAAAAATGGTGATAGGGAAGAGGGTTAAATTTTTGGAGAAAACAAATTTTGTTTTTAAATAATAATAGTTAATATTTATAAAGTAGCTGTAACGGGAATTTTATTTTTTCATTTTTTAAAATTAATTTATTTGAGAGAAAGAGAGAGAGAGCAATTGAAGGGAGAAGATCAGAGGGAGAAGAAGACTCCCTGCTGAGCAGGGAGCCCAATATGGGACTCAATCCTGGGACTCCAGGATCATGACCTGAGTGAAAGGCAGTTGCTTAACCAACTGAGCCACCCAGGCACCCGGTAACAGGCATTTTATATTCATTTCATTTAAGCTTTGTATGACCCTGGGTACTATTAGCACTATTCTCATTTTAAAGAAGTTGCCCAAGATCACAGAATAAGTGGTTATAGCCAGAATTTGAACCCAGGTCTCTGAATTAGAGCCTGTACTCTGAATCACCCTGCTGTATGATATGGCAAATTGGGTTTAAGGTGGCTGTGCAGTATCTGAGCAGAAATGTACCAGAACAGTTGGACATATGGGACTAGAGCACAGGCAAAATGATTGGATTTATGTTTGTCATTAATAGTTTATAAATATAGGGGCGCCTGGGTGGCTCAGTGGGTTAAGCCGCTGCCTTCGGCTCAGGTCATGATCTCAGGGTCTTGGGATCAAGCCCCGCATCGGGCTCTCTGCTCAGCAGGGAGCCTGCTTCCTCCTCTCTCTCTGCCTGCCTCTCTGCCTGCTTGTGATCTCTCTTTGTCAAATAAATAAATAAAATCTTTAAAAAAAATAGTTTATAAATATATATGCTAAGTTATTTCACATCAACATTTTTAAGTGTCATAAATACAGTATCACTACTTTCTAAAAATTCTCATCAAGGCTCTAAACATGTGTATGGTCATTACATACTCTTTTTTATACAAATCCTTTGTAGTAAATATCTCTTGCTCTCCAGTGGTGACCGAGTACTTCTTTCTTTCTTTCTCTTTTTAAGATTTTATTTATCAGAGACAGAGAGAACTTTTGAGCACAAGTAGGGGGACCAGCAGGCAGATGGAGAAGCCTGGGCTCAGAGGGGAGCCTGACACAGGGCTCTGGGATCATGACCTGAGCCAACAGTAGACACTTAACTGACTGAGCCATCCAGGCATCCTGATTCTTCTACCTTAGAGCAAATGCTCTCTTTGGGGGAAAATCCATGAAAGAAACTAAAGTTATTCTGACTATATTTCTAAAAAGTGGTCTATTTTTAGGTAACTTGGCTTCTATTTTTATCATCATTTTGGCATCTTTACTGAGGTATAATTGACATCCAATAAACAGCATGCATTTAAAGGGTACAGGTTAATGAATGTTGACATATGTGTACACTCGTGAAGTCATTACCACAATGAAAAGAACAAACATTTCCATCAATTCCAAACCTATCTTGGAGCCTTGATCTGTCCTCCACCCTCATCCCTTGGCAACCACTGATCTGCTTTGTTTCTTTACAGATTAGTTTGCTATTTCTAAAATTGTATATAAATAGACTCAGAATCTGTACTCTTTTTTCCTCTGACTTCTTTCACTCATGATGATGCTTTTGAAATTCATCCATGCTGGTGTGCTTATTAATAGCTCATCCCACTTTTGCTAAGAAGTATCTCATTATGTACATATATTACAAAGTGTGTATCTGTTGGCCTGTTGGCAGACGTTTGGGATGTTTCCAGTTTGGCACTACTAGGAAGTGATCTGGTGAGAACACTAATGTCCTTTGTCTTTTGTGTAGAAACAGGGATGGAGTGGCTGGGATGTATGGAAGATGTAGCCTTAGACTTTGAGAAACTGTCAAATTGATTTCCAGCAACCATATATGAATGTGCCATATCCTTACCAATACTTAGTATGATCAACCTCTTTGATTTTAATATTCTAAAAACTCTGTAGCAGTGTCTCTTTGTAGCTTTACTTTGTCCTTTGATGCTAATGATATTGAGCATGTACTCATGTGTTCGTCATCCTGTAGCTTCTTTTGTGATGGTCAAATCTTTGTCCATTTTAAAATGGGAATTTCTGTCTTCTTCTTGAGCTGTATGAGTTCTGAATACAAGTCCTTTGTCAAATATATCTTCTGCAAGTATTTTCTTCTGTTTTAAGCCTTTGTTGTACTGTTAAAAGCAATAGTTAGCCCCAATCAATAAACATTTTCCTTTAAACCAATTCTAGATTGTGAGACATCTTAAGTGTTAACAACTACATCCATTATAACAAAACTCTCACATTTGTTAGGAAATTATGCAAATTTTTTATGGAGGTTTCCATGAAATGCAAAGAGAGTTTGAGTTTCCTTACTTGGACCCTAATAAAAAGCAGGTATTTTATAAAACCAGCAGTTGTTTTTTCTAGAATGCAATAATTTTACCACTTCACCTATTAAAATAAATAATAATGGACTGATTTCATTGCATAAATATCCATGGCTGAAAGAATCCCAGGACTATTTCATTCAATTTATTTTCATTAAAATTATTTTTCCAGCTTCATTTTACTCTACTTTCTTTTTTAATCTCTGAAGTTGTTGGCTCATGATTTCCCTTTAACTACCCTTTTACACCATTTCTCAAAAGTCAAAACTTGTACCTGGTAGTAAGCAGAATACATTTTTTAAGCAATGGGATAAGACCCCACTGGCAAGGCATCTATATTTAAAGCAAAAGGCAGCATTTGCTTAATACTAGCATTTTCTTCTGCATTCTTCTGTAAAAACGGATAACCAGTTTTATATTTATAAAGTTATATTTTCAGTTTTCTGAAAATCCTGGACAGTCCTCTTAAAAATATATATCAGAAGGTGTTATGATATTAAAATGACACACAATGGTTAATATTATTATAAAAGTCAAAAGTATGAATGAAATGGTAGATGTTCCAAAAGAAGCACCTTTGTGATATAAATAATCTTTGTCATTTTCTCTAATATGCTGCAAATGTATTTCTAACTCTTAAAGAATAATCCCTTCATGGAATAACAATTAGGTTTGATTTAGAGTGCCACTAAAAATTAACCAAGAGCTTCCAGCAGTTGTTTAGAAGAGAGTAGATCATTGGAAAAAGTCTAGCTGTTGAATCGTTTCCGAACAATTAGAAATAAATCTTCTTAAGATCAATCTTATACAGCATTTACTTCCTTTTGCATCTAAGATGAATTCATTATTAACGAATGTTCTGTAACAGTCACATTTTATTTGTGTGCAAAGCTGTCTCTGCTGAAACACGAATCACAGCTGCCCTTTTCCTCCACTATTAACATAGCAGCTTTGACATTAGACAGAGAATTCTATTTCAGAAATTAGTAACTGGTTGAATAAGTGAAGCTCTATTTTCTTTATGTCCTTTAACTCAGTTTATGGCAAATCTATGACTTAAGCACGATCCACATTTACTTGGCAGAAGGTTGTTTTAAAATGAATGTTGAATGAACTTATTTTCTGCCAAGACTCTCTTCCTCCCCGTCACCCATTCAGCATTCAATGCAGGAGAAGAAAAAGTCACCCATGGAACAATGATTTCCAATGTTTCATCGTACTCTCATTCTTTGAGATGGTAATGGGTAGGACTTTAAAAAACTGTATACACAAATGTGTCAGGTACCTACACACTTGTATTAGTTAGCTCAGGCTGCCATAACAAAATGCCATGGACTGGGGTGGCTTAAAACAACAGAAAGTTATTTCCCCAATTCTGGAGGCTGGAAGTCCCAGATTAGGGAGCCAGTATGATTGGGTGCTGGTGAGAGCTCTCTCCTTGGCTTGCAGATGGCTGCATTCTTTCCATGTCCTCGCATGGCCCAGAAATAGAGAAAGAACTCTTTGGTGTTTCTTTTCATAAGGGCACTAATTCTATCATAAGGCCCCCATCCTTATGACCTTTGTCTAAACCAAAATACTTCCCAAAGGCCCTATTTCCGAATACATACCATTGGAATTTGGCTCTTCAACATATGAATCTACCTTTGTAAAGGAGGAGAGGGAATGAAACACACAGGGTCAGTCCATAGGGCTTCTATATATTCCTCTTGGGTATTCACAGCACATCAGCTTATGAAATGTCCTGAGATTTCTCTGGAGTTTAAGAAAAACTGTTTTCTAAATGTTTCTTAAACTAAAACTCTACTCTCCATCACATATACCCCAATAGTATCTGCTTCTATTGATATCTATGGAAAGTGTTTGTTAGTGTTTGGGACCAGTACACAGTTTGGGAAATGCTACGGGAAAAGCCTCCTTGTAATAATGGGGTGAAGGGTGGAAATTGAGATCAAGCCCTCAAGCATCTTTTAGAAAAATAACCTGAACTGAATAGCATTCTTCTCAAATTACTGGGAAATTGCACGTTTCTTATTTAGGTTTCAATAGCTATAAAACAGACAAAGAAAACTTCATTTTTTGTCATATCCCTTCAGACCTTTCACTTCTCTATACAAGAGTCATTGTCATTTTAAACTTGTCTTTGTTGCTGTTCCACATTCTTCGAGGTCCCTTTCCACACATTCCCTCCACATATGTATAAAATGAGACATTTCTATTGTCTTAGAAGCCCTCGAGTTGAAAACTTTAGGCATTAAATACCCTATTTTTATTTATTTTATTTTTAAAAATTTTTTAAAGATTTTATTTATTTGACAGAGACACAGCAAGAGGGAACACACGTGGGGGAGCGGGAGAGGGAAAAGCAATAAGCAATTCACCTCAGTCTTACCATATTAACATTTTAAAGACAATTTCAGGATCTGTTCCATTAGGCAAAAACACACACAAAAAATTATATGAAATTTAAGATTTGGTCAATATGAATGTCCCCCCAAATTAAGGACAATGTCTTGCTCATCTTTGCCTCCCCAGTACTAGTACACTGCCTGGAACAGTGCAATCACTCAATCAATGTTGGTGACTTCAGCTAAGCTACTGGTTGATATCTGAAGAAACTTCCAAGAGCTGAAGGACTCCATTTTTCTTCTTTTCTTGTCTCAGTTTTCCATTATGACCATTGACTAAAGAAAACTATTGGGAGGGCGGCCTTATGTAGGCTTATTTTTTTTTTTTTTTGCACTTAAAATTAATTTAGCATTTACAGATCCTTAAAGGTAAGCATTTCCGCACTGTTTAGTAACCAGCTATATTCAGTGATACATAGATCAAATCTCTAAGAGGTCAAGAATACAGAATAAAATTAAGTACTTTTGAGTGCCTATTACGAATCTGGCATGGGCTAAGTACTTGAAAGAAGCAGAAGTGGTTTAAAGTTGGTTTATGCTCTTAAGGAATTTACACTCTGATTGGAAGCTAGAATATAAATACTATTGTTGGTTCAAGATCCTAGAAAGAGATAGGGGACGTGAACAGCATCACAGGTGGGGACAAGTGCTTTAGTACAGAGATTTGGAGCATAGGCTCTGAAACCACATTGCCTGGGTTTTCATCCTGACTGCCCCTTTAGCAAGTTACTTAAGTCTTCTGTGCCTCTCATACTTAAAATGTGGATTAAATGAATCAGCGTAGCACCTGACCTGGAAGTAAGATTATTATAATAGTGAATACACAAAAATTTGGAGTTGGGTCTTTGAGAGACTCAAAAAAATTGATGGGAGCAATTTCTATATTAGAATAGCGGGAGAAAGGTCAGAAAAAAAGGGCTAGGGACAGATGAAGGCGGACACTGATTGCCAAAACATTTGAACTTCATTCAGTAGTAGAGAGCCACTGAACTTTTTAAATTGCTGAGGAGCACTATAAAAACAATGTTTTAAAAAACTCTAAACAGAAAGGTCTGGGATAGGGACAAGTGAAAGACTGAGGGAATATACTACCACCAATAGCTGACTTTTGTTAGATGTTTCCCATGACCTCTGTAACTACCAGAAATATGGTTATTTATAAAGATTATTACATTTCAGGTAATATGCTGAACACTTTATATGGGATGTTGTTATAGAACGAACTGTGTCTCCCCCAAAATTCACATGTTGAAGACATAACCTCCAATATGACAATATTTGAAGAAAGGTCCTTTAAAGAGATATACAAAGTGAAATGAGGACACAATTAAGGTTGAATGAAGTTAAGAGAAGGGGGTCTAATCCAATCGGACTGGTATCCTTAGAAGAGTAAGAAATACTAGTGTGTATGCAAACAAAAAAGACTACACAAAGACACAATGAGAAGGCCACCATCTGTAAGCTAAGGCCTTAGGATAAATCAACCTTGCTATTACATTGATTTTGGATTTTCAGCCTTCAGAACTATGAGAAATCAAATTCTTGTTGTTTCAGCCACCCAATCAAAGGAGTTTAGTTATAGCACTACTGGCAGACTCAGGCAATAGCTCATTTGACTCTTAAAACAGCCAGATGGGGTAATACTGTACTCTGATGATCATAGTGTTATCCATAAAGAAACCGAAGCGCAGAGACCTTGAAGTGAATTGCCTAAGACAGCTAATAAGTGGCAGTAAATAGGATTTATATTAAGGTATCTGACTACAAATACTCTACTTCAGCTGAAAACTGATAAGTGGAAGGATTTACACACAAATGGAAAAAACATGACTTGGGTGTCTGACTGGATTCAGGCTAAAAAAAAAAAAAGGGGGTTATCACCAGATGACTGAGACTTTAAGCCTTGGGGGCCACACAAGATAAATGACCAGCTTGTGTGTGGCGTATATGTGCATAGTTTTAATTAAATATTGTGGAAAGGTTGTTCTGAGCAGAAGGGAGTTAATTGTGGATGAAGCGCGCTGGGAACCTAACAATGGCTGACTTGGGTAAAATGAGTAAAGAGGTATGGTACTACTGGGGAGAAATAGCATTAAGTAAAAGGATACATTGGGGCAAGGGTAATGAGGGGGAAATTCACGTATGAATCATGAGGTCAGATCACATTTTATCCGTTTTAACTCTTATTGATTATAACAGTGGCTTTTAATAGACACACAATAACATTTGGGAACTATGGGAAAGAACAGTGGAGAAACGTCAGATTTAATATTTGGAAGAAAGTAGCTATTTAGGTGTTTTGTTTGTTTAACAGGAGCAGTAACAGATTGAGACACAATTTTCCTTGACTCTTGACTGGGCTTTCTCTTTCTTCTTTTAGAAAGGCTTGTGAGCTAGCTCCAATTCCAATTAAACAGAAAACGTGGGCACTGAAACAAATGATTTGGTATCTGATTTCTCACTGCTGTGTGTGTAGGTCTCTGGGAACAATCAAACACAGGTGCAGGATTAACAAATCCACACGAGCTAACTACAGAGGGTAGACCTTTAGCTACTCTGAATAAAACGAAAAGGTCTGAACACCATCAACAGTCGTGGCCTTTGTTGCTTTAGGGAGCTCTTAAATGCAAAGAGAGACTGTCCCCAGCAGAGACTCATCTGCCTTGAGGATGAAGCTACCATCATTCTCCAGGATCGGCGCTAGAAATCTCTACTATATCTCTGCCAAGAACACTAACTGATCCGCATTGCGCCTGCCCAACCTGCAGCAGCCTAGCTCTGCAGACATCCCACAACAGCAAAAGGGGCTCTAAGAGGAAACCCGAATACGCGGCCGAAACCAATTGCGCGGGGAGCCAAAGATTTTATCCACCACAACTCATTGTCTAGACTACAAATCCCAGCATTCACTCCTCGCGCGGAGCCAATGAAGAAGCCCCAAGTTCCTTCAGCCAATCACATCCTGACCCAGGGACATACCCCGACTGAATTCTGGGATTTGTGGTTTTCACGTGGCAACCTTATTTCACCGTGGTGAAGGCAAAGTAGGCCACGCGTCCGATTCGAATGAAAGCTCTTTCTGATAATTCTTATGTTGGTCCCCACGCTACCCCTTAACTAGCATTACTCCTGGCGTTCTACCCCTTAAAAATCGTAAACCTTTCCTTTACTGTCATACGGAAAAAAGGCAAGTTATTCTCAGATTACAGCACGCTTGTTTCCCCCACCCCCCGTCCTTTAACCGTCGCTTTCAAGTCTCGCGAGAACAAATCCTTTTGGTCGTTGTCATGCCTCCTGAAAGGCGGTTCACGCGAAGACTGACGGAGGCCTCAGCCAACAGCATTACCTTTTAACTAGCGTCTCAATCGCGTGCGTGGGGAGACCTCCATGAACCCTGACCTCAGCTCTCCGTGGCGTCCCGCGTTTGTCGTTCCCGCCCCCGGAGCGAAGGAGGCGGGTTTTGGCCTCTTGCCCGAGGGAGCGAGTGCGGTGAGAGTGGCAGCGAGACCGACCCGAGTGGAGGTGTCTAGCTCCCCGGAGAGGCCCTGCTGTACTCCTCGCTGCCCATGAGCTCGGTTCCCAGCGAGCGGCGCCGTCGTTAGGCCGACCCCGTAGCCTCTGCTTCCTCCAGGACAGGCCCACGCCTCTCCCAGGAGGGGGCAGCCCGTCTAGGCGCCTCCCTAGTCAGCGTCGGCGTCGCGCTGCGACCCTGGAAGCGGGAGCCGCCGCGAGCGAGAGGAAGAGCGCCAGCAACAGCGGCGGCGGCAGCGGGCAGGAGCACCAGCAACGCCAGCGGGCGGGATCGAGGCCGTCAACATGGCGAGCGCCTCGTACCACATTTCCAATTTGCTGGAAAAAATGACATCCAGCGACAAGGACTTCAGGTGAGGCCGAAATCCGACCGTAAACCCACCTTGGGGTCCCCTATCCGCGGCCCTGGCCCTCACACGGGCCTTGCCCCACCCCTTTGGCCTTAGCCGGTTTGGGAGCTTTCCCGAGCTCTCCGGCCCACCACCCGTTCCCTGATCCCGCAGGTTCCTTTTTCTCCCACCTTCCAACCCCCTCCCCCCCCATTCGTTCCTCTAGGCCGTTGCCCGCTGCGGGTCCGAGGCGCCTTCTACGTCCCCAGACGCCTTCACTGCATTCCCTGCTCCCCACCCCCAATCCCGAGACGTGGTTTTCGCGTCCCAGGTGTGTGAAGGGGCAGAATCACCGACCCTTGTGGGGAAGGGAGTTGCTCTAGGCTTGGAGACCAGGAGGCCCGGGCCTACAGGCCAGCCCGCCTTTACCGCTAGGCCGCCCTCCTGGCTAGGGCTGAGGCTTGCTGCCCTCTCCGGGCCCCAGCTGCCGCCTCTTTCT
Source organism: Lutra lutra (assembly GCF_902655055.1). Classification (NCBI taxonomy): domain Eukaryota; kingdom Metazoa; phylum Chordata; class Mammalia; order Carnivora; family Mustelidae; genus Lutra; species Lutra lutra. Next base: position 94,944,246 of record NC_062285.1, read on the forward strand.
CCGCAGATGGAGTGGGCCTAGGTGCATTCAGCTTGAACGATCTGCTTTATTTGAGCTTTCCACGGATTGTGTTATAAACTTTTTCTTTGGACAGTTCCTTTCGTGAAGGTGGGAAGAAGGGGGTGGGGTGGGGAGGGAGCCAGGATGAGGAAACTTGACTCGCAGGGTTTTCCCGCCAGCATCTCTGTCATTTTTCCTTGTCAGGTGAAAACTAAGCAGAAATTCGTGGTTTCATTCTCATTTCCTTATATCCAAAACTACTGCCAGAAAGGTGAATTCCTGGACCTTAAACGTAAAGCAAGCAAATGGAGCTTACTGATGGAAGTTTTCGAAAATGAGGGTGGTGAATATGAGGCTTTATTATGGCAGTTCTGTTCTAGGAGACTAGTACTGACTGTTCCAAACCTTGGTAATATGTATATTGAAGAATTGTTATATTTTTACAGATTATCTTGGCCTCTCTCCCTCTCTCTCTCTCTCTCTCTTTTTTTTTTTTTTTTTTTTTTGTGCTACAGTGGTGGTTACATTCCTTTCCTACCTCCTGTCCCATCACAAAATAAATAAGCTCCCAGTCTAAAAAAGCTTTTTTATTTCTTTGATATTTGTTTTATTCTCTAAGGCTTGGTGGTTGTATTTTGTGAGCACTTTAAAGGAAAGAACAGGTATCTTCAATTAAAATTGAAGCTGAAGCCTATTTTATTTTGTTTTATTTGTGTGTATATGCACAGTACCCTTTAATACCTGAATGCCTGAAAATGCCCAAACCACATCTGCCAGGAAGGTGTTTTCCTATTTGTGAAAAGAGAAGCATGAAAACTGTAATAATCGTATTCCTAACTAAATTGATGTGTCAGTGTATTCACATGGTCAGTTTTGGTTCTGTGACTTCAAAGCCAGAAATGATTTTTAAAAAGTTTTGCTACCTAGGACGTTATTAATTATTGCATTTGAAAATTTTAAAATCCAATTTGCTAATATGAAAAATTTTAGAGTTGTGACTTTTTGGGAGAGACATGGCTCTCTTTGGTTATTTTGGTATTTTAGATTTGTGTAGATCAAAATCAAGGTTTATTGGAGGAAATAAAAGTTTTGCTTTTGTTTTTGTGTTTTTTTTAAGGATTAGAATGCTGTTTACTTTGGAGCTTCGCTTGCTCCCAGTGCAAGACACTGAAATTTAAATACACATTTGAGTGGAATATATATACACATATATGTGAACTTTCAGCTGTGTAGAATGTGTGGTGTGATTCCCCGTCCCCCCCCCCCCCCCCCCCCCAGCATTTCTGTCAATTTGGCTCATTCTGTAAAAGTACTAAATATCATTCTGATTGTATTCAATTTCATACTAAAGATACCACTTTGCTGTAATGCTGTAATACTGTAATGGCATGATTTTGTTCAACTGGGTAGACTTGTGTATGGGTAATATGCTTAGAATAAACAAATCAAGCCCTGTTTATACTGCATATGTGATTTTTGACTCAAGCTACTTAATTTCTTGTAAAGATGATCTATACATGATTTTGTTTTCTTTTTAAAATAAATTATATGAAAGAAATAATGCTTTGATGTTAAGCTGTAGTCAGTGTTGAATTTGATAAGAATTATCTACCAGGTTCAACTATAGTAAATCAAAACATTGCTGGGAAGATTGTTCTAAAAGTGTAATATTGATATATTTCTAATAGTTGATAAAGAAGTTAAGTGTATGAACTGTGACTTCCAGCTATTTGGCATTTTTAAGGTATTTTTATTAACTGTGTTTTAAAGACTTGTAATATGCTGAAACCATCCAGTTAACAGACAAGTCTTAGAAACTACTCTGTATATTAAGTTACAGATAGAGATTAACTAAAATAGTAAGCATTTAAAATCAAGTATTTTGAATATTTTTCTGTATAATTTCAGTATAGGCATTTATTTGAATATATGTGTTCTATTTTAAAATTATCCCTTCTACTTTCTCATCTGGAATTTGTTTATTTTGGTGTAAATATCAGTTAGTTGCTATGTATTTTAAAATAGCTACTAACAAAGATCTTGAGGACAGAGTTAATATTACAGGATATCTAGTGCAAACCACTCTACCTATGCTAAGGGGAGACGAAAACAGTAATATATCTAAAAGGAAAGGAAAAAAAAAAATTACTCCTCTCATGCTAGACGCCAAAGAGACTATGACCTACCGGTCACAAAATATGGGCTCTAGTCATATGTTCTAGGGTAGTAGGATTCTTTCTTGGGAACTCTCTGAGATCTTGGGGAGACTACTTAATCTGGGACTAAATTTTTACTTTGAGAAACTTGTTCTTGGGTGATTACAAAAGGTCCCTTATAGGCCTGAAAATTTTAGGTGTCTGAATAACTAAATAGTCCATTCATATGAGGAAAGTAAAGAAATGGGTACAGGCTAAAAATTTTTCAGATGTTAGCATTTTTAAAAGAATCCTTTTGTAGGATTTAAATCATGGGTTCAATTTATTGGTGAGGGACATCTGATGTCCTTTTTCTTTCATGTTTTAGTATTCTGCACTCTTTGAAGGCCATATTTTAAGGTTTACTACTAGTAGGTAGGTCATTCTGTAGATACCAGAATGAAAACTTAAATGTGCATAAACCATGTGAATGCTCTATTTATGAATATTAATATTGAAAATTGGGTTGCGATAACTTAAGTTTTGCTCATATGTTTCACCACCAATTGAATTTAAGTATTCCAAGGACTAAGGAGCTGAAGAAAATTTACCACTGTTCTATCTTTATCTACATAGTAGTTAACATTAATGCTTATTGTCAGCTTTATATACTGGATCCTGTTTATTCTTATAACTCTAGTAAAGTGGATACTAACAATCTCTATTCCAGTCCAGGAAACTCAGGTGTGATGGTGTTCATTAAATACTTGTCCAGGGTGAGTTAGACATTAGATCTGGGGTTTCCAGACCACCCCCAACTCCAACCCCAACACCCAGAGCATGAACTCTTTTTTTTTTTTTTTTTAAGATTTTATTTATTTATTTGACAGAGATCATAAGTAGGCAGAGGCAGGCAGAGAGAAAGAGGGGGAAGCAGGCTCCCCACTGATCAGAGAGCCGGATGTGGGGCTGGATCCCAGGGCCCTGAGATCATGACCTGAGGCAAAGGCTTAACCTTTGAGCCACCTAGGTGCCCCCAGAGCTTGAACTCTTAGCTACTGTGTTATGTTACTTCTCCAGGGTTTTGACTAGGGGACATAAGACTAAACTTAAATTTCATTTCCCTCTCAGGCTTATGGAGTATTTTGTGCTAGAAGACACTTTAAGTAATTCCCTGAGAGGGACTGCAAAATGTTTTAAGATCTAGTGCTTGCCCTCAGTAATATTTACATACTTGTTGAATGGTTAAGACACTTTTACAAAAAGATAACCCAGAGCAATATGTAGTTCTCAGTCTTAAGTAGAGAAGATAATAGCAAGGAGATTCCTGTTGGTGGAGTCATGTGACTTAGGTCTTGAAATTGTAGGTAGAGAAAATGAGCGCAGGTGTGAAAGGTCACCATACAAGTAGATAATCTGACTGGAGCTGGTTGTTTAGGGAACTGCTTGAGGCTACGTAGGGAACTTGTTTTACCAAACTGAGTCCTCCACTGTTTTGGACTTGCGGGTTCTCAGGTGATAGTTTTAGTTGGATTTTAATTACAGTTAAGAGAAAAACATGTAACGATTTTGAGAAATTTCTTCCAGAAACCATTGTAAAAATCTGTCAGTCAATTTTTTAAAATACCATTTGATACAATCTTAAAATAATTACTACATTGCAGAATTTCCTAGTTTGATAATGGTTTATGTTACCAAATTTATGTATGTATGTGTTTTGGATATTAGCAGGTATTTTCTTCTTGGAAACTGTAAATGCTAATAAAAAAAATCTCAGGCCTCATATGGAATTCACTTTCAGAGCTGGAAGGGACTTCAGGATCCTATAACATAGCTGAAAGTAATGTATGGGTATTTATAATAATGTAACAATAAATACTAGCGAAGTTCTCTGTACTACCTGTGCTTGAAGAAAAGTAAGTTTTAATCAGAGGAAATCGATCTGTAGAGTTTTTAAGAAGGTGATTTCTGGGCACCCTTTAGGTACTTTGCAGGTTGATGGTGGTAAGTTACTGGATTTCACTTACGTGATTTTTCTTGATAAAGGTGTACTGCTAACACTGATTATCAGCAATGATGAAGGCTCACCATTGAAAAATAGACTTCATTGAGGAAACTGGAAAGAAGAGGACTAAATATTAATTTTACTTACATGAACAATATTAAGACCCTTCTAAATTAATACTCCAAGGGAATAAATTAGAAAAAATGAGATAGTGGTGGTGTGTGTATGAGTTCCTTGAAAGATAACTCACTGGATGGTGCAGTTGGCTCTTAATCACTTAGATTTCTGTTAGTAACGGGTAAAATTGTGCTTGTATACGTATGAGGGGAAGGGTTGTGAGACTGCTCATTGTGCAATACAAGGTATCCATTTCTGCCATTGTTTCGGCACATCTCTGCATTGGATTTACTAAAGATGAACAAGTTCTCCCCTCAAGGAACTTTCAGTCCAGTGGAATAAGCCAGGTGTATAAATTCTGTCCTGTGACTATCTTGTTCATAACTGTGTTTGCAGAGCCTAGCACAGTTCCTCATGATGGTACTCCTGGACCATTTATTGAATACGTGAGATGGCATTGTCTGTAGGTTATGCCCACTTGGGACTGCCTTAGAAGCTTAAAAGTTAGCATTTTAACTTTCCGCTCTCCCTCCTTAAGCCTTTTTTTTTTTTTTTCTTCCTATTTTGTCCCATCGTATTACCATGTACCAAATGTCCCAGTTGGAAAAACGTCGATGTCACCTTTCTACCTTTTTCTCGCTCATTTAATTTCCTGATTAGTATTTCTCAAAATGAGTCTTCCTGTCTCAGGCTTCTTTCTAATCCAGTCTTTTAACTCTTCCATTAGAATTTTCTTTCTAAATACCACAGCTGATCATTGCCTTCCTCACTAATTCCCGTTGACTACAAGATAAACTCTAAACTTCTTAGCTGTTGCGCACTAAGATCATTGAAATTACTCTTCCCCAAGTTTCTAACAAGCTCTGTGTGAATAATTTAGTAGGTCTTTTATTTGCTTACCTGTTTGATAGACAAGCATTGTTTATCACTCTTTCCTTCTTGAAATTCTCTAAAATAGGCATCCTTGTCACAGATTGGGCTTATTTCCATAGAGGGAGAGAGAACACACACTATGGGCAGTCTCAGTTAAAGAGTGTTAGGACCCATTCATTTGGGTAATTTTGGGAAGGCTCTAAGGAAGTGGAGTTCCAAACTGTATTGTTGGAAAGTTGGGACAATTCCATCGTTTGACATCTTAATACGAGGAGGGCAAGACTAAAGCAGAGGAAAAGCTGTAATTGGTGAAGAAGTAGCAATCACTTAATGAGTTAGAGAGGAAGATGTGTTTGGTATTTTGTGTTAAGTGAACTTGTCTGAAATGGCTGTTCTGTGAGGTTGTTGATGTCTAGGAAAACAGTACACTTTCTTTGTAAGCATCAGATCAGTTTGGAATAACATTCAGATATAGGTATGAGCCTCCTATCAGTTCCTGGACTGTAGGGCTACTGTTTTTTGTTTTTGTTTTTTCCCTTTTCTTAGTCCTCCCTTTTGACCAGCTGCAGGGCATCATTGATTTATGATGTCTGCATCTTCACTGTTGCTGAGACTTTGTTGAATAGGATCAGAGGAATGGCCATTCCGTGTAGTCTGTAGTTGAGCCAGCTTTATTAATCCTTTCTCTTCTTGTGAGTGGTTGAACCATCTGATATGACAGTGGCGGCTCGGTAACAGTAAGACTCTGGAAGGGATATATACATACCTGCCTATAACACCCAAGTCCCTTGGTTTTCCTCCTACTTCTTTGTCCGTTTTCTAGCTCATCCCATCCCATCCCCATATCTAATCCATTTCAAAGACTTATTTTAACCTTTTAAAACTCAAATAGTTGGTTCTCATTATTGTCTGTAGGTAGTACTATCAAGTTACCATAAACATTGAATTAGTGATACTGAGCCATTACTTCTAGGGGAAATATGGTGGTAGGTTCCTGTGAGCCTCTACTTATAGCATTTTCACAGTTGATCAGTTCATAACCTTGTTTTATGTTTGTTTCTGTTTAAAGACAACCTTATTTAATATATGTTGTTGATTCATTCACATTGTGCTCACAGCCAGTAGCGCTATTACTTCATGCCTGAGAAAAGCTTATTTAATACATGTATTTTTTTTCTGAAAGACACAGCTTTTTTGTACCTAGGAATACTAGACAGCACTACACTATGCTTGGGGCTCATTTTAAGCAGCAAAATTAACCAGCAACAAAAAGCACAAACGTGAAAGATGTGGCACTAGATAGAGGATACTTTTTATGGTATGTGAGTTGAAACAAGAAGGCATTTACTCTGCTAGTAATGTAAGAATTGATTGTATGTCCATTTTTCTCCCTCCATAGATTGTCATAATCCTAATTGTAGCTACCATCATTTCTCACTTAGGCTGCTACAGTAATTCTCCTAATTTCTCCATTCATTTTGGGTAAATGAGGATTGGTTCTCTCTACACTCTGATGATAGTGTAGCTGGAGTAATGTTTCTGAAATACACATTTGATCATTTCAGTATACTGCCCATCTCTGACCTAGATGCCTTTCAATAGCCTCCCATTGCTCTTAGAATAAAGACAATAAATAAAGACCCCCAACTCTCTTCAATCTCTTGGCCCTTGCTTACATGTCTGTCATTCCCCACCCCCACCCCCCGCAAATTCCTGCCTATGCTTCAGAGTTCAGTCTTTCCTGATGCACGACACTTAGTGCAACCTACATCAGGTTACTTTATTAAACCTAGTATTCTTTGTGCCCTATTCCTTTCCTTCCCTTCCTAGCATTTATCTCTGTTCATAATTACATATATCATTAACCCATATATGTAGTTTTTAAAACTAATATGTCTCTGTGATTGTATTGTAAGCTCCAAGACAATAGGAACTATTTGCTTTTGCCATCTCTTGTTTATACAGGGTTGAGTATAGTACCTGATACATAGATAATAGGTTCTCATTACATAGTGAGTATATCAGATCTTATCTTGACGTCAGCCTACATTTCCATCTTCTTGTTAGATTTCTTTCTACCTGCCTCTGTCCCAGCCACACTTAACTGCTTCTTAGCCTTTCACTCGAAAGTGTTAGTCCCTCAGTCCCTCAGCACTGTTGCTGCTGCCACCACCCCCACCCCAACACAGACAAAAATAAAAATTTAAAATTCCAAACCAGCGTTCCCCAGGCACACCCCTGTTAATCTTTGGAAATCCAAACTGACTGTCAGTTCTTTGGTGTGATCAGTGTCAAATGTCCTTGAGTATTTTTAAAAATCTGTAAGATTGAGATTTGTCCATGTACCTGCCTGTCTGCCATAGTAAGTGAAAAGATGAGGAGGAAGGGACTGGGTCTGTTTTATCATCTTAGGTCTTAACACCATGCCTAGAGCATTATTACGTGCTTAAGAGACATTTTACAAATTGGCTTTTGAATCTGCCATGAACAGCTTTTTATCTGGTTAAACAACTTCTTAACAGGATGATTTATAGTGCAAATTTTTATATCAAATTAAAGAAGGAAGAAATTCTTAGAACTTTCTGGTTGGGGGTCACTTTTAAAAAGTAACTCTTAGTATAACTTCATACTATCTCAATCCATTTTTTTCTGATTTTTAAAAGTATTACCTATTGCTGATATTACTGGAATTCATTTCAACCTTCAAAAATGTTTAACTGTTAGTCATCGATTTGTTAAAAACATGGAAGTATAGTTGATATACAATGTTATATTAGTTTCAGGTGTACAACAAAGTGATTTGACAGTTCTAATTCTCTACATTACACAGTCCTCACCATGCTAAGTATAGTCACCATACAAAATTATTACAGTATTAGTAGCTGTATTTCCTGTGCTTTACTTTTCATCCCTGCCATTTATTTTATAACTGGAAGTTTGTGCCTCTTAATCCCCTTTAATACCCTCTAGGCCCATCCGTGCATGTTGTTGAGAGGCAATATTTCATCCTTTTTTGTGGCTATTTCATAAAATATTCCATTGTTCTTTAATCCATTTATCTGTTAGAGGATACTTAGGTTGCTTCCATATGTTGGCTGTTGTAAACATAGGGGTGCATGTATCTTTTTGAATTAGTGTTTTGTTTTTGGTTTTGGTAGGTACCTAGCAGTGGAATTACTACATTGTATGGTATTCATATTTTTAATTTTTTGAGGAACATCCATGCCATTTTCCACAGTGGCTGCACCATTTTGCATCCTACCCACAGGGAACAGGGTTTCCCCTTTGTCCGTATCCTTGCCAGTGCTTGTTATTTCTTGTATTTTTGATACTAGCCAATCTGACTGGTGTGAGGTGATATCCTGTGGTTTTGTATTAATCCTAGATTTTTGAAAATCAGTAGACTTCTCTGAGGTCAGGAGCCAAGGTTTATTTACTTTTTATCTATCCTTTGCTCACTCATAGTCCAGCCTTTGTAGCATACTAGGCAATGAATAAGTAAGTGGCAAATAAAGGAAAGAATCTGTTTACCAGTAGACTCCCTTCAGAACCTTAAAACAACTTTTTGCATTGGGATTATTTACCTTTTTACCTAAATTAATGGCCATGTTCTCTTCAACCAGATGATGAGCATTTCAGGGGTCTTTAGAGGTCCTAACTACTCTGGTTTTATTTCATGATTTTATGGAAGTAAAATGGCTATTTTTAATGCTTTGTATGTAGAATTCCTGCATTAGTATGCTATTACTCAGTTTTTTGTTTTTTTCTAGAATATTGTGTGGTTTTAATTTCATTTGTCATATAAAATGGGGAGGGGCTATCAATTTCAACTGTGTTCATTTTAAAAGAAGTACATGCTTACTTTACCTTGTATAATCCCAATTTGAACACAGACTTTTTAAGCTGTTTACAAAACTTGGTAGGAATTGTGCTTGCATTGTAGTTTAAAACTTCATTAAATTAAGATTAAATGAACATACTAACTCTTTAAATAAATAGTGAATTGCTAAATTAATAAATTGTTTTGCCAATCCTTACCACATAGTTTATTGACTGTATTGCCAGACTATCTGCATAGCTGTTTATCATTTCAGCTCCAATAGTGTTTTTTTAATTGATTGATTTAATTGAAGACACAGATTTTGACATTTTTATATGTAATATAAATAGTACACTTTTACTCAAACTTGATCTGGTTCAGATACATGAAAAAGGCATTTAAGTATTTGTTACTGCAGTTAGGTTATTTCAATAGGTAGAGAAGAGCCAGAATTAGGGGCAAAATTCATTTGGCCTTCAGACAGATTGGGGAGGCTTTATTTCAGTGTGATTATTTGTTACTCTTGAGAAATTACTTTTAAAAAACAATGAATCGGCTAGTGAGGTTTATGAGAAAAAAATGAGAGTCTATTTACCTTATTTTTGTTTCCTATTCAACCCTTTCATTTGAAGCTGAGACAGTTGATCGCTCTGGGGTTTTTGTTAGGCTATTTATTCAGTATGAAACTTGTCTTTGGCAGTAGTTCTTGAGGGGGCTGGATGTCAGATGGAACAACGTTCTAGAATTGCCTCTTCACCATTTTGAAAATACACCTGATGAACCTTGTGATGGGAGTTGGAGTGGAAGTGAGAATTTGTATTTTGGAAATTTCCCAGTAATTTTTTAATATGTGACCCCCGCCCATCAATCCAATAGAGAATATTATATAGGAAGGTATTATGTTTGTAGTTAAACACTTCCTAGATAAAATTCAAATCACATGCAAAGGAAAAGGTAAAGAGGAGTTTTTCTGCTCTTAAAAGCAGTGATACAATTAATTATGAAAATGAAAGAGCACTCATGGTAGATCCTATCAGTAACTTAAAATAGAACTGACCTGGGAAAGATAATTTAAAGTGATGGTACCTTATTTAAAAGAGTTTGTTAGGACTTAAGATAGTTAGGTAAGGATGATAGCATTAGATTTGAAAGATACGGTCTTTGTGCTTAAAAAATTTAAATTATCAACAAATTTAATTTTTTGATAGGTTTATGGCTACAAATGATTTGATGACAGAACTGCAGAAAGATTCCATCAAGTTGGATGATGACAGTGAAAGGAAAGTAGTGAAAATGATTTTGAAGTTACTGGAAGATAAAAATGGAGAGGTACAGAATTTAGCTGTCAAATGGTAAGTGTTTTTTACTTGCTTCCTACCCCTACCAGCCCCATTAAAAGACTCAGTGTAATACTTGGTAAATTATTTTAGTCTTGTACTATGTCTTTCTGGAATTTCCTTTAGAATTTACAGATGAGTGGTGAATGTTTAATGTTTGTATATGGTACGTATGATGCACTTCTTAAAGTTTCTTTTTTTTTTTCTTTAAAGATTTTATTTATTTATTTGATAGAGCAAGAGAGCACAGCAGGTGAAACAGTAGAGGGAGAAAGGGAACAGTACAGGGAGAGGGAGAAGCAGGCTCCCCACTGAGGAAGGAGCCCGATGCAAGACTTCCCAGGATGCTGGGATCATGACCTGAGCCAAAGGCAGATGCTTAACCATCTGAGCCACCCAGATGTCCCATACATTTCTTAAAGTCTTTTATGGTATTTTGATTCATACGAAATACGTAATGGAAACTGCAGACAGAGTGATTATCTCACTTGTTTGACCTGATTTTTTTTAGCCCAGTTTAGAAGGCCTGCCTGCCTCTGTCCATTTCTGTATGAAAATTTAAGAACCAGTGATCAAGGGAAGTAAGAAATAATAAGACTTTATAAAGAACAGCAGCATTTAAAATCATAGTTAGCACAAATTCAGACTGAGGATACAGTAGTTACAAAGAATTTTTCCTAAAAATGGTGGGAATTCCAATTGTCTTTGTGTACAGTGCAGTAGGAGCATATTATTAGACATGGTATTGACAGTTTGACTATTTTTAGTAATAGGGTACAGAATTTGAGCTCTCAGTAAATTATGTTAATGGATTTATTTCATTTATGTGTATCAAATACTAGAAAACCTTAACAATTTACATAGTAAGTTATTAGAAAGTATAGCCTTTAGTTTCATATAACAAACACTGGAATTTTATATCATTTTGTATGTCCTGTAATAATTAGGCAACAATTTAAGTAAAACATTGCCTCATTATGACTCCTTTATTGCACTTAAAAAAATTTTTTTTAAAGATTTTATTTATGGGAGAGAGAGAGAGAGAACGTGCGCACGCGCACACAAGGAGGAGTGGGGAAGGGTGGAGGGAGAGGGAGAAGCAGATTCCCCACTGAGCAGAGAGTTTTCCGGGATCATGACCTGAGTGGAAGGCAGATACTCCACTTACTGAGCCACCCAGGTACCCAACATTGCATTTTATTACAAAGGTTTTAAGTTTGTTTTAGGCTTAGGTTTTACATACCTGCTATAAAAACGTGAGAAATTATTGGTCAGCATAGAGTTTCTAGACATGCAGTACAATTTTCTTTAACTTGGGACATTTGCAAGTTTAAAATAAGTCTTAAAAAGGTAAGTTGGAGGATAATGCAGTGAGTATAATTTTACTTTAGTTATTTTTCATCTTTTAATTTTTTTGCTTGTGCTTAATAAAATTAAATATTGTTCAAAATATATGATGAACATCTACCAGCTTTTAAAAGTGGTTAATATAAGGTAGTCTTTGTCTGAAATTGAGAGTTGAGAGGTACATAGGTCTTACTCACTTGTGTAGGAATCTTCTCATTAGGAACCTGAGCTTTTGGTCTTTCGAAGACCTTTTATTCTTAAAACGTAACAGATTGGAGGGAAGAAATGGCATATATTCAAGAAAAAAAGGAATGAAGATAAAAACAAAAGTAATATAGGAGGAGATAAAAACCCAAGAACTGATTTTTAGAGGAGGGAAAATCACAATAGATAAATTACTAACTAGCCTTATCAGGAAATAGGGAAAATTGTCAAAGAACTCATCACCCAAAAGAAACTCAGGCCCAGAAGTCTTTAACACATGTCTTTGAAACCTCAAAGAACAGATAATTCCAGTACAGAGAGTTCTAGTACTATTCCAGTACATAAAACTTCCCAATCTTTTATTTAAACCAATTACTGATAACATATCCTGACTGAGGATAACACTGAAAAAGAAAACTACAGACCGTTTAAATGTTCAGATATAATCCAGCAATACAGTAAGTGTGACATACCATGACTAAGTAAGATTAATTCCAGGAATAAGGGCAGTTCAGTATTAATGTGCTTTGTTAATATATTTCATTATTAGTAGGTAAGAGGAAGAAGAAACAGTTGTCTAGGCACTATTAAGATTCGACATTGATGCTTGATTAAAACAAAGACACCAAAACACAACACTTACTTAGGCTACTTAATGTAATTAGGAGTGAAACACCTTCTGAAGACCATCATCATACTCAATATATCACTGGAATGAAGAACGGATCAGGGATGCTTTATCTCACTTGGGAGAATTCCCTACTTATTTCTAGGGAAACATTTAATAACGGAGTTGATAAGACCTTTTTTAACATCAGGCGTACATACACATACACATACCTTAACCCAAAAGCCAGATACCTTTACACTAATTACCAGATACCTTTACACTAATGTCAGGAACAAATCAAAGATGGTTTTCTTTCTCCACTACATTCTTTTTTTTTTTTTTTTTAAGATTTTATTTTTTTATTAGACTGAGACAGCGAGAGAGGGAACACAAGCAGGGGGAATGGGAGAGGGAAAAGCAGGGTTCCCGCCGAGCAGGGGAGACCAATGCTGGGCTTGATCCCAGGACCTTGGGACCATGGCCTGAACTGAAGGCAGATGCTTAATGATGGAACCACCCAGGCGCCCCTCCACTACATTCTTTTTGAAGGTATTAGCCACTATAGGACAAGGGAGAATAAAATGATATGCATAAGAATTGGAAAAGGTACATGAAAATAAGTCAGTCAAGAAAAAAATTTCATGTGGACAGTAAGAAGTCAGTGAAGTAATGAGAAGTCAGGGAAGGTAATGAAGAAAAATGTGTAATTCTCATATAAACAATAATCAATTGGAAGATCTCATGGAATCAAATGTCCATCTATTAGAGCAACAGAAAGACAAAATGCCTAGGAATTAAATGTAACAAGAAATGTTACAATGGTGACCTTGAGTGCGGGTATTGAATAGTGTAGGTAAGGTTACAATTTTATCTTTTTCAAAACTTAAGGAGAACTTTAAAATATTCTTGACCCCTAAAAAAATGTACTTGGAACAAATGGAAAGACATTCCATGTCCTTGGATTGGATAAATCAACAAAGTTATTGGTTCTCTTCAAGCTAATTCAATGCTAACTTAATTGTAAAAAATTATTTCACAAGCTAGACAAGTTGATTTTAAGGTATATTTTGGTGGGAGGGAGAAGGGCAGGAGTTTGTTTTCTCAAGATAGTCAAGAAAACTGAAAAAGTTTAACAGTTGCTGAAGTAGGAGTTGTTGCTTAGCCCTACTAGATATGAAAAGAGGCTATTATGTTTCTCTAATCAAAGCAGTGCAGTAGTGAGGCATTAATGGACAAGTGGAGTAAAATAGAAAGTATGTGATAGAAAGTTGGATTCTTTTTTTTAAAGCTTTTTATTATTTATTCAACAGAGAGATAAAGAGCACAAGCAGGCAGAGCAGCAGGCAGAGGGAGAGGGAGAAGCAGGCCCCTGGAATCATGACCCAAGCCAAAGGCAGCTGCTTAACTGACTGAGCCACCCAGGCGCCCCGGATTTTTTTTTTTTTTTTAAAAGGACTGGATAACTATTTGGAAAAGATATAATGGTATCCTTACCTCACATACAACATCCTTACTGAAGGTCACTGTTCGCTTTAAATTAGTTTTGCCTGTTTTAGAACTTCATATAAGTGGAATTATACAATATGTTCTCTTTTGTGTCTAGCTGACATACTCCTCACATCTGTGAGATTCATCCATGTTGGGTGTATTAGTATTTTTTGACTTTCTATCATTGATTAGTAGCCATCTCGATAACCAGGCTGTTCATACATTTGGTTTCTTTCTAGAGTTTGGCTATTGTGAATAGAGATACAATGAACATTCTTGTATGAGTTCTTTTTAGGAAATGGTCTTTTTAATAGATAAATACCTAAGAATGGATTTGCTGTTCTACATTTAGATTTTTAAGAAACTGCCAAATTGTTCCCCCAAGTATTTGCATCATTTTACATGAAAGTACCAGTTGTCACCACATTCTCACCCATGCTTGGTTTTGTCACTCTTTAATTTTAGCCATTTTAGTAAGTGTTTAGGTGTAGTTTTAATTTACATGTCCCTGATAACTAGTAATGTCCAGTGCTGTTTTGTGTGTTGGATTTTTTTTTTTGGACTTTTCCTAATTTTTTTTAAGTGAGGTGGTTTTCTTATTTATTTTTTTTTTTAAGATTTTATTTATTTATTTGACAGACAGAGATCACAAGTAGGCAGAGAGGCAGGCACAGAGAGATGGGGGAAGCAGACTCCCCGCCAAGCAGAGAGCCTGTTATGGGGCTTGATCCCAGGACCCCGGGATCATGACCCAAGTTGAAGGCAGAGACTTTAACCCATTGAGCCACCAGGCGCCCCAGAGGTGGTTTTCTTATTATCAAATTGTAGGAGTTCTTCATATAGTCCAGATAGGCCCTTTGATACATATATATATATATATATATATATATATATATATTTTTTTTTTTTTTTTTTTTTTTTTTTTTTTAAAGATTTTATTTATTTGAGAGAGATCACAAGTAGGCAGAGAGGCAGGCAGAGAGAGAAGGAGAAGCAGGCTCCCTTGCCGAGCAGAGAGCCTGATGCGGGGCTCGATCCCAGGATCCTGAGATCATGACCTGGGCCAAAGGCAGAGGCTTAACCCACTGAGCCAACCAGGCGCCCCTCATACATATATTTTATAAATACTTTCTCCCAATTTGATGAGCTTAAGTTTTTAAATTTAGTTTTAAATTTAGTTTCATTTGATTATCTTATAAATTAATTTCAGCTTTTCTTTTATGGTAATTGCTTTCCATGTCCTAAGAAGCCTTTGTTTATCTTACGTTGCAACAATTTCCTCCCTTTTTTTTTTTCCTAAAAGCCGTACAGTTTCAGCTTTTACTTTTAGTCTTGTGATGTCTTGAATTAATTTTTGTGAAATAGGAATTGAGTTCAGTTTTTTCATGGTGACATCTCATTGTTGAAGCACCATTGATTGAAAACTGCTTTCCCCATTGAATTGCACTGATACCAGAGATCAGTAGACTGAAAGTGTGGGTTTATTTCTTCACTTTCTTGTGTTTCATTGGTGTTTTTGTGTATTATTATACCAGTACAAAACTGTTGTATTGTAGTGTAATGTATTAGACAACCTTGCCACTGTTGACTTTTTGGGGTGATAATTCCTTGTGAGGAGCTTACCTGTGTATTTTGTGTATTGTAGGATATTTAGTAGGATCTTGCCTTTAGCTACTATTTGCTAGTAGCATTCCTTCTTTCCCTAGGAGTGTCAACCCAGAATGTTTCCAGACATTGCCAGCTATCTACTGGAGGTTAAAAATTGCCCTTTGTTGAAAACCCCTGGTATAGATGTATACAAGTCTGTTGTAAGGTGGTGTAAGTTGTCTAGCTTCCTTCTTCCTTTCCCAAGAGAATTTTGGTTTTTTAGTTTTGGTTTTTTGTATTTCCATTGTAAACTTCAGAATCGGTTTGTCAGTTTCAGTTTTTTTTTTTTTTTTAAATAAGCTTGTTCAAATTTTGATTGGGATTGTGTTAAAGCTATAGAGATTTTTGAAGAGAGCATCATAACAATATTGTCTTTTAACAGTGAACCATAGTATCTCATACTTACTTATAAGTCACAGTAGTTTTTGTAGATTCCTTGGGATTTTCTACCTAAATAGGGGTCATTAGTGAATATCCCCCCTCTTTCAGTCCTGATTTTGGTAATTTGTGTTTTCTCTCCTTTTTCCCTCAAGTCATCTAATTAGGGATTTACCAGTTTATCAAAGAACTGTTTTTTCTCTGTTGTTGTTGCCTTATTTCATTGATTTCTCTTTTATTGTAATGCTCACTTTCTTCCTTTCTAATTCTTAAACAATTAAAGGTATGTATTTTTTTCTAACTACTTCTTGAGCTACATTCTACAAATTCTGCTGGTATCAGGTAATCTCTACACCCAGTGTGGGCTTGAATTTAGAACCCCGAGATCAGGATTTGCATGCTCCACCAACTGAGCGAGCCAGCCAGGTGCCCCTGGATTGAAATAGTTTTAATTCTGTTGTGATTTTTCCTTTGATCCTTGGGTTATTTAGAAGTAATTTTCAAATATTTGGAAGTTACCTAGATGTTTATTTTTATTGCTGTCTAATCTATTCCATTTTGTTCAGAGAACCATATTCTTTAAAATTTCAGGATGTTTGTTTTGGTTTGTTTTGTCTACTTGGATTTGTTTTATGGTTTGGTATTGTGATACATCTTGGTGAATGAATGCCCCATATATACTTGGAAGAAAGTATATTCTGTGGTAGAGGGGCATAATATTTTAGAAATGTCAAGTCAAAGTAATTGATAAAGTTTAGATTTTATATTCTTTGTGATTTTTTTGTTTTTGGCATTAAATACCCAGAAGAGTGGAGTGTTTAAGTTTTCCAACTATGATTGTCAAATTATCTGTTTTTCTCTTTGGTAATGTCAGATTTTGTTCCATGTATATTAAAACCTAATGACTAAATGCATACATGTACATTTATGTCTTCCTGATGTTTGACCTTTTTAGGAGTATAAAATGTTTCTCTTTAAATATACCTTATCTTCAAGTGTATTTTCTTCTTTGTTAATATGGAAAAGTCACCCCAACTTTTTAAGATTAGTGTTCGCATAGTGTACCTTTTTTTATTTTTCAGTTTAATCTGTGTGTTTATTTTTAAATGCTGTTTCTTATAGACAGTGAATAGTTAATTCTTGCTTTGATTCAGTCTCATAATTTTTGCCCTTTAATAGGAGTGCTTATATAGTTCATTGGCATTTATTACAAATATTTGGCACGGTTGGATTTAGGTGTGTCATTCTTCTTATTTTCATTTTGCTTTTGTTGCTCTTGATGTGTTCCCCACCCCCCATCTGCCTTCTTTTGGGTTAATCAACTCTTTTATAGCAACAGTTCTCAAAGTTTGATTCGGGGGACCCTGGAACATTATGTGACCCTGAACGTGCCAAAGTTTATCATGTGAATAATTATTTTCCCTTTGACTCTTGTTTTCTTCTAAGTGCACAATGTAATTTTCCAGAGGCCGCATGATGTGATCATCACAACAGATCGAATACAAAGTCAAATATGAGAATCCAGTTTTTTTTGAAGTGCAAACATAGATATCAGTGCTATTTTTCTCACTTTTTTGAGAAAGGTTAATTTTTGAAAAAATGTTTATGTTAACATGTGATAGGTTTATTTTTGTCACTTTTAATTTTTAATATGGTAAGTAGTGACAGAACCCACATAAAAGTTTTTGGGGTCTTCATTGATTTTTAAAGTGTTAAAAGGGTTCCTGAAACCAAAAGGTTGGGCATCTGTTTTATATTTAATTTTGATATTCTTTTTTGACTTTTTAGATATTATCTCCTAGTGTTTTTTGAATTGTCACTCTAGGCTAGGGATTATAAATTGCATCTTAAAATTATGACAGTCTACTGAAGGTTATTTACCACTTGATACAAATTATATAAACATTGCAACATTTTCCCATTTACTTTCTTCCTGTCTTTGTGCTGTTGGCTTTTTTTTTATATTTGTGTGTATATATATCTGTAATACAGTATTATTTATAGTTTGAAGGAAAATCATAAAGTCTTTTATTTTTTTTTTCACTTTTTAATGTATAAGTCTTTTATTTTTTTAAGTGTACTTATTTACTTACTTATTAGTAATCTCTAAACCCAATGTGGGGCTTAAACTTAACAACCCTGAGATCAAGAGTTGCATGCTCTGCCATTGAGTCAGCCAGGCACTCCTTGTAGTCTCTTAAATAAAGCCTTTTATGTACACATATTTACATTTCTGGTGATTTTTGTAAATCCGAATAACCATCTAGTTTACTTTTTCTTTAGCCGAAAGAACTTTCTTCGGCAGTTCTTGCGGTATAGGTTTGGTAGTGGTAGAGTTTCAGTTTTTATCATAAATTGTCTTTATTTTTTTTTTTTTTTAAGATTTTATTCATTTGTTTGAGAGAGAGAGAGAGAGAGAGAGCATGAGAAGGGGGAGGGTCAGAGAGGGGAGTAAACTCCCCGCTGAGCAGGGAGGCCGATGCAGGACTCGATCATGACGACATGAGCCAAAGGCAGTTGTTTAACCACCTGAGCCACCCAGGTGCCCTTTATTTTCATTTTCAAGGGATAATTTCACTAGATTTGGAATTCTAGGTAGACCTTTTTCTGTTTTTAGTTAACATCATTATTTGGCATTCAAATTGTTATTTTTCTAAAATAGAGTTTTAGAGAGTTTACAGTCTTTATCTGCAGAAGGGTTGGTCCAACAGAGCTGTTTTGCCACTACCAGAAGCTAGAACTCTTCACATTCATTTTTAGAATCCCCTTTATTTTCACTCCAATTTTTTCATTGTTTCATGTTAGGTTTTTACACATACGCCATGTCTTTTGTCACTGCTATATTTTGGATTGAATTGTTCTTGGATTTCTCCAACCTTTTTATTTTTCTTTCTTCTCTTAATTTCCCAAATTGCACTGCCTATGGCTTCTCCAGTCAAGCAGTTTATTGAACATCTGTATTTGATAAATGTTGATCTGACATTTATTCAATTAATCTATTTTTTTTTATTTTTTTTAAGTTTAATAAAGGATTTTTTAATTTTTTATTTTTTATAAACATATATTTTTATCCCCGGGGTACAGGTCTGTGAATCGCCAGGTTTACACACTTCACAGCACTCACCATAGCAAATACCCTCCCCAATGTCCATAACCCTACCCCCCTTCTCCCAACCCCCCTCCCCCCAGCAACCCTCAGTTTGTTTTGTGAGATTAAGAGTCACTTATGGTTTGTCTTCCTCCCAATCCCATCTTGTTTCATTTATTCTTCTCCTACCCCCTTAACCCCCCATGTTGCATCTCCACTTCCTCATATCCGGGAGATCATATGATAGTTGTCTTTCTCCGATTGACTTATTTCGCTAAGCATGATACCCTCTAGTTCCATCCATGTCATCGCAAATGGCAAGATTTCATTTCTTTCAATTAAACTAGTTTTATCATGTCACTTATGCTTGACAAAATGCATTGGCTCCCAGTTTTACCACATCACATTTAAATTTGCCATCCTAACTTTAAAGGTTCTCCATAATGTCCCAGGGGCCTACCTTTCCTATTGTCATTTATATGCCTTTTGTGTCAAACAGTTCTTTTCATCCTCATTTTTTAAACTTATTTTATTTAAATTCACTTAACATATAGTGTATCATTAGTTTGAGATGTAGAGTTCAGTAATTCATCAGTTGTATATAACACCCAGTGCTCATTAACATTCCCCCACCCACTTCCCCTCCAGCAACCCTGTTTGTTTCTTATAGTTAAGAGTCTCTTATGGTTTGTCTCCCTCTCTGATTTTGTCTTATTTAATTTTTGCCTCCCTTCCCCTATGATCCTGTTTTGTTTCTTAAGTTCCACATATGAGTAAAACCATAATTGTCTCTGATTGACTTATTTCACTTACCATGATACCCTCTGTTTCCATTCACATCAGTGTAAATGGTGCCATTTCATGCTTTTTTTTTTTTTATTTTATTTATTTATTTGACAGAGAGAAATCACAAGTAGGCAGAGAGGCAGGCAGAGAGAGAGAGAGGAGGAAGCAGGCTCCCTGCTGAGCAGAAAGCCCGATGTGGGGCTCGAACCCAGGACCTGGGATCATGACCTGAGCCGAAGGCAGCGGCTTAACCCACTGAGCCACCCAGGCGCCCCCATTTCATGCTTTTTGATGGCTGAGTAATATTCCTCTGTGTGTGTGTGTGTGTGTGTGTGTGTGTGTGTGTGTGTGTGTGTGTGTGTGTACACACATACACATCTTTATCCATTCATCTGTTGGTGGACATTTGGGCTCTTTACATAGTTTGGCTGTTGTGGACATTGCTGCTATAAATATTGGGGTGTAGGTGTCCCTTTGGATCACAATGTTTGTATCCTTTGGGTAAATACCTAGTAGTTCAATTGTGGGATTGTAGTGTAGCTCTATTTTTAACTTCTTGAAGAACCTCCATACTGTTTTCCGTAGTGGCTGCACCAGCTTGCATTCCCACCAACAGTGTAGGAGGGTTCCCCTTTCTCCACATCCTTGTCAACATTTGTTGTTTCCTGACTTGTTAATTTTAGCCATTCTGACTGGTGTGATGTGGCATCTGATTGTGGTTTTGATTTGTATTTCCCTGATGCCAAGTGATGTTGAGCATTTTTTTCATGTGTCTGTTGGCCATTTGTAGGTCTTCTTTGCAGAAATGTCTGTTCATGTCTTCTGCCCAGTTCTTGACAGGATTATTTGGCTTTTGGGGTGTTGAATATGATAAGTTCTTTTATCTTCTCCCATTCCTTGGGTTGTCTTTTGGTTTTGTTGACTGCTTCCTTTGTTGTGCAAAACCTTTTTATCTTCATGAAGACCCAGTAATTCATTTTTGCTGTTGCTTCCCATTCCTCATTTTTTTAATATGCATTCCATTCATTCTGGTCTCTGATCTTTCCATTTAAAATGCTCATTTTTAACAATATCCTATAAACTAAGTACCTAAAAATATGTCCTTAGGTGCAGTCTTCTGTCCTGTAAATACTAATATAGAATTTAAGAGTTTTTAAAAAGAAATTGTGCAGAGTGGTGTATATCTTCATTTCATTTCTAAAATAGCTTTGTGAATTTCTTAACCTTATCAACCAGTGGTAAATATTTGGAGATAGGGTCATTACTTATTCAGTATAGTCTTAAATATAAGGGCTCTTCAATGAAAATTCATGTACCAAGCATCTATGTGCTAAATTCTTTGGGAAGGGCACTAAGGAAGAACTTTTCTCCGTCGACAATCAGTGGACCTTCATGCAAACCTATAATAATAATAATATAAAACACTAATATGAACAGAATATTCAAGGTTCTTTGGGAACACAGAGTAGTACTAACTTGTTTGCTTTTTGTAACCAGTGGTTTGATGCTTTTTAAAATTTAAACAGGAAAATAGAAGGAATGTGAATTCTTTTGGTTCACAAGGTGGAGTTGGTGATAGATGATAGGAGGAAGGCAGGATCAGAGTTGACAAAGTGATCTATTGGAATTGCTGTTTCAGGTAAACCATAGGATCCTTGTTAGGAGCAGACACCTAATTAGCTTTTTTAGTACTAAAAAATGTTTTGTATATATGAAGAATTGGGAGAGGTAAAAGCATCTTAAGTTTCATGAAACCATGGTGGATATCAGTGGGAAACCTGGAAACCAACTGCAAGGAGCTTATCAGTCCAAATTTGTTTTACACCCTTATTCATATACAATGGATGATACAGGCATAGTGTATTTACTTTGTGTTGATAGTTGCTTGGTGGAAAAAATTAATGCTTTTTGTCTATTTTTGTTTTTGTATTTAATGTAAATTAATTTTTTTTCTATTTTATATTACAGTCTTGGTCCCTTAGTGAGTAAAGTGAAAGAATACCAAGTAGAGACTATTGTAGATACCCTCTGCACTAACATGCTTTCTGATAAGGAACAACTTCGAGATATTTCAAGTATTGGCCTTAAAACAGTAATTGGAGAACTTCCTCCAGCTTCCAGTGGTAAGCAAGAGCACTTTTTTCTTCCTAGTTCCTTTTTACCTGGAGCTGTTCTTCCTTTCATTTGTTTTTTCCTCCTGGCCAGGGAAGGGGAGTAGTGTCTATCAGAGGATTTTTGTAAGGATCTCTTTGAACAAGTAAGAGGAAAAATGTCCAGAGTCTTATTTTTGCTTAAAATCAGTTTTCACTTTTAAATGAATATTATCTTGACTGAATTTAAGTATCTTCTAGGAATAGCAAGATTTTTTATTGTTGTATTTACCATGACTACAGAATAGAGTTAATGCTAACCTGTGCATTAAGGGAAAAGGTAACCAAAACTTTGAGTTATTTCTGATTAGCTCTCTATTTTTAATACTAATTTTGCTTTGCATCAGAATTTATGATGTGTAAAACATAATACTGTTTTAAGATAGTTGTGAAATAGTCTAGTTTACTAGTATCTTTATGAAGGCTGACTCTGTAGCTACTTTGGTAATTTAAAAAATTTAAAATGACAATGAATTTGTTAATTAATTAGACTTAGGCCTCTGACACAAATATTTAGGTAATGCAAATTTTAGAATTGATATTTACTACCAAGCTGTTGGCTAAAATCAGCAGGCTAAAGTTGTTGATGGTCTTATCTATAGGTGAAGTAAAATTATCTACTTCATGGAGAGATGTAGACTGGTAATAGTGTAGTCTAAGTATGTGGTTTTTACTCATTTACTTAACAAATATTTATTAATCTTTTGCTATGCTAGCCATCATGCTAGATTGGTGTGTATTATTTCAGTAAGTCTAAACATCAGCCATATGGGTCCTAATATTCATAGTTTATCAGTGAGGGAACTGAAAAGCAGAGAGATTAGGTTAATGCACCCAAAGTTGTGATTACCTATTTGGGTGAAGATTCAAATCCTCCATTATCTTTTAATCGAAAGATGATCCTTTTTCAGCTGTTTCTTATCAGTGTGACTTTAACTCTCATTATTTCTGTAAAATATTTCTTATAATTGTATTAGTTATCTTGATGTTTTCCTCATTTCTTTTCATTGAAACGTTTGTTTTTAGCTGATTTCTGGTTCTAACGAATTCTGTTAACTGTTTAGATTAATTTCTTGTTCTTTTTTTCTCCCACCTGCCAGTAATAAGACAAATCTACTTCAAAATAGAATAACCTTGATTTATGAGTTCTCTGGAACAGCATTTCTAGTTCATCATAATGAAGTTTTGGAGTCTTTGGATTGGAATAGGAAGGATCTTACAGGTTTACAGCTCTCTTTTTTAAGAGATCATGTTGTTAGAGTTCAGAATATATTTGGTTTTTAATTCACTGAAATTTTAAAGTCTAGGTTGCTAGTAAAGAGTATTCAAGTAGAAGAAAATTCATTTCTGTTTTCCAGTCTAGAGGTGCAAACACTACAGCTCCTATTGGCTC
The DNA here is from genome assembly GCF_902655055.1 of Lutra lutra. Lineage (NCBI taxonomy): Eukaryota > Metazoa > Chordata > Mammalia > Carnivora > Mustelidae > Lutra > Lutra lutra. The sequence continues at coordinate 94,967,624 of NC_062285.1, forward strand.
CATCGTCGGCAGTCATGTCAGTATATAGAATACTTGTCCAGTAGAGTCTTTTGAATTGTTACTGTTTTGCCTGTGTCGTGTACTCCTTCTGCAGTTATTATCTCTTATTTCTGCTTATGTCTAATAAATTACTTGGCTAAAAACAACCCATTTTGAAATACTTACTTTTCTGACATGGATCTCTTAAGTCAGTCTCAATTATAATCATTTAAAGTTGTTGACTATCTAGTAAGCACCATGAATATAAGGTAGAGTCATTATACTTGCCTTGAAATTATTCTTGGTTTATTATTCATGCAGGCTCTGCATTAGCTGCTAATGTATGTAAAAAGATTACTGGACGTCTTACCAGTGCAATAGCAAAGCAGGAAGATGTTTCTGTTCAGCTAGAAGCCTTGGATATTATGGCTGATATGTTGAGCAGGTAAACATGCCTATCATTTGTATTATTTGTAATACAAAAGCTATGTGCATTTATTAAAAACACCTTTTGATAAATATAATTTGGTCTGTTTAAATTGTGGCTGTTTATAAATATGTGGGAGGGAGAAATAAGCTAATTATATTTATCACATAATATTGCATAGCAGGCATTTTTTATAGTTTTGAAAAGTAATAAAATTTGTGATTTGAATATGTCAGCATAGTTTTTATGTTTTGTTTTACTCTTAGATCTTGATAACCGGGATTTCTCTATTAAATAAGAGATGTGCTGGTAGGAGTAGCAAATTTTCCAGTTAAAGTAATGGCATAAATTTCAGCAATCATGATGATACTGTGTTTGGGGAGGATGGAGCTTGGCTTTATAATTTTTTCCTTGTTTGCTTTCCTCTGGAAGTCCTCTGTTTGCTTTTCCTTCCTATCTGAAAGATAGGAAGATAAAATCAATTCCAAGGGGGAAAATACCTTAAAAGACCTACCAGTTATAGTGTATCCCTAATTCTCAAAATCATTACGTCTTCATTGTTGTGCCTTCACTTGTGCCCGAGTCACTGCAGCTTGGAAATAGTTAAGCGCCTTCCTATGGTACATATTTACAGTAGAAGGTGAGCGCTACCATCCTGGTACACACAAGAACTTATATTTTGCTATAGGAGAGAAGAACAAAAGTGGAATTAAATACTGAGACTGAGACTCTTGGTGTGTTTTGGGATTTAAAATAGGAGAAGTTTGTTTTGGAAAAAATGACATTTGAATTTAGTTTTGAAGAATGGGTAGGGCACAGGTGTATATACATGCCCAGGTTTAGAATATATCAGCATAAGTCATTTTGGAGTTGGGAAACATTGTATTCTTGTTTTCCAGAATACATAGAATGAATAGGAAAGTAGTAGGAAATCATTTTCATGGGTTGTGGTCATGTTGAAGAAGGTGAGGAATTTATACTTAATTTTGTAGGTAGTAAATACTCAGACTTTTTGTTTTATGTGTTAATGGATCAGTTGCAAGGTCCTGGCACACAGATGTTTAACTACTATTGACTGCCTAAACTGCACATGTGAAATGATTTGGAAGAGGGTTGGACCAGTAGGATTAATGCAACTTAGTACATAGATACGTTGAGGAAAGACCATAGGAAGAGGGGGTAGTCAAGAGGTTCTGAGATTTGAGATTTTGATTTTGAACCCCCAGAAAGCTATCATAGAGAAAAAGCTATTAATAGGGAAAACACTTTACAGATCTTGGAAAAGTGACAAGATTGTTGGTTTTTTGGTGAATTCTTAAGCTTGTTGGTTGGATATCTTATAGAAGGGGAGGGATATGGTTCTAGATTCTGGAAGTGAATTTTGGGATACAGATTTCAAAACTGCATTTACTTATTGACTCATCTTTTCAGTTGGGTTGGTAGAGAAAGTATTGTTTTAATCTAATTCTGAATTTGGATTAGCGTTATCTAAATTTTTACTCTTTGAATACATTGAGGTCAGAGGCCAGACATCTCAGTAGTGCTCAGACCTCTTGAATTTATTTATGGTTTTCTTTCTTTTTTATTTTATTTTAAGGCAAGGAGGACTTCTTGTTAATTTCCATCCTTCAATTCTGACCTGTCTGCTCCCCCAGTTGACCAGCCCTAGACTTGCAGTGAGGAAAAGAACCATTATTGCTCTTGGCCATCTGGTTATGAGCTGTGGAAATATAGTTTTTGTAGATCTTATTGAACATCTGTTGTCAGAATTGTCCAAAAATGATTCAATGTCAACAACAAGAACCTATATACAATGTATTGCTGCAATTAGTAGGCAAGCTGGTCATAGAATAGGTAAGAAATGTTTAAATACTTCAAAATTTTCTTCAATTAAAAAAAAAAGAATGTTTTTAAGAATAAATCTGCTTTTCTTAGGTGAATACCTTGAGAAGATAATTCCTTTGGTGGTAAAATTTTGTAATGTAGATGATGATGAATTAAGAGAGTACTGCATTCAAGCCTTTGAGTCATTTGTGAGAAGGTAAGTTTTTAGGATCTCTCTGTATTCAAGTAAAATTTTCCCTTGAGAACAGAGTAATAATTAAGATCTAGAGTAGGTGGGTGAGGCGAAATGAGTTATTTTACTGACAGCCAGGATGAGTTTTGGTTTCAGATGTCTGATTAGAATAAATTCTTATTAAGCAGTAACTGATAACCAGTGCAGTATTTGAAGTAGATGTGATCTTATATTTCAAAATATGGTCCTTATATTTGATGTTTCCTTTTTATTGTTAGGACTTGAAAGAATTTGGAAAAGTATTTATGGTTGTCTTTTGGTTTAATTTAATAATGTAGTCTTAAAGAGCAGCAGGGTAAAAATTACCGGTCCAAAAATATGTAGTGAATTTTATATCTTTCCAACATTTTTTGAAGTTTGTCACATCCATTTTGCTAGGGTAGTGAGTCTCCATTTGGAAACCTTGGTTCTAATATTAAAATCGTCAGTTATGTGCTAGAAATCTGAGGAGCAGATTTTTTTGCCTTTGGCTAGAATTGACAGTTTGGTATATAGCATAGTGACTTGAGACTTCACTGGTAGTTATCTGCAGTAATCCCTTGCCCCACTCATGGTTTTTTAAGAAGTAGCTTATGGGGGCGCCTGGGTGGCTCAGTGGGTTAAGCCTCTGCCTTCAGCTCAGGTCATGATCTCAGGGTCCTGGGATCAAGCCCCACGTTGGGAGCCTGCTTCTCCCCCCATCTCTGCCAGCCTCTCCGCCTACTTGTGATCTCTCTCTCTGTGTCAAATAAATAAATAAAATCTTAAAAAAAAAAAGTAGCTTATGGTTAAACCAAATTTTTAAAATCAGAAATTGTGGGATTTGTTTCTGTTGTTTTAATTGAGAAACATAAATTATTCCTTTATTATGGGGCATGTCTATGTTCTGTCTCTCAGCATATAGCTGGAAGACCAAGCCTAGAAGTATGTGCACTGGCATTTTCACAGTCTTAGTTGCTGAAGAGCATATTCACTTGGGCTTAGTCTTCTAGTCTTATGTTGAGAAGATAGAGTATATACAGATGTTTCTCTGTACTCACCACATTAACATTAACCATTATATATATCAGTTATATATATCAGTTACTTGTAAGAATCATCCTGACTTCAGAGATGTTAGAATGGGAAAAGTTCATCATAAAATTAAGTGTAATTTGAAAAGTAAATATTTTAAAATACGCGAAGTCATTGGTTTTGAAAGACTGGGAACCACTTTCCTATGCTGTGTTATAAGGAAGAAAAAAATCTGGCAATAGAATGTGTCAGATAGTGAATCAAGGAGAAGAGTACAGTTATTCAAGGCAGCTTTTATTTTTTTCTTCAGATGTCCTAAGGAAGTATATCCTCATGTTTCTACCATTATAAATATTTGTCTTAAATATCTTACCTATGATCCAAATTATAATTATGATGATGAAGATGAAGATGAAAATGCCATGGATGCAGATGGTGGTGATGATGACGACCAAGGTAGTTCAAATTAAATAGAGGGAATTGGTTAAATTTTCATGAAAGACCCAGTGTTATAGATGGAGGTGATCCTTACCTAGTGAAAGGGAAAATGACCTCAGTATTCAACAAGAGCAGATTGATTAAATAAATTATGGGACATCCATGTACTTAACTGCTGTGCAACATTTTCAGAATCTAGAAAAATATTAAAGCAGTTACTAATACGTTGAGTGAAAAGGTGGGTAATGGAAGTTATGTCCCAGTTTTATTTTTTTAAATACACAGAAAAAAACCTTACTAGTACATTTATAATTGCTAGCCAAGAGAATTTTGTTCTTTATTCGTATTTTCTACAAGGGGTATTTGTGAGGAGGAAAATGAATGTTATTTTAAAACTGTATTGTAGATACACATATTCAGCAGTTATGGTTGGTTTTATATGTACTTTTCTTGGAAACTCCTAAATGTTGTTTGAGGCTCCATTTAACTTTCATGAATCATCTAAACATTTCTGAGGCTCCGAAGATTGATGTCATTGTGCTATGATTTGTAGTATTTACTCTGGAAAGGAATAGCACTTTCAAGGACAGACAGGTTGCTCATGTTTAGTTGTTTCTGCTAGGATTAAAAGAATCATAGTGGAGATGATTAAATGGGTAAGTGATGAGGTATGTGAGTTGGTGGATTTCCTGATATTTTTCATACTTTTAAATTTGATTCTTTGAATAAATTTATATTCCTCCAAAGTCAATAATTTATCTTTTAAAAAGAAAACAGAAATAACTATAAAAAAAATCCCTCCTAACCCGATATTACACTCTGGTGGCTACTGCCCAGTTTCTTAAAACAGAACTCAAAAGAATTCTCTTCAGTTCCTTTTTGTCCTTCTCTCATGAATCCAGTCTTTAAGTGATGGACAGGATCACCAGTGACCTCAGATGTTTGCCTGTTTCTCATATCAGCGGCATTTCATTTAATTTCCAGGATACCACACTCTCCTAATACTAGTCCTATTTTTGTAATGATGTTAGTCCTGTTTTTGTGATTACTCTTTCTCAGTCCCTGTGCTGGTTGCTCTTCATAACCCTGATCACCAAACTTTGGAGTGTTCCAGGGCTTGGACTTCTCTGTGATACTCTAATATTCTTGTTAATCTCAACTAGTCTCCTGCGTTTAATATCAGTATACTGAAAACTGAAATTTTTCTTTATTCCAGATCTTTCCTGTGAATTTCAAGTTTGTATATACATCTGCTTAATTGATTTGCTGGTTAGGTGTCTAAAATAATCTTTCCACATCCCCCTCCTCCCCGCAATCTGCCTAACTTGTTTATTTAGCCTTTTCTATCTCAGAATGGTACCCCTGTTTTAGTTTCTCAAGCCAAAAGCTTTGAGGTTACACGTGATTACTTTCACACCCTCTTCATTCAGTCTCACATGTCAGGGCTTTCCCCTTCCTTATATTCTTCCTTCTCAACGTTTTTATTTTCTTTCTTACAACTAATTGCTTTTGATATACTGTAATTATTTTCTACCCACTAGGATGTAAATTTCATGAAGACAGAGACTTTCAGCCCCTTTATTGACTACTTTATTCTAGTGCTTAGGATAGTGCTTGACACACACAAGACACTCAGTAAATGTGCTGTATTACTGGAGGGATTGTAATAGAGAATATCCTTTGAAACACCATTAGGCATATATGTTTCCTGTTTTTGATCATTGGTTTTTCATATGCCAAGTACTTTCATTGAATAACTAACCAAGTCCTTCAGCTGTTTCATCTGTTTGCAATGGATTATACCTAATAACTACCTTTCTGCCATACTGTTATTGTAACATAAAAGCAACATAATTTCAGTAATTAGGTATTTAATGTTTTAATAACCCTTTTTTCAACAAAGTATATATTTCTGCAAAATAATTCCCATAGTTGGGTTGCTGTGGGAAAAACTTCATTTATTAATTTGCTTTTAAATAGTCCATTTTGATACAGTACCTTCTAATTTTTATTCACATATGTATTGGTGAATAAGTCAAATGCCTTGGGTTTAGTTAGTATTTTGTTATGTAATCCTAGGGTTTTCTAAGGCATAGCTGGCTACATTTAGCTGTCACTAAGCTCATTGGAATATAAGCCAATGCAAAGGCAACATCTTTTTCCCCCAGTGAGGAATCAGCATTTCAGGGCTATTGTTTGATAATTTTAGACTGTCCTGAGAACTGCTGGTGTTTTTATCATCCTTCTGACTTTGTTACTTACCCAATTGATTCAGCCTTATAGTGTTAGAAGGAAATAATTTTCAGAGATTTCACACGACATGAAAGTTAATGAAGTATACATAAGTGAAATGGAGTTGATAGCATTGAAACATTGTTTTAAGGTTTAACAGGAATTTGGAGAAGATGGTGTTCAGGTTTTACATGGTGCTTTGTTCTTAGCAGAATTTTCTTGTTGCGGAAGTATAGTTTCTTTAAACTACCTTAAGAGAATATGTTGAAACGTTGGAAGTACACATATTTTTTCCTAATAGCCCATCATCAAATTTAGTGAAAAGCCTTAGAGCCACAAAGAAAGCGGATGTCAAGATTCCTTTTCTCCCCAGCATGTCCTGGTATTGGTAACCATGCTATTTTTTTTTAAACACCTCATCTATAGTCGTCAATCTTATATCCTGGTTTATTAATTCTTTGATTGTTTGATTTTCCTATAGTGTCAGGTGAGTCCTTTGAGCTTCTTTTCATACTGTTTTAAAGGCTGATTTTACAAATATATATGTTGTAAAGAAGTTTCACATGTTAATCACCATAAAGATTGATAAGCTGCTCATTACGCACAATAAATAAGATGATTAACAAGTTTAAAACAGGATTCTTTAAGGTTGATTTATGTGTAAATTTGTATAATCTTGTTAAGTACTTGTTCTTTTAAAGCTTCTCTATTTAAAAAAAAAATAAAATTTCTCTGTTGCTGTATGTCAGTGAAAAGTTATAAAACTGAGTAACAGCTCACTTTCTGTATTAAATGATAAACTTTTCTTATAATTAATAGCCTGTTAACATTAAAACTTCTTTTAGGGAGCGATGATGAATATAGTGACGACGATGACATGAGTTGGAAAGTGAGACGTGCAGCTGCCAAGTGCTTGGATGCTGTAGTTAGCACAAGGCATGAAATGCTTCCAGAATTCTACAAGACTGTCTCTCCTGCACTGATATCCAGATTTAAGGAGCGTGAAGAGAATGTAAAGGCAGATGTTTTCCATGCATACCTTTCTCTTTTGAAGCAAACTCGTCCTGTTCAGAGTTGGCTCTGTGACCCTGATGCAATGGAGCAGGGAGAAACACCTTTAACAATGCTTCAGAGTCAGGTCAGTTTAAGTATGGTTGAAAATCATGCTTGTAAATACAAAATTAAATTTTTTTAATATATGGAAATCAGAGTCCCAGAACATCTTCAGAAGAGTGAGCAGACTTCTGGGATATGTTTATGTAGTAGTTTATATACATTAATATTATGGTACTTATAGTTTATTCTGATTTGAGGTGTTCTTGATTTTACTAGATAATTTTACTGAATCTTAAAATTATTTTAATATTATCTTTGATGTTAACAGAGAAATCTTAGAGTTATGGAGTCGCACTACTTGTGTTCATACCTCACTTTGCTCCTGATTTAGCTGTGTGATCCTGGACAAGTTAGTCCAGTTTATTAAACCTCATTTTTCTCATTTGTAATAAGTTTATTTACTTAGAATGCACTACCCACAGTAGTAAGAAATGACGTGGCCTATGTAAATGGTCTGGTGCCTAGTACATTGTAAGGACTTAATTTACTAATAACAACTGGTACAGATATTTTTTACTTCAGGACCTCTTTTCTAAGATTCTAAAGATTAGAGCTATATAGTTTCTACTTACTATTTAATGCATGCTAGGCATTTTCCTATCTTATATCTAATCCCTACAGCAGCCCTATGGCATACATATTTGTTCATTTTTATAATATACAAAAACAGTTGTGAGACTGAGTTTAACAAAAAAATCATGGTGAACCTAAAAGTTAACATTGAAGGTTAATTGCAGAAGGAAATGAGAAAAAGTGTATAGAAGTCACATAAAAATGTGGGAAATTATGATGATGTAATGAATTAGGTGGTTTTCTTTTATCTCTAGCTCTCAGATCACTGTTCGATTTGGCATGTGTCTGTATATATCCTCTTATCTGTAGGATTAGTAAATAATCTGTTTAGGTTTTACCAACTAAGAAAACATTACAAAGTTTAGAAGCAGATGTTTTTGAATCATAACCTTGCTGCTTGGAGCTACATTTTGAAGTGAGGTCTGTTTGATTGTCAGAGCAAAGACAAAGACCCATTTAATGGTTTCTTTTCCATGATTTGTCCTTTTTCTTTCAATGCAGATATCTGTGCTATTTTTGTTCAAAAAGCCATTTATAATTTGTTCCTTAAAGTTTGGTTGAAAATTTATTATTTGGTTTGATTTCTAGTTAGCCTTGTGCATTTCATAATCAAGGAAGACTTTTCTTGCTCTGTAGAAAGCTAATGATAGCTTTTCTTTATTATGAGTATAAAACAAATAGTTCCAAGAGACCATATGTAATAGGTACAACAAAATTTGTATGAAACAGTCTTGTTAAATTCTTCCCTCTCTCCCCATCTCTGATAATTTGTTAAGTGTACTGAGGAAATACCACTAGCTGAAACCAGCTAATGAGTGTGTAATAATTACAGGTTCCCAACATTGTTAAAGCTCTGCACAAACAGATGAAAGAAAAAAGTGTGAAGACCCGACAGTGTTGTTTTAACATGTTAACTGAACTGGTAAATGTATTACCTGGGGCCCTAACACAGCACATTCCTGTACTCGTACCAGGTATGAAAAGAATAAAAGAATAGTAAATCACTTTGGGGACTAATTAGAGATTTCCTTAAATCTTTGATAAGTTTAAACAGTTGTTTCCTTCAAAAGGTAATTTGTGACAACTTAATTTGCACATAGACCCATTTCAAACGCATAAATTAGAAATTTTCAAGTTAAAAATCTTACCTTACCTCTAATGTTTATCGTAGATTGTGGAATTTCTACTACTTTAGAGATACAATATGATGAAGTAGAAACTTTACTAATATTTTAGGGATTAGTTTTTAATTTTTCTTAAGACTACATAAAAATTATTTTTTTGTTGGCTTTTTAGGAATCATTTTCTCACTGAATGATAAATCAAGCTCATCAAATTTGAAGATTGATGCTTTGTCGTGTCTCTATGTAATCCTCTGTAACCACTCTCCTCAAGTCTTCCATCCTCATGTTCAGGCTTTGGTCCCTCCAGTTGTGGCTTGTGTCGGAGACCCATTTTACAAGATTACATCTGAAGCACTTCTTGTTACCCAACAACTTGTGAAAGTAATTCGTCCTTTAGATCAGCCTTCCTCGTTTGATGCAACTCCTTATATCAAAGATCTGTTTACCTGTACTATTAAGAGGTTAAAAGCAGCTGACATTGATCAGGAGGTCAAAGAAAGGGCTATTTCCTGTATGGGACAAATTATTTGCAACCTTGGAGACAATTTGGGTTCTGATTTACCTAATACACTTCAGATATTCTTGGAGAGACTAAAGAATGAAATTACCCGGTTAACTACAGTGAAGGCGTTGACACTGATTGCTGGGTCACCTTTGAAGATAGATTTGAGGCCTGTCCTGGGAGAAGGGGTTCCTATCCTTGCATCGTTTCTCAGGAAAAACCAGAGAGCTTTGAAACTGGGTACCCTTTCTGCCCTAGATATTCTAATTAAAAACTACAGTGACAGCTTGACAGCTGCCATGATTGATGCAGTTCTAGATGAGCTCCCACCTCTTATCAGTGAAAGTGATATGCATGTTTCACAGATGGCTATCAGTTTCCTTACCACACTGGCAAAAGTGTATCCCTCCTCCCTTTCAAAGATAAGTGGATCCATTCTCAATGAACTTATTGGACTTGTGAGATCACCTTTATTACAGGGGGGAGCTCTTAGCGCCATGCTAGACTTTTTCCAAGCTCTGGTTGTCACTGGAACAAATAATCTAGGATACATGGATTTGTTGCGCATGCTGACTGGTCCAGTTTATTCGCAGAGCACTGCTCTTACTCACAAGCAGTCTTACTATTCTATTGCCAAATGTGTAGCTGCCCTTACTCGAGCATGCCCTAAAGAAGGACCAGCCGTAGTAGGTCAATTTATTCAAGATGTCAAGAACTCAAGGTCTACAGATTCCATTCGTCTCTTAGCTCTGCTTTCTCTCGGAGAAGTTGGGCATCATACTGACTTAAGTGGGCAGCTGGAACTAAAATCTGTAATATTAGAAGCCTTCTCATCTCCTAGCGAAGAAGTTAAATCAGCCGCCTCCTATGCTTTAGGCAGCATTAGTGTGGGCAACCTTCCTGAGTATCTACCGTTTGTCTTACAAGAAATAACCAGTCAGCCCAAAAGGCAGTATCTTCTGCTTCATTCCTTGAAGGAAATTATTAGCTCTGCGTCAGTAGTGGGCCTTAAACCATATGTTGAAAACATCTGGGCCTTACTGCTAAAGCATTGTGAGTGTGCAGAAGAAGGAACCAGAAATGTTGTTGCTGAATGTCTAGGGAAACTCACTCTAATTGATCCAGAAACTCTCCTTCCACGGCTTAAGGGGTATTTGATATCAGGTGGGTACCTAGATTTTCTTAAAATTTTATTGGCAGTTGGTAACCTTGAAAGATGCCTAATGCAGAAGTAAACCCTTTTTGTATCGTGTTACATTTAGAACCTCTTGCCTTATGTTGCAGTGTGGAGCCATATTCAAATGACATTTCGTTGTTTAAAAAGGATAGAGTGGTAGGATCATGGTTAAATCCGTTGTAGTTCCTTTTGTTCATTATATTTTAATGTTACTCTTTTATCTTGAAATGTGGGAAAGACAGATGTTTCTTGAATTAATACGTACAAAGGAGCCTTGGTAGTACTAATTTTAATACTAAAATTAGTGAACATAGTTCAAATGAAGGATCCTAGAAGACTTGGTTTCGGATTTACTAGTGTCAATTCCTTTAGACCAAGTAGTGGGTAAGAAAAGCGAGTGCCTTCTTTAGAAACTGCTTTTTAAAGAAAACATTTGAAGATCTTATCAGCTATTTATGGGTTTAAACACTTCCCTTTTGTGAGGGCTAGAATCTCCACTGTTGCTCTCCTAGGTCTTTTCCTTCCCAGAAGACATTATTTCTTTTGAAATCTAATGGGATTATATTTTATGGGTAAATTTTACCTCCCCTGAGAGCAGTGAGTACCTCCCCTCTTCTTTTTTTTTTTTTTTTTTTTTTAAAGATTTTATTTATTTGACAGAAGGATCATAAGTGGAGAGGCAGGCAGAGGGGGAAGGGGAGGCTCCCTGCTGAGCAGAGAGCCCAATGCAGGCTAGGTCCCAGGACCCTGAGATCATGACCTGAGCTGAAGGCAGATGCCTAACCCACTGAGCCACCCAGGTGCCCCAGTACCTCCCCTCTTGACCAGAGAGAATTTTAAGAAATTGAGGACACTGATGTCAGTTGAAGTGGTTTGAAAATGCTGAAGCTGCCCATGGATTTTAGTGAACTTACATACCAGTAGACTTAAAATTTCTTTTTAATTAGGCTCATCATATGCCCGAAGCTCAGTGGTTACAGCTGTGAAGTTTACTATTTCTGATCATCCACAACCTATTGACCCCCTGTTAAAGAACTGCATAGGTAAGTGGAAACAAAGATAAACATACTGAGTAATAATTTTAGTAACTAAATATTACCAGGGAACTAAAATAAAATGCGTGTAAGGGTCTGATAATTGATAATGTGTGATCTTACATACTTATATTCTATCAACCTTTAGTTTGAAGTTATCAGATAATTTTGCAAATAAATACACTGGGATGTCTTCAGAAAATTAATCTTGATTTGATCTGTTAGAGCCCCAATTTTCTGTTCTTACCTATAAGCCCTCCAGCTCCCAAGGAGATCTGTGGAGACAATGTAAGAATAAAAAACAGTAGAATTAAGAGAGAGCCAGGAGAGACTAGGGCTGTCTCTATATCTACAAAGACAAGAATTAGCTTTTAGGGTTATTTTTAATGATTTTATAACTTCATTGTGTTGTTTTCATAATCAGTTTTTCTAGAGTGGGTAATACTAAAAACCTTCAGAGCTTAGTTTGGTGTATGCCTGAAGACAGAGCAACGGAGATACCAGCAAAGTGGATAGATGGATATGGCAGAGAAGCTTTGTAGTTTTGGGCCATTTTGCAGTAGGCCAGAAAGGGAAAAAAAAAAAAAGAATTACAGAAATGGATTATTAGTTCAGAATAAGAGGCACATAGGAATAAATGGATGCTATTGTTGGGGCCTAGAAATAAAGAATTGAAAGAATTTTGCCTTCTGTTCTCCTCACCTGTTTTTGGTTTGACTTATTTATTTTGAGAATAAGGCAGCATGAGGGGCAGAAGGAGAATGAATCCCAAGCAGATTCTCCCCTGAGTGTATAGCCCAACAGAGGGCTTGACCCCACAACCCTGAGATCACAACCCAAGCCAAAACTAAGCAACAGCTTCTCAACCAACTCTGCCACCCAGGCGCCTCACTTTGATGTATTTGACATTTTTTTGTGTTGTACAAGATAGGACAAAGGTGAAGAGTCCTGTGCCACATCTCTAGATACCTATATCCAGGTTGACAGGTCAACCTTTGTGTGTCATTGATACAGTTATTTGATCAAATGATGGTCATTCTCATTGAATTTTGATCTTGTTTTGTATTATTTGTGACTACATGAACATCAGAATCACCTAGGAGGCTTTTTAAACATTGTAATAACCAAAGAGTTGGGGATAGGTAATCCTAGTGCATATCACCATTTGTCCGTAATAATAGCAATATTATAGATGCTTTTCTGAAAGCAAATACTTTATTCTAATTTACTATCTTAATAATTGTAAGCAAACAGAGGGATAAGGAGGTTTAGTCTGGTATATTTAAATTCTTTTTTTTTTAATTTAATTTTATTTATTTATTTGACAGAGATCACAAGTAGGCCGAGAGGCAGGCAGAGAGAGAGGAAAGGAAGCAGGCTCCCTGCTGGGCAGAGAGCCCGATGTGGGGCTCGATCCCAGAACCCTGGGATCATGACCTGAGCCGAAGGCAGAGGCTTTAACCCACTGAGCCACCCAGGTGCCCCTAAATTTTTTGATTACAAGGTATCTCCTGAACACTTCTTGTAATCAGAAGTTTCTTGGGTGGTCAGCCTTGAATTTACTAGTATATGGTGTCTAAAGTATTCCTTCCCATTCATTCAAATTGCTGTTGTGATATATTCAAGTCTTGGCACCTCTTTTCTTCCTGTGTATTCCAAAGGATTGCTGACTGTAGGGTTGAGATTCTATAATGATGAACAGTAACTCCATGTGAATACTAGGGATGTCCCAAACACTATTTGGCAGTATACATGCAATTTAGTCTACTTGTATAGCCTAACAGGTTTATAATTCTCATTTTGTAAACTGAGAAACTGAGGCTCTTGCCTAAAATAATTTGCCAAAAGTCATATAGTTGGCAAATGAAGCAGTTTGGATTACCATCTGTGTGACTCCAAACATCTTTGCACCATGATTTGTTCCCATTTGCAAGACCAACAAGCTTATTTCTGCTTTTTTTTTGGTCCTATGTTAGGTTTCAGTTTTCTCCTTTAGTATTTTTAACCCTCTTACCGATTCATATATATATATATTTTTTAAAGATTTTATTTATTTGACAGAGATCACAAGTAGATGGAGAGGCAGGGAGAGAGAGGGAAGCAGGATCTCTGCCGAGCAGAGAACCCGATGCGGGATTCGATCCCAGGACCCTGAGATCATGACCTGAGCCGAAGGCAGCGGCTTAACCCACTGAGCCACCCAGGCGCCCCCATATATTCTTCATTAATGATAGAAATAAATTTTGAAGGCACATTTCTCTTTATCATCTGATAAATTGTATACTTGTTAATTGTATTCAGTTTATCAAGTAATGGATCTAGTCCTAATCCTGTTTATCTTCTTTTGAACTCAATGTTTTTAATTCAATTTTTGTTGCTTTCAGTGAAAATACTAATTTTGAACTCTGAGTAGAATCATTTATTTTTGTAGCTGCTGGCTCCATCACTTCTCTGTGTAGCCTACCTTTTTTCATATATCTGTAGAAGTAATTAGGGAACTTTTTGGGCTCTCTCATGCCATATCCTCTTCATTATAGAATGCTGCTATGGGTCGATTATCATGTCTGAATGTAATTGTGTTTATTTATTCATTTGAGAGAGAGACAGTGAGAGAGAGCATGAACGAGGAGAAGGTCAGAGGGAGAAGCAGACTCCCCGTGGAGCCGGGAGCCCGATGCGGGACTTGATCCCAGGACTCCAGGATCACGACCTGAGCTGAAGGCAGTTGCTCAACCAACTGAGCCACCCAGGTAAGCTACCAATTAAACACAATTACATTCATAAACAAATGAATGTAATTGTGTTTAATTGGTAGCTTACCTGTTGCCAAAAGCAGGTCTGTGGTTCACTTAATCTAATCTATCTTCATGTTCTTATTCTGTTGTCATGTTCTTCCGTGACCTGCATTGAAGAAATGACAATAATATAAACAATAAATTTATCCACTTAGAAAAAACATACCTATTTTGTTTTAAGGCTACAGTGACTGTATATTGCTTCTTAACGATTTTCAGGTGATTTCCTAAAAACGTTGGAAGACCCAGATTTGAATGTAAGAAGAGTAGCCTTGGTCACATTCAATTCAGCAGCACATAATAAACCATCATTAATAAGGGATCTTCTAGATACTGTTCTGCCACATCTTTATAATGAAACAAAAGTTAGAAAGGAGCTTATAAGAGAGGTAAGTTAGTTGCATTACTGTTTATCTAAGCTTGTCTTTTACTTTTAAATATATCCACACATTCTTTTTTGTTTCAACAGGTAGAAATGGGTCCATTTAAGCATACAGTTGATGACGGACTGGATATTAGAAAGGCAGCTTTTGAGTGTATGTACACACTTTTAGACAGTTGTCTTGATAGACTAGATATCTTTGAATTTCTAAATCATGTTGAAGATGGTTTGAAGGACCATTATGATATTAAGGTAAGATGTTTGTGGCTGTTTATAGATTGTTTTAGAAGAAGACTTCTATAGTGACTTTCTATAGTGGAGAAGAATGCTGTATGACTTCACCCTTGTAATTGTTTATTTTAAAAAAAACGGTTTGCTTGTCATGAATTTAGTAAGTTTGTTGTAAACTATAATATGCAAAAGTAATAGTGATGCAATGTAACACCAGTTGCCATACAGGTAAAATCCAGAAACCTCATTGGAGGAGCAAGTCAAGCCTAAGAACTATTCTGTGCCAGCTTGCTTTAGCGCATAGTTTCTAGAGCTTTCCCTTACTCAAGAGTCCAGACAAGTTTTGCTCTTTAGAGTATAATGTGTGATATTTTTGTCCTGTCTTAATATTGGATAGTAGTCTCCCATCATGGTCTTAGCTAATTCTTTGGACTGTCCTTAGCGCTGTTCTGCATGAAGCATTTTATTTACTGTAATGAAGGATTTTTATTTTCCAATAGGATACTGTAGGTTTAGTATCAAGAGTTTTGTCAAAGGTTAACACAACAGGACGCTTTGCATATACGGAAAGCAGTCTGTAGAAGCAACTAGAGAGAAATCACTGCTGCTTAGGTTTAGAGCGTAAACTTTACTCAGAACTGTTTTATTTGCTCATGTCGGTTTTAAATATGAACTATAAAAGGGTGATTTTAATAAGAAGTGCATTGTGTCTGTTCTGCTCTTTGGGGCCTTCCTTTAGTCAAGCAGGGCAAAGGGGGCAGCTGAACAGTAATAGCATACTATCAGAATCCCAACTGCTATGTTTCCATATGTGCTAGTAACCTGATCCTCTAAGAATTCAATGAACAAATCTCCAAAAGAAGTAATAGAATCCTCCTGTTTCATTCTATAGCTTATGGTCTAAAGAGAAAAAAGATGATGGGTTACTGGATTGATCTGAATAACCAGTCTTTTTTGATATCTGCTAAGACACGAGAAACTTACTTTGAAGGTTTTCTCCTAGTTCAGTTATTTTCTTGTTCCGTGATTTTCCATTCTGGTACACACAACCTTTTTAAAAAATAATGTATAAATGGCCGTATCCTGACAGGGAAAAATCTCTGGGAAAGGGACTGAGGACTTGGGCATATTTCTAAAGCTCTGCAGTGCTGATGTGCAGCCAAGCTTGAGAACCACTGTTAGTTCTGTACTCTAGGATCGCATTATAGGTTAGATCTGGCTAATGCTTTTAACTAATACTCCTCAGATAAGGTTCGAAACTTTAGTCATTCCTCTTAAAAACTTTGTCAGAATTTGGAATATTGTCTTTAGAAAACAGTGCAAAGTCTAAACTTTTTGTTTTAATTTCTAATAGATGCTAACATTTTTAATGTTGGTGAGACTCTCCACTCTTTGTCCAAGTGCAGTACTGCAGAGGTTGGACCGACTTGTTGAGCCATTACGTGCCACATGTACAACTAAGGTAATCATTGATTGACATCACCTGAGGCCGGACTGGGCATATTCAGAATTCCCAGTTGATTCTGTACTCTGGTTTTCCAAATTTAACCATGCTAACCCCCTACGTAGCAGTTGGTTTTAAAAGTTAACCTATTGGATGTTTTAGAAAACTTAGCACTGTTAAATGCGGTTTCTACAAGCTTTTATGTAATGTTATAACAATAACAATATGATACATATGTTGGAATACGGATACAGGATAAAGAGTGATAGGACCATGAAAGAGGAAATGGTGAATTCTGGTGGAGATGGGTAGGGGTGGGAGTCATAGAAAGCTTCCTATGAGAATGATGACATTTAAAGTGGACCTTGAAAATGAAAGAATTTTTAGATTCAGAAGGTAAAACAGGACTTTTCATACAAAAATAACTATATATATTAAGACACAAGATTGGTCAATACATGATGAAGAATAATGAATAAACAGGGTAGCCAGAGAAGTTTTCTTGGAGGCCAGAGTAGGACTTGATAAATAAGCAGGTAAGGCTCTGCGTCCCACTCTGTTTCAACCCGATGGCTCTGGATTTTGTTTTTTAAGGGGCTTGGTATAAAATGTTCCCTCAAAGGAAGAACAGGTACTGCTAAAACGTTTAAAAAAAAATAACTGTTTAGAGTAGAAGAATGTACCTTTTGGACCTATAAAACAATGGTTTTGCTTTATTTACCAGAAATTTCTACATGCTTAAATTTTGTTCAAGAGTGGTCTTTATAACACACAGTATAAATTTACTCAATGTTACAGGTGAAGGCAAACTCAGTAAAGCAGGAGTTTGAAAAGCAAGATGAACTAAAGCGATCTGCCATGAGGGCAGTAGCAGCACTGCTAACCATTCCAGAAGCAGAGAAGAGTCCACTGATGAGTGAATTCCAGTCACAGATCAGTTCTAACCCTGAGCTGGCGGCCATCTTTGAAAGTATCCAAAAAGATTCATCATCTACTAACTTGGAATCAATGGACACTAGTTAGATGTTTGTTCAACATGGGGACCATTATATTGACCATATGATGCACTGAATTGACAGGTTAATCATAAGACATGGAAAGAAGTATTTAAGGCTTCAAAATGTTCCTTTTTTTTTTTTTCCCTTCATGGAGACAGTTTGGCTCTCTTCCATTGTTGTTTTTGTAGCATTTCTTTCAGAGACATGTATTTCCATAATCTCCAGAGCTTGTAAAACCACTAATGTCTTAGTGGTTAGGGCAACATTTGGAAACTAAAAGTTAGGATTTATGGAGATAGGGTCCAGTATCTATTTGCCCTGTAATGTTTAGGATTAAAATGTTAAAATTTTGTGACCATGAATTTCTTTCTTTTATAAATTTTCTTTTAAAAATCAAAAATTCTACAAGATGAAAACCATGTTTTTCTTGTATAACTTTTTGTTTCAGCAACATAAATTGATTTTTAGCTGGCAGACAAGAATATCTGTGTAAGATGTGTTACATTTCAAAGGGTTTGGCAGTTTAAAAAAGAAAATAAGGCTTATCATTTTTTAAGTATGGGGATTAATGATATCCCTGTTGCGCACACTAATTTTGCATGAACAAGTTTACAAATATGTATTGTCTGTAAAGCAGCATGTGCAGATTATTCATAATATCAAAAGTTAAAATAAGTATTATTGTATTAGTGCAATTTTCAGATATTTATTTTTGCACAGAAAACATATCTGGAGAGAGAGAGAGAGGGGGGAGTAAATTTTTGAAACTTTGGTTTTCTTAATGCCAGTGTGAATTTGCAGATGTTTTCAGCAAATCAAGTCACAATAACAATTTGCCACTTTTTCTATTATAAATTTTCTTACACATTTAAAATTTGAATATTTAAGTACTCAGTTTTTCTCAGTTACCCATTTGTGTGTGTGTGTTTCCACTTAGAAATTTTTAAAACCAGATGTTTTCTTTCATTCCCTTTGGATCCCTGCATTCCTTATCAAAGAATACAAATACTGTGTATGCTTTTGAATTTTATTTTTAGGAAAATTCTGAAGCTGACTATCACAGGTTTGTTAGCTAATACAGTATTTTCTTTTAGTTGAGTTAGATCCCCCCCCACTTCTTGTAGAGCTAATTTACATATTGTATTTGGTAAGTGTTGACTACTTTTCCTGATTAAGGGGTCTGTGCTGGGGGGAAACAAAGCTTTGCAGTACCTTATATTGTAGTTAAAATTTTATTTAACATATCCTTCAGTGAGCTCATTTCACACTGTAGCCTCTTCTTCAAATTTGTGGTGCTCCTGTAACAGTAAGAACTAATTTCTGAAATAAAAGACATCTCCTAATGCTGTGCAAACATAGTTTACATGTATTGAAGGAGGCAGTTGTTAAATTGACCAATTTAAGCAATCAGATATTTGAAAACTGCACCCTTTATTTTTGAAACTGTGAATTAGAAATACTTTTCCTGCTGTGTAACTTCCTGCTTTGACATCCAAATATGCAGTGATTTTAATTGATAACATACTGTGGTTATTAGATTAACAGCTTGATTTCAAATGTTCAGATGATAATGCATAAGGCATCATTACCAGTAAGGATTTTAGTACATTAACATAGAACGTTACATGAAGTTGGTGCCATTTCAAAAATGTGGCAGGTGATACTCTTATACCATAATTTGCATAAAACTGTAATAGAAATTTATTTTGAGATGTCAGTATATTATGTACTATGCATTACCGTGGTATAGATGTTGTGGATATATTTAAGTATTTGGTTACATGGTTTCACAATAAATTACAATACTGCAGGCTCTAGGACCATATAGGAGACTGACATGCATATGTTGTGTGAATGTCTTAGTTAATTGTCTAAAGTTAAATCCAGATACTTTTCATGTATTGGATTTTTTTTTTTTAACTTCCAAGATGGTGTGGTTTTTAAGTCTTGGAAGCTGGCAAATTTTTCTAACATAGCTGAAAGTATCTTAATATTAGTAGTAGATACGGTTTTAGTGGTTTTTAAGAGAGATATATATTTACATATATATATTTGACAAAATTAGAACTTGACAAAATTAAGAAAACTCATTTTAAATGCTGAGTCCTGCTGATTAACACTGTACTTGTAGTGGTCATGTTAATACTAGAATGGAAGTTGCAAGGCATGGGAGTCCAGTCATAGTCTGCCACTCACACTACTCTTACCTATCAATCATACACGTATTATTAGGACCTTCTGATTAGGTTTCCATATGCAGGTCTCTCAGGAGAGCTACAGGTTACTAGAAAAACAGCTGTTTGCTGATTTTTCTTGAGGACACATCAACTATTTAGAACTACTTTTTTTTTTTTGCTTTAAGGTTAGTATGGGGTGTTGCACTTTGAGGTTATTTTATGAAACTAAAGTGGAAAGGAAATTTAATATGACAAGGCCTAACCTAAAAATTTGCATATAAAATCAATAGCACTGAATGATAATTTTTAAGAAGGTGGTCAGGTCTTCACATTAGTGATGGCTGAAGCTTCCTAACCACTGGGAATTAGAATGTTTAAAAGACAGAGGAGTATGATGACTTCATGAAATGTTTGAATATTTACCAAAAAAATTTATATATCCATAATTAACCAAATCAGTTTTTTTTCCCTAACACTTTTGTTGGGTAAATGGTAAATAATAGGGGCATATCTAATTTAACCAGTTCTAAGGGATGTTTTGGTATCTTTATATATAGATCACTCTTGGACAGCAAATACATAGGCATGATCGAAGTTCATAAATACTCAAAATCCCTGGTCATTGAAACATTCAGTTGATAAGCCATGTAAACTTTAGCCACATGACAAAGTAGATGGCAAGATGGCAATACTTAATTAAAAATTTGAAGTAACATTTTCTGCCCACATTAAATTTTACCAAAAATTATAAATTTTAACTGCCATTCTCTGTATATATTATTATGGTTAGTAAATGTTTTGATATTAAGGAGCTCAAAGTTTTCCGCAGATTTTGGGTTCTAGCTTTTTTTTTTTTTTTTAAAGATTTTATTTATTTATTTGACAGACAGAGATCACAAGTAGAGAGAGAGAGAGAAGATGAAGCAGGCTCCCTGCGGAGCAGACAGCCCGATGTGGGGCTTGATCCCAGGACCCTGGGATCATGACCTGGGCCGAAGGCAGAGGCTTTAACCCACTGAGCCACCCTGGGTTCTAGCTTCTTAAATTGAATTTTACTTTTCAAATTACTGCCACTCCAGAGTCCTATCTTTTAAAATCTTATTTCTTTGTAGAATGGAAAAATGGATAATACAGGACCACTTCATATTACTGTTTGGAAAAAGGATATTCTGGTTTTAACGGACTTTTCCAGTTAAATACAAAACTCCTTTGATACCTTTGGTTGGTTGCTAAAATGGAACACAGAAGTATCTGGTGGCAGGATTCCAAAAGCTTACAAAATAAGGCCATTTTCTTAAGAGATACAGCGTGAAATTGCATAGTACTAGAAAAGATTTCGTGAACACCTACTGCAAGTTAGAGCAAGATTTATCAGCAACGTGTTTGTGCGCTTACAAATTGTGATTTTTTTCATTGGACATCATAAAAGCCAACTTCAATTAAAACTACTGGAGGGAATATTGCAGGTAATTTTACTTTGTTAGATCCTGTGATGTCAGTGTGTGTCAGGTTTCAGAATAAAATTTTTAGTAGAGGGAGTCTTAATACCATGACCTCTTCATACCTTTTAATTCTGATCTTAAATGATTATCAGTGGTGATTTTGGCAAATTTCTTTTACTTAGGTCTTGGAGGAAAAGCTTACATTCTGTGAATTAAAATTTTTCCAGATTAGGAAAATTAGTGTATATTTAGCCATTACCAGTAACTAATGGTTGATGCACATTGATTTTATTCTAGAATGCTCTCTCTCTCCCTGACACACATAAATCTAAAGAATTGTACTCCAGAACTGGGTAATGTATGGTACCTTAATAACCTCCTGTTTTAATAGCCTGTACTAACCCTATTGCTCTATTATATACTCTGTACTTACCCTATTAATAGCTGTTTTACTTGTTCTGCAGATACTCTGCTTTTAGTATAAACCCCACTGCTTCCTTAACTACCTTAATATGATGGTAATAGCTTACTATACTCCTAGTGTCATATTTTTAGAAGACTTGGAAATGTGTATTTTGTTTGGAATCATTATGATCTATGAACTAAGGCTTTCCTAAAACGGCTGGGGAAAACAACAACAAAAACAACTCCTGGATCCTTATTCTAGATATAAAATCCATTCCAGGATTTAGACTTCAGAGGAAAAATACATGTTCTTCTTAGATCAGGATTACTTACCCTTGGCACAGTTGATATTTTGGACTAGATAATTCTGTGTCATGGAGGGCCACCCTGTGCATTAAGATACTCCCTTACCTCTACCCACTTAGATAACAGTAGTATTTTAACAACCAGAATTGTCCAGATACTGCCAAAATGTCCCCCACAGTGGACATTGGTGGGGAGGGGATTAATGCAAAATAGCCCCCAATTAAAAACCCCTGTTTCAGAGATTTCTTTATTACAGCTATAACCAACAGAACGGTACACGTACAACCTCAGACCTTGTCTCCATCTTCTTAAATACTACTTCTAATGAACCTATTTTCTTCCTAATCATTAAGTATAACTCATGATTTAGTGGAAATAGGTTTCTGCTCTATAACCTCTGATGGATTGGATAGTCTTAAATCCCTTGTTTTTCTCTGGCTACCAAATGCTTTGTGCACACTTGACAGGAGTATAAAGGGGCTGCTACTGGACAGGGGAGGATGAAGCAGTTGGGAGTGCTTTGGGATCAACGCGCTATGTAAAATGAAGTATAGGTACAGTAGCCTTGTGCAACTGGTATATTTTCCTTGAGTTCTTCATGCATAGATTTCCAAAATTGTTCATACTCTATTCAAGAGAGTAGTGTATTAATTTACTTGATTGAACTAACGACTTGTTTGCAGTACAGGTAGTTTCCTGTTTAGTTATAATATGTGAAGTCCTGCCAAACAGTGGTCTTTTGAAAGCCCCTCTTAAACTCAAGCTGACTATAGCAGATTTTTGTTACTTTTCTAGGAGTAGCTGATGTAAGGAGACAAAATGCTCCTGTATGAATCTTGATGCCCACACATAGGATTTTAAAGACTGAGGATGGTAGACATGTGGCAGAAGAACGACCACAAAACTGCCTTTTTTTTTTTTTTTTAAGATTTTATTTATTTGGCAGACAGAGGCAGAGGGAGAAGCAGGCTCCCCACAGAACAAGGAGCCCGATGTGGGACTCGATCCCAGGACGCTGGGATCATGACCTGAGCCCAAGGCAGCTGCTTAACCAACTGAGCCACCCAGGCGTCCCATAACTGCCTCTTCTTTAAAAGCAGACAGCGGAGCAAGTA